>NC_064633.1:377308629-387308629 GCF_023864275.1 Schistocerca cancellata
CTACAGATCAATCTGGCATCACACTGAAGATCAAGACTTAGAGGGGGGGGGGGGTTGCACTACCACATATTAACACAACAAAGTGCCTGTATACTTTTAATTTTTGGAGAAAGCTTTTACATTGCAAATTTACATGCATAAGACCACACTTTTTTTAAGTGGTGTTCTTGAATAAATGCTTTGTGCAGTTCGTACTGCGTTCAATTTTTCAATCTAACACAGCAAGAACCCCATGAAGCGTTTATTCAAGCTATGCACAGTTATGTATTTTATTTCCTTAACAGAACATGTAAGATTGCAGTTGAAGATACCACAGGCTGTGTAGTAGATGAGACACAAATGTGGGGCTTAAAAATTGTTATCTAGTCTAATATGTTTCACAGCATATGAGTTTTAACAGAAAAGTGGAACAATTGTATTTCATTTAAGTAAATGTTATAAACTATAGCCTACTTAATACCATTTGGGTACACATTTACAACTTGAATCATTACACTTCCAATTTTGTCCCAGTGTTTACATATGTAATGAAATCATATTTTTAATCCAGAAAAAGTGTGTTAACGCAACGTCAATTATTACTTACAACTGTTAATTTCTGTTGCTCCATTAACTTTGACTCTGAATTATGACATCGGATGTTCCAGTTAAAAACGCATAACTGTAATTATCTCTCAGCGCGATACTGTGGCAAAAACATGATACAAATAACGCCACAAACTTCCGTGTTCTTTTGATGACTAATAGCAGAACTAAATAAGGGAAAGGAATTAGTTAAAATCCTTGGGACACCTTACATAGTAGTTTGCAAACTCTGACTCATAAGCAGTCCTGAACAGTTATCACTTACGAAATGATTGGTTTTCTTTCTTGACGTATGAAAACTGCACAAAAAATTTTGCTGTGTGCCTAGACTTGGGGAAATTTGTTTCATATCCTATGTTTACTTTTGTTTGGTTGAACATACAACGTAAGGATTGCCAACGTAACCCTAGTATGTATATTTTTGTTTACTTCCACGTCTAATTTGCACTGGCGCCAGTCTTCAAATAATTTAAGCTAAGTTCTCACAGACAATGAAAACTTGCACAAGCATCCACCCACCATCGGCATGGGGGCTGTTTCATATCATAGTGAACTATTATGAACGACATTTTCTCTAGTGGAAACGGTTTGCGAAAGTGAGCGAACAGCATTCGGTCGCACTCGTTTTTCGTCCACAGATGCTTGTTCCAGTTACGCAAACTGCCTGAACTCGGCGCTTGCAGCAACCATCTACTGTTCTGCACAAGAACTACTTTCAAGTGAATTGTGTGAACAATAGAATGGTCGGAAGAGAACATAACGACAAGACTGCTCCCACCACAGCTTGTAGGCCTGGTTAACACGGGAGCGAATGGAGGCAAACACATGCTAATCAACATTCGCGGACAGTTCACCGGTGTTCAATACTATTCACTTGCATCTTAGATCAAGTGTGCGCACATATGACAACAGAAAATAACAGGAGAAAACGCTATGTAATTGTATTTTGGAGCTAATACACTAAATAGGAGACATGATACAAAACTTTAATATTCAGAGATGATTATTCTGCACGCCGAGCGCACTGATTTCGACGGAGTGCGCAAAGTAGGGTAGCAAAATAAGAATTCGGGTGTCTGAATTTATGTTGAAGCGTGAAAGACGTGGAGGTATTGCACTTACACTGCGTGACAGCTCCAGCTCTCCTTTTCTGAACTTCGCACGTATGTCGACAGATGCTTTTCGCTGGTTTTTCATTACAGTTGGGGAGGGATTTAAAACCGGAACAACAATGCAACACTAACGACCAAAAATAAAACATAACATAAAGAAACGCTAGATTTCCCCATTTACAGTCGTTCCCATCAGTCACTGCGCTCAGCTTAGTTTTCGCGAACATTACACTCTGGTTATTAGCAAATGCAGATACTGACATTATTAATTGTTTCGCATTTCAGTGACTGCTACGTATCAGAAAGTTTCTGGTGTCTGCAGTGACAAATGCGAACCACTCCTAGGATTTTATTAAAGTACATGTAAGGAAAAATATAATTAATTAAATGTGAAATATAGTACATACGCATAGGCTACAGTACAGTACAAAAAAATGGCTCTGAGCACTATGGGACTCAACATCTTAGGTCATAAGTCCCCTAGAACTTAGAACTGCTTAAACCTAACTAACCTAAGGACATCACACACACCCATGCCCGAGGCAGGATTCGAACCTGCGACCGTAGCAGTCCCGCGGTTCCGGACTGTAGCGCCAGAACCGCTAGACCACCGCGGCCGGCAGTACCGTACATGATTGGTTAGAGGGCTGATAGCGTGATCCCGGGCAATAGAATGTCTAACGTAACAGTGATACATCAGTCATGTAACTGCAGCTATCATGAATGTAAGGAACAAGAATGATCAGGTCTTTGGTATATTTTTACTTTTAATCAGCAGAATATACACACATTCGTTCATTTTTTTCTTCTGCATTTGTGCTGTGAGTCTCTCGGATACCAATTATCTGTACTGTTCTATCAGCAGCACTGTAATCTCTTCACATTACTCCAGCGCTCACGCGGCTCATGCCAACAACACAAGTAGACGCGATAGCAGACGAAAATTTTCTGTACTACTAAGCGCCGAAACATGGAAGTCGCGAACTTCCTTTGGCGATTCGCGAGATCGACGGCCAGCGGAAGTCGAGCAAACTTCTGCGTCTATATCACAGTCTAACGTCTATATCCACACTCTGCAAACAACTGTGAGGGGCGTGGCAGAGGGTACTTCCCGTTGCACCAATTAATGGAGCTTCTTTCGTTCCATGCACGTATGGAGCGCGAGAAGAATGACTATTTAAATGCGAGCTGTAATTAGTGCAATGTATCACACACGAGCCATTGCGATCGAACACGACCGAAACTAGTTCGCTCGCGTTCGTCTACAGTTAACACCAAAGAGAATTCTCGTTCGTCGAGGCTTGCGTTCGCCCTGGTGTAAATCAGGCTTAATACTGCAGACAGAGGAACACAGACGCAAAAGGTTCTTGCACCAAATAAAAATAATTATGCTTCTTAAAAAATTGCCGCACTACTGAAAATTTCAACTGGAGACGTAAGATTGGCTTCTCTCATCCAGGGAGAACGAAGAGAAGGCAAAGGCTTTTATTTATTTTTTATTAGAATGGTAAATTTTCTCGGAAGTAAACACAAGCGAATGTGTAGTTAGGGTTGGTTCGAGCACATTTTTCCACCATAAGGAACTTTTCATTTGGCGCCCCCTTATCCACTGTACGCTTTCACCTGTGTCAGTTTTCGTTACTGTGCTATGCACTGTATGCAAATCTTACACTTGAGCATCCTTATCAGTTTGGCTTCTTAAGCGGCCGCTATTAATTGTGATATGTCTCGTATAGAAATCTTCCAGCAGTCACTCCTATGGAGCCCTCTCAGCGAGGCGCCCTAAGCAGCGGCTTATGTCGCTTGGGTCTTAAACCGACCCTGCATGTGCGGGCCGCACACCACTCACTGTTACTACGATAAGGCAGCAGGAAAATGAAAAGTCACATCAGTCGTTTCAAAAATACACGATTTATTTAACAAATACAATAACAACTTCTTTTAAAAAATTATTCACATAAATTAATTTGAAGCATTCACTCCATTCATTTCACAATTCCTTTGATATATGGCTCGATTTTTGTAATAGACAAGCGAAGATTGGCTCTAGATTGCCGTTTATCAAGCGGTTACTATTTCCTGATTTGTTGATTTTCATTAAGGAAAAAGTTTGGTTATACATATAACTTGGCCCAAAAGGGTTTGCACATCTTAATGCAGTGTCTACCAATACCTTCCGATTGTTCCTATTAATAAGAAGATAGACATTCGGCAGTTTGCATCATCAAATTTAAATCACACTGGTGCATTTTCAGGCAAAATGGTTGCTAAGTCAATCTAGCAATGGCTTTATCTTGTGAAAATCAGTGAAATGAGTCTTGAAAGCTGATATCAAGTTACCAACTTTCTCATCATAAGCACAAAGTTGGACTTCAGTTGGTTTAAAACACATGTAGCATACAATGAAAACATATAATATGGCCATAAAGTTGATTAATCAACTGATTTTTGCTTTGACGCTGAGTATTTAACATGCTGAAACGACTGGTAATGTCTGTAAAAAATACAAAGTCCCACAAGAAATCCTTTTTTTCTGTTATTTTGAATCATTTAAATTTCAGTATTATCAGTTAAATTCAGGAACTGCTGCAGCATTTCTACCTCAATTTAACCATCTTGTTTCTGTGTAAAAGATCAAATCACCGTATTCATTGTCAGTGTCTTCAAGGAAGGTTTTAAACTGTCTGTGATTTGACTATGAAATTTTATGAAATTAATTGTTGAAACCACAACTTTCAACTTTCGTGACATGCCCGAAACCTATTTTATTAGTGCAGAAAAGTCTTTGAGGGGATTATACAGTGCAATTGCATCATATCATCATGGGCTTATAAATTGTGTTTTAGTGATGATATTAATCCAGAATTAATTCCTATCATGGTAGATGCTCTGTTATTCATAATACCTATTAAGTTAGTCAGATTTAAGTCAATGTTTGAACACAGTTCCAACAGTCCAATGGACATGTCACTAACCCTAGTTTGCCCCCACAGTGAACTCATTCCAGTTAACTGGTCATGTACTCCAAACTCATGCATCATCCCAAATGCAAATACTAACAACTGGGGTGTGGAGATGGTGTCAGTTGACACATCAATAACAAATGAAAAGTAAGCAAATTTCTTTGAGCAATATCTTAACTGGTTCTTTATATTTGCCGACCCTGCAGTAATTATCCTTTAAGTGGTCATTTGGTTTAACTGAATTTTCTGAAAATGGAAGAAAATCCATTTTCTTCTGTCCCACAACCCTGTGATGTTTTTATCAGAATGGTTAACTGATTCAGGGCAAATATTTTTAGCAGCTATCTCAAAACAATTTTTGATTTTTTTACTATAAAGTGAGATACTTCAAAACTTATTTCTGTTGCAGTTTATGAGTTTTTAATAGGTTTTCTGAACATGACTTACTAACAAGCCAATTCTCACTTCAAGGAAGAAAATTTCTGTTCACGTAGTTCTTCCGACAATTTAGAAGAGGCAGAATTCTGTAATGTATCCTAAGTTGTACTACGTAGGAATGTCTTCAACACTTTTGCAAATAAAGCAAACGATGACATTCAGCGACTGCACAAAAAAATATCCTGAAACTGCTGCTTCTTGTCCTGTTTCCTACTTGGTCCTGCTTTACCAATTTAGGTTTAATTTTGAACCTTCTCCAAATGGGGCTAGTGAATCTTCACATCAGTGCCTATAAAGAGAAAAATAAAAATGTTCCTGTGAAAAATATAAAAGAAACTATATAGTTTTCTTATATTATTATTCACCAATGATCATGATGTAAATGCTTATTGTTTACAGATATACATAAAATTTTTGCTTCGCTTCATTGCTAAAAGTTCAGTGCACAAATGAGTAGGCTGACAAAGCTCACTGACACAAGATACGTACTGTAGAATACACAAATCACTGATGACCTGGACACTGCTGTTCCCTGCAGGGCCATGTGCAGCTCTTGTTGCCACGACTGCATTGTTATGCAAGTTCAGGAATAATATGCTGTGAGATATGTTATTATTTCAAATTGGGATCCTCCTGCCCCAATGCCAGGCAATCTATCATGGCTCAAAAGAACCACAGCCTACAAGGGTCTGCATTCTCCTTTCTGGAAGGCAATGATTGCCATGGCTCAAAAGAACCAAGTTCTACAAGCAGCTATCTTCTTCTTTCTGGATGAGAATGAAAGATGAGTACAAAATAATAACAATAATAATACTAATACATGAACAAACAGTGAGGGCTGGCTACCATCAGATCAATGGAAGGCCACATGTCTGTGCATCCACGTATAACTGAATAACTAACAATGATTTTTCCTATAATCATGCTATCTCCCCTCCAACATAACTATATAGCATATATTATCAAATGGCCAGTGACAGGTGGTATGCATAGTCTACATTACATTAATCATACTTTATAGATATTGACTTCCTTACCTCTAATTTAATAAAATCTTTGTGCACTTCATGTGTATAAGTGCAGACATCAGGAGCTATATGACATATAGCAGATACTGCTGAACAATTATTATTAACATAACTCTCCAGTTGCTAAGAACCAAAGTGTAGCTAAATAACAGCATTCATTCATGCTATGTTGCTTATTAGTAATTAGGGTACTGATTTTAAGTTTCCTCTAAATTGTAAGTAGAATCCACTAAAAAGTGTGAGCCAATGCACAAGAAATGTTTTGGATTAATATTTAAGGGTGGTCGACAGGCTACGATTTGTCTGCGCAGATACCTGTGCATGCAATAAATAGCCAGAAACCTAGCAGTACTGCATGTTAAAACTGTGAGATGGATTGGGGCTCACAAGCGGAGTGTTTCTTTTTGTGAGCAAGTGCTCTACTGAGTGAGCTATCCAGGAAAGGTCCACAGCCAACCCCCACAGCTTTACCTCTCCAGTACCACACCTCCTACCTTCCAAATTCCACAGAAGTTCTCCTGCATACCATGCAGGACTAGCACTCCTGGAAGATCAGATATTGTGAAGCAATAGCGTAGCCGCATTCTAGAGGCTTGTTTCCAGGGTCTTGCCTGGATATCTCAGGTCCAGAAAGGTGTACAGAACTCCCATGAAATATGGAACATAGGAGGTAGGTATTGGAAAAAGTAAAGTTGTGGAGTGTATCACGAATTGTGCCTGGATAGCTTAGACAGTAGAGTATTTGCCCACAAAAGGCAAAGGTTCTGGGTTCAGGTCCCAGTCTATCACCCAGTTTTAATCTGTCAGGAAGTTTAAGATCAGTGCACACTCCACTGCTTAGTGAAAATTCATTCTGTCAATATTTCTTTTCGGTTAATGGGGAACATTTTCATGGGTGGAGCGGAGAGGGCTTATGGCATCATTACACTGCACACAATCACTACTGTTGACAGAACTGAAGGTGAACTGTCTCAACAAAAATGTCTCACATATTGAAGGTTGCTGATGCTGAGTTCTTAAATTTGTAGTTTGTAGATCCATGAATAAGATACAAGAATGTCAAAGATAAGTTAAGGATGATCATGAACAGCTAGAAAATGAAGGGTTATACACAATACAGGGTAGATCTGAGGAGTGTACATTAGTAATTCGAAGAGCAGAATGGAAAAATGGATAGATTTGTGCAGAACATGCTTTGCACCAGAAAACTACAGAATTCAGTTTGGTAAAGCCTAGTTCCTGGCAGGAATGAGCGGACACTATGATATGCTGAGGAGAGACGAAACAGAGATAGCAAAACAGGGCAATTTCAGTCTCTAAGAATAGGGCATTAAGCACAGTGGTATTTAGCTTCCAGCACCATTAGGGAGGACGTACACTTCAAAATGTACAATGTGTACGACTTTGCTTCCGCCGTTTTTTCCCTAACATTTGAGTCTTTAATGAAACAAATTGGTTACACATGTATCATTCGAAGTATTTTCCATCACTGGCCACTACTTTCTCCCATCTTTCGAGCACTGTATGAATCCTGGGTCGAAAAAATTGTTCATCTTTTGAAGCAATCCACGAATCAATCCAATTTGTGACTTCTTCATGAGATTGGAAGTTTTGGTCAGCCAGATCATGCGCCATTGATCTAAACAGGTGATAGTCAGAGGGAGCAATGTCTGGAGAATACAGTGGGTGGGGGAGGACTTCCCATTTTAACATTTACAAGTATGTTTCGACCTCTTGTAACGTGGGGTTGAGCGTTGTCATGCTGCAAAATCATTTTATCGTGCCTCTCACTGTATTGCAGCCCTTTATCTTTTAATGCTCTGCTCAAACACATTAATTGCATTTGATAACAAGTACCTGTGATTGTTTCACTTGGTTTTAACACCTCATAGTACAAGACACCAAGCTGGTCCCACCAAATGCAGAATATGATCTTGGAGCTGTGAATATTCAGTTTGGTCATCGACGTGGAAGCATGACCAGGATATCTCCACGATTTTTTGCAATCAGGGTTATCGTAATGAACCCATTTTTCATCCATGGTCACAATGCGATGCAGAAATCCCTTCCGTTTTTGCCTCTGAAGCAACTGTTCACAAACACACAAACACCGTTCAACGTCTCTTGGTTTCAGCTCACACGGGATTCAATTTCCTTCTTTCTGAATCATGCACATAGCCTTGAGACATTTTGGAAACAGCTTGCTGTGTCATTCCCACTAATTGTGCCAATTCTTCTTCAGTTTGATGTGAGTCTTCACTCAGCAAAGTCTCCACTTCTGCATCTTCAAAAACATTCTCTCTTGCACCATTATGCCTGTCTATGACATTAAAATCACCATTCTTGAAGCATTGAAATCACTCACGACACATTCTTTCACTAATAGCATCCTTACCATACATACTTGAGAGCATTCAATGAGACTCAGCTGCTGTTTTCTTCATATTGAAACAAAACAGTAACACCTCCAGCAAACGACGAGAATTAGGCTCGTAAACCGACATTTTCAATCAAGAACAACTTTATGATGCAGACACAAATTGACTAATGTTTGAATGAGGTTATGTTGATTGAGGTCCAAGCTAACTGCCTGAAGTCTGCAATCTCTTTCTTTCGACCTTTGCTTACCGCTGTCACCACCTATCGGCAAACGGCAGAAGCCAAGTTGTACACCTTATAGGATGGCAGCAGATGGTGAATTTAAAAGAGAATGATGTCACCCCTTGTGACTTCCACACTATGATATTTCCTTGTGGTTACATAAGTGTAACATTTATTGCATCTGAAGATTACTTTTATGGTTATAGGAGTTCTTATTTCTCATTGTGCTGCACCCTTCACAATAAAAGATTTCACATATTCTATTATTATTATTATTATTAGTAGTAGTAGTAGTAGTAGTGGTAGTAGTAGTAATAGACTTTCAACTTTACAAATGGCTGATTCACATCATGGCACGTTTAAATCACGTTGTGTTCAAGTGTGGCAACATGCATTATTAAGCACTATACAACACTTCTTTCACAACAGATTCACAGTTCTTTCAAATAATGCATAGCCCACTTCACCCCTTACTCTAAATTTGACAGTTCTAATGAGGCTGTACAGTAGTTTATTTCAACTTAGTGCATTTTTCTAAGTACATTTTCTATACGTTGCATACATTCCCTCTACAAACCACTGCAAACTGCATGGCAAAGTAATTTCCATTGTTGTGGTTCCTTCAGATATCTTTTGTATATGGCATACAAGGAAAATGGCTGTTTAAATATCTGTGCACATTGTGGAATTAGTTTAATCTTGTATTTGCAGTCCCAATGGGAGCAATGTGTAAAGGCTGTAGTTTATTTCCTACTTAATATTCATTCTTTAAACTCTGTAGAGAAACATTTGTAGGATAGTTGACATCTGTCATTAGGTATCTGCCAATTCATGTTCAGCAGGATTTTTGTGACACTCTTTTCCATGCCAAACAAACCTATGGCAATTCGTGCTACTCTTTGTTGTATCTATTCAGTATCTCCTGTTAGTCCTTTTTGGCAAGGGTTCCACACACTTGAGTAATCTTATACAACTGATTGCATTATTGTTTTGTAAGCAATTTCCTTGGCAGACTGATTAAACTTCCCATTATCCTACCAACACATTTAAGTCTGCTCCCTGAGCCTAAGTGATAATTCCATTCATATCCTCACAAAATGATACACACAGATGTTTGTTAGAGTTGACTTATTTCAGTTGCAGTTTGTGGAGCACAAAACTTTAGATTTATGAACATTTAAAACAAGTTACCAATCTTTTCACCATTTTTAAATCTCATCAAGCACTGACTGCATATGTGTGTAGCATTTTTCAAACTGTATTTCAGTATATGGGACATAACTGTGCCATCTACAAAGATTAGGTTAGGTTAGGTTAGTGTTTAACGTCCCGTCGACAACGAGGTCATTAGAGACGGAGCGCAAGCTCGGGTTAGGAAAGGATTGGGAAAAAAATCGGCCGTGCCCTTTCAAAGGAACCACCCCGGCATTTGCCTGAAACGATTTAGGGAAATCACGGAAAACCTAAATCAGGATGGCTGGAGACGGGATTGAACCGTCGTCCTCCCGAATGCCATCTACAAAGAATGAGAGGTTATTATTAGTAATGTCAACCAGTTCAGTAATATACAACATCAACAGGGTCTCAACACAGCTCCATGTGGCACTCCTGAAGTTATGTCTGTTGATGATTCACTGCCAGAGTCCATCTCCAAGTTTCATTTGAGAGCCCTCTATAATTATACTTTAGTTAATAATGACTGGTGTGGTACTAAGTCAAATGCTTTTACAAAGCCTAGAAATACAGCATCCATGTGATTGCCATGACCTACTGCATTCAGAGTTTCATCCGAGAAAACCATTACATTGGCTTTTGGTTGACCTGTATTTTCCGAATCCATGCTGCTCCACATGAAGGAAGGCATTCTGTTTGAGATACTTCATTATGTTTGAGCTCACCAAATGTCCTAAAATTCAACAACATATGGATATCAATGATATGGAATAACATTTCTGTGATTCACTTCTACTGCCTTCTAATAGTTGGGTGTGACTTGTGTTTTCTTCCAAAATTTTTTCCCTTCAAGGGGTCTACAAAATATTAGGGGGGAAAAATCAACTGCAAATATTGTATAGCATCTGACACTCATTCCACAGGTGCCTGGAATCTTGTTCAATTTCAGCAGTCTCAATTGTCTCTCAATGACTCTGATACTAATATCTATATCAATCATCTTTGCAATGACGTGAGAGACAGCACTAGCAGTTCTGCTTTTTCAATGCTGCCCTTAATTTCGATTCTTGTGTCATCCACTGGACACTAACTTTGGTGCACTGACAGGCTTAACGTAAGACCAGAATTTCTTTGGATTTTGTAATGTAGCAAATGCGGCAGCACCAGGAGTGCATCAACCACTACAGGCGAGATGTGGTGGTAAGTACGAAATCATGCTGGCCCTGGATCTCCTGTATTCATACTACCTTTTTGTCAACAAGCGTCACTGATATGTCCTCGGAGGGAAAGTCAGAGAAGTTGAGTTGCAGTGTGAAAGGGGTAGAAGACAGTTTGTCAGATGCAGGGCTAGATGGCAAGTGTAGAGACAATTCTGCATTAGTCCAAGCTGGCTTCACTCTATTAACAGACATGGCAGTCATTTGCCCACATTCATGATGTCGAATGTGTTTGTGTCGTGAGTAATTACTGTATTAGGGTTGGTACGTGGCAGGTGCAAGGCCTGTCTCACAGCGTCGATGTGTAGCATCCATTGCGAGCAGATGGACAGATTCTTATGGATGAAGATCTGTGGCATTGCATGGTATGATTAGGGATGAGGGTACATGCAGGTTCTGTATGTGACGCCTGACAAGGGCAATGAGATCTGGCAGGTCATGATTGGTGGGGGTTGTGGCCCATACGACAATATTGGTGGGAAGAGATAATAGCTCACTGTACAGGATCTCGGCTAAAAATGCATCAAGGTCTCCCTCATGGGGGGTGCGGATGCCAAGTAATACCCAGAGAAGGGCTTCTGTCCATGATTGAGGACAACACATTAGCACTGTGCTTAATGTGCAGTGCCATCTTTCAATGAGACTGTTTGCCCGTGGGTGATATGTGGTGGTATGGAAGCGGAGGCAGCCATAAAGATGACAAAGTTCATTGAATAGAGAGGACTCAAACGGTCTGCTGTGGTTGGTAGTGAGTGACACAGAGCAGCCAAAATGTGTGATCCACTTTGGCAACAATCTTGAAGGATATATCAGCAGTAGGTATGGCCTCGACACACAGTGTAACTCTATCAATCAGTTATATAACATAAGGCTGTCCATTCAAAATTGGCAGTGGTCCTATTATGTCCATGTTGGAACCTCCCCTTGGGGATCAGGGATTTGCCAAGGGTGAGGGCCTGTTTTGCTCCATTGGCATGGGATGCATGCTCTGTTCCATATGGTGCAGTCTTTCTGCTCATGGGGTCACATAAAACATTCTGTCACTAAATGTACAGAGGACCATACCCCCCAGGTGTAAGAGATTTGTGGATGACATCAGTGATTTGCTTATGAAAAGGTTTTGGGATGACTGGTCACAGGACAAGTCACACCAAATTGGTCTGGTGAAGCCAGGGAAGGTATATTGCTCAAGTTTGAGGCCTGTCTCCACATTTTATTTATTCATTTATTTATTTCCACGTCAAGTTCCACAGGACAAAATTGTGGAGCACTTCTCCAAGGTCACGGAACGTGTCGGTACATGAAATTACAACATAAAAGTAATAACAGATAAAAATAAAATGTTTATGGACCCCAAAAAAGTCAATCCATAAGTTCAGTAAAAGCAACCAACAATACAATAAGAATCAGCTTAATTTTTCAAGGAACTCCTTGACAGAATAGATGGAGTGACCCATGAGGAAACTCTTCAGTTTCGATTTTAAAGCATGTGGATTACTGCTAAGATTTTTGAATTTGAGTGGTAGCTTATTGAAAATGGATGCAGCAGTATACTGCACACCTTTCTGCACAAGAGTTAATGAAGTCCGATCCAAATGAAAGTTTGACTTCTGCCGAGTATCAACTGAGTGAAAGTTGCTATTCTTGAGAATAAGCTAATATTTTTAACAAGAAACAACAGTAAGGAATACATATATATATTGAGAGGCCAATGTCAAAATACCCAGACTCGTGAACAGGGACTGACAAGAGGTTTGTGAACTTACACCACTTTTTGCCCAAACCGCCCATTTCCGAACCAAACATATCGTTTTAGAATGGGAAGAGTTACCCCAAAATATAATACCATATGACATAAGCAAATGAAAATAAGCAAAGTAGACTAATTTTTGTGTTGAACGATCACTCAGGTCAGATACTGTTCGAATAGTAAAAATGGCAGCATTAAGTTTTTGAACAAGATCCTGAATGTGGGCTTTCCAGGACAATTTACTATCTATCTGAACACCTAGAAATTTGAACTGTTCAATTTCACTAATCATATGCCCATTCTGTGAAATTAAAACATCAGGTTTTGTTGAATAGTTTTAGAAACTGTAAAAACTGAGTCTCACTGTGATTTAGCGTTAGTTTATTTTCTACAAGCCATGAACTTAGGTCATGAATCGTACAATTTGAAACCGAGCCAATGTTGCACACAACATCCTTTGCAACCTTTACTACCAAGCTAGTGTCATCAGCAAACAGAAATATTTTAGAGTTACCCATAATACTATAGGGCATATCATTTATATAAATAAGGAACAGGAGTGGCCCCAACACTGATTCCTGGGGCACCCTCCACTTGACTGTACCCCACTCAGACCCTACATCAGAGCCATTCTCAACATTGTGAATAATGACCTTTTGCTATCTGTTGCTAAAGTAAGAGGTGAACCAATTGTAAGCTACTCTCTGTATTCCATAATGGTCCAACTTCTGGAGCAATACTTTGTGATTAACACAATCAAACGTCTTAGTTAAATAAAAAAATATGCCTAGCGTTCGAAACCTTTTGTTAACCCATTCAGTACCTCACAGAGAAAAGAGAATATAGAATTTTCAGTTGTTAAACAACTTCTAAAGCCAAACCGTACACTGGATAGCAAATTGTGTGATATAAAATGATCAATTATCCTTACATATACAGCCTTTTCAAGAACTTTAGCAAACACTGATGGCATATAAATAGGTCTAAAATTGTCTACATTATCCGTTTCTTATTTTTTATTAAGCAGCTTTACTACTAAGTACATTAATCATTCAGGAAACACTAATTCTAAACGAAAAATTACAAATATGGCTAAAGACAGGGCTAACATGTGCAGCACAGAACTTTAATATTCTGCTAGGCATTCCATCATATCAATGAGAGTCCTTAGTCTTCAGTGATGTAATTATTGACTCAATCTTTGCCTTACAAATGTCTGCTTGTGTCTGTGTATATGCGGATGGATATGTGTGTGTGTGCGAGTGTATACCTGTCCTTTTTTCCCCCTAAGGTAAGTCTTTCCGCTCCCGGGATTGGAATGACTCCTTACCCTCTCTCTTAAAACCCATATCCTTTTGTCTTTCCTTCTCCTTCTCCTTCCCTCTTTCCTGATGAGGCAACCGTTGGTTGCGAAAGCTAGAATTTTGTGTGTATGTTTGTGTTTGTTTGTGTGTCTATCGACCTGCCAGCGCTTTTGTTTGGTAAGTCTCACATCTTTCTTTTTAAATATATTTTTCCCACATGGAATGTTTCCCTCTATATATATATATATATATATGTGTGTGTGTGTGTGTGTGTGTGTGTGAGTGTGTGTGATTTATCAGTAACAGAAATATTTTTACTACGAACTGACTTTATATCGTCAACCTTGTGCTGCTGACCAGACACTTCCTTCACAACTGACCATATGGTTTTAATTTTATCCTGTGAATTATCTATTCTATTTGCATACCACATATTCTTTGCCTTCCTAATAGCATTTTTAAGCACCTTGCATTACTGTTTGTAGTGGGCTACTGTAGTTTGATTGTGACTACTTCTAACATATTGATATAATTCCCGCTGTGTTCTACATTATATCCTTATCCTACTAGTCAGCCATCTGGACTGCTTATTACTGCTAGTACCCTGTTTAGAATGTTCTAATGGAAAACAAATGTCAAAGAGTATGAGAAATGTGTTAAGGACAGCATTATATTAATCATCTATCTTATCAGCAAAACATCCTGCCACTCTTGTTCCTTGACAAGGTTTAAAAACTTCTCTATTGCTGTTAGATTAACTTCCCTACATAGTTTGTAATTATATGTGGCATTTGTTTGAGTATGAAAGCTTTTTAGTGTTAAAATTTGTGCATTCACACTTTTCCTAACAGAATGCCCATCTAGTAATGAAGAATGAATAAAAATATTGTCTATGGCTGTGCTACTGTTCCCCTGTACCCAGTTGGAAAAAACACAGTCTACATTAGATCAAATGAATTTAGGGGTCTACCAACATCCTTTTCCTTGCACCATCATATACAAAATTAATATTGAAGTCACCTCATATAACTAATTTCTGGTACTTCCTTCAAAGTGAATCAAGAACCCTCTCTTGCTTCAGCAGAAATGCTCTGAAGTCAGAATTAGGGGACCTATAAACAACAACAATTAGAAGTTTAGTTTCACTAAATTCATTCTGCCCCTGCACAACATTCAAATATCTGTTAGTGCATTGCCATGATGTGTCTATCGAATCAAATGGAATACTGTTTTTTAGCCACTCCCCACCATGCAAGGAACTCCTTGAAAAACAGCCAGCTAATCTGTAGCCTGGTAAAGGAAGCCTTTGAATTGTCAAGTTATTTAAGTGATGCTCCAAAATACCAATAATTTCACAGTCTACATCTATAAGCAGTTTACTACTTTTATCTCTAATACCTCTTATATTCTGATGAAATATGCTAATTCCTTCTCTACTTGGAAACCTTACGTCCTCTGAAGGTGAGCCCTTAGTTAGAGGGACTTCCTTTAAGCAGGTATACCTATCAGCTCACTTCCACCTACTACTACAGGAATTTTTCCATGAGTGATCCCACCACCACCCACTACACTGTCACCTATAAGCTTTGCCACCTCCCCTTCCCATAACTACTGAGGTACAGGCCATGCCAAGTGAAACCAGATCAACTGATAGAGGTTCATTTCCTCACTGAAGGAGGTTCAGTAAGTCTTGATCAAAGTCTTGTGCCTTGGCAATCTGGTTGTAATCGAGCCGGGCAGAGGAAGAGGCGATGCATGACAAACAGTCCGCGACGATGTTGTCAGTGCCTTTGATATAGTGCACATCAGTCATGAAATGAAATCAAGGTATCAAAAACACCTGGGGGAGGGTCCTCAGGTGGATTGTGTAACGTGTCAGCCAGGGGACGGTGATAGATGTAAACAATAACAGATATGCCCACTATCTCTTCTCAAATGCAGTGGATGGCCTTGTAGATGGTGAACAGCTCATGGTCAAAGGTTGACCTCTTATACTGCATGCCTGAAAGATTACAACAGAAAAACTGCTGAGTCTGGGGAAAGCAGGCTATCTCCTGCTGTAGCATGGCACTGACAGCAAGGGCACTTGCATCCACTGTTATAGTAAGGTGGGCATCAGGAGATGGATGAGCCAGTGTTTTCATGCTTGATTTTATCAACGGTGGATTGTGTAGTATGTGTCCACTTGAGGTCGCATTTTCCCACAGTATTCTTCTCATGCAGGACTTTGGTCGGAGGATGGAGAGGCTCAGCTGCTTGCGGGATGTATCTCCTGTAGAAATTTATGATGCCTAAAAATCTGCATAACTCTTTCTAGGTGGAGGGAGGTGACAAGAGTCATATCTAGTCGGCCTTCTCTGGTATTGGGCAGATGCCTGAGGCATCTACGTGTTGGCTAATGAGTGGCACACAGGCTTGCCGTAACTGAAATTTGTCTTCGTTAATGATGACCAATAGGAGATAGTCTGCTGAGCATTTGTAAGTGAGCCTTGTGCTCTTTCACTGATGGTGAGAATATAAGGATGTTGTCTTTGTAGGTATAATGAAATGGTGTACTGAACAAAACTTTGTCAGTAAAATGCTGTCATATTTGCATGGCGTTTTTTAATCTTTAAGGCATACACAAAAATTCAAAGAGTCCGAAAGGTGTAGCGATCACTGTCTTTGGTATGTCCTCTTCCACCATGGAGGTATACTGTTTTACAGTCAATAACATAGAATATTTGGGTCCCCGCTAACTCTTGGTGAAGTGCTGTAAGTTAGGGACTGGATAACTATCTATAATAATTTGGTCATTGGGCAACTGGTAGTTGCCACAAAGGCACCACAATTTGTCTTTCTTTGAAACGAGCTCTACAGGAGGTGCCCAGGGATTGTGCGACAGGTGGACAATGCCTACTGCCATTAGTTTGTCCACGGTGGCCTTTGTTGCTCTAAATTTATGGGGAAGGAGGTGTCAAGGTCTACGTTGGATAGGCGGGCCAGGTGTAGTGTTTATAAGATGAACAGTACCATCAAGAACAGCACAAACTGCATGTGGCTGATAGTAGGGTGCACATCAGTGGCCAGAAACACACCATGCTGTAGAACAGGCTGACTGGGCAGAGCAGTGGGTACACTGTCAGAATTGCACACTGAAGCTGGATACAGGCACTTCACTAACCTGTTCAGATTCCTTGCAAATAGGCTATGGAAGTATGATGGCATCCTCTGATGAGGCAGACAGGTGGTGTGGCTGTTGTGAATGCTGTAGGACAGCAACATGAAGTGATGCTGCAGTGTCAGCAATGCGCTGCCGAAGGTCCATGTTTCTGCATCTCATGATGTCATTTGTGGTGCTTAGCAAAGAATAGTTGGACATCAGAGAGAAAAGTTTGCTGAGTACTTTAGGAGGTGGTTTGGTGATGTATCTCCATCTGACGAAGCGGTGGGAGGTGGACAGGAATGTTCAGGGAGAACTTTGCTGATAACTTCAATGATTGGCTGCTGCCCATCACAGTGTAATAACAAACCATGGGTGAGGTCAGGAAGCAGGTGTTAGTAACGCAGAAAGTCTGCTCCCAGTCTCAGCGATGACGAAGGTCTAGTGCATGTGACACTCTGCCCCCAAGTCCAAAGTCATTGATGCTGTGCTGGTGGCTGCCACGACAGTGTCCTTTATGGCACGTAATTGGAACGATGATGGTAAGAGAGTAGGTGGTGCTCAAGCTGGCGGGAGGGTGCCGATGTCAGCATCTGTGTCAATGAGGAAATAGGTTTGTGTCAGACGGTCATAAACAAATAAGCGTGAGCTGTCAGAAAAGGGATGTTAGGTGGCAGAACTTTGCAAGTGTAGTTGATTAAGGCATCCTGTGGTTGTAGAGTAGCCTGGTGTGCCTCCATCAGGCTGCTGTGCTCGTTTGGGTAAGCTGAAGGCACTCTGCAGTTGCTATCATCCCTTCTGAATCTGCTATGGAACCAACAATATCCCTCGGCTATCAAAGTGGTGGAGGCGAGTGGTGGTGTTCTCTGAAGTGGTGTCTGTCTGTAAACAGTTCCAGGGTGGGGTGGGGGTGGGGGATGGCGGCAGGCTGTGGAGGTGAACGTACTCGCTGCATCATACAGTGATTGTTGTCCATTGGCACTGTAAAGGTCATGCAGTGTGGTGGTGGGAGTGGGCTCTAGCCACATCAGGCAGAGTCAGCTGACCTCGGACGTGTCGCGGCTGCACAGAGCGGAGGCAGTGATGGGGGCTGGTGGCTAGGGGGGGGCTCGGACTGACTCGGTAGTAGTCAGTTAACCTCAGTTGCCTTGCAGCCAACTGGGTGATGGCCTTGCTCTCAGTCCAAGAGGTGAAGGCTGACGTCAAGGGGGTCATCCTCATGCGATAGCATTGTGGTCTGGATGTGTGTGGGAAGTTCAATAGCAACATTGTCCAGAGCATGCAGTCAGGCATCAGTGTAGGACCATCTGCATTCATAGGCATCGCCAGAGTGAGGAAGGATTGTCTTCGAGGGTTTCTTCATGCATAACTGCATATAGCTGCTATTCCAGGGAGTGTGAGAAGTGCTGGAGCAGCAAAGCCTTAGTCATCTTGTACGTGTTGTGAGGGTGTGCTGACAGGAATAGGACACTGATTAAGTCTGCATCATCAGCGAGCTGGATGAGTAAGGTCACAAATCTTGTGTCATCGTCGATGATCCCTTGGGTGGACATCAAGGCCCTCGCATAGAGCAAACCATACTGCAGGAAGGTCGGTACAGAATGGGAGGATGGGTGGTGTGGACACTGTCCGTGGGTTGTACACACGGGACCTGCCAGAGCATGGTGTTGACCAGTGTAGCTGGCGCGGGAGCGATGGCGCATGTAGTATGCGATTGCTGTATCTCTTGGAAGTCCTTTGTCGCAGCAAAGCAGCAGCATGCGATGAGGATGGCGCGGACGTCGCATCATACAAAGGCGTTGCATCATACAGAGCATAGACCTTGTGTGACATACCGTACTGATGAGGCAGTTGCAGAAGCAAGATGTGTGTGGCTTGAAAATCAACATGCAGGCACGAGGTGTATAATGCTTAGTCAATCGAATAGATGTATCTCGTCTCTGTGAGTGGCGCACGAGAGATCCTCAAAGGGCACAGCACATCTAGAGTAGGTGTGACATCAAATGTGAAAGGGCGCAATGTAGATGGAACCTGAAGCAGTGAATGCTGCAAAAGTTCAGGCCTGTCTGTAGGCCTGAACTTAGCACTGTACATGGAATGGGCATGAGAGGCATGAGACGCGAGGTGTGTGGCAGCTTTTAGATTAAATATAATATGCGGCACAGGAGGCATGGCTGGAATGAGCGTGACGTCACCGTTCAATGCACCAGAATCACTTTTGAATGGAACGAACAGTGCAGAATAGTCACGGCATGAGACTCGGACACTATGGCAGGATTGGTCATCATAATTTTCTGTCCATGCATTCAAGCAGTACATGAGGTAACAGCAGGCTTGTTTGACAGAGTGCACTACTAATGTGTTGGAAAGATGCTATTAGGAGCATTATTATAGCATTGTGGCTGGAGAAAATTACTCAAAACATCAATGGAAAGGTATGGAAGACCCTGGGTAGGTGTGAGAGCTGGAACAGAAGGAAAACTACGAGCACACCCGGTAACAGTTTTAGCATAAACAGGGCGCCATAGTTCATTACTCCACTCGACATTGTTTCTGCCTAAATCACGGCACCAAAGTTCCTCTATTCCAGATTATACACTCCTGGAAATGGAAAAAAGAACACATTGACACCGGTGTGTCAGACCCACCATACTTGCTCCGGACACTGCGAGAGGGCTGTACAAGCAATGATCACACGCACGGCACAGCAGACACACCAGGAACCGCGGTGTTGGCCGTCGAATGGCGCTAGCTGCGCAGCATTTGTGCACCGCCGCCGTCAGTGTCAGCCAGTTTGCCGTGGCATACGGAGCTCCATCGCAGTCTTTAACACTGGTAGCATGCCGCGACAGTGTGGACGTGAACCGTATGTGCAGTTGACGGACTTTGAGCGAGGGCGTATAGTGGGCATGCGGGAGGCCGGGTGGACGTACCGCCGAATTGCTCAACACGTGGGGCGTGAGGTCTCCACAGTACATCAATGTTGTCGCCAGTGGTCGGCGGAAGGTGCACGTGCCCGTCGACCTGGGACCGGACCGCAGCGACGCACGGATGCACGCCAAGACCGTAGGATCCTACACAGTGCCGTAGGGGACCGCACCGCCACTTCCCAGCAAATTAGGGACACTGTTGCTCCTGGGGTATCGGCGAGGACCATTCGCAACCGTCTCCATGAAGCTGGGCTACGGTCCCGCACACCGTTAGGCCGTCTTCCGCTCACGCCCCAACATCGTGCAGCCCGCCTCCAGTGGTGTCGCGACAGGCGTGAATGGAGGGACGAATGGAGACGTGTCGTCTTCAGCGATGAGAGTCGCTTCTGCCTTGGTGCCAATGATGGTCGTATGCGTGTTTGGCGCCGTGCAGGTGAGCGCCACAATCAGGACTGCATACGACCGAGGCACACAGGGCCAACACCCGGCATCATGGTGTGGGGAGCGATCTTCTACACTGGCCGTACACCACTGGTGATCGTCGAGGGGACACTGAATAGTGCACGGTACATCCAAACCGTCATCGAACCCATCGTTCTACCATTCCTAGACCGGCAAGGGAACTTGCTGTGCCAACAGGACAATGCACGTCCGCATGTATCCCGTGCCACCCAACGTGCTCTAGAAGGTGTAAGTCAACTACCCTGGCCAGCAAGATCTCCGGATCTGTCCCCCATTGAGCATGTTTGGGACTGGATGAAGCGTCGTCTCACGCGGTCTGCACGTCCAGCACGAACGCTGGTCCAACTGAGGCGCCAGGTGGAAATGGCATGGCAAGCCGTTCCACAGGACTACATCCAGCATCTCTACGATCGTCTCCATGGGAGAATAGCAGCCTGCATTGCTGCGAAAGGTGGATATACACTGTACTAGTGCCGACATTGTGCATGCTCTGTTGCCTGTGTCTATGTGCCTGTGGTTCTGTCAGTGTGATCATGTGATGTATCTGACCCCAGGAATGTGTCAATAAAGTTTCCCCTTCCTGGGACAATGAATTCACGGTGTTCTTATTTCAATTTCCAGGAGTGTATGTTTATTTGTAAATTGTCACACGGAATGTTCATATCCCGTCATGGCATTGTCTGTGAAATATCCTTGGTGCTGTCGTTGACACAGTGAGGAGATGTGGCAAACAAAGGCAGCATTGTCGAATACCCAAAATGCGTGGCAGATTTCCATAAAATCAGAACGTAATGTGGTAGTTGGGGTCACCATTGTCAGAAATGTTGTACCAGCAGGAGTGCACATGTAATAAATGGTACATGGAATGTGGTAGAGAAATCCTTACTTTTTTTGCTGGACAGAATTACATTGTGGTCTACACTGGTCAGAGATTCGACACATACTCCCAGCACAGATTTTATTGTTAACTCTACAGCACAGGACAGTGATGTGTATTTTGTCAGTCAGAAGTGTCATACAGTTGCTATGTCACCATAATGATTTTCAATAATATTTTGCTACAGTGGCCAAAAGTTTTGCACATGACAGCCAAGTGGGTTTCATTTATTAAATCTCCACCGAAGTCCCTAAGCTCTAATTTGCATCTATTATTCTTCTAAACTTGAGTCACAGTTCCTCTACATGTTCCAACCCAGAGCAATGTTTCGAGTTCCTGCTTGTGGTATAATTCTGGTAATTTTAGTAGCGTTGAGAAATTGAAACATATCCAATATTACTTTCCCCTATGACTTCATGAGATAATTGACATGCTTACATGCTACACAGCTTCAGGGGAATATAAATCAAATTTCAGAAACCAATTTTTGCTGTCTGAATACATGTAATCAGAGATCTGGTGCTGCTGTCTAAACAAATATCTATTTTATGAGCATTAGTTGTTGTACATGAATGGTGCCTTTAAATCAATTGTTCCAGTTTAGTCCTTATGATAAAATGTGGTCATCAGTATTGAGTAATGTTTGTAATTAAGAGAGAGTATGATATCCTTAACAGATGTCAGTAAACTTTTTAACAGGAGGAGGAGGAGGAGGAGGAGGAGGAGAAAGGGGTGGGGGGGGGGAGGGGGCTGTGCAAGAAAAGATGATTAAAAATCTTATCCACACCGCCTAATGTGTGTGGAACTGTTTTATTACATCTATCTGGACCACAAATGCTGTGGAACAAGTGAAGCAATAACTGGTCAAATATTATTACATCTCAACATTTTGGAGACTTGGAATGGTTAGAAGACTTCCAACTCAGGAACGACACATTCTTAGGAATATTTTATCACCAGCAACTGATTGTGTATAAGTCCTTTGAACTTAATGCAAGAAAAAATATTCCAGTTTACAAATTGGTCTGCCATGTAGTATATAAAGCAGTACCCTAGCTGTTCAAATTTGCTGATTCAGAGAATATATCAGCATTCATGCATCAGATACAGAAAAGATGTGCTTCTTGTCAGTTAAATAAATGAAATTAATAACTTCCTGGTGAGTCTAGTACTTCCTCTTGTCCATCACTCCACACAAAATCACTCTGTCAACATCAACAACATAAACATGTAGCATTCAGACAAACCTATCACAACTCAGATGCAGTATAGCATTTACATGGACTGAAGACTAACTGTGAAAGTCGAAATCTGGCAGCTAGAATTGCATTTCTAGAACCACTATTGGAGTATTTACATGAACAACCAAAATTACAGTTGGGAAATCAGTTTACTAAAGCAAAATTTGGGAGCCACATGTAAACACACTAAACATGAAGCAATGCAACTAAAGTAAAAATATATATATAAATAAATTTAAAAAATATTTTCCAAACAAAAATAAAAGCAAAACCATATGCAGAGTGGTTAACTGAACTTCTAAGATTTGATTTTTTAAGCATTTTTGGAATTCTTAAACTTACTCACATTACCACACTGGTGACTAAAGTAGTGCAACAGTGAACACATTAAATTAGACAACAGAAGTCAACAGTCAATGTTCACATACCTTTGGGGGGGGGGGGGGTTTGTTGGCTAGACTGATTTTGACATTTATGTCACTCTCAACTGGAGATCAGCAGAGTGGGGATTTTACTCACTCATAGTCACTTAAATGTGCTGAACTCAGGTATGGCTTGTTCGAGTATGAGTGCTCAGAGCTGGAAGGCTGCACTCAAATGTGTCGTGGGGAATGAAGGGTAGAGGTCACTCAGCCTGGCAAGCTCTCAGCTCTGATGATGTGGCCGCCACAGCAGCTAAACATCTGCAGAAGCACATCTTGCTTCCGACATATTCCCATCAGCTGATTGAACTACACTCATATCAATTTAATTACGCTGCACATTGATATCCCTGCATGGAAAACCAACCACTTTAGACAACAAAGAAAATTTGGCAACAGTTAAAAGTCTTGCAGACCACATCAACTGTTCTGTAAAATAGCAATGTCAGGTCATTGTCAGGTGTAACTGTAGCCAACATAAACACAATTTTAACCATTATAAAATTTTTGCACATATACATTCATTATTTTTTCATATGGTATCTGTTTATGAATAGCCTTCTCTCTAGTAAGTCATGATAAAGATAATCTTAACATTTAGAATAGCTTTTGTTTTATTACCTACTATTTTTCATCATTTTGTAATTAACATAAAACTTAATAATAGTAATGGTCTAAATTTCAACTAGAGCCACATTTTAGACATTTTGGCAGTATGACTAACCTGTGCCAATTTTGTTCTGCGGTACCAAAAACAAAGCAAATATATAGCCCACAGAGAAAAATGAACAAATGGAATGAAACAAATATTGCTAAGGTGATTCATGAGCCAGAAATAACACTATATAGACAATGACACTTGCTAAAATATTTAACATGCCACAATTGACATTACAAGTACAGGGTGATTATAATTAAAGTTAGACTTTCAAAATGCTGTATAAATGACACCATTGGTCAGAATGACGTCAAATTGCAACGGAATATTATCGGAGAAGGGGGAAAACGTATGGCAGAAGAAAAATAATAGTGTGGAAATTGATCAATAGATGGTGCTGCATGTGTCAAATACATAAATGAAAACACTGTCATGCATACGGCCCACTGAAGTTGGTATAAACACGCCAGGTACACAGCGTACACGGCATCTGTGACATTTGCTATGACTGTCTCAATGCAGGATTGCGCCCTGCTTGTAAAGCTGTATTACAAGAATGATGACTGTGCACACACATCGCTCTGCAGAAGTTCCGGACACTAAAGGGTTTGAAAAAAGGCGTTGGTCTGATGACTGTCGTGGATCTGGAGAAAATGATTTGGAAATTTGAAAAGATGGGTTCTTTTGATGTGCAACCTGGTAGAGGGAGGAAACAAACTGATACGGCGTCAGTGGAAGCAGTGGCCACAACAATGCAGGAGGAGATGAGTGGCGGCATGCAGACATTTAATGCACAGAGAATTGCCTGAACGTTGGATATACCCGTGAGCACAGTTTGTAAAATCCTAAGAACCATCCTTTTTTTGCTATCCATTCAAAATTACCCATATGCACGAGTTGCTTCCTGTTGACCTGCCAGCAATAGAGACCTTTTCTTTAGAATTTCTTGCTAGCATGGAAGTGGATAACGATTGGCTGTGGAAGATTTTGTGGACAGACAAAGCCCACCTCCATCTGACAGGATATGTCAATACACAGAGTTCTTGAATATGAGCAACAGAAAATCCACACGTAAATCAACCAGTACCACTTCTTCCTGAAAAGGCCATATTTTTTCGAAGAGACAGGTGCTTCTGGTCCTGTTACCTGTACAATCACTGGTAAGTGTATGAGTGTCTTTTGCACAACAGTGTCTTTCCAGCTCTCCAACAATGTGGATGGTACCATTTTTATGCAAGATGGCACACCTCCACACATTGTAAATCCAGTTAAGCAGCTGCTGAAGTGCCATTTTGGAAATGCTAGAATTATCAGCCACCATTTCCCTACAGCCTGGCCGTCGTGATCATCTGATCTTAATCAATGTGACTTCTGGCTGCAAACTTAGCTGCACTGAAGGCACGCGTAGCGCAACACATTCTGAATGTGACCCCAGAAACATTTCTGTCAGTGGTGGAACATACTGTTTCTTGATTGCTTGTTCTGCGGTACCAAAAACAAAGCAAATGCTTGTGCACAGCATACTGAACATGTTTTGCGCCAGTCACACGGAAATTAATAATCCGATTTGATCATAGCGTGTAGGCTTTCACGACCTGTGTCTTCAGTGGTTAAAACTCCCCAGCTGAGAGGCTATGGCTGATCTGTAAAACTACTCCTTCTTGACGTTTTGTTGCCAACTGTGGGTAACATTTTCCAAGTCAACAACTCACCTCGGAAGATGTTGCCTGCAGTTGGCAATGAAGCATCAGGAAGAAGAAGTTTTAAGATTGACCACGGTCTCTCAGTCTGGAAGTTTTGACTAATGAATTAGATATGATTTTGATTGATGATTTTTATGCAGTTTTTGGCCTCAGGACAATTAAAAATCGATGATATTGAAGCTTTTAATGCAGTGCTTGGCCTCAGGACAATTAAAAACCAATGTGATTGATGCTTTTTATGCAGTTTTTGATCTCGGCGCAATTAAAAACTGATGTGAGTGATACGTTTTATGTAGTTTTGGCCTTAGGGCGATTAAAAACCGATTTTCCCCATCTGATGTGATATGACCTTGCTTGTGGTGGATGTGCTTACATAACTAACAGTATCACACCTGCACACCCATGCACATAGTGTAATACAGTTTGTTTAACATCAAACATACACCTTAGGCTTTGTTGTATGATTCCTATGTCATTTGTAGTTGACCACTATTAAATTATGATGCTTACAGTGCCATCTACCGCTACATTTTGTAACTATTTATTTTTCTTCTGCCATATATTTCCCCCTTCTCCGATAATATTATGTTGCAATTTGACATCATTCTGGTCAGTGGTGTTATCTCTACTGCGGTTTGAAAGTTTAACTTTAATTATAATCACCCTGTATTTAACAGGACTGAAGTTTCTCCTTCAAAATTAATTTAACAAAAAACTGGATGAAAACTTGAATTAGGTGCAGAATTGGAAATGGAATTAGTGTTTTATCTACTTTACATAGAAGAGAAATTTTATGGCTTCCCTGAATGGGTTACCAGTTGGTGGCAAGGAATGGTCTACAACATCTGTTTAAGAAGGAGATGCATGAAGAGTTTGGATGGATCTATTTTTGCAACATCATATGAAGTTGACAAGAATTAAATGTTTTTTGGTATAATGTAGAGGGTACTATAAGACTGTATTAGATGATTCTCCAGTGTAATCAGTCACCACTGGGAGAACAATTTCTATATATTTGATGTTTCTGAACATGGATGATTAAAATCACACTAGGGTTTGACACTTTGCCTGCACTGATCTCCAGTAATCCATTTTTCTCTCCTACAGTGCTTGACACTACGCTATACTCATGAGAATGGGTTGGGTTGTTTAGGGGAAGGAGACCAGACAGCGAGGTCATCGGTCTCATCGGATTAGGGAAGGATGGGGAAGGAAGTCTGCCGTGCCATTTCAAAGGAACCTTCCCGGCATTTGCCTGGAGCGATTTAGGGAAATCACGGAAAACCTAAATCAGGATGGCTGGATGCGAGATTGAACCGTCGTCCTCCCGAATGTGAGTCCAGTGTCTAACCACTGCGCCACCTCGCTTGGTACTCATGAGAATTGTGCTGGCTTGTGATCGCAGCATTGGCTGGCTCTGAGCACTACGGGACTTAACTGCTAAGGTCATCAGTCCCCATCGCAGCATTGTCACCATTTAATAACTTCATTTACTTATGAAAGAAGACAGATATCAGTGTCACTACCATTTTATAAACCCTTTTGTACTTTTAGCTATATTTCACTCACTGTAATGTATGGCCTACAACATAGTGATCAGTGAGCAGCATGATGTGACACTTTCTCGATACAAGATTTGTAAATCAAGTCTTGTGCTTGACAAATAGGGTCATTTCATAATGACTGTTATGTGTTATAAGTAGGGAAATAATTTATCAAGAAGCCAAGATATCATGCTACTATGTGTGAAAAAAATCAGATTTTTCAACCAAGTACTTTCTTCAAAATCACTTGAGAAACATTACACACGCACACACACAAAATCAAGCAGAATGAAAATCAGTCATTTTATTTTTTCACAAGGAAACAAAAGATTTTGCTGGAAAAATAAGTTCATAAAATGATGTGGCATACTCTCATAAACCTTCAAGTGTTCCTTTGAACGAAAATTGGAGAAGTGGACTTTTCTCCCTTTCCCAGAGTGGACAGTCGGGTCATTTCAGCACATGATGCCCGAACAAGCGTAAAGGAAATAAAATGCAGGTACTCCCCACATGCAGAGCACCTACATCGTCACCTACCAGACTTTCACAGAACAACACACACAGAATGATTTGAGTATAAATGACACATGCATACTTCTGTTCTCAATAGATCTTAGCCAGTGGCTGGGTCAGCACATAGTAGGATCGCTCATTTCCTCAGGTCTCCTACTAAAGCAGTGGTTTCCAACCTTTCTTAGACTATTACCCCTGAGCACAATCATCCATTAGCTAGTGTACCTCCCCCCCCCTCTCCCCCCCTGCCATCTGTTGCCACCCTTCCACCACATTATCACCAACTTTAGCACACAGCTAGACTGTGGAATGAAAGATTTTTCTTGTGTGTGTGTGTGTGTGTGTGTGTGTGTGTGTGTGTTTGTGTGTGTATATTTGAATGAATGATGAACAAATTCATGGAGCATCACAAGTGCTGTCCACGACTCCTTCTCAAGTAAGAAAGCTAACTGTCCACAGTGAGGGTAGACACTTGTTACAAAATATACTTCCCCTGCATTACTCCACACAATTGTGGCACTTACTTGATCTACACACTGGAATCCCATTTAAAATCAACCACATTAAAATGTGAGCACCATACTTACTGCTCATAAATCACTTGATTGCAGCAGTTCTTACTTCTGAACTGGTAGAAATTGGAAGTCTTCAGGCTGTTAATGCATTGTGTCTGACCACGGCAACTACTACTACTGCTACTACTACTACTACTACTACTACTACTACTAATAATAATAATAATATTGTGTACAGCACTATAGTAGCCCTTACCTGTGTCACGCTGTCAATAAATACATTTTTCTCTTTCACTGTGAGTAATGAAGCAATTTCTTATTTCTAGACTACTGCAGGTACTATCTACGACTTGGAAAAAACATTTTCTCGAGATATTTAGCATTTGTTACGTATATGTCTCACTTTTATCATCAGAGATGTAGAGGACAGAGCACAACATACGTGTGTAGTGGGTGGACTATGTGAGTAACCTATAACCTCCACCACTTTAATGCTACTAACTGAGGAAAAGTAATTATTGATAACTTATATAATCAATATTATAGTCTTCCAAACTTGTGATAATAGTAATGATATTTTGAAAATAATTTAGTTTCATGACTGAAAAAGAATCAAATCGTTTAGTTTTTACCCCTTAGAAAATTTCGTTTTACCCCCCAGGGGAGTAATTACCCCCAGGTTGGGATCCACTGTACCAGAGGCTCTAACAGGAGACCTGAGGAGATGAAGGATCCTACTACATACTGACCCAACCACTGGCTACTACAGGCTCTAGTAGGAGGCCTGAGATGAACAATCCTACTACTGAATGACACAGCCACTGGCAAAGAGCTTTTGAAAATGACATAAATGTTAAAACCAGTCTAGCCAGCAAATGATATACGTGAGCATTGACTTTTAACCTCTGTTGTCCCACACATTATATTTACTCTTAAATGTTATCCATGGCAAATAGTCATTTTCAAATAAAATGCCATAAACAGAACCACAATAGCAGCAGTAAAAAAGGAATTTACATTTGAATCTTGTATTTCTATCTTTATTGTGACATAATAGTATTAACAAGTTTCTCACAAATGTAACTGGGAAAAATTGGAAGCTTTCAGAAATTCAAAACTAATTTAAAAATACATTTTAGTAGCCACTTCTGTGACTTCTGAATATTAGTAACGAGGTGATATAATAACCACTCACCACAAAGTACTGGATCTCTGAATATTGGGATTCTGGGTTCACAACTCCCTGTTACCAGAGTTACTGTCACTAGGGCCACCTAAATAGTGTAATTAGAATAGAATCTATGTGAAATGTGGAGTAAAATATGATTATATTTTTTGACAATTAAAATAAATTAAATTTTTTTAATGATAGTTATTAATCGAACCAACATAATTCATCCTAGGATCTGTCTACTAAGTTATATACTGATGAGCCAAAACATTATGAGCAGCTGCTTAATATCTTGTTGGGCCATATTTGTAATGCAATATATAACTGATTCTGTTTATCATTGATTCTACAGTTCATTGGTATATTTGTGGAGCTATGTTACACCAGGTGTCTACGCACAAGTCATGCAGTTCCCATGAACAACTAGCTGCTGATTTGAACAACTAGCTGCTGATTTGTGTATGCGGTAATGGCACTCGACAGTGACCCAGACGGAAACCATTGGATCCACATCAGGTGAATCTGGTGGCCAAGATGATAATGAGAATTCACTGTCACAGTTCTCAAGCCACTGCAGCACGATTCTGGCTTTGAGACAAGGATAATTATACTGCTGAGACATGACATTGTTTTCAGTGAAGACATCAAGCATGAAGGGATGCAGGTGGTCCGCAGCTGATCTGATGTCCTTGATTACTACCACAGGTCACACGCAAGTGCAGGAGAATGCCTATCATAGCATAATACTGCTCCCACCAATCTGCATCGTGGCACAGTGCCTGTTTTGACCCATTGTTTGTCTTGATGACAGTCTTGGTAGAGATGACCATTGACCTAGTGTTGCAAAAATATGATTCATACAATGAGCTGACATGTTTCCAGTGATACACAGTCCAATCTCAATGATCCTGAGCCCACTACAATCATAACTGACAATGTCATAGGGCGAACATGTGAACATGCAAGGGTGGTCTGCTGTGGAAACACTCGTCAACAATGTGCACTTAATGGTGTGCTCCGAAACACACATGCTCTTTCAGCATAAGTGCCACAGATCATCATCCATCCCATTTCACAGAGCAGACAGGCCTTCAAACCAAATGTTCTGTGAAGATTTGTAGACTTCCAAACACTTTCACTTAGTGGTAGATTCACAGGCCTTCTACCACTTTCCGAAGATGCTCACAACTGTAGCAAATTAACATTTGACCAGCTTCGCCAATTTCAAGATACTCATTCACATGCTCTATGTAATAATAATATGTCCTTTGGCAAAGTCGCTTATCTCGGTGGATTACTCCATTTGCAGCACATATCTTCGCTAGGGTAATCCCCCATACATTTCTGCTTGGCCTACATACTTTTCTTACTGTGACACATGCCCTTAACACTGCCAAGAGGCATCCAACCTTGCAGTTGGCAGGTGTCATAATGTTATGGCTTATAAGTGTGTACTAATCAGCCAGAACATTATATGACCACCTAACAAATAGCTAGTATGCCCATCTTTGGCATGGATAACAGTGGTGACACACAATGGCATTGAAGCAATGAGACCTTGCTTGGTCGCTGGAGGGAGTTGGCACTACATCTGCATACACATGTCACCTAACTCTCGTAAATTTCGGGGAAGGGGGGCAGGGGGGGGGGGGGGGTGATGAGATCTGCTGCCATGTTCAATCACATCTCAGATGTGTTTGATTGGGTTCAGATCTGGTGAGCTGGGGGGCCAGCACATCAATTGGAACTCGTCACTATGCTCTCAAATCACTCCATCACACTACTCGCAAATTATCTTTTTGAAAAATGCCACTGCTGTTGGGAAACTTGATTGTCATGAAGGTAATGTACAGGGTCTGCAACCAGTGTACAATACTCCTTGGCCACCATTGTTCCTTGCATAAGCTGCAGTGAACCGAAGGATGCTCACCCAAATGTTCCCCAGAGCATAATTGTGCTGCTGGCACCTTGTCTCTGACCCGCAGTACAGGTGTTGAGGAGCTGTTCTCCTGGAAGACGACGGATTCGTGTTCCCCCATCATCCTGATGAAAAAGGTATTGGGATTCATCATGATGCTCTGCTACTGTGCCAATGTCTAGTGCCAGTGGTCACATGCACTTTTCAGTTGGAGTTGCTGATGTCTTAGTGTTAACATTGGCACATGCATGGGTTGTCGGCTGCAGAGGCCCATTGTTAGGAGTGTTTAGTGCACTGTGTTTTTCAGACACACTTGTACTCTGTCCAATATTAAAGTCTTGCCACAAATTTGCCACCTGTCCTGTTTTACCAGTCTGCCCAGCCTATGACATCTGACATCAGTGATGAGGGGTGGCCGCCCACCCCCACAATGTCTGAAAATGGTTTCACCTTGGTTTTGCCACTTGTTGAAGACACTCACCAAGGCACACCTCAAACACCCAACAAGTAGCGCAGTTTTCGAAATGTTTGTGCCGAGCCTCCAGGTCATCACAATCCATCCTAGGTCAAACTCAGATACATCGCACATCTTCCCCATTCTGCACACGAACAGCATGCTCACTGATACTACATGCACCGTGCTTGTGTCTGGTTAGCAGTCATTCCTCCCTAGGTGGTGCTGCTATTGCCTGGATGGGTTTATATTGATAGTAGGTCAGTGCTCATAATATTCTGGCTTATCAGTGTATTTTGACTCTTGCTTTCATGACACCATCTATAAAGAAAATCAGTGGCAACATCTATGAAGACAATAAGTAAAAATAATACTGCCACAGATAACAATAAATGCTAAGCAATAATTCTACTTAAATATTTTTATAAAATTTATGAGATAAAAAAATTTTTAAATGAATAAAAATCTGACACACACACACACACACACACACACACACACACACAATGCTTTTGGATGCTCTTACAGCGGTATACAATACAAGTCAGTATTTGGACTTGTGATTTTCTTCAAAGGACTCACCTACTGGTACACCCATCCCTATTAGGCAAAAGCACTGATATTTTTTGCTCTGCTAGAAAATGAGGAATGTATTCTCCAAAATCCCTCCTACCCCACCACAAGTATCCTATCACTTCTCAAGCCAGTGAAAAATCCTAATCCACGATAACACTGTTATTTCTCCCAGTTCTGTACCAAATGGATTACATCCATACAAAAGATGCAGGTGGAAGTTTTATCCCATTAATCCAAACAGAACTGCCATTCCAGCTCTGATCCAAACTACCACTTGTGCACTGATTATAAATGACCGCTGTCAAACTGTGACCAAGTAAAAGCTTGTGGCAGATCATGTTTCTCAGCACAACACAATCAAGTTTCAATGGCTGATTCAAAACACATACCATCAGAATCCTACCCTAATAGCATTAGCTTTCCTGAATTTCATGTGTAGAACTGTCCCTCCAGCACATTCTTCAATGCATCAATCTCCTGGTCACAGCCTCCATTACTCACTGTCCTCCACCAACCCCTTTTCCTTTTCCTAATCCTCAACCCTTGTACACAACTTTTATGTAGTTACAGTTCGACCTGAAACTAACAAAGCAAGTGCTGCAGATTGGTGTTACACTTTTATCTTGTTAATGTGTGTAATGTATTGTTTCTAATCAGACACTGCTTGTAATTACTCTGCAAGACATGGCTGCATATTTTGGTTTAATATTCTAAAAATACCAGATTAGTGGCCAGCAGAAATTATAAATAACAATCAGCACTCAATGACCATACAAATTATCATAAAAATTATAATAATTAAAAATTTAAGAATGATGAGATGTTTGTAGAGTATGTAGGCACTTTATTTGCAACTACTGGTTTCAAGTCAGTGTATACACATCTTCAGGTTTATAATGGTTATATTTCCATAATATAGATGGACAGTTACAGACTCCCAGCCTTTGGGAGGTTCCCCATGTTAACAGTCAAACCACATTGGTGGGTTGTCATACTAAAATTGAGTTCACCCAGAAGATGCTTGTCAAAATGAACAAAGCACGATTACTGAATGAGCCAAGGCAGATAACACCCCCAGAACGTCTTGTAAGATCCGGTAGAAATCAGCTGTACAAAACCAATGAAAGTGAAACTTAAAAAGATGTCAGTCTATCACTAGCCTCCATGGGCTGCTTACACCACATCAGACTGTTAGCAATATTACAATTATATATACCTTCAGCTGCTGACGGGCATTGATATATATCAACGGGGACAGGTGAAAATGTGTGCCCCGACTGGGACTCGAACCGGGGATCTCCTACTTACATGACAGATGCTCTAGCCATCTGAGCCACCGAGGGCACAGAGGATAGTGCGACTGCAGGGACTATCTTGTGCATGCCTCCCACGAGACCCACATTCTCACCTTATATGTCCACACACTACATTCGTAGTGTTCCTACCCAACACACTCATTACTCGTGGAAGACATTCTTACCAAGTCCCGTAAGAGATCAGGTAATATGTGTGATCTGCACTATATACTTATATGGATATGATTCTAAGTTTTACTTACTTTGGTTTCACACATCTAGTGTCTGCCAGATCTTATAATATATCCTATGGGGTGTTATCCAGCCTGGCTCATTCAGCAGTCATGCTTTGTACATTTTGACAAGCATCTTTTTGGTGTACTCAATTTTATTCTGACAAATCATCAAAGTGGTTTGACTCTTAACATGGATAACTTCCTGAAAGCTGGAACTCTGTAACTGTCCATCTACATTATGGAAATATAACCATTATAAACCTGAAGATGCACCTACACTGGTGCAAAACCAATAGTTGCAAATAAAGCACCTTAATACATCTACATGTCCTCGGAAACACCTCATCATTTTTGACTTTTTAATTCTTATAATTTTTTTTATAATTTCAATGGTGATTGAGTGTTGTTATTGTCATTCACAGTGCCCTTGAACTGTGGTTGTGCTCCCCAGGAAATTGTTTGTAGCAGAAATTAGCAATAGCGCATTGCTAACAGCAAGACATAATCGCTGACACAACGATTTCTCTAAATACCAGTTCAGTGGGTCTGATTGAAAAGTTGAGGAGAAGAGAAAACTATAGCATATGGTAGTTCAATAATCCAAATGTTCCTAGATCACAAACAATTGTGTGATTGCGTAATGCAAGTAAAGTATGCACAGCATGAGCCAAAACTATACTCTCTGCCCATCTGTTGATATATGAGGCCAGTTCAAAAAATTCTGGAACATTCGGAATTTTGCGCCAGTGGTGTGCTGGAGCGAAATGCAGTTGACATACCTGCACATGCCTGTGTTTAATTTTTAACTGGTGGAAGTTGCAATATTTTATGTCTGTTAATTATTGTTCAGTGCTGTATTGAGGAGAATGTTGTGTCACACAGTTTATGAATTTCGAGATGGCAGAGCAATGTGTTTGCATTAAATTTTGCATGAAACTCACAAAAATCTTTACAGAAACACACCAAATGATGGAGGAAACCTACAATGACGAGTGCTGAAGCCGTACTTGATGTTATGAATGGTTCACACGGTTTAAAAATGGCCAAACAGAAGTTAAAGTTGACTGTCATTCAGGATGTCCTTCGACACCAACCAAAGACACTCATTTCAGGAACATCTGTGAAATTGTGCATGCCAATGGAAGACTGACTGTCCAAGTGATTGCAGAAGACTGTAAGACTTCAGTTGGGTCATGTCATGAAATCCTGACACAGCATCTTGCAATGCATCATATTGCCACCAAGTTTGTCCCATGGCTTATGAGTCCAGACCAGAAAGACCTCCACCTCACAATCTGTGTAGAGATTTTGGATCGCGGAAATGAGAACAAGATGTTCCTTAAGAGAATCGTAACTGGTGATAAGACATAGGTCTATGGTTATGATGTTGAGACCCAAGTTCACTCTTCACAAAGGATTGGGGAATGTTCTCCATGACCAAAAAAAAGCTCGTCAGGTCAGGTCAACTGTCAAAGCCATGCTGAAAGTTTTCTTTGACTTGGAAGGATTAGTACATCATGACTTTGTGCCACAGGGAGGAGGACGCCTGTGAGAAGTAAACAGCCTGAAATGTGGCAAGACAATTAATGGCTCTTGCATTACGATAATGCACCTGTATATTCATCCCTGTCTGTGCATGAATATTACACAAAGAATGAAATCACTATGCTGCACCGTCCTCTGTACTCGCCAGACCTGGTCCCTGCAGACTTTTTTTTATTTCTAAAGTTGAAAACTCTATTGAAAGGAAGAAGATTTGCAATGATAAATGAGATAAAAGAAAATCAACAGACAGTGCTTTGCAATATCGAGCAAGAGGAATACCAAGACTGTTTTTAGAAGTGAAAATGACATTAGGAGCAGTGCATTAAATGTAGAGGAGAGGATTTCAAAGTAGACTATACACAATAAGTAAAAGGTACGCATAAAAAATTTTGCGAACAAAGTTCTGGAATTTTTTGCACAGACCTCGTATGTTCATCTGCAAGATATCTCTACTGCTAAAGCAGCATGGGACAAGCTAACAGAAGTCTACAGAGACTTTGGTTTCTTCTGACGAATAGGGATATTAAAGAAATAGCTGACACTGGACTGGACTTATTTGGGGCAGCAGAAGAGTATGTGTGAAAAATAATTTACATACCACAAAAACTGAATGGCTTGAGCTTTGGAATTAGAGAAGAATGGACTAGGTGTATTTAATTTGAAGAGCTACCAGAAGGATATAAACCAATGACTCTGAGCCACAAAAATTTGAGCTTACCAATCATAGGAGATTCCTTAGAAAATAAATTACTCCAAGAAATAAATGATGCCTGTAATTAACCAGAAACTGGTGACGCTGCGCTGTAAGTCAACAGGAAGTAGTAGGAACTGCTGTGTTCCAAAACTGTCCTAGGTGTTATAATTGAAGCAGGTATGGGTACTTGGCAAAAAATTATTGCAGCAACAACGAAACTGATGGAAAAACTTCAGCCAAGACAGGAAACTACCAGACATTTCTATCAAATGCAGCTGCATGTAAAAGTATCCAGACTGAATGGTATGCAGTAGACAGAGGTAAACCATCACAGAGGTCCCAATATCAAAGTTATGAAAATACTGTTAAAACAGTGATAGGTTCTCAAGTTGTAATAGCAAATACTGACAACTTACTTGTAAAAGGAACAGATTTTCATACAATGGTGCTTTCATAGGCCACAAAAAAATGAAATGATCATATAGCATTGTTGGCCAGGAGGTCCCATTCGGGTTCGGCCACCAAGTGAAAATCTTATTTCAGTCGACGCCACATTGGGCGACTTGCAACCGATGAGGAAGATGAAATGATGATGAGGACAACATAACAACCAGTCAATGAGCAGAGAAAATCTCCCATTTGGCCGGGAATCGAACCCGGACCCAGTACATGGGAGGCAAGCATGTCACCACCGAGCTAAGCAGGCAGACCATAGGCCTCAAGAAAGGTATGATTAAAGTACAAGATATTCTGTACATACCTCATCTTAGCACGGATCTACTACCTGTTAGTAAAACAATAGAAAAAGGTCATTCAGTTTTATTTGACAGGCAAGACTCCCAAACTTACAATACATCCAAAACCACAGTTGCTAGTGCACCATTTGCAATTGGAATGTATTGACTAGACCAACAACAAAACTGGAATTTTTAAACAAAATCAGTATTTTGTCATACAATGCAGACTTTTGGGTTAAAAGACTAGATCATCTGCATTTTGAAGCTATCCATGCACTACAAAAAGGTCTGCATTTCATAAGAATGAGCAGTTAACATCCCATGCTTAGAGGGTCCACAAATAACGCTTTCTTTTTCATGAACTAATTCCAGAGTCAACGAAATTCTTGAACTAATATCTGGAGACATGTGTGGGTTGATGCAAACTAGGTCCTTTGGAGAAGCCAAACACATCCTTACTTCAACCGATGACTTTTTCCAGGAAAGTACCTGCATGATGTTGTTGTGGTCTTCAGTCTGGAGACCGGTTTGATGCAGCTCTCCATGCTACTACATCCTACGCAAGCCCCATCATCTCCAAATAACTACTGCAACTTACATCCTTCTGAATCTGCTTCCTGTATTCATTTCTTAGCCACCTCCTACAATTTCTACTGCCCCCCCCCCCCTCCCAACCAAACTTTCCTCCAACACTAAATTCATGATCCCTTAATGTCTCAGAATGTGTCCTAACAACTGATCTCTTCTTCTAGTCAGGTTTTACCACAAATTTCTTTTCTCTGGAATTCTATTCAGTACGTCCTCATTCTCCTGTGGCATCATATTTCAAAAGCTTCTAATCTCTTCTTGCCCATACTGTTTGTCATCTGTGTTTGATTCAAATAGTTCAAATGGCTCTGAGCACTATGGGACTTAACTTCTGAGGTCATCAGTCCCCTAGAACTTAGAACTACTTAAACCTAACTAACCTAAGGACATCACACACATCCATGCCCGAGGCAGGATTTGAACCCGCGACTGTAGCGGTTCCAGACTGAAGCGCCTAGAACCGCTCGGCCACACCAGCCAGCATCATCTGTATTTGACTTCCATAAATGACTACATTCCATACAAATGCTTTACTAAAAGACTTCCAAACACTTAAATCTATATTCGATGTCAACAAATTTCTTGCCATTGCCATTTTATATCATCTCTACTTTGGCCATCATCAGTTACTTTACCCCCCCCAAAAAAAAAAAAACTTATCTAGTACTTTAAGTGTCTTTTTTTTCCTAATCTAATATCCTCAGCGTCACTTCACTTAATAAGACTATGTTCCATTATCCTTGTTTTGCTTTTGTTGATGTTTAGGTTATATCCTCCATTCAAGACACTGTCCATTCTGCTCAGCTGCTCTTACAAGTCTGTTGCTGGCTCCAACAGAATTACAATGTTATTGGTAAATCTCAAAATTTTTATTTCTTCTCATTGAACCCTAACTCCTTCTCCAGGCTACAAATCTGTCTCACTCTCTTCTAAACCATTCTTCCCTTTCATGTCCGTCAACTCTTATAACTGCCGCCTGGCTTCTGTACAAGTTTTTTGTGCCCTATATTTTATCCCTGCTACCACTATAATTTCATAGAGAGTATTCCAAGCAACATTTTCAAAAGCTTTCTCTAGGTACACAAACGCTACAACGTAGATTTGCCTTTCCTTAACCTATGTTTTACGGTACGTCATAGGGTCATTATTGCCCCGTGTGTTCCTACATTACTTTAGATTCCAAACTGCTCTTGGTTGACTTCTATCAGTTTTTCCATTCTTCTGTGCTGAATTTGTGTTAGTATTTTGCAACCATGACTTAACAACATGACAGTTCGGTAATATTCACAACTGTCAGTACCAGCTTTCAAATTGGAATTATTATATTCTTCTTGGAAATCTGGGGTCTTTCACACGTCTCATAAACCTTGCACACCAGATTGAAGAGTTTTGTCGTGGCTGGCTCTCTCAAGGCTATCAGTAGGTATGATGGAATGTTGCCTACTCCTTCATTTGACTTAGGTCTTTCAATGCTCTGTCAAATTCTTCCCGCAGTTTCATATCTCCCATCTCATCTTCATCTACACCCTCTTCCATTTCTGTAATATTGCCTGCAAGTTCGTCTTCCTTGTATAGACCTTCTACATAATCATTCTACTTTTTAGCTTTCCCTTATTTACCTTGGACTGGTTTTTTATCTGAGCTCTTGGTATTCTAAGAGTTACTTTCCTTTTCTCCAAAGCCCTCTTCAGTTTTCCTGCAGGCAGTATCTGCCTTTACCTAGTGATATATGCTTCTAAATCCTTGCATCTGTCCTCCAGCCATTCCTGCTTAGCCATTTTTCACATCCCGCCAGTCTCATTTTTTAGAAGTTTGTTTTCCCTTTTGCCTGCTTCATTTGCATGTTTGTATATACTACTATCACAAATAAAAATCAAGTACCACAGCTGATTCATGTCTTTCAAATCTGTGGTGAAAGGCAAACCACAAAAAGGACCTGCACTCTTCACACTCTTAATGGTAGGGAGTATGTGAACAACATTCAGATAAACTTTATCAAGAAAGAAATGATCTGACATCAGACTACAGCATCATATACACTACAACAAAACAGAGTAGCTGACTATTACAAAGGCTCAATAATAGAAAAAGCACAATGTCCGTGCTTCGAAGCAATTTTGACAAATAAATTCTGGGCAGAAGCAGTCCCAGTTACAGTCCACCTAATTAACAGATCTCCAACTAAGGCTTTAAATGAAGACTCCAGAAGAAGCTTGGAAAAACAAGAAGCTGGATCTTCAGTATCTCAATATATTTGAAGCTAAGCCTTTGTTCACATAATGGAAGCCAGTCAACAAAAATGGGACAAATATCTGTTGAGTTTATCTTGGTAGGATACTACCAAGGAATTATAAAGGCAAGAGAGATTATTTGGATGAAGGTACTTCTAAACAGCATAAATAGGGAATGATTCACCATGTTGATTATTCTTTCCATTCACAGAACAAAAAAAAAAAAAGAATGAAATATCAACTCAATTAGAAGAAACTGATGCCAATCCTTATACTAACACATCAAGAACTACTTCAATGACTATTAGCTACAATGAGGGATCAAGTCCAATAATGCAAATTATGATAATGAACAATAGCAGCAATATGGGCCAATACAACGATCACCAAGAATTCCAAAGCCAAAGAACCTGTACGACTTCATTACTCATCAGTCTAAATACTCAACTGAATCCAGTCCTTTGTCACTGGAAGGAGCAATCTTAAAAAGAGAGCCACATGTGGGAGTTTGCCAATTTACCTTCAGACAAGAACTCAATAAATGAGAAAGAGGTCTTTAAAACTAAGAAAGATTTGAAAAACCACATTATATGCTATAACACATAGCTAATAGTAAAAGTTTGTACTCTGAAGAAAGGCCTGGACTATGATGAGATATCTGCACCAGTTATAAGACAGAACCCACTAAAGTATTTATTTGCTATGGTGCTAAACACACTCTTGACATCGATCACCTAGATGTTGTCACAGGTTTCTTACAGGATGACTTAAATGAAGATATCTGTGTAAAAGTTTCAAAAGTGGATTAAGTTATGATGATAGTGGTATTAAAATGGTGAAAAAGCCAGTATATGAACTGAAGCAAGGTGGCCACTGCTGGGACTTGAAATTAGACAGTACACTGTTAAATCTAAATTTCAAAAAGTCAGCAGCTAACCCATGTATCTACTCCAAAAATCATGATTCAAACATTACAACAGTTAACATTTATGTGGATGATATGATAATTTTTAGTAAAAAATCCAAAAGAGAAAGGAGTCTTCAAAAACAAACTACTTTTCCAAGATTCAATCAATCAAAGAACGACTCAAAAGGAACTCGATGAAGCTGGACTGACTGGTTGGAGGCCAAAGTGTAAACAAAACAAAGTGCAACAAATAATCCAGAGTGAGAAAGCCTGAAACTTAGTGAAAGTGGAGGTCAAAAACCAAAAATGTGTTATGACAACAGATTGTTGTGATATGAATATATCACTGAGAACCATGTTCCTATATGGCAGAATTTATAGGGTGGCTGTGAGCTCCAATTGGGCAGTGGAATTCTATGTGGCACTGCAGTAAGGCAGTGTTAGCACTTGTGCTGTAACAGTTCTGCCTAGTAGCCAAGATACAATTCCATGTCCTCCAGCAGGCTTTCAAAGTCACTGGGCCAGGATTCTAGTCAAAATAAGAGAAAAACTCTAGCTGAAAGATTTTGGTGGAGTTACTAATTGTTTAAGTAACCAAATTACCAGGAAGCCCAGAGAACCACTAGCTATAGATGCAGAAAGTTGGTTGTGGACAGACAAACCTCTCTATGTGGGGCAAATTCTCAACATTTAACATGAAAGAGAATAACCAGTATGTAGATCACTGGCCAATAACCAAGTAGTGACTCATAATACGAGAACAAAAAAAGACTAAGAGCAAGAAGCTATGGAGAACATACTGTAGCATGAAGCCATTGGAAGTTTCATATATGCCCAACTAGGAACAAGCCCAGACCTAGCTTATTCAATAGGAATTGTCAGCTACTTTTGTAATAATCTGTGGATATCAAACAGGCAGGCAGTCAAGTGGCGCTTTAGGTATTTAAGAGGTACCAAGAACATGAAGCCACTGGTTTTCACAGCAGAGGACTGCCACATAATATGTTACTGAAATGCAGAATGGGCCACTGATTCTGAGGACATAAAACTGAAAACTGTGTATCTGTTCAAATATGAAGGAGCAGTGATATTTTGGCGTAGTATGAAACAACTGACAGTAGCCTTATCCACAATTATGGCTGGAAGCTCTGGGGCTTCAAAGGTTAGACATGAAATATCTCCAAATGCCACCTTCAGGGAATACTTTCAGATGTTTCAAACACTTATATAACCAATTTATGCAGAACTGTATAGTAGTTTATGTTGTTTGTGGAGATTATAATGTTGGTATTCTGTCAGACTGTTTATATTGGTCACACTTATGGTTGCTGATGTCCAGTTTCAGTTTTGTGTTATTTCCCACCTCAAAGTTACCATTGAAAGTCGAAGAGTATACTGTTCAAAAAAGGTTTTAAGAGGATGAGAGTCAAATATTATGAATAAAATGAAATTACTGCAGAACCTAATATTCATTAATGACTATGTCACAATATTTAAATTCTTAAACATCATAAAATAGTATCTTCAATACTGATACCCTATAAAAGAGATGAGGGTCAAATAAAACAGAAGCAATAGGGGAGGGCAACATATGGTACTAAACAATTTAGTGTCGGGAACACAGTACTGTGTCTAATCCATCGCAGCATTATTAAATAACAAATAAATATTAAATAAAAATTATTAAACAGCAAATAAAAATAAAGATACATATAAATATGAAGCCTGATAACAGCCGTAACAGTGATTACTGCTGAAAGTGACAAGAAACCATGAACCTAATTATACACTGTAAAACAGAAATGCATTCTACATCTACATCTACATTTATACTCCACAAGCCACCCAACGGTGTGTGGTGGAGGGCACTTTACGTGCCACTGTCATTAGCTCCCTTTTCTGTTCCAGTCGCGTATGGTTCGCGGGAAGAACGACTGTCTGAAAGCCTCTGTGCGCGCTCGAATCTCTCTAATTTTACATTCGTGATCTCCTCAGGAGGTATAAGTAGGGGGAAGCAATATATTCGATACCTCATCTAGAAACGCACCCTCTCGAAACCTGGTGAGCAAGCTACACCGCGATGCAGAGCGCCTCTCTTGCAGAGTCTGCCACTTGAGTTTGCTAAACATCTCCGTAACGCTATCACGGTTACCAAATAACCCTGTGACGAAACGCGCCGCTCTTCTTTGGATCTTCTCTATCTCCTCCGTCAACCCGATCTGGTACGGATCCCACACTGATGAGCAATACTCAAGTATAGGTCGAACAAGTGTTTTGTAAGCCACTTCCTTTGTTGATGGACTACATTTTCTAAGGACTCTCCCAATGAATCTCAACCTCGTACCCGCCTTACCAACAATTAATTTTATATGATCATTCCACTTCAAATCATTCAATTATTTCAACTGACATTGTATACACAACAACATAATTGTGTTCATGGTACAAAACCTTAGAAGAGTATGAAAATCATTAGATGAGTAAAAAATGAGAATTTCAAACATTTCTGAGATAACAGACTACAATAAAATTCTGATCCACATTTCCCTGCGTCCAGTTTTGCTTACAGGATTCTCAACAGGCACAATCAGTTATGCTTATTTACAGGATTATCAACAGGCATAAATTATCTCCTAGCAGATCTATGGTACAAATGGCTCTAAGCACTATGGGACTTAACATCTGAGGTCATCAGTCCCCTAGACTTAGAATTACTTAAACCTAACTAACCTAAGGAGGTCACACACATCCATGCCCGAGGCAGGATTCGAACCTGCGACCGCAGCAGCAGCGCGGTTCAGGACTGAAGTGTCTAGAACCACTTGGCCACAGTGGCCGGCTAGCAGTTCTAAAAATGACAAATTGTACTTTTGGTATTTACTAAGACCTTACAAAGACGTTGTTTTAGTAGACAATAAAGCTATATTTGGTAAACTGAAATGTAATAGTAAGCTCCTTGTGTGGATGTATTCTTATTTTCATTGCAGGCAGCAGAAAGTCAACAAACTACATGTTGAGCCATCCGCGGCTCGTGTTCTTGCCGTTTATTGTTTGTCATCTCCTCTTATGGTACCGCCACCTCATTTTCTTATTCCATTTACTGGCATCACTAACTTCCTGCCTTACCTGCTGTGAGTGACAGCAGCAGCACTTATAGATAAGTGCACTGTCGTACCATCTCTGCAGCAACCAATAGTATTTCCGGGTCATTGTGTGTCGGGAGTTCAGTCGGGATGCGGCAGCAGTGAAGTCGGGGTAGGAGCGCAAGTGAGGCGCGGACAGCCAGTGCTCGCCGACTGCTGGCAACACTCTTGAACTGTCTGACGAAAGGAGACTGGAGCGGGAACAACCATTGTTTGGTCGTCTTACTGGCTGACGTGTATTTGGTCCTTTGACCGTTTCTGGGCCTAAGCAGTCAGTTGGTTGGAGCAGAGGAGTGAGGAAGCCTCCATGGCGCGTAGGCAGGCTGGAGCCGCTGGCGACATGCATGTTCGGTTGGAGTTGTGAGGCACTTCTTGCGACGGTTACGAAGTTCATCACCCACCGATCCTGGACACTAAAATTGAGTGCTCACTTAACCTACTATCAGGCCTCAACTGCTATCACATCTCTTTGTTTGATACTGGTTGTCGCTTTCTGGGAGATTCCTGCGAGCAACAATGTGTGTGAATTGAAGTTGGCTAGATTTACAGCCGTATTCCTGTGTGGTGTTTAACTTAATTTAATTCATTCCTTCATTAATGAAGTGTACCAGCAGTATCTTCTGTCTTGTGGCCGTTGATGTTCCAGTGACCTGCCCTGGTTTTTGGCAGTGTATTTTCGTCGTGTTGATGCTGTCCAGCACAGTGTGTATTTCGACAGCTGAGGTGTTGTTGGTAGTTTTGGGCATTATTATGACTTGGCTGGATTGGGCACCAGTATCCAGAACGTTGTCCAATTGACATCTTGTTGTTGATTTGCTGGTCGAGTGGAGCAGAACAGATCTTGTTGGTTGGTTCGTCGGCTGCCTTTCAGTTGGGTTGCCTTCTGATTAATAGGTTGTCAGTCTGGCTGCCTGTCTCACCTAAACGTGCATTAGTGTTACCTTCCCAGGCCGATCCTTGGAACCTTCTGAATGCCACTCCTTGTGTTTTACATAGTGATTTACTTGTTAGTCTTAAGTAAACTGTGTGGCCTTCGGCCGAGTTTCAGCTTTTCAAAATTAAAATTGAAAATTCCTTGTGCCTAGGCCTTAAGCCATAAATTGTTTCAAGTTGGTATGTGGCCTTCAGCCGAGTTTTCAGCCTTTTCAAATCAAAGGTTGAAAAATTTTGTCTGGGCCTTAAGCCATAAGAAATATTTTCTAGTTTTTATGTGGCCTTCAGCCAAGTTTTCCAGCTTAAATTAAAAACTGGAAATTTCCTTGTCTGGGCTTTAAGCTGTGAGATTGTTTGGGTTTCATATGTGGCCTTCAGCCAATCTAAATTAAATCAAAAGAGGCCTTTTGTTAAAATCTTGAGAGTTTTGATTCTTGCTTGTGTGTTTTAAGAAATAAAGTTTATATGTTGAGTGCAACTGACAGTAACTTATTTTGGCCCCTTTCCACAAATATAACCTCATCCACTCAGTCCAGAGGTTTCACACATCTATGGCAAAACTAAACTCAGAATTGGAGTGTAATAGTTTGGAGTGGGAGGGGGTGAGGTGCATGAAATATGGAACAGCATAGCAATATAGTCATAACGACTTATGACACTTCAGATACACTGAAAATGGTATACGGATTCCAGAAGCAGATATTAATGCAGTGAAAAATATAGTAACTTCCAGACTTTATTTTCTTTGTTTTTTTCTCTTCTTCTCTAAACACACACACACACACACACACACACACACACACACTCTACCCGCAGACACATACGCATATATGTCTTATTATCTGCTATTTTACACCACACCAATCCAGAGACAAAGTTAAATGTTTCTGTGGTATTCAGCTGTTTGGCATGATCTTAGATCCCAAAACATCTTGACAAAATTATAGGCTCCCTATAGTGCTCATTCTTGCGACCTGGCTGATACGCTGAACAGCACAAATGGAGAACCAATTGTACACCATACTTTAATCCATTCCAATCAACTAAATACAAAAAAGAAATACCAACACATTATTTTACAACTTTTCACATGTCACAACCTTCTCATGCCTATTCCTGGGAGTACTGGGAATATTTTTTTCCCACAGTACTTTTATGCAAAAAAAGAGTAATGTATATATCAAACTTAGCTTAATTTGCTCCAGGCACCCCTGAGTTATGCTTTTATGTCACTCCTTTTCACCTTCACTCTCAGCTGCATGAATACTGGGAGCGGGGGTTGTCTTCACGGTCATACTAATTTTTTTCCAGGTTGCAGGTGATATGTGTGCTTTAGGTATTACAGAGATGATCTGATGTGCCACTGTCTTTGCACCACACCTCCCTAAACACACACACACACACACACACACACACACACACACACACACACAAAGGCAAAATGTCATTAGGACTGTCACAGATGAGCCTAGTGCCCCCAAAAATTATGGATTCAGAACTAATTAAGTTCATTATTGAATATTTTTACTTGGCATGTCTTCTCATCCACACACCCACATATTTTTATAAAAGTAATACAAATAATGTGCCATGTATACACAAAATTTGGATGAAATTGCTCCAGACATTCCCAAGTTATGCCGCTGTGTCACCCTGTTTTCTCACTTCCCCTGTGGAAGGTAGGTGGTTCTTATTCACAGCGCTTCTTTCCAGAATGTGAATGACATGAATGTGAAGTTTGGTTTGAGTCGATCCACTGGCTTAGGAGATGGGGAACATACATGCATACATCCATTTTTATAATATACTAGATGACAAATTTGGTGTTATGTACCCACCATTTGCCTAAGGATTGGCAACGAATCAGACACTGAAGCATCATGGGTTTTCATATGTAAAAGGCGTTGCCTCCCCAGACTGCGTCGATCACAACAAGGACGAAAGATGGCAGGACAAGCGCCACCAGAGGTCCTCTGTGCCAGGGACCTATTTCCTCCGCTCTGTGTCACATATGCGAAACTAGATTGACACAAATTCCTCTGTATCCCAGCTACGTAGGGCAGTGCAAACCGACAGCACAGCAGTTTGCTCTACTGGAGCTCTGGGCCAATATACGTGCTGGCTCTTGGCAGCCCATCAGTCAGAGCCCTGTCAAAAGCTACTGCAGTGAGACCTATGACTTTCCAGTCATATACCGAGATGTGCCAAATGCTCAACCTCTTTCATTAGGAATTATCATTGATTCACTGTGTTTTGCAGGTATATGCCTGTTAGTGTCTGAGAAGTTGTATTGTTTTTTATTGAGAAGATTTTTTCTTTTGTTATTAAATCTTTCTACTATGGTCATAGTAAACCCTTGTTCTTGATTATCTGTGTCTCCTTATTTCTTATCAAGCATATCCCTGTGGGAAATATATCACCCAGCATATTCATTCTGCCAATTTTTCATTGGAAACAAAAACAAAAAATGAACTGTGTTTTTAGCATAATACTGAAAAAAATTTAACTTCCCTGTGTTCTTAAAAATACATTTGAAACTATGAAACAGTAGTGCAAAGAAAAATACATAATGTATAAACGTATAAGTACAATGTCTGATAGTGTGCAAAATGCAAATTCTCTGTAATGTTTATTTAACTCAGAACTTGTTTATAAATGATATTTCTAGTTACATGTCCAGGCAACTGGGTGCAGCTGCTTCATGTGTCTACAGCACAATTTTATAAATGTCTCTATGGCAATGTTTTTTCACAGTTCTATAGACAACTATTTTTTTTAACTTACAGCCCTTTGTACTTTGCAGATGAAAGCTATCAAAAAGGCTGCCAGGTACCAGGAATTTCCAAAAGTTGACTCGACTAGAGGCATGTCTTAGTAGTAAAGAATAAACATATTAAAACTTCACACATGAAGCCTGATTTTTTTTTCATGCATCTCAGTGTTTATGACATCATATCTCTTGAACTGTGTGTCATACACTGATTTATTTGTATAGGTGCATTTAGTGGCATATGTGGATACTGTCTGTAACATATATTGAGAATAGACTAGCAGCAAAGAAGTAATAAATTTAACTGTTGTGCACAATGCAGCAGTTTTTCATGTATCACAGTTTTTATGACACCATAGCTCCTGAACCATGATAGATAGGTGGTTCTTACCCCCACAGCAATTGTTGCGTGATACTAAGGGATCTGTATACCAACTTTGGTTGAAATTAGTCTAGTGGCTTAAGAGGAGACGTACCTTTTATAGTATGTATGGATAAAACTGCTTGAAAGTGGGAAAGTTGGCACATGGAGAAAAATAAACATTTTATAAATGAGAGTGTGCTTTAGTGAGAATCAAATTCCTGCATAAAATATAACATAAATATTTTGATAACAAAATTTAATGAATGCTCAAGGCATACAAAATCTGGCAGTTATACAAATGCTTGGAACATGAGATTATGCTATAAAAATTACATTCTTATAATACGTTGTAAAGCCAATAACAATATATTATATTTACAATATGTATAATGTAAAAATATGAATTTAATTAAAAGAATAATATCAAAATTTTATTTCTATAAAAGGTGATAGATAGCAGCTGTCATTTTGTTTGAACAAAATAACCATCCAGAATACAGGCAAGAAACTCAAACCTTGTCTCACCTACAGCTCAAGATTGATTACATGAAAGTTTAACATCATATCCAATTGTCTGTAAGTACCAGTGGCACTTACCACAAGTATGTGTCAGGATAATTAGTGGCCTGTTTTATACCCAAAGATGTAAAGTACACAATTCTGCCAAGTAAGTTAGCTGAGTAGTAACAGATGCCTGACTTGCCTCTTAGCAAAACTGATCCTTCCAGTCATTTGGATGAAAGCTATTACTCAAAATGCCACCAATGGTGCCTGTGTCACTGGAGAGCATTTTCTTTGTCTAACAACCTTATGTCGTAGATGATATAAACCACACATGATGCTATTATACTGAAACCAACATGTTAATCAGCTGATGGATGTCACTTGTTTGCAAGTGGCTCATGGAATCACCATAAATTATTCTTGACTGTAGTACTATCAGTAAAGATTTGTTTTATTGCAGTGGTGAAGCCTTATGCGGTGAGTAACTGCACCAAAATATAGCTATGTGTAAGGAAGTAACATTTTGTTCATAGACAGAGTTATTTTTAAAATACAAAAACTCTGCAAATACATTTTTCAAGATAAGTTCAACAAATTACAGGATAAAGCTAAGGAATGATATCATTACCCAACAGAAATTTATGAAATATTAATTGCATGGTCTTTTTTTTCTAATCATGATGTTAACTTTCTAACATCTTGTTACATAATCTCCATACTGAAACAGGTTTCACACTGATGAAGTATGGAAGAATGTTTGGACCTTTGTCTTGAAAAGAGAGAAATTTAATGCATGAAAGAATTCTAATGATGATGATGATGATGATGATGATGATGATGATTGGTTTGTGGGATGCCCAATTACGTGGTCATCAGCGACCATACAAAGTCCCAGTTTTTTTGTACACAGTCCAATCTAGCCACCATCAAGAATGATGATGAAATTATGAGGATAATACAAACACCCAGTCCCTGGGCAGATAAAATCACCAACTTGGCTGGGAATCAAACGCGGGACCCCATGATCCTGAGTCAGCCATGCTAACCACTAGACCACGATCTGCGGACTCAAGCACACTAAGTTTTTCACCTGAATGTTTTGACAATGAGGCCTTAGGAATTGGAGGGAAACTCAAGCCAGATACATCATCAGTTTATGATTTACTACACATTTAGTGCCTAAAGAAAAAGAGGAATCCATAACCTTTGAGAAACACACAAGAAGAGTCACCTTTATCAGAAACGTGTATGATGCCTTTTCTTTTCACCAGAAAATACATTTAGCTGATCTTTGGTTTAGTTTGCCTAACACTCTTTGATAAACACAACTTGGTTTACCGAATCTTAGCTGCTATTGTCAGAATATGAATAGTCCATATGCTGAGATTTATGTCACAGAATGTGGTGTCTATTCTTGAAGAAGTTAGTGGTAAATTGTTGTTAAATTTCTTCCACAATCAGTGCAGAAAATCTGATCAACATTTCACAGATGAACCATTAAAATGGCCAAGGACATTCATAAAATCATAGATAGATGATTACAACAATGAAACATTAACAATGTCTTTCAAGAAGAGGGAAAAACCGTATGTACTGAGACAAAAATGTTGTCATGTAAACAAAATCATCAGCACTAAAGCATTACTATCAGATCTAAAATAGAATGCTGAAAGTACAACTGATGTGTTAGAAGTACACCAAGTCTTATTACCTAAATAAAGCAGCATGATTCCTGTCACTTTCATTCCTCATTGTGATGTTTCGGATTATTTTGTAGTTCCATTGTTGATTTGTTGGTTACTTCATATTGTGATATTTTCTGATGGAAGATCACAGGGATTTTGTGTTTAATGTCCTGTTGGCAGCGATCACAAGGGGTGATGCTATTGCAGGAAGATAAGCACCAGGAGTGGCTTTATTACAAACATATAGACATAAATTCTCTGAAAAGTCATGAAGAGCAAAATAATAATCTCACAGTTTGAAGCAGCTTTCAAGAGAGACTTGGTGCGCATTCAGAACAGTACAACTACCAATGTAATTGCTCTGCTACGGATGCTACCAAAAATGTTAGCACAACACCAAACAACCAAGAAAATAAGGACTTTATCTATAACAAGTTGCCACCTGTCCATGGCGTTACATTCATAAATCATGACCATGATTACAGGCCTCATTACATCCATACATAACTGATTTGTGGCTAAGAAACTTTATACAGAAGTAAAGTGCAGCTTTTGACAACACACACTATGTTCTGTTGTTTTAAATTCATGTATCAAACATAGAAAGGAGGAGATGACGTGTGTCAAATCTAAAGATGTTTATCTGTGTAAAGTGGTGGAGAAAAGATTTTTTTAAAGTGAATAACCCTTTAAAGAAATTATTTATTTCAGCTTTGCAAAACATAAGGGATTATGTTTTCAAGCAGCTGTGTGAACGTGTTACAAATTCTCCTCCCTTCAATCACCATTTTCATCAACGGAAGAAAACTGCAATCCACAAGTATTTCCAAATTAGGCTCCATCATGAAGTGAGACTCCACAGAAAAAAAAGCACCATGCATGGATTAAGCGCTTTGTTATGAAAACTGGCTTTTTTTAAAAAAAAACAATGACACTGTGAATTCTGTACATTTCTTACTAAAGTAGTTTTTATATACATTTATGTGTTGTGATTGAAACAGCTGATTTTTTATTAAATGCACATCTGTAATTTTTGCTTCTTGTGGGTGAGACACAAGCATTAATAAATAAATGAAGTTGAATTCCCTTCTTTAAATTTTCTCTGTATTTTCTTTAAATTCTACTTGGCTCATAGGTAAAGTGCCAGATTATGCATCCAAAGGTCTAATGACTGGTCACCTGTCAGTCCTAGTACTTTTATCTGTCACTTAGCATTTGTTTCGCCTCTGGCAATTCTAGTTAATCTCAAAAATGCCAAGCTGCATTGCGGTTCAGTATACATGATAAATTGTAACTTACCTATAAATGCCTGACAGTTAAGATTGGTGTAGATCCTCGGGTCTAAGATTCTAATATATTCTGCTTCTTATATTCATGATGCTTCAGTATCTGTACTGGATTTAGCAAAAAGCTTTTAAAAGCATAAAAAACATTTCACATATATTTTTGAGAAATTGTCAGGATACTAAATACTTCCTGCCAAACTAATAATTTATCATTAAGGAAATGTAATTCTAGTGAACTGTAAATACAAAGCTTTAAACTTAGTAAGTTACTCTATCATCTGGCCACATGTTAACATGAGAACCAACACATTAATATTAGTAATTTCAAAAAAATTATATTCATTGTTGTATTATATATGTAGTACTAATATAAGTTGCTAATACATCCCCAGATAGCCACACATGCTAGCATACTACTTCTGGGATTCGAGGAGACACTTCGACTCTGTATAGAATCTGCCCAGTGAATTAATGATCCAAGCTAGAGTGCCGGCCAGCCTGAGTGTTGTTTTTAGGCACTTTCTCATATCTGACTACAGGAATACCAGTCTGGTACCCACTTCCCACCTCATTTACATGATTCACAAACATTTAGAAAAACATTCACACACTTTCACATGAGATAACATTAGACACAGACAGTTGTGGTTCAAACAAATTATGTCACACGTGCCTGTGTGTGTGTGTGTGTGTGTGTGTGTGTGTGTGTGTGTGTGTGTGTGTGTGCACGCGTGCACATGTGCGGGTGTGTGTGACAGAGAGAGAGAGAGAGAGAGAGAGAGAGAGAGAGAGAGAGAGAGAGAGAGAGAGAGAGAGAAGGAGGAGAGGAGAGGAGAGGAGAGGTGGTTGTTGTGGTTGTGGTTGTGGTGAACAGGAAGGGTGTCCGGCCAGCCAACCTCTATCACTAACACTGTAAAATACCATAATTAACATTTTATAAAATGCTCTTTAACAATAAGCTGTTTATTTCTACCATTAGTCATCTCCCAGTTTCAGCTATTAACCATCACCCACGATGTAAGGTACAACAGATTAGTTAAAAGCATCCCATATTCCTTTGAAGTTGAACTAGACTGAAATTATCCAGTGAAATAGCACAAACACCTGACATACTTTGCCTTCAGAGTACTGACAGTTATATCCCATGTCAGACAGACAGACTTCCTTTCAGTATTCTAAGGTAAATTCTTCCTTGTCAACAATTAGGAGACAACAACAAATTAACAGTTTTTGTCATCCTTTTTCAGCTCCTGGAATTATCAAATTTAAATAAGAGCAAATACGTAAGATATTAGAACATTTCACCAATTTTTCGCATAATATTAAGAATAACTGTTTGAAGGCTAAAAATAAAGTGTCAGTTTCTCTCTTTACATAAATTAGTGAAAAATGTAAAGCTAAACATAAATCCAATGATTACAAGTTAAAAAATTAAGCGCACTGCACACAATTCTGTTAATACATAGTGTTTGCATTACAATATAGATCATAGCACTCACTCGCTTGAATCTCTGCAGTTTACTCTTCACAGTTTACATTTATACATTAACAAATACAATTATTTATAACCTGCACTCATAAGCATGTTATGTGATGTTAAGGCTTACGAAATTCATTGTCTTATGCCGAATTATAACACAATATGGCAAAAAAGATCTGTAATATTTATTTATGAAGTACATGAAAAAAAACACTGATCACCACAGATAAACAATTGGCTCATATCCCATATAATTTCGTTGTAATCTTACAGTAGCACTGACAGAACAACTGTAATTGGTACTGTGACTGCCTTTGTTTTCAGGGACAAAGAGTGATGCTCAAATAAAAACAAGGCAAAACCTTCATTACAACAAGAATACCAAAGTTAAATTGCAACTCTGTTTACAAGCATCTCCTCTGAATACAGCTACCATTAAAATGTGACAGTTACAATGTAGAAATTAAATTTTCCAGTTCACAAAAAATTCAGGTTCATTTTTTTAGTACAAATACTTGTCTCAGGTATGAGCTAAACAGATAATATTAAAAAAAAATGCTTCTTCCCATCATATCCTACAGTCTGGAGAGCTGCATTGTAAGGAAAAGATGCAGGTGAACTACAAGCTTGTGAAGTGGAACTCCTTAGACTGCTCTCCAAACAACAAGGAGAAGCAAGATCAGAAACAAGCAAATAATGAGATACCTGTAAGTTTAAGTGACCATGGAGGAAAGTCTGAGTGCAATGAGACTGAAGCAGATTAGTCAAGCACAACAGAAGCAGCCAAACTTAATACCCCATCAGTATTTGGAAAGGAACGTGCCAGGGTGAAGACATCTTGGAAGTCCAAGAAAGATGTGGCTGGACCAATTTCAGGAGACCTTTAAAGGAAATGTGAGACAAAAGATGCTGTAGTGAGGGAGGAAACCTAGCAAGACAGAAACAACAGGAGGTAAATTATTTACAAAAATCTTACCTGGTTTGCTGGAAAGACTTCCCAATGATGAAGATTTATTAAAGAAAATATTCACAACATTGCACAATTTCTGAGCATCCTATTGTAGTAAGGGTCTATGTTATGTAATACATCAACATATTAGCTGGAAATGTCACTCACGTTGATAGTAGATCTCAGAAGTTCCCAATTAAAATTGTCTTGCCTCTATCTGTAGTACACTCCTAGGACATATTCTTAGTATAAACATAATAACCTACCTAGAACAAAAGAACTTCTTCATGGAGTCAGTATTAATTCCAAGAACACTGACCATGTAAAGCCCAGTCAATGATCAACAATATGAATTAGGGTAGACTGCTATTCACATGGCGCAACAGACAGGCACATTTAAAAGTAGTGTGAGGAATCATACATAGTCCTTAATTATATTAAGAAAAACACGCACATTTGTATACGCACAACTCTCACACACAGGACTACATGAGTGACCAGAGATAACAGTGACTGTAAGTGAATGTGCGTATGAATGTGTGTGTGTTTTTTTCTGAATCTGAAGGACTTAGTCAGATAGCTTAGTGTACTTTTAAATGTGTGTGTGCCACTCAATACCCCCTCTCTGTGGTGAGTAGCAATATGTACTGTTTCATATAATTAGTATTCCAGCTTGGATTTTCCATTTCCCTGGATTTGTCCACTTCAATGCTCAACCAAGAGCTGTTGGCATGGTTGCCCAGTTGGATTGAGTGTGTCATGTTCTTGAAATGAATTTTGATGCAGTACCATACTAATGCATGCTAAAGAAAATACATTCTTATAGGGTTTCAAGCTAGTCCTGTGGTTGAACTGAATTTAAAAAACAGCATGCTGACCAGGTCAGTGTGAGTAATTTTAATAACCTTGGGTGTGGACCACCAAAGGGTGAATTAATGGCTGAGAATGCAACCTCAATCTTTCTGCAGATGAGTTGGGCATCTATGAACGGGTGTTACCCAGAAGCAAGACCTGTCCCATACATCCTCCCAGCACAGCCTATCCAATCAAAGGCAGGGCTACCTGTGAAAGCAGCAATGTGCTCTACAAGCTAAGCTGAAACCACTGTGCTGCATTCTATGTGGGCATGACAAACAACAACCTGTCTGTGATTCTTGAAGCTTTCCCAGCGCACTGAATGTTCGTTGAGGTTTCAGGATTGCAGCTGGATCATGTTGACTTCTTGCCACAATATTTCGGCTGGCAACCATCTTCAGGTGAGTGTCCATTACTGGAGACAGTAAGTTCCTGGCATGAGCTTTAAAGCAAAACTTGGCACAGAAATGCATATGCATTGGTGGCTGTCATAGGAGCATCCTCTATCAAAATCCGCGCCCTCTGGAAATACTGATCTATCTGCAGCACACAGGCACGTGCGTAAAGGTGGAAACTACACGACCGCCCTCTGCCAGAATGGGCACTCATGTTGCTAAAAACAGCTGGAACACCTACAGTCAGTGTTCAGAGGTAATGGTTACTCTCCACATCAGATTAGCACAGCACTAAGAAGGAAGAAACATGACCACCCACAACATAAAGAAGATAAGGATCTGTTCAAGTCCAGGGTGCTTGTTCCATATGTCGGCAACCTTTCATCTAAAATAGGCAGGACCCTAAGGAAACATCAAGTTAAAGTAATCTCCCAGCCACCAGCGAAGATTAGTGCCCTTCTCGCTTTGGTAAAAGATGATCGGGTCTGCTGAAGGCTGGGATCTACAAAATTCCTTGCTAGTGTGGCAAAGCTTACATAGGTCAGACGACTTGCACAGTACATGAAAATGTGCGTTGAACATGAGCAACACACTTGCCTTTCGCAGCCCAGTAAGTTGGCCATAGCTGAGCATTGTATTACCAAAGGACATGCTATGGATTTTTCTGCCACGAAGATCTTGTCTCCAGTAATTAAAGAATCTGTGTTGATATGCCTAGCACAAAATCTTATAAACCATGATGGAAGTTTTCAACTGGACAAGGCTTTGGACCCGGTGAACCCTCTAATTTCTTCTGAGAGAAGACAGTTTATTCATAATGACATGTCTGGTGACATCCGATGTCTGTTGTTAGTGATGTGAGTGCACATTCCGACAGAGGGCATAGTTTTCACCTTTACGCATGCACCTGCACGCCACAGATAGAACAGCATTTTCAGAGGGCGCAGATTTCGATAGAGGATGCTCCTGTAATGGCCGCCAATGCGCGTGTGTTTCTGTGCCATTTTTTGCTATAAAACCGATGCCGGAAACATGCAGTCTCCAGTGACGGACAGTCACCTGAAGATGGCTGGACAATTGCCAGCCGAAATATCGTGGCAAGAAGTCAACATGATTCGCCTGCAATCCTGAAACCTCATCAAACAACAAGCTGTCTGTCTGAGTGAATGGCCACCGACAAACTGTGGCCAAGAAACAGCTGGACCATCCACTTGCTGTGCAACACAATGTTCTTCACTTCAATGACTGCTTCACAGGCTGTGCCACCTGGATCCTTCCTAGGAACACTACCTTTTCTGAATTGTGCAGGTGGAAACTCTCCCTGCAATATATCCTATTTTCCTGTAACCCTCTTGGCCTCAAACTTCTTTAGTCACTGTCCCCTTCCCTGTTCCCATTACAGCACTACAAGCCTTATTCCAACAACACACCCACAGTCTTTTTACATCCCTCCTTTTTCACTCAATCCCCCCCCCCCCCCCCCGTCTAATGCCGTGTCTGCACCTAGCCACCCTCCCTCACCCCACTATGTATCTGTATACTCCCACAAGCAGCATTTCACCATCCCCCACCTCCACCCTGCTATTCCTTCTCATTGCTGCCACAACGTCCTTCTCACACTCACCATCCAGATTGCTCCTGTTATGATGTGCTGTGGCTCGCAGTCTGACCGCAGTGGCCAGAGACAGTGATTGGTTTTGTGTGTGTGTGTGTGTGTGTGTGTGTGTGTGTGTGTTTATATATATACCTAATATATACCTAAAAACAAAGATGATGTGACTTACCAAATGAAAGTGCTGGCAGGTCGACAGACACATGAACGAACACAAACATACACACAAAATTCAAGCTTTCGCAACAAACTGTTGCCTCATCAGGAAAGAGGGAAGGAGAGGGAAAGACGAAAGGATGTGGGTTTTAAGGGAGAGGGTAAGGAGTCATTCCAGTCCCGGGAGCGGAAAGACTTACCTTAGGGGGAAAAAAGGACGGGTATACACTCGCACACACACACATATCCATCCACACATATACAGACACAAACTTTCATTTGGTAAGTCACATCATCTTTGTTGGATCTTTCTTTTTAAATATATATATATATATATATATATATATATATATATAGTCCATTTCAGAAGATAGCCTTTTGGCTTAAAGTTACTTGTTTAGCAGTCTGTTTTGCCTGTCTGCGACTCAACATCTCCACTATATGGTGAGTAGCAATCCATCCTTTTCATAATACTATTATGAAAAGGATGGTTGCTACTCACTATTCTTTTCATAAGTTTGTTACATTCCATCCTGGATTTCCATTGTTTCTTTTCATAATACTGTTATCCAATAAAAACAGTAATAATATTTTATCCAGTAATATCCTGATAGACTACATACTCTGCACAGAGACGTAACAAATTTATTACTGAAATTGTCAAACCAGTAGATGAGTCTATGGTGGTTGTTATTAGCAGCACATTATTTATAATTTTCCATCGAGCTCACACAATGTTACATATAGTTCACAATATTACATGATTTGGTGCTTAAGCCATCATCAGATTCATTCTGGAGTGTTCTTCACATACATATATCAGTGTCAATATCACTGTCCACATGGGTACCAAGACACTCACGAGCCAGAAAAAACATCTGAGAATGAATCTGATGAGGACTTACAGCTGTTACTATATGCAACATGGTATAATATATAAGGAAAATTACAAATAAATTGGAATCTATCTCTAAATGTACAGCATTATTAGCAGTGACAACAGTGCAAGCCACTGAAGTGGCATTAAGATTGGAATGCTAGAAATAGATTGTGAGCCACATATTATTATTATTATTATTACTGTACAAGCTAACAGTCTGTTAAGTTTTAAATGGCATATACTCAAAGCAACATGTCAAATATAGGAAAAAAGCTTTCACAGAAGATAACACAAAATTCTATTTTCATGCTGAAAAACTGAAGATTATTTAGTTCTCCATTTCCAAGTCATTGTGAAATATGAGAAGTTTATGTTGGTAGATTCTCCTTAAAAAACACAACAGGGGAAAAAAATACCAAATTTAATTTTGCATCCTAATGCTGAGTCAAATATGAGATTTTCAAAAACTCAAATTCCTTTTGAGAAATAAAAGAAAGTACCTGTTTCAGGCAGCCTATCTAAACAAATCAGTTACACTATGGTGTCGCATAGGTGGTCTAATCGACAGGAGATCATATATACTAAAGCCTACATAATTTCAATTTTCAAAAACCATTGTTCATAAATGTCACAAAATGTTTAACAATTACCATCATTCATTTATAAACTGCAATTCTAAATAAATGATGATGTGTTTTAAGGACATGTAAGGCTATCATTCATTCAATTTTAGACACCCATACATTTCCTGTGAGTAAAATGTCTAGAAAGTTATTCTAAGGAAAGTTCTGGCAGTATGGACACATGGGTACCAGAGCTGGTGAGGTGCAGTGTGAGATGAAGATGACAGAGGTGCGGGTTGGAAGGGGTTGACTTGTCCGTCACCCAATATCATTCTAGATTGAAGCACATTCTTTATTACGGCTCTGATTATTTTTCATAATGCCCGCAAATAAGGGATACTCTTCCCAAGATTCTTCTTATTCCTTCTAAAGTGGAATTCCATGTCCACCTGACTTACATAATATTCTGATCCATCTCTACGCTACTCCCTTTCCCAATCCCTAGCCATATGGGTCATATCTCTGTGAAAGACACAGGTGAAAGACCCAACTGATTCGTACGCCGAGCACAACCTGCTCCAGTCCCATCACAGGCTTATCCTACCCCAGCAGAGGAGGAGCCATCTGTGACAGCAGATATGTCATATACTAGCTCTGGTGCAATCACTCAACAACCACCATCGAACTGTGGCCAAAACCAAAGTTGACTACCCAGTGGCACAACATGCTCAAGTTCAATGGCTGCTTCACAATCCTTCCTCCCAGCAACAGCTTTTCTGAACAACATATATGGGAGTTATCCTTGCAATACATCCTATGCTCCTGTAATCCTCCTGGCCTCAATCTGTGCTAACCCACTGTCTCACATCCTTTAGCAAACAGTTACCCCATTGTCTGTACCATAACCCCCTCCCAATCCATGCCTCCACGTCATCATCATCATGTGCTTCACATCATCGGCTTTGGTACCCATCTACCACACGCCTGACTTGTGTACCTGCAACCCCCTTCCTACCTGCAGTCCTTGCCTCTCTGCTGCCTCACTCCAAGCTGTTAGCTATCCATCCCCAACCTCTCCTCCTCCTTTCCATGTCTTTTTCCCTCTACCAATCCCAAATGACACAATCCTCTGTCCAGTCCAACTGCAATCTCGACATAAGTTGTTCGCTTATTGTTTGTCATTTCCTCCAATACAAACATGGAAAAAAAACCTGTTGGATATGTTACTTTAAAAACTGTTGATTGATCTATAAAGTCCAAATTAACAGCATTTATGTCAAATCAAAAGACATATATCCTTCTTGCATCTCAGTGATGTTTCAGTCATTTGGGTAGATGAGAGAGGATAAACTACTATTGGCAAATGATTTTCTGAGACTTTATACTACTGACATCTTCAAAAGATTTGTGAGCCCCAATTCACACTTAATAACTTGCCACTTGCATGATCCTGGGACATTATAATCCTCAGGAATGACTAAGCAGGCTACTGTGAACAAGTTTTATAAACTTTCTGGTTTTAATTTCAATTGTAACAGAAAATGCCTAAAAATATTGACATTCTGTAACCTCAAACTGTAGCTCTGTACTCTCTGTTCACTTAAAAAATTTTGAGGAAAATCTAAAGAAGATTCACGCAGTTCAAGATTTATTATTTTATTCGGTGCTTGTAATTTTCAGCAACTATTGTAATGAAACTTCCTGGCAGATTAAAACTGTGTGCCCGACCAAGACTCGAACTCGGGACCTTTGCCTTTCGCGGGCAAGCGCTCTACCAACTGAGCTACCGAAGCACGACTCACGCCCGGTACTCACAGCTTTACTTCTGCCAGTACCTCGTCTCCTACCTTCCAAACTTTACAGAAGCTCTCCTGCGAACCTTGCAGAACTAGCACTCCTGAAAGAAAGGATATTGCGGAGACATGGCTTAGCCACAGCCTGGGGGATGTTTCCAGAATGAGATTTTCACTCTGCAGCGGAGTGTGCGCTGATATGAAACTTCCTGGCAGATTAAAACTGTGTGCCCGACCGAGACTCGAACTCGGGACCTTTGCCTTTCGCGGGCAAGCGCTCTACCAACTGAGCTACCGAAGCACGACTCACGCTGTGAGTACCGGGCGTCATCTTCAGGTGGTTAATTTAAAGGGATAATGCCACGGTATGTTGAAACTGGTAAAGCATAATAAAATTTATTTGCAACTGATAACTAAACTTTATCCTGGGAAAAAGGGATTCAAGATTTGTTTTTCTTTTCAGTCATTTTCACCCCACATCAGATTATGTTTTGGTTCTAATGTGTCTAGTGTGTTTAAGCTTTTACTAAGTGTGATGTTTAACAATTTTTACTGTGGAATAAAACAGCTTTCTATCCCTTATTGATTAACTGTTTCCCACTGTCCCTTTGTATCTGCTTCACATTCAAGTAACAATATATAAAAGGCTGGCAATGGGTTACTATAAAACATTCCGAGACTTAAAAAAAATAAGGCATGATAAACACACACAAGGAGATAACAAGCAGTGACATTTTATTGGACACCATCTTTTCCTTTGATATTTTGGTCATGAATACAGCAACTGCTGAAGATCTACTTTCACAAAAGTGTAGGCAATATAACAATGAGCATTTTCTGGCAGAAAAAAATGCATCTTCTTAGTGGTGTTAGACAGACACAGTCCCTTAAATACCAAAACATGGCATGCTCTTAGTAAGAAATATCTACCAGAAGTCTTGGTCAGAAAATGGCAGTGACAAATTATGGTTTTTACCAATGCTATCTTTCTCCAAAATATACAACCAATACAGGAATCTTTATCAAAATTACTATGTAGTTCCATTATTCAGTGTATATTTGTTATTGAGTAAATGTACGCTGCTTAGAACATTTTAGTAGGCGCAGCAACACACAAAACAAGTATGTGGAACATTAATAAATCAAAATGAAATTTATCCCACCTTAGTTGCCATTATTACTTTCTAAGAGTCCCAAAATATGAAATGAAGTTCATTAAATTGTTATCATATGTTGTTTTGCAACAATAAACCAAACAAACATGTATTTAATAAAATGGAGATACACATTCCCAGCATACTAGGCTAACTTATGCTACATACACATTCACAGGAAAAGCTGCCTTACATTACAAAAAGTTCCTTAAATACATCACATGAAACCACCTTACTGTGAATAAACAAATTATTTAAACAAAAAAGTTAATACTTCATCAAACCCAACCATGGTTGCATAAACAAATCCAAAATCCATATGTAGAAACAACTAACTATAACCAAGTTATTACTAGTGCACAGAGTAATTATACGCAAAAATGGGAATCTCTGCACAGCATTTCATGCTACTACAGATCATAGAATTTTAAGCATACAATATGATTCAAACTTATTTCTGCAAAAGGGAGATTTCAATATCTGCTTAACACTAACATCACAGTGTCTGCTGATTATATACACAATGATAACTTTTAGTTAAACTATAAAGATTGAGGCACCTCATTTAGTGTACACAGCTCTGCTGTGAAAACACCACTTACATCAATATTACTATTATAAATTAGAAATTTACACTATCACAAATAAAACAGCAAGCACTCTTGTGTCTGATATTACAGCACTACCTAGTTTTGTACTCAAGCTCAGAGTCATAAAATAAATTAGCAGACATAGTTGTGTGAATCAGGCATAATCTTAGCATATGTAAAAAGTAGCAATATGTATTTACTGCCCTGAAGTGACAAGCATTTTCTACCTCATTTTACCAGCATATTTTACTGAGAGCTAGCACTACATCAAATCTGCAACACAAGACATTCTAATATGCTTTGGAGCTAACAAAATACAACACACATTGAAACAGCCGAGGAACCATGAATGGAAGCATGGAATAAACCAAACAGTGTTGTCATTGATGATGTCAATTAAAAAGTTAGAGATAAAATTCACAGGTTTTAACATTTTACAAGCAAGTACAGTGATCACATTGTAGAAAGTAATGCAGAATATCTGACGTCAAAAAATAAAAACACATCATTCTGCTCCTATCTAGAAACAACATTTTTTACTGCTTGTCTGTCCGCTTTTTTTACATTCTTTTATTACAATGAAAGAAAAAAAATGCATTATTTATGTAAATCTGTTTGATAACAGTACTTATTACCACCATAAAAGTTTCTCAAGAACCAACATTACTGGTTAAAATAATTACCAGTCACACAAGTGATTTACTATCACAACTGGTTTTAATTAATGTATCTTCAAATGTCCACCAGGAAATACGGTAGCGCAGTACAAGGTTTATACAAGCGAATTACAGTGAAACAAATCTCAAGAGACCACAAAGCATACTTTGTACAATATTTCATGGTGGATGCCAGCCACTAGATAAACATCATGGTGACAAAAGACCTGTCATATTGGAACTAATTGTTCACTATTTTACATTTCTACAGTCAAGAAATACCTTGTTAAATTTAAAATTTTCTTGGCATACTGTTCGTTCTATAAAATTTTGGAAGAACTGCCAGGTGTCTGGAACAAGTTCCACAAAATTGGCTGTTCTCCTAATATTTTCAGAACAAGAAATACCTTATCACCACAGGTAAGCTGTGGACAAAATAGTTACAAGTTTATCAGCTGTATCACAGAAACTATGAATATTTGTGACATTCTAGTTTTTAACACAGGTATTTCATTTACTCCAGTCCCCTGGTTGTGCTCTGAAGTAGTACATTAGTTCATAATTTGAGCTACTATGCCCCAGTTCTTGTTTCGAAGATTACCCTTTGCTCAATACTTCCACTATACATTGAGTAAGTTATCTTCACTCATTCACAAAATTAGCATGAATCAGACTGATACATAAGGTTTATCATCTCTTAATATTTCCAAGGGATTTCTAATTCTTTTCTAGTGGGCCCACAGCATGCATGAGATTGAATAATGACATATTTTCATTTGTTGGTACAGGTTTCTGTTGCTCTATTTATTTATTTACTTATTTATTTATTTGCTTGTAGTGATACAAGTTACACAACGAGTTCGTTTTGACATTTTGACATTATCAAGTGTACCTATGAAGGTGGTATGATATTGTTCCTTACATCTATATTAATCAATGTCTATGTACAGCACATTATGCTTATGTCTTAGGGAAATGACATGGTGCATATCACATCTTGTAGCATGAATGTTAGTTGCCTTTTTGTTATGTCAGTGGCATGTTATTTACATGTAATTTTATTTGCATGGTCCTGGTAAAATTATTTTTGACAGGTATGTCTAAAAAATTGAACATAATCACTGACTTTTCATGAAATAGAAATTCCATTGTGAACATATAGCATTGCCAGAGCCCTAACTGTCAAAAATAATTTCATTGGGATCATACAAATAAACGTAGTATAAATAACATGATCACAACAAGACAAAAACACAACCGACATTTATGCTCCAAGATGTAATATGGACTACGTCATACCAGCTAAGACATAATGTGCCATACATAAACACAGATTAACACAGACATAAGGAACAATATTATATCTTATACCATCTTCACAGGTACACCTGATAAAGGCAAATTGCTGAAATGAGCATGTTGTGTAACTTACCACTATTGGTAAATAAATAAATAGTGCAGCAAAAACCTGTACCAAAAAATAAAAATATTTCCAGGGGAGTTATTTGCAGTTTATATTGGCAGTAATTCATCAGTTTAGCACAATGAAACTGTAACAGCTGCAGAGCTCTTAAAGTTATTAACTGAATATGTATGATTCCTATTGCACTCAAATTGTAGGTGGTCAGTTTGAATTCTAGAGGTAGGAAAATTTTCATCATCAATATTTGGCTGCCAAGAAAAAAAGAGAGGTAGTGGTGCAAACTTCCTGATTAACTCTCCAGACTTTACACCAATCTATGTGTTAAATTCCCAAAACTCTCCACCATGTCTCATGGAGTGAGGGCATGCAGCAATGTTGGCAGTGTTCCACGCATTGGAAAGAGAAGTTTATCTTGGCAACTCCCAGGACATTCAAGAGGAATTCTCTCTCTCTCTCTCTCTCTCTCTCTCTCCAAGAAAATTACATTTATGACACTTGACATATGAGCCATCCAAGTTGATCAATGAGAAACACTTACATCAGGTCCTGAGTCACATGAGTAAATGCACTAAGCTGTTTCTATTATTAACCCACTATCACAGCTCTGTACAAATTCCTGAACAGATGGCAAATGTTATATCTGACATATCTTATTTGTTGATACTTGTGTAATAATCACTATCAAAATACAGCCAAAAAGTAAGTATTATGGACACACTGATAAAAAACACTGGGCTAATTTAAAGTCTCTAAATTTGGAAGAAAAATTAAAAATCACGATTACACTGTTGAAGAGAACTAGAAATAAAACACAATCTGATTCATAAATATTTTACATCAGAAATGTGTCTAGAAAAAATTATGCTAAACAAGCTTTGGAATGTCTTTAATTTCAGTATGTCTTTGCTCCTCTTGGGGTTCAGTTTATAAGATCTACTGTGCCACAGAGCTGCAAGAGAAATAGAAATCTCCAAAATGAATATGTCACTCTGCAATGAAATAAGTGCTTCTGTAAAACTCCCTGACAGATCAAAACTGTGTGCCAGAATAGAGTTCAAAACCTGGTTCAAGTCCTTAGCGGGCATACAATTTTTATCTTCCAGAAAGCAACAGAAACCAATTACCCCGTGTCTCAGAAAATGCCATGTCCAAACACTCCTTAATGGTAATACTATTCAAGTTTTGTACAAAAGAAGCCTCACAGAGGGATTTACAATGGCAAATGGGTAGGCTGTATATCCACATCTACACTTTTTGTCCTGAGTTGGATGCCACACTCCACAAGACATCAGCTACAAACAAGAATACTGAAAATAGATACCAACATGATGAACATTTTAATCAAACCACACTTCTCTTGAAAAGGTTACCCAAGCTCATCTAAGTATTAAGGGTGCAGTTGTATAGAGCACAATGTTTTCAAAATGCACATATCTGAAGAACAGCAATTGTTTCATCAATGTATGAGCCTTCTGTAAGAAGTGTGAACACATAGAAAACCAAACGACTGCGTAACTTGAACCTAGAAATATCCTACCAAACTATTCTGTTTTACAGTGGCATCCAAAACTGAGATACACAACAGTACCTACGCTGACCACAAAGCTTTGTCTTCACTTCCATTTTGAAACAAAGATTTGGGGTCAACATCCTGGCAAAAAGATGGGGTTGTCAGAGACAGCAGTCAAGATCATATCAGACAAGGATAGGAAAGGAAATCACTAGCTTTCTTTTCAAATGGAGATCCTAGCAGTCACCAAAATGACTGAAGGAAAATATGGGAAAATTAAGTCTTGTTGGGAGGACAATTTGAACACAGTCCCACTTAAATGTAACAGATTTACCCCAAGAAAGATCCGTGAATAACTATATGAAATTGGTGTCAAATACCAGATTGTAGTTGTTTCTATCTTACTTGCTTGACTATGAAAGCTGGGCACTTTAACACCATAGCATTAAGAAACTGTACAACATTTCAATATCAGAAACTTCAGTCAATTATGAAATTAAAAAGAGAGGATGAGATAACCAATGTTCCAGGTCTTACGAGGACTGAAACCATATTGAAGTATTGTCATTAGCCACGTAGATGAACTGGCCACATACAGCACATATGCGATGAAAGAATTCCTGGACAAATCTCTCCAAGAAGTGTCTCTAAAGCCCTAAAAGGGCAGTTCAAAAAGATCTTGAAGAGTGCAATCATAAATCTAAATACTCTGTTACTTAACCATCTCAACTGGAGATGTTCTGCATAAGTGAGATGGGACCTAAATCTTCAACAGACGTGACAATCCTCTGATAAAGCTGACTCTGATCCTCTCCCCACACCTTCAATTAGCTGCAACAAACACTCTCTCTCTCTCTCTCTCAAACTGCGTTCCATGTCACGCACTTTGAGAAAAAACTCATAGAGAAACAGACCACTTGCTTGATACAGAGGTCTACCAATAATCAAGCCCTAAAAGTAAACAAGACACAGTAAGTAACAAACATTAAAAGTTATATAACTAACAAGGGGACTTTACAGGATGAACACTCAAATTTTCTTCATACTTATGGCAGCTGAAGCTCAGTGCACAGACATCAGTTTTCTAAAGCAGGAAGGCACAATTTTCAAGAGAACTTGCAAGCTATCGAGTAAAAAACAATCTGTAGTTGAGTGCTTAGAGCAAAAAATCCTGAAACTGTAATACTGATAATTCGAATCTTGATAGTCATTTTATTAAAATATTATGATTAAACATATGTTAATTTACATTTATTCAGAAATATGGAATTGCAATAAAGATAAAAAATGAAGGAAAAATATAAAGGAAAAAATGTTGCCATTAGTGGGATTCGAACCATTGACAGTACAACACAAACTAGCCCCTGATTATGGGCTAATCTCATTCCTAATCATTTCACAGATTTAAAACAGCTGCCGCCTATAATAGTGCCACCCATTTTCACTACATCCAATGTAAGCCAGCTACTTCCCCCAAGAATACTGGGAAGCCATAGCTGGACAGTTGAATTTACATCCACTATTTTATGGACATGTTACTGAACAGGGGTGCCACTGTTGACAAACTCAATAGCCTTTGGTCGTGTTTGTAGTTAGTAGGCCTGCATGTTTACGATTGCTAAAGAAGAGTACATTAATAGATCGCTACCTGCAGCCTGTACAACAACATCTCCATGCCAAACAAAGTTCAGTTTGCAATTACAAGCCTCAATGGTGTGGGAGAAATGACTGGCTAATATTGACTACCACTGCTGCAGAGAATCCAAACAAACTTCCATTAATCCTTAAAAATGGAAGAAAGGTCCAATAGCACAAATAGTTTATGTTCACATTATTGCTCAGAAAAAAAAAATAACTTGTATGTATCTTCCATAGTAGAGTATAGTTTGGAGCAAACACAAAGAAGGAATTGTCCGAATACAACAAAATCAGTTCAAATACTAGAAGTCAGTTTGAATGTCTGGAAGTACAAATTGGTAGTTACATACAATTGATGAGTTCATCGAATGAATGTTCATTGAATAATTTTATGCACATGAAGAGTGTGACTGAAGCTGATTTTGCTACCTCACTGGAAACTCCCTGAGAGTGACAGAACACAGATATATTGATGCAAAGAGAATCAACTGGTAAATTGGCACAAAGGCACTTTCTGTAGAACACACCATTTATAATCAAAAAGTATGCCATCATAGTTTGTTCCTCCAGGTACAAGAAAAAACTGGACAACAACCTTACAAGAGGCAAGGTACTACTGTGTCAACATGGTGGTGTATTGTACAGAAGCTAGTTTTAGATGTAGCACACAAAGAAACAATATGGCTGTGTGTAAGATCCATCATGAACCATATGGTGAAAGAGCAGAAATGTTGTTATAAGTATATCAACATATTTACTTCTTGTCCCCCACCTCCTGCATTATATGGTCTTCTAATTTCTCATAATGCTCTAAACAGCATCTAAAAGTATGAGAAACGCCTCTAAAAAGTGGATCATTGTTTACTAAATAAAGCATTAGTATTTGTCCAAAAACTGCTTGTTTTCTATAGCTTACTGTATAAAACACATCCAGTCTATCAGATTTAGTCTACATACTAGGCAGTACAAATAAAAATTTTGAGAGCAGTGCTAATCTTCATTAACATTAAAAAGCTGCCTTCACTTTCTACCAGTAAACAGGGATCTTCACAAAATAAAACAAAAAATAGAAGCATATCATATAATTCATTTCTGTCAGTTATTTGGGGCTCAATTCTTGGGCTGTAAATTTCTCTCGCGATTAAAAGGTGCAAATGCAATATATTTCTTGTTTTCAGTGCAGAGGCAGTAATTGTTTTCCATGAGGTATATGTACTTGAATTTGTGTTAAAAAGAGAAAAAAAGGAAGGAAGGAGGGAAGATCAGGGTTTAACATTCCATCTATGACAAGGTATTATAGATGGGACATTGGCACAAATTGATTTAGGGAAACCACGGCAAACCTAAATTTGGATGGCAAGAGGATTTAAATTGCTACCCTTCCCAATGCCCTCCCAGGGGACACCACCTTAATGGGGTGGGAGGGTTTGCGTGCTTCGATGAAGTCAAGGGCTATGCTGACAGTAGTGTAGCTACCAGCAGAGCCACCCAAGTCGGACAGGCCTTCACAGAGGAGCCAGACGAAGTGTGTCCCACAACATAGAGCAGGGAGGGCTCTAGAGGCATAGAGAAGCTAGCTTTCCTAGGGGAGCAAACTGTTACAAGAAAATGAGACACATTGCAAGGCCTCAAAGTGGCAGCCCCACTATCCAACTATAACTGTGCAGCCCCCATAAGGCGGTCAGGCGAAATAAAAAGTTACTGGCAAGCTACGTAGGGAAAGCCAGATGGAAAACCATACAATGAACTGGAAAAGGAAAAAGGTTAAAGATTTTGGGATAGCAGAACATGTAAACTTAATAACATGGAATGTCAAAGGGATATCGACAAAGGAAGGATAAATAAAATATTAGAAGAGAAGAGCTGTGATATATAGCGTTTATCACAGAAACTAAAAATAAAATGAAAGGAACTAAAGATATAGGAAATTATACTATGATATACAATGGAGTAGAACAAAGCAAAAGAGTACAAGCTGGAGTTGCCACAGTAATAAATAAAAAATGGACAAACAGACTGATAAGCTATGCATGGATAAAAGAGCGGGTATGCAGTATAAGATGCAAGATTTCTAGAGGATATCTAACCTGTATAGCAATGTATGCCCCAAAGGAAGAAAGAATGAAAGAAAGCGAGACATTCTATGAAGATCTACAGAAAACACTAGATAAATATGATAAATAGGAATGACTATATCGTAATTGGTGGAGACTATAATGCAAGAATAGGAAGGGAAAGAATAGATAATATAGTTGGCTATGCTGGAGAGACTACAGTCAACAACACTGGAACCATGTTAAGAGATTTTGCAACTTTCAACAACTTCAGAATATTAAACTCTTCCTTTAAACACAAAGCACACACATGGTCCACCCGAGGATTTAGAACCATAATTGACTGCTTAATAGCAAACCAAGAAACAGCTGTTCTGTTTCGGGATGTGTGTGTATATAGAGGGTACGACATTAACACAAACCACTTCCTGCTACAAGCAAAAGTTGCCCTAAAGCAGAGTTGCCATAAAACGCGTAAAAAATCCCCAGAACAACTAAGGGAGGTATATAAAGTCTACTTACTAGAACAGGAGTCAATCAAGAGCCTTTATCAAAGACGCTTAGATGCAATAATGGGCACAGTTCCCGAATCTGAGAGTACTGAAAATGAGTGGGAACATATTAAGAACTGCAGCCAGTGAAGCTTTAAGTAAAACAAAACACAGGATTTGGACAAAAGCAATTGAGGAGGCTGTTGAAATAATGAGAAAACTATATAAAAAATATCTACAACACCCAACTCAGGAGAATAATGAAGCATACAAGAAGCAGACAGCAGAAGTGAAAAAACTAAGCAGGAAGCTCGATCAAGACGATAGGGATAACTCTGTTGCCAGGATCGAAAACGATGGCTATGGGAGACAAACACTTGCATATGAAATGGTAAGACACTTGAATAACAGTGAAAAGGTGTGTCAGATATCAATATAATAAAGAAAAAAGAATGGCTGCATTATTACAAGGAAATGTGGACTGATGAAATGAACACAGAAAATGATTGCAATCCTGAAACAAATCCAGACCATATTGAATTCCAAAAATTAAAACATGCTCTCAGATATACAAAGAACCAAAAGGCATACGAAGTGATGAAATTAACAGTGAACTCATAAAATATTCTTCAGTAGCATTTCAAGATAGGTTCCTCAGATTTTTGAATCTTTGCTGGATAACAAAGGATATACCAACATAATGGATGATCTCACTTATAAAACCAATATCTAAAAAAGGAGACAGATCAAAACCTGAAAATTATATAGGCATATCACTATTAAATACAGTGTATAAGATCTATGTTAGAATAATAACCAAAAGACTATAACCCATAATGGAGTGCCTGCTGTCAGAAGAACAAAATAGACTCAGAAAGGGGAGAAGCTGTACAGACAACATATTTATGCTACAGCAAATTATAGAAAACATAAGGAATTCAATAAAGAAACACACATCCTTTTCGTTGATTATATAAAGGCTTTTGATAAAGTAAATAGACAGCTATTGAAAATTTTAATAAGAAGAGGTATACCAATACACACTGTACAGGTAGTTGAAAAGATCTATGCTAACACAAGAATCCAAATAATTGAGGATAATGAAGAAACAACAAAGGTTATTAATTTAGGAGTTTGACAAGGTTGCAGCCTCTCTCCACTGCTTTTTAATATATACACTGACGACATTATATGGCAATGGAGAATGAAACTCAAGAACTATACATATAACTTCAATTGAAAAGATTACATTATGACACTGTTATTGGCAGATGACCAAGTGTTAATTTCGAATAATGAAGATGGACTGCAGAGAGCTGCCTATGAACTATACTAAACATGCCAGATATATAATATGACAATATCAATACAAAACACAAAATCCATGGCTTTCTGTGGAAAAAATCCACTAAGAAGAAAAATAATTATAGACAACAAGATTATAGAGCAAGTAGATAGATTCAAATTTCTAGGAACCATGCTGTCGTACAGGGGAGACCTAGATCAAAAAGACAAAATTGAGAAATTTAACTACTTAAATGGCACTGTCAGAAGAGCCCTCCAACGTAAAGTACAAACACAAACATATCTAAAATTTTATGAAGTTATGTCAGTACCAACATTATTATATGGAAGTGGATCTCGGGTAATGAAAAAGAAAGATAAAATAAGATTACACGCCAATGAAATGAAATTCCTCAGGTGCATAGCAGGACACCAAGCTAAATTTCAAAAGAAATACAGATATCAGGAAGGAATTAAATATTTTCGATATAAACAGTAACGTTGACAAATGCCGGCAAAAATGGATATCCCATCTGTTACAAATCAAGATAACCACTACTTTTTTGGCGATACTCCGCAAGGTAAAAGAGCCATTGGAAGACCTGCAAAACGATGGAAGGACCGGGTGTAGCTGCAGAAGATCCTTCCCAATGAGAATCCAAGACACCACCTTACATTGTTTTACCTGTGACAGTTATGGGGTGCAAATGGGAGAGTAGCAAATCTTTTTGACTGACTTGCTCCAAAATTTTGCGTATTAATTTAACACAAGAGTTTGCTATTGGAGCAGAAAGTGACAACATATATGAGATTAGTATGTTGCACCACCCCAAAGGAGTTGCACTGGCCAACAGGACAAGAAATAAAAATGCCAGTGAAAAAAGAGGGGGGTGGTAATCAATTATACACAAAGTGATGACTAATATGTAACATTTTGGGGCATACAACACAGCTGCAGCAATGACAAGCCCCAGGAGAAAAGAGTTGGAGAAAACTTACTACCAGCCAAAGGCTTCAATGAAAATGTAAAATGATCAACAACCCAAGACTCACTGAACACATGCAAGACCTTGAAATGGCAGGAAAGGTTGCCTGACCCTGCGGTGGGAACAGCTGTGGAAAAATAAAAGATATCACAAAAACTGTTTCCCTATGAACGTGAATATTCTGAACTACACCTGCTACAAATAAGGTATAGGTTTTGCTTGGAAAACTGTCTTTTGCAGGGCATGGGCACCAGTTAGTTGTACATACACTCTCAGTGTTGCCATAAGTTTCCCCAAGTGAAATTCCCTGACATTTCCCTGATTTCCAGACAAGTTTTATCATTTTTCCCTGACAAATTTTGAGATTTCAAAAAGTAAAGACATAAGTCGGCAAAAAAAAAAAAAAGTAAGGACTTCTGTTTCTGTATTTCTCCCCTGTGTGAGCAAAAATCTTAAGTACCAACATCAGCATCTTTTGTAATGACATGTTTTAGAAGGAGAAAGCAAGCCAAATGGTCCAAATGGTATATATGTTTCATTAAGGCCACTATTATTTTATTTCAATAAAACAAAACACAACTGGTGACAAAAATATGCATTTACTTAGGGTCACAAAACAGATTTAAAATATTTTCACTGATTTCAGATATCACCACAGAAAAAAGTAGGCATCTTGAAAGAAGTTTATAAGGCAGGGAAGAGTTGTGTAAAGCAACACTATAGATGACTGCCAATAAAATGTTGGTTCTACTATGTTCATTATTGTCGATTATTACCCACTGTGTTATGTTTATTATTATACAGGTATTGTGTGATTTTTCAAATGGTTCAAATTGCTCTGAGCAATATAGGACTTAACATCTGAGTTCATCCGTCCCCTAGAACTTAGAACTACTTAAACCTAACTAACCTAAGGACATCACACACATACATGCGCGAGGAAGGATTCGAACCTGCGACCGTAGCAGTCACGCGGTTCCGGACTGAAACGCCTAGAACCTGAGTGATTCTTCTTCCGAGAAATATATGAGTACATAGCATACAAAACACCAGCGATTGCCAGAATTTTCTTCTTCTTATCGTCCATAATTTCTAATATATGAGGACTGGAACTTTAATAGTGGCAACTATTTATTTACAGCTTGTACAAAATAGATACATGTTTCAAAGTTTTACTGACCTTAAAAGTAGTCACCAGCGTTGTGTATAACCTGCTGCCAGCAATGTGGAAGTTGTAGGATACTCGTAGCAGTGCCAGCTGTGTTGACAGTTCGAGCGGCGCAATCTATTGCCTGACAAATTTGTAGCAGTTCTGAAGTAAATGCCGTAAAGTGTTTCCTTCAGTTTAGAAGTAGAGTTGAACTCGTAAGGACTTAAGTCAGGGGAGTGCAGTTGGTGGTATAGCACTTAGCAGCCCCATCAGTCAAACATATCAGTAACAGCTAGCACAGAATGTGCTTGAGCATTGTCCTACAAAATGATGGTCAGGTTCTGCAGAAAGTGTCATCACTTCTGTCTCTAAGAGGGTCGTTGGTTGTGTTCCAAAAATGAACAGCATAGAGACAGAAGCGATGCCACATTCTGAAGGACCTGACCATCATTTTGCAGGACAATGCTCAAGCACGTACAGTGCAAGCTGTTACTAATTTGTTTGACTGATGCTATACCACCAACTGCACTCCCCTAACTTAAGCCCTAGTAAGATCAACTCAGTTTCTAAACTGAAGGAAACACTTCATGGCATTCACTTCAGAACTGCTACAAATTCGCCAGGCAATAGACCGCACCGCTCAAACTGTCAACACAACTGGCACTGCTAAGAGTATCCTACGACTTCCACATCACTGGCAACGGGTTATACACAATGCTGATGACTACTTTGAAGGTCAGTAAAACTTTAAAACACGTATCTATTTTGTACGATTTGTAAATAAATAATTGGCACTATTAAAGTTCCAACCCTTGTATAAACTATTTTTGAAGTGCCAAAATGTACTACAGTAAATAAAAGTCTATAAAATGCTGCACTGTACAGCAAACTTGGGGTGAGACTGTTGCATTTCCTGAAATCTATCACCTGTGGCCTCTAGCCTGCCATGGAGCACCTCTGTCCTGGGTCCATGGATAAACCACGAAAATCCACAGCATTATGCCACACACAAACAGATCCAGCCTGCGGGCAGATCGGTGAGACGAGATTCGATGGGCAGGGCCTGTACATTAGTGACAAATGATGAGCTTCAGATCGGCAGGTCTGATCCGTTAGAGAAGACCGCAGAAATGGCGTGCGGTTTTGGTCCGTTGCAGAAATCCCCTTGTGTGGCCGCTATTCACATGTCACAGACACCATGTTGATGAAGTGAGACTGTGGTGATCAATACATTCAAAGATAACTTGCACAAATAATCTGAGAATCAATACTAATGAGGATAGGCAGCAACTCATCATAAAGGTTATCGCTGAGCTACAGTCAGATATGTAGAAAAGGCAATCAGACTCTCATAATTAAATTTTCAGCCATAGCCTTTGTCAGAAAATGAGTGCGCGCACACATTCACACAATCACTCAGACACAGCTCACGCACACGACTGACATCTCAGGCCACAATATCAACAATCTCTGAGAATTAGATCCAAACAAACCACTCCTCACACGTCCCTGCCTCTTGTCGGCAGCTGCTAGGCTAGCGGCAAGAAGTGGTGGCTGCACCGACTGCAAGCTGAGGGGAGTGGTAGGAATGTAGCAATAGCAAAGTGGCGCACATTCTCGGCTGCACATAGCCAGTGACAATGCTTGTCATCTCAGTAAAGAAACCATTTCATCTACTGACACAAAACAAGATTTTTTGAGTGTCTTCTTCAAATTTCCCTGACAAGTTTGAAATTCCCTGATTTCCAGAACTTGTGGCAACTCTGGCTCTGGTTAAATATAAATACTACATATGATGGGCACCCTAGAAGTGAACTTTTACTAATGCTTTTTTCACATCAGCGTGCTATTAATTCACAATCATCGGCCATGAGCTTTGGTTGTACCAATTGTCACAAAATCAAATTGTACACCAGAAAGCATTTTACTGCAGCAGTTGTTCACAAGAGGCAATAACGTCAGGAACTCTAGAATCTAATAACTACTGTATTAAAGCATCTTTAGCAACTCAATATGATCTCTTTACACTTGTTCACCTTACTAAAATACATGGTTTTCACAACTGGTATTTCAACAATTCACAGAAAGCCCTGGAGGCCATCATTTAACCATCAAGATAAACACACATTTCTGTCAAAACTAGGTTTAATGGTTTGAGATTCAATAGATGTTGATAATGAGGATGAAGCAGAAATTTGTACAGCAACTCAACAATCGGATACCTGCAGAGGTACCTGCAATGATATTATTATTTAAATAAATGAGTAATTTATTGATACACATGACCTTTCCCTGAGCTTTTTGATTGATTTGATCCAATGACTTTGTGCGTTAACTCACCAGGCTTTTCCTTTCATTCTTTCCTTGGTCTTTGCTGGCTCCAACCTCTATCCATAAAGAAGTTCAAGAGTTTCTGCTTCCCCCCCCCCCCCCCCCCCCCCCAATCATTTCCACATCTCTGACAGCTCTTTTTATTTCATAATACTGAGTGTAAATAAACAGATTTAATTTATGTTCTTGCAACTCAAAATCACATTTTTGACTTATTTCGCTCTTTGTTCAGACAAAGAGTAAAGAGATGACAGAATTACAAACAGACAATCTCAGTTGTGTTAAGACAGACTACTCGGACAGCAATCTAGTGTAGCTATCAAACTTACTGAAACAGTCAAAAAGTTCATGTCAAGAAGTTCTAATGGATTTCGTCAACTTGCTCTGATTAAGTTGTTTGGCATGTTACATGGAAAAGGTTAACATGGAATTGAGGTTTTTGGACACCAAAATGGACCTCACCTACTGACTACTTTTTTCAGCTGAAAAATAATGACTTATGAATTTGTAACAAAACATTAACTATTTGAAGCTTTTTTGAGTTTCTTCCAATTCTCATACGTGATAAGCTCCGATGTCATGATGCGTGCGCCATATAATGAGCCCTAAGTGGCAACAATGAAAATCCTGGAAAACTGAAATGTCTCTACGCTGAAGTCAAAATCGTAGTGTAACTCAGTCAAACAGCAATTCACTATTGCATTTTTGTCAAGCAGTCAACTGTTTATTAGAGCAAAAACTGACTTTCTTTGGTACAAAACTGTGTAGTTTTTGCATATTAACAAGTGAAATGGAACAGATATTTTCATTACAATAAAAGATTTCTATGCATTGCCAAAATCATTTTCTATTAAACAATGTCCACAAGCAAGGAGAAACAATGAATGCTGTAAGACATGACCAAACTTGTAACCTGAAAGGGATAGCACAAAGACAGAGGACTTTGTCACTTATGTATTTCTTTTCCATCCATGTCATCTTACTAATGATTCCAGATGAACTACTGCCTCTACTGTTACTTCTCAGTGCTTTTAGCGCCAATCTCATCTATCCTGTTTTAGAAACCCATGCTTCTGAAGGACACAGCTCCAGTACTTTTTTCCAAAAGAGTTAAGAGTCCTTATATAAAACGAATCAATACATTAGGCCAGCTCATGATGCAAAAATATAGGCTTCCAATTCGTATTTTCTTGTGTGCATACAAATGTGATGTAAATACAAAATACTGGTATTTACAAAGAATACCTCTGGTTGTATATTTTAAAACTCTGAAACTACTTGAATTCTAGTTTTGTAAAAATGATATGACACCAAATTGCGTATTAGTTATAACTAGAAAATGAAACGCAAGATTGGTGTGAATGCCACAGTACAGTAATGTCTTTTCAACGAGGAATTACTCTCAACACTGATTCAACTTTTGTTCACTTTAGTACTGCTGATACTACATGGAAATGACAGCTGCTTAAATTTTATTCCAGTGTATGAGGATTTCCTTAAACATCATAAGTATATCAAACATACAAAAATTAAAAAAAAGAAAGCATTCTTAAATAGAAATAGAACAGGAATGAAACATAATTTTAATAGCTAAATGACAGAATTAATTAAATCTGTGAAAGAAACTTAACAACAACAATGGGTTGACCTGTACAACTACTTAAGACTTCATTTGGAAAATAGGTGTAATCATACATTACTATTTACACTAGAACTGTGATAAAGTACAGCTGTGACACAGACATACTGTAATTCAAACCGAGAAACAGTGAGTATTTTTATGGGTGTTTTCTTCATTTACCATCCACACCGAAATAGTCTTTGAATACATAGCTGCAGTTATGTTCTGCAAGATACCTATAAAATTCACCCATGTCCATGTGATGTTCCTGAGATTTTCCCTTACCAGATTCAAAAGAAATCTCACGAAAACTGGGAAATTTCCGAAGTTCATCCATTTCTCCTCCATTTAACTTGAAAGTTTCCTTCTTCTTACACATGATCTTTTTCCAGTTCATGCTCTTCACCTGGAAATTAATCATATAAAAATTTGATTAAAAACAGAAAAAGTTAGAAATGATGTATTTATTGATTTGTATTTCTGAGAGTCTAAGATAAAAACACTTCTTTAATTACATGGAATAATTTCATCTACATCTACATCATTACTCTGCAATTCACATTTAAGAGCTTGGCAGAGGGTTCATCGAACCCCAATCATACTATCTCTCTACCATTCCACTCCCGAACAGCGCGTGGGAAAAACGAACACCTAAACCTTTCTGTTCGAGCTCTGATTTCTCTTATTTTATTTTCACGATCATTCCTACCTATGTAGGTTGGGCTCAACAAAATATTTTCGAATTCGGAAGAGAAAGTTGGTGACTGAAATTTCATAAATAGATCTCGCCGCGACGAAAAACGTCTTTGCTTTAATGACTTCCATCCCAACTAGCGTATGATATCTGCCACACTCTCTCCCCTATTACGTGATAATACAACACGAGCTGCCCTTTTCTGCACCCTTTCGGTGTCCTCCGTCAATCCCACCTGGTAAGGATCCCACACCGCGCAGCAATATTCTAACAGAGGACGAACGAGTGTAGTGTAAGCTGTCTCTTTAGTAGACTTGTTGCATCTTCTAAGTGTCCTGCCAATGAAACGCAACCTTTGGCTCGCCTTCCCCACAATATTATCTATGTGGTCTTTCAAACTGAAGTTGTTCGTAATTTTAACACCAAGGTACTTAGTTGAATTGACAGCTGTGAGAATTGTACTATTTGTCGAGTAATCGAATTCCAATGGATTTCTTTTGGAACTCACACTTTTCGTTATTTAGCATCAACTGCCACCTGCCACACCATACAGCAATCTTTTCTAAATTGCTTTGCAACTGATACTGGTCTTCGGATGACCTTACTAGATGGTAAATTACAGCATTATCTGCGAACAACCTAAGAGAACTGCTCACATTGTCACCCAGGTGATTTATATACACTCCTGGAAATGGAAAAAAGAACACATTGACACCAGTGTGTCAGACCCACCATACTTGCTACGGACACTGCGAGAGGGCTGTACAAGCAATGATCACACGCACGGCACAGCAGACACACCAGGAACCGCGGTGTTGGCCGTCGAATGGCGCTAGCTGCGTAGCATTTGTGCACCGCCGCCGTCAGTGTCAGCCAGTTTGCTGTGGTATACGGAGCTCCATTGCAGTCTTTAACACTGGTAGCATGCCGCGACAGCGTGGACGTGAACCGTATGTGCAGTTGACGGACTTTGAGCGAGGGCGTATAGTGGCCATGCGGGAGGCCGGGTGGACGTACCGCCGAATTGCTCAACACGTGGGGCGTGAGGTCTCCACAGTACATCGATGTTGTCGCCAGTGGTCGACGGAAGGTGCACGTGCCCGTCGACCTGGGACCGGACCGCAGCAACGCACGGATGCACGCCAAGACCATAGGATCCTACGCAGTGCCGTAGGGGACCGCACCGCCACTTCCCAGCACATTAGGGACACTGTTGCTCCTGGGGCATCGGCGAGGACCATTCGCAACCGTCTCCATGAAGCTGGGCTACGGTCCCGCACACCGTTAGGCCGTCTTCCGCTCACGCCCCAACATCGTGCAGCCCGCCTCCAGTGGTGTCGCGACAGGCGTGAATGGAGGGACGAATGGAGACGTGTCGTCTTCAGCGATGAGAGTCGCTTCTGCCTTGGTGTCAATGATGGTCGTATGCGTGTTTGGCGCCGTGCAGGTGAGCGCCACAATCAGGACTGCATACGACCGAGGCACACAGGGCCAACACCCGGCATCATGGTGTGGGGAGCGATCTCCTACACTGGCCGTACACCACTGGTGATCGTCGAGGGGACACTGAATAGTGCACGGTACATCCAAACCGTCATCGAACCCATCGTTCTACCATTCCTAGACCGGCAAGGGAACTTGCTGTTCCAACAGGACAATGCACGTCCACATGTATCCCGTGCCACCCAACGTGCTCTAGAAGGTGTAAGTCAACTACCCTGGCCAGCAAGATCTCCGGATCTGTCCCCCATTGAGCATGTTTGGGACTGGATGAAGCGTCGTCTCACGCGGTCTGCACGTCCAGCATGAACGCTGGTCCAACTGAGGCGCCAGGTGGAAAGGTCATGGCAAGCCGTTCCACAGGACTACATCCAGCATCTCTACGATCGTCTCCATGGGAGAATAGCAGCCTGCATTGCTGCGAAAGGTGGATATACACTGTACTAGTGCCGACATTGTGCATGCTCTGTTGCCTGTGTCTATGTGCCTGTGGTTCTGTCAGTGTGATCATGTGATGTATCTGACCCCAGGAATGTGTCAATAAAGTTTCCCCTTCCTGGGACAATGAATTGATGTTTGGTTTGGTTTGTGGGGCGCTCAACTGCGTGGTTATCAGCGCACGTACAATTACCCAATCTTTGCTCAGTCCAATTTCGCCACTTTCCTGGATGATGATGAAATGGGACAATGAATTCACGGTGTTCTTATTTCAATTTCCAGGAGTGTAGATCAGGAACAGCAGAGGTCCCAGGACACTTCCCTGGGGAACACCTGATATAACTTCAGTTTTACTCAATGATTTGCCGTTTATTACTACGAACTGCGACCTTCCTGACAGGAAATCACAAATCCAGTCGCACAACTGAGACAATACCCCATAGGCCCGCAGCTCGATTAGAAGTCACTGTGAGGAACGGTGTCAAAAGCTTTCCGGAAATCTAGAAATACGGAATCAACTTGAGATCCCCTGTCGATAGCGGCCATTACTTTGTGCGAATAAAGAGCTAGCTGCATTGCACAAGAACGATGTTTTCTGAAACCATGCTGATCACATATCAATAGATTGTTCCCTTCGAGGTGATCCATAATGTTTGAATATAATACAGGGTGATTCAAAAAGAATACCACAACTTTAGCTGAATTAAGGGAGCTATAAAGTTTCATTTAGTTGTACATTTGTTCGCTTGAGGCGCTGTTGACTAGGCATCGGCGTCAGTTGATGCTAAGATGGCGACCGCTCAACAGAAAGCTTTTTGTGTTATTGAGTACGGCAGAAGTGAATCGACGAAAATCTGCGGGAAACAACTCAGTATGAACGTGACTCGCCTAAGGTGAACGTTTTCTGTGCCATTTCAGCCAATAAAGTTTTTGGTCCCTTTTTCTTCGAAGGTGCTACTGTAACTGGACTACAGTATCTGGAGATGTTAGAGAATTGGCTGTTCCCTCAGCTTGAACAAGAAGCACAACAATTCATATTTCAGCAGGATGGAGCGCCACCACATTGGCACTTATCTGTCCATAACTACCTGAACGTCAACTACCCGAGGCGATGGATCGGCCACCAGGCAGCCCGTGACAGAGCACTTCATCACTGGCCTCCAAGAAGCCCTGATCTTACCCCCTGCGATTTTTTCTTATGGGGGTATGTTAAGGATATGGTGTTTCGGCCACCTCTCCCAACCACCATTGATGATTTGAAACGAGAAATAACAGCAGCTATCCAAACTGTTACGCCTGATATGCTACAGAGAGTGTGGAACGAGTTGGAGTATCGGGTTGATATTGCTTGAGTGTCTGGAGGGGGCCATATTGAACATCTCTGAACTTGTTTTTGAGTGAAAAAAAAAACTTTTTTAAATACTCTTTGTAATGATGTATAACAGAAGATTATATTATGTTTCTTTCATTAAATACACATTTTTAAAGTTGTAGTATTCTTTTTGAATCACCCTGTATATGCTCCAAAACCCTACTGCAAACCGACATCAATGATGTAGGTCTGTAGTACGATGGATTACTCCTACTACCCTTCTTAAGCACTGGTGTGACCTGCGCAATTTTCCAGTCTGTAGGTACAGATCTATCGGTGAGCGAGCGGTTGTATATGATTGCTAAGTAGGGAGCTATTGTATCAGCGTAATCTGAAAGGAACCTAATCGGTATACAATCTGGACCTGAAGACTTGCCCGTATCAAGCAATTTGAGTTGCTTCGCAACCCCTAAGGTATCTACTTCTAAGAAACTCATGCTAGCAGCTGTTCATGTTTCAAATTCTGGAATATTCCATTTTGAGAAACACATAAATGAATAAGTAATACTCTTAATTCAAACTCCACAGGTTTCAGTACCAATCAGAAAGTATTAATGGTGTCTTTCATTGAAGCTCACTATAGCAAAATCGAGCTGATCACGTATTAAGTCATGGCAGGTCAGTGGGGACAAAATCTGAGGTCCAACAATAATACGAAAATATTGCAATCGTAAAGGCAACTATTTGCTAGACTGATTTCATTAAACAAATCAAAGGTTCTAGTCTAATTATAAAGCCTCACAGAATTCATACATTAAAATTTTAGGAGTATAAGGAAATATCACTCCAAGGTTCTGCAAGTTTTAGTGAAAAATAACCTGCCAAGAAGCACTGCTGCAAAAATTATATTCACTCCATCCAGGAATTTTACGAGGTCTGTCTGGAAAGTAATGTCACTAAGTCCATAAAAAATAATTTATTGATCAGAACAGTATAATCCATCCAAACAGAACTCTTCTGAGTAAATACATCTCCACCACTGAGAGTTCCAAGTGTAGTAGGTGTCCTGGAAGGTCTGGGTGAGAGTGTACTTATGACACATGTAACAGCAGCTTTCACGCTGTCAAAGGCCTCAAAACAGTGTCTTTTGAGGGCACCTTGAGACAGGAAACAAAACCGAGGCTGCCAGAGAGAGATCAGGAGTGCAGGAGGACTGGGCCAGTGTTGCCACATCGGCTTTTGATGACATAATTGCTCACCAAGATGGCGGTGTGGCTGCATGCATTGTCTTGATGGAGCTTCCAGGTAACGGTGATGTGTGGTTTGATGTGCATGACCCTTTTCTTAGCTTCTGAGCACTTCAACATAAAAGGTTCCATTGACAGTCTGTATGGCTGGTACAAACTCAACATAAAATAAGATAAAAGAGATTAAGGCTCGTATGAAGGCATACAGACAGTCATTTTTCCCGTATTCCATTTGCGAGTGGAAAAGGAAAGGAAATGACTAGTAGTGGTATAAGGTACCCTGTGCGACACTTCAAACAGTGGCTTGCAGAATGTATGTGTGTGGATGGTGGACGATACCACTAGCAGAAAAAAAGGAGTTGGAATCATTTCTACACAATTGTGATCATCAGTCAAAATTTTTGAGATCTGTTTTGCCTACATTTTCTTCACCCCCAATTGTTCATTTATAGTTCTGTGGACTTTGGTTTGGCTATATCCAGTGTCTGAGCTATCAGACGAATATTTATTCTACAGCCTTCATTCAGAACTCTTTACACACACACACACACACACACACACACACACTCAGTTTTCACCTTTTGACACTGAGGGACGTCCACAGTACGTTTCATCACTGACATTATTCTGGCTTTGCTAAAAGGCCTTGTGCCACCGAAACACCAGCTGTTGTGACAGACATTAATTCTCAAACATTTGTTCAAAAATTGGAAATGTTTCAGCAGCAGATTTCCCAATTTTCAGGCATAATTTCATTGTGCACTGTTGTTCCAGTGAACGCTACATCACGGTTTGAACTGGACCACCAAACAGGAGTTCACATAGGGACTCATCCTGACTCTTCAGGATCTTGGAGGAAATTATGGTTATTTGAGTTGGGAAGATAACTATTGCTACCACCTACACCGGGAGGGTAGACCAAGTACCGATGAATAGGAGTGTCAGATTTATAAGTCGGTGACATTACTTTCTGGACAAATCTTGTAGTATTTACCAACTGATTCTGTCCAGAACACTCAGTGGCTCTTCTTCATTAGTTACATTTCTATTTCAGACAATCAGAGCACAACAGGTAACGGCTTCTGCTATGAATATGAGTAGTTGTTGTCATTGTTGTTGTGGTCTTCAACCGAAGACTGGTTTGATGCAGCTCTCCATGCTACTCTATCCTGTGCAAGCCTCTTCATCTCTGAGTAACTATTGCAACCTAAATCATTCTGAATCTGCTTACTGTATTCATCTCTTGATCTCCCTCTACAATTTTTACCCTCCACACTTTCCTCCAGTACTAAACTGGTGATCTCTTAATGTCTCAGAATGCATCCTGCCAACTGATTCCTTCTTCTAGTCAGATTATGCCATAAATAATTTCTTTTCTCCCCAATTCTATTTAGTACCTCCTCATTAGTTACATGATCCACCCATCTAATCTTCAGTATTCTTCAGTAGCACCACATTTCTAAAGCATCTAGTCTCTTCTTGTCTAAATTGTTTATTGTCCATGTTTCACTTCCATAAATCTATACTCAATGTTAAAAAATTTCTCTACTACAGAAACATTTTTCTTGCCATTGCTAGTCTACATTTTATATCATCTCTAGTACAAACATCATCTGTCAGACTACATTCCACTACTCTCATTTTGATTTTTTGAAGTTCATCTTATATCCTCCTTTCAAGACACTGTTCATTCTAGTCAACTGCTCGTCCAAGTCCTAACCCATCCTCTATGAGAAGTCATAGGGTCAGTATTGTGTCATGTGTTCCCACATCCCTCCAAAATCCAAACTGATCTCCCCTAAAGTCGACTTTTGCCAGTTTTTCCGTTCTTTTGTAAAGAATTCGTGTTAATATTTTGCAACCATGACTTACTAAACTGATAGTTCGGTAATTTTCACACCTGTCAGCACTAGCTTTCTTTGGAATTGGAATTACCAAATTCTTCTGGAAGTCTGAGGCTATTTTCTTCTGTCTCATACATCTTGTGCACCAGATGGAAGAATATGAGTATATAGAGTTAATGAGTACTAAAGGATCTGAAGTTCACTGCTATACACTAGATGTCACATGAATACCTGGGTATAAAAAACTAAACAAACCAAGGGATATTCAATTCTTATTCGATTGAGAAAATATCATCTACATATTAGAAACATTTTGGAATGCACCTGGAAGACCATGAAAGCAAACTATTTTATACCAACCAGCAGGCCAATGCCACTTGCGAAGAGAAAAATCCAATTTCTGAGCACAGCGAGTTCTTATTGTGCATTCAAAGATAACACTCAGAAAAAATTGCACAGTGGCAACCTGGAAGAAATGGTTGGTGTGGTTCTCTTTCTGAGCTAGATGTATTAATTGCAGTTTTGTATGTTCATGACTTTTTTGGCCCAGGGGAATTGAAATTTGTGGTGTCATCTGAATACACAGTGGGAGTTGCAAAGCTGGCACCACCAGAGGAATTATTAAGAGCATCAGACCAGCCCAGCAGCCATTAGTCACAGTGGCCCATGAAGCCAATGCCTCCAGAAAACTTCATGATGCTGCCAGCACCCCAGGTCACTGCTGAGGTATTCTCGGCAATTCCTTTTTAGCAGTGTTACTCATGATCTGCAGAGCCTACTACAGAGAGAGAGAGAGAGAGAGAGAGAGAGAGAGAGAGAGAGAGAGAGAGTCACAATGTGTTACTACACAAAGACTATTAGTGCACTGGGCTCAGAGTACTTTGTCCAATGTTTAGTAACCCTCAAGAATTGAACAGTCTACACACGGGCTTGCTTCTAAACCTCAAAATCAAGTTCTTATCAATAAAGGTATTAACTAAGGAGTGTGTCACAGTTGTTTCTTGTTTTAGGACATAACTTCTCTACTCCAGCATATCCTTGCTTATCACGTTGTTCTTCCTATGAATGGCAACGGATTGGATTGACTGGGTTAAAGGAACCAAACTACCAGGTCATCAGCCCCTCCATCCTATATGCATCAAGCCAGAAGTAGTCCTCAGAGGGAAGGACCAGAAGACAAATCCCAATGAACACGGCCAGAACCAGAATCAATAAAACTAAGAAATAGAAGCAGGCAGAAGTGGGAGAGGGGTAAAAGGGTGGAGAGAGGGGTAAGTTGCTTCACTCATAAACTAGCTGGAGGCCACCAGGACATATTACATGATGAGAAATGCACCCTCTGCATCCAACCAATGTTTCTTCACCATCAACTACCACAAGAAAACAAGCAACACGCACAAGTTGATAAAATCTGAGGAATGAGATCAACAATGATGAGACAGTAAATAGACTACAAATGTTAAAGAATACAAAGAGTTAAAAAGGTGGGAAGGGAGGAGCCAGGCTGGACCACCGAGCAAAGGCAGCCATGGGGCCCCCAGGTCAGAAACAGGCAGTGGGGCAGCAATCAAATCCCTCAAGTGACCGATGAGGCTACTGTGCCCTACCTCAAAGAGCAGCAGTAAACACATTCAACAGTAAAATATAAAACTAGATACGCCAATTTGGTGTAGTTTACTAACACCGGAGGCAGGGTGTCAGCAAGTTTAAGATTTCATCATATATTGGCCAAATTAGGGTAGTCTAGTAGGATGTGAGCTACTGTCAGACGGGTACCAGACAGTGGAATGGCTCCTCATAGGACACGAGCATGGGTCAGCCAAGTGCGAACAATGTGAAGCTGACAGAGAATGGTAGAGAAGCATGAAGCCACATAGTCATGGTCCCCTTTATTGCTAGCAGTTTGCTCAGAGAAACCAGAGCACTCCAGTCTGTGTTCCAGGCCTGCAAAAACTGATGGTGTAGAGCCACCCGAAGGTCCAGTTTCTGGTACCCCACCTCCAAAATCAGCATCCTGGTAGCCAACTTCGCCAACTGACCAGCATAGTTTGTTCCCTGGGATCCCAACATGACCTGTGGTCCAGATGAAGATGACTGACCTTCCAGTGAGATGGAGGTCAGGAAGAAGGTACTGGATAGACACAACCAATGGTTGTCAAGGGTAGCACTGGTCGATAGCCTGAAGACTACTCAGGGTGTCACAGCCAATTAAGAATGCCTTACTGTTGCAAGAAAGAACATGGCTGAGGCCTCTTTCATGTAACTTAAACTTACCTGTTGTATTAGAAACCTTCAGTAGCTGTGCAGCTTCACTGGATCACTACCTGAGATTGCTGTTGCAGGACTTATCCTTAAAATCAATAGCCAGAAGCTTCTCTTCTAAGTTCAAAATTGCAAGTTCAATAACCTTTAATTACTTCTTTCAGATCCTACCAGTAATGACCAGGTCTCTTACAGTCTATAATAATGTTTAAAAAGAGGTAGTTAGTATGAACATATGCGAAGCTTAATTGTTCTTATCTATTCAGAAAATAAAAGTGCACACAGTACAGAAAAAGTGATTACAAGTTGCTTCACACTCAATCAAGAGAAAAAATTCATCACAAATATTATTCAACTGAACCGAAACACACACATTTTGATGTCTACTGCTCTTAACTATAAAATATGTTCTCTCAGCCTGAATTAAATGAACAGAGAGGCAACACAAATAGTTCCTGATGCTGGTCTAAAAAGCTAACTGAAGCTATATCAGACCAAGATTAAGAGCAGAATAAATGAATACGAAAACGAGACTAAATGAAGACTAAGAGCAGATTGACTGAAATGGCAGACTTATAATGATTCACTCAATGGTATTAATGAACTTGATTAATTTATAATAGTTTAAAAATTTTGTAGGTTAGAATGTTGTCTTTCATTGTCTACTGACTCTCTATTATTTTTTGTTTGTGTATTTATCAATTTAGTAATTTTAGGTAGGTACTCTTGGTCATGACTATGTGTGTCCCTAGATTCAGAAAAATCTAGCTATCAAAAGCTTATTAACATATCCCAGAAATGTAAAGCAGTTTGGCTAAAGCTGGCACTGAGGGTTCAGACCATGTGAAATCTTTTACTGACAATACCTTTTGAACTAATTAAGTTTGGGGTAATGTAAATACAGGGCAATTATAATCAAAATTTCAAACTACTGTAGAAATAACACCACTGGTCTGAATGATGTCAAATTGCAACGGAATATTATCAGAGAAGGGGGAAAACATATGGCAGAATACAAATAAATAGTTACAAACTGTAGCAACAGGTGGCAGCGTAAGCATCATAATCTAATAGTGTTCGACTACAAATGACAAATGAATCATACAGTAACACCTAAGGTGTATGTTTGATGTTAAACAAACTGTACTACTCAGTATGCGTGGGTGTACAGGTGTGATACTGTTAGTTATGTCAGCCCATCCACCACAGCAAGGTCATATCACATCGGATGGGAAAAATTGGTTTTTAATTATCCTGTGGCCAAAAACCACATAAAAAGCATCACTCACATCGGTTTTTAATTGTCTTGAGGCCAAAACCCCCCAAAAAAGCATCAATCAAAATCAAATCGAATTATTAATTTCTGTGTGATTGACACAAAACATGTTCAATATGCTGTCCACCGTTTTCTGAAACAAGTTGAAATTGAGATACAGCATGTTCTACAACTGATCAAAGTGTTTGTGGGGTCACATTCAGAATATGTTGCGCAATGCATGCCTTCAATGCAGCTAAGTTTGCAATTGGATCACTGAACACAACATCTTTCAGATAGTCTCACAACCAGAAGTCACACACATTAAGATCAGGTGATCGGGATGACCAGGCTTTAAGGAAATGGCGCCTGATAATTCTAGCATTTCCGAAATGGTGCTTCAGCAGCTGCTTAACTGGATTTGCAATGTGCGGAGGTGCCATCTTGTATTAAAATGATCCCATTCATGCTGTTGGAGAGCTGGAATGACATGGTTGCGCAAAAGACACTCATACGCTTACCAGTGACGACATAGGTAACAGGACAGGAGGCACCTGTCTCTTCGAAAAAATATGGCCCTATGATAAATGATGCCGTAAACCTGCACCACACAGTGACCTTTTCAGGATGAAGTGGTACTGGTTGATTTGCGGGTGGATTTTCCGTTGCCCATAATCCAAAATTCTGTGTATTGTCCTATCCTGTCAGATGGAAGTGGGCTTCGTCTGTTCACAAAATATTCCATGACCAATCATTGTCCACTTCCATGCAAGCAAGAAATTCCAGAGCAAAGGTCTCTCTTGCTGGCAGGTCAACAGGAAGCAACTCGTGCATAGGGGTAATTCTGAATGGACAGCAAAGAAGGAGGTTTCTTAGGACTTTATGCACAGTGTTCATGGGTATGTCCAATGTTCGGGCAATTCTCCGTGCACTACACGTTTGCGCACCACCACTCGTCTCCTCCTGTACTGCTGTGGCCACTGCTTCCATAGACATCAAATCAACTTGTTTCCTCCCTCTACCAGGCTGCACACCAAAAGAACCCATCTTTTCAAATTTCTGAATTGTTTTCTCCAGACCCATGGCAGTCATCGGACCAACATCTTTTCTCAAACTCTTCAGTGCCCGGAACTTCTGCAGAGTGACGTGTGCACAGTCATCATTCTTGTAGTACAGCTTTACAAGCAGAGCACAATCCTGAAAACAGTCATGGCGAAAGTCGCAGACGCGAAAGGAGGAAAAGCCATGTACCCAGCGTGTTTATACCAACTTCAATGGGTCGTGAGCATGACAGGTGTTTTTATTTATGTATTCTGACACATACAGTGCCATCTGCCATCTACTGATCAATTACCACACTTTTTTTTTCTTCTGCCATACCTTTTCCCCCTTCTCTAATAATATTCCATTGCAATTTGACGTCATTCTGACCAGCGGTGTTATTTCTAGTGTTTTGCAAGTTTAACTTTAATTATAATCACCATGTATGTCACTGAAAAGAGGAAAAATAGCTCTTCAACTTGAAATTAGTCTCTCCTTTTGAATTTATCTTTTAGCATATAAGATTTTTTCCCACAGCTAGATGTACAAAGTTTTATAATTGCATTAACTTTTGATTGCCATCATTTCTGATAAAACCAACTAACTCATTGCAAACAGAACAACAAACTAAATGATCTGAACACCAAAGTTTTGCAGGAGGGGTAGGATGGGGGAACATGCTTACTGTAGGAACTTTAAGACCGCAATTTCGAAAAGAAAATTAGCGATAATTTTATATGGCCCGTAATATTTGATACAGGAGTGTGCTAAAAGCAGGATGGTGTGAGCCAACATGCTTCGTCACAGCCTGAACGATGGCCACCAAGCTCTGCTGTGAATACACTACATCCATTTGGCAGGAAGTTTAGGTCACTGCTCCTTGCATGTGTGTAGGGAAAACTGGTTCAGAGGTCGACCATAGAACCGACAGTGTATACCACACTGGACACCTCGTAGCTTGTGTTGTCAGCTTCCGGACCCAATATTTTTGTGGATTACTTTTATGAGGGGCATTGTCTGTTACTTGTCATGGACCTACAAAAACAAATTTAAGCTGGTAAAGTGATGACAGTTCTTGATTTTAACACAGACTGGACATTCACCATTGATGATGGTTGTTATCAGCTGAGGAAGGCTGAGAACTCTACCTAGCCACACCAACTGTTGTTCTGCAGCATTCTGTAATAACTCCCTAAACCATCTGATACAGCATTTATTTACACCAGAAGATGGAAACCGGTTGTGTGCATCTCTAATTGAATTAAATAAATACAGCTACAGTGGACTACTGGACTTTTCATTTGGTTTTATATTTTAATAGTTTTAACATCTATCCGTAAACACCTGTCAGAATGTATGAATTAGTCAATCAATTATGTGTAACTACCCTGGCTGTGGCTGCCCTAGTTTTTAAATTATCTGTTTAGAGATTCTGACGATAAGAAAGAGGAATGAGTCAAAAACCATTCACAGCTGGATGCACGTTTTATTGCGTACAGCATACAAGGTACACAGTGTAGATCTCATTTTATTTCAAACGCAGGTGCAAAGATCTCTTGCTTACATTCAAAGTTACTCCTGGATTTTGAAGCATAGACAAATGTCGCAGCTGCCCATTTTAAGTTTTTTGGATGAGGAAGCAACTGGGTCAAATAAAAAAAACTGACAGTGGTTACCCAAATTGAGGGTTCTTGAAGTATCCTTGTGGACTTTCACACAGTGATTCTATGCTCTGTGATGCCATTGCTCAAAATGTGTCTGAAACATGCATTTGCGCTGCAATTTTGAAGCTTCCCAACCCCAGTCTTCAACCTGTACTGCCAATAATAGGTTCATAAGACAGTCACGTGTGATACAGATAAGACTTCTGGTCTCTGGCTATATCAGTGGTTCACAGTGCGCACATAGTCAATCAAATTGTCAATCAGGTGAGGCGCATTAAGCAATGACCATTTAAAATAACAGTCACTCCCAGCTGAGGTGCGCACTGTCGTTTCCCGACTAATGACATAAAATTTTGCCCACAGTCTTTTAGTGAGCATGATCACCAACAGTATCTGTTCTGGGAGTTCCAAGTGATTTGTGTGTGGCAAGCTGGGACACATTCAATCAATTTTTTTATGATGATGTATTGCCTTGTGGCAGTCAGATTCCCGCTCACAGAGTTCTGAAACAGAAGTTAACACATTATCAGCCAAGCCTTCCGTAAACCACACACCGTCAGGTGGCTTGCGGAGTATGGATGTAGATGAAGTGTTGTTTTCCCAGGACAGTCCAAAAATTTTTGGATTTGATTCCTTTGATTAATTTAGTCTTTAAATTCAAGGCAATGTGCTGCAAGTGAATTCTACAGTGCCTCAACTGTGTGACAAGTAAAGTCAGTTGTTTCAGGAAGGACGTAGTAATGATTTGGAGCCTCATCTTAGTCTTAAGAACAATTCTCAGTCAAGATTTTGACATGCTAGGGGTGTCCCACATGCAGTTCGCATTCAGGTCACACAGGAGTTGCTATGCTGGCAGGACAGTGGTGTCATTAAACATGTTTCAGCAAGTTTGTGGCCATCCTCCCTGGCTGATATCAAAACACTGTCAGATGGATTATGGCTCTGCACGGACTTTGAGTCTACAGTCAATCCTAAGACAGTGCTGGACTCCTTTCCTCTCCCTAGGCACGATGAACTCATGGACAATTTGGGACAAGGCCAGTTCTCTTTCAAAATAGATTTGCAGGGAGTTGCAGCAGTTGCAATTGAATAAGCAGACAAAACATTTTTCTGTAATCAATACTCACACAGAAAAATATATCTAAAAACAAAGATGATGAGACTTACCAAACAAAAGGGCTGGCAGGTCGATAGACACACAAACAAACACAAACATACACACAAAATTCTAGCTTTCACAACCAACGGCTGCTTCGTCAGGAAAGAGGGCAGCTGTTGGTTGCGAAAGCTAGAATTTTGTGTGTATGTTTGTGTGTCTATTAACCTGCCAGCCCTTTTGTTTGGTAAGTCTCATCATCTTTGTTTTTAGATATATTTTTCCCACGTGGAATGTTTCCCTCTATTATATTCAATACTCACATAGAGTTATTCTCGTTACAATGCTATTGTTCAGCACTGTGTCTGTTCCAGCCATTCAATATTTTTTTGGAACACCCGACAGCTAGGTCTCTCGGTGTTAAACTGCGTTGATAACACTGAGGTTTTTGGTCAAATGTCTGGAGAAAATTTGTCAAATTTGGAGCATCTCTTCAATGTGCTTTCTGGTGCTGGCTTCAGGCATAACAAGGAAAAGTGTTCAGACAGAGATCGAATGTTTGGGTCATGTCATTAAAGCTCAGGGTATTAACTTTCTGCAGTTGAGTTTTAAGCTATTAATGACTCACCAGCACCTCACAATGTTCACAAGCTGCACACAATGATGGGCAAGTTTACATATTACATAATGTTCATCCCTAATAAAGCGTAGATTGCTATTCTACTGCACAGGAAGAATTTTCCTTTTGTATGGTCCAAGGAGTGTCAGCATGATTTTCAGCACCTCAAGGACGCCCTTCTCTTTGGTCCATGTTTATTCATTTCAATCCAACCAACCCTGTCATGCTAGAAGTGGATACATTATCATATGGAATTGGAGCAGTGCTCTGCCAAGGAATAGGGTCTGCAGACAGGGCTGTTACTGTTGCTTTGAAACAAAACTCAGCACAATTATAGCCAGCTAGAGAAAGAGGCACTTGCCATTACTTAAGGGCTTACTAAGTTCCATCGATAGTTGTAAGAGTGAAAATTTTGTATTGTCACAGACCACTCATCACTGATGAGTCTTTTCAGTCCTTATAAGCTTGTTCGGCCAATGACTGCACAAACGTTGCAATGGTAAGAAATTTTGTTGTCCATTTATCAATATGAAATTCCATATAGGCCCACAGCTCAGCATTCCAGTGCTGCAATTGCTCCACCTGGGTCATTGTTTGCATGAAACAACCAGCTCAGCACCACTGTATGTGGCTGGGTATGGATGCACAGCCCCCATATGTGGCTGGGTATGGGCGCACAAACTGAAAAATTGACTGCCCGCTGTATGGAATATTGGAAGCATCAGATTGCTCAGCTGCCGTGTTTCTCTGACTGACCTCGGCCAAGTGGCCAATGACATAGTCTTCACATATATTTTCTGGGACTAACAGGGGGGGCTGAATGTTTTGTGTGTACATTTAATACTCACATGGGCAAGGTGTGCTCCTCTGACACATGGGACCAAGCCCTCCTGAAGTTTCTGTCGACCTATCGCTCCTTGCCATGTGCTATTGGTGGAATTATTACACAGTCATTGAAATCATACCCTCCTGCACTCTCCGCAGATATCCTATATTCCACCACATTACACCAAGTTTCACCCCCAGGACATGTTTCACAGATTGTTCACTAAGGGTCACTGATGGCAGTACCATGAATGTGTTAGGCAGGGCCTCATATACAGTACAAGGTTCATCAGGATTGCACCAGAACCAAATATGTCACCCTTGGCTGCATGATTCTGTCACAAATGTTTTGTTTGCAGACTCAGTGACCTACAGAGGCCCGCAGCAGTAGCTGTCTTTGTCTTCTCTTAGCCCAGAGCAGTCACTGCCTCTAGTCGAGGCACTCCTGGAGTACGATATCGAGCAGCCAGCTCTGATGTCGCTGGAGGTCCCGCAGCCAAATTTGCTGCCTGTTGCAGTGCCATCTAGCCACCTACCAGGGCACCACAGAGGCTCCACCTGTGTCCTTAGACGCCTATTCAGCAGAGTCAAGAGCCTGTCGATACAGCCGCGCATCCTGTGTTTGATGTCTCTTGACGTCCCTACGTGAATGGAGAGGCATCTGTCATTGGCAACCATGACAGATCCACTCCCCTCATTAACATCTGCATCCAAACAAACCCACTGTCAATGGTACATGCCTCAACAGTACACAATGACAGTGCAAAGGTTTGGGGACACCATCAGAGGAATTATTAAGGGCATTGATGCCAGCCCAACAGCCACCAATCACAAACCACAATGGGGCCTAGAGCAAAATGCCTCCAGCAAGCTTCATCGTTGCCGCTGGCCACTATTTACATATGCTCAGCAGTTCGTTAGTGGGTGAGGCAATCTAGGTTCAGCAGTGTTAGTCACAATTCACAGAGCCTACTACACAGAGAGAGAGAGAGAGTCACAATGTGTTAGGACAAAGACGGTAACTGCATTGGACTCGAGAGTACTTTGTTTGGTGTTCAGTCATCCTCAATAACTGCACAGCCCACACACAGGCTAGTTTCTATACCTCAAAGGTAAGTTCTTATCAGTACAGGCATTAACAACTGATTAAGAACTATTTTTTTTTGTTTTTTTGTTTTGTTTGAGGGCAGAACTTCCCTACTCCAGAAAATATGATACAACGAAACTGAGCACTTGTTCTCAGAATACTGAGAGAAACATTTTTTATTAATTTTAGTAACTATCATCACTATGATATGATACCTAATTCCTGCCACTATACTAACACCACCAATAACGCCAGACCTATTTGAAGCTACCAGGTCTAACATATTTCCATTGTTTGTGAGCTGTCAAGGTAGCTGCAGAAGCAGATTTTGGAAAACATGTTTAAAAGTACTTTACAAGACTGTCTGTCCGTACTCTGTGCAATGAATCTATTGGTGTCCCAACCTACAATTGGTAGGCTTAAATTGCCTCCAACAAATATTGCATGATTTGGCTATTTTGCACTACTGAGTGTACACATTCTTTGAATAATTCTAAAACTGTCACAGTGGATTGGGTGGCTGGTAAAAATATCCGATAATTAACCTGAATTCACCAAGACCTGTTACAATGAGTCCAGATAATTTCACAGTCAGACTGAATTTCAAGTAGACACCTGGGTAGCTGCCTCCTTTGTGCAGTGCACTGCTGACCTATCAAGGAGAGTCCTACAATTTTTCACCCCATAACACAGGTCTAGAAATATGCAGCCAAGACCATCACTGAATAGCTGCAGCTTTTGCTGAGACCTCCACTTGAGTCCAAACCAAAGGACCCCCCTCAGCTCTGGGTACAATGTTGCAAATTGTGAGCTCTGCTTGTACACCAAGTATGATGCCAGCAGCCTTCACCATTTCCTACAGCTCCCCTTACAAGCTGAGGAACACCTCAGAGCCAAGGCGACAGATGTCACTGATGCTGATATGAGCCACAACTTGGAATACGACTGCACCCTGTATGCTTGATTGCCACCAGCAGGTTGCCCTTCAGATCTCGGATGATGCCGCCCAGCAGAGATACCAATTGCACACTGGCTTGCTTTCCAGCCTTGGATGTGATTTCCCAAGGGGCTCCATAACATGTCTAATGTTGGAGTTCCTGATAACTAATAAAATCCTTTTCTTATGTGACAGCTGCGACCTTGTTGAAGGAGTGGCGTCTGTAAACTCACAGAATAGATGGGCAAGGCCAGATGACCATGCCTCTACATTGACTTTCTGCATCGAGCAACGCGGACTTGTTACAACCCACAATTGAGTCTGTGGTGAGTGCAGATCCCCTTCTATGGATATGTCACAATGTACCTTATCAGCAGAGCCAGTGGGTGAATCAAGTAACACCTGAGGTGTCCCATGTATCGCGCCAGATGCTTCGCCATCGCTACTCTCCGAGGCAGCAACCTGCAGATAGCTGATCATTGCTAAAAGTGTATTCAGCTGCTCGCAAGCTGTGCCCATCTTCTCCTGCATTCACACACAGCATGCACATGCCCTACCCATCTTACTAACTTAAGAATTAAACAGAAAAGCTAAATATGTGACTTGCTAGTCTCCTGGTGCTTCACCAATGAAGGATGAATGCTGATGCCTATGGTCAGGATGGCACATTCCCAGACGATGCTGCATCATCACTAAACAGCTGCAGATTGCTGTCCACCCTGCCCTTCAGATCATTTACATATACAAAAAATAATGTGGGCTCGATCACACTTCCCTGGGCCACTCCTGACAATACCTTCGTCTCTGACAAACACTTGCCATCAGAGGCAACATGCTGGGTCCAATTTCTTCAGAAGTCTTACAGTCAATCACATACCAAGGATCCTATTCTGAATGCTATTATCTTCATTAAAAGTCTGCAGTGGGGCACTGTGTCAAATGATTTTCAGAAATCCAGGAATATGGAATCTGCCTGTTACCCTTCATCCATAGGTCGCAGGATATCGTGTGAAAAAGACAAGCTGAGTTTCACATGAGTAGCACTTTCTAAAACTGTGCTGATTTGTGCTGCTTTTCTGTCTCAAGGAAATTTATTATATTTGAACTGAGAATATGTTCATGAATTCTGCAGAAAACCAGTATTAAGGATATTGGCCTGTAATTTTTTGAGTCTGTTCTTTTACCTTTCTTATACACAGGAATCACCTGCACTTTTTTTCCAGTTACTTGGGACTTTGCACTGGGCAAGAGATTCTTGATAAATGCAAGCAAAGTAAGGGGCCAATGCCATAGCATACGCTTTGTGAAAATGAACTGGGATTCCATCCGGACATGGCGACTTATTTGTTTTCAGCTCTATCAGTTGTTTCTCTATGTCAGGGATGCTTATTATGATGTCATTCATATGGAACTCTTTGTGATGGTCAAATGAAAGTATGTTTGTACAATTCTCCAGTGTGAATAATTTCTTATAGGCCTATGTGAAATTTAAAACTCTGGCTTTCATTTTTCTATCCTCTACAATCGCAGCAGACTGGTCAATGAGTGGCTGGATAGAAGCCTTCAACCTGTTTATCTGTGTTTATACATAATTATAACTTATGTCCTAGGAATAAATGGTGTTTCACTGCACTTGCACATTGAGGATCTTTTAAACGTATCATTATTGGTACAATTAGTTGGAAGAAAATGATGGGGAAGCTCCAATCGGTGGTTAAAGAATTTTCATTGTTTTTGCACTGTAACTTGCATGTAATGAAAGTACCCCATTTCAAGACAATGTTGCATTGCAGATGTATTAAAAACTTATTCTTGGTACGCTTTGTTATAACCAAATGACAGTTAATGACATATCGGCATTTGGGCCATGACATAACCTAAGCTTGTGAAATCACAGTAGTTTAGTGGATTTAGTCATGGATTGCAGAGTTATGGAATTAAAGTTCACGGGTTTGCCTCCTGCTCCCTCTGAATTTCTTTTATTCACTTTCGCATTTTTAAAAAGATCCTGAAACATTCTTGTTAAGTTAATAAAAGTATGTTCCACAATATTAGATGTTACATACATACAAGAGCTCTTTGTTTCATTGTGTCAACATTCTTGAGAATATGGACCAACAAAGATTGTTTTCCGTATCACTGCTTGATTTGATCATAATTAAGGTGGTTAGAAGCAAAAGGGAGTAAATGACAAAATCAAACATATGGAGATATATGTATAATACTGTAGAGGAAGAACCAATCTCTTTGGCAGGAAGAACCAATCTCTTTGGCACCAAAGGGATATAGCTGCATTGGGTGATCTGAACTGTTTCTTAGCTGTTTTTGAAGAAATGGTTAACAAGACATGTTTACTTTTTGGATGCAAAGAGATACAAGTGCACATACAGGTCTTTGGTTCCAAATGTTTTGTACACTGTTGTCACCAGATGATTTGATGGATTAGAATCTGGCACACACAAGATGTTTTTGCATTCAAACCATTAAATTAGAAGACTGGAAGAAGATGAACATATTAAGAAGAATGGAGATAATAAGCAGATCGGCAGTGAAAATGCCAATATTTATGGTTCCCTGAGGCATTTAAGGTAACTTCCTGTCTGTAATGATCCTTGTTGCCTTTAGTTTATTTTTATTTATTTATTTACACATCAAGTTCTGTAGGACCAAATTGAGGAGCAAATCTCCAAGGTCATGGAACATGTCAGTACATAAAATTACAACAACGGAACAATAAATAAATAAAAAATAAAAAAGTAATAACTAATAAAAATAAAATGTTTATGAACCCAAAAAAAGTCAAGCCATAAGTAACTCTTCAGTTTCGATTTGAAAGCACGTTGATTACTGCTAAGATTTTTTTAATTCTGGTGGTAGCTTATTGAAAATAAGACGCAGCAGTATACTGCACACTTTTCTGCACAAGAGTATTAACTGAGTGAAGCTGCTTATTCTTGGGAATAAGCTAATATTGTTAACAAGAGATGACAGTAAGGAATATACATATTGAGAGGCCAATGTCAAAATACCCAGACTCGTGAACAGGGGTCGACAAGAGGTTCGCGAACTTACACCAGTTATTGCCGTTTATGAGCCAAAAATATCTTTTAGAATGGGAAGAGTTACCCCAAAATATAACACAGTATGACATAAACAAATTAAAATAAGCAAAGTAGATAAATTTAATTTTTGTGTCGAATGATCAGTCACTTCAGATACCATTCAAATAGTAAAAATGGCAGCATTAAGTCTTCGAACAAGATCCTGAAGGTGGGCTTTCCATGGCCGTTTACTATCTATCTGAACACCTAGAAATTTTAATTGTTCAGTTTCATTAATCATATGCCCAGTCTGTGAAATTAAAACATCAGGTTTTGTTGATTTGTGTGTTAGAAACTGTAAAAACTGAGTCTAGCTGTTATTTAGCATCAGTTTATGTTCTACAAGCCATAAACTTAGGTCATGAACTGCACTATTTGAAGCCGAGCCAATGTTGCACGACAGTGTCATCAACAAACAGAAATATTTTAGAGTTACCCATAATACTAGAGGGCATATCATTTATATAAATAAGAAACAAGAGTGGCCCCAGCACTGATCCCTGGAGCACCTCCATTTGACCGCACCCCACTCAGACCCCACATCACAGCCATTCTCAACACTGTGAATAATGACCTTTTGCTGTCTGTAGCTAAAGTAAGAGGTGAACAAATTGTGAGCTACTCCCTGTATTTCATAATGGTCCTACTTCTGGAGCAATATTTTGTGATCAACACAATCAAACGCCTTAGTTAAATCAAAAAATATGCCTAGCGTCCGAAACCTTTTGCTTAACCTATCCGGTACCTCACAGAGAAAAGAGAATATAACATTTTCAGTTGTTAAACTGACTTCTAAAGCTGAACTCTACATTTGACAGCAAATTATGTGATATAAAACAATCAATTATCCTTACATACACAGCCTTTTCAATAACTTAAGTAAACACTGATGGTATAGGAATAGGTCTAAAATTGTCTACATTATCCCTTTCTCCCTTTTTACGAAGCGGCTTTACTACTGAGTACATTAATCATTCAGGAAACTGACCATTCCTAAATGACAAATTACAAATATGGCTAAGTACAGGGCTAACATATGCTACACAGTGCTTTAATATTCTGCTAGGCATTCCATCATATCCATGACAGTCCTTAGTCTTTAGTGATTTAATTATTGACTCAATCTACCCCTTGTCTGTGTCACAGAGGAGCATCCAAGACATCAATCTCGGTAAGGCATTTTCCAAGAGAGTTATATGATTCCCTGTAGAAACTAAATTTTTATTTAATTCACCAGTAATGGTCAGAAAATGATTGTTAAATACTGTACATATATCTGATTTATCAGTAATAGAAATATTTTTACTATGAACTGACTTTATATTGTTGACATTCTGCTGCTGACAACTGACCATATGGTTTTAATTTTAGCCTGTAAATTAGCTTTTCTATTTGCGTACCACATACTCCTTGCCTTCCTAATAACATTTTTAAGCACCTTACAGTACTGTTTGTAAAGGGCTACTGCAGCTTGATTGTGACTACTTCCAACATTTTGACATAATTCCTGCTTTGTTCTACATGATATCCCTATCCCACTAGTCAGAGACCCAGACAGCCTTTTAAAGCTAGTACCCCATTTAGAACGTTCTAATGGAAAGTAACTCTCGAAGAGCATGAGAAATGTGTTAAGGAATGCATTATATTTGTTATCTATGTTATCGGCACCATAAACATCCTACCACTCTTGATCCTTGACGAGGTTTAAAAAACTCTCTACTGCTGTTGGATTAACCTTCCTACATAATTTGTAATTATATGTGACATTTGTTTGAGTAAAAAAGCATTTTAGTGTTAAAATTTGTGCATCATGGTCTGAAAGGCCTACAGAATGCCCATCCAGTAATGAAGAATGAATAAAAATATTGTCTATGGCTGTGCTACTGTTCCCCTGCACCCTAGTTGAAAATAACAGTGTCTGCATCAGATCATATGAATTCAGGAGATCTACCAGCATCCTTTCTCTTGCACCATCATATACAAAATTAATATTGAAGTCACCAGATATAACTAATTTCTGGTACTTCCTATAAAGTGAAACAAGAACGTCTCTGGCTTAAGCAGAAATGCTCTGCAGTCAGAGTAAGGGTAGCTATAAACAATAACAATTAGAAGTTTAGTTTCATTAAATTTAACTGCTAGTTTCATTAAATTCAACTGTCCCTGCCCAACATTCAAATATCTGTTCAGTGCAGGGCCGTGATACATCTATGGACTCAAATGGAATACTGTTTTTTGACGTACACGGCCATTCCCCCACCCCGCAAGGAAATCCTTGAAAAACAGCCAGTTAATCTGTAACCTGGTAAAGGATATAACATCAAGGTTGGAACCAGAAAAAAAAAAATCATTAAGTTTTGGACATACACTCCTGGAAATGGAAAAAAGAACACATTGACACCGGTGTGTCAGACCCACCATACTTGCTCCGGACACTGCGAGAGGGCTGTACAAGCAATGATCACACGCACGGCACAGCGGACACACCAGGAACCGCGGTGTTGGCCGTCGAATGGCGCTAGCTGCGCAGCATTTGTGCACCGCCGCCGTCAGTGTCAGCCAGTTTGCCGTGGCATACGGAGCTCCATCGCAGTCTTTAACACTGGTAGCATGCCGCGACAGCGTGGACATGAACCGTATGTGCAGTTGACGGACTTTGAGCGAGGGCGTATAGTGGGCATGCGGGAGGCCGGGTGGACGTACCGCCGAATTGCTCAACACGTGGGGCATGAGGTCTCCACAGTACATCGATGTTGTCGCCAGTGGTCGGCGGAAGGTGCACGTGCCCGTCGACCTGGGAGCGGACCGCAGCGACGCACGGATGCACGCCAAGACCGTAGGATCCTACGCAGTGCCGTAGGGGACCGCACCGCCACTTCCCAGCAAATTAGGGACACTGTTGCTCCTGGGGTATCGGCGAGGACCATTCGCAACAGTCTCCATGAAGCTGGGCTACGGTCCCGCACACCGTTAGGCCGTCTTTCGCTCACGCCCCAACATCGTGCAGCCCGCCTCCAGTGGTGTCGCGACAGGCGTGAATGGAGGGACAAATGGAGATGTGTCGTCTTCAGCGATGAGAGTTGCTTCTGCCTTGGTGCCAATGATGGTCGTATGCGTGTTTGGCGCCGTGAAGGTGAGCGCCACAATCAGGACTGCATACGACCGAGGCACACAGGGCCAACACCCGGCATCATGGTGTGGGGAGCGATCTCCTACACTGGCTGTACACCACTGGTGATCGTCGAGGGGACACTGAATAGTGCACGGTACATCCAAACCGTCATCGAACCCATCGTTCTACCATTCCTAGACCGGCAAGGGAACTTGCTGTTCCAACAGGACAATGCACGTCCGCATGTATCCCGTGCCACCCAACGTGCTCTAGAAGGTGTAAGTCAACTACCCTGGCCAGCAAGATCTCCGGATCTGTCCCCCATTGAGCATGTTTGGGACTGGATGAAGCATTGTCTCACGTGGTCTGCACGTCCAGCACGAACGCTGGTCCAACTGAGGCGCCAGGTGGAAATGGCATGGCGAGCCGTTCCACAGGACTACATCCAGCATCTCTACGATCGTCTCCATGGGAGAATAGCAGCCTGCATTGCTGCGAAAGGTGGATATACACTGTACTAGTGCCGACATTGTGCATGCTCTGTTGCCTGTGTCTATGTGCCTGTGGTTCTGTCAGTGTGATCATATGATGTATCTGACCCCAGGAATGTGTCAATAAAGTTTCCCCTTCCTGGGACAATGAATTCACGGTGTTCTTATTTCAATTTCCAGGAGTGTATATTGTAAAGTACACCTCACAGAAGACCATATATCATGAGTTTCTGATTTCAGATCATCCCTGTATGGAACGTTTTATACTACTGCCCTCAATGACGACATGAATTTTGATTCCATTGACTTAAGATGATTGAACCAACAATTGCGAAGTTCAGCGACAATACAGCTGGATGCATTGTCAACACCTGCTAACAGAGAAATGTTAAAACCTGCAGCAGTTATTTCCATTTGTGCCTCCAATTTACCATCCATTGTATACGAATCTTAAGAACAAATCAAAAATATCTGTTTCCCAATCATAAAGATCACCAGCAAGTGGAGGACCAAGCACACCGATCTGCTAATGATTTGGTGCCTTCGAATGATGCTATGTGGGGCTTGGAATAGATATTTTCTGCAATAAAACCAATGGGAATAAATGTATGCATATGTGCTAAGAGCTTGCTCACAATAAATGCCCCAAATGAACACACACAAAATATCAAACTTCTCAGGTCTAGAACTGAAAACATGAAAAACATTAAGCATTCTGTGAAGCTGACATACCCACATTAAATATATCTCCAAATTGCACATTTTAGTACAATCTGTTGTGATAAACTGTCGGAAAATATGACATTGGTGAAAAAATGTGCTACCTATAGAGTTTATCTTAAAGTTAGCTTTTGATGTGATTTAGTAGTTGATTATGAAATGGGAAGACAATACATTAACAACTTTTGGCTAGGGTGTGATGATGTAGCTCAAGGTCTAGGTTAGCTGTGATCAATAAATGTTGCAGCCTTTCCCAGTACAGAAACCAAAAGCCAGGCATGGTGACAACCATAATTATTCACATTTTGACACCTGGCTGAAATGTTGGAGAATAAGGGTACCAGCCTAATGGGTATACTTAAGCATTAGAGAAGAGGGAATCCCCATCAATAAGAATTTCAAAAGCACCGCTATTATTATTATTACTCTCATATCAGATACATACATAAAACAGTTTCTACAACTGTTTGCAGATCAGCACAGTTTACATAATCTTGGTGAAGGTCATCATCTGTGCAGGTGTCTGGACACAGTCAACACTGATGCATATGTTCGACAGTCTCTTCTTCCCTGCAGTCACATTAGGTTTTGTTTTCTTCAGCGTATCCCTATTTTGCCACGTTAGCGAGTGATATTCCCACTCCTGACCTCAGCCTATGCAAGGACATGACCATGCAGTAAAGAGTCTGAAAATCTTTTCCAGCCAGGAGCATGGGATGTCTCAGCCCTCCACAGTTGCAGATGGCTTCTTCATCAATGGTTGTTAGTTTGTCCGATGTTCTGAGGAAACTTTTTCTTGACCTTTGTTGTAGTGGGTAGGCTCATTGCCCAGGCATGAGACGCATTTTTTTTATTTTTTTGCTTCAGTTCTATTCTTTCTCTATTTGCTGCTATCTCTCTTCGACCACAAGGTGGTGCAATTCCTGCAAGGTGGTGGAGCCATTCAACTGGAGTTAACTTCAAGCAGCCTATGTGTCGTTTTTGGCATATGTTGACTTGTACCAAGCAGGACAGGCATACTCTGCAGTGGAGTAGTATAATGCCATTGCAGAAGTTCGAATGGTTTCAGATTGGCTGCCCACTCTGATCTGGTCAGATTTCTCAGTAGGTTGTTCCTGGTGGAGACTTTTGATTTGAAATTGATACTGTGGTCTTTGAACATCAGAGATCTGTCGAGTGTTATTCCTAGATATTTTGGAGTGCCACAGTGTTCCAATTTAACCCCTGACCATTCTATCTTTAGCTTGTGGGTGGTTACCCTGTTTCTCAGATGGAAAGCACTATTTTGTGTCTTTGATGGGTTTGGTTTAAGCTGATTTATTCTGAAATATTTTGACAGATCTTCAACGGCACTCTTTCTATTGACTAAAAGTTTGTGCTTTGGGCTGCCAGAGTGAGAACATCAGCACTTAAGAAACTCCTGCAGCTGAGGACTACGTGTTGGTCGTTAAGTGCATATACTGAACAAAGCTGGAGCCAACACACTTCCCTGGGGAAGGCCATTTTTCTGTAGCCTCCATCGACTATGCTGTCCAAGTCAACTGATTTATCAGTTTTACTCTGTTTACGAGCCTTCTGTAATTCATCCATTGTAAATGGGGGTGAAAAGTCATTATTTTCCTCTTGCTCAGTTCTTCATAGTTTTGGTTTTTTTGGATTTATGGCTGGGGTTCCCATTTAGCAGTAGCTGGTGTGCTATTTGGTTGGCAGTGATATTTTTGTATGTAGTGGTCGTAAGCACCACTATATGAAACTGCTGTGATGAAGTATGGAGACACAGTCTTGTATGTTTATCAAAACGCAAAAATAAAAAAAAATGTTTTATTCTCTGAACACATATTCAAGTGCATAATTAGGAATGATTGGAACAGAATTCCAGAAACTGCAGAATTTTATAATGAAACAAAATATGGTGTGTGTGCACTGAATGAGATGGCTAGAACATATTCAGTGGAAATGTCCTCAGAGAGGAGTACAGTGCAAGTGTTTTACAACATATTAGAGTTTGTCCACCTGTGTGAAGATCAGCTTGGATTCCAGAGAAATGTAGGATTACATGAGGCAATCCTGAGCCTACAATTTATCTTAAAAGTCATAGTCAAGAAAAGCAAACCTACTTTTATAGCATGTGTAGGCTTAGAGAAACCTTAAGTTAATTTCATGTACCATGGATCATATGTCTGATTAATGGTAATGATGTAGAATAAGTCATTTTACATTAACATTACATAAAATGCAGGGAGCAAAAGTTTATTTACAACTTGTACAGCAGCCAGACTACAGTTATAAGAGTCGAAGGACACGAAAGGCAGCAGTGATTATGAAGGGAGTGAGGTAGAGTTGTAGCCTGTCCCTGATATTATTCAATCTACACATTAAGCACAGTAAAGGAAAGCAAAGACAAAATTGGAAAGAGAACTTTAGTTTGGGAAGAAGAAATAAAATCTTTGAGATTTGTTCATGACACTGTAATTCTGTCAGAGAGAACAACAGCTGAATGGAATGGATGTTGTCTTAGTGTATTCATCTCTTGGTCTCCCTTTACGATTTTTACCCTCCACGCTGCCCTCCAATACTAAATTGGTGATCCCTTGAAGCCTCAGAACATGTCCTACCAACCGATCCCTTCTTCTGGTCAAGTTGTGCCACAAACTTCTCTTCTCCCCAATCCTATTCAATACTTCCTCATTATGTGATCTACCCATCTAATCTTCAGCATTCTTCTGTAGCACCACATTTCGAAAGCTTCTATTCTCTTCTTGTCCAAACTATTTATCGTCCATGTTTCACCTCCATACATGGCTACACTCCATACAAATACTTTCAGAAACGACTTCCTGACACTTAAATCTATACTCAATGTTAACAAATTTCTCTTCTTCAGAAACGCTTTCCTTGCCATTGCCAGTCTACATTTTATATCCTCTCTACTTCGACCATCATCAGTTATTTTGCTCCCCAAATAGCAAAACTCCTCTGCTACTTTAAGTGTCTCATTTCCTAATCTAATTCCATCAGCATCACCTGATTTAAATCTGAGCTCTTAATGTTCATACAAGTGGTTCTCTTATCTCCAAAGGCCTCTTTAATTTTCCTGTAGGCAGTATCTATCTTACCCCTAGTGAGATAAGCCTCTACATCCTTACATTTGTGCTCTAGCCATCCATGTTTAGCCATTTTGCACTTCCTGTCGATCTCATTTTTGAGACGTTTGTATTCCTTTTTGCCTGCTTCATTTACTGCATTTTTATATTTTCTCCTTTCATCAATTAAATTCAATATTTCTTCTGTTGCCCAAGGATTTCTACTAGCCCTCGTCTTTTTACCTACTTGATCCTCTGCTGCCTTCACTACTTCATCCCTCAAAGCTACCCATCCTTCTTCTACTGTATTTCTTTCCCCCATTCCTGTCAATTGTTCCCTTATGCTCTCCCTGAAACTCTGTACAACAACCTCTGCTTCTTTCAGTTTATCCAGGTCCCATCTCCTTAAATTCCCACCTTTTTGCAGTTTCTTCAGTTTTAATCTACAGGTCATAACCAATAGATTGTGGTCAGAGTCCACATCTGCCCCTGGAAATGTCTTACAATTTAAAACCTGGTTCCTAAATCTCTGTCTTACCATTATATAATCTATCTGATACCTTTCAGTATCTCCAGGGTTCCTCCATGTATACAACCTTCTTTCATGATTCTTAAACCAAGTGTTAGCTATGATTGAGTTGTGCTCTGTGCAAAATTCTACCAGGCGGCTTCCTCTTTCATTTCTTAGCCCCAATCCATATTCACCTACTGTGGATAGTGTCTCAAAAAGAGGTTATAAGATGAGCATCATAAAAGTAATACAAAAATATTTAAACCTAATCAAATTAAATAAGGCAATGCTGGAGGTATTAGATTACTAAATAAGGCACTAAGAGTAGTATATGAATATTGCCCAGCAAAATAGCTAACGATGGCCGAAGTAGAGAAGGTATAAAATGCAATATGGCTACGGCAGGAAAAGCATTTCCGAAAAACAGGAATTTAATAACATATAATACAAAGTTAAATGGTGGGAAGCCTCGGCTGAAGTTATTTGCCTAGAGTGTAGTCTTGTACAGGAGTGAAATGTGATACTGCAGAAGAATGCTGAAGATCTGATGGGTGGATCAATTAATTAATGAGGAAGTACTGAACCAAAATGGGAAGAAAAGAAATTTATGGCACAAATGGACTAAAAGAAGGGATCAGTTGACAGGATATGTCCTGAGGCACCAAGCAATCATCAGTTTTATATGTGTGTGTGTGTGTGTGTGTAATGTAAATCTCACTTAGACTCAGTCATAGGTAAAGCTGGTGGCAGACTAAGTTCATTGATAGTGTAGTACATCACACCTCTGCCGGCTGTGACATAACTCTTTCTGTTTGGCTTCATGGTTTTATGTGGTGTTTTCACCTTTATTTTTCTCATTAGATATCCTTTGCTATTGATTAGATGCTCACTTGGGCAATTTTATCTATGATGCTGTCTCATTTTCAGCTGTCTTGAAATAATAATGAGAAATACGGAAGCAGATGAATTTTGTCTTCTGGTGGATGTTGAGCTGACTGGACACAATTTGAGACACATACTAATTTTCGTAACAATACTAAATAAATCGTAAGCTTCAAAATATTTTGTACTAGAATACATTAATTAATAATGTATTCACAGGTTATACTTAAGTTGCGAGAAGGACACACACCCAGAAAGGAACAAAGGCATTTCGTCTGCCAGATGCTGCATGTCATACGAGAGTAGGACACTGGGAGCAAGCAATCAGTACGAACGACATTGCTTTCAAAATGTTCTTAAGACCTGTCCTAGAATATTTCTCAGGAGCATGGCGTCCATACCAAAAATGCCTATAGGGGATAATACTTAATGTATGGAAAGAAGGGGAGCATGAATTGTCGTAGATTTTTGACCCACGGGATATGTCACTGTTACTGGCAGGTGCTTGAAGATTGATGCAAACTATCCCAGGACATACCCCTTATAATGTGCTGAAGTAACGCTCTCTCATCAAACCAACTCAGGTATCTGAGAATGAAGTCTTCTGTGATGGCACTATTGTATAAAACTTCTTACTACATCATCAGTTCAGGGTAAAACCTCGAGCTTTCAACAATTTTCATCACTGTCTTTGTCAGGAGCAACTGACTGTCAAAATTGTCGTTGTGGTGACCTTATATAGCCCAAAGATGACTTCTGACTTATTGGTAGTTACATCATGCTGGCACAAATGTTGTCAATGTCTGCACTGGTGGCGCCACTGTTCCTGCAGTAGCGTAAACATTGCAACAAATACCTATGGCTCTTCTCTGCCCATAGAGCTCCTTTCTGCACTGCTAAGATTATATATGCCACCACGGTTGAAGGTTTTCTTACACATTATCATTTCTACAGTCTCTTTAATTATAGAATTCCAATGTGTGGAGCCTGGGACAAAACTTTTGTTTCATCAAACATTATTTTATGTTTATTTATGAGGCTATGCTCAGCTCAGCAACTGATTTTTAATATGCCGCAACTACTTCCAAACACACAAGGGATGTTGCAAATCCTAGGAATCCTGAGGCTGATATTGTCCTTAACAGGGCGTAGCATCTGCTTCATCTTCTCAGGAGTTCGGAAAATAGATCTGATACCTTGTCTTTCCAGGACTGGACTCTACCTATTTTGATGGACGTAACACAGCAGAAAGTAACGAATGAAATCAGTGGCTCATCATGTGAATGTTCAACATTTTCACATTTCCTTTTCTTGGAGAATGCTGACTTGATATCGCGTGATCCATAGCTGTTCTTTCAGAACACATGCTTCAGATGATTAATTTCGGAATCCAAGTGGTCTTCATCAGAAACGGCTTTTCCTCTGTGTACCAATGTATTTAAAAGCTACTCTTTTCTGGACTGGGTGGAAAAACTCTGAGCACTATGATACAAATCAGTGTGTGTTGACTTGCAGTACAATGAGGGCCTGAGACAGCCATCCCACTTTCATTGTGCCAATACATCTAAAAATGGCAGCCTTCCCTCTTTCTTTGACTCAACAGTGAACTGGACATTTGGGTGCACGCTGTTTGTATGCTCACCCCGTGGGCCAGACCATAAACATGTCGTCAACATAACGGTAAAATGAAGATGATTGATGGGGCACCAAATTTAATGCATGTTCCTCAAAATGTCCTCTAGATTCCTGGGATATACAATACCCCATGTGAGTGTGGAAGCAATTACATTGATCAGTCATCTGAACCATTTCCGACAGCTGTACAGAACATCAACAGCATATTAAAAATCAAGAAATGAAGAAATCTGCAGCTGCTAAGCACAGCCTCACAAACAAACATAAAACACTTGTCTGATGAAACAAAAGTTTTGTCCCACAGTCCCACATACAGGGACTCTATAATTAAAGAGGTTGTAGGAATGAGAACATGTGAGAAAAATTTCAACCTTGACAGCAAATATAATCTTAGCAGTGCATGGAAGCGAGTTCTCGATGCAGAGAAGAGCCGTAGCTATTGGTCGTGATGTTAACACTAATGCAGGAACAGCAGCACCACCAGCACAGACATTAACCCCATCTGTGGCAGAATGATGTAACTACTGAACAATCAGAAACTGTCTTTGGGCTAAACAAGGCCACCACACAAGAATTTTGACAGTCAGTTGTACCTGACAAAGACAATCATCGAAAGCTCAAGGTTTTACCCTCAACTGATGCAGCACGAAGTCTGAGAAGTTTTATATATTTCAGGAAGTAGTAAAATCCATTTTTCACCATGTATGCTATTGCTCTAAAATTGAATTACAGATAAAACTCATTGATGATACTCTCAAATCTTATCCCAGAAAACAACCTGGATGCAAAACCAGAAATCCATACTACGAATGAAACTGTAAATGTTTCAGGCTCTTCTATCCTGACATAGCAGAAGATTAAGGGTGTGGGAATGAAAGTAACTTAGAGGAAACTGAACAAACTGTTGAAGATAACTCTGAGCTCGTGACTTCAGAAGAAGTGAAGAAGGCAAAACCTCTGTGGAAAAAAAAAAAACAGCCTCGATGCTTGGCTTGCAGTGGTAGCCTTGAATGCAGAAGCATTTGTGGAAAACTTACCTCAGAATACTGAAGATGTGAAGTGTTGGCATGATGAAGAAGAATGGACAAACACAACAGAGGAAGAACGCGATCCTCTGGCACATATTGGAATTTTGACTTATGTGTGGGAAATGAGGTCATATTAGGGCACAGTGCAAAGTTAAATGATCACAAAAGCATAAATGTAACAATTCTGCAAATTTAGCAAAAAATTTGCAAGAAATACATGGAATTGAAAATAGGTTTTTTACTATCAGCTGTTACAGGAAGTTTTTCAGGTGGCAAAGCAGAGTAGTTTCTAGGCTCAGGGGCAACAGAACATTTAGTTAAATCCTATACGAATAAAGGTTGCCATAATAGATACATTTTTGTTTGCCAGAAAGCTTGGAGAAGTTGATGTTGAAAGCACTATTTGTGGAAAGAATTTCAAATAAAAATATAAGATGTTCTTGTAGTGTCAGGTTTACTAATTAATTTGTCAGTGTGCAAATTAGAAATAGCAGGATACTGCATTGTTTTTGAAAATTCTGTGGGTTCAATTTAAAAGTGTGTAAAATTTATAGCTGTAGCTAATAGAAAGGATTCTAGCAAGTATACCCTTTCATTAAATAGTACTAGGAATACTATGTGTAGCGCTTGTGTTTCAGACAGTGATAAAGACTTGTAGCATAAACACTTATGACATTTGAACCTTGAAAATACAAAGAACCTTCATTATCTAGCAGAAGGCCTGGGTAAAATAAAATTTTATGCACCGGTAAATAAATATTTGACCTACACAGAGACTAAACAAATACAATTACCACATATTCAGTCTCATAGTCCGGCCAAGTGTCCACTTGAACTGATACATAGAGATGAGCTTGGTCCTATAACAGCTGTCTCTTCTGATAGAAAGAAATATATAGTGACTTTCACTGATGATATACTCACTTTATAGCAGCTTACACTCTTCGAACAGTCTGAAGTGTTCCATTATTTTAAAGTAAACTATGGAGAGCCTACTGCTCATTTTAGTGAGAAAAATCAGCTGATTTAGATGTGACAGTTGTTGTGAATACATTCCAAAGGACATGGTGGAATCCCTTCAAGAAAATGGAGTGCAGTCCAAGTTTACCATTAGGTACACACCTCAGCAAAATGGAGTGACAGACGACTAAATTGCACTATAATTGAAAAAGGTTTATTTACGATTCTTGGGCATAGACTTGGAAAGCAGTTATGGTCAGAAGTGGTGTTGGCAGCTCTTTTTTTCATAGTCCTCCTTCAGCTTTAGATAGAGGAATTCCAGCAACACTGTGGTATGGAAGAAAGCCAAATTTGAAGAAACTGCATGTGTTTAAGTGAATTGCATATTTGCTCATTCCAAAGGAACATAGTGTCACTACCCAGTCTTTTAGCGAAGTAATATGTGGTAGTGAGAAAGCCACCATGAAGTAATTGCATTAGCAGATGCAGGGCGGCAGCCACAGTGTGCCAACATGCAGGTCAGAATAACAGGGTAGCGCAAGCTAAGGCTAGCCGCACTCACTGAACAACTGCACCACACAGAGGGATTAACCACAGCAGGTGGGTCAGTGTAACCACACCCCAGATTTTAGTGAAACAAATGTGCCTTGGAGTGATATAAATATGTCTAAATATTGAAGCAAAAGCAGTCTCATCGCCGGAATCCAGTTCCTTGTGGAACTTAGTGCCACAGCACTGTCAATTGGCCGCCCACACCTGCTGCAACCAGCACCGAGGGGCCGTTTCAGGCACCATCACCGATGGAGAAGTACCGTGCCAGTGATATTGCGACCATAGACTGCAGAGGCCGCTGGCTGTCCATAGGCCTGCTATCAGCAACACAGAATGCTTAAGTAGCAGAATTTCACTGGGGCAGAAGCTGTTGCCTGTACATCAGCATCAGCCAGAGTCAACAGAGTGAGACACATTTTCCCTCGCTGAGTCACGACAAAGCATGTACCCCTAGGACGAGGTGTAATTTTTGAAGAAGATAAGTTTTTATTTGAAGATGAAAGTAGTAACAACTGGATCTTGAAGGAGACCGTTAAAATGGACAGCAAAACACAGAACACAGCGGAAGATTGAGGACATCAGAATGAAACTAACATTGAGGAAACTGACAACCCCACTGAAGAGATAACTCAGACCACATGACCACAGAAGAAGTGAAGGACGCAGAACCCCTGCAGAAAAGCAGTAGATTAACAAGGAAACCTAGATACTTGGACAATTACGCAGTGTTATCTGTGAATGCAGAAGTATTTGTGGGAAACTAACCTCAGAATTTTGAAGATGTGATGGAGTAGCATGCAGTGGAAAAACAATACAAAAGAACTGCATCTCTGTCATCTAATGCAACTTTAACTTATGCACCACTTTCAGCAAATAAAAGAACCATCGACAGAAAGTGGATGTTCAAACTGAAAAGAGATGCGTCTGGAAGTACTGAAACATATAAGGTGCATTTAGTTATTAAAGGATGTGCTCAGGTAAAAGGATATGACCACAAGGAGACAGGCATGTGTTTCACTATGTTCCACAGAAGAAGAATATATTGCTTTGGCAACAGCTACAACATACACTCTGTGGCTGAAGAATTTTCTTGAAGAATTTAAAATACCTGTGAAAACTCCAACAGTTTATGAAGATGATCGGTCATGCATACGTCTATTACAGCTGTGGGAACACATGACTGAAGCATGTGGATATTAAATACAATGTCATACATCAGCAGTGTAACGAAGGACATTTGAATGTTCAGTACATTAGATCTGAGGAACAAGTGGTCGATTTTAACGAAAGCAACTATGAGTGAACAGTTCGATATATTGGGCCCAAAGATGGAGACAGTGAAACTTGGAATTAATTACAATTTAATAATTGTGCTTTCATTTTTTTTCTTTCTTTTTTATTTATGTGCTTTTTCTCGTCATGTTTTTTTTGCTTCTGTCTGTATTGTGTCTTCATGGTTGTAATTGTGATAGCTAATAAATTGATATTACTTATCTTAACACCCGGTAATTTCTAGTATTAACACCACTAAGAGTCATGAACTAGTTTTATGTGAGAAATCTAGGAATTTACATAATCCAAAATGTATTATTCTCATATAGATTGTGAAGACAATATTAGATTAATTAGAGCACACATCACGGCATTTAAGCAAACATACTTCCCATACTCGATATGCAAAGGGAATGGGAAGATGCCCTAATACGTGGTACAAGAGGAAGTACCCTCAGCCCTGTATTTCACAGCGGTTTGCAGAGTAAGAGTACAGATATAGAACAAGAACAAAAGAGAATGAAATACTGACCCCTGTAGTACAACTGCAGTGGTTACTCCCAAGTCTATGTATACATTCCCTGGACTTTTTAATGCGACGCCCAGCATTTGATGGTAAAATTTTCTATCAGTAGGCCATGTCATATCCCTCTTAAAACTTTTTCAATGCTTGTTATTTCAGTCCCTCTGCTGCGCCGTGGATGGCTGAGCACTGAGTATTCAGCCATCTATGGTCACCTGTGAAGTCCTGAAGAAGGTGCCAACAGAGGTATCGAAATGTTGACCATGGAATTTGAAGACGAATACGATACAGCCTACTGATAGAATATTTTACCATAAATGACAACAGCCAAAAAATCTGCATACCCGCCAGTTACTACCAAGACTTCTGACACAATAATATTTTAATTTCTCTAGAATAAAATGAACTGTGCACAAAATACTTTTTTTTTCTAACCTACAAATACTGTAATTCATTGCTCAAACAGTACACACACATGGAATACAAGGTAAAATACAATTAGCAACACACATTTGACTGGCAAAGCTCTACACTCCAGTGTACATATTCCCTAGTTCCAGCATTCTACTGCAAACATAAATACTATTTTATACGGCAAAACAATTTCTCAAAGGATCAGAAGCATAGCCCAGAGGTTTGTCCAGCCAGCCATGTTGCACAAAACAAACAACTTTGCTTAAAACAGGATCTGCGTCTACTGCAGCTGCAATTTTAGTGCTAGTAATAAGAAAACAATCTGCAACATTTTGAGCCTCCACATCTAAATGAAAACAAAGTGATTCCTTTTTATCAAACTCTGGATCCGGACCAATTGGCAACACAACAAGTTGTTAGCATCTGCATGTTGTGCCATAGGTTGAAAATGTGTCTCATAATTGTATTGTGACAGGAACAGAGCCCGCCACTGTAAGTGGTGTGCAGCTTTGTCTGGTAGGCCTAAGGATGCCGAAGAGTTAAAAAGAGACACCAATGGTTTGTGGTCTGTGAACCAGGTGAAACTTAGACTTATACAGAAAAACATGAAATCGTTTAGAGCACATACAACTGCCAAAAAGTGTTGTAAACTAAGAACACTGCAATTAATTTCTAAAACAGTACACACACATGGAAGACAAGATACAATATAATTAGGAATACACAAGCAGTCAGCGGAGCCTTGCAATTCAGCCTATATTTCCATTAGCTTCAATAGGGGGTGCAGCCAGCAGGCTGTGCACAAAGCTGCTGTCATATTAAAAGGCCGGGTGGCCTCTTGTGGCTGAATCAAGCACAAACTTCACGTGTGAACTATGAAGTGGTGCACTCAGAAAATTGGTAGTTACAACACTTTTGGCAAGTCCTGTAAAAACCAGTTGACAACAGTTGGTTTCTTTTATAATCTGATTCATGCACAGAAAAAAAAATAACTTTTTGTGGGGAAACATTTTTGAAATACAAATTGAATCCAAACATCTTATTCTTGGATGTGTGTGATATTGTTCTTGCATAAACAGTATTTTACAGTACAATTACAAATGAGTTAAGCATTGAGACTGCTTGGCAGTTATTAATATCTGTCTTACTACCTACCTTGTAAAGGCATCTGACAGCAGTATATTTCAGCCTGTCTGAAGATATACACTGAGATACTGCTCTATTGTACTGTGTGGTGACAGCTGAACTGACAGTGTTCCGAGTGCTGCAGTACAGGCTGTACAAAGTGCAAGATGCTGTATCATCAATCATCATAAATAAGTTCATTAACTGATGTGCTCACCGGGTGTGCTTGGGGGGGGGGGGGGGGGGGGGGAGTTCCATTTTCTGCTGCCACCAAGTGAAAACATGGTGCTGTATGCCATCAGAATGTGAAATGTTTGTGTGATTTCTTTTGCGAAGTGACTGTTGGTGTCAAGGTTTAACAATGTTGAAGTTTTCCATACCAAACACAATGGCTACAGAGACAGGCTGTGCTCTGCTGGTAACGTTGTTTTATCAGAATGGTAGCAAAAGCAGTGCTGTGGGGTCGACAGAAGCGTCCGATCCCACGCGTCGGCTTTGACCCGTGACGTAAGGGTGTTGTCGTGTGTGACGTCATGACGGCGCGGAGTTTGGTTTGAGTGTGGCTGTCTCCAGTTCTGTTTTATCTTATTTTGTTTACTTTTCTGATCTGTTCGTTCTATCTCGTGAGATATTTTTTTTTTTTTTTAAATTTAAAAACGCTTATTACTTATTTTAATTATCTGTTTCCTCCTATTTCTGTTTTAGTTTATTATATTTATCTTTCTGATCTGTTCGCTCTATCCCGTGAGATTTTTTTTTTAAAAAAGACAAAAAACACTAATCAGCTACTGAAGCATCTTTATCTTCTATGGGTTGCAGGGGTTACGACCCCTGGGGAGGTGGGTGGGTATTCATGCATGGCTGGCTTCACTTACACGTTGTAGCTATGCAAGACGTCTAAATTTGTTTATATTTAGTTTGCCCCCCCACCCAAAACACCCCATTTCCCGCGCTTGTCCCATTAGTGTCATTAGGCTTCTTGTGGAAAGTGTGTGCGTTTGTTTTTGTTTCCGCCATATTTGTGACGTCATGGGTCAAAGCAGACGGGCGGGATCGGACACTTCCGTATTTCCGTGCTGTGTTCTCGGAATACTGTCAGAAGAAACAGCTATAAAGAGACCACATGTCAATAAATGGGCTAAAGAAAATGATCAAGAAAGCTGAAGAAACAGGTGAATTTGATGGTGCACCAGGGAGAGGGAGATGGCCCATTCCCATGGCAGTAGTTGATGATGTTGCTGTAGCTATAGCTGACGCTGCAGCACATGCCTCAAATTCTGCAGCCAGTGCTGGAGCAGCGTTATATGAATTGTCTCTCCCCTGGTCAAAAGTGCAAAAGATTTTGCAGCGTATTTTACACTTGTATCCCTACAAGACTCAGAATATGCGCCAAATAAAGCCCCAAGATAGAGTGCAATGGTGTGACTTTGCCCTCTGTTTTTTGGCGCACAAGGAAATGGATGACGTGACGCTGGCACACTTTAGTCTGCATGGTGCTGTGAATGCACAGAACTGTTACATATGAGGTCCTACTCTGACACATGCTGTGCAGGACTATCCAATGCACTCAGGTTATGTGACTGTGTGATGGGGTTACAAAAGCTCCTTCATTCTCAGTCCTATTTTCTGTGAGGAGTTGACACTTCATGAGGCTGTCAGATGTACAGTGACATCAGCACATTATAAGGACATCGTGTGCAACACATGTTCCCGGCTTTACAAGAACACAACTGTGTCCACACCATTATGTTCATGCAAGATGGGGGGACACATGTTGCTCACCAAGTGAAAGATTTGCTTTGAGAAAACTTCAGTAATGACCACACCAGCTCTAGGGAATTTTGTTAACACCTGTGAGCTTATTGGATTGAGGTTTTTTTTCTTCAGTTTTCATGGCGCAAGTGCGCCAGATGTTTATGTTCATTCTGTGTGTGGCTGCATTCTGTGACATTATAAAAATATATTTTTGTTTTTTTGTTATGGTTATGGTGTAACTTTTGGTTGCAATAAAGAAAGGAGCAATAAGTTATTTTTACTCCAATACACCGTATTTCACTCTGATTTTCTGCCAAAACATAATTAAAGACATCAGGTTCTGTGAATTCACTTCTTTTTAACAGAGTTTTATTTGTGTGAACCATGATGTTCAAGTTCTGGAAGCGTCATATTTCACTGGTCTGTTGTGGAAAAACCTTTGTTTTCATTTTGATCTGAGTATTATAAGTTTGACTAACATTCAGCCCACACGAATATGGATAAATTGAAAATGTACAATATCCAGAGGTTTGATGGTAAAAATTTCCAAATGTGGAAATAGCAGTTGCAAATTATTTTTTGTGCTGAAAAAGTGCTCGATATTGTCGAGGGGAAACAGAGGCCAAATGAAGCTGGTGAGAGTCAAACCGCTTGGGATGACTTAAATGCGAAGGCGATGCTCATTCTATCTACTGCGATGGAATTTTATCTGTTATGACGTGCACAAATGCAGTGAAAATGTGGGCCAGATTAAAGACTATTCATGAACAGCAATCCACAGTTACTAAAATGAACTTGAAATAGAAATTTTTCGATTACAGAATGTCACCATCGGACACAATCGCACAACCCATCAGTCGAGTCCTTGGCACAAGCATTAGCTGATATTGGGGAACCTGTTACAGAAGCTGACAAAATGGCTAAAATTTTGGAAAGTCTGCCAGCAAAGCTGCCTGGGCTCATGTGCTGACAATCAACAAATGTTCAATAATTTGACTTTAAGGTTATTCAAAGAAGAAAAAAAACTTTTACAATGTGATGGAAACTCAACAGCCTTTGCAGTAGTTAATGTGGACAAAACACTCTAGTTCAGTTCAACTACCGGCAACAACAGTGCGTCTAACATAGTAGAAAAGACATTGAATGTTGTTATTGTCACAACAAGGGACATTTTAAACCTGAGTGCATAAAACTTTTAGCAAAACTTAATATGAAAACTGATACGCCTGAGCACCAAGATTTGAGTGCAGAACATGCGTATGTTTTTGCTCCAGGTTGTGAAAACATTTGGTTAGCTGACAGTGCTGCGTCATAACATAAGACATCGCACAAAGAGTGGTTCAACACATTGAGCCAATTCAGTCAGATGACTCACTTGTTCAAATTGGAGGCCACTCGATCATCAATGCAGAAGCATTGGCTCAATTGAAGTATTGTCATTAGTTGATGGCACATGGCAACATCACGCTTTGGAAAACACATTATGTATTCCTTAGCCAAATAAAAATTTATTTTCTGTGGTAGCAGTCACAAAAGAGGAATGAAAGTTATTTTTTATGACAAGAGAATGGAAGTTCACAGTTCAGGTCTAATTGCAGCAGGAATTAAGATGGACAATCAGTGTTATCAAATTTGTTTAAATGTCCAGATGTATTGCAGGCAAATCCTGCTTCCCTGAATTCTACCATGAGAGACTTGGGCACACTAATTTCAGTGGTCTCAGCAGTATGGGTGATCTGAACTTAATGTCTGGTTTCAACAGGAAGAAAGCTGAAAAATCTTCATTGTGAACCGTGTCAGTATGGCAAGATGAAAAGAAAATCTTTTAATTCGAATTTGGAATCAAGATTGAAAGTTCCTGGTGAATTTATTCATGGAGATTTGAAGGGATGGATAAGAAAATTGTCTCTTGGAGGTGCACAATTGTACATAGTTTTCAAGGATGATTGCGCATCATACAGATTTGTGTATTTTCTTAAATGTAAGCATGATACTTTCCATGTGTTTTTGGAATTTCACAGACTGCCTGAAAGACAAACTGGAAACAAAATCAAAGTTCTGAGAAGTGACAATGGAACTGAATTCATAAATAAGCAATTTGAAGATTATTTCAAGCAAAATGGTATGATAAATGAGAAAACAAACCCTATACACCACAGCAGAATGGCTGAATTGAATGAGAAAACATGTCCATTCCTGAGTGTGCATGCACTATGTTATTAAGTGCTGACTTGTCTCACGAATTGTGGGCAGAGGCAGTAAACTGTGCAGCATATATATACACACCCAAAAAGAAAGATGATGAGACTTACCAAACAAAAGCGCTGGCAGGTCGATAGACACACAAACAAACACAAACATACACACAAAATCTAGCCTTCGCAACCAACGGTTGCCTCGTCAGGAAAGAGGGAAGGAGAAGGAAAGACAAAAGGATATGGGCCCTAAGGGAGAGGGTAAGGAGTCACTCCAATCCCGGGAGCGGAAAGACCTACCCTAGGGGGAAAAAGGACAGGTATACACTCGCACACACACACACATATCCATCCACACATACAAGACACAAGCAGACATTTGTAAAATTTGTGGCCTTTACAAATGTCTGCTTGTGTCTTGTATGTGTGGATGGATATGTGTGTGTGTGCGAGTGTATACCTGTCCTTTTTCCCCCTAGGGTAGGTCTTTCCGCTCCCGGGATTGGAGTGACTCCTTACCCTCTCCCTTAGGGCCCATATCCTTTTGTCTTTCCTTCTCCTTCCCTCTTTCCTGACGAGGCAACCGTTGGTTGCGAAGGCTAGATTTTGTGTGTATGTTTGTGTTTGTTTGTGTGTCTATCGACCTGCCAGCGCTTTTGTTTGGTAAGTCTCATCATCTTTCTTTTTGGGTGTATTTTTCCCACGTGGAATGTTTCCCTCTATTATATTCATATCATATATATATATATATATATATTTCCTGATAAATTTAGATCAAAATGGGATAGTAAATCAAAGAAACCAATCATGGTTGGCTATGAAGGGTACAGTACTAATTATTACCTCTACAATCCTGAGTCAAAGAATATTACAATCTCCTGCAATGTCTCTCTTAATGAAGAACAAACCCATAGCTTAAACAAGAAAAAAGATGTACTGAATTTTACCTGGGAGACCATGCTACAGAAGATGTTCAAGAGGAATCTGAATAGTATGATCCTGGTGAACAAATGAAAGAAAATCAAAGGATGAATCTGAGAGATCGGGCTAATCTGCAAGCTCCTGCTCACTTTCGGGACCAAGATATAGCTTTTTCAGCCATTATCTTTGAACCTCAAACTTTTGGAGAAGCAACGACATCGAAAAAGTCATCAAATTGGAAACAAGCAATGGAAGAGGAAATAACATCCTTGAGGAAGAACAAAACTTGGGATCTAGTACCATTACCTCACAACTGCAAGGCAGTTGGATGTAAGTGGGTCTATCGTGTGAAGCAGAATTCTGAGGGAAGAAACTGACTGCTTTAAAGCTAAATTATGTGCAAAAGGTTATTCACAACAAGAAGGCATTTATTATGAAGAGACATTCACTCCTATGGTCCAATATGATTCAATAGGAGTTTTATTAGTCATAGCAGCTCCACAAGATATGGAAATTAGGCAGTTCGATGTTAAGACTGCATTCTTGAATGAGGATTTGAAAGAAGAAGTTTCCATGGAGCAAACAAAAAGTTTTGTTGTAAGCCCAAATAATGTTTGCAAACTGAGGAAGAGTCTACATGGACTCAATCAATCATCACATTGTTGGAATCAAAAATGTTTGGCTCTATGCAAATGAATGTTTTCCATGCTGTAACAGATGGCACTGATGCTTACCTGGTACTTTATGTGGGTGATGGCTTGTTTATTTGTAAGTCTCCCAGAATACTGGAAAATGTTTTGACAGCACTGGGATCAATGTTTGAAATTACTGTGGACAATGAAAGATACTTCTGTGGATTGGAAATTGAACTCAGCCCTTCTACAAAAGAAATCTATATAGGCCAGCAGAGATACATCAAATATTTACTTCAGAGGTTCAACATGGATAATTCAAAACCGAACTCCACTGCTTTTGATGTTGGAACCACGTTGCACAGTGGTAAAGGAGATGGAAAGCAAACCTTACCGGCAGGCAGTCAGCAGCTTAATGTTTGCAGCAACTGTCTCACGGTCAGACATTATGTTCGCTGTGAGTAGGTCTTCACATAATCCGGATCTTGATCATTGGCATGCTGTTAAAAGGATTGTGAAGTATCTACAGGGGACCAGGGACCTGACCATAAGGTACGAAGATGACTCTACTGGAATAGAGGTCTACTCAGATGCCGACTTTGCTTGTGACTGTGACACTCGTCGGTCAATAACAGGCTATGTGAGCTTGTTAGCAGGTGGGCCTTTGACATCGTGTTCACGTCGGCACAAATGTGTAAGCAGATCAACAACAGAGGCCAAATACATAGCAGCTTCAGATGCTGCTACTTAAGTAGTTTGGTTGTGCGGTTTTCTCAGTGAACTTGGTTTTCAGTTAGACAAACCTACAACACTCCATGTTGACAATCAAAGTGTTATTCGCCTGATTAAAAACACAGAACATCACAAACACACCAAGTGCAGTGACATTAAATACCATTAGATACGTAAAAATGTTGAAAATAATGAGATTGATGTCTATTACGTTTATTCTGATAAATAGTCGGTAGACTTACTCACAAAACCTCTAATTACAGACTAATCAATATCAAACAGAAAAGCTCTGTCAATGATCTCAAAACAAACTCAATAAAACAAGGGTGGGTGTGTCGACAGCAGTGAGCTTGTTGTATTGAGTTTTTTTTTTTTTTTTCCCCATGGTGGGAGTGCACCAGAATATTTATGTTCATTCTGTGTGTGGCTGTGTTCCATGACATTCTAAAATTATATCTTTGTTTTGTTATGTTGTTATGGTGTAACTTTTAGTTACAATAAAGAATGGAGCAATAAGTTATTTTTACTCCAATATACTGTATTTCGCTCAGTGATTTTCTACGAAACATAATTAAAGACATCAAATTTCAAGATGTGTGGACTTCCAGGCCCATTACCTAAATTCACATGACTTCTGGTTGTGTGGATATTTGAAAGACTGTGTCTTTTAGGGATGTGCCCAGGCTCTTCCTGATTTGAAGGACAACATGGCATTTTTTTTTAGGACAACATGGCATTCTAACTGCACTGGATACGCTGAAAGTAACTGTCAGGCATGCCATGTTAAGGAACAGGATGTTGCTGAGTCAGGAGACCATACTGAACACATATTGTCACTTGTGACTGTATCCTAATAAATGTACTGAAACTACCATTAAGTGTTTGATTGTTCCTCCCCTTTTCCTGCACCTATACCACATTCTAATTGCTTATGGTGCCATATTTTCACCCAGTGGCAGAAAGTGAAGCTACTATGCTTTTCAGCATACTCTTTGAGTGCAACAATGAATGAACATACCTATGATGTTTCAGCATCCTGCAATGTATACAGGCAGCACTGCAGCACACTGAGCACTGTCCATTTAATTATAATAATCTAATATGTGACTGAATACACGAATACAGAATAGGACTTTGGTAATTTACTTGAGACATCAAGCCTGTGGAAGTTTTTGTTATAGAGATAATTAAGCACAATCTTAATTTTTGTGGCAGAGCATGAAGTAAAACTTACTACAAGATGTGGATAGGGCATATTTGACAAAATTTGAAAATTTCCTTTATTTGCATAAACTTGTAGCTGAGTTTAACTCTTTGCACTGTGTAAAACTGTCAAACATATACTCATTGGGACATGATTTCATTGGTTGTCGATTATCATAAAAGATGCAGAATGGACATATCTAGCACAGCTGTTCCCTTTCTGCAAAGTGCGAAATGTTGTCGTGGTTCACTTGAATCCATGTATATAATTTTTTTCCCCCTTCTTGCTGTTACTTTTGTATAAAGTGTAATATTAAATTTATTAAAATGTTATCCAGTGGAGAATAACTGGTGTGTGGTAAGAGAAAGAATAATAAACAGATGAACTCAAGAAATGTTATTAAAAATAACAGGGAAAGATTATATAACATGGAAGGGAAAGGAATTATAAAATAGGCATCACACATGATTCATTTTCTGCTTAGTATGGCTGACAACAATACATCATGAACTGCAACATACTATTTCTCTGTATGAGAGCACTCGTTTCAGCCAATTTAAGGGGCTTCGGGGCTATTAAACGGCTCTCCAGGAAGAGTAATATAATATATACAGTGGAAGGACACTGAGTTTATGAAAAAGACAGTGCCTGGAAATTTCTACATCATAGTGAGGAATTCAGGCAGTGATCTAGCTTTCAAGAAATGGTGGCTCCGGTGCTACAAAAAGGTGTGCATCAGATAATACAGCAGGATAAGGTATTCGTAAGGAAAATAAAATTACAAAAGTGTCAAGGCTTTCGTGGTCACTTGTTGACAAATTGCCTGTAGGCTTCTTTCTTGGGTTCTTTGGCTGACTTTTGTTTGATGATTCTTCTGATGTTTCACCAACTGAGTGGAAGGTATTATCAAAGCTGTTTTCTTGAGTACACTGGTGGATTACCCAAGGACGCATTTACTCTGAACTGCTACAATATCCCTCTGAGTCTACCTCATGAGAAATCATTTGTAACTGGTAGTGTTCCACAACTGAAAAAACGGCGAAGGACCTGCAAAAACTTGCACAACTTATTCCTGCATAATGCAGTGAGTTTAATGAGACACTTTTCAAATGCTCCACTACATTCATAGAAGAAGAAGACTGTGAACGAGGAGAAAAACTGCCCACAATTACCATTTTCATAAGTTTTTTTCTGAAGATTCTTATTAGTTTTGATCACTTCCTAATTATATCATTTGAAATAATATTATAAATGCTTTTTCTGACAGTTTATTTCATCACACACACTATAATCTGCAAAATGGTTATAGGTACAATACAAGTAATACACAATAATTGCCTGATACATCACATGTCGGAGTAGTTTTCCTTCAATTATTGTGACAAAGCGTGATTGCAAAGTTGCAAAAAAGTTTCACATGAAAACTTTGTGTATCAAACTATGCATGACTTTTTTCGCGCCCACTGAAAATTTTTGCTTTAATCAGATATGTCCTTTCTGCATCTTTTAGTTCAAAGGTTTTTAATGTTTTGCTAATGGCTTTCATTAGCAAGTGGAAGTGAAGAACAATAGGCTACACATAATACACTAGTCAGCACTTGAGAACTGTGGGTAAAGGAAAACAATTCACCACCCTAAATTGTTTCACACATGACATGAACTAAAATGTCTACTTTTTACAAATTACCTTCTGCCACCATTCACCACAATCCATAGAGGAACCTTCAGCGCAAATAATTCCAGGTTTTCCAGGAAGGCAAAATCCTGTGATGTTAAATTCATGAGCAAGATCCAATACTTCTCTCCTTTTTATTTTACTGTAAATGTGATGAGAATATATCCAGTACCGGGTAAACAAATCTTCATCTTCGCAAATTTTCACTTGTGGTTCTGGTTTAATTGCAACGTAATAATGAGTAGCATTTTCTTGAAGCCAAGAAATTGCGGAGCAGATACAGATTTCACCTCGATCAAGATCAGCAATAAATTTGCTAAGGTCAATATTTAAACTGTGTTGCTGGTTTCTGCTGAGTTTGTCACTTCTCACAAAAATATCTGGCTCAGTAGCTGGATAATCGTGTGGGAGGTTCACACAGACTTCGAACTTGGCCTTAAAGAAAGAAACGTAACAATAAATAATATGGTTACAACCTTCTAGCTGGCTAAGAACTAACGTTTTTAAATGCGGGTACGTACCATATCTATAAATAAATTTATACTAAAATCTAAACGAGGTGGAATGATAGAACACCTTCCGTCCACAAACTCATTTATATCGGCTATAACGCTTGGGTCATCCACACAAAATTCTCCTGGATTTGAAAACATGGACTGTAACATTTCAAACTCCGACAGTTGTATGCGAAGCATTTCCTCGAGGTTTCCATTGTCTACTATCTGAGTTATCTGTTCTTCCAATTCTTTAAAGTCCAAGAACTCGCTGTCATCGTAATCACAAGACATAGTTATACCGAATAAATTTCGCAAGCCGCAACTTGTAAACAAATCTGAGGTTAACGATAGGGCCACGTGGAGAGCATATATCCATTTACGGTCTCTTAATTACCTGGGAAGTACTAAACAAATAGAATGCGATAGCTTAATCCCAGGAACTGACAACACAATGTATACACTGCCACTACATTTGTCAGCCGCGCGACAACATACGCCTGTCGCACTTCAACCCACGCACAACTCCTCCAAAGCGAATAACAATATTTACACCTGCTCTGAAAGATATTCACAGGATGCAGTTGACGCCCACTCTTTCCAATAGCAAAGCAGTTAGTTTGTGGGTCATGATTCGACCAGTTACCCTGCAATTCTGGGAGAGGTAATGTACTCAAGCACACACATGTATATCTTCCAAAATACTACCCTACAAGTTTTTATCCAATGAACGTTTCATTTATTTATTTATCAATTCATGAGAGCTTTCCCCCTCTGACAGATTTGTTCTGCATGATTCATCCCGACACTACTAATCGTGAAATGTTCAGATCTAATTGCACTGTTTCCCTAACAGTAATAGACGTGATGTTTCCACAATCCCATTGATGGAATAATAATAATAAACTTAATAATAATAACAATAATAATTATGCATTGAGATACGTAGTAAGCAGTATGCGGTTACCAGGCTCATTGTTGAAAGGCATAATTAGTGGGACCATGGTGATAACACATACAAATGATAACCGATTTTGGATATTATTCGCGAAGCACGTTGCTAGTCCTACTGGCAACGTAAGGCCTTAACGAAATGTGATGGACCTGAACGAGGCAAGAATAATAGTTGATACTACTCTATGGGACCATTAGAGCAGGGTACAAATAAAACAGGTTTCGCATCTAGTAGATGAAGTTGTGAGAATATATTCATGCCCATCATGTGGAAAGGATTTCTTTCAAAGCTGACCAGTCTTCCATTTTTACGATTGTAGTACATAAGTGCAAATGTTTCCTAGAGGACCTGTTGCAATTGCTGTTGATGATTAAGATGCCAGACCACCTGGACTACATTTACCAAATAAAAAACATATGCCTCTAACCAGGATCGAACCATCAACCTCCTGTATGCTAACCCAAAAGTCTATCCACTGCACCAACTGTATAGAATGACTAATATCTGCTGACAGATGAAGTTACAATACATGTGGTTACAGCATTTCCAGATTGTCACACTTTAACGTCCTTTTCCTGCGAGATGTATACTCGCTGGATGAAATTTTGTGAGAGAATTTTTTTTTTCGTTGCTGGTATTCGAGAAGTCGCGCTGCGAAGCCTGAGTGTGTGAATTTCGCTTCACCCTGTATAAAAACTTTTCTGGCTCCAGCAGAGTAAATCCAACCTCATTACACCATAATTTACATGTGTGAAAAATGCGTAGTATACAAGAAGTTGCTGTTTTGCACTAAGATGTGTTTTTCATTTCCAGTTTAGTTATAGCACACAGAATAGTTTGCTGCATAAATCAGCCCCCTTTCTCTCTCCTCTCTCTCTCTCTCTCTCTCTCTCTCTCTCTCTGTGTGTGTGTGTGTGTGTGTGTGTGTGGTCCAGTTCAGACTGGTGTCAAAGTGGGTACCCAGTAATGTCATAGAGTCTTTGCCAAGGCATTTGTTACCTTTAGGGAGAACACTATACTCCCAGTTTTGGTATTGTTTAATGTTAATTCATTTGCCTTAAGCTTGTAAGATGCCTTCTCCATCACAGGTTAATTCATTCCCTCTGTAGCATATGTGCCACTATGGAAAGTGATAAAAGTGATATTATTTGCGTATATTACTATTTAGAATGGTAGCAGGCTATGCAGAACATTAAAATAGACAGTGAACAAAATCGGGCCAAGCACGATCACAGAGGTACTCTTCTTATTAAATTATATTGGACATGACTTAAGAGGTGTTGTTATCAAAATATTAATTTATGTGCTTGGTCATTATCACCTCAAAGATTTAAAATATTATTGGAACTATAGGTATGGGTCTATAATTTTGTGGAGCTCCCTTTTTATGCAGAAGTATAATTGAAATTAGCTCGAAACAGTCAGTTAAGGCACTTTCCTGAAACATCCATTATATAAGGTGAGACAGGAGATGACATACTATTTCTGTTATTTTGTTTTACAGTAAAATGGAAAGGTCGTAACAGCCTTCAGTTTGTGAGTTAATGTATTTTGTTACTTCATCTACTATACCATTAGGGGAAACATATTTCCATTCAAAATCATTATTACTGTGGTGGCTGACTTCAAATTCTGCTCCCAGTGAGATTGTTAAGGCTGTTACACTGTTATTATTGGCTACTGTCTCATCATTATGTACAGTATATTTCCCTGAATAGACAATGCATTTCACTAATCGTAGAAAGAAATATCATAGACTTGTAACTTGTATTAACCATTTGAATGTGCTGTTACAACATTATGAAGAAACTTGAATGAAATAAAACTGAAGACACAAATAGAAAATGATAGTATATAGCACAAAACACAGAAGTCAGGCAGTTTCATTTATTTATTCACACGTAAATCCATTCCTGAAGGACAGACATCAGTGATGCAGAATGAGTTAATTATAGATTAATAAACTGGTGTAGCAGCTGTAGACCACTTTTATCAAGTAAACCAGCAACAAATTGCGACTTGTGCTAATTTAGTGAAACTGATAATTACAAGAAATGCTTGTAAAATACTATATGAGAACTGCAGCTGGTTTCAGAAAAGACACTGATGCCCCTCTTACACTACTGAGCAGTTGTTTTTCAATAACACTTCAAATGAAGTATTTACATCGTTTTTCATAGGGCAACATCAACTGTTTACAGTATCCCAGAGTCAACGCCATTTAATTTAGTGATCAAAAACAAGCCGAATTTAAATCCGTATGACCAAGTTATAGGACTAACTTATAAGGCATGCTTTTAAGCTGTTTCTTAATAGCTGAGGATATTCAGTTTCTTGACCCATATTTATGAATAACTTGGATACCCTTTTTTGCCAGGATATAAAATTCCATTCAGAACCCTTGACAAGAAAGCATAGACAATATGAAAATCATTTTTTGTTCCTGAATTGTGGGTTGTCAACTTTACACTTTTTTCCCTTATTAACTATGTTATAGAACAAATCCTCTTTTGGCCTTATCTCCTTCCCCCAAAAGAATACAATATGGGATGGTATCGAGTGAAAGTATTCTAACAATCCTGTATGTGAGTCGACAGAACAAGAGAGATTTTTAAGCATAAAAAGCAGACAGGACTGAGCTTTGTGGTACTATTGTACCTCAGTTTATTATCGTTCTGGATTAATAGGAATTTCATAAATAGATCCTTTCTCTGTCGGTGAGTACTGATCTCTGCTTCTGGAATCTGCAGTAATTTTTATTTCTTTGTTGGGATCAATGTATTTAGAACTGATCAACTTAATACTGATTGATTCGATGCCAAAGGATTACACTTAACCGAAAGCTCTTTATTCAGTGAGAGTAGGAGGCTAGCTGAACTGTAACCCAGAGCGACATTACAGAATATAAAAAACAGGGAACATAAAAACACAGGAATAAACATTGCACATGGAGAAGGCAGAAGCACTCGCGAAAAATAAAAAAAACACAGCGCTTCTGGCGCCTGGCGTGGAACTACCTAGTCAGTCACGATTAAGCTGTTACACCACATGACACTCCGCACACACACACACACACACACACACACACACACACACACACTACACGAACACTTCACTTCTCTGTACTAACACATAACTTCTGTCATTTCAGACGTTATGTCAGCCCTCTCAACGGAAGTTGAGCGTCGGTATCTAGGAAATGGGCAGGGAAGTGGACTTACGTCTGGAGCAGGTCATCCGATGTTCTGTGGGCGGCTGCGGCGGTGGTGGCGCTTGCGGCTGGGCGTCTAGTTCAAGAAGGTTCTGAGGTCTCCGCTGGGTAGTGGACGGTGAAGCCTCTTGAAAAATATACACAAGTTTGACTCAGTTCAGACAAACGATTGTTGGCTTGCTATTCACCAATATGTCCGTTGTCTGCATTCTTCTTTGCAACTCGTGGTATGGGTCAGTGCATGGAGGTAGTAACGGTGGTTTTACGTCGTCGGTGTGGAGCATGACATGCTAGCAGTGATCCAGGTTCTGATACACACAACAAAGAGGCGTGCCATGATGTGAAATCTTTGGAGGATGGATCTGTGTAACGTGGTCCCACAGGCAATGTAAGAAATCTGGCTGATCTTTCGAGGAAGTTTGCAGTGTATCAGCGTCGACGATTCGCCAGACAGGTTTATAAGTTGTTCGTAGCCCAAGTAGAATCGTTGGAATACCCAAAGTCCATGTGTTTTCGTGGCACATGAGCGCCACCTTCAAAGAACAATGCCAGTGTTTGACCATGCCAATGCTAGCGAGATGATGACTGGTGGTCTTATTGTGGGCATACCCACAAAACATAGCGAGCTGCGGCAACAAGTCCGACTCAAACTAGTCGTTAGTGATATGCTGCAGGCACCCAAACTTCGCTGACACAAAGGTAGAGGCTGACGATTCGGCGGTAAAGTTAGCGGTTGACACAGCCTTTGGCCAGTGGCTAAAACAATCGATGATTTTGAAATGGTAGCGTTGACTTTTCGATGGAGGAAGCGATCCCACAACATCTAGGTGTCCAATGGCGAGACATTGAGTTATATCTGGAAAGTCACTTTTCAGGGCATGTACATGGCGAGACATCTTACATCTTTGGCACTGAAAACATGTCCTTGATCATTCTCGACCTTTTCCATGTCCGACCACACAAGACGTTTGGAGACGAGTCGAAAAGTGGGACGTACTCCTGGATGACACAAGTTATGGATGCTGTCGAAAGCTTGTCTTCTGAACGCTGGTGGAAAAAAACGGGAGAGGTCGCAGTAGAGCTTGACATCTTCTCCTGGATCGTCGGCGAGCTGCAGTTGTAATGCTGATGCATCTTCGCCAACAAACGTCAGAGTTCCTTATCTTCTTTTTGTGCCCAGGCCAGTGCAGAAAAGTTAGTAGCACTCGTCACACTGCTGACACTTGGAAGACAGTCAGCCACAACCTTATCGATTCCCGAAATGTGCCTGATGTCAGTAGTGAACTGAGCGACAAACTCCTGACGGATGAATTGGAGAGGAGAGCAGCTGGCACTGTTCCTCTTGAACGCAAAAGTCAATGGTTAATGCCCATGAATATCGTAAAAATTCACACTTCGACTTGAGGGTGGAAGTACTTCACAGCTTCATATAATTCCAGGAGCTAGCTATCATAGGCGCTCCACTTTCTCTGACATGGTGAGAGTTTTCGGGAAAAGTATGCCATTGGTTGCCATGAACCGGCTGACCACTGCTGTAGCGCCACATCGATAGCCGTCTGACTTGCTTCTACCACTATTGCAATAGCTGCGTTGAGCTTAGGATGAGCTAGAAGCTCGGTTGCAGCCGTGCCGTGTGCCATGGCCTTGAATGCAGAACACATAGTTTCAATCCACTGCACTGGGGAGTTTCCTTTCGTCTTAGGACCAGTCAGCACTGCAATCAATGCTTCCTCAAATTCTGCTGTGTTAAAAAATTTAGCTTATCAGGGAACCGAGGCAATTTCTTGATTGTGGTTGGCCTAGGTAACTGTAAAATTGCGTCTACGTTCTTTGCCAGAGGTAGGGAGTCGGCAGCAGAGATTCTATGTCCCAAGAAGGTCACGGCATGTTGTTCAAAAACGGGCTTGGTGACGTTCAGCACGACTCCATAATTCTACAAACGCTTAAACATCTCCAGTAGACGTTGGAGGTGTTGTTCCTCAGCCTCTGAGAACATGAGCACATCATTCAGGTATGCGAAACAGAATGGAAGGCCTTGAAGAACAGATTAATGGATCTTTGTCACGTGTGCACTGCGTTTCATCATTTGAAGGTAATATATAAACTCTCAAAAAGGTTGAACGGTATTATAATTGTGGTCGTCTGAATGTCCTTTTTAGCCACAGGTATCTGAGTACAGGCTTCAGCGCAGTCTAAGATGCTGAATATGGTCGCACCATGTGACAAACAGTTGTATTCTCTTAGTAATAGCATAGGATGTTGGTCCAACACTGTCCTCGCATTTAGTGCATGATAGTCTCTGCAAGAGTGCCAGGCCCCACCTTTTTTTAGGTGCCAGCTACAAGGCAGAGGACCATAGACTGTTTGACAGTCTAATAATGCCCTCTCGCAGCATGGTGTCGAATTCAGTATTTGAGACTGCAAGGCAGCCCAGTGCTAAAAATCTAGGTCAGCACGCCACTAGTGGTCCATCTGTCGTCTTGACGTGATGCACTGTATTACGTGGAATCAGTTTAGGTGCACTGGATGGCTTAGTCAGATTCGGAAACTGCTTCAAAAGCGAAGCGTATTCGCCCTCAGATGCCTGCACGAACTTTGCGCTGTGGAGGGTTGCACTGTGATGAAAACCGAAGACACTTAAACCAACAACGCTGTCCAACAATTGGGCGTTTGCCACGTCTGGAAACAGGTTGTAATGTGCCAGGAGATCTGCACTGATGATTGTTTCCGTGACGTCTGCAATAGTGAACTTCCATGTGAACTGACGATGTAGATATAAGTTCAGAGCCATTTGCTGGGTTCCATTGGCTGCAATAGTCGACTTATTGGCAGCTGCTAGATGGAAGGCAGTTGGTGGCCTACAGCAACGCAACGAAGACTGTGACATGATGCAGAGGTCCTCACCAGTGTCTACGAGAAATTTCAGGCCAGAGCCTCTATCGCTGATAAACAGGCGCCTGGATGTGTGACGGGCAGTCGGTTGCGCCTTTGCGTCTGCAATCGACCGCCACCGACATTTTGGTGGATCCATTCTCGCTAAATATGTGGTGGTACCAACGCACAGGCAGCTCACCTTGCGAAGATGTAGCATTGCTCAAAGACTGCCTCCTCCAACGTCTGTGGTAACGCCCTCTGCCGTTGTTGTTTCCAGCGCCAGCTTGCGAGGACAAGGCGCTCACTTGCGGCATACCAAGTCTACTTTTCCTGGGAGTGAGTCGTAAACAGGGCACGCGACTATAGCTGACGCTGTCGTATCCGCTGCTACTGTGCCGCGACCACGTTAATCTGGGCAGGTGTGATAGCTTCCTGTACGCAGTCTGCCAACGCTATCGCGGTGGCCAATGACATATTAGAATTATATATTAATACCTTCAGCTGCTGATGGGCATTGATATATATCAACGGGGACAGGTGAAAATGTGTACCCCGTCCGGGACTCGAACCCGGGATCTCCTGCTTACATGGCAGACATTTTATCCATCTGAGCCACTGAGGGCACAGAGGATAGTGCGACTGCAGGGACTATCTCGCGCACGCCTTCCGCGAGACCCACATTCTCACCTTATATGTCCACACACTACATTCGTAGTGTCCCTACCCAACCCACTCATTACTCGTGGAAGGCATCCTTACCAAGTCCCGTAAGAGTTCGGGTAATATGTGTGCATCTGCACAGAAGAAGAAGGTCATGGTCGATATTGTCAGAACTATATCCATATAAGTATAATGACATATTAGTTTGTGATACCACTATTGCCTTAATCTGCAGTGGTAATCTATTACTCCACAATTGACAAAATTAGTTGTGTGGCACCGTGACGGTGTCCGCTTTATTGCACAGATGCCTCAGATTTTGTGACGGCTTATGATAACCGGTGTCTTCTTGCGTAAGAACTTGGTGAATTCGATCTTCCTGCGAAACAGTGACACTCTGTCTCCGTCTTGGATTTCTCGTAGGAATCCGCCGCCGGGACTACAGTGACGACGGCTTGCACCCTTGCCGCGAAATAGTGGTGCAACTGGCTTACAACGAGTATGAACTTCGTGGTATCGGCCGAAATTCCAGCACTACAAAAACTTACTCCCACCTAAGCAAACCGTAAGACTGCGTTATCGGGTCAAAACGGCGGCAAACAGATTGCTAGTCTCAATACGGTGCGTTCTTCAGATATCTTCTGAGCTCACTAGAAAAAAATGGCTATAATTCAGTATCTTCAGCTCGGGGATCACATGGGCGTCACTGCTTGTCAGAATCGATGTAACTGAAACCGATCGATTTAATAGCACTGATTAATCCGACGCCAAAGGATTTCAGTTGACAGGAATTTTTAGTCAATGAGAGCTATGATCCGTTCATCGTAAGAATAAACCTGCTGTAAACATTGCACTATGTATTCTTTCACGTTTTCTGGAACCTTATTAGATTTACGTTTCACATAGGACTGCAGCCAAGCTGTCTCGAGTATTGTCAAGTACAATAATAAGGGTACGTTTTGTGCTGTGCGTTACGCGCACATCTACTTAGGCCGGTATTACATTATCAAATTTCTTTGTCAAAAATCTTTGTCAAAGATATTTGATGGTGTAATAGGAACTTTGTCAAATGTCGTCCAATATTTGATCAAATCTAGGGCCTCGCTGTAGATTTGATCAAAGAAATCGCTTGTCTTCTGTTCACTGCAATGTGACATGTTACCACATGGAGCGCTAGCATCGCTGCAGCGTTCTGTCGTCTGTAGTGTTTTTATAAACATAGCCAGTAAATACAGTTGGTGTGTGCTGACAACTACAAAATTAACAGACATGTATGAAGCTGACGTGGCGCTTTACAACGTGAGGCACCCTGAATACAAAAATAGATTAAGAAGATTGGAGACGAGACCTGACCTGACCTAACATAACCTAACATAACCCTCTCCTGTGGCAAGGAATAGGAGTGTTACAGTGAGCCTGTCTTCTGAAGATGTAGCAGTTCTTAGTGAATATTGTGCTTTGTGATATGAGGATACACTTATCTTAGCACATACAGAAATGTATGCTCATCCATTCTTAAGTAATTGATGTACGACTTGACGTCTTCCACTGTAAGCTCACGTAACAAGTTTTGTTGAATGCTTTTATCGTGTCGTCGTAAAACCCACGGCTTCACCCAGATTAGATTAGTTTTTCGTTCCATAGATCTGTGCTAAGGAGATCCTTGTAGATGTGGAACATGCCAATTTTTTAAGCTGAAATAACAATACTAATAGTATGAATAAATACAATACATCATTTGTTTCTATTAAAAATTTCGTCAATGGAGTCGGTTTCTGCAGGACGTCCGTGAATTTACTCCACAAATAATACGTATTACACGCTTTTGGACTCTGAAAACTTTTGTTTGACTTGAAGGTTTACCCCATAATATTATATCAATGACATTATGGAATGAAAGTAGGAAAGGTATGCAAGCTTTTTCATTTTTATGTTGCCTATGTATGCTAACACTCGAATTGCAAATACAGATTTGTTAAGGCGTTTCTGCAGTTCTGTGGTGTACTCCTCCCAAATGAATTTATTATCAAGTTGTAATCCCAGGAATTTAAGACTGTCAACCTCGTATGTATGTTTCCTTTTTTTCCCCCACTTATTTTCCGCGTGTGCACACAATGCAATTGTGGTACGTGCAACTGCTGCAGTTAATAATAAGTTGTTGTCAGCCATCTTGAACTTTAACAAAAAATTTGATGACAGTGTAATACCCCTTCTAGCGCTACATTAAAGATTTTTGTCAAATATATTTGACGGAATATTTGATCACATCTTTGATCAAATCTTTGACAAAGAAATTTGATAGTGTAATACTGGCGATAGTACGGGACAACAGATTTACCGGCACATTTAACTTGGACAGCACTGGCTGGTCAGCTGGTACAGCTAGCCTGCAGTGACGTGGCCAGCTGCAGTTCACACGTAAAAATAGACGAGCAGAGGAGTAAACAGCTTCGAATGTCATTTAATTTTCAAGCAGAATGAAATAATATGGTGCAAATCTCCTACAGTACGCTCCTTTGACAACTAGACGAAAACCGCAACAAGGTATCGTTTTTAGCTAACTTACTATCGTAATTAAAAACGAGAATGATGAAAATTACTGACTTAACCACAGGGTAATTTTCCTGCATAAGCTGTGTGTAAGTATTGAAGGATTTCACCGTGCCGGCCACTGTGCTCGAGCGGTTCTAGGCGCTTCAGTCCGGAGTCACACGGCTGCTATGTTTGCAGGTTCGAATCCTGCCTCGGGCATGGGTGTGTGTGATGTCCTTAGGTTAGTTAGATTTAAGTAGTTCTAAGTGTAGGGGACTGATGACCTCAGATGTTAAGTCCCATAGTGCCTAGAGCCATTTGAACCATTTTTAGGATTTCATTGTACAATTAAGTATTGAAGCCACTGAAGGTACGAGTATTACTTACAGTCAGTCGTTTGGTAATCTCTCAGCACCTTGCTTATCTGAATCCGAGAAATACATTTCAGTTCTGGAAGTGCCACCTGTTACGTTGATAAACGAGCCTATCAACAACAGAATCCACGAAGCCAACCAGGCGCAGCATTTTATCTTCTTCTTTCGTGACGAACCGTTCTATATCCCGCCAGCATTGTCGTGTTGGGGGTCACGACATGGAGGAGGATCCGAAACGAGATGATTGCTTCGGCGAGACGCAGGGCGTGACAGATGCGGTCCAAGGGAGGTTTCCCGGACGACGGCAGCGTCTGACCCCCCACCATCGACGAAGACGACGAGCGATAGTGATGCTCGCGGCCGCCGGATGGACGCGGAAATTTCCGCGAATGTTCGGCGCCGCGCCCGCACACTCTCAGGACGGAGACGACGTACCGGGCCGCCGATGCCCTTGACAAAGGAGGAAATTGCCACCGCCATCGCCAGGCTGACCCCCGAGGGGAGCTCCATCTAGATGCAACGTTTCGCCGTGGGTACAGAAGAGGACTGGAAGGAGTTACTTCAGTCCTTGCTACCTGTGGGTCGCGGAGGATGCTAAGTTCACCGGACTTGGATACGATGTGACGTCATTATGACGTATACACGCTACATCGAAAACGATAGAAACCGTATATCGACTATTCGACTTTTGTGAACTTTCGAGAGGTTGTGACAGGGTAGCGCTGTGCTCTGCGCCATTCGTTTAAATGTGTTTTGCGTTCCTTGCGTTTAAATCGTGTATTGTACTGTGTGTGTGTCCTGTGCGTTGTTTTTCATTGGTCGTCTCTAATTATGTGTTCAGCATTCGAGAGACTAATGAGAGAAAAGCTGAAAAGAGTTCAGCATCGATGACGACGGGCAATTGCGTGGTTATTGTGAATCTCAAGCAGAAATTGATGTACTTCTGACCCAGCTGAAGTGCGTCGGTTATTCGTACTCGGTGAGAAGAAGCACTCAGCAGTCAAAATCTTTAGATGCGTCAAGACACTAACCTTTCGTTAAGATTACATTGAGAAATCCACTTCCCCTCGTATTTCATTTCCGGTCGACGATTTTTCTTCAACAATGCCTCATATTTTTCTTTTTAAGTTCGAAATTCAATCATTCTACACACCAGTCATTACTGGACACTAAGGTACCTGTCCGAGTGTCAAATTACTTGGAATTATGGTTGATAAAATACTATCTTGGGATGGACATATACATTACTTAGCTAACAAACTTGCACGAGTTCTCTTTCAGCTATATAAATTAAGAAAAAAAAGTCAGCAATAGTATGCTGCTACAATCTAATATGTACTGACAAGACCAATTCGATGAAACCATACTAAAATATTGATAATAAATAAATATTATTTTCGGCGTAAGCATTCAATACAACAATCACACAATCTAACCTGGTCGGGACATAAGAAGACTTCACTTTTATACGAAACGTGTTGTCCGTGGTGTTTTCAAGGCCACAGTCAGGAATATTTCTATTAATATCCAGCTCTTTTATTTTGGCGAAATACATATACGCTGCCACACTGAGCTGTTATCAGAATCGAACGTGTCAAAGCAAACCACTAGCTGACGACAGTTTAGAATCTCGAACGTTCGTAAAAGTCGATAGGTGTGTTAATCGACTAAAGCGTATATACGTCATAATGACGTCACATCATATCCAGGTTGGGTGAACTTCGCATCCTCCGTGGGTCGCGACATCCAAGCGCATGTCGCAGCCGCCACGACAGCTGCCGCGCCAGCAGTCGCACCAGCCACACCGGTTACAGAAGCCGCCACGCCCTCGCCAACGTCCAGTCTGGCAACACCGGACAAGCCTGCAGAGGTCGAGCAAACCTCGCGGAAGCGCCCAGCCGCGGCCGTAGAGGATACTCCCTCCCCCCAGGCAAGTTGCGGCCGCGACAGGCGGAAGAAGAGGAGGATGCGTCGCAGGACGACCGCATCGCCGAGGAAACGCGATGAAGAAGGCTTCATCGCGCCCTCCCGGCGCCACACAGCGAGAGGTACGGCGTTCGAACTGGTGACGCCAGAACAGGTCCAGGGTGCAAACCAGTATGCAGATCTGCAGGAAGTAGCTGAGACTGACGGGGTCGGGACCTCACCGACTACGGCGACGAAACCGCCTCGCCACCCGCCGCTGACCACCATCCATTGGCACGAGGGCTACGGTGAGCTGAGAGAGAAGCTCTACTCGGTAGTAAAACCGCGAAAGATGATCGCGGGGACCGACACCTAGAAGGTTAGAGCAGAATGCATAGAGGACCATGCGAAACTCATGCAGCTCTGCGAAACCGAGAAGTGGAACTGCTTCACGCAGAGCACTGAATAGCTGAAGCAGCTGAAGGTCGTCTTTCGCCACCTGTCGCTGAAGATGGAACCGGCGTTCCTACAGCGGCAGGCGAGCCCAGTGCTTTAATTGCCAGCGCATGGATTAAGGGGAAGCCGGCCGCTCCCTCCGAGAGGCCAAGGCGCTCGCGGGGGAGGCCGCACCGGCACCGCAACCGTCGCAGGTGCCTTCGCCGACGGCGCCGCCTGCAGCCGGGGGAACCGGCGCCCGCGGCTGCGAGGAGGGTTGCCGCCCGCGCAGGGCGTTCCCAGCACGCCGCTCCGCTGCCGACTATTGGAAACGTCGCGATGGAGTCAAACCTTCCCGAAACGGCGAAGGAAGACACCACCGAGTTGACCGCGCTTCTGCGGTCGCTCAGCCAGCTGATGAGTCAGCTACCGGTGCTCGTGGCAGCAGTGACGGCGGCTCTCCGGGCCACCGCCGGGAGAAACCAGCCTTAAAATGGATAGCGAGCATATTTACGGGTTAAACATTTGCACGTTCAACGCTAGGGGGCCTCCACCCCCAGCAGGGCGAATTTTGCCAATTCCTACGAGACATCTGCCTCGTGTAGGAGATCTTGCTCAAACCCGGGGTCGACGTGCGAGCAGCAAATTTTTCCTGCTACCGAGATGAGAGAGCCAACCATGGGGGCGGCACTGCCATCTATGTGAAGAAGTCACTGCGCCACCACCGGGTTCAACTGCCGGCGCTTAATGCGGTGGAGGCCACAAGAGTGGCCGTCAACACCACCGCGGGAAAGATTCTTTTCGTGTCGCTGTAGCGGCAGCCTGGCAGACCGCTAGACGAAGCCGACTTCGACGCCCTGCTGTCGTTGGAGGGGCGAGCTTTCACTGCCGGGGATTTCAATGCGAAACACACCGAATGGAACACGCGAACCGTCAACCGCAGCGGGCACCGCCTCTCCCGCGCTGTTCACTGTAATGGTGCGATCACCGTGGGGCCGTTTGACCCCACAATCTTCCCTGTGCGGGGACCACCGGACGTGCTCGATATTCCTCTTCTCAAGGGCATCGGGCAATTCGTGACCGCCGAGACGTGAAACTTCCTGTCCTCCGACCACGCACCGGTCATTTTTGGCCTCGACGTGGTCAGAGCCGTTGCAGCTGCAGCCGTCCGAGCTATCGCAGGCTGGACGCCGAGCGCTTTCTGACGAAAGCCCTAGAACTGCTCGAGGACGCGCCAAACCCCGCAGAGGTAGGGGCAGACGCCGCCCTAACATTCTTCACGCGAAGAATACTCTGAGCAGCGGATGAAGCCACGCCGAGACATCGCCAAGGGCCACGAGACATCTCGCGACAGCTACCGCGCCCTATTCTGGACGCGATCACCGAGAAGAACCGACTGTTTCGTGAATGGCAGTACACTCGCCAACCAGACACGAAGCGCCATTTAAGCCGCATGGGACGGGAAATTAAGGCAGCAGTCGAGCAACACCGGAACCAAGAATAGGCAGACCTTGTGTCTACCCTCAGTCCTCAGGATGGTAGTGCATGGAGGGTGATAAAGTCCTTCCTGCGCCAGCGACAGTGAATGTCGCCCTTACAGATCGGGAACGACTTCGCCAGCGACCCGGACGTGAAGGCCCGCGCTCTGGCTGACGCATTCGCAGCGTTCACACCGGTAGCCGACGTCATCGACGTGAAGCACATATGGCTGGTCAGCGAGCAACTACCAACTTTCCGCGCCCCAAGGGAAGAAGTTATCGAGCAGATAACAGAGGAAGAAGTTGCTGTGCAGCTTCACTCGCTGAACCCCAAGAAGGCTGGAGGCAGCGATGGCGTCACAAACCTCCTGCTGAATAACCTTCCGCCGGGACTACACCGGCAACTTGCCCATGTTTTCAACGACATCCTCCGATCAGGTGTCTACCCCTCTGCGTGGAAACACACGGAGGTCGTGGCCATTCTGAAATCCGGCAAAGACCCACGCCAGGAATCCAGCTACCGACCCATCAGCCTGCTCCCGTCCATCTCGAAGGCTTTCGAGAGGCTGTACGCGAAGAGACTAATGCGGCACATCACCCAGGAGGGCATCATCCCGGACGAGCAGTCGGGTTTCGAGAAGAACATGCGACTTCCCACCAGCTCCTTCGGGTGGTAGAACCCACGATGAGGGCTCTGGAAACAAGGGAATACCTTAGGGCAGTGTTCCTCGACGTCTCCCGAACGTTTAACTCGGTGTGGCACAACGGTCTCGAGTTCAAACTCTTTGAACAAGGGGTACCGACGTCTTACATGACGCTACTGCGGTCGTACCTGTCTGAACGAACCTTCCACGTTAGGGCCGACGACGGCGCGTCCACAGACCGGCAGATACGTGCAGGAGTGCCGCAGGGGTCGGTACTCGGCCGCTCGCTGTGCTCCCTGTACACTGCCGACGCCCAGAAAGTGGCAGGAGTTGAACTGGCGCTGTACGCGGATGATACAGCCCTGTTCACTTGCAGCATGAACGCCCAACAGCCAGGTAGTTGTCTTCACCCGAAGACTTCTGCCGCCAGGCCCTACGCCAGTCGAAATCCTGGGGGAACCTATCCCATGGAGTGGGATGGTGAAATACCTAGGGATCACCCTAGACTGCAGGCTCACCTGAAAGCACCACATCCGTGATGTCAAAGGGAGAGCAATCACGCTATACCTAACATTGGTCCGCCAACTGTTAGAGTATGCGGCCGTGGTCTGGGGGAAAGCCGCAGATGTTCACACTGTGACTCTGCAGCGGATACAGAATCGCACCCTGAAGACTGCCATGCATCTTCCGAGGCGCTACTCGACGCGCCAACTCCACGAGGACACCAGGATCCCGCCTCTCCCAGATAGGATTCGCGCCATCGCCAAGAAGTTATACGAGAAAGAGGGACACTCTCGCAACCGGCTCAACCGAGTACTGGGCCAACAACCTCACCACAGGCCGACCACGCGTTGGTCTGACATGCTGAAGGAATAAGTTTTACTAATCCCCCATCAGAGTGTGTTTACCTCTTTTATAGGCTCCACCAGCAAGGACAAATCAACAAGAATGGTAATATCTATTCTCTCCCCCTCTAGGAACCACAGGAATGACAATTTTGTCTAAACTACACCATCTCGAGCCAAGGACAGGCTCATCTTTTCAGCGTCAGAGTCAGCGTTCAGCAGTGACGTGTGAAAAAGCTGCTTGCATTTAGTTCCAGTACGTATGGCAGCCCAACATTCTTGTTACTTATTGGGCCAATTCCCGCAGCTTGGCTCCAGAACAGTTCTGTTGGACTCATACTGTAGTGGTACAGTAGCAAATGTAAAAATGCAGCATTTTTATGATGTGCTTGATGCTGTGAAAATGATTGTTTTTCATGTTTCTACAATACTTATCTAGCTCTGTGTTATAAAACGATGAACATATTCCAAATAAAGAGGGTTTGGTTTTTAATTTTTGACTTAAAAATTAAATTGTTATTTTTCTTTCTTTCATAAAACATCCATAATTAAGAATTGTATTTGAAATAAAAACAGGAATTTTCAGTCCATTATGTACTTAGAATCAACAATACGTGCATTATACGTAAAAATGTTGATAAGTTTTATAATTACGAGACGTAAAAAAATTGAATGAGAAAAAAATGTTATTGGGGTGATGTGAATCAACGCACGAATAACCGCATTTGGTGTACATTCCATCACGCTACCGTCTGCGCTATACATTCAATAAACATTTGTTTATTAACTGCAGTATATCTAGCGTTGGGAAAACTTCAGAGTCGATGATCTTAGTAAATATATGAAAAACATTAAGAACAGCCTATTTCTCGGCACTTTTAACCGTATTCCCCATGCGTGTTTCACTACGGAAGCAGCCTCCGCCATTTTCATACTGCACATTAACTACGCGACAATCCGAGCACAACGCTGCAAAGGCTGTGACTGTACACGATTTTTGAAATAAAAACTACATAGGTAAAGCGTGATTACGAGAAACGTTGATGGTTGTTAATACATTTGAATATCTTAAAGTTTCATTTAACGTAACTTAGTAATAACATATCTAATACATAAGTAGGACCTACTTCCAAGAGCGTAACATCACCCGTCTACATGTGCTACGGCTTCTGACCAATCATCGCGTTTGTGTTTGTTTACATCAGGTTTATTCTTATGATGAACGGATTATAGAAGCTATTTGAACTGTAACCGGAGCGACAATATCGAACATAAAAAGCATAAAAACATGGAACATAAAAACACAGGAATAAAGATTGCGCATGGAGGAGGTGCAAGTACATGCGAAAAACAAAAAAAAACCGACGTCTCTGGGGTCCAGCGTGGAACTACCTTGACAGCCGCTATTCAGTTATTACACCACACAACACTGCATGAACACACTGCGTGAACGCTTCACTTCTTCAGACTAGTGCATAACAGCTGTCGTGTCAGAGCTATACTTTACACTCATGTAATATGTATCTGTGTAAGAATAATGGATGTTTTCTAAAACCAGCTTAAGTTTTTCCATTGTTGTAATCGCTGTGTCTGATATGGATGTGTTTGGATCGTTCACCAGCATATTTGTGTCATCAGCTAACATCACAGTTTTTGAAGAATCCTAGAATGTCCTAAGTAAATCATATATGTAAATCAAGCAAAGAAACAGGCCAAGCATCAAACATTTCAGAAAGCTATATGCACTATTACATCAGCCCAGACGTACTCTACCTCTTGTGATATCATTTCTTAAAGTGAACTCCGGTTTTCGTTTGTTAAAATATAAACCATCCAAGGAAGAAGAATGCCATGAACACATACATTTTAATATCTTGTGTAGAATTTTACAGTCTACACCAGTGGTTGTCAACACGCAACTTTGCCCATGAAGCTGTCATTGCTGTGGTCATGGTATATGGAACAAAATAAGTGGAGATACTATGCATCCCTCTCACAAGAAAATACAATAACAATAATTCAATTCTCATTACTGCAATACACAACGTCAAACACATAGTACAACACAGTTGATAATTTAAAAGAATGTCAGGCTAATTATTAACATTACAGTGTTGTATTACAGTTGTTACTTTCCTTTACTTACAGCGTGGTTGGGAAAATAACCAACCATGCAGTGTTTTTTTGCACACTTGTTCTGGTAAATCTTGTATAGTTGGTGAATTCTTTTTAAATAATTTGTGCCCCATGAACTCATAACTGTTAAGTGGTTTTGGCAGTCCATGTTATAAAGTACAAGTTTATCTATGGGTTGTAGAATACTCGTTTTTCTTCTGCGTGTAAATTAAAACTTAATAAAGTGTTCTCCATAAAAAAGCAGTAATAATTCAGTAATATACACATAACCACATTAAATGATTTTATTCTTACAGTTACGAAAACACACGTTGACAGCAGAAGGTCAACAATGAACTTCAGACACTAAAAAAAAAATGAACAGTATATACATTTTTAGCCATTATCCAAAGTCAATGCTTCCCACACCCCACACAGTCCATCCTCGCATCTCCCTCTTCCAGCAGCAGACTGGAGCTTCCAAAACATGTGGATATTATAGCGAAACCTTCAGCCTGGCTTAGTGTAAACTACTTTTGTCTCTGGTGCCTTCTGTGGGCTTGCTTGCTGAGTAGAGGGGGACAATAGGGTTAGTGACCAGTCCAGCTACTGGGCTGGTTTGCAGTTGATGATGTGGAGTCCGAGGCTTCCTGTTGTTGTCTGGGGCAGCTGTTCAGCAAACATGTAGGTCTGACTGATTCCAGTGATACTGTCAGTGGCCTGTCATAGCACATTATCTGCATATGTTCACCATGTTTAAGTGCTTAAAAAGGTTCAGAGTATGGCGGTTGTAATGGTGGGTGCACAACAGTTGTCCATAGCAACAGATGTAAGCTTTTTTAAAGATCCTTACGGACAAAAACTGTCTGGTTTTCATGGTAGAATCCTGGATAAATGTGTAGCTTAGAGATTAGTATCTTGTCTTGTTGCAGAAAAAATGGCAGCTGTGGTTTAAGTGACAGTTGTTGTGGAGAAAAAAAACTGATGTGGCAGATGTGATGTCTACCCATAAAACATTGCCACTGTCGATGCTCCAATATCTGGTTTGAAAACTGTGTGGAGGCCTAGTTATACGAGTGGTAGCATGGCGATCTTGCTATCCTCGTGGCACATAAGTGCAGTTTTTAATGTCCTTTGCCAGCACTCCACCAATCCGTTCCCTGCAGAATGGTAGCTGATCGTGTGAGATGTTGGAATACACACAACTTGGACAGTCTGAGGAATAACGTCAACTCAGAACCACTCATATTCATATAAATGATGTGAAGAAGCACAGACATCTTTTAGATTTTAAACTGCATTTTTGTTTGTTAAAATTATCAGTCTGCAATAGTGGCATTGGTAAGCAATAACTTATTTATTGTTGTATTTTGATCTTCTGTCATATATATCTTCTATGATCCAAGTCAACAGTACACAGTGGCAAAAGCTCATTCAGCATATGAAGCGAGGAATATTCAAGTATTTAACCTATTATCACCCAAAAATTCTATCTGAAATATAAAAAAATGGTGCATAAGTTAGTGGCATTTTCGTTTGGCATGGTGTAACACTGTTTGCTAGGTACATATTGAATTTTGAATACCTGAAAGTTATGATGGTATTGTTTAAACGTTAGAAAGGAGAATGTCAAATGGAAACAGTCTAATATTTTTGACATTTTGTTCACTTTTTTATACTGATAGGTTAGAGGGGTGATGGGGAGATACAGTGCATGTGGTACCATACAGAGATTGTGGTGCCATACCAAAGACGGCAACTCACATTGATACCACGGTGTCTCACTGCAATCCACAACGACGAATGGGAGAGGCTGAAGAAAAGATTCTCTCTGCTCTCTCTCAGCACAGCGGCGCCTTCGCACGGAAGTGAATATAGAGCCACCCATTGAAGCACTCTGCCCCAGTTTGTGACCTCAATTGAAGCATTCAGCATTATTGAGTAGGATTAAAGAGTGATTCAAGTCTCTGATGGAAATGTACTTTTGCAAATGTTAAACAATGTTAAACAATGTATTTCAAGAGAACAGTTTGTAATTGTATGCATCAAGTAGTGCTTTAATAGTCAATGTCAGTTTAAATTATCAACCACACCTGTGGCAAAGGATTGTATCAAGCTAAGTAAATCTTTTTATCTTTCACGTAATGAAGTGAACTAATATTTCACATGTTGTATACCTAATGGGTCAGCTCCCAGAGCAATGAAACAACCCACTGATATGGCTGGACGATTGTAGTCTCGTCTGGTCATAACAAATGCGCCAAGAACTGGGGCTTAACCTGCTCGTCTTTCATGCAACTGCCTGCCCTGTGTTGCACATGTTTTTCTGGCTGTTGCCCTGTGGTTGTTCTGTCTTGTTCTGTTGTGTTAGTGTGTGTCCAGTTCGTGGTCGTGCGGTAGCGTTCTCGCTTCCCACGCCCGGGTTCCCGGGTTCGATTCCCGGCGGGGTCAGGGATTTTCTCTGCCTCGTGATGGCTGGGTGTTGTGTGCTGTCCTTAGGTTAGTTAGGTTTAAGTAGTTCTAAGTTCTAGGGGACTGATGACCATAGATGTTAAGTCCCATAGTGCTCAGAGCCATTTGAACCATTTTTTTGTGTGTCCAGTTATATCTCACTTGAAATTACAGTAATCCAGACCTTTGTAGCTGTTTACAGGAATTGATAATATCAACAGGGGCAGCTGAAAATGTGTGCCCTGACCATTACTCGAACCCAGGATCTCCTGCTTACATGGCATGCTCTATCCAACTGAGCCACCGAGGACACAGAGGATATGCGACTGCAAGGACTTACACCAATGGCCATTAAAATTGCTACACCTTCCCCCCATGAACCATGGACCTTGCCGTTGGTGGGGAGGCTTGCGTGCCTTGGCGATACAGATAGCCGTACCGTAGGTGCAACCACAATGGAGGGGTACCTGTTGAGAGGCCAGACAAACGCATGGTTCCTGAAGAGGGCAGCAACCTTTTCAGTAGCTGCAGGGGCAACCGTCTGGATGATTGACTGATCTGGCCTTGTAACACTAACCAAAACGGCCTTGCTGTGCTGGTACTGCGAACGGTTGAAAGCAAGGGGAAACTACAGCCGTAATTTTTCCCGAGGGCATGCAGCTTTACTGTATGGTTAATGATGATGGCGTAAAATATTGGGTAAAATATTCCGGAGTAAAATAATCCCCCATTCGGATCTCCGGGCGGGGACTACTCAAGAGGACTTCGTTATCAGGAGAAAGAAAACTGGCGTTCTACGGATCGGAGCGTGGAATGTCAGATCCCTTAATCGGGCAGATAGGTTAGAAAATTTAAAAAGGGAAATGGATAGGTTAAAGTTAGATATAGTGGGAATTAGTAAAGTTCGGTGGCAGGAGGAACAAGACTTTTGGTCAGGCGAATACAGGATTACAAATACAAAGTCAAATAGAGGTAATGCAGGAGTAGGTTTAATAATGAATAAAAAAATAGGAATGCCGATAAGCTACTACAAACAGCATAGTGAACGCATTATTGTGCCCAAGATAGACACGAAGCCCACGCCTACTACAGTAGTACAAGTTTATATGCCAACTAGCTCTGCAGATGACGAAAAATTGAAGAAATGTATGATGAAATAAAAGAAATTATTCAGATAGTGAAGGGAGACGAAAATTTAATAGTCATGGGTGACTGGAATTCGGTAGTAGGAAAAGGGAGAGAAGGAAACGTAGTAGGTGAATATGGACTGGGGCTAAGAAATGAAAGAGGAAGCCGCCTGGTAGAATTTTGTGCAGAGCATAACATAATCATAGCTAACACTTGGTTCAAGAATCATGAAATAAGGTTGTATATATGGAAGAACCCTGGAGATACTAAAAGGTATCAGATAGATTATATAATGGTAAGACAGAGATTTAGGAACCAGGTTTTAAATTGTAAGACATTTCCAGGGTCAGATGTGAACTCTGACCACAATCTATTGATTATGAACTATAGATTAAAACTGAAGAAACTGCAAAAAGGAGGGAATTTAAGGAGATGGGACCTGGATAAACTGACTAAACCAGAGGTTGTACAGAGTTTCAGGGAGAGCGTAAGGGAACAAATGGCAGGAATGGGGGAAAGAAATGCAGTAGAAGAAGAATGGGTAGCTTTGAGGGATGAAGTAGTGAAGGCAGGAGAGGATCAAGTAGGTAAAAAGACGAGGGCTAGTAGAAATCCTTGGGTCACAGAAGAAATATTGAATTTAATTGATGAAAGCAGAAAATATAAAAATGCAGTAAATGAAGCAGGCAAAAAGGAATACAAATGTCTCAAAAATGAGATCGACAGGAAGTGCAAAATGGCTAAGCAGGGATGGCTGGAGGATAAATGTAAGGACGTAGAGGCTTATCTCACTAGGGGTAAGATAGATACTGCCTACAGGAAAAATAAAGAGACCTTTGGAGAAAAGAGAACCACTTGCATGAATATCAAGAGCTCGATGGAAACCCAGTTCTAAGCAAAGAAGGGAAAGCAGAAAGGTGGAAGGAGTATATAGAGGGCCTATACAAGGGCGATGTACTTGAGGACAATATTATGGAAATTGAAGAGGATGTAGATGAAGATGAAATGGGAGATATGATACTGCGTGAAGAGTTCGACAGAGCACTGAAAGACCTGAGTCGAAACAAGGCCCCGGGAGTAGACAACATTCCACTAGAACTACTGACGGCCTTGGGAGAGCCAATCCTGACAAAACTCTACCATTTGGTGGGCAAGATGTATGAGACAGGCGAAATACCCTCAGACTTCAAGAAGAATATAATAATTCCAACCCCAAAGAAATCAGGTGATGACAGATGTGAAAATTACCGAACTATCAGTTTAATAAGTCATGGCTGCAAAATACTAACGCGAATCCTTTACAGACGAATGGAAAAACTTGTAGAAGCCGACCTTGGGGAAGATCAGTTTGGATTCCGTAGAAATATTGGAACACGTGAGGCAATACTGGCCCTACGGCTTATCTTAGAAGCTAGATTAAGGAAAGGCAAACCTACGTTTATAGCATTTGTAGATTTAGAGAAAGCTTTTGACAATGTTGACTGGAATACTCTCTTTCAAATTCTAAAGACGGCAGGGGTAAAATACAGGGAGCGAAAGGCTATTTACAATTTGTACAGAAACCAGATGGCAGTTGTAAGAGTCGAGGGACATGAAAGGGAAGCAGTGGTTGGGAAGGGAGTAAGACAGGGTTGTAGCCTCTCCCCGATGTTATTCAATCTGTATATTGAGCAAGCAGTAAAGGAAACAAAAGAAAAGTTCGGAGTAGGAATTAAAATTCATGGAGAAGAAATAAAAACTTTGGGTTTCGCCGATGACATTGTAATTCTGTCAGAGACAGCAAAGGACTTGGAAGAGCAATTGAACGGAATGGATAGTGTCTTGAAAGGAGGGTATAAGATGAACATCAACAAAAGCAAAACGAGGATAATGAAATGTAGTCGAATTAAATCAGGTGATGCTGATGGAATTAGATTAGGAAATGAGACACTTAAAGTAGCAGAGGTGTTTTGCTATTTGGGGAGCAAAATAACTGATGATGGTCGAAGTAGAGAGGATATAAAATGTAGACTGGCAATGGCAAGGAAAGCGTTTCTGAAGAAGAGAAATTTGTTAACATCGAGTATTGATTTAAGTGTTAGGAAGTCGTTTCTGAAAGTATTTGAATGGAGTGTAGCCATGTATGGAAGTGAAACATGGACGATAAATAGTTTAGACAAGAAGAGAATAGAAGCTTTCGAAATGTGGTGCTACAGAAGAATGCTGAGGATTAGATGGGTAGATCACATAACTAATGAGGACGTGTTGAATAGGATTGGGGAGAAGAGAAGTTTGTGGCACAATTTGACTAGAAGAAGGGATCGGTTGGTAGGACATGTTCTGAGGCGTCGATTGGAGGGCAGCGTGGAGGGTAAAAATCGTAGAGGGAGACCAAGAGATGAATACACTAAGCAGATTCAGAAGGATGTAGGTTGCAGTAGGTACTGGGAGATGAAGAAGCTTGCGCAGGATAGAGTAGCATGGAGAGCTGCATCAAACCAGTGTCAGGACTGAAGATCACAACAACAACAACAACCACAACCAAGAAGAAATGCTGATGATAAACAGGTATTCATTGACAAATATATTATACTAGAACTGTCATGTGATTACGTTTTCACGGAATTTGGGTGCATAGATCCTGAGAAATTAGTACCCAAAACAACCATCTCTGGCCGTAATAATGGCCTTGGTACGCCTGGGCATTGAGTCAAACAGAGCTTGGATGGCGTGTATAGGTACAGCTGCTCATACAGCTTCAACACGATACCACAGTTCATCAAGAGTAGTGAGTGGCGTATTGTGACGAGCCACTTGCTCGGCCACCATTGACCAGACGTTTTCAATTGGTGAGAGATCTGGAGAACGTGCTGGCCAGGACAGCAGTCGAACAGTTTCTGTATCCAGAAAGGCCCGTACAGGACCTGCGACATGCGGTCGTGCATTATCCTGCTGAAATGTAGGGTTTCGCAGGGATCGAATGAAGGGTAGAGCCACAGGTCGTAACACATCTGAAATGTAACGTCGACTGTTCAAAGTGCCGTCAGTGCGAACAAGAGGTGACGGAGACGTGTAACCAATGGCACCCCATGCCATCACGCTGGGTGATACGCCAGTATGGCGATGACGAATACACGCTTCCAACGTTCGTTCACCGCGATGTCGCCAAACACGGATGCGACCATCACGATGTTGTAAACAGAACCTGGATTCATCCGAATAAAAGACGTTTTACCATTCTTGTACCCAGGTTCGTCGTTAGTACACCATCGCAGGCGCTCCTGTCTGTAATGCAGCGTCAAGGGTAACTGCAGCCATGGTCTCCGAGCTGATAGTCCATGCTGCTGCAAACGTCGTCGAACTGTTCGTGCAGATGGTTGTTGTCTTGCAGACGTCCCCATCTGTTGACTCAGGGATCGAGACGTGGCTGCAAGATCCGTTACAGCCATGCGGATAAGATGCTTGTCATCTCGCCTGGGATCCAGCACGGCCTTCCGTATTACCCTCCTGAATCCACCGATTCCATATTCTGCTAACAGTCATTGGATCTCGACCAACGCGAGCAGCAGTGTCGCGATACGATAAACCGCAATCGCGATAGGCTACAATCCGACCTTTATCAAAGTCGGAAACGTGATGGTACGCATTTCTCCTCCTTACACGAGGCATCACAACAACGTTTCACTGGGCAACGCCGGTCAACTGCTGTTTGTGCATGAGAAATGGGCTGCAAACTTTCCTCATGTCAGCACGTTGTAGGTGTCGCCACCGGCGCCAGCCTTGTGTCAATGCTATGAAAAGCTAATCATTTGCATATCACAGCATCTTCTTCCTGTCGGTTAAATTTCGCATCTGTAGCACGTCATTTTCGTGGTGTAGCAATTTTAATGGCCAGTAATGTATCTCTGTCACGCTCCCCGTGAGACCCACATTTTCAACTTATTGTCCACACACTACATTTGTAGTGCCAAAAAGTGTCTCACGCAGAGCGCGCCAGGGATAAGTCCCTGCAGTTGCACTATCCTCTGTGTCCTCGAGGGCTCAGTCGGATAGAGCGCTGCCAATCTAAGTGGGAGATTCTGGGTTCGAGTCCTGGTCAGGGCACACCTTTTCAACTGTCCCCATTGCTTTTATCAACGCCTGTAAGTGGCTACAAAGATCTGGATTACTGTAATTTCATTCTTCGAGAGCTGCAAGATCACCATTGATGTCTGTTCTTTTGGACACCATATTCATATACCTCACTATGTCTGAGCTGTCACAAGAAATTTTTCTAGCCGAGCTTGCACAGTTTCAGGAGTGGCAGACTGAACGGCTGTTGCTCACTGTTAGCTAGCTGATGTCTTTACTGGACAAGCAAGCAGCTGCCAGTAATTGCTCCAGAATTTCTCCCGTATCACAGCCAAGATGAAGAATATTGAGGCTATAGAGCACAAGCGGAGGCAAATTTTGCCGCCTACAAAATAACATGTACGAAGCATAGACCTTACTTTTCGTCCAGCATTGGTTCCAGAGTGTATCACTTCTGTGAGAAAGACACATACGACAATTTTGTGAAATTGTTAGATGAACGTTTTGATAGCCTGATCCATGTAGCAGCTGCATGTTTTAAATTTTTTCTTCTGAAGCAGCAGCCTGTTCAGCCAGTCAAACAATGGAAAGCAGCACTCTGGGGACTCACCAGTTTATGTGGAATTAACTATATTGAAGTAATGTTACATGATGCACAGAATGTGCCCGATATGTGCTTTTGTGTTGCAGTTATAAAACTGCTAGGCCCTGATTTAAAAACGTTTCTGTCTTTACTGGAAGCTAAAACAACGTGGACTCAACAGAGGTTGATTTAGAGGCTTCATGTGTTTCTTTTGTTTGGAGTGCATCAGACACTCAGCCTCATGTACGGAATAGTGTTCAGTTAATTAGGTGGTGGTAAGTTCCTGTGGGACCAAACTGCTGAGGTCATCGGTCCCTAGGCTTAGACACTACTTAATCTAATTTAAACTAACTTACGCTAATGACAACGCACACACCAATGCGCGAAGGAGGATTCGAACCTCCGACGGGGGTAGCCGCGTGAACCGTGGCATTGCGCCCTAGATCACGCTGCTCCACCGCGCGGCAATTAATTAAGAATAGCTGTCAGACCAGCAGTAAGAAGAGTAACAACAGTACAAGTAAAAAGTGTCAGTCTTGCGCGCAGGGTGTGTTACAAAGTCTGATAGAAAATCACGTCCTCAGTGTTTTCGAGGCATGATCGGAAAGATTGTCCTTGTCATAATGCTAATTGCTTTCAATGCGGGCGTGAAGGTCACATTCAACGAGTATTCTTACGCGGTAAGCTATGCCAAGCCGACAGCCGCCGTCGTAAGAGTGCATGGCGATCGCAGCTACGCTGTCAATAAGTGTATACAGTATGGGCCACGCCACTCACTTCGGCGCGAGCCGAACCAAGCACTTCCGCTTTGCAGAAATCTTCCTCTGTGATACGCTGGCAGGTGAAGAAACTTTTTGTTCAGTTAAAAGTGGAACAAAAGACAATTAAATTACAGTTGCGAACTGGTGCTTCTGCTTCTGTGATAAATAAAGACACTTACGATAAAATCAGTTGGCCATTGCTATAGTAGCGTACTTGTATTTTGTCGACCTACAATCGACATGAATTTCCAGTCCTTGGCGTATGCAGTTTGCCAGCAACTTTTCAGCGTGTGAAAAAATATATTTCCTTTCTTCTACTTAATTCTAAGAACGGAGCAAACATTTTTGTTTTAGATTTATTTGATTTGTTCAGTTTGTGCCTCCAGAACAATGTGTTGCAAATTAGTGTTTCTGTGTCCCACGCTAACGTTTTTGATTTGTATAGTAAGTACGAGGAACTATTTTAACAAGCTATAGGAATAGCTAAACACCTTGAAGCACACACAACTGTGAAGGACAATGCACAGCCGCGATTTTTTCGCACCGAGTCCGTTTCCCATGCATTACGTGAGCAAGATGCTCAGGAATTGCGAAGATGGCAAGACAATGGGATTATCCATCCTGTTTCTGCTAGCCAGTGAACATCACCTTTGGTCATTCTGAAAAACCCTTCGGATGGTTTACGTTTGTGAGCAGATTTTAAGTCAACAGTCAACCTACAAACATTAGTGGATTCTTTTCCTCCTCCATGTCCCGAGGAATTAATGAACTGACTAGGACAGGGCAGATACTTTTCAAAGATAGATTTGCGAGATACGAGGGGCGTTTGAAAATTCCATACGAAGTCCGAGAGATGACACCACCGGCGCGTATCGAGGTCATGTTTAGTTAGTAGCATCTTTGGAAAGGACACACACTAAGTTTCAGCCATATTGGTCTATTTCTTTGTGTTTGGCATTCGTGTGAATCAAGGAAGTCGAGTGATTGTCAAAAAATGGACGAAGAAGAATTTCGTGTGGTGATTAAACTTTACTTTATGAAAGGCAAAACGCCTCAGGAGACTAAAGAGAAGCTTGATAAACATTACGGTGACTATTGCACCTTCGATTAGAACAGTTTATAAGTGATTTCAAAATTTTCGGAGTGGTCATATGGGCACAAGTGATGCTGAACGTTCTGGACGCCCTGTGGAGGTAACGACTCCAGAAACCATTGATAAGTTCCATGATATGGTGATGGATGAGACTGCTAGTGCTGTAGGCATCTCGAATGAACGGGTACATAATATTTTGCGTAAACATTTGGAGATGAGAAAGCTATCCGCAAGATGTGTTCCGCGATTGCTCACGCTTGACCAAAAACGGAATCATGTGAAGTGTTGCAAGGATGGTTTGCAGCTGTTCAGGAAGAATCCGCAGGACTTTAAGCGTCGTTTCGTCACTGTGGATGAAACATGGATACATTACTATACTCCTGAGACCAAACAACTATCTAAACAATGGGTTACCAAGGGAGAATCTGCACCAAAAAAGGTTATGGCGGCTGTCTTTTTGGGTTTTGCAAGGAATAATCGTCATCAACTATCTGGAAAAGGGTAAAACTATTACAGGTGCATATTATTCATCTTTATTGGACTGTTTGAAAACCGAGCTGCGAGAAAAAGTCGGCGATTGGACCACAAAAAAGTCCTTTTCCATCACGACAATGCATCAGCACACACCTCAGCAGTTGTGGTCGCAAAATTAATGGAAATAGGATTCCAACTCGTTTCACATCCCCTCTATCCTCCAGACTTGGCTCCCTCAGACTACTATTTGTTCCCCAATTTGAAGAAATGGCTGGCTGGACAAAGATTTTATTCAAACGAGGAGGTGATTGCAGCAACTAATAGTTATTTTGCAGACTTGGACAATTCCTATTATTCGGAAGGGATCAACAAATTAGAACAGCGTTGGACGAAGTGTATAAGTTTAAAAGGAGACTACGTCGAAAAATAAAAAAGGTTTACCCCAAACACGTAAGTAGTTTTTATTTTTGCACGGACTTTTCAAACGCCCCTCGTATGTATAGATACCACTAGGCGAGAATTCCAAGCAATACTTTGTGATAAAAGCTCATTTAGGTTTGTTCCAGTTTCAAAGACTACCGTTTGGAAGTGCTTCAGCTTCTGTAATTTTTCAACGGTTCCTGGAACATTTAACTGCAAAAGTCCATTCTTGTACAAACTATTTAGAGAATATTGTCGTCGCGGGTTGAATGTCTGCCGCACATTTAGCAAATTTACACGGTTTATTTCAAGTTTTTTCTGCTGCTGGCTTACAGTGCAACCAGGAAAAGCGCTCCTTCTTCCAGCAAGAATTGAATTACTTAGGTCTCATAATAAATGCGCATGCCATACATCCTACTACTTTGCACTTGACTGCACTTAGAGATCTGCCGGTGGCCCACAACGTTAAGGAGCTCCAATCAGTCAAAGGGAAGCTTATCTGTTATACCAGATTTATTCATGATGCAGCACAAATTCATGCACTGCTCAAATGTCTCCATGGAAAAATGTTCCTTTTGTGTGGTCCAAAGAATACCAGAACACATTTCAGAAATTAAGACAGAATATTAATTAGTCAATGCCTGATGCATTTTTATCCAGTTAAGCCAGTCATGTTAGTTGTGCATACATGTTCTCGTGGGATCAGAGCATTGCTGTCCTGTAAAATTGGTTTTTCTCATAGACCTAATGCTTTTGCCTTGAAAAATCTGAAAAAAAATCGCAGTGTAACTGCAGTCCGCTTGAAAAAGAAAAAAAGATGCGATCGCCATTAATTGTGATGTTACGTAATTCCACCAGTATTTGCATGATTGGAACTTCTCTAATTACCGGTATGAGTTGTTGTACAGGCCCGCTGCCCAACATTCTGATGCTGACATGTTGCCTCCATTGCCAGTCGGAACCAACACAGCATTTGATTCACCTGATGAATCATGTTTTCAAATCGATTTGCAGGATTTTGAAAGTCATCAAAAACTTCCTCTCGTTTTCTGGCGTGTTGTCGCTGCACTGCTTCTGCCGTGGCTTTGGAGGTTGTTTTGCAATATGGGCTCCATGGGTGACTATGGAGTTTGACATAAATTCTCCATCCATTGGTGCATCGCAACTTCCCATATCATCACACGCTTTCCAAGTGATGAGGTACTACGCTGTTGCACACAGAGAATGGCGATGCGCGTGCTGTGATTCCTCAATCCCTACAGCACAAACTTGTCTTTATTACATTAAGGTCATTCAGGCAAAGTTCATACAAAGCAACTCGTCTACTGTCATTGTAGTTGGCAGGGAATAGATGCCCAGATCGAACACAAGACTACTCATTGCAAAGTCTTTGTGGAAAATCAGTCAGCTTTGCCAAAACGCTTTTTTGAGTGGCCACATCCATCCAGACAGTGGCATTCATATCAATTTCGGTGCCCTCATTCTGGAACACGGGACGGTTGTTACTAGGAGATGGTTGCAATAACTTTCCTTTTATTGTCCCCATGACATCCACCACTATTTCGAGTATGGTATCGGCTTTGTCTTCTATTTCTTTGTTTCCTTTGTCTCTGACAACGAACGACATTTCACGTCACCGTATTCCCGACATTTTATGCTGCCAATGCCATGTATCACGTGACTATCGCTCCTTTCTAGCCTCAGTCAAACTGTGAGACTGAACGGTTCGTTCGAACTCTCAGAAGTCACATGGAGAAGCTCTGTTCCTCCCACACATGGGAGCAGGCACTGAAAATTTTTTTGTTCTCCTACTGCTCCCTACCACGTGATAGAAAGTTGTCAGCAGAATTGTTAAGCAGTCAAAGGCAGCGTAGCCTGTTGCATTTTCTGTGGCCGTCATGGGAACAATTCATTCTGCCAGGTCATACAAAGTTTCAGTCATAGAATGCAGTCTTTTAGAAAGTCTTTGGAAGAAAACAACTTCGTGAGCATGCAGTCATTAATAAAGCAATCGGACGCCTACCTTATATCGTCCACGGTTCTGCTCGACAGCTGTGGCGCCACCAAAACCAGCTGTGTGACACATACGAGTGTGTCAGTGGTTCTACCACAGAATGTCTGTGTACAGACCCAACACATCGCTGGGGACCTCACCTGACGTCACAGCCATCTCTCCACCAGTTGCAGCTAGCACCTTCCTTTGTAGCGACCATGAAGATGGGCGCCCCACTGCCACTGCTAATGTCAGCGGCGCTGGTACCAACCCAGGTGCTTGAATCGATGTCCCCGGACAAGCCACCGCCAGAAGGTCATCATGCCACTCCAGAAGATCCCCCCCCCTGTCCAGCCGACCATAGCATCTGCGTCTGTGGATGCAGGCGTGCACCTTGCAACGGTTTTTCGGCCAGTGTTCCAGTGTTCCTGGTCGCCCATGCAGTGATATTGGGGCGTGGGCAAGGAGGCAGCATTGGCAGCAGTTACCACCACTGCCTCCTCATCTGCATCTGCATTCAGTCCTCCCTTCCCCCCTCCAGGTGTCATCGTGTGCATCCACTGTATACTATCATGGTGTGGAGGTTTTGGGGGGCTGGAGTACAGTATGATCCAGAGATCGCAGCAACACAGCACAGTTGGCAGCGCCCATAGATACCACAGACGTCAGCGATGTCTCAGTGCAATCCGCAGCGACAAATGGAGGAGGCTGAAGAAGAGATGTCCTATATCTCAGCACAGCAGCACAATCACATGGAGGTCAATACAGAGCTGAGCATGGGAGTGCTGCGGCCAAGTTTGTGCCCTCAGCTGAAACAGACAGCATCGCTGAGTGGGACTAAAGAGTTATTCAAGTATTGGATGGAAATGTTCTTTTGTAAATGTTGAGCATTGTACTTGAAGAGAACAGTTTGTAACTCTATGTGTCAAGTGATATTTTAATAGTCAACGCTGAGTTGTTCCTATCTCGCTTCTGATGTGGAATAGCTCTAGATTTATAGTCTTCTGCCTATGTTTTCGTCTTCTTCGCATAGCTTCTCTGTTCTGTTTGCCATGTTACATCAAACTTTTTCTTCTGGCAGTTTAGGCTGCTCTCTAAAACTAAAAGAAAAGGGTTTTCATCTTCTGCTACCTTTCTTCAGTTAACTGTACATATATTTTCTCTTCTCATTACATAGGTTATCTTATTTCACAAGGCAAGATTTCATTCACATTATAAAATTCATTAATAATAATGGAGTAACATAATTTCCACTATTTTTATAACTTCTCATAGATTATTCGTTTCTGACATCCCATGGCCATAGCACATCTTTGGACTGCATGTTCTGAAAATAGGTGGCCCCCACCCTTCAGCAAGTGGTACTGCTCAGTTCGTCATTTTGCGCGGCCGATATGCTGAGCCCATGAAACCCACGAGGTCTGCACATTACAGAATACCATTTTCTACACAGTGGGCTGTTCTTGCCTTAATTCTAAATAAAACAATGATTTAACGTCACGATCGACGTCCCTCATCTAGAAGGACGTAGGTGTGTCCTATAATATCCCCTGAAGTGATGTGTCACATCTCAGATTACCCCACTGAGAGGAAAGACGTCGTGAAAGTTAATTGTCTACAGTAACTAAACACTTGTGGTATTCTGAGCAACTTTCAACCCAAGAGGAAAACTTTAAATTTAAATTATATGAACATAACTGTCTCTTCAAAATTAATTTCAGTTACTGTTTACCACTACAACATTTGGTGTCAGTATATCTTTTTCAATTTGAACATAATTTAATTTTAATCTCCAACCATTATGAAATCTTTCTCTAGCAAATGAGTTTAGTTTTTCCGTCATCTTAACCAAATAGTCTAAAATGTCTTGACATTATTACTTTATTAAATTATATTATAGTCTGTAATGTCACTTAGCCCCAGAAAATCATATTTCAGGAGAAATTAAGATGCACACTTCATTGTACTTTTAGAACATTTAGTATCTTTTCGTTTCTATAACCCATTCACCCTTTCTCTAACTATAAGTCTGCACTGCTCTCTGTTCTCAGAAAACTAGGTTTTGTAGTTCAGGAAAGGGTTTTTGTTATCTCCTCTCTTCTAAGCTAACTTCCCTTGCAAAAACTCTTATAAACCCAACCATACACCAGAAGTTATTAAAAAAATAAAAATACCCCTGATATAAATATTTAACAAACTTAACAACTTGACTCTTTTAATCTCTTTACCGTCACCAGAGGAGTAGCGTAAGACTTAAATTTCACAGCTTCTTGCTGTATCTCATTTTATATTTATAATTTTATATTTATTTAATTTTCCATGACTGGTTACTAGATTACAAAGCCCAGATACTTGCTTCTTTAATATCCTTTTAATGAAATAATACATACATAATATATAACAAATACATAACTTTATCTACTTTGCCACTTTGAAGCGAGCCTCAAAACTCAAATTTAACTGCATGTGTAGGAATCATCAGATACATCCTTTTCCTCAGAGATAGAAACCATGTCCTCTCACTTAAAACTCTATACAGGGTGGTCCATTGATCGTGACTGGGCCAAATATCTCACGAAATAAGCATCAAACGAAGAAACTACAAAGAACGAAACTTATCTAGCTTGAAGGGGAAAACCAGATGGCGCTATGGTTGGCCCGCTAGATGGCGCTCCCATAGGTCAAACGGATATCAACTGCGTTTTTTTAAATAGTAACCACCATTTTTAATTACTTATTCGTGTAGCATGTAAAGAAATATGAATGTTGTAGTTGGACCACTTTTTTGGCTTTGTGATAGATGGCTCTGTAATAGTCACAAATATATGGCTCACAAATTTAGACGAATAGTTGGTAACAGGTAGGTTTCTTAAATTCAAATACAGAACGTAGGTATGTTTGAACATTTTATTTCGGTTGTTCCAATGTGATACATGTACCTTTGTGAACTTATTTCTGAGAACGCACGCTGTTTCAGCGTAATTACGTGTAAATACCACATTAATGCAATAAATGCTCAAAATGATGTCCGTCAACCTCAACGCATTTGGTAATACGTGTAACGACATTCCTCTCAACAGCGAGTAGTTCGCCTTCAACTTTCCCCACAGAAAGAAATCCGGGGACGTCAGATCCGGTGAAAGTGCGGGCCATGGTATTGTGCTTCGACGACCATTCCACCTGTCATGAAATATGCTTATTCAATACCGCTTCAACCGCGCTCGAGCTATGTGCCGGACATCCGTCATGTTGGAAGTACATCGCCATTCTGTCATGCAGTGAAACATCTTGTAGTAACATCGGAAGAACATTACGTAGGAAATCAGTATACATTGCACCATTTAGATTGCCATCGATAAAATGGGGAGCAATTATCGTTCCTCCCATAATGCCCCACCATACATTAACCCGCCAAGGTCACTGATGTTCCACTTGTCGCAGCCATGGTGGATTTTCCGTTGCCCAATAGTGCATATTATGCTGGTTTACGTTACCGCTGTTGGTGAATGACGCTTCGTCGCTAAATAGAACGCGTGCAAAAAATCTGTCATCGTCCCGTAATTTCTCTTGTGCCCAGTGGCAGAACTGTACACGGCGTTCAAAGTCGTCGCCATGCAATTCCTGGTGCATAGAAATATGGTACGGGTGCAATTGATGTTGATGTAGCATTCTCAACACCGACGTTTTTGAGATTCCCGATTCTCGCGCAATTTGTCCGCTACTGATGTGCGGATTAGCCGCACCAGCAGCTAAAACACCTGCTTGGGCATCATCATTTGTTGCAGGTCGTGGTTGACGTTTCACACGTGGCTGAACACGTCCTGTTTCCTTAAATAACGTAACTATCCGGCGAACCGTCCGGACACTTAGATGATGTCTTCCAGAATACCGTGCAGCATACATAGCACACGCCCGTTGGACATTTTGGTCACAATAGCCATACATCAACACGATATCGACTTTTTCCGCAATTGGTAAACGGTCCATTTTACACGGGTAATGTATCACGAAGCAAATACCGTCCGCAGTGGCGGAATGTTAAGTGATACCACGTACTTGTAAGTTTTGTGACTATTACAGAGCCATCTATCACAAAGCGAAAAAAGTGGTCCAACTAAAACATTCATATTTCTTGACGTACTACACGAATATGTAATAAAAATGGGGGTTCCTATTAAAAAAAAAAAACGCGGTTGATATCCGTTTGACCTATGGGAGCGCCATCTAGCGTGCCAACCATAGCGCTCTGGTTTCCCCCTTCAAGCTAAATGAGTTTCGTTCTTTGTAGTTTTTTCGTTTCATGCTTATTTCGTGAGATATTTGGCCCGGTCACTATCAATGGACCATCCTGTATATACCTTGGATACAGTATCCCTTTTTTCATATTAATCTTTTCTAATTATCTTCGTTTTCTATTCCTTTCTGGCTGGCTCACAAGTTACTCCTGTAAACTCCTTTCCTTGATTGCTGAACTCGTTCATTCTTTCACATCTCGTGGGTACTCCTCTGTGTGGGTCTTCTTATTACACATCTAGAGGGTTGGATCCCCTCCTTCGAAAGCGTCAGATTGCAAAGCCTGGGCTACTCTCAGGGTGGAATCTCCGTCTTCGAAGATTGTGTCTGTCTGTCTGTCTGTCTGTCTGTCCGCCCGCCCGCCTGCCCGCCGCTTGCTGCTGTAGCTGTTCGTCCGTCCGCCTGCTTGCTCGCTGTCCATCGCCGTCGCCGTAACCGCTGCCGCCGCCGCCGCCACCACCGCCGCTGCTGCTGTCTGCTGTCCGTCCGTCTGTTCGTCGCCGTTCGTCTGCAATGAGTACTCCCACCTCCACTGTCATCTACACCTCCCCCTCCCCCTCTCCCACAGTCACTTCCTGGAGTGCCGCCCCTGGCCTCCCTCCTTCCACCTCCCCTCCCCTTCCCCCACTTACCCATCCCCCTATCTCCTCCCCTGCTGTATACTCACACCACTACACCCTTCCGCCAGCCTCCACACCCTCAACAGCTCCCACTACTACCCCCGCCCTCACGTACGCTTCTGTTGCCGCCTCTGCTGCCGCCCGTCAGGTGGTTGGCTTCCACTCTCTCACCCACCCCGTCACTTTGTCATCTGCATCTCCCGCACGCATCACGTCCCGCCGAGCCACCATCGCCACCACTGAACTGGCTGCTTCTTCCGGCGCTTCCACTACGCCACAGGGATCTGCCACCTGCCACCTCCCTCTCCTCCCCGTTCCTCTCCCCTCCTCCCAGCCTCCAGTCTCCAAAAAACCCCAAAAACGCGTCATTACCGACTCTGCTCCCGCCCCTTCCCACAAAAAGTCAACACCACCTCCCCCTCCCCATGCCGTCTCCATGGACACCACCCCTCCTCCTGCCACCCATACCTCGGCTCCCACCCTCCACACCTTTGTCCTGTCAACTCCCGATCCTAAGTTCCTCGACGCTCGTACCCTCACCATGGAGATACGAAAGTACTTACCTGGTGCTCCCATTTCCCAACTCATTCCCCGCAGGGACTCAGTCCTTATCAAGTCCCCGTCCCCATCCTTTCACACAGACCTCCTGCGAAAACTCCCACGAGTTATGTTTGGCCCCCACGCCTCTCTGACACCCTTCCTTTCCACTTCCACTCCTCGTTAGCCCCAGCCTCCCCGTCGCCCCCCACCTACACCACTGTGATCACCAAGCTCAGCCCGGTGATCACAGAGGATGAAGTGTTGGCAGAACTGAACTCCCACCCAGACTTGGAAATCCGCTCTGCCCGCCGTATCCATAATGCCTCTGGTCCCACCTACCTCATGCGGGTGTTCTCTGAGTCCACCCCATCCATTGACCATCTCCTCACCCAGGGTGCCCTGATATACCACCGTCGCCACCCTGTCGAATTCTCCAAATCCCCTCCCCAATCCTACCGTTGCCAGCAGTGCCTGATGTACAATGACCACCTGACTCCCAACTGCAAAAACCCCCCCACCTGTCCCCATTGCAAGGCCTCCCACTTTCTTAAGAACTGCCCCAACCTCGCAGCTCCTCCTTCCTGTAATACCTGCAATGGCCCCCATCCCACCTACTCCCACAAGTGTAAAGCTAAACCCCCTCCAGCCACCCCTGAGCTTACAGTCCCAGTTTGTCCCGTCGATCCCCCTGTCCATCCCAACAATTCCCTCCGTCCACCCCCCATGGCCGAGGACATCATCCGGTTCCATACCGTTGTACTCCAAACCATTCACCCTTTTCAGCGCCCCCACACCTTCCAACAAATCTCCCTTGCCGCTTGCTTCGTTTTCCACCTGAACACCTTCGCCACCTACTCCCACAACCAAGCCCACTTCACCTTCACCCGCCTCGACACCCTAGTTTAAGTCTCTTCCCTTCCCTCTCTTCCCCCCCTCCTTCCCGCCATGGCGCGGCACGAGTATCGCATCCTCTTCCAGAACATTCGCTCCTTCCGCTCCAACAAATACCTCCTCATGCACACCCTCTCCCACCACCAGGTCGACACCTTCCTCTTGAACGAAACCTTTCTCCAGCCCCACCATTCTATCTGCACCTCTCCCTATATCCTCCACAGCACTGATGCTCCTGGTCCTCGTGCGCAGGATGGAGTCGCGATTGGCCACCTTAAGCATATCCCTGTCCGGCCACAACCTCTCCTCAATGACCCCACTGCACACCTAATCCTCAGCGTCTTCCTCCCCTCCCTCACCATTACCTGTGCCACCATCTATGTCCGCTCCACTGCTTCTCTTCCTTATGACTTCATCTCGCAAATTGACCACACCTTCTCCACCTATGTGATTGCCGCCGACCTCAACATCCATAGCCTCACTCCTGCTGCCCTTCGGCGGTGGCATCAGTTCCTCTCCACAATCCAAGGTGGCATTGTTCCCCCTCCCCAGCCCACCCGACTCGAAAGTGACACCACCCCTGATGTTGTCATTGCCTCTGCCAACCTCCTGTCGCCGTCCTTGACCCCATAGGTAGCGATCACCTCCCTGTCCTTCTCACCATAACGTCTGCTCACCGCCCCCCTCCGGCTCCGCACCCTGCACCCCCTCCCAAGGTCGTTCATGATTATCGCCGCGCCAACTGGGATGCCTACCAGGACTCCATCTCCACCCAGGTCGAAAGCCACCCTCTTACCTATCACCATCCTGACGACATCACCCACGCCTCGTCCTTCCTTCAGAAGGTAATTACTGACGCCGTGGAGGCCCATGTTCCTACTAAAACCACCCACCCACACCATCCCACTCTCCCTCCGCAGGCTGTCCTCCTCCTCTGTGAATCCCGTCGCCTCTATCGCTCCTTCCTGTGCACTCGTGACAGGGATACACTCCAACGCCACCGGCAAATACAGCGACACGTACGGAACCTTATTACAGCAACGAAACGCCGAGACTGGCGCCAGACCTGCACACGACTCAATGCCACCCTCCGTATCAACTCCTCCAAGTACTCGTCCGCCTTCCATCGCCTTACTGGTTCCCTTTCCACTCCCCACTACCCCCTTCTCCATAACGATCGCCCCCTTCCTGACAACCTCAGTAAGGCCAACCACTTCGCTTCCCTCCTTTCTGAGATCTTCTCCATCCCCGATGATCCCCACTTTGATTATCCTCTTTTCCCCGCCGTCATGGAACGTGCCGATACCTCGGTCGCTCCACTTGCTCCTAGTCTCCAGTACTTGGGGCAGTTGCCCCCCTCCAACATAAATACTCCCATCACAGCACAAGACATTAAACTTATCCTCTGGTCCAAACGCAACACGGCCCCTGGTCATGACTGTGTCACCTACCGTCACCTTCGAGAAAGCCCCTATTCCTTCCTGACTGTCCTCGCCCATCTCTATAAAGTCATCCTCTCTACTGGCTTCTACCCTGACCTGTGGAAGACCTCCCGCGTCCTCTTATTCCTGAAACCCAACAAACCCCCTTCTGCCACCTCTTCCTATCATCCCATCTGCCTCACCTCCATCTTCAGTAAGGTCCTTGAATCCGTCCTCTCCCACCGTATCCATCACCACCTTGCTCAACACCACCTCCTCCCCCTTACCCAGTGTGGCTTCCGACCCTCCTTCTCTGCTGAAGACCAACTCCTCAACCTTGTTCACCTTCTGTCCCTCCAGCTCAACTCCCGTCACTCCGCCATTTTTGTTTCCCATGACCTCCAAAATGCCTATGACCGTGTATGGCATCCCGGTCTCCTCTTTAAACTCCAAACCTACGCCCTGCCTATCAATTTTGTCCGTCTGGTTGCTTCCTTCCTCTCGCACCGTCCTTCCTATGTCACCCTCCACAACACCAACTCACGTATCTTTTATCCCACGGCTGGCGTCCCCCAGGGTTCTGTCCTCTCCCCTCTCCTTTATCTCTTGTATACAGCTGATATGCCCAAGCCACCCCCACCAGTCCACTTTCTCCAGTATGCTAATGACACCGCCCTCCTGGCTCTCTATCCTACCCTCCAACGGTCTCAACGTACCCTCCAAACCCACCTTAACCAGTTCACCACTTGTGTAACCAGTGGTTCCTCCGTCTCAACCCATCCAAAACCCAGGCAATCATCATAGGCCGCAATACTCGCTCCTTTCGCCTCCATGATTTCTGCCTCACCCTTTATGGTCGTCCCATCCAGCTCACCCCCACCCTGAAATACCTTGGCCTCACCCTTGACCGACATCTCACCTGGACCCCTCATCTCCAGACCATCCAGCAGAGAGCCCATTCCCGCTTCCGCCTTCTGAAACTTCTATCTGGCCGGACATGGGGATTGCATCTTTCTACCATCCTCCACACCTACAAATCCCTCATCTGTCCTATCCTCTGTTATGCCAGCGTTGCTTGGATCTCCGCCCCCACCCGCTTTTACAAGGCCCTCCAAATCCTTGAATGCCATGCGCTCCGCCTTGCCTTCCGTATCCGCCTTCCTTCCCCCACACGGCTCCTGTATGAACTGATCTCCTTCCCCCAGCTCCTCCTGTTCCTCCAACATCTCCGCATCCTTTACATTGTCCGCAGGCTTGATCCCCCCCACCCTCTGCTTTCCTCCTTCCTCTCCACCCCCCACCCGTTGCCGTGCCTCTATCGCTGTATCCCTCCCTCTCTCCACCTCCACACCCTCCATCTCCTTCATCAGGGCAATTTCCAACGCCTCCCCCTCCCGGATGACGAACTTCGCCGTGACATCTACCCTTCCTTCCAACTATAACCTGGCCTTGTTCCCCCTCCCCCCCACGGCCCCCTTTTTTCCTTTTCCCTCCTTCTCCCAGAGCGGATTTTCCTCCTCCCCCCCCCTCCCCAGAGACCCTACGCCCCTTACTTGCCTCTTTCCTTCCCACATCCCTCCCTACCTGGCCCTCTTCAGCGCGCTCCCCGTTCATCTCCCCCATCTCTTCCCCTCCCTCCCTCTCTCCCTTCTTAGGGTCTCCCTCATCTCTTTGTGCCTGGCAGATCCTCTGTTTTGATCATCGTCAGTGTGCCACATCAGTGTTGTGTTTAGTGCTGTTTCTCCTGTGTGTCAAGAGGTTTGATTTTATTTGTGTACTGCCTTGGGTTCGCCGTCAGTGTTTGTTATGTACTACGCCATCCGTCGATACCTTTTATGCTCCAGTCATACTGTGCCTTGTGTTCTTTTAATTGTCACAGTGTGTGGCTTTTTGTGTGTGCTACTTTTAAACAGTTTTCACAGTTTTTTATCTCCATTTTACGGTCACCCCATTTTTTTGTCTATTGCCTTCCATGATGTTCCCCCTTTTTTTACATCTATGTTCACCATATTCTCTCCTTTGTTATTTTTAAATGTCTTCTATTGTTTGTTCTATGTCTTTCAGCTGAAGAGCAGCGCATATGCTGCTGCCAGCCCGCCCCGATGGGGAATTGAAATACTATAAAGAAAAAAAAATCTTATTGCAATAAAGTATCTGCAAATATACAAGGTGACAATTATTGAACTATATGAAAAAAAGATATGATACTGCGTGAAGAGTTTGACAGAGCACTGAAAGACATGAGTCGTAACAAGGCCCTGGAGTAGACAACATTCCATTAGAACTATTGACACCCTTGGGAGAGCCAGTCCTGAGAAAACTCTACCATCTAGTGAGCAAAATGTATGAGACAGGCGAAATATCCTCAGACATCAAGAAGAATATAATAATTCCAATCCGAAAGAAAGCAGGTGTTGACAGATGTGAAAATTACCGAACTATCAGTTTAATAAGTCATGGCTGCAAAGTACTAACGCGAATTCTTTACAGACGAATGGAAAAACTGGTAGAAGCCGACTTCGGGGAAGATCAGTTTGGATTCTGTAGAAATATTGGAACATGTGAGGCAATACTGACCCTACGACTTATCTTAGAAGCTAGATTAAGAAAAGGCAAACCTACATTTAAAGCATTTGTAGACTTAGAAAAAGCTTTTGGCAATGTTGACTGGAATACTCTCTTTCAAATTCTGAAGGTGGCAGGGGTAAAATACAGGGAGCGAAAGGCTATTTACAATTTGTACAGAAACCAGATGGCAGTTATAAGAGTCGAGGGGCATGAAAGGGAAGCAGTGGTTGGGAAGGGAGTAAGACAGGGTTGTAGCCTCTCCCTAACGTTATTCAATCTGTATATTGAGCAAGCAGTGAAGGAAACAAAAGAAAAGTTCGGAGTAGGAATTAAAACCCATGGAGAAGAAATTAAAACTTTGAGGTTCGCCGATGACATTGTAATTCTGTCAGAGACAGCAAAGGACTTGGAAGAGCAGTTGAACGAAATGGACAGTGTCTTGAAAGGAGGGTATTAGCTGAACATCAACAAAAGCAAAACGAGGATAATGGAATGTAGTCGAATTAAATCGGGTGATGCTGAGAGAATTAGATTAGGAAATGAGACAAAGTAGTAAAGGAGTTTTGCTATTTGGGGAGCAAAATAACTGATGCCGGTCGAAGCAGGGAGGATATAAATGTAGACTGGCAATGGCAAGGAAAGGGTTTCTGAAGAAGAGAAATTTGTTAACATCAAGTATAGATTTAAGTGTCATGAAATCGATTCTCAAAGTATTTGTATGGAGTGTAGCCATGTATGGAAGTGAAACATGGACGATATAGAGTTTGAACAAGAAGAGAATAAAAGCTTTAGAAATGTGGTGCTACAGAAGAATGCTGAAGATTAGGTGGGTAGATCACATAACTAATTGTGAAGTATTGAATAGAATTGGGGAGAAGAGGAGTTTGTGGCACAACTTGACTAGAAGACGGGATCGGTTGGTAGGACATGTTCTGAGGTATCAAGGGGTCACTAATTTAGTACTGGAGGGTAGCGTGGAGGGTAAAAATCGTAGAGGGAGACCAAGAGATGAATACACTAAGCAGATTCAGAAGTATGTAGGCTGCAGTAGGTACTGGGAGATGAAGCAGCTTGCACAGGATAGAGTAGCATGGAGAGCTGCATCAAACCAGTCTCAGGACTGAAGACCACAACAACAACATGAAAAAAAGTAAATTAATTGAAAATTACAGAGTGCACAAACTTTATTCAACATGTGAACGTCACTACAGATATTTAGATTTAGGTTACGACATGTTCAATATGGCTGCCATCATGGGCGATAATATGACACAGACAAATAGCAAAATTCTGCATGACCCATGTTGGAACACCAATGCTATCGATGACCTCCTGAATGGCTGTTTTCAGCTCAGCAATAGATTTAGGGTTAGTGCTGTACATCTTGTCTTTAATATAGTCCTCAAAAAGGAATCACATGTGTTCAGAACTGGAGAATATGGAGGCCAATCGAGGCCCATGCCAATGACCTTTGGGTACCCCAGAGTTATAATGCAGTCCCCAAAGTGCTCCTCCAGTACACCAAACACTCTCCTCCTCCGATGGGATCGAGCTCTATCTTGCGTGAACCACATCTTATTGAAATCAGGGTCACTTTGGATAATGGGGATGAAATCATATTCCAAAACCTTCACATATTGTTTGGTAGTCACTGTGCCATCAAGGAATATCGCACCGGTTATTCCGTGACTGGACATTGCACATCACATAGTCACCTGTTGAGGGTGAAGAGACATCTCGATCACGAAATGCGGATTCTCAGTCCCCCAAATGGACCAATTTCGCTTATTGACAAAACCCATTCAAATGAAAGTGGGCTTCATCGCTAAACTAAACCAGATTAGATTAGATTAGATTAGATTAATACTAGTTCCATGGATCATGAATACTGTAACATTACGAATCAAGATAGCTGTAACGGAAATTGAATAGCGGAAAGTTATCATTAAAAACGCACGCCGCGCGATTTAATTGAATGGCGTAAAGTTATCATTAAAAACGCACGCCGCGCGATTTGTGACGATTTGTTTGGTCATAATAGTAGTAACATGCTTTTGAATACAATTAAAATATAACATCGATACCTGTTTAGTGTTATTGGAAATGATATGTAGTAAATTAATGAGTAAGGTAGCCAATCCTATAAGAAGAGGTGAAATTGGGCGTATTAAGGTGTTTTGCTTTATGTCGACTAAGCCGATGATATGGCGTCTTTTTTTCCGTTTACTCTTAGAAAAAAAAAAAAAATAAGTAACGAAGTGCTAATTGTGCGTTGTGAAAAATATAGGGGCGAATTTTAAATAGCTACAGTGTATAATCAGACTAACAAATGGACATTCAGTTACGCAAAATAGCGGACAGCGAAGTGTGGTCATTAAATTGAGTACACCTACAGGGCGGTCAATTCCGGGATAAGTCTATTCGCATCTCACGAGGGACGCGGTATTGAGACCGGTTTTTTTTCTTATTATATCACGGAGAGCGGGCTTCAAATTATAAAAAGGAGAAAAGCTGTATCATTATCATTGACTGTTGGTGTTAAGCAACCAAAACTGTTCATCAGAGGGTTTCGGTGAATGAGTGGTGAATGCGAAATGAAACTGTGAACGAAGTTATGTTAAATAAAGCAGAAGAGACAAGACAGTTTGGTCGTATCTGTTATTATTCCATCAACCGTAACATTTCTTCTCGTTGTACGAAGCCTTTATAGACGATCGTTATGACAATTTGCTTTGAAGGGATCTCGTTACGAGTTAAGTTTTGGGGACCTGGTCAACAGGGGATACTTCGTAGATCTTAACTACTGCAGCTATTCTGGAATTAGGTGCTACCATGACCGTTGTGTGTTGTCAATGGCTTAAGGTCATCATATCTCATGCTCTAAGATCGACACGCCTTTCCTCTTGGTATAACGGGGGTGTCTCACGGTAACAACGACAACGCCGACGGTGAAGGAAGATACGGTAGAATACAATATTTCGTAATGATGTGGAACGAGTCAAATTTTCCAATACATGACATAATTAAGTCAATTTAACAACATACTTAAGTTAATATAACAACTTTTTCATTTTTTGTGTCTTTTTATTTTTTTAAATTTTTGTTGTTTTTTTTTTAATTTATATCTAAATATTCCTCTATGGAGTAGAAGGAGTTGTCATTCAGAAATTCTTTTAATTTCTTCTTAAATACTTGTTGGTTATCTGTCAGACTTTTGATACTATTTGGTAAGTGACCAAAGACTTTAGTGCCAGTATAATTCACCCCTTTCTGTGCCAAAGTTAGATTTAATCTTGAATAGTGAAGATCATCCTTTCTCCTAGTATTGTAGTAATGCACACTGCTATTACTTTTTAATTGGGTTTGGTTGTTAATAACAAATTTCATAAGAGAGTATATATACTGAGAAGCTACTGTGAATATCCCTAGATCCTTAAATAAATGTCTGCAGGATGATCTTGGGTGGACTCCAGCTATTATTCTGCCGTTTGTTTAATAAGTTATTACATTTTGAAATAGTTATTATTTTGCCTTAATCCTGTGCGAGTGTTATGTTAATTCTGTCATTGTGGGGTCCAGTAATGTTTCGAGTCTAAGTCTTGTCGTTGTAAATATATTCAACACATTTAATTAGGTTGGAAACAATTGCTTTGTTCCGGTCTGGAGCTTAACACCTTTGGGCTGTCATTGCTACTTCTGCCACACAAAGCTAATTGAACCTCAGGACCAGTTCCACAATGGCTGTAAATGTTCATGTATGTGGTCTGTTGGTATTTACACTTTAGAGAGGCGGAGCCTAGGTACAGAGGGTAACTGTTTGTAAGACGTCCCGAAAGCCTGGGCGACATCAGGGAACATTATTAGCCACTGAGTGTAGCTAACTTGCAAGCAGAATTTACTTATATAAGATAGCAGAAAAGGTAGCAGATACACAAACTAACGCAAGTGTCCAAGCCTTTGTCAAACCAGGAGCAGGCATTGCAGAAGTGACAAAAACAGTGGTAAAATCGTGTGAAAACCTTAACCCAAAGACTGTGTCGTAATTTGTGCAGGTGCGAATGATGTTGCCAGAGATAAAGGTAGTGAACTAATCACTGTTCTTGAAAGTGTGCTACCCAAATTAGGCAACACAAATGTAGCTGTTGTAAATCAGTCACACAGATACGACCTTCCTCCTTGGTCATGTGTAAATAAATTAATAGAAAGAGTAAACAAAGAGATAGATACCATATGCAAAAATTTCTGTATGTGAACTTAATAAATGTAAGATCGTTAGACAGGTCCATACACACCAGCCATGGCCTTCATTTAAATCACAGTGGGAAACAATTTTTGGTTGAAGAAATCTGCCGTCTAGCAAATTGGAGTCACAATAGGCCTAATATAGAAGCAGTCCAAAGTACTTTGGACAAATTGGTCATAAAGAAAGATGCAATGTCTTATAAAAAGGGTGAAAGACTTTTTTAGGAAAGTAGACTGTATCACAAAAAAACATGATGCAGAATGAAATTGCAAATATAGACTGCAGATTGTACACCAGAATCTACAGTCACTAACAAACAAAGTTGATGAAATAAATATACTCCTCAATAGTGAATGGAAAGATGTTTCAGTGTTATGTTTTTGTGAGCATTGGTTACAAAATGAGCATTTTCAGTACTTAAAAATATTACATTTTAACCTTGCAAACTGCTTTTGTAGAATGGAATCAAAACATGGGGGAACTTGTATATATGTAAAAGAAAATGTAGATTATAAGAGTATAACATCTGTTTACAAACTTGGTTGTGAAAGAGACTTTGAAATCTCAGCTGTTGAGTTAATGTCTGAAAACACTATTCTTTTATGTGTGTATAGATCTCCTGTTAGCAACATAAGGTTTTTTTAAAAAAATTGGACCTTGCTTTAGGAAAACTTAAGACAACTGGGAAAATAGTGGTACTATGTGGGGATTTTAATATTGTTTTTCTGAGCCATAACCCTCACAGGGAAACGTTTTTAAATATTATAAAAGCCTACAATCACTTGTCTTATTGTTAGCTCTCCAACACATGTAACTAAAACTAGTGTCACTCTCCTTGATCAGGTATGTGTAAACATGGACAAGTGTACATCAGAAAACTTTGACACCGGCTATAGTGACCACCTTTCGCAATTACTGACCATACCTGTAATTTACATTTCGACCAGTATAGAAAATGTTACCCATAAAAGGATTTATAGTGGGAAAAATATTTAATACTTCCAGTACCTAATCAGCGAACAATCTTGGAGAGAGGTATATGATACCTCTAATACTAAAGAAAAGATGGAACATTTTTTGAACATTTTCAAGCATAATTTTGACATAGCTTTTCCACAAAGGAAAGTTATTTCCAAAAGCACAGATAGATTCAAAACTGGATTACACCAGGCATCAGAGTATCTTGTAAAAGGAAGCGGGAACTTTTTCTGCAGTCAAAAACTCACAGCAGTCCAGAATTTATTAATTATTTCAAAAAATACAAGCTAGTTTTGAAACGCATCATAAAGGAGGCAAAAATTATGGAAAATGACAAATATATTAAGAAGTCATCCAATAAAGCTAAGTCCACGTGGAAAGCTGTGCAGGATCTTACAGGGAAGAAGAAACTCACAAAAATATTGTTATATCACATGATGGCAAGAATGTCACTGACCCTAGGGAAGTTGCAAACAGTTTCAATTCTTACTATGCAACTGCTGCTGGGAAATTAGTGAAGGAAAAATTTGGAAATCCACCTAATACAACATGGAAAGAACTTCCATCTATTGAAATAAATAATATATCCATGTTCCTCAGTCCAGTAAGCCCAACAGAGCTCCTAAATACCATTAATTCACTAAAGAGTAAGTACTCATCTGGTATTGATGATATTCCAGATTATATTATAAAAATAACAGCAAGACAAATACTTTCACCTTTATTGGACATATGCAATTCATGCTTATCATGTGGTGTCTTCCCTCAGCACCTGAAAATGGCAAAAGTAATACCCCTATATAAAAAAGGTGATCATCAATGTATGGGTAACTATAAGCCTGTGTCTCTATTGTCAGGGTTTTCGAAAATGATTGAAAAAGTGTTCCTTTCAAAAGAAATTACATTCTTCGACAAGAATAATATTATTTCTGGATGTCAACATGGCTTCAGACCACAGAGATCAAATGAAACTGCCTCTTTCAATCTGATAAACCATGTCTTAAATGCAGTGGACAACCACAGAAATGTCTCAGGTTTATTCTTGGACCTAACAAAAGCTTTTTACGTGATTGATCATTCTATACTCCTGAGGAAGCTCGAATGGTATGGTGTAAGAGGTGCACCAAATCAGTGGATTAAATCATATTTGGAATATCGCTCTCAGGTAACTAAAATTAAGTACGTGGAGGGAAATGAACTCCAGGTACACCTTTCAGAACCATGTGGACTAAATGATGGTGTCCCACAGGGCTCCATTTTAGGTCCCTTTATTTTTTTGGTCTACATTAATGATTTCCCATCACACGTTAGGGATTATGAACCAGTACTGTTTGCAGATGACACCAGTCTATTGATTGAAGGGAATAATGAAGTAAATCTTACTGCATCTGCAAAAGATATTACAAAAGGAGTGTCTGAATGGTTTACCAGAAACAGGCTAATAGTTAATCCCCAAAAAACGGTAATCATGAATTTCCACACTGATCAAAATAAAAAAATCCGGCACAACCTGTAATATGTATAGATAACCAAAACATTAGTGCTGTCAATGAAACTAAATTACTTGGGATTCATATCCAGGAAAATCTTAATTGGAACATTCATATCACAGCCCTAAACTCAAAACTAGCAAAAATGAGCTATGGGGTAAGAATTAATTCTCTGCAACAGTACTAGTGCAGAAACAGTTAGGGCTGTATACTTTGCTCGAGTACATTCAATGCTGAAGTACGGTATAATTTTCTGGGGAAATGTACATCAGGCCATAACAGTTTTCAGGAAACAAAAGGCAATTATAAGAATAATGAAACAAATGAGCAGCAGAAAATCATGTAAACCTTTCTTTAAAGATCTAAAGATCCTACCCCTTCCCTGCATTTATATACTGGAAGTAGTCACACATGTCAAAAAAAGCATACTGAGAAAAGAAAACCTTTTTCCTCAAAACAAAAGTGTCCATGATTACAGTACCAGGTCAGACAGTGACATACAGGTTAATCATTGTAACACCTCATTATGCCAAAAAGGCGTTGTGCGCATGGGCTCTTCTTCCCTTGGTGGCACATTTGAGTGTGAATGTATAGTACGAGAGAACTTACTGTTCTCCCCTTGTTTCCACTCACAATAACTAGACGGAACAAGTTGTATGGTATAAGTGTTTATTACATTAAACGTTACAACTTGCACAGGCAGCGCACCAACTGTGGCTCCTGGCTTGCTGGGAGACATACACGCCCGTCCGCTACGGGGTCTCACAGCTGCCTGCTCGGCCGTTACAACGGTTAATCCTACCTGCGCGCACAAAGGACCTGGGAGGTTCACTTCCACACGTAGGTTGCAAATTCTTCCAACAGGGAGCAGACTATACTGGACAGTCTGACCTGTCCAGTTTGAAGCTGCCACTAGATGGCAGTTGGAGTGAGTAGCAGAGTCCAAACATACTCCCACTCTAAAATGAGTTTCTCATTTTACAAATAACCAACATTTTAACAAACAACAAAACCAAAACAAGTGAACAATAAAAATATAACTAGACACAATGTCAATGCACATAAAACATGAATGCACTAACATGTTTTACAAATAACCAAAATTTTAACAAACAACAACACCAACAAGTAAACAATAAAAATATAACTAGACACAATATCAATGCACATAAAACATGAATACACTAACATTTGGGATGCCCAAATCACCAAAACACCACTATCAAGCTGCATGTGAAACACGATGGGTACTAACATGCAGGACACAAAACAATAAAGTATTAATGTTATACTGCATAAAAACATGAAATCAATACTAACAGCAGTTAGTCCACAAGAAACATCCACAGCTTCCCAAGCTGATTTTATGAATTATGAGGTTATTCCAGTAAATGGCAATTTGGCAGTGGCTCTGTATCATATACCACTACACAGATCTGAGGGATCACTTAACTGATTCACTGCTTAGGTAGGGGACACAATTTTGCTATAGGCCTCTTAATCTGCCCATTAGTAGTTTTTACCATTACCACACACACACACACTTATCAGGACTGGGAAACAGCTGGTCAATGACACCCAGCCTCCACACCAAGGGAGGCAAATTATCCTCCTTGACCAGCACATGATCGCCGATCTGGGGTTGCCATGCTCCTTCCGACGTCCATTTTTTGCGTTGCTGCAGATCATGTATGTATTCTGTGGACCACCTCTTCCAAAAGGACTGATGCAACTGCTGCATAAGTTGGCATCTGTGCAACCAGTTGGCGGGAACCTCAAGGACAGAGGGTTCAGGATGAGCACAAAGGGGCTGTCCGATTAGGAAATGGCCAGGAGTGAGAGCAGCAGGAGAATCTAGGTCATCAGAGAGAAGACACAACAGCCTTGAATTCAAGCATGCTTCTATCTGAATTAACACAGTAGTCAGTTCTTCGAATGTCAGCACTGCATTGCCGAGGACACGTTTGAGATGCGACTTCATGCATTTGATTCCTGCCTCCCAGAGTCCACCAAAGTGAGGGGCACGAGGTGGAGTGAACCTCCAACTGATTCCCTCTGAGGTCGAAAAATTCACCACACCTTCAACAGTAACATCGTTGGAGAGAAAACGTTTAAGCTCATTGTCTGCACCTACAAATGTGGTGCCATTGTCACTGTACGTGTGAGAAGGTTTCCCTCTTCTTGCAATGAATCTCCTGAGGGCAGCCAAAAATGAACTTGTTACCAAGTCACTAACTAATTCTAAGTGAATGGCCTTGGTTGCCATGCAAATGAATAAAGCAATATAAGCCTTGGTGGTAACTTTACTCCGCCTTCCACCATGCCTTACAGCAATAGGGCCTGCATAATCTACTCCACAGTGCTGGAATGGATGAGACTGGTTTACTCTAGCTGCAGGTAGCTGACCTATGAGTTGAACTGCTGTCGTGGACTTAAGCCTAAAGCATTTTAAACATTTTCTGATAACTCCCTTGACTGTGTTACGCCCATTGGGGATCCAAAACCTCCTACGCAACATAGCCAACAAAAGTTGTGACCCAGCGTGCAACAGATTTTCATGTTCGTCTATAATGAGAATTTTTGTCAAATGATGCTTAGGCGGAACGATAATAGGATGGCGTTCATCATATGGTACATCAGCATTCATTAATCTCCCTCCCACTCGTAAAATACCTTCAGCATCAACAAACGGGTGCAAATCCCTTAATTTGCTACTATGTGGAATAGGGGAGCTGGCCTTCAACAAAGCGATCTCATTACCATATTCACTGTGCTGAGCTGCGCCAAATGCCCTTTTGATAGCGTTGTGGCATTCCTGTGGAGTGAGTGGCCCAGTTACCCTGTCTGATTTCAGAAGCCTAGTGTTATTAACAAACCTCAGTGCATAGGCCAAAACTCCGTAAGTTTTTTTGAATGATGAATATTTACCCAGCAGTTCATCATCAAGATTAATGACCGACACCAAGGATACTTGTGTACACCTTCTCTCAGGCACATCTTCTACACTAAGTGGAGTGCAAGTGTTGCAGTCGAGGTTGCAAGTGGATAGCCATGACGGGCCAGACCACCACTGAACAAGTGAACTTAAGGCAGCTGGATTAATACCACGTGATAAGTGGTCAGCAGGATTATCCTCTGATTTGTCATGTCTCCAGTTGGCAACTGAACCCAGTTCCTGGATTTCAGATACTCTGTTAGCAACAAAGGTTTTCCAGTGACAAGGACTACGCTGCAACCAACAAAGAACTATTGTGGAGTCTGTCCACAAATGAATGTCGCCACTATCTATGATGCCTAAGGTATTGGACACCCTGTGAATGAGTCGGGCAAGAAGCAGCGCACCACATAATTCCAGTCGTGGAAGAGACTGTTGTTTTACAGGGGCAACCCGAGATTTGGCTGCAGCCAATGAGACCAACACGCTGTTATTGGGAAGAACACATCTGACGTATACACACGCACCATATGCCAACTGTGAAGCGTCACAAAACCCATGAATTTCAAATTTAACATGCTGGGGGCAAGGAATGACCTTCCTGTTAATGAAAATACCATTTAGGGAAGGCAGTTGCACACAAACAGCATTCCATTCATCAGTGAGGTTGGATGGAAGAATTTCATCCCAATCAAGGCTTAGTTGCCACAAGCGCTGCAAGAACAATTTACATCTTACGACTGCTGGACCTAAAAGCCCCAGTGGGTCATAGATTGATGCTATTGTAGACAGGACACTGCGTTTGGTAACCTTTGAGAATCGAAGACTCTTCAGCTGTACATGGCACTGGAAAGTGTCAGAGCCAGGGTGCCATAATATCCCTAACGTTTTTATAGCTTGCTCACCAGTAAGATGACAAGGTAAAGACGTTTCTCTGTCCTGCACAGGAATTTTTTCCATGACCTTGTGACTATTGGAACACCATTTTCTCAGTGGAAACCCCCCAGAAGCAAGTAGTTGAGTCAGCTGGATTTGAAGTTCCTGAGCTTCAGCTTTCGTGGCTGAGCCACCTAAGAAGTCATCCACATAAAAGCTAGACATCAAGGCTTGTGATGCCATTGGAAACCTGTTTTGATTTTCCAAAGCCAACTGTTCAAGACATCTGGTAGCAAGAAAGGCAGCAGGAGCGGTTCCATAAGTGAGTGTACACAGTCTATATTCTTGCATAGGTTCAGACGGTGATTCCCGCCACAGAATTCTCTGGAAGTTCCTATCATCAGGATGGAGAGACACCTGGCGATACATTTTTGCTATGTCAGCTGACAGAGCCACATTAAAAGAGCGAAATTTTATAATAATGGAAAATAAATCTGGCTGGACAGTGGGACCAACCATTAAGATATCATTGAGAGATACTCCATTAGAAGTGGCAGCAGAGCCATCAAATACTACCCTCAACTTAGTAGTGGAGCTGCATTCTTTGAAGACAGCATGATGTGGAAGGTAACACCTTGGACCAACAATATCTTGAGAATTAGAGAGCTCCATGTGTCCCAGCTCGACATATTCATGCATGAATGCAGCATATTCCTTATGCAGATACGGTTGCCTTTTAAACCTCCTCTCAAGATGCGCCAGTCTCCGAGAGGCTTGTTGTCGTGATTCGCCTAATGATTTACAGTCAGGTTTCACTGGTAGTCGAACCACAAATCTCCCTTCTTCATCTCGTGCCGTGTGGCGCTGAAAGTGTGCCTCACATATTTTATCCTGCTTACTTATCGTTTTCGTAGACAGTTCCTCTAACTCCCAAAACCTTTGCAGTTTGGCATCTAAATTGTTACCTCTAACAAAGCACGAGGTCACTGTAGAACGAGCCATGTTGCATGAAGCTGAAGGCATCCTACCAGACAAAATCCAGCCAAATCTTGTTTCGACCAGTGAAGGATGACTTGGTTTCGCCAGCCTTTCCTTACAAACAACGTCAAAGAAAACCTCAGCACCAAGAATTAAATCTACTGTGGCAGGCTTGTTGAATTCTGGATCAGCGAGTGGAAGATTACATGGGACACTCCAGGACCTTGTGTCTATCTTGCTCGCCGGTAGGTCACTAGTGACATGATTTACGATAGCACAAGTGGTTCTGATATGAAAGTCGTTAAGCCTCGACGACAGTTCAACGTCACAAGTGTAAAACACTGAGGCTGCAAAGGCATTGTTTATACCCTTCACAGGAAACAAATGTTTACTTCGTTTCAGTTTTAATTTCTCTGCCATGTCCTTAGATATAAAGGATAGCTGACTCGCACTATCTAGCAGAACTCTGCAAACCTGCTGTCTAACCATGCTGTCTTTAATGTTGACAACAGCTGTTGCTAACAAAACATTACAATGGATGTTTGCCTTCCCGTTCATAGCTTGATGGGCCAAGGAATGGCCTCCTGGTTCACTATTCTGCCCATTCCTTGGTTCAGCAGGCTTGTGGAACAGTATGTTGTGCCTCCCTTTACAGGTCTTACAAGGAGAAATCCTGCATTTAGTAGAGAAATGACCAGAGCGGATGCACAAAAAACAAAGCTTATTTTTTGTCACATATGCCCTTCGCTCATCGACATTTAGTGCTTGAAACCCTTTGCATTTAGTGATAGTATGAGGTTCACTACAAAATTTACATGATTCCTCAGCATCAGCATTAGCGAGGTGAGCCCTCCTCACAGGTCTTGTTTGACTTAAATTATTGGCATTTCCTTGCGAATCCCTTGAGGTGTTATCCCTGAACCTGATCAACTCAAGGGCCTGACATTTTGTTTCCAAAAAATCTATTAGTTGATTTAATGTGGTGAATGTTGACCCAGACATCTTTACCTCCCACTCATGACGATCTGTGGGTCGCATACTGGACAGAATCTTTTCCGAAAGAATAACTTCATGAAGTGGGACATCAGGTTTGAGAGCTTCTAAGGCCTTCAAATGGCTGCATACGTGATTAATTAGTTGCCTATAATCGCTCGCTGCGCCATGGCCGACTGTAGGCAAGGCCAACAAAACCTTAGCATGTCTGGCTGCAATTATTTTTGGGTTATTATACCTCTGCGTAATAAGTCCCCAGGCTATCGATAGATTTCCTGCTGTGGCAGGTATATGTTTCAAAAGGTCCTTAGCTTCACCTCGCAAAGACGAATTAAGGTAATGAAGTTTTTGAACGTCATCAATTGAATTGTTATTCATAATGAGACTCAAAAACGTATCCCTGTATGATGACCACTTAAGGTAGTCACCTTCAAAATTTGGCAAATTAATAGCGGGTAGTTTCAAAGAACTGACACTGCCTGATGGATTCGAGCCCAAAGGCTGCGGAAGCTGGGTGAAACCTCTTCATAGAACCCTTGATAGTGGATTCAACAAAGTCCCACGAATCCTCGAATTCTGCCCTGTCCTTACTATGATCTGCTGATTCGTCTTCAATTTCCAGCCGTGTTTGAGACGACTCAAAATCAGTCTGAATCCGAGTCAATCGACTTAATTTTGATTCCAACATTTCGATGCTGGCACTGTCTGCAGACTGCACAAAGCTCGCTAAGCGCGCGAGAGCGGCCTTTCCCACACCTCTCTGCTTGACTAATTTTGTTTTCTCTGAGGGCTCCATTTTAGAACCAGGAAGATGATAGTAGGAAGCCAACAGTTGCACTTACCACGCTGCAGCGGCAGTACAGACAGGAACAGCAGCGGCGTCACGGGCACTGGCAGCTGGCGTGGCAGGCGCTGCAGTCTCCGACGGCGCGAAGTTTCGGTGGGAGCAGGACGTGACGTCAGCGATGATGCTGGCACCGACGAGTTTCTGTGCCTCTCGCGTTTGAATTAGAGACACATTAAATGTTCACAAATATGTCCCCGATCGCCGTTGTTAAGGCTGTTATTGTCGAAGTCCCGAACAGGCCTTGGAACACTCGATAGCAGTCAACAACGAAACCGATAACGTGTGCAGCTCACACGTGGGTTTTTAGAAGTTCACAAATACCGGAACATAAATCCGCGCGAACGTACATTCCGCGTGGTCATCATCCGGCCCGCAGGACCAAAAAATGTGCGCGCGGGCTCTTCTTCCCTTGGTGGCACATTTGAGTGTGAATGTATAGTACGAGAGGACTTACTGTCCTCCCCTTGTTTCCACTCACAATAACTAGACGGAACAAGTTGTATGGTATAAGTGTTTATTACATTAAACGTTACAACTTGCACAGGCAGCGCGCCAACTGCGGCTCCTGGCTTAGCTGGGAGACATACACGCCCGTCCGCTACGGGGTCTCACAGCTACCTGCTCGGCCGTTACAATGGCTAATCCTACCTGCGCGCACAAAGGACCTGGGAGGTCCACTTCCGCATGTAGGTTGCAAATTCTTCCAACAGGGAGCAGACTATACTGGACAGTCTGACCTGTCCAGTTTGAAGCTGCCACTAGATGACAGTTGGAGTGAGTAGCAGAGTCCAAACAGGTGTATATCATGCAGGAACAAAACTTTACAACAGATTACCAAGACATATAAAATCTCTTACTGAACTACAAAGCTTTAAAAAGTCTGTGACATCCTACCTTCTGAAAAACTGCTACTATTCAATCTCTCAGTATCTTATGCAAGAAAAAATGTAATTTGTATCTTTAATTGTAGAAATAAGTTATAAATATACAGTATTTCACAAATTTGTAATTATTAACTGTATAGATCCAATTTTTCATAAAAATTTATAAAATGTATGTTTGACATTTGAAAATCCAATAGCTGAAAAGGTTTTCTGTCCAATGTCCTGTTACAATATATGTACTTAAAAAGAGATTTATGTGGACAAATAAATAAATATTTTTCTTGTTCTTGCTATTTTCTTTGCTGAGCTGAATACCGTTTTGACCAGCAATGTTTTTCAGTGATTTTCCATAAGCCAATGTCAAGAACACTGGTTCCTCATGCAAATGTTAACCTTTTGAATAATTTTCCTTTAATTGTTCTTTTAAATCAAAGCACTGGTTTTGTGATTTGATGTGAAACACATTTTCATCATTCTGTATCTGAGATCTGTATTGTGTCAATCCTTTATTCATTGTGGAGGAAAGCATAGTGTCTCAACTGATTTGGTTGATGTATTTTCAATAAATGTATTTCAAAACTTGTTAGTGCCACGAATGATGTTCAGTACGCTTTGGTGTAGTCCTTCCAAGCCCAAGGCAACCAGGCACGTAAGCCATGTATCAGCTATTAAGTGTTTCTTTTTCATGCACTTACTCAATGAAGTTTTGTTGCTGTGTATCATCTTTTTAGATATTAATGGGAGAAGACCACTCTTTCTAAAAGTGTTGTGTTCTTGCTATACAAATAGTCCTACGTTCACCACAACAGGTTATGGGCCCATATTCGAGCGTTTAAAGTTGTGAGAATTATAATATTCGTTCACTAGACCATTTTTCCGTTTACTAGGACATTCGTGAGACTACTAGATTTGTGGAATAGCGAACACAGCACTTCAGTTGAATGATGACAGTAGTTGTACAAACATTCGCAAGTTGTCAGGTGAAAATCAGTGGTGGTACAGGACAGTGTCCGTCATTAGCAGGAGAAGACGAATCGTCTGATGCACATCGACGCTGGCAATAGGACAATGCTCAGATAGCTTGTCTCATTGAAATGGCACTTGAAGAGAAACCTGCTATTCATGTACAAAAGAAGACTGATGTGAGAGAAATTTGGGATTCTGTAACGTCAGTATATGAGCAGTTTTCATTGCAGCAGCAATATACATTGCTCGATTGTTTCTTTGAAACATCAAAAGATGACATCACGTCTATAACAAAACACACATTGCTTCTTGGGAAATTTTCTCCGAGAATTATGCAGTGAAATGAACAAAATTAATCCAAATGCAAATTTGCCACTTTTGGTGCTTCACAATCCTATTTTCGAAACATTAGGACCTGAATATCAGTTTTACAAGTTGAGCTAGCATCGTTTTCTCAAATCTGAGCAGACGACAAAGCTTCTTATTGAGAATTTGCTTTCGATTGAGAAATCGCTAGCTTCATGGGCAGCTGGTGCTTCCTGAGCAAAATCAAAATGGATGAGCAATATCAAAAACAGAAGAAATTTGCAACATAGCAGAATAAGCCAAAAGAGAAAGAAAGTCGTAATAACTGTATTACAAGAAAGCCAGATATATAGGGTGAGTCACTAACTATTGCCACCAAGAATAACTCCGAAAGTATTATAGGATCTGAGAAGTTTGTAGGACAAAAGTTGCATGGGACAATGGGGGCCATAATATGACGTTGTTTTTTGTTGCTAGGTGCGGTCGCTTCAGAGATATGAAGGTCAACTTTGTTTTCTTAAATGGGATGCTATAGTGTGGTACTTATTTTCTGATAGTGGCTATCAAGACGAATCCTATGATGTGTAACAGTAAGGTCTTTGAAGGTCAACGAAGGCCAAAAGAGTGGCATGAACGTCCATTTACAGAAGGTGTTCGAATTCATGTGTACACTCAATTCTTAGCTATGGAATTCTTTTTTGGGGAACAAATGCACAAAATATGAACACAATTTTCAAACTCCAGAAAAGAGCCATAAGAATAATAACCAAAAATACTAGTGAATGTCATTGTAAAGATCTGTTCAGAACACTGGGGATTTTAACTGCTGCATGTGAATACATTTACCAGTCAGTTGTACACATCCATGACCTTGCAACAAGAGATAGACTCAACTTACATTTACCAAGAAAAAATAAACATAAAACTCAAAACAGCATTTTCTACCAAGGAATGAACTGTACAATAAATTACCAAAAGCGGTTAAAGAAATTGCCAAAATGCACTTATTTAAAAAGGCAGCTAAAAAGGACCTGTTATGCAATACATTTTATACGTTGAAGGATTACTTAGCTAAAACATAGTAGGGCTTTGATAAAAAATGTTATACAAATAAATAATAATAATAATAATGATTATAAAATATACAACATTCCACATAACACCTTCACTTTATGTTTTTTCCTTTTTTTCCTTTTTTTTTCCTTTCTAGAAATACTTACCCCCAAGCTACACATAGCACAATACTAACAGCTCTTCCTCTTTCTGAGCTCAACATCTCACTCAATATGGAGGGATACCAGTCAGTTTTTCAGGGTAGCAAATGGGAAGTGGCGGTACAGAAGATGGCCCAGAGATCACCAGTGTGTGTGTGTGTTTGTGTGTGTGTGTGTGTGTGTGTGTGTGTGTGTGTGTGAGTAGTGACTGAAGTGTTATGAAACAATGTGTGTATAGTGTGCACAGTGACTGATAGTGAGATATAAGTGAAAAATGTGGCATTACATTATTTAATAAGTTATTTGTAAAAAAATTATTGTATACCAGGAGTAAATCTAATGATTGTCTCTAACTAGCAGTCTGTAAATACATGTGTATATGAATTAGCTTATTTTAAATTGATCTAAATATGTAAATACTTTGACATGTCCTATATCCTTGTAAAAAGAGATCTATGGATGAATAAAGCTACTACTACTTGATGACCATTAGTATCAATGCATTCAGTTCTTATGAGGGATTGAGCGGTATTCCTTATCACATCAGCACTTATCAAGTAAATGCTCTGACAATTCTCTCACACATATCTTCAGGTGTAGCTGGATTGTCTTTATAAACATTGTCTTTAACGAATCCCTACAAGAATAAATCCAGAGGCGTCAATTCTCGTGAACGAGCCAGCCATGACACATCTCCTCCGCGTCCAATCCGACAATTTGGGAATTGTCTCTGTGATTCGCTTCCAGCCATCAGCGAAAAATGTGTCGAACACCCATCGTGTTGATACCACATTCTGTTCCTTGTTCCTAAGGATAATTCTTCCAACAACAGACCTAATGTTTCTTCCTGGAATGTGGTGTACTTCCCACCATTAAGATATCCTTTGATGAATTAGGGGCCTATAATTTTGTCCTCCAGAATCCCACACCATACATCACCGACCACGGTTTTTGGTGTGCAACTTGCCACAGCCAACATGGATTTTCAGTTGCCAATAATGCATGTGATGCAAATTAACATTTCCATGGTTTGCGAATGTAGCCTCACCAGTAAATAAAATCAAATTAATAAATGTGTCATCCCCCCTTTGAAACTGAAGTTGAGCCAATCGGCAGCATTCAATGCAATGCATGCAATCCGTACCAGTTAATTCTTGGTGGAGACTGATATGGTAAGAACGATATTTATGGCGATTCAGAACACAAACAATACTTCTCTGCATAATGCCAGATTCCCTTGCAATTTGACGTGAACTAACACAAGGATCTCGTACCACAGTGGCAACAGTACCTATTTCGTTTCCTCGTTAGTAACTTTCCTTTGCGGGATATGTTTCCGATGCGCTAAAGATACGGTTGTTCTCAATTTATCGTACACCTATTTAAATGTACGACGTGTAGGGTGAGTACATTGAGGATATATTTCAGCGTATAAGTCTCTATCTCTCACTGAATTTCGTTGGCATTCTCCGTAAATGATAAGCATATCGACTTGTTCTTTGAAGGAATTCATCATTCACATTCGCGTGATTGGACAATAGTAGTCTTACCATTCCTATCAGTGTTGTATCGCGAAACCGTCGAATGGTGTTTACATATCAATGGCACGTTAGATGTATACGACATATTCGCCGAATATTTACTGTTTGCACGATATACGAGAGAGGATTGTCAGAGCATGTGCTTTGATAAGTGCCCAAGCGATAAGGAATACCACCCAACCCATGACAAGAAGATTGCAGCACTGCATTGATACCAATGGTCATCAATTCGAACACCTTCTGTAAATGGACGTCTGTGCCACCTTTTTGACCTTCGTTGACCTCCTAACACCTTACTGTTATGCATAATTGGATTCGTCTCTATAGCCGCTATCAGAAAATAAATACCAAACTATAGCATCCCATAAAAAAAAGTTGACCTCCATATCTCTGACGTGACCCCATTTAGCAACATGAAACCAACGTCATATTATGGCCCCCATTGTCCCATGCAACAACTGTCCCACAAACGTCTCAGATACCATCATACTTTCGAAGTTATTCTAGGTGACAACAGTTAGTGACACCCTGTACTATCGCAAACTGCCAAAAGCGCACGGCCGAAGAAGAACTAAAAGCGACTGCTTACAATGATAATAATTCATATTCCAGTTTAAAAATGAGCAGCAAACCAAATACATTATTAGCTTGTTGTTTCATGTTTGTTTTGATAGTGCAGACTCTTGGATTTTGGACTCTGACATGAAACATCATATTTCACCAAATAAACGCCTTTTCACTACATTCGAAAGGTTTCCGATTCCATAATGTGTATGGACACTTGTCAACTTAATTATGGGACTGGCAGTATTCGTACTGAAATTTTCATTAACAAAAGTTGGATACTTGCTTTGCTTTTACGTCTCTGACATGTACCTGAAGTGAGAGACCAACTTATCTCATTCCGTCAAGCTGCACAACGTGAATACTGTGGTGTCACTCCAGAAATGATGTCGTCTTCGCCCGTCGGGTGTCCCGACCCGATGGAGGTCGACCCTTCGGCCCCTCCCATAGCTATAAGGGCGCCGACACTTCATGTTGGCGTGCACCCTGGGGGAGGTTTACAGGCGTTCCCTCACTTCCCGCGGTCCGAATGGCAGCGTGCGGGTGGCACAGCCTCGCCTGAAGTTGGGATCCCCACCTCCTCGCATACATCAGTATGGGGTCCTCCCCCAGGCGGTTGCAAGCCGTATTCCAAGGCCGTTCGCAAATCTGCGGGGGAGGAATGTGGTGTCACCGCAAGGCACCACACTTGCTAGGTTGTAGGCTTCAAATCGGCCGCGGTCCGTCGGTACACATAGGACCCGCGACTCGCCACTGTTGACACTAGGAGACGGAGCGCCGCCCACTCGTCTGGTCTTACGAGAGAAGCTAGCGCACTGGCCAGTTCTACAGCCGACTTTAATAAGAATGGTTCACTCGTTATAGCTTCAGAGATCTCATTTGCAGAGACGCTAGTTAGCATAGTCCTCAGTTAAGTCAGTGGCTACGGCCTAGCTAGGCGCCGCATACAGTTTATGCATTGACAGTTGAGCTATATGTCTGAAGCAATCAGAATTGTAAAGAAGTATTTCCAGTTCAGTCTATAACTGCACTTGTAAATATTATTGTACAAAGTCAAGATCGTCGTTCACCGCTGATGCTGAATTAAAGCTAAGTATTTAATTGTATTCCTGTCTACTAACTTTCTAATCACCTAAGATGTTCCAGATACATCCCGTCAAGTATAGTTCATTGATCCTCACGTCAGCCTACGTGATAAACGCGTGCAATTAATGGTCACACTTCATGATCAGACTAAGAGTCAAATTGTGTGACTCAGCCAGGTCATCCTTTTTCCATGAGGCCCATAGTTCCGCCTCATACACGACAAAATGGCGACGAGTCTCATGCTAATTGGTTAGCTGTGTAACAAAGATAAAAAAGTGTGTTTTTCTTGTCTTCTAACGAACTATACTGTTGAACGGATGTTAGTCTCAGGACAGACGAGTGAATGTGTGTGACAGTGGTTTGGGTAGCTCCCATAGTGCCCAGTTGAGTTTGCCCTGATTTCATTTGCGCAATGGCTACGCCACAATCACCAGATGTACTGTCAGAATTTTACCGCTTGCAGAATCAGCAAACGCAGACGTTACTGGATGCACTTGGTCAACTCGTTTAAGGTCAGCGTGCGGTACAACAAGATTAGAGATGGGCAAAACTGTTCTTCTCAGAGATTGGATCAGAACTGTTCACTCCCTGAAATGAATTAGCTCTTTTTCATGACTCACCACTCATTTACAATATAAAATAAATGGAAGGCACATTGCCTTTTAAACTTGGTTTATTCCAGTACTATACCTGTATTTTGATCTTATTTGATCCTATTTTGAAGTAACACAGATAATGAGTAAAAATTTTCTATTGTTTATTGAAATTTCCACGATATGACAAAGTTTTTGATTATTGATTTATTTTGCACTATCGTGGTTTTTTGGGTGATCGGAAAATGTTGTAACTTGAGATTTACCTTAACAATATATTTGGCTATAACGTATTAAAATTTCATTAACCTCATACAAATACATCGCAAGCCATATATTTTTAAAGTGAACGTTTCCTTTCGAAGACGCCTAAAATCGCAAAATCCGTACCAGAATAAGAAAAAAAAATATAAATTTGACTGTAAAACGAAAGTGCTGCATATAGCCTTACGCAGAATAAAACAAGGAAAATATTGGTGTATCATATTTTGCGATACGTTTATCGGTTCGCTCGTAATTAAAGCGTAAATTCGAGTGTTTATAATAAAAATCCTATAGTAAGAGGAGTCATCAGGAACCTAATCTAATCAGTTTAAAGAAATAAAAATAAAATAAAAACAATTGATGTATACATAACATAATAATGTAATATACATAGCGGCATTACTACGAAGAACAATATCCAGTGGGGACGAACTCCGATGCAGAGGCGCTGAGTCGAGCAGGTCGAGCCGCGAGCTGTATTACTGCGTGAGCTGAGACCGCAGAGACCACAGTGACACCTGAGTCGCTTTGCTCGACGCTCTGGCTAGAGTCGAGACGGTGGGGCGAGCGTTGAGCGGGCGAGTTCCGAGGGAGGGGGTAGCGGTGAACTCACCCGCTCCGAGACAAATAGTTCGTTCCCTTGCGAGCGGGTTTTTGCAAGTAGTTCCTATGTTATCCGCTAGGTGGCTCTCTATCCTGTTGCTCGCATCAACTGCCCAGAGGGCAGGACGTGCGACTGAAACGATCGCCGACAGAGTGCGATGCAAAGTTACGCTGCGCCAGACACTGCGCGGCAGACGACGCACAGAGACGCCACGGCATATGTGAAACACAAAATCCAATGGGGCACTGCACAATGCAGGCAGCCAAGGTAGAAGCAGGGCAGAGGCCGGCGCTGGCTGTGTTGTGTGGCGTGCACTGTGCTGTGACCAGCAGAGGCGCTGCTGATATGCTCCGTCTCTCTCTCTCTCTCTCTCTCTCTCTCTCTCTCCCTCTCTCTCTCTGCCGTGGGAAACGTTTGGAGCTACCGTTCTTTTTTTCTGAATCACTGATTGTTCACTCCTTTGAAAGATTGAACTCTATGAATTAGTTCAAGAGCGGATCCCCCATCTCTAAACAAGATGCGGCCGCCAGCGCGCTACCGCTATTGCAGCCCCAGCACGCAGTGGCACCTCCGTTTCGAGCCCTTGATTCTGCATTGGAAAGCTGGACGGGGTGGTCGCGACTATTTGGCTTTCATCTCACCGCCTACAGGATTCAAGTAACGAGAGGCACCCTTTTCTCTCAGCATGTGTCCACATATCGTGTGATAGTCAAGTTGTTTACCCCAACGAGAAATAGCTACTTTGTCATACGAAGAGAGTCTGTCAGCATTGGATGTCTATTACAAACAGACTATTAACATTATGGCAAAGAGGTGCCAATTTTTCCGGACAAGACGTGCGATGGGACAGACTAATCGGGAGTGGGTGGCAAATTTACAAGACCTCACTCGCGATTGCGACTTGGAATGTCAACGTGGCCTCACGTACTCGGATACCATGGTACGTGACGCCATTGCATAGAACGTTTCTGATACACGTATCAGGGAACAGATTTTGAAACTTGTCAGTCCCTCCCTTTCCCAAGTGATCGACATATTGGATCGACAGGACACACTGGATTTTGCTCAGGAGTCGTTTGAAACTTCCCCAGCAGTGTGTCAGATTAGCAAGTCTGCAGCGCACGCTGCGCAGCGCCGTAAACGGCCCTCGTGCCCGGCAGCGCCTGTGCCGTCATGCTCTACGCCAAGTGTGCCGCTCCGGCAGGCAAATGCTGTTTTGAAATCACGCCCGTACTGTGTTACTATGCACACGCGACAGACTACACCGTCACGTCAGGCTGTTTGCTATTTTTGCAACAAAAAGGGACATGTTCAATCTGTTTGTCAAAGAAAGGCCTAATCGGAAATTCAAAATCATTCCAGGCACGTTGCTTCTCGCTGGAATCCGAATCGAACTAAGACTGCTGTAGCTCGAGAGCATTCTCCAATGGAAATTCTTAGTGTACATTCCACACCGACCAATGACGCTCTACTGGGTAGTGACTGTGTTCATTCTACCAATAGTGCACGTAGACAGAGATGGAAGTCCCACCCCACTGCTTCTGATTTCGTGCCTGTGTCTGTCAATGTTGCACGTGACAGTAGATTATGTCGTAGGAAAAACGATAAACTTTTAGTGGACTTGGACATTCACGGCAAAGTGATTCCATTCCAGCTCGACAAGGGAGTTGCCGTTTCTTTAATAAATCAAGACACTTACAAACTATTCGGCAAACCCCCTTTGCGTGACGCAAACGTTACGCTGACTAGCTATTCAGGACAGAAGCTCCCTGTATTAGGTCAGTGCAGCCTTCTTGCCACGTACAGAGGACAAACAAAACTTGTCTTTTTACGTACTTCTTTCTAATTTTTCAGAGAACTTGTTTGGGTTGGATTCTTTTCATTTGTTTTGCTTGTCCGTTTCGGATAATGTCCTATTAGTGAACCAGACTGTACCTTCATACAGTGTTGCACGTCTCTGCGCTGAATTTGCCGACATTTTTGCACCGGACCGGGGTTGCGCCAAGAATTATCAAGCACATTTGGAACTTAAAGCAAACGCGCAACCGAAATTGTTCAGAACACGCACGGTTACCCACGCATTGTGTGTTGAGGTCGCAAAAACATTACACGCTTTGGAAGCCCAAGGAGTAATTGAACGTATTGAGGCTTCCCTCTAGTCATCGCCCTTAGTCATTTTTCCGAAACCTTGATACTTTGTGTGGACATCAAGGCAACTGTGAATCCACAGCTAATGACTGCGACATTTTCTTTGCCACGTCCTGAAGATCTTTTTGATAAACTATGTCCGGGCACATATTTTTCGAAGTTGGACCTGGCCGATGTGTACTTGTAAATACCGGTGGACGAAGAATCCCGACGCGTGTTGGTAGTTAACACGCATCCGGGTTTGTACAAGTTTCGACGTCTGCCATTCGGATGCGCGTCGGCTCCTGCATTGTTACAACAATACTTTCAGACTGTTTGTGCGTCGATCCCCAGAGCCGTCAATTATCTTGACGATATAGAGGTCTCAGGAAGGACGGAGGAAGAACATTTAGCTAATCTCTGGACCTTATTTCTGGTTCTGCGACGGAACGGTCATCGCTTACGGAAGGACAAATATGTGTATTCTTTGCCAGTGACTTGCCATACCTGAGACATGTACTTAATGTCCAAGGCATACATCCCAGTCCCACGCACCTCCGTGCCATACGAGACTTAAGCCGTCGGCACACGGACCGTGCTGTTTGAACGTTAACGTCGAGCGTGCGAAGTTCAACGTGCTGCTGAACGCTCAGGAACGATGCGACTTGTGCATACGGTACGTGGGCCCCAACGTGGTATACGCGATCGCAACGCACTCCAGCGGCAGTTGAGGGGTGTTTCTAGTTCGTAAATCACACTGTTCACTCAACGGGCGCGCGTAAAATTCCCACGTTAGCTCTATTAAAACGCACATTTCCTTCATCGTCCACGAAAAGGAAAGTACCATGTCCAATCAATAAGGACACAGGCTTATAAGAGTTCCATTACAAACAGTGCAGCACAAATTTGGAATACTTCTCCGCATAAGATAAACATTATTTCATCATTCCCACATTTTAGTAAAACCCCTAGGTCACTCTTACTTGATCACTGTTCCTACCCAGCAACAGAATCCTTGCAACTTGTGAATTAAGAAGCATAAATGAAAAAGGAGCAAAAATCTTTATACACGTAGTGCAAGCTGTCCTGTAGACTAAGCCAATCGAACAAAGTCTCCCCTCAAAAAAAGGTGAGCATATATTTACATAACATCAGGTATTATAGTATATACTTGTATTAAACTAATAATAAAGTATCAGAACCCAATAAAAACTGGAATGTTAGGAAAAAAAATTTGGAAATGTTAGAACACGAAGCACTGTCCCCACAAAATCTCGGTTCGGGACACAGACGGTACTCACTACGCGTTTTGAGTGGATCTTCAGTGTATCGCTTCCTTCAAATAGCCTACTCTCATAAAACGCAAGTTACAATAATTCTTTGGCTTCGAATATGATGTTTTTCATTATTTTATTGGATCGAATCACACAGCTAACAACGGGTTTTCCAGTGATTCTCAATTTGCTGGTGCTCAGAAATGGCATATATACGTATAGGCTTGAAATGAATGCAATATGGCGCCTCACAACTCTGTACTGAAGGGAGACGGCGTGCGTGTGACGTAGGTAGCGTTGTTCCATCTCATTCGTCAACGTTCAGACGCTCGTTCAGAATATCTGACATGCCAGATATTGCTCTCCACGTTCGGAAAGACTCCCGAAGTGCTTTAAGCCGTGGACACACGGACCGTGTATCAGAACGTTGAGCGTTGAACGTTGAGCGTGCCGAGTTTCTGACGTCATAGCGTGGAATAGCACGTTCCGGAGTCTTTCCGAACGTGGAGAGCAATATCTGGCATGTCAGATATTCTGAGCGTGCGTCTGGGCGTTGACCAATGAGATGGCACAACGCCACCTACGTCACACGCACGCCGTCTCCCTCCAGTACAGAGTCGTGAGGCGCCATATTGGCATTCATTTCAAGCCTATATGTATATATGCCGTTTCTGAACACCAGCAAATTGAGAATCAGTGGAAAACTCGTTGTTAACTTTGTGATTCGTTCCAATAAAATAATGAGAAAGATCATATTCATGGCAAGAGAATTATTGTAACTTGCGTATTATGAGAGTAGACTATTTGAAGGCAGCGACACACTGAAGATCCACCCAAAGCGCCTTGTTCTTGGTATAATTTGTTATAATTAAATTTCAATTAGTAACATATCTACGATTAAGATTTTCAGCATGTGGTTATATAGTGTGATTATGAGTAAAGACTATGTCGTTGGTTTAGCGTATCCAATGGCGTCACTGTCCTATATAGATTTGTTTGTTGGGGCGGTGGTTCGCGTCTTGACACTTCTAAATTTTTTTTTCCTAACATTCACGTTTTTAATTAGGTTCTCATACTTTATTATTAGTTTGATATAAGTGTATACTATAATATTTGATGTTATGTAAATATAAGTTCACCGTTTTTTGGAGGGAGACTTCGTTCGATTGGCTTAATCTGCAGGACAGCTTGCGCTACTTGTATAAAGATATTTTGCTTCTTTTTCTTTTACGCTTCGTAATTCACATGTTGCAAAGATTATACTACTGGGTAGGAACAGTGATTAAGTAAGACTGACCTTGGGGTTTTACTAAAATGTGGGAATGATGAAATAATGTTTATCTTAATGCAGAGAAGTATTCCAAATTTGTACCGCACTGTCTGTAATGGAACTTTTATAAGCCTATGTCCTTATTGATTGGACATGGTACTTTCCCTTTCATGGACGATGGAGGAAATGTGCGTTTTATTGGAGCTAATGCGGGAATTTTACTCGCACCCGTTGAGTAAACTGTGTTATTTACGAACTATAAACATCCCTCAACTGCCGCTGGAGTGCGTTGCAATCGCGTATACCACGTTGAGGCCCACGTACCGTATGCACAAGTCGCATCACTCCTGAGCGTTCAGCAGCACGTTGAACTTCGCACGCTCAACGTTAACGTTCGACAGCACAGTCCGAGTGCCGACGGCTTTACCATCGCCGACGAATGTGAAGAAGCTACAGAGCATACTCGGCAAGATAAACTATTATCACAGATATATACCGCATGCGTCTTCCATTTCCGCTCCGCTTCATCGGTTGAGGCGCAAAGGTGTTCCATTTGTCTGGTCGGCGGAATGCGAATGCGCCTTTCGCCGGTTGAAATCGGCGTTGCTTTCTCATACTTGCCTCAGGCCATTCGATACCAAGAAACCTCTTTTGTTAATGGTGGACGCATCTGATTTCTGGATCGGTGCTGTGCTTGCGCATCAAGATGGTTTGCGCGATATACCTATTGCCTTTGCGTCAAAATTGCTCTCCTCTGCGCAAAGTAATTGTTCGCAGATCGAGAAAGAAGCGTTAGCTCACATATTTGGTGTGACGAAGTTTCATTACTTCTTATATGGTCGTCACTTTACAATAATCACCGACCACCAACCATTGCCATCGCTATTTCATCCGAACAAGCCTGTACCTCGACGTACGGCGCAGAAACTTATCAGGTGGTCTATTTTCCTCTCGCAGTACCGCTGCGATATTTTATATCGGTCCACTGCTAAGCACGGAAACGCTGACGCGTTCTCTCATTTAGCTGTTGCTGAGACTAAAGCATCAGATTCTTCCGAACTTGCTTGTATGTTCATCGACACTGAAACCGATGACGTGGTCGAATCATTTCCGATAGATTTTCGTCGTGTAGCCACAGCCACGGCTGCCGACCCTGTCCTTTCTATTGTTCTGCGAGATGTTACAACGCAATGGCCGATGTCAAATTTACGGATCTTGGACCCGTTGGTTCGCCGATTTTTTGCTCACAAACAGACTTTTTGTTCAGCGTGGTGTGTTGTTGTTGCGTACTGATAATGATCAGTCCAGGGTAGTAGTGCCCTGTGCTTTACAGTCCTCTGTTTTAAATCTTCTCCATCAAGTACATATAGTGCGCACGAAACAAATTGCTCGCCGACACTGTACTTGGTTCGGAATCGATGCAGCAATTACAAAGATTTGCTCTTCTTGCACAGTTTGTGCAGTTCAACAATCAGCACCACTGCAGAAATTCGTTTCATGGCCGAAAGCCACATTCTCCTTGGCAGCGCCTACACATGGATTTTGCTGGCCCATTCTGGAATGCTCGATGGTTGGTTGTGATTGATTGTTACAGTAATTTTCCTTTTGTTGTCCGGATGTCTTCCACAACATCATCGGCCACCATTCAAGCATTATCTGCTATTTTTTGTATTGAACGTCTTCCACAGATCGTTGTCTCCGACGATGGGCCATAATTCATGTCTGTAGAGTTTCAATCATTTTGCAAAACCAATCGTATTCAACGTCTGACGTCAGCGCAGTTTTCGCCACAGTCCAACGGTGCAGCTGAAAGGTTGGTCAGGACTTTCAAGTCGCCGATGTTAAAGTTACGAGACTCACATTCTCGGGAGGACGCAACGTTGCTCTTCTTATCCTCATATCGTTCTCAGCCACGAGATAGCCGCTCACCGGCTGAATTGCTTCATGGCCGTCCTCATCGCACTTTGATGACGTTGTTACATCCACCGCATCGTGTTACTCTTATTTTTGCTCCTGGCGACGTTGTTTATTATCGCCAATATCGTGGGTCCAAGCGTTGGCTTCAAGGGCACATTCTTCGCTGCCTCGGCCGCGCTATGTATGTGGTTTTGGGTGCCTCTGGTGAGGTGCACAGGCATCTCAATCGTTGCGCCTCTGTAGTCGCAAGGAATCTGCCGCTCGCCCTCTGCTTTCAGCTACGGTGCCGTTCGGTCAGTGCCCCTGGGAACCATCTACTGTCTCCCCTCATCCCCCGTTGCTACCGACGATTCCTACCATTTTGCCACACGACGACACGTCGGCGCAGATGCTTGGTAGCGCGCCGGAGGCATCGCTGCGCCGGCCTGGCACCCCTCTGGGTCAAGAGAAGATCGATCCATGTGAACACTTGTCCTCCAGAGTGGAACTCTTGCACTCTCCAGAAATGATGTCGTCTTCGCCTGTCGGGTGCCCCAACCTGATGGAGGTCGACCCTTCGGCCCCTCCCATAGCTTTAACGGCGCCGACACTTCATGTTGGCGTGCAGCCTGGGGGAGGTTTACAGGCGTTTTCTCTCTCCCCGCAGTCAGAATGGCGGCGTGCGGGTGGCACAGCCTCGCCTGAAGTTGGGATCCCCTTCTCCTCACATACATCAGCATGGGGTCCTCCCCCAGGCGGTCGCAAGCCGTATTCCAAGGCCGTTCGCAAATCTGCGGGGGAGGAATGTGGTGTCACCGCAAGGCACCACACTTGCTAGGTTGTAGGCTTCAAATCGGCCGCGGTCCGTCGGTACACATAGGACCCGCGACTCGCCACTGTTGACACTATGAGACGGAGCGCTGCCCACTCGTCTGGTCTTACGAGAGAAGCTAGCGCACTGGCCAGTTCTACAGCCGACTTTAATAAGAATGGTTCACTCGTTATAGCTTCAGAGATCTCATTTGCAGAGACGCTAGTTAGCATAGTCCTCAGTTAAGTCAGTGGCTACGGCCTAGCTAGGCGCCACATACAGTTTATGCATTGACAGTTGAGCTATATGTCTGAAGCAATCAGAATTGTAAAGAAGTATTTCCAGTTCAGTCTATAACTGCACTTGTAAATATTATTGTACAAAGTCAAGATCGTCGTTCACAGCTGATGCTGAATTAAAGCTAAGTATTTAATTGTATTCCTGTCTACTAAATTTCTAATCATCTAAGATGTTCCAGATACATCCCGTCAAGTATAGTTCATTGATCCTCACGTCAGCCTACGTGATAAACGCGTGCAATTAATGGTCACACCTCATGATCAGACTAAGAGTCAAATTGCGTGACTCAGCTGGGTCACCCTTTTTCCATGAGGCCCATAGTTCCGCCTCATACATAAGAAACACAATGTGACTTATGATAACAAAGGTGTTATCATTTGGTGACATACTCACAACAGGAAGACGAGATGTTCAGTATATATTATGAACCTGTGAAGTTATCCTCGAGATTGACAAGTAATGATTAATTTAGCGACTTCAGAAGAACAAGTGCAATGTTGGCATGACAGATTTGGTCATCAAGATAGACATCATGTATGGGATGTGCTCTCTCACTTCAGTATATCAGTGAAGTGCCGTGAGACCACATCGTTTTATGAGGGATGTATTCTTGGCAAATCCCACCACAAACAATTTAGCCACCACAGAGGTCTTCCACACACCGTCAGTGAGTTGAGCAGTGCAGATGTTGATGGACTAATGTCTGTTGACTCTGTAAATGGTTTTCGTTACCACCTGATTTTCAGAGATGATTCTTGTCGTTTCGTTTGTGTATATTTCATGCGAAATAAATCTGAAGTGGCTGACAGTTGGAAAACATTTCTGAATGAGTGCAGTGCTGCTGGTCATTAGGTAAAAGTGTTTTGGTCTGATAGTGAGGAGAGTTTAATTCTAACATGGTAGCTTCAGTGTCACGAAAACATGGTATTGAGTTTCGTCTTATGTGTCGAGACACTCCTGAACAAAATGGAGTTTCTGAACAAGCAAATCAACCTATAGTTGAATTAGCTTGCTCAGTGTTAACATCTAGCAAGTTACCTAAATCATTTTGTTCTCATGCCTGTGACACAGACATTTTTCCACTCGATCGCACTTGGAAGTCAAATGTTGAAGGTAAAACACCTTTTGGATTGTGTGCTGCCAAAGTGTTTGACAGTTTTAGCTATCTACGCATCTTTGGATCAAAATGCTATGAAATTTCGTTATAAGTTCGATGACAAAGTTATATCTGGCCATATCATTGGCTACATGAACGACAAAGATGGTTACAAAGCGTGGGTTCTATCAAAAATCTTGTGATGAAACGACACAATGTTTATTGTAATCATGAAAGCTATGTACAACTGGAAATTCGACTGAATTGGAATTTAACTCCATACCTGAAGAAATAGGAGAGAAAAGTGAATCTCCTGTTGATTAAATTGACACTAGTGACCAAGAATACTCGAATGAGTTACCAAATTGACGCCCAGTTTGTGAAATACGTCCTCCCATGAAATTTAGTGACTACAAATTTGGAAACCAGCCTCACCAATCTCAAGAAGCAAATGCGTTAGTTTGCCTGGCAAAAGCAAAACATGGAAAGCTTGCACCAACAAACTTCAATGGAACAATGGACCATAGTAATTCAATAAACGGTTTAATATGATGAAAGAAAAAATGAAGGCATTTGGTGAAAATGTTTGCTGTGACTGGGTGAATTGCTAAAGGTGAATGTGTTATCGATAATCGATGTGTACTTTGTGTTAAATATAGACCTGATGGATTGATTGATTGAGGCTATGCTCACTTGGTTGTGCACAGTATGTTTCAATGTGCTAGATTTGATCATGATGAAACCCAAAGTCAGTTGCTTGTTATGACACAAACGATGGTGGTATGAAAAATAGACATAGCGATAGACAAGGGTATCCCTTACCTTCAATTTTTCTTCCATAATGTATTACTACTTCCTTATACCCCAGAAGAGCTCGGTATAATGAATCTCGGTGGAGAAAGGACACACTGCAGCTAGTGGTTGGCGAGTACAATTCATAGCTCCTAGAGAAGGTTTCTGCTGATAGGAAGTAGGTCGAATTAGAACTTCCCTATATTTAACTCATGGAATTTTTAAGTACTCCATCTTACCTGAAGCATTTTCGGGATGTGGAATAATTATTTTGTTAAAAAAATCGCCGACCGGTGTGGCCTAGCGGTTCTAGGTGCTACAGTCTGGAACCGCGCGACCGCTACGGTCGCAGGTTCGAATCCTGCCTTGGGCATGGATGTGTGTCATGTCCTTAGATTAGTTAGGTTTAAGTAGTTCTAAGTTCTAGGGGACTGATGACCTCAGAAGTTTAGTCCCATAGTGCTCAGAGCCGTTTGAACCATTTTTTTTAAAAAAAATCGGCGACGATGTTGGTTGAAATTAAAAGTGTGGAAGTGGCTGTGTTCCTTTCAGATATCATGGTGTGAAATTTCTAGCAGTGAATATGTTTATGAAAAGCTAGTCAGTATAACCTCAAGTGAACGTGAGAATAACAGTGTTTTCAAGCGAATGTGATTTTTATTGTTCTTATTTTCTATGTTTTCGTGGCAGATGCTATTGTTTTTTTGTGTTCGTCACGTACCTCATGTTTGGTAACCGATGATCTTTCTGGTCTACTACTGCACTGCAATAGGTTTTCATATTACCAGTTTAATTGTTTCGTGTGTCATAATTTCAGTAAAATATCAGTTTTTCTTGCACATAAAGGAAATGTTTGTAACGGTTTGTTTCTGAATCGACCATGTGTAAGTTGAAACGGTTGGGGGGAGGGGGGGGGCGGTTTTGCCTTGCCGAGTTAATTTTATTTCGTGGTGGAAAAATGATTTCTTACATTTGTGCTTGGTTTAGTGTCTAATTTCTGAACAGTTAACCCTTAATCAAGTTTACCATGTGCTGAAGTTCGGCCGTTCGCAAGCGGCAGGCGCGGTTTCCATGTCGTATATCTACTCTACAAAACCTTGCAGATCGGATAAACCTCTTTCCAAGCTAGTGCATGAGCCTAATGGTGAAAGGTATCTCTCTGAACTATTTCTGTTGTGGGTATGTAGATGGAATGGTTGAATTATTTGTGTTCCACTTCCTTTTTGTGTGTTTTTTTCCTTTTTAATTGCGCTATTCTACCTTCTTTGCTACTTTTTTTGGAAACTACTGACAGCCTTGGGAGAGCTAGCCAGCCCTGACAAAACTCTACGATCTGGTGAGCAAAATGTATGAGACAGGCGAAATACCCTCAGACTTCAAGAAGAATATAATAATTCCAATCCCAAAGAAAGCAGGTGTTGACACATGTGAAAATTACCGAACACTCAGTTTAATAACCCACAGCTGCAAAATACTAACGTGAATTCTTTACAGTAGAAGCCGACCTCGGGGAAGATCAGTTTGGATTCCCTAGAAATGTTGGAACATGTGAGGCAATACTGACCCTACGACTTATCTTAGAAAATAGATTAAGGAAAGGCAAACCTACGTTTCTAACATTTGTAGAATTGGAGAAAGCTTTTGACAATGTTGACTGGAATACTCTCTTTCAAATTCTGAAGGTGGCAGGGGTAAAATACAGGGAGCGAAAGGTTATTTACAATTTGTACAGAAACCAGATGGCAGTTATAAGAGTCGAGGGACATGAAAGGGAAACAGTGGTTGGGAAGGGAGTGAGACAGGGTTGTAGCCTCTCCCCGATGCTATTCAATCTGTATATTGAGTAAGCAGTAAAGGAAACAAAAGAAAAGTTCGGAGTAGGAATTAAAATCCATGGAGAAGAAATAAAAACTTTGAGGTTCGCCGATGACATTGTAATTTGGTCAGAGACAGCAAAGGACTTGGAAGAGCAATTGAATGGAATGGATAGTGTCTTGAAAGGAGGGTATAAGTTGAACATCAACAAAAGCAAAACGAGGATAATGGAATGTAGTCGAATTAAATCAGGTGATGCTGATGGAATTAGATTAGGAAATGAAACACTTAAAGTAGTAAAGGAGTTTTGCTATTTGGGGAGCAAAATAACTGATGATGGTCGAAGTAGAGAGGGTATAAAATGTAGACTGGCAATGGCAAGGAAAGCATTTCTGAAGAAGAGAAATTTGTTAACATCGAGTATAAATTTAAGTGTCAGGAAGTTGTTTCTGAAAGTATTTGTATGAAGTGTAGCCATGTATGGATGTGAAACATGGACAATAAATAGTTTGGACAAGAAGAGAATAGAAGCTTTCGAAATGTGGTGCTACAGAAGAATGCTGAAGGTTAGATGGGTAGATCATGTAACTAATGAGGAGGTGTTGAATAGGATTGGGGAGAAGAGAAGTTTGTGGCACAACTTGACTAGAAGAAGGGATCAGTTGGTAGGACATGTTCTGAGGCATCAAGGGATCACCAGTTTAGTATTGGAGGGCAGCGTGGAGGGTAGAAATCGTAGAGGGAGACCAAGAGATGAATACACTAATCAGATTCAGATGGGTGTAGGTTGCAGTAGGCACTGGGAGATGAAGAAGCTTGCACAGGATAGAGTAGCATGGAGAGCTGCATCAAACCAGTCTCACGACTGAAGACCACAACAACAACAATACCTTTTTTGACGATTTATTTAGTTATTTTTTTTATTCAGGCACCAGTTTTGTGTATTCATAGGATGTGTTTCAAATTCAGTCATGAAATAAATGTGCTATGTAAAAGATAAATTCTGCATCCTTTATCTTTCTCATTGATGCCACTTTTCAAATTAATATTCTATTCTCTGATTTTTTAAAAGTTAATCTGCTTGCTTGTAATGAACAAAAATGGGAGGAAAAATCAAAGTGAATGTGTGTACTGTCTCAACATTAAGAAATTCACATTTAATTAAACAAGTTCATTGATGTACAACAGACAATGCTGTTCACCTTGTTAGTTTCTTTAAAAATTTGCATTCTTGTAATTAAATTCTTAATTTGATTTGACTGGTAATTTCCAGTTCGATCTTTTCTTAATTGTTAGGAAGGGCTTGGGCTGGTGACAAACCTGTAATTTTTAAATTTATAATTGTCCTTGTAAGGTGGCTTAACCAGAAATTGCACACAAGGGTTACATCTCCATTATTCTTGGTACGTAACATATGTCGAACCTTGGCTAGGATCCGTTTACAGTTCTACATACATATTTTACATATCCTGGCAGGGTAGCCTAACTACCGGTGGAACGGAAGCTACCAGAGTGGTAGGCTTTCCCCACCTACCTGACAGACAAACCAACCTCAGACTAAAAGGGGTAAACCTCTCTGTCCAGGTAATGAGATCCTAAGTTGGTCATCCTGTTCTACCCTCCAAATGAGAAGCGAACATCACTTGCTCTCAACAGACGACAACCAACTCAGTGTCCCCCACAAAAAAACCTGAAACCACATGTAAAAATACTCATTCACTCACATTCATGCACACATAAGGTAAGGTGATGGGATAAAGTAATAAATATAAGTCATGATTTCCTATGGAACATAAAAAAATCAAACATAATATCATTTAATAAGCCTTAGTTTGATTGCTCAGTCTTTCTGGGAGAGTTAATAAATTAAAGCGCAATCAGGCGGTGGATAGAATAGGATGCACAGAATCCAGTGAGACAAGCGTCTTATGAAACGACTCCACAGAGACGTTTCATTATTTGCATGCTTCAAAACGAGCCTAAAGATCGCACTGTTATTTTGAATTCTGATTTTGATGTATCTAAAAATGAATTCACTGCACTTTGAGCTGTTCTGCGATAAGTACATCATCGATAGAAATAGTAATCAGTCATTTTTCTGTTTTGCTTTGTCTAATGTAACTTCAGGGATTTGCTGCAAAACTAATGAAGCTATTCTTTCATAAATGAGTGAAAAATTATTCCAGCAATGAGGTGATTGCTTAAGTGCATACAATGACTTCTTGAAGCGACAAACATAACCTGACCAGTCATCGAAACCTTCTGGTTGAGTCAAGTATATTATATAATTCATCACACAAAAATGCAATTCTAACATCGAATTAACAATACTTCAGATTTCTTCTGCTGCAATCTCTATTAAAACAAGAAGTTTTTCAAATATATCATTCAGAATTTCGTAACTCAAATTAAATTATTATAAGTCCTATTTTGAAAGACATTAAATCCTCTTAATTGCATTGTTGCGAAAGATCGCCACCAAGATGTCAGCAATTATGCAGCATACGCATAAGATGGGCCACATACGACTTTCTCATATTTTAAAATGTGGCGTCCATTTTGTTTACTTAGAGACAATTTTTGCTATGCCTAGTTAAAAATAGTTGTTAATAACAGCATAACATAAATTAGTTTCAAATAACATTGATTACGTATTCTGTAGTAAGACCAAAATAAGAGAAGTACCAATGGATCCAATCAATCAAATGAATGTTGAATCTGATGTCACTGTTGTCAGTAATACTGATATGGCAACAGAGGAAATGAACACCACCATTTGTGTAATACACTTAAACATGCAAGGAGTAAAAATGCAGATACATTATTATTATTTATGAAAACATTATTGTTTAAGAAAGCTGCAGTAATGATGAATAAGTGTGGCCAAGAAATTGGCGAATTCCGCTCATATAAATAGAAATTGGCACTTGGCCACACGAATGTCAGCGCAGTTAGATAGTACTCTAGCTGAACATGACAAACAATTTGCTGCACAAATTAATACCACTCTTTCAGAATGTGACAAAAAACTGGTCATATGAATGAATATGCCTGAAAAACAGTCTGCCGTTCAAATTGGTATGACACTTGCTGATCGAGACAAAGAATTAGTTGTCCAAATTGATACCAGTTTGTCTAACATTTCTACCGAATTTTCAGAACTGAAGAAAAGTTACAAAGGCCGACTGGAAGCAGTAACGAAGTTCACAAATGATGCACAGACACTGCAGACAATGCAGTCTACAATAGAAACCCGGTAGAGCAGTTGTCTGAAAGGGTTTTGAGTTAAGTACTTGATCCTGTAAAAGTAGCAAACAGGTGCTCAGACACCGAAAGCCAAAGATTTTCCAACGAATTCATCAAATGGTTGGAAGGAAAAACAATCAGGTTAATAAACAGATAAATACCAAATGCTGAGATACCGTACAGTGATTTAATGCTGAAGCAACAAACGAATCGGGGGCTGTAGTTAAATACCGAATGGGGAGAACCCATACAGTGACTTAATGCTGAAGCAACAACGTTCAGAATACGTTAGCAGATATAAAAGTGTACTGAATCGCGATCTTCCCGAGCAGTGCGATCATATGACCACTCAAGTTACCAAGTTACACAGGAAGGTTATGAAAAATAAGGCACCGCCACGTGGCAGTGCACCTGCAGCAGCTTTCTCTTACGAAATGTATGAGTTGGGTAATGCTTACCAACGAACTTATCCTAGTGAAACGGGACCAGTTAGTCCCCATGCAGAATACGTGAATGAATTGGTGGGAGCAGCACTCGCCTTAGTGGTGATATTCTTAGAGGAAAGCTTACTTAAGCATTGTCAGTTTAAGGTATTTTCACCTGAAATCTCCACCCTCCATTGTCTCCATAAGGCCTGTAACAGTGTGCTACCTAGATCTTGGCATGAAAAGCAGAAAATTCAGTTTGTGACAGCATATATTCAAGATGAAGGGCCCCTAAGGGGAAATGATGCTGCTGACCAATGTACCACGTATGACAAGTTTGAGAAGGCCCTTCTGGTCAAGTGTGGGTCAGAAGCTGCCAGGAACGTTTTAGGAAGGAGGTTTGTTGTCTCGAAGTTTCCAGTCCAAAACAGGGTACTTCGAGTGCTACATTAATAACACAAGATACTGGGGCAATCCTGTCACACATAGGGATGTGCAATGGATTTTAGAGGCCAAATTGTCTATTAGCGTATGTGAGAGGTTAATCGCCATACCAGACTGTAATTTTGAATACTTCATATCGGTTCCACAAAGATTTTAAATTTGCTAATGGCAACGGTGGTATGCAGCCTGTGAATCCAGACTAGCACGCCAACAATCACGGGCGCGGGAACGGATGCTCTGACAATGGCACAGCGCCGGAAGCCGCGCCGCATATTCGAAACAATAACGTAAACAAACAGAGCTCACCACCCTTTTACAGTCGTCCCTGGAGACCATGCAAACCGTAATTGGTCCCCACAGGACCAATGGCATTCAAATTTCGGAAAACTGTGGTACCAAGAGAAAGGAAATCAGCTACAGTCTCGAAATTATAGTTATTATAACAGGTCGGTGGCAGTCATCTCAAAACTTTAATTTTGACTACACACATGCAAACAGCATGAAACCTCCATTGGCTCTGATCTGAGAAGCATACCATCCATATTGTTAAGTGACAGGCGAGTCCACCTCGACAATGAATGATGCAGCAATCTAGGTACTACTTCATTATGCTCCCTGCTGACAGTCAAGGGCCAGGAAGGAGCCACAGTTTCCACCGAGAAACTATGTATGTTGCGGTACAATGATCACATAGTCGTTAGGACAGAGCTCTTTAACGACTCTGAGATGTCTAGCACACCTGCACAAGAACATGTCCAGGTCACAGTTAATGCGGTTGTGGGAGGAATTCTGACCATAGTTATAATTGCATAAAAAGTTCTCGGTTTACTTGCCGCGTCAAATTTGGATAAAATCCCAAGCTTTCGATGACTACCTCCGTCATCTTCGTCAGGGGTAAAACTGACTGTCGTGGACCGGTGAGGCTTCCGCTTTTATAAGCAGTGGACGGCTTCTCATTGGCTGGATGACGTCACGGTGAAACCGATGCGTACTGAGGTGGCGGCCTCTATATCCATAGATTTTGTTTGCGAGCTTTATCCAGCGTTGCTTGCAGCGCCATCCATCGCAACAGGCGGAGAACTGCGAGGAATGTAAGAAGTCTCCCTCTGCGCTCTTTCTATATCAATTGCGCGCTTCCATGCATTGCTGAGTGCATAACCGGGATCTCTGTTGAAATTATTTTCACAGAGTCTAATTTCAACTGCTTCCCTGATGACAGAGTCCCAATAGTTTGAAGCGTGAGCAAGTAGTCTTGTTTCATCGAATAAAATCTTATGTTTATTTAACAAACTGTGGTCAGCCACCGCTGATTTTTCTAGATACCTGTATTTCAGGTGACGCTGATGTTCCACACTGCGATCGGCGACAGTTCTTATAGACCGGCCCACATAACTTTTGCCACACTCGCAAGGAATGCTGTAAATTCCCGGTACTCTCAGGCCAAGATTATCTTTCACGGGTCGCAGCATTTCCTTAATCTTCCTGGGTGGCCGGAAGACTGGTCTGATTCCTTGCCGGCTTAGGACTCTGCCGATCTTGCTGGTCGTTGCACTGCAGAATGGTAGCCGCGCGATGTCTTGGTCCTCTTGATCTGTTCGAACAGCATCCTTTCTTGGTTTCTTCGCCAGAGTAGATCTGACCCCTGACGAAGATGACGGAGGTAGTCATCGAAAGCTTGGGATTTTATCCAAATTTGACGCGGCAAGTAAACCGAGAACTTTTTATGCAAGGACTCCATCGCAAAAGACTTCGTAGTCACATAGTTATAATTGACACCAGTGCCAATATGAACATTGTTGCGGACAGTTTCCTTTAAAGGATTGTCTATATTATGAATGTGCCCACTGTTTGGTATCTGGTGATACTTGAACCAGAAACCAGAGGGTAAATAAGCAAGTGCAGATTGACGTCAAATCCGAGAATGAAGCAATTAGCTGCATGTTTCTTGTGGTGAAGGGTTAAGAGTCAATTGTTTATCGGACATGTAATTCTTGAGAGGAAGGAATACAAGAATCAACCTTCCAAGTGACCACTACCGTTAAATACTCAATGGTAGAGAGATTTTCTTAAATTTAATTAAAATAAAGGCATGTCATGATAAATTTTGTCTGGGAGTTCGGCCATTACCATTAAATAGTCAGTGGTAGAGACGTTTTCTTAAATTTAATTAAAACAAAGGCATATCATGGTAAATTTTGTCTGGGAGTTAAAACAAGAGTAATAAGATCTTGGGTGTTGTACACACACAATCACCTTGGTCATGCTTATGCCACACTGGTTTTGTCAGATTATGAAGATGCAATGGGTGACCCTACCCACATGTACAGGAAAGTAGAAGAATCTGAATGTTTGTCAGAGGACAGGGACTCTACTTAGCAAAACAGTTGATGTGTTATCCTAAAGTTTTCTCCAGTAAAGCTGGTGTGATTAAAAGCTATCAGTATCATATGGAGGTGGTCGAAGCACAAAACAATTGCCACAAATTCTATTCCAGAACGTGGCCTAGAGAGAAGACTGTGAAGTATGAAATTCAGAACATGATACAGTGGGGCATAGTAGAAACATCCTTGGCCCTTACAGTAATCCATCACAGAACCATACCAGACATAATAAAGGAATGAATCCCAAAATTCTATGGAATACAGTATCCACAATAGAGCTCCACTCCTCCTATTGCCAAGTGCACTTAACGAAGGAATCACACAAGTACACTGCTTTTATTTTCCAGGGTGCGAGAAGGGAGCGGGGAAGAGGTCACACTGATTTAAAGTAAGAATATAGCTTGAAGCATTCTGTCTCATTGCCTGTCCAGATTCCAACAAGATTAAAGGAGAGATATTTAAAAAATATATGCAATAGAGATTTTGTACATAGTACAAGGTGTCTTATTTGTAAATATGTTACTTATCGTTATTTATTTTATTTATATATCTTTAGTACTGTTAGTCACGTTTGCTGACTGAATATGATAAATATGGCTCACTGCAAGTGTATAAATACTAAGTTTTCATGACATTCTTATCTATTTGTACGTGGTAGTGATTATTACCAGAAGATTGAGAATCCATCTATGCAGGATGTAAATAATTCACAGCTGATTAGATGGAATTCTGATTTATCTAATACATTGTGAGGTGGCTGTAATTTCGCACCTTACAAGCACTCATCTACATACTTCACTGTTACTTACAACTGATATTATGCATCATTTGATAGGTTGTATGTCGTATACATGAATATTTAAAGAAGAATGACATTGTCACATACACCTTGTAAATAGTTGTTAGCGCTTACTGCTTGAAAGGTGATGCAGTGTCTTTATTACCAAAATGGCATAATGAATGATTGCCTATACTAGTAGAGGTTGGAACCCCAGTGGAAATAAAACGACAGGCGTAACTCAGGCCGTGGGTGGAAAAGCCCGCACAGGTGTGTTGGTCCTGCTTAACAGAGGAAGTAGCCGTAGCGGGATGATCGGGGCACCTGAGCACTGAAGCACTATAGAGTGGCAGCTGGCTGGTGTTATAGCTAGGCCACAACGATAACCAGAAACTCTGAAAATCTTGGACACACAGAGTGGAACGAGGAAGTGATGATGATGTTTGGTTTGTGGGGCGCTCAACTGCGTGGTTATCAGCGCCTGTACAATTACCCAGTTTTTGCTCAGTCCAATTTCGCCACTTTCCTGGATGATGATGAAATGATGAGGACAACACAAACACCCAGTCATCTCGAGGCAGGTGAAAATCCCTGACCCCGCCGGGAATCGAACCCGGGACCCCGTGCTCGGGAAGCGAGAACGCTACCGCGAGACCACGAGCGGCGGACTGAACGAGGAAGTGTTACCTTGGAAATCATGCAGGCTGGGTTATTTCAAAGGATTTTTTTCTCTGAGAAACGTACCATTGTATGAATTCCTAACTGACGCATATAGGTTTTTCCTCACAAACTTTCCGTGCTGGACGACAAAAGACTAAAATACGGTTGGTCGGCGTCCGGGAGAATCTGTAGAGAGGGAGAATATTCCCTGGTTTCGAGAATGATTCGCCTTCTGCAGTTACAAGGGAGGGGAGCCGAGCTTTGCAGGGAAGCCAGTGGTGGAGCCCATGTTTGACGGTCGGTTAGTATCAGCTTTTGTTGGTACAGACAGACTTGCTGTCATTGCTCTCAGGAGATTTTATAGTTAGAATAGTTAGGCACTGTAACGTTGCGAACTTATACGAAACTGCACATCGCCTCTGGGTACGGCGTCGTCGTTGAGTACGCAGCGTTCAGTGATTGGGAACACTTCTTCTGCCTATACTCACGTTAGGCGTTTTCTGATCTCTGTTCTAGTGGCTGGGAGTTCGCATTTCTCGTCTGTAGAACATAGAGAGGAGAAGACAGTGTTAGATTATACTAGTCAGAGGACTGTCTTCTACCGTCTTAGTGTTTGAATGATATTTTGTGGCTGGAGTTCTTCTGTCGTCACACACATGTACGAGAACCATCACTCCTATGCACTGGGCACAGCATGTATGGTGAAATTGCTAATACCTTCGGCTTATTAGGGCTATAAAGCTTAACAGCTGAGATCAAGTAACTTTTATTTCCACTGAGGTTGCACACCACTGTAGATTATCTTTGAAAGTAGTGTCTTCTAGTGTTTAGTACGTAGATGATGTCAGTCATTTCAAGTTACTTATATTAGATAGCGTAGCTTTAAAAAGGGCAAATTTGGGTAGTTGATCACTGATATTAGTTAGGAAATTCATTTGTCTCTCTCAATGTCCATTGAACATTAATATATAAACATTTTCAATATATAAAGGGATTTTAATCTACTGTAGTTACTACTTCCCTTAATCATTCATTTATGTTTATCTTGTAATTTATATGTTAAAGAGCAAGGAGGCGATAATATCACCATTAAGAGATTCTAAGATCTGCTTCATGGGGTAGTCAGACTGGGCCAAATCTTCACTTTCACATTCAGTATTTCCCATTGCACACATTCATTTTACACCCACCTGGAGTAGCATCTTGGAACCTTTAACGTTATGGACATTTCCATAAAGGATGGACAGTGTATTTAATACAAAAAGATCATTTGTAAATAGTTGCATAAATCCTAAATGGGAAGAGACATGCTTCTGTGGAAAACAGATTTACTGCATGTGCGATATTAGTGAGAACATGAAACATTAATTTTGCATACTGCAGTGATGTGATGAGTAGTGACTACATTAAGTGCAAGATACTGCCTTAGCGGCCACGATGAGGTTGTATACATGGATACATAGTACAGGCTATGTATTATCTGTGTATATTTGAACACTGGGATTAAAATATACACAGGAACCTACTAATCTGTATCATGTGTAATACCGAAAAAATAAGAAACCGATCATACTAGTTATAAGTCAAGCTGCTGTTTGCAAGACATATTTGAACATAAAGTAAAGTAAGAAATATGCTATGTAATATTTTCCCTAGAGGATTAGCGCTTATACAAGAAAACTTTCAATTTCATAGTATATTGGTAGCACAGTGCCATAGTACTCAATGTAATAGAAGCTATGCATTGTTTAACGAGCGTTTCACTCTTCTTTTGAGTCCTTTTTTTACCTCAGGTTTTTTTCTTTGTTGCTTGTCATTAAGTTTATAATAAATATAGAAAAGGAGACCGTTTTTGGTGGGACACAGATGAACTATTGTAAATATTCGTTGACCTCACTTCCACAGAGAAAATTTTTGTGATCTGTGGGATGAATAAAAGAAGTGAAGTTGTGTGAGAGCCTACATGATGTAATTAAACTCATAACTGTGGCTAAACCTAACATTCTCTCACTTGAAATAATGAAGTACTATAAGTAGGATGCACAACCAAGTGAAAGGTGCTGTGTGATACATGCAATCAGATATTTAAAAAGACATTTGAAAATGCACAGGGCCTGTGTACTCAATTCTGATGAACTGGAAGAGACGTGGAATCGAGTGATGAATCTAAGGACGCTCCTCATCTTCTTTACGTCCGCCCCCGGTAGCTGAGTGGTCAGCGCGATGGACTGTCAATCCTAAGGGCCCAGGTTCGATTCCTGGCTGGGTCGGAGATTTTCTCCGCTCAGGGACTGGGTCTTGTATTGTCCTAATCATCATCATTTCATCCCCATCGACGCGCAAGTCGCCGAAGTGGCGTCAAATCGAAAGACTTGCACCAGGCGAGCGGTCTACCCGACGGGAGGCCCTCGTCACACGCCATTATTATTATTATCTTCTTTATATCCTGCAATTGTTGATAAACACTTGCACTTTCAAGAACACATGATACTGCAAACTCAGGTTACAAGCTAACCTCCTGCTCAAATGGCGCCTGCAATAGCAGAGTAAAGTAAGTTGTGTGTAAACACATTAAATGTGAATCTCGCACCATTACACTGCACTGATATTTGCTTGTTGTGAATGATGAACACTTAAATGACTTCTAGGTAACAAAATGTTTCTTGTTTCGAATATCTGAGGAGGACAGTCGATTTCTTAAATATGTTAAATGTTGAATCTAGCAAACAGGGCTACCTCTTTATAAAATGAATGTACTAACCAACTTTATCATAGGACGGCACAGCATGTCAAGTCTTAATGTAAGATTGATACTGCCCCTATAACTGTTTCTTGAAGTCATGGCGAGTGGTTAGCAGAACATCATGCCAGCCAACTTGGGCGGCGATTTGTAGCTGTCCTTCACAGCAGAGCTTCCTGGTCAAGCCTCCGCACTTCAGCTATCAGGGCGCCACAGACCTATCACCTGGCAACCCTGGATGCCTGATCCAGTCACTTGCCACTGCACAACGATGCAGCAGCCTTCATTCAACTCTTGACAAACTCAGTTCATTACTATGTTCAAATGTTTTCTCCAGAACTAAATGTACATACAGAAGTTCTGTGTTGAATAAATGCAAAGATTTAATCATTTCTTTAATCTGTTTACGTGTGAAAAAGAATTATGATTTCGAACACTCCATGTAAATAACAACTTTATGTGTGAATAATGAAAAGGATGTAAAATCTGAGATAAGGTAAACATTAGACATGACAGTAAGTAATGAACATGCTACTGTGTACACACGTATAAGTCAGAGCTCAAACTGCAGAGAATGCATGGCACTGTCCCTCCTTGGCTCCTTTTTCTCACAAGCTGTTTCTAGAAGGAGCGGGATGGAGAACTTGAAACGATAAATGAACTGAGAACATCAAACTACACTACTGGCCATTAAAATGGCTACACCAAGAAGAAATGCAGATGATAAACGGGTATTCATTGGACAAATATACTATGTGATTACAATTTACGCAATTTGGGTGCATAGATCCTGAGAAATCAGTACCCAGAACAACCAACTCTGTCCGTAATAACGGCCTTGAAACGCCTGGGAATTGAGTCAAACAGAGCTTGGGTGGTGTGTACAGGTACAGCTGCCCATGCAGCTTCAACACCATACCACAGTTCATCTAGAGTAGTGACTGGTGTATTGTGACGAGCCAGTCGCTCGGCCACCATTGACCAGACGTTTTCAACTGGTGAGAGATCTGGAGAACGTTTTGCAGGGTTTTGCAGGGATCGAATGAAGGGTAGGTAACACATCTGAAATGTAGCGTCCACTGTTCAAAGTGCCGTCAAAGTGCCGTAAACAGAACCTGGATTCATCCGAAAAAATGAGGTTTTGCCATTCGCGTACCCATGTTCGTCGTTGAGTACACCATCGCAGGCGCTCCTGTCTGTGATTCAGTGTCAAGGGTAACCGCAGCCATGGTCTCCGAGCTGATAGTCCATGCTGCTGCAAAAGACGTCGAACTGTTCGTGCAGATGGTTGCTGTCTTGCAAATGTCCCCATCTGTTGACTCAGGGATCGAGACGTGGCTGCACGATCCGTTACAGCCTTGCGAATAAGATGCCTGTAACCCGACTGCTAGTGATACGAGGCTGTTGGGATCCAGCACGGCATTCCGTATTACCCTCCTGAACCCACCGATTCCATATTCTGCTAACAGTCATTGGATCTCGACCAACGCGATCAGAAATGTTGCGATACGATAGACCGCAATCGCGATAGGCTACAATCTGACCTTTATCAATGTCGGAAATGTGGTGGTACGCATTTCTCCTCCTTACATGAGACATCACAACAACGTTTCACCAGGCAACGCCGGTCAACTGCTGTTTTTGTTTGAGAAATCGGTTGGAAACTTTCCTCATGTCAGCATGTTGTAGGTGTTGCCATCGGCGCCAACCTTGTGTGAATGCTCTGAAAAGCTAGTCATTTGCATATCACAGCATCTTCTTCCTGTCAGTTAAATTTCGCATCTGTAGCACGTCATCTTCGTGGTGAAGCAATTTTAATGGCCAGTAGTGTAACTTTTGAGTTCCAATTAATTGCTGTAAACTTAAAATTAAATTTGTTATCATTAGCATACTTTCCGCCTGAGCACTTATCCTGAATGTCTTTCAATAATTTACTATTTCTGTAAAATTTTCTTAACAAATCTTTACTGGGATATGTTAATTTATCTCTTACACTCTGTGTTTCTTTCCTAAAAGACAACATAAATATGTAACATTGAAAGATAACTCACAACCCCACTGCAGTTGGATGCTTGTCTACACAATAGTTACCAGCATTCAAAGAGGGTATGAAGTATTTCATGTTACTATTTCTTTTTTTCTATTCTAATTTGTATTCTGGAAGTTAATAGTGCAACGATGTGTGATAAAAAAAGATTATTCATTTGCGAAAGACCAGTTTGTGATATATGTTTGCCAAATTTTCAAAGATTGCACTGAACACAGCGAAACGTCGAGCAGTTGTAAAGGTGGTGAATGCAAAGCCATTGAGAATAAAAGAAGGAGCGCTCCTCCGTTATTTTCTTCCTGTAAAATCATCCCTCTTTTGAGCTGTGGAGGCCTAACGTGTGTAAGCAGTTACTGTTTGCTGGATGAATGTTATATATCGATTGTGTCATTAATATGAGATCTTAAATATATATTCTCTTACATAAGGATTTTAATATGTTTCTGGAAAAAAGAGGTGAGGTTAACAGCGGACTGTTGGAACACAGACGGCCCCAATTTGTGGTCCTTTCATTAAATACTTTTCATTTAACTGCCCAAACCTCCTGAAATAATTTATCTGACCACTTCTCGGCTATATGGAATATTTTGCGATTGAAACTTCGCAGGTCTGATCGGTTTCCATTTCTAAACAGTGGCATCTGCCAGGCCACCTAGTGGTTTAATATCAAGCTATCTGCGAATAAAAAACATGGGTGGATTTCTGTAAGGTAAAATACGATATAAAACCACAGAACTTTCCTATGATGCACCGTATTTTGTGCATCTTAGTAACACCTTCAATGTGGGATGTCTCCCTACTTCAGCCATCCTACTGTTCTAACGTAACAGTCTTCAAATTCTGAAATTATCGTTGCCTCTTTCAGACACCTTTTAACTTTTAACACTCACTGCAGGATAGGGAGTGTACACTACAGACTGCTATAATTGAAAATCGTATTATTAGTAAATACACCTGGAATTCGCTTCACATATTAACAATAGCTAAAACTTCAAGCTCATAACTGCTGTATCTTTCATCTTGAGTTGTTTTTTTACCATATATGAGACTTGAAGGAACTTCTTATCACTTAGAGGTTTTTGTAATAACATGGCTATAAAATAGTCTTTGCTTGCGTCATGTGTGGTTCAGTTTCACATTTTGGGTTGTAAATTTTCCGAACTAGATCCAATGAAAGAATATCTTTGAGCATATTGATTGCTAGCCTCCGCTTTTCTTCAAATTTGGTTATTCCTCAGTTAATCGCTCAGAGGTTTGACAATGGCAGAGTAAACTGAGATAAGCTTCCTCAAGAATCCAGTTAGATGTAGAAAACTTTGTACTGACGCAATAGATTTCGGCTCTGGAAAGTTTTTAACTGGTATTGTCTTCTCAGAAGAAGGTCAGATTTGTCCACACTGTATAATAAGCCCAATAGACTCTTCAAGAACTGGGATTTTACAGTATTAATTTCCAAGTCGTATTCTGCTACAGTTTTTAACACTAAACCAAGCCATTCAAGTGGCCCATCATCACTCTTTGTTGGTATTACAATATCGTCCAATCAAATAAATTTGGCGTTCTCTCAAACAACGCTCAAAAGACAGTGTTTATAAAACACTGGAACACTGAAGGTGAATTTGATAATCCAAATGAAAGTTTCCTGAACTTAAACTGCCCTGAATGTGTCACAAACGAGTTTTATTTTCAGTCTATACAGTTGTCATGTTCTCCATTTTTCTATTTTACATCTACAACTGGCTATCATATTCAGATGAACTTTGTTCTATTATACCTTGAACAAGCCCCATCTGGACTTGATTGTTAACAATATCATTCTCTGCTGGTGAAAACCTGTGGGCCTACTATATATCAGTTGCTCTTCTCTCACAGCAATTTTCATTCTGACGTCATTGAAATTTGTCTTTCTTGGAGGGTAATTAGTCAATAAACCTTCCATGCATTCCTTCTTTTCATTACTAACAGAGCTATCAATATCTAATTCTGCTTTGTCTGCTATATCGTTCCATATAATTCACTTCTGGCTTCCTCGTGGTAACTCTGCCCTTGTGTAGTTAAACTTATATTCCTAAACTCATGGAGTCTCTTGACACAACATAAACATATGTTAAAATTATATTGCCAAACTCAAAAATGCCTGTAAGATACCCTTGTGGAGAGACAAAGTTTTTCCCAAATCCTATTGAGACTATACCTGTTTATTTCAAACTTGGAGCTTCCATAATATCACAAACATCCTGTTGTAATAAATTAAGTCGAAAACCACAATCAAGTAGCATCCTTGTCACGCTATGACAGTCCCTTCCTATTTCCTCCCCTTATGAAACTTAATGTAATAATTCATTTTCAATGTCTTTGAAACTGCTCCAAGATCCATCCATTTCAATTTTTATTAAATTAATCGAGATGTTTGCATCTTCATGCTTGTACAAACTTTTCACATAGGCTAAACACAAGATAATTTACTATTAGTTACACATTTTTCACTCAGACCCTTTTTCACTTTCTTCCACCAGTCTGGATATAAGGCTCTACTGATTTCTACTAACCAGCTCCAAATCAATTATCTATCAACATAATTCCCAATTTGATATCATAAAACTCATAAACATTTCTTCCTCTTACCTTCTAAACTGACTCAGAATTATCTCTACAATTTCTGATTAATACAGATTGTTGAGCATGGACAGGTGACAAGAGTTTTTCAGTTTCAATTTCATCACATACTACATTTTCTCAGTTTTCATTAAGAAAAACATTATCAAGACTTAGCTTCAACAGTTTCTCAGCATTTACTTCAACATACATTTTGTATTCACTTTCAGAATCCTCAACACTTTTCTCCTCTACAACAGTATTTATAATATCAAAACGTTCACTGAAGTTGCTTTCAACACAAGTGTTTTCACTTTGCCCCTTCCCTTTTTATCACCATTACCGATGTGTTTCCCAGATGGTTTCCCCTTGTATCCTGTCTATAATTTGTCAGCAATTTGTTTCCTTCATCCCATATTTTAGTTCTGTTACCACCATTTCTTTCTCAGCCTCTATCTCTTTCATTGCCATTATAATCTCTTGCCATATCATCCTGATTTTCAGTTCCCCCTGTCCCTTCTTCTGAAATTCTCCCAATTAAACCAGAATTCCAACCACTATTGTGGCAGTTATCATGGCCAAAGTTATATGTAAGAGTCCTCTGCGTAGTCTATCTAATCTGTCTATGTACTTTAGAAACTAAATGAATTACCTGGTTCATAAATTAGATCTGACTGTAATGTTTCTGGCAATCTGATTCTGAGTGCATCTATCTGGGTCATTTCACCAAACAGTTTCTCTAAGTGTTCCTAGTTTCTTCAATTGGTTCCTGCAAAAATCTTTGATTATTTCATTCATTTACCTTAAAAATCCACTCTTAATTCTGTCTTGCTTAGATTATGAACAAAATTTTTCCAAAAAACTTCTCTTAGCATTATGAAATGTTTCTCTCTGATCAAAATGTTGATTAGCCCAAGACAATGCCTCTCCTTCAAAAAACTTTTTGACAAATTTAATCGTTCCATTATCTGAATACTAGGTTCAAAGTTATGTTTACAGTGTTACAAGAAATCAACAGGATGTGAACTGCCAAAAGGAAACCTTTTCACTGATAAACTAGACAAAATGGTACCATTATTCATGTAGAAGTTCTTCAATATTAATTTTTCTTGAATTTCATTAACTTTTTTATGTAATACATTTACATTGTTTGTTGAAGTTCCATGTACCTCATTTATTTTTGAATGTAATTTAGTTATTTTACAATCTGTTTCAGCCTTAACTTATTAACTTTCTCCTTTATTGCTTTTTGTACAGATTTTATTTCTTCAGTCTCTTCCTTGCTTTGAATTATCTTTGACAAATTCATTTTTTAGAATTATGACTATATTCTCAACTACATCTATTCTGGAATTCATCCCTTTCATACTATACCACCTACTAAATGATTTTAAATATGAGATTTCTGTTTTCGAAAGATATTTTCATTTCACGTTTTAAAAGGGCACTGTCAGCTTTCCTAGTTGACTCTTGGTGATTAGCAGTTCTCACTTGAAAGAATCACTGTTGATTTTCGTAACTGACACTTCGTTTCCTAATTTAGTACCTATTTTCCCCTTTTGTCCTGACATTGTTTTCAGTGGTTTGACAATTTGGAAACTGTCTAAATGTCAATTGAAACTTTGTGCTCAACTTGAGTAACTTGATTATTGCTGTGACATACTGTTTGAAAGATTTTTTTAAAAATTTTCATTTGTCATCTTGATTACTCTTGAAGTTAGCATCATCCACGATAATGTACTTACAGTGACAAAAACAGGTCTGTTCACGTTTTTTCACTGCAGAGTGTTTTCAATATGTAGTAGGTCATATTGCTGGTAAAAAATAACAGGGTTAATGTCTTAGTCACTACAAAAAATGCCAGACAGAACTGACAAATCTAACAATCCCATTCTCTGATTTCAATAAACATGAAGACAATTAATTAAACATAGATTGGTATCTGAATATTTCTGACATCGTCAGCAGACATAGAAATGAATAACATTGCAATTGATAATCGTAGTTGTAGCTGGCAGCACCGATGTTGTTTGTTGCAATAACCAGAAGTAAAAAATATACTTATCGTTACACATTATTATTGTTGTTGGTTTGGCTCATTGTCTTGTTAAGAGTTGAGGTATGATCCTTCTCAGGCTCAGATTTCTCAATGTTAAGAAAAGACTTCAAACTGTTAGCGAAAAATTATTGTGGATTAGTCACGAAATCATTTGTGTCAAGAACAGTCTTCCATTCAGTTTCACTAAAAATATGACTGAATAAGGTGTAGACTTTTGATATAACACTGTTTTAAGATTGACTTTTTGTATATTTCTCCACAAATAGTTATAGAACAATTTTTGAATATAAACATATTTGTTCGTAATCAAATGGCTGTCCTCAACTTTTTTTTTGCAAGATGATTTTCAACTATTTTTACGTCTGCAGTGCACATGCACAACGCCGTGGCTTTTGTGTGTGGATGCTGGAGTGCATATTTGTACGAAAATGATATTTATTGGACTCGATACAGCTTGTATGATAGAAAAGGAAGACAGAAGTGGAATTCAACATAAAAAAGCGCATTGGTTCGAAAAATGTAATTACGTGATACAGAAGGGGAATTTCGCACACTGTACAAGGACCTAGGGGAAGCGGATTCTGCATTTCATATTTTAGAAAGTCGAAACATTAGTTTTTTTCATTTGCTATGTAAAATTGCACCCAGAATTACTAAAAAAAGGAATACAGCGTTACAAGAAGCCGGTAAGGTACATCTTACTTGCTGGTCAAGTGCAAATTTTTATGTAGTAATCATATTTCTGTCAACACCTTTTCTTTCAAGATTTGTAGGTTTTCTTTACATTTGTATTTGGCTTTCAGTAGTTCAAATGTCCTATTTGTGTTTGGGTTAGCTAGTGAAACCATATAAATGTAGACCACCGGTGCTTGCAAAACTATTTCACACATAATCCAGTGAGCTACTTAACAATAAATTAGTCTTCCACAAACATATATTTAAACAAACAACTTGCAGTGTCTGAAGGTTTCTGTCCATTTCTCTACGAAACATTACAAATGCATGATGACATTACAATAAATTCCACCAGCTAAACACTCTGATTCTACCCATAGAACTTTTTCACTTGAAGTTTCAGCCATACTGCCATCCATTTTATCATAAAATATGTAGTAGTGTACTGGTATATATAAAAATCAACATTAGAAATGTAGTACAGGGCAAGTAATTTAGTACACACATGTCATAGTATTCAGACTGCTACCTCACTGTTTCATTTAATCTTTCATCATTTATTAGAACTTCAATAAAAGAAAAAACAAAACAAAACAATTTATAACAAATAAAGAAGGTTAACAATGTTATCAATAACAAAAACCACGTCGAAACGAAATATGGACATCTGCGCATTGCCTTGTGTTGGGTGAGAATGTGATTGGGGTCATGTGATCAAAAACAGAAGAATGACCTCAACCGTCAAAACTCTCTTCCCGAGAAACCTGGATGGTGCAGAAGCCACCATTTGGAAGTCATTGCAGAATGTTTTGACTAGATGAGGCCGGACGTGATGTGGTGTGACGGCCAGTGTGAACTGTCTTTAACTGGCAAAAGAAACAAAAATGTTTTCATACGGTAGTTAACGTTTTTAGAGATGAAGCTGAAATGTAAAGAAATTGATTCCAAAAATAGAACAGAAACTGTAAGAGAATAAATGAAACATGATGATAAAGATGACCAAACAGCGTAATAGCTCTGAAAGATACACAAATTCCAAAGAAACATCGCCATCTACTGTAGACCAGGCATGACAAAAATACACATTCGTTTCAAGGACCACTGTTGCTTGAGCCCTCACAATAGCTGCAGTCTACATTCGCATCCACATCTACCTCCATACTCTGCGAACCACTATGAAGTGCAGGGCAGAGGGTACATCCCATTGTACCAGTTATTAGGGTTTCTTCCCATTTTATTCACATTTGGATCACAGGAAGAATGATTGTTTGAATGCTTCTTGTGCATGCTGTAATTATTCTGATCTTATCCTCATGATTCCTACGTGAACAATGTCAAGGGGGTTTTAGTATGTTCCTGAAGTCACAATTTAAAGCTGGTTCTTGAAACTTTGTTATCAGACTTTCTTGGGAAGTTTATGTCTATCTTCAAGAACCTGCCAGTTCAATTTCTTCAGTATCTCTGTGGCACTCTTCCATGGATGAGACAAAGCTATGAGAATTCTTGCTGTCCTTCGCTGTATATGTTCAATATCCCCTGTTAGTCCTATTTGGAATGGGTCCCACACACTTGAGCAATTATCTAGAACTGGTCACACAAATGATTTGTAAACAGTCTCCTTTGTAGACTGATTGCACTTTCCCAGTATTATACCAATAAACTGAAGTCTACCACCTTCTTAACCCAGTCTGAACCTGATGATCATGCTGTTTCATGTCCTTACAAAGTGTTGCACCCAGGTTTTTGTATGAGTTGGCCGATTGCAACTGTGACTCATTGACATTATAGCCATTGGACAAGACGTTTTTTTTTTCTTTTTGTGAAGTGGACAATTTTACATTCCTGAACATTTAAAGGAAATTACTAACTTTTGGACCACACTCAAATCTTATCAATATCTGACTGAATATTTATGCAGCTTCTTTCAGACAGTGCTTCATTATAGGTAACTGCATTGCTTGCAAAAAGTTGTAAAAAGGATATTGATGTACCTTTTAGGCCTGCATATTTCACTTAGCATGCAGATTGGATGTGCACCCAAGTCCTGTTCTTGTCAAGAATTCCAAGAGAATGAATGAGAAGACTTTAAGTACCTGAGCTACACCATCTATCTGAACTGTTTATATTTCTTCGAGTCTTAACTGCAATAGGCTTATACTGTTTTAACCATCAAAGAGAAGAATACATTTAGATAAAGAAGCAACATTGCAAGAGTCTTGTAACTGTCAGTTGCATAATGTTTTTTTGTTATTCAGCTGTTTGGTTCGTTTCAGTCTGTGAATTTCCAATTGTCGCCTGCTTCACATGTGCAGAGCGAAAATTTTTTTTATTTAACTTTTTCTGTGTTTTCTTAGGAGTATATTTCTTAAATTCTGTGTGTGTTTTTTCGTTTAAGAGATATGATCTTCCATTTTGTTAATGTAAAGGGCAAATTCAGACAGTCTACACACAGCTGTTATTCAAGTGTTTGCTTTCAAGAGCCAGCAACTATTTGTTCACTCGGTCACATTCCTGCAGTCACCACCTGCATACCTGCATAGCTGCAAGTTATGTATTTAGTTTTTTTCTGTTTTTTCTTGGTACTACTAGGATAGCTGGCCACAGTCTGTGAACAGCTGATGGTGTATTTGGCTATTGTCTGCTGCCTCAGAGTGTAGCAGTGGCGGAGTGTCTGGTGTGTTGTATGGTACACCTTATGTGTCGCTTGTTTCACACATGGGCTCTACTGCTGAGGGTCCTTACTGTGGACTTGTCGCGGGGTATTTACCCTCCCTCACCCAGGGTGAGTGGCAGTTGGTAATGCATCTATGTTGCTTGAGGTGGAGGACCAATGTGGACGCTGGCCATCTGGCCGCGTCCATTGACTCTGTGACTGGACAGGCGGCCATTCTGTCCATTCCATCATTAGGGTCTTTAGGGAAATGGTATTCAGGGCCACAAAGAAAGAAAGGCAATGTGCACTCAGTATGTCTGCCAGGAGTGCCTCATCCGATTCGTGGAAGAGGCCTCACCTGTGGTTATCACGTAGGGTGCAGTCGTCTGCAAGTTGCGGCTCGCATCAGCACCAATGATGCCGATTGCTTTGTCTGCGAAGCCACCCTCACTTCATGCAGGCGGCTGGCATAGGTGATGCAGGCTACTGGCCTTTCATGAGGGGTGCGAATGGAGCTTGCAATTGGCAGCATTATTTCCATAGTTTATCGTGGTCCTTTCGTTTGGAGTCGAATGCAAGTTCTCAAGGCTTTTTCGACTCCCATGACTGTTTTGGCTGCAGATTTCTGGACCTCCTTTATCGAGTGGAGACTTGTAGCAATCCCCTTGACAGGTCAAGGGTGCACCACACAAAGGAAGCAGCTACTTGGGCAACAGAGTACTTATCTAGTGCGTATGGGGTTTCTTTAGGCAAGGCAGTAGTTTGAGGTACTCTGATAGACACTCATCAGTTGGTATGCAGAAAGCGAAATCCTACCACGTTCAGAGTAAAGACTGCCTAAATTCTATCAGTAAATTGTCGAAGTATTCATAACAAATATCCAGAATTTACTACCCTCCAGGAAATTTCTTGCACTCATATTATTCTCAGGCCTGAGAGCTGAGTGCAATCTGAAGTAGGAAGCTCTGAAATATTTAGCGAATCATGGAACATATATTGGAAAGATGGAATAAATGCCATAAGAGAGAGAGTGCTCAGTGCAAGCGACAAAAATATATGTAATGAGGTCTACTTTGTTTGTGACTGTGAACTTATCTGAGATCTAGGCGAAATCATGTTAATTGTTGGATGTTTTCACTGCCCACCCGATTACATCATGATAGTTTTAGAGTCATTCAAAGAGATGACTTTAACCTACTGAGTACAGACTGGGACACCTTTGGATTTATTGTAAAGGCTACAGACTAGTAGTGTTGTGAACTACTTTTGAACACGTTTCCCAAAAACAATCTAGAGCAGCCAGTGCCAGTATAACAGCCCATATGTAATATAAATATTTTAGGCCTAGTATTCAGAAACTGCCCTGACCTTATCGATGGTGTCAGTATAGAGACAGGGATTAATGGTTGTGTCATCAAAGCGACCGTGCTTACTAAGGTTAACAAATCAACCAAAAGGCTAGGAAAGTATTTTTGATAGACAGAGCGGATATGCAGTCGGTAACATCCCCTTGGACAAAGAAAGGACATCATTTAGTTCCAGTATGATGGAAGTAGAGGAATTATGGATAAAGCATAAATCAACTGTAAATCGCATTCTGGAGGTACATGTACTGAGTAAGTGGATAAAGGACGATAAGGCCCATCATGGTTTAATAATAAAGTTCGGAAAGTGCTTAGGAAACAAAGATTATTGCACTCTCAACTCAAAAGAATGTGCAAAAGGTAGTAGAGATTCGTACATCTGTCAAAAGATCGATTCATGGTGGATACAAATACCACCATCATACCTTAGCAAAGGATCTAACTGAGAATCCATTAAATTCTGGTCCTACATAAAATCACTAAGCAGGTCGATGAGTCCTATCCTGTCACTCGTTGACCAATCTGGTGTGACAATAGAAGACAGAAAAGGAAACTTGAAGTTTTAAATTTCAAATTTAAGAAATAGTTCGTGGAGGACATACTGTCGTTTAGGCATTGCACAGACTCCCATATGGAAGAAACAGTAATAGGATCCCCTGGCGTAGAGTAGCAACTAAAAGAGTTGAAAACATGTAAGTCACCATGCCTGTATGGAATCCTAATTCGGTTTTACAAATAGCACTCTATGGCATTGGCCTCTTATTAAGTCTACTTTTGAAGCGAATCTCTTGCACAGTGCAAAGTCCCAAACGACTAGAAAAAAGTTCAGGTGACTGTTCAATATAAGAAGGGTAAAAGAACTTACCCAAAAAATTACAGACCAATACCCTTAACATCTGTTTGCGGTAGCATTCTTAAACATATTCTCAATCTAATATAATAAATTTCTTTGAGATGGAAAAGCTTCTATCCACAAATCAGCAGGGTCTCTGAAAGCATCACTTGTGCGAAATTCATCTTGCCCTTTTGTCACATGATATCTTGTGAACTATGGATGAAGGGCAACAGAAAGATCCCATATTTTGAGATTTCTTGAAAGTGTTTGACATGGTGCTCACTGCTATCTGTTAACGAAGGTATGAGCATACAGAATATGTTTACAGATTTTTTAGTAGCTTGACGACTTCTAAGTAACAGGAACCAGTGCACTGCCCCTAGTGAGGAGTGTTCATCAGAGAAAAGGATATTGTCAGGTGTGCCCAAAAGAAATGTGATAGGAGCTCTATTATTTTCTACATACATAAATGATCTGATGGTCTACGTGAGCAGCAATGCTGATGATGGTGTGGTGAATAGGAAGGCATCGTCATTGAGTGGCTGTGGGAGGATGCAAGATAATTTAGACGTAATTTCCAGTTCATGTGATTATTGGCAGCTAGCTCTAAAAATATAAGTTAATTCAGACGAGTAAGTAAAAAAAATCATGTAATATTCAAATACTTCATAATTAGTGTGCTGCTTGACACAGTCACATTGATTGAATACCTAAGTGTAACATTGCAATGTGATACAAAATGGAACAATTACATAAGTTTTGCAGTGGGGAAGGAGAATGGTGACCTTTAATGTACTGGGAGAATTTCAGGAAAGTGTGGTTCATCTGTAAGGAGACTGCATATATAATACTAGTGAGACCCTTCTTGACTACTGCTGGAGTGTTTGGGATCCTCATTAGGTCGATTTAAAGGAAGACACCAAGGTAACTCTGAGATGGGCTGCGAGATTTGTTACCAGCAGTTTCGATCAAAATGCTAGTATTCCAGTTGGCGAAAGTAAAGCTGTGAGGATGGCGCGTGAGTTGTGCTTGGGTAGCTCAGATGGTAGAGCACTTGCCTGCGAAAGGCAAAGGTCCCGAGTTCGAGTCTCGGCAGTTTTAATCTGCCACGAAGTTTCATGCAAATATTATGTATATGGTTTGGGAAGTCCAATGGGAATCCTTGGTGACAAGATGACATTCTTTTTGAGGAATGCTACTGAGAAAGTTTAGGGAACTGGCATTTGAAACTGACAGCAGAATAATAGTACTCCTACCAACATACATTTTGCGCAATGATCACAAACATAAGAGGACAGAAGTTAGGGCTTGTACAAAGGCATATATGCAGTCGCTTCCCTCTCGCTCTTTTTCCAAGCGGAACAGAAAGAGAAATGATTAGCAGTGGTACAATGTGGCCTCTGCCATGCACTGTATGGTATCTTCAGGAGCATGTATTTTTAGGAACATCTTGGGAAGATCACAAACTGTACCAACTGGTGATGTTTTATTATTTAAGGCTTGTAGTGAATGAGTAAATAGTATTCTCAGTAACGCTTCTGGAATCCAAATACTGGTACGCTAAGCAAATTATTGCAGTCAGGTAGCAGTAGCCAACCACGACAGACACAGCAACAGATAAGTAAATAGCTTTTGTGACATTTACTAATTCCTAACCAGGAGAGAATTTTATTATATTTGTGTGTCTTAATAGTTTAGTTTCTTGAGTTTCTGCCTGTAAATTTAAAATCTAATAGCCACAGTTTTCGCGTTTTCGTTTGCGTCGGAAAGTAAACCGATTTTGTGACATATTACAAGTTCCTTATCAGGGGCAAATTATTTAGTTTCACCTGAGTGCTTCGGTAGTTAGGTTTTTGAATATCTGCATATTACTAGACACAGTTCATGCGTTTTCGTCAGGGTCTACAGTTGAGTTTCGCAGCACGTGCCGATAGTCCATTTATCTGTGTAGTTTAGTTTTCCACGATCTTTAGTATGGACAGGGACTGCGATTGTTGTGTGCGGATGCGAGCCGAGTTGGTGACACTTCGCTCTCAGCTTCAGGCTGTGATGGCTTCGATTACACAGCTTGAGGCTGTAGTCGATGGGCACCACTGTTGTGGGCACCGGCCGTGGGGATCCAACGGACGTCCAGCGCGTCAGAGTCCTCCGATCGGTCCTCACCATTGGCCAGCCCAGTTACTGCTCGCACTGAGTTTGACCCCTCACCTGTGGTCGAGTGAGAGGTCGCCCTGGGGCGAAGCAGGCGGCGAAAGATTTCCCAGGCGGCCGCATTTAAGGCCTCCCCAGTTTGTCTAACAAACAGGTTCCAGGTGCTGTCTGTGGCTGTCACTGTCACTGAGCCAGATGCTGTGGCCTGTCTTGTTTCATAGGAAACCATTCAGCCCGCAAGAGGGTGGGATTATTGGTAGTTGGTAGCTCCAACGTTAGGCGCGTTATGGGGCCCCTTAGGGACTTGGCCAACAAGGAGGGTAAGAAATCCAGTGTGCACTCTGTGTGCATACCGGATGGAGTCATTACAGATGTGGAAAGGGTCCTCCTGGATGCCAGGAAGGGCACAGGGTGCAGCCAACTGCAGGTGGTTGCTCACATCGGTACCAATGATGTGTGTCACTTTGGATCAGAAGATTTACTCTCTGGTTTCGAGCGGCTAACAAAAGTGGTACAGGCTGCCAGTCTTGTCTGCAAGACGAAAGCAGAGCTGACCATTTGCAGCATAGTCGACAGGACCGATTGCGGACTTCTGGTACAGAGCCAAGTGGAGGGTCTGAATCAGAGGCTCAGACGGTTCTGCGACCGTGTAGGCTACAGATTCCTCTACTTGCGCCAAAGAGTGGTTGGGTTTCGGGTTCCGCTGAATAGGTCAGGTGTCCACTATATGCAGGAGGCGGCTACACGGATAGCAGGGGCTCTGTGGCGTGGACTGGGCGGTTTTTTAGGTTAGAGGGTCTGGGGAAAACACAAGAAGGGCTTCAGTCGCAAAGGGAGCAGGCTGAACACAGGAAGAACGTAGATAAAGGAACCATTAGTGTAACAGTTATCAATTGTCGTAACTATGTTGGGAAAATACCAGAGCTCCAAGCACTAATAGAAACCACTGATGCTCAAATCGTTATAGGCACTGAAAGCTGGCTAAAGCTGGACATAAGCTCAGCCGAAATTTTTGTAAAGAACCTAACGGTGTTCTGAAAGGATAGGCTAAAACGGTTGGCAATGGCATGTTTGTTGCTGTTAGAAGTAGTTTAATTTGTAGAGCTCCTTGTTGGCAACTGGAATAAAATAATAATTGGATCCCTTTACCGACCTCCCAATTCAGATGATAGAGTTTCTGAAAGGTTCAAAGAAAACTTGAGTATGATTTCAAACACATACCCGACTCATACGATAATACTTGGTGGTGACTGTAATTTATCCTCGATATGTTAGCGGAAATACATGTTTAATTCCAGAGGTATGTATAAGACATCATCCGAAATTGTGCTAAACGCATTCTCTGAAAATTATTTTGAGCAGTTAGTTCATGAGCCCACGAGAATAGTGAACGGTTGTGAAAACATACTTGACCTCTTTTCAACAAATAATCCTGAGTTAATAACGAGCATCAAAACCGATTCAGGGATTAGTGAACGCAGGGTTATCGTAGTCAGACTGAGTATTGTAAACCCCAAATCCTCGAAAAATAAGCGAAAAATATACCTATTCAAAAAAGCAGATAAAAAATTCTCTTGACGCCTTCCTGAGAGACAATCTCCACTCATTCCAAATTAATAATAGAAGTATAGACCAAATGTGGCTTAAATTCATAGAAATAGTATCGGCAGCAATTGAGAGATTTATACCAAATAAATTAACAAACGATGCGATGGAGCTGACCCTCCTTGGTACACAAAATGGGTTAGAACATTGTTGCAGAAACAAATAAACAAACATGCCAAATTTAAGCAGACACAAAATCCCCAAAATTGGCGATCTTTTACAGAAGCTAGAAATTTAGTGCTGTCTTCAATGCGAGATGCCCATAACAGTTTCCACAACGAAACGTTGTCTCGAAACCTGGCAGAAAATCCAAAGAGATTCTGATCGTATGTGAAGTATGTTAGCGACAAGAAACAATCAGTGCCTTCTCTGTGCGATAGCAATGGAGATACTATCGAAGACATTGCTGCCAAAGCAGAGTTACTAAACACAGTCTTCCGAAATGCCTTCACAAAAGATGAGGAAGGAAATATTCCAGAATTCGAATCAAGAACAGCTGCCAACATGAGTAACGTAGAAGTAAATATCCTCAGAGTAGTGAAGCAACTTAAATCACTTAATAAAGGCAAGTCTTCTGGTCCAGACTCTACCCCAATTAGGTTCCTTTCGGAGTATGCTGATGCATTAGCTCCACACTTAACAATCACATACAACCATTCGCACGACGAAAGATCCGTACCCAAAGACTGGAAAGTTGCACAGGTCACGCCAATATTCAAGAAAGGTAGAAAGAGTAATCCACTTAATTACAGGACCATATCATTAACGTCGAAAAGCAGCAAGATTTTGGAACATATTTTGTGTTCGAACATTATGAATTACCTCGAAGAAACCGGTCTATTGACACACAGTCAACATGGGTTTAGATAACATTATTCTTGTGAAACACAACTAGCTCTTTATTCGCATGAAGTGTTGAGTGCTATTGACAAGGGATTTCAGATCGATTCCGTATTTCTCGGTTTCCAGAAGGCTTCTGACACTGTACCACACAAGCGGCTTGTAGTGAGCTTGCATGCTTATGGAATATCGTCTCAGTTATGTGACTAGATTTGTGATTTCCTGTCAGAGAGATCACAGTTCGTAGTAATTGATGGAAAGGCATCGAATAAAACAGAAGTGATTTCTGGTGTTCCCCAAGGTAGTGTTATAGGTTCTTTGCTTTCCCTTGTCTATATAAACGATTTAGGAGATAGTCTGAGCAGCCATCTTAGATTGTTTGCAGATGACGGTGTCGTTTATCGACTAATAAAGTCATCAGAAGATTAAAACAAACTGCAAAAAAGTGGCAATTGACCCTGAATAACGAAAAGTGTGAGGTCATCCACATGAGTGCTAAAAGGAACTCGTTTAACTTCGGTTACACGATAAATCAGTCTAATCTAAAAGCCGTAAATTCAACTAAATACCTAGGTATTACAACTACAAACAACTTAAATTGGAAGGAACACACAGAAAATGTTGTGGGGAAGGCTAACCAAAAATTGCGTTTTATTGGCAGGACACTTAGAGAAAATGTAACAGACCTACTAAGGAGACTGCCTACACTTCGCTTGTTCGTCCTCTTTTAGAATACTACTGTGCGGTGTGGGATCGTGGAATACGGGAGAGAGTGTCACAAAAATGATACAGGATTTAGGCTGAAATCATTAAAAGAAAGGCGTTTTTTGTTGCGACGGAATCTTCTCATGAAATTCCAATCACCAACTTTCTCCTCCGAATGCGAAAATATTTTGTTGACACCGACCTACATAGGGAGGAACGATCACCACGATAAAATAAGGGAAATCAGAGCTCATGCGGAAAGATATATGTGTTCATTCTTTCCATGCACAATACGAGATTGGAAAATTAGAGAAATGTGAAGGTGGTTCAATGATCCCTCTGCCAAGCACTTAAATGTGATTTGCAGAGTATCCATGTAGATGTAGATGTAGATTTATATAGAACATGGGAATGGAAAAGCACACACATGTTTGCTGAACGTAAATCTTAGGTAGCAGAAGACTCAAATGATTTTTTTAACAACAGTCTTAATCAGAAACTCTCAGGAAATTATGGGAAGCACTGTGGTGTATCCAAAGAACACAAACCGACTGTTGGTAGGCACATGTTAAGACTAGGATGTAAACACCACATAGTTATTCACTGAACGAAAATTTTAAATCACAGAATACAAGAAACAAATGATAACTAAAAACACGATGCATTTAACAAACAGACAGTATCTGGAAAGTGTGAAAGAGCACAGCAATCTATCCAAAACAAAATGCAGTGTTTCCCAAATGGATGTTGCCACTGTCAGAAAGTTTGGAGTACGGGACTATTTGCCAATCCAGGTCCTAGAACACAGCCTTATGGTAGTCCATACTTTACTGATGATTTGTTGGATAGATATGTTGATGTTGCAATGACATTTTATTTAATGTCTTCATTTCTTGATATTACCATTTGGTTCCTGTCCTCTACACAAGATTTTATCCAGTGATTTGGGATGTCACTGATACATTTTTGGACCAATTTCTGATTAAGAAAGTGATGGTCAGTTGTGTGACGTGCTTTTGACAGATATAGAAAGATACTAGTGACATGTTCTCTGGAATCCAGTGCTTTAATTAGAGATTCTAAATATTCACACACAGCTCTTAATATTGACTTGGGTTTGCTATATCCATACTGATTTTATTACAGTAATGATTTTTTGCCATGTAGCTAACAAGCTTGTTAGTAAAAACTGTTTCAAATATCCTGGAGAAAACACTGAGTTGGGATACTGAACGATAGTTGTATACATTTTTAATGTCCTTTCTTTTAATAGAGGGGTTACTTTAGCTGTTTTTCAAGCTCCTTTGAAAAATTCCTATTGATAAAGGTTTGCTTACAATGTACATTAATGAATTTATTGCATAATCAGAGGTCTTTTTAAACACATGCGGTTCTATAAAGAATTTAGAAAAGGAAAAAAAAATTCATTGAAAATTCTATATTAACACAGGGAAAGACATTTACTCTGAAGAAGAATAATATTGTATTTTGTGATATTAATTGTTTCTTAGGAAGGAAAAACGCAGAGAATGGATTATGTGACAATGCTCTATATATTTCCTTCTAAATTGTTTTGATATTTTTAATTTATTTTTATTTTCTCTGTGAGTTAAATGTTAATGGTTTGAAATATTTGGACGTCACTTTTACTGTTATTTCAATGCTCAGAAGTTTATCAGAAAAACTTTCTCAAGAATGCCCTTTCTGAATTTTGATTTGTTCCTTAACAGGCTTTGTCATTGGAAGTTTCGTAATTCTAGCGTTATTTTCTGACTTTATATATCGTGGATAGTATCTTATAACCCCACATTCACTATTGATTACTGGGTTAAGCTAACTGACTTTATGTTGAAGTGGTGTACATTGAGTACACTACTATTTCACATTGACTTTCCACTACATTCTGTTGAATCGAGTGTTACTTGCACTTTCGTTTTTTTATTTTGAGTATGTTGTTATTTTTTATTTTATTGATCCAGTTGTTTTCGTCGCACATTCTAGGCTGTATGAGCGCTTGTATATTTTCTTCCTTCTTCAACATAAAGGACGAATATCTGAAAGTGAAACATGACTTACGATTTACAGAACTGAAAGAAAGCTAAAGCGTACCTTGTTCATAAGTTGGTACATAAACGTATTTACAATGTTCATTAAATAACCGTTCTTAGTCTTGAAATAGTTACCCCTATTAAAGTGCAAAAACATCTTTCTCTTTGATATGATGTGGTATTTCGAAAGAAGAATATTCAGTGGATAGTGTGGAAAGGCTCCCAAATATTTTTTTCATGTGCTTGTATGTAACGTGCACTATTTTTTCGGGCTATTAAATGTCATTGTTTTGAAATATTTGGACGACACTTTCCCTATGGTTTCACTTCTCAGCATTTTGGGATGCAAACTATGTGAAGATCATCCTTTATAAATTTGGTTTTGGTAATTAATAAATTTTATTATTGTTAGTTGCTTAACAGGAACTTTCTGAGCATACCTTGGATTCAATTAAGAAAAATGAAAAATAATTTTTTACAAGATTGCAAAATGATTTTCAGCAGTGCACTCATGACAAAAAGCGAATTGCTTGAAGATGAATTTAAAATTGTGATAGAGGGATTGTTGAAAGTAAAGGCTTTCTGTAACACAAATAAATTTAAATATAATGAAGAGGATGGTTGATCTTTTATTGCAAATGTTACATTATTATTGGAATTTGCGCAGCTGAGTAAGTATTAAGGAGAAAAAAGGACATCTTACTAATAATTATATTTGCACATTCAAGAACAAACAAAATTACAGCGAACACAACAGAATAATTAGCGCACACAAAGAGTGTTAGACAATGTCAAAGAGGTCTATTTTACACAGTGCACTTTGCGCCATCACACACGAAATATATTGTTCACACAATTCCAACACCCCTCCTTGAACTTATATTTTGTGTGTTGCTTCCACAATATAAACCAAATAGTCCCACAATCTTCTCAAACTTCTCCCTTTCCAAGGGTTTGGTCAGAAGGTCAGCTAACATGTCTTCTGTACGCAGATAGTCCACGGCAATGTTCTGTCGCTCTACGTGGTCCCGAATGAAATGGTGCCGTATATCAATATGCTTTGTCCTTGCACTAGTAACATCATTTTTAGCTAGGTTTATGGCTCCCTTATTGTCACAGAAGATGGTTGTAGGTTCCTCAATTAAATTGGCTTCTATTTCACTCATAAATGTTCGTAGCCATAATGCTTCCTGTGTGGTGTAAGATAGTGCCATATACTCGGCCTCTACGGTGCTCAATGCAACAGTTTTTTGCTTTTGACAGGACCATGATGTGAGGCCCCCCATTAATTTAAAACAGCAGCCAGTGGTGGAAAATCTGTCTCCCAATTCACTCCCCCAGTCTGCATCGCTATATCCCTCTAGTTTTGCGTTACCATCTCTATGGTATTTTAGCTCATAGTTTGAGGTTCCTCTTAGGTATCGGAATATCCTCTTTACAGCTTTCCAGTGCTTTTCCTTTGGGTCTCTGCAATATCTGCTCACTGCATTGGTGGCAAAAGCAATGTCGGGTCGTGACGTTTGAGACAAATATAACAGACTCCCTACTGCTTCTAAATAAGGAACATTCTTGTCACATTCCACATCAGTCTCATTTACACTTAACTTCACTCCTACTTCCATTGGAGTACTTATGGGGTTGGCAATCACTCATGCCAAATTTCTTTAATATTTTTTCTGTGTATGATGATTGACTTATGCTCAATTCTTGTCTTTCTTCATCCTTAGTAATCTGCATACCTAAATAACGTTTGACTTCTCCCAAATCATGCACCTTAAACTTGGTTTGCAGCTGTTTCTTGAAAATTCTCATTTGGCCTTTACTTTCAGTCAGGATAAAGTAATCGTCCACCCATATCACCATTATTATTATTTCTTCTTTTCTCCCTTTATAGTAAATGCTGGGATCTGCCTTGGATTGCTTCATATTCATATTTATTAGAGTTTCATGTAGACATCGATTCCAGCAACATCCACTTTGTTTAAGTCCATAAATACTTTTTCTCAAACGCCAAATCTTTTTACTTTCTGACCTGGTTTTTATAGCTTCCCTTGGTGGAATGACATATATCTCCTCCTTCAATTTCCCATTTAAATATGCCGTTTTAACATCCATATGATGAATTATTAAATTTCGTTTTACTGCCAAGGCTAAAAGATATCTCAATGACGCATACTTGACTACAGGTGAAAAAGTTTCTTCGTAATCTACCCCTTGTTTTTGTGAATATCCTTTTACCACAAGTCTTGCTTTGTATTTTGGTGATGAGGTTTCAGGGTTCTTCAAATTGAATACCCATCTTGCCTGCAGTGGTTTCTTATCTCCTGGCATATCTACCCATTCAAAGGTTTCGTTTTGATATAAAGATTCTAATTCTCTCTTTATCTCTTCTTTCCATTCTTGAGAGTTTGGGCCACTCATTGCTTCTTCTGCTGTTCTTGGCTCATCATTAAAAGACTGTGCTGTATACATCTCAAAATCCGGATATTCCTTCGGTTTTGGTACACGAGAAGAACGCCTTACATTGTTTTCTTCATGTTTTTCATCCTCTAACTCATTGTCATCATAAATAATATCCATTTGTCCTTGGCTGTCGTCTTCCTCTTCTTCACTTCCTATTTCCTCACACAAGGTTTCACCTTCTGAACTAGGTGCAGTTGACTTAGTGGTTTTACTCTCTTTTGAGTCCTTTCTATTTTCAAAGAATATTACATCTCTACTTGTGACAATCTTTTTAGTCAATGGATCCATTAATCGGTAGCCCTTTGAATTTTCACAATAGCCTACAAAAATATACTTTTTAGCTTTTGGATCCCATTTTCCTCTTAGCTGTTTTGGAATATGTGCCATTGCATCACACCCAAAAACCCTTACATTGCTTAGATCAGGTTTCTTTCCTACCCATATCTCATAAGGGGTTCTATTCTTTTTTGTAGGTGATCTATTGTTCAAATATACAGCTGTTGACACTGCTTCTGCCCAAAAATCTTTGGATAATTCAGCGTCAGTCATCATGCTCCTTGCTTTCTCAACAATGGTCCTATTAGCCCTCTCAGCAACCCCATTTTGAGATGGGCTGTACCTTATGGTAGTTTGATGCCTGATTCCCTTTTCTGCCAGAAGTTTCTTCAATTTCTGGTTAATATATTCTCTCCCATTATCAGACCTGATGATCTTGATCTTCTTTCCTGTCCATCGTTCAACCATATTGCAATATTCCTCAAAGATATCTCTCACTTGGTCTTTAGAACTAAGAAAATAAACATGAGTATATCGTGAGTAATCATCAATAAACGTAAGAAAATAATTACTCCCACCTATGGATTCACACTCCATCGGACCACATACATCTGTGTGGATTAACTGTAAGACTTCTGTGGATTTACTCTTACTAGTCTTGAAGGGTAACCTTGCTTGTTTTCCCTTTATACATGTCTCACAAGGATCCTTGGACACACTAAAATTCTGTATTCCCTTTACCATATCCTTTATCACAGACATACTCTTTCTATTTAGATGTCCAAGCCTCCAGTGCCATAAAAAACCTTCTGCTGAATATACTGAATCACTAACATTTTTGTGTTTACTGTCAATGGTATCCAACTTAAAAATACCCCTTTCGTTACTTGCTGTAGCTATAACTTCACCACTTTCCCTGATCACTCTTGCACCCTGCATGTCAAAGGTGACTGTATTTCCTTTCTTGACAATTTCCCCTACCGACAGCAGGTTAGTTGCCACATTTTTCACATAATGAACATTGTGTGCTGTAACCATATCTGATTCACCATTTACACTTACATGTAGATCTAGTTTCCCAGCCAGGTGACACTGGAGCTTGTTGCCATCAACAGTAGATATTCCCATATGAGTCTTATCTTTGATGTCATAAAGAAGTGATTTATCTTTAACAATATGCACAGATGCACCTGAGTCTAAAATCCATTCCATGTCACGATTGCTCATCCCACCAAAAGAATAAAAACATGAGAGTGCCTTACCTTTGTTATTGGTCCTTCTCTCTGGGCTATCAGTAACATACCTCTTTTGCTGAGTGTCTGATCTTGGGCTTACTTTTTCTTTGCACTGAGACGCAATATGTCCCATCTTCTGACATTTATAGCACCTCACCAGTTTCTTCTTTTTGTTTTTTGAGTAGAGAGCAGACGCACCTTCCTTCTCCAATGTACAACATCTTGGAGCACTCTTTACGTCCTGCAGGATTTTCACCTTAACACTGTCGCCTGTGATTGGCATACCCGAGCTTTCAAGTCCCATAATCATAGGTGCATACCTTTCGGGCAGTCCTGCCAACAGCAATGTTCCTATCCATTCGTCAGCGATCTCGAATCCGATGTTTCTCAGTCGGTTCGACGTGGTTATTATTTTGTTAGCGTATTCGTCTACACTCTTACATTTGTCCAGACGAGTGGTAATTAACTCGCGTAATAATCCTACTTTTCTCGTAAGACCACCATCCTCGAATGCACTTTGTAAATTGTCCCAGACTTCTTTCGCTGTAGCAGCTTTTTCAACGTGAACATAATTCACCGAATCAATCAGTAATATCAATTTTGATTTTGCTTTCCTATCCTTACTTGAATAATTCTGATCTGTGGATTTCATTGTCCCATCTACCACGTCCCATAGGTCGTCTAAACGTAAATACGCTTCTACTGCGAACTTCCAGGTTGCATAGTTTTCGCGACCTATAAGTCTTTCAATCTGTGGAATTTGTGCCGCACTCATTCTTAACGGTAACTTGCTTTTTATTGCCGTAAAGAACACCGAAAAATAATGAGGAAAAAAAATTGCGATCGTCTTGTAAGGATAACTCGCACTTCACGTAAACTGGAACTTTTCCAATACTTTCTCCTTACTATTTTATTGATATACTTATTCCAAATGCACGCTGGGCCCATAACCTATTGGAATTTGCGCAGCTGAATAAGTATTAAGGAGAAAAAAGGACATCTTACTAATAACTATATTTGCACATTCAAGAACAAACAAAATTACAGCGAACACAACAGAATAATTAGCGCACACAAAGAGTGTTAGACAATGTCAAAGAGGTCTATTTTACACAGTGCACTTTGCGCCGTCACACACGAAATATATTGTTCACACAATTCCAACAATTATGAAACCTAATTGTAGCTTATGGTTTACAAACTAATTTGTTGTCTATGTAATTTGTGGAACAAACGTAATTATGCGATGAATATTAGATAAGCAGCATCTGTGTACTAAGAATTATGGTTTACCTGCAAACACATCAGTTTGAATTCATTCATTTTAATCGACGTTCTGCGAAAGCCACAAGAAATCAATTTGAATTTAATTCTGGTAGTGTAGCCTCACTTGTATCACGGAATGTGTCTTATAATCTCACTATCATGTTCGGTACTGCTCTTATCCAAGAGATCTGTTGACTTTCCGTATAACGTGAACAGGAACCCATTTGACATTACAAAGCCTGTCTTTAACTAGACTCTAGCTACAGCGAAACACGGGAAGTGACGTAGTTCACAGATGTTACCACTTCCAGTTGAAGGCGCTGAGAGTATTATCTTAGAAGACGAAATTTTTGGCGGGCAGAATGATCTGTGTTTGTTATTGTTTTCGTCGAGGTCGTAGATGCCGCGTGGAACTTTAGTAGTAACTCAGTAATGGGTTTTGTGGTATTGTGATTTCTAAGAGACGAAAAGCGAAACGCAAAATTGTTGGAGAGAAAACAGGAAACGTAATATACATTCGCATTCTGGGAGGCAAACAAGCTGATAGGGCAACAGTTTGCTCTCGCCTTCCTATGCATCGTACTGCAGCTGAGAAAGCTGTGGTGCCTAAAAAAAAAATCAGTCATTATAGCAGGCACATAGGTGTCAAGAAAGAACGGCTGTTGGCTGACTCTTAACCACTGCTACAATCAGAGTGTTATTTTAATCAAGGCATAGTGTGGTTATGAAAAAAATCAGTTAAAGCTGAAATTTAATCTGCACTATCAATACAAGACAGAAATATAACTTATGTGTAAACTTTGCACCCTTAACTAGGATTTAACAAAGTTATGTACTATGGTATGAAGATATCTGAGAAGCTCCCATCTAACATACAACAAGTAATTAGTTATCTCACTAAATTCAAAGGAAAATTTAAAACATATCTCATTAGTGACTCCCTCCACTGATTATCTTAGTGCAAGGATTTGATTCCTTCTTTAGATGGATGGCAGTTACTGTGTTGTAAACTGCCCTACGTACTTTTTCTTTGAAAAAATACTTGATTAATGAAGTAAATATTAAGTTTCTTATAACTGAAGTAGCAGCAGCTTTCTTTCTAATTCACTAGAACACGTTTGTTCACCTTCTTGCTGGGATGTACAGAATATGATGAATGAGTAGAATTGAAATTGTGATGGTTTATTTATGTCAAGCCATGTTAGTAAACGTATGTAATTCGAAGGTGCTATTAGAATGCTTAATGCCTTGAACACGCACCTACATAATGACTGTCAGTAAATCACTATCTTCAACTGCCTAGTTGCATTGTGAATGCAATACATGATCAGATTAGCTGATTATAAGTTCCACCATTTAACAACTTAATATGTGCTCAAATGTAGGAGTTTCTACTCCTAGGCACTTCATTTGAGATTAATTTGCACCTCATTGGTGACAGGGTGGTGTATTCTACATACAATATTCATGTTACTGATCAGTACATACTTAATTCTTTTCTAATTTGACGTGTAGTAATGTTATTATAATTTGACATCTAAAGATGTTATTCTACTTATGTTTGTTCTTTCCATCACTGCCAGGTTCTATAAAAAAAAAAATTCAATAATTCATTCAATATATCTTGATTTATTTTCAGAAGCACATTGCAAATCCAATGCCACAACAGAATGACTACATGATTGCACAAACAAACATTCTCTGCCACCACCCTATATTTTCTGGGATGATTACTAGGGATAGGCAACAGTCAGTACCCAAGATCATTATTTTTATTTTACCATCTGTGCCAAATTAATGTGTGTGATAATATATTAATGTTATGTCATTGTCTGCAGTAGTATTATAGATACACTTTAAGAAAATGAAATGGTTTACATTCCACTGTGAAAACCCACTGTCATAAAATGTTTATTGATTTGGGTGACATTTGTATCTCTTGTGTTGGAGTTACTGTTGCAGTGAATGTGAAAAGGATGAAATTAAAATATTTTGTGATTGGTTCTGCATGGAATGTTCAATGTTTTGTTGTAATATATTCAATTATTCAAAATTTATTTGCTTACTGTGAACCATTAGACATAAGCTATATTCGGTATATTAGTGACATATGAAAATTTCTTCTGGACTGCAGCTTGAGCCTCATCAAAGATGCACTGTGTATATGTTTAAAATAGGGTATAATGAACCCATTGTAACACATTCTACCAGTGATACACAGCTTCTTATTTGGCATGTGTTTAGTTATTTTTCTTTGATTCCTTCCACACATCACCTCTCCTCTGCTTGTAACTGTAGATTGATCAGACTGTGAGAGTACATAATGGGCTATGAAAATAACACTTATTTACAACCGTGGTTTGACCTTTGGGTGTGACATGATCTTGAAGAAATACAACAAGTATAAGTATTAACGTTTTGACCAGTGCTTGATTTATAAAAAAGAAGAGGTACCAGTACTGTAACTTACCAGAGGTATCGGTATGGCATACCATTACAAATTGAGCACTGGTTATAACAACAAAAGCTGTTGTTTGGTTTAAAATAGTGATGCCAGTAACTGTACCTGGATTGCTTTGTCTTTTCACAGCAATGAGAAGGGCAGATTTATGTTTGACAGTATTATGAAAAGGGTAGTTGCTAGCCACCATATAGTGGAGTCACTGGAGTCAGTGATAGGCAAAACAAAAAGACTGTAAAACATAGCTTTCGGCTAAACAGGTCTTAATTAGATTTAGACAGCACACAACACACAAACGCAATATGTGCAGATGTGGCCACAGTCTGGCTGCCAAGGCAAGACTTTGAGCATCTTGCACTGCTGCTCACAGTCTGGCCTTGGAAGCCAGAGACTGTGGTAAGGTATGTGTGTTTGAGTTATGTTTACGCACACTGCCACCACAGCCCAAAGAAACTGATAAACAAAATTGGTCGTATGAATTTTTGTATGGCAGCAGAGGGGGGGGGGGGGGGGGGGGGGGGTTGGAGGCAGAGGGGAAGATTTGCACTGCTCACATGGAAAAATATACCTTAGTATGTATTGTTTAAGAAATCCCACCCTAATCATTGATCTGCCATTATAGATTTATCTTTACAAGTCAACATAGCAGAACTGAAAAATAATTTGGAAAGTGATGAATGAAATCAAAATATTTTGTCATTGGCTCTGGGTGGGATCTGAACCCTGTCACATTTGTCTTTTTTTGTTGTAATATATTTGATTACACTGATGCAAAACTTCAGAAAGAGTACACAAGATGAAAGCTCCATGAAAACAAGACTGATGGAAAAAAGTAAGTTAACTGTTTAGTATTTCAAAAGTAATCACCAGAGCTGTGAATACATTTATGCCCCTGTGAGACAAGATGGTCAATCGCTTCATGGAAAAATGTTTGCCGTGTTCTATGAAACCATCGTTATACCCATATGTGCACCTCTTCGTGTGAGCCAAACGAATGGCCAAGAATGTTTCTTTAAGGCTCCAAAAATATGGAAATCATATGAGAGATTTGGACTATATGGAAGTTGTTTGAAGGCTTCCTATACAAAACTCAGCAGCATAGTTTAAGCTACGTGCCAATAAAATGCCTGGCTGTATAGAGTATGTTTGTAACCTCCCCCTCACTTATCGACCTTAATGACAGAGAAAAATTAAACCGCGTGTACCTAAATGGAAATATGGGAAAAGCAATCGTCACCGAAGTTAGACTGTCGGTAAAGAGGGAGGAAAGGGTTACATCTCAATGAAAGGAAAAATGCTAATGAAACAGGTGGAAATTAATTTTGAAAGGGGGTAAAGTTAATAAAGAAAGTAAATGTGCAGCCGTTACGTTAACAATTAACTAGCGGTAATTAGGTATTTGAGATTTGGGGGAAATTACGGTCGCCAGTCCTAAGGACAATTACTATAGTAACGGAAAAAGAAAGGTTATTACACATATAATTAGCACTAGAAGCGTGGCAACTGAAGGTTGACACGTGTAGTGTGAAAACTGAAAGTTTGTCAGAAGTAATAAATTTCGCTACACCCTGACTTAATTTAGCAAAAGAATTAATAAAACCGGAAAATCGAAAATTAATTTAGTGACTGAAGTTAATAGTGAGCTTTCTTTCTGAAGCACATCGAAATTCAGTAAAATGCGGTTAGTCTTGGACTACCTCAACAATCATTTCAAAAGCTACTTGAATCTACGCAATTTAGAAATAAGAGATTTAACTTTGAACTTGAATTAAATGATTCTGAACAATTAACAATAGTAAAATTTAGTACGTACCAAGCTGAGCTGCAGTCACAGGTAAGCTAAAATACGGTAACAAAGCTCGCACTCTTAATTTGTGCTTGTGTAATCTAAATATTGTAGCCAGCTATGAATGCCTTAACTGAACTTTGAAATTAAAGCAGTGAAAACGAATTAGCTATATTACTTTAATGCTGGCGTTTGAATTTCAACGACACTCGGGTTCATTTCGGAAAAGGAAGGGACTCTGCTTGGTAATGCAATTGGGACAATGAGCAACAAACGTTCATGCTAAGTTGCTGTAATTATAGTGACGAAAATGGAACAGTTTGAAAAGCTGAGGTCTGCCATACAGTTCTAAAACTTTACGTGTGTCCAGTCTTCCTTGTCGGTTGACTGAAGGTTTGAAGCCGTCGGTCGAGGAGGTGGCGACAGTCACTCATTGTCGGCCGTCGCTGTTGCAGAAGCTGGATGTTGGCGCGCCTTCTTCTCGACACGGTCACCAGACGAAACGGGCTCTTGATGTGCGCTAGTTAATGTTTCCCGTCCGCGACACCATGTCAGGAACTATCATCGCAAGTCGAGCGCAATTACATGCTGCCAAACCCCGAAAGTGCGGCAACTCGCGGGAGTGTCACACAACCCACCTGCTCCACTCGCTACTCCAGCCAGACTCCCCCTGCCCGCGCCCCACGCGGCAGAGTTAACACTACCAAAGATCCTACACACTTTGATTCTTCACACGACCTATCGATGTAATCGTTCGATAGCAGTTTGCCCTTGGCAAGACCCAGCGCAAAAATACAAATAATATTTACAAAACAACCAATTATACATCGACGTAAGTGCATAAATATATATATATATATATATATATATATATATATATGTTGGCGCGCCTTCTTCTCGACACGGTCACCAGACGAAACGGGCTCTTGATGTGCGCTAGTTAATGTTTCCCGTCCGCGACACCATGTCAGAAATGCTGCTCTCTTAAGTTTGCTTTTGTAGATCTGTGTACTATGTACACAAGTGCTCTATTATTATTTTACAGCATTTTATTTATTTTAAATAGCATGTTCCCCTCAGAAACTTTCAGCTGTGTGCTGGGTTAAAGATATCCCAAATTTGGTAGGTTTTTATAATCCAGCTAGATTATCTACAGTGCTAAAGCAATCAACAGTAGCTTCATAAACACTGATTGGCATGCACCATTTTGGATTTGAGAACTGTACACTCACTATTTTAAGGTGGGGACAACGGAATACATACTTCTATTGTACAGATGAGGAACTTGAAACTTAGCAAGTTGGAGTAACTCCATTTGCAATAAATCTACTTCTTAGATAACTTTCTTATTTCTTTTTTATATTTTGCTGGTAATAGATGTACCACATTTACATAAAGCACCAAAATTCCTATTTAGGTGATGTTTCAGTAAAATTCATTATCTATCAGTTTAACTGAGTTTGCTAATGCCAACACTGTATGTGTTCTTTTAAGAGAAATCTGTAACTTGCTTTATTCAGAAACCATATGCTCAGGAACATATTGTGAGCTAACAGTTGTTAATTTCTAGAATGACATAAATTATTTGAAAGCCCTCATTTCACTCTATCAGTAAAAATTTTATTATTTGTGAAAAGTCACTACCTAAAATGTTAATAATTAATGGAAAATCTCATATAAAGATGTGAAACAAATACTAACAAAGAGATAGAGGGGCTGGCCAGTACTTACCTCAGCTCAGTACAGCCGATAGATACACATAAAACAGAACCGAAAATTACATTCCTAGCTTTCGGAACAGATGTTCCTTCATCAGGGAGGAGAGAGGGGAAAGAAAGGGAAGAAGGGAAAGGAGATTCAGTTACTCACAACCCAGGCTATGAAGCAACAGGGAAAGGAAAATAGGGATGGTAGCAAGGATGGAGGCATGGTTGTCAGAGGGAACAACAACCATGCCTCCATCCTTGCTACCATCCCTATTTTCCTTTCCCTGTTGCTTCATAGCCTGGGTTGTGAGTAACTGAATCTCCTTTCCCTTCTTCCCTTTCTTTCCCCTCTCTCCTCCCTGATGAAGGAACATCTGTTCCGAAAGCTAGGAATGTAATTTTCAGTTCTGTTTTATGTGTATCTATCGGCTGTACTGAGCTGAGGTAAGTACTGGCCAGCCCCTCTATCTCTTTGTTAGTATTTGTTTCATAGCTAAAATGTTATTCAGTTTCCACACCCAGAAAATAATAGTATTATTTGGACCTTTAAGTATGTTTATAAAATCATAGGTGTAGTTATAATATTCTTGCTGTAATTTTTCTGAGCTAGAAAATAGCTTTGGTTATCAGAGTAATTCGACAATTAAGAAATGGAGACAACTACTATCCTGTTAAATTTACCAGAGGCTTGGTAAATTCCCATGGCAGTGCGCATGATATGAATAAAATAAACCACCCAACTTTTTTTATTTCCCAATCATCTATCACATAGATAAACCAAATTATTAGTGGCTTCCCCATAATGTCATTGCCTCTAATTTCAAAACTGTTCTCTTTATATAGCAATATGAATTTAGGTCCTAGTAATTGTTACAGTAACTTCACGGTAGAGTCATGATTAGCTGTTTTCATCTTAATATCTCAATGTAAAGATCCATAGAGTGCATTCATCCATTCCACATTTCAATGTAAAAGTCACTAATATGAGCAGATCTTAGTGTTGCAGTCACTCAGTGTAATTATTTAATGAACTTGTTTGGAAAATCTGTCTGTAGTCATCCACATAACTTCTCTGTGTTAAAGTGTTAGTAAAGCTTCAGTGACTGAGTTCTTTCAAATGTTATTTTCTGAAGATTTACTTTTTTGTAGACTTGGATGAAGACTTTGCCATGGAAAGAACCTGCCACTGTTTGGAGTTCAAGTGTAGTAGCTGACTTGGTCTATTTGAACTATAAAAATAGTTATAGCAGAAGTTAATCTTCATCATTGTGTGTTTTGGCACTAAGAAATGTGAAGTAATCTCAAGTTTAAATCAATGATGTCATGTCCATCACTGAAGTAGACTACATCTTCAACCAATATCAGAGAATGAGACCTCAAAAGTTTAGCATTGTGAAAAAATATCAGCAATATAACCAGGTCGGTAATGTTACATAGTGCGGTTAGTTTTCTGCTGGGCAACTATAGAATCCCTAATGATGATGAAAAGCTTCCTAATGACGCACTAAACACAAAATGTGGCTACCCGTACAACCAAGCATGAGAGGAGTGCACATTAAAAAAAGCATTTTGTAAGCAACTTCCTTTCCAACTGGAAAAACAGGTTGCCCGGAACTGCAATACTAAAATGCTGTACTGTACAGTGCACTCATTGACACTTGAAGTGTTTGTTTCCATTTTGTGAAGTAAACAAATCATGTGAGGAATGAGTCCATTTTGTAAATATTTCTATTCTTCATATACAAGATATGCCTGTAAGAGTTACTGTTAAGTCAATCATAAGTTCATCAGGTAAATTTAAGAAAACTAAAATTACAAATGGGGGATGGATACCTATACAAAGTGTTAATATGCATATCTTAAAATTAAATTATGGAGTAGTCTACATACTAATGCAATGAGTTTGTTGAGGTGATGAATCCATAAACAATAAACACATTCCAAGTACAGGAAACCTTGGCTAAATAGTGTTATACTGCTGAAGGCTAAATAGAATAAATAAAAAAGTACATGAAACCTTTCACTGCATTTGCATAACTTTCTGGATTAAAATTATCTTTCACAGCTGAATAATATTGAATTCAGTTTGTGTTAATCACCAAAATTTTAATTAATTCAGGGATAAGCATTATAGCGCTTGGATCAATCATAATTCCTTCCTTTTGACAAAGTGGTAGCATGTTCTAATAATAGTATTTCTTTGGGTTGGTACACACAGTAACAGAACACTGCTGTTGTAAATGAGAGCAGTAACGCTTGCACCAGATCTACATCCACAAAGGTGCTATCCATCATAAATATTTTGTGATATGTACCTAAGACAAAGAGTTACTAAAAAGGACTCTGGGTTAAGTAGGTATAATCTTGTGTGGGAAGGACCTCATGTCAGGACATGATACAAGAAAACATATAAAAGGTATTTACTTTCACAGTTACTTTTTATTTTCCGTGTACCGTTAAGATTAATCAAATATGTGTAATAAGATACCTGATTACAATACCATTACTTCACACAAACAAAAATTTATGAATAAACACAAGTGGTAGAACAGCCTGCCAAGATATTTTAAGAGCAGTAACTGAAATTTATACAGGTAGTGAATAAGCAACATGGATTGTGAACTTCTCAGTACTGTATTGCATAGTCCAAAATAAAAGAACTGTGATTGTACAATTGAGAGATAGTGGAATCCAAAAACTGAATCTTACAATTCTGCAAGTGGCACAGTTGCACACCTATTGCAGTAAACTATACATTAAATTATGATCTCAGTTTCAGATATCACTATGAGTAATTGACACTTACAATGAAAATCATATCATGTGCATTTTATGTACTTAGGTAGAACTGACAAAAATTGTTTGTGTAAACATTTTGAAATCCCACTTGTGAAATGTGAACAACAATATTTTAGAGTCTTTGGCAAATCTAGAAAAAGGAAACTGAGCAGGAGAGAGGGAGAGAGAGAGAGAGAGAGAGAGAGAGAGAGAGAGAGAGAGAGTGGGAGCATGCTGGGACATAGAAGAGACAAGATAATGAGCTACTAGTTGCAGCATCTGCAGGCTATGCTGGGGCTGTGGGGGAAGTGGAGTAAAGTAGAGAAGGGAAAAGGATTCTGCCAGTGCACCGGTGGGGTAGAAGGTTGTGCAGGGCTGGAGTGGGAGATCATGGTGGAGGTGTGGGTGGAAAGAATCCAGTCAGTGAAGCAGTCATTGAATTCAAGCATATCATTTTGGGTGGCATGCTCAGCAAGTGGGTGATCCAGCTGTCTCTTGACCAGTTTGGCACTGGCCACTCATGTGGACACACAACTTGGCAGTGGTCATGACCATGTAGTATGACAGAAAGTGGTTGCAGATAACTTGGTAGATCACATGACTGCTTTCACATTTGCCCCTGCCTTTCATGGGATGGGAGATGACAGGGACAGGACTGGAGCATGTTGTAGTATGGGTCAGGCTTTGCATCTATTACAGGATAAGCCCCATGGGACAATTGGTTCGGAGCGTGGGTGGAATAGGGCCAGACAAGGATACCGCATAAATTGGGTAGGCAGTGGAATACCTCTGTACGTGTGTGTGTGTGTGGGGGGGGGGGGGGGGGATATTTTTCATTTCAGGACACGATAGGAGGTAGTCGAAATACTGCCATTCTCTGAAGTATCATTAATGAACCCTGATGACGACAGAACAATTGTTATGAACTAGCAGGAAATTTAAGGGGGGGAGGCACTGCCATGAATGGTAAAATACCAGTGGTTACAGGTGTTGGAGCAGCACCTTTTTTAGGATAGGTAAGACAGAAAGATGTCAAGTTCTACGAGAGGTCAGGATTGAAACAAATCTTCAGTTTAGGAAAGAAAATAAACAGCACAATTCTAGCACATTGGATCACCAATCACAGCTGTCAATTATAAGTTTTCAGCAATCACCAGAAATTTTATCTCCACCAAGTTGTATCTCAGTCCTAGGTAATTGCATTGATGAATTAAAGTCACCCAACCCAGTTGACATAATCTGCCTCTCTGAACACCATGTGATCACTGGTATAGCAACTAGGCCTAAGCACAATGAGAAACTCAGACAGGAGAGTACTGCAAATGTTAGAATAAGGAAAGGTTCTCATAAAAGTATAATTAAAAATAATGTAAGTATATTTCATCAAAATATTGGGAGTTTAAAGAATAAAATAGATGAGCTTCTGGTTTGTTTAGAAGATTTAGAAGCTGAGGATGAAATAGATATACTATGCCTGTCTGAGCATCACATTGTTACTGATATGGATAAGGTAAATGTAAGTGGATATAAGCTCTCTGCACATGTAATGAGAGAAAATATGGAGAAAGGAGGAGTTGCCATATATGTCAAAAGTTATCATTGTGCAAAAAGTATAGAAACAAAAAAGTTTTGTGTAGAGAAACATATAGAAGCATGTGCCTGTGAGCTTAAATTAAATAAAGGCACATTTATAATTGTAACTGTATATAGATCCCCATCAGGAAATTTTCATCTATTTCTGAAAAATTTGGACTCCTTGTTGTGCTATCTGTCAGACAGGGGGAAGCAAATTATTATTTGTGGGGACTTCAATGTAGATTCTCTGAAAGAGGGTAATAGGAAAAATGACCTTGAAGTATTACTCGGTTCTTTCAATTTGACACCCGTTATTGATTTTCCTACTCGGGTGGTAAAGGATAGCAGCTCACTGATAGATAACTTCTTTATAGACCAAGATAAATTTAACCAGATAAATGCTCAGCCTGTTGAGAATGGTCTTTCTGATCATGGTGCACAGCTAGTTACAATATATGACATAGCTCCATTCAGCAATACTAAACAGTCCTCCAAAGTAGTACGTTCAGTCAACGATTTTACAATTGCAAATTTCAGGGAAAGCCTACAGCAGTTAGACTGGGATGAGGTGTACCGTGAACCTGATGCCAATTTAAAATATAATTTATTTCATGACATTTTTGTAAATTTATTTGAAAACTGCTTCCCCAAGAAAATAGTTAAATATACTCGTAAGAAACCTTGTAACAAACCATGGCTTACTAAGGGTATAAAAATATCTTGTAACTGGAAAAGGGAAATGTATCTGACAGCAAGAAAGAGTAGTGACCCAGAAACTATCAAACATTATAAAAACTACTGTGTTATATTAAGAAAAGTTATTAAAAATCCAGAAGTATGTGTATCATGTCTGAAATCAGCAACTCTGATAATAAAATTAAAACAATTTGGAATATTATTAAAAGAGAAACAGGTCAACCAAGAGCACAGGAAGACAGTATTACCATCAAATTGAATGAAAACTTTACGAACAAAAAGTCAGAAGTTGAAAATATTTTTAATAATCATTTTCTAAATGTTGTGGATATAGTAGGATCCAGGTGTTCATTAGAAGATGCTAGGCTGTTAATGGAAGAGGCCATACCTATGCAATTTGATACAATTGAAATCTCACCCACTTCTCCCTCTGAAATTAGTAAAATAATAAACTTGCTTAAAAGCAAAAACTCACATGGAATTGATGGCATTTCCAGCAAAATACTAAAAGCTTGTTCTCAACAGATAAGTAAGATTCTCAGCCACCTGTGTAATAGCTCTCTGGAACAGGGCATTTTCCCTGATAGACTGAAATATGCTATTGTTATACCTTTGCATAAAAAGGGGGATAGATCTGATGTCAACAATTACCGTCCAATTTCCCTTCTAACAGCTTTAGCCAAAATTTTTGAGAGAGTAATGTATTCAAGAGTAGCTTCACATATCTGTAACAATGAAGTACTAACAAAATGTCAGTTTGGTTTCCAGAAAGGTTTTTCAACAGAAAATGCCATATATGCTTTCACTAATCAAATTTTGAATGATCTGAATAACCGAACACCACCCATTGGGATTTTTTGTGATCTCTCAAAGGCTTTTGATTGTGTAAATCATGAAATTCTGCTAGACAAGCTCAAGTATTGTGGCATGAGTGGGACAGTGCACAAATGGTTTAATTCGTACCTAACTGGAAAAGTGCAGAAAGTTGAAATAAGTAGTTCTCATAATATGCAAAGATCAGCACATTCCTCAAACTGGGGGAACTATCAAGAATGGGGTTCCACAAGGATCAGTCTTGGGTCCTTTGTTGTTCTTAATATATATTAATAACTTGCCATTCTACATTCATGAAGAGGCAAAGTTAGTTCTCTTTGCTGATGATACAAGTATAGTAATCACACCTGACAAACAAGAATTAACTGATGAAATTGTCAATACTATCTTTCAGAAAATTACTAAGTGGTTCCTTGTAAACGGACTCTCACTGAATTTTGATAACACACAGTACATACAGTTCCGTACAGTGAATGGTATGACGCCATTAATAAATATAGACCTTAATCAGAAGCATATAGCTAAGGTAGAATATTCCAAATTTTTAGGTGTGTCCATTGATGAGAGATTAAATTGGAAGAAACACATTGATGATCTGCTGAAACGTTTGAGTTCAGCTACTTATGCAATAAGGGTCATTGCAAATTTTGGTGATAAACATCTTAGTAAATTAGCTTACTACGCCTATTTTCACTCGTTGCTTTCATATGGCATCATATTTTGGGGTAATTCATCACTGAGGAATAAAGTATTTATTGCACAGAAGTGTGTAATCAGAATAATAGCTGGAGTCCACCCAAGATCATCCTGCAGACATTTATTTAAGGATCTAGGGATATTCACAGTAGCTTCTCAGTATTTTTACTCTCTTATGAAATTTGTTATTAACAACCAAACCCAATTAAAAAGTAATAGCAGTGTGCATGACTACAATACTAGGAGAAAGGATGATCTTCACTATTCAAGATTAAATCTAACTTTGGCACAGAAAGGGGTGAATTATACTGGCACTAAAGTCTTTGGTCACTTACCAAATAGTATCAAAAGTCTGACAGATAACCAACAAGTATTTAAGAAGAAATTAAAAGAATTTCTGAATGACAGCTCCTTCTACTCCATAGAGGAATTTTTAGATATAAATTTAAAAAAAAATATTTAAAAAAAATAAAATAAAAGATAAAAAAAAAAACAAAAAATGAAAAAGTTGTTATATTAACTTCAGTATGTTCTTAAATTAACTTAATTATTTCATGTATTGGAAAATTTGACTCGTTCCACATCATTACGAAATATCGTATTCATGATCCATGGAACTAGTATTAATCTAATCTAATCTAATCTATCATTAATGTAGTGCAAGTCATCCAGTCTTAGCATTTTAAGAAAACTAAATTGTGTGGTTGCTTTAGTCTTAAATCAGTATTTATGTCTCCAAGAATATATATCCTTTCCTTAGACCATTTTGCAAAAAATAAGTAAATTTTACTCAAGGACTGCCCAAAATGCTTCAATATTAGTGTCTGGCATACAGTATAAAAATATAGTTATGATTTTTAACATGGGCTATAACAGTGCAGCTGCTTCCATTGCATTTTTTAGGCTTGTATCATCCATACTAAGGACACCGTATTGCACAAGTACTGTAAGCCCACCAACCTGATTTGTGTAGTCTCTTCTATGATGCCTCATCTGTAGCACATCATTCTGAAGTCATAAAGTGGAAAATCTTAATGAGTTCAGGATAGTGTTTGCTCAAAAAGGTACACACCACCACAATTTTGGTTTCACTTTTTCATATGTCTTCAAGGTCCCATTGTTAGATGATGATCAATTTCTTAAGGTCATATGAAAAAAAAAAACTACCCAGGATAGACTATAATTATTAACAATAATTTGGTTAGTAAAAAGTGTAGTGATCTAGGACTTTGGAATAGTATTTGGAATAATTTTAAGCATGTGCATTGGCACTAATCCGTTTATGGTTACAAGTGCAATACTGAACATCATGGGAGATTACACAATTTTCATAACTAATGGCTCAATCAGTTAATGAAGTAAGCCACCATGTGCATAACAATTGGAGTAACAGAAGTACAGCACTCAGAGATGAAATCTAATAAGCATAGAGTCGAAATTTGCAATGTAAAATGTGTTTACTTATGAACTTTATAGATAATTATCTTGTAATTTATTTTATTCCACAAAATTTTAACTATATTAATGAAAAGTAGGAATGCTGGTCTTTACAATCAGTGGTATCATCCTTACCAAATCTATTTATTAGCTCAAAATATTTTCACTGCTATTTACTATAGTAAAATTTTTAATCAGACATAACTTTTAATTAACATGGTTTTAAACAAGACTAATTGTATTTTTGCTGTCAGGTACTGATCCTACAACTGTACCAATGAAACCTGAACTAAATAACAAATGGTCTGATTTATGCCTACATCACATACAAATATTACTGAAAATCAGGACCAAAAGAGACAGAAAAAATTATTGGTAGCAGTTGGCGGTGGATGCCAGCTCGATATGCTGCAGTATGCCAGGACCATCCCCTGTGATATGTATGGTTGTAGTTTATCTTCACTGAGCCAGTGTTATTAACACATAATGTAGTCTTCTTGCTGACACCTAACAGTATACTAAGAATACCAATTTTATTTTTTAATGACCTGACATTTATATATAAGAGTAATCATGTGTCATCACCACAAAGAGGTAAAGGTGGATTCTTAGGCAGCAGCACATCATTGTCTTCACTTTATACATAGTCTTCTGTTATAAGGACATTGTGTACATACAACAGCAGCTACCTCCTCGATTGCACTGAATCCAGAGGCTCCCAGCAAAGTAATTTCCTCAGAACCACCCAAAAAAAAAAAAAAAAAAAAAAAAAAAAAAAAACTGTTCCTTTCTTGTTCTGGCAAACTCTCATTCAATGATTTCTTTGTTTTCATCCAAATTCTGTGTATTTGTTTTTTGCAATGTCCTACTAATATAACTGAACATTTGTAATACTGTCCTATGAAAGAAATGTAATTGTTTCCTTTTTCATGGATTTGTCTATGCCTTTGTAGCAGTAACAGTAAATATGAAAACATGACCAAAGAATGTAATATTTAAATTTTTAGTCATTAAATGGAATAGAAACAAACAGTGATATACTGAAGTTATGTAATAATACAAGTTAGATCTTCTTAACTATTTATCATGACACTCCCCCACTGCATTTTTTTATAGATTACGTACAATGTATGTTGTGCACTCACGAGATATTTGTTTGTTATCCCGTATGTGCTTTCTGAATTTACCTTGCAGTTCATTTTTATAACAAAAAGTGCACTAAATATGGCATGAACATAGATATCATGCTGCTCTACAGATCAATATGTTACATCTAGCTCCAAATAGCTTGGCAGCCACACAGCCCCAGGTGTGTCTACCTTTTTGTTACGAAGGAGTGACCATCTTCGTATGCAGTAATCTGCTGAGCAGTGTGCTTAGAACACTATCAGCAGTTGCATTAATTGTTGATACAGTGATTTTCTTATTAGCCACTTCAGTCAGTTATATTATTAGTCATACTGTGATGAACTGTCTGTATGATCTTTTGCAGACTCGGTAACTGTAGCTTAGGAGTTCTGCTTTTGAGTAGGCCTCGTTCATTGAACTGAATCCCCCCTACCAGACAGAGCTCACACACAACGAAATCCCCACCACTTCCACTGTACCCACTCATACAATACTATCTGCACAGGTAAGGGACAATACTTTACTCTTAACACTCTGCTTTTACATTCAGCTTGGCCACAAGTAACCGAACTGTCACCTAGCCACCCTAACCTAATCCCCTGGTTACACTACAGATCAGTCATCAGAACAAAATGCCTATTCAATCTCGTTATGTCAGTGTTCATTTAGGGTAATAAAGTAGGTGTTTACACAACCTGAAAATCAATTTGCATAAGAATAAAGCATCTGAAATGTAGTGTTACAGAAGAATGGTGAAGATTATATGGGTATACCGGATAACTAAATAAGTGGTACTGAATAAATTTGGCAAGAAGAGAAATTAATGGCACAACTAAAAAATGGGACTGACTGTTGGGAGACATCCTGAGGCATCAAGGAATCATCAAGTCAATTTCGTACTGGAGGGAAGTGGGTGGGATAAAAATTATGGAGGTGCACCTAGGTTTGACTATTGTAAGCAGGTTCAAATAGATGGAAGTTGCGCCTTATAACAAAATGTAATGGAAGCTGTGCTGTATAACAAAATGTATCCAAGTTTCCTAAATAAATTAGTTGCAGCCAATGCTTTTAAGTGTGATATCCTCACGGATTTGTGCATCAATACAAATTGTCAGGATTGCTTCTAAAGGGTATCAAATATAAATTAGTATCATTATTATTTTCAATTAACTATTCTCAGTTTCAATATTTACTATCAACAAACATTTGATATAATAGTCAGTCGATGTAGACCCATTTATAACATGGTTACAGCATTTTCAAGAAAGTATTAAAAAAAAAATCTGAACAGCCCTTGAAGGCCCAAGACTGCTGTGTCATCCTCAGCCCTTAGGCATCATCGGGTGTGGATACAGAGGGGCATGTGTTCAGCACACAACTCTCCCAGCCGTTGTCAGCTTTTGTGACCAGTGTCACTACTTCTCAGTCAAGCAGCTTCTCAATAGGCCTCATAAGGGGTGAGTGCACCTTGTTTGCCAACAGCACTCGGCAGACCCAAATGGTGACCCCATCCAAGTGCTAGCCGAGCCCAACAACTCTTAAAATCGGTGATCTGACGGGAATTGGTGTTACCACTGCAGCAAGGCCACTGGCCAAAAATAATATTGGTCTCATTTTTTATTGTGTTCTGACAAAGGAAACTGGGGGGGGGGGGGGGAATTGTCTTCCACATGTTCCTTGGTGTATTACATAACTCACAAACTTCAGCATGTTTACACAAAAAACATTAAATACAAAATAATTTTTAATCATTATGGGCTCCAAATATTTATGTTTTCTGTGTAGTATTATCACTCCTAGCAGATTTGTATGTTTGCAATATTTTTTATTTCAGTGTTACAAAATCACTGATTAAAAAATTGGCTATTTAGAAATTGCTTTCCCACAAATAAAGAGTATTAGATATGTATTTCAACACAGGAAGCAACCTGCACAGGATACTCCCTCAAGGCAAAATTCACATCCTTTGGCAGTACTTTGGCAGTGGTGTTCCTAATGCAATATACCTTATGCCCTTGGTCCCTGCAAACCAATCTGAACCTGGAATATTAGACAATGAATGCCAGTGTAATAAAATCTCAATCAATACTGTAATGTTTAATACAATTATAACTCCACATTTTGCTCATCTTTACTCTCGGTGCATTTCCTTTGCCACAACTGAATAATAAATCTGTAAAAATGTAATTGTAATGATCACATTACAGTGTGTAGATATGCTATCAACACTGTACAAATTACAGTGAGTACTGTTATTTGCTAACAAGAATAGACACTACATTAACCATTGCTGAATAGCATGTTTATGACTTTAATGTAGAATAGAAGCAAATTCTTCAGAAAATGAGGCGTTAATAAAAGAAAAATCTTTATACACATGTCAGAATAAGACTTTAAAACTGGATCTGAATGATGGCCACAAAGTATGAAACTCAAGAAATGTACCAAGAACTATTCTTCACTTGTTGATAGGAAAAATAAAACTACCTTAAATGTGCACATTGTAAGATATTCATTTTACAAATCTTATATATTTTACTTACCATCCCATGATTGGAATACAGTCATTTCTTGAGCACTGCCGTAACGTACTCTTCCTGCCCATGTATCTTAAATAAGCCAAAAATCTGTAGCCATTCTTAAAGCACTTAACGATGTCTTCTGCTGTATTTTATGCACATTCCTCAAGCATGCAGCATCAGTATTTGGGCATAGTCTGACAGCATTGAGACAATACTCAGTAGTTGAAGTGGATGGGGTAACTTCTGTGAATGATGTTATTCCCATGTTTAAGTGTGGGAACAGTCTTTTGTTGATTTTATAAAGTTCTGTCAAATCATATTTTAAGACACCTCTTTTAAATTACATATTTCTAGTTCTTTAATATACTGTAGGTGAACATGGATTTGACATATTTACAACGAGAATCCTCACATTTGTTGACGTACTTCATTGGGAATCCTATACAATTTCATTGTGAGGAGCATACGATCTGCTGAGTTGGAAGCAACCTGGCCCCTACTGAAGGAGGCTTGCCACCTACTGATCAGCCCACCACTGGCGAGCACAAGCAGAATCGTGATTGATGCAGGTCAGTGTGCAAATGGGTGCCGCGACAGCCTTCCAAATTAAAGATCACTCTCAACAACATAAGAGACACTGACACCCCAGGTGGACATCCACAATGATCAATCTGATATGAAAGGCAAAAAGGTGATGTTGGCCAACTGCACAACCTGAGAGGGTAGACTCAGTTCAACTTGAACAGCAAAGACTGACGAAACAGTGATAACTGATGAAATAATGCAATACAACGGGTAGCTGGCAAAGCAGGAAGAACTGAATCATAATATTAGCAACTTTGAAGAAGATAAAACACACCGAAGACTGAGTCATCTGTGCGACACCATGGCAGACCATTTTGGCTACCATACTGGAAAGGAAAATAGTCCTAGCTAAGGCTGGAACCCAAGGAAAAAACCCCAAGCCGTAACATTATTTACTTGCCATTTTCTTATAATATTTTATTTAGCTATACATGTAACACATATAAATTCATTGTTCTTGTCTTTTCCTTAGCTATATGTATTATTTGTGTGTAGAATTTGTAACAGCAATCTAAAGAAATAACTTACAATGGGAAGATTGAACAAGAGAAATTACCCACTTTTTGCAAGAAAAGGGATATAAATGTAATAAAAATATTTTTTTAAAAAACTTATGGCTGGAAAGGGTAGTTGGCATGCTCTCAAACAGCTTGCTTCTCCCCCTGACAGAGGAGACTGGGGGAGGGGTAAGGATGATAATGTCCTTACCTTGAATTTTGTGGGGGCTCGAATAGCAATGGAGCGATTTGTGTTTGCTAATATCAATAAAAGTAAGATACAGTGTTAAGCCATGTTGTTAATGACATGCCATACCCAGGGTTCTAAATTTGTGTTACTCAGGGAATATAGTTGATAGTTATTTATCTGCGTTATTTCTTTGAGATAACATTATTTTTTTAAAACAGTTAAGAATAATCAATGGACAACCTGTAGCTTGCCACCTTTTTTATACCGCGGGCAAATCAAGAAAAATAAGGGAAATAATTTATAAGCTTTTGAAACTTTAGGAAAATAGTCATACTGGATGTAGTAGTGAGAAACAGAAAAGTTCCCTCCCCTAGTGGGTGAGCGTCTACCTCCACCACCCCTTAATTTAATTTTTTGACCTTCATTTTTCTGTCTTTATGACAAACAGTTCATCTTTTGAAGACATCTATTATGACAAAAAAATATTTATAGTGAAATTCTGTTCAAAGAAGTTCATATGCATGTTTTAACCAAGTTAACATTAGGATTACAGGAGACCGCTCACTGAAAAACAGAAGTATTGAGTTGTTGATAGGCACAAACAAAAGAAGGAAAACTTGCTAGCTTTAAGATTTATCCTTTGATGAGTTAGACTAACAAAAACACTCACTCTCACTCATTCTCTCCATGCTGCCAGCTACGCTGACAGTGTCAGTGCTATTTTAATTTTGTGGCAGGTGAGCTGATTGTGGTATGGTAGTGTCAAACAGGTTGCGTAGAGGGAAAGGAGGTGGGAGGGCAGGGAGATCTGGTAATGGGTAGCTAGTAGCTCGGACGGAGATGGCCAGTTTGCCAGCTAGGAATGTGGGAGGGAGGGGTGGCAGGTATATGAGCTGGCACAACTGTAGCAGCCAGTGCGAAGGGGCACATGCTGAAAGCAATTTAACTTGGGAGGTGTGACAGGATGGAGGCGACAGAAATTGTTGTGTTGAGGATGTGGGGACAGCAGGTTACTGTAGGTTGAGGCCAGGATAATTTCAGAAACAGAGAATATGTTGTAAGGATAACTCTAGTCTGTGTGGTTCAGAAGATTTAGTGGTGGAGGGGAGGATCTATATAATCTGGGTTGTGAACCAGCCATTAAAGTCAATCATTTTATGTTCAGCTGCACATTGTGCCACAAGTATGGTCTACTTTCCTTTTGGCCATAGTTTGGGGGTGGCCATTCATCCTGGTGGACAGCTGGTTGATAGTCATACAATACAGAAAGCTGTGTAGTGATTGTACCAGAGCTGGTATATGATAGCTGCTTTCACAGGTGGCCCGGCCTCTGATGGGGTAGGATAAGCCAATGACATGACTAGAGTAGTAGGTGCTAGGTGTGTGGATTAGGCAGAACTTGCACTTTGGTCTGCCACATGTATATGATCCCTGTAATAAGCAGATGAGAGTGGGAGTGGCACAGAGATACACTAGGATGATGTGTAGGTTGGGTGGACAATGAAACACCACTTTAGGAGGGGTGCGAAGGATCTTGGGTAGGATGTCCTTCTTTCAAGGCAGGAAGAGAGATAAAGCCCTGGTGACGATATGGTTCACTTGTTCCAGTCCAGAGTAATATTGGGTGATGAGGGGGCACTCCTTTTAGCTGATTCATGGGGATGTCGGGAGGATTGCAGGTGGCAGTGGAAATTTGTTTGTGGACTAGATTGGGGAAATGTTGCTGTCTGCAAAGGCCTTTGTGAAACCTTCAGCATACAGGGCAAGAGAGTTCTCCTCAGAGCACATATGTCGTCCACAGGTGACTAAGCTGTATGTGGGGGAATTTTTTTTTGTGTGAAAGGGATGGCAGCTGTCGAAATGTTGGTGGTTAATGAGTTTGATGTTGACTGAAGTGTGTATGGAGCCATCAGAGACGTGGAGATTAACTTCCAGGAAGGTGGTACATTGTGTAGAAGAGGACCAGGTGAAGCAGATAGGAGAAATGGGATTAAGGTTCTGAAGGAATGCGGATAGGTTGCCTTGGCCGTGAGTTCAGATCATGAAGATAAATCATCAATGAACCTTAACCAGACTGGGGGTTGGTAGATGGATCATTGAATATTTGTGGAATGACTCAATAACTGTAATGTACAGTCAATTTGTATTCTAAGCATTTTTATAGTAATTGTATCTCGGTCTGGGAGTCATTCATTGACTTTCTACAATAGATCCTACACTGAACATTGGGATTTCTCTGGAGAATCTAGAAAATTGCATACTTCTTGCAAAGTGGCATCAAACTTGGTACCAAGAGTGTGGTCCCCCCATTTCAAACAGAGGAGGGGTTAGACACTAATTTAGCATAGCAGCCATTATGATAACAGTCTTCTGTAGCTACTGAACACAAAACATTGTTGATATGTTCAGCAACTTCTCAGCCAAAATCATAGTTACATTTCTCTGCTTTCTCAGGCAGTGTGTGTTTCAACATGAATTGTATCATTGCCATCAATGTCTTAGTGAAACTCTAGTGAATAGGGTTAAGTGATTCGGAAAAGTGCCTAACACCAGCAACCAGATGCATGTCAAAAGATGTTGCCGAGGTCTCCCATCACAGCACTGCATAGCAGGAGAGCTATCAGCCAGCCATTGAAAGCCTACTCAGTTACAGATATGAGATGACCGTGTAAACTTTCACATGAGAGCCCCCCCACCCCACACACACACACAATGAAAAATCCCCTCACAAAACTCTAGACATGGCACTCACCAGCCATACACCATGAATTGAACTGTCATAACCATCTCTCAACCACATCATTTACATTTACAATAGCTATGGCTTAAGTTACACAATCAAGTCAGTGACCCCAACTAGATATTTCCATTTCAATCACAGAAATTTTGTCATTAATATCTTGTTAAATACACAGAAGCAGAGTCTCTATTAAGAAGTTATTTTTCCCAAACATGTTTGCAGAAATAAGTAAATTATTGCCCAGATCATCCTAAAATGATGGATTTATTGCATCAGAAGACCTGAAATTCTCACAACCTTTGCTCGTGAAGCATAAAACAGGTAAGTAACATAGCTGTATGATGTGTTACATTATTTTAAACTGTATTCATCCAAGACAAAAGAAGTGACTTCATTCTTGTAGGTTTATGTCCAAACCAGTTGATGGCCTCTGATAAAGAATTTACACCATTGTACTACGCACCTGATAAACAAACGAATTCACAGTCTTAGCAACAACCCATTTCATATTCTGTAACTCTCTCACTGTAATGTTACTGGAAACTTATTACCTATAGACGTACTGTCACTGAAGAAAGAAATACAACATAACTGATTTTGCTTTTGCATAAATGCAAAAATCATTGTTGTGTGGAGAGCAGTTCTTGTAACAAGACTTCAGCTGATAGAAATTGGAATGATCTCTTCAATGACGAACTACTGCTCACTAGAAAGTGGTGCATTAACATGGAGATCTGTCTTGACAGATATTCACAGTGCAAGACACTCCACCAGTTGTTGATTCTCTGCAAGCCTTCCTGCACTTCACTGCAGTCTTCCAGCTTCTCAGCCTCCATACAGACAAATAGCCTTGCATAACTACTGAAGCTCCAGTTACGCAGTATTTCATTCTTTTGCAGTTACATGGAATTTCTATATTTTTTTAACCTTGTTTGACTTACGCAGTATATTTTCCACCTTCATTTGCATTTTAAGGAAATGAAAATCCATCATTCTGGCAGAAACAGCTGTGCCACATATGGCAGTTGAAGAAAATCAGGATAGGAAAGCAGGTAAACGGAAATAAATAATAGCCATGAAATCAAACTTACTATACTTCAGTTGCCACTAAAATCTGTTTTATATATACATTTAGTCTGGGAATAATTCTCAAACATACTGATGAACAGAAACTGTTTTGAATTTCAATTAAGAAGTAAACTTCTACAGTGAAACCACTTTGTGTAGTGTAAGCCAACTTTTGGTCAAAGAATCTGTCGATTTAATATTAGTTTCAAGTTTACGCATTGAATAAATTTCCCATGTTTATTTTCTTTACTTACTAGTAATTCAGTTTGAGGCAATATTCAGTTGGCTGCTACTCAGCCACAGATCTGATGCAAAAAGCCTTGAGGAAGATTGTGTCCATCTTGATGGAGACCACATAGCAAGAGACAAGCTCTGTCCATAGACACCTGATAGTCTGTCCTAACTACAGTAGTCAATGGTACATTAAACACTAATCTTCACACAATGGAAAATCCATTACGTAATAATGTCAATATTATGAAAAGGGTAGTTGTTACTCACCACATAGTGGAGATACTAAATATATGTTGTCTAATTGTGATGAATGCCTGTTTGGCTGAAAGCTTTGTTTGACAATTTTTGTTGTGCCTAACTGTGAATCAGCATCTCCATTATATAATGAGTAGCACCTATCCTTTCTATAACATTGTCAAACATTCTTCCTTTTTTACTGCTGAGAGATGACAGAGAAATCCAGCTACAGTCAATGTGACTATTTTAAACCAGACAGTTGCTTTTGTTATTATAACCAGTGCTTGATTTGTGATGGTATACCATACTGATATCTCTGATACAAAACCATTAAAATAATGTTTTAAGACATTATTAAAAAAAAACAGTCCATGGTAGGTCACAGTACTACTACTACTTTACAAATCAAGCACTGGTCATAACAGTTGCTACTTCTGCTTGTTCTGTTTCTTCAAGATCATGACATATCCAAAATGACAAACCAAACAACGTATCTAGAAGAACTTAGTGTTCCTTTTCAGAGCCCATTATGTACTCACACAGACTGATAAATCTGAAGTTACAAGCAGAGGAGAGGTGATGTGTGGAAAGAATCAAAGGAAAAGAGCTGAACACATGACAAATAAGAAGCTGTGTATCATTGGCTGATTACGTTACAATTGCCTCATTATACCTTATTCTAAACAAACACACAGTGAATCTTTGCTGAGGTTTCTAGGATAGATGAATATTCAGTATGTATTCACCCCATTGACATTGCTGGACATTATGCAGTCAGAACACTGGTTCAATAACATCTGACCGCAAACCCAGAACTTCATGGAAATTTCCTCACAACAAGAGAGAAATGTAGGTTCAAGTCGCAGTCCAGCAGAAATTTTCACGTCCTAATAGGTATTACCCCCCCCATGAACCATGGACCTTGCCGTTGGTGGGGAGGCTTGCGTGCCTCAGCGATACAGATAGCCGTACCGTAGGTACAACCACAACGGAGGGGTATCTGTTGAGAGGCCAGACAAACGTGTGGTTCCTGAAGAGGGGCAGCAGCCTTTTCAGTAGTTGCAAGGGCAACAGTCTGGATGATTGACTGATCTGGCCTTGTAACAATAACCAAAACGGCCTTGCTGTGCTGGTACTGCGAACGGCTGAAAGCAAGGGGAAACTACGGCCGTAATTTTTCCCGAGGGCATGCAGCTTTACTGTATGATTAAATGATGATGGCGTCCTCTTGGGTAAAATATTCCGGAGGTAAAATAGTCCCCCATTCGGATCTCCGGGCGGGGACTACTCAAGAGGATGTCGTTATCAGGAGAAAGAAAACTGGCGTTCTACGGATCGGAGCGTGGAATGTCAGATCCCTTAATCGGGCAGGTAGGTTAGAAAATTTAAAAAGGGAAATGGATAGGTTAAAGTTAGATATAGTGGGAATTAGTGAAGTTCGGTGGCAGGAGGAACAAGACTTATGGTCAGGTGACTACAGGGTTATAAACACAAAGTCAAATAGGGGTAATGCAGGAGTAGGTTTAATAATGAATAGGAAAATAGGAATGCGGGTAAGCTACTACAAACAGCATAGTGAACGCATTATTGTGGCCAAGATAGATACGAAGCCTATACCTACTACAGTAGTACAAGTTTATATGCCAACTAGCTCTGCAGATGACGAAGAAATTGAAGAAATGTATGATGAAATAAAAGAAATTATTCAGATAGTGAAGGGAGACGAAAATTTAATAGTCATGGGCGACTGGAATTCGAGTGTAGGAAAAGGGAGAGAAGGAAACGTAGTAGGTGAATATGGATTGGGGCTAAGAAATGAAAGAGGAAGCCGCCTGGTAGAATTTTGCACAGAGCACAACTTAATCATAGCTAACACTTGGTTTAATAATCATGATAGAAGGTTGTATACATGGAAGAACCCTGGAGATACTAAAAGGTATCAGATAGATTATATAATGGTAAGACAGAGATTTAGGAACCAAGTTTTAAATTGTAAGACATTTCCAGGGGCAGATGTGGACTCTGACCACAATCTATTGGTTATGACCTGTAGATTAAAGCTGAAGAAACTGCAAAAAGGTGGGAATTTAAGGAGATGGGACCTGGATAAACTGAAAGAGCCAGAGGTTGTACAGAGCTTCAGGGAGAGCATAAGGGAACAATTGACAGGAATGGGGGAAAGAAATACAGTAGAAGAAGAATGGGTAGCTTTGAGGGATGAAATAGTGAAGGCAGCAGAGGATCAAGTAGGTAAAAAGACGAGGGCTAGTAGAAATCCCTGGGTAACAGAAGAAATATTGAATTTAATTGATGAAAGGAGAAAATATAAAAATTCAGTAAATGAAGCAGGCAAAAAGGAATACAAACGTATCAAAAATGAGATCGACAGGAAATGCAAAATGGCTAAGCAGGGATGGCTAGAGGACAAATGTAAGGATGTAGAGGCTTATCTCACTAGGGGTAAGATAGATACTGCCTACAGGAAAATTAAAGAGACCTTTGGAGATAAGAGAACCACTTGTATGAACATCAAGAGCTCAGATGGAAACCCAGTTCTAAGCAAAGAAGGGAAAGCAGAAAGGTGGAAGGAGTATATAGAGGGTCTATACAAGGGCGATGTACTTGAGGACAATATTATGGAAATGGAAGAGGATGTAGATGAGGATGAAATGGGAGATACGATACTGCGTGAAGAGTTTGAAAGAGCACTGAAAGACCTGAGTCGAAACAAGGCCCCAGGAGTAGATAACATTCCATTGGAACTACTGACGGCCTTGGGAGAGCCAGTCGTGACAAAACTCTACCATCTGGTGAGCAAGATGTATGAAACAGGCGAAATACCCTCAGACTTCAAGAAGAATATAATAATTCCAGTCCCAAAGAAAGTAGGTGTTGACAGATGTGAAAATTACCGAACAATCAGTTTAATAAGCCACAGCTGCAAAATACTAACACGAATTCTTTACAGACGAATGGAAAAACTAGTAGAAGCCGACCTCGGGGAAGATCAGTTTGGATTCCGTAGAAATACTGGAACACGTGAGGCAATACTGACCCTACGGCTTATCTTAGAAGCTAGATTAAGGAAAGGCAAACCTACGTTTCTAGCATTTGTAGACTTAGAGAAAGCTTTTGACAATGTTGACTGGAATACTCCCTTTCAAATTCTAAAGGTGGCAGGGGTAAAATACAGGGAGCGAAAGGCTATTTACAATTTGTACAGAAACCAGATGGCAGTTATAAGAGTCGAGGGACATGAAAGGGAAGCAGTGGTTGGGAAGGGAGTAAGACAGGGTTGTAGCCTCTCTCCGATGTTATTCAATCTGTATATTGAGCAAGCAGTAAAGGAAACAAAAGAAAAATTCGGAGTAGGTATTAAAATCTATGGAGAAGAAATAAAAACTTTGAGGTTCGCCGATGACATTGTAATTCTGTCAGAGACAGCAAAGGACTTGGAAGAGCAGTTGAACGGAATGGATGGTGTCTTGAAGGGAGGATATAAGATGAACATCAACAAAAGCAAAACAAGGATAATGAAATGTAGCCAAATTAAGTCGGGTGATGTTGAGGGTATTAGATTAGGAAATGAGACACTTAAAGTAGTAAAGGAATTTTGCTATTTGGGGAGCAAAATAACTGATGATGGTCGAAGTAGAGAGGATATAAAATGTAGACTGGCAATGGCAAGGAAAGCGTTTCTGAAGAAGAGAAATTTGTTAACATCGAGTATAGATTTAAGTGTGAGGAAGTCATTTCTGAAAGTATTTGTATGGAGTGTAGCCATGTATGGAAGTGAAACATGGACAGTAAATAGTTTGGACAAGAAGAGAATAGAAGCTTTCGAAATGTGGTGCTACAGAAGAATGCTGAAGATTAGATGGGTAGATCACGTAACTAATGAGGAAGTATTGAATAGGATTGGGGAGAAGAGAAGTTTGTGGCACAACTTGACCAGAAGAAGGGATCGGTTGGTAGGACATGTTCTGAGGCATCAAGGAATCACCAATTTAGTATTGGAGGGCAGCGTGGAGGGTAAAAATCGTAGGGGGAGACCAAGAGATGAATACACTAAGCAGATTCAGAAGGATGTAGGTTGCAGTAGGTACTGGGAGATGAAGAAGCTTGCACAGGATAGAGTAGCATGGAGAGCTGCATCAAACCAGTCTCAGGACTGAAGACAACAACAACAAATAGGTATTACATTTGTACCTAATACTGCTGATGTCTAACAGTTCACAGTTGAGTAATTGAATATATTATAATGACACATTAAACATTTCATGCAGAGCTGATCACAAAATATTTTAATTTCGTATTTTTCAAAGCTTTACTTTTGAAGAAATGTAAGCAACTCAGTAAAAAAATATTACCCTTGGACCTATAATCATTAGTGGATTAGTGGATGGACCAATAAACTCTTCTCAAAAGTGTGTGCACTCCCTCCGCCCCACCCCCCCACCTTTCCAAGACACACACACACATATGATGTAACATTATGCAATGTTTCTGTAATTACTTTCTCTGGGTGGGGATGGGAGCAGGGATTGTGAACAACACACATATAAAATGGGACAATACAACATATGTAAAAGACATAACTCCTTTTGCAATAAACAAATTTATTTTACTGCAGTTGCTTTAACAAGTCATACTAAAAAATAATCACATTCATTGCAACAGAAACTCCAACACAAGAGATACAAGTGTCATCCACTTCAATAAACATTATATGACAGTGGGTTTTCACAGTGGAATGTAAACTGTTTCATTTTCTTGAAGTGTATTTGTGATACCACTATTGACAGTGCCATAACATTAATTTATTAACAGACACCTTAACTTGGCACAGATGGTAAAATACGAAATAATGATCTTTGGTATATGCCATGGCCTATCCTTAGTAACCATCCCAAAAAATATAGGGTGGTGGCAGAGAACAATTGGTTGTACAACCCTGTAGTTCTGCTGTGGTACTGGATTTGTGATGTGTTTCTGAAACTAATTCAAAGGTACACCAAATGAATTATCAAATACTTTTTGATAGAACCTGGCAGTATAGAACAGATCAAACATAAGTTGAATATCATCACTACATGTCAAATTAGAAAAGTATTAAGTACATACTGATTAGTAACATGAATTTTGTATGTAGAGTACACCACTCTGTCACCAATGACATATAAATCAACATCTAATGAAGTACACATGTGTAAAATCTTCTACATCTGAGCAAATAATAAGGTATCAAATGCTGAAGCACATATCCAGCGAATCTGATCACATATTGCATCAAATTGTAAGTGAGAAGCTGGAGATAGACACTAGTATGTAGCAACTGTCATTTTGTGGGTGCACCTTCAAGGCATTAAGCATTCTCATAGCACCTTCACAATATATACATTTACTTATGTGGCATGACTTAAATAAACAATCACAATTTCCACTCTGGCAATAATGACATCTCTGCAAAACAAGTATTCACCCAAAAATCAAGCACACCAAATCCTCAAAATTTAACCAAAATAATTACAAAAATGAAAACTATTGGTGTTGCAAATTTCACGTGACCTATATATCTCTAATGAAGACCTCAATACCAGTAACCCATACAGAACCAAAAACTCAGCACAATTTTCACTTGACCTACATAGTTCCAACAAAGCTGTCTATACCACGAACCAACCACTCTAAAACATGGTGTTGCAAATTTCACCCACATACCTCAAACAAAGCCCTAGATACAACACTTTCACTTACTCTACCTAAACCAAAGTTCTCAGTACAACAAACCAAACCATGTTCGCATGACTACCATCAGAAATGTATCCTAAACAATGATAGTACATCAGTACCCATGATACCTAGCAATAACATTCCAACAATTACTGAAGACTAACAAGGAAATCCCGAAATTTCATGAAAACTTTCACCACCACCAATTTCAATATACACAAACAACTTCACACATTGCAACAAGCAATGAGCTACTCATAAATATCTATATCTTCTTCACCACAGAAGAGGGAAAAAAAAAATCTCTGACCACAAGAAACAGACAGCACTAATATTTCCAAACATAAAAAATGAATCCATTAGCTAAAATATGCAAATTCAAAGTAACTCACCAGAAAGCCAGCACAAATTCTTTCAATACCAACATGAAACATTCAATTCATGTCAAATTACTCACTAACAAACATACAGCACAACAGAGTCACCAAATACTACAACACACAATCTACAAACACAAAGACTCAAAAACCTCAAGGCTCACCACGACATTACGGGTCAACACAGATGGATGTAGCATCAGCACTCGACCTTGTGCGAAAAACCTCAAGTTAGCCCCAGGTAGAAAATAGAGATTAGGCAATGACTGCTAATTGGCAAGAAAACAGGACTAAATTATCAAGAATGAAACTTAATTACAGTTGGAACATTTGTTCAGTTTGCATCTTTTCGTACAACCCAAACAGGCCAGCACTGCCTGCTTTGCACTTAGGACATCTTTCTCACTGTACTGGCCCACAAACAGACTACATTTATTCAATCTGTCCTACAGCATTTTCTTTCCAAGCAGCGCAACTAAGATCTCAAAATTGTCCATTCTAACACTTACATCCTAAACCATTTACTCCCTTATGATTAATAATGAAGAGTGAATTTACTAGACACTGATTTGATTTAAGGGGTCGACAGAAGCGTCCGATCCCACGCGTCGGCTTTGACCCGTGACGTAAGGGTGTTGTCGTGTGTGACGTCATGACGGCGCGGAGTTTGGTTCGAGTGTGGCTGTCTCCAGTTCGGTTTTATCTTATTTTATTTACTTTTCTGATCTGTTCGTTCTATCTTGTGAGATTTTTTTTTTTAAATTTAAAAACGCTTATTACATATTTTAATTATCTGTTTCTTCCAATTTCTGTTTTAGTTTATTATATTTATCTTTCTGATCTGTTCGTTCTATCCCGTGAGATTTTTTTTTTAAAGACAAAAAACACTAATCAGCTACTGAAGCATCTTTATCTTCTATGGGTTGCAGGGGTTACGACCCCTGGAGAGGTGGGTGGGTATTCATGCATGGCTGTCTTCACTTACACGTTGTAGCTACGCAAGGCGTCCCCCCCCCCCCCCCCCAAAACACCCCATTTCCCGCGCTTGTCCCGTTATTGTCATTAGGCTTCTTGTGGAAAGTAGGTGTGTTTGTTTTTGTTTCCGCCATATTTGTGACGTCATGGGTCAAAGCAGACGGGCGGGATCGGACGCTTTCGTATTTCCATTTAAGAATTTTCTGAATGTCAGGCGAGATATTCATATGAACCATTACCTGCTATTTCAGCATCTTATTTTGCAAATTTCTTAGAGTATCTCCAGTTTTGCTGCATTTCTCTTTCTGTTTTTAGCGAGTTTCATCGCTATATACTTCAATGACTAAAAATAAAGTTCAACAACTCCATTAATTAACATCTCAACATGTTTAAAGTGGAGAGACATTTGAAGAAGCCTTCCAACAGCCACTACAACAGTACTAAGTTGCATACAATACAGCTATGGAGCTAAATCTGCCGTTTATAACGTTCATGAGTACAACACTACACATGCAGCTTGAGTACATACGCCACAATATTAAATAAATCCTATACATTTATATTCTATGGGAAAATACGATACTAACCACAATCATTTTAACCGATCAGCTTGTTTGCCTCCCAGAATGCGAATGTATATTACGTTTCCTGTTTTCGTCTCTTAGAAATCACAATACCACAAAGCCCATTACTGGGTTACTACTAAAGTTCCACGCGGCATCTACCACCTCAACGAAAGTCGAAAACATTAAAACAATAACAAACACAGATCATTCTGCCCGCCAAAAATTCCGTCTTCTAAGATAATACTCTCCGCGCCTTCAACTGGATGTGGTAAAGTCTGTGAACTACGTCACGTGTTTCGCTGTCTAGTCTTTCGTTAGTCGACTTTTAGGTAAAATTTGTGTTTCCAGCGACATTGCGTTTCGTGGTGTTGGCAACACTGCAGTTATTTTGTCTTTACGCGTAGCGTGGTGTGCGATCGCGAGGGCAAGTGGTGAACGAAGAAAGAAATCCGTTAATAGTGTTGCCATCGATTTATTTTTTGGACTAATAAGTAAATATTGTTGTAGTTGTTTTCTTGGTTTTGGCTATTACGTTAGTCGTAGGCACACAAATTGGAAATTCCATATAATGTCGATGTTTAATGAGCGCGATTGCATGTGTCTTGCAGCTCAACATGGTGAAGCCGAAAGGTGAGAAGAAGAAATCGGCGATCAACGAGGTAGTCACTCGAGAATACACAGTTAATTTGCACAAACGGCTTCATGGCGTTGGTTTTAAGAAGAGAGCACCGAGAGCCATTAAGGAACTTCGAAAATTCGCTGTTAAGCAAATGGGCACGCCTGATGTACGAATTGACACAAGATTGAATAAGCAGGTGTGGTCCAAAGGCATAAGGTACGTATTTTAAATGTTATCTCGTTAGACCTTTAATGTTCTTACACTTCGTTTTTAAAGTTTCTTTTAAAAATAGCGTATTTCGGACTGGTAGCATAAGGTTTTGTATTTCCAAAGCTTGAGAACAGGTGTCAAATTCGTATTCTTTCTTTGTTGGGTTATCCTTTACATAAAATAAATCTTCTCAAAGCATGAATATGCCGATGGGGTGTGTGTAAAATGGTGGCATTGGACGTTGTTGTCCAGACATAACACTCATGTGCTGTAGTTAAATTTCTCTTAGTGTTGTCTACTGTGAATGATGGTGGCGAAATTGGTAACGTCGTGAAATCTTTTGTCAGAGGCGTACTAAGTTTCTTCGTTCAATTTATTACTTCCTTGAGACAGGAGTAATGGTGCATCGAGTCATCACTGAAGACTTGAATGTTTATCATAACTATTGTTATGCGTGTGCTGTAATTGGGTGCTTATGGAATTATGAAAAACACCCATTGTTCCTTACAGCATACAATTCATTGTGTGCTATTGTTTTCCTCCTTAATCTCCATTTGAGTCATAGATATTACAAATGTATCCCTTCTGAATGGGCAGTTGGATTTTAGACCACAAAACCACAAGCATATCATCTGTAGTTATGGTAGGGTAATGTAGCTTGTAAATTATAAATATAACACTTAAAACCATATATTCATGAACTGCAGAAGCTTCTGTGGAAAGTCCCAGAATAGCAACAGTGGTCACTTGGTACATGGAATAACCGTGTGGGCTGAAGTAGAATATTTGGTTTGGTAACAAATGTATTGAATATGAGCACAAATTTTGTAATGACTGCTTTGGAGGAATTATTCATTGAACTCAAAAGCAATGCCTTTTGTGTTTAGGTGTCATAACTTTCATGTTTTCATTCTACATCAAACTAGGAGATTACTGAAATTGATAGCCCAGTTTTGTACAGTGTATAACTGGTCCTGAAGCATAAATTGTCTTGCAGGACTGGTAAAAGTTGACAATTCCAAACAATAGAAGGGCTATAGGACAGGTGTGTGGCATTTGTTAAGGCTAAGGTGTCATGACAAGACAGGACAATTGGCAAATTTGCTGTACTGCGCCTGCACATCCTCTGTACTTCACGACAACATAGCTATGTTAGTGTTGGTGAAGCACATATCCAGTCTGTTTTGTTGTGTGGCCACTTATATAGTTAGTTGGTAACACGGTTTCCTTAAACACCATGTTGGATTCCAACATTCTGAAGCTAAAGTGTCGTGTTTTGTAGTTGATGTGCACCAATTTCTGTGATTAGGAAATGTCATGTTTACAGGCACTGATATTTAAAACATCTACCAAAATCACATTTGTTCTTGGTGCAACATAACATTGTAAGTCGGAGATGTCACGTCAGTGTATAAATGTTACCATACCTTACATCTATCTCTTTACAGTTACTTTGGTAATTAAGAAACTTTTAAAGTTGCATAGTACAAATTGCACACTCATTCATTCATAAGTCAAACTAGCTACAGATAGCATATCCAACTAGACTACATCAATAAAATTCTTCTTTTTTGTTGACCACATTATCGGTATCAGCCACTGTTGCAAGTGGCCTTCGTCAGGGCTTCATGTTGAGCTTACTGCAGAGAGAGAGAGAGAGAGTGAGTGATTTTGGATTGTTTATAGCATTGGAGGAAGTTGTTAATAATTTGATATGGTACTTGAGGATGGGAGGCAGGGTGTTAAAACTTCTTTATTGGTCTGTTATTCCTTGTCTTTGGTGGATAAAGATATGCTTGAATGTTGTTTGCATAATTTCTTGCCATTGGTGGAAACAGGTAATTAGAAATGAGCAGTAACTGTGATGTTCCACTGTTTACTTTACATGGGGGCTGCAGTGTGCCTGTGCACTGTATACATATGACTACTGGGGTATCCCACCCGCCTGTGTGTTACTTTTCACATGCTGTCCTCCTGTAGTGCTGTCAGCCGAGGTGCTGCAAACCTGTACCCGTCCTCTCCTCATTTTGAGGGGGTCGCTTTGATTTCTATCATCTCTGTAATCTTCCTCCTCAATGTAAATGGCTGTTTGGCAAGTATGTGGACTTCATGGAATATTTCCTCTTTATTGCACTTTTCCTGGTGTTCTGCCACTGATGACCTGGTATGTTGCCCTAGTTGGCTATATCTTTCTGTGCAGTTCGTGTGCTGATGGCTGCCCCGTCTTGCCTACGTAAACCAGTCCACATTTGCAACTGATATCATAGACTCCTATGGTCTTTAGCTAGTCGCCTGCATCTCTGACTGAGTTTAAAACATTTTGATTGTTCTGAAAGATTGACTTGATGCTGGCTCAACAGAGAATTTTGCTCAGACGTCGGTGACCCCTTGTACTTATGATAATAGGCTACATTCTGTGCTTCTTTCTGCTCTTCCCTCATGTCTTCGTCCCTTGTTGTCATAATTAGTTTTGTCTGTCGTAACCATTGGCTCCAGAAATTTATTTCAGGATTTGTAGTTCAGCCTTCTGGTGATAAGCACAATAATTTATGCTTCTTATGCTAATAACATTGAAATCAACTCGGAGGATTATAATGAGTCACTGTAACAATCAGTGTTACTTTAGTTAAACAAAAGGTGAACGTATTTAAATTCACTTGACAGCTCACAGTCACAAACATCAGATTTGTTGTTATTTGGTGACAGAGTCGCATATCTCTCTAGTACATTTAGTGTTGTAGACTTTTCTCTGTGGAAATGCTGGAAGAATTTCCTCTGGTTCTGATGATCCATTGGCGAGCACTCTTTAACAGCTTTTGGCCAGCCAGAAATGACTCTAGTATAAACTCTTGATCAAATGCAGTCAATCATGGCTTGTCTGTTTATGGGCTCAAAGCCACAGTGCAGAGCATTTCTGGAATTAACGAACATTTCTTGAGGTGAAATGTTTGTCTTACTGTCATTAATATTAAATAACATTTTGTGCTTATGCCTTAAGGCTTTTCTGGGAAATAAATTAACTTCTTGGTAGACATGAAAATGGGCTCGGTAAGCATTAGTCATGGGAAACGATAAGGGGTACCATGACTCTTCTGTTGCATGCTGGTGTTGGCAATTTATCATTGTTTGTAGCTAATCAGGTGACAGTCATGGTAGCAAATGTAATTTGTTCAATCTTAGTCTTTATTGCCACAAATATTTGGTATTTTTTCCCCAAATGTCATGATTTCCAAGGTTGTTAGGGTGGGACCTAATATCCAGCTAGCTTCATTTATGGATTGTAGGAAAGTACAGATGAGCAATGCGACTGGCATCTAGCATCACATTTGTGATTCGTTGTGTTCATTTCCCATTGTCCATTATGTGAACTGTCACCACCAGAGCATGCAATGGAAGAGCTGCAGAATACATGTACACTGTGTGATCAAAAGTATCTGGGCACCCCCAAAAACACGTTTTTCATATTAGGAGCATTGTGCTGCCACTTACTACCAGGTACGCCATATCGGTGACCTCAGTCATCATTAGACATCATGAGACAGCAGAATGGGGCATTCCGTGGGAAATTACGGACTTCAAATGTGGTCATGTAATTGGGTGTCTCTTGTCATATGTCTGTATGTGAGATTTCCCACAATTCCTAAACATCCCTGGGTCCACTGTTTCCGATGTGATAGTGAAGTTGAAACATACAGAACAAAAGCGTACAGGCCGACCTCATCTCTTGACTGACGGAGATCGCTGACAGTTGAAGGAGGTCGTAATGTGTAATAAGTAGACATCTATCCAGACCACTACACAGGAATTCCAAACTGCATCAGGATCCATTGCAAGTACTATATGACAGTTACGCTGGAGGTCAGGAAACTGATTTCATGGACGAGTGGCTGCTTATAAGCCACACACTGTGCCGGTAAATGTCAAATGACGCCTCACTTTGTGTAGGAGCATAAACATTGGAAGATTGAACAGTGGAAAAACGTATGGAGTGATGAATCATGGTAATCAATGTGGCGATTTGATGGCGGGGTGTGCATGTGGCGAATGCCAGGTGAACGTCATCTGCCAGTGTGTGTAGTATCAACAGTAAATTCGGAGGCAGTGGTGTTATGGCGTGGTTTTGTTTTTCAAGGAGGGGGCTTGCACCTCTTGTTGTTTTGTGTGCCACTATCACAGCACGGGCCTACTCTGATGTTCCAAGCACCTTCTTGCTTCCCACTGTTGAACAGTTTGGGGATGATGATTGCATCTTTCAACATGATCAAGCACATGTTCATAATGCACGGCCTGTGGCAGGGTGGTTTCATGACAATAACATCCCTGTAATGGACTGGTCTGCAAAGAGTCCTGACCTGAATCCTGTAGAACACCTTTGGGATGTTTTGGAAGGCTGAGTTTGTGCCAGCCCTCACCAACCAACATGGATACTTCTTATCAGTGCAGCACTCCGTGAAGAATGGGCTGCCATTCCCCAAGAAACCTTCCAGCACCTGTCTGAACGTGCACCTGTGAGAGTGGAAGCTGTCATCAAGGCTAAGGGTGGGCCAACACCATATTGAATTCCAGCATTATTGATGGAGTGTGCCAGGAACAACTCATTTTCAGCCAGGTCTCCAGACACTTTTGATCACATAGTGTAGCAACTACACTTGCTCTGGACATTATGGAATTCAGGAGATTGTAGATAGCAGACTCTTTTATCTTCATACGTAACTTCTTGACTTTAAAAATTGACTGTCAGTTAGAAAAAAAAAATACATGTTTACGAAATATTCAGGCGGACATGCTATTGTAGACCTCACCGCAAGGTTGGTTCTTCCTGAGGAGACATTCTCATAAACAGAAATGGTACATAGGTTTGGAACGTTCTTTACGTTTTGTTTAAAATACATGTTAGTGTGTATGGAAGTAGGTACAGGTAGCTGTAAAAAATGGTTTGTTTTTAAAATTGTCTCATACGGTGAGTATTTTATGGATTAAATCAAACACTGGTAAAGAATGTTGACTTTCACACACATGCTGCGTGTGCTGGGAATGTCACCTATTTAAAAATGCTATAGTATCTCTGGGTTTTCCTAGAACAATTAATTATAAATTTATAGCATTATTTATGTTTAGTTTTCAGTTTAAATATTTTACAATACTATTTGAAATATTTTAAGTGGAAAAGGTTAGTTTAATATCTGCTTGATATTTATTAAAATAAAGAAATTGCTTTTACAGGAATGTTCCATTCCGCATGCGGGTTAGACTGTCGAGACGGCGGAATGATGATGAAGATTCACCAAACAAGTTGTACACTTTAGTTACTTTTGTACCTGTTCCATCCTTCAAGGGACTACAAACAGAAAATGTTGATGCCAGTCAAGAATAATTTGGTTGGAAGCTATAAAATATTTGTACATTAAAATAACTCTGAAACTCTAGTGTTTCATTTCAAAATACGCCCCATAGCAAACCCTAAAACAGCTTCATTTCATATTAAGTATCATTTATCATTGTAGTGTTATATGGCTCATTGGGTATGTTGTCAATGCGGTATGTAATATTTACTTGAGAAATAGGTTGATGAATATTATTAGTTTTTTCAGTTTTGTTAATTTGGTGGAAGGCTGTTACTAACAAAATGGATTGTACTTATAAGTAGTTTGATTTTGTTAAAGGGAAGTAGATGCACATAATTGGACATATTAAACTTCAGAATAGAATAAGTGATTGTCAGGAAGTGATTCATATCTTGTTGATTTGTCAACTCAAGGAGCCAGTAGTAGAATTGTAGGTAATCAGCGAGTACCGAGGAAAAGGGTGGTGTTTTAGCATGAAATTGCTGTCTTTCTAATTAAGAGCTTTGGTTTCTTGACAACTTTGTTGGTGTAGTACAGAGGGTTATCTGGTAGTCCTGTGGTCATGTAGTTGCTCTGTGCATAATGTAAATAAATTATATGAAGTAGAGATTGTTGATCAATTTGGAAAACGAAGGAAGAGTGGAAGATACAGTTGGATGTGAATCTGAAGGGTCCTAAATTTTGTCATTGAGAGTTTGCATGGAGAAAGTATAATGGTGGAAATATGTTACTGTGCCTTACAAAAAGGCTTATGATATATTGGCAAACGAATTGCAAATAATTTTACATACATGCGACTGTGGGGTTATGCATGCCACAATTAAGCTCATTCGAGGGAACTGGTTATTGTAGACACAATTTTGGAGGAGAGTGATTTTATGCATCTGCTTGAACAAAGTTGCAGTTTGAAAACAGTGGACAGCCAATAAAATAGAGAAGTTGTTCAAATAGGGAAACTACAGATTAATGTGGTAGTACAACTCTTGATAAACAAGACACTACAAAGTCAATCACAAATTTATTTTTAAGAGTAGTGTCACATGTATTTGAAGTAATATTGTTGAGGGTATTTGGCTTGTAGCTGAGATCACATGGATCTTACAAGACTTGAATGGCTATTTATGTTCAACGCAAAGTCAAACTAAACTAGATACTTCCTTCACTGTGGATAATTTTGATTCAATGGTCTGAACCAATAATTCGCTTTCTTTTGTAAAGTGTGTGGAAAAGGCTGTATTGGGGCTTCAGTTACTAGGTGATTGCTTGATTTGTGAATAGTACTGTGAACCACATGAAAGTAAGAATTTTTATATTTGCATTGTAGCCAATGGGTATTCGCATTTACACATGAAAAAATTGTGTTTTCTTGCTGCTCGTGGTTTTAATGGAGGGTAGTTAACTTCTGAGATATTGTCTGTAGTGTAATATGAGGTCTATGTTAGGTTATTTTGATTTATTTGTTTGTGAACTCACAGAGCCAGTGAATATATCAGAAGCTCTTGAATGATAACTCCTCTATCCATTAGCTGTTCAGCACAAACTGCTCCAGGTTGCTGGCTGCATTATTCATAAGTAGTTTGCTCATTGGAAGCTGTGATGAGTGTAAATTGGCACTAACCACTGTATTTTATACTTCTGTTCTAGTTGCAACAGGACCTTTATCTGTTTTCTTGATACTATGGTGGGTGTGATACTCCATATATTTAGTTTCAATTCGTGTCCACAGAAGAAGATTCCAGAGCTGCATAAATATATTTAAAAAAAATTGCTGTATTTTAAATGTCTGTGTGATGTGCCGTCATTCAGTTGGAAGCAATGACTTTATACTGGAGGAACACAGTACCAAGTTGTTGACAGTGAACAGTGTGCTTTGAAACAAAAGTATAATCTTCTTTTCAGGACAGTTCTAAACTACCTTAGCTACATGACAAAATCACAAATACATGAAATTTGTTCACTGTTGTAAATATGGACGATCATCATCTGTACAATGGAGTGGTGATGAAAATTTGGGCGGGACCGGGACTTTCTGCTTATTGTAAGCAGTCACCCTACCTTAGGCTATCTGTGCATGCTTCATGACCAAACACAAATTTCCGTATCTTGTCAACCATGTCTACAACCTGCACCCATACATCCGTTATGTATATTCTCATTCAGGGAAGAAACTTTTTATTGAAAGTTGCTTTCCCAGTGTTGGTAGATAAATACAGTATTGTGTCTGTTACATTCGGAAGTACTATGCAGTGTTCCATCAAACATGCATGTCTGAAGGAAGGACGCATGATACTTCTGGACAATACAGATTTTGTAGTCTCATATAAATCGCAAATAGTTGTCCCAAAACTTAAGTTTTTATATGTCCAGCCTTTTATCATGACAACGGCCGTTTACTAGTGTGACAAAAAACAAAAACACCTAAAATTGTAAGGATGGCTGTAGGTGTTTTTATTTTTTGTCACAAAACTTAAGTGGTCAGTCATCTAATCTACATACAGCATTGTCACTGAAAATTAGACACCTGTATTTTTAGTCTCGAATATGATGGTGTATTTTCCAGAAGAAAATGCTTATGAGTAATTTTTGTATAAAAAAAAATCCATGCATTACAAGAAATTTCAAGAAAAATATTTTGTCGCTTTAATCCTTTCAGACACAAATTTTTTCTGGAGGAAGGTAAATTTTTTTAAATACTGTTACCATTTTCGGAAAAAATTTTGTACACATTTGTGTACCCTGGGTCTCAATCAACACTGAAATCGTAGCAGACAAAACTAATTTATTTAAACATTACACATAAATTTGAAATCATTTGCACACAAAATACATGCAAAATTCACCAGTTTTAATTAAAAATGAAAGGAGTCAGGAATTATGTTCATTATGTGGTTCTAATTGACATGAAATGAACGGAAACAGTTTTTTTTCCTTTGACAAACAAAGATGTACATTATATTTTTCACATTTTATTGTGAACGTCCCTTGCATTCCAGAAATTTTCACCACTTCCATGAAGAGACAAGTGTTGTGTTCCGACATACTGAATCTCTTCAGGAGGCCTAGTTTCTCTTCGTTGTCTTTGAACAGATGTATCTGGAGGTGCGGCAGATGGTCGGCCTCGTTTTCTATTCGAGGTATCCATCCCACTTAACACTAGAACATCAGCCAGCTTCATACGGAGGTGTAGGAGATCCATTATTTTCTTCATTGGTAGACCAACTGATCGGCATTTTTCCTGTATTTGAGCCAGCTCTGTACCACAGCAAAATCTACTGCATGGAAAATAGCTCTGAGTGTCCATTTCTTTGACTTCATAAAAAATTGTGATATGACATCAATTGATCAAAAAGATCAACGCCGCCCATGCCATGGTTGTAGCATTTTACAATCTCTGGTTGATTGATAGTAACATATTTACTTTCTTTTTTGTCCCAGCATTCAACTTTGTCAATTTCTCTGTTTTCAATAAAATTAGGGCCTAGAACAACTGTTTTGTTTTCAACAAATTTTACCAGTGTTATGTCATCTGCGCTACAAATTTCTTCTGAAAATCCTCTTTCCTTCTTCATTGCCTCCTTATCTGGTATTAGAGGAGGATTTGCAAAATGACAGTTCCAGCAGCACAAAGTTTTTCTTGTTTCAACACTTGGAAAAGCTTGTATGAAGAAAAGAAGTTGTCAAAATATATCTTATGCCCATTTGGTTTTTTATTCTCTGGGCTAATTGTAAAACTACTGTTGGACCTTGGCCAAATTTCTTCAACAAAGATGTCTGAAATTCAGTCGATGCTCACTGATGAAGAATAAAATCGTAGGCCTGTCCACTCTTACCACATAACAAGTACATTTTGATACCCCACAGAGAAGGCTTTCCCTTCACATATTGTTTTTCTGACAGCTTCCCTGTGAATGGGGTCATTGCCTCATCAACAGCAAGCTCTTCCTCCACAGACAACTCCAGACTTCTGTTACGGATGGCAGTATATTATAGGCCGAATTTTAAAGAACTTGTCTTTATTGTCTGCTGGTATAGCCATGTTGTTAACAAGATGTAAATTTGTTCTGAGTTGGAAGAATCTATTTCTGGGCATACTGTCCAAGAATAATTGCATTTTCAATGTTGTGTCCCAATACATTCAGACTCTAGGAAATTTTTGAGTTCCCATAATTATATGAAGCCCAAACAAGATTTGGAGTTCCGCTGGTATAGTTTGTTTGAAATTGCTAATTCCACTCTGCAAGGCATTTAGGTTTGTCATATCAGTCATAGTACTGAACAGATCATTGGTAATGTGCTTGCTGAAATAAGTTGAAGGAGAAAGTATTTCCTGTTCTTCAATACATTGTTCCCATTTATAATATGAATCCAGTATAGAGAGAGGACGATAACACCACTTAATGTCCTTTTTTTCTGACAAAATGTATTTTATATCACTGAGATCATTGTTGGTAAGTGGATCACTGTCTTGAATATCACTATCGTTTTGTCACTGCACACACCACTTTCATTATTTGCAGTTGACTCATCATTGGTTTCTCCCCTGTTCATTTTGTCAGCCCGCACTCTCACTGCCTTCTCTTTTGAAGTACAGTAGGATTCATCAGGAACTGATTCTTCATCTGATGATAAATCGAAATCTGGCACCTCTCCATGCAGCAGCATCTCTAAAATGGCATCTGCATCTCGCTCGATGTTGAATACTGTTTCTTCGACATGATGAACAGAACTGAAAGATTCACAAATAATAATATCAGTAATGGTATTTCCCTAAAATAATAATTTACAGTAGCCCTAACGACATTGTCATCAACTGGAGCTTCTATGCTGTGTCTGTTTTCCTAATTGTTGCTCATAACAATACCTAGTAATACAACATACTTCATATGTTTTGAATAAATCCCAGTCAAAACTCATACAATCGTCAGGATAAAAAGAAACTGTTCCAACAAGCACTTCATGTGAAGGAAACACAAGATACTGAATGTTATGTAAAATATTGTTCTTGAGACCTCATGGCTACAATTGTGCACACAGAAAGACATTGCTTCTTTTTGCTGACTAAAACAAATGATTTTGAAATATTGATTGTTGTAATAAATAAATCGAACATTCTTCAATGTTCATGATGCAAAACAATCTGTGAAGAGCAAAGGGTCACACAAATGAGAACGAGATGTTCCTTAAGAGAATCATAACTGGTGATGAGATGCAGGTTTATGGTCTTGATGTTGAGACCAAGGTTCAATCTTCACAATGGGTTGGGGAAAGTTCTCCCAAGAGCAAAAAAAAGCTTGTTAGGTTAGATAAAGTGTCAAAGCCATGCTGATAGTTTACTTTGACCTTGAAGGATTAGTTCATGAATTCAAGCCACAGGGGCAAACTGTTAATCGATGGTACTATTAGGACATGTTATGATGTCTGTGAGAATCAAACCGCCTCAAATGTGGCAAGGCAATTCATGGTTCTTGCACAACGATAACACATTGCACATTCATCCCCGTTGGTGGGTGACTATTGCACAAAAAATGAAATCAGTGTGCTGCCTCATTCTGTTTCTCTACAGACGTGCCCCCTGTGGACTTTTTTTTTTTTATTATTTACACACTTGAAAACCCCATTCATAGGGTGAAGATTTCAACGATAGATGAGATAAAAGAAAATTCACAGACGGGGCTTTGTTCGATACAGCAAGAGGCATACCGTGACTGCTCCTAGAAATGGAAACGGCATTGGGAGTGGTGTATCAATTGTGGAGGTGAGTATTTCGATGGAGACTGCACAGTAAGTAAAAGGTAAGCACAGAAAAATGTGGACAAAGTTCCAGAATTTTTTGAACAGATCTCGTATTATACAAAAGTACACAAGAAACTTAATTCACATGTTTGCTACATGTGTTTTACGCCTAATCCTCTTTTGTAACATGGTCAAGAACTTCATGTGTAAGACATTCATCTTCGGTAAGCTTCAAAATTGTACCTTTCTGCTATCTCCCTTTTCACTTGAGCCCATATCAACTTAGTAGGGTATACTGGCAGTGGTATGACACAAGTCGCACAACTACATGGCCAATTTCCTTTGCATTGTAGTCATCATAGACCTTTTTCTCGCCTTATATTTCTTGTTTGGATGAAAGTTCATCCCCATTTTCAGCAGGGGAAAACTGAACACCTGTCTGCTAAAACCAGTCCGCTTTATGCCAATTGTAAGAGTAAATTTACATTGAATTGTACTAGTATTAACCACTACATTAATTTGGGCTTTTTTTCTGTGAGCAAAACAGATTAATGACCCAATTCATCATTTTCAAATGATGATAGAATCAATGGGATGCAAGTTTTGCTCATGGTTCAAAACCAGTATTTGGGAATTGAGTATGACACAAAGAGCCTTTATGTATGTGCTTCCAGCTCACTATTCCCTTTCTTGTCCCATAGAAATTTGCATGTGTTGTTGCATTTTCTGAAATTGAAACAAGTGTCTTGTAGAAGGTGAAGAATGGACATTTCAGAGGTATCATACTCAGTTTTGTGTTGCTGGTGGGCTTGGACATCACTGGCCCTAGGATATTCTTCTCTATTGTGGTATTCTAACACAGTCCTGTAGATCACTTCTATAGTAAAATTGCCGGTTTGAGTTAATTTACTTTTCCATTTGTATCTCTTTTTGTGGTGAATGAAAAAGTCAGCTTTCACATCTGCAAGTCTGAGAAAATTACTGTTGAGACCTTACATGCTTCTGTCTTCGGTTTTTGTGCTTGGCTGAAGTTAGTATTCTGTATAGCTACTGTTTCATGAGCAGGCTTGTTGAAAACTTTAAGAAATTATATATTACATATTAAGTTTCCACACAGTCCTTTTGGTCCAAGCACACGCAAAGATTACTAGGCTGGTTTTCATGAAAGAATGAAACCTCGTCGTTGTGTCTTAATTGTTGGTAAGCATGATTGTTCAAAGGATCGTATAAATAATCTCAGCAATGTACAGTACACAGTTCATTTTTGACCGTCTTCTGATTTGGTCAGTGTGTTGATTACAATTTAAAATGGAGAAAACGGTTTCATGTTGTTATCAAACATGTTCTTGTGAAGGGTTGGACTCCCGCACAAATCAAAATAATTGGATGAAGTTCACGCAGTTCTGCACCATCATTCAAGATCATTTGCTTTTGGATTAATGAATTTAAACATGGTCAGACAATCATGGAAGACGAAGCATATTCTGGCTGTCCAATTGAGATCACTACAAGGAAACTATTGACAGACTCTGTAATTTGGTTATGCAAGTCTGTGGAATAAAAATTTGACAGATTGCAGAGACTGGGCATCTCAATTGACCAAGTGGACAATATCCTGTATGGAGAATTGGCTATGAAGTTGTGTAGCCTGCCTCAGTAAGTGCAGAGTCAGTGTGGCAGATTGCTAAGCAAAGAGGCCTAGGTTTGATTCCTGGGCAGGTGGGAGATTTTTTTCTGCTCGGAGACTGGGTGTTATGTTGTACTTACTTTCATATTGTCATAATTGTCATTACTGTTGAGATGGCTGGATGGACACAGTCCGAAAGCCAATAAATAAAAAATTGGGTGGGTCAGTGCCAGTCAAAATGGTAGTCAAAACCATGGACAAAGAAGGCAAAGACCATTTTGTCAGCTGGTAAGGTGATAACTATTTTTGGAGATTGTCAAGGACTAATGCTCATAGATTACTTGGAAAAAGGAAGAACGCAACTTCAAGCGTCATTGTTGACACGCTTGAAACTTGGCTGGCTGAAAAAAAGACAGGTTGACAAGCAAAAATGTGTGCGTTTTGGCCGCACGGCTTGAGGTGCCATGTCACAGATTGCGCAGCCCCTCCCGCTGGAGGTTTGAGTCCTCCCTCGAGCGTGTGTGTGTGTGTGTGTGTGTGTGTGTGTGTGTGTGTGTGTGTGTGTGTGTGTGTGTGTGTGTGTGTTTTTGTCCTTAACATAAGTTAAAGTAGTGTGTAAGTCTAGGGACCAATGAGCTCAGCAGTTTGGTCCCCTAGGAATCCACAGGTGAACATTTTTGTGCTTTTAATCAGGTTAATGCACCATCAAATTCATCAGCAATAACAGAGGCAAAAGTGCATGAATTGGGGGTTTTGAATTGGTTCCTCATCTGCCTTCCCCCCCCCCCCCCCCCCATCAGAGCTATGAAACTACCCTCATGTGTGTAATACTGCTATGCTATGCACAGAACAGTGTGTTGTTCTTCAGTAACACTTGTATCTCTAAGGTAAGGGGCACAACATGTTAACGGAACAAATTGAGACTAACCACATGGAAGTAGTGAATTGTGATTACGGACCAGCCAGTAAATAACAAGGTAACCTTGTTGGGCCAGGACAGATCTAAGAGAATGTTATCAAGTGTCGTTCATTTGAAAGAAGTTAAATTCCGAACTATATGAGAAATCATTATTTTGGGAATCTCAAAGAGCTGGTTCTTCTTATTCTTATATAAAATTATAAAATATTGATACTGGAGCTACCGCCCCCCCTCCCCCACCACACCCTAAAACAGGTGGCAAACTTTTAACTCTTTCAATATACACCTGTTAAAGAACTGTTTTTGTTCCTGCACTAAGTAACTTTCAATGGATACTACTAGGATTTTGTCATCCACTAAATTTTGAGAAGTGCATCCTTCCTGTTCCAAGTTCTTACAGTAATCAGATCCTCAATGAAAAATTTAGAAAGCTGGAAGGCTTTCTTAGATCTACCCCTTTTAGTTTAAAAGAATGTTTTAAATTTTTTTGCTACTCCACAGAGCCAACCATAGATTTGGTCATAGCGGGAATGAAGTTGAATCGTGTGACTAGAAGTAGCTGCATTCCACTTCCAAGTAGCCCTCATTGTTACCTTGCAGGCCAGACAGGAAGTGATGGTGGAAAATGTCTGTGGGTAGCCACATGACTTGTTAACATAATTAAATTTATATATGCAGATTGAAGTAACAAATGAAAACCGGTATCAAGAATGGGATTCAAACCCGGGCCCAGTGCTCATTGGGCAGATGTGTTAACCACTACGCCCTCCTGGGACAGTGGCTTTGCACAACAGTGCATAACATAAAATTTTTATCATGAACATTTAGGTGCAATTCTTCCCAATTAGTTGTATTTACTTTGCCATCAGACTCCAAAAATGGCCATATGTTCCCCCATTAGTGAGCAACACTGCCATGTTGATGGCTGGGGATAGTCAGTACTATTGAGACATGTGATAGGACACACAAAAGTTAGATGTGCTGGGCTTGTTTATGTAACAGTGTTTACATTGAACTGAATGATGGTCTCATGCTGTTTAGAAACATGACACAAAACTTGAGTGAAATGTTATTTAAATAGATGTGCCAGTCCATTCTCTTCAAAAAGTGGAGTAAATGTAACATTCTCAAACAAGCATTGGTTCAGTATGGAAACACTTCCTGATTAATCCAAGTGGGTACAGAAGCATAAAGGGAACATCTTAAGAAACAGTACTATCTCCCATTATAGAAAAGTGCTTCATGCAGTTTGTAGTCTGTTGTTATAGGTGTGGACATCACTATTCTTTTCACATGTGATGGATTTTTTTAAATAAATTTCATTAACAAACTTATCTATTGTGATGCTATGCTTAAAATGCTCAACACCTTGAAGAGTGTTTAGCGTCCTCCACCATAAATCATCATCATCCTTGTAGAGAAGAGGTATCTACAACATGACCACAGGTAAACATCACATATTATTCTTTCTTCGTGTCTTTATGCAATCAGTATTTTCTAAGTGATGAGTACCCAGAGTATTCGACGAGACATTATAGAGCAGAAATGTATAAAATATGTTTAGAGGTTGATCCATTTGTTTTCAAGACTAGCAGTTACACAAAGACCAAAAGTAGTTGAACGTAACTGGGCAAAACAGTAATATGCTGCTTCTAGTTCAACTTTTCATTCTACACTCAAAAAAGTTTGGGACATTGTGTCCTATTTATCAGCAGTGGTTCATGTGTTATCAGTTGTTGGTATGACTAATCATTGTGCAGAACTGAATATAGTGCGTTTCTCGAAATGAAAGTAGAGTCCATTTTCAGAGCGCGACTTAATAATTGCTTCCATGCTTCTCAGGTGTACTGACTAATCTGATTGTTGGAAGTCCCTAATATTTCGGCAGACAACCATTCTGCCATCATTGTTTGGTGCTGATGGGATGAAGAGCATGTTGCAGGCTCACTGTATTTACACCTGTCAGTCCAGATTTCGAGCCCCTGTAAGCCAGTGTCTCTGCTGATTAAATTATCAAAAAATGGTTCAAATGGCTCTGAGCACTATGGGACTCAACTGGGGTCATAAGTCCCCTAGAACATAGAACTACTTAAACCTAACTAACCTAAGGACATCACACATATCCATGCCCGAGGCAGGATTCGAACCTGCGACCGTAGCGGTCGTGCGGTTCCAGACTGTAGCGCCTTTAACCGCTCGGCCACTCCGGCCGGCTTTAAATTATCAGTCACACATATTTCTATTGCTTCTTTGAAAATACAGTCCCAAAATTTGCAAGTGGTTTGCTGATAATGCATTTTATGTCTGTTTTCAATGTAATATTCTGCTACTGTAAACTGAGTAAAGGGCTATGGTGCTCATGTTCTATACATTTATCTTCAGTTGTGCGGACTATTTGTCCAGTATAGGTTTTTTCCACATTCACATGGAACTTGGTACGTCCTAGCTGTTTTGAGACCCAAGTTGTCTTTCACTGACCCCCAGTGAAGCTGGTGTTTTGGTTGATGGGCAGAAAATTGCATTACGTGGTGTTTTTGCTGTCAACTGCCAGTATTTCCACCAAGCAGTATGAAAGCTGTCTTTGTACATTCTTCTGTGTTTTTGTCTTCCGTGTTGTTCTTGGGGCTCTTGCATTGCAGAGCTGTCTGAATCGGACAGTTTCTGTATCCATTTTCATGGAAGGTGGATTCCAGGTGCCACAGCTCTGTTATAAAACTTTGTCTGAGATGGATTATGTCCTGTATAATAGTGTTGAGTATATTGTTCTGTGAGTGTTGGTGGCAGCTGTAGGCATGGAGATACAGATCCGTATGTTTTGGCTTATGGTATACACTGTGGGCAAGCGAGCTGTTGGGCCGACACTGAACTAGGACATGTTGTTGTGGTCTTCAGTCCTGAGACTGGTTTGATACAGCTCTCCATGCTACTCTATCCTGTGCAAGCTCCTTCCTCTCCCAATACCTACTGCAACCTACATCCATCTGAATCTGCTTAGTGTATTCATCTCTTGGTCTCCCTCTACGATTTTTACCCTCCACGCTGCCCTCCAATACTAAATTGGTGATCCCTTGATGCCTCAGAACATGTCCTACCAACCGATCCCTTCTTCTGGTCAAGTTGTGCCACAAACTTCTCTTCTCCCCAATCCTATTCAATACTTCCTCATTAGTTATGTTATCTACCCATCTAATCTTCAGCATTCTTCTGTAGCACCACATTTCGAAAGCTTCTATTCTCTTCTTGTCCAAACTATTTATCGTCCATGTTTCACTTCCATACATGGCTACACTCCATACAAATACTTGCAGAAACGACTTCCTGACACTTAAATCTATACTCGATGTTAACAAATTTCTCTTCTTCAGAAACGCTTTCCTTGCCATTGACAGTCTACATTTTATATCCTCTCTACTTCGACCATCATCAGTTATTTTGCTCCCCAAATAGCAAAACTCCTTTACTACTTTAAGTGTCTCATTTCCTAATCTAATTCCCTCAGCATCACCCGACTTAATTCGACTACATTCCATTATCCTCGTTTTGCTTTTGTTGATGTTCATCTTATATCCTCCTTTCAAGAAGCTATCCATTCCATTCAACTGCTCTTCCAATTCCTTTGCTGTCTCTGACAGAATTACAATGTCATCGGCGAACCTCAAAGTTTTTATTTCTTCTCCATGGATTTTGATACCTACTCCGAATTTTTCTTTGTTTCCTTTACTGCTTGCTCAATATACAGATTGAATAACATCGGAGAGAGGCTACAACCCTGTCCTACTCCCTTCCCAACAACTGCTTCCCTTTCGTGTCCCTCGACTCTTATAACTGCCATCTGGTTTCTGTACAAATTGTAAATAGCCCTTCGCTCCCTGTATTTTACCCCTGCCACCTTTAGAATTTGAAAGGGAATATTCCAGTCAACATTGGCAAAAGCTTTCTCTAAGTCTACAAATTCTAGAAACATAGGTTTGCCTTTCCTTAATCTTTCTTCTAAGATAAGTCGTAAGGTCAGTATTGCCTCACGTGTTCCAGTATTTCTACGGAATCCAAACTGATCTTCCCCGAGGTCGGGTTTACTAGTTTTTCCATTCGTCTGTAAAGAAATCATGTTAGTATTTTGCAGCTGTGGCTTATTAAACTGATTGTTCGGTAATTTTCACATCTGTCAACACCTGCTTTCTTTGGGATTGGAATTATTATATTCTTCTTGAAGTCTGAGGGTATTTCGCCTGTTTCATACGTCTTGCTCACCAGATGGTAGAGTTTTGTCAGGATTGGCTCTCCCAAGGCCGTCAGTAGTTCCAATGGAATGTTGTCTACTCTGGGGGCCTTGTTTCGACTCAGGTCTTCCAGTGCTCTGTCAAACTCTTTACGCAGTATTGTATCTCCCATTTCATCTTCATCTACATCCTCTTCCATTTCCATAATATTGTCCTCAAGTACATCGCCCTTGTATAGACCCTCTATATACTCCTTCCACCTTTCTGCTTTCCCTTCTTTGCTTAGAACAGGGTTTCCATCTGAGCTCTTGATGTTCATACAAGTGGTTCTCTTATCTCCAAAGGTCTCTAATTTTCCTGTAGGCAGTATCTATCTTACCCCTAGTGAGATAAGCCTCTACATCCTTACATTTGTCCTCTAGCCATCCCTGCTTAGCCATTTTGCACTTAACTAGGACAGAGAAAAGGAAGTTTGCAACCTTTTCAAATTCCATGATAGACTCAATGTTTTCATGGATGGAATTCAGGTGTTGTAAGAAATTCTTTAGTTTTTTGAGTCCATGTGGCCAAATGATAAAAGTGTTATCACTATACGAAAAGAAATAAACAAGTTTTAGTTTAGCAGCTTCCAATGGCCTGACGAAGTACTCAATGAACAGGTGTTCTACAACACACGAGAGAGGGCTGTCCATGGCTACACCAATGGTCTGCTTATTTTATTGTCCATTGAAAACAAAATAAGTTAATGTCAGCATATGTCTTAAAAAACTGTGGTAGCTCAAGGGTAAACTTCTCACTCATTACTTCGATGGAGTCTTCCAAAGAGACTCTAGTGAAATGTGAGATGACATCAAAGCAGACCAAAATTGTGCACTTTCGATGGATTGGATGAGGCAGCACACTTGAGCACAATGGAAACAGGATATAAGCTGAGAAAGCCTCAAATCATCACTTAACAATTCTTTGAAACACATTATTAACAATCTCTTCCTGATGCATGCTCTCTAAGGGTATGTGTTATAACACTAGTGTTGTCTGCAAAAAAACACCATTTAATGAATGTTAAGTGGTAGATTGTTCACCTATATGAGGAACTGGATTGGACCCAAAATTATACCATGTGGGAATCTCTTTGTAATTTATCCCGTCACTGAAATTTTCCCACCTTTCAACATTGTTTGAAAAGCATAAATTTTTGCATTTGTGAACTTATGATTCAGACCAGTTGGCTGCTGAGCCATCATCATAAAAAGGCCAACAGATCTTCTGAAGTAGAAAACACACACACATTCATGCAAGCCCAACTCTCACAGATGACTGCTCTCTCTGGCCACTATGGTCGGACACAGTGGTTTCCAGTATATCACCTGAGAAAAGGGTAAGCTGAGCTTCACACAAGTGATGTGCACTAGAACCGTGCCGATTTGTGGATGTAAACTTTTCGGTCTCTAGGAAATTTATTATGTTTGAATCACAATATGTTCAACAGTTCTGCAGCAATCTGGTGTTAAGCATATTGGTCTGTAATTTTGCGGGTCCATTCTTTTATCCTTTTTACATACAAGAGTCACTTCCACTTATTCCCAATCGTTTTGGGCTTTGTGTTGGTTGAGAGATTCATGATAAACACTAGCTAAGGAGGGGCCAATGCCATAGAGTATGGTATTGGGCTCCCATCTGGACCTGGTGGCTTTGTTTTCAACTCTTTCACTTGTGTCTCTACACAAAGGGCGCTTATTCTATGTTGTCCATACAGGACACTGTGCGGTGATCAAATGGTGGTATGTTTCTATGATTCTCCTACATGAAAGATTTCTTAAACATTGAAACTTAAAACTTCTGCTTTCGTTTCACTATCTTCTCCTGCCACACCAGACCAGTCAAGAAGTAACTGGATGGAAGCCTTAGTGATTTTACATAGGACCAGAATTTCTATGGTTCTCAGCCAGATATTTTGCTAAGGTGTGATAGTGGTAGTAGTTGTATGCTTCACACATACATCTTTCTACAGATGCTTGAATATCTGCTAGCCTCTGCCTATCATCATTTGCATGTTCTACTTTGAACCAAGAGTACAACAGCCTGTGCTTCTTCGGCATGTTCTGAAATTTGTTGTTAAACTGCTGTGGGTCTTTTCTGTCCTTAATGTAGTTGGTAAGCACATACTTCTCCAGAGCACAATTTACAATCCATTTAAACTTTGCTTGTAATTCCTCTATGCCCATCATATGGCAACTAAATGTCAGTTGATTGTCTAAGTGAGATGCTAACAACTGCTTATCTGTTCTGTCTAGCAGAAAATCTTTCCTAGCCTTCTCCATTGATTTACTGATCTTATCCACAGTCGCTATGATATCATGATCACTAATCCCCATATCTATACTGACAACATCGATAAGATCTGACTTTTTTGTAGCTTCTAGGTCTAACATATTTCCATTGCATGTGGACTGCCAAACTAGCTGCTCAAGACAGGTTTCAGAAAACGTGTTCAAAAGTACTTCGCAAGATTGTCTTTCTGTCCCCCTCTGCAGTGAATCCATAAATGTCCCAGTCTATACTCTGTAGGTTAGTCACGTCTAGCTCATATTGCATGATGTATTTATACAATAATGAGTGTAGATTTTCTGTAAATTGTCACTCTGCAATTAGGTGACTGACAAAAATATCCAATAATTTAACTTGGCTTCAGCTAGACCTGTTACACACAACCATAATACTTCACTGCCACACTCAATAATGAACTGAATAGAGACAATATTTTTGTCAACTGCAGTGAACAGTCCCCTGCACCACCACCACCACCACCACCACCACCACCACCACCAACGGTGTCTGATCTGTCTTTTTGTTACACATTTTATGACTTGCTAAATATTTCAGAGCTTTCTACTTCAGGTTTCAGCCTGCTCAATATTCCTAGAGTAATCTGAGTGTGAGAACTTTCCTGGAGGGCAGTAAAATTTGGAACTTTGTTATGAATACTTTTGACAATTTACCGATAAAATTTTGACAGTTCTTGTGTCTATACTATGAATGCAGACTGGTTTTGCTATCCGTGTGTCGTGTGGTGATGTTCATCAGAGCATCTTTACTGCCTAGCCTAAAAAAAAAAAAAACAACCACCCTATGTGCACTACACAAGTACTTGGCTACCTGAGTAGCTGCTTCCTTTGTGTAGTGCACTCCTGAGCTATTCTACAATTCCCCAGCCAATAACGCAGATCCAGGAATCTGCAACCAAGGCCAGTGTTGACGAAGCCCTTGGGTGAGTCCTTCCACTCAGCTCCAAACCAAAGGACTCCGATCAACTCTGGAAACAATGCTGTAAATTATGAGCCCTGCTTGTGACCTGTACGTGAGGCCAAGAGCCTTCACCACCTGCCTTAATGAACTGAGGATGGCCTCAGAACCTAAGCGACAAGCGTCGGTGTCAATGTGAGCCTCTACTTGCAGACGACTGCACCATGTACTATTCATGCATTCATGCATTCATGCATTCATGCATGCAGACAAGGCTTCCTTCAAATCTTGGATGAGCCTCCCCCCCCCCCCCCCCCCTCCCCAGCATACGTATGTAGTGCACATTGGCTTTCTTTCCAGCCCTGAATGCTATCTTCCGAAGGCGCTTCTTAATGTGCCCCCAATGTTCAAGTTCCCATCAACTAGCAAACCACTGTCCACATGTGCCTTCTCAGACCCTGCTGAAAGAACAGCGACCTGTTCCCTCAAGGGTCAAACAACTGTGCCAGACAGACGGCCAGTCTCCACATTGACCCTCTGCCTCAAGTGACGCGAACATTACCATCTGCCACTCATTGTGCTGTGAGGGCAGATCCACGGCATTGGGTGCAATAGGAAGTGTCGCAGCAGCAAAGCCCTGGGCGAAACAAACACACCTAAGGTGTCCCACGTAATGCTGCCACTACAACTTGAGGCAGTAGCCTGAAGGCATCTGATCATAGCCAAGAATGCATTCAGCTGTATGCGAACTCCAGCCAGTTCCTCCTGCATCTGCACACAGCATGCACACATCATACCCATCCTAGCAAGAGTAACTGAAGAAGAGAACTATAAAAGCAGATGCAAATGTAGATATACAACATGCTTCCTGCCTGATGTGTCACCAATGGATGCTGGTGTCTTAATGAGCTACGTAGCTGACTGCTCAGAACAATGAAAACTGCACTACAGACTGCCTGGATTTAACTTACAGTTAAAAATGAGAGATGAAACCTCTTAAATAGAAAAACTCACACAAAATTTAAGAAATATACTTCTAGAAAAACACAGGGAAAGCTAAACGTGTGACTTGCTGTTGAGATGTGAACAGGCGACAGTGGAGGGCCATATAGTTTTAATGTCATTGTCCTCATTATTAATTTGTAAAGGTGTGCATATTTCTGGACATTTTAATAACTTTCCTTAAATCTTACAATATTTTTTGTAGAATGCAACTGGCATTGGATTTATGTTTTGACTTGTTCCGGGATTCACATAAATTTCCCTTTTCCTGTTACATGAGATTTTAATCTCTTTACATATCCACAACTTGCTTGTAGTTTCTGTTTATAACTGTTTAGGGAGCTACTTTCAAATTTTAACACAAAATTGCTGTGGAAAATATTGAATTTCACATTACCATCTCTTTCTACTTAACCTCATCCCACACCCTCTTTTAACTTACTATTTTAATATTGTATCCTAACCTCGTAATAAGCATCAATGCTGTGTATGGACATGCCTCAGCGCTATATTTCCGTTAACTGTGCATCATATTCAGAATTTTCAGCCTGATCATTGTCTGTAAAACTGTTACCAATCAAGGTTCTGCTATCGTACCATACATGAGTTATGAATTTCACTACTGAAGTCGAATTGAAATGGCTAAATAGTGATTCCAGTTCATTTTTACTGTCCATATCGTTTAAAACAATTACGTTGAAATCCTTATAAGCAACTAAAGGTTCTTTGTCTCTGACTGTTAGCTCAATTATGTATCTAGATTTCTAATAAATGGCTGGAAGTTTCCTAGAAGGGATCATTAGATTGTTAAAATTACAAAAGAGGTATTCTTCAATAACAACTGATCTGCACAAAAACTGCTTATTTTGATATTTTTTTACTGTGTGTCCAACTTCTTCACGTGTTGCAACTCCTTTTCCTGTATTAACTGTACATGAAACTGATTCTAGTATAAAGTCTCTGATATTTCCTCTGTCCATGTGGTTACATGGTGTTCAGAGAGAGACAGAACATCAGTCACTTCAGAATTTTCGACGTCTTTCAGACACACGAGAAGCTCATCTGCTTCATTTTTCAGCCCTCTAACGTTCTGATGAAAAAAACTAATTTTACTTTTCTAGAAACAGTAACATACATCAATATCATTTTCTTTTCTAATTTCTTTTAAGACTAACTGTCTGATTGTAACGCAAAAAGTGTGGTCTTCTGACTCCAGTGATCGGAGTGATTTTGCCTTATGCGCATATGCCTTCACCCAACCATAAATGTTCTGAAAGATGCACAGCTAATCTGTCCTTCCTCCCCATATTCAGTTGCTGTCTGTGATATGTGTATCCTCATCTTCCAATCACAGCAACAGGTATAGCATAGACATGAGGCTTTATTTTGACCACAATCCATCCACTCAGCTCTTTATTTACATGGCTGACTGCTGTGTTAATCCAGGGCTGGTCATTGGTCTACAAAGCTCCCACAAATCCCTCACGAGTGTGTGCTTGCACCTAAGGTATTTGATCCAGGGACATATTCTAGACATTTTGATATATATCAGTCCAGCATGTTACTGGTAAGTGGATACTAGTTACATATTTTCCCATAGAATATGAAGAAGAATGTACATATTATTAAATATTGTATTATTGATTATTAACTGGGTTTGATGGAGTGACCAGCACCAAGCGTTGTGTGTGTCATCACAGAAGAGTCATTGACCTTGTTTCCCTTGTGATGTAATAGTGTGGACAGGGATGTCTGAATGTACCATAATTCATTAGTATATTTAATTTTCTAGTATTTGTGCCTGGTGACTATAGAGCCTGAAACATTCCATTGATAGGAATCCTTGGAATCTTTATTAGAAGATCACATATGTGTTGTAGTAGTTTATAGACTTAGAAAATTTTTGGTTCAGAGCATAATTGCAGAATTACTTTTCAGTGCACATGCACATGCTGTTGAACTATGGAGAAAATGTACTTATATGATGGCTGGAAATTTAGTAGTGTTATAACCTGATAAGATGAATGAAGACCTACTGTTTTAGGGTCATACTGCACTTCTGAGTGGCATAAGCTTCAAAAGCCAGTGGGAATTCAGGTGCTTTCCCTGCTCCCCGTTTCACTGTTAGAGGTTGGTGTTAACTTTAGACATGAGTGCAAGTTATTTAATAATTTATTCTCTATAAAATGTTTACATGTAGTTACAACTTCTGACAATGGTGACAAATACTATATAAACTAGTGGGTAACACCATTTACTGGATCCCTGCTGGGGGTCGGTCAGGGATTTTGCCAGGTCACCAGAACACACTGAAGTGTGTAGCAGCTCTGGGTGCATTCCACATCAGTTTTTGCAAACCAGCAACACTGCACTTAATGGCCATCAATGTATACCTCAGCAAAAGATCTTGCTGAAAACCCAAGGAAATTCTGGTCTTACGTAAAATCGGTAAGCGGGTCGAAGGCTTCCATCCAGTCACTCACTGATCAGTCTGGCCTGGCAACGGAAGACAGCAAAACGAAAGCTGAAATTTTAAATTTAGCATTTGAGAAATCTTTCATGCAGGAGGATCGTACAAACATACTGCCATTTGAGTCTCGTATAGATTCCCGTATGGAGGACATAGTGATAGACATCCCTGGGGTTGTGAAGCAGCTGAATGGGTTGAAAATAAATAAATCGCCAGGTCCTGATGCAATTCCAGTTTGGTTTTACAGAGAGTACTCTGCTGCATTGGCTCCTTACTTAGCTTGCATTTATCGTGAATCTCTTGTCCATCGTAAAGTCCCGAGCGACTGGAAAAAAGCGCAAGTGTTGCCTGTATATAAGAAGGGTAGAAGGACAGTTCCTCAAAATTACAGACCAAGATCGTTAACATCAGTTTGTTGCAGGATTCTTGAACATATTCTCAGTTCGAATATAATGAATTTCCTTGAGACAGAGAAGTTGCTGTCCATGCATCAGCATGGCTTTAGAAAGCGTCGTTCCTGCGAAACGCAACTCACCCTTTTTTCACATATCATCTTGCGAGCCATGGATGAAGGGTATCAGATGGATGCCATATTCCTTGACTTCCGGAAAGCGTTTGACTCGGTGCCCCACTGCAGACTCCTTACTAAGGTACGAGCACATAGGATTGGTTCCCAAGTACGTGAGTGGCTCAAAGACTTCTTAAGTAATAGAACCCAGTACGTTGTCCTCGATGGTGAGTGTTCATCGGAGGTGAGGGTATCATCTTGAGTGCCCCAGGGAAGTGTGGTAGGTCTGCTGTTGTTTTCTATCTACATAAATGATATTTTGGATAGGGTGGATAGCAATGTGCGGCTGTTTGCTGATGATGCTGTGGTGTATGGGAGGGTGTCGTCGTTGAGTGACTGTAGGAGGATACAAGATGACTTGGACAGGATTTGTGATTGGTGTAAAGAATGGCAGCTAACTCTAAATATAGATAAATGTAAATTAATGCAGATGAATAGGAAAAAGAATCCTGCAATGTTTGAATACTCCATTAGTAGTGTAGCGCTTTACACAGTCAAGTCGATTAAATATTTGGGCGTAACATTGCAGAGCGATATGAAGTGGGATAAGCATGTAATGGCAGTTGTGGGGAAGGCGGATAGTCGTCTTCGGTTCATTGGTAGAATTTTGGGAAGATGTGGTTCATCTGTAAAGGAGACTGCTTATAAAACACTAATACGACCTATTCTTGAGTACTGCTCGAGCGTTTGGGATCCCTATCAGGTCGGATTGAGGGAGGACATAGAAGCAATTCTGAGGCAGGCTGCTAGATTTGTTACTGGTAGGTCTGATCATCACCCGAGTGTTACGGAAATGCTTCAGGAACTTGGATGGGAGTCTCTAGAGGAAAGGAGGCATTCTTTTCATGAATCGCTACTGAGGAAATTTAGAGAACCAGCATTTGAGGCTGACTGCAGTACAATTTTACTGCTGCCAACTTACATTTCGCAGAAAGACCACAAAGATAAGATAAGAGAGATTAGGGCTCGTACAGAGGCATATAGGCAGTAATTTTTCCCTCATTCTGTTTGAGAGTGGAACAGGGAGAGAAGATGCTAGTTATGGTACAAGGTACCCTCCGCCATGTGCCATATGGTGGATTGCAGAGTATGTATGTAGATGTAGATATCATTGCACTGCATCTTCATTCCTGAATATGAGTTGTAGGTAATACAGTGGATTAAACATAACATTCACATGCTGAGGAAGCAGTCACTCGAAATGGATTGTGATTTGGGGAAAAAGTGATATGATGTGTTGGAGGTTATAAAGACAATCAAAAGTAAGTACTCATGGAATTTCTCCAGCTGATGTGGAAAAATGTTGAATAATTACAGTGTACAAGAGAATTAAAGAATAACTTTTCCAGTACCCCATGATTGACTTCCATTCCAATGCAGAGGTGCCTACAGCCTTTATTTGTAATTGTGCAAAAGCATGGCACCCTGCGATGTTACTCTTAGACTCGGTGATGCTTCAAACAGCAAGATGTTGACACACATGAAAAAAAAGGGAAGAGATCAGTTATATGTTAGGTGTAAAGTGGGTTAATGATGTCACATTGGCACCCAATTTCACTGCAATTCTGCGCAATACCACTGTGGGTGTGTCACATGATGGGAAGGCTGTCACAACCCTTCTTACCTACATTTCACCACTCTTTTGATACCTCTTTGCAATGGAGGCCAAATCACAATGCCCAGTGTTGAAATCACTGGTTTTCTTATGGGTGGACAAGGAAAACATTTCAGACATACCATAGCTCAAATCTAAATGAAAAGTCCTGCAGGGGTGACATAAAGGGCATCAATAAAACAACCCCTCTTCATGGTACGTTGATTTCCAAACATTTCGTGGTCTAGAATGACTGTTCACAGTGCAATGAGCAACAGGAAGATATTTTTGACAACCTTTGGTACTGTGGGTGTACCCGCTAGGAACTACTCAAAACCATGCGATGAAATTTAATTTGCAGCAAAGCGTCCTTACGCTTTTTTGATTTTACTTGCTCCTGTGGCTTGATCATTGAGGGGTGCAACATTGACACGTGTGTGAATAAAACAGCAAAGGGTCTCTCTAAGATCTCGCCAATTGGCAAAATCTTCGGTGGCACTACCTCACATTTATTGATAATTTTATAAATGTACCTTTACAGAAATCATGTGTGAAATAGCCCAAGGTGTCTGCAAGTGGGCAACCACTTGACACATCTCTGAGGCCAGTTGCCTGTCTCCAGGTACATAGGAGTATTTCACACATTTCCTCTGTAAAGACACATTTCTAAAATACTCAGCAAATGTGTACAGGTGCCACTGAGAATTTTGTCAAATTGGGGGGGGGGGGGGGGTCTTAGGGGTCTCTTTGCCATCTTATTTGCATCTGTGTCAATGTCGCACCCCTCTATGAATACATCACAGGAAGGCATCACACAGTATGAGGACCCTTTGCTGTCTCTGATGGCGTTCAAATTTCAACGAATAATTTTGAATGGGCCCTAGTCGATACACCAGAGCAAAAATTGGGGTGCACTGCACTCCAAAGTGTGAGATCGCTTACAATTGGGTTGGGGCCCTTTGATGTCCATCAAGAACAGATGAATTGCCCAGGAGATGTCATCAATGCCAAAGATTCTCAAGAGTGTCTTCCTGTCGCTAATTCCACTGTGAACCATCATTTTTTACTCCAAAATGTGTGGGAATCAATGCCCCAAGGAAAGGGATGGTGCCATTGATGCCCTTTATGCCATCTCCTGAGGACTTTTCATTTCAATTCTGAGTGGTGATGCATATGAAACGTTCTCCTTGGCCACCCATAAGAAACCCGCATGATTTCAAAAGTTGGCATTGCAGTTCTGAACTACATAGCAGAGGCATCAAAACAAGGGGTGAAATGTGTGTAAGAGGGGCTGTGACAATCATCTCATCATGTGACATGTCAACAATTACGTTGAGCAGAATTATGGTGAAATCTGGTGCCAATGAGACATCATTAACCCTTTTTACATGTCACTTGAACACTAAGATATGACCTTTTTTTTGCATATATTTGCACCTTCCTGTTTGGAATGTGGTCAAGCCTGAGGTGCTGTGCAGGTGCTATGTTTTTTTTTTTTTTTTTTTTTTTTTTTTTTTTTTTTTTTTTTTTTTTTTGTACCATTGCAGAGGAAGGTTATTAGCATCTATGAGCTAAATTTCAAACTTGTGCATTGGAACAGAAGACAAGTATGGTATTTCGAACAAAAAATCATTTAATTAATTTGTGCTGTGTTGTTACAGAATTTATTGTTGAAACCAGGTGCTTGATTAGGTAAGAGAATGTGTATAAGGTAAAGAAAAAAGTGTGAAGCAGAAAGAGTTAACGGATACGAAATGCAATTCGAAATAGGAATGCATATAATTTGAATTTAACATGTTGATATATACTTTCCTAATTTGAGTCTGCTAAGGAATATGAAGCATGTAACAATGATTTTGGTGGCAATGTATCACAAAATGTAATTTCCTCATAAATAATAGAATACATTATTGGGAATGTTTGTCACAGTGTAGCCCAACTGTTTACTGTATAAGCATGTTCTTGGTAGTTGTGGTTCCGTTACATCTGGTACCAAGTGAGTTGGCACAGTGGTTAGCACACTGGACTCGCATTCGGGAGGATGACGGTTCAAACCCATGTCCGGCCATCCTGATTTAGGTTTCCTGTGATTTCTCTAAATCAATTTAAGTAAATTTGGGGATGGTTCTTTTGAAAGGACAAAGCCAGCTTCCTTACCCATCCTTCCCTAATCCAATGGGACCGAAGACTTTGCTGGTTGGTCCCCTCCCCCAAATCAGCCAATCAAATCTGGCTGGAAAAGGGGTGCTGAAAGGAGGCTATTGACGGTAATGTAGCCTGCACCAATATTACAGTTCCAACATTTTACTTGCACTCAGATACTGAATAAGCTGTATGTGGCTAACTCAGCCACAAATTCAGTATAGAATCTGAAAGAGATTCCATCGGGCCCTGGAGTTTAGTTTAATTTTAACGATTTCAGCTGTTTCTAAACACCATTGAGAGTAATACTTATTTCATTCATCTTTTCAATGGCATAAGGATTAAATTGGGGCAATTCTCTTGGGTTTTCCTTTGTAAATAATCATTTGAAACAGAGTGAAGCATTTCAGCTTTTGCTTTGCTATCCTTGATTTTAGTTCCTGCCTCATTTACTAGGGGCTAGACACTAAGTTTTGTGCCACTAACAGCCTTTACGTATAACCAGAATTTCTTTGGGTTCTGTGCTAGTATAGATTTAAGTGTCAGGAAGTCATTTCTGAAAGTATTTGTATGGAGTGTAGCCATGTATGGAAGTGAAACATGGACGATAAATAGTTTGGACAAGAAGAGAATAGAAGCTTTCGAAATGTGGTGCTACAGAAGAATGCTGAAGATTATATGGGTAGATCACATAACTAATGAGGAGGTACTGAATAGGATTGGGGAGAAGAGGAGTTTGTGGCACAACTTGACCAGAAGAAGGGATCGTTTGGTAGGACATGTTCTGAGGCATCAAGGGATCACCAATTTAGTATTGGAGGGCAGCGTGGAGGGTAAAAATCGTAGAGGGAGACCAAGAGATGAATACACTAAGCAGATTCAGAAGGATGTAGGTTGCAGTAGGTACTGGGAGATGAAGAAGCTTGCACAGGATAGAGTAGCATGGAGAGCTGCATCAAACCAGTCTCAGGACTGAAGACCACAACAACAACAACTGTGCCAGGGCAGTCACTGAAGACATCACATATTGCTCTCTTGACAGCAAAATGCATTTCATTCAGTATCTCAGTACCTATAGTGCTATGGTTTTATTTACACCTGGTATGCAGTAACCTCTGTTTCTTTAGAAGTTTCTTTACAATGACTATATACCGTTAGGGGTCCCTCCCATTATGAACTGTTCTACTGTGTACATGTATTTCCAGTGCATGGTCTATTTTTTTAAGCTTTAGCCACACTTCCTCTACATGCTCTTGCCCTGCCCTGAAAGTTTCTTGTTCCTCATTGTGATATAACGCTACTGATTTTTTATCTAGTTTACTGAACATATATATCTTTCTGCTTGTTTCAGATATCCTTTGTACTTTGTTAATCACTGTAGCCACAACCACGTCATGGTCACTGATACCAGTTTCATTGTGGACATCTCTCAAACAGGGCAGTTCTATTTGTTGCTATTATTCCAATATACTTCCGCCATGAGTGGGGCTCCTTACTAGATGTTCTAGGTAGTTCACAGAGTAGGTATTTTGTATAGCTTCACAGGATGTCTTATCATGCTCGCCACTGAAAAAATGTAATTTTCCCAATTTGATTATTAAAGTTTCCACTGATGATAACAGTATGAATGGGGAACTTATGTACAAGTGAACTGGTGTTTTCTCAAAGTTTTCAATTACGTCAAGGGATGAGTCTGGTGCGTGATAGAAGGATACAATTATCATTGTATGCCCATCACTGATACTAAGTCCTGCCCAGTCTCACATGCAGTTTCAATTTCTATCGTGGTGGATTTCAGTTTCTTGTCTACTGCAAAAAATACACCGCCTCCATTAACCTTTTGCCTATCCTTTTGATACACACTTAAATTTCCTGCTGAGATCTTAATTACTCTGGAATGAAATGTGTGCGAGAGGTGCTAACATATTTTCTTTATTGGTAGTAGGAATACTGTAGTTATTTTCTGGTGTTTTTCATGTGCACTCCATTTTGGAAAATATGAGACACTAGTACCAAGAGATGAGATCACAGTGAAATTTATTTCACAGATTAGGGACATGACTACACAATTGATTAGATTTACAGATCTGTAAATGCACTGTGATTGTGGAAATTCAGTACGGAGAAAAACATAACAGCTGCTTTATTACAACAGGATTCTATTATTGTTCAAGGAAAATTTCATGATTGGTGTTAACAAGCTATACCACTGTTAAGATATTTCGCTTACTGCTAGGCTGTGACATCCTGGGCTTGAGCCATAGGGTTAAGAACTAAAGGGCCCCCTAAATGTGTCAAGTGTGCAGTACACATCACAAGCTGCTACTCAGGTAGCTGACTGTGTGTGGATTACACACAAGGTCTTTTTAGACTGGACGACTGTCCATTCAAACCTGATAATGAGAACTGTGTCCGCCTTGATAGCTAAGTGATCGGGATGGAATGCCATGCCAAGGGGCCTGGGTTTGATTCCTTGCTGGATTGGAGATTTTCCTTGCTCAGGGGCTGGGTGTTGTGTTGTCTTCATCATCATCATCATCATCATCATCATCATACCATCCACATCGACACATAAGTGGCATCAACTTGAAAGACTTGCACCAGGCTGCAGGTCTACCCGATGGGAGGCCCTAGCCACACAACATTTCATTTTCATGAGAACTGCAGGAAACTCAGCAGTATCAGTGTAAGATCTAAAAAAAAAATGCCTCCCACAGTTGACAGTATTAAAATTCTATTGGTTAATTTTTGAAGCTTTTGGGATAAAGTGCCAGAGTTTGAACCGCTCCCGAGAAACAGCGAAGCTCAAATAATACTAGGTATACAAAGCTGGTTGAAACCTGAAATTGATATCAATGAGAGTTTTGGGGAAAATAGGAGTGTATATCAAAAGGATAGGCAAATGGAAATGTATGTATTATATCTGTCACAGTAGGCAAGAAACTCAAGTCAACCTACATAGAAATTGAAGATGCATGTGGGACAAGGCTCAGTATCAAGGGGGACAGGCATAAAACGATAATTGGATCCTTCTGTCACCCACTAGACTCATCTGCTGATTTAACCTAAACTTTAGAGAAAACCCAAGTTCACTTGTATTTAAGTTCCCCAATTGTACTGTAAGTATCAGTGCAAACTTTAATAATCCAAGAATTAATTGGGAAAATTACAGTTTTTTCAGTGGTGAGCTTGGTAAGACATCCTGTGAAACTTTACTAAATGCCTTCTCTGAAAACTGCCTTGAACAGTTAGTTAGGAGCCCCATCATGACGGAAGTATATTGGATTAATGACATCAAATAGACCTGCCCTCTTGATGTCCTCATTGAAACTGGTACCAGTGACGATGTCACAGTTGTGGCAACAATGATTACCAAAAGTACAAAGGACAACTGAAACAAGCTGAAAGATATATGTTCAGTAAACTAGATAAAAAATCAGTAGTGTCACATCTCAGTGAGGAACTTGAAACTTTCAGCACAGGACAGGAACATGTAGAGGAAGTATGGCTTAAGTTTAGAAGAATAGTTGGCCATGGACTGGGTAGATATGTACACCGTAAAACAGTTCATAATGGGAGAGACCCTTAATGGTGTACCGTCACTGTAAAGAAACTTCTAAGGAAACAGAGGTTACTTCACAGTAGATGCAAATCGAACCATAGGGCTATAGATACAGAGATACTAAATGAAATGCATTTGGCTGTCAAAAAAACAATGTGTCATGACTTCAATGACTACTGTAGCAGAATATTGTGAATGATCTTTCACAGAATGCAAAGAAATTCTGGTCATATGAAAAGGCTGTTGTTGGCACCAAAGTTACTGTCTAGTACCTAATGAATGACACAGGAACTGAAATTGAAGATAGCAAAGCAAAAGCTGAAATGCTTAACTCCATTTTCAAATGTTCCTTTAGAAAGGAAAGCCCAGGTGAATTGCCCCAATTTAAGATGAATGAAATAAGTATTACTCTCAGTGGTGCTGAGAAAAAGCCGAAATTGTTAAAATTGAACAAAACTCCAGGACACGATAGAATCCCTCTCAGATTCTATACTGAATTTGTGGATGAGTTAGCCTCTCTTCTTATTCCCAGTTCTTGTAAAAAGGCACAGGCCACATCTGTCTACAAGAAGGGTAGTAAAAGTGAGCCACTAAACTACCATAGAATATCTTTGACATTGATTTATTGTAGAATCTCAGAACATATTCAGAGCTCAAACATAATGACGTATCTTGAACAGAATGACCTCCTCAATGCCAACCAGCATGGATTTTGAAAACATTGATAGTGGGAAAGCCAACTTGCCCTTTCTCACATGTTATACTGAAAGCTTCAGATCAAGGCATTCTGGTAGATGCTGTATTTCTTGATTTCCAAAAAGCATTTGGCTCAGTATCACATCTATGCTTATTGTCAAAAGTACGAACACAGGATGTATCAAGTGAAATTTGTGATTTGATTGAGGACTTTTTGGTAGGGAGGACACAGTATGTTTTCTTGGATGGAGAATCACCGTCAGGTGTAGAAGCAACTTTGGGTTTGCACCATGGAAGTGTATTGGGATCCTTGTTGTTCATATTGTATATTAATAATCTTGCAGACAATATTAATAGTAAAATCAAGCTTTCTGTAAATGATGCAGTTATCTATAATGAAGTACTACCTGAGAGAAGCTGCGTAAAGGTTCAGTCAGATCTTGATAAGATTTCAACATGGTGTAGAGTTTGGCAAGTTGCCCTAAATGTTCAGAAGTGTAAAATTTTGCACTTCACAAAATGAAAAAAAAAAAAACCTAGTATCCTTTGATAGTGAGTGACTGTTGGAATCGGCCAACTCATACAATTACCTGGGTGAAACACTATGTACGGACATGAAATGGAATGATCACGTAGGTTGTTGTGGGTAAAGCAGGTGGTAGACCTTGATTTAGTGGTAGAATACTGGGGAAATGCAATCAGTCTACAAAGGAGATTGCTTACAAATCACTTGTGGCAATCAGTTCTAGAATACTGCTCAAGTGTGTGGGACCTGCACCAGACAGTGGTAAAATAGGATGTTGAAAGTATACAGAGAAGGGCAGCATGAATGGTCACAGGTTTGTTTAATCCATGGGAGAGTGTCACAGAGATACTGAAGAAACTGAACTGGAAGTCTCTTGAAGATAGACATAAATTGTCCTGAGAAAGTCTGTTAACAAAGTTTTAAGAACCAGCTTTAAATGATGACTCTAGGAATATACTACAACCTCCTACATATCACTCACATAGGGATTGTGAGGATAAAATTAGAATAATTGCTGCATGCATAGAGGCATTCAAACAGCCATTCTTCATTCACTCCATGAATGGAACAGGAAGAAACCCTAATAACTAGTGTAATGGCACGTATCCTCTGCCACGCACTTCACAGTGGTTTGCAGAGTATAGATGTAAATGTGGATGTGGATTGTTAGTTAAAACATTGTTACTGAAAAAGAATCCCATATTTAGGCTACCTAATCAAGGAAATACAAGAGAAATTAATTTGGTATATAATAGTCCTTTCTAAAGTGATCTCGCTCCACTGTTCAGTTACTCAAAATGTAATTGTTTGATTGCGTTTTATGAAAATTGAGTAAAAAACTATTCCTGTGTGTGGTTGCTGGTCCCCCGTTAGGCGCCTCCCCAAGTGGCGGATAGGGACGTCTAAATTAGATTAGATTAGCTTCAGTTTTCATTCCATAGACCCAAAAAATGAGATGATTCTCATGGGTGTGGAATATGTCAGAAAGTATAACATAAAAACATAAAACATTTGAATATAATACTTCCTACCCTGATCATTTATCAGGAGATAGTTGAAAATAAGTTAATACAATGCAATAAACTGGGACAGCTAATATTTACAGAATTAACACACTGTCAGAATCAAACACTGTTATCCACTATTAATAAATTTATCATACGCAAAATACATAATCTTGACTGTTGTGACCAAGTGTTGTCAAAACTGAAATCTAACAGATACTTTTACTTAGCCTGACTTAACAGTCTCTGTTAAGATATTCATCTATGGAGTAGAAGGAGTTGCCTATCAAGAAGTCTTTCAAACTCTGTTTAAACCATGCTTTATCTGAAACCAAGTTTTTAATGGTTGCTGGCAGTTTATTAAAAATGTGTGTTCCGTAATATTGGACCCCTTTTTTGGACCAAGGTAAGTGATTTTAACCCTGTATGTTGATTCTTCTTATTCCTAGTATTGATACTGTGTACTGAGCTATTGGTTGGAAATAGAAATGTATTACTTGCAACAAATTTCATTAAGGAATAAATCTACTGAGAAGTAGTGGTTAGAATGCAAAGTTCCTTGAACAGGTTTCTACAAGACGTTCTTGAATTTACGCCACAAATGCTTTAGCACCCTAAAAACTCTTGCTCGCTTTGATGAGTTGCCCCAGAAATGATCCCATACAACATAACAGAATGAAAGTAAGCAAAGTATGCAAGTTTTTTTATATTTATATCTCCTACATCTGACATCATTCTCATGGCAAATGCAGACTTGTTTAGGCACTTAAGCAATTCTGTGGTATGCCCTTCTCAACTGAATTTATTATCAAGTTGTAATCCCAGAAATTTAACACTGTCAACCTATTCGATCTGCACGTCTTCATACACTATAATCATGCTGGAAGGAAATCTCTCACAGGTTCTGAACTGCATGTAGTGGGTCTTCTCAAAGTTTGATGACAAAGAATTAGCTTTAAACCACTTATTAATATCAGTGAAAATTTGATTAGGAGCTATTTCTAAACCTGTACTCCAGAAATGGAGGGTACCAGGGAAATAAAATACCTGGGGTAGACCAAAACCAGCAGGTACGAGGGCCAGTGGCTTGCAAGACAGGCACAGGGTCCCCCAACTATCAACTGCTGCCTTGTAGTCACTAGAGGGATCTACAAAGGCTAAGGATCTTCCCCTGAAAATGAAACCAGCTGCCCGGCGAGCTTTAAGAGGCAACCCCTCAAATGGTTGAGCAGAAGATAAACAATCTTTCCTTGTAAAAATCACTTGTTGTGAATGCTAACAAAGGAATAAGCCAGACAGATATTTTGATGATGACCCTAGTAAATAAAAAAACCATAAGAGGTATGTACATAGGAACATGGAATGTGCACAGCCTATACCAAGCTGGAGCCCTATGGGAGCTGCTAATGCAAGTAAACAACTATGATACAAAACTATTGGCTCCCCAGGAAATTAGGTGGAAGGGAAGTGACATAATGGATCAGGAATTTTCACAATCATTTATGGTGATGGGAGGGTGAATACTTTTGGTACAGGTTTTGTAGTCACTAAAGGACTGAAAATGCCGTAATGTGCTTCAAACCAATCAATGAATGGATGTCCATATTAAGATTAAGGGGAAAATTTTTCAACATAACAATTATAATTGTACATGCATCCACAGAGGAGGCAGATCAACAACAGAAGGACAAGTTTTATAGCAAAGTAGAGCAGTTGCATGATCAGGCTCCTAAACAGGATGTTAAGATCTTAATAGAAAACTTGAATGCTAAAATAAGAAAAGAAGAGGCTTATCAGCCAACTATAGGAAGACATAGCCTCCATGAAATATCAAATGACAATGGAATTAGGATTGTAGATCTTGCTATAAGAAAAACATGACTGTCAGCAGTAAATGGTTTCCATACAAAAATATACACAAAGAAACATGGATGTCACCAGATGGACAAACTAGAAATCAGATAGTCCATATATGGATTTACAGGAGGCACGGATCAGACATAATGGATGTTAGGAGCCAATGTGGAGCTGACTGCAATTCAGACCATCATCTAGTGACAATTAAGTACAGGCAAAGGATCTCACTATTGAGTAAACAAAAAGGCCACAAACAGAAAAGTTTTGACATTAAGAAACTAAAGTTAGAAGAAATAATGAGAGCATGTTGTTGTTGTTGTGGTCTTCAGTCCTGAGACTGGTTTGATGCAGCTCTCCATGCTATTGTATCCTGTGCAAGCTTCTTCATCTCCCAGTACCTACTACAGCTTACATCCTTCTGAATCTGCTTGGTGTATTCATCTCTTGGTCTCCCTCTATGATTTTTATCCTTCACGCTGCCCTCCAATGCTAAATTGGTGATCCCTTGATGCCTCAGAACATGTCCTACCAATCGATCACTTCTTCTAGTCAAGTTGTGCTACAAACTTCTCTTCTCCCCAATCCTATTCAATATCTCCTCATTAGTTATGTGATCTACCCATCTAATCTTCAGCATTCTTCTATAGCACCACATTTCGAAAGCTTCTATTCGCTTCTTGTCCAAACTATTTATCGCCCATGTTTCACTTCCATACATGGCTACACTCCATACAAATACTTGCAGAAACGACTTCCTGGCACTTAAATATATACTCGATGTTAACAAATTTCTCTTCTTCAGAAACGCTTTCCTTGCCATTGCCAGTCTACATTTTATATTCTACATTTTATATCCTCTCTACTTCGGCCATCATCAGTTATTTTGCTCCCCAAATAGCAAAACTCCTTTATTACTTTAAGTGTCTCATTTCCTAATCTAATACCCTCAGCATCTCCTGATGTAATTCCACTACATTCCATTATCCTCATTTTGCTTTTGTTGATGTTCATCTTATGTCCTCCTTTCAAGATGCTATCCATTCCGCTCAATTGCTCTTCGAAGTCCTTTGCTGTATCTGACAGAATTACAATGTCATCGGCGAACCTCAAGGTTTTTATTTCTTCTCCATGGATTTTAATACCTACTCCAAATTTTTCTTTTGTTTCCTTCACTGCTTGCTCAATATACAGATTGAATAACATCGTGGAGAGGCTACAACCCTGTCTCACTCCCTTCCCAACCACTGCTTCCCTTTCATGCCCCTCAACTCTTATAACTGCCATTTGGTTTCTGTACAAATTGTAGATAACATTTCGTTCCCTGTATTTTACCCCTGCCACCTTCAGAATCTGAAAGAGAGTATTCCAGTCAACATTGTCAAAAGCTTTCTCTAAGTCTACAAATGCTAGAAATGTAGGTTTGCCTTTCCTTAATCTAGCTTCCAAGATAAGTCGTAGGGTCAGTATTGCCTCACGTGTTCCAATATTTCTATGGAATCCAAACTGATCTTCCCAGAGGTCGGCTTCTACTAGTTTTTCCATTCGTGAGTAAAGAATTCGCATTAGTATTTTGCAGCCGTGACTTATTAAACTGATAGTTCGGTAATTTTCACATCTGTCAACACCTGCTTTCTTTGGGATTGGAATTATTATATTCTTCTTGAAGTCTGAGGGTATTTCGCCTGTCTCATACATCTTTGTTTTGTCAGGACTGGCTCTCCCAAGGCTGTCAGTAGTTCTAATGGAATGTTATCTACTCCCAGGGCCTTGTTTTGACTCAGGTCTTTCAGTGCTCTGTCAAACTCTTCACGCAGTATCATATCTCCCATTTCATCTTCGTCTACATCCTCTTCCAATTCCATAATATTGTCCTCAAATACATCGCCCTTGTACAGTCCCTCTATATACTCCTTCCACCTTTCTGCTTTCCCTTCTTTGCTTAGAACTGGGTTTCCATCTGAGCTCTTGATATTCATACAAGTGGTTCTCTTTTCTCCAAAGGTCTCTTTAATTTTCCTGTAGGCAGTATCTATCTTACCCCTAGTAAGATAAGCCTCTACATCTTGACGTTTGTATTCCTTTTTGCCTGCTTCATTTACTGCATTTTTATATTTTCTCCTTTCATCAATTAAATTCAATATTTCTTCTGTTGCCCAAGGATTTCTACTAGCCCTTGTCTTTTTACCTACTTCATCCTCTGATGCCTTCACTACTTCATCCCTCAAAGCTACCCATTCTTCTTCTACTGTACTTCTTTCCCCCATTCCTGTCAATTGTTCCCTTATGCTCTCTCTGAAACTCTGTACAACCTCTGGTTTAGTCAGTTTATCCAGGTCCCATCTCCTTAAGTTCCCACCTTTTTGCTGTTTCTTCAGTTTTAATCTACAGGTCATAACCAATAGATTGTGGTCAGAGTCCACATCTGCCCCTGGAAACGTCTTACAATTTAAAACCTGGTTCCTAAATCTCTGTCTTACCATTATATAATCTGTCTGAAACCTGTCAGTATCGCCAGGCTTCTTCCATGTATACAACCTTCTTTTATGATTCTTGAACCAAGTGTTAGCTATGATTAAGTTGTGCTCTGTGCAAAATTCTACCAGGCGGCTTCCTCTTTCATTTCTTACCCCCAATCCATATTCACCTACTACGTTTCCTTCTCCCCCTTTTCCTACTACCGAATTCCAGTCATCCATGACTATTAAATTTTCGTCTCCCTTCACTATCTGAATAATTTCTTTTATCTCATCATACATTTCTTCAATTCCTTTGTCATCTGCAGAGCTAGTTGGCATATAAACTTGTACTACTGTAGTAGGCGTGGGCTTCGTGTCTATCTTGGGCACAATAATGCGTTCACTATGCTGTTTGTAGTAGCTTAACCGCATTCCTATTTTTTTATTCATTATTAAACCTACGCATTACCCCTATTTGACTTTGTATTTATAACCCTGTATTCACCTGACCAAAAGTCTTGTTCCTCCTGCCACCGAACTTCACTAATTCCCACTATATCTAACTTTAACCTATCCATTTCCCTTTTTAAATTTTCTAACCTACCTGTGATTAAGGGATCTGACATTCCACGCTCCGATCCGTAGAAGGCCAGTTTTCTTTCTCCTGATAACGACATCCTCCTGAATAGTCCCCACCCGGAGATCCGAATGGGGGACTATTTTACCTCCGGAATAGTTTACCCAAGAGGACGCCATCATCATTAACCATGCAGTAGAGCTGCATGCCCTCGGGAAAAATTATGGCTGTAGTTTCCCCTTGCTTTCAACCGTTCGCAGTAACAGCACAGCAAGGCCGCTTTGGTTAGTGTTACAAGGCCAGATCAGTCAATCATGCAGACTGTTGCCCCTGCAACTACTGAAAAGGCTGCTGCCCCTCTTCAGGAACCACACGTTTGTCTGGCCTCTCAACAGATACCCCTCCGTTGTGGTTGCACCTACGGTATGGCTATCTGTATTGCTGAGGCACGCAAGCCTCCCCACCAACGGCGAGGTCCATGGTTCATGGGGAGGATGGAGAGCATATCAGGTGAAAATAGAAGAGGGGATTAAGAACAATACTGACACATCAAATGAACATATAGAAAGAATGTGGAAACAATGTAAGACTGCAATCCTCGAGGCAGCTGGGGAGGTTTTTGGGCATGTACAGGCTCAAAGGAAGGCAGATTGGTTTGATGAAGAATGTGCGAGAAGAATTGAGGAGTGTAACATAGCACGAATGAAATTATTTCAGAGAAGAACTAGAGCAAATCTGAATGAATATAATGAGATGCTCCTTGTAGCTAAGAGGGTTTCCAGAAAGAAGAAAAGAGCACTAGAAAAGAAAAAATTGGAAGAAATTGAACAGCTAGGAGAAGAGAAGCAAGTACATGAAATGTACCAAAAGATAAAAGAAGGAAAGGTCAGGTTACAAGCCAGAACATATATATGTAGAAATAAAGAAAGGGATTTGATATGGGAGAGTAATAAAATACTCAACAGATGTGCAGAATACTTCCAAGAGCTACTGAACCCATAAGTAGAAGGATTAGAACAAGAAGAACTGGTGGAAATAACTTATTATGGACTAGAGGTCTTAACACAAGAACCCACATTGGAGGAAGTGATACAAGCCATTAAGACCTTAAAAAATAAAGAGCACATGGAGAAGGTTAGATCCAGGTGGAACTTCTCAAAAATGGTGGGGAAGCATTGTGGAAAGCAATACATAAAGTAATACTGAACATCTGGCAGAAGGAGAGTATGCTAATGGAGTGAAAATGGTAATTATGTACCCCATACATAAAAAAGAAGATAAATTAAACAGACAGAATTACCAAGGAATATCCCTGCTAAATACTACATATAAAGTGGTCTCCAAGATCCTCATCAGGAGGCTTACTCCCTTTGTGGAATAAGAATTGGAGACTATTAGAGTGGCTTTAGGAGAAATAGGTCAAAACTGACCAAATATTCACATTACACATACTACTTGAAAAATGTTATGAACATCAAATAAACGTACATCAGCTCTGTCTATTTTAAACAAACCTATGGTACTTCCTGGTAGATTTAAACTGTGCCAGGAAGTTTCATATCAGCGCACACTCCGCTGCAGAGTGGAAATCTCATTCTGAAGCCTATGATAGTATATCAAGAGTGACATTGTGGAAGGTGATGGAAGAGGCAGAAATACCTGAGAAGCTCATTAAACTTACTATTATGACCCTCAGTGAAACCAATAGTAAACTAAAAATACATGGCGAAATCTCCAGAGAAGAGGAAGTGAAGAAGGGATTGAGACAATGTGACAATATCTCCTCACTGCTATTCAACCTCTGCCTAGAAAAAGTCATAAGTCAGATAGAGAGAAATAGAGGAGGAACCATTTTTAATCATTCACTGCAGTACCTGGCGTACGCAGATGATGTGGCATTACTCACATGGAACACTGCTGTGCTGGCTGATGCCTACTAACAACTGGAGAGAGGTGCAAGGGAACTTGGCATGGTACTCAATGTTGAAAAGACCAAATATATTACAATGACCAACCAGCGAAACCTACCAAATCTCAGGATAGCTGACAAGGAGTTTGAAATGTTTAGAGATTTCAAGTACCTTGGATTGGCTATCACAGAGACAAATGACATCAGGAGCGAGGTGAAAGCTGGAATAGCAACCGTCAACAGATGCTACTTTGCCATATTACCCATGCTTAGGAGCTTACTTCTATAACAAAAATCTAAAATCCTCATTTACAAAACAATTATAAGACCAGTTACTATGTATTGTGCCGAGACATGGACCATGACTGCAAATGAGGAAAGGATCTGTAGCATTTGGGAGAGAAAGGTTCTGCATAAAATATATGGCCCAATATACAATCAATAAGGTTGGCACATCCGTACAAATGCAGAATTAGAACAACTTTTTGAAGAACCTGACATTGTCACTACCATTAAAATAAGAAGTTTGTGATGGACAGAACATGTGGTCAGAATGGAGGAAGACAGAACATGTAAGAAGGTTTTTGATGGTAAAACTGGAGGCAGACAATGGAAGGGACATCCCAGAAAGAGATGGATGGACTGAATTGAAGAAGACATGACAATGCTGGGTGTCAAATGTTGGAGACAGAAAGCCATGGACTGGATAGAATGGCAGGAAATTGTGTTGCAGGCCAAGGCCCTCCAAGGGCTCCACAGATGGTTTAACATAAACTACAAGTCAGGAAGTGTATTGGAATTTACCCAGATTTCGTGTTTGGATGTTTATTCAATCACCCACTGACTGAATTAAATGATTAATTGGAAAGTGAACATGTAATTAATATAATGGACTGTGCCAAAGTTAAACAATGCCCACTGTGGTAAGAGGGTCAGATTCAGCTGTAATATTTCCAAATAATAATTACTGTGCACATTGTGTTTGTACCGATTGGACCTCTAGATCTAAAAGAGCGATATAAGAGTATAATTCAGCAACTGTATTAATGAATTGTGCACTCGTGTAATATTACAGGACATTGGAGCAGCATGTGGCTTTCTGTTCATTGGTGCATAATTGAAGTAGATGAGACTTGATATGGCCATAAGCCATAGCTTATTCAACATCTGAGTGCAAGTAAAATGTTTGAACTGTAATATATGTGCAGGCTACATTATCGTCAATAGCCTCCTTTCGGCATCCACTTTTCAGCCAGATTTGATTGGCTGATTGGTTGATTTGAGGGAGGGGACCAAACAGCAAGGTCTTTGGTCCCATTGGATTAGGGAAGGATGGTTACGGAAGTCAGCCTTGTCCTTTCAAAAGAACCATTCCAGCATTTGCTTGAAGTGATTTAGAGAAACCACAGAAAACCTAAATCAGGATGGCCAGACACGGGTATGAACTGTAGTCCTCCCAAATGTGAGTCCTGTGTGCTAACCACTGTTGGTACCAGTTTTGATGGAACTGCAATTACCAAGAACATGCTTGTACAGTTAACAGTTGGGCTACACTGTGACAAACATTCCCAATGATGTATTCTATTATATATGAGGAAATTACACTTGGTGATACATTGCCACTGAAATCATTGTTACATGCTTCATATTCCTTAGCAGACTCAAATTAGGAAAGTATATATCAACATGTTAAATTCAAATCATATGCATTCCTATTCCACATTGCATTTCATATCTGTTAACTCTTTCTCCTTCACACTTTTTTCTCTTACCTAATCAAGGAGATACAACAGCTATAAAGGCATTAAGTAGCACCTGGTTCTAACAATAAATTTTGCAACAACACAGCACAAAGTAATTAAATGATTATTTGTTTAAAATACCATACTTGTCTTCTATTCCAATACATAAGTTTGAAGCGGGGCTATAGATACAGAGCTACTGAATGAAATGTGTTTGGCTGTCAAGAAAGCAATTTGTGATAACTTCACTGACTACCATAGCAGAATATTGTCAAATGATCTTTCACAGAACCCAAAGAAATTCTGGTCATATGTAAAGGCTGTTAGTGGCACTAAAGTTACTGTCTAATCCCTAATGAATGAGACAGGAACTGAAACTGAGGTTAGCAAAGCAAAAGCTGAAATGCTTAACTCCATTTTCAAAAGTTCCTTTATAAAGGAAAACCCAGAAGAATTGTCCCAATTTAATCCTTGCACCACTGAAAAGATGAATGAAACAAGTATTAGTGTCAGTGGTGTTGAGAAACAGCTGAAATCATTAAAATTAAACAAAATTCCAGGGACTGATGGAACCCCTCTCAGATTCTATACTGAATTTGCGGCTGAGTTATCCTCTCTTCTAATACCCAGTTCTTGTAAAAAGGCACAGGTCACATCTGTCTACAAGAAGGGCAGTAGAAGTAAGCCACAAAGCTACCATCCAATATCCTTGACATCGATTTGTTGTAGGATCTTAGAACATATTCAGAGCTCAAACATAATGAGGTATCTTGAACAGAATGACCTCCTCAATGTCAACCAGTATGGATTTCGAAAACATTGATAATATGGAAACAAACTTGCACTTTTCTCACATGTTATACTGAAAGCTTCAGTCAAGATAGTCAGGTAAATGCTGTATTTCTTGATTTCCAAAAGCATTTTGGCTCAGTAGGACACCTATACTTATTGTCAAAAGTATGATCATATGTGGTACCAATTGAAATTTGTGACTGGATTGAGGAGTTTTTGGTAAGGAGGATATAGCAGTCATCGTCAGATGTAGAAGTAACTTTGGGTGTGCCCCAGGGAAGTGTTTTGGGACCCTTGACATTCATGTTGTATATTAATGATCTTGCAAACAATGGTAATGGTAAAATCAGGATTTTTGCAGAGGATGCTGTTATCTGTAATGACGTAATACCTGAAAGAGGCAGCAAAAATATTCAGTCTGATCTTGATAAGATTTTAAAGTGGTGTAAAGAGGGGCAAGTGCTTTAAATGTTCAGGAATGTAAAATTTGGCACTTCACAAAAAATGCAGTATCCTTTGCCTACTATATCAATGAGTGACTGTTGGAATCAGCTGACTCATACAAATACGTGGGTGTAACACTTTGTAGGAATATGAAATGGAATGATCACATAGGTTCAGCCATGGGTAAAGCAGGTGGTGGGCTTCAGTTTACTGGTAGAAACTGAGAACATGCAGTCGGTCTACAAAGGAGATTGCTTAAAAATCGCTCGTGCAACTGGTTCTAGAATATTCCTCAAGTGTGTGAGACCTGTACCAGATAGGGCTAACTGGGGGTATTGAATGTGTACAGGGAAGGGCAGCACGATTGGTCACAGGTTTTTATTAGTCCACTACCAAAAGGCACTGTTTGACTGGATTATACACAAATTTATTAAAAATAACACATAAGTATAGGTGCTCTGAAGTTGTTTCTAGATGTAATAGTCATCTGTAGTGGTGTGCATTTAAAAAGGTAGATATTGGGGCAGTGTGCAGTAGAGAGGACCAGTGTACCACATGACATACCAGCCACTAATGTCATTCAACCATATTTGTCTGTAGCGTGAGCATATAAAACATTTAAGAATGAATTTCATGTTGGTTAAGGTCACACTCATTGTGCCAATAGCTTTGTTGGAGAGGACAGAGGAGTGGACAGAGATGGACAGAGATTTTGCGAACCGCCAGTAACAGGTGGAAGAACTGGTAATGACCAACAGCATGAGGATGCAAAAGACAATAGAACTTACTGCATTAAAGATATACAGTGTTATTACAAATGATTGAAGCGATTTCACAGCTCTACAATAACTTTATTATTTGAGATATTTTCACAATGCTTTGCACACACATACAAAAACTCAAAAAGTTTTTTTAGGCATTCACAAGTGTTCGATATGTGCCCCTTTAGTGATTCGGCGGACATCAAGCTGATAATCAAGTTCCTCCCACACTCGGCGCAGCATGTCCCCATCAATGAGTTTGAAACCATTGTTGATGCGAGCTCGCAGTTCTGGCACGTTTCTTGGTAGATGAGGTTTAAACACTGAATCTTTCATATCACTATGCGTGAAACTTGCCCGTACGCATTCAACCGTTTCTTCGCTCACTGCAGGCCGACCCGTTGATTTTACAGAGGCATCCATAAGCTTTAAACTGCGCATACCATCGCCGAATGGAGTTAGCAGTTGGTGGATCTTTGTTGAACTTCATCCTGAAGTGTCGTTGCGCTGTTATGACTGACTGATGTGAGTGCATTTCAAGCACGACATACGCTTTCTCGGCTCCTGTCGCCATTTTGTCTCACTGTGCTCTCGAGCGCTCTGGCGGCAGAAACCTGAAGTGCGGCTTCAGTCGAACAAAACTTTATGAGTTTTTCTACGTATCTGTAGTGTGTCGTGACCATATGTCAATGAATGGAGCTTCAGTGAATTTATGAAATCGCTTTAATCATGTGTAGTAGCCCTGTATAATGCCTACCCACAGAGCATGCGGCCTCTATTTGAAAAATATTATGATCTCTGCATTCGGAAAAGATTTTGGTTAGTCTAACCTTTGAATCTCCAGGAGAATGCAAAAGTGGAGATGACCTTCAGGGACATGCTGCAGTTACTAATGAAAGGTTAACGTGCTAAGTGTCAGTGAGGAATGTTGGAAGTCTGAATGTGATTGGGAAATTAGAAAATGTGAAATGGGAGATGCAAATGCTCAGTCTAGATATAGTGGGGGGGGGGTCTGTTCTAATTATTTAAACATAAGGTACTATCAGTAGCAGTGGAAAATGGTGTAATGGGAGTAGGATTCTTCATGAATAACATGATAGGACAGAGAGTGGATTACAGTGAATATTTTTGTGATTAATTCTCATTAGAATTGACAGAAAACCACACCAAAAATGATAGTTCAGTTGTATGTGTTAATGCTACAAACAGAAGGGATGGAGGGGGAAGGGAGATATGAGAGACATACGACAGACAGATGCAGTATGGAAAGGGAGATGAAAATCTAGCAATTGTGGGTAAGTGACTGCTGTAGTAGGGGAGTAGTTGCAGGAGAATATTGATTAGTAGTCAGAATAAGAGAGGAAGGAGACTGAGTTCCGCTATATGCTTCAGCTAGTAATAGCGAATACACAGTTCGAAAATCAAAAGAGGGGGAGGTACACTATGTGATTGAAAGTATCTGGACACTTGGCTTAAAATGACTTACAAGTTCGTGGTGCCCTCCATCAATAATGCTCAAATTCAGTATGATGTTGGCCCACCCTTAGCCTTGATGACAGCTTCCATTCTCACAGGCATACATTTAATCAGGTTCTGGAAGTTTTCTCGGGGAATGGCAGTCCATTCTTCACAGAATGCTGCGCTGATGAGAGGTGTGGATGTTGGTCGATGAGGCCTGGCCAGCATCGCAAAACATCCCAAAGGTGTCCTATAGGATTCAGGTTAGGACTCTGTGCAGTCCAGTCCATTACAGGGATGTTATTGTCATGTAACCTCTCTGCCTCAGGCCGCGCATTATGAACAGGTGCTCGATCATGTTGAAAGATGCAGTTGCTATCCCCTAACTGCTCTTCAACTGTGGGAAGCAAGAAGGTGCTTAAAACATCAATGTAGGCCTGTGCTGTGATAGTGGCACACAAAACAACAAGGGCTGCAAGCCCCCTCCATGAAAAACAGTGACCACACCATAACACCACCACCTAATTTTACTGTTGACACTACATATGCTGGCAGATGATGTTCACCGGGCATTCGGCATACCCACACCCTGGCATTGGATCACCACATTGTGTACCATGATTCGTCACTCCACACAACATTTTTCCACTATTCAGTCATCCAATGTTTATGCTCCTTACACCAAATGAGACATCGTTTGGCATTTACCAGCAGCCGCTTGACCATGAAATCCAAGTTTTCTCACCTCCCACCCAATTGTCATAGTACTTGTAGTGGATCCTGATGCAGTTTGGAATTCCTGTGTGGAGGTACGGATAGATGTCTGACGATTACACATTATGACCCTCTTCAACTGTTGGTGGTCTCTGTCAGTCAACAGGTCAGGTCGGCTTGTACGCTTTTGTGCTGAACGGGTCCCTTCATGTTTCCACTTCACTATCACATTGGAAACAGTACACCTAGGGATGTTTAGGAGTGTGGAATTCACATGTAAAAATGTATGACACAAGTGACACCCAATCACCCGATCCCGTTCGAAGTCCATGAGTTCTGCGGAGTGCCCATTCTGCTCTCTCAAGGCGTCTAATTACTAATGAGGTTGCTGATATGGACTATCTGGCAGTAGATGGCAGCACAATACACTTAATATCAAAAATGTATGTTTTTGGGGGTGTCTGGATACTTTTGATCACATAGTGTAGCTTGATCGATTGAGTGATTGATGTATTGGTCCGTTTCATCATTTTCGTACACAGTTACAAATTGATACTAGACACGTCAGTTTTTGTGAGGTGATGAGATGAGACAACATGAATTTATGTGATGGTTGTATATCAACTTCACTACTTCTCATGAACTTGTACCAGCTTTCTAGTTAAAAAGCAAGAGGATTTTTACATCAGTTTGTTTATCATAGAGTAAAATTTATTTTAAAAGGAAATAAATTTATATTAAATCATGATACTTTTCTTATGAATTACCAACAATTACTCTAAGTAATTATAAAAGTAGAGTAATATTTCCAGTTTTTGTGGCATTTCTATGACTATAGTTTACAGCTTTTGCATTTGTACAGATGGCACAAATTTAAAGATTAGAAAATATTTACAATTTGTGTGACATACACTAACACAGGTTATGTTACTGAAGTGTTCTACAGGGACTCATCCAGATTTTAGAAAGGAGCTAGCGTCTATATAGTTTAAGATTATATATATTCATTGATACTATAATACAGTTTATTTAAAAGACACATTTTTAGAGCCATTTGAAAATTCCTGAAATTTTTTGTGTGTTAATGTGGTGTGGCAACTTGTAAAGTTTTTTCTCTTCTAGGAGGTGCCCATCTTGTCTAAGTTTTGTTTTTGCATGTTCACTATGCAGTTCCATTTACTGTTGTGTATTGTACTTACGAATTGTTTCATTTTTTTGTATTAGTTGGTCTTTAGTGTCCGTTATTTTCTTAATGAAACATGTAATTTCCAGAATGTATAAGCAAGGTGGTGGAAGAATTTGTAGGTTCTTAAGTAGTGGCCTGCATGAGCTTTTAGTAGTTGCATTTCCTACCGTCCTTATAATTTTTTTTTTTTTTACAATAAAGCAACTTTTGCTGGCAGCTGAGTTGCCTCAAAAAATTGTGCTGTATCTCAACAGTGATTCCACCTGTGCATAATATATATTTTTTATCATTTGTTATGTCATGCAGCCAGTAAGAAGTTTCATGCATGGCAGGTGGTACTTAATTTCTTATTGATGAAGCTTGCATGTTTGTCCCACTTTAGGTTTTCTTGGATCCATATTCCAAGAAATTTAATGCTGTTTACAGTTTCTAATTGTTTGTCAGATAACATTGCTACAGAGCTTGAGGGGTGTATCCTTTGTGTTGTATGTAAATGCAAAGTTACAGTCTTTTCTGTATTCATGATAAGACTGTTTCTGGAGAACCAGTCAGTTATGCGTAATGTGCATACTTTGATTTTCTTCTCCAGTTCATCTGTCAGTAGACATACAGTAGAAGCCCAATATAAGAGAGTAGCTGAGGGACAATATTTACTACTATGTTATAGAGTGTATGTCTACAACTTGTTGAGAATGAGCTGTGGAATAACAAACAATGCAAGTAAAGTTTGGAGAGCATATAATGCAATATTATACTCTACTGTATATTGTACAGTATTTAAATTGAAAGAAAACTACGAGGGCAGTTCAATAAGTAATGCAACACATTTTTTTTCTGAAACAGGGGTTGTTTTATTCGGCATTGAAATACACCAGGTTATTCCCCAATCTTTTAGCTACACAACACTATTTTTCAACGTAATCTCCATTCAATGCTACGGCCTTATGCCACCTTGAAATGAGGGCCTGTATGCCTGCACGGTACCATTCCACTGGTCGATGTCGGAGCCAACGTCGTACTGCATCAATAACTTCTTCATCATCCGCGTAGTGCCTCCCACGGATTGCGTCCTTCATTGGGCCAAACATATGGAAATCCGACGGTGCGAGATCGGGGCTGTAGGGTGCATGAGGAAGAACAGTCCACTGAAGTTTTGTGAGCTCCTCTCGGGTGCGAAGACATGTGAGAGGGCTTGCGTTGTCATGAAGAAGGATAAGTTCGTTCAGATTTTTGTGCTTACGAACACGCTGAAGTCGTTTCAGCAATTTCTGAAGAGTAGCACAATACACTTCAGAGTTGATCGTTTGACCATGGGGAAGGACATCGAACAGAATAACCCCTTCAGCGTCCCAGAAGACTGTAACCATGACTTTACCGGCTGAGGGTATGGCTTTAAACTTTTTCTTGGTAGGGGAGTGGGTGTGGCGCCACTCCATTGATTGCTGTTTTGTTTCAGGTTCGAAGTGATGAACCCATGTTTCATCGCCTGTAACAATCTTTGACAAGAAATTGTCACCCTCAGCCACATGACGAGCAAGCAATTCCGCACAGATGGTTCTCCTTTGCTCTTTATGGTGTTCGGTTAGACAACGAGGGACCCAGCGGGAACAAACCTTTGAATATCCCAACTGGTGAACAATTGTGACAGCACTACCAACAGAGATGTCAAGTTGAGCACTGAGTTGTTTGATGGTGATCCGTCGATCATCTCGAACGAGTGTGTTCGCATGCTCCGCCATTGCAGGAGTCACAGCTGTGCACGGCCGGCCCGCACGCGGGAGATCAGACAGTCTTGCTTGACCTTGCGGCGATGATGACACACGCTTTGCCCAATGACTCACCATGCTTTTGTCCACTGCCAGATCACCGTAGACATTCTGCAAGCGCCTATGAATATTTGAGATGCCCTGGTTTTCCACCAAAAGAAACTCGATCACTGCCCGTTGTTTGCAACGCACATCCGTTACAGACGCCATTTTAACAGCTCCGTACAGTGCTGCCACCTGTCGGAAGTCAATGAAATTATACGAGACGAAGTGGGAATGTTTGAAAATATTCCACAAGAAATTTCCGGTTTTTTCAACCAAAATTGGCCGAGAAAAAAAATGTGTTGCATTACTTATTGAACTGCCCTCGTAGGATAAAACATTGTCACATATAATAATTAGGTAAACTACAAAAACTACAGAGGAATCTCCCTGCTCCCAGTGGCGTACAGAATCCTCTCCAAAGCACTTCTAAACAGAATAGAACCCCAGGCAAATCCACTACTAGGTGAATACCAAGCCAGATTCAGAAATGGGTGATCATGTGCGGAACAGGCCTGGAGCCTAAAGGTGATATTACAAATGAGAAAATGCAGGAATACAGTTGTTACATTCCTCGATTACAGGAAAGCTTCTGACTCAATAGACTGCAAAACCCTCCTTAAACCCATGGAAGAATTCAGAATCGACTGAAAGACCTGAAAAATCATAGAACAGACACTTACAAGAATAACTTCCAAAGTGTTATTCATGGGTGAGATATTGGAACCCTTCGAAATTAGAACTGGAGTATGGCAAGGGGATGGACTATGCCCAATTCTTTTCAATATTATTCTAGAAAAGATCATTAGAGAATAGCAACCTCATGTAAAAGGTGTCCAAATTGGTATCAGAAAAGAAAACCGTACTAAAGTAAAATGCCTTCACGGATAATATTGCGATTATCACAAACAACAGGACAGATACGATTCAAGCAGCTGAAAAACTACATGAAATTACACAGAAAACTGGATTGCAAATTTTGTATGAAAAAATCCAGTATACTGAAAGATGGCCAGAAAATAAGTCCCCATAAACACAAAACATGGTAACATCACACAAGTCAGCCACTTCAAATTTCTTAGCAAAACTATACAGTCATCAGGACTAAACAGAATTGCCAATGAACAAAGGATCAGCAAGTTGCAAAAGGCAATTAAATTAACATGGACCTACTACAACAAGAAATGCATTTTGGCAGATGCAAAATTGAGACATTACAAAACTGTGATTTTTCCAGAAGCAACATACACAGGTGAAACAATGGTAATTGCATCACTCCAAAATGAGGGAAGTATAAAAACAGGAACAAAAAATCCTTAAGAAGATTTATGGAGCAATCAACAAAAATGGCTTTTGGGTGAAGAGACCTCAGAATTAACCCTAGCAAAAGACCAACACAATAACTGAAGAAATCAGGAAACACCGAGCGAAGTTGTACACACACATCTACAGAATGGAGAAAACCAGAACAGCAAAGAAGCTACTCAACATCATAACAAAGAGTAAATGCAGTGCTGAATGGCTGAAGGAGTTCAAAGAGAAATGCCACAAATCAACATAGAAAATCTCAAAGACTGCAACGAGTGCCGGAGTAAAATCATGAATGTGAAGCTCAAGCAAAGAACAACACAACAACCCGGTAAAAAGTGGACAGACAAATGGAAGAGAGAACATTCTGAGAGGATGAAGAGGAGAAGAGGAAGAGAGAAAACATCCAAAAAGAAAATCATGAATTCAAGTTCAGTTGCTCTCCTAAAGGAAATTAATTGATTAAATAAATAATTACATAAACTTCACTCAGAAAATAAAATACTGCACTGCAGTACTTTATATAAAATGTACCACAAAATACTTCACTATTTACTATCTGCAAGGTATTTTTGGTTCATTTTTCATCAAGTGAGATGGTGCAATGTTAGCACACTGAACTTGCATTCGGAAGGATGACAATTCAAATCGACGTTTAGTCATCCTGATTTAGGTTTTCTGTGATTTCTCTGGACCACTTCAGGCAAATGGCAGGATGCTTCCTTTGAAAGGGCACAGCTGATATCCTTCCACATCCTTGAAACATTCTATGTGAGTGCTCTGCCTCTAATGATCTCGATATTGATGTGCCGTTAAACCCTAATCTTCCTTCTTTTTTTGGTTCATTTTTCTACTACTTTAAAGAAACATGTTAGCCTTTTTGGTGGATAATTTCATGCATTATCCTTTTTGCTTTTTGTGTAGGTTGTTCAGGTGCAATAACTGCATTTAGTTTGGTCCACATTGTCTCTTGATTCACATAATCACTTTGGTTATATTCTTGAATTTTCAAGTGTACTGTGAACATCTCCTACACTTTCTTCTTCTTCTTCTTCTTCTTCTTCTTCATATTATTGTTATTCTTAATCAGCATCATATTCATCTTTGACTGTTTTACCACTCTCATTTTGCACTGCATAAATAATGTCTTTGGCATCTATGTTGTCTGAGATTGGTTCCTCACTGTTGATGACTACCTAGCAGTTAAAATCTCCAATGCTAATACTGCATTGCAGAACATCACATATTGACTGGATGCCATTGCTGTTGAACTTGTGGCCACTGCATTCTTCATTTTTTCCAGTTTCTTCAATGCAACACTTGCAGCAATTTGTGAGAGTGGACAGGCTGATACTTTACCTCCTAGGCCTCTATGGAAAACACAACAGTCTTTGGATTTACAGATTTCAAGAACATTCTATTTCCTCATCTAAATTTGCTATTGAAGTGAGCAGTTGGCAGTGATAATGATTCTTAAATGTTTATATGATGCTCTGATCCAGTGACTGAATAAATACTGTCGTGTTTTTAGCAAAAGACAGTTTACTTGTTATTCTTCTGGCAACAACAAATCACCGGGTGTATGAACTAGACAGTAATCAAGGATTAAAAAGACTTTTTTTTCAGTTTAAGTGGTTGCAGATGCTTTGCCACATACGAAACAAACTATCCTTGAAACAACTTTACATAGATGTCTAAAGTCATCCAAGAAGTCCTTACCGAGCGAGGTGGCGCAGTGGTTACACACTGGACTCGCATTCGGGAGGACGACGGTTCAATCCCGCGTCCGGCCATCCTGATTTAGGTTTTCCGTGATTTCCCTAAATCACTCCAGGCAAATGCCGGGATGGTTCCTCTGAAAGGGCACGGCCGCCTTCCTTCCCCATCCTTCCCTAATCCGATGAGACCGATGACCACGCTGTCTGGTCTCCTTCCCCAAACAACCAACCAACCAACCAACCAAGAAGTCCTTAATATATGTAAGCAAATTTAAGTAAAAAATAAATAGTCCCCCCCCCATGTCAATCATGTTCATGTGGAGAGGACAAAAAGACTGTAAAAAAGACTGTAATATCATCCAGGTAAGCATAACAGAAAGGACACTTGAAAAGGATATTGTCAATGAAGCATTGCCATGTTTGAGCTGTATTTTTCAAACTGCAAGTCATAAACAAAAATTCATAGAGTCCGAACATTGTTAGGATTGCTCTTTGTCTGCCCTCAGTAGCCACAGGAATCTGCAGGTAAGCTTTTCAACAATCTTGAAAACTAAACACAGAAGTGCCTGCTAAGATGTGAGTAAAATCTTGAATGTTCAGTATTGAATAGCTTCTGAGAATTGTGTGAGCACTGAGAGCTCAATAATCACCACATAATCTATATATTCTGTCTTTTGGGGACAAGACCTATTGGTGCAGCCCAAGGACTGTCAGACTGATGAACAATGCCAGTTTGCAGTAGTTGGGTGCCAGTCTGCCAGTGGATGTAGGACTGATTTTATGCACAGTTTCATGGTGAATACCTCTGTTGCAATGTGTTCATGTTGGTTGTGCAAGAATGGTGATACTGCTCCTGTTTGAATTGCTGCAAATAAGAATGTGTGGCATCTCAGTCAGTTCCTAGAGAAAGAATTGTGGTATGCAATTTTTGATTTTCAATGTGGAATCAGTGTTTTTCCTTCCTCAGTTTCTCATAACATGTTTTGACCATCTGTATCCCTGATTCTAACATCTGACAGTCACTGAGTAGTTGTAGATAGTTGTCTTGTATGGAGCATGTTGAAGGTGCTTTCAGACTGGTGTCCTCTGAAGCAGGCTGTGCATACAGTGGAAGACTACCAGTGGGTCTACGGTGCATGTGACAGTTCTGTAAAGGTTGACTGGAGAGTATTTCGCAATGTGTAGTTGGATGGCTGGTGTAGAAAGCTCTACGAGTAGTATCTTCCTGGGGTGTGCTCGCTTCTGAGCTGTATCACTCAAAAAATATTGGTCTAGTACAAAGAGGTTGCAGCTGTGTTACTGTCATCAGTAAAACTGGTTTGGTCCATGTATTTCAGCTGTAGGTGACTTGAACTGCTGCAGCAATTTGGGCACCTGCTGTGAACTGCACTTTGTGTTTGGGTAATTGCACGGTATAGAACAGTTACACGCTTTGTTGCTGAAGCAAGTGTGGAACCAACACAACCAGAATCATAGTGGTCCATTTCCCAGTGGAATGTTGTTTCTGACAGGGGGAGTGTTTGTTTTGGCTGGCTGATGGTCACTGCCCTTGCATTTGAGGCTGGTGAAGTCACACTCAAAAGTGTACAGAACCACTCGGGTCATGTCAGCTGTCTGCGGCTGCAGCCAATTTTGTGCTTCGGGCATATACTGGTGGGACCTATTGCTGTCCAGTACACTTAAGTATTGTTGCTGTTGACAAACAGCAATAGTCTGTCAGCAAAAATTAATTTTCACTCTTTCATTTCACTTTCATGCAAAATCATTACCTTTTGTGTCTGTAGAGGTGTGCTCTCCAATGTTACAAAATAAAAACTTGGAAGTGTCTTGAAAGATGTAATGCCCTGTAGTATGTATTTGATGATAGTAAACCATGTTGCTTACTGTTGGTTGGAAGGGCAGCAGTTTAGGGTGAAATTTTGGCTGCACATATACTCCACAAAACTCTGTCGTAAAGGCTGTACTAACTGTGGTTGGAGAGCAACAGCAGATGAGCCCCTCGAACAGCATGTGATGCAGATAGTGAAATGACAGTCTTCTCACATAACCAAGATGGTAAGGGTTTACAAGTAGATTTGGCTGAATTGTGCCCAGTGTGAATGGCTAGTAAAATAAAATCATTAATAGCTGCATAATGCAGAAACCATTTGCGGAACACTATATTGTTGTTGGGAAGACAGATTAAACTCATTACTAATCTCACTGAGGGAATTAATAGTTGTTTGTGCACATGTGGATCAATGTGGCAGTAAAAAGCTTGATACAGGAGAACATCACTTTCATGTTTCACAGATAATTTAGAGTGATCCAGTTGATGGAAAACATACAAAGTTCACTTTCTCATTCCTGTTTTCTGCATAAGCAACAATCATGAGATGAGTACTGTTGAGGAATTTCACAAATATTTTCAGTATTTATCTAATCTTTTCATTTGAGGGTTGCAGAACATTAATGGGTGTTTTGATGTGAATATTGTCTTCATTTATTTGAAGTCGTCTTTTCTTTCATCATTCCATTGTGGAACACGCTCATCATGGAACATGCTCTTTGCAGAAATGAGTTTCAATGCAATGATTTTGTTTTCTACTTCATTACCATGATACATTTTGCTCTAGCTCTTGAAAGCAGTGAAATCCATTTGTAATCAGTTGCTTAAGCAAATTGAGAACAACTGATTTACTTGAAGTTCCTCATTTGCATTGTTAGTGAGAGAGTAATTTTTATTCTGAGAATCAATGGCTGAAGTTGACTTGTGATATGTTTAAACATGCTGAAATACACTTTTTTATGTAAATTTGGAGATGATACGGTGGCTAAGAAATATCATAGGATTTATTGTCACATGGGACAAAAGCATCATTCCCCTTTGTGTGTGATCTGTTCTGGTTCTACACAGTTAGTATGTTTTTCCCATCTCTCTCTTGCTATTCCAAAAAAATATGGTGCCTTAAAATCCTCTGTAATGCTACAAGATAAGCAAGCTAAGTTGAGCCATGGTAGGGAAAATAAATATCCTTCTGTACCTGTACATACCATTATCACTCTTATAATAGTTTCAGGATCCCTATGTAACTTACACACATGATGGTGGTAGCAGAATAATAGCACAGCTTTCCTAGAACACAGATTTTTTAAATTTACGTAACAGGGTTTTGCAAGAACTACACCATCTGTCTTCCAAGGATTCTTATTTAAGTTCCCCGAGGATCTTTATTTTGCTTTTATATGGGCTGTACCAAGCTGTTACAAGCATATAGCATATCTCTGTATTCATTTGATGTCAGTTGTCATGGTTACTTAACGAGAACTCCAATACTTGATCAGCACTCTGGAACTGGTTGCCTTTTACAGATGTGCTGCACTTCCCCAAAATAATTTCAAAAAACATGAATTACATGCCTGCTATAAGACTAATTAAGACTGATTAAGCCATTTTGTATTGCTCCTTAGTATTACCTCTAAATTCTCATACAACATGACATGCTCAAGATCATCACTACTAATCTCGTATTTGGATACTATCAGGTTTGTTCTTTTTTTATAAGCATTGTCTTGCATTCATCCACATTTTAAGAGAGCTGCCAGTCATTACACCAAGGGAAAATATTGTACTAGTCTTTCCACAGTTCCTTATGGTTGTCCAACAAGGATACTTCCCTGTACACAGCAGCATTATCTGCATCTACATCTACATATATACTCCACAAGCCACCATTAGACCTGTAGTCTCTGATATCTTGTCTTCATGGTCCTCACATGAAATGTACATTATTAGCAGTAGGGTCATATAACAGTCAGCTTCAAATGCTGGTTCTCTAAATTTTCTCAATAGTGTTCCTCAAAAAGAACATCACCTTCCCTCCAGGGATTCCCATTTCAATTCGTAAAGCATCTCCATAATACTTACATGTTGTTCAAATCTACCGGTATAAAATCTAACCTTCTTCTGAATTGCTTCAGTTTTCCTTTAATTGGACCTGGTGAAGGTCCCAAACACGTGAGCAGTGCTCAAGAACAGGTTGCACTAGCATCCTATCTGCAGTCTCCTTTACAGGTGAACCACACTTTCTCAAAATACTCCCAATGAACAAAAGTTGAGCATTTGCCTTCCATACCAAAATAACCACATGCTTGTTCCAATTCATAGTGTTTTTCAGCTTTACAGGCAGATATTAAAATGACATGACTGTGTCAAATGGGACACTACTACTGCCATAGCTGAACATTACAGATTTGTTTTTCCTGCTCATCTTCATTAACTTATATTTTTCTACATTTGAAGCCACCTGCCATTCATACACCAACAAGAAATTTCATCTAAGTTGTCTCATATCATCTTCGATGCTTTCCATACTGCACATCATCATCAGCACAACCTTAGATTGCTACCCACCTTGTCCACTGGATCATTTATGTATGTCGAAAATAATAGTGATCCTATCACAATTCTCTGTGCCACTCCTGATGATACTCTTGTCTCTGATGAACACTTGTTGTCAAGGAAAACTTACTGGGTTCTATTTCTTTAGAAGTCTTCTAGCCACTCACATATCTGGGAACCTATTCTGTATGCTTTATTAACAGTTTGCAGTGGGGGATCTTGTCAGGTGCTTTTTGGAAATCTAGGAATATGGAAACTTCCTGTTTCCCTGCTTTCATAGTTTGCAGCACACTAAGTGAGAAAAGGGCAAGCTGAGTTTCACATGAGTGATGTTTTCTAAAACTGTGCTGATTCATGGACATAAGCTGTTTGGTCTCTATCAAATTTATGATATTCAAACACAGAATACATTCTAGAATTCTAAAGCAAACCAATGTTAAGGATATTGGTTTGTAATTTTGTGGGTCATCTGTTTTTTTACCCTTCCTATATATACACGAATCACCTATACTTAATTCCAGTCATTTGGGACTTTGCATTGAGCAAGATAAATGCAAGTTAAGTAAGGGACCAATGCCATAGAGTACCCTTTGTAAAATAAAATTGGTACTCCACCTGTACCTTGCAACTTATTTGTGTTAAACTCATTCAGTTGTTTCTCTACACCATTATCAGTGAACATCTCATAGCCCTGCTCATCCTGTCTGATAAATCATTAATGTTGATTGAGAACGTAAGTGGTGCTACTATGCTTGCTTGGGGCACATCAGATGTTACTTTCATTTCTTTTTCTATTGAACGCCCACTCGCCAGCATAGTACATTAGGTTCTATTAGTCAAATATTCATCAAGCTAGTAACATGTGTGTGAAGATGATTGGATCTTGGTTACTAATTGATGATGTGGTACAGTGTATAACACATTTCTAGGAAGATATTTGCTTCTGTCTATCATTTGCTTGATATTAGGTATTAATAATGCAAGCTGTGTTCTACATGAGTGTTTTTTTTTTCAGAATCCTTGCTGGTTACACAAGTCAACGAAAATTTTTTTTTTAAACTTTTTTTTTACTTTGATAGCTGATCTTTATACATTTTTGTGAGCTGAATCAAAATCTAGCCTTAGTTTTTTTTTTTTTGTATCATCCATAGTTTTCGAGCAATATGCTTTTTATTATATAGTATAAACATCCTATTCTATACAGTAAATGGGGAAATTAATGAAATGCTTTGTTACAACATAAGCAGGGTTTGTATTTACTGTAAGCTACTTAAAACAATGATATGTGTTGATAGAGGTTTCACTTGTCAGCTGGAATTGGTTTGTATTTTCTTTCTCTTTTTCTTTGAATCATTTTCTATGATAAGTCAATTGCTGAACTGCTCGGTGAAGTGACCAAAAGTAGTTCCCCATCATGTTGGTGTTCCAGCAGCTTTGGTAGCGCTTTTCCATCACTTTAATGTCCTGGTGAAAATGCTCTCCTTGCTCCTCAGTAACTTCTCCCATATTGTCCGGGAAGTAATCAAGGTGACTGTTCAAAAAGTGAACTTTCAGGTTCATTAAACATCCCAAAGTTTTAAACATCTTTAACATTGTAGCTATAATAGAAACATATTCTGGGTCTTTTTCAGGTCCTAAGAACTTTGTAACGACTTGGTTGATTGATACCCATGCTTCTTTCTCATTTAAGGTCATTGTTGATCCAAAGTTAACATCAAACATCAATTTTCCAATGTCAGGTTTGACAAAGACGTCATCTTTTAGTTTAGCTTCTGAAAGGTGTGGAAACTTAAGTTACTTAAAACATGGCCCATCTTTAGGCAAAGCCCTTACAAACTGTTTCATTAGGCCTAACTTTATATGTAAATGTGGCAGGAGTACGTTTTTTGGATCTACAAGGTTTTTGCGTAGAGTGTTCTTTTCACCAGGTTTTAAAGACTCCCTCACAGGCCACTTCTTTCTGTACCAGTGTTGATCCCTAGCCCTACTGCCCCATTCACACAAGAAAAATGGAAATTTGGTAAAGCCACCTTGCTGACCAAGGAGCATGTGTGTTACATTTAGATCGCCACATTTCATCTAACCATGAGCAGAATAGCCTATTTTATTTAGCACTATTGCTAGGTTTTCATAGATTTATTTCATATGTACAGAATGTCCAACAGGTATAGATGCTTACATGTTACCATTATGTGATAAAACAACCTTTAAACTAGTTTTGGATGAGTCTATAAACAGCCTCCAGTCTTCCTTTTTGTATTCAATACCAAACTCTTTCATCAGACTGGGAATGTCTGAGCAGTACACTAAATCACCTTCTTGTTGAAAAAGCTTGAAAAATTGCTGCTCTCTCTTTCTATACATTTATATGCTAGTTCCAACTGCCAATAAGTTCTTTTCTTTTAATCTAGAGGCAAGCAATTCAGCTTTTTCCTGTCGCGACTTCGATGCCTGTGTCACATTCTAAACTGACATTAAGACGCCATGATCGACTGCCTCCCACAGGAAACTAGACATCACACAGTGTAAATAATTTTGTTACTGTAACTACGATAATACGCAACACATGGTGGATGATTTTAAATAAAAGACATTTACATCATAAGGAAAATAGAATATTTTGGCTGTGTTGTGGAGAGATTCCAAACTGATGTCCGAAAGCTATTCACGACCACTACATTGAAACTCATCTGTCACAATGACAGAATAGATGATGGCTCTGTGTTCCATTTCGAGTGATTCCTCATTTTGCACTCACGTACGCAATCACTGTTTTGCTGCTAGCAACACCCAGAAGCTGTCACCCATCCACAAAACTTGTTCCCCAGCTCAAACAAGACTTGTCAGTCAATCGTTATGTGGTAACCAACAGTGTACCAATGCACAGATGGGATGGACAGACACTGTACTCTAATATTAAGCAACACAGTGGATAACGCAAACAATTTTAGCAATTTTACACTAACTCCAACACCGGCCAATCATGTGACAGCATGTTTCCCCAATTTTAGTATCATAGCTAAACCAACCCTTCTCTACTTTGCGAGTATAATTGCAAACATGGATAGATCACTGCTCAGTACACCCATTCACTGTTAATTCTGTAACACATAAATCATCAGAGTATATCAGACAGCACTCTACATATTTCTAAGACCTCGAGCATAGTACTTAATTTGCGATCCATCTGTCTGCGTATGGGAGTCACATAGCATTCACGCTGTCTTAGGGTAAAATTAGAGAGTGAAAGACCAACCTCACACTGTCATTGACAAACCTGCCATGCATCACCATTACCAAATTAATCTGCAACCAATCAGAAGAAGAAGACCGCTTCACTCCACGTCTCATGAATGAATAGAGCTTTCCAACCCTAACCCATCCACGTGCACCAGTTTTCTCAAGATGGGACCATGCCGAGGAGCTTAGCACTCTTTATCTATGTATAGTAACAGATTTCAAAGTGCCATTATCTAATAGCAGACAGTTAAGAAGAAGAAAAACAATCCACATTGGTGCCTAGGTGACTTGTAAATAGGATGAGTTTTTATAGTTGGTAATTTTTCTATGTTAGAGGGGTAAAGAATAATGATGATAACATGTCTGGCTGATTGATTTGAATGGACGCAGGTGTGTAGTACTTGTATCCCGTTTGGGGATGTAGGACAGGGTGCGCATTTCTGTCGAATGGTCAAAACACGCTCCTGTTGCAGTAACCCTAGTCGTTCTGTTTCTACGTGGAGTGCGGAATGTGTTGAGTATGTGTTTCTCTGACTTCTGCTCAGTTCAGACTTAAACTGGAACAAACACTTGTGGAAAGCTGTAGAAATGGGTGTACCTGCAAGATGTGTAGGGTGTGACTGAAAGGAGGTTGTAATTTTACTGTAGCAGACAGGTTCGAGGAAGTTGACTCATTTAGAGATATGAGAGTGCCTGAAATATGATTCATATGTGGGCGTGAGGCTATGCAAGTATGTGCTTGAATGGAAAGACCTCATTCCAAATCATGGGCATAATTTCGAACATGTAGCGTAACACTAGAGATCTGAGAAGCTAGTGTACATTTTTCGCCTTAGGACCTCAATCGGGACACATCATCTACTACTACTACTGTTTGAGCTCCTTGTCAATCAGTCATCGCCTATAACTCAGTGGATATATTGTGGAACCTGATATGGTCTCGAGACAGAAAGCGATGGAAATAGTATAGAATTATACGTTTGAGGGAGTTGCAAATACCTCTTACATACCACGTTCCTTAGTTGAACCACTTCTGAAGTTCATTGATTTTATCATGTGATTGCTTCATTGGTTGATAATATGTATTCGTATGATCACTGTCATGGTATTTGCGCGGAAAACACCACCTCATTCAGAGGTAATGTCGTACCTCGATTTGTAAAGTGGGTATAGCATTTAACATGGATACTTGTGTGCACCTGTACAACGAAGACCGCTTGTGACAGTAACATGCAGTAGCTGTTGGGACAGAGTTTTTCTCTTTAACATCTGGTTGATTTCGTGTATGACATGGTGGTAGGACTCGCAAGAAGAATGTAGGACACATGCACATGAATTGTTGATTTTGGGTGAGTATTATTTCTTATCTAGGCAAACACTTATTCACGAAATATATAATTTTTTTCGGGTGCTATACAGATATAAAAGATAACTGCACTGTTTCTGTAAAATGTGTATATATTGTATTGTAAAGTTAGTATGGCTTGCATTGTTTAAAATGTGACTACAGAGGATGACTGTGTGTCCTAACATGAGGGACGTATAGATTCAGCACATTGATAACGACTAGGGTATGAGAGAGAGTATTTACGTGGATAATTATAAGCGCTGTAGATACTGAAGCACAGCTGTCAAGAGGAGACATTATGTGTACAATGATTGGTGTCAGACTGTAGCAGCAATGGTAATATTTAATTGTAGTTCCATTGGTAGATATATTCCGGGCTTCGAATATTCTTGTCAGTCTGGTATGTATTTGATAATGCAGAGATAATTTTGCGGGTTTAACTGTCAGTGCAATTTAGCGATCTGTGTAAAATTACCGCTGGAAGTCCGAGAAACAATACGTGGATGGTGCTTCGATACCAGCAGCATAAGTAATTAGGCGTGTAAATTCGGTAAGAGCGAATGAAAATGCTCAATTGATTGTGGTGGGATATAGGAACGGTGAGAACATTTGCGTATGTTGAGGGTAGGAAGGCTATCGAGTTATGTCCGGGAGGAAGACTGGATTTGGCGATATTTTGGTAAACAGGTTCTGTTAGGGTAAGAATTTCCGTGCATACAAGCTGAGGTATCAAGAACGCGAGTGTTAACTATTTCTGGGACACTATACAATTCCCGAGAGGTCGACTTTGCTCTTATTTATTACAAAGCGATGTGACGTAAGAATAGGATTGGGAACATTGTTAGATGAGTTTGTAATTATGTGCGTGCTGGCTTTGTTGCATCAGTCACTCTAGGTAGTTAAGTATGGTTAAATGCGTGTGTCATGTCACGCTAGGATCATTGAACCTTGTGCTATTCTGTCATCCGCGGTAAGGACAAGTGATGCATGGAGATGCCTCCCATATGAGACTGGCGAGGACACATGTTGGACTTCTGTGACGCTGGTATAATGGAGACTGTGTAGGATCAACTTTCACATGCATTCGGTGGCAGCAGCTGGTGGGTGCGACGGAGGGCGCGTCCCTGGTCGGACGCGCCTGGAGCTGTGTCTGGGTGAACATGTATTTGGATAGGAATTTCTCAGAAATGATGTATGAAAGGGATGTGGTCACCTCTTGCATGCGGGACCCGAGTGGGAGCCCGTGCGTGGTTTGACAGCTAACGAATGCTTCACTTCGCGGTCCTGTGGACAGGGTGTGGTGGAGGGTGCTTGCACGCGTTGATTGCATTATTTTGCAAGCAGGTCTGTAGGCTGTGCTATGCATTATTTGGACAATTTACGTGTGCTGAGTGTATCTACACATCACTGTGCTGCATTATTTAGGGGGAGTCTGAAAGTCTGTAATTAAATTATTTGCGTAAATTATGAGTTGTTTGCATGTGTGCAGACTGTGTATTGTGACCCCAAGCATAACATGGCGAGTGTTTTGCATCAATGTGATGAATATATTCTGTAAATAAAATGTTTCAAACTAAATAGAGTGCACTACTTCTTTACTCTCCCCAGTAGTCCAGCGCAGGCTGAGTCGTTTTCCTACCATTTTCCCCTCACCATCTTGGTTTACATCACGAAACGGACGACAGTGTCCTCTGTCGAATGTGAATGCTATATGTAATTCTAGGTTGGTGGGATTAAAATAGTGTGTTTGTTAGATTTAGTTTAGTTTCGTAAATGCTGAAGCGCGTGAGAGAAGGCATTGGTGCATATCTCCCTCTCTCAGCGCTTAACCTACAGGTGGGGCGAGCGATGTTCTCGGCTTACGTAATGTAAGTGTGTTCTAGATGTGTCCTAGACCGTGCAGATTGAATAACAGTACTCACGTCATAGTTTAGTTAGAATATTTACAGAAGACTATGTCCTGCATGAGTATAGGGCCCAGGCTGTGACGTCAGCGATGCGAGAGAGAAAGCTAATGATCTTGAGTAATCACCTGACGTGGAGCCGATAGGAACTAGGTCAACACCACGTGGTGGACACAATGTATGCTGCCTTCTTGCATAATGGTACATGCATCACGATCTGACGCGAAGGTGGTGCTCTCTGGTGATGGCGATATGAACCAAACCACTTGTGCTCTGGAGCTCATGGTGGATACACGGTACTTGCGTCATCACATGACGTCAGTACAGCATCCTCTGACGGCAAAGAAATGTACTAAGTCAGTTGGCCTCTGGACTCAGTGGCGAACACACTGGGTGGTGGTGCTGCTGCCTCTAATTGTTTAAATAAAGACTGGTGTATGATTTAGACAGTTGACAATTAGCAAGCTGAGTCTTTTAGAAGTATTATTATTTTGACAACTTAGGAGTTGTTTGGCTCTCTGGACGTAAATGTACTGCATTATTTACGAGTGGTTTGCGTGTCTGTAGACTGTGCAATGGGTTATTTTTTACTAGCAAGTGTGTGTGTGTGTGTGTGTGTGTGTATGTGTGTGTGTGTGTGTGTGTAGAGTCTTATACACGAGTTATGTAGGAGTGGTTTGCAGGTCTGTATGCTGTGGAACATGTCAGAGTGTGTTTTCTGTGATGAATATACTCCAGCCCTAAATAAATTGCTCCAAAATAAATAAAGCACATTCCTTCCTCTATCCATCGGCCTAGTGCAGGCTGAGTCCTTTTCCCACCAACCCTTAGGATGAGGTGGCGGTCTGGTGACTTACGTTAGTAGAGGTGAGCTTCGTTTGCAACAATTTTCTTAGATTGGTAGCGAAACCATAAGTGAGCTTTGTTTACTGCCTAAATTCAAACTTGGCGCCAGTTCATAGGAAGAAGTGGCGGTCGGGTGACTTAGGTTAGTGGAGGTAGCCCAATTGACCTTCATTCCGTGATTTTCTTAGATTAGCAGCTAAACCTCAAGTGACTTATCTTTCAGCGATTTTCTTAGGAGTGACAAATTATCCTGTTGGAATTTGAACTTCCTGCAATTTTTTCTGGAGGGTTAGGTTAGTGGAGGCAGCCCAATTGACCTATCTTCCTGCCAAAATCCGCCATCTTGAATGACATCATGCACTGTTGCCAAGTCTACACGACACTATCTTGGATGACGTCATCGCCGCCATGTTGAATACATCTGGCAACAATGGAATATGGGGCTGTAACCGCTTTTTACCGCTACTAATGGTTACAAAGAAGGGCAACATGAGTGGTTAGGCCTACAAGTTTGTTCGATCTATGAGAATGTGTCATGAAGGTGCTGAAAGAACTGAATGGAAGACGCTTGAAGAGAGACGCAAATTATCTGTGAAAACTTACTTAGGAAGTTTCTAGAACCAACTTCAAGTGATGACACTAGGAAAACATTAAAATCTCCAACATATTTCTCCCACAGAAATTGCAGAGACAGGATTAGACTGATTACAGTACAGCATTTAGGCCATCATTCTTCTCGTGCTCCATACTTAAATGGAACAGAAAAAGCCTAATAACTGATACAGTTCTGCCGTGCACAACACAGTAGTTTGCAGAGTATTAATGTAGCTGTAGAACAAGAGCAGAACTATTGTAATAGTTAAATGCAAAAGGAAGATGGCGCCTGTTGGAATGTACTGTGTCTCAACACTTGTAAAAAGATGAAGTTTATTAGTGAATCGTGGAAAACGTGTCAGATATGGGTCATAAAAAGAGTTGTGCATGAGGAGTGCGACTTCAGATTGCATGAATAGTGTGCAAAAGTATGCTTGAAATTTATTAGTGACAATGTTCAGAGTGTCTACAGGACAAAAACATAAAACCAGTTTCCACTGTGAATTAACAAAATAAATTATTACAGTTCAAAAGTAGAATTATTGGTGCTGAAACGCGAAAAGTGTGACTTAAGGCGCACAAAAAAAGTGTCTGTATGAGACGATAGCGATAACAATCTCTAAAACGGCTCCAGCGATGCATCACATCACAAGATATCGAGTCTGTTACATCTGCCCAAGGAACTCCGAAAGGAGTTGTAAAATATAATATTTTAACTATAATGGACAAATGAAGCATAAAATGAAAGAGAAAACGAAGGGTTACAGTGATATTAAACTTGACGAAAGGAAATGAATTCTTTGTTGTATATGATTCCCTGCTCAAAAAAGTGGTTAGAGTGATTTCCATAATAGATGTTGGTCCAGCATTCAGGGCTCACCGGTATCAGGTGACCTGGACGTCATGAGGGACCAAAAAATATAGTTTTTTATTTCATAAAATTCTGATTCTAAAGATATATGCTGTGTGAATAGTACCTCATAATTTTCGTGTTTCAATGCACTTCTCAAGCAGACGCGGCGCTTGAATGCCTAGCTGTCATTCTACTACCAAACAAAAAATCGTGGCTACAATGTTTCATTATTTAATTTTGGCGCCGGTATTTCCATAGCATCTCGTTTGTGTATAACCTTGAAGTACATGTCGACTGTATTATGAACAGGTATTAATTGCAATCGATCTTTCTGTGGATACAAATAGATTATGAAGTTCACTTATGTTTTTCGAATCTGTTCGTGTTGTTAACTTTTTGTGACTGCGTGTACCACATTACAGCGTAAAATACCAAAAATAAAGAACTTTAATTATAGTCACAAATTTTACTGTAAACAACACAAGCATGTTGTTGGAAATCGTAAAAATGAAGAAATTATTATGCCACAGTGAAGTAAACTTAGGCCTAAATAGTTCGCCAGGCACTGCTTCAAAACACAAGCTGAAACATCTTACCGAAAACGAACGAAATGATTTTATGTAAATGATGAAAATAACGGTTACATTTTAATTCGTAAGTGCAAGCTTTCAGAAATACTTTTATCTGTTGCTAAATGCAAGTGCTCTAACACTGAAAAACCCAAGAAAAAAAGGCCTACCCAGCAAAATTGTATTGGAATGTCAAGTGTGCGAAGTAACGAAATGTACAATCACTTATCCTGTAACATACACAAAATATAGTGAAATGAATATTTGCCTTGCTTATGCCATGAAGTCATTGGGAAGGGAAGAAAAGCAACCCAGAAATTCTGTGCGGTGATGGATCGTCGACCACCTCCTGTCAAATTTGAGAGGTATTGTAAATGTTTATATGAAGCCCAAAGAGAAGCCAGTAAAGCATCTATGCAGATGGCTGCAAAAGAAATTATAGATATTTGTCGGTCTACTGACAGAAAAGAGGCCGTACATTGCAGAATGGAGTTGTCACAGTTACCTCTGCTGGTAACAGGAACTATGAATGTCCGACAAAATACTGAAAATGTTGTGCCAATAAGGTAAATGAACACAAACGTTACAAAAAGTTTGAAGGTTTCAGTGATGGCATGGAGACCAAGGCTCTGAGCACTATGGGACTCAACTGCTGTGGTCATAAGTCCCCTAGAACTTAGAACTACTTAAACCTAACTAACCTAAGGACAGCACACAACACCCAGCCATCACGAGGCAGAGAAAATCCCTGACCCGGAGACCAAGGAGCAGTCTTTATTTTTTGTTCAGTTGCTAGGCATGGTGTACAATACACTCACTACATTGGTGATAGCGACTCTAAAGGCTTCAATAGTGTTGTGGCTGCTAAACCATGTGGTGAAACTGAAATTTAAAACATGGAATTTGTAGGACATATACAGAAGAGAATGGGGGCAAGACTTACGAAACTCTGCAAGGACGTGAGAGGAAAATAATAATAAAAAAAATCTGGTGGAAAAGCAATTGGTGGACAAGGTAGACTCACCAAATCAGAAATAGAAAACCTCATAGAAGACAATGGTCTAGCCACCATGAAAAACAGTAGAAGTGTCAGAGAGGTCAAGCAGTTTGGGCAATTCTGTTTCTCAGAATATCGACTGATGAGCATCCACAGCATGGCCTCTGCCCAAAAGGAAACACTTTATGGTGCAAGTATAATGAGTGTGAAGCAAATGGATAAAAACATACTCATGCACACCTCATGCCAGAAACCTTAATAGTAGAAATAAAAGCCAATGTACAGGCTGAATCACACAAAACTTGCTCCGCCAATATTGCGGAAATGGAAAATGCTGTTGATGTGCAGTTTTCATAGAATGGATTGCTAGTTAGGGGCTCATATTGTTAGCCAATACACGTATTGTATTGGTACATCCTATCATCCACTCAAGATCTACTGTTAGGAAAGTCGCACACTAACTGAGTAGCAGGTCGCAATGCACTCAAGGAACACACAAGCATACCGCAAGCTAACATAACAACATTGAACCTAGCAACTAAACAGGCTGAATGGCACAAACAAATGTCAGTGTGGAAACTTTTCAAAATACGAATCCTCATAATGACTTGTACTAGAATACTACAAAAAACCCCACTGACATTCTGATTTACTCTACTTTTAATTTGTTAATGGCAATAGGCATTGTTTCATTTTAAAAAGTGTATGTTTGCAAAAAAAATACACTTTCTAATTATTATTACAATCTGTTGATTTATGAACCCATGGCTACCAATCCATTTTGTGAAGTCCGTGCACCAAAAGCACTTTCCATTTCAGCAACATTTGTGTTATAGTTTTTAGATGAGTCGCTCTACGAGGTGCATTCAAGTTCTAAGGCCTCCGATTTTTTTTCTAATTAACTACTCACCCGAAATCGATGAAACTGGCGTTACTTCTCGACGTAATCGCCCTGCAGACGTTCACATTTTTCACAACGCTGACGCCATGATTCCATGGCAGCGGCGAAGGCTTCTTTAGGAGTCTGTTTTGACCCCTGGAAAATCGCTGAGGCAATAGCAGCACGGCTGGTGAATGTGCGGCCACGGAGAGTGTCTTTCATTGTTGGAAAAAGCCAAAAGTCACTAGGAGCCAGGTCAGGTGAGTAGGGAGCATGAGGAATCACTTCAAAGTTGTTATCACGAAGAAACTGTTGCGTAACGTTAGCTCGATGTGCGGGTGCGTTGTCTTGGAGAAACAGCACACTCACAGCCCTTCCCGGACGTTTTTGTTACAGTGCAGGAAGGAATCTGTTCTTCAAAACATTTTCGTAGGATGCACCTGTTACCGTAGTGCCCTTTGGAACGCAATGGGTAAGGATTACGCACTCGCTGTCCCAGAACATGGACACCATCATTTTTTCAGCACTGGCGGTTACCCGGAATTTTTTTTGGTGGTGGTGAATCTGTGTGCTTCCATTGAGCTGACGGGCGCTTTGTTTCTGGATTGAAAAATGGCATCCACGTCTCATCCATTGTCACAACCGACGAAAAGAAAGTCCCATTCATGCTGTCGTTGTGCGTCAACATTGCTTGGCAACATGCCACACGGGCAGCCATGTGGTCATCCGTCGGCATTCGTGGCACCCACCTGGATGACACTTTTCGCATTTTCAGGTCGTCATGCAGAATTGTGTGCACAGAACCCACAGAAATGTCAACTATGAAGGCGATCTGTTCAACAGTCATTCAGCGATCCCCCAAAACAATTCTCTCCACTTTCTCGATCATGTCGTCAGACGGGCTATGCGAGCCCAAGGTTATTTTGGTTTGTTGTCACACGATGTTCTGCCTTCATTAAACTGTCGCACCCACGAATGCACTTTCGACACATCCATAACTCCATCACCACATGTCTCCTTCAACTGTCGATGAATTTCAATTGGTTTCACACCACGCAAATTCAGAAAACGAATGATTGCACACTGTTCAAGTAAGGAGAACGTCGCCATTTTAAGTATTTCAAACAGTTCTCATTCTCGCCGCTGGCGGTAAAATTCCGTCTGCCGTACGGTGCTGCCATCTCTGGGACGTATTGACAATGAACGCGGCCTCATTTTAAAACAATGCGCATGTTTCTATCTCTTTCCAGTCCGGAGAAAAAAAATCGGAGGCCTTAGAACTTGAATGCATCTCGTATATAGGGATCTTTCAGATTCTAAATTCCTGGAAAAATGTTTACAAGGCCAAACACAGAATCCAAATGAAAGTTTCAATAGTTGCATTTGGGAATGCTTGCCAAAGCTGTTTTTGTTGACATGTCAGATTTACAGATTAATGTGATGGATGCCATAATATGGTTTCATGATGGAGTAACAAACAGATTAAAAACCATGAGCAGACGAAGTATCTAAACTGGGGATGACATGATAAGTGGGCTGTTACAAGTGGACAGGCAACATGTTACTGAAGCTGAAAAAGTTGCTGAAAGTATGACGAAGGAGGCCAGAGTAATAAAGAAAGGAAAGAAGACTAAAGAAGACAAAAAGGGCACTCAGACTCAAAAAGATTATGGAGCTGGAATTTTTTACATGTTGACATTGAGAAGAAAATGATACGCAAATCTTTAGTTTCAGTTTCCCATAATGAAAGTTTTTGCATACTTAGGTATCATTATCTCATCCAGTATTAAAGTTACAAAAACAAATTTTTGCATAGATTATAATGTAATGCTCGCATATACAGTGAACCACATTATTCAACAACGTATTAAATATTTTAAGCTGGACCATATTGTATTTTCTTAAACTATTAAGAGAAAAAAAATTGACTTCCAAAAAACTTTTTTTTTTTTTAAAAAATGTGCAAAACAACAAACTGGAAAGTATTGGTGGTTTACAATTTCAACTAGTTGATTAAAGGAATAAAATTTGTTTTGACCTTTCATTCTAAATAGCGTGGAAGTACAATGTGCTTAAAAAAACTTACACACAATTCAACATGTAAGATAAAATTTGATATTCATTCCATGATGTATTCCACAGTTTTCAAATTTTTTCATACAGAGGTCGAGGTATACTAATTATTTGGTTAGAGTTTCACTCCAGCATTTATTGGAATGAAATTTTAAAATACTAGTAAAAACTGTATGCGCTGGTGTCAAGATCCTCTTAAGATATCCATCAACATATTAAATCCACAGGATTATTTCAGACATGTCTAGTAAGAAAGAATTTCATAGGAATCTTCGTCCACATAGGTATGGATTCTCTCAGAAGCAGCATAGAAGAGGAAAGTATTAGAAAAAAAAAGAAAAAAAAGATCATTGAGCAGCCTCTACAAAACACCAAGATTGTATTGAGTGACATTGTATACAGAAGAATGTTTAGTGATAGTTAGCTGTATAGAGGATAAATCGTAATAAAAATGCAAACTGTTACAATCTAGAAGCTGTGGTTATCAATTTATTTTTCTAAGCAATAAATGCTTGGGTAAAGATAGTTTACATTTAAGTAGGCTAAGATACAAAATTCTTAGTACTACTTTATCACAACACCTAATCAGGGCCACCCAGTCCTCATTTGCTTTGTGTCTGATTGTTGCCAATTGGAGAAGCTACTTTCACCCTCTTATTGTTGGGAAGTGATTTCAAAATGACGTGTTTTCCATAATACTCGATGCCAGCATGGTACTCGATAGCATTTGACCAATGAAGATATTTGGAGACGCCATATTTGTTATGTCATTAAGCTGTTACAGGCAACAGCGCACTGCAAACTTTTCACTCTTGGTATGATTTGTTACATCCTAAGATGGAATACAGTATTGTAGAAAGTGTTCACTGTGGTGTCGTTATTAGAGATGTGGAGTTATGGAGCCAAAAGAAGTAGTCTCATGTCCTGCTACATTCAAATATTGGTTATATATCTTCACGTTTGTAAAAGATAATGTGATTTACTTATTAATTTAAGAAAACTATGTTTTGCAATATTCGATGTTATTTACACATTCAGCTGAATTTTCCAGTGGATAGCTGATGTCATTTAAGTCAACGTTCACCTCTTAAAACTCCACGCTCCGTAGCGTCGAATTCCCAGTGTTGCCTAGTCAGATGAATGGTTTGATAAAATCGCAAAGACTTTTAAAATGACGGCTAACAGAAATGTACAGTTTGAAGTAGGTCCAGTTTCATGAAAAGGCGATTGCATCCAAACCAGGACGTACAAGATACACTTTTCTGTCGTCAGACACTTGTTGAACGTGAGATGGGAAATTATTTTCAGGTAACTTGATTCGTTAACGAGATCTTTTCCCAGGTATGGGAGCGGCTCGAAGATTTCTTAAATAATGAAACCCAGTATGTTGTCGTCGACGGCGATGTTCATCAGAGACAGGGGCATTGTCTGGAATGCCCCAGGGAAGTTTGATAGGAGCACTGTTATTTCTATATACATAAACGATCAGATGGACAGGGTCAGCAGTAATGTGTTATTGTTTGCTGATGATGCTATGGTGTATGGTAAAGTGTTGCCGTTGAGTGAGTGTAGGAGAATACAAGATGACTCAGAGAAAATTTCTAGTTTGTTTGATAGGTGGCAGCTAGCTAATCAATGTAGAAGAACGTTAGTTAATGCAGAAACCCATGTTCGAGTACAACATTAGTAGTATGCTACCTGACACAGTCACGTCATTAAATACCTAGGCACAACGTTGCAAAACAATGTGAAATGGAAAGAGGATTTAAGGGTTGTAGTAGGAAGGCGAATGGTCGACTTCGGTTTATTGGGGGAATTTTAGGAAAGTGTGGTCTGTCTGAAGAGGAGACCTCGTGCAGGAGACTAGTGTGACCCAGTGTTGAGTACTGTTCATGTGTTTGGGATCCGCAGCAGGTCGGATTAAAGGAAGACGTCGAGGCAATTCAGAAGTGGGATGCAAGATTTGTTACCGGTAGCTTCGACCAACACGCAAGTATGGCAGAGATGCCTTGGGAACTCAAATGGGAATAAGTGGAGGGAAGGCGCCGTTCTTTTCGAGGAGCACTATCGAGAAAATTTGGAGAACCGGCGTTCGAAGCTGACTGCAGAACGGCTCTACTGTCACGAAAGTACTTTCGCGTCAAGGACTATGAAGATGAGATGAGGGCTCGTATTGAGGCATACATATAGTCTGTTTTCCCTCGCTCTGTTTGCGAGTGGGACAGGAAAGGGTTGGGTTGTTTGGGGGAAGAGACCAAACTGCGAGGTCATCGGTCTCATCGGATTAGGGAAGGACGAGAAAGGAAGTCGGTCGTGCCCTTTCAAAGGAACCATCCCGGCATTTGCCTGGAGTGATTTAGGGAAATCACGGAAAACCTAAATGAGGATGGCCGGACGCGGGATTGAACCGTCGTCCTCCCGAATGCGAGTCCAGTGTGCTAACCACTGCGCCACCTCGTTCGATGGACAGGAAAGGAAACTACCCCGACGAGCTACGTCTAGCATTCCTGGTACCCACATCCCAACAACGCATTGATGAACTCGCCATTACATTTTATGGCAACAAAATTAATTATGCTGCTGCTGTCATAGTGTTAGAAGAATTGTGGTACTATAAGCCTAATTTAGAACAATTGATTGCTCAATTCAGGGACGCTTATAGAGAGTATGTATTTATGCCGAATGGAATAAGGTGCGCTAATCCGTATTTTGACTTCCGTCAGGGTAGATACAGACCTCTGTGGTACACATATTAGAACCTCAATAGTATATTCCCACACACACACACACCCATATATAGAGAGACAGTACAAAAAGTATAAAATGGCCTCACGGGTAGTGAGGTCTCCTGGTCAGGGTAGACCTAAATATAGGCTTGTGAACAAGTTGGAAACTGACAAGCAGAAGTGGCAATGTACATGTAAATACGAATATTGTCTACACTATCGTCGGGACATATTATTGAGGTTGTATTATGTGCTGGACATTTCAGGATGGCGTATCACCTCCGTCCCGCACTGGGATTCACTAGAGATGAGTATGAAGATGGTACCCGTCGTGTACAACCGTCCGAAGCATCATACAGTCGTTTGTGGAGTATATATATAGATGTAGACGTAGGTGTAGATGTCTTAATATCGCAGTGTCTTACAGACATCTTGCTAACTTGTGATATGAAGCAAACTCCCGTGACCATCGTCAGCACTTTCTATAGCCCTCGTCTCTTTACCTACTTGATCCTCTGCTGCCTTCACTATTTCATCCCTCAAAGCTACCCATTCTTCTTCTACTGTATTTCCTTCCCCTATTCCTGTCAATTGTTCCCTTATGCTCTCCCTGAAACTCTGTACAACCTCTGGTTATTTCAGTTTATCCAGGTCCCATCTCCTTAAATTCCCACCTTTTTGCAGTTTCTTCAGTTTGAATCTACAGTTCATAACCAATAGATTGTGGTCAGAGTCCACATCTGCCCCTGGAAATGTCTTACAATTTAAAACCTGGTTCCTAAATCTCTGTCTTACCATTATATAATCTATCTGATATCTTTTAGTGTCTCCAGGGTTCTTCCATGTATACAACCTTCTATCATGATTCTTAAACCAAGTGTTAGCTATGATTAAGTTGTGCTCTGTGCAAAATTCTACCAGGCGGCTTCCTCTTTCATTTCTTAGCCCCAATCCATATTCACCTAGTACGTTTCCTTCTCTCCCTTTTCCTACACTCGAATTCCAGTCACCAATGACTATTAAATTTTCGTCTCCCTTCACTGTCTGAATAATTTCTTTTATTTCATCATACATTTCTTCAATTTCTTCGTCATCTGCAGAGCTATTTGGCATATAAACTTGTACTACTGTAGTAGGTGTGGGCTTCGTATCTATCTTGGCCACAATAATGCGTTCACTATGCTGTTTGTAGTAGCTTACCCGCATTCCTATTTTCCTATTCATTATTAAACCTACTCCTGCATTACCCCTATTTGACTTTGTGTTTAGAACCCTGTAGTCACCTGACCAGAAGTCTTGTTCCTCCTGCCACCGAACTTCACTAATTCCCACTATATCTAACTTTAACCTATCCATTTACCTTTTTAAATTTTCTAACCTACCTGCCCGATTAAGGGATCTGACATTCCACGCTCCGATCCGTAGAACGCCAGTTTTATTTCTCCTGATAACGACATCCTCTTGAGTAATCCCCGCCCGGAGATCCGAATGGGGGACTATTTTACCTCCGGAATATTTTACCCAAGAGGACGCCATCATCATTTAATCATACAGTAAAGCTGCATGCCCTCGGGAAAAATTACGGCCGTAGTTTCCCCTTGCTTTCAGCCGTTCGCAGTACCAGCACAGCAAGGCCGTTTTGGTTATTGTTACAAGGCCAGATCAGTCAATCATCCAGACTGTTGCCCTTGCAACTACTGAAAAGGCTGCTGCCCCCTTCAGGAACCACACGTTAGTCTGGCCTCTCAACAGATACCCCTCCGTTGTGGTTGTACCTACGGTACGGCTATCTGTATCGCTGAGGCACGCAAGCCTCCCCACCAACGGCAAGGTCCATGGTTCATGGGGGTAAGGTTTAATTTCATCGTCGCATTAAATCATACAGATGTGCAGTAAAATATTATACAATTTAGTAATAAAAATTACATGCCGTGTTATACGCTTTTAAGTGAAAAATATTTTAAAATGCTATTTTGGGGTTAATTATTTCAGTATTTACCCCTGTAGGGCACGTGTCACAAGTTCGGTTTAAAGGGCTAAAGCAGCTAGAAGAGGCCATGTGTAGAGAACGAAAACACCAGCGGGAGACGGTGTTTAGAAGCAGAAGAGAGACGTATGTTACGTCAAAGCACAGTGTTTATCGTGCAACTTTTTGCTACAGTTGGTACAGTGTTAAGGGTGTAGTAATGTAAGATGTAAATACCAAGGCTGCAGCTTTCATTTCGTTTTATCAGAACAGTGAGAAATGCAGATTTTAAAGAGGAGTGGGGCAAAACGAGTAGAGACCTAGGTGGTGGGAGCACCTTGCCCGTCGCCACGCAGCCAAACGTACTCATGAAATCCATTCTGTGGAATTCCCTGTCACTTTCTGCACTTCCGAAGAAAAAAAAATTATGTAAATGAAGCAAAGCAGCATCAGTTTATGAATATAATGTATCAAATAAGATTTGATACATTACGTGAAGATGTATAAACAATATTTGAATGTAGCAGGTCATGAGCCTACTTCTTTTGGCTCCATAAATATGAAAGTTAAAAAAAGAAAATGTTTCTGTGTTAGCACAATCACTACAACGTTCTTTTTGGAATCACAAGTGGACGAAGGAAGGTCTTTGCAAGCATTCACGTAGTGAGAAACAGATGGAAAGAAATGGAAATGAATACACGTCAGAGAAGCGCCACTATTTTCGTTCCCTAGAGTTGCCGACAGTAACTGATCCAGGAGATTTTACCCTCGAGTCTCGATGCAAGTTCTCGAGAACACCAAGAACACGTTAAAATCGAAAGCTTCGCAACACTCAGGTTGCCCAACACTTAAGTAAAGCGGCACTTCATTGATGCTACAAGAAAAAATTGAGAAAGAGGATACAGTATTTGGATCCGGGGTTCGGGGTTCATAGGGGCCATAACCACCGCTCCCAAAATACATGTATAATTACGAAATCGCTACACTGGAACCCAGTACCACTTGCAAGCTGCCTATCTAACGGTTCCAGGAATTACAAATTTTGATTTTCAATATTTTGCGGAGTTAGTGCCCTCATTTAAAAATTTAAAATACTGTCATAATCTACTCATTAACAGATATAATTACGGTTCGAAATTCTGTGTTTGTCTTGCGGCAGCGTGACTGATGAAGCGCAAATACCTGGGCTTATTCATCTAGTATTGTTGCAGTAACCCGACAGCAACGTTGTTTTAATTTATTACGTCTTTACAACTAACTCTATACGCAGCGCAGTTTGCAGACAACACCCACAAATACCTCTGAATATATCGGCAAAATTATATGGTTGTACGAGACATAATTAAGCAGATATGACGCCATAAACATTTACGTAAGCGAAAACGTAGCTTTTGCTTAAAATGGAGCGCAAGTCATCCATCCAGTGTTTCGTAATGAGAACACTTTAGCGACTTCCAACAAACTTGAAGCATAATTTGAAACCTCACCTAAACTTTTTATTGCTTACATGCTTAAAGTCAAATATTTAACACGTTAACTCATTTATAAAGTACAGGGTTATTACAAATGATTGAAGTGATTTCACAGCTCTACAATAACTTTATTATTTGAGATATTTTCACAATGCTTTGCACACACATACAAAAACTCAAAAAGTTTTTTTAGGCATTCACAAATGTTCGATATGTGCCCTTTAGTGATTCGGCAGACATCAAGCCAATAATCAAGTTCCTCCCACACTCGGCGCAGCATGTCCCCATCAATGAGTTCGAAAGCATCGTTGATGCGAGCTCGCAGTTCTGGCACGTTTCTTGGTAGAGGAGGTTTAAACACTGAATATTTCACATCACCCCACAGAAAGAAATCGCATGGGCTTAAGTCGGGAGAGCGTGGAGGCCATGACATGAATTGCTGATCGTGATCTCCACCACGACCGATCCATCGGTTTTCCAATCTCCTGTTTAAGAAATGCCGAACATCATGAAGGAAGTGCTGTGGAGCACCATCCTGTTGAAAGATGAAGTCGGCGCTGTCGGTCTCCAGTTGTGGCATGAGCCAATTTTCCAGCATGTCCAGATACACGTGTCCTGTAACGTTTTCTTCGCAGAAGAAAAAGGGGCCGTAAACTTTAAACCGTGAGATTGCACAAAACACGTTAACTTTTGGTGAATTGCGAATTTGCTGCACGAATGCGCGAGGATTCTCTACCGCCCAGATTCGCACATTGTGTCTGTTCACTTCACCATTAAGAAAAAATGTTGCTTCATCACTGAAAACAAGTTTCGCACTGAACGCATCCTCTTCCATGAGCTGTTGCAACCGCGCCGAAAATTCAAAGCGTTTGACTTTGTCATCGGATGTCAGGGCTTGTAGCAATTGTAAACGGTAAGGCTTCTGCTTTAGCCTTTTCCGTAAGATTTTCCAAACCGTCGGCTGTGGTACGTTTAGCTCCCGGCTTGCTATATTCGTCGACTTCCGCGGGCTACGCGTGAAACTTGCCCGCACGCGTTCAAACGTTTCTTCGTTCACTGCAGGCCGTCCCTTTGATTTCCCCTTACAGAGGCATCCAGAAGCTTTAAACTGCGCATACCATCGCCGAATGGAGTCAGCAGTTGGTGGATCTTTGTTGAACTTCGTCTAGCCCTGTAGTTAGGCGTTTGAAATACGCGGGGCACGTGGTCACTTGACGCGACAGCAGCGCACCTAGCGCATAAAGTCAAAATTATAGTGTCCGTAACGTGAATGTTTATGAAGTAACGCACCGATATGAATCTTATTCCTTACCCAACAAGCCACGCCAACAAATTACCCCTCAATACATGCGTTTTGAGAGTACATTCGTTTTATGTTCACCCCACCTTCCGATGTTTCCATTTACGAGGTGCATTCAAGTTTTAAGGCCTCTGATTTTTTTTCTCCGGACTGGAAAGAGGTAGAAACAAGTGCATTGTTTTAAAATGAGGTCGCGTTCATTGTCAATACGTCCCAGAGATGGCAGCACCGTATGGCAGATGGAATTTTACCGCCAGCGGCGAGAATGAGAACTGTTTTAAATACTTAAAATGGCAACGTTTTCCTTACTTAACAGCGTGCAATCATTCGTTTTCTGAATTTGCGTGGTGTGAAACCAATTGAAATTCATCGACAGTTATTATGGATTATTATCATGGAGTTATGGATGTGTCGAAAGTGCGTTTGTGGGTGCAACAGTTTAATGAAGGCAGAACATCGTGTGACAACAAACCGAAACAACTTCGGGCTCGCACAAGCCGGTCTGACGACATCATCGAGAAAGTGGAGAGAATTGTTTTGGGGGATCGCCTCCAGAGTTGGCATTTCTGTGGGTTCTGTGCACACAATCCTGCATGACGACCTGAAAATGCGAAAAGTGTCATCCAGGTGAGTGCCACGAATGCTGACGGATGACCACATGGCTGCCCGTGTGGCATGTTGCCAAGCAATGTTGATGCGCAACGACAGCATCGTCGCTGGTGACAATGGATGAGACGTGGATGCCATTTTTCAATCCAGAAACAAAGCGCCCGTCAGCTCAATGGAAGCATACAGATTCACCGCCACCAAAAAAATTTCTGGTAACCGCCAGTGCTGAAAAAATGATGGTGTCCATGTTCTGGGACAGCGAGTGCGTAATCCTTACCCATTGCGTTCCAAAGGGCACTATGGTAACAGGTGCATCCTACGAAAATGTTTTGAAGAACAGATTCCTTCCTGCACTGTAACAAAAACGTCCGGGAAGGGCTGTGAGTGTGCTGTTTCACCAAGACAACGCACCCGCACATCGAGCTAACGTTACGCAACAGTTTCTTCGTGATAACAACTTTGAAGTGATTCCTCATGCTCCCTACTCACCTGACCTGGCTCCTAGTGACTTTTGGCTTTTTCCAACAATGAAAGACACTCTCTGTGGCCGCACATTCACAAGCCGTGCTGCTATTGCCTCAGCGATTTTCCAGGGGTCAAAACAGACTCCTAAAGAAGCCTTCGCCGCTGCCATGGAATCATGGCGTCAGCGTTGTGAAAAATGTGAACGTCTGCAGGGCGATTACGTCGAGAAGTAACGCCAGTTTCATCGATTTCGGGTGAGTAGTTAATTAGAAAAAAAATCGGAGGCCTTAGAACTTGAATGCACCTCGTATTCGAGCGTCGTGAACATTGTTTCCCTACTTACGTGTTTTACTGTAGATACCTTAAAAGCTTATGTTGCAAAATTTTGTAATGTCATTAATAAAGAATCAATGTTTATGGCAGGCAAATAAATGTAAATACTCTCTAAGATAAAAAAGACGCACCACAAAGGAATTATCCGAATGGAAGAGAAATGGGTAGATGTCATGTATCTGTACAGTGAAACAAACGATTACAATTTATGAAAAATTGGATGGTTTATTCGAGAGAAAGAGCTACACAAATTGAGCAAGTCAATAAAGCATTGGTCCACCTCTGGCCTTTATGCAAGCAATTATCCGGCTGGGGTTGATAGGCAGAATTGTTGGATGTCCTCCTGCGGGATATCGTGCCAAATTCTGTCCAATTTAGGTGTTAGATGGCCAACATCAAGAGCTGATCGGAGGGCCCTGTCCATAATGCTCCAAACATTCTCAATTGGGGAGAGATCCGGCGACCTTGCTGGTCAAGGAAGGGTTTGGCAAGCACGAAGACGAGCAGTAGAAACTCCCTGCATTGCGGGCGGGCGTTATCTTGTCTTCCTCCACAGTTTTTGCCCTCTACAGCTCCCTCTAGTACCATGGAAGTCATTCCCTCATGTCTTAGCAGATGTCCTATCATCCTGTCCCTTCTCCTTATCAGTGTTTTCCACATATTCCTTTCCTCTCCGATTCTGCGTAGAACCTCCTCATTCCTTACCTTATCAGTCCATCTAATTTTCAACAGTCGTCTATAGCACCACATCTCAAATGCTTCGATTCTCTTCTGTTCTGGTTTTCCCACAGTCCATGCTTCACTACCATACAATGCTGTACTCCAGCCGTACATCCTCAGAAATTTCTTCCTTAAATTAAGGCCGGTATTTGATATTAGTAGACTTCTCTTGGCCAGAAATGCCTTTTTTGCCATAGCGAGTCTGCTTTTGATGTCCTCCTTGCTCCGTCCGTCATTGGTTATTTTACTGCCTAGGTAGCAGAATTCCTTAACTTCATTGACTTCGTGACCATCAATCCTGATGTTAAGTTTCTCGCTATTCTCATTTCTACTACTTCTCATTACCTTCGTCTTTCTCCGATTTACTCTCAAACCATACTGTGTACTCATTAGACTGTTCATTCCGTTCAGCAGATCATTTAATTTTTCTTCACTTTCACTCAGGATAGCAATGTCATCAGCGAATAGTATCATTGATATCCTTTCACCTTGTATTTTAATTCCACTCCTGAACCTTTCTTTTATTCCCATCATTGCTTCCTCGATGTACAGATTCAAGAGTAGGGGCGAAAGGCTACAGCCTTGTCTTACACCCTTCTTAATACGAACACTTCGTTCTTGATCGTCCACTCTTATTATTCCCTCTTGGTTGTTGTACATATTGTATATGACCCGACTCTCCCTATAGCTTACCCCTACTTTTTTCAGAATGTCGCACAGCTTGCACCATTTTATATTGTCGAACGCTTTTTCCAGGTGGACAAATCCTATGAAAGTGTCTTGATTTTTCTTTAGCCTTGCTTCCATTATTAGCCGTAACGTCAGAATTGCCTCTCTCGTCCCTTTACTTTTCCTAAAGCCAAACTGATGGTCACCTAGCGCATTCTCAATTTTCTGTTCCATTCTTCTGTATATTATTCTTGTAAGCAGCTTCGATGCATGAGCAGTTAAGCTGATTGTGCGATAATTCTCGCACTTGGCAACTCTTGCCGTCTTCGGAATTGTGTGGATGATGCTTTTCTGAAAGTCAGATGGTATATCGCCAGACTCATATTCTACACACCAACGTGAATAGTCGTTTTGTTGCCACTTTCCAGAATGATTTTAGAAATTCTGATGGAATGTTATCTATCCCTTCTGCCTTATTTGACCGTAAGTCCTCCAAAGCTCTTTTAAATTCCGAGTCTAATACTGGATCCCCTATCTCTTCTAAATCGACTCCTGTTTCTTCTTGTATCACATCAGACAAATCTTCACCCTCATAGAGGCTTTCAATGTATTCTTTCCACCTATCTGCTCTCGCCTCTGCATTTAACAGTGGAATTCCCGTTGCACTCTTAATGTTACCACCGTTGCTTTTTTTAATGTCACCAAAGGTTGTTTTGACTTTCCTGTATGCTGAGTCTGTCCTTCCGACAATCATATCTTTTTCGATGTCTTCACATTTTTCCTGCAGCCATTTCGTCTTAGCTTCCCTGCACTTCCTATTTATTTCATTCCTCAGCGACTTGTATTTCTGTATTCCTGATTTTCCCGGAACATGTTTGTACTTCCTCCTTTCATCAATCAACTGAAGTATTTCTTCAGTTACCCATGGTTTCTTCGCAGCTACCTTCTTTGTACCCATGTTTTCCTTCCCAACTTCTGTGATGGCCCTTTTTAGAGATGTCCATTCCTCTTCAACTGTACTGCCTACTGCGCTATTCCTTATTGCTGTATCTATAGCGTTAGAGAACTTCAAACGTATCTCGTCATTCCTTAGTACTTCCGTATCCCACTTCTTTGCGTATTGATTCTTCCTGACTAATGTCTTCAACTTCAGCCTACTCTTCATCACTACTACATTGTGATCTGAGTCTATATCTGCTGCTGAGTACGCCTTACAATCCAGTATCTGATTTCGGAATCTCTGTCTGACCATGATGTAATCTAATTGAAATCTTCCCGGCCTTTTCCAAGTATACCTCCTCCTCTTGTGATTCTTGAACAGGGTATTCGCTATTACTAGCTGAAACTTGTTATTGAACTCAATTAGTCTTTCTCCTCTTTCATTCTTAGTCCCAAGCCCATATTCTCCTGTAACCTTTTCTTCTACTCCTTCCCCTACAACTGCATTCCAGTAGCCCATGACTATTAGATTTTCGTCCCCCTTTACATACTGCATTACCCTTTCAATATCCTCAAACACTTTCTCTATCTGTTCATCTTCAGCTTGCGACGTCGGCATGTATACCTGAACTATCGTTGTCGGTGTTGGTCTGCTGTCGATTCTGATTAGAACAACCCGGTCACTGAACTGTTCACAGTAACACACCCTCTGTTCTACCTTCCTATTCATAATGAATCCTACACCTGTTATACCATTTTCTGCTGCTGTTGATATTACCCGATACTCATCTGACCAGAAATCCTTGTCTTCCTTCCACTTCACTTCCCTGACCCCTACTATATCTAGATTGAGCCCTTGCATTTCCCTTTTCAGATTTTCTAGTTTCCCTACCACGTTCAAGCTTCTGACATTCCACGCCCCGACTCGTAGAACATTATCCTTTCGTTGATTATTCAATATTTTTCTCATGGTAACCTCCCCCTTGGCGGTCCCCTCCCGGAGATCCGAATGGGGGACTATTCCGGAATTTTTTGCCAATGGAGAGATCATCATGACACTTCTTCAAATACAGGCCACATGTCCTGTGCATACACGTGACGTGTCTTTAATGCAGTGGTTTCCATTGCCTTCTGCATCCTCATGTCGTTGATCATTGCTGATTCTTCCGCCTTTGGGGGCAATTTCCCACCGCTAGGACAAGAGAGTGCCCTGAACCTCCATCCGCTCCTCCGCCCTCTTTGACAAGGCCGTTGGTAGAATGAGGCTGAGTTCTTATGCCGGAAGTCTTCGGCTGCCAATGCTGATTATTTATCAAAATTTAGGCAGTGGCGGGGATCGAACCCGGCACCGAAGACGTTTTGATTATGATTTAAAGACGCTACCCCTTTTTTTTTAATCTCATTTTGTTCGTTTTTCTTCGTTGTATATGCTCCGGGCGGACGTCGCAAGACACCCGTTTCAGTTCGTCGTTGATTCATTAACTCAGTTTTTTTATTACAGAGGGCAGCTAACCCTCTGACCGAACACGCTGAGTTACCGTGCCGGCTGTACATTGTGGTTACTGAAGCACCAGTTGCACGTCGGATCGACGATAATGACGAATCCGGGGATCTGCCTCTCTGTCGGCTCGATCCTCAAATTCTGTCGTCTTCTAGGTCAACCTCTTCCTTCTTGACGCTGTGTTCGGCTATGGGTCACCCATTCCTGCCAACATTGTTGAATAGTGGCATCGCTTCAGTTCAAATTTCGAGCAGTTTGCCGAGTCCTTCAACCAGTTTCTTTGAGCTGAACTACGCGTCCTCTCTCAGATGCGACATCTGCATATATTGTTCACGCGTCTGTCTGCAGGGCATAGTTAATCTCCAACTGAGTACAAGAAATGAAATTCGAAAAGATTTTGTGCCCTGGTATCGACTTGTCCCCTTTACCGTCCTTGGCAGCTGCGTGGTGAAATTGCACTGCGGCGTCATACATTCATCCATCGGCTGCCAAGTTCATAACTGTGCATTTTGCGTCGATGCCGATGTGAATATCAGTTTGTCACCAATTGCCTAACTTTTTCGTGGTACCCCATTTTTTTTTGTATTAGAGTGTGTCTAAAGGCGGGATGCCAGACACCTTGAAATGTCTTCATGGAAAGATAGACGAATATTCAAGGAAGGTAGTAGGAATAATCAACTAAATTACAGACCCATATCGTTAACGTCGATATGCAGCATATATTATGTTCGAACATTATGAATTACCTCGAAGAAAACGGTATATTGACACGCAGTCAACATGGGTTTAGGAAACATCGTTCCTATGAAACATAATTAGCTCTTTATTCACATGATGTGTTGAGTGCTATTGACAAGGGATTTCAGATCCATTCCGTATTACCACACAAGCGGCTCGTAGTGAAATTGCGTGCTTATGGAATATCGTCTCAGTTATGTGACTGGATTTGTGATTTCCTGTCATAGTAACTGACGGAAAGTCATCGAGTAAAACAGCAGTGATTTCTGGCGTTCCCAAATGTAGTGTTATAGGCCCTTTGCTGTTCCTTATCTATGTAAACGATTTTGGAGACAATCTGAGCAGCCGTCTTCGGTTGTTTGCAGATGACGCTGTCGCTTAGCGACTACTTAAGTCAGCAGAAGATCAAAACAAACTGCAAAACGATTTAGAAAAGATATCTGAATGGTGCGAAAAGTGACAGTTGACCCTAAATAACGAAAAGTGTGAGGTCATCCACATGAGTGCTAAAAGGAACTCGTTAAACTTGGGTTACACGATAAATCAGTCTAATCTAAAAGCCGTAAATTCAACTAAATACCTAGGTATTACAATTACGAACAAATTAAATTGGAAGGAACACATAGAAAATGTTGTGGGGGAGCCAACCAAAGACTGCGTTTTATTGACAGGACACTTAGAAAATGTAACAGACCTACTAAGGAGACTGCGTACACTATGCTTGTCCGTCCTCTTTCAGAATACTTCTGCGCGGTGTGGGATCCTTACCAGATAAGACTAACGGAGTACATCGAAAAAGTTTTGTATTATCGCAAAATTTGGGAGAGGGAGCCACAGAAATGATACAGGATTTGGGCGGGACATCATTAAAAGAAAGGCGTTTTTCGTTGCGACGGAATCTTCTCACGAAATTCGAATCACCAACTTTCTCCTCCGAATGCGAAAATATTTTGTTGACACCGACCTACGTTGGGAGGAACGATCACCACTATAAAATAAGGGAAATCAGATAGATAGAAAAAAAGAAAAAAATATGGCATTGAGGTAGACAGTCCCAGTTGACTCTCTCTCTCTCTCTCTCTCTCTCGCGCGCGCGCGCTTTATTTCTCCTTCCCATGAATTTCTTGCGTGGGCCGGGCCCGTCTCGCGGGCCGCCAGTTGGCTACCCGTGGTTTAAAGAATCGGAGGTTTATTGATTTCAGTAGAAGCGTAAAGAGTGTCCATAAATTATCTTTATAAGTTGAGACTTGTTTGCGTCAGTATAGCCTAACATATTCACTGCAAACTTTTCGCGCTGAGGTTTGTTCATAGGCTTTAATGCCAGAAGCAACTGCATCTTGTAGCGATATAGCCGTAACGTCTTATGCAAGACATTGTGCACTCATTTTCAAGTCTCTGGCTGCCGTACGACCCCTTTATGTCGGAATCCTTGCAAACGTCTATCTTTTCCACGTTTCCTTCTGAAGCAGATGGGCGACCCGTCCCCTTTTTACAGTTTCCATAAATGACGCATGCTAAGCCCAAATGATTGATTGGGAAGGTGGTTTCCTTCCATACCGTGTTCGAAAATTTCGTTGCTCTCGGATACTGGACGTCGTCTGTACGAACCAGGTCACACACCGAGCTTTCTCTTGTGGCGGTCACATTTTATTAGGTTTCCAAGTTCAATTTTCCGTCAAAATTGTATCACCTGGAAGGTAAGAAAAGCTTTGCGAGTTATCTTATCACATATTAAGCACCATTTGTTAATATCTAGTATAGTTTTAAATTTATTAAAGTGTTAAGCTGTAAAGATAGTTCATGGACAACCTGTGTACCAGATTCTAAATTTTACATCTAACCTTTAGAGAATAAAGTAGCATGGGAACGAAAAGCTACTCAAATGGTGAGGTATGTTATAAATTACAAGCTATGTTTAACACGGGATACTTTCCAGTTGCTTGTATGAGGATCTGCCCACGTGGCTCGCAAAATACCGGTAACATTCTAGTCAAGTAAAGGTCGACATTCCCCAGCTGACCGTAAACTGCTACCAACAACAAATCCGACACGGTTCGACGGTTCGTGATTTCATAAGTGTACCCGACAAACGCACAGGTAGTTGAGTAAGGGATGACAGAAAGCACTGACTTCCCAAACGTAGGTGAGAAACAGTGTTTCCTTCATCTAGATTTTACACGCTCGCAGAGCTATAGTCGTCGCACCTGTGTTCACACTCGTAGTGCTAAGTGAAATACTGATAACGGTGAGTGACAATTAGATTTTATGTTGTGAGAATTATGGCGTTATCAGAGTTGTGAGAGTTCCTAAATTAACTGCATGAGACATGTTGTCTCAAATTTTAGGAAGAATCCTTTTCAAATGCTAAACTTACCTGATTCGTAATTTCTTGGATGTCATGCAGAGCGATGTAGATCTTACTAAAAACTGAAGCAAACAAATTATTATTACAATTTTAAAAATTTTACATATATTATGGTTGTCATTATTTTATTTAAGTGCGAAAATTTTAGGCTAGGCTTTACCATGTCCGTTATTGACACCGAATAAAACAACAAGTTTACTGTTACCAGTCACTGTTTATCTATATCCACAATGTGTTTCAAACGCTTAAAGCTCCATCATCAGGTGGACTTGCATATGTTAGCACGACACGTGTGCATTATGTTACGACTGTAGAGTAACCTGCGGCACTGTCTAATGGAGAAACAGAAACACTGTTTCAGAGCATGATTTTGGGGAGGTTTTTAACTAAAACCTAAATATATAAAAGAACGTGAAAATAAAACAACTAAAATAGACTACCTCCATGGTCAAAGGCTTCTCTCCCCTTTCTAATACATCGTAAGTAAACTGTCGTACTTTGTAAACAAAGAGGGTGTCTGGGAACTAATAACTGCAAAGAACACATAACAAAACAGAAGCATTATCTCGAAGCACAAAGAATGAACAATAACGTACCAAACTCAAAAAACTCAGTAGATCGACCTAAATAAAACCAAGAGCCTGTCAGTCTGATATTACATATAGGCCCTATCTGTTTATATTACGAGGGTTGATTGAAAAGTAATGCCTCCACCTTCGTTAATTGGATTTGGATGGGAATAATTTAATAAATCAAAGACAGAAATAATCCTTAGAATGTGATATTTAATTACCAATATCCACTTTTCCATATAATCACCAGTCAATTGGATACATGTCTGCCAACGATGAGCAGGTTTTCTGAAGTTGTCACGGAAGAAGTCGACGCTCTGCTTCCGCAACCACAGTCTCACAGTTCTCTCAATGTCTTCATCAGAAGCATAATGATGTCGCCGTAGATCGTCTTTCATCGTCGGGAACAGATGGAAGACAGATGGTGCTAAATCTGGATTGTATGGAGGATGCCTTACGGTGTGAGATTCAGTCTCTGAAGTTCTGCTGTGGTGGCACGTGAAGTGTGTGTACCCATCGTACACAGATCTTCCTGCCAACTGAAGCTGTAGAGAAGAGGCTACGGAACAAGCCGGTACCTGCCACATACCAATGCTGCCAACTGTTGAAGAGTTGCTTGGCTAAGCAAAGCAATAATGTGACCTACACGTTCTCGTGAAATGCCGACTGTGCTTACAATTTCTCTTTAAGTGATACGACGATCGTCCTGAATCAATCTGTCAACATTTTTCTTGTGAAACACGGTGGTTGCTGTCACAGGATGTCCAACTCTTCGTTTGTCATGCAGGTCAGATGTTCCCGCCTCATCATCTTTAAACTTAATCACCCAACGACCCACAGGACTCACATCAACACAATCACCATAAACTGCTTTCATTCTCTGATGAATCTCCTTTGGGGTGACACCTTCCGTTGTCAAGAATTAAATGACTGCACGTTGCTTAAATGGCATTGACCGACCGTTTGCGCAGTGTTCCATATTTTGCACTGTAACTACACAACCGCTCAATGCTAAGGCTTCCTGCCAACTGAAGCTGTAGAGAAGAGGCTACGGAACAAGCCAGTACCTGCCACACACCAATGCTGCCAACTGTTGAAGAGTTACGAAGGTGGAGGAATTACTTTTCAGTCAACCCTAGTATTAAGGGTATGTCTGTCTGCATGTCTTTAACCCAGTGTAACTGTGTTACTTCAGCATTTACTTAGCTATAATACGTGGCAAATGTAAGTTCAACAAATCCACAGCTCTAGCATATCTAAAACTTAGCCCTCTTTCTGGCAACCCTTTCATCCCAAGTCTCTGAATCCCAGCCAAAATTGTTATTTATGTATAATTTTACCACTGCTGGGAACACAATTATTGTATTTAAGGTTTGTATAAACGAGTATGAAATTTAAGCTATATAAACTTGACAGAAAACGATTTGTATACTATCTGAAATATTTGTTCTTACACATGTATTCGTCATCTCAACCAGAGATCTCCACAATCCTTTGAAACTTATTCTGCAATAATAGTGTTGTTTTTCTATACATTCTTTTTACTTCAATATAATGTTCCTATTTTGCTAGGTGTTATTTGCAACTAATAGCTCTCTGGCACCATCTCACAAAAGTGGCGGCCACCTGAAAGACTTAAACCAGGCTAGTGTGCCATACGAGTTTATTATTTATTTATCTTTGTTAACAAAATGTGACAGTTTACATGCGATGAATTACGACGGAGAAAGGAGCCTGTGGCCACTGGAGGTATTCTATTTTAGTTATTTTATTTTCACTTTTGGTTATACGTTTAGTTTTTAATCGAAAACCTCCCCAAAACCACATTAGGAAGTAGTGCTTTTGTTTCTCCACTAGACAGTGCTACAGATTACTCCATAACCGTAACAAAACACACACACGTCGTACTAACATATGTAAATCTACCTGATGATGGTTTAAACCTTCGAAACGCGTTTTGGATATAAATAAGCAGTGTTTGGTAACAAGTAAACTTGTTGTTTCATTCGATTCTTTTCTTAGATTTATGGTTTCTTGGATGTTACCCTAAAACGATGGAGGCCGTGCTGAACACCAAACTAAACAAATTATTATTATTTTAAAACTTTTTCTATATTTTATTATTATTGTCAAAATCGAAGGCCTCTGTCACAGGGTAAAAGTATGAGTGACCGCAAATAGTTTTTGCCGATCGGGAGATACGATGGAGGGAGTAACAAACTGTGACGTCCTCCCATGCTCCCTCACCCTCCTTTAGACAATCGATCCCTGGATCCGCGCGTGTTCTGTATTTACGGTATCGTGTTTTTATTCTTGTATTCGAGGAGGCATAGTGTGAAAACAGTTCAGAAGGGAGGTATGGGCGTAGCTACGCTTCGGCACCATTAACCAAATTGCCAGACTGTTAGTCAGAGGATGGTGAGTCAGCAGTCACAGACGCCACGGCGCACGCAAAACGTGTTGCAAGGGTCGCTTGCTACGTCCGTGGGCATTCTGTTAGTAAAAAGGTGTATAGGCTTTTAAATTAGGTATCAATTTAAACTACACTTTATAAGAAGCGCATAAAATCGGATCTGGCTGCTGCAGGAGACTACAACTCATGCCGAGTGCGTATAATCATATAACACATTGCAAAGCTTTTCTCTAAAAATCGACTCTTAAGCGAAACAGCTAGCGACATCCAACAGACGAACGGGCGGATTCAGTAGTTCTAGATTTCAAAGCCGCGTTCGACACCGTTTTATGCTGCGTACTGATTACTCATGTACGGACGTAGAGAGCATACGTAATTGCTCTGAAGAATTTTTGACTGCTAGAACCCTGTTCGTTACTGAAAACCGCGCTTACCCTTCAGGAGCAAAGGCAAATACAAGAAGTGTGATATGACCGCCATTGTTACCAATTTGAGGGGTATCTTACGTAACTTGGACTCCATTAATGTTTCTAGGCAACGAAATAAGATTTTCGGTACACAATAGTGCAAACAGGGAAGTGTACTCTGTTGTGAGAGTAAAGTTGTAACCTTGCGTGTCAAGATTAAAACAACTATAGAGAGTAGTGAGACACCCTGCTAAAGCCGCAGAACAGGACAGGTAGTTTAAGTTGTGGGAAGGGGCCAAAATAAGCGGCTGTCAGTTACACTCGAACATACAACCTTTTATTTGATCAAACATTACAAGAGAAAAAAAAAACTGCTTTAGTTTTGGAACTTAATTAGCGGCTGAATGACCCGTACAATCTTATGCCTTAAGGGCAAGACCACTTTAATTTAAAAACGGTTGAAAGCCAATAACTTAAAGCTCAAACAAAATCAGAAATTTAAAAGGCAAATCCTTATCTTAAAACAGTTCCTTAATTAGGATGACGGCCCAAAGAATCTGACATTTTAAGAGCAAAACAACTTAAATTCAGAATCGCCTGAAGGCCCAACACTTAAGACTCAATAACATTAATTTTGAAAATGCCAAAGGCTTTACATAAAACAGTTCTTAAATTAGGCTGAAAGCCCAGACCATCTAAAACCTTAAGGGCAAAAAAACCTTAATCTAAAAATTGGCTAGAAGCCATACAAGTACAAACAACAAGAACAAACAGGAGAAGGCAGTACAGCCAAGGGAGCTCAGAAGTTCGAGGATCGGCCTGGAATTCAAACACTGACGCTCGCTTAGCTGAGACAGGCAGTCGGCCCAACCATTGTCGATCTGATGACAACCCAACCGACAGACAGTCACCGAACCCACCGACAAGAAAACCTCCGCTTCACCCGACCAGCACACAACAGGGAGTTCAATAGAACAACGTAGAAGGTATTGACGCCCACAACCAATTATACATTGAGCTGTTACACTACACACTGTACTGGACAGCGACAACATGATGAGGAAAATACACTGCCTGAATTTACTTCAACGACCAGGTCAGGTAACCGGAACGTTAGCGGCCACAAGGCAGAAGATTCTCCTCCGGAGGGTGGTTAAAATTTGCCAACTTGAAAACACGCGTTGTTGCTCGCGGGAATATCCCAACAGCCGAAACGAACTCCAAACGACACAATATCAACAGTCGAGACTTCTTGGTAGATTATGTCAAAACTCAACTTTCATGTCCAGGATCGGTGAGCCGTGAACCTCATAGCAGTGGGAACACACTCCGACACCTCATGGAGGCAGCCAGCGGGTCCAGGCAAGCTACGCGCCACGGAGATTTTCTTGCTGCTCCACACCGACCGACCACCTGCAGCCCCGGAAGTGGTGAAAGGACCAAATATACGTCGGCCGATGAGATGACCAACCGAACGACCAACCAGTGGTCGTCACACTCCAATCTCCCTCCGTCGGACAGTTCATGTGTGTCGCCAGCGGTCGGCGAGCACTGGCTGTCGGCGCCTCACAAGCGCTCCGTCCCCGATTTCACTGCTGCTGCGTCCCGACTGCGCTGCTGGTCCGTCTCCAACTTACTGCCAGACGCACGACGACCCGGAAATCCTATTGGTCGCTCCAAAGATGGTACAAGAGTGCACTTGTCGATACGCGCTGCTGCTGCCGCTCACGGGCAAGTAAGGCAGGGAGTTAGTGACGCCAGTAAATGGAATAAGAAAACGTGTCGGCAGTACCGTAATAGAAGATGACAAACAATAATTGGGATAAACGCGAGTCGTGCACGGCTCATATAGGTAGGTACTTTTTTCAAAGGCATCGAAGCAAAGAGGACAGAAAGACTACAGGTCGCGGAAAAGAAAGTACAGTGGTACTAACATCATCAGATAAACTTTTCTGAAAAATACTCGCTAGATGAGTTTCTCCGCACCTTATCATCCAGGCAGATGGCGCTTCTTAGAGAAGGTGAGCTGGGGACTTAGAAATACACTGCCAGAAAAATATTAGTATACCTCGAATGACGAAATTGATTTTGATCCGATGAAGGCGTATGCCACCTGGAGCCTACCGGATGTTCTGATAATGGTTTCAATGTCGTCCGCCAACAGATAGCGTACAAGCCTTGCTACCAGAGCGCCGTATGTGTCTAACTTTTAACAGGGAGTGCTCACTGCCAGAAGGCTCAGTGTGGTGCAAACGTGTGAAGCAAGCAGGCAACCGTTCCGTGGAGAAGCACTCATGCTTCCTACAGCCAGCTGAGCGAGTTTTAAAGTGGTCAAATTGTGGCCTTCTGAGTGGCGGGATGGTCCTTCCAGAGAATTGCCACAGAAGTTGGACGTGATGCGTCAGTTATGCAAAGATGCTAGTATGAGTGGTCACGTGAACATTCTCACACCCATAGACAAGGTTCTGAATGCCCACACAGACCAGACGGCCGCCAGGATCGTCCTATTGTAAGGACACTTGTGATAGATCGTACAGCTACGACAGCGCAGATAAGCAGGCTTTTGAGCCCAGACGTGTCAACACGAACTGTTGTGAACCGGTTATTAGCAATGGAACTACGGACAGGGACACCTCTGGCCCGTCCTCTACTCACGCCACAACATCGACGTGCAGGGCTCGACTTGTGCCGTCAGAGGATCACTTAGAAGATGGGATGGCACGCCGTGGTCTTCCACGAAATCTTTTGACAATGGAGAGATCATCATGACACTTTTTCACCTGAAGTCGATATATCCTGTGGATACACATTGTTTGTCTTTATTGTAGGAGTTTTCATTGCCTTCAGCATCCTCATGCATCGGTCATTGTTGTATCCTCTGTATTTTAGGGCAATTCAATCCTCCCCCCACTCATTCCGAAGGGCAAGGTGTTGGTTTGAAACTCTGCCCGCTGCTATGTCCTATTTGGCAAGCCGTTGGCAGAAAGGGGGTCTTCGGCCACATTGCCGATAATTTTTACTCGACTTTGAAGCGTAGCTGGTTTGAAAGACCCAGCACATTCGTTTACTAGGCATAGACACTACCCCAGGCCACGGGCCCTACCTTTTTTATGTATATTTTCAAAATATACACTTTTGTTTTCCTTTCTGATGATTAAGTTTCTCTCCATGTTTGTATTTACTTGTACACTGCATGTTACTTGTCTGTGGCCGCTTGCAGTTTGAAAGTAGTTTAAGGCCATCACATCCTGCGAAGGTTGATAAAATTCAGTCCTTTCATTGTTATTTCCATTTGCTTCTTACAGTGTCTATTTTTTTCTTCTGGAAGAATACATTAAGTAGTAGTATGTTTTTCCACTTGGGCAATTCTACTAACGTATAGTATCTGTTATTTCTGACATAACCGAAGGATACCACTGAAGAATATCTCATTTTCATCTTGTTGTCAATTTTTTTGTCATTTATCAGCTTCCGTAACTCCTCCTGGAAGTCTTCTGCATTCACATTAGAATATGAGCATGATGATGAATTACGTGAATGAGTTCCACGAATATATTTTGTCTATTTTTTAAAGTAAATCTTGCTCTTGTTTGAGATTCCTTCAATATCTCTAAGGTTACTTTTAATTTTCTGCTTTACAGTAAGGGCTCTTGCTGAATTTCCTCGTGGCTCAGTTCCTGTTTGGTGCACCACGTGACTTGATTTTGAATCTATTTGATCTAATTTTCTTCGCCTCATTTATTAAAAACTCACTTTATCCCATCTGATCTTACTTAACTCCTCTTACAACTCCATTAACTTACCTTCGGGTTCTAAGGTTATGCAGTTTATTATTCACAAATAAAAAGTGAAATACTTGTGCCTCTTAGGTCAATGTTGTTACTTATTTAGCTAAACTTCGTATAGCAAAGTACGTATGCAAATGGTCTGAAGCCATTGCTTGAGTCCCCTCAGGCCGCTGTCCACATATTCTTTGACAAGGGCTGAAATTCTCGAAAATATCAAGCAGCAGTAGGGCCTCCGGCACGTATGTTACACAGCGTTATTCAAATGTTAATTGTGTAGTTGATTAAACTTTTGGTTTCCATTTGAACAACTGAAGTTGGTCTACATTTTGTAAACAACTTTAGAAGAGAAGTTTCCATTCACACTTGCTGAGTAATATGTTATTTTAAAAATACAAAAAATATGCAGACACATTTTTCAAGATAAAGTCAATGGTTTACAGGCTGAAGTTAGGAGTGGTATCGTTACCGATCCATTGAGAATGGTCCCCTATGGTGCTTATTTATTTACTTGTTTATTTATAAATGTTATGAATTTATTGATGAAGGTCGTTTTACAAAGAAAACTATAGCCAATTGCTCTGCCATCAATTTCTTATTTCTTTCCACAACTAGTGCTGAAAGGGAAAAAGAAAAGAGAAATACCATTTCAGAAAAAAATGCCACAAGTGTCATCTGTGTCGGACAGGAAATATAAGATGCATTTTCTTTGAACTTTTATCGATGTGGCTCTAAAGAAAATTGTTCTACCAATTTTTAATGGCTTAAACGTGTAGTTTCATTCCATCTCAAAGTGCAATCAACCGAATTTTGCTTTACTTCGTATGAAAAATTTGACATTATCCCCTTATTACGAAAACGATTCTATTTCAAGAGCTCAGCTTCGAACTTTCCATGTATTACGCTAGTTGAAAGCTGAAAGTTACGTTGGTTTTATGGATGACATTTTTCAATATGGTATGTTTATTGTCTTAACACTGTTTCAGTATAAGTGCTAGATTTAGCAAACGCCATAGAACGTAAAAACCTATGTTGTGTACAAGCCATACGTAATAGGTAAAAGGGGATTTTATTTCTGATAGTAACATAAAGAAATATTTTAGAGCTTTTTAGGAGTCGTCTGAAAACCAAATTCTTTCATTCTAACTGATACATTTTCTTTCAGTTCTGTATAAATAGCGAACCAAATGACGGACAATGTTGCTAAACGAGTATATCCGGTGCTTGTAACTAGTATACACAAGAATAACTGTAAATATTACATTTCAAACTTTGGTCTTACGGAATTTTAAAACGATTACCATCTCATTAGAATTGGGAATTTCCTGAAAATTATGTTAATTGTAATGTAGAGTGCTAACACAATAAGCCGCTCAGTTGTTAAAATCATTCGCCGATTTCAGCTTTAAATGGCAATAATTGTGACTGTTAGTTTCACTTGGCATTGTACGTAATGACAGAAACTCACTTTATCCGTAGCGTGACACGAACTTTGGTTTCATATTTCAGCACAAGAGGCACGCGCAGCCTATATTCTAAGCGTAATGGGTTTTTATACGTTTCCACGTTGCTACTTTGTTTCTTTACAGTTTTTTATTTTATTTTGAATCGATTCTTTTCCTCGTTCGTAGTGTCTTCATGCTCCTCTTGTAACCGGCTGCAAAGGCGAACGAGCAGTAACGTGAAACACATACCGTACGGGTGGAATCCAAGACGAGGGCGCCTCTGCGCGACCTTGAAGCGCATGGAGAAAGGTCAATGAGGCATGTCACCAGCAATAACGGCCACCGGCTATAAAAAGAACTTAAATGGGCCACATCCCTCGGCGTCCGCACACGGGTATCGCCGTTGGCAACCACAGTGTCCAGCCTTTTTGCCTCCGAACGTTTGGCTTTTTGTTTGCTTTTCTGCCCGTCTCAGTAGCCCATCTCCGCTGGTCAAACTAATGCCACCTCCTGCGCTTTCAAGATGGAGCCGACCTCCCGGATTCCTCTAGGAGAAAAGTTACACATGTATCTTTCCACTATTTGATTTAATTTGAAATAATAGCGGAGACAAAACAACAGTGGTCCCAGCTCAATGTTGCCCACACCGAAACTAAGTTTATTGTGCAGTAGCTCCACCTGACATTCTAGAAAACTCTTTAAGACTAATAGGAGTCGCTTTTCTAGGTCTCCGACAGACACATTTTCTTCAGTAGTTAGTAACCCAAATATTTTGCCAAAGTTGCAAGTTTCACTTTTATTTACTTGATGACTACTTTGGCTGTTTTAGCGATCTACATCTACATCCATACTCAGCAAGCCACCTGACGGTGTGTGGCGGAGGGTACTTTGAGTACCTCTATCGGTTCTCCCTTCTATTCTAGTCTCGTTTTGTTCGTGGAAAGAAAGATTGTCAGTATGCCTCTGTGTGGGCTCTAATCTCTCTGATTTTATCCTCATTGTCTCTTCGCGAGATATACGTAGGAGGGAGCAATATACTGCTTGACTCCTCGGTGAAGGTATGTTCTCGAAACTTCAACAAAAGCCCGTACCGAGATACTGAGCGTCTCTCCTGCAGAGTCTTCCACTGGAGTTTATCTATCATCTCGGTAACGCTTTCGTGATTACTAAATGATCCTGTAACGAAGCGCGCTGCTCTCCGTTGGATCTTCTCTATCTCTTCTATCAATCCTATCTGGTACGGATCCCACAGTGGGCGAACAAGTGTACTGTAACCTACTTCCTTTGTTTTCGGATTGCAATTCCTTAAGATTCTTCCAATGAATCTCAGTCTGGCATCTGCTTTAACAAACGACCAACTTTATATGATCATTCCATTTTAAATCACTCCTAATGCCTACTCCCAGATAATTTATGGAATTAACTGCTTCCAGTTGCTGACCTGCTACATTGTAGCTAAATGATAAAGTATCCTTCTTTCTATGTATTCGCAGCACATTACACTTGTCTACATTGAGATTCAATTGCCATTCCCTGCAATTATTTCAGAATGCTGAAAGTTCGCAAATAATTTGTGTCTTTTGGCCTCCAGTGCTTCGCATTGGAAGATTAAACGTGGTGCTGTTTTATTCCCTGTACATCACAGTCTGCTCTTAGCGGCTTATTTCTCCTCCAGTGCTTCGCATTGGAAGATTAAACGTGGTGCTGTTTTATTCCCTGTACATCACAGTCTGCTCTTAGCGGCTTATTTCTCTATACTCATCGTGCATAGGTGTTTGTCTTGTAGTTCCCATAGTCATTAGACATACCAGGAGTTACTGCCTGTTGTTTAGTCCCAGGATTGTAGAGCTACTCCTTAAACATGGTTTCGGGATAATTAGTTTGCCATATTTTTGTTTTTGAGCTTTGGTCCAATGTTCCACGTGCTGCATCCTGATCCAGCTACGTATTTTACATTGTAGTATCGCCTTAGTGACGGTTAGGAAAGGTTCCGCTACAAGAAATAACGTCATCGCTCCTGTCTTGGGCAGCCTATCAAATTTTTCGTCACTACTATTTCCTGAACGACCTCTGACTAGGGATCCACAGCAGGGTTTACCTTCCTCTAGCCCCACAAAGGTTTCACGATCTTCTGCAACGTTCTTTGATCTCGTTACAGGGGCTACGTAAATGAGTCAGGAGCTATCATCCTTGTAACACCTCCACAGATTCTCCTCCTCACACACTCTGATAGCGAATATCTCTGCCTGGAATACTGCACTCTCTATAGACTAGACCCCGTGTACCACAGTCCCAGCACCTTCGTCCAATTTCGATCCGTCAGTAAACCACCTGAACTATATCATGGTTCTTTCATCGACTCCTCCCTACTCCGTGTGGTTGTATAGAAAGTTACTGAAGTAGCTAGAAGTTACCGTATAGTCAGCCAGCACTTAGCCGTCCATTCCTGTATGTACCACACTCATCAAATTAGTGTGAGGTACTGGATATCCTAAAAAGATCTACTCTTTTCCCTGTATTCCTTTGCTGCTGCCGCCACTGTAACTCGGAGATGTAATGGGGGTTTTTCGAACATGGTCTGCAACCCAGCAGTGGGAATGCTGCTAATACCTCCCTTTATCCTCGGGAAAGATCAGTTTGGATTCCGTAGAAATATTGGAACACGTGAGGCAATACTGACCCTACGAGTTATCATAGAAGAAAGATTAAGGAAAGGCACACCTACGTTCCTAGCATTTGTAGACTTAGAGAAAGCTTTTGACAATGTTGACTGGAATACTCTCTTTCAAATTCTAAAGTTGGCAGGGGTAAAATACAGGGAGCGAAAGGCTATTTACGATTTGTACAGAAACCAGATGGCAGTTATAAGAGTCGAGGGGCACGATAGGGAAGCAGTGGTTGGGAAGGGAGTGAGACAGGGTTGTAGCCTCTCCCCGATGTTATTCAGTCTGTATATTGAGCAAGCAGTAAAGTAGGTATTAAAATCCATGGAGAAGAAATAAAAACTCTGAGGTTCGCCGACGACATTGTAATTCTGTCAGAGACACCAAAGGACGGGGAAGAGCAGTTGAACGTAATGGACAGTGTCTCGAAAGGAGGATATAAGATGAACATCAACAAAAGCAAAACTAGGATAATGGAATGCAGTCGAATTAAGTCGGGTGATGCTGAGGAATTACATTAGGAAATGAGAAACTTAAAGTAGTAAAGGAGTTTTGCTATTTGGGGATCAAACTAACTGATGATGGTCGAAGTAGAGAGAATATACTGTAAAATGTAGACTGGCAGTGGCAAGGAAAGCGTTTCTGAAGAAGAGAAATTTGTTAACAACGAGTATAGATTTAAGTATCAGGAAGTCGTTCCTGCAGGTATTTGTATGGAGTGTAGACATGTATGGAAGTGAAAAATGGACGATAAATGGTTTGGACAAGAAGAGCATATAAGCTTTCGAAATGTGGTGCTACAGAAGAATGCTGAAGATTAAGTGGATAGATCACGTAACTAATGAGGAAGTATTGAATGGAATTGGGAAGAAGATGAGTTTGTGGTACAACTTGACAAGAAGAAGGGATCGGTTGGTAAGACATGTTCTAAGGCATCAAGGGATCACCAATTTAGTATTGGAGGGCAGCATGGAAGGTAATAATCGTAGAGGGAGACCAAGAGATGAATACACTAAGCAGATTCAGAAGGATGTAGATTGCAGTAGTTACTCAGAGACGAAGAAGCTTGCACAGGGTAGAGTAGCATAGAGAGCTGCATCAAACCAGTCTCTGGACTGAAGACCACAACAACAATATGGCTAGGCAGCCAGTCTCTGTATCTTCTCAAGCTCCTTAGTACCCACCTTCTGTTCTACTACTGTGGCCCATAAGTTACGGTAGGTCTTATTACGGAGGTATATTTCACGCTCCCGGGGCTTAGACCCCAGTTTTTACAACAGGCCATCCTAATGCACAGTGGGACCTTTCGCTTGGTAATGTTTCCATTACAGTAAAAGATGGCAACAGTATTCGTTATTATCATTAGCTATACTCTAACTGGACTGACACCATTACCCACTATCCACTTCTAAGCAACACGTAGTGTTCAGATTTCGCATATAGAACAGCTTCCGTAGTACACTGAGGCGACAAAAGTTAAGGGATAACTTCTAATATCGTGTCGGACCTCCTTTTGCCCGGCGTAGTGCGGCACCTCGACGTGGCATGGACTCAAGTCGTTGGACATACCCTGCAGAAATATGGAGCCATACTGCCTCTATAGCCGACCATAATTGCGAAAGTGTTGCCGGCGCAGGATTCTGTGCACGAACTGACCTCTTGATTATTTCCCATAAATGTTTACTGGGATTCATGCCGGGCGATATGGGTGACCAAATCATTCGCTCGAATTGTCTAGAATATTTTTCAAACCAATCCCAAACAATCCTGGGGACATGGAGCATTGTCATCCATTCAAATTTCATCGTTGTTTGGGAACATGAAGTCCATGAATGATTGCAAATGTTCTCCAAGTAGTCTAACACAACCGTTTCCAGTCAATGGTCGGTTCATTTTGACTAGAGGACTCTGTCAGTTCCATATACTGAAAGTCCACACTTTTATGAAGCCACCGCCAGCTTGCACGTGCCTTGATGACAAGTTGTGTCCATAGCTTCGTGGGGTCTGCGCCACACTCGAACCCTAACATCAACTCTTATCAACTGAAATCGAGGCTCATCTGACCAGGCCACTGTATTCCTGTCGTCTAGGGTCCAACCTATATGGTTACCAGCCCACGAGAGAGCGCTGCAGGCGATGTCGTGCGATTAGCAAAGGCACTCCCGTCGGTCGTCTGCTCAAAAGGTTCAAATGGCTCTGAGCACAATGGGACTTAACTTCTGAGGTCATCAGTCCCCTAGAACTTAGAACTACTTAAACCTAACTAACCTAAGGACATCACACACATCCGTGCCCGAGGCAGGATTCGAACCTGAGGCCATAGCGGTCGCGCGGTTCCAGACTGAAGCGCCTAGAACCGCTCGGCCACTGTCGTCGGCGGTCGTCTGCTGTAATAGCCCATTAACGCCTAATTTTGCCGCACTGTCGTAATGAAGATGTTCGTCGCTCGTCCCACATTGATTTCTGTAGTTATTTTACGCAGTATTGCTTGTCTGTTAGTAACGACAACTATACCCAAATGTTGCTGCCCCCGGTCGTTAAGTGAAGGCCGTCGGCCACTGCGTTGTCCGCAGTGAGAGATAATGGTTGAAATTTGGTATTCTCGGCACACGTTTGACGCTGTAGACCTCGGAATATTGAATTCCTTATCGATTTCCGAAACGGAAGGTCCTATGCGTCTAGTTCCAACTACCACTCTGCGTTCAAAGTCTGTCAGTTATTCCAGTCGCCTACAATGACGACGGAAACCTTTTATATTAATCGCCGGAGTACAAGTGACAAATACATCAAGGCACTGCCATTTTCTGCCATGTGTACGCGATACTAAAGCCATCAGTGAACGTGCATGTTGCTATTCAATGACTTTGTCACCTCAGTGTATGTAGTGTGTATCGTAAAAATATGTTAATATGACTCCATTTGGTAAGATATGAAGTGAAATCGTTGCATGCACTTACGTATATTCCAGTGGACGGCGTTTCGTGCCACCTCGATCTATGACTGTTTACGCGAACCCAAAGCAGACAGACTGTATGGTAGTAAAGTCATGGCTGTGGGAAATGGTCTCGTTTGATCGGGAAAATATTGGTTGGACAACAGCCACGTTCAGGGTAGAACTAACCGTTTTTCTCTTGTGTTGGCTTTCAATTGCTATTTTTCAGTAACTAGTTCTATGAGTAAACGGTCAGGATTGCAAAGGGGAGCCCATTGTCACCTATCGTTCCAACCTATTTTATGCAAGATTTCAAGGTATATGCCCAAGAGTCAACGGCGCCGAAAGCTTCCGGCTGTTTTACATGCGTAGACAACAGTTTTATTATTTGGCTGCACGACAAGTATTTGCTGACCTTTTTAAAACATCTAAGCCCCGTCCACCCAAATATTCACTTCAATTTCGTAACGACCAAACGAAACTACAATCGTCCAGCCATAACTGTGGTTTCTTCGATCGCTCTAGGAGACGTCACGCCGGAAATACAACATATCGTATATTGATTTACTTTATTACGAAGGACTTACAGTAAGTAGTGCAACAAAAATGGTTCAAATGGCTCTGAGCACTATGGGACTTAACTTCGAAGGTCATCAGTCCCCTAGAACTTAGAACTACTTAAACCTAACTAACCTAAGGACATCACACACATCCATGCCCGAGGCAGGATTCGAACCTGCGACCGTAGCGGCCGCGCGGTTCCAGACTGTAGCGCCTTTAACCGCTCGCCACCACGGCCGGCTAGTAGTGCAATACATTTTTGGTCTGAAAGTAGGTTGGTTTTATTCAGGATTCCAATACACCATATTATTTCGCACTCTTTTGGCTACAAAACTCTATTTTTCAACAAAATCTACGTTCAATGCGACACCCTTACGAGACCACACTGTGATGGTCTGTATGTCCGAATGGTACCACTCTACGTCGGAACCAATGTCTTACTGCTTCAATAACCTCCCCATCATCCACGTACTGCCATCCTTTATTGTGTCTAACAGGTGGAAGTCGGAAGGTGCGAGATCCGGACGGTAGGGTGGATGAGGAAGAAGAGTTCAGTGAAGTTTTGTGAAATCCTCTCGCGTGCACAGACTAACGTGAGATCTTGCGTTCTTCTGTTTCCTGAGGCTAGCGCAGTACACTGCCGAGTTGATCGTTGCATCATGAGGGAGAACATTATGCAGAATAACCTCTTCAGAGTTACAGAAGACCGTCGCCATGACTTTACCAGCTGATGGTGTAGCTTCGAACTTTTTCTTCGGTGGAGAAACGGTGTAGCGCCACTCCTAGGATTGCCATTTTGTTTGCAGTTTGAAGCGATGAACACATGTTTCATCGCCTGTAACAATGTTCGAGAAAAATTGTCACGCCCAGCCTCATAACGTGCAAGCAATTCCGCACAGATGGTCCTTCGTTGTCCTCTACGGTCTTTTGTTACGCGGTGAGTAACCCAGCGGCACACACCTTTGAGTCTCCAACTGCTGGACGATTGTGTCAGCACTACCAACAGAGGCGTCCAGTTGTGCATCGAGGCGTTTGATTGTGATCTGTCGATCACCTTCTATGACAGTGGCCACACGCATAAATTATCTGGGAGTAGGCATTAGGAGTGATTTAAAGTGGAATGACCATATAAATTTAATCGTCGGTAAAGCAGATGCCAGACTGAAATTCATTGGAAGAATCCTAAGGAAATGCAGTCCGAAAACAAAGGAAGTAGGTTACAGTAGACTTGTTCGCCCACTGCCTGAATACAGCTCGCCGGTGTGGGATCCGTACCAGATAGGGTTGACAGAAGAGATAGAGAAGATCCAACGGAGAGCAGCGCGCTTCGTTACAGGATCATTTAGTAATCGCGAAAGCGTTACGGAGATGATAGATAAACTCCAGTGGAAGACTCTGCAAGAGAGACGCTCAGCAGCTCGGTACGAGCTTTTGTTGAAGTTTCGAGAACATACCTTCACCGAGGAGTCAAGTAGTATATTGCTCCTTCCTACATATATCTCGCGAAGAGACCATGAGGATAAAATCAGAGAGATTTGAGCCCACACAGAGGCATACCGACAATCTTTCTTTCCACAAACAATATGAGACTGGAATAGAAGGGAGAACCGATAGAGGTACTCAAGGTACCCTTCGCCACATACCGCCATGTGGCTTGCGGAGTATGGATGTAGATGTAGATGCAGGAGTCACTGCTGTGTGCGGCCTGCTGGCAGGTGAGAGATCAGTCACGACTGCGCGACCTTGTTGCGACGATGACAGATGCCTCGCCCAGAGACTCACTGTGCTTTTGTTCACTGCCAGGCCTCTGTAGACATTCTGCAAGCGCTATTAATTTCTACGATGCTCCGGTTTTCCTCCAAAAGAAACTCAATGAAAGCTCTATGCTTGGAACACACCTCTGCTACAGACGCTATTTTGAAGGCTATGTAAAGCGCCGCCACGTATCGGAACTTCATGAAACTATAGTGGCTGAAATGAGAATAATTCATGATGTCTCACAACAGATTCCGCATTTTTTCAACCGAAACTGGCCGGGAAAAAAATATGTTGCATTATTTATTGAACGGCCCTTGTACATGAATGATAAAAATAATTTACTTAACTTGATCCAGTCCTTGGCCACAGGAGTGCTTGATCATTTATTGCTACCACTGACTATTAAAGCGTCACGTCATGCACTAATTAACAGACTGTTCTCTTGAAGTACAAAGTTCAACATTTACAAAAGTACATGTCCATCTGAGATTTGACTAACACTTGTCCTACTAGATGATATTGACTGCTTCAACTGATGTCACGAACTAGGTTGACTACTTCCACGCTTGACTCTATCTCGACCTCCATGCGAGGATGCTGTTGCGCGAAGGGACCGGGTGTGTCTTCTTCAGCCTCTGTCATTCGTCGTTGCGGATTGCAGCGAGACATTGCTAATGTCAGTAGTATCGATGTCCACTGCCGACTTTGGTGTTGTGCCGTGATGTTTAGACGATACCACAAAAATGCAGGTGGAAAATAACAGCTATCTTCTTTTCCTTGCCGGCCGGAGTGGCCGTGCGGTTCTAGGCGCCACAGTGGAGCCGAGCGACCGCTACGGACGCAGGTTCGAATCCTGCCTCGGGCATGGATGTGTGTGATGTCCTTAGGTTAGTTAGGTTTAATTAGTTCTAAGTTCTAGGTGACTGATACCCTCAGAAGTTAAGTCGCATAGTGCTCAGAGCCATTTGAACAATTTTTTTTCTTTTCTTTGATATGTTGGTCAGGAGGAACGAAGGATACCGTTTATAGGAAGCAAACTGATTTATATTTTCAGACTGATAGCTGTTACTATCAAGTTCAGCGTGAAGGGGTATTTTCACTTAGATTCATAGAGCCCATACCATCTCAGAAGGATTTTCAGCTAAGTTAGCACGCCTTGTGGTTACTTTTCACCAGACTGGGTGCAGTGAGAGACAGATGAGACATGCACTATGCTATCCGCTGACTGTGAATCGGGTGAGTAACGAAAATAATGAGGTGTGACAGGCGTCTATAACTTTTTGCCTTATGCAGATAGTATTTCCAACAGGATTGCTCGTCTTCTGAAGAAACAGACTGTGAAATGGGTTTTTCGACCACCATCTAAGATTAGACCCTTTTTAGAAATTTTGAAGAGTTATCTGTTATCTAGGTTTGCACGAGACAAGTGTCAACGATATGTTTGCAGGTATTGCACGTCATACAATAGACGATGAGAACTGTGGAGCATAAACGTCACACTCACTTATAACAGCCAGGCAGATCTGCTATTGTAGAACATTGACTTGGTATCGACCATTGTACGACATACAACAATTGGTGCTAGCGTGTACTTTCACTTACTGAGGTTGTGTTATTGAGGAAGCCATGATATTGTCCAAAGATCGTGGCGCCACACTAAAGTCGACAACATGCGTCGATACCACAGACATTAGCGATGCCTCGCAGTGGTCCGCAGCGGCGAATGGGAAGCGCTCCTGGAGACACGCCCTCTGTCTCGGCACTGCAGCGCCGTCGCGCGGAGGTCGATATAGTGCTGAGCATGGACTTGCTCTGACCCAGTCCGTGACCTCCCATGACGCAGTCAGACTCATCTACACTACTGGCCATTAAAATTGCTACACCAAGAAAAAATGTAGATGATAAACGAGTATTCATTGGACAACTATATTATACTAGAAGTGACATGTGATTACATTTTCACGCAATTGGGGTGCATAGGTCCTGAGAAATCAGTACCCAGAACTACCACCTCTGGCCGTAATAACGGCCTTGATACGCCTGGGAATTGAGTCAAACAAAGCTTGGATGGCGTATGCAGGTACAGCTGCCCATGCAGCTTCAACACGATACCACAGTTCATCAAGAGTAGTGACTGGCGTATTGTGACGAGTCATTTGCTCGGCCACCATTGACCAGACGTTTTCAATTGGTGGGAGATCTGGAGAATGTGCTGGCCAGGGCAGCAGTCGAACATTTTCTGTATCCAGAAAGGCCCGTACAGGACCTGCACCATGCGATCGTGCATTATCCTGCTGAAATGTAGGGTTTCGCGGGGATCGAATGAAGGGTAGAGCCACGGGTCGTAACACATCTGAAATGTAACGTCCACTGTTCAAAGAGCCATCAATGCGAACAAGAGGTGACCGAGACGTGTAACCAATGGCACCCCATACCATTACGCCGGTTGATACGCCAGTATGGCGATGACGAATACACGCTTCCAATGTGCGTTCACCGCGATGTCGCCAAACACGGATGCGACCATCATGATGCTGTAAACAGAACCTGGATTCATCCGAAAAAATGACATTTTGCCATTCGTCCACCCAGGTTCGTCGTTGAGTACACTGTCGCAGGCGCTCCTGGCTGTGAAGCAGCGTCAAGGGTAACTGCAGCCATGGTCTCCGAGCTGATTGTCCATGCTGCTGCAAAAGTCATCGAACTGTTCGTGCAGATGGTTGTTGTTTTGCAAACGTCCCCATCTGTTGACTCAGGGATCGAGACGTGGCTGCACGATCCGTTACAGCCATGCGGATAAGACGCCTGTCATCTCGACTGCTAGTGATACGACGACGTCGGGATCCAGCACGGCGTTCCGTATTACCCTTCTGAACCCACCGATTCCATATTCTGCTAACAGTCATTGGATCTCGACCAACGCGAGCAGCAATGTCGCGATACGATAAACCGCAATCGCGATAGGCTACAATCCGACCTTTATCAAAGTCGGAAACGTGATGGTACGCATTTCTCCTCCTTACACGAGGCATCACAACAACGTTTCACCAGGCAACGCCGGTCAACTGCTGTTTGTGTGTGAGAAATCGGTTGGAAAGTTTCCTGATGTCAGCACGTTGTAGGTGTCGCCACCGGCGCCAACCTTGTGTGAATGCTCTGAAAAGCTAATCGTTTGCATATCACAGCATCTTCTTCCTGTAGGTTAAATTTCGCGTCTGTAGCACGTCATCTTCGTGGTGTAGCAATTTTAATGGCCAGTAGTGTAGTTAGGAAACCAGCGTTATTCAAGTCTCTGATGGAACTGTAGTTTTGTAAATGTTGAACTTGTACTTCAAGACAAGAGTTTGTATTTGTGTACATCAAATGATGCTTTACTGTTCAAGTACAGTTGTAATACTCGACACACTCCTGTGTGTATAAAGTTAAGTACATCTTTTTATTATTCTTTAAATAAAGTGAACTAATGTTCCATGTATTCTATTTCTGATTATCCATCTTTGAGAACAATCAAAGGACCCACAGTTATGGTTGGACAATAGCAGATTCGTGAGGTCATAAAAGAAACAAATAAAAACAAGGAATTTTGCCTAAATCATGATCTTTCCTGGTTAATCTACAGAGTTAGCACTACTTGTCTTAAGTTGGTTATCTTTCGCTCTGTTTAGCTATTGATAATGTCTGACGTTGATCATGTGTGGTTCTATGGTGTGTCTAGATGTTTGCTGTGCATGTTGACTTGTTGCATTCACAGTATTTTGGTTTCGTAGTTGCCACGGCCCTGCCAATTGCAATGCACAACAATATCTTGTTGCATTTGTGTCTTGTAAATCACAGCTGTTCACCCGTCGACATATCGACGGTTCTGGAGGACATCGTCCAACTGAAATCCTGTAAATCACAGGGTGACAATTACTGAACTATAAAAAAAGCGATAATTAGTTACAAACTACGGTATATACACACCTTATTCGATATGTAAACGTCACTACAGATACGCGGATTAGGGTTATGACATGTTTGATATGCGGTTATGTGGCACAGACGAATAGTGATATTCTGTGTGACCCGCTGAAGTGTCGGAACATCGATGCTGTCGATGACCTCCTAATCGGTTGTTCTCAGCTCAGCAACGGTTTTGGGGTTACTGCTGTACACATTGTCTCTAATATAGTCCCACGAAAAGGAGTCGCATGTTTCCAGATCAGGAGAATATGGTGGCCAATCGAGGCCGATGCCAGTGGTCTCTGGTTACCCTAGAGCCAGAATGCGGCCCCAAAGTTCTCCTCCAGGACACCAAACACTCTCCTGCTTCGATGGGGTCGAGCTCCGCCTTGAATGAACCATATCTTGTCGAAATCAGTGTGATTTTGGATAATGGGGATGAGATTAGCTTCCAAAACCTTCACGTACCTCTCAGTAGTCAGCATGCCATTATGGAATATCGCACTGATTACTACGTGATTGGACATTGCACACCGCCGACCGCGGTGGCCACGCGGTTCTAGGCGCTGCAGTCCGGAACCGCGCGACTGCTACGGTCGCAGGTTCGAATCCTGCCTCGGGCATGGATGTGTGTGATGTCCTTAGATTAGTTAGGTTTAAGTAGTTCTACGTTCTAGGGGACTGATGACCTCAGATGTTAAGTCCCATAGTGCTCAGAGCCGTTTGAACCATTGCACGCAACACAATCACCCGCTGAGGGTGAAGAGACTTCTCGATCGCGAAATGAGGAATTTCAGTCCCCCAAATGCGCCAAATTTGCATAATGACGAATCCATCCAAATGAAAGTGGGCTTCGTCGCTAAACCGAACCATGCGCATACTGCTGCATATCACGCCCCGCGGCCAACCGTGCAGTTTGAACGTCGTAACGCAAACCGTTCAGAAATTATGACGATTTTATTTCATATAGTTCTATAATTGTCACCCTGTATGTCCACGTAGTTTTCGCTTTTGTAGTCGTTTCAAGTGTCCACCAAGAAAATCAATAAGCACGTCTTACACGGTCCAGTCATATTAATGTGACCACCTGCGAAAGCCCGAATAATCACCTTTTGCAACAGAAACGTGCAGGAAGAGAGTCAGTGAGGTACTTACTGGAAGGCACCGACAGGGATGTGGAGCCATGGCCAGTGCCGTGGCCAACTGCTCTAGGTTTCTCGGTAGAAGATTAATGGCGCAAGCAGCCCGATCGAGGTGGTCCCACACATTCTCGATTGGGTTGAAGTGGGGGTAGGGCGTCAAACGGGCCGACGTGGAACAGGAGAGTCACCACAGGACATTTTAATTTCCAGTCTGTACTTTTACAAATAAATTTATAAACTTTTGTCAGCATGACCAGAAAGGATTCAGAACTCACATTCATAGCATTGGAAGTTCAAAAACACGACAAAATAAATTTTTTTACATGTGAAATTTCATCATTTTTTCACTTACTGTTGGCTGCATTTGTTACTGTAGGTACACTTTTCTTCATAAGTAAGAGAGATTCATCGATGACTTTTGCACTGCTTATTAAACACAAACTCCTTAATGCAAAACTCTAGAATTTTCCAAATCTATTAAAAACTGTGGTAAAAATTGAGATAATTAACTATAAAATTTGAGTTTTCCTTAACATGAAGTTTAAAATATAACAGCTCATTCATTTTTCCATAAATTACATAAATTCTGGAGTTTCATACACCTGTAAGTATGGTTTGTATGCTGTGCAAAATTCACCCAAGAACCTCTCTTACTTATGGAGGAAAGTGTATCTCTAGTAAGAAATTCAGCCAATAGTAAGTGAAAAAAAGGATGAATTTTACATTTAAAAACTTCCACTGCTATGAGTGTGAATCCTGAATCCTTCCTGGTCATGCTGACAAAGTTTTATGAATTTATTTGCAAAAGTATAGACAGTGGAAATTAAAATGTCCTGTGGTGCCTCTCCTGCTCCAAGTCGGGGCCGCTTGACGTCCTACCCACCTTAAATCCCGGAAGTTCAGTGGGGAAGGAAGTACGGTAAACCTGCACTGGTGATCTTTAAACCACGCAAGTACACTGTAAGAAGTGTGACACATTGTATTGTCCTGCTGGTAGACGCCATCATGCTGAGAAAAAAACAAGCTGGATGTAGGTGTGGATGGTCCCCAAGGACAGATGTATACTTGCGCTGATCCACTGTGCCTTTTAGAACGACGAGATCTCCCAGAGAATGTCGTGAGAACATTTCCCAGACCGTAATATTCTCTACTCTGGCCTGGACCCTCACGATGATTGTTGCAGGACCACACACACCAACAGCCATCTGTCGGACGGAGCGTAAAACGTGGTTCATATGAAAAGGCCACCTGTCGCCACTAGTGGACATCCAGTAGCGGTAATGACGTGCGAATTCCAGCCTTGGTCGCCGACGAACAGCAGTCAGTATGGGCGTATTGACCAGACGCTGCTGCAGAGGCCCATACACAGCAGCGTTCGCTGAATGGGCGTTGAGGAGACACCGTTGGTAACTCCTTGGTTCACCGTTGTTGTTAGCTACTCAACAGTTGCACATCTATTCGCCCATGGACATCACGGCAGCCGTCATTCACTCCTGACATCTGTGGCCCATAGTATACCACTTGCCTCTGCATCGGTTTTGGATTGCGCCATTTTGCCAAGCACAGTATTCTTGAACCGCGCCAGCACGCGAAAAGTTTACAAACTTAGCCGTTTCGGAAATGCTTCCACCCTTGGCCGGGAATCCAATGACAGTGCCTTTTCGGATGTCAGATAAATCGCCCCGTTTTCTCATTACGACAACGATTGCACTATTTTTAGATTCCCCCGGGCACACTTTATGTACAGGGCAGTAAGGCAATCAACAATGTTAGTGCTGCTACCTGCCGTCCGTGAGTGGTTATTGCACGTTAATATCGAACGTAGGCGGTGGTCACGTTAACATGGTTAGACAGTGCAAATGCCGGCCGGTGTGGCCGAGCGGTTCTAGGCGCTTCAGTCTGGAACCACGCGACCGCTATGGACGCAGGCTCGAATCCTGCCTCGGGCATGGATGTCTGTGATGTCCTTAGGTTAGTTAGGTTTAAGTAGTTCTAAGTTCTAGGCGACTGATGACCTCAGATGGTAAGTCCCATGGTGCTCAGAGCCATTTGACCCATTTTGAACAGTGCAAATAACAAGACGTACTGAAACTTCCTGGCAGATTAAAACTGTGTGCCCGACCGAGACTCAAACTCGGGACCTTTGCCTTTCGCGGGCAAGTGCTCTACCATCTCAGCTACCGAAGCACGACTCACGCCCGGTCCTCACAGCTTTACTTCTGCCAGTATCTCGTCTCCTACCTTCCAAACTTTACAGACGCTCTCCTGCGAACCTTGCAGAACTAGCACTCTGGAAACAAGACGTAATCTCTGTATCTGTCTAAGTTAAATGCTGAACATTTCAGCCTGGAGGCGCACTATAATAGCACTTACATATTTTGGCGCCAAAACGAACATCAGTAATCAAGATAAACACTTGAAAGTGGCTGTATAAGCTATGACTGATTGTGTTACCAAGAAGTGGACCTCACCGACTGTGTCTCTTCGATTTGAGGAACAGTGACTAGACATCAGTTTCCTAAAGCAGTACGAAGCGTTTCTGAAACGAACTCGAAAAACTTGGCCTTTGAAGCACTGTTAAGTACAAGCCTTTCAAGCTTTTTAATATAGTCCCTGGTAGCTCAAGCGATATGTCTCACAAACTCTTAGATCTGCGCTACGGGGCGCCGAACGCTGGCCGCTGGCCTTTTCCGACCATTGCGCTTACATCTGTACGGTCCTCCTTCCGCCGCAATCAGTATGGCGCAGCCGTGCGCCATGGAAACTCAATACCTCACACTTGCATGACCTGGCGTGTCGCCAACAAGTCACTGAAACGTGGACAGCCTGCGAACGACGCCTTCCCCGCTACCACTCGACATTGACATGGTGGTTGGACTGCGCCAAGCCAGCGATCCGGAGGACACTGATGCGATACGGGAAGGACATGGCCGACTGGCATCGCACCACTGTTGACTTCTATTACGCGATTCGCCGAGATCTGGATGCTCAACCGCCAACCCCGGACAACCAGTTGGAACGGCAAAGATCTAAGGCGAAGATAATTGTGCTGGCACGGCGGAAACTGCAAGGGGTCGTGATACGGACGCGGCCGTCCACGCATTCGTCGAGCACTACCGTCGTACTTATAGTGATGAAGACGCTGAAACTGCAGCAGACGACTCCATTTTGCATTACGTCACGCGCACCCTCCCCCACACGGAGGCGGATGCTTTGACAGTGGCGGTCACGCTAGACGAAGTCAACAACGCAGTCGCCAAGGGTGCAGTCAACAGATCGCCCGGCATTGACGGCTTACCGATTGAGTTTTACCGTACCTTTCGGGACCTCATGGCACCACAGTGGACGACTATGTACCAAGAACTGATGACATCTGACCAAGCAATCCCACCCGCCTTTGCTGAGGGCATCATTATACCAGTCCACAAACCAGCCCGTGGTTCGATGGTCACGAGTTACAGACCGCTCACCCTACTCAATGCCGATTACAAGATTTTCGCGCGCTTACTGGCAATGCGGCTCCGAACTACACTCCCTCATATCCTCTCGCCAGAGCAAACGACGCCTGGCGGACGGGTTAACATACAGACTGCCACAGGGGAATGCCGCGACTTAATTGCGATAGCGGCGGCCTGCAGGCTCCGGGCAGCGGTCGTCGCTATAGACTTCGACAGCGCCTTCGATAAAGTGCGTCATCGTTTCCTGATTTCGGTGGCAGCCAGAATGGGCATCCCCCCTCCGTTTCTCGACGTCATCCGGCGTCTTTACGACAGTGCCAGTTCACGTGTCCAAGTCAATGGACGTTTAGCAGGGCCGGTACCTATCTGCCGTTCAATACGGCAGGGGTGCCCCCTCTCTACCCTCCTGCATGCCATTGCCCTTGAGCCCCTTATTGGGGGCTTGACGACCAAGCTCTCTGGCCTCACCCTACGCCAACACACTTTTCGCTGTCGGGCATATGCCGATGACCTCCTCCTCCTCATTCGCTCCGGCTCTGAGATTCGGGAAGTCCTCGAATTGATTACCCGTTATGGGGCTGCCGCTGGCAGTGCCATGAATGTCGCCAAATCTTCTGCAATGCACATTGGACGAGGCCTTCAGGAGGGTGAAGTGGCACCCCTGCCGCTTGTGCGGACTTTCCGGTACCTGGGCATTACCTTTACCCCCACGGTCACACGCACAGCGGCAACGAATTTCCGTCGCCTGTTACACGTCATCCGCAACGACGTCCGCCAGAACCTCTTGCGCCGCCAGGACACACTGCAACGGGTTGAGTTTATTAATCTTTATGTGGCATCAAAATTGGTTCACATCGCGCAAGTTCTCCCTCTGCCAACTGCAATTGGGCGCAACCTTCAGGCGGCTTTTGGCTATTATCTCACGGCTGGTTCAATGTTTAAAGTCCGTTATGAGACACTTACCCTGCCCTCACGGTATGGTGGCGTCGGGCTCGTCAATGTCCGTATGCGAGCTGCAGCCTTGTACATGAGTACCATGAGAAAAGAGTGGATGGGCCAGGGTACATCTCTAACACGCAGCTTGCTTGAGGTCCTCCTACCTGCTTCCTCCTCACCACCGGTGTCTGTAGGCCATATCGTGCCTTATTTGTCCCATATTTCGACCTTTTTCGTCGACTACAGTTACATACATACCAGTCTCCCAGATACACGCCCACCTAGGACTAAGGATTTTTACAGCCTGTTGCTGCGCTGTGTTCCCCGGAATGTAATGGAGAACAAACATCCTTCCATCCAGTGGCCCATAGTGTGGACTACCGTCCACCAGCCCTTCCTCCCAACGAACGTCCGGGCACTGTGGTATCACATAGTCAACAGGAAATTTGCCACGAAGCAGCGCCTGCACAACATTGGCTTGTCAGAATCCCCTCTTTGTCTCCTTTGCCAGCAACTGGACACTGATGAACACCGTCTGACATGCGCCTCATCGCAAGATGTATGGCGCTTCGTGCAGCAAATCATTGCCTGCTATCTCCGGGTGCCACCAGACACAATCGAACCTCGAATGTTTCTATACCCGGAGGACCGACATTTTCCCGCCGCCAAATGTCATGCTATTACGTGGGTCAAAGGGTGGGCGATCGCTTATCTCTTTCATGAGGGACCTAAATCCCGCCTCGACTTCTGGACCTATTTACGAACAGCCCATGCAGCTCTCGAAAACGCGCCACGTTACCGAACATTATTTGCTAACTATCTTCGAGCGGTCTTTGTTAGACCTCCACTGAGTTGGAGGGTGCCTGGCTCAGAGGGCACCCACCCCTCCTCCCCCGGCGGTGTCTGAGTTTCAACCGCCTACGATCTATTCTACTTCTGACCTCCGCGGATGGGAGAGCGCGTCGCAGATTGCGCGGATTTTATTTCTTTTTGCTTTTCCTTTTTCCTTTCTTTTTCTTTAACCAGAATTTATACAGGGTGATAAAAAAAATAAAAAAAGAAATAAAAAAAAGCGTAGCGTCCAAACGTTGTAATCCGGACGCTGCTGGTTCGGTTCTTGCTTGTAGAAACTTCTTTTTTTACTTTTTAAAAACTTGTATGTGTATTATTAAATGTAAATGTTAATTAACAGATATTGGATCATAATTTTTAAAAAAATATGTAATAAGACCGTAAAAATAATCCTTATAAAATGTCAATTTATAGCCATATCAGTCATATTTACAATATACGTATGAGATGCAATATATGTATTGTAAATACGACTATAATTTGGCATCTCGTTTAGGATATTGACACTATACTGACTAAGTGTCCTATCTACTCTCTTGATTTAGGCAGCACACGTTTTTATCCTCATCTGAAAATGACTGTTTAAGCGGTTGAAACTAGTAATCACTGTTTTCTATATTGCGATCTTGGCCAAATAAAGGTTTTAATAAAAACTACAACATTCAAGTTTACAGTCTGTTGTCTCCATTCTGGCTATGTCAGATAATTATAAAAATATTTTTTATTTTTGTTACTCATCGTTCGAAAAGAAAACTGCAGTTTTCAAAATGCTTTGTTATTAAGGGGGGACGTACATGAAAATGACCAAATTTGTGAAAAAAATTTTATTGGCTCTTCATTTACTACATGGTATTGAAATTTCAATTACCAAATATTACGTTCCAATTCCGCTTCTAAGGGGGAAAAAAATAATAATTTGTAATAGCTTGCACAGGGCGACGCCCCCCCATCTTGGTCTTCATCCTCTCGTATATCTATTTATACTGCGTTTTTTTCCAGTTTTGTGCAGTCACAATGCAGGGAACGTTTGTGTACTACATCAAGAAGGCTGTGGAATAATATCTCTGCCGCTGGTTTTATATTCTTTGATTTATAGCGTTTGTTTACGAGTGTTTGTTTGGAATACATTTTTACGAAAGTTGTAAGTAGACTTGTTATTATATTTTGCAGCATGCCGCGTTCTAGTAAGGTGTTTAAAAAGGTTAGAAAGTGTCAAGCTTCTCGATGTAGTAAAGACAACTTGAAAACCAGCCCCATAATAACAAATGGAAACGATACTTCAACCAAGAAAGCGAGTGCTTCGAGAAGGAAAATTGACAGCTGTCAATCACTTGATGATTGTGGCTCAGACACTCAAGCTACTAGTGGTTTTAGGCTTATTGATTTGAAAATACTATCTGATATTATATCATCTGCTTGTGTATGTGCTGACTGTGGTGCAAAAAGTTTGAGATTATATGACGAAGAAAACAGAATTGGAATAGTGTGTATGTTGCATCTTACTTGTGAAAGCTGTCATTCAGACACTGCTTTTAGAACTTCGGCATCAAGTAACCGGATATATGAAGCAAATATGCGTTTAATATATGGCATGAGATGTTTGGGCATAGGCAGGGAAGGTACCAGACTGTTTTGTGGGATCATGAACATGCCACAACCAAGTGCTAGGTACACCACTGGAAATAAAACACTGCTAAGTGCTCTTCAAGAGGAAGTGGAAGAAAACTTGAAGTCCTCTGCAAAGGAAGCTGTGAAGATGAATAGTGAACTAAAGACAGAAGCAGATAACACGCCAGACACCGATTTGTGTGTGTCATGTGATGGAACGTGGATGAAGCGTGGACATACATCACTGTATGGAGTATCATCTGTCATTAGTGTTGATACTGGAAAAATTCTTGACGTTCAGGTAATGAGCAAATATTGCTATAGCTGTGTACTCGGAAAGAGAGCTGGTGAAGTGGAAGAAAATAAGTGGCAGGTTGAACACAAGAAAGTGTGCTGTAGAAATTATTCTGGTTCTAGTGGTGGAATGGAACCTGCAGCTATGAAACTTATGTTCCATCGAAGTGTGGAAAAGTACGGTGTTAGATACACAAAATACCTTGGTGATGGTGACTCCAGCTCCTTCAAAACTGTTTTGGAAAGTGAACCTTATGGTCCCCATTGTGCTATAGAAAAGTTGGAATGTGTTGGACATGTGCAAAAACGAATGGGAGGCAGACTTTTAAAATTGAAACGTGAATTGAAGGGCAGGAAACTTGAGGATGGAAAACTTTTAGGTGGTCCCAACAGACTCACAGACAAAGAAATTCATTCTTTACAAGTGTACTATGGCAAGGCAATAAGGGACAACAGTGGAAATTTGAATAACATGCAGAAGGCTGTGTGGTCTATTTATTTTCATAAACTATCCACAGATGACAAACCTGTACATAATTTGTGTGACATATCGTGGTGCAAATTCAAGCAGGCTGAGCGTGATGGCATGAACTATTCACACAAGCACAGTTTACCTGTGGCTGTTTTAAGTGCTATAAAACCAACATTTAGGTGTTTAGCAGAGCCAGACCTCCTACGAAAGTGTGTGCATGGAAAGACACAAAACCCTAATGAAAGTTACAACTCACTGATTTGGAAACGTTGCCCAAAAACAACATTTGTTTCAACAATTATTGTTGAAATTGCTGCATATGATGCTTGTTTAGTTTTTAACAATGGTAATCTTGGAAGAATAAAAACTCTACAGAGGCTAGGATTTCATCCAGGAGCTTTCACCTATTCAATATTGAAGGACATCGATGACAAAAGAGTTGCTGCGGCTGATATTACAGCCAATAAAATTGAACAGCAGGTTAACCAAAGAAGACAAGCAAAGAAGAGACTGCTTGCAGATGAAGAGGAGTATGCATATGGCTTGCACTAGTTCACACAGAGACGGTAAGACCTAATACAAACACTATCAAATCATTGATTCAGTTTTCCCGTAACTTACATTTTTATAACTTTATGTACCTTTTTCTCAAAAACCACAAAAGGTAGAGAAGTGAAATTTGGTATATGACTAGTCAGTACTATAGTGAAAAATTCTGTGGAAGGAATTTTCATTTAATAAAATAGTAAGGTATTTATGGTAGAAAATATTCCTTAAATTTGATATATTATTTTTCAGGGAAATTGGGAGACCCGTAAAAACTGAACAAAAGAAGATATAAAAATTCTGCTCCACAGAGTTTTGTAATTATTTGGTATGAAAGTGTGTACAAAAATTCATTAACATTGCTCTCACAGTTTTCTCAAAAAAGGAACATTTGTAATTACATTGTTGAAAAAAAATTAATTGTTAATAATTAAAGATGTAAAAGGTCAATAAAAATGAAAATTTAGGTTCATATGCGCATAACATTTCTTAATAACTGTACCAAATTTGGATTGATTATCTTAAAAAATTAGAGTTTTATAAAATACTTTTAAAATTACTGCAGTTTCGTGTACGTCCCCCCTTAAATGAAAAGGTTGTATATATATCAGTAATACTGTTCAATCTCTAGAAATGATAAAGTGTTTCATTTTGTATACAGTTTTTTTAAAAGAAATGTCACTATTCCTACAGGAGGTAGTATTGGTCAAAACTAACAGAAAAGTTCCGATGTTGGTATGTCTGGGAACCAATACTTGCTCAGATGAGGACCAATCTGTCCTCTCATTCCCATCTACCCCTTAACGTAGGAGGAGGCATATAAGCCGTGCTGCTTGGCCTTCAGCCCTTCTTCGCAGTGAATCACGCACGCTTTCAGATATACCTGCACTCATACGCACTGCGTCATTTTCTTTGGTCACACACTGCTGTAACGTCTGCACACTGGCGATCGTTTGGTCAACATCAAACAGTGCCTTTAAATGTCCATCCATAGGATTCGGGTCCGGTGCCGGACGTCCTCGACCAATCCATCAACCGTGAAACGTCGCTGTGAGATACTGTCGCACATTCCGTGGAAAATGGGGTGGTGCATAAATTACAACCTCACTCTTTCTGCATCGCACAGAGGGCGGTGCTACAGAGCACCTCTTAACATGTTTGCTGAAATGTATACTCATATGTCGCCTGCAATTCCTGCTCATATATTTGATACTAAAGCGGTCTGATGCCGCATCTCCATGAATTCTCCAGGATTTGCTTCTGCCCACACGTTCGTATTGTAGCCATTTATTATGCCATCTCTTGTGAATCCTGGGTCATACTACACATTATTCGTCACTAGTAAAACGGCCCGTATCTCGACGGACATTGGTTTCTGCACATGTGACAACAGGAACTTTTCCTCTTGTTGTCACTAATACTACCCCCTGTAAGAATACGTGATACTTGTTCTTAACACTCTGTATAAAGCTTGGCATTGTTGTATGAACTTTTGACTTATTACTAGTATATTTTCATCCTATTAGTAATAAAAAATAAATGTTAAAGGGGCCATCGTATGGCAAGAGGTGGGAATAGGTAATGCACTAAGTAATGCGTTGGCGTACTGACGTACAAACATTTGAACACGATACGTTCAGCGTTATTGTGACACTATACTCCTTCCCCAAATGCGTCATTCCAAGGGTGCATTCGGCCCTGACTTCATTTTTATGGACGGCAGTGTGTGACCGCATCGAACTGCGCAGGTTGAGGAGCGCTTGGAATCGGAGAATATTCGGTGAATGGTGTGACATGTCCGTTCCCCCATCTTAAGGGTACCACATCGTGGTTCGGGTCGAAAAAATCGATTTTCGGTTTTCATCATATTTCGATAGATTAAGATTTTATTTAAGTATTCTGAAAAGGATTTTGCTGAAAAAAAATTGTTGGAGCATTTAAAAAGCATTTTCATACCACGTGTGTTTATGTGCCGCGCCCACTTTTCTGTCAGCCACTTTTCTGCATATATTTTAGATCATCATATCCCCTACCTTGCACGTTAGCAGTGGAAGAAAATGATGGATGTTCGGATATTGCAGTTGCACTTGATGGAAGTTGGCAGAAAAGAGGACAAACTTCTCCGAATGGAGTAGTGACTGCCACGAGTGTAGACACCGGTAAAGTATTAGATGTGGAGATAATGTCTAAATATTGCAAATGCTGTAAAGTCAATGAACATAAAGAACACAACTGTGTGGCTATTTTAGAGGAACAAATGGTGGTATGGAAGTTCATGGAGTACAACAAATATTTCTGTAGAAACAAGAGGCGTACGGTACACCAAATATTTGGGCGATGGTGACAGTAAGGCAATCAACAATGTGATGACGTCTAAGCCATATGGAGATGCCATTATTAGCAAAATAGAATGTTTAGGCCATATTCAAAAACCTTAACTGTTGATATGAGAGGAAAAAAATTAGAAGTTTTCCAGTTGTTGACCGGATAGGGTCGATTAACTAAAACTGAAATAGAAAACTTGCAGGTATACTATGGGCAGGCAATTAGGAGAAATAAAGAAAATCTGGAGGTAATGAAGAAAGATGTTTGGGCCATATTCTTCCATAAGTCCTCTACTGCTGATTAGTCATGTCATGGATTGCGTCCATCAGGAGAAAATTTGTGTTGCAAATACAATAGGGCTCAGGCAAATGGAGAATCTTATTCTCACCAGCATTCTCTTCCTGCTGCTGTAATTACAGCAATTAAACCTATTTTCAGAGTCTTGGCTCTTCCTGACCTTCTAAAGAAAGGTCTGCATGGGCAGACACAGAACCCAAATCAATGTTTTAACAGTATAATTTTCCGCAAACTAAAATTTTAAGTGCATATGTCCCATTATATCAGAAACTATCATAGATAAATGAATGAAATTTTCGGAGATTCTGCATAACATGAAAAGCCACCTCTGATACTGCATTCATTAGTATTCCCGCCTTAGGAGGTTCACCAAAAAATATTTTCTGCAGAAAAAACTTAATTTTTTAAAATAAATTTCTAAACGTATTTCTTAAAAACTATAAAATGGATAGAGTATATTTTAGTACAGTTGACTCTATTAGCGTCATGTAACAAACAGTAAAAATATTAAGGCCCTGTATCATATAGTTTTTACAGAAATGGGTCAATTACTTGCCTAAATTAACATGGGATAGATAGGCAGGGTGTGGTCCCCTTAAACCTCATCGAGCGCGTATGGGATGCATTAGGGTGACGTACCACAGCACGTTTACATGCACCAACGACCATTCAGCAGTTCTCAACCGCGCTGGTGGAAGAATGGAACGCTCTACCACAAGAACTCTTTATCACCCTCGTGGTCAGCACGGGAGCACGTTGCTGAGCATGTACTGCCGTCCGTGGTGATCACATACCATGTGAAGGAGCATTTCCTGCAGTATTTAATGTCCACGGGACCATCGCGAATGCGATGACTTCACTGTAATTACTGTCTTTGAATAAAAGTGTCATTTATGCTCGTCTCACTGCGTATTTCTTTTAGTTGCAACAGGTACTTATCCTGTAGAAGTTATTTCTGTGTATGGTCCAAATCTCATCGACCTATGTTACTTGGAAGTGGCACATCATGCGAAAGTTACATCTGTCATTAAGTTTTGAACACTATCGTTGTTTGATACTCGTTTGTTCTGTGTGTGCCCGTGTCACTGTGTGTGTTGATGCCTGCTCTGCGAAAAGAGGTACATTTAGTGGAAGGAATTGCACTTTTTTTAAGTGTCTGTGCTGAGAGATTAATTTATTTTGTCTGTTTATCTTCTGCGTTTGTCTATGTTATTGTTATAGAGGATAACAAGATCAATGAGTTGTTGCTTATTTTAATTTGGTCATTTATTACTTTCTTGTTCATTGCACGGCCTCTTCGCGAAACTTTTCCTGCAGTGTTACCAATTTTCTGTTGCAGTTGCTCATTTTAATAATTTTCATATCCTGTTCCATGTTAGATGGTTCATGCCAATGCTTTATTATATGTTCAGGAAAAGTAGGTTGGCTGTTTTCATACTTCCAGCTTCTTACCTTTTCTTTGGATTTGGTTTTGAAATTTCTGTCTGACTTAATGCAGCTGCAAACTGAAAGATTCAGCTGAAGAGTCCCATACTAATAATTAATGCCCACGCCTTATAAGGCGGCGCATAGCACAGTAGTTTTTTATGTTCATGATGTAGGACCCTAGGCTGAAGCTTTTGCACTGAGGTGACGGAAGCCATGGGATACCTTCTAATATCGTGGCGGGTCTTCTTTTGGCTGGCGAAGTGCTGCAACTCGACGTGGCATGGACTCAAAAACTCACTAGGAGTCCCCTGCAGAAATATTGAGCCATGCTGCCTCTATAGCCGTCCATAGTTGCGGAAGTGTTACCGGCGCAGGATTTTGTGCACCAACGGACCTCACGATTACGTTCCATAAATGTTAGATGGGATTCGTGTCGGGCGATTTAGATGGCTAAATCATTCGCTCGAGCTGTCCATAATGTTCTTTAAACCAGTAGCGGACAACTGTGGTCTTGTGACATGAGCATTGTCATACATAAAAATTCCATCATTGTTGGGAATACGAAGTCCATGAACGGCTGCAAATGGTCTCCAAGAATCCGAAAATAGCGATTTACCGTCAATGTTCGGTTGAGCTGGACCAGAGGACCCAATCAGTTCCATGTAAACACAACCCACACCATCATGGAACCACCACCAGCTTGCACAGTGCATAGTTTTTTATTTATTTATTTACGCGTCAAGTTACGTAGGACCAAATTGAGGAGCAAATCTCCAAGGTCATGGAAAGTGTCAGTACATGAAATTACAACGTAAAAGTAAAAAAAGTATAAAAATAAAAATGTTTATCAACCCAAAAAATTTCTATCCATAAGTTTAAGTAAACGTAATCAACAATACAACAAGAATCAGCTTAATTTTTCAAAGAACTCCTCGACAGAATAGAAGGAGTGAGCCATGAGGAAACTCTTCAGTTTCGATTTGAAAGCGCGTGGATTACTGCTAATATGTTTGAATTCGAGTGGTAGCTTATTGAAAATGGATGCAGCAGTATACTTCACACCTTTCTCCACAAGAGATAAGGAAGTCCGATCCAAATGCAAGTTTGATTTCTTCCGAGTATTAACTGAGTAAAAGCTGCTTATTCTTAGGAATAAGCTAATATTGTTAACAAGAAATGACAGTAAGGAATATATATATTGAGAGGCCAATGTCAAAATACCGAGACTCGTGAACAGGGATCGACAAGAGGTTCTTGAACCCACACCACTTACTGCTCGAACCGCCCGTTTCTGAGCCAAAAATATCGTTTTAGAATGGGAAGAGCTACCCGAAATATAATACCATACTCCATAAGCGAATGAAAATAAGCAAAGTAGACTAATTTTCGTGTCGAACGATCACTCACTTCAGATATCGTATAGTAAAAATGGCAGCATTAAGGCTTTGAACAAGATCCTGAACGTAGGCTTTCCACTACAGTTTGCTATGTATATGAAAACGAACAAATTTGAACTGTTCAGTTTCATTAATCACATGCCCATTCTGTGAAACTAAAACGTCAGGTTTTGTCGAATTGTATGTTAGAAACTGTAAAAACTGAGTCTTACTGTGATTTAGCATTAGTTTATTTTCTACAAGCCAAGAACTTAGATCATGAACTGCACTATTTGAAACCGAGCCAGTGTTGCCCACAACAGCCGGCCGTGGTGGCCGAGAGGTTCTAGGCACTACAGTCTGGAACCGCGCGACCGCTACGGTCGCAGGTTCGAATCCTGCCTCGGGCGTGGATCTGTGTGATGTCCTTAGGTTAGTAAGGTTTAAGTAGTTCTAAGTTCTGGGGGACTAATGACCTTAGAAGTTAAGTCCCATAGTGCTCAGAGCCATTTGCATCATTTTGCACACAACATCCTTTACTACCAAGCTAGTGTCATCAGCAGAGAAATATTATAGAGTTACCCGTAATACTAGAGGGCATATCATTTATATAAATAAGGAACAAGAGTGGCCCCAACACTGATCCTCACTTGACCGTACCCCACTGAGACCCCACATCGCAGCCATTCTCAACATTGTGAATAATGATCCTCTGCTGTCTGTTGCTAAAGTAAGAGGTGAACCATTTGTGAGCTACTCCCCATATTCCGTAATGGTCCAACTTCTGGAGCAATATTTTGTGGTCAAAACAATAAAATGCCTTAGGTAAGCAAAAAAAAAGGCCTAGCTTTCGAAACTTTTTGTTTAACCCATCCAGTACCTCACAGAGAAAAGTGAATGTAGCATTTTCAGTTGTTAAACGACTTCTAAAGCCGAACTGTACATTTGATAGCAACTCGCGTGATATAAAATGACCAATTATAGTTACATAGACAGCCTTTTCAATAACTTTAGCAAACACTGATAGCATAGAAATAGGTCTAAAATTGTCTACACTATCCCTTTCTCCATTTTTATAAAGCGGCTTTACTACTGAGTACTTTAATCGTTCAGGACACTGACCACTCTTAAAGGAAAAATTACAAATATGGCTAAATACAGGGCGAACATGTGCAGCACAGTACTTTGATATTCTGCTAGGCACTCTATCATGTCCATGAGAGTCCTTAGTCTTGAGTGATTTAATTATTGACTCAATCTCCCCATTGTCTGTATCACAGAGGAGTATTTCAGACATCACTCTCGGAAAAGCACTTGCGAAGAAAGTTATATGATACCTTGTAGAAACTAAATTTTTATTTAATTCACCAGCAATGCTCAGAAAATGATTGTTAAATACTGTACATATATCTGATTTATCAGCAACAGAAATATTTTTACTATGAACTGACTTTATATCGTCGACCTTGTGCTACTGACCAGACACTTCCTTCACAACTGACCATATGGTTTTAATTTTATCCTGTGAATTGACTATTCTATTTGCATACCACATACTTTTTGCCTTCCTAATAACATTTTTAAGCACCTTACAACACTGTTTGCAATGGGCTACTGTCGCTTGATTGTGACTACTTCTAACATTTTGATATAATTCCCGCTTTCTTCTACATGATATCCTTATCCCACTAGTCAGCCACCCGGGCTGCCTATTGCTGCTAGTACACCCTTTAGAACGTTCTAATGGAAAGCAGCTCTCAAAGAGCATGAGAAGTGTGTTAAGGAAAGCATTATATTTCTCATCTATGTTAACGGCACTATAAACATCCTACCACCGTTGTTCCTTGACAATGTTTAAAAAACTCTCTATTGCTGTTGGATTAACTTTCGTACATAGTTTGTAATTACAAGTATATGTGGCATTTGTTTGAGTACAAAAGCCTTTTAGTGTTAAAATTTGTGCATAACGGTCTGAAAGAATTGCCCATCTAGTGATGAAGAATGAATAAAAGTATTGTCTATGGCTGTGCTACTGTTCTCCTGTACCCTAGTTGGAAAAAACACAATCTGCATCTGATCGTATGAATTTAGGAGATCTACCAACATCCTTTTTCTTGCACCATTGTATACAAAATTAATATTGAAGTCACCACATATGCCCAGTTTCTGGTAGTTCCTATAAAGTGAATCAAGAACCCTCTCTACCTTGAGCAGAAATGCTCTGAAGTCAGAGTTAGGGGATCTATAAGCAACAAGAATTAGAAGTTTAGTTTCACTAAATTCAACTGCCCCTGCACAGCATCGAAATATCTGTTCAGTGCAGTGCCGTGATACGACTATGGACTCAAATGGAGTACTGTTTTCCATGTACATGGCCACTCCCCAACCCCACAAGGAGCCCCATGAAAAACAACCAGAAAATCTGTATCCTGGTAAAGAAGCCCCTGAATTGTCAAATCATTTAAGTGGTGGTCCGATATACAAATAATTTCAGAATCAATATCTATAAGCAGTTCCACTAACTTTATCTCTAATACCTCTTATATTTTGATGAAATATGCTAATTCCTTCTCTACTTGGAAACATGAGTCCTCTGAAGGTGAGCCCTTAGTTAGAAGGACTTCCTTTAAGCATGTATACCTATCAGCTGACTTCAAACTAAAAAAAGTGCAGCTCTAACACCAACTGCTACCGGAATTTTTCCATAAGTGATCTTACCACCACTGTCACCTATAAGCTTTGCCAGGCTCCCCTTCCCATACTTACTGAGGTGCAGGCCATGCCAAGTGAAACCTGATCTACTGATAGACCCAGCTGCCACCGGTGAAATGTGACCCATGCCATCAGCGCCCTCTCGAGCCCCATGTTAATGCGCCTAAAGCCGCGTTAAGATGAGGCAGATCGTAACGCTGAAACAGTTACACGAAATACACATTAGTGCCACCAGTTTGAGTAGCTATCTTTAGCAGGTCACCTCCTACATCATTTTCCCCGTCTCTATCAAGACTGTTCCCTGCTCCACCCACTATCACTACCTGATCCCCCTTCGTAAAATTCTTACATAACTCCCCTAAGCTGTCAGTCACCTGAGCCAACCCTGCACTGGGCTTCACAATGGTGGTGGCCTGGTACTCACTCCCCAACACTCCCTGCAACTGCTGGCCCACACCTTTACCGGCGAACTACCCAGCAGCAGAACCTTCTTCTTTGTGTTAGACTTTGCAACTGACCTAGGCCTCCTAACTGCTGAGGACTGCTGCATGTTCCCTACATCTACAGCTACAAGAGACTCCTCTCCACTCAACTCCGACATTTGGTCAAATTTATTGCATACACGCAAAGTATAACTGTCTGAATACCTTCTCCTCCTAGCTGCCTTCTTGCCAACTGCCAGTTCCCATTCCCCAACACCTCTCACCCTCAGCAACCTATCTAGTTGCCGGCCGCGGTGGTCTAGCGGTTCTGGCGCTGCAGTCTGGAACCGCGGGACTGCTACGGTCGCAGGTTCGAATCCTGCCTCGGGCATGGGTGTGAGTGATGTCCTTAGGTTAGTTAGGTTTAAGTAGTTCTAAGTTCTAGGGGACTTATGACCTAAGATGTTGAGTCCCATAGTGCTCAGAGCCATTTGAACCATTTTTGAACCTATCTAGTTCCCCTTTTGCGCCTTGTGACTGCACCTGAAGGGCACGGATCTTACGCTCCTGCTCCTCTATCAACTTATTTCTACTACAGATTCTTCATTGCCAGGAGAGGATCTCACTAGAATGCCCACTGGCTTCCCCACTGCATTCCCCCCTATCAAAATACTTTGAACAAATCTCACACAGTGGTGTGACGTCACGTGTGCTAGCCAGCTGTTGAAATTGCTCCTCAATATTTTATAAAGTTTTAATCTTCAGTTACTTATTTTAAAGTTTATTTGTGTTAATATTTGCTGTAAAACCAACTTATTAGCATCTTTTCATTAATCTCAGTCTTTCTTCCTGTGTTGTTGGCTCGAGTGGTCTGTTATTCGTGAGTGTGCTTGCGTCGTTCGTCCAAGCATCACGCCTCAGTAGTGTGTTTACATTTTGCGGCGTGCAGTTTTCAGCTGTAGCGGTTATAAAGCTAAATACAGACAAAGTTATTTGTGCACTGTTATACAGTTACTAAACGTAACAGTTTTCAGCTGCGTTTCTTGCTGTTTGTGGCGAAATAACGATTTAATAAACTTTTGGAAACGTTCTCTCGCTGTGTTTTTAAGTTTTCTGTGCGTTGAAGTCGTTTAGTAACCTTCGTGCTTTAGTTTTCAGTTGACGTTTCTTATTGTTTCTAGTGAAATATTACAGTAAAATTTTCATTCAGTGTTTTAACTTCGTTGAGCGTTCCAGTGTCCGCTTAGTTTTAACTAATAATTTTGTGAGGTTTTGTTGGTATTGGTATTAATACAATCAACTCTTTAACAACTGAAATCGGGACTCATTTGACCAGGCCACGCTTCTCCAGTCTAGTGCCCAATAGAGATGGGGGATCCGCTCTTGAACTAATTCATAGAGTTCAATCTTTCAAAGGAGTGAACAATCAGTGATTCAGAAAAAAAGAACGGTAGCTCCAAACGTTTCCCACGGCAGAGAGAGAGAGAGAGAGAGAGAGAGAGAGAGAGAGAGACGGAGCATATCAGCAGCGCCTCTGCTGGTCACAGCACAGTGCACGCCACACAACACAGCCAGCGCCGGCCTCTGCCCTGCTTCTAGTGTCTGGCGCAGCGTAACTTCGCATCGCACTCTGTCGGCGATCGTTTCAGTCGCACGTCCTGCCCTCTGGGCAGTTGATGCGAGCAACAGGACAGAGAGCCACCTAGCGGATAACATAGGAACTACTTGCAAAAACCCGCTCGCAAGGGAACGAACTATTTGTCTCGGAGCGGGTGAGTTCACCGCTACCCCCTCCCTCGGAACTCGCCCGCTCAACGCTCGCCCCACCGTCTCGACTCTAGCCAGAGCGTCGAGCAAAGCGACTCAGGTGTCACTGTGGTCTCTGCGGTCTCAGCTCACGCAGTAATACAGCTCGCGGCTCGACCTGCTCGACTCAGCGCCTCTGCATCGGAGTTCGTCCCCACTGTATATTGTTCTTCGTAGTAATGCCGCTATGTATATTACATTATTATGTTATGTATACATCAATTGTTTTTATTTTATTTTTATTTGTTTAAACTGATTAGTTTAGGTTCCTGATGACTCCTCTTACAATAGGATTTTTATTATAGACACTCGAATTTACGCTTTAATTACGAGCGAACCGATAAACGTATCGCAAAATGTGATACACCAATATTTTCCTTGTTTTATTCTGTGTAAGGCTATATGCAGCACTTTCGTTTTACAGTCAAATTTATATTTTTTTTTCTTATTCTGGTACGGATTTTGCGATTTTAGGCGTCTTCGAAAGGAAACGTTCACTTTAAAAATATATGGCTTGCAATGTATTTGTATGAGGTTAATGAAATTTTAATATGTTATAGCCAAATATATTGTTAAAGTAAATCTCAAGTTACAACATTTTCCGATCACCCAAAAAACCACGATAGTGCAAAATAAATCAATAATCAAAAACTTTGTCATATCGTGGAAATTTCAATAAACAATACAAAATTCTTACTCATTATCTGTGTTACTTCAAAATAGGATCAAATAAGATCAAAATACAGGTATAGTACTGGAATAAACCAAGTTTAAAGGGCAATGTGCCTTCCATTTATTTTATATTGTAAATGAGTGGTGAGTCATGAAAAAGAGCTAATTCATTTCAGGGAGTGAACAGTTCTGATCCAATCTCTGAAAAGAAGAGTTTTGCCCATCTCTAGTGCCCAACCGGTATGGTCACGAGTCCAGGAGAGGCGCTGCAGGCGATGTGGTGCTGTTAGCGAAGATGCTCACATCTGTCGTCTGCTGCCACACCCCATTAACGCCAGATTTCGTCGCAGTGTCCTGACGGATACGTTCGTTGTACTCCTACATTGATGTCCGCAGTTATTTCACACTGTGATGATGATGATGTTTGGTTTGTGGGGCGCTCAACTGCGTGGTTATCAGCGCCCGTACAATTATCCAATCTTTGCTCAGTCCAATTTCGCCACTTTCCTGGGTGATGATGAAATGATGAGGACAACACAAACACCTAGTCATCTCGAGGCAGGTGAAAATCCCTGACCCCGCCGGGAATCGAACCCGGGACCCCGTGCTCGGGAAGCGAGAACGCTACCGCGAGACCACTACTGTGTTGCTTATCTATTAGCACTGACAACTCTACGTAAACGATACTACTAAAAATGGTTTTAATGGCTCTGAGCACTATGGGTCTTAACTTCTGACCCCTAGAACTTAGAACTACTTAAACCTAACTAACCTAAGGACATCACACACATCCATGCCCGAGGCAGGATTCGAACCTGCGACCTTAGCGGTCGCGCGGTTCCAGACTGTAGCGCCTAGAACCGCTCGGCCACCACGGCCAGCAAACGATACTACTCTCGGTCGTTAAGTGAAGGCCGTCGGCCGCTGCGTTGTGCGTGGTAAGAGGTAATGACTGAAATTTGGTAGTCTTGGGAGGCTCTTGTGGACCTCGGAATACTGAATTCACGAACGGTTTCCGAAATGGAATGTTTCATGCGTCTAGCTCTATCTACCATTCCGCGTAGGAAGTCCATTGTGGCCATAATCACGTCGGAAACCCTCTAACATGAAGCACAGGAGTACAATCCGCCTCCGCAGCGTAGCGGTAGCGTTTCCTCCTATCACGCAGGGGGCCCGGGTTCGATTTCCGGCAGGGGACTGGATGTTGTGTGTCCATCATCATTTTCATCATCATTGACCCGCAAGTTGCCCAAGTGGCATCAATCAAAAACGACTTGCAATACGGCTCCCCCGCACGGAGCCTCCCGGCCGACAATGCCATTCGCTCATTTCATTTCAAAACCGGAGTACAAATTGACAGCTCCGCCAATGCACTGCCCTTTTATACTTTGTGAATGCGTTGCTACCGCCATCTGTATACGTGCATATCGCTACCCCATGACTTTTGTTACCTCAGTGTAGTTTGATATTCATTTGTTTGTGATGTGTGCGCGTGCGTTGTTGAGTGTGTTGGTGCCTGCTCTGGAAAAACGGGAGTTTTGAACAGAAGGAATCGCATTTTTTAGTGTCTAATAGGAGATTAAGTTATGATTCAGTCTTTATTCATCTAGTGGCTAACATGATCAGTGATTAGGTCATTTATTACTTCGTTGTTCATTACATGTACTCTTTGTGAAATTTTTCCTGTAATAGTAAAAATTTTCTGTTGTAACTGCTCATTTTACTAATTTTCGTATCTTGTTCCGTATTAGACGGTTCATGCTAATGCGTTACTAGACGTTCAATAACGTAGGATGCCTATTTTTCATACTTCCATCTTCTTAGCTGTCTCTGGATGTGCTTTTGAAATTTGTGCCTGACTTTATGCACTGCAGCTGCCCACTGAAAAATTCAGCTGGAGAAACCCATACAAATTAATGACGGCCACATCTCTTCCGATTATAAGAGGGCGCGCAACGTGGTATTAAAACACGGCTTTTTTTATGTTCGTGGTATTGGACCAGTGGCGGCTCGTGAGTATACATTCTGCGTGTTCAAATCGTTTAGATTCAGGTAAATATGAGAGTGTGAAATTAATAGTATCTGCTGTACAACAGTTATACTTATCAACAAGTTTATACAACTGCAGCCACTGCCAATAATAACAACAACAGTAATAATGATAATAGTAATAATAATTATTAATATTATTATAAAAATTATTAGATGCGTAACTTATCTGACAAAAGAAAGAATTGTTCTTGTCGAATTTCGTTGTCTTGTACATAATTAAGTACAGTTTAGGGTAATAACGAAATAATGTGTAAACTTTCACAACTCTCCGTAAGTGGGGGTTTTCGAGCTTAACCATTTTTTCAGACAAATATACTAGATTCCTAACAGATGTATTAGTTCACGAATTTACTTCCGGGCTGAAAATCAGATATTCTACTCTGCACCCACACAACAACTTGTGCTAACTGTACACTTTGTTGTTAAATGTTCGCTTGTAGTCACGCTTGTCTGATTTCGTCCATTCTCTCAAGTTGTTCTCGGAAGCCCTGGTTCCTTTGCGGCTAACTTTTCCTGCTAATTTACTTTTCTGTTCACAGAATGAGATTTTCACTCTGTAGCGGAGTGTGCGCTGATATGAAACTTCCTGATAGATTAAAGCTATGTGCCAGACAGAGACACGAACTCTGGAACTTTGCCTTTCACGGCAAGTGCTCTACCAGCTGAGATAACCAAGCATAACTCACGACCTATTCTCACAGCTTCACTTTTCTGTTAGCATTTAATATAGATTCAACATAGTTCATGTTTACACCGTATTCGAAAGACGATTCCCGCACAGTATACACCCAACTCCAAACACAAACAGCCATTTTTTTTTTTTGAAAATGAATTAATTGAAGTAGTGATGTCTACTTACATGGTCATTTGACTATAATACAAAAGAGGCGATGAGATCCATAAGGGCTTAAAGCATATTGCCATCCATCCCACATTTACGTGAATATCAGAGAAACCAGATACAGATTTTTGTGAAATTTCAAATATAGAATAAGAACCTGGAGCACAGATAAACTCGATTCACCATAAAATCAACAGATTTGAGAATCACGAATAAATGCTACAATCTCATAATAGGTGGTGATGTGCTTGAGGCCCTTTTGAGTCTCAGCGCCCCAATTGGATTTACTGTATGATAATATTCACAGCTTAATATACTATAACTCTACAGAAATATACTTTAACTCATTCAGAAACTCACAAAATAGGTTTAATCTAAGTACAATTTCAACACATGCTGACGTACGATCAAATTTTACTATGTGGTGAGTGAATTAGCATATCTGAGGAGTGTGCTATCATCTAGCAGGATTTATGCCGAGCGAACGGGGATAAAAGTCTGCCGCAGTGTGCTATTATGTGGCGGCACTGATGTAAACTTCTAGTTGAGTGTGCACATCGTGAACCGTGCACATCGCTTGTTGTTGTGGTCTTCAGTCCAGAGACTGGTTTGATGCAGCTCTTCATGCTACCCTATCGTATGGAAGCCTCATCATCTCCGAGTATGTACTGCAACCTACATCCTTCTGAATCTGCTTAGTGTATTCATCTCTTGGTTCCCTCAGCGATTTTTATCTTCCACGCTTCCCTCCAATACTAAATTGGTGATCCCTTGATGCCTCAGGATGTGTCCTGTCAACCGAGTCCTTCTTTTAGTCAGGTTGTACCACAAAGTTCTCTTCTCCCCAGTTCTACTCAGTACCTCCATACTTGTTACTTGATGTACCCGCCTAATCTTCAGCATTCATCTGTAGCACCACACTTCGAAAGCTTCTACTCTATTCCTGTTTAAACTACTTATCGCCCATGTTTCACTTCCATACATGGCTACACTCCATACAAATATTTCCAGAAAAGACTTCCTGAAACTTAAATCTATACTTGATGTTAATAAATTTCTCTTCTTCAGAAACGCTTTCCTTACCATTGCAAGCCTACATTTTATATGCTCTCTACTTCGGCCATCATGAGTTATTTTGCTCCCCAAATAGCAAAACTCATCAACTACTTTAAGTTTCTCATTTCCTAATCTAATTCCCTCACCAACGCCTGATTTAATTCCACTATATTCCATTTTCTAGTTTTGCTTTTGTTGACGTTCATCTTATATCCTCCTTTCAAGACACTGTCCATTCCGTTCAACTGCTCTTACAGGTCCTTTGCTGTCTCTGACAAAATTACAATCTCATCGGCAAGCCTCAAAGTTTTTATTTCTTCTCCATGGATCTTAATTCCTACTTCAAATTTTTCTTTCGTTTCCTTTACTGCTTGCTCAGTATACAGATTGAATAACATCGGAGATAGGCTACAACCCTGTCTCACTCCCTTCTCAACCGCTGCTTCCCTTTCATGCCCCTCGACTCTTATAACTGCAGTCTGGCTTCTGTACAAACAGTAATTAGCCTTTCGCTCCCTGTTTTGCTTGTTGTTGTTGTTGTTGTTGTGGTCTTCAGTCCTGAGACTGGTTTGATGCAGCTCTCCATGCTACTCTATCCTGTGCAAGCTTCTTCATCTCCCAGTACCTACTGCAACCTACATCTTTCTGAATCTGCTTAGTGTATTCATCTCTTGGTCACCCTCTACGATTTTTACCCTCCACGCTGCCCTCCAATACTAAATTGGTGATCCCTTGATGCCTCAGAACATGTCCTACCAACCGATCCCTTCTTCTGGTCAAGTTGTGCCACAAACTTCTCTTCTCCCCAATCCTATTCAATACTTTGCTTATCAAATCCGTATGTATTTGGCCTGGAAGGCAATTACGTCACCAGTGTTGCGCATGCGCAAAAGCTCCTTAAAACGTGCGCAAATGAAAGTGTGCTGACGACCCTGTTGCTAAGTTTCAGGGAGTGTAAAGGAGCAGTAGCGTGGTAGATTACGAGCCGTATCTGTCAGATTGCAGCAGTTATGTTACTTTTAACAGCATTCAAAGAAAAATAACCAATAAATCCGCAAGGTGTCGAAAGTTAATGTGTTCACGTGCTCTTGTGCTCTTACACAGCAACCGCCACTGTATGGGACCTAGGCTGAAGCTTGTACGTTTATTCGGTCCCTGTTTTGTGCTTTATAAAGGGACTTTATAAAGGGAGAGGAGACCCCAAGGACCCTAGCAAATACAGAGGCATAGCCCTAGAAAACCTACCTTTCAAAGTCTTCACAAAAATAATAACAGAAAGAATAAAGCAAATAATCGACGAACACCTCCCCGAAAGCCAAATGGAATTGAGAAAGGGAAGATCAACTCTGACAGCAACAGAACTCCTGCTAAAGAGCGTATGGGAAGCCCTTGAAGACAGAGAATAGTTCTATGTAGTATACATAGATTTTACAAAAGCCTTTGACTTTATAAACAGAAAATTAATGACCAAAAAACTAAATGATACCCTGGGAAAAAACAACGTCTGGTCACGAATTATAAGCGCAATACTGCATTGGAACGAAGTAAGAATATCAGACAATCTCTCCCTATCGGAGCCGATACTCCAATCAAACTGAGTACTACAGGGAGACCCACTGAGTCCTCTGTTATTTATCCTTGCAGCCGGAGAAACTGTAAGAATACCCCAAAGGGAGGGTGTAGTCTCATATGCATATGCAGACGATATTGTAATAGGTGCAAAGAATAAATAAAACGTGGCGAAAACAGAAATGATGGTACTTAGAAATGGAGGAAGAACACCTGCATCAGCTAAGATCTTCATACGAGAGAGAAAACTGAAGATTGCACCGGACTACAGGTACCTAGGGGTCACAATACAATCAACTGCAAAATGTTTCACAAAACATATTACAGAGAAAGCAATGCAAGCAATAATGGCAATACATGAAATACAGTACATCAGATCCCTTAGCCTAGAGACAGCAATGACACTATTCAGAGCCAAAATCTTCCCAATACTTACGTACGGCATAGAAATTATTGGACAACATATTAAAGTGAACAACCTAACAACACTAGAAAGAGTGAAGGCGACCTATCTAAAGAAAGCAATAGGAGTGTCCAAAACAACACGAGCGAGACTTGTATACCTGCAGGCGAGGGAAACCTTCCTCATTGAAGACCTTCGGACAATCCTGATGTTATCCAATAGCAGCGCCTTGGAAAGTCTACTTAAGACATTGAAAGAAAAAAGGGAAGACATACCTCCAAAATTTTACAGTACAGGTGCCATGATTGATCGAACATGGACAAAGGAAAACTTCGAAATGGGACACGTGATCACCAGATTGGCAGTCCCTGGTTTCCACCACCTTATTTGCAACAACACGTCATATCATGAACCAAACGAAATGTGTGAGTGTAAACTGTGTCACCAAATTTGCAAACGTTACCATATACAGGGTGTTACAAAAAGGTACGGCCAAACTTTCAGGAAACATTCCTCACACACAAATAAAGAAAAGATGTTATGTGGACATGTGTCCGGAAACGCTTAATTTCCATGTTAGAGCTCATTTTAGTTTCGTCAGTATGTACTGTACTTCCTCGATTCACCACCAGTTGGCCCAATTGAAGGAAGGTAATGTTGACTTCGGTGCTTGTGTTTTGACATGCGACTCATTGCTCTACAGTACTAGCATCAAGCACATCAGTACGTAGCATCAACAGGTTAGTGTTCATCACGAACGTGGTTTTGCAGTCAGTGCAATGTTTACAAATGCGGAGTTGGCAGCTGCCCATTTTATGTATGGATTAGCACGGGGCAATAGCCGTGGCGCGGTACGTTTGTATCGAGACAGATTTCCAGAACGAAGGTGTCCCGACAGGAAGACGTTCGTAGCAATTGGTCGGCGTCTTAGGGAGCACGGAACAGTCCAGCCTATGACTCGCGACTGAGGAAGACCTAGAACGACGAGGACACCTGCAATGGACGAGGCAATTCTTCGTGCAGTTGACGATAACCCTAATGTCAGCGTCAGAGAAGTTGCTGCTGTCCAAGGTAACGTTGACCACGTCACTGTACGGAGAGTGCTACGGGAGAACCAGTTGTTTCTGTACCATGTACAGCGTGTGCAGGCACTATCAGCAACTGATTGACTTCTGCGAATGGTTCATCCAACAATGTGTCAATCCTCATTTCAGTGCAAATGTTCTCTTTACGGATGAGGCTTCATTCCAACGTGATAAAATTGTAAATTTTCACAATCAACATGTGTGGGCTGACGAGAATCCGCACGCAAATGTGCAATCACGTCATCAACACAGATTTTCTGTGAACGTTTGGGCAGGCATTGTTGGTGATGTCTTGATTGGGCCCCATGTTGTTCCACCTACGCTCAATGGAGCACGTTATCATGATTTCATACGGGATACTCTACCTGTGCTGCTAGAACATGTGCCTTTACAAGTACGGCACAACATGTGGTTCATGCACGAAGGAGCTCCTGCACATTTCAGTCGAAGTGTTCGTCCGCTTCTCAACAACAGATTCGGTGACCGATGGATTAGTAGAGGCGGACCAATTCCATGGCCTCCACGCTCTCCTGACCTCAACCCTCTTGACTTTCATTTATGGGGGCATTTGAAAGGTCTTGTCTACGCAACGCCGGTACCAAATGTAGAGACTCTTCGTGCTCGTATTGTGGACGGCTGTGATACAATACGCCATTCTCCAGGGCTGCATCAGCGCATCAGGGATTCCATGCGACAGAGGGTGGATGCATGTGTCCTCGCTAACGGAGGACATTTTGAACATTTCCTGTAACAAAGTGTTTGAAGTCACGCTGGTACGTTCTGTTGCTGTGTGTTTCCATTCCATGATTAATGTGATTTGAAGAGAAGTAATAAAATGAGCTCTAACATGGAAAGTAAGCGTTTCCGGACACATGTCCACATAACATATTTTCTTTCTTTGTGTGTGAGGAATGTTTCCTGAAAGTTTGGCCGTACCTTTTTGTAACACCCTGTAGAGCTCTGTACCAAAAGGACACGAACAATAAGTGACTATGCAAATCAGAATATGTGAAATTTCTAATTGATCTTATTATTATCACTGTACATTGAATTTGTATGGCTATTTGTCTGCAATAAACTTATTATTATTGAATTCGGCCCCGAGGCTCGGCACCCTCAAGAGTGCAGCCAGCCCGCGCCTGGCGGCCGTGTGAAGGCAGAGCTGCGCTGGTGCCCAGAGCCCACATCCGCTCGCACTGCCTAATTGGGCCGTCGGATCCCAGCCACCCCACCTCAGGCCGTGGTGAGAGCCCGGGTCACGGCAGTGTTAGCGCCCGCCGCCTCCTGCCGCTACCCTGTCCTACCCCACCCCACTCTCTGATAGCTATCGCGCGCCGCGGCTCCCCTCATCCTTCCAGACGCATTGCCACCGGATGTACGTAAGCGTTGCTTCAAATTACACTACTGGGCAAAAAATATTAGCAGCACCATTAGATGAAGGGATATTAGGGTCATCGACAACGACGTAATTAGAGACGGAGTACAAGCTCGTGAAACAGTGTTGCTCTCCATGTGTGCTTCATTTTTTTTTTGCGATATAATCTTCCAAGGTCGTACCCAGAGTCTGAACTTCACGTGGAAAGGCTGCTCTTTGGCTTTATTTTTCTGACAACTGGTATCTAGCAAGGGAAAGACGATGGCAACTGAAGCTACACCCATTGAAGAAAAAGTACTATGAATACATTTTTTTGCGATCATAAACATCTCACTTATATTCATACTAACTGCCGTCTCTCTAACTACATACTTATAAAAATCATTTGTATGTACAGTGTGATCCATTTAAACCTGAATTACTTTAATGAGTCATAACAGTTGAACCAATAATGGGACATATTTTCGATTTTGGGAGATGCTAATACACAGTTGGGAGATTAGGTACATACATATAAAGTCCTCACAGGAAACGTTAGAAGTGCCCTCCACCAGCATCGATGTATAACTATACTCATTTTACCATATGCGCGACGTTCTGTGAAGTACGAGACGTGTTTTTTTTAAGTAAGTACCGTTTTGAAATTAAAAAAGACGTGCTAAGATATCTGAATAACTTTATTTTTTACATAAAAGCCTGTACCTTAATCTACGCGCTGACGCCATTACAGTCTGATTTTTCCTTGTTTACGTTGTGTACTGAGTGTTTAAGATGCCTCCGATAATCGTGAGTCCCGCCGACTGTGAAGTACGGGCTGTTATTAGATTTCTTAGTGCTAAAGGCCTAAAAGCGATCGATATTCATCGTCAGATCTGTGCAGTTTACGGAGAAAACATTATGAGTGATGGAATGGTAAGAAAGTGGGTGAGAGCATTTAAAGATGGCCGCACAAATGTGCATGATGAACAACAGAGTGGGCGTCCTTCGGTCGTTAATGAAAGTTTGGTGCAGGAAGTGGACAATAAGGTGAGAGAAAACAGACGCTTGCCGGATGACTTTCCTAATGTTTCTCTAGTGTTTTGTATGACATTGTGACCGAGCACTTGAATTACCGTGCGCACGCTGGGTACCGAAAATATTGACGGATGTGCACAAAACCAAACGTTTAGACAGTGCATTGACTTTCCTTGAGCGGTACCACAACGACGGTGATGATTTCTTAAGCCAAATTATTACGGGCGATGAAACATGGGTGGCCTACGTCACACCAGAATCAAAGCAACAGTCCATAAAAGTTGAGCAAGGGCATCGTTTTGCTGCAAGACAATGCCCGTCCGCATGTGGTGAATCAGACCAAATATGTCATCACATCTTCTCGATGGGAAACTCTAGATCATCCTCTTTACAGCCCCGATCTTGCACCTAGTGACTACCATCTGTTCCTGCACTTGAAGAAACACCTGGGAGGTCAGCGTCTTCAAGGCGATGACGAAGTCAAAACAGTGGTGATGCAGTGGTTAACAAGTCAGGCGGCAGACTTCTTTGATGCGGGTATTCAAAAACTGGTTCAACGTTGTGACAAGTGCCTCAATATTGACGGAAATTATGTAGAAAAGTAGATTAAGGTACAGGCTTTCATGTACAAATAAAATTATTGAGATATCTTAGCACGTCTTTTTTTTAATTTCAAAGCGGTACTTAGTTAAAAAAACACGCCTCGTATATCCTCGCGAATGTTGGTTACTTCGTGTGTGATGGCCTCACAGTCTTCTGCAATTGTCCATGTGTCCGTGGTCTATTCTTGTACGCTCGGCTTTTAAAGTGCCCTCACAAGACAAAATCCGGGGGGAATAGATCAAGTGATCTAGGTGGGGGGGGGAGGGGGGGGGGCGGGGCACAAATTTGTTGAGACTATTTGGTCACCAAAGGCAGTGGTTACAAGTTGCATGACATGTGATTAGTTGCTCCTTCTTGCTGCAAATAACTTTTTGTGCGTTCGACGTCATTCAGCTGCTCCACAGAAGTACTGAAGGCGTCCGTATAAACTGTAGTGTCTACAGTCGCATTAAAGAAAATGGGGTCAGCAATCCTGGTCGCTGACACCGCGACCCACACTCTAACCTTGTCGCCATGCAGCTGTGTTTCGTGGATGATTAGGGGGTTTATACCGGCTCTGTATCTGCTGTTTTGTGCGTTGATGTAACGTGGCAGATGGAACCAAGCATCATCTGTAAATCAAATTACAGAGAGAACATGTGAACATTGAATAAGAAACGCCTGAAACCGTCGCCAGTAACGCATTATTTTTCTCATGATATGTTTCTCGTAATGCTTGACTCATGTGCACTCTGTATGATCGCAATGGCAATTTCTTCGCAGCTCTCTGACATGTGCTATATGAAATGCCTGCCTCCTGGCTCAGTGTACGCAGCTCGTGGCCGTGCGGTAGCGTTCTCGCTTCCCACGCCCGGGTTCCCGGGTTCGATTCCCGGCGGGGTCAGGGATTTTCTCTGCCTCGTGATGACTGGGTGTTGTGTGCTGTCCTTAGGTTAGTTAGGTTTAAGTAGTTCTAAGTTCTAGGGGACTGATGACCATAGATGTTAAGTCCCATAGTGCTCAGAGCCATTTGAACCAATCCTGGCTCAGTCGACACAACCAATTATTTGGAGAGGTCTCCAAGCGTCTTCGAACGTTATCAATTCCCGAATAAAATTTTCCCTCTGGAGCGCAGTGTACTCTAATTTGAAACTCCCTGGGAGATTAAAACTGTGTATAGGGCCGAGACTCGAACTCGGGACCTTTCCCTTTCGCAGGCATGTCCTGTACCGACTGAGCTATCCAAGCACGACTCACGACGTGTCCTCACAGCTGTACTTCCGCCAAGACTTCGTCTCCTATCTTCCAAACTTCAAAGAAGCTCTCCTGCGAAACATCCCTCAGGCTGTGGCTAGGCCATGTCTCCGTAATATCCTTTCATCCAGCAAGTTTGGCAAAGGTCCTGAGTTCGAGTCTCGGTCCTGCCAGGAAGTTTAATTGTCAATACCCTCTGCACTCAGTGATGGTCTATTATTCCCAGTGTTACTGTTTAGTACACCAGTTGTCTCCAGTTTCTTCCTTACACTCGATAAAGTTGTTGCCTTTGTTGGAACATTTGACTCAATGTAACACCTACGCTTGTTGTCAAAAACACGATCAAACGGTGTATCAAGTGAAATTTGTGACTGGAGTGAGCGCCTTTTAGTAGGGAGGACGCAACATGTTATCTTGGATTGAGAGTCATTTCTTCAGGTGTGCCCCAGGGAAATGTGTTGGGACCCTTGCTATCCATGTTGTATATTAATGACCTTGCAGGCAATATAGGTAATAGCCGCAGATTTTTGCAGATAATGCATAAAGCACTATCTGAAAGAAGCTGCATAAATATTCAGTCAGCTCTTGATAAGATTTCAAAGTGGTCCAAAGATGGGCAACTTGCTTTAAATGTTCAAAAATGTAAAATTATGCACTTCACAAAACGGAAAAAACATAGTATCCTACGAACTATGATATCAATGTGTCACTGCTGGAATCGGCCAAGTCATAGAAATACCTGTATGTAACAATTTGTGCGGGTGTGGAATGGAATGATCCCGTAGGCTTAATCATGGGTAAAGCTGGTGGTGGACTTCGGTTTATCGGTAGAATACTGGGGAAGTGCAATCAGTTTGCTAAGGAGATTGCTTGCAATCACTCTTGGGATCGGTTCTAGAATATGTCTTAAGTGTGTGGGACTCGTACCAGATGGGACTAACAGGGGATATTGAACGTATACAGAGAAGTGCAGCACAAAGGGTCACATGTTTGTTTGACCCATGGGACAGTGTCACTGAGATGATGAAAAACTGTGCTGGAAGATTCTTGAAGATAGAAGTAAACTATCTGGAGAAAATCTAGTAACAAAGTTTCAAGAACCCGCTTTAAGTGATGACTCGGGGCATATACTATAGTCCCCTACATGTCGCTCACACAGGTATTGTGATGATAATATTAAAATAATTACTGCACACACAGGGGCATTCAAACAATCATTCTTCCCATCCTCCATACGTGGATGGAGTGGGAAGAAACCACAATACCTGATACAATGAGACATAGTCTCTGTCATGCACCTCACAGTGGTTTGCAGAGTGTAGATGCAGAAGATCGCGCGAATTCAATTCTCTCTGCAATGATCGTTGTCTTGTAACCAGTGAGTCTGCCTTCCAGTATTTTTTCACAATAAAAACCAACTCTCGAAGTGTTTAGAGCACGTTTCTGCCAACTAAAGACTGCGAACGAATAACTTATTTGCTCATGATTGTTACGCGGCCCGAACTACATACTCATAGACCGCGACCGAAAAGGCTACGAACCAATGCGAGCCGAATAAGTGCAGCATTATACCGGACAAAGGACCTCACGTACGGAAAGTAAAATCAGCTTGCTAACAGCGGGCGGTACTTCTAATTCTCCCAGAGATCATTAAACCAATTTTTCCGTTTCTATGGCTTTCAGGGAGGAAATTGTGACCCTTTGAAGTAGTTCAGGCTGATTGTGGCCTAGCGAGAGGAGCGCTCGACTCCAGCCCTAGAAGTACCAGGTTCAATCCGGACAAGGACGGTGATGTTTCCTTGTTCCAGTCCCTTCGGGATAGCCCCAGGTCCACTCAAGCTGCTATGAAATGGATCCGCATTTGTAAAAACATGTAATTCTTGACTTTCAGTTCAGATTTTGTTTAAAAAATGGCTGCGTGGGATATTTACAGGGATAAAGGCAGTCTAGGTGCTGGGCTTGCTGACCGCCTCCCAATGGCGTGGCGAAGAAAGGACAATAGCGTGACACGGGCATGCCACGCAGGCTTTTCCTTTAAGTTACCTTTTTTAAGTACGTCTATAAGTATATATGAACGTTCCACATCTCATAAATCACTGGATCGATTTCAACCAAAATTGCTATATCTGTCTGGAAACATGCGGTGCGGGGGGGGGGGGGGGGGGGGGGCGAGGGGGCCACCAATCATATACCTCCTCCCCCCATAATGGAGGGAGAATTTTCTACGTAATTTTGTATATACTTGACTCGTTATTTGTAATATTTGTATGTATGTTATGTATATGTGTAATTATTCGTAAAAAATACTGTGGTTGCAATATACCACTATCACCAACGGGGCTGGGGGGAGGGGGACGTTGGTGGTGAGAAATCGTGACATAAAAGTAGTCGATAACGACCGCCAATATTAGTATCGAATCCCTAATGTTTGGGTCGGTAGGTTAATTGGTGACAGTCCCAATGATTTCTTGCCCATAATGGGAGGGGTGAGGGGGCGGTTGCAAGACAGTAACATGGCAGCATATGACTGTAACACCTGAAGCAATTTCTACCAGACATGCCATCCACATGTCGTGTTGTCTGCAAAAACGTGCTCTGACTGTAAGACACCCCAAGTATTCCGATGGCTGAGAGTGTCAGTGAAAAGGCGTGACAAGCATAATTCAGCAACGTCTCGAGCATTTTCAACAGAATCTGATGTAGACATGATTCATTATTCGCATATATGATACCACTACTGCGCTTAGGGTTGAGAAGAGGTACATATACAAGTATTCTAAAATGACCTGTTGGTATTTCTGTGTTTACCTTCCTTGAAATACTTTAAAGGTATGAAATGCACCTGTCACTTATTTGTGTTTTTGAAAAGAACAACAGCTCGTTTAAGGAGATGGTGACTGACTTTTTATCGATTTTGTTTGTTTGTTAGCACAGCCACTTTTTTATGAAACAGTCTTAACCAGTTTAGCAACATTGGTCATCTTCAGAGGCTACAAATCTTATATTAAGATCTTAAAGCAAGTAACAAGATTTAAGCTAGGTCTACTTGTGAGCTAAGTAAAGAACTGTTAAAACATGTCTACTTGTGAGATAAGTAAAGTGTTATTAAAATGCAAGTGAAGCATACCTAAGAGTGGCATTTAGTGAACAAATGTTCATGTGTTGTCAAACTGAACGTACTATGAAAAATAAGGCAGTTATATAGATATACCAACAGGCACCTTTCTTTTCTTATTCTTTGTACTAGACGCGCACGTCATCTCTATGACAATCCTAACTTTTACAAACCAGGAAATGTGACAATTATTATAAAAGTAAGGCAGTCAGTTACATGCAAACTATAAAAATTGATTGCAGATTGTTAAATCAATAAAATCACATTTAAAACAGACTGAAGTTTTCGTAATTAAAGAAACAAAGGGGTAGTCCTTGTTGTGCAAATTTCCAAGGTTGATGGCGCTGCACTTTGGCTGCTGTATGTTTACATCACCACCTATGAGCTTAGAAGCAACGACACGGGCACGGGTGGCTTTCTGCGGCATCTCGCTGGCACTCTTCTTCCGGCTGCGTGGTGTGTTTACATTTGCTGGACAAATGATAGAAAGTGAAGACATGGCTCGAACGGCAGAGTGCAGCACTCGGTCGCAGGAGGGGGGGGGGGGGGGGAGGGGGGCATGAACTGCTGGAGCATGTATGTAGGACACAGCAACTACCTCAACTCAAATAGATCGTCATAAGCATTACGGGTAAATTATACATCTGTTGCAAGCTCAGTCCAATCATTGAGGAGTTTATCCAGTTTCTTCCGTTTTGTGACGTGAATCTCCAAATCTACTGAAATCTATAACAGTCCACTTTTTCCAACTTAATGTAAAATTTTTCACTGTCGTCAACGTCAGCAGTATCATGTCGCTCATTTTGCTTTTGTTAACCTCTTGTTATCTTATTGCTAGAATGGGTCTGCTCCTTAAATCTCACGTCAACGAACTGCCTGTCTGTCCGCTATAGCTTTTTTCGCTTAGGCGGTGCGATATTTTATAGACCCCAGATTTCCCACATTTATTTTTCTGTCACGGATAGTTTTCACGAAAACGCGTTTTTATGTTATCTGATGTTCAGAATGCGATTTCAACCCCGTTCCTACGAAAAATGTGCTCAGTTCTTTCTTATGTTTTCCCTATATACACACGTCAAAAAAAGTTTAGCATCTCCTCGGTTCCAAGAGTTTCAGAACCTGTACAGAAAATTGGAATAAAGATCAACATAAACATCATTTCTGCCCTTTTTATTGCTCATGAAAATCACACATTGCATGTTGTACCACCATACAGCGAGACTTTCAGAGGTGGTGGTCCAGAATGATTTACACACCGGTACCTCTAATACCCAGTAGCACGTCCTCTTGCATTGATGCATGTCTGTATCCATCGTGGCATACTATCCACAAGTTCATCAAGGCACTGTGGGTATAGATTGTCCCACTCCTCAACGGAGATCCCTCAGTGTGGTTGGTGGGTCACGCCGTCCATAAACATCCCATTTCAATCTATCCCAGCCATGTTCGATACGGTCCATGTCTGGAGAACATGCTTGCCACTCTAGTCGAGCGATGTCGTTATCCTGAAGAAAGTCATTCACAAGATTTGCAAAATGGGGGAGCGACTTGTGTCCATGAAGACGAGTGCCTCACCAATATGCTGCAGATATGGTTGCACTTACAGTCGGAGGATGGCATTCACGTATCGTACAGCCGTTACTGCGCCTTCCACGGCCATCAGCGGCGTACGTCGGCCCCACATAATGCCACCCCAAAACAGCAGGAAACCTCCACCTTGCTGCACTCGCTGGACAGTGTGTCTAAGGCGTTCGGCCTGACCGTGTTGCCTCCAATCACGTCTCCGACGATTGTGTGGTTGAAGGCACATGCGACACTCATCGGTGAAGAGAACGTGATAGTAATCGTGAGCAATCCATTCAGCATGTTATTGGGCCCATCTGTACTGCGCTGCATGGTGTCGTGGTTGCAAAGATGGACCTCGCCATGGACGTCGGGAGTGAATTTGGGCATCATGCAGCCTATTGCGCACAATTGGAGTCGTAACACGACGTCCTGTGGCTGCATGAAAAGCATTATACAACATGGTGGCGTTGCTGTCAGCGTACATCGGAGCCATAATCCGTAGGTAGCGGTCATCCAGTGCAGTAGTAGCCCATGGGCGGTCTGATCGAGGCATGTCATGGACAGTTCCTGTCTGTCTGTATCTCCTCCAAGTCCGAACAACATCGCTTTGGTTCACTCCGAGACGCCTGGACATTTCACTTGTTGAGAGCCCTTCCTGGCACAAACAATGCGGACGCGATCAAACCACGGTATTAACCGTGTAGGCATGGTTAAACTACAGACAACACGAGCCGTGTACCTCCTTCCTGGTGGAATGGCTGGAACTGATCGGCTGCCGTACCCCTTCCATGTAATAGGCGCTGCTCATGCATGGCTGTTTACATCTTTGTGCGGGTTTAGTGACATCTCTGAACAGTCAAAGGGACTGTGTCTGTGATACAATGTCCACAGTCAATGTGTATCTTCAGGCATCCTGGGAACCGGAGTGATGCAAAACTTTTCTTGACGTGTATAGTAAGATCTCCTACGTATCACTACCGTATGTATAATGAGGACAAGATTTGATTAATTACAGCGCACACGAAGGCACTGAAACATTCTTCCCACTCTCCATAAGCCAATGGAACGGGAAGAAATACTAATAACTGGTACAATGTGACGTACCCTTTGTCATGCACTTCAAAGTATAGATATAGGTGCAGATGTAGTGCACAGCGGCTCTAATGACCACGATGTCATCCCATTCCAAACAATAACACCGACAATGACTAAAGAAACTCGTCCATTGCTACAACATCTGCAGTACCAGCAGAGGACGAGTTTAAACTTATCAGCGTAGCCAAAGGCTCCACTCCCTGCATTTCACGCCGCGCATATTGAATTTCTCGGGTGAAAATGGGTTTATGGGCGTGCGTTCCAGGAGATTAGCGTCCCGCAGGCGGAGAGAATATTTGCATAGCGGAGGGGGACGTCCAGATGGGGGACCACTTGTTGCTTCCACATCTCCCTCCTGCGTAGCACTCAGAGCGAAGCTGTCGCCACGAAAAGAGACCCGGCCCAGTTTAACACATTTGGTTGCCACTTCTCGCCGCGTAGGATCTGGGAATTCATTCCGAACGAACTGAAACTCTGTCTGCTCCCGCCAACAATGCCTCAGTATAGGGCCTATTTAGGATCTAATGACCCCTAGGTTCCTAGCAGGGAAAATTTTGTGATAACTACTTAAAAAAAGAATTTTAGAAAAATTTTCGAATTAAAATCCTGTAACCAGTATGGTGTTGCTTCGTCGTCGACTGTGAACTAAGTTTCTCTCCGTTTGTAGGTTCGGATTTCCACAATGTGAGAAGGAAATGAAGTTAGAATACGTGGTGCAGGGATGACAGCTGTTCCCTTCTTTTTTTAAATTGTTTTGCAAGCACTTCCTCTGCCTTTGCAGCTTGTAAAAGAATGTTTCACTCGATAAAAATTATCTCTCTCATGCCAATAAATCGGGCACGTTCAGTCGACTTGAGTAATCAACAGTTCTCCGTAAACTTAAACATTTACTCTCTTCGAAGTATAGCTGACAAAGTCTCAACAACATCACTTTAGTGACATAGCTCAAGAGCATTCTCAGCATTTTCATTCGATGAAAAGTTCATATCATTATTTGAAAACAGCTTCCTGCATAAGCCAATCAGAAAGGACATTGGGCAGCCATATGAGAAACCATGTATCGCTAGATGGGTTAAAGTATCTTGTGGATCGCTAGAGGGATTAAATTACCATGTGAAAGGAAAAGGGAAATGCACAGGGTGACAGTTATTGAACTATATGAAATAAAATAGTCATAAATTCTGAACGGTTTGCTTTAAGATGTTCAAACTGCACGGTTGGCTGTGAGGCATGATGGGAATTAGTGTGGTTTGGTTTAGCGGCGAAACCCACTTTCATTTGGATGGGGGACTGAGAATCCGCATTTCGCTATCGATTAGTCTCTTCACGCTCAACGGATGACTGTGTAGTTTGCGATGTCCACTCACGAAATAATCGGTGCGATATTCCATGATGTCACGGTGACTACCGAACGGTACGTGAAGCTCTTGGAAGCTTATTTCACCCCCATTATACAAAGTGTCCCTGATTTCGACAAGATGGGTTCATGCAAGACGGAGCTCCATCACATCGAAGCAGGAGAGTGTTTTAGGTACTGGAAGAGCACTTTGGGGACCGTATTCGGGTTCTGGGGTACCAAGAGGCCACTGGCATGGGTCTCGATTGGCCGCCATATTCTTTGGATCTGAGAAGATGTGACTCCTTTTTGTGGAGCTGTATTAAAGACAAGGTGCACAGAAATAGCCCCAAAACTATTGCTGAACTGAAAACAGCCATTCAGGAGGTCATCGACAGCATCGATGTTCCGATACTTCAGCGGGTCATGCAGAATTTCGCTATTCGTCTGCTCCACGTCGTCGCCAATGATGGCAGGCATATCGAACACGCATGACCACATCCGAATGTCTGTAGTGACGTTTACATGTTGAATAGAGTGTGAGCGCTTCGTAGTTTGTAACTAATTTACGTTTTTTTCTACTGTTCAATAATTGTCACCCTGTGTCTGTTGGCAAAATCAAGTAGAGATTCTGCAGTAGTTGCACACTACAGAAACTACTCAAAATTACTAAGAAAGGTTATTAAAAATCAAGGAAAATGCACATAACGTCAAAAATCAGTAATTCCGACAGCAGACATAAGACTATAAGTAATGTATTTGAAACAAGCGGCTGGTTAACCGGCCACAGAACAGGACATCATCACTACTGAACTGAATGGAAAGGCTACAAATGATACGTCACAGGGAACAAATATATTTAATAATCATTTCTTAATTGTAGTAGAAAGTATCGGGACCAACAGTCCAAGACAAAAATCAGAGCAGTATGTTGAAAAAGTAACTCTCATAAAATTCAGTCATACGGATGTATTACACAGCGTCTCTTTCTGAAATTGAGAAAATTATACATTCTCTCAAAACTAAAAGCTCCTCTGGTTTTGATGGCACTACGGATTTGTTCCTATATACGAGTAATAATCCCGGTCACATCTGAAATATGTAATGCATAACTGACTCAAGGCATTTTTCCCGAGAGAGTGAAATATGCAGTTGTTAAATCCCTATTTAAGAAAGATGATGAAAGAGATGTCAATAGCCACCGACCTTTTTCACCATTGAGATCATTTTCCAAAATCTTTGATAAGGTGATGTATTCCAGAATAGTATCTCACCTTAGCAACAACAATATCCCCACCAAATCACAGGTTTGGTTTCAGAAGAATTGCGTTACTGGGAATGGTATTTATATGTTCACTCACCAAATTTTACAATCATTAGATAATAAAGTAGCACCTATCTAAGGTATTTGACTGTGTGAATCACAGTATTCTCCAAGAGAAATTGGAGTTTTATGATAAAGCCACCCAATGGATAATGTCGCATCTAACCTAAAAAAATGCAGAAACTTTTCTAAGTAATACAACCAATACATTCTGGGGACACTATTCTAACTCGGAAGAAATCACGTATGGGATTCCATTAGACTCAATCTTAGGTCTGCTATTGTCTACAAATATGTAAACGCCATTCCATCTAATGACAATAAGTAGAATTAATTCTGTTTGCGGATGACGTTAGTATTATAATCACTCCAAGCAAACATACATCGACAGAAAAAAAGACAAACAACGTTGTTAAAAGTATCATTGACTGGTTTTCTGCGAATGGTCTGAAACACAATTTTAAAAAGGCACAATATTTTCAGTTCTGCTCGTCTAGGGGCTCTGCAAAAATGACAAGTGTAACACATGGTGAGCAAATAATAAATATGACTGGAATTTCAAACGACTTAGGCTTCCATATTGATGAAAATTTAAACTGATAAGCATATTTTGGAACTCCTAAACAACTTAGTTCCGCTACATTTTCTCTTGGAATCATTGCAAATCTTTGGAAGAGATAGATCAATAAGATGCCATGTCTTACATATTTTCATTCAATAATGTCATATGGAATTATGTTCTGGGGTATCTCATTTTTAAGAAAGATTGAGTACTTGTGTAGTACTGTGTTCTAAGAGGGACAAACACAGTATTAAGTAGTCATCCTGGAAAATAACCGCTTTGCTGCTCTCGTAAATAATTTACATAACGACCAATTTCGTAGCTTATAAACCACACCATCAGGCTAGATCTGTTAAATTAGAAAAATCGTACGCTACAATTGTGGCCTCTTATAGTTACAATCAATAATGAGAAATAGAGCAAATTACTTAAATATCAGATATGATAGTAAACTTGCGACTTGGTTGGGACAGAATATTCATTGTCTATGAATAAATGACGCTATTAGCGATTCGTCAGGTAAGCAGAAAGCGTGGGTACATCATTCCTCAAGGGTGCCTAAGAAATTTTTTAGATACTCTGAGAAAGTCAAGAAATCTCTGCCGAACGAAATGTGATATAAAACAGATAATGGGTTGGAACACCCAGTCAAAGATGAAAAACACTATCAAGTATCTGGAACACCCAGTGAAAAGTGAAAAATACCTACAAAGAACTTGGGACACACAGTAAAAAATGAAAAACACCTGCGAAAAATCCGGATTCATCGTAGGTACTCTAATTTTCACTAGGTGATCCACATTTGTTGTAGGTGTTTATTCATTTTTGACTGGGTGTTCCGGATTCTTCGTAGATGTTTTTCATTTTCGACTTGGTGTTCCAACCCATTGTTTGTTTTATATCATTATATAGGGAGAATATTTCTTGATGATTCTTATAGTACTTAAAAAATATTTAGGCATGGTTGAGGAATCGTGGACTCATGCCTTCTGCTTACATGACGAATCTATACCATTTATTCATCAGCATGTACATACATATTACGCAAGCTACAGGAGGGTACTGTGTGCTACCACTAGTCATTTCCTTTCCTGTTCCACTCTCAAATAGAGCGAGGGAAAAACGAATGTCTGTGTGCTTTCATACGAACCGTAAGCTCTCTAATCTTATATTCGTGGTCCTTATGCGAAATATACGTTAGTGGGAGTAGAATCGTTCTGCAGTCAGCCTCAAATGCCGGTTCTCTGAATTTTCTCAAGATTCTCGTCGAACAGAATGTCGGCTTTCCTATACTGATTCCCATCTGAGTTTCCCAAGCACCTCCGTCATATTTGAGTGTTGTTCGAACTATCGGTAACAAATTTAGTATCCCGCCTCTGAACTGCTTCGATGTCGATGTCTTTCTCTAATATGATCTGGTGCGGATCCCAAAAACTCGATCAGCATTCAAAAATGGCTCACAGTAGTGTCCTAATGCCGTCTCTTTTACAGATGTACCTTACAGACAAGGAAAGTTCTAGCGTAACTATGTAGCTTCTTAGCTGCTAAACCGGTCGTTAAATAAATTATTTACAACAGCAACCAAGCGGTTATTATTCATGATGTCTACTTGCGTAATTCTCGTTGTAATTAGTGCCGAGAGCATTGTTGTGTAGGAGAGAAACCTCTGTATTGAGGAAGATCTCGATAAATCATCATCATCATTTAAGACTGATTATGCCTTTCAGCGTTCAGTCTGGAGCATAGTCCCCCTTATAAAATTCCTCCATTCAGTGATGACATTGGTGCCTCTTCTGGTGTTAAGCCTATTACTTCAAAATCATTCTTAACCGAATCCAGGTACCTTCTCTTTGGTCTACCCCGACTCCTCCTACCCTCTACTGCTGAACCCATGAGTCTCTTGCGTAACCTTGCTTCTCCCATGCGTGTAAAATGACCCCACCATCTAAGCCTGTTCGCCCTGACTGCTACATCTGTAGAGTTCATTCCCAGTTTTTCTTTGATTTCCTCATTGTGGACACCCTCCTGCCATTGTTCCCATAGAAGTACAGAAAGGGCAACAGCCTCAACGGGTGCGGGGCAAAGTCAGAACATGCGGGGACCAAGCAGCAATCGGTATTGTAGTTGTAAACTGTCGAAGCTGCGTTGGTAAAGTACCGGAACTTCAAGCGCTGATAGAAAGCACTGAAGCCGAAATCGTTATAGGTACAGAAAGCTGGCTGAAGCCAGAGATAAATTCTGCCGAAATTTTTACAAAGGTACAGACGGTGTTTAGAAAGGATAGATTGCATGCAACCGGTGGTGGAGTGTTCGTCGCTGTTAGTAGTAGTTTATCCTGTAGTGAAGTAGAAGTGGATAGTTCCTGTGAATTATTATGGGTGGAGGTTACACTCAACAACCGAGCTAGGTTAATAATTGGCTCCTTTTACCGACCCCCCGACTCAGCAGCATTAGTGGCAGAACAACTGAGAGAAAATTTGGAATACATTTCACATAAATTTTCTCAGCATGTTATAGTCTTAGGTGGAGATTTCAATTTACCAGATATAGACTGGGACACTCAAATGTTTAGGACGGGTGGTAGGGACAGAGCATCGAGTGACATTATACTGAGTGCACTATCCGAAAATTACCTCGAGCAATTAAACAGAGAACCGACTCGTGGAGATAACATCTTGGACCTACTGGTAACAAACAGACCCGAACTTTTCGACTCTGTAAGTGCAGAACAGGGAATCAGTGATCATAAGGCCGTTGCAGCATCCCTGAATTTGGAAGTTAATAGGAATGTAAAAAAAGGGCGGAAGGTTTATCTGTTTAGCAAGAGTAATAGAAGGCAGATTTCAGACTACCTAACAGATCAAAACGAAAATTTCTGTTCCGACACTGACAATGTTGAGTGTTTATGGAAAAAGTTCAAGGCAATCGTAAAATGCGTTTTAGACAGGTACGTGCCGAGTAAAACTGTGAGGGACGGGAAAAACCCACCGTGTTACAACAACAAAGTTAGGAAACTACTGCGAAAGCAAAGAGAGCTTCACTGCAAGTTTAAACGCAGCCAAAACCTCTCAGACAAACAGAAGCTAAACGATGTCAAAGTTAGCGTAAGGAGGGCTATGCGTGAAGCGTTCGGTGAATTCGAAAGTAAAATTCTATGTACCGACTTGACAGAAAATCCTAGGAAGTTCTGGTCTTACGTTAAATCAGTAAGTGGCTCGAAACAGCATATCCAGACACTCCGGGATGATGATGGCATTGAAACAGAGGATGACACGCGTAAAGCTGAAATACTAAACACCTTTTTCCAAAGCTGTTTCACAGAGGAAGACCGCACTGCAGTTCCTTCTCTAAATCCTCGCACAAACGAAAAAATGGCTGACATCGAAATAAGTGTCCAAGGAATAGAAAAGCAACTGGAATCACTCAACAGAGGAAAGTCCACTGGACCTGACGGGATACCAATTCGATTCTACACAGAGTACGCGAAAGAACTTGCCCCCCTTCTAACAGCCGTGTACCGCAAGTCTCTAGAGGAACGGAAGGTTCCAAATGATTGGAAAAGAGCACAGGTAGTCCCAGTCTTCAAGAAGGGTCGTCGAGCAGATGCGCAAAACTATAGACCTATATCTCTGACGTCGATCTGTTGTAGAATTTTAGAACATGTTTTTTGCTCGAGTATCATGTCGTTTTTGGAAACCCAGAATCTACTCTGTAGGAATCAACATAGATTCCGGAAACAGCGTTCGTGTGAGACCCAACTCGCTTTATTTGTTCATGAGACCCAGAAAATATTAGATACAGGCTCCCAGGTAGATGCTATTTTTCTTGACTTCCGGAAGGCGTTCGATACAGTTCCGCACTGTCGCCTGATAAACAAAGTAAGAGCCTACGGAATATCAGACCAGCTGTGTGGCTGGATTGAAGAGTTTTTAGCAAACAGAACGCAGCATGTTGTTATCAACGGAGAGACGTCTACAGACGTTAAAGTAACCTCTGGTGTGCCACAGGGGAGTGTTATGGGACCATTGCTTTTCACAATATATATAAATGACCTAGTAGATAGTGTCGGAAGTTCCATGCGGCTTTTCGCGGATGATGCTGTAGTATACAGAGAAGTTGCAGCATTAGAAAATTGTAGCGAAATGCAGGAAGATCTGCAGCGGATAGGCACTTGGTGCAGGGAGTGGCAACTGACCCTTAACATAGACAAATGTAATGTATTGCGAATACGTAGAAAGAAGGATCCTTTATTGTATGATTATATGATAGCGGAACAAACACTGGTAGCAGTTACTTCTGTAAAATATCTGGGAGTATGCGTGCGGAACGATTTGAAGTGGAATGATCATATAAAATTAATTGTTGGTAAGGCGGGTACCAGGTTGAGATTCATTGGGAGAGTCCTTAGAAAATGTAGTCCATCAACAAAGGAGGTGGCTTACAAAACACTCGTTCGACCTATACTTGAGTATTGCTCATCAGTGTGGGATCCGTACCAGATCGGGTTGACGGAGGAGATAGAGAAGATTCAAAGAAGAGCGGCGCGTTTCGTCACAGGGTTATTTGGTAACCGTGATAGCGTTACGGAGATGTTTAACAAACTCAAGTGGCGGACTCTGCAAGAGAGGCGCTCTGCTTCGCGGTGTAGCTTGCTCGCCAGGTTTCGAGAGGGTGCGTTTCTGGATGAGGTATCGAATATATTGCTTCCCCCTACTTATACCTCCCGAGGAGATCACGAATGTAAAATTAGAGAGATTAGAGCGCGCACAGAGGCTTTCAGACAGTCGTTCTTCCCGCGAACCATACGCGACTGGAACAGGAAAGGGAGGTAATGACAGTGGCACGTAAAGTGCCCTCCGCCACACACCGTTGGGTGGCTTGCGGAGTATAAATGTAGATGTAGATGTACTAGTACCTGCAATCATCCTAGCTACTTTCATATCCGTAACCTCAACCTTGTTGATAAGGTAACCTGAATCCACCCAGCTTTCGCTCTCATACAACAAAGTTGGTCGAAAGATTGAACGGTGCACAGATAACTTAGTCTTGGTACTGACTTCCTTCTTGCAGAAGAGAGTAGATCGTAGCTGAGCCCTCACTGCATTAGCTTTGCTACACCTCGCTTCCAGTTCTTTCACTATGTTGCCATCCTGTGAGAATATGCATCCTAAGTACTTGAAACCGTCCACCTGTTCTAACTTTGTTCCTCCTATTTGGCACTCAGTCCGTTTATATCTCTTCCCACTGACATTACTTTCGTTTTGGAGATGCTAATCTTCATACCATAGTCCTTACATTTCTGATCTAGCTCTGAAATATTACTTTGCAAACTTTCAGTCGAATCTGCCATCACAACTAAGTCATCCGCATATGCGAGACTGCTTATTTTGTGTTCACATATCTTAATCTCATCCAGCCAGTCTATTGTTTTCAACATATAATCCATAAATAATATGAACAACAGTGGAGACAGGTTGCAGCCTTGTCTTACCCCCGAAACTACTCTGAACCATGAACTCAATTTACCGTCAACTCTAACTGTTGCCTGACTATCTATGTAAAGACCTTTAATTGCTTGCAAAAGTTTGCCTCCTATTCCATAATGTCATAGAACAGACAATAACTTCCTCCTAGGAACCCGGTCATATGCCTTTTCTAGATCTACAAAGCATAGATTCAATTCCCTGTTCCACTCGTAACACTTCTCCATTATTTGCCGTAAGCTAAGGCATCAACAAGATTCACCAGCAGTTTTCCTGACCTGTCCAAAATACTTGTCATTTCTTTCTTACCTCCCTTTCGAAGACCGCTAATTACTCTCCAGAATGGTTTTCCAGCAGCTTGACCCAAAGTCTCCAACCTGTTTCCAAAGTCTTCCCAAGATTTCTTCTTGGATGCTGCAATTATCTGTTTGGCTTTGTTTCTTTCTTCAACTTAACTTTCTCTGTCTACCAGAGTTCTAGTATGTAGCCATTTTTGATACGCCTTATTTTTCCTTTTACAGGCTGCCTTGACTGTGTCATTCCACCAAGCTGTTTGCTTCATCCTACCGTTACACACTACTGTTCCAAGACATTCTTTAGCCACTTCTAGTACTGTGTCCCTGTACCTTGTCTATTCCTTTTCCAATGACTGTAATTGAATACATTCAACTAACTGGTACCTTTCTGAGATCACTGTTATGTACTTGTGCCTGATTTTCTTATCCTGAAGTTTCTCCACTCTTATCCTCCTACATATGGACCTGAACTCCTGCACTTTCGGTCTCACAATACCAATTTCACTGCAGATTAAATAGTGATCAGTGTCATCAAAGAATCCCCTGAATACATGTGTGTCCCTCACAGCCTTCCTGAATTCCTGATCTGTTATTATATAGTCAATGACAGATCTGGTTCCCCTGTCTTCCCAAGTATACCGGTGAATGTTCGTATGTTTAAAAAAGGAGTTTGTGATTACTAAGCCCATACTGGCACAGACGTTCAAGAGTTGTTTCCCGTTCCTGTTAGCCTCCATATCCTCTCCAAATTTACCCATAACCTTTTCATACCCTTCTGTTCGATTTCCAATCCTGGCATTAAAATCACCCATGAGCAGAACACTGTCCTTGTCCTTTACTCTAACAACTACATCACTGAGTGCGTCATAATAACTATCCATCTTATCTAGATCTGTCCTTTCACAATGCGAATATACTGACACAATCCTAATTTTTTTGCTAGACACTGTCAAATCTATCCACATCAGTCGTTCGTTTACATACCTTATTGCAACTACGCTGGGTTCCATTTCTTTTCTGATGTAAAGCCCTACACCCCATTATGCTATTCCTGCTTTGACTCCTGACAGGTAGACCTTGTATTCTCCCACTTCCTCTTCTTTCTCACCCCTTACCCGAATGTCACTAACAGCTAAAACGTCCAGCCACATCTTACTTGCAGCCTCTGCCAGCTCTACCTTCTTCCCAGAGTAGCCCCCATTGATATTAATAGCTCCCCATCTCGTTACCATTCGTTTGCCGAGTCGTATCTTAGGAGTCCCTGGTTTGTCAATTAGAGGTGGGACTCCGTCACCTCCAGAGGTCCGAGGCATTTTGCTCTGATTGCTGCCAGCATCATATTTGAAGTACCAGGGAAGCAGGTTGCTAGCCTTACTTGCCCCGGGTCCCGTTGAGTTTTACCCCTAACGGTTGAGGGACTAACCGGTGGATTTGGCAGCCTTTGCCGTCTGAGCACAAAGGTGACCACGACTCAGAATATGTCCGAGATGCCCAGCCTTATTCCAAAGTAACTGGTATCCCGACTGTCAGGACCACTTACTTGGCCACTCATACGCTGCCCGTAGTTAATGAACTATGACATGACAACATGAACCCACACCATGAACCACCATGGTCTCGATAAATAATAATAACATTTGTTTTGACCACTACAGTCTTTTATTCACAGCGTAACTGCGAATACTGTGCCGATGGTGCTGGTATGACGGCGTCGAAACGAACGCTGTGGTTGCAGCTGGAGGGCGGCGCAGCGCGCTGTTCCCACGGCTGTTGCGGGTTGCCACGCGGCAGCGGCGGCTGGAGGCGGCGCCCGTATTTCGTCGCGGAATGGCGAGCGCCCCCGCCCCCGCCTCCCGCCACCGCCCCCGTCTGACGCACCCCCGGCGTGACCTTGGCCGTCTGCCGCGCCCGTTATGCGTCCCAGACGCTCCGGAGTCGGCACTGACCCGCGCCGCCACGCAACAAAAAACCGCTGCGCCCCTTTCGTCGCACCCTCGGGGTCCGCTGTATACAAATACAAGCACATTCCTCGCCGAAAGCTGCGCCATCGCGCGGATCTCTAGGGACGCCGCGTGCACTTATAGAGCTTCCGAAATACTGTTTCATTCTACTGCTTCAGTCACTTGTTACTAATATTTATAGCACGTTGCGTTTCGGCAGAAATATGCCATCATCAAGTGCACTACAGTTCCATATACAGGGTTGCACACGAAATGTGTTACCATTTTGTTTTTGAATATAAACTTTATTGTCAATACAATATGAAAGGAACATATACTACAATGAAGAGCCGTCCATGGAGATTTGTTCTAACTCAGCACTTGCTCAATATGTCCACCATTTCGTTTCCTAACTTCCTTCAAACGAACACTGAAGTTAGTGATTACCCTACGGTACATCTCTTCCGTAATTTCACTGCAAGCTTGAAGAATAAGTCTTCTGAGCATTAAATCACGTGGACGTTTCGGGAAAATTTTTTCGTTTAGGTACCCCCAAAGAAAAAAGTCACATGGATTGAGGTCTGGACTATTGGGGGGCCAATTTTGTCCGTCACTGAAGCGACCTGGAGACCTGAGTGAAATGATCCGCATGTCGAAATGCTCGTGTAAAAACTCCAACACAGTGTTTGCAGTATGTGGCCTTGCTCCATCTTGCATGAACCACTGCATGTAGAAGGGCAGGGCAGTAGCAAGAAGCTGTGAAATTTAATGGAGCTCAGAAGACGTGCTGTAGGGTAACCACTAACTTCAGTTTTCGTTTGAAGGAAGTTAGGAAACGAAATGGTGGACATATTGAGCATGTGCTGAGTTAGAACAAATCTCCATGGACGGCTCTTCATTGTACTATATGTTCCTTTCAGGTTGTATTGACAATAAAGTTTATATTAAAAAACAAAATGGTTCGTGCGCCACCCTGTACATTAATCTGACGTATGATGAGGATTATTTGTTGCTTCTGCGAATGAGATCATTTTTGCTGGATATGTGTCTGCCACACAAAGCACAGCAATAAACACATTTATAATTTATCACTGTCAGAATGGTTTAAATGGCTCTTAGCACTATGGGACTTAACATCTGAGGTCATCAGTCCCCTAGACTTAGAACTAGTTGAACCTAACTAACCTAACGACCCACACACATTCATGCCCGAGGTAGGATTCGAACCTGCGACCGTAGCAGCCGTGTGGTTCCGGACTGAAGCGCCTACAACCGCTCAACCACAGCGGTCGGCTACCAGTTTCACATTCAGATGTTTACGTACAGAGTGTTTCCGTAAGAGCATGCAAAAGTTTAACAGGACATAGAGGATGCTTCACTGAACAATTGAGGTAGGGAACTTGGGGTCGCAGAAACCAGCTTAAGAAGATAATAGGAATAAAATCACATTACTGTGTACATTTTTACTTACTTAACTGCAAATACCATCGTTGACACAATGAACGTACCATCTGTACTGTGTGTTACAAAATGTACTGAAAATGACGGCATCAACCTCAATGCAAGCATGACATCGACGAACAGGATTCTGACGCACCCTGATGAAGACGGAGTGCTGATAAATATCCCTGGTGTGTTTCGAAACACATCAGAGGCAGCTACGAATATGGCAACTAACCATCTCCGTATCCACTGGAGTCTCACACACATGTGAGGAGATTTAGGTCAGGTGACCTCGCAGACCATGGAATAGGACCTCCCGTTCCAAACCAGCGATCAGGAAATACTGTTCCAGTACTGCTCCATCATATTATACTGTACATCTCTGAATAGCACTGAGTAATGATTGGATCTGTCATTGATTCATAGCACATTCTGTCATGGGACAATGTAAATACGAGACAACAGAGCCACCTTGTGGACAAGTAAAGTAACAAGACCTGCATCATGACTTCCTGGTAATCAGACTCGTCCTCCTTCTTTCCTTGCAGGAAATAAAGAATGTACATGTAAATAAACAGCACAGCACGTGTAAACTTGTACGCACGTTAGTTGTAAATATGCTGGAAAACAGTAATACTAGACAAAACGGTAGACAGGTTTACTGCCGTATCTCCTTAAGCTGGCTTCTCCGACCGCAGGTTCCCTACCTCAAATTGTTCAGTGGAGCATTCTCCATGTCCTGTTATATTTTTCGCGCTTTTACGGAAACACGCTGTGTAATACAGTAGCTTGAAATAGTGATGTATTGGTAACATCTGGTTTATTGGGTGTCGAAGTACACATGTTCATAAGAAGATTGTTCCAATATTAACATGTAGTCCACGTATTGTGTTCGAGTATAATGACTTTTCTGGAGACTAGAAATCTACTCTGTAGGAATCAGCATGGGTTTCGAAAAAGACGGTCATGTGAAACCCAGCTCGCGCTATTCGTCCACGAGACTCAGAGGGCCACAGACTCGGGTTCACAGGTAGATGCCGTGTTTCTTGACTTCCGCAAGGCGTTCGATACAGTTCCCCACAGTCGTTTATTGAACAAAGTAAGAGCATATGGACTATCAGACCAATTGTGTGATTGGATTGAGGAGTTCCTAGATAACAGGACGCAGCATGTTATTCTCAATGGAGAGAAGTCTTCCGAAGTAAGAGTAATTTCAGGTGTGCCGCAGGGGAGTGTCATAGGACCGTTGCTGTTCACAATATACATAAATGACCTGGTGGATGACATCGGAAGTTCACTGAGGCTTTTTGCAGATGATGCTGTGGTGTATCGAGAGGTTGTAACAATGGAAAATTGTACTGAAATGCAGGAGGATCTGCAGCGAATTGACGCATGGTGCAGGGAATGGCAACTGAATCTCAATGTAGACAAGTGTAATGTGCTGCGGATACACAGAAAGATAGATCCTTTATCATTTAGCTACAAAATAGCAGGTCAGCAACTGGAAGCAGTTAATACCATAAATTATCTGGGAGTACGCATTAGGAGTGATTTAAAATGGAATGATCATATAATGTTGATTGTCGGTAAAGCAGATGCCAGACTGAGATTCATTGGAAGAATCCTAAGGAAATGCAATCCGAAAACAAAGGAAGTAGGTTACAGTACGCTTGTTCGCCCACTGCTTGAATACTGCTCAGCAGTGTGGGATCCGTACCAGATAGGGTTGATACAAGACATAGAGAAGATCCAACGGAGAGCAGCGCGCTTCGTTACAGGATCATTTAGTAATCGCGAAAGCGTTACGGAGATGATAGATAAACTCCAGTGGAAGACTCTGCAGGAGAGACGCTCAGTAGCTCGGTACGGGCTTTTGTCAAAGTTTCGAGAACATACCTTCACCGAAGAGTCAAGCAGTATATTGCTCCCTCCTACGTATATCTCGCGAAGAGACCATGAGGATAAAATCAGAGAGATTAGAGCCCACACAGAGGCATACCGACAATCCTTCTTTCCACGAACAATACGAGACTGGAATAGAAGGGAGAACCGATAGAGGTACTGAAGGTACCCTCCGCCACACACCGTCAGGTGGCTTGCGGAGTATGGATGTAGATGTAGATGTAGATGTAGATGAATCCTGTGCCACCGAAAAATGTTGATCCAAAAACTGCAGCAGAAATAGCAAAAGGCGCTGCTCAGTATCTGTATGCTTGTAATATAGTCAAATATAGTCCTAATGATACTATAGAGAGTAGACCTTGCAATGCTTGTGTGTAGTTTAGATCCTTTAAGGGGAGGTTTACTATCTTTGACCCGAAAAAAGCATGTTTTATGAGAATTTTTTTTCGGGACATGTTATAGATATCAGTGTCAAATTTGATCAAAATGTTTATTGATATTTCCTTTACAAACTGGAATTTTTTCGACCGGAAATGTCGAAGAGCAAAGGCGGAAGTGCCGTCGTAGCGACAAAAAATTTCGATGTAGACCTCCACGCGCGGTGTGTCACAGGTCAGCCAGCTCGTCTGAAATCAAAATTGAGTTGACGTTAGCAAAGTATATAAAATTCTTTAGGAGTTGTACCTCGCTTAAGTTATTTCGACCATAGGAAACAAAATGGTGGCCATTTGAAAAAAAAATAGGGGTTTTTTCATCGATTTTTCGACTTTGTCGGCCAAGTAAAAATATTTATAGTTGATGGATCGGAATAAAAGTGGTACAACTCCTAGACAATTTAGTTAGCTTCGTCGGAAACAAACAATCATGCCAATCGGTTCAGTAGATTTGAAGTTACCATATCGCACGATAAGAAAAACGTCATTTCGAGAAAAACGCGTTTGAAGTTTTGACTACATATAAATGCAATATTATGCAACGTACGTTCAATCTGCTATTCCGGGTCCATAAACTAGTCCTTCCTCTTCCTCATAGAGCCATCCTGCGCTGATCCAGAGCCGCTCGTTCGGCCGCTGACAAGCGGTTTTCGGCCGCTTGAATCCGGTGGTCGTCCGAATGCTTGGCGAACTGCGTCGAATAGATCTCATGGTGACGTCCATCGTTGTCATGGTCTTCAGAATTGCTGAATACCTTTTGCTGAAGCTGCTCACTGCCAGGAAAGTCGCAGTCTCCATAGTCTTCTCACCAGAATGAAAATGCTTGGGGGTTAACTTCCAAACACACCCGTTCAAACTTTCATTTGAATTTTGTTTGTTTCCTCCCAGGCACCGGTACAATAACTCGCCCTCCGAAAGAAAAAAACTGGTGCGTGAAAAAGGCCGATTTCAGGCAGGTGCATTTTTTTTTGTTCAGCCGTGAATAACAAACATTTCCGTTTCGTACTTGGAAAAACCATTTCAGGGGAGTATTCTACACACTTTTATGGATCCAAAAACGCAATTTTAAAAAAAAATCGATTTTTTGAACCAAAAGATAATAAACCTTCCCTTTTTGATGTGATGAGCTCGTGTTACAGTTACTCCTGCTAAAAGAAAGATGCCTGTATTAAGCATGGGGAAATGTATAGGATTTAAAGGTAAGGTTCCTATAGGCGTTTACGTTTCAAAGAGTCTTTGGAATGTAAACATGTGAATGTGAATGTAATAAGTGATGTTGTGTTTATTGCAGTGGTGAGTATGCCAGAAAAATAAATTTCCAGGAAACGTAGTTAAATTTGGGTACGTAACTTCACTGGCACACCCAGCAAATAATGCTCAATCAACATGTATATCTAGAACCCAATAGAACTGAATCTGTTAATGTATATGTAACTGTGATGCACCTGGTTAAGGCAATATATTGCCGAAGCGCGTCGTGCTAACAAATACTAGTGAAACGTGACTGAAGCAGTAAAAATTAAAAAAAAAAATGGCTCTGAGCATTATGGGACTTAACATCTGAGGTCATCAGTCCCCTAGAACTTAGAACTACTTAAACTTAACTAACCTAAGGACATCACACACATCCATGCCCGAGGCCGGATTCGAACCTGCGACCGTAGTGGTCGCGCGGTTTCAGACTGAAGCGCCTAGAGCCGCTCGGCCACACCGGCCGGCCAGTAAAAATTATTTTTTAAAATCATAATGCAGTTGCTGACTTCAGTCAATTCCACACAACATAAATGTAAATTGAACTTATACACTACGAAGTCGATGGTGACAAAACGTCAACGTTAGAAACCCCCAAGATAAGAGGCGATTCAGGATGAGGAACAATAAAAAGATAAATTAGTAATTATAACATTAGTAGCTCCCATCTGTGCTCTTCAGTCCGAAGACGGGTTTGATGCAACTTGTAATGATTTCTCAAAGAAAAGAAAATGAACAAAGTGTAATTTTCGAATATTGATTGTTCGAGAGGTAGGACACATCGCACTGACGATGGAAGAAACATACTCGTAATAATGGCGTGGTATCCTAGATTTCTCACCTTATTGTAAAAGTTGAAATCCTGTTGTATCGACTGAAAACTATTACCTGAAATTTAATTTTTCAGACGCAAAAGTCATCGTTGGAGAGCAGGGAAGCTTGGTGACACAGAACCGAAAGATGTGAAATTTCAATGCAAGAAATGATTTGCAAGAATGATTATCAGACTTCGGTAAAAACAAAACTGGACTGCAGGCTCGACTTGTGAAAGTCGTAAATGTACATTTGATAGCGCTCTGATAGTGCGATATTACCACGTCACCAAATCGTCCACTTACAACGGCTTAATTAGCTGGAACATATAAATGCTTCATTTATAGCAGGACAGAATCATAGTGCTCTTGTAAAAGAATGAATGAAAGTACATTTGTAATTATCAAATTATTTTTAAATCAAATACATTGCCTCTTTCTCATCACATCCATTCGAGAGAGCTAACAGAAAGCAAAAGACACGTGATGATTCCAGATTAAAGCGTACATCAGTTTTTTTTTAAACAACTATTGCTGGAATTTTTTACAAAGATTTTCATATACACTAGCGATTAACTTACAGAAAAATCATTATATTTGATGATGTATTTCAAACTCTCCACGCTAATCTATCCTGTACAAGCCACTTTATCTCTGTGTAACTGCTGCAACTTACATACTTTTGAACCCCCTTTCAGTATTCAGCCCCCCCCCTCCTCCCCCAGCTCCCCCTACAGCATTATCCTCCAAACTTATATCTCAGGATGAGTCTTCTTTCAGTGCTACTTCTTTAGTTATTCTATCTCCCCATCTAATCTTCACAATTCTTCTGTAGCACTACATATCAAATGCTTCGATTGTCTTCTTCTCTGCACCGTTTACACTTTTATATACACAAAAATGCACTCCACCTTTACAATATGCTTCCTCTTCTTCAGAAACGCTTTTGTTATTAATGCTAGTCTGTACTTTATATCCTGTTTTCCTCGTCCATCATCAGCTGCTTCGCTGCCCAAATACAAAATCTCATCTCATTTCCTATTGCAATCCCTCAGCCTTGCCTTAGCCTTGAATTACTTTTCTTGATATTCACCTTATAACCTATTTTCTAGTAATTATACATTCCATCTGATTGATCGTCCGAGTCCTTTGCTGTCTCTGATAGAGTTACAATGTCCTTAAATTTTTATTTCTGCTCCCTGAACTTTAATTGTCTTTTTAAATTTCTTTTTAGTTTCCTTCAATGTATTGAGTAAGCTGCTTAAAGGATAGACTACAACCGCTGCCTCACTAGCTTCTCAACTGCGGCTTCTCCTCTCACGCCCTTTAACTCATATACCTGCAGTCCGATATATGTACAAATTGTGGACAACCCTCTCGCGTGTATGTATACACAATTTTCCATTCTTTTTTTACCATTAAATTGTGCCACGTACATATCGCGAAATGACCTTGATTGAGGGGGGGGGGGGGGGGGGAGGGTTTACTTAGGGAAATGAGAACCCAAGCGGAGGCTTACTGACAGTTGATATTTCCATACACTATGCGTTTGAAGCAGGAGAGCTATGATAATACGATCCGTAAGGTGTCTTGAGGAGTTTAGAAGTGGATGTCGATGCTATCTGGTGATTTCTGGAGGAAAGGATGTAGTCGTATGTAGAACGCTCGCTTCTTCGGCCACCTTCATTTTGCAGCTGGACAGTCTGTTCTTTGCCGACAGTGTATATAAACACCAACGACGAACAAAGCTGGTTTGAAGGAGGGCTTGTAATTCAGTTAAAATAAAACAAAAACAACACAAGACTACGTTTTTAAAAATTTTTGTCTATTGATTTTTCAAAATTAAGTGTTCTAGAATCAGTCTGTAATGCTGGGTCTAGAAATTATATTCATTTTGTTCTATCACGTCAAGATTTTTCACAGAATAAGATCTCATATTTTGAAGACATAAAGAAATGACGCACAAATATTAAAATATAATTTTCATCGAAGTTTATGTAGTTATAAATATTGTTTTATTTTTGGGCATTTACTAAAAATACCACAAACATTTCTATAAGCAGCTTTTAATTTTCGAACTTCCTATTTTTTTATTTCCTCACAGACCAGTCACCGGTACTGCCCCTCTTCAGCATCCAACAATAATCCATCACAGTTTCAGTCAAATTTCCCTGGCACAGCTTCTCCATCTCCTTAATGTTCTGGTGTATGTGTCCTCCATGCTCTTCTCTATAATGTGTTTTTCGTGAAATAGTATGTGAGTGTAGGAACTGAGCTTTTATTTTGCACTCATGTTTCGACCCTACTTACTGAAATTTCCCGACGTGATTTTGACAATGTACTTTGTAATATTCGTGCTTTTCTTATTTCCTAGAAAGTTTTCAGTAAATGACCAGAAGCCAGACCATGCATTGCTTTTTGAAGCATTTATCGTATTCTCAGCTTCGTGATCCACCATCAATTTGTGAATGTTAGGACCAAAAAATTCCAGCTTGCAATATTCCTTGACTGATGAAGGGAAATTTCATGGAAAGGTACTTAAAGCATAATCAATCTTATGAGAGCCCAGTCTTCTGACTAGTTTGATGCGGCTCTCTACGAATTCCTCTCCTGTGTCAACCTTTTTATCTCAGTCTCAGAGTAACACACACAACATTCCCAATTATTTATTGGATATATTATACTCTCTGTCTTACCTACATTTTTTACCCTCTACAGCTCGGTCAAGTATCAAGGAGATCATTGCTTTGACGACTTAACACATGTCGTGTCATCCTGAAGATTATACGGTTAGATCGCGTAACTAATGAGGAGGTACTGAATAGAACAGAACCACAACTTGACTAAAAGAAGAGATCGGTTGATAGCACACATTCTGAGATGTCAAACGGCCACCAGTATGGTATTGGAGCGAAGTGTAGGAAGTAAAAATCGTAGAGGGAGAAAGCGAGATGTACACAGTAAGCAAAAAAATGGTTCAAATGGCTCTGAGCACTATGGGACATCAGTCTGAGGACATCAGTCCTCTAGAACTTAGAACTACTTAAACCTAACTAACCTAAGGACATCAGACACATCCATGCCCGAGGCAGGATTCGAACCTGCGACCGTAGCGGACGCGCGGTTCCAGACTCTAGCGCCTAGAACCGCTCGGCCACTCCGGCCGGCCACAGTAAGCAGATTCGGAAGGATGGAGATTACAGTAGTTATTTAGAGATGAAGAAACTTGCTCAGGATAGAGCAGCATGGAGAGCTGCATCAAACCAGTGTTCAGATTGAAGACCACAACAGCAGCAACAACAACAAAAACATCCTGTCCCTTCTTCATACTAGTGTTTTCCATATGTTCTTCTCTTTCCCGATTTTGCGGAGAGCCTCCATATTACTCGTCTAATTACACCTTATTTTACCATCCTTCTACAGCACTATATCTCAGATGCTTCGATTCTTTCCCGGCTTTCTCACAGTTAGTGATTGCTGGAAGTATTGAAATCTCTGTGTTCCTCGACAGTTTTTACCCTCTGCAGCTCCATCTAGTACCATATTCTGTGATATTTTAACGTATGTCCTACCATTCCGTCCCTCCTTCTTGTCAATGTTTTCCATAGATTCCTTTCCTGTCCAATTCTGCGCAGAACCTCCTCATTCCTTACCTTATCTGTTGTGGACTGGCAAGACAGCCAATCCACTAGGATCAAGCCGAAAGGCACGCGTTTAAGCTCACGCAGGCTGGCGTGAGGTCTGGAACAGGACAAGGTAATGAGACTAGCAAAAATAGTATGTAGCTGCTGGAATACTTAACTTTAATCCATAATTGGTGAACATCGCTCTTGACGGTACATGTTTTACAGCATCAATAGTAACTGGTAATGGCGCCTTGCTAGGTTGTAGCAAATGACGTAGCTGAAGGCTATGCTAACTATCGTCTCGGCAAATGAGAGCGTAATTTGTCAGTGAACCATCGCTAGCAAAGTCGGCTGTACAACTGGGGCGAGTGCTAGGAAGTGTCTCTAGACCTGCCGTGTGGCGGCGCTCGGTCTGCAATCACTGATAGTGGCGACACGCGGGTCCGACGTATACTAACGGACCGCGGCCGATTTAAAGGCTACCACCTAGCAAGTGTGGTGTCTGGCGGTGACACCACATTATCAGTCCACCAAATTTTCAATATTCTTCTGTAGCATCACATCTCAAATGTTTTGATTATCTTCCGTTCCGGTTTTCCCACAGTACATGTTTCACTAATTCTGTGCTCCAAATGTATCTTCTCATAAATTTCTTCCTCAAATTAAGATCTATGTTTCAGCTAGCATTTGGCCAGGAATGCCGTTTTTGTCAGTGCTATTCTGCTTTTTATAACATCTTTGCTCCGTCTGTTAAGGTTATTTTGCTGCCTAGGTATCAGAATTCCTTAACATCACCTACTTCGTTATCATCAATTTTAATCTTAAATTTCTCGCTGTTCTCGTTTTTCTTCGATTTACTCTCAAACCATATTCTGTACTCATTGGATTGCTCATTTTATTCAACAGATCCTGTAATTATTTTTGACTTTTCGTGTCTTACAACCTCTTTAATCCGAGAATTTCGTTCTTCCATTCTTATCCCACAGTTCTTCTCCGAAACAAAATCTGGTAGTAAAGTAAAATTTTTTCCCGACGGAAACAATGACTTCTTGGTAGCTAAATTTATGAAAACAAGGAAGGCGGAACAACATAGAAAAAGGTTAGGCTAAAATTACGTGAAAAGGGAATACAAAAGAAAAAGAGATAAATGGAGAGAGCCGCGTCCATGAAAGAACACATCTTAAATACGAATGCTGGCGCCTGACAGTACATTTGGCTTCGTTGGCGGGGTTCTCTCGTCCACGTCCCGTTCCGTTGCTTCACGGTTTCCTTTGGTCCCCCCACCCCCGCAGCTTTGACCTTGGCCGCCATGCTCGGCAGCCTCTTACCTGGCAGGTGGTCCCAGAGGCTGTTGCGTTGCCAGGTTCTGCGGCAGGGGTGGAACCCAGATTCTGTTCTGATATCAAGCACACTTCGTAAGATTTTGCTCGCGCGTGGGACCTGTTTACCCTTTACGGCTATTTATTACCTTGGTTGCACGATATATGCTTACGCTGTTCGTGAAAAGAATGAAGGATCTTGCTCAAGATTTGGCGAAATCAATATATAGCCCAGTTTGTTTACACTTCCACTGTGATTCTTTCCAAGTGTAAATATTCGCTTTATGCCATGAGTACCAAAAACGTTTTCATCTTCATGTGCAAGATCACATTTCCTCCGCCAGCCGCATAACGACCTGCGGTAGGACGTGCTTCTGCTGCCAGTGTCTCCGCCCTCCCCCTTTTTTCCCTGTTTCATTCGCGAATGGCCAAGGGAACAACTGGCCACGGGAAGTATAATAGTTTTTAAACATTCGTATGAGTTATAATCTCTCTTATTTTTTCGTTGTGGTCTTTTTGCGAGACATACTGTATATGTGCCGAAGTAGTACAGGGTGTTTATAAATGAATATTGGGGTTTTAACGCTTTATAATGTTTATTACATTAAACTTACCGTTATAAATGATATGTCAAATGAAAGAGCAACTCAAGCAGCTGTGTTTGGCACCAGTGCGCATGCGCATTGGTTGAGCTTCACTGTACCCAAGCGCTGGATAGGCCGCAAGAGGCCCAATGACAGGGCTTGCTTTGCATGGCCTCCACGTTCACCCGACCTGACACCATGCGATTTTTTCCTTTGGGGCTTCATCAAGGATCGTGTGTACGTGCCTCCGCTACCAGCAAATCTCCCTGAATTAAGAAACCGGATTGAAGCAGCTATTGCTACAATCACTGAAGACACACTTACCAACGTTTGGGAATAACTCGGCTATAGACTTGATGTGTGCCGTGTGACAAATGGTGCTCACATTGAACATTTATAAGGTTCTTGGTACAACTATTTGAGTTGCTCTTTCATTTGACATATCATTCATAACTGTATGTTTAATATAATAAATATTATAAAGCGTTAAAACCCCGATATTCATTTATAAACACTCTGTATATCGCTCGGCTCTTCGCGGAATGTATTCTCTCGGAATTTCAGTTGCAAACCTCCCTGTGATTAACAACGCCTCCCTCGTTGCGACTGCAACTGCAGTTGCTTGAGCTTGTTCGTAATGTTCTCGTGTAGACTATTCAATCCCGTGACAAAATGCACCGCTCTTCGGTGGATCTTCTCTATTCTTTCTGTTAATCCAAGCCGCGCGGGGTTAGCAGAGAGGTCTGTTCGGTCAGAGGGTTAGCTGCCCTCTGTAATAATAAAAAACTTAGTTAATGGATCAACGAGGAACTGAAATGGGTATCTTGGACGTCCACCCCGAGCAGATGAAACGAACGCCGGCAAAGTAGCTCAGCGTGTTCGGTCAGAGGGTTTCGCTACCCTCTGTAGTAAAAAAACTGAGTGAACGGATCAACGAACAACCTGAACAGGTGTCACTGGACGTCCGCCACGAACAAATACAACGAACAATATAGAACAAAATGAGATTTAAAAAAAAAGTGGTCTAAGGGGCTACAGTCATGGACTGTGCGGCTGGTCCCGGCGGAGGTTCGAGTCCTCCCTGGGGCGTGGCTGTGTGTGTTTGACCGTAGGATAATTTAGGTTAAGTAGTGTGTAAGCTTAGGGACTGATGACCTTAGCAGTTAAGTCCCTTAAGATTCCACACACATTTGAACAATTTTTTGTTAATACAATCTGGTAACGGTTCTGGACCGATAGCCTTTACTCAAGACTCTTTCGAACAAATATTTTTATGTTATTTCTTCCGTAGATGATTTAAATTTCCTTTAGACGCTACCAATGAATTTCATTCAGGCTCTCGCGCACATGCAAAGTACTCGCACCACTAAAAACTGTAATGGCAAGGCTTACCTTGTTTGCATGTGTCAGGCAAGCTGAGTGTCATAGAATAATATCACCCTAACGAGTGGGCCGAAAATATAGCAGAAAGCCTACAGGAACAACCACAGGAAGTTTCACAGGCCATGAGATGACAATGGATTGTGCACTAGAAAGAGCGGGTCTAACGTCAGCGAACGTAGTGTGTAAATCCCGGACGGCAGGGAGAGAATGACAGAGCTCAGACGGAGTCTTGTAAGGACAAGTCGTCTGCATCGATCTTCCGAGGTAAGCCCTAAAGCTGCGCTGCCCGCTTAGTGTTGTCTGTGTATTCTAGAACTTTTCCTCAGTTTAAGCAACAGTTAGTTCCAAGCTTAGCTCAGCTTCAGCCACTAACAGACTGAAAATTGGTGATTGTAGGGGGAGCTGGATAAGTTATCCATCAAATTTTTTTCTCAGTCAATTTTCGTCGAAAAAATGTGAAATTTGTAGTGGGACGTCATGGAATATTCCCGCTTCATACACTTTGCTTGCATGAAGTTCCGACAGGTAGCACTGCTATACGTAAGCTTCAAAATGGCGTCTGTAACGGAGGTGTGTTCCAAGCAGAAAGCTGTCAGTGAGTTTCTTTTGGCGGAAAACCAAGTCATCACAGATATTCACAAGTGCTTGCAGAATGTCTACAGAGATTTAGTAGTGAACGAAAGCACGGCGAGTCGTTGGGCGATACGTCCGTCATCATCGCAACAAGTCGTGCAAACCTGTCCGATCACGCAATGTTGGAATGTGCGGACACCCTCATTCGAGGAAATCGACGGATCGCAATCACACAGGTCGCTGCACAACTGGACGTCTCTGCTGGTAGTGCTAACACCATCATCTACTAGTTGGGGTACTCAAAGGTGTGTGCCCATAGAATTCCTCGCCACCTAAGGTAAGACCGTAAAGAACAACGAAAGACCACGTGTGATGATTTGCTTGCGCGTTACGAGGCTGATCTTGACAATTTTTTATCCAACATCGTCACAGATGACTAAACATGGATCAATTACTTCGAACCGTAAGTGAAATGGCAATCCATGGAGTGGTGCCACACCGCCTCCCCTATGAGGAAAAAGTTCAAAACTGCACCCTCAGACGGTAAAGTCATGGTTACGGTCTTCTGGGATTCTGAAGGTGCTGTTCTGTTTGATGTCCTCCATTATGATGCAACGATCAACTCGGAAGATGTTGTGCTACGATTCGTAAATTGAAGAAACGACTTCAACTTGTTCGTCGACATAAAAATGCAAACGAACTTCTACATCTACATCTACATTTATACTCCTCAAGCCACCCAACGGTGTGTGGCGGAGGGCACTTTACGTGCCACTGTCATTACCTCCCTTTTCTGTTCCAGTCGCGTATGGTTCGCGGGAAGAACGACTGTCTGAAAGCCTCCGTGCGCGCTCGATCTCTCTAATTTTACATTCGTGATCTCCTCGGGAGGTATAAGTAGGGGGAAGTAATATACACTCCTGGAAATGGAAAAAAGAACACATTGACACCGGTGTGTCAGACCCACCATACTTGCTCCGGACACTGCGAGAGGGCTGTACAAGCAATGATCACACGCACGGCACAGCGGACACACCAGGAACCGCGGTGTTGGCCGTCGAATGGCGCTAGCTGCGCAGCATTTGTGCACCGCCGCCGTCAGTGTCAGCCAGTTTGCCGTGGCATACGGAGCTCCATCGCAGTCTTTAACACTGGTAGCATGCCGCGACAGCGTGGACGTGAACCGTATGTGCAGTTGACGGACTTTGAGCGAGGGCGTATAGTGGGCATGCGGGAGGCCGGGTGGACGTACCGCCGAATTGCTCAACACGTGGGGCGTGAGGTCTCCACAGTACATCGATGTTGTCGCCAGTGGTCGGCGGAAGGTGCACGTGCCCGTCGACCTGGGACCGGACCGCAGCGACGCACGGATGCACGCCAAGACCGTAGGATCCTACGCAGTGCCGTAGGGGACCGCACCGCCACTTCCCAGCAAATTAGGGACACTGTTGCTCCTGGGGTATCGGCGAGGACCATTCGCAACCGTCTCCATGAAGCTGGGCTACGGTCCCGCACACCGTTAGGCCGTCTTCCGCTCACGCCCCAACATCGTGCAGCCCGCCTCCAGTGGTGTCGCGACAGGCGTGAATGGAGGGACGAATGGAGACGTGTCGTCTTCAGCGATGAGAGTCGCTTCTGCCTTGGTGCCAATGATGGTCGTATGCGTGTTTGGCGCCGTGCAGGTGAGCGCCACAATCAGGACTGCATACGACCGAGGCACACAGGGCCAACAACCGGCATCATGGTGTGGGGAGCGATCTCCTACACTGGCCGTACACCACTGGTGATCGTCGAGGGGACACTGAATAGTGCACGGTACATCCAAACCGTCATCGAACCCATCGTTCTGCCATTCCTAGACCGGCAAGGGAACTTGCTGTTCCAACAAGACAATGCACGTCCGCATGTATCCCGTGCCACCCAACGTGCTCTGGAAGGTGTAAGTCAACTACCCTGGCCAGCAAGATCTCCGGATCTGTCCCCTATTGAGCATGTTTGGGACTGGATGAAGCGTCGTCTCACGCGGTCTGCACGTCCAGCACGAACGCTGGTCCAACTGAGGCGCCAGGTGGAAATGGCATGGCAAGCCGTTCCACAGGACTACATCCAGCATCTCTACGATCGTCTCCATGGGAGAATAGCAGCCTGCATTGCTGCGAAAGGTGGATATACACTGTACTAGTGCCGACATTGTGCATGCTCTGTTGCCTGTGTCTATGTGCCTGTGGTTCTGTCAGTGTGATCATGTGATGTATCTGACCCCAGGAATGTGTCAATAAAGTTTCCCCTTCCTGGGACAATGAATTCACGGTGTTCTTATTTCAATTTCCAGGAGTGTATTCGATACCCCATCCAGAAACGCACCCTCTCGAAACCTGGCGAGCAAGCTACACTTACCCTGCCCCATGACAATGCAAGGCCTCACACAAGTCTGCGCATCCGAGAGGAGCTCACAAAACTTCATTGGACTGATCTTCCTCATCCGCCCTACAACCCGGGTCTCGCACCTTCCGACTTTAATCAATTTGGCCCAATGAAGGATGCACTTCGCGGAAAGCAGTACATCGATGATGCCGAGGTTACTGATGCAGCAAGACATCGGTTTCGCCGTCGACCAGTACAGTGGTATCATGCGAGCATGAAGGCCCTTCCAGTAAGATGGCGTAACGCCTTCGCATAGAACGCGGATTATGTTGAAAAATGGGGTTTTGTAGCCAAAAGAGTGGGAAAAAATATGGTGTATTGAAATCCTGAATAAAACCAGCCTTCTTTCAGGAAAAAAGTGTTATGTTATTTATTGAGCATCCCTCGTATATACTCATCGTCCAAGTTCTTAACTTAGTCGTGAGTAGACTAAGTGAACCCATGCGTGCCAAATTAAACTGGTTGTATCAGACGTAGTTCTTCCAGTGAAGCATCTTCAGAATCAAAGTTTTCAATCAGGTCCCTATCATATAACAAATTCTAGCTTTAACCTTATAGAGTGTAGCTACTGCTGGACGATGTCGCCTCCTTTGCTGACGTGTTGAAACCGCTCGCAGGACTGAGAGGTAAGTGTCACGTTGTCTGGGTACGAGTAGGGCAGCGTTGCGACGTCACATCTGCTTTTCCTACAGTTTGTTTCCTGTGGTCATTCTACTTTGGGTCGCTGCGAATATTTACTTGTAGATATTTTGCGGTAGTTACTATTTCGATTGGTTTGTCGCCAGTAGTGTCCTCGGGCAGTAGTGAATTTCTTCGCCTATTTACGCATAGCAGTTTACATTTTCATTCAATGTCAACTGCGCTGTTCGTGCACCAGTTCTTCTGCAGTTCTTCAGACAATTCCCTACAGTATATGGAGTTTCCACCTTCAGACAGACAAGAGCATCGTCTCCGAGCAGCCTCTTGGTGGTTTCAACGTTATTGTGAACACTAACGGCCCTGTCAAACGTCCTTGTGGTACTCCTAAAATCATGTTTACAGCTGTAGCTTTCATTCCGTCACGAGCGGCGTATTGAGTTCTATCTGCAAATCAGTTCTTAATCCAATCACACATCTACCCCCATACTCGATAAGCTCGTATTTTGTTCGCTAAACCACTGTGGAACTGTTTCAAATGCCTCCCTCAAGTCGAGGAATACGGCACCAACCTGAACGCCGTTGTTTTGGTTGCCAAGGACCTCATGGCCAAAAGAGCAAGCTGAATTTGCACGATCTCTGTTTGCGGAATCCATGAAAAATTTTTTAAAGGTGATTTTCATTCTAAAAAAAAATGTATATGTGAGCATGAAACGTATTCTACAACAGACAAATGTCAGTGGTAAAGGTCTATAACTAAAGAACTAACGTACATCTGTGCTTTGGCCCGCATCTCGTGGTCGTGCGGTAGCGTTCTCGCTTCCCACGCCCGGGTTCTCGGGCTCGATTCCCGGCGGGGTCAGGGATTTTCTTTGCCTCGTGATGGCTGGGTGTTGTGTGATGTCCTTAGGTTACTTAGGTTTAAGTAGTTCTAAGTTCTAGGGGACTGATGACCATAGATGTTAAGTCCCATAGTGCTCAGAGCCATATGAGCCATCTGTGCTTCGACTCTTCTTGGAACTGGATATGAGCAGCTCATTTCTTTTAATCTCTAGGTAATCTTCGTTGTTCCAGAGAACTACGATAAACTACTGATAGAAGCGGAGATAGTTCTTCCGTAAAAATGTGTAGAATCTCACAAATATCTCATGATATCCAGATGTCTTTCCGCAGTTGAGCGATTGCCGTTGCTTTTCTATTACAGTATAGCTTATCTTAGTATCTGCCATTTTGTCATTCGTGTCATGGTTCAAAGGAACAGCCGTATTACGGTCTTCCACGGCGAAACAGTTCCGTTTGGTTGCTTGTATGATCATTAGATACCGTACTATGTGCATCATAAAAACCTTAAAATATGCAAAATGCAAATATGCATAAAAATGCTCAAAAATGTATGAAAAGTGTCGAAATATGGAAGATCAAATCATAAAAACTTGGTAGTTATTGCGTGCATTATATCTCAAAATCGAACCTGTGCATATCAATTACGAAGAAGAGCGCCGGCCGTGCGAAAAATCGGTACATTTACAAAGCTGATATCATTTTTACATGCTTTCTGGTAGAGGCTAGGAAGGGGACCTTTCTGGGATTATTTTCTAAAAATTTGCAAAATGGGGACGCATACCGTGTTTCAATAATTCTTCCTTCTTTGCTATTGTTTTCGGTTACAAGCGGATGCTATGCGAGTGAGTCGCAGCGAAACAACGGATATGTACAAGACTAACTTCGAGATATATCACATGAAGAGGGGCACGCTCAAAAACTCAGTAATATTTTATTTAAAAAAACAACATAAAATCATAAATTTCTTTTTTTAATTAATACTATTGGACCAAAACGTCATTTACAATTCAAAAATGGTTCAAAAGGCTCTGAGCACTATGGGACTTAACATCTGTGGTCAACAGTCTCCTAGACTTAGAACTACTTAAACCTAACTAACCTAAGGGCATCACACACATCCATGCCCGAGGCAGGATTCGAACCTGCGGCCGTAGGAGTCACGCGGTTCCGGACTGAAGCGCCTAGAACCACTCGGCCACCGCGGCCGGCCACAAATTTCTTCGCCTCTACTATTCATTTCAGTAGTTCATTTCACGTTTTCCCCATTCTCTTAATGTTTAACATCCTATCTTGGCACCATTTTAACGTTTTCCAGTTTCCGATTTTCGTATGGACCAAGATTCAATTCGGTACAGTGCTGTGCTCCAGACGTACAGTACAGAAATTTCCAAATTCTTCATTTCATTTGATACCAACAGAGCTTGTTACTTGACTATAAATATTCTCTCAAGACAGAAGATTGCAAATACCGTGGATACTGCCCTTGATGAACCTCAGAAATCTATTCCGCCTGCGATGAAGCTACATTCAATCTGAATTAGGTTGTTTGGATTTTAAAATTTTACACTCCAAACAAACGGAGTCAATACGGTATTGTGCAGTGAATTGTTAACTCGTTTATTGATATGTTACCAGGACCTGCGTAATGCTGTTGGCTGAATTTGAATGTAATGATTTTCATTGTAGACTGTCGCCGCTGTTACGTCCGAAGGACAATCAAATATTGTATTGTTACTTTTTAAAAAACCTGCAGAACCGGATTAACATGGGCTGGGTCAATGAGTTTCCAAGGTACATTTTTTAAAAATTATTTCCAAAAAGGACGATTAAACCTCGAAGATCTTTAAAAACTGTTGGTTTGTTGTCTTTTAAAAAGTGACATCGATGATGGTCTCTGCAGTAATGAAACAACATTTCACTTAAGTGCGCTAATTTGTACGATCTGCATCTGGACATGATAAACTGCGACTTGGAGAGTTTGATTCTGTGAGGAGCAGGAGGTGTGTTGGTATTTTGTGGTGTTTAGTTTGGGGGAGTGCGTTGCATGAGACACTGGATTTGGAATCGGAGAGACTAGGATACAGGCCAGGATATGGTCGTGAAATGAAAGCAAAGGACTGAGTGGGGAAGCAGGAGTGAACTCGGATGTTAGAAGGGATAGCGGGGCATGGGTTACATTTGACAGGGAAGAGAAATCCCAGGGAGGATTTCATTTGCCGGGAGGAAGAGGCTGTGGAAATTGGGAGAAGGTGTTGAGGGTGTGTGGGTGTAGGACCGGGGGAATGTGTTGGTACTGTTTCGAGTGCGTAATTGGATGCTCAGAGATAGGGTTGTTGAAGTCAAGTTTGCAGAAAGTAAAGAATATACAGAGATTTTTTTTGTTGACGAGGAGAGAGCCGACTTCGATGGTTATGGGGAAGGATGCGAGGAGGGAGGGATAAGAGGGTGCTGTAAGAAAGGCGCAGTGTTTGGCTCTAAAGGATTTGGAGGGAGTGACTGAAACTCGTTGGAATGGGTACCAGGGCGGCTTAGGCATAGGTGGCGATGAGTCGAATCAAGGTTTTGTTGGAATGGTGAACGGCTGGAGGATGAAATCTCCAGGCATTTCATAGTTTTCGTCTAGTGTGGGTTCACTGTTGTGTGAATAATAGGGAGGGTTTCCATATCCGTTTTCGGTCGACAATTTGTCAGATGTATGCCATGGATGTGTTAATTTATCAACATCGAACATAAATTTAACGATTAAGAAGTTTTTCCCTCCTGTATTTGTCTGGAGTGTAGCGTCGTACAGAAATGAAACGCGGGGTATAAACAATTCAGGCAAGGAGAGAATAGCTTTTGAAATGTGGAAGTAGAAAAGAATGCTGAAGATTAGATTGTGGATTGGTAACTAATGAAGACGTACTGAACAGAACTGTGGAGGAAAAAAAAAAGGCTCGACTACATTAAAAGAAGGAATGGGCTGGTTGTTGTTGTTGTGGTCTTCAGTCCTGAGACTGGTTTGATGCAGCTCTCCATGCTACTCTATCCTGTGCCAGCTTCTTCATCTCCCAGTATCTACTGCAACCTACATCCTTCTGAATCTGCTTAGTGTATTCATCTCTTGGTCTCCCTCTACGATTTTTACCCTCCACACTGCCCTCCAATGCTAAATTTGTGATCCCTTGATGCCTCAAAACATGTCCTACCAACCGATCCCTTCTTCTAGTCAAGTTGTGCCACAAACTTCTCTTCTCCCCAATCCTATTCAATACCTCCTCATTAGTTACGTGATCTACCCACCTTATCTTCAGCATTCTTCTGTAGCACCACATTTCGAAAGCTTCTATTCTCTTCTTGTCCAAACTAGTTATCGTCCATGTTTCACTTCCATACATGGCTACACTCCATACAAATACTTTCAGAAACGACTTCCTGACACTTAAATCTATACTCGAGGTTAACAAATTCCTCTTCTTGAGAAACGCTTTCCTTGCCATTGCCAGTCTACATTTTATATCCTCTCTACTTCGACCATCATCGGTTATTTTACTCCCTAAATAGCAAAACTCCTTTACTATTTTAAGTGATTCATTTCCTAATCTAATTCCCTCAGCATCACCCGACTTAATTTGACTACATTCCATTATCCTCGTTTTGCTTTTGTTGATGTTCATCTTATATCCTCCTTTCAAGACACTGTCCATTCCGTTCAACTGCTCTTCCAAGTCCTTTGCTGTCTCTGACAGAATTACAATGTCATCGGCGAACCTCAAAGTTTTTACTTCTTCTCCATGAATTTTAATACCTACTCCGAATTTTTCTTTTGTTTCCTTTACTGCTTGCTCAATATACAGATTGAATAACATCGGGGAGAGGCTACAACCCTGTCTTACTCCTTTCCCAACCACTGCTTCCCTTTCATGCCCCTCGACTCTTATAACTGCCATCTGGTTTCTGTACAAACTGTAAATAGCCTTTCGCTCCCTGTATTTTACCCCTGCCACCTTCAGAATTTGAAAGAGAGTATTCCAGTTAACATTGTCAAAAGCTTTCTCTAAGTCTACAAATGCTAGAAACGTAGGTTTGCCTTTTCTTAATCTTTCTTCTAAGATAAGTCGTAAGGTCAGTATTGCCTCACGTGTTCCAACATTTCTACGGAATCCAAACTGATCTTCCCCGAGGTCGGCTTCTACCAGTTTTTCCATTCGTCTGTAAAGAATTCGCGTTAGTATTTTGCAGCTGTGACTTATTAAACTGATAGTTCGGTAATTTTCACATCTGTCAACACCTGCTTTCTTTGGGATTGGAATTATTATATTCTTCTTGAAGTCTGAGGGTATTTCGCCTGTCTCATACATCGTGCTCACCAGATGGTAGAGTTTTGTCATGACTGGCTCTCCCGAGGCCATCAGTAGTTCAAATGGAATGTTGTCTACTCCCGGGGCCTTGTTTTGACTCAGGTCTTTCAGTGCTCTGTCAAACTCTTCACGCAGTATCTTATCTCCCATTTCGTCTTCATCTACATCCTCTTCCATTTCCATAATATTGTCCTCAAGTACATCGCCCTTGTATAAACCCTCTATATACTCCTTCCACCTTTCTGCTTTCCCTTCTTTGCTTAGAACTGGGTTGCCATCTGAGCTCTTGATGTTCATACAAGTGGTTCTCTTCTCTCCAAAGGTCTCTTTAATTTTCCTGTAGGCAGTATCTATCTTACCCCTAGTGAGACAAGCCTCTACATCCTTACATTTGTCCTCTAGCCATCCCTGCTTAGCCATTCTGCACTTCCTGTCGATATCATTTTTGAGACGTCTGTATTCCTTTTTGCCTGCTTCATTTACTGCATTTTTGTATTTTCTCCTTTCATCAATTAAATTCAATATTTCTTCTGTTACCCAAGGATTTCTATTAGCCCTCGTCTTTTTACCTACTTGATCCTCTGCTGCCTTCACTACTTCATCCCTCAGAGCTACCCATTCTTCTTCTACTGTATTTCTTTCCCCCATTCCTGTCAATTGTTCCCTTATGCTCTCCCTGAAACTCTCTACAACCTCTGGGTCTTTCAGTTTATCCAGGTCCCATCTCCTTAAATTCCCACCTTTTTGCAGTTTCTTCAGTTTCAATCTGCAGTTCATAACCAATAGATTGTGGTCAGAATCCACATCTGCCCCAGGAAATGTCTTACAATTTAAAACCTGGTTCCTAAATCTCTGTCTTACCATTATATAATCTATCTGATACCTACTACTATCTCCAGGATTCTTCCAGGTATACAACCTTCTTTTATGATTCTTGAACCAAGTGTTGGCTATGATTAAGTTATGCTCTGTGCAAAATTCTACAAGGCGGCTTCCTCTTTCATTCCTTCCCCCCAATCCATATTCACCTACTATGTTTCCTTCTCTCCCTTTTCCTACTGACGAATTCCAGTCACCCATGACTATTAAATTTTCGTCTCCTTTCACTACCTGAATAATTTCTTTTATCTCGTCATACATTTCATCTATTTCTTCATCATCTGCAGAGGTAGTTGGCATATAAACTTGTACTACTGTAGTAGGCATGGGCTTTGTGTCTATCTTGGCCACAATAATGCGTTCACTATGCTGTTTGTAGTAGCTAACCCGCACTCCTATTTTTTTATTCATTATTAAACCTACTCCTGCATTACCCCTATTTGATTTTGTATTTATAACCCTGTAATCACCTGACCAAAAGTCTTGTTCCTCCTGCCACCGAACTTCACTAATTCCCACTATATCTAACTTTAACCTATCCATTTCCCTTTTTAAATTTTCTAACCTACCTGCCCGATTAAGGGATCTGACATTCCACGCTCCGATCCGTACAACGCCAGTTTTCTTTCTCCTGATAACGACGTCCTCCTGAGTAGTCCCCGCCCGGAGATCCGAATGGGGGACTATTTTACCTCCGGAATATTTTACCCAAGAGGACGCCATCATCATTTAATCATACAGTAGAGCTGCATGTCCTCGGGAAAAATTACGGCTGTAGTTTCCCCTTGCTTTCAGCCGTTCGCAGTACCAGCACAGCATGGCCGTTTTGGTTAATGTTACAAGGCCAGATCAGTCAATCATCCAGACTGTTGCCCCTGCAACTACTGAAAAGGCTGCTGCCCCTCTTCAGGAACCACATGTTTGTCTGGCCTCTCAACAGATACCCCTCCGTTGTGGTTGCACCTACGGTACGGCCATCTGTATCGCTGAGGCACGCAAGCCTCCCCACCAGCGGCAAGGTCCATGGTTCATGGGGGGGATGGGCTGGTAGCACACATCATAAGACATCAAGCTATCGTCAATTTGGTAAATGCAGGGGAGTGTGTAAGTGGTTGGGTGAGGGGGACGAGGCATGGACGGGTGTAAAAATTGTAGAGAGAGACCTAAGCTTTACAGAAGGCAGGTTCAGAAGAATATAGAGGTTGCAGTAGTTATGCAGAGACGAAGGGGCTTGCAATGACTACACTAGCGTGTAGAGGTTAATCAAACCAGTCTTCGGGCTAAAGATAAAAAACGACAACACGGTTGTATTAACAACTGACCTAACGTCCGTATAGAAATTTGAGGATGAACTGGACAACTGCTATTATGAAAGATAACGTTTTGTCAAGGAACACAAACTGAAACGTAGTTTTCACGTGGTATGGAATACGACTAAACCGGTGCCCTCACTAATATTCACTAATATTCGTAGTGGGGGGAAATAGATCACTACACCAGAATGATCTGTAGTGGAAGTACGCGTTGACTGATATGATTACTTTTTTCGCAGGTGACATTCCGTATAAAACTGTAAAATAAACTAAAGAAGGGCCAACTTGTAGTATTCTGCTCGATATCAAACACGACCTTTTTTCCATTGAGGGTATTTCAGTATCGGCACACGACTGCTAAACCTGTTAGTGATTGTCAGAGGCTATCGCTTCTGCCGTTTGTCAACAGATGGCAGCGCTAGTATGTTCTTTGACCGTTAGGCTGTCACACGCGCAACGCTTTGCCAGTGCATGCAATAAATCGCCGCAAATCTCGTGCGTCTGTACGACACAGTTTCATATCTACCGCTGGTCTGTCAACTGTCGGTCTCCCAAAGAAACTCCAGCTGCAAGTGGCTATGCCCTTGCAAAGGATTTTTCAATTCAGCACAGGGCGGATACAAGGTTGATTATAGTTTTTTACTGTTTCCCCCTTCCCCACAAATATTACTTGCGGTCACGCACACTTTTAACATGCCACAAATGCCTTCAATTTTAACAATAATAACAATGAAATATATACAAATGTTTTAATTTAATAATTATAATAATAATTTGTTTGCATTAGTTATTATCAATTTTGCATAATTTCCATAAAATTGCCATTCAGATAAATACAGCATTTGAAAAGCATTCATAAGAAAATTTGAGAAATCTTGACATTAATTTGGGAACTGTTGTAGTAACGAACTCTCTCCACCTTGACGACAGTACTAACAGTACAAAATAGACATGTGCCTTGAACATTATCAGTATTTCACTTTGGACTACGACTGCTACTGGTCGGAAGACTATGGCTTTGTGACGTGTAAATGTGAGACAACACAGTCTCTTTGAGATGTTTCCACTGACGCAGGGGAAGTCAGTCTTTCTGTTACTTTTTGTTGGTGGTAGTCTAAGCGTGGTGGTCTAAGCGCTGCGTCTTTGACTATCAATCAAATAACCCTGGTCCCAAGTTCGAGGAAGGGAAGGAAGGAAGATTACTATTTAATGTCCCATCGATAACAAGGTCATCAAATGCGGAGCACAAGTTCTCATTAAGGAAATGTGGGGAAGGAAATCTGCCGTGTCCTTTCAAAGGAATCATCCCGGCATTTATGTGGAGTGATTTAGGGAAATAATGGAAAACCTAAAACTGGTTAGCCGGACGGGGATTTGAACCGTCGCCTTTCCAAATACGAGTCCAGTGTGCTAACCGCTGCGCCATCTGGCTTTATCCGAGGGTCGCTCCCAGACATCCTCAGTAATCATGGTCGAAGACTTCTCGTATAAGTGGTCACATTTATTTTGCAAACGGCCTTATCAAAGAGGATGAAGGAGCGAACAGAAGTTCAGGACACTTTCTCGCTTTTGGAGTGTGTAAATACCCGATGAATATAGCTCATCGGTATGGGATATGAACCAGATACGACTGATAGAGAAAATGGAAAAGATCCAAAATAGATCAGCGTGTTTCGTTACAGGTGCATCTAGTCAGGACGAAAGCGTCACGGAGGTGATCAACTAACTCCATTGGCAGACGCTGCAAGATAGCCATTCTGCACCAATATGTGGTTTATTGTTGTCGTTCTGGAGGCCTAGAAGAGTCCACAAATGTATTGCTTCTTCCTGCGTATATCTCGTTAAAAGACGATGAAGATAAAATTAGAGAGAGTCGAGCCCTAACAGAGGCTTACCAGCAATCGTTCCCGCGCGCTGTTCACGACTTGAATAGGAAATAGCACAGAAAGTGTCATGATGATCTCTCCATTGGCAAAAGGTTACGGGTTAGTCCTCCATATCTTCGGCAGGTGACTGCCAAGCGGGAGTTGACCACGAGAAAAAGATTGAAAGACAAACGAAAAGGAAGCATCCGACGAGTCAGAACGTGGATTGTCTTAAGTCTGAGTATGGTAACGAAAGTAGAAAATTGGAAAGGAAAAAGCAAGGGCGCAGTCTAGACATTTTGCAGGTTGGCGAAGTGAAATAGGAAGAAGGTAAGGGTTTCTGGTGAGACGAATACAGGAGAATATCAACAGCAGCAGGAAATGGTGAACAGATTAGGATTCGTTATGAGTAGGAAAGTTGGGTAGAGAGTGAGGTATTGAGAACAGTCCAGCGACAGTGTTGTTCTCGTCAGAATCGACTGCAAACCAACACCGACAACAACAGTTCAGGTATACTTTCCGATATCACAAGCAGAATAAATAGAGAAAGTGTATGAAGATATTAAATGGGTAATTCAGTAAATAATTGGAGACGAGAATCTAATAATCATGGGTGGCTGGAACGCTATACTAGTGAAGGGAATATAACACAGATTTAAGGGAGAATATGCATTCGGTAGTAGGAATGAGACAGGGGAAAGACTAATTGAGTTCCGCAATAAGTTTGCCGCCCCAAGTGGCCGCGTGGTTTGAGGCGCCATGTCACGGATTGCGCGGTCCCTCCCGCCGGAGGTTCGAGTCCTCCCTCGGGCATGGGTGTGCGTGTGGTTTTTAGCATAAGTTAGTTCAAGTAGTGTGTAAGTCTAGGGACCGATGACCTGAGCACTTTGGTCCCATAGGAATACACCCACCCGCAATAACTTCCAGCTAGTGACAGAGAATACACCAGAAGTCAAAAGAGAAGGAGGCATACTCGGATAACGCCTGGAGACAAGATTCCAGCTGGGTTATATCATCGTCAGAGATTAAGAAATCAGTTATTGGATTATAACACCTATTCAGGAGCAGATACTGACTGAAATGATAATTTAGGCAGAAGTTTCACGACAAGAAAAAGTACCAATGAAGGCCGGAAGAGTAATGCAAATGTTAAACTAACACCTACCAATGTTTATCTTAGTATAATAAAGAATAAGTATGGAATAGCTAATCGATCTTTGTGGAATTATGATTCAGCTAACATTAAGTGGAAAACAGTAAACAGGAAACTCAAATTTAACTTTTATCATTATTTTAAACCGAAGAATACTGGAAAACTAAAGAAGCTGTCATCAGTCCGAAGATTGGCGTTGTCTGAGGAGTAGAAGAAAGACCATTCTAAGAGAACGAAATTAGTATAGGCACAAGAAAAGGCTAAACAAAGCTCCGAAAATGCAGTTCAATTACATCGCGTGGTACATTAGGGCCCAAATATAGATGGTATATTCCTGTCGCAAGATTCAAGTGGCATTCTGGAGACATTTTCGCTAGTGGCTCAGAGGTCCGATGCGAGAGCCGACTTGGCTCCCACAAGTGGGGCAAATATAAATTACTGCAGCAGGAGGGTTACTCATAAGTGCATGTCTTCTCTCATAAGCTCATGTCTGCTAAGTTGTTTAGCCACACTTGGTCGAGCATGTTGCTTCCATCTGCAGTCAGTTTCCTCTATTTGCTGTGATCGTCAGCGAGTTGCTCCCACTTGTCACTGTCAATATTAAATGCGGACATATCATGCTTTACGCAATCCCTAAAGCGTAGTGAAGGTCTTCCACGAGGTCTCTTTGCTCCTGCTATTTCACTGAGTAATGTGCGCCGGGGCAGACGGGAATGGTCCATATGATGCAGATGTCCTAACCACCGCAGGAGAAGTTGCTTGAGCGTGGCAGTGATACTCTGCTAGCCGGCCGCGGTGACAGAGCTGTTCTAGGTGCTTCTGCCCGGAATCGAGCGACTGCTACGGTCGCAGGTTCGAATCCTGCCTTGGGCATGGATGTGTGTGAAGTCCTTAGGTTAGTTAGATTTAAGTAGTTCTAAGTTCCAGGGGACTGATTACCTCCGATGTTAAGTCCCATAGTGCTCAGAGTCATTTGAACCATTTGATACTCTGTTGTTTTGCAGTTTTCAGAACCATATCATTTGTCACGTGATCCTTCCCAAGGTGCTCCGTAAACACCGCAGATGAAAGGCGTTGAGCCTTCGTTCCTGTTTGGCATACGACGTCCAAGACTCAGCTCCATACAGGAGAGTACTCAGCACACATGATTGATACAATGTAAGATGTTTGTTGTCCCATGCTCGTGTGCGGAACTTTCCGAAAGTGTTGGTAGCCTTTCCTGTTCTTGCATTTATCTCGTCATCCAGGGAGAGATCTTCTGTCATTATTGAACCAAGACAGCAGAATTTATCGACTTTCTTCAACAAGGAGCCGTCCAGTTTGATGATAGGCGCAGATCTGTGTATCCTTGTGCCATGACAACCGTCTTATTTACGTTTATAGACATGGAGAAGAGCTTGCTTGCAGTAGAGAATTTTTCCACTAGGTCCTGCACATCGTCTTGAGTATGCGCTACAAATGCAGCATCGTCAGCAAATAAAAGGCTACTTACAAGCAAGTCTTCTCTGAAGCGCTTGGATCTGAGTAGAGAAATGTTGTAGAGCTTCCCATTAGTTCTGGTATACAGATGAATTCTCAGGTTAGTTTCACCAAAAGCAACTTCGAGGAATGCTGAGAAAAAATATTGAACAGAGTGGGAGCCAATACGCAGGCTTGACGAACCCCTCTTTTCACAGCAAAAGGGTCAGATGTGATTCTGTTGAAGACCACACCACCTTCCATATATTCGTGAAAAGCCCATCTTTAAGAGCTTTAGACGACACCCAATCTTCAAAAGTACTGCATACAGTCCTTCTCTGCTGACTGTGTCAAAAGCCTCGTTTAAGCCGATTAAGGCAATGAACAGATAGGTTTTCTGCTCTACATCTACATCTATATTTATACTCCGCAAGCCACCCAACGGTGTGTGGCGAAGGGCACTTTTCCTGAATGTGCCGGAGTGTGAAGATCATATCAACTGTAGATCGTTGGGGACGAAACCCACATGATTCCTCAGGGTATATGTGCTCGGCAAGCTTCTGAAGTCTGCCCAACACCACACGGGCAAATGTTTTTCCAGATATACTTAGAAATGAGATTCCACGGTGACAGTAGCAAACAGCGCGATCACCTTTGCCTTTGTATAAAGTAACAATATTGGCATCGTGCGTGTCTTGCGGCACTGTACCCTCAGCCCAATATTTCAGTAAGAGGTTGAAAAGCAGAGGAAAAATTTCTGTGGAAATGTTGTCTTTACCAGGGCACTTCCCACATTTGGGCTGTGCAATTGCTCTTTGAAGCTCCTCCATAGTTGGCGTGGCATCCGAGTTATGGTAAGGTGTCACTTGAGGAATTTCATCCATTGCGTTTGGGCTAATGTTGACGGGATGTGAGTAGAGGCTGGCGTAATGTTCTACTTAACGGTGCAATTGACGGTTTCGATCTGTTATGACTTTTCCGTCTATTTTCTTGAGCGACATGCTCTTCTTTGGAATGGGTCCAATGGCCCGTTTGATGACCGAATACACACCACCAATGTCGCCAGCATTGAAACACTCCTGTATGCCAGTGCAAAGTTGCTCCCAATAGAAATTGATGCAGTTTCGGACAGTGCGTTGAACAGCTGTCTTTGCTTTGCTTATCTCCCTGAGTGTAGAGTTGCATGGGCTTTTATGCCAGATGACAGTAGCCTGACGCTTAGCCTCAAGGAGAGGTTTCAGAGCATCTACGTTCTCGATGGACCAATCCTGGGATTTTGCATCCAGATTACCGAACACATTTCCAGTCGTAACGGTAAGAAGCGATTTTATCTTTTACCAGTCTTCAGAAATAGGGGCGGCTGGGTCCCAGGGATTCACCTCTCTAGATAATACTAATAAAAATAATAATAGTAGTAGTATTAATGGGATGAAAAACTGAATGAATATAAGATTTCACCAATAAGATTGGGAAGAGGAATAAAAAATGTTGGAATAAATTGTCTCGCATTTGCAGATTATTTTGCTGTACTTTCTGAAATTGTGACATCTGCTGTAACGCAAATTCATGCTCCATATGAAATAGCTAGTAGAACCATCTCATGAATTTCTGCAGAGAAAACCGAAGTTTTTGCAAACGTTAAAAATACGTCGAAATTTGTGAAAACAGCTATTGGCAAAATTGAAAAGGTTAATCAATTTAAATATCTTGGGGAGAACATTTTTTGGAAACAGCTGCTGTAGGGGGAAGAATACATTAAGTGGGAAGGGCGTGTGGTCTAGCCGAAGAATTTTACAACAAAAAATGCCTGCTAAAATGCAAAAAATAAGGCATTACAACACAGTAGTGAAGCCACAATTGTTTATATGCAGGCGTATCACTAGTATTAAACTGTAATTTAGGTAAACTAGAAATACTGGAAAGGCGAATCTTTAGGAAAACTATGGAAAGTTGAAAATTACGTAGTAATCATGAAATTTATCGAATCATAGAAAACATGTCAGAGGTGAAGAGAAAAAGAAGACTGGTATTTTTTGCACATTTATATAGAACACAAGACAGTAGTTTAACCAAAAATATCTACAAATATTTGTGGTAAGTTGGACCCATGAAGTAAATAGAGGATTAAAAAATAATATAAAAGCTAAAGTAACAACTGACAGAAATGTATAGGAAGAAGTATTGATTAAGGGAGGACCCAAAATAGTGCAGTGAAAGGAACTGATATGAAGTGGTCAGAAGACGAGAAGAAAAAGCACACAGAACAGATGAAAAAGTACTGGAAGAAATCAAGAGGCCAAAAAATAAGGAAATGAAATTGGCACGTGGTACTTAGCTGGTCCACTTTAGAATAATGATAGTACTAGTAATAATAATAAGAAGAAGAAGAAAATGTGATCACTGGAATGTAAATCATAAGGTCCGACTACAGCATACGAAAATCAATGTGATGTAAGTTTACTGTCAGAGTTGAACGGTGTGAAGGCATTTACAAAATTCAAATAAAAATATTTGACGTTGAGGAATCAGATGACGGACTTATGGATGCGCTGTACACTGAAATGCCAAAGAAACTGGTATAGGCACGCGTACACGAATACAGAGATATGTAAACAGGCAGAATACGGCGCTGCGGTCGGCAACGCCTATATAAGACAAGAGTCTGGCGCAGCTGTTAGATCGGTTACGGCTGCTACAAAGGCAGGTTATCAAGATTTAAGTGAGTTTGAACTTGATGTTATAGTCAGCTTACGAGCGATGGGACACAGCATCTCCGAGGTAGCGATGAAGCGGGAATTTTCCCCTACGACTATTTCACGAGTGAACCATGAATATCAGGAATCCGGTAAAACATCAAGTCTCCGACATCGCTGCGGGTGGAGAGAGATCCTGCCAGAACGGGACCAATGACGACGGAAAAGAATCATTCAACGTGACAGAAGTGGAACCCCTCCGCAGGTTGCCGCAGATTTCAATGGCGGACTATCAACAAGTGCCAGAGTGCGAACCATTCAACGAAACATCTTCGATATGGGCTTTCGGAACCGAAGGCCACTCGTGTACCCTTGATGACTGTACGACAAAAAGCTTTACACCTCACCTGGGGCCCGTAAACACCGAAATTGGACTGTTGATGACTATAAACATGTTTCTTGGTCGGGCGAGACTCGTTTCAAGTTGTATCGAGCGGATGGACATGTATTGGTATGGCGACAACGTCATGAATCCATGGACCCTGCACGTCAGCAGGGGACTGTTGAAACTGGTGGAGGCTCTGCAATGGTGTGGGGCGTGTGCAGTTGGAGTGATATGGGACCCCTGATATGTCTAGATACGACTCTTACAGGTGACACGTACATAAGTATCCTGTCTGATCACCTGCATCCATTAATGTCCATTGTTCATTCTGATGGACTTGGGCAATTCCAGCAAGACAAGGCGACACCCCACACGTCCAGAATTGCTACAGAATGACTCCAAGAACATTCTTCTGAGTTTAAACACTTCCCCTGGTCACCACACTCCCCAGACGTGAACATTATTGAGCATATCTGGGACGCTTGCAACGTGCTGTTCAGGAAAGATCTCCATCCCCTCGCACTCTTACGGATTTATGGAGAGCCTTACAGGATTCATGGTGTCAGTTCCCTCCAGTACTACTTCAGGCATTAGTCGAGTCCACGCCACATCGTGTTGCGGTACTTCTGCGTGCTCGCGGATTCCCTACACGATATCATGCAAGTGTACCAGTTTCTTTGGCTTTCAGGGTATATGCGCACAGCTTATCGCTTATCCGCACAGACCACGAGAGTATCGCATTTTCCAAAGGCTGTAACTGGTTTTCATTTCGACGCATATGTTTGAAATTTGCCTCACAGTGACCTAAAACGTTCCTCTGTAATGATGCAAAAGAATGGAGCCCTGCGACGTCATCCAGGAACCGACGGCGCATCAAATAGCTAGGTATCGACACATGAGAAAAGAAAGGCCACAGCTTAAAGTTTATGTGAGGTGTAAGATGGGTTAATGATGTCACATTGGCTACAGATTTCAACACAATTCTGTCCAACGCCACCATGGACATGTCGCAAGACGTGAAGTCGTCACAGCCCCTTTTATTCTCAGTTCACGCCTACCACGCAAGGTGGCCCGGATTCGATTCCCGGCAGGGGACTGGGTGTCGTGTGTCCTTCATCATCATTTTCATCATCATTGACACGCAAGTCGCCGAAGTGGCGTCAACTAAAAGGATTTGCAATACGGCGGCCGAACCCCGAAGGGGATATCCCGTCCAATAAATGCCATATTCATTGTTTTGACGCCTTAGCATTGAAATCACGCCATTTGGAGCTGTTCAGAAATGGCGCGAAAAGACCTTAGGGGATGGCATGAAGGGCGTCAGTGAAGAACTCCTTTTCCTCGAGCGCTGATTGCCACACATTTCTCTGTCGAAACGACAGTTTTCAGTGCGATGAGCAGCAGGAAGCCTTCTTGACAACTTTTGACACTACTGGCATCCAGGACGTTTTAACCCATCTCTAAGGACGTTGACAGGCTGCATCCCCATTGAATGCGATCCACCCCTTTGGACAGCAGCACAAATGCAATTTTTTCTCATGACCAGTTTGGAACCCTAGGTTGTGTTCAGAACCATTCGACAAAATTTGGACTTGATCCGAAGCAGCAAAGGGTGCTTGCGCTTTTCTAACCCCCGTGTTTTTCAGCCTCCTGTGGCGTGATCTTGATGGGTGCGACGTTGTCAGATGGGTTAACAAAACAGTTCAAATGGTTCAAATGGCTCTGTGCACTATGGGACTTAGCATCTGAGGTCATCAGTCCAACTTAGAACTACTTAAATATAACTAACCTTAGGACATCACACACATCCATGCCCGAGACAGCATTCGAACCTGCCACCGTAGCGGTCGCGCGGTTCCAGACTGCAGCGCCTAGAACCGCTCAGCCCCTAACAAAACGGCAAAGAATATCTAAGACTTCCCACTTCGGCATAACCTTCGATGTTAATCACCCATCTTTATTGAGAATTTTAAAGATGAACGTGTACGGAGACAACCAGTATAGTAGCCTGAGGTGCCTGCAGCGGGGCAACCCCTTGACATTCCTGCACTTTCAGTTACCAGCCTGCTGGCGTGTCATATTACTTTACAGTTTGACTTTCTACACACACATTTTTAAAATTCTCAATGGCCGTGGGTGGGGGCCACCGAAGGCTTTGCTGAACTGGTGAAAGGTAAGAGGGATCGTTTGCCGTTTTATTCTCACATGTGTCAATGTTACACTCCTCTGCGATCACGCGACAGGAGGACGCAAAACAAGAGGGCTGGAAAAGTATGAGCACTCTTTGCTGCTTCGCATCACGTTCAGATTTCGTCGAGTGGTTATGGACAGTCCCTAGTGGTTCAAATTTGTACACGAGAACAAAAACTGCAGTCGCACTGCATGCCAAAGGGATGTGATCACGTTCAATGGGGTTGCAGCCGGCCGGAGTGGCCGAGCGGTTCTAGGCGCTACAGTCTGGAGCTGCGCGACCGCTACGGTCGCAGGTTCGAATCTTGTCTCGGGCATGGATGTGTGTGATGTTCTTAGGTTAGTCAGGTTTAAGTAGTTCTAAGTTCTAGGGGACTGATGACCTCAGAGTTTAAGTCCCATAGTGCTCAGAGCCATTTGAACCATTTGAATGGGGTTGCAGCCCTATAATGCACTTAGAGAAGGGTTGGAACGTCCGAGGGTGTCAGCAGTGTCAAAAGTTGTCAAAAAACGTCTTCCTGTGGCTGTTCGTACTGAGAACTGTAGTTTTCGACCGCGAAAAGTGTGGGAATCAACGCCCCAAGGAAAGGATAATTTTCTCTGACGCCCTTTACGCCACCCGCTGAGGTCCTTTTGTGCCGATTCCGAGTGGCGGTGCGTCTGGAATGTCTTCCTCGGTGACTCATAAAAAACCGCATGATTTCAAAGCTGGGCGTCGCGATCTTGACCTACACCGCAGGGGCGTCGAAAGAAGGGTTGAAATATGGGTAAGAGGGGCTGTGACGAACTTCACATCGTGTGACGTGTCCACGGTGGTGTTGGGCAGAATTGTGCCGAAATTTGATGAACTTCTGAACTGCGGCCTTTTTTTCGCATCCCGAGGGTGAGGTCGTCGTGCATCATGGTGTTGTGCCATTACAGAGGAATGTTGTATGCTACTTTGAGCCAAATTTCAAACTTATGTGTCACAATGGGAGACAATTACGAGGTTTCGAAAAAAAAATGATCCTTTAATTCTGTTACGCAGTCTAGTAATACGTAGGTGAGCGAAAGTGCGTGCAGAGCTGTGTGAGTCAAATTGCCGGCACGAGTACAATATGTGGTCTCCCCGCCGAACATCCGGTAGCCGCTGGCGGTCCCGCCTGCGCCGCGGCTGACCTTGGCTGTGGCGGCGAGGGCTGAGCCGGGGTGGGCTGTGGTGGGGTTATCTGTGTGCCAGACGGGACTCCCCCTCCCCTCAACAATCCTGTCGCTTTTTTCGACCGCCCGCGTCTGGCTCGCGGAGTTGTGTGGCGGTACGGGTAGGGGTAGGGGTGCCCGGAGCTGGCGGGTGATAATAGGAGCCTGATGAGGAAGGCCGGCTAACGAGGCGACCCCTCAATTGCTTAATGAGCCGCCACCAGCCTACCACGCTAGCAAGCTACCAGCCTACCAGCCTACCAGCCCGGTGACTCAAGCTGTCTGCCCGGGGTCGCCACTTCTGCAACACGTCTCTCAGGCCGTAGCAACTCACGCGCACTAATAATACCACCCCGTCATCTCGCGCCACTTATGTAAACCACTGCGATGGTATTCCTACAAAAGTCTACATTTTCCACAGGAAATGAGACTTTCAAGAGTAATGTAGTGTTCACAATTACTATTGTTGCTGTGGTCTTCTATCCGAAGATTGAGTTGATGCAACTCACTATGGCACTCTATCCTTTGCAAGTTCCTACACCTCTGTGAAACTACTGAAACCTGCATCCATTTGAAGCTGTCTACTCTGGGAACGTCTTGTGATGTCCCCCTACAATTTTTAAACCCTGGCCCCCTTACCGGTCACAAACAAACACTTCCCTGCATTACCAAACGGACAATTCCTTGTTACCTCAGGCCGTCTTCTATCATCCGTACACTCAAGTTGTGCCGTAACTTCTGTTCTCTCCAATTCGATTCAGTGTTTCCTCCTCGGCCTTAATCTGAGGACAGAAGATGAAACATGTACTGTGGGAAAACCGAAAGAGATGAGATCGAAGCGTTTGAGATGATGTGCTATGAAGGAGGATGAATATTAGGTGGACTAATAAGAAATGAGCAGATTCTGCACAGAATCGGCGGGTAAAGCAACATGTGGAAGACACTGACAAGAAGGCACAGACATATATGCCAGTGTGGTTTGATAAGTCTGTTAAGAATGCTTGGAAAAACGTTAAAAAATGTTTGTTTCGTAAACAAATCATCTTACTTCTCCACACAGTCTCCTTTGAGGAATAGACACTTGATTCAGCGATATTCCAGCTTCTCCATCCCATCAGAAAAATAGGTTCTATCAAACTCTGCAAAATACGCATTGACTGAAATTATTACTTCCTCATTTAATGAAAATTTCTTCCCAGCAAGAAAAAGTTTCAAGTTAGGGAACCGGAAGAAGTCACTTGAGGCTAAGTCTGGTGAACAGGGTGGATGAGGAACTAATTCAAAGCCCAATTCATGCACTCTCGCTACTGTTATCGCTTATGTGTGGGATGGTGCATTATCCTGGTAAAAGAGCACTTTTGTGCGTGCCAACGTTGGATTGTTTCCAGCCAACGCAAGTTTCGTAAGATCCAACAATGAAGTACAATAGGGTCCAGTTATGGTTCTGCAATTTTCCAAGTAACTAATAACGATTATTCTTTGGGAACAGCAAAATCAGTGGCTGTCACCTTACCAGCTGATAAAATCGTCTTTGCCTCAAATGGTTCAAATGGCTCTGAGCACTATGGGACTTTACTTCTGAGGTCATCAGTCCCCTAGAACTTAGAACTACTTAAACGTAACTAACCTAAGGACATCACATACATCCATGCCCGAGGCAGGATTCGAACTTGCGACCGTAGCGGTCGAGCGGTTCCGACTATAGCGCCTAGAACCGCTCGGCCACTTCGGCCGGCCTCTTTGCCTCCTTCGGTGGATTTTCACCATCCTTTGTCCATTGTTGCGACTGTCGTTTTCAGTCTGGTGTGTGTAATGACTGATCCAGGTTTCATCAACAGTCACAAATTGGCGTAAAAATTTTCGCGGATTGCGATAAAACATCACTAGACAGTGTGTTGAACTGTTGTGACGGATGCGCTTTTGGTCGACTGTCTTCTTCGTAGACAATTCTTCGACCAAGATATTATGTATTCGCTCAGTAGAGATCCTCACGAATTTTTATTCGGCGGTCTTGCATTACCGTATCATGGATTTTGTCGATGGTTCCCTTTGTGGTGACCGCAGGTCGACGACCAGATTGCGCTTCGTGTTCTGTGGTTGTCCTATCACGTTTAAATTCATTGATCCAAAAATAAATGGTCTTCAATGATGCTTCACAGTCCGCGTGAACATAATGCTATTCTGTTTTGACTTGTGTGGCAGCCCAACTCTTCAAATTAAAAGTTTAATAACAGCACGAAACTCTGTTTTCTCCATTTTCAGTCGCAGTCGATACACTGACTAATACAGACGGCTGTCAACAATGAACTGTACGCTGTACATTGTTGAATTTCTTTTTACTACCCTTAAAATAATCAAGCATACCGGCCATGAAGGCTAAACAAAAAGGTTCTCTTCCTTCAGAGAAATTTAGCAGACTTATCAAACCACCCTTGTAGTAACACACCACGAAGTAAGTTCCGTAGTACTAGAGATAGCTGTAGAGGGTAAAAAGCTATAGAGGAAGACAGAGCCTGAAATATAACCATCAAATAACTGAAGCTGGCTGCAGGCACTAATCTGAGATGAAGAAGGAATGAAAGTCGTGCTGGGCTGCAACAATCCGATGAGAAAAATAGTGACTTCTCTGCCCCCTCCGATCCCCAAAAAAATTAGTTTTCCGCGTTCTTCTGCTGTAACATATTTCAAAAGCTTCTCTTCTTCTCTGCACTACGTATAATTCTCGTTACACTCCCATACAAGCCTACATTACAGACAAATACTGTCAGAAGATACTTCCTGACACTTAAATTTTGTATTCAACGTTGACAAATGTATCTTCTCCTGAAACTTTTTTTTGTTGGTGTGAATTTTATATCGTCGCTACTTCGGCTTTCGTCGTTTTGTTGGCCAACTAACGAAAAGCATCTACATCATTTTCTTCATGTGGAGTACCATTACAAACAGCAAACACGTTTTATTAAAGGACATTTTGAAGTTCTCCATCTCGGCTATTTTTAACAAGTATCAAATTATTACATCTTGCACGATTGGCGAATTGCGACCTTACATGCTATTTTGAAGCGCAGTAGGCGTCATTGTGCTGTACAGTTATCCTGCTATAAATCGGTGAATATGGCCGATCTGAAAGCGAGCAGATGACGTCTGAGCATCAGAATTAAAACCTAAAGGTTTACTGCGTGCAGTACTGGTCATCTTTGTAACTAATGCCACGTTACCGGGACTAAATAGTGCACTATTTATCTCCTGTGACGTTTTTTGTTAATTTGGCGAAACTGTTCGACAAAGAGATTCTGTTCTTACCGAGGAGTACCCGCTTTCATTGTTTTACCAAGGCACAAGACTGGTTTCTATCAACATTTGTCGATCCGCGTCCGTGGGCGAGGCCACTAACGGAGGTTTGTGTGGTGATGCTCGATCCGCGGGGAAGCCAACTTGAATCCTCAGTATCTGGCTGACAATGGGAGGGGAGGTGGTGGCATAGTTCCTCATCGCCAGACTTCGCGCCAATATCCTGCTTTAAGTACTAAACCTCTCACAGTGCCTCGTGAAGTGAGGGCATGTTACACTGTTGATAATGGTCCGTTCTGAACATTGAATTTAGAGATCTCCTTTGATGCTATTCGCAAGGAGTAGACTATGTGCTGGCACCAGGTTTCACTCTCTCTCTTCTTTCATCATCATCATCATACAAAAACATTACAATACAATCTACACGCGCAGACACACACACACACACACACACACACACACACACACACACACATGACAAAAGTTGCATGGAACAACGAGGGCCATAATATGACGTTTGCTTTTTGTTGATAGGTGGGGTCGCGTCAGAGATATAAAGGTCAACTTTGACTTTTTATATAGGATACTACAGATTGGTACTTAATTTCTGATAGCGGCTATCGAGACGAATCCAATCATGGGTAACAGTAAGGTTTTTGAAGGTCAACGAAGGACACAAAGGTGGCATGAACCTCCATTTACAGAAGGTGTTCGAAGTGATGACCAATGGTATCAATGCAGTGCTGCAATCTTCTTATCATGGACTGAGTGGTATTCCTTATCTTATCATCACTTATCGAAGCATCAAGAGGGTACAACAAGACTGGAAGACAAAGAACAAATGCTCGGATCGAAAAGGGTGTAAGGCAGGGATGTAGTCTTTCGTCCCTAGCACCTATACATCGAATAAGCAGTGAGGGAAATAACAAAAAAAGGTTCAAGAGTGGAACTAAAATTCAGAGTGAACGGGTATCAACGATAAGATTCACTGACTATGTTGCCATCCTCAGCGAAAGTGAAGAAACATTGTAGGATATGTTGAACAGAATAGGATATATTGAATAGAATAGAAGTCTAATGAGTACAGAATATGGAATGAGAGTAAATTTCGAAAAAGACGAAGGTATTGAGAAGAAGCAGAAACGAGAACAGTGAGAAACTTAACATTAGCGTAGGGGTCGCGAAGCAGACGAAGTTAAGGAATGCTGCTACCTACGCAGAAACTAAGCCACGGCGGCGTAGCAAGGAGGCAATAAAAAGCGGACTAGCACTGGCAAAAAGGGTATTCCTGGGCAAGCGAAGTCTACTAGTATCAAACACAGATCTTAATTTGAGGAAGAACTTTCTGACAATGTACGTTTGGAATTCGGCATTCTATAGCAGTGAGACATGGACGGTAGAAACACCAGAACAGAATAAATTCGAAGTATTTGACACGTGGTGCTACAGACAAATGTTGAAAATTAGATGGGCTGATAAGGTAAGTAATGAGGAGATTCTCCGCAGAATGGGAGAGGAAAGGAACGTGTGGAAAATACTGACAGGAAGAAGGGACAGGATGATAGCACATCTATTAAGACATCAGGTATTACTTCCATGGTTCTAGAGGGAGCTGTAGAGGGTAAAAAGTGTAAGGGAAGACAGATGTTGGAGAACATCCAGCAAATAATTGAGGAAGTAGGTTGCAATTACTACTCTGAGATGAAGAGGTTGACACAGGAGAGGACTTCGTGGCGGGTCGTATCAAACCAGTCACACGATTGGTGACAGAAAAATAAGAAATATGGACTATGTGATGGAATTCCACTAACTCGGCAGAAAATGAACGCATGTCAGATGAGGTATGGAGGATACGGGTAGCAGATTAGCTCAGCAAAGAGTGCATTTATTCGCCAAAGAGAGTTTATCAGTTTTAAATAAAATTCTTAACCTTAGGAAGAAATGTTTGAGAATGTACATCATCACATAGAGCACAGCATTACGGAAATCCGCAAAAGAAAGAATTGTAGCGTTTGAGATGGCGGTGTTACACAAGGGTGTTGAAAATGAAGGGGACTACTAAAAGATGAAATGAGAAGTTTCCCCTCAGAATGAACTAGGAAAGGAATTTATGGAGAAAACGAATTAGAAGAAGGTATGGGATGATATGAAACGCATAAAGACATCAAGGAATAATTTTCAATATAGCGGAGGGGAATGTAGAGAGCAAACATTTTTGGGGAAAACAGAAAATGGTAGGAATACGTACAACAAGTAGTTGAGTGTGTTGGGTGTAAAGGTACCACAGGAAAGAAAGTCGTGGTGGATCGCATCAAACTAAGTTCTAAATTTCACTCATCAAACAGTGTTTCAATATTAACATAGACTTTTCACGTTTACTGTTTATTTTTACTTTTTCTCTTTTTTCAAAGTACCACATAACGTTAAAAATAGCTGTATTTTTCTCCACCTATAGAACCGAGTAACTCACTGTTGGAAAAAGTTACTTAATGAAGGCTGCTACACCAATCTTGCTCGCTTTCAGATATTTTCAGGTATCTGCCCTCCCCTGTAAGAGAAGAATCACGGAAAAAATATCCGAGTCCTCATGAAACATTTGCAAAGTTGTAGTAAAATAAAGCAAACTAATAAAATGAAAGACAAGCACGAAATCCTCTGCTATAACGTAAGATAGCGCAGCAAAAACAGGTTAACTTCCGATGTTAGCAGACGATGACATCCCCCCCCTCCCCCGCTGCCACAGCAACGTCAACTTTTAAACTTTCTACTCGAGAAATCTTTGTGTTCCTTTCCGTTCCGTTGACGAACTATTAGTTTGTTCACGATGGACGATATGTTACGTAACGTGTCAATTGAACAAACATAAAAGACTTACGTTTAAAAAACAAAAATATTTGTATGTCTATTTGTGCCTGTTCACCTGATCTTTTTATGTACGAATTCAGAAAATTCGTCTATGGTTTAGGATTTTTTAAGGGAAAACATCTTTAGTCCACCTTTTGAATGCATTTCTGCTGTGTGTCAGACATTTTATTTCTACAACCAAACTGTCAAGAAGTTTTATAGCTGCGTATCTCACCACTTTCTATGCAAAAGTCATTCAGTAAAGTGTAATACAAATCATTTTTCCTTCTACACAGTTCAGTCGCATTAATGTGACTACCGCCTACGTTCCATGTCAACGTGCAATAACCATTCGCAGATGGCAGTTGGCAGCACTGGCAGTGGAGGGTATAAAAGGCTTGCTGAGAGGCGCGGAAAACTGTGCAGCTATTTATCCGTCGCCCAAAACGGCATGATGATAGCCTTTCGGGCTAAGGGTGGAAGCATTTCCGAAATGGCTAAGTTTGTAAACAGTTCACTTGGGGGATCTCGTCCTACTGGAGGACACAATAGATAAATGCAAGTACGCATCTATCACTGGGGACCACGTCCACCACTACATACAGCTTGTTTTTCCCTCGATGAGCTCACCGTACTCCTCCGGCCACCAAACTCTCTGGATTTAAATCCAATCGAGAATACGTGGGACCACTTCGAACGAGCTGTTCGCTACCTGGATCCTCCGCCCAGGAAACAAGCGCAGCTGACCACGGCTCAAGAGTCGGTATGCCTCCACATCCCTGTTGATGCCTACCAGAACGTCACTGACTCGCTTCTTGCATGTCTGCACTGCAAAAGATTGTTGTTCAGCCTTTTGACAGGTTGTCACATTAACGTGACTGGACAGTGTAGTATTGCGAATATTTCTGCTATTCTTAAACGCAAATGGGTTGTCAATAACAAGGATACATTTACTGAGACGTTTTAGTCAATATTCCTAGCCGCTTGCAAAACATGCTTCCGAGATATGTGCATATGAACCCCACACACAATGCTAATCATTTTCCTTTGTGCAGTGAATACTTTTTGTTTAACTGAGGATTTGCCGCAGGCTATTATCTCGTAAGGCACCAGTAGAAATGTTAACTCCCTGACTTCCATATCTCAAAGTTCGCAATTATTCTTGTTATCAAGTCTGCTATATCGTTTTCCCCTTTTAAGTTTTCATCAATATCCACACTTAAGACCTTAGAATTTTGTTAGTTATTGTTCGTACAGTAGGTTATGGGAGGTGGTATATTTTTGACGTACAAAACTGGGCGAACTGCAGTTTTTAAAGCTAGCCCGTTTGTGTAAACCAGTCAGTAAGTTTTACAGAAGCATCATTTACTACTTTATCTGTCGATACTTCTTTGCTTTTTTATTTCTTATTTAGTCAATGAGATGGCGCTGCGTTTAGCACACTTGACTCGCATTCAGGGGGACTATGTTTCAAATCCGAGTCCAGGTATCCAAATTTAGTTTTTGCGTCATTTCCCTATATCACCCCAGGCAAATGCTGGGATGGTTCCTTTGAAAGGGGACATTCGATTTCCCTCCTCGTCCTTGAAACAATCCTAACCTGGGCTTCGTCTCTAATGGCTTCGATGTCGATAGCTCGTTAAAATCTATTCTTCTTTCTTTCTTCTTTATTTCTTGTCGACTTAGTAGATTAAAAGAAGGTTGGATTTTTTAATTGTACAAAATCGGATAAACTCCGATTTTTTTAAAGTTTATTGTCAGCCCATTTGTGCAAAAGCAGTAAGTTTCACGAAAACATAATTTACTACTCTTTCAATTGATTTTTCTTATTTTATTACTTTTTAATGTAATAGATTAATAACAGGTGAAATATTTTTGACGGTGCAAAACTAAACGACCAGTGTCCTGGTGAGAGCTGTAAAACTACCTCGTACGCTACCATAGACTGCCATAAGTAAGCATAGATTACGGTAATTTTCCTAGCAGATTTCATCAGTTAAGGTAGTACCTGCGTTATCTGTACGGTGGGTGCGTTGCATACTATTGGACGTTATCCCATAACGATCGCTTTCGTTACATATGCAGTCAGTGTCTCACTAGACTCCCATAAAAACCGGAAGCAGTGAACCTTCTAGAAACTGAGGATACGCAAAAGGACACGGAACCTAAGGAACTTTTGTTCTACATAGTTATGTTCGTAAATTGTTGATTTGTAACTTGAATCAGAGGAATTTTGTGTAAAAATAAAGAAAACAATACAGATTTACATATAGCGATAGAAAAGGAAATTAACTCAACAAAAAAGGTGAAATAAAAAAATCACAGAACAAACATCTGTTCAATACTTCGTCGAAGTGGTATAAAAAATATTTCTGTTATTCAGAAACAACTTTTACATTTGTGAGTAATAACAGGAAACGGGTGCAAAAAAAGTGTGTGGGTCTGAAAAATATCATTACGTGGTACAGTTTACACACTACTCAGGGTGCCTGAGGGAAAGGAACAAGCATTTTTAGTTGCTAGACCAGTCCAAATTTTTGTGCGATAGTCACATCTCCCTCAACACTTTTCTCTTAAAGACTTATTACATTTATTTACGTCTTGTATTTGGCTTTTAATAGTTCAGGTGCCTTATTTTTACTGGAGTTAGCTAGTGAAACCACATAAATATTGGCCATTGATGCTCCAAATCTGTTTCACACACCATCCAGAGAAATATTTAACAATAAATAGGCGTGCCGCAAACACATACCAGTATTGAAAGAAACAAATGGTTCAAATGGCTCTGAGCGCTATGGGACTTAACAGCGGAGGTCATCAGTCCCCTAGAAGTTAGAACTACTTAAACCTAACTAACCTAAGGACATCACACACATCCATGCCCGAGGCAGGATTCGAACCTGCGGGCGTAGCAGTCGCGCGGTTCCGGACTGAAGCGCCTAGAACCGCTCGACCACCGCTGCCGGCTGAAACAAACAACTCTAATACATTACGGTACATGATTTTGCGTAGGTTTCGGTCCATTTCTTTACGAAACATTACAAATACCTGACAACATACAAATACATTCCACTTACTATTCAATCTGATCGTACCAACAGTACTTTCTTCAATTCAGGTTGCAGCCGTATTACAATCTGTTTCATTGTAAAATATTAAAAACGATACCGGTATGTAACGGGTGATCAAAAAGTCAGTACAAATTTGAAAACTTAATAAACCACGGAATAATGTAGATAGAGAGGTAAGAATTGACACATGTGCTTGGAATGACATGGGGTTTTATTTGCACAAAATAAAAACAAAGTTCACAAAATGTCCGACAGATGGAGCTGGACCAGCAAAACTGCTACCGTGACGGGTGAGAGGTATGCCGATATGTTACAGAATCGCATCATCCCCAACCTGGCTGATAAACACCTGCTTGAACGTACGATGTTAATGCAGGATGGCGCTCCACCCCATATTGCTAGACGCGTGAAAGATCTCTTGCGCGCGTCGTTTGGTGATGATCGTGTGCTCAGCTGCCACTTTAGTCATGCTTGGCCTCCCACGTCCCCAGACCTCAGTCCGTGCGATTATTAGCTTTGGGGTTACCTGAAGTCGCAAGTGTGTCGTGATCGACCGACATCTCTACGGATGCTGACGCCATTGCCTCAGCATAACTCCGGACATGCTTTACAGTGCTGTTCACAACATTATTCCTCGACTACAGCTACTCTTGAGGAATGATGGTGGACGTATTGAGCATTTCCTGTAAAGAACATTATCTTTGCTTTGTCCTACTTTGTTATGCTAATTATTGCTATTCAGATCAGATGAAGCGCCATCTGTCGGACATTTTTTGAACTTTTGTGTTTTTTTGGTTCTAATAAAACCCCATGTCATTCCAAGCATGAGTGTCAATTTGTACCTCTCTATCTACATTAATCCGTGATTTATTCAGTTTTCAAATTTATACTGACTTTTTGATCACCCGGTATAAAAATCCAATTTACAAATGAAGTAAAGGGCAGGTAATTTAGTACGCTAATGTCGTGCAATTCATACTGCTACCTCAATGCTTCAATTAATATTTATTCAATTAATTCAATTAATATTTCATTCTTCGTCATAAAATTTCAAATTTAACAAAAGAAATAACGAACTAAATAGTTTGTAACAGACGAATGGAAAAACTGGTAGAGGCCGACCTCGGGGAAGATCAGTTTGGATTCCGCAGAAATGTTGGAACACGTGAGGCAATACTGACCCTACGACTTATCCTAGAAAATAGATTAAGGAAAGGCAAACCTACATTTGTAGCATTTGTAGACTTAGAGAAAGCTTTTGACAATGTTGACTGGAATACTCTCTTTCAAATTCTAAAGGTGGCAGGGGTTAAATACATGGAGCGAAAGGCTATTTTCAATTGGTATAGAAACCAGATGGCAGTTATAAGAGTCGAGGGGTATGAAAGGGAAGCAGTGGTTGGGAAGGGAGTGAGACAGGGTTGTAGCCTGTCCCCGATGTTATTCAATCTGTGTATTGAGCAAGCAGTAAAGGAAACAAAAGAAAAATTCGGAGTAGGTATTAAAGTCCATGGAGAAGAAATAAAAACGTTGAGGTTCGCGGATGACATTGTAATTCTGTCAGAAACAGCAAAGGACTTGGAAGAGCAGTTGAATGGAATGGACAGTGTCTTGAAAGGAGGATATAAGATGAACATCAACAAAAGCAGAACGAGGATAATGGAATGTAGTCGAATTAAGTCGGTGATGCTGAGGGAATTAGATTAGGAAATGAGACGCTTAAATTAGTAAAAGAGTTTTGCTATTTGGGGAACAAAATAACTGATGATGGTCGAAGTAGAGAGGATATAAAATGTAGACTGGCAATGGCAAGAAGAGAAATTTGTTAACATCGAGTATAGATTTAAGTGTCAGGAAGTCGTTTCTGAAGGTATTTGTATACATTGTACCCATGTATGGAAGTGAAACATGGACGATAAATAGTTTGAACAAGAAGAGAATAGAAGCTTTCGAAATGTGGTGCTACAGAAGAATGCTGAAGATTAGATGGGTAGATCACATAACTAATGAGGAGATATTGAGCAGAATTGGGGAGGAGTTTGTGGCACAATTTGACAAGAAAAAGGGACCGGTTGGTAGGACATGTTCTGAGGCATCAAGGGATCACAAATTTAGCATTGGAGGGCAGCGTGGAGGGTAAAAATCGTAGAGGGAGACCAAGAGATGAATACACTAGGCATATTCAGAAGGATGTAGGTTGCAGTAAGTACTGGGAGATGAAGACGCTTGCACAGGATAGAGTAGCACGGAGAGCTGCATCAAAGCAGTCTCAGGACTGAAGACAACAACAACAACAACAACAAATAACAAATGTAACGAAGAACAAAGACTGGTAATAACGAACATATCTGCGTATCGGGAGGAAATGAGGTTAGAGGTCACGTGATCAACAACGGATGATGACATCAGCCGTCAAAACTTTCTTCCCGAGAAACCTCGACTGTGCCGTGAAGTGACGTGATGGCCAGTGTGGATGCCGCCATTTGAAATGCAGTGCAGAATGTTTTGACGCTACGACCAGTGTGAATCGACCTATAAACGGCGGGCCCTTACAGAAGGGGCTGCCGCAACGGCGGAGGCTTTGGCGCAGGCGGTGCGCTGGCGACAGGTGCGAAGCGCTCCCGCGCAGGCAACAAAGGCGCGTCGCATCGCTGGCGTACCTCGGCCCGGGGCGTCGCGCGGCTGCCACCGCGCGCATGCGTGCCGTGTTTACACTGGCGGGCGGGCCCGGCTCGCGTTTATTTGACTAAGGAAATAGCTCGCCGCCGCCGCTGCCGCCGCTGCCGGCGACCGGCCGAACGCGTCTTTCTGTACGCATCGCCTCGCCACTCCTGTCCTTCCTCTACGGCCCCCGCTGCTGTCTGTGGTTTATCTCAATTCACCCTTCGGCGTTTACATGTTTCCTCATTTGTAGTGTAAATTATACGGCCAAACTTAGCCTCCGCCAGCCGCTTTTTACCTCTTCGCTTCCTCTCTCGCCGCTGCCACCCGCCCACCCACCCACGCACGCACGCACGCACACACACACGCCAATGCGGAGATCAACGACCTTTCTTAATTCAATCACGTGAACGCGCACGCATACACAAACACGTCAGAGGCTGTGCCGGCATACACAAGCGACGCTCCCCCCCTGCGAGGGATTTTTCCACGAAGGCGCCTCCGGCCTGCGCATCCGGACAGAGAATGGTGCCCCGGCGGCGAAACGACGCCGGCGCCAGCGGAAACTCCCACCTGGCGTCACCGTACGCGGAACCAAACTAGTATCTGTGCAGATCGGAAGCGCGGATTCAGCGCCGAGGATAAAGCTTGTGGTCAGATGCGAATAATGTTCCGCAAGCGTCCTCCCTATTTCCGCTGGGCAATCATTTCATCTCCATTTCCAGGGGCGGTGCTAGTCTGTCAGTGACAACTTTTAAACCTGTTACTCAGCCAACAAATTAGCGAACATAAACTGTTCACAAAATGTTTTGCAACACCCACATTAAGGAAATGAGGCTAGTAAGGGGTCACTTAAGTAAAAACTGGTATAAAACTTTTGCTGTTCTTTTGAAGTAAGTTATAACTACACAAAACCTTTACTTGAACGGTTGTTTTGGTGTAAATACTGAAAAAAAAGATTTCTAACCAAAACGACACCCAGCAAGAAAAGATTTTCTAACAAGGGAAACCCTGTAAGCAGGCTGTTTAGATTTTTACGCTGGTAACGCCACGTAGTGCTCTGTATGAAAATCGCTGACTGCGCTGTGTGCAGTCTGTGGCTGGTTGAACTCATTGTTGGAATATTCGCTAGTGTGGCGTTGGACAGTTGATGTCAACAGCGCGTAGCGTTGGGCAGTTGGAGGGGAGCCGCCGGCAGTGGTGGATGTGGTGAGAGAGATGCCAGAGTTTAGAGATGTTACTATGAGCGCACGATCTGGACGTGTGTCCGTCAGAAAAAGGAAATCTGCAAGACTGGATGCCATGAACTGACACATATATTATGACTTTTGAACACTATCTATCTATCGCTTGCGCCTTGTCCCGCGGTTACGCAGGGTCGGCCATGGTTAACCGAATTTCGCATGTTAATATTAAGGGGTGGCCTGATGCCCTTCCTGCCGCCACCCCGTACCCTCCAGGACGGAATTGTGTACCCCAGCTGTCCGCGTCTAGTGTAAATCGTGAAATAGTGTTTCAAATGTCTGTGAGTCGTGTAACTGAGACGGGACGTGGGGACCAGCCCGGTATTCACCTAGTAGGATGTGAAAAACCGCCTAAAAACCACATCCAGGCTGTCTGGCACACCGGCCGTCGTCGTTAATCCGCCGGGTGGATCCGATCCGGGGCTGGCGCGCCTACCCGAGTCCAGGAAGCGCATTAGCTAGCGCTCTCGGCTATCCTGGCGGGTTATGACTTTTGAACACTATTAAGGTAAATACATTGTTTGTTCTCTATCAAAACTCTTTCATTTGCTAACTATATGCCTATCAGTAGTTAGTGCCTTCAGTAGTTAGAATCTTTTATTTAGCTGCCAGTATTCGCGCTCACTGCATTGCAGTAGTTCGAGTAACGAAGATTTTTGTGAGGTAATTGATTCATGAATGGTATAAATTATTATTAGTCAGGGCCATTCTTTTGTAGGGATTATTGAAAGTCAGACTGCGTTCCGCTAAAAATATTGTGTGTCAGTTTAGACATGATCAGAATAAGAGAAAACTGTCTGAGTACGTTGAGTTTTGCTCAGCTGTTTTAAAATCAAATAACGTACAAGTTTACCAGTCTTTCTTTACATTCAAAGGGGAAATTTCAAACCGCCATTGGTTGCATTCTGCCGAACCTTGGCACTGAGATAGTAGGATGAAAATAAAGGGACACCTATTTCGGCTTAGATGCCAACACGCATCTTATGAGAAAATGAAAGTTTCGACGCGACTTCATCAGGCTGCTCGCACGGTGTAAAACCACGTTCGTCTGAAGCGCCCCTGGTTCGAATCCAATATTATGTCTTTTTTTTTTGTTTAGCAGAGGTTGGCAGTACCGCTGTGGTTGTAAGGTTCTCTTTACGTGTCAGTAGTTAAGGCGCGACCGCCTTTGCGCTCTTACATGTCCATCATCAGGTGTGCTGTGACCCCGAGCTCCCAGGCGGACGAGTACAGGACCGGTGTATCACCAGCGAGCGCAGAGCAGAGTTACCGAGGCTACCAAGTACCAACGCACGAGCTGAGAAGGGTCAGTCATATTTTGCGCTGGTTTCGTGCACGGATATCGGTCGATTCTCAGCGAGAATAATTTTGAGGGCGTGCAGTATCAGGGCAGAATATTCCAACTTATGACGCAGCAATCAACGGACTGAAATGGGCTGTGGAATCAGCTGACATGAACCCTACTGCACGTGCTTGAGATTAGTTTAAATATCCTGTGCTTCGTCACGGAACCCTCCTCACAAGCTGAACGACGACAGAGGACTGCCGTTGGGGAATGAGACAGGGTTAAACGGGTACCTCTCGAGCACCTTCAGGACATGTCAAAAGGGATTCGAGCACGTTACATGCCAAGAGGGTGCCAGAAGCACCCAAGGGCAAGATTTTCATACAGTGCGGATCACATGGGTTCAAGTATGCGAAGAAAAACATGTGGACGAGGAGTGGGAGGGGGGGGGGGGGGAGGACACCAAATGAAGGTTCTCGAACCGGCCCTGGGAGTTACATGGTATTTAATTTTACGGATGTGCAATTTCTATCAACCTACCTGTATTTACCTTTTTCACAGTAAATTTGTTGATAACACGATTTAACGATCTCTCCGAGGAAGAAAGTGTGTTGGAACATTTTTAACTATTTATAAATGGAGGTCTTGAAACGTCCCCTTAGAAAAATTTATGAATTACTGTGCTGATAAACCTCTTACATTATTTGCTTTTCAAACAGCTGAGCAAAACTGAACGTACTCAAACATTCACTGAAGTGACACACAATATTTTTAGTTCAACGCAATCTGACTTTCAAAAATCCCTACAAAAGAATGGCCCTGACTAACATTAACCTATACCTTTCACAAATCACTTACCTCACCAAAAATCTTTGTTACTCGAACTACTGCAATACAGCGAGCGCCACTACTGCCAGCTAAATAAAAGATTCAAACTACTGAAGGCACTAACTACTGATAGGCATAGTTAGCAAATGAAAAATTTTGATAGAGAACAGACAATGTATTTACCTTAATAGTCATAATATATATAGCAGTTCATGACATCCATTCTTACAAATGTACTGTTTCTGATGGACACACCTCCAGATTATCCATTCTCAAAAATCCTCCATCTCACTTCCCCACATCCACCACTGCTCGCGGCTCACCTCCAACTGGGCAACGCTACACGCTGTTAACATCCAGCTGCCCAACACTACAATGGCAGACAACAATGCAAACTAGCCACAGACTGCACACAGCACAGCCAGTGATTTTCATACAGAGCGCTACGTGGCGTTACCAATATAAAAACCTAAACAGCCTACTTACAGTCTCAGTAATGGAGACTCTCGTTTCACGACTGTCGCTAACTGAACACATTTGGTAATGACACAAATCTACAGTACCAGTCTCGCCTCTTTTTCATCAGAAATCATACACATAGTCTTCTGGAGGAGCCCAACGAAACGTTCGTAACAAACTGCTTCTCCACTGCCACTAAGATGATCCATTTTGTTCAGACTTGTTGCGGAAATCACACAGTAATATCTTGTGATAAGTAGTTTCTTAGCAACTGTAGCATTTTATCTTCTATTGAGCCATGACAGTAGCAAACTGGTCTGAAAGTAAAGAGTCATGAATATAAGATTCATCTCATTTGGCCCATTCTCGTTACGTTAAATGTAATAGTGAGCTGCAATTTCAAGATGAACTGCTTAAATGAATTATCCTGGACATTGTCTGCCTCCGTTACTGAGTGGCCAGAGCGACAGAATGTCGATCCTAAGGGCCCGGATTCGATTCCCGGCTTGGGCGGAGATTTTCTCCGCGCAGGGACTGGGTGTTGTGTTGTCCTAATCATCATCATTTCATCCCCGTCTACGTGCAAGTCGCCGAAGTGGCGTCACATCGAAAGACTTGCACCCGGCGAACAGTCTACCCGACGGGAGGCCCTAGTCACACAACATTAATTCATCCTGTACATTTGCTGGTTCCTGGGGTCGTCGAAGAGGTGATCTCGCATTGGACGTTTGCGATTGGCTGGCAGTAATAACCAATGGCAACGATGCCGTATAGCAAACTGAGTGCAAAACTTAAGAAGGAAAGCAATTTTTGCATGATGTCAGTGCCAAGTAATATAGCTCGATGAAACATAGAAAGAACTGCTAATTGTAGTACAGAAGGTAACTAAAAAAAGAAAAGAAAACCGCAATGAGTCGAAGAGAAATGACACTTTCATTGGAAGACAATAATTACATTGAAGTAACGGCGATTTATGATGGCCCCCTGGACGTTTGGACGTTGCAGAAAAGCAGGACATGGTTCTTAACAGGGTGTGTGGTGAGCACGCTCTGCAACGTGCCCCATGCTGGCCACGAGGTTGCTAAGGAGTTCTTGAGGCAGGGCGTTCCATTCCTCCACCAGCGCGGCTGACAGTTGCTTGGTGGTCGTTTGTACATGTGGCCGTGTCGCATTTCGTCTCCCCAATGCATTCTACACGTACTCGATGAGATTGAAGTCGGGGGATATTCGCTGAATATCCTCTCGTTATAAGAGCCCCTCCACCTGCGTTGCTCGAGGCGGTCATGCATTTTCATCCATAAAAATGAAGTCAGAGCAGAGTGCACCCCTGACGAGACGCATGTGGAGAAGGATTACAGTGTCACTATAACGCTGATCGGTGAGTGTACCGGTTCGAAGATCTAGAGGTCAGTACGCCCATGCAACATTGTTTCTCAACACCATAACACCTGGAACACGAAAACAATCATGTTCGACAATATTCCTGGATGCATTAAGTGTTGTAGCCTCTCGCCATATGAGGGCACGTCGAGATCGCAAGGGTGCCGCTGATGTTCGGGTGTCAGCGGAACACAACCACGTGGTCATCGGGCGAAGTGACCCTGCCCATGCAGACGCCGTACCACTGTGGAGCCTCAGAGTGCGTCCCTGGATGTCTTCTTAAATGTGGTTGCAATTGGACCCGCTGTCTGACGTGGGTCCCTTCTTGCTTGTTGCATAGTGTAGTGGTTAACTGCAGCTGTAGTTGACCGTGGTCGACCACTCCTCTCCTTCGGGCAGCACTGTCTGTGGTTCGGAACGCTCTCCATGCACATGAAAAAGTAATCTACTGTGAGCAGTACCAAATGCCTAAGCTACGCTAGTCACACTTCGTCCTTCTACCAGTTTCCCGATAATTCTTCCCCGTGTGATGTCATCCAAATGTTGTTTCCGGGCCGTGTTGTAATGAAAAAACGCCACAACAGTGCACCGTAACTGCTCGCTGATTGACTCAAACACACACACACACACACACACACACATTCATTCCTCGTTTCTTCAACTGCCTCGTGCTGCGGGACACACACACACACACACACACACACACACACACACACACACACACACATTCTCTCCTCGTTTCTTCAACTGCCTCGTGCTGCGGGACCAGCCCTATTTGGCACTGTAGTCAATCTGATTTCACACCTTGTGACGTCTAGCTTTCTTTGCACGACTGTGGGACCTCTGACAACGGACTCTCGCATTTTCATTGATTTCCGCAGGATTGTTAATATGTTACGGTACCTTACCTACCTCTGCCTTAAGTTTTACAGAGCGGCTTAGTTTGTATACATATACTGGCGAAGTATCAATCTAATGTTTAATAAAATTTGTCTGCTTCCCATGGCCAGTAATCTGGACAGCAGGCGTTACGTTTCTGGCGTGTTAAGACCGATGATTGGGCCCTTTCTTCGAGATCCCCTTTTCATTACCTTTGAGAGGTGGCGGCCTATTTCAGGCCTTTATCCTCACATTTTATCCTATTAGCATAATGAATTAGCATACGAGACTCTCTTCCTTCACTTACTTTCCGATTTATCTTTATTTATCGACTGCGTGTTGTTTACATGAGTGGCTAGAGGTTAGCGTGTAGCATTGTAGTTAACCCACCCATCTAATGTTTCACTCTTATAGTAGCTTTTTCCGATAAATGCACCTGCTCTTGATCAGAGGAACTCCTTATCGCTGGGGCGTAAACAGGAGGAACTTTCGCACGTTCTGGAAGAGCTGGCTAGCATTTAGAATGCAGGATCTCACGCTTGAGGGCCGCATGGATTGTCGGACGAGCCTTTTCGGCGACTGTCCTCCTGGCTACGCTTCCACGAACAATGAGTGGCAGGACGTAAACCTGGTGTACTCATTAGTAGAGCGGGAAACCATTGGTGTATGGTCTCCAGACACGTTCCTCAAGCAAAATGTATAGCCACTCGTGTGTCTACAAATTTCCAAACTTTGCTCTTCCTGTGGGAACGCTGTGCGAAGGCCAACAAAATTTCCAGACTTTCGCACGAATAAGTGTCGACTCGTATTCCCTTTCCATATACACATATCTCACTGGTGGATACGTTTTAACTTTATGATGGGAGCTAGGGAACGGACTTCCAGATCTCTGAATGGTAGAGCCAGTCCCATAAAGGGATTGGCTAGAAAAGATTGAGCGGGCTGCCATGCGAAACTCTGAAAGAAGGCTAGCAAAAACTGAGAAGTATTCGTAGTCGTATTGGGTTTCGTATGGGTATTCTGATTCGATCTCCCAGTTGGTGATACTACTCTGGACTCCGCACTCGTAAGTGTTTTTCTTGACTTCGGCCCTCTGCCAAGTCTTCGAGGTTTCACTTTGAACTTACACGCACCCGCGATGATTAATCAAGAGAATGATGAGATGAGCGATTCGCAATGTCAGCACACCGGCTCAGCTCAGCAGCAGTTAATAGCGGCCGACTTGTCGGCAACCACCTTAATGCTAGTCACGATAAGACGGCATTTTTAGTGTACACCCACGACTTCGTAAATCGCGATCTTGGTCATCCACTCTTATAATTCCCACTTGGCTGTTGTATATATTGTATATGACCCGTCTCTCCCTATAGCTTACCCCTAGTTTTTTCAGAATTTCGAACATCTTGCACCATTTTACATTGTCGAACTCTTTTTCTAGATCGACGAATACTATGAACGTGTCTTGTTGATTTTTCTTTAGTCTTGCTTCCATTATTAACCGCAACGTCAGAATTGCCTCTCTCGTGCCTTTACCTTTTCTAAAGCCAAAATGATCGTCTTATAGCGCATCCTCAATTTTCTTTTCCATTCTTCTGTACATTATTCTGTAAGTAGGCTGTTTAGGTTTTTATATTGGTAACGCCACGTAGCGCTCTGTATGTGCTGTGTGCAGTCTGTGGCTGGTTTGCATTGTTGTTGGCTATTGTAGTGTTGGGCAGCTGGATGTTAACAGCGCGTAGCGTTGCGCAGTTGGAGGTGAGCCGCCAGCAGTGGTGGATGTGGGGAAGTGAGATGGAGGATTTTTGTGAATGGATAATCTGGAGGTGTGTCCATCAGAAACAGTAAATTTGTAAGAATGGATATCATCAACTGCTATATATATTATGACTATTAAGGTAAATACATTATTTGTTCTCTATTAAAATCTTTCATTTGCCAACTATGCCTATCAGCAGTTAGTGCCTTCAGTAGTTTGAATATTTTATTTAGCTGGAAGTAGTGGCGCTCGCTGTATTGCAGCAGTTCGAGTAACGAAGATTTTTGTGAGGTAAGTGATTTGTGAAAGGTGTAGGTTAATGTTAGTCAGGACCATTCTTTTGTAGGGATTATTGAAAGTCAGATTGCGTTGCGCTGAAAATTATTGTGTGCCAGTTTAAGCACAGTCATGTATAATTGTTCTAAGGAGACGTTTCAATTCTTGTAAGCAACTTGGCTGCATGAACTGTTAAGCTGATTGTGCGATAATTCTCGCACTTGTCAGCTCTTGCCGTCTTCAGGTTTGTGTGGATTATGCTTTTCCGAAAGTCATATGGTATGTTGCCGGTCTCATACATTCTACACACCAACGTGAATGGTTGCTTTTTTGCCACTTCCCTCAATGATTTTAGAAATTCTGATGGAATGTTATCCATCTCTTGTGCCTTATTTGATCTTAAGTCCTCCAAAGCTCTTTAAATTCTGATTCTAATACTAGATCCCCTATCTGTTCTAAATCGACTCGGGTTTCTTCTTCTATCACATCAGACAAATCTTCCCCCTCGTAGAGGCATTCAATGTATTCTTCCCACCTATGCCGCTCTCTCGCCTGCATTTAACTGTGGAATTCCCGTTGCACTCTTAATGTTATCGCCCTTCCTTTTAATATCACCGAAGATTGATTTTCCTGGACGCTGTGTCTGTCCTTCCGACAATAATTTCTTTTACGATTACTTCACATTTTTCCCGCAGCCATTTCGTCTCAGCTTCCCTGCACTTCTTATTTATTTAATTCCTCAGCGACTTGTATTTCTGTATTCCTGAGTTTCCCGGAACATTTTTGTACTTCCTCCTTTCATCGATCAGTTGAAGTATTTCTTCTGTTATCCACGGTTTCTTAGCAGTTATCTTCTTTGTACCTATGTTTTCCTTCCTAACTTCTGCGATGGCCCTTTTTTGAGATGTCCATTCCTCTTCAACTGTACTGCCTACTGAGCTATTCCTTATTGCTGTATCTACAGCCTTAGAGAGCTTCAACCATATCGTGTCATTCCTTAGTACTTCCATATCCCACTTCTTTGCGTATTGATTATTCCTGACTAAAGTTTTACACTTCAGCCTACTTTTCATCACTACTGCATTGTGATCTGAGTCTATATCTGCTCCTGAGTACACCTTACAATCCAGTATATGATTTCGGAATCTCTGTCTGACCATGATGTAATCTAACTGAAATCTTCCCGTGTCACCAGACCTTTACCAAGTATACCTCCTCCTCTTGTGTTTCTTCAACAGAGTATTTGCTGTTACTAGCTGAAACTTGTTACAGAGCTCAATTAATCTTTCTCCTCTCTCATTCCTTGTCTTAAGCCCATATTCTCCTGTAATCTTTTCTTCTACTCTTTCCCCTACAGCTACATTTCAGTCCTCCATGACTATTAGATTTTCATCCCCCTTTACATAATGTATTAACATTTCAATATCCTCATACACTTTCTCTATCGGTTCATCTTCAGCTTACGACGTCGGAATGTATACGTGAACTATCATTGTCGGTGTTGATTTGCTGTCGATTCTGATTAGAACAATCCTGTCACTGAACTGTTCACAGTAACACACTCTCTGCTCTACCTTCCTATTCATAACGAATCCTACTCCCGTTATACCATTTTCTGCTGCTGTTGATATTACTCTATATTCATCTGACCAGAAATCCCTTGTTTTGTTTCCACTTCACTTCACTGACCCCTACCATATCTAGATTGAGCCTTTGCATTTCCCTTTTCAGATTTTCTAGTTTCCCTACCACATTCAAGCTTCTGACATTCCACTCCCCGACTCGTGCAACGTTTTCCTTTCGTTGATTATTCAATCTTTTTCTCGTCGTAACCTCCCCCTTGGCAGTTCACTACCGGACATCCGAATGGGGCACTATTCCGGAATCTTTTGCCAATGGGGAGATCATCATGACACTTTTTCAATTACAGACCACATGTCCTGTGGATACACGTTACGTGTCTTTAATGCAGTGGTTTCCATTGCCTTATGCATCCTCATGCGTTGATCGTTGCTCATTCTTCCGCCTTTAAGGGACGTTTCCCACCCCTAGGACAAGAGAGTGCCCTGAACTTCTGTCCGCTCCTCCGCCCTCTTTGACAAGGCCGTTCGCAGGATGAGGGTGATATCTTATGGCGGAAGTCTTCGGCCGTCAATGCTGATTATTAATCAAAATCTGCCGAAGACGATTTGATTACGAATGAGTGACGCTACCCCTATGCTACGTAACGGCTAATCCGGTGCACAATCCCCAGTTTCAGGTTGGCTATCAGGTTGACAACTAACTGAAAAATTTAAAATGCTGTCGTAATATACTCATTAACAGGTACAGTCTTATGTTAAAGGCCTAACACAATTAGTCAAGGAAGGGAGGAAGATCAGGGTTTAACATCCCAATAAGTCAAGTGTTACAAACTGTGTATATGTCTTGATATAGGGTAACTCATGGCTTCAATATTACCCACACTATATTCATCCAATATTTGAGAATGAGGGAGTGCTTACAGACTTCCAACAAAATTTAAGCATAATTTCAAATCTTCTCTAAACTGTTTCTTGCTTACATGGTTAACGTCAAGTATTTAAGTAAATAGTAATAATAATAATAATAATAATAAACCCCGTGGAGGCCTGGGAAAAGAATACGCCTCCGGTATGTTCTGCCAGTCGTAAAAGGCGACGAAAAGAACAAACCACTAGTAGGGCTAATCCCCCTTTTAGTGTGATTAGTTGGTTCAGGTCAGAGCTAAAGAAGCTTCGGACAAGCGCCGTCATGGTCGGGGACGACATTTGAACCCTATGCCCGCCCACAATGGTAACGGCACTGCTAGCCAACTGGAAAATGATTTAAATGCAAATAGAGGTATTTTGCAGGATATGCTTCCTGCAACCACCCTAGAAGGAAAACAAAGACAGAGGATGAGATGGTCAGATGAAGTTAATCGACACCTCATGTTCTGTTATTTCCAAGCAACAAACCTAGGAACCAACACAACTGGATACAGATCACAAATATACACAACATTTATTATCAGATACCCAGAATTAAAATTTTTAACAGAACAACGACTAGCTGAACAGATCCGTGTAATAATAAAAAATAACAGGATACCCCAGTCAGAATTAGAAAACATCAAACAGCAAGTACAACAAATACTGGAACAAAATAATGGTCAATCAGAAGAAGAAGAAAATACAGTAATGGACTCAAACATCCCAGAGCAAACAAAGAAAGACCAACACGCATCAATTAAACAATCAGAGGAAAACGAAATCTTAAGACAGCCACAAGAACAAGCACAAATAGAACTCGAAATAACACACATGTTAGGTATAGAAGAAAAGTTTCAGCTGACATATATAGAATACAAAGACACAAATACAGACATTAGACCATTCTTGCATAGACCGCCAAATAACCCACAAGTCGAAACAACAATAAAAACTATCAACACAATCATACACAACAGAATAAATGAAAACACAACTATGGAAGAGTTGCAACTACTGGTTTATATAGGAGCACTCACTACACTAAATATACACACTAGGCAGAGATCAGGACCAACCAACACACAGAAGAAACCCACAAAACCAACATGGCAACACAGGCTACAGATCAGAATAGAAAAACTTAGAGAAGATATCGGACAGCTAACACAATTTATAGGAAATGAAATGTCAGAAAAAAAAACGAAAAAGGTTAGGTAAAATCTCACAACAAGAAGCGATAGAGCAATTAGATGAAAAGAAGCAGAAATTACAAGCATTGGCCAAACGACTTAGAAGATACAAAAAAAGTGAAAATAGAAGGAAACAGAACCAAACATTTAACACAAACCAAAATAAATTTTACCAGACAATAGATAACACACACATTAAAATAGACAATCCACCAAACATAACAGACATGGAACACTTCTGGAGCAACATATGGTCAAACTCGGTACAACATAACAGGTATGCACGGTGGATACAAGCAGAAACAGACACATACAAGATGATACCACAAATGCCTGACGTGATAATTTTGCAACATGAAGTCACCCAAGCAATTAATTCTACTCACAATTGGAAAGCCCCTGGAAAAGATAAAATAGCAAATTTCTGGCTAAAGAAGTTCATCTCAACACATTCACATCTAACTAAATTATTTAACAGTCACATTGCAGACCCATACACATTCCCTGATACACTTACACATGGAATAACTTATCTGAAACCTAAAGATTAAGCAGACACAGCAAACCCAGCTAAATATCGCCCCATAACAAGCCTACCAACAATATACAAAATATTAACTTCAGTCATTACACAGAAATTAATGACACATATAACACAGAACAAAATTATAAATGAAGAACAAAAAGGCTGTTGCAAAGGAGCACGAGGATGTAAAGAGCAACTGATAATAGATGCAGAGGTGATATATCAAGCTAAAACCAAACAAAGGTCGCTACACTACACATACATTGATTACCAAAAAACTTTTGATAGTGTACCCCACTCATGGTTACTACAAATATTAGAAATATATAAAATAGATCCTAAATTGATACAGTTCCTAAACATAGTAATGAAAAATTGGAAAACCACACTTAACATCCAAACAAATTCAAATAATATCACATCACAGCCAATACAGATTAAGTGTGGAATATACCAAGGAGACTCATTAAGTCCTTTCTGGTTCTGCCTTGCTCTGAACCCACTATCCAACATGCTAAATAATACAAATTATGGATACAATATTACTGGAACATACCCACACAAAATCACACATTTGCTATACATGGATGATCTAAAACTACTGGCAGCAACAAATCAACAACTCAACCAATTACTAATGATAACAGAAGTATTCAGCAATGATATAAATATGGCTTTTGGAACAGACAAATGTAAGAAAAATAGCATAGTCAAGGGAAAACACACTAAACAGGAAGATTACATATTGGATAACCACAGCGACTGCATAGAAGCGATGGAAAAACATATGCCTATAAATATCTGGGATACAGACAAAAATAGGAATAGATAATACAAATATTAAAGAAGAACTAAAAGAAAAATATAGACAAAGACTAACAAAAATACTGAAAACAGAATTGATAGCAAGAAACAAGACAAAAGCTATAAATACTTATGCTATACCAATATTGACCTTCTCATTTGGTGTAGTGAAATGGAGTAACACAGACCTAGAAGCAGTCAATACACTTACACGATCACAATGCCACAAATATAGAATACATCACATACATTCAGCAACTGAAAGATTTACATTTAGCAGAAAGGATGGAGGAAGGGGATTTATCGACATAAAAAACCTACATTATGGACAGGTAGACAATTTAAGAAAATTCTTTCTAGAACGAGCAGAAACTAGCAAAATACACAAAGCAGTCACTCATATAAATACATCGGCCACACCACCGCAATTTCATAACCACTTCTACAACCCTTTAGATCACATAACATCAACAGATACGAAGAAAATAAATTGGAAAAAGAAAACACTATATGGCAAGCACCCGTATCACCTAACACAGCCACACATCGATCAAGACGCATCCAACACATGGCTAAGAAAAGGCAATATATACAGTGAGACGGAAGGATTCATGATTGCAATACAGGATCAAACAATAGACACCAGATATTACAGTAAGCATATTATTAAAGATCCAAATACCACAACAGATAAATGCAGACCTTGCAAACAACAAATAGAAACAGTAGATCACATCACAAGCGGGTGTACAATACTAGCAAATACAGAATACCCCAGAAGACATGACAATGTAGCAAAAATAATACATCAACAGCTTGCCTTACAACGTAAACTTATAAAACAACACGTTCCCACATACAAGTATGCACCACAAAATGTACTGGAGAATGATGAATACAAATTATACTGGAACAGAACCATTATAACAGATAAAACAACACCACATAACAAATCTGACATCATACTCACCAATAAAAAGAAGAAATTAACACAACTAATCGAAATATCCAAACCCAATACAACAAATATACAAAAGAAAACAGGATAAAAAATTGAAAACTACATCCAACTGGCTGAGGAAGTCAAGGACATGTGGCATCAGGATAAAGTTGACATTATACCAATTATACTATCAACTACAGGAGTCATACCACACAATATCCACCAGTACATCAATGCAATACAGCTACATCCAAACTTATATATACAACTACAGAAATCCGTAATTATTGATACATGTTCAGTTACCCGAAAGTTCCTAAATGCAATATAACATATACCGTACAGTTAAAAGGAAGTCACGCTTGATCAAGGTCCGCGTCACTTTCCATTTTTGACCAGACATAACGTCTGAGAAAAGAAAGAAAGAATAATAATAATAATGAGGATGATGATGATAAATAATAACGAAATAATTAATAGTGTGATGTCACCCACGTGAGTGCTTCAAGGAATGAATTAACTTTCCGTTACCTGATAAATGTGTAGGCTGTCAATGCAACTAAATACCTAGAAATAACAGTTGGTAACAAATTAAATTGGAACTTTCACATAGATAATGTGGTGGGGAAGGCGAACCAAGGACTGCGTTTTATTGGCAGACCACTTAGAAGACTGCCTTTACTAGGCTTGTCCGTCCTCTGGTAGAAAGCTGCTATCCAGTTTGGGATGATTGCCAGGTAGGACTACGAAGGACATCGGAAAAGTCCAAAGAAATACAGCTCGTTTCGTATTATCACGAAACAGGGGAGAGAGTGTCACCGATGTGATACAGGAGCTGAGATAACAATCGTTAAAACAATGGCGTTTTTCGTTGTGGCGACATGTTTTTACGAAATTTCAGTCTCCAACTTTCTCTTCCAAAGGTGAAAATATTTTGTTGACATCCACTTACACAGGGAGAAATGATAATCTTAACAAAATAAGAGGCTCAGCGTCAGTTAAGGGCTGAAGTGGAATACTGAAGCACCGAAACTGGTAGCCATATAATAAATGACATCGCAAGGAGGGTTGTAGGTATTCCGCTTTAATGCATAAGCGACCGGCCAAATTCCCTTAAATCTCCAATAAGGAAAAAAAAAAATGATTCAAGTGGCTCTGAGCACTATGGGACTTAACATCGGAGGTCATCAGTCCCCTAGAACTTAGAACTGCTTAAACCTAACTAATCTAAGGACATCACACACATCCATGCCCGAGGCAGGATTGGAACCTGCGACCGTAGCAGTCGCGCGGTTCCGCACTGAAGCGCCTAGAACCGCTCGGGCACCAATCAGAAGAATGGACACACAGGAAGATCTAAGTGTTCGTTCTTGCTGCGCGCTGTTCGAGTGTAGAACGGTAAAGAAATAGAATGAAAGTGGTTCGCTGAACCCTCTGTCAAGGGGTAAAGTGTGAATTGCAGGGTAGTTGCGTAGTTGACGGTGTAGATGTAAACTGATTAGCCGTTTGAAGCTGTATTGTACACTGGAGAGATTGAGTTTAGAGATGTAGACCCAATGAGCTAAGGGTTTTGCTTCCTCACTGACGTTACCACGGAAGTAGTGGCGCCTGCCGGCTAGAGGAAAAGTCTCGCAGCGACATTCCAGCGTATCTAGCTACTCCCGGTGCACTGTCATTGGACGCTCTCGTAACAGTGTGGAGGGCGCGAAGCGAGCAGTCGACGCACAGAGGAAGTCCCAATTGCGATTTCTGGCGGCCGCCCGGGTGGGAGGAATAGATGAGGGGGCGGGAAGGGGAAGGGCGGTGTGGGAGGGAGGGGGGAGGGAGGAGGGAAGAGGAAGTGGGTGTAGCATCCTGCCGCCGGCCGGCGCGTCCGTGGCGGCAACCCATGCAACACGCGACACGTTGAGCCCACACCGTCCCGTTCTCACGGGCGCCTCTCCAATGCCACGCGCCACGCTGTACCCGTGTTCCATTTACATGTAAAGCTACACTTATTTTTGCTAGCCGGATTAAATACTGGTTTTCCTAGCGCCAGTTTTTTTTTTCGCTGCATGATGCCTGAATTTCAACTTCTCACGCTTCGTCCTCGGCCTTTGTCTCACAATGCAACAGGGTCTGCCCTTTCTGCTCTCTATCTCCATTTACCGCGATCTTGTGCTTGGTCATGGTGGAGACCCGCAATCTTGTCTACAGCGTCATTCCGTGATGACGTTCCAAACTTTCAGTGGATGATGGAGAATAATAAATATTGTTTTTGTGCCACACATGCACAGAAGTAAGATGTATTCTTGTCGATATGTGTCAGCGATGCATCATAATGTGAAATGAAGCTGGAATCTTAAGATATGTATTTCAAAACGAACAAAGGTCGAAGATGGCCTATCAAATACATAATAAAAAAGTGATACAGCCTACCTGGACCATGTTTCCATTCACTGAGGTTACAAAAGTCGTAGTATACCTCCTAATATCGTGTCGAACCTCCTTTTGCAAGGCGGAGTACAGCAACTCGACGTAGCATGGAGCCGGCCAGAGTGGCCGAGCGGTTCTAGGCGCTACAGTCGGGAACCGCGCGACCACTACGGTCGCAGGTTCGAATCCTGCCTCGGGCATGGATGTGTGTGATGTCCTTAGATTAGTTAGGTTTAAGCAGTTCTAAGTTCTAGGGGACTGATGACCTCAGAAGTTGAGTCCCATAGTGCTCAGAGCCATTTGAACCAAGCCATCGTAACATGGAGTCAACAAGTCGTTCGAAGGCCCTGCACAGAAATTAGCCTTACTGCCTGTATAGCCGTCCAAAACTGCGAAAGTGTTGCCGGTGTAGGGTTTTGTGCACGAACTGACTTCTCTATTATGTCCCATGAATGTTCTATGGGATTCATGTCGGGCGATCTGGGTAACCAAACCATTCTCTCGATCTGTCCAGAATTTTCTTCAAACCAATCACGAACAGTTGTGGCCTGGTGACATGGCACATTGTCATACATAAAGATTCCATACTTATTTGGGAGCTTGAAGTCCAAGAATGGCTGAAAATGGTCTCCAAGTAACCGGACATAACCATTTACAGCCAGTGTTCCATGTAAACACAGTCCACACCATTAAACAGCCACTAGCAGCTTGCACAGTGCCTTGTTGAGAAACCGGATCCATGGCTTCGTTTGCGCCACACTCGACCCCTGCCGTCAGCTCTTACCGACTGAAACCGACTCATCTGATCAGGTCACGGTTTTTCATTTGTCTAAGGTTCAACAGATGTGGTCTCGAGCCCAGGAGAAGCGCTGCAGGTGATGTCTTGCTGTTAGAAAAAGTACTCGCGTCGGTCATCCGCTGCCATAGCCCGTTAAGGCCAAACTTCACCGCACTGTCCTAACGAACACGTTCGTCTTACATCCCAAATTGATTTCTGCGGTTATTTCACGTCAGTGTTGCTTGTCTGCTACTACTGAGTTCTATACAAATGCCACTGCCCTGATCGTTAAGTGAAGGCCGTCGACCACTGCGCTGTCCGTGGCGTGAGGTGCTCACTGTTAACATTGTGGATCTCGGAATATTGAATTTCCCAACGATTTTTGAAATGGAATGTCCTATGCGTCTAGCTCCAACTATCATTTCGCCTTCAAAGTCTGCCAATTCCCAGCGTGCGGCCATAATCACGAAGGAAACCTTTTCACGTGAATCACTTGAGTACAAATGACAGCTCCGCCAATGCACTGCCCTTTTATGTCTTGTGTACGTGACACTACCGCTATTTGTACATGTGCATATCACTATCCCATCTCTGTCTGTCAATCTGAAGTAAGCGACGCTGGTGCGCAACGACCGAGTAGAAAGCTATAAACGAAAATCTTTCTGATACTTCTGAAGTGGAATACATGTATAGCACGATTGTTGCTAAGACTGTAGTGTAGGTAACTTTCAGGGTTGGTCGTATGGAGAAAAACAAGAAAAAAGTCTAGTAAACACGGATTCTAATTGTATACCTTAAGAGCTACGAGCACTTATTCTTCGATACTGAACAAGTATCCATAGCTCTTAAGGTATGCACTTTAGAGCTGATGTTTACTGGACTTTTTTCTTTCGTCGGTCTATACTACCACCTGTGAAAGTTACCTACCGTACAGTCTTAGCAACAACAGTGCCGGTACCTGTATTCCACTGTCAGAGCTATCAGGAAGACCTTCGTTTACAGCTTTCCACTCACCCGTTTCAGGACGAGCGTCCCTTACCAAACTGACACGTTTACCCTTCTCCATTAATAATGAAAGTTTGTAACATCATCACGGAACCAGGCTGCATATGGGATGTATCTACCCAACTTTATCTCGATCTCTCGGTATGTTGTTTACCATCGCCTTTCAACGAAAAGCCGGCCGCTGTGGCCGAGCGGTTCTAGGCGCTTAAGTCCGGAATCGCGCTGCTGCTACGGTCGCAGGTTCGAATCCTGCCTCGGGCATGGATGTATGTGATGTCCTTAGGTTAGTTAGGTTTAAGTAGTTCTAAGTCTAGGGGACTGATGACCTCAGATATTAAGTCCCATAGTGCTTAGAGCCATTTGAACCATGTTGAACCTTTTCAAAGGAACCAATCCGGCATTTGCCTGATGCGATTTAGGTAAATCACGGAAAACCTTATTTAGTATGGCCGGACGCGGGTTTGAACCGTCGTCCTCTCGAATGCGACTAAAGTGTGTTAACCAATGCGCCTCTTCGCTCGGTTGATCTTGGCAGTGCCCGTTTTATTTTCCCTGTTAAAATATATTTCGTCAGCACCATTTTATCTGTAAGGTCTTAGTACTTTTAGTAAAATTTACGTCTATGTACGTACTCTGCAAAGGACTGAAGTGCAGGGTAGTGGGAACTTAGCTTTGTACTACAAGTTAGGGTTTCTTCCCGTTACAGTCGTGTATGGAACACAGCACTAATGGTTGCTTAGATGTGTACAGGAGTTGCAAAAAAAAATTGGAAACACAAAAACATATTACCATGTCTAATACGATGCAGCAAATCCGTTGGCATTAATACGAGCTTACTGTCATCTAGGAATAGACATCTATGGTTTTCAAGGGAATCTTATACCTTTCTTCCTGCAAAATAGTGGCAAGTTCAGACAACACTGATGGAGATCGATAGCGAAAGCGCAACCTTCTCTCGAAAGTAGACCATGAAGTCGCAATAATATTGAGACACGGTGGCTGTTGTAGCAGGGGACAGTTGATCCTCGTGCCCACAAAACCAGCACTGGACGATGCGAGCTGTGTGAACAGGTGTCCTGTCGTCTTGTAACACAACGTCGCCAGTGTGCATTGTACCGTGGGATGAACCTGACCAGTAAAACTGCTCACGTAATCAAATGGTTCTGAGCACTTTGGGACTTAACATCTGAGGTCACTAATTACAACGAGGTGACAAAGTCATGGGGTAACTCCTAATATCGTGTCGGACCTCCTTTTGCCGGGGGTAGTACAGCAGTTCAACGAAGCATGGACACAACAAGTCGTCGGAAGTCCCTGCAGAAATACTGAACCATGCTGCTTCTAAAGCCGTCCATAATTGCGAAAATATTGTCGGTGCAGGATATTGTGGACGAACTGACCTCTAGATTACGCCCTTTAAATATTCGGTGAGATCCACGTCGTGCAGTCTGGGAAGCGAAATCATTCTTGCTTCAGATGGCTCTGAAGTCATCCGTCAGTCCCCTAGAACTTAGAACTACTTAAACCTAACTAACCTTATGAGATCAGACACATCAATGCCCGAGGCAAGATTCGAACCTGCGATCGTAGCGGTCGCGCGGTTCCCGACTCGAGCGGCTAGAACCGCTCGGCTACATCGGCCGGCTTTCGCATAATCCTTGGCAGTAATGCGACCTTGCAGAGAACCCATGGGGCCCACGGAATACCACGGAACTGCTCCAGGTCTTACGGCTCCGGCACCACGTTTTTCAGTTACGAACATCTGCATCAGTGATGAGTGGGTTTGGAATTGCGGCTGGCCCCGCAATTCTTTGCTTCTGGAAATGTCTCTGCATTGTTTTAGTGCAGAGACGGTGTAACGATTCATGTTGAATGTTACTTAAGGTTTTTCTGCCTGGTGCATTGATGAATGAATGCGAAATTTTCATGTTTCACAAAATTTATTCACATTAGTTGACATTCGAACTGCACACTCGTCTTGTAAACAAAACAACGACAGAATTCACTGATCTCTGCATCGCTTTATATAAAATTTTAAAAATAACTTCCAAAATAAGCAATATAAATTTTGTACAATTTCGATGTTACAATTAAAATTTACAAAACGTAAAGAACTGGATGGTACAGCCGAATAAGGTATAAAATACAATATTTAATGACAATATTTTATTGTAATATCTTTAGTTTTCCATAAGAAAATCATTCTGAACTTTAATTACAATAATGTCTCTCATATTAATTTAGTTACATAATTAATTACAGTTTGGATTTGGTTAGCTATATTCGATGGTACAACAGAGCTCGTGCTTTATCCGATTACATACGTAAAATGCACAAATAAGGCCTCAAATTCCGGAAGTTGGAAAAGTGTGAGATGTAAACAATTGAAGAGTTAACTAGAAATGTAGTTACAAAGAATATTAATTACAGAGAAAGACATAAAAATAAAATGACAAATGAAAATACATCTCTTGGTAATAACTTTTAAGCTGTTTCTCAAGATAGTGAGGTCTTCTGTTTCTGGATTTTTAGATTACCATATTGTTAATTAGAAGCATTGATTTTTCATGCTAACATCTCTGCAGTCTCTAGTTATTTATTGGTAAGGACTTATTACTTCAATTTCTTGATTAGTTACGTAATTTAGTATATGTACTGATCCACCACTTGTAAACAAAATTACAATAGAAGAACAGGAAATCAAAATTGTTGATAAATTTAAATATTTAGGCGAAATAATAACATACAATCTAAATGAGAAGCCATCATGACAGAATAGAATAAAAAAGCTGAACTATGCAAATTACATTACCAAAACTACATACAACAAAAAAGCCTATGTATAGATGCAAAATTAAAACACTATAAAACAGTTACCCAACCAGAAATAACGTATGCAGCTGAAACTATCTTCAAAACAAGTAATACAGCAGAAATTGACAGAATACTAAAAATGGAAAGAAGAATAATTAGGACATGTATAAATAAACAGTATAAAATAAATGGACATTGGAAAATAGCATCAAATGAAACAGTATATATGAAAATAGAACCAATCATGAGCACGATCAGGAAGAAACGCATCTCATTCTTTGGACATCTGATGAGAACTCCAGAAAACAGAATTAGTAAAAAAATAATACAAAAATTGTGGATAGCAAGAGCGACATTAAATGGATCACAGAAATTAAGGAAGATATAAAAGAACTCCAAATTACAGTAGATGACCTAAAAAACAAGACAGAGAAAACCAGAATACTGCAAGACCCGCAAACCAGACTACAAATGAAAATCAATAAAAGGAGTACAGGAAGAGTGGTCTCAGATGAAGAAAGAAAGAAAATATCTGAAAGAATGAAGAAATATTGGGCAGACAGAAGAGCAAACCACCTTTCATATAAGAACAGACTCTAATAATTATATTACCTAAATATCATATGAAGTTATTGTTGAGCCAAATTGTTTACAACTTTGTATTTTTGACTAGAGTGGGCCAATGAAGGCCATAAAATAAATAATAATAATAATAATAATAATAATTTTATAATTGACAACAATCCACCGATAATTAAGACAATGCATGTCCTTCCAGAACATTCCACATGCCTTGGCAATGAATACCAAGTTTTTTATGAATTAGGACAGAATGATACATATAAAGGCACACATACAAGGCCTGAATTGTCCGATAACTATCCGGATGCATATTAAAAAAAAGGACATTTCATATGAGTCCTGGAGGAGGCTGTACCTTTATAAGGGTTTACGAATTTCAGTATGAAACAAGACTCACGTGACCAAATGACATTCTCCCATTGCTCCATAATTCAGATATTATGGATTCGGCAACAGGGTTTCCTGGTAAGGGCGTTTGCATCACAGTGTGGTGTTGTTTAGGAGTTCCAGCTCACTCTGCCATTCCCAGCTTATGGAGCTCCAGGTTGTATTGGCGCTGACACGATTCTGGAGTGCTACATCCAGTTCTGTAGTGGCTTTTGTAGCTGTTATCCTCTTATTTTTCGTCACACTCCCCTTGTAAGATGTCAAGAACTATGCCCCTTACATGAAGTCATTAAAGATCACCTAACTCACGTTGAGCGAACAGTAGGGCTGAACAAAATGACTGTAGAGGGTATAGTATGGACGTAGTGGAATAAGTAATGTCGGGTGATGGTTTTAAAGTAATTCACACGACATGAAAACTTTGTGGAAACGAGTCGCTTTACTGGACGAATTCGGAACTGAACTATAGGCTCACAGAAGTTCATAGGGAAGTAAAAGAGGAGGTAAAGAATCTCGGCCTCAAAATAGAGAAAGAGATTGCCATCATCAAACGAACGGCAACTGAAGCCAAATTAATTGCGAAAGGTGCAAGGAAAATAGCGAGAGAAACTCGGGACTCCACGCAAAGCACGGCAAAAGTAGGAAAGGTCATGTTACCAAGGCTACAAAGACGGATAAAACGTGTTGAAGAAAAGCAACAAGAGCAACCGGACATAGGGCCTAACGAGATGTTGAAAGAGGAGGTGGCGATATTAAAAAGAAATTTAGAGGACGAGGTAAAACGTCTCATTACAGAGACATCAGGAAAGTAGAAGGGTGTAATTAATGCGTCGACTGAACCGTCACTTGGCGGAACACAGATAACCGCTTCACGGTGTGATAAAGTTGACACTATAAGCAACGGTAGCCACGCCTTCATTCACAGCTCTGAGGCAACGAGCGAGGGAAACACGGACAGCGCGCCGCAGTCCAGTGAGCACAACTGCTGTCAGCTGATTAGATGTACCGGACAACTGCCGAACATACAGAGGGGGAGAGATGACGATAGCGTGTCGGAACGAATTAGCCCACGTCCCGAAGTTCATACGAGTCGTGAGAACGGTCGAAATGATAACTGGAATGATGACCGGTTTGACTACAAGCATTTTGTATCAGTCCGAAAGTTCCATCACTGCAAGAACGAAGGTAATAGCTTGCATCCAAAAACTTTTATGGGACAATTCGAGTTATCTTTGCCTCCACACTGGCCGTTGATGTACCAGCTGGATTTTGTGTGCTCCCATATGGAGGGCGCGACCGCTGACTACATGAGAAATGTAGCGAAGACGAGCGTCTCGTTCGAAGAATTCAAAAATGCCTTATTGGGCAAGTATTGGTCTAAAGAAACCCAAGAAAGGATAAAACAAGAAATTATGATGTCCAGAGATATGGAAGGGGCAGGGTACCGGAGTCCGGTCAAATTTTTTGAAAATATGACAAAAAGGAACCAGTACCTGAACAACCCATGTAGCGGTGCGGAAATTATCAGGATATGCTACATGAAACTTTCCATCTCGTATTAACAATCACTTGCCGGTCGTTGTGGTAGCGACACTGAAGTATTTAAGGGCATTTTGCGCGAACTGGAATTCGCATTTCAAGAAGAACAGGCGCGGGAGGAACGCCGACAGCGTGAACAAAATAACAACCGTCGCAATAATGGACCCCAGTGGGATAGTAGGCCAGCACTGAACTACAACGGCTACAATCAAAATAAGAGTAATGACAACTCGAAAAGAAAGTACACGGAAGAAGAGCGCGCTTTCCGGTGCAACATAGCAAATCACAAAGGACCTGGGGCGGTAATCGGCAGTCGGGAAGGAACAGGAATTATGGTTACCAAAATAACAACCAGGAAGAGGTCGAAGTCCGCCCTCCGAAGCCTGGTACATCCCACCTTAACGGGCAGGATTACGAATGACTAGACCAGAGCGCGGACAGGAGTTGCAAAATGTCCGTAACCTCGGAACTAGTCAATAACATAAACATTATCGAATACGAGATGTCACCGAGCTACTCCTCGAAGAAAAGGAAGGCAACAAAATAAAGAAATATACCCAGGAGTCAAAATCAAAATGGGTGACTTAACGGTAGCCGCTATAATTGATAGTGGAAGCCAGCTTTCAGCGATCTCAGAAGAGGTATTTAAGACATGTAAGAATGTGCTGAACCCACCGACTCTTGCCACACAAAAGACGAAGGTCAGGGGTGCATTACTTGGAAAGAGTATAGAAATATCTCAACAGACACGTTTAGAATTCGAATGTCAGGGACATCAGTTGACTGCTAATCTTTTTGTCATTCCTAAACTGTCCACCGATATTATCATTGGTATGGATTTCCTATCAACGAACAAAGCCATAATCGATTTGGGTCGAGGAGAAGTCACATTAGGAGAGGGTGACAAAATCCATCTTCGTTTCGATGAACAGGCAATCCCAGGGCAGGTACAAAAGAGCTGTCTCAGACTACAGTTTCCAAACCAGGAGGAGTCAACAGCTGAAGCCGACGGCGGACAGGACAATCGAGATAGTACTTCGAAACAAGCACAGTTAATAGAAATACATAAGGAAATAAGCGAGAAATTGCAAGGCATAAAGGTCATAAGAGACGCAGACAAAGAAGGGTTAGACAATGTGCTATGAAGGAATATTGAAGTTTTTCTCCCCAAGACGGGCTCCATAAGGGGCTATCAATATAAATTTGACGTAAAGAGGCACAAACCGTTTCGAGTACCACCGTACCCGATTCCGTGGTCGTACCGAGATCGTGTTTTTATCGAACTCCAGCGGATGCAGAGGGAGCATGTGATAGAACCAGCAAAGTCAGAATACAACAGCCCCCTCAGGATCGTAGACAAAAGGAACGGGGAAATTCGACTTGTGTTAGATTCCCGACAGATCAATACGATCATAGTTCCGGAAACCGACAGACCCGAGAGACTCGATGAGTTGCTGCAGAAATTCCATGGAATTTCGGTGTTTTCCTCTATGGATTTGAAATCCAGCTTCTGGCAAATCGCGTTGGATCCAGAATGTAGAAGATACACGGCGTTCATCGCATTTGGTAGATGCTATCAATTTAAGAGACTCCCCTTTGGCCTGAATATTTCGTCTGCAGCATTTATAAGAGGATTAGGAACAATTTTGGATGAGGGGTTAAGGGAGAGAATAACATGTTACGTTGATGATATCCTCATTGCGGAAAAGACATGGGAATCTCACAAAAATCTTCTAGGAGAAGTGATCTCCAAATTAAGAAAACATGGGGTGACGGTAAATATAAAAAAGTCCTGTTTTGGAGGAAGACAAGTACATTTTTTGGGTCATGTCATCTCAGGGGAAGGCGTGAGCAAAAAATAGGCCCTCGTCTGACCACGGTCCCTCCCTTACCCTAAAGCGTCTATAGAAGGAGCAATGACCTGTGGCTGAGCCGCAAGAGGTCACCGATCGTAGATGCACCGATGGGGTCTTGTGCCTGTCGGACAAGATGTCAACAACGAGCTCTTAGGTGAGAGCCATCCTGCCTCAAGAAGATGCGGGTGCCTGTGGCGCCATCTCCGTAATCGACGTTGCTCTCTTCTCAGCCTTTAGCCATCCCTCAACTTGCTAGTCAGAACTAATGTCACTTCCGTTCCTGCAAGAAACTTATGCCGTGTGTGTAAGTGTGTCAGTGTGGATTCAAATCAATAACATGCGGTTCAACGAACGTACTCATTTGTTCTGTTTATGAATTACGTTACAAGAAGGTTATGATTTTATAAATGTGCCATTTGTTAAAACGTCATATATTTGTCATGCCACGTGTGTTTGTGTTAGAATAAGATTTCATACTTATACCTTGTTACATATACACAACAGTGGTTGCTCAATACGCAATGATTCTTGTCATTTTGCTTGTGTTATATATATATATATATATATATATATATATATATATATATATATATATAAAAGTACATGTGTGTACACAATCCAGACACTGGACTGGGCGAGACCTTGTTGAATTGTGCAAAGATGACACTTATACCATCCACAATATAAACGTCCAGAGACAGACACAAAAAAAACCTGTATTTATAAAATGTCAAAGAGGGATTCACATATAATTTAATGAGAGCAACTACTATCAACTTCACAAAATGTTACACAAATATTGTTCATGTATGTTTTTGGTAATTTAAGTCTAGTAGGGATGGATAACTTTGAGTGAATGGACCTTAAGTTATAATTGCGGATCTTGCCATTAAAATGACAAACACAGAGGTGCTTAAACATGTGTATTTTCCCTTTGCGACGTGTGTCCTTGTAATATAATTGTAGTTTTCTTTTGAGTACTCTGACCAATAATTATCTCAGGAACCGGCAGAGATTAAAGTAAAATTAGACTAAATAATGACCAAGTCTTTAACAGTAAATCCAGTCACTGAAGGCAGGTACCCTAGGAATGAGTGGGAGTTTGCATCAGAGAGGAGGCAGTGGTAATCAATCGCCTGTAACTACTCACACGAACGGATTAAAAATGCCAGTTATGGAGATATTAGTTTTGTACCACAGGTGGTAACACCATAGGAGTCATTACCTTACTACAAAATTGATTTGAAGAGAGGGGCTATGTAAGATGGCAAGAACTATGCCCCTTACATGAAGTCATTAAAGATCACCTAACTCACGTTGAGCGAACAGTAGGGCTGAACAAAATGACTGACAAGGCGCAATGCATCTTGTAGAGGGTATAGTATGGATGTAGTGGAATAATTAATGTCGGGTGATGGTTTTAAAGTAATTCACACAACATGAAAACTTTGTGGAAATGAGTCGCTTTACTGGACACTAGTTTACCCCAGGGAAGTATTTGACCGTGACCAGCTGGGGGAGCGGCTAAGGGAAGCGACAATAGGCTGCTTAGGGTGGCTCAAGCTCTGAGAAAGCGGTAACGGTGCACGGCCTCCAGCTGCCTTAAGATGAGTGACAGTGAGTGGGTTGTTGACCCCGACTCCATGCTGGAGTACCGGGAAACAGACGGAGAACTTGTACGCCTGTTGATAAATGTCCATTGTCCCGTCTTCTGTGAAACATGCGACAAAGCCGCGCAAGCTACAGTGGAGTGGTCAACAGAGGTCAAAATATGCGTGTTTGTGACTACAGCAACTTCACGCTGAATTCACGGTCCGCAGAGCCTGAAGTAAATCAGGTGAAGAGTGACAGCATGAAATATGCTGGCCTCTGATGGGAACATAGGACCAAGGAATTTGAAGTACTCTCCTGGGAGTCAGAATTCCGGAAAACTTGGTGTTTGTGCAGACACTAAACTTGATAGGTGGCCTGGGGGGAGCTAAATAGAAGAAGTTGAGAGGAAGGGAAATTTTATGGGAATTTGTTCACTTCCCAGAGCAGGCATTGTTCAGAATGGGAAGCGACACATAATTAACGCGACTTGCGCTGCAATTGGCATAAGTGATTTTGCTGGAGGGGAAACTGAGGCGAAGAGCAGACTGGCAGAAGTCTCAGTAGAGGTCTTTCGTTCCCAGCTTGCCTAGAGTGCGGACGTGGCGTTCTTTACTCAGCTTGCCTGAGAAAGAGTGAGCATCTCTGCAGTTTAGGATTTAGCAAATGGAACGATTGAGCTTGGAGATAGAAAGCTTTGGTTCAGCTATGTACTGAGCAAGATAGCTAGGAGTGAATAGACGAGCACAGCCTTGCAGCACCACGAGTTCGGCCGACGTCCACACAACGACGCCGCTCCGCCACGCTGTATTCGGTGATATTGCGAGCGCTCCGGCCACTGATTAATTTGTTGGATCACGTCGGCAAAGTTTCCATGAGGGTTTTATGGGCCGTGTACTGTAGAATTCTTCTCGCACTTTGCATTACGCCTGGGTCAGTCGATAGGAATTACTTTTGAGTTATCGAGCTTTCCTCCACGCAAACGCAATTTATTACCACTGCCTGGTAGGAGAGTCATGTAATGTGATGATTGAAGGTCGTGAGTTAAAATAAATTTGTGATAATCGACTGCATCTGTTTTCAATCAAGTAGTTGAAATCCCAAGTCACTTTCTTAATTAATTTTATGTTCAACATTTGCATCTGGTGTTCAATAGCTGCATATAACATCAATGTGCACCCCTTTTTAATTAAAAGTGATCAATTCTGAATCAATTAATGTCAACACTACCACCGCAGTTCAATCAGGAGTCACAGGGCCTTATTACTTTCTTTGCGTTATCCGATATTGCGGCAGTTTTGCACTCTCTGTTGATCTGTTAGTCAATTACCTGGGGTGAACACGCGCCAAAACCAGATAAGTGACGGGTGGGGTGTTATAAAGTTCAGAGGAAAAGTCATTTCCAGAGTTAGAATCATCTTTATTATGTATGAAGATTTGATACGGAGCACGTTCTGTCGTGGCCGTTCTATTTATTTGCCTGCAGTATTCCTTATGGTCTTCGTGTGTAGCCGAGAACTGTGGCGCTGTCGTTGACGTCACTGCGAGTGCAGCAAAGAGACTACTACGCTCAGCGTGGCTGCAAGGAATATCAGAGACTCAACATAATATATAGCAGTAATTTCAACATATACTGAATTTTGTTGAAGTAGCGTTTTGTTTAATTGGTCGAATGTCACAATCTGAAGTGGCTGTCAGGGTAAAATAAATAGGCATACTAGTAACTAATCTCGTGCGTGATGTATAGTCAACGTGTAATAAAGTCATATTGGAGCTGCAAGTTGTCGGAACTCTGATTTGGTAGACTTTGGCAGCGAATCAAGTTTTATGAAGATTTTATCTAGTCGGAAGCTCGGTGATAGTACAGTACAGATGTGGAGTTTCTTAGTAACGAACCTATCGACTAAACTCATTGCTCTTTAACACTCACTTCTTTTGAAATGGAACGATATACGTTTTTTTAACTGCATTCGAAATCTCTGGTAGAAAACGAGTGGTGATATCACGCGCTTACGTAAAGATCATGAATTGCGTATAATGGTTCAAATGGCTCTGAGCACTATGGGACTCAACTGCTGTGGTCATAAGTCCCCTAGAACTTAGAACTACTTAAACCTAACTAACCTAAGGACAGCACACAACACCCAGCCATCACGAGGCAGAGAAAATCCCTGACCCCGCCGGGAATCGAACCCGGGAACCCGGGCGTGTGAAGCGAGAACGCTACCGCACGACCACGAGATGCGGGCAATTGCGTATATTAGGACCGAGATCAGAAAAAAATTATATCAAGTGAAAGTGGTATCATAAGGATCAGTTGGCCCAATAATCCTTAATCTTGATTTGTTACAAGGAATAACATCCTACATTATTAAATAACTTCTTTGTAAAATGGTATCGTACACTAGGGACAGATTGAATGAGGCAGCACTGTTCTTAATAGAGTGATTTTGTATTCGGCAGTGTGGAGGCTCGAGTCTTCATATGGCCTTCCTGATTTAGGTTTTCAGTGGTTTCAGTGGTTTTCAGTGGCAATTATAACGCCACGGCCGACTGCCTATCCCATCATTGTCAAACTAGACCTGTAAGTATGTAAATGCATGGACACATGAACTGTAGTTTTGTTGTTCTTAAATCGGAATACCAAGACAAGTCGATCATCCTTGTAGAAATGATCTACAGACGAATAAAGCTACTACTACTGTTACTACCATTGGTATTAAAAAGTAGCGTACTTTCTTCAATATCTAACTTTATGCAGTAGATAACAGTATTAACTATATAACAAAAGTACGCACATCTCTGCCTAGTATCATTTGCCACAAATCTCGTGTCGATATCATGAACCGTTCACGACATAGAAAAGGTTCGAGTTTGAAGTGATTTATACTGTATATCAGAATTCACGTATATCTTTCCATCTCAAAACGAAAAAAAGAGCGTCTCATTACTTAAAGGAAACTAATAAGTCTTAATCGGACAAGAACTTGTTCTTTTCGTTCATTTCACATAAAATTCACTTCATTCACATACTAATAAAAGCAAGTAGAACTGAGAACCAATTCACGCCCCCCCCCCCCCCCCCATGCGAAAGAGCATTTACACGAAGCCGAAAACCGATTGTGGAATGTGAAATCCGCAGCCACAACCGGATTTACAGATTCGATATTGGAGTGTTCACATGCCCAATCTGAAACGAAACTGGAAAATCGGTTTACGGAAAAACCAAATTTGGAATCCTATGTAGAAATATTGTGTGTTGTTACTACGCAACTCTGTTCGAGTACCGCAGGAGCCATGAATTTCACAAGTCATTCAGAACAGGAAATGACATGTGAATGATTACAGAGGAGTGGGCCCTGGACGGTCGTGTCAGGTGAACGAATGATTTTCACCCTAAGCGGGCCCTCCTCTAAGACTAGTGTCCCGCACGACACGTGTTAAGCACACTGGCGAGTATTTTGTTCTTCGGCTTTTCTGTCTCACATTGACACCACTTCGTCATTCGAGGGCTGTAATAACAGAACTAAATGCAAAAAATGCGAAATAATCCAAACTTATTTATTAAGTGCAGCAGATTTTCTAACTGTATAAGTAGTTGTAGTGACTCTCCCTTTACAGGCAGGTTTCGGAAACTTCTTCCGTTTTCTCCTAGTTTATGAAGTTAGCCAGAACCGTTATGAATTTTGGCACATGTCGAAATATACATGGTGAGGGCCACAACTGCAGGAATGCCCATTTTCCACAGTAGGCGAAAATACTTATTTGTAGTTCATTAACTAGTGTTTCTGTCAGAGTTGAGAATGAACAAAAATGTTCGAAACTAGCCACTAATAAAAACGGTATTTGCAATTCTGACGGAAACCTTAATTTACAAATTGAGTTGGTGATGCTGGTACCAACACAATGTTGGAATTAATAAAATACTTATATTTGTGCACCACAGCGTAGTCCAGTTCAAATATCACAGATTCATTGAATTATTAGTTTATTCGGCGACGGCTAACTGACTAAAAGAAACACTGATAACGTATAATGTATCCAGTTTATAAGTAAACACGAAAACAACACATTGGCTTAAGAACCAATATGGCTAGTATGTTCCCAACCTAAAATCTGCAAAAGGAATATTTTTCTGATAATAACACTTCCAGAACTATATTATGTCCAGTGGTAGATTAAGACCGGTTGTGGCCTCGGGTACAGCAAAACTTTTTTGGGCCCCCCAAAACAGGAGTCTAAGTTAACCATAGCTTTAAATAAAGAAGTAATCTTTTCTTTCATATAGTTTACTTGCAATAGCACGTTTTGTAACAAAAAAAGACTATTGCCAAACACATATTATAGCTGTGCCGATAAAGCGAAAAGTTAGATGACGTTTGCATATACTCCTAACACTAATTTTTCGTCTATGTTTTCCGACTTACACAATGTTGTGTAATTGGAACTGCAACCCTTCCAAAAAAATATGAAGAGAATGTTAAAACAGCGTTTATGAATTTCGTTGTTAGCTGTATGTTTTCATAACACGCTTCTCCCAAACAGTCAATAACTGTCTATGTGTTTCGAATAATCCTTTTTCAAAATTTTTCCGAAGTGTTTGCGTATTTTTCGAGCGTCGGTGTCATGTGGGCTGACGTTATAATATAGTGCTCTGGCTCTGGGCGTGTGCAACAGCCAACAACACTAGTGACAGAAATATTTAGTTTGTAGAGGGCACCAAGTTTAGTGGTTTTATTATGTGCTCCTGTTTGGAACTGATCTGTTAGCTGTTTATTCATTGTCTGTGTTGAATACTGTTTTAGTATTTCTCTAATTGTTTTCGAGTGTTAGTGTATTGTTATCTGACTTTGTTGTGTAGTTTCACGCTGCCAAATCGTTGTTATAAACTTATGCTTATTTTAGCGGTCAGAGGTCACTTTTGTGCCTGGAAGTTTTTTAACTTTAAAACCTACTTTCTAAATCTGTGACTTATTATGACGTAGCCTATCCATGCCCTTATGGTGTCTCGAGGTCTCTTTCACGTGTACGGTCTTCTTTCATGAGTCTTAAGTATTTGCATCAGTGACTAAATTGTGTTCTGTGCAATAATTATTCCAGGTGCCATCATTTCCATTCATTCCTTTCCTCTAATTCATGTTGTCCTGCTAGTTTTCTTCTTTCCCACTATCAGTTTCCTGTCCCCCATCAAAATTAAATGTTTAATGTATTGAATAACTTATTTTATTTCATGATATGGTTTTTATTCCCATTTTCTTGTTCATTTGAATTTACTTTTGAATTACCTAGTTGATGTTTTGTTGATAATGATACCCTAAACCGACCAGAATTCCCATTCTTCTTGCTACTGAACTCCGTTTATTCCCACTATATCTAATTTCAATCTACCCATTTCTCTTCTCAAGTTCTCTCACCTACCTACTCGATTAAGGAGTCTAATAAACCACGTTCCGACCCACAAAACATAGATTTAGATTTTCTTGATTTCATACACCTGAGCAACATCCTTTCAAAGACCCAAATTAAGATTTTACGCCTGGAATACTTTCCTCGAGAGGATGCCATCATTAGACCCTGGAGTAAAGGTGCAAGTCTCCGCTAATATCACTGACTAATCTCCCCTTCGTTTCAGCCAGACCAACACTGCAAGACCATGTTGGCTAATGTTACAAGGCTAGGTCACAGCATCCACAGTATTGCTCCAGCAAGTACTGAAAGACTGCTAGAGTGCACCCAGTATCATTTGGCACTTAACTTCAATAGTGCTGCTGTAGGGGAGGAGACATGGGTAAAGGGGGGCTACATTGTAAATGGGGGGGAGATGCAGCTCTACAAGTAAAACGATGTGCTCGTGTGTCATCATGTTGGAAGATGAACTTGTCATGGAAATGCTGACTGTAGAGCTGGACAGAAGGTTGGAGTATCCCGTCTCGAAATTGTTTGGACATCAGACTGTCTTTGAAAGTGATGTAAGATGCTCAACATTCAAAATGATACCCTCACATAACTGACCAACATGCCTGATGAACCCATAGTGCATGTAATGGATATAAGTGGAGATATTTTTAAGTTTGGTGCCTTAATGCGTATATAGATCAGTTGTAAGGTGGCAGATTGAAGGAATGTCAATTTCACATCTTATATGAGAGATTTTATATGTCGTAACAAGTGGATGAGTATATCACCTGGCATACTTCGGTGATAATGAGCAGATTTGCCTATTAAAATGTACAGTATGTAATGCGAAGGGATGACACTCTGTTCGACAGTATTAACACACTGAACCTGAATACTGCATGTCAATGAGTAAAATGTGAAAAAAGCTGCTGGAGGAAATGTTTTAGTTTGGGGGTAGATGCAGGTTGCACCATCACGGCCCGAGTACGACGAAACGCTTTTAAAAAAGTTATTGGTGACCTGTGGTGAAAGGGACAATGAACGCACCGAGCGATACATCAAGGAGAGCCGCTAGCGGGCCAGCGGTGCTTGCTATGGAAAAATTCTTTAGCAAACTGTGTTGGGGAATTTCCAGATGGATACAAACAGACCAGCGACACAGTTGATCATGTGAAATGCCCGTGGTGTGCACGTGAGGTATGCGTGTAACTTTTAGGCGTCAGGAGCGGCACAAAATGTCCGATTGGCTGGAATAAACTCGGAAGGAGTAGAAAGGGGCGAAATTTCGACGCAGTTTGAAAGTAGGCCCTTTGCGATTGGCAGAGGTAGTTTCCACAAGATGAAACGAATGCTCCCATTGGTCCAAAAAAGAGGTGACTTGAAACATGAAAGGACACAGGTGGGGGACAATTTGCTACGAAAGACACAAGACCGAAAACTTCGGGGACTCTCGTCTGAACCAGAATCAAGTGTCGAACAGGGCGCATCACGCTCTGTACGATGCAAAAAGAGGAATTTTGGGTGCACACCACGTTCACTTTGGCTGACATTCAGCTGGAAATTAGCTGAACAGTTGTTGATCTCCAATAGCGGAGAAATGAAACGACTACATAGTTAATTGTTCTTGCAAGAACTGAGAGGGCATTGTAGTATACACGCTGCCCCATCTACGCGTGTGTATATGGCCATATTTCCGGACCAGGTATGTGTGCATGTTTTCTCTCCTAACGAGAAATATAGAACAGTTTCTGCTGATGACATCAGTAAAGATTTTGATTAGCTATTAATATGATTTTCAGAGGGCGAGAGCAGCCCTGCAGGCAACAGCTCATCGCAGCTAAGGTAAATGCCGCTAGCAGAGGTGTAAACTTGTTCGCTCACCAGCTTGTGTCCACTGTGAACTCGAGCAACCTTGACTAATCTTTTGCTCATCTTGTCACAAAAACTAACCATCCTGCGTAGACTTGATTGTCATCCCAAACGTACCGAACTTAGAACGGGAATCGGATGATTTGTCATAATAATGGCCAACTTCAACTTGTAGAGAACCTTCTATTTAAATTTGATATTGTTATGTTCAGTGTAATTGCGGCTAAACATGACGTATTACGTTATCTTGACAACTGTCCTGACATTGTCATGTCACAATAAATGTAAATTCGTGTACTTCTTTGACAATAATTATGAAAGTAAACGAATTATGTACAGCTAAACACCGATATGCTCTGTCATAGAATAAGGGTCTACTCCTAACCCCAGTCATTTATTCTATAGACGCTAACGCACTCACAGGGTATTTTTGCTGATGTCTGACGAATGTGAAAAGGAGTGGAGTGTCAGACAGTGTGTTGGTTAGTTTCTCACTGCTTCAAACAGCTTTTCTGCAAATACGGTATATAATTTGACGTTCTGCCCAGGGGTAAGTAGGCATTAGTGGCCTGCTCTTGCCACTTGTACTTGGAAATATTAGCTGACCCAAAAGCATTCTGCAAATGAAGTAAATGCTGATGTAATGTCGTTAAGTATAACGTCCTCAGTTACCAATAAAAATATCTGCACTTGTACCCATTACACACTATATATGGAGTGGTGAGAAACAGTCTGAACAGCTTGTAAAGGTGCTGCAGAGGAGGTTGTGCTGAGTAATAACTGTTCAGAAAAAGTTCTATAATGTGCGCCGTTTCCAAGTCATTTAGTATTGAAGTAAGCCACTCAGGACTTTGCCTGCGAAAGTTCAAGCACTTGCACGCACTAAAATGCGGTAATGCACAGACATTGCATGGGGGCTTAATGAAATAATAAATTAAAATGCAAATAATTTTGGTAGCTGTATGTCCGATTACGCTGTTTCGTAAACGGCTGGCCCTGACTAGTTTTTGTACGCAATCTGACTGCATGTAACAACCACAAAGAATGAAATAAAATTTCAGCTAATACAATTAATTAATTAAGTCCCCAGCAACTATAAAACCTACGAAACAACAAGCACAAGTGTAGCTGTTCTGTATGTGGTAGTATGACTCAACGCACATCTGGCACGGTTCTTCTTCAACAAGACAAGAATTTTTAAATATCATTTATACTGACGTGATAAAAGAAAATTACAAATACTATAATTGTGCAAGAAACCCAGAATTACACTCTAATACAAGATCACACGCCAGATGCTTTGTTGACTGAACCTGTAATGAAGCATTATTCAGGACACACAAATAATAAGAAAATAAAGAACAGTAATTAGTTACCTTAATTTATATTGACGAAAAGCACTCAGATCATTACAATATCTCCATTGGAACAAAATCTGCTATCTCTCCCATCAAACCACTGCATAACATGGAACAACACTCACTACTAACCCATCTCATTCCAACTTCAGATACAAGCAGTGTCCACCACAACTGCTCGGCAAGAACTGCCTGCCGCTACCTCTCAAAGAGCACTGCCAGTGGAGGCGGCGGAACAATACTCTCTGGCGCGATTTCTGGCGCTGTGGCTCAGTGTAGCCACCTTTCATATGCCCTTCCTCCACGGGCTAGAATTTGATGGTATTTTTGCCAGCATTGGTGGTGAAAATACCACCAAATTCGTCAAAAAAATACAGACAAAAATAAAAGATAATATTAATACGTAAGTATCATATAACTAGATAAAATTTTGGCTTTGCACTGACCTTTCAATAGCCTAATATATAAAATACACTAAGGAATACAAATTCTTTCATACATATGACTTTACATAATAGTTTACAGAAATATCATGTGGTTAAACAATTCAATCGATAGCGTCAGCAATGACAAATATGAGCGGGTAAGACTCTTATAACTTTTCACAAACAGTAATACACAAAAAATCAGTTTATACAAATATTCACAACAAGTAGTTGACAGTTCCAGCAGTAGCACCCAGCAATGTTGAGTAGGTGCAGACACCATCAGGTGACATCATTTCAGTAGAAGCAGTCCATCAGTGGCACCCAGCATTGTGGAACAGGTGCAGACTCCAACAGGTGACATCATTTCAGTAGAAGCAGTCCATCAGTGGCACCCAGCAATGTTGAGTAGGTGCAGACAGCAAGAAGTAACATCATTTCAGTAGAAGCAGTTCCATTTGTGGTACCCAGCAATGTTGAAGAGGTACACACAGCAACAAGTCACATTTCTCAGTAGAAGCAGTTCATCAATGGCACCCAGCAATGTTGAGTAGGTGCAGACACCGACAAATGACATCATTTCCATAGAAGTAGCTCCATCTGTGCACCCAGTATTGTTGAGTAGGTGCAGAGAGCAACAAGTGACATCATTTCAATAAAGGCAGTTCCATTAGTTGCACCCAGCAATGATGAGCAGGTGCAGACAGCAACAAGTCACATTTCTCAGTAGAAGCAGGTCATCAATGGCACCCAGCAATGTTGAGTAGGTGCAAACAGCAACAGGTGACATCATCTCAGTAGAATCAGTCCATCAGTGGCACCCAACATTGTGGAGTAGGTTCAGACTCCAACAGGTGATATCATTTCAGTAGAAGCAGTTCGTCAGTGGCACCCAGCAATGTTGAGTAGGTGCAGACTCCAACAGGTGATATCATTTCAGTAGAAGCAGTTCATCAGTGGCACCCAGCAATGTTGAACAGGTGCAGACACCAACAAGTGACATTATTTCAATAGATGCAGTCCATCAGTGGCACCCAGCAGTGTTGAGCAGGTGCAGACAGCAAGAAGTAACATCATTTCAGTAGAAGCAGTTCCATCTGTGGTACCCAGCAATGTTGAGTAGGTGCAGACAGCAAGAAGTAACATCATTTCAGTAGAAGCAGTTCCATCTGTGGTACCCAGCAATGTTGAAGAGGTACACACAGCAACAAGTCACATTTCTCGGTAGAAGCAGTTCATCAATGGCACCCAGCATTGTTGAGTAGGTGTAAACAGCAAGAAGTAACATCATTTCAGTAGAAGCAGTTCATCAATGGCACCCAGCAATGTTGAGTAGGTGCTGACACCGACAGATGACATCATTTCCATAGAAGTAGCTCCATCTGTGCACCCTGTATTGTTGAGTAGATGCAGAGTGCAGCAAGTGACATCATTTCAATAAAGGCAGTTCCATCAGTTGCACCCAGCAATGATGAGCAGATGCAGAGAGCAGTCCATCATATTCACTATCACTGATCACACAGTTCATTAGCAGAAATTAAACATGTCCTAGTGACACCAATCATGTAGAAAAAGTACAAGTAACAGTCCATAATTTCACCATCACTAATCAGACAGTTCAAGCATGAACAATAGTTTGAATGCACATACAAATGCTTTTACAATGCTCTTACACTAAACATACAAATCATAACAAACACATAAATGATATCAGATAATTGTCATATTACTATTACAAATACACAAACATCAGTAAACCTATAATATTTATGGGTGTCAGTGCAAGCCACTACAAACAAATAAAATAATATTTAGGAGATAGGTGGGTAGGATTAGGAAAGGAAAACACACAAAACACACTCACTCATCTTTCATTCACATTAAGTACTACTGTGTAATTGGATAGTGTTAACTGTGTGAATCCACTTCTGTCAAAATTTCATGTTCATCATGTGTATCAAGTAGTAGTGACAGCATGTATAACAGTCAATAATAGTTAAGTCAACGTCATAGACATCATGTCAAGACCAATGTTTGCCAAGCCAGATCAAAATGTACGGTTGCTGAACAACTGTCAGTGTGCCAAGATATGCAACTTCCTCTCTCCAAAAAAAAGTACATACTGCTTAGTGATTTAACAAAGTGTGTGTAGACAATCTTCCTTCCATTTTAGTGTTCTAGTCTGCTATCTTCATCCTCCTTGTTCCATATAGACCAACAACAAAAAAAAAAAAAAAAATTATGCACCTCACTTATTTTACCTCTTATACACCAAAACTCCAATCAACTTCATATAATCTCAATACCTCAATAATACCTCTTCAATACGTCGATACATATAAACCTTATTGCCAGTATCATTTCACTTCCATAACAACTCTTTCCTCTAGTCAGTCTCCTCGAATAAGTACAGATAAAATCCTAATGCAAACCTCATCATCCTATACAATCCGAAGACACACTGTCAACACACAACCTCTGTGTAATCCATCTGACCAAAATCTTCTACTCATTATGAATTATAAACAAAGAATGCATACATGACCTCTAACAGACTTAGTTCGAATAACTCTCAGTAATTAAGTACGATTACGGAGTGTGAATGATCCTAATCTTTCACAGTGTGTACACCACTTCAAGAATTATGGCAAACAGAAGCAAACATTTGGAGTATTTCTTGTGTCAAGTGTCACTTCCTATTTCAATTGCTCACGAAAAATGCAGTGTAATAACTGTGTTGGTATGTCATGTCGTTAGCTTCCTTCCTATTGGCATACATTTATACAGCTTTCATAAAACCTCCAGCTCATGTGACTTCTATGAAGTTTCTTGTACTAATGTCGTTCGTCGAATTATAGCAGTTCATTTTCTTATCTTAAATATATAAGGCACTGAGCGTAAGCAAGGCAAGCAATAGCGAGTAAATATACCAGTAGTGAACAGAATGTCAACAAGTGGATGCAGCACAATTCTTACAACGAGGCTCTGCCAAGCGAACAATCTGTAGCTAGTACCATAGTGTAACCTAAACTCTATGTTTGTACACTGTACATCAGCATTGCTATATACCAAATTAAAGTATAGTTATGACAACAAGCAGAAATGTGTAAATGTGCAATCCATACGCATAGCAGTAAACATATATCTTACGTACTAAACAGGTCATTAGCATCGTATCTTAATAAGTAAACATGAAGGCGCAAGCAGATAAATCACGAAGTATAACTTACGTACCTAACCACATCAGCACAATTAATCAGGTGACAATTATAATTTAAATAAATAGGCACAGCAGGCACATAATTAAAAATATGACATCAGTGAAAAAGCAGTGCAGCCAAGCGATGCATAATGTACACAAGTAACAATCCAGTTCATTAATAATCATTGTCAAAATCAGTTAACGTACGCAAGCACGTCGCTTCACAAGTAATTTCATTGAACATGTAATTAGCACAAAGTATGAATCACGTAATCGCGAGCAGCAAATTACGTGTAAGGTACGTACCTAAGTGGAAATATGTTACCTGAAAAATAAACTCAATTAATAATTACCTTTTTAGTTTATTACTTTCTTCTTCGAAATGACATTTTTCCTGAAATTTTCTCGATAGCAAGTCGTCTTAACGTCGGACACGCACAGAATTTACCTGAAGTTCTTAAATATTTTATAGAACCGTATCCTGAAAAATACTGAATGTTAATAACAGAATTCATCAAGTCACTATAGCTTTATACTGAATTTAGTCGGAGAAATTAGACTGTGTATTTATTTACGGCTGTCAGTGCATTCGCACTGAGCGCTCGATCAGCTGTAGGCGCGTGACGTAGGAAGTGATTGTTTGCGGTCAACGACTGCCTTGTGCGGCGCGCAGACTTGACTGTTGCTTTGAGTATATGCCGCCGCCAAAACACAGCGCGGTATCCTTGTACTCTCCGTGTGTTTACATACAACTGTTAGTTTCTCAAAAGTATGTCATTCCTAAAAAATTTTAACGTTTGATATATGATGTATTCCCTTAGAGCGTCGTGATTTAAGAGTTTCTACTTCAACAGTGTTATCATGAATAATTTTGCGAATTCTATATGGGCCGTTATAAAGCAGAAAAAATTTCCGACACAAGCCTTTTCCTTTGTGAGACAAACGATGAGCCTTAATTAACACCTTCTGACCAACCGACAAGATTTTTAAACGACCAGGACGCTTAGCTGATTTCTCTCTTCTAGCAGCCGCAGATGCAATATTTTGTAGAGCCAGGTTGACAACTTCAGAATGCCGCAGTTTCCGTGTAGGCGGAAAAGGAACGATTTCAGAAATGCGATTTGTCGGTGCTTTGTTTTTTAATATCAGTATAGGTGGTAAAGAAGTTGAGTCGTTAGGAAGTTCATTCAGAATGTTTTGAAAAATATGAAGATACTGATCCCAAGTTCTGTGATTCTGATGACAATAAAGACGACACAATTTATTGATTTCCTTCATCCATCTCTCTGAAGCGTTAGATTGAGGGTGAAAAAGTGAAATGAAAATTGGTTTAATTTTACGACGCCGTAGAGTACGAAGCCAAATTTTAGAACGAAACTGTGATCCATTATCTGATATAACCTTATCAACATGACCCACTTCTTTAAGAAAATGGTTAATGAAAGCATTAGATACTGAACGAGCTGTTGCTTTGCGTAATGGTGTAAAACACACATATTTTGATGTCAACTCCACTGCTACGAAAATGTACGCAAAACCATTAGTAGATCGAACCACTGGACCGAACAAATCAACTGCAGCCATGTCCTTTAATTTTGCTGGAATGATAGGAAACAACGGTGCTCTGTGAGAAACTGTCGGCGGCTTAGCCTTTTGACATAATTTGCATTTGGCAAGAACAGATCGAATACGTTTTTCCATATAACTGAAGTAGCAATTTTCTCGCAATTTATGAAAGCATTTTCTGGGACCAAAGTGTGCATAACTGAAATGCGTATACCAAATCAGCTTATTAACCCACTCATCAGGAATACAAACTAACCAAACAGAGTTGTCGACCGATTTTCGTTTAAAAAGAATGTCATTGCGAACTAAATAATGCTGTCTAATCGCTACGCTTTCCTTTCTCTTCCACTTCTCCTTAATGTCCTTCCAGATTGGATCCTTATTTTGCTCCTTAGCAATGTCCTGGAGCGAAGACGAAATAAAGTTCTCAAACGCAACACCTTGAATATACATCAAACAATAATTGTTTTCCTTGCAGTCCTCTTCAGCACTTTGTTTCAAGCCCATAGGTGCACGTGATAAAGCATCAGCAACACTATTTGAAGAACCCTGTATGTAAACAATACTAAAATCAAACTCCTGTAGGTACAACGCCCATCGTGACAATCTGTCATGAGTTAATTTTGTCGACATAAGAAATTCCAGAGCTCGATGATCGGTGTAAACCTTAGTATGTCTGCCAAACAAAAATGTGCGAAATTTTGTAAAAGCCCAAACAACAGCCAAAGCTTCAAGTTCCGTAATCGAATAATTCTTTTCTGATTTAGAGAGAACACGACTTCCAAATGCAATAGTCCTTTGTACTACAACGCCGTTTTCTTCTATCTCTTGAAATAAATGTGCACCTAGGCCTTTGTATGATGAGTCCGTCGCCAAACAAAAATCTTTAGATAAATCCGGGTGTGAAAGAAGTGGAGCACCAACTAAAGCATCACGAAGTTGTTCAAATTCTGACTGAGCTTCCTCATCCCAACACCAATTAGATTTCTATCCGGATAGTTCACATAAACTGAAATGCGTATACCAAATCAGCTTATTAACCCACTCATCAGGAATACAAACTAACCAAACAGAGTTGTCGACCGATTTTCATTTAAAAAGAACTTTCCAGATAGATCGCAAAAACGAGGTGTGGCCAAATCGTCCAATCTAACAAAGCGTCTAAGAAAATTACAGACACCAAGAAAACTACGAACATCACGTTTTGTAGTAGGAACAGCATAATTACGAATAGCGTCTAATTTTTCTGGATCAGGAAGAATACCTTCTGTAGAAATAATGTGACCGAGAAATTTCACCTGAGAACGACCAAATTCAGATTTTTCTAAGTTCACTGTAATGCCAACTCTTGCAAAAATACGTAATAATGAATCCAAAATTTTGTTGTGCTCACTCCAAGAATGTTTAGCAATAAGAACGTCGTCAACATATGAAGTAATATTGTCACGAAGATAAACAGGTAAAATTTCATTTAAGCTGCGAATGAATGCTGCTGAAGATACAGTAAGTCCAAACGGTAATTTACGAAATCACATTTAGGTAAATAGTCATATCCGGTTATTTTTTACACGCTCTCTCTAGATAGATTGATAGTCGAAGAGTTGTTTTGACAGATGCAAAGAATAGTAAAAGAGTAGGCAGCGGTACAGAAAACTAAAAGAGAAATAGCACCACTACAGCTCGGGGCCCTATGCTCGCTACGGCACATATTCACTTAGAGTAGTGAACCCCTGAGGACTTTAATAGCTGCACATTAATTTCAGTTTGTGACTTAGTGGCAAATTTGGCGGAAGTGCGTACATAAATTGATCTAACCATGAACATGGATGTATGTCATTCTTAGAATTGCGAAAGATCTTAAATTTCCGAACAGTCAAAAAGTGTTTATAGTCAAAGTTTTCGCCTCGTGGCGACAAAGACCTACCGCGTCTGTCCCAGTCCCAAGGTCGATTATTGTCAAGTTCGCGCGCCTGGCGACCTCTTGTTGCATCCCGTAAATGAAACAAATTATTTTCTTCAAACCCCTCTGCTATCTGTGATTCTAAATTTCTTCTACTGTCTTTACCTACAATTTCGCCTTCAATTTGTTTGACTTGCTTTCGTAATGCCTCAACTTCCCTTTTAACGCGTTCATTAAATTTTCCCTGATTTTCAACATGTTTATTTATGTTCTGGTATTCTTCGGTTTCCGCAAATGGCAATGGTGTTTTATCATCTGAATCTCTGTCCCCATTTAAACTAAGACTTGTCAGTTTATCTGAAATCTACTCAACTCTTTCCGATAAATCACCTATTTGTTCTTTCTGTTTATTTACGTCTTCCGTAAGTGTCACGACTCGCGTTTCAGTATTACCACATTTAGTAGTTAACTGTTCATACTGTTGTGTTAGGTTATTTAATCTGTCATTTGGTACGGATTCCCCGATTCTCTCAAATATTTCTTCCTTATCTTTTGCACGTTGTAAATTTAACTCTGAAAATTTCTGTACTATCACGCGGTCTCTTTCTTCCTGTTCTCTATCCTGTTCCCTTTGTCTAATCTCTACTGCAACTAATCTATTATTGTGAGCATTCAAAATCGGTTGTACTTCTTCTCTGATTTCTTTCTTTAATTCATCTTTCATATTTTTGAAACATGTCCCTATTCGTGAATCTAACCGTGTTTCCATTGTTCCCATTTGTGATCCCAGTGAGTCTAACCGTTTTTCCATTGTTCCCATTTGTGAGTCTAACCGTGTTGCCACTGTTTTTAATTCAGATCCCAAATTTAATATTGCACTCATCAACTGCTCCGTGTTAAGTTGTTCGAAATTCTTTTCGCCCCTAACATTTCCCACAAAACTAACTTCCTTCTGCATAGCCATAAAGCTATCTGTATTCGATACTATTCCAGAATCTTCTGTCGTTAATCTCGGGTTCTGTGAATTTTCTGATTGAGAAAAATTTTGAAATGGTTCCGGACTATTTTCCCGACTTATTACATTGTTTTCCACTTCATTATCCATCATACTGTTGTCCTGTGTTGGCGAGTTCGCCATGTCAACAATTTCGTTATTCTCACTATTCATCATTTTTGCCTTTTTCATTGATCGCATAATCATTTACAAAATATACAAAACTCGTCACTGTACGAAAATTATGCACAATGACTCCTTATCTTCAACAATACCATTCACACGAAATATTTCCCTCAAACACGATTGACGAACAATTGAAATAATTGCACTAAATCATCAACGCGTATACAAGACAACAAAAAAAAATAAATTTTGAAAAATACCATTAGAAGAATGACAATTACAAAATCTACACATGCAAAATAGACTACAATTACTAAACTACAAATTACTACAACAATACTACTGTCTACTATTTTTGCAATCAGAAGATTCCAGGTTCGTATCCTGGCAGGGTCGCCACGTGCATGGGGGCTTAATAAAATAATAAATTAAAATGCAAATAATTTTAGTAGCTGTATGTCCGATTACGCTGTTTCGTAAACGGCTGGCCCTGACTAGTTTTTGTACGCAATCTGACTGCATGTAACAACCACAAAGAATGAAATAAAATTTCAGCTAATACAATTAATTAATTAAGTCCCCAGCAACTATAAAACCTACGAAACAACAAGCACAAGTGTAGCTGTTCTGTATGTGGTAGTATGACTCAACGCACATCTGGCACGGTTCTTCTTCAACAAGACAAGAATTTTTAAATATCATTTATACTGACGTGATAAAAGAAAATTACAAATACTATAATTGTGCAAGAAACCCAGAATTACACTCTAATACAAGATCACACGCCAGATGCTTTGTTGACTGAACCTGTAATGAAGCATTATTCAGGACACACAAATAATAAGAAAATAAAGAACAGTAGTTAGTTACCTTAATTTATATTGACGAAAAGCACTCAGATCATTACAATATCTCCATTGGAACAAAATCTGCTATCTCTCCCATCAAACCACTGCATAACATGGAACAACACTCACTACTAACCCATCTCATTCCAACTTCAGATACAAGCAGTGTCCACCACAACTGCTCGGCAAGAACTGCCTGCCGCTACCTCTCAAAGAGCACTGCCAGTGGAGGCGGCGGAACAATACTCTCTGGCGCGATTTCTGGCGCTGTGGCTCAGTGTAGCCACCTTTCAACATCTAAGGATCTGTGAGTTACTACTTGTATAAATGACAACAAGGAAACGACAACAAGTGTGCCCTGAACATAAAGCTGTCTACTTCTACTGCTAGTATTTAAATGAAGGGAAACATCCACTGTGATGACTAAATTAGAAATCTGAATAGCTCATTTACAGATGCTTTTTTGAGTAAAACAACTGACGATCGGAAAACCAACATCTAACCGTTCTAGCAAAACCGTTTTGGGCCTTAAAATGTGAAAACGATGCCAAAAACGATGTCCGATATTCTCTTGTTTTCTTCCAAAAGTTGTGTCACATGTAAACGTGTTGACAGGTGGCTGTAGTTGGCGATTTCCTGTGGTCAAGGGATTTTTGAGAAAGGGGCTCCCAATAAAAAGCCTATGTGACGCGCGAAATGTTTTTGAGCAGTTTATTAAATTCTTTTATCCATTACAATTAGAGAAAACTGAAGATGTTTTGTAAATTAGAGTATAGGAAATACTACAACCACAGAAATTTTTTGTTAGAAATGATTTTATTACACCGTTACTAGTTTCATGTCTGAGCCCATCATCAGACGAGGGCGTTGATTTCTTGACAAGTTTTACATTTGTGTCCTAAAATATAACTAATTTTTTTGTGATTATATACCTTATAAAAGGTTTTATATTGTATATAACCGCTATACACTGACTTACTTCATGAAAAGCTCTTCTTTACGTATTATTACAGATAAATTTGATTCTGTATTTCGTTTCGTGTTGATCTATGGGCATCACTAAATACAAGATGGCAGATACATTTGTTTATATCGGCTGTAGACTTGATGTGCCAAAGAACATGACATGTATACAGACATGTCATATTTCTGGAGCTACTACAAAGATACTTCTTTGTAGTACACATCATTTTAAAGTTATACATTTAATTTAGGTTTGAAAACTGCTGGTAATGGCCGATGAAAAATATTCACTCTCTCACTTATTATTTCTATCATTCAACCTATAAGTGTTGAATGAAATTTTTGAGGTAGGGCTTAAATTAAGTTTTATAATCCTACCTCGTCATTCGGGATGCAGCCAGATTTACTGTGAATGTGGTTCTGTATTTCTAATTCTTCCTAGAAATTTATTTGTACTTCTTTTTCCACAATATGTACTATTTACACGTTTTCTGCTATGATTATCCCTGTGTGTGTATGTTGGTCCAAGGGAGCAGCGAAAGCTGATTTATATAGGTTGTTGAGCCTGCTGAGAACGTCCATATATTCTCGGTATCGTAGAATGAAACCCCTTCCATTTCGGCCAATGTAAACTTTGGGGCACATAGAACAAGTTTGTTTATAAATGCTAGACATCTAGTGCACTTCATTCTTTACATTTAAGTTATGAACAATTTTGTCTTTCATTTTACTGTTTGGGAAAAACTGATTTTGATATTTTTGGTACGGAACAGCTTTGCAATCTGACATGACACCTTACCAATGAATGGCACACTGACATATTTTACAGAGTTTTGAAGAGCTATTTGTGCTGAAGTACTGTTTATGTGGACATGTTGCTATCTTCGTTACTGTATTTGTTTTTTAATTCTTTTGTGAAGTTTGTTGATGGTGCAGAGCTGTAACTATTATTGTGGACGATTAGTTTGATCGTTTTTAGTTGTTGTTTATCTTCAGTGTCCAAGGGGATTTTTTCCATTCTGTTGACCACTGCCCTTCTTACGTTGCTTCCTGGTGACGTGATGAACTGTTGATTGTGACATAAGTTGTAGTGGGTTTTCTGCATTTTTAAAATTTATGTTTGACATTGTATTTACTAATTTTTAGATCCAAGAAATTATGTCATTATCAGCTTCTGTTGTGGTGCAGTTTGTTAAGTTCTTTAAGAGACAAATGTAAAACTGTGTGATGGATAATCTTCTCATTAAAATCCCCGTAGGAGCTCTCCAGTACGATTGGCCATCTGTGGACGTGCGTTGCCATGAAAAAGTAAAGCTGTTGTGCTAATGTTTCCCCCACGCTTGTTTTGCATCGCCCGTCTTAACTTTCTCAGTGGCTGAAAGTACCAGTCTGAGCTAACTGTTGTGCCACGTTCATCATTCCTTTAATGTCCCAAAGCACAGTAGTCACGATCTTTCTTGCTGACAGCGTTTGCCAACATTTCCTTGGTTTGTTGGGAGAATTTGTGTATCTCGATTCCATCGACTGCTTTCAAGTTTCACAGTTGACAAGCTTCATGCAGGTCCCTTCCCCAGTTACGATACGACCGTTAACCTTGTTACCATTTTTCTCGTAATCTTCGACGAAGTTGAGTGCTGCAACCGCCTCTATTTTTTGTGGTCTACTGTTAGGATTTTGAAAACCCTCCTAGCATCAAATTTGTGGTCACCAAGCTTCGCCGCCACAGTTTCATTCACGAAATTCCGTGAAATTTGAGTACAATGTTGCGGAAGTTCCGTAATCGTGAAATGACTATTTTTACGAATTTTGTCGTTGATTTCCATCGCCATTTCGTCAATAATAAGTGTAGGCCTATCACTACGATCCTCATCGTCAATATTGGTACGGCCATTTTTAAAGTCAATGCACCATTGCCTCAGTCGGCTTTCTCTCATTATTCCTTTTCCGTGCGCATCACAAAGGTCGCGATAATTTTCATTTGGTTTGCAGTTGTTTACAAATCACAGAACGCACCTCAGAAGTGGCGGGATTTTCTATTGCAGCGCACATTTTAACACGCCACGGAAAGCAAAGTAGCGGAGAATCAGTCCAGACGCTATCACCGCTGGATGCGTATTGAGTGTGGGCACTAAGACGGCTGATGTAGTCCCACCCACCACCGCGATGGGCCAAACCGTATGTTATTTTCTGGATATCCCTCGCATTTTAGAATACAGATGTAAACTTTCCAAGAAATCAATGCTATCATCTGACGATGTACTCAGCCGCGAAACTAATAACGGTACAATAAAACCATTTCCAAAACTGTGGCTGGTTGCAGTATTTCCTAAAGTGGAACGGTCATTTTAGAACCAACATAATACTACAATTTAGGTAAAATGAGTTATTGTTGTCCAGGCTCTCTTTAAACATAGCCGCAGTGTTCTGTATAGAAACGGCATAATTTCGTTCTACTTGTGTATGTCTTTTCTGTCTGGTAAGTTTATGTAAGTTTTAGAAACAACGTAACTCCTGGAGTTACGGTGTTTCTAATCTTACCGTGGCAACACTGTTGATTCTGTTGGCAGTGCTAAGTGATCTGTTTATTCTAGTAATAAGATTTGTCGTTGTTGAAGAGTTGGTTGCCTTTTAGAGAGAGCAGAACATTCTTGGTCTTGGTTATCTTATGTGGTTACAAGGTGAAATTGATAACAGTTTTATTTTAAAGTTGTGCGATAGTGGACAGCTCCGCAATACGAAAGAGAGGTATGACTAATGAAGATAAACGGAAGAATGAGGTAATTAAAAGAGCACGTGTTCAAGGAAGCGAATACGTAAACTATCCAGGAAAAACAATACCGGAAGAAAAACAGGTGATACAAGCAACTGATATATTTCATCAGACATCTTTGTTAGATAGACTCAATAATTTCAAGGACAAAGACGAACGTAATATGTGCTTACGATGTCTCATCTCCTGTAACAATGTACAAATATACAGGGTGTTTCAAAAATGACCGGTATATTTGAAACGGTAATAAAAACTAAACGAGCAGCGATAGAAATACACCGTTTGTTGCAATATGCTTGGGGCAACAGTACATTTTCAGGCAGACAAACTTTCGAAATTACAGTAATTACAATTGTCAACAACAGATGGCGCTGCGGTCTGGGAAACTCTATAGTACGATATTTTCCACATATCCACCATGCGTAGCAATAATATGGCGTATCCTCTGAATGAAATTACCCGAAACCTTTGACAACGTGTCTGGCGGAATGGCTTTACATGCAGATGAGATGTAGTGCTTCAGCTGTTCAATTGTTTCTGGATTCTGGCGGTACACCTGGTCTTTCAAGTGTCCCCACAGAAAGAAGTCACAGGGGTTCATGTCTGGCGAATAGGGAGGCCAATCCACGCCGCCTCCTGTATGTTTCGGATAGCCCAAAGCAGTCACACGATCATCGAAATATTCATTCAGGAAATTAAAGACGTCGGCCGTGCGATGTGGCCAGGCACCATCTTGCATAAACCACGAGGTGTTCGCAGTGCCGTCTAAGGCAGTTTGTACCGCCACAAATTCACGAAGAATGTCCAGATAGCGTGATGCAGTAATCGTTTCGGATCTGAAAAATGGGCCAATGATTCCTTTGGAAGAAATGGCGACCCAGACCAGTACTTTTTGAGGATGCAGGGACGATGGGACTGCAACATGGGGCTTTTCGGTTCCCCATATGCGCCAGTTCTGTTTATTGACGAAGCCGTCCAGGTAAAAATAAGCTTCGTCAGTAAACCAAATGCTGCCCACATGCATATCGCCGTCATCAATCCTGTGCACTATATCGTTAGCGAATGTCTCTCGTGCAGCAATGGTAGCGGCGCTGAGGGGTTGCCGCGTTTGAATTTTGTATGGATAGAGGTGTAAACTCTGGCGCATGAGACGATACGTGGACGTTGGCGTCATATGGACCGCAGTTGCAACATGGCGAATGGAAACCCAAGGCCGCTGTTGGATCACCTGCTGCACTAGCTGCGCGTTGCCCTCTGTGGTTGCCGTACGCGGTCGCCCTACCTTTCCAGCACGTTCATCCGTCACGTTCCCAGTCCGTTGAAATTTTTCAAACAGATCCTTTATTGTATCACTTTTCGGTCCTTTGGTTACATTAAACCTCCGTTGAAAACTTCGTCTTGTTGCAACAACACTGTGTTCTAGGCGGTGGAATTCCAACACCAGAAAAATCCTCTGTTCTAAGGAATAAACCATGTTGTCCACAGCACACTTGCACGTTGTGAACAGCACACGCTTACAGCAGAAAGACGACGTACAGAATGGCGCACCCACAGACTGCGTTGTCTTCTATATCTTTCACATCACTTGCAGCGCCATGTGTTGTTGAAAATTGTAACTACTGTAATTTCGAAAGTTTGTCCGCCTGAAAATGTACTGTTGTCCCAAGCATATTGCAACAAACGGTGTATTTCTATCGCTGCTCGTTTAGTTTTTATTGCCGTTTCCAATATACCAGTCATTTTTGAAACACCCTGTATATTCCGTCTAGAAATGTCCACTTGATTTAAGAGAAAAAACACTCAGCAGATTCAAAACCTGCCGAAATTAAGAAGCTGATTCATCACCATACTGAGTCTTTTGCAAGAAAATACACTCACTACTCCTGTAAGGTGAAAAATTACCGTGATGCAAAGTTAAATGTGAAAATCATGTTTCAGATTTAAATGAAAAACATCTTGACGTAGATTTTACATATCAGTACTATGGTAAATACTTCAAAGATCATTTTCACCTCATTTTTGGAAGGCCTCAAGTACATACCTGCTGTACACCTGAAGTTCTGGAACAGAAACTGAAGTACCCACTCCATAACAAGCAGGCAAAGAAGGTTGTTAAAACAGAATTAATGATCCATGATCCACAAAGAAGAGCTAAAAATTTTTACAATACTCTTCAAGCTTCAAAGAATCTGTGCATAGAAAGGGAGGATCTGGCTCTTATAACATTTGAGTGTGTACAGAGTATTTCTCAGCCTAATATTCCGGTGCAGCAGTTGTGTTGTCTTTGATACTTAACCATCAACGTTTCTGAAACTCATAATGAAAAATCAGAAGGTCATTTTTACCTCTATAGTGAAACCCAGGGTAACAAAGGACCAAATGAAGTAGCTTCTTTTCTTCTGCATTATATAGGTAATTGCATTCCGAAGGATGTGAAGAAATGCATCTCTTTAGTGGTAGCTGTGGTGATCAGTCACACCACAGTAAGGCCTTTAATGGCTCTTGTAGAAACAGAGCGTTTTGATAAAACCCAGCACTTCTTTCTCCTGAGAGGACATTTTTTTCTCCCGAATGACCGTGATTTTGCTGTTGTTGAGAGGCTTTTGTCAAAGCACGATCGAATTTATCTTCAAAAAGAAATATGTGAGATAAGTCGAGATTCTCTGAGAAGTTCATGGTTACTATGGTAGGCGCCGAAGATGTCAATAACTTGGAGGATTGGTGACCTCCTCTAGGAAGATAGTAAATTCACTAGAAAGCGAACATACACTCCTGGAAATTGAAATAAGGACACCGTGAATTCATTGTCCCAGGAAGGGGAAACTTTATTGAAACATTCCTGGGGTCAGATACATCACATGATCACACTGACAGAACCACAGGCACATAGACACAGGCAACAGAGCATGCACAATGTCGGCACTAGTACAGTGTATATCCACCTTTCGCAGCAATGCAGGCTGCTATTCTCCCATGGAGACGATCGTAGAGATGCTGGATGTAGTCCTGTGGAACGGCTTGCCATGCCATTTCCACCTGGCGCCTCAGTTGGGCCAGCGTTCGTGCTGGACGTGCAGACCGCGTGAGACGACGCTTCATCCAGTCCCAAACATGCTCAATGGGGGACAGATCCGGAGATCTTGCTGGCCAGGGTAGTTGACTTACACCTTCTAGAGCACGTTGGGTGGCACGGGATACATGCGGACATGCATTGTCCTGTTGGAACAGCAAGTTCCCTTGCCGGTCTAGGAATGGTAGAGCGATGGGTTCGATGACGGTTTGGATGTACCGTGCACTATTCAGTGTCCCCTCGACGATCACCAGTGGTGTACGGCCAGTGTAGGAGATCGCTCCCCACACCATGATGCCGGGTGTTGGCCCTGTGTGCCTCGGTCGTATGCAGTCCTGATTGTGGCGCTCACCTGCACGGCGCCAAACACGCATACGACCATCATTGGCACCAAGGCAGAAGCGACTCTCATCGCTGAAGACGACACGTCTCCATTCGTCCCTCCATTCACGCCTGTCGCGACACCACTGGAGGCGGGCTGCACGATGTTGGGGCGTGAGCGGAAGACGGCCTAACGGTGTGCGGGACCGTAGCCCAGCTTCATGGAGACGGTTGCGAATGGTCCTCGCCGATACCCCAGGAGCAACAGTGTCCCTAATTTGCTGGAAAGTGGCGGTGCGGTCCCCTACGGCACTGCGTAGGATCCTACGGTCTTGGCGTGCATCCGTGCGTCGCTGCAGTCCGGTCCCAGGTCGACGGGCACGTGCACCTTCCGCCGACCACTGGCGACAACATCGATGTACTGTGGAGACCTCACGCCCCACGTGTTGAGCAATTCGGCGGTACGTCCACCCATCCTCCCGCATGCCCACTATACGCCCTCGCTCAAAGTCCGTCAACTGCACATACGGTTCACGTCCACGCTGTCGCGGCATGCTACCAGTGTTAAAGACTGCGATGGAGCTCCGTATGCCACGGCAAACTGGCTGACACTGACGGCGGCGGTGCACAAATGCTGCGCAGCTAGCGCCATTCGACGGCCAACACCGCGGTTCCTGGTGTGTCCGCTGTGCCGTGCGTGTGATCATTGCTTGTACAGCCCTCTCGCAGTGTCCGGAGCAAGTATGGTGGGTCTGACACACCGGTGTCAATGTGTTCTTTTTTCCATTTCCAGGAGTGTATTTCACGAGACGAGTGTACTGCATTCCAGATATCAACTTTACGGCATGTCAAATATTCACCTCAGCATCCGGGGGCAGTAGTTGCCTCAACAAAACGTGTGTTTACCGCAAACAAGGGCATATAGCAGACTGTCTTCAATCACTGAAGCTAATTATCTGACCTGAAGAAGATCTTGCAGTATACATCAGCAATTTGGTCTTGAAATTTTGATCAATGATTGATACTTTGGAGTAATTGTTTTCAGTCTTGCATTTACATTGCAAGTCATAACATTGTAGACTATTTTTGTTGTGTAATATTTTTAAAAAGTTAGATGTCCCAAATTAATGTTAAAGGCAATACATTACTAATGTAATGCTTTTGACGGCCGGGATGGCCGAGCGGTTCTTGGCGCTACAATCTGGAACCGCGTGACCGCTACGGTCGCAGGTTCGAATCCTGCCTCGGGTATGGATGTGTGTGACGTCCTTAGCTTGGTTAGGTTTAAGTAGTTCCAAGTTCTAGGGGACTAATGACCTCAGAAGTTAAGTCCCATAGTGCTCAGAGCCATTTGGTTTGATTGTAATGCATTTGTATAAGTTTGCTACTTAAATCAGTTTTTATATGTTTCACAGCTTTTGAAAGTAATGTTTTTATTAAGTTGATAACAATAGCACGTTTCACTAGCATTTGAGTAAATTTTGGAAAAAAACGTTAACTTCATTTACTTTGCTCACTGTTTTGCCTGGGTCTACTAGGAGCTGGAGATTACATTATATGTTAAATTACTCTCCTAACTATACTCTTTAAAAAGGAGAAGCAACCTTTGATATGTGTTGAATTTTCTTTTAAAAATAGTTTTTTATGTTTTTTGAAAAATATGCGTTTATGGAGTTACGCTGCTTATAAAATGACCGATTCAAGTGTAGTTTGTTAAAGATGCAAACCACGAATGTCTGCGCTGGAAGAACAGTTTGGTATTAAGAGTGTGGTGTCAGCCAGCGAGCGCGAAGCAGCCCAGTCCAGCTGGTGGAACGGCGCCGCCGTTCAGCACCGGCGGGCAGGCAAGCAAGCGGAGCAATATCGTGATGAGGAACGCAGTGAGTCAGGCGCGCCGGTGCGGTTGGAGGGGGGGGGGGGGGGGGTAGGAAGGCTGGATGTCCTCGCGGCCAGGCGGAACGGCACGGCCCCCCGGCACAGCGGCGGCACTTGTTGCGCGAGGGCTGCACAAGCCGCGCCAGACGCCGGCGCTGCGTCGCATTCCTGCCGCTGCGCGTGACGTCACGGGCAATTCGGCAACGCCGTGTCACCGGCGCGCTGCAGCCGCGCTGCCATGTCGCGGGCCGCGGCTAGCGGATACGAGGAAAATGGGCAGCGACACTCCTACCGGGCAAATGTATGCCGGATGGAATACACCGTCTGATCAAAAGTATCGGGACACCCCTAAATAATGCGGATTTGACCGCTAGATGTCACTTGAGGCGCACGCGAAGAGGAGGTGGGAAGTGTTGTTGTCACCTGGGTAACAAGCATATCACAAGGGACATTTCAACCATTCTAAATATGCCCAAGTCGACTGTAGTGATTGAGAAGTGAAAACGCGAAATAACCGTAGTTAAACCAAGGTCAGGTACTCCTCTTTTAATGACGGACAGGGACTGCCGACCGTTGCGGAGGGTGACTAAGAAAATCGCATTAAATTGGCGAAAGGAAGCAGTTGCGACTTCCAATGTGGTACCGGTAGTCCAGGTAGCACAATGTGCGCAGGGAGGTAAAGAGAATGGGGTAAAATGGTCGAGCATTCCTCTACTCATTTCTAAGCGACGCCTGTGGTGACGTAAAGAGCGACGCCATTGGACAGTGGATGACTGGAAACGAGTGATTTGGAGTGTGCATAACTCTATACCCTATGGCAATTCGGTGGAAGGATTTGTGTTTTGGCAAATGGTTGGGTAACGTGACCTGTCGTCGTGCGTAGTGCCAACAGTGAAGTACAGAGGAGCTGGTGTTACCGTGGTCGCTATATTACGCTTTAGGAAACGCTAAATGTGGAAGGACATTGTGTACTGCATACAGTAGGGGAACAATTTGGAGACGATAGTTGTTTGTATCAGGATGACACTACGCCCTGTCACAGAGCAGGATCTGTGAGACAAAAGCATTCCTATAACGGACTGGTCCGTGCAGAGTCCTGCCGTGAACGCAATAGGACACCGTGGGATAAGTTGGATCATTATCAGTACCTTCTCTGGTTTAGGCTTTTGACGAAGAATGGGCTGCCATTCCTGCACAGACATTCAGGCATCTCATGGAAAGTCTTCCCAACAGAGTTCACCCACAACGAAGGCGAATTTAGACAAACCCCATAGTAATGTCCGCTAACATGTATCTGTATGATTTTGGTCAGACAACGTATAATACTTTTGAACAGTTCTACTCAGCTGGAAAGCTGGAAATGCTTCGTTGTGTAACAACAGGAGTCCATTTCACAAGGTCAGTGCCACATATGCCCAGAGAAGTGCGTGACTGCTGAAGTCTATAGTACATCCGAGAAGTCACTACCTGTAGGTCAAGGCAGTAGTATATCTTGTACTGTATGTTCCAGTGTCTACATGTGTCCAGCAGCACTGCATGTGCAATATCGTGTCCTTCACGATCTATGCCTCTCCCTACTCCAGTACCAAGCCATATGGTGCTTAATTATTGTCCATAATGAATTGCCTGCCATGGGAAAGTCCGGATTCGTGACGGTCATTTCAATAGTGCTGTAGATGCTGCTGAACCATGCCCAATCTAGCGAACTCGAAATTTTTGATCAAAGAATTCACACATCTGACTGGAAAGTGTGCTGGCCTTCCTTCCTATTTCAGCCTTCAAGCTCAGGTATTAACCACGTTTGCAGCATGTTCAAATAAGAATATCCATTCACGTGCCCTTTACAAAATAGGATCAAAAGGGATATCTTGATAACATCCCAGCCAGTATCATACTATGAAATGGGTTCTTTCCATTTCTTGTCATAATGGATACTTTCTTTAGGAAACAAATCCACATTTCTCCAGTGGAATTGTGATACATCGCCCATTAATCAGAAAATAACACTCTTGAATGAGACATGGCGTTTGATGAGGTCACAAAACAACGACACTATGTACTATGTATGTGCAGGTAGTTTGCGTCAGTGCTGCAGGAATCTTCTAGTTGCTTTTTTCGACTCTTTTCAGAGGCACACGTTTTACAACTGAACTTCGTTTATCCTCAAGCATTACATTTCATATTCATGGGAATGTTGTGGTTGTGAATGATGTGTACTTCGCAGAGAAGCTATTTGTAGAAATGTGTAACTTAGTTTGCCTGCCTACAAAGTCGACACAGCTAACTCACGTTAATGTCTGCTCATGACCGATAAGGGGGCGTTATGACGGTCTGTAAATTTTCTGATTACCAGGGAATGTTCTAGGCCTCTGAGTTTAATCGCAAACTTCTGTCCATAGTGTCTCTTGGGGTAAAGGCATGGGGCACTTTATGTCGATCCGTCTGTCCAATTGGGCCGTTGGTGGCGATCAGTGAAATGTTCTTGTATCAGGCGCAGGTCTACCATTTCTAATCATACAATAAAGGCTTTCATGACAGGATGTTTCAGCTACTGAGAATTCTTGCGGGTTGTATGGTTGTCCATGGAACTCTTCTATCCCTGACGTTTCGTCCAAAGCTTGCCGACTCAGCACAACCAGAAGCACCTACGAAGATGTCCAACGTAGCTTTGGACGAAACGTCAGGGACAGAAGAGTTCCATAGACCTCTACCATTTCTGCCATAAGTTCTGTGGCTGTTGTATGAGATGGTAGTGAGACAGTAGAGCTGACCAGGAATGGAACGATTGAAGGCAACTGTTAAATACACTCGGTAGTCAAAATCTACAGGAAGGGTTGTCTCATCTGAAAAGGTGCGTGTATGACACCTGAATGCTGTGGTCAGACTGTGCGGATAGCCAAGTGTAGCCGGCCGGTGTGGCCGTGCGGTTCTGGGCGCTACAATCTGGAACTGCGTGACTGCTACGGTCGCAGGTTCGAATCCTGCCTCGGGCATGGATGTGTGTGATGTCCTTAGTTTAGTTAGGTTTAAGTAGTTCTAAGTTCTAGGGGACTGATAACCTCAGAAGTTAAGTCCCACAGTGCTCAGAGTCATTTGAACCATTTGAAGCCAAGTGTAGACACAATATCTGAGCAGTGCGTTACAGACAGATGCTAGTTAACTGACTGAGAATAGGCATGCTGATAATCGGTGCAAGATGGAAGAGTTTTCGAACATCGAAGATTACACAAGAATTCTGGTTTCCAAGGTCAACAGTGCCTAGTATGGTTTTTCAGTGTTGTAGAGACAATGTGTCCACATGCATAAACTGCCGTCAGGATGACCACAATTGTGATGACTGGACGCTACGTCACTTTCGCAGAGCCATATGGAGCAATCAGATATCTACTGTGAGTAAGACTGCAGCCGATTAGAATACAGCATTTCGTAAACCATTTCTTTCATTGCAGTATGGAGACATATGCACCGCACAGACGTCACACTGCCTTCATTACTTTGGTCACAGTTGTCATTTTTATTAATCTAAGTGGTGTCATGCATGTCAAGCTTCATTAATATAAGCGGTGTTATGGCTACAAAATATTATTAAAGGAAGTAATGACAGGGCTGCGAGGTAAGGAGAGTAGTTCAAATGTTCAAATGGCTCTAAGCACTATGGTACTTAACATCTGAGGCCATCAGTCCCCTAGACTTAGACCTACTTAAACCTAACTAACCTAAGGACATCACACACAGCCATGTCCGAGGCAGGATTCGAACCTGCGACCGTAGCAGCAACTCGGTTCGGGACTGAAGCGCCTAGAACCGCTCGGCCACAGCGGCCGGCCAACAGTAGTAGTGAGACGAGGCGCAAGCATGGTGTCAGGAAGACTTGATGCACGTAGAATATGGCCAGCGGAAAGTAGAGAGAACTTAAGTGTCAACACCGAAGCAAAAGTCGTAGTCATGGCCACTGCTGGGGGACAATTTGCCTATATGTAGGAAGAGTACCCACAAGCAGACGGATGAAGCAAAACACGGAAGTGCTGGGGTAAAGCTACTATGTTCGAGAGTCATCCCAACGAGGTTGAAAGTTTCTTGACTGTTTGACAGCTGTCTAGGAGGGCCTGGAAAGATTTTGATCATTAGGAGGACCTTCAGAAGCAGCAGACGAAAGCCACACTGCTAAAGAAACTCATCCAAAACTCCCTGAAGAAATCGGTAAGTAAACGAGGAGCACACAGGACAAGGCAGTTGCAGTCACAGTTGGAGACAGTTGGAGTTACAGTCATACCCAGGGCACAGTCAAGTCGTTGAGAGCGGCACTATATCTGGACCCTGGAATCACTGGAGAGTGACACTTTGATACTGCTGCTGTAAAAACCATAAGAAGCTGGTACACGTTTGAGGGAAGGCAACTGAGTTTATGATAAAGCCGTAGCAACCGTTATTATTTCTGGCTGTTAGTAAAGAACAAGCTCTGTAGAGCTTGTGTCTAGTAGTAGCAACGACTGATAAATAGTATTTTTGTGTGTCGGAATACAGAATGAAAGAGTGGGGTCCCACACATGTTTCCTATTGTTGTTAGAGGATTTGACTGTGTATTATTGAAACGAGTTGCAAGCAGAGCACTTGTCTCTGACAGTGGAAGATAGAGCTCAGAAATCGGGTGTTGTTGGAAGGGAATAACATATAGAGTGCTGGAGTGTAGTTATTGTTATGTGTGAGTATAAAGTCACTGTAAGGCAGCTATCCAAATAAGGTTGAATTATTTGGAAATAAAATGTTCTTGTATTGTATCCTGAAGTGTCTGTATCCTTATTCACTTCCTACGAAGCCAAGAACTTCCCCTCTCCATTTTAAACTTACCTGTGCTAAGCATCCTTAAGGAGACCTTCTCCGTCTCACACCATTAGAGGTAAGTTGCAAATCTGCGTATGTGTAAGAGAATTTATCTGTATCAGAGTTAATAGTGAAACAGGTATCCTTGAGACTCAGTGTTGAAATTAATGTTTGCAATGGATTTACTCACGCTATAAATTATTTTGGCCCTAGCAGTGACTCCTAAGGTGAAGTACTGACATAATGTTTGTCATTGAAAATGATTAAATCTTGTAATAAACTCAAGATTTAAATGCACTCTGTTGTTTATTATAAAAAGCACTGGAATCACGAACGATTCAAGTCAGTTCTCAAATTACTGTGACCTACTTTCACGTGACAATTGCAAAACTGTGACTGTCAGTTGACAAAGTTACTTGAAAGGGTGAATTTACTTAATAGTCTCATATCTGACCTTGTGAAATGTTGCGCAGCCTGACTATGTGACAATTACTGTGACTGGTTGTCGGTATCAAGAACTGAAGAATCCAAAAACTCTGAGGATGCAATGACGAACATGAGGCGATGAAACTTATCATGAGTCTGAACAAAAAATTCTCGCTTCTCCTAATATGCTGGGTCTGAAACTGACACTCACCATCATCTTTGACATACTACAACCAGAGTGAAGACATCATTCCCGTTCCTTGCAGCCATGAAGTTCGACAGCTGAGGACTCAAACATTGGCCTCCCTTCTGTTCCACCAGCTGAGAGTAAAGCCTGCAGAGTTCCAACTCCAAGCTGGCATAATCGTGTCTTTAACAAAATATCTCGCCAAGGAAAGGTGAAACGTCAACAAGCCGATGAACTCGATTTTCACCCCTCTTTTCTAAAAGAAAAAAAAAATCCCTTTAAGTGTTTTATCCTCCTGACATCACTTCTGTCTCACTAATTGGTACTCTCTCAATCACCAGCTAGCCTCGCAATACAGCCTTTGAGGAAAGCTAAAATACTGTCAATGAGACTAGTTGCCAACTTGCTGCAGTTTCCGAACATGTAGTATGTCAGAGCTGTTTTACCATGTTTTTTTGGAAAGTTGGGACATGTTTACTTACTGAAGTATTTCACCTAACATGAAACTTGCTCCTAACTCCCGCTGACAGATTTCTGTACTCTGGAACAAATGTTTTTAGCTTGGCCACCCTTACAAAGGACCCATGCCATAAACACCACAATAGCCTTTGCACCACTACTCCACTTGCCGAAGCGACTTTTTCTGCAACCGGGTGAGACGTCTCTTTCTGCTGCTCCCCTCCCATGTGGTTCCAGAAAAGTACATGAGCCCCTGCCCCCCCAGGAATTGCTTTGCCAAGCCTCACTTCAAATCACCTGTCTCATGTTCATAGCACTCCTAGCTTCCAAAGCTCGCCCAGAAAGGCAAATTGATGTATGCAAAGTAGTTTCACATTTTTCAAATTTTTATTATTATTTGTTATTATTTTGAGCTTTTACTCATTACAGAGGCTTATCTCCAACATAATAATTAACTTGGAAATTACAATACAAACAATAAACGCTCTTAAACTATATTTTCAAAATATTCCTCCAGGTGTTTCGATTTTGGTATTCTGGTTTTCTCCATTCGTCGTACATGCCTGTACCACTGTAATATCTTCCTATCCATTACGTCATATATTCTTTCTTTTATTTCCATTCTCCTTATTACTTCGGTGTTCCTTATCTTGTCTTTCCTGGAGATTCTTGCCGATCTTCTCCAGAAGTCCATCTCTATAGCTTGTAATTTTTTAATGTGCTTCATGTTAATTGTCCAGGTCTCCGTTCCATACAGAATCACCCTCTCTAATACTGATTTGTATATTAATTTTTTAGTTCTGCTCATTACATTCCTGCTCCATAAGACTGAGTTAAGCATCCCAATGACCCTCCGTCCACTACTAATTCTTTTATTGATTTCTGACTCTGATTTTCCCTCGATTTCTAAAATAGATCCCAAATAACAGAAAGTGTTAATCTTTTTGATTTTCTTTCCTTCAATGTATAGCTCATCTGAATCATTAGTCAAGTATTCTGTTTTTTGGTAATTAATCTGCAAACGCCAAGCTTTGTAGGCTACTGCTAGTTGATTGCAAATGTAGTTAGAATCCTCCCCATCTTGTGCTATGACTACTTGATCATCAGCAAACAATAAATGATGTAGGTAAACTCCATCTCTTATTTCTAATCCCATACTATTACATTTACGAGTCCATGTTCTAAGTCTAATATCTACATAGATTTTAAATAATGATGGTGACATGGGACAGCCCTGTAAAAGGCCTTTGCTTGTTCTAAGTTTCTGTGAAAGTTTATTACCAACTTTCACTTGGCAAATGTTATCTTTATACATCTGTTGCATTATTTTAATCAAGGAAGCGTTTATGTTTGCCATATGTAGTGCTCTCCAAAGTAATTTTCTTGGAACAGTATCATACGCTTTTTCTAGATCTATGAAAATTAATCCTATATTTTTTGATTTTTCCCTGTTTCTCCAAAATCTGTCGTAATGTGAAAATATGGTCTACGTATGATTTCCCAGCCGTGACTCCACATTGTTCTTCTTGGGTTCTAAAATTTTTTTCCAGTTTGTTTTTAATTACTTTCGCAAAAATTCACATTAATGTGTTTGTAACACAAATTCCTCGATAGCTTGAACAAATTTTGCGATTCCCTTTCTTAGTATTGTATTAATGTAACATAGCTTCATCTCGTTGGGTATTGAATCTCCATGTATCATTTTGTTGAAGGGCTGTGTCATCAGTTTCACAATTTTGTCACCACCATATTTCAGACACTCCAGATTGATATTGCCTGGTCCTTGTGATTTACCATTCTTTCCTGTTCTCAACGCCTGAAGTACTTCACTTTCTAAAATCCGGATCTCATCATCTTCGTGTCCTTTTTCTTCCACTGCTCCTTCTTCTAGATATTCTTCTCTGTCCTCATTTAATAATTTCTGGAAATACTTTCCTCATTCCTTTTGTGTTATCAGTTGGAGATTAGTTTTGCTTTTTGTATCCTGTCGAAGCCCTTTTAATACTGACCATGCTTCTTTTGCTCTCCCAAATCCTAATTTGCTATTCACCTTGGCACATGTTCTTTCCCATGCTTCATTTTTTGCCATACAAATATGGATTAATTTCAGCTCTTTGCGTCAAATGAAAATTTGTGCCAGATGGAGACCCAAACCTAGATTTCCTGCATACTGAAACAAGTCACTCAACCACTTTGGCTGCCCGAGCATGCCTCCAGGGCCGATTCAAACATTCATAAGTCATACAGTCTACGAACCTTATGCTTTCACATAAACACAGACATTTCAACAATCAATTGCAAGCTGTCTCTTGCTTCAGTGACAAATATATGTCACAGTGATTCTAACGATTATTATTTTTACATAAAGAAAAGTATTTTCTTCTTAGTAACATTCAAATCGTGAGCTACATCCTTAATTATAATGGTCAGTTTCTGAACTCAAATTAATAATCTAATTAATTAAATTAATAAGAATGAATCTTAAATTTCTGGTATGCCTTTTTACCAGCGCAATAAAATAAAAATAATTGAGAGAGTATTACTGATAACAGTGGAGTATTTCAGTTACCAAAGTAATGAAAAGTTTTATTAACCCTTTTTAACTACAACTGTCTGATAAATCTTACACAAATGAGATAAGGGAATGGTGTTTGATTGGCAAAGTATACAAAGAGATGGAAGCTGTACAAATTCTCCCTTGCATTAATCGCTTTTACAACGCAATTTGACTTTGCTTACATGAATCCACTGTGAGGTCCAACTCTATTCAAATGGAATCAACTACTACCATGTATACCACAAGCTATGGTTCACCTGAGAACAGGGAGCTATGAATATCACTTAACAACCCTACGCCCGCACAGCAAGACTTTACCCTTTCACCTTGATTCAGGCGGCAGCAGAGAACGGCGCACTGTGGGGGAGGAGAATGTGCTGCAGCAGCTGTAATGTTCTGGCCTAATCGCGAAAATTTGCAAGCTACGCGGACTGGCGTTCTGGTTATCAGTATGCGGGAAACTTCCCGCTTCAGCTGCCAGAGACTGCAGTCATGTGTGCGTGAGTTGCGTTTGCGTGAGTGTGCGTGTGAGTGGTGCGTGTCGTCTATTTTCGATAAAGGCTTGTGACAGTCTTTTTGTTGTGCCTATCTGCGACTCAGCTCCTCCGCGATATGGCGAGTAGCAACTTTCCCTTTCATAATATTGTTACATTCCGTCCTGGACTTTCTGTTGTTTGCCTTTGTAAACTTCTTTCGTTTTCTCTTTCTGTGTGGTTCGACGTTACATCTACATCTACATATGTAGTCCGCTAGCCACCAAGCGATGTGTGGCGGAGGGCACAATTAGCGCCAAAGTCATATCCCCCCCCTTTCTGTTCCGCTCGCGGACCGCGCGAGGGAAAAACGACTGTCTGAACGTCTCAGCACGAGCACTAGTTTCCCATATCTTTGAATGGTGATCATTGTGCAATTTGAAAGTTGGTGGTAATAATATATGCTCTACATCCTCTGTGAAGATCAGATTTCGGAATTTAGTGAGCAACTCCTTCCGTTGAGCGCGCCGTCTATCTGCAAGTGTGTCCCACTTCAAACTTTCTATGAGATCTGTAACGCTCTCGCGATGGCTAAATGTACCAGTCACGAATCTTGCCGCTCTTCTTTGGAGCTTCTCCATCTCTTGAATCAGACCCAACTGGTAAGGGTCCCATATAATAATCAAAGACTGGACGAACTAACGTATTGTAAGCAATTTCCTTTGTTGAAGGACTGCATTGCGTCAGGATTCTACCAATAAACCGCAATCTAGAGTTCGCCTTATCCGTTACTTGTGTCATCTGATCATTCCATTTGAGATCATTTCGAATAGTCACACTCAGATACTTGACGGATATTACTGGTTCCAAAGACTGGGCATTTATTTTGTACTCGTACATAAACGGAGATTTTCGCCTTGTTATACGCAGTAGGTTACACTTACTAATATTGAGAGATAACTGCCAGTCATTTATTTTCTGCAACTCGTCATTGATTTGTTCACAGCATTCGTGTGATACTCTTTTCGTGTAGACTACAGCATCATCGGCAAACAGTATAATGCCACTGTCAATGCATTCAACCAGATCGTTTATGTAAATCGTAAAAAGTAGCGGACCTATTACGCTGTCCTGGGGCACACCTGAAGTTACGTTTGTTTCTGTTGAAGTCGCCTCGTTCAGGACGACATACTACTCCCTGTCTGTTAGAAAACTTTCTATCCAACCGCATGTGCCATCGGATAGACCGTAAGCGCGCACTTTTTGGAGCAAGCGACAGTGCGGAACTGAGTGGAACGCCTTTCGGAAGTCGAGGAATATGGCATCAACCTCGGAGCCGGTGACTAGAGCCTGTTGTATATCATGCCCAAAGAGGGCCAGCTGTGTGTCACATGACCGCTGTTAGCTAAAACCGTGCTGGTTTCTGCAGATGGGCTTCTCAGAGTCTAGAAAGGTAAGGTAGTTTTACGCCTTTTACTTTCCCCGACTCCTTTTGGGACTGATCTTAGTACGAGACCTGTTTGAATGTGGAAACAGGGACTGATGACGCCGTAGCTTGGTCCCGTTACTGCCCAAACCAACCGAGTGTCACGGAGCGGTGAGTAGCTCCATGTGCTCACTGGCTATGGGTGCCGTGGGCAGCGACTGCGGCCGCGGCTGGGCGCGTTGCGGTAGGCCGGCTGATCGCATCTGCCCGGAACTGCCCCGGCCTGCCATGTTGCCGAGCGGCTCACAACACGAAATGGCGACCGCCGTTTTAGCTCACGTGGCCAAGTTGTGGCGAAGGCCCTCAGTAATATGCGAGTGCTTCGGCCAGAAACTGGTGATAAGCCCGCTAAACCCGCTGGGCAGAACAGGAAAGGGAAAGGGCCAAATAAGGTTGGGGGCAATTTCACCTTCTAATTGTAATTTATTGTAATTTAATAACACATTTACAACCAAATCGGCACATAGCCGAACTTTTACCAAATGCAACTCTTTCACGGCTGAAGGCCTCTAAACAAGAAATCTTAACAAATTAAAAAGATAAAAATCCAATTAAAATAGCAATAAAATAATTAAAAAAAGACATCTATCACAGCTAGGTGGAAAGCCTCAAAGCAAAGTAGGTAGAGCAAACATATGCAAGGTGCAAGACAAATGGCTGGAGGCCACAATTAAGTTTCAAAATCTTAGAACATATTACCATAGACCTTAAAGGCAGAAGGCCACAATGTTTAAAAACAAGAAATCTTAAAAATGAACAAGATAAAAATGCAATTAAAAAAGAAAATGAAAAAAAACATGAAAAAAACATATATCATGGCGAAGTGGAAAGCCTCAAGGCAAAGCAGATAGAACAAACACATGCAGGGTGCAATACGAAAGGCTGAAAGCCACAATTAAGTTTCAAAATTTTAGAATATATTACCATAATTCTTAAATTTTAAGTAGCTGAAAACAGATAATTAAACACCGGTGGGAAAGACAATAGAGACAACTGCACTCAGAAACCTCCAGGGAGGTCAGTGTGCTCTCGTTCACTTAGGCGGGACAGGTGGTGAGCCCAACTACGCTTGATCCGTCGGAACCCCAACCAGGGGACAGCCACGGATAGACCGACATGACGACTTGCTTCCCATCAATCAGTACATGAGACCTCAAATAGAAACGCTTACAAACATGATAATCCACAATCGAGTATGTATTAGCTGTCAAAACTACACACCATGTTGGACAGCGACAACAGGTGAGTAAAGTAAACTGCCTGAAATTACGTTAGTGGCCAGGGCAGGTAGCCGGAACACTAACGGCCACTAGGCAGAAAATTCCACCCGTGCACTCGAATTATAGTCAACCAAAATAGTTAATTGCACCACATGGTGGTTAAATTTCAGCAGTAGAAACACTCGGTGTTGCTCACAGGAAAACCTCCCCAACAGTAAACCACCGAAACGAACCACCACAACATGAATGGACGTGGCTTGGGTAGTTGAAACCACTACTCAACTTTGACGTTCTGGGTCGGTGAACCACGAAGCTCGTAGCCATCGGACAGCTCCATACATGTTCCGACACTGTGCAGGGACCTCCAGTGGACCCAGCCGACTGCACCACATGGAGTTAAATTCCCTGGTCCACAACAACCGACCGACTCGCCTCAGAATGCCGACAACATCTAAAATCGACGTCAGTGGAAATAACGCCGAGTACACACACAACCTGACAAACACTTGCACGAAGACCTGAACGATACCCAACACACGAAGACAAATCGGGAGTCGATGCACACACACACAGCCAACTCATGAACGATCGGCGAGCCAAAACCCTTCGTCCGGTAGGACGACCGACCGGCGATCCGCCAAGACCGTGGCCCAGCTCAAGTGATGTGTGGCGGCAATGGTTGGGCAAGCCATGTCGACGTAGACATCACTGCTGCTCCAACCTGACTGCACTAGTGCCGCATTTCAACTCCCAACTAGCAGGTCTGGACTGCGCTCCAGATGCGTTCCAACTCACTAGCGGACCCGAACTCGCGACCGGAACTGCCTACGACAGACAACGACCGGGAAGTAATAGCAGTCAAGCAAAGATACTACGAGAGGGGATATATTGATATGCGCTGCTAACGCCGCTCACGGTCAGGCAAAGCAACCACTCAGTGACAGTAGTAATTTAAATTAACGTAGTGAGTTGGAAGTACGTTAAAACAGGGTGTAAAATACATGATGGCGGGAACACGAGCTACGCACGGCTCAACTGGATGTACAGGAATAATACACGAGTGCAAGGGTTTCGTAACATAGAGGTTTTCTGTCCCAAATACAATATACATCCATACTTGTGGATGGCACTTCTAACATTCTGCGTGGTGTCTGTTTGCTCTATATCGTGTCTCCCTACCACTTTCGCGCAACGACGCTCTGACCGTGTTTTTTAGGGAATTGACTAGTTTGAATCTGGGGCCTGTTGCTGGTAAGGAGACGCCAGACCACACATGACATGTAGAGTTCAGAAGAGTTCAGTGAGACTAGCGATGATATAACCAAATACTTAATGATTTCAGCGTCAGCTCCACTGCACTCCCTGTAAAAGAATATTAATACTAACTAAATTTATTTATTTAGTTATCTGGTAAAATAACGTCGAAAAAGCAGTTAAGTTTACCATTGGAAATTTTATTCTACTCACAAAACATTGTTTATAAATTGCGCTATTGATAAAAGGAAATGTTTTAATAAAGGATGGTAAAAACCAACTGCGTTCAACAAAAATGTGAACGAATATTCCCTGAGTGGGTTTCCAAGTTCTACAATGGATCGAAGGATGATCTATGCCATATCACATCTATAATCTAGGTTTAAATTAAGTTTCACAAGGGAGAAAGCTATCAAAATGGTCTACAGTGACCCTCAATTATCTTTAATTACTTATCTAACTTGTTGTAAATTACAGTGGCTGATGTGGCTTCTCAATAATTATATAACAGAAAAATCATCGCGTTTCAGATTTTAACTTATGTAGCAAATGTGAATACCATGAGCTTTAATTGACGATCGACACTAGTATTACGCAAAACGGGGATTTAACAGATGAGACTTCTGTAGTTCTGAGTGAAGCTTTATGCGCTGTTATGTGGCATCGCGTGCATTCATTACCTTGTCCATGTTCGCAGGGGGCAGCGGGCAGCACAGCTCCGCACACCTCGCCGTCTCGGAAGCAACTCTCCCCTAACTTCTCCTTACTACAATTTACCGAAGTTGGTTTAAAAAAACTATCTGGCTGTGTTTTCATCTGACCAGTCAGGGTCTCAATGTTAACCTTAACCTCCGCCTACAAAAATTCTGTCTATCCAATGAGAAACGTTATACTTTTCGTGGTGGGGCAATGTTTTTAAAGTTTGCAATGTAACAGAGACGCGAAAAAGTCTCACGCTAAAACTTGCAGCTGGTGTGGTCCTTTTAATGTTATCGTAAGATCTATACTGTTCTTGTGGAGGGCTCTATCTTTTAACATGGGCTGGGGGTGGTCCTGACGTAACAGAGACGCGAAAACGTCTCACGCTGAAACATGCGGTTGGGGTGGCCCTTTTTGTGTTATCGTAAGATCTATACTGTTCTTCTGGAGGGCTCTAGCTTTTAACATGGGCTGCGGGGTGGTCCTGACGTAACAGAGACGCGAAAAAGTCTGACGCTAAAACTTGTGGCTGGGGTGTGGTCCTAGCGGTTAGCTGGCGACATGGGTGTCCGTCCCTTATCGTAGGGCCTTCCAGTTTAACACGGTTCTGCTCTCGTTTCTCTCCTCGGAACTGCGTCTGTCTCACGGTGGGAAGGTATGACATGCATTTAGGCATTCTTGTGTTAGTCTGTGGTATTCCATTTGCTCACTCGTTACTCGTATTACGTTGGTTAATCTAATGTCACGATTTATTCGGAGCTATGTGACATACTACTGGATTTGCTTATCATGTCAGGGTTTTCATGGAAGGTGTTGGATTTGCCTGACACCTTACATATCACCACCCATCAAACTTAATTTTTGCACTGAATTTAGGCAATGATTGAATCGTTGTCTAAGTCAGTCAAAAATTATTCCTATATCTAAATTTTTTTTGCCTACTGTTCAGCCACATTATTCTGGTTCTATGCAAGTTTGTATTACTAATTTATATTTTTATATTCTTCCACATTAATCTCAAAAATATTTTTATATTGACAAGAGAAGAATATTTTTATTCTATTATAATTATTATTTTTTAATTATTTTCTTTCTTTAAGTGGGAAGTTTGTGTTTTAAGAAGTTTGTTATCGAAAGTGAGGAGTCTTTCACATCGATTTTCTTAGAAATATTGTTTTTATAAATGTAGTAATTAAGTAAAATCTATTCCTAACACATTTTCTAAATATCATGTGCAAGTAAAATGTTTTTGTTTCTAGACACTCATTTCAACATTGTTACACTAACAAATAAGAGTTATTTCCAAGAATTGCTTTGACAAAGAAATAAACATACACAAGTATTGAGATATTATCCTAACAAAGGGTACAAATGTTAAAAAAAGGGAAAGCATCCAACAAGATAATTTTTTATTCTTTGTTTTTATAAGAAGAAAATAAGTAAAATATTGTTATTCTTTTATTTTTATGAGGAGAAAATAAGTGGCATATAGTTTTAGTGTTTATTATGCCTTACTTTTGTTCTTTATATACTGTCCATTTCAGAACTAATGACTTATTTTTATCGATAGTCTATTTTTTACTTAAGTCCATAGTCAATGACTGTTATTTTGTAGTTTATTAGCTGTCTGGTGTGCTTAACTTATTTTGTTGTTCACACGTTTCTTTTGCACAATTCCTACATCACATAATTTGATTTCACACATTCACACAATCCTATGAATGTTTAAGCATGAGGTTGGTGAATGTTTTTGCACGAAGGTGATGGACTTTAGCGAGATGGATGTGGGCAAGTATTTGATGTACAGCTTTGTTCGTCGTTCCTTGTTGGCTTTGCAAGTGTGTGTTGCTGTTGTGGAGGTCCCATAATGGAATGGAGCTGTGAGTGCAGAATCTCGTGGTTTACTGGCTTTGTATGCGTGAAAGTCATCGTTATGTGTCGCTGAAAGCGGTCGTTTTTTGTTGTAATACTTCGCAGACGACTAGTTTACAATAGGATAGGGATTTGGGAAGGTATGTCGTCTATTCTTCACCCATGTTCTTTCTTTGCCTCAATCTTGCGAATATTCAACTTCTGTTCTTCCTGCTTTTTCTCTGCTTCTTACTTGCTTCTTGGTTCTTCTCTGGGCAGGATATGGAAATATTTATTGATAACTAGTCGCTTTGAAGTTCTCCTCCTAGTAACAGTTTGATAAATGGTTTGGACATGTCATTTCTACTTTGTGGACGTTTTCTTCAGTTTCATGCATCAGCGTGTTGTTTAATAGGGGTAGTGTGACTTTTACACATATTTTTTTGCCAGTGGTGGCTTGCCCAAGCTGTCTTCTCATCAGGTCGTTTTTTGCTCGCTCTGCCAAGTCGGGGTGCTTGGAGACCCTTCTGGCATTCGGCGTCCCATCGCGTCTCTGCAGGGCTCTGCCACTGTGCGGCTCCGTGTTCCGTCCCAGCAGGGTTCCGCCTAGTGGGCAGATTTATTGCCCACTTTCGATACAAGGGTCTTCTGTTGGTCTTGCTGTCCTTTCCTTTCTCTTGATGCTTCTGCCTTGTATTAATCATGTCTTGCTAATTATGTCCTTTTCTTTCTTGATACTTCTCTTGTTGCAACTAGTGGGTCGTTGCATCTTGTCCTTGCTGGAGTTTTTTACAATGGTTCTTACAAAAAGTTTTACTTATAATCATCTAACATATGTCTAGTACCTACATTGTTTTACGCCTTCTTAAAAAGCTTTTCAAATTTCAGCGCCCTTTCCATGTTACAATTCTAAGATATTTTGAGTCTTGTCTTCTAAAAGAATCCTCAAATTCGTTTTTTATTTTTTGTGTAGTGTCGTGGTGTATAGCATTTTAGTATTTCATGCTGTTAGACTATCTACGCTTTATCCCTTCACCTTAATCTATGGTACTATTGGTGTTATTTTTGTTTTTGTTTTTACTGAAACTACTTTCCTTTTCCCACCTTCCTCTCTCTTCATTCTTCTTTCTCCTGACGATCTTATCTGCAACATAATCTTGAAATATTGTGCTGATTATTTACCAGTAATAAAATTAATCTTAAAACTTTTTGATATGGCTCACATGGTGAAGTCCTAAGGTTTTGCCTGTTTTTGGGTTCATTAGTTCCACAGCATTATCATGAGCAATTCAGCTGATTATGACAGGTCCTTTGTATGCAGCGTAAAACTTATGTATTTTGTGTTTCTGTTTGCTGGAGATATGGTGTGTTTTTACAAATACTTTCTGGCCTACTGAGAATCTTCTTTTAATTGCTGTTCTATCTCCTCTTTCTTTTCTTTAAATGGCTGCATTTCTGATGTTGGAAAGTGCTGTTGCTATGACTTGTTTGTACTGTCTACATGGTACAATAGGAAATCTAACATTTTCTCTGGTTATGTTTGGGGGTTCAATATTTTTAAGTACAGTAACTGGAGGTAGTAGTGTAGTGCTATGTGGCATTTCATTTATTACTTCTTGAAAATCTTTAAGATATATATCCCAAGTGTTGTGTCTTTTGCCTGCATATAATCGGCATAAAGTGCCTATGTCCTTCATAGATCGTTCTGCTGGATTTACGCTAGGTTTGTACTTAGATATGTAGATGGGTTTTATTTTGTGTTGTTTTAACGTGTTCTGCCATTGCACTGATTTGTATTGTGTGCCATTATCCGAAATCATTCGTTCCACTCGACCTGCTTGTCTGAGAAAATCTTGTCTAAATGCTTTACTTATAGTGAGACCTGTTGCCCGTTTTAATGGTGTCAAGGTAACATATTTAGAATTAAGTTCCAAAACGACAAATATGAAAATATATCCATTTTTGTGCGTGGGAGGGGCCCCATCAAATCTGTTGCAGCTATTTGTTTTAATCTTTTAGGGATTATTGGAAACATAGGTGGTTTGGTTTGGAAAGTGACATGTTTAGCCCTCTTACATTTTTTGCATTTGACTAATACTGTTCTAATTCGTCTTTCCATATTAGGAAAATGGTTTGTTTGTTTTATTTTTAAAAAGCATTTCTTTGGTCCAAAGTGGCCATTACTTAAATGTGTATACCATATGTACTTATTAATTAGTTCATCTGGGATATAAATTAATCATTCATTCGTTGCAACATTTCGTCTAAAAAATAAAACATTGTTTTTTTACGAGATAGTTCTGTCGAATGTCTGGAAAATCCTTACTTCTCCACTTGTGTTTGATTCCTAGTATTTCGGGATCCTTGTCCTGATATTTGCCTATGTTTTTCAATGCTGTCGTAATGTAGTTTTCGAAAGGTACTTGTTTCATATAGTACATTGTAAACTGGTCTTCTGCTGCTTCCAAACCTACGTTATTGGATGCACCCTGTGGACATCGTGATAAAGCATCTGCTAATACATTCGCTGGTCCTGGTATGTGTGTAATAGTGAAGTCAAATTCTTGTAGTATTAACATCCATCTGGCTAACCTCCCATGAGTTAGTTTGGCGGATAACAGAAATTCTAATGCTTTGTGGTCAGTGTATACTTTTGTTTTCCTTCCGAATAGGAAGTATCGAAAACGTTGGAAGCCCCATACAATGGTCAATGCTTCCAGCTCCGTGACTGAATTGTTCAAAAATGGTTCAAATGGCTCTGAGCACTATGGGACTTAACATCTATGGTCATCAGTCCCCTAGAACTTAGAACGACTTAAACCTAACTAACCTAAGGACAGCACACAACACCCAGCCATCACGAACTGAATAGTTTTTCTCGCTTTTTGTGAGTACCCGACTGGCAAATGCAATTGTTCTGTATGATCTTAGCCCTGCCCGTTCGTATTCTTGGAATTCTCCTAAACCTGTTTTCGCGCTATCAGTGGCCATACAAAAATTTTGTGTTAGATCAGGATGTGCTAAAATCGGTGCCGTTGTTAGTGCGTTTTTCACTTTTAAAAATTCTTCATTGGCTTGTTCATCCCATACCCATGGCGTGTTTTTTCCAGTCAATGCACATAGGCGTGGTGTTGCGAGAGAGTCGATCCAAATAAATTTTTTATAGAATCCGGTGAGACCTAGAAATCCTCTGAGAGTTTTCTTATTATATGGAGTACAGAATTCTTTGATTGCCGTTAGTTTTTCTGAGTTGGGCATTACCCCTTCCTCGGAAATTATGTGTCCTAGAAATTCGACCTCTCGCCTTCCAAATTTGGATTTTGTTATATTTACTGTGACCCCATGCTCTTTCATGATCTGTAAAAACTGATTTAATGTGTCGCTGTGATGTTTCCAAGAGAGTTCTGCTATAAACACATCATCAACATAACAAGTAATTTTTTGTAAAATTTCAGGACTGAGTATAGTATTAAATCCCCTAATAAACGCTGCTGATGAGATGTTTAAACCAAATGGCAATCGTTTAAACTGGTAACATCTACCGAATACGATAAATGCTGTAAATTTTCTACATTCTGTGGCCAATTCTATTTGCCAGAAACTACTCCATAAATCAATTGATGAAAATATCTTAGCACCGTGGAAGTTTTGTATCAATTCCTCTAATTTTTCTGGGCAATCTGTCTCAGTGATTATGATTGTGTTGATCTGTCTGGAATCAAGCACTAACCTGATGCTCCCATCTCGTTTTTGTACAATATGGAGCGGGCTGTTATATGTGGAGGTAGCTGGTTCAATAATATCGTCATCTAACATTTTAGATATCTCCTGGAATACTTTATCCCTGTAGGTTAATGGGATTGTATATGGTGGTACTCTAAATGGTTTGTGCTGTTTTACTTCAAACTTGTACTGAAAGTGCTTAATACTGCCAGTCTTAGGTAAAAATACCTCTGCTTTATCTCGTAAAATACACTCTACTTCTCTTTTACTGTGTTCCGAAATACCTTGAACTTCTTGCAATTTTTCGTTGATTTCTTTATGGACTGCTAACATGAGTTGAGGCGATTCCCCCTTTTGTGCATACCATTCTAATTCTTCATCTCTTTATCTCGCGTCATTCTTAATTGTTTGTTTATAACTGGTATCTCTTCTAATTTTAGCTTTTGCTCAAAGAGAAGTGTGACATTCCCGAATGTTACGCTACCTTTCCCCATATCTATTATCACTTGTCTCTCATTTAGAAAATCTGCACCTATAATAAAATCTACAGTTAGTTTAGGTATAATCACGAAGTTGGCTTCAATCTTTTGACCTTGACACGAAAGAGTTAACCTTGTTTGTCTCGTAACTTCCGCAGCATTGTTCCTAATAGGACCTCTTACTTTAATCTTACGTGTTTTCAGAACTGGCAATTCCTCGTTGGCATTACACTGCATGAATAAATTTTCTGAGCTCGCAGTCAGTTCACTTCCGCTATCAATTACAGTATTGACTGGGATATGCTTTACCATGGCCTTCACAATTGGTTGAATTTGAAAGGGTTGGTTCAGTTCTTCTTCTTCTTCTTGCATCAACGAATTCTCCACTGAGTCATACGTGAGTCTTTTTAGGAATTTCCCGTGTGAATTCGAACTTTCTGTAGGATAAGCTTCGATTGCTACTTCTTTCTCTTTTATTTCCTCTTGTCTATTTCTTCCTTCATTTACGCTTTCTTCAACATCCTCTACTTTTTCCTCATCCTCGTCTATCTTCTCCTTCTTCATCGCTACTTCCACATAATCGCATCTAAATGCTCTAATTATCGCTTCATAACTTCCTTCATTATACACTCCTGGAAATTGAAATAAGAACACCGTGAATTCATTGTCCCAGGAAGGGGAACTTTATTGACACATTCCTGGGGTCAGATACATCACATGATCACACTGACAGAACCACAGGCACATAGACACAGGCAAAAGAGCATGCACAATGTCGGCACTAGTACAGTGTATATCCACCTTTCGCAGCAATGCAGGCTGCTATTCTCCCATGGAGACGATCGTAGAGATGCTGGATGTAGTCCTGTGGAACGACTTGTCATGCCATTTCCACCTGGCGCCTCAGTTGGACCAGCGTTCGTGCTGGACGTGCAGACCGCGTGAGACGACGCTTCATCCAGTCCCAAACATGCTCAATGGGGGACAGATCCGGAGATCTTGCTGGCCAGGGTAGCTGACTTACACCTTCTAGAGCACGTTGGGTGGCACGGGATACATGCGGACGTGCATTGTCCTGTTGGAACAGCAAGTTCCCTTGCCGGTCTAGGAATGGTAGAACGATGGGTTCGATGACGGTTTGGATGTACCGTGCACTATTCAGTGTCCCCTCGACGATCACCAGTGGTGTACGGCCAGTGTAGGAGATCGCTCCCCACACCATGATGACGGGCGTTGGCCCTGTGTGCCTCGGTCGTATGCAGTCCTGATTGTGGCGCTCACCTGCACGGCGCCAAACACGCATACGACCATCATTGGCACCAAGGCAGAAGCGACTCTCATCGCTGAAGACGACACGTCTCCATTCGTCCCTCCATTCACGCCTGTCGCGACACCACTGGAGGCGGGCTGCACGATGTTGGGGCGTGAGCGGAAGACGGCCTAACGGTGTGCGGGACCGTAGCCCAGCTTCATGGAGACGATGACGAATGGTCCTCGCCGATACCCCAGGAGCAACAGTGTCCCTAATTTGCTGGGAAGTGGCGGTGCGGTCCCCTACGGCACTGCGTAGGATCCTACGGTCTTGGCGGGCATCCGTGCGTCGCTGCGGTCCGGTCCCAGGTCGACGGGCACGTGCACCTTCCTCCGACCACTGGCAACAACATCGATGTACTGTGGAGACCTCACGCCCCACGTGTTGAGCAATTCGGCGGTACGTCCACCCGGTCTCCCACATGCCCACTATACGCCCTCACTCAAAGTCCGTCAACTGCACATACGGTTCACGTCCACGCTGTCGTGGCATGCTACCAGTGTTAAAGACTGCGATGGAGCTCCGTATGCCACGGCAAACTGGCTGACACTGACGGCGGCGGTGCACAAATGCTGCGCAGCTAGCGCCATTCGACGGCCAACAGCGCGGTTCCTGGTGTGTCCGCTGTGCCGTGCGTGTGATCATTGCTTGTACAGCCCTCTCGCAGTGTCCGGAGCAAGTATGGTGGGTCTGACACACCGGTGTCAATGTGTTCTTTTTTCCATTTCCAGGAGTGTATATGTTGGGTTGTGTGCCCACTCGTAACTTATTTTCGACTTCTGTCGACTGCGCATTATCCTCATTGAATTCGCTTTCCCTGGTTTCCATCTGAAATAGTTCTGCAATACTCATTACTTCGTCCTTTCCTCCTACATTCGTTGTGCATGCCTCTGGTAATTCATCTTCCTCGTCAGTATTCTCCCAATTAATTTCGTCCCAACACGATATTGTTATTTTCTTGTCTTCGTTTTCATCTGGTCCCTGCGGATTAGTTTCTTCCTTCTTCTCTTCTCGTGATAAGATTTTTACTTCTCTGTTCAAGGTGCTGCAATTGTCCTGGGTCGGTGCGTCATTCTCTTTGGCATGGGCGCTTAGCTGTCAATTCGAACGTTTATCGGGGTTTGGTGGTCTTACCTCCACCTCTTCTATCTGTATTCTCTTTTCTTGTTCCGTTTGTTGATAGTGGTTTCTTTGTTGATAATATGTCGGTCTATTAGTTCTCAAGTACCCGTTCCGGTTGTCGTTATTCCCTCTTTATTAGTTGTTGCCGTTCCTGGGTGAATTATACACTCCTGGAAATTGAAATAAGAACACCGTGAATTCATTGTCCCAGGAAGGGGAAACTTTATTGACACATTCCTGGGGTCAGATACATCACATGATCACACTGACAGAACCACAGGCACATAGACACAGGCAACAGAGCATGCACAATGTCGGCACTAGTACAGTGTATATCCACCTTTCGCAGCAATGCAGGCTGCTATTCTCCCATGGAGACGATCGTAGAGATGCTGGATGTAGTCCTGTGGAACGGCTTGTCATGCCATTTCCACCTGGCGCCTCAGTTGGACCAGCGTTCGTGCTGGACGTGCAGACCGCGTGAGACGACGCTTCATCCAGTCCCAAACATGCTCAATGGGGGACAGATCCGGAGATCTTGCTGGCCAGGGTAGCTGACTTACACCTTCTAGAGCACGTTGGGTGGCACGGGATACATGCGGACGTGCATTGTCCTGTTGGAACAGCAAGTTCCCTTGCCGGTCTAGGAATGGTAGAACGATGGGTTCGATGACGGTTTGGATGTACCGTGCACTATTCAGTGTCCCCTCGACGATCACCAGTGGTGTACGGCCAGTGTAGGAGATCGCTCCCCACACCATGATGCCGGGTGTTGGCCCTGTGTGCCTCGGTCGTATGCAGTCCTGATTGTGGCGCTCACCTGCACGGCGCCAAACACGCATACGACCATCATTGGCACCAAGGCAGAAGCGACTCTCATCGCTGAAGACGACACGTCTCCATTCGTCCCTCCATTCACGCCTGTCGCGACACCACTGGAGGCGGGCTGCACGATGTTGGGGCGTGAGCGGAAGACGGCCTAACGGTGTGCGGGACCGTAGCTCAGCTTCATGGAGACGATGACGAATGGTCCTCGCCGATACCCCAGGAGCAACAGTGTCCCTAATTTGCTGGGAAGTGGCGGTGCGGTCCCCTACGGCACTGCGTAGGATCCTACGGTCTTGGCGGGCATCCGTGCGTCGCTGCGGTCCGGTCCCAGGTCGACGGGCACGTGCACCTTCCGCCGACCACTGGCGTCAACATCGATGTACTGTGGAGACCTCACGCCCCACGTGTTGAGCAATTCGGCGGTACGTCCACCCGGCCTCCCACATGCCCACTATACGCCCTCACTCAAAGTCCGTCAACTGCACATACGGTTCACGTCCACGCTGTCGTGGCATGCTACCAGTGTTAAAGACTGCGATGGAGCTCCGTATGCCACGGCAAACTGGCTGACACTGACGGCGGCGGTGCACAAATGCTGCGCAGCTAGCGCCATTCGACGGCCAACAGCGCGGTTCCTGGTGTGTCCGCTGTGCCGTGCGTGTGATCATTGCTTGTACAGCCCTCTCGCAGTGTCCGGAGCAAGTGTGGTGGGTCTGACACACCGGTGTCAATGAGTTCTTTTTTCCATTTCCAGGAGTGTAGTTGTTGCCATATTCTCTTCTAAATCCATAACCGGTTCTTTGTTGAAATCTATTGTCGTTTCTTGGTGCGAAGTTATCACATGGTTCGTAATTATTGTTTCTTCGTACTGTGTCTTGTGGATTCCACTGCTTTTGCTTTCGTTTTCACGTGCGCTTCGTCTTTTTCTTGCGTCATCCTCCGAAAATATGAACTCTAGTTCCCTTAGAATACCTTTAAATGCTTCGACGTCATTGCCTCCGCGACCTACTAATGATTGCTGGTATTTCAATGGTAGCTTCATCGCGCATAATTTAATCAACTCTCCGTCACTGTATGGTACGTCTAAGCATTGATTTTTCTTTGCCATTAATTCGAAAAATTTCACGGGCCTCTTCTCTCCTGAATTTTCAAAATATGGGTTCTGTAATAATTCGTACTTCACTCTGTTCTGTGCTTCGCTGGACCAGTATCGTGAGAGAAACTTCTCTCTGAAATCTTCGTACGATCGGCATGTCGCTGCAACATTCTGCATGGTTTCTGTGACTGTTCCTGACATGTGTGCACATTTAAAGTTTAATTTGTGTGCTAGCGTCCAGTGTTCTGGTAATCCTACTCGGAATTGATCAATAAAAGTTCGTGGATGTAATGAGTTTCCTTCTCGAAAGTGTTGAAATTTTCTGACTGTGAGGAAATGATCGTTGTCGTACTTCGTCATAGTTCCACATGAAATTCGTGATTCTTCGCCACTTTTGTTTCTGATCATTTCTCCCGTCGTTCTTTCCGGTTGTGGTAGATCCATTGGATATTGTCCACTGTAACTTTCGCGTACCCACGTTGCAGGCTGTCTGATTTCACGTATGTTACTTTCCGCCTGTGATTGGAATCGAAAATGCATGGTATCTTCGTTAATTGATAGTTTTTCCGGTGCTGTTACAGATACGGATGTGGTTGCAGACTCGATTTTGTTCACTACGCTCTTGAATGGTTTGCAACAACTCTGTTCGCAATTTCTGAAATTGTCGCTTCGTTTGCGCTTCTATTTTGACTATGCGGTTATCATATCTTTTCAGCGCTGCTTTTGTGATACGTTTGTGTAACACACTATTTTCAACAATTTCACGCGCTGTACCTGCTGCTTGTCTAGTAATTACGTTTATCTGTTTCTCTAGTTTCTTGACTTCTCCCTGGGTGTTGTTACGTAATGTTTTGATCTCGTCCTGAATGTCATTACGCAATGTTTGTACGTCCGCTTGTACTTTGTCAATGTCTGTTCTCAATTGATTGTGACCTGTTATTAAGTTTCCTATCACTTCTCGAGATTCTTTTGCCTCGTCTTCAATATGACTTAGGTGTAACTGAATTTTTTTTGTTTTGTTCTTTAATCGCACGCATTTGTCTCGTGGTTTCTGCATTTTGTTTCGTCATTTCTGCATTCTGAATTTTAATTTGGTTCGCGATTTCTTTATTTTGTCTTGTCATGGTTTCCGTCATTAATTGTAATAATTCTGCCAGATTGGTGGGTCCTATTGCGTTTTCTTCCGACGTCCTACGCTCTGTGTTTTCGCCCAAGTGCTGGTTTGCAACCGATTGCATTGAAATGTGCTGTGACACGTTTCTGCTCGCATTCCTTGTACTCTGTGGTGAGGGAGCTCTGATTACTTGTGCTATGTGTTCTACGTATTCAAGACGCAAGTTAGAATCCTCATCGACTGTCTCTCTACTTTCCTGCTCCTCTGTCGTATGCTGACTTATGTTTTCTATGCCTTGACGTACATTATCCTCGTTATGGTGCGTTATATGTCCTATTTCTCGCGATACTGCATCGTCTGTTGTACTGTCCTCTATTCTCTGTCCATTTTCATGCTGGGTCTCTACCTCAATTCGGTCAAGGTCTCGATCTGCCATTGCTAATCTTTCCGAATCCCTTATTTTCTGTTTTAAAAGCAATTCACGCGCCCTACTTCGAGTCAACATGCGCTCATACGATCTGACACGTTACATAAACTTTTTGTTCAGACGACTTGACAAACCATTCACTTACTTGTTGGGTCAGAACCAATTTGTCAACGATGTATCCGCCACCTGTGCGCTTCAATTGGAGAGAAAACATAATTCTAACAATTTTTAAAATTCATAACTTAATTATGCTATTGTCTCTGCTAGAATGTCTCACTATCTATCGCTGCAGCTATTGTTTTCAACTATTTATAAACGTTCTAATTTTTTTTACGAAAATTTTTCAACAGGATATTTTTCTGACCTAGTTAGGCATGTGGTCGACCTTCAATCATGGTATTTTACCATCCTGGCAGGGTCGCCATTTTCTAACATTCTGCGTGGTGTCTGTTTGTTCTATATCGTGTCTCCCTACCACTTTCGCGCAACGACGCTCTGAACATGTTTTTTAGGGAATTGACTAGTTTGAACTTGGGTAGGGTAGGTGTTTAGTGTTTAACGTCCCGTCGACAACGAGGTCATTAGAGACTGAGCCCAAGCTCGGGTTAGGGAAGGATTGGGAAGGAAATCGGCCGTGCCTTTTCAAAGGAACCATCCTGGCATTTGCCTGAAACGATTTAGGGAAATCACGGAAAACCTAAATCAGGATGGTTGGAGACGGGATTGAACCGTCGTCCTCCCGAATGCGAGTTTGAACCTGGGACCTGTTGCTGGTAAGGAGACGCCAGACCACACATGAAATGTAGAGTTCAGAAGAGTTCAGTGAGACTAGCGATGATATAACCAAATACTTAATGATTTCAGCGTCATCTCCACTGCACTCCCTGTAAAAGAATCTTAATACTAACTAAATTTAGTGTAAGGGGTTTAAGGCTTTCCTATTGTTAGTTATCTGGTAAAATAACGTCGAAAAAGCAGTTAAGTTTACCATTGGAAATTTTATTCTACTCACAAAACATTGTTTATAAATTGCACTATTGATAAAAGGAAATGTTTTAATGAAGGATGGTAAAAACCAACTGCGTTCAACAAAAATGTGAACGAATATTCCCTGAGTGGGTTTCCAAGTTCTACAATGGATCGAAGGATGACTTATGCCATATCACATCTATAATCTAGGTTTAAATTAAGTTTCACAAGAAAGAAAGCTATCAAAATGGTCTACAGTGACCCTCAATTATCTTTAATTACTTATCTAACTTGTCATAAATTACAGTGGCTGATGTGGCTTCTCAATAATTATATAACAGAAAAATCATCGCGTTTCAGATTTTAACTTACGTAGCAAATGTGAATACCATGAGCTTTAATTGTTCTGAGTGATGCTTTATGCGCTGTTATGCGGAATCGCGTGCGTTCATTACCTTGTCGGTGTTCGTCAGGGGGCAGTGGGCAGCACAGCTCCGCTCACCTCGCCGTCTCGGAAGCAACTCTCCCCTAACTTCTCCTTACTACAATTTACGAAGTTGGTATAAAAAAACTATCTGGCTGTGTTTTCATCTGACCAATCAGGGTTTCAATGTTAACCTTAAGCTCTGCTTACAAAAATTCTGTCTATCCAATGAGAAACGTTATACTTTTCATGGTGGGGCAATTTTTTTAAAGTTTGCAACGTAAGAGAGACGCGAAAAAGTCTCACGCTAAAACTTGCAGCTGGTGTGGTCCTTTAGTGTTATCGTAAGATCTATACTGTTCTTCTGGAGGGCTCTATCTTTTAACATGGGCTGGGGGGTGGTCCTGACATAACAGAGCCGCGAAAAAGTCTCACGCTGAAACATGCGGCTGGGGTGGCCCTTTTTGTGTTATCGTAAGATCTATACTGTTCTTCTGGAGGGCTCTATCTTTTAACATGGGCTGGGGGGTGGTCCTGACGTAACAGAGACGCGAAAAAGTCTCACGCAAAAACTTGTGGCTGGGGTGTGGTCCTAGCGGTTAGCTGGCGACATGGGTGTCCGTCCCTTATCGTAGGGCCTTCCAGCTTAACACGGTTCTGCTCTCGTTTCTCCCCTCGGAACTGCGTCTGTCTCACGGTGGGAAGGTATGACATGCATTTAGGCATTCTTGTGTTAGTCTGTGGTATTCCATTTGCTCACTCGTTACTCGTATTACTTTGGTTAATCTAATGTCACGATTTATTCGGAGCTATGTGCTGCTGGATTTGCTTATCACGTCAGGGTTTTCATGGAAGGTGTTTAATTTGCCTGACACCTTACACACTTTGGGTAATATTGTCACTTCTCCAGCGTTATGATGCAGTCACGAATGGTACTCGAGAAGAACGACTGTTGCTAACTTTCGTTTTGTAGAAGTAAATCCCTCGTCGTGGTAGAAAGAGGTCGAGCTCTGTCTCAAAAAACAACAATCCGCTCAGTTTGTTTTGACCGCCGTGTCGTAGTCTGTGAAGAGTATGTCGCTGCATTCGTGGCCTCCACTCTAGGTATAAAATGGATGGGTAGGACGGGCTTTTCTTCTGAGTCATCGGTCTTCTGACTTGTTCGATGGGACCCGCAACGAATTCCTCTTCTGTGCCAAGTTCTTTACCTCAGAGTGGCGCTTGCAACGTACGTTCCCAATTATTTGTTGGACGTATTCCAATCTCTGTCTCCCTCTATAGTTTTTACTCTCTATAGCTCCCTCTAGTTATCGTTTGATGTCCTAACACGTCACCTACCATCTCTTATTGTCAGTGTTTTCCATACGTTCCTTTCTTCGCAGATTCCGTGGAGAACCTCATTTCTTATCCCATCAGTCCACCTAATTTTCAACATTCTTCTATAGCACAATATCTCGGATCCTCCGATTCACTTCTGTTCCGGTTTTTCCACAACCCACGCTACACTACCATACAATGCTGTGCTCCAAAAGTACGTCCTCAGAAACCTCTTCCTCCAATTAAGACCTGATACTAGTAGACTTCTCTTAGCCAGGAATGTCCTTTTTGGCGGTGCTATTTTGCTTTTTATGTCCTCCTTGTTCCATCCGTCATGGGTTAGTTTGCTTCCAAGGTAGCAGAATTCCTTAACTTCGACTACTTCTTAACCACCAATTTTGGTCTTAAATTTCTCGCTGTTCTCATTTCTGTTACTTCTCACTACTTTCGTCTTTCTTCAGTTTACTTTCAATCCATTCTGCACTCACCAGAGTTTTAAATTCATTCAACAGATCCCGTAGTTCTTCTTCATCTTCAGCGAGGACAGCAATGTCGTCAACGTATCTTATCATTGATATTCTGTCACCTTGAATTTTCATCCCACTTTTGAACCTTTCTTTTATTTCCATAGTTGTTTCTTAGATTGAACAGTAGGGTCGAAAAACTGCATCTGTGTCTTACGTCCCTTTTAACCCGAGCTATTCAGACTTGGTCTTTCAGTCTTACTGTTTCCTCTTGGTTCTTGTACGTATTGTATATTACTCGCCTTTCCCCATAGCTTAATCTTCTTTTCCTCAGAATTTCGAACATCTTGCGCCATTTTTAGTATGAACGTCTCTTTATTTACTCCTCAGTCTCGCTTCCATCATCAAGCTCCTCTTACCTTTGCTAAACCCAAACTGATCTTCATCTGACAGATTGTCAGTTTTCCTTTCGACTATTCTGTGTATTATTCTTGTCAGTAATTTGGATGCATGAGTTGTTACGGTGATTATGCGACAGTTCTCGCATTCATCTGTTCTTGCTATCTTAAGAACAGTGTGGGCAATATTTTTCCGAAAGTGTGATGATATGTCGCCACTCTCATAGATTATACACACCAAATTGAATAGATGGTATTAGAAATTTGCTTCTGCCTTATTTGATCTTAAGTCTTCCACAGCTCTTCTAAATTCTGGCTCTAGAACCACTAAGTCTTTCATAACGAGTCTAATTTAGTCTTCTATCACGTAGTCGGATAATTCCTCCCCCTGATAATGGCCTTCATTGTACTGTTTACTCCTATCCACTCTCTCATCTGATTGTTCAAGTGACTCTGAGCACTATGGGACTTAACATCTGAGGTCATCAGTCCCCTAGATCTTAGAACTACTTAAACCTAACTAACCTAAGGACATCACACACATCCATGACCGAGGCAGGATTCGAACCTGCGTCAGTAGCAGTGCACGGTTCCAGTCTGGAGCGCCTAGAACCGCTCAGCCACAGCGGCCGGCTAACAGTGGAATTCCCGTCACACTTTCGTCGTTTCCGCCCTTCTTTTTGATTTCATAGAAGGTTGTTTTGACTTTAATCATTTCTTCCGACTCAGTTCGGAGCCGCGCGACTGCTACGGTCGCAGGTTCGAATCCTGCCTCGGGCATAGATGTGTGTGATGTCCTTAGGTTAGTTAGGTTTAAGTAGTTCTAAGTTCTAGGGGACTGATGACCACAGATGTTAAGTCCCATAGTGCTCAGAGCCATTTGAACCATTTTTTCCGATGGTCATTTCTTTTTTTATTTCTTCACATTTTTTTCCTGCAACCTTTCATTTTGGCTTCCCTGCATTTCCTGTTTATTTCATTGCTACGTGATTTATAATGTTGTGCCGAGCGGTTCTAGGCGCTACAGTCTCGTACAGCGCGACCGCTACGGTCACAGGTTCGAATCCTGCCTCGGGCATGGATGTGTGTGATGTCCTTAGGGTAGTTAGGTTTAAGTAGTTCTAAGTTCTAGGGGACTGATGACCTCAGAAGTCGTCCCGTAGTGCTCAGAGCCATTTGAACCATTTGAATTTATAATGCTATATTCCGTCTTTCTCTGAATATTTTTTTACTTCCTTGTTTCGTCGATCAATTTAAGTATTTCTTCTGTTACTCAAGGTTTCTTCTCAGCTACTTTCCTAGTACTTATGACTTTCCAACATCTGCGGTAGCTCTTCTTAGAGATGTCCAGTCCTCTTCAACTGAACTGCCTATTGTGGTATTTCTTAGCGCGGTATCCAAATCTTTAGCCAACTTCAAATGCTTTCTTCGTACCTGCAGTATCAATATTCATTACTCGCTTATTTTCCTAATGTCACCTATCGAATACGTTATTCCGCTGTTTTTAAACATTTATTAAATATTAGCGCTGAATATTAAACATTGAGATAAATACTTACCAACGTGCATACTGTCGTGTGCTGAAAATCTCTTTTTCGTACCTCAGGTTGACTGGAACCAATATGCCCAACAACTGCTTTTGTTGTGGTGGAATGAGTTCATTCAATTCGTATTTTGGAACCAGAGTAAATTTTTGCTACACAGATGTTCAGCAGAGGTCGACTGAGTGCATGCATGGACACAACTGCCAGAGTAAGAATATTCCACTTCGAAAGCCTTAATAATTACACTGGCTTATTTGTTCAGCTGCAGTGGGATGGGGATAAAATATGACGGTTACACATTTAAGCAACTGAAATGATTTTGAAAAAAAGCACTAAGAACCTAAAAAATGGTTCCAATGGCTCTGAGCACTATGGGACTTAACATCTGAGGTCATCAGCCCCCTAGAACTTAGAACTACTTAAACCTAACCAACCTAAGGACATCACACACATCCCTGCCGGAGGCAGGATTCCAACCTGCGACCGTAGCGGTCGCGCGGTTCCAGACTGAAGCGCCTAGAACCGCTCAGCCACATCGGCCCGCACCAAGAACCTAAATCAGGATCATAAGATGGGCATTTGGAGCGTATTCCTACCGAATTGAAGTCTACAGGGTGTATGTCTGTAAATACGGTGTAAGATGCATTTGGGGAATCAAACTTCGAGGCAGGCTAAAACTGCAACTCGAAACCGAACCTCGCATTTCGTGGGCAACGCTGTTAATGGTTGAGTTATCCAGGCACTATCCACTGCCTACCCAAACACTTTCAATTCCGTCAGTACCTTTCTCATTTGTACAATATCCACAACGTGACTGTGCTGCAACTGTTTATCTCTGCTTGGGAAGTACCACAACACTGCGCATCACACAGGTGTAACTAAGGAACCAGGCAACTAGCGCATATATTTAGCCGCCCACCATACCTTACTCTTCCGTGCTTGATAGGAAGATAATGATGCACTGTTCAGATTACATTACTTTCTGCCAATATTCATTACTCTGCATTGTATGGCGTATCATCATGCGGATTTTGTTCTGTTTTCCACCACGACTTGCAATTTTTTGGTATGCTCATTAAATGTGATGTGTTTCGATCGGATGAAACGTTAGGAACATATAATTAGTACACCATTTCATAGGTTTCCAATTCACTCAAGATTTATCGTTGCAACAATGGATTTGGAGTACGTGAAATGATTTTATTTGCGGATTAATTGCACAAACCGTTCTGAGGTACGAGGTATCGACCCATGCTGAAACACCCGTATTAGTACGGGATGTAGCCTTAATAGGTGTAAGTAGGCTGTTTAGGTTTTTATGTTGGTAACGCCACGTAGCGCTCTGTATGAAAATCGCTGACTGCGCTATGTGCAGTCAGTGGCTGGTTAGACTCACTGCTGGAATATTCGCTAGTGTAGCGTTGGGCAGTTGGATGTGAACAGCGCGTAGCGTTGCACAGTTGGAGGTGAGCCACCAGCAGTGGTGGATGTGGGGAGAGATGGCAGAATTTTTAGAGCGGAAGATTTGGACGTGTGTCCGTCAGAAAAAGGAAGTTTGTAAGACTGGATGTCATATATATTATGACTTTGGAACACTATTAAGGTAAATACATTGTTTGTTCTCTATCAAAATCTTTCATTTGCTAACTATGCCGATCAGTAGTTAGTGCCTTCAATAGTTAGAATCTTTTATTTAGCTGGCAGTATTGGCGCTCGCTGTATTGCAGTAGATCGAGTAACGAAGATTTTTGTGAGGTAAGTGATTCATGAAAGTTATAGGTTATTGTTAGTCAGGGCCATTCTTTTGTAGGGATTATTGAAAGTCAGATTGCGTTGCACTAAAAATATTGTGTGTCAGTTTAGTGATGTTCGGAATAAGTAAAGAGAGAACTGTCTGAGTTCGTCCAGTTTTGCTCAGCTGTTTGCAAATTAAATAACGTCGGAGTTTTTCCAGCACTGTCATTCTTTACATACAAAGGGGAAGTTTCACAGGCTTCACTCTGGCATCCAATCTATAGTACAGGTGGCGAGTACTGTCCTAAGATACGTTATACCATGCCTGCGCGACGTGTTCACTTAGTTCTGTAAGACTTGTTGGTTGCCGAACCGCATGAGTCACTTTTCATCACATCATATCCCACACGTGCTCAATTGGGGACAAGTCCGGAGGTCGTGCCACAGTTAAGTTGCTGCAGGCATTGCGGAGCACGTTGAGTTTCACGGGCAGTGTTTGGGCGAGCATTACGTCATCATCCTTTTGCAAGGAAGGCAAAAGAAGAGGTTAACAAAATTCTGCATGTGTCGAGCGAATATTAGCGTCCCCTCCAGAAACAGCAATGGTGAACGGGAGTTATCGCACCATAGACCATAAGACCTGGGTGGGGTCTCAGACGAATGCACTCTACGAGGCAGCGCTCACAAGGTCTACGTAGTACGCGCAAACGACCATCACTGACGTGTAGGCAGAATGTGCTTTCATTGCTGAAGACCATTGCTCGCCATTCCATCTTCCAAGTGATCCTCTGACGGCGCCAGCTGAGCCATGCACGTCGATGTTGTGGTAGGATAGAGGTGTGCGTGCCCGTAGTCTCACTGCTTATAGCCGGCTTGCTACTGTTCGTGTGGACAGTGTGAGCTCACAAGCCCTCATATCTGTGCTGCGGCAGCTGTACGATCTGTCACCGCTGCTCTGACATCACGACCATCCTGATGGTCATCTATGCCGCGCGGACTTCCAGAACTTCGCCTACAGTTGTGAGACTGCTCATGTGACCAATGATAGCAGCATCGTTGCACAACATACGCAGCACGACCCTCTCGTGTGGCAGTTCTCCTAAACGACCATCCCGTCACTCGAAAGACCACAATTTGACACTTTCGAACTCGCTCAGTTGCCTGCAGGAAGCACGAGTGCATCTCTAACATGGTTGCCTGCTTGCTTCACACGTTTGCAGCACACTCAGCCTTCTGGCTGTGAGCATTCCCTATTAAAGAGTAGGCTCAGAAAACGCTCAGGTAGCTAAGCTACTGCGCTATCTGTTGGCGGACGACGTTGAAACCATTATCAGTACATCTACTGTCCCCCAGGTGGCATTTGCCGTCATAGGATCGAAATCGACGTCGTCTTTCCAGGTGCAGTAATTTTTTCCGGCATGATATATTTCCGCGTATGTTGTCATTATCATAAATTGCTTTTGTCATCTTTCTGATGCAATGAAGTCTTGGTCATCTTCCTCGTGCATTCTTGTCACACATTTTCCCGCTATTAATTGGTGGCCGAAAACTTCCGGCATAAGAAGTCACGCTTATTCTGCCAACAGCCTTGTCAAAGAGGGCGGAGGAGCGGACAGAGGTTCAGGGCACTCTCTTGTCCTTGGGGTGGCAAACTGTCCCTCAATGCGGAAGAATCAGCAGTGATCAACGTATCAGGATGCAGAAAGCAATAGAAACCACTGCACTAAAGACACACAACGTGAATCCACAGGACATGTGGCCTGTAAGGGAAAAAATGTCATAATGATCTCTCCATAGGCAAAAGACTCCGGAATAGTCCCCCCTTCGGATCTCCGAGAGGGGACTGCCAAGGGGGAGGTGACCATGAGAAAAAGCATGAATAAGCAACGAAAGGATAACGTTCTACAAGTCGGGGCGTGGAATGTCAGAACCTTGAAGGTGGTAAGGAATCCAGAAAATCTGAAAAGGGAAATGCAAAGGCTCAATCTAGATATAGTAGGGGTCAGTGAAGTGAAATGGAAAGAAGACAAGGGATTTCTGGTCAGATGAGTGTAGGGTAATATCAGCAGCAGCAGAAAATGGTATAATGGGAATAGGATTCGTTATAAATAGGAAGGCAGAGTGTTTTACTATGAGGAGTTCAGTGATATGATTGTTCTTATCAGAATCGACAGCAAACCAACATCGACAACGATAGTTCAGGTATACATGCCGACGTCGCAAACTGAAGATGAAGAGATAGAGAAAGTATATGAGGATGTTGAAAGGGTAATACAGTACGTAAAGGGATATGAAACTCTAATAAAATTATAAAGATTGTAGCAACCAGTCGCGGAAACATAATTTATTTATCTTGTTGCAAATCGATTTCGACTGATATCATCATCATCGGTGCATTTTTCTAACCGACACATGCCATAAGTAGAAGTACTGTCCTTGGCAGATTTCTATCATGAAGGGCAGTACTTCTACTTATGGCATGTGTCGGTTAGAAAAATGCAACGATGATGATGATATCAGCCGAAATAGATTTGCAACAAGATAAATTATGTTGCCGCGACTGGTTGCTACAATCTTTATAATTTTATATTTCACGGTCGCTGCACATAATGGGAACCTTATGGAGCCCAACATTCGAAAATCTAATAGTCATGGGGGACTGGAATGCAATTGTAGGGAAAGGAGCAGAAGAAAAGATTGCTTTGGGACAAAGAATGAGAGAGGAGAAAGAATAATTGAGTTCTGTAATAATTTCAGCTAGTAGTTACGAATGTTGTGTTCAAGAATCACAAGAGGAAGAGATGTACTTGGGGAAGGCTGGGTGATACGGGAAGACGTAGGCTGAAGTTTAAGAGATTAGTCAGGAAGAATCAATACGCAAAGAAGTGGGATACGGAAGTACTAAGGAATGACGAGATACGCTTGAAGTTCACTAAAAAGAACTATCACGGAAGATGGAAAGAAAAACAGAGGTACAAAGAAGATAACTGCGAAGAAACCATGGGTAACAGAAGAAGTACTACAGCTGATCGATGAAAGAAAGAAGTACAAAGTTGTTCACGGAAATTCAGGAATACAGAAAAACAAGTCGCTGAGGAATGAAGTGCAGGAAAGCTAATACGAAGTGGCTCAACATGTAGGAATGTCAAAACAGCCCTCGTTGGAATCAACAGCAAGGGTGGTAAAATTAAGAATGCAGCGGGAATTCCACTGTTAAATACAGAGGAGAGAGCGGATAGGTGGAAAGAGTACATTGAAGGCCTCTATGAGTGGGAAGATTTGTTTGATGTGGTAGAAAAAGAAACAGGAGTCGATTTAGAAGAGGTAAGGGATCCAGTATTAGAATCAGAATTTAAAAGAGCTTTGCAGGACGTAATATCAAATAAGGCAGAAGGGATAGGTAACATTCTAAAACCATTGGGGGAAGTGGCAACAAAAGGACTATTCACTTTGGTGTGTAGAATGTATGAGTCTAGCGACATACATCTCATTTTCGGAAAAATATCATCCACACAATTCTGAAGCATGCAAGAGCTGACAAGTGCGAGAATTATCGCACAATCACCTTAACAACTCATGCATCCAAGTTGCTGACAAGAATAATATACAGAAGAGTGAAAAAGAAAATTGAGGAGGTCTTAGATGACGGTCAGTTTAGCTTTAAGAAAGGAATAGGCACCAGAGAGACAATTCTGACGTTGCTGTTGATAATACAAGCAATACTAAAGAAAATTCAGGACACGTTCATGGGATTTGTCGACCTGGAAAAAGAGTTCGACAATGTAAAATGGTGCAAGATGTTCGAAATTCTGAGAAAAATAGGAGTAAGCTATAGGAAGACACGGTAATATATATTACGTACAAGAGTCAAGAGGAAATAATAAGAGTGGACCATCAAGTACGAAGTTCTCGGGTTAAAAAATGGTGTAAGACAGGGATGTAGTCTTTCTCCCCTACTGTTCAATCTGTGCATCGATTAAGTAATGATAAAATTAAAAGAAAGGTTCGGGAATGGAATTAAAATTATCAATGATAAGATTCGCTGATGACATTGCTATCCTGAATGAAAGTGAAGAGGAATTACAGGATCTGCTGAATGTAATGAACAGTCTAATGAGTAAAGAACATGGATCGAGAGTAAGTCGAAGAAAGACGAAAGTAATGAGAAGTAGCATAAATGAGAACAGTGAGTAACGTAACATCATGGCTGATGGTCACGGAGTAGATGATGTTAAGGAATTCTACTACCTAGGCAGCAAAATAGCCAATGACGGACGGAGCAAGGAGGACATCAGAAGCAGACTAGCACTGGCAAAAAGGGCATTCCTGGCAAAGAGAAATTATTAGTATCAAACACAGGCCTTAATTTGAGGAAGATATTTCTGAGAACGTACGTTTGGAGCAGAGCATTGTATGGTAGTGAAACATGGACTGTGAGAAAACCCGAACATAAGAGAATCGAAGCATTTGAGATGTGGTGCTTCAGACGAATGTTGAAAATTAGTAGGACTGATAAGGCTAGGAATGAGAAAGTTCTGCGCAGAATCGGAGCAGAAAGGAGCATGTGGAAAACACTGGCATGGAGAAGGGACAGGATGATAGGACATCTATTAAGACATCAGGGAATAGCTTCCGTGGTACTAGAGGGAGCTGAAGAGGGTAAAAACTGTAGAGGAAGACAGGGGTTGGAATACATCCAGCCCAAGTAATTGAGGTCGTAAGTTGCAAGTTCTACTCTGGGATGAAGAGGTTGTCCCAGGAGAGGAATTCGTGGCGGGCCGCTTTAAACCAGTCAGAAGACCGACGAAAAAAAAAATTAATTCAGTTCTTCCCTTCTTGATTGTCCTCTACCGCATTCTTTTCTCCTCAGTGTTGTTGAAGACTTCTTCGTCGGTTATTCTCTGTGTCCATGAAATCTTTAGGACTCTTATCTTGTAGTATTTTCGGTTCTGGCTTCCCTCCTGTCCATTATAAAATTAATCGCCGTAATATTTTACTCATAATGCAAGATAGTTCCCATACCTTGTCGTCCCATTGCTAAGTAAGCGTTATCATGTGAGAAGACTTCATCTCGACAACGGGTGAAGAACAAAAATGAGACAGAAAAGTGAGTAATTAAGTTATGTAGGCAGCACAAATAACTCACCAAAATATTTTTTTTCTGAGTGTTGTTCCTTATGCCGATCAGTACGACAAGTAATTGTCAAACACATGCGTGCTTCTGTCTTACTTAACAGCTTAGAAGAAAGTTTTTTACTATTCTTATTCTGATCTATAGTACTGTAAGTGACAGACTACACGAAGATCAAGCTTTCTCTACCTGCAGAAGTATCCTTACTCATAAACCATAGATATGAATGAGAGCAAGAAATTTATCGTCGGAAACACTAAACGGGCAGACATTGTGGTCGGTGTGATACCACAACTGGCTGCCAAATTTACAGCAGGTGTGCTTGCCACAAGGGCAGTCCAAAATGTAAAACGGGAGGAAAGGTATCAGGCGATTATTGTATGAAAACTGAACGTAAATAAATAGCGACTGAAGCAGAAAAAGAATATAAATTGAAAATTACAGTAATGGTAATTGATTGAGTGGTCTCTGAAAGACGTAATACCGATAGACTTCGCTAATCCTAGGAGTGACTATGGATAGATATAAATCGATTAAGTAGAAGAATAGGCCTACTACTAGCTCAAGGCTTGCGCACTTCCGCAGGTAGCACAAACCAGGCTCAATGCTTAACGTAACGCCTAACTCAGTAGAAGGCAGTAGAATTAGGGTTCAGGAATCTACACCTAAACGTCACTTTTTATGTTCTAAACTATTATGTTTACTCTGGTAGTCGTATTTCGAATGAGTGATGCATACCTTCCTGTCGTCGTTGGTTTTATAGTCATGCAACGGTTTCTGAAGTGAATCGTAAGTCGTACGACATTATGTTTAAGTTTCAGGAACTGTTAATAACTAAATGTTTCCTTCAGAAATTGGATCATCGGTTGTTTATCGGTCCTTATCGGGCAATCTATAATGCTGTCTTGAACGAACCTACACGTCTCGTGACGTAGGTTACTGACAAAATGAAACGAGCGTTTTGAAGACAGATTTATGTTGGTGTGATATATGATGAGAAAGGAAATGTGGAGAGTTCGTCTTGAGTATTGTTTAATGAATTTGATTTGGGAGAAGATAACTTGAGTATCGACTTTGTAGTGCGATAACTCAACACAGTTTTTATTTTTGTTTTGTGGAAGCGTTTACATAAGTCGTCGGCAAGAAAAGCGATTTTCCCGATGACTGTCTTCGCCTGCAGAATTATCGTATTCCATACACCGTAGAGCTCGTCACTCCTTCTGCAACATTTTTTTACGACCTACATTTTAAATGAACTCTTCGCAACGTCTCTGAGCTTATTGTTGAGATTTCTAACAAGGAAATTCACCGAACAGCCGTGCAGATTGAGAAGTTCTTTTATTTTATTTTCGCTACCAGTTCCGTCAGTTCATTATGCCATCTTCAGACCCCATATGCATCTCTCGAAAATAATCGATATTGGCATAATGGGGCCATATGTTTCTGTATGTCGTGAATTCTCAAGTGCTTCTTCCTTCAAGTTCTTTCTTCGAAAATAAAGTAATAGAACTTCTCAATTTGCACGGCTGTTTGGAGAATTTGTTTGACAAATATTTGACGAGCCCCTGTCCTAGTTCCACAATGGATCAACAGAGACTGTTGTTGAGGTTGTTAGAGATCCACAAAGTGCCACGCCGGCGCTTGTGAAGAAATACGTGCACGACGGAAGAAGCAGAAAAACGCTCGTGTGAGCTGGCTCCCTCCAGTAAAAAGCATCACAGACAGCCACGTCCTGAGTTACGGACTGTCGTAAATCAGAAGCGTAACTCTGTAAGCCCATAACTCTGTGCGTTTCTGCTCTGACAGACGGGCCACGGGCAAAACCACGGCAGCACGTCCGGAGGCGAATGCGGCACTAAACACGGAATGAGGCCGCATCATCATCAACGAAATTAAAACATTCGTGTGACGTCTAGCCCATACTTGCTGCACCGTGCATGGGGGGCAATTTTCGGTGAGAAAATACAACAGCTACAACAGAATCTGCTCACGTTTCTCAAATTACCCTGCGAAGACCAACAACCAATCATGGAAGAGTTCCTAGATTACCTTCTCCTACAGTATTGGATGTTGAAGCGACAAGTAAGGAAACAAATTCCAGAATTAAATACACGTAGTTCTAACACAGCATATAGGGATTATTGCTGGTTAGATTTCAAAAAGGACTTACATATAAAGAAATTTTCAGTTAAAAATGACACATTTTTTACTCCAAGAGGACTTCAATCTCTAACAGAATTTTTGATTTTTAGTAAAAATACAGTGCTTAAGAATTCAGGTTTACAGGACGAATTGTAGCTCTCAAAATGATTCTCCATTCTCTGTGAAAGAGCAGTTAAGTAACATCTTAAATTTTTAATACTACACTATATAAAACAATTGCTATAAAACAAAGGATTTTTATATAAACTACAGAAATCTTCTTATGTTACTTTTCTTACCAAATAAAAGTAACACAAGAGAAGCTTTGAGGTTTTGTATAAACAGGAGGGACCGGACCCCATAGATTATTCTACAAAAGTGGATGTTAATGGTTCATCGAAAAGCAAAGGACGACGCTTTCTGCGCCTAACCAGACATTTCTGAGCAAACTCTACAATAAATACCGAAACGCCTCACTGAAACCATAAAAAAAAACAGAAGTCAGTATAAAGGTCGACGGATTTAACCTACAATCAAGTCCCAGACTGTATAAAAATCACTCTGAATTTTATGTTATCTGATACACAAAATGTGTAAAGGATGGCGGAAATAATGTGGCTAAAACAAGAAAATACTTCATTATATAAAAAAAACCCTGAGAAACACTGAACTCTACAAAACAAATCTATAATTGCGCAATTAAGTGGAAATCTTAGCTTACTTTGATGAAGCAATGGAAAGCTTGAAGGTACGTCACTAAAACTATGTAATACGACACAAACAGTCCTAACAAAACAAAAAACTCAAAACAATTGTAAACAACACAACATCCACTGATAAATCTCCTGGGATCCAGCACACAAATTCCGTGACAGAACTGGAAGAAGGGAACATAAGGGTTAACCTTCTGACAACGGCGTGACCATTGGAGGCTGAGCGTAACCATAATTGGGGAAAAATGGGAAAGGAAATCGACTGCGCCAATTCAGAGGAACCTCTCGTAGTAGTGTGCAGCGTTTGTTGTCTAACATCCGGCTAAAAATTAGATACGCAAGAAACCACAACGGTCGAAATAATCAGTTCTCATAAACTTGCCAACTGACAGCCATGATTTGGTTTTCATAGGTTCGGGGTATACTTTCTTTCTCTACTCCCTGCTTGTTTATTTTGATTCTTTTGATTCAGAGCCCTGATTTCCATGCAAATGCTTATTGCGGGCATGTCTGCATGTTTTTGCAGTTTCGGATATAAAAGCATATTTCGAAGATTTCATCGCTATAAATGAATGAATTCAAACATTTATAATGTATATTATATCGTTTTTCTATTACAACATTTTTCTGGCCTCAGTGCATATATTGCGATAACTTGTATAACAGCATTTTTTATTCCGCCATAAGGGCAGAACATGTGTAATTTTATGAATTTTGTTACTGTCTGTTAACATAATAATGCTCTCAATTGCCTTACTTCTGCTCGGTAGCTGCATGTAGAAGTCTATATACTCCACGTCAGTAAATTTAAAGAAAAAACAGTCCCATTTTTGTTACGCGAGGCCGGGACAGCAATTAACCTGGGCACGATTACGTGTTTAGTCCATGTGTTACATGGACGTCTGAAATATGACAATGTGAATACGCTGTTATCCTCCACAAACAAGAGAAATAAACATACAAAACACAGAAGTTTGATAATCCTGACAGCCTTAATTGAGTCATACACAGACTTTTTTCCTATTGCAGGGATTCTTGAAAGCACTTGTTCGAGTCAGATATCAGAGATATTCTGTCAGATTTAGCTTTACCACTATAGCCCATGTATTTCAACCAGATGGGATACATGCATAATTGCTGCCATCTTTTACCGTGATAATTTTGATGTAGTCGGTAGGAGACCATAAATTATCTCGAATTTGTTGAATTTAACATCTGTCTGCTCCATTCTATTGAAAAGCCTTGAGATACTACCACTTTTTTTTGTACGGGTTTTGAGTCATAGACACTTTCGAAGCCACTAATGCAGCCTGCATAAAAGAAGTGGAAGTGGAATTAAAAAAGATAGGTCTGAAGCAAAACTCGATTTACATCAAATCGAATCTTGGGCGTTCGTCTCCGGCAGCAACGAAGTTTGAGGCCACAGGTGACTGCTAGACTCTCCGACAATTATTTTAAAAATTGAAAAAAGTTTGTAATCATGCTATGGAGAAGTGCATATTGCAGCAGAAGACAGAAGATAAGATGAACGAAGTTACCGGATCAAACACTGGTTCTCACTTTACACTACCGTAAAAAAAAAAAAAAAAAAAAAAAAAAAAAAAAAAAAAAAAAAAAGAGAGAGAGAGAGAGAGAGAGAGAGAGAGATTTCAACTTCATCTGACTTTTCCGAAAATTCTTCATTAAGGCATGCACCTGTCAATCCTTGTGACGTAGAAGGGGTAATCTTCCACTAACAAAAATTGATCTCTCTTACTACAAACGCATGGGCCTAAGTGAAGAAAATGAGGTGAAATTGGTTGCTGTGAACCGTTTTAGAAGAAAATAGAAATAAATATTGAACTGAATTTTTATTTTTTCCCTACCTCATTGTGTTTGTTTCATAATGTGACACTGTACGAATGCATGAACAATTTGACAGTGCATGAAAATCTGGACTCGATTAATGACACACCCACTTTTAACTGAAGGCGACAAAGTGAGTCAGAAACAAACCTCCCTCCTCCTGAAATTTTTGTAAGAGACGCTCACAGACCGACATGTTCCAACAGTCTCCTTGATGCCTTCAAACAATCTCTTCTTAGATAAAATTTTCACGGTGTACCCAACCAGGATTCCAGCTCGGCACCCCCTGAATACCTTGCAGGACTAGCTCTCCTGGAAGAAACGTTGTATGGCATAGTGTAGCCTAACGGCTATTACCAGCAAGAATATTTCACTTTTCATGGGTATGCGCTGTTTTAGAACTTCCTAACTGATCAAAATTGTGTGCCAGAGCGAGAAAGACAAGGCTGTGGGTTAGAGACCCAATCAACCGGCTTCTACCTGTCAGGAAACATCTCAAGTACGATATTCCATTGTTTGTCTGACTCTGTAGTATCCAGTGAAACATCTTATAGATGTGAAGGGATGCAAGGACTCCCTGGTAGAGGTATGTGGGCAAGATGGGTCACAGGCATTTCGAAGATAGTTGAAACCTTTGTTTACTTCCCAACAACTTGTTGTTACAGAAGACTCGTGCACAAGTCAGAAAGGTATAAAACTGAAACTTCCTGGCAGTTTAAAACTGTGTACCAGACTGAGACTCGAACTCGGGACCTTAGCCATTCGCAGGCAAGTGCTCTACCTACTGAGCTACCCAAGCACGACTCACGCCCGGTCCTCACAGCTTTACTTCCGCCAGTACCTCGTCTCCTACCTTCCAAATTTTACAGAAGCTCTCCTGCGAACCAAGCAGGACTAGCACTCCTGAAATTGCGGAGACATGGCTTAGCCACAGCCTAGGGGATATTTACAGAATGAGATTTTCACTCTGCAGCGGAGTGTGCGCTGATATGAAACTTTCTGGCAGATTAAAACTGTGTGCCCGACCGAGACTCGAACTCGGGACCTTTGCCTTTCGCGGACAAGTGCTCTACCAAATGAGCTACCCAAGCACGGCTCACGCCCCGTCCTCACAGCCTTCCAAGCTTTACAGAAGCTCTCCTGCGATCCAAGCAGGACTAGCACTCCTGAAAGAAAGGATATTGCGGAGACATGGCTTAGCCACAGCCTAGGGGATGTTTCCAGTCCTTCTTGGTTAGCAGGAGAGCTTCTGTAAAGTTTGGAAGGGAGGAGACGAGGTACTGGCGGAAGTAAAATTGTGAGGACGGGGCGTGTGTTGTGCTTGGGTAGCTCAGTTGGTAGAGCACTTGCCCGCGAAAGGCAAAGGTCCCGAGTTCGAGTCTCGGTCTGGCACACAGTTTTCATCTGCCAGGAAGTTTCATATCAGTGCACACTCCGCTGCAGAGTGAAAATCTCATTCAGGTGTAAAACTGTTGGACACGGTGCACTATACAGGGACAAGACACTGCTAGCAGTCTTTGACTCAGAACAACAACGAGGTGAACTTGCGAAACTCATATTCCAGGGCGATGAGATGATGTGACTCAGCTGCGGCCCAGTCAGCGTCCCTAGGCTGAGTCCGTAGATAAGGCTGGCTGGTGGAAGACACCAGTGTATGGCGGTGGAGGCGTGCAGGTTCGAACCCTGGACCCTCATCTGCCTGACGGCTTCTGGTGGTGGCAGACACACAGTGGCTCAGTTCAACTCGTAGCCCATCAGTGCTATGTTTGGGCATCTACCTAATCAGTGCTGTGAGAATGACATATAAGTGACTGGGTCCTCACGGTGGCAGATTACAGTGGGGTAGGAGGAGGATAAGTGGTAAGGTGCCAAGAATAATTTTGACCAGGGTATCAGCATAAAGTTTATTTAGCTTATTGTTGTACGAAAATAAGAATCATACAAGTTCCTGAAAAAAAAGTATCTCAATATATAATCACAAAAGAATATATACTCAACTGAATAGTTAACCATTCGCTTTGAAATTAATAAGAACAAAGCCATTCACATACAGAATTGGTTAAACAACTTTTACTTAAAGACAATAAAACGTAACTCTGATTTACTGATGTTGACATAAGTCGACTGAAGCCTTAGAATAGTTATAATGATTAGTCAGGTTAAATAATGAAGAACTAGGAGAGTGTGCTAAGCATAATACCTTCGAATTTTTATACGAAAACTGTCAAAGATTTTTGAATAAAACCAACATTACATTCTACATCCTTATTCTTCATGTCTACATATTTATTTCTCAACATAATAACCTTGGTGGCGAACACATTACGCCCAATGAGGGAATGTTTGACTTTTTTTGACAGAACGACAACTTCACCTATGCTTGCATCGCTTCATCCCTATCAAAGTGAAGGTTTGGAAACAGGTGACAATCAGATGAGGACAAGTAGGGACTGTATGGAAGATGATTGATGATAGTGAATCCAAAGCGTCGGATTGTTGCAGATGTCGCACCGCTCGTATGTGGTCTGGCCCTAGATTACAGCACACCGACATATTTACGTTATACGCTGCCATGTTACACCCTATAATTCGGAGGCTGCTAGTGGTAGAGTGCTGCAAATATGTAGACATGAAGAATAAAGACGAAGAATGTTAATATCATTTGTTTTAATTAAAAATCTGTAAGAGTTTTCACACACAAAATTCGGAGTTACACTTTCAGTACGCCCTCATATAGCAGACAGAAAGAAACACAATTAAAACTATGAATTCGCATCGTTAAAGCACCACTTGAAACAAGATCTTGGAACATATTTATGTTAAATAGAATATTGACAGAGATAATTGTAGTTAAGAGCTGCGGAAACTATGTTCTACTTTGGCACTCCCAAGATAACCATATAATTTAAGAAACACAAACATTGGGGTTGTATAAGGTCCTCAGCTGAGGTAATAAAAACACTTGACAGTGTTCCACCCAGAAGAAGATAAGGTAAACGCTATCACTCACAGTAAATAATATTGAGAAACAGACATACGAAGTTTTGACCTTGGTAAACAATAATAAGCGATTGTTCAGCACCAATTTTTAGTGAGATCTGAAGAGATAATTTTAGCATCAAATAATTTTAGCACCAAATAATTTTTTCTTTGATCGTCCTGGAGTAACAGCTTCTAGTCCTCGATGTCATGTGACAAATTTCATCCACTCAGGCTAGCTGCCTTCTTAAGGTCTTCTCATAGGCTAGCTGCCTTCTTAAGGTACTTCTTAAAGTTAACAACCAGGCCTGGAATGCAGGAAGCGCATTGGAAGTAGAAGCTACCACGCGGAAGTTTCCCACTCGGCCACAACATGGAATCATATGGCAATGTAGCACTTCTAGCCCATCACTGGCGAAAATTTCCCAAATAACTCCAGCACACTACTAATTCCGCGGGCGCAACTGATCCGCTTTAGTCAGCCCCCGTCGGCGTGAAAGTAAACAGATTTACAGAAGCTAAGGAAAAGGAAAGCAAAATATACTACCAATGTCGCCTGGGAGGAGAAGGCTCGAAGAACTTTTATTCCGAGGCTCCTCCTCCCCACTGACACCCTACATAGTGTTTAAAGTACACTGCACACAAGCAGTAATGTATTGCTCGTCTTATTGTGTGCAGACAGAAGTATAATCTCTTCTCTATTCAAAGCTACTATCAATGAATTTTATGTATCAGAAATGTATTAAGTTATTTAAGGAATAACGCATTCAAGTAGCAATGAACTATATTCTATTTCTACTAACAAGTTACAAACATAAGCTAAAATTCAGTATTTCGTGTATTACGTGGTCAATCAGCATGTAATCTGCATAATCTGTGTAAACATACATTAGCGCAAACCATTTCAGATGAGAATAAATCGAGGTTGTACCGAGACCTTCTCATCTGAAATAGGTAGAAATAGGCCATTATTAACCAACATGCTACTTAGACTGCATTGCACTTCCAAATACAGCATATCACTTCCCTCTACATACTACAAATTATTTTCACCACGCTCATTGTGTTACATTTTCTTTTTTTAAATTATTCTTTGACATTTGCATTACATAAATTATATTCCCATTAACTAGGTAGTAACAAATTATATGGAACCATTTTAACAATTGTTAGGCATTCAATTCGCTGTAACCTCAGAGAAATCTTTATATATTACGTTCTTTATATTATAAAAAAAAGCGTTAACAACTGTATACCAATAAGAGTGTAACAATGAGAAGTCTTTGCTATTAGATTTAGAAGCATCCCAACCACCTTACATTTCAAGGCGGTGGGTTACGCTGTAATGTTAATGAAATAAATAAAAAAATACCAATCCCACGCCTTTTCACGTGTCACACAGGAGAACAGCAGCCATGTTGATGACTATTCAGTTCTATCCCCAGCCTTAGCGAGGGGCCAGTATTTATACATGCCCAGGTGAGCTAGTTGTTAAGTGAGTATCCTACGTTTTACATATGCCACTTGCCGCAACGTTGTCGAAGCGCCGAAAATTACGGTGGTTTCATTGGTCATTGACTAGATAGGCGTGCCGCGGCACCTAGGCAGATGGTGAGGCGAAACGCTGCACTAACGCTTCACCGCAACAGTACGATCCTGGCCACGACCCATACCTTGGCTTGTGCTACTATAGCTGCTCTGTTTGGATATATTCCCATTACATCCAGCAATTTTAGTAGGAAACATACTCAAAGATGTCTGATACGCGTAACTTTCTTCAGATCACTTATTTGTCAACTTTAAGACACTTTTCCTCTTGCTAAGTAATTTAATTACAGCCATATTTGTAGTCATTGATTACAAATATTATTATTGCGTTTTCCTATTAACGTAAACGGCACCACTGGATACCACTACCATCAGAATCTTATGCCGCTTCAGCAGACTGGTTCCTCACGCACAGTGTCTCACAGCGTCGAAGTACTATGTTGAGGTTACTTGCTATGCCATCTCATATTATACACTGAGGTGACGAAAGTCATGGGATAGCAACATGCAAATATATAGATGGGGGGCAATATCGCGTATACAAGATATCAAAGAGCAGACCATTGGCGCAGCTGTTATTTGTATTCAGGCGATTCATGTGAAAACGTTACCGACGTGATTATGGTCGCGCGACGGGAATCAACAGAATTTGAGCGCAAAATGGTAGTCGGAGCTAGACACATGGGACATTCCATTTTGGAAATCGTTAGGGAATTCAATATTCCGAGATCCACTGTGTCCAGAGTGTGCCTACAATACCAAATTTCAGGCATTACTTCTCACCACGGACAACAAAGTGACCGACGGCCTTCACTCAACGACCGACAGCGGCGGCCTTTGTATAGAGTCGTCAGTGCTAACAGCAAGCAACACTGCGTGTAATAACATCAGAAATCAATGTGGGACATAGAACGAACGTATCCGTTTGGACAGTGGCGTATGGTGTCAGAGGTGAAGTTAATCGATAAGATGCGCGCACGTGGCACCGGAAGAATAATCGGGGAACCTTTAAGCAAGGAATAGTCACATAAAGTTTGAAAACATTTCCCACAATATCTTTGTTTAGAATAATTCTGAATCGGCCATTTTGACACCAAGTTGTTACAGTCTGTGTCACTGTACCATATTTCGTCGAACAACAACAGAGGTGCGACAGCCAGACGTTCAGAAGACGTTGCAAGTGACTAATACCAGTATCGACACATCGATGGTTAAATCGAAACGAGTTTTGTTTTGACCGACATCTCGTTTCTACTACACGGTAGACTTGATAATGATGTAGTGTCTTAAGAGTCCTTTTCAAATCTATGAACAGGGGCTACCAAGATAAGGGAGCCATAGCAGTGGAGGTAATGGAAACACACCAGAAGAAGACAGCCATTTCATATGAACAGAGTTAGTGATTATTCAAATTTTTTTTCTATGAACGTCAGACCAACGTAGGAAGTGAATACTGCCCCGTAATGGTTAGCAAATGCTGTGCAGAAGAAGCTTTAATGTAGATGTGTACTTCTGTATTGTCATTGGTGCCTGAAGATAGCGTTTATACCTCGAAACATGCGGCTTCATTAAATATTTTGAGTGTCAATTAATTTTGTGACTGTCAGCAGTCTTTGAAAAAAATTTCATAGTTCTGAAACAGTCACGGTCGATTAACAGCCATAGCCTTAATCTGTTCGAAAACTAAACATGTGTTATTTCTTATTTCACACTCTGAAGAGAAAGTTGAAAGTTGTTGATTGAAATTTCATGAGCAGGATCTGCTTCAGCGAAAAACGTTTTTGTTTTAATGACTGCCGCCCCAGTTAGTGTATCATATTCGTGGCACTATCTCCCCTGTTTCGTGATAATACGAAACGAGCCGCCCTCCTTTCAACTTTTTCGATGACCTCGGTCAGTCCTATCTGATACGGATCCCACATTGCACAGCAATGCTCCAGAAGAGGACGGACAAGCGTAGTGTAATCAGTTTCTTTAGTAGACCTGTTACATTTGGTAAGTGTTCTGCTAATAAGTCGTAGTCTTTGGTTTACTTTCCCCACAACATTATCCCATTAAGGTATTCTTAACTGTAATTCTTAAGGCTTTAGTTGAGTTTATAGGCTTTATATTTGTGTGATTTATCGTGTAACTGAAATTTCCTTTTAGTACTCATGTGGGTGACTTCATAATTTTCGTTATTTGGACTCAATTGTCACTTTTTGAACCATAGAGATATCTTTTCTAGATCATTTTTCAACCTGTTTTTATCATCTGATTACTTTACAGGACGATAAATGACAGCATCATCTGCAAACAATATAAGAGGGCTGCTGAGGCTGTTTCCTAAATCGTTTATGTATATCAGGAGCAACAGAGGGCCTAACACTTCTTTGGGGAACTCCAGATATTACTTCTGTTTTACTCGACGACTTTCTGTCAGTTATTACGAACTGTGACATTTCTGACAGGAAATTACGAATCGAGTCACACAACTGACGATACTTCACTGGCACGCAGTTTAATTACAAATCGATTGAGAGGAATGAAAAGGTGTTTTGGCTCGTTCTTGAGAAAATCAGGATTATTGAAATGAGCGATCTTGAAATGCGAGAGGGAAGGAAGGAAGGAAGATTAGGGTTTAATGCGTCGTCATCGAGGTCATTGGAGCTTGAGCTAGGATTGATTCAAGGATGAGGAAGCAAGTCAACCGTGCCCTTTCAAAGGAACAGTCCCGGCATTTGTCTGGAGCGATTTCGGAAACTTCGCCGGCCGCTGTGACCGAGCAGTTCTACGCGCTTCAGTCTGGAACCGGGAGACCGCTACGGTCGCAGGTTCGACTCCTGCCTCGGGCATGGACGTGTGTGATGTGTTAGGTATAAGTAGTTCTAAGTTCTAGGGGACTGATGACCACAGATGTTAAGTCCCATACTGCTTAGAGCCATTTGAACAATTTTTTCTGAATTCCACGGGAAAACTAAATAAGGAGCTTTTTTGTATATCCATCCCTGTGACAGGGTCTGCGGGACTTCGGACGTTCACTTACGTAAAAAGACGAATTGATGTTATTTTATTATATTGGAACCAGTTTCGGTGACTCAACACACCATCGTCAGGGAATGAACGCCAGTCGTATACACGAACCCATCAGAGGCCAATATCTATGAACTGGCTTCCGTAGAATACTGTAAAAACGATTTTGTGTCTGCAACCGTCAATGGTTGCCAGTTCATATACGTTGGCCACTGATGGGATCAAAATGGTTCAAATGGCTCTAAGCACTATGGGACTTAACTACTGAGGTCATCAGTCCCTTAGAACTTAGAACTACTTAAACCTAACTAACCTAAGGACATCACACACATCCATGCCCGAGGCAGGATTCGAACCTGCTACCGTAGCGGTCACGCGGTTCCAAACCGACGCGCTTAGAACCGCACGGCCAAACCGGCCGGCCACTGATGGGATCGAGTATGGGTTTGAAGATGGTGTGTTGAGTCACCGAAACTGGTTGAGATATAATAAAACGACGGCTTCATGGATAATGTTATTAATTTTGTTACATAAAACGGGATGGCCAGACGCGGATTTGAGACGTCGTCTTCCCGAATGCGAGTCCAGTGCGCTAACCACTGTGCTACCTCGCTCGGAGAGATGCGAGAAGGTGATGCCGTACTGTAGGGTGGATGCTCGTATAGTTTCAGTTGGACCCCGTCGCACTATGGTGCGTGAAGGTGACGAGCCCCGGAGCAGTGACCTTTGGGCTGTCGTGTAACTGGTGCGGCGGGCGGCGGGCGGCGGCCGGGCCGTTTATCGTTATTTACGCGCGTGTGATCGGCGCTTTGGCGGTGGCGAGGCCCGGCCCGCTCACGGGAGATTACGGTACCCCGCGGGTCACTCACCCCAGAGCCGCGGTCTGTGTTTGTGGAGGAGCGGCAGAGCTGGCTGGCTCTTCTTGTTGGCACAGGCCGCGGGCGCCTCCCCACGCTGTCCTTCACTCCGTGTCAGACGCCGGAGGGAGGGGGCGGAGTCAGTGCCCTGGCACAAGGAATCCCGCCGCGGGCTCGCGACTACGTACGGGAGTCTGTCCCTCTGCTTTCGTCACGGGCGCGCACAACTGTAGACTCCCTTACACCGAGGTGACAAAAGACACGAGACAGCGATATGCACATGTACAGAAGGCGGTAGTACCGCGTACACAAGGTATAAAAGGCCAGTTCGTTGACGGAGATGTCATTTGGACTCAGGCGATTCACGTGAAAAGGTTTCCGACGTGATTATGACCGCACGACTAGAATTAACTGACCTTGGAATGGTAGCTGGAACTAGACGCGTGGGACATTCCACTTTGGAAATATTCCGATAGTCACAGTGTCCAGAGTGTGCCGGCAACACAAAAATTCAGGCGTTACCTCTCACCATCGACCACGTAGTGGCCCATGGCCTTCACAGCAAGACCGAGGGCAGTGCCGTTTGCGTGTAGTCCTCAATGCTAATAGATAAACAATACTGCGTGTAATAACCGCAGAAATCAATATGGGGCGTAGAACGAACGTATCCGTAATGAGAGTGATACGAAATTTGGCGTTAAAGAGCTATGGCAGCAGACGACTGACGCGAGTGCCTTTGCTAACAGCACGACATCGTCTGCAGCGCGTCTCCTGCGCTAGGGTTGGAAAATCGTGGCCTGGTCAGACGGATTTCAGCTGGTAAGAGCCGTTGGGTGGGTTTGAATCTGGCGCAGGCCTCACGATGGCATAGACCCAAGTTGTCACAAGGCGCTCGGCAAGCTGGTGGTGACGACATAGTGGGCATATTACCAGGCCACAGTCTTTCGCGACTGGTTTGAAGAACATTCTAGACAAATGGAGCCAATTATCTGGCCACACGGATCGCTCGACATGAACTCCATCGAAAATTTATGGGACAGTTCGGGAACAAAATACTGCACAGGGAACACGTCCGCAATTATGGACGACTTTAGAGGCAGTACTACTCCGGGCAAAAGGAGGTCCGGCAGGATATTGGGAGGTACCCTATGGCCTTTGTCACCTCAGTATGTGTTACGTTGAAATCGGTGTATTACACAATGCAGGAACACGATTTATGGTCGCGTGTAATGGTCTTTCTACACTCATGCTCATAAATTAAGGATAATGCTGATTCATGGTGGAACAACGCTCTGGTGGGCGGTTTGCGGGTTTAAATCACCTTGGGGTATGATCATGCGGTGCATTTGACCTGCGGACGTCGCACGGTGGCGCTGGCAGCAGTCCACATACGCAGAGGTGTGTTGGTGCATATCAGAGTATGGTGCAGCGAGTAAGTGTGCAGACGTTTTCAGACGTGGTAATGGTGACTGTGTGTTGAAAATGGCTCAAAGAATACATATTGATGACGTTATGAGGCGTAGAATACTAGGGCGACTGGAGGCTGGTCAAACACAGCAGGTCGTAGCACTTGCCCTCCGTGTGCCACAAAGGGTGATCTCAAGATTATGCAACGATACCAGCAGACTGGAAACGCGTCCAGGCGCTACTGTACGGGACGTCCACAGTGTACAACACCACAAGAAGACCGATATCTCACCATCAGTGCCCACAGACGGCCACGATGTACGGCAGGTAACCTTGCTCGGGACCTTACCGCAGCCACTGGAACAGTTGTCTCCAGACACACAGTCTACAGACGACTGATCAGACATGGTTTATTCACCCGGAGATCTGCAAGGTGCATTCCACTGACCACTGGTCACAGGAGAGCCCGTAAAGCCTTGTGCATCACGTCGAATGCGCTCCTCATGTTTGTGACTGCAGCGTTCTCTGGCGGTAGTTGTCGGCTTTACCTGGCTCGCAAATCACAGTTTGTTTACGAAAATGGACTGGAGTAAAATTCGTGTGTTAGCTCTATTGAAACGCATACATGGTCATGGCAACAGTGTTCGCAGGTTATGTGCATGGACGAGTCTAGGTATAGTCTGAACAGTGATTCTCGCTGGGTTTTCATCTGGCGTGAACCAGGAACCAGATACCAACCCCTTAATGTCCTTGAAAGGGTCTTGTATTGAGGTCGTGGTGCGATGGTGTGGGGTGAGATTATGGTTGGTGCACGTACACTCCTACATGTCTTTGACTGAGGAACTGCAACAGGTCAAGTGTATCGGGACGTCATTTTGCACCAGTATATTCCGCCTTTTCAGGGGTGCAATGGGTCCCACCTTCCTCCTGATGGATGATAACGCACGACCCCACCGAGCTGCCATCGTGGAAGAGTACCTTGAAACAGAAGACATCAAGCGAAGGAGTGGCCTGCCTGTTCTCCAGACCTAAACCCCATCGAGCACGTCTGGGATACTTTTGGTCGACGTTTCGCTGCACGTCTTCAAACCCCTACGACATTTCAAGAGCTCCGACAGGCACTGGTGCAAAAATGGGAGGCTGTACCCCAGCAGCTGCTCGGTCACCTGATCCAGAGTATGCCAACCCGTTGTGCGGCCTGTGTACGTGTGCATGATGATCATATCCCATATTGATGTCGGGGTACATGCGCAGAAAACAGTGGCGTTTTGTAGCACATGTGTTTCGGGTCGGTTTTCTCAACTTATCACCAATACCGCGGACTTACAGATCTGTGTATTGTGTGTTCCCTATGTGCCTATGCTATTAGCGCCAGTTTTGTGTAGTGCCACGTTGTGTGGCACCACATTTTACAAATATCCTCAATGTATGAGCATGAGTGTAAATATGGAAAACTTCCAACCTCCCTGTCCCTGCGTTTGCTGAGTTTAAATTGAAACAGCTTTCTTTATGGAGATTGCACACGGGACATGTTTCTCATCGTTAAGTGTGCCACACGTGATTTATATCGTGGTTGATGCACGCTTAGAAATGAGATGGTGCATCACGTGGAATTCGTTCCTCATCATTTTTTGTGACTGCAGCGTTCTCCGGCGGCAGTTTTCGGCTGTACCTGGCTCGCAAATCACACTGTTTGTTTACGAAAATGGACTGGAGTAAAATTCTTGTATTAGCTCTATTAAAACGCACATTTCTTCCCTTGCCCATAAGTTAGTAATATTTTTCTGCCGGCAGTACATCGAGGCGACGAAACACGTGGGATATCTCCTAATATGGTGTCGGACTTTTTGACCGGTGTAGTGCACCAATTCTATGCGGCATGGAGTCAACTAGTCTTAGGAAGTCCCCTGCGGAAATATTGAGTCATAATTGAGAAAGTGTTGCCGGTTTAGGATTTTGTGCTCTGTTTTGTGCGATGGGGTTCGTGGAGCAACCATTCACTCGAATTGTCCAGAACGTTCTTCAGACCAATTGCCAACAATTGTGGCCTGGTGACGTGGCGCATTGTCAGTCCACTCCATTTAAATACAGCCGACACCGTTATGGTGCCACCACTAGCTTGCACAGTGCCTCGTGACAACTTGGATCTGTGGCTTCTTGGGGAGACGGCCACGGCGGTCGAGCGGTTCTAGGCGCTACAGTCCGGAACCGCCCGACTGCTACGGTCGCAGGTTCGAATCCTGCCTCGGGCATGGATGTGTGTGATATCCTTAGGTTAGTTAGGTTTAAGTAGTTCTAAGTTCTAGGGGACTGATGACTTCAGATGTTAAGTCCCATAGTGCTCGGAGCCATTTGCACTATTTGAGCTTCTTGGGGTTGGCGTCACACTCGAGCCCACCCATCCGCTATTACCAACTAATATCGGGATTTGTCTGACCAGGCCACGGTTTTCTAGGAGTCTGGGTCTAACTGATATAGTCACAAGCCCAGGAGAGGTGCTGCAGGCGATTTCATGCTGTTAGAAATGGCAGTCCCGTCGGTCGTCATAGCCCATTAACACCAATTTTCGCAGCACTGTCCTTACTGAAATATTCGTCTGTCGTCCGACATTTTTTTCTGGGATTATTTCACACAGTTGGCTTATCTGTTATCACTGACACCTCTACGCAAACACCGCTGCTCTCGGTCGTTAAATGAACTCCGTTAGCCACTGCATTGTACGTGGTGAGAGGTAATGACTGAAATTTGGTATTCCCGGCATAGTCTTTATACTGCTGATCTCGGAATATTGAATTCCCTAACGATTCCCTAAATGGAATGCCCCTGCGTCCAGCTCCAACTGCCATTCCGCGTTCACAGTCTGTTAATTCTCGTCGTGCGGCCATAACCACGTCGTAAACCTTTTTACTTGATGGTTCAAATGGCTCTAAGCACTATGGGACTTAACATCTGAAGTCATCAGTCCCCTAGACTTAGAACTACTTAAACCTAACTAACCTAAGGACATCACACACATCCATGCCAGAGGCAGGATTCGAATCTGCAACCGCAGCAGCAGCGCGGTTTCGGACTGAAGCGCCTAGAACTGCTCGGCCACATTGGCCTGCTTTTCACTTGAATCACTTGAAGTAAATGACAGCTCTACCACTGCGCTGCCCTTTTGTACCCTGTGCACGCGATACTGCCGCCATCTGTATATGTGCATGTCGCTATCCCATAACTTTTGCGAACTCACTGTATACATAAATAAAATGTTTCAAATGGCTCTGAGCACTATGGGGCTCAACATCTTACGTCATAAGTCCCCTAGAACTTAGAACTACTTAAACCTAACTAACCTAAGGACATCACACACACCCATGCCCGAGGCAGGATTCGAACCTGCGACCGTAGAAGTCCCGCGGTTCCGGACTGCAGCGCCAGAACCGCTAGACCACCGCGGCCGACTGTTGGTAGGACACGCAATGTAAAGTGAGATGAAATTTCTTATAAGAAAAGATGCAAGGAAAGGTATGATAATGGATGTAAGAGTGATAAATTTTGGGTAGTGGAATTACTGACAACTATTAATTTTTAGAACTGGATGTCACATGAATAAGGTAAAGTTTTCTAAATACATTGTTTGCTCTTCAACAAAATCTTTCTTTTGTTAACCATATGCCTCCTTGTAGTTACGGTCAATAATAGCTCAAATCTTTTTATTTAGCTGGCCGCTGTTGCTACTTGCTGTAATTACTGTGGTTCGTGTTATGAAGATTTTCTGTGAGGTAAGTGACTTATGAAAAAGAATTGGGTTTGTACTATCGGGATTAGTGATTGAAATGAGTTTAGACAATTAACAGAATTGGAGGTAGTTTCATATTTCTTTAATTTCATATTTTTTTGATTTGTATTATTGTTAGTATTTCTTGCAAATTCAGCGCCATTCTTTTGTGTTAATTATTTGAAGTCATATTGTCAATGTATAGCAATCAGATTTCGTTGGGCTTGTATATTATGGGTAATAAATGAATAGGTTAAGTTTAAGTTCTCTTTGTCAGGCAAAATTCTGTAGGTCAGTGATTAACAAAAAAAATTGAAGACTTAGTTTCAAGGTTACCCAGAAATGAGAACAGGTCATATGTTTAACCCGTTTATTCAGTTCGTAAGTTGCACACATCTAATTCAGTTCCATCTATGAAGTCCATCTTATAGCACTGACGTTTATATACACACGGCAAAAAAGTTTTGCATCACCTCGATTCCGAGAGTTCCGAAATCTGTGTAGGTAATTTGAATAGAGATCAACGGAAACATCTTTTTCGCCCTTTTTACTGCTCATGAAAAGCACACATTGCATGTTGTATCACCTTCAGAGGTGGTGGTCCAGATTGCTGTAGACACTGGTACCTCTAATACCCAGTAGCACGTCCTCTTGCACTAATGCATGCCTGTATTCGTCGTGACACACTATCCACAAGTTCATCAAGGCACTGTTGGTCCAGATTGTCCCACTCCTCATTGAGGATTCGGCGTAGATCCCTCAGAGTCGTTAGTGAGTCACGTCGTCCATAAACAGCCCTTTTCAGTCTTTCCCAGGCATGTTCTATAGGGTTCATGTCTGGAGAACATGCTGGCCACTCTAGTCGAGCGATGTCGTTATCCTGAAGGAAGTCATTCACAAGATGTGCACGATGAGGGCGCGAGTTGTCGTCCATGAAGACGAATGCCTCGCCACTATGCTACTGATATGGTTGCACTATCGCTCGGAGGATGGCATTCATGTATCGTACAGCCGTTACGGCACCTTCCATGACCACCAGCGGCGTACGTCGGACCCACATAATGCCACCCCAAAACAGCACGGAAACTCCACCTAGCTGCACTCGCTGGACTGTGTATCTAAGGCGTTCAGCCTGACCGGTTTGCCTCCAAACACGTCTCCGACGATTGTCTGGTTGAAGGCATATGCGACACTCATCTGTGAAGAGAACGTGATGCCAGTCCTGAGCGGTCCATTCGGCATGTTGTTGGGCCCACCTGTACCACGCTGCATGTGTCGTGGTTGCAAGGATGGCTCTCGCTATGGACGTCTGGAGTGAAGTTGCGCATCATGCAGCCTATTGCGCTCAGTTTGAGTAGCAACAAGACGCCCTGTGGCTGCACGAAAAGCATTATTCCATATGGTGGCGTTGCTGTCAGGGTTTCCCCGAGCCATAATCCGTAGGTAGCGGTCATCCCATTCAGTTGTAGCCCTTGGGCGGCCTGAGCGAGGCATGTCATTGACAGTTCCTGTCTCGCTGTATCTCCTCCATCTCCGAAGAACATCGCTTTCGTTCACTCCGAGACGCCTGGGCACTTCCCTTGTTGAGAGTCCGTCCTGGCACAAAGCAAATAATGCGGAAGCGATGGAACCGCGGTATTGACCGTCTAGGCACGGTTGAACTACAGACAACACGAGTCGTGTACCTCCTTCCTGGTGGAATGACTGAAACTGATCGGCTGTCGGACCACTTCTGTCTAATAGGCGCTGCTCATGCATGGTTGTTTACATCTTTGGGCGTCTTTAGTGACATCTCTGAACAGTCAGAGATACTGTGTCTGTGATGCAATATCCACAGGCAACGTCTGTCTTCAGGAGTTCTGGGAACCGGGGTGATACAAAACATTTTTTTTTGGTGTGTGTATATGAGAAAAAGTATCACCATACTGTATCCTGAGAATATTTTTATTGTATCTCACGATTAGTTTCGGTGGTACATTACCGACATCCTCAGGCCCTGTTTACCAAAGAACAATAACACAATGACAATATTTTAAAACTAAACAACTATAAGACAAGGAACACATAAAATTATGGTACTCTTATGAAACAGCTGAAGTGACCTTAAGGTAGTATTCTACGAAGTACCATTAAAGCAAAATTTCAATACCTCCTTTTTTTTTTTAAAAAAAAAAAGAAAATAGCTAGTGGAAGGCGGACGTTTCGGGGATGACCATATCTGGCATCAGCAAATAGTATGGTGGCTACTCCAGCAAAAGCGCTGATTACTTACTTCAGTCTACTGTTTCATCCATTTGGCTTCTTTCCCCAGATATTTTATCAGTTTTATATTATTTTGTTAGCTACGCAAGTTTGTTCTTGTGTATGTTATTTTTTTTATCTAAAACGACCACAATAGCGTCTCAGAATCACATATTGTCACCCAAACATTTTCATTTTAACAACTTCAAATGTAGCTTTTTTAATGTTTTTAATTTATAACATTATATCACCGTAATCACTTATACAGGGCTATTACAAATGATTGAAGCGATTTCATAAATTCACTGTAGCTCCATTCATTGACATATGGTCACGACACACTACAGATACGTAAAAAAACTCATAAAGTTTTGTTCGGCTGAAGCCGCACTTCAAGTTTCTGCCGCCAGAGCGCTCGAGAGCGCAGTGAGACAAAATGGCGACAGGAGCCGAGAAAGCGTATGTCGTGGTTGAAATGCACTCACATGTCACTCATAACAGTGCAACGACACTTCAGGACGAAGTTCAACAAAGATCCACCAACTGCTAACTCCATTCGGCGATCGTATGCGCAGTTTAAAGCTTCTGGATGCCTCTGTAAGGTGAAATCAACGGGTCGGCCTGCAGTGAGCGAAGAAACGGTTGAACGCGTGCGGGCAAGTTTCACGCGTAGCCCGCGGAAGTCGACGAATAAAGCAAGCAGGGAGCTAAACGTACCACAGCCGACGGTTTGGAAAATCTTACGGAAAAGGCTAAAGCAGAAGCCTTACCGTTTCGAACTCATTGATGGGGACATGCTGCGCCGAGTGTGGGAGGAACTTGATTATCGGCTTGATGTCTGCCGAATCACTAAAGGGGCACATATCGAACATTTTTGAATGCCTAAAAACACGTTTTGAGTTTTTGTATGTGTGTGAAAAGTATTGTGAAAATATCTCAAATAATAAAGTTATTGTAGAGCTGTGAAATCGCTTCAATCATTTGTAATAACCCTGTACTATTGGCATCCGCCTATACACTTTACCTAGTGTATTATTCATTTTATTGCATTCTGTACAATTTTGTAAATGATGAATATGTGTAGACGTACAAAGCGACATGTAACGAGCGTAGTACATAAACATACACTGAAGCACCAAAGAAACTGGTGTAAGCATGCGTGCGAACCATTCAACGAAACATCATCGACTGGACTTTTGGAACCGAAGGCCCACTCGTGTACCCTCGGTGAATGCATGACACAGAGCTTTACGCCTCGCCTGGTTATGTTAACACCGACATTGGACTGTTCATAAGTGGAAACATGTTACCTGAACGAAAGAGTCTCGTTTCAAATTGTATCGAACGGATGGACGTATACGGGTACGGAGACAACCTCATAAATCCGTGGACCCATCATGTCAGCAGGGGCTGTTCAAATTGGTGGAAACTCTGTAATGGTGTGGGGCGTGTGCAGCTGGAGTGATATAGGACCCCTGAAACGTCTAGATACGACTCTGGCAGGTAACACATAAGCATCCTGTCTGGTCATCTGCATCCGTTCATGTCCATTGTGCATTCCGACGGACGTCGGCAATTCCAGCAGGACAATGCGGCACCCAACACGTCCATAATTGGTACAGAGTGGCTCCAGGAAGACTCTTCTGAGTTTAAACACTTCGGTTGGCCACCAAACTCCCCAGACATGAACATTATTGAGCGTATCTGGGATGCCTTGCAACGTGCTGTTCAGAAGATATCTCCACCCCTTGGTACTCCTTCGGATTCAAGGATAGCCCTGCAGGATTCATGGTGTCATTTCTCTCCAGTACCACTTCAGATATTAGTCGAATCCATGCCATGTCGTGTTGCGGCACTTGGGCGTGCTCGTGGGGGCCCTACGCGATATTATGCAGGTGTACCAGTTTGTTTGACTCTTCAGAGTACTTTGTATCTGCCGTACTGCAGTTTATCGTGCACGGTAGCACTCTTAACTGATGAAGTCGCTGGCGCACTGGCACTGTGGCCTAGTTTACACCATATTTCAAATATTTGCGACGGTGATAATCTGATTCGCTGAGTATCTTTTTCTCGATGCCACTATATCTTCATCATTTTAGGACATGTTTCAAGAGAGTTATGCCTCGTCATGTTTTAAGCGTATGTCTTCCACGTCTATAGAAGTAATGCCTTTCATTACAAACGTTTTCACTACGTCGCGTTTTGCACCTCTCAAACATTTAAGAAAATACATTTTTGAGTTTTTAACTCCAAAGTTGCTGTTTATTTACGAGCTGACTAGTTTCGGACTTCGCCTACTTTTACAATCCACATATTTGTGTTTAGGATATGTCTGGTATGGGCAGTTCTATTTATGTCATTAGACTTAAATATATCTGATATCTTCACTATCTAGCGTGATGTGATCCACATGACAACGATATTTCATATGTAGTGGACTACTTGTTCTTAGTGGAGTACATTGTGTGTCACGCTGGCTTACTTATCGTATGTATAATTTTCTACGTCACAATCGGCATTTAAGGGACACCATATTGAATTCTGCCTCAGGCTGACTTATTTATCGTACATATCTTAATAGTTTGGACAGATGTTGATCAACATCAAAATTACGAAAACACTCACGATAAATAAGCCAGCGTGACACACAATGTACTCCAATACGAACAAATTCTGCACAGCATATAAAATATTGTTGTCACATGGATCACATCATGTTAGATAGTGAAGATAAGAGATACATTTAAGTGTAATGACATAAACGGAACTGTCCACGGCAAACATATCCTAAATACAAAATGTAGCTTGTGAAAATAGGTAAAGCTCGAAACAATTCAGCCAGTAAATAAACAGCAGCCTCGATGTTCAACATTCAAAAATGTTTTTTCTTCAAAATTTTACATTATAGCCTGTTTTATTGTTTTAAGGGGAGCCGGAGGTGGTCAAATCCAAAAAATTACGATTTTTTTGCTGCCGAAAGTTAATTGGAACATTCCTCTTTAATGTAAACTTTGAATTATTGTTCTACTCGCCCTAGAAGTGGAGTTATTACCATTTTCCCCCACGCCTGCAGGGGAAATGGGCGGCCGCTGAATGCATCTAACACCCTCTCGTGACTTCCTGGCGAACTGCTTGGGATTTTCTCGGCCTTTTACGCATACAGCGCCTTATGTTATGCATACAGCGAGTGTGCAAGGGTTGGCTACATTGTTTTCTGTGACAAATGAAGCGCTAAGAGCGCGGAACATCGTCTCTTTGCTGTTTACCGTTTCGGCTTCAAAGGCTCAAACAAACTTTGGGTTCAAGTAAGCTCAGTGATGGAAAGACAATAGGAGGGAGAGGCAGGCTTACTGATGAGGTGATTGAACGTCTACAGAGATACTATGGGTATGCTATAAGGCGCAATACTAGTAATGTTAGTGACATGCGAAAAGCAGTGTAGGCATTATTCCTTCATACTGCCTCTTCCAATGAATACCCTCAACACAGCCTGTGCCCAAAAGATTCCTGGTGCAAATATAATGCAAAAAAGGACTATGATCACAAACATGGTTTGCCAGCATCTGTGATAAATGCAATAAAACCAATTTTTCATGACTTAGCACAGCCAGAATTGTTACAAAAATGTCTACACGGAAAGGCGCAGAATCCTAATGAGAGCGTAAACAATTTGATTTGGAAAGTGATTCCTAAAAGGGTGTTTGCAAGCATAAAAACACTGCACTTTGGCATTTATGATGCAATAACAACCTACTACCAAGGGAACAGTGTGAAGTGTGAAGTTCTGAAGGCATTAGGATTTACAGCTGGAGTGAACACTGTACGAGCACTATGAAATATTGACAGAGAAAGGATAAGAGGAGCAGAAAGAAGAGAAAGGCATATGAAGTATGATGAAACAACAGGCCAGAAAAGAAGACAGAAGAGGAACTTTTAGAGGATGAAGAAGATGACCCTGATAATCCATCCTATAGTGCAGGAATGTATTGAGAAACTTTGATAGCCATTTCCCGTAAATTAGAATTTTTCGAATATAAGGAACATTTTCTCAAAATCCACTCAAGCTAGAGAGATGAAATTTTTATACAGCACTCCTAGTGGTCAAACTTACATTGTAACACAGCCATTTGGCAATATGTTCAGTAGTTTCATTTCAGTTTAATTATAAAGCAATTATTTGTAAAAAATTTGGGTCATTAATAAAAAAAATAATTGGAAGGAAACTAGAAAAGATACTCCAAAATCCCTCTGTCATAACTGCAATACTAAACCACTCTATATGCAAAAAAATTCGAATTTTTCTATTTGGTAGTTTATTCATAAATGTTCCTCAAACTTAGTGATTTTAACATGGGCAGCATAGGCACCTCCAGCTCCCCTTCAGACGTATACTGTCCACTAGTAGAATTTGGTTTTCGCACGTTTTGCTACAGATGTGAAGACGGTCATTGCTGACCGAAATCGGTAGTCTAAGCACCAAACAATTTTGTGATCGTATACGGAAATAAAAGAAATCTATTCTAAACAGATACGATTCGTAAGTAGAACCGAAAAAACACGGGAAGTTACGTAGAGGAAGACAGTAAGGGGAAAAACCACCCATAAAGGAAAAAAAAACAAAGTCTTCCCGGGCGCAGGCGGAAACGACTCAAAGAAATAGATTTATCCTTATTAACACGCTGGCATAGCTGCATTCTTCGCATCTCCGCCCATAGTGTAGTGCGAAGTGAAATGCTGGTAATGGTGAATGCACAACTCAATTTCATATTGTATAAATTGTGATGTTGTCAGAGTTGTGAGAGTTTGTTATTGTTAGAGCTCTTAAATTAACTGCAGGACACATGTTTTTATATTATCACACGAATGCTGTTTAAAAAGCAATATTTCCCTAAAGGGCGGCTCACAATCAAATTGTTGGTCTATGAAGAATCGCCTCAGCTGTGCGACTGGATTCGTAATTTCAGAAAGACATCTAGTTAAACAGAAGTTATATCTGGGGTTCTCCAACGAAGTATTATGGGCCATTTCTTGTTCTTAATCTGTGAAACAGAATGCGAAAAGGGACCACTTGTCGGACTAAAAAAATTTTCAGCACAAGCAAAAAGGTTCGGTAATGTCTAAAACATTAATTTTCATTTTTTTGTGTTGTAATAATTTACTTCGTATGTACGTGTTAGTATCGATTTGAAAATCGTTTGAATACAAGAGTCAATAACAGCATTTAAAGCAATCAATATCAGTCTTCTGAGGGTACTCATTTTGTCTTGGGGAAGTAATATGGCCCAACGAGTGGCCCCTTTCCAAAAACTCGCAGCTGTGTGTGTAATGCTTCACAAAACAGCACCTCCTACGCTTTAGATGCACTTTAAGGAGCTCAGAGTGGCTTTGTATAAAAGAAGAACTATTTGTGAGTTCAATAACGCCAAACAAGACAAGAGATCCCTCTTTATGTGAGAGTTTTACAGGGTGTTTCAAAAATGACCGGTATATTTGAAACGGCAATAAAAACTAAACAACCAGCGATAGAAATACACCGTTTGTTGCAATATGCTTGGGACAACAGTACATTTTCAGGCAGACAAACTTTCGAAATTACAGTAGTTACAATTTTCAACAACAGATGGCGCTGCGGTCTGGGAAACTCTATAGTACGATATTTTCCACATATCCACCATGCGTAGCAATAATATGGCGTAGTCTCTGAATGAAATTACCCGAAACCTTTGACAACGTGTCTGGCGGAATGGCTTCACATGCAGATGAGATGTACTGCTTCAGCTGTTCAATTGTTTCTGGATTCTGGCGGTACACCTGGTCTTTCAAGTGTCCCCACAGAAAGAAGTCACAGGGGTTCATGTCTGGCGAATAGGGAGGCCAATCCACGCCGCCTCCTGTATGTTTCGGATAGCCCAAAGCAATCACACGATCATCGAAATATTCATTCAGGAAATTAAAGACGTCGGCCGTGCGATGTGGCCGGGCACCATCTTGCATAAACCACGAGGTGTTCGCAGTGTCGTCTAAGGCAGTTTGTACCGCCACAAATTCACGAAGAATGTCCAGATAGCGTGATGCAGTAATCGTTTCGGATCTGAAAAATGGGCCAATGATTCCTTTGGAAGAAATGGCGGCCCAGACCAGTACTTTTTGAGGATGCAGGGACGATGGGACTGCAACATGGGGCTTTTCGGTTCCCCATATGCGCCAGTTCTGTTTATTGGCGAAGCCGTCCAGGTAAAAATAAGCTTCGCCAGTAAACCAAATGCTGCCCACATGCATATCGCCGTCATCAATCCTGTGCACTATATCGTTAGCAAATGTCTCTCATGCAGCAATGGTAGCGGCGCTGAGGAGTTGCCGCGTTTGAATTTTATATGGATAGAGGTGTAAACTCTGGCGCATGAGACGATACGTGGACGTTGGCGTCATTTGGACCACAGCTGCAACATGGCGAACGGAAACCCGAGGCCGCTGTTGGATCACCTGCTGCACTAGCTGCGCGTTGCCCTCTGTGGTTGCCGTACGCGGTCGCCCTACCTTTCCAGCACGTTCATCCGTCACGGTCCCAGTCCGTTGAAATTTTTCAAACAGATCCTTTATTGTATCGCTTTTCGGTCCTTTGGTTACATTAAACCTCCGTTGAAAACTTCGTCTTGTTGCAACAACACTGTGTTCTAGGCGGTGGAATTCCAACACCAGAAAAATCCTCTGTTATAAGGAATAAACCATATTGTCTACAGCACACTTGCACGTTGTGAACAGCACACGCTTACAGCAGAAAGACGACGTACAGAATGGCGCACCCACAGACTGCGTTGTCTTCTATATCTTTCACATCACTTGCAGCGCCATCTGTTGTTGAAAATTGTAACTACTGTAATTTCGAAAGTTTGTCCGCCTGAAAATGTACTGTTGTCCCAAGCATATTGCAACAAACGGTGTATTTCTATCGCTGCTCGTTTAGTTTTTATTGCCGTTTCAAATATACCGGTCATTTTTGAAACACCCTGTAAATGCATGTACATGCTGCCAATTTGCAGTTGGCCATACAACAGAATAAAAATACCAGTATTCTGACAAAAAGTTTGGACAAGTGCCGAAAATACGTGGACATTAATTACAGATTATGGTTGTCACGAAATTAAGTAAGACATTTTCCTTTTGTGTGCCGGTTAGCACTCAATAATTCCTGTACTTCGTGCCATGTCAAACATTTTTATTCAAATTACTCAGTAGGCCTTTACGGGGCGTTTCGGCATCTTTGCTGTTCTAATAGCCACAGTATTCCAGAATTTGTCAGATTTTTGCAAATTCTTCGAACTTTTGTCATTTGCTATGGTACGTTAATAAAAGTATACGTTTTGTTTGCACAGTGCACTGTTCGCAAATGGAGCAAGTCACTTATGGGTTCAGAGTTTGAGACAGACCTAACGATTTTGTTATTCAAGGCAAATAATGTGCCGAGAACTCTGACGTTCTACAGTATGCTATTTTAAATATTTCTTAAAAAAAGCTTCGATTTCATTAAGAAATGCACTACAGAATTGTTTGTGATCGTGTTTCCAAGTTACTGCTATGTTAGTGACAAATTGTGAACAGTGACCAAGAGAGCCACGGAAATGGAAACACCGCAACGCATCACAACAAGACTGCCGCGCCAGAAGAACAAAGATGACCACAACATTTACGAAAAGACTATGTAACATCAGTATGATCTTATTGTATAGTTGGTTTTGTAATGCCATTTAGCCTGAAGATGAGGTTTAACCCTCGAAACATGTCGCTAAATAAATAAGTAATACAATAGTTGACAAAGTTTGTGACTGGTAGCGGTAATTTAAAAAAAATCTTTACATTTTTCTTGAGACAGTCACGTTCGAAAAATAGTCAGAATGGCTTCAAATTCATTATGAAATTATTCGTTTGTAAAGTGAATGCAGAGCTATTACTGGAAATTATCTTGTTTGGACACCTACAGTCAGTTGTTTCATCTTTCCAGCTCGTCGTAGACATGGGATTGAGTTTGCGAGGCTCTTTAGCATGATGTCATCGCTCCACCCCCCACCTCCATTTCCTCATAATCAGGATGTTTGCGGAGCATTTTGGCGACAGTCGAATCCACCAAAAACGTACCATGTTTATTTTCATTCTGTCGTCATAATGGCTCACTTCCAGTCCTGGAAGTTTTTGGCATCCATGTATTCTCGACTCTCTCTAAATTTACTTTCGTGTTCTTTTCGTGAGATTAGTTATAGGAGGAAGCAAATTGTTGATCGACTCTTCAAGGTACGTACGATCTAGGAATTACGACAGTAAGCCTAGCGTTTGCTATTAGAGTCTGATGAACACCACTTTCGCACTTACCAAACGAACCCGTGACAAAACGGGATGCGCTTCCTTGAATTTTGACTACTTATTTTACGAATCCTGTCTGATAAGGTCGAACGAGGGTTTTTTAAGCTCCATTGTGAAAAACAATTCCTGTGGGTTCTTTCAATGACGTCAGGCTGTCATTTGCTTTTCCTGTGATTAGTTTTATGTGGTTGTTCCACTTTAAATTGCTCCATCTGCATGTTCCCAAGTATTTAACGGCTGCAGTTGGTTTCAATGATATTTAAGCAATCTTTCAGTAAGATAGATAATAACGATTATTTACGCCTATTTATGTGCAATAAGCTTCATTTATTTATGTTAAGTTATAATGCAATCTCTTTGCCTAGCATCAACTCTGCATTTCTATATAATTTTCTAGCGTTGCTAGTGTCCTTGTACAACAGAATCATCGGCGAACAACCTCATGGATTTTCCGGCGTTATCCACTAGGTTATTTACCCTTTGCTGCGAACGGCTATGGCTCCATAACACGCCCTTGGGGCACACCTGAAGCTACCCGTACGTCTGAAAATTTTTCTCTGTTAACAAGTACAAGATAGCATGCCTTCTCTAAGTAACTCTTCAGTCCATGTTTACTGGTGAACTTGAATTATCTTCTTGTCCAGCTTGACATAGGTATCGGGATTCTTTCGAGATAAATAATTACTATAAGCTTTCTGGGACATTTATTCAGAAACAGGAAATATATGTTCTCTGTCACTACATATTTCGAATTTTATTTTGAGTGATGGTAATCATATAAGAACTTTGAACCACCAGGTACAATTTAAATAATTATTTTCCTGGCAAAAATACGGGGAAGACTTCTGTGTGCTTCAGCAGAGTTGCGAGCGGAGCGAAAGAAGAAAGAGGAAAGACAATCAAATTTTGTAGATTTTCTCAGATTATTATGGATATTCCTTGACTGTCTTCGTTGAGTGGTATGCATAGAGACTTGATGTATAACAACGAAAAACTAAAATCTCAACCCTACATGCAACAAATAAATTGAATTATGTGCAAAAGAATAAAAAAATTATCAAGTGCTGGATGAAGATCGGTTTGGCTTCAGGAAAACTAACAATATAAGGGAACAATATTGACCTTGCAATTAGAAATCCAAAGAAGAATGAGAAAAAAAAAACGGAATGTCTTAATAGGAGTAACATTCCTCCGATAATGTAAGGTGCCTGACAAAAAAGTCAAACACGCAGGACACCATCGTATGTCAGTGTAACATTGACACACCATCCGCGGGTATGCAAATGATTAACGTTGCAATTTTCTGAGACAGGTAGAACGGTCACCAGACTGCATTAGCGCTGTTAGTGTTTAGCGTGGTTACCAGGCCTGATGGGGGACATAAGGGACCTGAAAAACACCACACGTCGAGAAATCACTGTGAAGGACACGGAAGTGCTGTGTATTCATGTAAGACAGCATTAACAGCAGCCGACAATACGAAAGGGGCTCACTGTAGGTCTCCACTCGCTGGCTGGTCAAATCGTGCAGTATCCAGATCTGTGGGGCGTTAGATTGTGATAGTGGCCCAATGCTGGACTGCATGATAAGGTGAGGGCAAGCACATTCGTCGTCAATGTTCTGGTCTGCTACGTCAGGTCACAATGAGGGAGGCTCGTAGTAAGGTGCATCGTGACCTGTTCACATCTGCATTTGCCTTTTGGGAAGACGTGATGAACCCCGTGAAATATTCGGTGTCGTCCCGAACAACTGTTGGAAACTAGCAGCAGGCAGAATAGGGAAAGTTAACACCGTATCACAAACGGCTGCATCTTTAATGGTGCCCGAACTGTGAAGTTTGAACTGCTGATGATTGACGTCGCATCGTTTTCTGCTATGAATCGCGGCTCTGCGTTACCACAAACGATCGTCGTCAGCGAGCACAGGGGCTACTGGCCAGAGGTCGCATTCTTCCAAAGTTCTGGAGGGACACAGCCATGTTACATGCGGCGATGGTATTGAGAGCCATCAGGTATAACTTAAGGTCGCGGCTGATACTGACTGAGGGATCGCTGATGGTACAACAGTATGTCACGACGTCCTGCGACCTCATTATTACCTCCCTTGTGGGAGTGTTATGGTGCCATTCTCAACATACAGTGCTCCTCCACACGTGAGACGTGTCTCTACTAACTGTTTGTTGAGGTGCCCCTTTGGCCAGAAATATCTCCAGATTTGTTCCCGATAGAACATGTGTGTAACCAGCGCGGATGTCAACTCTGTCACAGTACCAGTATCCGGGATAGGACGGACCAGTTGTGTGTCCGGAGAGAGTACAACGGCTTTGTGATACCATTGCCAACAGAACTGTACACGCATCCAGGCCACAGGGGTGCAACATCATAGTGATAAGTGTGCTTATTTTGCCATGTACTTTGTGAACTTCACTCGATTATGTAACAACTGGAATAAGATCACATACCTTCTCGACCCATGACTTTTTATTTAGTTTCCTCCTCCACTTTTCTCAGGACTTGTAAATTTCGAATCCTGAAAACAATGGAACCAAATAATGAGTTAGCCATGCAATTTATCAAAATCACAATCGTATCCATCATCATCATCATCATGAGAAGTCATTCGACATTTACTGACCACTGAACGTATTCTTTAGATTTTACCATTTATTAGAGTCTTCAGCTATACACATCCCTGTCGCCCTTGCGAATTTTCTATTGTCTACTAACCACGTTAGGTCTTTTCTTTTTTAATGGAATCCAACAAAGAACTTCCTTGGATCGTATACCATCCTTTAATTAAATTACACGTCCCATCCACCGTTATTTGAATTACATTACGATCATAATTAACTGTTCCAGACCAGTCTGTTCTCTGATCAACTAGTTCCATTAATATCCATAATGCATCTTTACATTAGTCTTAGTGTGATCCTGTTTTCCAGCAGCATTTTAATTTAAAGTTCATTTCTGACTTCGGAATCTTAGTTTCGAAAAAAATTTTCTTTGCCAGAGCGCTCTCACATATTTTTACTCATCTGTTTATTCCTTTAGTTTTCCGTCCAATAAGAAATAAAGAGTTAATAAAGCACTATCAAAGACATGAGTAGAAATACCAGTAGGAAGGACAGATCAGTTGGGAAGTCGCATTCAGGTGATACCCATTTTTCATCGAGATAAACGCTTATAGTTTTGTTATTTATGTTCAACAATTATTGTTGAAGCCGTTTGGTTGCACTATTTACTATTTTTCCAACCATTTTCTTACAGCTAGGCAGTGGTTAAAATTGTATACAGCACTTAAGGACATCTTCCCCAAGGAAATAGTATAGTCCTCATCTTCGATAATCCGTGTCCTCATTTAGTTCATGCAGAAGTGTGCAAGTAACACGAAGGACCTGCTTGCAGAATTGTAGCAACCCTCTGCAATGTTTTGAGACAGCATGCTATTCTTTGTTGTGTCGTGGGGCTGCAGTCTCTGCGGAACACAGCAGTTATCTTTCCTCTACTCCGGTCTCGGCGCCGCTCGTCGTCACAGCTTAATTAGGACAAAAGATTTCGTGACAGATCGGTTGGCGTGTGGTCACGAAGGTTAATAACATGCCAGCGATGACGCTGGAGAAGTCTTAACGTGCAGAGCCAACCGAGGTCAACAGCAATAATGTTACGGTGTCCTTCTTTAACTCCTCTGCGTGGGAAATGTCAAATGTTACGAATATAAACAGAAAAACCCCGTTTCATCCTGATTAAGCAGCTTCTAATTACTCTTGTAGTGAAAAATAAAAAGAGACGGCGAATAATAAAATATTTCTGGTTGTAGGAGAGTAACAGACTCCAAATTACTGCAACAAATTTCAATTATATTGCCCCTTCACTGAACAGCTCAAAAATAGTTCACCTTACATCCAGAAATTAGGAGCAGGAGAGTGTCCTCGAAAAACAACAAACAAGAATCAGATCTGAATGTGACTGTGGTCCTGTATAAAAAAAGGTGGGGGGTGCCACAGGTCTCTGTAGTGGGTTTGTTTGTTTTCTTGGTGTATATCAATGACCTGCTGCCACTAAACATGACAGATAAAACTTTTTCTTTTTACAGAAGACCAAATCTTATTGTGAAAGACACGGAATGTAATTTAAAAATTCTTGGTAATAGGATAGTTGGTAAAACCAGAACATAGCTTTCAGAGAACAGATGAACGCTTAACTGCAATAAACTGCAATGCACACAGTTGTTGCATAGGATTTGGGTTGGTTGTGTTGAATTTTCTGTCTGCTAAGTCAGTCCTTCTAACAATCTCTTATTTACCGATTCCATCACGTTTTTCATGCAGCCAATTCACCTTAGCTTCCCTGCACGTCTTATTTATTTCATTGTGGAAGTTCTGCCAACATGTGGTTCAATTTAACAATTAATTTGTTAAACATGAGAATACTTCTGGATAACAAAATAATAATAGATTGCCAATGAAACAATATAGCCTTCTTTAGGGCTATAGTTCCCTAATCAGGGGCGGGACTGCTACGGTCGCAGGTTCGAATCCTGCCTCGGGCATGGATGTGTGTCATGTCCTTAGGTTAGTTAGGTTTAAGTAGTTCTAAGTTCTAGGGGACTGATGACCACAGATGTTAAGTCCCATAGTGCTCAGAGCCATTTGAACCATTTGAACCCTAATCAGGGTGCAAAACACAACAAAATATCTTCCTCGTAACAAACATAATTAAAACCCAATCTTTGCCCTAAGGCACATAGGCGGGCAAAAATGGTTCAAATGGCTGTAAGCACTATGGGACTTAACATGTGAGGTCATCAGTCCCCTAGATTTAGAACTTAAATCTAACTAACCTAAGGACATCACACACATCCATGCGCGAGGCAGGATTCGAACCTGCGACCGTAGCAGCCGCGTGGCTGCGTGCACCTAGAACGGCTCGGCCACAGCGGCCGGCTAAGGAAAACAACATTAACAATTAACAGTGCATGGCCTAGGCAGTAAACAACAATAATGCCGGAAACAATTTCAATATCCAAATATAAGATGGAAAACAGCTCTCATCGTTAGCCAGGATCAACTACATAAGACATAAACACGCTTAGGTCTCCTACTATCGTTACCAAATGGCCGTCACAATAAGCTGCCCACAACGCTCTAACGAATTACCTACGCATATACATTGTCGAAAAAAGTAGTAGACCTGGAAAGACGACGTCGATTTAGATCCGATGACGGCATATTCTAGCTGGGGGACAGTACTGGTTCCAACGTCGTCCGCCAGTAGATAGCGCAATGGCACAGCTACCACAGTGCCATCTGCGTCTGCTCTTTAATAGAGAATGCTCACAACCAGAAGGCTCGGTGCGGTGCAACGTGTGAAGCAAGCAGGCAAGCAGACCGCGGAGACGCACTCGTGCTTCCTACAGCTAAGTCCGCAACTCGTGGTCTAGTGGCTAGCGCTGCTGTCTCTGGATCACGGGGTCCCGGGTTCGATTACCGGCCGGGTTAGGGATTTTCTCTGCCCAGGACTGGGTGGTTGTGTTACCCTCGTCATCATCATTCGTGACAGTGGCTAGATTGGACTGTGAAAAAATTGGACTGCGTGAAAACTGGGACTTTGTACGGGTGTTGATGACCGCGCAGTTAAGCGCCCCACAAGCCAGCCATCATCATCATCATCATCATCCTACAACCAACTCAGCGAGTGGTCAAATTCTGGCCTACCGAGTGGCGGCACATTCCGTTCGGAGAGATGGCACACAAGTTTGGCTGTTGCGTCAGTTGTGCAACAAAGCTGGTATCAGTGGTCACGTTAACGTTTTCACACCGGTAGATGAGGTTTTGGAAGTCCACGCAGCACAGACACCCGCCAAGATCGTCGTATTGTAAGGGCAACAGTGGCAGATCGCACAGCTGCCATAGTACAGATAAGAGGGCTTGTGTCAAACGAATTGTTACAAACTGGTTATTCGCAGTAGGACAACCGTCCCGTCTTTCACTCGCGCCACAGTATCGATGACACGGCTCGACTGCTGCTGTCAGAGGATCACCTGGAAGATAGAATGGCGCGCCATGGTCTTCAGCATTGAAAGTGACGGTCCTATGCACGTACCACGTACATCTGGTGAGCGCTGTCTCGTAAAGTGCAATCTTGCAAGACTCACTGGCCCCAAAATGGTTCAAATGGCTCTAAGCACTATGGGACTTAGCATCTGAGGTCATCAGTCCCCTAGACTTAGAACTACTTAAATCTAACTAACATAAGGACATGACACACATCCATGCCCGAGGCAGGTTTCGAACCTGCGACCGTAGCAGCAGCGTGGTTCCGGGCTGAAGCGCCTAGAACCGCTTGGCCACAGCGGCCGGCTGACTGCTCTCATCCAGGCCTTATGGTGTGGTGTGTGATAAGCTACAATTCTCACAATTCTCATTCACCTTTGGTGCTTCTGGAAGGGGCACTAACCAGCACTCGGTACTCACAGAATGTTGTTAGACCCGTTCTTTTGCCGGTTATGCAACAGGAAGGTGATGTTTTGTTCCAACAGCATAATACTCACCCATACACTTCCCGTGAAATTCAACGAGCTCTGCAAGACGTGGAGAAACTTCCCTGCCCAGCACGATGTCTCCAGTCTATGTATCTACGTTTATATAGATTTTCCGCAATGCGTGGCGGAAGGTATCACGTATCACTACTCGTCATTCCCTTCCGTGTACCACTCGCAAATAGAACGAGGGAGAAACGACAATCTGAATGCTTCCGTACGAGTCCTAATTTCTCGTATCTTATCTTCGCGGTCCTTCCGTGCATTGTCTGTTGGCGGCAGTAGAATCATTCAGCAGTCAACTTCAAATGTAGGTTCTCTAAATTTTCTCAATAGTGTTCCTCGAAAAGAACGCCACCTATTCTCCAGGGATTCCCATTTGAGTTCCCGAAGCATCTCTGTAACATTTACGTGTTGTTCGAACATACCGGTAACAAATCTAGCAGCCGGCCTCTGAATTACTCCGATGTCTTCCTTCAATCCTACCTGGTACGGATTCCTAACACTCTAGCAGTATGCAAGAATAGGTCGCACCAGAGTCCTACATGCGGTCACCACTACATGTGAACCACACTTTTCTAAAATGCTCCCAGTAAAGCGAAGTCGACCATTCCACTTCCCTACCAAAGTTCTCACACGTTCGTTCCATTCCATATCTCCATATCGCTTTGTAACGTTATTTAAACGACTTGACTGTGTCAAGCATGGCACTAATAATACTGTATTCCATCATTACAGGTTTGTTCTTCCTACCCATCCGCATTAAATTACATTTTTCCACATTTAGAGCCAGCTGCCATTCATCACACCAACTACACTCCTGGAAATGGAAAAAAGAACACATTGACACCGGTGTGTCAGACCCACCATACTTGCTCCGGACACTGCGAGAGGGCTGTACAAGCAATGATCACACGCACGGCACAGCGGACACACCAGGAACCGCGGTGTTGGCCGTCGAATGGCACTAGCTGCGCAGCATTTGTGCACCGCCGCCGTCAGTGTCAGCCAGTTTGCCGTGGCATACGGAGCTCCATCGCAGTCTTTAACACTGGTAGCATGCCGCGACAGCGTGGACGTGAACCGTATGTGTAGTTGACGGACTTTGAGCGAGGGCGTATAGTGGGCATGCGGGAGGCCGGGTGGACGTACCGCCGAATTGCTCAACACGTGGGGCGTGAGGTCTCCACAGTACATCGATGTTGTCGCCAGTGGTCGGCGGAAAGTGCACGTGCCCGTCGACCTGGGACCGGACCGCAGCGACGCACGGATGCACGCCAAGACCGTAGGATCCTACGCAGTGCCGTAGGGGACCGCACCGCCACTTCCCAGCAAATTAGGGACACTGTTGCTCCTGGGGTATCGGCGAGGACCATTCGCAACCGTCTCCATGAAGCTGGGCTACGGTCCCGCACACCGTTAGGCCGTCTTCCGCTCACGCCCCAGCATCGTGCAGCCCGCCTCCAGTGGTGTCGCGACAGGCGTGAATGGAGGGACGAATGGAGACGTGTCGTCTTCAGCGATGAGAGTCGCTTCTGCCTTGGTGCCAATGATGGTCGTATGCGTGTTTGGCGCCGTGCAGGTTAGCGCCACAATCAGGACTGCATACGACCGAGGCACACAGGGCCAACACCCGGCATCATGGTGTGGGGAGCGATCTCCTACACTGGCCGTACACCACTGGTGATCGTCGAGGGGACACTGAATAGTGCACGGTACATCCAAACCGTCATCGAACCCATCGTTCTACCATTCCTAGACCGGCAAGGGAACTTGCTGTTCCAACAGGACAATGCACGTCCGCATGTATCCCGTGCCACCCAACGTGCTCTAGAAGGTGTAAGTCAACTACCCTGGCCAGCAAGATCTCCGGATCTGTCCCCCATTGAGCATGTTTGGGACTGGATGAAGCGTCGTCTCACGCGGTCTGCACGTCCAGCACGAACGCTGGTCCAACTGAGGCGCCAGGTGGAAATGGCATGGCAAGCCGTTCCACAGGACTACATCCAGCATCTCTACGATCGTCTCCATGGAGAATAGCAGCCTGCATTGCTGCGAAAGGTGGATATACACTGTACTAGTGCCGACATTGTGCATGCTCTGTTGCCTGTGTCTATGTGCCTGTGGTTCTGTCAGTGTGATCATGTGATGTATCTGACCCCAGGAATGTGTCAATAAAGTTTCCCCTTCCTGGGACAATGAATTCACGGTGTTCTTATTTCAATTTCCAGGAGTGTATAAATTTTTTGTATCTTCCTACAGTCACTCAACTTTGACACCTTACCGTACATCACCGGCATCATCGGCAAAAAGCCGCAGATTGCTGCCCACCCTGTCGACCAAATCATTTATGTGTGTACAGAACAACAGCGGTCCTGTCACTCTCCCTGGAGCACTCCTGACGATACTCCTGTCTTGCTTCGGTCCATATTATGTACTTATTAGACTTCATTCGTTTCAACAGATCCTGTAATTCTCCTTCACTTTCACTGAGGATAGCAATATCACCAGCGAATCTCGTCCTTAATATCTTCTCAAATTGAATTTTATTCCCACTGTTGAATCTTTCCTTCATTTCCATATTGCTTCTTCGATGTGTAGAATGAATAGCAGGGCCAAAACACTACTATTCATCTAACACCGCTTTTAGTCAGAGAACTTGGTTCGTGGTCTACTAGTATAATTGTTCGTTTTGGTGCTTGTACATATATTATTCGTCTTTCCCTGCTGCTCAACCCTATTTTTTGTAGAACTACGACCATCTTGCATCATTTGACATTCTCAAATGTTTTTTCTAGGTCGAAAAAACCTATGAAGGTGTCTTCATTTTTCTTCAACCTTGCTTCCTTTATAAACAGCAATGTTAGAACTCCCTCTCTGGTGCCTTTACCTTTCCTAAAGACAAACTGATCGTCATCTAACAGATTCTGAGTTTTCTTATCCATTCTTTTGTGTATTATTATTATCAGCAGCGTGAATACATGAGCTATTTAGCTTCTTGTGCGATAATTCTTGCAATTGTCAGCTATTACTATCTTTGGAATGTGTGGATGGTTTTTTTCCCTGATAGTATGATGGTATGTCACCAGTTTGGTAGATCTAAAGTGAATAGTCGTTTGTTGTCACTTCCTCCAATGATTTGGAAATTCCAATGGAATGTTATCCATTCCTTCTGACTTATTTGCCATTAAATCTTCCAAAGTTCTTTTAAATTACAGTACTGGTCCTCCTATCTCTTCCACGTCTAATCTTGTTTCTTCTTCCACCAACTTGTCAGATATGTCATCCCTCTGATAGAGGCCTTCAACATTGAAATGCGGTAGGGAGCTGATGCTGAGTGGAAAGGTACTGAGCCATAATGAATTATTAACGTTTCTAAAAAACACTAATGAATGTATTTTTTAAAAGGCAAAAATCCAAGAATAACATTTACTGAAAAGACTAAATTTCAATAACTAACTCATGGCAAACACGACAAAACAACAGCATAAAATGACTTCCTTTTGTAAAGATTATTAAATGAAGTAAAAAAATAAATACATTTACATTACAAACAGGAAAATATTTGATCAAATGATTATGTCACAAATATCAACCATCGACTATTGCCAGGAATTATCAAAACGCCATTGCCTTCGAAGTAGCCAAAATGACTAATTCCTCCTTCTCTACTAACGTAGGACGGCAGTTGCCGCTACCACAGTACAAGAAACGTTCATTAAAAATTTCAGTCATGGTACTCAGGCGTCATTAACAAGATCACAGTTCACAAAAGATACACTCACATATCCTGTAACACAGACACAACTCGTTAATTATTTAGTAAAATTTAAACATACTACAAATGCAGAAATTCTTCTTTAGTTTTTTTATTGTAGATGCAAACAGTTTACTAAACAGCTCCAGCTCTTAATACTAACCAACAGGTAACTATAGACATGCCTCAGAAAAAAGGTAGCTAGATTCAACAAGTTTCACTGACTGTAGATACAATTCGTAAGTCAGAAGAATTACATCTGCATTCTATACCCCTTAGATTCTAAAATCGTTTTGGAATAGTGACAGCCACAAGCCCATACACATTGACAGAATTGGACTCACGTAGTACCAGGCAAAACTTTCATAAATTACACATTTATACACATAACAACGGGCAACCAGGATACGGAGTCACAATAGCTACCACACGACACCAAGTGACGTGCACAATAATCGGATGCTCACTATGATGCCTCGTAAAATCCAGCAGCCATTGACAAACGCTCGCTTGGAGAGCGCCGAAAGAAGGACGTAACGAAGATTACTCATAGTCGCAAACCCACGGCTATCATCCAGCAGACGCCACAGCGTCCAGTACTTGCAAGGGTCACACGGACTCCAACCCGGCACCACAATGGACACGAACTGCTTGCAACTTCAATAGCAGAGGACACGCCAAACACTGTGCGTCCTGCCGAAATAGCTATTAACGAGCCACGTTCACGCCTGCGTCCAACACTCGGCCCCGCCAAACCCGCAGTGAGCAGAGGCAGACGCCTGGCCACAACACGCCGCCTCACTTGCGCTGTTCGTCGCCCGTGTCGCACTCTCCTCTTCCCCAGGTCGCTGCAGCCCTTAACTACCCCCTCCTCCGACCTGCCCTCTACCGGCGGCAGTAACGCTCGATGCTCTCTTGTAGCCAGAGGGATTCCAAATCCGCGGGAATTCAGCGAAATTAAACGCGGGCGCACGGCACTAATATACTCTTCCACCTGTCCGCTCTCTTGTGTGCAATAGTGGAATTCCCATTGCACTGACACTATTACTACCCTTACTTTTAATTCGACCAAAGGTTGTTTTGACATTTCTGTGTGCTAAGTCAGTCCTTCCGACCATCAGTTATTTTTCGATTTGTTCACAATTTTCGTGCGGGCAATTCGCCTTATCTCCCCTGCACTTCCTATTTATTTCATTCGGGAGTTACTTGTATTTCTGCATTCCTGAATTTCCCTGAGCGTTTTTGTACTTCCTTCTTTCGTCCATCAGCTGAAGTATTTTTTCTGTTACGCATGATTTCTTCGCAGTTACCTTCCTGGTACCTAGGTTTTTCTTCCCAGCTCCTATGATTGTCTTTTTTACAGACGTCAGTTCCTTCTCGACTGAACTGTCTACTGAGCTACTCATTATCGCAGTTGCTATAGCCTCAGAGTGAGAGGCTCCCACATGCCTTGCCCATACTGTGGCATCAAGCAGTCAGGCCTGCAAGATGAGTGGTCTGCCAAGCGAGTGGATTCATTCTTATTTATCGAGTAACATGTACTCTAGTACTCACACTTAAGTTACAAGTTATCCTCCCATATGATTAATACGCAACGGAAACACGCATCTGACTATCAGTAATTTACAGAACTCTGACTGTACACTACGCACTGGCAATACCACATTTTCTTTCTTTTTTATTTAACGGCATTTGTCAACACGTGGCCACCGCACTGAATATGAATGGCGCACACATTGAAAATTCGGGACATTATGACAACATACAATTCGAAGGAAGAGTCCACCAATCTTTTTCTTTTCACTACCTTATTTCTTCCGATAAATTCTCTAACCTAAACACACAAATTCAATAACCTACAACAATAACACATGAGAAATTCCGCCCAGTGGGCATGGCTTTACATTGGTGAATCTCTATATTATGGTCTCGTAATTATTTAACGCTACAGTGCACTTTCTGATAGGATGGTGGATATTTCTCACACTTCGACTCTCACAATCATCATCACGAAACTATCCTCCAGACCGAGCAGTACAGAAGGAACAAGCATAACCCACTAATCTTTTGAAATTACCTTGCTACTCTCCCATGCAAACCACACATACCCAAATTACATGACATACATCACACTACAATATGAAATACAAAACACTAAATAGTCACAACACTATCACTTTCAGCTTTCCCACTTCAATTAATATTTATCCCAGTTTCACACGACACTGCCCCACTTCGTAATTCTACTTTCCTACTATGAACTCCGGAGATATATGCACGTCTTCCTGTGCAATGCAAGCCAAGTGGCGTTGCTGGATAGACGGCCGACTCACCTTGCTTCTCTCTCAGAATTTGAATCTAGCGTCACACGGAATCATATCACGCAAAGTAATATTAAGAACGTATCATCACACACGCGAGTCCTCAACTGATACCATGGACGAGTACTTCTCTTTATCTTTTGTCTCATACACAGTTTGAGACTCACACAGTACTCACCACATGGAAGTACTCGTCTCTAATTTCAAGTCCTGCACACGCCATTTCTTAAATATTTCAACTTATGGTACACATGCTATTTCTTAAATATTTCAACTTATTGTACACACACTAGTAATTCAGCTTAACTTAAGCACACGGAAGTATTTCAACTTATTGCTACACGTGGTTTCATTGTGACCGTTGGTCACTTCCGAAGATTACTACAATCCCATTAATATTACCTCCCTGACATTTAATTCTCCCCACAAAAGTTCCTGAAATAGAGAAATTATTATTTCAAACTACTCTTAAATATTCCACATGCATACCATGTCTCCACTCTTTCGTCATTACGGAGCACAACTAAAACAGGTCATAACAGCACAAGATCCAGCGGCAGAGTGCTGAAACATGGCCGTTCTCGAGGTCCTCTCGCACCTCTGCTGAAGTGGGGGAGCACCTTGCTGCCGTATTGGTCAGCCACATTTCAGGCGCTCAAAGCTCAGGTAAGTTTCATCTCTTTGGTCCCACCAAAGGTGGCCAAAGGATCGACTCAAAGATGATCATATATTCACATTCACTATCTGCGGTTAGCAGACGACCATACATTCATTCATTTCACAGATCTCACCAAACTGGACGTAGGGATTTATTTTGTGGGAGTGCACATGTGATCATTTAAATAAATAAATTGTCATTCTTTCCCACACTGGTATCCGGCTTCGCTGTATTAATTGAAATTGAGTTATTTTACAAAAAAAAATGTGTTGTTCTGACAAAAATAATGAAGTATGTTGTACCTATTTTCAATGTCGGGCGGTACTGTACCCTTTCAAGAGAACGACAAGCCTTTCACTTCATTCCTTCCCAATTCTTTACGCATTGATTCTTCCTGTCTAGTCTCTTAAACTTCAGCCTACTCTTCATCATTACTAAATTGTAATCTGATTCTATACCTGCTCCTGTGTACCCCTTACAACCTAATATCTGATTTGGGAATCCTTGCCTGAACACGATGTAATAGAACTGATATCTTCCTATATCTCCCGGCTTTTTCTGTGTATTCCTACTACTCTTGCGATTTTTGAACGGAGTATTTGCTATTGCTCGCTGAAATTTCTTGCACAACTCAATTAATCTTTCTCCTCTTTCATTCCTAGTACCAAGCCCATATTATCCCGTAACCTTACATTCTGCTCCTTCCTCTATAACTGCATTCAAATCACCCATGACTATTAGATTTTCATCTCCTTCTACATACTGAAGTACCCGTTCAGTATCCTCACATACTTCCTCTCTCTCTTCATCTTCTGCTTGCGTCATTTGCATGTATACCTGAACTACTGTTGTTAGTGTCGGTTTACTGTCGATTCTGATGAGAACAACCCTAGCACTGAAATGCTCTCAATAACTCACTCTCTGCCTTGATTTTCTATTCATAATGAAACCTGCTCCCGTCACACCATTTTCTGCTGCTGCTGATATTACCCTATACTTGTCCGACTAGAAATACCTTGTCTTCTTTTCATTTCACTTTACTGACCCGCACCATATCTAGACTGAGCCTTTGCATTTCCCTTTTCAGATTTCCTAGCTTCCCGACTACATTCAAGCTTCTGACATTCCACGCCCCGATTCGTAGAACGTTATCCTTTTGTTGGGTATTCAATCTTTTTCTCGTGGTCACCTTCGCCTTGGCAGTCCACTCCCAGATATCCGAATGGGGGACTAGTCCGGAATCTTTTGCCGATGGAGAGATCATCATGACACATTTTCAATTACAGGCCACTTGTCCCGTGAATGTAGTGGTTCCCGTCGCCTTCTACATCCTCAAGCCGTTGATCGTTGCTGATTCTTCCGCCTTTTAGGGGGTGTTTTCCAGCTCAAGGGCAAGAGAATGCTCTGAACCTCTGTCCGCTCCTCCACCTTCTTTTACCAGTATATGGCAGTTGGCAGAATGGTGATGACTTCTTATGCCGGAAATCTTCGGCCGCTATTGATGATGATTTTTGTTCAAAATTTAAGCGCTTTTGAGTCGATATCATCTTTCAGATACGGAAAAACGCCTACGAAGTTTCTTCTACGTTACAGAAATCATTGCTGTTGTTGCGATGTTTTTTTCCGTCAGTGTATAATGGACTAATTTTAATCAGCATGTCCTACAGAGGTGGAAATACTGAAGAACCGTTTATGAAGCTTTTGGTCAAAGTGTTTATGGTGTAACACTGCCAACTTCCGACAATGAAAGAATATTATTTCTGGATCGACTATACGACAGCAGTGGTTTTGGGCTAGACAACGTCTGTTTGGCAAAGTCTTAACAAGCAAAGTGGAGGTACTCGCGCCGTTTGCTTACATCATCGACGGAAATAATACTGGTACAAGACAAATTCAGAATCCGTGCGGTGCCAAGTCGCTGCTCCCGCATTACTAATAGAGCTAAGAAGTATACAACAGCAAATCTCCACGGCTGACTTGGTCGCAAGAGCAGACGGTGGTAGATTCGGGCAGCAGCAGCAAGTGGAACCGACAACATCTTCCGGAGGCCAGCGCCGTCGCCACGCTGAAAATGGTGCACAAGCCTGCGCTACGTCTCTAGGAGCCAGACTGCTGGCTGGTCCTGCAGGTGTTGGAGAGTAGTCAGTCTCAGCACGGAGACGAATAAACGTGTTCTGGGTAGAGCCAAGAGCGAGGCCCTCGAGAAGCTGCCGCATTACGAACGGTCAGCTGAACCTCACTACAGTCAGCACGGGGCTTGACCACCATGTGGACACGATAGACTGGTGCAGCGGCAGGTGTCCCCCTGCCGCCGGACGGACAGCAATTCCAATGGCCGTGGATACAAAGGCTTCTGCAGTTCAAGAGGTGCGCGTCCTGAGTGTTTTATCAGCTGACGGCTGCACCCTCGTGGCTTCATGGTAGATACAGTGTACTGTGCTGTGTACGAGAGGTGCACTGATATATTCATTAGCAACAATATTCTGCCTGAAAGTCCGTGGTTGTCGTGTGAAAAGTTGAGGTTGTTCCCTGATGGCTCACGGCGCATATGAGTGAGTGTGCTGTGAGGGAGAGCAGTGAAATTTGATGAACTAAAAGAATGAATGAGAGTGATTTTGTTTGAAATACACTGTGGGTATAGCTCAGTTGTTGACACAGTTTGTATTAGGAATTCAATTTGTTATTTGTTCCACGTGAATGATAAATTGTATATGTCATATTTATCAACCAGAACATTATGATGGTTCAAATGGCTCTGAGCACTATGGGACTCAACTGCTGTGGTCATAAGTCCCCTAGAACTTAGAACTACTCAAACCTAACTAACCTAAGGACAGCACACAACACCCAGCCATCACGAGGCAGAGAAAATCCCTGACCCCGCCGGGAATCGAACCCGGGAGAACATTATGACCGTCGACCTACTATCGATATAAACCCGTCCAGGCAATAGCAGTCCAGGCAACAGCAGCGTCACCTGGCGAGGAATCACTGCTCGTCAGACACACGCACGGTGCATGCAGTACCAGTGAGCTCGTTGTCCCAGTGTGGAATGGGTAAGACGCGCGATCTATGTGAGTTTGACCGAGGGAAGACTGTGATGGCCCGAAGGCTCGGAATGTGAATTCCGGAAACTGCACGACATGTCGGTTGTTCGACGAGTGCTGTGGTGAGTGTCTCCAACATTCGGCGAAACCAAGGTGAAACCACGTCCACACGTAATGAGATTAATCGGCCACAACTAATTACAAATGATGGACGTTGTAGGCTGAGCAGACTAGTAAACCTGGGCAGACTGCGAACTGTGGCGGAACTAACATCAGACTTTAATTCTGGGCAGAGTACAAGTGTGTCTGAATGCACAGTGTACCGAACACTCCCAACAATCGGCCACCGCAGCCGACGACCCAATCATGTGTCAACGTTAACACGATGACATTGGCAATTACATCTGAAATGGGCACCTGACCATCTGCACTGGACGTTGGAGCAGTGGCAGAGCATTGCATGATCCGATGGATACCGATACCTTCTTCGTCACACCGACGGGAGGATGCGAATTCGTTGCCTTCTAGTGGAACAGCTCCTTCACACCTATACTGCAGGACGGAGACTACTTCATTGTACTCTGGGAAACATTCACGTGGGCACCCATGAGTCCAGTGGACCTCGGGCAAGGCACCATCACGACGATCAAGCGGTATTGTACACTGGTTGCAGACGACGTATACCCCTTCATGACGATCATGTTTCCCGATCTCAGTGGCATTTTTCAACAAGATAATGCGCCATGTCACGAGGTGGGAAGTATAATGGAGTGGGTCGAGGAACACAGTGGCGAGTTCCAATTGATGTCCTGGATCCCCAACTCTCCAGATCTGAACCCGATCGAACACATTTGATGGTACTGAACGTGACGTCAGAGCTCATTGCCGCCTCTCAGGAGTTTACGGAAATTAGATGACTTATATGTGCAGACGTGGTGCCAAGTCACTCCAGCGACCTACGAAGGCCCCATTGCTTCCCTACCACGACTCATCGTCACTGTTATCCATGCCACAGGTGGATGGTTCAAATGGCTCTGCGCACTATGGGACTTAACATCTATGGTCATCAGTCCCCTAGAACTTAGAACTACTTAAACCTAACTAACCTAAGAACAGCACACAACACCCAACCATCACGAGGCAGAGAAAATCCCTGACCCCGCCGGGAATCTAACCCGGAAACCCGGGCGTGAGAAGCGAGAACGCTACCGCACGACCACGAGATGCGGGCGCCACAGGTGGACATGTCGGATATTAGGTAGATGGTATTATGGTTCTGGATGATCAGTGTTCATGCGTAGGTAGTTTATTACAGTGTTGTGGGTAGCTTGTTGTACTAACCGGCTGGTGACAGTAATAGTAGTAGACCAATCTATAGCTATGTGTTATGTAACTGATCCTATACAATTCTAGGAGTTGTTTTGGCTTCTTATTTTTGATTGCTGAAGTTAATAGCATACGGCTATTCATTGTAAATTATTAGTGTTGTCCCTGGGTTATATATCTTGGAGCAAAGGTTGAATTTTAATTCTATTTATTGTGTTGAAGAAATTTTGTTGTGCTTACTGTCTTGAGCTTATCCAGAGTATTTCTACGCTTCATAAATTAATTTCTAAATTGAGCACCACGTCTGCACAACCTCCAGCTTGAACCCTACTCCACTTAAATCCTACTCACGATTTCGTAGAAGAGCGATGTTGTATGTTGTGCCAGTTGAGATGTAGCCTACCTGTGTTAGAACATAGAGAAAAAGTTGTATCTTTCTCTCCTGTGTGGTGTTTCAGTCAAATCTGTGAAGGACATGCCCGGCCTGGTGGTTCTATGCGCTTCAGTCCGGAACCACGTGGCTGCTACGGTCGCAGGTTCGAATCCTGCCTTGGGTATGGATGTGTGTGATGTCCGTAGGTTAGTTAGGTTTGAGTAGTTCTAAGTCTAGGGGACTGATGATCTCAGATGTTAAGTCCCATAGTGCTTAGAGCCATTTTGAACCAGGCCTGGCGTGGTTTAGGAAGGAGGAGCTCGCTTATGAGATGACAGTGGAAGGCCAGGATCCAGTGAGTATGGTTGCAGAGCTATCCCATCAGCTTCGGCAAGTCAGAAGTGAACCAGTGCGGCTGACGGAGGTGCAGTGCAAGAATATGAGTAGGGCTGTCTATGTCATTAGTTCACCCCTCGCAGAATTTGAAATAGTGGTGCAATTCTTGCTATGTGAGTCACCTTCACTATGAACTATGCATTAAAAGAAAAGAACTGGTGATCTGTAACAAATAGTTGTGGAAGAGAATAGTTTCATTTTAGATGAGTTGTGCAAAAGGGCCGTCAAAGGCCTTTTAATAGGGTTTCAGTCAAGATAGCCAGACTAACTTGAACATAGTGTGGAACATGAGATTACACAACATGAAGTGATTGAGTTACCGAGAAACATGATAGGGTTAAGCTACCGATAAGGAAAGACAAAGTGCAGGAGATGCAGTTTGCTAGCGTTCCCCACCTGTTAGCCGCAGCGTTCAATAATAAAGAATTCTCTGTTGATTCCGTAACTGATACTGTGAAGTGCTTGAATAAGATGGTTTCATTGACAGCCCACTAGGACGTGTTTGGTCTACAGGGCGTGGACCTTTCGCAGCTAACGAATCCATATTCTAGGCGTGGTTTGGCAAGTAAGATAGGGGATACTATCCTTCACCAAAGACTATGTAAGAAAGCAGTTCCTGCGTGGGCAATGTGGACATTAACTGAGTAAAATCACAGATGAGGAAAGGCGATAAATGAGCAGTTCATAAATTAAGAGGATTTGCTCAGCTGTGCGCAAATTTCGTATTCTAGCCACAGAGGCGGAGGTGGCGGCTAACACAGAGACAATATTAGAACAACCGACTGGTCCTGGGTGGCGTTCGCCAGTCCCGTTGTACATTCACTGGTTTAGAAGATATAGAGTATCAGATTGAATCGTTTAGGTATGAGGATCAAGGTAGAGAGTGTGAACCTCAAATGAGCGGCCAGGAAAATATTTTGGCCTCCCATGAACAAGGGGCTCAAACTTACAATAAGTTAAGATATCCAAATCCATTGAGGGTAGGGGATCAGGTGCACCTTAGAAATTTCGGTAACTTGAGCAGGAGTCAGGTTGACAGAAAAGCTCCTGACACACTTTAGCGCCCTTTCGAGATTATTATATTGTGTTCATTAAAGATGTGCCGACAGCTAAGGAATCTGGGCGTTTCCCAGCTCAAATAATGACCAATGGGTTGTTATTGAGTATTTGTGGCCTTGGTTGTTGTCGCTTGTCAGTTACTCTTTTGTTATACTGCAGCTGAGATGCTTCGAGTGCTGCCGGGGGAGGAGGCAAGAGTTGCGAGAAGGAAGATTGTGCCGTGTCGAGATTTTTTTTACATCGTCTCAAGAGGAGAATCAGCAACATCATCCAGAATCCAGCGCCGTCACTGAGGTGGACGAGCCTGTAGCCCATCACCAGGAGGGCCAGATTGTCGCAACTGGGCAAGGGTTCGTGCGGCCTGAAGGTGTTGGAATAGTCAGCAGCTGTAGGAGACGAACAACCGAGTTCTGAGTGGAGCTAAAAGCGAGGCCCTCGAGAAGCTGGAGCATTGTAGATGGTCAGCCAGACGTTACTACAGTCAGCTCGGAGAAGCAGTTTGTGTCTTTCCTTGGCCAGATGGATAGTAGACCCAACGGAGGTGGAGAGAGTGGCTTCTGCATGTCAAGAGGTGCACTACCAGACGGATTTCCAGGCTGACGATTGCAGCCTGGTGGTTTTGTGGTTGTTACAGTGCACAGGTTATCCACCCCTGGTCTACGGGTAGCGTCTTTGTCGAGTAATCAAAACGTCCTAGGTACCAGGTTTGAACCTGAGTCCTGGAATCATGGTGTGAGAAACTATTAGATATTACTGATTTTATGATTGTTGAACGTAGGATGAATGCCTGCCAGTATGTGACAACAATCGTAAATCGTCTTGTCATACTCTTCATGAAAGAGCACGAAATGCTATATTTCAGCAGAATAACGCAAGCCGCCACTATGTAGTTCATATCTCAAACGCTTTAAGGAATGTACGGATTCACCACTGATCTATGCGATCCCTGATTTATCACTCATAAAGCATACCGATTATGTGATGTAAAGACGTACAAAGTCGTACCAGCCAGCAGCCTTAAGTCTTAATTAACTTAACATGACATTTGAAAGCCGTTTAACTCCATTCCACAACGAATAAAAATGTATTTGTGCCTGTAGGAGTCACATCTCATACCGCTCTGATGGTGGACCTATTCGAAATGGATGAAAGTTAAATCAATCTATAAATGCTATGTGATGAATATTTTCAAAAGGGTTGATAAATATCGGACTGCCGTTTTATGATCTAACGCTTTCCTTTTATCTCAGCGTATTTTTATGAAATCGCAGATACGAGGGAGAGAGAGAGAGATAGTCGTTGGCGTTTGCAGGCTTGCAATGCCGCTCCAGGTTCTACCGGCACGGCGCTATCTTCACGGCGAGCACGGGGTCCGGACAGTAGCGCGTCGTTCGTCCTCCCCCCAGGCCTCCCACGGTGACTTGCTACAGATCCCTTTAAGTGGCTGGGCAAACAACGGCCATTCTCGCGTGTGTTTGCAGGACAATTTGTCCGCCGCCGGTTCCCCGCCTCTGCCCATCAGGATAGGGGGACGGCACCCCACCCCACGTGCTCGTGTGCGCGTGTGCTGCTCTCCCATTCACGCAGGTCGTGCATACGAGACCCCACATTAGCGGAGAAAGCGCACCGCTGCCCCCTCCACTCCCCCTGAGGTTCTCTCCAGACCCACAATCTCAGCAGGCTCCTACTCGCTACATCTTTCTGCAATGGCAGGAGAAAGTCATGTAATGTGCTGTACGGTAGGGTGTCGTAGTACAGGGTGTTCAAAAAGCGAGTTGCGGCCAAAAGTGGCGACCTGAATCGCTTACACCAGACAGGTTTATATACAAGTATCGTTTCACTGAATGCCACGAAGTCTGTGCGACGTCTATGTATCCAGTCTAGTCTGTCTGTAGGTTCTGCGCACGTGACTCTGAATCTAGCAAAGTCCGAAGCGACTAGAAGAAACGCAGGTGACTCCTGTATACAGGGTGGTCCATTGGTCGTGAATGGGGCAAAAATTTCTCGAAATAAGCGTCAAACGAAAAAACTACAAAGAACAAAACTTGACTAGCTTGAAGGGGGAAACCAGATGACGCTATGGTTGGCCCGCTAGATGGCACTGCCATAGGTCAAACGGATATCAACTGCGTTTTTAAAATAGGAACCCCCATTTTTATTACATATTCGTGTAGTATGTAAAGAAATATGAATGTTTTAGTTGGACCACTTTTTTAGCTTCGTGATAGATGGCGCTGTAATAGTCACAAACGTATGGCTCATAATTTTAGATGAACAGGTGGTAAAGGGTTGGTTTTTTAAATTAAAATACAGAACGTAGGTACGTTTGAACATTTTGTTTCGGTTGTTCCAATGTGATGCATGTACTTTTGTGAACTTATCATTTCTGAGAACGCATAATGTTACAGCGTGATTACCTGTAAATACAACATTAATGCAATAAATGTTGAAAATGATGTTCAAAATGGTTCAAATGGCTCTAAGCACTATGGGACTCAACTGCTGTGGTCATAAGTCCCCTAGAACTTAGAACTACTTAAACCTAACTAACCTAAGGACATCACACACATCCATGCCCGAGGCAGGATTCGAACCTGCGACCGTATCGGTCGTGCGGTTCCAGACTGTAGCGCCTTTAACCGCTCGGCCACTCCGGCCGGCTGAAAATGATGTCCATCAACCTTATTGCATTTGGCAATACGTGTAACGACATTCCTCTCAACAGCGAGTAGTTCGCCTTCCGTAATGTTCGCACATGCATTAACAATGCGCTGACGCATGTTGTCAGGCGCTGTCGGTGGATCACGATAGTAAACATCCTTCAATTTTCTCCACAGAAAGAAATCCGGGGACGTCAGATCCGGTGAACGTGCGGGCCATGGTATGGTTCTTTCGACGACCAATCCACCTGTCATGAAATATGTTATTCAATAGCGCTCCAACCGCACACGAACTATGTGCCGGACATCCATCATATTGGAAGTACATCGCCATTCTGTCATGCAGTGAAACATCTTGTAGCAACATCGGTAGAACATTACGTAGGAAATCAGCATACATTGCACCATTTAGATTGCTATCGATAAAATGGGGGCCAATTGTCCTTCCTCCCATAATGCCGCACCATGCATTAACCCGCCAAGGTTGCTGATGTTCCACTTGTCGCACCCATCGTGGATTTTCCGTTGCCCAGTAGTACATATTATGCCGGTTTACGTTACCGCTGTTGGTGAATGACGGTTCGTCGCTGAATAGAACGCGTGCCAGAAATCTGTCATCGTCCCGTAATTTCTCTTATGCCCAGTGGCAGAACTGTACACGACGTTCAAAGTCGTCGCCATGCAGTTCCTGGTGCATAGAAATATGGTACGGGTGCAATCGATGTTGATGTAGCATTCTCAACACCGACGTTTTTGAATTTCCGGTTCTCGCGCAATTGTCTGCCACTGATGTGCGGATTAGCCGCGACAGCAGCTAAAACACCTACTTGGGCATCATCATTTGTTGCAGGTCGTGGCTGACGTTTCACATGTGGCTGAACACTTCGAGTTTCCTTAAATAACATAACTATGCAGCGAACGGTCCGGGCACTTGGATGATGTCGTCCAGGATATCGAGCAGCATACATAGCACACGCCCGTTGGGCATTTTGATCACAGTAGCCATACATCAACACGATATCGACCTTTTCCTTGGTAAACGGTCCATTTTAACACGGGTAATGTATCACGAAGTAAATGACGTCCTCACTGGCGGAATGTTACATGATACGGTCGTGACTATTATAGCGCCATCTATCACAAAGCGAAAAAAGTGTTCCAACTAAAACATTCATATTTCTTTACGTACTACCGAATATGTAATAAAAAGTGGGGGGTTGATATCCGTTTGACCTATGGCAGCACCATCTAGCGGGCCAGGCATAGCGCCATCTGGTTTCCCCCCTTCAAGCTAGACGAGTTTCGTTCTTTGTAGTATTTTCGTTTAATGCTTATTTCGTGAGATATTTGGCCCGGTCACTATCAATGAAGCACCCTGTATAACAAGTCTAATCTCTCTGGTTGTTGAGTGCACGTGACTCTAAATCTAGCAAAGTCCGAAGCGACTGGAAGAAACGCAGGTGACTGCTTTATATAAGATGGGGTAAAAGAACTGACCCTCAAAATCATAGACCTATATTCTTACATAGGTTTTTGCAGCATTCTTGAATGTATTCGCAGTTCAAATATAATAAATTTCCTTGAGGTCGAAAAGCCTCTGTTCACAAATCAGCATAAATTTTACGAGCATCGCTCGTGCGACACTCAGCTTGCGCTTTTCGAGTATGATATATTGCGAACTATGGATGAAGGATAACAGACAAATTCCATATTGCTAAGTTTACGGAAAACGTTTGACACAGTGCCCCACTGTAGACTGTTAACGAAGGTGGGGGCATACGGAATACATTTCAGATATGTGAGTTGCTCAAAGACTTCTTAACTTACAGAACCCAGTGTGTTGTTCTCGACAGCGAGTGTTCATCAGAGACAATGGTATAATCAGGAGAGCCCCACGGAAGTGTGATAGGACCGCTCTTATTCTCTGTATACGTTAATGATCTGATGGACAGGGTGAACAGCAATCTGTGACTGTCTGCTGACGACGCTGTGATGTACGGGAAAGAGTCGTTGTTGAGTGACTGTAGGAGGATACAAGATGATTTAGGCAAAATTACTGGTTGGTGTGAATGGTAGCTTGCTCTAAATCTATAAAAATGTAAATTAGTACAGATGAGTAGGGGAAACAATCCCGTGATGTTCGAATACAGCATTAGTAGTGCGCCGCTTGGCACAGACACGTCGATTAAATATATAGGCATAAGCAATATGAAATGGAACTAGCACGTTAGGACTGTAGTGGGAAGGGCGAATGATCGACTTTGGTTTACTGAGAGACTTTTAAAAAATGTGTGGCTCATCTGTAAAGAAGACTGCCTATAGAACAATAGTGCTACTCATTCTTGAGCACAGCTCGATTGTCGGATTAAAAGAAGACATAGAATCAATTCAAAGATGGGCTACTAGATTTGTTACAGGTAGGTTCGAACACGAAGATAAGGGAAATTAGGGCTCGTACCGAGACATATAAACAGTAGTTTTTCCCTCGCGCTATTTGCGACTGGAACAGGAAAGGAGGTGACTATTAATGGTCCAAGATACCCCCAGCCATGCGCCATACTGTTGCCTGCTGAGTATCGAGGTAGATCTAATGAGGCATCCCAGCGCCATTCGTGAGTAGTTATCTGAAGACAATGGAAAACATCTGACTTTTTTCAGTAGTCCATGTCATCTTTAATGGCAAATGGTGAAGAACTCTATAATTAGATTTATTCTTATGAGTCACGATTCCAACTTGATGGATATGTAAATAACAAAATTCATGCACTTGAGGTGTGGAAAATTGACTGCTCGACAGCAGCTGCACTGTCCTTCGTGGTGTAGGGTATCGAGATGGCAACTGTTTACAAGAATGCTGCAGTCTGAAGCTCTTCTTTGAGCGACAAATGCCGGTGTGGCACCTGGCGTTGCGTGAGGTGTATCTGGCCAGAGAAAGCAGGCAGATTTCATCAAGGACGAGGTGCGTTATTTACTCGATGGATCCGTTACATAATGGGAGTACCTCACCTCCATCCTCCCCCTCCCCTCTCTTTGTGTTCAAGAGTGAAGTGGAAATTTTGAATCAACAGAGAGTCTGTGGAATGCCACTATGACGCGAAACATTGAATCTTAAATTATCAATTATTTTTGCTGTTAGCGATCTGAACTAAAAAGAAATTTCAAAAATAAAAAGACTCCTACTAAAGGGAGTTTCGTACACAATGTAATGGGTATGGGTGTAGATATTTTTATTGATGACTGAGGACAATGTACTGAACATTACTTCAGTATTTACTTAATATGCAGACTAATAATTACAACTATTAGGAGTAGCATTTTTCTAGGTTGGTTAGTACATCCAAGCACCTGTGGAAAGAATGAGCCATTAATGCTTATTTTCCCCTGGGCAGTAGGTCAGGTGTTGAAGTATGCACATATGGCTGCAAAACGTTTAGTCTATACTGACAGGTGTAGTCCACTTACGGCGCAGTTACGACTGTGCAGAAAACATCAGGTCATTAATTATGGGACGTGTTAGCGGGAAGACTGTTAGATACAGAGAGAAAATAACTAACATGCTGAAGTGGCTACATATTAACATACCAATGACCACAGTATCTGCACCTATTCTGCTGACACCCTGTATTTTATGAATATTACACTGTAAGTCGGCTGTGGTGGTCTGCCAGGTAGAGAGACTCCAGCTCTGGAAACTCCGTTTGATCTCGCGTATGAGTGAGGACTTTTCTTCTTTTCACGGGTTAAGAGCCATAGACTGTCTTTTACATAATAAGTCAGTATTTGCAACAAGGGTAGGTGGCTTTCCTTGTGGTATGGAATCGAGTGAACGCCAACTGGCTCATTTCCAAATGGTACGTTTAAGTGCGATGATGACCCCAGCCCGACCTCATTCTCGGCTGCGATCTGACAGGAGGAGGACGTGCTCTGGGTGCTGCATGAGGTTGGCTTAGTACAGCCGAGGCTGAGTAAAAATTACTTAGATCTGTGGCAGCACACAAAGATAAGAATCTAGGATTTGAGGTGGAACAGTCTGTTGCTATATATGTACCAGTTTCATTATTTCTAAGATGGTTTTGTGTTGTAGTAAATTTATTTACATCTGCGCTAATAATAAAAATGTAAAACCCTCGCGTCTGTTTGTCTATTTGAACGTGATAATCTCCAAAACTGCGGACGAATTTTCATGGGATTTTCACAGGTGATTTGAACGTAGCTTGGGAAAATGTGCAGGCTTTGTTTCATCAAAACGAGATCACGAAAAGAAAAAAGAAATCGTGATTTCATGTCTTTATAAACCCATCGTATCTGTCTGTTTGAACGCAATAATTTCCAATCCCACTGAACAAATTTTCGTGGGGTTTTCACAGGTAACTAGAGCGTAGCTTGGGGAAACATGTAGGCTTTATTTAATCAAAATCAGATCACAAAAAGAAAAGATGTTTTAATTTAACCCAAGAACATTAAAGGGTGGGATGTAATCAGCACCTCTCCACTCTGCTCTCCCTCGGGGCAGTATAAATCGAAAAGAATTTATGGAATATTAAATATATGTGGCAAAATCTTGCCGCTTTACAATGAACTGAGTGCAGCCAGGTACAGGAAACCTCTACAAGCTGGTAGCTGCGTAGCTGTGAATGGGACGCCACTAACAGTCAGGGTTGAGTGTGGCCACTGTGTGGACACAACTGCAGGTGGAATGGATGGTGTGTTTTCCCTGGAGAGTGGACAGTGATTCGAGACTAGGTGGAGAAAGGGGCATGTCAAGATGGACACTACCCACATGCTTTAGTAGTTGACAGTTGCACCATAGTGTTAAGTCAGGCCTTATCAAACAGCGCTCCATGGCTGCGAGCACTCCATGAGCGTGGCCGCTCGACCTACGCTCCTGCCTAGCACTCCAAGTGCAGTGGCAAGTGGGGCTGAGGGTCAACGAGGAAGAGGGAAACTAAGGCTGCTATCGGACTCCATTAGAAAAAAGCATTCGCCCTGTGACCAGTTTGCTAACTAATCTTCGTTAAATTAGATTTAAGTTCTGCATCAGTAGTACTATGCACTTGTCCAAAAAAGAAAAAATGAAGATGCCAGTCCTTCAGTGGCAAATGGGAATAGCCTTACTTTTCGTGTCGTTTAAGGGCCAAGTAAGGGGCTTAATATGCCATCGCACTATTGTGAGCTGGGAAAACTGGCAAGTCACTACAACACCAGTCACAAATATGATACGATCCATTTTTTTCTGATTAATAGCGGTGAATGCTGGTCAATTGAAGGTGGCCATTAGGGAATAAAACGGAGTTCAGGTTAAGTAGATTGATGACAAAATCTTTTTTTTCAACATCGCATGTTGACGAAAGGGAAGAATGATTTGTTAACAGATGTGGTGGACAAGGCTGGTGCTAACAAACAAAACATAATCCTATTGGAAAAAAAATCATCTTCACGTTCATGACATGAAACATTTCCTATAACTAAAGGCAATCATTTGTGGACTAGACATGACTGAGTATATTTCAGTAACAGAAACATTCCATCAAGAGTTCTCAGTGAAATTGCTTGACATTGCATGACTGAAAATTAATTTCGATTTGTCAGACGATATTCGTTTTTCGCTGCTAATGTACCACATTATTCCGACTTGAGGTGATAAATTTACAGTGGAGCATCAAGTCCAACGACCTGTTTTTCCATTCTAGGAATTCACAAAACTTTTATAAAATGTCGCCCCAAGAGCAATAACCTCGACTGCACAGAAAAAAATTTTGGCCTCTTACGAAACTTCAAAGGTCGCAAGCCACTCTCTCACTTTACGTACTCTGTCAGTCAGATTAATATTTATTTTAGGTCATAATCACTGTGTTCCCCAATATTACATTTGGTGTGTATGGCTTATGACTTTGTTTCATGAGAAGACTGTGAGCAGAATGTTCTTATAGCACGTGTAGCCTGTTGGGAACTTGTACCTGAGGGGCCATAGTGATGTGGGCCATTAATGTTGTGTCCAGCGACCTGGCTGTGCGCGTGATTCGGGGAAGCAGCGCTCTGTGAATTGTACCTGCAGAGGGGCCTAGGGCTGTGGCACCTCACTCATCCCGCTTAGGGCCAGAGCAGGAGGCTGCCGGCTCGCAAAGCGCTTTACCTGGGCGAGGCGACAGTCTGTCACAAAGGCAGGCGGATGGCGGGACGTGCGTGGAGGAAGCCATTTAAGAGAGAATGCTTCAATCTGAGCCTTTGTGCAAACAGTGGGACGAGCATGAAACTATAAGTATTCTCATGTTAGAAGCTGGGACGATACAATCAGAGCGGCTCGTGCACGTGTTTAGTGGAGGCAAGACTGTAATTTCTCTGACGTCAGGAATTCGCCAGGTTATATAGGCGTGACTGTCCGGGAAGCTTAATAGCCTTCTTTCAGAAATTGGAAATGGTTGGCCTGGAAAGACATCACCCTAGTCTAAAACTCCTTTCACAAGCTGCGACATGGTCCTGAACTGAACAGTGACCAAAATATACAATAAATTTCCTTTACTTCATAGCTATGGTCACAATTTTTTTGTGATCAAACTACTGGTTCGATCTTTAATGACCATCCTCAGATCTGTTTTATAAAAACATGTCCTAATATACTGGAGCCATGGCATTTGACATTGCCTCTATGGCTGCAGTATATTATGATATCTTTTTATAAAACAGATCTTTATAGATGGAAACCGGTAGTCTAATGACAAAAAATGTGTGACCATAGACGTGAAGTAAAGGAAATTTACTTCTTTTTTCATACAAGAGAAATTTTGAGTCTCTGATTGGCTCCCCTCAAGATATGCAATGCAGAGGCTTACTTCCCCAGTGTGGGAACCCCGGTGCTGTGCCTGGATTGACTACCAGGCCAGCAGAACAGTCAAGAGGGAAGATTCAATGAGGGGAGGATAGTTTTATTGGTTTGTACAACTTGGAGCCGTTTTTTTCCGCTATTTGGCTCCTGTACGGGGCTTGGTGGTAACTGATTGTGATTCTTTGTCTTCTTCAGCTTTTTATCCTCCCCGAGTGAAGAACTTCAGGTCTTTCCCCGAGTGTGTGACACTTGTGGTATGCAACGTGAGGTGGACTCAGAGCCAGTGGCAGTTTCCAAATGTACCGACAGTGGAACTGCAAATCATCTCGAACATTTCGTGTGTCACAAGGGTGAACTTAATCGTACTGAGTTGGCCATCTGATTTTTGACAATTCCAGCATGCGCCGTCGTACCTGTGAATCATACTGGTTGGTCAGACCAAGAAATGGGTGCACCTCACACTGAAATCTGCCGAGATTTCAGGGCCCTGAGAGGGAAGCTTTCCGCTTTCTAATAACCAGAACGTGTGTCCGCGTAGTCTGCAAGTTTTCGTGGACGCGTCAGAACCCTCAGCGTGCCTTTTTCTGCTGCTTCTAGAGTCAAGCTGAAAGGGTAAAGTATTCCAGCACCGGTGTGGGGTTGTTAAGTGATATTCACAGCTTCCTGTTCTCCGTGAATCATAGTTTGTGAAGTGCCTGATTTAAGTTGATTCCATTTCAATAGAATTTGGCCTCACAGTGGATTCATGTAAACGAATCTGTAAAGGGGATTAATTCAGGGGAGAACTTGTATAGTCTCCACCCCAACCAATGATTTGCCAATCAAGCACCATTCCTTTCCTGATTTATGTTTGTCATTTTTTTCTAAGGTTTATAAGCTCCATTGTAGTTGTAAAAGGATGAACAAAAACTTCTCATTATCAAACTTAAATGTGCCACTGTTCTCATTCATACTACCCCATACATTCACTGTTCTTATTTTATTGCGGTGATTAATGGATACACCAGCAATTCAGAATGAAATCGCACTAAATTAGTTAATATGATGATTAATTTGAGTTGTGAAAGTGATCGCAGCCTAAGGTAACAAAAGTGCCATGAGTAAATTCACTAATTTCACATGTAAAAATTAAGGGTGTAGCCTACGATTTGAAGATTGTAGAGAAGGTAATATTTTTCTATATGTAAAGAGAATAACATCTAGCATCACTTGAACATATATTAATGATAGAGCAAGTGACCTCTTGCAAACTGACCGCTTTCGATTTCAACAAATTGTAATGTGTGTAACTCCATATGTTTGACTGTACCACGAACCACAGTTCCAAAATTATTACATATAAACATCAGAATGTAATGTCAGATGCCTGTATATAATATTTTTTGCAGTTCTGCTCACCATATTAGCACTATATAATGTACTTATTTAATCAAGTAATGGAAGTATTTGCTTTGGCAGAAAAATAAAAAGTTTAAAATAGATACACGTGAAAACACCTGCTCATAAAGGTAAGTTGCAATATTCTTCTCTTATAAGTAACTGCACTGTGTTGCCAGCATTTCTTCCCAATCTTCTCAGGTGTGCAGCCTTTGGCATATAGGCGTCTCACTCAGACACCTGCTTGTATTAGGGCAGTGGTGGGGGAACTCAGAGCGTTGAGCAGACCAGACTGCACTCGCAGAGCGTGGACACGCTCCAGGGGCGTAAATGTTGGCCATGTCTGTGTTATGCGATTCACTAGAGTGTGCAGCGTTGAGTACAAGCAGTCCGTTGAATGTATTGGTTGGCAAGGAATAACCCACATGGAAGTCCAAGGCTGTTCTATGACAAGTGCTGCTTGTTGATGGCACATTGTGCATGCAAGTGTGTGTGTTTTGAAAGCGAGAGATGTTTTGACTTTGTTAACTTACACACTGTGAGCAAGATGACTGTATTATACAGAAAGTGATGTTGTTTGTATTACGCTGTGAATCAGCCTGAGTTGTTAATGCCAATTGTGCAAAGGAAGTCACCTTGTTATTTCCTGCATACTAATGATCAATTTCTATGTTTTAGTGTACAGGAGTTGTAAATGCGTAGGTAGTTTGTAAAGAGTTGGTTATGGGTTGTCATAGTAGCTAGTTGGTGATGGTAGTAATAGAAGACGAATATTTAGTTACGTGCTATTTAGATTATCTTAATTAGGTATAAGAGTTGTTTTAGTGACTTATGATTAGTTGCAGGAGTTATATGCATTGTATTTCCCATCTGTGACCAAAGGCCTTATGTAGTAATTGTTACTGTTGTTTCTTGATTCTGAGTACTGTGGCAATGCTTTGATTTTAATTCTCTTTACTTGTATTCTTTGTTTAAGCCCTGCTTTCAGAAACTAAACAGGGTTGCGCAGTAAGTTCTGTTTCAGTGTTACTGTATTACTGGTCTGTTATTAAGAAGAATATTATGTTCAATAAATTAATTGTTAATCTGAGTTCACACATATACAAGCCCAAGCCTAAATCCCCTTCCCCCAAATCCTGCGCTACAATAGGAAGGTTAAAGTATCACAGTGGTACATTCTGTTTATGTCGGACGTAGAGTTCAGGCTGTACCGGAAAAAATAAATACCATGATAACTTAAGTTTTTACTATTCATTTTCTTTAACAGGCAGGGGTGCAGAAGTCAGGACACAAATGGGATGAAAAGAACACGAAGGAAGCTGTAGGAAAGTGCAGACGCTTGGATATAACAAACAGAGAAGGGAGTGAGAAATATTTAGTCCCAACAAGTAAATTAGTTCATAGTGTTACGGAAAAACAATGAGGTGGATTTGAAAGCGTGATTAGAAAATAATGTTTTCGGAGAAAATACGGTGATGTACTGGAAACAGTACTGTATGATCACGTAGAAACTTGAGTTAGCCAGCTTACACATATTAGTTCTTAAATTTTCTGTATTAAATATACAGAGAAATTGAAAATAAAACTAGGCAGGTATAGTGGGACTCGCGCACTGAAGGTTTCGTACACATTTAATTATGTATGTAGACGATTCATCCACTCCGGGAATCGAGAATCTCGGCGATTTTTGCCTGTTATCGACATTGATACTGGCAAGATATTGGCTCCAGGGATTCCAGGACTTTCAAGAATGTTTTAATTTGAAGTTCTATACCTCGTTTTCTTGCCCTTCATGGCAAGCGACCCTGGGCTTACATGTCAGCAATATAATGCCCGCTCGTATACGGCTAGACTGTCTCTTGCTTGTCCTCGTGCTAGGCAAACACCACCTTGGCCAGCGACGTCGTCGGATCTCTCCCCAGTTAGAACGTTTGGAGTATTGTGGGCAGGTCCTAACTCGGGATTTTGACGGTGTAACGCGACAATTGGAAAGAATGTGGAGCGAGAGGAGGACATCCAATAACGCTATCCATCAATGCCAAGGCGAATTACTGCTTGCCTAAGGGCCAGAAATGGATTAACGCGTTATTGATTTGCTGAGTTTGTGAAGCTCTTTCTGTTGAATAAATCGTCCAGTTTTTCTGCAGTTGTAACCCTTTTTTTTGTCTTTTCATGTACATCATCAGATCTGCCGATGCCCCCCCCCCCCCCCGGCCCTTCCCCCGCCACAATCCGGATAACTACTTCGTAGTGAGTCTTCTTTTTTTTTCAGAGTGTATTATTAAGCAGGTGGCAGTAATGTCTTGGCACGTCAGTGTAACTATGAATCAGAGTCACAATTTAGACTTTGGGGCTCTTTATAGACAATGACATCAGTGTTTTACAGTGCTCCTACTGCCACTAGATCGCCTCGCTAGAGACTTACTACAAGCAGTCAGATGAAAACGAGACAGATGGGAAAAAGTAATTAAAGTGTTCATTATTTCAAAAGTAATATCCGTAACTGTTAGTATAGTACATCTGTCGTACTGTGAGACAAGACGGTCAACGCCTTCATATAAAAACGTTTGCAGTTGCCTACGGAACCATGATTGTAACTAGACGTGAACCTCTTCGTCGGAAGCAAACCTACGGCCACGAATGTTTTCCTTCAGGTCTCCAAATATATTGAAATCTCATGGGGAGAGTTCGGAACTGTATGGACGATGTGTAAGGGCTTTACAGTGAAGCTTTTGCAGGCTACTTGAAGCAACCTTGGCAACATGTGGGCCCGCACGAAGAGATGCACGCTTGGATACAGTCATGGTTGTTTAACCAAGGCAGACTTTTTGTATGAAGGCATTCACGGTCTTGTCTCGCAGTGAGATACATTTATTAACTCTTATAGGGCTTACTTTTGAAGTAATAAACAGTTTACTTATTTTTCACCATCTGTCTCGTTTTCATTTCACTGCCCCTTGTACACTCCTGGAAATTGAAATAAGAACACCGTGAATTCATTGTCCCAGGAAGGGGAAACTTTATTGACACATTCCTGGGGTCAGATACATCACATGATCACACTGACAGAACCACAGGCACATAGACACAGGCAACAGAGCATGCACAATGTCGGCACTAGTACAGTGTATATCCACCTTTCGCAGCAATGCAGGCTGCTATTCTCCCATGGAGACGATCGTAGAGATGCTGGATGTGTCCTGTGGAACGGCTTGCCATGCCATTTCCACCTGGCGCCTCAGTTGGACCAGCGTTCGTGCTGGACGTGCAGACCGCGTGAGACGACGCTTCATCCAGTCCCAAACATGCTCAATGGGGGACAGATCCGGTGATCTTGCTGGCCAGGGTAGTTGACTTACACCTTCTAGAGCACGTTGGGTGGCACGGGATACATGCGGACGTGCATTGTCCTGTTGGAACAGCAAGTTCCCTTGCCGGTCTAGGAATGGTAGAACGATGGGTTCGATGACGGTTTGGATGTACCGTGCACTATTCAGTGTCCCCTCGACGATCACCAGTGGTGTACGGCCAGTGTAGGAGATCGCTCCCCACACCATGATGCCGGGTGTTGGCCCTGTGTGCCTCGGTCGTATGCAGTCCTGATTGTGGCGCTCACCTGCACGGCGCCAAACACGCATACGACCATCATTGGCACCAAGGCAGAAGCGACTCTCATCGCTGAAGACGACACGTCTCCATTCGTCCCTCCATTCACGCCTGTCGCGACACCACTGGAGGCGGGCTGCACGATGTTGGGGCGTGGGCGGAAGACGGCCTAACGGTGTGCGGGACCGTAGCCCAGCTTCATGGAGACGGTTGCGAATGGTCCTCGCCGATACCCCAGGAGCAACAGTGTCCCTAATTTGCTGGGAAGTGGCGGTGCGGTCCCCTACGGCACTGCGTAGGATCCTACGGTCTTGGCGTGCATCCGTGCGTCGCTGCGGTCCGGTCCCAGGTCGACGGGCACGTGCACCTTCCGCCGACCACTGGCGACAACATCGATGTACTGTGGAGACCTCACGCCCCACGTGTTGAGCAATTCGGCGGTACGTCCACCCGGCCTCCCGCATGCCCACTATACGCCCTCGCTCAAAGTCCGTCAAGTGCACATACGGTTCACGTCCACGCTGTCGCGGCATGCTACCAGTGTTAAAGACTGCGATGGAGCTCCGTATGCCACGGCAAACTGGCTGACACTGACGGCGGCGGTGCACAAATGCTGCGCAGCTAGCGCCATTCGACGGCCAACACCGCGGTTCCTGGTGTGTCCGCTGTGTCGTGCGTGTGATCATTGCTTGTACAGCCCTCTCGCAGTGTCCGGAGCAAGTATGGTGGGCCTGACACACCGGTGTCAATGTGTTCTTTTTTCCATTTCCAGGAGTGTATTTAAGAAATTAAGTGAACCTGTGAACAAGTTGAAGTTTATGACCATTTACGTTCTAATTAAAACTTTTTTGTAACAAAAGTGATTTTATTGCACATTACACATTCACATGCTGTAAATTTCAACGACCAAATTGCAAATGGTGAAAAAATATTTAAAAAATTTATATGTGCGTAGCTCTGTTTCGCGCAATAGATTTTTCGCGAAAACGTCAAATTAAAATCATAAGAAGTGTTTCGTAATAAAATGTAGTTTAATTATCAATCTTTTTAATAAAATGATTTCAGAGAATAGTAATATTATTAAAGAATACATAAATCATAAGGCTGGATTATCGCTGGCCTGTGTACGCCCGATTTGCAGCTACGTAATCTCTTTTCGCCATTTTTTCGTTTCTTTTTCGACACTGCCGTACCTCTTTCATTCGCTCGGCACTGTAATTCTAAGGGTTTTTGGTTTCCTTTCGACGCGAGCTTTCTTGTGGCTGGTTTTTTATATGTCATTTGAGACAACATCTATTATTATTTTGAAATTTTTAGTTTGATATCTTTTTTCATTTACATTCCAACGAATACATTTAGTGCCTCACTTTGGGATCTAGTATTGCTTCGCAAGCTCTTTACAGCAGATGATGATGATGATGATTGGTTTGTGCGGCTCCCAACTGCGCAGTCATCAGCGCCCATACAAAGTACCAATTGTTACACAGTCCAAATTTTACAAAATCCAGTCTAGCCACTGTCACGAATGATGATGATGATGAAATGATGAGGACAACACAAACACCCAGTCCCCGGGCAGAGAAACTCCCCAACCCGTTTGGGAATCGAACCCGCTGAAATCGTGATCCAGAGGCAGCAACGCTAGCCACTAGAGTTCACAGCAGAAGTACTGTCCTAGCTAAAGACGTTCCCTCGCTACACTAATTTATTATAACTTTTTACAAAGCTAATTCGTAACAGTTACGCGCGTGCGCCTGTACTGCTACTCTGATGTCGCAGGCAAAATAAATACTGCCCGACAAACTTGTACACACCTGCGCCATACGTTGTGGGATAAACCTTTGTTTACGTATTATTAGTCCCGTATTTATTACAAATTCAGGACTGACTCTATTTTATCAAAAAAGAAAGTTTGTTCAACGAACGAAAAGCCGTTTTCACGTCAGAATCGACGAACTTATATTCTTATAATACGGAGCTTTATAATTCTATTAAGTAATGTTACATGGTATTTTTAGTGCGAAAAATATTCGAGTGTAACCTTCATAAATTATTACAATTTCGTAAAAGGTTAAGTGTTCGATACTATCCGAAATTTGCCTAGGTGAAGAGACGCCTTCTACAAGAGATGGGAGTTGGATTTGCTTATGAGAAGCCTGACTTTGGGAGCCACAAACAGGTCGCGAAAGTGAGTAGATTAGTAAGTAAATTAATACGCGGCTGCATTATCTGTGCTCCGCGTGGCGGAAGCCCCGGCTTGGGAGGCTGCAGGGTGGCAGTTAGCGGGGCCGCAGCCATTCAGTCGCCCTCTTTCTCAGGCTCCCCCCTCCCTCTCTATCCCCCCCGTCCCCCCGCCTGCCAGCCTCTTTCCAACCTGCAATTACACGCAGAGCGCACGCGACGCCGCCTCAATGCCGGAGACGTATCGTATCTTCTTCCCATTGAGGGCCATCGCTGCGGGCACGCGACCCGCCGCATCCTCCACTCGGCTGCCTCACGCTCGACCGCAGCTCTAACGAGCCTCGCCTCCCTGGCTCATACCTGTGATTCCCTACACTTCGCCTATGAAATTATGTGCTGTCACCTTACACCTGAGTCGCTACGAAAACTCCAGTGGCATACTGAGAATGTAGCTTCACCCCACACGTGTAACTGGTGGCTGATGCTAAAAGTAAAAACATTTTAATCTAACAGTTCTCCCCCCCCCCCCCCCTGCTCCACCGCCCCCACCCTGCCCTGCCATCAGGACGCCGAATAGACTAATCGTTGGCGCCAATATTGAGGAAGAACGCTCGTTTGCTGTTTTCGAGGTGCATTCAAATTGTCAGGTGCGTACACAAGTTCGTAGTGTTTTTTCCATAAGTTTAATCAAGACAACACATACACAAAACAGAGACATTAGTCATCAAAGATACCCTTTAATACACTACTGGCCATTAAAATTGCTACACCAAGAAGAAAATGGTTCAAATGGCTCTGAGCACTATGGGACTTAATTTCTGAGGTAATCAGTCCCCTAGAACTTAGAGCTACTTCAACCTGTTGGTTTGCCACTTCATCTAACTGGGGTGAAATTACATTAGGTGTTCCACAGGGTTCAATCATGCGTCCCATTCTGTTCTTGATATATGTGAACGACCTCCCTTCTTATCTGAAACAAGAAGCTGAACTGACACTATTTGCTGATGATACAGGCATCATTATTAACCCAGTAAAAGAAACTCCAATTGAAAATGATACAAGTAAGGTCTTTGGAAAAGTAATTAATTGGTTTTCTGCAAATGGACTTGCTCTAAACTTTGAAAAAAGAAACCACAGTAAATCCTATTTTCTGCTGTAAAAAGAACGGTTTCTTCAATAAATATAACACATCAGCAGAAGTCAGGAGACAGGGTAGGCCATACTAAGTTTTTGGGTGTACATGTATATGAGAATCTTAATTGGATAATTCATATTTTGGATCTTCTAAAGCGACTAGCTTCAGCAACTTTTGCAATCAGAATAATTGTCAATTTTGAGGGTATAGAAATTAGTAAGCTAACATATTTTGCATACTTTCACTCTCTGATGTCATACGGAATAATATTTTGGGGTAACTCGTTAGACAAAAAGTATTCACTGTTCAAAAGAAAGTTGTTAGAATAATGTGTGGGGTTCATAGTCGCACGTCTTATAGGCATCTTTATAGAAGATTGGGAATTATTACACAGCCTCACAGTACACTTACTCACTAATGAAATTTGTTCTCAACAACTTGGACCAGTTTAAAAACTACAGTGACATTCATAATTATAATACCAGAAAAAAGAAAGACTTACACTATACTCAGCCTATCTTTGGTACAGAAAGGGGTAAAATATGCTGCTACAAAAAGTTTTGACAAATTACCAGATGAAATAAAATGTCTGTGCATTTCTTGTGCACTTGACACGTTCCACATCATAACGGCTTCAGTACTGTGCGATTGATCAATGGAACTGAAACGTCCTCTTTGAAAAATTATGAACGACAGTGCTGGAAAAACTCTTACGTTATTTGATACAGAAAAAACTGAGTAAAACTTAACGTACTCAGACAGTTCTCTCTTTACTTATTCTGATCATCACTAAACTGTCACGCAGTATTTTAGCACAACGCAATCTGACCTTCAAAAATCCCTAAAAAAGAATGGCCCTGACTAACAATAACCTATACCTTTCATGAATCACTTACCTCACAAAAATCTTCGTTACTCGAACTACTGCAATACAGCGAGCGCCAATACTGCCAGCTTAATAAAAGATTCTAACTACTGAAGGCACTAACTACTGATAGACATAGTTAGCAAATGAAAGATTTTGATACAGAACAAAAAATGTATTTAAATGAATAGCGTTCATAAGTCATTATATATATATATATATATATATATATATATATATATATATATATATATATATATATATATATATATATAATTTTGTGACATCCATTTAAACAAATTTCCTTTTTCTGACGGACACACGTCCAGATCGTCCGCTCAAAACTCTGGCATTTCTCTCTCCCCACATCCACCACTGCTGGCTGCTCACCTCCAACCACCCATCGCTACGCGCTGTTCACATTCAGTTTGCCAACACTACACAAGCGACTATTCCAACAATGAAACGGAGTGAAGTTGCGCATCATGCAGCCTAATGAGCACAGTTGGAGTCGTAACACGACGTCCTGTGGCTGCACGAAATGCATCATTCAACATGGTGGCGTTGCTGTCAGGGTTCCTCCGAGTCATAATCAGTAGGTAGCGGTCATCCACTGCAGTAGTGGCTCTTGGGCGGAGTGAGCTAGGCATGTCATCGACAGTTCAGGTCTCTCTGTATCTCCTCCAGGTCCGAACTACATCGCTTTGGTTCACTCCGAGACGACTGGACATTTCCCTTGTTGAGAGCCCTTCCTGGCAGAAAGAAACAATGCGGACGCGCTCGAACCACGGTATTGACCGTCTAGGCATGCTTGAACTGCAGACAACACGACCCGTATACCTCCGTCCTAGTGGAATGTCTGAAACTGATCGGCTGTCGGACCCCCTCCGACTAACAGGCGCATAGCTGTTTACATCTTTGGGCGGGTTTAGTGGCATCCCTGAACAGTCAAAGGGACTGTGTCTGTGATACAATATCCACAGTCAACGTCTGTCTTCAGGAGTCCTGGGAATTATATTATTGAACTATATAAAATAAAATTGTTATAACTTCGGAACAGTTTGCCTTAGGACGTTCAAACTGTACAGTTGGCAGTGGGGCATGACGGGAATTAATAATTAGTATGCTCATGAATTGTTTGGTTTAGCGATGAAGACCACTTTTATTTCGATGGATTTGTCAATAAGTAAAATTGCCGCATTTGGGCGACTGAGAATCCGCATTTCGCGATCGAGAAGTCTTTTCACCCTCACTGGCTGACTGTATAGTGTGCAATGTCCAGTCACGGAATAACCGGTGCGATATTCCTTGATGGCACGGTGTCTACCCCATTACTCAGATTTCAACAAGATGGGGTTCATACAAGACGGAGCTCGATTCCATAAAAGCAGGAGATCGTTTAATGTTCTGGAGGAGCACTTGGGGGCTGCATTCTGGCTCTGGGGTATCCAGATGCCACTGGCATGAGCCTTGATTGGCCGCCAAATTCTTCGGCTCTGAACACTTGCGACTCCTTTCTGTGGGGCTGTATTAATGAGAAGGTGTACAGCAATAACACCAAAACCATTGCTGAGCTGAAACAGCCATTTAAGGGCTCATCGACACCATCGATGTTCCGACACTTCAGCGGTTCATGCGGAGTTTCACTATTCGTCTGCGCCACATGATGGCCAATGATGGCAGACATATCGAACATATGATAACCTAAATCCGAATATATGTAGTGACGTTTACATGTTGAACAATGCATGTGCACGCAGTAGTTTCTAATTTTTTTTCCATATACAGTAGTTCAATAATTGTCACACTGTATACATTTTCTCTCTCTCTCTCTCTCTCTCTCTCTCTCTCTCTCTCTCTCTCTCTGTGTGTGTGTGTGTGTGTGTTAGAAAGAGGGATTATGAAATTGGAATAAGAAACTGCTGCCACTGAGCATTGTGATATATAGATATATCTATAAATGATACGACACATAAGGTGAGCGGTACGTTAAGAAAGCTTAACCGCGTACAGCACATGACCGGAACCGCCATCATAGGGCAAAGGAATAGACGTAATTTCGACCCAAGATTGTCACAACCAAACAGGTCTATGTTGTGTTCACAACCATACACTGCAAACCACTGTGCAGTGCTCGGCTGTGGTTGCTGGATTGTATCAGTTATTAGGTATTGTCCCCCTTCCATACACGTAAGGGCCGCGGGAAGAATGAGTGCTTAAACGCCTCTGTGCACACTGCAATTATCTAATCTTGTCGCCCAGATCCATGTGAGAGCGATACGTAGGGGGTTGTAGTGTATTCCTGGACTCGTCACTTAGACGGTTCTTGACACATTGTAAGTACTCTTTCTCGGGACAGTTTGCGTCTATCTTTAAGCGCCCGCCAACTGAGTTTTTTCGTCGTGACACTCTCGCATGGGTCAAACAAACCAGTGACAACTCGTGCTGTCTTCCTCTGTATATCTTCAATATTCCCTTTAGTCCTATTTCGTGTGGGTCCCACAAATTTGAGTAATGCTCTAGGAAGTGACGCACCTTTGCTTTGTAAGCAATGTCGTTTGTAGACTGATTGCGTGATCCTAGTACTCTAGCAATGTTTCGAAATCTGTGTTACCTAGAATTCAGCCTATGTGATCGTCAATTTCGTAGCCCTACAAAGTTTTACGCCCAGGTATTTGTATCAGTTGGCGGATTCCAGTTGTGACACGTTGATAATATAGCCATAGGACACTACAGGGTGATTCAGAAAGAAAGAACAGATTTCAGATTTTATTACAGACAAAGTATGAAAGATAGGAATACATGTCATAGGATGTAGGTAGGTTGAAAGTTTCATGTTCGCACAGACGCTATCCCATACATACCACATGAGCATCATGTGTTGCACGAGAAACATCGAAATGGCAATCCATTTCATTCCACATACGAATCAGCGAGTTCCTGCTTACTGAATCGACAGCTTCAACAATTCGATTTCTCAGCTCTTGAAAAGTAGCACCATGGGTGGACAAGATCTTGTTGCCCACTTCTTCCAACGTTGTGGGATGATGTTGTTAAGATAACGCCGTACCTGAAGGTGAAAGTGAGCGGTGTGCCGTCGTGCATAAAGATGAAATCAATTGGAATCTTCGTGAAGCTGATGAAACAACCATGTCCAGGTACGACATTCCTGTCACAGTTTGCTCCCCAAAAAGGGAAGGTGAACAGAAACGGCACAAAATAGATTCCGTTTCAGCGACGACGACGTCAGGGTTCTATGACCTCCAAACTCTCACCTTATGGCGGTTTATTTTACCCAATAGACGAAACGTCGTTTCGTCCGAAAAGATGAGTCGTTCGGAAAAAGTGTTCTCTGCCCTATCCTGGAGAGCTGAAGCGCAAAATTCGTACCTTCCGCTATGGTCACCGGGACCCAATTGCTGCCGTAACCTCAACTTGTAAGACTTCATGTGCAAACGTAGTTTCGGAACACACCACATCGTTGTTTGAGGAAGCTGTAGTTCCTGGCCAACCTGTCTTGTGAACTTCCAAGGACTTCGTGTGAACGCACCTCGAATACGCTCAACATTTTCATCAGATGTGCGTGACCGACCAATACACTTCCCTTTGCATATGCAACCAGCTTTCAAGAATTTTGTATGCCAATCACAAATCGTCTTGAACAACGGCGGCTTCTTGCTTGATCAACGCGGAATGTGTGTTGTGTTTGAACAGTGGGTTAATTTCGTGCAAATTCCAACGAATTATAGGCTCTTAGCTGTTCCTTATCTGTATACACGCTTTGGGAGGCAATCTGAGTAGTCGTCTTAGGTTGTTTGCAAATGACGCTGTCGTTTATCGACTAGTAAAGTCATCAGAAGATCAAAATAAATTGACAAACGATTTAGAAAAGATATATGTGTGGTGCGAAAATTGGCAATTAACCCTAAATAACGAAAAGTGTGAGGTCATCCACATAAGTACTAAAAGGAGTCCGTTAAACTTCGGTTACACGATAAATCAATTAAATCTAAAGGCCGTAAATTCAACTAAATATCTAGGAACTACTTTTACCAATAACTTAAATTGGAAGGAACACATAGAAAATGTTGTGGGGAAGGCCAACCAAAGACTGCGTTTTATTGGCAGGACACTTAGGAAATGTAAAAGATTTACTATGGAGACTGCCTACACTATGCCTGTCCGTCCTCTTTTAGAGTACTGCTGCGCGGTGTGGGATCCTTACCAGATAGTATTGACGGACTATATCGAAAAAGTTCAAAGAAGAGCAGCACGTTTTGTATTATTGCGAAATAGGTGTGGGAGTGTCACTGAAATGATACAGGATTGAGGATGGACATAATTAAAACAAAGGCGTTTTTCGTTGCGGAGGAATCTTCTCACGAAATTCCAATCACCAACTTTCTCCTCCGAATGCGAAAATATTTTTTTGACGCCAACTTACATAGGGAGAAAAGATCGCCATTATAAAATAAGGGAAATTAAAGCTAGCACCGAAAGATGTAGGTGTTCGTTTTTTCGGCGCGCTGTACGAGGTTGGAATAACAGAGAATTTTTGTGAAGGTGGTTCGATTAACCATATGCCAGACACTTAAATGTGATTTGCAGAGTACCCATGAAGATGTAGATTTAGACACAAAGTGATTACTCTTGTCATGTTGTCGCACGTTTCTTCAACATAACCCAGCTGTATCAAAATCTGGAACCTTCCTCTATCCAGTGACTTGCCCAATGCGTTTCTATATTTTATAGTTTTAACATTTAAATCTGTTCTTTCACGTTGAATCAGCCTGTACTGTTTTCGTTTTAGGAAAGGCGTATTTTTACATTTCTGAACATTACCTATCATTGCACTGTTGTAAATCTTCTCAGGACCTGAATGAATACTTATGCAGCTTCTTTCAGACAATACTTCATTATCGATAACCACATTATTCTGCAGACAGTTTGAGGTTGCTATTACATTGCCTGAAAATTCATTAACATACAGGGTCCCAACACATTTCCCTGGGCTCAAATGTAGCAATATGCACCTCTGTCGATGACGCTTCATCCAAGATAAGGTGCTGCGTCCTCCCTAGGAAGATATCGATCTAATCACAGACTTTGCTTGATACTCCATGCGGTCATGTTATTGATAATAAGTGTAGGTGTCGTTCAAATGTGTGTGAATTCCTAAGGGACCAAACTGCCAAGGTCCTCGATCCCTAGACTTACGCACTACATCAACTAACTTAAAGTAACTTACGCTAAGAACAACACACACACCCATGCCCGAGGGAGGACTCGAACATCTGGCGGGAGGGGCCACGCAGTCCATGACAAGGCGCCTCAAACGGCGCTGCCACTCGCCGCGGATGTGTTGTGAGAAAAGTATAAATTGGGTTTCACATGATAGATGTTTACAGAATGCATGCCGGTTGGTATGGAGAAGTCAATCTGTTCGAGATACCTCGTTACATTCGAGATGAGAATCTGTTCTGAGATTCTACAACGAATGGACGTCAAAGATGTTAGCCATGTGTTTTGTTAATCACTTGTAGTACTGTTCTTCTAGACGGGCGTCACTTGTGTTTTTTTTCCCAACTACCGAGCATTGATTTTTGTACGAATTATCTACGGTATTTCATAGTTAAAAGAGAGTCTAACTCAGCCACAAATTCAGTATAGGATCTGATAGAGATTCAATAGCCCCCTGGTGCTTTGCTCAGCTCTACCGATTTCAGACGTTTCTCGTTTTCACCGTAGCAGCAGTGCTAAATTTTCCGTTCGTGTATAACAGGAGACAATAATTACTTGAAACAAGTAATCAGTGAAATAGATTCCAGGGCGTTGTATTTGTCGTCGATTGTTCATCGGAGACAAAGATAACGTCAGGAGTGCTCCGGGGAAGTGTAAGATAAATAAACGATATGACGAATACGGGAGCAGCAGTCTGCGCCTGTTTAGCGATGATGTTGCAGTATACGGCACAGCGTCGTCACTGAGTGACTGAAGGAGGATACAGGACGACTTGGGGAGAATTGCTATTTGGTCTGATGAATATCGACGACGATGAGGTCCCATACTCTGGGGAGCGTAGGGGACGATGCGAGAGACCCGCACCGCCGTACTAGGCGAGGTCCTAGTGGAGGTGGTATGCCATTGCCTTGCTCCGAGCGTAATGGGGATGAATGATGATGATGCAGACGACACAACAACACCCAGTCATCTCGAGGCAGGAATAATCCCTGACCCCGGCGGGATCAGGGATTTCCTCTGCCTCGTGATGACTGGGTGTTGTGTGCTGTCCTTAGGTTATTAGGTTTAAGTAGTTCTAAGTTCTAGGGGACTGATGACCATAGATGTTAAGTCCCATAGTGCTCAGAGGCATTTGAGCCAATCCCTGACCCCCACGGGAATCGAACCCGGGACCCTATGCGCAGGAAGCAAGAAAGCTTCCGCAAGACCACGAGCTGCGGACTGATGAACATCAGGTTGATCTAAATGTATGAAAACATAAGCTAACGCAGATGAGTAGGAAAAATAATCTTGCAATATAGCAATACAATATTAGTTGTCTGCTGCTTGACACATTCACGGTGATTAAATGTCTAGGCGAAACATTGCAAAGCGTATGTAATGGAACGAGCGCATAAGGTCGGTTATAGGGAGGGCGAAAGGTCACTTTAGTGAATGAATTTTAGGAAAGTGTAGCTCATCTATAAAGGAGACTTCGGGAGGACGACGATTCAAATCCCCGTTCAGCCATCGACACTTTAGTTTTCCGTTATTTCCCTAAACTGCTCCAGAGAATTGCCGCGATGGTTCCTTTGAAAAGGTCACTGGCGATTTCCTTCCCCATTCTTCCAAATTCCTATGCTTGCTTTCTCTCTGTGGAACGCATTGTCGACGTTAAACGCTGATCTTCCTTCCTCTTTTTTTTAACACGTTTTTATTAGGTCTTTAATTGTCTGTTTGTCTGTTCGGCATAAATTTTGCAAATGATTTTGAACTAATTTCCCCGTGAGCTAGAGACCTGAGACTTTCAATGGCTCACAACTGGATGACAATGTGTCTGGCGTGTGGCGGATGGTACTTCGTTCCTATGTCTTTTCGCTAAAAATTTTGCAGCTGAATTCAAATTAACTTTCCGATGAACTAGAGGCATGAACCTTCCATAATAGCTCATAATTAAACGACTATTCAATATTAATTCGCTTCTTTGTCTGTACTTTGTATCTCACTTCCATTTCTACCTTTTACTGGGACAGTCGTGGGTGTTTCGTGGCAGAAACTATTGCTGGTAAGCCCAGTGAGATCTCAACCGAGCGAGGTGGCGCAGTGGTTAGACACTGGACTCGCATTCGGGAGGACGACGGTTCAATCCCGCGTCCGGCCATCCTGATTTAGGTTTTCCGTGATTTCCCTAAATCGCTCCAGGCAAATGCCTGGATGGTTCCTTTCAAAGGGCACGGCCGACTTCCTTCCCCGTCCTTCCCTAATTCGATGAGACCGATGACCTCGCTGTCTGGTCTCCTTCCCCGAACCAACCAACCAACCCAGTGCGATCTCGATTCTCTCTCTTTTATCTTCGCATCCTTTTCGCGAAATATACGTAGAAATGAGGAATCCATTGGTTGACTCAGGGATAGAGAAACTGAAATGAACCTGAAATTTACAGCATGTGTGTGTTGTAATTTGATCAAAATGTCTGAAATCAATTGAAATATTTGACAAACTGAGGACTAAAAATCAAAAATTAATTCTTAAAAAGAATTTTTTTAGTGTAACCCTTTTTCTAAAAGGGACTAAAAGGCATAAGATAATTTCTCCGACCCCATACAGATTTCTAACACCACACAGAGACTTCTGAAAATCTGTGCTTCTAAATTTTTAATAGCTATGACAATACTTATAAAATTTGAAATGAAAAACGTGGGACGCATACCTTAGATAACAGCAAGGAGCGCGGAGAATAGCTGTCACTGAGAAAAATCACTTAACAGTTCATATCATTTGCAGTGCAATAAAACTGTAATCGACTTCGGAGAAGATTTCGTACAACAATGATCTATTGTAAGCGTCCCATGTTTTTCGTCTTAAATTTTACATGTACTCATGGCTATTAAAAAATGATAATCACAAATTTTCCAGACTGTCTGTATGGTGTTAGGAATCTGTATGGGGCTATGAGAAAATATTAGATACCTTTTAGCCTGTTTCATAAAATGCTATATGAAAGAGATTTTTGTTTATATAATTTTTTTATACAGGAGACCGTGTATAGCACATTTGTGTTACCCGACCTGGAGTACGGCTCGAGTGTTTGGGATCTGCATTAAGTCGGATTTAAAGAAGACGTCGAAGCAATTCAGAGGCGTGGTGCTGGATTTCTTATCGGTAGGTTCGATAACTACCCAAGTATTACGGAAATGCTCCGTGAACTGAAATGTGAGTCGTCGTTCTTTTCGCGAAACGCTTTTGAGAAAATTTTTAAAAAATGTATGTGAATCCCTAAGGGACCAAACTTCTGAGGCCATCGGTCCTGAGACTTACGCACTACTTAAAATAACTTAACGCTAAGGACAACACTCACACCCATGCCCGAGAGAGGACTCTGGCGGGAGGGGCCGCACGATTAGTGACATGGCGCCTCTAACCGCTCGGCGAGATAATTTAGTGAAACGACATTCGCAACAGATTGCTGAACAACCCTAGTGCCATCAACATACATCTCGCGAAAGGACATCGAAGGCAAAGTAAATCAGGTACAGAAGCATATAGACAGCCGTTTACGCCTCGCTAGCAGTTGCACAATGTACAGTCCACCTTGCACCGTATCGTGATTTTCGGTGTATGTATGCAGTTGTAGATCGACAGACAGATCGTGAGGCGGAGAACCTGGAGCCACAACTAACATTTCACTTTAGATTCGCATAACCGAGCACACATCATCGCCGAAGCAGCCAAGGGAAACATAATTTCCCGTCAAGAATGTGACAACCGAACAAACGTAAGTTGCATAGTGATCGTTGGAGCCACCGTTTTCTTTTTTCGTTAACAGTGCTAAATATTAAATTTATGCTCAACAGTTTCCAGGAGAGGACAAGTGCCTTCTTTTGTTCCTTCCTTCCCCTTCTGCCCCTCACCCCTTTCCGGATGGTTATGGACGCCCTTGCGGACGCCTATGAACCCCCTCGATCCCTAGATCTCGGAGACACGCAGTATATACTTTTCGAACCGTTTACGACGCAGTGAATGTCATAGACAACGGCGGGAGGAATAAAGAAGACGAACGGCTGTGTGTTCTCACAGACGTGGAGAGCGAACAGCCCTCGAGGTCACAATAGACCTCTCCCAAAGCTTCCGCACGGGTCGCGGTGCGGAACCAGCTCTCGGGCTTAGCCGGCGGCGGTGCCGGAAAAAGAAATGTTAGGCAACAGCACGACTCCGGTGACTGCAAAGGGTTAAGCCCTTCTCGAGGAAGCCCTGCAGTGCTCGGCGGGAATAAAGACTGCACGCGCTTTCGCCGGTAGCGCGGCCGGCCCGCCAGTCAACCGAACCAGGGCGTTTATTCATGAGGGCTCCCGCCGCCGGCTTAGGAGCCGTATGTTTATGCCTGCATACAGAATCGAGCTGTAAGCTCTCGAATGCGAGCGGCAGCCCCACCCTATTTGCATTGAGCACCTAGACGCTCCTTTCTGCAGCGACGCCGCAGCTTCTACTCTCTAAACGTAATATTCGACTTGTGCTCACAATAACCGCGTGACCTGTTCATCACTTTCTGACTGTGGCTCACGGATATGTTATCTACATCTACATTTAACTCCGCAAACAACCTTGCGGTGTGTGGCGGAGTGTGCTTCTTGTACCACTATCTCTTCTCCCCCTGTCTTGATCTACAGCTGATCAGGTGTGCAGCTGGACTGAAGAGGGAACAAATGAACAGTTTATGCAACTAAAAATGAAATTGTCCTTCTGCTTAACACCGCAGTGTCTGGATAGTTAAATATTTCATCTCTGTACCGGCCCACCCGCTGCAAAAGATCTCTAAAGAACGGTACATTTAATCTTCAATTGGGGCAGCAAAGGGAAAGCGAAACAAGGAGAGCTTGCTTTGAGAAGAATACAAGGCTGGTCCTTTACAGGTAGCCTACCCCAGTAGTCGGCAAATTCGTTAATCAACAAAGCCAAATATGAACAGTGCAACTACTGAAATTTCTTTTGAGAGTCAAATTTTGAAACTTTGTAGGTGGGTACATCGTTATTTGCTTAATTAGGAGACTCCCAAGCTGGTCTTTGCTAAAAAACGTCCTCAATATGATTGAGGTATGTTGCCAGAGGTCCAACTTTCCCAGCCACACTCGTCTTGTATCGCTGTTTCGTATGTCCTCTTTCGTTCGTCCCCTGTATATGTCCAAACAATCTCAGCATACCTTTCTCAATATTCTTAATTTCGCCATCTTCACAAAACTCCCTAAATTAACAAATTTTAAGAAAAAATTTAAATTTTAGTTGAGCTACAGGTTCGTTGATCGAAACTTGATGTCACGCTGAATAACAATTTTATTTATCGACAAAATTAAATTGTAACGTTCAAAATGGTTCAAATGGCTCTGAGCACTGTGGGACTCAACTGCTGTGGTCATAAGTTCCCTAGAACTTAGAACTACTTAAACCTAACTAACCTAAGGACACCACACACATCCATGCCCGAGGCAGGATTCGAACCTGCAAACGTAGCGGTCGTGCGGTTCCAGATTGTAGCGCCTTTAACCGCTCGGCCACTCCGGCCGGCAATTGTAACGTATCCATAAAATTAAGTCATGACAGTGACTGACAAACTCTAATGTGATCAATGGCCTGGATCTCTTTCGAAAGTTTGGGTAAGTCAAGTCTGTATGTTGTTTTCAAGTTTAGGCACGTCCGTCTCCTCAGTGGAATGGTCAGTGCGTCAGATGTCATGCGAGGGGCACTGTTCGATTCCCGGCCGGGTCGGAGACGTTCTCCACTCGGGAACTGGGTTGTGTTGTCTTCCTCCTCATCGACCCGCAAGTCGTCGAAGTGGCGGCGACTAAAAACACTTGCACCAGGCTTCCGCTATACCTGACGGGAGGCCCTAGCCACACGCACGTTTCATTTCAACTTTAGGCACCATTCCAGGTTCTCATCAATAAGAAGACTTCTCAGTTTGCTCTTAATAAGATTTGTATTTGAAAACAATTTTTTGCGTGAATAAGTAGACCAGAATAAGGCAACGCAGCAAATACTAGTTTTTTCAGTTGGCTACATGAGTCAGGAATCTTATTTCAGATTTAAAAATGTAGCTGATGTAGGTCTTTCAAAGCAGAGCACTTGCTCTTTGACCTAATTTCACATTTTTTTCTCTAGTATTTCCATACCAGCACAAAGTAGTTCAAATTTATTTGTTTTTTTAAACCCAGCAACTCTGTTTCACGTTGCCAATGTTATTATTAAAGACAGAAATATTTAATTCTGTTACAGCAGCACGAGGAGGTTCCTAATGCCCACAGGCGGTATTTCGTGGAAGATCCACACTCAAGGGGCCACGGAGTCGCATGTGGTTCGCAAAGTCACGGCTAGCCGACAACTGGCTACCCCATTCGCAACCGTCGTACGCCGTAATACAAGGGGCAGTGAAATGAAAACGAGACAGATGGTAAACTGTTTATTACTTCAAAAGTAAGCCGTATAAGAGTTAATAAATGTACATTCCTGGAAATGGAAAAAAGAACACATTGACACCGGTGTGTCAGACCCACCATACTTGCTCCGGACACTGCGAGAGGGCTGTACAAGCAATGATCACACGCACGGCACAGCGGACACACCAGGAACCGCGGTGTTGGCCGTCGAATGGCGCTAGCTGCGCAGCATTTGTGCACCGCCGCCGTCAGTGTCAGCCAGTTTGCCGTGGCATACGGAGCTCCATCGCAGTCTTTAACACTGGTAGCATGCCGCGACAGCGTGGACGTGAACCGTATGTGCAGTTGACGGACTTTGAGCGAGGGCGTATAGTGGGCATGCGGGAGGCCGCGTGGACGTACCGCCGAATTGCTCAACACGTGGGGCGTGAGGTCTCCACAGTACATCGATGTTGTCGCCAGTGGTCGGCGGAAGGTGCACGTGCCCGTCGACCTGGGACCGGACCGCAGCGACGCACGGATGCACGCCAAGATCGTAGGATCCTACGCAGTGCCGTAGGGGACCGCACCGCCACTTCCCAGCAAATTAGGGACACTGTTGCTCCTGGGGTATCGGCGAGGACCATTCGCAACCGTCTCCATGAAGCTGGGCTACGGTCCCGCACACCGTTAGGCCGTCTTCCGCTCACGCCCCAACATCGTGCAGCCCGCCTCCAGTGGTGTCGCGACAGGCGTGAATGGAGGGACGAATGGAGACGTGTCGTCTTCAGCGATGAGAGTCGCTTCTGCCTTGGTGCCAATGATGGTCGTATGCGTGTTTGGCGCCGTGCAGGTGAGCGCCACAATCAGGACTGCATACGACCGAGGCACACAGGGCCAACACCCGGCATCATGGTGTGGGGAGCGATCTCCTACACTGGCCGTACACCACTGGTGATCGTCGAGGGGACACTGAATAGTGCACGGTACATCCAAACCGTCATCGAACCCATCGTTCTACCATTCCTAGACCGGCAAGGGAACTTGCTGTTCCAACAGGACAATGCACGTCCGCATGTATCCCGTGCCACCCAACGTGCTCTAGAAGGTGTAAGTCAACTACCCTGGCCAGCAAGATCTCCGGATCTGTCCCCCGTTGAGCATGTTTGGGACTGGATGAAGCGTTGTCTCACGCGGTCTGCACGTCCAGCACGAACGCTGCTCCAACTGAGGCGCCAGGTGGAAATGGCATGGCAAGCCGTTCCACAGGACTCCATCCAGCATCTCTACGATCGTCTCCATGGGAGAATAGCAGCCTGCATTGCTGCGAAAGGTGGATATACACTGTACTAGTGCCGACATTGTGCATGCTCTGTTGCCTGTGTCTATGTGCCTGTGGTTCTGTCAGTGTGATCATGTGATGTATCTGACCCCAGGAATGTGTCAATAAAGTTTCCCCTTCCTGGGACAATGAATTCACGGTGTTCTTATTTCAATTTCCAGGAGTGTATCTCACTGCGAGACAAGACCGTGAATGCCTTCATACAAAAAGTCTGCAATGGTTAAACAACCATGACTGTATCCAAGCGTGCATCTCTTCGTGCGGGCCCACATGTTGCCAAGGTTGCTTCAAGTAGGCTGCAAAAGCTTCACTGTAAAGCCCTTACACATCGTCCATACAGTTCCGAACTCTCCCCATGAGATTTCAATATATTTGGAGACCTGAAGGAAAACATTCGTGGCCGTAGGTTTGCTTCCGACGAAGAGGTTCACCTCTAGTTACAATCATGGTTCCGTAGGCAACTGCAAACGTTTTTATATGAAGGCGTTGACCGTCTTGTCTCACAGTACGACAAATGTACTATACTAACAGTTACGGATATTAAATTGAAGTAATGAACACTTTAATTACTTTTTCCCATCTGTCTCGTTTTCAGCTGACTGCTTGTAGTAAGTCTCTAGCGAAGCGATCTAGTGGCAGTAGGAGCACTGTAAAACACTGATGTCATTGTCTATAAAGAGCCCCAAAGTCTAAATTGTGACTCTGATTCATAGTTACACTGACGTACCAAGACATTACTGCCACCTGCTTAATAATACACTCTGAGAAAAAAAAAAGAAGACTCACTACGAAGTAGTTATCCGGATTGTGGCGGGGGATGGGCCGGGGGGGGGGGGGGGGAGGATTGGAAGATCTGATGATGTACATGAACAGAGAAATAAAAGGGTTACAATTGCAGAAAAACTGGACGATTTATTCAACAGAAAGAGCTTCACAAACTCAGCAAATCAATAACGCGTTAATCCATTTCTGGCCCTTAGGCAAGCAGTAATTCGCCTTGGCATTGATGGATAGCGTTATTGGATGTCCTCCTCTCGCTCCACATTCTTTCCAATTGTCGCGTTACACCGTCAAAATCCCGAGTTAGGACCTGCCCACAATACTCCAAACGTTCTAACTGGGGAGAGATCCGACGACGTCGCTGGCCAAGGTGGTGTTTGCCTAGCACGAGGACAAGCAAGAGACAGTCTAGCCGTATACGAGCGGGCATTATATTGCTGACATGTAAGCCCAGGGTCGCTTGCCATGAAGGGCAAGAAAACGAGGCATAGAATATCGTCGACTTATCACTGTGCTGACTGTCTATCAAAAATGGTTCAAATGGCTCTGAGCACTATGCGACTTAAATTCTGATGTCATCAGTCGCCGAGAACTTAGAACTAATTAAACCTAACTAACCTAAGGACACCACACACATCCATGCCCGAGGCAGGATTCGAACCTGCGACCGTAACGGTCGCTCGGTTCCAGACTGTAGCGCCTAGAACCGCACGGCCACTCCGGCCGGCGACAGTCTATCGTTATGATTAACATCTTTATGGGTAATTTAGAAACGATACGTTGACACTCACTGAGCGAGGTGGCGCAGTGGTTAGCACACTGGACTCCCACTCGGGAGGACGACTGTTCAATGCCGCGTCTTGCCATCCTGATTTAGGTTTTCCTTGATTTCCCTAAACCGCTCCAGGAAAATGCCGGGATGGTTCCTTTGAAAGGGCACGGCCGACTTCCTTCCCTAATCCGATGAGACCGATGACCTCGCTGTTTGGTCTCTTCCCCCAAACAACCAAACCCAACCCGTTGACACTCTGTCGTCGCTCTTTCGCACCAGCGCTACGAAGTGATATACAGTAAAATGTGAACAAACCATTGAGATCAATTTCTAATTCATTTATAATCTCAAAAGACTAATTTCAGCAGTCTTTGTGTAATTTTGAGATCAAAATTGTACAAAGGCTGCTGAAATTTCTCCTAAGAGATTAGAAATAAATTGTTGAAATTAAATATAACTGGTTGTAAGAGGTCTGGATGGATCAACACGTGTGAATCACATCTTTATAAATAGCAATAACAATGTTATTAAATTATGAAGCACAAGTTCAACCATAATGGCAGCCTGTAATATCAACGGATATTAAGTCTTTTCCTCTAACAAGAACATCTGAGATTTAAATTAGCGCGTTGTAGCCTACTGTCAATACAGCTGTCTTCTGAACTTCAAACTAGCCTAAGTACATCACACACATCCATGCTCGAGGCAGGATTCGAACCTGCGACCTTAGTAGTCGCGTGGTTCCAGACTGACGCGCCTAGAACCGCTCGGCCACCGCGGCCGGCTCTTCTGAACTGCGTTGATGGACAAAAGAATTGCATCGCCATTAAATATGCATCATAAAAGCATAAAAAGTATTCCATATGCTGTTAATGGTGCTAAAAAGTAATATAGTAGCAGTTTTTTTACTAATTCGAGGTGTGTAGGCTTCCGGTGTCACAGGGAGTTAACATAAAAGTTTGATGGGTATGGAAACGCAATACCATATCGAGTTATTTTTTATATTAGCTTTTATGTATACAGATTAGTAATTTAGGACAGTGTGCATCATTAAATTCAACTTCGTGCTGTCTTCGATGTGAACTATACCCTCACATGTACGGTTCATGCATCATACTCAGATGCTCAAATTAGGTGTAATCATCATACCTGGGATACCACTAGAGGTGATATAACGTTCCTAATCCTTTAATTATTAGTTATTTGAGTCAACAGACAGCTGACTGGTTAAATGGCCTGCCACAAAATCCTCTCTTGCACCAACCTCTTCATCTCAGAGCAGCACTTGCAACCCTATGTCATTAATTGTTTGTTGGGTATACGAGTATTTCAATAACTATCATCGAGGGAAATGACTCAGTGGTTAGCCCATAGGACTCGCATTCGTGAGAACGATGGTTCAAATCCCCGTCCGGCCTTCTAAATTTAGGTTTTCCATGATTTCCCTAAATTGCTCCAGGTATACTCCGGAACGGTTCCTTTGAAAAGAGCACGGCCGATTACCTTACCATCCTTACGCAATGCGAGCTTGTGCTCCGCCTCTAGTGACCGCTCTGTCAATCGGACGTTAAACTCCAGTCTTCCTTCCTTCAAGATCTATCTTCTCCTGCTATTTTTACTTTTTACAGTTACCTCTAGTAGCATGGAAGTTATTCCCTGATGTTTTAACGCATATTCTGTCACCACGTCATTTCCCTTGTCATTGTTTTACGTACGTTCCTTTCTTCCAGGAGTGCTAGTTATTGAAACGTTCGCAGAAGAGCTTCTGTGAAGTTTGGAACGTAGGAGACGAGGTACTGGCAGAACTGAAGCTGTGAGGACAGGCAGTGAGTCGTGCTTGCGTAGGTCAGATGGTAGCCGGCACAGTTCGGTCAGATGGCATCTCGCCCTCTGTAATAAAAAAAAAAAACTGAGTAAAAGGAGTCAACAATCAACTTTAACGGATTACTTGTGACGTCCGCCCAGATCAAACGCAACGAACAATACCGAAAAAAATGAAAAATAAAGACGTCAGAGCACTTGCCTGCGAAAGGCGGAGGTCCCGATTTCGAGTCTCAGTCCGGCACACAGTTTAAATCTGCCAGGAAGTTTCATATCAGCGTACACTCCGCTGCAGAGTGAAAATCTCTTTCTGGTATGTTCCTTTTTTCGCTAACTCTGCAGAGAACCTCTACATTCCTTATCAGTCCATCTCATTTTCAAGATCTTTTTATAGTACCACATGCGAAATACTTCGATTCTCCTTTTTCCAGTTTCCACATAGCCTCTTATTCACTTCCATGCAACACTGTGCTCCCAATTCTCAGAAATTTCTTCCTCGAGGCCAATGTTTGATAGCAATAGTCTTCTTTGGGACAGTAATCTCCTATTTGCCTGTGATAGTCTGCTGTTTATGTCCATGTTCGTCTGCCACATGTTGTTTTTCTTCAAGGTAACAGAATTTCTTTATTTAACCTACTTCGTGGTCACCAGTTTTGACATTACGTTCATTGTTAATCTTATTTCTCCTACTCCTCATTACTTTCGTTTGTTTCTTTGATTTACTCTCAATTTATAGTGTGTTCTCATTAGCTGTTAATTCCATTGAGCGGGTCCTTGAATTGTTTCTCACTTTCATTGATGAGAGCAATGACACCAGGTAAATTTGTCACTGATATCCTTGTAGCTTCAATTTTAAACGCACTCACTGCCTCTTCGAGGTACAGATTGAACGTCAGGAACAAAAGACTGCCCTCTGTCTGAAACCTTGTTTAAGCGGAGCACGTCATTATTGATCTCCCATTCTTATTGTTTCCTCTTTGTTCTTGTGCCATTTTACATTCTCGAGCGCCTTTTTTTTGTAGCCCGGCAAATCATGTGAACGTGTTTTGACTTTTCTTCTGTCTTTCTTTCATTATCAAGCGCAACATTAGAACTGGCTCTCTCAAGCCCTTGCCTTTCCTAAAGCCAAAGTGATCGTCACGTGACAGAAATTCAATTTTGTTTTCCATTCTTCTGATTATTATCATTGTCAGAAACTTGGAAGCAAGACCTATTAAGCTGGTGGTGCTATACTTCTCACACGTACCTGCATTTGCTATGTTCGGCATTGTGTGAACGATATTTTTCGAAAATAGTATATCTCCAGAATCATGGAGTGTACATACCAACATGAATAGTCATTTGGTTCCCATTTCCCCATGATTCCCCCCAATGAGTTTAGAAATTACGAAAGAATGTTATCTGTCCCTTCTAGAGTGCACCCTAAACGCCTATTCTTTTAATTTCACCGATAGCTATTTTGCCTTTTCTATATGGTGAAATAGTCCTTCCGATGGACATATACTTTTCGATTTCTTCATATTTTTCCTATAGCCCTTCCGATTTAGCTTTTTCATTTTTGAATTGTACTGATGTATTCCTGGTTTTCCCTGTCGGCGGAGTCCAGGTTCAGCGAATAGGTCAGGTTGCGTAATTGCATTTTTCGTGTCTCCTCCGCACAGCGATACGTCAGCAACATGGTATGTTATTCATATTTGTCTTTTAAGTGTATCACTCCTTTCTATGAAATATTTATCGCCTTTGCCAACGCGACATTAACATTACCCGCCGTCGCATACGTCAAAGACATGGCGTATAAGTGCAGCGTGTTCTGTTTTGGTAAATACCAGGGAAGTTCTCCCGAATTTCTGATATCTATCGCACCTCTTTACCATAGAGACTCATACTAGGCGGTGGCGTCCTTACATTTCCCGTGTGTCTTCCATACAGCGATACGTCAGCAACGAGATATGTTATTCATATTTGTCTTTTAAGTGCATCACAGCTTCCTATGAAATATTTATCACCTTTGCCAACGCGACATTAACATTACCCGCCGCCACATACATCGAAGACATGGCGTATAAGTGCAGCGTGTTCTGTTTTGGTAAATATGGTAAACAGGCGCGATAGATATCAGAAATTCAGGAGAACCTCCCTAGTAGAGACTCATAAATTACGAGGCGAATGTTCTGGAAGGCCGCGGCACTAGATTATCGTATCCGGTTTCGAGGAGGCTCCGCGGGCTTTTTGTTGCTCCTCTGCCACGCTACCGATACGGGCGGAGCCGACTGCTGTGAATTAAAAGCCTCCCTTGAATCGAGAGCGCCTATCTGCGCGCTGCGGACGTCGGCTCACCTCACATCATCTCTACGAGTGCGCCTCCTGAAACCGGTCCCGTATCAAACCCTGGGGCGTGTGGCGACCCGACAACACGCCCCACGCGTATGCACAGTCCGATACAGTCACAGCATTCCGGCTCATTTTTGTTATGCGACGCGACAGCGGCGCCCTAAGCGGACACAAAGCTACACTTCTGAACACACGTGATGATTGTTAATAAAACCACTTACACTACTTCTTGATGCAATGATTTGCCAACAGCCGTATGTATTGTAGAAATTTCTTTTATTTTATGAACTTCTATGTGCTACCAGTTTCGGCATTACATTGATGCCATCTTCAGGCCCCACTCGTCAAGGTCGTAAAATCGCTATACATGGAAGGAGCCATATAACTGAATCCGTGAATCAAATTGTCCTGCAACAGCTGTTGGTGGCCAGAACATGAACCAGGAATTCTAAAGAGTTCTAGCTCGGTGTATCCAAGAACCTTAGTCCAGCTCGAATAAAAATCGACGACTGGCTTTATTACAGTGTGAAGTTAATTTTTATTCTTTCAAAACAGCTTGTGACTACGGAGGTTGCTTCATCGTGCTCTGTTCCCAGTCTTCTTGGCCTCTGTCGCTTCCACATCAGTTTTGCGAATACTCTGTTCCCCCGCGGGTGACGGCTCAGATGGACTGTTGTTATTGTTGTGGTCTTCAGTCCTGAGACTGGTTTGATGCAGCTCTCCATGCTACTCTATCCTGTGCAAGCTTCTTCGTCTCCCAGTATCTACTGCAACCTACATCCTTCTGAATCTGCTTAGTGTATTCATCTCTTGGTCTCCCTCTACGATTTTTACCCTCCAAGCTGCCCTCCAATACCAAATTGGTGATCCCTTGATGCCTCAGAACATGGCCTATCAACCGATCCCTTCTTCTAGTCAAGTTTAGTCACAAACTCCTCTTCTCCCCAATTCTATTCAATACCTCCTCATTAGTTATGTGATCTACCCACCTAATCTTCAGCATTCTTCTGTAGCACCACATTTCCAAAGCTTCTATTCTCTTCTTGTCCAAACTATTTATTGTCCATGTTTCACTTCCATACATGGCTACACTCCATACAAATACTTTCAGAAACGACTTCCTGACACTTAAATCTATACTCGATGTTAACAAATTTCTCTTCTTCAGAAACGCTTTCCTTGCCATTGACAGTCTACATTTTATATCCTCTCTACTTCGACCATCATCAGTTATTTTTCTCCCAAAATAGCAAAACTCATTTACTACATTAAGTGTCTCATTTCCTAATCTAATTCCCTCAGCATCACCCGATTTAATTCGACTACATTCCATTATCCTCGTTTTCCTTTTGTTGATGTTCATCTTATATCCTACTTTCAAGACACTATCCATTTCGTTCAACTGCTCTTCCAAGTCCTTTGCTTTCTCTGACAGAATTACAATGTCATCGGCAAACCTCAAAGTTTTTATTTCTTCTCCATGGATTTTAATACCTATTACATATTTTTCTTTTGTTTCCTTCACTGCTTGCTCAATATACAGATTGAACAACATCGGGGAGAGGCTACAACCCTGTCTCACTCCCTTCCCAACCACTGCTTCCCTTTCATACCCCTCGACTCTTATAACGGACATCTGGTTTCTGTACAAATTGTGAATAGCCTTTCGCTTCATGTATTTTACCCCTGCCAGGTTCAGAATTTGAAAGAGAGTATTCCAATCAACATTGTCGAAAGCTTTCTCTAAGTCCACAAATGTTAGAAACGTAGGTTTGCCTTTCCTTAATCTAGCTTCTAAGGTATGTCGTAGTTAAGTCATAGTGTCAGTATTGCCTCACGTGTTCCAATATTTCTACGGAAACCAAATTGATCTTCCCCGAGATCGGCTTCTATCAGTTTTTTCATTCGTCTGTAAAGAATTCGCGTTAGTATTTTGCAGCCATGACTTATTAAACTGGTAGTTCGGTAATTTTCACATCTGTCAACACCTGCTTTCTTCGGGATAGGAATTTTTATATTCTTCTCGAAGTCTGAGGGTATTTCGCCTGTCTCATACATCTTGCACACCAGATGGTAGATTTTTGTCAGGACTGGCTCTCCCAAGGCTGTCAGTAGTTCTAATGGAATGTTGTCTACTCCCGGGGCCTTGTTTCGACTCAGGTCTCCCAGTGCTCTATCAAATTCTTCACGCAGTATCGTATCTTCCATTTCATCTTCATCTACATCCTCTTCCATTTCCATAATATTGTCCTCGAGTACATCACCCTTGTATAGACCCTCCATAAACTCCTTCCACGTTTCTGCTTTCCCTTCTTTGCTTAGAACTGGGTTTCCATCTGAGCTCTTGATATTCATACAAGTGGTACTCTTTTCTCCAAAGGTCTCTTTAATTTTCCTGTAGGCAGTATCTATCTTACCCCAAGTGATATAAGCCTCTACATCCTTACATTTGTCCTCTAGCCATCCCTGCTTTTTTCTTCCTGTCGATCTCATTTTTGAGACGTTTGTATTCCTTTTTGCCTGCTTCATTTACTGCATTTTTATATTTTCTCCTTTCATCAATTAAATTCAATATTTCTTCTGTTACCCAGGGAGTTGTACTAGCCCTCGTTTTTTTCCCTAGTTGATCCTCTGCTGCCTTCACTACTTCATCCCTCAAAGCTACCCATTCTTCTTCTACTGTATTTCTTTCCCCCATTCCTGTCAATTTTTCCATTATGCTCTCCCTGAAACTCTGTACAACCTCTTGTTTAGTGAATTTATCCAGGTCCCATTTCCTCAATTTACCATCTTTTTGCAGTTTCTTCAGTTTTAGTCTACAGTTCGTAGCCAATAGATTGTGGTCAGAGTCCACATCTGCCCCTGGAAATGTCTTACAATTTAAAACCTGGTTCCTGAATCTCTGTCTTACCATTATATAATCTGTCTGAAACCTGTCAGTATCTCCAGGCTTCTTCCATGTATACAGCCTTCTTTTATGATTCTTGAACCAAGTGTTAGCTATGATTAAGTTGTGCTCTGTGCAAAATTCTACCAGGCGGCTTCCTCTTTCATTTCTTAGCCCCAATCCATATTCACCTACTACGTTTCCTTCTCTCCCTTTTCCTACTACCGAATTCCAGGCAACCATGACTATTAAATTTTCATCTCCCTTCACTATCTGAATAATTTCTTTGATTTTATCATACATTTCCTCAATTTCTTCGTCATCTGCAGAGCTAGTTGGCATATAAACTTGTACTACTGTAGTAGGCGTGGGCTTCGTATCTATCTTGGCCACAATAGTACGTTCACTATGCTGTTTGTAGTAGCTTACCCACACTCCTATTTTTTATTCATTATTAAACCTACTCCTGCATTACCCCTACTTGATTTTGTATTTATAACCCTGTATTCACCTGACCAGAAGTCTTGCTCCTCCTGCCACCGAACTTCACTAATTCCCACTATATCTAACTTTAACCTATCCATTTCCCTTTTTAAATTTTCTAACCTACCTGCCCGATTAAGGGATCTGACATTCCACGCTCCGATCCGTAGAATGCCAGTTTTCTTTCTCCTGATGACAACGTCCTCCTGAGTAGTCCCCGCGCAGAGATCCGAATGGGGGACTATTTTACCTCCGGAATATTTTACCCAAGAGGACGCCATCATCATTTAACCATACAGTAAAGGTGCATGCCCTCGGGAAAAATTACGGCTGTAGTTCCCCCTTGCTTTCAGCCGTTCGCAGTACCAGCACAGCAAGGCAGTTTTGGTTATTGCTACAAGGCCAGATCAGTCAATCATCCAGACTGTTGCCCCTGCAACTAATGAAAAGGTTGCTGCCCCTCTTCAGGAACCACGCGTCTGTCTGGTCTCTCAACAGATACCCCTCCGTTGTGGTTGCACCTACGGTACGGCTATCTGTATCGCTGAGGCACGCAAGCCTCCCCACCAACGGCAAGGTCCATGGTTCATGGGAAGAGGCAGATGGACTTCGCCACCCAATAATAAGAATATGACGTAACTCCTCCACAGGCCTTGGCGGGCCCATCGCTACAGACAGACTGCCGTGTCGTCCTCCGGCAACGGCGTCATTGGGTGCGGTATAGAGGAGCGTGGGGTCACCACACCACTCTCCTGGTCGTTGTCGGTTTCGTGACCTGCGTCCGCTAATACCAGGACAAGTAGCTCCTACATGTCCGCCTCATTAGCTGCGGAGTGTGAGTGGATGTCGACCGAAGGGGCTCTGGTTCGAGTCTGAGCTGGGTCGGGAATTTTCTCCGTCGGGGACTGGGTGTTGTGTAGTCCTCATCATCACCAACATGCAAGCCCCGTAAATGGTGTCAACTGAAAAGATTACACCCAGCGGCAAGTCGCCGCGCGGCAGAAAGAGATAGCTCCTGAGTTGGCATCACGGGGCTGAGTGCTCCGCGTTCCAGTGTTACCATTAAGGAAACATTCCTGGTAGTACCGGGGATCGAACCCGTGACCCTGCATGGCAGTCAACCACGCTGACCACTCAGATCCAGAGGCAGACTCAATGAAATAAACATACTTTAATTTGAAACATAAACGTAATTTCTCCATTTGATCCCCTTTTCCTATTACTCAACGACAGAGTCTGCTTTTTACACCCTCTTTATTCAAAAATTTATATTTTATGACGTATAAAAGAAACAGATACAACTGCACCGTTTCAACGTGTAAGGCGACATACTTTCTGTATATCTTCGGAGAAACAGGGGTCTTTTTAAACCGTCGAGAGCTTCACGGAAAACTGGAAACATACAGTGTGTTTCACACTGAACAATAAATATTTTTTCGGAGGTGATAGTATAGATTAATTCCAATAAAATACTCCATATAACATTTGTTCAATTTTTATTGGTTATAGAGATACACCATTGGTCATCAGGGCTCAGTTCGAAGTGAGACTCATCACTAAAGACACTTCTACTCCAATGAGATTCCAGTCCGAAGACGTGTCTAGAGACGCTTTGGACAGCAGTGGAATACCAACCTGTCACCCGCCACACACCAGGAGTAACGGCCTGGGGTACCATTTCATTTCTTTGTAGGACCCTTTGGTTGTAATCCGCGGCACCCTTACTTTTCAGCGGTATGTCGATGATAATCTACGTCTCATTTTATTGCCCTTCATGGCAAGCCATCTTGGGCTTACATTTCAACAAGATAATGCCCAATAGCGGACACCGAGACATCATGAAGAAGATCCCAGCAGAGGGATCGAAACGTCAAATATTTTAGAAGGAAATATGACCCGGTCTAGCAATGCAGAAGATTTTACCATAAGATAATGCCCTCCTGCACACGTCGAGAGTCTCTACTGCTTGTCTGCGTGCTTGCCATTCCCTACCTTCGCCAGCAATGTTGCCGGATATTTCCCAGTTGAGAACGTTTGCAGCATTATGGGTAGGGCCCCCCAACCATCTTGGGAGTCTGACGATCTAATGCGCCACATCATCAGAATTTGGTACCATATCCCTCAGGAAGACATCCAACAATTATGTCAATCAATATCAAGCTGAATAACTGCTTTCCAGGGGTGGAACAAGGCGTTACTGAGCTGCTTTAATTTGCAAAACTCTTTCTCATGAATAAATCATCCAAGTTTTCTGATATTGTAAGCATTTGGTTTTCTCTGCATTTATATCACATCTACCAATTTCCGCCCCATTTGGGTAATTTCTTTATGGTGCGTCGCTTTTTTGTCTTAATATGTAAAAGCAACACACTTAAACGTTCGGGGAGAAGTTGTAAGTAGGCTGTTTAGGTTTTTATATTGGTAACGCCACGTAGCGCTCTGTATGAAAAATCACTGGCTGTGCTGTGTGCAGCCTGTGGCTGGTTAGCATTGTTGTAATATTCGCTATTGTAGTGTTGGGCAGTTGGATGTTAACAGCGTGTAGCGTTGTGCAGTTGGAGGTGAGCCGCCAGCAGTGTTGGATGTGGGGAGAGAGATGGCGGAGTTTGGAGAGCGGATGATCTGGACGTGTGTCCGTCAGAGACATTAAATTTGTAAGACTGGATGTCATGAACTGCTATATACAGGGTGAGTTACCTAACGTTACCGCTGGATATATTTCGTAAACCACATCAAATACTGACGAACCGATTCCACAGACCGAACGTGAGGAGAGGGGCTAGTGTAATTGGATAATACATTCCATACAAAAATGCACAGAAGTATGTTTTTTAACAAAAACCTACGTTTTTTTAAATGGAACCACGTTAGTTTTTTTAGTACATCTGAACATATAAACAAATACGTAATCAGTGCTGTTTGTTGCATTGTAAAATGTTAATTACATCCGGAGATATTGTAACCTAAAGTTGACGCTTGAAACCATCGACGTTCAGTTGCGTGTTGTAACAAACACGGGCCACGGTCGGCGAGCAGCATCTGCAGGGACATGCTTACGATGACGACCGTGTTTACGAGTGTGGCTGTGGTGCATTGTTATGGTTTGGTCTAGCTGTCGCAGTGTCCGCATGTACCGCTTACTGCTATTGTTATTCTGCATTGTCCGCAGCTCGTGGTTGTGTGGTAGCGTTCTCGCTTCCCGCGCCGGGGATCCCGGGTTCTCTGCCTCGTGATGACTGGGTGTTGTGTGATGTCCTTAGGTTAGTTAGGTTTAAGTAGTTCTAAGTTCTAGGGACTGATGACCATAGATGTTAAGTCCCATAGTGCTCAGAGCCATTTGAACCATTTTTATTCTGCATTCGTCTCCGCACGCAGACCAACTGTAGTACACCGTGTTACCAGACGTCTGTGATAGTGCAGTGTTGTAGGAACTGTGACCATGGTGTATTAGAACTCTGAAAAGGTGGAGATGATACTCATCTATGGCGAGTTTCGACGAAATGCAGCTGAAGCCTGCAGGGTGTATGCAGAATGGTACCCGGACAGAGAGCATCCAACGTGCCGCACATTGCAAAACATCTACCGCCAACTGTATGCAACAGGTATGGTCGTAGCACGCCAACGGGTCCGTAACAGGCCCGTCACAGGAGAAGCGGGTGCAGTTGGTGTGTTAGCTGTTGTTGCCATGAACCCGCACATGAGTACACGGGACATTGCGAGAGCCGGTGGACTGAGTCAAAGTAGTGTCATACGCATACTGCATCGTCACCGCTTTCACCCGTTTCATGTGTCGCTACATCAGCAATTACATGGTGATGACTTTAATCATCGAGTGCAATTCTGTCAATGGGCATTAACAGAGAATGCGTTGCAGTTCTACCTGTTTGCCGATGAAGCGGGTTTCACAAACCACGGGGCAGTGAATCTACGGAACATGCATTACTGGTCCGTGGACAATCCTCGCTGGCACAGACAGGTAGAGCGACAGCGACCGTGGACTGTAAATGAATGGTGCGGTATCATTGACGACCACCTCATTGGTCCTCACTTCATTGCACGGGCCCAAACAGCTGCAACATACATCGCGTTTCTACAGAATGATCTGCCAACGTTGCTCGAAAATGTCCCACTGGAAACGCGTCGACGTATGTGGTATCAGCATGATGGTGCACCTGCACACTCCGCAATTAACACTAGGCTGACCCTTGACAGGATGTTCAACGGGCGTTTCATAGGACCTGGAGGACGCATAAATTGGCAAGCCCGTTCTCCTGATCTTACACCTCTGGACTTCTTTCCGTAGGGTACGTTAAAGGAGAATGTGTACCGTGATGTGCCTACAACCCCAGAGGATATGAAACAACGTATTGTGGCAGCCTGCGGCGACATTACACCAGATGTACTGCGGCGTGTACGACATTCATTACGCCAGAGATTGCAATTGTGTGCAGCAAATGATGACCACCACATTGAACATCTATTGGCCTGACATGTCGGGACACACTCTATTCCACTCCGTAATTGAAAACGGAAACCACGTGTGTACGTGTACCTCACCCCTCACGGTAATGTACATGTGCGTCAGTGAAAAAGACCAATAAAAAGGTGTTAGCATGTGGACGTAATGTGGTGTTCCAGTCTCTTCTGTACCTAAGGTCCATCACCGTTCCCTTTGGATCCCTACGTAATTCGGTGCTCTCCGATACACACGATCGAACAGCGGAGGAGTGGTACTCAAGCGTCAACTTTAGGTTACAATATCTCCGGATGTAATTAACATTTTACAATGCAAAAAACGGCACTGATTACGTATTTGTTTATATGTTCAGATGTGCTAACAAAACTAACGGGGTTCCATTTAAAAAAACGTAGGTTTGTGTTAAGAAACATACTTCCGTGCAATTTTTTATGGCTTGTATTAACCAATTACACTAGCCCCTCTCCTCACGTTCGGTCTGTGGAATCGATTCGTCAGTATTTGATGTGGTTTACGAAATATATCCAGCGGTAATGTTAGGTGACTCACCCTGTATATTATGACTTTTGAACACTATAAGGTAAATACATTGTTTGTTCTCTATCAAAATCTGTCATTTGATAACTATGCCTGTCAGTAGTTAGTGACTTCAGTAGTTAGAATCTTTTATTTAGCTGGCAGTATTGGCGCTCGCTGTATTGCAGTAGTTCGAGTAACGAAGATTTTTGTGAGGTGAGTGATTCATGAAAGGTATAGGTTATTGTTAGTCAGGGCCATTCTTTTGTAGGGATTATTGAAAGTCAGATTGCGTTGCTCTAAAAATATTGTGTATCAGTTTAAGCACAGTCATTCAAAAATTTTTCTAAGGGGACGTTTCAAAGTGGCCACCGAATCGTAGTCACAGTCACAGTTATTTATTAAGTCATGAATCTGCCTATTGGCCTGCATCCGTAGTTCGTAGAATTTCATGAGTGGGATAGGCGATCAGTGTGTGTCGGAAGACCAAAGTTTTCTAAATTCACAGTGATTTGTTGATAGAAAAATTAATATGAGTTTATAATGCGCTCAAAGATCAAGCTATTCTACGGTTTGTCGCAGAAAACCATAATGTCGATAGCCTCTATGTTCGGAGAATTTTTCGTCATGGCAGGTTCACCCCTCTACGGGAGAGAAGACGTTTCACCTCGAAGCAGCCTGATTTAATCAAGCTGTTGGGGTCGAAATGACGTGGCATCTGTGAAGAAAAGCATTATTGTCCTGAGCGCTGGACGACACCACCGTTTGTTCCAGAGAGTTGGCTGCGTGTGATTGCGCACTTCGATTGTTCATATGTCTTTAGTGCACAGCATGGTACCGCAGTCTTCATGCATTGTAGGTTAAGAGAAATGTTCCTCACAATCAGGTCTTCATGATAGTATGCAATGCCATTAAATTTTTGCCGAAAGAGGTAAATGAGGCAGCAAACATCTCATTAAAACTGTAGTTGGTTGCAGGAACCACTATCTATTTCAGGGGTTCAATAGAGAGAGTGGAAAATCAGGGGGAAAACGTAGCCACAAGCAATTCTGTAGGCTTCACCACTTCCTAAAAAAATGGAGAATAAAGACAAGAAAATTTTATTTTCAGGTAATGTACCTGAACATCTTGTCAGGGGACTGACACATAATTTCCAGGTGACACCTATCCTTACTTTGCATTGTCAGTCTCGTAGTAAGTGATATTGTCTGCTGTTGATGTGGCAACAGTAGCACAACTTTTTTGAAGTCGTAACTGGAACAATAGCCGTCTTATAATGTAACAAAAAACAATGGCTTTGTTGCAAATGTTTTTATTTTTCTGGTAACCGGCTTGACCTTGGGTAGACCATCCTCAGTGCAGTAAGTATGTATCTCCGTTGGTGATGCACTGAGTCAATGCTCGGAGCTGTTGTATGTGATAAGAGGCATCTGAAAATGACGCAGTTGTGTAAAAGTGGAGTACATCGGGAGAAATGCTTTACAAAACGCTGATAGACTGTAGGTCAGTGCCTGGTGCAAAAACTGGAAACCGACTTTAAATGTAAATAAATGTATTGCGACGTATGTAGAGAAACGTTCTGCATCATGAAGAGATCTATCGCCTTTGAAGGTCTCATCTGAAGATGTGCCCACATGAAACATTGTGCATGGTAATGAACAGTAATCGTCTGCAACACCAGATCATCATTGAGTTTCAGTACATAGGATAAATACCTAGATTCACATGAATGACGTTATAAATAATAATTCAGTTACTTGTTTATGTCTGATAAGCTGTGCTTAAACTATTTAATTTATAAGTATATGCAATATAGTTTTCTATATTCATCCACATTACTGCATAAAATAAGCGCCAACCTTGTTCATCATCTCAGGCTCTTCCTGCGTCTTAATTGTTAAAAGGAGTTGGCGTTCTTATTGTTATACAATTAGTTACAATATGTCTGTACATAATATAATATCTGTTCCACTCTTCGTATTACTGCATAGGCTCTCACGCACACGATTTACTAGTAGAGATATATCTTTGACTTTTGAGACAAAACGTTATGAGCACTGCCCACCACGAGACTGAATGCCACGTGGTGCAAGCAGAACAGAGAAGAACGGAGGCAATAATTTTAGCTACAATACTGGCCGCAAATTGGGAAATACACTGACATAAGCGACTTTGACAAGGGGCAGATTAAATGTAAATGTCGTGTGGCTAGGACCTCCCGTCGGGTAGACCGTTCGCCGGGTGCAAGTCTTCCGATGTGACGCCACTTCGGCAACTTGCGCGTCGATGGGGATGAAGTGATGATAATTAGGACAACACAACACCCAGTCCCTGAGCGGAGAAAATCTTCGACCCAGTCGGGAATCGGACCCGGGCCCTTAGGATTGACATACTGTCGCGCTGACCGCACAGTTACCGGGGGCGGACAAGGGGCAGATTGTTATGACCTGGTGCCTAGGGACGGGCGTTACTGTAAGGGCGTACTCCGGTCTTGAGCATTTATGGAAACGTTTGAAGGAGTTTGTCACCGGGGATAAAACGTCGGACGTCCGCGCTTGACTCTTGGCTAGAGTCATGCTACAGCGGTTCAAGGAGCGTGATAGTGACCTCACGTTGCTCTCTTGGCCACAAAATTCGCCTGATCTGAATCCGATGGAACACATCTGGTATGCTATTGGGCGGCACTTCACACCCACAAACTATCGGCCCGCGATTTACATTAATTGTATGTTTCGTACGTGGACAACGCTGAAACATACCGCCAGAAAACTACCAAGGACTTTTAAAGTCCATGCCATTCAGAATCGCTGCTATATTGAGTTCCAAGCGTGGCTCAACACGTTACTAAATAGTGGTCATAACGTTCTTCCCCATCGGTGTTTGTATCAGTTCGCTACAGTTAAATGATTTGCTGACAAAAATATAAACAGTACACAGATGGAGCCCTTCTGTCAGTTGGAGTGTTCAGAGGAGGAGCTGTTGCAGCTTTGAGGATAAAATGTGTAAAGAGAACGAGCCAGCAGAATTTGGAAAATCAGATTAAACAGCAGCAGGGTACGAATTACAGAAGATACTTTTAAAACCAAATGATGATACAGGTATGGTTTTTGAATATAACAGCGGCATGAAAGTAGTAGGCTTACACCGTAAGATTGCAGGTGCTGCGCAGTACGTCCAGAGATGACTGTCAAGGCATATCAGCGAATATACATTTGCTGATATGGCGTTCGCTTTTGAAATAATAAACAGTTTTTTCCACCTGTCACGTTTTCGTTTGACTGCCCCTTCCAACATCCCAGATGTGCTCACACGTAAAACAAAAATGCTCGCATAATACTCTCCTGCTGGTACCGCCCGCCGCTGTAGCAAGCTGCCGTGCACTCTACGCACGATTCAGTGCCCAGTTACCTGAAGACGACGCTGAAAAACTACCATCTATCGTACTCATAACGTTTACCCCAAAATTAACGTATATCTAATTTTCTCTTTGTGTAACAGTAAGGAGAATGCTCCTATGTTTTCCCTACCACACTTTTCTCTCTTTTCATTCCTCTCTGGCGTCGCTTTCTTTCCAACTGTCTTCATCATCTGTGTTTTTTTAAGTTCCTCTTTCTTTCCTTCCCCTAATCCTCAAGTTCATTCCTGCTATAGCTCATAGTTTGTCTACATTCCTGTAATTTGAATTTATTGTTGTACTTCTCATAAACGAACTTGAACTGCGTATTCATCATGTGATGATTATGTGTGACAAGGACCACTGGATTCCGAGATCAGGCATCTAAGATACGTTTTCCGGAAGAACGGCTAGGGTGAACGAGATATTAAGTTAGCCGCCTCTAAGAGAGAGAAACACAGAGATAATCATCAGACGATGGCCAGCCTATGGCATTCCTTGATTTCTTAGGAGCTACAACACATAAAATAGGCAATTTTGGGCGGACACTGTATTAAGTTCATTTTGACAAAAAAATTAAACAGATGGAGTGCGCAGTAAAAGACATCCTGAGTTTCAGTGTTCCTGGAATTTCTAAAAATTCCTTTCGAATATGGTAGCAGTTGCATTGATCAGCCAGTACGAACGATTTCAGAATCTTACACAGTGCACATGCGCCTCATTAAATGTCGTCAGGCGGCCGTTGTGGCCGAGCGGTTCTAGGCGCTTCAGTCTGGAACCGCGATACCGCTACGGTCGCAGGTTCGAATCCTGCCTCGGGCATGGATGTGTGTGATGTCCTTAGGTTAGTTAGGTTTTGGTAGTTCTAAGTTCTAGGGGCCTGATGACCTCAGATATTAAGTCCCATAGTGCTCAGAGACATTTGAACCATTTTTTTTGAAATGTCGTCATTTCGACAACTCTGCGGTTGCCCAACACAGCCTCATAAAGAAGCACACGCCGTCTGTCCAGAAAGTTCTTAGACTGATTTCATTCACGGCGTACAAGTGACGTCACGTACAAGAAACATCAGCGCAGCTTGAAATGGCAGCTGTAAAAAACGGATTCGAATTCGACCAGACAGTTGTGAAGAGAAGTGTTAAGTAGTGGACGTGCGGCCGTTGAGAGTAGCCGTTTTTGTGTTAAAAGTCTCAATGGAGCTATATCTCTAAATGAGACATGCTCCAGAATGTTCTGAAGAAGAGAAAATTATGCATTAAGTTTATCCCGAACACATTGACACCGAAAAAGAACGACGACACTTGGACGCCTGCCGCAACTTGATTAGCATGCTTGATTGGCGTCTTTTCTGGAAAAAATAGTGATGGGTGACGAGGCTTCGTGTTATCAATACGAAATTACCACAAAATGAGAAAATGTAGCAATTCACATGAAAGGCCAATGGTTTGACGATGTAACTGACATTCAGCCAATGTGATATGCGAATTGAACAACATCCAAAGAAGGACGTTTCTGACAGTTTCACACGGTTGTATAAACGTTCTGTGCGTTGTACTCAAGTATAGAAAGGCTATGTGTAACATTTGAAGCATTAAGACCACCATATTACTGTTACTTATTTCTTTAAATTAATTTAGTCTTGAAACTTTCTGAGTTGACGGGATATAATTTCGTTTGATTAAACGTAAATATTATCCCATGCATCTACCTACCGGGATTCTGTCATCAAAGAAGCCGTTAAGAACGTCCAACAACAACATTAACCAGGAGAGTGGCTATACTCTTAACGGAACTTGGAAACGGCCGCTTGACGCCGAAAGCTTACACAGAAACAAGCGAAATCAACATTGTGGCCAATGTTCTTCCGTCATAGTTGCCAGTATAATCTCTGGTAGCATATAGATGCGACGTCTTGACGTTTGCATCACATAAGTCGGCCATTTAAATAACGTTCCACGTGTTCTACAAATAACTCCCTACGATGACGACGGAGGAAGTCGTCGAAAATGTAAGACTGCACAGAAATCCGACACGGAAATAGCTCCGTGTGTCGTTTATTTGTGCTTAGGTCCCTGGGCGACTTTTTACAGTTGTAGTCATTTGTAGCGGAGGGCAGATGAAGCGAGTGAGCAGCTGCGAGCGGAGGCGGCGGCACAGGAAGCGGCCAGCGGAAGGTTTCATTCCGCGGAGGCGTGAGCGGAGATAGCGCTGCCCCTGCCGCCGCCGCCGCTGCCACTGTGCGCGTGCGCGTGTGCGCGGCCTTGGGGCCACGACCCGCAGCACCGCGCCGAGCCAAGCCGCGCCGAGCCGCGCCGTTCCGCTTCCACTGCTCTGCGTCGCGGGCGGCCTACTCGCCGCTCTGCAGGCGCTCCCCACCTCACGCCACGCGCACTCATTCTGTAACATTACATTCATCCGTGTTACGTGGATGTGACTGTTTACGAATTTTATGAACAACACACTACTCTGCAAGACACAACTTCTTTTTATTTTACATTTGCGGTAGCAAATAACGCAATTTTACTGATTGTGTGTATACAGCTAACAGAGAAAAGAAGGAAATTTGCCTACCTATGTGGCGTTTGTAGATTCAGAGAACGCCTTCGATAAGATAGGCAGGCATGAACTATGGGATGTAATGGATAAACACATATAAAAATTACACATAATAATTTGCATAAAAATAAGTTGCTTCAGACACAATTTATGTAATTACAGTGCGGGAAATACTGTTGTTAATTAGACAAGGGCAGCTGTTATAGCCATGCTTTTTGACGTTTATACAGACGATATCCTACACAGATGGAAGAATCAGCCACCACTTGGAATTAACTTAAGAAGGATCAATTTAAATCTGCTAGTATATGCTGCTGACTTGGTTATGCAAAGCACTAGATACCCATCAAAGAGCTATTTATTTACTACATAAGATTTCTAAAGAATATAAATTTCTACCTCGGAATTAGTAACCGTAGCATTGCAGGGAAAACACCCAATGAGTGCGAAGATTGTTTTGGATGACACAATTTTAGAACAGGTTTAACATTTTAAATATTTAGGCCGTGATATCTCGTATGACTCGGTGGAGATATAAATAATAAATTAGGAAGATACCAGGTAATATGCGCCACTATTCCAAGAACACTGAAAACACCGCGGACCGAAACCTAATAGAATCCGTATAAGATAGTGGCAATGCCAATTATTCTGTACAGAATTGAACCGTGGACATTAGACAGAAAGACCATAGCCACAGAAGTGAAATTCGTTACTGCACTACTGGGACACATGCGACTTGTTAAAATAAGAAATCAGGGTAAAAGGAATCAGTTCCAAATACGAGGGTGTGCTGAAAAGTAATTCCTCTGAAATTGCCTGTGAAAATTCTTAAAGCTTTTTAAATTACGAGTAAACAAATTTTATTAACATTCTACAACTTTGTTAATCATGTCTAAATATTTGTTTCCCAACATAGTCACCTTGGCGACGAACACATTTCTCATCTACATCTACATACACTCCTGGAAATGGAAAAAAGAACACATTGACACCGGTGTGTCAGACCCACCATACTTGCTCCGGACACTGCGAGAGGGCTGTACAAGCAATGATCACACGCACGGCACAGCGGACACACCAGGAACCGCGGTGTTGGCCGTCGAATGGCGCTAGCTGCGCAGCATTTGTGCACCGCCGCCGTCAGTGTCAGCCAGTTTGCTGTGGCATACGGAGCTCCATCGCAGTCTTTAACACTGGTAGCATGCCGCGACAGCGTGGACATGAACCGTATGTGTTGTTGACGGACTTTGAGCGAGGGCGTATAGTGGGCATGCGGGAGGCCGGGTGGACGTACCGCCGAATTGCTCAACACGTGGGGCGTGAGGTCTCCACAGTGCATCGATGTTGTCGCCAGTGGTCGGCGGAAGGTGCAGTGCCCGTCGACCTGGGACCGGACCGCAGAGACGCACGGATGCACGCCAAGGCCGTAGGATCCTACGCAGTGCCGTAGGGGACCGCACCGCCACTTCCCAGCAAATTAGGGACACTGTTGCTCCTGGGGTATCGGCGAGGACCATTCGCAACCGTCTCCATGAAGCTGGGCTACGGTCCCGCACACCGTTAGGCCGTCTTCCGCTCACGCCCCAACATCGTGCAGCCCGCCTCCAGTGGTGTCGCGACAGGCGTGAATGGAGGGACGAATGGAGACGTGTCGTCTTCAGCGATGAGAGTCGCTTCTGCCTTGGTGCCAATGATGGTCGTATGCGTGTTTGGCGCCGTGCAGGTGAGCGCCACAATCAGGACAGCATACGACCGAGGCACACAGGGCCAACACCCGGCATCATGGTGTGGGGAGCGATCTCCTACACTGGCCGTACACCACTGGTGATCGTCGAGGGGACACTGAATAGTGCACGGTACATCCAAACCGTCATCGAACCCATCGCTCTACCATTCCTAGACCGGCAAGGGAACTTGCTGTTCCAACAGGACAATGCACGTCCGCATGTATCTCGTGCCACCCAACGTGCTCTAGAAGGTGTAAGTCAACTACCCTGGCCAGCAAGATCTCCGGATCTGTCTCCCATTGAGTATGTTTGGGACTGGATGAAGCGTCGTCTCACGCGGTCTGCACGTCCAGCACGAACGCTGGTCCAACTGAGGCGCCAGGTGGAAATGGCATGACAAGCCGTTCCACAGGACTACATCCAACATCTCTACGATCGTCTCCATGGGAGAATAGCAGCCTGCATTGCTGCGAAAGGTGGATATACACTGTACTAGTGCCGACATTGTGCATGCTCTGTTGCCTGTGTCTATGTGCATGTGGTTCTGTCAGTGTGATCATGTGATGTATCTGACCACAGGAATGTGTCAATAAAGTTTCCCCTTCCTGGGACAATGAATTCACGCTGTTCTTATTTCAATTTCCAGGAGTGTATATACTCCGCTAGTCACCAAGCGGTGTGTGGCGGAGGGCACAGTTCGGGCCAAAGTCATATTTCCACCCCTCTCTGTTCCACTCGTGGATCGCATGAGGGAAAAACGAGTGTCTGAACGCCTCAGTACGAGCTCTTATTTCCCCATCTTTGAATGGTGATCATTGCGCGATTTGAAAGTTAGTGGTAATAACACACTCCTGGAAATTGTACTAGTACAGTGTATATCCACCTTTCGCAGCAATGCAGGCTGCTATTCTCCCATGGAGACGATCGTAGAGATGCTGGATGTAGTCCTGTGGAACGGCTTGTCATGCCATTTCCACCTGGCGCCTCAGTTGGACCAGCGTTCGTGCTGGACGTGCAGACCGCGTGAGACGACGCTTCATCCAGTCCCAAACATGCTCAATGGGGGACAGATCCGGAGATCTTGCTGGCCAGGGTAGTTGACTTACACCTTCTAGAGCACGTTGGGTGGCACGGGATACATGCGGACGTGCATTGTCCTGTTGGAACAGCAAGTTCCCTTGCCGGTCTAGGAATGGTAGAACGATGGGTTCGATGACGGTTTAGATGTACCGTGCACTATTCAGTGTCCCCTCGACGATCACCAGTGGTGTACGGCCAGTGTAGGAGATCGCTCCCCACACCATGATGCCGGGTGTTGGCCCTGTGTGCCTCGGTCGTATGCAGTCCTGAATGTGGCGCTCACCTGCACGGCGCCAAACACGCATACGACCATCATTGGCACCAAGGCAGAAGCGACTCTCATCGCTGAAGACGACACGTCTCCATTCGTCCCTCCATTCACGCCTGTCGCGACACCACTGGAGGCGGGCTGCACGATGTTGGGGCGTGAGCGGAAGACGGCCTAACGGTGTGCGGGACCGTAGCCCAGCTTCATGGAGACGGTTGCGAATGGTCCTCGCCGATACCCCAGGAGCAACAGTGTCCTTAATTTGCTGGGAAGTGGCGGTGCGGTCCCCTACGGCACTGCGTAGGATCCTACGGTCTTGGCGTGCATCCGTGCGTCGCTGCGGTCCGGTCCCAGGTCGACGGGCACTGCACCTTCCGCCGACCACTGGCGACAACATCGATGTACTGTGGAGACCTCACGCCCCACGTGTTGAGCAATTCGGCGGTACGTCCACCCGGCCTCCCGCATGCCCACTATACGCCCTCGCTCAAAGTCCGTCAACTGCACATACGGTTCACGTCCACGCTGTCGCGGCATACTACCAGTGTTAAAGACTGCGATGGAGCTCCGTATGCCACGGCAAACTGGCTGACACTGACGGCGGCGGTGCACAAATGCTGCGCAGCTAGCGCCATTCGACGGCCAACACCGCGGTTCCTGGTGTGTCCGCTTTGCCGTGCGTGTGATCATTGCTTGTACAGCCCTCTCGCAGTGTCCGGAGCAAGTATGGTGGGTCTGACACACCGGTGTCAATGTGTTCTTTTTTCCATTTCCAGGAGTGTATATGCTCTATATCCTCGGTGAAAGTCGGATTTTGGAATTTTGTGAGAAGCCCCTTCCGTTTAGTGCGTCGTCTATCTGCAAGTGTGTCCCACTTCAATCTTTCTATGAGATTTGTAACGCTCTGAATGTACCAGTCACGAATCTTGCCGCTCTTCTTGGGACCTTCTTGAATCAGACCCAACTGGTAAGAGTCCAACACAGACGAACAGTACTCCAAGACTGGACGAACTAAAGTATTGTAAGCAATTTCCTTTGTTGAAGGACTGCACCGCTTCAGGATTCTACCAATAAACCGCAATTTAGAGTTCGCCTTACCCGTTACTTGTGTAATCTGATCGTTCCATTTGAGATCATTTCGAATAGTCACACCCAGATACTTTACGGAAGTTACCGCTTCCAAAGACTGGGCATTTATTTTGTACTCGTACATTAATAAGGATTTTCGTTTTGTTATACGCAATAGGTTACACTTACTAATATTGAGCGATAACTGCCAGTCGTTTTACCTCGAATTTATTTTCTGCAAATCCTCATTGATTTGTTCACAACTTTCGTGTGATACTACTTTCCTGTAGACTACTGCACCATCGGCAAACAGTCTAATGCCGCTGTCAATACCATCAACCAGATCGTTTATGTAAATCGTAAAAAGCAGCGGACTTCTTACGCTGCCCTGGGGCACACCTGATGTTACACTTGTTTCTGTTGAAGTCTCCCCATTCGTAACGACATACTGCTCTCTGTCTGTTAGGAAACTTTCTATCCAACTGTAGATGTCATCGGATAGACCGTAAGCGTGCGCAACAGAGTCGAGCGCCATTCGAAAGTCGAGGAATATGGCATCAACTCGGGTGACGGTATGTAGAGCCTGTTGTATATCATGCACAAAGAGGGTCAGCTGTTTCTCGCATGACCGCTGTTTCCTAAAACCACAAGGAGGGACCAGATTGTTGGCCCCATCACTGTAGATTGCTTGACTTCGTTGACGGAGGCACAACCTTACCTCCCTTTGCACCGCTTCATCATTACCAAACTGAAGTCCTCGGAGGTATTCTTTAAGTTCTGGAAACAGATGAAAATCGGATGGGTCCAAGTCGGGAGTGTACGAAGGATGATCGGTGACAGTGAACCAGAGGCGTCGGTTCTGTCGCAGGGCTCATGTGTAGTCTAGTATTCTCATGTTGAAAGAGGGGGTTCTCCATGTGTAGACGAACTCTTTGAATTCATTATTTTAGTTTTCTGAGGGTTTTCCACTCACCGAAACCGTTACGTTTTACACTGCCATATTATACGCTACAATTCGCAGTCCTCTAGCGGCAGAGGATTACAACTTGCGTCAACGAATCGGGAAAAATGACCAAGTATAATACGCACGCATGTAATACCTCAGTCGCTATAGAGAACAGAATAAAAATTCGAAGTCATTACATTTCATCAGGCCTTCGTATTTGCAATATGAAATAACGTGGACGAATGTAGAATCAAGTGGAAGAGCTTTTAGAAAGAATGGACAGTACAAGCATTTCTAAAATGACGCTGCGATACAGGATTATTGGCCTAAGAGACCCAGGAACACCCAGGCAAAGGCCGATTGATGTCGAAATAGGCAGAAAGGACTAATCCCTGAAATGATAATGATGATGATGATGATGATTACGACGACTACGTATGTACACCTACTGTAGAGAGGGAAGAATACATGATTACATTAGTAAGTACAACTTGCGAATTTAGTATACAGAGTTTCCACAGTTGGTAGTAACAGAGGCTCCAACATTGTTGTAAATGGAGATGGCTGTAAATCGAGACGAACTCGGCTGTCATTCCAAGACACTTTTGCACTATGGCAGAGATCGGAAATCGTATCGACGAATGGTGGTGTGCCAGTCTCTCGCGGAGTATATGCTCAGGTATTTTCAATGGCTGAGAGATCTGGAGAGCATACTGACCAGTGATAAAGTCGAACACCCACTGTACAGAGGCAATTGAGGGCACCAGGGGCCATATGTGCTCTTTTGTTATCTTTCTGAAAGACAGCGTCGTGAAGATTTTTCTCTCCTTTTCTTCTTGTATCATCACTCATCTGACCGGTTTGATGAGGCCTGCTAACGAAACTCTGCATCTGAGAGCACCACTTGCCACCAATCGTTTGTTGCCTGTATTTCAGTTTTCCTCTACCATCTACAGCTCTCTCCAGTACCTTGTACGTTGTCTCCTAATGTCTTAACACCTGACCCTTCTTCTTGACTATGTTTTACACATATTCCCTTCCCTGTCGATTCTGCGGAGAACCTTCTCATTTCTTATCAGTTCACCGAATTTCCAACATCCTCGCACAGTACCACATCTGAAATATTTTGATTCTTTTCTGTTCGGGTTTTCCCAAGCAATGCTGTGCTGCAAACGTACATTCTCAGAATTTTCTATCTCAGATGTTTGAAATGGATTCCACTGCTGATTCCATTATCAAGTGCAACGTGAGAACTACATCTCTTCTGCCTTTGACTTTCCTAAGGCCAAACCGTTCGTTATTGAACTGGTCTTATTTCTCATTATTCTATATCTTAATCTTGTTATTAACTTGGATGTGTGAACTGTTAACCTGATAGTTCTCTCACCTATCAGCCGTTGCTATCCTCAAGTTTTTTGGATGACATTTTTTCTGAAGTCTGATGGTGAGTCACTGGACTCATGTATTCTTCAAACCAACTTGAATAGTCGATAGGGTGCTACTACCATAATTGATTTCGGAATTTCCGAAAAATTCAACGTCTACCGTCCAAAGTATCGGCTATGCGACCCAGAAGTGACCCTGTTGTGTATCCAGTAATACTCCATACTATAATATCCAATGGTGGACCCATATGACGATGACGAATGCAGTTTGGTTTCATTCATCCTCCGCTATGCCTCCGCACATGGATACATCCATCGTGATACTGTACGCAGAACCAGGTGTCTCAACATATGACAACTCCTGTGTCCAGTCTTTTCGTTGTGCTCCCCACTGTCATTACGCCTCTCGCTGTTGCCTCGTCAAAGAAAATCGCGAGAAAAATATTCGTGTTGGTAGTCCTTAGTGCTCCAGACGCCGCCGCACTGTTCGAGTGAATACTTTTAGCAAACATATCCATTTCTTGAATTAGGGTATGTGACCCACTGTGCGCAAATGCGTATGTAATCTCGGGCGCTAGTTGTGTGAGGTAATTGAGATGGCCCTCCTGAACCCATAGTTGCTGTATTTGTATGACAGTCGTGGGATCCCGACCAAAGTGAGCAGCAATATTCCGGAATGGTAACCTGCAGCCTCAATAGGCCACGATGCTGTCGTCATTTAATTCTGACAATTGTTGATTGACGCTTCTCCTTCTTACACAAGGCGTAACACACTCACAAATAAGGAACTATCAAACGACTTTCTGAATAAGAAGCCCACTGCGTAATCTTTCCTTTTATGAATAATGTAAACGGCGTTACTCCTGCCAACGTTTTTTGGTTGTGCTGAAATGCTAATCATTTACCTTTCAATGCATTTAAAACACAATGTAGCAATTTAACTTTTTGTTATTTCCACTTACGCAGTGTTAACCACCATACATGCTGGCTGCACACAGACACCATCTAGTGCCTAACACATCACGTAATTTATCTAATTACGTTTGTCAAATATGATATATTTGTCACTGGTACACCCAACAATGACAAAAGAATTACACTGACGGGAAAATTAATCACACAAAATAATATGCAATTAGTAGACGATGGCATCATGCAGACGAAGTGCAATCTGACAAAATAAATATTGCTATTGACGTTAGACTGAAGCAGAACAGTGTCTTGTTCATGCAGTCTGTGACAACATTGCAGCCACAGAGATACGCTCATTCTGGAGTTCTGATGACTGAGAAAACATTAATGGCTGTGTCATCTACACGGCCATGATATTTCATGTAACTGAAAACTGTTCACAGTGTTCTTTTTTGTTACGAGCCTTTTACCTGTGGCTTCACCCACATATATTGCTGCCACCTATACCTTTCCTGTCCCTGCCCAACTCCTCCTCCCCCTTCCTCTGTCTTTTCCCCACCTCTCTGTCAATGTGATCCTCCCACCATATCTCTGTCCATTCTCTTCAGACCTCTCTGTCTATCTATCTCCTCCTCTGCCTTTCTCTGTCCACCTCGTCCTCCCCCTGTCAATATCCTTCTCCCCTCTCTCCATTAGCCGTGCTCATCTGCTCTTATAGACCTTGGAACACATCCCAATATTACCTGCACAGCACTTGTGTTTTTCAGGGTAGCCTAGATGTTAGACGTTACCAACGCTCCTCACCCTCCCCCTACCCCTGCCTATGGGATATAGGAGGTTCTTACTCCCACAATACGTCTTTCCACACAATAAATAGTAAGTGTTTCAAATTTGGTTGAAATCGATACAGTGATTTAGGAGACGATTTGGAACATACACATACATACATATATAGATTTTCATGTAAGTGTCTGATGACACCCATTATCCACTTTTGATGGATGGAATTAGAAATTAGAAGGGTATAATGGGTATAATAGAAGACTATATAGTACAGTGGTCAATTTACAAGACGTGAAGGAAGTTGTAAAATGAAGTAATGAATAAGAATTATTATACTACTGTCAGGTTTGATGGTCTAGAGGCAAAGCATGTGCCAGGAAACCAAAAGGCCACGGGATTCTATCCTGGTCGACCATGGAATATCTCAGCCTGCCTTCAACCTAAACTCTCAATGATGCAGAGGTTTGCTGGAAACTACACTTGGTTCGTATTTATCGTGATATTATTGATCCATTTACACCTCCAATATTACTTGGTTAACACGATATTGCAGTGCCTGTGTTTTTCTGATTACGATGCAAAATTTTTGTGGACCTGCATGCAAGTCCAAAGGAACAGGCACTGCGGTGACTACAGTCGTTATGAAATACATTAAATGTATTCGCAGTTGCGAATAATGACAAGCATCAGCTGTAGAATGGAATGACGACAATGAATATTCGTGCCGGACCGGGACTCGAACCCGGTTTTCTCTCTTATTGCTAACGGTCGCCTTACCATTTGGCTATCTATACACGACTCACGGCCAGGCCCAAACTTCCATATGTTGTCAATCATGCGTCTACATGTCCACATGCATGCGAGTCCAAAGGAACTTTGCATCGTAATCAGAATAACACAGGCGCTGCAATATCTTATTTCTCTGCCGATACCAGGCAAGCGACTCTCAAAGTACAACTTCTGACCTGTAGCATAATATATATAGTGGATGTACGAGTCGAGGTTGTAGACGCATGGTTTATGACGTATGGAATTTTTTGTCTGGTCGTGACTTGTGGACGGATAGCCAAATGGTAAGGCGATCGCTCGTGATAAGCTGGAAATCCGGGATCGAGTCCCGGTGCGGCACAGATTTTCACTGTCGTCATTCCATTCTACAGCTGATGGTTCTTCTAAATTACGAATACATTTAATGTATTACTGGGTTAGGCTAAGGGCATACAAGTCAGTGAAGTGAAGCCCGATGGCCGGCTGGTGTGGCCGAGCGTTTCTAGACGCTACGGTCGCAGGTTCGAATCCTGCCACGGGCATGGATGTGTGTGATGTCATTAGGTTAGTTAGGTTTAAGTAGTTCTAAGTTCTAGGGGACTGATGACCTCAGAAGTTAAGTCCCATAGTGCTCAGAGCCATTTGAACCATTTTTTGAAGCCCAATGGAAACTTGCACCAGGCCGGTGAGCCATATGGGAATGTTAGATCGGATAAACGCCGGAAGTCAAGAGGAATGTAAAGAATATTCACTGTGCAGTGTTGTTATTCTGGTAGTTTTTGCTCTGTTTCGCTTATGCGGGATTGCCACATACGTCATGGGAGATGCAACAAATAAGGAAACTCTTTCACAAAATTCTCTGATTGTAAATTCGAAGATGAGTGAAGATCTATTTACGTTCTCCTGTTGCATTTCCACTTTTCATCCATTGCTATTGGTAAAAGGATGGATGACTTGCCATTCAGTCCTAGTAATGAAACGATTGCTCCCATAACTGTAGACAGCTGACGTCAGTTTGTTGCTAGTATGCACGCCGCTATATTTCTTGGCATTCTTTTTTTGCTAATTGCTTCTTTCCGAACGAAACTGGACTTTAGGCTTTGTAAAAGCAATTTAAACCTCTGGATAAGTTGCATAATTAAATGAAAACAATGTTGCACCTGACAGAGAACGTATTTTTAATACTCTGCGAATCAACAACTCTGTTCAGATTCCACTTACGTGATTAATTTCAAGAACCAGATAATGATGTACTGCTACATTTTAACGAAATCGATTTTACATAAATTCATAGCCACAGATACACCGTGCACGAGGCAAAATATCTCACCCAAAGCGAAAAACTGATTTGGAATGAGTTATTAAAATGTAAATAACATTGTCAACTTGAGATGTTGTTCTTATCTAACTAAAAAAAAGTAACTGCGCTAAAACAAAGAAAAATAAGCATGAGAATATTGTAGGAAGGAACACAACGTATCAGGGTGATCAGTTTTGGTGTGTTTCATCCTCAGATAGATCACACATATTGATCACCACGGAGAAATTCTAGAATAAGCGCAAGAGTGATGCAATTCGTTCTAACTTGTTGACAGACGTCATCGTCACCTTCGACTGTTAAAAAGTATTTTTTTATAAAATCTACTACTGCTGTTTTGTCCTTCAGCACATATCAAGCATTTAAAGATCTTAGACGTGCGTGTCTCATCATACATGACTCACACTCAGTCTATGAATGTGATAATGACATTTACACATGTGCGACACTTTTAAACTTTTAACATGTGCTGAAGCAGAAAACGTAGTCTGTATTCCACTTGAAAATGGCTGAATGGATTAAATTGTAGTACCGAATAATGTAAATAAATAATTTTTAACAGTAAGACAATGATTTACTTATTTAATTGTATGGCTGGGACCCCCACCCCTCCCCCCGGCAAATGGTTCAAATGGTTCTAAGCACTATGGGACTTAACATCTGAGGTCATCAGTACCCAAGACTTAGAACTACTTAAACCTTACTAACCTAAGGACATCACACACATCCATGCACGAGGCAGGATTCGAACCTGCGACCGTAGCGGTCACGCTGTTCCAGACTGTAGCGCCTAGAACCGCTCGGCCACTCCGTCGGCGAGCCCCCCGTCGGGCAGACCGTTCGCCGGGTGCCGGTCTTTCAATTTGATGCCACTTCGGCGACCTGCAGTCGATGAGGATGATAGGATGATGATGAGAACAACACAACACCCAGTCCCTGGGCGGAGAAAATTCCCCGTCCCAGCCGGGAATCGAACTCAGGCCCAGAGGATTGACAATCCGTCACGCTAACCATTGAGTTACCGGGGGCGGTCAAGACAATGATGACATCTCTCAAAAAGTTTTATGACTGTGAACCCCTGCCACTATGCTATCCACGAACGAATTAGTAACAGAGGCTATGAGTAAGGAAGATAATACAAGTTTAGTAAGTCCCCTCCGTCGGTCAGCGCATGGTGACGCGCCGATGTAGGTGTAGATGTTGATAAAGGATTGTGAAGAAAAGTTGAAATGACCTATTGACGTCATGCAATCGAAGAGGGTATTCCTTGCTGAAACAAGTCTGCTAGTCTCAAACATCGGTTGAGTGTAAGTAATATAATATAATACAATGAGATACAAACGTATGAAATTTTTAAAAGTTTGGTGTGTGTTGAAATTTAAAATTTTCACAGCACTCCACTTAAAAAAATCTGAGCAGAAATTTCTGAGAATGTACATTTGGAGCACAGAATTGCATGGGGAAATCCGAAAAGAAGAGAATCGAAGCGTTTCAGATGTGATCCTATACAAAGATGTTGAAAATTAGGTGGACTGATAAAATATGGTGACGTTGTTCACAGGATTGGGCAGAAGGGAAATATGTGGAAGCCAATGACAAGAAGAAGGGACAGGGTGGTTCAGATGGCTCTTAGCACTATGTGACTTAGCATCTGAGGTCATCAGTCCCCTAGACTTAGAACTACTTAAATCTAACTAACCTAAGGACATCACACACATCCATGCCCGGGGCAGGATTCGAACCTGCGACTGTAGCAGCAGCGTGGTTCCGGACTCAAGCGCCTAGAACCGCTCGGCCAGGACAGGGTGAGAGGACACGTTTTAAGACATCAGGGAATAACTTCTTTTCTACTAGAGGGAGATGTAGACGGTGAAAATGTGTTAGAAGACAGAGGTTGGCGTATATCCAAGAGATAATCGAGGACGTTGGGTGGAAGTCCTACTGTGAGAACAACAGGTTGCAAAGGTGAGGAAGCCGGTGGCGGCCGCATCAAACCTGTCACAAGACGACAAAAATCGACCAATATTCGCAGAAAAATATCAATTTCTTCTGAGTGCCTGCGACGCTGGCTCTGTCTGGTGCGGCTGTAGAGGAGATGGCCAACGGGGGAGGCAGCGGGGGCGGGGGTTCTGAGCGTGGGCGTGTCTTGTTAGGAGAGGTCTTTCGTCAGGGATGGTTTGTGGAGCCCACTTTATAATGAGTTGCTTGAATGCCCAAGCAAGGCGAATGGGCGGTCGCGTCTAAATAAATGCCCTGAATGGAGGGCGTTGCGGCTCTGCCCAGGAAGGAATTACTTATTAATGCGACAAATAATTTAAATGCCCCGCCGCGCTGTCGCGGCCGGAGAGGCAGAAAACCTCCCATTGTCGGCGGGCATGCCCTGCCCTGCCCTGCCAGCCGCATTCGTGACGCCGCGGCAGGTGAGTCTGTGAATGAGGCGTGAGTCACCAGGGAGGATCAAATCGTTCGCACACTTGTATAGCATGGACTGTACGATTACTGGCTTAATTCGTATCTGATACACTCAACGTAGCGCTCACATGACACTGCGTTACACTGGTCGCATTTCGTCGATCCCAGGGAGAGTGATCTCTGGGATGTGGCAAGAAGTCAGTTTAAATGCAATACACTGAAATGACATAAAATGACCGAACACTACTATATCGGAGTGATAATTCAAACCGTAAAACAACCTATAACATTAAATTTTAGATAAGATGTTGCAGTGCCTGTGTTATTCCGAATTATGATGCGATGTTCCTCTGGACATGCATGCACATACTTATCCACCGACGATGGGCAAGCGACTTTCAAGTAAACTGTCTCGCCAGTACAGGAATATACCTAGGGGTCTAATGGCTGTACGAATAGGGGTTGTGGCCACATGGTTGCCGACATATGAAGTTTGGGTCTGGCCGTGAGTCGTGTTCGGATAGTTTAAGGCCGTGTCCTACGTGAGCGACGGAAACGACCGACAGCGAGCGACTTCTGGATACGCGACACTCCAGCTACGAGCAGCAGCATCGGGCGAAAAGCTCGGGTGTCCTGCGACCATGTCGCGCTACAAGATGGCCGCTAAGAGCCATCCAGCTGTTGCTATAAAACGGCGCCCCTAAACTGTAGAATACTGTTCCTGGAGAGTAAGGCTACAAAATTAGGTTTACTTAAGAAAATAAAGCGACAAGGAATGCTATGCATGAAGTTTCCGAAGGGCGGAATCTCCATGGAGAATTTCATAAATATCATCAACTACGAAAATCACCAGACAAATTCTTCGAATGCACGTGAATGAGCAGAGGAGTGTCCGACTATCTCATCAAAAAAATAAATACGAATGTTTTTATATGATCAAGATCTTTTAACAGCTAATAAATGTGGAAGAATGACTGACTGCATGACTAACTACTCTAATACACTTATAAACACAACAATTGAGAGTTGGCAGTAAGATATAGCTATGGTGTAGCGGTAGCGTAACAGTTCATGGAAACGGCTTTCGAAAACGTCCTCGGTTCGTTTCTAAGTTCTTTGTACATTTTAACTGACTCACTTACAATTCTGTATACTAAGTTTTATGTATACTGTTTACACTGCATAGCTAAGTACATTTTTAAGGTCTTGCCAAAGAACTTGATCTTTAAGTGTATACACATGTATCCAGAATATAACACACATTAAATTCCTAATAAATTACAATGAACCACGAAATTTTACTGATACTTGATGTTGTGAACGTAATTCATAAGCAGTCAGTGTTAAGGCCAAACGTTTCGATTATTCTAAACAGTATGTAAAAGTAAAAACATTCAAAATTTTTGAAAAGAGAGTCAAACGTTTTGTGTAATGAATTGTCTAAAAGTATGAAATAAAAAATATTAGGGAAACGTTTGGTGCACCTCATTTTCTGTTCATGATTTCGAGCATCATTCAAAGGACATAGAACGTTTCTCTCATCCACTTTTCACAAATCATTTCATAAAATATTTGATTGCTTTCTTTCATTTTTTATTTTCAAGTTTTATTCAGAAAGCATGATCTTGCTGACTCCTCGTTTGTCTTCCTAATGTACTTGATTCAAAGAAACCCTTTTTGACGTTTTAATACCGCACCAATGTATCTTTTTATGTCCAAAACAGCTAGGCCTTGAACAGATGAAATTTTTGACACTTCATTTACATAACTTGGCAGCAGCTTTTTGTGAAATATTTCAATTTTTCAACTCATTAATTAGTCATCGTTAATCACCCTCATTACTTTCAAGCAGTTAAACATTGTCGTGCAAAAATAAGGCCTCACTCTGGTCACTTTGATAGCCCGTTTACCTGTTTCTCTCCCTTTGTTTGTGCTATGAAAATTCGGAAAAAACCTCATGGTGTATTTTAAAGGGAGTCTTGTTTTCGCTCCGCTCCCGCGTTTACAATAGTGTATCATGTGTTTATCATACGATAAACTAATTCTTTCTGCGTGCTGTCATTTCCAAACATCGTTGTTTCGATATCTTGGTTCGTTTATGAGATACGACGATTTTTATGACCACTTGATTCCCGAAACACAGGAAAGGTCTGGACGCGTCGCGAGCAACCTGTCCGCGGACAGAGCAACCAATATCTCAAGAATGAAGAGAGTTATCATTCCGGTCTCAACTTTAAATACAATTTAGATATACTGGTTACATTTCTTACACAATAATGTATAGTCTTAAATGCACTACACGGAAAGTCTGCGCAATGTGATTTTACCTCTGCAAATTCTTAAAAATTTCGTGCACCCATGAACCCAATTTCGTGCAGCACAGTAACTATGACGAATAACGAAAATAAATTTAGACCTTTATCGTTTAAAGATATCAAGCTATAAGAGGTGGAAGAAACAAATTTTTTCACCTAGTAGTTTTCTTGAAGTCGGATGATAAGTATTTCATAGGTGCCGTCGTGTCTGTTCCACTGCTTTGCCGCGAAGACGCGTGGCTGTCGCTCTCTGTCGCGCGTGCTGCAGCGACAAGATTCAAACACGTTTGAATTCAAACGTCACCAGTTGCAGCGGGAGACAAGCAGCGACACAGATGTCGCTCACGTAGGACGCTTCCTTAACTATACCTGCGGTTGTGTTTTGTCGCAGGAGCTGTCGCGCGCTGTCGGTCGCTTCTGTCGCTCACGCAGGGCGCGGCCTAAGGGTAAGGCGACCGCTCGCGATAAGTGGGAAATTCGGGTTCGAGACCAGATCCAGCACAAATTTTCATTGTCGTTATTCCATTATACAGCTAATGGTTGTCCATATTGTAATTACGAATACATTTCATGTATTAAATTTTAGAGTTTACCTGAAGACTAGTCATTACCAGAAATATACTGCAAGAAAATTTTCTTAAGTGCAACACTGTATTTAATTGTGGGTGGTGTCAGAGTTGTTAGTTCCAGCAACAAAGGAACTGGTGAATGTCTTTGTTTTATGTGTGGACACAGCTAGAATAATAGGTAAGTGTGACCTTACGTGTGTAATGTGAGGTACTGTGATGCCTAGAAACTGAAGCTTAATGAAGTAGACACAGCGTATGGTAGTCACACTACTTGTCTGGCCGCTATCATCAGCACCGACAATGTGAAATACTGACATGGTAGCGTAGACGAATGCCTTCCTCTCCTATGTCTGATTCATGCTGAAGTCCTGTTTCTCATACATTGTAAAATCTTAACAAAAGTATTCCGATGGAATCGTTTCTAAATTCTCTGGTTCAAGTTCACCAGAGTACGAGAACTGGGTGGAAGTTTTTCTTGAAATGTTGTCCACCTCAAGTCTCGATGTCTTTTCAAAGACCATAGAAAGTCTCATGCACTTTGAATCGCGATTACTAGCTAAAAACTGTTTATGGAGACTAATACGAGGGCTATTCGGAGAGAAAGGTTTGATCGGTCGCGAAATGGAAACCACAGTGAAAATCAAAAATGCTTTATTTGTAACTGTTTGCTACACCTTCCAGCTACCTCTCTACATAGTCGCCGCTCCGACTTAGTCACTTGTCGTAGTAGGCAGCGGCCTGTGCTTTCTGCCACTCTGGTCTGTAGTTCGTTTTCTGTGCCAGAATGTTGTCTGCATATCCAGCGGTTCATGTGAGCAGAGATGAACATCAGAGGGAGCCAAGTCCGGGCTGTACGGTGGGTGTTAAACACCTCCCGTCGAAAGCTCTGATAGGCGGCCTCATTGCCCCTGCAGTGTGCAACTGAGAATTATCATTAAGAAGGAAATGCATGGCAGGTGCGTTATGTGAGGTTGCATGAAAGTCGCGCAACCTTGCAACGGGCACTCATATTTGGCGGGAGACACTGTTATTCTAGGCGTCTTTATGTGTTCACAGTGTGCTCAGAACTGAGAAAAGCAGCGTGACACGATCAACAGGCATACTAGAGACATTGCCCAACACACCTGTGCAGAGATTCATCGGATTTTCACTCTCGTTTCCCTCTCCGAATAGTCCACGTCGTGAACAGTCCCTAGTTAAGAAAGACTGTGCGTGGATTTTGGACTAGTAAAATGCAAATCTATTGAAATCAAATACTGCAAGTTAATCAGTTCCAAATCATTAGTCAGATTAAAAATCAAGTAAAATCATTCAATGGCAAAAGCTATCCCTTGAAAATTAATTGTATGCAACAAAGGCAGTTTTTTTGTATTTACGCACCAATTGTTACAGTAATGAAAACTTCAGTTATTTCTGTATACAGTACACAGATATTACCTATTATACATTTCCTTATACCTGTTTTTAAATCTGCAAAATTGAACCAATTCTTCAATTGTTTTTGACTATGAAATGCAATGTTATTATTTTCCAAAGGATGTTTTAAATTCCTTAACAACTGCATAGGCACAAAATTTTATACTTCAAAATGACCATAAATGACCATCACAATCGTGGTGATTGAAATTTAAGTTATGGTCGAGAATAAATATTTTACTTCACGTCTACTCGCATTTTATTTTCAATTACATGCATAATTTACTTCGATAAAGACCCATACTTCAAGAACTATAAGACCGGATGGGATTTATTCCAAGCTATTGTCGTTACTAAAAATGCAGCGGCAATCAGAATCGAATAAACGCTCGATAGTATTCAAGTTATTGCAAAGACCTTAATACGGTATTCGAAGCCAAAGCTAACATTTATGCAGAGAAGAAAACTGAACAGCCTGAGTTTCTCCAACTTCGGTCTCCAATCTTGGACATGGGTGTTAACAGTAACTTTATCATCAATTGATAAAATAAACAACCAATCAGTTGTCAGAAGTTTATTTATTTAAATGTGACGTAGTACTCAATATTGCTATGAGTATCTTCCTCTGAAGTAGGTGCTGTTATATTGGTTACATTAAAACATGTTATACAATCGCGAGCTAACTAACTCAAGTCACATGTAGGAACTATAATAAAGATGTACAGTGGAGCCATAAAAGTGACATGTGAATGGCTGTTGAACACAGGAAAATCTGGTTTTGTTTAACAGTCTCACTTTTAAAATCTCACGTCGGTTTCTGTTATAAGATTATATACCCACATTAGTACGAAAGGACAGTGTGGATAAAACATTTTTGTATTACTTTATTACTATTTTGGCAGATTAGTCTGGACATGTCCATTTTTGTATTACTTTATTACTATTTTGGCAGATTAGTCTGGACATGTCCATCTTCTTAGCTGCGTGGTAACGTGCTTGCCTACCATGAGCAGGACTTCCGCCCGTGGACTGAGTGTTGTGTTGTCCTCATCATTACCCCATCACCACCGACGCGCAAGTCGCCCATTGTGGTGTCACCTGAACTAAGACTTGCAGCCGGCGGCCGAACTTCCCCGGACGGGACCTCTCGCCCTTCAATGCCACACAATCATCTAAATAGTGGACATTTTGATTACAGTTACTGAATGCGACTTGAGCTATTTGGATCGTGATTCTGTAACATGTTTCAAAGTAATTTAACATCACATATTTCTGAAAAACACAATCATAAAGGTATCGAAACCTAGGCCAAGTTTATTTACACTTTAAGGGGGAAAGGAAGAAAGAAAGAAGTAGTATGAAGGAATTATCCGAATGGTACGGAAATTGATGTACATGTGCAAATAAACAACTGAATACAATTTCAGGAAACTTGGAAGATGTATTCAAGAGACAGATATTCACAAAAACGCGTTGATCCACCTCTGTCCCTCATGCAAGCCGTTACTCTGCTTGGCACTGACAAAGTTGTTCGATATCCTCCTGAGGGATACTGTGCCAAATTCTAACTGGTGCGTTAGACCATCAAAATCCCGAGCTGATTGCGGGGCCACGCTCATAATACTCCAGACGATCTCAATTGGAGAGAGACCCGGCGACCTTGCTGGCCAAGGCGGCTCGTGGAAAGCACAAAAACAAGCAGCAGAAACCCTCAACGTGCGAAAGCGGGCATTATCTTGCTGAAATGTTAACCCAGGATGGCTTGACATGAATTTTGGTATCTCACCCTTGGCGTCTCCGAAAAAGTCTTTTCTGGTCACTTGGGCTCAGTTCGAAGCGGGACTCTCCAATCAATGAGATTTCAGTCTGAAGACAGTCTGGTGACTCTCTGGACAGCTGTAGAATACCAACGTTACTGTCGTCCACCTACGCCCCGACAACTAGGGACGATGGTCTGGGGTGCCATTTGTTTTCATATCAGGACCCATTTGTTTGTCGTCCGCGACACCCTTACAGCACAGCGGTACCTCGACGGTATTCTACGCCCCGTTTTGTTACCCTTCACGGCAATCCATTCTGGGCATTATCAGTAAGAAAATGCCCGCCCGAGTAAAGTGAGAATTTCCACTGCTTGTCTTCGTACTTGCCAAAACCTATTTTGGTCAGCAAGGTCGACGGATCTCTCCGTAATTGAGAAAGTTTGGAGCACTGAGGACAGGCTGATCCAACCGCGATTTTGACTATCTAAAACGGTAATTGGACAGAATTTGGCACGGTATCACTAGGGAGGACATCAGACAACTCTATCAATCAAAGCAAAGATTAATAACTGCTTGAATAAGGACCAGAGGCAATACTGGATCTGCGACTTATCTTAGAAGATAAATTAAGGAAAGGCAAACGTACGTTTCTAGCATTTGTAGACTTAGAGAAAGCTTTTGACAATGTTGACTGGAATACTATCTTTCAAATTCTGAAGGTGGCAGGGGTAAAATATAGGGAGCGAAAGGCTGTTTACAATTTGAACAGAAACCAGATGGCAGTTATATAAGAGTCGAGGGGCATGAAAGGGAAGCAGTGATTGGGAAGGGAGTGAGATAGGGTTGTGGCATATCCCAGATGTTATTAAATCTGTATACTGAACAAGCTGTAAACGAAACAAAAGCAAAATTCGGAGTAGGAATTAAAATCCATGGAGAAGAAATAAAAACTCTGAGATTCGCCGATGACATTGTTATTCTGGCTGGAGGATATAAGATAAACATCAACAAAAGCAAAACGAGGATAATGGAATGTAGTAGAATTAAATCGGGTGATGCTGAAGGAATTAGATTAGGAAATGAGACACTTAAAGTAGTAAATGAGTTTTGCTATTTCGGGTGCAAAATAACTGATGATGGTCGAAGTAGAGAGGGTATAAAATGTAGACTGGCAATGGCAAGAAGAGCGTTTCTGAAGAAGAGAAATTTGTTAACTTCGAGTATAGATTTAAGTGTCAGGAAGCCGTTCCTGAAAGTATCTGTATGGGGTGTGTATGGAAGCGAAACGTGGACGATAAATGGTTTAGACAAGAAGAGAATAGAAGCTTTAGAAATGTGGTGCTACAGAAGAATGCTGAAGATTAGATGGGCAGATCACATAACTAATGAGGAGGTATTGAATAGAATTGGCGAGAAGAGGAGTTTGTGGCACAACTTGACAAGAAGAAGAGATCGGTTGGTAGGACATATTCTGAGGCATCAAGGGATCACCAATTTAGTATTGGAGGGCAGCGTGGAGGGTAAAAATCGTAGAGGGAGACCAAGAGATGAATACACTAAGCAGATTCAGAAGGATGTAGGCTGCAGTAGGTACTGGGAGATGAAGAAGCTTGCACAGGATTGAGTAGCATGGAGAGCTGCATCAAACCAGTCTCTGGACTGAAGACTATAACCACAAAAAGGGCCAGAGATGTGAGTGTATTTAAACTATTGGTAACTGACTGACTGTATATTTTATCAACTGATTTCTGTTTACATTATATCAGATACAGCCGACTGGTTCAGTAGGAGCGTTCAGTAACTTCGAACATGAATTGATTTTTGGAAGCCACCTAAGCAAAAAATTCACCAGGGACATTTCAACATTTCTAAAGCTGTCCAAATTGACTGTTGATGATGTAACTGAAGCGGAAACGCGATGGAACAACCACTGCTAGACTAAGCGCGAGGAGGCACCATTTATTCACTGAAATGGACCGAGCACTGCCGAGAGTGATCTCCAAAGTGTTACCAGCAGTCCAACTAGCACAATTATTTTGCGTAGGGTGTTAAAAATAATGGTGGCACACTGGTCGAGCAGCTCTCCATAAGCCACAATTTCTGCAGTCTGTGGTAAGCCGCCCTTGAGCTGATGTAAGGAGCGACGTCACTGTACAGTGGGTGACTAGAAACGAGTGATTTTGGGAGATAAATTACGGTACACTCTTTGGCAGTCCGATGGAGTCGTTACGGTTTGGGGAATTTCAGGATAACGTTACCTGCCGTCGTGGAGATGTCAACAGTGATGTGAAATGGACCGGCCTGACCAGAGTCCCGACCTGAAATCAATGGTGTAGCTTTGGGATGAGATGAAACGTCGACTCTGCTGCAGACCTCAATGTCCAACTCATTGCCTTCTTTTGTTTTGGTTCCTCTAACAAAAATGGGCTCCCATTTCTCCACAGACATTGAACGTTTTCCCAATAGAGTTCAAGTAGTCACAAAGGCACATTAATGTCGACAGGTGTCCTCATACTTCTGACCAGAGAGTGTACGTTGCATAACTTTAAAGACGAATCTTTCATTCTGCGGCGACGTGTGCGCTGTTTTGAAATTTCCTGACAGGTTAAAAGCGTGTGACGGCAGAACTGAAATTCTGTGGACAAATTAAGAGTCGTGTCCGGATACCTTTGTCTTGACTGTGATGCTTATTAACTAATAATAGGCTAGTCCAGTTGCTCTTTTTTCATTGTTTCACAACTGTACGATTTTCAGATACACTTCGTAATGGCTTGGACGTGAATGCCGAAACGCATTTAAAACTGAGGTTGTCGGTGTGGTTTTCTCCCTTTCTTTTTAATCGGGCTATTACTTGTCAATAAAATTTTTTTCTGTGAAATGGAAGAAGTTGTCCGGAAGAGATGATTTAAGGTTAGATTTAAAACTTGCGTTACTACCTGTCAAGCATTTTATGTTATGGGGAAAAAGAGCAGAATGTTTTGTTGATGAATACTGATATCCTTTCTGATCCACTGGTAGTTTTAATCAAATGTAATAAAGGTCATTTGTCCTAGTGTTGTAAGTATGGACATCGCTGTCTTCTCAAATTTTGACAGATTATTTATGGCGAGCTCCTATAGCGATTACGTACATTCTGAAGGCGCAGTTAAAGTAGCCAACTATTTGAAAGAGGTACCTGATGTCTGCAGCGGATGAACAACATCTATATTGCTTATAAAAAAAGCAAAATAGTGTAAGCAGTGGTAGTAGTGGGATGGTTGTGTTTGACGGTCAACAATGCAGGTAAGACATTTGTTGTGCTGGACTGTACGTGTTCAGTAAGGACTAGGCATCAGTGCAGGTTGTTTACGAGTAGTACACACGGCGTATTTGCATGCAGAGGCCGAGGTAGACGTTCAGTGGAAGGTCTAACAGATTTCTAAGGAGGGCAGATTTTGGGAGCCCGATTAGCTGGAGCATCAGTAACCAAGACAGCCAACTTATTGAATGTTTCAAGAGCAACTGTTTCAAGACATGACAACCTACACAAAAAATGGAAAGACATCGTCGTGTAACCGTAATAAGGGGCGCAATTCAATTATAAATGACAGAGATCGTCATACGCTAACTCTAATTGTGTGAAAACATCACAAAACAACGGCGGCTAAAGTTTCGAGACCCCGTATCTATCGACACTGTCCGCAGAAAACTCCCTAAAACGAGTATTCACGGACGAGTTGCTCTACCGAAACCATTAGTGACGACAACCAGTTCCAAGAAGCGTAAAACACGTTGTCAGCAGCATAAATCCTGGACGGCTGATCAGTGGAAACACGTCATATGGTCCGATAGTCAACGTTTTAGTTATTTCCAACATCGGGTCGGGTTTACGTCTGGAGAACGCCAAAAGAAGCCTACAGTCCTGACGGCTTGATTCCAGCGGTTAATGGAGGTGGACATGTGATGGTGGGGGCAGCCATATCATGGTATTCTGCTGGTCCCATCGTTACACTCAAAGACCGTGTTGCAGTCAACGATTATATGAACATTTTAGTTGATCAGGTGCAACCTAATATTCAAATTTTATTCCCCAACAATGATGCCATATTTCAGGACGATATTGCACCCATTCACACAGCCAGGATAGTACAATCGTTATATGAGGAGCATGCAACTGAACTGCAGCGTCTTCCGTGGCCAGCACAGTCCCTCGTGGGCGGTATTGGAGCGCAGACTTCGTAGCAAAATGTCACCTCTCTCGTCACTACAGGCGTTAGAAGAGATTCTGATCGAAGAGTGGGATAACATTCCACTGGAGACAATACAATCATTGTGTGCCAGTGTTCCAAGAAGAGTCGCAGCTCTATTGCGGGCAAATGGTGGTCGAACCCCTTATTAACAAACCATTCCCAAGTAAGTACAGGTGTTCACATTATTTTGTCTATCCCCTGTAGTTGGATGTCAATGTGCCTTCGTACGCGTCCACACAATCGGAGGGTATGTAAATGTTCAGAATTGCAATTTTTTGTGACAGATAGAACGGCCGTTAGAGTTTGTTAGCGTGGTTAATGAATTTACTGGGTCTCGTATAATGTACATGAGTAGCGTGATGACAGTGAAGGACATGGAGATGTCACATACTGAGTGAGACAGCATTGCCATTACTTGACATAGTTGGAAAGGGGCCCCATTGCGTGTCTCCATTTGACCGGCTGCTCACCTCGCAGTTTCCAGATTTTTGAGGCAGTCGGATATGACTGTAGCGCGATGCTGGACTGTGTGGGAAGATGTGAGCAGGCATACTTGTCGTGGAGGTTCCGATCGGCCAAGTCCGATCATCACAAGGAAGGATCACCATACTGTGCACCACTTCATCCAGGCGGAGGCCTGCAATCCGAGATGATTCTCTGTTATATAATGCAGTTGATCTTAAAACTAGCAACAGGTTTATAAGGAAATTAGAATCTCATGCGTAGGCTGCCGTTAACACCACAGCACAGTCGGCTGCGTTTGGAGTGATGGCGCGACTGGAAAGAAAGGACTATTGATGAATAAGATCACATTGTGTTCAGTGATGAATTTCGGTTGCGTAGTACCCCGGATGACCATGGTCGACATCTTGGAGAGCGTTCATCCAACGTTTTGGATGGGCACAGCGTTGTTACTTACGGCGTCATGGTGTGGGGAGCCATCGATTATGAGCCCAGGTCATGGCTAGTTGTGACTGAGGGAATTCCGACTGCACAGTGGTATGTCAGAACATCATGTGCCCTCAAGTGAGGCGTCAGAAGCTTTCAACACCACGTCAGTGGATTCACTCTGCGTGGTGCTTGGAACCTTTCCAACGGACATAATCATCTGGTGTCAGGCTTCAATGTAGTGGCCGAGGAGGGGTAGATAGGACAAGGTAATCGATTGAGTAATTACTGAAATAACGTCACATACCCTCATAATTCGCAAAGTTCATTTAGTTTTCCTCCTGGTGCTTCATTTTTTAGTCAGTGTATGTTAGGAAGTTGATTCGCTAGTTTACTAGCCTAGAAATTATACGAACAGGCTGAACGTCGCAGCGACTTGGTATTATTCACAATAGGAGCCACTGCAAAAATGAAAGAATCGAAATTTGTGAGTCGTAGGATCGAGATGGGATTGAACCTCGGAGCTCTGAACTAGTGGTCTGCTACTCACGCGCTTCGCCACCGAGCCATACTACTATGTCCACACGTGGTTACTGGTAAGGAACAACACTCCAAGGTCATCCAGGGACGTGCCCGGAAAATACGCGTGATTCCACAGCGTCTGGCAAGTTAACCGATCCCCACAGTGGCTTCCCGCGAAAAGCGACCTATCGCCAGGGCAGCCCGGGCCGTGACGTGGCAACATGGCCGCGGACGTGTCGTGTCGCTTAGCTATTTTCGAGTCTCCCCGCGCTTCTCCTTCTCTCCTTCTCTTTCTCCTCCTCCTCATCCTCTTCCCGGTTCGACGTGCGCTGCGCACTGCGCGTTGTTTCTTCCGGAGCGCTGTACGCTGTAGCTTTCGGCGCGCCGGCCACGGCGGGGTTTATTTTATTTTTGTTGGCGTGCGCCTCGCCCGGGCTGCCCGCGCCGACGGTGGTGGCGGTGGTGGGGGGTGGGGGGCGGCCGAGAGTTTGATCCTAACCACAGGCGAGGCCTGTTTGACGAGGTCGTTGCCCTCGGAGCACGCCACGCAACGCAACGCTGCGCGTCTTGCGTAGCCGCGGCGTGCCCTTCCTCTCCGCCGAGAGGACACGCCACGGCGAGCTTCCTCCGCCCATCCGCCGCCTCCGCCGCCCCCCGCCAACAAGTCCGCCGCCTCCCTGGCCGAGATGCCATCGCCTTCCGTGCTCTCCGGGGCTGCCTAGCTCCCAGGCGGAAGCGGCGGCGCGCCCAATGATCGCCGATTACTCGTCACCTAGATTACGCTGCTGCAGTAAACTAGTTGCTGCTGCTACGATTCTGTCTGTAGATGGCACAGAGTTTGTATCGGTACACTGCTAACCATTAAAACTGCCACTCGATTCAAGGTTATCTGCTGCGAAACCATCGTCTAACTTCGTCACGAATCAGTACGGAGATCATTACACACCAGTTGGCGAAAAATGTGTGATTTATTTGACACACCTTGTTGCCGAACTACATTATCTCATCGTCAAGTTCTAGAAAACAAAGAAACACAATTCATTACTACACTTTGCTATATATACAAACACAGCCGCGCGGGGTAGCCGAGCGGTCTGGCGCACCTCGTCGCGGTTCGCGCGGCTCCCCCCGTCGGAGGTTCGAGTTTTCCCTAGGGCGCATGGGTGTGTGTGTTGTCCACAGCGTAAGTTAGTTTAAGTTAGATTAAGTAGTGTGTAAGCCTAGGGACCGATGACCACAGCAGTCCTTACCACAAATTTCCAATTTACAAACACACATCTGATGTAAATCGTCTTTATGGCTCTGCTGTATTACATACCTTAAAGTTATCATGCCATTAGGCACAGTCGAAAATAATAACCAAGCAGCAAACATTCACTGTGAAGTACATAAGATTTTTCCTCTGACATCTCATGATGGTGCATGACGTTCTCAAAAAGCTCAGTTTATTAACTAAAGTTAACAGCCCATGTGATGGAATACATCCGCATTTCACCAATCTGTATCACTTCTAAACTGAAAATCCACTTAAGTATGGAATCGTGTTCGTCCAATGATGTATACGACATCACATTTTAGATGACATTAAAACAAACGCATTTTATGTCCTCAGGAGTTCAATTAGACGGCTTGACAGTTGGTAAGGAACAAAGACATTGCTGGACAGGGATAATCATAGGGAATTATGGATGATATAACAGAGGTTTGGTGTGGTATATTTGTAACGAAAAACGCTTGCGAAAGCATAAATACGTTCATGTTTGATTCAGGTCAGACTTTCAATATAAAATTTGTGTTGGTCCACCACGGCCAGGGGACATCGGCTGGTTAAGTAATTTTCAGTGTCAATAAAATTCACCAACAACCGTGTACTTTAAGATATTATTTCACTTTATTGTGAAGGCAACCATTTTTGGCATTTCATTATGTCATCTTCAGGCCCCAGACGCATCTATCCAAATAAACGAACTTGTCGTATAGCGCCATAAGCAGTGAACAGCTTATATTTCAACTATTAATCTTATACAAGAACTGATGTATATGGATAAACGAAACGAATGGGTACCCATGGTGTAATGATGATATTAGTTGTTAGACTTTCTGCCATCATAATAAGTAGTGATTAAGCATGTCATTGAGTGTAATTAACCTATTCAACCTTTGACTAGATCACATTTATAATACGAGTGTTATACGCTGTATACTTTACTAGTATGTCTTCGTTATGGTGTTTATTAGAGGAACAGCAAATATTTTACAGGTGTGACGAATTGTTTCGACTGTCAGTACCTAGTAACTTCTTTTGGAGTATTGCTATGAACTTGCAAGCATACTAGAATTACACTACTTGTGATCAAGGTTACGGCTGTAGATGAGACAAAGACGTTGAAAAAAGATTATTCAGCGGCATGTTAACTTACATTTTTATTCGAATTAGTAGCTTTCAGATGGATTAGTTTGTATTTTACACCACAGACTACCTTTCGTTAAATAGGTTCCACAATCGTTTTCCGGTTTCATATTATTCGTTTTGCGACGTTATGATTGACGTGACTTCAGTAACTTGCTTCACTGTCACTTTAGTATGATGCAGTGTTATGCAAACATAACTCTATTTCTACCTTTCCCGCCCTCTACTATTCTTTAATAATAGATCTTACCCTATACATGTCTGATTAGCACTGCATATTCTTTTTAGCACTGTTTATTATCCGTAAGCGTAACGGCTTATCACCCAGATTTTTTATATATACTCGCATTTCATTTAATGCTTGACATTGATCTGTAACAAAACGATCATGTATATATAATTTCATTTGTACTTATTGGTACCATGTAAATTGTTAATTTCCAGAATGATTGCATTTAATGAAAACGGTCAAAATGTAATTAAATTTATTGAATTCGTCCATTATGTAATACGTCTATAATATATTTGTTTACGTAATAACTCATAGATTACTGATGTCACATTAGTTGTTGTATGTATGGTATTATTTATAGGGCCTGAAGATGACGTTGTTACAACGTTGACACTAGTTGCCAAAATAAAATCGACACCTTAAATACAGCTGGAGGAATTTCTTCATTTTTAATATAAATCTCTGGATATCATGAATTCAATCCTTACATTCGAAGACGTGATGATCAGCACAAAATCGCATGTTGCCCTTGCTGATGCACCTCGGTGCAGAGGGTGTTCTATTTTTGCACTGGATACTGAAAACTCCTGGTCATACACTATGTGATCAAAAGTATCCGGACACCTGGCCGAAAATGACGTACATGTTCGTGGCGCCTTCCATCGGTAATGCTGGAATTCAGTATGGTGTTGGCTCACCCTTAGTCTTGAATACAGCTCCCACTCTCGCACGCATATTTTGAATCAGGTGCTGGAAGATTCTTGGGGAATGGCTGCCCATTCTTCACGGATTGCTGCACTAAGGAGAGGAATCGATGTCGGTCGGTGAGGCCTGGCACGAAGTCGGGGTTCCAAACCATTCCAAAGGTGTTCTACAGGATTCAGGTCAGGAGTGTGCAGGCCTGTCCAATACAGGGATGTTATTGTCGTGTAACCACTCCGCCACAGGCCGTGCATTATGAACATGTGCTCGATCATGTTGAAAGATGCAGTCACCATCCCCGAATTATTCTCCAACTGTGGGAAGCAAGGAGGTGCTTAAAGCATCAATGTAGGCCTGAGCTGTGATAGTGCCACGCAAAACACGAAAAACACGACCACACTATAACACCACCGCCTCCGAATTTCACCGTCAGCACTACACACACTGGCAAATGACGTTCACCGGGCATTCGCCACTCCCAAACCCCGCCATCTGATCGCCAAATTGTGTACCGTGATTCGTCACTCCACACAACAGTGTTCAGTTGTACAGTGATTACGCTCCTTACACCATGCGAGGCGTCCTTTGGAATTAACCGGCGTGATGTGTGACTTATGAGCAGCCGCTCGACCGTGAAATCCAGGTTTTCTCACCTCCCGTCGAACTGTCATATTACTTGCAGTGGATCGTGATGCAGTTTGAAACTCCTGTGTGATGGTCTAGATAGACGTCTGTCTATTACTCATTACGACACTCTTCAACTGTCGGCGGTTTCTGTCAGTCAACAGACTAGGTCGGCCTGTACGCTTTTGTGCTGTACGTGTCCCTTCACGTTTCCACTTCACTATCACTTCGGAAACAGTGGACCTAGGGATTTTTAGGAGTGTGGAAATCTTACGTACAGACGTATGACACAAGTGACACCCAATCACCTGACCACGTTCGACGTCCGTGAGTTCCGCGGAGCGCCCCATTCTGCTCTCTCACGATGTCTAATGACTACTGAGGTCGCTGATGTGGAGTACATGGCAGTAGGTAGCAGCACAATGGACCTAATATGAAAAAAAAAACTGTATTTTTGGAGGTGTTCGGATACTTTTGATTACATACTGTAGTTAGCCGGAGACAGTCACTCCCCGACTAGCTATCCACTGCGAGTGATAAATTCTGGCAATATGAACAACATTTCTCATCCAAGATCAGTGCGACTCCATACCCTGCGAGGTTAGAGCCATTCTTGCTGCCATAGGTGGAAGTTATGTGTACTAAGCGTTCTTACTACTATACTGCACACGCACAATGAGTAAAATTTCTTTATTTGCTATCCTTCTAGTTGCTGCAATTGTAGCGTCCAGAAGCGTATTCGTTTGTAAATTTCAGATTCTTTATTTTTCCACTGCACTTTATTGATCGTAGTGAACCAGACAATACGTACACACACACACACACACACACACACACACACACACACAGAGCATTATACATCAAGAGTAGTATGATTTTAGAAGACGAAGAGGAATAAGAGATGGAAGAAAGGTACGATGCAGGTACGTGGAGAAGACAGAAGTTTGTGCTGTATGCCTCAACTTGGAAAAATCGTTTGATAGAGTACAATGAGACAATATACCACACATTTTAAGAGAAAGGAAAGAAGATTAGAAGGAGAAGAGGCTAATTAAGGACATTTTCCTGGCGTAGAAATACGAAGGTGCAGATTGGAGAAGAGATTGTTACACGACCATGTAACGTATGGAAATTCATGAAGAAAGACCCAGCTGATTGGAATACTTAATTGATGCCAAGGAATGTAATAAACGGCGGTACTAGTAATTGACTAACGTAACCTTACTTTTAATTTATTCTTTATTCGGATATGATGCCTTGTAGAAGCGAGAGAATGTTGAAAGTATTGTGGACAGCGCAGGGACAGCAATAGTCGACCGCAAACCCTACAGCCATTTCACAGAAGGTCTCCCAAGGGAGAGGCGGATGTCGATAGGCCTTGGTCAGCTGTGGGACATCTAGTCTCGTGGATAAATAGGAATAATATCTCCTACGTTGCAAGCCCCTGGGGAAAACATTTTACGAACTGTGCGTGGAGTGAGAGGGAATACTTTTTAGCATAAGGCACTACTGTGCTCAAAGAAAGCTGACTTGATCTCCAGACAATACCGACGCCACAGATAGAGAACAGTTTTGAACCTCTGAAAATGTGAGACATCGCTCGACATACTGACTTCAGAAAAACAAATGTCTTCACGACGTAAGAAACACAGCGGTTGGCCACGTAAGTAAACTACAGGTTAGACAGAGAAGTTCAGTTGTGCCTACAAAGAGCGCTTTATTGGTCGCAGAGAGGGACACAGAGAGTGAGCGATTTTTTGCTGTGTAAGATGGCAGGGTGAACGTTATTAGTTAATCAAATAGAGGAGAGCCAAGGAAGGGGATTAGCATGTGCTAAGGGGCAGTTGTCTCAGTCGGCGCTTGGAAGATCTGCAGCCCAGCCAATCTGAATTCAGTAAGAAATGCAAAATGCATCAATGCAAGGTTTCCTTGTAGAAAACTTTCCATCCAAAATAACTTCATCTGGATTTTCATGTGTCTTCATTGCTACAACACACCTCCGACGGCCTGCTGTCGCCAGAGCTGATGTATCGAGGGACATAGAGAAATTTCAGGCTGATTTGCACTTTGCCCCTGGATTGGTTCCACCAATAGCCGATTTTGCAGTCACTTCAGCCTTGCATTATTATTAGCATCTTTCTCCCTGACCCCATGTCAACTATCCCAAGGCCTTATTGTATTAACGTTGCTACTGTCGTTTGTCGATAATTTTACGAGACTAAATCAAAGTAATTGTGATTCATGTCTCATCTCTTACTCTGGAAGGCACCGTGATATATTTGCGATGCCTGCCAGTCTTACAATCTTTTGAATCCAAGGAACCTTGCTAGACCACAGATGAAAACCTAGTAGGCAGAGGGTTCAGATGAGGATGCTATCTCTCCCCACCTTGTTCAATGGACAGGGAGTTTCAGAATGATTCATCCGATTTCACAAAGCTTCTGAATAAATGAGGATAGAAACTTGGGGTCAGTTCTAATTTACACCTCAGTTGATGGGTCATGCGATCGCTGGTCTTCCTGGCGCAACTTGCTGGCTCATTCGCTCGATACTTAATGTATGCTGATTCAATACGGTGACAAAACAGCAACAAAAAGCCTTTGACCTTTTCTGTTTCAACAGGTGCAATTCGGCTCCAACTGTGCGGGAGATTTTCGTAGAGAGTGTATACATCTCCTACGACTATAAAGTGTGTACAGATCTTACGTACCACTGGTCTCCAAGATAACCTGAACATGTGGTATTTGATTTTTATATGTAGGCTTTTGTGAAAGACTCCGTGTAGGTGTTTCTCATTTCAACAAGCTCAACTGAGCTGCAGCACCTCATAGCAGCAACAGTTAATGAGGAAACTCCATTGATGCACACAAAAGCATGGGACGAGTTTCACTACCGTACCTACAACCACATAGACACATAGAAGATTTATTAAAGGTAAATGAAAACTTTGATCCTAAACATAATTGTAATAATTTACAGCAGAGGTTGTATGTGCATTCATGTAAAATAAACACCTTTATAAAATGGGATGGTTCTTTTTAAAATAAAAAGTTTACATTCTGTGTGAGCTGTGCATGGCTCGCCGACCCACCATTTGGTACTTTACACCCCGTTTTAACGTATTTCTATCTCACCACGTTGATTTAAATTACGGGCGTTACTAAGTTGCTGTTTTGCCTGACCGTCGTCGGCGCTAGTAGAGTGTATCGATGTATCCCCTCTGATAGGATCTTTGCTCTGCTACTATTACTTCCCGGTTGTCATCTGTCGAGGAGTCAGTCGGAAAGTGCGAGGAGGAGAGTTCACGGCGGCAATTCGGGTGGTGAGTTGGGCCTTGGCAGTCCGTTGCAACGCGTCTGGAGCGCAGCCCGGGCCAGCCAGTCGCCTGCTTACAGCAGCAGTGAGCCCTGCGTGGACATCGCCCGCCCGACCGTTGCCGTCGCGCTTCACTTAAGCCGGGCCTGACTTTTGCTGGATTGTTGGTCGGTCGGTTGGTCCGAGGACATCTCGGTGCGGCGCAGTCGACTGGGCCGCTGGGGGTCTCTGCGCAGTGTCGGAGTCTGTTTGGAGCTGTCCGATCGGTACGAGCATCGTCGCTCGCCGACCCAGGACGCGAAGGTTAACTGGTTTTGAGCATTACTTTGTTGGTTCCGGCGTTGCTGTTGTGGAGGTTTTCCTGTGAGCAACAACAAGTGAAGTGTTCGAGATAGGCGTCGTCAGGTGGAATTGATTAAATTAATTTATCCATAGTTAAGTGCACCAGCGGAATTTTCTGCCTTGTGGCCGTTAGTGTTCTGGTTACCTGCCCTGGCCGCTAACGTAATTTTTAGGCAGTGTCTTTTCCTCACCGGTTGTTGCTGCCTGACACGGTGTAGAGTTTTAGCAGTTCTGTTCACATACGCGTTTGTTTGGGGATAGTGATACTTTAACTTTGTTGGGGCCTTGAATTCTCGTGTACTCTGTCGTGGCAAGCAAGTGGTTGGTCGGTCGGTCCGTGACTGTCCCTTGGTTGGGTTCGGACGAATCGAGTTAGTTGGGCTCACCGCCTGTCTCGCCTAAATGAAGGAGGGCAGACCGATCCCCTGGTGGTTTCTGAGTGCTGTTCCCTTAATTATTCTTTGGCAGTGTTAATGTTGTTGTAATTTATTTTAGAAAGTTTTTTTGGGGGCTTTACTGTATTTTATACTTTCAATTGGGCAAAGTTAATTGAGGGAACATGTTCTCACAGTTTCCTTCAAGTCCAAACATTATTGCCCTCTGCGCTTGAAAGGTTATTGTAATTTCGTCTGAAAGATTTTACAAGTAATTGTGGGCCTTCCGCCGTTGGTGTTGCCAAAGGAAATTTGTAAACTTAATGTATTGTTTTACCGACTGTTGCAATATATATATATATATATATATATATAACCTTGCGGCGTGCAGCCATCTTATTGCGTTTGTTTATCTCTTTCTGTGCACCTTGCGGGCATCTTAAAACACCATGGCCTTCTGCCTTCAGTAATCATCATAGTATATTAGGAATTTTGAAGATTTAATCCAGCGGCCTTCAGCCGCTCCGCATGCTGATCTCATATATGTATACGGTTTATCTTATTCGTAAATTTAGCTGTGTGTTATGTCTTTTCAGAATGGAACTTATTCTAAAGGATCTGTTTGGAGGCCTTTAGCCGCAAAGCAAATTTAATTTTTTCAAAAGTGTACAAATGACAATAAATTACAATTGTGGAATGAATCCGACCCCAACTCCCTCGGCCATTTCCACACCCATAATTACCTGTTAGCCATGCGTGATTTAGCGGGCGTTTCACTGTGTGTAAGTAAATTTTCCCCAAGTTTCTGTCTTACTTTTGAAATACCCAGTACAAAGGGAGAAAATTCTAAGAAAACATTTTGATCTGAGTATGGGTTTATCAATCTGTGGGAAAAGGATATAATGTCTAAAATTTGCTGATGATGTGCTGCATTTGCTAAAGGCGTATTGCCATGGCTGTTGAATTTTGTTAATGTAAGGCGTGGCTTTTCTGAAAGGAAAGGAGTGACACTTGACAATCCGCTGAAGAAGCGGTGGTGTTATAATGGCTAGGCAAGGTCAACACCGTCGGGCACCAAGGCAACTAGTAGACGCTGGCGTAGAAACAGAATGTTCGAGAACCTTCCGGAACGTCCTGGGAGAATCTTTAGGAATATCTTCGAAAGAATCAGGAACAACACTTCTATGGGCGAAACTCGCGCAGAAGTCCCTGAAAAGCAAGTATATAAACGGCCAGTACAGGGGGCCAAGACAGTGGTTGCGGGAAGCAACTAGGAGCAGTGCAACAGCCGCGTCATCGGGAGCAGTCACTACAGAGCGACACTTGATGCTGGCGCAGTAAAAACTGCGAGTAGTCTGTGGACATTTGGAGGACAACTGAGTTTCCACTAAGTGCCCAGCAACAGTTATCTTGAGTTTTCGGCCTCTTAGTAAAGAAGAATTTCTGTAATAATTGATATTTTCTATGTGTCAGAATACAAAGAGGAACAGTTGCTGTCTCGTGCTTGTCTCCCATTGTGGTTAAAGTACTTGACTGTGTATTGTCGGAAAGACTTGCAAGCAGAGACGATCTCTGACAGAAGGTGTAGAACTCAGGAACTCGAAGTTTCTGGTGTGGTGCAGTAGGCTGTACTCATTAATTTGCAAAGATATAAACGTACTGCAAGACACCTCTCTGTATAAGGCCGAACTATGTGGAAATAAACTTTTCTTAAATTGAGTAAAACGTTTAGCACCCTTATTCATTTCCTACAAAGCTAACAACTTTTTCTCTCCATTCCAAAATCACCTGCGCTAAGCATGCTAGGGTTCTCCCTATCACTCCGCTAAAGGCGACTTAGTAGACCTCAGCCACATTGTCGTCAACGTCCTGACTGCGCCACGCGGGCCACAGCTTCGTTCAAAACTGTTGTTACCAGGGTAATCCCAAAAGTAAGGTCTCCTATTTTTTTTATAAGTACACAGACCTGTTTATTTCTAGAATGGTTTACATCAGCCTACAGCTTGAAAATTTAGACTACTTTTAGACATAATCACCATTTCTGTCGGTGCATTTTTGTAGACGCTGTGGCAGTTTTTGTATGCCCATGTCATACCAGCTCGCCGCCATGCTGTTCAGAAAGTTATGAACCTCTTCTTTCACCTCGTCGCCGGAGCTGAATCGCTTTCCAGCCAAATATTCTTTTCACCTAGGAGACAGGTTTCTCCGGTTCTGAATTGCCCGTTTGAGTTTTTGCAGAGTCTCACAGTACCTGTCAGTATTAATTGTGGTCCCAGAGATTCAGCTCCGACGACGAAGTGAAAGAAGAGGTTCATAACTTTCTGAACAGCATGGCGGCGAGCTGGTATGACATGGGCATACAAAAACTGCCACAGCGTCTACAAAAATGCATCGACAGAAATGGTGATTATGTCGAAAAATAGCTAAATGTTTAAGCTGTAAAGTGATAAAAACTACTGCAGAAATAAATAGGTCTATGTATTTATATAAAAAATAGGAGACTTTACTTTTGGGATTACCCTCGTACGATACGATCTCTGCTGGGACATGATAGAAATGACTAACAAAATTGTAGAAGGGCTGAATGAAGCTTTTTAAAAGTATGGGATGAGAAGCAGTAGTAAGCAAATCGAGAATGTGGTCAGTGGTACAAAGAAAAAGGTGACAATCACAAGATTAGGACAGGAAAGAACCGAACAAATAAAAAAAGTCTAATACCGAGGCACCTTAATAAAGCAGGATATGACACACGCCGAAGAACTAAAAATCAGATATGCAATGGCTAAGCAAGTAATAAACAGAAAGAAAAAGCGTCACCAGGCATCAAACGCGTATTATCCAGGGAAAGACGCAGAAGGTGACGAAAGACGGGTATGGTAAAAGCCTCTATGACGGGGGACAGAACTGTCTGATGGCGTGATAAAAGGAGAAATAGGAATATATGTCGAATATATAGGGAATCTAGTATTAGAGTCGGGGTGGAAACTTGCAATCAAATAAGGTGGAAAACATATGTGATATTTCTACTGAGTTTCTAAAATTATTGGGGGAAGAAGCAACCAAACGACTGTTCAAGTGGGTGTGTAAAATGTATGAGATTGGAGGCATATCATCTGACATCCGGAAAAATAACAACCATTCTATCCTGAAGACAGGAAGGACAGAACTACCGCACAGGCAGCATGCAGCTAATGCAGCGAAATTGATGACGGATGACAAGGATAATTAACAGAAAGATTAAAAATAAAACTAAAGATCCGTCAGATGAAGTTTGCCTATAGTTAAGTTAAAGTAGCAATTCCGGCATTGCCCTTGACAATGAAAGCAAGTATAGTATTTGTCGACCGAGAAAAAGTGTTCGACGATGCAAAATAGTTTTCGAGAACGTCAGAAAAATGGGTGGAAGCTACAGGGAAACACGGGCTATACACAGTATGTACATTAACCAAGAGGGTAAAATAAGAATGGAAGACCAAGGGAATAATATATCGAGGAGTGGGATTAATATTCAGGGTGAAAGGATATAAACGAAAAGATTCTCTGATGACATTGTAATCCTACAGGACCTGTTGAATGGAATGAATGTTCCAATAAGTAATAGGTGTGGAGTGGGAGTAAGTGAAGAAAGATTAAAATAACGAGGAGTGGCGGAAATGAGATTAGCGATGGACGTAACTTCAAAATCGGTGACCACGAAGCAGACAAAGGTAAGGCACTCTCTTAAATTGGAAACAAAATAAATCGCAATGGACGAAACAAAGAAAATATAAAAGGAGCCCAGTAAAGGCGAAGTGGCCAGAAGAAGTCTACTGATATCAACGTCTGCCTTAATTTGAAGAGTAAATTTCTGAGAATATTTTTGGAATTAAATTGTGGATGAACTGTGGGAAAACCAGAAGAGAACCGAATGGAAATGTTTGGGATGAGGTGAAGTGATGAGCTACTGGAAATTTGGTGGACTGGTAAGAAATGAGGTTCTCCGCAGTATCACCGACGGAAGAGAACATAAGACGAAATAACATAACATGTTTCCAGAATGAGATTTTCACTCTGCAGCGGAGTGTGCGCTGATATGAAACTTCCTGGAAGATTAAAACTGTGTGCCCGACCGAGACTCGAACTCGGGACCTTTGCCTTTCGCGGGCATAAGGCGACATTGTCGAGTAAGCATGGGGCCGGAAGAATACCATTACATGGGTGCTCAAATCATCACCAAACCCTCAAACAAGTTCGCGTAGTCCTTGGCATAAGGCGACATTGCTGAGTAAACATGGGGCCGGTGGAGAACCATTACATGGCTGCTCAAATCATCACCGAATCCCCCAAGTTCGCATAGTCCTTGGCATAAGGCGACATTGCCGAGTAACCGTGGCGCCGATGGAGTACCAACACATGGCTGCTCAAATCATCACGGAATCCCCGCTATGTTTCACTCTTTTGACGCAAACAATGCCAGAAGTTGAACAGCGTGCAACAAGGCTCATCCGAGTAAATGACATTCTTCCATTATCCCACAGTCCAGGTTTCGGGTATCTGCATCACCGATGAGTGGTTTTGGCTTCCAGCACGTCCCACAATTTCCTGCTTAAGGTGCTGCCTTGTTTTTGGCTGTTAGGATTCGCAAGTGCGACTTTCAGTTCTGTAGTGACTTTTGCAGCTGCTGTCCTCTTCAATGACCGCTTGTCACTATCACTCAACACTGAACTTCGTGCGCGCTGTGACTTAGCGGATGATGTTTTTCCGCCTTACCTAAAGGTTGTATGGTGTCGCTTGAACTTACCCACTTTCCAATTCACTTAGCTCCTTCATATCACACTCACAGCTACACAGGACACAATTCTGATCACGATCGACACTTGCAACGTATTGAGGACACTACACAGGGGTCCTTCGGGGTCAAATACCACATCGCAACCTGCAGGCTTGGCCAGCATCGGCAGTCATGTTCAAGCACGCATGTCTCGCGGCGTTCCCATATTTTTATCCAACCCTTGTAGATGTGGAAGTAGGGTGCAAAAGCTACGCTATCATGAAGGGATCGGCAAAGGAGAGGAATCCTTGGTGGGGCGTGAAACCAGTCACAAGACTGATTACGGAAATGAAGGAATAATCATAAGATCAGAAAAAATGGTTCAAATGCCTCTGAGCACTATGGGACTTAACATCTGGGTCATCAGTCCCCTACAACTTAGAACTACTTAAACCTAACTAACCTAAGGACATCATACACATCCATGCCCGGGGCAGGATTCGAACCTGCGACCGTAGCTGTCGCGCGGTTCCAGACTGAAGCGTCTAGAACGCCTCGGCCACCCCAGCCGGCGTAAGATCAGATTTCATAATCAAACTAACATGTATTTTAGAAGCGCACAAAGGCTGAACCTCAGACGCATGTTGCATTGACTCATCTAGAGAAAGCATATGGAAATGTACCCAGCAACAAACTATCGGAGATGAAATAAGTGGAGTTAGATCAAAGATTTCTAAAGGCTGTTATGAAATAACATGAAGATAACGCAGCGAGAGTAAGCATTGGGAATAGCGGGAAAGAAGAATTCGAGGTGTATCAGGGTCTGCGGCAGGGATATGGGCTGTCAACGACCCTCTTCAAGCTGCTGAGTAATCCTGCAGACTTGGTGTAGAAAATTCCAGGTTATGGGAGTGACAGTAAGATATTTAGCCTGTATTTGACAGATGACCAGATTGTACTAGCACAAGATGAATACGATCTGAGCCATATGAGAAGGAAGTTTAAGGAGGAATACAATGAAGCTAGCGGGAAGATGAACATGAACAGTGAATATTTGGGTGTTGGGACGGAAAAAGTGTATAATTTGTTAGGTTTGGAAAAGGCACAATATCTTGCGGTATTATTTAATAAGCAGAGCACAAACAATAATGACATCAGTAGCAGGATTAACATAGGACGAGCTGTAACAAGAGCACGAACGAAAAAACAAGAACAACGAAATAGAGCATGTATAGGACAATAGGCCGGAGTCTGGTTTTGTATGGAACAGAATATATATATATATATATATAAGAATAAACTACTTCTACAGAAATGGATTACTTAAGACGAGGTTCAAACTATGCTAGGATGGACAGGATAAGAAATGGCGTAATCCAATAAAGGATGAAAATGGATAGGGGTATCTGGGACGATGTACAAAAAAACCAGCTGACGTGTTTTGGCCTTGTGAATAGGATGAATGAAGACAGGATACCAAACAGGACAATGTGATGGATACCATCATAACGGAAGAAAACGGCGTGCCCTCGAAGCAACTGGCAAAATGATGTGGAGGAGGCAATGGATGCAAGGAATGTGAACGTGGAGGAAAGTAAAAAGAGAAGATGATGGCGACTGGGGACGGAGAAGCGGCGCCAGCCTAGATAATCCGCAAGAAGAAGATCAGAGTTAAGAAGAGTCGGCGAGGAAGGTTCCACTGACCATTCCGAAGTTCTGCAGTGCTACGGTTTTCACGACGCACCTTGTTGAGGAAATACTGTGAGTGCATCAGTTGCGGGAAACCCCAGCCGCCAGAGTCGGCGGCTACGGAACATCAACTATCGATAACAGTGGTCGCCGACGGCTATCACTGATTGCAACAGCGAACAGACGGACCACAGTCCAGCAGACAAGCAGCCATTTCGGGTGGTTGGATGTGGGTGTTGATAAGCGAAAAACTATCCGCGTGCGCTAGTGCCTAATCAGCGACCATATCCGCATCCTCAAGACTTATCTACTTCTACCGTATTGCACTTTTGTAAAACAATTTATTCTTATGTATGCCAGAGCTCGACAGGCTGGAACCCGAACTTAATTATAGTTTCGCGAAGTTGGACTTCGTCATTTAGATTCCATAAAGGCTAACCGTTTCCACAAGTAAATACCTCATAATTAAAGTTTTCGCTACAGTTGTACAATTTTTTTATTATTGAAGTCTTACACAAACCTGGATCTAATCCGCAACTGCAAATTAAAAATGAAACCATATGGCTCTGAGCACTATGGGACTCAACATCTTAGGTCATAGTCCCCCTAACTAACCTAAGGACACCACACACACCCATGCCCGAGGCAGGATTCGAACCTGCGACCGTAGCAGTCCCGCGGTTCCGGACTGCAGCGCCAGAACCGCTAGACCACCGCGGCCGGCGAAACCATATGTCTCAACAGTAAGGGCCATGAAAAAGATGCCAGTATTATAAAAGCAAATGAAGTCAAAAAAGATATAGGCAACAATGAACATATCTAAAATCAGTAAAAAGTGTACGTGTCCAAGTTAAGTTAAAAGGCAAAACATCTGGAGCGCATGGCTCATCAGAAGGAGTGTGGAGGTGACCCCGCTAAAACCACTTCCAAGCGTACCTGACGTTAAATCAATCATATGTTGCAAGCGCCGGGGAGAGCCTAGAGCGAATAAATCCAATTATAGACGGATTAGAGACTGTACGAAAGGCCAGGAGCTACAAAGTAAGCTACCCTTACGGAAGGCCAACCGATGCCAAGTTTACACAGCGCTGTCATTGATAGGCAGCACGCAAACCGACGTAACTGTAACGAACGAAAACGCTATTCAAGTATCCGTAACTAAAAACGGTCTGAAAAACTATGCGGCCACATAACCAATACTCGTAGAAAGTGTCTACCAGGGGAACAGGGACTGAATTATGTGGCTACAAGCTGCACTAAAATAAAAATGGCGCAAGGAGCGCCAAATCGGAGAAAAATAGAAACTAAGATAAAGTTCAAAGCGGCAAACATAGTATTAAGCAGCTGAGGGTAACGCCACATGTACGAGAGATGAACACCCCACGAAAAACATACTGGAACAAGTCCAAAGTAACTACTGGAGAAAAGTATTAAAAAACCCTAGGGTAAAATCAGTAAACACAAAACTTACAGAGATCACATCTAACTTCAAACCAGAGCACTATACAAGACGCATATAGAAGTCAAATAAATAACTACTACAGTAACACTATAGAAGTAATTGTAACAATAAACCTACAGGAAAAAAGCATTCAAAATATAAACTTCGACAGAATCATATATAATATAATGCTGAATAAACCACTAGGTCAAATAATTGAAACATAATAGACGTCAGTAAGAAAGCTGCCAAAACGTTGCCATAAAAAGTACTAATAACGTAGTGTAAAACGACATGGCAGCAGGACAAAAAACAGAAAATTGCGCTGAGTAACCAAACCGGTATGGGCGCAACCAGACATGAAACGGCCAACCAACATAAAAATAAATAAAGACCACCAGTAATTATTTGCGTTATACTACTGGTAGCTTTTTCATGGGTCTTACTGGACAGCCATATATGATTTCATTTTTAATTTACAGTTGCAACGGCCTTGCCGCAGTGATAACATCGGTTCCCGTAATATCACCGAAGTTAAGCGCTGTCGGGCTGGGCTAAAACTTGGATCGGTGACCTGTCTGCCGAGCGCTGTTGGCAAGGGGGGTTCACTCAGCCCTTGTGAGGCAAACTGAGGAGCTACTTGATTGAGAAGTAGCGGCTCCGGTCTCGGAAGCTGACATACGGCCGCGAGAGCGGTGTGTTGACCACATGCCCTGCCATATCCGCATCCGGTGACGCCTGTGGACTGATGATGACAGGGCGGTCGGTCGGTGCCGTTGGGCTTTCATGGCCTGTTGGGGCGGTGTTTTCTCTTTACAGTTGCAGCCGAAGATGGGGCTGTGACCCCTAAACCGGGCTGTGTAGCACTTCAGTAATAAAAGTTTCGTATAACTGTAGCTAAAGTTTCAATTATGAACAATTTACATGACAGTTTTTGATATCTCACTAACAGAAATTTACATTTAAATACATCATAGTCTGTCATAACCTTGTTACGACCAAAAAGTTACAACTTTCTGTTGCAAATACTGAACCTATTTTATGTAATTATTAGCGAAACATTTCAGGAAGTCGACTGAAGTTGTGGTCCACATTATCACATCTTGTGTAACGCCGGAAAAGCATATCCTCCTATTTCCATCTATTGTACTATTATTTTTTTCCTTGCTTTGTTACCTCAAGATATGACATTTCTGTCTCTTTATATATTGTAATTGTTTTACTGTTTGTATATACACTCCTGGAAACTAAAATAAGAACACCGTGAATTCATTGTCCCAGGAAGGGGAAACTTTATTGACACATTCCTGGGGTCAGATACATCACATGATCACACTGACAGAACCACAGGCACATAGACACAGCCAACAGAGCATGCACAATGTCGGCACTAGTACAGTGTATATCCACCTTTCGCAGCAATGCAGGCTGCTATTCTCCCATGGAGACGATCGTAGAGATGCTGGATGCAGTCCTGTGGAACGGCTTGCCATGCCATTTCCACCTGGCGCCTCAGTTGGACCAGCGTTCGTGCTGGACGTGCAGACCGCGTGAGACGACGCTTCATCCACTCCCAAACATGCTCAATGGAGGACAGATCCGGAGATCTTGCTGGCCAGGGTAGTTGACTTACACCTTCTAGAGCACGTTGGGTGGCACGGGATACATGCGGACGTGCATTGTCCTGTTGGAACAGCAAGTTCCCTTGCCGATCTAGGAATGGTAGAACGATGGGTTCGATGACGGTTTGGATGTACCGTGCACTATTCAGTGTCCCCTCGACGATCACCAGTGGTGTACGGCCAGTGTAGGAGATCGCTCGCCACACCATGATGCCGGGTGTTGGCCCTGTGTGCCTCGGTCGTATGCAGTCCTGATTGTGGCGCTCACCTGCACGGCGCCAAACACGCATACGACCATCATTGGCACCAAGGCAGAAGCGACTCTCATCGCTGAAGACGAAACGTCTCCATTCGTCCCTCCATTCACGCCTGTCGCGACACCACTGGAGGCGGGCTGCACGATGTTGGGGCGTGAGCGGAAGACGGCCTAACGGTGTGCGGGACCGTAGCCCAGCTTCATGGAGACGGTTGCTAATGGTCCTCGCCGATACCCCAGGAGCAACAGTGTCCCTAATTTGCTGGGAAGTGGCGGTGCGGTCCCCTACGGCACTGCGTAGGATCCTACGGTCTTGGCGTGCATCCGTGCGTCGCTGCGGTCCGGTCCCAGGTCGACGGGCACGTGCACCTCCCGCCGACCACTGGCGACAACATCGATGTACTGTGGAGACCTCACGCCCCACGTGTTGAGCAATTCGGCGGTACGTCCACCCGGCTTCCCGCATGCCCACTATACGCCCTCGCTCAAAGTCCGTCAACTGCACATACGGTTCACGTCCACGCTGTCGCGGCATGCTACCAGTGTTAAAGACTGCGATGGAGCTCCGTATGCCACGGCAAACTGGCTGACACTGACGGCGGCGGTGTAAAAATGCTGCGCAGCTAGCGCCATTCGACGGCCAACACCGCGGTTCCTGGTGTGTCCGCTGTGCCGTGCGTGTGATCATTGCTTGTACAGCCCTCTCGCAGTGTCCGGAACAAGTATGATGGGTCTGACACACCGGTGTCAATGTGTTCTTTTTTCCATTTCCAGGAGTGTATATACACTCCTGGAAATTGAAATAAGAACACCGTGAATTCATTGTCCCAGGAAGGGGAAACTTTATTGACACATTCCTGGGGTCAGATACATCACATGATCACACTGACAGAACCATAGGCACATAGACACAGCCAACAGAGCATGCACAATGTCGGCACTAGTACAGTGTATATCCACCTTTCGCAGCAATGCAGGCTGCTATTCTCCCATGGAGACGATCGTAGAGATGCTGGATGTAGTCCTGTGGAACGGCTTGCCATGCCATTTCCACCTGGCGCCTCAGTTGGACCAGCGTTCGTGCTGGACGTGCAGACCGCGTGAGACGACGCTTCATCCAGTCCCAAACATGCTCAATGGGGGACAGATCCGGAGATCTTGCTGGCCAGGGTAGTTGACTTACACCTTCTAGAGCACGTTGGGTGGCACGGGATACATGCGGACGTGCATTGTCCTTTTGGAACAGCAGGTTCCCTTGCCGGTCTAGGAATGGTAGAACGATGGGTTCGATGACGGTTTGGATGTACCGTGCACTATTCAGTGTCCCCTCGACGATCACCAGTGGTGTACGGCCAGTGTAGAAGATCGCTCCCCACACCATGATGCCGGGTGTTGGCCCTGTGTGCCTCGGTCGTATGCAGTCCTGATTGTGGCGCTCACTTGCACGGCGCCAAACACGCATACGACCATCATTGGCACCAAGGCAGAAGCGACTCTCATCGCTGAAGACGACACGTCTCCATTCGTCCCTCCATTCACGCCTGTCGCGACACCACTGGAGGCGGGCTGCACGATGTTGGGGCGTGAGCGGAAGACGGCCTAACGGTGTGCGGGACCGTAGCCCAGCCTCATGGAGACGGTTGCGAATGGTCCTCGCCGATACCCCAGGAGCAACAGTGTCCCTAATTTGCTGGGAAGTGGCGGTGCGGTCCCCTACGGCACTGCGTAGGATCCTACGGTCTTGGCGTGCATCCGTGCGTCGCTGCGGTCCGGTGCCAGGTCGACGGGCACGTGCACCTTCCGCCGACCACTGGCGACAACATCGATGTACTGTGGAGACCTCACGCCCCACGTGTTGAGCAATTCGGCGGTACGTCCACCCGGCCTCCCGCATGCCCACTATACGCCCTCGTTCAAAGTTCGTCAACTGCACATACGGTTCACGTCCACGCTGTCATGGCATGCTACCAGTGTTAAAGACTGCGATGGAGCTCCGTATGCCACGGCAAACTGGCTGACACTGACGGCGGCGGTGCACAAATGCTGCGCAGCTAGCGCCATTCGACGGCCAACACCGCGGTTCCTGGTGTGTCCGCTGTGCCGTGCGTGTGATCATGACTTGTACAGCCCTCTCGCAGTGTCCGGAGCAAGTATGGTGGGTCTGACACACCGGTGTCAATGTGTTCTTTTTTCCATTTCCAGGAGTGTATTTATGCATTTATGTCGATGCATAATTGGTTTGTTTCGTAAATATTATTTGTATTTTTACGCTGGGTCTTGCCTAGGGAAAACTGCTATCGGACGATTACATCGATAGGTCGTGTGAAGAATCAAAGTGTGTAGGATCTTTGGTAGTGTGAACTCTGTCGCGTGGAGCGCGGGCAGAGGGAGAGTCTGGCTGGAGTAGCGAGTGGAGCAGGTGTGTTGTGTGAAGCTCCCGCGAGTTGCCGCGCTTTCGGGGTTTGACAGCATGTAATTGCACTCGACTTGCGATGATAGTTTCTGACATGGTGTCGCGGACGGGAAGCATTAGCTGGCGCACATCAAGAGCCCGTTTCGTCTGGTGACCGTGTCGAGAAGAAGGCGCGCCAACATCCAGTTTCTGCAACAGCGACGGCCGACAATGAGTGACTGTCGCCACCTCCTCGATCGACGGCTTCAAACCTTCAATCAACCAACAAGGAAGACTGGAAGCACGTAAAGTTTTAGAACTGTATGGCAGACCTCAGCTTTTAAAACTGTTCAAATCACAAAAGTACAGCAACGTAGCATGAACCTTTGTTGCTCATTGTCCCAATTGCATTACCAAGCAGGGTCCCTTCCTTTTCCGGAATGAACCTGAGTGTCGTTGAAATTCAAACGCCAACATTAAAGCAGCATCATTCGATTTCATTGCTTTAATTTCAAAGTCCAGTTAAGCTATTCATAGCTGGCTACAATATTTAGATTACACAAGCAAAAATTAAGAGTGCGAGTTTTGTTACTGTATTTTAGCTTACCTGTGACTGCAGCTCAGCTTGGTAGGTACTAAATTTTGTTGAGGTAGTCCAAGACTAACCGTATTTTAGTGAATTTCGATGTGCTTCAGAAAGAAAGCTCACTATTAACTTCAGTCACTAAATTAACTTTCGATTTTCCGGTTTTATTAATTCTTTTGCTAAGTTAAGTCAGAGTGTAGCGAAATTTATTACTTCTGACAAACTTTCAGTTTTCACACTACACGTGTCAACCTTCAGTTGCCACGCTTCTAGTGCTAATTATATGTGTAATAATCTTTCTTTTTCAGTTACTATAGTAATTGTCCTTAGGACTGGCGACCGTAATTTCCCCCAAATCTCAAGTATCTAATTACCGCTAGTTGATTGTTAACGTAACGGCCGCACATTTACTTTCTTTATTAACTTTACTCCTTTTTCAAAATTAATTTCCACCAGTTTCATTAACATTTTTCCTTTCATTTAGATGTAACCCTTTCCTCCCTCTTTACCGACTGATTAACGTTGGTGACGATTGCTTTTCCCAAATTTCCATTAGGTACACGCGGTTTAATTTTTCACTGTCATTAAGGTCGATAAGTGAGGGGGAGGTTACACGTGGCGACCTGGTGACAGGACAATCTTCGGATTTGAGGTTGTTCTGGACACGAATTTTGCATTGTGCCAATCTCGTAACAAAGTACTGGTTACGTACAGGCCGTTACGTCAGCGAGAATAAGTAGTGGGAGTAATCCTAATTATATTTGAGATTTGGCATTTATATTGCAAATTATTAAAATGAGTGAAGGCAACAATTGCCAAAATTTGGTAGACTTATATACGGAACAATCGGTCGAACAGTGGGAAACGCGCACCGCGGTACCCATTGTTCAGGGGCAGGCGGCTAGCATGAAAGACGCGACCGCCGAAACGCAACTAAGAGCAGAAATGGAATCCAAACTTTAGAAAATGTTTCGGAATCGGAAGTGAAAATCAAATCTGAGTCCCTTGATGACGAATACGGGGGGACAATTAAAGAGGAATCCGCTACGGAAGTAAAGCCGGTAGTTTCCGGGAATTTAACTGATTTATTGAATGGTTTGATTAACGAAATCAAGAGTCAATCGGCAGAAATTAAAGCTCTGTCTGCCAAGCAAGAAGATCAGGCTGCCAAGCAAGAAGCTCAGGCTGCCAAGCAAGAAGCTCAGGCTGCAAAGCAAGAAGCTCAGTCTGAAAAAATTGAACGGATGCTAGATAATCAGAACAAAGCTATTAACGTTGTTAACAACAATGTTGGAGTTGTTAACACAAAAGTTGATAAAATCAAAGAAGATATTGTTGTAATTAATACCGAAATCTGTAATCTTAAACAGGAAATGATAGGCGTTCAGGCGGAAATTGGGAGCATAAATACTCGTTTTTATTCCGAAATTAGCAGAATCGAGAAAAGTGTAGGAGAAGCAGTTGCTCCGATCATCGAGAATAAAGTGACGGAACAAATTCAATTAGTGAAAAAAGAGGATCAAAAGAAGGTGGAAACTTTAAAGGCTTTAGTATCCGAAGTAGATACCAAAGTGACGAAGCAGGCTAATACCTGCGAAGAGAAAAAAAGGGAAGTAGAAACGCTTGCGACAACCACTTGCCAAGTAATTACGAGAGTGTCGGAATTAGAAAAGAAACTTGACGAAAAACAGAGCTATGTGCCAATCTGTGCACATAGTTCGGAATTGTTGACGAAAGAGGAGCGGTTCGACCCCTTGAAAAAAGGCGGTATACACGCGACGGATTTCATTAAGAATTGTGAAAGAGTTTTACCCAGATCATGGACTAATGAGAGAAAAATTAATGCGGTTATTGATGTGCTGGCTGGTGATGCCAAGCGTTGGGGCTTAAACCTCAACATTAAGAACCTGACTTTTGACGAGTTTAAAAATTTGTTTCTGGCTGAATACTGGTCAGAGCAAAAACAGCTAAGTGTCTGGCGCGAATTTGTCGAATCGAGGCCTTTCGATGCGAGTTCGCGCGGCTCGATGAAGGAGTTTTGTGAGGGCTGGATCTGCAAGTTGGAATATTTGCGTGATCGCCGCACGGAATCCGAAATAGTATGGGAACTCTACAAGAAGCTCCCAGATGATACAAAACGCTACGTAGGAAGCAATTACAAGACAATCAATGATTTCCTGGAAAGAGTTGAGGACGAGGACAATTGGCGCAATAATCGCGACAGTGGTAGAGGCCGTGGTAACAACAACGGGTACCACAGCAACCACAACAACGATAACCGTGGGAATAATGCATACCGCAACCATGGCAGCAATAACAATAATGGTTCGGAACGTAATAACAATCGGTACAATGCAAATAATAACAGGATACGGGCTTCACAGAATAGTAATGACGCCAGAGGGTGTGATCAGCCGCCTCAGCAGCATCCGGGGAGCGTATCTGCTGGGACGAGACAGGGAAACCATTAGCCGCGCCAGTGAGGGGCCGACCGGGCGTGGAGAAATTTTGGAGGCCCAATAACAAGAGAAAACCCAGGTGTCGCCGTTATGAAAATTCCGTATGGAATATTCAACGGCGGGAGAGTGTGCCAGTGTTAAGAGAAAGGAGTGCGCCCACAAGTAGTAGATCAGCTGTATACACGGCAGTAGAAAATACATTCACTGTCAGTGAGAACAATTTAAGTAGTGTTCCGGAAATCGATTATAAAGTGGCAGCTGTAATACCCACAGCGGAACTGGAGACTGAGTTTAATAATGATTCACAAGTGTTGAGAGAAGATAAGATGTCGGATAAAACGTCCGTCATCGAGCGAGGGGATGCAGAGAGGGATGAGGTCTGGTTAAGGCAGTTCGGTCGCTTATACGACGAACTAAGAGATTATAGGGGCCTGTATGGGAGAAGTGTTTATGGGGAGCGCGTGCAGGATTTTCCGCGTCTCGTCCCGCAGGAAGAAAGCGTTTGTGAAATGATAGAAAGTTCTGGCCCTAACCGGCAGACTTTACTAGAAATAGTTGATGTTAATGGGGAGCACGAGCAAGATTCGTCGTGTTTCGTCCCACAGGAGTTGGATGTTGAAGTAGTAACGGAAAGTTCTGGCCCTAACCGGCAGACTTTACCGAAAGTTATAGTGGTAGAAGTAGCCGACCCATCCGACGCAAACCTCCAGTTTAAACTTTGCGAGAGTATTGAGGAGAAAGATTACGAAAATTTTAGTGATAGCCGGACATGATTGGTAGAAAAGCACATAGATTACTGCGTGTATGAGGTTAGAGCTGACATTATACGGTCAGACGATAGCAGTGTGGGTTGCGCAGATCTAGAGGAAGTAATTGCAGATACTACTGGGCACATTCCTCCAGGTAGATTGGCAGATGAGATCAATCTGACCAAAGAGGAATCAACGAAGGTGACAATTAGTGAATTGATAGCAAAGCAACACTCACTAGTTGACGAGTTACAGGAAAAGGTTTCGGTATTGGAGGCGAAGCTACAGACTAAGCCTCAGGACAAACGTGTTGAAATTAAAACTGTATGTGAACAGAGGCTGAAAAGGCCGCCAGATAAGCCGGATTTAGGATCAAAACCGGATGGTTTTTTCTGGAATGACCTGGATATAGACGAGGATTTACTTCGGGAAAATAAAGAAACAGTCGAGGACAAGTGTAGACAGATAGTAGTGTCTGTTAATATGCACAACCTACAACTAAACGTGTTGATTGACACCGGTGCAGAATTGAGTGCTGTATCTGGGAAAATATTTGAGTTACTGAAAGACAGACCTGGCATCGTAGTTATGCCAGTAACAGGAGTGAAAATTATCGGTGCTACTGGGAAGGCCAGTAAACCGGTCACAAAACAGATTTTTGTCAACTTCGAGATATGTGGGGCACGATTTGAACAAGAGTTTGTCGTCGTGCCAGACTTAACTACGGAAGTAGTTATTGGGTTAGATTGGCTATTAAAGTACCGTGCAGTGATTAACTGCGAAAGCAAAATTTTGACATGTATGTCACTAGATAAAACAATAGTAGTTAGTTTTGACAAGGCAGGAGACGGTGTGCATAGGCAATACCAGCCTATACACATTGTTAACTGGCCGGATGGTATTGATGTACGTATGAATTTGAACTACTGTAATGTGAGGAATCTCGGCATTGACAATATTGTAGAAAGTGATTTGGAAAGTATTGTAGACGGTGTGTCAAACGTAACACACGAACAAAGACGACACCTGTAAGAAGTAATAATGAGGAATAAGAGTGTGTTTCCAGACAAACCGAGTATTGGTGTGAAAAAAGATCGTTTGCCAGAAATAATGAAGCTAAGAACCGATGGTCGCATACGTCGTCATGACGCTAAAGCGCGTTTTGCTAAGTTTGCAATCGGAGACTTAGTACTTGTAAAAGCTCATGAGAAATCGAGCGAGATAGACCATGAAATCTCTAAATTTAAGTTTGTTTATAATGGACCATATAAAGTCATTGGTATACCTCACACAAATGCTTATTGCTTAGAGTATCCAAGCTCTGGAAAACTATTAGGTATCCGGAACATTGTAGACTTAAAATTGTACCAACCTAGGATCGATTAATACCACACAATGGGTAATTTGTACAGTATGTAAAACAGAGTGTAAGATTTAACGATTTGCTAGATTGCCATGCTTTTGACTGACCAAGGTCATTAAAGAAGTTGTAATTAATAAGTAAATAATTTTGATTAATCAATTTAATCATGATCTAATCAACTGAAAAATCCAAGCTGCTAGTTTAAGTTTTCAGCTGAGTCACAGTAGATTAAGGAATGTAAATATGATTTTGTAAATAGCTGTAAGATTTAATGAATGTGTAATTTACTAGTCATTGCCGATGCACTTAGGCGCTGTTTTAAGTTTCAGGCTAGTACATGCGTGTGATGATGGACAGTGTTGAGTTGTCCACTGTGATAGTGTTTATGGACTCCTTGAGATTACTCGGGAATGAGTTTTTCCGAAAGAATTCAGTGAAACGGACGTTCTGGAAATGCCGTTGCACAGGCGAGTGAGATCAAGCGTGCCGCACAGGCGGGCGCAACAATACTGACGAGGCGGAGCCGCTGTCTGCTCTTGTGTCGCTGTCGGCTCTTGTGCCGTTGTCGGCATTCTTTGTACTTGCGAGTACGGAAGGTGGAGTTGTTTTTTTCTTCCCGGACAGCTGATGTGAAAGAATTCTGCTGTTAATATTTATGTTTTTGTCGATCTGCTTTACATTATTTTCTTGTTTAGCGTTAAATAGATTCTCGTGACGAGAATATTAATTATGAAAAGGTTATACAAAATGTGTAGTCTATTTAACTATTTATTTGCGTATTTTGATCTACCTGTTTTTATGACCATGCACTCTAATTAATTTTGCAAATAGTATTCGATTTCTTATAGTGTTACGAATTTTAATGATTTTGGAATAGCTAAACCATTTTCTATGTTTTCTATGAATTTTGATATGTTGTCAACCTGTTTTATTTTGTGCAAGATGACAGAGTGGAATAAGATTAGGAGTGCCTCCACTCAATTCTTATTGTCTAAAAATTGGTTTATGGTTAATTAGACGAATGCTAAATTTTTTTGATGTTTTGAGCATATGCATTTCCGCTGTTTCTTTTTTGGGACATTTTCTGAGTCTATTTACGTTACACGAACATCCTCAGGCAATGTGGGGCACGTGTAACGCCGGAAATGCATATATATATATATATATATATATATAGGGTCTTGCCTAGGGAAAACTGCTATCGAACGATTACATCGATAGGTCGTGTGAAGAATCAAAGTGTGTAGGATCTTTGGTAGTGTGAACTATATCGCGTGGAGCGCGGGCAGAGGGAGAATCTGGCTGGAGTAGCGAGTGGAGCAGGTGTGTTGTGTGAAGCTCCCGCGAGTTGACGCGCTTTCGGGGTTTGGCAGCATGTAATTGCGCTCGACTTGCGATGATAGTTTCTGACATGGTGTCGCGGACGGGAAGCATTAGCTGGCGCACATCAAGAGCCCGTTTCGTCTGGTGACCGTGTCGAGAAGAAGGCGCGCCAACATCCAGTTTCTGCAACAGCGACGGCCGACAATGAGTGACTGTCGCCACCTCCTCAATCGACGGCTTCAAACCTTCAATCAACCAACAAGGAAGACTGGAAGCACGTAAAGTTTTAGAACTGTATGGCAGACCTCAGCTTTTAAAACTGTTCAAATCACAAAAGTACAGCAACGTAGCATGAACCTTTGTTGCTCATTGTCCCAATTGCATTACCAAGCAGGGTCCCTTCCTTTTCCGGAATGAACCCGAGTGTCATTGAAATTCATACGCCAACATTAAAGCAGCATCATTCGATTTCATTGCTTTAATTTCAAAGTCCAGTTAAGCTATTCATAGCTGGCTACAATATTTAGATTACACAAGCACAAATTAAGAGTGCGAGTTTTGTTACCGTATTTTAGCTTACCTGTGACTGCAGCTCATCTTGGTAGGTACTAAATTTTACTATTGTTAATTGTTCAGAATCATTTAATTCAAGTTCAAAGTTAAATCTCTTATTTCTAAATTGTGTAGATTCAAGTAGCTTTTGAAATGATTGTTGAGGTAGTCCAAGACTAACCGTATTTTAGTGAATTTCGATGTGCTTCAGAAAGAAAGCTCACTATTATCTTCAGTCACTAAATTAACTTTCGATTTTCCGGTTTTATTAATTCTTTTGCTAAGTTAAGTCAGAGTGTAGCGAAATTTATTACTTCTGACAAACTTTCAGTTTTCACACTACACGTGTCAACCTTCAGTTGCCACGCTTCTAGTGCTAATTATATGTGTAATAATCTTTCTTTTTCAGTTACTATAGTAATTGTCCTTACGACTGGCGACCATAATTTCCCCCAAATCTCAAATATCTAATTACCGCTAGTTGATTGTTAACGTAACGGCCGCACATTTACTTTCTTTATTAACTTTACACCTTTTTCAAAATTAGTTTCCACCAGTTTCATTAGCATTTTTCCTTTCATTTAGATGTAACCCTTTCCTCCCTCCTTACCGACAGATTAACCTCGGTGACGATTGCTTTTCCCAAATTTCCATTAGGTACACGCGGTTTAATTTTTCACTGTCATTAAGGTCGATAAGTGAGGGGGAGGTTACACTTGCATATTGCTAAATGCTACTCATGTACACTAAGGTGACAACAGTTACAGGATAGCGATATGTCCCTATAGATACGGCGTCAGTATCGCGTACACAAGGTATAAAAGGGCACTGCATTGGCGGAACTGTCATTTGTACTCAGATGGTTCATGCGAAAAGGTTTCCGACGTGGTTATGGCCGCACGACGGGAATTAACAGACTCTGAACGCAGAATGGTAGTTGATGCTGAACGCATCGGACATTCCATTTCGGAAATATTTAGAGAATTCAATACTCCGAGATCCACAGTGACAAAAGAGTGCTGAGAATTTTATGCATCATCTCTCATAGCGAACAACAAAGTGGCCGACGGCCTTCACTTATTGCCCGAGAGCAGCGGCGTTTGCGTAAAATTGTCAGTGCTAACAGACAAGTAACACTACGTGAAATAACTGCAAAAATGAATGTGGGACGGACGACGAACGTATCCGTTAGGACAGTGCGGCGAAATTTGGTGTTAATGGGCTAGGGCAACAGACGACCGACGCGAGTGCCTTTGCTAACAACACAACATTGTCCAAAGCGCATCTCTTCGGCTCGTGGCGATGGTCGGTTGGACCCTAGACGACTAGGAAACCGTGTCCTGGTCGTATGAGTCCTGATTTCAGGTGGTAAGAGCCGATGGTAGGGTTTGAGTGTGGCGCAGGCCCCACAAAGCCATAGACCCAGTGTCTCAACACGGCATTGTGAAAGCTGATGGTGGCTTCATAATGGTGTGGGTTGTGTTCACATGGAATGGACTGCGTTCTCTGTCCCTCTGAACCGATCATTGACTGGTTATGCTTGACTATTTAGAGACCATTTACAGCCATTCAAGGACATCATACTGTATTTCCAAACAATGATGGCTGACAATGCGCCGTATCACCGGGCGACAATTGTTCAGGATTGTTTTGGAGACAATTCTGGACAAACGGAGAGAATGATTTCGCTACCCAGAACGCCCGACATGGGTCTCACCGTTATTTAAAGGACGTAAACGAGAGGCCAGTTCGTTCACAATATCCTGCACTGGCAATACGTTGGCAATTATGGACGGCTTTAGAGGTAGCATGGTTCAGTATTTCTGCAGGGACTTCCGACTACGACTTGTTGTGTCCATGCTTCGTTGAGCTACTGCACTATCCCCAGCAAAAGGAGGTCCGAAACGATATTAGGAGTTGCCCCCTTCTAAAAGCTGTGTACCGCAAGTCTCTAGAGGAACGGAAGGTTCCAAATTATTGGAAAAGAGCACAGGTAGTTCCAGTTTTCAAGAAGGGTCTTCGAGCAGATGCGCAAACTATAGGCCTATATCTCTGACATCGATCTGTTGTAGAATTTTAGAACGTGTTTTTTGTCCGCGTATCATGTCATTTCTGGAAACCCAGAATTTACTCTGTAGAAATCAACATGGATTCCGGAAATAGCGATCGTGTGAGACCCAACTCGCTTTATTTGTTCATGAGACCAAGAAAATATCAGATACAGGCTCCCAGGTAGATGCCATTTTCCTTGACTTCCGGAAGGCATTCGATACAGTTCCGCACTGTCGCCTGATAAACAAAGTAAGAGCCTGCGGAATATCAGACCAGCTACGTGGCTGGATTGAAGAGTTTTTAGCAAACAGAACACAGCATGTTGTTCTCAATGGAGAGACGTCCACAGACGTTAAAGTAACCTCTGGCGTGCCACAGGGGAGTGCTATGGGACCATTGCTTTTCACAATATATACAGGGTGAGTCACCTAACATTACCGCTGGATATATTTCGAAAACCACATCAAATACTGACGAATCGATTCCACAGACCGAACGTGAGGAGAGGGGATAGTGTAATTGGTTAATACAAACCATAAAAAATGCACGGAAATACGTTTTTTAAGACAAACCTACGTTTTTTAAATGGAACCCCGTTAGTTTTGTTAGCACATCTGAACATATAAACAAATACGTAATCAGTGCCGTTTTTTGCATTGTAAAATGTTAATTACATCCGGAGATATTGTAACCTAAAGTTGACGCTTGAGTACCACTCCTCCGCTGTTCGATCGTGTGTATCGAAGAGCACCGAATTACGTAGGGATCCAAAGGGAACGGTGATGGAGCTTAGGTACAGAAGAGACTGGAACAGCACATTACGTCCACATGCTAACACCTTTTTATTGGTCTTTTTCACTGACGCACATGTACATTACCATGAGGGGTGAGGTACACGTACACACGTGGTTTCCGTTTTCAATTACAGAGTGGAATAGTGTGTGTCCCGACATGTCAGGCCAATAGATGTTCAATGTGGTGGCCATAACAATTGTAATCTCTCGCGTAATGAATGTCGTACACGCCGCAGTACATCTGGTGTAATGTCGCCGCAGGCTGCCACAATACGTTGTTTCATATCCTCTGGGGTTGTACGCACGTCACGGTACACATTCTCCTTTAACGTACCCTACAGAAAGAAGTCCAGAGGGGTAAGATCAGGAGAACGGACTGGCCAATTTATGCGTCCTCCACGCCCTATGAAACGCCCGTTGAACATCCTGTCAAGGGTCAGCCTAGTGTTAATTGCGGAATGTGCAGGTGCACCATCATGCTGATACCACATACGTCGACGCGTTTCCAGTGGGACATTTTCGAGCAACGTTGGCAGATCATTCTGCAGAAACGCGATGTATGTAGCAGCTGTTTGGGCCCCTGCAATGAAGTGAGGACCAATGAGGTGGTCGCCAATGATTCCGCACCATTCATTCACAGTCCACGGTCGCTGTCGCTCTACCTGTCTGAGCCAGCGAGGATTGTCCACGGACGAGTAATGCATGTTCCGTAGATTCACTGCCCCGTGGTTTGTGAAACCCGCTTCATCGGCAAACAGGTAGAACTGCAACGCATTCTCTGTTAATGCCCATTGACAGAATTGCACTCGATGATTAAAGTCATCACTATGTAATTGCTGATGTAGCGACACATGAAACGGGTGAAAGCGGTGACGATGCAGCATGCGCATGACACTACTTTGACTCAGTCCACCGGCTGTCGCAATGTCCCGTGTACTCATGTGTGGGTTCATGGCAACAGCAGCTAACACACCAACTGCACCAGCTTCTCTTGTGACGGGCCTGTTACGGACCCGTTTGCGTGCTACGACCATAGCCTTTGCATACAGTTGGCAGTAGATGTTTGGCAATGTGCGGCACGTTGGATGCTCTCTGTCCGGGTACCGTTCTGCATACACCCTGCAGGCTTCAGCTGCATTTCGTCGACACTCGCCATAGATGAGTATCATCTCCGCCTTTTCAGAGTTCGAATACACCATGGTCACAGTTCCTACAACACTACACTATCACAGACGTCTGGTAACACGGTGTACTACAGTTGGTCTGCGTGCGGAGACGAATGCAGAATAACAATAGCAGCAAGCCCTACATGCGGACACTGCGACCGCTAGACCAAACCACAACAGTGCACTACAGCCACACTCGTAAACACGGTCGTCATCGTAAACATGTCCCTGCAGATGCTTCTCGCCGACCGTGGCCCTCTTTGTTACAACACGCAACTGAACGTCGGAGGTTTCAAGCGTCAACTTTAGGTTACAATATCTCCGGATGTAATTAACATTTTACAATGCAACAAACGGCACTGATTACGTATTTGTTTATATGTTCAGATGTGCTAACAAAACTAACGTGGTTCCATTTAAAAAACGTAGGTTTGTTATAAAACATACTTCCGTGCATTTTTGTATGGTTTGTATTAAACAATTACACTAGCCCCTCTCCTCACGTTCAGTATTTGATGTGGTTTACGAAATACAGGGTTATTACAAATAATTGAAGCGATTTCACAGCTCTACAATAACTTTATTATTTGTGATATTTTGACAATGCTTTGCACACACATACAAAAACTCAAAAAGTTTTATTAGGCATTCACAAATGTTCGATATGTGCCCCTTTAGTGATTCGGCAGACATCAGGCCGATAATCAAGTTCCTCCCACACTCGGCACAGCATGTCCCCATCAATGAGTTCGAAAGCATCGTTAATGCGAGCTCGCAGTTACGGCACGTTTCTTGGTAGAGGAGGTTTAAACACTGAATCTTTCACATAACCCCACAGAAAGAAATCGCATGGGGTTAAGTCGGGAGAGCGTGGAGGCTATGACATGAATTGCTGATCATGATCTCCACCACGACCGATCCATCGGTTTTCCAATCTCCTGTTTAAGAAATGCCGAACATCATGATTGAAGTGCGGTGGAGCACCATCCAGTTGAAAGATGAAGTCGGCGCTGTCGGTCTCCAGTTCTGGCATGAGCCAATTTTCCGCGGGCTACGCGTGAAACTTGCCCGCACGCGTTCAACCGTTTCTTCGCTCACTGCAGGCCGACCCGTTGATTTCCCCTTACAGAGGCATCCAGGAGCTTTAAACTACGCATACCATCGCCGAATGGAGTTATCAGTTGGTGGATCTTTGTTGAACTTCGTCCTGAAGTGTCGTTGCACTGTTTTGACTGACTGATGTGAGTGCACTTCAATCACGACATACGCTTTCTCGGCTCCTGTCGTCATTTTGTCTCACTGCGCTCTCGAGCGCTTTGGCGGCAGAAACCTGAAGTGCGGCTTCAGCCGAACAAAACTTTATGAGTTTTTCTACGTATCTGTAGTGTGTCGTGACCATATGTCAATGAATGGAGCTACAGTGAATTTATTAAATCGCTTCAATCATTTGTAATAGCCCTGTATATCCAGCGGTAACGTTAGGTGACTCACCCTGTATAAATGACCTAGTAGATAGTGTCGGAAGTTCCATGCGGCTTTTCGCGGATGATGCTGTAGTATACAGAGAAGTTGCAGCATTAGAAAATTGCAGCGAAATGCAGGAAGACCTTCAGCGGATAGGCACTTGGTGGAGCGAGTGGCAACTGACCCTTAACATAGGCAAATGTAATGTATTGCGAATACATAGAAAGAAGGATCCTTTATTGTATGATTATATGATAGCGGAACAAACACTGGTAGCAGTTACTTCTGTAAAATGTCTGGGAGTATGCGTACGGAACGATTTCAAGTGGAACGATCATATAAAATTAATTGTTGGTAAGGCGGTGCCAGGTTGAGATTCATTGGGAGAGTCCTCAGAAAATGTAGTCCATCAACAAAGGAGGTGGCTTACAAAACACTCGTTCGGCCTATACTTGAGTATTGCTCATCAGTGTGGGATCCGTAACAGATCGGGTTGACGGAGGAGATAGAGAAGATCCAAAGAAGAGCGGCGCGTTTCGTCACAGGGTTATTTGTTAAGCGTCATAGAGTTACGGAGATGTTTAGCAAACTCAAGTGGCAGACTCTGCAAAAGAGGCGCTCTGCATCCAAGTGCAGCTTGCTGTCCAGGTTTCGAGAGGGTGCGTTTCTGGATGAGGTATCGAATATATTGCTTCCCCCTACTTATACCTCCCGAGGAGATCACGAATGTAAAATTAGAGAGATTCGAGCGCGCACGGAGGCTTTCCGGCAGTCGTTCTTCCCGTAAACCATACGCGACTGGAACAGGAAAGGGAGGTAATGACAGTGGCACGTAAATTGTCCTCCGCCACACACTGTTGGGTGGCTTGCGGAGTATAAATGTAGGTGTAGATGTATACTTTGTTGCCTCAGTGTAATTAGTTAATGTGGAATAATTCATCGCAATGTTAAACGATACAAACGTTGTTGCAGTGTCATTAAAAAGTCGTTCGGTACCGATGAAATTGTCAATCTGAATGTCTCCTAAGGAGGGCGTAATGAGGTGGGCGTGGAGAGGATACCCAATATTTTTCGTTCTTCTCCAGCAGCGGACGGTAGTGAGCTCAGGAAGAAAATGCGCAGGGCGACCAATCCTCGGGCGCTAAGCTAGAGGCGGCGGCGGCAGCAGCTGTCGCGGTTCCAGAAACTAATTTTACCCGCCGGCCGCCAGTTCCAGTCAGCGCCGCTGCCGCCGCCGCTTCCAGAGATCTGGGCCAATGGTCTAATTTAAGGCGTGTTGTTCTCTACCTGCAGGGCGCGTCGCATTGCGCCTTCCCTTTCTCACCCGTTGAAAGCAGCCGCTCGCCACCCTTCTCGGAGTCCCTTTGTAATCTTCGTTACATAGCAAGGGGGCCAACGTTCGGAAGCGAAGCGATTCGGACAGAAGATACTTTGTCTGCTTTTATAGAAAACTGACTACTGCGACGAATAGGGTTGCGGTTGGTTTCCCAAAGGCTGCCTCCTTCTCTTTCATTTTTTCCCCTTTTTAGAGGTAGAGGGATTGCATTTCACTGATGATGTTGTTACAGCTCAACTGATATAACGAAATTCATTTACAAGGTGAAATGACGTAAAAGTGAAGCAACACACTTTATATTGTGGGTAACTACAGCTGTAAGAACGCATCCTTGACAAAAAAAAAAAAATCCGTAGCAGCTGTTGAATCATACTTTATTAACACAACCGGTTTCGCAGCCTTAAGTTGCATCATCAGGAACATCTGAGTAGGAAAAACAGAGATTGGATGAAAAATGAAAATTTTTGACAGGAGGCCTAGTGAAAACAATATATAACTTAAATAATCATTAGACACTAAAACGAGTTGAACAACAACCCTCAAGAGAATCGGGTGTACAATAAGCAGAATACTCACATTCAAATGTTTTACTATGAAACATAGAGATTATTGGAAGTCCCCCTCATTCTCAGTCAATATGTATTAAAACGTTCTTAAAAGGAACAGTAGTCAAAATACGAGTGGCAGAATGAAGGAGGCTGACGTGGTAAATACCTCAAGTTCCAGAAAGAAACATGGAGCGTAATACAGTAAGAGTATATCAACCGGGCCCAGGAATGGATAAAACCTCGTAAAAGTGTTGTATCACGCCCACCCGCAGGAAAATGACTACTACCATGTAGGGCAATGAAATGGACAGTACTATAAAAGTTCCAAAATCGACTAAACTGTAGTGAATTACATAATACGAAATTATCATTTTATTTGCATAAGTTTTCATTATTTTTTTAATATAACGCTAAGGATGTAAGAACACATCAAAAGAAGTTTTCCATCCCCCAGTTTCCAGAACTCCTGAAGATAGACGTTGACTGTGGGTATTGTATCACAGACACAGTCTCTTTGACTGTTCAGAGATGTGACTAAACCCGCCAAAGATGTAAACAACCACGCATGAGCAGCGCCCATTAGGAGTATCGTGTCCGACAGCCGAAGAGTTCCAGTCACTCCATCAGGAAGGAGGTACACGGCTCGTGTTGTCTGTAGTTCAACCGTGCCTAGATGGTCAATACCGCGGTTCGATCTCGTCCGCATTGTTACTTTGCGCTAGTAAAGGCTATCAACAAGGGAAGTGTCCAGGTGTCTCGGAGTGAACCAAAGCGATGTTGTTCGGACGTGGAGGAGATACAGAGAGACAGGAACTGACGATGACATTCCTCACTCAGGCCGCCCAAGGGCTACTACTACGTACGGATTATGGCTCGGGGGAACCCTGACAGCAACGCCATCATATTGAATAATGCTTTTCGGGCAGCCACAGAACATCGTGTTACGACCCAAACTGTGCGCAATAGGCTGCATGATGTGCAACTTCACTCACGATGTCCATGGCGAGGTCCATCTTTGCAACCACGACACCATGCAGCGCGGTACAGATGAAACTTCCCCTGTGCTGATAAACCTCTTACATTATTTGATTTTCAAACAGCTGAGCAGAACTGAACGTACTCAGACATTTCGCTCTTTACCTATTCTGATCAACACTAAACTGACACACAATATTTTTAGCGCAACGCAATCTGACTTTCAATAATCCCTACAAAAGAATGGCCCTCACTAACATTAACCTATACCTTTCATAAATCACTTACCTCACAAAATCTTCGTTACTCGAACTACTGCAATACAGCGAGCGCCACTACTGCCAGCTAAATAAAAGATTCAAACTACGGAAGGCACTAACTACTGATAGGCATAGTTAGCAAATCAAAGATTTTTATAGAGAACAAACAATGTATTTACCTTAATAGTGTTCAAAAGTCATAATATATACTGCAGTTCATGGCATCCAGTCTTACAAATTTAGTGTCTCTGATGGACACACATCCAGATCATCCGCTCTCAAAACTCCGCCATTTCTCTCCCCACATCCACCACTGCTGGCGGCTCACCTCCAACCGCGCAACGCTACGCGCTTTTAACATCCAACTGCCCAACACTACAATAGCAAATTCCAACAATGCAAACCAGCCACAGACTGCACACAGCACAGTCAGTGATTTTCATACAGAGCGCTACATGGCGTTACCAACATAAAAACCTAAACAGCCTACTTACACAGATGGGCCCAGTAACATGCCGAATGGACCACTAAGGATTGGCATCACGTTCTCTTCACCGATGAATGTCGCATGTGCCTTCAACCACACAATCTTCGGAGACGTGTTTGGAGGCAACCCGATCAGGCTGTCCAGCGAGCGCAGCAAGGTGGAGGTTCCCTGCTGTTTTGGGGTGACATTATATGTGGCTTACGTACGCCGCTGGTGGTCATGGAAGGCGTGGTAACGGCTGTACGATACGTGAATGTCATCCTCTGACCGATAGTCCAACCATATCGGCAGCATATTGGCGAGGCATTCGTCGTCATGGACGACAATTCGCGCCCCCGTCGTGCACATCTTGTGACTGATTTCCTTCAGGATAAAGACATCGCTTGACTAGAGTGGCCCGCATGTTCTTCAGACATGAACCGTATCGAACATGCCGGCGATAGATTGGAAAGTGCTGTTTGTGGACGACGTGACCCACCAACCACTCTGAAAGAATCGCTGTTGAGGAGTGTAACAATCTGGACCAACATTGCCTTGATGAACTTGTGGATAGTATGCTACGACGAATACAGGCATGCAGCAATGCAAGAGGATGTGCTACTGGGCATTAGAGGTACCGGTGTGTACAGTAATCCGGACCATCATTTCTGAAGGTCTCGCTATATGGTGGTACAACATACAATGTGTGGTTTTCATGAGCAATGAAAACGGCGGAAATGATGTTAATGCTGATCTCTATTCCAACTTTCTGTACAGGTTTCGGAACTCTTGGAACCGAGGTGATGCAAAACTTTTTTTATATGTGTATTATTTATTGTCTTTCTTGTATTTTACCTCGCCGCTCCGCCCCGCCTATTTTCGGGTCTTCTTAGCGCATCCCTGTCAACTTGACAACTTGCGCTCAGTATTCAACTCGTGTCATCCCCTTGCTTGTTCTCGCTGTGATACGCCGGCTGCGTACGGTAAGGACGGTAAGGCCCAGGTTTTTGTTATCCTCCTATTTGTTTTGTTTTCCTTTCCACTCTTTTTTAGGTTCCACCAGTCTTATTTTTTATTGTGGATTCATATCTTTCGCTACAGTTTACACAGTTTAGTACTTTTATAGTACAGTAAACCGGGTATGGTTTTACGGCCGTGGTGTCTTTGACCAGTCATACACCAAAAGTCGTACAGAACTCTGTTGGCTCTGAGTTTGATGGTTGGCTCTGAGTTTGGTGGCTCTATGGTTTGGTGATAAAGTTCGATCAATATACAATAGATGGCACCACGTAGTCCAGATTTTCTTGTGCAAAAGTTGGTGAACCAATAGCGACTTATAACTGCATACGAAGAAGCGTGTTAAAATCCGATAGTGCAGAAACCACCGATATCATTTAACAGCAAAACCATCGGTGTTTGAAACTATATCACGTATGTTACTCGATTAGTTCTCGAAACAGACCATTGATTAGTTTTTAGGTCACATGTATGTATACGTCAGTATATTACGGTTTTTGAGGTAATATGTATGATTTACCTGTTTTGAGGCTACTTTCACCGCTGGTCATTGCTACCCCAGGATCACAGACACGCAATTTATTGAACGATGTTGATGCCAAGGAGAGTTTGACACTAAGGAATACAACCATTAACCACTGGTATATGGACGAAGACTACTTTGCAATTGTTGATGTGGCTACAACTAAGAAAAATAAGTACGTCACATAGTGCTCAAACTGGTGGCTGTTGTGGTTCAGGAATAAGATATAAAGTCAACTATCTCCCTAAACAAGGAATGAAGTTCATTTGGCCGTAAGTGCCAGATATTGACAACAAATGAAGAACAGGTAACATTATTTCTAAGTGCACGGGATGATTTGAAACTGGGATTTAGGTTAAAGATGGATGAAATTGAAGGTATTATTGTCAACTAAATTTCGAAGTATGTGTGCGCCACTCCATCCTAGGACCATTTATCAAATCTGTAATGCCGCGCGGGGTAGCCGCATGGTCTAGGGCGTCTTGTCACGTCCGAGCGGCTCCCCCCGTCGGAGGTTCGAGTCCTCCCTCGGGCATGGGTGTGTGTGTTGTCCATAGCGTACGTCAGTTTAAGTTAGGTTAATTAGTGTGTAAGCTCAGGGGCCGATGCCCTAAGTCGTTTGGTCTCATAAGATCTTACCACAAATTTACATTTTTGCAATTTTGATTGTGGGTCACATTGTTTGATTTATGTACAATATGTGGCTTTTTAAAGCACTTAAGAAAACTTTAGATCGATGTATTTATTTCTGGGTGGTCAAAGTTTCACTGTCTTTTTGAAACATGACCACCACAGTTGTGGTGGAAGTATAGGCCAGTCAATGCATCCCAAAATCCATACTAACTTCGACCGCCTGCAGTTTTTTCCATTACTTCCTTTGCATCTTAGGAAATGCATTGTACTAATTAGTAAGTAATCCTTTCATATAAGCCCTTATGTTCGCCAACATAAATATCAGAGAAGTAAAAAACAGTCATGATAATCACATACACTTTTTACGGTACTGTCAGTTTCATGGTCGTAAATGATAATATGGTTATTTTCCTCCTGGTGGGCATGAAACAGCAGACTTTTATAAGATTTTATTCATTCCTTGGTCCGATTGATTGAGATACTGCATGTTTATTTCTAGAACTTGAGGCATTTACCATGGTCGTCTCCATTATTCTGCTACTCGCATTTTGACTACGGTCCCTATTAAGGGTGTTTTAATACAACTTGACTGAGAGTGATGGGGCGTCCAATAATCTCTTCGTTTCACAATAAATGATTTGAATGTGAGTATTGTGCTTACTGCGTACACGTTTCTCTTCATAGTTGTCGTCCATTTTGTGTCTTTAATATCTAAACATCACTGAAGTTACATATTGATTTCACTTGATCTCTTGCCGAAAGTTTTAATTTTTGCTCTAATCTCTTTTTTCTATTCAGATGAACCTGAAGACGGAACTTCATGTTGCGAAACCTGTTGTACTAATAAAGAAATATATAACAACTGCTGTTGTTTTGTTTAACAAGAATAAAATGTGCAGGACCGCAGCGGTGAAGGGCACTTTTAAGCTGAAAACATTCCTGTTGTTATCTAAATCAGCAGCCTCGTGCAGTCGGCGCTGGTAATGCACGAAAATTTGTGTTACTCGTCACAGAGTTTAAAATTAGAATCGAGGCTACAGTGGTTAACTTTGTTGGCCACTCGCTGGACGCCAAATTGTGAGTACCCCACCTGTATTAGCAGCCATTTTTAACGATTTCTGCGTACTAAATTGCTGTATTTAAGCCAACAATGACTTCTTAAGAGATTACATGAATGAAACGCGGCTAATATTACCAGATTCATTTGCACTTTATATTTCTAATGGACCAAGGCAATTAAGACATTCCCCAGTGCATCTCAGAGCACTTGGGCTCGATGGAAAATCCAATTAATTATTCCACGCTAGTCCCTGAATGCAGTTTATGTTAGTCGAGTCAAAGAAAAGAAGAAGGAAGGAGTTTCTCGTTGGTGGTCCACCTCATTGAGGTTTCCAGGGTGTGATATCATGAAGAACACTGAGGAGGGCTGTCGGTTGGTGAAGATGAACGCAGATATCTCGGAGGACTTGACAGGTCAGTATAAGTTCCGTAGGAGAGATAATAATCTATATTCACTGTTCTCGACTGGACCGGGCGAGACGGCGCAGAGATTACCAAGCTGGATTCGTCTTCGGGAGGACGACGGTTCAAATCCGCGTCCTGCCATCCTGATTCATGATTTCCTTGATTTCCCTGAAACGGTTGTTTGACAGGGTGTGCCTGATTTCCTTCCCCCAACTGAACTTTTGCTCCGTTTCAGGTGACCTCGATGTCGAATGGATGTTTTAACACTACTCTTCCTACGCCTTGTTCTCATCTGTTCGGGCGCTTTTAATGACCTGATCTCCTCTTCTCTATACTTTCTGGGACGAGTTTTCCTGTGTTTTGTCCCAATGTTCAGCAGCAATATCTTATTCCGCCAATGGTGTTAGCTGCTACATTGAAACGCTCTACGTCCTCTTTATGAACGATTCTCTTCTGCCTTCATAGCACTTTAAATTACAGCTGAGCATCTAGGAAACCACACTACGCGGTTTCCACTGCATCTTGTGGGTGACATATCAACTCGTACAACGATCAAGGTTTACGTGAACATCATTTCTGACAGCGATAAAGCAGGGGATATATAGATCACGCTTAAAATGCACACCACATCCACTCAGACTGAAAACTGTTCTAAGGATGTGGCAGATGTTTGAGAGTTTCCTTGATTCTAGAAAATCGTGGGATTAGGCAGCTATAGAGGAAGGAAAGCTGGTGGACGTTTATTTTATGGGTACCTTGTCAAAGAATTTATGAGGAAGGATTTATAGCTGCTTTGCTGAAAGCAGGCACCTTCCGGCCGCTGGCGGTATATTCTCCATAATTTATTTCGATTAATTGGATTGAAAATTTTTCCGAAAACTATAAAGGCGATGTGTGTTTCAAGATTAGATTCTCTTCGTTTTTGTATTAGTCGTGTATGTTATGTCTAGGAAACCTACATACTCGGTTCGTTAGACAAACAATCAAACAACTCGTATTAATGAATTTTATTAGAACAAAACAGTTACAATACTTAACTTTGATAGATGTGTCGCAAGCAAAGCCGACATACAAAATAATCCGCTTCTTCAGAATAGACAAACGTCTATGCTACAGAGTGTTTGCTAATGATGTAGCTAACACTGAAACTGATATAGAAGTGGGCTTATGTCCTCTTCACGTAAGGGCCGGTGCTGTCGCGTTGTCGTCCTGGAGAGAGGTCGGTCAGCGTGCAATTGGCTGATCTCTTCTCACAGCCGTTTTTTCTCTGTTGTTCCCGACTGGCGTGCCGGCGCTGACTTTACACCATAACAGTGTAGAGACACGAGCGTCCTATTCTAAAGCCTTTTTCATCTTCTTGGAAAAGCGTCTCAGCTAGAACTATTCTTCTACTATTCAAGATTTCTGAGTAGATATGAGTGAACTGTATAATTTCCACATTCGTATCAGAGAGATAAATTCCCCCGAGATCCCCGAGCTAAGAATTGCGCACCTTTGCCAGCACATCATGATAAGATGCAATAATCAGGAAAAACAATTTCTTGCTTATTTGATTAGTTTTGCGCCGGAGTAACAAATTGTGGAAGTGACTGATGATATTCATGTAACACATTAGTAGTTGTGTAGAGTCAACCCTGAACGGCGTGCAACAGAAGGCACATCACTCGTGCAGACGCCTGGTGACGTAATCCGTCGTCACAGGAAGGTAAGGAGTGGCCGGTGAGGCCACCGTAGGCCGCCTAACGGTCCCTTCTACCGGTGGTGCCGACTGGATTAGCAAGTACAGATCCCCAGGTAGCCGGCTGCTCCTGCCGTTACTTCAAGAGCAGCAGAGCACCTACATGGGCTCTCGAGATGTTGCGACGGAATTTTCATAACGTTCTTCTTTACGTTTTTTCCCCTTTTTTCTTTAATTAGTACACGGTCCATTGACCTTAATGTGAGCACCGCCTATGATCGACGTAATCAGTCGTCAAGGGGCAGAACTAGCACTAGAGGAGATATAAAGCGTGTCGGGGGGAGAGGCGGAAAAAAAACAATGCAGTTGTGGTCGTAATGTGGAAACGGAACGATTTATCTGACACGCAAAAGGCTATGATCATTGGCTTTCGGGCCAAGGGTGGGTGCGTTTCCGGAATGACTAAGTTTTTGAACAGTTTGCCTGCCGCCTTAAAGTATACCGTGCTTGGCAAAATAGCGCAATATTAAGTCGGCGTCGTGGCAACTGTCGTGCACTGCCAGCCATTGATGACAGAGGCGGAGATGCGTGCGGGTGAATAGACGCGCAACTGTTGAGGAACTGACCGCTCAGACGAACCAAGGGCTACCAAAAGTGCCCAATGATCGTTCAGCGAACACTGCTGCCTTCGAGACAGGCGCCTGGTTCATTCACGCATGCTGACTGTTGTTCATGGGCGACGAAGGCTGGAATTTGCACTCCAATACCGCACCTGGACGTAATCTGAGATCCGCTACGTGGCCTTTTCGGATGAATCACGTTTTATGGTCCATCAGCTTGAAACACCCTGCAACCAGGAGGGAGCGTTACAGTCTGCGGAATATTTTCGTGGTATTCCCAAGGTGGTCTCGTCATCCTGGAAGGTACAGTGGTTCAACACAACTGTGCGCCTATCCTTTGGGACGATATCCACCCGCACATGTAGTTTGTTCTCGCTCGGCACGGTACCATCTTCCAGCAGGACAGTGCAACGTGTCGCACAGTTCTCGGTGAACGTACGTGGTTTGAAGAGCACCAGGATGAGTTTACCATACTCCCCTGGCCAACAACTCTCCCGATTTAAATCCAATCGAGAATCTGTGGGATCACCTCGGTGGGACTGTTCGTGCCATCGAACTCAACCGAGAAACCCACACCAGTCGGACAAGCCACTGGAGTCATCATGCTTCCAGATCCCTGCTGGCACCTTCCAAAAACTCATCCTGCAGGTCTCGCAGCTGTCCACGTTACAAGAGATTCACGCTTTTGCCAGGATGTCACATTAATGGGACTGGAAAGTGTGTTTTATGTGTTACCTAAAACACGTAAATTTATTTGTATGCAATTTTTGTATATTTTCCATTGTATGAGGGCTACGTTCAAAAGGATTAATATCTATGGAAACACAAAGAAACGGGCAATTGACGTGGAAGGGAGAAGAATGACAGTTGGAGTGAGTCCTTCTTGACGAATGCAACAAAATAACAATTTGAAAGACTGAAGGACGAACAGTTAGTGGAAAAGCTGTAATAAATAAGTGAATCCAAGTGATTAAAGCTGTTGAGAATATGCAAGGGATATCAGCTTGGAGGAACTGTTGTATGAGCTATCGATGACGGAATAAATTGGCTTTTTACTGAATTACAGTGAGGACTGATTGATTACTTAACAGATTTTGGAGCAAGAGTAGCACATATGATTGCTTTATGTGTCTTTTCTGTTTAATAGAGCATCGCGCCGGTGCCATTGTATTTTGAGCATTACGATTAGATAGGACTGAAAATCGGCGATTGTGAATAAATATTTATCCTATTTCGATTTCCTTGACATACTACTCCGAATTTAAATGTATTCTTCAGATAACTTGTTTGATTCAAACCTACAGTCATTTTAGTGTATATTCGCGTAAAATCTAGAAGGACCCCATGCCCTCTTAATAAAATCAGCGAAGACTGAGACTGCAGCATTACTTTATACGTCACAGAGTAGCAGAGATGACCGTGTGGCCTTCAGGACAAAAATCACAATAAAAAAAAGGAGAGACTTCTTTGCCTATATCCTTGGACATCGAAAACATTGATGGGGAAAGCGCACAAAATAAATGGAGCAACAAGAATCAACATATAGATTAAGACATCCCTCTCTTATGTAGCAAAATAAAATCAATTTTTAAAAAGCAACTCCGAGACGAAATTACTTAAACAGTTGTTAAAATTACTTAGTAGCGTCAATGCGTCTCTGTTAGAGCAGAGTATTTATGTAGCGTTATTTCTGCAAGAGAACAAATGTGTATTTTTGCTTAACAAGTTACGTTGTTTCTTTAAGAGAAGGAAAGCGTTATCAAGTGAGTAATATTGTGACAGAAACGAAGACGCTAAAGTGTTGGAAGTCAGGTGACGATATGCCTATTATGGTTCTTTTTTTCTGTGGTGCTTCGTCAGAGGAAGAGGCATCTACTTTCCGACCACCTAAGAAGGTAAAAGAGATGCTCCTCCGATTAAGGGACGTTTCGGTCTTAGGGTTTCCGTAATTCATCAGATTCTTTGTCAGTGCGGAAGCAACTACATCTGTTAGTCTACCCGTACCGTTAGCGACAGCTGTGCAGAACACAAAAGGCACATTAAAAATTAAGATCTTGAGGAGTCATCGTTTCTTGAACTCTCACAGAAAAATAGAGGATAGTATTTGATGAAATTAAAATTTTGTCTCACGTTTGCGCCACCTGGGATTGTACTGTTACAGAAATGGTATAAATCGGAATGTGCGAGAACAGCTACAGCCGTAGCCGTAGCAGTGCGTAGAAGCGAGCTCTCGACGCTGAGAAGACAACATAGAATAGCGCTGAATTGTTTAAGTGTCTCCGAAAACAATGGCGCCAACAGTGCAGACGTTGACACAATCTCTGCAGTGTGACGAAATGATGACGTACAACGACCGTGTAAACAATATGTCACGTCATCAGTTGTCCTTGACAATCGGGGATTTAGCTGAAAGTTCGAGTTCTAACGCAATTTTGACGCGGCAAGTAAACCGAGAACTCTTTTAGGAGGGGACTTTAAAAATAAGTTACACATTATTATGGTGAACCACGTAACTTTTATTGAAAGATGCATTAAACTTCAAACGACGTCAGCACACGGAGCGACTAAAAGGAACGCAACGGGCAGGCGATCTAGATAGACAACTGGTTGTTGACTAGCTGGCGACGCAGTTCCGCGCACGGCACGACTCTGAAAAGAGAAACTGCGGTTGTCGTGTGCAAGTGTGCAGGAGAGGGAGTATTCTTTGTCGCAACCGAACATCTACTGGTCACACTCGGATTGTCAAGTACAGATTCAAGATCAGAGAAAGATGTGGTCCTCTGTTATTGTTACACACGAAAGAGAAAACGAAGGAAATTCTGGAATCATCCGTACATCCAGAGAAACATAAACTGCAGGCTGTATGTAGCAGTCAAGGAGCTGCAACACGCAGACTTGAATTTCATATGTTTTTATGGAGAGACTGTTTATTTCTTGGACCATAGCACGGCATTACTTTTATTTTGAAACTGCGGTTGTCTAGAGGTTTATATATACGGAAATGTGGTGATTGTGCTTTGTGCTCATTAAATCATTTGTCTGTGAACATCATTGCGTTTAAACGTGTCGGAAATTTGTGGGTTTACATCTTTTGGTACATTTCCTCGCAGTGGCGTACCGTTAATTTTTTTTAAACAAGTGTTCTAGTAATATATGTCATTTGAAATTTTTTCCCACACTTTTTTTCTCTGTCAAACCCATCCTTCTGTAGCCTGGAAACCTACAGTGCTATAAAATGGAATGTTTCTCCCCTTCCTGTGAAAGGCTAAGGTTCACAACGTGCTTTTTCACTTTCAAATTTAACCAATACAGATCTGTGATCGAGAACACGACGCAACTCAGATCGCTTGGTAACGCGGACGCAGAGTCGCTGGCAACTGGTTGTTAACGCGTTGCAAGTGATGAACTGGTTCGTATTGCAGTCGCGCCGTTTGCGGTGCCCTATTGAACCATACAGGAAACGATTCACAAACGACGGGTTACCAACTCGCGACGGCAACGGCTTTTATCTGCGTCGCTCCGTGAGCGGAGGGCAAAAATGGCACAGATCCATGACACTAATTTTCGACGTAGACACCAAGTCTCTGCAAGCAACAGTGGAATGTTCTACCAGTCGTTCAATTCGTCGACGGTAGAAATCTGCGCCTGGGTCATTCGAGATCCACTGTAGGAACGTCGTCATCTTCGAAAATTGTTCAAATGGCTCTGAGCACTATGGGACTTAACATCGGAGGTCATCAGTCCCCTAGAACATAGAACTACTTAAACCTAACTAACCTAAGGACATCACACACATCCATGCCCGAGGCAGGATTCGAACCTGCGAGCGTAGCGGTCGCGCGGTTCCAGACTCATGCGCCTAGAACCGCTCGGCCACTCCGGCCGGCTCGTCATCTTCGAAAATCTCTTTCTGCTCAGATGTTCTTTCTGGATTGCCTGGGCGTTGTCGTCTGTGGGAGATGTCGATGGCCTTCCTTCCCGCCCAGCATCACCCAGGTCTGTCCGGCATTGGTCAAATTGTTGGCGCCATTTCACTACGACTGATCGTGACACTGCATCTGGTCTTCATACCGCCAAAATTTCACACTGAATCTCCGTACAATTTAGACTTTTTGCCCAAGAGGATCGTACTGTCTCTCTATACTTCAGCTTTGGAGTGTCTTTCCTGTTTCACTCCCACACCGTCATCCGCCTTTTATACATACTTTGTAGGAAGCAAACGTGGAAGATGTACTCTCTTCTGGCAATGCGCCACCCTTGTTATGGAGTTGTATTAGCGTGTACATAACGTACATATCTGAACAATGGGTGTTATGAAATAATTAATGTACATCAGGTTACCCTCCATTCAGAGGCTGTTGCACGCAGCGACTGTTATTTTGAGTTGTAAATAATAGATTTCAGCTATCAGTCATCCTTTGGAATTTTTATTGGCATCTCTAGATTTCAACTAGAAACTACCCATTCTCAATGCACTATCATTTTTGGTCAATGCATGTAATGCCTGTTGGTCGGGCTTTGTCCACAGTTCAATGAACAATTGACAAAAATGATAGTGCATTGAGAATGGCTAGTTTCTAGCTGAAATCTAGATCTTCCAATAAAAATTCCAAAGGACGACTGATAACTGAAATCTATTATTTACAAATTAATGTACCGCCATAAAAATATAAAGCTATATAATGTGGAAGTACACATTCATTCGTAACACGGCCAGTACATGGCTACGAAAACAGAAAAAATTCACTTATATTAGAAAAATGAATGCCATACTCACACAGTCTCAAAATTCTAGCTAGCGTGCCACTACAGTATTGAATAGCAAATGGAGTAACGATGTTGAAATCTTTCTATGACTTTAGGATGTTCGTTGTTTACATAAATGAAAAAAATCCGTTTCTGACCCACATTTCGCTATGTCAGTGTTTACAGTTTGACGTCAACTGAACGTTACATCCAATTTTAGTTAGGCATCCTTGCCTGTTTCAGTTTCAAGTAGAATGCTGCTTTCCATCTCTTCTTAGGACGCCCAAAATTCCTGTTCAGTTGATGGTATATTTGTATATTATTTAGGTATTCGTTCTTCTGACATTCTTTGAATGTTTTCTGTTCGTGCCATTTCTTTCTATACTCCTCAGTTTTGAGAAGTATGCTTTCCACTCCCGGTTCATTCCTTACTTCAGTATCTTTTATCCGCTCTTCTCTGCCTCGTGATGACTGGGTGTTGTGTGATGTCCTTAGGTTAGTTAGGTTTAAGTAGTTCTAAGTTCTAGGGGACTGATGACCATAGCTGTTAAGTCCCATAGTGTTCAGAGCCATTAGAACCATTTTTTTTATCCGCTCCATGAGTTAGTAACCAGATGGAGGTCTTAGAAGTCTCATCTCTGTTGCGTCAATCCTCCTCCTTTGACTGACGGTTAGTCCAAGTTTTTGGCCCATACTTCAGGACTGGTGCTGCTATCACATTATAAGATGTTAGCCCTCTCCGTTTTCTAAGGTTTTCGAGGAGAGTGAGATTTATGGTACCCACCAACTCATGGAATTTTTGTAGTTTGTATTCTTGATCATTCTGTGTTATATACTGTATGAGGCCTGAGAATCTAGGTATATAGAAGTATATATTTCTTCTAGCTGTTTATCATCAATTAATATTTTTGCTCTTAAATGCTCTTTACCACGGAATGTCGACATCTTAGTTTTACCCTTAGATATTGTCATATTATAATCATTTGCTACTTTGTGCAAGGGCAAAATGGGTGTCTGTGACTCATCTTCTGAGTCCGCTAAGATTATTTGATCATCTGCACACAAGAGTGTATTTATAACTTTATTATTAAGCCTATAATGGTGCACTACTTAATTCTGCCGTGTCTTTATGACGTCATCTATGTATATATTAAATAATGGGGGTGATAAAGCACACTCTTGTTTCACTGCCTGACAGATGTTTCTCGCAAACGAACTTTGTACTTTGATTTTGTCGTGTACATACATACTTGGAATCAGGCTTATTAGATGGTGAGGTATATAATTCCCCGGTAGGTGAGTGGGCAGCGCGACAGAATGTCAATCCTAAGTGTCCGGGTTCGATTCCCGGCTGGGTCGGAGAATTTCTCCGCTCAGGGACTAGGTGTTGTGTTGTGTTGTCCTAATCATCATCATTTCATCCCCATCGACGCGCAAATCGACGAGTGGTCTCAAATCGAAAGACGTGCACCTGGCGAACGGTCTACCCGACGGGAGGCCCTAGTCACACGACATTTATTTATCATTGTTCTCTTAAGTTTCCCATTATTTAACTCTGTTAATTTTATCTACTAAGATCTACATAATTTCATCCCTAAAAGTTTGGACAGCCAGCGTTTGGTGGTAGTGCTCGGTTACAGTCAACAGTCACAGACCGCTCAGTCAAACGACATCTGGCGGCTTATCCTTTTTTTCGGGCATTTGAGTGCTTTTCTGTAGTTCAGGAGTCAGCTGCCAGTCTTTACAACAGGACTCGGCAGCCAGGAGAATCGCGCTTAACTTGAACCTCGTAGCAGGTTGGGTGGAATAAAGATGGCGATCCGTGAGTGTGTGCCGGCCGGCAAGTGGGCGCTTACGCCGGCCCGCCCTCGGGCCGTTATCGCGGCAGAACAGAGGCTCAGTGTGCGTCCCGGCGGGCAGTCGTACTAATGAAGAGCTCGTTACGCCAGCCGCGAGACGCGACTCCCGCTGGGACCGACAGAGCACCAGAGGCGGCCAAAACATCCCATCAAACGCACCCAGGGGCGCCCTATCGCGATACTAATGTACAGTCTAGCGGCGGTGCGATTTGTGAAACACTAACCCCTTATCCAGACTTGACTGGTTAATATTTATCCCCGTCTTACGTTATACAGGAAAAACAATGAAATGTATACTGTAAAAACAAACTTTAAAAAGTATAAATACAGCATGAAATACGCTAAATGCTTTACACAAAACTCAGAAATCTAAATACGTTGCATTCGCCACTAATATGAGGCGGTCAAATGAAAGCGAGTGAAATGTTCAAATGTTCAAATGTATGGGAATTCATAAGGGACCACACTGCTTCGGTCATCGCTCCCTAGACTTACACACTACTTAAACTAACTTATGGTAAGTACAACACACACACACACACACACACACACACACACACACCTACGCCCAAGGGAGGACTCGAACCTCCGGCGGGAGGGGCCGCGCAGTCCGTGACGAGCGAGATGGAAAAAAATTAGTAGATTGTTTCTTATTTCAAAAGTAATCGCCATAAATGTTAACACATTTAGCCCATTGAGATACAAGACCATCTGTGTCTTCATGGAAAAATGTTTACGGGTGCCTAACCATGAATCTACCCCCGTGTGCACCTCTTCGCCCGAAGCAAACCGACGTCCACGAATGTCTTTCTTCAGGGCTTTCTTCAGGGAGAGATCAGGACTGTTTGAAGGATGTGTAAGGCTTACGGCGAAACATCTGCAACGTTATCGAAATAATCTTGGCAACATGTGGGCCGGTATTTTGTTGACAACTTGTTTCGATTACGGTGTAGTTTCGCTGGGAAGCGTTCACTTATCGTTCATAATTTTCCGACCTCTACGTGGCCCGTCTGCCTGTTTAGCTGAGTGGCAACGTGCTTGCCTCTCATGCAGCTGGCCCGGGTTCGATTCCCGGCCAGGTTGGACATTTTCTTCGCTCGTGGTCTAGTCCTCATCACCATTTCATACTCATCACCGGCGCTCAAGTCGCCCAAGATGGCGTCGACTGAAATAAGACTTGCACTCAGAGGCTACAGTCTCCGCCCCCCCTCCCCGAGATGGGGCCTCCCGGCCAACAATGCCACATGATCATCTCATTTTTTCTACATGGCCCGTCTCGTCACGTGAGGCGACAGCAGCGCTCTTAGCGCGAGAATTCAAACTATAGCGTCCGTGACATTAATGTTTATGGCACTATTGGAATGAGCCGGCTGGTGTGGCCGAGCGGTTCTAGGCGCTTCAGTCCGGAACCGCGCTGGTGCTATGGTCGCAGGTTCGAATCCTGCCTCGGGCATGGATGTGTGTGATGTCCTTAGGTTAGTTAGGTTTAAGTAGTTCTAAGTTCTAGGGGACTGATGACCTCAGATGTTACGTCCGATAGTCCTCAGAGCCATTTCAACCAATTTGAACTATTGGAATGACAAACATTCCCCGACAAGCCATGGCATACACGCGTCTTGGACAGTATATTCTTTCCTCGTAAACATTGTTTCTTTACTTACGACGTCTTACAATATTTGTATTAAAAAATTACTTCGAAAATTCTTCAGCTCATCGCTTTCGAATTTTTTCCGCAGGCCTGACTCAAGTCGGCTACTGGCGGCCGTGGTGAGTGGACCTCCGGCGCTGCGGTCAGCTGTGCTCTGCTTGGTAAGTCAAGCGCCTGTTGCAGTAGTTAGCTGCGTTATTTCAGTCTCTTGATGAATTCATAGTAGAAGGAGAGATGAATCACCCTAACAGATGAGACACGTTGAAATTTGTGTTTGATCAGAAAGTTCAGAGCGAATTCGTTCGAAACTGAAACGTGGCTAGAGGAAGTTGTGTAAATTTCGTTCGAGGATATCATATCTTTCAATTGTGAGCAGCATCGTGTATGTAAAGCTTAAAAACACAGAACTGCTTGACAAAATTGTGGAATCTAGTGGCGGAACATTTAAGTTTAAACATCAAGATGGTAATATTAGTGAAGTTTGTGTTACGCATGCTGGATTTGGATTAAGGACTGTCCGTATCTTTGAGCTACCATTTGAAATCACCGCTGAGCATATCAATTTAGCCGGCCGGTGTGGCCGAGCGGTTCTAGGCACTTCAGTCTGGAACCGCGCCACCGCTACGGTACCAGATTCGAATCCTGCCTCGGGCATGGATGTGTGTGATGTCCATAGGTTAGATTGGTTTAACTAGTTCTAAGTTCTAGGGGACTGATGACCTCAGATGTTAAGTCTCATAGTGCTCAGAGCCATTTGGACCATTTAGATCAATTCAGTGATAGCTCCTTATGGGAAAATAATTGATAATTTTGCGGAAAAGTGGTCTGCAGCTCACAATTTCCCCGTCTTGAATGGTATTGGGCAATTGCGCGTTGATTTACACGAGCACATACCCTAGTACATAAATGTTTGTGGTTACCGTGCTATCGTAATATATGATGGGCAGCCAAGAACCTGCATCTCTTGCGGCGGTACAGGCCATTTCCGCTCGCACTGTATACAACGCCGAGTCGCCGGTGAGTGAATTACAGGATCTGTTGAATTGACAGAGCTACTGAGCAAGGAATATGGATTGAGGGTAAAATGGAGAAATATGAAAGTGAAGAGGAGTAGTAGAAATAAGATTACCATTAAACTTAACATCAGAATTGATGAAGACGAAGTAGATGAAGTGAGAGAATTCTGTTACCTTAGAATCAAAGTAACCTATGACGGACGAAGCAAGGATGGCATAAAGAGCAGAATAGTATAGGCAAAGAACGCTTTCCTGGCGAAAATAAATCTGCTAGTACCAAACTTAGACCTTAATTTGAGGAAGAAATTTCTATGTACGTTTGTAGCACAGCATTGTATGGAAGTGAGTCATAGACTGGTGGAAAACTGGGAAAGAAAGGTGTTAGAAAGTTGATGGATAGATAAGATAAGGAACGAAAAGGTTCTCCACAAAATCAGCAAGGAAACGAAGTTATGAGAACTTCGCCACAAAAGACACGATGATATAACTTGTATTAAGACGTCAGGGAATAACTTCCATTGAACTATAAGGTGGTGTAGAGGGTAAAAACTGGAGAGGTGGACTGTGATTAGCGTACACGCTACGCTGAGGTGAAAAGAATTGCACAGGAGAGGAAGTCGTGGCGGTCCGCATCAAAACAACCGGAAGGCTGATGAGCCGAAAGAAGTCATTTTGCACCAAGCCTACTTGGAATAATTAAGTTTTCAAAATGTTCAAATGTGTGTGAAATCTTATGGGACTTAACTGCTAAGGTCATCAGTCCCTAAGCTTACACACTACTTAACCTAAATTATCCTAAGGACAAACACACACACCCATGCCCGAGGGAGGACTCGAACCTCCGCCGGGACCAGCCGCACAGTCCATGACTGATCTCCTTAGACCGCTCGGCTAATCCCGCGCGGCAGTTAAGTTTTCCAAAGCGATGCTTTTACATGTCATTAATTTCTACCATCATCCCCAATCCTACGGATGGAAAACCTTTAGAACTGTCACCAGTCAGCCCGGAAACCATGCAAATTATGGAATGGACACTACGTAATACAGATCGTTTCCGTTTGTTTTTGAACATCACTTTCATCACAAGACTGTTTCCACCACTGATTGTGCTGGAAAATGTCTTAAGCCATTCCTGAACTACTTTTATGTTGTACACAGATTATCTGGATTCAAGCTTCGGCAGACGTTTTTCGAAAGCAGGGACATATGACTTGATAACTTCTTTTTGTTGTTTTCATTCTACTTCTTTTAGTCAATAAAGTTTTCATTCTACTCGCTTTAGTCAGTAAAGCATTGCCGGGTACATAATACATAATAGCAAAATCGCAGCAGAACAGTTTTCTAAGTGAAATGGAAAGCAATGAGATTTACATTTGTTAGAAGGAGCAAAATTCTCGCGAGTAGCCCATACATACGATAGTCGGTGCTGAGCAGATATGAAGTCACAATTTCTCATTCTTTTGAATAATAACGATAGCATCTGCAAACAAAAGCACATTCAGGTATTAATAAATGAAAAGCACCAGTTTGCTTTTGTTCTACAATATTACTTTTATTGTTAACCGGTTTTCGGCCGAAAACCGATAAACAATAAAAGTAATATTGTAGAACAAAAGCAAACTGGTGCTTTTCATTTATTATAATGTTGTTCTACCAAGAACCGACGGAAGATTCTGTTAACATTCAGGTATTCGTCATTCGCTATCTTAATTACTCTTTTTACTTTACATTTCCATTTACGTAGAATGAATTCAATGTAAATATTATAAAGGGTAGGGGATAATCCACATCCTTGTCTTATACCTTCATTAATAATTATTTCTTTTATTTGATTCCTCCCTGTGTGTATTATAATGAGTGTCTTTTTGTGTACCATCTCTATTAGGTGACCATGATATCCACATTCAGACATAATCTTCCATATGGTATCACGGCTCGAACGGTCAAAAGCTTTCTCAAGATCGATAAACGCCATATGGGTTTCTATATTAAATTCTCTGTGTTTTTCTAAAATATTTTTATTACAAACAAATTGTCTGTCCGTGAACGATGTCTTCTGTAAGCAGAGAATTATGAGTCATCTTCATAATGATGCGGAAATTTGGCTTACGTCGAACAGAACCTCAGGTCTAGAACACATAATGACTAAGTTGCAGCGTAGCATTTTTGCCTAATATCAAACTGACAGCAATTTAAAAGTAGGAAGTAATTTTGTTAAGGATCTTCTGGATGCTTGAGGGTGTCACAATATGATAACACAGTTGACATTTGAGCTGCTACTGCAAGCAGCCTTAATCGGGGTGTTTGTTTGTTTTATTTTATTTGGTTATAGTTTTACTGTACTATGACGCTATTACATATCCAAAATAATCTTACTGAGTAAGTAATATGGGGTGAGTTACCAATCACCGTGAGCATCTGCGGTCTAAGAGGAACGAGGCAGTGCCAAAACCCTCTTTTGTGGAGCTGTCCTGGGAGTAGACTTGTTACTCTGCAAACGCTACGCACCGCCGTGAGGCACGGGCGGGACCGCTTTGCCCTGCTTCCCGCCGCCCTAAGGTCGCAGACCTCCCGCTGCGCGTGGGTGGGCCGCAGCTGAAGGAACGCGTTATGACAAGTAGTCTTGTTTGGAAAGACTAATGGACGCCATCTCGGCCGCAGAGGGGATCAGCAGACCTCCCAATTACACGCGCTGTTCGGTGGTTATTCCTTACCGTCAGTCGTTTCTCAAACGAATGTTTCGACTGAGTTTGGCATTCCTATAACGGTGATTGTGAAAATACACTATCTTATGAAAAGTATCATAACATCAATCAGTGGACATTAATATGGGATGTTTCCATCCTTCACCTTCGTAACGGATTGAATTCTGCTGGAGATACTTTCAGTGAAGTGTCTGAATGTCTGTGGAGGAATAGCGACCGATTTTTCCTCAAAAACCGAAACCAGGGAAGGCAGTGATGTTGGACGCTGGAATCTAGAGCTACGTCGACGTTCAATTCATGAGGTGTTCCACTGGGTACAGGGCGGGACTCTGGGCAAGGAGCGCTATTGTCCACAAATCACTGCCTCACTGATGTTGCTTTATCAGCGTTGACATGCTCATACAGTCATTATCTCCGAACCGTTCCCGTACTGTGCGCAGTGCCACTAATGCAGAGTTAAACACGGTTTTCTGAAACTCCTTCACCAAAGAAAACGAAGTATATATTCCAGAATTCCAATTAAGAACAACTGCCAAGATGAGAAACATAGAAGTAGATATCCTCGGTGTAGCAAAACAGCTTAAACCACTTAATAAAGGCAAGGCCTCCGATCCAGATTGGATACCAGTCAGGTTACTTTCAGAGTATGCTGATACAGTAGTTCCATATTTAGCAATTATATACAACCGCTCGCTCACAGAAAGATCCGTACCTAAAGACTAGCAAATTACTCAAGTCGCACCAATACCCAAAATGGGAAGTAGGATTAATCAGCTGAATTACAGGCACGTATCACTAACGTCGATTTGCACCAGCGTTTTGGAACATATGCTGTGTTCGAACATTATGAAGTACCTCGAAGAAAACGATTTATTGACGCATAGTCAGCACGACTTCAGAAAATATCGTCCATGTGAAACACAACTAGCTCTTTATTCTCGTGAAGTAATGAGTGATAACGACACAGGAAGTCAAATTGATTCCATATTTTTAGGTTTCCAGAAGGCTTTCGACACTGTTCCTCCAAAACGTCTAACCAAACTGTGTGGCTGTGGAATATCGCCACAGTTGTGCCACTGAATTCGTGATTTCCTGTCAGAAAGGTCGCGGTTCCTAGTAATGGACTGAAAGTTATCGAGTAAAACACAAGTAATATCCGGCGTTACCCAGGGAAGTGTTATAGGCCCTCTTTTGTCCCTGACCTAGGTGTATTAACGACATAGGAAACAATCTGAGTTGCCCTCTTAGACTTTTTACGGATGATGCTGTCATTTACCGTCTTGTAAAGTCATCAGCTGACCAAAACGAATTTCAAAATGATTTAGATAAGATATCTGTATGGTACGAAGAGAAGCTATTAACCCTGAATAAAGAAAAGTGTGACGTTATTCACATGAGTACTAAAACAAATCCGCTAAATTTTGATTACGCGATAAGTCACATAAATCTGAAGGGTGTAATTTCAACTAAATACTTAGGGATTACAATTACAAATAATCTTAATCGGAGCGATCACATAGATAATGTTGTGAGTAGAGCAAACCATAGACTGCGATTCACTGGCAGAACACTTAGGAGGTGCAACAGGTCTGCTAAAGAGACTGCTTACACCACGCTTGTCCGCCCTATTCTGGGGTATTGCTGTGCGGTGTGGGATCCGCATCATGTGGGACTGACGCATGACATCGAAAAAGTTCGAACAAGGGCAGCTTGTTTTGTATTATCACGAAATAGAGGAGATAGTGCCACATACATGATACGTGAATTGGAGTGGCAATCATTAAAACAAAGGCGTTTTTCGTTGCGAAGGGATCTTCTCATGAAATTTCAATCACCAGTTTTCTGCTCCGATTGTGTAAGCATTGTGTTGGCACTCACCTACATAGGGAGAAATGATCATCACAGTAAAATAAGAGAAATCAGGGTTCGTACGGAAAATTTAAGCGTTCGTTTTTCCCGCGCACCTTTCGAGAGTGGAACGGTAGAGAGACAGCTTGAAGGTGGTTCACTGAACCCTCTGCCAGGCACTTTATTGTGAATAGCAGAGTAATCAAGTAGATGTAGATGTAGATGTACACGGTGCCGTGAAACGTGTTCATATCCTCCCGCATTTTGCATTTTCTGAAGCGCAATAAGAAAATCACACCCTAATCACGAAAAACACCCCCTATCGTAACACCACCTACTCCGTAGTGCAATATTGGCACTACACATGGTGGCTGGTAACGTTCTTCATGATGCATGACAGACCGTTCCATCGGACTGCAACAGGTTACAGCGTCATTCAGCACTCCAAATAACTCGTTTCCAATCATCTAGTGTCCAGAGGCGTCGCTCTTTGTTCTATCTAAAGTGTCACTTAGCATTTCCTTCAGCTGGTCCACCGCTGTATACCATTCTTTTTAACTCAATATGCACAGTCATCGTGCTAGATGAACTGCTGGTAGAGTAGTGGACATATTTTTGCCGTTTTGATGGATAAGCAACAATGTCGCCACCAACTTAATATTTTGTAGCTGTGCTTTGTAAACATTGTAGACATATATGTCAGCATAGTCCTGGAAGCTTCGGTCTGATAGAGAATATTTTTGAGAATATTTTAATGTGCGTAACAAGAAACTGACAGAGAGGAAGTAACAGACGATGAGAGAATCAGTTCAAGGCGGACCTCAGCACTGTTAAGAAGGGAGGACGTGAACACGGAGTAATTTTGCGAGAATTTGATTTGTGGAAAGTGGATCAGATTCAATAGTGGTGCAAGGACGAGAAATCAGGAACAATGTGGGAGACGAAGAACGCTGCATTGTACCTGGAGAGGAGAGTCGAACTTGGAACATTCCAGAAGACGATTGTGGCACAATTGTTGCTACACATGTTACCGTCCACACGTTGCCAAGGTTGTTTAGATTACGCTGTAGAAGTTTCGGTGGGAAGCCCTTACACATCCTTACACAATTCCGACCTCTCCCCATGTGAAGTCCACCGGCCGTGGTGGCCGAGCGGTTCTAGACGCTACAGTCTGGAACCGCGCTACCGCTACGGTCGCAGGTTCGAATCCTGCCTCGGGCATGGATGTGTGTGACGTCCTTAGGTTAGTTAGGTTTAAGTAGTTCTAAGTTCTAGAGGCCTGATGACCTCAGCAGTTGTCCCATAGTGCTCAGAGCCATTTGAACCATGTGAAGTCCATATTTTTTTAATCCCGAAGAAATTAGTGGCCACTGATTTGCTTCGGACGAAGAGGTGCATGCCTGGGTGCAATCGTGTTTCCGTAGACAACTGCAAATATTTTCATGAAGTCATTGACCGTTTTGTCTCAAAGTGGGGTAAACGTATTAACAGCTATGGTTATTACTTTTGATATTATGAACAGTTTATTTGCTGTCTCCATCTATCTCGTTTTTCATTTGCCTGCCTCTTATCTGAGTGTAAATTCTTGACAGTGGCACATATACTTAAATTGAAGTAGCACAGCCGGCCGGAGTGACCGTGCGGTTCTAGACGCTACAGTCTGGAACCGAGCGACCGCTACGGTCGCAGGTTCGAATCCTGCCTCGGGCATGGATGTGTGTGGTGTCCTTAGGGTAGTTAGGTTTAATTAGTTCTAAGTTCTAAGCGACTGATGACCTCAGCAGTTAAGTCGCATAGTGCTCAGAGCCATTTGAACCATTTGCAGTAGCACAATAAAAACAATCGGAGCCTTGATACTATATCTTTCTTCTCCATTTATTCTGTTATATCCTAGCCAGTGGTGCCAGCCGAGCCCGCTGCCAAAAGGTTGGCAGCATCAAAGTCCGGACGCCGTCCGCATAAGCAGCGCCAGCGATACAGGAAATCGCCGCAAGTCTGCGCGCGCCACCGCTGGCTTCTGGCTTCTTAAGCGCTGGAGTCGCGAGCGCCAGGTCAGTTCAGTTCTGTATTCGCCGCTCAGTGGTATGCTCGCCACCGTTTGTGTACTTACTAGACCGTTGTGTGTTCATCGCAGCAGAGTTGATGTTTGTCGTCAGCCGACGCTGACCTAGCCGCTCCGACTCGATCTAGACAGATTTCTGTAGACACGGAGTTCACTACTGTGTTTCTGTATCTTCGTTAATAAAGATAAGTACCGACTGTTATTTAATCAGAGTGTTTGGGTTTTCATCTTTCTGTTCACTGTTCCAGCGGACCGGTCGGCCCGCTATTAAAAGTGTGGCGGTGACTTCGTAAGCCGTTTCTACAGCGAAGTGTTTGTCGCGGCACCACCGCCATAAAATATTGTACTTCCGAAATAGCAATATTCGCCCACCGCTTCAGGAATCGTCCAGTAGGTTCACCTATTGCGCGCACCCTTACCTCGTTGTCATTCTTCTTTTAGTTTGTGTGCGTATTCTAGCCTTTATGTAGCATGTGTCCCATTTAATTAAGCACGCAATTTAATTTCTGTTAGTTTGAGGCAGATACTTGTATGTCACCATGAAAACGAATCGCGCTGACTTTCTGTCTGGGACAAACACTCACCACACCCACGTACTGCTTTACTCCCCTCATTAGCTCTTCAACGTACAAATTAAATATCAGTGGCAACCGTGGCAACGAAGCCTTACACCTATAAATGGTCCCACGGTACTGGTTTTTTAAAAGTTGGTCCCGAATATTTGGATGTTGCGTTTCTTTGCTACCATGCTTTATTTCTGGGCAGCACTGGTGTACGGACTTACTCCCAAGATACACATATAACCGTAATACACTAATGGGCCTAAGTGACACATGCCCTTTTGAACTGCTTTTGTCACTGCTAATGACTGCAATACACCGAAAGTTATGGAAAAGGTCTCCTGAATTTATACATAGTTTGAACGAACACTGAATTTATTGTGTTAATCCAACGAAACTATACGCTTCCAGAGACGTTTTCAAGTCTCAAACATCTGTAATGTATACATGCAGTAAAGTGACGAATGAAAATTTGTAACAAGATCGGGATTCGAACCAGAGTCTCCTGCTCACTTAGCAGATCCACTATCCTTTACGCCACCCTGGCACAGTGGCTTTGCACAACTGCAGAGACAGTGAAACTATACTATTCCAGAGACCTTTTCAAGTCTACATGGATAGCACAGTACTTGTGGCGTGCACATGGTTTTTTTTAGATTAGTTTCCTCACCACGGGAAACAAATCGTTGGCCTAAAAAATTACCAGTTCATGTCACTGATATGAGTGTGTCTACGGTAAAAATTGTTAGTTCGCCTAAACAGGTCATTCCAAAGGATTTAAATATGCTTAATCTCATGTAAGTAAACTGTCGAAGTGTCTGTAGCAAGATCCCCGAGTTACTCTCCGAAATAAACAGTAGCGATGACAATATTGTATTAGGTACTGAAAGCTGGTTGAAACCAGATACAAAAAGCAGTGAAATTTTGAACTCGGATTGGACAATGTTTAGGAAGGATGGGACTGATGCTATGGGAGGTGATGTGTTCATTGCAGTTAAAAGCTGTTTAAAAGCAGTTGAGATCGATACTGGGGCGGACTCTGAAATAGTCTGGATAAAGCTATCAATCAGACAAGGATTGACCATCGTATTAGGATGTTTTTATAGACCAGCAGCACCCGCAACAAACGTCGCAGAACGTTTCAGGGAAAGTATTCAGTACATAGGAAATAAAGATCCAAATTATACATTAGTTATAGGTGGAGACTGGGAATATTACACTTTTATCACAGGGGGCAGAAGCAAAGATTCATGTGAAGTTATTCTAGGAGCGGTCTCAACATACAACCTTGAGCAACTGGTTAGAAAACCAACTCGACATGGGAACATATTAGATATCTTGTCGATAAACAGACCTGATGTTTTTGAGGTAGTTAATCTAGAAGACGGTATTAGCGACCGTAATGTCGTTGTGGCTTCTATGTCAGTGGAAGTTGAAAAAAAAAAAAAAAAAAAAGAAACAGCGTAGAGTTTTCTTGTTTGGGAAAGCAAATGAAAGTGTCATTAATGAATATCTTCATAGTCAGCTCCAAGAATTCACCGCGGGACACAAAGATATTGAGCATCTTTGGTCGGAATTTAAAGTTATTGTCCACCATGTGCTAGAGAAGTATGTGCCTAGCAAAAATATAGGGGAGGGAAAGGATCCACCTTGGTACAACAAACATATTAGGAAGTTGCTGAGAAGGAAGAGAATTTTGCACAGTCGTTTTAAACGTAGTCACTGCCCCGCTGACAAACAGAAATTACGCGAAATCAAAGCATCTGTCAGAAGGACAATGAGAGACTCTTGTAATGAATGAAAGCAATATTTTATCTGCAGATTCTAAAAATAACTCAAAACATTTTGGTCTTACGTAAAATCTATGAACGCTACAAATAACTCAATACCTTCTTTTGCTGACAGTGCAGGTAATGTAACTGATGATAGTAAACAGAAGGCCGAAATTATAAACCAAGCTTTCAAAAAGTCATTTACGGTAGAGGACTGCAGCATCATTCCATTTTTCAATTATCGAACAAACGCAAGGATGGCTGACACAGTGTTTAGTGCATCTGCGGTTGTAAAACAGTTAAGATTCTTAGACGCCAGGAAGGCATCTGGCCCAGACGGTATCCCTGTAAGATTATACACTCCTGGAAATTGAAATAAGAACACCGTGAATTCATCGTCCCAGGAAGGGGAAACTTTATTGACACATTCCTGGGGTCAGATACATCACATGATCACACTGACAGAACCACAGGCACATAGACACAGGCAACAGAGCATGCACAATGTCGGCACTAGTACAGTGTATATCCACCTTTCGCAGCAATGCAGGCTGCTATTCTCCCATGGAGACGATCGTAGAGATGCTGGATGTAGTCCTGTGGAACGGCTTGCCATGCCATTTCCACCTGGCGCCTCAGTTGGACCAGTGTTCGTGCTGGACGTGCAGACCGCGTGAGACGACGCTTCATCCAGTCCCAAACATGCTCAATGGGGGACAGATCCGGAGATCTTGCTGGCCAGGGTAGTTGACTTACACCTTCTAGAGCACGTTGGGTGGCACGGGATACATGCGGACGTGCATTGTCCTGTTGGAACAGCAAGTTCCCTTGCCGGTCTAGGAATGGTAGAACGATGGGTTCGATGACGGTTTGGATGTACCGTGCACTATTCAGTGTCCCTTCGACGATCACCAGTGGTGTACGGCCAGTGTAGGAGATCGCTCCCCACACCATGATGCCGGGTGTTGGCCCTGTGTGCCTCGGTCGTATGCAGTCCTGATTGTGGCGCTCACCTGCACGGCGCCAAACACGCATACGACCATCATTGGCACCAAGGCAGAAGCGACTCTCATCGCTGAAGACGACACGTCTCCATTCGTCCCTCCATTCACGCCTGTCGCGACACCACTGGAGGCGGGCTGCACGATGTTGGGGCGTGAGCGGAAGACGGCCTAACGGCATGCGGGACCGTAGCCCAGCTTCATGGAGACGGTTGCGAATGGTCCTCGCCGATACCCCAGGAGCAACAGTGTCCCTAATTTGCTGGGAAGTGGCGGTGCGGTCCCCTACGGCACTGCGTAGGATCCTACGGTCTTGGCGTGCATCCGTGCGTCGCTGCGGTCCGGTCCCAGGTCGACGGGCACGTGCACCTTCCGCCGACCACTGGCGACAACATCGATGTACTGTGGAGACCTCACGCCCCACGTGTTGAGCAATTCGGCGGTACGTCCACCCGGCCTCCCGCATGCCCACTATACGCCCTCGCTCAAAGTCCGTCAACTGCACATACGGTTCACGTCCACGCTGTCGCGGCATGCTACCAGTGTTAAAGACTGCGATGGAGCTCCGAATGCCACGGCAAACTGGCTGACACTGACGGCGGCGGTGCACAAATGCTGCGCAGCTAGCGCCATTCGACGGCCAACACCGCGGTTCCTGGTGTGTCCGCTGTGCCGTGCGTGTGATAATTGTTTGTACAGCCCTCTCGCAGTGTCCGGAGCAAGTATGGTGGGTCTGACACACCGGTGTCAATGTGTTCCTTTTTCCATTTCCTGGAGTGTATGTTGACTATGCTACAAATATAGCACCATTCTTATCCATCATCTATCAGAGATCACTGGGACAGCGGAATGTTCTACGGGACTGGAAGAAGGCCAAGGTCATAGCAATCCATAAAAAGGGTAGAAAATCGGATGCACACAATTACCGGCCGATTTTACTGACATCGATTTGTTGTAGAATCTTGGAACATATTTGGGTTCAGATATAATGATCTTTCTAGACTCTGAGAAGCTCATCCAGAAACCAGCACGCTTTTAGGAAACAGCGGTCATGCGAGACACAGCTGGCCCTCTTTGTGCATAATATACAACAGGCTCTAGATACCGGCTCCCAGGTTGATGCCATATTTCGCAACTTTCGGAAGGCGTTCGACTCAGTTCCACACTGTCGCTTGCTCCAAAAAGTGCGCGCTTACTGCCTATCCAATGTAGTATGAGGTTGGATAGAAAGTTTTCTAACAGACAGGGAGCAGTATGTCGTCCTGAACGGGGTTGACTTCAAGAGAAACAAGCGTAACTTCAGACGTGCCCCAGGGCGGCGTAATAGGTCCGCTGCTTTTTACGATTTACATGAACGATCTGGTTGATGGTATTGACAACGGCGTTACACTGTTTGCCGATGAAGCTATAGTCTACAAGAAAGTATTTGTGAACAAATCAATGAGTATTTGCAGAAAATAAATGGGTTGTGTAATGACTGGGTGTGACTGTTCGAAATGATCTCAAATGGAATGGTTCAAATGGCTCTGAGCATTATGGGACTCAACTGCTGTGGTCATAAGTCCCCTAGAACTTAGAACTACTTAAACCTAACTAACCTAAGGACAGCACACAACACCCAGCCATCACGCGGCAGAGAAAATCCCTGGCCCCGCCGGGAATCGAACCCGGGAACCCGGGCGTGGGAAGCGAGAACGCTACCACACGACCACGAGATGCGGGCTCTCAAATGGAATGATCAGATTACACAAGTAACGGGTAAGGCAAACTCTAGTTCCGGTTTATTGGTAGAATCCTGAGCGATGCAGTCCTTCAACAAAGGAAATAGCTTACAATAGATTAGTTCGTCCAGTCTTAGAGTAATGGTCATGTGTATGGGACCCTTGACAGTGGCCTTAGACTGTTTGCTGATGATGCTGAAGTCTTCAGGAAAGTACTATCACACGAAAATTGTAAACAAATCAATGAGGATTTGCAGAAATAAATGCGTGGTGTAATGATTGGCAGTTATCTCTCAATATTAGTAAGTGTAACCTACTGCGTATAGCAAGGCGAAAATCCCCATTAATATACGAGTACAAAATAAAGGCCCAGTCTTTGGAAGCGGTAACGTCCGTCAAGTATCTGGGTGTGACTATTCGAAATTATCTCAAATGGAATGATCAGATTACACAAGTAACGGGTAAGGCGAACTGTAGATTGCGGTTTATTGGTAGAATCCTGAACCGATGCAGTCCTTCAACAAAGGAAATAGCTTACAAAATGTTAGTTCGTCCAGTCTTGGAGTATTGATCGTCTGAATGGGACCGCTACCAGTTGGGTCTGATTCAAGAGGTTGAGAAGATCCAAAGAAGAGCGGCAAGATTCGTGACTGGTACATTTAGCCATCGCGAGAGCGTTACAAATCTCATAGAAAGTTTGAAGTGGGATACACACTTGCAGATAGATGACGCGCTAAACGGAAGGGGCTGCTCACTAAATTCCGAAATCCGATCTTCTCCGAGGATGCAGAGCACATTAGCACCAACTTTCAAATCGCGCCTTGATCACCATTCAAAGATAAGGGAAAGTAGAGCTCGTATTAAGGCGTTCAGACAGTCGTTTTTCCCTCGCGCGATCCGCGAGTGGAACTGAGGGTAAGGGGGGGGGGGGGGAAGGAATATGACTTTGGCGTGAACTGTGCCCTCCGCCACACACCGCTTGGTGGCTATCGGAGTATATATGTAGATGTAGAAGTCTCAGACATTTATGATATATATATGTAGACTGGAGTGGCCAATGAAAATTTGTGCCAAGACCAGTATTTTAACCCAGGTCTGCTTCTCACTAGGCATATGCGCTAACCACTATTCACACTAGCACAGTGACTTTGCACAACTGCAAGGAGTATCCTAGCACCCTTCCCTCCTCAATCCAAATTCCTATTCACGCCTCAGCCACTTAGTATTCCCTCTAAGCTGAAACAGCAGAGACTCTTCAAACTGCATTGCAATAGCACCTCAGCGTTGGATGAAGTGGGGAGTCCTGACTGAAACTCAGGTACAGGAGGTTTAATCAAATGAAACTATATGGGTCCAGAGACATTTTCCAGACCCAAACACATGTTATGTATATATGCAGACTGGGGCGATGAATGAAAATTTATACCAATACCGTTTGTAGAGCCTATGTAATGCAGTTTGAGTTTAGAGGAATACCAACTGAGCTGAGGTGTGAATGGGAGTTATGATTGAGGAGGAAGGCGTGCTCAGATAGTTCGTGCAGTTGTGCAAATCCACTGTGCCACGGTGTCTTACTGGTAAGCGAATCCACCTAGTAAGCAGGAGATGTGGGTTCGAATCCCGGCCTTGGTACAAATTGCCATTCGTCGCTTCAGTCTACACATATACACTTATAAGCCAAAACTTTACGACCACTGCCTCCGCGGCTCTGGATGCCGTCTTGTGGTATTGCGGGCACGCTGTAACAAAACTATGTAACCGGAGCAGACACGGATGGGGGATCACCCTAACGAAAATGTGAGCTGCAAATAGGGAAATCCGTTGGGATAAGCGAGTTTGACGAAGGGCAGATTATTATTACGCAGAGTCCGTGGACGAGTATCTCGAAAACGGCAAGGCTGGTCGAATGTTCACGTACTACTGTGGTGAACATCTACGGAAAGAAACAGAAGGACAATGAAACAACCAGTAGAAGCTAAATGGTTGGACCTATACGACTCTTCACAGAACGTGGGGTTCGGTGGGTTATCTGCTCCGTAAAGTAGGATAGATGGCGATCTGTGGTATCTCTGCTGAAAGAGCACAATGCTGGTGCACGCACAAGCGTTTCGAAGCACGCCGTTCATCGTACATTGTTGAACATGGAGCTCTGCAGCAGACCACCCCTATTTGTTCATATGTTGACCTAACGACATCGTCGGTTGGGATTGCAGTGTACCGGGACCATCAGGATTCGACCGACGTGTCGGCCCTTCGGGTGAATCATGTTTTTGCTTCACAGTTGTCGTCTCGAAACGAGCAACGCGCAGCGAACGCAGGATTGCGGGAGCAGTATTATACTATGAGAGACATTCTTCTGCGCTTGCATGGGACACGCTGACAGCTGCGAACCACCTGCGTCCCTTCATGTTTGATGTCTTCCCCAACGGAAATGTCGTCTTTCAGCAGTATAATTGTCCGTGTCTCGGAGCCACAACTGTGCTACAATGGTTTGACGGGATTATAGTAAACTTACATTCATGTCTCGGTGACCAGATTAGCCTGAGATGAATCCTATGGAACCTATCTGGTTTGCTATCAGTTGCCATCACCGAGTGCGCAAGTCATCAGCCCGTTATTTACGCGAATTACATGACCTGTGCCTCGACATCTAATGCCATACACCTCCATAAACCTGCCACGAGACTGTTGAGTCCCTGACGCGCAGAACCAGCGATATATTTCGTTCCAAAGACGGACAAACAAGCTATTAAGCGGATGGCCGTTATGTTTTGGCTCATCAGTGTATATCATACTGCACTTTAAGTTCAAAGAAAAATGTCGCTCCCTACCTTAAAGTTCACTCACGCCACACTATCATTTATATAATAAAATGGAACACCTATAGCCGTCCTTTCTCGGTATTATTTATTAAACGGGTACTAGTTTCGGTGCTTCAGTACACCATCCTCAGGCATTAACTGACACTGTGGGGGGGGGGGGTTAACTCCAATCGTATACACGAATCCATCTGTGGCTAACACACACTATCTGTCAGAACGATGTTGTGTCTCCAGCCATCAACTACCCACTGACACGTTCAAAATTTTGATCCCTCTATCACAGTAGCTGATGTAATACTGCCTGAGACTTGAAAAAGTTTTATTTCATTCCACGTTATCAAAAAACTTTTCCAAATCTGTGAACACGATGTACGTTTTCCTAGTTCATCCTAAACCACCCTTCTATTTTTGCTTCTTGATTGTCCCCACTACTAATTGTCCCCACTCCTAATGTGCGTTCAGTTTTCTTTCCCTTTCTTCAATAAAGTAATTTTGTGTATATTTTTTATGTTTGTGATTCTAGACTCATTGTGACGTGAACTCCCCCATGTATACTGTGTCATTCACGAACTTGTATAGATGTCGCTTCGTATTTCAGCCTGGTAGTTGCTGGAGTCCGTCAATACCCTTCAAGATCTGATCAGAAGTCGAATTTGGAATGAAGAACTTTATGCAAACGCGAAGAGCTCAACTTACGTTTTATAGAAATGTACAGTATGCTCAAAAGTATCCGAACGACCTGAATTGCATTTCGCCTGATTCGCATGCAACCCACATAACGCAGCTGTCTAGCAGGTCCTCTAATCGCTCCTTGGTACAATCGTTTGACTATTGAAAATGGTTCCAACAAGTCACCACTAGAAAACACTGCACTGTAACAAAAAAATGGTTCAAATGGCTCTGAGCACTATGGGACTCAACATCTTAGGTCATAAGTCCCCTAGAACTTAGAACTACTTAAACCTAACTAACCTAAGGACATCACACACACCCATGCCCGAGGCAGAATTCGAAACTGCGACCGTAGCGGCCTCGCGGTTCCGGACTGCAGCGCCAGAACCGCACGGCCACCGCGGCCGGCTGCTCTGTATCGCAATAACTCAAAATGTAAGGTAATACCACGATGCTACAAATATCAGGGAACACCTTATCACAGATAATACTGTCCTTAAGGCTTGTAAGCTCACATTTATTACAATAAATGACATACCTGACATGTTACCACTCTCATTATTACGTCAGATAGGTAATGCACGTAGTATGTTCGTCGTATTCATGATTTCCTCTTCAAAGTAACATACCGTACTTATTATTTCACACAAAATGAGATTAAAAATTTAAGTTATTCACGAGCACCTAGTTGAGAATATGTATAAACTTCAAATGACACGACGAACCGTCTCGTTCTGCATATGGACTCAAACCCAGGTCATGCAGACTAAGCAAAGATTTCGTGACTGACGGAAACAACAGTCATTCCTGATTAGGCATACAGAGAGTGATATATCTCGATTTTAGACAGTATCAGTTAGTAAATACCAACTTTAAATTACATAACGCAAGCATTTTTAACGAATGCGAATTCCTACCCAGCACCTATTGTCCCTGTTAACGAACTACGAGAGATGTTAAATATTGCTTCTTAACAAGTAACTTACTTGAATTGCCGTGATGTAAAGCTTTGTGTTGGGCAGGGATTCGAACCCAGAACCTATTCGGATAGATATCGATGCACAATCAACTGTGACATATCGGATTCTCTCGGCAGTAGCTAGATGTTTTAACTGAAATAACGAGACGAAACATTAATTTTTTTCCTTCCCTGGACTCCAACCCAGCACCTAGAGAAAACGAACGTTAAATATGGGTTTGTTGCACCAGCAGCGACATGTGAGCATGTTTGAACTAGAAATAATATGACGAAGAGTTCAGTGCTGACTGGGAATAGAGCTCCACACATATCGTTGTTGACTACACACAAAGAGACGTCAGCTACCGAATTTTTCTCCAGCTCGGACTAACATCTTGAACTTACAGTGATCTCGCAAATAGGTCTGTGTCTCACTGGGAGTCAAAAACGTCACATATCGTTAGTGTCGACAACGAATGAAAATACATTAAAAATCAAAATTATTATCCCCCAGCAGATAGGTGTTCTCATGCTAGAGCTTGATAATACATAATGAAATCCTTAGTGCCGGGCCAAGATTCGAACCCATTCACGCGCAATATGTGGAGATGTTGAGGAATCTGCAGTTTTGAACAAACAACAAATTGTAGCCGAGCTGTATTGTCACGAAGGGATCAAATTCCGCGTTAAGGATGGTCTGAGTTGCATTCCCAGTTCAGAACCAATTTTATCGACATACAGAAGCTAAGATAAAAGATGGAATAAGTGTCCTGTGAGCCTACATAGCGTTTGTTTTGTCACTAGAAATAAATAACTACTATAAGAAAGGATACTGGTGATAGAGTTTCTACATGTCGCCACTCCAGACTTTATTGTGGTTCAACCTAACGTCCACTTGGTAAAGAAGGAATATCATTTTTAATGTTAATTTCAGAGCACAATGCCAATATATCTTCTTCACTTGGTGTAGCCAGAAGAGAATGGAATCTGTCTTTCCCTACCTAAAATCATTGACAGAAGTTGGAATCGAACCCAGACCATAGATATACCAACCTATCATCAATCCAACAGACCACCAAACCCTCTTCTCTGTGGCTCATTTTTCTATCGTAAAGCCGTTGCCGCACACTGGTTGAGAATTCTGACACACAGGCTCCCTGTAGTAATTTGCAGCATGTTCAGTAAATTCATTTACTTGGTTGACCGAATCACCATGAACTAGCTGCCTCGGCTACCCAGTGCATACATTCGACTTTATTTTGTAATCACCGAAATAAAATCACGTAACTGCCACCTACACAGAACTGCCAACAGTGTAGGATGCAGGAATTAAAATAGGAAGCGTTTCTTTCTACTTGAGCTACTCTATTGCGCTATCTCTTTGTTGAAAACGTCGTGCAGTGCAAATGTGGCATTTCATAAATAAAGTTTTGTATTCCTAGAAACCCAAAATTTGCTTGTCAGCGGCGGGAAGAGGAGTTAACTGTTGTGCAGCATTGTAAGTTTTTCATCATTGCACTACGAGCCGAAAGTATTTTCTTGCGATTTCCTTATCGATGTTTGATCTGACTGCTTGTAGCTCTTTCACAGAAGGGATAAAAACGATGTAGTCAGTGGGACTGGAACTGCGAACCATAACAGACGCTTTTTCACAGGTCAGCACGTTACCATAGAGTTGGCAAAGAAGTACGCGTGTTAGTTTCCTCTTACGAGAACAATAGTGTCTAGAACTCGTAAACCGCTATTTAAAGGACGAGATTAGTTGCGATTTCCACGTGCAACGTCTTTCCTGGGCTGAAAACCGTAAATTTACAGTCTTTTGTTACACCTCAAGCGATAATAACTCAGATTATTCAATGGAAATGACAGATAAAATCAAGTGAACTTTGAGGCTTAATTCCGTGCACACCAGGAAGTAACTCGTCGATCAAAGAGTTGCCAAACATACCTTGCCTTGTTGCCAAATCTCAGTTACAGTACCAGCAGGAAGAAGACGAACCGATGTGATCGTTACAGCGGGCTGGGAAGTGACCACAGCTGGTGTTTCCAAGTCGCAGCTGCTACGGCCTGGAATACGTAATGCGTCTGATTCGCATTTCTGTAACTAGGTTTAGGGATGGAGCGTAGTTACTAATAATACTCAGAATTGACTGCAAACTAAGCATCGTAAATCAGTAACTCTCATAGTGGTTTTTATGTTTCTTTCGTAAGTGTACTCAAAACTAAGAAACTCATTCACAGACGTTTTCGTGCCTCGCCGATGGTCGAGCACAACAAACAAACAAAAATAAAAAAAAGAATGTGTGTGTGTGTGACAGACAGAGAGAGAGAGAGAGAGAGAGAGAGAGAGAGAGAGAGAGAGAGAGAGAGAGAGAGAAAAATAAAAAAGAATGAGAGAGAGAGAGAGTAAAAAATTGCTGTAAAGAAACGGAATCATGGTATGTAAAGAAACCTTTCATTAAAATGACACGTTCCAAATCATTACGAAATATCGTATTCATGATCGATGAAACAAGAATTGATCTAATGTAATGTAATCTAATCTACTCATATCATACTGATGACTAGCCATGAAGAGTCATGAATTACCGAAATTTTTGCCAATACCAGTAACCAAATCTAAACTTGAAAATAAAAGACGACAATTTTTGTAATAAACCGGGACTCCTATCAAGACCCTTTCGTCCCTGTTAACTAACCACGAAAGATGTCTGATATACCTCCATTCTGAAGTAACAAAGTGTGCAAGCATTTAAAGATGAAGTGCATGATGTGAAGTTCTGTGACGAAGATACGAACCCAACACGTAATCGGATTGTTAACTAAGTAAAATCAAATGTTACGTATCGGTTTTTTTTACCAGCTGCTAGGTGTTTGAATCTAAAATAAGGATACAAACTTTTGTGCCTAAGCGACAATCGAACTGCACAACTACCCTGCACCCACGAATATAGCTTAAATATCAGTTGCTTACTCACCAACGGTAAGATGTGTGCGTGTTTGACCAGAAATAACGACACCTATTGCGATTGTTGGCAACACATGAACAGACATTAAAAATGCACGTTAATTTTCACTAGCAGGACGGTGTGCACGTTATAGGGCTTGAAATGAAATTATGAATATTTTTGTATTGGATCAGGATTCGGGCCCACATGCTTACCTTTGGAGGAGACCTAGAGAAGATTGCAGTCTTGGGAAAAGGATCGAAATGATTGAACTATACTGTTCCGAGAGATTCAGATCCTCGAAAGAGGAGATACGAATTCGAATCACAGTCCAGCACCAAATTTTTCAACGTCTCTAGTTCAATCAAGTACAAGTAAAATAAGAACCCTGTTCCTTTAAATGGCTATCGGTTCATCAAATAAAATAAAATTTTCTAATGTAAGTAAGTTTACTGGCGACTGTATTTCTGTTTAGCATGACTTCCGCTATATCATTTCCCAACGTAAACCGGCTCTGCCCAGTTGGTAATGAAGGAACGTGATGTTTAATGCGGATTCTGTATTATAACGTCTTTCTCTTGAGGTTACCAGAGGTAAAGTAAATCTGTTTGTGTCTCTTAAAAGAAAATGCCTGAACCCACGCATTGCACCTGTGATAGTTCGTTCCACCAGACCATTGTGGCCACATTTCCCAGCACTAATAGTGTGCTGTAACGGATGATGAGCTTAGCTTACAAAATTAGTCACGGTGGAAAAAACGCGAGACTATTAAATGGTTAAGTAGAAGCAAGCTTCTGACGCGGAGATTATGTTATTCTCAGTCAGCAGGATGTAAAGACTCTTCTAGGCATCATCGGCTCGATGTGAAGTCATTTTGAAATTTTCACAAATTCAGCAGATTTCTTAGTTCGCGAAAATCCACTGGGAAGTGTGAAGTTACCGGATAATTCGATTATTACCGTCATTATTACTATCATTTTCTTCATACCACTGCTGGAACACTGTACTTGAAGATCAGTTGATGCCTTTTGGTCACTTTAGGAGTAGTTTCCCAAGAACGGAATTCTTTACATGTTAATATCAAACATCAGCATTTACTCATACATTACATTAAAACTAAAGTAATTGATGAAGACGTTACTTGATAGCAAAAACGCGCTGCCTTTCTTCATTTACTTGCGCCTAGAAATGGCTATCGAGTACTGCCAAACCAAAAGGCAAGAGATCTTACTGCCTGCCGATATACGTCGCTGTCAGTTCTTCCATATGATTTGGTCGACGTGACCTGTTTCAAGTTGTGTATGACACAGAATGTTTTAGAAAATCAATTGTTTTCCTTTGCGTTAAACAGAAAGATTTTCGTTCTAAGCAATCCAAGTACAAAATTTTCGCAATATTAGTTCAAATTTAATATTCGCTTCTATAATGTAGGAAAGTATTTCACAGTTGCAAAACTCGCATCCGACTCACTGACCTTACACTTAATCGCTGACCATAAATTATAGCTCAGAGTGACACCAGATTAAGTAACCTAATGTAGCGAAGACTGTTTGCCAGTTCTCTTTCTCGCCGGAAAATACGCAATTCACTCATTGGGCTCCATAACTACACTGTAGCAGTAATTTCTGTGTGTATGCAATACATACGGATTGTAGAATTTAGTGGTGCTCTCTCTTCCACTTCTGTATACAATATGACTGACCTAAACGGGCCCTTTATCGTTGCAGGCCCTGGGCAGTGCTACATCATACTGACAACAGTAATGTGCTTATACTGACAACCTGACTGTTCGTTTTACGTGATTTTTGTAAGCATTTAAATAAAACAACATGACCTTCCAGTGGGAGACATTTCGTCCCCCTTTTCCTTCTGTGAAATTTGTCAGTAAGGTATTTGCCTTCCAACCAGCGAAATGCGGCAGAGTACGGTCGGTAAACGATTCACCAACCACGATTTCTTTAAACATTGTCGTTGCTGAAGGAATTTAGTTTCGTCTTAAATCGTCTCAAGCAGCAACGTTCACCGACATCTCAAACACGAAAAAACTCATTATCCAGGTACGAAGTTTGTTAAACAAACTTCCCACAGTTTGTGTCATGTTGATATTTTCGTCTGATAGCACTGCGTAAGTATTTTGTCTAAGAGGTATCACAAGTAGTACTCCTGTAGTTGTGGGAATCATTGATTGAAAACGAGTTTAACACCTATGGGTACAGTACTGCTAAATATTCAAAATGATTATCAACCTGAGTTCATCCGCAGACTGTGGCGAATTTATAATATTGAAGCTAAAGGGTTTGGTGGTCTGTTGGATTGATGATAGGTTGGTATATCTATGGTCTGGGTTCGATTCCAACTTCTGTCGATGATTTTAGATAGGGAAAGACAGATTCCATTCTCTTCTGGCTACACCAAGTGAAGAAGATATATTGGCATAGTGCTCTGAAATTAACATTAAAAATGATATTCCTTCTCTACCAAGTAGTCGTTAGGTTGAACCACAATAAAGTCTGGAGTGGCGACATGTAGAAACTCTATCACCAGTAACCTTTCTTATAGTAGTTATTTATTTCTAGTGACGAAACAAACGCTATGTAGGCTCACAGGACACTTATTCCATCTTTTATCTTAGCTTCTGTATGTCGATAAAATTGGTTCTGAACTGGGAATGCAACTCAGACCATCCTTAACGCGGAATTTGATCCCTTCGTGACAATACAGCTCGGCTACAATTTGTTGTTTGTTCAAAACTGCAGATTCCTCAACATCTCCACATATTGCGCGTGAATGGGTTCGAATCTTGGCCCGGCACTAAGGATTTCATTATGTATTATCAAGCTCTAGCATGAGAACACCTATCTGCTGGGGGATAATAATTTTGATTTTTAATGTATTTTCATTCGTTGTCGACACTAACGATATGTGACGTTTTTGACTCCCAGTGAGACACAGACCTATTTGCGAGATCACTGTAAGTTCAAGATGTTAGTCCGAGCTGGAGAAAAATTCGGTAGCTGACGTCTCTTTGTGTGTAGTCAACAACGATATGTGTGGAGCTCTATTCCCAGTCAGCACTGAACTCTTCGTCATATTATTTCTAGTTCAAACATGCTCACATGTCGCTGCTGGTGCAACAAACCCATATTTAACGTTCGTTTTCTCTAGGTGCTGGGTTGGAGTCCAGGGAAGGAAAAAAATTAATGTTTCGTCTCGTTATTTCAGTTAAAACATCTAGCTACTGCCGAGAGAATCCGAAATGTCACAGTTGATTGTGCATCGATATCTATCCGATTAGGTTCTGGGTTCGAATCCCTGCCCAACACAAAGCTTTACATCACGGCAATTCAAGTAAGTTACTTGTTAAGAAGCAATATTTAACGTCTCTCGTAGTTCGTTAACAGGGACAATAGGTGCTGGGTAGGAATTCGCGTCCGTTAAAAATGCTTGCGTTATGTAATTTAAAGTTGGTATTTACTAACTGATACTGTCTAAAATCGAGATATATCACTCTCTGTATGCCTAATCAGGAATGACTGTTGTTTCCGTCAGTCACGAAATCTTTGCTTAGTCTGCATGACCTGGGTTTGAGTCCATATGCAGAACGAGACGGTTCGTCGTGTCATTTGAAGTTTATACATATTCTCAACTAGGTGCTCGTGAATAACTTAAATTTTTAATCTCATTTTGTGTGAAATAATAAGTACGGTATGTTACTTTGAAGAGGAAATCATGAATACGACGAACATACTACGTGCGTTACCTATCTGACGTAATAATGAGAGTGGTAACATGTCAGGTATGTCATTTATTGTAATAAATGTGAGCTTACAAGCCTTAAGGACAGTATTATCTGTGATAAGGTGTTCCCTGATATTTGTAGCATCGTGGTATTACCTTACATTTTGAGTTATTGCGATACAGAGCAGTGTTTTCTAGTGGTGACTTGTTGGAACCATTTTCAATAGTCAAACGACTGTACCAAGGAGCGAATAGAGGACCTGCTAGACAGCTGCGTTATGTGGGTTGCATGCGAATCAGGCGAAATGCAATTCAGGTCGTTCGGATACTTTTGAGCACGACTGTACATATAACTTTCCGCGAACATATTTTGTTAGTGCACTGCTGTAAAGAAGAAGTATGAGTAATGCCACGGATGCTATAATGCACAGTAGGGGTCACACGCAGTCGGGCTGTGAGTTCTGACATCACCATGAACCCTGCCTCCACGCCGCACTACACTGAAGCTTATAGACACACGGGGCACACACGTTTTACTCATACGCAGGTTCGACTGTAATCGCTATTTTCCATGTTTTAGTGTATTATTATTATTATCATGAAGCTTTATATTAGTTAGACTATTTTTTCTGTGTCGGTGAAATGCTACTGTAAAGCTTCTGAAAGACATCTACCTCTGTCAACATCTCGGAGGAAACTGCTTTTTTTTCTGGGGGAAGAGGCGCACACAGGCTTAGGTCACGTAGACCTGTAGTATGGAGAAACCACCTCTACTGTCATTTTAAACTCTTTGGACTGTATTAACAGATTTTTTTCCTTTCTGGAAAGTTATGTTACAACTTTTTAAGTGTTTTAGTTCCGTCTTTGTTAATTCTCGCTTCGCTTGCTTTCTTTTGTTTTTGATATCTTTCATCCTGATGAAAGTGCGAGTCCCTGAGAAACATGTTACAGCAACCACCATTCCTGGATATTTCTCATTTGTACTGTCCTTCAACCTTACAAAAACTCTTGGGTTAAGATCAATGAACCTGCCGTGAAATTGTTGAAATTCTCTTTAAATTTTCTAAGCGAATTCCATAAAACTATCAAACGGCTTCATTAAATATCCTTTTGAAATTGTCTGAAGCCAGTTCTTTCCTGAAACATTTAAGTGGTCTGTCAGTTTACCACACAAATGTACCAGCTAGGGATGTTTGCGCTGAACTTCATAAGCAACATATCCCGCAAACATCTGTAAGAGCTCAACATTTTCTTTCAACTCTGTAACTTTTTTCCTTCGTATTCGGTGCAATTCTCAAAAATTTCACCCACATCTGAAACAATCTCATCAACTTCCTAGGTGTCGCATTCACTTTCTTGTAGATAATAAGTGTCTTGTTTTACAGAAGATGACGGATCCACAGTCGTATCTGCAGTTTCTCCCAAAGTATTAGCACTTAAAGTATCAAATCCTTCGTCATTCTTTTATGTACTACTTGATAGGACTTCGATCACATTAATAGCAGTGCTTCTTTCGCAGTTAAACTTTTCTCTAGTAGTAATTACTTCATTAGTTGCCAATATATTTACCCGTAAAATATCTTCTACTTCTTTACGGTAGCTTCGTTTTTGTGCCCGAAAATTTCTCTCGTTGTTAAGCTCATTACTACGCCCTAAATCAGCACCGGAGGACTGAAGTTTTAGAGTTGGAACAGCATCAGTCATCAACTTGCGTTTCGAAGCAATATTCAACAGTTCACTTTTAAAGTCCCTTTCATATTCAGAATCAGTAAAATGTATTGAAGAGTCACAAGCATTTTCAACTGAAAATGAATTTGTATGTTTTCAAGCATTTATCCATTTTTATTTCGTCTCACTATTTTTAGAAAATATTTGAAAATACTTCTTAACTTACTTGCTTGTCTGCTGTCGTTAGCACAACTGGCGATCCAAAACCTTACTCTAAAAAATCCTTCAATACACTGATAATTATGGCGTAACTCTGCTCTCAATCGCTAACCACTAATAAAAATCCACACTGTCATAATAAACACCTTGCTTCCTATAGTACCGGCGGAGGTTCGAGTCCTTCCTCGGGCATGGGTGTGTGTGTTTGTCCTTAGGATAATTTAGGTTAAGTCGTGTGTAAGCTTAGGGACTGATGACCTTAGCAGTTAAGTCCCATAAGATTTCACACACATTTGAACTTTTTTTTGAGCTTCCTATAGCAAACGCAATTAGAACACGATACGTTATGGCGATTGTGAGCTACTGTGCACTAGATGGGTTCATTCTGACGCCGGTGGCGCGGCTTGCTACTGTGCGCACCCCTCATGATCCCTGTCGTGTATTTTAGTATGTGGGTAATGCTGTAAAGACGTCAATTAATTCGTGAAATTGGACATACAACCTCAAGGTTACTGGTTTCGCCAAGTTTGGCACACGACGTTGCCTGCAATACCGGGAGATGTTGCAAATTGCCTGCTCGCCACTTTGCAGGCGTTCGCCAAAATCGGCGCAGCCACCGACAGCTGTTAGGAAGCTGCGTAAAGATGTCTCTAGTAGTAGCTACAGTGAAACCAGATATTTTTCGTCACTGGCTAATTGATGCACTACAAAGTACATTAATGATTGTGGAAAGAGGTAGAAATTATTGCAAGGCACCAACACTGCCCTTCTCATTCTGTTTCTGGATGAAACTAGCAGAAAGAACTCCACCGCACGTATACTTCGAGCGGATATTTACGCTAGGGATTCTAGCTCGCAAAGCTACACAATTCAGCATCGTGTCCACCGTAGTGGAAAAGGGCTATTATAATTGAACAAGCATTCACCCAACAATTCGGCAGGAGCGCATGGAAGAGGACAGGAGCTAACGATCAACGAAGCATGTTAACACCAGGTAAGCAGCATTATTGTATATGACTGACACTGAAATCATCAGTACTCATGTTTCATTCGATACATTACTAGTAATACTCGCGACGCGAATCTGTGTCTGTTGTTTGACAAACGGGCTATTGAAGATGAAACAACCATTCAGCGCTGGGAAAGAAATATGTAGGTCTCTGAAATTTGTACGAAAGTGCAAAACGCTCGATGATAAAGAAAATATCACTAAATTGCAACTCCACCGTTCCTCAACCTGTGTTCCAAAATTTTGTCGGTAAATGTTTTTCACTGCCTGTTCACTGCAGCTGAAGGCAAAATTTTAAAGGAGGGCGCTAAGTACAGACGAGCAATTTCACTTGAAGAAACGCTACCACTTACTTTCCGGGTGTTACAAACTACAGACTGGTGTTAATTGCTAGCTTTGCTTTTCGCTGATTCCCGAGCTTATGCCACCTCCCCTCCATCGCACTAATGGGAAGTAAATTGTGAATTTGTCTCCTTTACAACTTTCACATATGAAACGTGGAGTAAGCACTTTAGCAATTTCCTGTCAATCATAATTTCTTTTCCTTAATTCTGCATTTTGTAATGTGAATCTCTTGGGTCCCATTTTTATTACCAACATTACATTCTGATACGACTACTGTTTGCCCAATTGACGCCGCACTATCGACGCTCGTGAAGATGTTACATGCTATCAGACCAATATTGCAATATAAAAGATCTTTGCCAAATATTTCCCTTAAAGGTCATTTGTAAGGTCTTTAAGAGTCTACTGAGCTATTATGATACATATTCTAAAGCTTTGAGAATGATTTCACATTCATGATAACATCGTCAGATATCTTCAATAAGGGGGCCTTAGGCATAAGGTGTTTAACTTTCTGTACAGTGAGGTGACGAACAGGGACAGTTGAACTCAGATTGTTCGTTATTGTCGCTGGGTGGTACTGAGAAAATATAATCAGTATTTTCACCATATACACCGAATTACAGCTATCTGTAATTATGAATAACTGAAAGGTAATAGCCACAAAAAAGTTAAACGACTCACTAGTATCCAGTAAAACAGTATGGTAAAGTTTTTCACAACATTTGAATGTTCAACGATGCTAGTAAGATGTGATATGAAATGAGATGACCCCATGAAATCACTAATAGGGAAGTGTAATGGAGACTTGTTAAGAGGTGTCAGAGAATGCGCATCACACTTGCGAGATTCATATGTAGTTCGATTTGTTGTACAATAAAGCTCCTGCGACCAGGCCCTTTATTAGACATTACAAAAACATTGCAGAAATTCGGAGACGTGCTGCTGAAATCATAACAGTCCAGTGCAGGCCAAATGAAAGAGTAAGGGAGTTTGCTCGTGAAATTTACATGGCGAAATCTGATTAAACTGCGGGGTTCCCCAAGCGAAACATTGTTGGCCAAATTTGGAGAATCGATATTCAAGGAAGACCGTATCCCAGCTGTGCTGCCTGCATCGTGTATCTAGTATAGGGTCGTGAGAATAATAGAGAGCACAGCGAGGCATGCAGTCGTTTTTCCCACGCCCAATGAGTTTAAGTATACGAGGAATTCCTTGTGGCAGAGGAAAAATTAATACCATCTTTCTGCTTGTGGCTACTCATGTTGTACACACTCTAGGGACTACTAATTTAATCATGCGCACTGTTTATCCTGCATAAGTACATTTGAACATAATAGTGAAAAGGTACGTTTATTTCTATTCAGTACTTCTTTTCCTCAAGATTCTTGTTAGCCTGTTTATGTTTCCCGCTTGAGAATATTAGATGTGTGTTGGTTAGCTCGTCACAAAGACAAATATAGAGTAATCAACTGCAATGTACACTGTTTGCAGGGCGGCCTGAGCCCAGCACTATGAAATTAGCGAAACGGACACTTACTTACAAAAGTTGCAAATACCGTAGCCGAATGCTGCTTGCAACGCTCGCAGGTGTTGCGAATTGCCTATCCGAGTATTCGCAGGCGATCGCGAAAATGGCACAGCTGTCCTTGCGTAGTTAATTCACTCACCATACAGCCGCAAGAAACTCCTATCACACTCGCATGCGGTTACATAAAATCACCCTCTCCCCCCTCCCACGCTGTTAAAAATATGTTTATGTTGTTAGGTATGTCCATTTCGGAAAATAAAGTAGCACGAAAAAATCAAAAAATGCTCACATAGCTGTAGTCTTTAGATCTTTGTTCGCAATTATGGCTGGTGTACGCTCACTGTGATTTTATATCGTGTAAATTACCATTCATGTAAGTTACGAAGTAGCGACGTTTTAAAAACTAATGTAACAAACTTATTATTATTACAAGGGGGCCATCAAAAAGTTTCGGTTAGAAGGTCGTACAGTCCAGAATCGATACGCCAATCAGGCAAAATCACAGTGAGCACTGAGGCAGTCATCCCACCGACGCACCAGGTTGAACTTCCCCGTTTGGTAAAATACCATGTGCTGCTGTGTGAAGGTGTCCGTAACTGCCTGCTGCACATCTTCGTTTCACAGGAATCATCGACTCTTCAATGACTTTTTTGAGGGAAGGAAGGCATGATAATCACGTGGGAGACATTAGGACCACAGGGCCGAAGCTCGAATATTTCCCACTTCAGTTGCGTTACGTTAATGGATAAAGCTGGCCTCCAAGATCGGTAGGTGTCTTGCGCCGAATCATGAGCAGCACGGGACTTGGCACACCGCCCCACAACGGTGGATTCCAACAGACATGCGCCCCATACAGATCCTTCGTTCTCTGATGGTCGTCTACCGACGTTTGTCCTTCGTCAGACAAAATAAGAACGCACTTGGTTATAAAGTCACCTTAGGTCACGTTTCTGCATTTACCGAACGGTTAGACTTGAATGCCACTCCAATCCTTTGTCTACATGTCAGTGATTATATACCCTCATCGGAATCGCGCTACGTTGCATACACGCTGCAGCAACTCCATCAGACAGAAACTTTTCGATCTCCCCTTATATGTATTAAAACATTATGTCGATGTTCTTGCTATTATTCAATCCTAAGTACCTGTCGAAGTTAAAGTGGAAGAGACAGCAAAATCTATTTGGGGAGAGGAAGAAGGGGAGGGTGGAGAGCGGAGGAAGGATGGGGGAGGAGAAAGTAAAAAGTCGCCGCCGTTCCCCCTCCCCCCTTACTAGAACCCATACCTGGATCTCTGCCTAAGAAAATTTTTAGCTTTGGGCATTTTCATGAAGACATCCGTTTTGTGACCATTGCACAAATCACCTGAAATTAAAGATGTTAACAGAGCGGTCGTCAGATCCTCTTCCAATAAAAATCTTTTTACACTGTGTCCCAAACTCAAAAATATACAGACGTAAAGAATACACACTTTATAACAACTTACGCTTCTAGCACTTCTTCATAGACATGATGACCACTATTCTCAGGCGGCCGAAGTGGCCGTGCGGTTAAAGGCGCTGCAGTCGGGAACCGCAAGACCGCTACGATCGCAGGTTCGAATCCTGCCTCGGGCATGGATGTTTGTGATGTTCTTAGGTTAGTTAGGTTTAACTAGTTCTAAGTTCTAGGGGACTAATGACCTCAGCAGTTAAGTCCCATAGTGCTCAGAGCCATTTGAACCACTATTCTCAATGCACGTGTGATTGATAGATCACAGCTCTCCGTTCACATTCGTCTGCCCGACTTATGCATGTGGAAGCACTGTCTCGGCAATATTAGACACCTCGGAAACCAACGTTCTTGTGGAATCTCCAGCATGCTAAGAGCCATAGACCTCTCATCTACACTCCTGGAAATTGAAATAAGAACACCGTGAATTCATTGTCCCAGGAAGGGGAAACTTTATTGACACATTACTGGGGTCAGATACATCACATGATCACACTGACAGAACCACAGGCACATAGACACAGGCAACAGAGCATGCACAATGTCGGCACTAGTACAGTGTATATCCACCTTTCGCAGCAATGCAGGCTGCTATTCTCCCATGGAGACGATCGTAGAGATGCTGGATGTAGTCCTGTGGAACGGCTTGCCATGCCATTTCCACCTGGCGCCTCAGTTGGACCAGCGTTCGTGCTGGACGTGCAGACCGCGTGAGACGACGCTTCATCCAGTCCCAAACATGCTCAATGGGGGACAGATCCGGAGATCTTGCTGGCCAGGGTAGTTGACTTACACCTTGTAGAGCACGTTAGGTGGCACGGGATACATGCGGACGTGCATTGTCCTGTTGGAACAGCAAGTTCCCTTGCCGGTCTAGGAATGGTAGAACGATGGGTTCGATGACGGTTTGGATGTACCGTGCACTATTCAGTGTCCCCTCGACGATCACCAGTGGTGTACGGCCAGTGTAGGAGATCGCTCGCCACACCATGATGCCGGGTGTTGGCCCTGTGTACCTCGGTCGTATGCAGTCCTGATTGTGGCGCTCACCTGCACGGCGCCAAACACGCATACGACCATCATTGGCACCAAGGCAGAAGCGACTCTCATCGCTGAAGACGACACGTCTCCATTCGTCCCTCCATTCACGCCTGTCGCGACACCACTGGAGGCGGGTTGCACGATGTTGGGGCGTGAGCGGAAGACGGCCTAACGGTGTGCGGGACCGTAGCCCAGCTTCATGGAGACGGTTGCGAATGGTCCTCGCCGATACCCCAGGAGCAACAGTGTCCCTAATTTGCTGGGAAGTAGCGGTGCGGTCCCCTACGGCACTGCGTAGGATCCTACGGTCTTGGCGTGCATCCGTGCGTCGCTGCGGTCCGGTCCCAGGTCGACGGGCACGTACACCTTCCGCCGACCACTGGCGACAACATCGATGTACTGTGGAGACCTCACGCCCCACGTGTTGAGCAATCGGCGGTACGTCCACCCGGCCTCCCGCATGCCCGCTATACGCCCTCGCTCAAAGTCCGTCAGCTGCACATACGGTTCACGTCCACGCTGTCGCGGCATGCTACCAGTGTTAAAGACTGTGATGGAGCTCCGTATGCCACGGCAAACTGGCTGACACTGACGGCGGCGGTGCACAAATGCTGCGCAGCTAGCGCCATTCGACGGCCAACACCGCGGTTCCTGGTGTGTCCGCTGTGCCGTGCGTGTGATCATTGCTTGTACAGCCCTCTCGCAGTGTCCGGAGCAAGTATGGTGGGTCTGACACACCGGTGTCAATGTGTTCTTTTTCCAATTTTCAGGAGTGTATTATCGTTCGGAGCTGGTCAACTTACCACCTGTCCCCATGATCACTACATACTTCTCTTGAACTGACTACTCGGATATCTCACCACACACAGCATTGAGGTGCAGCGTTCTGTCGGCATATCTAGTACATTTGACATTTCTTACAACTGTTTTATACATCTTCTTGGTCTACACTCAGGTTCTGTTCTGTTCTGTTCTGTTCTATCTAAAAATGAGCTACGTGAAATCTGAGCTCTGTAGGATAAGAAGAAAGGATATTCATGGTACATCAAAATCGGAAAATACAGAACAAAAGAAAGACGGGAGCTTCGCAAAATATTACTTCCACATAACAAATTAATTAATATCCTAACGTGGGCAAACTGTTTACCTGAGTCTCCTTAACTAAAGGAATTTTTATCTTATAGATGATATGTCTCTGAAACATGACACGTCATTGACCCTAAGGTACAAAGAGAATGACCAGAGCCAGCCGGTCAGTTGCTTTTTACCACCCTGTTATATGCGAAGAAAAGTGATAGAGGTATTACAAATGGTGTCTTCGCCTAGAGTTTGTTTACAAGAGATAATCTATCAGCTGAGATATTAGACACATGAAATAGCTGAAACAAAACTGCTGTCAAATGAATTTTTATCTTCGTCTTTTCCGATATGTTAGTGTGTAAATTAAATGTACGTCAAAGTTGTACACAAGCTGTGACCGAGCGAGGTGGCGCAGTGGTTACCACGTTGGACTCGAATCGAGAAGACAACGGTTCAAATCACAGTCCGGCCATCCAGTTTTAGGTTTTCCGTGATTTCTCTAAATTACTCCAGGAAAATGCCGGGATGGCTTCCTTGGAAAGAACACAGCTGATTTCCACTCGCAACCTTTCGTACTCAGAATTTGTGATTCGTCTTTAACGATCGTGCTGTTGACGGGACGTTAAACTCTAATCTTCCTACCTTTTCAGAGGCTGTGCGGAAGGTGATGATTTACTGGAGAAAATCATGAGTCCCGACACAAGATCTGTTAAACTGCGTCCTAAAATTAGGTGCTTTGTGTCAAAAGTGCAGGTTGATGAATGACATTGTATGTGTACCCGGGGTGTCCGTAATTACAGTTCCAGATTCAAAACACTGTAGAAAAAGAACCACTGCTCAGAACGACTTCAAATTTGAATAGCATATTATTGACGCAAGGAGAAACGTCATAAAAAATAACAAAAAAATTGACGTATAGATGGCGCTGTAGGCGTCGGAATATGCACATCCATAGACGCGCGAAACAAGGCTGTTCTTCGGTTTGCGTCTGAGACGCCCAACATGAAGAATCGCGCGCTACTGGTAAAACTCTTTTAGAAGAACGGTGACCGTGCGCCAGTAGCACTGCAGAAGTTACAGAGATTCAAGAGTATGGAAAAAGACATTGGTCCGATTTCTACTGAGATCTGTGGAAAATGATTACAAAACTCGAAAACGCAGGTTCTTTTGATGTACAATGTGGCAGAGGGAGGAAAGCAATCGACCAGACGTTCGTCAAAGATGTGGCCACACCACTGCCGAAGGGTTTCGAGCGGTGGTATGCAAACATGCAGTTCACTTGGATATGCCTGGTAGCACCCTGCATGAAATTTGGTATTGCTACCCACACAAAATCACCCATGTTCACGAGTTGTTTCCTGCTGATCTGCCAGCGAGACAAACGTTTGCTCTGGAATTTCTTCCTCGCATGGAAATGGACAACGAATGCCCATGGAATATTTTGTGGACAGGTGAAGCCCATTTCCATCTTCAGGGCATGTTAGTACGAAGAATTTCAGAAAATGGGCAACGGAAAATCCGAATGCTCCGGTACCACTTCATTGTGTAAAGGATGAATGGTACGGGTCGGCGGCATCGTTTATCGTAGGTACGTATTTCTTCGAGATAAGTCCTACGGGCTCTATTACCTCTACCGACGCAGGTAAATGCTTTGAGAGTCTTTCCGCACTAGCATCTCTGGTAATTCCTATGCGAGTCTTTAGTGCACCAAAGTCATTCTAGCCCTTCAACAGCGTGGGTGTGTGGGTACGATCATTTTTAGGCACGATGGCGCTGCTCTGCGCGTTGTGCAGCCAGTGAAGCGGCTGTTGCAGGGGAACTTCTTAATGCTAAAATTATTAGCCGTCTGTTCCCTACAGCCTGGCCGTTCACATCACTTGGTCTTAATGTGTGACTTCTGGCTGTGGGGTCATCTCAAAGATATTGTGTCCAGTGCTCCAATTAGGAACGCAACTGAACTGAAGGCACGAATTGCGCAACGCATTCTAAACGCTATCCCCGAGACACCCCGATCTGTTGTGAAACATTATGTTTCTCGATATCAACTTGTGGCAGAAAACGGTGGACAGTTTTACGCCAGTCTCACTACAATTATAAACCGATGCAAGTTTGGATTTCATGTGGTTTTTGGCCCCAGGATAATTAAAAACCGATGTCATTTTGATTTTTTTGTGCGGTTTTAGGCCTCACGACAATTAAAAACAGATTTTTTTCTGCCGATGTGGTACGATGTTGCTGTGGTGGACGGGCTTACCTAACTGTCATAACTGCTAGCTGCCGCACTTATGTAGTTACGCACACTGAACAGTAAGGATGGTGTAATGTGCAACTCGAACCATAACCTTTATATTGCAATTGATTTGTCATTTGCAGCCGACCACGTTTACGTTAAGACGCTTACAGCCCATCTGTTGGTACAATTTCCGTATATTTGCTTGCAAATTTAACTTTTCATTGGTTTTTATCACGTCCCCGTCGCATCACAGAGGAGACAGTGTCGTGTGAAACACTTTGTAAGAAGCAGAAAGAACAATAAGTGGTGCCCACCAGCAGTCATGTTGTTAGTACCTGCTGAATGAGTTAGGCACTTTAACTGAACATTTACAATATACAGGACGAATCAGAACTCCACCGACAATATTTCGAAGATTGTTCACGGATGTTTTCTGAGTGTTTTGTTATAAGTGACCCGTGGTCTCCCGTGGCTCGTTACCGATGATTTGCATTTTGTTCGATTTCTTACCCTCATTTATCTTTTATCTGAAATGCATTGAAAACCGGAAGCGTGAACACTATACACTGTATGTCTTGTTTGGAAGCATTTGTGCCATTCAATCGTGGTACTTGTTGACCACAGTAAAGCCCGTTTTACTCTTCGATCAGCAGACTGCATTCAGTACTACTCTGTTCAGTCTCGTGTTTTTTTGACAGAGTTACTTGTTCCTTAACAGTGACATACAACACTACGGATGGATTGACTGATGGAGAGTTTGCACCTCGTCTTTTGGTTCACAGAATACAGTGTAAGACTGTAGTAACATGTTCCCCCTTCGACGGGAACGCCATTACTCCTCTTTTTCATCTGTTGCATTAGTCTGTGCTTTGTGTTGTCATATTTCAGACTTTTTCAGTGTTCTGAAGATTGTTTCCCTAAATAAAGGTAACTGGGGTGAGAAACTGAATAAATCATAATTACACTACTGGCCATTAAAATTGCTACACCAAGAAGAAATGCAGATGATAAACTGGTATTCATTGGACAAATATATTATACTAGAACTGACATGTGAGTACATTTTCGCGCAATTTGGGTGCATAGATCCTGAGAAATCAGTACCCAGAACAACGGCCTTTGGCCGTAATAATGGCCTTGATACGCTTGGGCATTGAGTCAAACAGAGCTTGGATGGCGTGTACAGGTACAGCTGCTCATGCAGCTTCACAGTTCGTCAAGAGTAGTGACTGGCTTAGTGTGACGAGCCAGTTGCTACGCCACCATTGACCAGACGTTTTCAATTGGTAAGAAATCTGGAGAATGTGCTGGCCAGGGCAGCAGTCAAACATTTTCTGTATCCAGAAAGGCCCGTACAGGACCTGCAATATGCGGTCGTGCATTATCCTGCTGAAATGTAGGGTTTCGCAGGGATCGAATGAAGGGTAGAGCCACGGGTCGTAACACATCTTAAATGTAACGTCCACTGCTCAAAGTGCTGTCAATGCGAACAAGAGGTGACCGAGACGTGTAACCAATGGCACCCCATACCATCACGCCGGATGATACGCCAGTACGGCGATGACGAATATACGCTTCCAATGTGCGTTCACCGCGATGTCGGCAAACACGGATGTGACCATCATGATACTGTAAACAGAACCTGGATTCATACGAACAAATGACATTTTGTCATTCGTGCACCCAGGTTCGTCGTTGAGTACACCATCGCACGCGCTCCTGTCTGTGATGCAGCGTCAAGGGTAACCGCAGCTACGGTCTCCGAGCTGATAGTCCATGCTGCCGCGAACGTCGTCGAACTGTTCGTGCATATGGTTGTTGTCTTGCAAACGTCCCCATCTGTTGACTCAGGGATCGAGACGTGGCTACACGATCCGTTACAGCCATGCAGATAAGATGCCTGTCATCTCGATTGCTAGTGATACGAGGCCGTTGGGATCCAGCACGGCTTTCCATATTACCCTCCTGAACCCACCGATTCCATATTCTGCTAACAGTCATTGGATCTCGACCAACGCGAGCAGCAATGTCGCGATACGATAAGCCGATAGGCTACAATCCGACCTGTATCAAAGTCGGAAACGTGATGGTACGCATTTCTCCTCCCTACACGAGGCACCACAACAACGTTTCACCAGGCAACGCCGGTCAACTGCTGTTTGTGTATAAGAAATCGGTTGGAAACATTCCTCATGACAGCACGTTGTAGGTGTCGCCACGGGCGCCAACCTTGTGTGAATGCTCTGAAAAGCTAATCATTTGCGTATCACAGCATCCTCTTCCTGTCTGTTAAATTTCGCATCCGTAGCACGTCATCTGTGTGGTGTAGCAATTTTAATGGCCAGTAATGTACATCATTACTCTGTTGTGATTCACTGTCAACCACGGACCCACGTGCCAAAATACTGAGACATCAGTGAACAGCCTCTCATATTTTGTCGGTGGAGTTTTTGTTCACCCGGAAGATATTCAGCTAGAGAAATCTTTCGCAGATAATCCATCACAGTTCGAGAGGAATAGTAGAGTCCATAACTACAACACAAGAATTTAAAAAATGTGTGTGAAATCTTATGGGACTTAACTGCTAATGTCATCAGTCCCTAAGCTTACACTCTACTTAACCTAAATTATCCTAAGGACAAATACAAACACCCATGCCTGAGGGAGGACTCGAACCTCCGCCGGGACCAGCCGCACAGTCCACGACTGCAGCGCCTTAGACCGCTCGGCTAATCCCGCGCGGCATAACGCAAGAAGAAAAAACGTCCTTTGTTCTTCATTATTAAAGCTTCTTTGTTCATTTGTCCAATATCAGAAAATGTCTGACCCCCCCCCCCCAAAAAAAAAAAAAAATCCACGATCGTTACTTCCCACAGCTTCTCCTGTTCCATAGACGAATTTTTATAGTCTGTTGACAAATACTAGTTTTACGAGGGGCGTTCAACACATGCAAAACATTTTTTTCTCAAAGCAAGTTGGTTTATTCAGAGTTTCAGTACACCTTGTAATTCCCCATTCTTTTGGCTACAGAACACTGCTATTTTTCAACGTTATCTCCGATAAATGTGGCCGGCCGAAACGCGGGAGATCGGACAGGATTGCGCGACCATTTGCGATGATGACAGACGCCTCAGCCAACGAATCCCTCTGCTTTTGTTCACTGCCAGGACTACGTAGACATTCTGCAAGCGCCTGTGAATATCTGCGATGCTCCGGTTTTCCGCCAAAAGAAACTCAATGACAGCTCTCTGCTTGGAACACACCGCTGTTACAGACGCCATTTTGAAGGCTATGTATAGCACCGCCACGTATCGGAACTTCATGAAACTATGGGAGCTGAAGTGTGAATATTCCTCTATGTCCCACACCAAATTCCACATTTTTCAACTTAATTTGTCCGAGAAAAAGTGATGAAGTGGTACATTAGTTATTGAACGACCCTCATAAGTGTAATTGCGTGAGCAAGACTAGAAAATAGTGTCTTCATTAATGTTAAATTTAGAATGGTCTGCTATTCAGGATCTCGTAAATGGCCAGCAGGTATCAATCCACTAAAATTAATCATGCTGTGAACGCACTGTTTCTAGATAATTTCGATAAAAAAAAAGCTTTCAAATGATTTATGGAAAAAAAATAATTAATTGACTGCACCACTGACCGTCAAGGTCGCCTGATCTCACAGTATGTTGGTTTGCTTCGTTTTCCTTTATGGTGTCTTGTGAAAGACTCAGTCTGTGTGCCTCCCTTGATTAAAACTTCGGTTAAACCGCAAAGCCGCAGCTACATGTTCGCGAAAGTACTGGACGAGTTTGAGTATCGTCTGGATATTTGTCGTGCATCCAGGGGAGGTAACATCGAAGATTTGTCGAAAAGTAGTAAACATACTAAACGTAACAGTAAAAACCACCCCAAGGCTGTAAGTCTCTGCGTGTAAAAGATATACCTTCTTTTGAACATAAAAGCTGTGTGCTCCTATGAATAAGTTAAAATTTCAGACAAGCTTATACCTTAATTCCTTTAGAAGATATCGTCTTATGACATCGGATGAATTTTTTCGAACCACATGTACTTTCCAGCGCAACACAGACGGCAGCTGACCTGATTGTTGTTGTTGTTGTGGTCTTCAGTCCAGAGACTGGTTTATGCAGCTCTCCATGCTACTCCATCCTGTGCAAGCTTCTTCATCTCCCAGTACCTACTGCAACCTACATCCTTCTGAATCTGCTTAGTGTATTCGTCTCTTGGTCTCCTTATACGATTTTTACCCTCCACGCTGCCCTCCAATACTAAATTGGTGATCCCTTGATACCTCAGAACATGTCCTGCCAACCGATCCCTTCTTCTAGTCAAGTTGTGCCACAAATTTTTCTTCTCCCCAGTTCTATTAAGTATCTCCTCATTAATTATGTGGTCTATCCATTTGACCTGATTATACATGCAAAACTCGCTTCTTGACGTTTCTCTAGCTACGGATGCGAGCTGGCAATAGCGATCAGGAGCCCCCAGTCAGTCGGCTTCTTTGTAGGTCGGCAGTTACGGCTCGCTGTAAGGGGTTGACCCATCCCAGTACTGGGGCAGCCCCGGTTCGTCCTTGCATAATCTCAAACGCAGCGCCCGGAAACACGTGATCACGCGCTCGATCACATGTGTCGGGCAGGCGCAACATACGTTCCCCCCGTCCATCCTCAATCAGCCAAAAAACCAAAACAAACAAGAAGTGGAGGGGGAGGGGGTAGGAGGGGTATGTGGCGGCCGCGTATTGGCCAATCTCGGCCAATTACATCCGGTGCGGCCGCCGCCGCCTTTGTTTCGGTCGGTAATTCATTCGGCGGGATGTGTGCGCCCGCGCGCCGCCGTATCTCCCCCCCGATCTGGGCGGCCGCGGCGCGCCCTTAAAACACATTCGTGCCGGCCGACAGTTTGCCCTCGCCCGGCTGCCACGGCGAGGAGGATTGCCAACCTGCTGGCGAGGCGACGCGTTGCGGCCAGCTAGAGCCGCGTCTGCCTCTGCAACGTCCTCCCGTCACTGACGATTATGTGATCGTTCCTTTTCACGTCCCTGAAAAAGCGAAAGAAATCCATCACCTGGCTTTTGAGGTACAGAGTCGCGCGTGGATTGGGAAGAGACTGGCTGGAAATTGTAATTGAACTGATCAGTGACTCATTTCTACCGCATATCGGATTACTCGATACACAGAAGCAGTAGGAGTACTCGATGCACTGTGTGGCAGGTGATCAAGCACTTCCCTTAGGAAACGTTGCATCAGCGTCCTCACAGACCCTGCAGTGTACGGTCGAGAACCTACATGAAAAAGAAAATGCATGACAGGTATGTTATGTGGGGTTACATGTAATCAGGCGCTACTTCACTGTGGGAACCCAAATTTGCAGGAAACACTAACAGTGGGTATTTCCAAGGTTCGTAATTAAAAATCAAGTATTGTAGATACAAAGACACAGGTTTGAAAGTCATGTACAATTGGCTGCGCCTAGTGAAGTCAACAGTTTGGCTAAGGCCTATCGCTCCAATAATAATTCTTAGGATAATAATAGTTCAAATGAATGTTGTTAATTGAATACAATATGATTCCAGCCACAAAGACAAGGTGAAGTCCTCACTCCTCTTAGAACAGGACAGAGTCCCACTATGCATGGATTCTTGCTTCGTCGAGATGACCCTTCAAAGTGTAGGACTTGTGGCGTGCAGGTCAGATGTGTCACTTAGTTTACTGTGTTTTATACTCAGACAAGAGGGTGGCATATAATTTACCTTCAGATTTGCTCTCTATTTTGTCTGACAACGAAAGGAAACCGGTGAGTAAACCAGAAAAAGACAAAAGTAATGAGATGCAGCGGAAATGAGAATAGCGAGAAACTTAATAGCAAATCTGGAAATCACGAAATGGACAAAGTTAAGGAATTCTACTACCTTGCAAACAAAATATCCCATGACGGACGAAGCGAAGAGGACTTAAAAAGCAGACTAGGTAAAAAAAAAGTCTATTGGTATCAACTGTAGGCCTTAATTTGAGGAAGAAATTTCAGAGGTTGTACGTTTGGAGCACAGCACCATATAGCAGCGAGCCATCCACAATGGGAAAACCGGAAAGTGTAGAAGCCACGCAAGATGCATGCTTTGACATAAATATAGATGCTAGTGAAGCCCGCAGGTGGGGCCGCTTTATTTGACAACGAACGGCGCCTGAGCAATGACCCGAAAACGTCGCATGCGTTAGTCGTCGTCAGCACAATGTTCTGTTTAGTTGTGCGTGTATTATGCCGGAAATATGGGAATTCGAACGTGGGCAAATTCTTGGTACTCGTTTGGTGGGAGCTTCTGTAACCAAAGTAGCCGAAGAGACTGGTCTTTCAAGACGCACCTATCGAAGACTCACACCGAATATAGGGATAGCGGAAAAACAGTATACCTAAGTTACGACACAGAGGAGAGTGTGTGTTGAGTGGTGGATTGGATGAAAAGTGAGGGAACGATAGCCGTAAAAGTCGCTACAGAACTGAATGTGACACTCGCAAACCATGCCGCAGCACCAAAATGACAAAACGACACGAAGGGATCACCATGACCTGGGCACTGCAGGGTGAACTGGAATCCCAAAACCACTCACCAGAAACGAAAATACCCGCACAGGAAAACATGGTGCCGAAGCCATAAGACTAGGAATATGGAGCTATGGAAGGCTGTTATTTGGTCGTATGAGTCTTGTTTCACATTGTTTCCAACTTCTGGTCGAGTTTACGTCCCAGGAATGAAACATGGCGGGGGTTCGGTGATCATTTGGGCAGCCATATCGTGGTACTCCGTTGCCCCGCCAAGTATCATGTGAGCGTTTTGGCTGATCAGAGCCATCCGATAGTACAATGTTAGTTCCGCTATTGTGTTTCTGTTTTCCAAGAAGACAGGGCCCCTGTTCACATAACTCGCGGCATCCATGAATGATTTTGAGAGCCGGAGGATGAAGTGTCGGGTCACCCCTGGCCACTGCTGTCACCAGGTCTTGATATTATTGTGCCTTTGTGGTCTGCTTTGTAGAGAGTGGTGCGTGATGGCTATCCACCTCTATCATCGTCAATTGAATTTGTTATTGTTTTGCAAGATACTGCCACAAGACTCCCTTGAAAACCATACAGGACCTGTACTTATCCATTCCGAAACGAGTAGTTGTTTTGAATGGCAACCAGTTAGGCACGGTAATGTGTTTTTTCATGTTTCCATATTTTTGTCCACGTACTTTAATGCTTTGTATTCGATTGTCATTTCCTCATTTTCCTGTTTCAGTCGCGAAAGATTCGCGGGAAGAACGATTGCTCTCTGTGTGAGCTCGAAACTTTTACTTTCGTTGTCTCTTCATGAGATATGCTGGGAGGAAGAAATATGTTACTTGAATTTTTTGGGAATGTACGCTCATGGCGTTTTTACACTAAAAAACACCGGAAATACATGCATCTAGTGTACCGTCTGCCCCTGGTGTGGGCCGAATATCTCCGTAACGTTTTCACGGTCCTGCTCGTCTTCGAATTTTTACCTCTATCAGCACTACCTGGTAAGGATTCCAGACTGACGAGAAAACTTAAGTGTTCCTCGTACAATGATACTGTAAGCAACCTACTTCATAGGTGGACTACCCTTCCTGAAGATCCTTACAACATACCTCACTCTGTATCTGCCTTGCTTGAAATTACTTTTATGTGGCTTTTCCATTTTATATAGCTATAATCATAAATATCTAGAACCTAATGGAAGGATTGCAGATGACACTAGAAAACATGCAGGATTTATCGGCCCTTCCATTATACTCTTGTTACCCGCCATTTCGTAGATCTCCTCTTTCTAAATAGAGACGCGGTATGAATAGGGAAACTGAATTTAATTGTCTTACACTAGGTTCCCGGTTGATAATGACAACTTATTGTCACTGTTGGTTTTCTCCATTGTAATCAAACTTCACAGACTACTATTTTTCACCGCTTTTAACCATATAGCTTATCAATTTAAACTTTGATCTATTTCGCACGGCCAACTTTCTTATCAACTGCAGACGAATCATCTCAAAGTCACGTTCTCCTAATCAACCAGTACATTATTTTAATACGACGTGCAGTTTTAATTATTCTCAATACTTGCCAATGTTATTTCTCGTTAAGATCTATGCACTTATCAATATTCGCATGAGCTACGAGAACCTTACAAGGAGGACCATAGACACCTATTAGGTTGGTGCGCTTTTCTTTTGCATGTTGGTATTCCGTTTGGTATGGGTTTATTGATCGCTTGTCACTTTTTATTTGTAGTTCAATTTTGCTGTTTAAGTCAGCATTATGTCAATTTGTCATTGGAGATAGTGGATGGAGTTTTGGAAGTTAGAAAATGGAGTGCCAAAAGGAGAAATCGAAACATTTCCGACACATTTTTCAGTTTGAGTTCAGTAGATGGATGCCAACAGCGGAGGCAGTCAGGAACACTTGCGACATGTATGAGGATAATGCTACTGGACAGATCACAGCAAGAAAATTGTTTTCTCGTTTTGAGGGGGATCGTTTTGTCATTAGTGACTCTCCAAATCCAGGAAGACCTTCGGGGTTTGATGAAGATCGTTTAAAAGAATTAATCCACAATTATCTACGTCATTGTTCTCGAGAACCGGCAAATGTTATGAACTGTGATAATTCCACCATCCTGCGATATCTGCATGCAATGGGGGAGGCAGAAATATCGGATGTGTGGGTACCGAATTCTCTAAGCCAAAGCCATCAGCGGGTGGCCACGTGGGCACCTATGCTTGCTCATCATCAATTGGCTTGTGAATAACACCGATCATTCCTAGACTGTATCGTTAGTGGTGACGAGAAATGGTATCTTTACGCTAACATAAGGAAAAGAAAGAAATTGCTGAGCCCGAAAAGCAGCAACTCCCTGACCTGCGAACGTCCACAAAAGATAATGTTCTGTATCTCGTGGAACATGCTTGAACTAAGAATTGCTTCCCGAAGGTGTAACCATCACTGCTGACAACTGACACTGACATTGTGTCAACAACTGAGACGTCTTGTAGGCGCTATCCAAAAACAGCTACCAGAAAGACTGCATGAAGTGATGTACTGCACGATAAAGCCCGCTCGCATTCTGCTAGACTGACAAAAAACACTATACAGGAGTTGCGAAGGGAAGACATTCCACACCCACCTTATTCATCTGAGCTTGCGCCCTCAGATGTTCACCTTTTGCCGGCCGAAGTGGCAGAGCGGTTCTAGGCGCTACAGTCTGGAACCGCGCGACCGCTACGGTCGCAGGTTCGAATCCTGACTCGGGCATGGAGGTGTGTGTTGTCCTTAGATTAGTTAGGTTTAAGTAGTTCTAAGTTCTAGGGGACTGATGACCTCAGAAGTTAAGTCCCATAGTGCTCAGAGCCATTTGAACCATTTGTTCACCTTTTCCGTTTTCTACCAAACGACCATCAAGAGACTTCCTTTCCGGATGAAAATGAACCCGGAACATGGCTCGACGCTTTCGTCGCCTCAAACCTACGTGATTTCTACAGTTGCGGAATCAAAAAGTTACCCCAGCGTTGGTAGACTGTTGTAAATAGTGAATAAGAATACATTATTGATGACTAAAGTCTCTGCCATGTGTTTCTGTTATGTTAATTAAACTTATAGGAAAATCCTACGACATTATCGACCAACCTAATATGTTTGAAGAACTTAATGCTTGGGATAAAGAAGGTCTTTATTTAGGAATATGGCTTTAAATGATGATGATGATGATGATGATGATGATGATGATGATGATGCAGCCGGAGCTTCCATCAGTGGAAGAATTCAGGTTTACAGGAATTCGAATGCTAAATTAAATGGATCACGATACAAGAGTGCGGGTTATTATTATACACCAATGGCCATTAAAATTACTACACCACGAAGATGACGTGCTACAGACGCGAAATTTAACAAACAGGAAGAGGATGCTGCGATGTGCAAATGATTAGCTTTTCAGAGCATTCACACAAGGTTGGCGCCGGTGGCGACAACTACAACGTGCTGACATGAGGAAAGTTTCCAACCGATTTATCATACACAAACAGCAGTTGACCGGCGTTGCCTGGTGAAACGTTGTTATGATGCCTCGTGTAAGGAGGAGAAATGCGTGTCATCACGTTTCCGACTTTGATAAAGGTGCTGGATCCCAACGGCTTCGCAATCGAGAACACAGGCATCTTATCCACATGACTGTAAAGGATCGTGCAGCCACGTCTCGATCCCTGAGTCAACAGATGGGGACATTTGCAAACGACAACCATCTGCACGAACAGTTCGACGACGTTTGCAGCAGTTAAGACTATCAGCTCGGAGACCATGGCTGCTGTTACCCTTGACGCTGCATCACAGACAGGAGCGCCTGCGATGATGTACTCACCGACAAACCTGGGTGCACGAATGGCAAAACGTCATTTTTAGGATGAATTCAGGTTCTGTTTACAGCATCATGGTGGTCGCATCCGTGTTTGCCGACATCGCGGTGAACGCACATTGGAAGCGTGTATTGGTCATCGCCATACTGGCCTATCACCCGGCGTGATGGTACGGGGTGCCACTGGTTACACGTCTCGGTCACCTCTTGTTCGCACTGACGGCACTTTAAACAGTGGACGTTACATTTCAGATGTGTTACGACCCTTGGCTCCACCCTTCATTCGATCACTGCGAAACCCTACATTTCAGCAGGATAATACACGACAGCATGTTGCAGGTCTTGTAGAGGCCTTTCTCGATACAGAAATTGTTCGACTGCTGCCCTGGCCAGCACATTCTCCAGATCTCTCACCAACTGAAAACGTCTGGTCAATGGTGGCGTAGCAACTGGCTCGTCACAATACGCCAGTCACTACTCTTGATGAACTGTGGTATCGTGTTGAAGCTGCATGGGCAGCTGTACCTGTACACGCCATCGAAGCTCTGTTTGACTCAACGCCCAGGCGTATCAAGGCCGTTATTACGGCCAGAGGTGGTTGTTCTGGGTACTGATTTCCCAGGATCTATGCACCCAAATTGCATGAAAATGTAATCACATGTCAGTTCTAGTATAATAGATTTGTAGAATGATTATCCGTTTATCATCTGCATTTCTTCTTGGTGTAGCAATTTTAATGGTCAGTAGGGTACTTATTTGTGAATTTCCCTTGAGTTATGGAAAGTAACTTATTTTCGTCGTTAACCGCGGTGTCGTAATAAGCTCTGTCTGCGCGAATTCCTGTGCGCCCTGTACTGACCCGGAGCGTGGGACGGCTGTGAGGGAGCCGTGCGTCGGCCAGACGGCCGTCTCGCGCGCACCTGCCGCCGCTAAATTTACCTCCGCTGGCGCTTCTTGTACGTGGACAGCCGCCGTGCCGCCGGTAGCTCTACCGCCGTCTGTGTCTGCAACACAGTGCTTCATTATTATTGTTTTCATCGGTTTCAGACGCCACGGTAAAGTGATTTATCTGACTCCATTTTTTCTCTTCGATCTGCCGGATAGCCGCTCGTCTGAGTTCGCCTCTTTCGCGATTCAGGGAGGCGCGCCGGTCCCGGATCGAATCCACTCGGCAAATTAACGACGAGTGCCGGTGTGCTGGCCCAGACATCTTCTTATTTTTCCTACAGCCTTCTGAGTAAGTACCAGTCTCAGATACTCGATTCGAAAACATTTCGAAACGTTCTCACACTTTTCCACGGTATAACACAATACCCAGACAGCGGTGGAACACATACAGGGTGAGTCAAAGGTCAACGTTTCAATATCCAATACTTAACAGAATAATGTAGGTAGGGGGGTAAAAATTGACACAAGTGCTTGAAATAACGTGGGGATCTTTTGCAACCAAACAGAAAGTGCATGTTGTTTGTTGTGGTCTTCAGTCCTGAGACTGGTTTGATGCAACTCTCCATGTTACTCTATCCTGTGCAAGCTTCTTCATCTCTCAGTATCTAGAGCAACCTACATCTTTCTGAATCTGCTTAGTGTATTCATCTCTTGGTCTCCCTCTACGATTTTTACTCTCCGCGCTACCCTCCAATACTACATTGGTGATCCCTTGATGCCTCAGAACATGTCCTACCAACCGGTCCCTTCTTCTAGTCAAGTTGTGCCACAAATTTCTCTTCTCCCCAATTCTATTCAATACCTCCTCATTAGTTATGTGATCTACCCATCTAATCTTCAGCATTCTTCTGTAGCACCACATTTCGAACGATTTTATTCTCTTCTTGTCTAAACTATTTATCGTCCATGTTTTACTTCCATACATGGCTACGCTCCATACAAATACTTTCAGAAACGACTTCCTGACACTAAAATCGATACTGGATGTTAACAAATTTGTCTTCTTCAGAAACGCTTTCCTTTCCATTGCCAGTCTACATTTTATATCCTCTCTACTTCAACCATCATCAGTTATTTTGCTCCCCAAATATCAGAACTCATTTACTACTTTAAGTGTCTTATTTCCAAATCTTCCCTCAGCATCAGCGGATTTAATTTGACTAAATTCCATTATCCTCGTTTTGCTTTTGTTGATGTTCATCTTATACCTCCTTTCAAGACACTGTCCATTCCGTTCAACTGCTCTTCCAGGTCTTTTGCTGACTCTGCCAGAATTACAATGTCATCGGCGAACCTCAAAGTTTTTATTTCTTCTCCATGGATTTTAATTCCTACTCCGAATTTTTCTTTTGATTCGTTTACTGCTTGCTGATTATACAGATTGAATAACATCACGGATAGGCAACAACCCTATCTTACTCCCTTCCCAACCACTGGTTCCTTTTCGTGCCCCTCCACTCTTATAACTGCCATCTGGTTTCTGTACAAATTGTTAATAGCCTTTCGTTCCCTGTATTGTACCCTGCCCCCTTCACAATTTGAAAGAGAGTATTCCAGTCAACATTGTCAAAAGATTTCTCTAAGTCTACAAATGCTAGAAACGTAGGTTTGCCTTTACTTAATATATCTTCTAAGATAAGTCGTAAGGTCAGTATTGCCTCACGTGTTCCAATATTTCTACGGAATCCAAATTGATCTTCCCCGAGGTCGGCTTCTACCAGTTTTTCCATTCGTCCGTCAGAATTCGTGTTAGTATTTTGCAGCCGTGACTTATTAAACTGATAGTTCGGTAATTTTCACATCTGTCAACACCTGCTTTCTTTGGGATTGGAATTATTATATTCTTCTTGAAGTCTGAGGGTATTTCGCCTGTCTCATAAAAAGTGCATAAAATGACTAAAAGATGTCGCTTCATATAACAAGAAATCAACAATTAGCGTTACAAGCGATTTTTAGAAGAGACGATGTTCTTTCTAACAAATGGTTGACTTCGTTCAGAAACTATATCTGTAGTTGAGGGACAATACTATGAACGTGTCTTTTAGCAACCATATGGGAATTATGAATCCGCCTTGATACAAGACTCTTTTCTTACTCATTTATGTAATAAATATATAATAATAAACAACAGAAGTGGTATGCATCAAGGCGGATTCACAATTCCCATAGGGTTGGTTTTTATGCAAACACGAACCAAATGGAAGAGTTTCAAGATAAAATTATTATGTCTTTTAGCATCTTTAAGGAGGTCGGACGATCGCGGTACACTTGCACCTTCAGGTAACCGCACAACCAGCATCACATGGATTGAGGTCTGGGGACCTGGGAGTCAAAGCAAGAAAGAAGTGGCGGCTCTCCACGGGATCCTCATCAAACAACTTGCTTGAGAGATCTTTCCTAAGCGTAGCAATGTAGGGTGGAGTGACATCCTGCATAAATGTCGTACCTTCCATGTGGTGTTTATCAGCCAGGCTAGAGATGATGCGATTCTATAACATACCGGCATACCTCACATCCGTCAAGCTAACAGTTTGAAAAACAGCACCCTGCATTTCCTCCACACTACACCGTGGCTTTCTGATCATGCAATGGCGTTTCCACTACAGTTCCAGGATTTTCGGTAACCGAAATTCTGAAATTCTGGGTGTTGACAGCCCCTAGGAGTGTGAAATGGGCTTCGGCGGTCCACAACAACCAATCGTCATCTTCCTCGGTTTACTGAAGTGCCCAAACCGCAAATGCTCTCCGCGTCACAAAATCGGTGGCCGAGAGTTCATGACGATGTAGATTTTGTATGGTTATCACTGAATGGTATGCCTTAGCGCTCTCCAGCGCCAGTTGTTGGCCAGTTTTCGCACTCGTTTTTGATGTCAATAAAATCCTATGTCATTTCAGGCATTTAAGTTATACTTGTATACCTATATTCATGTGTGAACTAGTGTATATTCGAATATTATCGATCTTTTGGGTCACCTTATATTTCTTCCCGTTTAGGAAGGCGTGGCGACTAACATTGCCAAACTCGGCTTAACATGCCGACTCTATGAAGGCCAGACGTGAAATGGGACATAAATGATGTAGTTAATAGTATGGTTAATAACATCAGCACGTGTTTTTTAGAAAACAGGTTAACGCTTAGCTGTAAAAAAACGCAGTACATGCAGTTTTTGACACCACGGCAAGGTCGTACCACATCGCATGGGAAAAAATCGGTTTTTAATTGTCATGAGGACGAAAACCGTATAGAAAGCAAAATGACAACGGTTTTTAATTGCTCTTGAACCGAAAACTGTAGAAAAACAAAAATGACACCGGTTTCTGATTGTCGTGAAACTGGCGTGAGATATATTCAAAATACTGTCCACCTTTGTCTGGCACAAGCTGAAATCGTGAAACAGTATGTTTCACAACAGATGGGAGCGTGTAGGGGGTCAAGTTCATAATGTGTCGCGCTATGCTTGTCTTCACTTTGGCTACGTTTGTTATTGGAGCAGTGAATACAATATCTTTCAGATAACCCCACAGCCAGAAGTCACACCGATTAAGATCAGCTGATCTGGACGGCAGGGTGTAGGGAAATGATGCTTGATTATTCTAGCATTTCCGAAATGCTCCTGCAAGCAGCTGCTTCACTCGCATTGCAATATGCGGAGAAGCGCCATCTTGCATAAAAATGATCCTACCCACACATCCACGCTGCTGATGCGTTGGAACGACGTTGGTGCGCAAAACACTCTCACAGCGTTTGCCAGTGACTGTACATGTAACAGGACACGCAGGACTCGTCTGCTCGAAAACACACGGCCCTACAGTAAACGATGGCGTCAACCAGCACCACACAGTCACCTTTGCTGATTGATATGGTACCGGCTGTTGTGCGTGCGGGTTTTCTGTTGCCCTTAGTCTGCAGTTCTGCTTATTGACATGTCCTTCGAGATGGGCTTCGTCTGTCCACAGCATGTTGAATGATACTTGCTTTCCACAAAGCCTTGGTAGGCATCCTCAACTTGAAAATGGCCCCTGTATCTTTTGTGAAAGACACCTACGACCATTTGCATGAGCAAATATCACTACAAAATTTCTAATTATTGGTTAACTTTAAGCTGAAAGTCTGAATAACTTAACTGGAATGGTAAAGGAAATACGACGTTGCTGTGAGACAAAGAATTTTATGTAAGAACAACATTTTATTTAATAAAATCATGAAAATAACTCCATGATCACTCACTTTGCTTAATGGTACGGTTATATAGAATGCTGTCATCAGTGATACTAAAAGAAAATAGCAATTTTATGCAACCTGACTATCTGTTCCAACTAAGATGACTATAGGAGGCATCGAAAAATGTTCAAATGTGTGGGAAATCTTATGGGACTCAACTGCTAACGGCGTCAGTCCCTAAGCTTACACACTACTTAACCTAAATTATCCTAAGGACAAACACACACCCATGCCCGAGGGAGGACTCGAACCTCCGCCGCACAGTCCTTGACTGCAGCGCCCTAGACCGCTCGGCTAATCCCGCGCTACGGAGGCATCACGAAGAGCGTCTATACTCACCAGAGTCTCAGCAGGAAATGCCTAACCGTCTCCCCTCGTCCGGGGTCCACACACGGTGGCCGGAAGGGCTCAGAGAGTCTGCACAGCGGCTATTTGCCAACCTAACGGGACCTACTAACGCGCGGGGGTCTTATATCTCTCTGGTCCAGTGCAGTCGCACTCTACTTGATACAATGGTTGGCTAAACTGCATCTCCACATTCACAGAACCCACAGCAGATAGTCCACGCATACGTCAGCAGGCGACCCGCTTTAACATTTGCAGACTGTACTAAGAGTGATAATATAACATAATTTCGGATTAAAATTCCCTGAGGGTCGGAAGGTCACCCAGGTGTGTTTTGAGCATGTGACTCTTGTAACAAGCCACACATGGAGCCGTTACAATGTTCCATACTCATTCATTGTTCTCTTCCATGAAAGCAAGAAATTCCAAAGTGGACGCTTGTTTTGCTTCAGGACAGCACGAAGCAACTTCTGAAGATAGGCGATTTTGTATGGATAGCTATGCAGGATGTTTCGGAAGATTTTATTTGCCGAGCTCGCTGGCATGTCAAACGGTCGGTCAATTCCCCTTGAACTGAATGTTTACACGCCCCCGCTGTGGCTACATCTTCGACAGAAGTCGCCGCGCGGGATTAGCCGAGCGGTCTAGGGCGCTGTAATCATGGACTGTGCGGCTGGTCCTGGGGGAGGTTCGAGTCCTCCCTCGGGCATGGGTGGGTGTGTTTGTCCTTAGGATGATTTAGATTAAATAGTGTGTAAGGTTAGGGACTGATGAGCTTAGCAGTTAAGTCCAATAAGATTCACATACATTTGAACAGTTGACAGAAGTCGGATCAGTTGCTTTCCTCACTCTGCAACATCGCTTCGAAAAAACCCGTCTTCTCTAATTTTGCATCCGGATTCTCTAGACGCTTAGCAGACGTCGAACCAGTGCCGTTCTTCATACACTAGCACGTCCGCAACTTCTGCAGGGGCGCCGAAGCACAGTCACCATTCTTGTAAAAGAGCTTTACCTGCAGTTTGTTACATGGCGTTCCCCCTGTGTCAATAATATGCTATTCACATTCGACGCCATTATCAACAACGTTTCTCTTTCTATAGCATTTTGAAACTGCAACTTCAGTTATGGGACATCGTTTATTTTGGGACAGGTCTGTGCACTCACCAATAACATTCTTACCCAGCAATGGGCCGTCGTTCACTTCTGCGGACTGTCTCACTTTTACTGTATTAGTGTACTAGCGTGGTGCAGCAACAAATTCTCGCACGTGTTTTTCATTCCGATTACAGTGACTAAGTGCCTGAAGATAAAGACATAAAAGGCTTCGAAACGGGTTACAAATACAGTAAACGACAAAAACAACTGATAGGTATCGAAATATCGTTGTACTCCAAAACAAGATGAAACTCTGCTCTCTGGCAGGATTCGAATCGACTACCTCCAGTTGGTCATCTTCGCGGTTCCATAAGCTCGGGACCACAGACAGAGAAGATTTTGAATTATCAGTAAGATGAAATATTGTGAGGAGGTATATGAGGACTCTGTGGCAAGTAACAAGTGGTTAATGCAGGGGCGGCGTCCCACCGCCCCCGCAGGCAGCGCAGTAGGAGCTGGCACGGCCGCCGGCCGCTGCTGGGTGCGCGGTGCGCGGTGCGCGCTGTGATTACATCTCAAGCCGTCCCTTGTTACGCGTTTAAAGCCCCTCCAAGGCCGGGTTCCGGCAGCTCCGGCAGGAGCAACACTGCTGCCCCCTCTCCGCCGTGACCGCGCCACCGCACAGTACCCGAGACACCCAACTGCCTCGTGTTAAGTACAAGTTTCCGTTAAGCGCACTTTCTTTTTTTTTTTTTTTGGAAATTCTGAAGTAGCTCATTGTGCATATTTCAGGATGTTACCAACAGCTCGCCACATACAAGCGAATTTTATCTATGGACCATAGATATTTTCGACGCGTTCTGAAACAGTTGCAGTCCCCTCCTGTGCGTCAGCGGAGAGACGACAGCAAGGCCGATAGCCGCAGTTTTAGGAACTGGGGATCCGGCCTCATTAGCTGGGCACACATGTGAGTGTTTCTACGACTGGACACGTTCAGGAAGTTCGCGAGTTCTCCTGCAGCCTTCACGTAACAGTGAGTTCTACTTGCTTCCAGTATAGCGAAGGAGTGGGCCAATAACTACCTGGTTAAAACTTATACGTTTGCACCATTTGTAACTTCCCCACTATATTTGTTTCTGTATGAAATTTAGCCCAACTTTACCTCCCACTCCATAAAATGTCTACATACTACCAAAACTATCTAAAAGCAAACTGTTATCCAACTTAAACTCGTATGCTAACCTTCGACTGGACAGAACCTAATCTGAAATGAAATGTAACTGATCGGAATACAACTTTTCTTTATATTAAATGCGCAACTCAAGTAAAACAATTATATGGCCCTAATTAAAACTATCACATACCTCGCGTCTTGACAACATTGTTGCAGATATCTCGAAAGCACAACAGCGAACGGCAAACAACCAGCGACTAAGCTATATTTCTGTTTCTAAATAAAGTTTCAAACTATATTCAAACTGTTGCATGTCACATGGTGCAATGTGGTAATTTGTAATGGTAAACCGTGGGATGGGGAGAGCGACTATTCCTATGAAATGATATTCGAAGATGATTTTAGAATGAAGTATGTATTCGAAAAGACAGAGTGATGCCTCGCGTGATCTTCACACATGACATGGTCTGAACAATAATATGCTTAACAAAATGGTTCAAATGGCTCTGAGCACTATGGGACTTAACATCTGAGGTCTTCAGTCCCCTAGAACCTAGGACTACTTAAACCTAACTAAGCTAAGGACGTCACACACATCTATGCCCGAGGCAGGATTCGAACCTGCGACCGTAGCAGTCGTACGGTTCCGGACTGAAGCGCCTAGAACCGATCGGCTACTGCGGCCGGCTATGCTTAACAAAGTGAACAATGATTCAAAAAGGATACAATGTTAACAGAGCTCTGAGCAAGTGAACAAAGTTAACTAGCTGCCAATAATTATTTTTACAAATTAGGTGCACAGTGCTGCCGTCTTACCCCAAACTTCTTGTCTTCAAAAATAATAACATTATTCAAAATTTATATTCTCTTCGCTTTCGAGTATATACCTCTCATTAATCCATACTGTCCTTTACAACAAACCTTTCTTCATTAACACATAGAATTACAAATCAACACAGTATTACCAAGCATGTCCATCGCCTATCACACTTCAACTAAGAGTGCGCAGAGGCAAAGACTGTGTCGCAACGAGACCAAAGATTGTTTAAGAGTAATGTAATTTGCTCTCCCTCTTACATGCACGTGTCTAACATACAAAAATGTAAATGACTTGTCAACCCTACACATTAAAGATCTTCTTTACGGAAAAAGACTCAAGAACATTACACGAACAAAAATATAAAAACTGGGTGTACGAAGAAATCGTTAAAACATTTCTAGACGATCTTCCAACTGTGCACCAAAGGGTAACAGAAACTAAGCTACGAAGTTTGAGATAAAGTTCAGGAAAGAACTCAGAAAGATGGAAGCCTCTAAAAGAAGCGGAAAATGGAAAGGATGAATTGTATAATCCAATTAAAGGTTGCCTGTAGTCCGTTCATTGTTATACTACGTATTACTGTGACGTCTCCATTATTTTACAAGTATTACCGGTTCCATACAAGGGAAAAACAGTGTAAGAACAAAAAGGGAACAAAAACTGTCTTTAGGCCTCAGTTACAACCTAAAAGATGTTCACTATTTAGAGTTTTATAATAAACAAAACCCACTGATGATGGCACAGAGGTGCCGTAACATGTTCGGATAGCAAGAAAAATACAGTGTTTTGCATAAAAGGCGGAACCTATATCCCATAATTTTAACCACCTAACAGTCAATCTTGCAGCACCTGAAGAAGACGACTGCGTCGGTCGTCGAATATCGTTCATAAAATGGAACAACAACTGGGCAAAACACCTGGAAGCACAACATTAGCTATTAAAATACAGTTCGCTGTACCAGATCCTCTACATAATTACAGAGAACCAAAAAAGATGAAATGTACCCATCTAAAAGGGCGTCGGCATTATACTGACTTGATATAGCTTTCAAATCTCGTTTAGGGTAGAGGACTGTAGCACCATGCCCCCTTTCAGTTATCGAACAAACGCAACGATGGTTGACATAGTGTTTAGTGTATCTGGGATTGTAAAACAGTTAAGATCCTTAGACTCCAGGAAAGCATCTGGCCCAGACGATATCCCTGTAAGATTTTATGTTGACTGTGCTACAAATATAGCACCATTCTTATCAATCATCTATCAGAGATCAGTGGAACAGCGGAAAGTTCCATGTGGCTGGAAGAAGGCCCAGGTCATAGCAATCTATAAAAAGGGTAGAAAATGGGTTGCTCATAATTACCGACTAATTTCACTGACAACGATTTGTTGTAGAATCATGGAAGATATTTTGTGTTCAGACATAATGACCTTTCTAGACTCTGAAAAGCGCATCTGCAGAAACCGGCACGGCTTTAGGAAATAGCGGTCATGCGAGACACAGTTGGCCCTCTTTGTGCATGATATACAACAGGCTCTAGATACCGGCTGATGCCATATTGCTCAACTTTCGAAAGGCGTTCGACTCAGTTCCGCACTGTCGCTTGCTCCAAAAAGTGCGGTCTATTCTATGACATATGCGGTTGGATAGGAAGTTTTCTAACAGACAGAGAGCAGTATGTCGTCCTGAATGGGGATACTTCAACAGAAACAATCGTAACGTCAGGTGTGCCCCAGGGCAGTGTAATAGGTCCGCTGCTTTTTACAGTTTACATAAACGATCTGGTTGATGGTATTGACAGCGCCATTAGACTGTTTGCCGATGATGCTGTAGTCTACAGGAAAGTAGTATCACACGAAAGTTGTGAACAAATCAATGAGGATTTGCAGAAAATAAATGCGTGGTGTAATGATTGGCAGTTATCTCTCAGTATTAGTAAGTGTAACCTACTGCGTGTAACAAAGCGAAAATATACGAGTACAAAATAAATGCCCAGACTTTGAAAGCGGTAACATCCGTCTGGGTGTGGGTATTCGAAATCATCTCAAATGGAACGGATTACAAAAGTAACGGGTAAGGCGAACTCTAGATTGCGGTTTATTGGTAGACTCCTGAAGCGATGCAGCCCTTCAAGAAAGTAGATTGCTTATAGCACTTTAGTTCTACATCTACATCTACATCTACATCCATACTCCGCAAGCCACCTAACGGTGTGTGGCGGAGGGTACCCTGAGTACCTCTATCGGTTCTCCCTTCTATTCCAGTCTCGTATTGTTCGTGGAAAGAAGGATTGTCGGTATGATTCTGTGTGGGCTCTAATCTCTCTGATTTTGTCCTCATGGTCTCTTCGCGAGATATAGGTAGGAGGGAGCTATATACTGCTTGACTCTTCGGTAAAGGTATGTTCTCGAAACTTTAACAAAAGCCCGTACCGAGCTACTGAGCGTCTCTCCTGCAGAGTCTTCCACTGGAGTTTATCTATCATCTCCGTAAGGCTTTCGCGATTACTAAATGATCCTGTAACGAAGCGCGCTGCTCTCTGTTGGATCTTCTCTATCTCTTCTATCAACCCTATCTGGTACGGATACCACACTGCTGAGCAGTATTCAAGCAGTGGGCGAAAAAGCGTACTGTAACCTACTTCTTTTGTTTTCGGATTGCATTTCCTTAGGATTCTTCCAATGAATCTCAGTCTGGCATCTGCTTTACCGACCATCAACTTTATTTGATCATTCCATTTTAAATCACTCCTAATGCGTACTCCCAGATAATTTATGGAATTAACTGCTTCCAGTTGCTGACCTGCTATTTTGTAGCTAAATTATAGGGGATCTATCTTTCTACGTATTCGCAGCACATTACACTTGTCTACATTGAGACAGTCCAGTGTTAGAATATTGTTCGTCTGTGTGGAACCATTACCAGTTGGGTCTGATTCAAGAGATTGAGAAAGTCCAAAGAAGAGCGACAAGATTCGTGACTGGTACATTTAGCCATCGCGAGAGCGTTACAGATCTCATAGAAAGTTTGAAGTGGGACACACTTGCAGACAGACGACGCCCTAATCGGAAGGGGCTTCTCACTGAATTCCAAAACCCGATCTTCCCCGAGGATGTAGAGCATATATTATTACCACCAACTTTCAAATCGCGCATTGATCACCATTCAAAGATAAGGGAAATCAGAACTTGTAGTAAGGCGTTCAGACATTCATTTTTCGCTCGCGCGATCCGCGAGTGGAACAGAAGAGGGGAAATATGACTGGCGCGAATAGTGCCCTCCGCCACACACCGCTTGTTGGATAGCGGAGTATATATGTAGATATGAAGATGTAGATCTTAGGAAGTTCTTGTAGTCATCACTTTATCTTGACGACTCTGACTGACACCCATAAGGCTGTTTGGTTGGTTGGTTTGTGGGGTTGAAGGGACCAGACTCATAAGGCTGGTGTGTTACCTTTAGTTACCTTTACGAAATCTGTTTTTTCGTCCATTTTATATCACATTTCTCTCAAGAAGTATTTGAGTGCATAGCGTACAAACAGCCAGTGGACAATTTTCTTGCTGAAACCGACATAACTCAGTACTTGATTGTACAACAATGACGTATTAGAGTCTGTAATGATATTTTATAATCTGAGGTTGATTGTTAGCACAATCTAAACCGGTCATATTATTTTACAAACTCGCTATGTAGACAAAATCAAATAATGTCTTAAAAACGCCGCACTGCACGACGTACTTTCGGCGAGATACAGTCACTACTCCTGAATTCCGTCGCCTGTGACCTCTGGCCTGTTGATCATGCACCGCGGTCCGGGATCCGCGGATTACTGAGTAAATCCCCCGAATTACGCCACACAGGAACGGCTTCGGTCTGTGTGCGAGACTGAGAGGTTAGATCAGCCGGGTGGGGCCAGTACGTCAGGGCGAAACGACGGGTTTCAGTTTGGCGCGCCCGGTCCAGAGCCAGAGTTTTCAGCGGAGCTGGCCCGCGGCTCTGGCCTACGGCGGAAATACGCTCACGTGTTGCTAGCTAATCTGAAACTGGAGGGAGAGGAGATTTAGGCAGAGCGCATCAGATCAGTCAGATGAGGGATGACAAATAATTAAAAAAAATGGATTTCAAATGGTTCAAATAGCTCTGAGCACTATGGGACTTAACTTCTGAGGTCATCAGTCCCCTAGAACTTAGAACTACTTAAACCTAACTAACCTAAGGATATCAAACACATCCATGCCCGAGGCAGGATTCGAACCTGCGACCGTAGCGGCCGCGCGGTTCCAGACTGTAGCGCCTAGAACCACTCGGCCACACAACCGGGTAAATGGATTTCCTGTACAGTAATCACTGACATGGACTTCAGTCACGAAACAAATTCAAATGTTTAGAGCTGTTCGGCTAGACAGCTAAGTTTTGGGACTGGAAGGAGAGAAAGGGAAACGAACAAATCAATCGGGGAATCTGCGTCTATATACACACTCTCAAGTCCCTACACAGGTTGACGGAGGGTGCTTTGAACCAGTATTATAAATTCTCTGTCCTATTCCAGTCGCGTATTGAACGAGGGAAAAATGAGTAATCTGTCTTACTTTACTGTAAAACGGCCTCCAGATGGTCAGTAACGTTTCAAAAAATTGAGCATTATTATTGACGCTCTCCTTAGACTGCTCAATAATTTTGTCATATTGTCCAATAATAATGTGGTTCGAAACGGTGAACATTAAAGACGCTGTTGCTGTGATAACTGCTCTATTTTGTTGCAAGCAGAAAAAAAGGTGATTGAAAATGGTTCAAGGAGCGTCTGAGGCCACGCACTAAAACTCGTTGAGATAACCGAGAGTGAACGAAAGAAAAAAGGTTATCATAAGTTTTTTGTGTTGATGATCCAACATTTGATGCATTACTGGAAATGGTTCTCCCCATACCTTGGCGTCCCCATACAAAGGAATTCCTCCTTCCTCCTCTTCTCCCTCCTGGTTAAATTGCTCCGGACTGACACATCTCCATCATCAAAAAACAACGCAGTTGCACTACGTCAGTGATTGTCTATTACGCTACGATAACTTTGCTACTGGCAATTCTTTTGAAAACTTAAAATTTACAAGGCAGTTTCACCTCACAGTATTTGAGGCATAGTTATGGAAATGTGTCATGTGATAATAACGTGCACTAAAAGATTATTTATGGGTAAATAATATTGTTGTTGTTGTTGTTGTGGTCGTCAGTCCAGAGACTGGTTTGATGCAGTTCTCCACCCTACTCTACCCTGTGCAAGCTTCTTCATCTCCAAGTAACTACTGCAACCTACATCCTTCTGAATCTGTTTAGTGTATTCATCCCTTGGTCTCCCTCTACGATTTTTACCCTCCACGCTTCCCTTCAGTACTAAATTGGTAATCCCTTGATGCCTACCAACCGATCCGTTCTTCTAGTCAAGTCGTGCCACAAATTCCTCTTCTTCCCAATTATATTCAGTACCTCCTCATTAGTTACGTGATCGACCCATCTAATCTTCAGCATTCTTGTGTTGCACCACATTCCGAAAACTTCTATTTTCTTCTTGTCTAAACTATTTATCGTCCATGTTTCACTTCCATACATGGCTACACTCCATACAAATACTTTCAGAAACGACTTCCTGACACTTAAATCGACACTGGATGTTAACAAATTTCTCTTCTTCAGAAACGCTTTCCTTGCCATTGCCAGTCTCCATTTTATATCCTCTCTACTTCGACCATCATCAGTTATTTTGCTCCCCAAACAGCAAAGCTCATTTACTACTTTAAGTGTCTCATTTCCTAATCTAATTCCATCAGCATCACCTGATTTAATTCGACTACAAGTAATATAAACACGGAGAAAAATATCCATATATACTTTTATCCATAATTTTTTTCTTAAAAAAATCTATATTTTCTGAGCAGAAAATCATTCTTAACGTATCTGTATTTGTACTCTTCTTACCTAACAACACACTATGTCGGCAATGATTTATACATTTCGATGCTTTTTAATAATGCTCTTCCGTCTTGTTTTGAACTCATTTTCAACACAACAAAAACAAAATTCTAGCCGAATATTTGGGGTAAGCGGAATGGAAAGGAAGCAGGATGGGATAAGTAGGGAGTGTAACGGAACATATTAAAGGCTTTACTGTACCGAAGTATGCGATACCCTCCAAATTCAACCAGTTTAACGAGTATTTATGATTATAGCAAAGGTATTGTATATGTTAGCAATGATTGCATAACATGTCTCCATAAACAGTCAACCCATTAAATTATACTGAGTAACTGACCCACACAAAAGTTAATATCACTTGATCACTGATACAGCAAATGTCATCATGTAAAAACACTGAGTTCATCTTAAATAATTAATATGAAGTACGAAAAATAGTGGACAACTTAGGTATTTTGGATCTCCTTAAATAAAAATCACCTAGTGAAACCCATTTGTTCACTAGGAGCGTTTTCACTCAATATTCACGTAATCAATCCTATTTTAGACGAAAACCAATGTAATTCTGAATAATTCATGTTACTTACTTATTTATGCAAATTAGAGAAGTCAATTGACAAACTTCTAAAAAACGGCCTTTTTGTAACAAAGAATTATTCTGTCCATTATAATTATCCGGGCTGTTATGCCGTGGTCGGTTGATGAATGCTGTGGTGATTCCCAACGTTTCGTCTCCGACTGCGGGAGACATCTTCAAGGGGGTCCGTAGCTTGATGGAAGGTCCAACACACACACTGGCTCGCTACTGACTGCCGCTAAATTCCGTGTCCGCGCGCCCCCGCGCCGCGGCGTGACGTCACGTGTTTTGAAAACGTCAGTGCAATTGGCCGCTGTCCGTCGCCGTCGATCGCCGTTGCCATCACCCAGTAGTGGACGAGTGGTACACATCTTCTTTAACACCGGCATCCATATACCGTTTAATTTGACGCCCTCCTCCTTTCGGTTGAAATTATTTGGGTGTTTAGCGATTTCGATCGCCTCCCTGTAGAGCCTTTCGTAATATCCGCTCGTGGCCGCTAGTACTTGCGTCTCCTCGAAACGAATATTGTGGTTCCCTGGCTGGAAAGCATGCTCTGCAACAGCTGATCGTTCCGTTTCTCCTCTTCTACAATTTCCCTTGTGCTCTTCCAAACGTTTAGAAACAGTTCTTTTAGTGGTACCCACATAAACATCACCACAGCTGCATGGGATCCTATACACTCCAGATTTTTCCAATGGTTTGCGAGCGTCCTTGGCAGGCCTAAGGTATTCCTGTATCTTCCTGGTGGGCTTGTAAATTACGGTAATATTCCGCTTCGTCAAGATCCTCCCTATTCTTTCCGTTACATTTTTAACAAACGGCAGGAAAACCTTAGATTTTGCAGTAGCCTGTACGTCAGTATGATTTCTGCGTGGCTGCCTCAACGCACGTTTTATTTCGGCGGACGAATATCCGTTCTTCGTTAGTGCATTGTGGAGATGTTCCATCTCAGTGTCGAGCAACTCAGGTTCACAAATATTTCTAGCTCTGTCCGCTAACGTCTTGATAACACCCCGCTTCTGTTGTGGGTGGTGGTTCGAATCCCGGTGCAAATAACGGTCCGTGTGCGTGGGTTTGCGGTACACTGAGTGGCCCAAACTACCATTTTCGTTTCTAAACACAAGCACATCGAGGAAATGTAGTTTGCCGTCTGCCTCCTCCTCCATTGTAAACTGAATTCTTGAGTTTATACTGTTCAGATGAGGGAGGGCGTCAAATTAAACGGTATATGGATGCCGGTGTTAAAGAAGATGTGTACCACTCGTCCACTACTGGGTGATGGCAACGGCGATCGACGGCGACGGACAGCGGCCAATTGCACTGACGTTTTCAAAACACGTGACGTCACGCCGCGGCGCGGGGGCGCGCGGACACGGAATTTAGCGGCAGTCAGTAGCGAGCCAGTGTGTGTGTTGGACCTTCCATCAAGCTACGGACCCCCTTGAAGATGTCTCCCGCAGTCGGAGACGAAACGTTGGGAATCACCACAGCATTCATCAACCGACCACGGCATAACAGCCCGGATAATTATAATGGACATGATATTTCCGGCCGTGAAAGTTTACATTTTAGTAAAAGAATTATTCTGTCAAGTCAACAAATCTGTCTGTCATTTTAATAACATGTTAAATTATGTCACTCGATGCAAATTAATAACTTTTCTGCACAAATTATGATAACAGATGTACATGTGACTTATAAACTATATCTATCTTTAGTAGTTCTTTGACAATGTTATAAATACGAGCAGCAAGAAGGGTCGAGAGGCAGTCGGAATGTCACTTTGGTAAAGTGTGTTTGTGTGTTATTGTTTGAGGTGGATAAACAATGCAAAGAACATGTATCGGAAATACTACTTTGTGTTGTGTCATGGTCTTTGGTGGACAGTGGAATTAAGATGGCCACCAGAACAACCAGATGTAGAGCCAGCATCAGCATCGAGAGACAGCAGCGATCCAGCAAGTAGCAGCGATTACTACAACACAATGCATTTTAATGGCGCCAACCTAACATCAAGTACTAACAAGCTCCGTAAATGGGAGTGAAATAGTGCGATTATAGCAATTAGCAATATCTACGACTAGGCGACCATTACAAAAGTGGGGGCTCAGCCGGGATCTTTAAGTGCATCGATGATAATAGTGCAGCGATAAATTTCGTAAGTGCTTATCATTCCAAAAAAGTTTATTTGTGCAGTGTGGCAACAGTGAAAATATGTCAAAAATAAATAAATAAATAAAGTGGGTTTGTGCGACTACGCCGCTCGGAAGATTAACGTCTGGATTATGTCAATGGAATTCATCAATCAAGACTTCAGCTTCGATAAAACCGAATAGAAGTGAAGAAAGCCAACAGGAACACCGATCACGACATCTTAGCATAGCTACATATAGCAATGTATTTTGTTGTTGTTGTCATTTAAAATAATTATTAGTTAACATGTCTCTACCTGAGAGTGATGAGATCGTAGGAAATGTAAAAATTGAACCAGGGGATGGTGAACAATTAAACTTAACAGAGTGGCTAGCAGGGTTCGCAACTCAAATAAGCTCACAACTTAAACAATCAATTGAACAAGTAAGTTTGGATTTTAAACAATCAAGTGAACAAGTACATTTGGATGTTAAACAATCAAGCGAGCAAGTAAGTTTGAAACTCACAGATAGACTGGATAAGTTAAGTTTGGATTTTGATCTATTAAGTGCTCATCTCAATGAGAAGTGTGAGGAAATTAAAACTACCCTCAGTAAGGACACTAGAGAACAGTTGATACACTTCAGAAAAGAATTTCAAGTTAAAGTTGAAAGTTTAAATGAAAACATACAAGCTAACACAGACAGCATTGCTGTCATCTACAACAGAGTAGATACTGAAGTTGAAAGATTAGATCAGAGAATAGACAAAACTTCAGAAAACCTTAAACAAGAATACAACCTGTATACCACTAATGTAGATACAAAAGTAGAAAATATACACACTAAATGTACACAATTGGAGGACGCATTGATGTCCAAACAAACGATTTACAATCAAAATACAATGTATGGGCACATCCAAGTGAAATGCTTTCCTGGTGAAAATCTGCACCCTATTGACTTTATTCACCAATGTAAGGATATGTTTGTTGTAGGAATGTCAGATAACATAAAAATTAAGTTAGTAAAACGGTTTCTAGAAGGGGAGGCCCTATCCTGGGCAAATGAGAATAATGATTCTTGGAATACTTTTGAAGAGTTTGAAGCTAAATTTATTTGCAAATTTTAGTCCCAATCCATACAAGCCAGATTAAAGTCAGAATTTCTAAATGGACCAGTGTACAGAGGGAAAGTAGGGGGAATGCAAAAATTTTGCAGAGATCAATTGAAAAAACTTGCTCACTTGAATAACTCTTTTGATATTATGACACAAATTGATGTTTTAAAAAGAAGGTTACCAGAGAGACTGCAGTGGGAATTGGTCCATGGACCAGACGATTCAATGGAAGAGTTCCTGAAATTTGTAGATAGATTAGATAGGGCCTTGGAAAGAGAAAATAAAGTTTTGGCTCTGGCAACAATCAGTATGGGGGGTGGAACAGGAATGTAAATAGAAATTATTATGGGAGGAGAGACTTTGAAAATTCTGGAAATAATGCTCCAAATAGGGGAGATAGGAGATATGAAAATGATTTCAGAAACTATACACAGGAGGGAGGATGGAGGAGAGATAACAGGAATGATAGAAATAGGTATTGGGGAAGAGAACAAGATAGAAGGGGGTTTGTTGAAACTAGTGAACAAAACGACAACTACAAACGGACAGACCGAGGGAACCAGCCGGGAAACGGTGGACAGTCCCACTAGATGTCCGTAGTTTTGGGGCTAGACAATATTATGACAGGACAACACATAACCGAAACTGGAAAAGGAGAGGATACAATGTAAAGAGGAAGTACCATGAAAATACTGATGTTGTTAGAATGAATAAATTAGAAATTAATAAAAGGTTTTGGGATACTATGAGTAAAAGTGATACAGTTAATAAAATCAGTGTTCAAGCACAGGTAGTTAGTGAAAGTGCAGAAGTTGAAGGTATTGCAGAGTTCCATAGTTGGGCTGAAAAAGATACTGGAGTTAATAACAAATCAGACACACCACAAATAGAATCTATTTTGGGGGGTTTATTTGATAAGAAGGGGGATGACGAAGCGTTTAATGGAGCCAAAGACTCAATTGCTGAGATTCAGATACATAGGGGGGAAACTGAAGATGTGGTTGTTGTGGAGGAGGAGGAAGAAGGAATAGAGGGACATTTAAATAATGATCCTAAATCAAGTGATGTTATTGATGAGAGTGTGGAGGGAGAAATAAAAGTATTTGTAGAATTGAAAAGTGATGATGAGGTAAAGGTAAGTGATGTGACAAACATGGGTAATAATGAGGTTAATGTAAGTGAAATGCAGACTAGGGAATGTGTATCTGAGGACAAGCTATTGCCTATTGGGAACTATGAAACACTAATCTATGAGAATGGTAATAATAATAATAATAATATTAAAGAAAATATAAAGGGATGGAATGTAAATGTGTGTTTTCAAGAAAAAGGGGAAAAGCTTTTAGAAGTTTTGTGGAACAACTATGGAAACTGTATAAACAAAGATGCCTTTTGGAAAGAATTAGCAAAGGTAAGTGCAACCTTGTATCCTACATGGTGGACAAGAATCCGTAGTGGACTTTATAAAAAAGGGAGTGAAAACAGTAGGTTGTTAAGTGACAACACAGTGTTAAAAGGAACAGATGAAAACAAAGGTTTATGTTTAAATGTCAATGCTTTGCAAACAGAGAGGGATGTGTCTAAGTGTAGGAAAGAGACATTAGACTTAGGAAGCAAAGAAATTGAAAATGATCTATTGTTTGAAAATACTGAAATAGACAAAGATGTTGAGCTAAGTTGTCCATATGTTAAAGTAAACATTGACATTTGTCCATTTGAAATAAAAGAAAGCCCACATCCTAATGCGTATAGACTTATCTTTCCCAGATCAAGAAGGTTATTTGGATTAAGAAACATCACTGAATTGAAACCATATAAACATGATTAAGCACATTTCCCTGTTTGAATACAGTTACTTACCCATTTTCCATAAAGCATGTTATCAGCAAAGATTTTACTGGGTGTGTCAAATAGCAACTACCACTCATTCTACAGACCCTGGAAAAGTTCCAGATCTCTGAGAGAATGTTTTTATATTTTTATTGTCACTATTGAATATTAAATTTTGAGACATCATCTTTACTTGCAATGGGCAAGAAGGTGACAAACATTTATTACTTTCTTTTTGTATTGTTGAATATCGGACATACTTGCACCAAATAAAAGACAATGTCAAAATTTTTGTGCAAGACCCATCATTTTGTTACTATTCTTTTCTTAGGCATAAGATTTGTGTGCAATTTTCTACAGCTAATCAGATGTTCACCAAGTTTGATGTTTGTGTTATGTTGTGACAAATTTAAGTGTCCAATTTTGATATTCATATGTTCTTGTACTATCTTGACTGTGTCTCAATGGGAGACAATGTTTAAAAAACTCTTCTTTTTTTTAAAATGCATATTATATTCATACATGTGACTTCTCTAGTGTTTGTGTCTATATATCATGTCCATACTTATAATTCTGTTCTTTGTTTTCATTTCTTTTATGTGGCTCAAAAAAGAACAGACAGTTGCAATATTTTCCTATGGACATATGACCTGTACATCTGTGTAATATATTTATGCTGCTTCTATTATCTTGATTAATCTGTGACTCAATGAGAACTACTTTGAAATAATTTACATATATTTTTTATATATCTTAAAATCGCATGTGATATACACTCCTGGAAATTGAAATAAGAACACCGTGAATTCATTGTCCCAGGAAGGGGAAACTTTATTGACACATTCCTGGGGTCAGATACATCACATGATCACACTGACAGAACCACAGGCACATAGACACAGGCAACAGAGCATGCACAATGTCGGCACTAGTACAGTGTATATCCACCTTTCGCAGCAATGCAGGCTGCTATTCTCCCATGGAGACGATCGTAGAGATACTGGATGTAGTCCTGTGGAACGGCTTGCCATGCCATTTCCACCTGGCGCCTCAGTTGGACTAGCGTTCGTGCTGGACGTGGAGACCGCGTGAGACGACGCTTCATCCAGTCCCAAACATGCTCAATGGGGGACAGATCCGGAGATCTTGCTGGCCAGGGGTGTTGACTTACACCTTCTAGAGCACGTTGGGTGGCACGGGATACATGCGGACGTGCATTGTCCTGTTGGAACAGCAAGCTCCCTTGCCGGTCTAGGAATGGTAGAACGATGGGTTCGATGACGGTTTGGATGTACCGTGCACTATTCAGTGTCCCCTCGACGATCACCAGTGGTGTACGGCCAGTGTAGGAGATCGCTCCCCACACCATGATGCCGGGTGTTGGCCCTGTGTGCCTCGGTCGTATGCAGTCCTGATTGTGGCGCTCACCTGCACGGCGCCAAACACGCATACGACCATCATTGGCACCAAGGCAGAAGCGACTCTCATCGCTGAAGACGACACGTCTCCATTCGTCCCTCCATTCACGCCTGTCGCGACACCACTGGAGGCGGGCTGCACGATGTTGGGGCGTGAGCGGAAGACGGCCTAACGGTGTGCGGGACCGTAGCCCAGCTTCATGGAGACGGTTGCGAATGGTCCTCGCCGATACCCCAGGAGCAACAGTGTCCCTAATTTGCTGGGAAGTGGCGGTGCGGTCCCCTACGGCACTGCGTAGGATCCTACGGTCTTGGCGTGCATCCGTGCGTCGCTGCGGTCCGGTCCCAGGTCGACGGGCACGTGCACCTTCCGCCGACCACTGTCGACAACATCGATGCACTGTGGAGACCTCACGCCCCACGTGTTGAGCAATTCGGCGGCACATCCACCCGTCCTCCCGCATGCCCACTATACGCCCTCGCTCAAAGTCCGTCAACTGCACATACGGTTCACGTCCACGCTGTCGCGGCATGCTACCAGTGTTAAAGACTGCGATGGAGCTCCGTATGCCACGGCAAACTGGCTGACACTGACGGCGGCGGTGCACAAATGCTGCGCAGCTAGCGCCATTCGACGGCCAACACCGCGGTTCCTGGTGTGTCCGCTGTGCCGTGCGTGTGATCATTGCTTGTACAGCTCTCTCGCAGTGTCCGGAGCAAGTATGGTGGGTCTGACACACCGGTGTCAATGTGTTCTTTTTTCCTTTTCCAGGAGTGTATTTGTGTCTGTTTTTGATCATTTTCCATGTGGCTCACTGGGAGCAAAGATTAACATTTTTTTTACTTTAATATATTACTAAATATTTTTATTATGCTGTCATACTGAATAACATAACACAAAGTGCATTTGAAACAACACAACTAAAATATTTGCAGGAAAAAGTCATTTTGAAACGTTGTAATGGTCATTGTATACATACACATTATGCATAGTAAAACAAAAAAAAATATTAAAGTAGTATGTTTCCAAATTTTAACAATTTGACACATTTGTCCTAGTCGGCTAATATCATTAACGTTCTGTTAATGATATTACCCGAGGGGGGTATTGTAACGAAACATATTAAAGGCTTTACTGTACCGAAGTATGCGATACCCTCCAAATTCAACCAGTTTAACGAGTATTTATGATTATAGCAAAGGTGTTGTGTATGTTAACAATGATTGCATAACATGTCTCCATAAACAGTCAACCCATTAAATTATACTGAGTAACTGACCCACACAAAAGTTAATATCACTTGATCACTGATACAGCAAATGTCATCATGTAAAAACACTGATTTCATCTTAAATAATTAATATGAAGTACGAAAAATAGTGGACAACTTAGGTATTTTGGATCTCCTTAAATAAAAATCACCCAGTGAAACCCATTTGTTCACTAGGAGCGTTTTCACTCAGTATTCACGTAATCAATCCTATTTTAGACGAAAACCAATATAATTCTGAATAATTCATGTTACTTACTTATTTATGCAAATTAGAGAAGTCAATTGACAAACTTCTAAAAAACGGCCTTTTTGTAACAAAGAATTATTCTGTCAAGTCAACAAATCTGTCTGTCATTTTAATAACATGTTAAATTATGTCACTCGATGCAAATTAATAACTTTTCTGCACAAATTATGATAACAGATGTACATGTGACTTATAAACTATATCTATTTTTAGTAGTTCTTTGACAATGTTATAAATACGAGCAGCAAGAAGGGTCGAGAGGCAGTCGGAATGTCACTTTGGTAAAGTGTGTTTGTGTGTTATTGTTTGAGGTGGATAAACAATGCAAAGAACATGTAACGGAAATACTACTTTGTGTTGTGTCATGGTCTTTGGTGGACAGTGGAATTAAGATGGCCACCAGAACAACCAGATGTAGAGCCAGCATCAGCATCGAGAGACAGCAGCGATCCAGCAAGTAGCAGCGATTACTACAACACAATGCATTTTAATGGCGCCAACCTAACATCAAGTACTAACAAGCTCCGTAAATGGGAGTGAAATAGTGCGATTATAGCAATTAGCAATATCTACGACCAGGCGACCATTGCAGGAGGAAACAGTGACTTCCAACTGCACAGAGCAATGCTGCAATGCGACGGGGAGAGCTGAAAATTTTTGCCGGATGGGGAGCTGTAGCCTTCAGCTCCACATCTCTAGAATGGTTGCCTCAGCCGTATTGGCCATTCGTGCACACTTCCTGTCAGACCGTAATTCCCGGTCGCCGCACCACAATGACCCCCGTCCATTAACCCCTACACGTGATTTATGATACCCATAGGAGTTTGGACATTGGTTGTGCATTGTTTGGTGTGGTTGGAACTATTTCCTCAAACAGCCGTCGTGCCCATAGAATTATAGATATGAGTGGTATTTTTCTGTCAGAAGTGTATGTCGCATGCAGGAATGGCAATTAACAATGAAACAAAGGATAGCTATTTCGATTTTTCCCTCATCCTGCGGGCTGCTGAGTCTGCTGGTACTATATCGAAGACAGTCGCCACTGTAATTTTTTCTCTGTATCGCAATTACAGTCAGTTTAATTCGTGTATTAGGCATTTAATTCTTAATTATTTTTCTTCATTGTGCTATCTGAATTTTACCATCTTGATTTCAAGCTGATTAAAAGCTGGTAATATTTTTACCCATTATTCTAATTTGTGAACGGTAGCCAAAATGCTCATTTGCAACCTGCTACGTGAAACATTATTGTAAGAATTAATTGTATTTCCTTCTGTGTTTCACACAATTGTTAAAGAGCGCTGCAGCCTGTTGTTATGGCTAGATCGTAGTCTCTCGCTTATTGCCCGCACTCGTGCCGCTTGCCTCAAATGTCACGTGTTTCATCGAACAGGCTCGATGCCGTATCGAACGCTGCGGCATATCGGGAGATCTCGAACCCCTTCGAACGCGAGTATTGTTTCTCCAGCTCTATGGGCAAGACTCAACGGGACTAGAAGCACCTCCGAAAATGTGCAACGCAGCCCTGAAGGAAAGGTAAGGAACAAAAAAAGTGTCACGGGCCACTTATATACAACCCGGAAATTGCAACAGCAGCTCACCTGTTATATTTCTCCCACTAGAGGAAGCGTACTTAACGGCTCAGAGAAACGAAATATTCTAGTCCGCGGTTGCAGTGAACACGAGGATCTGAACACGTTAGGCACGTGTTCCATAGAACATCTGAACGACTCTTTTATCTAAATGATATGGGATGCGTAAGTTTACAGAATTTGTATACTTGATTAGCGTAATTACCATAATGTTTCTTTAGTCGTACTCATGTAGCTACACTTAAAAACAAACCTTTTTTTTCAGGATACCTGTTCATGGAATAAGAGGAGTTGTGCAGGAGAAATGACTTTGGGTTAGATTTAAGATTTGCTTCGGTACCTGTCACACATTTTATGTTATTGAGTAAATGATCAAGAATTTTTGTTGCCGCACATTGAACACTTTTCCGAGCCACTAACGGGATCAATAATGGGTAATTAAGGTCATATTTCTCTCTAGTGTTGCAGGTACTGACCTCACTGTTCTTCTCAAATTGTGACGGTTTATTTACGACGAATTTCATTAGCGAATATCTGTATTGTAACGGCGCAGTTAAAATACTTAGCTCCTTGAACAGGTACCTACATGACGTCTGTGGGTGAAACCACGTATTATTCTTACTGCTCACTTTTGCGTGGAGTGAAACTCCTGCAGAGAGACATTTCCGTGGAGCGTGGCGCTCTTGCTGTATTAAGCGGCTTTTCGCAGGTAGCATGGAGGCACCTAGGAATTTGTTTCCTTTCTAGGGATGTAGCATAATGAGCTCTTGTTTACGACAATTGTTACTAGGAACTAGCTTTAATATACGTCGAAAGGTTGACAAAACAGCATCAAATGGTTCAAATGGCTCTGAGCACTATGGGACTTAACATCTGTGGTCATCAGTCCCCTAGAACTTAGAACTACTTAAACCTAACTAACCTAAGGACATCACACACATCCATGCCCGAGGCAGGATTCGAACCTGCGACCGTAGCGGTCACGCGGTTCCAGACTGAAGCGCCTAGAACCGCACGTCCACAACGGCCGGCTAAAACAGCATCCAGTCACTTTTTTATAACATTTTATTTTGTCTTTACTAGTTTCAACCTGGTTGCCCATCTTCACACGAGGCCTGGTCAGGTTGAAATATGACAGCTTGGGTGTGAGTTGACGAAGCTAATGAATTGTGAAAGCAAGTAACCTGGTTGTGGTGACAGACTGGTCTGTAATGTAGCCTGAGGGCTCTGTTTGAATAGACTGAGACAGTTAGGTTATGAGTTGTCGAAGGCGACCAGCGTGAAAGCAGAAAATCTGAATGTGGTGACAGACTGATCTGTAACGTAGACTGAGGGCTCGGTTGGAATGGATTGTGATAGTCTGGTTGTGAGGTGGCGAAGGTAACGAACTTGAAAGCAAAAGGCTCCTTTGAGTCTCTTGCGCTCCATAGCAATCTCAACACATTCCATTTCCGCTAATGTGTCATTTTACCCAACTCGTCAACACGTCAACCATTCAGCTACTTTTGGTTCCCGTTGCCATCCCCCTCTCCCAATTACTACATAGTCCAGCCACATTAAATGTAACCGCCTGTCAAATGGTTGAATAACCATCTTCTGCAGCGCGGACCGGTGCGACTCGTGCAGAAAGAGTGACGTTCTGGAAGGTACCGACAGGTATGTTGGAGCCGTGCCGACTGCAGTGCCGTGACCAAACACGAAAGCTTTCGAGGTTGAAGATCCATGTTGCGAACAGCACGATCGAAGTGGTCCGACAGATTCTCGGTGGACATTAGAACCGGGGTGTTTAGCGGCCGGGGGAGTTGGCTAAACTCATCCTGGTGTTCTTCGAACCACTCACATACACTTCCGGCTGTGTGACACGTTCCGTTGTCTTGTTGCTACGAGGTAATCCGAAAAGTAAGGTCTCCTATTTTTTTTATAAGTACATAGGCCTGTTTATTTCTACAATGGTTTACATCAGTTGGCAGCTTGAGCATTTAGCTATTTTTCAACTTAATCACCATTTCTGTCGATGCATTTTTGTAGACTCTGTGGCAGTTTTTGTATGCCCATGTCATACCAACTCGCCGCCATGCTGTTCAGAAAGTTATGAACCTCTTGTTTCACCTCGTCGTCGGAGCTGAATCGCTATCCGGCCAAATGTTCTTTTAACCTAGGGATAGTCACTGGGAGCCAAGTAAGGACTATAGGGTGGGTGAGTGATTATGTTCCACTGAAACTGTTGCAGGAGAGCAACTGTTTGCCGAGCGATATGTGGGCGAGCGCTGTCATGGAGAATGTGTACGCCCTCGCTCAACATTCCGCTTCTCCGGCATTGAATTGCCCATTTGAGTTTTTTCAGAGTCTCACAGTATCTGTCAGCGTTAATTGTGGTCCCAGTGGGCATAAAGTCGACCAACGATACCCTTTCCAATCCCAAAAAAAAAAAAAACAAAAAAAAAACGGTTGTCATGACTTTACCGGCAGACTGGATGTTTGAATTTCCACGGCTTTGGCGAAGAAGGATGCCGCCACTGGCGTGATAGTTGCTTGGCCTCAGGTGTAAAGTGGTATGCCCAGGTTTCATCACCCGTGACATTTGAGCCCAGAAAGTTGTCCTGTTCGGCTGCAAGGCGGTGAAGAAATTCGCGGGAAGCATCAACTCGTTGCCGCATGTGGTCCTCAGTCAGCATGCGTGGCACCCATCTTGCGCACACCTTCCGGTAGTTCAATGTTTCCGTTAAAATTTTGTGAGCGGTGCTTCGGGAAACCTCAGTAACCAACGCGCAGAGATCATCCAGGGTGATCCTCCGATCTTCACGCATGCTTTGCTCAACCTTCAACACTGTCTCCTCAGAAATTGATGGTCTCCCGCTCCTTTGTTTGTCGTGAATTTCGGTCCGACCAGCTGCAAACTCTCTACACCACTTACGAACATTTTTGACATCCATGCACGACTCACCATACACTTCCATCAACTGGCGCAGTGCTCTTTGCGTTAAAAAACCGAATAACTGCACGGAATTCGCACTTGGTTGTAACATCCAACGGGAGCTCCACTCTCAACGTCTGCCAAGCCTCAACGCGGCGTGCGCATGTTTACACACAGCACGTGAAGCACTCTTCATAACAGTGCGACCAACTGCCACACAAACAGAGTTCCGTAATTATAAAAAAAATAGGAGACCTTACTTTTGGGATTACCCTCCTAGATGTTATCATGCTGAACAAAGACGAATTTCTTGTAGGGGAGGACATGGTCCTCAAGGATAGTTGCGTATTTATGATGAGATCACTCAGAGAATACCACGAAAACGTTCCCCAGACCGTAACGCTCCGTATTCCAACCTGGACCCTTCTGATGATTGTTGCAGGGTGTTTGCTTTCAGTCCGATGTGATTCATCTGAAAAAGGCCACCTCTCGCCACTCAGTGGACATTCAGTTGCGGCATTGGTGTGCCAATTCCAGCCTTCGTCGCCGATGAACAGCAGTCATCGTGGATTCATGAACGAGGCGTCTGCTGCGAAGGCCCATACTCAGCAAATTTCGCTGAATGCCCGTTGAGGAGACACTGTTGGTGGCCCCTTAGTTCATCTTTCGTTCTTTCTTTCACTGGTGCCATGTCCTGCGCTGACGCAGGGTCGGCATTGTTAGGAACGGATTTGGCAAGGTTAGTGGAAAGGGGTGGCTGGATGCCCTTCATGGTGCCACCCCCTACCCCCTGAGACGAAATTAGCGTACCCCTACTGTCTGCGTCGAGTGTTATGAATGGGACAGTGCGAACGTGTTCAGAAGTCTGCGAGTCGTGTAACTGAGGCGGAACATGGGGACCAGCCCGGTATTCACCTAGCGCGATGTGAAAAACCGCCTAAAAACCACATCCAGGCTGGCCGGCACACCGGCCCTCGTCGTTAATCTGCCGGGCGGATTCGATCTGGGGTGGCCCCTTAGGTCATCTGGGCGGTCAACTGCTTAATATTGCTCGTCTGTGCGCCTGTACACATTTCCACATCCGTCGTGAACCCCTGCCATCTATGGCCCATCGTACGCCACAGTTGCCTCGACGTCGTTTTTGGATAGCGCCGTTTCGCCACTCACGGAATACTTTGACCGCGGCAGCAGGCGAACAGTTTGCAAACTCACCCTTTCGGAAATGCTTCCACCCTTGCCCGAAAGCCAGTGATCATGCCCACTTGGACGTCAGATAAATCATCCCGTTTCCGCAATACGACAACGACTGCGCCGTTTTTCACGTCCCGCCGACATGCTTAATATATAAGTCTGCAGGGTTTCGTGGCCGTTATCACTGAGGTTAAAATCTTCTGGGCTCTTAGGCCGCGTCATATTACTTCGACCAATCGACATTTTGACCCCTCTGCTGGAATCTTATACAGGGTCTTCTGGTCTCCAATGCAAAAAAATGGTTCAAATGGCTCTGAGCACTATGGGACTCAACTGCTGTGGCCATAAGTCCCCTAGAACTTAGAACTACTTAAACCTAACTAACCTAAGGACATCACACACATCCATGCCCGAGGCAGGATTCGAACCTGCGACCGTAGCGGTCGTGCGGTTCCAGACTGTAGCGCCTTTAACCGCTCGGCCACTCCGGCCGGCGTCTCCAATGCAGATTTAGCAGATTCGGATTCCAGCTTCGCCTTCTTTTCCTGTACTTGTGATGCAGAAATGGGTTATTGGGTGAAAAACTTGGGCTACCATTGGTGGGTCGTCGTCACTGGATAGTAAGAGAAGCTTTCACTTGGTAATGGCGAATAAAGAGGCTCTTGGTCAAAACTCCTATGGATACCATTGTTGGACCAACGTCACTGCTTGGAAAGGTTTTCTTCCCGCACTTTTGCTGGAGAAGAGCTATTGGTTAAAATTTCTCCGGCTGCTGTTGTTGGCCCCACACAGTGGCTAGAAGCGAAACGGACGGAACATGAGAGGAGGAATGTTTATCCAAAATATTATTGTCGGCAGGGCGTTGTTTGTATTGCTCTCAGACCGCGGTGTTGGTGAAGGGAGGCATGATGCCGGAAGCATTCAGCTATCCATTCTATTTAAGTTACATGGAATCTTAGAAAATAAAATTGCTTCTCGGACTTTTCTTCCGTAACTGTTGTTTCCCTTACCCAGCACACGTACGTTATTGAAATCTAGGTAAAAGGCCACAGATTTCGTTGCGCCTTACATGCCCTCTACTGCTAGTGCTGCCACCTGCCGCCCGTGAGTGGTTATCGCACGCTGACGTCGAACATAGGCAGTGGTTATAGTAACACGACTGGACCGTGTACTTCTGTGGTTGCAGCTATGCGAGTCTGGCACAGGTTGTCTACACTCATGCTCATAAATTAAGGATAATGCTGATACATGGTGAAACAACGCTCTGTTTGGCAGTTTGCGGGATTAAATCACCTCGGAGTATGACCATGCAGCGCATTTGACCTGCGGTCGTCGCACGGTGGCGCTGGCAGAGATGTGTTGGTGCATGTCAGAGTACGGTGGAACGAGTTAGTGTACATATGTTTTCAAAAGTGCTAATGACGACTGTATGTTGATGGTTCAAACGGCTCTGAGCACTATGGCACTTAACATCTGAGGTCATCAGTCCCCTAGACTTAGAACTACTTAAACCTAACTAACCTAAGGACATCACACACATCCATGCCCGAAGCAGGATTCGAACCTGCTACCGTAGCAGCAGCGCGGTTACGGACTGAAGCGCCTAGAACCGTTCGTCCACGACTGTGTGCTGCAAATGGCTCAAAGAACGCATATTGATGACGTTATGAGGGGTAGAATACTAGTGCGACTGGAGGCTAGTCAAACACAGCAGGTCGTAGCATGGGCCCTCCGTGTGCCACAAAGTGTGATCTCAAGATTATGGCAACGATTCCAGCAGACAGAGAACGTGTCCAGGCGCTACAGTGCGGGACGTCCACAGTGTACAGCACCACAAGAAGACCGATATCTCACCATCAGTACCCGCAGACGACCACGGAGTACTAATGGTAGCCTTGCTCTGGACCTTACCGCAGCCACTGGAACAGTTGTCTCCATACACACAGTCTTCAGACGACTGAACAGACATGGCTTATTCGCCCAGAGACCTCCAAGGTGCCTTCCACTGACCCCTGGTCACAGGAGAACCCGTAAAGCCTGGTGTCAAGAACACAGTATATGGTCATTGGAACAGTGGTCCCAGGTAATGTTCACGGACGAGTCCAGGTAGAGTTATTCTGTTTTCATCTGGCGTGAACCAGAACCAGATACCAACCCCTTAATGTTCTTGAAAGGGACCTGTATGGTGGTCGTGGTTTGATGGTGTGTGATGGAATTATGATTGGTGCATGTACACCCTGCATGTCTTTGACAGAGGAACTTTAACAGGTCAGATGTATCGAGACGTCATTTTGCACCAGTGTGTCCGCCATTTCAGGGGTGCAGTGGGTCCCACCTTCCTCCTGACGGATGGTAACGCACGGCCCTACCGAGCTGCCATCGTGGAGGAGTACCTTGAAACAGAAGATATGAGACAAATGGAGTGGCCTATCTGTTCTCCAGACCTAAACCTCGTCGAGAACATCTGGTATGCTCTCGGTCGACGTATCGCTTCTCGTCTTCAAACCCCTACGACACTTCAGGAGCTCCGACAGGCAGTGGTGCAAGATTGGGAGGCTATACCCCAGCAGCTGCTCGACCATCTGATCCAGAGTATGCCAACCCGTTGTGCGGCCTGTGTACTTGTGTACGGTGATCATATCCCACATTGATGTCGGGGTACATGTGCAGGAAACAGTGGCACATGCGTTTCGGGGCGGTTTTCTCAAATTATCACTAGTACTGTGGACTTACAGATCTGTGTCATGCGTGTTGCCTATGTGCCTATGCTATTAGCCCCAGTTTTGTGTAGAGCCACGTTGTGTGGCACTAAATTCTGCAATAATCCTTAATTTATGGTCTTGAGTGTAGTTTCTCTGAATTCTGCAGCGCACGTCATGAGCCACACGCCGCGTCGCGATGCCCTCGGCGCAGCGATGTTTCATCCGCTAATTAGGGGGAGTCGCGGGGGCCCGCTTTGTTCTCTTTCGCATCGGCGTCGTCGAGAGCGACGCGTGTCGCGTCGAGAACGTGACGTAGCGGCGGGCGCCCGGGCGTCGGCGTCATCGCCGCAGGAAACGCGAATGCGGGACGAGCAGGGGGCGGCCGCGGGAGAAAGCCTCGGCGGGAGGCAGGCCCGCTGTTGCCGGTTCGGATGCGGGCGAAAGGGTTCTCCGTGCCCGCGAGCTGCGCCGACTGCTGCCGATAAGGGTCCGCTCAGACGGGGAGAGAGCTGGAAAGAGGTCAGGGTTATTGTAAAATATATTGTGATAGCCCGGCCCCGCGGGCCTTTCCGCCAGGAAGGAAGCGCAGAAGGGTTGCGGCTTATATTTTGCTTTTTTTTCCCGTGCTCCTTTCTTCTTTTTTCTGCCCCCTGCCAGGGCTGCTTCGCGGTAACAAGAGTGAGGGCAGCTTTCGCCGGGAAACTTTTCTCCCCTTTTGTTGTCCCTCGCTTCTTTTCTCCGAAGGGTGAAATAAATTGCTTCTCGCGGAGCGGTCGTGACCCTGCGTTGGCCGCCGATTGAAGTAAACGGAGGAAACGGACCCCTCTGCTCTCGCTTCCCGGTTCCTGCTAAGTGCTGAAAATGAGAGCCAATGGCAGAAACGTGAAACGAGTTTCCAACTACGCTTTCCTAAGATTACAATCTGTTACAGTTATTGCTCAATAATCTATACATTTCCTTGTATCGTCTATATCTACGCTAATAATAAATTACAATAGTTCAAACGAAAAGTTTTTTTATTGTCTTGTGCACACAGAAGCGTCCCGCATTAGTTACAAGACATCTTCAGTGGCTGTCAGATCGGCGACTAATTCATTATTTTTAAGCCAAACAGTTTTCTCTCAGGTAGCAAACTGGCTGAAAGTTTGGAGTTTTCCTTTTGGTCACTGTTCCCAACATATAGCACTTTTAACTGCCATTTTCTGCGACACACACACATACACACACAAATATTGTGAAACCGAGCAATGACGCATCAACAGAGAAAATGGTAAACGATGTTTATTGACTGGTTTTACCCAAGTGGGCCAGCTTTAAAATAAAAAAGAAAAGAAAAACACAACTCTCCCACTTTTTAACTGTAAAAACTATCCCATTTCCTGTTTACATAATACACCACGATGAAAAAATAAATAGAGCAGAATGTTCTAAGTTCTTATATGTGTATATTGATGAAAATTTAAGCTGGAAACACCATATAATGGACATAATGAAACGTTTGGGTTCGGCTCTCTTTCCCTAACAATAGTTGCCATTTTTCGGATACAGAAGTCAGTAAGGTAACTTATTTGACTGATGTCGTTTAGAGGAATATTCTGGGATTAACCTGACTTACGCAAAATGTATTTAGTGCACAAAAGAAAGTAATTCGAACTATGTGTGATGTTCACACACATAGATGTTGCAGGAATCTCTACAAAGAGCTGGAAATATCACCCACAGTACATTTACTCATTACATTCCTTATCAACAATCCACTTGAGCTTGAGAGCAACAAATTCGCAACACTAAAAGGAAAAATGATCTACATTACCGTTTTGAATTTAACTTTTCCACAGAAAAGGGTGAAATATGCAACTATAAAACTCTTTGACAGTGTAACCATCGAAATAAAATGTCTGGCACAAAGTATAATTGCTTCCAAAAGTAAATTGAAGATGTCTCTCCTTAGCAACTCATCCACTATCATAGCGAATTCTTGAATAGCGACAATTAGTCGTTTTTGCAGAGAAAGAGCCTTCAAATGTCGAGTATGAAGCCATGTAAATGTTTTTTTTTTCGTTTTTACAGGCTCCACATCACAACGTTTATCATGAATATGATCGGTGGATCAACGAACTAAGTAGTGTCGAATTCATAGTTTTCGCGGTCGCTGGGTGGGTTGGTCAAATTTGATCGAATAGAATTCCGCATAAACTCTTCATACTTTTATTAACTTTTCTCGCATTTTAATTCACACATCTTCCTATAAATGTATACAAATTAATACACGCAACTAGATAAAGGGACGGATAAGTCGGAAGACGGTGTAGGTGGCATCCAGGTAGCATAGTTTGTTGCTTTACCCGTTGCAGAGGTCGGCAGAAACATATAAACACAAACACCGATTAGTTCTTGTTCACTCAAAAATTTTTCTATTCTTGTTCCCGACGGAGCAATCAAAAATTTTGCTTGTCATCAAGTTTTGTTTTAATTTATTATTAATATGTAGCATATTTTGCTTTATAACTTTATAAGTATAGTTGTTTTTCAATAATACGACATGAATGATATCGTTTTATAAATATTATATGAATGCATATGCTAATAATTTGCTTACTAAACACTGTGTTCAAGTTTGTTAATACGCAGTCCGTCGCCAGACTAAGCTAGAGGATATTTCTGAGGCTTTTGCCAATCTAGGTAAGATCTCTTTTTTTCACGTGCTTTCTCTATTCTGTTACATATTTTATTAAAAATCAGCTTTTTTTGTAAACTTTAAATGGAAGCAGCTTATTGTATTTATTGTTGTAATCATGTTTCTGCGAGTCAAACTGATACGAAAGTTCAAAATGGCTCTGAGCACTATCGGACTTAACTTCTGAGGTCATCAGTCCCCTAGAACTTAGAGCTACTTAAACCTAACTAACCTAAGGACATCACACACATCCGTGCCCGAGACAGGATTCGAACCTGCGACCGTAGCTGTCGCGCGGTTCCAGCCTGTAGCGCCTAGAACCGCTCGGCCACTCTGGCCGGCTGATACGAAAGAATTGTGTCCTTGCAACCCGTTATGGAACCATAGGGTAACGGGTTCTAAATGAATACCTGTGGATGAATAAATGAAAATTAATAAGTGGACTTGGAATTACTTAATTGTCCCGATGTCCAAGCGCTTTCTGTGCGTTATGCTGGCTTTTCTGTTGACACTCAGTCGTCTTCCCTAATATTTTTCGTCCAGTTAGTGCGGAACATTTGTGTAGTATTATCCGATGGTTATTTTAGCATATACATAGCACTGAATATGTTATTAGACAGTACTTCATAACGTGAAAGAACCAAAGTTTTGGAACACCAATGCATTATTACAATAACCTATATTGATTATCATTTTCCTTCATAATAGCATTCTCAAGTCGACACAAATATTACTATGTTCAAAAAAATCGTATAAAACTACTTCGTTGTTGTTGTATGTTATACTTTGACTGACCAAAATATAGAAGACATGTAACGATAACTATCCGAAAAGTTATCGATATCGAAATAGTATTGGGTATGTGAAAAATTATCTAATGTTGCAAGACTATGTCTTCTGTCTGAACGAAAACAGGAACTTAGTGTAAATCTCTACCTGCATACATGACAACAAAATCCTTATTTTCGAAAGAACCATCGCATATTAGAAGGATGTACATTTCGCATGCAGACAAATATTACCTTTCGGATACTTTGTTAAATTACGTTTAGGATCAAAGTTTTCATTTACCTTTCACAACTGTTCAATGTGCCAACCCCCGGACGCGTGACAAATACCAAGACGATAGTAAAACTCGTCCCTTACATTTGCGAGAATGTATTTTGTTACTGCACGTAACGCTGCTGCTATACCGTGTCGCAGTTCATCCATAGTTGTTGGAAGATGAGGCACATAGACTTTCACAAACCCCTACAAAAGAAAGAAAAGCCTTGGAATGCGGTGACCTGAGTAACCAGTTCATACTGTCGCGCTGCACAGGTCCTATCCCCAGCTTTGTAGGCTGATATCTACTAAGTTGCCTCTAATGGAGTGGGAGAGAGAAAGTCTCCAACGACGCTTAGCACAGCTGATCTTGCAACGGAGAGGAGTTGTTGGCTTTCTAGGAAGCGAATAAGGGTCCAAACACTAAGGCTTCAATTTAAGAACAATACATTTCCCAGTAGTTCAACGTTATTTGGAGAGATTTCTTACAATTACCTTATATCTTTGCAAATCAGTGAACACATCCTACCACTCTATATGTAGGTCCTTTCCAGCAACTTACGGTTCCTGAGTTCTACCTTCCGCTATCAGCGGCGAGAATTCTGCTTGCAACGCGTTCCGATAATACACAATCAAATATTTTAACCACGATAGGAGACTAGTGCGAGGCAGGGCTTCTTTCTGTTTATGTTCTTACAGACAGAAATATAAACTATTACTCATTGATACTACTAGAAACAAGTTTTAAAAAACTTTTTCATTGATAACAGGCAGAAACTTCACGCTCTTAGATGTTGCTGGACACTTATTGAAAACTCAGTTTTCCTCTCCCACATTTGTACAGACTTCTCGCAGTTTTTACTTTTTAGTGACCACCCCCTATGACTCGGCTGTTGTTCTGCTAGCTGCTTCCTGGTAATCGCTGTCTTTCCTCCTTGTACTGCCCGTTTACATACTGGTTTTTCAGGGACTTTTGTACGACTTTCTCCGACAAAGACGTTTTCCGTGACTCTTTCGAAGATCTTCGTAAAGATTCTTCCAGAACGTCCCAGAAGGTTCTCAAATGTTCTGGAAATATGGCAGCGTCTGCTAGTCTCCTTGGTGTCTGAGGGTGTTGTCCTCGCCTAGCCATTACGGCAACGCCGCTCCCTCAGCGGGTTGTCAACAAGTCTTTCATACGGAGCACTGACCACATTTTGATGCTCACTTGACATACCTTGTTTGTTGTCTGAAATAGTACTCTTAATAAAGTTTCTCTCCTTCCCTCTCAACCATGTCACTTCTCACATTAACAAAATTCGATAGTCATTAGAATACTTGCTTTATACTCTAGGAGCTGCAGCACCGTACCATGGAAGAAAATCTCGCTACACAGCTGTAACTACTCCTCTTGATTTCCTCGAGATGTCTGTTGTTTCTCTCCACGCTACTACCTAAATAGTGAAATCAGGGTACTTCCTCCAGTTGCTCAGTACCTATTTTCGTGTCAGTCTTACTTCCATCTCTTTTCTTGTCTATAACCAATATTTTTGTCTTCTTGGTATTTATTTTCATGTTTTATTTTGTTATCTCTTGATTTAACACTTTAATCATTTTATTCGGATCTTTATCTTAGCCTGCCACTATCTGGACTGTTGTCGGCAAGTCTGATGCAGTGAGTATGAATACCGTTAATTTTGGTTGCACTTGTCTTTTCTTTCATTACTTTCTTTGTCTCCTCGATGAACATATTAAATAAAATAAATTTTTCCTTCTTTCTTGCTACCAATGACATTCAATTCAATATTCTGACTTCTGTAAATACTTACAATTAAATGCCTGTCCTCCCACTCAAGTTCTACTTTGAGAATTGCTTTAAACAATAATTTCCAACCAACCATATCAAATGCTTTTGCTAGACTAGTAAATGACATACGTGGTTTTCTGCTTCCTTCTAATCTTCTCTCATGTATAACGAAAACTAAACTAAACACCTTCCGCACAGGCCATGAAGGCCCAAAGGTACCGACCGGCCGCCGCGTCATCCTCAGTCCACAGACGTCACCGGATGCGGATACGGAGGGGCATGTGGTCAGCACACCGCACTCCCGGCCGTCTGTCAGTATGCGAGACCGGAGCCGCTACTTCTCAATCAAGTAGCTCCGCAGTTTGCCTCACAACAGCCGAGTGCACCCCGCTTGCCTACAGCGCTCGGCAGACCGGATGGTCGCCTACCCAAGTGCTAGCCCAGCCCGACAGCGCTTAACTTCGGTGATCTGATGGGAACCGGTGTTACCTCTGCGGCAAGGCCGCTGGCCCTTCTCTCATGTAGAGGATGTAAAACATAGTTTCACCCCTGTAAGAAAAAATTTCCTGAAGAAGATAAAATATAAGTTTTAGTTTTTGTTTTTTTGGTATTCGTTTGTACAGCCGTCTGTGGAAGTGAAATGTGGGAAAAAAACAAGACACAGAAGAAGAGGAAGGACTCGCCAATGCAAAAGGAAATAGGGGAGGACTGTGTTGTCAGCAGAGAGAAGCAGCACCAGCAGAATGGGTCTGTCAGTGTGTTAAATCTAGCAAAATGAACACCTTTGAGATGAATTAGAGCGTAGGCTTCACTCCAGATACCAGCGCCCAACATCACTACCTTCTCTGGTTTCGCCACTTGAGGAGGAATAGGAAGCCATTATTCCACAGACATTCAGGCACATCACTGAAAATGTTCTCAGAAGTGTTCAAGCCGTGGTAAAGGAAAAGAGTGACACATCCCATACGAATACCCACTAAGAGGTTTCTGGGTACTTTTGATCAGATAATTTAGATAGATCTCACTACATGTTGTGTACGTAGTTCCGCGTAGTCAGCGCGTACACAACTTTCCCACTAGAGCGCGCCCCGCTAAGCACAACAGCGCAGGCGCAGCGCTCGTCCGTCTCCGCACTACGAGATGGCGCGATCATAGAGACGGACCAAATTCTGCTTCCGCCGATCCGCGTATTAATATGTAACGCAGCCAATGAGATTGCTGCTAACGTAGAACCTTTTCTCCTCGCGGATCACACTCGCGCAGTGATACCTGAACGCGCGAGGTATTATAACGAGTGCACAGACCTCTGATTAGTCAGTCTGCATTAGTCTGTAGTCAAGTTTCAGTCTGCGCCTAATAAGATTATCATATTCCTGTACATAGCCATGAAGAGAAATGTATAGACATTTTGTCAAGTATCAGAGATATGTGAGAATAAGATTAACGTACCAAGACCAAAGGAACTTCAGATTGTCAATTGTAAACAGCATCCAGAATCAAGTTAAATAAGGTTTATGATTGTTATTATTTTAATAAATGTGTGTGAAAATTAATCAAGTTCTGTTTAAAGTTGGTCACCGTCAATCTGCTACTCTAAGCGTGCAAGTGGCATTTCTATCATCTGACCTAACGGCAGAAGATAAACACGCCACGATAAGACCACGAGACATATTGCTGACACTCGCCTACTTTGTTAGAGCGACAAGTCAAATAATCTGATGGTGTGTGTACCGAAGGTCTTACAGTACGCACACCACACTACAACATATCCTGTGGCTCTCAGAGCAGCTTATTTCGCAATGGGGCCGGTGGAGGGGGGGGGGGGGAGAGTGAGGAATGTACAGAGGCCAAGATATGTTGTAGCATCCAGTAGATATGGGGATCCGAAAAGCCTTGCACAAGACAGGCTAACGTCGAGAGCTGCATTAAACCAGGGAGGCTATTGGCGGATTAATTTAGCTACGAACTATCAATAAAATTCTTCTGGGTTTGAGGGCGCATTGTCAACTATAAAATTCCGACGTTTCGGCGACTGCTGCAAGACGCCTTCCTCAGGGTGTACTGCTAACTGCAGAGAGAGCACTTGTTTGGTTGCTTATACACTATGGAGGAACGCTGTCCCTGGATATGAGGGTGAGGAGGAAGGGTATCAGGTGTTATTGGTCTTTGCGTTGAGTGCATTGGCAGGAATAGGCGTTTTCCACTGGAGTTTCCTTTATTGCTTGCCACTGGTGGAAATCGACGAATGGGAAACTGGGCGGCAACTGCTGCGTACCGTTGTTTACTACCTGCCTAGTATCGAGTAGGGCGCGTCAGCACTCTGTGTACCCTCCGCCGCTGTGGCCTACTGCGGCCCTGTTGCTTTGCGAGAGCTGTCCTTATGCAAAGCTGTCACTGCAAGCAGCCAAGACGCTGGAAGTCGGTACCCGTCTTCTCTAATTTATAGCTGACAGTGCGGCGTCAACCCAGAAGAATTTTATTGGCTGTGACAACGGCCGCGGAAGCCTACCTTTGCATTTAGCTAAGAGCTGTCTCACGAAACGCCGCGGCAGCTGCAGCGCGCCAGTAGCCGTCAGCAGCCAGCGGGTCGACAGTCGGCGGGAGGCGGGAGGCGGCGCGCGCCAGGCACTGACCAGCTCAAGAGCTGCCGCGTCGACCGTCGCGGGATCGATACCTCGCCGCCGCTGACGGCTGGCGGTGCCGGCGCGACTGCGACCGCGGCCGCGGGGCTCCCCCGCCCTGGGGGAGGCGGCGCCCGCGTGAGGGAGGCCCAGCGCGGCGCGGCGCTCTAATGTCTGCGGGTCACGCCAGCCGCCACCCCCTCGAGTTTTCACCTCGCAATGTCCAAAAGTCTACTTCGAATGTTCACCTCCTGTTGTAATATTCTCGCGGTCAAGGGATGCCAAATAAAGCCGGTATTATACGACACACCTGTGGTATATAATCACTGTTGATCCATTGTGGAATCGGGACAGTGACAGGTCAAATATTCACCAAGGAAAATCGCCAAACTACCGCATGTTTTGAAGAAGTTGTTTTTCTCAAAAAACTAGTTTCGTCATCTCAATAATGTCAACTTCAGGCTCCTACGCACTCCACGTACAGACAGATATATCGATACTTGCATACTGAAGCCAGCAATGTGAGGACTCCGTGAATTCCTCTTTGGGGTGTTTACTCGGAAGACTTGATAACAAACAAGTCTTCGAACTAGACACGGAATCCACATATTGATGGCTCCAGTATGCATACTCGTATATCCGATTGTTGTACTTGGAATGCGTAGGAGCCTGAATATAACATACTGAGATCACGAAACTGGTTGCCTAAACAAAATAACTTCTCAAAACATGCTGCTGTTGGCGATTTTCCTTGGTAAATGTGGTATACAGGCCTGCACCAGCACCCCAAGCGTACAAATCTGGAACTGTCAACTTTTCTGTTAGCCGTATTACACAACGCACCTAACGTGTATCTCTGCACCAGCCCACCAAAGGTAAATATCCGGTATTGTTTACATCGCTGAGTGTGAAGTTGATATTTTCGTAAAGCTGTTATTTACTCGTTCTGAAAACTCTGAGAGGTCTAAGATCCTATTTATTAAACAGTACTGTTATACTGTGCACCTAGAATGAAATAACGTCATTATTACGCAGAATTATGGAGTTAAGTGTTCAGTTTGTGCCACGTTGATACAAGTAAATAATTATATACACTATGTGATCAAAAGTATCCGGACATCCTTTAAAACATACGTTTTTTCACATTAGGTGCATTGTGCTGCCACCTACTGCAAGGTACTCCATATCAGCGGCCTCAATAATCATTAGACATCGTGAGAGAGCACAATGGGGCGCTCCGCGAAACTCACGGACTTCGAACGTGGTCAGGCGATTGGGTGTCACTTGTGTCATACGTCGGTAGGCGAGATTTCCGCACTGCTTAACATCCCTAGGTCCACTGTATCCGATGTGATAGTGAAGTGGAAACGTGAAGGGACACGTACAGCACAAAGGCGTACAGGCCGACCTCGTCTGTTGACTGACAGGGAGCGCCGACAGTTGAAAAGGGTCTTAATCTGTAATAGGCAGACATCTATCCAGACCATCACACAGGAATTCCAAACTGCATCAGAATCCACTGCAAGTACTATGACAGTTAGGCGGGAGGTGATGAAAACTTAGATTCCATGGTCGAGCGGTTGTTCATAAGCCACACATCGCGCCGATAAATGCCAAACGGCGTCTCGTTTGGTGTAAGGAGCGTAAACATTGCACGATTGAACAGTGTAAAACTTTGTGTGGAGTGACGAATCACGGTACACAATGCGGCGATCCGATGGCAGAGTGTGGTTTTGGCGAATGCCCGGTGATCATCTGCCAGCGTGTGTAGTGCCAACAGTAAAATTCGGAGGCGGTGGTGTTATGGTGTGGTCGTGTTTTTCATGGGCTTGCACCCCTTATTGTTTTGCGTGGCACTATCACAGCACAGGTCTATATTGATGTTTTAAGCACCTTCTTACTTCTCACTGTTGAATAGCAATTCGGGGTTGGCGACTGCATCTTTCAACACGATCGAGCACCTGTTCATAGTGGACGGCCTATGGCGGAGTGGTTACAAGACAGTAACATCCCTGCATCCCTGTAATGGACTGGCCTCCACAGAGTCCTGACCTGCATTATATAGAATACCTTTGGGATGTTTTGGATCGCCGACTTCGTGCCAGGCCTCAACGACCGACATCGATTCCCCTCCTCAGTGCAGCACTCCGTGAAGAATGGGCTGCCATTCCCCAAGAAACGTTCCAGCACCTGATTGAACGTATACCTGCAAGAGCGGGTCATCAAGGCAACACCATATTGAATTCCAGCATTACCGATAGATGGCGCCACGAACTTGCAAGTCATTTTCAGCCAGGTGTCCGGCTACTTTTGATCACATAGTGTATGTTTACGTTTCACGGCTTTTTAGTCATGGAAGAAACAACTATCTATGCGGCATTTGCCGTGGCAGGAGAAGGGCACAACGACGATGTAATGCTGGGATACGAACTGGGTTCGACCCTGCCTGAGAGCAAGGGATGAGACATAATATTACCTGTTAATGAAACAGTTGAGGCCCGAAGATCCACATGAATTTATGAACTTTGTCAGAATGTATGTGCCTTGTTTTGACGCGCTGCTGTCTATCGTACATGAAGGATCCGCTCAAGTGACACAGTAATGAAAGAAGGTGCAAAACTGCTTTTACAGTCCTCAGTATGTAGCCATGAACAAAAAGATGTAGAAAGTTAATACCATTTGTTTTGTTTAAAAAGCTGTGAGAGTTTCCACATAAAAAATTCCAGCTCGTCCTCGTAGTTACACGCGAAATCAGTGGACGAGTCAGTAGCGTCAGTCTTAGCAACTGGCATCCGTTAGGTGAGCTATATTGTTGTGTGAAAAAACTTGATGTCTACCGTGAACTGTAATAGCATGTTAGCTTAATCTGGAAAAGCTATACAGCAATGGCAAACGGCAGTATGAAAGTGGAACTAAATTTAATTGCTAATATAAGTGTGGTTGGGTCCAGCCATTGTAAGAAAGTGCTTTGTCACCACTCAGTATTGGAAAGAAATGGTATGAGCTGTTCCGCTTTCACATAAATCCTTTTTAGTTAAAATATTTTTATAGACAAAATCGTACGAAGGGTGGTCTCTGTTTCACCCTTCTCTTACCCTTGACCGGTCGCCGCAAAAAAAACAGTGTCAATTAAGAATCAGCAAAATACAGCGGGAGGGGAGTTACATCTGTCAGTGTTTGTCGACAGTTTTCTTAACTGTCTTTTGGATGTTGCATTTCTATTTAATTTCTGTGCGTACAAAGAATTATTGGAGAAAATTTCCGCCTAAAGAAAGACACAGGTCATCTATTTTACCCAGTCATGTTTCAGCTCTTTAAGTGTCATCTTCAGCATCTTTTACTATCCTGCCTCAAACAATTTTGGTCATATGATAATAATTTGTGGAGATACATATAAATCCGACTTAAAGCTGGTTGACAATAAGTCATGTCACGGAAGATTAAACACTTAAGACTAGCCAGATGTATACACAACGAATAAATATACTCAGATACAGTTTCCGCTAAGCTTTAGTGGTCGAGGTGGCGAATTTTCTGACATACGTAAGCCATTTTTAACATTTATAACTGCCGCGTTAAGACGTCGACACATTTTTTATAAATACAATTATGCGATTTTTATCAGTGCCATTGGGAAGAGCGTTCGAAGAGGTCTTCACCAATATAACGTATGCTAAACTTGATCAAACAGTAACAAGACAACCGCTGCCCCCCACCGGGAGGAGGTGTCTCTCTATACCAAGTTAAAGCGTAACTACAGAGCCTTTTGCGACGGAATCCTTAGATAAAACGTTCTCGAAAAACTTGCTATGTTAAATTACGATAAAATCTCCAGCTTTCGATGATTGCCGCCATCATCATAATCATTATCATCAGGGGATAAGTCGGACTTAACTTCTGATGATGGCGGTGGAGGCAATCATGGAAAGCTTGGGATTTTATTCGAATATGACGCAGAAAGCTCACCGAGAACTTTTCATCCAAATCCTGACTGTATCCAATTCTTACGTTCTGTCATTGCAAAAAATTAAAAAAATATAACTTAAAAAGTAGTAAGAGTAAAGAATGAAGTTTTCCAACGAAAAAAAGCAAGTGATGAAAGAAATTTAACAAACATTTTCAGCAGCTGTAACACACAGTTCATATGTCACTATGAGACACCTTGAGTGCGCGAGTGGGACCAACCAAAGGAGTGTTCTGCGAGTGTTAAGCACACTAGACAAAAGAATTACTCGCATCCTGGAGGCATCTCGCTAATATAGCCTGACGCCTTGATAATGGCTTCAATTCAGCGAGGAAGGGGTTCTTCCGGTACGCCGTCTCCAGCTGAAGTCACTCATTGATGATTAGGCCCCGTGAAGATGCCGAACACTCCCAAAACTTTCTTTTAGGATGTCTCAGTGCTCGTCAGACCTGGAACGTATGCGTCAAGCCCTGAGAACGATGCTGTTTGCATTACAAGAGATGGAAGCGTCCTCACGATACTCATTATGAAGATGTAGAGGAAGCAACACTTGGTCACCGGGAATGTTTAAATAAATACCATGGTTCAAATGGCTCTAGACGCTATGGGACTTAACATTTGAGGTCATCAGTCCCCTAGAATTAGAATTACTTAGACCTAACTAACCTAAGGACATTACACACATCCATGCCCGAGGCATGATTCGAACCTGTGACCATAGCAACAGCGCGGTTCCTGACTGAAGCGCCTAGAACCGCTCGGTCACAGCGGCAGGCAAATACCATGGTAGCTTGTGATAAAGGGGGGCAGAAGGACAGAATTGGAGTGGAAACTGCCAGGAATCAATTTAATTGACAGGAATACCGCACAAGATGTTACTATAATTGTTTTAACACACATGAAATTTAATTGAATAAACATTAATAATTAAAAATATGAAACACTTCTGAAAATTTCAAAATCAGTGCCTAATTACGCCGAAGGCTATCAAAAGAACAAGAAGGCAGTGCAGTTCCAATAAGAATTGTACAGGGAATGACTAAGAAAAAATGCTTCAAAAGACAACTTCAGTTAAATGCACATTTCGCACAGAAGGTAACTTACTGCGTTAAGGAATTACTTTTACGAAAATCACAAATAAATACGGAAAACTTAATCACTCACGATTTTTAAAAGGGAAAATACCAGAGACATCAAAGAGTTCGGCGAAATATCAAGTTGCAACAAGTTGGATGTAAAATGTCTTAACTGCGTAAGAAAGAATAATAATAATTTTTTTAGAAATCTCCAAGAACGTTCAGAACCCAGTCACCGTAAACTGCTCTTCCCTTGCTATGGACAACTCAAAAGCTTCATTAAAGTACAAGGTTTTCAGCCAATAGCCTTTCACGAGCTTATTCGCTTTCGGAACATGAAACTGACTAGGACTTCGATGATTGGTCAACAAAACCCTCAAAACTACAGTAATTACAAAGTCAGACAAGAGTAATCGGTTCTACGATAAATAAAACACACAGTTAGGTACAGCCTCAAAATCTACGTTCTTAAACACTATAAAATAAATAAAAAATACCAGATCTTGGCAAGCACATACACCTAGCTCGACACAAAACTCTTAAACCGATCAACCATCTGGAGAATATCGGAGGGTACTATGAACTCGGTACCGAGAATAATGATACTATCAATAAAGCCCACCTGCAGTTTCTTCCTTTGCAAACTTATCAACTCGATATGCAAGCTCAGTTGAACTGTTACTCCACTGATGGTGACTATGAATGTCTGTCATGGCGAACCATTATACACTGTTCAGCCAGAACATTATCACCACTGACCCACACTCGATACAAACCCGTCCAGGAGACAGTAGTGCCACCTGGCGAGGAATGACTGCTAGTCAAAGACACGCACGGTGAATTTAGTATTACTAAGCGTGCTGTCCGTGTGTAGAATTGGGAATAGTATGGGTTAAAAACAGTCTTGGTTGCATTTTTAGTCTTTTATTTAAAAAAAATTGCAACCAAGACTGTTTTTAACCAATACTGTGAAGCACTGGTTTGCTGTATGCCACATATGGATTGGAAGAATTTCTATAGAATTGGGAAGGTGCGCGATCTGTCTGAGTTTGAGTGAGGGCAGATTGTGATGGTCCAGGGGCTCGACACGAGCAGTTCAGATACTGCGCGACTTGTCGGGTGCTCGAGGAAATTAAGGTCGTGGGGTTGTGCGGCCACCCCTCATTATAGATGTCGGACGTCTTAGACTGGGCAGATGCTAAAACAGGACTGGCGGGTGGCAATACTAACATGAGACTTTAATTCGGCAGGGTACATGTGTGTCTGAACACACTGTGAACCGAACACAAGTAACGATGGCCCTCCACAGCCGACGACCCAACCACGTGCCAACGTTGACACCACGACAGCGGCAATTATGACTGAAATGGACACTTGACATCGGCACTCACTGGACGTTGGCGCAGTGGCAGAGCTTTCCATGATGTGACGAATCCCGATCCTCATCATGCGATGGAGAGCGTGAATCTGCGTGGTACAGCTGCTTGACACCAGTACTGCAGGACAGAGACAAGCTGGTGGCGGCTCCATTATGATCTGGGGAACATACTCATGGTCATCCGTGGGTCCAGCGGAGCTCGTGCAAGACCGTGACGGCCAAGGAGTATTCTTCAGTGGTTTCAGACCACACACAACCCCTCATGACGATCATGTATCTCGACGGCAGTGATATTTTTCAACAAGATAATGAGCCATGTCACAAGGGCAGGTTCGGGGAACACAGTAGCGAGTTCCCGTTGGTGTGCTGGCCCCCCAGCTCGCCAAATCTGAACCCGATCGAACACGTATGGAATGAGATTGAACGTGGCGTCCGAGTTCATCGCCCCCTCCCGGAATTAACGGGTATTAGGTGACGTGTATGGGGATGAGGTGCCAACTCCCTCTATCAAGGCCTCACTGCTTCCATGCCACGACACGTCGTCACTGTTATCCGTGCGGAAGGTGGACATAGTCGGTATTAGGTAAATGGTCATAATATTCTGGCGGATCAATGTATATAGCGTCACTAACGACCTCCGACAACATAGAAAGTGTTTAAAAAAAATTAAAATTTGTGGTAAGGACTTATGGGACCAAACTGCTGAGGTCATCGGTCCCTAAGCTTACGCACTACTTAATCTAACTTAAACTAACTTACGCTAAGGACAACTCACACACCATGCCGAGGGAGGAGGACTCGAAATTCTGACGGGGGGAGCCGCGCGGACCGTGACATGGCGCCTGAGACCGCGCGGCTACTCCGCGCGGCAGAAAGTATCAGTTCATAAATTGCTCCCCAAGCAGTTTTTCTCGGCGGTACACTTTCCACATCCGTAACAGATGTTAACCAACATTAACGAAGCCGAGCTGCCTTCCTTTTTGAGTAACAGTTTTACATAACCAGCACAGCTTGCACGTCAACATAGAAGTGGATCTAAATCCGACACACGTCCTCACACAGTCACCGCCGGAGCTGTTTTCAGGTACTGTGACCAGCCAGCAGGCACGAGGAACGCTGGTCATACTCGCTGCAGCCACAGACTTCCTTTATCGAACCGGCGGAGCTGCTAATATCGCCGGGGTTCAGTACTCCCTCGGGCATGGGTATGTGTGTGTTGCTCTTGGCGTAAGATAGTTTAAGCAGAGTGTAAGTCTGGGGGCCGATGATCTTAGCAGTTTGGTCCCTTAGTAATTCACACCGATTTGAACATTTTTCACTAATATGTTCTACACCGCCCCCTCAGGCCATGACAGAGATGTCGCACACCTCACTCAGTAAAGATGGGCGACCGATGCGAGCACTCGCGCGGGTCAGCTTGAATGAGGTGCCCTAATTTATGGAACTCGTGATACAAGAACTACCGGCAAAATTCACAGAATCACGACCACAAGAACTATAGTGTCTGCTCATTGAGTATTAAACGCCTCATTGGGATGTCTATGAACTCGTCTTGTTGTCTCATTCGAAAATGAGGCAAAATAGTGACTCGTTAGACTGCAATTAAGCCTCGCGTCAGCTACTGTCCTGCTGCAGTGTTGTTTCCCACTGAGGATGTACCGCTGACGAAAATGGTCTTCTGGGAGCTAGATCCAGTTTCCACTACATTCACAATGTGCTATCGAGAACTTGTTGCGGTGGAGTTACATTCGCTGACAGCATCTGCTTTTAGAATTCGAAACTTGTTGTCAATAAGAAGGAGAAACACTTGTCTCCAGACTCTGACTCTTGGGTCTATTTATGAGACATGTTCTTACAACACGTTACGTGCTACAAGTGGTACACCATTCCTTGTAGACACTTTGGACAGTCTGCTTAGGTACACCAACAAATCGGCCTTCGTCCACGGAGTGATCGTCGAGACGTCCAAACACACTAACATTTTTTTTGCCATTCTGTCACGTCTCCATGTCGAATCATCTTACTGCGCTGATTCCATGCATCCGACTGTTACATATACGTCAGCAGAAGACTGCCTGCTAGCAGTTCTAAACCATCCACAATGATCCAATGCGTTCAGTGTTCTGTTTTAAGGGAATTACTGATATTTCGTCTGGTGTGCTTACATTATATCACCATATGCTCAGGGATTAAAAAGTTGAGTTAGTGTTGTGTATCACTACATTATTTGTTGCTAGCAAAGTTTTCACACTAGTGGGTTCAAAGAAAACTTGAGTTTGATTTCAAACACGTACCCGACTCATACGATATTAGTTATGGTGACTTTAACTTACCTTCGATAAGTTGACGAAAATGCATGTTTAATTCCGGAGATACGCATAAAATATCATCCGAAATTGTGCTAAGCACATTCTCTGAAAATTATTTCGAGCAGTTAGTTCACGAGCCCACGCGAATAGTGAACGGTTGTGAAAACACACTTGACCTCTTAGCAACAAGTAATCCTGAGTTAATAATGAGCATCAAAACCGATACAGGGATTAACGAACACAGTGCTGTCGTAGCAAGACTGAATACTGTAATACCAAAATCCTCCAGAAGTATGCCAAAAATATACCTGTTCAAAAAGGCAGATAAAAATTTACTTGACGCCTTCCTGGGAGACAATTTCCATTCATTCCAAATTAATAATATAAGAGTAGACCAGATGTGACTTGAATTCAAAGAAATAGTATCGGCAGCAATTGAGAATACATACCAAATAAATTAACAAACGACATGGGTGATCCTCCTTGGTACACAAAACAGGTAAGAACATTGTTACAGAAACAACGAAACAACGAAAGATCCCCAAGATTGGCGATCTTTTACAGAAGCTTGAAATTTAGCGCGATTTTGAAGGCCGCTGTGGCCGAGCGGTTCTAGGCGCTTCAGTCTGGAACCACGTGACCACTACGGTCGCAGGTTCGAATACTGCCTCGGGCGTGGATGTGTGCGATGTCCTTCGGTTAGTTAGGTTTAAGTGGTTCTAAGTTCTAGGGGACTGATGACCTCAGATGTTAAGTCTCATAGTGGTCAGAGCCATTTGGACCATTTTTAAACGCGGACTTCGATGCGAGATGCTTATAACAGTTTCCACAACCAAACTTTGTCTCGAAACCTGGCAGGAAATCCAAAGAGATTCTGGTCGTTTGTCAAGTACGTTGGCTGCAAGAAACAATCAATGCCTTCTCTGCGTGATAGCAATGGATATTCTATCGAAGAAGTGCTGCCAAAGCAGAGTTACTAAACACAGCCTGCCGAACTGCCTTCACAAAAGTAGACGAAGTAAATATTCCAGAATTCGAATCGAGAGCAGCTGTCAACATGAGATACGTAGAAATAAATATCCTCGGAGTGGTGAAGCAACTCAAATCACTTAATAAAAGCAAGTCTTCTGGTCCAGACTGTATACCAATTAGGTTCCTTTCGGAGTATACTAATGGATTAGCTCCATGCTTAACATATACAACAGTTAGCTCGACGAAAGATCCGTACCCAAAGACTAGAAAGTTGTTCCGGTCACACCAATATTCAAGAAAGGTGGTAGGAGTAATCTACTAATGTACAGGCCCATATCGTTAACGTCGATATGTAGCAGGATTTTTGAACATATATTGTGTTCGAACATTATGAATTTCCTCCAAGAAAACGGTCTATTGACACACAGTCAACATGTGTTTAAAAAAAAAATCGTTTCTGTGAAACATAATTAGCTCTTTATTCATATTAAGAGTTGGGTGCTATTGACAAGGCATTTCAGATCGATTCCGTATTTCTGGATTTCCGGAAGGCTTTTGACACTGTGCGACACAAGCGGCTTGTAGTGAAATTGCGTGCTTATGGAATATCGTCTCAGTTATGTGACTGGATTTGTCATTTTCTGTCAGAGAGGTCACAGTTCGTAGTAACTGACGGAAAGTCATCGAAGAAAACAGAAGTTATTTCTGGCGTTCCCCAAGGTAGTGTTATAGGAACTTTGCTGTTCCTTACGTACATATACCATTTTGGAGACAATCTGAGCAGCCGTCTTCGGTTGTTTGCAGATGACGGTGTCGTTTATCGACTAATAAAGTCATCAGAAGATCAAAACAAACTGCAAAACGAATTAGAAAATATATCTGAATGGTGCGAAAATTAGCATTTGACCCTAAATAACGAAAAGTGTGAGGTCATCCACATGAGTGCCAAAAGGAATTCGTTAAACTTCGGTTACACGAAAAATAAGTCTAATCTAAAAGCAGTAAATTCAACTACATACCTAGGTATGACAATAACGAACAATTTAAATTGGAAGGAACACATAGAAAATGTTGTGGGGAAGGCTAAGACTGCGTTTTCTTGGCAGGACACTTGGAAAATGTAACAGATCTACTAAGGAGACTCCCTACACTACACTTGTCCGTCCTCTTTTAGAAAACTGCTGCGCGGTGTGGGTTCCTTACCAGATACGACTGACGGAGTACATCGAAAAAGTTCAAAGAAGGGCAGCAAGTTTTCTATTATCGCGAAATATGGGAGAGAGTGTCACAGAAATGATACAGGATTTGGGCTGGACATCATTAAAAGAAAGGCGTTTTTCGTTGCGACGGAATTTTCTCACGAAATTCCAATCATCAGCTTCCTCCTCCGAATGCGAAAATATTTTGTTGGCTCCGACCTACATAGGGAGAAACGATCACCACCATAAAATAAGGGAAATCAGAGCTCGTACGGAAAGATATAGTTGTTCGTTCTTTCCGCGTCCTATGCGAGATTGGAATAAAAGAGAATTGTGAAGGTGGTTCGATGAACCCTCTGCCAGTCACTTAAATGTGATTTGCAGAGGATCCATGTAGATGTAATTATTGTTCGCAAGGTGCCCGGGTTCGATTCCCTGCCGGGTCGGAGATTTTCTGCGCTCGGGGACTGGATATTGTGTTGGTCTTAGATCATACCGTCACAATATACAAACTATTGTTGAGATGAAGTGGGCTTGTCCTGAAAGCCAATGAAATACAAAAAATATATTATTGTCCACACGTTACTATGTAGTAAAAAAAATGTTCTTGTGATGGTAGAGAAGAGCTGATGTTGGCAGTATCCTCCTGCGTGTTACTCTCGCAGGAGGGAATTGCGTTAACTTTAATCGATGAAGAGGCTGTCTAAACCATATGTAATTGAAGACGAGGCAGAAAATTGTCACGAGAACCATTTGTTTCATAGTATAAAGAGTCGTTATAGAACGTACATGCCACTGCTTGGAGCTGCCATCTACGCGTATCTATGAGAAATGTTAAAGGGAACCGGAAAGGAATGTCGTCTCTGCGCATGCCGAAATTAGTCCGTTATTTATAAGTTCATTGTATGCTTCAGAGTTGAGTCAAAGACATTTTAAGGATAGAGTGATTTGTTTGGTAGTAAATAATTAGACCTTAATTTTTTTGTGCAGTTTATGGAGACATGACCAGTCAAATAACAATAGGTACATATTCGGCGTAGTACACTACTGGCCATTAAAATTGCTACACTAAGAAAAAATCAGATGATAAACGGGTATTCATTGGACAAATATATTATACTAGAACTGACATGTGTTTACATTTTCATGCAATTCGGGTGCATAGATCCTGAGAAATCAGTACCCGGAACAACCACCTGTGGCCGTAGTAACGGCCTTGATGTGCCTGGGCATTGAGTCAAACAGAGCTTAGATGGCGTGTACAGGTACAGCTGCCCATGCAGCTTCAACACGATACCACAGTTCATTAAAAAAAGTGACTGGCGTATTGTGACGAGCCAGTTGTTCGGCCACCATTGACCAGACGTTTTCAGTTAGTGAGAGATCTGGAGAATGTGGTGTCCAGGGCAGCGCTCGAACATTTTCTGTACCGAGAAAGGCCCGTACAGGCCCTGCATCATGCGGTCGTGCATTATCCTGCTGAAATGTAGGGTTTCGCAGGGTGTAGAGCCACGGGTCGTAACACATCTAAAATGCAACGTCCACTGTTCAAAGTGCCGTCAGTGTGAACAAGAGGTGACCGAGACGTGTAACCAGTGACACCCCATACCATCACGCCGGGTGATACGCCAGTATGGCGATCACGAATACACACTTCCAATGTGCGTTCACTGCGATGTCGCCAAACACGGATGCGACCATCACGATGCTGTAAAAAGAACTTGGATTCGTCCGAAAAAATGACGTTTGGCATTCGTGCACCCAGGTACGTCGTTGAGAACACCATCGCAGGCGCTCCTGTCTGTGATGCAGCGTCGAGTGTAACCGCAGCCACGGTCTCCGAACTGATAGTCCATGCTGCTGCAAGCGTCGTCGAACGGTTCGTGCAGATGGTTGTTGTCTTGCAAACGACCCCATCTGTTGACTCAGGGATCGAGACGTGGCTGCACGATCCGTTACAGCCAAGCGGATAAGATGCCTGTCATATCGACTGCTAGTGATACGAGGCCGTTGGGATCCAGCACGGCGTTCCGTATTACTCTACTGAACCCACCGAGTCCATATTCTGCTACCAGTCATTGGATCTCGACCAACGCGAATAGCAGTGTCGCGATACGATAAACCACAATCGCGATAGGCTACAGTCCGACCTGTATCAAAGTCGGAAACGTGATGGTACGCATTTCTCCTCCTTACACGAAGCATCACAACAACGTTTCACCAGGCAACGCCGGTCAACTGCTGTTTGTGTATGAGAAATCGGTTGGAAACTTTCCTCTTGTCAACACGTTGTATGTGTCGCCACCGGCGCCAACCTTGTTGAATACTCTGAAAAGCTAATCATTTGCATATCACAGCATCTTCTTCCTGTCGGTTAAATTTCGCGTGTGTAGCACGTCATCTTCGTGGTGTAGCAATTTTAATGTCCAGTTGCTACCAAAATTTTACGCGAAGTTTATCCATGTGTATCGGACGTTCGTAAATGCAAAATGTGGCCTCCTAAATTCAGTTTCGGTAATTTAGATCCATCCGACTCGTATCGATCAGGAAGACCAACAACTTTAGACAGTGACGTGTTAAGGGCGGAAGTGGAAGAAAACCGAGTCATACAATCGAGGAACTCTTAACCAAGCTTGGTAGACCATCCAAGATCATTTGAAGCAGATTGGTAAATGCACAAGAAAGGTGGCCGACTGACCGATCCACCACATGCAAGTTATTGTTCCAACGGCACAACAGAGGAGCGTTTTTCGATCGCTTGATCGCTGGAGATGGCACATGGGTCCTCCATAATAAATCAAAACGCAAAAGGCAGTGGCTCTCTCCGAATAAATCGCCACGAAGTACAAGTGAGCGAGGTTTACACCCCAAACAGCGCTTTTAAATGTCTTGTTGGAGAATTCATGAGGTAGTTCATTTTGAAGCACTGAAACCTGAACAAACGGTGAATACAGACCTTGACCGCGAACAATTGGATCGAGTAAATCAATCCTTGATTGAAAAGTGCCCAGCGATTGTCATCAGAACAGGCAAAAGGTTATCTATAACATTAAAAATTGAAGCTTTTTCAACAGTTTGAATTTAGTGTCAAGAAACGACATTACATTCCCGTCCCCCTAGTAAATAATTCGTCAGTCTTCAGATGGGTAAAAGAAATGTTCAGCAATATATGTGAGCCTTAAGTTAAAAACCCGAAAAATTTGACTTATGCCACTGTTCTTTTTCACCTTTTGCATGGCGTTACAGTTCACTGTATGCTTTCAGCAGGGAGCTGGGCTCCAGAAATACTTGTAACATTTACTGTGTGCTCGAAACGTGGTTACCAATATACATTTTCACGCTTGAATCTTGTACTGATGTAAAGTGACAAGAGGCAGGAAAACATCTTACAACAGCTACAGGCATCGCCATAATCTTTGATATCTTTACTGCAACTGGCTGTTTGCCAACAAACAGCAGATTTCTGGGACAGTTGATGTGAGGAAATACAGCTTCCAGGAAAATTGCAGGAGACGTCTTTTACTTCATTTAGTGGCTAAACACCTCAACAATATCTTTTCAGAATTCTTTATTTTCATTTCTTCAGAGTAGATAACCGACAATGCTTTCTTCAAAATAGCAACGTGCATGTACAGAATAAACTGAATATTCATTTTCGAATGTTGTTTCTTTATATATCTCCAATCAACGTCTTTAGCAGTCGATATTACTCGTATCATTAGCTGAATTACGGGACAGACTCCTCCTTCCAGGGAGGTGATTCAGTGCGATAAAATGCTCAAAAAAATGTTGCACAACCTGCATTATATGCGAAATAAATACGGTGCACATTTTTCCACATTTGTAAAACCGAACTTTCCTGATGGGTAACATTGATATCATAATGATAAAATATTTTGCGTCGTTAGCCACGGCATACTCCTCTTCGAACTTATTCACTGCTGGACGTTTCGATTGCTGGGATTCTCTTTAGGATCCAACTGGTATCCCAGAGCGGCTGAAAAGTATCGAAAGTGTCGCGTTCACCTACTAACGCTGGTTATCCCACTCTTCTTCGAAGAAGTAGAGTTACAGGATAGAAATCTTGAGCCTGCTACTGGGAATATTATGGTTGTTGTGCCGCTTCGTTTGCTTCCTGGTTGTTGTTTATATTCCTCGCTTGCCCTGGGGCGGAAGAAACATCGTTTTATAAGTGAACACGACAGTCTTTCAGCAATATTCAGCCATCCATTAACACGAGTTGGAATTCTAAGGAATTCTAAAGATGTCTGAAGAGTAATATGACGTGACCTGACGACTCGAAGGTTTATCATCAACGGAAACGGCAACGGAGGCTGCAGAGCTATGTAGGGTGTTGAAAAAGAGTATTCCTCTGTTTGACAGGTCGCAGTACGGATCAAAAAAATGACCAGTAAAAATGGGCTATAAAATGCATACCTTAAGATCTGTGAGCGCTTGTTCATCTCTGCTTCTGTGAAACATCTTTTCTTCGCCGAGGTCTTTGTCATTCCGGATGACTGCAGTCAAACAATCGAGAATACAGTGATCTGTTACTGTGAAACAGCAGAGGTGTGATCTGATTGCTATCACATACGACCTGCACTTGTGCGTCTTCGCTAAAGGTGGTGATCAATATGGTGTCCATTGATGTTAAGGGCATGATTCTGTCAGACGTCTTGGGGAATCACGCTGTAACGCCGGAAATGCAATCCTCCTATTTCCATCTATTGCACTATAATTTCTTTTCCTTTATTTTGTTACCTGAAGATATGACGTTTCTGTGTCTTTATATATTGTAATTGTTTTACTATTTGTATATATATGCATTTATGTCGATGTATAATTGGTTTGTTTTGTGAATATTATTTGTATTTATACGCTGGGTCTGGCCTAGGGAAAACTATGCTATCAAACGAATACATCGATAGGTCGTGTAGAGAACCAAAGTGTTTAGGATCTTTGGTAGGGTTAACTCTGTCGCGTGGAGCGCGGGCAGAGGGGGAGTCTGGCTGGAGTAGGGCGGTGGAGAGGTGTGTTGTGTGACGCTCCCGCGAGTTGCCGCGCTTTTGGGGTTTGGCAGCATGTAATTGCGCTCGACTGGCTATGATAATTTCTAGCACGGTGTCGCGGACGGGAAGCATTAGCTGGCACACATCAAGAGCCCGTTTCGCCTGGTGACCGTGTCGAGAAGAAGGCGCGCCAACATCCAGCTTCTGCAACAGCAACGGCCGACAATGAGTGACTGTCGCCACCTCCTCGATCGACGACTTCAAACCTTCAATCAACCAACAAGGAAGACTAAAAGCACGTAAAGTTTCAGAACTGTATGGCAGACCTCAGCTTTTAAAATTGTTGCATCACAAAATTACAGCAACTTAGCATGAACCTTTGTTGCTCATTGACCCAATTGCATTGCCAAGGAGGTTCATTTCCGAAATGAACCCGAGTGTCATTGAAATTCAGACGCCAGCATTAAAGTAATATAATTCGATTTCACTGCTTTAATTTTAAAGTACAGTTAAAGTATTCATAGCTGGCTACAATATTTAGATTACACAAGCACAAATTAAGAGTGCGAGTTTTGTTAGCATATTTTAGCTTACCTGTGACTGCAGCTCAGCTTGGTACGTACTAAATTTTACTATTGTTAATTGTTCAGAATCGTTTAATTCAAGTTCAAAGTTAAATCTCTTATTTCTAAATTGCGTAGATTCAAGTAGCTTTTGAAATGATTGTTGAGGTAGCCCAAGATTAACCGTATTTTACTGAATTTCGATATGCTTCAGAAACAAAGCTCACTATTAATTTCAGTCACTAAATTAACTTTCAATTTTCTGGCTTTATTAATTCTTTTGCTAAATTAAGTCAGAGTGTAGCGAAATTTATTACTTCTGACAAACTTTCAGTTTCCACACTACACGTGTCAACCTTCAGTTGCCACGCTTCTAGTGCTAATTATGTGTGTAATAACCTTTCTTTTTCAGTTACTATAGTAATTGTCCATAGGACTGGCGACCATAATTTCCTCCAAATCTCAAATATCTAATTACCGGTAGTTAATTGTTAACGTAACGGCCGCACATTTACTTTCTTTATTAACTTTACCCCTTTTCAAAATTAATTTCCCCCAGTTTCATTTGCATTTTTCCTTTCATTTAGATGTAATCCTTTCCTCCCTCTTTACCGACAGATTAACTTCGGTGACGATTGCTTTTCCCAAATTTCCATTAGTTACACGCGGTTTAATTTTTCACTGTCATTAAGGTCGATAAGTGAGGGGGAGGTTACAACGCATTCTCTGAAAAATTCCAGATTGGTAACGTAAGCACTGACAGACGTTACTGACACTTCCCCGTAGTGCTTGCACGTCATTAATGGGGCGTGCATATACCCAAAATTTTAAGTGTCCCTACAGCCAAAAATGCAAGGGATAAAGATCGGGTGAGCGACTTGGCGTAGTAGACCGACTTGGCGTAGTAGACCTCCCCGACCAATCCACTGCCCATTAAATGTATGTGTACGGGGTTTCGGACATTTCGGAGAAAATGATGCTCTATCATGGATGAACCACTTCTCTAATCGTTGTTGTGATGATGCCTCCTCTAACAAGATAGACAAGTATTCGACAGGAATATTTGACAGGAATATGTCCTCATTGGCCGAAGAATTCCGGCGTAAGAAGTCACCCTCGTTCTCCCAATAGCTTGTCAAAGAGGCCGGAGGAGCTAACAGAGGTTCAGGGAACTCTCTCGCCTTTGGGGTGGGAAACTGCTCCTAAAAGGCAGAAGAATCAGCAATAATCAACGGCATGAGGATGCAAAAGGCAATGGATACTCCTGCATTAAAGACACGTAATATGTATCCACAAGGCATGTGGCCTGTAAATGAAAAGGGGTCATGATGATCTATGCATTGGTAAGAGTTTCCGAACTAGTCCCCCATTCGGCTTATTCAGCACGTAAAGGAAGATGAAAATGTAATAGTCACCAGGGACTGGAATGCGGCTATAGGCGAGGGAGTAGATGGAAGTGTTACAGGAGAATGTGGGCTTTTTAGTAGGAATTATAAAGGGTAATTGAGTTCTACAATAAGAATCAGTTAGTAGCAACGAATACTCTGCTCAAGAATCACAAGAGGAGGAGGTATACTTGGAAAAGGCCGTGAGATACAGGAAGATTCCGATTAGATTCTATCCTTGTCAGCCAGAGATTCTGAAATCAGATATTGAATTGTAAGGCATACTCAGGAGCAAATATAGATTCAGATTAGAATCCAGCAATGATGAAGAATAGGCTGAGGAGACTAATCAGGATACATCAATGCACAAAGAGGTTTGATACAGAAGCACTAAGGAATGAACACATACCGTTGAGTTTCTCTAAGACTATAGATACCGCAATGATGAACAGCTTATAGGCCGTTCAGTTGAAGAGGAACGGATATCTCCAAAAAGGGCAATCTCAGATGTTGCAGAGAAAAACTTAGATTCAAGGAAGATAACTGCGAAGAAACCATGGAAAACAGAAGAAATATTTCAGTTGATCGACAAAAGAAGGAAGTAAAGAGAAACGGGCGGAGGGGGAGAAATTGAGGAATGCACACATACAAGTCACTTAGGGACGAAATAAACACGTCACAAAAAAAAAAAAAGAAAATAACATCTTCCATATAATCCCATTTTTCGGTTATATTTCATATCAGATGGCCAATGTCTCCAAACGAAAACACATAAACACATTCTTTACTACCGACAACAAGATTGGACAGAAGTTACCTCACAACAGCAACACACGGAATCCACTTCATCATACGGATGCGTACAAAACTGAGTGTTTGGACTGTGATTTTTTCTACATGGGCAAGACATGCACATTATTTAACATTAGATTCAAATAACACATGGCAGCACTAAAAAAAAATACCACACATAAAGAATAACCATCCAAATGCGTGAAACAAAACACCATGTCAATAACACAAGTGTCGGCATCCTACAAATCCGACCTAATTGCCAAAAACTAGACATCTTTGAAACACTCCAAATACACAAACACTAAAGAAAACAACCTACAGCTTACATTATTAATTTTGCGCGCGTGCGCGCACACGCACGCGCACGCACACACACACACACACACACACACACACACACACACACACACACACACACACACACACACACACACACACACACCTAGAAATATACCATCACACCAACAGCTTGCAGCCCCTGTCAGCTGTGTACAACTTGCATATCTATCTACATATTTATAAAAAATTAACCAATAAATTACTCCATCCCTATTATTACATGTAAGAGATACAATCTTAAGAACCCCCTGCTTTGAAAAAGTTTGCTCTCCTTCAATCGCTCCTGTATGTCGAAAGGTTTGGGGTTAAGATGCGCACCTGTGCTTAAAGATTAAACAATATGACAATGATAAGGCTCACTTCAAAGCAACCAGCCTCTTAATTTCATCGGCAACCAAGGTGCGACTGGATCCCAACCCGTCCCTTCTGTTAATTGACTAAAGCCCTGGTGACAGTTGGCTGTTAATATTTTCAAGGGTAAACTGATTGTCAGTTATTAAGACCGCTCTGAAGGAACGTCTTGAAACATCACTTGTGAATACTTATTACAAGAGAACCCACTCGACGGAAACACAAGATCCAACCAAAATACACCAACAATGACCAGGTCTTTCAAACACGGAAACGAACAGCTTAGTACAAAAGGTTTTTCGGATTATAAGTAATGAGTGAGAAATACAATTACAATCAAAGAACTGAACCGGTTAACAGCTAAATCTAACCACAAGGTCCCCCTTTTGGTTAACAACAACCTGTGCCTTAGTACAATTGTTGCTGCTGTATTTACGACCAAGATCTGATTAATTAGAACATCAATGGTCGGGAACAAGCGAGAAAGGAAAGGCCATATAATAGCGGGACAAATTTTCAAACAACTACTGTCTTAGTACAATACTACTGCCTATATCTATGACCACAGAACCGACCGAGTAAAACTGAGGGTCGGGTACAAACCAGAAAATAATATGGAGGGTAGGTAACATTGAAAAAAATCACCACGAGGATTACAGAGTGTTACTCCCCTTTATCAGCAAGCAGTCCCATGGATCCATGGTGCGTCGCAGCGGTTAGTGAGTGGTGCCGATGAAAGCCAGGTAGAAGAGAGCAGCCAGGCCACGAGCGGTCGTCCAACAAGAATGTTGTCAACCAACCGACGGGATGACCTGCTGCTTATAGTCGACGCTGACCCCGGTGAAGTATTCTGGTATCTTCGCTCTGCGCTGCCCCCCTTGAGCAGCTCATGGCTTCAGCCGCTTGGACCTCGTTACCACCTCTAGTCGCGACGCTACCGCCAATCCGCAAACTTCGTGCCTCCCCGTCTGGCCCACGAACCCCATATGTATATATATCGGCAAGCAAAGACCGAAGGACACAACGAACAGACACCAACTCTTCCTCACAGATATTGGCAATTGGGCCGCAAGAGGGATAGTCGGTACTGCACCCGAGCCAGTAGCGCCAGACAGAACAGACTACTAACTCAGAGGCGCCACGACTCACTTATTGTTTCATTCGGTGACTGCGTCTGGTCGGATCTGCGCCATGGCCTGTTGCAGTACCGCTGGAAATGTTATTTTATCATTAGCTCTAAAAATGGTGGTTGCACTACACGTTGTATCAAAAATGGTTCAAATGTCTCTGAGCACTATGCGACTTAACTTCTGAGGTCATCTGTCGCCTAGAACTTAGAACTAATTAACCTAACTAACCTAAGGACATCACACACATCCATGCCCGAGGCAGGATTCGAACCTGCGACCGTAGCGGTCGCTCGGTTCCAGACTGTAGCGCCTATAACCGCACGGCCACTTCGGCCGGCCTCGTTGTATCGATTTTGGCTGCTTGCCATCACCAGGTCCGTTAAAACCAAATGGAAAAACGCTAATGTAACATTTATAGGTTCACTTTGGTAGAAGGCCTTGACTGGTCTAGCAGGCCAGAGCGGGTTGCGTTGTGGAAATGGGCCAACATGAGGTTGCTGTCAGTTGCACTCAACATACAAACTTTATTTGTCCACACATAATATTACACAAGAATGCCAAACACTCAAAGTTGTACTGGATCTCATTTGATTAACCTTACATCGGCTGAAGGCCACACTAAAAAGCCAAGATGCAAGGCCTAAGTAAGAAATTGACATAGAAGGTTCATCTGGAGGGGTCACCCAAAAATATTTTCTAAATCTTCAATCTAAACAGGTTGGAGGCCTTAGCACTTCAGTTTTAATGGAACTCGGCTGGAGGTCGCATATTAAGCAATAAGAAGTGTTTCAATCCAACGGCAGAAGGCCAAATCTTAAAACAACTGAAGAAAATTCAGCTGAAGGCCCCATACAGAAACATCACAACTGTATGCCTTAAGGGCAAGACAAGAACATTAATTCAAGAGATATTAAAACTCGGCTGAAGGCCACACAACACAATAATTTAACGGCTTAAGGCCTTAAAAGGTCTGATGTAAAATTCGACTGAAGGCCCCTATAAGAACAACAATCTCATGCCTTTAAGGGCAAGACAAGAACATTAATTCAGGATATATAAAACTCGGCTGAAGGCCACACATCCACCAAATAACTAAAACTCAAACAGCGAAGTTACTATGTAACAGACACGGAACGGCCCTCAGAAGTTCCAAGGGTCGGCCTGGAATTGTGACACTAACGCCCGTTTATGCGAGACCAACAATCTCTTAATCGGAAGGCAACCCGACCGCAAGACAGACAGCCGACGACCAAACAACCAAATCAGTTTCGCTCGACGCAACCAGCAAAACGACCATAAGATTTCAATACAATGACACACAGAATATTGGCGCCCACAACGACCAACAACAGGTGCGTCTCCCACTCACTCTCTTCCTTCAGACGGACGACGTCCCGGAGACACTGGCTCCGTCCCAACCACGCAGAGGTAACACAACCGACGCCTCTGCTCAGGAAGGAACCGACCCAAATACACGTCGTCGATGAGACGACCGACCGAACGACCAAATGTCGCTCGTCCCCGTTGGTACTGGCTGTGCCGACCTCATTCGGGCTCCGTCCCCAACTGGCTTTCCTCCTTCAGACGGACGACGTCCCGGAGACACTGGCTCCGTCCCAACCATGCAGAGGTAACACAACCGACGCCTCTGCTCACAAGGGAACATCCCCATCGCACCCCCCTCAGATTTAGTTATAAGTTGGCACAATGGATAGGCCTTGAAAAACTGAACACAGATCAATCGAGAAAACAGGAAGAAGTTTTGTGGAACTATGAAAAAACAAGCAAAATATACAAACTGGGTCGTCCATGCGTAAGATAGGCAATATTATGGGCAATGTGCGGCGAGAAGCGCCGTGGTCCCGTGGTTTGCGTGATCAGCTGCGGAACGAGAGGTCCTTGGTTCAAATCTGCCCTCCACCGAAAATTTTGCTTTCTTTATTTTCGCAAAGTTATGATCTGTCCGTTCGTTCATTGAGGTCTCTGTTCACTGTAATAAGTTTAGTGTCTGTGTTTTGCGACCGCACCGCAAAACCGTGTGATTAGTTGACGAAAGGACGTGCCTCTCCAATGGGAACCGAAAACATTTGATCGCAAGGTCATAGGTCAACCGATTCCTGCACAGGAAAACACGTCTGATATTCTGTATACGACACTGGTGACGGCATGTGCGTCACATGACAGGAATACGTTGTCGACCCACCTAACTTGTACACTTGGCAAATGGGTAAAAAGATTCATCTACCTTGCTCGATTTTGGTTTTCTTGTGGATGTAATAATCACTCCAAAAAAAAAGTGATGAAAACATAAGAGTTTTTCACATAAACTGAAAATAAAAAGTTAAAATTTTTGGTCGAGGGAAGATTTGATCAAGGACCTCTCGTTCCGCAGCTGTTCACGCTAACCACGGGACCACGGAGCTTCTCACCTCACATTGCCCTTAATATTGCCTATCTTACGCATGGACGACCCAGTTTGTATATTTTGCTTATTTTTTCATAGTTCCACACAACTTCTTCCTGTTTCCTCGATTGATCTGTGTTCAGTTTTTCAAGGCCTATCCACTGTGCCAACTCATAACTAAATCTGAGGGGGGTGCGATGGGGATGTTCCCTTGTCAGGAAGGAACCGACCCAAATACACGTCGTCGATGAGACGAACGACCAACCAACGGTCGACCTCACTGGGGCTCCGTCCCCGACTGCACTGCTGGGCCGTCTCGAACTCACTTGCAGACACACGAGGACCTGGAAATACCATCGGTCGCTCCAGAGATGGTACGACAGTGCATTTACGATACGCTCTGCTGCTGCCGCTCACGGGCAAGTAAGCCAGGAAGTTTGTGACGCCAGTAAATGGAATAAGAAAACGAGACGACAGTACCGTAATAGAAGATGACAAACAATAAATGGTATGAACACGAGCCGTGCACGGCTCAGCCATGACTACAGGAAAAATAACAGCAAATAGTAAGGATAACCTGACTGACATCCTTAACATACCATTAGGAGTATTCTGATGTATGCGTGCAATGTGTGTTTTGGTGAAAAGAGCACAAAGCATATGACACTGATATTCGTATCAGAAAGCAAGAAAGCAAGGGTGCGGATTCACCAACACCGAAAAAGGCAAAGTCCCAACTATCATCGGGCAAGGTACGATGAGTTTTGTTTAGGATTTCTGAGTGGTGCTAATTGATTATGCATGTAAAGGGGCATACCGTCACACATACTACCGACATCTCCTATCAGGATTACAAAGGGATGAGACGAAGAAGTTGCCCAAGGAGAAATTTTTGCTACACGACAGTGCTTCAGCTCTTTCCACACAGGTCATGGTCACACATGCTGTTTCCTTAGGCAACCAAAATTAGGCACAGCTTCTGTAATCTCTTAATATGACACACAGTGACTTTTTCCTCTATCCTCGGATAAAAAAACAAGGCATGGTAGGAGTCTCCAGAACGACCACAATATGGTTTTTGAGGTGGAGCGTTTTGTGAACACAACGCAGACATCTACAACTAAGGTCTCCGCTAACTCATCTGTCGTTGGGAAAATGTGTCTCATTGAAGAGTGAATATGTAGAGGACTAAAAACAAGTTTCATGGTGGTGGTGGTAAGTTCCTATGGGACCAAACTGTTGAGTTCATCGGTCACTAGGCTTACACACTGCTTACGCCAAGAACAACACACACACCCATGCCCGTGGGAGGACTCGGATCTCCGAAAGGGGGAGCCGCGCGAACCGTGGCAAGGCGCCTAAGACCACACTGCTACACCACGCGACAAGTTTCATGGTTGGAGCATGGTTTTTTCGAGGTGATAATTATACTTGATGACTGTTTCTGTCAGATACTTATTCTGCATCACAGTTACCGGACTGTATGACATGCGTTGATTTTCTGTAGGCCCACTTCGGTTCTGCAGCTATTGTCTGAAGGTACCACAGCAGCGTCGTACCAGAGCGGCCTGGAGGCTCTGCCGACATTATAATTATACCGTCATTTCCAGAAAGAAACAAGCACGAGTCAACAACACAGCGCGTAAAAGAGGGTACTGTAACTTGTGCAAAGACAAACTTCAGCAGACTAAAAAAGGGGAACAGGCGACCACTGTACAAAATTATTCAAAAGCCGTTTAGTCTTGCACGCGCTATTAACCGTCATAACGATGCGCGGTCTGAAACAAAAGGGAACTGTTTATACCGGGAAAGCCTGCAATTTTTGCCTTCATAAATGATTGCACGAGCATTTATCTTGCGCCTTTTTCTGCCAAGTTATCTTTCGGAGCGGATGTAAACATTTTCTTAAAACTGGCGTTGCCATTACGCTGCGAAAGGTGGAACGAGACCATTATGAGAGTGGAGGAGCATTAGGGAAATAAAAAATTCATGCCGGAGAAATCGCAAATCGATAGCTGGCACAGTCCGTGCGCGATTGGAATCGCCTGTTAACGCTGATAGCCCAGGTTTGGCTATAATTATGACCTCTGCGGATCTGAAGCGCTGCTCGCGCAAAATAAGGCACTAAAAGCTGACGAGAATTCCGATAACTTAATTTTACTACGTCATCGTCAGAGGGCAGCACACATTAACGGAAAACAAACGCCTTTTTTATATTTGGAAAAGCGAGGCTGGAGTATCACTTATAACCAACTAGAATCTGTGTATTATTCCGGAGTCTGAGGACAGAGCCACTTTAATTAGTAATGGTTCAGGTGTACTGGGACATAACCAGGGGATGGCAGATAGGATGACGTACCCTGACTTCTTTTTATATTGGGATCCGTTACATGTTCAAATGGATTCGAATGGAACTGTTCAAAAGTGAACCAGGTAAACGTCCGGAGCGGCCAATGCTTTCGATAGCTTCCAGAAGGGGGAAAATAACCAGAAGAATGGAAAACGTCATATCGTCAGGAGTGTCCCGGGAAAGTGTGAAAGGGCCACTATTATTTCCTATACACATAAATGATATGGGGGACAGAGTTGGTAGCAATTTGCGGTTGTTTGCTGATGATGCTGTGGTGTATGGGAAGGGGTCGAAATTGAGTAACTGTAAGAGGATACAAGATGACTTAGACAAAATTTCTAGTTGGTTTGATCACTGTCAGATAGTTATAAATGTAGAAATATGTAAGGTAAAGCAGATGAGTAAGAAAAACAAACTCGTAATGTTAGGATACAACGTTAATGATGACCTGCTTGACACAATCACGTAGCTTAAATGTTTAGGCGTAACGTCTCAAAGTGATATGAAAGGGAACGAGCGTATGTGGATTGTGGCAGGGAAGACGAATGGCAGACTTCGGTGTATTAGGAGAATTTTAGAAACGTGGATGATCTATAAAGGAGACCGCATGTTGGACGCCAGTGCGACCCATTCTTGAGCACTGTTCGAGTGTTTGGGATCCGCAAGGTCGGATTAAAGGAAGATTTCGAAGCAATTCAGAGACAGGTTGTTAAATTTGTTACCGGTAGGTTCGAACAACATGCAAGTATTACAAAAGTGCTTTGGGAACACAAAATGGGAATCCCTGGAGGGAAGCTGACGACGATCTTTTCGAGAAACTGTACTGAGAAAATCTCAAGCAGACTGCAGAACGATTCTACTGCCACGAACATACATTTCGTGTAAGGACCACGAAGATACGAGGAGTTGGAGCTCGTACGGAGGGATATAGGTTACTGTTTTTTCCTCGCTCTATATGCGAGTGGAACAGGGAAGTAAATGACTAGTAGTGGTACAGGGTATCCTTTGCCACGCACCGTACGGTGGCTTGCGAACTGTGTATGTAGCTGTAGATCATACATACCCAACATGCATAACAAGGGTGACACGATTAAATGCTCGCACTATGGCGGAGTGAACGTAACGAATTCAGTCGCTAGAGTATCGGAAAATTGTAATGTCGAGAATCGAAACACAGATTGTAGAGGAAGAAGAAAAAAGTGGGTTTCGTGCCGGAAGATCACGCACAAACAGATTGTAGAGAAAAGACGGGCCAGGAATTTAGAGACCCATATGGTTTGCGTTGATCTATAGAGAGCCTATAAGAGCACTCCCTTCTGTAAATTGCAGACTGCTGTGTAAGAGAATGGAGTGAGTCTTTTATATCTTCAGGCTGTTAGAGCTTTGAATAGTGACGTAACTTGTAGAGTACAAAAATGTCTGGCGAGATGCCACTGACCAAACGGCTGCGACAAGGAAGTGTGACCACTCCAGCATTATTTAAAAGATGCATGAATTCTGTCTTAAGATTACGGGAACACCCCAGTCATATTATGGTTTGGCTATAAATGAGGACAAGTTCTTCACTTTTCATTTTCCTGATGACCAAGTCATTTTTGCAGAGGTGAGTACGACGTGAACTACATGGTGAGAAACTCCCTGGCAGATTAAAACTGTGTGCCGGACCGAGACTCGAACTCGGGACCTTTGCCTCTCGCGGGCAAGTGCTCTATCAACTGAGCTACCCAAGCACGACTCACGCCCCGTCCTCACAGCTTTACTTCTGCCAGTACCTCGACTCCTACCATCCGAAGGAAGTTGGTAGAGCACTTGCCCGCGAAAGGCAAAGGTCCCGAATTCGAGTCTCGGTCCGGCACACAGTTTTAATCTGCCAGGAAGTTTCATATCAGCGCACACTCCGCTGTAGAGTGAAAATCTCATTCTGGAAACATCCCCCAGGCTGTGGCGAAGCCATGTCTCCATAATATTCTTTCTTTCAGGAGTGCTAGTTCTGCATGGTTCGCAGGAGAGCTTCTGTAAAGTTCGGAAGGTAGGAGATGAGGTACTGGCAGAAGCAAAGCTGTGAGGACGGGGCGTGAGTCGTGCTTGGGTAGCTCAGTTGGTAGAGCACATGCACGTGAAAGGCAAAGGTCCCGAGTTCGAGTCTCGGTCCGGCACACAGTTTTAATCTGCCAGGAAGTTTCATATCAGCGCACACTCCGCTGCAGAGTGAAAATCTCATTCTGGATACATGGTGAGAAACTTACACAGGAAATATAAGAAATGTGGTTTAACCTTTGATTTAGATAATTTAGATGAGAAACTAACTGTCCTAAATTAATACTTAGGTTTTTAAGAGCATAAACAACTTACAACTTTTAAAAATAAATCTGTTCAGGAAACTTTAATGTTTCCTTAAGAGATGACTCCTTCTGCTTGATAGGAATATACTTCGTTCTCTGTGCCTTCGAAAGAAGGCTTAAGATCAATACATTCAGTTTTCTATACTAATATAGAATTTACGTGAGCTACATCTAAGTTTTTATGAGGATAGGGGTCGATATGTTTAGCATTAAATTCAAAATAACTCCTTACCACACAGTTCTCTTCAGGCGTTAGCTTACAAACAAATGCGTTAATAGAATAATTCTCTCCAGCAGCGACCTGATTAAACAGAATATTCAGTTTAGTTTGATGTAAATTCAGAAACGAATCACCAAAGTTTTATAGCCAGGTAATTGATTTCGATCAACGATGACAATTTTCGACCAAAAAGTAATAAACATGCAAAGGTAGCTTGATCTACAACGTTCCCGAAATACACAAAATACAGGCTCAGAAATCACTATTAGCAAACATGACACCATTTCTGTATCTGAGTAAATCCAGTACACTACATAGCTCGTGTGTGTGAATTCCTAAGGGACCAAACTGCTGAGGTCATAGGTCCCTGGACTTACACACTACTTGAACTAACTTACGCTAATGACAACACAGACACCGATGCCCATGGGAGGACTCGAACATCCGGCGGGAGGGGACATAGTTCGTGTCATTGCGTACATAGATGATACAGTCGCATTAATAAGCCATACAAGCTTTGTCAAAAAACAAAACAAAAAAATTTCGTAGTACCATGAACATCATTACACCAGCACGTTGAAACTTTAAAAACATGAAACATACTGGCGTGCAGCGACGAGTCACGTGTCGCTGCTGCACCTCGGCTCACATAACTTCGCAGAAACATTCTTTTGACATGAACTGTACAAAATCTTTCCCACAGAATTCAGTGCAAATAAATCTCAAAACCCAGATGATGTGGTTACATATTATGTAATAAATGTGACGAGGAAAGAGGCTTTATTAAAACTAACACTAGATGTGTTAAAACATTACATAGCATCATCATATAATGTAGTCGATCAGATTCTGCAGCTCGCTAATGAAATAGACAGTAAAAACACTTCCTCCAAGCGCACCCACAACACACACGCAATTTATCCGCCAAACTTGATTCGACAAATCTGCTCTCAACAAAAACCAAAGAAACAAACAAAATTGCCCTCAGCGCTGTTATCCCACGGCATTTACTCACGAGCTATAGTTAACACAAATTGTAACAAAGAAGATTTAATTAAAAATCTAATGCTATGTTACAAAAAATATGCTGTACCATTGTATGATGCATCCAGATCATTAAATAACAGTTGTGCAGCTCACCAATGAAACGGAATAAAGATTCTTTAAATAGATAAAACTGCTTCTGCACAATGTACTCACCACTAGGAAACAAATAAGTCGCCTCAATTAACTACAACAAAATGAAAAAAACAGCTGTCTTTGGACGTAATCAGCATATTTGTAACACCTACCATTTATTTCATTCTAGCTTAGCGCTTGAAGCTTCGCTCGTGTAGACTGTATAGTCTAATTACAACTACAGAAACGTGGTCTTTAGTGAATGTACTTCTGACCGAAAAGCCATTCTGGTAGCTGAGTTCTTTTGGTGATATTTAGTTAAAAACTTTCATCCTCTACCACATATTTCTTTATTTCTAACCGAGATAACGAAATATTTTCATGATTATTTTCATCCCCTTAAGGGTAATTTCCAAAAACAACGAAACACATTTTTTTTTATTTCTAAGCGAGAAGCCAAATACAAATTTTCATAGATTTAGCTTCAAATGCTTTCATAATGATTTATTTTTTAAAAACTTTCGATCACTATTTCTTCATCTTAGGGGTTGAATTTGCAAAAACGCTGAAAAACGAATTTTTTGTTCCTAACCGAGAAACCAAATACCAATTCTCGTAGTTCCACCTTCAAAATTGCCTTAATAGTGACATACATTCCAAAAAAAAACCTTTTATCGCCTATTTCATCCGCTTATAGACGTAATTTCGAAAAATTTCTGTGTTAAACGATGCCCAGATTTTTTTATTTCTGACCGAGGTAACGAAATATTTTCATAAAAAATTTAATCCCCAGTTTCACCCCCTTAGTGGTTGAATTTCCAAAACGCTAAAACACCTTTTTTTATTTCTAACCCAGAAGCCAAATACAAATTTTCATAGATTTAGCTTAAAAATGCTTTAATGTGAAATATTTCCATACCCTGTTTCAGTCCCTTAGGGGCTGAGTCTTCAAAACCACTTAAAATGTATTTTGTTGTTTCTAACCTAGTTTCAAAGATGTTTTCATAGTGAAATATTTTCGTTGATCTTTTTATTCCCTATTCCATCCACACTGGGGGTTGAATTTGTAAGAAAATTGAGACATGATTTTTTTTAAATTTTTAACCTTGATGTCAAATAAAACCTTTTATAGATGTTGCTTTTAAAATCTTTTAGTAGTTATTTCCAGTTTCCACAGAAACAGATGTAGTTTATTAGCTTCGATTAGACTTCACCATGTCTGTTTCAGTCACAAAATCTCGCCAATAATGTCTACACTACCTGATACCGACCTCATCCTGCAACTGAGTGCGTGTACCCTAAACTCCACACTTGCTAACGAAAACCGGACAACCACTTAACACTACACACCTTTGCATTGGGAATGCAACTGCATATTCTTTCAGTTTTTCGTAGCGCTGCCGGAAAAACCTGGAGTGAACTACAGGGAAAGACAGCTAATCTATACTACCCTTTATATAACAACACGACGTTGTTTAATGTTGTTAACAAAAATCTCGAAAAGCTCTTTGGTGATTTACTTCAAATTTTCACACGATGATCTAATGTACATTATTGACTAGTTTACTTCAGATTTTTTCACAGTCTCTGATAAAGATTCAAACGGACATAGACTATGTATTACTATAAATGATGTAATAAATAAATACATGTATAATGTGTAAAGGGTAAGCGCTGTTTGTAAAAATATCGAAAAGTTCTCTACTGATTTAAATTTTTATACGATACTCTGATAAACTTTCAGATGGGCGTAGGTTACATATTTTTTTAAACAACAACGTACAGATTTTCTGTTAGAATCGACTTCAAGAAGAAAATTCAATGATGTGCTACGAAAATGTGCAGTTTGTTCTTCTTTCTGGCATTCCGTTTTAATTATGAGAGCAGGGCATATAAACCATTACACAAATTGTTTCTTTCATATATACTCTGTCTCCCTACAAAGGATATTAGTGGTATAAGTGCAGATATTTTTATTAGTGAGTGAGGCCAGTGTCCTGCACAACATTACATCAGTACTTATTTCATTTGAAAACTAATAATTTGAAAAGGAATAATATATTTTCCGGTTGGTTGGTATCTCTTAAGTTTATGTGGCACCAGCATTCCATTAACGTTTATTTTTCCCTGGGCAAATAGTCAGCTATTCAATTGTGGATATGTGGATGCAAAACGGAAAGTCTATACTGACAGGGGTTGTCCACTTTTGACACAGGTACGACCGTGCAGGAAACATCAGATGATAAATTATATGATGTGTTTCTCGAAAGACTCTTTCACGCATTTCACGCACAGAAAAAACAGCTAACGTCCTGAAAAGGGTACGTATTAAGGTGCTAAAGATCACAATATCTCCACACTTACCCCTAACACCACGTATAAAATTTGACACAAATATTGTATACACAACAATGTGCTATTTTATTACCAAATATACAGCAACCAGTCGCTGCTGGACAGTATTACTACTCTGGGCACATACTGGTTGAAAGCACCGATGATGGCTGTTAATCGTTGAAATCGATTTGAGAAAGTGAATAAATAAAACATGATTTTGCGACTGGTTGCTGTATATTTGGTAATTTTATGGTTTACGGTCGCTGCACGACTCGGGAACCACATGGAGCCCACCATTCATAAATGTGCTATTTTGTTTTCTTCTTTGCAGTCAGTTTTAACAGAAAACAGCAAAAGTTGTACTTATGGCTTATAGGCTTATGACTGGAATTCTACTAGAGAATCTGAATCGTAATTCCACTCATTCACAGATTAAAATTATGCAAAATACTGTCACTGAAGTTATGTCCACACAGATCCCGTACATCAATGATCCACCCCGATTTTCTCATTCATTTTGGCTGAATTTAATTACTAGTCAAGGTTTCGTTTGCAATAACAATAAGCAAGGCTTCAAATCAGAGAAGATTAGCAGAGAGGGGGGGAGGGAGGGGGGAAAGAGAATAAGAGAGATGGTGAGAAGGAGATTGGGACATATATCAAATTTTCTGTACATATTTAGCAGATGCTTAGCATTGCCAGGTTCGCTAGTATACACTATGTGCAAGAATGAAGAAGGAATTGAGAATGGAAGACCAAGAAAGAAGTGCTCAGGCACAAAAGGCTGTAAGACAGGGATGTAGGCTTTTCTCCCTACAGTTCAATCTGTACATCGAAGGAGCACAGACAGAAGAAAGATTCTGGGTTGAGACTAAAATTCTGTGTGAAAGGACATCAATGATAAGATTCGCTGATCCGAGTGAAAATGAGGAGGAATTGCAGGACCTGTTGAGTGGAATGAACACGCCAATTAAAATGCTGAAGATAACAGAAGAAAGACGAAACTAAGGAGCAGTAGCATAAATAAGAAGTAACAAAGCAATAGATGACGTGAACGAATTCTGCTACCTTGGAAGCAGAATTACGACGCTTAATGGCCGAAACAGTGACGATATAAGTAAGTGACTAGCATAGGCAAAGAGGGCATTCCTCGTAAAAAGAAGTATCATACAAAGAACTTAATTTGAAAAAGAAATTTTTTAAATGTAAGTTTGAAGCATAGGTCTGTATGATAGTGAACCTCTACACTGTCTAACTGTGGGAAAACAGGAAGGGAGAGAATCGAAGCATTGTGTGATGTGATGCTACAGAAGGATGTTGAAAATCAGGTGGACTCGTGAAAAATGATACAATTCTCCGCAGAATCGCCGGTGAGAGAAAAACATGGAAAACATTGACTACTAGAAGCGATATCGTGATAAGACGTGTTTTAAAAATCAAGGAATAATGGAGCTACAAGGGTAAAAATTGTAGGGGAAGACAGAAATTGGAATTTTGTTATTGAGGACGTTGAATGTAAGTTCTACTCTGAGCTGAAGCGGTTGGCACAGGAGAGAAATTTGTGGCGCGTTGGATCGAACCAGTCAGATGACTGATGGCTCGTCTGGAAGTTACTGCTTACTGCCTGGACTTTTCCCTAGTATATTTTCAATATATGCTGAAAAAGTCACCAGATTTAGGGTGATGAAGTGGGTCCTGACCACAAGCTACTTAAGACGGATTAGTAGGAAGACCACCCCGTCTTTCCACATTCACTGGGTGCTGCAGGACTTCTGTCCCTAACTGTTTGGCCGGGAGTGATATGAAACATAAACTGTTACAGAAATTTCTCTCCCTGGTCAGACTGCCCTTATATTCTTCATATCATCTCGTAGCTACTCTGTATCGTACTCTGACGTACAGGCGTTATGAAAATAGCAGAATGAAGGTGGAAGCCTAGAAGTAGCACGTGGGGCTCTCGACGACAAAACCTGAGAACGACGACACCAGCAACACATGATAGTACTGCAGGGTATGTGTGACCAATATGGTACAAATTTACCCACGCAAAACACTGTTGACAGGGCGCTACACGAAAAAAGTAGACTTATTACAGGATATGTGAAACCTACGCCACTTGTAAAACTGTACCAGCTCGCAGTCATAACGGCACCTGACAATCATCGTGAAGTAGCTCTCAAAGTGGAGAGGACAAATACGGTTCACAAGGAAAACAATCCATTACGTGGACACGTATCAACAGTCGCAAAGCTAGGGTCCAGAAGAAGTTTCTTCAAGAGAACTTGCAGACAACAGCAGCTAGCCCAAGGAAACAAATGTGGATTTGTCGACTTCAGAATGGCTCTACCTGGCCTGTCCCTTCGGAGAGCTCCTACCTGGGCGTGAACAGAAATGGATTGTATGGAGGTTCCTCAACCGTCTTCGTTCTGGAATTGGTAGATCCGAGGTTACTCAACCGACTTGGAAGATCCAGGAACAATCACCAGAAATGGATCTTCGCTGTGGATACTACCAATCGTAATTGTGGTAAAGAACTGACCATAGAAGACCTATAGGTTTAATGAAATGAAACTATATGGTTCCAGAGACATTTTTCAAGTGTCAAACATCTATGATGTACATATGCAGACTGAAGCGACAAATTAAAATTCGTACCAACCCGGGTCTCTCCTGCTCACCAGGCAGATGCGCTATCCACTATCCCACCCTGGCACAGTGGCTTTGCACAATTGTACGGACTGCTCCAGTTCGCCTCCCTCCTCAGTCCAGTCACGTTTAGGGAGAAAACCAAGTACGCTCAGGTGTGAATGGGAATTTGGGTTGACGAGGGAAGAGTGCTATGGTAGTTTACGCAGTTATGCAAAGCCACTGAGCCAGCGTGGCATAGTGGTTAGGGTATCTTCCTCACGAGCAAGAGATATGGGTTCGAATCTCCCAGCCTTGGTACAAATTTTCATTCGTCACTTCAGTCTGCATTTATAAATCTACTGGACTGTCAGCTCTGCCCAACATCTTGCACGGGAGATCTTTTGCTTGCGACTCCGAGCGCAAATGAAATTGCAAGATTTTGGTCGTCAGTAATGTAGCTTGATAATTCTTTCATTTGCTTTTAATGGTAATTGCCATGATAATTATTTCATTTGCTTTTAATGGTAACTGCCACGTACTTTACTTGTTTCTGACTCGAATAAATAACCTAGAGTACTGGCCGTAAATTTTATACCATGGCGTGCCAAGGTAACCTGAAAAAACTGAACGAAACTTTCTCACAGAAGCTGTCTCGTGCAATATACTTTTCCTGCGTTTCCGACATCTTACGTCGCTGGTAATGAAACTGTATGAAATTAGAACGAACGGAAGTTGGTGGCAGAGGGGCCTCGGCGGTTTTGAAAGAATGACAAAATGGCCGAGTTGACAGAGCCCTCTTCTGGTGGGGCGGTAGCCAGGGCTAATAAGGCGGCCGGCCGGCCTTATCTGATTCCGGTTCCAGGTGGCGCGGGAACCGTCCGCAAACCGCGCCACGTCTTATCTGCCGAGCCTCGTTAGCTTCCCAGTGATTAATTATTTCACCAGCGCCCCGCGCCGCGCCCCTCGCTATTTCGTCACCGTCCAGGCAGGCAGAAAATTTGTATCCATCGATCGAGGTGAAAGCCATTCTGTCGAAACAGGACAAAGAAAAGTACATTCTTTACGTTTTCTTAAAATGGCGCGGAATTTGCGGTTATAGAACGCCCAAGCAGGTGCAAGCGATTCTGAAGAGATAAAATGTGTTCTGTTCGTTATTTAAGAAGATCTGTAGAACAGCGCAAATACCATTGTATGCAGTGCAGTCTAAGAACACCCATGAGAAATTAGATGTTTGTGTAGTATGTATTACGTTCGAGATGGCTTAAAAATTGCAATGTTCAAATTACCACTTTCAGTGCTTTATTTTATCAGATTCATTTTTACAGGGGCTACGCTAGTTCTGATACGGTTTAGCATATTTCGTGACATGTAGTTTAATTCAGCACCACTTGCTGGACTTTCTGAAATAGAGTAGGTGATAGGGGGTTTGTCCAAAGTATAATTGAGGAACAAATTTCTTGATTTTAGTCCTTCAATCCATAAAGGCTACAGTATCGTGGATGACGCTCATCAGATATCTTTTTGAACTGTTCGCGGTGTGTTCATGAGCTATCCTACGAGACTTGGGACTGCTGAAACCCAAAACATGGTACAGCTTTTCCAGTGGAGTGGCTTCATGCATCGTGCGGCTAGTTTACAGATCATCTTTGCATGCGCCGTTCTCGACTAGACAGAACACGCGTAGTCAGCTGCGGAGAAGCAAAGTGCCAAAGCGTTTGATCTAAGCACAGTAGGCTGGCGCCCCATTTACTCCCAGTTAGCTTTCTAACGACATTGTTCCTTACATCTACCTTATTTCGGGTTTTTTGCGCAGTGGTGTGTGTTTGTGAAGGATCCGTCAGTCGTCACTCCGAAGTATGTCCGCTGGTTTGTGTGCTCAAGGGTAGACTGATTCCAGTTAACGTACGGCTTTCTATTTGCTGTGTGTGTGTGTGTGTGTGTGTGTGTGTGTGTGTGTGTGTGTGTGTGTGTGTGCGTGCGTGTGCGTGCGTGCATGTGTGTGTGTGTGTGTGTGTGTGTGTGTGTGTGCGTGCGTGTGCGTGCGTGCATGTGAAAATTGTAAACTTCCATTTCAGCGGACGTTGTCATCATAATATGTTCACATAGCTCCTAAGGTATTCTCGAACTTTACATCTGCTTCCTCAAAGGTACTTCCCTGATCTGTGATACCCAAACCGTCAGCATAAAGAAACTGTCTCGTACACGTATCGTTAGGTACTGGCCGATCTCTCGTGTATACAGTGAACAGGATTGGAGTTAGAACACTTCCTTGAACAAGGCCGCTTTTCTGCTTCCTTCAGCGAGTCATTTCCGCTTCCAGAGTGACGTAGAACTGTCGGTTCTGCAACAAGGATTCTATAACTTTTGTTAGTTGATAGCTGATTTTGAGTAATGGTTTCCGGCAGTTTACTGTATCGCTGGCGGCACTTAGATTGACCAAGCCAAGCTCGCTACTAATTTATTTTCATATCCCTCCTCTATATGCTCTGTGAGTGCCAATATCTGGCCAGTACAAAATTTACCTGGCCTGAGACCAACTGGCTGCGGAGTTAACTTTGAATCAATTATGCTATTGGTTCGTTTAAGGATCAGTCTTTCATAGATTTTGAAGAGGTGGAACAAAAGGAATATGGGCCGATGGTTGCTTGGTGAGTCAGACTCTTTTCCTGTTTTTATTAATGTTATTACCTTCGGACTTCTTCAATAGTTTAGGGATTTTAAAGGTATCTCGCCAGTAGTTAAATAGGATTTACGCCCAGCTTTTGGCATTTGGACTGAAATGCTTTACTAGTTACACAAACACACAACATAAAAACTAGCCGTCTTTCCGTTTTTCATAGAGTTTATACCCTCATTTACCTGCCTTATTATGAAAAAAGAGGATTTCTGAGTGGATATCACGCTGTAACTTACTTTTCTCACATTTTTTGATGGCCTTATCATTCCATAGTAGTAGTTGTACAATTTGATAAGTGTTACTCTTGCAGTTATTTGCTTTCTTTTGGGTTCCCATTGAGCTTTCTATCAGATTCCATGCAATTTTGCTTCTGTGTGGCATACGCATTTTCTACAAGACTTCGATCCATTTCTTTTGCCGTGTTTTACTTCGTACTGTCATTAAGTGCGACAGTCGAGAAAGGCAAAACATGGAACGTCATCTAATTTGCTGATATTGTCCTGCATATTATTCGCTAGATGCCCTCTGGCGAAGCAAGTTTGAAGCTTTTGACTTAACCTAGTACTGGGACAAAAATCTGACAGATCTGGACACAAAGAAGTATAGTAAAAATGCCGCTTGATTGCCACCTTCAAAAATGGTTCAAATGGCTCTGAGCACTATGGGACTTAACTTCTGAGGTCATCAGTCCCCTAGAACTTAGAACTACTTAAACGTAACTAACCTAAGGACATCACACACAACCATGCCCGAGGCAGGATTCGAACCTGCGACCGTAGCGGTCGCGCGGTTCCAGACTGTAGCGCCTAGAACCGCTCGGCCATTACCATCTTCAGATTAGATTAATTCAGCTTCGTTGGCTGATTCAAAGTCTTTGCATCAGACGTCTAGGAGTGATACAACACGACGTGGGGAACAACTTTTGTTAGGGGAGAAATGTTCTCTGATGCTTCCTATCGACACCAGGTATCCTTTAGCATTCGCCAGCCCTTGTTGTTGTTGTTGTTGTGGTCTTCAGTCCTGAGACTGGTTTGATGCAGCTCTCCATGCTACTCTATCCTGTGCAAGCTTCTTCATCTCCCAGTACCTACTGCGACCTACATCCTTCTTAATCTGCTTAGTGTATTCATCTCTTGGTCTCCCCCTACAATTTTTACCTCCACGCTGCCCTCCAATACTAAATTGGTGATCCCTTGATGCCTCAGAACATGTCCTACCAACCGATCCCTTCTTCTGGTCAAGTTGTGCCACAAACTTCTCTTCTCCCCAATCCTATTCAATACTTCCTCATTAGTTATGTAATCTACCCATCTAATCTTCAGCATTCTTCTGTAGCACCACATTTCGAAAGCTTCTGTTCTCTTCGTGTCCAAACTATTTACCGTCCATGTTTCACTTCCATACATGGCTACACTCCATACAAATACTTTCAGAAATGACTTCCTGACACTTAAATCTGTAGTCGATGTTAACAAATTTCTCTTCTTCTGGAACGCTTTCCTTGCCATTGCCAGTCTACATTTTATATCCTCTCTACTTCGACCATCATCACTTATTTTGCTCCCCAAATAGCAAAACTCCTTTACTACTTTAAGTGTTTCATTTCCTAATCTAATACCCTCAACATCACCCGACTGAATTCGACTACATTCCATTGTCCTCGTTTTGCTTTTGTTGATGTTCATCTTATATCCTCCCTTCAAGACACCATCCATTCCGTTCAACTGCTCTTCCAAGTCCTTTGCTGTCTCTGACAGAATTACAATGTCATCGGCGAACCTCAAAGTTTTGATTACTTCTCCATGGATTTTAATACCTACTCCGAATTTTTCTTTTGTTTCCTTTACTGCTTGCTCAATATACAGATTGAATAACATCGGGGAGAGGCTACAGCCCTGTCTTACTCCCTTTCCAACCACTGCTTCCCTTTCGTGTCCCTCGACTCTTATAACTGCCATCCGGTTTCTGTACAAATTGTAAATAGCCTTTCGCTTCCTGTATTTTACCCCTGCCACCTTTAGAATTTGAAAGAGAGTATTCTAGTCAACAAAGACGAGGGCTAGTACAAATCCTTGGGTAACAGAAGAAATATTGAATTTAATTGATGAAAGGAGAAAATATAAAAATGCAGTAAATGCTTTCTCTAAGTCTACAAATGCTAGTAACGTAGGTTTGCCTTTCCTTAATCTTTCTTCTAAGATAAGTCGTAAGATCAGTATTGCCTCACGTGTTCCAGTATTTCTACGGAATCCAAACTGATATTCCCCGAGGTCGGCTTCTACTAGTTTTTCCATTCGTCTGTAAAGAATTCGTGTCAGTATTTTGCAGCTGTGGCTTATTAAACTGATTGTTCGGTAATTTTCACATCTGTCAACACCTGCTTTCTTTGGGATTGAAATTATTATATTCTTCTTGAAGTCTGAGGGTATTTCGCCTGTTTCATACATCTTGCTCACCAGATGGTAGAGTTTTGTCAGGACTGGCTCTCCCAAGGCCGTGAGTAGTTCTAATAGAATGTTGTCTACTCCGGGGGCCTTGTTTCGACTCAGGTCTTTCAGTGCTCTGTCAAACTCTTCACGCAGTATCGTGTCTCCCATTTCATCTTCATCTGCATCCTCTTCCATTTCCATAATATTGTCCTCAAGTGCATCGCCCTTGTATAGACCCTCTATATACTCCTTCCACCTTTCTGCTTTCCCTTCTTTGCTTAGAACTGTGTTTCCATCTGAGCTCTTGATGTTCATACAAGTGGTTCTCTTATCTCCAAAGGTCTCTTTAATTTTCCTGTAGGCAGTATCTATCTTACCCCTAGTAAGATAAGCCTCTACATCCTTACATTTGTCCTACAGCCATCCCTGCTTAGCCATTTTGCACTTCCTGTCGATCTCATTTTTGAGACGTTTGTATTCCTTTTTGCCTGCTTCATTTACTGCATTTTTATATTTTCTCCTTTCATCAATTAAATTCAATATTTCTTCTGTTACCCAAGGATTTGTACTAGCCCTCGTCTTTTTACCTACTTGATCCTCTGCTGCCTTCACTACTTCATCCCTCAAAGATACCCATTCTTCTTCTACTGTGTTTCTTTCCCCCATTCCTGTCAATTGTTCCCTTATGCTCTCCCTGAAACTCTGTACAACCTCTGGTTTAGTGAATTTATCCAGGTCTCATTTCCTCAATTTACCACCTTTTTGCAGTTTCTTCAGTTTTAATCTACAGGTCATAACCAATAGATTGTGGTCAGAGTCCACATCTGCCCCTGGAAATGCCTTACAATTTAAAACCTGGTTCCTAAATCTCTGTCTTACCATTACATAATCTATCTGATACCTTTTAGTATCTCCAGGGATCTTCCATGTATACAACCTTCTATCATGATTCTTAAACCAAGTGTTAGCTATGATTAAGTTGTGCTCTGTGGAAATTTCTACCAGACGGCTTCCTCTTTCATTTCTTAGCCCCAATCCATATTCACCTACTACGTTTCCTTCTCTCCCTTTTCCTACACTCGAATTCCAGTCACCCATGACTATTAAATTTTTGTCACCCTTCACTATCTGAATAATTTCTTTTATCTCATCATACATTTCTTCAATTTCTTCGTCATCTGCAGAGCTAGTTGGCATATAAACTTTTACTGCTGTAGTAGGTGTGGGCTTTGTATCTATCTTGGCCACAATAATGCGTTCACTATGCTGTTTGTAGTAGCTTACCCGCATTCCTATTTTCCTATTCATTATTAAACCTACTCCTGCATTACCCCTATTTGACTTTGTGTTTATAACCCTGTAGTCACCTGACCAGAAGTCTTGTTCCTCCTGCCACCGAACTTCACTAATTCCCACTATATCTAACTTTAACCTATCCATTTCCCTTTTTAAATTTTCTAACCTACCTGCCCGATTAAGGGATCTGACATTCCACGCTCCGATCCGTAGAAGGCCAGTTTTCTTTCTCCTGATAACGACATCCTCTTGAGTAGTCCCCGCCCGGAGATCCGAATGGGGGACTATTTTACCTCCGGAATATTTTACCCAAGAGGACGCCATCATCATTTAATCATACAGTAAAGCTGCATGCCCTCGGGAAAAATTACGGCCGTAGTTTCCCCTTGCTTTAAGCCGTTCGCAGTACCAGCACAGCAAGGCCGTTTTGGTTATTGTTACAAGGCCAGATCAGTCAATCATCCAGACTGTTGCCCTTGCAACTACTGAAAAGGCTGCTGCCCCTCTTCAGGAACCACACGTTTGTCTGGCCTCTCAACAGATACACCTCCGTTGTGGTTGCACCTACGGTACGGCTATCTGTATCGCTGAGGCACGCAAGCCTCCCCACCAACGGCAAGGTCCATGGTTCAGCCCTTAACGATATGATTTCACTGAGCTAGCGGAGTCTAGTTAGTAGTTGTGCCGCATACTACCTAGCGCAGTGAATTGCTACAGTTATTTGCAACAAGAATACCTTAAGAATGAGCATCTATAAGCGGAGAAAGATATTTTAGAAGCGAATCAGGAATTTTAATTGTGATAGACCTACCTCTTTTCATATGGAGCAGATGACTGGTCTATAGGCAGGCCGCTGAGTGCCTAAACCCTGCTGCCTGTCAGGGGAATAATTAATAAAAAAAGCTGTTGAGCACTCATAAATTCAAAACACACACTCTCTCTCTCTCTCTCTCTCTCTCTCTCTCTCTCTCTCTCTCTCTGTCACAGACAGAACAAACAAAAGTTTTTCCCAATGATGCAATCTACTGAAGCTCAGAAGCATACACATGTAATTCAGATTTTTTTACCTGAATAATCTAATATGGCTTGTTGTTTCCCCGGCATATTTCTGATTTGGAGAATTATCGGACGTCCCCCAAGCTCCCATAAGTTTTCCACGACATTTCGGAAAACAGACTTGTTGATATTTTCAGGTGGATCCTGATGACCCGTTTTCTGCTCCTCTCTGCTATAAACGTTGGCTGTTACGTCCTCCATCACTCTGCGCCTGTCGCAGTCTGTGTAGGCGCTGCCTTTATTTGTGGTGGCGGTGGTGCGAGTAAGATTTTAGGATGCGTTCTGTGGTCCTCATCCGGCCGCTGTGACCGAGCGGTTCCATGCGCTTAGGCCCGGAACCGCGTTGCTGCTACGGTCGCAGGTTCGAACCCTGCCTCGGGTATGGATGTGTGTGATGTCCTTAGGTTAGTTAGGTTTACGTAGTTCCAAGTTCTAGGGGACTGATGACCTCAGATGTTAAGTCCCATAGTGCTTAGAGCCATTTGAACCATTTTTGGACCCAGCGAGGTGGCGCAGTGGCTAGCACACTGGACTCGAATTCGGGAGGACGACGGTTCAATCCCGCGTCCAGCCATCCTGATTTAGGTTTTCCGTGATTTCCCTAAATAGCTTCAGGCAAATGCCGGGATGGATCCTTTGAAAGGGCCCGGCCGGCCTCCTTCCACGTCGTTCCCTAATTCGATGAGACCGATGACCTTGCTGTCTGGTCTCCTCACCCAAACAATCCAATCCAACCATTTGTGGTCCTCAGTCCCTGCGCTGTCACCTCAGGGTGCAGACTTCACCGCACGGGAGAGCTTTGCTGCTTCTCCGCTCAGTGCATGGTTCCACGCCTGACTCAGTTTTAGACCGTTCTTCGTTAATTAGACCGTATTGGAGCCTGCCCTCTTTAATCACGCAATCCCAGAAGGAGGAAGATCGGCTGAGTGCCTAAGTTTGTTTGTAATCTATAGCACGGTAAGTTTTATACCATGGTAGATCACGGCTGATGTTGTGGTGTTACGGTCTGGTGTAATTCAGTCTGGCGTCCTTATTCACGGGACCTCTCTTATACCAAGCGTACAGTGTCCTCAAAGCGCGAACTTAACAAAACAAGACAGGATAATCGAGAAACTTTTCGGATTCGGTTAGAAAAAAAATTTGTGGGGACAACCGTACAAACTGCCGACTGACAAAATCAAAACACCACTTGTACTGAACACACTGAAACGTCCAGACGGCTCCACTACGGGAGGCTGGAGAAGTTCTGCAAAATACCTTCTGCAAAAGCTTTTCCCTGACGATGATCCACCTCAGGACCAACAACAACGTATCAGTCTCCACCGACCAATAGAAAATATTTAAGCTACAGACCAAGTAGTCTTTCTCTTCGCTCTGGAGGAGGTTGCCCTGGCAGTTAACAAGCTCAAACCAAAAACAGCCCGAAGCTCCGATGCAATGCACCCAGAAACTATCAGGAATACAGCACCGCAGATCACACCATTCCTGACTGAATTACTGAATGACGTCTTACAACGACACAAGATACCCGCAACATTGAAATCTGCAGATGCAGAAATCAGCAAGAAGACTGAGGACAGAGGACCGAAGATACGAAGACATACAGACCAATTTGCTCAACAAACGTGTTGGCTAATGTTCAGGAAAGACTGCTGTGCGACAGACTTAAGTCGCACAGACAGATCTTCGACCTTAGCCCCCACCAATTTGGGTTCAGACCACGGAAATCTGTAGATGGCGCCATTAACAACGCAGTGCAAACAATACGAACGACACAAGACAGATATGTAGTTGCGACCCTAACTGATATAGCCAGTGCCTTTGGTAACCTCTGGTGACCTGCACTAATTGCAAGATGTAGGGAAATGCAGATACCCGCATCGTTATATTAGTCTCCTAGACTACTGCAACAATAGAGTTGTAGCATGACGCGTAGACCATCACAGGATCGTCAAACGAATTACGAAAGGCTGCCCAAAGAGATCTATGTGCGGTCTCATATTCTGGGATACCGCTTTAGAACCTCTTTTAAACACTCTTCATAAGAACAACAGGATGACAGCAGTAATTGCGTATGCAGACAACGTAATGGCAATTAACACCGGCCAACTCAAGAGCAAACCTTGAACTAAAGGCAACACAGATGCTGAAAAAAGTCAATAGCCGGTGCAACAACAACAAACATCAAATAGCAACAAACAAAACTGTTTACCTACTGATAAAGAGAGCATTACAGGGAAACCTAACAATGAGACTTGACTACATCACCGTTAAACGAAAACTTATGACAAGATATCCTGGAGTAAATGTTGAGGGGAAACTTTCATTCAAAGACCACGCCAAACTCGCGACTGACAAAGCGACGAAACTAGCCATACTCAACAGCGCACAGTTTAGACTACCACTACAGATGGTACGAACCTACCATATCGCCTCGTTTGAGTCAATTCTGAGCTTCGCAGCCAGCACATGCGCCCATCGTCTCTGCCTCACATCACACAAAACCATCGTACGACGCGGACAGAGAAGCATCTTTTGTAGAACGTTGGGAGCGTTTTGGAAAACATCTATAGAGCTATTATGCGTCGTCTAGAATGTATACCCAATAGACGCTGCCGTAGGTTTCAGATATGCAGCATACTGGATGAAAAAGAGACGACAGGGTAAAGTATAGAAAATTACGGGCCAACAAATTACTGACAAGAAACACCTTCATGAATGGCGGAATGACACCTGGCAGACCGAATGGGATACAACAGACAAAGGCCGCAGAGTACACACATCTTTCCGGAACATTCGAGGACGAACGAGGATGAAATACATAGATCCGACACGTGGTATGGTCCACTTTCTTACAGGCATGGACCGTACCCAGAACATCTCCACCGTGTTGGACTACGTGACACAGACATATGCGCATGTGGAGAAATCGACACAGCGGAACACATCACATTACACTGTGACATTTGTAGACACATACGACCACAACAGCATGACAATGACATACAACAAAGGATAAGACTCCACACAGGAATGACCTTACATTAGACGGAGAATAGGAAACCACCCTACAAGACAACACAACATATGGAACGTTTCCGACAGTAACACAGCCACTGCTTTGGGTTCCTCAACAAACGCAGAGCGAGATAACATGTATACATAGAACAAGCAAAAGTAAATAATAGAGCAATGAAGAATAAAAGTATATATAGAACATTAGACAACGTTAGAAAATGTATAAGGATTGCAACTATAGATAAGCAACACGTAAATAGCTTCTAAGTGTAATTAAATAACGGCTTGCATTAGAGAAATACACTGAGCTAAGACTTCCTGGGGAAGCGGGGCTCGACGTACTTCCAAGACTTCCCTTCCACAGGAAAAGCCATGTCATTGCCAGTAATCATTCAAGAATGTCATACTACTGTCATACTACCATCTAAGCTTTAAATGTTCCATAGCAGATCATTTTCCACAATGCATTACTATAAACTGCACTATAACGGTAAAAGTGATGTGATAAGTGTATATTAATTTGTTATATATTATGAAAAATTGTAAATAACATAGTTCAGTACAATTTGTACTTATATCTAAGCAAATTGCTGTACCATCTGGGACTGGCTCGAAGTTATTCCGATACCCTCCAACCTGGAACAGCCAGTAGTGGAACGTGGGACACCTTCTCCTATTACGTATTAGCTTCTTCTTAAACAAACGGATTGTTACTGTTTTCTTTTTCTCAACTATTTTTATTTTATACCACTATTAACTCATTACTTTATTGCTCAAAATGTGGAAATATGGAACAATGTACTGTAACACGTGAAATTTTAAAATATATGACCTGCTTTTTAAAATAAGCAGCAGGTTTTAAATGCGCAATAAACGAAATTAAATTAAATGTCCTTAAGTATGTCTTATCGCATTTACAGGTAAGTTGGTACATTAATGGTTTGTGAAGACCTAGATTATCCTCCACGGAGGTTAGTAGTGTCAAGGTCTTACGGAGGTGAGCGCAATACAAATTTGATTGACTTTTCTGGAGATACTGACAAAAAACGGGATGCATGCCAGTGGTTGTGCTGCTCTTTTCCTTCCTGCTGTTGTCTAGGTGCTAAACTTCCTCCCGAAAAGGCCATGAAAGCCCAAAGGTACCGACCGGCCGCCGTGTCATCCACAGCCCACAGGCGTCACTGGATGCGGACATGGCGGGGCATGCGGTCAGCACACCGCTCTCCCGGCCGTATGTCAGTTTCCGAGACCGGGGCTGCTACTTCTCAATCAAGTAGCTCCTCACTTTGCCTCGCACGGGCTGAGTGCACCCCGCTTGTCAACAGCGTTCGGCAGACCGGATGGTCACCCATCTAAGTGCTAGCCCAGCCCGACAGCGCTTAACTTCGGTGATCTGACGGGAACCGGTGTTACCACTGCGGCAAGGCCGTTGGCCTTGTCTAGGTACAAGCTGTCTAAATGCACGCTTTATTTGATTGCTGTTGTACGTATTCCTTCCAAATATTGTCTGCAAGTACTTAAGTTCAGCCGGCCGGAGTAGCAGAGCGGTTCTAGGCGCTACAGTCTGGAACAGCGCGACCGCTACGGTATGTGTGATGTCCTCAGGTTAGTTAGGTTTAAGTAGTTCAAAGTTCTAGGGGACTGATGACATCAGAAGTTAAGTCTCATAGTGCTCAGAGCCATTTCTTGAATTTAAGTTCAGTTTGAAGGCTGTCGTCGTCACACATGAATCGCGCCCTATTAACAAGTGTGCGTTAAGTATTTTTACGTTTAGAGTTGTGGTGACTAATGGATGCGAACGCACAGATCTTTGTGTGTAGGCTTTCTGCACACAATGTGTTCCAGCTTGCCACAAGTGGAGTGATGGAGAGGGTATCGTCCTATGTATACAGGACGCCGACCCGGACAGAAGCAGTCATCAGGAAACATGTGAAGACGGCAGAAAGTTTGTTTACCGAAATATCGTGGAGAACTATGAATGTAACGCGGGTGGACATCTAAGAATGCTGAACTGAGAGATGGTCATATGGACTAAAAAGGGTAGTGAATAAAGTTGCTTAATTCAGCGGCTGAAGTTGTTAGTAACGAGGAAATTCCTGATGTACATCAAAGTTGTGAACCACTGCTAATCAAATACACTCCTAGAAAAAAAAAAAAAAAAAAAAGACTTGTCATGAAGGAATTATTTGAATGGGACGTAAACCGGTAGATGTGATGTACACATGCAGACAAACAAATGTTACAATGTCAGATAATTTATTCAGGAGAAAGAGTTTCGCAGATTGAGCAAGTCTGTAACGCGTTGGTCCACTTCTGGTCCTTATGGAAGCAATTATTCGGCTTGCTGTTGGATGCCCGACTTGGATGCCCTTCTGGAGGATATTATGCCAAACTATGTCCAACGGCGCCTCAGATGGTCCCAGTCCCGAGCATAGGCTTCTTTCAAAACGGGACTCATCACTGAAGACAGTTTTACTCCAGTTAATGAGATTCCAGACTCCGATGCACGATAAAGACGTGTCTGGAGAGAGCTGTAGGATTCCAACGTGACTGCCACCCGCTAAACGGCCCCACAACCAGGAGTGATGGCCTGGGCTGCCATTTCATGATAGGACCGCTTTTGGTTGTAATACGCGGCACCCTTGCAACACAATGCCTACGTTGACGCAGCGCGTTGAGTGAAGCAGTCGCCCTCCGTTTCTGGCGGTGGCGCCGCTGTGGCAATCGCAGCTTTGGTGTCTCCCTCTGGTGGGAAAGGGGAAAGGTTGCCTGTTCACGTGCATTTAAGGGGCGCTATGAGCTTGCCACTGGGTCAGTCTGAGTCAGTCTATCGTCCGCATTTGTTAGGTAGTTAGTGTCTGTCGTTCGGAGTGCTAGTATGTCTGTCGTTCGGATCAACCTTCAAAGCCAGCAAACTGAGAGTCTTTCCACTCCGCCAGTAAGAGAAATCAGCGAGTGGTCGCCCAGTCGGGGCTTAGTTCCTGCATCTGAGTCTGCGCGTTAGGCCACCAGTCTGCTCGAGTTTGCTCAGGCAATGGTCATTGGCGGTTGGATCGATCGGTTGGTCGGTCGCGCACTGAGACACAAGATGACTTGTCCGTCTTGAGCGTCGGCGCATGTGAGGTCGCCACGTGAGTCCAGTGGGCCAACAGGAGTCAACCCACGACGTCAGTCTGGCCGGTGCGAGCTGCGACACCGTGAGACGGGAGATCGGCGCGCCTTCCTGCGTCTGTTGAAGCGACTGGCAGCGGATTGTTCGGGAGAGCGATTTGGAGGGGGGGGGGGGGGGTGCTGCTGCGCCAGGTCTTCCCGAGAAATCGCAGTTTATTAGAAGTTAAGTGATTGGTGATATGTTGTTTGATTTACTCTTGTTAAATTCTACTCGTTTTGCTTTGTGGTCGTCCCACCATTCTTCTCCGTCTGCCCACCCGGGGGAAGGTGGTGGTTTATAAATTGGGTGGTCCGTTTTTCCCTTGTGGAGTAAGGGCGGGTTAGAGCAACCTGCAGTTCGGGTTGTTCGATAATCTCCCTATCAATCTACCCTTCGTTAGTAGCTGCCTCTGTCAATGCTGTCGGATTTGGTGTGTTAACGAATTTATTGCTTGGAGTGTAACGGCCTAATACCTGAAATATGTTTTGATCTTTGGAAACATTGATATTTTTGCCTATGATCTTGAGAGGCGGAATCTGTTTACTGTAAAGCATCTTAACTATTGTTTGGCCAACCTTGTAGAATTTTATATATGGTTGCATTTCATGGGCTTTTATTTAAATAATCATTTTAGTATATAAAGTTACCACCCTTTCACCGTAAGACTTTTCTTAGAAGTTAAAATCAAGTTGCACCTTCGGTGGCAAGGTTAATATTTTAATTGTTAGTGTTTTGTACAATTTCCATCCCTCCTACGGGGGGGGGGGGGGAGTGCATAGTTTGTGTGCTTGTGTAAATTGTTAAAACTCTTAGTTTAAAGTTATCTGGTGTGTTGCAGATCTGCACCAGTGTAGTCTTTCAGAGGCTGTTGTGAGCGGTCGAAACTACGACCGTTTCAAAAGGAAGTGGCAAGGTTCTCTGCCCGAAAGCTCATACAGTCAAAACTTGTTTCTTTCTGCCTCTGAATAAAGTGTAGCTTTGATATTTAGAGGATGCTTTCTGATAATAATTTTAAATCTGTTTGTTTTAAAGTGAATAAAACTCCCATTTGTTACAAGAAATTTGGTTATGATTTCATCAGTTACTCCCTGGCAACTACTTCCATGTTTACATAGTGTGATTAAATATGTTAATGATCTCGATGAATTGCTAGTAAATAAAATAAATTCTTAAGAATATTCTTTGAAAATAAATCACGGTTCAATGCCCTTCCGAATACGATGACAGTTTCCATTGTTTGTCTCCGTGCTTGCCAAATCTTACCTTGACCACCGAGGTCGCCAGATCTCTCCAACCAGATCGGGATTACGACGATCCAAAGCGTCGATGGGATAGAATTTGGCGCGGCGTCTTTCAGGAGGTCATCCAACATCTCTGCCAATCAAAGCCGAGTAACTGCTTGCACAAGAGCCACAGGACCAACAACTTGTTGTTGACTTGCCCAATAGCCGGCCGCGGCAGCCGTGCGGTTCTAGGCGCTTCAGTCCGGAGCCGCGAGACTGCTACGGTCGCAGCTTCGAATCCTGCCTCGGGCATGGGTGTGTGTGATGTCCTTAGGTTAGTTAGGTTTAAGTGGTTCTAAGTTCTAGGGGACTGATGACCTCAGATGTTAAATCCCATAGTGCTCAGAGCCATTTCTGAAATTGCCCTATTTGTGAAGCTCTTTCTCTTGAACAGATCATCCTATTTTTCTGAAACTGTAAGAATTTGCTTGTCTTCTGTACATGTACTTTACAACTACTAATTTCAGTCCCATCTGGATTATGCCTTCGTGTTGCGTCTTTCATTTTGTCATAGAGTGTATCCTCCATATCTGTAGATGTAGAAGCAGTAGAGTATTTTAGGCACCGATGCAGCTGGCTTGGTGGCCTTCTGGCCCTCGACATTCAGCGTGCACAGTACGTTGCCGCTTTTGTCGGAAACGCGCATCTCGGGGACGGAAATACCCGGGAAGCTTGCTTGCAGTGTGGCGAGCGCTGGGCCGTCCGTATTTAGACGGGCGGTCTGGCGCAGCGGCAGCCGACGTGCAGGGCCGAAATAGCCCCAATTACACAATTCACGACCGGCGGAGGTCTTAATAAAAGCGGGCGGGCGAGGGCGGCGCGGCAAGGGCGCGCAGTGTCCGGCGCGTCAAAGGGCGCGGGGGTGGCGGCCGCAGCTGCGGGATTACCTTACACACACTCGCGCTCTGCACGTGTCCTCCGTCGTCTGGTTCACTGTCTGCAATCGTACAGCATCACTTACCCACTTTTTACCACACTCTAAGGAAATGCAAAGGATTTATCCGAATGGGACGGAAATCAGTTGACGTGATATAGGAGGGTCAATCCAAAAGAAAGGCACACTTGTTTTTTTTTTTTTTTTTTTTTTTTTTTTTAAATCCATCGGTTATTCTACATGTTGGAAAGTTTTACAGTGTGTAGATACATCCTTTAGGAAAAATATTTTCACTTCTCCACATAATTTCCATCCCTCTCAACTGCCTTACGCCATCTTGGAACCAGCGTCTGTATAGTCGCACGGTCAAATTCTGAACCAACCTGTTGGAGCCACTGCGTGCACAAGGGAGTCATCGTCTTCAAACCTTGTTCCACGAAGAGAGTCTTTCAGTTTCCCAAGGAGATGATAGTCACATGGAGCCAGGTCAGGACTGTAAGGCGGGTGTTTCAGTGTTGTCCATCCGACTTTTGTGATCGCTTCCATGGTTTTTTGACTGACATGTGGCCGTACATTGTCGTGCAACAGCAAAACATCCTGCTTTTGCCGATGTGGTCGAACACGACTCAGTCGAGCTTGAAGTTTCTTCAGTTTCGTCACATACCCATCAGAATTTATGGTGGTTCCACATAGCGTGATGCCCACAAGCAAGAGTCCTTCGGAATTGAAAAACACCATAGCCATAACTTTTCCAGCAGAAGGTGGGGTTTCGAATTTTTTTTTTCTTGGGTGAATTTGCATGATGCCACTCCATTGATTGCCTCTTCGTCTCTGGTGAAAAATGATGGAGCCATTTTTCATCACCTGTCACAGTTCTTCCAAGAAATCCATCTCCACCATTCTCGTACTGTTCCAAAAGTTCGCTGCATACAGTTTTTCTTGTTTCTTTGCGAGCCATTGTCAACATCCTGGGAACTCACCTGGCGCAAATCTTTTTTAACGCCAACACTTTCAGTATTCTGCAAACACTTCCTTCCCCTATCCCAACGTAGCGTGTCAATTCGTTCACTGTGATGCATCTGTTAGCACTTACCAATTTGTTAACTCTCTGCACATTGTCTGGAATGTGTGCAGTACGAGGCCTGTCGCTGCGAGGACAATCTTCAATATTGCCTTGCCCGCTTTCATCACGTAACCTGCTTGCCCGCCGAGTAGCTGTACTGCGATCGACAGCAGCATCTCCATACACCTTTTCGAACCTCTTGTGGATGTTTCCCAGTGTCTCGCTTTCACAGCACAGGAATTCTATGACAGCACGTTGCTTCTGACGAACGTCAAGTGTAGCACCCGTCTTGAAGACATGCTGTGACGGCGCCACTCTCAGTTGGGGAGAGATCAAGCGATCTTAGTGGCCAAGGAAGAGTTTCACAAGTACGAACACAAGCAGTAGAGACAATCTCCATGTGTGGACAGCCATTATACTGCTGAAATGTAAGCCCACGATGGCTTGCCATGAAGGACAACAAGATTGGGGGTAGAATACCGTCGTCGTACCGCTGTGCTTTAAGGGTGACACAGATGATAACCAAAGGGTTCCTGCTATGAAATGAAAAGGCACCCCCCACCATTACTCCTGATTGTCGGGCCGCATGGCAGGCAACATACAGGTTGCTATCCTTACGCATCCCATGACGGCTCCAGATACATTTTCGGCCTTTAATCTCACCGTCTGAAGTAGAATTGTCTTCAGTGATTAGCTCCGCTTCCAATTGACCCCTGATGACCAGCAAAGACGTGTCCGAGACGCCCCAAACAGCAGTGGGATACGAGCCTGATTGTCGTCTGCCGTATGGCGCGACAACCATTTCATTTCATTTCATAGCTCTTTGGTTGTCATTCGTGTCACCCTCACAGCACAGTGGTGTGTCGACGATATTCTGCGCCTCGTTTTGTTGCCTTTCACGGCAATCCATCCTGATGCGCCGTGATTTCTTTTACTGTTTGCTGACTGCACAGAGTGAAAACATCCGGGTAGGCTAGAACACTGTCTCACTGTCTTCTCAACCACTGCATGCCATTTCAACCCCTTCTACTGTTAACTGCCGTTTAGCTCCTATACAAGTTGTCACCGAGCGAGGTGGCGCAGTGGTTAGCACACTGGACTCGCATTCGGGAGGACGACGGTTCAATCCCGTCTCCGGCCATCCTGATTTAGGTTTTCCGTGATTTCCCTAAATCGTTTCAGGCAAATGCCGGGATGGTTCCTTTGAAAGGGCACGGCCGATTTCCTTCCCAATCCTTCCCTACCCCGAGCTTGCGCTCCGTCTCTAATGACCTCGTTGTCGACGGGACGTTAAACACTAACCACCACCTACAAGTTGTCTATATTTTAACCCTCCTACGTATAGAATTTTAAAGTGTGTATTCCAGTCAACACTAAAAAGCTTTCGTTAAATCTACAAATGATTTAACCTATCTTCTAAGGCAAGTCGTAAGGTGAGTATTGCCTCGCGTGTCCGTACAGTCCTCTGGGACCCAAAGTAGTCACCCCCAAGGTCGGGTTGTTCATTTGTAAATAATTCGTGTCAATATTTTGCAACGATGACTTATTACAGTTCAGTTATTATAGTTCAGGAATATTCTTATTTGCTTTCTTTGGAACTAGAATCATTAAGTTCTTTCTGAAATCTGAGGATTATTTCGCCTGCTTCAAACATCTCGTGGCTGTCTCCCCCAAGGACATTCCCTCAGAAATATTGACAGACGCGAAATTTAACCGACAGGAAGAAGATGCTGTGATATGCAAATGATTAGATTTTCAGAGCATTCAACAAGGTTGGCGCCGGTGGCGGCACCCACAATGTGCTGACATGAAGAAATTTTCCAACAGATTTCTCATACACAGCAGTTGACCGGCGATGCCTGATGAAACGTTGCTGTGGTGCCTCGTGTAAGCAGGAGAAATGCGTACCATCACGTTTCCGAGTTTGACAAAGGTCGGATTGTAGCGTATCGCGATTGCGGTTTATCGTATCGCGAAATTGCTGCTCGCATTGGTCGAGATCCAATGACTGTTAGCAGAATATGGAATCGGTGGGTTCAGGAGGGTAATACAGAACGCCGTGCTGGATCCCAACGGCCTCGTATCTCTAGCAGTCGAGATGACAGGCATCTTATCCGCATGGCAGTAACGGATCGTGCAGCCACGTATCCATCCCTGAGTCAGCAGATGGGGACGTTTGCAAGACAACAACTATCTGCACGAACAGTTCGACGACATTTGCAGCAGCATGGACTATAAGCTACGAGACCATGGCTGCGGTTACCATTGACGATGCATTACAGACAGCAGCGCCTGCGATGGTGTACTCAACGACGAACCTGGGTGCACGAATGGCTAAACGACATTTTATCGGATGAATCCAGGTTCTGTTTACAGCACCATGATGGTCGCATCCGTGTTTGGCGACATCGCGGTGAACGCACATTGGAAGCGTGTATTCGTCATCGCCATACTGGCGTATCACCCGGGTTGATGGTGTGGGGTGCCATTGATTACGCGTCTCGGCCATCTCTTGTTCGCATTGACAGCACTTTGAACAGTGGACGTCACATTTCAGATGTGTTACGACCCGTGGCTCAACCCTTCATTCCATCCGTGCGAAACCCTACATTTCAGCAGGATAATGCATGACCGCATGTTGCAGGTCCTGTTCGGTTCTTTCTGGATACAGATAATGTTCGACTGCTGCCCTGGCCAGCACATTCTCCAGATCTCTCACCAATTGAAAACGTCTGGTCAATGGTGGCCGAGCAACTGGCACGTCACAATACGCCAGTCAATACTCTTAATGAACTGTGCTATCGTGTTGAAACTACATGGGCAGCTGTACCTGTACACGGCATCCAAGTTCTGTTTGACTCAACGCCTAGGCGTATCAAGGCCGTTATTACGGCCAGAAGTGGTTGTTCTGGGTACTGATTTCTCAGGATCTACGCACCGAAATTGCGTGAAAATGTAATCACATGTCAGTTCTAGTACAATATATTTGTCCAATGAATACCCGTTTATCATCTGCACTTCTTCTTGGTGTAGCAATTTTAATGGCCAGTAGTGTAGTTACACGCATATTCCACGTGTCCCTTGTTAGTGACACGCTACCGTGTACTAATCACCGCTGCACACACAGGTTCACTGGAAGAAATTCCCTCGAACGTGGGTGGCACTGTCCAGAAAAGGAATGCGGGGTTGGCGGAAGAGGCAGCGCTTGCTATGCCGGCGGCGGGCCGCGGTGTCCAGCACGCCAGCTGAATAGCGGATGGGCGGCGCGCGGCTTGGGGCAGGCCGGAGCCAACCGAGGCGAAGCAGCGGCCAGCTCAAGGGCGCGCTCCTCTGCAGCCGCCGGACGCCGCCGTCTAACACTGCGTTTACGTCGGAGCTGCGCTCAACGATGAGATTGTTGAACAGAGCGGCGACCAAAGGAAAACTTGTTCCGTAGCTTTTATGAGACGTTCTTGTCGGAGATTCGATAACAGCGTGGAGATCAGTATTGAGCAGTGTAGTTATTTTGCCTTCGGACTGCAGGCAGTCATTTGGAAAAGTGGCAGTCCGATGAATATTGAAGTTGATTTGTAGAATCTAAGGCACTGTAAACTTGGGTCGGAGTTACCGAAGAATATCATTCACACAATCCCGAACATAGCAGTGGTAGTCAACAAGAAGACCAGGGCAGTCGGCTTTTTTAAAATTTCTCTCTCGAAACTTCTGGAGAAAATCGACTTTGAAGTTTTTCCGACCCTGTTTAGTACGCTAAAATAAAGTACGTCTTTCAATTCTGTGGTAGAGTGTGTACTTCGCCTGTGAGGCATGGTGGTGTTTGGGAGGATTCCGGGGGGGGGGGAGGGGGGCTGGTTTCGTTTCCTAGTTTAAGCGAAATCCGTCTCTTCTTATTTCTCATTACATATCACACACAAAAATCCAGTTTTTTAATCCAAACACAAATTGTTAAATACTGATATTTTGTAAAATACTGTTAATCAAGATTGTTTTGATTTAAAACATTACAAATTAACATTTTCCATCTTTATGTATTTTATGCTTCATAAAAATGTTCGTAGAACATGCAACTTTATTTAAAGATTTGGTTCTACTGAGAACCGAACCGTATATTAAACACGGCCGAAAATCGGTTTTCACGAGAGTTTTTGAGAGTTTCACCGACATGCATAGGGTGATGGACTTGGTTCTGAACTTCAAGCACTTCCAATATATAACAATACAAAAATACCATTGTCGTGTCACCTACCTGTAAGTGCGAGAACTATCACACAATGAGCTTAAGAACTGGTGCTTCTCACTTACAGACAAGAATAATTTACAGATAGATGGAAAAGAAAATTAGGATCTGTTAGACGACGGTCTGTTTGGCTTTCGGGAAAGTAAATGAGACCGCCGTGGCATTGCGATTGATAATACAAGCAAGACTTTAGGATAATCAAGATTCCTTCATTGGATCTTTCGACCAAGAATTGTCGTTCGATAATATGAAATGGGGTAAAGTATTCGAAATTCCCAGGACAATATGTGTAAGATGTAGGGAAAAAGACCGTCGTGGCGTTGCGGTAACACAAGCAAGACTTCAGAAAAATCAAGACTCCTTCATTCGATGTATCGACATAGAAAAAATCTGTCGACAATGTGAAATAGGGTAAAATATTCGAAATTCTCAGGAAAATGTGTGTAAGATGTAGGGAAATGTACAGAACGTCCAAGAACCAAGAGGAAAGAATGAGAATGGAAGATCGAGAACTAGGTGCCCAGATTAGAAGGGCTTTGAGACTGTAATGTATTCGCCCCTACTCATCAATCTAACATAGTGGAAGCTAGAATGGTAATTAAATATAAAGATACAGGAATGGGATTGAAATTCAGCGTTATATTACACAACGATAAGATTCCTTGATAATATAGCTATCCTCAATGAAATTGAAGACGAATTACATGACCTGTCCCACGGAATGTTCAGTTTAATGACCAAGAAACTACGGATTAAGAGTGAAAGATCCGCAATATTCGTAGTGAAGAGGGTGGAAGAGTCACGATAAGCTTCTAATCACCAGAAACGTGACGATTATGCTGTTGCTTATACGGTACTCGGCAGCGTGGTTAGCAGCACCCTTGGCGAATATAAATCAACGAATCTAGTGAGACAAGCCAAGTGGTTCCTCGCAAGCAGTCCTCTCGAGACAACGGCCCATGGATAAATACTTAGAAGGCTGTCGGGCAATGATTGCACATATGATGGTTGCTTGTCTGCTCGAATGCAATTCAAAACTCTCGTGGGTGTGTACATGACTATAGGCACGATTTCATTTCTCGCGGTCTAATTACAATAAAATATAGTCAACACCTAAAATACTAATTAAAAATATCTGAAAAGCACTCAAATTTCATCCCATGTAAATGTGATTGCCAAAATTGTAAAACTATGATTCAGAGACACGAGTGTGGTTTGATTACTGACTGAAAGGGATGTACCAGCCGCTCTGATACTCATTAAATTAACGTATCCAGGAATTTGGGCATGAGACCGAATAACAGACAAAACCTTGTATCTATTCCTACAGTCGACACGTTGATATTTGGAAAGAGGAGAAGTAGTTACCAAGGAAAACTGTGAGAATATACGAGAGTCAAATAAAGTGGGCAGTGGTAAGCTACAAGCAGAGTCCTACCGCCAGAGCAGATGCCTCTTATAATAACACAGCGGGATGTTGTTGCTGTGGCCTTCAGTCCTGAGACTGGTTTGATGCAGCTCTCCATGCTAATCTATCCTGTGCAAGCTCCTTCATCTCCCAGTACCTACTGCAACCTACATCCTTCTAAATCTGGTTAGTGTATTCATCTCTTGGTCTTCCTCTACGATTTTTACCCTCCACGCTGCCCTCCAATGCTAAATTTGTGATCCCTTGATGCCTCAGGACATGTCCTACCAACCGATCCCTTCTTATAGTCAAGTTGTGCCACAAACTTCTCTTCTCCCCAATCCTATTCAATACCTCCTCATTAGTTATGTGATCCACCCATCTAATCTTCAGCATTCTTCTGTAGCACCACATTTCGAAAGCTTCTATTCTCTTCTTGCCCAAACTATATATCGTTCATGTTTCACTTCCATACATGGCTACACTCCATACAAATACTTTCAGAAACGACTTCCTGACAATTAATCTATACTCGATGTTAACAAATTTCTCTTGTTCAGAAACGCTTTCCTTGCCATTGCCTGTCTACATTTTATATCCTCTCTACTTCGACCATCATCAGTTATTTTGCTCCCCTAATAGCAAAACTCCTTTACTACTTTAAGTGTCTCATTTCCTAATCTAATACCCTCTGCATCACCCGATTTAATTAGACTACATTCCATTATCCTTGTTTTGCTTTTGTTGATGTTCATCTTATATCCTCCCTTCAAGACACCATCCATTCCATTCAACTGCTCTTCCAAGTCCTTTGCTGTCTCTGACAGAATTACAATGTCATCGGCGAACCTGGAAGTTTTTATTTCTTCTCCCTGGATTTTAATACCTACTCCGAATTTTTCTTTTGTTTCCTTTATTGCTTGCTCAATATGCAGATTGAATAACATCGGGGAGAGGCTACAACCCTGTCTCACTCCCTTCCCAACCACTGCTTCCCTTTCATGCCCCTCGACTCTTATAACTGCCATCTGGTTTCTGTACAAATTGTAAATAGCCTTTCGCTTCCTGTATTTTACCCCTTCCACCTTTAGAATTTGATAGTAGACCTAAATTTCAATATTGTAGATGGTCATGTAATAAACTGCTGATGTAATTTCATTATATTATACAGAGTGAACAATCCTATGCGCGGGTTACTGAGGAAAAAGAATGCAATTAAATTTACTGTTCTACGCAGTATCGTTAAAGCTGTACTCTTCCTGTTCCTTAACTCTGCATGAAAAGAACAGTATCAAGAAAGTAATCATTCTCTGGCATCAAATGTAGCTCCTACCAGTATGTAGTGTCTTTGTTGTTGATGATAAATATGAATGCTCCCAGAAATGCAGTTAGTCTCTCGAAATACACTGACACGCCCAACGTAGACAAGTAGCGCAGCATTGTAAACAAACGAGCCCCAAACATGTGTACACTAGCCACCCGACTTGGATGCAGCGCCTGCTGTGATTCTCGGCCAATCATAGGAAAGCACATTTATGAGAGCTGTGTTCACACGCCGTGCAATAATGGGTTGGAAATTTGTTCGTCTCACAATTTCATTTACGTATTATTTGAAAAACTAGAATCTGCGAAACATGGCCAATGTACTGACTTTGTGGGAGCAGGTGCGACTATTATTTTACTGAATAGTAGAAAAATTGTAAGTTTTGACGGGCCACCTGTCTGGAACTTGCACTGGTGTTCGTCTCCATATTGCATAGAACCCGATCCTCCGGACCCGATGTACGCACGGTCTTCACTCCCTGCACGTTTGCCCGTCTGAAAGGACCCATCATCTCACAAACGCCCGGAAAGGGTTTGAAATATTGTGTGGTGTGGTTGGTGTCTCTGGGGGTACTTACCTGCTATAGCCCTGCTGCCTCTTGACCGTTTCCATCTACTTGGTCGTACACAGACACTTGTTCCCGACATGAATACTGGACCATTCTGCTACTTAACAGTAAGCCGCGTCAGTCAGACAGCCTGCAAAGTACAAGAAACACAGGCCACGTGGACAGAGGAACTTTTATTCATCAGCGCCATCTACCGTGGCATCGATGCATTTCTGGACGCATGCTCTTAGAACATTTTTGCATCCCTTTAGAGTCAGGAATCCGCCCTGCACAGACTGTCAGTTTATATGCACAGCTTTTCTAATTGAGAGCCTGATACTATTTATTAGTTTGGTAAAAAAAAAGTCTCATCTTTGCCTGCCCCTCATCTCATCGCAAGATTCTGAGAAACTGTGGCGACGATGACGTGCGATGCTGCTGTTTGACAATTTTACAGTGAAAATAATGCCTCCAGATCAGTTATGCAGGGTAAACCATAACTCCACCTACAAACTTTCAGAGGTTTTTCAGGGATATCTTCTGCGTAACCTGGTACAAGGACCAACGGTCTCTGACTCGTTACATAGTTACTGCATTTAATTTGTTTTCTCGTCCCATTTAGCTTTGTATTGGACTGGCAACAGGGCACAACAGTTCGAATGACGACGTTACCCGCTGTCTCTCCGGCCCCGCTCGTCCACGGTACCTAGTGTTGAAAAAAGTGATGCCCTCTTTAACTTGTTGCCCTCGGGTTTGCGTTCAGTATTCCTCGGTTCTGTCTATGGTGTTCTTTTTACCTCGGCAATAACCGTACGGCAACAGTGATACACAACAGCTGTTTCCGCACCGATGTCAGCCACACCACAGTAGAATGTCCCGTCCGAGTATTATTGCATTAGCCTGTTTTGCGTGTTGTGCTGGTTATTACGTATTACAGGCTTCTTTACTGATGTGAAGCTGTTTTCAAGAAACAAGACAACCAAATTATATCATTACTTTATAACGAGCCGCTGGAAACGGTGGACTTATACCAAAATGCTCAGAAGGTATCCCAAAACAAATCTGAAGTTTTGTAGTGGGGGCTCTGGTTCATCTTGTATATCCGTCCCAGAGAATGATACGGGTTCCATATTGTCTCAGTTGTTGTCGCGAGCTTGGTATCGTGAAACTGCATTCCCAGAGTTTGCACAGTTTTAAATTCACGCCGCTAACTGACGTATTTACGGAGTGTGTTTCTCTGCGAGTTGTACTCCGTGGCACCCACGGAACATTTTCAGTCCATTGAGTAATATGACAGAGTTCAAAGCTTACCACGTCAGAGCGCAGTCCTCGTAATGTTCAAATCTGATTTCGTGATCATGTATTGTTTCAACGGCGACCCACCTATATCCCTTGCAAGCGCAAAGACTCAGAATGAAAGCACAATAATTTTGCCTTTGTGGAAACCAGGAAATCGGTGGAACCAATCAAAAGCTCTGAAGGGCACCAGGTTGCTCCCACAGCTGGAAGGATCTAGCCAAACTTAAATAATAATTATAACAGGAGTCTTGATTAGCAAGTCTTTGTACTTAATATTTACAATTAATACAGAAAAAGTCATGAATTATCGGTCGAAATACTCGTACAAAGGTGTCTACAAACCAGTCACCTTAGTACTAACAAGGAAACCTCCCCATCGCACCCCCCTCAGATTTAGTTGTAAGTTAGCACAGTGGATAGGCCTTGAAAAACTGAACACAGATCAATCGAGAAAACAGGAAGAAGTTGTATGGAACTATGAAAAAAATAAGCAAAATATACAAACTGAGTAGTCCATGCGCAACTTAGGAACATCATTGTTAATATGAGTTCAGGAGCGCCGTGGTCTCGTGATTAGCGTCAGCAGCTGCGGCATGAGAGGTCCTTAGTTCAAGTCTACCCTCGAGTGAAAAGTTTAGTTTTTTATATAATCAACTTCGCTCTCCAAAATTCCAGGACATGTTCAGATTTCATTGGACATATGCAGAATTTGGCGGTCTACACACGGAAAAATTTGAAAACGTTAAAAACATATGTTTTCACAGAGCACAGGGAAAACTGTGCGACTGTGAAACTATTGCATTCATTTGTTGCAGTTTATGAGACAAACTCATATGTTTTCATCACTTTTTTTGGAGTGATTATCACATCCACAAGAAAACCTGAATCGGTCAAGGTAGAAGAATCTTTTTACCCATTCGGCAAGTGTACAAGTTAGGTGGGTCGACAACATATTCCTGTGATGTGACGCACATGCCGTCACCAGTGTCGTATAGACGTGTTTTCCTGTGGAGGAATCGGTTGACCTATGACCTTGCGATCAAATGTTTTCGGTTCCCATTGGAGAGACACGTCCTTTCGTCTACTAATCGCACAGGTTTGCGGTGCGGTTGCAAAACACAGACACTAAACTTATTACAGTGAACGGAGACGTCAATGAACGAACGGACAGATCATAACTTTGCGAAAACAAACTTTTCACTCGAATGAAGACTTGAACCGAGGAACTCTTGTTCCGCAGCTGCTCACGCTAACCACGGGACCACGGCGCTCTTGAGCTCACGCTATCCTTGATGTTGCCTATCTTGCACATGGACTACCCACTTTGTATATTTTGCTTATTTTTTTTCATAGTTCCACACCATTTCTTCCTGTTTTCTCGATTGATCTGTGTTCAGTTTTTCAAGGCCTATCCACTGTGCCAACTTATAACTAAATCTGAGAGGGTGCGATGGGGAGGTCCCCTTGTAAGTGCCGACTAACAAATATAACGCAGCAAGATCTTTTAAACAATAATCGCTCCAGGCAACACAACAAATATGAATAAATGCAACGGGTATTCTATTATAATAAGAATACAAAATCGCCTTCATTAAATACAACACAACAACGCGCTGTGTCACGGATTGCGAGGCCCCTCCCGCCGGAGGTTCGAGTCCTCCCTCGTGCATGGGTGTGTGTGTTGTTCCTACGACATGGTAGTTTAAGTAGTGTGTAAATCAAGAGACCGATGACCTCAACAGTTTGGTCCCTTATTATTTCACACACATTTGAACATTTGAAATGCAACACCACAAATAACTCAGGGTTCCGAGGGGCATCCTCCACTGATTAGTATTCAGCAAAATTTAGAAAGCGGGGGAAGCTCCACTAGCTTACAGCTTGCGTTTCTCCTGCCAGCACGCAGACAAGTAAATAACTCATCCCGGACACCAACCGGCACAATCACTGTCTTTCTACAGTTCAAATTGACAAGGTACACATATTAATTTAAATGTTTTAGGCGTGTCGTGACACAGAAAGCCAACCCACAATAAAGCCGTCACGTCAACAATCATCGTCACCAATTGTATCCTTCGATTATTCAGCTTCGATAGCCGAAACAGGCTCAGTTATTGCAAAGATACATTCAAATATAGTGAGAAATTTATGTTCAGATAAATGTAATGTGTTTCCTGCACCAATAGTTACTTCTCCTGTCTCTTTAATAATTTCCTGCACCTCTTCATCGTTCACCAAGCCAATCTCCCGTGTTGAACGGATTTCGCATTTGATGTGCATGTCTCATGGTTATCAATAAAGACTTGCAATACAAATCTATTCCTTTTCAGACGGATAAGAAGCTTAGCTTTTAAAAACGATATTTAGTTACCAAAAGCGCCAACCGCGCGGGTTTAGCCGAGCGGTCTTAGGCGCTGTAGTCATGGACTGTGCGGCTGGTCGAGTCCTCCCTCGGCCATGGGTGTGTGTGTGTGTGTGTGTGTGTGTGTGTGTTTGTCTTTAGGATAATTTAGGTTACGTAGTGTGTAAGCTTAGGGACTGATGACCTTAGCAGTTAAGTCCCATAAGATTTCACACACATTTCAACATTCTTGAATCAAAAGCGCCACAGGTCATTTTTACTTCCCTGCATATTTCCACACTGTACTATTCCTCAACTGTCCTCAGTACAAAAACTCATCTGGTTCTATAACTCGTTGCGAATTGTAGTATTTTCTTATCGTAACGTTGGTTACGCAGTTTTTTATGTTACTGTAACATATTTTGGGTTTGTTTTCAAATGAGTTTTTGCTTGGCTGCGAAATAAACAAAAATTTCAAACTACGGCAGTGCCTTCTCTACGAAACGACAAAAATAAGTGAATACCGAAGCGTTCAGTAAAATGGCAGATATATTATTAAAAATGGGTTTTATATAATGTTTTTCACACAGACGTTAGATTTTTGCTTTAACATTCCATGATGTTGCTACAATTCTTTGTAAGAACGACAAATACTACAATTCACATTTTTTACGCAGCTGTAAGTCCAGCAAGGTTCGCTTTGGCCTAGCAATATTGATTTCAGACTGTGTGTAGTAGAAAAATATTGTTTACATGTTGAAAACCGTTATACAAGCACTGTGACGGTCATATTTCAGCATTTTCAGTCATTAGGCTACAGGTCCCCATAAATTAAATTTCGAAGTAATACTTGGTAAAATTGAATACATATTTTTTTCTTCCTTTTAAATTTCCTTTATTTATGTTATGGTTTTAAGTGTGTGAACATGTATTGAGAAATTATGTTATTTTAGTAACATTATTATTTTCAGTATAATTATATATGTATAACCTCTGTGAATTTCTGGAAGTTCTGGCCCGGTAGGGAATATTTCTTGTGTGTAACAAAAATAGTAAGTGAAAGAGAGGCGGTTTCTGAGCCGAGTAGCTCATGGTGTGACTCCGATGTATTAAGACGGAACGAAGTGAACTTTGAGTAATTCTGTGTAAACTTACTTATTTGTGGAAATAAGAGCGGTTTTAGTAGCGTTGGAATGAGGAAGAGTTTGGAAGATTTGAGAGACAAAAAGTGGTTCAAATGGCTCTGAGCACTATGCGACTTAACTTCTGAGATCATCAGTCGCCTAGAACTAATTAAACCTAACTAACCTAAGGACATCACACACATCCATGCCCGAGGCAGTATTCGAACCTGCTACCGTAGCGGTCGCTCGGCTCCAGACTGTAGCGCCTAGAACCGCACGGCCACTCCGGCCGGCTTCGAGAGACACTCTCATGAGACGGAGAACACAGCAATTTTTCAAAGAAAGGCGAGTAGAAGTTAGAACGTGCTGGAAGATGATTACTGTACTATTACTATAATTTACTAATACTTTAGACAGAAGATTATTCTCGAAGAAGTTGCAAGTGCAAGTGACGAAGAGGCCAAGAAACGCACGAGAAAGGAGATACACGCTGTACAGAAGAAAAAAACTGAAGACACATCAAACATTCAAGAGCTAGCAGCTATCACACAGAGAAAACAATTACACCATAATTTATTCGAGCAGCAAAACTAAACTGATGTGGAAATTTTGGTAAGTTCCTACGGGACCAAACTGCCGAGGTCATCGGTCCCTACGCTTACACGATACTTAATCTAACTTACATTAAGTTACGCTAAGGGCAACACACACACACACACACACACACACACCAATTCCCGAGGGAGGACTCGACCCTCCGACGGGGGAAGCCGCGAGAACTGTGGCAAGGCGCCCCTGACCACACGGCTAACCCGGGCGGCTAAACTGATTTCCAGGATATTCAAGACAAAACGCAAATTGTGAATATCGCTGTCCTGCGGACTTGTGAAATGAAATCGGCCGATCGTGACTGATACGTCCGTGTCGATATTTTGATGAGCTAGCAACGGTGACTTGCGTTTGAGCGTATGGAGTTCCTTCGCCGTACTACGAGGGGACGTGGGTACCGCCTGGGCCGGTGTTAAGACCTTGTGAAGCACGGTATGGAGAGGGCCTTGAGCGGTACGTTGGGCGCGGTGAGTTTGTCCAGTAAAGTGATGAGTGTCAACTTGGAAAAGCAGCAGGTTTTCCTACTGCGAAATGGCTATGTGATGGAGAGTCACATATAAAGTTATTGGTTCCTTCGTGGCATTTCCACTGCTGTTGTGAAGTCATGGTGGCAGTCATCATCATCGCCACACAGCATAAGTTAATGGTGAGCTCTTGTCGGCTATTCCACATCTTAATGGGGATTTGTTTGCCAAAGGCGAGCGGCAAACTAGTACGTGAATCAATCTCGATAGTGGTCGTAGGAGCTAGGCAACCCAATCATCTACATTTCTCTTCCTAAATCGGTTATTGAGAAATCAGCTATCAACCACTGCGGAACTAGAAGATAGATTTTTGTGTTCTTTTTATTTGAGGTTTCAAAGAGTGTGCCAGCAGTAGCTCGTGCCTGTTTCTGTGATATAAATGTATATATAAATATCGTACCTTCTGGGTGGTATTTCGCCATAAACTATTTCTGTGGAACTGCCTGAGCTGGCATTTTCAGACTGGGACAAAGGGGCCGTGTCATGACTGTGTACTGGAACACAGATTTGATAAATTCATTTACGCTGTTAAATCATGGGGCAAATGTAATTGTTTAAAGGAATAATAGTATTTATGGTAATATTTTTTTTGTTTTAGGGCCATAACACCTAGCTGTTTCATTGTACTTGAATCTGGTGAGTCGCCTCGTTGGGACCTGTGCTGAATGTAAATATGTTCACACCTGCTTTTGAAAGAAGGTTTTTAGGATGATGTCTTGGTGTTCTCCATCTGTTGTCAGCCTGTTTTTTTCTTATTGTAAAGAAAGTGTGCGTTACATCAAAGTCTTGTTACTGGAAATCTGTCAGTTGTTAGGTTTACTCATTGTTCATCAGTGCCCTTTCCTATATTACTTTTTTTATTATAAGCGCTTTTAGATAAAACTTTAATGTTTTCATAGGTGCTTTAAGCTATATTGATGTTTCTTGTCTGTTCATTGTCGCTTTTTGAAAATTTTGTTCAAGTTACCTTATCGGCATCTTTAAACTACCTTTATGTTTGTTAAGTTTAAATTAATTAATTTAATAACTATTTTACAAGCGCTTCATTTAGTGAATAATGAAATATACTCAAGTTTGTGTTAAATAAATTTGTGAAGATTTTTCAGCTGAGGATGAGGTCACTAGCTCACCACTCCCAGATCCCTGACCCTAAACCTTTTCAGTGGTGTCAGGTTGTGGGGTTATTCGGCAGATGGGCAGTTGTACACACTAGTAGTTAGCAATCGGCGTTTTCAGTAACTAGTATTCTGCTCTTTCTGCATGGTGTGTGGCCATTGGAGCAATGAGATTGTGCGGGCCGACTCATTTAAGAAAATACAACCTGCAGTATGAATTAAAGATTGCTAACGAATAAGAGGAGGGCAGCATCACTGATTTATGTAAACGGTTGCAGGCTGCTCTAAGTGATCTTGTAAACATCGCCACGGACACGCTTAGGGAGGTAAGTGCTGCCTGTTCCCTTGTAGGACGTTGCATTTTGATGCGCAGGATGATGTTATTCTGTAGTTGGCACCTCTGTAGTTGGAAAATGCTCATAGATCATTTCCTGTGTAGGGTTTGTGCTGTGTGTCCGGTTAATGTGGATCCCAAGCTCCCACCGGACTTTCAGGCATTGTGCGCCGCCAGTAGCTGAGTGGTCGCCGGCACGGTAGCTCAGCGTGTTCGGTTAGAGGGGTGCTCGCCCTCTGTCGACCTAGACCAAACGCAACGAACAATACCGAACAAAACGAAAAAAAAGAAAAAAGGAAAAAAGTGGTCAGCGCAACAGAATGTCAATCCTAAGAGCCCGACTTCGATTCCCGGCTGGGTAGGAGATTTTCTCCGCTCAGGAACTGGGTGTTTTGTTGTCCTAATCATCATCATTTCATCCCCATTAACGCGCAAGTCGCCGAAGTGGCTTCAAATCGAAAGACTTGCACCCGGTGAACGGTCTACCCGACAGGACGCCACAACGTTTATTTATTCAGGCATTCAGGCATTGCAAGGGAAAGTGCTGTTATTGCAACTGAATTTCGTTTCTCAGTTGATAGGCAGATGACAAAGTAATGTGCACTGATCACGAACAATCAAGGATCCGAATAAGAATACAGCTATATAGAAGGAATTTAATAAATTATTGAATCCAGTGACTGTGATTATTTAGAGAATGCATATGTTATCTACGGAAAATACTAAACAAGTGGGTTGTAGTTTTTGTGGTTAACTGTTAGACTGCAAAAAACAGGGCAAAGTTAACAGATCCCCACACCATTGTGTTTCAAATTATTTATCCATTAGCGGTCGTGAGTTTAAGTAAGCTGGTGGCCGAAATTTTGCAGGGTGACAGGTCACTAGGTGGACTCCGGAAGAGAGTCTAGGAACTCGTAGATGAAAGGAATTCATTGAAATTTTTAGAGAGTACGGATCGTGAACGAGTGTTTAGAGGATTATATTGTTTGTATACGTGCGGCACCGACGGCACTCTGCTTGAACATTTCTGAAGACGAGGCTGTCGTCAATATCCCAGAAACGATGCCACAAGAAGATTGGTCAAAGGTGTCGTTTACTGCTAAGACGCAAACACTTTCTGACTTACACTGAATGGTTGTCGGCACTGAGAATATCTGCTTTAGCGATGAAAAGAGGGCTATTGGGGCAGAACCGTGCGGGAAGGTTTGACATTGACACTGGTTCCACTGGCCCAGATTAAACACTGAGCTTGCTCCGGGGTATTTGTTTTCACTGTAGCAAGCAGGGTCATTTTGTTAAGGATTACGAGGAGCAGCGGAACCGGCGACCGAGGATTTGTTGCCACTGAATGGTGGCATTTCGGCATTTCGGTGCCGGACAGCTGTGTTAAGGTGTATGCCATTGATAAGGTGCTCCTCCCTTTTTTACACGCCGCCCTTGGTTCGGAAACAGTTTGCGCTTTGCTTCATTGTGGCAGTAATGTATCTTAAATCGATTACCGCTGGCATTTTAGGTATCACCAGATAGCGAAATCTCCTCCGTTCCGTTCAGGTGATGTTTGAAATCTTGTACAGCAGGTTCGCTTTAAACTAATTATTGGAGACTATGTGGTCTTTAAAATTTATTGTCGCCAAAGGGTTACGCTGTGGTTCTTTGCGTTCTACTTAATAAGTGTAATATGCGGGGGAAACATTATTTCAGGCCTAAAAAAGATAAAGATTCTGTAGTCAAGGCGGGGTTGCTGATGTAATTAGGATCCTGGTCGGCGACACGAAATTCAACGAAAGTGATTTAGCCATATTGGAGGCCGCACAGTTACTACGGTAGCTAGGTGCGTTTGCTGAGGTTTTAACAGACAAATTGTTACCAATTACATTCAGTATCAGATTCAATTAACTGGATTCTGGTCCAGCAGAGTTCATAACGGCTCTTGTCACCAAAGCTTCAAGACTTCCATAAAATCATGAATTAACTCTTCGATGATAGCGTTGTTAGACCTCCTGTTTTTGCCTTTTTTTTACTCATCAGTCTTCAGACTGGTTTGATGTGTCCCGCCACGAATTCCTCTCCAGTGTCAACCTCGTCATCTCAGAGTAGCACTTGCATCCTACGCCCTCAATTATTTGCTGCATGTGTTTCAATCTCCATCTTCCTCTACAGTTTTTGTCCTTTGCAGCTCCCTCTAGTACCATGGACGTCATTTCGTGATGTCTCAACAGAAGTCCTATCAAGCTGTCTCTTCTCCCTGTCAATGTTTTCCACATATTCCTTACCTCTCCGGCTCTGTGCAGAACCTCCTCATTCCTTTACCTTATCAGTCTACCTAATTTTCAGCATTAGTCTGTAGCACCACATCTCTTCTGTTCCGGTTTTCCCACAGTCCATGTTACGTTACCGTACAATGCTGTGTTCCAAACGTACATCCTCGAAATTTCTTCCTCAAATGAAGGCTTATATATGCCATTAGTAGACTTCGCTTGGCCAGGAATGCAGGAGCTAGTCTGTTTCTGATGTCCTCCTTGCTCCGTCCGACACTGGTTATTTTACTGCCTAGGTAGTAGAATTCTTTAACTTCATATACTTCGTGACCATCAATACTGATGTTAAGTTTCTCGCTGTTCTCGTTTCTGCTACTTCTCATTACTTTCGTCTATTTTTGATTTACTCTCAATCCATATTCTATATTCATTACAGTGTTCATTCCGTTCAGCAGATCATGTAACTCGTCTTCACTACTATACACCCCTGTCTTACACCCTTTTTAATATGAACAATTCGTTCTTCGTCGTCCACTCTTATTATCCCTCTTGCTTCTTGTACACATTGTGTGTTACCCATCTCTCCCTATAGCTTACCTCAATTTTTCTGAGAATTTCGAACCATTTGACACCGTCAACGCTTTTTCAGGTCTACAAATCCTATGAACATGTCTTCATTTTTCTTTAGTCTTGCTTCCTTTATCAACCTCAACGGCAGAAGTGACTCTCTGGTGCCTTTACCTTTCCTAAAGCCAAACTGATCGTCATCTAAAACATCTATAGCGTCCCCAGTGAGGTAATAAGAAAACACTTAAAAACAGTATTTATGAAGAAGTGACATTTAAAACTTGAATGATACAGATTTTTTTAATAATGTACCCGTAAAATAATAATTTCTCTGTGTAAGTTTCGAGTGCAAAGAAATATAACAAAATGATCTAAAGAGACGACGAGATACGCTCTTTTGTTAATTTTTTAGCTGTCTTCACTTCTTCTCTTATCTTGGTTGCGTGTAGACGGACATCTTGCGAGTGCTGGCAAATATAAGCATATTTGTATGAATTAAGTAGATCATATATTGATTTAATATTATTGTGCACTTTTAATTTGTAAGAGGTGATCCCGATTTCATGTCCGCCTTCCTTGAATTAACCTGCATTCAAGTAATTTACAGTTCAACAATCGCAGCGGCCGATGCAGCCAACGACGCCATTACGTGGCGATATTAATTTATAAAAATTTAGCGGAAGCGAAAAACTCGCCCGCTATTAACATAATATTCATTTTTCCCCACAGCCGCCCGACGTTGCAGAAAATACGTAGCTTTAAGGACTCCGACTATAATGCAATGGTTAACGGAGGTAAGAAAAAATATTCCCGCGCGTGTGTGGGCCGCAATTGTAATTAATAACTAAAGATCTTTTGCTTTAAAGTGAGCTGACTAGCCGAGGAAATTAATATGAAAAGTTTATTACATTGTTCAGCTTATATGCTCAATGTTTTAAGATTCAGTGAGTCTAACGTTCATTAACGTAACAAACAATTTGAGATTAATATTGTTAAAAAGGAGAACTTCAGGAATGCATTTAATCGTAAATCAAAATTGAATGAAATATCATTTTTATTAAGGCCCACCACGTAAGTCGGCAACAATAAAAAATAATGATAATAATATATTAAATAACGACGGCCGACGGACGCGAGACATCCTCAATTTTCTTTTCCATTCTTCTGTATATTATTCTTGTCAGCAACTTGGATGCGTGAGATGTTAAGCAGATTGTGTGACAATTCGCGCCCTTATCAGCTATCGCAGTCTTCAGAATTGTGTGGAAGATGCTTTTCCGAAAGTCAGATGGTATGACTTATAATTTCTACATACCAACGTAAATAGTCATTTTGTAGCCGCTTTCCCCAATGATTTTAGACATTCTATGGAATGTCATCTATCCCTTCTGCCCTTCTTGATCTTAAATTCCGACTCTAATACTGGATCCACTATCTCTTCTAAATCAACTCCTGTTTCTTCTTCTATCACATCAGACAAATCTTCTCCCTAATACAGGTCTTCGATGTGCTCTTTCCTCCTATCCACTCTCTTCTCTGCATTTAACAGTGGAATTCTCGTGGCATTATTAATGTTACCACTCTTGTTTTTAAGTTCACGGAAGATTGTTTTGACTTTGCTGTGTGCCGAGTCAGTCCTTCCGACAGTCTTTACTGTTCCGATTTCTTCGCACTTTTGATGCAGCCATTTCTTCTTAGCATCTCTGCACTTTCTATTTGTTTCATTCACGACTTGTAGTCCTGAATTTTCGTCTTTCATCGATAATGATTTCTTTGCAGTTACCTTCTTTGTACTTACGTTTTTCCTTCCAACTTCTGTGATTGCTCTTTTTAGAGATGTCCATTCCAGTTCAACTGTACCGCCTACTGAGCTATTCCTTATTGCTGTATCTATAGCCTTAGAGAACTTTAACCGTATCTCGTCATTCCTTTGTACTTCTGTATTCCACTTCTTTGCGTATGGATTAAACATCACTACTGTATTGTGACCTGAGTCTGTATCTGCTCCTGGGTACGCCTTACAATCCAGTATCTGATTTCGGAATCTCTGTCTGATCATGATGTAATATAACTGAAATCTTGCCGTATCACCCGGCTCTTTCCAAGTATATATGCCCGCATCTCGTGGTCGTGCGGTAGCGTTCTCGCTTCCCACGCCCGGGTTCCCGGGTTCGATTCCCGGCGGGGTCAGGGATTTTCTCTGCCTCGTGATGGCTGGGTGTTGTGTGCTGTCCTTAGGTTAGTTAGGTTTAAGTAGTTCTAAGTTCTAGGGGACTTATGACCACAGCAGTTGAGTCCCATAGTGCTCAGAGCCATTCCCATTTCTTTCCAAGTATACCTTCTCCTCTTGTGATTCTTGAACAGGGTATTCGCTGTTACTAGCTAGAATTTGTTACAGAACTCAATTAATCTCTCTATTCTCTCATTTCATGTCCCAAGCCCATAATCTCCTGCAAGCTTTCTTTTAATCAACCACATTCCAGTCCCCCATGACTATTAGATTTCCATCTCCCTTTACATACTATATTACCCTTCCAATATACTCATATACTTTCTCTATTTCTTCATCTTCAGCTTCAGCTTGCGACATCGGCATGCATCTATGCAAGGCTATACTACCTATGCTATGTGACAACTATCATTATCGGTGTTAGTCTGCTGTCGATTCTGAGAAGAACAACCGCATCATTGAACTGTTCACAGTAACACACTCTCTGCCTACCTTCCTCTTCATAACAAATCCTATTCCTTTTATACAATTTTCTGCAGCTGCTGAAATTGCCCTATACTCATCTGAACAGAAATCCTTGCCTTCACTTCACTGACCCCTACTTTATCTTTTCCCCTTTTTCCCTTTTCAGAGTTTCTAGCTTCCCTACCACGTTCAAACTTCTGACATTCCACGCCTCGACTCGTAGAACGTAATCCTTTCGTTCATTCAGTCTTTTTCTCACGGTCACATCCCCCTTGGTAGACTCCCACCCGGGATCCGAATGGGGGACTATTCCGGAATCTTTAGCCAATGGAGAGCTCATCATGACACTTTTTCAGTTACATACCACATGTCCTGTGGGTACATGTTATGAGTCTCTAATGCAGTAGTTTGCAAGCCTCCTGCATCCTTATGCCGTTGATCACTGCTGATTCTTTCGCCTTAATGGGCAGTTCCCACCTGAAGGACAAGAGAGTGCTCTGAATCTCTGTCCGCTCCTCCGCCCGCCCTCTTTGACAAGGCCATTGGCAGAATGAGGGTTATTTCTTACGCCGGAAGTCTCCAGTCAATGCTGACTTTTATTCAAAAGTTAATGGTTTCGATCCCGGGAGCGAAGACGTTTTGATTACTAACCAAGGACACTATCCCTAGACCATGGGTGTTTTGCCTTACGCAGCCCTTATATTGAGTGCCAAAACCAAATAATGCAGGGTATAGGCCGGTCATCAGTTACTGTGCCTTGAATAAGAAGGTGGTATTGGAATCTGTTTCGGTTCCTGAATAACATAATTGCTTCACACGGGTTGCAGGAGCGCATGTTTTTGCAGTGCGTGATCTTAACGAAGCCTGTTGCCAGATACCCCTCACCAAAGTTTCCAAGCCGTTAACAGCGTTCTGCACTGACTACAACTTCACTGAAAAAAACCGCACTGAAAAAAAAAGGCCTTTGACTCTTTCCACATCCCAGAGACTCCACTCCAAGGGATCCATGGGAAACGATAAATGTAATGTAATAGAATTCCTTTTGGCCTCTCCACATATGCGGCGTTTTTCTTGAATTTTAAGTGCGTCTACAGTTATTGAGATGACACGGTCATTTATAGTGCAACCTTTGCTAGTCGTTTAGAGCATCTTTAGACAAGTGTTGGGGCGTTTGCGGGTGACGGATTTGACTGTTAAGATATCGTAAGTGAATTTGGCCCGAAGCGAAATTTCGTTTTTGGGGATATCGTATCAGCCAGGGAGTTTGGTATAGACCAGACCCATATTCTAGGTACTTACAAGTAACGTTGCCCAGGGCCAAAAGGGCATTGCCCGATTCATAGGTATGATGAATTTTTTATCGCCTATTTGCAGCCCCAAATAATCAACTGCGTCAGAAAAGTGAGAAATTCCTGTGAGGAGATTCTCGAATGGCAGCTTTCGCACCTTGATACATGCGTTGAGCAATCCTCCATTACTGGGTGTTCCACATTTCTATTTGTCGTTTATTGTGTAGGCTGACGCGTCTAGTTCTGGGGTTGCTGCCAAAACTTTACAAGAACATGATGGTGTGTGGAGGCCTTTGGCTTATGCTTTGAAAGTCTTGTTAGCTACTGAACAGAATCGCTCTGTTTACGAGCTGAGAGCTTTGGTCATCCTCTTCACACTAGGAAAGTTTAAGATTTACCTGGAACAGAATAGCCTTAGATTAGGAAGTGATAACCAGGCGTTAGACTTTGTAACATGAGAAGAACTGCGCGATAAGTGGTCCTTGCAGTTTGAAGTACTGCATGCTGACAGTGGAGCATTTAGAAATTTCCCAGGACAATGACGAGTTGCAGCTTGGGAAGCAGCAGGTTTTCCTGTTTAGAGGGGGCTATGTGATGGGGAGATACATATAATGTCGGTTCCTTCGTGGCATTTCCACTGCTCGATGTCTACTTTGCTGTGGGACTTCATTGTGCCAAAGGCGGACGAGTCGCTACTCAAGTGAATCAACCCTGATAGTGCTCCCGGAGTCCACGGTACCCTATCATATACATTTCTGTTCCTATTTTCTTTATTGACGAATTAGATATCAACCACTGAGGTACTTCGTGACAAATTTATGTGTACTTTTGTAAATACTGTACCTCCTGTGAGGTATCTACATCTACATCTATACTCCGCGAGCCACCTTACGGTGTGTGGCGGAGGGTACTTATTGTACCACTATCTGATCCCCCCTTCCCTGTTCCATTCACGAATTGTGCGTGGGAAGAACGACTGCTTGTAAGTCTCCGTATTTGCTCTAATTTCTCGGATCTTTTCGTTGTGATCATTACGCGAGATATATGTGGGCGGTAGTAATATGTTGCCCATCTCTTCCCGGAATGTGCTCTCTCGTAATTTCGATAATAAACCTCTCCGTATTGCGTAACGCCTTTCTTGAAGTGTCCGCCACTGGAGCTTGTTCAGCATCTCCGTAACGCTCTCGCGCTGACTAAATGTCCCCATGACGAATCGCGCTGCTTTTCGCTGGATCATGTCTATCTCTTCTATTAAGCCAACCTGGTAAGGGTCCCATACAGATGAGCAATACTCAAGAATCGGACGAACAAGCGTTTTGTAAGCTACTTCTTTCGTCGATGAGTCACATTTTCTTAGAATTCTTCCTATGAATCTCAACCTGGCGCTTGCTTTTCCCACTATTTGTTTTATGTGATCATTCCACTTCAGATCGCTCCGGATAGTAACTCCTAAGTATTTTACGGTCGTTACCGCTTCCAATGATTTACCACCTATGGCATAATCGTACTGGAATGGATTTCTGCCCCTATGTATGCCCATTATATTACATTTATCTACGTTTAGGGAAAGCTGCCAGCTGTCGCACCATGCATTAATCCTCTGCAGGTCTTCCTGGAGTACGTACGAGTCTTCTGATGTTGCTACTTTCTTGTAGGCAACCGTGTCATCTGCAAATAGCCTCACGGAGCTACCGATGTTGTCAACTAAGTCATTTATGTATATTGTAAACAATAAAGGTCCTATCACGCTTCCTTGCGGTACTCCCGAAATTACCTCTACATCTGCAGATTTTGAACCGTTAAGAATGACATGTTGTGTTCTTTCTTCTAGGAAATCCTGAATCCAATCACAAACCTGGTCCGATATTCCGTAAGCTCGTATTTTTTTCACTAAACGTAAGTGCGGAACCGTATCAAATGCCTTCCTGAAGTCCAGGAATACGGCATCAATCTGCTCGCCAGTGTCTACGGCACTGTGAATTTCTTGGGCAAATAGGGCGAGCTGAGTTTCACATGATCTCTGTTTGCGGAATCCATGTTGGTTATGATGAAGGAGATTTGTATTATCTAAGACCGTCATAATACGAGAACACAAAACATGTTCCATTATTCTACAACAGATTGACGTAAGCGAAATAGGCCTATAATTATTCGCATCTGATTTATGACCCTTCTTGAAAATGGGAACGACCTGCGCTTTCTTCCAGTCGCTAGGTACTTTACGTTCTTCCAGCGATCTACGATAAATTGCTGATAGAAAGGGGGCAAGTTCTTTAGCATAATCACTGTAGAATCTTAAGGGTATCTCGTCTGGTCCGGATGCTTTTCCGCTACTAAGTGATAGCAGTTGTTTTTCAATTCCGATATCGTTTATTTCAATATTTTCCATTTTGGCGTCCGTGCGACGGCTGAAGTCAGGGACCGTGTTACGATTTTCCGCAGTGAAACAGTTTCGGAACACTGAATTCAGTATTTCTGCCTTTCTTCGGTCGTCCTCTGTTTCGGTGCCATCGTGGTCAACGAGTGACTGAATAGGGGATTTAGATCCGCTTACCGATTTTACATATGACCAAAACTTTTTAGGGTTCTTGTTTAGATTGTTTGCCAATGTTTTATGTTCGAATTCGTTGAATGCTTCTCTCATTGCTCTCTTTACGCTCTTTTTCGCTTCGTTCAGCTTTTCCTTATCAGCTATGATTCGACTACTCTTAAACCTATGATGAAGCTTTCTTTGTTTCCGTAGTACCTTTCGTACATGATTGTTATACCACGGTGGATCTTTCCCCTCGCTTTGGACCTTAGTCGGTACGAACTTATCTAAGGCGTACTGGACGATGTTTCTGAATTTTTTCCGTTTTTGTTCCACATCCTCTTCCTCAGAAATGAACGTTTGATGGTGGTCACTCAGATATTCTGCGATTTGTGCCCTATCACTCTTGTTAAGCAAATATATTTTCCTTCCTTTCTTGGCATTTCTTATTACACTTGTAGTCATTGATGCAACCACTGACTTATGATCACTGATACCCTCTTCTACATTCACGGAGTCGAAAAGTTCCGGTCTATTTGTTGCTATGAGGTCTAAAACGTTAGCTTCACGAGTTGGTTCTCTAACTATCTGCTTGAAGTAATTAACGTACCTTGTGTTGAACCCCCAGCGCGGCACTCGGTTTCAATGTGTGCGACACGGACAAAGGGATCGTGTACTTGACTGAGTACTGAAACATAGACTTGATAAATTAATTCATGCTGTTAAATTGTGGGGAAAGTGGTAAACTGGTAGCATGTCTTAAATTAGGTGCACCTGTTTTAGGACGTTATAGTATATGTGGTAGCACTGTTTGTTTCTTTTTAGAGCTCTAAAACCTAATTGTTTTATTGTACCTGATAGTCGGCTAGTTGGGATCTACGCCGAATGTAAATATTTCTGTACCACCTTGTGAACGTTCTTCATCTGTTACCAGCCTGTCTTTTCGTACTGTAAAGAAAGTGTGTTAGATTTCAATCTTGTTGCTAGAACGGCCATTTGTTAAGTTTTCTCACTGTTCATTTGCGTCCTTAACGATTTTACAGTTTTTTACTGGCGCATTTAAGTAAACTTATGATGTATTTTATGGATGCCTTAAACTATGAACCTATAATGTATTTTATGGATGCCTTAAACTATCTTGATGTTTGCTGTCCATTCACTGGCCCTTTTTAATAATTTTAAATATTGGTAAATTGTATTAAAGGAATTTGTGAAATTTTTCTGCTGAGAGAAGACTCACTAGCGCGTGCCATTCTCGCATCTTACACCATTTCAATGTTCTATGCATCAAATTTTGAATTATCTACAAAGTTTAGACTAAAAAAAATGAGGGTTGAAGTTTAAAACTATCTTCTTTTCGATCCATTAACAAACTGACGATCTGTCAGTTGCACTCAGTTACACATACGTCATTGCTGATAATGTTAAATAAGGGTCTGTATAATTTATTAACACCTACATATCCCGAACCACATACTCTTTGGAAAACTTTTTTTTGCATTGTGTTTCACTACAAAATGGTGCGTCAGGGCAGCCATGAAGTTTTTAATTCAGTTTTGGTACTTAAACTTGCAAATCTACGAGATAGCCATAGGCATCTTTCTGCAGATCAGCGATCTCCAGAACAGCAGAGCACCAGTTCCAAAGAACTTAGTTCATGGCAGCAACTACACCTGGTTAGACAAGTGAATACATCAGTGTCTTCAAATCCACCACACATTCGTGTTATATAGCGTAAAAAGTGGATCCTTAACCAAGTAATAAATAAACGTGTACTGAATTAGATGAACACTGATAAATTCTCTTAGAAAAATATTTAACAGTGTTACGTCGAATATCAATCAACTAACAGTACATGAATGACTCTCTGAGAGAGATTTTTACAGTCACACTGTATAATATAACGGTAACCGTAAGGCGATTTCAGAGATTTATCTAGCTGGGTCTTGTGTTAGGCCGAATCAGGCAAAGGAACATTGTACTCTGAGTTGTATCAAGCATGTTATACTGAACTCTTGCTATCAGAGCATTACGTACAGAGAGGGAAGATCACGAGATGACTCTCATGCTTCTTAATTGTAGTCGGAGCTATCTTACTGCACGCCAACGATTTTCAAGCTCCACATACTTCTGTAAAACTGTATTAACCCAACCAATAACACTTGAAATAGTTAGTAAGGCAGACAGATAAAATAGTAGCTAGGATCGTTATAGCACTACTGCAGCAGTTTCCAAGAGGCCTGTTTCAAATACAAACGAACACCAACAATCTCTTTGTTAGTAACTGATAACCCTTGTGTAGACAAACGTGAATGGGTTTAATTTCTTGTTTTGCGTTGCTGTATTGTCCATAGTTACTGTGTACTTTATAATTACACACATCAAAAAACGTTTTGCAATACCCCGGTTCCCAGAACTCCTGAAGACAGACGTTGACTGTGGATATTGTTTCACAGACACAAACCCTTTGGCTATTCAGAGATGTCACTAACACCCCACCCCCCTCCAAAGATTTAAACAACAATGTATGAGCAGCGCCTATTAGCCGATCAGTTCCAGTCATTCGACCAGGAAGGAGGTATACGGCTCGTGACATCTGTAGTTCCACCATGCCTAGACGGTCAGTATCGCGATTCGATCGCGTCCACATTGTTTCATTGTGCCAGGAAGGTCTCCCAACAAGGGAAGTGTCCAGGGGTCTAAGAATGAACCAAGGCGATGTTGTTCGGACGTGGAGGAGATACACAGAGACAGGAACTGTCGATAACATGCCTCGCTCACGCCACCCAAGGGCTACTACTGCAGTGGATGACCGCCACTTACGAATTATGGCTCGGAGGAACCCTGACAGCAACGCCACCATGTCGAATAGTGCTTTTCGTGCAGCCACAGAAAGTCGTGCTACGACTCACAATGTGCGCAATAGGCTGTATGATGCGCAACTTCACTCCCGACGTCCATGGTGAGCTTTCTTGAGTATTGGTGTGGCCTGTGCAAGTTTCCAGTCTTTGGGTACGGATCTTTCGTCGAGTAAACGGATGTATATGATTGTTAGGTATGGAGCTAATGCATCAGCATACTCCGAAAGGAACCTATTTGGTATACAGTCTGCACCAGAAGACTTGCTTTTATTAAGTGATTTAATTTGCTTCACTACTCCGAGTAAATTTACTTCTACGTTGCTCGTGTTGGCACCTGTTCTCGTTTCGAATTATGAAATATTTACTTCGTCTTCTTTCGTGAAGGCATTTCGGAAGTCTGTGTTTAGTAAATCTGCTCTGGCAGCACTGTCTTCGATAGTATCTCCATTGCTATCGCGCAGAGAAGGCATTGATTGTTTCTTGCCGCTAACATACTTCACATACGACCAGAATCTCTTTGAATTTTCTGCCAGGTTTCGAGACAAAGTTTCGTTGTGGAAACTGTTGTAGGCGTCTCGCATTGAACTCAGCGCTAAATTCCGAGCTTCTGTAAAGGATCGCCAATCTTGGGGATTTTGCCTCTGTTTCAATTTGGCATATTTGTTTCGTTGTTTCTGTAATAGTGTTCAAACCCATTTTATGTACCAAGAAGGATCAGCTACGTCGTTTGTTAGTTTATTTGGTATAAATCTCTCAATTGCTGGCGATACTATTTCTTTGAATTTAAGCCACATCTAGTCTACACCAACATTATTAATTTGGAATGAGTGGAGATTGTCTCTTAGAAAGGCGTCAAGTGAATTTTTATCTGCTTTTTTGAACAGGTATACTTTTCGCTTATTGTTAGAGGATTTAGGAATTACAATATTCAGTCTCGCTACGACACCTCTGTGTTCACTAATACCTTAATCGGTTTTGATGCTCGTTATTAACTCAGGATTAGTTGTTGCTAAGAGGTCAGGTGTGTTTTCTCAACCACTTACTGTTCGCGTGGGCTCATGAACTAACTGCTCGAAATAATTTTCAGAGAATGCGTTTAGCACAATTTCGGACAATATTTTATGCTTACCTAAGGAATTATACATGTATTTTTGCCAACATATCGAGGGTAAATTAATCACCACCAACTATTATCGTATGAGTCGGGTACGTGTTTGAAATCAAAATCAAGTTTTCTTTGAACCTTTTAGCAACTGTATCATCTGACTTGGGACGTCGGTAAAAGGATCCAATTATTATTTTATTCCTGTTGCCAACAAGGACCTCTGCCCATACTAACTCACAGGAAGTATCTAGTTCAATTTCGCGACAAGATAAACTACTTCTGACAGCAACAAACACGCCACCCCCAACCGTATTTAGCCTATGATTTCGGAACACCATTAGTTTCTTCGCAAAAATTTCGGCTGGGCTTATATCCGGCATTAGCCACCTTTCAGTGCCTATAACAATTTGAGAATCAGTGCTTTCTATTAGCGTTTGGAGCTCTGGTACTTTCCTAACACAGCTACAACACTTTACAACTGTTACACCAATGGTTCCTGCATCTACGTTCTTCCTGTGTTCAGCCTGCACCTTTTGTGACTGAAGCCCTTTTTGTGTTTTCCCGAGACCCTCTAACCTAAAAAAACCGCCTAGTCCACGCCACACAGCCCCTGCTATCCGTGTAGCCCCCTCCTGCGTATAGTGCACACCTGACCTATTCAGCGGAACCCGAAACCCAACCACCCTTTGGCGGAAGTCGAGGAATCTGCAGCCTATACGGTCGCAGAACCGTCTGAGCCTCTGATTCAGACCATCCACTCTGAACCAGAGGTCCGCAGTCGGTCCTGTCGACTATGCTGCAAACGGTCAGCTCTGCTTTCATCTTGCAAGCAAGACTGGCAGCCTTTACCATTTCTGTTAGCCGCTCGAAACCAGAGAGAATCTCTTCTGATCCAAAGTGATACACATCATTGGTACCGACGTGAGCAACCACCTGCAACCCTGTGCTCTTCATGGCATCCGGGAGGACCCTTTCCACATCTGGAATGACTCCACCCGGTATGCACACGAAGTGCACATTGGTTTTCTTACCCTTCTTGTCAGCCAAGTACCTAAGTGGCCCCTTAACGTGCCTAACGTTGGAGCTCCCAACTACCAATAATCCCACCCTCTGCGATTGCCCTGATCTTGCAGGCTGAGTGGTTTCCTCTGAAACAGGACAGGCGACAGTATCTGGCTCAGCGACAGTGTCAGCCGCAGACAGTACCTGGAACCTGTTTGTCAAACCGGGGACGCCTTATGTGCGGCCGACTGGGAAGTCTTTCACCGCCTGCTTCGCAATGGGGCGACCTCCCACACGACCACAGGTGAAGGGTCAGCTTCAATGCGAGCAGTAACTGGGTTGGCCACCGGTGAGGACCGATCGGAGGACTCTGACGTGCTGGACGTCCGTTGGATCCCCACGGCCGGCCTACAACATTGGTGACCATCCACCGCAGCCTCAAGCTGTATAACCGAAGCCATGACAGCCTGAAACTGAGAGCAAAGTGTCACCAACTCGGCTCGCATCCGCACACAACAATCGCAGTCCCTATCCAGTCTAAAGAACGTGGAAAACTAAACTATGCAGATAAACAGACTATCGGCACGTACTACGCAACTCTACTCTAGACCCTGACGGAAACACCCATCAACGTGCCGAATGGGCCGCTTGGGATTGGCATCACGTTCCCTTCACCGATGAGTGTCGCATATGCCTTCAACTATACAATCGTCGGAGACGTGTTTGGTGGTAACCCGGTCAGGCTGAACGCCATAGACACACTGTCCAGTGAGTGCAGCTAGGGGAAGGTTCCCTGCTGTTTTGGGGTGGCATTCTGTGAGGCCGGCGTATGCCGCTGGTGGTCATGGAAGTTTCCGTAACGGCTGTACGATACGTGAATGCCATTCTCCGACCGATAGTGAAACCATATCGGCAGCATACTGGCGAGACATTCGTTTTCATGGACGACAATTCGCACCTACATCATGCACGTATTGTGAATGATTCCTTCAGCATAATTACATCGCTCGACTAGAGTGGCCAACATGTTCTCCAGACAAATACCCTACCGAGCACGCCTAGGATAGAAAGAAAAGGGCTGTTTATGGACGACGTGACCGACCAAACACTCTGAGGGATCTACGAGAAATCGCCGTTGAGGAGTGGGACAATCTGGACCAACAGTGCCTTGATGAACTCGTGGATAGTATGCCACAACGAATACAGGCATGCATCAATGCAAGAGGATGTGCTACTGGTTATTAGAGGTACCGGTGTGTACAGCAATCTGGGCCATCACCTCTGAAGGTCTCGCTGTATGGTAGTGCAACATGCAAAGTGTGGTTTTAATGAGCAATAGAAAGGGCGGAAATGATGATATGTTGATCTCTATTCCAATTTTCTGTATAGGTTCCGGGACTTTCGGAACAGAGGTGATGCAGTACTTTTTTTGATGTTTCTATTTCCTCAATCTCATTGTCTACTTACTTTCCATTCCCCTACTTGGTTTCACAGTTAACTCATCTTTGCCCCCCTACCACCTCAATCTATTCACCATTTTGATCTTTAAATTCGCCACTTCTTATTTCTGCCGCGCGGGATTAGCCGAGCGGTCTAGGGCGCTGCAGTCATGGACTGTGCGGCTGATCCCGGCGGAGGTTCGAATCCTTCCTCGCGCATGGGTGTGTGTGTTTGTCCTTAGGATAATTTAGGTTAAGTAGTATGTAAGTTTAGGGACTGATGACCTTAGCAGTTAAGTCCCATAAGATTTCACACACATTTCAATAGTTGAACTTCTTATTTCTCTTAAAGATTGAATAAATATATAGTAACATAATAAAACGACGTAAGGTACAGATGACGAATCAAAGGAAACACTATCGGTTAGGTTGGCAGTAGTACCCACACAAAAGACGTAGACACGTTTAGCCCGAAAGACGCAAGCAAACAGTATTGGTGCTACATTGTGTTGTGTTTCACATCAAAAAATGCATAGTTCTGAAAAGCAGTGTGGGATTAGGTAAAAACAACAGTTCCAAACGAAGAAATTTCTCAAAAATGTTCTAGGAGACGGAGTTACGTGATGTGAGCAAAAATAGGATACAAAATACCGTAAGTAAAATCAACATCTATTGTCGGTAGAGCACTTTCCCGCGAAAGTCAAAAGTCCCGAGTTCGAGTCTCGGTCCATCACACAGATTTAATCAACCAGGAAATTTCATCTTTTGTAACTTTTTCTCGAGCTAGAAACGAAGTGAAATTATAAATATCTTTCATTACAGACCACTGATGATATGCTGTTTGAATAAAATGATACGATTTTGGTGACAAAAGTACGAAAAATTCCTTCAGTAATCAGAATGGATTTATTAGTTAGAAAATAACTTTTGCTGCTGCTAGTCATTATTTTGTTTTATTTCTTTCACGAGGATTTTTGGGAAATTTTTTCGTGTGGATGGTATACGCACGATGTTTTCGATGCGTGGGGCTGCTGCATTGTCTTGTTTCCTTTACTGTAATACATAGGTACCTGCAGTTTAGTATTTATTGCTGGATCGTTATTTGTAGTAAATGGCGAATCTGGAAAAAACCTTTTGTCCTTACGCTTTTATTTTAGTCCTCTTATATAGAAACTCATCCGCATTGAATACCACTCACTCAATTTACAGGGGACAGAACAAGTTGGTAATGGAAATATACGGTAATAAACAGTCACAAGATATTTTACTTATAGTCGACAAAGATGTTGCTGCAGATTATCCATAAAGTATGTATACTACCCCTTAGCGCAGTGAGTATGTAATCTGAATCATTATTTGCTTATATTTTAATTAGAAATGTATTTACTTCTTTGTATGACTATTTTATTTATTTAAGGATACTGTCGATACATTTGAAGAATGTTACTGAAAATAGTGAAGAAACAATGCATATTTCTTTCAGTAACATTTATGCAATATTCGTTATCTCATTTCTAAGATTGTTGTTAATTTACATCACTTCTCCAGGCAACGTGCACGCAGACACATTCCCAAATTCTTTATCGCATAACTTCTGTGAATGCCCGCTTAGAATAAGATCTCACATAACGCCATTATGTTAAAATAGGGTGCACTGACTTCTGTGGGAAACCTTGAGCGCCATTTCAGTTTCACATTGTAGAAGCGGTGCTTCTAAACGCCAGTAATAATTTTGCAAACGAGTTTTCCTCCGGTCTTTTGGTGTGGCTTTTAGAACAGCGGCCATGGGAATCGCAGCAATCGTTGGCGTGGAGTGGTGGATGACTGCTTTGTCCCTGCTGGGCTCCAGAAAGCCAGGTTTAATGGAATTCATGGAAGGACTAGGCCTCAAGTTATGATATCATTTATTATTTGCCAAGTGATTCACATTTAATAAGCATTTTTCAAAAAAAAAGGAACAGTCTAAAACACAAGTAAATGATGTTTTAGAAATCGGCAGTTCTTAGTGAGTGGAATGCTTTGAGTTCAAAGGAGCACAGTGACTTAACAAATTTAACAACGATAGCAAAATATTTAAACAAATATAGTACCCCAGATGTCTCAGGTTAAAAACAATGGTTTTAAATTACAGACTCTAGATTTAAGAGACCTGACAAATTTAAAGGAAAATTCTTGAAGGTCATACGTCACAATGACTAGCACAAATTTAGTAACAGGTAAAATATGTAAACAAATCGGAATGTCTGAAGCTAACAGAATGGTTTTAAATTACAGACCACAATTTTTGAAGGTCAAATGCTGGTAGCTGTGGCCGAGTGGTTCTAGGCGCTTCAGTCCGGAAGCGCGCACCTGCTACGGTCGCAGGTTCGAATCGTGCCTCGGGCGTGGATGTGATGTCCTTAGGTTAGTTAGGTTTAAGTAGTTCTAAGTCTAGGGGACTGATGACCTCAGACGTTAAGTCCCATAGTGCTTAGAACCCATTTCATGGTCAAATGTAACAATGACTGGGACAAATTTGAAATGTCCAAGCTAACAATGTTTTTAAAATACAAAAGTTTAATACGTTCGTTTAAAATACCTAATAAATTTACAGTAAGTTTTTAAAAGTCAGATGTAACAATGATTAGCACAAACTTAGGAAAAGTGCTTAAACAAATTTAAACGACCAAAACTAACAGAATAGTTTCAAATTACAAACCAAAATTTAATCCGGTCCTTTGAGGGAGCTGACAAATTTAAGTAAATGCGAGGACCACCAAATGGTCTGGCTGACGGGAAAACTTGATACAGAAACGGCACGGCACCAAAAGGGATCCAAGTCAAAAGGCAAAAATTTGCGAACTCTGAAAAGATTCAGGTCCAAGCGAACCAGTGAAGAAAACACTTAACCCAAGCAGCAGTCGCCTTGCTGTTGAGCTGCTTCACACGATGTAACGGCAGCGGCGAATCTCAAACGCTGTCTAGTAATTACGTGCTGTCGGTGTGCTCACTCTTGTCAAGCCGGCCCAATTGCAAGCACAGGCTGCAGAAACAGCAGCAGGCAACAGCAGGGCGCTCGTAAAATAAACGTCATGCGATAAGAAGGTGCGTAGAAACATCGAGCCGGCCGTGGTGGCTGAGCGGTTCTAGGCGCTTCAGTCCGGAACCGCGCCACTGCTACGGTCGCAGGTTCGACTCCTGCCTCAGACATGGATGTGTGTGATTTCCTTAGGTTAGTTAGGTTTAAGTAGTTCTAAGTTCTAGGGGACTGATGACCTCTGATGTTAAGTCTCATAGTGCTCAGAGCCATTTGAACCATGCGTAGAAACATCAACAGCTCAATTATTACGATGACACGCTTTCAGTAAATAGCTGTCTGAACAAGGCACAACAGCCGGCCGACGGCGATTAACAAACTAAACTAAGAATAGTACAATTTAAACACTGGCGAGAAGCAAGAATAAGTACATTAATATAAACAAGCTAAATAAAATGTTCGAACTTCCCTTCCGGATTGAAATCCTGGTTCTGCTAGTAGTACAACGGTCAGATACCAGTACAAGACGGCCCACAGACCCAATCAGGCCCCAAGAACCAGGTCAGAAATCTCGCCTTACAACACCCAAGGATCCCAACACAGAAATATTCACAGCTCGCCAGCAGCTCATCCGGTAAACTAATAGATTGGGCCAGATGAGAACCTTTCAGAAAAGCAACATAAGGCTCTCAGCGAACACGAAGGTGGGCAGGCTCAAACATTTTGAACAAGCGACACAGATCACACAAACGGCGGATCCCAACTTCCCAGAAGGCACAAATTCACAACTCGTGGAAGAATCACACAGGGCGGGCAATAATAAAAGAGCCCGCTAACGCTGCCAAACTAGACGACACAACAACCTCGCCGACCGCGGTGGCCACGCGGTTCTAGTCGCTGCAGTCCGGAACCGCGTGACTGCTACGGCCGCAGACTCGAATCCTGCCTCGGGCATGGATGTGTGTGATGTTCTTAGGTTAGTTAGGTTTAAGTAGTTCTAAGTTCTAGGGGACTGATGACCTCAGATGTTAAGTCCCATAGTGCTCAGAGCCATTTGAACAACAACCTCGAGAATAGGAAATAGGTGCGCTTTCAGCGAATCGGAATCAGATAATCATAATCAAAGTCGTTCCCGCTGCAGCGGTTCCCTCAGAGCAAATCGGTCAAGACGCGTGACAACACTCGTTTCGTCCAAAAGAGCTGCACGGGGTAGCCGTGCTGTCTCAGGCGTCTTGTTACGGCCCGTGTGCCCCCCCCCCCCCCCCATCCCCCGTTCGGGCATGGATGTGTGTGTGTCGTCCTTAGCGTAAGTTAGTGTACGTTAGATTAAGTAGTGTGTAAGCTTAGGGACCGATGACCTCAGGAGTTTGGTCCCTTAAGACCTTTCCACAAATTTCCAAAAATTTCCTCCAACAGACTTCCTCTTCGTCCCCGGTGACTGTCCTTTCCGCACTCCCCCGCGCTACAAATATTTCAAACCAGAAGACGCGGTGCAAGAGCACCGCCATGCGACCGGAAGAGAAAACGAACCAGAGATTCGATAGGAAACGACAAGGCTGACTTGCTACCTTTTGTAGAAGGAGCAGTGAACAGGTCATCGGCAAGGGGCAACACATTTCCCAGGTCATGACGAATAAATTTGTGGTTCGAGAGACACTAGCATGTTGCAACGGCAAATACCAAGCGCCAGCTACTGCAGGCCGTTGTCTCTCGCACGTTGCTTACAGACGACCTGATTTATCGTGCTAATCGATTCTTTAGGATAACGAGGGACTTTTTCAGTATGTCTTCTTTCTTCTCAATACTTAGTGAGTCTGTTGCTCCTCCCGATTCTCTGCTTTTGCTAGTTTATAAGGGGCAATCCAATGCAAACGAAACAGATGGGGAAAAAGTCAGTAAACTATTTACTATTTCAAAAGCAATCCCCGTGAGTGTTAATACATTTATCACACTATGAGACAGGACGATCGATGCCTTCATGTAAAAAGCTTGTAGTCGCCTACGGAACCATGACTGTATCCAGGCGAGCACGAGTTCGTCCAATGCAAATTGACGGCCACGACTGTCGACTGTCTTTCTACAGGGCTCGATCGTCCCCCCCCCCCCACCGCTATTTCCATATTTCTATATGGAAATAGCGTGTGGGGGGGGGGGGGGGAGGTGGGAGCGATCGGGACTCTGTGGACGACTTGTAAGGGTATTCTGCAGCGTACTCGAAATAACTTTGGTAACATGTGGGTTATGTAAATCGTTACACAGATTGTTAACTAGCGATCGTTAGCTAAAATAGAAGAAAATAAGGCAATGTAAATGGCGATCACTGCTAAAGAGAATCTGAAGGATTAAGCTCGGCTTTATTACAGTTTCTTGCAAAACCGATTAATGTCAGCTGCTGAATGCAGTGATCTGAACATGAAATGTGTCCCTGTGAATGGAGAAAAAAAAATTGGTTCAAAACGGTAGCAGATATAGAAAAATGTCTTTGTGCGACAGTCACTATTGGTATACTCGATTATACAAGCGTAGCTGTTAACTGCACGTTGTCATACAGTCGTTAATATGGCGGAGATTATGTATAAGAGAAAGAAACGACTTGATGAGATGTGAAAGCCGGATGTTGTGTAAGGGATGTTGCTGGAAATGGGACAGGTAGCACAAAGATGTGAGCGGAAGGCAGTGAAATATTTGCACATGGTCTTATCAATTAGTTCTCTTTCGTTTCATCTACCTTGCTTCGTTATATTCATGCTGAAATGTACTATGCAATTAATAACCATTGACAATTAAACGAAACATTTAGGTATTCGTGTCAAACAATGCTCCACTGATAGTAACTGACATTTGCAACATAAACAGCAGTAAAATTTAATCAGTAGTTTTGAGGCCATGGCCCGAATCTCTCCTGATCCACCAGTCATTGGAGAGTTTTATCTGGGGCTTTGTGACGAAAGTACAAATATTTCTCACAAGCAATCTGACCTTGTGAACACTGTGGAAATCTCCAGTAGCTTAACGTGTAATTGCCTGGTGACGAGGCCATGTAACTGAAAGAAGTTTATCTTCTGATACCGCTGTTTACTGCGACCGCACGTCTGCTCCTAGAGTAAGCATCCGTCTAGATTGAACTCCGCACCCCCGAATCGTCTGACAGTTGGAGAATTACTGCATTCGGCTCTTATTTATTTACTACGGGACCATTGAACGAAAGGTAGGCATTTCATTTTACAGGTCTGTCTTGATCACACAAACTTTTACACTTCGCTACTACCGGTTTCGGCTGCTGCCATTTTCAGATCATAAAATATTCTGATGTGGGTATCAAACGTCATATTATACATGTAGGTACGTAGTAAGAATGATCTGCAGATGGCAGTTGCCGAAACCGGTAACAGTTGTAATATCCAAGCATATATTTTAATCAGAAAAATATTTACGACAACATTGTGTGTGGAATCTGAATAAACATTCTCGTGATATTAATAAAAAAGGACTTCATCGTTACTAAAACAATAAATAATTATTGGCATACCTATGGAAAAAGATAATGAAAATCGCCATATTTTGTTATCTATGATCCTTCTAGGAAAATCCTTCTTCTTGTTCGAACTGTTGTACCGATAAGATGTGATTGACGTCTTGTAACATTGAGGTCTGTAAAAACTATATTATGTTGTGAAGTAATATTTGAAAAATGATGTTTCTGTGTCACTGAAATCAATTGTGTTTGAATTTTTATTTTAATATGAGTCTCCTACTTTGTAAATGTTAAGTTTTCTGTTCAGCTATTGATCTACAGCGCTGTTTATTAGTAAAATGCTGAATAATAAGTGATTAACGCTGACAAATACTTTTAAATGATAATGTATATGGTAAAGGTACAAAAAAGATTTAATCTACATTATTCGTTAATAGTAAAACAATGCCTGAACAAGATTCGATAAGTGATTGTCTTATGTTTGCCGCCGTCTTAGTGAAAAATTGCAGCGATAGTTTTAAATTGAATTTTTAAACAGACATAAATCTTGATGGTCAGTTATTGCGATAATAACTATGTACTGGTGACCCAGAACCAACGCAGAGGTAATAAATTCCACTTAGATGGTGAATAATCTTGAAATACAGTGCAAACTGCATCTTACGTGATAAAAATTCTTCTCTGCTAATGTATGAAGCCTGAGTATTTCGTAAGAAATATTTTTGACAAGAAAGAATACATTAGTGTGTGCGCGTGTGGTATTGTGTGTTAAAACTGTTCATTTTGCTTAAAGAAAAGTGCTGCCACCTCGAATAACAGTAGCGGTAAATTGTATCAGATCACTTTCGTGCATGGACTTAGTGCCATTTACACTGCATGACAGATAACATTGCTACACGTTCCCAGGTGGAGACTTCTGTAACAAAATAAGAACCATTAGTCGGTAGAGGCAGCGATTAAATAAAACCTCATGTTACGCTAATAATAAGTAATTCGTTTTGTTGTAGTCCTGGCCAAAATTGTAAAACACCGATACCAACGCACGTCACACAGTGAAGTGTAAACGTTCATGTGATCAAGACCTATAAAGTAAAGTACCACAATATGATCACGGACTCATTTTCAGACTTCATGTCTTCATTTGATGAAAGTAGGCATACAACCTACTGGGTACGGATTCCAAATGACGTTCTCTATGGTGACGCAGGAAAAAGGCCGTGATAGTGTCGTGACGAGGTAATACGATGGAGACATTATGAACGGAACTGTACTCAGTAACGAGCTACGATTAAACCTTTATAACCTGAACGGACCAGCAGTTACGGAAAGAGTTTTACATTTCAAAACGAGGTTTTCCATTTCAAGATGAGCCATGAGTGACGCCCGATAGGATATTCACAGTTCAAACTGTAATAAAAAAAAAGCCTTTTCACTCATTTTCAACACCTCAGGTTTTCTTGAAGCACGTTCTCCTATACAGAAAAAATGAATTTTTCCTAGCTACGAATTTAAATAAGCCTTGAATAATTAAAGCTTTCAGAAAATTACCAACGAACTTAGTTTTTTATATTACTTTCCTTATATTTGGTATTATTATTAAAACTGCGAAAATATTAAGTACAACAGCAGAAAACAAATACGTTACCTGAAATCTTTGTGCGACGCAAAATCTATCCCAGAACTCCAGAAGGTTCTAAATTTCTTGCAGTACTTCTGTAAAGTGTTTCTAGGAGTGTGACATTCTTTGCACGCTTACCTAAGTGATTTTTTTTTTAATGGCTGGTTCGGTTTGACTGTACAGGCTATAAGAGCAACCCGCCAACATTCGTGTTACATCACTGGAAAAACATCACGCTTGATGGATATTCTTGTAACCGATAAATCAAATCTGAATTTGGTTAATATGGAATTGAACCGCTCATTTAATCAAACTTGAAACAATCTCGAGGGACAGCAAAATCTGGTTTACGAACAATTGGTTGCGGAAGACAATTATGCCAATTTTTGCGAAGATCCTTGCGGTTTGAGGATCAGTCTAATGCTGCGGGCAATCCTGAAAGCGAGTTGGGAGTGAGACTCTATGCAGATGCACGTGGAACTCGGACAGGAAATGACGAATTTAATCTCTTCATTACGTTGCTGCGAAGCTAATACCAGCAGGGCGTGTGTCATTTGTCATTACGTCATCTCCCAAGTTCGCCTAAATTAAACAACTCGTTACTAGCAGGGCACGTGGACTAATACACTCACTCCAGATGTACGGAAAGTGTTCTTTTGTACAAGGAACTGATGCAGCGTGTCTCAACTGATGAGGCGCGCAGCCGGTCTGACATTCTCAAAATGGTTCAAATGGCTCTGAGCACTAAAGGACTTAACTTCTGAGGTCATCAGTCCCCTAGAACTTTGAACTACTTAAACCTAATTAACCTAAGGAATCACACACATCCATGCCCGAGGAAGGATTCGAACCTGCGGCCGTAGCGGTCGCGTGGTTCCAGACTGTAGCGCCTAGAACAGCTCGGCCACTCCGGCCGGTGGTCTGTCATTCTGAGAAATTGTTTTTCAACCTGTAAAAGTGAAAGATTTTACGTTGTAAACAATGTCATACCGGTAATTCCTTTCCAGCTATTGCAAACGTTCATTGATGTTTATCATTGTCTCCAATATCCACGTGATTATATTTTGTTTTTAAGCTGGTTGTTTGGTTTTTGTTGAAAGCTATTTGAAATTAGTATCCATCATGATTTCCAGGAAATTTATGTCTGGAGTCGTTATACTTTTTATTGCTGCTGTGCAAATATTGCAGTTCTTTGAGACGTTATGAGTAATTATCAAATGCGTTGAGTAGTGCTCTTTGTTTCTGTTCCATATGTCAATTACAAAGGCTGTACGTAGCCTTCTGCTAAGAAGATCACAAAGAAAAATGGGGGAAAAGATGCTTCAGGTTCATTTTGCCTTCTATTGGATTTTTGGGGGTGATAGGACAAAGAAGGCTGCCAGTTTGCAGGGATGTGTACGTCTGTGATGTTGACTGAGAATTATTGTGTGACAGAATTGACTGTCGTATCCTCCTGAATCTCTATAAAGATGTGGGTGAAGACTGGTAAGACGGAAGGGTGATAAGGAAACAGTACACAAGACAAAAAATTGTTTATAAGAGCTGACGCCATTAGGTAACGGAACAAACGATGTAGTTCTATAAATTTTATATTAATTTTTCGGTAAAATGCTATGACGTATTCTGGGATGTACCGTCTGCCATTCACTTGTGGTCTGCAGAGATGTGGGACTACATGTATATCTAAAATCTCTTGTGGAGGCGCCCGCATCCAGGGCCAAATGTTGGCTCTGAACTACTGTAATTGTGAAACTTCTTCGGTCTAAGTGTAGTGCGTAATTTTATTCGGACTATCTTGGCTTATTTTGCTGTGGTCCTAGTTCGAAGACATTTATGGGGCAGCCCTCCATGTTACTCTGCTGTACTACTGTAGCTTGCATCAATATGAAGCTGATTACTCTAATCAGGCCATGATGTCTCCCTACAATATCCTTCCCTTCTAGTCTCCCCCCCTCCCACCCCTCCCCCCCCCCCCACACACACACAAAGTGACGATTCCTTTACACGTCACGTTGCACCTAATCGGACGATCCATCCTTTCAGTCTAGTTGTGCTATAAATTCTTTTCTCGCCAATCAGATTCACTACCGCCTTCTATGTAAATTTTCAAAAGCCTCTGAATTGCTTCGATATTTTCCTCTAATCCGATTTGGCCCAGTGAAAGAGGGGTCAAAATAAGCTAACACGTTTTTCGGCTTATCCGTAGATACCCGACCATTTCAGAGAAAACGACGGTCAAAATTTTCGAGTACTGCACTTGCCTTTTACCAAGTAAACAGCACGACCAAAGTGCTAGTACGGTAGCTAGTGTTGCGGCTCCAGATTTTTGCACCCCATGTGGAAAGCTGATTACTACTTTTATTTTTGATATTCATTTATCTACCCAGGTCCGCAGAAGATTACCACATCAACGTTTTCATATGCGCGTTCAAATAGCGTTGTTCTTACTTGTCTACTAACTGTATGTCTGGTGAATCAAACAAAAAAAAATGAACGAGAAAAAAAGGACACCGTCCGAACAGGCCTTCAAGGCCCAACGGCACCGACTGACCGCCGTGTCATCCTCAGCCCTTAGGCGTCACCGGATGCGGATAAGAAGGGGCATGTGGTCAGCACACCAGTCTCCTGGCCGTTGTCAGTTTTCGTGATGAGAATGAGAAAATCATTCGAAATCTTTTCGGTGTAATTCCTGATTCATAATCAATTAACAACTTTCTTTCCCGAGTGAGAGTCATACAAGTAAGTGTCAATGTGGCAAACTTGCCTTTGCGCAATCCTCGTGGTCTTTGAAATAACTATCTTTGAAATGTTTCTATAACCGGTATCAACCAAGGGAATGCAACAAATCTTGCTAAAGAATAAAAATAAGAATAAAATGTAAGAATTAATATTGGAATTATTATATGAATGAAATACATATACACTGACAGAAAAAAATCTGAACACTGAAAAATAATTAAAGTAGAGTAATTAAATTTCGGGAATGCATTTGTCCAGGTAACATATTTAAATGATTAACATTTGCAAATGTGAAATGCTGGTATATTAGTAACCGGTGTAATCACCAGAATGTTGAAAGCAGGCACGGAATTGTGCATGCATTTTGTTGGAAAGAAAATCCTGGAATGCTGTTCATGAATGGCAGCACTATAGTTCGGGTCACCAGACTGACGTACAAATTTGCATTCAGGATGCGTGGGATGATCAACAGTTCACTCCTGATGCCATACGAAATCGCTCCTCAGATCACAGCACCAGTGTGTCTAGCACGCAGACAGGGTGGCTGCAGGCCCTAAACTTGCGTCTTCTAACCAACACACGGCCCTCACTGGCACTGAGTCAGAACTAGCTTTCATCAGAAAACCCAACAAACCTCCACGCCGCCCTCTCGCTTGGCGTCACTGAGGTCGCAAATGGGGATGGTTTAGGATTAGTAGGCTGAACGCTACAGGCCATCTGGCTCAGAGCTGTGCTTGAAGTAACCGATTTGTAACAGTTCGTTGCGTCACTACGATGCCAACTACTGCTCAAACTGCTACTACAGATGGAGTTCGATATGCCAGACTCCGCGCTGAATATGGTGGCCATCCGGACCCCGTTCTTCCTGTGACGATACATTCTCGTGACAGCCGCTGTCAGCAGTCATATGCAGTGACTACATTCCTGCCAAGTTTTTCTGCTCAGTACCGCAGAAGGAAGATCCAGCCTCTCGTAATCCCATTACACGTGCTCAGTGAGGTGTTTATAATGGCGTCTTTGTCGCCTTAAAGGCATTATTGACTAACATCAATTCACAATGTCCAATACAAAAAGGCAACTTAAAGTCACGATCGCTGCAGCGAGTATTTAAAGCACACTTGATTTGTATCCTTCTAGTGGCACTGGCAGGGCCACCCTTACGCGATTGGCGCGAAATCTGAATAGGTATCACCTCCCGGATGTAGAAACACGCTTATCAACTTTCATTAATGTCTCACATTTTTTTCTTCCTGATGTTGAGATTCTTTCTGTCGTTGTATATTGTACAATCGATGTATGATGTTGTAAAACCCAGTTGTAATTTTGCCATTAATATAACGTCCTTAATTTGATAAGAATCATTTGCGTAGTAAGCTTCTACTGACATGCAGATACAAATGAAAAATAAAATAAATACAGTAAAGGGTTTCGAACACTGTGCCAGAATTTCGACTAAGATTACCGCGTACTAAACGGCATCTATATTACGTCGGAAAATTTGACCGCAGTTTTCTCAGAGTCGACTGTCTGCGGAGGGACCAATTGTAAGTAGGCTGTTTAGGTGTAGGTAGGCTGTTTTGGTTTTTATGTTGGTAACGTCACGTAGCGCTCTGAATGAAAATCACTGGCTGTGGTTGGTTGGCATTGTTGGAATATTCGCTATTGTAGTGTTGGGTAGTTGGATGTTAACAGCGCGTAGCGCTCCGCAGTTGGAGGTGAGCCGCCAGCAATGGTGGATGTGGGGAGAGCAGAATTTTGAGAGGGGACGATCTGGACGTGTGACCATCAGAAAGAGGAAATTTGTAATACTGGATATCATGAACTGATATATATGACTTTTGAATATTATTAAGGTAAATACAGTGTTTGTTCTCTATCAAAAATCTTTCATTTGCTAACTATGCCGATCAGTAGTTAGTGCCTTCAGTAGTTAGAATCTTTTATTCAGCTGGCAGTATTGGCGCTCGCTGTATAGCAGTAGTTAGCGTAACGAAGATTTTCGTGACGTAAGTGATTCATGAAAGTTATAGGTTATTGTTAGTCAGGGCCATTCTTTTGTAGGGATTATTGAAAGTCAGATTGCGTTGCGCTAAAAATATTGCTTGTCAGTTTAGTGTTGATCAGAAAAAGTAAAGAGAGAAATGTCTGAGCACGTTCAGTTCTGCTCAGCTGTTTGAAAATCAAATAACGTAAGAGGTTTATCAGCACAGTCATTCATTAATTTTTCTAAGGGAACGTTTCACGATGACCTCGCTGTTTCGTCCCCTCCCCCGAATGAACGAACCATTCTCTACGGATAAGCCGAGACACGGATTTGCTTATACCAACTCCTCTTCCACAGCGAAGTTTCTGGGAAATCGGGTGATGAAAAATGGTTCAAATGGCTCTAAGCACTATGCGACTAACATCTGAGGGCATCAATCCCCTAGAATTTTTAGAACTACTTAAACCTAACTAACCTAAGGACATCACAAACATCCATGCCCGAGGCAGGATTCGAACCTGCGACCGTTGCAGCAGCGCGGTTCCGGACTGAAGCGCCTAGAACCGCTCGGCCACAGCGGCCGTCCTCGGATGATGACACTTTTCGTGTCCCCCTCGAGTTGTATCCTCCCACAGACACACTAACACGACACTTCCTTCTACATTACGGCGTCATAAGCAAATAGTCGCAGGTCGCTGCTCGTCCTTTCCGTCAGACCGCTGATTTACGTTGCGAAAAGTACCTGTAAGTGACCACAAAATATGCGCTGGGCGACACGAGTGTACGTGGTACGGCGCCACCGCAGTGCGGTTTCCGTGTCGTGCGCGGTTCATTAAGCAGCGGCGACCTCTGCTGGTTGCGGGTCGTGGGAGCGTCCGGCGGTATTTGCATGCGGCGCGGCGTGATCGGCGCGCCGGACGGCAAGGTAGGGAAGGCACCTGCGCGGCGCGCCAGCTGCGTCGCCCCGGCCTCGCCTCTCTCCATTGTTGTCTGTTCTCCGGCGCCGCGGTGCGAATCGGCGCGGGCGGCTGCGCGGCGCGCCTGCGCAACCCGTCCGCCGTTGAGTGTGATGCGCGCTCACCGCCTCCTCCACACACCGCTGCCTCCGCCTCTCGCTCCTCCCTATAGTCGCTTTTACCAGAGCAAGTTCCACGTCTCGATCGACTTCCCGTGCACTGCAGCGACTCTGACGTGTTATTCCTGTACTAAGTGTCGCCTGCTACAAGTGGTCGTTTCTTTTGAACATCATCGCCAAACTGCGTGTGCTATGAGAGCTGACTGCTCCACAGTATGTCAACTGAACGGTAAAAGTGAGGTGACGAAAGCCTTCCCTTTTCTGTAAAATAAATCGAGATATTAACTGAAGAGCCAAAGTAACTGATACTTTTTCTTAATATCGTGTAGGGCCCCCGCGAGCACGCAGAAGTGCCGCAGCACGATGTGGCATGGACTCGACTAATGTCGGAAGTAGTGCTGGAGGAAAATGACACCACGAATCCTACAGGTTCAAATGGTTCAAATTGCTCTGAGCACTATGGGACTCAACTTCCGAGGTCATTAGTCCCCTAGAATTTAGAACTAGTTAAACCTAACTAACCTAAGGACATCACACACATTCATGCCCGAGGCAGGATTAGAACCTGCGACCGTAGCGGTCTCGCGGTTCCAGACTGCAGCGCCTAGAACCGCACGGCCACTTCCTACAGGACTGTCCATAAATCCGTAAGAGTACGATAGGTTGGAGATCTCTTCTGAACAGCATGTTGCAAGGCATCCCAGATATGCTCAACAATGTTGATTTCTGGGGAGTCTGGTGGCCAGCAGTAGTGTTTAAACTTAGAAGAGTGTTCCTGGGACCACTTTGTAGCACTTCTAGACGAGTGGGTAGTGGCATTGTCCTGCTGGAATTGCCCAAGTCCGCCAGAATGCACAATGGGCATGAATGGATACAGGTGATCAGACGGGATGATTAGGTATGTGTCACCTGTTAGAGTCATATCTAGATGTATCAGGGGTCCCATATCACTCCAACTGCACACGCCCCACACCATTATAGAGCCTCCACCAGTTTGAACAGTCCCCTGCTGACATGCAGGGTCCGTGGATTCATGAGATTTTCTCCATACCCGCACACGCCCATCCGCTCGATAAAATTTGAAGCGAGACTCGTCCGACCGGGCAGCATGTTTCCAGTCATCAACAGTCCAGTGTCGGAGTTGCTGGGCCCAGGCGAGGCGTAAAGCTTTGTGTGATGCGGTCATCAAGGGTACACGAATCAGTCTTCGGCTGTGAGGGTCCATATTGACGATGTTTCGTTGAAACGTCGACACTTGTTGATGGCCCAACATTGAAATCTGCAGAAATTTTCGGAAGGGTGGCACTTCTCTCACGGTGAACGATTCTCTTTAGTCGTCGTTGGTCCCGTCCTTGCGGGATCTTTTTCCAGCCGCCGCGATGTAGGAAACTTGATTTTTAACCGGATTCCTGATATTCACGGTACACTCATGGAATGGTCGTACGGGAAAATCTCCACTTCATCGCTACCTCTGAGATGGTGTCTTCTATCGCTCGTGCGCCGACTATAACATCACGTTCAGACTCACTTACATCCTGGTATCCTGCCATTGTAGCAGCAGTAGCCGATCTAACAACAGCTCCAGACACTTGTCTTATATAGGCGTTGCCGATCACAGTGCCGTATTCTGCTTGTTTTCATATCTCTGTTTTTGAATACGAGTGCCTGTACCGGTTTCTTTGGCGCTTGAGTGTTAGTTAAGGAAGAAGGAATGATTATACACTGAGTTGACAAAAGTCATGGCCGAGCGGTACTAGGCGCTTCAGTCTGGAACCGCGCGAACGCTACGGTAACAGATTCGAATCCTGCCTCGGGCATGGATGTGTGTGATGTCCTTAGGTTAGTTAGGTTTAAGTAGTTCTAAGTTCTAGGGGACTGATGACCTCAGAGCAAGTTGAACCATTTTGACAAAAGTCATGGGACACCTCCTAATATCGTGTCGTGCTTCATTTTGCTCGGCGTAGTGGAGCAACTCGACGTTGCGTTGACTCAACAAGTCACTGGAAGTCCCCTGCAGAAATATTCAGTCATGCTACCTCTATAGCAGTCCATAATTGCGAAAGTGTTGCCTCTACGGTATTTTGTGGACGAAGTGACCTATCGATTATGTCCCATAAATGTTCAATGAGGTTCATTTCGGGCAATCTGAATGGCCAAATCATTCGCTCTAATTGTCCAGAATATACTTCAAATCTATCGTGAACAATTATTATCTGGTGACACGGCACATTATTATCCATAAAATTTCCATCGTTGTTTGGAAACGGCTGCAAACAGTCTCAAAGTAGCCTAACATAACCATTTCCAGTCAGTGATCGGTTCAGTTGGTCCAGAAGTCCCAGTTCGTTCCGTGTAAACACAGCCCATAACACTATGGAAACACCGCCAACTTGCACAGTGCCGTAATCCGCCACACTCGAACCCTACCATCAACTCTTACCATCTGAAATGGTGACTCGTCTGACCAGGCCACCGTTTTCCAGACATCTAGCGTGCAACCAATACAGTCACGAGGCTAGGAGAGAAGCTGCAGGTGATGTCGTCTGCTGCCCATTAATGCCAGATTAGTACTGTTTTAACGGATACGTTCGTCGTACGTCCCACTTTAGATTATGCGAGTATTCTACGCAGAGTTGCTTGTTTGTTAGCACTATCAACTCTACGCAAACGCCGCTGCTCGCGGTCGTTAAGTGTAGGCCGTCAGCCACTGCGTTGACAATGGTGTGAAGTAACGCTTCAAATTTGTTGTTCTCACTACACTCTTGAGACTGTGACTCTCAGAATATTGAATTCCCTAAGGTCTCATGGAAGGTCTCATGTGTCTGACTCCAATTACCATTCCGCATTCAAAGTCTGTTAACTCCCGTAAAATATCTGGGAGTATGCGTGCGGAACGATTTGAAGTGGAATGATCATATAAAATTAATTGTTGGTAAGGCGGGTACCAGGTTGAGATTCATTGGGAGAGTCCTTAGAAAATGTAGTCCATCAACAAAGGAGGTGGCTTACAAAACACTCGTTCGACCTATACTTGAGTATTGCTCATCAGTGTGGGATCCGTACCAGATCGGGTTGACGGAGGAGATAGAGAAGATCCAAAGAAGAGCGGCGCGTTTCGTCACAGGGTTATTTGGTAACCGTGATAGCGTTAAGGAGATGTTTAACAAACTCAAGTGGCAGACTCTGCAAGAGAGGCGCTCTGCATCGCGGTGTAGCTTGCTCGCCAGGTTTCGTGAGGGTGCGTTTCTGGATGAGGTATCGAATATATTGCTTCCCCCTACTTATACCTCCCGAGGAGATCACGAATGTAAAATTAGAGAGATTAGAGCGCGCACGGAGGCTTTCAGACAGTCGTTCTTCCCGCGAACCATACGCGACTGGAACAGGAAAGGGAGATAATGACAGTGGCACGTAAAGTGCCCTCCGCCACACACCGTTGGGTGGCTTGCGGAGTATAAATGTAGATGTAGATGTAGATGTCGTGCAGCATGATCACGTCGGATCTTTTCACATGAAACACTTGAGTACACATGAGAGCTCCACAAATGGACTGCCCTTCTATACCTTGCTTACGCGATACTACCGACGTCTGTGTGTGTGCATATCGGTATCGCATGACTTTTGTCACCTCACTGTAAAGTACGTTAATGAGTAACGAAAAATTCACAGTAGATGCTACTGACCAACGCTGTAAGGCAAATTCTCCACAGTCCTAAGAACTAAAAGGAAATATGTGATCAAAAAATCTCGAAACATCTACACATATGTGCTAGAGAAAATATGTACAAGGGGCAGCTCCAAAAATGCGGAAATTAGATGAAGGGATATCAGCGATGTATGGTCATGTGTAATGGCTTCCAAGGGAAACTACTGCAGCCTGGTCAAACAACCTTGGCAATATGTGAGCCCGCCCTTTTTCCCTTTTTAGGTATTGACTTCTAACCTATAACCAGATTTCCCGCATCTGCTTTCCAAACTAGACTCAAAGACCAACATATGAGAGGTTTGAAGCACTCTTTTTTGCACACCTTATCACATTGTAGTATATAACTGCAGAACCTAATATGTCACTGTGATGGATGAGATGGCTACGGCTTAAGTCTCATGAACAACCTCACATAGTCACTAAAAAAAGAGCTGTGTTATAATAACGGCCTTTATTTAAGCAGCCAGCTCAGACTACTTTCCTTTGATGTCGAACGATGGCATTGATATATGATCCATATTCTGTTTGCTCTTGCTAGCTGCCTCTGCTGTCGCCTCAACTTTCTCAAGTGCCATAATACACATACAAAATAACATTATAGTAGCTGTGAATAGGCATTAGACAAGACAATTTTGTCATTTACACAACTCTTCAGCTGGCGTGGTGTAGCCTAGAAGAGGGAAGGGGTATGATGACACCATGCAACTCAAGCATATTGCTTTTATCCCGTACCCTACTGCCTATTTTGGGGAACTTGCGACTATGCAGAACTTTCTGTACCTTGGTTCATCTATAAATGAGTAAGTTTGTATTAAAGCAACTGTATTATCAAAGGGATAAAAATGTGCAAGTAGTCTGGGAAGCTTTATTATTTGTATGTGGATGATATTTTTGTATGTTCTAACCTCGTTTTCTGTTTTATTATTTGTCTGAGGTACTACTTGTGCTACATGTGGTGAAAGGAGTTACTTAGCAGAAATCGTGATATCATTGCAGACGCTGCACAAAACTGTCGCACCGTACAAAGTGGTGAGGGGGTCACAGAATACTCCTTTTTAATGTACTTTTGTGGCTGTCAAGGGCGACAGTTGCATAAATACTGAGTGTAGACATTGAAAACTATTAACAGCTAGTACCCTATGAGTATGATTCGAAGACATACAAGAACAGAGTATAGACAATTACAAGTTTGCACAGAATAAAAGATACTATCAGGATAACAATCAAATTATTTGACTTGAACAAGGAAAGGACATAAAACACAACGTTCTACTGCATTCATAGGAAAAAAGGAGAGAAATTCGTCTTGAATTGTACGTACATTGCCTACTGTTCGAAGACTACATAAGGAGACATGAAACTACAGTAACTCTGAATGTCATTATTCTCATAATGTCATACCTGCACGGCTATGTCTTTCACTGTCTGCTGTGCTGTTCGGCAACTTAACAGTGGAAGTGAGGTTATAAGGGACCAGCCATCTTACAAAAAGTCTACATGTTATGGTAGAATTGAGGAACTTCTTTTGCTGCACTCTTAAGCATCCGAATGGTGAGTCTGGTACTATGAGGGATCGTGAACGTTACAAAAACGCGATATGTAGTAGCAGAATTCTTGTTTAAGCAATGACAATATAGTTTATTAATGTCCAAAGTAAAATTCGTAGTAGATAGTCTTGGCAAACATCATATGTTAAATTATACAGACAGCTGAAAACTGGAAGAACAGATAACGTGTCGTCAGAATACTTCAAAGCGTCAGTTTTTATTCCCTCGAGAAAACATATACTTGCAGAACAAAGAAAGTATTTAGAAGGATATATACAGCGCCTTTTTACTTTGTCATTTGTTCTTTATAAGTGCCAAATAACATAGGATTTTTTCGCATTCTGTAGATCTCACTGTTGAAACATTTTTTATTAAAAAATAATTTTATCTATTTTTGTTCTTATTTATGGACAGTGTAGGGTTTTTCTTCGTCTGGTCATTGCAAAACTTAAATATCCTTTTGCTTTCAGGCACTCGGTTTCTCTTGTGGGAGAACACGAGTAGGTAAAATATCGAGTCCTCATTAAACGTTTGAGCGTGTCACGAAAACAAACCATCCAGTGAAGCGAAGATTAAGGAGAGACATAAGCACAAGATCCATTATCATAAAATAAATGAACGCAGGAAGAATGGGTTAACTTCCACTATTAGCAGACCATTCAATATTTCCCTGTTTCTGCACAAGTGCTGTTTGCATACATTCTTGTTTTTGAAACTCTGTGGTTAATCATTGATGTCACAGATCCTCTTGCGAGATGATTGGCAGATGTTTTACAGGAGGGCCTATGACTGACACACACTACTGTAGTCGCTCTCGGTCAGAAAGACTCTGTGAAAGACAGGCTTAAACACACACGCGTAATGATCTATATTGACAGTAGTTTCAAAGAAGTACAGGGCAACTATTTGACCTCCAGAAAGCAGCATACCAAATCCAATTTTTTTCATTAAGAGGAACTTAATGTTCAGCTGTGGATAAAATTTGCGAGACCCCTCGTCTTTTAGTTATGCTAAACTGTGAGGTTTTACTGTTTGTTAACAGCGTAAGAGACAAGGAGACACAGTACGACCAACTGTGCCGTGTGCAGCATTACTGCGCAGGTTGGTATCATCAGACCTAAGTCACATGTTGGCTATACTCCTTGCAGCCTTGTGGTTTTCTCTTTCTGGTTAAGGAAGTGGTCTTTTCTTTTCCTTTTTTTTCTTATTTTGTCGGGATTCGTATGGGATCAGTCAGTCGGTGCTCAAGGGCACGAGAAAAGGCGGTTGCTTGATCGCCCAGGAGGAACTTTGCCACAAGCTATGAATGCAGTTTGTTTATGGCGCCAGCCGCACACACAGAGAGATCGCGGGCCTGCAGTAGCGTGGATTCTGGAGGCGGTACATCCTGAACTTATGGCAGTATCTTTGGTGTGTCTACGACAGTTTGACACACGTGTTGGACTCTTAGTCACCAATCGTGCTTGCTTCTGAATGAAACATTTATCGAGCTTTGCTGATGCTATATCGTTATTTTCTCGCAATTTTCTATTTACCGCTTACAGAGTGTATCTGCATTGTGTTGACTGACTTGGCCATATATTGTGTTCCAGTGGTTCTATAGTGACAGACTTCGCATGAGTGCACGTTGTTAATAGATAGTTGTCTGATTATCTTGTACTTGTTCTATGAATCGGACAGCTCACTGGGTTTTAATGCTGTGCTGTAACAGAAGGCTTTCTTTGAGTGCACTTTGTTAATGCACAGTCGGCTTGTTGCACTTGTAGATGGTACTGCTATACCAAGAAGTCATGGTTTCCTGTTGTTGCTAATACTCAGTTGTTTCGGGGTAATCTGTGTCGTTTCCTTATATTTGTATGAGCTGAAGCACATGTTATGGCACAATGACCGCTTGGGATCCAGTGGACTATGACAGGGAAGTTACTGTTGTTCTATATAAATGCAGATTGGATAACAATCTATTTGAAAATTTGTAAAATGATTGTGCGTTTTTATAAAATACAATTTAGCTTATACTTTTTTTGGATTCTGAAGTAAACTTGTGATCGTCAGTAGTAAAGTGAGTAGAAATTATATGTACTTGTCAAGTGATTGTGTACACTTAGGCTTAATTTCTTGTAGTACTAAATAGTGTGAAATTTTATTGTCAGAGTGTTAAATCATTTTGCTGTCCTTGTCTAATTTCATTTATTAGAATGCATTTATTGTTCAGTTAAAATTGCTCTTGGTATTTGACTCAAGTGTTGGTAAATATGTCTTCAAATGTTAACCTGAACTGAGTCAATCGATTCCACCTTTTATCTTGTCCACCCAAGCCAGCACACTATACAACATACTTTCACCTCAAACATGTCCCTACTGAAACTTCCTGGCAGATTAAAACTGTGTGCCGGACCGAGAGTCGAACTCGGGACCTTTGTTTTTCGCGGGCAGGTGCTCTACCATATGAGCTACCAAAGCACGACTCAAAACCCATCCTCACAGCAATGAGTCGTGCTTTGGTAGCTCAGATGGTATAGCACTTGCCCGCGAAAGGCTAAGGTCCCGAGTTCGAGTCTCGATCCAGCACACAGTTTTAATCTGCCATGAAGTTTCATATCTGCGCACACTCCGCTGCAGAGTGAAAATCTCATGTCCCTGCTGTTTTGATGAAAACAATAAGACGTGAGGTGCCGCAGTGCGAATATATCAGTCAGACGTTTGTGACACATTAGGATAAATCAGTGTTTACATTATACGGCATTTGTTAATCAGATGGCGCAGGAAACTATCGACGGTAGCTAGTACTTCAAGCTTCTGTCACCTTGATCACACCAAATCGAAGAGATGGAGCGCTAAGGAGCATATCATAACATCTTCAGCGAAGGATGTGACAAAACCTGTAAGAAAATTTATTTATCAGTATTAACGTGGTTTTATATACAAACCGCGCTATGACTTAATGTAGTCCGCATAGTTTGCAATAACATCTAGATATGTTTTTGTTGTTGTTCCTGATCGTCAAACATTTTCGTTAAATGGATGCTGCTATCTAGCAGGACCAGTAGTAACAACACCTAGCCACTGGTGGGATAGACCAGAGAGATCCTGCCTCCCACTCTCTGTTGCAAAGTGCTAGAGGCCATAGAAGCCCACCATTGTCGGAGCGGCCGCATGTCAGTATCCAGCTGCCTCCCCTGTCACGGTCTAGGACAACGACAGCAGTTTGGAGTGGCGCATCGCTCTCTGCTTCCGCGGAGATAATTATTAGCTTTTGGTGAATATACAATTTTCTAACTAGATTGTAGCAATGAATAGTTTCTTAACTGGGTTTCGCCATGTGTCTACTCCTACCGCTACATTTCCAAACTATCGCGTTAGTCCTTTAATATTAATTTGGTGAAACTGTGAGCTCCACGTAGACACTGACGTTTTCATCTACATCATCCACATCTACATGATTACTCTGCAATTCACAATTAAGTGCTTAGCAGACGGTTCATCGAACCACCTTTAAGCTACTTCTCTACCATTCCACTCTCTAACAGCACGGAAAAAACAACATTTACACCTTTCCTGATTTTTCTTACTTTATTATGATGTCCATTTCTCCCTATGTATGTGGGCGCCAACAAAATATTTTCACACTCTGAGAAGGAAGGTGTTGATTGAAATTCCATGAGAACGTCGTGCTGCAGTGAAAAACACCTTTGTTTTTATGACTGCCACCCCAATTTGCGTATCATATCCGTGGCACTCTCTCCATTATTTCGCGATAATACGGAACGAACTGCCCCTCTTTGAACTTTCTCGATGTCCTCCGTCAGTCCCATCTGATGTGAATCCCACACCGGAAAGCAATACTCCAGAAGAGGGTGCCCAAGCGTTGTGTTAGAGGTCTCTTTAGTAGGGCTGTTACATTTCCTGTCCCCCCAATAAATCGCACGGTATCATCTACACGATCGTTCCAGTTTAAGTTAGTCCTAACTGTAATCCCTAAGTATTTAGTTGAGCTTATAGATTTGTGTGATTTACCTGTAACTGACATTTATCGGATTCTCTTTAGTGCTAATGGTGATGATTTCACATTTTTCATGATTTAGAGTCAACTGGCACTTATTGCACCATACAGATATCTTGTCTAAATTACTTTGTATTTCATTTTGATCATCTGATGACTTTACATGACGGTAAATGACAGCAACATCTGCAAACAATTTAAGACGGCTTCTCAAAATGTCTCCTAAACCATTTATGTAGATCACGAACAATAAAGGGCCTATACCATTTCCTTGGGGAACGCCAGATATTACTTCTGTTCACTGGATGACTTTCCGTCAGTTATTACGAACTGTGACCCTTCTAACAGGAAATCACGAATCCATTCACACAGCTGAGACGCTACTCTATAGGAATGCAATTTAATTAGAAGTCTGTTACGAAGAACGGTTTGAAAAGCCTGCTGGAAATCTAAAAATATAGAATGAATTTGGCGTCCTCTGTCTATAGCACTCATTACTTCGTCAGAATAAAGAGCTAGTTGTGTTTCAGAGGAACAATATTTTTTTAATCCTTGTTGGCTCCTTGTCAATAAATCGTTTTCTTCGACGTGATTCATAATGTTCGAGCACAGCGTATGTTCCAAAATCCTACTGCTAATAGATGTTAGTGATTTGGGTCTGTAATTCAGCGGATTATTCAAATGTTCAAATGTGTGTGAAATCTTATGGGACTTAAGTGCTAAGGTCATCAGTCCCTAAGCTTACACACTACTTAACCTAAATTATCGTAAGGACAAACACACACAAGGGTGGACTCGATCCTCCGCCGGGACCAGCCGCGCAGTCCACGTCTACAGCGCCTGAGACCGCTCGGCTAATCCCGCGCGGCGCGGATTATTCATATCTCCTTCCTTGGATATTGGTGTAACTTGTGCAACTTTACAGTATCTGTGTAAGGATTTTTCCACGAACTAGCAGTTGTATATGGTTTCTAAGTATTGAGCTGTAGTATCAGCACACTCTGAAAGGAACCTGACTGGTATACAATCTGGAGCGGAAGCCTTGCCTTTTTTAGTGTTTTAACTGCGTCGCTAGTACTTCTAGGTTACTTATGTTGGCATTTGTTCTTGATTCAAATTCTGGAATATTTCCATCGCCTTATTTTGTGAAGGAATTTCAGGAACCTGTGTTAGTAACTCTGCTTTAGTGACATTGTCATCAATAACATCATCATTGTTGTCGCGCAGTGAAAGTGTTGATTGCGTCTTGCCACTGGCAAGGCAAAAATAGCATAGTATGTTGCTAATTCGTTACGATTTGGGCACGCTCATGTTAGACATTCTTTGGTTTATTAAAAGAAGACATTCGTCATAAGTGTATCATGATTTATGGTTACTAATTTGTGCATGTGATAATTTATACCTTTTTCACAACGCATAAACACAAGAGAGAAATTAACCAGCAGCAGTATATCCAAAATGAATTTTCACTCCGCAGTGGAGTGTGCTGTGATTTGAAACTTCCCGGTAGATTACGAGTAAAGCTGTGCTCCAGAATGGGACGTGAACCTGAAACCTTTTCCTTTCGCAACATTCCTTCTTCCAAGAGCACTGGTCCCTCGGGACATGTTCGAGAACTTTTGTGAAGTTTGGAAGGTAGGAGATGATGTATTAGTATCAGTAAGCTGTGATGTGGAATCGTGAGTCGTGCTTGGCTAGCTCAGCCAGTGCAACACTTTCCTGTTAAAGGCAAATGTCCCAAGTTCGAATGCCGGTCCAACACATAGTTTTAATTCTCCAGGAAGTATCGTTTCGGTATTATAATCTTCGACATTATCTAAAACAGTATGACACTGCTCAGTTAGTTTTCTACTTCACGCCTATAGAAACCAATTAGTTAAAGATGTTTATCTGTATGAGTGTGTGTGTGTGTGTTCATTCTGCTATCATATTTGGCCTTACATGAACAATGGCGTAGAGTTTTAGATTTGAATCTGATTACATGTTTCTCATTTTGTCTCACAAGGTTCTGAAGATGGATTACGCCAAAATGCACTAAAGAGGGAATTTTATATTGAAAGAATTATACATTCTATGCATGAAAATGTTCGCTAGTGTCAGCTGGTCAGAGTATAATGTGGGCGTCGAACTGAGATTTAGTGCTAAGCCAGGCAAAAAAGTTGTATCTTATTCTTTGTGCAAATCTTCTAAGCCCACAAAATGAATAGCAGAAGATGTCAGAATTGCAGTACCTGTTACTATGTATACGAAAGGAAGCGAAGGGGCCTGAGGAGATGATTTTAGTAGTATTCGGAAATCAACCAGAAGGCCTACTCGCGTGGCCTAACGTGCAGCACACTAGCTTACGAGACATGGAGCTGAGACAGATACGGATCGAAATCAGGCAGCAGAACAACAACCGTTCTTCGGGTACGCTAGCCAGCTGGTGGTTTTTAGGCCGTTTTCAATGCGCTTTTTTAATACCTGTCTCAGAAAATACGACACAGTTAAAATTCGATAACACACAGAAAAAAGTTAAAAAATATTTGCACTTCCCTCCCTTAGAATACTGGATGGCTGTAGCGCCAGAAAGGGCATCTGACAAAATGAATTAAATGAATTTGTCAAATAATTAAATGAATTTGTCAAATTATGAAAAACAGTGGACTCTACACGATGGAATAAACTCTGGGAAAGAGAGGAAATATAACAACTAGAATAGGTTACTTGAGATGCAGCATTCCTAAATTTAGTGTTAATAGAGAGTCTGCCTTTGAGAGATATTTATTAATTGTGAAAAGAGAGTCTTCATAGACGACGTCGCCAACTTATACTTGAGGTAGTCAGTTCGAGCCGTGGTGGTGGAGGAAACATAAACAACCGGCATTTAGCCGTGAAAAGGCGGGCGGAGGTAGTTACCTTAAGTTTCTGATTTCCAAATGTTGCGCAGACATCGTGGATTCTAAACCTCTCCTCAGTGTCCCATGGAATGGGAGCAGGTGTCATTGTTGTTGGTGATCCGTCCATCAGATAGCCGCCCCCCCCCCCCCCCCCCTACACTGATTTTGCTATTCAGGGTGTCAGAACATTGATCGGCAATGGATTTCACGTTGTCTACACTACACCATCTCCATACCAACACAAACCAATCACTATACTGTACAAACACTTCTCACAATCGTCCATACTCGATATTTCATAACTGGTCGGAAGAATGCAATGGCAAACACCTCAGTTAAGATCTTTCCCAAGACGGCAAGGGGGAGGAGCGAACGGGAGGGTTCCCGCTTCTGCTAACAGCGCACACTTCCTGTGATCGCTGCCTTCGGAATTCTGAAAGGGAGTCTAGTCTATGCATTGCAGGCCGCATCAGTAGAACACTGCTCGGGTATTGAAGTGAAACTGAATTTCCTGACACTTTGTTTGGAATGAGAAACAACTTCGTCGCTTTTGTGACCACGGATAGTGTTCTGCTAACACCAAATCCATAGTAATTTGAAACTGATGTTGATGTAATGTATTTGAGTTACTTTTATTTTACTAATGTATTTGTTACAGTAGCTGAAAGTTTCGTGCTGGAACAGGCGTGACGAAGATAGATGAATCAGAAGGAAATGTCAGAACATCACAGATGTATAGAATGACGCTGTGGTGGATTTCATTTTGAACAAAATGATATTAAGTTGACAACTTTAGACCAGGTGGGAAAGGTGTGCATTTGCGTACTGCGGATTAATGCAATGTTGGAAACTCACGGCCAGAAAAATTTTTTAGTGAGTTACGGTTGCAACGGCAACTGTTGATAGCCCCTCATCCTATTTGGATGTGTCAGTAAACGTGATTTTCCGACGACGGAGGACAACGGAAACAATAACGGTTATGTCCTTGATGATTTTGTTATATGGTCAGTAGGCCTGCCTGACGTTCCCTGTTTCAGTGCTAGAGAAATCATCAGAGGTTTTAACGACTGAAATAGCAGATACAATTTAAAGCAAGTTCGGCCAGCCGTTCGTAGCCACGCTACAGTCGCCCAAGATTGTGGAGTCGCGCCGATGTGGTGTTGTGGTGCATGTAGAGGGGAAGACTTGGAGTTTTCGGCTGAGAAATTTCTCGGCGACAGCAGTCTCATGTCCGCAGAATAAAAACCATCAAGAACGTTAGAAATTGTCGTGAAAGACTGTATTGTACGAATAAAGGCGTTTTTCAATAAAATTTCTCTGCCTAACATCACAAACGAGGGAAAGCCTCTACATCTACATATTGTAGTCGGCAGTTCATTGCACTGTATATGGTGAAGGGTTCCGTGTCCTAGTCCTAGATGAGCCAGTCGGGCCGACCGATTGCCGTGTCATCCTTTGTCAATAGCGTCATCAGATGCACTATGGGTGGTAATCTCTGTTGTTCTCCTGATCTCTGCGCTCTCCCGTCCGTTGTCGAGTTTCTTGACCTTGGAGCCGCTACTTATCGGTCGAGTAAGTCCTCAGTTGGCATCAAGAGACTGAGTGCATCCCGTACTGGACCTTCCACTGTGGAAAAAGTCTTGGCAGTACCAGGAGTAGAACCCAGGTCCGTCGTTTGGCAGTCAGCCGCGCCGACCATTCAGTTACGCCGACGGACATTCTCTGTTGTATTCGGTTAGCGGGAGCGAGGGAGAAATGACTGCCTGTGTGCCTACATGCCCCCTAATCTCTGTCGTTCTCATGATCTCTGCTAGAGATTACAGCATGGTCGCACAGTCTTCCTCGAATACAAGTTCTCTAAATTTACGCAACATGTTACGGGAGAACTATGTAGTCTTTCTTCCATTTACGTTCTCCGAGAATTTATGTCACTCTCTCGTAATGGCCGAGCCGTCGTATTACGATCCTAGCACCGAGTCCCTGAATTCCTTCCCCGCCTTTGTCATGATTGCTTTATAAGGACTCCAAATGGTCTAACGTTATTCCAGGATTAGTCGCACTAGTACCTTACACGCAGTTCGTTTTACAGATGCATAGCACTTTCCCAGAACTCTTTTTAACAATCTTGGTGTTCCATTCGCTTTCCCTTTTGCTGATTTATCGCGATTCTTCCATTACAGATCGCTGCTTAGTGTTTCATCTAAATACTTATACAATGCGACGTGAATAAGATGTTGACCAGTAAACTTGTAATCTTTTCCTGTACGGCTCCTTCACTTTGTTGCTAACATTATCTTAAATTTATCCTCATTTAAAGAGAGCTACCCTTCCATTAAATTTCGGGCATGCAGCCGCGCAAATAAAATTTCATCTACTGATATTTCGGCCGCGTATCGTCCGGCCATCTTCAGAGCGAGTCACAAGACTGACGACAAGGTGCCAAGCGCGGCCTTATATGCTCCACCGCGGCGGTACTGCGCATGCGGGTCACAGATGCTGCGCCGCCTGTGGCGAAGGCGTACGGACGTTCGACGTGCTTATCGATGTTTGATCGGCGGCGGTGACACGGTGACGACTTCTCTGCAATTTAATTAGTCCAAGAGCCGGATTCCATGCTTTGTTCAAATTAAAACCATTATCTCTGTTTATTAAATTGTTGGCTAATCGAATTTCTATGGCTTCCTTGAATACAGATTCCCAAAAAGAAGAGGTGGATGTTAAAATCTTCACGTCACTGTAATTCATGGAATGACCCGTATCAATACAATGTTCGGCCACAGCTGACTTGTCTGGTTGTACTAGGCGTGTGTATCTTCGGTGCTCCACACACCTCTCATGAACGGTGCGTGTTGTTTGACCTATGTATGACTGCTCACAATTTCCGCAAGGAATCTGGTACACACCCGCCTTACGAAGCAGTAAATCGTCCTTCACAGAGCCGAGTAAAGCCGCAATCTTCGTGGGGGGCCGGAAGATCACCTTAACACAGTGTTTCTCAAGAATACGGCCTATCTTTGAAGAAAGAGCACCCACATAAGGCAGAAACGCCCTAGATCTAAAGAAATTACTATCTTCTTCCGCATGGTATACCTTCTTTTTAGGTTTTGCATCGAATGCTCTACGAATTTGTTGCGGAGAATATCCATTCGATTTAAAAATACTCTTGAGGTATGTTAGCTCTCCTTGTAAATTGTCTTCATCGGATACACAGTGCGCCCGATGCACTAAGGTCTTAAGGACACCCATGCTCTGAGAAGGGTGATGGCAGCTACTGGCATGAAGGTATAGATTTGTGTGCATTGGTTTCCGATGTACGGCATGTCCTAATGTGCCATCACTTTTACGGCGAACGACAACATCCAGAAAGGGGAGGCACCCGTCTTTTTCTATTCCCATGGTAAATTTAATGCTAGCATGGATGGAATTCAAATGCTGAAGAAATCGATGTAATTCATCCATACCTTGGGGCCATACCACGAATGTGTCGTCCACATACTGTGTTAAGGTGATCTTCCGGCCCCCCACGAAGATTGCGGCTTTACTCGGCTCTGTGAAGGACGATTTACTGCTTCGTAAGGCGGGTGTGTACCAGATTCCTTGCGGAAATTGTGAGCAGTCATACATAGGTCAAACAACACGCACCGTTCATGAGAGGTGTGTGGAGCACCGAAGATACACACGCCTAGTACAACCAGACAAGTCAGCTGTGGCCGAACATTGTATTGATACGGGTCATTCCATGAATTACAGTGACGTGAAGATTTTAACATCCACCTCTTCTTTTTGGGAATCTGTATTCAAGGAAGCCATAGAAATTCGATTAGCCAACAATTTAATAAACAGAGATAATGGTTTTAATTTGAACAAAGCATGGAATCCGGCTCTTGGACTAATTAAATTGCAGAGAAGTCGTCACCGTGTCACCGCCGCCGATCAAACATCGATAAGCACATCGAACGTCCGTACGCCTTCGCCACAGGCGGCGCAGCATCTGTGACCCGCATGCGCAGTACCGCCGCGGTGGAGCATATAAGGCCGCGCTTGGCACCTTGTCGTCAGTCTTGTGACTCGCTCTGAAGATGGCCGGACGATACGCGGCCGAAATATCAGTAGAAGAAATTTTATTTGCGCGGCTGCATGCCTGAAATTTAATGGATTATTCATTACGCCGCGAGAAGTTGAAAATGCACAGAGCTACCCTTCATTACATAAAGCGGAAATTTCATCACAGTCTTTTTGCTCTACCTTACTACGGTCCATCGTCGACTTTTCCCTGTAAACATCATCATCGTCATCATACTGCTGTTGGTCATATATGAAAATTCGTTTACGCATACTGGGAATAACGGAGGTCTTATAAACCTTCCTCGACGTACTCTCGGTTTTATTTTCGTTTATGCTGCATATTGGGTCTATCATAACTAATGGTGCAAGTGCGCACAGTTGAAAGCACACGATATTAGAAGTAAAAAAGTCGAAGCAAGCACAGGTCAGTAAACGAACCATTTGCAAGATAACTGCGACTTAATGGTTACCATCCACCACCGACTTATTTCTGTGTGAACGTCATCCCGTTTAGGAAGAGATAACAATACCGTACAACATTGTTGTTGTTGTTGTTGTGGTCTTCAGTCCTGAGACTGGTTTGATGCAGCTCTCCATGCTACTCTGTCCTGTGCAAGCTTCTTCATCTCCCAGTACCTACTGCAACCTACATCCTTCTGAATCTGCTTAGTGTATTCATCTCTTGGTCTCCCCCTACGATTTTTACCCTCCGCGCTGCCCTCCAATACTAAATTGGTGATCCCTTGATGCCTCAGAACATGTCCTACCAACCGATCCCTTCTTCTGGTCAAGTCGTGCCACAAACTTCTCTTCTCCCCAATCCTATTCAATACTTCCTCATTAGTTATGTGATCTACCCATCTAATCTTCAGCATTCTTCTGTAGCACCACATTTCGAAAGCTTCTATTCTCTTCTTGTCCAAACTACACTCCTGGAAATGGAAAAAAGAACACATTGACACCGGTGTGTCAGACCCACCATACTTGCTCCGGACACTGCGAGAGGGCTGTACAAGCAATGATCATACGCACGGCACAGCGGACACACCAGGAACCGCGGTGTTGGCCGTCGAATGGCGCTATCTGCGCAGCTGGAGCTCCATCGCAGTCTTTAACACTGGTAGCATGCCGCGACAGCGTGGACGGAACCGTATGTGCAGTTGACGGACTTTGAGCGAGGGCGTATAGTGGGCATGCGGGAGGCCGGGTGGACGTACCGCCGAATTGCTCAACACGTGGGGCGTGAGGTCTCCACAGTACATCGATGTTGTCGCCAGTGGTCGGCGGAAGGTGCACGTGCCCGTCGACCTGGGACCGGACCGCAGCGACGCACGGATGCACGCCAAGACCATAGGATCCTACGCAGTGCCGTAGGGGACCGCACCGCCACTTCCCAGCAAATTAGGGACACTGTTGCTCCTGGGGTATCGGCGAGGACCATTCGCAACCGTCTCCATGAAGCTGGGCTACGGTCCCGCACACCGTTACGCCATCTTCCGCTCACGCCCCAACATCGTGCAGCCCGCCTCCAGTGGTGTCGCGACAGGCGTGAATGGAGGGACGAATGGAGACATGTCGTCTTCAGCGATGAGAGTCGCTTCTGCCTTGGTGCCAATGATGGTCGTATGCGTGTTTGGCGCCGTGCAGGCGAGCGCCACAATCAGGACTGCATACGACCGAGGCACACAGGGCCAACACCCGGCATCATGGTGTGGGGAGCGATCTCCTACACTGGCCGTACACCACTGGTGATCGTCGAGGGGACACTGAATAGTGCACGGTACATCCAAACCGTCATCGAACCCATCGTTCTACCATTCCTAGACCGGCAACGGAACTTGCTGTTCCAACAGGACAATGCACGTCCGCATGTATCCCGTGCCACCCAACGTGCTCTAGAAGGTGTAAGTCAACTACCCTGGCCAGCAAGATCTCCGGATCTGTCCCCCATTGAGCATGTTTGGGACTGGATGAAGCGTCGTCTCAAGCGGTCTGCACGTCCAGCACGAACGCTGGTCCAACTGAGCCGCCAGGTGGAAATGGCATGGCAAGCCGTTCCACAGGACTACATCCAGCATCTCTACGATCGTCTCCATGGGAGAATAGCAGCCTGCATTGCTGCGAAAGGTGGATATACACTGTACTAGTGCCGACATTGTGCATGCTCTGTTGCCTGTGTCTATGTGCCTGTGGTTCTGTCAGTGTGATCATGTGATGTATCTGAGCCCAGGAATGTGACAATAAAGTTTCCCCTTCCTGGGACAATGAATTCACGGTGTTCTTATTTCAATTTCCAGGAGTGTATTTACCGACCATGTTTCACTTCCATACATGGCTACACTCCATACAAATACTTTCAGAAATGACTTCCTGACACTTAAATCTATACTCGATGTTAACAAATTCCTCTTCTTCAGAAACGCTTTCCTTGCCATTGCCAGTCTACATTTTATATCCTCTCTACTTCGACCATCATCAGTTATTTTGCTCCCCAAATAGCAAAACTCTTTTACTACTTTAAGTGTCTCATTTCCTAATCTAATACCCTCAACATCACCCGACTTAATTCGACTACATTCCATTATCCTCGTTTTGCTGTTGTTGATGTTCATCTTATATCCTCCCTTCAAGACACCATCCATTCCACTCAACTGCTCTTCCAAGTCCTTTGCTGTCTCTGACAGAATTACAATGTCATCGGCGAACCTCAAAGTTTTTATTTCTTCTCCATGGATTTTAATACCTACTCCGAATTTTTCTTTTGTTTCCTTTACTGCTTGTTCAATATACAGATTGAATAACATCGGGGAGAGGCTACAACCCTGTCTTACTCCCTTCCCAACCACTGCTTACCTTTCATGTCCCTCGACTCTTATAACTGCCATCTGGTTTCTGTACAAATTGTAAATAGCCTTTCGCTCCCTGTATTTTACCCCTGCCACCTTTAGAATTTGAAAGAGAGTATTCCAGTCAACATTGTCAAAAGCTTTCTCTAAGTCTACAAATGCTAGAAACGTAGGTTTGCCTTTCCTTAATCTTTCTTCTAAGATAAGTCGTAAGGTCAGTATTGCCTCAAGTGTTCCAGTATTTCTATGGAATCCAAACTGATCTTCCCCGAGGTCGGGTTCTACTAGTTTTTCCATTCGTCTGTAAAGAATTCGTGTTAGTATTTTGCAGCTGTGGCTTATTAAACTGATTGTTCGGTAATTTTCACATCTGTCAGCACCTGCTTTCTTTGGGATTGGAATTATTATATTCTTCTTGAAGTCTGAGGGTATTTCGCCTGTTTCATACATCTTGCACACCAAATGGTAGAGTTTTGTCAGGACTAGCTCTCCCAAGGCCGTCAGTAGTTCCAATGGAGTGTTGTCTACTCCGGGGGCCTTGTTTCGACTCAGGTCTTTCAGTGCTCTGTCAAACTCTTCACGCATTATCGTATCTCCCATTTCAGCTTCATCTACATCCTCTTCCATTTCCATAATATTGTCCTCAAGTACATCGCCCTTGTATAGGCCCTCTATATACTCCTTCCACCTTTCTGCTTTCCCTTCTTTGCTTAGAACTGGGTTTCCATCTGAGCTCTTGATGTTCATACAATTGGTTCTCTTATCTCCAAAGGTCTCTTTAATTTTCCTGTAGGCAGTATCTATCTTACCCCTAGTGAGATAAGCCTCTACATCCTTACATTTGTCCTCTAGCCATCCCTGCTTAGCCATTTTGCACTTCCTGTCGATCTCATTTTTGAGACGTTTGTATTCCTTTTTGCCTGCTTCATTTACTGCATTTTTATATTTTCTCCTTTCGTCAATTAAATTCAATATTTCTTCTGTTACCCAAGGATTTCTACTAGCCCTCGTATTTTTACCTACTTGATCCTCTGCTGCCTTCACTACTTCATCCCTCAAAGCTACCCATTCTTCTTCTACTGTATTTCTTTCCCCCATTCCTGTCAATTGTTCCCTTATGCTCTCCCTGAAACTCTGTACAACCTCTGGTTCTTTCAGTTTATCCAGGTCCCATCTCCTTAAATTCCCACCTTTTTGCAGTTTCTTCAGTTTTAATCTACAGGTCATAACCAATAGATTGCGGTCAGAGTCCACATCTGCCCCTGGAAATGTCTTACAATTTAAAACCTGGTTCCTAAATCTCTGTCATACTATTATATAATCTATCTGATACCTTTTAGTATCTCCAGGGTTCTTCCATGTATACAACCTTCTATCATGATTCTTAAACCAAGTGTTAGCTATGATTAAGTTGTGCTCTGTGCAAAATTCTACCAGGCGGCTTCCTCTTTCATTTCTTAGCCCCAATCCATATTCACCTACTACGTTTCCTTCTCTCCCTTTTCCTACATTCGAATTCCAGTCACCCATGACTATTAAATTTTCGTCTCCCTTCACTATCTGAATAATTTCTTTTATTTCATCATACATTTCTTCAATTTCTTCGTCATCTGCAGAGCTAGTTGGCATATAAACTTGTACTACTGTAGTAGGTGTGGGCTTCGTATCTATCTTGGCCACAATAATGCGTTCACTATGCTGTTTGTAGTAGCTTACCCGCATTCCTATTTTCCTATTCATTATTAAACCTACTCCTGCATTACCCCTATTTGACTTTGTATTTATAACCCTGTATTCGCCTGACCAGAAGTCTTGTTCCTCCTGCCACCGAACTTCACTAATTCCCACTATATCTAACTTTAACCTATCCATTTCCCTTTTTAAATTTTCTAACCTACCTGCCCGATTAAGGGATCTGACATTCCACGCTCCGATTCGTAGAACGCCAGTTTTCTTTCTCCTGATAACGACATCCTCTTGAGTAGTCCCCGCCCGGAGATCCGAATGGGGGACTATTTTACCTCCGGAATATTTTACCTAAGAGGACGCCATCATCATTTAATCATACAGTAAAGCTGCATGCCCTCGGGAAAAATTACGGCCGTAGTTTCCCCTTGCTTTCAGCCGTTCGCAGTACCAGCACAGCAAGGCCGTTTTGGTTATTGTTACAAGGCCAGATCAGTCAATCATCCAGACTGTTGCCCTTGAAACTACTGAAAAGGCTGCTGCCCCTGTTCAGGAACCACACGTTTGTCTGGCCTCTCAACAGATACCCCTCCGTTGTGGTTGTACCTACGGTACGGCTATCTGTAACGCTGAGGCACGCAAGCCTCCCCACCAACGGCAAGGTCCATGGTTCATGGGGGGGGGGGGGCGTATAACATTAAGAAATCTTATTTGAGATACTTTGATAGAATTGGACATGTTTGGAATGAACACGACAACAGGTACAATGGTGCACTCGTAGTCGACAGAGGCGTTCAAAGTGACGTCTTTTTACCCGCATGCAGGCCTGTGCTCATCGCCGCTTGAGTTTTGAATTCTTTTAAACAAGCCTGGATCATTTCGAAATTCTTGACAAGCATTGATAAGTCTCTGCTTCAAGTTTTCATCATTGCATGCATGTTAGGAGGAATTTTACATCATAATTCAGATTAACACAGGCACTGCAATATCGTATTTATTTTCCGAAACCGGGCAAGCGATTTTCTCTTAAAAATGTCCCTCCTGTACAGGGATATATAAGGGGAGTTCAAAAAGAAATGAGCTGGAGGCATAATTAAAGAAACCAGTACCTGTATGTTATAAGTATTGACGCTGGCTGTTGAGACACTTGTCCCACTGTGACACAAGGCGCTGAATGGCTGTCTCATAAAATTCCTGGGGCTGCGATGTTAAACAGTTCCGCACGTACAGCTGGAAGTCGTCGTCTCAGATGAATCATTTGCCCCTCAGCGGCTTTTTAAGGGGACCAAAATTGGCGTAATCGCAGGGAAAGAGGTCCGGACTGTATGGAGGGTGGTCTGCAGGAGTGCCACGACTGTGTTGGCCGTATGAGGCTTTGCATTGTCGTGAAGCAGTATGACCCCACGGGTGAGATTGCCTGGTCGTTTTGATTTGATCGCTTGGCGAAAGGTGGTCAAGGTTTGCGCGTAACGATGAGCATTCACTGTTGTCCCGTGCTGCAGGAGGTGAATGAGAAGGGGACCATCTTGGTCAAAGAAGAACGTCAGCATAACGATTCACTTCGGATGACGACGTCCACCTGTACGTGCGGAGCTGGTTAACATCTTTTTGAACGCCGCTTATACATAATGGGTGTACGAGTACAGGTTGTAGACACGTGATTGACGACATATAGGATGTTTGGGCCTGGTCGTGACTCGTGCTTGGATAGCCAAGGGTTAAGGTGTCAACCTTTCGAGAGGCGGGAAAACCCGGTTTCGAGTGCTGGTCGGCACAAACTTTCATTGTCGACATTACATTACACAGCTCATGACAGTCCACACTAGTAAATGCGAATACATTTCGTGTACATGCACGGTATGTTGATTGGAGCCTAGACGACTCCAGACATGTGAATTGTGATAATTAAACACACCATCACAAGTGAACTCCGCTTCATCTGTAAATTAAAATTGAAACAAATGAGCCCTCGGTCACAATTTTTTAGTCTTATTTACCAGGTTTCGACTCTTCTAAGAATGCCTTCATCAGAATTTAGACATTTAAAGTGGTCTTTAACATAATTACAAATTTGTGGGACGAAAGAAATTTTTATATAAAAAGTGTAAGTACTGACTAAAAATATAAGAGAGTATGCGTAAATGTCGCGTATAAAACAAATAACAGGCCAGAAGGGCTTTAGTTACAAAATATTTGAAAAGAATGTGTGAAGACGAGCCTCTAAGGGCTGCTCATACCTGTACAGCCACATGTTGCAACGGACCGTAAATAAAATGTTATTTTGAAACACAGGGTTTTCTACTGACAGACATTAGTTATAGGACTAAAGTCCGCCTCTCTAATACAATGTACTCGTTGGAGGTGGTACGGGTACATGGCTCTGCGATGCATTATTCTCCATACACTACTGTGGCTCATCCCAGGAATTTGTGTGACAAGTCACCCTGTCGAGATTCTTGGAGAATGTTCGACTGCTTCAGCAGCACGTTTTCAAGCGCAGGTGTAATTCATGGAGGCCTTTCCCACTCTCACAGCATGTGCAAAACTCCCAGATTCTCGGAGGCGTTGATGTACCCTTAAACGTTGGGCTCTCGGTGTGCATTCTAGCGGGGTATAGTTTTTGGTACAAGCAAGCAGCCTCCCCTGTCTTGCAGTTAGCGCTACAATACATGGAACGCATATCCGCATATCCCTCGCTACTGTACTCGCGCTGTTCTGTGTTAGCACCAATTCTCATACAAATCGATTGACACTCCCCAAACTGCTGACATGAGTGGTAGTCTGATTGTGTACTGTACTGTCGCATCCATTCTGTTTACAACTCTAAGTCTGGTAAATTTAAATAAAGAGCCTTTTTTTGCTTCTAGTATCGTAACTTTCATAACATGCGTTTTTGTCACTAATTCTGATACACCCCGCATCTGAGGTCCTGTGTATTTGCTTACTGCGAGGGTCTTGATGCAGCTGCAGCGCTCTATACAGAGCAGAACTCTGTGTTCGCCAGGCTGTTGCTGAAGTCTGTTATATGGATCCTATTCCTGATCCACTCACGAACTAGGGCAATGTTGAGGGTCGAAGACAAAGTCTGTGGAGTCATAGAAACCAACAATGCTGATCTTTGTATAAGAATCTGAAGGATTCATTCAAATGGTTCAAATGGCTCTGAGCATTATGGGACTAAACATCAGAGGTCATCAGTCCCCTAGACTTAGAACTACTTAAACCTAACTAACCTAAGGACATCACACACATCCATGCCCGAGGCAGGATTCGAACCTGCGACCGTAGCAGCAGCGCGGTTCTGTACTGAAGCACCTAGAACCACTCGGCCACAACGGCTGGCAAGGATTCATTCATCTTACCTATCTATCTACTGTTGTTGTTGTTCATGATGTTTTCTGTAAAGGGCGGATCCATGTTTTCTTGATGTCTCTACACCCCAATCCTCCCCACATGCCCCACAAATATACGAGGGGCTTTCAATATGTAATGAAACGTTTTTCCTCAGATAATTACGGTTTAAAACACCCATATTTTATGAAGTTCCAATAGGTGGCGTCACCGTACGTAGCATTCAAAATGGGATCGCTAATGGGTTTCCAACAGAGAGCTGTCATTGTTTTTGCGGAAACCCAGAGCATCGCACATATTCATAGGCGCTTGTAGAATATCCACTGAGACCTGGCAGGGTAGAAAAGCACGATGAGTCGTTCGGCGAAGCAGTAAGGCGTGCAAACCTATCCTACCATCTGCGTGCCGGCCGGCCGCAGGTAGCTGTGACTCCTCAAATCTTGGAATGTGCAGTGATTCCCATTCGCGGTGATCGACGAACCACAGTCAAATACTTCGCCCCTCAACTGGACGTCTCTTTTGGTAGTGCTGACACACTAGTGCACCAGTTGGGATACTCAAATGTGCGTGTCCGCAGGGTACCTCGCCGCCTGACAGAAGACCACAAAGACCAACGAAGGGCTGTCTGTGTGGAATTGCTTCCGCGTTATGAGGCTCATCTTGACAGTTTTTTGTCGAAAATCGTTTCAGGCAATGTAACGTGGTTTCATCCCTTCTAACCGGAAGGAAAACGGCAATCCATGGAGTGGCAAGACACCACCTCTCCTCCGAAGAAAAAGTTCGAAGCAACACCCTCAGCCGGTAAAGTCGACGGTTTCCTAGAACTCTAAAAGGGTTATTGTGTTTGTTTGATTTCCTCCTTCAAGGTGCAACGATCATCTCTGAAGTGTATTACGCTGCTCTCAGGAAACTGAATAATTAACTTCAGCGTGTTCGTCACCACAAAAATGCAAACGAGCTGCTCCTTCTCCAAGACAGCGCTTGCCCTCACACAAGTCTGCGTACGCTAGAGAAGCTCAGCAAATTTCATTGGACTGTTCTTCCTCATCTGTTTGGCGCAATGAAGCATGCACCGCGAGGGACACAGTTCACGGACGGTAGTGAGGTTACTGATGCAGCGAGATGCCGACCAGTACAGTGATATGCGGGCATACAGGCCCTCCCAGTAACGCGGCAAAAGGTCGTCGCATTGAATGGAGATTATATTGAAAAATAAGGTTTTGTAGCCAAAAGAGAGGGGAATAATGCGGTGTATTGGCAGCCTGAACAAAACCAACTTGCTTTTAGGGAAAAAATGTGTTATGTTGCTTATTGACCCTCCCCATATTTTACCATTTTACCAACTTTTAACAGGCAACAGCTGCCTAAAATTTTAATAATAATAATGAATGGGTTAAGACGGTATGTAATTTTACTTCAGTGCTCTCGAAAGTGAGTGTGATTTACAAATAACTTGCCAGTATGAGGCCGCTGATCAGCATGATCTTGCATCCACTCTGGTCTGATGGATGCACTGATTCGGTTGGGACGTACGTCTTAAATCCTTTCTTTCCTATTGTGAGGCAAATTGGAGCTGAACAGTTGTAACAGCTCCTTGATGTCTGGATGCTGACACTGAAGCAGAGTTGACGTCCCAGTTGTTCCCACTCGTATTCTATCGGGGACAAATCTGGTGAGCTTGTCGGCCAAGGTAATACCTTAAAATCACGCTTACAGTTCACAGAGATAATTACTTTGTGTAGACGAGCATTATACTGTTGATAAATTTCACCACGAAACTTTCCTGTGAGAGGTAACGCACGAAGGAGGCAGGATTTCCGTGACGTGCCGTTGTATGTCGAGATCTGCCTCAATTGCAGGCACCCGTGATCAGAAGTCATGCTCGATGGCTCCCCACAGCATCATCTTCAAAACATTGGTAGAATGGGATCCGTCTCCAGGTTGCTACCATACTCGCTATCGATAGTGCAGAACAGTGACTCACCGTTGAACGCAAGTGACAAAATTCATTAGCAATCCAAACTTCTCGGCCATGGCACCACTCTTAAACGCAGCAGTTTGTGATGCGGTGTTAACGGCAGGTATGGGAAGCTAATTTCCTGGTCTGACTGTTGCTAGCTTCCCATCTTATGTATGGGATGAGACAGAATGTGGCACGGATTGCATTACATGCTTTCAGATGAAATGAGGAGATATGAAGGCGTCGCGGTGGCGCACGATACAGCGAGCTTCACTTGTGGTGGCAAGATGGGGTGGACCAGAAAATTTGACATTGACTATGTTTGCCGTCTCGTTCCTACGCAGTTCGACAGCTGGCCACTGCCACACTCGAATGCCCCAGGCTTTGTCAAGTGCTGTTAACTCTGTCTCACATGAGCACGCGACATTGCCACATCCTACGCGCTTATCACTCAACCTCTGACGCTGTTCACGGTTCTTGTATTCTCTAACAGGCCTGGCGAAAACACTAAACACGAACAACACCAATGCTGCCTAGTGACCCTTGTACTTGTCACAGAGAACTAAGCTGTCTTGGTGCCAGCGCCTAGGATATCAATGATCAGTTACAACCGTTCAGGGCCAACTTGCCTCACGAGAGGATACCACGGATTTAACCCATTTACACCCAACTTATTTTTAGTTAACATATATTCTGAATTTTTGGAAAACTGTTTCCTGGCAAAATGTACGAAGTTACACTGACATCCGACCACGTCTTCTGAGTACAGCACTTCTTTTGTCAGTGAGTGTAGGCCTACATAAAATATTTTAATATTTTGTCAGGGAGTTTATATGTAATGTTTAATTAATAATAATTAATTGGTAATTATAATAAAATATGTAAAACGTAAAGTAAACTAAACACCGCTCGCGAATTAGACCTTAGACCTGTTCCAACTGGCCGACTGCTGTTTATAAGACGGTGCAAGGAGCTGCCTATGATCGTGGGACATGTGATTAGCATGTCGCCAATCCCTCCAGCCGTTACTGCCACTAGGTGAAACCTGATGATGGCGCTACTTCTTTATTCAAGGAGATCCTCAGTACCAGACCTTCACTCGGGAAAATTTTGATGAGGTACTGGAAATCGAACCGAGATTCTGCCGCACCGAAGGCGCCGAAGCTAAGAATTTTGTCCCCTTTCTTCGTCGCCTTCTTCTCGGAGGAAATCGGTTCTTTGCGAACGTTGCATGACTTCTCTCTAAGTACACTCATTTTCATTTTTCTTCACGAATATTCATATTCACTGGACATGTACATTAGTATGTTCTTCAGAAATGATTAGCATTTCAGTCGCCTCGGTTCTGCATGTGCCCTGTTGCCTAGCAGGTATAAGTTGTTTCATTCGTGATGGTAACTACCGCGCATAAGGCGCGAATGGCAATCCTGTGGTATAGCCATCCATGCTGCATTCACCTTGTTCCAAAGTTCATCTTTGGTGGTTGGCTTTGGGTCACAACGTTGCACCTATCGTTTGACCATAACCCAGGCATTTTCGATCGGTGACAAGTGTGGTTACCTGGTCGGCCAGGGCAAAAGACTAACAGCCTGTGACATCAAGAAGGCACGTGTTTGTGCGGCAACATGCGATCGTGCATTGTCTTGCTGAAAACTAGTGTCTGGAACGTTGCGCAGAAAGGGAATGGGTTCGGATTGCAGGATGTCATTCACGTAGGTCACATGGTCACAGTGCCCTGGACACGTATAAACTGGGATGTGTGGTTATACCCAATAGCACCCAACGTCATGAGGCATTAAGTTGGCGCTGTATGTCTTGTACGAATGCGATCATTCTGATGTCGTTCCCCCTGTCTGCGGCGAACCAAAATGCGGCCATTATTATCAAAAAACAGAACCTGGATTCGTCCGAAAACACTGTCTGATCCTATTCCTGTCGGCAGTGACGTCGTACCGTACAACACTGCCATGTAGCACGCGTCTGGACATTCCTCAAAGATAGGAAGAGATGAGGACGACGTGTACATAACTCTTGCCGTAGTAAACGGCGACAGACTAACACCCCTGACAGTGTCTGATGTGTTACACTGTTCCACAGTTGCGGCAGAGCCGAGGAGGACGCAGATCTGTCCTGCAATGTATTCATTCAAATAAGGAGTCAATCTTCTCGGTTTGGGGGGAGGAGGGGGGGGGGGGGTGACCTGACCCATCTCGTCGTGTTCTACGACCTTCTCTCAACCATTCGCACACATCCATTCCACTGCCGAAACACTTCGTCCCACACGAGCAGCAGTTTCCGGAGTGGATGCATACCTTTCTCTCATGCCAGTAGTGCGCCCTCTTTCAAACCCACTTATTTGACGACACAGTTCACTCATACATTTGCGAGGCATCCTGCACATCTGATCGCCGGCCGTTGTGACCGAGCGGTTCTAGGCGCTGCAGTCTGGAACCGCGCGACTGCTACGGTCGCAGGTTCGAATTCTGCCTCGGGCATGGATGTGTGTGATGTCCTTAGGTTAGTTAGGTTTAAGTAGTTCTTAGTTCTAGGGGACGGATGACCTTAGAAGTTATGTCCGATAGTGCTCAGAGCCGTTTGAACCATTTTTGCACATCTGATCAAGTCGCAATGATCCATTACCTTCGATTTATAGCGGGATGAGGAGGAGGTATACTTAGAAAAGGCCAGGTGATACGGGAAGATTTCAATTAGATTACATCATGGTCAGACAGAGATTCCGAAATCAGATACTGGATTTTAGGGCATAGCCTGGAGCAGTTATAGACTCAGATCAGAATATAGTAGTGATGATGAGTAGGCTGAAATCTAAGAGATTAGTGAGGAAGACTCAATACGCAAACGGTTCTAGGCGCTTCAGTCTGGAACCGCGCGACCGCTATGGTCACAGGTTCGAATCCTGCCTCGGGCATGGATGAGTGTGATATCCTTAGGTTCGTTAGGTTTAAGTAGTTCTTAGTTCTAGGCGACTGATGACTTCAGATGTTAAGTCCCATAGTGCTCAGAGCCATTTGAACCATCAATACGCAAAGAAGTGGGATAAGGAAATGCGAAGCAGTGATGAAATACGCTTGATGTTCTCTAAGGCTATAGATACAATAATAAGAAATAGTTCAGTAGGCAGTACAGTTGAAGAGGAAAGCACATCTCTAAAATGGACAATCACAGAAGCTGAAAAGAAAAACAATAGGTACAAACAAGGTAACTTCAAAGAAACCACGGGTAACAGAAGAAATACTTCAGCTGATCGCTGAAAGAAGGAAGTACAAGAATGTTCAGGGAAATTCAGGAATACGGATATACAAGTCACTGAGGAATGAAATGAATAGGAAGTGGAGGGAAGCTAAGACGAAATGGCTGCATGAAAAATGTGAGGAAATGGGAAAAGAAATGATTGTCGAAAAGACTGACTCAGCATATAGGAAAGTCAAAATAACCTTCGATGAAATTAAAAGCAAGGATGGTATCATTAACTGCAGAAGAGAGAGTGGATAGCTGGAAAGAGTACGCTGAAGGCCTATATGAGGGGGAAGATTTGTCTGGTGTGATGGAAGAAGAAACAGGAGTTGCTTTAGAAGAGATAGGGGATTTAGTATTAGAATCAGAATATAATAGAGCTTTTGAGGACTTCAGATCAAATAAGGCACCAGGGATAGTCAACATTCCATCAGAATTTGTAAAATCATTGGAGGAAGTGGCAAGAAAACGGCTATTCACGTTGGTGTGCAGGCTGTATGAGACTGGCGACATACCACCTGACTTTCGAAAAAATATCTTCCACACAATTCCGGAGACTGCAAGAGGTGACAAGTGCGATAATTATTACACAGTCAGCTTAACAGCTCATGCATCCAAGTTTCTTACAAGAATAATATACTAAAGAATGGAAAAGAAAATTGAGGATGTGTTAGATGAAGATCAGTTTGGCTATAGGAAAGGTAAAGGCACGAGAGAGGCAATTCTGACGTTGCGGTTGATAATGGAATCAAGACTAAAGAAAAATCAAGACACTTTCATAGGATTTGTCAACCTGGAAAAAATGTTCGACAATGTAAAATGGTGTGAGATGTCCGAAATTCTGAGAAAAATAGGGGTAATAAATACGTACAAGGGTCAAGAGGTAATAATAAGAACGAAGTGCTCGGATTAAAAAGGATGTAAGACAGGGATGTAGTCTTTCGCCCCTACTGTTCAATCTGTATACCGAAGAATCAATGATGGAAATAAAAGAAAGGTTCAAGAATGGAATTAAAATTCAAGCTGAAAGGATATCAATGATACGATTCGCTGATGATATTGCTATCCTGAGTGAAAGTGAAGAAGAATTATGTGATTTGCAGAATGGAATGAACACTCCAATGAGTACAGAATATGGATTGAGAGTAAATCGAAGAAAGACGAAAGTTATGAGAAGCAGCAGAAATGAGAACAGAAAGAAATTGAACATCGGGACTGATGAAGTAGATGAAGTAAAGGAATTCCATTACATAGGCAACAAAACAAGCAATGACGGACGAAGCAAGGAGGACATCAAAAGCAGACTAGAACTGGCAAAATGGGCATTCCTGGCCAAGAGAAGTCTTCTACTATCAAACATAGGCATTAATTTGAGGAAGAAATTTGTGAGAAAGTACGTTTGGAACACAGCATTGTATGGTGAGAAAATCGGAACAGGCGAGAATCGAAACATTTGAGATGTGGTAGTGCAGACGAATGTTTCAAATTTGGTGAACTGATAAGGGAAGGAATGAAGAGGTTCTGTGCAGAATCGGAGAGGAAAGGAATATGTGGAAAATACTGACAAGGAGAAAGGGCAGAATAATAGAATATCTGTTAAGACATGTGGGAATCACTTCCATGGCACTAGAGGAACCTAAAGGGCAAAAACTATAGAGGAAGAAATATATGCAGCAAATAATTGAGGACGTAGGTTGCAAGAGCTACTCTGAGATGAAGAGGTTAGCACAGGAGAGGAAGTCGTAGTGGGCCGCATCAAACCAGGCGGAAGACTGATGACTAAAAAAATATCAACGTTGACGTCGAACTCGCGGGCCGACATGTTTCGAATGTTAATCATTTCTGCAGAAGATACTGATGTTCATGTCCTGTGAATATGAACGCCCTATCTTTAATCGTTCAAGGTGTTCTGTTTTCTTCTGAACATGAGTGTATATGTATATACTCATTTTTTGTTAGAGATGGCGGACAGATCCCTGGCCGGACGTGCTTAGCTATTGTGTCAGCTGGTTCGGCTACCTGGATGGTTCACGGAAGATATTTTAACGTAAAAATAATAACTTTACATCAATGTACAGTATATGGCGTTATCTGTGAGACAGGAGACAGTGACAGAGAGATACAAACTGATAATAACGACCAGTTCGACAGAATGAGTGAGTGAGAATGGGTAAGAGGGAGTAGTGGGTATGGGCGACTTACAGCGATGGACTAGTGGGCGTGAGCGAGTTGCCCGGTAGGGGAATGAGGGGTGCCCTTCATGTTACAAGGAACGCAAATATGTTCTCAAGCCAAACTTTTGGGAAAATTTTTAAAGGTGCTGGTGAAGGTAGAATGAGACAGCTGTTACCCCACTGTTTGGTCAGTCTTTTAAACAGGAGTGTGCTCCAATAGGCGCATTTTTCCGCTGGTACATATATTCTTTACGGCCATAATTTTTCGAGGACAGTTTATTTGGCACTGTCCATATAAGTAACGATGGAGTACGGCAGGTTGGTCCTCGCACTGAACGCTTCTGTAATCTCAAAGCCGTTGTAGACCGTGGACCACAGTCTGTGAATCAAACGTGCTGCAGGATAGCCACCCGTTGGAGAGAGGTGAGCTAGCAGTACCCGTGCAGTCGACTTTACGGCGCTGCGGGGAAACAATTTCGGCGGGCCAGTGGCCAGGGGACGTGTGTGGGAAATGCTCCCCGTGCCCAAAACGGACGACAATAGGCGAACCCGCCCATCCGGCCTTGCGGCTTCCGCATCACAATAAGCGTTGCAGAGCGTGACAATGGAGTCGTTCAACCGGCAACCCGCACGCTGCTTTGCCTTTTGAAATAAAAAGAACTTGCCACGAAATGGGTGAAATTCTGTAAACACTCTCGCCAGCCTGACGTGCTGGTACAACTCACTCTAGCGACAGGAAGACGCGTCGCAGAAGGAGACAACGATAATGTACAATATAAAACAGGATTAAGTAACCTCATAATAGCGCTGATGTATTTACGGGAAAGATACGTAATGAAATCTGTGACTATGATGCTATTGTTGCAACGAAATAACGAGATATTGAGAAACAGGTGAGGTACTATCAGTTCTAAATACAGTTGCACAAAATATGATGACGGCCAGCTGTAACTGCTAAAGTACCCCGTCTGTGAAAAATTTAGGAAGATGTGCAAATCACAGTTTAGAATTAAGAGCGCGGAAGCAAGCTATTACTGCCACATGCCTTATTTGCACTTAAAGGATCGCTGGAAAGGTATGAAGAACAGAATCTTGTCATTATAGAATAAACCATAAACCGGAGGACTAAAGGCGATAAATATCCTATGGCCTAGTTGAACAAAACTTCCGAGCATAATTTAGGGAAACCTTCTCCTATATCAGGGTTCAAGCCAATAATGTTGCTGTATTATATGCTAGATGAACGGACTGTGATAGCAACGCCAAATGCTATGCAACCTTATCTACGTGATCTCTGAATATGGGGTCAGAAAAAGTTTCCGTTCGAAGGCTGTACAGTCCAGAATCGGTACACCAATCAAGTTAAATCACCGTGAGCACTGAGGCAGTCATCCCATCGACGCGCTAGGTTGACGGTACCCTTTGGTAAAGCCTCGTGTCCTGCTATGTGAATAAGTCCGTAAGTACATGCTGCTCATCCTCGTCCGAAACGAACCGTCGACCCTTCAAGGCCGTTTTCAAGGAACCAAAGGCGCATGGGGAGACGTCAGGACTACACAGCGGTAGCTAGAGCGTCTCTCAGTCGAGCCGGCCGGTGCGACCGAGCGGTTGTAGGCACTTCAGTCTGGAATCGCGCGACCGCTACGGACGCAGGTTCGAATCCTGCCTCGGGCATGGATTTGTGTGATGTCCTTAGGTTGGTTAGGTTTAAGTAGTTCTAAGTTCTAGGGGACTGATGACCTCAGATGTTAAGTCCCACAGTGCTCAGATTCATTTGAACGATTTTCTCCCACTTGAGTTGGCATAACTTCTAAGTTACGACATTTGCGGTATGGGGACGTGCCTTATCATAAATATACTGTATCGGACATTATGAATAACCTCGAAGAAAACGATTTATTAACAAAAAGCCAACACGGACTTAGAAAAAAATCGTTCTTGTAAAACACAACTAGCTCTTTATTCTCACGAAGTAATGAATGCTATTGACAGTGGATGTCAAAATGATTTCAAATTTTTAGATTTCCAGAAGGCTTTTGACACCGGCTTCAACAAGCGACTTGTAACAAAATTGCGTGCCTTTGGAGTATCGTCTCTGTTATGTGCCTCGATTCGCGATTTCCTGTCAGAAAAGTATCAATTTGTTATAACTGATGGAAAGTCATCGACTAAAGCAGAAGTAAAGTCTGGCGTCTGGCCAAGTATTATATGCCCTCTGTTGTTCCTGATCTACATAAAAGATTTAGGACAAAATGTGAACAGCCATCTTAGATTGTTTGCAAATGATGTTGTCTTTTAACATCAAATAAAGTCATCAGATGATCAAAACGAAATGCAAAGTGATTTATACAAGATCTCTGTACGGTGCAGTAAGTGTCAATTGCCTCTAAATCATGGAAAAGTGTGAATCATCAACATGGGACATAAAAAGAATCCGATGAATATAGTTACGTAAATCACACAGCTCTAAAGAGTGTAAACTCAGATAAATATTTAGGGATTACAGTTATGAATAACTTAAATCAGAACGATCACATAGATGGGGAAAGCAAACTAAAGACTACGATTTATTAGCAGAAGAGAAAATGTAACAGATCTACTAAAAAGACTGCTTGTACTACAGTTGTCGGCCCTCTTTTGGAGTATTGCTGTGCAGTGTGAGACCCGCATGAGGTAGGATTGTCGGAGTACTTAGAGAAAGTTCAAAGAAAGGCAGCTCGTTTTGTATTATCGCAAAATAGGGGAGAGTGTGTCACGGATATGATGCATGAATTGGGTTGGCAGTCATTAAAATAAAGGCGTTTTTCCCTGCGGCAGGAGCTTTTCATGAAATTTCAATCACATGCTTCCTCCTCAGAATATATTTTCTTGGCGCCCACCTAAATTGGGAGAAATGATCAATATAATAAAAGAAGAGAAATCAGAGCACTTGCAAAAAGATGTAAGTGTTTGTTTCTCCCACGCGCTGTTCAAGAGTGGAACAGTAGAGAAGTAGCTTAAAGGTAGTTAGATGAACCTTCTGCCAGGCAGTTAATCGTGAAGTGCAGAGCAATCATGCAGGTGTAGATGAAGCAGCAGCATCCCCTTGTAGTTTTCCTGGATGGTTCGTCTTAATTGCACGCCATAATTTTTCCAACGTTGTGCAGTACTGTCCCCTAATGGAGACACCAGGTCTCTTGACATCAGCAAGCAATGGGCCCCTGTAATTTGACCAACCAGTTCGACTGGCATCTTGTGTCTAATAGTGACCAGGACGGTACTTGGCGCACCATTCCACAAGTGTGATTCTCGACAGACCTGCTGTCCCACGCACGTTGTTCATTCTCTGATGGATGTCTACTGGTGTTTGTCCTACGGCAGCGAAGAAAACAAAAACAGCACGCTGGTCTTGTTTGGACGCATTTGATAATAACGTTTCCATCGTTCACGTTTCCGCAGTTACTACAAACACGTCGGAAAAACACAAATGCCACACAAATTCCTTGCCCACATGTCGGTGCTTATATACCCGCATCGGAGTTGCACTACGTTGCTTATACGCTACAGCGATGCCCCCAAACCGATTTATACATCATATCAATGGTAAAAATGTTTTCAATTAGCTCATACAATAACGTTTCTTTTATTCAAGCTTCGTAGGATATTGCGCAGTCATTCAGAATGGTATGTCCGCTGGTGGCGTAGCTAGTTTTTAAAGCTGTATACAGAGTCAAAAGTATTTAAACACATAACTCTGGGAGGTTGTAGGAGACATCAAAAACAATATTTTTCCCTAATGTCCTTTTTTCCTATGAGGAGTATTTAAACGGGTAGAGGAAGATTCCTCTGGCGGTAAATTAATTAAACGACAAACACTTTTCAATTTTTTTATGACCAAGAGACAACACATTAACACAACCCAATTTCAATTACAGTAGATTTTCAAAAATGCCTCCATTGACTAGTAAACAAAGGTTACACCGTCGGATCATGTTCTGTCTGACACAGGCAAAAACCCCAGGAATATCCTGAATTGTTCCTGCTGCTGCTGCTACTATCCGGGCAACCAGATCCTCTTCTGATGCAACAGGAGTTGCGTAAACAAGGTTGCGCATCTATCCTCACACAAAAAAGTCCAGTGGGGATCGAGCAGGCCATGGCACAGGACCACCTCTGCCAATCCACGTTTCTGGGAACCGTCGGTCCAGAAATCGACGCACACGACGACTGAAATGTGCCGGCGCCCCGTCATGTTGGAACCACATGCGTTGTCTTGTAGGGAGCGGGACGTCTTCCAGCAATTCTGGCAATGCTCTAGCGAGAAACACGTAATAGTGCCTGCCATTTAATGGCCTAGGTAGCAGATACGGCCCAATTAAACAGTCTCCAACAACACCGACCCACACATTAACGAAGAACCGCACTTGATGAGCGCTAGTAACTGTGGCATGGGGGTATCCTCACTCCAAACATGCGTATTGTGTATGTTGAAGAATCCATCACGCCCGAACGTTGCTTCATCGGTAAACAACACAGAGGATGAAAATGTAGGATGCATTTCACACTGTTCCAGGTTGTTTGTTGTTGTGGTCTTCAGCCCTGAGACTGGTTTGATGCAACTCTCCATGCTACTCTATCCTGCGCAAGCTTCTTCATCTCCCAGTACGTACTGTAGCCTACATCCTTCTGAATCTGCTTAGTGTATTCATCTCTTGGTCTCCCTCTACGATTTTTACCCTCCACGCTGCCCTCCAATACTAAATTGGTGATCCCTTGATGCCTCAGAACATGTCCTACCAACCGATCCCTTTTTCTAGTCAAGTTGTGCCACAAACTCCTCTTCTACCCAAGCACTATTCATCACCTCCTCATTAGTTATGTGATCTACCCATCTAATCTTCAGCATTCTTCTGTAGCACCACATTTCGAAAGCTTCTATTCTCTTCTTGTCCAAATTAGTTATCGTCCATGTTTCACTTCCATACATGGCTACACTCCATACATATATTTTCTTTCAGAAACGACTTCGTGACAAATCTATACTCGATGTTAACAAATTTCTCTTCTTCAGAAACGCTTTCCTTGTCATTGCCATTCTACATTTTATATCCTCTCTACTTCGACCATCATAAGTTATTTTGCTCCCCAAATAGCAAAATTCCTTTACTACTTTAAGTGTGTCATTTCCTAATCTAATTCCCTCAGCATCACCCGACTGAATTCGACTACGTTCCATTATCCTCGTTTTGCTTTTGTTGATGTTCATCTTATACCCTCCTTTCAAGACACTGTCCATTCCGTTCAACTGCTCTGCCAAGTCCTTTGCTGTCTCTGACAGAATTACAATATCATCGGCGAACCTTAAAGTTTTTATTTCTTCTCCATGGATTTTAATATCTACTCCGAATTTTTCTTTTGTTTCCTTTACTGCTTGCTCAATATACAGATTGAACAACATCGGGGAGAGGCTACAACCCTGTCTCACTCCCTTCCCAACCACTGCTTCCCTTTCGTGTCCCTCGACCCTTATAACTGCCATCTGGTTTCTGTACAAATTATAAATAGCCTTTCGCTCCCTGTATTTTACCCCTGTCACCTTTAGAATCCGAAAGAGAGTATTCCAGTCAACATTGTCAAAAGCTTTCTTTAAGTCTACAAATGCTAGAAACTTAGGTTTGCCTTTTCTTAATCTAGCTTCTAAAATAAGTCGTAGGGTCAGTATTGCCTCACGTGTTCCCATATTTCTACAGAATCCAAACTGATCTTCCCCGAAGTTGACTTCTACCAGTTTTTCCATTCGTCTGTAAAGAATTAGCGTTAGTATTTCGCAGCCGTGACTTATTAAACTGATAGTTCGGTAATTTTCACATCTGTCAACGCCTGCTTTCTTTGGGATTGGAATTATTATATTCTTCTTGAAGTCTGAGGGTATTTCGCCTGTCTCATACATGTTGCTCACCAGATGGTAGAGTTTTGTCAGGACTGGTTCTCCCGAGGCTGTCAGTAGTTCTGATGGAATGTTGTCTACTCCCGGGGCCTTGTTTCGACTTAGGTCTTTCAGTGCTGTTCCAGGTACCACTGCGAAAACTGTGCTCTGGGTGGACAATCAACTGGTTCCAGGTTGTGGACACGCTGTTAGTGAAATGGACGTAACAATTGCTCTCGAAGGACTGTTCTTACATTCGCCTGATTCGTCCCCATGTTACGTGCAATTGTACGAGTGCTGATTGAAAGATCCCGCTCCACATGCCGCAAGACAGCTTCCTCAAATTGCAGAGTTCTTACCGTGTGACGGCGTCTCTGTCCAGATAATCTGCTAAATGATCCGGTCTCACGCAGACGTTGGTACATAGCAGCAAAGGTCGTATGATGCGGGATACGGAGATTAGGATATTGTTGTTGATAAACCCGCTGTGCAGCTCGTCTGTTGGGCTGCGCTACGTAGAACTCACCAACCATATCAGTGTACTCACTCCAGTTGTAACGCTCCATTAGTAAACAGATACAATGCACTACTACACTGGTGGACAGCAGTTGCCTACAACTGGAGAGCGTAATACGCCCTCTAACAACTGAAGATCGTAATATGGCCTCTAACAACTGAAGAGCGTAATACGGCCTCCACCGGTTTAAATAATTCTCATAGGAAAAAATGACATTAGGGAAAAATATTTCTTTTAACCCTGTATACAAAGCTTACTCAAAAGTATCCAGACACCTATTAGTGAACATTAAAATGGAGTGTGCCTACCCTTCGCCTTTATGATAGATTGATCTCTGCTTGGACACTTCCAATGAGGTGCTTAAATTTCTGTGGTGGAGTGGCAGCCAGAGAGGGTAGTTAAGTTGGAAGCTGGGGTCTGGAGCGAAGTAGACGTTCTATTTCGTACCAAAGGTGTTTCTTTGGTTTCAGGTCGAGACTCTGAACAGGCCAGTGCATTTCAGGAACGTTAATGTCCAAAAATGTTCAAGTGTGAGTGAGTTCTTAAGGGACCAAACTGCAGAGGTCATCGGTCCCTAGACTTACACACTACTTAAACTAACTTACGCTAAGAACAACACACACACCCATGCCCGAGGGAGGACTCGAATCTCCGGCGGGAGGGGTCGCCGTTAATGTTCACAAACCATTGCCTGAAGGACACTTGTTGATGACAGGGTGCACTCTCAGGCTGATACAGTCAATCATAGTCTCCGAACCGTTCCTCTGCTGTACACAGTACACAAAACTGTAAAATGTGTTCATATCCTTCCGCAGTTACCGTTTTGTTGTTCAGCACAATAGCATGACCACACCCTAACCACGAAAAACACCCGTAGATGGTAAAACAACCCCCTCCAGGTCTCATATACTGGCAGGTTCGTTCTCGAGGCATCCACCAAAGCCAAACGCGTCCATCAGGTATAGCGTGATTCATGACCCCAATTCACATGTTTCCAATCACACACTGTCCAACGCTGTCGCTGTTTACACCACTTCAAGCGCCTCTTAGCACTGACTACAGAAACGATCGCTCATGAGAAGACGCTAAACCACTCACTGTACTTTGCTGTTTTAACTCGCTACACACAAACAGTTTGCTAGCTGGACTGCAGGTAGCACCTTCGAACTCAGATTTCTTTCTTTGACTTCATGCGAGCCGGCCGCGGTGGTCTAGCGGTTCTATGCGCTCAGTCCGGAACCGCGCAGATTCGAATCCTGCCTCGGGCATGGATGTGTGTGATGTCCTTAGGTTAATTAGGTTTAAGTAGTTCTAAGTTCTAGGGGACTGATGACCACAGATGTTAAGTCCCATAGTGCTCAGAGCCATTTGAACCATTTTTTTTTGACTTCATGCGGCTTTCTGTAAACAACCTCCGTGACGCTATACGGTGTCTGTCCGTCATTAAATGTCTGCCATGTCTTGATTATTCCTTCGCTCTCCACCTTTCCACCTCACAGCCGCATCACCAACAGCCGCATCACCAGCAGCCGATAGGGTAGGCAGTAATCTACAGTTGTTTGGTGATGATGCTGTGGTATGGGGTAAAGTGTCTTAATTGAGTGACTGCAGGAGGATACAAGATGACTTAGACAGAATTTCTTGTTGATATGATGAATGACAGCTAGATGTAAACGTAGAAAAAATGTAAGTTAATTGGATGAGTAGCAAAAACAAACCCGTAATTTTCGGATACAGTATTAGTAGTGTCCCTTAACACAGTCACGTCGTTTAAATACCTGGTCGTAACGTTGCAAAGTGATATGAAATGGAATGCGTATGTCAGGACAGTGGAACGAAAGGTGAAAAGTCGACTTCGATTCATTGGGAGAATTGTAGGAAAGCGTGGTTCAGCTGTGAAGGTGAGAGCATATAATACACTAGTGCGACCTATTCTTGAGTACTGCTCGAGTGTTTGGGATCCGCAGCAGGTTGGATTGAAGGAAGATATCGAAGCAATGCAGAGGCGGACTGCTAAATTTGTTACTGGTAGCTTCATACAACACGCAAGTGTTATGGAGATACTTCAGGAACTCAGATGGGAATCTCTGGATGGAAGGCGACATTCTTTTGGAAGAACTCTCCTGAGAAAATTTAGAGAACCAGCATTTAGCATTTGAGGCTGACTGCAGAACGATTCTGCTACCGCCAACGTACATTTCATGGAAGAACCTCGAAGATAAGATGCAGGAAACTGGGGCTCATACGAAATCATATAGACAGTCGTTTTTCCTTTGCTCTGTCTGCGAGTAGCGGTAGAGGATACCCCCCGCCTCGCACCGTAGGGTGCATAACGCAGCGTCGATGTTGATGTAGATGTATTTCCACGAAGAAATTCGTTTACAACTCGTTGCTTCGAGTAGTACTAATGACACGATTTCTTGTGGTCAGTATTTACGAGTACATGGGATTCGTGCAGTCCTACACTTCGAATGCTAAAAACGGCATCGACGCTTCGACAAATCTATAAAGAAACTTTAGCATCAACAGTTGGACAGCAGACTCCGAAGTATAAGAATGTTATTGAAGTTCACAGATAAAAGTGACATGGGTAAGGAAAAGGACTTCCAAAGCCTCACGATATCGAGTTTGCAACTCATGAAAAAAAAGTGCAAGAACGTGACGACTTCGTGAGAAATGGCGATCGGTCCCAGAGTATATTTGATGAATGACAAGAATTTTTTCCAGATTGCATCTCGAGCTTAGTTGATTCCATTCCACAATAAATACAGGACTGTAATCGCGCCTGCAGGGGCCATACCTCATACAGGTTTTCATGATGGGTAATGGAGTAAAAGCTTAATCCTCTAATACTCGTTGTATAATGAAAGTCTCGACAAAATTTGGTACGTATCAAACTGTTACTTCACTTTCTACACTTCCCATTTACATCAGTATTCTATATTTCTTTTCTGAAATCCTTACTCACGCCAGTACGAATTTATCTCTCTGCAGTAGAGAGTATTCTGATTAGAAATTTCCTGGAAGATTAAAAATATGTGCCCGCGTGAGACTCGAACATAGAGCCTTGCGTTTTATGGTCAATGTGATGTGCTCGGACAGCTCAGTCGAAAGACAAGGTTTTAGGGTTCGAGTTCCGCTTTAGCGCACAGTGTGAATGTTGTAGGCAGTTTCTAAACACGTTGGACTGCAGACTGAAAAGTTCAGTCTTGCTGTGACTATGCAATTTTTCCTCAGTATCCTTTCTTCAAGGAGTGCAAGTCCAGCAAGCTATTCTGGAGACCTTCTGTCACGTTTTGTAGAGGGGTAGGGCAGAAGTGAAACACTGAGAGCTAGTCGTTTGTTGTGCGTGGATAGCTCACTTGGTATCTATTTACACGTTGTTTCTGACATTCTCTACGTAGGAGTGTAGCTACTTTTGTAACTTAAGGTCTGTTATACACTATGATTTTTCCATCGTGTACAAACTCTAGGGACTGATCGATGAGAGGATACGGAACAAAAAAGATCTAATGAACTTATGTCCGGAAATACATGGTTTCCATGCATGCAGTCATACACTGCTACAGAGACTGTGGTCTAATACGCGCTTTACCATGCAGCCACAGTTCCAGTACGTGTTGAAAATGGTTTTCATGTGCCTCAACGCATGCGTGTACGCGCCGTAGCATATTCTGTCTCACACCGGCCAGGTGCGTCCGAACAGAGTCAAAGGCAGCATGAGTACGCTGCTGCAGTGTCTCCACATCTGGAATGGGTTCTGCATACACGATACTTATGAGATGGCCCCATAACCAGAAATCTCACGGGTTGAGATTCGGTGAACGAGCAGGCCATGCAAATGAAACCCCTCGTCCGATCCATCGACAAGGGAAGACACGATTGAGATGCGTCGGGACGTTAACGGCGAAGTGGGCTGGAGCAGCATCATGTAGCAGCTACGTAACTCTTCGAATTATCAATGGCCCTTCATCCAGCAGGGGAGGCATAATCACCCGCAAGAAACGCCGATAGTTCCGGCCTAATAGGTGACGTGGAAGGAAGACTGTTTCCAAAATACGTTTGGCAATTATCCCGGTTGATACATTCCGGCTGCACCGATGCTAATGATTCGCTGTCACAGTACCATGGGGGTTCTACATACTATCCCACAGATGACTATTGCGAAAGTTGAAAGCACCACTCCGCGTAAAGATGGCCTCATCTGTGAAGAGGGAGCCGGCCGGGGTGGCCGGGCGGTTCTAGGCGCTACTGTCTGGGACCGCGCGACCGCTACGGTCGCAGGTTCGAATCCTGCCTCGGGCATGGATGTTTGTGATGTCCTTAGGTTAGTCAGGTTTAAGTAGTTCTAGGGGACTGATCACCTCAGACGTTAAGTGCCATAGTGCTCAGAGCCATTTGAACCATTTGTGAATAGGGATGACATAAATCCCTGAATCTTGGTGGCCTAGTGAAGAAACTGCTCCCGATGTGGAAAGTCTATCGCTAGTCTGCACACGCTGTAAGTGGTAAGTGTAGTAACAATTGTCATGGAGAATGTTCCACACGGTCGTCTGGCTTACTCTGTACTGGCGGGCCAACTGCCTGGTACTGACACGGCGGTCGTCTTCCAAAGTGTTAATTACGTTTTCCTCCAAGTCTGGTGTCCGAACATTTCGGGGACATCCTTCATGATTTCCTGATTCCTGAAATTACCCTGTCTCGGACAAACGGCGTAACACTGTTGCAAATGTTGAATGTTGTGGTTGTTATCGGCGGGGATAGGTCTCTTGGAACAAAATAAATAAATAAATAAAAAAAGGCTCTGAGCACTATGGGACTTAACATCTGAGGTCATCAGTCCCCTAGAACTTAGAACTACTGAAACCTAACTAACCTAAGGACATTACACACATCCATGCCCGAGGCAGAATTCGAACCTGCGTCCATAGTGGTCGCGCGGTTCCGGACTTAAGCGCCTAGAACCGCTCGGCCACTCCGGCCGGCGCTGGTACAACCTTGCTATTTGCCGCGCGTTGCCATTTGCCTTTCCATAACACCATGTCAGCACGTTCTCGATTCGAATATGGAACCATTGTGTAAAATGCTGCATGACATCCATTACAAGGTGAACTAGCAAGAAGAGTGAATCGGACACGGCAATGCCAATTACTGTGGCAGGAGAGGGCGCTAGGGCATGATGTAAGAGGACCAGTACCACCCTCTACGAAGAAACCATGTATACTGAAACTGTGGCTGCATGGTACAGTGCGTATTAGAGCATAGCCTCTGTAACAATGTATAATTGAATAACTGGTCTCTAGCATGAAAGCCATGCATTTCCGGACATAAGTTCATTACACCTTTTTTGTTTCTTATCCTCTCATCGATCAGCCCTAGAGTTTGTCACTCTGTATTTGCTTACACGAAGTGAATCACGTCACTCTTCCCTCAGATCACATTTGCTTCATCTTATTTTCAAAAACTTTTTTTATCATTTCTTGAACTTACATAGTTAAGGGAACGGCTTGGAATGGAACTGGTTCGACAGCACTGAAAAGGAAACTTGTGAGAAGCATTTCAGATTTTATAACCACGAACTTGTCTATTCGTGTAATTAGGAGCTGGAGGTTTATTGTGGCTGGGTGTTCCTGGGAAGAAGCTCCGTATGCTTCGTTCGTCTATCTGCTGCAGATTTCTTCCTATATATTGACGCACTGTATTGATAGGAGAACCTGTTGGTTCGTGTTGTTGATCGGTTTGTTACTCAACGGTTTGTTGCCCAACCTGGTTGCTGACATTCACCACAGTTTTTTAAAGGCTGTGTCTAATGCAATGATTATGAAGGTCATCGGTCGTCGGCATTGTATTGTTGTATCCTCGGTAACATGCACCTTACTTCCTATGTCACGCATTATGTCATTCACAATAGGGAATACGTTCTGGAAGTCTGTATTCTGTAGCGTGGCATGTCGTGAGATTCTACCTAAAGCGCACCCCTCCCAAATAGGTCACGCCCACTTTTAACGTGCCAAAGATGCGTAACATTTTAATAATAATAATGAAATCAAAATACGCAAAACTGTTAGTCGAAGATGAAGTCTGAGGCGCAAGCCCCACAGACTTCATCTTTGACTAACAGTTTTGTATATTTTACTGTTATTATTATTATTAAAAACTTATGGTCGAATGTCAGCCCTGACTGTCCAAGTACAGTACAACGCTTCGATCCACCGCAGCACTAGGAGGGGGAACGTGGCGGGTCCCCGCCTCGGCTATCATTTTTCCCAGAGAAACATCCTCGGTCCTCAATTTGGCAACAGGCTGCGTAGATCCGGGGCCGTCCGGGAGAGTGTGGGACTAGGAGAACTGCTCAACCCTACCCAGGTTAGAAGCTGGGAACTCCAGCTGCAACAATTAGCCTACGAGGCCCGGTATGAAATTATTAACACAGGGTGCTCTGAAATCCACCTTACAAACTTCTAGGACTTCTAGAAGGGACTGAATTTTGAATTGGAACACGTAATCTGGAACGTACCGTTTCCGTGCTGCAGCCGTTTGTAAACATGTTTGCTAGGTATGCATGTAACAAGGTAGCCACGATTTTTTTTGGGGGAGGGGGGGAGCGGGGGGAGGGACGGAGGAGTTTGCTTACATCGGATCGTTTGATTTCACTTGACATCTCTCCTACCTCTCTGACATAGTTCGAGCTTCATCCACCTATCTGTGAGTGTTGTAGCAACATGGTTGAGTACACGTTTGTAGAATACACTTACATGATCCTTCAGTATGACTGGCAGCTGGCAGCTGGAGCTAGACCCTTGGGACACTCCATTTCGGAAATTGTTAGGGGAGTAAATATTCCAAGATCCACAATGTCAAGAGTGTGCCGAGAATATAAAATTCTAAACACTACCTCGGACCACGGGCAACGCAGTGGCCGGCGTCCTTGACTTAATGACCGAGAGCAACGGCGTTTGCGTTTGCTAACAGGCAAAAACACTGAGTGAAATAAACGCAGAAATCAATGTGGTACGTACGACGAATGTATCTGTTAGGAGAGTGGGGCGAAATGTGGCGTCAATGTGATGTGGCAGCAGACTTCTGACGCGATCGCCTTTGCTAACAGCACATCCCCTGCAACGCCTCTCCTGGGTCCGTGACCATATCGATTAGACCTTAGACGACTGGGAAACTGTGGCCTGGCCAGGTGAAGCGAGATTTCAGTTGGTAAGAGCTGATGGTAAGGTTCGAGTGTGGACAGACTCCACGGAGCCATGGGCCTCAGTTGTCGACAAAGCGCTGTACAACCTGATCGTAGCTCCATGATGGCTGTGGGCTGTGTTTACATGGAATGGACTGGGTCCTCTGATCCAAATGAATCAATCGTTAACTGGAAATTGTTATTTTCGGCTGCTTTCAGCTCATTTGCAACAAACAACGATAGCATTTGTACGGGTTACTAAGCACAGTGTCTGGGCCACAATTGTTCGTGATTGGTTTGAAGAACATTCTGAGTAATTCGACGAATGTTTTGGCCACCCACATCGCATGACGTGAATCCCATCGAACATAATAGATTAAGAAGGGGTGTATCACGATGCAAAGTAAACTTGAAGAAATAGGGCTATATCAGTACAAACGAGCTCTGTGACATGAATACCATCGAACATAATCGATAAACGATAAACATACTGCATCGGGAACACTTTCACAATTACGGGCGGATATGGAGACAGCACAGATCAACATTTCTGCAGGGGTCTTCCGACGACTTGATGAGATCAAACCACGTCGAGGTGCTGCACTACGCCGGAAGAAAAGAGGTCCGACACGGTATTAGGACGTATTCCATGACCTCAGTGTATGCAAAAATGTAAATGCGTTACTTATTTACTTATCGTATCCAACACATCATTTTTAAAAAATCTTTTAGATTACGATAAAGAGAAAACATAAAGCAATGCTATACAGGATAGTGAGAGAAGTGAAGGTTAAACAAAGTAAAACACAAAAATACAGAAAACAATGTTCATTTAAAAGAGCTGGTTGGATTCTGTCTGGGATTACAATCTTTATATCCCATGCGAAGCCCAGTACGTCTGTGCTTGTACGGCCTTGTCATTTGCTCTTAATAGGTCCCGTATCGTGCACGGTTCGTCCGATTTCCTGCAGACTAATAGGTATCTTGCAGTTCTCCACATTCGCAGAGCTCGTTTGTACGGATATAGCCCCATTTCTTCAAGTTTACTTTGCATCGTGATACACCCGTTCTTAATCTATTCAAGGTTTTCCAGATCGTGTATGGAAGTTCGAAGCCAGCTGTAGGTTCTTCCCTGGAGCTAATCCCTGCTCTCCCTGGTTGCGAGTTTCGCCACAGTTCTTTCCGTCGTGCTTTAGGCGGTAAAGTGGTTGGATCAGTTGTTCGTAGAAAACTCTTCCTTGATTTAAGTCTTTTAGGGTGGGGGTAGTGTACAAACATTGGATGCCTGGGATCTGTTTCTTGTTTTTGTTTCTCGATTTCTGCAGCTGTTCTTCTGATGTCTGGAGGGGCTATGCCCATAAGTTGGTACAGCTAGTTCGTGGAAGTTGGGAGGAGGCAGCCTATTACGATGCGTTCTCATTCAGAGCTATATTTACTTGTTTTCCATGGTGGATTTTTGCAGCGGAGAGACATAATGCAGAGCTGACGTATGGAGGTGGGTTGTGCTCCCTATCTACTATTTGTAAGCCTGCGGATGATATTGTTCCTGGCACTCACTTTTATAGTAGTGTCCAAAAATTGATCCTCGAAGGCGAAAAAAAGGCCGAGTTTGACTCCAAGATACTTTGATGCGTCGCAATGCGAGAGATGCTGTCCCCTCCAGGTTATGTTGAGTTTTCTTATGAAAAGGGGCGACCTGGGATTTTGCTGGGTTTGGCTCGAGGTGGTTATTGCCGTAATAGCTACATTCTCAAGCACTGCTATCAGGTTTTTTTTTCACCTCTTCAAATGTTTTGCCCTGAGCAGTAATGACTGTCATCTACGTAAGTGAAGGAGCGAGCATCTGTACTAATCGGCTGGTCATTGGAGTAGGTTTTGTACATCAGTGGGGCAAGGACGCTACCTTGGGGTAGTCCATTTTTCTGGGTCCGTCATCAGCTCATCTGTGTCAGCGTAACAAAGTACCGTCTGTTCTGCAGCAGGCACTGGATGAATTGCGCCTGTCGGTAATCCTTCGTGGCGTTATACATTTTTCATATTAACATATGATGGTTAATGGTGTCATACGCGGCTGTAAGGTCGATAAAAGCTGCACCTGTGATTTGTTTCCGTTCGTAGCCATCTACTGTGTGCTGTGGGAGGTTCAAAATTTGTCTACAGCATGACCTCCCAGAGCAGAAACTTGCTTGCTCTTTGATAGTGTTGGAAGATCCATGGGGCTTTTCGCGGATGATGCTGTAGTATACAGAGAAGTTGCAGCATTTGAAAATTGCAGTGAAATGCAGGAAGATCTGCAGCGGACAGGCACTTGGTGCAGGGAGTGGCAACTGACCCTTAACATAGATAAATGTAATGCATTGCTAATACATAGAAAGAAGGATCCTTTACTGTATGATTATATGATGGCGGAACAAACACTGGTAGCAGTTACTTCTGTAAAATATCTGGTAGTATGCGTACGGAACGATTTGAAGTGGAATGATCATATAAAATTAATTGTTGGTAAGGCGGGTGCCAGGTTGAGATTCATTGGGAGAGTCCTTAGAAAATGTAGTCCATCAACAAAGGAAGTGGCTTACAAAACACTCATTCGATTTATACTTGAGTATTGCTCATCAGTGTGGGATCCGTACCAGGTCGGGTTGACAGAGGAGATAGAGAAGATCCAAAGAAGAGCGGCGCGTTTCGTCACAGGGTTATTTGGTAACCGTGATAGCGTTACGGAGATGTTTAGCAAACTCAAGTGGCAGACTCTGCAAGAGAGGCGCTCTGAATCGCTTTGTAGCTTGCTGTCCAGGTTTCGAGAGGGTGCGTTTCTGGATGAGGTATCGAATATATTGCTTCCCCCTACTTGTACCTCCCGAGGAGATCACGAATGTAAAATTAGAGAGATCTGAGCGCGCACGGAGGCTTTCCGGCAGTCGTTCTTCCCGCGAACCATACGCGACTGGAAAAGGAAAGGGAGGTAATGACAGTGGCACGTAAAGTGCCCTTCATCACACACCGTTGGGTGGCTTGCGGAGTATAAATGTAGATGTAGATAATATTCTGGTCTACATGAGCGGAGATGCGATTGAGGATCATTCTTTCAAGGACTTTATAAAGCTGGCAGAGGAGGGAGATAGGCCGAAACTTTTTGGGGTCCGTGGCGCTCTTTTCAGGTTTTGGTATGACTTCTATCTTTGCCTTCCGTCCGATCTTGGGGATCTTCATTTCAAAGATGCGTTTGTTCGTCATAGCTAATAACCATCGTCTGGTAGCGGGTCACAACATTTTTATTAGCTCTGGGCGTATCTCATCTAGTCCAGCAGCTTTACTATTCTTTATTACAAAGATGGAGTCTTCTAATTCTTCCAGGGTAAAAGGAGTGCCTAGATGGTCTTCTTCTTGAGTGCAGCTTCTTTCTTGCTTGTTTGCTGTTGGTTTTGCCGCTGAGTAGGAGCTGATGTGCTGTTTGATTTGGTGTGTCCTTATATGAATTTTGAGTGTTAGTTCGGGGTCATTATCGATGTTTTTAAGAAACTGCCACGCCTTTCGGCTATTTTGACTCATTTCTAGGCTTGTCATGAAGTTACACCATTTCGCTCTTCTTGAGTCTGATACGGCCTGAAGAGTTCTTCTTTCTCCGCACTTGTTACTTCTGAAAATGGGTTTCCTTCAAAGAGATGTTGGTAATGTTCCAGGAGAACCTTTGAGTTTATGTCGAAGTCAGGTATATGCGTTCTACAACCTCGGGGGATTTTTTTGCATGAGACAGTTTTAACTATTTCAATAATTGTGTCATATTTTTCGGGGCTCGCGTCTATGTTCTGCACTGGTGGTTTCTGGTTTTACAACTGCTTTTACCAGACATATTATGTTGTTCGATGTGGTGTACGTGGGAGGGGTTATCCCACATCCTTCCCAGTTTGATGCGCAATGTGTTCGCTGACGAAGATGTTATCAGGATGGTACCAGCAGTTCAAACTGCTGCTGTTAAATTAGTCTCCCAGGTATCGACACCCTCTCCACTTTTGTCTGTGTGCCTGTACCCCAGGCTGCACAATTGAAATCGCCCATTACTAGTTTCGTTGGTTGTAAACCGAAATTGGATGGTTCATTGAACCTGAACTCGTTGTTCGGTGGCTTATAGATAGTTCTTGAGACGTCAGTTCTGCAGATATGAAGTCGGCTTTGGCGAAGAGAGCGGTGCCGTACTGCCCATGTGGTCTTTCGATTACTAATTTAATTCCGTGGATCTTCGGTCTTCTATTGTTGGGGCCACAATGGGTCTCTTGAATTAGTGGTAGATCAAGTTGTGTCTTTTTTTACATGTTTCAGCGAGTAATACCTTTTTCTCTTGTCAGAACCCTACAATGTTTATGGACATTATCATCAAAGTTGGCTTTAACAAAAGCCCCTCGGTAGTGTCTTGGTGTTGAAGGGATTGGCCGTTAGACAGAAACCTAACGTTGCCCAGGGTACGCCCGATCGCTGTCATTATCTTCGAGGAGGCTCCTTTCGTGTACCCCTTTCAGTAATACGTTCTTTTGGGAGCTAGCAGGTGTTATGATTGCAATGGCTACTTGCCTCCCCTCACCCCTTATAGAACTGCGCCTGGTTTCTGCACGATCAGAACTCCGGTGTAATACGCAGTGACGTCGCGCGGAGAAAGCTGGTTAACCGGAAGCGAGGGCCGCGCCATAACGGTCAGCGGACGGGCGCCCGGGTCTGGCGCGGCCTCCCGCGGCGCAGCGCTGCCCGCCACAATGGCCCGGTTCACCGACATTTGCATGCGCTGACCCCGGCCCCGGCGCCGCCAACGGCGACGCTCCGGCTCCGCTTCGCCGAATCCCGACAGCTGTGCGCACCGCTCTGCAAAGCACGCCCGACGCGTCCCTTTTCGACGAGAGGGTACCTGACTCTGCCGATCGGCGATCGGCCTGTCATTCTCACCGAACGAAGGGGTTGGGACCAAAGGCTTCGGCGATGGTGAATCACGATTGGCTCTGATAACTTGTCGAGGTCGTTCCCACTTTATTACCGTTATCAAGTAGTGTTTTAATATGTTTAATTGGCCTATTATGAGGGGATTTATCAGTCGTCGAATGTGCAGCATTTATTTTATTGCAAGCTGCTGCTGATCGTCAGAAAAAGAAGTCGAAGAAGAAATGACCCTGGTGGACGACTTCTTTTTTAAAACGTAGGGAGCAGACTGATGGGACAGTATTAACGTCTGACCTTAAAGCTGAATTGGAATGTGGGCTGTGTCATAATTTTTTGCCAATTACAGCTATAGATTTTGTGTTGTTAACATTTCCAGAGAGAGCTGTATCTGCAGTAAAAAGATACCCACGAAGATTCCATTGTCTTTTTCACTTCGCACACATTACTTTCTAACAGCTCACTTATTTTCCTCCAGGCGCATTGTTTTTACAATCGCAGTCTGTAAGATTCCATTAGCATTCCCGTTCACGGTGGTACTAATAAGTCCTTTCATGCTGTCTCCGTTTTCCACTCTGTAGTCCATTATTTTTAGATGCTATAGCAGACACAGCAAATCGCTACTGAACCGACGAACATTCCACCCGGGGTCAACACTAGGAAAGGGGTCCCAAATCCCCCTCTGATGCTACCGCCGGCCGTCGAACCACAACCAACGCCAACTGCTTCGTTGGCTCCGATTTGCCGCCCCCCGTGCACACTAAAAAAATCTCTGCCAAAAAAGCGGTTGCTTGTGATTCATTGGTTTCTAGTGTGTATCCGTCTCAAGAATGTCCGGCTGTACCGTAAAAACTGAAATTAGTTAGGTACACAGTAGATTCAATAAGTTCCGAAACTCAATTTCATGCATGAGAAAAGGGAAAAAAAGGTGGCACACCAGACATAAAAGTAATCATCCCCAGGTGAATTGCCGGCCGGAGTGGCCGTGCGGCTATAGGCGCTACAGTCTGGAACCGCGTGACCGCTACGGTCGCAGGTTCGAATCCTGCCTCGGGCATGGATGTGTGTGATGTCCTTAGGTTAGTTAGGTTTAAGTAGTTCTAAGTTCTAGGGGACTGATGACCACAGTAGTTAAGTCCCATAGTGCTCAGAGCCATTTGAACCCAGGTGAATTCGAAAGATCCTACGAAAAATTTATGTGTCTTTGATAGAGGCAGAGGACTGGGCAGGGACATACAATCATGAAACAAGAGTTTATGCAAGAGAAAGATATATTTTACTATATCACATTCAAAGAAGACCTTTGGAGAGGACGACAGAGGTCAGAGTATCCACAATAATAAATAAAGGCAGAAGTAAGGACTGACCAAGAGTAGGATTGTCGGACAATGTATTGGCTGACCAAACCGAGCTGGAGATCCGACGATGGAAGAGAGAAGCTGACATGTAGGGAGGTAGATTGTTGAGAAGGGCAACTCCCGAGGACTGCAGAGAAAAAGAAGACGAAGGAGGAGACATTAAGCTAATATCCTGTAATATCGCTTCAAACACCCATAATGACCTGAATTCTGCACAGAAGAGAATTCAAAAGTTTCTTGCAGTATGCAGAAAGCAGATGAAGCCAATCACTGATGCATCGATAGTGGGTGGCTGTAATTGAAGTGCAGCTACTCACAGAGGTGGAGTGTGGGCTGTAATTATGGTACGGCAGCGAAACTTGGGGCAATGACCTAACGCGTTAATGGGGAACCGATTTAAGCTGGAAAAAAGTTAGTTCCAATTTTGTCCACCACGCGCATGTCTATAGATGTGAATGCAAGAAAGACGTACTGAAACTTTTTCGTATGTAATGGATTAGAAATGGAAAGTGCACAAAAATATCAAATAAATCAGAAAGGCATAATGGTGATTTTACTATTAACCGACACTTACACAGTTCGTTCAATACGAGCAATGGAGATGTCGACGAATGTTGTACAACGCCAGATTTGCACCTGATGGCCGAAATTGGAACTAATCTTTTCCAGCGCAGATCGGGTGCGCATTAAGGCCCTAGCATATCTACCAAGTTTCGATGTCGTAGATAATTACAGGCCACACTGAATCTCCGTGAACTGATGCACTTTAACTTTAACGGCCTGATATCATGAGGCAAACCGACTAAGTACCATATTTCACTACCTGTTTCAAATAGTAACAGACATTTTCTATGACTTTAAGAGATAGTGATTTATATGGACAGTCTAAGTGCCATATTCCTGAGACATACCAGGAACGAATGCGTGTTGGCTTGTACACACGGCTCTTGTCATTGAAGACGTACAGGAAAGGGCAACACTTTGTCACCGAGCATCTTGAAATAAACATCCAGTTTCACGTTCACAGTAACTTGGATAAGTTAATTCACCCCTCAAAACATTAATCACCTCTGGCTTGAACCACGCCTGCCACACGCTGCGGATTGAACGCCTTAGTAGATAGTACCCGTGCATTATTTCATTTTATGAAAAGAGCCAAAGGCACGACTAGTTGGACCACACGACAATGTCCAGATTCTGTGTTGTTTGGTCCATCAAATTCATGCAGGTTTATGCTTTTCTGTGAGTAATGATATTTCTTGCACTGATCTCGGCAATATTTGCTTGGAAGCTGATTGAGAGAGACCAACATTAACTGACAGCAGCAACTCCTGACGGGTTTGAAGTGGTTGCTGCTGCTTCATGATAAGGTGACAAAGTGTGACACTCGTCTCCGGTCCACGTCGGTTTCGAAACACTTACGTAACGTCATGTCGTTCGTGACTATACGCAATACAATCAGGCAACTACATTCTCTGGTGTGGTCATAGGCGTCCAAACACGATAGGCCCTTTCTGCCATCCTGTCACGTGTTCGCGTCGATCGATCCATAGGACCCAAGATGACTAACGCAACACTTCACTACCATGTACCTCCAGTGGAGGATCAGATGACAACAAGTTCTACAGTTTACTGCGCTCCAAATCGACCAAGGTACTCTTTTAAGAGAATTACTAAGATCTTGTGCGGTGAGCTTATGTTGAAAACAACTACCTACGGTAATTTGTATGGGGTGTTTGTCGTAAGATAGTCCTGCAAATTATATAAGGAGCGATCAAAACGTTTCCGCTGAAGTGCTATGCTCAAAGGTATACGCAGCGTAACGTGACTCCGATGCAGGTATAGAGGCACCGACATGTAGGCAAGCGATTAGTGTGAAATTCGTGTCTTTCCGAAATGCGTACGATAAATGCGGATCTATGGCGATGTTATTACAAAATACGTAGAAATTGGACCAACCTACTGTTATTCTTTTCTTGGCAGCCGAAAGGCAAACACCAGTAGGTGGCCGTCGGAGAATGAAGAATGTATATGGGGCAGCACGTCTATCCAAAACTGCAACAAGGGGATGGTACTGCTTCGTGATAAGGCACGTCCCCAACTGGCAAATGTCATAACGCAGAAGTTACTCCAACTCAAGTGAGAGACCCTATAGTCCTGATATGTCCCCAAGCCTTGAAGAATCGACGATTGCTGACGACGGGGATGTGCAGCAAGCAGTCAAGGACTCTTCCAAGCAGCAGGACACGGTGTTTTATCAAGCAGGTATCTTCAGCCTGGTGCGAGGATGTGATGATTCAATGCTCACTGCGATTTTGCCTGACTGGCATACCGATTCTGGATGTGTGGCCTTCGAACAGAAAAGTTTTTATCGCCTCTTATATATAATGATAGCTTGTACTCATTTCACCAAACCGAAACTTGTCCGAGTTTTGCTGCATTTCCTTTCGGTTGTCTATCCAGGATACTTTCCTGATCACGAGAGTGTAGTCAGAAAAATGTCTTCTAGCGCTGTTAACCCATCTTATAAATCGTTTACGTATAGTGAAAACATTAAAGGTCCTATTATGCTTACTTGTCGAATATTAGCCGACTAGTACAGCGACTGGTTTCTATTGTTCAAATATTCATAGAGGCAATCACACATTGGCGAAAATCGTCCCTTTGATCAAATCTTGCTTAGAAGTCTACGTTGTGATGTAGTAAAGAACGTCTTTCGGATATCAGAGTAACTGGAATCTAAGTGTTTACCTTCATCTTGTCTTTGCAGGATACCCTGTGTGACTGAAGCAAGCTGATTTCCATACGAAAGGTTTTCCATAAATCTATGCTTGTTCCCTGAGAGGCCCTTTTTCTCCTCTGGGAGCGTCATTATGTTTGAGCTAAGAATATTCTGTAAGCAACTACAACAGACGAACGTCTGTCTGTGTATCCGATCTTTTAGTCCGTTCTTCTCGCGCGAGTCTTGTCTTACAGTCGAATTGTCACTTCAGTACTTGAAGGCTACCTACTTTTCTCCTTAACCTTTTGAGTCACTAAGAGCGCACATTCAAATATACGAATATATGTGACTCATATAGCGTTGCGAATAAAACGACAAATATACGAATATATGTGACTCATATAGCGTTGCGAATAAAACGAAGTGGTTGCAATGTTGAGATGCTTCCTTGAAAGAAACACGGCCCATATTCTTCCCTCATTCGACGCTTGTGCTCTGTCTCTAAATGATATCGTCATTGACGCGACGGTTCCAAATTTTCCTCAAAAGCACTGACTTTCGGCTACCACTCACACTACAGACAACATTACCCTATTTAATCGAAGTTAATTGTTTCTAAGATATACCAGAGTCGAATTAGTACTAAAAAATAGAACAGTAATATTACTACGAATATTTTCATATAACTGGGTTGCAAGCCAGAGTTGAGCCAGGCTCCGAATGACCACATGTGGTTTTCATACGATGGACAGCGTAAAAAGGATTCTTTGGTGCTTTCTCCCGAGAGTCAAAACGACTGCTCTGTTGATTACTATTCTTTTGCGTGTATGTATGTGTTTGTGTTTGTGTGTATGTATGGTTTCATGTGTGAGGAGATGCAAAGAAGTGAGGGGTGGGAGAAGACCCTCACATATACGGCTGATTAGATGTAGCCCATTACGATATACTCTTCTGTACCAATCTCTTGGTCTCTTCGGGAGGACGACGGTTCAATCCCGTCTCCGGCCATCCTGATATAGGTTTTCCGTGATTTCCCTAAATCGCTTCAGGCAAATGCCGGGATGGTTCCTTTGAAAGGGCACGCCGATTTCCTTCCCCATCCTTCCCTCATCTGAGCTTGCGCTCCGTCTCTAATGACCTCGCTGTCGACGGGACGTTAAACACTAATATCCTCCTCCTCCTCCATCTCTTGGTCTCAGAGGAGTAGTTTCCCCTATGTTCTCAATTATTTGTTTGAGATATTCCAATCTCTGCTTTCCGCTTCAGTTTTTATTCTCTACAGCTCTCTCTGTTACCATGGAGGTTATTCCGTATTGTCTTACCACATACCCAGTCATCCTGTCCCTTCTTCCTGTCAGTGTTTTCCGTATGTTTCTTTCTTCTCTGGAGAACATCCTCCTTCCTTTTTAGTCCACCTAATTTCAAAAATGATTCAAATGGCTCTGAGCACTATGGGACTTAACATCTGAGGTCGTAAGTCCCCTAGAACTTAGAACTACTTAAACCTAACTAACCTAAGGACATCACATACATCCATCCCCGAGACAGGATTCGAACCTGCGACCGTAGCAGTCGCGCGGTTCCGGACTGAAGCGCCTAGAACCGCTCGAACACCACGGCCGGCCTCCCACCTAATTTCCATCATTCTTCTATACCACCACAACTCAAATGCTTCGACTATCCTTTCTGGTTTCCCCATAGTCCGTGATGCATTACCAGAAAAAGCCATGCTGCAAAATAATTTCCTTAGAAAGTTATTCTACAAATTAAGGTCTTTCTTTGGTACTACTGGGTGTCCAGTCTTCCATATTCACTGCCATTTTTTTCTTCTATCATCTTATCTGGGCTTAACAGTGGAATTCACATCGCATTCATGATGTTACGCATTTGGTTTTAATTTTTCCGAAGGCTGTTCTGACTTTCATGTATGCTGAGTCAGTCCTTTGGTTTCTCCACATGTTTCCTGCAGCCATTTCACCTTGGTTTCCCCGCCCTTCCTTTTTTTTCATTCGTAAGTGCCTTATATTTCTATATTCCTGCCTTTCCCTGAATATTTTTGTAGTTGTTTCTTTCGTCGATCAGTTGAATTATTGCCGGACGGTGTGGCCGAGCGGTTCTGGGCGCTACAGACTGGAACCGCGTGACCGCTACGGTCGCTGGTTCGAACCCTGCCTCGGGCATGGATGTGTGTGATGTCCTTAGGTTAGTTAGGTTTCAGTAGTTCTAAGTTCTAGGGGACTGATGACCTCAGAAGTTAAGTCCCATAGTGCTCAGAGCCATTTGAACCATTTTGAAGTTGAATTATTTCTTCTGCTACCCAACGTTGCTTTGGATTTAACTTTCTTGTACCTGTCCAACTTACGTGAGTGCCCTTTTTAGAGACGTCCATTGTTCCTCACTTGATCTGTCTATTGCATTATCTACTGCCTTAGAGAACTACAAACGTATCTCTTCATTCCACACTACTTCAGTGTCCCACATGTTTCTCGTCGATTCTTCCGGACTGTTCTCTTAAACTCCAGTCTGTTCTATCTAAATTGTGATCGGAGTTTACGTCTGCTCCTGCGTACGCGTTACAGTCCACTGTCTGATTTCGGGGTCTCTGATCGTGATGCTGTCCACCTGGAATCTTTTCGCTTCTCTGGGCCTTTTCCGCGTGTAACTCCTCTTCTTGCGAATTTTGAACAGTGTATTCGCTATTACAAGCTGAAGCTTATGGCAGAGCCCAATTACTTTTTGTCCTCCCTCATTCTTACAACCATGCGCATATTGTCCTTTAACTGTTTCTCGCCTTCCTTTCCATAATACCTATTTCTAATCTCCCATGATTATTACGCTAGCATCTCCCTTTCCGTACTGAATTATCCGTTCAATATCCTCATGTATTTTTTTTGTCTCTCCGTTTTCTATCCGTGACCTCAGCATATATCCCGGAACCATTTTCGTTGGCGTTGGTTTGCTGTTGATTCTGATAAGAACAACCCTGTTAATGAATTGATCACACTAATTCACTCTCTGCTCTACCTTTTAGTTCATAACAAATCCTAGTCCCGTTTTTATTGTTTTCTGCCCCTGTTTATTATACGTTACATTTATCTGACCATAAATCTTTGCCTTTTTCCGTTTCACTTCACTGATACCCACATTGTCTACATTTCCATTTCCACTGTCTAACTTCCCTACCGCAACCATAAGTCTTACATTCCACGCTCCAACTTGAGAGGCCTTAACCTTTCTTTAGTGATTCGAATTTCTTCTCATGGTCAGTGTTGGGTTGGCCGAAGAGCCAACACCGTGTTACTAGAGGAGGCCGAAATGCACTCGTTTTAGCTCACGCAGGCTGGCGTGAGGAGGGAAAAACTATACTGACGTGAGGTCTGGAACATAACAAGGAATTAGAATTCAGAAAGCGGACGTAGCTGGTTTGATACTTAACTTTAATCCATTAATGATGAACGTCGCTCTTGACGGTACATGATTCACAATGTTATCTGTTCAGGATACATAGTAACTGAATATGGCGCCTTGCTAGGTCGTAGCAAATGACGTAGCTGAAGGCTATGCTAAACTGTCGTCTCGGCAAATGAGAGCGTATGTAGACAGTGAACCATCGCTAGCAAAGTCGGCTGTACAACTGGGGCGAGTGGTAGGGAGTCTATCTAGACTAGACCTGCCGTGTGGCGGCGCTCGGTCTGCAATCACTGATAGTGGCGACACGCGGGTCCGACGTATACTAACGGACCGCGGCCGATTCAAAGGCTACCACCTAGCAAGTGTGGTGTCTGGCGGTGACACCACATTCCTCCGCCGCAAATCGGCGCACGGTTGTGGCATAAGGCCTCCGCCCGCCATGGGGAGGACCACATGTTGACGTATGCGACGAGGTGGGGAGCCTAACAACAGGCGAGGCTGTGCCACCCGCACCCTGCCATTCGGACCCCGGGGAGCTAGACAACGCATGAAAACCTACTCCAGGGTGTACGCCAACATGCGGTGTATGCGCCCGTAAAGAGACAGGATGGGCCGAAGGGTCGATGTCAATCGGTCCGGGGCACCCGACGGGCGAAGGCGACATACGGTCCGCAGCGGGCAAGGGTTCCATGTCGGATGACAACTGGTCACGGGGAGCGATCGGCAGCGCGTGGAACAGGGAGGCGCCCGACGGCTGCAGCGACGCGTCCACTGCGGGCGTCGCCGACGGGAGAACAGGCGGCGGTGGCGGCGGCGCGTTGCCATGGGGCAAAATGGAAGGCAGCGTCGGTAACACCTGGGGCTGAGGCGAGCCATTAGATGGGTCCCTGGGGCGCTGACCGGACGGCACCGTCTTTGAAAGCAGACGGGGAGCGGCAGATCCCGTGCGACGACAAAGGTGGAGCTGATTGAGATGCCGGCGCAGCTCACCAGAGGCCCCCAAAACCTGATACATAGCGCGTCCGAGGCAGCAAAGAATGCACCCTGCGAGCCATCGCCGTGAACCGCGATAGTGGCGGTAGTAGACAACGTCGCCTGGGGCAAAAGTAGGTGTCTGCCGCTGCACAGGAACCTGTTGCGGCGGATGTAGCAAAGACATCAAGGTTCGACGATGGCGACCGTGGAACAACTCAGCTGGTGAGCGACCATCTCGGGGCTGAGAGCGCTACGAGGACAAAAACAGCACTAATGCGTCCTCCCGTGAAAGCGACTCTTTCAACTTCAACATCTGTGACTTGAAAGTCCTGAGCAATCGTTCAGCGGCACCGTTTGACTGTGGCGAAAACGGCGAAGACGTCACATGTTGAATACCATTGGCTTTGCAGAATGACTGAAATTCTGCGGACATAAATTGTGGGCCTTTGTCGGAGACAATTGTCTGTGAAAGACCTTCAATGCAAAAGATAGCAGATAACGCTTGCATGGTGGCAGCTGATGTCGTGGAAGACATCCTGACAACAAAAGGAAAATTACTGAATGAATCTATCAAAACCAACCATCGAGCATTCCAGAATGGACCAGCAAAATCGACGTGTAACCGTTGCCAAGGGAAAGTGGCTTTTGGCCATGCAAAGAATTTCCGTGGTGGTGTTGATTGTTGTTCGGCACACACCATGCAAGAAGAGCACATATTCGTAATCGCGGCATCGATTCCGAACCAAGTACAATGCTGACGAGCAAGTTGTTTCGTTCTCACTATACCCAAACGCCCTTGGTGGAGAAGCTTTAAGACAGAGGACTGTAGCGAACGTGGTACCACGACCCTGGACTGATCATTATCAGAACGCTAAAGCAAAACACCACGTCGAACAAAAAGTCTCTCCTTGTGAGCAAAAAATCGGCGAACCAACGGGTCCCCGATCCGTGACTTTGACAAGGGCCATTGCATAGCAACAAAACGCAGAACGTTAGCAAGGACAGGGTCGGCAGTTGTGGCTGCAGTTACACGACGAAAATCAATCTGAAACGATTCGACCAAGTCATCGGTTTCCGAATCAATGAACATGCAAGCAAGTGCGGAGGAATCGAATGCCCTATCCTCAGCAACAGGCAAAACGGGACAACGCATCGGCGTTTCCGTGCTTAGCAGTGGACCGATACAAGATGTCGTAGCGGTACTGCGAGAGGAAAATAGACCAGCGAATGAATTTCTGCGCTGTACGTGGAGTTACAGGCTTGGTCGGATGAAAAAGCGATGTCAAAGGTTTGTGGTCTGTGATTATGGTAAAGTGACGACCATACAAGAAGTCATGAAACTTTGTAACACCAAATACGAGAGCCAATGCTTCTTTCTCGATCTGTGAATAATTTCTTTGCGCAGACGAGAGCAATTTGGACGCAAAGGCAATAGGGCGATCGTGCAATCCATCTATGTGCGCAAGCACAGCACCGATCCCGAAATCCGATGCATCCACCATCAACAAAAGTGGCTTCAGGGGATCGAATGGCGTAAGGCAAGTATTTGAAAGCAACGCCTATTTCAACCGGCGAAAGGCGCGTTCGCATTCCGTCGTCCAGACGAACGGAGCACCTTTCCGGCGTAAGCGATGAAGCGAATCTGAAATGGAAGAGGCATGCGGCACATATTTATGATAGTTGATTTTTCCCAGTACACTCTGTAACTGCTTCAAATTCTGCGGCGAAGGCAAGTCTTGTATGGCACGGAGGTGCGTGGGACTGGGATGTATGCCTTGGGCATTGAGTACATGTCCCAGGTATGGCAAGTCACTAGCAAAAAACACACATTTGTCCTTCCGCAAGCGAAGACCATTTTGTCGCAAGACCTGAAATAACGTTCTGAGATTGGCTAAATGTTATTCCGTCTTTCCGGAGATCACAATATCGTCCAGATAGTTTGCTGCAATAGGGACCGACGCACAAACAGTTTGTAGATATTGCTGAAACAATGCAGGGGCGGATGCACACCCAAATGGCAGTCGCTTGAACTGATACAAACCAAGATCCGTGTTAACCATCAAAACGCGCTGGGATTTTTCGTCCACCGGTATTTGCAACTACGCATCTGCTGGGTCCAACTTCGATAAATATTTGCCCAGGCACAGTTTGTCAAAAAGATCTTCCGGGCGGGTTAAAGGAAAAGTTGCAATCACTAGTTGTGGATTCACTGTTGCCTTGAAGTCCACACAAAGTCTCAATTTTGCCGAAGGTTTTGGCAAAATTACTAAGGGTAATGCCCGGAGAGAAGCCTGCACACGTTCAATTACACCTTGTGATTCCAAATCGTGTAATGTTTTTGCAACCTCATCACGCAATGCGTGGAGAACATTGCACACTCTGAGAAATTTCGGTTGCGCGTTTACTTTCAGTTCCAAATGTGCTTTATAGTTCTTAGCGCAACCGAGGCTCGGTGCAAAAATGTCTGCAAATTCTTCACATAGATGAGAAACACTGTCTGAAGGGACAGTCTGGTTGTCTGATAGGACCTGATTTACTATAGACAAGCTAAACAACTGAAATTAATCGAAACCAAACAAGTTCACTGCAAAAGAAGAACGAAGGACGTAAAATGACACAGGTAGTGTTTGTCCTTTGTATGTTGCAAGAAGGCTGCACTGTCCGAACACAGGGATCTCTTGACCTGGATAGCTGGTTAACGTAACATTTGCGGCACGCAACGGAGGTGTGCCCAGCAGTTTGTAAGTGTCTTGATTGATCAGTGAAACTGCAGCTCCAGTATCGAGCTGGAATGGTATCTCTTTGCCATTAATGTCCAAGTCTACAAAAAGTTTATTGTCCTGCTGACGACAAGAGCGACTGTCTCGGGCAACGTGAACTGACACTGGTACAAAATCACTTGTGACTTGAAGGGAGTTCCGGCGATGTCGACGCACACTATTTGTGGGATGAACACAGTCACTGTTAGAGAGAGTGGCACTGGGCAGAGTGAAATGAACTACATGAATTTCCATGGGCGAAGTTTCGCGAGCCTGAGTATCCCTGGTTCGATTCTGATTCCAGAGCGAAGCAAAGGGCCTGGAATGGTTTGGAGGTTCCGATCTGAGCTTTTTCTGGCAAACACTCTGAACATGTCCTTTTTTATTACAGTAAAAGCAAATAGCTTGGCGTGACGGGCAGTTCTCACGCGAATGTTTAGTAGCGCACCGCGGGCATGATTTGAGCACTGCATTTGCTTGCTGGTGTGGCACACATGGCTGAGAGCCTGGCGGCAACGGTGCGGCCGGGCGGGAGGGCTGTTTACTGCTCCGTGCAGCTCGCCCGGCGGGCCGGTTAACCTGACACACGGCTGGCGAAGTTTCAAATGATTCCTGAGCAAAATCAAGTGTGTCCTGCCGATCCAATATGTCCATCATTTATTGAAGGGAGGGATTGACTAGTTTCAAAATCTGCTCCCTTATACGAACATCAGAAACGTTCTGTGCAATTGAATCACGTACCATAGTATCTGAATATGGGGTCCACATTGACACTCAAAAGCACAATCCCTAATAAGGTCTTGCAACGTTGCAACCGACTCCCGATTAGTCTGACCTGCCGTACGTTTCGTACGAAAGAAGGTATACCGTTTCGCAACTACATTGACTGATTGTTTGAAATATGCATCTAATGCAGACAAAATTTCGTCGTAGGACAGAGTTGCTACTTCGCGTCGAGGAAATAATTTGACTATCACACGGTAGGTTGGCACCCCGACGGACGACAAAAAAGGCTGCCGCTCGTTACCTTGAATTCTGTAGGCTGCGAGATGGAATCCAAATTGGCGTGACCACTCCATCCAGCTTTCCAGCGCAGCATCAAAAGGTCGGAAAGTCGGTGCAACGGCGTGTTGTGGCTGCGCTAGCTGTGGAGCGGCGGCTGCCGCATCGTTTTGCATTTCACGTTGACCCTGGGCGAGCTGTCCAAGGGCATCCAGTAATGCCTGCGTCTGCTGATTCTGTAAGCGATAAAATTCGGACAGTACATCTGGAGATTGTGGAGAAGCCATTACACAAGTAAATCAGGGCAGTATAGATAAGAACACCGTTTTGACTCGTCGCCAATGTTGGGTTAGCCGAAGAGCTAACACAGTGTTACGAGAGGAGGCCGAAATGCACGCGTTTTAGCTCATGCAGGCTGGCGTGAGGAGGGAAAAACTATACTGACGTGAGGTCTGGAACATAGCAATGAATTAGAATTCAGAAAGCGGACGTAGCTGGTTTGATACTTAACTTTAATCCATTAATGATGAACATCGCTCTGACGGTACATGATTCACAATGTTATCTGTTCAGGATACATAGTAACTGAATATGGCGCCTTGCTAGGTCGTAGCAAATGACTTAGCTGAAGGCTATGCTAAACTGTCGTCTCGACAAATGAGAGTGTATGTAGACAGTGAACCATCGCTAGCAATGTCGGCTGTACAACTGGGGCGAGTGGTAGGGAGTCTATCTAGACTAGATCTGCCGTGTGGCGGCGCTCGGTCTGCAGTCATTGATAGTGGCGACACGCGGGTCCGACGTATACTAACGGACCGCGGCTGATTTGAAGGCTACCACCTAGCAAGTGTGGTGTCTGGCGGTGACACCACAGTCAGCATGGCAGTGGCTAGGATCGAGCCTGGGGCCGAAGATTTTACGATTTCTAGTCAAAGAGCAATCCCTAGAAGCTGCATATGGTAATTCATCTTTTGCAGATAAAGGGGACTAACACTTCAACAATCTTTGCTGCGCTGGTGGATTTGTGCAGCAACAGTGAACCATCTTGTGCCCCAGTGGTCTGGTGGCGCAGATGCTGCCAGTGTGGTCGAAAGATCCCGAATGACAAAAAACGAAGTGACAGACCGATGAACCGGGATTCTCAAGAGAGGCGGAGATCCCGGTGGTCGAAAGCCAGTTAACACAATAAAGTCGACAGCGGTAGATAGGAAATTATGAAATCAGACGACAAATGTTTTCTGAACAGCCGAAATAGAGACTTCTACAACCAAGGTATCCACCAAGTCACCCATCCTTGGTTTCCTGACGCTTGGTGTCCTGACCCTTCTCCTAGCCGGTGTTTTCCTCGTTTTCCTTTCCTTACGACTATTTGAAATAGCTGTATTTTTTCGGCACATTTAATTTTTGGCATCCCTCTGTAACACATCTCAAACGCTTTAATTCTCCTTTTTTCCGCTCCACAGTATATTTTCATTCAGTGGTGTGCCCATAACGAACATTCTCTGAAATTTATTTCACATTAATGTCCATGTTTGTTAGCAGATCTGTCTTTGGTAATAAATACTCTCTTTGCATGTGATCGTATGCTTATTATATCCTTCGTACATCTGTCATGTATATTTTTAGCTTTTATGCTCGTTTCATTCCTTCACTTCGACTACAGAATGGTTCCCAATTTCGGCGTTTGTCGCTAATCAGGTTTCTGTTGTTCCTCTATTCTTTGGTTTATCTCAATTTACATTTTGTGTTCAGGAAACTTCATTTTAGTCACTTTGTCCCAGCTGATTTGATCCATTATAAATGGTTTGTGAAAGCCTACGGCTGCGAAAACAGTGGGTTTGTTTTAAATAACTTTTGTGCCACCAGTCACGATGTCCTTTTATTTATATTTTTCACGATGCGTTTCACGAAACGATTCACGTTTTCAAGTGCGTTTTTCTCTGTGCACTACGCCATTTTTACGTGATGTTTTTGACATGTGACGTTCTGCTTTAAGTTTTTTAGGGTCCATTTATACAGGCTCTCACATATGTTGAACATCACACACTATTTTATGTGTCAGTATACATCGAGAATAACTTGTACCAGCAAACGAATTACAAAATGTTTGTACGAGTACAGGCTGTGACAAAGTAACGATGGCATATGGAAACTTTGGTTGCCCGTGACTGATGCAATGATAGCCAAAGTAGTTAAGGCGACTGCTCGCATAAAGCGGGCAATCCGGGTTTGAATCCCGGTCGGGCACAACTTTTCCTTGTCATTTCTTTATACAGCTGATAGTTGTCCGTATTTGAAACTGCGACTACATTTCGTGTTTTTCATATCAGCTGTTGTCGCCTCAGTGCCTGTTTCTTCGGATATGCATGCATGTCCAAAGGAACATTACACCGTTCTTAACAACGCAGGCACTGCGGTATCGTAAAGTGAATTCGGCTGCTCCATTATTCGCGATCAAGGAACAGATGCAGCTCCTTTGCATATTTTTGCCTAGAACGACCGATCCTTTTGTGAGACAGTTTAAAGGTGACAGCTTAGTGGCTGTGAAATGGCAGCCGGTCGCCCTGCGTCAGTCAGAACTGTTAACATCATTTGTGAGAGCTATGGAGAAAAATTTGTCGACATTATTGTTGAATACAACTACAGTCAACAGAAGAACAGCCATGCTTTTCATTACAGTTATCGTGCAAAAGTACACAACTGGGAGAGAATACGTTTTGACAGTGCTATTGGTGGGCTGTTTGTGGATGTCCCGGGTGCTTCGCAGCGCACTTGAAATGCGGCGCACGCTTAAACGGACGAGCAACAAAGACGGAATTTCGTTGCAAGCAGCGGCTTCTTCTATGAATGTGCCACCCCGATATGAGAGTTCTGAGAAAAAATTAATTGGAGCGTAGCGACCGATAATACAGCGGCCGGATCGTGTTTCGCTGAGACCCTTTTTGTTATCAGCGACAAAACGAGCCACTGCTGGCGCCGCGGAAGATTCTTGGAGAGAGAAGCCTTTGTGCACACGTGGAGGAAGGAATACGCTACGAGTGCGTATTTCCCATTTGCGTAATGCTAAGACGGAAGGGGGCGTTGACCCACTGGCATTAGAAGTTTGAAACGCAAGAAGTTAAATGGGATACGTTCCTTCAGTAAGGTATTCCACTACGAATAAGGAAAGTGAAAGTTAACAAAGCAACACTTTTACAACTGTAAATTAACTTCAAGACACCGGTAAAAGCTAAAGGTGTAAACTCTAGCAAACTTCGGAAGGTTATCAAAATATTCTAAACTTTTGTTTCGATGTAGAGGACCATATGGTGCGTGGAGAAGGAAATAGTAACTGCCACGGTAATTTCTGCTCTTTCCTGTTCCAGTCGCGTATAGTGCGCTGGAAGAATGATTGTTGGCAGGCCTTCATGTGAGCTCGAATCGCTAAATTTACCTTTATCTCTGTGAATTTACCTTTTCGCGGAGTATACATTGTAATTCTGTCAGAGACAGCAAAGGACTTGGAAGAGCAGTTGAACGGAATGGACAGTGTCTTGAAAGGAGGATATAAGATGAACATCAACAAAAGCAAAACGAAGATAATGGAATGTAGTCGAATTAAGTCGGGTGATGCTGAGGGAATTAGATTAGGAAATGAGACACTTAAAGTAGTAAAGGAGTTTTACTATTTAGGGAGTAAAATAACCGATGATGGTCGAAGTAGAGAGGATATAAAATGTAGACTGGCAATGGCAAGGAAAGCGTTTCTCAAGAAGAGGAATTTGTTAACATCGAGTATAGATTTAAGTGTCAGGAAGTCGTTTCTGAAAGTATTTGTATGGAGTGTAGCCATGTATGGAAGTGAAACATGGACGATAACTAGTTTGGACAAGAAGAGAATAGAAGCTTTCGAAATGTGGTCCTACAGAAGAATGCTGAAGATAAGGTGGGTAGATCACGTAACTAATGAGGAGGTATTGAATAGGATTGAGGAGAAGAGAAGTTTGTGGCACAACTTGACTAGAAGAAGGGATCGGTTGGTAGGACATGTTTTGAGGCATCAAGGGATCACAAATTTAGCATTGGAGGGCAGTGTGGAGGGTAAAAATCGTAGAGGGAGACCAAGAGATGAATACACTAAGCAGATTCAGAAGGATGTAGGTTGCAGTAGATACTGGGAGATGAAGAAGCTTGCACAGGATAGAGTAGCATGGAGAGCTGCATCAAACCAGTCTCAGGACTGAAGACCACAACAACAACAACAACGCAGAAGATAACAATACGTTGATTGATCCCTCTAGAAACGTAGGCTCTCGAAATTTAACAGTACACCTCACCGCGAGCGTCACCGTAACTCTTTCACCTTTAGTAAATGAACCTGAGATGAAACGCGCTGCTGTTCTTCTATTCTCTGCCCGGTATGAAACCCAGAAAAGCGAGCAGCATTTAAATATCGGTCGAGCGAGATTTTTGTAAACTACCTCTTTAGTTGTTGGACTACTTGCTGAGAAACCTCCCAGTGAATCTTTGTCTGGCACTACAGTTGTCAACTTCAAATCACTTCTTACACATATTCCCAGATTTTTAATGGATATAACTGCATCCGGTGATTGTTCGGCAATCGTGTAATTATACTATAATGGGTCCTTCCGCTTGTAGCGTAATACGTTACATTGGTTTATACTGGAGATCAACTATCAATTCCTGCTGCAAGCGTGCAACCTCTGCATATTTTCCTGCATATATATATATATATATATATATATATATATATATATATATATATATATATATATATATATATATATATATAAGCTGGGATATACAAAAGGACCACCCGTAACATCCTCAAGGAGCTTCTGATGTTATTCACAATGTGGCTTGTACATACTGGGTGAGTAATATACGATGTAACACCCCTTTCATTTGGTAAACGGTTACACATATCGAAACGCGATTTTCGGTAAATGTTAGAGAGTCCAGGGACACGTATTTTCTTGTTTGGTTAATGTTTTTATCGCTGGTGTCAATGGAGATATTGAAGCAAGTATGTTTTTTAAATGGATCCATATACTTTTTATAGCTGCGTTCGATAGCTCTTGAGAAGACAATTACAGTGATATGTCATTTGTTAATGTTGATGTTGATACCTGTCATAAAAAATTCGAGAAATATCCGAGAACTTGAGAGTACAGTGGCCGGAAACGTCATATGCGGTGCAAACGCTGCCAGGCAGGGAACTCGGACTAGGCTGCGTAGTTGTGTAGATAATGCAGGCCTGAGCTACGAGAACGAAACCTTATTTCCCCAACTTACGACCTAGATGCGGTTCACCTACGAATTTTGTACATGTAAATACGACATATCCTAAAATCTAGTGTATCACAGAGGGCTTAGGAAAACTATTTCGCATTTGTGTATCCTCTCAGAATTAAGCGAGCTGAAACAAAGAAATCAACTGTTTATTTTTCAAAAATGAAGAGGGCTCATGCGCTGCAAAAATCAGCTACTGTATAAATTCTAAATGTTAAAAGGAAGATTTGACTTCTCTTTTCCTGTACGTGGCTGTGTGCTTCTTAGAGGTAAAACACATCCGCCTGACAACTATCTCGTCCTATACAGCACTAAATTATGTCATATGGCATACATTCGTTCAACTAAACATTTTATTAAAAACGCTGTGGCCACCTGTACACCGCAAAAGAAATATTCATCTTAACCGTCGTGTTGCACTCTCATACATTTTCGCATATCTACAGGAACCGGCAGAATGTTCGTAAGAAAGCGTGCGTACGAATGTTCATTTAGAACGCCTGAGATGAAAGAAGGTCCCACAGTGTAATTTCTTATGATGCCACACCGTATGTTTACGCTCCACGGCCGTTGATGTTGCAACTGACGAAGCCAGTGTGGATTTCCGGCTGCCCAGTAGTATATGTTATGTACATCGACATTAGCGTGATTAGTAAATATTGCTTCATCAAAAAAGAGCACACGCTGGAAAAAAGTAGGATCGTCTCTCAGTTATTCCGTACGACGTTCGAAATCACAGTCGTCGAGTGGCTGATGTAGTGACAGATGTCAGGGATGGAAATCCTGTCGATGCACGACGCGAATGACACTCGCCTGCCTGATTCCACATTCCTCGGCAATGTATGTCGTAACACTGCGCGGATTCATTAGCGTCCTAGTTAGAACAGCTTCTTCGTGTTCTCTAACAGTTACAGTCTTCTTCCTTGTCATGTTTTTGACGTTCAAGCAGCCTGTCCGCACTAGCGTCTTAAAAATTTGTGTAATTGTCTGGCACGTTGGACACTGGCGACCCGGATAGATAGGCCTACACCGCTGTATTGATTTTACGGCATTTTTTTTACATTCACCATATAAAACAGTATATCCAACTTCTCGTCATTGGTGTCCGCACGTGACGAATGTTTAAGCAGATACGATCGGCCTGCAGCGCAGACATTTAAATAGGCAAATATGTTGACATTCTGACACAGCGTAGGACGAGAGCCCTGCTTGGAGGTATTGGCACCGCTAATGCCGTTTCCGGCCACCGTGCTCTCAAATTCTAGGACATTTCTAGACTTTTTTTTAGTACTCGTTTCGACGTCAACAATAACAAACGCAATATCACTGATATCACTGTAATTGTCTTCTCGAGAGCTAACGAATGCAGTTATAAAAGGTATAGGTTCCATTTTAAAAAAGTACTTGCTTCAATATCTCCGTTGATACTAGCGCTAAAAGCATTAACCAAGTTAAAATGTATGTGCTCCTCGATGCTCTAACATTTGCCGAAAACCGCGTTTCGAGTGTTACGTCTTACTTGATCATCCAGTATATTGCGAAAAGAAGTGGTCCTGGTAAACTAAAATAGTGTGCCAGACTAACACTCGAACCTGGGACCTTTTCCTTTCCCAGGCACAATCACATACAACTTTATTTCCATCAGTATATATGTCATCTCTCATCTTTTAAACTTCACGGAAGTTCTCCCTCAAATTCGCGGGTCTGGCATTCCTGGAAAAAAGGCTACTACAGAAATTGGGCTAGGCTCGAAGTTACATTTAACTCTGAACATTCTTCTCCAGCAATAACTATACGCTGTTTTCGATTTCGTTTAAGAGGTCTGTTCAAAAAATTCCGAACATTCGTAATTTCGCGCCGTTGGTGTACTGGAGCGAAATGCAGTTGGCATCCCTGCACACGCCTGTGTTTAATGTGTAACTGCCAGACGTTTCATTGTATGCCTGTTAGTTATTGTTCACTGCTGTATGGAGTAGAACGTTGTATTGCACATTTTGCGAATTTCGAGATGACAGATTTAGAGGAGCAACGCGTCTCATTAAATTTCGCCTGGAACTCAAGAAAAGCTTCACAGAGACACACCAAATGATGGAGGAAGCCTACGGTAATGAGTGCTTAAGTCGTACTCGATGTTAAGAATGGTTCACGCGGTTTAAAAATGGCCGGAAGGAAGTTAATGATGACGTCATTCACGAAGCCCTTCAACGTCTACCGACGACGCTCATGTCAGGAACGTCAACGAATTGTGCGTGACAGTCGAAGACCAACTATCCGGGAGATTGCAGAAGAATGTAACATTTCAGTTGGATCATGTCATGAAATCCTGACACAGAATCTCGAAATGCATTGGGTTGCCCCCAAGTTCGTCCCACGACTCACGAGTAAAGACCAGAAAGACCTCCGCCTCGCAGTCTGTGAAGAGTTTTTGGATCGCACAAATGAGAACTAGATATTCCTCAACAGAATCATAGCTGGCGATGAGACGAGGGTCTACGGTTATGATGTTGAGACCTCGTATTAGGTGGCAGTGCGGAGCTGCATCGAGCGCCTTCTGGAAGTCAAGGAACACGGGACTCTGGTATCTTCTGACTTCTGAGTGTCGTGGAAGGAGAGATTGAGCTGGATTCACACGCTGTTTGCGGATTCCATGTTCATTCCTAAATAGGTGATTTCCAGGCTCCACAGGGATAATAACATAGAAGTATAAAACGTGTACCAAAATTCTACACGGGATTGAAGTCGGCGATATAAGCCTATAGTTGTGTACATCTTTTCGACGACTCTTCTTGAAAACGAGGATGACCTTCGCGTGTTTCCAATGATCGTAAACTCCTTGTTGTTCCTGCGACCTAAGGTATACAGCCGCTAGAAGAGGAGCAAGTTCTTTTGCATTAGAGTCGTATAGGTGCTGCTGAGCGATTTTAGTCGATTTTCTATTCCGTTGTCACTTATTTCGGTATGTATCATTTTGGCGTTCCTGCGGAAATTCGAATGTGCATTTGGATAGAACGGAAAACGTTTAGGAACACCGTGCCTCATGTATCGACAAAAGCAGAGGCCGAAGTGACGATTACATACACAACTCGGCAAGATATCGCCACGAGGAGATAATTTTAAGCACCTCCATTGCCGCGTCTAATTGTATTTCAACTTAATCCAGGAACTATGGGCAGTTGTGAAGAACAGAACTGGTTAAAAGTTTCTTCCTTGCCTTTGTTCATAAATTCCAAATATTTAACACTGTGTACGATCGTAGTCGACAAGTCTGCGACTGTATGATTTCAAAATTACTGCCAACGTAGAATAAAGCAATTTCTATTGAGAGGCAGTTTTAAATCACTGCTTTGCGTTGTCCTAAACACGACAGGTTGCGAGAATTGCTTCTGCATTTAAAGTGCTTGGAGCCACAACACTCTCATACTGCGACGACGTACGCTGAAAAGGTTTGTCTTTTACGCTGATTTCAAACAGGTTAAACTTCTTAATCTCTGGTCTTCCACTCGTGCACACTGTTGTGGCCTCGTCCACCACCTTACCCTGTCAGTTGAAAACCACCTGCATATTTTCTATGCCAATAGGGACGAGTTGTTGCAGTGGTAAGTACTTGATTCGCATTTCGGGGTGGACAGTAATTTTTCGTGCTTTAATTACAGTGTAGCAGACAGCTGCCCTTGTGTAGCTAGTCACGAGACGTTCCGAACTCCTGTTAGATAGGATACTGTGGTTTTATTGACATAATTCGAAGGATGGAGGAATTTTCACCAATCATGTGTAGCTCTCGGGAAAGCTTGCAGTGCACGGAAACTTTTCTGCGCGTTTTGTTGCAGGTGACATTCTGATAGGCGGGGGTTTGAGTAGTTATCAGCTGTAGGGACTACTCGACCAGTAAGAACGGAAGTGGAAGAGAAATAAGGCATTCCACAAATATGACTGTGATTGAAGCCATTCAGGAATTGCTTTGAACTCACGATACCAGGGAGTCGATTGCGGACCCTGTTATGTCGCTACCCCTCAATACCCAGATATCTATGGTATGGATAATTACCACTTCTGCGAAAATCCTAGCTATCTTGCCGCTGAATAATGTATCTGCGATACTGTTCATCTCTATAATGATGTACAATTTATAATAATTCTCGGCGGAAATTCGTGACATTCAATTCAATTGTTCGATACTCCACTCTATACTCAATGATGACATCACCTATTTGTAATAAAATAATACACGCTAATATATACAAGCATCATTTTAACAGTAAAGAACATGTTTAAGGGTATAGATAAAAGGAAACGAATATTTAAGAACTGGTAGGTAAAGTATATAGAGAATCGTGCGATTCACTGCTGAACTCCATTAACCAACAAAAGTGGTAAAGGTGCAAAAGTACTGGATTGAACAACTAATGTAATACAAAGAAAATAAAGTTAATTCTGTTGTGGATCTTGTGCTTGAAAATATTTAGACAATTTACATGTCACCAACACTGCTCTCGTGTATTTGATGTTACTGGTTACACGCAGTCAGCGAACATTCTGTCAGCACACGTCCAAGCAAGTCGTATAAGTGTTGAACCAGTAGAATTCCAGCTTTGTCCCTGCTGCACGTGGCTGTAGAGGAACAGAAATTTCCTTCCCGGAGAAACGGTTTTGACATAACCATGTGAACTCATAGGTCAACGGCTTGAAATGTTATTTTTCTGATATATTCAACGAAATTGTCCTCCATATATCAATCAACATTCACTTTTGTTCATACAATTAGAGAAGTTCAGAGGAAAGGATACAGGAAGCGCGTGTGCAGTGTGTAACAAGGAAGGTTATATCTAGTGAAGTGCATGAGCTAAACGCAATCAAAAAGTAGCCTTATATTGTGTTAATACGGTGCCTACACAAGGACAAACGCAACACGAAAAGAATAGGAATAAAAAACAAAGATAATGCTTAATATGAATAGGGGGGATGTGTTTTATTGACAACAAACTAAACACCCGTTCCTAACTTCAAGGCAGACGTAATTGGTTAGAGCAGTTTATTCCATACGCATCAACGGATTTATGAACTGCTGAATTGTGCTCTAAGCTGCACCGTGTGGGGCAACCTTTGCGGCAGTAGATTGCTACGTTGTCTGGACCTCACCACAGTAGCCCAGGTTAGACGGTATCTTACTGCTTCTGTCCGCAATATGTAAAGGGATTTCCTAAATTAACAGCTTTGCGAGTGGCCTTAGGATAGTTGTTCTGATAATTGCACCTTGTGATGGTCATGTCCGCTTTACGCTGCTTGTCATTAGCCGCATGGCGTAAGACTATATAGTACTTGCTGACTATAAATTGTTCATGTAAATAAAAAAAATTAAGGTTCATTGGCAGAATTTCATGTTATCTAGAATGTAAACTAATAACTTTCCGCATTTTGCCTTTAGGCAGTGCCAGTTCTTGGCGTTAGTTAACGCTTTTAAAAGGATATGATCCTAGCTGGGCAAAAAAGAAAATCACAACAAATACTTCACTTTATAGCCATCATGACAGCTCCCCAAGACTGCCAGCCCTTTTAAGAAAAAGACCACGACTGCCATGTGCCTGGTTCCATTCAAATCCGTTCTGTCTACGCCACAGTCACAAAACAGAAAGTAGTCCCCTTCAAAATTTCACTTATCACACAAATTTCACACACTCTGACGTTCTAAGATACTATTAAATGCTACATTTAGTTGTTCTTAATGAAATACAATTTTTCTATTCTACTCATATTGGAAAATTCTCTACAATGTGTGGAGCATAGATACAGTCCACTCACAGTGTCTGAGTAAGACGCCGGAATTACTTGCGAAGACAACTGAGATGGGTAAATAATATCTCTGAGATCTTCAGAGTTTCAGGACTGTAAGTTAAATTATGTTATGCGTGGTTCATATTCGTGCAAAATAGAAGGCATTGATGTTGGTTTTGATTGAATAAATCCATAATTGCAATGGACCTTTGACCATTTTGAAGTGCAACAGTGTGTGCGCTTGCGTGCGGGCGTGTGTGTGTGTGTGTGTGTGAGAGAGAGAGAGAGAGAGAGAGAGAGAGAGAGAGAGAGAGGGAGAGATAGAGAGAGATGAGCATAGAGTGAGTATGGAGGGGAGGGTTGGGTTCCAGTTGGATACAGTGGATCGTAACTTGTGTGCTCTAGGTACTGAAGTAGGCTTAACTAAGACTATATAGGATATGTCTCTGACATTGCCAAAATGCAGGCGATCTGTAGTATAATGAATTCTGAAAAAGCTCCAGACAGTCAAGATTGTAAGTAAAGTATTTATTTAGATGACCGGTTCCGATAAAAATATTTTACCTTCTCCCGATCTTCAACTTTACAGTTCAGAAAATGTCCGCCAGCTACGTCATCTGCGATACAAAGCGCAAATGGCAGAGATTAATTGAAATGTAAAGTTGAAGATCAGAAGATGGTAAAATATTTTTACCGAATCCGGTTATCTAGATTATGAAACGTCCTCTTAGAAAAATTATAAATTACTGTGCTGGTAAACCTCTTACGTTATTTGATTTTCAAACAGCTGAGCAAAACTGAACGCACAGAGACATTTCTCTCTTTACTTATTCTGTCACACAATATCTTTAGCGCAACGCAATCTGACTTCCAATAATCCCTACAAAAGAATGGCCCTGACTAACAATAACCTGCACCTTTCATGAATCACTCACCTGACAAAAATCTTCGTTACTCGAACTACTGCAATACAGCGAGTACCAATACTGCCAGCTAAATAAAAGATACTTATTACGGAACGCACTAACTACTGATAGGCATAGTTAGCAAATGAAAGATTTTGATAGAGAACAAACAATGTATTTACCTTAATAATGTTCAAAAGTCATCTTATATATATATATATATATATATATATATATATATATATATATATATATATATATATATCCTCTTTCTGACGGACACACGTCCATATCGTCCGCTCTCAAAACTATGGCATCTCTGTCCCCACATTCACCACTGCTGGCGGCTCACCTCCAACTGCACAACGCTAGGTGGTAGCCTTTAAATCGGCCGCGGTCCGTTAGTATACGTCGACCCGCGTGTCGCCACTATCAGTGATTGCAGACCGAGCGCCGCCACACGGCAGGTCTAGTCTAGACTCCCTAGCACTCGATCCAGTTGTACAGCCGACTTTGTTAGCGATGGTTCACTGTCATGTACGCTCTCATTTGCAGAGACGACAGTTTAGCATAGCCTTCAGCTACGTCATTTGCTACGACCTAGCAAGGCGCCATATTCAGTTACTATGTATCCTGAACAGATAACATTGTGAATCATGTACCGTCAAGAGCGACGTTCATCATTAATGGATTAAAGTTAAGTATCAAACCAGCTACGTCCGCTTTCTGAATTCTAATTCCTTGTTATGTTCCAGACCTCACGTCAGTATAGTTCTTCTCTCGCCAGCCTGCGTGAGCTAAAACGCGTGCATTTCGGCCTCCTCTCGTAACACGGTGTGGCTCCAGGATCATTGGCTTTCAATTATCGGACTGGCGTACAGTTTTAGTCTGCCAGGAAGTTGCTTATCCCAGACTCACAGAAAAATAATTTAAGAACAGAACGGAACCATTGAACTATGACCGCCTACTCACTGGACGCTATGCTCTGCGACAGAATCAACTGAGCGACGCTAACGCTTAGACAGAGGGAACGTCCAATACGACAGTGCAGTGGCACGCACAAATCCCGTGTCATTTTCGTCCGACACCGAACCGAAGCGTCGTGTGGCCTCGCAGTTTGGGCGTCAGTATTCAGAGCCGAGAAGAGGCGGCGGCTACGGCGCGGCAGCCCGAGGACATGGTGGAATTCTTCTTGTCTTTTTTTTTCCGGCGCGGCGCGGCCGGAGGGATGAAAGACGCGCTGAGTCGCGGGAATTCAGCCCCCCGCCCCCGCATCGCCGGGTTCGCGTCTGGAAGGGTTGCCGGGACGAGGAGGATGCGGGAAAAAAGGGAGAAGCGAAGAATGGCCGCAAGAACGAAAGGGTTAATTGCGCGTGGGATGGGGAGAGATGCGAGAGGCCGGCAGGGGTGCGGCTGGCAGCGCTGTGGCACCGTACCGGCGTCGCTCCAGCAGGTGCTCTCCGCCGACACTGCACGCTCCACTGGTCCCGTCAAGTCCACCGCTGTCTAGGTTTTCGCGGGGTGTCAAAGCAACAAAATCTTCACGGGTTTTTGCTGCATATAGATCTAAGTGTCAGGAAGTCGTTTCTGAAAGTATATGTATGGAGTGTAGCCAAGTATGGAAGTGAAACATGGACGATAACTAGTTTGGAGAAGAAGAGAATAGAAGCTTTCGAAATGTGGTGCTACAGAAGAATGCTGAAGATTAGATGGTTAGATCACATAACTAATGAGGAGGTAATGAATAGGATTGGGGAGAAGAGGAGTTTGTGGCACAACTTGACTAGAAGAAGGGATCGGTTGGTAGGACATGTTCTGAGGCATCAAGGGATCACCAATTTAGTATTGGAGGGCAGCGTGGATGGTAAAAATCGTAGAGGGAGACCAAGAGATGAATACACTAAGCAGATTCAGAAGGATGTAGGCTGTAGTAAGTACTGGGAGATGAAGAAGCTTGCGCAGGATAGAGTAGCATGGAGAGCTGCATCAAACCAGTCTCAGGACTGAAGACCACAACAACAACAACAACAAGATCGCATTGTGAGCGAGACGTTACGGAGAGGGTAATCTCTTTGCGACGTACGGCGAAATGCCGGGGTATCGTAGACAGTCTACTTGTATAGACAGTAAAATCTTGCAAATAAAGTAAGGTGCTGCTACTTGATAACGGGTTTACAGCTGCTGAGGACTAGATGACAGACTACTGTATGTACAGGGTGTAACGCGTTTAGGTGCAGATAGTTTTATACACTACTGGCCATTAAAATTGCTACACCACGAAGATGACGTGCTACAGACGCGAAATTTAACCGACAAGAAGAAGATGCTGTGATATGCAAATGATTAGCTTTTCAGCGCATTCACACAAGGCTGGAGCCGGTGCCGACACCTACAACGTGCTGACATGAGGAAAGTTTCCAACCGACTTCTCATACACAAACAGCAGTTGACTGGCGTTGCCTGGTGAAACGTTGTTGTGATGCTTCGTGTAAGGAGGAGAAATGCGTACCATCACGTTTCCGACTTTGATAAAGGTCGGATTGTAGGCTATCGCGTTTGCTGTTTATCGTATCGCGACATTGCTCCTGGAGATCCAATGACTGTTGGCAGAATATGGAATCGGTGGGTTCAGGAGGGTAATACGGAACGCTGTGCTGGATCCCAACGGCTTCGTATCACTAGCAGTCGAGATGACAGGCATCTTATCCGCATGGCAGTAACGGATCGTGCAGCCATGTCTCGATCCCTGAGTCAGCAGATGGGACGTTTGCAAGACAATAAGCTACGAGACCATGGCTGCGGTTACCCTTGACGCTGCATCACAGACAGCAGCGCCTGCGATGGTGTACTCAACGACGAACCTGGGTACACGAATTGCAAAACGCCATTTTTTCGGATGAATCCAGGTTCTGTTTACAGCATCATGATGGTCGCATCTGTGTTTGGCGACATCGCGGTGAACGCACATTGGAAGCGTGTATTCGTCATCGCCATACTGGCTCTACCCTTCATTTGATCCCTGCGAAACCCTACATTTCAGCAGGGTAATGCAAGACCGCATGTTGCAGCTCCTGTACGGGCCTTTCTGGATACAGAAAATGTTCGACTGCTGCCCTGGCCAGCACATTCTCCAGATCTCTCATCAACTGAAAACGTATGGTCAATGGTGGCCGAGCAACTGGCTCGTCGCAATACGCGTAACTACTCTTGATGAACTGTGGTATCGTGTTGAAGCTGCATTGGTAGCTGTACCTGTACACGCCATCGAAGCTCTGTTTGAAACAATGCCGAGACGTATCAAGGCCGTTATTACGGAAAGAGGTGGTTGTTCTGGGTACTGATTTCTCAGGATCTATGCACCCAAATTGCGTGAAAATGTAATCACATGTCAGTTATAGTATAATATATTTGTCCAATTAATACCCGTTTATTATCTGCATTCTTCTTGGTGTAGCAATTTTAATGGTCAATAGTGTATGTGGTACACACATCAGTGTGTCGGTTGTTTGTTTCTCTGTGTCGAATAGTCTTCCCACAAATACGTTGCAAACTTTACTGCCTGATGTTTGCTATACGATCGTAAATGCAGCACTAAGCGAACAACACCGTTCAGTATAGACTAATCGTTTTGGATCCATGTGTCCACACGTCAGTACCTGACCTGTTACACAGGAAAGATAAACATTAATGGCTTGCTATTGCCACACATACTTGGAGGTACTAATCAATCTGAAAACACGAGACTTGAAACAGCAGTGACATTAGTCTGCAAACGTCATAATTTGCGGTGTAACGTTGTTCAGTACACCATCCTCAGTCACCAATAGAAATATCTGCACTTGTGCCCATTACACCCCACATATATTGACTGTTACAGGAACTAAATGAAACATATATACACAGTGTGTCAACGATAACTATTTACAACGTACCGCATCAGTTTGGGGGAAGACGAGACGAACAATTTTATATAAGAAAATTTTTTGGAAATGTGTGGTAAGTTCCTATGGGACCAAAGTGGTGAGGTCATCGTTCCCTAGGCTTACACTCTACTTAATCTACCTTAGGCAAATGACAACACACTCACCCATGCCCGTGGGAGGACTCGAACCTCCGACGTCGGGAGCCGTGCAAACCGTGGCAAGGCGCCCAGACCGCGCGGCTGCACACTTATAGCCTATCAAGCTGGGAAGCAACCTCAAATTGGCCTACAAAAGGCACGTAATTATAGTGAATGCACGACGCTATGTGAGATTGTTAATATCTTCTCACCCATTTGCGTCAGCAGCTTAATATTGCGCTTATAAATTGTACAACTAACATTAGTGTAAATTTTAACTCACAATTTTATGGAATGTAATAGCATAAAATTAACAAATAAGAGGTTTTGTTCGTCTGATTTTGCAATGAGGCAATAATAGTGCTTCTAAGGGGTAATTTTCGGTTTTTAAATCCGGCTTATTCAAAGAACTCAATGTATTTCTTTTTCTGTTTACTCAAACATGTTCCGACACCTATGTGTCATCTTCTGCGATTCTCGATTTATTTTTGTAAAATATTATACAAAACCCAAGGTTGTTTTTGTATTTTAGGCCTAAAAACTGTAACATACGTATTTCCTTAAATCTTTATTTACTGTTCACCAGGAACTACATTACTTGTGAAAATGTGTTCCAACAGATCAGCTTGTTTTTATACCTTTTATCGTTTTGACAGCATGTCACCTGCATTGAAGTCGGAAGGAAATTTGCACATTTTTCAAAATACTTTTCCGTAAGTAGTGGTTGTGTATGCCACTGTTCTTGCATTTTTCTTCCTGCTATGTGTCTTTGATGTGTTCTCTTTTTCTATTGTGATTATGTAAACCGTTTTCAGCTTCATTTTATAATTCACTTTCACATGTTTTATGGTACTTGTTTCTTCAGAATGGGATTTGAACGAACACTTATGTCGCCATAATTATAGAGATCTTATTGTCGCTGCGCACTTGTTCGTCGTATTGTTTCTGTTCACAATTGCGCCAGTTTTGAATTTTTTGCGAAAACTTCTCGTGGTGCGTCTGCTATGATTTTGGATATTTGAGGAGTTTTGAGTACTGTGTACTGTTGTTGCACAGTGTTTCGTATTCGATCACTGCTTTCTGTATGTGGTGGTTCTCCTCTGTTGTAAATTTTCGATGCTTTATCTGAGGATCTTGATATCAGTCTCCATATTGTGTGAGTGGTGGTTTCCTTGTATTTGATGATCTGCAAAATTGGAATGTGTAGTGTCTCTTTTTTTTTAACTCTTCGGTATGCTATTTGATTTAAAATTTCTGCATGTTAGGCCTATGCAGATATACTGGCACGAACATCAGTTACTTCAAGCACAGCTGTAAGCCAATTGCCCTGTAGCGTTCATTCCACTGATCCCAAACGACCACCATTTGCGACTTGTTGTGTCAAGCGAGAGCTTGTTGGAGGGAAGGGTGGAGGTCTGCTGTGTTTTCTGATGAAAGGTGGATCTGCCTCGGTGCCAGTGATGACCCCGTGTGTTGGTTAGAAGGTGGCCGGTTGAGGGCCTGCAACCAACCTGTCTGCATCCTAGACTCACTGGATCTACAGCTGGAGCTATGATCTGATGTGCGATTTCGTATGATATCAGGAGCACACTCTTGGTCATCCCACGCAAGCTGATTTAAAATTTGTACGTCAGTCCGGTGATTCGACCTGTTGTGCTGGCATACGTAAACAGCATTCCAGGGGGCGTTTTCCAACATGATAACGCTCGTCCACATACCGGTGTCGTAACCCAACATGCTCTACAGAGTGTCGACCAGGCTGTTGCCTTGGCCTGCTCGATTACCAGATACGTCTCCAGTCGCGCACATAGGGGACATCATCGGACGACAACTCCAGCGTTATCCACAGAACGCATTAACCGCCACTGTACTGACCGACCACCTGCAACAGGCCTGGAACTCCAGTCCACAAACTGACGTCCTGCGACTGTATAGCGCAATGCACTCACGTTTGCATGCTTGCATTCAAATTCTGGCTGTTACATCGGTTATTAAGGTACCAGTATTTCACGTTTACAATGGCTCAACTCACGCTTACATTAGCCTGTGATCTTGCAAACGATAATCATTTAAATATGTTACCTAGACAAATGTGTTTCGGAAACTTCGTTTTGGTGTTGCGATTTTTTTTCCGTCAGTGTATTTTTGTGTCAGTGGATAATTGGTCTGGTTGTGAATAGATATACTTAAGACATTAGGTTTCCTAAATATTCCAAAATTTGTTGTTGATTTTGTGTATGGTGATAACTCTGAAACTTAGTTTCATGTTTACGCGTGTCTCAATGGTTAATTTTATTTTAGGGTGGTCTATGATTATGTCAGTGTGTAGTTATTTCATCCAGATGTCTGTATGATCTATGAAGTAAATGATGGCGTCAACGTAACAGTACTAGCATATAAACTTTTTTATTGTTTTGCATGTGTAATTTTACTGAATATTTTGCTTCCAGTGTAGTTCATAAATAAGCTCTCAAGAAACCACTGATGGGTGGGTCCACTGGTAGGTCTTCAGTATGGAAATAGAACTCTTTGTTAAAAATGAAATATTTCTGTTCTTTTGCAACCAAATGGCTTGAATTTCATCTATGTGTGCATCTTTTGTGTTCCCTTGTGTTTGCAGTTGTACTTTAATAATATTGATTGTTGCTCCTATTGACACATTTGTGTGTATGTATTTGATGACAAAGAGGATGAGACATTTGTGTTAAGATACGTCTGGGTAAATAGAAAAGGACGTTGTGTTTAGCATAAGGCAGAGCTTAAAAATTCAAATTTAACTGCTAAACACGGAAGAAACGTCGACATGGGTTGTGACAGGGAGGGCATCTGGCCACCAATGACATTGCCAAATCCAACAATTAATGAGTCAAACCCATGAGGATAAGAGATAAAGTCCAGGAAAAAGAACTAGAAAGCAAAAAAGGGGGTGATGAAGAGTCATAGGAAGGAGACTGACAGAAAAGCTGGGAACAACACTGTAGCAGCAGAAGTAAAAATATTCCACCTACAGAGTAACATTACATGGAGTGGCTGAATATAGCGATGCATTAGAAGTAGGCTAGCAAAGGGCAAGAAAGCTTTCTTTAGTAAAATAACTCTCCCCGCGTCAGATACTGAAATGTAAATGAGAGAGATGAATGTAAATGAAACGTGTAGTACCGGCAATCTGGACAAGAAAGAAATGTTAGAGTTTGACTTGTGGCCCTGACAAAGAACATTAAAAATTAAGTGTACAGATAAAGCACTAAATGTAGAAATACTGAAAAGAATACGTGAGGGATGATGTCTATGGGTGACCGTGCCCATGAACTGACAGGTCAGCGGGACAGTAGTAACTTGGCGCTAAAAGGAGGAGTAAAGGAGGTAAACCGTAGGTGTCGACACTGACTAGAACATGCAAAACAGATTACAGGGGTTAACGGGTGTAGTATAACGCATAGATGAAAAGATTGGGAGGGGAGGGCAGGTAGCATCAAAATTGTAGGAAAATTGGAAAATAACGCCAACAATCTTCCTATTTTGTGAATTATTTTACATACAGTACACTGTTTTCCGGTATACATGCATTTATACCCATAGGTAGTTCGAAGTTTGCTCTATTACAGTGTAGGTAAAATATGGGTGGCTTGGAAAATATTTTATGCACCCTTAAAATAGACAACCCGACTTAGATCATCCACATGTGGGGCAGATGATGTAAGTTGGGTTGCCTACCTCATATCGCGTGAAATATTTTCTAGGCCAGTTTTATTTCACCTACCCTGTAGTTGCCTGCCGTATGAAACTTCTGTTTCTGTATATCACAGGAAGTTTACTAAAATCAAATAAAACTGCAAATCTTTTTTGCAAGATCCCTTAAATTTCGGCCTTGCAACAGCAGAAATCCTGTTTCTTCTCTTGATACTTTGGCTGTATCCCTTCTGGCCATTTTCTTACTCCACTGGCAAACTGAAGCTACAGCACTCATTCCATCCTTTTAAACTCACGGACCACACCAGTACCCATACGACCACAGATACACAAGCATTAGAGATGTTGTTCACTGGCAAAGAGCATGCATAAACTGAATCTGTGGCTACACGGTCGACCCATGCTGGGATATCTTTGTAGTACTAGGAGCTACATTGTAGTGACTTCTTTGTTTTGGGTCGTTATTAGCATTGTAGAATCTTATAACATGGGAAGCAAGGAGAGGATGTTGTTTTGTGACCGGTATCCTCTTTCTGCAACACAACTGCACACATGTATTAAATGGGTTCTTTATTAACAAGAAAAAGAAGCTACTTATCTGTAAGCTAGTCCATGCGTTGTGATACAAGCTCTTCCATAATAGTCCACGTTGAAACCTTCCCGTCTCCTCTATATCTCATTTGTTACGCAACCTTCCCTTCTACAATAACTTATGAAACCTTCCCTTAGGATTTCTATAACAAATGAAATCTTCCCTTTGAAATTAATTCTCTTTCTCAATCTTCGCATACAGTTAGGATTTCTATAACAAATGAAATCTTCCCTTTGAAATTAATTCTCTTTCTCAATCTTCGCATACAGATTTAAATGCTGCTTATTAAAAGTAATTTTCTGATTATTTCGACGAAACATAGAATGTGTCGTCGTCGTGGCCCTCAGTCGTTACCTGCAATAATCCAAAACTGTTCCTTACCTTTTTTACTGTTACTGTATCGCCATCTGACTGCTACATCGAACTGCGACATGAATATACTTGCTCTGTTTTACTATACTCTATTAGCTCCTGGTGGGCTGTCATAATAAGTGGCTGTATTTATTACCAAAGCTGGCGTTATTCTTTAATAGTAAAGCTGACGTTATTCTTTAGTTAATTTGACTGAAGTTACGTAATTCATAGTTAAACTTTTTCTTGACAAAAATAAAATTTTGCAAAGTTTTACGTTGATGGTTTTTAGGATGGATTATAATCAGTAATGCAATATTGCTGGCAAAAATTAATTACATTCTGAATGAAATGATTTTACAAACGTTCAAATGGGACTTACTTTTTACAATAATCTTACAACTAGTATTGCGCAAACATACCTTCAGTAGTCTTGAGTTTCTCAACAACAACAAAATAATAATTCAATAATATTAGTTCCTCTTAAGATAATAGTTAACTGACGCCTGTGTACATCCGTTTATAATCTCTTGTAAATCATAGATGGTGGCTGGTAGGCACACCGCTCCTCTCAACCTCTCGCTTCAGACCTGCTACCGACTCAATTCACATCTCGCTTACTACTGACTTCCTACGAACGCTAAAGTGCGGTCCTTCCCGCCAACAATGCTTTCTAGTGCAGACAATCCCTGCTACCATTACAAAATGCATCAATGCGCGGTCTTTCCCGCTCTTTTCTTAAAATGTATCCATACGCGGTCTCTCGCGCCCTTTTTAAAATTATATCAATGTGCGCTCTCTCCTGCCAGCAATACTTTGGTGCAGACATTCCCTGCTACCACACTTATTTCCAACATGACAAATATTAATTGTTCCTACTTAATCCTATTAATAAAATATAAACATCTTTCATAAATTGTGGTTTGACAATATAAATATACACGTCTTACAACGTTAGCCACACTGCTGGTGAAGTTTAAGTCCCACTATAAACACTACACTCTCATAGCCAGTGATGTGAACTGACAGATGCCAACTAGAGTAGTAACTGAGCTAGTAACTGAGCTGACTGCTACCGCAACTGTCTCTGTCTGGGACTGTTCTGACTCTCTGTGACTGACTCACTGACTGGGCCCTCCCGTCCGCAGCGGCGATCTAAATACCGGCGGCCGAGAGGGCGTTGGAAGCGCATTGCTTGCGAGGCTGTCTTTGTACTCTCCCCTGATAGGCGCGCTTGATTCAGCGCCTATTATCGATCTTCTTGCAACCTCTTTGCCGATTGGTGTGCTGGCGACACTTAATGCCAGCACACTTGATGAGATTATTAAAGGAAGGGCCGGATTCTATGATGTACTGAGATTGAAACCTACATCTCCATTAGCTAAATTCTTTGCATCACGAAACTAATTTCTGATACCACCACGAAGTCCTGGAAACATCAAGTCGATTATAGAATTTCGACTTTTTCATATTGCATAGAGTGACTTGTGTCGACACAGTGCTGATTCATTGGGCTGTAACAGCCAGGTGTACCTATAGTGATGTGTGTGTCTTTCACAGTGTTCAAGTCATCTGCCTGATGTACAGAAGGCCACACTCAGAGGAGATCTTGTATTGCACAGCCTTGCATAGTATCCACTCATCTTTGACAGAACCAAAAAGTGCTGCTGTGTTCAATGGAGTGCGAAAAATCACTTTGGCTTTGTGCTTTGTGAGGCTCCGACCTATTTTTGACGACAGGCTTCCCACATATGACAGGAAAACCACTGATCTACATTGCTTTATGTCTTCTTCCTGGCCAACGGCCTCGCCGCAGCGGTAACACCAGTTCCCATCACCGAAATTAAGCACTGTCGGACTTGGCTTGCACTTGGATGTGCCACCGTCTGGGTCTGCTGAGTCCTGTCGGCAAGCGGGGTGCACTCAAGCCTTGTGAGGCCAATTGATGAGGTACTTGATTCAGAAGTCACGAAAACTGACAACCGCTGGGAGAGTGTGCTGACCACATGCCCCTCTGTATCTGCATCCGGTGACACCTAAGGGTGAGGATGACATGGCGGCCGGTCGGTACCGTTGGGCCTTCAAGGCCTGTTCCGATGGTGTTCCTCCTCATTCTTTATATCCATCCTAGGTTTTATTCGTAGCCCTTTCGCATGGCCTGGAGAATACATGTTAGCTTAAAAATCTGCTTCTGAGTATAAAAGCTCATCTGGCCACTGCTCTGGTCAGCAGTGCTATGTGCTGTCAGAAAACCGTGTGAAAGTTTGAAATGATCATAGTCTTTAATGAATGAGCAACAAGATTAAAATGTATCTCAACACTGTAAGTTTAAAGTCACTCGGAATATCAATCCACAACAATATGCTGTTTAACAACGTTAAAGCACTGGCTAGCGTTGTTTAATAACACTGGACGTTATAGAGTTATCTGCAGGAGCGTATCGATTCAGACAGCAGCTAGAGATCCGCCCAGTAGTTAATTTTTCGTCCGAAGGCTAACTACCACGCTGTCATGCGCTCTGAATGCTAATCGTGGCCGGACAGAGACGCTGCATGGGGCAGACCTCAGGCTGGCGGGGGAGGGGAGCAGGGAAGAAACTATCACTGTAATCACGCATCTTGACGTAATGCCTAGCTGTTCACTTCCGGTCAACTGCATCATCAGTTCCTCTTTGCTCCACTTTACTTTTGCTGAAAGTAGTGCGGATACTAGCTAGCAACCTCTGTCCGAACCTTTGAAGTGATGAATCCAATGACGAGGTTCATCGTCTTCTATTGGCCTCCAGACGAGGCAGCGCCCTGTTGGCGCGGAAGTGGGTAATTCCAAGGGCGTCACCTGTTGGGAGCAGCAGGTGTCGTTCCCTCGCGAGCGTCTGTATTCTGCTCACTGAGTAGTTCAGGAATACAGCCACGCGGCTGAGTACTAGCAAGGCGGTGCGACAAAACCAGAAAACTAATTGTTCATCATAGCGCGGACACGCACGGACCTGGTGTGACGCTATCACAAGATGACTGGAATTAGTTCAGACATAACACCTGTGTGCAAGTTGCCAACTACCTGATCATTACTCTTCAATTAGTGCACAGATAAACAATCACAGGTCACGGATTATTTCGTTCAATCCCAGTTTCGCTGTTCGTTGCCCTGGACACAACACGGTGGACGTTCAGAACACAGATTGGTGCTATAATCAACGCTAAGTGATTTGGTGTCCTCTGAAGGCGACGCCTACTTTCGCTCATTATTGTTTTTAGTAAGTCTTTCAAGACTGCCAATACGTACATCGAAAAAATCACCACTTCGATAGCAGTGTGCTAACCTACATCGTTAAACCGGTAAAACGGGCACCACTCACCTTTGCAGGTTGTCTGTCTATCAGCTTTCAGAAGCAACCTCGTAGTTGACGTAATGAATGAATTCTGCTACATTGGAAGCAAAATAACACACGACGAACGAAGAAACGAGGATATAACCGATTACCACAGCCGGAGAGAGCGTTCCTTTGCCAGTGGAAGTCTGCTAGTAACTTAGATGTGGATATCATTTAATAAAGACAAGGTATAATCTACCAATCAATAAAGGTAAGGTATAATTGTTGACAGAATTTAAAAAAATTAGGGTGGTATAATCTTACGTTTAAGTTTTTTTTTTATTGCATCATCAGTCTTCTGAATGGTTTAATGGTTTGATACGGCCCGCCACAAATTCCTCTCCTGTGCTAATCTCTTCATCTCAGAGTAGCACTTGCAACCTACGGCCTCAGTTATTTGCTGGATATATTCCAATCACTGTCTCCCTCTTCAGTTTTTTGCCCTCTGCAGCTCACTGCAGTACCATGGAAGTAATTCCCTGATGTCTTAACAGATGTCCTGTCATCCTGTCAATTCTTCTTGTCAGTGTTTCCCATATACTCCTTTCATCTACGATTCTGCGCAGTACCTCCTCATTCGCTATCTTATCAGTCCATCTAATTTCCAACATTGGTCTGTAGCACCACGTCTCAGATGCTTCGATTTTCCCACAGTCCATGTTTCACTACCATGCAATGCTGTGCTCCAAACGTATATTCTCAGAAATTTCTTCCCCAAATTAAGGCAAATGTTTGATACTAGTAGACTTCTCTTGGCCAGGAATACCCTTTTTGCCAGTGCTGGTGTGTTTTTGATTTGCTCCTTACTCCCTGCGCCATTGGTTATTTTGCTGCCTCGATAACAGAATTCGTTAACTTCATCTACTTCGTGACCATCCATCAACCCTGATGTTATGTTTCTTGCTGTTGTCATTTTTGCTACATCTCATTACCTTCGTCTTTCTTCGATTCACTGTCAATTGATATTCTGTAGTCATTAGACTGTTCAGTCCATTCATCAAATCGTGTAACTCTCCATCACTTTCACTCAGGATAGCAATGTCATCAGCAAATCGTATCACTGATATCCTTTCTTTTATTTCCATCATTGCTTCTTCCACGTACAGACTGAACAGTACGAACGAAAGATTACAAACCTGTCTTACACTATTTTATAATCTGAGCACTTCGTTCTTGGTCGCCCACTCTTATTATTCTCTCTTGGTTCTTGTTCATATTGTGTATTATCCGTCTCTCCCTGGAGCTTGTACCTATTTTTCTCAGAATTTCGAACATCTTGCATCATTTTAAGTTGTCGAACGCTTTTACCGGGTCGACAACAATATGAACGTGTCCAGATTTTTCTTTAGTCTTGCTTCCATTATCAACCATAACGTCAGAATTACCTCTCTGGTTTCTTTACCCTTCCAAAGGCTAAACTGATCTTCATGTAACACATTCTCAACTTTCTTTTCAGCGTCATAAAACGGAAATGATAACAAAATCTCAACATACAAAACATAATAAAGACAAAATAAGAACATTCACCGGTATACTTGGGAAGGCAGGGGAACCAGATCTGTCAATGACTATATAATAACAGATCAGGAATTCAGGAAGACTGTGAGGGACACACGTGTATTCAGGGGATTCTTTGATGACACTGATCATTATTTAATCTGCAGTGAAATTGGGATTGTGAGGCCGAAAGTGCAGGAGGTCAGGTCCATATGTAGGAGGATAAGAGTGGAGAAACTTCAGGATAAGGAAATCAGGCACAAGTACATAACAGCGATCTCAGAAAGGTACCAGTTAGTTGAATGTAGTCAATTACAGTCATTGGAAAAGGAATGGACAAGGTACAGGGACACAGTACTAGAAGTGGCTAAAGAATGTCTAGGAACAGTAGTGTGTAAAAGTAGGATGAAGCAAACAGCTTGGTGGAATGATACAGTCAAGGCAGCCTGTACAAGGAAAAATAAGGCGTATCAAAAATGGCTACATACCAGAACCCAGGTAGACAGAGAAAGTTATGTTGAAGAAAGAAACAAAGCCAAACAGATAATTGCAGCATCCAAGACGAAATCGTGGGAAGACTTTGGAAACAGGTTGGAGACTATGAGTCAAGCTGCTGGAAAACCATCTGGAGTGTAATTAGCAGTCTTCGAAAGGGAGGTAAGAAGGAAATGACAAGTATTTTGGACAGGTCAGGAAAACTGCTGGTGAATCCTGTGGATGCCTTGGGCAGATGGAGGGAATATTTTGAAGAGTTGCTCAATGTAGGTGAAAATGCGATCAGTAATGTTTCAGATTTTGAGATAGAATGGGATAGGAATGATGATGGAAATAGGATCACATTTGAGGAAGTGGAAAAAATGGTCAATAGATTGCAGTGCAATAAAGCGGCTGGGGTGGATGAAATTAAGTCGGAACTCATCAAATACAGTGGAATGTCAGGTCTTAAATGGCTACAAAGGATGATTGAAATGGCTTGGGAGTCGGGACAGGTTCCATCAGACTGGACAAAAGCAGTAATCACACCAATCTTTAAACATGGAAACAGAAAAGATTGTAACAACTACAGAGGTATCTCTTTAATCAGCGTTGTGGGTAAAATCTTCTCAGGTATTGTTGAAAGGAAAGTGCGAGTATTAGTTGAGGACCAATTGGATGAAAATCAGTGTGGGTTTAGGCCTCTTAAAGGTTGTCAGGACCAGATCTTTAGCTTACGGCAAATAATGGAGAAGTGTTATGAGTGGAACAGGGAATTGTATCTATGCTTTATAGATCTAGAAAAGGCATATGACCGGGTTCCTAGGAGGAAGTTATTGTCTGTTCTACAAGATTATGGAATAGGAGGCAAACTTTTGCAAGCAATTAAAGGTCTTTACATGGATAGTCAGGCAGCAGTTAGAGTTGACGGTAAATCGAGTTCATGGTTCAGAGTAGTTTCAGGAGTAAGACAAGGCTGCAACCTGTCTCCACAGTTGTTCATATTACACTCCTGGAAATGGAAAAAAGAACACATTGACACCGGTGTGTCAGACCCACCATACTTGCTCCGGACACTGCGAGAGGGCTGTACAAGCAATGATCACACGCACGGCACAGCGGACACACCAGGAACCGCGGTGTTGGCCGTCGAATGGCGCTAGCTGCGCAGCATTTGTGCACCGCCGCCGTCAGTGTCAGCCAGTTTGCCGTGGCATACGGAGCTCCATCGCAGTCTTTAACACTGGTAGCATGCCGCGACAGCGTGGACGTGAACCGTATGTGCAGTTGACGGACTTTGAGCGAGGGTGTATAGTGGGCATGCGGGAGGCCGGGTGGACGTACCGTCGAATAGCTCAACACGTGGGGCGTGAGGTCTCCACAGTACATCGATGTTGTCGCCAGTGATCGGCGGAAGGTGCACGTGCCCGTCGACCTGGGACCGGACCGCAGCGACGCACGGATGCACGCCAAGACCGTAGGATCCTACGCAGTGCCGTAGGGGACCGCACCGCCACTTCCCAGCAAATTAGGGACACTGTTGCTCCTGGGGTATCGGCGAGGACCATTCGCAACCGTCTCCATGAAGCTGGGCTACGGTCCCGCACACCGTTAGGCCGTCTTCCGCTCATGCCCCAACATCGTGCAGCCCGCCTCCAGTGGTGTCGCGACAGGCGTGAATGGAGGGACGAATGGAGACGTGTCGTCTTCAGCGATGAGAGTCGCTTCTGCCTTGGTGCCAATGATGGTCGTATGCGTGTTTGGCGCCGTGCAGGTGAGCGCCACAATCAGGACTGCATACGACCGAGGCACACAGGGCCAACACCCGGCATCATGGTGTGGGGAGCGATCTCCTACACTGGCCGTACACCACTGGTGATCGTCGAGGGGACACTGAATAGTGCACGGTACATCCAAACCGTCATCGAACCCATCGTTCTACCATTCCTAGACCGGCAAGGGAACTTGCTGTTCCAACAGGACAATGCACGTCCGCATGTATCCCGTGCCACCCAACGTGCTCTAGAAGGTGTAAGTCAACTACCCTGGCCAGCAAGATCTCCGGATATGTCCCCCATTGAGCATGTTTGGGACTGGATGAAGCGTCGTCTCACGCGGTCTGCACGTCCAGCACGAACGCTGGTCCAACTGAGGCGCCAGGTGGAAATGGCATGGCAAGCCGATCCACAGGACTACATCCAGCATCTCTACGATCGTCTCCATGGGAGAATAGCAGCCTGCATTGCTGCGAAAGGTGGATATACACTGTACTAGTGCCGACATTGTGCATGCTCTGTTGCCTGTGTCTATGTGCCTGTTGTTCTGTCAGTATGGTCATGTGATGTATCTGACCCCAGGAATGTGTCAATAAAGTTTCCCCTTCCTGGGACAATGAATTCACGGTGTTCTTATTTCAATTTCCAGGAGTGTATTTATGGATCATATGTTGAAAACAATAGACTGGCTGGGTGAGATTAAGATATGTGAACTCAAAATAAGCAGTCTTGCATATGCGGATGACTTAGTTGTGATGGCAGATTCGATTGAAAATTTTGAAAAGTAATATTTCAGAGCTAGATCAGAAATGTAAGGACTATGGTATGAAGATTAGCATCTCCAAAACGAAAGTAATGTCAGTGGGAAGGAAATATAAACGGATTGAGTGCCAAATAGGAGGAACAAAGTTAGAACAGGTGGACGGTTTCAAGTACTTAGGATGCATATTCTCACAGGATGGCAACATAGTGAAAGAACTGGAAGCGAGATGTAGCAAAGCTAATGCAGTGAGCGCTCAGCTACGATCTACTCTCTTCTGCAAGAAGGAAGTCAGTACCAAGACTAAGTTATCTGTGCACCGTTCAATCTTTCAACCAACTTTGTTGTATGGGAGCGAAAGCTGGGTGGATTCAGGTTACCTTATCAACAAGGTTGAGGTTACGGATATGAAAGTAGCTAGGATGATTGCAGGTACTAGTAGATGGGAACAATGGCAGGAGGGTGTCCACAATGAGGAAATCAAAGAAAAACTGGGAATGAACTCTATAGATGTAGCAGTCAGGGCGAACAGGCTTAGATGGTGGGGTCATGTTACACGCATGGGAGAAGCAAGGTTACCCAAGAGACTCATGGATTCAGCAATAGAGGGTAGGAGGAGTCGGGGCAGACCGAGGACAAGGTACCTGGATTCGGTTAAGAATGATTTTGAAGTAATACGTTAAACATCAGAAGAGGCACCAATGTTAGCACTGAATAGGGGATCATGGAGAAACTGTACAAGTGGGGCTATGCTCCAGACTGAACGCTGAAAGGCATAATCAGTCTTAAATGATGATGATGATGATGAGACAAAAAATACAACAACGCAACTTACGAAATGTTGGCTACTGCAAGCCGATGTTGATCATGCTGAACCATACAGTCGCATTATCTGTGGATTTCAAGAGTAATAATACAGAAGGATAATGATTTTCATACAGCGGCAACGTTCCTCATGCACGCACAGCAACAGGCCATATGTACTCAGGACACAGCATGAGTAGTCAAAGCATTTGTAGCCTCAAAGACAACACCAAGATGTCCAGTAGATATAAATCATGCCGTAAAAAGATATTTTTGAGACAAAAAACAAAGATTATTACGACAGTTATAGCGCAGTCATGCTGCATGTGTAAAAATCACATGCAGCAGCTATTAAAAACCAGTTTCATTTCTTTTCTTTTTTTTTTTCTTCTTGCCTCTTTTTTCCTCTGAGATGTAATACTATGTACTTTGTACTGGTTAACCCTAGTTAGTTTTTCTTCTATCCATGATGATGTTTCTCGGTAATATATTGGGAACTTGGGAACCTTGAACTTAATTATTTCTTCCTGTCTATCGGGACATGTTTTACACTGAATTCAACATTTTACCAAGAATTTGGCACTCTGAACTGGTTTCCAAGATTATTGTCACAAATGTAATCTTTATTAACTCGACTGTTTCTCGTTGGCACTACCTCAAAAATGTGTATGATGTTGTTGTTGACATGGTCTTCGGTACGGAGACTGGTTTGATGCAGCTCTCCATGCAACTCTATCCTCTGCAAGCTTCTTCATCTCCGAGTCACTACTGAAACCTACATCCTTCTGAATCTGTTTAGTGTATTCACCCCTTGGTCTTCCTCTACGACTTTTACCCTCCACGCTTCCCTCCAATATTAAATTGATGATCCCTTGATGCCTCAGAACGTATCCTCCCAGCCGATCCCTTCTTTTCGTCAAGTTGTGCCACAAATTTCTCTTCCCCTCCAATTCTATTCAGTACCTCCTCATTAATTACGTGATCTACCGATCTAATCTTCAGATTCTTTTCTAGCAGCTCGTCTCGAAGGCTTCTATTATTGTCTTGTCTAAACTATTTATCGTCCATGTTTCACTTCCATACATAGCTACACTCAATACAAATACATTCATAAAATACTTCCTGACACTTAAATCAATGATCGATGTTAACAAATTTCTTTTCTACAGAAACGCTTTCCTTGTCATTGCCAGTCTACATTTTATATCCTCCCTACTTCGACCATCATCAGTTACTTTGCTCCCCAAATAGCAAAACTCCTTTACTACTTTAAGTGTCTCATTTCCTAATCTAATTCCCTCAGCATCACCTGATTTAATTCGACTACATCCCATTATCCTCGTTTTGCTTTTGTTGACTTTCATCTTATACCTTCCTTTCAAGATACTGTCCACTCCGTTCAACTGCTCTTCCAGGGCCTTTGGTGTCTCTGGCAGAACTACAATGTCGTCGGCGAACCTCAAAGTTTCTATTTCTTCTCCATGGATTTTAATTCCTACTCCAAATTTTTCTTTTGTTTCCTTTACTGCTTTCTTAGTATACAGACTGAATAACATCGGAGATACGCTACAACCCTGTCTCACTCCCTTCTCAACGACTGCTTCCCTTTCATGCCCCTCGACTCTTATGACTGCCATCTGGTTTGTGTACAAATTCTAAATGGCCTTTCGCTCCCACCGTCAGAATTTGAAAGAGAGTATTCCAGGCACCATCGCCAAAAGCTTTCTCTAAGTCTACAAATACTAGAAACGTAGGTTTGCCTTCCTTTAATCTATCTTCTAAGATAAATCGTAGGGTCAGTATTGTCTCACGTGTTCCAACTTTTCTACGGAATCCAAATTGATCTTCCCCGAGGTCAGCTTCTACCAGTTTTTCGATTCGTCTGTAAGTTATTCGTTTTAGTACTTTGCAGCCATCATTTATTAAACTGATAGTTTGGTAATTTTCACACCTGTCAGCTCCTGCTTTCTTTGGGATTGGATTATTATATTCTTCTTGAAGTCTGAGGGTACTTCGCCTGTAGAGTTTTGTCAAGGCAGACTCTCCCAAGGCTATTAGTATTGTAATGGAATGTTGTCTACTCGTGTAGCCTTGTTTCGACTTAGGTCTTTCAGTGCTCTGTCAAACTCTTCACGCAGTATCATATCTCCTATTTCATCTTCATCAAATTCCTGTTCTATTTCCGTAATATTGCCTTCAAGTACCTCGCCCTTGTATAGACCCTCTATATACTCCTTCCACCTTGCTGCCATGCCTTCTTTGCTTAGAACTGGTTTTCCATCTGAGAGCTTCATGTTCATATAAGTGGTTCTCTTTTCTCCAAAGGTCTTACTATTTTCCTGTAGGCAGTATCCATCTTACCCCTAGTGATACATCTTTACATTTGACCTCTAGCCATCCCCGTTTAGAAATTTTACACTTTCTCTCGATCTCATTTTTGAGACGTTTATATTCCTGTTTGCCTGCTTCATTTACTGCATTTTTATATTTTGTCCTTTCATCAGTTAAATTCAATATCTCTTATGTTACCCAAGGATTTCTAATAGCTCTCGTCTTTTTACCTGTTTGATCCTCTGGCGCCTTCACTATTTCATCTCACAAAGTTGCCCGTTCTTCTTCTAGGGTATTTGTATCCCCCGTTCTTGTCAATCGTTCCCTAATGCTCTCTCCGAAACTCTCTATGACCTCTGATTCTTTCAGTTTATCCAGGTCCCACCTCCTAAAAATGCCACCTTTTTGCACTTCCTTCAGGTTTAATCTGCAGTTCATAACCAATAGTTTGTGGTCAGAGTCCACATCTGCCCCTGGAAATGTCTTACAATTTAAAACCTGGTTCCTAAATCTCTGTCTTACCATTATATGATCTATCTGAAACACTCCAGTGTCTCCAGGCCTCTTGCACATATACAGTCTTCTTTCATGATTCTTAAACCAACTGTTATCTGTGATTAATTTATGCTCTGTGCAAAATTCTACAAGGCGGCTTCCTCTTTCATTCCTTACCCCAATTTCATATTCACCTACTACTTTTCCTTCTCTTCCTTTTCCTACTATCGAATTCCAGTCCTCCATGACTATTAAATTTTCACGTCCCTTCACTATCTGAATAATTTCTTTAATCGAATCATACATTTCTTCAATCTCTTCATCATCTGCGGAGCTAGTTGGCGTATAAACTTGTACTATTGTGGTAAGCGTGGGCTTCTTGTCTATCTTTGCTACAATAGTGCGTTCACTGTACTGTCGGTAGTAGCTTACTCGCGCTCCTATTTTTTAATTCATTATTAAAACTACTCCTGCATTACCCCTATTTGATTTTGTATTTATAACCCTGTATTCACCTGACCAGAAGTCGTGTTCCTCCTGCCACCGAACTTAAGTAATTCTCACTATATCTAGCTTTACCTATCCATTTCCCTTTTCAAATTTTCTAACCTACCAGGCTGATTAAGGTATCTGACATTCCACGCTCCGATCCGTAGAATGCCAGTTTTTTCTGCTGATAACGACGTTTTCCTGAGTAGTCCCCGCCTGGAGATCCGAATTGGGAACTATTTTACACCCGGATTTTTTACCGAAGAGGACGCCATCATAATTTAACCATACAGGAAGCTGCATGCCCTGGGGAAAAATTACGGCTGTAGTTTCCCCTTGCTTTCAGCCGTTCGCAGTACCAGCAGAGCAAGGCCGTTTTGGTTAACGTTACAACGCCCGATCAGTCAGTCATCCAGACTGTTGCCCCTGAAACTACTGAAATGGCTGATGCCCCTCTTCAGGAGCCACACGTTTTTCTGGCCTCTCAACAGATACCCCTCCGTTGTGGTTGCACCTGTGGTACGGCTATCCGTAACGCTGAGGCACGCAAGCCTCCTTACTAACGGCAAGATCCATGGTTCGTGGAAGGAGAACAAACGTTAGTCGCTTACTACACTCGCCTTCAGAAAAAATAGAACCCCTTGGACGACTAGAGATAGGTCGTTCATATTATGAGGATACGTACGCTTCTATGTTCTGCAGAAAGATTAGCATCTGAACCATGTCGGTCCGCCGGTTCAAGGTCAACATTGATATTGCGGAGAAATACCACCTGCCGGTATAATGTGCCTGCGACTCTCGTCGTCGCTATAAACCGAAGTTAATTAATCAGTGTGACTTGAGCAGGCGTGAGGGACCCCCCGCAGACGTATGCGCGTCAAATCAGTGAGTTTGAAAGAGGGCGCATTATTGGCATGAGAGAATGTGATGCATTCATCCGGTAAATTGCTGCTCGTGTGGGACAAAGTGTTTCGGTAGTGCAACAGCTGTGTACAGAATGGTTCACGAAAGGCCGTATAACATGACGAGATGGGTCAGGCGCACCACACAGACCACCCCGCGAGAAGATCGACACCTCATCTGAACGGCATCGCAAGACAGATCTGCGTCCTCCTCGGCTCTGCCGCAACAGTGTAACTCATCGCACACTACCAGGAACGACACTCCGTCGCCATTTATTACGGCATGGGTTACGTGCGCGTCGTCCACTTCTCCGCCTACCTTTGTCGAATGTGAAGAAACACGCTAGACGGCAATGCTGTATGCAACAACGTCATAGGCGATAGGAATGGGATCATATAGTGTTTTCGGGCGAGTCCAGGTTATGTTTATTAGAAAATGATTGCCGCATTTTTGTTCGCCGCAGACAGCGGGAGTGGCATCACAGTGACTGCTTTCGCACAAAACACACAGTGCCAACTCAAAGCGTTATGATGTGTGGTGCTATTTGGTACAACCACTAATAATAGTTGGCGCGTGTCCAAGGGACTGCGACCAGTGTGAACTAAGTTAATGATATCCTGCTACCCGTAGCCATACCCCTTCAACACAACATCCAGATGCCATTTTTCAGCAAAACAATGCATGAACAAATGTTGCTGTCCGAATACGTGCGCTCATGGTGTTATAGCATGTCAACCTTTTGCCCTGGGCCGCCAGGTGACCAGACATGTCATCAATTGGAAATGTGTGGGATATGACGAAACGCAGGGTGCAGTGCTGCCACCCAGTTCCATCACCACAGATGAACTTTGGAATCACGTGAATGCAACATGGATGGCTATACCACATGGCGCCGTTCGCGTCTTATGTGTGTCGGTGCCATGAAGTACGCAACAAGCTATCAGGGCACATGACGGCCCCTTGTCTACTGGGCAACTAGGCTGAACCGAGGTGACTGAAATGAATTTCTGTAGAACATACTAATGTACACGTCCTGTGAATATGAACGTCCTGTCTCTAGTCGTTCAAGGGGCTCTATTTCTTCTGAACATCAGTGTAAATTTATGCTTTTCACGCAATAAAACTTCTCCATAAGGTATGATGTTTAAATTTATTACTTCTTTAATACTAACTCTATTTATAACACTTCTGGGAGTCTACGGTACCGACAATATGTTCGTCGACCGCACCCGGCACGCCTCTCACAGCTACGCGAGAGACGGCACAGCCAAATCTTCTGCCAAATCTTCTGTCTCCGATGGGGGACCAACGGTTGTGCAGTACCAGAGAACGCTGAATTCACATGACCCGACTGCCTACGTCACTGATTGGCCGGTGGATCATTTTAAGCTGCTGCACTCTGAGCTTCATCTTCAGCTTTAGTGGATCTATAGACTTATCAGCCTTACTCCATTATACAGGGTGGTCCATTGATAGTGACCGGGCCAAATATCTCACGAAATAAGCGTCAAACGAAAAAACTACAATGAACGAAACTCTTCTAGCTTGAAGGGGGAAACCAGATGGCGCTATGGTTAGCCCGCTACATGGCGCTGCCATAGGTCAAACGGATGTCAACTGCGTTTTTTTTTTAAATAGGAACCCCCATTTTTATTGCATATTCGTGTGGTACGTAAAGAAATATGAATGTTTTAGTTAGACCACTTTTTTCGCTTTGTGATAGATGGCGCTGTAATAGTCGCAAACGTATAAGTACATGGTATCCCACAACATTCCGCCAGTGGTAACGGTATTTGCTTCGTGATACATTACCCGTGTTAAAATGGACCGTTTACCAATTGCGGAAAAGGTCGATATCGTGTTGATGTATGGCTATTGTGATCAAAATGCCCAACGGGTGTGTGCTATGTATGCTGCTCGGCATTCTGGACGACATCATCCAAGTGTCCGGACCCTTCGCAGGATAGTTACGTTATTTAAGGAAGCAGGAAGTGTTCAGCCACACGTGAAACGTCAACCACGACCTGCAACAAATGATGGTGCCCAAGTCGGCGTTTTAGCTGCTGTCGCGTCTAATCCGCATATCAGTAGCAGACAAATTGCGCGACAATCGGGAATCTCAAAAACGTCGGTGTTGAGAATGCTACATCAACATCGATTGCACCCGTACCATATTTCTAGGCACAAGGAATTGCATGGCGACGACTTTGAACGTCGTGTACAGTTCTGCCACTGGGCACAAGAGAAATTACGGTACGATGACAGATTTTTTGCACGCGTTCTATTTAGCGACGAAGCGTCATTCACCAACAGCGGTAACGTAAACGGGCATTATATGCACTATTAGGCAATGGAAAATCCACAATGGGTGCGACAAGTGGAACATCAGCGACCTTGTCGTGTTAATGTATGGTGCTGCATTATGGGAGGAAGGATAATTGGCCCCCATTTTATCGATGGCAATCAAAATGGTGCAATGTATGCTGATTTCCCACGTCATGTTCTACCGATGTTAGTAAAAGATGTTTCACTGCATGAGAGAATGGCGATATACTTCCAACATGATGGATGTCCGGTACATAGCTCGCATGCGGTTGAAGCGGTATTGAATAGCATATTTCATGACAGTTGGATTGATCGTCGAAGCACCATACCATGGCCCGCACGTTCGCCGGATATGACGTCCCCGGATTTCTTTCTGTGGGGAAAGTTGAAGGATATTTGCTATCGTGATCCACCGACAACGACTGACAACACGCGTCAGCGCATTGTCAATGCTTGTGCGAACATTACGGAAGGCGAACTACTCGCTGTTGAGAGGAATGTCGTTATACGTATTGGCAAATGCATTGAGGTTGACGGACATCATTTTGAGCATTTATTGCATTAATGTGGTATTTACATGTAATCACGCTGTAACATCTTGCGTTCTCAGAAATGATAAGTTCGCAAAGGTACATGTATCACATTGGCGCAACCGAAATAAAATGTTCAAACGTACCTACGTTCTGTAGTACAATTTAAAAAACCTACCTGTTACCAACTGTTCGTCTAAAATTGTGAGCCATATGTTTTTGACTATTACAGCGCCATCTATTACAAAGCGAAAAAAGTGGTCTAACTAAAACATTCATATTTCTTTACGTACTACACGAATATGTAATAAAAAATGGGGGTTCATATTTTTAAAAAAACGCAGTTGATATCCGTTTGACTTATGGCGGCGCCATCTAGTGGGCCAACCATAGCGCCATTTGGTTTCCCCCTTCAAGCTAGACAAGTTTCGTTCTTTGTAGTTTTTTCGTTTGACGCTAATTTCGTGAGATATTTGGCCCGGTCACGACAATGGACCACTCTGTATAAGAAGTGTAAAAGAACGGACCCCCAGAATTACAGACCAAGATCCCTAACTTATGTTTACCGCAGAATGCTTGAACATATTCTCAATTTGAATACAATAAATTTTCTTGAGAGAGAGAAACTCATGTCCACGAATCAGCGTGGCTTTAGAAAACATCGCCCATATGAAAGTCTGCTTGCCCTTTTCTCACATGATATACTGTGAACTATGGATGAAGGGCAACAAGCAAATTCCATATTTCTAGATTTCCGGAAAGCATTTGACACGGTGTCGCACTGTAGGCTGTTAACAGAAGTACGATCATATGGAGTAAGTTCACAAATATCTGAGTGTCTCGAAGACTTCTTGAATAACAGAGCCCCGTATATTGTCCTCGACGGCGAGTTTCCATCAAAGACAAGGGTATCGTCAGGAGTGTGATAGGACCGCTGTTGTTCTCTACATACATAATAGATTTGGAGGACAGGCTGAGCAGCAATGGTGGACAACAATCTGCGGTTGTTTGCTGATGATGCCACGTTGTACGGTAAGGTGTCGAAGTTGAGTGAGTGTAGGAAGATACAAGACGACAGACAAAATTTATAGTTGTTGTAATGAATGGCAGATAGCCCTAAATGTGGATGATAGCCATAAATGCGGATGAGTAGGAAGACCAAACCTGTAATTTTCGCATACGCTATTACTAGTGTCCAACTCGACACAGTCAAGTAGTTTAAATATCTAGGCTTAACTTTACAAAGCGATATGAAATGGAACGAACATGCGAGAACTGTGGTAAGGAAGGGGAATGGTGGACTCTGGTTAGTTGGGTGAATTTTAGGAAAGAGTGGTTCACTTGTAAAGGAGACCTCAAATAAGACGCTGGTACGACCTATTCTTGAGTAATTCTCGAGTGTTTGGGATCCATACCAGCTCGAATTAATGGAAGACATCGAAGCAATTCAGCGGCAGGCTGCTGGATTTGTTACCAGTATTTTCGAACAACACGTAAGCGCTACAGGGGCTGAAATGGGAATCCCTGGAGGGGAGGCAGCGTTCTTTTCGGGAAAAAAACTATTGAGAAAATTTAGAGTACCAGCATTTGAAGCTGACTGCCGAACGATCCTACTGCTGCCAACACATATTGCCCATAAGGACCACGAAGGTAAGATGCGAGAAATTAGGACTTATACGGAGGCATATAGATAGTCTTTCTTCCCTCGCTGTATTTGCTAGTGGAACAGGAAAGAGAAGTGGTACAGGGTACCCCCCGCCACGCACCGTACGGTGGCTTGCGGGGTATCTATGTAGATGTAGATGTAGATGTAGTGCGGAAAACTGCACTGAGTAAATCACGTCGATGTAGCACGACGCTACTACTAGTACGTGCGCCCGAGCAAAATTATGCACAGGTCCAGCAGAAAGCGTCACCGCTTCTTCCTCTGAACTGTTCACTTTTGTAACATAGTCTGCGACCAGTTTAGAAAAAGATATAGACGCTCTTTGTGCAGCACCTGGTTAACATATTTCAGGACTATACTCAGGCGCATATGACTCAAGTTGAGACCGATTTGTTCGATCTGCGGGCTAGCATATGCTGTACTCGTACCGCCCACCACACTCGACCGACTTAAGTGCTTTTGACTTTAACTTGATTGTTAAGATGAAGAAACGACCTCGTGGCATTCGCTTCAGACCTGTTAGAGAAATTCGTATGACTATAGACGGCTCCACTTGAACTGACAACATAACTGGTGCTGCTAAGGGTATCCTGAGACTTTCACATCGCTGACAACGAGGTGTATATAAAGCTGGTGACTACATTGATGGAGAGTAAAGTTTTGAAACATACATCCATTTTGTATAAGTTGTAAATAAATAGTTGCTACTATTAAAGTTCCTGCCCTCTTAAATGACATAGCCTCTCGTGTTGCCGGCAGGTGTGGCCGTGCGGTTGAGGGTGCTTCAGTCTGGAACCGCGTGACCGCTACGGTCGCAGGTTCGAATCCTACCTCGGGCATGGATGTGTGTGATGTCCTTAGGTTAGTTAGTTTTAAGTAGTTCTAAGTTCTAGGGGACTGATGACCACAGATGTTAAGTCCCGTACTGTTAAGAGCCATTTGAACCATTTGAACCTCTCGTGTTCCTATGCATATGCAGTGTGTATACTTGATTGATAGATGACAGTATACACAACGCAGTTCATTGGGAGCTGTCGCTTGAGAATGGCTTAATGGGCCGAAATCGCCATGGTAAGTAAATGCGGAAACTGTTGTCATTTATAAAATGTTCGTCTTGTCACAAATGCGTAAGCTTCCGCGGCCGATCTCAGTCTCATTTAAAAGCGCTGTGATCGTATTGCCGTGTCATAAAAGATACATCGGATTGCCACAAGGCAAAGTCTTTGTCCCGAGGAAGGCCGCTGAAACTCATTCGAAACTTCGATACATTTTAATATTTTAAATATAAGACTACTGTAAATATATGTTTGACATTGCGTCAGTCGTTAGAAGCGACCTAAAAGAATTATTATTCTTGAAGAATTATGTTTGCCAAGATGGCTAGTAGTTCTTTTTAATTACTGTTGTGTCGTAAAAAGCATGTATATCGAATAATGTTACAAGATCCGGTGATGACAGCGTAGATCTGTCGAAAACGGTAAAAGTAGTAAAAAGAGTAACTAGAAATGTTGGCAAACTTGAATCTTCAAGAATAATGCTACTGTATATATTAATGCACTTTTAAAGCTCTGCATTTTCCAAAGAACCTATACAAATATGACTGATGCATGAATAGATCCACAAAATCATCGAGTTTGCATTGTGTCAACCAGTTGGCATTACGAGTGCAGTGCCTTGACAAAAAGATGACAAAGTAAGAAAAAGAGTTTTGTATGTTAGAATATGCGGGATGTTTGTCTGTTACAACAGTGCAGCGTGCATTCAGAAGGAATTATGGAAACGAACCGCCTTGTAAACAGGGCACTGTGCTTAGATCTCGACGATTTAGAGGAACTGATTATCTCTGTATTTAGAAAAGTACCTGTGGACCAAGAGTGCCAGGTACAATCGTGGATAGGGTGACGGAAAGTTTCCTATGTAGTCCAAAAACATCAACTATCCACGCAAGCCACAAATGTGTAACACCGCAGCAAACTGTGTGAGACATTTGGCGACGACAGTTGGATTTAAAACTGAATCGTCTACCACGTGCAACAATTAAAACCGGAATATTATAGCCGGTACCTTTAATCTTGCATCGCGATGCACAAAGCGTCCGAAATGAACGTTTCACTTCCAAGCAGATATTCTACATTTACATCTACATGGATACTACGCAAATCACATTTAAGTGTCTGGCAGAGGGTATATCGGACCACCTTCACAATCCTCCACTATTCCAACCTCGTACAGCGTGCGGAAAGAACTAGCTCTGATTTCTCTTATTTCATCGTGGTGATCGTTTCTCCTATGTAGGTCGGTGTCAACAAAATATTTTCGCATTCGGAGCAGAAAGTTTGTGATTGGAATTTCGTGAGGAGAGAAGGTTCCGTCTCAACCAAAAATGTCTTTCTTTTAATTATGTCCAGCCCAAATCCTATATCATTTCAGTGAACACTCTCCCATATTCCGCGATAATACAAAACGTGCTGCCCTTCTTTGAACTTTTTCGATGTACTACGTCAGTCCGATCTGGTAAGGATCCCACACCGCGCAGCAGTATTCTAAAAGAGGACGGACAAGCGTAGAGTAGGCAGTCTCCTTAGTAGATCTGTTACATTTTCTAAATGACCTGCCAAGAAAACACAGCCTTTGGTTAGCCTTCCCACAACATTTTCTATGTGTTCCTTCCAATTTAAGTTATTCGTAATTGAAATTCCTTCTAAATCGTTTTGCAGTTTATTTTGACCTTCTGATGAGTTTATTAGTCGATAAACGACAGCGTCATCTGCAAACAACCTAAGACGGCTTCTCAGATTGTCTCCGATATCTTTTATATAGGTAAAGAACAGCAAAGGGCCTATAACACTACGTTGTGGAACGCCAGAAATCACTTCTGTTTTACTCGATGACTTTCCCTCAGTTACTACGAACGGTGACATCTCTGACAGGAAATCACAAATACAGTCACATAACTGAGACGATATTTCATAAGCACGCAATTTCACTACGAACCGCTTGTGTGGTACAGTGTCAGAAGCCTTCCGGAAACCCAGAAATACGGAATCGATCCGAAATCCCTTGTCAATAGCACTCAGCACTTCATGCGAACGAAGAGCTGCTTATGTTTCACAAGAACGATGTTATCTAAACCCATGTTAACTGTGTGGCAATAGACCGTTTTCTTCGAGGTAATTCATAATGTTCGAACACAATATATGTTCCAAAATCCTGCTGCATATCGACTTTAATGATATGGGCCTGTAATTAAGTGGATTACTCCTACTACCTTTCTTGAATATTGGCGTGACCAATGCAGCTTTCCAATCTTTGGGTACGGATTTTTCGTCGAGCGAACGGTTGTATATGATTGTTAAGTATGGAGCTGATGCATCAGCATACTCTGAAAGGAACCTAATTGGTATACAGTCTAGACCGGAAGACTTGCTTTTATTAAGTGATTTAAGTTGTTTAACTACTCCGAAGATATTTACTTCTACGTTAGTCATGTTGACAGCTGTTCTTGATTCGAATTCTGGAATATTTACTTCGTCTTCTTTTGTGAAAGCATTTCGGGAGGCTATGTTTAGTAACTCTGGTTTGGCATCACTGTCTTCGATAGTATCAACGACGATGCAACCTTTAATTTCTCTGGAAAGGTTATTCGCCACACTGTGAGAGTGTGGGGCACTGAAAATCCTCGTGAAACTATGGCGTGCGAACGAGATTCGCCGAAGGTTAAATTTTCTGTACAGTATAAGAGACAAAGTTGTGTGGTCAGTTTTTTCTTCCGTGAGAAGACTGTAGCTGCTACTTCCTACCTTGATATGTGACTGTTATAGTTGTTTCCACAGCTGACTACTAGAATTTTATGTTTCGAGAAGACGGCACACACTTCAATGGAGCAAAGATGTTCATCGCTACCTAAAAGACGAACTTCCGCGTCGCTGGTTTGGGCGTAATGGTGAAGATGATGTGGCTGTTTTGCCTGCTCGCCTAGCATAACGCCTTGTGACTTTTTCCTTTAGGGTTACGTTAATGCTAGCAATATTAACGTATTTTGGAAAAGACCCATTACCAAGGACGGCTGAGGGCAAGGGGGAGGGGCAGGGAAGGAATGGACGGACAACACTTTATGCCTACCATTTAAAGCGATACTGATGTGTAAGATTTAAAATACAAATTTCGGTAATTGTTGACTTTTATTTGCAAAATACTATTTAAAGAGATACAGATGTGTAAGTAGGTCCAGAACCTGAAATTACTGAACATGACATTCATTGGGGAAGTGACGTCTACTCCTAACACATAAATTTTTGGATTAACTTTAACTCAAAGTGTAAAAAAAATTATGGAATCTGTTAGAAGAACTCATTAAAAACAATGACTATTTTTTATAAAATGCATGTTTGACCATCAGATGCTTTTTTTAAAATTTAAAACCAAAATATCGACCAGTTTCAGCCAAAGACCATCTTCACGGATTTTATCCAAAGATACAAAAAATACATATAGTATACAGGAAATGTAACAAATTCTTTTCCAAGGAAGTGCAAAATATACATCAATACTCACAGGGTTAAAACAGTTTAAGCCACAATATCAGTTCTCTCATTACATAAATAATGGCTACGTCTCATATATAGACGAAGCCACGAATTCCCCACATGAGTTTGGAATGCAACCATACTAATGGTATGTGTAAGCGAAACAGTACTGAAGCGAAGATCAGAGGTGTAAGTGTTACAGTTGTACAAAATATAGAGAAGTTGGTCAAAGATCTTTAGAAAGTATCTTAGTCATATGGTACGAATAATATCTTAATGATAAGTTTCTTGCTAAATGCAGGGGACTGGAGTATCTCTGGTGAACAATTAAGGTACAGTTTAACATTTAAACAGAAAAACGAAGTTGCTACCCCCGAACATAGAATAACATCAGCCTTACAGTATAAGGTAGAAATAATTGTAAAACCCTAATCTTAAACAGTAACAATATCATTACATGTACTCCATGAAATGTATATAAACTAACGTCAATTATATCACAAACGTAATGAAAATAGTATCCATAACATAAAAACAAGCTAAAATACAGTGTTCAGAAATAGGTCGAAATGTCACCCAGCATTCATACGCATCTGAATTACAGTAATGAACGATTATTGTTAAATATCGACTACATTTTGAGGAGAACGTCGTATGTAAATAAAATTTGGTTAAACTGCTTAATAGAAGCCTAGTCTATCAGTAATACTAATACTGTAAAGAAGGGGAGGGGGTGGATAACCACAGAATAACCAACAATGTGTCCAAATTTGGCTTTGAGGAATATTGGTAACACATATACATAATAGTGGTAGTGGTGAATAACTTTCTTTATGAAAGCCAAACCTTAGGTAAATGGCATTAAAGGCTCGGCCATTATGGATATATTTTTAGAAGTAAATAGAAAACTTTTTTCACCTAATTCAGGCAAGTGGTTACTAACCAAATGTGTATTTGCGTATGTAAAGATTTAAAACCATGAAACATAATGTACACCTCTGATTACAAATGACTAATGTAATACATCAATACATAAAGGTTATTCACATAATACCTTTTGACAATAATAGTTTTAATTAGAAAAGAAACATATGACCGATTGCTCATTAAAATGAGAACTACATCTTGAGAGTAAAAACATACTTCACATAAAAGGCAACTTAAAAAGTTAAAAATAGAATTGTTGAGTGTTTAACATATTAAATGTACAGCAACAGGAAAGAAGTTACATACATTTTATAAAACATGATCTAATCCATATCCCTGCATTTAGTAATAAACTTATCGCGGAGATATTTTTGTACTATATGGCGACAATACTTTCTAAAGATATTTGACCAACTCTTCAATATTTTGTAGAATTGTGACACTTATACCTCTGATCTTCTCTTCAGTACTGCTCTGTTTTCACATGTCATTAGTATGGTTGCCTTCCAATGTGCTGAGTGTTATACTGGAATTCACGGCATGCTCTACGTATGAGACACGACCATTATTTGTGTAAAGACAGAAGTAGTGTTACGGCTTAAACTTTTTTAACCCAGCAAGTATTCATGTATATTTTGCACTTCCTTAGAAAAGAATTTGTAGCATATCTTGTATACTGCATGCATTTTTTGTGTCTTTGGACAGAGTCCGTGAAGATCGTCTGTGGCTGAAAATGGTCTATATTTGGGTTTTAAATAAGAAAGCAGCTGATATCAAACGTGAATTTTATTCGTTACTTGATGGCTGTTAATAATCACCTTCCAAAAATGTTCAATATGAATATTTTCTTTCAAAATTGTAAAATTTAAAGTAACTGACTAGATTACAGTATTTTTCAAAAGGTGAGCATAAAGTACCCCTCCCCTTGGTATTCCGAGGATTAACGACCGTGTTTACGTACCCCCAATGCCAAAGACACTGGAATACCTCAGAGAACGCATCAGTGCTTCTGTGACGACTTTTGACAGCATATTGATACAGAAGGTGTGGAACGAACTTGACTACACCTTGGAGGTGTGTCACGTAAGCAGAGGAATGGTTGTAGAGTATAGTGCAAACAGGCGAGTTTACGGTTCTATTCATTCGTGAATCATATTTGTACATGCAACACTTCGGAAAATATAGAGCTTTTAAAACGAATGAATCGTTCATAGCAGTAGCTCTGTATTTTGTATGATGAGGTAGTAATATACCTCTTAATGAGTGTGTTAGACCTGTATTTGCCCTCAGATGTAAGCTATAATTCAAGCAGAACAAAGGCGAACAGCCTACCAATAAAGTCGGTGGTCGTTTTCTTTTTTGTCTTCAGACAGGCCTGTGTTATACTAGACACGCAGAAACAGGGATGCGGATGTCCGGTGCAACGCGTTCCCAGCGGGCTGGAGTACGGGAGGAGGAGAGGGGAGGAGGCGCTTTGCTAGAGGGGTCGCAGCGCGAGGTGAGGGAGGTTTCACGCATCCGGGTCGCCCGACCTGCCTCAACGCAAAGCGAACTGCGAACTGGCCGCGCCATGCAGGGAGGGAGGGAGGGGAGCGCACGCCGCACACCGGCAGAACCGGCGCCACAGCTGAGCCATTCAGCGGCGGGCTTTGGCACTCCGCGCGATTTGCGTATGTATGCGGCGGCGGCGCGTTCACACGACCCTTCGCCAAAACACCGGGCCGGGGTCAGCGGACGTTAGCCTCGCCTCTGCGAAAAGCCAGCCGGACAGCGATCCCGTAACGAACAGTGCCCTCCGGTTGGCGTTCCGGTGTCTCGGTCACAACAGCACTATACCGCCGTGTATTACATCTACATCTACATACATACTCCGCAAATCCACCGTACAGTGCGTGGCGGAGGGTACCTCGTACCACAACTAGTATCTTCTCTCCCTGTTCCACTCCCAAACAGAACGAGGGAAAAATGACTGCCTATATGCCTCTGTACGAGCCCTAATCTCTCTTATCTTATCTTTGTGGTCTTTCCGCGAAATGTAAGTTGGTGGCAGTAAAATTGTACTGCAGTCAGCCACAAATGCTAGTTCTCTAAATTTCCTCAGTAGCGATTCACGAAAAGAACGCCTCCTTTCCTCTAGAGACTCCCACCTGAGTTCCTGAAGCATTTCCGTAACACTCGCGTGATGATTGAACCTACCAGTAACAAATCTAGCAGCCCGCCTCTGAATTGCTTCTATGTACTCCCTGAATCCGACCTGATAGGGATCCCAAACGCTCGAGTAGTACTCAAGAATAGGTCGTATTAGTGTTTTATAAGCGGTCTCCTTTACAGATGAACCACATCTTCCCAAAATTCTACCAATGAACCGAAGACGAATATCCGCCTTCCCCACAACTGCCATTACATGCTTGTCCCACCTCATATCGCTCTGCAATGTTACACCCAAATTTTTAATCAACGTGACTGTGTCAAGCGCTACAGCTACTAATGGAGTATTCAAATATTACAGGATTCTTTTTCCTATTCAGCTGCATTAATTTACATTTATCTATATTTAGAGTTAGCTGCCATTCTTTACACCAATCACAAATCCTGTCCAAGTCATCTTGTATCCTCCTACAGTCACTCAACGACGACACCTTCCCGTACACCACAACATCGTCAGCAAACAGCGGCACATTGCTATCCACCCTATTCAAAAGATCATTTATGTAGATAGAAAACAACAGTGGACCTACCACATTTCCCTGGGGCACTCCAGATGATACCCTCACCTCCGATGAACACTCACCATCGAGGAGAACGTACTGGGTTCTATTGCTTAGGAAGGAACGTAGAAATTATATTTGCATCTTTTTCGTATAAGGTCCACCTACAGACCTAAATAAAACGCTGTTTATATAATTTTGCTTTTGTATTTTTCAGTTTCATAGCACACAAGTTGTATCTATTATAACCGGCTTAGACTTCTTACAACTCGTCATTAGACATATTAAGAAAGAAAGAAACAACGCGATGGCATAACTATATAACAAAACCACATTATATAGTGTTTAAGTGTGTGTAGTTTTCTATAGTTCTTTGATTTCGTAGTATTTTAATATCACTCGTTTTACTTCTTTTTAAACAGATCACCTGAGAATCACTTGCCCGTCATCATCATTATCATCATCTTCATCGCATACAGTTTCCAGCCTCTGGCCGAGTGTGTCTGGAACAGAAACCTCTCCATCGTCTTTTGTCTTCCCGCCATCCTTCTACTAAAGTCATCGCTGACCAGGTAATCTTTCGGGTCTCCATTCCTTTTTAAACAAGAGTTCCCGACCAATAAGAAATCAGAAAGCTTTCATCTTCCTCATTTCGACTGCTCCAATCCTCTGGCCCAAGCACACTTTCTTACCCTTGTTTCTCTTTGCAAACACGAGTGCGTAATTCCTTCATTATAGACGGTTTTCTTCCCTCCCTCTCTCTTCAAATTCTTGTCTTGCTACAGAAGTGCGGCCTTTCTTGTGGGGCATACACTTGTAGTATCTCCTCGGAATTTCCCTTCTCCGATATTATCGTCATCCACCTCTCACCTTTTCTCTCCGCCTCTTCTTTTAACCCGTCATATATTACGAAGACTATTTTTTATCTTTTTCAGTCTCCTATCGGACGCGAAATTAAAACCACAATGAAAATCCGATGAACCTTTGAGCAGCTGTGTTCCGCAGTGTCTCTAATATTCCCGTCTATTGCGTCACGTCGCACTTTTCTGTTCTCAGTGTACAGCAAGCAAGTAAAATGCCTACAACGCTAGTGTCTCCCACGAAGCGTTGAGGTGTTTCGCCTGACCCCATGCAGCCCACATAACCTGACTGTCCTGAGCTTCCTTCTGCATCACAACACTCGGCCACAGGTGCAACGAAGACACTCTGCAGCGTTTTCGATGGGAAGTGTTTGATCACCGACCATACAGCCCTCTGATTTTCATCTCTTCGTTCATATCAACTGCTGGCTATGAGGACAGTATTCTGGCAAAAAACATCGTACTGAAGAACAGCATAGGGAATTGACGGAAATCACAGGCAGCTGCCTCCTATGACGATGGTATTGGAAGGATGGTAACACGCTGCGGCAAATGTCTAAGTCGGAGCGAGACTAAGCAGAGAAGTAGCTGGAAGATGTAGCTAAGTGTTGAAAATAATTTTTCTTATTTTCACTGTGGTTTCCTTTTTGCGATCGATCGGAGATTTAAAAGAAGTAGCTCTATTATTCCCAACCTATTTCACCTTCCACCCTCATTCCCACTCCAGTATAAGCGACAGCTTTTTTCTCAGTTCCCTCCTTCGTTCTTCTTTCTACCTTGATTCTGCCAACCACAACAAACCCAGCTTCCTTATTTCCATCATGTGCACCATCTCCTCGATTGTCCCCGTCGTCGTCCAAATATTCATTGTTCCAAATCGCAATCCATGTTTACAGCTGGTGGTCGTCTTTTTATCTATCATTTCCTGGACTCATTCCGTTCTTGAAAGCAGAGGAATTATCCAGTGTTGGCTTACCGAGATTATCGTAGATTCATCAGAGCCCTATTGGCCGTCACTTTTCAGCTTGCTGTACGAATTTCGCAGTTACCGTAGTGGCGTAGGGGCACATGCAATTCCCCCTACTCCAGGCCTACTTCATGCATGTCACCCACGACGTGGACGAGGCATTGGACTTGTTGGAGACGATCACTTGCTGAGAAGTAATAATTATTTAGAACTTTTCATAACTGGGATTCATAGTCATGTGAAATTTCTTGAAAGACATCATGTTAAACTTTTTATTGCAATTTCGACCTTAGGCCATTATCAAGTGCATATGTTTTCGCTTTAAGCCATGTCTGCTTTATACAAGCTGACACATTTATATATTGTTGTCATTTGCTGCAGCGTTACGAATGTATATAACAGCAAATGACAACGACATATAAATGTGTCAGCTAATATAAAGTAGACATGGCTTAAAGCCAAAACATTTGCACTTGATAATGGCCGAAGACCAAAATTGCAATAGTGGAAATAAAAAGTTTAACAGTCACTGGCGTAAACATGATGTCTTTCCATTATTTAGAAGTCAATCTGTGAGTCTCGAGGCTCAAGACTACGATTAAAGTGTTCCACCTAAGAGACGGTTGCTTTGTCACTCTCAGGAATTATGTCTAGGTTGTTTAAAACGCTGTTTTATTGTCCCTGGCACTTCGCTTCTATTATTTTCACAATTTTGTGAAGTCCGCATAAAACACGTTCGCTTGAAAGAGTGAGGGTTATGAACTGACATTGTGCTGTTCCATCTCCATCACAACTTCTTTTGATATTTAATTATTTCTGATCTAATATTGATAATACTGAAAAGGTTTGCCGGTTCGCCTCACACAAGAAGAATAAGATGAAAAATGAAAAATTATTTTTCTTTATACTGCCTACCAGAAGCCGTTGTAATACCATTGTTTATTCTTTTCGTTGCTTAGACAACCAATTATGACATTTAATCCGCCGCTCAGCTAAAGTCTGTGAATCACTGGTTTCTGTGCTTTCAGTCATACATGAAATTAAAAGTTTCCCACATAAAGATACTTTATAGTTACTTTCAGGTAATGAGAGTAAGTATTTTTCCTCAGCTTTCAATTAAACTTCTTTCCGCTCCTAGAAACACCAAATACTATCTTGCAAGTGCAACTGACTGGAGTTGAAGTGTCTTCAGTGATGAGTCCAGCTTCGAAATGAGCCCGGATGAGCAGCGAAGAAGTGTCTGCAGCCGCCCCGAGCAGCGGTGGAGTACCAACCTGCTGACGCCCGTTGTACGGTGCGACAACCAGTAGTGATGGTCTGGGGTGCCATTTTTGTTCGAAGCAGGATCCCTCTAGGGCCATCCGCGGCACTTCTACAGCACAGCGATACGTCGACAATATCGTTCGGTCCGTTTTGTTGCCCTTCATGGCAAGCCATACTGGGCACTCTTTTCGGCAAGATAGAGCCCGCCTGCACACGGCGACAGTTCTGCTGCTTGTCCTCGTGCTTCCCGAACCCTACCTTGGCCAGCAACGTCACCGCGTCTGTCTGCAATTGAGAACGATTGGAGCATTGTGGGCGGTTCTCTCCAAACAGTTTGGGATTTTGACGATCTGACGCGCCAGTAGGACAAAATTTGGCACTATATATCTTAGAAGAACACAAAAAAAAAAAAACCATCAATCAACGCCAAGCCGAATAAGTGCTTGCATAAGGCTCAGAGGTGGACCAAAAAGTTGCACAGTTGCTCAGTTTATGAAGCTCTTTCTCTTGAATAAATCATCCAGTTATTCTGAAATTGTATTAATTTGTTTGTCTGTAGCTGTGCATTACATCTACCGATTACTGGTCCATTCGGATAATTTCTTCGTGTTGCGTCGTGTTATTGTTTCTTTGAATGTACCGGGTGATCAAAAAGTCAGTATAAATTTGAAAACTGAATAAATCACGGAATAATGTAGATAGAGAGGTACAAATTGACACACATGCTTGGAATGACATGGGGTTTTATTAGAACCAAAAAAATATAAACGTTCAAAAAATGTCCGACAGATGACACCTCATCTGATCAGAATAGGAATAATTAGCATAACAAAGTAAGACAAAGCAAAGATGATGTTCTTTACAGGAAATGCTCAATATGTCCACCATCATTCCTCAACAATAGCTGTAACCGAGGAATAATGTTGTGAACAGCACTGTAAAGCATGTCCAGAGTTATGGTGAGGCATTGGCGTCGGATGTTTCCTTTCAGCATGCCTAGAGATGTCGGTCGATCACGATACACTTGCGACTACAGGTAACCCCAAAGCCAATAATCGCACGGACTGAGGTCTGGGGACCTGGGAGGCCAAGCATGACGAAAGTGGCGGCTGAGCACCCGATCATCACCAAACGACATGCGCAAGAGATCTTTCACGGTCTAGCAATATGAGGTGGAGCGCCATCCTGCATAACATAGTACGTTGCAGCAGGTGTTTATCAGCCAGGCTGGGGATGAAGCGATTCTGTAACATATCGGCGTACCTCTCACCCGTCACGGTAGCAGTTTTGCTGTCCAGCGCCATCTGTCGGACATTTTGTGAACTATTTTTTTTGTTCTAATAAAACCCCATGTCATTCCAAGCATGTGTGTCAATTTTTACCTCTCTATCTACATTATTCCGTGGTTTATTAAGTTTTCAAATTTATGCTGAGTTTTTGATCACCCGGTATTTTATGCACCTAAAGATAGGCAACCCAAGTGACATCACCTGCCTCTGGTGTCAATTATGAAAGTTAGGTTACCTATCTTTCGGAAAGTACGAAACATTTTCCGAGCCAGTTTTGCCTACACTGAACATCTGCATATATTGCCATTCACTATGAAATGCATGGCAGAGGGAACTTAACATCGTACCACATATTAGGGTTTCTTTCTGCTCTAATCTCGTATGGATCGGTTGGTTGGTTGGCTGATTTGGGGGAGGGACCAAACAGCGGGGTTATCAGTCCCACAGGATTAGTGAAAAATGGGGAAGGAAATCGGCCGTTTCCCTTTTTAAAGGAACCGTCCCGGCATTTGCCTGAAGCAATTTAGGGAAATCATGGGGAACCCAAATCAGGAAGGCTTGAACCGTCGTCCTCCAGACTGCGAGTGCAGCGTGATAACAACTGCGCCACCTGGCTCGGTAATCTCGTATGGACCACGGGAAGAATGACTGCTTAAAAGCTTTTGTGCACGCTGTAATCAGCGTAATTTTGTCTTCGTGGTCGCTACGGGAGCAATACCTGAGTAGCTAAAGTACACTCCTGGAAATGGAAAAAAGAACACATTGACACCGGTGTGTCAGACCCACCATACTTGCTCCGGACACTGCGAGAGGGCTGTACAAGCAATGATCACACGCACGGCACAGCGGACACACCAGGAACCGCGGAGTTGGCCGTCGAATGGCGCTAGCTGCGCAGCATTTGTGCACCGCCGCCGTCAGTGTCAGCCAGTTTGCCGTGGCATACCGAGCTCCATCGCAGTCTTTAACACTGGTAGCATGCCGCGACAGCGTGGACGTGAACCGTATGTGCAGTTGACGGACTTTGAGCGAGGGCGTATAGTGGGCATGCGGGAGGCCGGATGGACGTACCGCCGAATTGCTCAACACGTGGGGCATGAGGTCTCCACAGTACATCGATGTTGTCGCCAGTGGTCGGCGGAAGGTGCACGTGCCCGTCGACCTGGGACCGGACCGCAGCGACGCACGGATGCACGCCAAGACCGTAGGATCCTACGCAGTGTCGTAGGGGACCGCACCGCCACTTCCCAGCAAATTAGGGACACTGTTGCTCCTGGGGTATCGGCGAGGACCATTCGCAACCGTCTCCATGAAGCTGGGCTACGGTCCCGCACACCGTTAGGCCGTCTTCCGCTCACGCCCCAACATCGTGCAGCCCGCCTCCAGTGGTGTCGCGACAGGCGTGAATGGAGGGACGAATGGAGACGTGTCGTCTTCAGCGATGAGAGTCGCTTCTGCCTTGGTGCCAATGATGGTCGTATGCGTGTTTGGCGCCGTGCAGGTGAGCGCCACAATCAGGACTGCATACGACCGAGGCACACAGGGCCAACACACGGCATCATGGTGTGGGGAGCGATCTCCTACACTGGCCGTACACCACTGGTGATCGTCGAGGGGACACTGAATAGTTCACGGTACATCCAAACCGTCATCGAACCCATCGTTCTACCATTCCTAGACCGGCAAGGGAACTTGCTGTTCCAACAGGACAATGCACGTCCGCATGTATCCCGTGCCACCCAACGTGCTCTAGAAGGTGTAAGTCAACTACCCTGGCCAGCAAGATCTCCGGATCTGTCCCCCATTGAGCATGTTTGGGACTGGATGAAGCGTCGTCTCACGCGGTCTGCACGTCCAGCACGAACGCTGGTCCAACTGAGGCGCCAGGTGGAAATGGCATGGCAAGCCGTTCCACAGGACTACATCCAGCATCTCTACGATCGTCTCCATGGGAGAATAGCAGCCTGCATTGCTGCGAAAGGTGGATATACACTGTACTAGTGCCGACATTGTGCATGCTCTGTTGCCTGTGTCTATGTGCCTGTGGTTCTGTCAGTGTGATCATGTGATGTATCTGACCCCAGGAATGTATCAATAAAGTTTCCCCTTCCTGGGACAATGAATTCACGGTGTTCTTATTTCAATTTCCAGGAGTGTATATTTCTGGTACTGATCGCTGAAAATTTGTAAGTAGACTTTCGCTGGATAACTCGTTTATTTTCAAGCGTCCACAAAGCCAAGTTTATAGCATTCCCGCGAGTCTCTCCAATGAGTCAACCAAACCTGTTACCGTTCGTGCTGCCCTGCATCGTATACAATCTCTCTTCTTTGCTCTATGGTATTCATTTGTTCAATTGAAAAATGCCAAGCTGCACCGTGGTTTGGCGTTCCGTTAAACTATAGCTCCACCTGTGACTGCGAGGTGTGTTTATTCTAAGATAGGAGAGCAATGGCATACTACCTCTCTTGTTCTTTGACTATCCACTCTGACTGAAAACTGTGGTTGCATCGGCCGCTAAGGAACTCACGGAGCCAAATAAATATCTTCTTTACTCCCAATTCCTTTTTTTCGCTTCTGCAGAGTGGGTAATGCTTATTGTAATCGGGATGTCTTCAGAAGTATGTTCTTACATCAGATACATTTTTTGTCTCGGTGTGTGTCAGGAGATTACAGCCTACTGATTAGGCTGGTTTCTGTATCCTTGTAGCGTTCTTGAAAATGGAGCAATTTGACTCGAAAATCGATAGCTTGTAATGCTGACATGAATAAATACAACCGCTTGGGACAAAAAAACCGAAAAGAACGAATACATTATTTGAGGTTAGGTTCTTCGCACTCTGTCAGACACTTCATGTCACTGGAACAATGAACAAATGGCTGCATACTGAACTCCTTTCTGCACTTCTGGCTCAATTAACTAATAACGATGTTCACTATTTTCTTGTAGTGCTTTAATAGTGAACAGAACTGATCTTTTGAAACTTCCGTAGGTGAAGCAGAATGTGTATGGTACTCGCATTATACACAAATACGCATACTTTCTTGTCAAATTAATGTCAAGTTACTTATCTTATTAGCATAGAGATAGTTTAGATTACAACGAACGATTATTGAATTAATTCACTTCTTTGCACATTGTTATTGCCCTAAAGGAAGGAACCAGCTATCTGGAAAAAGAAACATAATCGAAAAGGAAAACATTTGATTTCTTTAACGGAAGTCGGACGTCATTTAGTCAAAGCTTAATCTCTATATAGTAATGAATAATTCATACCGATACAGAAGTTTATATACAAAGCGTGCAGATTTTTTTCAAGTGAGCTGAGCGAGCAGTGAATGTGGCACTTGGCAAAGAGCGATGCTTGTAGAGAGACGTAGACACTGAAAGACAGATGTATGAAAGAGGGTGGTAGAGAGATAGAAACAGAGAGGGACAACTTACCAAATGAAGTGTAAGACATTTTAACAGCCTGTGTGAGATGCTGCCATGTGAATATGAGCCGGGCAATCTTCTATTCTACTCTCTTCGCGACTGAAGAGCAGCTATGCAAATGAGACGTGAAACTGGTCGGCTTCATACAGGGAGGCTTATGCGTTATTTACATTTGAAATGGAAGGGTAGCAAAGAATTCCTCTCATTCTGTGTAGGATTTGTACGATTCTCTTTTCGGCATAAACAAACTTACAACGTATTTAGTACTGTTTGGCGGTGCTCTTTGTGTTCTGAGATGTATGCAAATGCCCTGTCTGGAGCAAGAGCAGAACTACTGTTATTCCGACTTCTCATATACACTGTGCTCGCCTCTCGAAGCTCGTGGAGGAGTTCCAGGGTCTTTCGCGAACAGCCATTTCTAGCTTTTGGAAACTGCTTTCAAAATTCTATATGTATACTTACAGAACACACGGCATTAGACTTAAAAAACTACGTCGCGTCTCACATATTACAGACAGAAAATATTGAGATTATACAACGAAAACTGCAACTGTATGCTGATTAAAGGAGGTCCAAAATTGACGTAGTGAGATGGTACTTGTATAAAGGCATAAATATTTGACTTTTACAAAAGGTAAAAAAGCTAACGACCCACTGTTAATAATGAAATTTATTAGAAAAGTAGCACCCTTATCGGTTTCGAATCGACAGTTTTATCACAGCGAACTGTTCGATGTTACACTGAACTCAAAATGTCGACTGTTACCTGTTGTGGCGAAAGTTTCTTGGAGAGTAGGTCCTATCTACAATCCTGTCTTATTTTCCTATATTTAAAAAATCGTAAAAAAATGCGTAGAGAACTCATGAAGTACTAAGTAGTGTCAAGAAATTGTAATGCAGAAATTAGTTCCCGCATTATGTGACGCTACACTTCTCCTTTTACGACGAGCTTTGTGTCACTTGATTCTCTGACTACTTCTTGGATGATAATATATTGCAAATATCGCTCACGTAAAAGCATTTTTTGAATAATTATTTAATTAATTGTGTAGAAGTATTTTATCGGTAGACGTATTTGAAGCACATATTTTGATATATCCTCAACTAATCAAAACTGTAAGCTATTATTTCACAGGAGGCGGCTTTCAAGAGGACTGCGATCGCCGTTGTTCAATGACGAAACGATTTGAGCTTCATGTTGGCTCTTTCGTTGAACATTTTGCATCAAATAAAGAACCTATCTTTGTAGAGACAAAGTCCAACAATTTAATTTTCACTCTTTTCTTACACTATCGGAGTGTGAGAATTGCTTCGAAATTTTACCGACAACTAGTCAGTGAATAATGATGGAAGCCATCCACAAAGCATTGTCCTGAACATCCAGCTATGGGAGAAAATGCATGAACTTATTTAAGATCCTAATAATTAAGGTTTTTTATTTTATCAGCAACTATGCAGGTAATGAGAATCATCCTAACGCTATTGGAATGTGCTTTCTTGACGCGTCAAATGTCTATGCGAAACTTTTGCATTACTCGCATCTTTAAATGTCGCATAAATGGAGGATTTTCCCTTTGCTGTAATTTATTCTAACTTGAACGCAGTTCAGATCTTAGTTGTTAGTTGTTGTTCAAGAGGTTCATATTCCGCGGAATATTAGACATGAATAACACTTTTCTGAAGACACACATACACGTCGACATTTCGGTCACAGTGATGTCAACATCTTGCGTTCATCGTAAGCTACATGAAACTGTAAATGTGAAAAGTTGTCTCATGTTGACTTTGTCGGCTAGAAACCAGTAACGCGCGTTATTTTTTTTAATAAACAGCATTATAGCTTTGGCTGCTTGCTACTTGAATTTTTGGTGTATTGTTTGTTAGGAGCAGGTGCCGTGCTGGAAGAACGTGTTGTGATCCTTCTCATTAATTGTAGGTTGCCCGGAAACAATAAAAAGTCCCTTGTGGCTCGTGAACAACTATGATAACAAAAAAATTGTAGAGAAATTACTGACGAAATGACATAGCGCATCAGTAACCTATGATACGACATGTAACGCAAAGAAACTTCGACACCTTTCAAAATCTTCGAGATGCAAGCGTTGTAAATTCTGTAACATGGAAATTGTGCAGCGACAATACTTGGCCTTCGCTATAGCAGTAAAGAACAAATATTACACCGTCCGTCATAAAAGCTTCGAGACTATATATTATTTTTGGATCATAAGTGACGTTAGCGCAGTAACTACGGTAGTATCTTGAACTAACAACAGTAAACAACAGATGTGCATTCGACCAGACGGTTGTGTGCAGGCAGCGTTAAGTAGTGGACGTGCGGCCGTAGTGTGGCAATATTGGTATGTTATATATATATACTAAGATGGTATCTGTTCTTTCGGACATGTCCGAAAGAACAGATACCATTGGTGACCATGCAGCTTGTTAGAATGAAATTACAATGAAATGAGCACCCTTAGCTGCTTACAGGCGTTGACATACGTCAACGGGGACAGATGAAAATGTGTCCCCCGACCGGCACTCGAACCCGGGATCTCCTGCTTACATGGCAGACGCTCTATCCATCTGAGCCACCGAGGACACAGAGGATAGCGCGGCTGCAGGGATTTATCTCCGGCACGCCTCCCGCGAAACCCACATTCTCAACGTATTGTCCCACACTAGTGCCCCCGCTCATTATACTCATTACTCGCGGCGCGTTGCCGATTCCCGTAAGAGTTCGGGCACTGTTTGTGCATTCGCACAGAAGAAGAAGATGGTCAAGTGGCCGGTGAGCCTTAACTATATATATATTGCTCCTGAGCAAAAGCAACGATGCGTGGGGGCCCGCCTCGACTAGACAGACAAGTTCAGGCCACGACGTTGGGACCACGGATTTACTTCAAGCTTTGAACATCTTTAGTAGGCCATTAAAACAACATAACGTGGACGTAGTAAGGTGCACTACTCTGGGAAGCCCGAGAAAATCGCAAGAGAAGGTTTACGCGTCTGTTATGTAACTGATGTATCTGTTGGAAGATGTCGGCCGCAAGAAGACAGTGTGGTCAAGTGGTTAACGTTCGCGCTTTGCAAGAGGGGCATGGACGAGGCGACGGTTCTAATAGTCATTCGTTATCTGCAGCATGCGAAGAACAGGGAGTCACTTTCATTTTTGCAGTACAAGTATCAATTCTGTGACATTCAAAAAATTTGCGCCTACACTATTCGTTTTTGCTACACTAGCAATGTCTCACCACTACGCAGGCTAACTGCCAAATCGGGCCTTTGTCTGCAGCTCGAAGGTGCAAAGTAATTCTGTGTACCTTACCAGGTAGTATGTAGAAGGGATTTTGCAAATCACGACAGGCATACATTTTCAGGAAAACTCTATAGGTTTCTTCGTTTACTTGTCGATAGTTATAAATATATTTGTTCTAATGACTAAATTTGATTAAAAATAGTAATTAATTGTAAGGTGGCAGAATAAATGGTCAGATTCGCACCTTACATGAGACCTTTACAAATCGCAATGAGAAGGTGAAGATTACACCTAACGTAAATTGACAGTTATGAGAACATTTACCTATCAAGATGTAATGCAAAAATGGATGACAATCAATCGAAGGTAATTAACACACCATTCCTATACAATGCATGTCTTTGAGTGGAAGGTAGAACAGGGAATGTGAGTCGAGTAGCTTTGAAAAGCCAGTTCCACAACAGCACAGCGAAACTGCGCTGCGGGAGTTACGCTGGCAACCACTTAAAGGGGTGGCAGGAAGGAGTACAGCGACCCCGGGCCAGGTGATTCAAGCTGAAGGGCCGCCTGTAGCGAGGGCATCGGTACAAGAGCAGAGAAGAAGCTTTAGAAAACTGCATTTCGAAATTCCAATGGGATACGAACAAAAGCAAGTGACACATTTTCGTCCAGCGAGTGCAACACATGGAAAGGCCAATGTACTTTAGGCATCTAGAACGGGCACAAAACATCCGATTGGCGGAAACTCACTAGGAAGGAAAAACTACTGAAGTTTCAAAGCATTTTGATAGAAGGGACATTGCGATTGGTAGACGGTGTTTCTACAAAATAAGAAGAATGCTCCTATTGGTCGAAAAAAGCCATGATGTGAAAAAGGAACCCAAGTGGAGGGAGGCAGTTCTGCCATGAGAGGACAAGAGATAAATTTTTGGGGGGACTCTTCTCTGAACTAGCGTCAAGTGCAGAACGGAGCGTTTAATGCGCTGTGCGAAACAGAGAAGAAATTGGTGTGGACACTGCATTCACAGTGGCTGCACTCCAGCTAAAATTAGCTGTAGCAACATTTAGCTCCAACTGTGGAGAAACGAACCAGCCAAATTAGTTAATTGTTCTTGTGAGAACTGAGAGGGTACTATAATATGCACGCTGCTCCAACCATGCTCGTGTATAATGCCACATAATAAGACTAGGGCTGAGTACATGTTTTCCCGCATAACGAGAAACATAGGCAAAGTTTCGGCTGGAAAGTTCAGCAAAGGCCAGATTGGTTGTGTAGGAATTTCAGTGGGAGAGAGCGGCCTTGCAGACAACAGCACGTCGCAGCTTAAGGTAAATACCGCGTGCAGGGGCGTAAACTGTGTTGGTTCACCAGCTTGCGTCCACTGTAAACTTGCACTCAAATGTATCACTTGACTAACCATCCACCGTAGACTTGATTGTCATCCTAAATACTACCGAACTTTGAACCGGAACTGGACAATTTTCGTAGTACTGACCAACATCATAATGCATGTGTAGGAGCAATTTTGTAAAGCAACATAGAATTAAACTTTCATATTATTGTGCATAGGATTAATGTAAAGAAACTTCTAATTAAACTTTCATAATTTTTTGCTTAAGATAAATGTTCTTTCAGAGAGTTAATATTTAACATTGTTGTGTATAAACTTATTTCACTTTTGATGTTGGCAAGATGCGTTATCCATTGCGCTGTTTTTATGTTGGAGAATTGAGAACTGTGTGAAAAGCTGTAATTTGGTGAGAAATATTGCGAAATTAAACTTGTCGTTTTACCTCACACAGTTGTTCTCAATTCAAGAATAAACAAGCAAAAAACAAAAAAATACCACAACCTTACATAGTCAAATATAGTAAGTAGTAAATAGTCGCATAGTAAGTAGTAAGTAGTCAAATAACATGAAATTCACTAAAGCAAATCCCCATGGTTTTTATAATTATATTACTTCTCAAATGTTATGCAAATTAAATGATACGACCAGTGATTAGAAAATATAGATTAATGATTATGTCCGAGGGCGAATCGAAACGTCGTCTCATGAAGCTCAAATGCTAACCATTCTTTTTTCTTCTTCTTCTTCTTTTTTGTTCTTTTTTTTAAAAAAGGGCGCGCGTCCAGTAACACCATTTCAAGTCCATCGTTGATCCACTCAGTTCGTTTTATTACAGCGAGCAGCTAACCCCCTGAGGGAACACGCTGAGCTACCTTACGGTGCCTGCGGAACCCCTGCACAACCATGAACTGTAATGTCCAGCACCTACGCACAGATACGTAAGCAACATAACAGACGCGTAAGCCTCCTCATACGATTTTCTCGGAACTGCCAGAGTAGTGCACCTTACTACTTACACATTGTTATTTTAATGGCCCACTAAAGATGTACAAAATTTGAAGTAAAACAGTGATCCCAATGTCGTGGCCTCCCCTTTTGAAATGAAAAACGCGGACAGTTCTTTTCTGGAAAAAATCATCACAGTTGATAACACTTGGTGTTATACATAAGAACTTACCATAAAACGACAAAGTGCACAAACTGAAGAACGTATGTGACGCGTGAGTTAAACAACACTTCAGAAAAGTATCTCTGACAGTTTCTCGTTGTTGTGTGAACAATCTGTGTACTCACATTGGAGGGAGACTGTGTAGAACACCTGAAGCATTAAAACCACCATCTTAATTTTTATACTGTAGTCTTCTTACGAGAACCTTTTATTTACCAAGGTCGCTATGTTAACACATTACTGGATCACTAATTTGTTCAATTACAAATTGCAATCTTCGAATCCATAAAACCAGGCAGTAGTAGTTATATCATACAATGATTAACACCAGTCCGTCACAGTAAGAACGCACAAGAAAGTCGAGGCACATTGTATATATTGTAAGTTCTTATTGTGACAGACTGATATTAATCACTGTGTAATGTAACTACCACTGCCCGGTTTAATGGATCTGCAGAGGCTAATTTATAATTGCAGAAACTAACTGAACTAATGTGTTAACGTAATGATCTTGGCAAATACTTTAAACGTTTCCTTAAGAAGACTGCAGTACAAATTTATAGATCGCCTTCTGCACCGAACGATTATGTCCAGTAACCATCTTAATTTTTCCTTATTTTTTTTATTAATTCAATCTCGAAACATTTTGGATGGGATATTCGTTCGGATATGCATCCAAGACGACACACAACCTTCCTGCAACAGCTCTGTCATTGAAATGGACAATACATGTGTATGTCACTAGAAAATTCAATAATGTAAAAGACCGATAACCTACCACATGATAATGATGATAGCAGGACCATCGAAACGTGGCGCTGCAATAAAAATCTACTCACTCGAAGCCCTTAACAAGTAGTCCACTATGGACGGAGAACGTGTGTTTATAGTCTACCTGGAGTATGACTCTGATAATCCGCCTAACTTTTCGACCATAGATGGCACTCACAGGTTTTTAGCCAGTAGCGGTAAATTACAGTCCTCGGTGCATCTTCCAAGAATTCACTTCAGTCAGACTGAAAAAAGGTATTAAAAAAACTGCAAAATCTCGGGCCGCATGTATGTTGCTTAAATGTTTTATCCCAGTCGCAGTCATTAATGTTTTTAAAGTTTCTGTTTATTTTACGATAAAATCTCTTATTATAGGAACTGGTGATTTTTGGACGGCAGCCGAAGATCTGGGATTGTTCTGCTGTAAGCAATTTTGTTACAAATCAGCCTCCGGTTTAATAGGCAGCTCCAATATGCATTGCGTTACATGTCTGAATGTTTACTTATCGGTGCAGTTCTGCAGATGTGTCGTATGTCATACTGTGTGAAACTATTGTCAATAGTTGGTCATGGTACGCTATGCGACGTTCTCGTTGAATCATCGCAATACTATCGTACCGAAAGGAATGATCTGTTGTTGAGATGGTTTCGATGGGAGGAAAGAAACATAACAGGTAATTATCTAAAATATAGAATATTATTCTAGTCATAAACAAACTGTTTAAACTGAAAATTTTCCAAACATAATGTGTTGAAAAATGTCTTTTTTGTATCAAATATGACATCAACAACATTAAGCAGAAAAGATTGCATTGTATTATAATGTGCATTTGGTAGCAATGCAGGTTGGAGCCACGGACCCATAGGAAAAAACTTTTGCCGCTCTAGATGAGCGTTATCTGAAGGAAGCGCAGATATAATTAAATACTCTGGAGAAGTTGTAACCACACAAACAGAATGAGAGGTGAAATCACTGAACTGCACGATGTATTTTCGTATACGTTTTCTGTGGAAATATGTAGTACGTTAGCAAAGGACTAAGGTAGCTCATAAATCGTTGTTCCAATTACTTTTACAGTGCATGTATACGCTAACACTTTCAGTTAACGGTCTTCCGATGATTAAGTGTCATAATTCATCTCTTCCTTGTTCTATACCTTTATCTGTACGTTTCTTATACACCGTTCACCCTCTGTGATGTCTTTTACGGATTCTAGTCTTCATCTCCCCTGCAGTCTGTTTATGGTGTACTAGGACAGAGTGTGTAACGTTTAATGAAAGTGTGTGTACAGGGCTCTCATTAATGTAACAGATTTTTGCACTATGCAAAATGCTTCTTAAGTGTAATATGAAGGGACAGCATGCAGGTTTGTTTTTGCTACGCACTGTAGTGAAACTAACAGTATTTCTTTACGACGGGTTACTATGTAACTAGGAATATGATATGACCTAAAATCTTTCCTTTAGGAAATAGTTGCATTTGTTTAGTTTTTCGATACTTCAAGATTAGTCCCACAGTTGTAATTGTATTTTCAATATATCTGAATATGGAGACAGTACTCGAACCGGTAACCTTACAATGAGAGCGATCGACAATCTGAAGGGAAAAAACACCTCCTTTTCTGTAAAGAAGGACCACGGAACATTCCTTGCTAACAATGACATCCAGTTTCAACTCATCAACCAGTTTTCTCCGCCTATTATTTTTTTGCACTTACTGGTCATTCTAGCGCCGTAGCTATTTCCCTACCACACAGTCTCTAAGGGTTAAAAATCAACATAATTAAGAGGAAAGTGATGAAGAATAATAGAAAGAAGAAATGCCATTTGATAGACATCGAAACTTTCGAATATAAAGCAGAAATTAAATAATAACTGTCCTATCTAGGAAGCAAGATTACATAAGATACGTATACCCTGAAAGCTAATACCTTGTAGATGTAGCCACTTCCTTCTATAATTGGCTGTTCGTTCTGTTCTACGTACTTGTCACATCCTTATCCTCTTCTAGATATCTTCCTTTCTTCTCCAGCACTCCCGTTTCAAGAATATTAGTGATGAAAATGTTGAGTCTGATGACATGTCCATTTTCTCTTTTCCATATCCTGTAATAATCTTCTCTCTTCGTTGATTTCCCTTAGACTTGTTTTTATTTCCGTGGAGCTCATTCTTGTCACTTTCCGCCATATCCACATTTCAGCAGCTTTAAGCCGATTCCTTTCCAGTTTATCCAGAGTCCAACTTCCACTTTCACGGATAATTGGCAGAATGGTTCAAATGGCTCTGACCACTATGGGACTTAACTTCTGAGGTCATCAGTCCCCTAGAACTTAGAACTACTTAAACCTAACTAACCTAAGGACATCACACACATCCATGCCCGAGGCAGGATTCGAACCTGTGACCGTAGCGGTCGCGCGGTTCCAGACTGTAGCGCCTAGAACCACTCGCCCACTCCAGCCGGCCACGGATAATTGTCTGACCATTGATAAAACACTGTTGTTTACAGACGGGTGTTGAAACTTTAAAATTATAAAACTGAGTGAAAAGTCCAATAGTCCGCAATAGCTGTATTATTTGAAGCTGATCAGAGGCTCGCAGAACCGGTTTCGCAGCTCTTAAATTGCGTCTTCCGGCGTGAATAATGCAATGTCATATGGTATAGGACGCTATTACATAATGTCGCAGAAATTGTTAGCGAAGCTAGGAAAAATTTACTGCGTTCTTGGGTTGGTAAAACTATCATCAATGATGAATGTCCAGTCTGTGTTAAAATCACGATGAACTGACATCTCTTGACCGATTAAAATATGTTACAGGGGCCCTATGCCAAGCAACGGACGATGCCCCCCCTCGTAAACATTACTTACACATAGCAGTGTTCTCCATACGAATGATTTTGCAAAGGATTTCTGACGTCTGTAGAGATATGATTGCTGCCAAAAATATTTTTTGGCTTCGTAAAAGCCTGCTTTCCCAATGCTACTCTACTCTTCAGTTCTATTATGCATCTAATGTCCTCTGTGATTATACCAAGCTAACAAAATTCTGACATCATGAATTTTTTTTATATTGGTTTTATTTTCGCCCATACTTTCCTGTATTACGAATAATTTTCTTTTATGGTTGTTTATTTTAATTTGCACAGTTTAAAAGTGTCTGATAGAATGTGCAACATTCTACTAATTTTTTTTCGAAGTGTGCAACTATCACAAAGTCATTAGAAAATCTAATATAAAGTAATCAAGGCAAATAAGTCGACGTACAAAGTTCTAAGAGGATAGGTATTACAGTGAATGAATGTTGAAGGACGCATTCACCCACAAATAATTTAAGGTTTATTTTAATGTCATTAACTGTTAGGGGTGTAATGCCCATTTTCAGATGGCTAATAATTACAGTAATATATTTGTCAGCTGCATGACGAGCTCTCCTGCAATGGATGTGAATATTTGAATATTTATCGCCACTTTGTATAGTGTGTGTGTCGCAAAAGCGTAACAATGTGTCTGCACCAATAAGGTATAAAGTTCTCTGCCTCGTGATGACTGGGTGTTGTGTGATGTCCTTAGGTTGGTTAGGTTTAAGTAGTTCTAAGTTCTAGGGGACTGATGACCATGGATGTTAAGTCCCATAGTGCTCAGAGCCATTTGAAGCATTTTTTAAGGTATAAAGTGAAAGTATTATACACAATTGTATTTGTTCAGTGGATGGCGTGTCGTCTTGTTTTGGTCCTTATGTGTTTTCAGGACGATGCAGGAAGTTTGTAATGTAAACATTACACACACTCTTGACAAACAAATTTGGTAACTGATATAATAAATGTCGTGAAGTATTTATGTCACAGTGGCATGTTTAGAATGTGCCGTTTACATTTCAATGCTTTGTACACCGTATTCAAAAGTCATAAGAACCAAAGTAAGACGGAATGTCAACCACTAGAAGCATTGTAAGTGAACATAACTCTTTCACTTCATGCTTTGTCAAATACAAGCACATCTGAAGATTGGCATGAGAGACCGAAAACGGTAATAGCGTTAAATGTTAAGGTTTTTAAAAATAGTGATGGGTGATTGTGATTTTACGCCAATAATCCGCAACGACCACGGAATTCAACGAGATCAGGTATGGATAAAACAATGTAAATGGATGAGGTTACCAACTATGGAAAGCACTGCCAGAAAAAGGGGAAATTTTGTTCGATATCTTTCAGACAGAAGGAGGTAAAATTGTGTAAACAGCTAGTGTTCTATAATTTAAAAAACTATTCCATAAATAATGAGGAAGTGTGCAGCGGGTAGGTGGTAATGAGAAGACTAGCACGAGCCAGATAAAGCTTGAAGGCAGCATAAAACCAGCCGAAAGACTAAAGACTTCAAAATATTTACAGTTCCATAAGGCCGATAATTTTCCAGTTCTACACCCTAGTGTCCGTCCGGAAGGTGCCGAACGAACGCGAGAGCTGGCGAGCGTCTGGACGGCGCAGATGCCGCGATCTGTTGATGGCCCCGGTGGCCTTGGACTTGTTTGGGGCGGGCGAATAACTCAGGCCGGCCCTGGGAACGAAAGGGTTGAGCCGAACCGCGCCGCCAGCCGACTGCTGCACGCCGGCAACCGGCAACAGGGGGAGGGGGGGGGGGGCGGGAGGGGATTTTTTTACACTGCCGCATCGTCCCGCCGGTAAAAAGAGATAAGCAAAGAAGAAAGGCCTGCTGCTGCCTGTGTCGGGGCTGCACCAGGCGAATTCCTCGCCGGAGAAGCCAGGACTGGCTCGCGGACGCCGCCACCCACCGCACAAACTCGCTTCCAGACTCTGCCTTCCTTCCACCCTACTTTCCCCGTAACACAGTTGTACCCCCTACGATATATTCAGGACAGAGGCAGTTTGACAACAGTTTGCAAAAGATATCCGAATCTACACTATGTGAACAAAAGTACACTACTGGCCATTAAAATTGCTACACCAAGAAGAAATGCAGATGATAAACGGGTATTCATTGGACAAATATATTATACTTGAACTGACATGTGATTACATTTTCACGCAATTTGGGTGCATAGATCCTGAGAAATCAGTACCCAGAACAACCACCTCTGGCAGTAATAACGGCCTTGATACGCCTGGGCATTGAGTCAGAGCTTGGATGGCGTGTACAGCTACAGCTGCTCATGCAGCTTCAACACGATACTACAGTTAATCAAGAGTACTGACTGGCGTATTGCGACGAGCCAGTTGCTCGGCCACCATTGACCAGACGTTTTGAATTGGTGAGAGATCTGGAGAATGTGCTGGCCAGGGCAGCAGTCGAACATTTTCTGTATCCAGAAAGGCCCGCACAGGACCTGCAACATCTTGCTGAAATGTAGGGTTTCGCAGGGATCGAATGAAGGGTACAGCCATGGGTCGCAACACATCTGAAATGTAACGTCCACTGTTCAAAGTGCCGCCAATGCCAACAAGAGGTGACCGAGACGTGTAACCAATTGCCATCACGCCGGGTGGTACGCCAGTATGGCGATGACGAATACACGCTTCCAATGTGCGTTCACCGCGATGTCACCAAACACGGATGCGACCGTCATTATGCTATAAACAGAACCTGGATTCATCCGAAAAAATGACGTTTTGCCATTCGTGTACCCAGGTTCGTCGTTGAGTACACCATCGCAGGCGCTCCTGTCTGTGATACAGCGTCAAGAGTAACCGCAGCCATGGTCTCCGAGCTGATAGTCCGTGCTGCTGCAAACGTCGTCCAACTGTTCGTGCAGATGGTTGTTGTCGTGCAAGCGTCCCCATCTGTTGACTCAGGGATCGAGACGTTGCTGCACGATCCGTTATAGTCATGCGGATAAGATGCCTCTCATCTCGACTGTTAGTGATACGAGGCCGTTGGGATCCAGCACGGCGTTCCGTATTACCCTCCTGAACCCACCGATTTCACATTATGCTACAGTCATTGCATCTCGACCAACGCGAGCAGCAATGTCGCGATACGATAAACCGAAATCGCGATAGGCTACAATCCGACCTTTATCAAAGTCGGAAACGTGATGGTACCCATTTCTCCTTGCACGAGGCATCACAACAACGTTTCACCAGGCAACGCCGGTCAACTGCTGTTTGTGTATGGGAAATCGATTAGAAACTGTCCTGATGTCAGCACGTTGTAGGTGTCGCCAACCTTGTGTGAATGCCCTGAAAAGCTAATCATTTGCATATCACAGCATCTTCTTCCTGTCGGTTAAATTTCGCGTCTGTAGCACGTCATCTTCGAGGTGTAGCAATTTTAATGGCCAGTAGTGTATATTATTAGTCTCGTGCCAGTAACGTACATAAAACACATTTTATTCAATTGTTAACAGATAAACACAGTTTATATAATCTTTGACCAAAATTTGGCCACTTCCGCTGCATCTTCCGTTACCGGTGAAGGTCATCTTCTGTGCACGTGGCTGGACACAGTGGACTCTGAAGCAGTCTGTTCTTCCCCGGAGTCAAATTGGGTCTTGTTTTCTTTAGTGTATCTCCATTTTGCCAGGTTCATTCGTGGTCTGCCCACTCCTGACCACCACCTAATCAAGGATTACCGGACTGGCCAGTGTTATCATGACCAGGGGGTAAAGATTCTGAAAGGCTTTTCCAACCAGGAGGGTGGTATATCTCAGCCCTCCATAGTTGCAGCCTGTCTTCGTCATCAGTGGTTGTTAGGTTCTCCGATGTTCCGAGGAAACTTTTCTTGACCTTAGTCGTTGTGGGTAGGATTGTCGCTCATGCATGGGATGCGTTTTTCCTGCTCCAGTTTCGTTCTTTTCCTGTCTGTTGCTGTTTCTCTTCGAACAGGAGGTGGCGCAATTCCTCCAAGGTGGGACAGCCAATCCACTGGAGTTGACTTCAAGCAGCCTCCTATAATTCTGAATATGTCGTTTAGAGCAATATCCACCAAGCACGACAGGCTTACTATGCGGCGAAGTAGCGTATGCCATTGCAGAAGTGCGGATGGGTTCAGCTTGACTGCCCCACTGTGGTCGGCCAGTTTTCTCGGTAGGTCGTTGCTGGTGGACACTTCTGATTTGAAATTCATGCAGTGTTTTTTGAACGTTAGAGATCTGTCACGTATTATTCCTGGTATTTTGGAGTGTCGCAGTGCTCCAGTTTAACCCCTGACCATTGTATCTTTAACTAGGGAGTCGTTTCCCTACTTCTCAGGTTGAAAATACACACTTTGGTCTTTGATGTGACAGATCTTCAAGAGCACTCTTCGGGGTAATTTATATTGAATCGATGTTTGTGCTTCGGGTTGCCAGAGCGAAATCATCAGCATATAAGAAACTCCTGCAATTGGGGACTATGGGTTGGTCGTTAGTATATATATTGAACAGAACTGGAGCCAACGCACTTCCCTGGGGAAAACCATATTTCTGTAGTCTCCATCGGCTACGCTGTCCTTGGAGGTCAACGAAGAATCTTCGGTTCTGCTGAAGACTGGCGATGAGCGTGGTGAGGCTGAATTCCGTGGTTAGGTTGTAGATCTTGTTTAATAGTAACTGGTGGTTGAAGGAGTCGTACGCTGCTGTCAAGTCCACGAATACTACTCCTGTCACCTTAGAGGCTTCCAAACCATCTTCTATGAAGTGTATAAGACTGGGTAATTGCCCAGTGCAGCTTCTCCCAGGGCGAAATCCAGCTTTTGAGGTACGAGGGTGAGTCAAATGAAAACCTTCAATCATCATCATCTTGGACAGTTTCCAGCCACTGGCTGGGTCTGTCGGGAACACAAGCCTCTCCATCGTGTTCTGTCTTTCCACCATTCCCCCTCTTCCACCTTCGTCCAGTTCTCTCCTCTTCTCGTCACACATTCCTTCACTCCCTTCACCCATCTATCTCTTGGTCTTCCTCTGGGCCTCTTCCCCTCCAGTTGCAGATCAAACATCCTCTTAGGAATTCTTCCCTCATCCATTCTCTTCATGTGTCCATACCACTGCAGTCTTGATTTTTCTATCCTGTCCTGTACTGGTTCCTCCTTTAGTCTTTCCCTCACATACTCATTTCGCAATCTGTCTCGTCTTGTTACACCCAACCTGCTCCTCTGGAACTTCATTTCGCTAGCCTGTATTCTACTTTTGTCGCTTTTGTGCATTACCCATGTCTCACTTCCGTATGCCAATATGGGGACAAAGTAGGTTCGGTATATAATTCCCTTGGATTTCTGTGGCACCTCCTTGCTCCAAATAAGCCCCCTAATGCATTTGTAGAACTGCCCTGCTTTTCTGCACCTTTCATTTATTTCCATTGCGTTTCCCCCCTTACTTTCAATCACGCTTCCCAGGTACTTGAAGTTCTCTACCACTTGTAGTTTTTCCCCTCCACAAGTTATATCCACATTTGGCCTATTCGTCTTCCTTGTTGTGACAATTATTTTACTTTTCTTTGCAGAGAAATGCATTCCATATTGTGCTGCCGTTGCCTCCCATGCATCTAACTGCTCTTGCACCTCCTTCTCGCAATTTCCCCATAACATCAGGTCATCGGCAAAAAGCACTGCTTTCATTTTATGATCTCCAATTGCATCTGACACTTGCTGTAGGATTTCATCCATAACAATAATAAACAATAAAGGCGAAAGTGCACTTCCCTGTCGCAGCCCATTTTCCAGCTTGAACCATGCAGTACATTCCCTCCCCACTTTCACACAACTCTCACTTCCCTCATACATTTTTCTGACTTTTCGTGTTATCTCTTCATCTATCCCTTTTGCGTTCAGCACATCCCAGAGCTTGTCCCTACAGATACTGTCATACGCCTTCTCAATATCTAAAAAGGCCATGATTAAGTCCTTCCCGTACTCATAGTGCCTTTCCTGCAGTTGCCTTACCGCAAATATGAGGTCCGTTGTTGATCTTCCCGGTCTGAAACCATACTGCTCTTCTTGCAGTCTACTTTCAATACTGCTTCTTATTCTCTTCTCCAGGATCTTTTCATAGATTTTTCCACAGTGGCATAGCAGGGTGATTCCTCTGTAGTTCTCACATCTCCTTTTATCCCCTTTCTTGGAGATCGGGACTATAATTCCTTTCTTCCAATCCTCAGGAATTCTGTTCTCCTTCCACACCACCCTCAGCACTCTGTATAGCCACTGGGTTCCTACTTCTCCTGCTGCTCGTATCATATCCACTGTTACTTCGTCCCAACCTGGTGCCTTGCCCCCTTTCATCCTCTTTATGGCTTCTTCCACTTCATTCCAAGTTAGATCATCAATTTCCCCACTATTATCATCGTCTGCTGCCTTAGGCTCTCCATCGCTGTTAGTTACCCGCTTGGCGGCATTCAACAGTTCTTCAAAGTACTCCTTCCAAATCTTTTTGAGCTCATGCATTTCCTCCACAACTCTTCCATTATTATCCATGATCCTCAGGCACTCGCTTCTGTCCTTCCTCTTATTTCTTACCATGGTGTAAAGTACTTTTTTGTTCCCTTCACTGTCCTCTTCTAACATTCTTGTCCATTTCTCCATCCACTTCTTCTTCTCCGCCCTTACTATGGTCTGTGCCGCTTTCTTGCTTTCCTTATATTTTACCCTAGCTTCCTCTGTTCGGGTCTGGAACCATTCTCTGAAGGCTTTGTTCTTTCGAAGTACTGCCTCTTTACATATGTTGTTCCACCATGGGGTTTCCTTACTTCTCCTCTTTGTGCTAGTTCTTCCGCACACAATCTCAGCTGCCTCAACTAGGGCCCTCTTAAAATCTCCCCATTCTTCTTCCACTGTTCTCTGATCTTCCTTTGGCAGCTTCTTCCTGATCAGTGTCTGGTACTGGGTCCTCCGTTCATCCTCTTTCAGCATCCATGTCTTCAACCTTTTCTCCTGTATATCTGTTGCCCTCCTATCTTTTTTCTCTCTCAGGGTGGCTACCAACAGCCGATGGTCACTGTCTAAGGCCTCAGATGGAACGACCTTAACATCTGTGAGGCTGCTCATCATCTGCCTATCCACTAGTACATAGTCTACTACTGAAGTTTGGGACCAGTCCCCACTGTACCAAGTTATTTTGTGACTACTTCTCTTCTTGTACCAGGAATTTGCGATCGTCAGCCCATTCCTCTTGCAGAATTCCAGCAACAATTTTCCTTCTCTATTTCGGTTCCCCCAGCCCTCTGGTCCCATTATCTCCTCGAATCCTTTCCTGTCTGTGCCAACATGTGCATTGAGGTCCCCTATTATAATCTGATTACCTCCATTTAGCTGCTTTTGCATGTCATCTTCAAATTCCTCCTTCTCCTTTTTTGTACACCCCACCTGTGGGGCATATGCTTGGATGATTTCAATGCTTTTTCCTTTCACTCGTACTCTGGCTTTTATCATTCGATCATTGATACCTTCCACCTCCTCCTGCAGACCCTCTCTGACCACTATTGCCACTCCATTTCTTCCCCTCTCATTCCCTATCCAGTACAGTTTACATCCTTTACTTAGTGGTTTTTCACCAACTCCTCTCCACCTAGTCTCAGCAAGTCCCAAGATGTCCAATTTCCTCCTTTCCATCATTTCTACAATTTCTTCTAACTTCCCAGTTAGAGTCCTTACGTTTAAGGTGCCCAGTCGTAAACCATCTCGTAATCCTTTTCCATTGCTTGGTCGGTTTCCTTTAGATCCGTTCCGTGATCCGAGGCATGTTCCCTTTTTAAAAGCAGTTGATTTATCCACTACTGGCTTGCTAGGCCTATCGCAGCTTCACCAGAGCCCCGTTAGCCGTCACGTTTCAGGGTTCCCATAGAGCCTTCTCAGCTACCGTAGCGGTCCTGGGGCACACGAAGTCCCCGCTGTACATCGCCCCTATAGGCAGTCCCCTACTTTGTGCCGTTGCCCATCTCCCACGACTTGGACGAGGGGTTGGACTTATGGGAGACTGAAAACCTTCAATATTTTTTTAAAACCTTCAATATTTTTTAAAATATTATTTATTGTGCAGAAGTGGTACAGAGCTGTATCACTTTTCAACATAATCTCCCCCACGCTCAACGCAAGTCCCTCAGCGCTTACAAAGTGCATAAATTCCTTTAGAGAAAAGCTCGTTTGGTAGTCCGCGCAACCGCTCATGCACCGCGTGGCGTACCTCTTCATCAGAACGGAACTTCTTTCCTCCCATTGCGTCTTTGAGTGGTCCATCACATGGTCCTCATAACAGCAATCCACGTCGCTTTGATTTGACTGCTGGCCGCAGATGGTTTTTTAAGAGATCTGTGTATGATGCACTGGTGACAGTGTTTCCTCTACATGTAATGCTCCAAAATGAGGCGTTTTTCGTCCCAGGAGAGAGTCGGTATAACCTTCCCTGCTGATGGTTCTGTTCGAAACTTCTTTGGTTTGGTTTTGGTGATGAGGAATGGCGCCATTCTTTGCTCGCTCTCTTCGTTTCCGGTTGGTGGAAGTGAACCCAGGTTTCGTCCCCAGTAACGATTCTTGCAAGGAAGCCATCACCTTCTCGTTCAAAACGCCGAAGAAGTTCTTCACAAGCATGAACAAGTCGTTCTATCATTTCAGGAGTCAGCTGCCGTGGCACCCATTTTGCAGACACATTTTGAAACTGGGGCACATCATGTGCTGATCCATAACTAATCTGTTAACATGCTGCAATGTCATTCATTGTCACTCGGTGGTTTTCCTTCACTATGGCTTCAACTGCTGCAAAGTTCTGTAGAGTCACAACTCGTTGTGCCTGACCTGGACGAGGAGCATCTTTCACTGAAGTCACACCATTTGCGATGTTCCTACTCCATTCGCTCACTTGCTGCTATGACAAACATGCAGCACCGTACTGAAACGTCATTCGTCGATGAATTACGTTTCACACCTTCACTACGCAAAAACCGAATGACAGAACGCTGATCTTCCCTGGTGAAAGTCGCAAGTGGGGTGGCCATCTTTATACTAATACTACTACGGTATGTGTGCATCTGCACTATGCTGCCACCTACAGGCCATTTCTCTTATTCTTTCGTTTCACCCTCTTTGGGGTACGCTGGGTCAATCATTTCTTTGTGCGTTGTTCTTTTCTTAGGGCCCAGTATTTCTTCATTCTTTCTGATCTTCTTCTCCTCTCTTCTTCCGAGATGAAGGATTTGGACTTTTGTGTGGATTTGTCATGGAACCTTATGTTTTCATCTTTAGTAATTAATTTAGCAGTTCGATCAATAAGTGAATTTTCTGAAATATTTAATTCCACTAGGTCTTTCTCAGTTTCTTTAAACCAGTTGGGCTTCGTTTTTCGGTTACAGAAGAAGTCAAATTTTTGTTTAGTTAATCTGTTGGAAGTCATTTTGAGAAGATTGAAACGTCCCCTTAGAAAAATTATATATGACTGTGCTTAAACTGACACACAATATTTTTAGTGCAACGCAATCTGACTTTCAAAAATCCCTACAAAAGAATGGTCCTCACTAACATTAACCTATACGTTTCACAAATCACTTTCCTCACAAAAATCTTGGTTACTCGAACTACTGCAATACAGCGAGCGCCACTATTGCCAGCTAAATAAAAGATTCAAACTACGGAAGGCACTAACTACTGATAGGCATAGTTAGCAAATGAAAGATTTTAATAGAGAACAAACAATGTATTTACCTTAATAGTCATCAAAAGTCATAATATATATAGCAGTTCATGACATCCAGTCTTACAAATTTCAACTCCGCCAATTCTCTCCCCACATCCACCGCTGCTGGCGGCTCACCTCCAACTGCACAACGCTACGCGCTTTTAACATCCAGCTGCCCAACACTACAATGGCTGACAACAATGCAAACTGATCACAGACTGCACAAAGCACAGCCAGTGATTTTCATACAGAGCGCTACGTAACGTTGCCAATAAGAAAACATAAACAGCCTACTTACATAGCCCCCATGCTCCCCACAAAAATTTTTACAAATTGTTTTGGGCAGTGGCCAATAATGATTTGATAAAATTTTTCATCATTACAATAACAAAGATATCGAATGCTCACACTTATTGATACAATGTTGGTCAAACGCTAAAATTTTCTCACAGTCCATGAAGACAGTCCAGATTGTTCATTACAGTAAAATTGCAGTGTTTTTCTCAAAGTCTGAGCAGTAAAAGAAAATGCACAAGGAAGTAGTGGATTTCCATGCAGTCTTGAAGAAGTAGTGTTGTCCTTCCAACGGAAAGACAGTGCTGACTCTTGACATGCAGACAGGTAATGGGCCACAACAGAGCAAACCCACAGCAGAGTCAGTCCAAGTTCAAGAATATTGGTAGGTAGGTCATCAAAGAGCAGACCCACTATAGTCTTGGTAGAGAGTATGGTATAGGTGGGCCACCAAAGGTGCAGACCCACTGTAGTCCTTGTAGAGATGGACAGCAGCCATCTGCTGTGACTGTGCAGGTGCACAATCACCATCGAAGAGTCTTGTGGACAATATAGCAAGTCCATGAACCACCACTTGTGCACTCACAAAATTTTTTTTGAAATGTTCTTAGAACCAGCAATGCTGTTATCCAGTCCCTTGCTGAATTATTAACACATGTGCAAACACTATCAGTCCCTACTTCTCACATATTGTCCATATACTATGACCAACAGAAATGTGTGCAGTGAAATGTAACTTACAAGTTAATAATATGATGAACTGGTGTCAATTACAATTTTATAACATAAGAATACAATTACAAAGGTACAAAATACATCATTAAAGAACATAAAAATACAGATAACATTTGTAGTACAGGCTTTACAACAGAATAGAAATAAACATATACATCAATGTTACAGGAATTATGACATAAGTAAATACATAAAAGATCAGAATAACTTTTGAAACATCAACTTTACACATGAGCATTAAAACAAAACAGAATAAATAATGTCTAAACATCTTTACAAAGTACATAACATATTAGTAATGCAAAATATATTTGAGGATAACAGTATTCCTCATCATAGTTCATGTAGCTGAGTATTAGAAAAATTCTACAACATAAGTCTTATCAGATAAACATATAAATACAGGAAAAACATAAATACGCAAGGGTACACAAACATATAGCGGAATAATACAAGGAAAGGACAGGGTTTGTTTTACTGCAGTATTTTGCAAACAAAACTTTCTTTACTTCTCGGAGATCTCCCTTCGTTCTTCATTATTTCCAAAAGTCCTATCTATACCTGCTTTCTGTACTTTTCTTGTATAGCCTCTCAGTACATTTCTTCAAATTCATTGCAACTCATTCTCTTATAGGCTACCCCCTCTTAAGCTAACTTAAATCTACTGAGCTCAGATGCTAAACGAAGGGATGAGGCAATGCAGCAGCACAAAACAATTAACACGAACAGCAATGACAAAAAAAAAATGGAAAATTGCAAAGCAAGCTACAGTAAATCTAAATTACCAAGCAATGCAACATTACAACTAATATGAGCCAATGTGCAGCAACAAGAAAAATAAATCAGTAGTAAAACTAGCTTAACAGAGTAATACAAAGTGAAATTTAGTAGCACTATGCCTGGCAAACAGCAGCAGCAAATGCAATAACTTACATCTGAACATGACATAGTTCAAGCAGAAAAAATGTTACATTAAAGACAACAATGCAGACAAGGGAAATGTATATTCACATCTTAAGATCTATGTAATTAAAGTGGTGCACCACAAGAAGTTATTCTACCAAAAAAACTACCAAGTAGTTGAAAAGAAAATTCCGTATGCAATTCCTGTGAAGGGAAACGTCTTTTTTATGCTCCTTCGTTTTTTTGAATAGATCATAAAATTATTTACTGGATCTGTAGGCATAAAATATTTATATTAGTACATCTATTAAATTTTATTTTAACCAATGCTGGTGCAGCTAGAAACTTGATATTAAACAAAATGAGTAAATAAATACATAAAGCAAGCCATATGGCATTTCTCTCAACTAGCAAGACAATAGCCGTGAAATGTTTCTCATCATTTCATTAGGCATTTTAGTAAATATCATAAATTAAGAGCTCCACAGTATAATCATATGTTTTCAAGTTTGAGTGTGTCGTATTTGCAATGCTTTCTACAAAGGAATGTCAATAGCGAGGATAATGGCCTCCCCTTTTTTTCTGCCTGTGCCTCTGAAAAGGCACACACTAATGGCTTTTTCTCCAGGTGTCTGACACAGCTGGGTGCCCACGACGCATTACGTGCAGGTGGTCACTTAACTTTCTTATGGAAATATTTACGACTGCAGTTTCCGCTACAGTGATAGTCTCATATAAAAATATTTCACAGGTCAAGAATTTGTGTTACAAATCTGTAGAAACAAAATCCTATTGATATAACAGTGTCCAAAAAATTTTCGTCGGCATTGTGATACATTCACGCATTTACATACATTTCATAACTCTTAAAGTACGATTCTTGGTTTCCAACAACCTTTTCCACAAATCAGCGTCCCTAACCACTACTCATTATTCCTTACCTTGTTACACATATACATATTCGTAGACATTCTTCAATATTTCATCATAATAAATACTTAGCATAATCAAATAACTCATATAGCATCAGCCTATTAATTATAAACATACCTCAGCAGCATAATACACATCGTCGTCATAATAATAACATCATAACACCTCAGTCAAATCTCAAAAACGTCGTAGCTTTCTGCAATAATTTCAAAACCTAAAGAAAATTCTCTGCTCATTTCAATAGTGTCATCTACCTCAAATGTACTTTAAAAATCATGATCCCATACCTAATATATCATTCAAAGCTCTCATAATATCACAATGGGTCCGAAAAAATATGAACAGTTCACACAATACAGACAAAATACAGTTTCATAAGTGTGAAGTTATCCAACTGTGTAAGTGTGTAAACATGTGTCACTGATGTAGTAAAAAAAGTTTATCTCTCAATTAAATGATCAGATAGCTGTGTAATTCTGTGTTAGAGAAATATGATACCGATGTGTAAAGTTGTATAAGCAAATACCATATTAGCTGGGGCTCCTTGTGCTTGCCAAACACATGGTACACAAAGTAGGCGTGTACCCCCCCTGAGGATTAATGTAATTATACCCTCAGGTGTTACAGATTACAGCAGTGGAATGAAATGTATCACGGAAAACTTTCTTTGTAATTCAAAAATCTTGAAAAATAAATGGTTTAAGTACAAAATTAAGCACTCAAATGCGTGTCCTGTAGCGCTAAATGTGAGTCTTGCTGTAAGATAATTCTGTGGAAGTGTCGTAGATATCGTCCTCTGTAAGCAAAGTTCTGCTGAAGTCAATGTACTTACCTCATCATAAACGAAAGTGAAATGATTTGCGTATAGATATCGTAGTTATTACGTACCTTACCGTGATCAAGAAAGTACTATAATGTAACATATTGTTGTGCTACGAAAGAGGCTGTCTCATTGTAGCTATACCACAAAAGTTACTACTCAAACATGTTTTACTTTCCAGAATAATTCAGAAAAACTGTGCAGATATAAAACAGAAACACTGCAAAAGCAACATTGTAAATTGTCACTCATTAGTAGTGTCGTGATAAAATCGTGTAGCTGTCACATAAACTAACCACTGTGTCATCTGGTATTTCAAAGAAAGTACTAAATCCAGAATGTATTTTCAAGTAAACCAAAATGTTGCATTAAAATCTTATTAGCAGTACCTGTATATGTTCTAAGTATATGAGCCTTATAGTCGTTACGTGATCGTGCAACTAACAAGCAAGAATGTACAAATAACAACACTGTGTCGTCTGTTCACTATAACAATGCGTTCGTAATTTCTGTTTAAATAAGTTCTCTTGGTTCTTGACTGGATATTTAACTTCAAACATTGTTGCATGGTAACAGTTTTTAAGTCTGACAATGCATACTAAAAATGTGAAGTGAAAAGTTTTATGGCAAAGACAAAGTTAAAAAGCAGATTATCTTTCAATAAACGGTTTTACATGTGAAATGTGGTGTAAACCTTTACTCTTCCTAGTACACAGAGTTTCAACTTCAACGCAATTATCATGTGGTATACGTCGGATTCTGTAAGGTCCATTGTAAACTAGAAAGAATTTGTGACTCAAGTGTTTCTTCTTATGTGACAATGAATGAGCTTTAATGAGAACTTTCTGACCAATATATAATTTCTTTGCATTTGCTTTACCGTGTAGTTTTCTCCTTTTGTCTGCTACAGATTTTATATTTTTAAGAGCCAAATCAATTATGTCTTTGTGTCGAAGTTTACGTGTATTCGGGAAAGGTACAAGCTCTCTGATTCTGTTCGGTGGTTCTTCATTCTTTAGTACAAGAGTAGGTGGTAAAGCAGTGGAATCACGAGGCATTTCATTCAGCACATTTTGAGATAAGTGTAAATATCTGTCCCAATGCTGATGCTATCTGTGACAATAAAGTCTGCAAAGCTTATTGATTTCTTTCATGATCCGTTCAGACGGGTTACAATGTGGTGAGTACAATGAAATAAAAACAGGTTTGATTTTATGATTCTGAAGCATGCGTGACCAAACAGCAGATCTGAATTGCGGTCCGTTATCTGAAATGACTTTAGCAACGTGGCCAACTTCACGTAAGAAATTTTTAACAAAGGCGTTGGATACAGACCGTCCAGTGGCTTTACGTAACGGAATGAAAGAAACAAATTTTGAAGTAAGTTCAACAGCGACTAGAACGTACGAAAATCCATTAGATGTTCTGACAAGGGGTCCCAAGAGATCAGCAGCAGCGAATTCTTTTAATTTAGAAGGAATGATAGGAAACAACGGAGCACGATGTGAGGTAGTAGATGGTTTCACCTTTTGAGAAAGTTTAGAAATAGATAAGACTCTTCGAACTCTCTTGTTGTTTTTAAGTTCTGAAATGACCTTCTGTAGTTCTTCAGTAGTCGGTGGTTCTGAATCTGGCTCCTCACGGTTGTTTGGGATGGATTCAAATTTTTCAAGGATGGTTTCACAATTCAAGAGTTTCTCAAAGTAGCCTGCTAGTATTTTGCAGTTTTCCGTGTTGTTGTGAGCGATGGTCCCATTTACATCTCGAAATTGGAGGGTGGGTGCTTTGTACCTTGGTAACCTTTGTTTGAAAGTTCTGTAAAAGCTCCTTGTGTTGTTTTTAGCAAATTCTCCATCAATTTGGAGGAGAGTTTTGTTTTCATGTGTCTTCTTAATCCTTTTTATATTTCTATCTACCAGTTTTCTAACTGTAATGAAATTCAGTCTACTTTCTTCTGTTTTCTGTGATTGCCAATTTTGCCATGCCTGTTTTCTTGTTTCAATGAGGGCATCACATTCCAGCTTTTTTTGTTAGGTGCTATCCGTTCAGCTGTAGTAATGAGGTTTTCCTTGATATCCCCCCAGCTTTGTGGCTGAATGGTTTCTGTTGCTTTTGTGAATTCATCAAATTTTAATATATTTTCTGTGCTATACTTCCGACCCTTAATTTGTTTTATGCTGCGTTTCCTGTTTGGGATGACTTTGAACTTAATTTTAGAAAGGTAATGGTCTGAATCCAAGTTTGCACCCCTGAATACCCTAACGTTCATGAGTTCTTTGCTAGAAATCTTCTTGATTGCCACATGATCAAGTTGAAATTCCCCAAGGCTAGGATTTGGGGATACCCATCTCTTTTATCTTCGTGGTAGTTTCTTGAAAGCTGTGGATTTAAGAATTAAATTGTGTGCTTGGCAAAGTTCTATTAGTCTCACACCATTTCTGTTTGTTCTCTTGTGTGCAGGATGGTTTCCAACTATTTTCTTATATCTTTTTTCTTTACCAATCTGTGCAATAAAATCTCCAAGAAGAATGATGATGTTTTTATCTGGAATTTTCTGAAGAATGTCATCTAGATGATTCCAAAAGGCCTCCACTTTTTCTTTGTTTTTCCTGTTATCCTCGTTTATAGGTGCATGTGCATTGATAATTGTGTAGATTTCGTTTGAGCTTGTGAATGTAAGACTTGAGATTCTTTCTGATTGGGAATCAAAGCCAACTATTGAGTTCAAGATTTGTTTGTTGATTATAAAGGCTGTCCCAAGATGTGGTACATTTTTAATTACTCTCGGTCCCACTTTCCCTTTGTATATTCTAAAACCTTCGGAATCGAAGGTATCTGTATCCATGTATCGTGTTTCTTGAATGGCTGTTATGAGTACGTTGTGGTTCTTTAGCGTATCTGTTAGATGTTTTAGTTTTCCGGTTTTCAACAATGAGTTTGCATAGAAAGTTGCTAGGTACGTTGATTGCCTATATTGAAATTTGAATGAGATTCCAAGACACTGCGACTTGTCTTTGTGCAATGTTGCAGACTCCCCAAAATCCGAATATCTGCTGACGTACTGGCGTACGGTGGATCGTCCACCTGGGGTAAAATAGTTTACATCAAACACTTCCATGATTGATGAAAGTTATTTTGGGTGTGGCCCAAAGGCCACAAAATGTACAACAAAGATTGTGAGTCCTGAAGATAGTTCTTCCGCTCTCTCCGCCGTTGGGAATCTGAACTTCCTCTTCCGCCTTTGAGACCGTTGACCAGATTTCACCCAGTAACCCTAGGCAGGGGCCCTTACAGGGTGCTACCATCCGGAGCCAGATGGACCCAGGTTTTTTAACGAGGTGTTACTCCTCCCCCTCCTCCTTCCTCATCACTTGCGAAATGAGGCCCCGGACTTAGGACCGGCAATGGTGGAGTTCTATAGGCCATTATGCACGCTGTTTGTAGCACGCTTACCAACTTACAGGATAATGGCGCCAAATTTCGGTTTGTTATTACAAATTTAATGTTTTCATTTGACTTCCCTCGTATAAGCAAGGGATCAGCAATATGTGAGAGACTGTTTAAAATTATTCTCTCTAGCATTTTGTAAAGGTGAGACAGTAGTGCGATTGGTCCAGAACATGAAAGGAGCCTCCCTGAAGATTGCGACTGGGAAAAGCAGTTAGGCTGGGCATCAAGAAACGATGGCTGATTCTCCATCTGACGGTTAGAACTCAGCTGGGCACAATGTGGAGTCCGAATGTCTTGAAGAGCACAAACCAGAGAAGGTACTGATTTTAGGTACTGGAGTCCTTGCAGTGCTCGACGGTCCCTGTTCGCCAGTATATGAGACGTGCCCGGCCTAGCGGTTCCATCACGAGCAGTCGACGTTTACAGCTTTAGAAGGGCTGAAATGCCCCTGACGGATTTCTTATTCAGATGACATTCAATGACTAGTACTTACTTATACTGGCCATAACCCGCAGCCGATCCTTGGCCTCACTCATTCCAGCCTTCCACACCTTCCTGCCAGCTGCGTTTTCATCTCCCAGAGCCAGTATCTGCATGTCTCCTTCAGTGTTATCCTTCCATCTCGTTCTCGGCCGTCCTAGTGGTCTTGTTCCTCCGGCTCTCCATCCATCACTGCCTTTATTCTGTGTTCTATCCTCTCCTCCTCACACGACCTGAGTCTTTTAGTTTTCACACTCGATACGATGTCAGGTAGCGTATCTAATTGTCTAAGTTCTCTGTTTCTCCTTATTCTCCAATGGTCATTTTTTTCACTTCTCCATATATTTATCTCAGAACTTTATTTTCAAAAGTGAGTTTTTTCTCTTTTTTTGTCAGTGTCCATGTCTCGCTTGTGGAACACACTGTTGATTTGATGACAGTCTGATATATTCCTATTTTTGCCTGTCTGGAAAGTAATTTAGATCTTATGGTATTATGAATAACTCTTAGACATCTTCCCCCGGCTTGAATTCTCATCACGGTCTCTCTCTCTATAAGGTTTTGTTGCACCGAGGTAAGTAAATGTGTCTGTCTTCTGTATTGTTAGGTTCGTGATTGTTAGATGATTTTGTCCCACCTTCCATGCTCTTTCCTGTCACTACAGTATCATACGCGAAGGTCAGAAAATTTTTCGTTTCCCCTATGATGACTCCTACAGATTCTTTTGATATTCTCCTCGGGGTGTTGTTGCGCGCCAAATTGCACAGGGTTGGTGATATAATATCTTCCTGTCTCACTCCTGTTTTTACTTCAAACGTTTCTGAGAACTCCTCCTGTACTAGTCCACGTTCGAGATCACAAAGCTTTTCTAACCGACCCATTCTGCAGTTACAGATCCTTGACTGACAGTGCAATACTCCCCGCCTCCTTATATAGTGGCGGGTCCACTTCTCAAGACAGAGGGTGGCCAACTGACCATTAGATAGTAGCGTCCGGACCCTTTTAATTAGTGAGTGTATTAAAAAAAACAGTTATTTATCGAGTGCTCGATTACTGAATGAATCATCATTTCATTAACCACGTGTTCTCTGGGAGGTACTGTATTTTAGATGACTTCTTCTAATTGTATCATTATCGCCAAACTGGAACCACTGTGGAAGAAGCACTGTGTGTACGCCTTCTCACACACCCAAAACCCGAGAAATTTACAATATATTCAATGGAATTGTTTTGAAGTTCTTTTTGTTTCGTTTAGCTCTTTTGTTAGCCATTAAAATCATTAATTTGGATTTTGCATTATTGTTCTTATCTTCATCAGACCTTCATCTTAGCACTATACACTGATGTGCGAGAACATTACGACCTATATACATATATATATATATATATATATATATATATATATATATATATATATATATATATATATATATATATAGGGTGTTTCTTACTAACGGCCGGCCGGTGTGGCCGAGCGGTTCTAGGCGCTTCAGTCTGGAACCGCGCGACCGCTTCGGTCGCAGATTCGAATCCTGCCCCGGGCATGGATGTGTGTGATGTCCTTAGGTTAGTTAGGTTCAAGTAGTTCTCAGTTCTAGGGTACTGACCTCAGATGTTAAGTCCCATAGTGCACAGTGCCATTTGAACCATCTTACTAACGTCTTTATTTAATATAGGACACGAGGGACCACGAATGTGGGGAAATTCTCGAAAAGTGGAAGTGGATGACAAATGTTGAACATTTGACGTCACCAGATGACGTCCTTGCCGCACGTGCAGCGTTTGGACTAGTCGATCCTACCATCGCCCATAGGGGGCAGCGTTGCTCATTGTCCCTTTAGGCTCATCATTTCTCGAACAGCTTTTGTAAATGTGATTTGTTCTAAACGTAGATGTTACAAAATTATTGTCCTCGCTGTAACCAAGCAAAGGCTGTTTTCATTTTATGTTTCTTTTCTTCTGTCCCTTCTTTTTTTGTTTACGGTCTTTACTTAGCAAAGAAAACGTAGGTCATTTAATGGTAGCGACGAATTTCGGAAGCTTATATTCATTTACTTGCGACGCAATACGTTGGTTTTTTATTGTACTATATGTTGCTATAAATCAGCGGAGACCACGAGACCAATAAATAAAGTAATAAATATTACTTCAATGTAAACACATAGCTGTCTAACACAATGCAAAACAAAATCTTGCTGCTCCGCACGAGACTCGAACCATGTGCTCCACGAGCTGTAGCCGTGGACGTAGGCCCGGAGCCACAGCGACGTGAATACTGGACTGGGGTTGGGGTGATCAGGTACAACAGACCAATAGGCTCAACCGCTGCACGTGCGTCGAAGTAAGTCATCTGTTGACGTCACATATTCAACATTTTTCATTCGCTTTTCGGGTATTTCCTGACATTTGCGGCCCAGTGCATCTTATATTATTTGTCTCAGTCTCATCTATGCCGCTTCAGGGTTTTTAAAAGTTAATAAGAATCACCCAGTATATAGATGTTGTTTAGTGACCCATACATATATCAGTTCGCAACCATAGGTGTCTTCCCTTTGTCATATCTGAGACGTTGTTACTCAGCAACGAGTGTTACAGCGTTCTGCCAGAGGGCGCACCATACCCCGCCAGCCCGATTGAGGAGCGCTGCGCTCTAGTCCTCCTCTCAGTTCAATCGTTTGGAGGCTTCATGCCGCCCCTGGCCGGGTTACGCGGCCGCACGCCGAACCGCTAGTGGGTGCCATGCTGTTCACACCAGCACCAATCGAGTACACGCACTCGGTGAACTGAATTCGAGGAGACTTCGGCCTGTCCAGGCGACGGTCCAGAGTATCTGGCTTGTGACTGATCATCTAATCCTAAAGGCAGTTGTCGACTTCATTCGCGGTACCGCCAGCGGGACACCCAAGAAAGTTAATCTGGTGAGATAATAGCTCAAATGCTTCCTTCGAAAACAGTTGCAGTCAAGTCTTCAAAGGAAGCACTTGAGCTACGAATTAACGACATCCAGGCCCCAATACGGCAGTATCGATTAATTTTGAGAAGTGCATATCGGGTCTGGTGACAGGAAGATGAAGTACCGAAATTGGTAGCTAAAATAAAATAAAATAACATCTCAATTCCATGGCTGTTCGGCGAATGTATGTGACCATTCTTACCGCCCTTCTATCTGCAAGGAGCTTCAAAACGTTATGTTACACACGTCCGACGCTAAGACCACTCTGCAACAAGAGCGACGCACCGTCGGAAGAGAGTGAATATTTTGGGTTTCTTGCAGACAAAATTCTGCTGCGCTACGGATAACAGGTGCGTCACAGTGCGGGAGTGAAATGGCGCTGTGAATGGAAACGCACTAGGAAGTAAAAGGACGCGCGACGGTACGATTCTTGTGGTCAAAGCGTTCTAAGTCGCACACAGATTCACCTTGAAATACTGGCGGTGTATGGACGAAATGTAATGTTGTGTCCGGCTGTAGTAAAATGGCGCCAGCAACTTGAGCGAGGCCACACAGACTTGGGTGATGCTGATCGGGAAGGAAGCCCATCGACAGCGACCGCAAACGACAATATCCTAGGAATCGAGGAGAAGATTCGCAACAACTGCAGATTTTCTGACGATGAGGGCGTCCACAGAGCGGGTATCGGGTGATTCGGTGACCAAGGAGCGGATTTCTATCGTCGGGGAATTGAACGACTGGTGCAAAGTTCCGACTGTTGTTTACAGAGATTTGGTGACTATGTTGAAAAATAGTGCAGCTTGAAGCACTGAATAAAAGTTACATAGCCTGTCATAATGAAGCGTAGCTTATTTTTTAACGTCCCCTCGCGTATGTTCAGTATCCCCTGTTGGTCCTGTTTAACAATATTCTGAGATAGCACGCACAACTGATTTGTAAAGTGTCTCCTTTGTAGGCTGACGCAATCTTCTCCGCATCCACACAGTGAGATGAAGTGTACCAACTGACTTACCTACGACTTCCATACGAGTCGTTAAACCCAGGTATTTCTAGAAGTTGACTGATTCGCGTTGTGAATCACCGACAGAACAGTAGGTTTGTTCGTCATGTCAAAAGCATAATTTTACTTTTGTGTACATTTAAAGCAACTTGTCAGTATTTGTACCACTTTGATATCTTGTCAAGTATTGATTGCATATTTCGTAGCTTCTCCGAGACAGTTATTCATTACAGATGACTGCATCATCTACGAAAACTCTAAGGTTTAATATTATCTGCAACGTCGTTAACATATTATATGAACAACAAGGGTCTTAACACACTTCCCCGAAGCACAGCCGGTCGCTGTGGCCGAGCGGTTATAGGCCCTTCAGTCCGGAACCGCACTGCTGCTACGGTCGCAGGTTGGAATCCTGCCTCGGGCATGGATGTGTGTAATGTCCTTAGGTTAGTTAGGTTTAAGTAGTTCTAAGTCTAGGGAACTGATGACCACCATTTGAACCATTTGAACCGAAGCACACGTGAATTTGCTTCTAGTTCTGTCGACGACACCCCATCCAAGATAACATGCTGCGTTGTGTCTACCAAGAAATCCTCAGTCCAGTCACGAATGTTGTTTTATACCTCTATATAATAGGATTAAGAGTAATAAACTTTGGTTTGGCAGCGACTCTAAAGCTTTTAGGTAATAAAGATTTCCTTGATCCATGGCTTTTAGGATGTCAATTGAGAAAAGCGCCTATTGAGTGTCCATGAATCGGAATCCATTCTGGTTGGCACGGAAGAGGTCAGTTTAATTTCATCCATATTTTTCAGCTCTTCCAAGAACACACAAATGCTTTCAGACTCAACCGCTTTCAAAATTCTGCTATTGGCACAACAGATGGTAGAAACCAAACATTTGATCAACAAGATTGAAAACAATTTAATGATATTACACAATGAGGCAAGTGGTAAGACTCTAAATCTGTAATGAACAATTGAAAACATACCTCCACAAAATAAAAAAAAACCTGAATCTGTGCTAAACACACTAACAGATTTTGCTAGCCATAGTTATTTCAGTAATTTTAATGACTTATTTTAAATTTATTCCTTGCGTAGAAGAAATTTCTGAAAATCAGGTGTGTGAAACTCTGTGGTGAACTTCTCTTTGATCACATCAGGTTGAAATACATCTGTGAAGTGTTTTTCAACAGTTGTAAACAAATGTGCGCATTGATTGATGTGATGTGCAACAATAATACGAATAAACGTCAATGGTCGAAAATGTTCTTCCATATTCGTTAGGCAAGTTTTTCACTGTTATTTCCACTGTTTCTCACATATTTCCGCATTCGATTCATGAAATAGGAAACCTAACATATGAGTTTTTCATAACAGGAAAATGCAATCTACCATGCTCAAGAGCACATGTTCAAAATGGTTCAAATCGCTCTGAGCACTATGCGACTTAACTTCTGAGGTCATCAGTCACCTAGAACTTAGAACTAATTAAACGTAACTAACCTAAGGGCATCACACACATCCATGCCCTAGGCGGGATTCGAACCTGCGACCGTAGCGGTCGCTCGGTTCCAGACTGAAGCGCCTAGAACCGCACGGCCACCCCGGCCGGCAAGAGCAGATGTAACTTATTAGACGATCTGCACCTGAAGACGGACTCACAGGGTCAAATGCACTGTGTAATTTAATAAAACACGCAAAAATTGTAACTAAACGTGTTTTTATTCAAACTACCATTCCATTCAAGTGGGACATGACCACTTTCTTTCCCCGTCCTTTCCCAATCTCTGGTTCTCCATGGATGTGATCTATCTCTAATGACTTCTTCATCGACGAGACGTTGAGTCCTAAACCTTCTTCCTCTTTTCCTTAGTTTACGCCGACAGCTCGGAAATAAGCAGTGTACCCCGCAGTTATCTGCATTGCCCTACGACTCTCTTTCAAAGCTGCAACGTCCTTCGCCTTTTTTGCATCGGAGGGACTGCGAGAATCGCCGTAGAATCTGTTTATCGGGTGTGCCGGGATTCTTCATATTCGGAGTGTGACCCGGAGCACAAAAGCAGCCGCCAGACTGTGGAGATATGCCGCGTGGTTTGGCCCGCTCCCGCCGCCCCCTTTGCGGAATTCTGCGCAGTCGGCAGGAGTCCTCCGCCACAAAGGCCGGCCCGCCACCGCAGGTACGGCGGTCCCCTTGTCCCGCAATAAACGTCCAATAAATTGCGAGACGCCGTGCGTGCCCGACCCAGGGAAGCGCCCGCCCACACTTCGCACGCCGCCCCGCTATCGTCGGGCGAGAGCAGGTGCGGCGAAGCAGCGAGCAGCGCGCTGCAGGAACACAACAGGGCGCGAATTTCTTTCGTGAAGAGTTGAAATGGCTCGAAGAGAAATGCTGCACATCTCTCGCAGCACATGCTTCCGAATAGTCTTTTAGCAGATAAGATCGAAAGCATTCCTCTGTCCCTATGTACCTATCTAGTGTTTTCCATAAAGATTGTGCACAAAAATAACACCAAACATAGCCAAATATTTTTACTTGATCCTTTCGTTCCTTTTTTAAATCAGGCTTTTGAATGGTTTGAGGCAGCTCTTCGCGACTTCTGCTCCTGTGCCAGTCTCTCCATCTCAGAGAAGTAACTACACGTAACGCCCTCAATTACAGTGGCTCGACACATTAATGTAGCCACCTGTCAACAGTCTGAACAACCACTTTCTGCAGAGCGGACCGCTGCCAGACCTACAGAAAGAGAGGTTCTGGAAGTTACCGATAGGATGTGGAGTCGTGCCGACACAGTGCCGTTGCCATCTGCGCTAGGTTTCTCGGTTGAGGATCCACGTCGCATGCAGCCCGATAGTAGTCCCACAGCCTCTCGACTGTTTTAAATTCGGGGAGTCGGGTGGCCAGTGGAATACGGCAAATTCATCCTGGTGCTCTTGGAATCACCCAGGTACTCTGCAAACTATTTGACACGGTGCACTTTCCTGCTGCTAGAGGCCATCGCGCCGAGCCGGCCGCGGTGGTCTAGCGGTTCTGGCGCTGCAGTCCGGAACCGCGGGACTGCTACGGTCGCAGGTTCGAATCCTGCCTCGGGCATGGGTGTGTGTGATGTCCTTAGGTTAGTTAGGTTTAAGTAGTTCTAAGTTCTAGGGGACTTATGACCTAAGATGTTGAGTCCCATAGTGCTCAGAGCCATTTGAACCATTTGAGCCATCGCGCCGAGGATAAACAAACGGCATGTAGAGGTGGATGTGGTCCCCAAGAGTAGATGAATACTTGTGTTGGTCCACTGTGCCTTCCCAAGGAATGCCACAAAAACATATCCCAGACTATAACGCTCCTTGCTCCGGCCTGGATCGTTTCGACAGTTGTTGCAGCATATTTGCTTTCAGACGTTTCACGCCGTACACACCAATGTCCGATGGAGCGTAAAACGTGGTTCGTCTGAAAAGGTCACCTGTCGCCTCTCAGTGGACGTACAGTTACGGTAGCACGTGCAAATTTCACCCTTCGTCGTCGATGAGAAGTAGTCAGCATGGATGCATGAATCAGGCGCCTGTTGCGGATGCCCATATGTAGCAAAGTTCGCTGAACGGTCTTTGAGGACATACTGTTGGTAGCTCCTTCGTTCGTCTGGGCGGTCAGTTGGTCAGCAGTTGCCCCTTTATTCGCCCTTACACATCTCCGCAGCCGCCGTTCGTTCATGTCATCTATGGCCCATGGGGAGACACAATTGCCTCGGCGCCGCTTTTGGACAGTTTCATTGTGCCATGCGCGGTATACTTTAACCACTGCAGCACACAAATAGTTAACAAATTTAGCCATTTCAGAAATGCTTCCACCTTTGCTTTGTGCTACGCAGTTAATTCTTTATTCCCATGAAGTAATGAGTGCTGCCGACAAGGGATCTCAGATCGATTCCATATTCCTGGATTTCCAGAAGGCTTTTGATACAGTTCCTCACAAGCGACTATTAATCAAATTGCGTGCATATGGAGTATCGCCTCAATTGTGTGACTGGATTCCTTATTTCCTCTCAGAGAGGTCACAGTTCATAGTGATACACAGTAGATCAACGAGTAGAACAGAAGTGGTATCTGGCGTTCCGCAAGGTAGTGTCATAGGCCCTCTGCTGTTCCTGATTTACATGAATGATCTAAGTGATAATATGAGCAGCCCCTTAGATTGTTTGCAGATGACGCTGTAATTTACCGTCTGGTAAAATCATCAGACGATCCATTCCAATTACAAAATGATCTAGAGAGAATTTCTGTATGGCGCGAAACGTGGCAATTGGCACTAAACAAGGAAAAGTGCGAGGTCATCCACATGGCTACTAAAAGAAATCCGAAAAATTTTGGGTATACGATAAATCGCACAAATCTAAGGGCTGTCAATTCGACTAAATACCTACGAATTAAAATTAGGAGGAACTTAAATTGGAAAGACCACATAGATAATATTCTGGGGAAGGCGAAACAAAGAGTGCACTTTGTTGGCAGAACACTTAGAAGATGCGACAAACCCACTAAAGAGACAGACTACATTACACTTGTCCGTCCTCTGCTGGAATATTGCTGCGCGGTGTGGGATCCTTAGCAGGTAGGATTGACGGAGGACATTGAAAAAGTGCAAAGAAGGGCAGCTCATTTCGTGTTATCGCGCAATAGGGTGAGAGTGTCACTGATATGATACGCGAGTTGGGGTGGCTGTCACTGTAACAAAGGCGGTCTTCTTCGCGGCGAGATCTATTTACGAAATTTCAGTCACCAACTTTCTCTTCCGAATGTGAAAATATTTTGTTGACACCCACCTACGTAGAGAGAAATGATCATCATAATAAAATGAGAGAAATCAGAGCTCGAATGGAAAGATTATGTGTTCCTTCCTCCCACGCGCCATTCGAGAGTGGAATGGTTGAGAAGTAGTATGAAAATGGTTCGATGAACCCTCTGCCAGGCACTTAAGTGTGAATTGCAGAGTAACCCTGTTGATGTAGGTGTAGAAAACCAATGATGGTGCCTTTTTGTACGTCAGATAAATCGCTTCGTTTTTGCATTAAAACGACTACACCGTTTTCCGCATTCCCCGACTCACTTTATATATCCTCCACTACTAGTGCTGTTATCTGCCACCTGTGAGTAGTTCTAGCAAGCTGACGTCGAACATAAGCGATGGTCACATTAATGTCACTGCACCGTGTATTTGTTGTGTACGTTACAATTTCTGTCTTTTTTATTTTTCCCTCGACCAGCCCATTTAATATTCGGCAGCCTAATCTACAACGACACCTCAAACTCTTACATTTTCTTCTTTTGGAGTCTTAGCATAGCCCAGTTTGTAATGCTGATTCTGAAAAGGATGTTCATTTTGTTCTATCACGTCGGGGCTTTCCAGAAAACACGGACGTATATGTTAAATATTTGCATAACTGAAGCATAAACATTAAAATAAAGTTACTTTCAAGGTCTGCATTTTTATACGGTGGCAGAAAACACTGCAACAGCCACAGGGATTCTGTTCTGTGACACTAGTATGCATACTGAGGGGTTGTAGTGTTAGTGATTCATTTACTTCGGGCGTCGGCCATTAGGTGTCACTGGCGAGTCCCGTGTGTGCACCCTCTGCTTTGACCTTGCAGACAGTGACTGTTTAGAGGTGAATAGTGAGAGTTGTTTCAAGGCTACAACCACGTCCCACTGACGAATACGTACACTCGTTGAACAGGAGCGATTCTGCGTGGCACGGGTTCGTAACTCCTCGGTAAGTTTCCGGAGGTACATGGCACCAGCTGTTATGCACAGGTTACATAATTCCCGTAAATTACGAGCCCGATGTTTGTGGGCGCCGAGCTAGAGCTCGATAACGACCCAGATGTAATCCATCGGGATCCGATCGAGCTAATTTTGTGGCCAAGGGTACAAGTTTTTCACTTTGTTTATGGTATTCAATAATGTGATGTGAGCTCTGTATTGTCACGTGAAGTGTCATCATATTTTTGTATTCTGGACGTTTTTCAAACAGCAGTCTTCAATAGTCGATACGTCATGCCACAGAGGTTCTGAGTACAAGCAATGTGAAGTTCAGTTGCCGTTAGCATACTCGTTGCCAGTATAGCATTCTGCGAGTGGTAGATCAGAGACTCGGGTGTCGGTCACGCTACTGGCCGATCTGGAAACCGCAAACAGAGCACAAACATATATAGGATGATGAACTTGAAAATATGATTTGGTAAATACTGATTTGGGAAGTGTGAAGAATTTCAGGTAATGTCGTTGCTGCACTGCTAGCTTGCGCGTAATTTACGATGCGTTTGGAAAACGCACAGTTTGAGTGCGGTTTTTCTTGATTGGTTCGGGTTAGTAAGTTTCATTGTTCAGACGCGAATCAGGAAAGTGATAACTTGACCTCAGAAGTTATTGATTTTTCCTCTCGTTTACAATTCTAATACATTAAAACGCCAAAGAAACTAGTATAGGTATGTCAACAAGGAAAATACGGTGCTGCGGGCGGCAGTACCTATATCAGACAACAAGTGTCTGGCGCAGTTGTTAGATCGGTTACTACTGCTGCGATGGCAGGATATCGAGATTTAAGTAAGTTTGAACGTGGTGTTACAGTCGGCGCACGAGGGATGGGACACAGCATCTACGAGGTAGCAATGAAGTGGGAATTTTCCCGTACGACCACATCACGAGTCTACCGTGAATATCAGGAAACCGGTAAAACATCAAATCTCCGACATCGCTGGGGCCGGAAAAACATCCTGCAGGAATGGGACAAACGACGACTGAAGAGAATCGTTCAACGTGACAGAAGTGTAAACCTACCGCGAATTGCTGCAGATTTTAATGCTGGTCCATCAGTAAGTGTCAGCGTGCGAGCCATTCAACGAAACATCATCGATATGGGCCTTCGGAGCCGAATGCCCACTCTGTACCCTTCATATTACACGACACAAATATTTACACCTCACCTAGGCCCAACAACACCGACATAGGACTGTTGATAACTAGAAACATTTTGCCTGGTCGGACGAGTCTAGTTTCAAACTATATCGAGCGGACGGACGTGTACCTCATGAATCCAGGGAGCGTATATTCAGCAGGGGACTGTTCCTGCTTGTGGAGGCTCTGTAATGGTATGCGGCGTGTGCAGTTGCAGTGATATGGGTTCCATGATACGTCTAGATACGATTCTGACAGGTGACACGTACGTAAACATCCTGTCGGATCACCTGCCTCCATTCATGTCCATTGTTCATTCCGACGGACTTGAGCAATTCCAGCAAGACAATGCGACACCCCATACGTCCAGAATTGCTACAGAGTGGCTCCAGGAACACACTTCTGATTTTAAACACTACCGCTGGCCACCAAACACCCCAGAAATGAACATAGTTGAGCATATCTGGGATGCCTTGCAACATACTGTTCAGAAATCTCCACCCTACTCTTATAGATTTATGGACAGCCCTGTAGGATTCGTGATGTCAGTTCTCTCCGGCACTACTTCCGACATTAGTCGAGTCCATGTCATGTCGTGTTGAGGCACTTCTGCGTGCTTGCAGGCAGGTGTACCAGTTCCTTTGGCTCTTCGGTGTAATTCATTTCATGGTAGAAACATATTTCTTATAGAAAGCGCTGTTTTTGCAAAATTGGTCGCAGTTGTTAAGGAATCAGAGTTTCAGTATAGTTTTTGAACGCTAATTTCTTTTACATCATTTCGTCTTACGAAAATTTGGTTTTGCAAATGTGAGTCGCATCACTGCACTGAGCTTAGGAAAGCTGCATAAAGGTGATGCATCATCTGCTGAGCATAGTTACATGTTGGATTGCATTTCACTGTTACAAGGTTTTCTTTTATTCAGTTGGTTTGTTGCTGAACTGTATTTTTTATGTTCGTCACTTCGAGCAGTAACGATCACGTGGACATCCCAAGGAATGAACTGGCTGACCGTTTGGATAGAGTGGCATTCCATTCCATTTCATGACTCCAGGTACATATGTGTTGCTACACATCAAATTTCTCTTTGCCCAAAAGTGGAATGATACTTGATGCGCTACTGCTCTCAGTAATAAACTCCGCACAATCAAGGAAACTGCAGCAGTTTGGCGGTCTTCCTTCCATTCCTCTCGGAAGGAGTCCACTGTCTTATGCCGTGCACGCATCGGTCATACTAGGCTGACCCATTGTTTTCTTTTGCGTAACGAGCCACTCCCACGATGTGGCTGTGAAGCCAGACTGACGGTATCCCATATATTGGTGGAATGTCCCCTTCTTTTGTCCCTTGATACTAAGTATAGCCTTCTAGATTCACTGTCTTTAATATTACAGACGATTCACGGATGGATGAGCTGGTCCTCAGTTTCCTATGTGACAGTGGCTTTTATTTTCAGACATACGGTTTTGCTTTACTCTGGAGCAGGGACAGGGTGGTTGAGGTTGGGGCCTCTCTTCGTGTTTTCTACGTCTGGGACTCATGACCGTACGAAGACTGCTCTTTTATCCCCCCGTTTTTCCAGTTTTAGATTTCGTCTACGCTTTTATGCCTCCTAATGTGTGTGTTTTAGCTTCCTCGCTTTATAGTTTGACGCGTCTGAGTGTATGCGCCCACTTTTAGCGGACCATTTATTTCACTCAAGTAACTTTTGAATCGCGGGACTGATGACCTCTTTACATCAGTCAAGCAGTACCGAGTTCCCTTTGCTGCAGGTCAGATATGAAAGTTTATTACGGCTGGTTTTACATCACAGACAGGACAGTTAAATCATTCACAGTTAAAGATTGCATTTAAAAATTAATATCAGACTCAGTTTAGATGAAGATCAGTTCAGATTTCTTATACGGACATTCCTCTTCTTACAGGTCATTGTTACATTTGCGTGTGTATCATTTTGTGTTCGGAATTTTATTTAGTCAGTTTTGATACGTAAATTTACAGGAAACTCTTAGAAAAGCATTTTGGTATTTATTCTTTCAAAATTCGATTATTAATTCTATGTATCATTTTTATTCTGTTAGCTTTGTGTGTTGGAACTGTAAATCACATGTTGTAACGTCACTGCACAATATGGAATTTCACAGGACAGTTTCTTATGTTTACAGCTGTAGGTCTTGTAATTAATTTGGTTGAAGTTAATTGCAACGCAGTTATACGGTTTCAGTTAGTTTGGCGACTCATTCTAACAGATAACGTTACTTTATTATACCACTTGCATTGTTCAACGTTGCAACATAGGCGTACAAGAAGTTAAACACAAAAAACCGCTCCAGTTCAACACAGTTACACCCTGAAGACCCAACGAAACTGGTACACCTGTCTAATACTGTGTTGGGCCCCGCGATTTCACAGAAGTGCAGCATCACGACGTGGCATGGGCTCGGAATGTCAGAAGTAGAGCTGGAGGGAATTGACAACATGAATCCTGCAAGGCTGTCCACAAATCCGTAAGAGTAGGAGGGGGTTTAAACTCAGAAGAGTGTTCCTGGGACAACTCTGTAGCAATTCTGTACGAGTGGGGTGTCGCATCGTCCTGCTAGAATTGGCCAAGTCCGTCGGAATGCACAATGGGCATTATTGGATACAGGTGATAGAACAGGATGCTTACGTACGCGTCACCTGTCAGAGTCGCATCTAGACGTATCAGGGTTCCCTTATCACTCTAACCGCACACGCCCCAAATCATTACAGAGCCTCCACCAGCTTGAACAGTACCCCGCTGACATGCAGGGTCCATGGATTCATGAGGTTGTCTCCATACCCGTACACGTCCATCCGCTCGATACAATTTGAAACGAGACTCATCTGATCAGGCAGCATGTTTCCAGCCATCAACAGTCCGATGTCGGTGTTGTGTCGTGTAGTCATCAAGGGTACATGAGTGGGCCTTCGGCTACGGAAGCCCATACGGATGACGTTTCGTTGATTGGTTCGCAAGCTGACACTTGTTGATGACCCAGCACTGAAATTTGCAGCAACTTGCTGAAGGGTTGCCCTTCTGTCACGCTGAACAATTCTCTTCAGTCGTCGTTGGCCCCCGTCGTTGGAGGATCTTTTCTCCGGCCGCAGCGATGTCTGAGATCTGATGGTTTACGGAATTCCTGATATTCGCGGTCACTCTTGACATGGTTGTACGGGAAAATGCCCACTTCTTCGGTACCTCAGAGAAGCTGTGTCCCATCGCTCGTTCCTCGACTATAACACCACGTTCAGACTCACTTAATCTTGCTAACTTGTAATAACCGATCTAACAACTGCGTCAGACGTCTTATACAAGCGCTGCCGACCGCAGCGTCGTATTCTGCCTGTTTACATATCTGTGTATTTGAATACGCATCCCTACACCAGTTTCTTTGGCACTTCAGTGTAGGTTGCAATATTCAACTCACTATATATACTTTTGTTCAGGAAAGTTTCAACACGTCAGCTTGGGTTCTGTATCATGCTCCTAAAACCACCGTAACACGTTTGTGGTCTTGTGACACGGACAGTTATTCTTAGGAAGGTGCCTCGCTGTCGGAGATGGCATCAAGCCTGTAGGAATGAAGGTTGTCAGCAGCGATGTTCACGTAGTACGCAGCTGTTCGTTCGACTACTACCAGGCGTCCCATCGAAGCCGAGGTGAATGTAACGCACAGTGTAGTACTGCCCTCATCCGCCTGTGCGCTTGGAGCGGTGCATGTTTCGAGCAACTGTACACCTGAATGACCAGCTATCCGGACTCGAGCTGGTTTAACAAGAAACGTGATTCACCCGGCCAGGCGACTTGTTTGCACTGATCCACGGTACAGTCTCGGTTACCTCGTGTCCACTACAGAGTAACTAACGACGTCATTAGGCCAACATGTGAACTCGTATGGATCGTCTATTGCAGAGGCTCACATTCAACAATTTGCACTGAACAGTGTGCTCCTAATCACTTACGCCTGCAACAGTACTGTACTCTGTCATCGTTCACAGATCACCACCTACCGTGCTTCACAGAGCAAAGAATCCTACGAGCTCTACGTCTGTGATGAGTCATGGGCGACCAACACCTTGTCACTCATTCATCTTTTCACTGTCCCTCTACCACTTTCAGTAGATACTCACGGCAGTAGCACGTGAACAGACGACTAGCTTCGCCGTTTCCGAAATTCTCGTACTCAGGCGCAGGGCCGTAGCAATCTGCCGTTAAGCAAAGTCGTCTATGGCATGAGAATTCCACATTTGCGGCCTGTATCGCCAGTAGAATCATTTCTCATTCTTTTCTATTTGTATCCTTTCCTTAAAGCTCACAACGCCACCAGGCGACATTCAGTCTCTCGGTTGGCTGTATTCATAATATTTTGGCTCATGAGCGTGTACTTTTCAGTATGCTAACCCAGGTCGAACCAATGCCTCGTTTCCCAACTGCTTTTCGTATAGATTTCGATAAAAAACTGAGTCACACGGTTTCTCAGTAGATCAGAACCACAGAGAAGGAGAAAATTATACGATTTCTCCGTTCGATAAACAACTTTAACGACTTTTAAATGGTTCACTGTAATTCATTCATGACCAAAGGAAATTTGTTCCTTTACCTCATTAAAATATAATGTTTCAAATCTTGCGTAGCGTCTTTTGCTCGGAGCGAGACGGGATCCCGTTATCGTACTTCAGACGTGCGTGGAAGGGATCCTTGCAGACAATCCAAAGTTTCTTTGTGAAGTGTGTAATGTATCAAGTCTGAAACATATCTGAATTCTTCGATACGACAAGTACCGGTAATTTCATTTTATAAATCAAAATGTTCCTATAAAATTATACGCTCTAAAATTCATTATGTTATGCATAGTTATTTATATCTTTTGCGTTTAGAATAAATTTGAAGTTTTAAAATAAGAACCTGTAAATTTAAATTCATTGTGCAATACAATTAAAAAGGCCACTTTTTCGAAACATATTAACTATCTCACATTGCGACGCAGAAGTTTGACATTTGGCTCAGAGGTGCCTACAACCTTCCTGTGTAAAAGTGCAGAAGCGTGGCGCTCTGCAACGTTTCTCTTGGGTTTCGGCCGCTGTTGCCGAGCGGTTCTAGGCGCTTCAGTCCGGAACCGCGCTGCTGCTACGATCGCAGGTTCGAATCCTGCCTCGGGCATGGATGTTAGAGGTCCTTCGGTTATTTAAGTTTAAGGAGTTCTAAGTCTAGGGGACTGATGACCTCAGATGTTAAGTTTCATAGAGCTTAGAGCCATTTGAACCATTTGAACCCTTGGGCTTGTGGACGCTTCAGAAACGAATGTGTCGACACCCTTCTTCCCTTGTGGTGTTGATTCTCAAACATTTCGCAGTCGAAAATGACAGTTCGCAAGTGCGATGAGCAACAAACGACGTTCTTTACGGTCTTTCACCCTGCTGACATGGTGGGGCTGCGACGCCCCCCTGAACGTAATGTGACCTCTTAGGAGCATACCACGGCCGCAGTTTTTCATCTGGTATACAGGGTGGAATCATTAGAGGACTTTCGACGGAATTTGTCTGAAACAGGAAAGGGTGTTTATGTTTGTCTGCCCTCCTGTTTTGCGGCCTACTGTGGCGTGATCGTGCGGGATGTAACATTGAAACGTGCATGAATAGAACACCAAAGGGTTACTGTACGACCCTCAGTTTGGCAACCCCTTCGATGCAACCCGCGCACCTCTTCGGTCTCTTTAAAAATGTACCTGTACCGCGACAGTCATTCATTGATTCCTACGCGCCGATGTGACAGGCAACCATTACGACACACCTCAGCTGAGTGGCATTAAGTCGCTTACTTAGCGCCTGGTGGCCGCGTGAGAAATCTAAGGGATGTCGAAAGGAACGCATGCCATGCCGTCTCGTAGGAATCAGTGAATGGCCGTCTCCATATAGGAACATTTTTAAAGTGCCCAACGAAGGTGTATGGCTGGCTCAAAGGGTGCTTTTATTCATGCACGTGTCAATATCGCACTCCCACGTGATCATAACACAAGAGGGCGTGAACACCCTTTCTTGCTTTGGATCACGTTCAAATTTCGTCGAATACTTCTGAACCGCCCGTAGTGGTTCCACCCTGTACACCAGAGCAAAAATTGGAGTCTCTCAACACTCCAAAGGGGTCAGATTACATTAAAAGAGGTTGCAGCCCCACTGTCCTTAGATAAAGGTTGTATCGTCCGGGAGGTGTTGAAAGTCGTCAAGAATGTCGTCCTGTTTTTCATCGCACTGCGAATGACCGCTTTTGACCGCGAAATGTGTGGGAATCAACGCCCCAAGGGAAGGGGTGACTGATTACGCTTTGCTTCGGCTTAATAATAATATACTGGTCTAAACTGGTACCAATGAGCATAAAAGTAAACAGCTGAGGACATCTACAACGAAGTTTCAAATTATTTGACAGCTGTAAAGCCTCACCGCATCACATATCTACATTCCGTTAATAATTATAAGAAAAATTGAAAATCAAACGTTTGTTGCCCCCGTAAGCCTTTAGCGACAGTAAAAACAGTAACAGTAAGACAGTGAATCATAACCATGAATCATGAACAATGAACAGCCGTTTAGCAATATAGACGCCCTTATCTTGAAAGTGTCTTGCAATGTGGACAGCTTGTCGGTTGTCGCGCAATGTTCCATGACACTTGTGGGTAGGTGAATTCTCACTTGGACGATTGCATTGTGAAGGTTGGACTGCCGACTGGCGTACCGGGAACATCTGAGAACTAGGTGATTTTGATCTGCCGATTCTGAAGGGTGAGCTTCGAAATATGGAGAGGTTAATTCCAATCCCAAAGAAAGCGGGTGTTGACAGATGTGAAAATTACCTGACTATCAGTTTAATAAGTCACAGCTGCAAACTACTAACGCGAATTCTTTACAGACGAATGGAAAAACTGGTAGAAGCCGACCTCGGGGAAGATCAGTTTGGATTCCGTAGAAATGTTGGAACACGTGAGGCAATACTGACCCTACGACGTATCTTAGAACATAGATTAAGGAAAGGCAAACCTACGTGTCTAGCATTTGTAGACTTAGAGAAAGCTTTTGACAATGTTGACTGGAATACTCTCTTTCAAATTCTGAAGGTGGCAGGGGTAAAATACAGGGAGCGAAAGGTTATTTACAATTTGTACAGAAACCAGATGGCAGTTATAAGAGTCGAGGGGCATGAAAGGGAAGCAGTGGTTGGGAAGGGAGTGAGACAGGGTTGTAGCCTCTCCCCGATGCTATTCAATCTGTATATTGAGCAAGCGGTAAAGGAAACAAAAGAAAAATTCGGAGTAGGAATAAAAATCCATGGAGAAGAAATAAAAACTTTGAGGTTCGCCGATGACATTGTAATTCTGTCAGAGACAGCAAAGGACTTGGAAGAGCAGTCGAACGGAATGGCTGGTTCAAAAATGGCTCTGAGCACTGTGGTACTTAACATCTCAGGTCATCAGTCCCCTAGACTTAGAACTACTTAAACCTAACTAACCTAAGGACATCACACACATCCATGCCCGAGGCAGGATTCGAACCTGCGACCGTAGCGGTCGCGCGGTTCCAGACTGAAGCGCCTAGAACCGCTCGGCCACTAGCGGCCGGCTAAACGGAATGGACAGTGTCTTGAAAGGAGGGTATAAGATGAACATCAACAAAAGCAAAACGAGGATAATGGAATGTAGTCGAATTAAGTCAGGTGATGCTGAGGGAATTAGATTAGGAAATGAGACACAAAGTAGTAAAGGAGTTTTGCTGTTTGGGGAGCAAAATAACTGATGATGGTCGAAGTAGAGAGGATATAAAATGTAGACTGGCAATGGCAAGGAAAGCGTTCCAGAAGAAGAGAAATTTGTTAACATCGACTACAGATTTAAGTGTCAGGAAGTCGTTTCTGAAAGTATTTGTATGGAATGTAGCCATGTATGGAAGTGAAACATGGACGATAAATAGTTTGGACACGAAGAGAATAGAAGCTTTCGAAATGTGGTGCTACAGAAAAATGCTGAAGATTAGATGGGTAGGTCACATAACTAATTAGGAGGTATTGAATAGAATTGGGAAGAAGAGGAGTTTGTGGCACAACTTGACTAGAAGAAGGGATCGGTTGGTAGGACATGTTCTGAGGCATCAAGGGATCACCAGTTTAGTACTGGAGGGCAGCGTGGAGGGTAAAAATCGTAGAGGGAGACCAAGAGGTGAATACACTAAGCACATTCAGAAGGATGTAGGCTGCAGTACGTACTGGGAGATGAAGAAACTTGCACAGGATAGAGTAGCATGGAGAGCTGCATCAAATCAGTCTCAGGACTGAAGACCACAACAACAATACGTCGACACAGCAGAGATGTGCAGTATAACACCCGTGCTCATTTTGCATTCTAATTATTCATATAGTACTCTGAGGTGAAAAGGTCATGCGATAGCTATATGCTCGTCTACACATGGCAGTAGAATCGAGTACGCAAGGTGTAAAAGGTCAGTGCATTTGCGGAGCTGTCATTGGCACTCAGGTGATTCATGTGAAAAGGTTTCAGACATGATTAAGGCCGCACGACGGGAATTAACCGACACTGAACGCAGAATGGTAGTCGCAGCTAGACGCTTGGGGCATTAAATTTCGGAAATTTTTAGGGGATTCAATATTCCGAGATCCACAGTGTCAGGCTTTAGCTCTCATCAAGTACAACGCAGTTGCCGACGGCCTTCACTTAAACGACGAGAGCATGGGCGTTTGCGTATAGTTGTCAGTGCTAACAGACAAGCATCACTGTGTGAAATAATTCCAGAAACCAATGTGCCACGTACGACGAACATATCCGCTGGGGTAGTGCGACGAAATTTGGTGTTAATTGAATATGACAGATAACGACCGACGCGAGTGCCTGTGCTAACAGCACGACATCGTCTGCAGCACCTCTCGTGGGTTCGTGATAATGTCGGTGCTATTGCAGACGACAGGAAAATCGTGTCATGGTCAGATCAGTCCCGATTTCAGTTGGTAAAAGCTGATGGTTGTGTTCGAATGGGGCACAGACGCCACAAAGCCGTGGACCCAAGTTGTCAACAAGGCACTGTGCAAGCTGGTTGTTGCTCCATAATAATATGGGCTGTGTTTACGTGGAATGAGCAGGATGCTCTGGTACAACTGAACCGATCTCTGACTTCTTGGAGACCATTTTCAGCCATTCACAGATGTCATATTGCCAAACAACGATGAAATTTTTACAGACGACAATGAACCATGTCACTGGGCAACAGTTGTACACGATTGTTTTGAAGAACATTCTGGACAATTCGAGCGAATGATTTCGCCACCCAGATCACCCAAACGGAGTCCAATCCAAAATTTTTGGGGCAAAATTGAGGCTTTTGTTCGTACAAGTATTCTGGACCGGCAACACTTTCGCAATTATGGACGGCTATAGAGGCAGCATAGCTGCCTATTTTTGCATAGGAATTTCAACGACTTGTTCAGCCCACCTAGTTGAGTTGCAGCACTACGTAGTATTAGGCGGTATCCCACGACTTTTGTCACTTCATTCTACGCCATTAATTTTTGGAGTACCATAACCATTTAAGATTGAACTGTTGGATCCTTGCGAAGAAGCCCCTTCTCTTCTTCTGAGACGTCAGAATTGTTGCTGTTGCGTCAGTTCAATACAGAAGACGTCTTTAGCTGTCTAATCTCCATGGACGAGTAATTGGTATATCACTATGATTGCAAGCGAGCAAAATTAACACTGAAAACATATGGACCCACTACTGTGGAAAAAGGCGAAGACCCAACCCTGTGGGGGAGAGATTAAGCTCGTAAGGGTCAATCTGTCACATGATCATACTTGGCGTTGAAAAACTACCATAGGCTACCGTAGACTACCACAAGTAAGCGTAGAAATGATAGTTTTCCTTGTGGATTTGGTAAGATAAGCCAACGGCCTTGCCGCAAGGGTAACAACGGTTCCCGTCAGATCACCGAAGTTAAGCGCTGTCGGGCTGGGCTAGCACTTGGATGGGTGACCATCTTTTTTGCCGAGCGCTGTTGGCAAACGGGTTGCACTCAGCCCTTGTGAGGCAAACTGAGGACTACTTGATTGATAAGTAGCGGCTCGGGTCTCGTAAACTGACATACGGCAGGGATAGCGGTGTGCTGACCACATACCCCTCCGTATCCGCATCCAGTGACGCCTGTGGACTGAGGACGACACGGCGGCCGGTCGGTACCGTTGGGCCTTCCAAGGCCTGTTCGGACGGAGTATAGTTTTTTGATAAGTTAAGGTCATGCCCTCATTACCTACATGCTGGGAGCGTTGCATAGCTATCGGCGTTACCTCATAACGATCACTTTCTTTCCGTAAGCGATCAGTGTCTTACTAGATTCCGCTAAAAGCTAAAAGCGATGAACTGTCTGGAAAATGAGTAAGGATATATAAAGGGCCGGGTAACCTATGAAACATTTTTGTTCTATATAGTTATCCTGCCGTCTTTTACTTAAGAATAAACAGTATTTAGGGCAAAACCGAGATTGTCAATGTTCAATTCATGTTTTATTCGAAAATTGTTGATTCGTAACGTGAAACAGAGGAACGTTATAGTAAAATTAAAGAATAAAATTAAAGAAAACGATACAGATTTATCATACAGCATTAGAAACCGCCATTTATTCAATATTCCAGCAACGGGGTACTTTATGCTTGCAAAAAATGAGGTAGGAGATTTTATTTTGTTACCTTGCGTATATAGTTGACAGTACGTTGAATCCAAGTTTTCGACCGCCGAAACCCTTGGGACAACTTTTTGTGGCAAAAGAAAACAAAAAATTTTGGCACTTTTTTCAGGTTTTCGTCTATTATTCGGAAATTGTTCATCCTACTGAAAATTTTGCCCTTGCCAAAACGAAAGAGCATTAAATTTTGCGGCGAGTGATCTATTCAAATGTCAAAATCGGTACAGTCGTTTGGGCGCAATCAGTTGTCAAAGTTCATTCATTTTTACCATCTTAGGTAAAAAGTCGGCTCCAACGCCTGTAGCTCAAAAACGGGTGCTCCAAATGTAAAATGTGAAGTTATAAAATGAAATCTAATGTTACAAAAGCATCTAGTTTTTCAGTTTTAGACACTATTAAGCGTTCCTACACTTGGAAGTCAAAGTAATTCCGTTTTGTTGTTTTTCTTTTAAGTCATAGCTATTCAATGAAACGAAATATGCAATAAGAAGACGGCTCTCTAATAAGCACATTTGTATTCTCTATGTGTATCTTTTTAATTTTCTTCATTCATTTGTAATTTTATTTGTTTTTATCCATGTCTTAATTGGTAAGAGTGGGTTGCTAATATGAAACCCAAGTACATAGTAATGGCCAATATGGATTTACGTATTAAGTAATACAAGAATTCGTACAAATGAACAAATAAAAGGGCATGATAACATTAAACAAACTATTTAAATATCATAGATTAACATTTCATCAACTTTTAATTCCATCGCGGTGGTTTGGGAGACTGCAGCAGGTCCCAGTCCAGCGTCCAATCTTCAAGATCCACTGTGGCAGCTTCACCAACTTTCTCATCCTGGGACAACTTCTTTCTCTTCCCCATCCTTATCAAGCTCAGTTTCTGAGACGTTCTCGTATGATAAGCACGTCGAACAGCAGTCCAGTCCAGATTTGCAACGTCTGTATACTGCTGTGCATCCCGTTTTGCATGCACAGGGCCGGTCAGGGTGGCCGAGCGGTTCTAGGCGCTACAGTCTGGAACCGCCCGACCGCTAAGGTCGCAGGTTCGAATCCTGCCTCGGGCATGGATGTGTGTGATGTCCTTAGGTTAGTTAGGTTTAAGTAGTTCTAAGTTCTAGGGGACTGATGACCTCAGAAGTTAAGTCCCATAGTGCTCAGAGCCATTTTTTTGCATGCACAGGAAACCATCTTCAGTAGCGTACGTGGTGCCGCATCTTTCGTCATCGTCACGGGAAACAAGCTTCATAAGTTTTTATCCAGTCCCACTGGCATGAATCAGTCTTCTTCCCCGGCCAAGAATGCACTTGACGTTAGGATCGCAATAATGCCACCTTGCTGCGTCCGATGTTGGCGGCAGCCTCTCATGTTTGAAATATTTTCTCGGGACAGACTTTACAAAAAGCTCGTACCGGAGCTCGTCCAAAGTCGCGCAGTTGGAATTCCCATACGTCGCTAATATCACCTGTTCTCCTTCCTGTACTGTTAAGTTTCGAGAGACTGAGGATTAAACAAATTCAGCAGCTTGCGCTTTGAGGTGTGCTGTTGCTCCATAAGGTTTGGTAATTTTCGTTTTCCTTAGCCTAAAACAAAAATAAAAAAGGGTGCCAGTGAAGGTATGACTGAAAAGGGCAAATCCAGTGTGTAAATTGAAAGAATTACTGGAGTACCCCACTTCTGCTGATTTCCCTCTTCCGGTTTATGGAAGTAAAGGTTGTTGTAGTTGTTTCCTCGACCCCTTAGGAGAACAAGCACGCCAATGTCCTCGCATACGATTGCCACACTGTCAGAGTCAGCAACTTGGGAAATTGCTGTTTCCACAGTTAACGGATCGGCATCTTCTTCTGCCTATATCACATGAATACCTAGATCTTCAAACTTCCTCGTGAGCATATAAATCAAGTGGTTCTTGTTGCTCTTATTTGCAAGAAACTTATATTGTGCGACTGCAGCATTTGAATCTACACCGAAAATGATATCTGATGGAGAGCCTGGTGTCTTTGACGATATCTCCCAGAAGATTTTTTTTTCCCTTTTGCGAAGCATCAGTTGGGTAGACAAAAATTTAGAAACTGAACGTCTTCTTTCTTAATCAATGTTCTTGTCAGACTCTACAGCTGTGCAGAGAGAGACTACCATGATTCCTCCCATGGCAAGGGCAGTATTCGACCCGACCATCGCGCAGATGTTAAAATCGGCGTTATCAGAGATGAACTGGATGAATCCCTCACTGGTTGCGTCACGATGCTCAGGTCGTGCAGTCGAGGACGTCTCAAACAGGGAGACTTCCATTTTGGATGTACGAATCCAAATGCCCTAAGAGCGTTGACAATAATTATTGATCCGCATATTTTGTACATGAATGTACTGAGCCCAATCAGTACTGAGGACAGAAATGACCGTGACCTTACTGCTGTATATAATGAAGCAACACACTTTTTTCATTTATGTAGAGTTCATTTTGACTTACAAAAATCAACAAAATGGAATTATTTTGACTTCCAATTTTATGAACGCTTAATAGTGCCTAAAACTGTAAAACTAGGGCCTTTGTAACATGAAACTTCGTGGTCTATAACTTTTCATTTGAAGTAGCCGTTTTTGAGTTATAGGCAATGGAGGCGGTTTTTTAGCTAATAAATGAACGAACTTGACAAACGATTGCGCCCAAACGGCTCCATCGATTTTGAAATTTGAATAGGTCACCCTTCGCAAAATGTAATGCTCTTTCATTTTGGTAAGGGTAACATTTTCAGTAGGATTCATAGCTTCCGAGTAATAGGCGAAAACCTGAAAAAAGTGACAAAATTTCTTGTTTTTTCTAGCACAAAATGTTGTCCCGAGCGTTTTGGAGGTCGAAAACCTGGAATTCAACGTACTTTCACCTATACACGCAAGGTAAAAAAATGAAATGTTCTCCCTCATTTGTTGCAAACAAAGGGCCTTTTCTTGACGCTGTTACTAGGCTACAACGAGAAGGTAACATAGAAAAAAAAAAACGCAAAACAAAAAGTGTATCGATCATCACTTCAATACTTCGCTGAACTTGTATAAAAATATTTCTGTTATTCATAAACCCCTTTCGCATTTATCAATAATAACCGAAAACATTTGCCTTTGGTCACGATGAAGAACGTTATATTCACTACGAAATAACAACAACAATATATTACTTGGCTAGGTTACATAAAAACGCCGAAGTTAAGCTATCAACTAATTTTTATTACTTGTAAAATGCAATTTTTATTTTGGAGGGATATAAAATACACAATGGAGTAACACTGAATGATGTGTGGTCCTAAGTGTGGGCAAAACAAGAAAACAAACAAACAAACAAAAAGTAAAGAGAAGTCGTCGGTTTACGTTTTCTCTTTGACACATTCATTTGTTTCTTTTCTACCAATTGTACCAATTCTAACGGTACTTCTACCATTTACTACGTTATTTATGTAGCGTATCAAAACTACTGAACTGTAGTTTTGGCTGAGCGCAGCTCTAATCATACTACCGAAATCTTCTGACAAGTTTATGTGAGGTCAAGAAGAACTGACGCGGGAAGCTGTTCAAGAGGTGCTTTTGCTCTACAACAACGTCCCAGATCATTCTACGTAGGACCAGCCACAGATGCTGCTTCTTTTGGCTGGTAAGACTTGCGTCACACCTGTGTTCTGTTGACATGGAACCCTCAGAATCATTCCCTTTCCCTCAGACGGAGAAGCAGTTTTATGACTGCCATTTTCAGACTGACGAAGAAGTAAGTTTGGACGCGGAACGTTTCCTTAACAGCAAAAACTCTGCCATGTCATCCATTTATAAGAACCGTGTCGCATTGAAGTTACCTTCACCACTTTTCATAATTGCTGCTTAAGTTTTTCGAGGCTATGAATAAAACTTTATTTTTATCCCTTGTAAGTTAAAAATAATAGTGTTCCCGTGCTAAAATATACACTGACGAAAAAAAAATCGACACCAAGAAGAAGTTGTGTGACGTAAACTTGGTAGGCGGGTTTCTATATCTGAAAGCCATGTCTATTCAAATATAGGCGCTTGTCGCATAAGAGTGGCGCTAGTAGCGCAAATCAGATTTACTTGACATATACGCTGTAACGACCGTGAGCGTTCGTAGCCTTTGAGATTGGACGTGCCCTTTAAGGCGACAAAGATGCCATTATCAACACCTCACTGCATTTGAACAAGGTCGTGTAGCCGGGCTACGAGAGCCTGGATGTTCCTTCTGTGACACTGCAGAAAGACTTGGCAGGAATGTGGCCACTGTACGTCACTACTGGCAGCGTTGGTCACGAGATGCAAAGTGGCGTGAAGAACGGGCAGCCAGCCGCTGTAGCCGAGCGGTTCTAGGCTGCCGGCCCGAGTGGCCGAGCGGTTCTAGGCGCTACAGTCTGGAACCGCGCCACCGCTACGGTCGAAGGTTCGAATCCTGCCTCGGGCATGGATGTGTGTGATGTCCTTAGGATAGTTAGGTTTAAGTACTTCTAAGTCTAGTTGACTGATCACCTCAGATGTTAAGTCCCATAGTGTTTAGAGCCATTTGAACCATTTTTGAAGAACGGGCTCCGAACGGCCATCTGGCACTAATGAAAGGGAACACTGTCGTCTTCGGCCGTTCGGTGTTTGGATTTGACGCATCGTACTCCATCTGCAGCAGCAATGTGGTCAGTATCAGGTACGACGGTGACACAGCGAACTGTTACGAACCGGATACTTCAAGGACAGCTTCGAGCCAGATGCCCATAGCGTGCGTCCACAGACCCCACATCACCACCATTTGCAGTTGCAGTGGTGTCTAGCGAAACTTCATTGGAGGGCAGGGTCGAAGTCTGTTGTGTTTTCTGATGAAAGCTGGTTCTGCCCTGGTGCCAGTGATGTCCGTGTGTCGGTTAGAGTACCGTTCTGCAACCAACCTGTCTGCGTGCTGGACACACTGCACCTACATCTGGAGTTACGGTCTGGGGCGCTATTTCGTATGACAATAGGAGCTCCCTAACGGTTATCTCACGCACTCTGACTGCTAATTTGTTCGTCACCCTGGTGATTCGACCTACTGAGATGCCATTCTTGAATAGCATTCCAGAGGTGATTTCCAACAGGATAATGCTCGTTCACATACCGCTGTTGTAACCCAACAAGCTCTACAGAGTGCCGACTTCCTGCTCCATCAACAGATCAGCCTCCAATTGAGAACCTATGGGACAACTCCAGTGTCAACCACAAACAGCATTAACCTACCCTGTATTGATCGACAAAGCGCAACAGGCAAGGAACTGCATCCCACAAAATGACAGCCGGCTCTTGTACAAAACAATAAATGCACGTCTGCATGCTTGTATTCAACATTCTGGCGGTTACACCTCTTATTAATGTACCAGCATTTCACATCTGCAGCGGCCTTGCCGCAGTGGATACACCGCTTCCCATCAGATAACCGAAGTTAAGCGCTGTCGGGTGTGGCCGGCATTTTGATGGGTGACCATCCGGGCCGCTATGTGCTGTTGCCATTTTTCGGGATGCACTCAGCCTCGTGACCCCAATTGAGGAGCAACTCGACCGAATAGTAGCGGTTACGGTCAAAGAAAACCATCATAACGACCGGGAGAGCGGTGTGCTGACCACACGCCCCTCCTATCCGCATCCTCATTTGAGGATGATACGGCGGTCGGACGGTCCCGATGGGCCACTTGTGGCCTGAAGACGGAGTGCTATTTCACATCTGCTATTGCTATCTCGCGCTTACTTCAACCTGTAATCTTGCAATTTTGATCACTTAAATATGTTACCTAGACAAATGTATTTCCGAATTTTTTTTTGGTGCTGCGATTTTTTACAGACAGTGTAGTTATTCACCGCCAAGCCAAAACCTTATTTCATTGTCGAACGTACGACTGGCATTCAGTACGTGATGTAGTACATTTTTTTCTGAAAGCAGGTTGGCTTTTTTCAGGAATTCAGTAGACCATATTCTTCCCCACTCTTCTGGCTAAAAAACTCTGTTTTTCAACGCAATCTCCGTTAAATGTGATGGCCTTACATCAGCTTAACCGGAGGTCAATCATTTGCCCACCTTCCACATATTGCATCCCCCAGAGTACATCCTTTTTTGGGTCAAACAGATGGAAGTCGGAAAATGCGAGATCCAGACAGGGTGGATGAGGAAGCACAGTCAAATGAAGTTCTGTGAACTCCTCTCGTATGTGCAGACTTGTGTGTGGCGTTGCGTTGCCGTAGAGAACGAGAAGTTCTTTTGCATTTTTGTGACGACGAACACGCTGATCGCTTTTTCAGTTTTACAGCTGAGTGCGTTTGGCCGGCACGCGGAAGATCTGCCAAGTTCGTTCGACCTTGTTGTGGTGAAGGTAGACGCCTCTCCCGACGGCTCACCGTGTTTTTGTTCACTGCCAGGTCTCCGTAGACATTCTGCAAGCGGCTCTCTTTTTCCGCCAAAAGAAACACAATGACAGCTCTCTGCTTGGAAAGCGCCTGCGCTACAGACGCCACTTTGAAGTATAGTGCCACCACCTTCCGAAACTTCATGAAACCATAGGGGCTGAAGCAGAAATACTCCGCAACGTCCCACAACATATTCCACATTTTTTCAATGGACACTGACTGAGAAAAACGTGCTACATTGCATATTTAATGCCCCTCGTATATGGCATGGAGTCTTATAATTAAACTGACGGTGTTACGAGTGCTGCAGGGTGGGCTGTTTACATCGCTGAAACATCTTAGGTACGTTCATTAATGGACGAGTTCGCGGGGTATGCTAAAAAAATAATAGTTCCACTTTCTGCCACTAGGTGAAAATATGGCACTATAACCAGCCAGAATGTGGTTTGGGTGCAGGGAAAAAAAAACGATGAAACACCTGATAACGGTGTTCTGGAACGTTTATTACGATTGTGCGACAATCACTATTCAGAACATGTGTTCAGTATCGTCTTCAAAGTCTGATCATACTGCATCAGTAACACAGAATGATCGACATTTCATATCCCCACAACCGTAAGTCACGTGGATTTAAGTCGGAGGATCTAGAGGATCAAACATCTTGAAATTGACTAGAGATGGTGTAGTCACTAGCGAAGATTTCTCGAAGCAAAACCTTTACTTGGCAAGCAGCTTTTGATGTATCCCCATCTTGCATGAAAATAATGATGTAGCTACAGTTTTGTTCTTCCAAAGCTGGGATCACGTGCTGCACAACGAGGTGTTTATAACGTGTAGATGTCAGTGTACTAACCTACCCACGAGATGTCATGTCCTCGAAGAAAAACGGACTGAGAATCAAGGAACTTATGAAACCACGCCTCACAGTCACATTAACTAAGTACCAACATGTGGCGGAGTAGAACCCCATACGCGACGGTTCTGCGCATTCACGACACAGTGCAGAGCAGACTGAGCCTTATTTGTCAAAAGATTATTCCCCAGAACATGTCATCCATTTGCATGAGTGTCAGAAAATGAAGGGCATAGTCATGGCGATGTAATCCGTCTTGATGCTTCACTAAGTACACATTCCGAATTTTGTAGAGATGCCAGTGGAAAGTTCGCCGCAAAATCTTTTGAACTGTTGACCTGGAGAGGGTCAATTTCTGTGTCACAGCTCGAGTACTGGCTGCAGCATTTGAGGCATACACTGCGAGGTTTATCAACAGTTGCCATGGGAATGGGCCGTGTCCCTCTCCCCGCTGCACGACCTAATTCACCTATTTCTTCAAATTTCTTGATCGTATTCCTTGTTCCATTTCTTGACATGGGGCCTCCTCGCAGTTGTTTCTATCGTCGATATCCCTGCATTACAGTGCTGCTATTACTGCCGTTCTGATAAAAAATCTTCCCAGCAGTGCACGGTCTTTCTTTTCAACAGTTCTCGCGTTTCATACAGAAAACTTCAACTTTCGTGCCCCTTACACCCCTTACACCAAAAGTCACTTCACAAAAGAAATCAACATGCGGCGCCAATTGACAAATAACTTACTGACATCAAAACAGGAAACATTTGACATTATGACCGCGTACAGTGCCATATTTTCACCTGGTGGCAGACAAAATAAGTATTATTTCTTCGGTATACTCCGCAAGCGCACTGATCAATGAACGTACCTACCAGTTTCAGCATCCTGCGATGTATACAGCCTGTATTGCATCACTCGCAACACCATCAAATCAATTATAGCTACTTGGTACACTCAAAAAGAAATGAGCTGGAGGCCATGCAAGGAAAACCGCTAAAGAGATTTTGTAATGTCATTGCTTGCGGAAGAAGTTTCGGACCTTACAAGAACGCTGAGGTCCCAAACTTGCCGCTAGAGGAACACAGCCCCTCCCCCCCCCCCCCCCCCCACGTGACGACAGAGTGAGCAATTACACGTGTCGACCATTCACTGCACTCACTCACAGACATACGGTGAGCATAACTGTTGCCGCATTTTTGTGGACAGACTTGGATTTCCTGGGTGGTGGCGACATTGCATGCTTCCACAGGAAGCTTAGTCGTTTTGACTCGGGTTCGAAGTGATGGTTCTGTATCTCGGCTCCAGCAACCACACATGACAGGAAGTCATTCCTTTTCTTGGCATAGCGCAACGGATGTCAAAGAGAGACTCTCATTCTGCATTTCTGTACCGGATCAAACTGCGATGTGCTCATCGGGGGCAGACTTAGCGAAATTGCACCGACTAGGGACAACCGTCCTTCTCTGAATCTCTTGCGTCACCCCTTGACCCTTGCAACGGACATGCTGTGCTCTCCGTACACTTGTGACATTCTTCGTTGAATTTCCATCCCCACCCCCACCCACACTCCCACCAGTGCCAGGACACACACTTTTGGAGTTGTTTTGAAGTGACCGTTTCATTGTTTTCAGCACGACTGAGTGCAGTTGGTGGTAGAAGCATGCGCGTCCTCATACTGTCGTCACGTGTGAGTGCACCCATGTCCCTCTAGCGGTGAGTTTCGGACCGCAGCGTTCTTACAAGGACTGCACCATTTTCTGCAGGCAGTGACATTACGATCCTTTCACAAGTTTTCATTCTATAACCAATGGAACGTTTCTATCCGAATGAACCTTGGTTGTAGCATACAATGAGGTGGCGAAAGTCACGGGATATCTCCTCATATCGTGTCGGACCACCTTTTTCCGCCGTACTCTGCGTGGCATGAACTAAACAAGTCATTTGAAGTCCCCTGCAGAAATATTGAGCCATACTGCCTCTATAGCTGTCGATAACTGTGAAAGTGATGCCAGTGCAGGATTTTGTGCACGAACTCGCCTCTCTATGATGTCCCATAAATCTTCGATCTGGGTGAACAAATTATTCACTCGAACTGCCATAATATTCTTCAAACCGATCGCTAAGAATTGTGGCCCTGTGACATGGCGCGCTGTTATCCATAAAAATTCCATCATTGTTTGGCTGAAAATGGTCTCCCAGTAGCCGACTATAACCATTTCCCGTCAGTGGTCGGTTCAGTAAACACAGTCCACACCATTTCGGAGCCACCGTAAGCTTTCACAGTGCCTTGTTGATAGCTTTGGTCCATGACCTCCCGAGGTCTGCGCCACACTCGAACGATACCATTAGCTCTTACCAACTGAAATCGGGACTCCTCTAACCAGGCCACAGTTTTCCGTCGTCTAGGATCCAACCAATGTGGTCACGAGCCCAGCAGAGGCACCCCAGGCGACGTCATGTTGTTAGCAAAGGTACGCGCGTCGGTCATCTGATGCCATAGCCCATTAATGCCAAATTTCGACGTACTGTCCCAACGAAAACGTTCGTATTACGTCCCTCCTTCACGTCTTTGGTTATTTCACGCAGTGCTGCTTCTATATAGCACTCACATCTCCACACAAACGCCGCTGCTCTCGGTCGTTTAGTGGAGGCCACCGGCCGCTGTGTTGCCGTGGTGACAGAGGTAATGCCTGCAATCTGGTATTCTAGGCACACTCGCAACACTGTGGATCTCGGAATATCGAATTCCCCGACGATTTCCGAACTGGAATGTCCCATGCGCCTAGCTCCAACTACCATTCCGCGTTCAAAGTCTGTTAATTCCCGTCGTGTAGCCATAATCACTTCGGGAAGCTTTTCACATTAATCACCTGAGTACAAAAGACAGCTCCACTAATGCAGAGCCCTTTTATACTTTGCGTACGCGATACTACCGCTATCTGTATGCGTGCTTATCGCTATCCCATGACTTACGTCATCTCAGTCGTTGGCGTTGCTGTGGATTCGGTAAGTGGGAGGAAATTCACACGTGGGTCGTCATACTGAGAGCCCGCGGTGAAGTGGTGTGTGAGGTGTGCGTGCGTGTGCGCGTGTGCGTGTGCGTGCGTGCGTGCGTGTGTGTGTGTGTGTGTGTGTGTGTGTGTGTGTGTGCGTGTGTGTGTGTGTGTGTCGACGCTATGGGATGTACGATGGTGTGACGAAGCAGTGCTGGTTTTCGCGAGACCGCACATTACGTAAACAAGAATCCACAGCACAATCTACATAATGGGGACAGACTCTAGCAAGGAACGCCGCCGCACCTGCTACTAACTAGCTCATGCAAACTCAGCAGTTTCTAGCAGCTCAACACCCGTAATACGCAACTTGGCCGAAAGTGCTCTTACTGTCAATACACGATCTCCGTAACTATTAACAAACATATGACTTTCTCTTGGTCACTTCCCACAACACATGACTAAATCTTCTTCTTGCGTATCTGGCTAGGCCGGGATGAACAGAGGCGTTCGGCCATCGCTAGGTACTGGCGTTCAGTTTACTATTCACACCTTGAATAGTAATTCAGGGGCAGGACGAGGACCAACCAGCTCACGGTGCTGGCAAACATCGCTCCTGCTTCCATACGTAGAGAGAAAGCAACCCAGGACATTGTAGAAAAAATTGAAGCAAACCCAAGGCTACCCATACATGCCGACATGGGAGAACCCACGAGACTCAAGTCCAGAAAACCTATCGTCTGGAGCAGAACATTGGGCACAGAGGGTCTCGATGCTGAAAGGAAGAATGCATGGCAGGGTCTGAGAAGAGGCGTCGTGGAAAACCATCACCTAATCCACGACCCAACCAAAAGGGTTGAAGGCTTTAATCTCAACAGGAAACACTGATCGGCTCTAAACAGGTTTCGCACGGTAGTTGGACGATGCAAACAGCAAACAACCAAATGGGGCTATACAGACGATTTGTGTTGTGACTGTGGCGAGGTACAAACAATGGACCATCTTCTGGTTTGTAACATTCATGGTTTCAGAGACGGCTCTCTGATGTCGCTCCACAAGTTAACGGACAATGCCAGGAAATGGCTCCATAATTGTAATGTTACTGTGTAATTAATTGTCTTCAATGTATATGATTTTTGTTCCATTTAATGTAATAATGTAGTTTCCCTGACATAATTGTAATGTAATAACTGATATAATTTGTTTCCACATTGTAAGTTCCAAACGTTTATTGTGATTTATATTAATCTTATCTGTTCTTTGTAAAATGTATCTGGCAGACAGAACGAGAAATAATAAATGGCCAAATCATAGTCTAAGAAAACATTTTAAAAACGTGTTCCACAGCTGAAATATTCATGAAGAAATTCACTATATCTCCTCAAGATGTTTTTAGTGCACTTCTGTAATGTTTAATTGACGCCTTGAGTGGAAAAACTGGTAGAAACCAGCCTCGAGGAAGCTCAGTTTGGATTCCGGAGAAATGTAGGAACATGCGAGGCAGTACTGACCCTACAACTTATCTTAGAAGATAGGTACAAACCTTTGTAGACTTAGAGAAAGTTTTTGATAATGCTCACTAGAATATTCTCTTTGAAATTATAGAACTAGCAGGGGTAAAATACAGGGAGTGTTTAAAGGCTATTTACAACTTGTAGAGGAAGCAGACGGAAGTGATAAGAGTCGAGGGGCATGAAAAGGAAGCAGTGGTTGAGAAGGGATTGGGAAGGGGTTGGGAAGTGGTTGAGTGGGGGGAGCGGTGATGTAGCCCATCCCCGATCTTATTCAATCTGTACATTGAGCAAGCAGTAAAGGGAATCAAAGAAAAATTTGAAGTAGGCATTAAAGGAAGAAGAAATAAAAAATTGAGGTTTACCGATGATATCGTAATCATCTCAGAGACAGCAAAGGACTTGGAAGAGCAGTTGAACGGAATAGACAGTGTCTTGAGTATATGAGATAAACATGAAAGAAAGCAAAATAAGGATAATGGAATAAAGTCGAATTAAATCAGGTGATGTTGAGGGAATTATTTTAGGAAACGAGACTCTGAAAGTAGTAGACAAGTTTTGCTATTTGAGCAGGAAAATACCTGAGGGTGGCTGAAGTAGAGAGGATATAAAACGTAACTGATGTTGGCAAGAAAAGCGTTTCTGAAGAAGAGAAATTTGTTAACATAGAATGCAAAATATATGTTCAATGGCTCTGAGCACTATGGGACTTAACATCTGAGGTCATGAATCCCCTAGAACTTAGAACTACTTAAACCTAACTCACCTAAGGACATCACACACATCCATGCCCGAGGCAGGATTCGAACCTACCACCGTATCAGTCACGCGGGTCCGGATTGAAGCGCCTAGAACCGCTCGGCCACCGCGGCCGGCAAAATAAATGTTAAGATCGTTTTTCCGAAGGTATTAGTCTGGAGTGTAGCCATGTATGGAAGTGAAATATGGGCGATAAACAGTTTAGATAAGAGACTAGAAGCCTTTGAAATGTGGTGCTATCGAAAAAAGCTGAAGATCAGACACAGAGATCAATTAACTAATTAGGAGGTACAGAATTGAACTGGGAAGATAAGAAATTTTTAGCACAACCTGGCTAGAAGAAAGGATCGTTTGACAGGACGCATTCTGAGATATCAAGGAATCATCAAGTTAAAATTGGATGGAAGTGTGTGAGTTAAAAATCATAGAGGGGGATCAAGGAGATTCAGAAGGATGTAGGTTGCAGTAGTTACATGAAGATGAAGAGGCTTGCACAGGATAGGGTAGTACGGAGAACTGCCTCAAACCAATGTTTTGCACTGAAAACCAGGAAAACAATAACAGTTTCGGTAGGAAGTATGTCGACCTAAAATGCTTTTTGGAAGGGTAGGTTAACATGTAAAACATCAAATCCAAGTTGACAGTTGCGTTGATCAAGGAAGTTTACATCTGCATTGAAAAAGGTTTTGAATTAAATTTGCTTGAACAAGGTAAGTGTTAATTTCGATATCACATTTCACTTGTAAATCTAACCTACCGAGATGTTTTCATTGTAATGTATTTTACTTAGACTTGATAAATGATACTTCCTACCACACCCTGTCGCCAATAAAGCATTATTTACTAAAAGCAGCTTATGGTAGTAACATGAATTTCTTCTATAATTTTAGGGGAGTGGCAATGTTAAGTTAAGGAATATCATCACAATTTATTAGAAAATTTACGAAAAGGTCAGTTATTATCTTAAATACCGTAACTGTTGAAAACACCACCAAAAAGTGTTAAAAATATGTGATAACGAGCTGGTATTGCACGTATTTTATTCCTAAGATATTTTTAAGCTATCAACAACATTTGAGCCTTATACGAAACAAATTTCAAAAACAGCAGTCTGTCCATTTTACCATTTTACCACTGCACAATTTTATTCTAGAGTAATAGTTGTCTTTCGTGAGTTTTATTGCCAATTTCTGGTACACAACAAGAGCCGACGCTTTTCAACTTAATGTAAGAGTCTGTTCGTATTCTTAAGCTAGTCACAGAAACGTAAATGTCATAGTGAGCCAATTTAAACATAGTTACAACGAGACTCAAATTCTGGCACGCATTCTCATTTCTTTGAGTCAGCCAATCTCCAAGTAACTAGCCAAAAACAAGGTCAGAAAGATAAATTTTCCACGTCGATATAATTTTCTGTGAGGTGGTCAGAAAACTGTGGGCGTAAGGAATCTTCTAGCATAACGCTGATTATGTAGTGGTACACCTAGTTTGGCCACCGCCTCCTCTGGCAAATAGCGCCCAATACAGGTGATGCCATAGCGTTTGGCCATGAAATGATCTGACTCGAGCGTACGTGCAGGCCTAAATCTAGCAGTCATTTACCAGTGATTAATGTGGTGTCGCCGCCAGACACCGCACTTGCTAGGTGGTAGCCTTTAAATCGGCCGCGGTCCGCTAGTATACGACGGACCCGCGTGTCGCCACTGTCAGTGATTGCAGACCGAGCGCCGCCACACGGCAGGTCTAGAGACACTTCCTAGCACTCGCCCAGTTGTACAGCCGACTTTGCTAGCGATGGTTCACTGACAAATTACGCTCTCATTTGCCGAGACGATAGTTAGCATAGCCTTCAGCTACGTCATTTGCTACGACCTAGCAAGGCGCCATTATCATTTGCTATTTATCTTGTGATGCATGTACCGTCAGACCGATGTTCACCAATTATGGATTAAAGTTAAGTATTCCAGAAGCTACGTACTTATATTTACTAGACTCAATTCCCTTAACTGTTCCAGACATCACACCAGCCTGCGTGAGCTTAAACGCGTGCCTTTCGGCTACCAATCATAGTGGCTTGGCTGTCTTGCCGAGTCACAACAATTAATCCAGTCTAGTCATCGAGATGAAGGTGAACAGAAAGGGCAGTACAATATTCATAAAAATGGGAAATGCCCTGTTTGATTCCATAGCTGCGATTTGTATACTGAGCTGAAAAAAGCTAGGCGCGTAGTGCAGCAACTCGACGTGGTATGGACTCAAAAGGTCGTTGGACGTCCTCTGTAGAAACGCTGATCCAGGCTGCTCCTACAGCCGTCCATAATTGCGAAAGTGTTGCCGGTGCAGGATTTTGTGCGCGAACTGACCTGTAGATTATGTCCCTTAGGTGGTCGATGAGATTCATGCCGTGCGATACGGGTGGCCAAATCATTCGCTCGAACCATCCCGAATGTTCTCCAAACCAATCGCGAACAACTGGGGTCTGGTGACAGGGCGAATTATCATTCATAATAGTTCCATCGTTGTTTGAGAACATGAAGTCCATGAATTGCTGCAAATGACCTCTAAGTAGCCGAACATAACCATTTACAGTCAATGATCGGTTCAGTTGGATCAGAGGACCCACTCCATTCCATGTAAACAGAGCTCACACCATTACGGAACCAGCACCTGCTTACACAGTGCTTTTTGACAAATTGGGTCCACTGCGTCGTGGGCTCTGCGCTACACTCGAACACTACCATCAGCTCTTGCCAACTGAAATCGGGACTCATAAGACCGGGCCACTGTTTTCCAGTAGTCTAGGGTAGAACCGATATTATCACGAACCCAGACGATGTCGTGCAGTTAGCAAAGGCACTCATGTCGGCCCATTAACTCCAAATTTCGTCGCTCTGTCTTATCGATACTTTCGTCCTACGGACCACACTGCTTTCTGCCGTTATTTCATGCAGTGCTGCTTGTCTGTTAGTACTGACAACTCTACGCAAACGCCACTGCTCTCGGTAGTTAAATACTGGACTTTGGCCACTGCATTGTCCATTGTAAGAGGTAATGCCTGAAATTTGGTATTCTCGGCACACTTTTGACACTGTGGATAGCGAATATTGAATTCCATAACTATTTCCGAATGGAATGTCCGAAGTGTCTAGCTCCAATTACCATTCCGCATTCAAAAGCTGTTAATCCCCTTGTGTGGCCATAATCACGTCGTAAACCTATTCATATGAGTCACCTAAGTACAAAAGACAGCTAAGTCAATGCACTGCCCTCTCAAACTTGTGTACGCGATACTACCGTCTTCTGTATACGTGCATGTCACTATCCCGTGACTTGTGTCGCCTCAGTGTATTCTGCGTGTCAAGATTTACAAGAGGATATAAAACGAATATTAAGGACTGAATTCCGGAGGAAAGACGTTCAGCATCTAGAATATGGCTTAGTATCAAGCATCAGCAAAAATTAATGTTACAAAACTGCAATCACTGAAGCCCCTATATAAGAAACAAGTAAGAGAGGGAAATGCTACCATTGAGAAGCAACAGTGAAGTTCAGTGCGCTACGTACCCTGTAGGTCGCAGAATCTGGCTGTGTTGAGCTCTTCGCGACTGGCTGTCGTGCTGTCGTCCACGAAGTCCCATGTAACGGACCCGGATGCTACGTATTGGCTGCTTCCTCCCAGCAGTTCATTATTTTAGAACTCATGTAATTTCATTTCTGAGGCCTATTCGACAGCTAATCCATACAGTCGGCTTCAGCCGCAGTCATCCAAGTCTTTAAGAAAAATAACGAGCCATGATTTAAAAAAATAATTTTCCATTCTATGGAGATGGGAGAACCGAATAGAGGTTCAGTCTTCTATATTGCCCTTGAGATGGCAAACTGCTTCTAAAGGTGAAGGAGAAATGTGATCAACAAACTGAGAACGTAGAAATCAATACGGGGCTCTGAGAGAAAGAACTTGGAATCCACTTGGCGGGATCCTAGACGGAATGTAAGCAGTGGGTAATTTCAGCCAGCGTTGGACAACTTTTTCAAGGTCATATTTCATACTTGGGGTCATGCCGATTGCTAGGCTATGGCTATAAAGGGACTGTGCATTATTATTCACTCGTGAAGCTTCATTTTCGTTTGACAAGGTGTTCTCTTCGAATATAACGTTTTGTGTTATACACGTAATGTATTGTGTAAGTTCTTAAATAGAAGCACTTCATATATAAATGCCAGAGTTCCGGCATACTTTAGATTCCCCGACTCATTGTCATCATCATCATCATCATCATCATCTAAGACTGATTATGCCTTTCGGCGTTCAGTCTGGAGCATAGTCCCCCTTATAAAATTCCTCCATGATCCCCTATTCAGTGCTAACATTGCTGCATCTTCTGATGTTAAGCCTATTACTTCAAAATCATTCTTAACCGAATCCAGGTACCTTCTCCTTGGTCTACCCCGACTCCTCCTACGCTCTAATGCTGAACCCATGAGTCTCTTGGGTAACCTTGCTTCTCCCATGCGTGTAACATGACCCCACCATCTAAGCCTGTTCGTCCTGACTGCTACATCTCTAGAGTTCATTCCCAGTTTTTCTTTGATTTCCTCATTGCGGACACCCTCCTGCCATTGTTCCCATCTACTAGTACCTGCAATCATCCTAGCTACTTTCATATCCGTAACCTCAACCTTATTCATAAGGTAACCTGAATCCACCCAGCTTTCGCTCCCATACAACAAAGTTGGTCGAAATATTGAACGGTGCACAGATAACTTAGTCTTGGTACTGACTTCCTTCTTGCAAAAGAGAGTAGATCGTAGCTGAGCGCTCACTGCATATCTGATTGTATATTCGAATAATCGTTTGGATTCCTTCTACGCTGATACAAATTAGATTCAAAGAAGAGTTTTACAGGCATCAACCGACATCAGCGACGCCACTTCAATGCCTCAAGGTAAGTGCAATTCAAAATAAGTTCTCTAGCGAGGTAGCATTTTCACACGAAAAATAGCCATTTTCCAGGATTAGTTAAACTTTGTAAGGATTAGAGAAGTGAAATAGACCTTAGACACTCTTTCCTTTTAATGTAGCTTTTTAATGTTACGCCTAGATATTTAACTGACGTGACTATGTAAACTAGCACTTTACTAATATTGTATTCGAACTTTGCAGGAATGTTTTCGCTAATCATCTGAACTCACATTTTTACACATTTAGAGCAAGCTGCTCATCACATCTAATAGAATTTCTGTCCAAGTCATCCTACAGTCATCCAATGACGACACTTTGCCATACACTACAGAGTCATCAGCAAACAGTCACGTGGTGTTATCCGTCAGATCGAGAATAACTCTGTGGCGCACTCCTGACGATATCTCTGTCCCCGACGAATACACACTATCCAGGACAGCGTGCTGGCTTCTAGTACTTCGAGCCACTCACATATCTGATTGTGAAATCTACTCTTTGTGCTCGAATCTTCGCTAGTAGTCTGCGGTGTGGAACTGTGTCAAACGATTTCCGAAAAATCTAAGAATATGGAATCTGTCTGTTGCCCTTCATCCAAGGGTCGCAGGACGTCACGCGGGAAACGGACAAGTTGCTTCGAACGAGCGATACTTCTTAAATCCATATTGAATCGTAGACGGGAAATTTTAAGGATCTATGGAAGTTATTACAACTGAACCAAGGAAATGCTAAAGAATTCTGCACAAAACCGACTTTAAGGATATTGGTCCGTAATTTTACGTCGCTTGGGACATCGTGCTGGGCGATAGATTTGCGATAATTGCAAGATAAGTCTGGAGACAATGCTCTGTAAAAGCGAATTGGGATTCCATCTGAACCCGGCGACATCTTCGTTTTAGACACTTTCAGCTGTTTTTCGAAGCCAGGGATGCCTATTTCTAAGTCCTACATTCATATGCGTCGGCAATAGAGGAGGGCGGGGGAGGGAGATATTTGATATATTTGCTGCACGCATGTTTTCCCCTGTCGCCGGGTGGACACCAGGGGTGTGACAAGAAGTGTGTACAGGGCTATTACAAATGACTGAAGCGATTTCATAAATTCACTGCAGCTCCATTCATTGACATATGGTCACGACACACTACAGATACGTAGAAAAACTCATAAAGTTTTGTTCGGCTGAAGCCGCTCTTCAGGTGTCTGCCGTCAGAGCGCTCGAGAGCGCAGTGAGACAAAATGGCAACAGGAGCCGAGAAAGCGTATGTCGTGCTTGAAATGCACTCACATCAGTCAGTCATAACAGTGCAACGACACTTCAGGACGAAGTTCAACAAAGATCCACCAGCTGCTAACTCCATTCGGCGATGGTATGCGCAGTTTAAAGCTTCTGGATGCCTCTGTAAGGGGAAATCAACGGGTCGGCCTGCAGTGAGCGAAGAAACGGTTGAACGCGTGCGGGCAAGTTTCACGCGTAGCCCGCGGAAAATTGGCTCATGCCACAACTGGAGACCGACAGCGCTGACTTCATCTTTCAACAGGATGGTGCTCCACCGCACTTCCATCATGATGTTCGGCATTTTTTAAACAGGAGATTGGAAAACCGATGGATCGGTCGTGGTGGAGATCACGATCAGCAATTCATGTCATGGCCTCCACGCTCTCCCGAATTAACCTCATGCGATTTCTTTCTGTGGGGTTATGTGAAAGATTCAGTGTTTAAGCCTCCTCTACCAAGAAACGTGCCAGAACTGCGAGCTCGCATCAATGATGCTTTCGAACTCATTGATGGGGACACGCTGCGCCGGGTGTGGAAGGAACTTGATTATCGGCTTGATGTCTGCCGAATCACTAAAGGGGCACATGTCGAACATTTGTGAATGCCTAAAAAAACTTTTTGAGTTTTTGTATGTATGTGCAAAGCATTTTCAAAATATCTCAAATAATAAAGTTATTGTAGAGCTGTGAAATCGCTTCAATCGTTTGTAATAACCCTGTACTTAGTGTAAGGTCGCGCACGCACGGAATGAGAGTCGGCCGCTCCCGGTTTAGGACACTGGGGCGGCAGCTGGTGGACGCAAATATGGCTGAGCAGCAATGCGGGGATGGCGGTGCCACGTCCTTTATATGGGACGCACTTTTGTTTGGACGATGATGACGATTGGTTTGTGGGCGCTCAACTGCGCGGCTATCAGCGCCCGTACAAATTCCAAACCTTTGCTCAGTTCAATCTCGCCACTTCCCTGAATGATGATGAAATGATAAAGACAACGTAAACACCCAGTCATCTCGAGGCAGGTGAAAATCCCTGACCCCGCCGGGCATCGAACCCAGGACCCCGTGTTCGGGACGGGAGAACGCGCCCGCGAGACCACGAGCTGCGGACTTGGACGATGAAATGGAAGTTCTCGGCCCAAGTCGCTCCTGAGTGTGGCTGCTCATCCGTGGTCGATGCTAGGAGGGTGCTTTGGATCTGTGCCGTCGTAAGTAAAAGTGGTGAGCATCTGTCTCTGGGAAAATCTTGTGACAGTGTTCAGACCCGTGTGTTCTTGTAATGCCCCTGGCCGTGCTCCACCATTAATTTCCTCCACGCTAGTCTGCTTACCCAGTGAAATAGCCCATACAGTTGGTTGTTACCTTTATGTGGCTCTTTTTCTGGTAATATCTCCAGCAGTCAGTTTCTGAATTCGTGTACTGCTTCAACCACCTTTGAATACCAAGTGTACATCACACCGGTAAAATTGCTTCCGCAATTCCGCAGTGTCTATTGTGAGCTTTAATTGTCGTTCTGGTAACTTGATTTGTTCTACGTAGTAGGAAGCGGAATATCGCACGATTGTGCGTCTGTATTAAGCTGGAAACCATTAACGGTTGAAAGAGCGTGTAAGCTGCGAGCAACGCGGCGCCATTTCACTTCTTCGTACGGAAGCCAGTTCATTCAGCAATTTAGTTCACGTATTTCTAATTATTAAATTAATCTCGTTGTGCAATAGATGTGTGCCCAGGTAAGTATAAAAGAAGTTTGTGTAAAAATTTCTTAAAAGTATATGGAAATAAGGCATTCGGAGTCTAAAGTTTTATGTGGTTAATTATAAGTTTTATGTACATTCAAATAGAATATTGAAAGATTTGCTAAAGCCCATTTACTTTAAAACGCGCTAGATTCTCTTAATTTTATCATTCGTTTTAGCTGAAACCTTTTATTTCAAATCGAGATAAAAGCAGTAATAACTGAGCTCAGTACATTGTCTAGTGATTTAATCATTGTCGACGAAGAGCTGATTTTACATAGGGGTTCTGTTCTAGGAAATTCCTTAAAACAAAACGACTCTAGTAAGTAAATGTGTTACAGTTTGACAAGAATATCTCTTTTCTGGAGAACCAGCCCTTGCCACCTCCATTGCCTTTCCTGTCCAGGACCATTTCAAAATATTTTATTAATCTTTAATTATGCCAGTCAGTTTTTAGAATGGAAGGGATAAAAATAATGCAGAAAATCCATTACCGAGATCAGAAGTGAAGTTTTGCAAGCAAACACTAGTAACTAGCGTAATTGAAATAAGCGTTTTTAAAATTTATTTCCTGTTTATTCACTTCTAGGACTATTAATAACAGGCCGCGCGGTTAGAGACGCCATGTCACTAATCGTGCGGCCCCGCCCGCCGGAGATTCGAGTCCTCCCTCGGGCATGGGTGTGAGTGTTGTCCTTAGCCTTAAGTTAGTTTAAGTAGTGTGTAAGTCTAGGGACCGATGACCTCAGAAGTTTGATCCCTTAGGTTCAAATGGTTCAAATGGCTCTGAGCACAATGGGACTTAACATCTGAAGTCATCAGTCCCCCAGACCTTAGAACTACTTAAGCCTAACTAACCTAAGGATATCACACACATCCATGCCCGAGGCAGGACCGTAGCGGTCGCGCGGCTCCAAAATGTAGCGCTTCGAACCGATCGGCCAGGTCCCTTAGGAATTCATATAAATTTGAATTATTAATAACGGAGATTTCTGCTGTTTGTATACGTTAACAATCTTCAGGAATTTCTCGAGTATCTCGAATCAAAAATTGCAATTTTATAATCTTGCCCTCTCTTGCAGTAATTTCTGCGATCGCGCATGTCTCCAAATGGAGGTCGCCCAGTAGTCAGACGACGGTATGTCTGTACGATCCTCCTGAGTGAATGGGTTTTTGATCGAAACATTCCTTTTCCTACTGACGGGCCTCCGAAGGCGACGCACATCTCGCTGTTCGCGAGACAGCTGCAGATGAGTCCCAGAATGTAACGCTATGGTAATTAGCGTAAACGCTCGGCAGCCTGCAAGGAGGCGAGAAGAAGCTGCAAGTGGTGGCGAGCGGGTACGGTTAGTGACGGAGGCGTGGGGAAAGGATAGCAGAGGAGGCGGCCGTTTCCCGGCCATTGTTAGGCCCGCGTCCCGAGACTAATCACCGGCGAGTCGCGCCGGGAACAATGCGGCGCGGCCGTGTGGGAAGGTAAATAGAGAGCGGCTGCTAGTGACCGGTAGGCATTGTTTCCGGCCCCGACCTAGGGCAAGGGAGCGCCAACAATGCACCTGCGCGCCACAAAGCGGCGACCAGCCTCAACGCCATTGTGCCGCGGCTGGCGCTCTTTTACACGACGCGTCACCGGGACCGGCTGCCGGCTGCCGGCTGCTCCTCGCCGCACGTTCGGCACATCTGCACGCCGGTGTCACTTCTGTCGGCTCCCCTCCGCGTTAAGACGGGATAATTAGTCCCCGCACCTAATAACCGACGGGCGGAATCGGCCAAAACCCGCCGCTCTGGGCCAACATTCCGCCGGAGATCATTAATGTATTCATTCACTCACATATTCCTTCAGACATCGGGTTCTGCAAATCCCATGATGAAAGAGAGCATTCGGTCATGTAGAACAAGTTATTTATGAATTGCAGAGCTGGACAGAATACAGTGAGGTAGAGAAGTCATTCATATTATAGCCACTGGCTCGTATGTTTTTGGATGAACCTTTGGATTGGATTGGATTGTTTGGGGGAGGAGACCAGACAGCGAGGTCATCGGTCTCATCGGACTAGGGAAGGACGGGGAAGGAAACCGGCCGTGCCCTTTCAAAGGAACCATCCCGGCATTTGCCTGGAGCGATTTAGGAAGATCACGGAAAACCTAAATCAGAATGGCCGGACGCGGGATTGAACCGTCGTCCTCCCGAATGTGAGTCCAGTGTGCTAGCCACTGCGCCACCTCGCTCGGTGAATGAACCTTTCACTTGGTTGCAATATACACTGATGTGATAAAAGTCATGGGATATCTCCCTAAATAGTGTCGGTCCCCACTTCGACCTTCGTTGTGCAGTAACTCGACATGGCATGGACTCAACAAGTCGCCGGAAGTTCTTTGCAGAAATATTGAGTCGTGCTGCCTCTACTGCCGTCCATAACTACGAATTGCAGCATTTTATGAACGAACTGATTGATATGCCTGGGCTAGCAGGACAGAGCGGATTAGATTGTGGAAAGGGGCCAAAATAAGTTGCTGTCAGTTACACTCAACATACAAACTTTATTTATCAACACACAATATTACAACAAGGATGCAAAACACCCAAAACTTTAATCGACCTCCTTTGATTAGCTTTAGATCGGCTGAAGGCCATACTCAAACTCCAGGACACAAGGCCTAAGCAAGAAATTGAAATACAAGGTTCTTCTGGAGGTATCACCCAAAAATATTTTTTTAAATCTTCAATCTAAACATGCTGAAGGTCTTAGCAGTTTAATTTTAATGTAACTTGGCTAGAGGCCGCATATTAAGCAATAAGAAGAGTTTCAATCAAAAAGCAGGAGGTCTTATCTTAAAATATTTAATGCAAAATCCGGCTGACGGCCCCATACAAAAACATAACAATCTTATTCCTTAAGGGAAAGACAAGAACATTAATTTAAGAGATTAAAACTCGGCTGAAGGCCACACATCATCAAATAATTTAATGGGTTAAGCCACAGAAAGAAGAGTTTCAATTTTAAAAGGGAGAAGGGCTTATCTTAAAACATTTCATATAAAATTCGGCTGAAGGCCCCTACAAAGAATAACAATCTCATGCCTTAAGGGCAAGACAAGAACATTAATTTAAGAGATATTGGTACTCGGCTGAAGGCCACACATCAACCAAATAACTAAAACCTAAACAGGGAAATTACTATGCAACACACAAGGTACGGCACTCAGAAGTTTCCAGTGGTCGGCCTGGGATTGTGACACTAACGCAAGTTTAGGTGAAACAGGCAGCCTGTCCAACGACTTCTTATCCTGAAGGCAATCCAACCGAGAGACAGCCTACCGACCAACCAACAAAATCAGTTGCGCTCCATGCAACCAGCAAAACGACCACAAGATTTCGATACAACGACACACAGAATGTTGGCACCCACAACGAGCAACAACACAGCTGTCGAACTACACGCCGCACTGGACAGCAACAACACGAAAAGGAAAACACACTGCCGAAAATTACTTCAACCTCCAGGGCAGGTAATGGCAGGTAATGGCCACAAGGCAGAAGATACCGCTGGTCAACTTCAATAACAGGGAATAAATTAAGTTAAACTCCACAGGAAGACGGCTGGAATCTTAGCCGACTCGAACACACGCGTTGTTGTTCGTGGGAATGACCTAAAAGCGACAACCAGCATCAAACGAAAAAATATAAACATTTGAGGCTCGATAGAAGGTTAAGTTGGGACTCAACTTTCATGTCCAAGATCGGTGGGCGATGAACTTCGTAGCACTCGCAAACAGCACCTCACACTCCAACTGCACGTGCACACCGCCAGCGGCCCCGGCCAGAGTGCGTGCGGTGGAGACTTCCTTGCTGCTCCACCCCAACCGACCGACTGCCCAGCCCTGGAAACAGTGAAAGGATCAAATATACGTCGGCCGATAAGACGACCAGCCGAATGACCAACCAACAATCGTCGGCCCAATCTCCCTGCGTCGGACAGCTCATGTGTGTCGCCAGCGGTCGGCAAGGATTGGCTGTCCGCGCCTCACCGACGCTCCGTCCCCGACTTCACTGCTGCTGCGTCCCGACTGCACTGCTGGTCCGTCTCCAACTGACCGCCAGACACACGACGACACGGAAATACTATCGGTCGCTCGAGAGATGGTACGACAGTGCACTTATCGATACGCGCTGCTGCTGCCGCTCACGGGCAAGTAAGGCTGGAAGTTAGTGACGCCAGTAAATGGAATAAGAAAACGTAATAGAAGATGACAAACAATAAATGGCATGAACACGAGCCATGCACGGCTCACTGATCTCTCGGTTATATCCCATAAATGTTCAACTGGATTCATTTAGGGTGATATGGATGGCGAAATCATTCCATCGAATTGTCCAGAATGTTATTCAAACTAATCGCTAAGAATTGTGGCTCTGTGGCATTGCGCATCAGCCCTGGAAACATGAAGTCCATGAATGACTGAAAATGCTTGCCAATAGCCGAACATAATTATTACCAGTCAACGTTCGTTTCAGGTGGATCAGAGGACCCAGTCCATTCCATGTAATTGGAGCCCACACTATTATCGAGACACCACCAACTTGAGTCCTTGCCTTCGTGGGGCCTGCGCCACACTCAGACCCTACCATCAGTCTTACCAAATGAAATCGGGACTCACCTGATCAGGTCACGGGTTTGCAGTAGTCTAGCGTCCAACCGATATGGTCACGAGCCCATGAGAGGCGCTGGAGAAGGTGTCGTGCTGTTAGCAAAGCCACTCTCGTCGGTCGTCTGTTGCCACAGCCCATTAACGCCAAATTTCGTAGTACTCCCCTAACGGAAACGTTAGTCGTGCGTTCCACATTGATATCTGCTATTATTCACGAAGAGCTACTTGTCTGTTAGCACTTACGAATCTACGCAAACTATTTCCAAAAGGTAATATCCCATGCGTCGAGCTCCAACTACCATTCCGCGCTCAAAGTCTGTCGTGCGACCATAATCACGTCGGAAACCTTTTCACGTGAACCACCTGGGTACACATGAGACCTACGCCGATGGACAATCTGTAAATGTGGGTATTTCTATCCCATGGCTTTTGTCACCTCAATGTATTTTGAAGGTACACTCAGTACCAACTCATACTTGGGATCAAGAGATCCTGAAGAACAGGAGGAGAGTATAGTGGAAACAGAAGATGAAAAGGAAGACCAACAATGCAGGAGGTGGAGTCAGAGGTATATAAATTGAAAAATAACCGTGCAGCTGGTGAAAAGGGATATAGTCAGAACTTACAAAATTTGGGGCTCATCCTCTAATATGTGAAATACACGCAGTAATAAGTAATATTTGGGAAAATGAAAGCATGTCTGAGGACTAGAGATTTGGAATAGTATGCTATATATACATAAGAAGAAGAAAATTATAGAGGCATAACTTTATTGAATACAGCCCAACAGATGTTTTCCAGGATTTCTAGTGAAAGGATAAAGCAGTACGCTGAAAATAGCCTCGAAGGATATCAATGTGGCACTTCTCATCACTTCTTTGTTATCAGACAAATAATGGAGAAATTTTATAAATATGACATAGATCTCCACTCTCTGTCGAATTCAGACAAAGTTTTTATAGTATTGACAAGCCAGCATTGTATAAAGTACTAAAAGAATTGGGCATGTGTGACTAATGAAGAAGGTTAGTTTAGTTAACAGTGAAGGTAAAAGTAAAGACGAACAACAAAATGACCGAGAGCGTTAAGTTTATAGATGGAGTGGAACAGGATGATGGTGTTTCTGCAGTCCTGTTCGACTTAGCACTGTTTAGTCTGATACAAAAAATAAACAATAGAGGAAGAATCAGCTATGTGCATATGTAAACCATACTGCAATTGTGGCAAGACATGTAAGAAATGCAAACAGAAGGAGCAAATTTTGGACTTAGGCAAACAAAAACAAAACCAAATACATGGTAATGTCCAATTCTAAGGCAAGGAGAATACCACATAACCAGAAGGTCTGCAATAAATATTTTAAAGCTGTCAGCTGCTTCCATTACTTACGGTGCGCAACATTGGCTAGAATATGGGACAGTGTACTAGAGAAAGGATACAACCAGGAAACAGAGCCTGTTAAGCAAACTTACAGGTATTCAAGAATTCTTTAATTACAAGATCATCCAAATTAAGAGTAATGGAGGGAAGTGTGGGGGCTAAAAATAGTTGTGGGAGGTCAAAAGATGAATACAGTAAGCATACTCAGAAGGCTGTAGGTTGCAGTGGTTACTCGCAGATGAAGAGGCTCGCACAGGATGGAGTAGTGTGGAGAGATGCATCAAACCGGTCTTTGGACTGAAGACCACAACCACTGACCTTGTATGGTCAGTTGTTAAATATGGGTCAGAAATGTATTCGATGACAGAAGCAGGCCTGAACAACCTAAGGACATCTGAAAGGAAATCCTACGAAAAATTTCTCGATTCGTAAGAGAGCCAGAAAGTCGGGGAGTAAGATGGTTGTTGTTACAGTCTTCAGTCCAAAAACTGGTTTGAATCAGCTCTCCATGGTACTCGATCCTGCGCAAGTGTCTTCATCTCTGAATAAATACTGCAACCTAAATCCTTCTGAATCTGCTTACTGTATTCATCTCTTGGTCTCCGTCTGCAGTTTTTACTCTCATATTTCCCTGTTATACCAAACTGGTAATTCCTTGATGTCTCAGGATGTGTCCTATCAACCGATTTCTTCTTTTAGTTAAGTTGTGCCAGAAATTTCTTGTCTCCCGAGGTCTGTTCAGTACTTCCTCATTAGTTACGTGATCAACCCACTTAATTTTCAGCATTCTTCTGTAGCACCACTTTTCAGAAACTTCCGTTCTCTTCTTGTCTAAACTGTTTATCGTCCATACTCGGCTACACTCCAGAAAAATACATTCAGAAAAGATTTCTTAACTCTTAAGTCTATATTCCTCGTCTTCAGAAACTATTTTCTTGCCGTTGTCAGTCTACATTTTTCTACTTCGGCCATCATAAGTTATTTTGTGGCCCAAATAGTAAATCCTATCTACTATTGTAAGTGTCTCGTTTCCTAATTTAATTCCCTCAGCATCACCTAGTTTAATTCGACAACATTCCATTACCCTTGTTTTGCTTTTGTCGACGTTCATCTTATATCCTCCTTTCAATACAGTGTCCATTCCGTTCAGCTGCTCTTCTAAGTCTTTTGCTGTCTCTGACGGAATTATAGTGTCATCGGCAAACCTCAAAGTTTTTATTTTTTCTATCCGATCTTTAAAACCTACTCCAAATTTTCCTTTGCTTTTCTTTACTGCTTGCTCAATGTGCGGATTGAATAACATCGGCATTCCCTCCTGAACCACTTCTTCTTATGCTTCTCGACTCGTATAACCGCCGTCTAGTTTCTGTACAATTTGTGAGTGCATTTAGCTCCCTTTATTTTACCCCTGTTGCCTCCAGAATTTGAAAGAGAGTATTCCAATCAACACTGTCGGAAGCTTGCTTTATACCTACAAGTGCTGTAAACACAGGTTTGCCGTTCCTTGAACTATCCTCTAAGATAAGTCGTAGGGTCATTGTTGCCTTGCGTGTTCCTACATTTCTCCTAAGTCGAAACTGATCTTCCCCGAGGTCGGCTTCTACCAGTTTTTCCATTCTTCTGTAAAGAATTAAATTTGTAACCGTGATTTATTAAACTGATAGTGCGGTAATTTTCAAACCTGTCAGCAACTGCTCTCTTTGGAATTGGAATAATTACATTATTCTTGAAGTCTGGGGGTATTTCTCCTGTCTCATACATCTGTCACACCAGCTTGAAGAGTTTTGTCATGGCTGGCTCTCCCAACTCTCTCAGAAGCTCAGAAGGAATGTCGTCTACTCCCCGGGTTTTGTTTCGACTTAGGTATTCCAGTACTCTGTCAAATTTTTATCGCAGTATCATATCTCTCATCTCATCTTCATTTACGTCCTCTTAGTTTTCCCTTCTTTGTTTCATACTCGTTTTCCAACTGAGCTCTTCATTTCCATACAGCTGCTTCTCTTTTCTCTAACAGTCTCTTTAATTTTCCTGTAGGCGGTATGTATTTTTCCCCCAGTGAAATATACATCTAAATCTTCACATTTGTCCTCTGGCCATTCCTGCTTTGCCGTTTTGCACTTCCCGTAAATCTAATTTTTTATACGATTGTATTCCCTTTTGCCTGTTTTGAATGACCATGAAATACAAGAGCCTATACAAGGGAAAGGTATAGTGAAATTCATTAAATCTCAAAGAGTAAGCTGGTTAGGATATTTAGAGAGGATGACAAATGACAGGATTGCCAAACGAATGATAAAGGACTTTATTTATTCCACTAGAAGGGAGAGCTGACCAAGAGTTAGATGGCTGGACAATGTGTTGGCTGACTTTCCCAAGATGGAAATCCGAGGGTGGGAGGAAAAAGCAGAGAACAAAGATCTATGGAAGGAAAATGTTCAAGAGGTGAAGGCCCATCAAGGGCAGTAGTGCCAAAGAAGAAGAAGAGGAACAGGCAGTATACTATCAAGGAGTTGCGCTAATCTGCACACAAGGCCGAAAACAGAGAGGTGCCAGGACAGATCAACTGCCTCAAACCGGAAAAAAAAAAAAAGTCAGAACGAACTGCTCAAACCGCACCACATCTACATCTACATGGATACTCTGCAAATCACATTAAGTACCTGGTAGAGGGTTCATCGAACCACTTTCACAATTCTTTATTATTCCAATCTCGTATAGCGCGCGGAAAGAACGAACACCTATATACTTCCCTACGAGCTCTCATTTCCCTTGTTTAATCGTGGTGATCGTTTCTCCCTATGTAGGTCGAGATCAACAGAATATTTTCGCATTCTGAGGAGAAAGTTGGTGACTGGAATTTCGTGAGAAGATTCCGTGGCAACGAAAAACGACTTTGTTTTAACGATGTCCAACCCACATCTTGTATTATTTCAGTGACACTCTCTTCTATATTTCGCAATAATACAAAACGTGCTGCCCTTCTTTGAACTTTTTCGATGTATTCCGTCTGTCCTCTCTGGTAAGGATCCCACACCGCACAACAGTATTCTAAAGGACGACGGATAAGCTTAGTGTAGGAAGCCTCCTTAGTTGATCTGTTACATTTTCTAAATGTCCTGCCAATAAAATGCAGTCTTTGTTTAGCCTTCCCCACAACATTTTCTGTGTGTTCCTTCCAATTTAAGTTGTTCGTAATTGTAATACCTAGGTATATAGTTGAATTTACGGCTTTTAGATTAGACTGATTTATCGTGTAACCAAAGTTTAACGAGTTCCTTTTAGCACTCATGTGGATGACCTCACACTTTTCGTTATTTAGGGTCAACTGCCACTTTTCGTACCATTCAGATATCTTTTCTAAATCGTTTTCCAGTTTGTTTTGGTCTTCTGATGACTTTATTAGTCGATAAACGACAGCGTCATCTGCAAACAATCAAGAAGGCTACTCAGATTGTCTCCCAAATCGTTTATATAGATAAGGAACAGCAAAGGGCCTATAACACTACCTTGGGGAACGCCAGAAATCACTCGATGACTTTCCATCGATTACTACGAACTGTGACCTCTCTGACAAGAAATCACAAATCTAGTCACATAACTGAGACGATATTCCATAAGCACGCAATTTCATTACAAGCCGCTTGTGTGGTACAGTGTCAAAAGCCTTCCGGATGTCCAGAAATACGGAATCAGTCTGAAATCCTTTGTCAACACCACTCAACACATCATATAATAAAGCGATAGTTGTGTTTCACAAGAATAATCTTTTCTAAATCCATGTTGACTGTGTGTCAAAAGACCGTTTTCTTCGAGGTAATTCATACTTTTCGAACACAGTATATGTTCCAGAATCCTGCTGCATATCGACGATATAGGCCTGTAATTTAGTGGATTACTCCTACTACCTTTCTTGAATATTGTTGTGACCAGTGCAACTTTCCAGTCTTTGGGTACGGATCTTCGCCGAGCGAACGGTTGTATATGAAGGACTTATTTCAATAGTGGTACAAGTCCGTTTTTCTTCACTCTGAAAAAAATGGACTTGTACCACTATTGAAATAAGCCCTTCGTATGATTGTTAAGTATGGTGCTAATGCGTCAGCATACTCTGAAAGGAACCTAGTTCTTATGCAGTCTGCACCAGAAAACTTGCTTTTATTAAGTGATTTAAGTTGTTTCACTACTCCGAGGAAATTAATTTACTTCTACCGTACTCATGTTGCCAGCTGTTCTTGATTTGAGTTCTGGAACATTTATTTCGTCTTCTTCTGTGAAGTCATTTCGGAAGGCTGTGTTTAGTAACTCTGCTTTGGCATCACTGTCTTCGATAGTATCTCCATTAATATCGCGCAGAGAAGGAATTGATTGTTTCTTGTCGCTAACATGCTTCACACACGACCAGAATCTCTTTGGATTTTCAGCCAGGTTTCGAGACAAAGTTTAGTTGTGGAAACTATTATAAGCATCTCGCATTGAAGTCCGCGCTTAAGTTTGAGGCTTCTGAAAAGATCGCCAATCTGGGGGATTTTGCCTCTGTTTAAATTCTGCATGTTTGTTTCGTTGTTCTAACCCGTTTTGTGTACCAAGGGGGATCAGCTCCGTCGTTTGTTAATTTATTTTGTATAAATCTCTCAATTGCTGTCAGTACTTTCTCTGAATTCAAGCCACATCTGGTCTACACTTATATTATTGATTTGGAAGGAGTGGAGGTTGTCTCTCAGGAAGGCGTCAAGTGAATTTTTATCTGATTTTTTGAATAGGTATATTTTTCGTTCATTTATGGCGGATTTTGGGGTTAACAATATTCAGTCTCGCTACGACACCCCTGTGTTCACTAATCCCTGTATCCGTTTTGATGCTCGTTATTAACTCAGGATTGTTTGTTGCTAAGAGGTCAAGTGTGTTTTCACATCGCTTACTATTCGCGTGGGCTCATGAAGTATCGGGTCGAAAACTTGTCGGAGAATGTGTTTAGCACAATGTCGGATGATGTTTAATGCGTACCTCCGGAATTCATCATTCATTTTCGCCAACATATCGAGGGTAAATTAAAGTCTCTGCAACTATAATCACAAGAGTCGAGAAAGTGTTTGGAATCAAACTCAAGTTTTCTTTGAATCTTTCAGCAACTATAGCATTTGAATTGGGAGGTCGGTAAAAGGATCCAACTATTATTTTATTCCCGTTGCCAACAATGACTTCTGCCCATGCTGACTCACAGGAACTATCTACTTCAATTTCGCGACAAGATAAATTACTTCTAACAGAAACAAACACGCCACCCCCAACCGTATTTAGCCTATGATTTCGGAACATCATTAGTTTCTTCGCAAAAATTTCGGCTAAGTTTATCACCAGCTTTAGCCAGCTTTCAGTGGCTATAACAATTTGAGCATCAGTGCTTTCTATTAGAGCTTAGAACTCTGGTACTTTCCCAACACAGCTACGACAATTTACAACAGTTATACCGATGGTTCCCATATCTACGTTCTGCTTGTGCTCGGCCTGCACCCTTTGTGACTGAAGCCCTTCTTGTCTTCACGAGGCCCTCTAACCTAAAAAACCGCCCAGTCCACGCCACACAGCCCCTGCTACCCTTGTAGCCGCCTCTTGCGTATAGTGGACACCTGACCTATTCAGCGGAACCCGAAACCCAACCACCCTTTGGCGCAAGTCGAGGAATCTGCAGCCTACACGCTCGCAGAATCGTCTGAGGCTCTGATTCAGACTCTCCACTCGGCTCAGTACCAGAGGTCCGCAGTCGGTCCCGTCGAGTTTGCTACAATTGGTCAGCTCTGCTTTCATCTTGCAAGCAACACGGGCAACCTTTATCACTTCTGTTAACCACTTGAAACCAGAGAGAATCTCTTCTGATCCAAAGCGACACACATCATTGGTATCGACGTGAGCCACCACCTGCAGTTGGCTGCACCCTGTGCTCTTCATGGCATCCGGGAGGACTCACTCCGCATCTGGAATGACTCCATTCGATACGTACACGGATTGCACATCGTCTTTCTTTGCCTTCTTGGCAGCCATGTCCCTAAGGGGCCCCATAACACACCTAGCGTTGGAGCTCTCAACTATCAATAACCCCACTCTCTGCGATTGTCCGGATCTTCCAGGTTGAGAGGTTTCCTCTGAAACAGGACAGGCGATGGTATCTGGCTCAGCGACAGTGTCAGCCACAGACAGTAACTGGAACCTGTTTGTCAAACTGGGGAGGCCTTACGTGCGGCCGACTGGGAAGTCTTTCGCCGCCGCCCAGGGCGACCTCCCACCTGACTACATCTGAGGGGTCAACCTCAGAGCTGTGACTGGGCTGGCCACCGGTGAGGACCGATCGGAGGACTCGGACGTATTGTACGTCCGTTGGATCCCCACAACAGTGGTGCCCATCGACTGCACTCTCAAACTGTGTAACCGAAGCCATCACAGCCTGGAGCTGAGAGCAAAGTGTCACCAACTTGGCTCGCATTCGTACACAATAATCGCAGTCCCTGTCCATACTAAAGACTGTGGAAAACTAAAGTATGTGGATAAATGGGCCATCGGCACAAGCTGCGCAACTTTACTGTGGCCGCTGACGAAAACGCAGGAGCTGTGTCTAATAAACTAAAGTAATATGCAGATATTCAAAAACCTAACTACCGAAGCACTCAGGTGAAACTACATAATTCGCCCCTGCTCTGCTACAGGTGTAAGATTTACCATCAATACTCTTTTATTGATTTAAACGGCAAAAAATACACCAGTTACGTTTTATCATGCAAAGCACGATGCATTGTACGACTTTATTTCTGTGTTCACGTGCTACTATTTACACTGGTATATTGTGATGAAAGGAGAAAATATAAAAGTGCAGTAAATGAAGCAGGCAAAAAGGAATACAAACGTCTCAAAAATGAGATCGACAGGAAGTGCAAAATGGCTAAGCAGGGATGGCTAGAGGACAAATGTAAGGATGTAGAGGCTTATCTCACTAGAGGTAAGATAGTTACTGCCTACAGGAAAATTAAAGAGACCTTTGGAGAAAAGAGAACCACTTGTATGAACATCAAGAGCTCAGATTGAAACAAAGTTCTAAGCAAAGAAGGGAAAACAGAAAAGTGGAAGAAGTATATAGAGGGTCTGTACAAGGGCGACGAACTTGAAGACAATATTATGGAAATGGAAGAGGATGTAGATGTAAATGAAATGGGAGATACGATACTGCGTGAAGAGTTTGACAGAGCACTGAAAGACCTGAGTCGAAACAAGGCCCCGGGAGTAGACAACATGCCATTAGAACTATTGACGGCCTTGGGAGAGCCAGTCCTGACAAAACTCTACCATCTGGTGAGCAAGATGTATGAGACAGCCAAAATACCGTCAGACTTCAAGAAGAATATAATAATTCCAATCCCAAATAAAGCAGGTGTTGACAGATGTGAAAATTACCGAACTATCAGTTTAATAAGTCACAGCTGCAAAATACTAACGCGAATTCTTTACAGACGAATGGAAAAACTGGTAGAAGCCGACCTCGGGGAAGATCAGTTTGGATTCCGTAGAAATGTTGGAACACGTGAGGCAATACTGACCCTACGACTTATCTTAGAAGAAAGATTAAGGAAAGGCAAACCTACGTTTCTAGCATTTGTAGACTTAGAGAAAGCTTTTGACAATGTTGACTGGAATACTCTCTTGCAAATTCTGAAGGTGGCAGTGGTAAAATACAGGGAGCGAAAGGCTATTTACAATTTGTACATAAACCAGATGGCAGTTACAAGAGTCGAGGGGCATGAAAGGGAAGCAGTGGTTGGGAAGGGAGTGGGACAGGGTTGTAGCCTATCCCCGATGTTATTCAATCTGTATATTGAGCAAACAGTGAAAGAAACAAAAGAAAAATTCGGAGTAGGTATTAAAATCCATGGAGAAGAAATAAAAACTTTGAGGTTCGCTGATGACATTGTAATTGTGTCAGAAACAGCAAAGGACCTGGAAGAGCAGTTGAACGGAATGGTCAGTGTCATGAAAGGAGGGTAAAGATGAACATCAACAAAAGCCAAACGAGGATAATGGAATGTAGTCGAATTAATTCGGGAGATGCTCAGGGAATTAGATTAGGAAATGAGACACTTAAAGTAGTAAAGGAGTTTTGCTATTTGGGGAGCAAAATAACTGATGATGGTCGAAGTAGAGAGGATATCAAATGTAGACTGGCAATGGCAAGGAAAGCGTTTCTGAAGAAGAGAAATTTGTTAACATCGAGTATAGATTTAAGTGTCAGGAAGTAGTTTCTGAAAGTATTTGTATGGAGCGTAGCCATTTATGGAAGTGAAACATGGACGATAAATAGTTTGGACAAGAAGAGAATAGAAACTTTCGAAATGTGGTGCTACAGAAGAATTCTGAAGATTAGATGGGTAGATCATATAACTAATGAGGAGTTATTGAATAGGACTGACTAGAAGAAGGGATCGGTTGGTAGGACATGTTCTGAGGCATCAAGGGATCACCAATTTAGTATTGGAGGGCAGCGTGGAGGGTAAAAATCGTAGAGGCAGACCAAGAGATGAATACACTAAGCAGATTCAGAAGGATGTAGGTACAGTACGTACTGGGAAATGAGGAAGCTTGCACAGGATAGAGTGGCGTGGAGAGCTGCATCAAACCAGTCTCAGAACTAAAGACCACAACAACATCAACATTGTGTAATGTGTGCATGTGCGTTGTTTTGTTTCTCTTCCTCTGCAGTCTTGTTTTTAAAGTTTTAATGTGTTGTAAATCCTACACTGCGCAGAAATTCATACACACACAAAGCATAACTCGCACTGGTTCTTTCGGTAATATCATAACACGGTTCTAAGGAAATGTGACGGTATTGCTTCCCAAAGTATTTGGATACCGTCAGAGGGGGTGTATTTTAGTGGGCTGCATTATTTACTTTGTCACTTGTAACTGCTATCAGAAAGATCAAGGACTATTTACATTAACAATTCCGATGAACTTTCTATTTTTGCACTGTTTTGTTGCAAATATTGAGAGGGTTGTAAGAAGAAGTACCCATAAGTACGTATTTGCTATAGTTATTAAATACAAGTAAAAATTTTGAAAAATTAATCTATATGCTATCTCGCTTGATAGTCATCGAGTTTAAACACGAACAATGAAGCGAGAATAATACAGCAAATACGTCACGAAGGACTTCGTTGCCATATAGGATGTCCAAATCCTTAGAGTGAGAATATTACAGATCTCAGAGGATCCTGTACAGAGCATCGTTGAAAATGAATGATCAGTGTATGTTAAGCACTTTACTGTAAACAGCTTATGTATCTTCATCGGCGTTTGTGAAGCTACCTTGAAGAATAAAAATACGTATTCGCCTTTGATGTACTACTTCTGGACCTTTCCAGTAGGGTTACATGAGTTGTGTGGCTGGAAGGGTCCTAGTTGCTCACACTACCATTCTGATTGTACAACAACGGAGATATTTCAGAGTGACGAGGTTTTAGGAGCTATTGTAACGCATGCTTTAAGACTCGCGGTCGTAACTGTGAACATTTTCAATTGTTTTTATGTTAATACGTACTAAATTTTTAGATCTCTATCTCCTTACTTGAAAATAATCAGTTTAGTACCTGAAACTTCCTGGCAGATTAAAACTATGTGCCCGACCGAGACTCGAACTCGGGACCTTTGCCTTTCGCGGGCAAGTGCTCTACCATCTGAGCTACCGAAGCACGACTCACGCACGGTACTCACAGCTTTACTTCTGCCAGTACCTCGTCTCCTACCTTCCAAACTTTACAGAAGCTCTCCTGCGAACCTTGCAGAACTAGCACTCCTGAAAGAAAGGATATTGCGGAGACCTGGCTTAGTCACAGCCTGGGAGATATTCCCAGAATGAGATTTTCACTCTGCAGCGGAGTGTGCGCTGATATGAAACTTCCTGGCGGATTAAAACTGTGTGCCGGATCGAGACTCGAACTCGAGACCTTTGCCTTTCGCGGGCAAGTGCTCTGCCAACTGAGCTACCAAAGCAAGACTCACGCACGGTACTCACAGCTTTACTTCTGCCAGTACCTCGTCTCCTACCTTCCAAACTTTACAGAAGCTCTCCTGCGAAACTTGCAGAACTAGCACTCCTGAAAGAAAGGATATTGCGGAGACATGGCTTAGTCACAGCCTGGGGGATGTTCCGAGAATGAGATTTTCACTCTGCAGCGGAGTGTGCGCTGGTATGAAACTTCTGGCAGATTAAAACTGTGTGCCGGATCGAGACTCGAACTCGGGACCTTTGCCTTTCGCGGGCAAGTGCTCTGCCAACTGAGCTACCCAAGCACGACTCACGCCCCGTCCTCACAGCTTTACTTCTGCAAGTTCTGTGTTTTTTGTGTCGACAAAGCATAATCACCCATCAAAACTGAGTACCCTCGTAAAAAGGAACGTTTGTTCCCTATAATCCAACCTTCCCTATTTAACCCTCCGGCTCCACTTCCCCGCAACTTGCTTCCTGTCAGTGTTCACAGCTACCGCATATTTTGGGCCATCAGCTGCCTCAACGGTTTCTGCAACAATTAAGATGGCATCGCGCATGTGCAAATAATTGCCACTTCTCGTACGCCGTCTGACACGGGTCGATAGCTTTGAAAGGACAGGGACGCATTTCATAGGACAACAGCGGCCGAATTTTTTGCCGACTCGGTTGGTCCCCATTCGCACGGAACGGCACCACTTTCCAATTGTAAATTGTTCTCTTCTGCATAGTCAACTGGATGCCTGTTTTGTTCTGGCCAGAGACTCTCTTCCGCATCTGCTTTCCAGACGATGAAAGGCATTGTCAGCTACAACACTTAAAGTCTTGCTATCAGCATCAACGTAGAGTAGCATTCTTTTGAATGTCGCTCAAAACTAAACGATTCTTGGCCTAAGTAATCGACTAAATTTCCAAGCTCTGAATTTAGCCCCTCAATAAATATCAACTTCACATCCAGCAAAACTACAGGGGTTTCACGAATGTCGAAACCTTCAGATGAAAGTAATATTACTCAGAGAACGGCTCATGGGTTCGAATGGTCCTCCACAAGCCAGAATTATTGACGTCCGTCTACTGAAGGATCGTAGAGCATGCACTAAGAGCAATCATTTTAACGTTCTTGGATAAAATAATTTCTTTCAAAGAATCAGCACGGACACTCCAAAGAAATACAGATTGCATTAGCCAGATACGACATCTTGGTAACGGCACCTGTAAGCAACCAGGAAGATTCCGTCTTCATAGATTTCTGAAAGGCATTTGGCGCGGTGCCACATTGTCGATTACTAAGCAATATAAGATAATATTGAGTGTTTACGCGAATATGGAAGAAGTTCCATGAATATTTGACTAATAGAGCCCAGTACGTTGTACTGGACGGCGAATCTTCAACGAGAAACAAATAAATATCGTGACTGACCAGGAAAGCGTAATAGGACTTCAACATTCTCAGTGTACACAATACAAATAAATCCACCAGTAGATCGAGGTTTAAAAGATTGAAACGAGTTGTGGAAATAAATAAGCAGTACTGGTAACAGTAAATTTGTTTCATTCGTATCGTCAGGGTAAAGCCTAACCTAAAATGTTCGCATTTAAAAATACACAAAAATATTCACTGGATAGAATCAGCATCACTCTATAAACCATTTTGTCAACTATGTTATTTATCGTAAATCTCATTAAAAATTCTAGATTTGGTGTAAGTCATTCAATATAAAACAGAGGCTAAAGAGGCTGGTACATTGCTTATATGTTCATATCTAGGAAACAGGAGAGGGAAGATATCACCTCAGTATGAGTCGAATGTTCAAAATGCATTTTATTTTGAGTTAACCACAAAATATGGAATTTGTTAGGGTCGGTACTGGACACATTACTTTTTTCGTGGTTTGTGGGTGACCTTGCTACACATTTTTCGTTTTTTAGTCATCAGTCTTCTGACTGGTTTGATGGTTTGATGCGGTCCGCCACGACTCCTCTCATGTGTCAGCCTCTTCATTTCAGAGTAGTACTTGCAATCGATGTCCTCAGTTATCTGCTGGATGTATTCCTATCTCTGCCTTTCTCTACAGATTTTACCCTCTACGCTCCCTCTAGTACCATGGAAGTTACTCCCTGACATCTTAACACGTCTCTTCTTCTCGTGCATGTTTTCCATACCTTCCTTACTTCGTCGCCTCTGTGCCCGTTCCTTACCTTACCAGACCTAATTTTCAACATTCTTTTGTAGCACCACATTTAAAATCCTTTTTTGTCTTCCGTTCCCGTTTTCCCGTAGTCGACTATCTATTATCATACGAAATTGTACTCCAAACTTACATTCTCAGAAATTGCTTCCTCGGATTAAGTTCTATGTTTGGTATGACTTCTCTCGGCCAAGAAACCCTTCTTTTTCCTGTACTAGTCTGCTTTTTATATCCCCCTTGCCTCGCGTGTCATATGTTCTTTGTTTTCAAGGTAGCAGAGCTTCTTAAGTTCGTCTTGCTTCTTAAGTTCGTCTTGCAACGGTACCTATCGGTTACTGCTGAGTATAGCTGCTCTTCAAAACAATATATCATATGAACAAAACAGTTGCCTCTTTACCTGTGGCTACTCGTACTTTTGGTGCTTGGGCTGTGCACGGTTCTGTTTAAAAAAGAATAGCTCGATGTACTAATAGGGTAGAGCCGCGCATGTCTGCTTCTGTAGCTGTGATCTTACAGTCAAATAGTCTATGCTTTGGCTGGATTTACAAGTCAATAAAATACACAGAAATAAAAAATAGAAGTTAAATGAATAACTTAATAACAAGTGCTCTATTCTAACGCCTGTAATTAAGGTAGAGGACAGAGAATTATGTTGCATAATGTTAATTCAAGAAAGGACATCTTAAATAAGTACGAAGTGGTCCTACGATATTCAGTTAAAATATAGACAGGAAATATCCTTATTAAATGCAGTAAAGTTTTGTTGAGAGCATTACGAGAAGGGCAGCAAAAGCCCCAAAAAACTATTTAGTTATCGAAGATACGTGAAAACGACGTCCATTTTATAATCACAAAACACAAGACATTCACCAGCTCAAAACATCTCAGATTTCAACATGATAATTTACAAATTATCACATGCGATACAAAGAACAGTAACTTGTACTCTGTCTTTCCTCAGTTCCATAATAGAAGGAACATTCAAATCTGTTGTTAGCTAGAGTCCCTTCAAAATACTGTAGCAGCCATTCACCACCCAGGATGTCACCTATATGACTGAATGACGCACGCTACCATACGCTGGTCTGCCTTCTTCCAGCGCAAACATAAAAGTGTCCAGAATCTCTCTCTTGAGCTCTTAACTCATAAATTCCCGGTCTCCATTTAACTCTCATAGTGTTCTGCTACTGTCTGCTTATCCATTGGCTGAAGGACATCCCCACCAAAAATACATCGTTCTAACGTGCTACAGGCATGATCTGACTCATCTTGACCACTTTCCAACACTAAACAAATATATTACAACAATATTTAAATAAAAGAAGAATTGTAAACATTTGGTCACACTCAGACCATGTACAGTGATTGCAAGTAAAGGTTTGTTCATAAATAAATAAGCTAGTGTTTTTGCACTAGTGCACGCACGTTAAATGACAACAAAATGTTAAATTTGTTTAAACAATTATTTATGCGTTCTTGACAGAAGCATCTTCTGGTTCCGTTTTCAGTTGTTTTGTCCGCTAACACACGCACTTGACCACTTCTGGATTAGCACAGTTTTTAATAGCACTTGCAATCAACATTTGAATAAAATTACTCACAAATAGTAAACTGTTCGTCAAAGTATGGCAAAATATAAAGTATTCATGCTGTATTCATTTGGTGTGCAATTGTGGTGGACATGCCGCTATGACAAACAGTTGCGTAATGAAATAGATATAGAAGATGTCATAGATCAATAAATAAATAAAATAGAAACAGATACACAACTTTCAGAGATGATAGCTATACTGTGATGCTATCATCTGACATAACGTTTGTTGAAATCGTATGAAGCGATTAAAAGTTGTTAATTCGAAGGTTTATTGAGTAAATGTTTATTCTGTGTGAAATATTAACTTCTGTGTTTTCAAAGATACTAAAATTATAGTTGTGCCATTGGATGCTCCTCATTTTTATGAGATCGCAAATGTATTCAAATTTGTATTAATATTTGATGTGAGTTATTGTCGTATCTCAAAGAGTTGTAACTTAGCCATCTTTCCGCTCGTCTAACACACTGCCATTTGTTGGAGCATCTCCTGTGGAAAAGACATGGGAGTAGCAGTCGTCCAAAACACCAGCTTTGGGATTTTCTCCATTTCCAGTCACGCCCTCCTTGTCTCTGCACCTGTGCTTGTCTGGGCCGGCCGCGCGACTTGCACGTCCCGCCGACTCGCACCCAGCCAAGCAATCAAATTCATCTCTCCCTACAAGGGAACCTCCCCATCGCACCCCCCTCAGATTTAATTATAATTTGGCACAGTGGATAGGCTTTTTTTTCTTTATTGTTATTTTGAAACCCGTGTACAGGCAGGCCAGCAGCAGCATACTACGCCGCTCTTGGGCCTCAGAGAAACACAAAAGATAGAACTTGAAAAACTGAACACAGATCAATCGAAAAAACAGGAAGAAGTTAGGTGGAACTATGAAAAAATAAGCAAAATATACAAACTGAGTAGTCCATGGGCAATATCAACAATGATGCGAGCACAGACACACCGTGGTCCCGTGGTTAGCGTGAGCAGCTGCGGAGCGAGGAGTCATTGGTTCAAGTCTTCCCTCGAGCAAAAAGTTTACTTACTTTATTTTTGCAAAGTTATGATGTCCGTTCGTTCATTGACGTCTCTGTTCACTGTAATAAGTTTAGCGTCTGTGTGTTGCGATCGCACCGCAAAACCGTGCGATTAGTAGACGAAAGGACGTGCCTCTCCAATGGGAACCGAAAACATTTGATCGCAAGGTCATAGGTCAACCGATTCCTCCACAGGAAAACACGTCTGATATATTCTATACGACACTGGTGACGGCATGTGCGTCACATGACAGGAATATGTTTTCGACCCACCTAACTTGCACACTTGGCGAATGGGTAAAAAGATTCTTCTACCTTGCCCGATTTAGGTTTTCTTGTGGATGTGATAATCACTTCCAAAAAAGTGATGAAAACATAAGAGTGTGTCACATAAACTGGAACAAATGAATGCAACAGTTTCACAGTGGCACAGTTTTCTCTGTGCTCTGTCAAAACATATGTTTTTAACGTTTTCAAATTTTTCCGTGTGTAGAGCGTCAAATCCTGCATATGTCCAAGCAAATCTGAACATGTCCTGGAATTTTGGAGAGCGAAGTTGATTATGTGTGAGTGCCTGAACTCTGATAATTGTTTGAAAATAAAAAATTAAACTTTTCACACGAGGGAAGACTTGAACCCAGGACCTCCAGTTCCACAGCTGCTCACGCCAACCACGGGACCACGGCGCTCCTGCGCTCACGTCGTCCTTGATGTTGCCTATGTTCCCTATGGACTACTCAGTTTGTATATTTTGCTTATTTTTTCATAGTTCCACGCAACTTCTTCCTGTTTTCTCGACTGATCTGTGTTCAGTTTTTTAAAGTTTATCCACTGTGCCAACTTGTAACTAAATCTGAGGGGGGTGCGATGGGGAGGTTCCCTTGTCAGCACAAGCCCTAGGTGGACGAATAGCTCGCCTAAATACGCATAACGTTAGAGCTTTCTCAGAAAGCTGATGGTTTGTCTGCAGACTCATAGATTCTACACATCGTCGTGTGTAGAATCTGCTCGGTTGCCCCTTACTCCAATAACGTTACAAATTCTGATCGCAATTCTTCCAAAGCTCTACTGAATTCTAATACTGGATCCTCTGTGTCTTCTACTTCGACTCTACTTATCTTCTGTCACGTCATCAGACATGTCCTCGTCCTCGAAAAGGTCTTCAATGTAGCACTTCCAGCTACCCACTCGTCCAAGCTTAACAGTGGAGTTCAAATAGTACTGTTATTGTTGACACCCTTGCTTTCAATTTCCCCGAAGTTTATTTTGACTTTCGTATACCCTGAACCTGTTCTTCCGACGACCATTTCTCTTTCGGTTTCTCAGCATTTTTTTCCTCAAGACGTTTCGCCTTGGATTCCCTGTACTTCTATTTCCCTCCTAAGTGACTTGTATCGCTATAAGCATGTTTTATCGCGAAAATTTTTGCAATTCGTTCTTTCGTCAACCAACTGAAGTATTTCTTATCTTATCCAAGGTTTGTTTACAGTCACCTTCCCTTCATTTATGTTTGTCCAACTTCAGTGATCGCCCTTTTTATAGATGTCACTTCCTTTTGAATTGAACTGTCGGCTATAGTATTGATTATTGTAGTTTATGGAGCCTTAGATGACTTCAAACGCGTCTGATAATCCCTTTGTGCTTCAGTAACCCACTTCTCTCCTCAGTGATTCCGCCACTGAGCGTCGTGGAGCAGTGGTTAGCAGAGTGGACAGGCATTTGGAAGAACGACGGTTCAGATTCCCGACCTGCTATCAAAATTTAGCTTTTCCGTTATTTCCTTAAATCGCTCCAGACAAATGTTCGGAATGTTCCTCTGAAAAGGACACGGTTGATTTCCTTCCAGTTCTTTCGTAATCCGAACTCAAGCTACGTCTCTAATGTTCGCGCTGTCGACAGGACGTTAAACTTTTTACTTTGTGATTCTTCCGGATGATTATATCCTGTCTCCTCTTTACTAAGTTGAGAACCGAGTCTACATCTTCTCCTGGGTGCGAATTGTAATCCATTACCTGATTTTGGAATTTCTGTCTGACCGCGGTGTATTCCATCTGGATTCTTCCCGTGTCTCCGGGCGTTTTCGAAGTATATCTCCTCCTCCGGTGATGTTTGAAGTATGTACTCGCTGTTACTAAGTGTTAGAAAGTATTAAATGTACAAAAATGACTGATGCGTTAATGGATCCGTAAACTCACCAAGTTTGTATTTTTCTCTCCAAAAACGTTCTTTGCTTACCCGTCTGGTCACACGACACACATCCAAGCGGCAGTCACGCTCGTTCCATAGTCTATCTACACTATGAGATCAAAAGCATCCGGCCACCTGGCTGAAAATTACTTGCAAGTTCGTGGCGCCCTCCATCGGTAATTCTGGAATTCAATATGGTGTTGGCCCACCCTTAACCTTGATGATAGCGTCCACTCTCGTAGGCATACGTCCAATCAGGTCCTGGAAGGTTGCTTGGGGAATGGCAGCCCATTCTTCATGAGTGCTGCACTGAGGAGAGGTATCGATGTCGGTTGGTGAGGCCTGGCACGAAGTCGGCGTTCCAAAACATCCCAAAGGCGTTCTATAGGATTCAGGTCATGGCTCTGTGCAGGCCAGTCCATTACAGGGATGTTATTGTCGTGTATTATGAACAGGTGCTCGATTTTGTTGAAAGATGCAATCGCCATCCCCGAGCTGCTCTTCAACAGTGGGAAGCAAGAAGGTGCCTAAGACATCAATGTAGGCCTGTGCTGTGATAGTGCCACGCAAAACAACAAGGGGCGCAAGCCCCCTCCATGAAAAACACGACCACATCGTAACACCATCACCTCCGAATTTTATCGTTGGCGCTACACACGCTGGCAGATGACGTTCACCGGGCATTCGCCATACCCACACCCTGCCATCAGATCACCACATTGTGTACCGTGATCCGTCACTCCACACAAGATTTTTCCACTGTTAAATTGTCCAATGTCTACGTTCCTTACACCAAGCGACGCCTCGTTAGGCATTTACCGGCGTGAAGTGTGGCTTATGAGCAGCCGCTCGACCAGGAAATCCAAGTTTTATCACCTCCCGCCTAACTGTCTTAGTACTTGCAGTAGATACTGTTGCAGTTTGGAGTTCCTATGTGATGGTCTGGATGGATGTCCGCCTATTACACATTACGACCCTCTTCAAATGTCGGCGGTCTCTGTCAGTCAACACACGGGGTCGGCCTGTACGCTTCTGTGCTGTACGTGTCCCTTCACGTTCCCACTTCACTATCACATCGGAAACAGTGTACCTAGGGATGTTTAGGAGTGTGCAAATCTCACGCACAGCTGTATGACAAGTGACACACAATCACCTGACCAAGTTCGAAGTCCGTGAGTTCTGCGGCGCGCCCCGTTCTACTCTCTTACGATGTCTAACCCTTTCTGACCTGAATTATTTTCTACCATAATTTTTTTATTTCATTTCAATTTATGTGGTCTTTAGCTCACAGTGAGCAATAATATTAATCATATTTTTGAAAAATATATTTTTGTGTCTGATTTTTGAAATGACTCTAGTTGCTATCATTGGGACAATGGCGTGGCATGTGAGAGCAAAGAATGAACATTTTTCCTTTTGACTGTTCACGTTTGATTTAAGCAAAACTATCCACATTTTACAAATTACATATTAAATTATGGAAATTTGAATTTTTTGTTACAGTAACATATTTTTTAGTTAATACATGGCAACACTCAACATATTACATGAAAATCCCTGAAACAGTTTTTATTCTTGTTAAGACAAAGTGAGACACTGAATTTCAAACACTTCATCCTATAATAGCTTGTTATACACAATTTACATCTTGCTTTGTCAGGGAGGTGTTCTGGCGGGTGGCCTATACCATCATAGCGTACATCAGCAACTGGACGATTTGCTTTCCCTGTTCTCCTCTTCTTCGTTGGGTTTGGACTTGGTGAACTGCCCACAACGTCTTCTGTACAACAGCCACGCGTTAACACATGCCATGTTGACGAGATGAAATATTACGCTGAGGTAGAACCGATGGCCGTTGATATTTGTTCTACAGAGTTGCACTAGCATGTCATGCAGGTCAACGTGTTTCGATAGCACATTAAGAAGTGATAAAAGTGAATGGCAGAAACTAAATATCCGTGTAATCGACAGTAAACACCATCAGCATATGTTAAAGTAAGCACATGACAAAAACGTCCTGATTCCATATGGAATCATGGTTTTCTTACTGTGAAAATTCTTATTTCGGAAACACATTCTAAAAATTGAATATAAACACATTATTCTCTAATTCTAAAGCGACAGAAAGCGATAAAAGCTAATATTTATAAATGTAATACATACCTGTTATTATTTTACAAAGTTACTATTGCATAGTGAAACAGGAACGCCATGCGCACGTCAACAAACAACAGAAGATTGAGACCTAACAGTCGATTATTATCGACCAAAAAGGTGATACAATCTGTTGGCAGAAAACAGAACTACATCTTATGATTCCACCTGGGAACATTTACTGCGTAATATGGGCTCCACAAGCCAGATTATTTGGCGATTCCAATTGGAATCACACGGTCAGAAAGGGCTAATGACTACTGAGGTCGCTGATATGGAGAACGTGGCAGTAGGTGGCAGCACAATGCACCTACTATGAAAAACGTATGTTTTTGGGTGTCCGGATACTTTTGGTCACATAGTGTAGCAACATCCTCTCAACGGTCATCACAAAAGCACAGATGCGTTGCCTGAGCCGTTCCAGTGTTCTTGGCAGTGTGGATACATAAACACGGTCCTTAATGTACCCCGAATGAGAAAGTGATAAAGTGTTACGTCAGCCGACTTGATGGTCCAAGGGAACAGAGCCACATCATCTTCACAGCTACGCCCAGTCCAGCGAAGCGGAAGTTCGTCATTTAGGTAGCAACTAACATGAGGAGGTGCTCCGTTTTGTTGGAAGATAAAATTCTTGGAATCATCAGTCAGTTGTGGAAACAATCATCTCTGTCACAGTCTTCCACGGAAGAAACACGGCCCATACAGCTTCGTCTGCGACACTGCACAGAAAACATTAAGCTTCGGCGTATCTAGTTCGCGCCCCATTCTCTCACGTTGCGGCGATTAACTTTCCCAGGTAAATGGAAGTTTGCTTCGTCGTTGAATGTCACGTTGGAGGCGAAATGTTCATCGTCATGTGCTTCCTGCATTCTGACATAAAATTGAAGGTGCCGCTCATAAGCTGCCGTTTTAATTGTTGCACGAGCTGCAGACGGTACGGTTTGAAATGTAACAGCCGTTGCAAAACCTTACACACATTTTGCTGCGGTGTTCCAAATCCGTGGCTTGCGCGAATCTTCGATTTTTTTAATTTTTTATTTTTTATTTTTGATTCCGTACGAATGTCTCTCTCACCCTCTCCACAGCTGCATCTGGCAGACTTGGTCGACCGGTACTTTTCTGTTTACAAAGACAACCAGTCTCAGTAAATTGTCGATACCAACGCACAATACTCTGTTTATACGGCGGTTCTTTCCATAATTTCTTGTGAATGCACGCTGCACTATTATAAAGGTTGTATGTCCCGTATGTTCGAACACACAAAAACTTTGTCGCCATTTCATCGTGGCACTGGAGTCGTAACCCCAGCTCATGGGCGCAGTGAAAACTCGGGGAATTTCCCTTCACGTGCGCATCATGTTTGTTGGTGAAATACTTTCGAAAGTTAAGAACTTTGAAAACGAATGGATCCTTCGTAGTTGTCCTGTATTGAAATCGAAGTAAAGGCGCTCCTAATGAAGCGAAGTTTTTATTCTGTTAAGTTACTTCATGTTACACTGGTCTGTCGAATAGCACTTTAATAATCTGAAATTTGTCTAAAGGTGGACAAATAAGCATACGGTACATTACAAAAATACAATACATTGGAACAATTTCACACTGACGACAAGCGATGGAGGTGTCGAAACACAGGATTCATTGTCCATTCGAAGGTTCATGGTGAAAGACGTTGCTAAACCGCTTTCAAAAACAATGTGACCTGAAAATAAACCCTGCATATATCTGCATCCATCCATACAAGTCGCGTGGAATTTCATTTGCATCGTATTGGCTGCGCTACCTGGCGGACGGCAGGGACGCCTTTGTGATTCAAAGGCCGTCCCGATTTCCAGCCTTCCCTGTGCTGTCCTTGTAGCTAGCGACAGCTCCCTCCACAAGTGCCTGTGCCACTGCGCGACAGCGTCCGCCGGACTGTTTCAACTGTTGTAGGTGCCCTAACTTAAGGGGAGTAAGAACGGAAATTCCGCCGGAATGTTTCAACCGTTGTAGGTGCCCTAACTTAAGGGGTGCCCTCACTTAAGGGGAGTAAGAACGGAAATTCCGCCGGAATGTTTCAACCGTTGTAGGTGCCCAACTTAAGGGGTGCCCTCACTTAAGGGGAGTTAGAACGGAAATTTTTTTCACACTTTCCGATTTTTATCTCATTATAAAATCTGCAATTTTCCGAATAAAAGGTATACATATGACTTATAAACTCACATGGGAAGTATTTTATTTTATTTTTTTAAATATAATCTACACTGGTTGAAAATGTTAAAATTTTTACGTACATTACTTAAAGATCCAATGAAATTGGTAATTTTCTTATATAGGAGGGTGTGGGCTGCTGTGTTATAAAGGTTAAATTACGTGTTTGTTTTGGTAGCACTGTCAAAAACAGTACCGTACAGTTTCGTAGTATAAACAAGCGTTTTATGTCGAAGTTCTAACGTTTTTCTGAGGAAAAATGACGAATTGATTGGTAAATCTCTAAAAAAGTAAAGAATGACGCAAAAACGAAGTGTTTTTAAGAACAGATAACATTGTGAAACTTTCTGGCAGATTAAAACTGTGTGCCGCACCGAGACTCGAACTCGGGATCTTTGCCTTTCGCGGGCAAGTGCTCTACCAACTGAGCTACCCAAGCACGACTCACGCCCCGTCCTCACAGCTTTACTTCTGCCAGTACCTCGTCTCCTACCTTCCAAACTTAACAGAAGCTCTCCTGCGAACCTTGCAGAACTAGCACTCCTGAAAGAAAGGATATTGCGGAGACATGGCTTAGCCACAGCCTTGGGGATGTTTCCAGAATGATATTTTCATTCTGCAGCGGAGTGTGCGCTGATATGAAACTTCCTGGCAGATTAAAACTGTGTGCCGGACCGAGACTCGAACTCAGGACCTTTGCCTTTCGCGGGCAAGTAAAACTGTGAGGACGAGGCGTGAGTCGTGCTCGGGTAGCTCAGTTGGTAGAGCACTTGCCCGCGTAAGGCAAAGGTCCCGAGTTCGAGTCTGGGTCCGGCACACAGTTTTAATCTGCCAGAAAGTTTCATATCAGCGCACACTCCGCTGCAGAGTGAAAATCTCATTCGAGAGGACATTGTGTCCAACATGTGGCGTGTGAACTTACAGACAATGAAATACAGGCAAACTCGTCAGTATCTAGAGAAACACCCATTAATGCTTCGAAGATTAAAATAAAATGTTGTGATACAGAATTTCCTCAAAACGAAAGTGATGTAAATGGTAGGTTAGGTTATATTCTGATAGATTTACACGGCCTAACAAAGGTGTTAGGTGAATGTGTGTGTTGTAAAATATGTGGAGGGTCTGTTAATTTACATGAAGACAGTGAGGTATCAAACTGACTAGCCAGGAAACTAATAATTAATTGTGCCAGTTGTAAATATCCTCATCCATTTTGGAATTCTGATAAGTGTAAAGATAATTATCTTGAAGTTAGGTGGTGTTATGGATTTAGAGCTGTTGGCAAAGGACACACTGCAGCAGAAACAATGTGTGCCGTGATAGCTCAAAATGGCTCTGAGCACTATGGGACTTAACATCTATGGTCATCAGTCCCCTAGAACTTAGAACTACTTAAACCTAACTAACGTAAGGACAGCACACAACAACCAGCCATAACGAGGCAGAGAAAATCCCTGACACCGCCAGGAGGTACCGTGATGAATATGCCACACCCACCTTGTAAAATGGCCAAGTATGCAGGATTTATTGGAGCTGCTATGGAATCTGTTGCATATGAGTCAATGAAGGGTGCTGCAAACGAAGCTGGTAAAATAAATGATGGAATGACTGACACAGGAGTAGCTTTTGATGACACTTGGTAGAAGTGTGGCTACAGTTCTAAGAATTCTGTTGCCACGATGACCAGTGTGGATACTGGAAAGGTAATAGATTTCCAGATTTTAACCAAACATTGTTATAAATGTAAATCAGGGAATGAAGAAGGGTATATCTGTGACAGAAACTATGAAGTAACATGAGATGGTATGGAGGCCTCTGCAGCTATTGAAATTTTTAGTCGATCTGTGAACGAAAGGGGAGTGCTCTTAGATGATGGAAACCCAAAAGCATATAACAGTGTAGCAGCCGTTCAGCCTTTCGGTGAGAAGATTATCACAAAACTGGGGTGTGTTGGTCATGTCCAGGAGAGGATGTGCACCAGATTGAGGAAGTTGAAACAAAGTTTGAGAGACAAGAAACTTTCTGATGGTAAAACCATAAGAGGCAGGTTGACAGACAAAATGATTGGTGAACTACAGCACTTTTATGGGATGGCCATTAGAAATAATACTGAGGATTTGTTGATTATGAAGCAGGCAGTATGAGCTACCTTCTTCCACAGACTGTCAGCTGATGAGAAACCAGTACACCACCTTTGCCCTCCTGGACCTGATTCATGGTGCAACTACGGCAATGCCCAGTACTCAAACAGTTCATATAGCCATAAACATTCCATCCAAACAGCAGTCATGGATATCATAAAATCTATTTACATAGACCTGGCAGATCCTGAATTACTGAAGAAGTGGCTGCATGGTCAGACTCAAAATCCCAAAGAGTCTTTCAATAATGTTATATGGTCTCACTTACCAAAAAATGTTTCTGTTGGATTGAAGACACTAAAGTGAGGGGTCAGTGATGCTGTTATTGCTTTTAACGACGGCAACATTGGTAGGGCGAAAGTGCTACAGCATATGGGAATTAATCCTGGAGCAAACTGCATCAGAGAACTTGAACGATTGGACAAGGTTCGCATTGATAAAGCAGAGTATGCAACACAGTTGACCACTAAGGAGTCCAAAAAGAAGAAAATACTTGGAAAGAGATCAAGAGGATGACATACAGTTTGGTGCAGGGTGCTTGTAAGTGACTAAAAGTAAAAAATTAAGCATGTATTAAGTGAGTTACAGTCTTTCGAAACTATAGAAGCCCTACCAAAAAATTGACATTTTCTGTTGCATTTTTCCATAAATCTCAGAAACCACTTAGAGTACAGTATTCAAAATTTCAGGGAGTAATAACATACATATTCTGAGTCTACTGAACTAAAAAAGAACATAATGTTAAGCATAATTAAAATTATTTAGGATAACGTACAAAAAAGTACACAAAATTTTAACTGTGTAATTAAAAATTGTATTTCCGAAATCAGCGACTGAAATGCAATTATTGTAGTTCAGTAGACTCAGAACATACAGTTTAATGTCCTGTAAAAGTTTCATGTCAATGGCTACAGTGGTTCCTGAAATACAGGGGAGCCAAGTAACTAAATTTAACATTGTCGGGGTAGGGCGTTTCAACTCCCCTTAATAAGCTGTTGAGCGGTAGGTCTGGGCAAGAAGGCAAGAGAGCAACGTTCACAGCTGACAACAAGCTTAATCTTTTATTTAAGTAAAAGTCAACAACCTTAAGACGTCAGTAAAATTGTTTTTAGAAACAAGTAAGAAATTAAACAATTTGCCGAATATTATCGAGGAAATGAGATTAGCAATTGACGTCAGCAAAAGGCCTTTAAAACATTTAAGAAACTAGGCAATATGCCAACGATTAACAGGTATCTGAAGTCAGCCAAGCCCCATATTAATAATTAAAACCTAAAATTTGCAAAATTTTTCAGTTGGCTTTTAAGTATAATATCTTAAATGATTGCAGCAGGTTTGGTAACAATTAAAAGTAGCAGCACAAGCTTTGCGTCACGTACGTTGGTAACATAAGTTCAAAACCAGGAGAAGTTATACAGGTACAATACAGCCCCACATCAGGCGGAATAACCCAAGGGACAGGATGGGCGTTGTGAAGTCGTCACCCGCGGGTGTACTGGTGGATGGGGGAGGTCCCGTACAACGTGAACTACAGCAGACTAAGAACTAACCTTAGAAAACTAGTAACAGTGCGCTGCTTAACAAAGAGCGGCACATATTTCATTGTATTACCGTTTAAGAGTCAAACATACAGCGAATATGTTGATAAGCAACAAAGCATTTAACACGTGGGTAGCACTGTGATTACATGAATAAGAAAACCAAAAGGCTTATGTGTCACCAAAATTAATTGGCATACACTTACTTGTACCAATTATGCAGCAGGAACAGACATTAAACACTATTTCGAAATGCAAGAAAATTCAAACTCGTTGACTTCTAATATGTTTTGCAGTAACAAACTGGCCATTAGTAACGAATCGAGCGGTCTTACTAACGTAAACTCCACTATTTCAGATAGCTAAGCAACCGAAACTCAGATGGCAAACTTGGTTTACCAGGCTGCCCGTAACAACTACAGTGGAAAAGTACGTTCTTATTTTAGCTTAATTTGCTACAGAAAATCTCAGGGTGGGTCAACTAACAATCCCAGAAAAATGTTTTACAGATACTTAACTAAAATGATTACAGTAAAAAGGCATTATGATTAAGTTAGACTTCACTGTATTTAAAAGGAAGTACAACACAACAACATTGTCCACAGTAAGCCACTCGAAATGTGACCAATTTAAACAGGCAATTCTGAGTAACGTAACTCCGCTAGCTATGAAACACAAATCACGCAAATTTCATTTATTTTACGAACAGTTGTGACTAACGTCTGTAATGAAACAGAGTTGCTCCCATTAAGGTAAACTACAGTTCTCTCCGAGCAAACCTCAAACAGACCTTCCGGGACGACTTCAACAAACCAAGGCGCAGAAGCCACAGAAAGAGTCTCACCAAAAATATTTGATTAATCGGTAGTGAAGTGGCACTCAAACTGTCCACACGCTTCGCAAAGGCAAATTTCCAGGGCACCATCGCCACCACAGCCAACTCAAAACACTGTCTTCGCGGGATGAGGTCTGTGCTCCGCAAAAGGCGTTTAGTACCGCCTCCAGGCAGCGGAAGGCAAACCGGTCTCGCGGCCTGCAAATGTTCCTTCCAATTACGCCCTCAAATTACAACTGTCCACCTTCGTGCCGGTCAATGCTCTTCGTTCAGAGAACCGCCTAAGATCGTGTCCCGCTATCGCGATCTAGCGCTCGATTGATCGATGTGAGGCTGCATGGCTTAACCTCCCCCGACTTAGAACTATCCCCGCTCCTCCCCACTCCAAGGATGAACAAGATGGAGAAATGGGTTTAAGTTTGCTAAAACAAACTAATTTGCCATTTTAATCTGGGAAATGTGGACCCTGGAAACCTTGCCTGTCACGATGTTGCGCACCAAGGGGCTGACTGGGTTTAACACTTGGATGACCTCACGTGGTACCACAAAGTGAGAAACAAACTTACCAGATATGGTCGCGTCGCTATGTCCCTTTGCAGGAAAGTTAGAGATGAAGATGCAGTCACCTACCTACCTTCTCTTGGAATGCTCCGTGGCCCTTAGTATATCGCCGTGCCTTCCTCTGGTGCGCGAGCTCACTGCACATCCTGGCTCTCTTCCAGTTTATATGAATGATATCATGGGTGAATTAGCCCGGCAAAAGATCATTCACACAACAAAAATTAGCGAGCGGGGAATTGAGAAGGCAGCTCAGCATCAACGAAGCAACTGCTGCCTTGAAAACATCGTGATGGGCCGAATTAAAGGCTAAGTTCAACCAAGGAATGAAAGCATCATATTTGCGCTGCGATTCAGCGTGGAAAATTATCAGCGCCGATTTCAAGTTACGAGTCACCCTTTCGGCAAATGACGGCTGAAGATAGTACGGTATGCTGGTGAGATGGGCGATGGCATTGTCAAAACAAAAGCGCTTAAATTGCCAGGACACAAATGCCGCTGCATTGTCGCTAACTAACGACCAGGCAGGGCCAAAGATGGAAAATATTCTAGACAGATGTCGAACAGTTAAGGTCTTAGGCACTCCACTGCTCGGGATCAACCACAAAAATCTGCTAAAAGCATCCACTGACACGAAAACATAACGATCCCTATCTTTTATACGTGGCACCGGCCCGACGTAATCAATGAACATTTTGTCCATGGTATTATCTTCTTGGTGGCAACAAGTACAAGAGCAACAACAGGCACAGACATGAGAAATCAGAGTAATGAGAGGTGGTTTCCAAAATTCTCAAATTACAGACGGTCCTTCTGTTCGAAATGTCACATGACCCCACTTCCACGTAAAAGTAGTAAGTTGCATCCAAGATGTCGGCTTCCAAAATGGCCGCGGTGATGGTAGCATAAAATCAAAAATTTTTAGATTTCTCCCATTTCGTACTACACTCATGCTCATATATTAAGGATAATGCTGATACATGGTGAAGCAAAGCTCTGGTCGGCGGTTTTCGGGTTTAAATCAACTCGGAGAATGATCATGCGATGCATTTGACCTGCGGTCGTCGCACGGTGGCGCTGGCAGCAGTTCGCATACGCAGAGGTGTGTTGGTGCATGTCAGAGTACGGTACAGCGAGTAAGTGTGCAGACGTTTTCAGATGTGCTAATGATGTCTATGCGTTGAAAATGGCTCAAAGAACACATTTTGATGACGTTATGAGGGGTAAAATACTAGGTCGACTGGAGGCTGGTCAAACACAGCAGGTCGTAGCACGGGCCCTCCGTGTGCCACAAAGTGTGATCTCATGATTATGGCAACGATTCCAGCAGACAGGAAACGTGTCCAGCCGCTACAGTACTGGACGTCCACAGTGTACAACACCACAAGAAGAGCGATATCTCACTATCAGTGCCCGCAGACGGCCGCGGAGTACTGCAGGTAGTCTTGCTCGGAAGCTTACCGCAGCCACTGGAACAGTTGTCTCCAGTCACACAGTCTACAGACGACTGAACCGACATGGTTTATTCTCCCGGAGACCTGCAAGGTGCATTCCACAGGGCCCTCGCCACAGGAGAGCCCGTAAAGCCTGGTGTCAAGAACACAGTACATGGTCATTAGAAGTGGTCCCAGGTTATGTTCACAGACAAGACCAGGTATAGTCTGAACAGTTATTCTGCTTTCATCTGGCGTGAACCGGGAACCAGATACCAACCCCTTAATGTCCTTGAAAGGGACCTGTTTGGAGGTCGTGGTTTGATGGCGTGGGGTGGGATTATGATTGGTGCACGTACATCCCTGCATGTCTTTGACAGAGGAACTGTAACAGGTCAGGTGTATCGGGATTTCATTTTGCACAAGTATGTCCGACTTTCCAGGGGTACAGTGGGTACCACCTTGCCCTTGATGGATGGTCACGCACGGCCCCACCGAGATGCCATCGTGGAGAAGTACCATGAAACAGAAGATATCAGGCGAATGGAGTGGCCTTTCTGTTCTCCAGATCTAAACCCCATCGAGCACGTCTGGGACGCTCTCGGTCGACGTATCGCTGCACGTCTTCAAACCCCCACGACACTTCAAGAGCTCCGACAGGTACTGGTGCAAGAATGGGAGGCTATACCCCAGCAGCTGTTCGACCACCTGATTCAGAGTATGCCAACCCGTTGTGCGGCCTGTGTACGTGTGTATGGTGATCATATCCCATATTGATGTCTGGATACATGCGCAGGAAACAGTGGCGTTTGCTAGCACATGTGTTTCGGGTCTGTTTCCTCAACTTATCAGCAATACCATGGACTTACAGATCTGTGTCGTGTGTGTTTCCTATGCGCCTATGGTATTAGCGCCAGTTTTGTGTGGCACCACATTCTGAAATTATTCTTAATTTATGAGCATGACTGGTAGTTGGCGTTAAATTTCTGCTTAGCCACGTGTTTTTATCTTAAAGTGCTGGTGTTAAACCTGATGACGAGCCTGTACATTTATGAAAATCATTAATTTTACGTAGACTGAATCACATTCTACACTACTGGCCATTAAAATTGCTACACCACGAAGATGACGTGCTACAGACGCGAAATTTAACCGACAGGAAGAAGATGCTGTGATATGCAAATGATTAGCTTTTCAGAGCATTCACACAAGGTTGGCGCCGGTGGCGACACCTACAACGTGCTGACATGAGGAAAGTTTCCAACAGATTTCTCATACAGAAGCAGCAGTTGACCGGCGTTGCCTGGTGAAACGTTGTTGTAATGCCTCGTGTAAGGAGGAGAAATGTGTACCATCACGTTTCCGACTTTGATAAAGGTCGGTCTGTAGCCTATCGCGATTGCGGTTCATTGTATCGCGACATTGCTGCTCGCGTTGGTCGAGATCCAATGACTGTTAGCAGAATAATGAATCGGTGGGTTCAGGAGGGTAATACGGAACGCCGTGCTGGATCCCAACGACCTCGTATCACTAGCAGTTGAGATGCCAGGCATCCGCATGGCTGTAACGGATCGTGCAGCCACGTCTCGATCCCTGAGTCAACAGATGGGGACATTTGCAAGACAACAACCATCTGAACGAACAGTTCGACGAATTTTGCAGCAACATGGACTATCATCTCGGAGAACAAGACTGCGGTTACCCTTGACGGTGCATCACAGACAGGAGCGCCTTCGATGGTGTACTCAACGACGAACCTGGGTGGACGAATGGCAAAACGTAATTTTTTCGGATGAATCCGGGTTCTGTCTACAGCATTATGATGGTCGCATCCGTGTTTGGCGACATTGCAGTGAACGCACATTGGAAGCGTGTATTCGTCATCACCATACTTGCGTATCACCCGCCGTGATGGTATGGGGTGCCATTGGTTACTCCTCTCGGTCACCTCGTGTTCGCATTGACGGCACTTTGAACAGTGGACGTTACATTTCAGATGTGTTACGACCCGTGGCTCTACCCTTCATTCGATTCCTGCGAAACCCTACATTTCAGCTGGATAATGCACGACCGCATGTTGCAGATCCTGTACGAGCCTTTCTGGATACAGAAAATGTTCGTCTGCTGCCCTGGCCAGCACATTCTCCAGATCTCTCACCAGATGAAAACGTCTGGTCAATGGTGGCCGAACAACTGGCTCGTCACAATACGCCAGTCACTCTTGATGAACTGTGGTATCGTGTTGAAGCTGCATGGGCAGGTGTACCTGTACACGCCACCCAAGCTCTCTTTGACTCAATGCCCAGGCGTATCAAGGCCGTTGTTGCGGCCAGAGGTGGTTGTTCTGGGTACTGATTTCTCAGGATCTATGCACCCAAATTTCGTGAAAATGTAATCATATGTCAGTTCTAGTATAATATATTTGTCCAATGAATACCCGTTTATCATCTGCATTTCTTCTTGGTGTAGCAATTTTAATGGCCAGTAGTGTAGGAGGAATGACAAGATAAGAAGTGAGGAAATTCTCCGCAAACACTGAAATGAAGAAGAGACAGGAGGAGTGGATATATGTTAAGACATCGGGGAATAACCTCCATGGTACTAGAGGGAGGTGCAGATGGCAGAGGCTGTAGATGAAGACAGGAACTTCAGCCAATAACTGAGGATGTGGATTGCAAGTTCTACTCTGACATGAAGAGACTAGCACGAAAAGGAATACGTAGGAAAAAGAAAACAGCTGCACCATCACCTTACAAATAGTTCCCTTAAGAAATGAATAATCTTCGCACCTTCAACTTGATTTCCCTTCTGGGGAAGAGGAAGAAATCACTCGGTTGATTACAGCGGGGTCGGGGGGCAAGGACTGTTATACTGTTTCTAGTCAGTATACACTCTTAGAGGGAAAAAAATAACGACGCACCACGAAGGAATTACCTGAATGGGACGAAAATCGGTAGATGTGATGTACTTGTAGAGAAAATCAAATGATTATAATTTCAGAAAAATTCGAAGTTTTATTCTAGAGCAAGAGCTTCACAAATAGCGCAGGTCAATAAAGCGTTGGTCCACCTCTGGCCCTTATGCAAGCACTTATACGGCTTGGCGTTGATTGACAGCGTTGTTGGATGTCCTCCTGAGTTATATCGAGCCAAATTCTGTCCAATTGTCGCGTCTGATCGCCAGAATTCCGACCTGGCTGGAGGGCCGTGTCCCTAATGATCCAAATGTTCTCAGTTGTGGAGACATCCGGCGACCTTTCTGGTGAGGGTAGGGTTTGGCAAGCATGAAGACAAGCAGGAGAAACTCTCTCCGCGTGCGGGCGGGCATTATCTTGGTTAAATGTAATCCCAGGATGGCTTGCCATGAAGGGCAACGAAACGAGGCGTAGGATACCGTCGACTTACAGCCGTGCTGTAAAGGTGCCGCAGATGACAACCGAAGGGGTCCTACTACGAAGAAAAGAAAGAAAATGGCCCCCAGACCGTCACTTTTGGTTGTCGGGCCGTATGGTGGACGACAGTGAGGCTGGTATCCTATAGCTGTCCAGGGCGTCTCCACAGACGTATTCGGCCTGGAATCTCATAGACTGGAGTAGAATTCAGAATGAGATTTTCACTCTGCAGCGGAGTGTGCGCTGATATGAAACTTCCTGGCAGATTAAAACTGTGTGCCCGACCGAGACTCGAACTCGGGACCTTTGCCTTTCGCGGGCAAGTGCTCTACCAACTGAGCTACCGAAGCACGACTCACGTCCGGTACTCACAGCTTTACTTCTGCCAGTATCTCGTCTCCTACCTTCCAAACTTTACAGAAGCTCTCCTGCGAAACTTGCAGAACTAGCACTCATGAAAGAAAGGATATAGCGGAGACATGGCTTAGCCACAGCCTGGAGGGTGTTTCCAGAATGAGATTTTCACTCTGCAGCGGAGTGTGCGCTGATACGAAACTTCCTGTGCTTAAACTGACACACAATATTTTTAGCGCAACGCAATCTGACTTTTAATAATCCCTACAAAAGAATGGCCCTGACTAACATTAAACTATACCTTTCACAAATCACTTACCTCACAAAAATCTTCGTTACTCGAACTACTGCAATACAGCGAGCGCCACTACTGCCAGCTAAATAAAAGATTCAAACTACTGAAGGCACTAACTACTGATAGGCATAGTTAGCAAATGGAAGATTTTGATAGAGAACAAACAATGTATTTACCTTAATACTGTTCAAAAGTCATAATATATGTAGCAGTTCATGACATCCAGTCTTACAAATGTACTGACTCTGATGGACACACGTCCAAATCATCCGCTCTCAAAATTCCGCCATCTCTCTCCCCACATCCACCACTGCTGGCGGCTCACCTCCAACTGCGCAACGCTACACGCTGTTAACAGCCAACTGCCCAACACTACAATAACAAATTAAAACAATGCCACCCAGCCACAACTGCACACAGCACAGCCAGTGATTTTCATACAGAGCGCTACGTGGCGGTGGCGTTACCAATATAAGAACTTAAACAACCTACGTACAAGGGTATAAGCCAGGGATGTAGTCTTTCCCCCCTACTGTTCAATCTATACATCTAAGAAGCAATAACAGGACTAAAAGAAAAGTTCAAGAGTGGGATTAAAGCTCATGGTGAAAGAATATCACTTGTAAGATTCGCAGATGACGTTGGTATCCTTAGTGAAAGTTAAGAGGAATTACAGGATATGTTGAATGGAGTGAACAGTCTAATGAGTACAGAATACGGATTGAGGGTAAATCGAAGAAAGAGAAGCGGCAGAAATGAGAACAGCGAGAAATTCAACATCAGACTTCGGGTCACAAGGTAGACAATTCCTCTACATAGGCAGAAAAATAACCCGTGATAGACAGAGCAAGGAGGACGTAAAATGCAAACTAGCACTGGCAAAAAAGGCATTCCAGGGCAAGAGAACTTTACTAGTATAAACATGGTCTTAATTTAAGGAAGAATTTTCTGAAAATGTACGTTTGGAGCACAGAATTTTATGGTAGTGAAACATGGACTGTCGGAATACCAGAACAGAAAGGAATCGAAGCATTTGAGGTGTGGCGCTACAGAAGAAAGTTGAATATTAGGTAGACTGATAAGGAATGAGGAGGTTTTCCGTAGAATCGGCGAAGGAAAACACTGACAACAAGAAGGGACTGGACAATAGGACTTCAATTAAGACATTACGGAATAAGTTCCATGGTACCAGCAGGAGCTGTACAGGACAAAACTGTAGAGGAGGACATATTGGAATACATCCAGCAAATAATTGAGGACGTAGGGTACAAGTGCTACTCTGAGATGAAAAGGTTGGTAATTTGTGGCAGGCCGAGTCAAACCAGGCAGAAGACTGATGACAAATAAAAAAATAGGACCACATTCCATCTATGTGATCACCAGATGCAAATGACCTGAAAGCCGCCAAACGACAAAGTATCTGTCTTTCTCAGCCAGTGAACAAAGTGTAAAAAACTTGTAGCGATGATATGCTCCAGAGCGTATCTTGGTTAAAGATTTTTTATATTTTGTTTAGGTTTAGGAAGAAAGGTATTTTGCCTTTCTGTTGATAACTTGAAGTTCGACGAAAATACTCCGTTGACTTTGTCAAAAGTTTTCCCTAAATGTACTAATATCATGAACATGAGGTTTCCCTTTTTTCAACTTGTCGTCTAAGATAAAACGTAGGGTCAGTATCGATTCGTTTGTTCCTGTATTTCTGTGGAACCCAGACTGATATTCCCCGTTGTCGCCAAGTGCCTGCTCTCCATTCTCTTGTAAAGAATTCGTGTCAGTGTACTGCCACAATGATTTATCAGACTATTGATTCGGTTCTTATAGCCAGCTGTTTTGAGCTGTAGTCCGATGTATTTCACTTTATTTTTAATTGCAGTTACAACAGTATTCCGCAGAGATGACTTACCAGCCTCTAAACGCCGGATAAAAGCCAACGGATAACGCACGGCACTGGCGCCCTTTTCGGACTAGCCGTGAGCTGTAACCGCGCCCTATCGCACAGGGGCCGGCTGGATCTCCGGCCCTGGAGACAAAGGTGCCGCCCGCTGCCTGCGTCGTAAAGTGCCCGCCAGCAGAGGACGCACGAGAAACAGCCGACCGTCTGATTACACCACTTAAGGCGCACCGCCCGATGTCCCTCCGTCTGCGAGATCCAGCAGGGGCGACGCGCCGCCGTGCCAGTCGTCGACACCGTTCCTACACCATCCTCACTTTCCTCTAATTAGTAATTAGTTATCGCTTTGTCCGCCATCTATTCGTACCTTGTGCTAATATTTCCATTCTTACCGAACTGTTACACACAACAACTACACTACTGGCCATTAAAATTGCTACACCACGAAGATGACGTGCTACAGACGCGAAATTTAACCGACAAGAAGAAGATGCTGCGATACGCAAATGATTAGCTTTTCAGAGCATTTACACAAGGTCGGCGCCGGTGGCGACATCTACAACGTGCTGATATGAGGAAGATTTCCTACCATTTCTCATACACAAACAGCAGATGACCAGCAGATGACCAGCAGATGACGTTAGCAAGACAACAACCATCTGCACGAACAGTTCGACGACGTTTGCAGCAACATGGACTATCAGCTCGGAGACCATGGATACGGTTACCCTTGACGCTGCATCACAGACAGGAGCGCCTGCGATGGTGTACTCAACGACGAACCTGGGTGCACGAATGGCAAAACGTTATATTTTCGGATGAATCCAGGTTCTGTTTACAGCATCATGACGGTCGCATCCGTCTTTGGCGACATCGCGGTGTACGCACATTGGAAGCGTGTATTCCTCATCGCCATACTGGCGTATCACCCGGCATGATGGTGTGGGGTGCCATTGGTTACACGTCTCGGTCACCTCTTGTTCGCATTGACGGCACTTTGAACAGTGAACGTTACATTTCAGATGTGTTACGACCAGTGGCTCTACCCTTCATTCGATCCCTGCGAAACCCTATTTAAGCAGGATAACGCACGACCGCATGATGCAGGTCCTGTACGGGCCTTTCTGGATACAGAAAACGTTCGACTGCTGCCCTTGCCAGCACATTCTCCAGATCCCTCACCAATTGAAAACGTCTGGTCAATGGTGGCCGAGCAACTGGCTCGTCACAATACGCGTCACTACTCTTGATGAACTGTGGTATCGTGTTGAAGCTGCATGGGCAGCTGTACCTGTACACGCCACCCAAGCTCTCTTTGACTCAATGCCCAGGCGTATCAAGGCCGTTATTACGGCCAGAGGTGGTTGTTCTGGGTACTGATTTCTCAGGATCTATGCCCCCAAATTGCGTGAAAATGTAAACACATGTCAGTTCTAGTAAAATATATTTGTCCAATGAATACCCGTTTATCGTCTGCATTTCTTCTTGGTGTAGCAATTTTAATGGCCAGTAGTGTATATACACTGACTGAAACAAGAATCGCAACATGAAGAAGGAGTTGTGCGACATAAACAAATGTCGGTGAAGATGATGTCTACTCATATTTCTTGCCAGCTGCACAAGAGTGGCGCTAGTGGCACTAAATACACGCTGTGACGGTCATGAACGCCACTCGGAAGCTATGAATTGGCGCATTTCAAACTATCTCATTTGGCTTTATGAAGCACGAGTCCTCTCCATGGCATGTTTGCCTACTTGCTTCACACGTCGCCGCCACACAAAGCTATCTGTCTGTGAGCATTCCCTATTGAACGGTTGACATAGATGGCGCTCTGGGAGCTATGCCACTGCGCTATATGCTGGCGGCCGACGTTGAAACCATTACCAGTACATCTACTTCCCCCCGTGAGACCGAACGAGATGACGCAGTGGTTAGCACATTGGACTCGCATTCGCGAGGACGACGATACAAAACTGCGCCCGGCCATCCTGATACAGGTTTCCCGTGATTTCCCTAAATCGCTTCAGGCAAATGCCGCAATGGTTCCTTTGAAACGGCACGGCCGACTTCCTTCCCCATCATTCCCTAACCCAGTGGGACCGATGACCTCGCTGTTTGGTCCCCTCCCCTGAATCAACCAACCCCCATGTGGCAGATGCTGTCCTCGGATCAAAATCGACGACGTCTTTCCAGGTGTACTAATATTTTTCCGGCAGTTATTTTACGTTGGATCTTTTAGAAGTGTACAGAAACGTCGTCTGCAAAAAGTAGAGATAATCTGCTGACACCATTTGGCCAACCATTGTGTTAACTGTTAACATCAAAGTGTTCTGGTAATAGGAAGAACCTTTGAAGAATGCTTAAAGGCGAACCACGCAACTGTACACCGATGTAGGAACAATATGCAGCACGGCAGAATTCCAGGTTCGTTTGACACTATGCCGGAAAAGCACAAGGAAAAGGATGCCACGTTGGTTCGATAACATTCGCTAAGTAGCGCTGCCAGCCAAGGTTGTAGTAAGTTCGGTGTTTCTCCAAGGTTACGACCCTCTTTTTCTTGATTCATTGCTGATACTTTTTGTGCATTTTCGACCACTGTGCTTTATTTAGGGAAAACAGCTGCATGGAGTTGATATAATATGTTTCATTTATATGCTTTTTGATTCCGATCAGCATTACCTATAAGTCGTTTGATTTTCTGCGCACATCGAAAATTCACACTGTATAGACAATCACGGAAACTTTTTGTATACAATCGATATTGTGACAATTCAGTGACTACTTAACAAAGTGAAAATTAACAAGCTGATTCTAAGTTATATATGCGGTGTAGGCCATGCTACAGAGCGACAGTGAAAACATAATAAATGGTTGGAAAGTACACAGTACGATGTTGTGTAGTTTAATTTCATCGAACGCAGCTTCTCACCCACAGCTTTCCTGTAGGATTCCTTTCACTAAGAGCAAACCACTTCTGTCTACAAGCTCTCTCTAACTTCTAAGTATTGTGTACATTTTATAGGAAAACAGTACGAAAATATTGCAATTTACATTCATTGAGCTCACTGTTTTCATCCATCACTTTCCTTTCTCGAGATCTTGCATCACGAATGTCAGATAACATTCAGTTTTGGTTTAGGAAAGTGAAGATACCTGAGCAGCAGTTCTGTCATAGCGACTGACAATGGAAGCAAAACTGAGGTAAAGTCAAGACACACTCATAGGGCTTTTCAAACCAGAAAAAGTGTTCGACAGTGTACAATAGCATAAGATGTGTAAAATTCTCAGAAAAACGGTTCTAAGCTAATATGTAAAAAAAACAAGAAGGAACAATAAGAATAGAAGATCAGTAACGTGATTCTTAGGTTAAAAAGGACGTAAACCAAGATTATAGTCTTTTGTTCCTATTGTTCAATATGCGCGTCGAAGAATAAGATGGAAATAAGAGAAAGTTTGAGGAGTTAGAGAAAAATTCACAGTAACAGGGCGTCAATGATAAGATTCGCTGATGATATTTCTGTCCTCAATGAAAGTGAGGAAGTGTTACACGATCTGTTGATTGGAATGATCAGTCTAATGAGCACACACTATGGAATGAAAGTAAACTGAAAATAGGTGAAAGCAATGGGGAGTAAGAGAAATGAAATTAGCGGTAAAATCGGCATCAGAATTGAGGAATACAAACTAGAAGAAGTCAAGCAATTTTGCTACCACGGACGCAAACCAACACATGATGTTTGAAGCAAGGGGACATTAAAAGCAGACTAGCACACGAGAAGAGGACATTCCTGTCTACAAGAAGTTTACTAGTATCAAACATTGGTCTTAATTTCGGAAAGAAATTTCTGAGAATATACGTTTGTAGCACAGCATTGTATTGAAGTGAATCATGGACTGTATAAACTGACAAGGTAGAACATCGAAGCATTTGAGATGTAGTTTTATGTAAAGATGTAGACGACTAAATGGATTAGTAAGAAATGAGGAGGTTCTCTGCTGAATCGATGAGGAAAGGAAAATGTGGAAAACTTTACAAGAAGTTGGGAGATGGTGATAGGACATACGTTAAGATAGCAAGGAATAATTTCCATGGTACCTTATGGGTGAAGGTAAAAATATTAGTCCAAGACAAAGACTGGAATATGTCCAACAAATAACTGACGACGCTGGGTGCAGGGTCGGTGGAAGAAAAAGAGCAAAGGCAGTCATAAGGCTATTGTACAAGTGTTTCAATTTATTTCTTGCTGCAGTTGCTGAGAAACTAAATGATGTGCACTTAACAATACTTTACAATCTAAAACTACCAACATAACTATAAGTCTTTTATGTACATAAAGCATATTGCATTTTGTGTGTGTGTATGTATGTGTGTGTGTGTGTGTGTGTGTGTGTGTGTGTTTGTGAGTATGCATGCATGTCTGGAATCTCCTCCCAAACCCATGGATAGATTATAGATTTCAACCAAATTTGGGACAGAACGAGCATACCTCATGAGTGTTAGCGCTGTGGGGTTCATAACCTCATAGATCTAACAGGAGCAGAGGTATGGGCAAAAAAAAAATATTTTTTTCCCAGCCCTGGCATATAGGCTGACCTGCATGATAGGCATGTTGTGCAGGAAAAGTAACAGCCTGCCAAATCAACCTGCTTTGGAGTGCAGTCTACATGTCAAATACAAGAAACAGTTTTCTGGGCCCCAACGTGCAGAGTGATCTGCATGACAGGAATGTTATGTTGGAGTTGTATAAGCCTGCATTATCGAGTGGCTTTTCGTGGTACCTTGTACTTGAGGGGCAAATAAATGACTTTCAGGCCTCTGATGTCTAGCCTACCCTGCATGTCAGTTGAATTGGGAAATAATATCGCCCTGCTTTACTGAACTGTATTACAGGTGCTACATGTGCCGATGAGCGTTGGTGAATGGATCGACAGTGGGTGAGGAGAAAATGGGCAGGGAGAGATGAGGAGGGAGAGATGTGTAAGGCAGGTGGAAGGTGTTGAGGGATGATGGGCTGGTGGAAAAGGAAGAGGGGGGAGTGGAAATGGAGAGAGAGGGGGTAGAAGGATATCGTCGGATGAAGGGGAAGATATGCTCAGAGAGAGAGGAGTGGAAGAAATGGACAAAGAGAGGGAGAAGAGGAGATGAAGAGACAGAGAGAATGGGAAGGAGAAAATAGATGGAGGTGATAGGATGAGGTGGACAGACGGAGGGAGGACGAGGTGGACACAGAGAGGGAGAGGAAGAGATATGTCGACCGCAAATGAGGGAGAAGCCATGGTGAAATGGCTAGTGCCCTGTAACTATAAAAACACCACATCTGACAAGTTCACTACTTTTTACATGTAGCTAGGCCATGTTACAGGAAAGGAGTATGAAAATACGATAAATGGTTGAAAAGTAAGCCATGCAATATTGTAGTCTACATACATTGACCAAAGTGGTTGCAATCTTGACATTCGTACCCGATTTCTTACACTGAGTAAATATCTCTAATCTGCAGGTGAATTTGACACCTAAATTATAAGGTACCAGGACTATGGTTGGGGCGCATAACAAGTAGACGCAGACCAGATGCGTGACTGCTAAAAAGGAAAGGGCGTGGGAAATGCGACACACCAGCTGCACCGTCGCAGTCTGCGGCGATAAAGCGGCGACAGGCGTGGCAGCGGCTGGCGGCGGCGGGGGTGGAGCGGGGTGGAGGTTAGGTTAGTGGCGAGAAGCCGCAGCCGCAGGAATCCGACGCCGCCTATGGAGGGGACGCCCGGCCCAGACAGCGGCGGGCTACGTGCTAATTCACAGCGGCAGTCTAAAGCAGCAGGCCCGTAGCCAGCTGAATAAGTAGCTCAGCAAAGCAGGGGATCTGATCGTTCTTCATGTACACTGGTTACCATCACTTCTAGGGATGTCTGAGCTGACAGCTGGCGACTATGGTATCTCTTGGCAGGGAATGACAGGCAATTAATTTGACATAAATTACGAAGTATCTGCGCGCCCACTCGTCAATTCAGGACTTTCACAGGCCGTCCGTCTTGTGGAAAAAACTGCAAGGGCTAGGAATACGCAAGCTTTAATCTGCAGCTGAACTTATCGTTCCTATTGAGGATCTAAATGAGTATTTCGCCACGCCTACATCTCTACTTGGACGCAAACCATCGAATCCCTTGAAGTGCACTATGTGATCAAAAGTATCCGGATACCCCCAAAAACATACGTTTTTCATATTAGGTGCATTGTGCTGCCACCTACTGTCATGTACTCCATATCAGTTGCCTCAGTAGTCATTAGATATCTTGAGAGAGCAGAACGGTGCGCTCCGCGGAACTCAAAGACTTCGAACGTGATCAGGTCATTGGGTGTCACTTGTCATACAGCTTTACGTGAGATTTCCACACTCCTAAACATTCCTAGGTCCACTATTTCCGGTGTGGTAGTGAAGTGGAGACGTGAAGGGACACCTACAACACAAAAGCGTACAGGCCGACGTCGTCTGTTGACTGACAGAGGCTGCCGTCAGGGTTGTAAACCAGGCCATCACACAGGAATTCCAAACTGCATCAGGATCCACTGCAAGTACTACGATAGGCGGGAAGGGAGAAAACTTGGATTTCATGGTCGAGCCGCTGCTCATAAGCCACACTTCACGCCAGTAAATGCCAACCGACGCGTCGCTTGGTGTAAGGAGCGTAGACACTGGAGGACTGAACAGTGGAAAAATGTTGGGTGGAGTGACGAATCACGGTACACATTGTGGCGATCTGATGGCAGGGTGTGGGTATGGCGAATGCCCTGTGAACGTCATCTGCCAGCGTGTATAGTGCGAAAAGTAAAATTCGGAGGCGATTGTGTTATGGCGTGGTCTTGCTTTTCATGGAGAGGGCTTGCACCCCTTGTTGTTTTGCGTGGCACTATCACAGCACAGGCCTACATCGATATTTTAAGCACGTTCTTGCTTCCCACTGTTGAAGAGATGTTCGGGGATGCCGATTGCGTCTTTCAACACGATCGAGCACCTGTTCATAATGCACAGCCTGTGGCAGAGTGGTTACACGACAATAACATCCACGTAATGGACTGGCCTGCACAGAGTCCTGACCTGAATCCTGTAGAACACCTTTGGAATGTTTTGGAACGCCGACTTCATGCCAGGCCTCACCGACCGACATCGATACCTCTTCTCAGTGCACTCCGTGAAGAATGGGGTGTCATTCCCCAAGAAACCTTCCAGCACCTGATTGAACGTACGTCTGCGAGAATGGAAGCTGTCATCAAGGTTAAGGGTGGGCCAACACCATATTGAATTCCAGAATTACCGATGGCAAGCACCACGAACTTGAAAGTAATTTTCAGCCAGGTGTCCGGATACTTTTGATCACATAGAGTATCTGCGGTCGGTACAAACGAAATTTTTTTTTCTGTAGTCGATTAACCTTAACACAGTCGGGAAGTCAATAGCACGGATTTGCTCTACAGCTACGGGAAACGACATTATCACAATACAAATGGTCTGTTTCCTCGTCAATTCGTTATTACGCATAATAATGTATATTCTTAACCATTCTCTGACCTCCACCATCTTATCGATGGCCTAGAAAAAGGGACATTTAACCTCCATCCAAGAGAAATCTGCCATGGAACCTTCTGACTACAGGCCCATTTGGATTCTGCCAGTCTTATCTAATGCTTTAAAATAAACAGTTCACCATTAACTTATCAGTCACTTAACCTCAAGTAACCTTCTGGCAAAGAAGATGATGGGTACGAAACTCATTGAAACGTTGTGACAAGATGACGCCACCACTCGGCTGATAACCTGAGAAGAATTCATCATCATACCCCGTGTTTGCTGTACATCGTCTTCTCTTCATATTTATCTTCAACCCTTAAACTACTGTCTGAAGAACACAGCAGAAATACTTGTTTCCAACAAAGTAAAATCCTTCTGCACCGCTGCACAACACTGACATGTTCTCTAAGTCATTTCCTATATCAGGGTCTCAAATTTGGAATAATCTTCCTCAAAATATTAGAGCAATTAAAAATCCTTTCAAACTTCAAAAGACAGCAGATGGCCCACCTACTGTCTCTTCTTGCAGCTTGCAATCAGTCTCGTCAACCACTGTTCCCTCCCCCCCCCCCCCACACACACACACACATTCACTTGTCTACAGAGTCCTGTATTGAAATTCTCTTCTTTCCTAGGAACCCTAATCACTTTCATTTCAATCCTCTCCTCTTTTATTATCCCTTCCACTTCTTCTAATACCAAACAAGGCTTCAAAAATTCTGAACTAATGAATATCGTTCTTAATGCCTCCATCATTAGAATATTATTATTATTAATCCGAATAGGCCATCTGAGGACTACGTTCCAATTTCAGTTCTTCGTTCTCTGTCCTTTTCTTTTCTTCCAGTATGCCTTCATCTGTTCACTATGTTTCTTCTTTCTCTCTTCAGACCACTTTGACTCGGTATTTCTAGTTATCCTGCCTTGGATTCCTTCCATTTTCAATTTTTCTCCCGAAAGGCTTCTCTTTGTTTATATCTTCTATTATTATATTGTTTCTTTCTAAATCCTTTTTTTACTTCGTTGACCTAGCTTGTTGTGGACTTCTTACCCAACCAATATTTGAAAATCTTAAGGGTTAATCTACTGTCTTGCATTCTAAACAGATATCCAAAAAAACATGAGTCTTCTTTTTCTCATTACGTTTGAAATATTGCCTACATTTTGGTATATTTAGCGTTACTTCGTAATTTCCAACCTTCTGCTATGTTTTGTGATCCTAATATTTTGTCCATAATTATCCTTTCTAGTACTTCTAAATTATCTAAATTAAAGTTCAATGCTAGGCATTCGCTTGCATATAGGCATTCTGACTTCACTAATGCGTTGTAATGCTTTATTTGTGGGTAGGCACTTGTTATTGTAGAGGCCTTTAGTGATACCGTCTGCTCTCCCCATTTTATGAAACCTTTCCTCTACTGCAGAGTTTTCCAAAGCATTTTCTTGCATTATCTCCCCTAGATACTTGAATTTTCTTACCCTCTCTATTCGGCCAATATCTGTTTTCAGAAATTTTGGAGCTTCCTTAACATTTGTTATAAATTGTGTTTTTTCTGCAGAAGTTTTTAAGCCAGTTCTGCTGGCTGTTTCTGCCTGGAGATTTATTTAAGTTATGATATGGTAGATGGTACATTTTCGGAAAGTATAGCAAAACCATCTGCAAATGCAAGACAGTTGATTTTGATCTTTTTGCTTTTTCTTCTTAACCTTACAGGTAAGCTGTTGAGTTCAGTATGTTTTTCGTTCCAATTCCTTACTATTTTCTCTGTTGTTGTTGTGTTGTTGTGGTCTTCAGTCCTGAGACTGGTTTGATGCAGCTCTCCATGCTACTCTATCCTGTGCAAGCTTCTTCATCTCCCAGTACCTACTGCAACCTACATCCTTCTGAATCTGCTTAGTGTATTCATCTCTTGGTCTCCCCCTACGATTTTTACCCTCCACGCTGCCCTCCAATACTAAATTGGTGATCCCTTGATGCCTCAGAACATGTCCTACCAACCGATCCCTTCTTCTGGTCAAATTGTGCCACAAACTTCTCTTCTCCCCAATCCTATTCAATACTTCCTCATTAGTTATGTGATCTACCCATCTAATCTTCAGCATTCTTCTGTAGCACCACATTTCGAAACCTTCTATTCTCTTCTTGTCCAAACTATTTACCGTCCATGTTTCACTTCCATACATGGCTACACTCCATACAAATACTTTCAGAAATGACTTCCTAACACTTAAATCTATACTCGATGTTAACAAATTTCTCTTCTTCAGAAACGCTTTCCTTGCCATTGCCAGTCTACATTTTATATCCTCTCTACTTCTACCATCATCAGTTATTTTGCTCCCCAAATAACTAAACTCCTTTACTACTTTAAGTGTCTCATTTCCTAATCTAATACCCTCAACATCACCCGACTTAATTCGACTACATTCCATTATCCTCGTTTTGCTTTTGTTGATGTTCATCTTATATCCTCCCTTCAACACACTGTCCATTCCGTTCAACTGCTCTTCCAAGTCCTCTGCTGTCTCTGACAGAATTACAATTTCATCGGCGAACCTCAAAGTTTTTATTTCTTCTCCATGGATTTTAAGACCTACTCCGAATTTTTCTTTTGTTTCCTTTACTGCTTGCTCAATATACAGATTGAATAACATCGGGGAGAGGCTACAACCCTGTCTTACTCCCTTCCCAACCACTGCTTCCCTTTCATGTCCCTCGACTCTTATAACTGCCATCTGGTTTATGTACAAATTGTAAATAGCCTTTCGCTCCCTGTATTTTACCCCTGCCACCTTTAGAATTTGAAAGAGAGTATTCCAGTCAACATTGTCAAAAGCTTTCTCTAAGTCTACAAATGCTAGAAACGTAGGTTTGCCTTTCCTTAATCTTTCTTCTAAGATAAGTCGTAAGGTCAGTATTGCCTCACGTGTTCCAGTATTTCTACGGAATCCAAACTGATCTTCCCCGAGGTCGGCTTCTACTAGTTTTTCCATTCGTCTGTACAGAATTCGTGTTAGTATTTTGCAGCTGTGGCTTATTAAACTGATTGTTCCGTAATTTTCACATCTGTCAACACCTGCTTTCTTTGGGATTGGAATTATTATATTCTCCTTGAAGTCTGAGGGTATTTCGCCTGTCTCATACATCTTGCTCACCAGATGGTAGAGTTTTGTCAGGACTGGCTCTCCCAAGGCCATCAGTAGTTCCAATGGAATGTTGTCTACTCCGGGGGCCTTGTTTCGACTCAGGTCTTTCAGTGCTCTGTCAAACTCTTCACGCAGTAACGTATCTCCCATTTCATCTTCATCTACATCCTCTTCCATTTCCATAATATTGTCTTCAAGTGCATCGCCCTTGTATAGACCCTCTATATACTCCTTCCACCTTTCTGCTTTCCCTTCTTTGCTTAGAACTGGGTTTCCATCTGAGCTCTTGATGTTCATACAAGTGGTTCTCTTATCTCCAAAGGTCTCTTTAATTTTCCTGTAGGCACTATCTATCTTACCCCTCATGAGATAAGCCTCTACATTCTTACATTTGTCCTCTAGCCATCCCTGCTTAGCCATTTTGCACTTCCTGTCGATCTCATTTTTGAGACCTTTGTATTCCTTTTTGCCAGCTTGATTTACTGCATTTTTATATTTTCTCCTTTCATCAATTAAATTCAATATTTCTTCGGTTACCCAAGGATTTCTACCATCCCTCGTCTTTTTACCTACTTGATCCTCTGCTGCCTTCACTACTTCATCCCTCAAAGCTACCCATTCTTCTTCTACTGTATTTCTTTCCCCCATTCCTGTCAATTGTTCCCTTATGCTCTCCCTGAAACTCTGTACAACCTCTGGTTCTTTCAGTTTATCCAGGTCCCATCTCCGTAAATTCCCACCTTTTTGCAGTTTCTTCAGTTTTAATCTACAGGTCATAACCAATAGATTGTGGTCAGAGTCCACATCTGCCCCTGGAAATGTCTTACAATTTAAAACCTGGTTCCTAAATCTCTGTCTTACCATTATATAATCTATCTGATACCTTTTAGTATCTCCAGGGTTCTTCCATGTATACAACCTTCTATCATGATTCTTAAACCAAGTGTTAGCTGTGATTAAGTTGTGCTCTGTGCAAAATTCTACCAGGCGACTTCCTCTTTCATTTCTTAGCCCCAATCCATATTCACCTACTATGTTTCCTTCTCTCCCTTTTCCTACACTCGAATTCCAGTCACCCATGATTATTAAATTTTCGTCTCCCTTCACAATCTGAATAATTTCTTTTATTTCATCATACATTTCTTCAATTTCTTCGTCATCTGCAGAGCTAGTTGGCATATAAACTTGTACTTGTACTTGTACTTGTGTGGGCTTCGTATCTATCTTGGCCACAATAAGGCGTTCACTATGCTGTTTGTAGTAGCTTACCCGCATTCCTATTTTCCTATTCATTATTAAACCTACTCCTGCATTACCCCTATTTGACTTTGTGTTTATAACCCTGTAGTCACCTGACCAGAAGTCTTGTTCCTCCTGCCACCGAACTTCACTAATTCCCACTATATCTAACTTTAACCTATCCATTTCCATTTTTAAATTTTCTAACCTACCTGCTCGATTAAGGGATCTGACACTCCACGCTCCGATCCGTAGAACGTCAGTTCTCTTTCTCCTGATAACGACATCCTCTTGAGTAGTCCCCGCCCGGAGATCCGAATGGGGGACTATTTTACCTCCGGAATATTTTACCCAAGAGGACGCCATCATCATTTAATCATACAGTAAAGCTGCATGCCCTCGGGAAAAAAATTACGGCCGTAGTTTCCCCTTGCTTTCAGCCGTTCGCAGTGCCAGCACGGCAAGGCCGTTTTGGTTATTGTTACAAGGCCAGATCAGTCAATCATCCAGACGGTTGCCCTTGCAACTACTGAAAAGACTGCTGCCCCTCTTCAGGAACCACACGTTTGTCTGGCCTCTCAACAGATACCCCTCCGTTGTGGTTGTACCTACGGTAAGGCTATCTGTATCGCTGAGGCATGCAAGCCTCCCCACCAACGACAAGGTCCATGGTTCATGGGGGGGACTATTTTCTCTAACACACTATTAAAAAGAACTACGGATATGCCGTCACCTTGCCGTACGCCTGCTTATATTTTGAAACACTGTGAAATTTCTCCCATAATTTTTACTTTACAGACTGCATCTTTAAGTATTTCACGGATTAGGTTTGCCAGTTTAGGCTTTACGGCAAATTCTCGAATTATTTTCTCAATAGTTTCTCTCTCAACAGAATCAAAAACCTTTTAGAAACCCACAAACGTAACTACAATAGCCTTTGAATTATGTAATATGTGGCGAATTACTGACTTGACGACTTGAGATTATATATTTGTTCTGAACATGACCTTTCTTTCCTAAAACCACCTTGATAATCAACTAAATTACTGTCTAGTGTTGTTTCTATTCTGCGTAATAAAATCTTGGAAAATTCTTTGTATTCTACTGGCAGTAAAGAGATTCCTCGTTGTTTGCATCCTTTTTGCTATGTTTTTTGTGAAGTGGTTGTATCAAGGCAATTTTCCATTCCTCTGGTATTTTTCCTGTTTTCAGATTTCTTCGAAGAGTAAATTTAGCTCCTTTGCTATATTTGGCGAGGACCGCTTCAAAGGTTCAGCTGTAATAGAATCTACTCCACTAGCTTTGTTGTTTTTAAGGGTCTTAATTACTTCTTGAATGTCTTGTATAGTTGGTGGTACGTCTTCTTCCAAATTTTCATTAATATTTGAGAATTCTAATTTATGACTTTTTTTCAGCACAGTTCAGAAGCTGATGAAAATATTTTGCTAGTGTTTCACAATTTTCAGTATTATTAACCCAATTTTGCCGTTTTCATTTTTGAAACAGACGTTTGAAGTTTGGTACCCCCTTAATCTGTTCTTAAAAGTTTAATAAAAGTCACAAGTATCATTATTTACAAAATTATTATCTATTTGCAAAAGTTTATCATTTTCAAAGGCTCGTTTGGTATTTCTGATTAATCTGGCTGTTTCCTTTCTTTGTTGTTTAAATTGATCATAATCTTCAATTTTCTTTGAATTTTTCCATTTTTCCTACTTTTTAATCATCTCTGCTATGGCTTCTTTGCATATTTCACTTCACCATATTTTCATTTTATTTTTTATTGACCCAAATATTTTCTGTGCAGTATTATTAACTGCTTTCGATATTTCTTGCCAGTTGCCATGTTTAGGCGCTAAAATTTCGTCTTCATAGTTCTTAATTAATTCTTTTATTATAGTAAGCCTGTCTGTATTGTATTTCATTAACCCGTGTGGCTGTTTGTTCTTTATTAGGTAGGAGTTTGATTTCAATTTTAGAGAAGTAATAATCAGAATCAAATTCACCATTCCTTACTACTTTCACATTCATAATTTCCATTTTACTTTTTTGCGAAATAGCCACATGATCTAAATGCAATACTCCTAACATTAAGTTGCGAGATTTTCACATTTTAGCTTTTCTTGGGAGTTTCCTAAAGAAGGTTGACTTTAGTTTCAGGTGAGTGCTTTGACACTAGCTGATTAGCCTCATACCATTTGCGTTGGTTCTTCTGTGAGCTTGGTAGTGTCCTATTACACTTCTAAATTTCTTTTCTCTGCCTATTTGTACACTGCAATCGCCTAATAATAACATGGTGTTCATCTTTGGAATTTTAAATATTTCAGATTCTAAAAGATCGCAAAATTCCTCGTTTTTTGTGGATTTTCCCTGTTGTCTTCATTTATTGGTGCATGGCAATCAAAATGTGTATATATAGTTTTTTGCACTTAGTTGATAGGAAAGATACTCTCTCTGAGATGGATTTAAATTTTGCAACATTTCATATTACACTTTTATGAACACAGAAAGCTGTACCCAATAATAGCATCTGATTCATAATGCTGATTGCTGGTTTGCCTTTGAAGATTCTGTAGTTACAAGTATCTATTACATTTTCATCCAGGAACCTTGTTTATTGAACTGCTAAAATTTGAGTTTTGTTTTTCTCTAAAAATATTTCAAATTCTTCTTCTTTACCAGTCTTGGTTAGAGAATTTACATTTAAATCGTCTTTGTAATCCAAACAAATACACTGTTGTTATTGTTGCGAAATTGTATATTGTAGGAAAAGAAATCCACTACTGTACAGCTACACTATTGGTGACAAACAGCTGGAGACAGCGTCTGCCGTAAAATACATAGGCGTGATCATCCACAGCGACCTTAAGTGGAATGACCATATCAAACAGATAGTGGGAAAAGCAGACACGAGACTCAGATTCATCAGAAGAATCATCAGGAAATGTAACTCATCGACGAAAGAAGTGGCTTATAAGGACTTGTTCGCCCGCCGGATTCTTGAGTATTGTTCATCTATCTGGGATCCATTTCAGGTAGGACAGATAGAGGAGATACAGAAGATCCAACGAAGAACGGCGCGTTGCGTCTCGGGATCTTTTAGGTGGTGAGAGAGTGTTACGGAGATGCTAAACAATGACGTTACAAGAGAGACGTTGTGTATCACGGAGAGATTTACTACCGAAATTTCGGGACAGCACTTTTCAGGAGGAATCAGACAACATACTACTTGAAACTTGCTGGCAGATTTAAACTGTGTGCCGGACCGAGACTCGAACTCGGGACCTTTGCCTTTCGCGGGCAAGTGCTCTACCAACTGAGCTACCCAAGCACGACCGACGCCCCGTCCTCACAGCTTTACTTCCGCCAGTACCACACACAGTTTTAATCTGCCAGGAAGTTATATATCAGCGCACACTCCGTTGCAGAGTGAAAAATCTCATTCTGGAAACAACCCCATGGCTGTGGCTAAGCCACGTCTCCGCAGTATCCTTTCTTTCAGGAGTGCTAGTCCTGCAAGGTTCGCAGGAGAGCTTCTGTAAAGTTTGGAAGGTAGGAGACGAGGTACTGGCAGAAGTAAAGCTGTGAGGACGGGGCGTGAGTCGTGCTTGGGTAGCTCAGTTGGTAGAGCACTTGCCCGCGAAAGGCAAAGGTCCCGAGTTTGAGTCTCGGCCCGGCACACAGTTTTAACCTGCCAGGAAGTTTCATATCAGCGCACACTCCGCTGCAGAGTGAAAATCTCATTCAATATACTACTTCTCTCCCACATACATTTCGTGTGTTGATCACGAGGAGAAAATTCGAGAAATTAGAGCCAATACAGAGGCTTACCGACAATCATTCTTCCCACGCACTATTCGCGAGTGGAAAAGGGTTGGAGAGATCAGATAGTGGTACCGAAAGTACCCTCCGCCACACACCATTAGGTGGCTTGCGGAGTATGATGCAGACGTAGGTATATGCGGGGTGTCCCAAAAAACAGCGACAAAATTTAGGAGCGGGTTCCTTACTTCAAAGCAAAGTAACGTCTAGTAAACAAGGGATTTAACGTTCGTACCCTAAGATACATGAGCATCTTTCTTCGATACGATGAGACACATCTATTCTACTGTAAGCTCTTTGCTTTCCATATTTTGGGAGCAGGAGGAGGCATTGACCAAAACAAAAAAAAAAAAACTCTAGTAAACATGAGCTTTAAAATGCACAGCTTTAGAGCTATGAGTACTGCCTTACGACACTAGCGAAGATGAACAAATGCTCATAGCTCTTTAAACTATGCATTTTAGACACCACGCTTACTACACCTTTTTTCTTCTTTTGGTCAATACTTTCTCCTACCAAAATATGGAAAGCAAAGACCTTGCAGTAGAAGAGATCTGTTTCATAGCGTCTAAGACGTACAAGTGCTCATACCTCTTAAGGTACGCATTTTAGAGCCGATATTTTCAAGACGTTTTTACTTCTTCCTAAGGAACTTGTCCTTAAAGTGTAAAATATGTACTTTTTTGGGACACCCTGTATATTTCCTAGCCATTCATGTGGGAATCTCCATGAGGCAGTTAGTGGATGTTGCCTTTGTATGCGGGGGGGGGGGGAGGGGGTAGGGAACATGAAACCCTTCGCAAAAATTTCAGACAGTTTAGGAAGACAATCTGATTATTTTGGTGTGAGTGATCGTGATCACAGACAAGTAGTCATAGACAATGTATCTCTATGATGTCAAAAGTGGCAGTTCAGTCTAAATAATGAAAAGTGCGAAGTCATCCACATGAATACCGAAATGAATCCGCCAGATTTCGGTTACTCGATAAATAAAACAATTATAAAGACCGTAAATTCAACTAAATGCTTAGGGATTACAATTACAATAACTTAAGTTAAACCAAATTTTGTGGGTGAAGAAAACCGGACACTACGATTTATTGACAGAACACTGAGGAAATGCAACATGTTCACTAAAGAGACTGCCTACATCACGCTTGTCTACCCTCTTCTGAAGTATTGCTGTCGGTGTGGGATCCACACGAGATATGAATGACGGAGGACATAGAAAAAGATGAAAGAGGGGCAGCTCGTCTTTTGTACTATCGCGCTCAGAGTGTGAAAACATTTTGTTTTCGCTCATCTTTGTAGGGAGGAATGATCATCAAATAATAAAGATAAACCAGACCTCGCACAGAAGTATTTAAATGTTAGTTTTTCCGGTGTATTGTTCTAGAGTGGAACAGCAGAGAAATAGCTTGAAGGTGGTTCGATGAACCCTCTGCCAGACAAGTAATTGTGAATTGCAGAATAATCGTGTAGATGTAGATGGCGTCTTAGAGAGTAATTGCATTTCGATTGATTTCTTACCTGCATTTAAATTTGTATCTGTACTGCGCTCAAAATATCTGCAGAACCGTGCTAATGTCGATGGTATACTCTCAAACAAACTTGTTGCATTCACTCGCTACAGTAAGGCCCTATATACTCTTCACCTTCAAGCTTGCATTCAGTATCACTCGGAACTGCTTCAGGTTTACTTCGTCCGAAGATTGATGTATTAATCTGTGTTGTGTTGCACATTTTCATGACGTCACATGAAATGATCGTACAGCTTTATTGGCAGAGAGTCTGATGCAATAAAGCCCCCGAACGATGGAAATCTCTGCCCCGAGGATGCAAATAGGACCCTGGAATCCAGAGGCCGCCATACTAAACACTAGAGGTCTCCCTGCGAACAACATAGTGATGGTTGCATGTTACAGGCGTTTTCGCTGTTGAGGAGATATATTCTCAGACGCAAAGGTAACAGAGGTAAGTAATCGAATAGATCGTATTTACAGTTTACTCTGCAACGAGGAACCGGAGATCAGAAGTGCCTTTACACTAAAAGAGACACAAAATATCACCGAACAGCCTCCGAAATGTTTTCAGACTTCGGGTCCATCAAGGACAAATATCCTGGTGGATCACGTCAGACCATCTACGAGAATTATATGAATGAGACTGTTCGTGGATGATGCTATAATACAGAGAAAACTGTAGTTTACTGGCGGGGTCAGCCTGCAGAGGATCAACATTTCGTGCCGGGTCTGGCAGACTCTCAACATAAGAAAATATAACATGTTGCTTATAATTATGATGTGTGAGCTGTTATTTTATTATTAAATCGCTAAATGATTCACAGGAAGTAGTCACATTCATTAAATATCTCAGACAACGCACCCTAATCATGCCGCAGTATTCTTAGGAGTATGATAGTGAAATCATGGTGTCCCGGCCACCAAAGTCGCCTTATCTGAACCCTACGGAATATATTTGTAGCGCTATCGTGTGACAGCTCAATACTTACAAACCACTCCCCCGTAATTCATAGGAACTGACTAACCTGTGCCCGCATCTCGTGGTCGTGCGGTAGCGTTCTCGCTTCCCACGCCCGGGTTCCCGGGTTCGATTCCCGGCGGGGTCAGAGATTTTCTCTGGCTCGTGATGGCTGGGTGTTGTGTGCTGTCCTTAGGTTAGTTAGGTTTAAGTAGTTCTAAGTTCTAGGGGTCTGATGACCATAGATGTTAAGTCCCATAGTGCTCAGAGCCATTTGAACCATTTTGACTAACCTGCGTGTAGGTATCCAGTGCTAAATACCTCTTGAAACCTGCAGAGGACTTGTAGAAACCATGTCAGGTATAATATCTGATGTATTGCGTTCAAAACTGGACCACAAATCTAGTAAGCAGGTTATCGTAACGTTTCGGCTCATCAGTGTAGTCTGAAAGTCATTTTACACATTCTCTGACAGACAATTAAGTGTGAATGGCAGAACTATTATATAGAGGCAGAATCCCGTGGGTGATAACTTTAACGTAAGGAAATAGCTTCTCGACGAATAGAATGCAACTGAGAATAATACAATGAACTGACAAAAGTCATCGGACAGTGATATGCATATACACAGATCGCGGTATTACCGCACACTCAAAGTGTAAAAGCACTCTGCATTGGCGTAGCTGCCACTTCTACTCAGATGATTCATGTGAAAAGCTTTCCGACACGGAACTGTAGTTGTAGCTAGACACATAGGACATTTCATTTTGGTAACCGTTAGGGGATTCAGTATTACGAGATCCACAGTGTTAAGTGTGTGACGTGAATACCAAATTTCAGGCATTACCTTTCACGACGGACAACGTAGTGGCCGACGGTCTTCATTCGACAACCCAGAAGAGCAGCGTTTGCGTAGAGTTGTCAGTGCTAACAGACAAGCAACACTGCATGAAACAACCGCAGAAATCATTGTGGGACGTACGATCAACGTAGCCGGTAGGACAGGGCAGCGGAAATTGGCTATGACAGCAGACGACCGGCGCGAGTGCTTTTGCTAATATCAAGGTCGCCAGCAGCGCCTCTCGTGGACTCGTGACCATATTGTTTGGACCGTAGAGGACTGCAAAACCGTGACCTGGTCAGATGAGTCTCGACTTCAGTTGGTAAGAGCTGATAGTAAGGTTCGCGTGTGGCTCAGACCCCACGTAGCCAACGAACCAAGCTGTAAACATGGCACTATGCAAACTGGTCGTGGTTCCATAATGGTGTTCACTGTGTTTACATGGAATGGACTGGTTGCTCTGATCCAACTGAACTAATCATTGAGTGGAAATTATTATTTCCTGCTGCCGTTCATGGACTTCATGTTTTCAAACAACGTCACGGGGCCAGAAATGTTTTTGTGATTGGTTTGAAAGACATTGTGGAAAATTCGAGCGAATGACTCGCCCACTCATATCACCCGCCATGAATCCCATCGAACATTTATGGGACATAATCGAGAGGTCAGTTAGTGCACAAAACCCTCCACCGGCAACACTTCTGGAGTTATGGACGGCCATAGGGGCAGCATTTCTCCATATTTCTTTAGTGGACTTCCAACGACATGTTGAGTCTATGACATGTCCAGTTGCTGCACTTCGCAGGGCAAAAGAAGATCCGACACAATGTTAGGAGCTATCCCGTGACATTTGTCACCTCAGTGTGTGGTATGTTTGACACATTTAACTAGATTAAGCTTATCCATTACAGATGTAGTTTTGTATGTTTACATACATTTAAGTAGAATTTGGCAAACACACCTGTGTCCAAATCTCCCAATTATTGAATGAAATTCTGAAACAGTACTATACATTTGATAAATTATACTCAGTTAAGAACACAAATGAAGTAGCAACTAAAATTAAGGACATAAATATTCCTGCAGGTGCCAGGTTTGCATCTTTTGATGTAACTTACATAGATATGTATAAATATGTATCAACTAAAGAAACAATAGACATAATCTTTGAAAACTTGATAAAACATAAACAATTGTCAATTGCAGAAATATCAAAACTGAAGGATATGTTACAGCTAATATTGTTTCACAATTTATTTAATGGGGAAGTTTACCAACAGAGTGAAGGTTTTGCCCCCAGTAGCATTTCAAGTTTTCCGATAGACATATTTCTCAACCATCTGGAAAGTAAGTTCTTTAATGAAGACAATAGACTCAAAAGTAAAATAGTATGTTACCGAGATACGTTGATGACACCTTGATCTATTTGATGGAACAAAAGATGAGCTCGAAGAACTACTAGCATTATGCAATTCTTTCCACAAAAACATAAAATGCACAATAGAACATGAGGACAACAATAGCATAAACAAAAACACAAGTTCAGTGTACACAGAAAACGCGCATACACAGACATAACACTGGATAACTCATCGTACCATCCCGCCACACAGAAACATGCTGCATTTAGGTCCATGCTACACAGAGTACACGCACTTGATTTAGAAGAAAACACTGTCGAGAATGAGATAGATACAATAAAGAGCATTGCCATAAGCAGTGGCTACACAACCAAAACAATTGACAATTTAAGCAGACAAATACACAAAAGCAAGGCAACGAATGGACACACTGTGACAGAAGAGAAAATATTCGCCAGTATCCAATACCTGTGTCCCACATCACAAACAAATCGACAACCTTTTCAGAAAAACAAATATAACAGTTGCATTCTCAACCAATAATAAGTTAAGAAACTTACTCACCCATAATGTAAAATCAAATACACAAACATACAACAACAGCGGAGTGTACGAAGTATCATGCCAAAGTTGTCCTGCCTATTATGTAGGGAAAACAGGCAGAAACTTAAAGACCCGTTTTCAAGAACATGTAAATGCTTTCAGGCTCAAGGATTTAAAAAATCAGTTTTTGCACAACATATGTTGGAAACTAAACATGTCATCAACAGTTTAGAAAACAATTCGGTAACACTACATAACGAAACCAGTGGTAAGACCCTAAGTCTGTTAGAACAACTGGAGATATACCTCCACAAAATCACAAAAACAGAATCTATGTTAAATGAACAAACAGATTTCGTAAACCATAGTTATTTCAGTAATTTTAAAGACCTATTCTAAAGTTATTCCTTGCATATGTCAATTTTTTGTAGTTATATCTTTAGGACTACGGATAAATTCATCTTTGTCAACACCATGTACAAAAATATCTTTGAAGTGTTTATAAACATGTGTGTGCAAATGTACATCCTGAATGAAGTGACATGTACTAAAACGACGGAGCAAAGAATGTTTGCCGGTACTAAAACATTGAAAATGCTTTCCTTGGATTATGTGGTAAGTTTACACTGTTCATTTTCCACTATTTTGCACATATTTTCCGCGTTCGACTTACGAAATTCATAACCTAACATTAAGCCCAGGGTCCGAAATGCATCGCTTAGTTAATAAAACACGAAAAAGTTGTGACTGAAGGCGTTGTTTAATTCATAATTCAAATGTTTTGAATGCAGTCACGTTTTAAGCTGCAAAATATGGATAAAATTAAAAACAATATTCCTTTCTCTATGTTTCCCATTGCCTTTTATTATAACGGTTAAGATGACGTTTCAGGGTTTCAAACGCGTTGTTGATTCGAGTCTGTAGTCGGTCAATTACGTGATCGCTCGATGCTGCCACGGTACAGTCCAAACTGTTTCTTAGGAAACCTGCCAACAACGTTTTCCCTTCCGACGCCGCCAAGTCGCCAGGGAGTTCACTGGGGTGCTAATTCAATTTAGACGCACAAAATAGTCGTGGCAACGTTACATAAACCTTCCAGATTTGAATGTGTTAATCTTATCCTCTCAACAGCTCGTTCACGAGGACTGAACTGTGTAAGACATACATTGAAACGCCAAAAAACTGGTATTGGCATGCATATTCAAATACAGAGGTATGTAAACAGGCAGAATACGGCGCTGCGGTCGGCAACGTCTGTATAAGACAAGTGTCTGGTGCAGTTTTTAGATCGGTTACTGCTGCTACAATGACAGATTATCAAGATTTAAGTGAACTTGAACGTGGTGTTTACGAGCAATAGGTCACAGCATCTCCAAGGTAGCGATGAAGTGGGAATTTTCCCGTACTATCATTTCACGAGTGTACTGTGAATACAGGAATCCGGTAAAACAACTAATCTCCGACATCGCTGCGGCCGGAAAAAGATCCTACAAGAACCGGACCAACGACGACTGAAGAGAATCGTTCAACGGGACAGAAGTTCAAAGCTTTCGCAATTTGCCCCAGGTTTCAATGCTGGGGCATCAACAAGTGTCAGCGTGGGAATCATTCAACGAAGCGTGATCCATATGGGCTTTCGGAGCGGAAGGCCCACTTTGTACCCCTGATGACTGCACGACACAAAGCATTACGCCTCGCCTGGGCCCTTCAGCACCGACATTCGACTGTTGACGACTGGAAACATGTTGCCTGGTCGAACGAGTCTCGTTTCAAATTGTATCGAGCGGACGGACGTGTACGGGTATGGAGACAACCTCATGAATCCATGGACCCTGCATGTCAGCAGGATGGTGTTCAAGTTGGTGGACGCTCTGTGGTGGTGTGGGGCGTGTGCAGTTGGAGTGATATGGGACTCCTGATACATGTAGATACGACTTTGACAGGTGGCACGTACGTAAGCATCCTGTCTGATCACTTGCAGCCATTCCTGCCCATTGTGCATTCCGACGTACTTGGGCAATTCCATCAGGACAATGCCACACCCAACACGTCCGGAACTGCTACAGAGTGGCTTCAGGAACACTCTTCTGAGTTTAAACACTTCCGCTGATCACCAAACTCCCCACACGTGAACATTATTGAGCATATCTGGGATGCCTTGCAACGTGTTGTTCAGAAGAGATCTCCACTCCCTCATACTCTTACGGATTTGTGGATAGCTCTACAGAATTCCTGGTGTCAGTTCCCTCCCGCACTACTTCAGATGTTGCGGCACTTCTGCGGGGTCGCGAGGGCCCTACACGATATTAGGCTGGTGTACCAGTTTCCTTGGCTCTTCAGTTAATATCCCTTTCATTTCTTAAGCAGAAGACGTCGGAACGAGGTTTTAGGCAAAGATTGTACACAGGGGGCACCCTATTAATTTGTAATTAGTCTGTGGTTTTACCGAAATACTGGAACAAATTTAGTTTTTTCAGATAGTACGATATATACAATTATCTGTATTTTTCCATGTTAAAATTAAATGTTTTCCTAAAATTATTCAATAGAAATGTTAAACTGAGAGGCAGGCGATGTGAATCCGCCGTCTCTGTGTAAACAGTGCAAATGGTGCTCGCGTACCGATCTCCGATGTTATAAACAGCAATAAGATAGACCAAGGGTGCTAGGATCATACTTACTACTTCTTCTCAGTACTTCATACGACATAATGGGTGAGATTATGTCCTGTCAGCGAATGATATAGGAGCACATGCTGAGACTATTCATCGACACATATCGTTTAGCATGCTGGGTTATTAGTGGTAGACTGTAACTCTTGAGAGGTTCTCGTCACAGAAGGAAATCAGGTGCAGTCAGATCGGGACACCTGGCAATATGTTTTGTTGCAGCATTCTGAACTACACAAAGATCGAAGAGTTTTTTATTCGACAATAGAACTCACCATAGGACAAGCGAACTGGATTGCTGACATCTAACCACATACACACTGTTATTCTAGAACTAGTAGAACGTTTGTAAGAGCGTGTGAGGACGAATCTACACTCCTGGAAATTGAAATAAGAACACCGTGAATTCATTGTCCCAGGAAGGGGAAACTTTATTGACACATTCCTGGGGTCAGATACATCACATGATCACACTGACAGAACCACAGGCACATAGACACAGCCAACAGAGCATGCACAATGTCGGCACTAGTACAGTGTATATCCACCTTTCGCAGCAATGCAGGCTGCTATTCTCCCATGGAGACGATCGTAGAGATGCTGGATGTAGTCCTGTGGAACGGCTTGCCATGCCATTTCCACCTGGCGCCTCAGTTGGACCAGCGTTCGTGCTGGACGTGCAGACCGCGTGAGACGACGCTTCATCCAGTCCCAAACATGCTCAATGGGGGACAGATCCGGAGATCTTGCTGGCCAGGGTAGTTGACTTACACCTTCTAGAGCACGTTGGGTGGCACGGGATACATGCGGACGTGCATTGTCCTGTTGGAAGAGCAAGTTCCCTTGCCGGTCTAGGAATGGTAGAACGATACGTTCGATGACGGTTTGGATGTACCGTGCACTATTCAGTATCCCCTCGACGATCACCAGTGGTGTACGGCCAGTGTAGGAGATCGCTCCCCACACCATGATGCCGGGTGTTGGCCCTGTGTGCCTCGGTCGTATGCAGTCCTGATTGTGGCGCTCACCTGCACGGCGCCAAACACGCATACGACCATCATTGGCACCAAGGCAGAAGCGACTCTCATCGCTGAAGACGACACGTCTCCATTCGTCCCTCCATTCACGCCTGGCGCGACACCACTGGAGGCGGGCTGCACGATGTTGGGGTGTGAGCGGAAGACGGCCTAACGGTGTGCGGGACCGTAGCCCAGCTTCATGGAGACGGTTGCGAATGGTCCTCGCCGATACCCCAGGAGCAACAGTGTCCCTAATTTGCTGGGAAGTGGCGGTGCGGTCCCCTACGGCACTGCGTAGGATCCTACGGTCTTGGCGTGCATCCGTGCGTCGCTGCGGTCCGGTCCCAGGTCGACGGGCACGTGCACCTTCCGCCGACCACTGGCGACAACATCGATGTACTGTGGAGACCTCACGCCCCACGTGTTGAGCAATTCGGCGGTACGTCCACCCGGCCTTCCGCATGCCCACTATACGCCCTCGCTCAAAGTCCGTCAGCTGCACATACGGTTCACGTCCACGCTGTCGCGGCATGCCACCAGTGTTAAAGACTGCGATGGAGCTCCGTATGCCACGGCAAACTGGCTGACACTGACGGCGGCGGTGCACAAATGCTGCGCAGCTAACGCCATTCGACGGCCAACACCGAGGTTCCTGGTGTGTCCACTGTGCCGTGCGTGTGATCATTGCTTGTACAGCCCTCTCGCAGTGTCCGGAGCAAGTATGGTGGGTCTGACACACCGGTGTCAATGTGTTCTTTTTTCCATTTCCAGGAGTGTATTTTTAACAAGTCTGGTCCCAAAATGAAATTTTGTTCAGTCCAGCGCCGCTACTCCTGAATTTGGGGAAACCGTCCAGCAGTACGTGAATCGTGAAGTTATATCACCGTAGATAGTACAAGTTGTTTCTTCGATAAAGGGAACACATAAAAAAAAGTAATGTCGTAAGCCGGAGTGTGACAAGAGAGCCTGCCTTCGCGTTGTTTACAGTGAGGTGACAAAAGCGATGTGCACATATACAGATGGGGGTAGTGTCTCGTACGCGAGGTATAAAAGGGCAGTTTGCATTGGCGGAGCTGTCATTTGTGCTCAGGTGATTCATGTGAAAAGGTTTCAGAGAGGAATTAATAGACTTTGAACACGGAATGGTAGCTGGAGCAAGACATTCCATCGGAAACTGTTAGGGATTCACTATTGCGAGATCCACAGAGTCAGGAGTGTGCCGGGAATTACCTCTCACCACGGACAACGCAGTGGCCAGCGGCCTTCACTTAACGGCCGAGAGCGGCCACGTTTGCGTAGAGTGGTCCGTGCTAACAGATAAGCAATAATCCCCGAAAAGACCACAGAAATAAATATGGGATCTATGAAGAACATATTCGCTAGGACAGTGCGGCGGAATCTGGCGTTAATGGGATGCGCTAGCAGGTGACTGACGCGAGTTCCTTTGCTGACAGAACGACACCGCCTGCCGCGTCTGTCTTGAGCTCGTGACCATATCGGTTGGGCCCTAGACTACTGTAAAACCGTGACCTGGTCAGCTGAGAGCCGATTTCAACTGGCAGGGCAGATGGTAGGATTCGACTGTGGCGTAGACGTCACGAAGCCGTGCAGCCAAGTTACCAACACTGCACTAGGTAAGCAGGTGGTGGCTATGTAATGGCGACTACTGTGTTTAAGTAGAATAGACTGGGTACTCTGGCCCAACTGAACCGATTTTCGGTTCCATGCCACGACGCTGCTCAAAAAGAAGCCAGCCAACGGTAGATTGCCGCAATGTGCCAGTCTTTTTACTTACGAACTAGGGGATGGTTCTCATTGCCAGTGTTGTGGCTAGAAAACCAACATTTTGCTTTGACTCAAAAGTAAGCAATTTTCTAGATCTCTCTGGAGGATAGCCTATTTCACTCAGTAATAGGTTTGTTCACTTCCATTGGTTCATACATTGCAAAGATTACGCGAGGTAAAGCAGGGGATGTGGAGAGGCTGCTGATTAACGCACAACGTAAATGTAGTCATCTCCTGGGTATTACCTTATCAAGGGAATGCAAACACACAGAAAAATAATATGGGCAACTACAAGGGATAATTGTGGGACTGAGAGTACAGGTGACGCAAGTAACATTTCACAAGAAAATGATAAATACACATTTGGTAAGCTAAAGTGTGGGTTCATTTTGAGTAAAAGAAATACGAGCAATCTCTTGCTTAACTGCACTCTGTGATGACACAGTTTAAGCTCCAAGCCAGTGCCTAGACTGCATTTGGAATGCAGCAACAAGTGAACCGGTGGACAGAAGGAGAATTACTGCTACATTTAATGAATTTTCAAGTACGTGTTTATTTAAGTTCATGCATGATTTTAAGAGTACTTATAGTGGTATTTAATGCATGTTTAAACAGGCCATTATTTTGAAATACTGGTTATATATTTTGAATTAAAATCAACATTCTGATAAAATGTATCACATGTGCATTGACCCTGGCCACACATACTGTATATGGAATTTGATAAAGATTTGACCTGTCTGAAAATGCCAAGAAACTCTTCAGATATGTATTTGTTCCCCAAGACAGTATGTGTGCAGTGAAGGGGGTGAGCAGAAATTTTTCCATAGTGGAAATGAGAACGAAAACTTTCATTCAATTGAAACCATGCATGTCATAGCAAAGCAAAGAGTTGTTAAGGTCACAGAAGAATACGAAACACAAAGGAAGAATAGCAGGTCGATCTGAATCAGTAAAGAAAATTCTCTAATAATGCAGTTCAAGTGTTCACTAAATCGCAATCTTGAGTTTATACAATAGGGTTTCAGGAGGTCCAAGTTTAGTCCTCCATTAAACCTTTTCTGCAGCCTTCACATCAAGATGAGTTTAAAATAAAACCTGAAAAGTGGAAAAAATCTTCAGGAAATAAAGAATAATATCACTCCACTCTATCATGATTTCTATAAGAATGTATCCCATTCCCCGAGAGCAGTTACCATTGGTGTAAGAAGAAGGTGTGAAGAAGGGAGAGGATGCTGTCAAAGAAGGGGAAGAGGAAGACTGAAAAATGCACAACACAACGGTACAACATCACGAGTGTAGTTCAAAAAGGACGTTTTTCAAGAGATAACACAGAAAGAAACCATTATGGTTCAATAGGCATAGACTGTGAAGGAAATTTTGACAGATTTGATATTTAACTTTATTACATCTTGTCACGTTGTAAGTATGTAATTCTGCTTTGAATGGCTTCTGCCAACTGAGTATGTTTTGAGGTCTTAGTAACTAGAGAAGTCTTCCTTCTAAATGCTAAAATTGCTATGTGCTCACAAGTTAGTATCAGGTATTACAAAGAATACATTTTAGCAGAAGTCAGTGTACTAGAATCATCCTCTCGCGTTAATGGAAGTTTCAAAGCAAATAATATAAAAACATCAAAAATTTTTGCACCATCCCAGTTCCCAGAACTCCTGAAGATACACTTGGACTGTGGATATTGTATCACAGACACAGTCCCTTTGACTGTTCAGAGATGTCACTAAACCGGCCCAAAGATGTAAGCAACCATGAATGAGCAGTGCCTATTAGACGGAGGGGGTCCGACAGCCGATCTGTTCCAGTCATTCCACCAGGAAGGAGGTAGACAGCTTGTGTTGTCCGTAGTTCAACCATGCCTAGACGGTCAATACCGCGTCCGCATCGTTACTTTGTGCCAGGAAGGGTTCTCGACAAGGGAAGTGTCCAGGCGTCTCGAAGTGAACCAAAGCGGTGCTGTTCGGACATGGAGGAGATACAGAGAGACAGTAACTGTCGACGATAGGTCTCGCTCAGCCGCCAGAAGGCCTCTACTGCAGTGGATGACCGCCACCTACGGATTATGGGTCGGATGAACCCTGACAGCAACGTCACCATATTGAATAATGCTTTTCGTGCAGCCACAGGACGTCGTGTTACGACTCAAACTGTGCGCAATAGGCTGCATGATGCGCAACTTCACTCTCGACGTCCATGCTGAGGTCCATCTTTGCAACCACGACACCATGCAGCGCGGTGCAGATGGGCCCAACAACATGCCGAATGGACCACTCAGGATTAGCATCACGTTCTCTTCACCGATGATTGACGCATATGCCTTCAACCAGACAATCGTCGAGACGTGTTTGGAGGCAAACCGGTCAGGCTGAACGCCTTAGACACACTGTCCAGCGAGTGCAGCAAGGTGGAGGTTCCCTGCTGTTTTGGGGTGGCATTATGTGGGGCCGACGTACTCCGCTGGTGGTCATGGACGGCGCCGCAACGGCTGTACGATACGTGAATGCCATCCTCCGACCGATAGTACAACCACATCGGCAGCATATTGCCGAAGCAATCGTGTTCGTGGACGACAATTCGCGCCCCCATGGTGCACATCTTTTGAATGGGTTCCTTCAGGATAACGACATCGCTCGACGAGAGTGGCCAGCATGTTCTCCAGACATGAACCCTATCGAACATGCCTGGGATAGACTGGAAAGGGTTGTTTATGGACGACGTGACCTGCCAACCACACTGATAGATCTGCGTCGAATCGCCGTTGAGGAGTTGGAGAATCTGGACCAACAGTGCCTTGATGAATTTGTGGATAGTATACCACGACGAATACAGGTATGCATCAATGCAAGAGGACGTGCTACAGGGTATTAGATGTACTGGTGTGTGCAGCAATCTGGACCACCATCTCTGAATATCACGTTGTATGCTGGTGCAACATGCAATGTGTGGTTTTCATGAGCAATAAAAAGGGCGGAAACGATGTTTATGTTGATCTCTATTCTAATGATCTGCACAGGATGGGGAACTCTCGGAACCGAGCTGATGCAAAATTTTTTTGGATGTGAGTTTAATATCCTGCTTTCATCATTGTAAGAACTAGCGACTTCTTTATGACTCGAATTAGCATTCATTAAGGTGGCAGTATGTTCTCTCTATACCATACTATCCTATGTACAAGCTGCTAACATGGGGTTCTCCATTAAATGTGTTAACGTAGGAAAAACGGATTTGAATAAAAATAAAGGAGAATACGAGCAATGTAATTACAATGAAGTTAAACTGAATATTTCTCACCCGGATTCGTAAGCAGGAACAAATAGTAAGTAATGTTACGAAACCAATTTCTGCTTTATATGAAACAAAGACAAATATGGATTCATTTATTCCACCCATTAATACAGATGTGTGGAGAAATCAAGGAAGATTCTTACACTGCAGTTCGAGCAGTGCAACACACACGAGAAGTAATCAGGAACTAAATGAGAGAAAACCAGTGATATATCATGTCTGATGATTTTTAGTTGTTGACAAGTCCTAAAGTACAATTACTTCCCCTTGATAATGGCCACATGATTTAAATTGCAATGCTGGCTTTTATAAATAACTAATTTTACAGTCAAAACGAGACGAAGAGGTCATTTACAAATTTTTACATAGCTGTGACCGTAGTTAAGAGAGTTTAATCAAAGTTTTTCATTGAGTTTTCTTGAATACATTATGTTACAATATCAAAAAAACATATTTCGTCACGCACTTGGCCACTAGACACCCATAAAATATAAATGAGAAATCCTATCACCTAAAATTCGTATATCGATAGGTAAGAATAACCATTTTTGGACCATATTTTCTTGTATTCGAAGTACACTGCCAGGTCACTAGGAGTACTTCTGTGGTTCCCTGCTTCTTTTCTTACTTTACTTTACTTTTTCGTGTCCGGAGATTTGTTTCAAAGCCTTTCAGCCCAATGTCGGACCAAGTCCAATGTTTCTCTCTTCTCAAGCCATAGTTCGTCAAGGGTACACCTTGTGGGGCAGATGGAACACTGTTGAAGGTGTTCCATATCCTGAACTTCACCACAGTCGCATTTGTTGTCTCCTTCGTCCTTGAAGCCCCATTTGACTAGGTTTGCTTTAGCTGTTGCTACGCCTGTTCTGATGCGGTTCAGTGTTCTCCAAATCTTCCAGCTTGATGTACTGTCGCTGGGTATTTCTCGTGAGGCAGGGTAGTCCTTCGGAGGCTCGTTCAATTCACTAGTGAGAAATCTCTTGCGGGATTTAAGTCTGCTACGTCCACATGAAGAACCATGCAGCGGATGGCACTCGTCGAAAAACTGTTTAAATTTTTCTGTATGTTCGTGCGCAATTCTTCGGGATTCAGGAGATGAGAATCCAGCTGCTTTGTATATTTTCCCAAGTGGAGTGGGTTTCATGCATCCTGTTGTTAGCCTGCATGTTTCATTAAGGAATGTAGTGACTTTTTTGGCATGTGCGGATCGAGACCATACAGGGAATGCATATTCTGCCGTGGAGAAGCAAAGTGCTTGAGTAGTTGTTCGTAATACAGTCGGACTAGCTCCCCGTTTACTGTTCGTCAGTTTTCTTAAAATATAGTTCCTGGCAGCAACTTTTGGTTTGTCCGTATGGTCCAGTTTGTTGCCATTCCAGGTGACGTTCAGCTTCCTGTTTGCCTGTTTTGTGCGGAGGTGGAAAGCACTAACCTGTGTCTTAGATGGATTTGGTTTGTGGGAGTTCTCTTTATAGCATTCAGACATTACGTGTAGCGAGCTTTCTAATTTCCCTTCTACTTCTGTAAAGTAACATAAGCAGCCCCCTTCTTTTATTTTGGTTTCTGCTGTTGGCTCACTCTGAAGATGGCCGAAAGGTATACGATCGAAATATTAGGAGAAAAAATAGTCACACGGCTACACGCCCGAAATCAACTGGATTATTTATTTCACACAGCAGTTTTGGGTGGCAACTTGACATGGTAGTCCTGTGTTTCACCATTTCGGTAAGTGTCATCACAATGAACACAATACAGAGAGATGCTTTTATATTGATTGGTTATTTATTTATTGCTTATTTAGCCTGACCAGACTAGGGCCTTAAGGCCCTCTCTTACATCTGACAATGAACAACACATACGAACAATATTACATAACAATCACACTAATAACAATTTGCTGATAATAATACTAATAATATTAGTAACAGTAATAAAGGTGGTAAAATGGAGGGATTAAGAACGATAATAATTAGTTATGACATAATACTAAATAAGAATAATTTTCGTTACTAACAAAAGAAATAATTTGCAGCAATTATAATAGTAACAATAATAATAATAATAATGAAACTCCGCTATTACCTGCCCCAAGCCCGGGAGCTCTTCTAGCAAGTGGCAGGGCACAAGTAGAGGGAGGAGTAGCAACCTCGTTAAAAAACCTGGGTCCATCTGGCTCCGGATGGTAGTAGCCTGTGAGGGTCCCTGCCTAGGGTTACATGTGAAACCCGGCCAACGGTCTCGAAGGTGGAAAAGGAAGTTTGATTTAATTCCCAACGTTGGAGAGAACGAACGAGCCTAGTGGAGTGAACCACTAACAAAAAAAAAAAACAAGTTTCGGACTAACAATTCGATCTTATCTTCGAATTCAATTCCTTACTTTGACTGTAATACAATTTCAGATGCAGTATGGAAAGTTCGCAAAATGAATGCAATACCCCACGTGGTAACTCGAGAGAGAAATCCACCATTGCATCATGCAATGAATTGGGACCAAGGATTCTGGGAAGTCCCAACAACTGAATTCAGAAGGTTGAATCCGAGCAACCTTGAAATTCCTTCAAAATTAAAATTAAAAAAGGAATTCTTTGACCCTGTATAGTAGGTATTTTAGGTGATCATGGTATACACCAATTCCAATAGAACGTACCATTGAAGTACAAGTATTTTTGGATACAGAAATTGAGTTGGGGAAAATATTGATTTTGCTTGTTGGAATTCCAGCTGATATAGGTTTGTTTATTGTCTGTCATTTTTGTTTGAAGTTCACATTGTGAAGTTATGCTTGAGTTTACATTTTCTAGTTTTGCGTACAGGATTCACATCTGTGATTGTTGTGGCCGTTATCACCATGATCATAAGAAATGCTTATTGAGGACAGCTGGAGATGGATCTTCCTCCACAGGAATGAGTTGAAAATAAGATACCAAGGCCCACGAGAAATACAGGCCGTGGCGCGTACGTCAGATCTTACAAGTGCCAGCAGCCGTCTCCGGCGGGAAGTGAGCAACTATTTCAGGCGAGTTTAATGATTCTTGACTGCGCTTTTAAGTGCATGTAACCTCTCGATAACGCACGACAAAGTTGAGACCTTTAGTGGGTACCTTTTCAATTAAATACTGTTTTCTCGTGGGCAGCGCACGGCGCCGAGCGTTCATGAAGTGCGGCGGACGAGCCGACTAGTGCCAAGTCCCAAGTTCGTTGCAGTGACTGTATATCTCCTTGGCGCCGGTAACACACTACCCTGACTGCAGCTCTCCACTGCGACACAAATAACACAGGTAGTCTGAAAATGTCCTAGGGGCGAAATTAGCAAAAGTATGAAATAAACTGTTCATTTCGACAACAAAAAAAACCTACACAGCAATATTGCTTCTGTGAAGAAATTCGAGAATGTTAACTCGCATACTCACGACCCTTGTTAAACTGGTGCAGTTCTCACCAGTCATATCTGAGCTGAACGTGTAAATTAACAGAGTGTGCGAAGTAGAAGACATTATTCAGATGATACAGCATAGTTCCTCAACAAACACACTGAGAATTTCAACACGTATTGGTGTTCGACGTGCAGTGATATGATGGACACTGTATGTGGGGCTTCTAAAATTGTCATTTACAGCGAATTCAAGAACTTCGGGAAGGAAATGAAGGTAGACGGATTGGAAGTTTGTCGTTGGCTGATTGCAAATCGCTGAGTAATCCGATTCAAATAACTTACTGTTGAAGTAACTTTCACTCGGAAGACATGTAGGTGGACCGACAAAAACCTACATGGCATTGTGGAGATACACTTCCAAGAAAATGTCTCTGTCAAGGTACGGTGTGGTACTGACGTATGATAGTTCATTGGGCATGTAGTGTTACCGCGTCGTCTTACAGCACCCCAGTACCTGGACTTCCTCGAGGACGAGTGTCCGGCATTATTGGAAGAGTTTCATTTGGCTACAATGATAGATACGTTGGGGGAGGCGCTCACATTCTAATCGTCATTTGCAATTACGATTCCCTGTAAGATGGAGCAGCAGAAATGGTCACAAGCTGTGACACGGTAGCGAATAGAAAAGTGATCAAGAAAGTGTAGAACAAATTTCTTTATTTCTGTCTATGGTGATAAACTTGTAATGTCCTCAGGCTACCCGTTTGGGATTGCATCTATTAGAAACTGGTCATTCTATAAGCATAATTGAGGATAATACAGGTGTTCCCAACTTGTAAGAAGAGCTTGAAATATATAAGTCGAAAAAACGAGGACCGGCAAAAGTGTTTAACCGGCAGAGCGATTTTGTGCAAAATAACTACTTCGCTTTGTTTGGCGGTGTTGTACTTCTATCATTGAACGCCTCTCGTACATATATCTTGCCTTTGTCTTTACATAGCATAGAGTAATTTACATATTTATTTCGTTTTCTTACGTTGAGCGTATTACTCTCGTGTTTTCTTGTCCCTTCTCTGTTTATATAAAAAATTTCGTTAGTAATAAATTTCAGTAACTAGATAATATCATACTTTTCTAGGAATGGCGTGTCGCAGGGTACAAGAAGCCCTCTGGTGGTTAAGTTCCACTGACCGCTTCTGGCCTTTGCGGTATTCTGGCGGTCACGTCACCAGAGGGCGCTGATTACTTAACACCGAGTCTTTTCATTCGTTTGGCTTCTTCCCCTACTTATTTCATCATTTTTATATTATTCTGCTAGCTCCGAAAGCTTGTTCTTACATATGTCATTGTATTTTGTTCTAAAATTCGCCACAAGTGCGTATCAGAATTATTGTCACTTAACTAATTCCTTTTTAACAATCTAGTTTTAGTAGTGTTTTTAATTTATTGAACTTTATAACTGTTATGATTTACACATTTGGTAAGACCACTATAGACTTTACCTATTGTATTCTTCATTTTATTCCGTATCGTACAATAATGTAATTGAAGGATGTGTGTACGCTTACACTAGCGACATCTAACGAGCATACGACACAAATAGTTTGTGGCTACTGTACAGCAGTTTGTTATGAACGGTAGCACTGTTGCCAAGACGACCCCGTCGACACTTTCGCCTACAATATATCATATTTTATATACATGCTACGATGCTAAGCTGATTTTGTGTTTAGCTTTTGATCATGGCTCCATTATATTTGGACATGTTTGTAAAACAGGTATGCCTCGTCATACGAAAGTGCATGATTTTCACATGGGTGTTAGCAGCCCTTTTCATTATGGCCTATTATATTGTTTTAACAGGTAGGAAATCTACTAATAGTGTTTGTTTACCAAAGAAAATCACCAAACACTCGTACGTTTTGAGAAGTTATTTTATTTTACTAAGACGACCATTTTGGGCATCTCAGTAAGGCCTCTTCCGGCCACATTCGCATTTCATGTTTAGACAATCAGACGTATCGACACTAGCATACTGGAGCCACCAGTATCTGGACTGCAGGTGTGCTCAGTTGTTTTCAGATCTCCGAAGGGAATATTCGAATAACGAATTCGGTATCCAGGTAGTGATGGCTCCAGTATGCTAATATCGATGCATCTGATTGTCTATACATGAAGTGCGTATGGGGCCTGAATATGGAATTACTGAGGTGCCGAAACTGGCTGTCTAAATAAAATAAAGTAACTTCTCAAAACGCACTGCTGTTTGGCGACTTTCATTAGCAAATATTTTAGCAACCGCTGTCCCGCATTAACAACGAATCAACAGAGTTGTATTTGTGTTTTATTCCCCATGTTTTGCTGCAGATCTGAAGATGGTCATTGCTGATCGAAACCAGCAGTCTGAAGACCTAACAAGTTTGTTATCATACACGAAAATAAAGAAATTTATCCACGTTTCTTGGCCACCAAGGTACTCCTCCTTACCCTTCTGGGTTTTTGCCTATGGGAATGGTTGAACGGCGAAATCTGTGAAGAAAAACTGAATACAAGAGGCAAATTCGTCATTCGGATTGTGAATACCGCTGCTCTCATGAAGGGACGCCAAGACCACCTTTGAAGATCTGCAATTAGTGTTCTCAAGAGAATTGAAAACCGCATTGAAATCGGGTGTGTAATTTACGAAACTCAACTTTGGATTATGCCTTTGCTTAATGCTTTCGGTACGTTTCAACAGCTAACTAATAAAACAGCTAACTAATAAAAGGTGGACACTTATTACATGTTATGTTTTATTTGTTCGTGTCATAGTTGGGCAACATTAATGAAAAAGTTAACTTCGCTAGTTGTTAATCCGTTACTAAAAACGTTAATCTCCTTAAACGTTAATGCGTTCCTTTACAGGAAATTTATAGGAAGATAAAGTTAGTCGTTAACTCTTAATGGTAAACTATACGTTGTGGGTGTAGTGAAATGAACAAGCGAATAAAACATATTACCGTTGCTTAAATAAAAATAGAAATTGCTGCAATGCCAGAAGACTTTCCTTTGTTTCTCTATCGCATTCTTTTAACCGGATAACTGCTACTCACACCACTGTCGATATCTGAAAGTCCAAGATTGATTTTTGTGTTTGGCTTTCCTCGGCAGGACCCTGCCTTCACAGTTTTCCCAAACTGTGCATACCGCGATTCATGTGCTCTTCTTATTCGTTATTTAAAATCGTTGTGGCTCGGAGTGTGAGCCCTAATAGTTGACTTTTTATCCAAACACAGTTTACAGTCGAAACGTATTTGTTCTCCCGACCTGGATACAAAATTAAAGTAAGCACTTAAATGGAGCCCCGGATTTTTACCGGTTGTAGAGCTAGAATCCGATTCCATGATTTGGTTTCCACAGTCAGTCGACTGACGAGGAAGTAGTAAGCTCTGCATAACACGAACCCAGTAAACAAAGAACAGTGAACAGCCAACACCTAGTTATTCTCGCTTGCACTCGATTGTTTACATCAATCGCGCCCTCCAACTTGTCGCAATATGATTTCCACTGGAGAAACGATTAATACACTCAAAGAAAGTTAACAGAAGTTAAAGAGACCGTTAAGTCTGTTAAAATTAACTTTAAAACTAATCTGTTACTCGAAAAGTAGAATTCATTAGTTAATGATTAACGGATGGGCAGAGAGAGTGTAGCATCTTACCTTGGATGGAGAGTCCTCGTCAGATGTAGAAGTAACTTCAGGTTTGCCTCAGGGATGTGTGTTGGGGCCCTTCCTGTTCGTATTTTATATTAATGACCTTGTAGACAACGTTAATAGTAACCTCAGATTTTTGCAGATGATGCAGTTATCTGTGATGTAGTACCGTCTGAGAGAAGCTGCATAAATATCTGCCAGATGTTAATAAGAGTTAAAAGTGCTACATAGATTAGCATGTTGCTCTAAATGTTCACAAATTTAAAATTTTGCGCTTCACGAAAAGTAAAAACCTAGTATGCTGTGAGTATAAGTGAGACACTGTTGGAATCGGTCAACTCATACAAATACTTAGGTGTAGCACTTTGTAACAATATGAAATGGAATGATCACATAGGTTCAGTCTTTGGTAAAGCAGGTGGTAGAATACCAAGGAAGTACAATCAGTCTACAAAGGGGATTGTTTACAAATCACTTGTGCGACCGAATCTAGAATATTGGTTCAAATGACTCTGAGCACTATGGGACTTAACTTCTGAGGTCACCAGTCCCCTAGAACTTAGAACTACTTAAACCTGACTAACTTAAGGACATCACACACATCCATGCCCGAGGCTGGATTCGAACCTGTGACCATAGCGGTCGCGCGGTTCCAGACTGAAGCGCCTAGAACCACTCGACCACTCCGGCCGGCTAGAACATTGAACAAGTGAGTTCGACCCATACCAGATGCGAGTAACAGGGGATATTGGAAGTATACAGAGAAGGGCAGCACGAATGGTCACTGGTTTGTTTAATCTGTGGAAGAGTATCACAGAGATATGAAGGAACTCAATTGGAAGACTCTTGAAGATAGACGTAAACTATTCCGAGAAAATCTATTAACGAAGTTTCAAGAACCGGCTTTCAATGACGGCCCTAGGAATATACTACAACCCCGTACGTATCGCTGACATAGGGGTCGGGAGGATAAGAGTAGAATAATTACTACATGCACAGAGGCATGCACACAATCATTCTTCACACGCTCAGTATGTGAATTGAACGGGAAGAAACCCTAATAACCGGTACAGTGGGATGTAACCTCTGCCATGCACCTCACGATGGTTTTCAGAGTGGGTGTAGATGTAGATGTAGGACGCATTAAAGGTCTTCTGCCCAACTATAATTAGTGAGGACCCTGTCACCTCCAAAAACATAGGTTGTTCCTCCTGAAGCACGTTGTATATACTTTTACAACAACAACAACAGTGTATTTATTTGGGATACAAAGAGGATTTACGTCACCCTGTACTGTATTAGAGGAGTGTTCATGATATTTTTGTCTCAGACCTGTACAAGGAAGATTTGCTCGCACGCTGTAGCCTACGATACGATCAGTTTAAAAGCGTTTTGTATCCGGCGGCTACAAAATGCAAAGGCCGCGATAAGGAGTTATGGGGCGCGTTAGCCGTAATGCACGGCCAGGGGGCACGGCTTGCACCTGCCGCTCGGCCGCCAGGTGGCGTTGCGTCTGCCCCTTTATCCCCGGTTGGCGCGGCGCGGCGTGGGAGGCTGCGACTGCCCCTCGCCCTCCCGCCCCCCGCCCCACGCCCCCGCGCCCGTCTGCGCCGCGCCGCGTTCCTCGCCCCCAGCCTCCTCCTTTTTTAGGGCTGCCCGCCTGCCCTTCTCTCCCGCTCCGCGAAACACCCCCGCGACCCTCGGCCGGCCGGCTAGTAGCCCCGAGACCCCTTCGCGTCTCGTCGTGGCGAGCGCAGCCGGGCCGCGCCGGGCGGATTTCGTGGCTTGGCGCGGCGCGGCGCGCTGGCGGGGCTGGTTTTTTTACGGAGTCTGAGGCGCGCCTGCATCGTGGTTTTGTTGTAGGCAGAGGGAAGGGAAGGAAAGGGTTGGAGGGGTCGGTTGGCGGACGGCCCAAGGTGACTCCGCCCGCGCTGCGGCCCCTGCCCGCCGCTCTCTGGCGGCGCGAACACACCGCAGGCGCTGGCGCGCTCCCGCGGCGCATCGCGAAGCTGCGCCGTCTACCACCTTAACACACTGAAGTGACAAGAGTCGTAGGATACCTCCTAATACCGTGTCGAACCTCCTCTAGCCCGGCGAAGTGCAGTAACTCGGCGTGGCATGACTCAACAAGTAGTTGGAAGTCCCCTGCAGAAATATTGAGCCAAGCTGCCTCTAAAGCCGTCCATATTGGCGAAGTGTTACCGGTGCGCGATTATGTGCACAAATTGACGTCTCGATAATGTCCCTTAAGTGTTAGATGGGAATCGTGTCAGGCGATCTGGATGGTCAAACCATTCACTCGATTTGTCCAGAAAATTCTACGAACCAATTGCGAACAACTGTGTCCCACTGACATGACGCATTACCACCCATAAAAATTCCATCGTTGAATGCAAATGGTCTCTAGGTAGCAGAACATAGCAGTTTCCAGTCAATGACCCGATCAGTTGGACCAGAAGGCCGGCCGGCGTGGCCGTGCGGTTCTAGGCGCTTCAGTCTGGAACCGCGCGACCGCGACGGTCGCAGGTTCGAATCCTGCCTCGGGCATGGATGTGTGTGATGTTCTTAGGTTAGTTAGGTTTAAGCAGTTCTAGGGGACTGATGACCACAGATGTTAAGTCCCATAGTGCTCAGAGCCATCTGAACCATTTTTTTGGACCAGAGGGTCCAGTCATTCCATGTAAACACAGCCGACATAATTATGGAGCCGTTACCAGCTTGCAAAGTGCCTTGTCGACAACTTGGATTCAAGGCTTCTTTAGGTCTGCACCACATTCGAAACCGTTACCGTCAGCTCTTACCAATTGAAACCGAGTCTCCCCTGACCAGCCCACGTCTTTCGTGTCGTCTTGGGTCCAACCGACAAGGTCACTAGCGCAGGTAATGCCGTGCTGTTACCAAAGGCAATCACGTCAGTATCCTGCTGCCATAGCCCATTAATGCCAAATTTCGCCGCATTGTCCTAACGGATACGTTTGCCGTACGTACCTCATTGGTGCCTTCGGTTATTTTACTGAATGTTGCTTGTCTGTTAGCACTGACAGTTCTACGCAATCGAGGCGGCTCTCGGTCGTTCAGTAAAGCCCGTCGGGTACTGCATTGTCCCTGCTGAGAGTTAATGCCTGTAATATGGTGTTCTCGGCACATTCTTGACACAGTGGATCTCGGAATACTGCACTCTGTAACAATTTTCGAAATGGGATGTCACATACGCCTAGCTCCAACTACCATTTCGCATTCTAAATATGTTAACTCCTCTCCTGCGGCCATAATCACTTTGGAACGCTTCTTACAGGAATCGCCTGAGAACAAAAGACATCTCCGCCAACGCACTGCCCTTTTATACTTGTCTATTCGATACTACCGCCATCTGTACATGTGCTTATCGCTATCCCATGACTTTTGTCATCTCGGTGTGTAGCCTTTCACTTCGTGTAAGTAGGCATGGATCTCGGGTTCGATTCTGGACGGAGTCACAATTTGTTATCACAATTTGTTACTTCCTTCCCCCTGTTACCTCCCAAACGTAATTCGCTGTCAGTCTCTCTTTAAATTGGCACTGAAGCTTAAGATTTTAATAATAATATTTGTTTGATCAATGCTTAGTATCGCAACACGGGAAACTGCAGTTCATATAAATACGTATTTTGGTATGTAGCGGTCCGAAAAATTGAGATTTACATGTGCCGGGCAATTAATTTCGTCATCATCATCGTCTCCAAGGCTTAGGTCTTTTGATCTGTTCAACCTCAGAATTGTTCTTTCCTATTGGGTTATGCAGAATTGTAGCTGAAGCTAGTTGTAATGAAGTCTACATTTTACTCTTTCGTGGAGCTACCAAACGAAGAAATTTCATCTATGATTGATTCGATTTGTCGCTAACTGATCTGATGTTGGGATCCAACTGCAGCAAATGTGTGGCTGTTACTTTGTATTACGTACATACATACATATCCAGCGGTTAAAGGCCCTTCAGACCACTCTCTGCTTCCAAAAACTTTCTCCAGGTGCCTTCAATCCCCAGGGCTGCCAAGTCCTTCGCCAGGTTGTTCAGCGCTGCGTTGATCGCCGTATAAGTTGTCCGATGTTTGGGTTCCTCTCATGTGCTTTCTTCACCTGTCTTCCTTCTGGCACACGGGCTACGTGGCCCGCAGACTGGATTGCTTTGTATGACTTCATTAATTTTTCTTTCTGTACTTTATGTTTTAATGTACGTTATATATGGTTTCACAGAAATGTCTGGATCTGGTCAGTTTTAGGCCTGAACCCTAGATATTTCAGATCTCTTTCTTGTTTAGTTGTTTGTCAATCTACAATAATTTCGGCACTTATGGGTTATAATCCTTGAAATGCCATCACTTTTGTTTTGTCCTGTCGATATTCGAGTTTCGTATTTAGCGGCAGTTTCGCTATGTTTATGTACTACAATTTCAACCTTTTATTCACATTTTCATATTATAAGCTGATCATCAGCTAATAGCAACATCATGAATTTGAAGTTATCACTTTTTAATGCATCGTTTAATACAGTCAACTATTTATGAATACCGTCAGTTTAAACACTGAAAAGGGTGGGGGACAATGGGCAGCCTTGTCTAACGCCTCGAATAATGTCGCACAGACTCTATCCCATTCCTTACAATATGAATACTTATTTTATTACTTTTGTCTAATGATTGGTCTACCGGAATCAGATGTGCTGGAACTTCCATTCCATTTCCTTTAGTGATTCTCATAGAGATAACCTTTTTACCTTGTTAGAAGCCTTTCCATCGTCGATAAAAACCATAATGTTGGTAACCCGAATTATCTTCGTCTCTCTGTGAAAACGCAATCAGAACACGATCTACCATTTCTAAAACCATTTCTTACATATATCATAATTACGTGCTTCTACTATCGATATGAACAAAAACTTGCAACGTAGACAACTTCATAATTACGCCAAATAAAATCGAGGTATGCAGTCACCATTATCAGTATTTTGCTTAGAAATCATACACTGCAAAAACACAGGTGCGCGCACTACATCCACGCGAGCGTGTAAATGAGGAGATTTTTCCAGAATGAAATTTTCACTCTGCAGTGGAGTGTGCGCTGCTATGAACCTTCCTAGCGGATTAAAACGGTGTGCGGGACCGAGATTCGATCTCGGAACCTTTGCCTTCCGCGGGTAAGTGCTCTACTAACTGAGCTATCTAACCACGACTCACGACCTCCCCTCAGAGCTTTAATTCTGTCAGTACCTCGTCTCCTACCTTCCAAACTTCACAGAAGCTCTCCTGCGGACCTTGCAGAACTAGCACTCCTGGAAGGAAGGATATTGCGGAGACATGGCTTTGCCACAACCTGTGGGATGTTTACAGAATGAAATTTTCACTCTACAGCGGAGTGTGCGCTGTTATGAAACTTCCTGGCAGATTAAAACTGTGTGCCGGACCGAGACTCGAACACGGGACCTTTGTCTTTCGCGGGCAAGTGCTCTACCAACTGAGCTACCCAAGAACGACTCGCGACCCGCCCTCACAGCTTTAATTCCCCCAGGGTCCCGAGTTCGAGTCTCCTACCTTCCAAACTTCACAGAAGCTCTCCTGCGGACCTTGCAGAACTAGCACTCCTGGAAGGAAGGATATTGCGGAGACATGGCTTTGCCACAACCTGTGGGATGTTTACAGAATGAAATTTTCACTCTACAGCGGAGTGTGCGCTGTTATGAAACTTCCTGGCAGATTAAAACTGTGTGCCGGACCGAGACTCGAACACGGGACCTTTGTCTTTCGCGAGCAAGTGCTCTACCAACTGAGCTACCCAAGAACGACTCGCGACCCGCCCTCACAGGGTCCCGAGTTCGAGTCTCGGTCCGGCACACAGTTTTAATCTGCTAGGAAGTTTCGAGGAGATTTTTGTTTCCTTCAGTCCTTTGTACCCATATTCGGGAAAGTCAGTCTTTCTTTTTTCTTAATCGACGGTGTTTCCATTTCTGTCTTATCTTATTCAATTTTCTAAAGTTCGTCGATTCTGCCTGTGGACTTACTATCCTTGTCAGAGTTGCTGTTGACAGTAGCCATTGGCAGCATATGAATGAACGCTTTGAACGCTTTTTCCTGGCTGGGAAGTCTTGTGCAGCCGGTCAAGGAGTAAGGAACTGGAAAGCATTCTGCCTTAAACATAGCTTGTAACTGCCTAGAATACTTGACAGACACATTTCTTGCTACTTTATTCTTCGAAAATCGACTGGAAAGATTGGAAATTACTGTATGTAAAAAAATAACGTTTTCAGTAATATTTCATTTTTTCGGATAGAGGGCGGAGGGGCACCCATCCCCTCCCCCACTCCTTGGAACGGCATTTCTTCATAAAACGTATCTCGTGAAAGACGAAAACCGATTTCGGAAAGAGATTGTTGTTGTTGTGTTTGCATGATCGGCTTGTATCTATTTTGACATATCGATCAAATACCTGCTTTCCTAGCTTCGACCATTTTTTGTATACGGGATGATGCGCACTCTTAACCAGCGTTACCGGTGTGTCACGGATTGAAATTAGTTAATAGTACTGCATTTATCTGTTTCTGTTATGATGTATTCTCGTAACTTGTTGTCTACTTTATAGCAATACCAATATCAATGGTATATGTGACAAAGCCTGACCCGAGCCGTTGAGGTATACATAATTTTTATCCTTTTTATTAATGTTGACTGTTGGCTTGTTTTCAGCACGTGAGTAACTTTAAACGAGATTTTATGTGGATGTACTGCGAAACATTTATGCATTTTTTGTCAGTCGTATGTTTTAAGCTGACGTAAATAATAACTGTAGCTATAACCACTTGATAGTGACCTAAGATCGATATTGCTGTTGTGAATATTGAAGTAAACAGACAGTCGATGGCGAATGCCATTTAAAAAATTCCATGTCGTGTTTACTCTTCTGTTTATTCCTTTCACTGTGTATCCAGCCACTGTATTTAACTCCTTTAAATATAAATTTTCAAATGTGAGTGAATTCCTAAGGGAGCAAACTGTTGAGGTCATCGGTCCCTAGACTTACGCACTACTTAAACTGACTTGTGCTAAGAACAACACACACCCATGCCCGAGGGAGGACTCGAACTTCCTGCGGGAGGGACCGCGCAATCTGTGACATGGCGCCTCAAACCGAGCGGCCCATCTGTGCGGCTTTAAATACAAATACTCATTAACTGTCTCTATGACGTCAGAGTTGATAAGTACTATTTTCTTTTCTCTGTGTTCCTTGTAAGATATATGAGCTCTATTGAAATTTATTTTCAAGTATATCCTCAAACTTACTTTAATTTTTTTTTCATCTGTTGTTGCAGATGTTTATCTGCCCTATAGGCAAACCTGCAATATGATTTGCAAACCGACAGTGTTTCTCATATCTACCATTAGGACTTTTTTACTTTTTTAAAAGTCATTAGTCTGTCGACTAATTTTGTGGTCTCCTTTGTCTGTTCCTTTTAACCTCTTCCTTTCTACGTTAAGTACCACACACAACATTCTCAATAATTTGTGTTTTTCGTCCAGGTCTCCTACTTTTTTCTCTTCTGCTGTTCCTCTCAGCACAAAGCTAACCTGTAATAACAGAACAGTTGTTGCACTTCTGCTAATAAAGATCTGCCACAAAGTTCTCTCCCCATCAATTCTTTTTAGTACCTATTCATTTCGTGTTTTATCTCTCCACTTAACTAAAACTTTCTTTTCGGAATAGGGTTTATAATAAATTCAGCCTTAGGCAAAACACAATATTCTTTTTTATTTTGTTCCCCTAAACACATTCCAACACCTGTTGATCTCACTTTTTATTTCTGAAAAGTACATTTCTAACTTTATATTGGTTCTTATTCTAAGGGTCTAGAAGGTGTTGTCTCTAAATAAAATTTAGTAGAAGCAATTTAGTTTTTAAGGTCTTCGTCATTGTTTAATCAAACATTTTACAGCGAGGTGCGGGCACAGAAGTAGCTGAGCGTGCCACATGGCCAGAAGCCATTGCCTGCCTTACCTCATTCCACTGCTCCCAAGATTCTCTCGCTAGCATCAGAATATCTACGTCCCCGGTATTCGTAAGTGGCTGTAACGCCTCCGACAACGCTACCTGCGGAAGGCTAGTCAGCCACGGCACGAACAATTTGCCGATATAGAGTATGTGCGTATTCCTAATTATAGGTAGAACTTTAGTTGACCCAGTTTCAATTCTAGTCTGAACTCGTATAAATTTCAGAGCTTCGGTTAACGTAACCATTTCGCATGCTGATCACGTGTCAGCAGGGACCTCATTTCACAAGTCGGTAGTTATACGTTGTGTACAAAGCATTTACACCCATATACCTCTAAAGCGCATGTGACATTATTAGGAAAGATTACTAAACACACTCCCCCCTCCTCCCCTCCCCCTTTCCCTCCTCCTCTCCCCCTCCCCTCCCCCCCCCCCTTCCCCGCGCTTTTCAGTTCTTTCCAGACTATTTCTCGTGACATAAGGAAGCACACAAACACCAGCTACTGTTGAAAATGAAAAATTAGACGTTTAACCAAGGATACCGTTATCTAGCGCAGCGCGTCTGTCGACTAATAATGAACATCCTAGCCCAGTGTTAGGTCGCTGATACTACTTGAATTTTTAAAAAGAATCAATAATGGTCTTCGAAGACTGTAAGGTGTCAGGCAAATCCAACACCTTCCATGAAAACCCTGACATGATAAGCAAATCCAGTAGTATGTCACATAGCTCCGAATCAATCGTGACATTAAATTAACCAAAGTAATACGAGTAACGAGTGAGCAAATGGAATACCACAGACTAACACAAGAATGCCTAAATGCATGTCATACCTTCCCACCGTGAGACAGACACAGTTCCGAGGGGAGAAACGAGAACAGAAGCCGAGAGTAGAGCTGTGTTAAGCTAGAAGGCCCTACGATAAGGGACGGACACCCACGTCGCCAGCTAACCGCTAGGACCACCCCCCAGCCCATGTTAAAAGCTAGAGCCCTCCAGAAGAACAGTATAGATCTTACGATAACACTAAAAGTGCCACCCCAGCCGCAAGTTTTAGCGTGAGACTTTTTCGCTTCTCTGTTACGTCAGGACCACCCCCCAGCACGTGTTAAAAGATAGAGCCCTCCTGAAGAACAGTATAGATCTTATGATAACACTAAAAGGTCCTCGGGCACTGATAACCACGCAGTTGAGCGCCCCACAAACCAAACATCATCATTACCACTAAAAGGTTCACACCAGCTGCAAGTTTTAGCGTGAGACTTTTTCGCGTCTCTGTTACGTTGCAAACTTTAAAAACATTGCCCCACCACGAAAAGTATAACGTTTCTCATTGGATAGACAGAATTTTTGTAGGCGGAGCTTAAGATTAACATTGAGACCCTGATCGGTCAGATGAAAACACAGCCAGATAGTTTTTTTAAACCAACTTCGGTAAATTGTAGTAAGGAGAAGTTAGGAGAGAGTTGCTTCCGAGACGGCGAGGTGAGCGGAGCTGTGCTGCCCGCCGCCCCCTAACGAACACGACAAGGTAACGAACGCACGCGATGCCGCATAACAGCGCATAAAGCTTCACTCAGAACTGCAGAAGTCTCATCTGTTACATCCCCTTTTTGCGTAATACTAGTGTCGGTAGTCAATTAAAGCTCATAGTGTTCACATTTACCACTTGAAGTAAAAATCTGAAACGCGATGATTTTTCTGTTATATAGTTACTGAGAAGCCACATCAGCCACTGTAATTTACGACAAGTTAGATAAGTAATTAAAGATAATTGAGGGTCACTGAAGACCATTTTGATAGTTTTCTCTCTTGTGAAACTTAATTCAAACCTAGATTATAGATGTAATATGGCATAGGTCATCCTTCGATCCATTATAGAACTTGGAAACCCACTCAGGGAATATTCGTTCACATTTTTGTAGAATGCAGGTGGTTTTTATCATCCTGTATTAAAACATTTCCTTTTATCAATAGTGCAATTTATAAACAATGTTTTGTGAGCAGAATAAAATTTCCAATGGTAAACTTAACTGCTTTTTCGACGTTATTTTACCAGCTAACTAAAAATAGGAAAGCCTCGAACCCCTTCCACTAAATTTAGTTAGTATTAAGATTCTTTTACAGGGAGTGCAGTGGAGCTGACGCTGAAATCATTACGTATTTGGTTATATCATCGCTAGTCTCACTGAACTCTTCTGAACTCTACATGTCATGTGTGGTCTGGCGTCTCCTTACCAGAAACAGGTCCCAGGTTCAAACTAGTCAATTCCCTAAAAAAACACGCTCAGAGCGTCGTTGCGCGAAAGTTGTAAGGAGACACGATATAGAACAACAGACACCACACAGAATGTTAGAAGACTACCAGCATAATGAGTGGCCCTCATTCTGCCAACGTCCTTGTCAAGGATGGCAGAGGACAAGACCGAGTTTAATGGCGCCCTCTTGCCCTTGTAGTGGGAAGTTAGTTCTAAAAGGCATAACAATCAATGGAATGAGAATGCAGAATAGAATATTTCACTACAAATAGTCGCGATCGCATTTAAGCTGTTCATTTTTAGATGACTGGTTTCTACATTCCTTGATGAGCATAGGAACCGTTGGCGTGGAGCATGTCCATCTGTTCAGGCGTGGACACTGACTCATCTCAAAATGAAAATAAATAAATGCGATCACGTCTCTGTGTACTGAAATATAATATTATAAAGACCGCTGCTTTTCCTGGAGCAATGCTCCAAAAATTTTGAAAGGGTAGCATTTTACGAGTCGGAGCGTGGAGTTTCAGGAGTGTGAACGTGGAAGTTAAACTAGGAAGTTTGGAAAGGGAAATGCGAAGGTGCACTATAGATGCAGTGGAGGTCAATGAAGTGAAATAGGAAAGAGAGAAGGGTTTGTTGGTTGAATATAGAGGAATATCAACAGCAACAGGAAAGAGTATACCTCGAGTTTGATTTATTGAGAATGGGAAGGCAGAATAAAGACAGTCATCAACGTGTTGTGTACTGCCCCCTCTCACAAATTCCTCCCTTGTAGGCGCTCACTAAATATCATAAACATGTTACGTGAGCATTCTACAAAGAAAATGTCTTAAAACCGTTATCATCAGCAAATTTGCATTACGGCAACACCTCGCAGAACTCCATACATCAATCAAAGTATTGCGGTTTTTAAGGCGCTGAAGACTCATTCGGGAAAGCGAGGTGCAAATCCCCGTCAAATATTTTTTTCGCGATTCCCCTAAATCGCTGAAGACGAGTGCCGGGATGGATCCCTTTAAATGCGGACGGTAGCTTATCTTCCCTATCCGAGCCTGTCTTTCGTTTCCAGATCACATTACCGATGGGATGTGTACTCTTGCTCTCTTTTTTTTCTTTTTTTATCCCGTAGACTACAAACTTTCTTCGTTTTTCTGACCAGATAAAATATAGTGCAAATATTTCCTGATAACGGAAAATAAAACGCTTCCGTTATCTTACTTTAAGTCTAAGTCATGTGCTAGAGACATATCCTATGTAGAAGCCATTCAGAAACACAGAAAAAAAAATGGTTCAAATGGCTCTGAGTACTATGGGACTTAACTTCTGAGGTCATCAGTCCCCTAGAACTTAGAACTACTAAAACCTAACTAACCTAAGGACACCACACACATCCATGCCCGAGGCAGGATCCGAACCTGCAACCGTAGCGATCGCGCGGTTCCAGACACAGATGGTGCAGCTAAAATGAGCTACGGATTGTGTAGGTCGTTGATTTTACCGGCCGTAGCTTCTCGTTCCTCACTCACCTTGCTACCGGTGCTACACAGCATGCTGCAGTGAAGCGATTGTATGCAAAACACAGTGTATTGTGTCATTGCGTGTTCGCTGCAGGCTTCCTTCGCAGGCGCATCTAGCATCTAATTCCAGTGAAGTTCACATGCCACCAGCCATTGCTAGCAGAATGATACTTCCGGAATCTTCCAGTCAGTAACTTACTGCGCAGTTATGGTTCCTGACAAAATTCGTGGCGGAGCGAGATTTGAACCTGGAATCTTTCGCGAACGACTTCTATCCGAGCTATTCAGGGATGACTCGAGATCCTCCTTCTTAGCTTTAATTCTGTTAACATATCTCCTTTTCTTCCCTAACTTCACATAAGTTCTCCTGCATATTTTTCAGTTAGAAAAAGCTGTTCGCAGAAAGGAAGTTGTGGAAGTCAGTCGTGATTCGTTAGCGTATGAGAGCATTGTCCAAGAGAAACATGGCCCGTTTCGAGTCCAAGTCTGGCAAGGAATTCTTTCAAGGAGTTTCAGTATGAGACTTCTTTCGTTTTTTTCATATCTGGAGGATTTACTAAATAATGCTAACTTTTTTATGTAAGTGGTCGCGTGAGATAACACTTACGCAAAGTAGCGTATTTATGTTATCATTTATAAACGAAAAACAGTAAAAGATAATGTAAATCTCAGCTTGGAACATAGCTTTCTTACATCGAAGAAGTCAACGCAGTCGTCACTTTAAGTCGAACCACCCTCAGCTACGTACAAGAAAGGTTGCAAAGAAGATTAACATCCGACCTCGGATCGGATGTCATAGTCTACAACAACACCTGCGAATGTATTACATCCGTCGCTGTCAATGATGTGGAACGGTACTTACTCCAGTACAAAGCATTAGCATTCATGTTTCATTCATGAATTACGAAATAATACTGTAGATAAGGTTCTATGTGCATTGCTATAATGGTGATTTCATCTTTACCGTCTCTTGAATAATTTCATACTTTCCATTCTGAAAGTCGATTAGATATTAGAGGTATTTTTCTGTGTCTGCCAGTGTTAACTTCCTCACCATTTTATTTCGTTGACAGACTCGAAATGGGTAGTAAACGATCAATGACCTGTCGCCTGAAATTTGCCTTACTCTGAGGCTACGCTATTAACAAACTTAGTCTGTACTTTAATGTAAATATCTCTGTATGTATACTTTTGAAAGTAATGACTACTTATGTTTCCAATGCTTAGTTAACTCGTGGTATTCTTTTCTGGTAACCTGCATTAAACAACACATGATATTTCAGCTCCTCACACGCGGCTTGTGAACTGACTAAGTTCAACGAGATACACAACAGTAACTCATCTTTTGACGGTGTCTGGATGAACAGCTGAAATATAATGAATGTAATTTTTAGCGGCAAACCCGATAAGAATACAGTAATTTCCTGTAAACATCGTCCCTCTTTATTCGCATACAAGCTCTGCATGAAGTGCGTCTACTTTTATATTGGCAAATCAGTGGCTAAGCGGGTAACCTCAATTCTACCAAGCGAAAGATGTTAAGTCTTCGCTCAGTTTTAGTATTTAGTATGGCAGCTGTCGCTACCTTACCTCTGACAGTCTTTTGTCTATGTGGAAAATGACAATTTGTAGGGTGGTTTGAAGTCATTAAGTTTGATGTCCCCTATACACAGAGGTGACAAAAAGTTATGGGATAGCGATATGTACGTATACAGATGGCGGTAGTATTGTGTACGTAAGATACAACAGGGCAGTGCATTATTGTTCCAATAATTACGTGGAGACCATAGAACCCTGTAGCAACAAAGAATGTTGATCCATAGTGTCATTTGTACTCAGATGATTGACGTAAAAGAGTTTCCGCCGTGATTCTGGCCTCGTGACGGGAATTAACAGGCTTTGAATGCGGAATGGTAGTCGGAGCTAGAGCACGGGACACTCCATCTCGAGAATCGTTGAGGAATTACACACACAGAGATCCACAGTGTCAAGAGTGTGTTTAGAAGACCAAATATCAGGCATTACCTCTCACCACAGACAAAACAGTGGACGACATATTTCACTTAACGACCGAGAGCAGCAGCGTTTGCGTAGAAGTTGTCAGTGCTAACAGACAAGCAACACTATGTGAAATAACCGTACGACGAATATATCCGTTAGGGCAGTGCAGCGGAATTTGGAGTTAATGGGCTACGGCTGCCGACTACCTACACGAGTGCATTTGCTAGCAAAAAAAATGGTCCAAATGGCTCTGAGCACAATGGGACTTAACATCTGAGGTCATCAGTCCCCTAGAACTTAGAACTAATTAAAACTAACTAACCTAAGGACAACACACACATCCATGCCCGAGGCAGGATTCGAACCTGCCACCGTAGCGGTCGCGCGGTTCCAGAATGGAGCGCCTAGAACCGCTCGGCCACACCGGCTGGCTACGAGGTATCTTATGACTTTTGTTTCCTCAGTGTCGCTCATCGGATAGTCAGTTAAAAGATCGTAGGAAGGTAAGCTATATAGACTGCAATAAGATCATGCATAGTAAACAAATACAGTGTTCGAACCAGCCTTCCGGTTCGGGACACTTTTAAGCTTTTACAATAATATGTCAAGTCTGTATGGTACGCACATTTTTGACAGCAAATTTTAATAACAGTATGCATCTAGATGGCCTGAAAGAAATTTTTCTTTCGTTTCTTTATATTGCGATTTATGTGTCATGAGCTTATCAAAACAGTGACTACGCCACCTTTACAGCTTCTTCCGCAGATCACTGATTCGTCAAAATAATTAACTTCAGTATAGAGTAACTGATCCATGTGGACATTTCTGTTCTGTGATCGTACTGGAACACGAACTAATAGCGCCTAATTTCTAGTCGTTGCAAACGAATTGTAGTAAAGAGTTTATTACATATCTGTCATAGTTGCATCATATACTTTGACGACCAGTTTCGAACCGACTGGTTCATTATCAAGCCTGGCCTACTAAGGGTATAATGCAGAAATAGGTTTAAGTGAACATTAAAACACTAGTATGGAATTATAAATATGAACAGTAGTTAACTATTTAATTAAGACACACCTGAACTGAAAGTGCCTGATCTAAAATTAGCAATACGTGCATCACTTAGAAATGGTAGATAAATGACACAATTTACGTACGATCATTATACGCATCAGAACCACACCGAATGCACAATAGCCAATAGTTGTACCCTAAAATGTTTGATGGCGGTAGTGTCACGCCTCGTACTAAAATGGGCGTCCGTAGCTAATGGGCGCGTCGCAGTATGCATAAAAAAGGTTCAAAACACATTTATTAATCATTACGCTCAATATAATAAATGATAATAACAAAATATACAATGAAACTTCCTGGCAGATTAAAACTGTGTGCCGGACCGAGATTCGTACTCGGGACCTTCGCCTTTCGCAGGCAAGTGCTCTACCATCGAGCTACCCAAGCACGATTCACGCCCCATCCTCACAGCTTTACTTCTGCCAGTACCTCGTCTTCTACCTCCCAAAGAAGCTCTTCTGTGGACCATGCAGAACTCGGTCCGGCACACAGTTTTAATCAGCCAAAAGGTTTCAAATCACTGCTGACTCTGCTGAAGAGTGAAGGTCTGGTTCTGGAAACATCCCCAGGCTGTGGCTAAGCCATGTCTCCGCAGTAACCTTTCTTCCAGGAGTGCTAGTTGTGCATGGTTCACAGAAGAGCTTCTGTGAAGTTTGGAAGGTAGGAGACGAGGTACTGGCAGAAGTAAAGCTGTGAGGATGGGGCGTGAGTCGTGCATGGGTAGCTCAGTTGGTAGACCACTTTCCAACGGAAGGCAAAGGTCCCGAGTTCGGTACTCGGTCCGGCACACAGTTTTAATCTGCCAGGAAGTTTCATATCAGCGCACACCCCACTGCAGAGTGAATATCTCATTCTGAAAATGTACAATCGTTAAACAAATTCAAAGGGTTATATAGTGTGTACTAATATGTGTCATTAAAAATGTAAATATTTGGAATCATTTGATAAACAATAAAAACCGTTCGTCTTGCCATTAAATTAATACAAGTGACAGACACAGAGTAGTAAAAACACAAAAACATCTTACATCACAGTATTATTACAAACTTCTTGCCTTGCACAACCAAATTACGTTTGCCATGTCGTATAATATTTTAGTTACGCGTCCATTTCGTGCGAATAAATTATGGCTTATCTGAAAGGACAAACCACAGGAACTCATGGTTGGTTCTGAGCACTATGGGACTTAACATCTGAGGTCTTCAGTCCCCTAGAACTTAGAACTACTGAAACCTAACTAACCTAAGGAAATCACACACATCCATGCCCGAGGCAGGATTCGAATCTGCGACCGTAGCGGTCGCGCGGTTCCAGACTGAAGCGCCTAGAAACGCTCGGTCACATCGGCCGGCCCCAGGAACTCATATGCATCGGTATTTTACATAATTATAAAAATTGTGCGGTACTGGTCACCATACTATGTGGTCAAAAGCTTTCAATGTAATGCCTACCCATAAATTATGGCATTCGTCGAGATTGTAACATCGTGATCTGACTTAGTGTCTAGCCGGGTATGCTTATCTAATACAGATCACATTCAGATGGTCTTATATCCACTACACTGAGCTCTCATCACGATACTTTGGCCATATGTCAGGAAATATGCAGGCTTTCACTGCTTATCTTCTGCGATGGTACCCAACTCTGTTCGGGCACTTGACTTAAAAAAATATCAAACTAAAACTATGTGTGATATGTATATCAGAGCCTTCTACATGTCATCAACATTCTGCCTTTAAAAAACTATTCAAATTGTAGACATCAGTGCCATAATGCCATGGCACCTGTTGATGTCTGAACTGTTCACTTATAATTGTTTTTGAATTGTAATGTCAGTAGGTCAGGCTTGAGAACGAACCAGTCGGTTCGTAACTAGTCGCCAAAATATATATTCTGCAATTGTGACAGATTTGTAATAAACTCCTCATGAAATGAAACGATTACTGGACGTACATCGACAAAATGTTGGAACTGCATAACGATTTATGGTGAGAGAGATCGGGAGGTAGTTCCAGAGATGAGGGCAGGCTGTCGTTAGTGCCATCCGCGCCACACCCGGACAACATGTGGTCGGGGGCAGATCACTCTCCGCGCTCTCCCGGCAGTGCAATGCCCTCGCCTCTCGCGAGCTTACGTAAGGTCGCGTTGCATACAATAGCGCCTTTCTCTGGCCGCCCGGCCCGGCCTATTAGCATTCCTGTTATGGCAGCTACAGTTCCTGCGCGATGTCTGTCACACACTTTTATCACGCCTTCACCCTGCTCATGTACAGTGGGGGCGTAAAAAGACATTTATAGGACTCGAATGATTTGTGTTACGGGAAAAGGCTCTCTAAATTCCTTTCCGCTACTTGAGACCTTTATTGGAGTTCCAGTACATTCCTTAATATACAGTCTAAGGCAAAAAACAACGCACCACGAAGGGATTATCCGAATAGGGCGGAAATCGGTAGGTGTGATTTATACGAACAGGCAAACAAATACTAACAATATCAGAAAAACTGAATTATTTATTCAAGAGGAAGAACCACACAAATTTAGCAAGTCAATGTCGCGTTGGTCCACCTCTGGCCCTTATGCAAGCAGTTATTCTACTTGGCATTCATTGATAGAGTTGGCGAAATCCTTCTGAGGGATAACGTGCCAAACTCTGTCCAATTGGCGCGTTAGATCGTCAAGATCCCGAGCTGGATGGAGGGTTCTCAAATGAGGAGAAATCCGGCGATCTTGCTGGCCAAGATTGGTATGGCAAGAGCTAACACAAGCAGTAGAAACCTTCGCCGTGTGTGGGAGGACATTATCTTGCTCAAATAAGCCTGCAATATCCTTTCTTCCAGGAGTGCTAGTTCTACAAGGTCTGCAGGAGAGCTTCTGTGTTTGGAAGATAGGAGACGAGGTACTGGCGGAATTACTCGTATAGCTGTGAGGACGTTTCGTAAATCGTGCTTGGGTAGCTCGGGTGGTAGAGCATTTGCCCGCGAAAGGCAAAGGTCCCGAGTTCAACTTTCCGTCAGGCACACAGATATCTGCCTGCAATCCTCGTACACATTGAAATACAGTGAAGGCTTTCACGATCGGTTGTTTTGGTTGACCGGCTGGAGTGGCCGAGCGGTTCTAGGCGCTTCAGTCTGGTACCGCGCGGCCGCTACGGTTGTAGGTTCGAATCCTGCCTCGGGCATGGATGTGTGTGATGTCTTTAGGTTAGTTAGGTTTAAGTAGTTCTAAGTTCTAGGGGACTGATGACCTCAGATGTTAAGTCCCATAGTACTCAGAGCCATTTGTTTTGGTTGCTGCTGAATTCCCCCGACTGTAAGATCGAGGTCCATGAAACTTTTTTGTTCATTGAGCATATTCAGAGGAGCCCATGGTTCTGTTGAATCTTGCAGACTGACCGGTTGCACGTTGGAGTGCGACATAAAAACCGCGATGAAGGACAAATTTAAGTATCAAGTTTTTGTGTGTCCATCCTAGTGACTGGAAGTTTGGGGGACTTCGGCCTTTCACTTCTATAATAAAATGGAACACCTACAGCCGTAGTTATGATATCATTTATCATACGGCCACCAGTTTCGGTGCTTCAGTGCACTATCTTCAGAGCTGAACTGATGCTGGCGGGGTTAACTCCATCCGTATACTCGATTCGTCTGTGGTCAGCATCTATAACTGGTTCTAAGACTATAGTTGATGGTTGGAGACACACCATCGTTGTTACAGGTAGTCTTCGAAAATCAGTGTATACGGATGGATTTAACCCCTCAGTGTCAGTTAAGTGAACATGATCCACTGAAGCACCGAAACTGGTAGCCAGATAATAAATGAAATCCTAAGGGCAGCTGTGGGTGTTCCATTTTATCACATGATTTAACTGCAGAACTACCGTCTGTCAAACATCTTATACGTCGATTCTTCAGAGCTTTTCTCCATGTAGCATTAAATTTCATGGCTTCTTCCTTTCTGTTAAAACTATCCCTAAATTTATATATTTCGATGACTTTTCTATGTAGATGTGGTCAATAGATCGTCATTGTAATAAAATTTACGTTTAGCAAAACTTCATTTCATTGTCTTCTTACTGAGGAGAACGCACTGCTACAGCTGATTTTCTTAGTTTCCCTGAGCGACAAAGACTTTCGTGTTTCTTCAGATGTGTATTCACCCTTGTCCTCGTGGTTCCCGTGTGGACTTCACAAGATGTTCGTGGAATCTTAATACTTCGAATGACGACAGAGACCTTTATAGATGCGAGATCTCGACATATTTTACACTACTGGCCATTAAAATTGCTACACCAAGAAAAAATGCAGATGATAAATGGGTATACATTGGACAAATATATTGTACTAGAACTGACATGTGATTACATTTTCACGCAATTTAGGGGGATAGATCCTGAGTAATCAGTACCCAGAACAACCACCTCTGGCCGTAATAACGGCCTTGATACGCCTGGGCATTGAGTCAAACAGAGCTTGGATGGCGTGTACAGGTACACCTGCCCATGCAGCTTCAACACGATACCACAGTTCATCAAGAGTTGTGACTGGCGTATTGTGACGAGCCAGTTGTTCGGCCACCATTGACCAGAGGTTTCCAATTGGTGAGAGATCTGGAGAATGTGCTGGCCAGGGCAGCAGTCGAACATTTTCTGTATCCAGAAAGGCCCGTACAGGACCTGCAACATGCGGTCGTGCATTATCCTGCTGAAATGTAGGGTTTCGCAGGGATCAAATGAAGGGTAGAGCCACGGGTCGTAACACATCTGAAATGTAACGTCCACTGTTCAAAGTGCCGCCAATGCCAACAAGAGGTGATCGAGACGCGTAACCAATGGCACCCCACACCATCACGCCGGGTGATACGCCAGTATGGCGATGACGAATACACGCTTCCGATGTGCGTTCACCGCGATGTCGCCAAACACGGATGCGACCATCACGATGCTGTAAACAGAACCTGGATTCATCCGAAAAAATGACGTTTTGCCATTCGTGCACGCAGGTTCGTCGTTGAGTACACCATCGCAGGCGCTCCTGTCTGTGATGCAGCGTCAAGGGTAACCGCAGCCATGGTCTCCGAGCTGATAGTCCATGCTGATGCAAACGTCGTCGAACTGTTCGTGTATATGGTTGTTGTCTTGCAAACGTCCCCATCTGTTGACTCAGGGATCGAGACGTGGCTGCACGATCCGTTCAGCCATGCGGATAAGATGCCTGTCATCTCGACTGCTAGTGATACGAGGCCGTTGGGATCCAGCACGGCGTTCCGTATTACCCTCCTGAACACATCGATTCCATATTCTGCTAACAGTAATTGGATCTCGACAACGCGAGCAGCAATGTCGTGATACGATAAACCGCAATCGCGATAAGCTACAATCCGACCTTTATCAAAGTCGGAAACGTGATGGTACGCATTTCTCCTCCTTATACGAGGCATCACAACAACGTTTCACCAGGAAACGCCGGTCAACTGCTGTTTGTGTATGAGGAATCGGTTGGAAACTTTCCTCATATCGGCACGTTGTAGGTGTCGCCACCGGCGCCAACCTTGTGTGAATGCTCTGAAAAGCTAATCATTTGCGTATCACAGCATCTTCTTCCTGTCGGTTAAATTTCGCGTCTGTAGCACGTCATCTTCGTGGTGTAGCAATTTTAATGGCCAGTAGTGGACTTGCTGTTTTAAAAACCGGTTCTGCAAAGTACAGGGTGCCCCAAAAGTCCGTTACGATTTGAAAATGCACTAATTAAAGGAATAATGTAGACATATAGGTAAAACGTGACAAGCATGCCTGAAATGATGTGAGGTTTTATTGAAACAAAACCGGCCAACAGATGGCGCTCGGCTGCAACTCTTCAGAGACGCTGCATGACAATTGTGTACAAAATGAGCTGTAGTGAGAGAGGGACTTTACCAGGAACGGCACTGTTAGTGAAGGTTTACTACTGGAGCTTTAAGGTCCTATCGCCATAAGAAGGGTATTCGAGCGGGTAATGATCCTGTGACAAGTTTCACTGTGAAGAAAATAACCACGAAGTTCGAGGTCAAATGTTGTTTCGACGATCGGCCCTCTGTACAGGGCGACCCCACACGCACGGTCTATATGCCCGCATGGCACCGCTCTACTGTTCGACGTCCGAAGAACGTCTTGCAGCATCGATAGCCTTCATCCTTCATTAAGCCAAACAGACGGATATCGGAAGGTGCGAGACATGGGCCGCATGGCGGATGAGGAAGAACAGTCCAATGAAGTTTTGTGAACTTCTCTTGGGCCGGCAGACTCGTGTGAGAACTTGCGTTGCTATAGATATGGAGCAGTTCGTTCGCATTTTTTTGGCAACGAACTCGCTGAAATCCAACACTGCAGGAGTCACAACTATTTGCGACCGGCCGACATGCAGGAAAAAGGACTCGTCTGCGAGACCTTGTTGCGATGACGACAGACGCCTTGTCCAACGACTCACCGAGTTTTTGTTCACTGCCAGGTCTCCGCAGACATTCTGCAAGCGTCTGTGAATATCTACGATTGATGTGGTTTTCCGCCAAAAGAAACTCAAAGACAGCTCTCTGCTTGGAACGCACCTCTGTTGAAGATGCTATTTTGAAGGCCACATACAGTGTCTCTACCTGTCGGAACTTCATGACACTACAGGGGCTGAAGCAAGAATATTCCACCATGTCCCACAACAAATTCCTCATTTTTTCAACGGAAATTGGCTGAGAAAAACATGTGTTGCATTACTTATTGAACGCCCCTTGTACTGAAATGATTTGTGTGTCTAACGTGGTAATGTGAGTAAATAACACCGACTATGAAAAAATAAATACTAGCATTACTTGTAGCACTGCAGCTGCTGCCACTAGTAGTGATAGTAATAATAATAAGAGAGCCGTGGTGCGCCTTTTCTGACACACCAGTTCTTTGGGGCGACACTATCGATTACCGGTGTACTACGATATTTGCCCCTGTTATGATCTCGCGGGTGTTTGGCGCTCGGGGCAGTTGGTGTTGGACTCGCTACGAGGCGGAAGGACGTGCTTGCGTGGGCGAAAGAGGAAAACACGCGTGCTCCGCCAGCAGCGGGACGGTGGTTTTCCTCGTAAGGCGGTCGCGAGTTGGTGGTGGACCTCCCTGAAGTCAACTCCGGGCGCTGTTCGTTGCATTGCTTTGGTGCCTGTTTTCTCGGAGAGACCTATCCCTGGAGACCATCTCGAACAACGCTCTCCATCGAAGGTGTAATGATTTTGGCGCCTTCTTTGCGTTGAACGATTTGTGTTTCAGCGAGTGTACTTGTTGCTTGGTTGCCATCATGAACGTGTTGTTGAAGTAAGAGCAGATGGCAGAGTGTGTAACCGCATGGAGACCAGCAGTTACCATTTCTTTTGACAAATCCGCTGGTTGGATTACTATTAGGAAGTTGATTAGCTCGTAGGTGTGTGTGCTATATTCTGTGTTTTTTTTTTGTTTCTTTGTTTTTTTGTTTTGTTTTGTGGGACAGTATCCAGAAGTTTATGTCTTGTCTGTATGAGATTGCCAGTGTATTTTGATTGCCATCAAATTGACATCCCTTGTGTATTGCTATAAAATTTGCGGCGCTTCTATTGAAAGCACTTACTCAGTTATTACTAAAGACTCGTATTCTGTAAAGCTAGTCATTTGTACATAGTTCCTTTACATACGTGCATTTATTTGAAAGCACTCACTCAGTTATTAGTAAAGGTTCGTATTCTGTAAAAGGCGATCATTCGTATGTAGAATTTTCTACGCGTGCATTTATTTGAGTGCACTCACTCAGTATTAGTAAAAGAGCAATTGGTTCTTTATTTATTTTGTTGCTCATTGATCTCTTAACTTATATTAATTTATGTTTGATTGGGTGTTTGCTGTGTCTTCTGCGGTCTGTTTGTGTTACAGTTTTCTGCGAGTTGGGGTGTGTGGGAGCGGCGCCACGTTCCGCTTCGGTGCACAGAAGCTGTGACGTGTCGTCTAATGGGAAGTGACTCCCGGCTGCGCCCCGGGGTTTAGGTGGTGTTTTGGGCGGCTGGTCTGCTGCTTCCGGCATTTTAAGTTAAGTCACCTTTAGCTCAGGACAGCCTGGTGTCACTGCTTGTTTGGTAAACATTTAACGTGTTTCATGTATACTAAAAAATATAGGTTTTTTATTTCCTTGGGAATGAATTGTATTAAATTCTGCTGATTGTGTTATTTTTTTAACGAACTGGTGTGCATTTCATAAATCACTTTCAGATTGCAAATTATTGCTCTTTTAAATGAAAAATCTGTGCCACATTTCTTTAAATCACTTTCTGATTGTAATTTATTGTTTCTTTAAGTATTGAAATCTCTGTAACTCATCTCTTTAAGTCAGCTTTCGTAACTGTAATCTGCTGCCTTGCTTGAGAAGCAAGCTGTCTGTGATATTTTGGTATTGTCTTGAAGATGGCCACGTGTTGATTGTCTCTTAGCTGTTTTATAAATATTGTCTTTGAATAAATTGTTAATTTATTGATTTGGTAGTTAGTGTGTTTAAGGAGTGACACTGTAGGGGCCTTGACCTTCCATGCTAAGTGTACCCCTCGTCCCGCCTTCCTCAGTCACAATAATAATAATTATTATAGCGGCAGGTATAAAAACAGTTTGTAGGCGTATAAGATGGATGTTTTCTTAAATAACGAAATTTAAGGAGACTGCACCAGCTAAGAATACTTGGAAGAGAGGAAGATCTGGCTCGAAAGAAGGATGTACAAGGGTAATGAATGCGTAAAAGGACAATGTTATTCCTTATTGTTGCTTTAGTAGATATGTTATTAACTTTCTTCTGAAGCTGGATATGTTATTCAGTTCTCTAAAACAGACTTCGAGAAAATGGCAGAGCGATGGAGTGGGACAGAAAGGATTTTGTTCTGATGGGAGCGAGTGTTCCTGTCATATTGTTTAGACAAGAGCCTTAGGTCGTGGAGAGCTATGAGAGAGAGTGTCTCTGAGAAGGTTACAGAGAAAACAGAGGCCAGTCGCTGTGGCCGAGCGGTTCTTGGCGCTTCAGTCCAGAAACGCGCTGCTGCTACGGTCGCAGGTTCGAATCCTGCCTCGGGCATGGATGTGTGTGACGTCGTTAGGTTAGTTAGGTTTAAGTGGTTCTAAGTCTAGGGGACTGATGACCTCAGATGTTAAGTCCCATAGTGCTTAGAGCCATTTGAACCATTTGAAGAGAAAACGGAGGGTAGGGAAATATCTGCGCACACAGCCAGGACAGCTGTGCATATGATGGCGAAATACGATCAAAGAACCGAGCATTACAGATACAGCGAACAGAGCCATTCATAAATAGTTCGAAGTGCCATGAGCTTTCCTGAGAAAGGCTTTGCAGGATAACGTCGCTATAATCAATAATTGGAAGCAAAAGTGTTCGTGCAAATTTCTTTTTCCGATGAAGAGGGAACAGCTTTTTACATTTTTGTAGAGCAGAGAGAGATGCTATCTTCTTGCACATTGCAGTTCCGTGCTCAGTGCATATTTAGATTTTCATCTGTTATTACGCCTAGACTCTTTGCTGGAGAGAAGTTTATATTCGTCCCATTTAAAGATAGTAGGAATTACGCTCTCTCTTCCTGACTACAATGTTTAATATTAGTTTTCCTTTTTACTGTAGAATACGTTTCATTTAATGAGTCAAAATTGGAATTCTCTCTTTGACATAATTGTGGTTCAGCGCTTCCTGTTGACCTACGTCCTCAAGCTTTGATTAATCGATGCTCAAATTGATTTACGCCGGTAAGTAGGATCGATTCAGATGCTTCTCCGGCCACACTGTACAGCATCACCTCTATCACCTCTTCTGCTTCCACTCGTTAGTGGAATTAGGTAGCAAGCGAGGTGTACTGCCACACCACTAATCGTATTTAGTGGAAGTGGTATGCGTCTATTTGTCTCTTCCCTGTCGATGAAGAAGTAGGTGGGTGTCTGTACCGTGTGGGTTACTGATGAGTGCATGTGGAGTCTAGTGGCGTGTTTATTACGAACAAGTGCGGGATGAAAGGATGGGGCAGGATGCAACCCAGTGCTAACGCCTCTCGAATAGCGTCAAGAGTGCGACTATGCTACGCATAGGTCATTGTGTCGTGTGGAACGCCTGTGGACCCCCATAGTGAGTACTTGCAGTGATGTGTTTGTGTTGTTCCGGATGAGTGTGGAATGAAAATAAGGTAGGGGGCACAACCGGTGCCAGTGCAAAGGCTAATCCACTGGAATAGCAACGGGGAGGCCGCCGAGCTAAGCCTCCCTATAAAGGGGCCGAATCCCCAGCAAGCTGCCAGTCGCTCAGAGACAGCGGAGAGGTCTGGGGTTCGACACTGTTAATTGGTGGATAGTCTGTTAATGGGGAAGAGCACGCTGTGAATGTCTTCCGAACCCAATTTCGTCTACGGAAATGCCTTCTACCACCAGGTTTCAAACCTGCTTCCTACGGCTCGGGTGCCAACCGAGTATAGTGTGGCTACGATTTTTTCGAACTTAATGAGATATTTACTAAAAGAATAGCTAACGAGATACTCAGATTGAAAAAAAAAACCGCATAAACAACGAAAAAAACGTCAAACATTTGAGGACTTTAATAATGAGTTAATGTGTTAAATACATAGCGCTCGTAGCGCCATTATGAGAATATAAAACAGGTTTGCTTTAAATACACGCTATAACGGTCATCAGCGTTAGTTACCTTTGAGACTGGGTGGGGTGAGTTGTCTGGACTCCGTCTCAAGTATACTTACATTGTACTCAACGAATGTGACGAAAAGAGTGTAAGAAAACTTAACGCCTAACTTTCTGGATATTAACACCCGGCAAGAGCGTGAATAGAGCTCTAATTTGGCGGAGCGGACACAAAAATGGTTCAAATGGCTCTAAGCACTATGCGACTTAACATGTGAAGTTTTTTTTGGTCATCAGTCTACTGACTGGTTTGATGCGGCCCGCCACGAATTCCTTCCCTGTGCTAACCTCTTCATCTCAGAGTAGCCCTTGCAACCTACGTCCTCAATTATTTGCTTGACGTATTCCAATCTCTGTCTTCCTCTACAGTTTTTGCCCTCTACAGCTCCCTCTAGTATCATGGAAGTCATTCCCTCATGTCTTAGCAGATGTCCTATCATCCTGTCCCTTCTCCTTATCAGTGTTTTCCACATATTCCTTTCCTCTCCGATTCTGCGTAGAACCTCCTCATTCCTTACCTTATCAGTCCACATAATTTTCAACATTCGTCTATAGCACCACATCTCAAATGCTTCGATTCTCTTCTGTTCCGGTTTTCCCACAGTCCATGTTTCACTACCATACAATGCTGTACTCCAGACGTACATCTTCAGAAATTTCTTCCTCAAATTAAGCCCGGTATTTGATATCAGTAGACCTCTCTTGGCCAGAAATGCCTTTTTTGCCATAGTGAGTCTGCTTTTGATGTCCTCCTTGCTCCGTCCGTCATTGGTTATTTTACTGCCTAGGTAGCAGAATTCCTTAACTTCACTGACTTCGTGACCATCAATCCTGATGTTAAGTTTCTCGCTGTTCTCATTTCTACTACTTCTCATTACCTTCGTCTTTCTCCGATTTGCTCTCAAACCATACTGTGTACTCATTAGACTGTTCATTCCGTTCAGCAGATCATTTAATTCTTCTTCACTTTCACTCAGGATAGCAATGTCATCAGCGAATCGTATCATTGATATCCTTTCACCTTGTATTTCAATTCCACTCCTGAATCTTTCTTTTATTTCCATCATTGCTTTCTCGATGTACAGATTGAAGAGTAGGGGCGAAAGGCTACAGCCTTGTCTTACACCCTTCTTAATACGAGCACTTCGTTTTTGATCGTCCACTCTTATAATTCCCTCTTGGTTGTTGTACATATTGTATATGACCCGTCTCTCCCTATAGCTTACCCCTACATTTTTCAGAATCTGGAACAGCTTGCACCATTTTATATTGTCGAACGCTTTTTCCAGGTCGACAAATCCTATGAAAGTGTCTTGATTTTTCTTTAGCCTTGCTTCCATTATTAGCCGTAATGTCAGAATTGACTCTCTCGTCCCTTTACTTTTTCTAAAGCCAAACTGATCGTCACCTAGCGCATTCTCAATTTTCTTTTCTATTCTTCTGTATATTATTCTTGTGAGCAGCTTCGATGCATGAGCTGTTAAGATGATTGTGCGATAATTCTCGCACTTGTCAGCTCTTGCCGTCTTCGGAATTATGTGGATGATGCTTTTCCGAAAGTCAGATGGTATATCGCCAGACTCATATATTCTACACAGCAACGTGAATAGTCGTTTTTTTGCCACTTCCCCCAATGATGTTAGAAATTCTGATGGAATGTTATATATCCCTTCTGCCTTATTTGACCGTAAGTCCTCCAAAGCTCTTTTAAATTCCGATTCTAGTACTGGATCCCCTATCTCCTCTAAATCGACTCCTGTTTCTTCTTCTATCACATCAGACAAATCTTCACCCTCATAGTGGCTTTCAATGTATTCTTTCCACCTGTCTGCTCTCTCCTCTGCATTCAACAGTGGAATTCCCGTTGCACTCTTAATGTTACCACCGTTGCTTTTAATGTCACCAAAGGTTGTTTTGACTTTCCTGTATGCTGAGTCTGTCCTTCCGACAATCATATCTTTTTCGATGTCTTTACATTTTTCCTGCAGCCATTTCGTCTTAGCTTCCCTGCACTTCCTATTTATTTCATTCCTCAGCGACTTGTATTTCTGTATTCCTGATTTTCCCGGAACGTGTTTGTACTTCCTCCTTTCATCAATCAACTGAAGTATTTCTTCTGTTGCCCATGGTTTCTTCGCACCTACCTTCTTTGTACCTATGTTTTCCTTCCCAACTTCTGTTATGGCCCTTTTTAGAGATGTCCATTCCTCTTCAACTGTACTGCCTACTGCGCTATTTCTTATTGCTGTATCTATAGAGTTAGAGAATGACGTATCTCGTCATTCTTTAGTACTTCCGTATCCTACTTCTTTGCGTATTGATTCTTCCTGACTAATGTCTTGAACTTCAACCTACTCTTCATCACTACTATATTGCGATCTGAGTCTATATCTGCTCCTGGGTACGCCTTACAATCCAGTATCTGATTTCGGAATCTCTGTCTGACCATGATGTAATCTAATTGAAATCTTCCCGTATCTCCCGGCTTTTTCCAAGTATACCTCCTCCTCTTGTGATTCTTGAACAGGGTATTCGCTATTACTAGCTGAAACATGTTACAGAACTCAATTAGTCTTTCTCCTCTTTCATTCCTTTTCCCAAGCCCATATTCTCCTGTAACCTTTTCTTCTACTCCTTCCCCTACAACTGCATTCCAGTCGCCCATGACTATTAGATTTTCGTCCCCCTTTACATACTGCATTACCCTTTCAATATCCTCATACACTTTCTCTATCTGTTCATCTTCAGCTTGCGACGTCGGCATGTATACCTGAACTATCGTTGCCGGTGTTGGTCTGCTGTCGATTCTGATTAGAACAACCCGGTCACTGAACTGTTCACAGTAACACACCCTCTGCCCTACCTTCCTATTCATAACGAATCCTACACCTGTTGTACCATTTTCTGCTGCTGTTGATATTACCCGATACTCATCTGACCAGAAATCCTTGTCTTCCTTCCACTTCACTTCACTGACCCCTACTATATCTAGATTGAGCCTTTGCATTTCCCTTTTCAGATTTTCTAGTTTCCCTACCACGTTCAAGCTTCTGACATTCCACGCCCCGACTCGTAGAACTTTATCCTTTCGTAGATTATTCAGTCTTTTTCTCATGGTAACCTCCCCCTTGGCAGTTCCCTCCCGGAGATCCGAATGGGGGACTATTCCGGAATCTTTTGCCAATGGAGAGATCATCATGACACTTCTTCAAATACAGGCCACATGTCCTGTGGATACACGTTACGTGTCTTTAATGCAGTGGTTTCCATTGCCTTCTGCATCCTCATGTCGTTGATCATTGCTGATTCTTCCGCCTTTAGGGGCAATTTCCCAGCTTTAGGACGAGAGAGTGCCCTGAACCTCTATCCGTTCCTCCGCCCTCTTTGACAAGGCCTTTGGCAGAATGAGGCTGACTTCTTATGCCGGAAGTCTTCGGCCGCCAATGCTGATTATTTATCAAAATTTAGGCAGTGGCGGGGATCGAAACCGGGACCGAAGACGTTTTGATTATGAATCAAAGACGCTACCCCTTTTTTTGTTTTTTTTTTAGATTTTATCGGCCACCTTTTTTTTATATTTATTTTTTTGCCTTAACCACTTTTTTTTACCAACTTTTTTTGAAAGCCCCTTAATGAAATGGAACAAAAAAAACAAAAAAAAGACCTAAGTGCCACCGCCACTTTTCATCATATAACAAAAAAAGCTTGGTCCACTTCAGGCGTTGGCTCCTGGCTAAACCTACTCCAGAGAGCTGCCTATATACCAGGGGAAATATGGGAAATCAAGGTTACGGCTATCCTTACAAACAACAAAATCTTCCTTTTTTTTAATTTTTATTTTTATCTTTTTTTTTTTTGTGTAGTTGTGTTGCGTATTTGATCAGAGGCCTTCTGCGCCCCGCTGGTAATATGTTGAGTCACGTCTTCTCGAAATTGATGTGTTCCGTTGAATTGTTCAGAAATGTTCATTGGTTCAAACAGGAAACCTTCTTCTCTCTTGGCTTAACACATCCAGCTGCGAGGCGGGTCGTGGAAAGCACTCCCAAGGAAGTTCGAGAAAAATTGTCTGCATTTTGGGTGACGGACAACGACATAATGACGGTCATTGAGGTATGTCCAAAAATCGAGTACAGAGTCTACAGTTTGTCCAAATAGGTAGTGAATGGCATGTCCTCGAATCCAATTCACAGCATTGGTCTTTGTCCGAGGAAAATAGTCACGTTCCGGAAATAATAATGAAAGGGGAGTAATCCGACCCGGAATGTCCCGCGTTAGAAAAGCCACAATACGTCGAACCAAGTGCCAAACCTCCGCCGCCGGTCCGCAAACAAACCGATGTTCATCATTGTCTGGCACTCCACACGTGGAACATAGAGGTGATTGGGCGAGGTGGATACGATGAAGGCGAAATTGGTTGATTTGCTTACCATTGACAGTTAGGTACCAGACAGACTGAACATTCGTGTCAAGGTAACAGGCGAACACCGCGCGCCATACATGACGCCAGTCAACCTGGGGGAACTTTTGTTCAATCGCGTTAGGTGGACGACCTAATTGGAGGACATTGTATACTTCCTTTGTCTTGAGTAATAGCGGTCTTGGTAAGGTGAGGCGTAGATAACTGAGTTCAAGAAAGAAGTACCGTATATAATGGAACTGGGCCGGAACATCCGAGATCATCACTGGGGCTGACAGTGAGACCGGCGAATATGCCGACAGGAGGAGCCCAGTGAGGCTCGTTGGGCAACGTGTCCATACCGTCATCTGGGAGCTGACAAATAGGGCACGAGCTCTATCCGGCACGTGAAACAGACCGATCCCACCTCGTTCACGGGGAAGAGTAAGGGTTGCATAGTTAACTTTGAACAACAACCCAGAGCTGACGAAAGATGCCATCGCTGCCAACATGCGACGTGCCACAGTAAGCGGGAAAGGTAGAACTTGTGCTACACGGGGAACTCGGGATGCGATATATATATTGACATATCGAGCTCGTTGGAGAATATCTAGGGATCGAAGGCGATGGTCCATAAGACCTGCTCTGATCATTAAAAGGAGGCGTCGGCAGTTGATGGTGGCTGAACGCCGGAGATCAGATGAAAAATCTATTCCCAAACAGCGAATGGTATCAACGGTGGTGAGAGGTGTAACGCACTCCACGGGAAGTCCCGTGCCAATGAACATAACTTGTGACTTACGTACGTTTAAAGAGCTGCCCGACGCCTCACCATAAGTCGCTACCCACGTCAAAACAGCTCGAACCTCGTCGGCATTACGTAAACAGATGACTACATCGTCAGCATAGGCCGTGCAACAGAATCGGTAGCGATCTATGGACAACCCTACCAAACGTTGTCTTAGTCCACATAGCAAGGATTCCAAGGAAAAGGCGTACAAAATCGCTGATAGAGGGCAACCTTGACGTACGGATCGACCTATTTTTATCGGTGGAGTGAGTCTGCCATTGTACACAATCCTGGACGAGGCACCCCGCAGAAGGCGCATCACTACCGTGATAACGGCGACTGGGAAACCCATATGGTGGAGAACGGCCGTAAGGAACGAATGGTCAACCCTATCAAAGGCTTGACTAAAGTCCAAAGACGCAAGTGCCCCAGAGAGGCGTTGCGCTTGGGTAACGGCGATCATATCCCTGTAGCGGCATAAAGCCGTGCGGATATTATTATCCCCTCCCAAAGATGCTTGGTCTGGCGACACAACATATCGGGCAACGTTTTTAAGTCGTGCTGCCAAAAGGCGAGTGAAGATTTTCATACCACTGTTAAGGAGGGTGAGGGGCCGATAATCACTGATATTGTTGCCACCATGCGGTTTATGTACAGGAATAATAATTCCTTCCATGAAAGCGTCCGGCACAGGTACTTCCGGAGACATCAGTTCCCGACAGATGGAGGTGAAGGTGTGGAGGTGAAGGTGGACTCTAACAAATCACGGAAGGTGCGATAAAATTCGAGGGGAAGACCGTCGGGTCCTGGGGAGCGATTGATGGTTCCTGCCCCGATCGCATCGCGGACTTCCTCATCAGTCACCTCTGACATCAAGTCAATCGCCGCATCGCCTGGGATACCACCGAAGTTGAGCTGTGTGACTTCCTCGATCAACTCTGGGGAATGTGGAATTGCGGCGTATAGCTGCTGGTAGTGGGCGTGAAGCACATTCCCTATTGCAGATTGGGTTACGTAGCGACGCCCTTCTTGATCTGTTAGGACGTGAATCAATTTTCGGCGTCGATTTTGGCGTTCTTGGATGATATGGTACATCGACGGATGTTCATGAGGCATGCGATCAGCAGTACGAGATCGTACTATCGCTCCTTCCAAATGCCTTCGCATGAGATTGGAGATTTGGGCCTTAGCATGGTTCACCCTTGTATGGCGCTCAGGGGAGGCTGGCATCGTGGAGCATTCTCGTAGGATCCTGTAATAAAAGTCCATAGTGCTCTTCCTCCAGGCGACAACATCTTTGCCATACCGGATCAAAGTTTTTCGAAGAGCAGGTTTTGCACACTGGATCCACCAGGATATGGTAGACGGATACGTGGGTCGGCGTCTATTACATGTGATCCAAGTGTCTTCTATTAGAAGTCGACAGTCAGGTGAATTAAGAAGTGCCGTGTTCAGTTTCCATAAACCACGTCCGTGCCATACTGCCTGTCTTGTGAGAACAACATCACAGAAGTAAGCCTCATGGTCTGAGAAAGCAACAGGCCAGATTTCAGCCTGTCGAGTGTGTTGAATAAGGGATCGCGAGATGTAGATGCGATCCAGTCGGCTAGAGGAATGCGCAGTGTAGTACGTAAAGCCCAAAAGATCACCGTGAACATGTCTCCACGTGTCAACAAATTGTAGCCGCGTGACGACTGTTTCCAGAGCTGCGCATGGTGAGTGACCTGGCAATTGATCCTGAGGTCGCTGGGTGCAATTGAAGTCTCCACCCATGACCCAGTCATCGTGTGGTCCCATAAAAAGGGGTGTAACTTCAGTCGCGAAGAAGGCATTGCGTTCACGACGGTAGCTGGAGCCCGACGGCGCATAAATGTTGACGATGCGTACACCAAAGAGAGTAAGGGCCATACCTCTGCCGTTGGGGAGGTATAGGACATCTTCGGCTGGAAGACCTTCGCGTAAGATGATGGCAACACCACTACCGGTGTCCGAAGCGGGAGAAAGATGCGCCGTGAAGCCGTGTGGTGGTGAAAAATCGGCGACATGCACTTCCTGAAAAAGCGCAATATCTATGTCCGCATCATAAATCATATCGCGGAGCAGCGCTAATTTGTGGGGCGCACGAATGGTCGCGAGGTTAATCGTTGCGACACGATAATGCTGGTGTTGGAGTCCCACAGGCACAGGTGGGGCTTCTTCTTCAGGAGCGAGAGGTCGTCGATCTTGCCGGTCCACTGAAGAGGCTGCTATTGTGGAGAGTTTGCGGGCGCGGGCGCAACCGATGGGGGCGCCCCATCATCAGCACCGTCCACCCCAGTCCCGTCGATCTCCACGTCGTCTGCCCAGGAGACTGATTCTGCGGTAGGGCATCGGCTGTGCACATCATCCACGTGGAGAGGAGACGTAGTTTTCGGCTCAGCAGATAGGCTCTCTTCAACGTCGATCTGTGGGGGCGACGGCGCCAGTAAGGGGGGGTGGTCGCTGCCAGTGGTCGCCTGTGGCGGGTCGTTCGCATCAGACTTTTGGTCATCAAAGAGCGGTTTGCCGTCCATCTTCGGGTCTGCATCCCTGGTATACATCCGTAGAATGGATTCATCAGGGGGTGTACGGCTACGTTTCTTTCTCTTTCGTGTCGGCCCTTGTTTTCGAACATGTCGTTCAGAGTCTGATTGCGGGTGGCTTTCGTCTGACTCCGGACCAGTCTGAAGGAAAGCAGAAGTAGGTACCACTCCCGGATCAACGTCCATCTCATTAGCATTTTCAGTCACATTGCTGCGAAGATTCGGCAGGTCAGGATCTGGCGTCTGTGGCACCTCAGAAGGATTCTCAGTAGCGATCGCATCTACCTGATCAGACGACGGCAACGAAGCAGGAAGACCCTGTGGAGAGATGCTACCTTCCTTGGCAACCTTGGCATATGTGACAGGGATCTGAGTGATCACCGCTGGGGACGCTTCCTCGCCGACCGGCGTCTGGATCAGGCGGCGTCGCATGCAGGCGGATCTGATGTGGCCTTCTTGTCCACAACCCGCACATGTTCGGGGTTGGCCGTCGTACATGACAATGGCTCGAACCCCGCCAATTGTCAGATATGATGGTATATGTTTCTTCAGTTCAATTTTGACCTGACGCACACCATTAAGGACGTGGTAGGTCGTGAAGGTTTGCCATTTTTCCTCTACGTAACCGATGACGTTACCGTATGGTTGTAACGCAGAGACAACTTCGTCCTTCGGCACTTCAAAAGGTAGTTCAAACACCCTAATCGTACGTTGACCGTACTCTGCGAGTTCAAGTGTTACAGCTCCGACGTGACCATCAGAGTATTTGAACGTAAGTCCATTGGCATGGCGGCGAATAACATCTTCACACACCTCGGTGTTTGTCATTTTAATATAAACGACACTACTCATGATCGAAAAATCGCGGTTCCGGACTGAAGCGCCTAGAACCGCTCGGCAACAGCGGCCGGCTAGAGCGGACACAAGAAAAAATGATGATAATATGGGGGACCGGAATCTATACTTTCGTAAAATATTTCTCTGAACTGATTATTTAACAGCAGGTGACTCACCGCCTTATTAATATAAGACTGCGTGAGGCGCTTTTAGAAATTGATAAAATTGATGTCTACGTGGAGCGTTCATAGTGACAAAAAACGTAAACGTAATTTTGTGTTATCACATTAAATTATTGCTGCAGGATATCTTTACCGTAGTGAAATTTAATTAAAAGAAAACTTTGAATTAAAGAAAGTATTTCCTTTTTTTTAAACGGAATAATCTTTGTTTTCCTGAGAAGTGGCAAATGTCTGTACTGAATTGAATGTTATTAGTTTTTACTTTAATACGAAATACATTATTCGCTTTCTTTTCTTTACTAATTATGATGCGAGTCTTGCGCCCGTTGATGACGGAACGGAATGAAATTGTAATGAAATTATTCCTACGCAAGATGTCTGCCAAGAATGGTCGATTGTTTGGCCGTTCTTTTTGTTTATCAAGCGTTACCCAAATCTTAAAAATTAACCTTTTTTTAAATTCTGCATGAAGGTCACCATACACATGAAAGAAAAATGCACAATTAGCATAAATTAGAATATATTATTTAAAATTCACAGCTTACAATGCGAAATGGCCGCCGTAGCCTGCGCTGTCTTCAAGAATAGAACAGAGAGTGAGTAATAACGCTGGCCTTTTTCGTTTCTAGCGCCAGCGAGTAAAAGAACAATTACATTACTACATAGTTTCTATACAGTTGTCTTATAAAGTCTGTTTGCAACATTATTATTTAGTTTCATTGCAAATTACCGTTATGACAATTAATTAGACGCGCATTTTCAGAGTTTTGCAATTGTCGTTTTACTTTGTTTTGTGTCCGACTTGTCGTCGCACGATTTAATCTTTTGTACAACGTGTCGGTACAACACGGTCGCAAGAAGACCGAGCTCCGGACGGCCAATTGGCACTACCGAGAGGAAAGACCACCATGTCTGGTGTATGGCTTTGGCGCATCGTGTTGCATCTGCAGCAGAAATGTGAGCAGCAGTGGGCACCACAGTGTCAAAAGAATTAAAAGTCGGATACTTCAAGGACAGCTCCACACCAGACGTCCTACAGCGTGCGTTCCACTGACCCCACACCACGACCATTTGCGACTTCATTGGCGTCAAGCGAGAGCTCACTGGAGGACAGTGTTTTCTGGTGAAAGCTAGTTCTGCCTCGGTGCCAGTAATGGCCTTGTGTTGGTTTGAAGAGGGCCAGTTGAGGGTCTGCAACCAAACTATCTGTGTGCTAGGCACACTGGACTTAAACCGGAAATTATTGTCTGGGGTGCGATTTCGTAGGAGCACCCTCATGGTTATCCCAGGCACCCTGACTGCAAATTTGTACGTCAATCTCGTCATTCCATCTGTTGTGCTGCCATTCATGAACAGCATTCCAGGTGTGCTTTCCAACAGGATAACGCTCTTCCACATACCGCTGTTGTAGATCAACATGCTCTACAGAGTGTGGGCATGTTGCATTGGCCTGTTCGATCATCAGGTCTGTCTCAATGGAGCAAATATGGGACACCATTGAACAACTCTAGCGATATCCACAAACAGCATTAACCGTCCCTGTATCGACTGGCCAAGTCCAACAGGCATGAAACGCCATCCCCAAACTGACATCCAGCACCTGTACAACATTATGCATGTATGTTTGCATGTTTGCATTCAACATCCTGGCTGTTATACCGGTTATTAATGTCCCAGCATTTCACATTGGCAATGGCGCTTCTCGAACTTACATTAATGTGTGATCTTGCGATGTTAATCACTTAAATATTTGTTGCCTAGAGAAATGTATTGCAGAAATTTCATTACTCTACATTATTTATTTTTTAATGTCGCGACGTTTTTCCGTCAGTGTATTTAAGACATCAGTAGATCGTTCAAGGCAAATGGATGGTCATTAAATTTTGATGACATTCACTACATGCAGTTCAGTACCTCACACTGAATTTTCGAATATATAAAAACTCTATACTCAAACAACGAAATATAAGTAGATAGTGTTAACTACAGGTAGAGCACACTCTTAAAATTACTGATGACATTAGAAGGAGAAAAATTCAAAACCTAGTGTGACTGATAGTAAAGTTATGGTACCACTAAAAAACCAAATTAATTTAGCATAGAAACTGATTATGAACATCTAAGACAAGAAGACCGATTGATGCAAAATTAAATTACCAGACAGAAATTTGCTGTAAAAGGAAGCAAGTCTGATTCTTGTAACAACAGGATGGCTTAGAGAACTAGGACTTTCCGAACGGAAGAGTCTCAGGAGGAAATTAGGACCTCAAAGAGCAGGAGAAGAAAAATATAGATGACGAACGAACCGACAACTGTATCTCCGGGGAGAGAGGACATAGGATATCCCCAGTACAAGACGAAATAGATACTTCGGATGCTTACGAAGAATGCATAAGGGGGGGTTGATGCATAAGAGCTTGGAGCTTCTTGGGCAGAACAACACTAAAGTTCGTTGGAGGGAAGAGCTATAAATGAAGAAATTGGAATACAGATAACAGAGATTTACACAGGTTGGCTTTCAAATGCAAAATGACGCTGCCATAGTCTTCCAGGACAGAACTGGAGCGAGAACAAAAACATCATGGAAGCAAGGAAGATCAGGATAACGTCCCGTCATCATCGAGGTCACTAGGGAGGGGGAACAAGCTTGGGATGATTCGAGGAGAGGGAAGGAAATCACGAAGAAGATTATAAAGCATGGGAATTAAAAATAAATAACCTTAGCCAGGAAAGCGAAGGAGGTTATAAAGCATGATAGTGAAAGACTGCTGTACAGCGGCAAAATCTAAAAGAAGAAAATGAGCCCTAGATGAGCTACATGTACCGTACATTTCACTACTGGGTACAAGAGATACGTAATGAAGGAACTCGTTTACTCTGCAATTTACCGTTAACTAATGACGTATGAAATCATTTTTTAGGGAAAAGTCAACCTACTGCGATAGTATTTTCCCAAATTTTCATAATGGGAAAGTATGTTGTAAGAATCTGGTGCTAGTACAATATGCTGAAAGACATCTTCAAAAAGTAAACTTGGTATTTTTCCAACTCTTTCGCAATACAATTATTCATTGATATCCTTCTTCGTTATCAATATTTCACTATTCTGAAAACATAATGCATAGGATTAATATAATTCTGGGAATAAAAATCAAGTCTACAAAGACTTGAGAAGGGCTTAAAATTAGTACCGAAAATATGGAGGTACATATTTATATATGTTTCACAACATGTCAGTGTATATTAAATGTCATGTAGGTACTGTGATGGAGTTTAAGACTGGATTGAAGAACTTTATGTTGAGTAACTCAGACAACACTAAAATTGATGTTTTATGTAATTTTATAATAATACTAGCACCGTAATGCAATGATATTTCATAATGTATTACAGTTAAGTTAAATGTAAATCCTTGACTTCTTTCCACACCCTAGAGACTTTTTCGCGGGATTCAATGAATACAAATAATGCAGTTTACAGTATTTGTGTTTTCGATACGTCTTTGGTTCGTAATCAGCCCCCATGATCATGACTCCAAGGATATCGTGTTGGTTACGCTTAGGGATGCCGTTAGACAGGAGGTTTTGGGAAACGGGTTAAGTTCTCCTGTGCACGCTCCTCTGTAACCGGTTTGTGATTTCTGTGGCGCTTTCTACTCGACCGCAGCGGGAACTCTAGGAAGTGTAGCGCCCTTCTTCGACCTTGAGCTGCATGATTAAAAAAAATTGTAGTGTGATAACACTAGTCTTCTGCGGGAGTAAGTGTGTAATTTTTGTCTGTCACATCGACAAAGTAGACATAGTGATTAACACGTTAGCCTTGTCTAAACGAAACGAAAGGCAATAACTACAGTTCCTAGACATGCAGCACTCACAAGCAGACCGTGAGAGGGTAATGAGAGTATACAGAGCAGTTGAACGGGCAAATCAGTATGTAAAAGGAGATTAAAATCTTACAACTGTGGTGGACTGGAAAAAGGTGTAGAAGGCAGGGTTATGGGAACATACTGGCTTGGCAGTAGAGAAAGACTCATACCTTCAATAAATTTCGGGTGGTAATACCAAATATACTGTTCGAAAATCACAAGTCGGAGGTACGCCAGATAAAGGCCAGCAGATACACTGAGGAAGATACCATCCGGATTATATTATTTCGAGACATAGGTTCCGAAATATTATAGTGGATTGAAAGGCGTACGTAGGAGCAAACGTAGACTGAAATCACAGTTTAGTGATGGTGAATAGCAGGCTGACGCTTAAGAGAATTGTCCAGAATAACCACTGTACAAGTAAAGCGCATACAAAAGGACTGAGGAATGGTGATGTGCGTTCATTGTTCTCTGATGCTGGTAATTCTGAGATACTGAGTAACACGGTAATCACAGAAGTTGGAGAGAGAAGTTTGGGTACAAGAAAGAGACCGTGGGTAAGGAAAGAAATACTTCAATTGATTTACAAAAGAAAGGAATTTAAAATGTTCAATATAAAAAACGAATACAAGAATGTCACTTAGGAATGAAACTAACAGGAAGCTCAAGGAACAAGAAACAGAAAGGAATTTGTGGTCGACAGGACAGATTCAGCACATAAAAAAGACAAAAAAGTTTTTAGAGGATTTAAAAGGCAACGATACCAAAATTGCAAAAGAAAATCCACGGAGAGGGAGAGGGAGATAGAGAAAGAGAGAGAGAGAGAGAGAGAGAGAGAGAGAGAGAGAGAGAGAGGGAGAGGGAGGGAGGGAGGAAGGACAGGTGGAGAAGGTACACTGAGAGTGTCTACCAGTGGGCGCAACTGTTTCTTAATCTCGTAGAAGACATGAGTATCCATTTCGCGGACGTAGGGGATCCAGTGCTGTAGTTAGAATTTGACAGAGCTTTGGAAAACTTGCGATAAAACTACACACAACAGGTTGGTTAACATTTCCGCAGATTTTCTGAAAGCACTGAGAGAAGTGATAACCAAAAGATTCTTCAAGCTACTTTGTATGATGCTGGAGACACGTCATCGGAATTGCGGGAGAATATAATCCGAACGATTCCAAAGATAGGAATGGTAGGTAAATGTGAGAACTATCGCATAATAAGCTTGACAGCTCATGCATCCAAGCTGCTGGCCAGAATAATGAAACAGATGAACAGAAAAGAAGACTGAGAATCTGTTAGATTAGGATCAGTTTGGATTTAGGGAAGGTAAATGCACCAAAGGCATTTCCGAACTTGCGCTTCATAATGGAAGCGACATTGCAGAAAACAGAATGAACTCCGGCTTCACCTACAATTTTTTGACCAGGTTCGGGAACATAAAATGGTGCAAGATGTATGAAATCCTTATAAAAATAAGTATATGCCGCAGGGAAAGACGAGTTGTTTGCGTTCAGTATTACAACAAGCAGTAGAGAAGAGCGGGAAACCGAGACGTCGGATTAGAAAAGGCCGTTTTTATTCCCGCAGTTCTACGGAAATAAAAGCAGTCAATGGTCGCAGTAGACCTGCACCAAAAAGAGACGAAGCTAATGTCATCTGCCAGAAAGATGTTGCATCCCAGGATGCAAAACAAGTTCTTCTTATTGGTTATCTCGTAAGCGTAAAACGATAACTGGCGAATTAATTGTGGACCTTTAGGGCCAAGCGTGAACAAATGAAAATCAAATAGTTAAAAGAGATCTAGGTTGCTACATAAAAATTTTTTGTCGTGCTAATTTTCATCTAGCTGTTCATTAGCTTGCTAGTTTGAGTTGTTATCTGTTACGTTGTCTCACTTCAACGACAATAGATTCGCACGAAACAAAATCATTAGAGACGAACTACTAGCGGTACTTCTGCCCCGAGTGTGACTTAAAGCGGATGTATTGTATATTACAAAAAAGTTTAATACGAGTAATAAAGTTGAATGTTATTTCTGTGTGTCGGCTTCTTTTTTAATTCGTTACATTAAAATCTTTAATATTTTGTCTGACTTGACAGACCTGGAAGAACAAAAATACTTCGTTTACCGTCGTCAGAAAAAGAGAGATTTCTGTAAGTGGAGGTCTAAAAGGTAAACTGGGAAATTATGCGAAAAACGTAAACCCTATTCAGTGGACCTGCCGCCCTCTGACTCTCAACGTGAATTAAATATGTGGCTGGAAAATTAGTGTCCAAGGAAAATGTTACGATGGACATTCCATACTTTATAGGTTCACAATTCATTCATAGTCAGAGATAGTCGACCTGCTGTGAAGTGATGCTTAGTGTGTACCGATCCAAAGCGGAACTGTGTTAAAAATTAGAGCAATTTCAACGTAATAGACTCATATTGTTTTTTAAAAAAAGTAAGTAGAATTGATCCACAGAATTATCGCCTCTACGACTCAAATTTATTTGTGGAGGAATACTAAAACACATTTTGTGTTCAGTCGCTGTAGCTGGAAGGGAATAAAACTACTTTTTGCAGTCAAATCTTCAACAATACATTTTTACCGGCTTTTTTATACACTGAAGTGACTAGAGTCATGTGTTAACGATATGCACATACACAGATAGGGGTAGAATCTCTTACACAAGATATAAACGGGCAGTGCATTCGCGGAGCTGTCATTTGTGCTCAAGTGACTCGTGTAAAATGGTTACCGACGGGACCATGGCCGCACTTCGAACATGAAATGATTGTTGGAATTAGACGCATGGAACATTCCATTTCGGAAATCGTTGGGGAATTCAGTAGTTTAGACCTACACTATCAAGCAAAATTTCAGGCATTATCTCTCACCGCAGGCAATGCAGTGGGTGACGGCCCATCGAGAGCAGCGCAGTTCGTGTAGAGTTGTCAGCGCTAACGGACGAGCAACGCCGTATGAAACAGCTGCGGAAAGAAGTGTGGGACGTATGACGAACTTGTCGTTAGGACAGTGCGGTGAACTCTAGCGTTAACGGGCTATCGCAGCAGACGATCGCCTGCAGCGCCCCTCCTGGGCTCAGGACCATTTCGGTTGGACCCTAGACGGTTGGAAAACCATGGCCTGGTCAGATGAGTCCCGATTTGAGTTGGTAAGGGCTCATTGTAGGCTTCGAATGTGACGCAGATCACACGAAACCATGGACCCAAGTTATCAACAAGGCACTGTGAAGCCTGGTGGTGCCTCCATAATGGTGTGGACTATGTTTACATAGAATGGGCTGGGTCCTCTGGTCTAACTGAACTGATCATTGACAGGAGATGGTCGTATTCGGCTACATGGAGACCACTTGCAACCATTCATGGACTTCAGGTTCCCAAAGAACGATGGAACTTTTATGGATGACAATGAGAATGTCACTGGGCCACAGTTGTTCACGACTAGTGTGAAGAACATTCTCGACAGTTTGAGTGAAATATTTTGCCGACCATATCGCCCGACATGAATCCCATCGCACATGTGTGGTATGTAATGGAGAAGTCAGGTCATGCACAAAATCCTGCATCGGCAACACTTTAGCAATTTTGGACGGCTATAGAGGCAGCATGGATGAATATTTTCTTAGGGGACTTCCAACTACTTGTTGAGTCAATGTGACGTCGAGCAGCTGCACTGCACCGGCCAAAAGGAAGTCCCACACGATACGAGAAAATTCCCCATGACTTTTGTCATCTTATTGTAATTTGTTGTCATAACTGCACTGCAATCGACACTCATTCTTAGGCGAGGTAGAGGCGCGCAAAATAAGGAGAGAGGCGCTGTAGGTGGTAATATAACCAGTATAAATGGGGGCACAGGGCAAACATCACTTTGTGCCCGCTATCCCCCTATTCTCTCGACCCCCTCGCCGACATCTCATTTCCTGTCTAATTCTCTTAGCTGCTTATTCACTTTATTCGTTTACTGACAGCAACACGACTTCATAAACACGTAAAATGTACACGTATCAGTAAACATTGTCGTGCGATACACTTCACATTAGGCCGGCCGGAATGGCCGTGCGGTTCTAGGCGCTTCAGACCGCTACGGTCGCAGGTTCGAATCCTGCCTCGGGCATGGCTGTTTGTGATGTCCTTAGGTTAGTTAGGTTTAAGTAGTTCTAACTTCTGGAGGACTGATGTCGTCAGATGTTAAGTCCCATAGTGGTCAGAGCCATTTTTGAACCAATTCACATTATGGGGTAACACCTAGTCCAAATTCGCACTGCTTGCACCAGTAACGCGGTTTCCATTTCACTGTTTCGTTGCCGATTAATGCAAACTATCCGCAGCTCGTGGTGTAGTGGTTTGCGGCGCTTCCTCTAGATCGCGTGGTCCTGGATTCGGTTCCCGACCGGGTCGCAGACTTTCTTCGCTTGATCTGAGAGGTTTGTACTGTCATTTCATTCGTCTCTGAGAGGTTTGTACTGTTATTTCATTCTTCTTCATCACAAAAGACGCGGGACCGTCGAGGTGGCGCCATAAAGACTTGACAGACTTGCACCAGGAGGCCCAGCGCTCTAGATGGTGTTTCCCGGCCTACAATGCCATGGTATCACTTCAGTACAAAGCCACAACAAGTTACGCAACAAAATCTGCTCTTTACAGTTTACACTGTGGTTGCGTAACGACACTGCCTCCATCTAGTAGCCGAAAAGAAGGAAAGAGTATCCTCTGCTTTCTAGACAGTGGTAGGTTTTGTGGAACTACACTGATCAAAACAATTAAGGATACACGTGTATCAACGTTCGGTATGATAAATCTATCTTGATAAAGGTTGCACCTATAAATAAATAAATGTCATGTGACTAAGGCCTCCCGTTTGCCGGGTGCAAGTCTTTCGATTTGATGCCATTTCGGCGACTTTCGCGTCGATGGGGATGAAACGATGATGATTAGTAGAACACAACACTCAGTCCCTGAGCAGAGAAAATCTCCGACCCAGTCAGGAATCGAACCCGGGCCCTTAGGATTGACAGTCTGTCACGCTGACCACTTTTTTAATTTTTTATTTTAATTTTAGTTTTGTTATCGTTGTGTTTGGTCGTTGCGGACGTCACATTACATCCGTTCAAGTTCGTTTATTGATCCTTCCACTCAGTTTTTTATATTCTTTTTATTTTTTTATTACAGCGGCCAACCAGCTCTCTGACCGAACACGCTGAGCTACCGCGCCGGCTTAAAAATTCGTAATATCGAAACAGACTGGTAAATGAGTGTAAATGTCGCGTGACTAGGGCCTTCCGTCGGGTAGACCGTTCGCCGGATGCAAGTCTTTCCACTTGACGCCACTTCGGCGACTTTCGCGTCGATGGAGATGAAATGAATCCGGGAATCGAAAGTCGTAAGACATCTGTTTAATCGATTAACTCAGTTTTTTTGTTACAGAGGGCAGTTAACCCTCTGACCGAACACGCTGAGCTACGGTGCCTGCGGCCACCCACCTACGTGGGGCGCACGGCTGTACCTATGGTCTTCTTCGATGGTTCGTGATATTTGCTTTCAATGTATACAACAACCAAAGTCACTGGCTTTCTATCGGTTGTGTTACGCATTACAGCATCAGGTAACTTCTCACAAGGAAGTGAGTACGGATGTCACAGTGTTCTCTAGTGAGTTCCACAGGTGGCATTTGTCGTTTGTGGATGTTGTATTCAATCAAGCACAGGCAGTGCGACAATTTAATGCAGTGCAAGTTGCAACGACAATCTGTTTTATCGAAGAAGGGCGGACTTCCAATCGTTTGGCTGCAGATGCCAATGACTCTCCAGATGTCATCCATAAGTTGTGGACAAGCTACAGGGAGCAATTTGGACAAGGTCGCTGACGCATTATAGCCCCCCCCCCCCCCCCCCCGAAGATCGATATCGGGCCATCTCTATTTTGAGGCCTCGTACGGCTAGCGTCAGAATACTCAAGGAGACCTCAGAAAGGCCACTGGAGCCGCTGTGTTACGGTCCACATCTCCTGTTCGAGTACTCTGCTTGGCACGACACCATCTTGCAGCTGACCTTCAGTTCTGCCATTCCCATGTCAACTGGCAACCTAGTCATCGGTGAAACGTGTTACTCACAGACGAGCCCAGATATACTCTGGTGCCAGGTGATGGTCATGTTCGCGTGCAGAGACTCCTCGTGAGAGGTAAGTGCCAAATGTTATCTAGGAAATCGAGTTGCTGCACAACGCCGCGGAAGGTCCAGGAATAGAAAAGCAACTTGAATCACTCAACAGAAGAAAGTCCACTGGAACTGACGGGATACCAATTCGATTCTACACAGAGTACGCGAAAGAACTTGCCCCCCTTCTAACAGCCGTGTACCGCAAGTCTCTAGAGGAACGGAAGGTTCCAAATGATTGGAAAAGAGCACAGGTAGTCCCAGTCTTCAAGAAGGGTCGTCGAGCAGATGCGTAAAACTGTAGACCTATATCTCTGACGTCGATCTGTTGTAGAATTTTAGAACACGTTTTTTGCTCGCGTATCATGTCGTTTTTGGAAACCCAGAATCTACTCTGTAGGAGTCAACGTGGATTCCGGAAACAGCGATCGTGTGAGACCCAACTCGCTTTCTTTGTTCATGAGACCCAGAAAATATTAGATACAGGCGCCCAGGTAGATGCCATTTTCCTTGACTTCCGGAAGGCATTCGATACAGTTCTGCACTGTCGCCTGATAACCAAAGTAAGAGCCTACGGAATATCAGACCAGCTGTGTGGCTGGATTGAAGAGTTTTTAGCAAACAGAACACAGCATGTTGTTATCAACGGAGAGACGTCTACAGACGTTAAAGTAACCTCTGGCGTGCCACAGGGGAGTGTTATGGGACCATTGCTTTTCACAATATATATAAATGACCTAGTAGATAGTGTCGGGAGTTCCATGCGCCTTTTCGCGGATGATGCTGTTGTATACAGAGAAGTTGCAGCATTAGAAAATTGTAACGAAATGCAGGAAGATCTGCAGCAGATAGGCACTTCGTGCAGGGAGTGGCAACTGACCCTTAACATAGACAAATGTAATGTATTGCGAATACACAGAAAGAAGGATCCTTTATTGTATGATTATGCGATTGCGGAACAAACACTGGTAGCAGTTACTTCTGTAAAATATCTGGGAGTATGCGTACGGAACGATTTGAAGTGGAATGATCATATAAAATTAATTGTTGGTAAGGCGGGTACCAGGTTGAGATTCATTGGGAGAGTCCTTAGAAAATGTAGTCCATCAACAAAGGAGGTGGCTTACAAAACACTCGTTCGACCTATAGTTGAGTATTGCTCATCAGTGTGGGATCCGTACCAGATCGGGTTGACGGAGGAGATTGAGAAGATCCAAAGAAGAGCGGCGCGTTATTTGGTAACCGTGATAGCGTTACGGAGATGTTTAGCAAACTCAAGTGGCAGACTCTGCAAGAGAGGCGCTCTGCATCGCGGTGTAGCTTGCTGTCCAGGTTTCGAGAAGGTGCGTTTCTGGATGAGGTATCGAATATATTGCTTCCCCCTACTTATACCTTCCGAGGAGATCACGAATGTAAAATTAGAGAGATTCGAGCGCGCACGGAGGCTTTCCGGCAGTCGTTCTTCCCGCGAACCATACGCGACTGGAACAGGAAAGGGAGGTAATGACAGTGGCACGTAAAGTGCCCTCCGCCACACACCGTTGGGTGCCTTGCGGAGTATAAATGTAGGTGTAGATGTAGAACACAGATACATATTGTGATGTGATCAAGCCTAATGCTTATTGGGAACCGTTCGATACTGGTGGGTTTCGATCACCTCATCTGTAGAAATAATAACTTTGTATAAATCGATTTCTATGCAAGCGATACACTGTACTTTGTGAACTACTATTTTCAGCTTATATGCATTGCAGAATTCTGTAATAATTAACAAAAAACTTAAGTTAATTTTGTGAAGTTATTTACAATAATGTTTGCACTAAATTTACGCAAGAACTTTAGTAAAGCAAATTTAAATACTTTCGTTTCGAGTTACGTAAATGCTTGGACTCTTTGCTCGGAATTGCAGTATCTCTGTAGTGCTAACTCGTGCAATGTGGCATGTGGAATAGGTTGTAATGGAGGGACATGTCTGGACGGTTGTAACAGAGAGACATGTTTGTGCAGACGTTGGGAGTTGTATTTCTGTGAAAGTTTCTTTATTGTTATGAAAGAGTTTGCTTGATAACCATGAAAAAAATACATAAGATAGAATTTTATGGGAACCCTTATTTACGATCTGGAGCCATTCTGATAATCCGAATTAAACTTTTCAAATAATTTCTTCGAACTGACAAAGCCTCTTTCAATAATCATACTCCGAAGAAGACAACGAAGCCGACTGAAAACCAGCTAGGAACCAGATTCTATTATTTAACAGTGTGGACGTGACTAATTTCACTTTTACGCAAAATGTCAAATATCTGTATAGCTGATACGTCATTGGAACTATAATTGTTATGGAAAGACTATGTCACAATGAACAAGGTGACAGATTTCTGGAAGGGTGTTGCAAATGTTTGTCTTCCATAGAGTACAGACAGTAAATAGACCCAGCACACAAAATATTTCATGAACATTAAGTATTCTGTTCCCATGTGCGGGAACAAGGTAGCGACAGAGATTATAAAATTCATACTTGAGTGATGGAAGCAATTATTCTGCTTATGTCCGCCTCTTTTAATGCAATATTGCAATATTCTGCTTATCTATCAGTTACCTGCTTTAGTTACTTTTATAACCCATGATATAAGGCTTGTAATCTGAAACGGGTAAACAATCCTTATTAACGTACAAACCGACCTAAACTTTTTGCCTAGTTATGAAATAGCGGACGTTACAAAGCACAGGAAACGGCAGGCACGCGGAAGAACTATGGTCAGCGGCCAGAGATGTACAGGGTGACGGAAAAGTCGCGCACATCAAGAAGTACCACTACCCACCAATAATGTTTGTCTGCCTCAAGAAGAAAAATTAACTTCGTAACGATGTCTTTGTACACAGTACCGGTCGCTGCAGCTTCAAAGAAAATAGGGTCCACTAATTGACGACGCGCAATGCCACACAACACACTCCAATTTTCTGACAGTGCAAGGTGTTTTCATGAATGACGTATGGATTATTGATTAACCGAATCCTTGTGTATTGATCATTCATGTATCGAATAAGCTGAAAGCAGGCCTCATTATCGAAGAAAATATTGTCCAGTTCTGCGATTGCATGGATGTCAACAAACCAGTTCCGCGACTCTGTGGATGTCAACCAATGACCGATACCATGTAGCCCAAAGAATGCTAGACGCTTTTCTTTTCCCGATGTCTTGAATTCCTGCGCGCTACGAACATGATTTGCGTGAAATTTTAACATCTGCGCAGCTTCATGAAGACTTATCATACGGAATATAATATTGGACCAGTAGCGCACTCAAGCTTTTGGAAGGCGAATGCACATGACGTCACTCACCTTAGCAAAAATGGTTCAAATGGCTCTGAGCACTATGCGACTTAACTTCTGAGGTCATCAGTCGCCTAGAACTTAGAACTAATTAAACCTAATTAACCTAAGGACATCACACACATCCATGCCCGAGGCAGGATTCGAACCTGCGACCGTAGCAGTTACACGATTCCAGACTGAAGCGCCTAGAACCGCACGGCCACAACGGCCGCCACCTTAGCAAGTTTAGCGTCCGTCAGAATGAGTAGTTCCCGTAAATGGGTGATTAATCTCGTTACTGTTCAATTTTCCAGCACTGGAACATGTTGATATTTCCCACGAAAAGCGTCTACAACAACGTTCGGAAATAGGCGGACGAGGAGACTTGTAGACACCAGAGATTTGCAGACACGTATGGTTAACAAAAAAAAAAAAATGAAACGAAATGATGATATGACATTGTTGGCCGGGAGACCCCATGCGGGGGAGCTCGGTCGCCGTATTGCAAGTCGTTTCTACTTGGCGCCACTGCCGGCCGCGGTGGTCGTGCGGTTCTAGGCAATGCAGTCCGGAACCGCGGGACTGCTACGGTCGCAGGTTCGAATCCTGCCTCGGGCATGGATGTGTGTGATGTCCTTAGGTTAGTTAGGTTTAAGTAGTTCTAAGTTCTAGGGGACTGATGACCTAAGATGTTAAGACCCATAGTGCTCAGAGCCATTTGTTAGCACATCTGAACATATAAACAAATACGCAATCAGTGCCGTTTGTTGCTTTGTAATATGTTAATTACATCCGGAGATATTGTAACCCAAAGTTGACGCTTGAAACCTCCGACGTTCAGTTGCGTGTTGTAACAAACACGGGCCACGGTCGGCGAGCAGCATCTGCAGGGACATGTTTACGATGACGACCGTGTTTACGAGTGTGGCTGTAGTGCACTTCTGTGGTTTGGTCTAGCTGTCGCAGTGTCCGCATGTAGGGCTTGCTGCTATTGTTATTCTGCATTCGTCTCCGCACGCAGACCAACTGTAGTACACCGTGTTACCAGACGTCTGTGATAGTGTAGTGTTGTAGGAACTGTGACCATGGTGTATTCGAACTCTGAAAAGGCGGAGATGATACTCATCTATGGTGAGTGTCGACGAAATGCAGCTGAAGCCTGCAGGGTGTATGCAGAACGGTACCCGGACAGAGAGCATCCAACGTGCCGCACATTGCAAAACATCTACCGCCAACTGTATGCAACAGCTATGGTCGTAGCACGCAAACGGGTCCGTAATAGGCACGTCACAGGAGAAGCGGGTGCAGTTGGTGTGTTAGCTGCTGTTGCCATGAACCCACACGTGAGTACACGGGACATTGTGAGAGCCGGTGGACTCAGTCAAAGTAGTGTAATGCGCATATTGCATCCTCACCGCTTTCACCCGTTTCATGTGTCGCTACATCAGCAGTTACATGGTGATGACTTTAATAATCGAGTGTAATTCTGTCAATGAGCATTAACAGAGAGTGCGTTGCAGTTCTACCTGTTTACCGATGAAGCGGGTTTCACAAACCACGGGGCAGTGAATCTACGGAACATGCATTACTGGTCCGTGGACAATCCTCGCTGGCTCAGACAGGTAGAGCGACAGCGACCGTGGATTGTAAATGTATGGTGCGGAATCATTGGCGACCACCTCATTGGTCCTCACTTCATTGCAGGGGCCCGAACAGCTGCAACATACATCGCGTTTCTACAGAATGATCTGCCAACGTTGCTCGAAAATGTCCCACTGGAAACGCGTCGACGTATGTGGTATCAGCATGATGGTGCACCTGCACATTCTGCAATTAACACTAGGCTGACCCTTGACAGGATGTTCGACGGGCGTTTCATAGGACGTGGAGGACGCATAAATTGGCCAGCCCGTTCTCCTGATCTTACACCTCTGGACTTCTTTCTGTGGTGTACGTTAAAGGAGAAAGTGTACCGTGATGTGCCTACAACCCCAGAGGATATGAAACAACGTATTGTGGCAGCCTGTGGCGACATTACACCAGATGTACTGCGGCGTGTACGACATTCATTACGCCAGAGATTGCAATTGTGTGCAGCAAATGATGGCCACCACATTGAACATCTATTGGCCTGACATGTCGGGACACACTCTATTCCACTCCGTAATGGAAAACGGAAAAAACATGTGTACGTGTAGCTCACCCCTCATGGTAATGTACATGTGCGTCAGTGAAAAAGACCAATAAAAAGGTGTTAGCATGTGGACTTAATGTGCTGTTCCAGTCTCTTCTGTACCTAAGGTCCATCACCGTTCCCTTTGGATCCCTACGTAATTCGGTGCTCTCCGATACACACGATCGGACAGCGGAGGAGTGGTACTCAAGCGTCAACTTTAGGTTACAATATCTCCGGATGTAATTAACATTTTACAATGCAACAAACGGCACTGATTACATATTTGTTTATATGTTCAGATGTGCTAACAAAACTAACGTGGTTCCATTTAGAAAAACGTAGGTTTGTGTTAAAAAACATACTTCCGTGCATTTTTTTATGGTTTGTATTAACCAATTACACTAGCCCCTCTCCTCACGTTCGGTCTGTGGAATCGATTCGTCAGTATTTGACGTGGTTTACGAAATATATCCAGCGGTAATGTTAGGTGACTCACCCTGTATTCAAAAACCAGACAACGCTTTTGGCTTGCTTATAGACTAGAAAACGTGGAATATTATTTGAACAATTTGCTTACTTCATGTTAAAGACCACTATGTTATTTTTGTCAGCAATTTCGTGGTGGCAATGATTCTTTCAACTATCTAGCTTGCTTTCATTGTAAACATTAAAACACAGTTTTAGCTTGTTGAATTCACAGCAGAATTTCACATTGCACCTGCGGAAAATTGCTTCACTTCGAACATTTATACAATAACTGGTAATTTGTGTGATACACATTAGTGTATCGAAATTACCACAAATGGTTAACGAATCTGGACATCCAGCTGTAAAGTTCTTAATTACGTGCTAATAAGAATCTACATTAAGATTTTTATCCCTAGATGTCCACTCAGGGTCCGGTAGAAACAATGATATATTTTAAATTGAGCGCCATCGTTGAACACAACCTCTACCTGACAAATGTGGTGTCCCTAAATCCCCAAGGCCGGTCGGAGTGGCCGTGCGGTTCTAGGCGCTACAGTCCGGAACCGAGCGACTGCTACGGTCGCACGTTCGAATCCTGCCTCGGGCATGGGTGTGTGTGATGTCCTTAGGTTAGTTAGGTTTAATTAGTTCTAGGCGACTGATGACCTCAGAAGTTAAGTCGCATAGTGCTCAGAGCCATTTGAACCATTTTGAACCTAAATCCCCGGCAAACAATGATGCCCCTGATATCACCGTGTCCAAACTCCTCGGTTATGGAAAAACTGCATGTTTGCCAAGCAGTGCACTGCGTAATAGAGTTTTAAAACTTCCGTAGACATTCATAAGTAAGCCTAGACTACGGTAGTTTATGTAGCAGCTTTCGTCAATTAAGGTCGTACCCGCGTTACCTACACGTTAATTGTTTTGCATGCCTATCAGGGGTTAGCTTATAACTATCGCCTTCCTTATGTATGCGATCAGCCTCTTAAAGTACCCAGAAACCTACAGAACATTTTTGTTCTACATACTTATTCTCCAGTCTGTTACGTAAAAATGAAGAGCATTTATACCAAAATTGAAATTGTCAGTGTTTTATTCAGGTTTTATTCGCATATTGTTGATTTGTAATTTGAAACGGGGATGTAGAAAAAAATGCAGGTTTATGATATAGTGCTGGAAAACGCAATTTCCTCGGAAAAAAACGCAAAACAATATATCAAACATTGCTTCAATACTTTGTCCAACTTAAAAACTGTTTAAATGGCTCTGAGCACCATGGGACTTAACTTCTGAGGTCATCAGTCCCCTAGAACTTAGAACTACTTAAACCTAACTAACGAAAGGACATCACGCACATCCATGCCCGAGGCAGGATTCGAACCTGCGACCGTAGCGGTCGCTCGTTGTCGAACTTACATAAAATATGTTTCTGTTATTTATAAGCAGTTTTCGCACTTGCATAATAACATGAAACTCTGACCACTGATCGTGATGAAGAACGTTCTAATGAGTACAGAATAACAATAATTATAATTATATCAGTTTTATGTTTGTGCATGTAAACTGTACTTGTGTCACAAAAGAACTTTTGTATTACAAAAGAACGGATAAGTTACGTGATTACTTATGAAACGCAGTTTATATTCAGTATGGATATAAAATACACAATGAACTAACACTGAATCATTGCAGTTCTACTTATGTGCAAAACAAGCAACCAACCAACCAAACAAACAAACAAGGAGAAATCATTGGCTGCCAGTTTATCTCTTACACATTTATTTATATTATTCTTGAAAACCAGGTTCGCCAAGATAGCTTGTAAATATTTTTATTGATTACCATGGTGGTATCACACACCTGTCGAATGCAGTAGTCAATAAAAAGATTTATAAACTATCTCGGCAACTTGGTTTTTTAGAATAGTGCAGCAATTCAGATCGTCCCCAACAACTGATGGACTGTCAAACATACATAACATTCATTTATGTTTCTTTCCCTACCAATACTACTGGTAAACCTACGTAGTGAACAAAACGTAACGAACCCGTTTTGATAGAGCGCAACTCTACTCAGAAGTCATGTGACCTGCAGCAGTTACATCGACGACTTTATTTGTATCCGGTAATACCTGTGGTGATATTTTGCGGTGGCTGATCGAATGCAACACGGCTCAGATTTAGAGACACATTTGTTTTCGTGCGCGCGACTTTCCGATCGCACTGTACGTGCAGGTAGCGTAGAGATCACTGGTGCAACGACACGGCCTTCTCCGGGCCGTGCAGTGCACAGCGGCGCAGTGCCGTGTTGTGTTGTGTTGTGTTGTGGCGTGCGCACGGCGCGTGACGCCCGGCCGGCCGGCTAGTGGCTAGGATAGGCTAGGCCGGGACGGCGTCGGGCCGCGACTTGTTGAGTGTGGCCAGGGAGCTCCACGTGGCAACGCCGCACGCGGCCCGCGCAGCAGCAGCAACGCCGCGGCACCGCGCAGCGCGGCGCAGCGCTGGCCCGGCGCAGCACTCGACCCGCCGACGCCGCAGCCGTTAATATTTGCATCCCCATTAAAAGCTCGCTCTCTTTTTATTTCCGTGCCTCTCGGTACTTGTCTTAGTGAGGAGGGGGGCGCTTCAATGGCGCGCGCGCCACGCGGGTTTCAGCGCGCCACCGCAGCTGTCGGAGCCGAATCTGCTGTGCGTCCGGCTCAACAGCTGTGCCCGCCGTCCACTGGCCGCCGATGCGCGAGGTGGCAGCGGGATAACTGCCTGCTAGGTAGCTGTCTCGCTGTCCAGTTGACTCATTAAGCCACTGTCAGTAGCTCATGATTTTGCTGCTAGCGTTGCTGACTATCGATCACCGGACACCCGGTTCGATTGCGCACCGGGTCAGCGATTTTTCTCCGCTCGTGACTGTGTGTGTGTGTGTGTGTGTGTGTGTGTGTGTGTGTGTGTGTGCGTGTGCGTCTGTTATCATTTCACCATTAACGCGCAAGTCGCTAAAGTCGCTTCCGTTTGGTTATGTCAGTAGCTCATGCTCTTTTGGATAGCCTTGTGGACTATCGATCTCGTGGCACCCGGTTCGATATGACTTTCAAAAAATAAAGGGTAGCAGTCAGAAGTCGTTTCCGTTCTAGCTTTATTAGAGCAGATCCAAATGTCGGTCAGTACCTAGCCTCAATCAAAGTACGTAGTCAGAGCATAGAATAAAAAATTACAACTCATGACATATCCTATATCGCTTATACATTAAATTACATAGAGTATTTCAGAGTTGTTACGCATGCCGCAGCACGTCTACACCTGTTTTTTGGGCTCCTGTCACAATTCAGTAGACTACTATGTAATGAAGATAGGTTTTGCAGAGAACACATACGTTGACTCTATATGAACTACGTAATACGTAACCTTCACGGTAAAGCAATTATGATCTCCAATAAAACTGAAAATCTGTACACGAATAAAATAAGAATAAAATTACTGACGTTGCTGTACTGACTTCTTGTCACATTTAACAGTAAACATTAGGAGACATACAAAATGTCAGATTCGCTCCTTTTAAGCCAATTATTTTGTTAATCTTTAAAAGCACAGGTAAGGGCAGTTACATAAAAAAATATCGTTTACAAGCCGCTAGGAGTCACAGCATACATCATGTGCCTCCAGTTTTTAGAAAACTGACATTACCTATGCTTTTAAGGATTAACTCAATAATTGGCTCACAAGGAGTGAATCTGGCATTTTTTTGTATCTTCTAATGTTAACTGCTAGTAAATGTTACAGTAAGTCAGCACAGCAACGTCAGTAATTTTACTTGTGTTTTATTTTAGTCCTACGCAAATTTAAATTTTTATTAGAGATCACAATTGCTTTACTACGAAGATTACCTATTACGTAGTTCATAAAGAGAACACCACACAGCCAACCGATGTGTTCTCTGCAAAGCCTGCCTTCATTACACAGTGGTCTTCAATGAACTGTGACAGGACGCCGAACAATAGGTATAGACGTACTAGGGCTTGCATAACCACACTGTAATATTAGTATGTAAATTAATGTTCAAGCGATATAATTAATATCACGAGATAATTTTTGTTTACTATCCTCTAAGTACTTCTTGTATTTTTAGCATTGATAATGGCCGGTTACTAGCAGAAATCTGGATCTGGTCTAATTAAGCTAGAACGGAAACGACGACTGATTGCTACTCTCTACCACTTTGAAATAAAAAGACTTGACCATGGGTAAGAATCCCCCCACCTCCCACCCCAGAAGGGTACTCCCGGCAGAAAATGCCATTTGGGCCCTTTCCAGTTTCAATGTAACCTAAAACCTCATGTTCCAATTAAGTTAAAAAAGCTACACTAATTAAAACACAAATAACTAAAAGAAGAAAATTTAAAATATATACAAATAAATCATAAAGTATCAATACTATTTGTAGAAAGAATCTACATAAGTGAATTCGTACCATGTGACCGACCATACGCCCCGTATTTAACGGGACCGTCCCATACTTAGCTTAAAGTATCCCGTTGTCCCGACAAAATACGTACTGGACATATATTGTCCCGTTTTTCGTTAACCGTCCTGTGTATATTGAAACAGACTGTCTTTAAGTAACGTGTAGCATAACCAAATGAAGAGCAAATATGGTCTTACCCAAAGAATAAAGAAAATAAACTCCTCGATTTACCCAAACTGAACGAGGTCTAGTATTTCCACGTTCCTTGTATCTCAAGATAACTGCGGCAAGAATTTGCAGCTCACTACTACCTTTGTGCTAGCTGCCTCCCACCAATGCTACTGCAGAGAGTGTGTTCTCGGTTACAAATGACTTATGAATTGATGAAAAAAAGAGGGTCAGTGTCGAAGCCGTTAAGGAAATAGTTATAACTAAGACTCAGTACTTCATGTTGTTCTCTCTTGACTTCTGTAGTCAGTTGTCTGGCTATAGTTTGTAAGAACTGTATGTACAGGAATCTTTCAGTTCATCTACATTTCTCTTTCCTGAAAATGTTATGATGTTGAACTATTATCAGTACGTTATTAGCTCTACTTGTAACTGTCATCATCATCATCAGCTATTCGGTATCCATTCTGACCGCAGGTTTTTTTTAGATTTTTTCATGCATTACTGTTTTCAGCTCATTATTATGTAATATCAACTACCCATTTTCCGTATCATCCTCTACATTTTTTTATCGCTTGGAACATCCTTGACCAATCTGCTACCTGTTCGTCTGACTACATTCACCGCCAACTTTAATTTCGTTTCCGTTACGACGTAATTACATCCACACTAGTTTTTTGTTGTTGATCGGTTTGTTTGTTCCCCTTGTCTTTAGCTTGTAGCTGCAATTGTGGCACAGGAAGTGCTGTTACTCTTCCAAATGCGTGATGTTCCGTAACCTGACGAAGCGAACGTGTCATTTCCAAGTGGAGAACCCCGAATCGTGACCTCAGTATACGTGACGTCCCAGATAATACGCCGAATGTGCTGGACCTTCCCATATAGACACAGCTGTTTGCGTCAACAATGATAGCGGTAGGATAATCTGGAATCCAACACATACTGCCTAACGATTTCCGTGTCAGCTGTCCCAGCAAATAGATTTTTGTCGAAAAGAGAGCCGACGCCTGGCACAAAATGTATTCGGAACCTGGAGTACTCATTCGAACCGGGCATCTGATGTGACCCTAAACTTTGCCGGTAACGAACATGGCTATTTTGTTGCACCAAAAATATTTTACTGCGTTGTCTACCACTAAATATCTATACGAAAATTAACTCATTCCTTATATTATACGCATTGTATACTCTTTTGTCAGTCAGAATTTTAATTTAAAATATGGGATTCGCACAAAATTAGCTCGAAATGGAAACATAGGGAAACTAGTTTCAATAATTGTCCATTAAGCCACTCTACGAACTGTCGTCAACCAGTGGACTTACTTGAAGGAACATTATTAGAACGATTCTGAATATGCATAAGCTGTATGCAAATCTATGTCTAAGGAAAAACTTTAAATGTTTAATTTGGTAGTTGAATTGATGAGGTTTCGATGTGCAAAATGTCCCTGAGCCGTTTTGGTAACTGTTGGATATGGTGGTGGCTATCCTCTACTCAAAGATGTCCATGGGATGTGCTAGGATAAGGCCCACACTTGCATTTACGGGAATTTTTGCGTTTTTTAATTTCAAAAACGAACACTCTCAGGTGGAACTTTACTTCATCATTGTTAAAGGAGGGAATATTCCATTGAAAAACGACGTAATGTCGCTCTGGCTTTTGCTTCAAGAAACCAGTTAGTTCGAACTCATTGGGTCTGACTTGCTTCCCCTTTCTTTTTAAGCAACCATGGTATAGCAACACGTATACTATTTCACACGAAAGTACACAGAAACAGTTAAGGCTACAACGACAGATGTGGCGGACAACAATGCCCCGAAGCTCATATACCATTAGTCTTCGCAATACCGGCTTTCCATAGCAGCAGCATGACAGTCATGTGCCAATCTGGCCATTTAGCTGGCTCCGGGCAATTGTGAAGCTTCTCGCACAGTGTACCAAGTGTCCATAAGTAAAGTGCGGCTACACACAGAGATCCATTGTGGGCTGTAGTTATGGTATGACAGCGGAACTTGACAGATGTGCTAATGCGTCATTGCGGAACCGATTTACGCTGGAAAAAAATTAGTTCCATTTTTGGTGACCAGGTGCAAATCTGGCGCTGTGAATGCAAAAGAAATGCATAGGAATGTTTCCATGTGCAATGTATCAGGAATGAGAGGCGGGCAGCAAAGGCCAAACAAGTGTGTAAGGCACGATTTGTTCAGTATCAGAATTGTAGATGTCCACGAGATGTCACATCTGTAAAACGACGTGATCAATACCTGCTCGCAGCAGTTCTGGTGGAATCTGAGCAATGTGTTCTTGATTACTGGCCTTCAGATCAGGTAGAGACCAAAAGTGTAAAAAAGTTTTTTTAAGACATTCCCAGAGCTAAAAGTCACACAGATTCAGATCAGATTATGTTGCAGGCAATGCACCTGGAAAACTCTGGAGGTAGCACGTTACGGGAAGGTCGCATTAAGCAGAGCTTTCATTGGATGAGTGATATGAGGTGTTGACCCATTTTGCATGAAAACATTAGCTCCCAAACAGCTGCGATCTTCCAATGCAGGAACCACATGCTGTACGAGGGAGTCTGGATAATGGTATGCCGGCCGGTGTTGCGAGCGGTTCTAGGCGCTTCAGTCTGGATTGATGACCTCAGTTGTTAAGTCCCATAGTGCTCAGAGCCATATGAACCATTTTTGACAATGGTACACCTGACACGCTCTCTTCAAAGAAGTAGAGACCGAGAAAAAAGGCGCTTGTGAATCCATAAAAAATATGGCTCTGAGCACTATGGGACTTAACAGCTGAGGTCATCAATCCCCTAGATCTTAGAACTACTTAACTAACTAACGTAAGGACATCACACACATCTATCCCCGAGGCAGGTTTCGAACCTGCGACTGTAGCAGTCGCTCGGTTCCGGACTGAAGCGCCTAGAACCGCTCGGCCACCGCGGCCAGCTGTGAATCCACAACACACAGTTACATAAGGCGAGTGCAATGGCTCTTTGTGTACAACACGCTGTTTAACAGCACTCCATATTCAGCAGTTCTGTTTATTTACTGCCCCTGTAGTGTTAAATGTGTCTCGCCACTCCATGGAATACTGCCGACCACATGTCATCAAGTTTGATCTGTGCCAGAAACAGAAGAGCAAGTTTAGAATATTGCTGCTGATCATGAAGTTTCTGTTGCTGCACCAGCTAGATTTTGTACAGGTACCAGTGTAATACAGACAGCAAAACTTTCTGTACTGTTGACCATGGGATGGACAATTCTCGTCACACTCTTCGAGCACTCGCACAACCCAGGGCACGTACTGCATGATCAGTTACAACAACAGCAACCTTGTCAATAACATCCACTCGAATAAGACGCCTTCCTCCTTCAGGTGCTCCACGAAGCTCACCCGATTTTTTGAATTTCATTATCACCTTCTTTAAACCATTTAACGACATCCAGCCTGTCGTCAGACTTTCCAGTCAGTGATGCTTTCTCAATGCAGCACCATAATTGCTGCCGGTCACATAAAAGAGCTTCACTAATAGTGCACCGTCTCTAATCTCCATAGCCATACTGTTCACTCACATTATAGCTTGTCGGGCATATCATACTGTCAAACAAACAGTATACAGCGCCAGATTTGCACCTGGTGGCCTTAGTTGGAACTAATTTTTTCTAGTGTAAATCGGTTCAGCATTAACGCATTGGCGTATTACTAAGTTTTCCCGTCACACGGTAATTACAGCCCATACTGGACCTCCGTGACTAGCTGCTCTTTAATTAGAACCACACGGTACCTCCCGTCAACAATGTGCCGCCGCCATTTGCATATCAGCCGGACAAGTGTGAAACGAAGTTGAGCCGACATCTAATGGAAAAATGTCCGCCTGCTTAGCTGGGGGGTGACGTGCTTGCCTCCCATGCACTGGGCCTGCGTTCGATTCCCGGCCGGGTCCGAGATTTTCTCCGCTCGTGGACTGGGTGTATTGATGTCCTCATCATTTCATCCTTATCATCGGCCGCAAGTCGCCCACTGTGGCGCCGAATGAAATATGACTTGCACTTGACGGTCGAACCCGACTGGGACATCCCGGCCAACAATGCCATCCGAGCATTTCATTTCATGGAACAATGCCCATTGACATTAACAAACTAAAAATAAGGTATATTAGAATGTCAGTTTTGTTTGTTACAGGATTCCAGTGCGTGACGTTCACGAGATATCGTATTTTGAAAAGTTTCCACACCGACGCTTGTTTGCGCCCATCAGAATGCGTAGTTGCGAGCTTGTGTGTTCCTTGAGTGCACTGCGACATGCTAGTCGGTTAGTGTGTAACAGTCAAAGCAGTAGGTTGATAGTGGACGATGGGATTTACCAATGCAGAAAAAGCCGACATGCTCATGATGTATGGAGACTTTAGGAAGAATGCTGTTTGTTCTTATATGGTGAACGCACCAAGATGTCTCAACAGACGTAAATCATGTCGGCAATTATTTATCAACCACTTCAACAAACAGTCACGTGAAAGTGGTAATGTAACACCTAGGCAAAGTAAGAGAAGGAAACAAGTGACGACAGAAGAAGGGAAAATTAATGCTTGCTGCTGTTGCAGTTGATCCGAAAATTAGCGCAATCGCAAGAGAAAGTGGTATGAATCAGGTGAGTGTCCTACGCATTCCCCATCGACATAGGTTCCATCCATAACAAATCTGTCTCCGTCAAGAGCTGCATGGAAACAATTGTGAGTATCGTGTTAACTTCAGTACATGACCATTAACAAACGATACTCCGCATGTATCGTGTATCTTGTTTAGTGATGAAGCCGCATTTACCAATTATGGCCAGGTAAATAGCCCAAACATGCACTACTGGTCTATTGGCAATCCCCATTAGATTTGTCATGCAGAACGTCAGCGTTGATGGAGAGTAAACGTGTGGTTTGGGATAGTGGACCATCAACTCACAGACTCGTTTTTCACAGACGGAAAACTCAACAGGCACAAGTATCGCTGCCTCGTAACAGGCCCTCTTCCATGGATGCTGGAAGACATCCCTCTGCAGATCAGAAGGGATCTGTGGTACCAGCATCACGCCTGTCCAGCCCATAGTGCACGAAGTACTACAGCATGTCTGCACGAAATGTTCCAAATCATATGGATTGGGCACAGAGGACCCGTACCTTGGCTGGACTGTTCCCCAGATTGGAAGCCTGTAGACTTTTTTATGTGGGGCAAATTGAAAGGCGCTGTCTACAGGGACATATCAAGTACACCTGATGTTGTACAACATATCACAGCAGCCTGTTCGGACATATCCACTGAAATTCTAGCACTTGCACTTGAGCAGCAGTCGTTCCATATCAGACTGGAAGCATATCTTACCACTGCCCGTGGAACATAACGTTTGAGGGTCAGTTGTCTCGTTACTGGTCAGAATCCACATAACCAGTTTATGCGGTTGTCTTGTTTTTGTGTACTAACACATCGTACAGATGTGGGTGTGAGAAATTGTCAAACTGCAATATTTCTTAAACCAGACGCACTAGAATCCTAGAAAAACGCCACTGACATTCTAATTTACTCCACTTTTAGTTTGTTACAGTCAATACCGATTATTCAGTTTTAAAAAAAGGGTACGTTTTGCACGAAAAATACACTCTCTATGTTAGCCCCTGAATACAAACCGATTCAGTGAAAACCACACGTTAATGGTACTTTCATATACGGAACATTTGAGGTGCAAGTTTTTCGTGACTCACCCTGTATATGCTGCGCTTGCAATACTCGCGCTCTATGTTGACTAGATTAGATTAGATTAGATTCAGTTTTCGTTACATAGACCCAAAAAATGAGATGATTCTCAAGGGTATGGAACATGTCAGAAAGTATAACATAAAAACATAAAACATTTGAATATAATACTTACTACCCTGATCATTTGTCAGGAGATAGTCGAAATAGGTGAATACACTGGGGTAAACTGGAACAGTGAATTTTTACAGAACTAACACGCTGTCAGAATGAAACACTGTTACGCACTATTAATAAATTTATCATACACAAAAATCTAACCTTGACTGTTGTGATCAACAGAAATCTAACAGATATTTTTGCTTAAGCTGGCTTAACAGTCTGTGTTAAGATATTCATCTATGGAGTAGAAGGAGTTTCCTATCAAAAATTCTTTCAGACTCTGTTTAAACCGTGCTTTACCTGAAACCAAGATTTTAAAGTTTGCTCGCAGTTTATTGAAAATGTGTGTTCCTGAATATTGGACTCCTTTTTGGACCAAAGTAAGTGATCTTAGGTCTTTAAGTAGATTGTTCTTATACTATGTATTGAGCTATTGATGGAAATAGAAATGTATTACTTGCCACAAATTTCATTAAGGAATAAATATACTGAGAAGCAGTGGTTAGAATACAAAGTTCCTTGGACATGTTTCTATATGATGTTGTTGAATTTACACCACAAATGATTCTTATCGCATGCTTTTGCACCCTAAAAACTTTAGCTCAGTTTGATGAGCTGCCCCAGAATATGATCTCATATGGCATAATAGAATGAAAGTAAACAAAGTATGCAAGTTTTCTATATTTATATCTTCTACATCTGTGGTATGCTCTTCCCAACTGAATTTATTATTGAGTTGTAATCCCAGAAATTTAACACTGTCAACCTCTTCAATCTGCATGTCTTCATATGTTATACACATGCTGGAAGGAAATCTCTTACAGGTTCTGAACTGTATATAGCGGGTCTTCTCAAAGTTTAATGACAGTGAATTAACTCTAAACTATTTATTAACGTCAGTGAAAATTTGATTAGCAGCTGTTCTTACATCTTTACTTGACTTGCTACTTATTGCAATGTTTGTATCATCTGAAAACAAAACAAATGTAGCACACAAGAAAAAGTGCTGGACCCAAGATGGAACCATGAGGAACACCACATGTAATTAATTCCCAGTCAGATGAAGACTGACTGCTTACTGTACAGGTATTTCCCAACGACACCCTTTGTTTCCTGTTAGATAGATAAGACTCAAGCCATTTCGCAGCATTGCCAATGACACAATAATATTACATGATATAATACTATAATAATTTACTTAAGAAGATGCTGTGGTTCACACAGTCAAAGGCTTTTGACAGGTCACAGAAAATGCCAGTAGCCTCTAATTTATTATCTAATGAGTTAAGTACATTCTCACTGTAAGTGTAAATAGCTTCCTCTATATCGGAACCTGTAAGAAATCCAAACTCTGACTTGAACAATTTATTATTTGCAGTCAGATGCTTAGAGAGACGCTTGAATACAACCTTTTCAAATACTTTTGGGAAAGCTTTCAAAAGTGAAATTGGTAAGTAGTTAGATGGTATCTCTTTATCCCCCTTCTTGTAAAAAGGCTTAACTTCAACATATTTCAGCCAGTCTGGAAACGTTCTTTATCTTTGTCTCATAATAATGCTGCTTCGATTTCCGCTGTATTTTTTGTAATACATTACAATTCTAAGATCACAGCTGTTCCTAGATAGTAGATATAGTCTCCTTTTTGTACCATATGGTATCTTTATTCCTTGTGTAATCCACAGTTTATTTTTCTACTTCTGTGTGATTAGAGTTACCTTTAGGAGAAAACAATTTTCAAAACTGGAAGGTAACTTTAGTAATGAATGCTTTGTATTTTCCATTTGAGTCAGAATTATTGTAAACATCTATCCAGTTCACGTCTTTGAGCAGTTTTCTGAATTTCTCAATTTTTGACTAATTATTAACCTCCTTACTCAGGTTTATTAGATTTTTATCCCGACAAGTTTCAACATTTAACACAAGATGCTGCATGTCATGATCAGATAGTCCATTTACTATTGGTTTTGTGATATGACTTTTTACCCTGGATTTGTCTACAAAGATATTATCAATAGCTGCCTCAGAGCATTTACATATCCTAGTAGCAAAGTTCACAGTAGCAACTAAATTGAATGATAGTGTTACTGACTGCAATAATTGTTGACTGACAGAGCTTCACAATAGATCCACATTAAAATCACCAGAAACCACTATTTCCTTGTGTTTTACCATGAGGCGGGACAGCAGAGCTTCCATATTTTTTATGAAAATAATAAAGGATTTATTATGAAATAATACTTCTGTTGCACAAGCTTCTAAGTGCTGCTCTGAGCAAAATTTATTAATATCAATATTCTTGAAATCAAAACAGTTTCTGACAAATAAGGCAACTCCTCTTTTCTCTGTGTTTTGTCTACAGAAATAAGAAGCTAACTTGAAGCCTGTAATATTTAACATACCTACACCAGTGGTCACATGACGTACAGAGAGGCAGATTATATCAACTGGTTTGCTCAACCCTAATTCTTCAACACAGATAAGCAACTCATTAAGCTTACCCCTTTGTCCTCACATATTCTGATGCAATAATGATAACTGATTTTGTGCACTGGCTAAATTACAACTGGTTGAACCTAATTTTCCTGCCAATTTTTGAGTATCTCTAGTTTCAATCAGAGGCTGTCTGCATGAATTGTGTACATTAAAATTTTCTTTCTGGCTGCCTGTTTTATCAATTTGAATGTTATTTTCAGTCTGTCTCTCAACATCTTTTATTTCTGCCCTCCCTACCCTAAAAAACTGCTGATCCGTCACTTGTAACCACTGAGACTTTACCATTTGTGACAGTGCACCCCCTCAAGATATTTGCTATTAGCCCAGACAGTTTTCCCTTCTCTTTCCTGTTGAGGTGAAGGCCATGCCTAGTATAGTCCCACCTGCTGATAGAGTCAACAAGAACCACACTGATACGAGACCCCACATCTGATCCAAGTAGCCGCTCCACCTCTAAATTAACTCTCTTAACAGAAGAGTTTATATGAGGCCGGTCATGGCGCCTCAGCACAGAAACAATCCGAACACCAGTATGTCTCGTTGCTGAAGCTACCTTTAGCAGGTCACTCTTAATTGAATAATTAGGGTTGTCCGTAGCTCGTGATCATGCGGTAGCGTTCTCGCTTCCCGTGCCCGGGTTCCCGGGTTTGATTCCCGGCGGGGTCAGGGATTTCCTCTGTCTCGTGATGACTGGGTGTTGTGTGATGTCCTTAGGTTAGTTAGGTTTAAGTAGTTCTAAGTTCTAGGGGACTGATGACCATAGATGTTAAGTCCCATAGTGCTCAGACCCAATTAGGGTTCCTATCTATGCTGTTGCCCGCCAACACTATTACAATAGTGTCTTTCTATGTGAAATACTTACAAAGTGAACCTACATCCTCTATCACCTGACCCAGACTTGCACTAGGTTTCAAAAAACTTGTGACCTGGTAAACTGACCCTAATTCATCCTGCAACAGTTGGCCAACACCTGACCCAGACTTGCACTAGGTTTCAAAAGAACTTGTGACCTGGTAACCTGACCCTAGTTCATCCTGCAACAGTTGGCCAACACCTCTACCATATGAACTACCTAACAACAAAACTTTCTTCTCCTTCACAGCGCCGCGCAGTGTAGCCGCGTGGCCTAGGGCGCATTGTCACGGCTCGCGTGGCTCCCCTTGTCGGAGGTTCGAGTCCTCCCTCGGTCATGGGTGTGTGTGTTGTCCTTAGTGTAAGTTAGTTTATGTTAGATTAAGTAGTCCGTAAGCTTAGGGACCGATGACCTCAGCAGTTTGGTCTCATAAGACCTTACCACAAATTTACAATTTTCTTCACAGCTTTTTCTGACTTCTTACTTTTCAAACATTTTTGAAAGTTCGTTGTGTCTTGTCTACTCCTACATCTATTTGTGTCTCATCTGTTTCCGACTGTGACAACAGATCTCACAACGTTAGTAACCGAGCCAGCTTTCGAGCCTGGTGACAGTTCTTACACGGACGGCATTACCTTCCACATCATGAAGCGTTTACAGGCACAATGGTTAGCGCATTGGGCTCGCACTAAAGAGGATGACGGTTCAAATGCGCTTCCAATCCAGAGTTACGTTCCCCAAGATTTCCGTAAGTCACTCCAGCCAAGGGACGAGATGGTTCCTTTCAAACGGCACCACCGATTTCCTGCCGGCCGTTGTGGCCGTGCGGTTCTAGGCGCTTCAGTCTGGAACCGCGCGACCACTACGGTCGCAGCTTCGAATCCTGCCTCGGGCATGGATACGTGTGACGTCCTTAGGTTAGTTAGCTTTAAGTAGTTCTAAGTTCTAGGGGACTGATGACCTCAGATGTTAAGTCTCATAGTGCTCAGAGCCATTCGAACCATTTCAACCGATTTCCTCCCCCATCCTTGAAAACAATTCAAGCTTGTATCATGTCCCCAACGACCTCGATGTCGACGAGACGTTAAACCCTAATCTTCCTCCCTTCAAAAGCTGTTTACGTGGATCAACACGTTTCTGTATCAGTTCAGGCACCAACGGTCAGGGACACCCTTCTCGCAGACACTTTGTGTAGTTGGATTGCAACATTCCTAATGTTTACAATTACTCCAGTGCTAATTGAGTTCATTCGGCGGTTAGGTCTCGACAATTTCAAATTCTGTAGTGTATTCTGGCGTTCAATACGACGTACCTAAACAGAACGAGGAGGATTGGCCGAAGCCAGCCCACTGTTTGCGAACTTCCGTCTCCATTTTTTGACTTGGTACTCTGATAAATTTCAGTAGGTGGAACATCTTCTCTAAGCAGAAACCAAATATCAGAACACCCTTAGTCCCTGGGGCAAATTATAAGGATCTTTGTCACAACTTGACAATTTTTCAATGTCGATAGATGTATATACGTATGATGTTGCCATCTAGTGAACATTAAAATTCAGTTAATGGTATCGTTCTGTTAACTTGTTTTCACGGCGTATTTTCGGTCTGTGAATTTTGTTTTAGAATCGTATTCTGTCTTCTGCATTTTCTGGTAGCAAATTTTGTACGATTTATGTGTGCGAATCTCATACAATATTTTTTTTTCTAATTATATGATTTTATTTTTATGTATTTATTTATTTATTTATGTATTGTTTCGTGGGACCACATTAAGGAGAAGTCTCCATGGTCATGGAACGCGTCAATACATGAAATTATAACACGATTGTAGAAACAGATAAAATGAAATATAAGAAACATATTCAGGCAACAAGTCGTAAGTTTAAATAAAGAAAATCAACAATGTAACACTGGAATTTGCTTAATTTTTTAGCTCTTTCAGGAGCTCCTCGACAGAATAGAAGGAGCGAGCCATGAGGAAACTTTTCAGTTTCGACTTAGAAGTGTTTGGGCTACTGCTAAGATTTTTGAGTACTTGTGGTAGCTTATTGAAAATGGATGCAGCAGAATACTGCACTCCTTTCTGCACAAGAGTCAAGGAAGTGCATTCCACATGCAGATTTGATTTCTGCCTAGTATTAACTGAGTGAAAGCTGCTAACTCGTGGGAATAAGCTAATATTGCTAACAACAAACGACAGTAAAGAAAATATATACTGCGAGGGCAATGTCAAAATTCCCAGAGTATTGAATAGGGGTCGACAAGAGGTTTTCGAACTTACACCACACATAGCTCTAACAGCCCGTTTCTGAGCCAAAAATACCCTTTTTGAATCAGAAGAATAACCCCAAAAAATAATACCATATGACATAAGCGTATGAAAATATGCGAAGTAGACTACTTTTCGTGTTGAAATGTCGCTTATTTCAGATACTGTTCTAATGGTAAATAAAGCAGCATTTAGTTTCTGAACAAGATCTTGAACATGGGCTTTCCACAACAGCTTACTATCTATCCGAACGCCTAGGAACCTGAACTGTTCCGTTTCGCTTATAATATGCCCATTCTGTCTGATAAAAATATCAGTTCTTGTTGAATTGTGAGTTAGAAACTGTAAAAACTGAGTCTTACTGTGATTATTAAAAATGCAAGCGAAAATGTACATTAGTTTGTTTTCTAATGTTGTAATATTTTATACAACCATATCAAAACTCAAAATGTTTTCGAAAATCAATTGTCTTCTGAGTAAATATTTCATAAGCCTGCCCCGTTTGCCGTGTGGTCTAACGCACGGCTTTCCGGGTGGGAAGGAGCACCTGGTCCCCGGCACCAATCCGCCCGTCGGATTTGTGTCGAAGTCTGGTGAACCGGCCAGTCTATAGATGGTTTTTAGGCGGTTTTCCATCTGCCTCGGCGAATGCGGGCTGGTTCCCTTATTCCGCCTCAGTCACACTATGTCGGTCAATACTGCGCAAACCAGTTCTCCACGTATGCGTACACCACCATTACTCAACTACGCAAACATAGGGATTACACTCGTCTGGTGTGAGACGTTCCCTGGGGGGGGGGGGGGCCACCGGGGGCCGAATCGCACAGTAACCTTGGGTTCTGTGTGGTGTGGCGGAGGGGTGAAGTGGACTGTGGCAGTCGTTGTGGGGTTGTGGACCACTGCGGCTGAGGCGGGGACGGAGCCTCTCCGTCGTTTCTAGGTCCCCAGGTAACATACAATACAAATATTTAATAACTTGTTTTTATATCTTTGATTTGTTACATGTTTCTTCATCACGCCATCTTTGTCGAGTAAACCTCTTTTTATACTCCGTTGTACGACATTGTGGCATTGTTGTGGAATTGCATTAAAGAAGACTGGCTAAATGAAATGTGTTTGGAAGATAACGAAACATTTTTTCAGCCAAACCAAAGAGTCAGCTCAATATTTGATCTCGGTTGTACGGTTAATAAGCAAAATATATTTCAATTTAGCACCGAACCAGAAAAACCTGAGAACTCTGATCAACAATCGGCTATGAACAATGACTGAATGACAGTTACTTGATTAATCAGATACACAAAACTTTTATTGTAAAGCTTGTCCTCAATATTTTTTTAGAACTTCTTAAATATTCATTTCATTGGAATAAAATGCACTCAGAAGCATGAGTTTTTCATGACTCAGCCTTTTTATTATGCACTAGTAAACCCTCTTCTCCCGATGCCTGAAGGAATCAACTCCCATTTTGAAACAAAGTATTTGACATTAAGCATGAAAGCGAGAAAAACTTTAGAAAAGATTTGAAATTATGTTTAAAATTTGTTGGAAGTCGCTAAATGCTCTCATTATGAAACACTGTATTTTGCGCTCTGTTTTAAGAAAAAGCCTAAAGTGTATGATGCCATATCTCTTCAATAGTGTGTCGTACAAAAATATAATTTTGAGGGCACATTAAAACGCATTTGTTGGTACTATCTGCAAAATTTGTTGTGAATAGCATTTGTTAATAAAGAAATAACAAATTAAAACGATGAAGCTTTGCCACCTGAACAGCGAAAATGTAGTAAGCGAAAAGTTCCATTCTGTGGAGGAGTGTTAGGGGAAAAACTTTCATAGAGGTTTGGTATTATGTGTAAAACTTGTTGGAAGCCACTAAGTGCTGTCAGTCTCGAATGTTGCATGAATATAGTGTGGGTAATTTGCACGCCGTGAGTTGCACTGGCTCTGTACGTAATATACACAATTTCTAGCTGTAATAACAGTCGTACTTTGTTAAACCTTTTGAGAGGTGGCATGAGCCCCCCTCTCATATTTCTATCTTACGATTTTCCTCTCTAATTGCATGCGGTGAAAAGTTGCTATTCCTTCATACGCGGACTTCCCATGCAGCGTCTCTCGTCACCCGGGTGGTCCGGTGACAGGCAGGCTCTGCTGATCTTGAAAGGGTAAGCCGACGGGTGTGAGGGAGTTGAGTGAATGCTTTCCAGACGCCGACATTGTCAAAAGACACGCCCAGAGGGGCCTGAAGGAGCGGCTGGGCTAGAGATTCCGTTACTTCGCAGAAACTTAGCGAAAACACTTTCTGGCGGGCTACCAGCAAGGCGTGGGAATGACTTGTGTACCCAGGCAGTTGTGGCGGTCAAATTCCCGCGCTTTCTGCAAAATCGTAACTGTGATTGGCTTGCTCAGGGCATAGCTTCGTAACGTAGCAAAATCAGCGCAGAAATTGGCGCCAAGGATCTCCATTGGTGGAATGGTAGTGTTCCGGCAATATAGTGGAATTTTTCGCCGGTTTTCGAGTTGCTGATTGGAACGGTTAACCACAGCCACTGTCGTGGGGGCGGGAATTTTCTGTTTTCGGTTTTGTAAGGGTGCTCTTGTGAGGTAGTCGGCTCTCAGCTTTCGATCGGGGTAGGTTACAAGACTGAGCTCTCGCTGCTCTGGACAGCCTGCCTTCTGTTGGCTGTCTAATATACTTTTATTTGATTGTAACTGTTTAACGAAGTTGCTGAAGTTTCGACTTCAACGTAACTTTCCGAGTACAGTTGGCAATTGAGTGTACAAGCGGCCTATGTTGTCTGTCTTGAGCAGTTTTGGCTAAAGTTGACTTCACTTGTTAAAATCAATCACTGTACAGTCAGTGATTGTGTGGCGAGCCTTCTTCGTCTCCCTCATAGGCGCATTTGTATTGCTAGGAAGTCTTTAGTCTGGAACAACCAGACCAGGATAATTTGTTTCGGACTATACTCGCGACATTATCATCACCGCGACGGGACGTCGAAGCATCCAGCCATCGCCTCCAGTACGCCAGATCGTGTCCGTGCAGTTAAGAAGACAGCTTGGTAATGTACGTCTGCAGCACTGGCAAAGCAGGCAATTTTGCTAGGTGATAATCAGAGCTCAGCAGGGCGCGCCTGTTTTTCTTTTCTAACTTTGTTCTGTCTTGGGTGTTCATTGTCTTGAGTTCTCACTAACGTAGTAGCAATTAATGTTGGGTTAGCTGTGTGTCTCTCTTAAAATTTGAGTTGCAAGGAATTGGCTCCACATACCACTTCGTCATAAACGTCACAATCTAGTTTAGGGACAACTTCACCTTCACAGCATTTATTTGAGTATCCAATTTGAGCCAATTTTATGTATTGTAAATGTTTCATGTGTTTTTGTTTATTATTTTGTGTTTAGTCTTAATAAATCATATTGTTATTTTGGACAGAACTTTCATTCTGTTAATCGGCAGGGCAATCCTATCGTTTCTCACTACGTTAATGAAACCTTCCTTTATTTAACTTATTTATCAAATTAAATTATTGCAGGTGCCAAACTCTTTTTCTACTCCACTTGCAGGGTTTGTTACAGTCAGTTCGCGTATCTTTTTAATCCATGTGCAACAGCAAAAGTCGGAGTTAGAATAGGGGGGGGGGGGGCCTTAGAGCATCATTTACATATGTAGATTCTAGAAGAATTTAGTGTTAAATACACTGCTAACCCCGGCACCTCGCACTTTAACGTAACACGTCTTAACGAGTGTATTAGGGCAGTATTTTAAATTTTTTAAGTTTGATAAATAATTGTATGAAATACTGGAAATCAAATTTTTGGTGCCCCTGAAACCAGTTAGGTAGGCAGCCTGCAGCTTGGATTTGTACCGTACACCTGGTTAGCCGTTCATTAACATACAGGATGTTCTCGTAAGAGCATGCAGAAATGTAACAGGATGTAGAGCATGTTTCACTTAACAATTTGAGGTAGGGAACCTGGAATCGGAGATGCCAGCTTAAGCAGATACAGAAGTAAACTTGTCTACTGTTTTTTCTAGCATTACTGTTTTCCAGCTTATTTACAACCAACAAGTTGTATGTGGAGCCAATTCCTTGCAACTCAAATCTTAAGAGAGGCACACAGCTAACCCAACATTAATTGCTGCTACGTTAGTGAGAACTCAAGACAATGAACACCCAAGTACTGTGCTGTTTATTTACATGTACATTCTTTATTTCCTGCAAGGAAACAAGGAGGAGGAGCTTGATAACTAGGAAGTAGTGATGCAGGTTTATTTGTCCATAGGGTGGCTCTGTGTATCGTATTTACATTGTCCCATGACAGAACGTGCTATGAATCAACGACAGACCCACTCATTACCCAGTGCTATTCAGAGACGTACAGTACAATACGATGGAGCAGTACCGGTACAGTTTCGCAGCAGTCACTGACATACACTTTGTGTATGGGGAAGTACGTTGCAATGCTTTTGCTGCTGAAAGGCTGTATAGGGAACGATTTCCTAAGAGGCATCATCCGTCACGACGAGTGTTTATTTCTCTCGATCGACGAATGAGAGAGACTGGTTCATTGGAATGAAGAAACGAGGGACCTGGCAACATGAGGACCACTCACACACGCGATACTGAAGAGGAGATGCTGGCACTCGGTGCATCGGACCCCACTACAAGTACTCGTCGTATTACACGTGAAATGAGCGCTGCATATCGCCCACAACGAGTCCATGCAATGCTTGTGACTGACTGCACCAAGGGTCGCACTACATCAGTGGTTGCTCCAACAATGGATTGATCGACCAGATTTAATCCAGATCAAGCTATTTACCGACGAGACCTCATTCGATCGTCATGCTCTTTCGAACAGCAGGACCAGCCATGTGTGGGATGAGGAAAACCCTCGTGCTGTAGTAAAGTCACACTATCAAGCACGTATTGCTGTGAATATCTGGGCCGGCATTGTAGGCGTAATCTCATTGGACCACCTGGACGTCTAAATGGCCACCTACAGTTGAGGTTCATGCAAAGAGTTGTTGGACAACGTACCCTTGGCTGCCCGTGAGAGGATACATGACGTTTCACCACCTCACTTCAGTATGGATATCCGCAACTATCTCAGTGCTGTACTTCGTGATCGCTGGATTGGGAAGGGGAGGTCCTAATCCATGGCCTGCGAGGTCTTCTGACCTGAATCCTCTTGATTATTTCATATGAGGATATCTGAAGTCACTTGTGTATGAAATCCCTGTGTATACGAAGATGGAATTAATTGCCAGAATTGTAGATGTCTGTGATGTGATTCGAAAAACACCAGGGATATTTGTCAGAGTGCGTCACAACCTTGTTCGCCGATGTCATGCTTGTATTGAGGTTGATGTCCGCCAGTTTCACTACACTTGTACGGTACAGTACAAATGATACGTTCATTGTGACGATGATGGTATTTGCAGTTAACTGTAACTAATGTACACTACTGACCATTAAAATTGCTACACCAAGAAGAAATACAGATGATAAACGGGTATTCATTGGACAAATATATTATACTAGTACTGACATGTGATTACACTTACACGCAATTTGGGTGAATAGATCCTGAGAAATCAGTACCCAGAACAACCACCTCTGGCCGAAATAACGGCCTTGATACACCTGGGCATTGAGTCAAACAGAGCTTGGATGGCGTGTACAGGTAGAGCTGCCCATTCAGCTTCAACACGATGCCACAGTTAATCAGGAGTAGTGACTGGCGCTTTGTGACGAGCCAGTTGCTCGGCCACCGTTGACCAGACGTTTTCAGTTGGTGAGAGATCTGGAGAGTGTGCTGGCCAGGACAGCAGTCGAACATGTTCTGTATCCAGAAAGTCCCGTACAGGACCTGCAACATGAGGTCATGCATTATCCTGCTGAAATGTAGGGTTTCGCAGGGATCGAATGAAGGGTAGAGCCACGGGTCGTAACACATCTGAAATGTACCGTCCACTGTTCAAAGTGCCGTCAATGCGAACAAGAGGTGACAGAGACGTGTAACCAATGGCACACCATACCATCACGCCGGGTGATACGCCAGTATGGCGATGACGAATACACGGTTACAATGTGCGTTCTCCGCATGTCGCCAAACACGGAAGCGACCATCGTGATGCTGTAAACAGAACCTGGATTCATCCGAAAAAATGACGTTTTGCCATTCGTGCACCCAGGTTCGTCGTTGAGTACACCATCGCAGGCGCTCCTGTCTATGATGCAGCTGATAGTCCATGCTGCTGCAAACGTCGTCGAACTGTTCGTGCAGATGGTTGTTGTCTTGCAAACGTCCCCAACTGTTGACTCAGAGATCGAGACGTGGCTGCACGATACGTTACAGCCATGCGGATAAGATGCCTGTCATCTCAAAAATGGTTCAAATGGTTCTGAGCACTATGGGACTTAACATCTGTGGTCATCAGTCCCCTAGAACTTAGAACTACTTAAACTTAACTAACCTAAGGACATGACACACATCCATGCCCGAGGCAGGATTCGAACCTGCGACCGTAGCAGTCTCGCGGTTCCGGACTGAGCGCCTGAACTGCTAGACCACCGCGGCCGGCTCTGTCATCTCGACTGCTAGAGATACGAGGCCGTTGGGATCCAGCACGGCGTTCCATTTACCCTCCTGAACCCACCGATTCCATATTCTGCTAACACTCATTGGATCGCGACCAATGCGAGCAGCAATGTCGCGATACGATAAACCTCAATCACAATAGACTATAATCCGATCTTTACCAAATTCGGAAACGTGATGGTACGCATTTCTACTCCTTAGACGAGGCATCACAACAACGTTTCACCAGGCAGCGCAGGTCAACTGCTGTTTGTGTATGAGAAATCGGTGGGAAACTTTCCTCATGTCAGCACGTTGTAGGTGTCGCCACCGGCGCCAACCTTGTGTGAATGGTCTGAAAAGCTAATCATTTGGATAGCACAGCGTCTTCTTCCTGTCGGTTAAATTTCGTGTCTGTAGCACGTCATCCTCGTGGTGTAGCAATTTTAATGGCCAGTAGTGTAAATAAAAAAGTACGCAGTAACGTGATTTTATAGCTACGATTCCCTTAAGCTCCGACCCCAGGTTCCCCACTCAAATTCTTCAGTGGAGTATCCTCTGTGTTCTGTTAAATTTTTGCACAGTCTTATGGAAACAACATGTAGATTGACAAGAGGAAAATATTAGTACTGATTATGAGGAGGACAATGACGTCAGATCAGTCGATGAAAAGGAATGAAGGGCAAAGACGGATGACTCATCGAGGACTTGGAGTAGGAGAGGAAGAGAAGAGACTGTTTAAGGAATCTTCTCAGAACTTCTCTACATTGATTTAGCAAATCGGCGACATCTACACTGATTTAGAAAACCTGCTACAAACTCATATCACGTTCGCATGATGGTTTTTGAACCCTAATAACTACCATTAATTTAGACCTTCGCCATTAATTATTTCAGATAGTGGACATTCTGCTGTGAGATGGCGGAAGGTTCCAACCAGTTCAAAGGACAGGGGCACCAGGACGTCTCCACGTGCAAAGGCGGCCTCGGTGCTGTGGCACAATGATGACATTTGTTGCATCAGACGCTCTCCCGTCGTCGCACAGCGGAGTAAACACAAAACAGCCTCTCTGGACGATTTCCAGCGTTGCGACACAGCTGCAGTCTCGACGCTGGATGACTCATTCCTCTCATGGAGTTTCCCGTTTTCCGTCAGAGTGAAAATAATTCCACTCTTGTCAGAATTTTAGAGACCTCTACAGTCTACTTAATTTTGTTTCGGCGGTAACATCTTTAATTGATAACGTGCGATACAGCTTGGTACGTTCTCTCGTGAGATCGGGAAGCAGTAGATGCGGAGCTCAGGCAGACGTCGCGTTTCTTGACTTCTACAAACCATTTGACGCAGTTCTACTAGCCTGTCAGCGTACAGAATAACCGAACTGCTAAGTTGCCGAGTAGCAAACAGTACTTACGATTCGTTCCCGAGAGGGAGGCATCTGTATAAGCTATATAAGCGTCCGACGTCCCACGAAAGGTAGCTACTTCTCATGCTACATTATCTGATCAAACGTAACCGGCACTCATTAGTGGATATTATGAGATTTATGACGGCTCGAACTCTAATGGGGACAAATTAGCAAGGCGACTGAATATCTGTGAGGACACCCTTCCTCAAGAGCCGATCTGGGGGCGAAGTCGACGTTTTGTCTCGTCCCACACGTTTCCACTGGGTTCAAGTGGGGTCAATGGCGAGGTCAGGTCATATGAGAAATGTTATTGTCCATAAACCATTGTCTCACAGATTTTGCTTTATGACAGGGTGCATTGTCGTGGTGATACAAATGGTAATCGTCTCCGAAATGATCCTCTGTTGTCCTATGTAGAAAATTCTGTAAAATGTGTTCCTATCATCCTCTATTAACCATTTTCTTAAGCGCGATAAGGCTACCACACCCTGAACACGAAAAACATCCCCGCACCGTTCAAATGGTTCAAATGGCTCTGAGCGCTATGCGACTTAACTTCTAAGGTCATCAGTCGCCTAGAACTAAGAACTAATTAAACCTAACTAACCTAAGGACATCACACACATCCATGCCCGAGGCAGAATTCGAACCTGCGACCGTAGCGGTCGCGCGGTTCGAGACTGTAGCGCCTTTAACCGCTTGGCCACCACGGCCTCCCCGCACCGTCCTACTTCACTGCTGGCACTATACACGATGTCAGCTGTCGTTCTTCGGGCATTCGCCCGATCCTTCACGGAATTTCCATTGTACAGCGTAATTCAAATTACTCGTTTCCAGTCATCCAGTGTCCAGTAAAATCGCTCTTTACTCCACCTCCAGAGCCGCTTAACACTGGCTGCAGAAGTGTGTGGCTTTGAGGAGCTACTCGACCTTTGTATCACATTTTTTAACTCCCTACACACAGTAATTGTGCTCTCTGGACTGCTGGCAGCACTTTGCAACTCACGAGTAGTTCTTTCTGCTGATTTCATGCTTCTTTCACATCCACGCTTCGCAATGCTTGACAGACCCAGACCCGTACATTACGTACGGCTGGTCTTGTTATAGCGGAGGTTGCCTCTTCTTGTTTCTACTTCGGGAATGTCCCTGATGGACTGTTTTTTCACGTGGCTTCCAATGACTGGTTCACCTTCGAAGCTCTCCTGAATCACCCATTCTGTTTTCACTACTTTTGTACTGACAGAAAAATACTTGTTGCCTCATTTGATACTGGCGGGTCCGCATTTTGTTACACATAGTCGTCAGTTCTGGTTTTCTTGGGTGTATCTGGATACTTCTGACTGCATGGTATATAATAGCGTGCAGAGTCCCAATAAATAATGTTATTGGACCGCTACTGCTCATGGTACATACCAGAGAGCTCCACGAAATAGGTTCACAAAAGACGAAGTTGTGTTTAGGAAGGTGATATCGTGGATATTGTTACGAAATGCAGATAGAGTTTCGGATGATGGTGCAAATGTTGGAAGATGACCCTAAAAAAATCTATGTAAATCAAAATTTAAATATTTGTTTGTTCAAAATCGTGTATCTCCGAAGGTTCTTCATCGATTGTATTGAAATTTTGACGCAACGTTGCATTTGAAAGCACGCGTGCTTCTATACAATGAAATCGCAGCAGACATGGAGAACCCCCTACTGCCATGTCGGAACTCCTTTTGCCCGATGTAGGGGAGCAACTCGACTTGGCATGGACTCAATAAGTCGTTGCTAGTCCCCTACAGAAATATTGAGCCATTCTTGATCTATAGCCGTCCATAATTGCGGAAGTGTTGCCGGTGCAGAAGTTTGTACAAGAACTGCTTCTCGATTATGTCCCATAAAGGTTGGATGGGGCCGGCCGGGGAGGCCGAGCGGTTCTAGGCGCTACAGTCTCGGCCCGCGCGACCGCTACGGTCGCAGGTTCGAATCCTGCCTGGAGCATGGATGTGTGTGCTGTCCTTAGGTTAGTTAGGTTTAAGTAGTTCTAAGTTCGAGGGGACTGATGACCTCAGAAGTTAAGTCCCATAGTGCTCAGAGCCATTTGAACCATTTTGTTAGCTGGGTAGCCAAATCATTCCCTCGAATCGTCCAGAACGTTCTTCAAACCTGTCGTGAACAACTTTGGCCCGGTGACATGGAGCATTGTCATCCATAAAAATTCCACCGTTGTCTGGGAACATAAAGTCCATGAGTAGCTGCAAATATTCGCCAAGTAGCCGAAAATAACCATTTCCAGTCAATTACCTGTTCAGTTGGATCAAAGGACGCAGCCCATTCCATGAAAAGACAGGCGACACAAGATTGCACAGTGCCTTGTTGCCAACTTGGGTCCACGGCTTCGTGGAGCTGCGCCACGGTTTTCTAGTCGTCTCGGGTACAATCGATATTGTCACGAGGCCAGGAGAGGCACTGCAGGCGATATCGTGCTGTAAGCAAAGGCATTCGCGTCGTTCGTAGCTGCCCTAGCCCATTAACGCTAAATGTTGCCGCACTGTTCTAACGAATACGTGCGTCGTGCGTCGCACACTGATTTCTGCGGTTGTTCCGGGCAGTATTTCTTATTTGTTAACAATGACGACGATACGCAAACGCCGCTGCTCTCGGTCGTTAAGTGAAGACCGTCGGCCACTGCCGTTGCCTATTTTAGACTTCTTACTTGCTTCTGATGTTAATGATTCCATGTTTTTATAATATGCGTTATTTTCGTACTCTGCAAGTCTCTCTGGTAATACGGAAATTTTCGTTCCTGGCTCTTTAGTGCAGTCTCTATGTTTTAGTTACTTGTGACCAGTGTTCTTTTTCCAAGGCATTTACTTTGCTAAGCACGTCGTCTCCTGTTCGAAATCTAGCTTCCTTGAATGCATCAAATGGCGTGTTTGTGCGGGTTTCTTGGGTAGGGTTTTCATTTCTCTTGCCTTTACGATACATCGGATGACTGTTAGACTGCTATTCAGTTTGTCGCCTAGATACTGCTGATGCTGGAATTTTTGGAGACGATAATTTGCACATCTGCTGGGAACCCTACCTGTTTTCAGATTTAATATCCGCCCGGATAAAATGTTGACTGCAGACTACTGATGAACTCGACAACGTATATGGCCGGAGGTTTTCTCGAGAAATCACTCGTAATCACTTATTTGGTAGATGGTTAGCAACTCGAAATTCGGGGTATCTTACGCCCCTCGTTTTTCCCTTTTCATTCTTACAGAACGCCACACAGCATTAATGCATCTGGAAGGAATACTGAGTATATTTTAGTCTATTATGAATCGCCGAAACGTTGTATCAAAACATTTTGACGGCCGCGCGGAGGGGCCGCGTGGTAAGTGGCGCCATGTCACAGATTACGTGGCCCCTCCCGCCGGAGGTTCCAGACCTCCCTTGAGCACGAGTGTGCGTGTTGTTGTTAGCATAAGGTACACTACTGGCCATTAAAATTGCTACACCAAGAAGAAATGCAGATGATAAACGGGTATTCATTGGACAAATATATTATACTAGAACTGACATGTGATTACACTTACACGCAATTTGGGTGGATAGATCCTGAGAAATCAGTACACAGAACAACCACCTCTGGCTGTAATAATGGCCTTGATACACCTGCGCATTGAGTCTAACAGAGCTTGGATGTCGTGTACAGGTACAGCTGCCCATTCAGCTTCAACACGATACCACAGTTAATAAGGAGTAGTGACTGGCGCTTTGTGACGAGCCAGTTGCTCGGCCACCATTGACCAGACGTTTTCAATTGGTGAGAGATCTGGAGAATGTGCTGGCCAGGACAGCAGTCGAACATGTTCTGTATCCAGAAAGGCCCGTACAGGACCTGCAACATGAGGTCATGCATTATCCTGCTGAAATGTAGGGTTTCGCCGGGATCGAATGAAGGGTAGAGCCACGGGTCGTAACACATCTGAAATGTACCGTCCACTGTTCAAAGTGCCGTCAATGCGAACAAGAGGTGACCGAGGCGCTCCTGTCTGTGATGCAGCGTCAAGGGTAACCGCAGCCATGGTCTCCGAGCTGATAGGCCATGCTGATGCAAACGTCGTCGAACTGTTCGTGCATATGTTTGTTGTCTTGCAAACGTCCGCATCTGTTGACTCAGGGATCGAGACGTGGCTGTACGGTCCGCTACAGCCATGCGGATAAGATGCCTGTCATCTCGACTGCCAGTGATACGTGGCCGTTGGGATCCAGCACGGCGTTCCGTATTACCCACCCGAACCCACCGATTCCATATTCTGCTAACAGTCATTGGATCTCGACCAACGCGAGCAGCAATGTCGCGATACGATAAACCGCAATCGCGGTAGGCTACAATCCGACCTTTATCAAAGTCGGAAACGTGGTGGTACGCGTTTCTCCTCGTTACACGAGGCATCACAACAACGTTTCACCAGGCAACGCCGGTCAACTGCTGTTTGTGTATGAGAAATCGGTTGGAAACTTTCCTCATGTCAGCACGTTGTAGGTGTCGCCACCGGCGCCAACGTTGTGTTTATGCTCTGAAAATCTAATCATTTGCATATCACAGCATCTTCTTCCTGTCGGTTAAATTTCGCGTCTGTAGCACGTTATCTTCGTGATGTAGCAATTTTAATTGCCAGTAGTGCAGTTTAAATTAGTTTTAGAAGTAAGTCTAGGACCGATGGCCTCAGCAGTTTGATCCCTTAGGAATTCACACACATTTGAACACTTTTTACGCCCATCAGCGAGATGTACGAATTCAAGTACTAAAACAATATTTTCAGCATTATATGCTTCCTGTGTTGCTCACCTAAGACAGAAACCTTGAGACACAAGAAACCCAGCAAATCATATGATACGTCTGCACTATTCACAGTCTACACATGCACATGTGGTTTTGACACAAAAATTCTGCAGTCGATGAATATTTGTGGAAACGTCGTTACGTGGGAAATTTTGCAGATTTCACCGACTTGCTCATTGCCATGTGATCGCAGAAAGTGCCGCAGCTGTTAGAGCAGACTAGCGGGCTATGCCGTGACGAATGCCATCTGGCAAAGTTCGTATTCCTCGGAACCTCGACACATGGATACATCCGTCGTAATGCTGTGCACTGGACCGCGACTCGTAGTATCATTCGTTCTGGCCCCTTTTCTGTTTTAACTCAAATTTTTATGCGGATCCGCACAAGTGATGTATATGGATCAAAGGCTCATCATTACTGTGGTAGAGAGAGAGAGACAGAGAGAGAGAGAGAGAGAGAGAGATTTATTTTCGACTCATGATTTAAAAGCTTCGGTGATGTAATGTGGAACATTACGTGTACTTTGGGTTTACTTACTTCTCATTTAGGAACTGCACAGAGTATTATCGTAGAGGAGCTGTAATTAGCGGCGTAGTTGGAAGCCACCATTTGAATACGAAATGTAATTTGATTAATTATGATAACATTTCCAGTCATCCAAGAGGATGGTGTATCCTGAAATGTAGCTATGAGGATCATTTATGGAAAAATGTAAGTACGTATAATTCTTTGGTTATTTTAACTTCTCCTTTGTATATGGCTCGGAACATTATTTCGTGTGTCGTAACTCGAAGGAAACCTTGTACCCCTGGAAATCAGTAAAGTCGTCACGGCGGTCGTTTAAGCTCTATTTTAAGAGATTAATTTCTGGACTTTTACCGAAATTAAAACACGGCTTGGACACTGATTCCTATGCTGCAGAATGAGTACGTCGTAGCACCCAAGACGGCTCCCTACAGCGTTTGATTGTGCCCCTGTTTCAAGAATTTTCAGAGTCGACGATCCCCGGAATTTTGCAGAGCCGCAGACACTTAATTCCACGTGCTAACTTCGACGTCAAGAGGCAGACACAGTATGATTACGAATTGTAACTACCTAATCATTTTGTTTTATAAACTTGAAAATTCAAACAGGAATTCAATTTATACCTGTGAATGTGGGAGATACAGGGAGTTTCAAAATTGGCCGGTATATTTGAAACGGCAATAAAAACTAAACGAGCAGCGATAGAAATACACCGTTTGTTGCAATATGCTTGGGACAAGAGTACATTTTCAGGCAGACAAACTTTCGAAATTACAGTAGTTACAATTTTCAACAACAGATGGCGCTGCGGTCTGGGAAACTCTATAGTACGATATTTTCCACATATCCACCATGCGTAGCAATAATATGGTGTAGTCTCTGAATGAAATTACCCGAAACCTTTGACAACGTGTCTGGCGGAATGGCTTCACATGCAGATGAGATGTACTGCTTCAGCTGTTCAATTGTTTCTGGATTCTGGCGGTACACCTGGTCTTTCAAGTGTCCCCACAGAAAGAAGTCACAGGGGTTCATGTCTGGCGAATAGGGAGGCCAATCCACACCGCCTCCTGTATGTTTCGGATAGCCCAAAGCAATCACACGATCATCGAAATATTCATTCAGGAAATTAAAGACGTCGGCCGTGCGATGTGGCCGGGCACCATCTTGCATAAACCACGAGGTGTTCGAAGTGTCGTCTAAGGCAGTTTGTACCGCCACAAATTCACGAAAAATGTCCAGATAGCGTGATGTAGTAATCGTTTCGGATCTGAAAAATGGGCCAATGATTCCTGTGGAAGAAATGGCGGCCCAGACCAGTACTTTTTGAGGATGCAGGGACGATGGGACTGCAACATGGGGCTTTTCGGTTCCCCATATGCGCCAGTTCTGTTTATTGACGAAGCCGTCCAGGTAAAAATAAGCTTCGTCAGTAAACCAAATGCTGCCCACATGCATATCGCCGTCATCAATCCTGTGCACTATATCGTTAGCGAACGTCTCTCGTGCAGCAATGGTAGCGGCGCTGAGGGGTTGCCGCGTTTGAAATTTGTATGGATAGCGGTGTAAACTCTGGCGCATGAGACGATACGTGGACGTTGGCGTCATTTGGACCGCAGCTGCAACACGGCGAACGGAAACCCGAGGCCGCTGTTGGATCACCTGCTGCACTAGCTGCGTGTTGCCCTCTGTGGTTGCTGTACGCGGTCGCCCTACCTTTCCAGCACGTTCATCCATCACGTTCCCAGTCCGTTGAAATTTTTCAAACAGATCCTTTATTCATAGTGTGTAGGCTTTCACGGCCGGCGTCTTCAGTAATTAAAACTTCCGGGCTAAGAGGCCGTGGTCCACTAATAGAAATACTTCTCCCTGACGTTTCGTTGCCAGCTGCGGGCAACATCATCTGAGGTGAGTCTACGACTGGCTGCTAGGCCGAGGAGGTCCTGTTTATATAGAGCGCGTAGAGGGCGCCACCACTCGTCACATGTTGTCAACAGTAAAACTATCTCTGGCTGGCGTCATTACTCTCGATCGAAGGTAATCGATTGTCACATCTTTGGTACAGAGTCGATCGCCATATCTTATCTAGCTTTATTGTATGGCTTTTCGGTCCTTTGGTTACATTAAACCTCCGTTGAAAACTTCGTCTTGTTTGCAACAACACTGTGTTCTAGGCGGTGGAATTCCAACACCAGAAAAATCCTCTGTTCTAAGGAATAAACCATGTTGTCTACAGCACACTTGCACGTTGTGAACAGCACACGCTTACAGCAGAAAGACGACGTACAGAATGGCGCACCCACAGACTGCGTTGTCTTCTATATCTTTCACATCACTTGCAGCGCCATCTGTTGTTGAAAATTGTAACTACTGTAATTTCGAAAGTTTGTCCGCCTGAAAATGTACTGTTGTCCCAAGCATATTGCAACAAACGGTGTATTTCTATCGCTGCTCGTTTAGTTTTTATTGCCGTTTCAAATATACCGGTCATTTTTTAAACACCCTGTATATGTGTTAAAATATTGGGAAAGTGACTTCTCTCGCCCAAAAGTTTCTTTTCAAGTAACTAGATATCATGCACTCATGATGATTTAACTTCAGTTTGCTGGTGAAAGAAGTTAAAGCCTGGTGAGGAGGTGGTGGCACTCCCGTGTCCAAAGCTGTGTGTGGCGCACCGCCGTCGGTGCGCCTCTCTCTGTTTACGCTGCGAGGAAAATCGTAACAGTGACCTCCTGGCTGAAAATCCGTGGTGTGCCCGGCACCACTGCAATGTTCGAGAGGCTACTTGTCTTTTACTGCAAACAAGTCCGTTTCCTGACTCAGGGTACGGGAGGTGTCTGTACGCGTTCGTACTCTCGGGCGCTGGGCGCGTGGGGCTATTAGGATCCTGGCTTTCCCGAACCCATCGATTCCGTATGCGAATGACAGCCATGCAATCGCGACTACCGCGAGCAGCCATAAACCGCAGTCCCGACAACGCACTATCCAGCCGCTGTAGAATTCCATGTAGTGGTAGAAGCTTCCATTTGAGGAAGTGGAAAAAATGGTCAATAGATTGCAGTGCAATAAAGCGGCTGGGGTGGATGAAATTAAGTCGGAACTCATCAAATACAGTGGAATGTCAGGTCTTAAATGGCTACACAGGATAATTGAAATGGCCTGAGAGTCGGGACAGGTTCCATCAGACTGGACAAAAGCAGTAATCACACCAATCTTTAAACATGGAAACAGAAAAGATTGTAACAACTACAGAGGTATCTCTTTAATCAGCGTTGTGGGTAAAATCTTCGCAGGTATTGTTGAAAGGAAAGTGCGAGTATTAGTTGAGGACCAATTGGATGAAAATCAGTGTGGGTTTAGGCCTCTTAGAGGGTGTCAGGACCAGATCTTTAGCTTACGGCAAATAATGGAGAAGTGTTATGAGTGGAACAGGGAATTGTATCTATGCTTTATAGATCTAGAAAAGGCATATGACCGGGTTCCTAGGAGGAAGTTATTGTCTGTTCTACAAGATTATGGAATAGGAGGCAAACTTTTGCAAGCAATTAAAGGTCTTTACATGGATAGTCAGGCAGCAGTTAGAGTAGACGGTATATTGAGTTCATGGTTCAGAGTAGTTTCAGGGGTAAGACAAGGCTGCAACCTGTCTCCATTGTTGTTCATATTATTTATGGATCATATGTTGAAAACAATAGACTGGCTGGATGAGATTAAGATATGTGAACACAAAATAAGCAGTCTTGCATATGCGGATGACTTAGTTGTGATGGCAGATTCGATTGAAAGTTTGCAAAGTAATATTTCAGAGATAGATCAGAAATGTAAGGACTATGGTATGAAGATTAGCATCTCCAAAACGAAAGTAATGTCAGTGGGAAAGAAATATAAACGGATTGAGTGCCAAATAGGAGGAACAAAGTTAGAACAGGTGGACGGTTTCAACTACTTAGGATGCATATTCTCACAGGATGGCAACATAGTGAAAGAACTGGAAGCGAGGTGTAGCAAAGCTAATGCAGTGAGCGCTCAGCTACGATCTACTCTCTTCTGCAAGAAGGAAGTCAGTACCAAGACTAAGTTATCTGTGCACCGTTCAATCTTTCGACCAACTTTGTTGTATGGGAGCGAAAGCTGGGTGGATTCAGGTTACCTTATCAACAACGTTGAGGTTACGGATATGAAAGTAGCTAGGATGATTGCAGGTACTAGTAGATGGGAACAATGGCAGGAGGGTGTCCACAATGAGGAAATCAAAGAAAAACTGGGAATGAACTCTATAGATGTAGCAGTCAGGGCGAACAGGCTTAGATGGTGGGGTCATGTTACACGCATGGGAGAAGCAAGGTTACCCAAGAGACTCATGGATTCAGCAGTAGAGGGTAGGAGGAGTCGGGGCAGACCGAGGAGAAGGTACCTGGATTCGGTTAAGAATGGTTTTGAAGTAATAGGTATAACATCAGAAGGGGCACCAATGTTAGCACTGAATAGGGGATCATGGAGGAACTGTATAAGGGGGGCTATGCTCCAGACTGAACGCTGAAAGGCGTAATCAGTCTTAAATGATGATGATGATGATGATGGTAGAAGCTTTTTCAAACAACCACTTTTCAAATATGATTTCTTATTGAGAAATTCAATGTGCAATCTTTTCTTATACACAGGATGTAAATGCCTTTACTTCTGCGTACTTGGTATCACTGCGCTATAATACAAATCATTTTCATTTACAAATGCCGACCTTAGGAAAACTGGAGTCACTGTTGGAAGAAACGAGAAATGGCTGGATGGTATCGCAATTTTAGTGGTCTGCAGTGTAATAGTGCTGCTACTTTCGGCAAGTACGATGGGACGGCCACTGTCGCCATTCTGGTACACCTACATCTACATCTTCATATATACTCCGCTAGCCATTAAGCGGTGTGTGGCGGAGGGCACAAATCGCGCCAAAGTCATATTTCTCCCCGTCTGTTCCACTCGCGGATCGCGCGAGGGAGAAACGACTGTCTGGCCGCTTCAGTACGAGCTCTAATTTCCCTTATCTTTGATTGGTGATCATTGCCCCGTGATTTGAAAGTTGGTGGTAATAATATATGTTCTACATCCTCGGCGAAGAGCTTAGCACGTCGTCTATCTGCAAGTGTGTCCCACTTCAAACTTTCTATGGGATTAGTAATGCTCTCGCGATGGCTAAATGTACCAGTCACGAATCTTGCCGCTCTTCTTTGGACCTTCTCAATCTCTTAAATCAGACCCAACTGGTAAGGGTCCCATACAAAGGAACAATACGACTGAACGATCTAACGTATTGTAAGCTATTTCCTTTGTTGAAGGACTGCGTCGCTTCAGGATTCTACCAATAAACCGCAATCTAAAGTTCACCTTGCAGGTAACTTGTGTAATCTGATCTTACCATTTGAGATCATTTCGAATAGTCACACCCAGATACTTGACGGATGTTACCGCTTCCAAAGACTGGGCATTTATTTTGTACTCGTACATTAATGGGGATTTTCGTCTTGCTATACACAGTAGCTTACACTTACTAGTATTTACTAATATTGAGAGATAAGTGCCAGTCATTACATCATGCATTAATTTTCTGCAAATCCTCATTGATTTGTTCACAACTTTCGTGTGATACTATTTTCCTCTAGACTAAAGTATCATCGGCAAACTGTCTAATGTCGCTGTCAATACCATCAACCAAATCGTTTATGTAAATCTTAAAAAGCATCGGACCTATTACACTGCCCTGGGGCACATCTGTGGTTACGCTTGTTTCTGTTGAAGTTTCCCAGTTCAGGACGGCGTACTGCTCCCTGCCTGTTATAAAACTATCTATCCAACCGCATATGTTATCGGATAGGCCGTAAGCGCACACTTTTTGGAGCAACCGACAGTGGGGAACTGAGTCGAACGCCTTTCGAAAGTCGAGAGATATGGCATCGACCTGGGAGCCGGTATCTAGAACCTGTTGTATATCATGCAGAAAGAGGGCCAGCTGTGTCTCGCATGACCGCTGTTTTCTAAAACCATGCTGGTTTCTGCAGATGCGCTTCTCAGAGTCTAGGAAGGTCATTAAGTCTGAACAAAGAATATGTTCCATTATTCTACAACAAATCGATGTCAATGAAATTGGCCGGTAATTATGTGCATCCGATTTTCTGCCCTTTCTATAGATTACTATGACCTGGGTCTTCTTCCAGTCCCGTGGAACTTTCCGCTGTTTCAATGATCTCTGACAGATGATGGATAAGAATGGTACTATGTTTGTAGCATAGTCAACATAAAATCTTATGGGGATACCGTCTGAGCCAGATGCCTTCCTGGCGTCTAAGGATCTTAACTGTTTTAGAATCCCAGATACACTAAACACTATGTCAGCCACCCTTGCGTTTGTTCGATAATTGAAGGGGGGAATGGTGCTGCAGTCCTCTACCGTAAACGAGTTTTGAAAACTAGATTTAGAATTTCGGCCTTCTGTTTATCATCATCGTGTACTGTCAGCAAGAGAAGGTATTGAATTATTTGTAGCGTTCATTGATTTTACGTACGACCAAAATTTTTTGTGGTGATTTTTTGAATCTGCAAATAAAACATTGCTTTTAAATTCGTTAAAAGAATCTCTCATTGACTTTTTGACAGCTGCTTTCATTTCGCATGATTTCTGTTTGTCAGCGGGGCAGTGACTACGTTTAAAACGACTGTGCAAAATTCTGTGCTTCCTCAGCAACTTCCTAATATGGTTGTTGTACCAAGGTGAATCCTTCCCCCCCCCCCCCCCCCCGTATAGTTTTGCTGGGCACCTAGCACATGGTGGACAATACCTTTAAATTCTGACCAAAGATGCTCAACTTTTTTTTGTGTCCCTCGGTGAATGCTCGGAGCTGACTATGAAGATATTCATTATTGACACTTTTATTTGGTTTCCCAAACAAGAACACTCTAAACCACTCTAGATTAACTTCCTCATAAAGATCAGGTCTCTTTGTCACCAAGATATATAATGTGTTCCCATCTCGAGTTGGTTTTCTAACGGTTCTGGTGGTTAATGGTTCTGCCTTTGTGCAGGCAGTGCGCTGCGAACCGGGCGTCAATTTGCTAGCTGCGCTCTCGCCACGGCAGGGTGTCAGTGAGGGCTGCAGAAGCGGGCAGACGGGGCACGCTGTGTGACGCAGCCACCCCGCCGCCGCCGCCGCCGCCGCCGCCGCCGCCGCCCGCAGAATCGGCCCCCGCCATCAGTCTCCGGCACTGCGGGCGCCGACCCACCGCCTGTCGGCGTTCAATTAAGCCTCGTTAGCCGCGCCGCAGCTGCCAGCGCCGGCCGCGAAACCGCACCGCACCACGTCCAGTCCCACTCGCCACACTCTCAACGGCATTTCAGCACGTTCACGACGTATAGCAGCGAGCAGCCGCAATTTGGTTTTGATTTCCTTCATCTAAAAAGCACCGTCGCCGGTTTCGAATGTATACATTCAACATCAGATGGTATTGCCAATTAGTGGTTGACGTCATATCTAAAGAAATACATGTTGCCACTAGGAGCTGCTTTCAGTGGATAATGCTTACTGCCGATACGAGTCTCATTAGGAAGTATAGTTTCTTAAGACGACATACTTTACAACGGACATATCTCACGACAATGTGGTGCCAGAATAGTGTTGCCGTCAACACTGCTGCAATGTGGATACTATAGACACCAATATTGCGGTCTTGTCGGGCAATATTGCTGATGCAGTAGGCTTTCGCAGGTATTTGCCGAGGTATTGTCAAGGTGTTGCCGATTTTGTTCACCAAGGATGGAGAATATCTCGTATGGCGGGTCTTTCCTTCCTCTCGCCTCGCCAGTAAAAGTTTCCACCTCACACACACCTTGCTTGCGACAGCGCTGCAGTGCCAGACCACGTAATTTAAGCAGTGTTTTCAGTTTGAAACACGGTTACCGTACGTAGTAGCAAGCAATTTGTTTTCTACACAAAACTGGACGCACGAGAGAACATTGGACCCCATAAACGTGATACATATGTCATGGGGCCCAAGTCTGCTATGGCCTGTAGCCCACCTGACCCATATACCTCTGTCTCCGATTTAGTTATTTCCAATCTCTGTCAGAAAAATACGTTCCAATGCCTCGATTTTACCATTATTGCATACTATCACAACTCAGTCAGAATTCTGGTGTCACTAACTCCATATGGCATATCCCATGAATGAGGGACTGCTGACATCGCTATTTGATCCCTCAACCCCAAGCCAGACAAACAAAGAAGTTCTTGAGACAACCAAAATCAAACGTTAAATATACTAAAATGAAACTTCCTTGCCGATTAAAACTGTGTGCCGGACCGAGACTCAAACTCGGGACCGTTGCCTTTGGCGGCCAAGTACTCTACCATCTGAGCTATCCAAGCACGACTCATCTACATCTACATCTACATGGATACTCTGCAAATCGGATTTAAGTGCCTGATAGAGGGTTCATTGAACCACTTTCACAATTCTCTATTATTCCAGTCTTGTATAGCGCGCAGGAAGAATGAACACCTATATCTTTCCGTACGAACTCTGATTTCCCTTATTTTATCGTGGTGACCGTTCCTCCCTATGTAGGTCGGTGTCAACAAAATATTTTCGCATTCGGAGGAGAAAGTTGGTGATTGGAATTTCGTGAGAAGATTCCGCCGCAACGAAAAATGTCTTTCTTTTAATGATTTCCAGCCCAAATCCTCTATCATTTCTGTGACACTCTCACCCATATTTTGCGATAATACAAAACTTCTTGCCTTTCTTTCAACTTTTCAGATGTACTCCGTCAGTCCTATCTGGTAAGGATCCCACACGGCGCAGCAGTATTCTAAAAGAGGACGGACAAGCGTAGTGTAGGCAGTCTCATCAGTAGGTCTGTTACATTTCCTAAATGTCCTTTCACGACCCGTCCTCACAGTTAGGAGAGAAGGTACTGGCGGAATTAAAGCTGTGAGGACGGGTCGTGAGTCGTGGTTGGATACCTGAGATGGTAGAGCACTTAGCCGCGAATGGCAACGGTCCCGGGTTTGAGTCTCGGTCCGGCACACAGTTTTAATCTGCCAGGAAGTTTCATACCAGCGCACACCCCGCTGCAGGGTGAAAATGTTATTCTGCGTTAAATATACTGTCGCTACTGCTCCAGCAGGAATCCGTGCGTCAAAATAAATCCGACCGCCTGATGCAAGGGTGCGATGCGAACTTACCCCAGCAAGTGAACTTCTGCAAAATATTTTAAGAAATGTGTGAAATCAACATCTCCGCGTTAAAATAAGGCCTAATCACTGACAATGACGATACAAACTGTCTGAGAAGAGAAGAATAGTGAAGCACTCACAAGGGGTATTGAAACGAAATGGAACTTCACGAATGGATAGGGTAAGTGCTGTTATTTCGATGACTACAAAATCGAGTCAATTTTACACAAAATTTGGCAGTAATAGCACACAGTACGACGTTGCACACCGTGTAGCCCGGGTGTATGGAACCATTCAATTCGGGAGGATGTCATCAAGCCACTGAATCCTCTCGTGAGGAAAGCTGGCCCACAACTCTTGTAACTGGTCATTGATATCCTGAATACTCGCACTGGGACGGAATTGAGGTCCGGGCTGCTCCCACGAACGTTCTATCGAGAACAGATATGGACATCTTGTTGGTCACAGAAACTCAATATCATGCAGGCATTGCAGAGGGTTAACAGCCGTGTGTGGGCGAGCACTGTCCTATTCGTAAATTCCACCAGGGTACTACACTCAAGAGCCAAAGAAACTGGTTCACCTGCCTAATATAGTGTGGGACCTCCACGAGCATGCAGACGTGTCGCAACACGACGAGGCATGGACTCTATTAATGTCTGAAGTAGTGCAGGAGGGAACTGACACCATGAATCCTGCAGGGCTGTCCATAAATCCTTAAGAGTACGAGGGGTTGGAGATCTCTTCTGAACAGCACGTTGCAAGACATCACAGATATTCTTAACAATGTTCATGCCTGGGACATTTGGTGGCCAGCGAACGTGTTTAAACTTAGAGGAGTGTTCCTGGAGCAACAATGTAGCAATTCTGGACTTGTAGATTGTCGCATTCTCCTGTTGGAATTGCTCAAGTCCGTCGGAATGCACAACGGACATAAATGGATGCAGGTGATCAGACAGGATGCTTACGTACGCGTCACCTGAAGGAGTCGTATTTACACGTATCAGGGGTCCCATATCATTCCAACTGGACACGCCCCACACCATTACAGAACCTCCATCAGCTTGAACAGTCCCCTGTTGACATTCAGGGTCCATAGATTGATGAGGTTGTCTCCGTACCCATACACGTCCATCCGCTCGATACAATTAGATACCAGGCGACATGTTTCCAGTCATCAACAGTCCAATCTTGGTATTGAAGGGCCGAGGCTAGGCGTAAAGCTCTGTATCGTGCAGTCATCAAAGTTGCACGTGTGGGCTTTCGCCTCGGAAAGCCCATATGGATGATGTTTCGTTGAATGGTTCGCGCTGCCTTGTTGATGGCCCAACATTGAAATATGCAGCAATTTGCGGAAGGGTTGCACTTCTGTTAACTTGAACGATTCTCTTCAGTCGTCCCTGGTCCCATTCCTGCAGGATCTTTTTCCAGCCGCAGCGATGTTGAAGATTTGATGTTTTACCGGATTCCTGATAAGCGCGGTACACTCGTGAAATGGTCGTACGGGAAAATCCCAACTTCATCGCTACCTCGGAGATGCTACGTCCCATCGCTTGTGCGCCGACTGTAACACGACGTTCAAACTCACTTAAATCTTGATAACACGCCATTGTAGCAGCAGTAACTGATCTAACAACTACGCCAGACACTTGTTATCTTGTACAGGCGTTGCCGACCGCAGCGCCGTATTCTGCCTGTTTACATATCTCTGTATTTGAATACGCATAGCAGTTTCTTTGGCGCTTCAGTGTATCACATAAGATGTAACATATGAGAACGCGGGATGTCTGTGACGTACCGTTGTGCCGTCAGCGTTCCCTAAATCGCTACGACCTGTGATCTGTGATCTGAAGTCATACCCCCGGCTACGGCAACATCATCAGGCCACGAGTAACGCTGTGCCTATGCAAAACATTGGCGGCATACTCGCCGACGGTGGTCGTCCAGTGTAGTGCAGAAACGTTATTTATTGGTGAACAGAATGCGAAGCCATTTATCAGCAGTCCATGCTTCCAGGTCACGGCATTACTCCGAAAGCAATCATTTGCGTTGCGGTGTTAACGGGAGCCTTGTACAATTCGTCCAGCGGGCCAAATGGAAACTGACAATGAGGCCCCTTTCTGTCAGGCGCTAATAATGCTGTGCCAAACGAGTATGCGGAAGTTCTGTGTCCTTGACAACGTCACAGTGATCAAGTCCCTTTTATGCCTACCAGGCCTAACAACAACATTAATGCACTCTGGTGGCCTGCTGGAATGCGCGCTCTATGAAATCAAAATCTACTGCTATGTAGCAGTCAATATCGTGTAGTCACATACTTGAATCCTCTTTGCCATGTCGCGTACAAGGTGGTCGAGACAGTCCTTTCGAGCTTGTCCCACTTTTGGTTGGTGGTCCTTCTAATATCACCCAGTGTATCAGTATACGGTTCCAGTCACGACATACCGCCAGCTATATCTGGACCGAAGCCATCTCGTCTAAGTTCATGTCAGCAGATATCGCAGACCACTCCATTTCGTTGATTCCTAATTTCTGGAGGCAGGTATTCACTATGTGGGTGGGTTGTGTTGCGTCATCCTTCTGAAAGACGAACGCGTCTTTGAAATGTTGCCAGAAGGTACGGAGTATAAGTTGAAGGGCCAGTTGAGCTACTGCAAATTACCCTCAAAAGCGAGGAGAGGTCAAAACTATGGCAACCCATCGAGGCGAGTGGACCTGCGTGCTTCAGGCGTCTATTGGTAGTAGATCACCTCTGCACTCTTCTATAACGATCACAAGGCGTCAGCGACTGTGCGACTCGTCTTTGAAGAGAACCAGACGCCGTCGACCCACAGTTGATTTCAGATATCCCGTTGACCACCTTCTCCCCACACTACACTTTTGGGCACCTAGAGACCAAACTGGTTGTGTGGAGACTATTTCGTTCTCTCTGGGCCAATGAAACCCTCTCAGGTACCTCCAAAAAGACAACGCCAACTCTGTTGCATACTCGTCCATGAAATTTGTGGGTAGTGGCCATCAGCTGACGCTGTAGACTACATGTTGAGCACCACAGCTGACAAATTTTAATGAAAACCACATTAGCTGTATAATTTCACATTTACTATGCTATGACAGTTTCGCTTTTAGAACATCTTCATGTTGCCGAGTTGTGTTAAGTCATGAAACGACAATCAGAGCATTTATGTCTTGTACACAACTCGGCAACCTGATATAAGAACGTAACCGATTGTGGCACAATAAATATGCTATTATACAGCTGAGATGGTTATCATTCACTATTATTACTCTCTATTAGGAAGAAATGACGCACCATGAAAGAATTTTCGTGAATGGGACGGAAATTGGTAAATGTGCTGTACATGTACAAACAGATGATTACAATTTCAGAAAAAAATGGATGATTTATTCAAGAGAAAGAGATTCACAAATTGAGCAAGTCAAGAACGCTTTGGTACACCTCTGGCACTTCTGCAAGTAGTTTTTCGGCTTGGCATTAATTGACAAGGATATTGTGCTAAATTCTGTCTGACTGGAGCATTCGATCGTCAAAATCCCGAGATGGTCGGAGAGCTGCTCCCATAATTCTTCAGAAGGTGTCAATTGGGGAAAGACCCGACGACCTTGCTGGCCAAGGCACGGTTTGGCAAACTCGAACACAGTAGCAATTCTCGCCGTGTGCACGCGGGCACTGTCTTCCAGACAGCCCAGGATGGCTTACCAAGAAGGGCACCAAAAACTGGCGTAGAGTATCGTCGACGCACCGCTGCGTTGTAAGAGTGCCGTTGATGACAATCAAAGGGGTCCTGCTATGAAAAGAAATGATACCCTAGGCCATCACTCGTGGTTATCGGACCGTGTGGCGGACACAGTAAGCTTGGTGGGCCACTGTCGAGGGCGAGTCTAGACACGTCTTCAGTCTGGAATCTCAGTGACTGAAGCTGGATTGTCTTCATTGATGAGCCCCACTTCCAACTAAGCCCGGATGTCCAGCGAATCGTGGCGCCCTTAATGCACAGCGGTGTTTCGACGGTATTCTAGGCCCCGTTTTGTTGCCTTCATGAGAAGCCATCCTGCGCTTAAATTTCAGCAAGATAATGTCAGCCCGAACACGGTGAAGTTTCCACTGGTTGTCTTCGTGGCTGCCAAACTTTGCCTTGGCCAGCAGTATCGCCAGATCTCTCCCTAGTTGAGAACGTTTGCAGCGTTATGGACAGGTCCATCCAATGCTCTAAGGTTCCAACTGAACAGAATTTGACATGGTATTCCTCAGGAGGACAACCAACAAATCTGTCAATTAATGCCAAATCGAATAACTGCTTGCATAATGGCCGAGACGGAGTAACGTATTATTGACTTCCATAATTTGTCTAGCTTCTTTCCATTGCACAAATCTTCCCATTACTCTGAAATAGTAATCGCTGTGTTTGTTTATCTGTGTACGAACATCACATCTATCGATTTTCGTCCCATTCGAGTACTTCCTTTTTAGAGCTGTTTAGCTGCGTGTTTCTTCAGTAGCCAGGTCGGAAGACTACTCCACTGTCGGCACTAGTAGTGGTGTGGTGTAAGGCAGTTCGCTGTAACTGACCAGCGCAGCGCCAAAGCGCGCCCTTGCGCACAGGACGGGATGCCGTGGAGGGAAGAGCAGGGTTGTGGCCATTGATATTGTAATGGCGGCGCGGACAGGTGCCGGACCTGGTCACGCATTGATATTAAAATGTGCGGCCTATTTGGTTACAAGGCCGGCCCTTACTCGGCCCTCACTACTCTCTTGAAGACACTAGTGCTTCCCTTGGTACGTCACGACAACAGGGAAATCTCTGTCCGCCAGATCCACATCTCGTCATTAATGTTCGTAAGTCATCCTCAGAAGCTGATTTGATATCACCCAACCTTCTTTCTTCAAATGGTTCAAACAGCTCTGAGCACTATGGGACTTACATTTGAGGCCATCAGTCCCCTAGAACTTAGAACTACTTAAACCTAACTAACCTAAGGACATCACACACATCCATGCCCGAGGCAGGATTCGAACCTGCAAATTGCAAAATGAAAAACGGGCATGGACACAGGAAAATGCGAATTTGTAGAAGCATGCATGAGTATGAGAAAGATAAATGCTGTTCATAGGAAAATTGAGGTCATCATTGGAGATAAGAGAAACATCTGTATTAATATGAAAAGCACAAGTGGCAAGTCACACAAAGTAAACAAAGAAGTGTGAAACATAGAAGGAATATACAGAAGGGGACAAACTTAAGGATAATGTCACGGAAAGGGAAGAGCAGCTTGATGAAGATGAGAAGAAGTGCGTTGAAGTACCTAAGTCAGAACATGGCACCAAGGATTGACACAATTCCCTCAGCATTATTGAAATTCTTGAGAGAACCAGCCATGGCAAAGCTCTTTCATCTGGTATGCAGGACACATATGGAGCAGGGAGACAGATTGAATAGGAAATACACCCAGGCTTCAAGAATGTAATAATCTCAGGTTCGAAGAAGATAGGTATTCATAGGTGTGAATGTAGTCGACAATCGGCTTAAGAACTCATAGCTGCAGAATAGCAATGCGAGGTATTTACAGAAGAACCGAAAGACTCATTGAAGCCGACATCGAGGAAGATCAGTCTGGGTCCCGGTGAAATGTAAGAACACACGAGGCAATACTGCCCATTATGTTAAAAGATATTCTGAAAAATGGCAAGCTTAGTCTTCTATCATTTGTAGGTTTAGAGATACGTTTTGACAATATTGGAATTCTGAAATAGCAGGGGTAAAAGGAAGGGAGCGAAGTTATCTATAACCTGCAGAGATACTAGACTGCTGTTATACGAGTCGAATGATATGAAGGGGATGCAGTAGTGAGACAAGGTTGTAGCCAACTCACGATGCTATTCAGCCAGTAGACGTGGCAACTAAAGAGAAATTTTCTGTAAAAGATCCATATTTTAACATATAACGTAAATTTAAGTATTAGAATTTCTTTTCTGAATATGTTTAGAGTGTTGTCTTCCGCAGAAGTGAAACGTGAACGATAAATATTTCAGAAAAGGTGGGAAGATCATATAATTGATGAGGAGATGCTAAATGAAACAGAGGAGAAAAAATGTTAATGGCACAACTTAATTAAATCAAAGTATTCTGACCGGTTTGATGCTACCACCACTGTTTCCTCTCTTGTAGCAACTTCTTCATATCAGAGTAACACTTAGACCCAAAATGTTCAGTTATTTGTTTAATGTAGTCCAGTCTCAGCATTCCCATACGGAGTATACCCTCTTCGGTTCATCTAGTAGTATGCAGCGAAAAGGAAATATTCGAATGGGACAGAAATCAGTAGATCTGATACACATGGATAGATAAACAACGGATTGAAATTTCAGAAAAATTGATTTACTCAAGAAAAAGAGCTTCTGAAATTGAGCAAGTCAGAAAAACGTTGGACCACCTCTGGCCCTTGTGCAAGCTGTTACTCGGCTTGGCATTGATTGATAGATTTTTTGGATGGCCCCCTGATGGATGTTGTTGTTGTTGGTGTTGTGGTCTTCAGTCCTGAGACTGGTTTGATGCAGCTCTCCATGCTACTCTATACTGTGCAAGCTTCTTCATCACCCAGTACCTACTGCAGCCTACATCCTTCTGAATCTGCTTGGTGTATTCATCTCTTGGTCTCCCTCTTCGATTTTTACCCTCCACGCTGCCCTCCAGTACTAAATTGGTGATCGATTGATGCCTCGGAACTAGTCCTATAAACCGATCCCTTCTTCTAGTCAAGTTGTGCCACAAACTCCTCTTCTCCCCAATCCTATTCAATACTTCCTCATTAATTATGTGATCTATCCATCTAATCTTCACCATTCTTCTGTAGCACCACATTTCGAAAGCTTCTATTCTCTTCTTGTTATCGTCCATGTTTCACTTCCATACATGGATACACTCCATACAAATACTTTCAGAAACGACTTCCAGACACTTAAATCAATACTCGATGTTAACAAATTTCTCTTCTTCAGAAACACTTTCCTTGCCATTGCCAGTTTACATTTTATATCCTCTCTACTTCGACCATCATCGGTTACTTTGCTCCCCAAATAGCAAAACTCCTTTACTACTTTAAGTGTTTCATTTCCTAATCTAATTCCCTCAGCATCACCCGACTTAATTCGACTACATTCCATTATCCTCGTTTTGCTTTTCTTGATGTTCATCTTATACCTTCCTTTGAAGACACTATCTATTCCGTTCAACTGCTCTTCCAAGTCCTTTGCTGTCTCTGACAGAATTACAATGTCATCGGCGAACCTCGAAGTTTCTTTAACACCTACTCCGAACTTTTGTTTTGTTTCCTTTACTGCTTGCTCAATATACAGATTGAATAGCATCGGGGAGAGGCTACAACCCTGTCTCACTCCTTCCCAACAACTGCTTCCCTTTCATGTCCCTCGACTCTTCTAACTGCCATCTGGTTTCTGTACAAATTGTAAATAGCCTTTCGCTCCCTGTATTTTACCCCTGCCACCTTTAGAATTTGAAAGAGAGTATTCCAGTCAACATTGTCAAAAGCTTTCTCTAAGTCTACAAATGCTAGAAACGTAGGTTTGCCTTTCCATAATCTAGCGTCTAAGATAAGTCGTAGGGTCAGTATTGCCTCACGAGTTCCAACATTTCTACGGAATCCAAACTGATGTTCCCCGAGGTCGGCTTCTACCAGATCTTCCATTCGTCTGTAAAGAAGTCGCGTTAGTATTCTGCAGCTGTGACTTCTTAAACTGATAGTTCGGTAATTTTCACATCTGTCCAACTCCTGCTTTCTTTGGGATTGGAATTACTACACTCCTGGAAATTGAAATAAGAACACCGTGAATTCATTGTCCCAGGAAGGGGAAACTTTATTGACACATTCCTGGGGTCAGATACATCACATGATCACACTGACAGAGCCACAGGCACATAGACAAAGGCAACAGAGCATGCACAATGTCGGCACTAGTACAGTGTATATCCACCTTTCGCAGCAATGCAGGCTGCTATTCTCCCATGGAGACGATCGTAGAGATGCTGGATGTAGTCCTGTGGAACGGCTTGCCATGCCATTTCCACCTGGCGCCTCAGTTGGACCAGCGTTCGTGCTGGACGTGCAGACCGCGTGAGACGACGCTTCATCCAGTCCCAAACATGCTCAATGGGGGACAGATCCGGAGATCTTGCTGGCCAGGGTAGTTGACTTACACCTTCTAGAGCACGTTGGGTGGCACGGGATACATGCGGACGTGCATTGTCCTGTTGGAACAGCAAGTTCCCTTGCCGGTCTAGGAATGGTAGAACGATGGGTTCGATGACGGTTTGGATGTACCGTGCACTATTCAGTGTCCCCTCGACGATCACCAGTGGTGTACGGCCAGTGTAGGAGTTCGCTCCCCACACCATGATGCCGGGTGTTGGCCCTGTGTGCCTCGGTCGTATGCAGTCCTGATTGTGGCGCTCACCTGCACGGTGCCAAACACGCATACGACCATCATTGGCACCAAGGCAGAAGCGACTCTCATCGCTGAAGACGACACGTCTCCATTCGTCCCTCCATTCACGCCTGTCGCGACACCACTGGAGGCGGGCTGCACGATGTTGGGGCGTGAGCGGAAGACGGCCTAACGGTGTGCGGGACCGTAGCCCAGCTTCATGGAGACGGTTGCGAATGGTCCTCGCCGATACCCCAGGAGCAACAGTGTCCCTAATTTGCTGGGAAGTGGCGGTGCGGTCCCCTACGGCACTGCGTAGGATCCTACGGTCTTGGCGTGCATCCGTGCGTCGCTGCGGTCTGGTCCCAGGTCGACGGGCACGTGCACCTTCCGCCGACCACTGGCGACAACATCGATGTACTGTGGAGACGTCACGCCCCACGTGTTGAGCAATTCGGCGGTACGTCCACCCGGCCTCCCGCATGCCCACTATACGCCCTCGCTCAAAGTCCGTCAACTGCACATACGGTTCACATCCACGCTGTCGCGGCATGCTACCAGTGTTAAAGACTGCGATGGAGCTCCGTATGCCACGGCAAACTGGCTGACACTGACGGCGGCGGTGCACAAATGCTGCGCAGCTAACGCCATTCGACGGCCAACACCGCGGTTCCTGGTGTGTCCGCTGTGCCGTGCGTGTGATCATTGCTTGTACAGACCTCTCGCAGTGTCCGGAGCAAGTATGGTGGGTCTGACACACCGGTGTCAATGTGTTCTTTTTTCCATGTCCAGGAGTGTATATTCTTCTTGAAGTCTGAGGGAATTTCGCCTGTCGCATACATCTTGCTCACTAGATGGTAGAGTTTTGTCAGAACTGGTTCTCGCAAGGTTGTTAGTAGTTCTAATGAAATGTTGTCTACTCCTGGGGCCTTGTTTCGACTTAGGTCTTTCAGTGCTCTGTCAAACTCTTCACGCAGTATCATATCTCCCATTTCATCTTCATCTACATCCTCTTCCATTTCCATAATATTGTCCTCAAGAACATCGCCCCTGTATAGACCCTCTATATACTCCTTCCAGCTTTCTGCTTTCCCTTCTTTGCTTAGAACTGGGTTTCCATCTGAGCTCTTGATATTCATGCAAGTGGTTCTCTTTTCTCCAAAGGTCTCTTTAAGTTTCCTGTAGGCAGTATCTATCTTACCCCTCGTGAGATAAGCCTCTACATCCTTACATTTGTCCTCTAGCCATCCCTGCTTAGCCATTTTGCACTTCCTGTCGATCTCATTTTTGAGACGTTTGTATTCCTTTTTGCCTACTTCACTTACAGCATTTTTGTATTTTCTCCTTTCATCATTTAAATTCAGTATCTCTTCTGTTACCCAAGGATTTCTACTAGCCCTCGTCTTTTTACCTACTTGATCCTCTACTGCCTTCACTACTTCATCCCTAAAAGCTACCCATTCTTCTTCTACTGTATTTCTTTCCCCGATTCCTGTCAATTGTTCTCTTATGCTCTCCCTGTAACTCTGTACAACCTCTGGTTCGTTCAGTTTATCCAGGTCCCATCTCCTTAAATTCCCACCTTTTTGCAGTTTCTTCAGTTTCTTCACCCCTGAGGGATATCATGCCAAATTGGCATGGTTTAAATGGCTCTAAGCACTATGGGACTTAACATCTGAGGTCATCAGTCCCCAAGACTTAGAACTACTTACACCTAACTATCATAAGGACAACACACACATCCATGCCCGAGGAAGGATTCGAACCTGCGACCGTAGCAGCAGCGCGGTTCCGGACTGAAGCGCCTAGAACCACTCGGCCACAGCGACCGGCTTGGGACGTTAGATCGTCAGAATCCTGACCTTGTTGGATGGCTGTGTGCCAATGCTCCAAATGTTCTGAATTGTGGAGCGATGCCGTGAACCTGCTGTCCAAGACAGAATTTGGCAAGCATGAAGACAAGCAGAAGAAATAGCGCTCCCTCCTTCAAGATCCTTCCAACGTTTGTTACAGGGGGTTTGCCTTCAAATGTTTCACACCGGACACATCAACGGCCACCTGTCTGATGGAGCATAAAACGTGATTCATCTGAAAAGGTCACCTGTGGCCACTCAGTGGTCGTTCAGTTGCGGTAATGGCGTGCAAATTCCAGCCTTCTTCGACGATGAGCGGCATTCAGCACTGGAGTATGAACCAGGCGCCTTTGGCGTAGGCCCATACGCAACATTCGCTGAACGATCGTTCAGGGGACACTGTTGGTAGCCTCTTGGTTCACCTGGGCGGTCAGTTGTTCAACAGTTGCACGTGTATCCATCAGTACACATCTCTGCAGCCGTCGTTCACCCTTGTCATCTTGGCCTGTGGTCCACCACAGTTGCCTCGGTACCGGTTTTCGATAGCGCCATTTTGGCGGGCACGGTACACTTTAACCACGGCTACCAGTTTACAAACTTAGTTATTTCGGATAAGCTTTCATCCTTCTTACAAAAGTCAATGATCATGCGCTTTTAGATTGAGCCGTGATAACTCCGAACTATGCGTTTCCTTCAACTTAGCTGTCTACCTGTGTTAGATTTTCCGCCGTTGTTGCGGTCATGCCGTGGTTCTTCCTCCTTCTACGTGTGGCAGGAGCGATGTGTATCGCTATTTGCACCGTGTACCATCTTTGGTCTTGTGCATATAGTTTCCGGCTAGGGTGTGTGCGGGCAGTCAGTCGGTTCGTGCGGACCAGGGAGGATATCTCCGTGCAGCGCAGTCGGCTGGGTCCGCTGGCGGTCCCTGCGCAGTGTCGGAGCGTGTGTGGAGCTGCCCCATGGCTACGAGACTTCGTGGCTCACGGACGCAGGACGTCAAAGTTGAGTGGTGTCTTAAGTACCCAAGCCACGCCCGTTCATGTTGTGTCGTTCATTTCGGTGGTTCGCTGTTGGGGAGCTTTTCCTGTGAGCAACACCGAGTGTTTGTAGTGGTGAAATCGAGCTGCCGTGCGGTGGAATTAACTATATTGGTTAACTACAATTCAAGTGCACCAGCGGAATTTTCTGCCTTGTGGCCGTAAGGGTTCTGGTTACCTGCGCTGGCCACTGACGTAAATTCAGACAGTGTTTTTTTTTTTTTTTTGGGCGGAGTTAACTATATTACCTAATTTCAAATTCAAGTGTACCAGCAGAATTTTCTGCCTTGTGGCCGTTAGTGTTCTGGTAACCTGCCCTGGCCACTGACGTAAATTCAGGCAGTGTTCTTTTTGGGTGGAGTTAACTGTATTACCTTATTTCAAATTCAAGTATACCAGCGGAATTTTCTGCTTTGTGGCCGTTAGTGTTCCGGTTACCTGCCGTGACCACGAAAGTCATTTCAGGCAGTGTCCTGTCCTCACCTGTTGTCGTTGTCCAAAACGGTGTTTAGTTTTGACAGCTTAACACATATTTCATTTTGGATAATCACGTCCGTAACAGTTTGGTCATGTAGCGATTGGTGGCTAGCAAGTGGTTTGGTCGGTCGGTCCGTGACTGTCTCTTGGTTGGGCTACCGACGGATCAAGTGTACTTGGGCCCACCACCTGTCTCACCTAAGTGAACGATAATGTTTCGAGGGCAGCCCTCCCCCCTTCCCCGGAGGCGCGTCTGAGTGCTGTTGTCTATAATGTCCTTTTCATGGGTGTTTAATGGTCTGTTGTTAATCTATTATAGCCAATGCTTTAAAGTAAAAAAAATTTTTACTGTGTTTTATGTAAATCAAGGGCCTTCAGTCCGCATAATGGTCCAAATGGCTCTGAGCACTATGGGACTTAACATCAGTGGTCATCAGTCCCCTAGACTTAGAACTATTTAAACCTAAAGACATCACACACATCCATGTCCGAGGCAGGATTCGAACCTGCGACCGTAGTGGTCGCGCGGTGCCGGACTGACGCGCCTAGAACCGCTCGGCCACCGCGGCCGGCTTTAAATTCTGGCAAGTAGGTATTTGCTGAAAGTTACTGTTGTTGTGCTATCCTTTCATTTAGTGCGCTGTCAGCCACTTAAAACTTAAATGTTTAAGGTTTTTTGAATTTTTGGAAAATCAATTGTGGGCCTTCAGCCGCTTAAAACCTTATTCTTAAAATTTCCCCTTAAGCGAAAACATTGCGCCCTTCTGCCTTAAAAGATTATGGTAATATATTTTAAAATTTTAAAATTTAATTGTGGCCTTCAGCTGTTGGTATTGCACCTTGTTTACGTTTGTTCTATCCACTTTTGCGTTGAGCCTTTCAGCCTAGCTGTGATATATACATGTATATATTTTAATTATTTTATTTGAAATTTTAACTGCGTGTCTTCAGCCACTTGAAATTTATTTTGTTGATTTTTAAGATTTCTTGTTTGAAGGCCTTCAGCCGTGAGAGAATTGGATTTTGAAACTCGTAGTTGTAACGGTTCGGCTATGTGCCGTTTTGGTTTAAATGTGTTATTAAATTACAATTTTGAAGTGAAACTGACCGCCACCTTATTTGGCCCTTTCCACAATCCTTATCATCTGTTCTGCCCTGCGGGCTTTGCGGGCGTACCATAGATGTCAAATAAATTGCTCCGTTTCCGCGTTACAACAAGCGCACTGTTTCCGGCGTCTCCCTCCCCTGCTAGCACTGCCACCTGCTGTCTGTGAGTGATTACTACACAATGACAGACATACGTGATCACAATAACGTGACAGGGAAGTGTATATCTGGAAGAAAATTGTATTTTCTCTACGTCTGTAATGTTCTGTAGGCCAGGATAAATAATGTCTAGCAAAATTCGAATGCATTTACTCCTTATGTACTTTTCTTTCCATCATATCAATAGACCTGGCGACGCAGCTACGAACAGACGTAATATATGGATTTTAATTGAAAAGAAAGGAAGAGAATTATGGCCTCAAGATAGAACATTTAGTAATCTCGTGCACATCTTCAGCACACCGTTACGCTCCTGACCGGCTGCGCTTCGGTCACGGTGGGTTATTTGATCGAGTGGCTGATAGTGTTGCCACATTTGTAATAGGAGGTCCACCGGGACGCAGGGTTGGGAGTGACGATGATACCCTTTTTCATGGTAAATGCTACAAAGACGATTTCGGTTACTTTGCACGTCTGGTGCCAAATAAGGGTCTGTTATTACTGGTGTAAATTCCAAACTTGTGGCTCGAGTCGTTACGTCGGGCCGCTCTTTCTTTAATCACCAGCTGCACACCGTAATCGCCGTGCTGCACGTGAAGGTAGTTCAGTAGAGGTCGTTACGCTGCTGGTAACATGAAGCGAGGAGAAAAGAAAGCAATTTTCATTTCTCTCTCTACACGTTCATTCTTCTTTCCGCTGCTGGCCTAATAATCTCATTTCTTTCAGTTACATCTGCCCGGTTTTTCACGTTTGTTTCGAGAGAGAGATAGAGAGATAGAGAGATAGAGAGATAGAGAGAGAGAGAGAGAGAGAGAGAGCGAATGACAGTACAGTGTACCAAGATAAATGCAACCATAATAAGAAATAACTTGTGTTTGAATGACATTTGGTGTTAACTACCCGGTGTTTCCTTTAACTTGAGACAACTAAATATCTCGAAAACGGCTTTCGTACGAAGAGAACTGTTCTAGGTGAAGAGATAATATTGGTAAAGAATACACCTGTCTGTGGTACACCTGGTCCTGCGTCGGCGCGATGAACTTTTTTTTTGTAATGGGGAACCCCTCGCCCGTTTCTGTTGCGTGTTCGGATTTTACGCCAGTAAAATATGTACGATTTACTCAAATCATTGTTTTCCATTCATCGTAGATGGCGCTGTAGTGGACAATATCAAGTGTGCCTGTGTCTGCAATTAAGAACCGGGGCATTTGATTCTACATTTCATCTACGATATAGATGGGAACCCTTGCCTGGGGACTCACCGATCAAGCATGGTGTTGGGAACAGAACACTATTTATTATGTCCATTTCTTTGTTCATGGATCATGTTAAACGTTTTTTTATAACCAGATGTTGAAATGGCTAGCCATATTCTACTGTACAATCAAATTTCCAAGACTGAAGTAAATGTAGAACATAAGTATCACCCATTAGAACACTAAGGTTAACATTTCCCAATCAAATTAAGTGTGGTGTCAAATAAGTCGGTTCTTAAATGCAAAAACGGGAACTCTTGATATTTGTTGATTATAGCGTCATCTACCACGAATGAGAAGCAATTGTTTGGGTAAAATGCACGTATTTTTTGGCGTAGAATCCGAATATGCAATAAAAAAGGGGGTGGTTTCCATTTGAAAATACAAAGTTAACCCTGTCCACGCAGGAGGGGTGGTTAGGAGATGACCAGTTGTAGCGCAGGCAGATGTTCACCTCGCTAATGCTTCCTTTTCATCTAGACCACTTTTTCAAGAAGTCTAGTTGTCTTAAATTAGAACAAATACCCTGTATATTACTAAATGGGCAAGATGGTCACTCCATCATCCAATCTCAGTTGCAAGTTGCCTATCTAATGGCTTGTAGGGGCAACATAAGTTTGGGGATTCATATCATTATTGACAGTGTTATCATAATCTGCTCAATAAGAAGTACAACTGTACACTAAAGCCTTAACACAATGAGACCGGTATTACAACCAGAAACTGTATACATGTCTTCAGGCAGCATAACCCACGGTACGACAATTACCCAGATTATATTCACCAGAATTTGATAAAGGGAGCATTTAGCGATTTCCCTCGGTAGCTAAGTGGTCAGCGCGACAGAATGTCAATGCGAAGGGCCAGGGTTCGATTCCCGGCTGGCTCGGAGATTTTCTTCGCCCAGGGACTGGGTGTTGTGATGTCCTAATCACCATCATTTCATTCCCATCGACGCGCAAGTCGCCAAAGTGGCGTTAAATCGAAAGAATTGCACCCGGCGAACGGTCTACCCGACGGGAGGCCCTAGTCACATGACATAGTAGTAGTAACGAACTTTACACATAATTTCAAACCTTTTCGAAACTTTTTCTTGCCGACACCTCCCACGGAATGACGAAAGGAAAAACTTTCATTGCTTACTACATTTCGCTATTAATGCGGTAAAACTTCACCATCAAGCATGACATTTTAACTTATTACTTCTTTACCGCTAACTCCATTCGCAATACATTCTGCAGAGAATATGCACATACACCACTGAAGATACCCATAACTTTACGAAACTTTATTGAGAAGTACCGATACCAGGACTGCTAGCCCGACGACGGCCGGAAGAGTTGGTGGTATGCTGACCCCTGGGCACCAGTCCATACCGCATGTCGCTTGACGGTATCGACTGCAGATGACACGGCGATCAGTCGGATCCGATTAGTCCTTCTGTGGGCACAACGGTGGTGCTTTCATTTTTCTTTCGTTAGTATCTAGGTGGACACAATTGTAGAATTAGAACACCAGTGGCGAACTCTGAATACTTTGAAATAAGACAAGGTCTTAAGGAAGGGAGTATTCTATCTTCTGCACTTTTTAATGTTCAAAAATGGTTCAAATGGCTCTGAGCACTATGGGACTCAACTGCTGAGGTCATTAGTCCCCTAGAACTTAGAACTAGTTAAACCTAACTAACCTAAGGACATCACAAACATCCATGCCCGAGGCAGGATTCGAACCTGCGACCGTAGCGGTCTTGCGGTTCCAGACTGCAGCGCCTTTAGCCGCACGGCCACTTCGGCCGGCACTTTTTAATGTTGCGATGGAGGGAATGAATAGGGCAGTTAAAGATATAGTAAAAGAAAAAGACAAAAAGATGATTTTTGCAGATGATACGGTAATATTGGGTGGTAAAGAGGTAGATGTACAGTTACAACTTGATGCATGGAAGGAAATAATGAAAAGATATGGATTAAAAATAAATAAAGATAAGAGTGAAGTAATGTTATCTGGAAGAGAGAAAGGGATCAACGGAAATATTACCTTGAATGGAGAACCCCTCAAAGTTTCACTTATTTAGGGAGTGAATTATCTAGGGATGGAACAATAACCAAAGAAAATAATAGGAGCTTACTGAAGGGAGGCAATTTCTACCAACCACTAAAACACCTGATTTGGAATAAGGAAGTTTCGGAAAAAGCAAAACTCGTTATGTATAAGAATTATTACTTCCCTATTGTCACCTATGGTGGAGAAACATGAACAATGACAGAAAGGGAATGGAGCAGACTGCAAGCAGGGGCAATGAAATTTCTCAGAGCATTAAGGGAGAAACAAGAATAGACAGAGTAAGGAATGTAGACATTAGAAAGGACCTTAAACAAGAAAGTATGAGAGCAAAAATTGAAAAAAGAGATTAAGATGGTATGGGCATGTTAAGAGGATGCATGGGCAGAGACTCCCCAAAATTATGGAAGAACTAAAGATGGATGGAAAAAGACCTAGAGGGCGCCCGAGAACAAAGTGGAAAATGGGAGTGAGAATATCTGTGGAAAGGAGAAGTGTGACCTGGCAGCAAGTGGAGGAAGAAAAGTGGTGGGAAGACCGAGGCAAATGGAGAGGACTCGTCAGCACCCATAACCGGCAGTAGCTGGAGCGGGATCCGGATATAGATAGATAGTATTTAGGTGAATAATCCGAAAGAAACAACACCAACATAAATGTTTTGCGTCTTCAGTAATAAAGGTTTTACATGCTTAACGTGGAATATTTAAGATATTAACTCATTAACTTAAAAGCTTTGACAGATTAACTTAACAGCTTGAACAGATATTAACTTAACAGCTTTACTGTATGATTAAATGATGATGGCGTCCTCTTGGGTAAAATATTCCGGAGGTAAAATAGTCGTCCCCCCTTTCGGATCTCCGGGCGGGGACTACTCAAGAGGACGTCGTTATCAGGAGAAAGAAAACTGGCGTTCTACGGATCGGAGCGTGGAATGTCAAATCCCTTAATCGGGCACGTAGGTTAGAAAATTTAAAAAGGGAAATGGATAGGTTAAAGTTAGATATAGTGGGAATTAGTGAAGTTCGGTGGCAGGAGGAACGAGACTTTTGGTCAGGTGAATACAGGGTTATAAACACAAAATCAAATAGTGGTAATGCAGGAGTAGGTTTAATAATGAATAGGAAAATAGTAATGCGGGTAAGCTACTACAAACAGCATAGTGAACGCATTATTGTGGCCAAGATAGACTCGAAGCCCACGCCTACTACAGTAGTACAAGTTTATATGCCAACTAGCTCTGCAGGTGACGAAGAAATTGAAGAAATGTGTGATGAAATAAAAGAAATTATTCAGACAGTGAAGGGAGACGAAAATTTAATAGTCATGGGTGACTGGAATTCGGTAGTAGGAAAAGGGAGAGAAGGAAACGTAGTAGGTGAATATGGATTGGGGCTAAGAAATGAAAGAGGAAGCCGTCTGGTAGAATTTTGCGTAGAGCACAACTTAATCATAGCTAACACTTGGTTCAAGAATCATAAAAGAAGGCTGTATACATGGAAGAAGCCTGGAGGTACTGACAGGTTTCAGCTAGATTATGTAATGGTAAGACAGAGATTTAGGAAACAGGTGTTAAATTGTAAGACATTTCCAGGGGCAGATGTGGACTCTGACCACAATCTATTGGTTATGACCTGTAGATTAAAACTGGAGAAACTGCAAAAAGGTGGGAATTTAAGGAGATGGGACCTAGATCAACTGAAAGAACCAGAGGTTGTACAGAGTTTCAGGGAGAGTATAAGGGAACAATTGACAGGAATCGGGAAAAAAAATACAGTAGAAGAAGAATGGGGAGCTCTCAGGGATGAAGTATAGAAGGTAGCAGAGGATCAAGTAGGTAAAAAGACGAGGGCTAGTAGAAATCCTTGGGTAACAGAAGAAATATTGAATTTAATTGATGAAAGGAGAAAATATAAAAATGCAGTAAATGAAACAGGCAAAAAGGAATGCAAACGTCTCAAATATGAGATCGACAGGAAGTGCAAAATGGCTAAGCAGGGATGGCTAGAGGACAAATATAAGGATGTAGAGGCTTATCTCACTAGGGGTAAGATAGATACTGCCTACAGGAAACTTAAAGAGACCTTTGGAGATAAGAGAACCACTTGTATGAACATCAAGAGCTCAGATGGAAACCCAGTTCTAAGCAAAGAAGGGAAAGCAGAAAGGTGGAAGGATTATATAGAGGGTCTATACAAGGGCGATGTACTTGAGGACAAAATTATGGAAACGGAAGAGGATGTAGATGAAGATGAAATGGGAGATATGATAGTGCGTGAAGAGTTTGACAGAGCACTGAAAGACCTAAGTCGAAACAAGGCCCCAGGAGTAGACAACATTCCATTGGAACTACTGTCGGTCTGGGGAGAGCCAGTACTGACAAAACTCTACCATCTGGTGAGCAAGATGTATGAGCCAGGCGAAACACCCTCAGACTTCGAGAAGAATATAATAATTGCAATCCCAAAGAAAGCAGGTGTTGACAGATGTGTTAATTACCGAACTATCAGTTTAATAAGTCACAGCTGCAAAATACTAACGCGAATTCTTTACAGACGAATGGAAAAACTAGTAGAAGCCGACCTCGGGGAAGATCAGTTTGGATTCCGTAGAAATGTTGGAACACGTGAGGCAATACTGACCCTACGACTTATCTTAGAAGCTAGATTAAGGAAGGGCAACCCTACGTTTCTTGCATTTGTAGACTTAGAGAAAGCTTTTGACAATGTTGACTGGAATACTCTCTATCAAATTCTGAAGGTGGCAGGGGTAAAATACAGGGAGCGAAAGGCTATTTACAATTTGTACAGAAACCAGATGGCAGTTATAAGAGTCAAGGGACATGAAAGGGAAGCAGTGGTTGGGAAGGGAGTAAGACAGGGTTGTAGCCTCTCCCCGATGTTATTCAATGTGTATATTGAGCAAGCAGTGAAGGAAACAAAAGAAAAATTCGGAGTAGGTATTAAAATCCATGGAGGAGAAATAAAAACTTTGAGGTTCACCGATGACATTGTAATTCTGTCAGAGACAGGAAAGGACTTGGAAGAGCAGTTGAACGGAATGGACAGTGTCTTGACAGGAGGATATAAGATGAACATCAACAAAAGCAAAACGAGGATAATGGAATGTAGTCGAATTCAGTCGGGTGATGCTGAGGGAATTAGGTTAGGAAATGAGTCACTTAAAGTAGTAAAGGAGTTTTGCTATTTGGGGAGCAAAGTAACCGATGATGGTCGAAGTAGAGAGGATATAAAATGTAGACTGGCAATGGCAAGGAAAGCGTTTCTGAAGAAGAGAAATTTGTTAACATCGAATATTGATTTAAGTGTCAGGAAGTCGTTTCTGAAAGTATTTGTATGGAGTGTAGCCATGTATGGAAGTGAAACATGGACGATAACAAGAAGAGAATAGAAGCTTTCGAAATGTGGTGCTACAGAAGAATGCTGAAGATTAGATGAGTAGATCACATAACTAATGAGGAAGTATTGAATAGGATTGGGGAGAAGAGAAGTTTGTGGCACAACTTGACCAGAAGAAGGGCTCGGTTGGTAGAACATGTTCTGAGGCATCAATGGATCACCAATTTAGTATTGGAGGGCAGCGTGGACAGTAAAAATCGTAGAGGGAGACCAAGAGACGAATACACTAAGCAGATTCAGAACGATGTAGGTTGTGGTAGGTAATGGGAGATGAAGCTTGCACAGGGTAGAGTAGCATGGAGAGTTGCATCAAACCAGTCTCAGGAATGAAGACAACAACAACAACAACAACAACTCATTTGTAAAGTTATCAGACGTCTGAAGTAGGGTTAATATGAACTCATAAGCACACTGAAAATATGTATTTCCCTTGTTTTCAAAACTATTATTTTCAAAATATATGACTTTCTCCCTCTCAGTCTATTGTAATCAATGATGTTTCGTTCTCTTTTATGTTTACAACACCTTAAAATTTGTTGATGGCTTTTGCACTGAGTACTACTGTGGTCAATATGACCCCAGCTTAAGTTAATGGTTTTTTTCCTGAATGCAGAATTTATGAAAATTGAATGGTGAATGTTATGTTGAACAGCTGTTGTACAAAACAGCTGCAACAATGAAAATATTATTTCCTGCTTATTTCTATGCATATTGTTAGGGTTTCTTGCATCGTCTGTTGTGTCCTTCCTAGTAACATTGGGGGTGAATATGACCCCATAAGCACAATGGAAAAATTATATCTCCCTTGTGAAATTTATTCATAGTTTTTTGCGCTTAGCGCGACTGGGGTCAGTATGACCCCAATCCAAATTTCTGTTTGTGTATCTAATGTAATATTTATGAAAATAGTCATTGCGGTTGGCCGGGCGGGGTAGGCACGCGGTCTGAGGCCTCTTGTCACGGTCCGCGAGGCTTCCCCCCGTCGGAGGTTCGAGTCCTCCCTCGGGTATGGGTGTGCGTGTCGTCGTTAGCGTAAGTTAGACTAAGTAGAGTGTAAGCTTAGGGACCAATGACCTCAGCAGTTTGGTCCCATGAGACCTTACCACAAATTTCCAAATTTCATTACGGTTACGCTGAACAACTGTAATGTATGTATATATGTTAGTTAATTAAAACACTGCCTCTTTATCCTGTATAAATCACTTGGAATCTACATAATCCCAGTGGTACTCAGTGAGACAAAAAAAATTCTGCTAGTAAGAGGGTTAAAAATCGGGAGGGGGGTGAGGGGGGATGGAGTAGAGGGGAGGGGAGAGGGTTCTGGCAATAACTAGCAGAAATAATTACAGAATGGTAATTTCCGATGTTGTGTATGTTTAGTCACAGGTTTACTAAGATGACGCTAAAAAACAATTCCGTTTTCCACCTTGACTGTACCTTGATAGCATAACACTTATTTCACGTAGTGGACACATAGTGCGTAGTGGGGCGATCAATCTGTTGTAGAAATAATTCCGAAGCCAAGATAGCTTAAATACTGTTTACTGGATAACCAGTTTCAACACACTAAAGGTGCCATCATCGGATGTGGATGTAGCTTAACATTTATAATCCATTTGGATATAACGATATATGAGGCAGACCAGCTGATAGAAAATCATTGTCACAAAATACTAATAACCAACTGCTCTAATGGTCATTCTTTTCCATCAGATATGTAAAACGGAAGTCACAAGATAAAACTATTTGGTACATGACTGCTGCTCGGGCATCAACGGTCAGCATCATAGTTATTTTTTAGTTTTTTATGACAATGGTTTTCTATCAGCTGGTCTGCCTCATATATCGTTATATCCAAATGGTTTATAAATGTTAAGCTACATTCAGATCCGATGATGGCACCTTTAGTGTGTTGAAACCGGTTATCCAGTAAACAGTATTTAAGCGATCTTGGCTTTTGAATTATTTCTACTTATTTCACGCTATCAGCTATCACTGATTTCTTCCTGTACGGTACTTACGTCGTGTATCTCCTCAATAAATCAGCTGCCACGGCGGGCGTTTACGATGCGGTGGCTAAGTATCCTCTCAGCTGCCGCTCTAAGCAACGCAACTGCTGGCGCGCTCATTCATCTTCGGTCGCCACGCTCCAGGGTAAACAGCGCCGGCGGCCGCCGTTGACAGCAGCAGTGTTCCCGTGTTGCTTCTTCTGACGGTCCTCCAGTTAGTGCGCTAACCTACTGCGGCCGAGCCCCGCAGGCGACTGAGCATTCACTCTGTAACAAGGTTAATCGTGTGGCCGCCTTTCCCTGTGTCGTCCGTCGTCTGGACTTGCAATCGAACATACACTGAGGTGGCAAAGTCATGGGATAGCGATATGCACATAAACAGATGGCGGTAATATCGCTTATACAAAGATATAAATGGCAGTGCATTGGAAGAGCTGTCACTTGGACCAGGTGATTAATGTGAAAATGTTTCCGACGTGATTATGTCCGCACGACGGGAATTAACAGACATTGAACGTCAAATCGTAGTTGGAGCTCTAGCCACATGGGACAAACCTTTCCGGAAATTAGGGAATTCAGTATTCCGAGATCCACGGTATCAAAAGTGTGCTGAGAATCCCAGACTTTAGGCATTACCTCTCATCACAGACAACGCCGAGGCCGACGGCCTTCATTTGAAACATCCCCTTAAAAAAATTATGAATTACTGTGCTGGTAAACTACGTTATTTGATACAGAGACAGCTGAGTAAAACTGAACGTACTCAGACATTTCTCTCTTTACTTATTCTGATCATCACTAAACTGACACACAATATTTTTAGCGCAACGCAGTCTGACTTTCAATAATCCGTACAAAAGAATGGCCCTGACTAACAATAACCTATACCTTTCATGAATCACTCACCTTACAAAAATCTTCGTTACTGGAACTACTGCAGTACAGCGAGCGCCAATACTGCCAGCTAAATAAAAGATTCTAACTACGGAAGGCACTAACTACTGATAGGCATAGTTAGCAAATGAAAGATTTTGATAGAGAAAAAACAATTTATTTACCTTAATAATGTTCAAAAGTCATCATATATGTATCAGTTCATGATATCCAGTCTTACAAATTTCCTCTTTCTGACAGACACACGCCCATATCGGCCGCTCTCAAAACTCTGGCATCTCTGTCCCTACATCCACCACTGCTGGCGGCTCACCTCCAACTGTGCAACGCTACACGCTGTTCACATCCAACTGCCGAACACTACACAAGCGAATATTCCAACAATGAGTGCAACCAGCCACAGACTGCACACAGCACAGTCAGTGATTTTCATACAGAGCGCTACGTGACGTTACCAACATAAAAACCTAAACAGCCCACTGACACATTTAACAACGGAGAACAGCGACGCATACGTAAAGTTGTCAGTGCTAACAGACAAGCAGCACTGCGCGAAATAACCGCGAAAGTCAATGTGGGACGTACGAGCAACGTATTCGTTAGGTCAGTGCGCTGAAATTTGGCGTTAATGGTCTACGGCAGCAGACAACCGACACGAGTGCCTTTGCTAACGGCACGACGTCGCCTGCAGCGCCTCTCGCGGCCTCGTGACCATATCAGTTGGACTCTAGACGATTGGAATACCGTGACCTGGCCAAATGAGTCCCGTTTTCAGTTGGAAAGAGCTGATGATGATGGTGATGTTTGGTTTGTGGGGCGCTCAACTGCGTGCTCAGCAGCGCCCATACGAAATTCCAATTTTTACAGAGCCCAATTTTTAGACAGTCCAACCTAGCCGCTGTCACGAATGAAGAAGATGATGATGATGAAATGGTGACAACACAAACACCCGGTCCCCAGGCGGAAAGTGCTGATGGTAGGGATCTCGACTGTGGCGCAGACGCCACGAAACCACGGACCCAAGTTGTCTACAAGGCACTGTGCAAGCTGGTGGTGACAATATAATGATACGGACTGTGTTGATCTTGGAGTGTACTGGGTCATTCGGCTACTTGGAGACCATTTCCACCCATTCATGGACTTCATGTTAACACATAACGATGGAATTTTTATGGATGAAAATGCGTCATGTGACAGGGCCACAATCGTTCGCGATTGGTTTGAAGGACATTATGGACAATTCGACCGAAGGATTTGGTCACCCACATCGCCCGACATGGATTCCATCGAACATTTATGGGACGTAATCGAGAGGTCAATTCATGCACAAAATTCTGCACCAGCAACAGCTTCTCAATTATGAATGACTACAGAGACATCATGGCTCTATATTTCTGCAGGGGACTTCCAAAAACTTGTCGAATTGCTCCACTGCACCGGCCAGAAGGAGGTCCAACACGATATTAGGAGGTATCCCATGATCTTTGTCACCTCAGTATATGAATCTTTACCGGGCGTAGTTTTTGTTTTGCCGGTGCACCCAAAGCTATAGAAGATTTTTCTCTGTTGTGGCCACGTCCTCTCTACTCCAGGGCACATTGGTTTAACCCCCTAAGGCACCGGAGTAAATCAGACGTTCTGATCGGAACTCTGAACTTTATTCTATGTTCGGCGCCTTCCATCTGATAGTACAGAGCGTTCTAAAAGCTCCTCTATCGTTTCAAAAAATCACAACTTGGAAACTATTAGAGACTGAGAATCGTGGTTGCCGTAAAACGTTAGCAGCTCCCAAAGTTCTACCCTCCCCTTGTTGTAGATTTGACTAGGAGTGCATCAAAAAGACGACAGACTAGGAGAAAGAGCAGTGTGCCACCTGGTCTGCAGAATTAAAATCTGTACAAAGGTGCTACGTATTTACCGAAGAGAGTATGGGAGGGCACCACCGGCAAAAACATGCTTAGGGAGATAGTTCAAAAACTTTAAAGAGACAGGCAGTGTAATGATGGTCTCACTGCTTGGCCCACGCGTCCACCCGACGTCACTCCATTATTGGTTTTTTTTTAATGGGGGTTTACGGCAAAGATCGGGTGCACTCAATATACACTCCTGGAAACTGAAATAAGAACATCGTGAATTTATTGTCCCAGGAAGGGGAAACTTTATTGACACATTCCTGGGGTCAGATACATCACATGATCACACTGACAGAACCAACAGGCACATAGACACAGGCAACAGAGCATGCACAATGTCGGCACTAGTACAGTGTATATCCACCTTTCGCAGCAATGCAGGCTGCTATTCTCCCATGGAGACGATCGTAGAGATGCTGGATGTAGTCCTGTGGAACGGCTTGCCATGCCATTTCCACCTGGCGCCTCAGTTGGACCAGCGTTCGTGCTGGACGTGCAGACCGCGTGAGACGACGCTTCATCCAGTCCCAAACATGCTCAATGGGGGACAGATCCGGAGATCTTGCTGGCCAGGGTAGTTGACTTACACCTTCTAGAGCACGTTGGGTGGCACGGGATACATGCGGACGTGCATTGTCCTGTTGGAACAGCAAGTTCCCTTGCCGGTCTAGGAATGGTAGAACGATGGGTTCGATGACGGTTTGGATGTACCGTGCACTATTCAGTGTCTCCTCGACGATCACCAGTGGTGTACGGCCAGTGTAGGAGATCGCTCCCCACACCATGACGCCGGGTGTTGGCCCTGTGTGCCTCGGTCGTATGCAGCCCTGATTGTGGCGCTCACCTGCACGGCGCCAAACACGCATACGACCATCATTGGCACCAAGGCAGAAGCGTCTCTCATCGCTGAAGACGACACGTCTCCATTCGTCTCTCCATTCACGCCTGTCGCGACACCACTGGAGGCGAGCTGCACGATGTTGGGGCGTGAGCGGAAGACGGCCTAACGGTGTGCGGGACCGTAGCCCAGCTTCATGGAGACGGTTGCGAATGGTCCTCGCCGATACCCCAGGAGCAACAGTGTCCCTAATTTGCTGGGAAGTAGCGGTGCGGTCCCCTACGGCACTGCGTAGGATCCTACGGTCTTGGCGTGCATCCGTGCGTCGCTGCGGTCCGGTCCCAGGTCGACGGGCACGTGCACCTTCCGCCGATCACTGGCGACAACATCGATGTACTGTGGAGACCTCACGCCCCACGTGTTGAGCAATTCGGCGGTACGTCCACCCGGCCTCCCGCATGCCCACTATACGCCCTCGCTCAAAGTCCGTCATCTGCACATACGGTTCACGTCCACGCTGTCGCGGCATGCTACCAGTGTTAAAGACTGCGATGGAGCTCCGTATGCCACGGCAAACTGGCTGACACTGACGGCGGCGGTGCACAAATGCTGCGCAGCTAGCGCCATTCGACGGCCAACACCGCGGTTCCTGGTGTGTCCGCTGTGCCGTGCGTGTGATCATTGCTTGTACAGCCCTCTCGCAGTGTCCGGAGCAAGTATGGTGGGTCTGACACACCGGTGTCAATGTGTTCTTTTTTCCATTTCCAGGAGTGTATATCGAAGATAGTGCTACCCTTCTTGCATGAATCAGTAAAACAAGCGGAACTGTTAACGCTGTAAACGTGATCCGTACATGGACATGACTCGAATATTGCCTTGATGTTCTAAGATGGACGAGTGCCGCACAGCCACATACTTCGAGAGCTGCTAAACGTTTTGCAACAAACTGCGGTGCTCTAGCTATACGGGTTTCCAAATTATGATTTTTTTTAATGATCGGGGCATTTTATGGATACCCTGCACATTCCTTAGGCAAGTCTTAGGCCATCCGCACCCATTGACAACCGAACATTAGACCTTCTCGTAGATGTTGCAATATCTTTTAACAGAACATTTTCTTATTGTGTTTTTGGCTCATGTTTAGACTCTGAGGTGCAAACCATATCGATTGTTAGATCTGAATTCAACACAAATAATGTATCACACATAATTATTCACAAGAACTGGTACCCCATTCAAAACACAGAATGAAAACTTAAAAAAAGGACTGAGAAACAAGAGATGTAATTAATTCCACTATCATATCGTGTGCAAAGAAAAGGTACAAAATTAAGACAGCAGGAATAAAAGAGAGCCAACCAGTTGCAATAAATGGTGGTTTTCTAATACCTTTGACCACGACTTCGACGGATTTAAAAGGACAAACAAACTTCACATTGGCAGTTCAATCAGTAAAAGCTGTCTCCAAATGACATGTATCGGCAACGATCTGGATGTCCATATGTAAAAATTAAGGCTCCTACGATCAAGGGCTTGTCACATCAGCAAAACCAGTCACTCAAAGTAACAGACCATGTTAGTAGCGACATGTCAATCGAATTGTAGTTACTAACGTGGACTGTTATTTTGAGTGAGTGATTTTACTGACGTGAGAAGCCCTTTATTGTACGTGCCTTAATTTTTACATATGGACGTACAGGCCAAACCCCATACATATCATTTGGAAACAGTTTTATTGACTGAACTGCGAATGTGAAGTTTATTTGTCCTTCTGAAGAAGACGAGTTTAAATCTGTCGAAACCGTTGTCAAGGTTATTTGAAAACCTTCATTTACTGCAAATGGTCGCTCGTCTTTTATTCTTGCTGTTCGGTGACCGTTGCTGTAGTGCAACCATGTTCAAAATATCAAAATTCGATTCTACACAGAGTACGCGAAACAGCCGTGTACCGCAAGTCTCTAGAGGAACGGAAGGTTCCAAATGATTGGAAAAGAGCACAGGTAGTCCCAGTCTTCAAGAAGGGTCGTCGAGCAGATGCGCAAAACTATAGACCTATATCTCTGACGTCGATCTGTTTTAGAATTTTAGAACATGTTTTTTGCTCGAGTATCGTGTCGTTTTTGGAAACCCAGAATCTACTCTGTAGGAATCAACATGGATTCCGGAAACAGCGATCGTGTGAGACCCAACTCGCTTTATTTGTTCCTGAGACCCAGAAAATATTAGATAAAGGCTCCCAGGTAGATGCTATTTTCCTTGACTTCCGGAAGGCGTTCGATACAGTTCCACACTGTCGCCTGATAAACAAAGTAAAAGCCTACGGAATATCAGACCAGCTGTGTGGCTGGATTGAACAGTTTTTAGCAAACAGAACACAGCATGTTGTTATCAATGGAGAGACGTCTACAGACGTTAAAGTAACCTCTGGCGTGCCACAGGGGAGTGTTATGCGACCATTGCTTTTCACAATATATATAAATGACCTAGTAGGCAGTGTCGGAAGTTCCATACGGCTTTTCGCGGATGATGCTGTAGTATACAGAGAAGTTGCAGCATTAGAAAATTGTAACGAAATGCAGGAAGATCTGCAGCAGATAGGCACTTGGTGCAGGGAGTGGCAACTGACCCTTACATAGACAAATGTAATGTATTGCGAATACATAGAAAGAAGGATCCTTTATTGTATGATTACATGATAGCGGAACAAACACTGGTAGCAGTTACTTCTGTAACATATCTGGGAGTATGCGTGCGGAACGATTTGAAGTGGAATGAGCATATAAAATTAATTGTTGGTAAGGCGGGTAACCAGGTTGAGATTCATTGGGAGAGTCCTTAGAAAATGTAGTCCATCAACAAAGGAGGTGGCTTACAAAACACTCGTTCGACCTATACTTGAGTATTGCTCATCGGTGTGGGATCCGTACCAGATCAGGTTGACGGAAAAGATAGAGAAGATCCAAAGAAGAGCGGCGCGTTTCGTCACAGGGTTATTTGGTAACCGTGATAGCGTTACGGAGATGTTTAGCAAACTAAAGTGGCAGACTCTGCAAGAAAGGCGCTCTGCATCGCGGCGTACCTTGCTCGCCAGGTTTCGAGAAGGTGCGTTTCTGGATGAGGTATCGAATATATTGCTTCCCCCTGCTTATACCTCCCGAGGAGATCACGAATGTAAAATTAGAGAGATTCGAGCTCGCACGGAGGCTTTCAGACAGTCGTCCTTCCAGCGAACCATACGCGACTGGAACAGAAAAGGGAGGTAATGACAGTGGCACGTTAAGTGCCCTCTGCCACACACCGTTGGGTGGCTTGCGGAGTATAAATGTAGATGTAGATGTAGAAGACGGTTGGCTTGCAGAACGACACAGGTGAAGAACGTTGAAGAACTGTTTAGGTACGTACATTACCTCGTCAAAACTAGCCGGACACCCCTATGTAATGCGAAATTGGCCACTAAATGTCACGAGAGGCGGACCGCCAGTGGAAAAGGAGGGAGGGAGGGGGGGAGGGAGTTACGCTGTCAGTAGAGGAGCACTAAGAGCTGAATGTGTAGGCCAGTAGAACTCATTGACTTCGAACGTGGACCAGTCGCTCGATGTCACCTGAGTAACAGACCCATCACGGACACTTCAACCCTCCAAACGCTGGCCTGATTCACTGTTGGTGATGTGACTGTAAAGTGAAAACGCGAAGAAACAACCACAGCTAAAGCAAGATTCATCAGATGTCATGTACTAACAGACTGGGAGCGTCGGGCACTGCAGACGGTGGTTGTACGGGATGTTCAAAAAGTCTCTCCGCAGTGCCGTATGATTGTTAGCCGCGCTTGACGTATGTCGCAGTGAATAAACCGAAATGAAACTCAGTGAAATACAAGTTATTAATTTAATGAATATTCATTTTTACTTACAAATTTTCACATTAAATGTTGAATGTGCCCCCCCTCCCCTGTAGTTGAATACACAATTCAATTCGTTTAATCATGTTTCCAAACACAAGCTGTAATATTTCTTCTGTAACAGCGGCAGTGAAAGTGGATATTGAAGTTTTCAATTCATCGATGGATTTTGGACCGTTTTTATAGACAGTTGCTTTCGCTGCACCCCAGAAGAAAAAGTCAGATGGTGTTAGGTCGCCGCGCGGGATTAGCCGAGCGGCATGGACTGTGCGGCTGGTCCCGGAGGAGGTTCGAGTCCTCCCTCGGGTATGGGTGTGTGCCTTTGTCCTTAGGAGTTAAGTCCCATAAGATTTCACACACATTTGATTTCTGTTGTTGTTAGGTCACGTGATCGTGGAGGCCAAAGTCCCTATGAAATGATGCGATCACCAAAAACATCAGCAACGCGAGCTGTGTGCGCGGTTGCACCATCTTGCTGAAAATAATCGTTCATTATTTCACTTAACACTAGTTCTCCTATGAATGAGTACAGAATACCACTGCAGTATCGCTGTGCGTTTATTGTTTCGCTGAAAAATATGAAACTCACAATCCGACGTCTAGAAATTGCAATCCAAACTCCTATTTTCACAGAAGGCAGTGGTTCCTCATGAATACACAATGGATTTGCAGTACTCCACATACGAGAATTTTTAGAGCTCATGTACCCGGAAAAATGAAACCACGCCTCATCAGTGATAAACTTTTCTTTAAGAATGTCCTTTCCATATTGTTGAACGAAATTTTTGAACCATTGACAATAATGCAGTCTCTTGGCATGATCAGTATTTTTCAGTTCTTGCACAACTGTCACTTTGTATGGGAAAAGTTCTAATTTTTTCCTTACAGCTATGTGGGCCGTTCCGACGTTAACCTCGATTTCCTGGGCGAGTTTTCCTACTGACTTGTTCGGAATCATGGACATTTTATCGGAAATATCGAGTAGTTTATCCTCAGACAAAACGCTATGACGACCACTTCTCGGTGCATCTGTCACTGAACCCGTACAGCGAAATTTGTAGTTCAAATCTCGCACAGTATCGCGATGTTGGAGTATTGTCTCCGGGAAAAATGAATTAAATGTTTGACGAACAGAAACTGTGTATTTAACGCCAGCTTTGAACACTTGTTCGACAAAAAACACACGTTCTTCAATGGTTAGCTTTTTAACAGTGAAAAAAACGAAACAAACGAACAAAAGAAGTAAACTTGAACGTTCACGTCAACACGTAACGATACACACCAACGATACTACTGTCGCTGGCTGAGATAAATGAGACAGTGGAATGTTGGAAGAGTCCACTTGAAGCGAAGTGCCCCAGGCAGGCGAACAATCATGCGGCACTGGGGACAGACTTTTTGAACACCCCGTTCAAAACCGCATGCATTCAGCTGTAGGAACCACTCGTGCGTTCCAAAATACTACCACCAGTGCACGTAGCACGTTGTCCTTAAGGAGTTAAAAGGAATGATGTGTAATGGTCGACCAACTCCTCATAAGCCACACATTTCCGTAGTCAGTGTTAAAAAAAGTTTGAGGTGGTGTACTGAGCAGCGCCAGTGGGCTGTGAGTGACTAGAAACGAGTGATTTGGAGTGAGGAATCACACTGTACCCTGTGGCAATCCGATGGAAAGATTTCGGTTTGTGGAATGCTTCGAGAACGTTACCGGCCGTCATGCGTAGTTCCAACAGTGAAGTACGGAGGTGGTGGTGTTACGATATGGGGGTGTTTTTCGTGGTCATGGTGTGCCTCTTTATCGAGCTTAAGAAAAAACTAAATGCACCGTATTCTGTACGTTGTATACCAGTCACATCAAAAAAAGTGGTTTTGGAACTAGTTCGATTACTGGCGATCGTAAGAACGACATGATAAGGGACGGCGGATATAAGGGGTCTAATGAATGCCCTTACTACTTAAATCGATTTTGCTGAAAGTCTAAAGTTACATGAAATCAGCCTATTAAAATCTCTGGTGGAGCCCTTCTTCTTAATATTCAGCGGCTGGCTTGCTAGAAAAGATCTTCACATACGTTATTATTATTAAGCGCTGCATTCAGTTGGGAAAAAATCGATCGTTTTGAACACTTCGTTCAGTTTACGACAGATCTAAAATTTCAGATGTGGACGAAGCCTTTTTGGACGATTTCAATAAAACTCAGAGATTGCAGGCTCTCTTCGTCACAGCTGAAACTTCCCAATTAATTACAGGCCCCAGACAATCATCAACAATTCAGACAGAGAACGCATTCGTCATTCACTCTAAAATGAAATGGTCACAAACCTTATTTCTGAGGAAAATTGTATATTGAATCCATTTCCGTACATGTTCCGTTTCCGTGGATTTTTAGTCTCATGAAATTTACTTTTACAAGCCCTTCTTTCTCTTTGTCTACCCCGCTAGCGGCACAAACTTTCCTGCCTCGCTTTATCGCGAAGAAGAGTAAATAAATCTCCTTTTGCAATACGAAAATCTACCAACCGATACTTTCCGAAGCTGTTCCTTTCTCTCTCTTTCTATCTCTCCTTCTATAACTATATTGACCATGGAGCATACACCTCTGTTGTTCCAAAGAATAAACGTACTCGAAAAATACCTTGGCGTCGACGAGCTGTCGGCGCATATATTACTAGAAAATCTGCTCAGATACTTTTCATACGTAAATAAATGTGGATGATTTGATTGACCATTATTAATTATTGCGTGGTAGAGGGTAATTTTCCGTGGGGAGATTACAGGGGGTCTGATCATTACCACGGAAACATCTTGTGTTTGAAAAGATTTCAGCTTTGTGAGTACAGTAGGTGTTGCCTAGGACGCACTGCGTTAATTAAAGTTTATTCACACTAGGGTGTTGGAAAAAGGCAGACGTATTAATTTGTGACAAGGTTCCTATGTCTGGAAACGACTGAACTGAAAGTTTCAAAGGAAAAATTATTGTGGGATAGCTTTGGGAATGGAATAAGACAATGTGCACATAATCTGCCGTATTATTTAACCTACGTTTCTGCTCCGCGCTTAGTGGCCGCTCGGTTAGAAGCGCCATGTCACGGACTGCACGGCCCCTCCTGCCGGAGGATCGAGTCCTCCCTCGGGCATGGGTGTGTGTGTTGTTCTTAGCATACGTTAATTTAAGTAACGTGTAAGTCTAGGGACCGATGACCTCAGCAGTTTGGTCCCTTAGGAATTCACACACACATCCGCAGCTACTTATCTACTAATATAAGTGACAGAGAAGTTGAGTTCGGTACTTCTCACCTGCCCCCACTTCCTCTAACAAAGGCTTCTCAAAAAAGGTGATACCGCATCACGTGGCCTTGGAATCATGTGACTCGCATGAATCAAGCAGATTGAATGTCGATTAGTCAAAGCTTATCTTGAGGAGTAGATGAACAGGACGGGCCGAACCACAATCATAAATATGGAATGGGATAGTATTAGACTCATTAATTGAAACATAATCTGTGTATCAGATTCACAAACAAACAGGAAAAGGAATATAAAACATTGAAATCGGGAGGAAATTATTCGGTATCAAATTTTACAAGTGATCAAGCATCAGTTAAAAATAAAATTTACGAAATGAAGGAATCCAATGTAGGGATGAAACGAGGTGGAGGAATAGTAGCACCAAGGAGCAACAGTGGGGCATGAAGGCGAGCTACCTAGCCTGAAGACCATACCACCGCATAGTGTTATGCACACAGTTTTCCGATGACGTGAGTCATGTCTAGCGAACAGTAAAATTCGTAATTGTTTTTGAAAGGCGCTGACCACTGCTGTAAGTGCGTGAAGCCTTAGAGCCAAACTTTCTCCAGCATGGTCCCTACCACGAAGTACTCTATGAGGGACGCTAACTAAGCGGGCTGCTCCAGGACACCGACAAGAGTGAGGCTAAATGATCCTGAAAGTTCCTATTTAAAAACGGGGACCAGGCAAGGAACCAGCAGACTGTCAGAGTAGGTATTATTTCCTACTGCCACCCTAAACGACCATTCCTACGAAGAGCGAGTACTGAGGGAACACTCCACATCTGGTAGACTGCCATTACCTGGCTGGTCGTAACCGCCATCTACCTTCCAGGAAGGGAACCATAAACCTGCCTCTCACCGCCATCTTGGTTACCACCAATAATTACAGCTTGAAAGTCGTTACATTAAATTAACTTGACCCAAAACTAATAGCCTACAAATGGAGTGATAATTTCCGTCTGGCTCTCGCATCGGTGACGACTCAAGGTTTCTTATTCTACTTTATAGCTTCAGTCACTAACAAAATGGATGCAATATCACAAAGTCTCGACTAAAACAAAATTAAGTACGAGGGTGAGTCAAATGAAAACATTCAATATTTTTTAAATATTGTTTATTGTGCAGAAGAGGTACAGAGCTGTATCACTTTTCAACATAATCTCCCCCACGCTCAATGCAAGTCCTCTAGCGCTTACAAAGTGCATAAATTCCTTTAGAAAAAAATTCTTTTGGTAGTCCGCGCAACCACTCATGCACCATGTGGTGTACCTCTTCATCAGAACGGAACTTCTTCCCTCCCACTGCGTCTTTGAATGGTCCAAACATATGGAAATTACTTCGGGAAAGAACTGGTGAGTATGGTGGATGAGGAAGACACTCAAAATGCAGGTCTGTGATTGTTGCAACTGTTGTACGGGCAGTGTGGGGCCTTGCATTGTCATGTTGCAAAAGGACACCTGCTGACAGCAATCCACGTCGCTTTGATTTGATTGCAGGCCACAAATGATTTTTTAGGAGATCTGTGTATGATGCACTGGTGACAGTGGTCCCTCTAGGCATGTAATGCTCCAAAAGAGAGTCAGCATAACCTTCCCTGCTGATGGTTCTGTTCGAAACTTCTTTGGTTTTGGTGATGAGGAATGGCGCAATTCTCTCTTCGTTTCCGGTTGGTGGAAGTGAACCCAGATTTCGTCCCTGTAACGATTCTTGCAAGGAAGCCAACACCTTCTCGTTCAAAGCGCCGAAGAAGTTCTTCACAAGCATCAACACGTCGTTCTCTCATTTCAGGAGTCAGCTGCCGTGGCACTCATCTTGCAGACACTTTGAGAAACTGGAGTATATCATGCACAATGTGGTGTGCTGACCCATGACTGATCTGTAAACATGCTGCAATGTCATTCAGTGTCACTCGGCAGTTTACCTTCACTATGGCTTCAACTGCTGCAATGTTCTGTGAAGTCGCAACCCGTTGTGCCTGACCTGAACGAGGAGCATCTTCTACTGAAGTCACACCATTTGCAAACTTCCTACTCCATTCGTAGACTTGCTGCTGTGACAAACATACATCACCGTACTGAACCTTCATTCGTCGACGAATTTCAATAGGTTTCACACCTTCACTACGCAAAAACCGAATAACAAAACGCTGTTCTTCCCTGGTGCAAGTCGCAAGTGGGGCGGCCATCTTTATACTGATACTGCGACGGTATGTGTGCATCTGCACTATGCTGCTACCTACAGGCCATTCTGCACGCTGTTTGTAGCACGCTTACCAGCTTACAGGATAACGGCTCGAAATTTCGAATTTTTATTACAAATTTAAGGTGTTCATTTGACTCACCCTCGTAGTTTGTTGAAGTCTGTCGTGTTCCGGAGATGGTATCTACATCCAAATTATCTACTTTTTTCTGTCAGCACAATGTTTTAGTATTTGCACGCTACAACTACTACAGCGCTGATCTCTACGTAACGCTTATGACTTGAGGGCGAGCGGAGAGGGGGGAGGCAGATGGAAAAATAGTGTGTCTCTCACAGCAGAAAGAGTGACTTTCTAACGCCAACGAACCCATTCAGCATAACTGTAGGAGACGGAGGCCTTTGTGGTCTATAGAATCCCGTTTCAGCGGAGAAGTCGCCCCGTTTGCCGCGATTCAAACAGCGAGCTGCACAAAGGGAGGTAGGTTCGCTGGACCTCTGCTATTCAAAGAATAACTGCAGATGTTTACGTCATATATGGGTTCCATATCAGGTTAGACTAGGAGACGATGTCGAGGGTACACAAAGGAGGCGAAACCGCTTGTCACAGATGTGCTGGACCCACGGGGGTTGCGAGAGGAGGGGGCGCTTAGACGTTAGGGAAATCGTGAGGAAGGACGCCGCTCACCTCGCGGAGAACTACTAATTAAATATCAAGAGCAGGCGTTTTGGAAGAGTACATTGTTATTCTGCAAACTTGTAGACATACCTATCAAATTTTTTGTTAAATTTCTAGTGGGCAAAGGGCCTACAATGTATAGTGTCAGTGGTGGAAGTTATGTCTCAATAGGGCGCCAGATAGACGTGGTGGTTAGTGAATAAAATGAATGTGGCTTCAGTTAACACTAGCCACTCCTTCCCAGACCGAAAACCGCGCTGAAGCGTAAAAGTCCTTTACCGACGTTGGGTCATGACAAGGAAAAATAAGCATCAGTTTTTTCTTTTTAAAAGTCATTCTCCTTGCTGGTTTGATGTGTCCAGCCACAAATTCCTCTCTTGTGCTGAAATCTTCATCTCAGAGTAGCACCTGTACCCGATATTCTCAATTATTTGTTGTATTCTCGGTCTTCCACGGGTGTAAGTTCATGACCTCTCAACAGATTTCCTGTTATCCTTTCCTGCATCTTGTCAGTGTTTTCCATTTATTTTCTCCGATTCTATAGAGAACCTCTTCACCCCTTATCTTATCTGTCCACCTAATTTAATTATGTAGACTATGCCATACAGTCTCTCACAAGGAAAGCACTTAGCGACTTCCAACAAACTTTAAACATAATTTCAAACTTTTCCTAAACTTATTTGGTTACATGCTTAGCGTCCAATATTTAACAGATTAACTTATCATTAATCAGACGTTTGGAGGTATAAAAAGTCGGGGTTTTACTGGTAATATGATATCACTGCTCCAATATTTCGTTGAAGAGCCTCTACAGTCTGTGTAATGTTCAATCTAAAGTTTGAGATCATCTGTACGTATGCCTTTCTTTCAGGTACACGAATGTTCATCGTGCGTATGATTATGGTGAGTTCTAGTTCAATGCAGAGTTCGCGTTGTTATATACACTACGTAAAGAAAAAAAGTATGAAAACCAACCAGTAATTATCGTAATGTACACTCATGTTCATAAATTAAGGATAATGCTGATACATGATGAAACAACTCTCTGGTGGTCGGTTTGCGGGTTTAAATCATCTCGGGGTCGGCGGGGGAGGGGGTGGGGGTGGGGGGGGGGTGTATGACCATGCGGTGCATTTGATCTGCGGTCGTCGCACAGTAGCGCTGGCAGCAGTCCACATACGCAGAGGTGTGTTGGTGCATGTCAGAGTATGGTGCAGCGAGTAAGTGTGCAGACGTTTTCAGACGTGGTAATGGTGACAGTGTGTTGAAAATGGCTCAAAGAATACATATTGATGACGTTATGAGGGGTAAAAAACTAGGGCGACTGGAGGCTGGTCAAACGCAGCAGGTCGTAGCACGGACCCTCCGTGTGCCACAAAGTGTGATCTCAAGATTATGGCAACGATTCCAGCAGACAGGAAACGTGTCCAGGCGCTACAGTACGGGACGTCCACAGTGTACAACACCACAAGAAGACCTATATCTCACCATCAGTGCCCGCAGACGGCCACGGAGTACTGCAGGTAGCCTTGTATGGGACCCTACCGCAGCCACTGGAACAGTTGTCTCCACGCATACAGTTTACAGACGACTGAACAGACATGGTTTATTCACCCGGAGACCTGCAAGGTGCATTCCACTGAGCCCTGGTCACAGGAGAGACCGTAAAGCCTTGTCAAGAAGGCAGTACATGGTCATTTGGACATGGTCCCAGGTTATGCTCACGGACGAGTCCAGGTATAGCCTGAACAGTGATTCTTGCTTATTTTTCACCTAGCGTGAACCAGGAACCAGATACCAAGCCCTTAATGTCCTTGAAAGGGACCTGTGTGAAGGTCGTAGTTTGGTGGTGTAAGGTGGGATTATGATTGGTGCACGTACACCCCTGTATGTCTTTGACAGAGGAACTCTAACAGGTCAGGTGTATCGGGACGTCATTTTGCACCAGTATGTCCGCCTTTTCAGGGGTGCAGTGGGTCCAACCTTCCTCCTAATGGGTGATAACGCATGGCCCCACGAAGCTGCCATAGTGGAGGAGTACCTTGAAACGGAAGATATCGGGAGAATGGGGTGGCCTGCCTGTTCTCCAGACCTAAACCCCATCGAGCACTTCTAGGATGCTCTCGGTCTACGTATCGCTGCACGTCTTCAAACCCCTACGACAGTTCAGAAGATCCGACAGGCACTGGTGCAAGAATGGGAGGATATATTACAGCAGCTGCTCGACCACCTGATCCAGAGTATGCCAACCCGTTGTGCGGCCTGTGTACGTGTGCTTGGTGATCATATCCAATATTGATGTCGGTGTACATGCGCAGGAAACAGTGGCGTTTTGTAGCACATGTGTTTCGGTACGGTTTTCTCAACTTACCGCCAATACCGTGGACATACAGATCTGTGTCCTGTGTGTTCCCTATGTGCCTATGCTATTAGCGCCAGTTTTGTGTAGTGCCACGTTGTGTGGCACCACATTCTGCAATTATCCTTAATTTATGAGCATGAGTGTAGTTTATGAATGTATGCCTCTGTCGCTAGAGGGCTCCGAATTCTAGCGTGTAGCATGGCGGTACGTAATGTAACTATTTCGGTGTCTGAGAAAAATGGTTCAAATGGCTCTGAGCACTGTGGGACTTAACATCTGAGTTCATCAGTCCCCTAGAACTGAGAACTACTTAAACCTAACTAACACATCCATGCACGAGGCAGGATTCGAACCTGCGACCGTAGCGGTCGTGCGGTTCCAGACTGAAGCGCTTTGAGCCGCTCAGCCACAGCGGCCGGCGGTGTCTGAGAAACATCGTGCTGTATCGTGTTTCGATTTCGAAGAATACCCTCTCCTTCAACATGACAACGCCGGCTCATAAACGAGCGCTGTGACGTCTGTAGCAATCTGACTCCTTGGGTTCACTGCCACTGATCATCCTCGATACAATCCCGACTTGGCCTAATCTGATTTTCATCTTTTTCCAAAACTTAAAGAACGAGGACTTCACTTTGATAGTAATGAAGCCTTGCAGGCGAAGGTGAGGTTGTGATTCCGTCAACGAACTCAAACATTCTACAGTGACGGTATCAACGAACTAGTCTCGCACTGGGAGAAATGTTCATCGCCAGGGTGACTGATTTGGGAAATAAGTATGTAGACATGAAGAATAAATTCGTAGAATGATAATAAAGTCTATTTTCTTTAAAAGGTTTTGTGAGTGTTCACGTAAAAAATTCAGAGGCATTAGTTTTTAGCACGCCCTCGAAAGTATGGATGGTGGTCTCCAGTTTCATCTTTAACCTTTAGTCTTACCAGTACACTTTTAAGATTTATCTTTCTGCAGGATCTGAGACATACTTCGTGAGATGATAGGAAACTGGTATGCCGTAATACGACAGTCAGAGATATTTCGGAATCTGGGCTTGGATGTCTCACGTAGAGTTCAAGTCGAATATGATGGAAGTCCGACCACTAACCTACGAAATCTACAGAAAGCAGGTGGTGGTATGAAATAGAAGAAAAAAGAAAATAAGAAGACAAGTTGTGATTGATCAGTACGGCTACTACCAGAATGAATTTTCTTCTGCAGAGTTTCTTAGGAAGACAGAATGAGCCAACTGGTATCCCATTTTTCAGTTAGATTCTTTTAAATAAACAGAACATATTCGCATTTTTTTGTGCTCCTATAGCAGCATTTTTCCGCTGGTTCCATTCTTTTCCCTGCAGGAACAGGGCGTGTAACTCGTGTGAAAAGAAGTTTATTGGTCATTAGAATTTAGGTAGTTAGGTGAAAGTGAAATAATGCAAACTAATCTTACACGTCAGACCAGATTTTACGTGCAAAAACGTTTTGCATGTGCTTCAGTACTAAAACACGGGGTTCCCTCATGATGTCGGAGACACTTTACACCATATTTCTCCTTACTAGTTGACTTTAAAAAACTACTTTTTCGCGTCACTCCTGCTATAGATATGAAGAAAATTTTCGAGGTTGTTTGTGATCGGGTTCTTAGGAATACAGCCATTTACTGCGCATAGCTGTCTTGGAATCCGAGGCTGTGTTTTGGTACCCAAAAATGAAGTTCCTCAATAACGGATAAAGATTTTTAAAAACAGAGAGGTGTCTCTACTAGATAAATGCCTAGAGAATATATTGTTAAAGTTGAAGAAATTTTCTGTGGTTATTTATTAATTAGATTTCGCCACCTACTGCATTTTACGTCTAGAAGTAGGGTATCTTTGAACCTCTGAATCCTAGAAATGGATAAAGATATCAAGGAAATTGTAAAGGTTGTTCAAGATCGGGATCTTAGGAATATATTGCAAAAACTTCAGCCATTTGCTGTGCATAACCGTCTGGGAATACTCCGCTGGGTTTTAATAAAAAAAAAAAAGGTTCAAATGGCTCTGAGCTCTATGGGACTTAACATCTATGGTCATCAGTCCCCTAGAACTTAGAACTACTTAAACCTAACTAAGTTAAGGACATCACACAACACCCAGTCATCACGAGGCAGAGAAAATCCCTGACCCCGCCGGGAATCGAACCCGGGAACCTGGGCGTGGGAAGCGAGAACGCTACCGCACGACCACGAGCTGCGGACGGGTTTTAATCAGCTGGGGTTTTAATCAGCTGGGGTTTTGTGAGAAATCGTCTAAGAACTTATGGTGCCTTCGTAAGTTCCATCAAGCCCACAGTAATCCACATCAAACGCAAAAAGAGCAACAGATTTGACCCTGTACTGTAGGATAGTGACATTAAGACGATCCTTCCGTTGGGTATACAAATGGTCCCAAGCCCAAGGGCAAGCCAAAACACCTGACCCTACCGTTTTTAACACCAATAAAACCCAAGATATTAGCATCGGAAAATACCCGTTTTTATATGCAGCGTTCTGGAACCTATTGGAAGGCATGCTGTCGCATGCATACCGATATGCCTTATAGTATGCTGGCCCACCTTTGGAACCTAATATAGCTTCGATTCTGTGCGGCATGGATTCGACAAGCCATTGATAAATTTCCGGAGGTATGTGACACGTAATTTCTACAAACAGGTCACAAAATTTATGTAAATTATGCGCCGGTGGTTTACGGGAACGGATTTGACTACCGATAATTTCCAGATCTGTTCCATCGGGCTTCGGATGAGGCAGATTTACTGACAAAGGTATCAACGTAAATCTGTTATCATGCTCCCAAAGTACAGTACGACACGGACAGTTATGCCGCTGGAGGATACCATTGCTGTCGAAGAAGACATCAACCATTAAGGGATGCAGATGGTCCGTAGTATCCTGATGTGCCGCAAACTATCGGGGATGCACTTCCAAAACAAACCACTCTCGTCTGCTTTTTGACCTATGCCTAAGAAAAATTTTCATCGTCTCAAACGGTCGTTAATTCTTTATTAAATAATTCAACACTTGCAAAAACTTTACCTAAACTACACCAAACACTTTTTTTTTGTCGGAGAAATTGTTCCGTTGCCAGCAGCTTTGCCGCAGTGGTAACAAGCCTCCCGTCAGCTCGCCGAAGTCAAGTCCTGTCGCACTTTGGTAGCAACTGGAAGGGTCACTGTCCAGGTCTGCCGAGTGCTGGTGGCAAGCGGCGTGCACTCAGCCCTTGTGAGGCCGATTGAGGAGCTACTAGATTGAGAAGAACTGATAACAGCCGGAAGAGCAGTGTGCTAATCACTTGCCCCTCCATATCCGCATCCGATGACGCCTCAGGGCTTAGGATGACATGGCGGCCGGTCCGTACCGTTGGGCCTTCAAGGCCTGTTTGGAAGGTGCTTGGTTTTATCGTACCGATTAAGGAAACCAACAGTCATTCAGTATTGTTCTTTAAAATTGTTTGGCCTAATCCATACATATTACAAAAATGTATATGTGTGTGTGTGTGTGTGTGTGTGTTCCACGTCTCTCTCTAAACCACTGGACCAATTTCAGCCAAACTTGGTAGACATATCCCTTAATGTCTGGCAAGAACCGATAACGGGGCAAGAACCACCTACTTGTCATAGTTCAGGAGATATGACGTCATGAACCATTAGATGTGTGAAAAACTTCCGCGAAATTTATTACTTCTTTGCAACTAACTCTATTCTCACAACGTTTTGCAGACGGTATCCACGTATGCCTCTGAATGTAGCTACACAAATATATCATTATACTCTACGACACATAGTTCAAGAGATATGACGTCATAAACACTGAGATGCGTGAAAAAATGCTGCATCTCTGCGAAGCGCTAACGGCTGTAGTGACAACAATAGCCATCTATAGAGCTCCGAAGAGACGTTTCCATAGAGACGTGACAACGTGAAGCAGCTGTGCCCAACGTGCAGTAGCTGTTCGCTGTATTAATCTATGAACAAAGTTCATGTTCTATTTGAGTTTCTAATAGAAAATCGGCAAAATGAATTCCGGGACAATGCTGGGTTTGTCAGCTAGTTTATCCATAAATCCTTCCATTGCTGCCTGCGGCTCGATTACAAGAACTCCGAAGACCGTTGTTGTTTGTACAATGTGTACACAACATCATCAATGGTGCTCAGTTTTGTTCCATTTGTCCATTTTAGTTTCCAGTTAATTCCTCTTGATTTATTACTGTTTTTCTTAATATTGTGTAAGGTCCAGTGAGCAAGGTCAAATTGCTCATGGGTTGTGCAAAGCACCACCTTGGTTCTTATCAAGCACACTTATTTTATCGTATACACTTAAGGATTCATATTTGCTCCTAACACTCATCTTGGTTACTGTATTGCACTGTACGCTGACGGCGCCTTGACTCTGCTGAGTACTTGTGGCCAACAATCATAAATACTCTAGGTGACCAAAAGTATCCGTATACTCCCAAAAACATACATTTTTCATACTTGGTGCATTGTGCTGCCACCTACTGCCAGGTATTCGATATCAGCGACAGCAGTAGTCATTAGACATTGTGAGACAGCAGAATGAGGTGCTCCACGGCACTCACGCACTTCGAACGTGGTTATGTGATTGGGTGTCACTTGCGTCATACGTCTGTACGCGAGATTTCCACACTCCTAAGCATCCCTAGGTACACTGTTTCCGATGTGATAGTGAAATGGAAACGTGAAGGGACACGTACAGCACAAAAGAGTACAGGCCGACCTCGTCTGTTGACTGACAGACACCGCCGTTGCTTGAAGAGGGTCGTAATGAGCAATAGGCAGACATCTATACAGACCGCCACACATGAATTCCAAACCGCATCAGGATCCACTGCAAGTACTATGACAGTTACGCCTGATGTGAGAAGACTTGGATTTTTGTTCGAGCGGCTGCTCATAAGCCACACATCACGCCGGTAAGTGTCAAACGAGGCCTCGCCTGGTGTAAGGAGCGTAAACATTGGACGATTGAACAGTAGAAAAAACGTTGTGTGGAGTGACGAATCACGGAAACAATGTGGCGATCCGATGGCATGGTATGGGTATGGTGAATGACCGGTGAACGTCATCTACCAGAGTGTATAGTGCCAACAGGAAAAGTCGGAGGCGGTAGTGTTATGGTGTGGTCGTGTTTTTCAGTGTTGCTCTGCGTGGCACTATCACAGCACAGGCCTACACTGATGTTTTAAGCACTTTCTTACTTCCCACCGTTGAAGAGCAATTCGGGGATGGCGGTTGCATCTTTCAACACGATCGAGCACCTGTTCATAGTGCACGGCCTGTGGCTGATTGTTTACACGACGATAACTTCCCTGTAATGGATTGGCCTGCACTGAGTCCTGACCTGAATCTTATAGATTACCTTTGGGATGTTTTGGAAGGCCGAATTCGTGCCAGGCCTTACCGACCGACATAGATACCTCTCCTCAGTGCAGCACTCGGTGAAGAATGGGCTGCAATTCCTTAAGAAACCCTCCAGCGTGTGATTGAACGTATGCTTGCGAGAGTGGAAGCTGTCAACAAGGCTAAGGGTGGGCCAACACCATATTGAATTAGATTATTACTGATGGAAGGCACTACGAACTTGTAAGTCATTTTCAGCCAGGTGTCCGGATACTTCTGATCACACAGTGTAGACTATTTAATATCGGTCATGAATGGAACTAACTGGAATGCGTTCAACGTTTTATAATAAATGACTGTGGTGCCTAAGACTGTAAGATGACCTGTGCAGTAAGGCGACGTTTCACTTCGCAATAAAAAAGCAAGCCGAATTATCGCGAATTCCTAATTACTAAAGCCCAAAATAGTGAGAATATTTAACGGCCCAAGAATGTTGTCTTTTCATAAATTATACCACTGCGGTACTTACCCACAATAGAGTAGTAAACTGAAGAGAGAGAAATTTTAAAAAATATTGCGTGCCTGACCCTTGATAAAGGCGATGAAATGCTGAGAAAGCTGTCGGTTTTTTCCTTCCGTGCGAGCTGTTCCTCCGCGTCGTCTGAGCTCCAGCTCCTAGGGCGCGGACGGTCGGGCCCTGTAGGAAGCCATCAAGCGGCCGGGGTGTCCGATCGCTGAGCTATCAAAGGCAGTGGCAGCGGGGCGGCGCTTAACGTCGCCGGCCGGCCTGCTTTTACGACGGGCGTAAACGTCAGCCGTAGGCGGTAGCCGGCAGGCACGCGCTGGCGTTCGCTCGCAGTTGTTACTGCCTGCAGGGCTGCGCGAGAGAGCTCAGCTGCCAGCGTTCGCAAACTTCTGAAGTGTACAGGAGCACTTGCTGTGGGGACCATGGTCTGTGTCGATAGCACAGAAGCAACGGCTGTCAGTAAATAGCACGATGTTACGTGTATTTATTAAAAAACGATGATTATTTCAGCACAGTGACTTATAATTAAATTGTTCCTGTGTGGTTTGTATTTGTGACGGGCATTCAGCAAGTAATGCATCATTTTTTCTTTCCTCGGTCAATATCAACTGAAAAAATGCGGAATTTGTTGCGGGATATCGTGGAATATTCCCGCTTCAGCCCCAACAGTTTCATGAAGTTCTAACAGCTGGCGGCACTTCAAGTTGTTTTCAAATGGCGTCTGATGCGGAGGTGCGTTCCAAGTAGAGGTATGCAATCGAGGTTCTCTGGTGGAAAACCAGAGCGTCTGAGAAGTGTGCAGGCGCTTGCAAAATGTCTATGGAGACCTAGCAGTGAACAAAAGCACGGTGAGTCGTTGGGCTAGACGTCGACATCATCGCAACAAGTTCACGGAGACCTGACTGATCTCCCTCTCGCAGGCTGGCTGCACATGCTGTAGTGTTGGGACATGCGGTCACTTTCTTTCGAGGTGAACGACAGAGCACAAACAAACAGAAGTTATGTTGAATAATATGAATTTTATACCGAAACGAGTGGGGAACGATACGGTTATTGGAATCCTGAATAAAACCAACTCGGTCTCATAACGAAAATGTCTTGCATAGCTTATTGAATCCCCTCTCACGTTTCTACTAATATCATTCTTATAATTTATTATGGTTTGTTAGTAGTCGCCCATAAATAAACGGCACTCATTGCTTCAGGAATAATAAAAACATTATTTGATGATTCGATTACACGGAATTGTAAAGAATGGCAAACCTGGAAAACTGGTAATAATAATGTTGGAATGAATTCAGATACAAAATACTTATTTAAAATACGTCGTGGTAAATGGCAATTTATGAATCGTTATGTGTTTCATCAATTAACTTTAGAAATTCGTAAATGGTTACAGATACAAAATTGAAGCTTAGAAAATGTGGTTCTGTCTTGAGCAAACATTATTCTTCTTGTACTTCTTGTACTCGAACATATTTCGGTTAAGTTACCCCATCAGTGGGTTCATTTGTTCTGTGTTCATTGATATATAAACAATTTTTGTATCATAATACATAACAGTTTATGAGATTATAGCACTAGATTACTAAAAGTATTAACATAAATATTAGCAGAAAAATATATACCTTACTATTACACATCATATGGCTTCTTAATATTCGCAGTATAGCTATAATTATTGTCCTCCAGTACGTCAACAGTAATTAATAACGGTTTTCAATGACATGGTGTGTAATTTGCCGAATTTTAGGCTTAATATGAAATTATAGGCTTTCGTCATTATTCTGGGTTCTGTTACCCACAAAGGTTCGCTATATTACTCTTTGACTGTCGATTTTTTTGGTTAGTTTTCACAAGTACGTTGGAGAACATGCTGATTACGAATAGGCTTTATATTGGTCGGTTGCAAGGGGAGGGGGGGGGGCAATATGTGTAAATTGTGTGTATTAACGTCTTGTAGATTTCGCGTTTTCATTCTTCTACGTGGTGGTTGAGGTGTGCTTCCTCACACACACAGTTTCGCTACGTATGCGATGTTTGTCTATTCCGCTATCTTGTTGTGTGTGTACTGTGCGGGAATTTCGAATTTTGCAGTGATACTAGGCTTTGCAAGTGTGTGTGTGTGTGTGTGTGTGTGTGTGTGTGTGTGTGTGTGTGTGTGTGATGAGCATGGGGTGTCATTTCTTCATTTCCTTCTTCTAAGGCTTTTTATATACGCCAACTTTTTTCTGTTATAAGTTTCTGTGGAGGGCTACTACTGCGTTTAATAACTTTTAAGTCTGTTGGTTTGTGTTTCATATCCTTGAGATGATCAGCAAATGTAGAATGGCTGCTGTTACTCTTAAGTGCCCATCTGCGTTCAGTGTATCTAATGTTGAAATTTCTTTTGTCTGTCCAATACAAACTTAGTTGACGTCTTGACATATAAGTCGGTAGATTCCAGCTGTCTTCTGTTTTTCTGTATTAGAGTTGGTAGTCCTCAGTTTCCTTTGTACAGAGTTATCTGTTCTGTATGTTATTTTCAGTCCTTGTATTTTGAATGTGTTGCCTATCTGTGCGCTGTTTGTTGCTGTAGGCGAGTCTGTGCCACTTTGTTTGTTATTGTGGATACCTCTTCTTCAGATGTGTTGTGTGTTTTGATGTTCTGTGTGCCTGTGGTTTTATGTTAGAGTTTATCTGTTCGCTCCGATGTGTTGTATGTGTCTCTCATTTTTGTTTTAGTTTTGTGATGTTTGTCTTTTATCTTTGTTTTATATCTGTTTTCAACAGCTATTTGTTTGATTATTTGTAGCTCGTTTTTGTAGTTCTCTGAACTGAAGGGAGTATTATTCAGTCTTTGTAACATGCGCCGGAAACTAGCTTGCGTCTAAATGACTGGATGAGTTGATTTTTTATGTGTGGTATTGCTGATGCTTGTGGGTTTTCTGAATATGGAAGATTGTAGTCGGTTGTTGTGTCTGTGAATTGTGATATCTAAGAAATTTAGCTTCTTGTTATTTTCTGATTCTCTGGTGAACTTTATCTCTGGGTAAACTGTGTTTGTTACTGTCGAGATGTGTATAGTCGGGTGATTCATCTAGAAGGCATATGATTTCATCTACATATCCTAGTATATAATCTGTAATGTTTGGGTTTCACTGTGGTTTCAGATACGTGGTTCTCAATTTGATTTCAGATTTCTCGGGGTCAACTGATTGGCGACCCCATGGGATCATCATCTCGGTGAATCTGGTGGGCCGTTGCTACTGCGGCGTGCGTCTTTCGAAAGTGTCTGAAGGACACTGAAAGCAGGAGTAAGCGACAAAATGTTGGTCGTCTGTGTCTCATAACAGAATGTGTATGTTATATGCTTGACCGCTCTGTAAAGCAGGGTAGAGGCGATCTGTAGCAGATCTGACGACAGAGTACAGTGTTGGTGTAGACCCAAGTCTTCAGTAGAAGACCGTACACTGTTGGACACGCGTGTCCACAGCAGAGGATCCCTGTGAGTTACCACGTTGACCTAAGAATATCGCCAAATACTGTCATCGACAGTAGACTATGGATGGAAGATATTAGTGTTACACGTCCCGTGGACAACGACGTCATTAGAGAGGAAGCACAAGCTCGAATTAGGGAATAATGCAAAACGTAAATCAGGATGGCCGGACCCGGGTTTTAACGGTCGTCCTCCCGAATACGAATCCAGTGTGGATAATCTGAAACGTGCCGCCTGGTCGAACGAATCACATTTCTTGTTACACCAGGCAGATGGTCGTGTCCGGATATGCCGTCATCCAAGTGACCACATGGATGCAGACGGTCGGGGCGATGTTATGAAAAGTGGGACATTCATCTGCGCTTCCACAGGACCTTTGGTTGCAGTCGTAGCCACCGTAACATCTGACGACTATGTAAATCTTAGTGCAGACCATCTGCGTACCTGCCTTCTTGCTTGATGCCATTCCCGACGGCGATGGAATCTTGCCGCTGGATAACTGTCTGTATGTAAAGTCAGAATAGAGTAGGCGTTCGAGAAGCGCGATAGTGAATTCACTCTGGTTTATCAGCGACAAAATTCACCTTCCCTGGTCGCCGGAGCTTAGTTCTAAGCGGACCTTATCGCTGAAGACAATTCTACTCCAGTTAATGAGATTCCATGCCGAAGACGTGTCTGGAGAAGCTCTGGACAATGGTGGGATACCATACGGCCGCACAATCGGGGTGACGGTTTGGGGTGACATTTGTTTTCACAGCAGGATTCCTTTGGTTGTCATCCCCTGAAACCTTACAGCACTGCGGTACGTCGACGATATTCTATGCCTCGATATTCTTGGCCGTCCTCGGCTTCCATTTCAGCAAGAAAATCCCTTCCCGCAAACTGCGAGAGTTTCCACTGTTTGTCTTCTTGCTTGCCATTGTAATCATTTGTTTGTCTGCACACCGACTTCCGTCCCATTCGGATAAGTCCTTCGTGGTGCGTTCTTTTCTTTTCTTTCGTTTTCTTTCCTTTTTGTGCCTTATAGTGTATGTTAACGACCCTGTTAATGCGAGCCAAACAGGAAATGGCTCTCGCGTAAGACAACTGCTGGAGCGACGTAAAGAGGATGCACTCTGCGAAAGTTGCCGAAAACTAGGAAAAATGGGCACGTCCCCAGTTTTAGTCCTTGCAGATGTCAACGTCGCATCCATCCTTTCGAGGACGCTGCGTACTGAAGTCAATGTAGCGGAAATCCCGTCCCGAATGGCTAATAATAGCTCCTTAATAGTAATTATGAAACTTTCTGGCGGGTTAAAACTGTCCCTCGGACCGGGACTCGAGTTGGGAACCTTCGAGTTTTGCAGATAAGTTAGGCACTCACCGACTGACATCTCCAAATCTGCCCTTAGAGCTCTACTTCCAGAATCACCTCTCTCCTATTTACAGTGGTCACAGAGGTTCACCTCCAGACCTGCATTCCTCCGGCATTAGAACGTCTGCAACAAAGGGAACAATGGAGAAACGACTTAGACGCAGTCTAGATAACTGTTTCCACGGAGTGTGCATTTATTTTGAAATTCCTGGCATTTCAAAATTTAATTTTTGTTTGACATTTTACGAGGATCTGATTTCTTCTTCATAATTTTTATATTTTCTGATATTAACATTTTCTTTTATCTTCATTTTCTCTTCTTTAATTTTCAGCTCCTCTTTGTATGGCGTAGCAATCTTCGGACAATTGCTTTTCTCCGTTTGTGTTTCCAAATCTGTCACTATATTTGCAACCATATAATTATGACAGCAAATATACGTACATACAGGGTTTGGAAATACATATGAAACACCGTAAGGAATCAGTGCTTGAACATAAATGCAATTGCTAGTCAATAGAAATTCATGCCTGAAAATAAATGCAGATGCTAACCAAGCCTGCGTGTTAGGCTGCCGTGTTCGACCACTAACAGCAACTGTGCAGTGTTCTCAGTTCGTTGCACGTGTCAGGCGTGGTCAGAGAAGAGTGCTGAGTAGTTGTGAGTGCATTATGACGAGCTGGTCGGGGTGGCCGAGCCGTTCTAGGCGTTACAGTCTGGAACCGAGCGACCACTACGGTCGCAAGTTCGAATCCTCCCTCGGGCATGGTGTGTGTGATGTCCTTAGGTTAGTTAGGTTTAAGTAGTTCTAAGTTCTAGTGCTCAGAGCCATTTGAACCATAAGTGAATTCCAACGTGGAAAATGGTTCAAATGGCTCTAAGCACTATGGGACTTAACATCTGAGGTCATCAGTGCCCTAGACTTAGAAACTACCTAAACCTAACTAACCTAAGGACACAACAACATCCATGCCCGAGGCAGGATTCGAACCTGCGACCGCAGCAGCAGCGCGGTTCCGGACTGAAGCGCCTAGAACAGCGGCCGGCTCCAACGTGGACAAATTGCTGAAGCTCTTATGGTGGGCGCATCTATCACCAAAGGAGCTGAAGTTTTTGGTGTTTCAAGAAGCTCCATATCGAAGATTTATACCGCATACAAAGAAAGCGTAAAAACAGCATCCGCTACGTCACAACGCGGACGAAAGTGCGTGCTGAGTGATGGCTTCAGATGGTCATTGAAGGGGACTGTGACAAAAAATTAAGAGGACGGCAGCTGCTAAAGCCACTGCGGAACTGAATGTTGCAATTGCGAATCCTGCCGGCGCCAAAACAACATGAAGGGAGCTCCATAAGCAGACAATTGCAGGGCGAGCTGGAATTTCAAAACAACTCATCAGAGATGCCCGAAGCCATAAAACCTGGATTATGGAGAATGGAAGTACGTCATTTGGTCCGATGAGTCACGTTTCCCAACCGTTTAGCTTCTGGCCGAGTTTACGTTCCAAGTGTGAAATAAGGCGGGGATTCCGTGGTGATTTGCACAGGCATAACGTTTTATTCCATGGCCTCTGAGGGTACTCTGCACGGCCGCATTACTGCTAAGTATTATCTAACCATATCGGGCCGCGCGGGAATAGCCGAGCGGTCGAGGGCGCTGCAGTGATGGACTGTGCGGCCTGTCCCGGCGGAGGTTCGAGTCCTCCCTCGGGCATGGTGTGTGTATTTGTCCTTAGGGTAATTTAGGTTAAGTAGTGTGTAAGCTTAGGGACTGATGACCTTAGCAGTTAAGTCCCATAAGGTTTCACACACATTTGAACAATTTTTTTTTACCATATCGGCTGGTCAGGTCCATCCCTTGGTACAATGTTTGTTCCCCAATGGTGATGCTGTTTTGGAAAACAGAGCTCCTGTTCACACAGATCGCATCGTCCAGGATTCGTTTTGTGGGCACGAAAATAAATTATCGCCTCTCCCCTGGCCACTAAAGTCACCACGTCTCAATATTATTGAGCGTTTGTGGTCAACTTTCGAAAGAAGTGTGAGAGATTGCTATCGTCCTCCACCATCATTACCTGAACTTGTCACTATTTCACGGGAAGAATTTTATAATATATAATACAGGACCTGTATCTATCAATGCTGAGACGCCTGGAAGCTGTTTTGAATTCCAGTGGGTTTGCTATAACATATTAGGCATGGAAAGGTGTGTTTTTGGAGTTCCCTTCTTTTTGCACTTTCCCCGTATAATACTGTGACGTTATGTAACGCAGCCATCCAGTGAGCCCTATTGCCCGCAGTGCATTGATTGACAGTGCGATACAAATGAAGTGAGTAGATAATGTATTGTATTAAATTATCTATGGATGTGTAAAGATAAGAAATTTATTGTTATTATAAACGTATTTAATAATAATTTACAATTCTGCGAACCGGCCGAAGTGGCCGTGCGGTTCTGGCGCTGCAGTCTGGAAGCGCGAGACCGCTACGGTCGCAGGTTCGAATCCTGCCTCGGGCATGGATGTGTGTGATGTCCTTAGGTTAGTAAGGTTTAACTGGTTCTAAGTCCTAGGGGACTAATGACCTCAGAAGTTGAGTCCCATAGTGCACAGAGCCATTTTTTACAATTCTGCGAATGCCTAGCTCAGATCGTTTTTGGTCCTGATGACGGTCTGATCCTAGACCGAAACTGATCTTTTCTAACGAAATATACTGATACAGCAATAGGATGCATAATGCAGTTTTTACCATTAAAATTACACGGTCTTCCCTCTTAAAATTAACCGTATCAAAATTGCAATAAAAGGTGACAAATCATTCACTGTTTCGCAGAAATAACTAAGCGACTATTAAAAGTTGCCACTTCATCCTACCGAATGAAATGTATCAACAACCGGTAGAGTGTAGTTAGTTCCATGAGCTTACTGATTTATGATATTACGGAATACAGAAATTTTTTCATATTCCTCACCGCGTCAAATTCGCCCACCATCCTTTTTCCCGAGTTCGTGCTGGTCGTGCGGTAGTGCTGGGGATTTTCTCTGCCCTTGGACTGGGTGTTTGTGTTGTTCTCATCATTTCGTCATCATCATTGGCTAGATTGAACTGTGTACAAAAAATTGGGCTGTGTTAACATTGGGACTTTGAACGGGCGCAGATGAGAGCGCATTTGAGCGCCCTACAAACCCAACATCATCATTACCATCCCTTTTTATTATGTATGACTTGTACTGCAAACAGACGAAAATTATAAAATTGAAAATGATTTTAATGTCTAACCACAAAATAACTATAATTATCTAGAATACGCGTGAATATAAAACTGCTAGCCTTCTGCAAAATAATAGGGATAGATCTGAAACATTTCTTAGAGTGACTGAACACGCAACTGCAGTCTCTACAAGGTGTCAGGGTGACATTATTCACCATGCAAGTAAAAAAAAAAAAAATTTACTCTCGAGCTTAAAAAGGAACTCGTAGAACCACTAATAATCCCTGTATTTGATTATGGTGATAGTATTCTTCAAGGACTTTCGTGTTTAAGGTTAAGCTAACCGAATTGGTGTTGAATGGCTGTGTGTGAAACGTTTGTGACGTATGCTTTTTCAACTATACCACTCCTGTCTGCCAACAATTATGATGGGTACGCGCCGATAATAGTAGGGACTATGATACTCTGTGTTTGCTCTATCGTCTTCTCAGTTCCTCTTATTTATACTCAACCCTTCCATTATTATCTGATAAACACAGTAGGACCATTCGTTCTCAACAAGGGAAAATCCTCTATCTAATCTACATAACACAGGCATCTTTCCGAAATTATTTTCTGTATGAGGAACTTGACTTTGAAAGATCTTTCTTAACGTATGAGTGCCATTAAATTCCTTTCATACTTTAAAAACTAGCTAAGGGCTCACCTCTAACTGCAACAGCTCTGTCTTTCGTATGCACTACTGGCCATTAAAATTGCTACACCACGAAGACGACGTGCTACAGACGCGAAATTTAACCGACAGTAGGAAGATGCTGCGATATGGAAATGATTAGCTTTTCGGAGCATTCACACAAGGTTGGCGCCGGTGGCGACACTTACAACGTGCTGACATAAGCAAAGTCTCCAACCGATTTCTCATACACAAACAGTTGACCGGCGTTGCCTGGTGAAACGTTATTGTGATGCCTCGTATAAGGAGGAGAAATGCGTACCATCACGTTCCCGACTTTGATAAAGGTCGCCTGTCGCGATTGTGGTTTATCGTATCGCGATGTTGCGAGATCCAATGACTGTTAGCAGAATATGGAATCGACGGGTTCAGGAGGGTAATACGAAACGCCGTACTGGATCCCAACGGCCTTGTATCACTAGCAGTCGAGATGACAGGCATCTTATCCGCATGGCTGTAACGGATCGTGCAGCCACCTCTCGATCCCTGAGTCAACAGATGGGGACATTTGCAAGACAACAGCCATCTGCACGAACAGTTCTACGACGTTTGCAGCAGCATGGACTATCAGCTCGGAGACCATGGCTGCGGTTACCCTTGACGCTGCATCGTAGACAGGAGCGCCTGCGAAGGTGTACTCAACGACGAACCTGGGTGTACGAATGGCAAAACGTCATTTTTTCATATGAATCCAGGTTCTCTTTACAGCATCATGATGGTCGCATCCGCGTTTGGTGACATCGCGGTGAACGCACGTTGGAAGCGTGTATTCGTCATCGCCATACTGGCGTATCACCCGGTGTGATGGATGGGGTGCCATTGGTTACACGTCTCGGTCACCTCTTGTTCGCACTGACGGCACTTTGAACAGTGGACGTTACATTTCAGATGTGTTACGAGCCGTGGCTCTACCCTTCATTCGATCCCTGCGAACCCCTACATTTCAGCAGGATAATGCACGATCGCATGTTGCAGGTCCTGTACGGTCCTTTCTGGATACAGAAAATGTTCGACTGCTGCCCTGGGCAGCACATTCTCCAGATCTCTCACCAATTGAAAACGTCTGGTCAACGGTGGCCGAGCAACTGGCTCGTCACAATACGCCAGTCACTACTCTTGATGAACTGTGGTATCGTGTTGAAGCTGCATAGGCAGCTGTACCTGTACACACCATCCAAGCTCTGTTTGACTAAATGCCTAGGCGTATCAAGGCCGTTATTACGGCCATAGGTGGTTGTTCTGGGTACTGATTTCTCAGGATGTATGCACCCAAATTGCGTGAAAATGTAATAACATGTCAGTTCTAGTATAATATATTTGTCCAATGAATACCCGTTTATCATCTGCATTTCTTCTTGGTGTAGCAAGTTTAATGGCCAGTAGTGTATTTATCTGTAGCTTACTCTTGTCAACACCTCCTGCTTCACCACATTTCCCCCTCCCTTTCTCGCACACGGTTCTATTGAAAGTCTGTTCTAACATCTATTGTTACCAGTATTATCTTATTTCGTGATGCCTTCTGCTTCTGACGATATTACGAGTGTTATTCAGGACATAAAATCCGATAAGTCGATGAAGCTTAGCACGGGGTTGTTGGTCAGTGTGTCTAGTATGCCAGTCGATGGCGTCACTTCGCTCTTTTCAGTTCTGAGCACACAGTGGGCACGTAAAGTCACCTAGAACAAACTGCCAAATTTGGGTTCGCTGAGAGGTTTCTCCTGATTTTACGCAACTGCACATAACGTACATGTCAGACATGTCCTTCTTCATGACAACTGTCGGCCGCACTCAGCAGGGGTAATGAGGACGCCCCTGAAGCTTTTTCGATGGTAAGTGATCACCCACTATACAGCCCGTACAGGGATCCCTTTGATATTCGTCTCTGCTCACGTGAACCGCCGGCTACGAAAACAATATTTTGGCACAGATAACGAACTGCAGGCCAGTGTAGAGAAGTGACAGAATGTCTAGGCGGCCGTTTTCAATGAGGACGGTATTGGAAAGTTGGTACAACGCTACGAAAAATGCCTATGTCGGAGCGGCGACTATGTAGAAAAGTAGCTGGAAGGTCTAGCAACACTCTCAATACTTTCGTTTTTCTTAATGCCTTTTATTACGATCAGTATTATAAGCCAACTGATTGCAATAAGGTTTTACTTTAACATGGTTTCGACCCCGATGATGGACGTCTTCTTCAGAAAACCCAAACAACTAGATTTAGTAACAGGTGAACAGACCTAAGAGCAAAATGGTCTCGTAATATAAAATACTTCGTAATGAGATAATATTGAAACCACGTAAGATTACAGACATTTTAACTGACATAAAATTGGTAATTGTTTATAAAATCATAGCTACATGGCGTAGCACACTATACGCCCTTAAGGGCTGTAAGAGGAAACAGGTACTGGAGATGTCGTTATATTACATGACGATAACATTTTTTTCTTAAATCTATTCATCTGGCATTACATGTAACTGTTTGGAATTTCTGGTGAAGACACCCATATTTGGTGTCGAAACCAGTTGTCTATACTTTACAAATCATGTTCTTGTACGTCATCAGGCCCTTTATTATTATTATTATTATTATTATTATTATTATTATTATTGTTATTAATACCAGCTATTGTTATCATTATTCACTGTTATTTGTGTTTGTACTTATTGTTCTCATAATAATTTCACAGATGTACATAATCGGAGGAGAAGTATCCTTAGAAACTAAGAATGTTTATGTAACTTTTTTGGTATGTGTTGTAATGTAGGCTTTTGAGGCCCTAACCTGGTCAGACTAAATGAACTATAAGTAAATAGTATTCATACAATATAACGTGACAGTCAGACGTGAGTGTAAACAAACAAGAAGGGAGAGGGTCGGTGCAGGGGAAGAAGCCCCGCCTCCCTTTTGCAGAATTGACACACTACAGCCATATTTTGTGTCTCTGCAAAAGTTGAACTGACACATTGTAAGAGGGATCGTTGATCTCTTCTGTTGTTGTACTGTATGTATTGTATGTTAACCGGGGACCTAGAAACGACGGAGAGGCTCCGTCCCCGCCGCAGCCGCAGTGGTACACAACCCCACGACGACTACCGCAGTCCACTTCACCCCTCCGCCGCCCAACACAGAACCCAGGGTTATTGTGCGGTTCGGCCCCCGGTGGATTCCCCAGGAAACGTCTCACACCAGACGAGTGTAACCCCTATGTTTGCGTGGTAGAGTAATGGTGGTGTACGCGTACATGGAGTACTTGTTTGCGCAGCAAACGCCGACATAGGGTAACTGAGGCGGAATAAGGGGAACCAGCCGCATTCGCCGAGGCAAATGGAAAACCGCCTAAAAACCATTCACAGACTGTCCGGTTCACCGGACCTCGACACAAATCCGCCGGGCGGATTCGTGCCGGGGACCAGGCGCTCCTTCCCGGCCGGAAAGCCGTGCATTAGACCGCACGGCCAAACGGGCGGGCTTTTAGAGTCGTACTCAAACCTCACAATGGATCATGATTAGTCTGTTTACTCATTTAAAAATAAGAAAATAAAACAGCAAGAGAGGTAAAGGTCATAGCAAAGCGATGTTTAGTAACGTCTGCCAGACAGTCCGAATCATCCACACCAAAAACTGCCACGCTATAGTGTCCGTATTGTGGTATCGTCTAGAGACTGCGGTGCCACTCCAAAGTCGGTAACGCGAACTGATACCTCAAACGTCGGCGAGGGCTCGCTGTGATGAACAACGACACACAGGAGGCTCTCCTGAAGACCACGCCACCCATTTCAGCACTGTAGCGCCCTCGTACTGAGGTCAATATAGTGTCAAGCATGCAAGAGGTCAGCCCTGTTCGAGACCTCAGCTGCAGCAGTCAAGATCATGGTGTAGGACCGGCGAGTTTTTGAAGTTACAGATGAACGTGTACTCAAAGTCGAACACTGTACTTCAAGAGAACAGTTCGTGATTCTTTATGTGTACGAACTGCATCATGAACTATATAGCAACTGAATAAAGCCAAGTGCTTAATTTAAAATATAAAATATGATTGTTCATGTAGAACATATTAGTCAGCACACAGAAATACATGATCAAAATATATTCTGTTTCACTGATCCAGAATTGGTGTAGACTGCAACTGTCTTGCTATAATTCACGAAGTCCTCTTGTGTGCTCTCTCTGGGTGCATCCACTAATGGATATTTTAGAAGATGACCCATTGTTTGTGTTTTACCACAGTCACACTTGTCAATGACTGTTAGCTCCACCTTTCCATAATCATTTGATCACCCGTGCCCGAACGAAGTCGGTATAACATATTCCAGTGTTGCCAGTCTCTAGATGGGAGCCCTGGGATAGAGCTTCCTCTGTGATACAGACTTCTGGATTTCTTCTTGCCATAATTAATTTATGCAAGTTCCGGTTGGCAGTATTGAGTACATGAAACTTCGTCTAGATTTAAGCCTTTAGGATAGGGTTGACGTTTTTCTAGCGGGTGACGCTGGTCATTCACATGTTTCTTTCTTTCTTCCAGGCTTAGGAGTGATCTTCTGACATTTGGTGGAAGGGGGCGGGGAGCAATACCCAATAATGAATATTAATGGTCCAGTATAGTAGGTCTGAGGCAGCCAGTTATCATTCTGTACGTTTCGCTTAGGACCACAACTATTTTTCTAGGGTGACGAGATCTTTCCCAAACTGGACATTCATACTCAGCAACCGAAAAACAGTTGGCGAGTGTTTTGATACGGAGTACGTTCACGTTGGTGTCCCACTTTGCAGGTGTCAGTTTGTTCAATATGTCATTAAGTGTTTGTATTTTAGCTTTTACTTTCTCGATACGTTTTTCATATCTTAAAGTTCTGTCGGGAGTGATACCCAGATAGAATTGATGGGAAGAGTTGTTCAGACGCATACCGTTCTAAATTATTTGAGCTCGTTTCCTGCCCTGGGTTCCTTTTTACTGGGGTGACTGTATGTATCAAGTGATGCTTTCACGATCAACAACAGTTGTAAATATTCTACACACTCCTATGGCAACGAACAGTCTCATATTAAGTATTTTTTTTATTCATTCATGTAATAAAGTGAATTAATATTACGTCTATTTTAGTTAAAATGCAGACATTGAATGTGTGGTGTAGAAAATGCATGGGCGTGAGAATTAAAGTAGGGAACCAGTGTATGTACACATTTTTCTATATTGATGATCTGGTCGTTGCAGCAGACGATAAAGAGAATGTATCTTACATGATCAGGAAGTTATTGGAAGAATATAAAAAGTGGAGTTTGAAAATTGATTTTGAGAAGGCAGAGAATCTATGTTGCGAAGAACAGGAAGTAACCTGGTCATCGACGGACATCTTATCAAAGTGTGTGAAGAGCTTAATTGCCGGGATAGCATCCTATCACGAGATGAGAGATGTGGCACAGGTAACCAACAACGGATTAGTCAGGGAAAGGCAGCTATATAAAAATACCCTGTACTTTGGTCCTCAAAAATGAGATTAAAAACAAACAAACAAACAAACACCGTCCGAACAGGCCTTGAATGTCCAACGGGACGGACCGGCCGCCTTGTCATCCTGGACCCTTAGGCGTCACCGGATGCGGATACCGAGGAGCATGTGAGCACACCTCTTTCCCGCCGATGCCTGTTTTCGTGATCGGAGTCACTAATTCTCCATCAAGTAGCTCCTCAATTGGCCTCACAAGGGCGGATTGCACCCCATTTGCCAACAGCACCCGACAGACCCAAACGGTGACCTGTCAAAGTGCTAGCCAAGTCCGTCAGCGAATAACTTCGGTGTTCCTACGGAAATCGGTGTTACCACTGCGGCAAAGGCACTGGTCACAAATGTATTCAAAGATTAAAATTCATTTATACTAATCCAATACCAACCTGAGGGAGTGAGTGCTGGGATCTCACAGAAAGAAATAAAAAGAGACGAAGAGCCTTATATCTACATCTACATCTACATACATACTCCGCAATCCACCATACGGTCCGTGGCGGAGGGTACCTCGTACCACAACTAGCATCTTCTCTTCCTGTTCCACTCCCAAACAGAACGAGGGAAAAATGACTGCCTATATGCCTCTGTACGAGCCGTAATCTCTCTTATCTTATCTTTGTGGTCTTTCCGCGAAGTATAAGTTGGCGACAGTAAAATTGTACTGCAGTCAGCCTCAAATGCTGGTTCTCTAAATTTCCTCAGTATCGATTCACGAAAAGAACGCCTCCTTTCCTCCAGAGATTCCCACCCGAGTTCCCGAAGCATTTCCACAACACTCGCGTGATGATCAAACCTACCAGTAACAAATCTAGCAGCCCGCCTCTGAATTGCTTCTATGACCTCCCTCAATCCGACCTGACAGGGATCCCAAACGCTCGAGCTGTACTCAAAAATAGGTCGTATTAGTGTTTTATAAGCGGTCTCCTTTACAGATGAACCACATCTTCCCAAAATTCTACCAATGAACCGAAGACGACTATCCGCCTTCCCCACAACTGCCATTACATGCTTGTCCCACTTCATATCGCTCTGCAATGTTACGCCCAAATATTTAATCGACGTTACTGTGTCAAGCGCTGTAATACTAAGGGAGTATTCAAACATTACGGGATTCTTTTTCCTATTCATCTGCATTAATTTACATTTATAAATGGAGCACTAGAGAAGACTCAGTAGATTTCCCCAACTTTACCACGTACGAAATGAGACCATAAGACAAAGGTTACAAACTCATTATAGTATTACGGATAAAACTTAAGAAAGACAGCTAGGATGGTTTGGGCACGTCAAAAGAATGGATGAAGACACGCGGCCCAAGAGAGTAGTTTCTTGGCAACCTCCAGGAAGGAGAAGAAGGGGAAGACTACGGAAAGTGTGGCTAAGTGCTATCTAAGTAGCGATGGAGAGGCTGAGGAAGAATGGGGAGACAGAGGCATCTGGCGACAGATACTTAGGGATGTGGCGACAACTCTCAGCGCCCCCGCAACGAGGTAGGAGGCTTAGAACTGCAGTTGCGAGCATTCAGTGGTGGCAGCAGCAGGACACGGCAGCACGTGGTGCGGTGCAGACGGTTGCCGCGGTCGCCAAAGAGGTCAGCTGCAGTGTGGCTGGCAGAGGCGCTGGCGCTGGCGAGACGCCGGTGCGAGGGCTGCGCTATTCCTGGACGCCGGACCGTCCGCTATCTTTACCGCCGGCGTCTACAGCGGCGAGTTCCAGTAGGTGGCTCCCGGGGCCGACCGGCGCTCAGCCCGCCCTGCGGCCGAAAGCGTTGCCCCTGCCGCGCCGATCGGGGATCAAGCGCCAGAGGTTGGCCCCTGATCTGGTCGCGTGGCTGGCTTTGTTGATACGACGGGCTACGAGGACAACTTCCTCCACCTACGACAGAGAAGGCAACGACATCGATGAAGTTTGCTATACCCAATGTTGGTACATGTTGTGCAATACCGTAAGTGCGACTATCAAAATTGCAACACCGTGAAGGCACTGTCGTGTGTGGCCAGAAGTTGGATGGATGAACGCCCGGTACTAGTGATCAGAAACGGACAGAGTAAGAGTCCAATGTTCGCGGTGCATACCTCACAAATCAAGGCGCAGCTGTTATGTCAGTACTAAAAGCCTTCCTTCTTTTCCCCTGTAGTTCCGCGATCATGACGAGTCTGAGAACTGTTTACTGAGTAGTGCGTAGATGTTTACGCTGGAAACCATACAGATTCACAATGGCACAGTACATTAGTGATGCAGATGAGGTTGCTCGTGGGGATTTCTGTGCGGAAACGTTCCTCCCCGATACATGCTTAACGGCAACTATCTCCTCTACAGGATGGCTGTAATTAAACTTTCATTGTTTGAACCAGTATAGACGGAAAACCATTTACCGTATGGGTGCGCAACTTTATAGGAATGATATTCAAACTGTGCGCTAGATTTGCGCTGTTAATAGTGTTAATGTGACGACTTCCCTTAAGGCGCCGGTGTTGGTATAGCGCCGTAGGTTTTAAACACAAATATCAGCCTGCATTACAATTGCAAAACAGTCAACATGGGTCTGCAATAGGTTAGCAGGTATTTACTCGCAAAGAGGTTTAATCGAAACAACAACAATAGTAGAATGAAATTTTCTCTCTACAATGGAGTGTGCGCTGATATGAAACTTCCTGGCAGATTAAAACTGTGTGCCGGACCATGACTCGAACTCGGGACCTTTGCCTTTCGCGGGAAAGTTTCGAAGGGAGGAGACGAGGTACTGGCGGAATTATAGTCATGTGGACGGGGCGTGAGTCGTGATCGGGTAGCTCAGTTGGCAGAGCACTTGCCCGCAAAGACAAAGGTCCCGAGTTCGAGTCTCGGTCCGGCACACAGTTTTAATCTGCCAGGAAGTTCGAACAACAATAGTGCTGATGCTCTTCGTGACAACTGACGCAGTAAAGGAATACGGAAAGCTCCTCCTCCCCACATTTGGAAAAAAAAAAGAAAATGAATCACTGACCGACAGTTCGAAACTGCGAAGCCACCAAGATCACCAGATTTGAAGCCGTGTGATTTCTGGCGATGATGATGTTTGGTTTGCGGGGCGCTCAACTGCGTGGTTATCAGCGCCCGTACAATTAGCCAATCTTTGCTCAGTCCAAGTTCGCCACTTTCCTGGATGATGATGAAATGATGAGGACAACACAAACACCCAGTCATCTCGAGGCAGGTGAAAATCCCTGACCCCGCCGGGAATCGAACCCGGGACCCCGTGCTCGCTGTGTGATTTCTGGCGATGGGTTTGCCTAACGGACAGGAATTATCAACGGGACGCTAAGATACGTTGGCGGCTGAAGATAGCAGAGCGAGGGAGGCAGCCAACATCGCTCCTCAGATACACTGAAGCGCCAAGGAAACTGGTACAGGCATGCGTATTCAAATACAGGCACAATACGGTACTGCGGTCGGCACGCCTGTATAAGACAACAAGTGTTTGGAGCAGTTGTTAGATCGTTTACTGCTACTACAATGAATCTGAACGTGGTGTTACAGTCGGCACACGAGCGAAGAGATACAGCATCTGCGATGTGGCGATGAGGCGGAGATTTTTCCGCACGACCATTTCACTAGTGAACTGTGAATATCAGGAATTCGGTAAAACATCAAATCTCCGACATCGCTGCGGCCGCAAAAAGATCCTGCAAGAGCCGCACCAACGACGACAAGAGAATCGTTCAACGTGACAGAAGTGCAACCCTTCCGAAAATTGCTGAAGACTTCAGTGCTGGGCCATCAACTGTCAGCATACGAACTATTCAACGAAATATCATTGATATGGGCTTTCGGAGCCGAAGGCGCACTCGTGTATTCTTGATGACTGCACGACAAAAAGCTTTATGCCTCGCTGACACTGGACTGTTGATGGCTGGAAACATGTTGCCTGGACGGACGAGTCTCGTTTCAAATTGTATAGAGCAGATGGACTTGTACGGGTATGGAGACAACCTCATGACTCCATGGACCTTGCGTGTCAGCAACGGAATGTTCAAGCTAGTGGAGGCTTTGTATTGGTGTGGGGCGTGGGCAGTTGGAGTGATTAGGGACCCTCTTACCTCTAGAAACGACTCTGATACGTGAAACGTACTTAAGCATCCTGTCTCACGACCTGCATCCATTCATGCCCACTGTGCATTCCTACGGACTTGGGCAACTCCAGCAGGACCATGCGACACCCTACACGTCCAGAATTGCTTTAAAGTGGTTTCAGGAGCACTCTTCCGAGTTCAAACACTTCCGCTGGCAACCAAAGTCCCCCGACATGAACGTTATTGAGCATATCTGGGATGCCTTGCAACGTGCTGTTCAAAAGATACCTCCAGCCCTCGTACTCTTGCAATTTTATGGGCAGCCCTGCAGGCTTCGTGGTGTCAGTTCCCTCCAGCACTACTTCAGACATTAGTCGAGTATATGCCACGTCGTGTTGCGGCACTTCTGCGTGAGCATGGGGGCCCTACACCATATTAGGCAGGTGTACCAGTTTCTTTGACTCTTCAGTGTATTTCGGGCAGCAGTAGAGCAGTCTTTAGTGCTGGTCTATGCTGTTGTGAATGCACGCACTGAGCAACGTTTTTAACTTGGAAAGTGAACGTAAACATGGTACACAATTAACCCTCTCATACGGGAATTGCAGCGTGAGTGGCCACGCGGTTAGAGGCGCCATGTCACGCACTGCGCGGCCCCTCCCTCCGAAGGTTCGAGTCCTCCCTCGGGCATGGGTGTGTGTTGTTCTTAGCATAAGTTAGTTTAAGTAGTGTGTAAGGCTAGAGACTAACGAGCTCAGCAGTTTGGTCTCTTAGGAATTCACACACATTTAAATTTTTGGAAATTAAAACGTATGTCCTAAAGTGGTTTATCTGATATTTCTCTCCCGTATTTTCTTGTAAACGCTTCCACAAAGATACGTTGCCTTACGATCACTCATTTTGCGAGGGGTACCTCTCAAGTAGCGAAAGTTTAGTTATAATTATCCTGTATATTTAAGAAAAGAGAAAGAAATAAACCCACAAACTATACATCATACGTTGGTATATTAAATAACCGACTGAAGCCTATCGTAGAGTTACTCGTACAAGAAGAACACAATTAATTTAGAAAAGGGAGAGACTGTATTGAAACACCTAATAGAGATAAGAAGGGAACACTATTTTTGTAGATCTAGAGAAGAGCTTCGATAATATAGACAGGCGTGAGCTAAGGAATACATTGGGTAAACGAGCTACCCTCAACACATAATGAGTACAAAAAGTTTATGTAGTGGCAGTTGCTTCACACTCTATCTAATTACGATGGGGGAAAGTACTTAATAATCAGGGAATAAGAGAAGGGTATCTATCATCACACACAGTTTTTTAACATTTCTATGGACAATACACTACACAGATGGAAGGATCAGGCACCATCTGGAATTTTATTAGAAAGTGTCACTTTAAATGCGCTAGTATATGCTGACGGATTAGAGATTACGCAAAACACTGAAGATAGTCTTCAAAGAGCTACTTATTTAATGTATAAAATTTATAAAGAATATTATTTTTAATATTTCTACCTCTAAATTAGTAACGATGATATTTCAGGACAAACACCCAATAAGAACAAAGATTATTTTTGATGACAAAATTTTAGAACAGGTTCAAAATTTTAATTATTTAGACTGTCATATCTCGGATGATTACGATGGAGATGTAAATAATAAATGAAGTGGATACCAGGCAATATGTTGTACTATTCCAAGAACACTGAAAACAGCGCAGACTGAAACACAGCTGAAGGTGTAAAAGTTGAAATGTGGCTACACTGAGCCACAGCGCCAAAAATCGCGCCAGAGAGTATTGTTCCGCCGCCTCCACTGGCAGTGATTATTGAGACGTAGCGGCAAGCAGTTCTTGCCGAGAAGTTGTGGTGGACACTGCTTGTAGCTGAAGTTAGAGTGAGATGCGGTAGTGGAGAGTGTTGTTCCATGTTTATGCAGTTATTTGATGGGAGAGATAGCAGATGTTGTTCCAATGGAGATATTATAATGATCTGAGTGCTTTTCGTCAATATAAATTAAGGTAACTAACTACTGTTCTTTATTTTCTTATTATTTGTGTGTCCTGAATAATGCTTCATTACAGGTTCAGTCAACAAAGCATCTGGCGTGTGTTCTTGTATTAGAGTGTAATTCTGAGTTTCTTGCACAATTATAGTATTTCTAATTTTCTTTTATCACGTCAGTATAAATGATATTTAAAAAATTCTTGTCTTGTTGAAGAAGAACCGTGCCAGATGTGCGTTGAGTCATACTACCACAGACAGAACAGCTACACTTGTGCTTGTTGTTTCGTAGGTTTTATAGTTGCTGGGGACTTAATTAATTAATTGTATTAACTTTAATTTTCATTTCATTCTTTGTGGTTGTTACATGCAGTCAGATTGCGTACAAAAACTAGTCAGGGCCAGCCGTTTACGAGACTTGCGTAATCGGACATACAGCTACTAAAAATATTTGCATTCATATTTAATTTTAATTAAGCCCCCATGCACGTGGCGACCGCTGCTTCGGATCGTCCCTTGGAATCTTCTGATTGTAAAAATAGTAGACAGTAGTATTGTAGTAGTAATTTGTAGTTTAGTAATTGTAGTCTATTTTGCATGTGTAGATTGGTAATTGTCATTCTTCTATTGTTCGTTAATCGTGTTTGAAGGAAGCATTTCGTGTGATTGATATTGTTGGTGATAAAGTGTCATTGTGTGTAATTTTCATATAGTGACGAGTTTTGTATGTTTTGTAAATGATTACGCGATCGATGAAAAAGGCAAAAATGATGAATAGTGAGAATGACGAAATTGTTAACATGGCGAACTCGCCAACAGAGGAAAACAGTATGATGGATAATGAAGTGGAAAACAATGTAATAAGTCGGGAAAATAGTCCGGAACCATTTCAAAATTTTTCTCAATCAGAAAATTCACAGAACCCGAGATTAACGACAGAAGATTCTGGAATAGTATCGAATACAGATAGCTTTATGGCTATGCAGAAGGAAGTTAGTTTTGTGGGAAATGTTAGGGGCGAAAAGAATTTCGAACAACTTAACACGGAGCAGTTGATGAGTGCAATATTAAATTTGGGATCTGAATTAAAAACAGTGGCAACACAGTTAGACTCACAAATAGTAACAATTAAAACTGAGATGGGAACAATGGGATCACAGTTCGATCTGAATTAAAAACAGATAGGGAAACAATGGAAACACGGTTAGACTCATTGGGATCACAGTTAGGATCTGAAGTTAAAACAGAGATTGGAACTTTGGAAACACGGTTAGACTCACGAATAGGGACATGTTTCAGAAACATGAAAGATGAATTAAAGAAAGAAATTCGAGAAGAAGTACAACCGATTTTGAATGCTCACAATAATAGATTAGTTGCAGTAGAGATTAGACAAAGAGAACAGGATAGAGAACAGGAAGAAAAAGATCGCGTGATAGTACAGAAATTTTCAGAGTTAAATTTACAACGTGCAAAAGATAAGGAAGAAATATTTGAGAGAATCGAGGAATCCGTACCAAATGACAGACTAAATAACCTAACACAACAGTATGAACAGTTAACTACTAAATGCGTTAATACTGAAACGCGAGTCGCGACACTTACGGAAGACGTAAATAAATAGAAAGAACAAATAGGTGATTTATCGGAAAGAGTGGAGGAGATTTCAGATAAATTGACAAATCTTAGTTTAAATGGGGACATTGATTCAGATGACACAGCTCCATTGCCAGTTTCAGAAACCGAAGAGTACCAGAACATAAATAAGCATGTTGAAAATCAGGGAAAATTTAATGAACGCGTTAAAAGGGAAGTTGAGGCATTACGAAAGCAAGTCAAGCAAATTGAAGGCGAAATCGTAGGAAAATATAGCAGAAGAAATTTAGAATCACAGGTAGCAGAGGGCTTTGAAGAAAGTAATTTATTTCATTTACGGGATGCAACAAGAGAGCGCCAGGCGCGCGAATTAGACAATAATCGACATTCGGACTGGAACAGACGCGGTAGGTCTTTGTCGCCACGAGGCGAAAACTTTGACTATAAACACTTTTTGACTGTTCGGAAATTTAAGATCTTCCGCAATTCTAAGAATGACATACATCCATGTTCATGGTTAGATCAATTTATGTACGCACTCCCACCAAATTGGCCACTAAGTCACAAACTGGAATTTATGTGTGGATATTTAGAAAACGAACCGGCGACGCGGATGCGCGCACTCATTAGAGATTGTAATAGCCTAAATGATTTTTATCATGCATTTCTATCGGCATATTGGTCCGAAAACACGCAAGACAGAGTCAAACACAGTCTTATTATGCAGCGTAATTTCAAACAGTCTGAGTTCCGCACGCCAGCAGAATATTTTGAAGACATGATTCGAAAGAATCAGTTCCTTTCCAACCCTTATAGCCCGACTGAATTAATTCGCATTTGTTTAACTAAGCTGCCACAATCCATAAGACAAATTGCTTTAGCTGGAAGATGTAAAGACGACATCGAGACTTTTAAGACTTTGTTGCAAGAACTTGAGTATGACAACGACGACGGGACTTCTTGTAACTTTTTCAGTAACAGTAATTACAATAGATTTTCAGAGAAAAGGGATAGTGATCGGAACGGGCGTTATATGGGTAATTTTGACAATGACAGACGTAACAGACAGGACAATAGATACCAGCCTTATGACAATAACAGACGTTCTAACAGAAATTACACAGACAATTATAATAACGGTAATTCGTACCGGAATGATCAATCATACGGAAACAGTAATCGGTATTATCAAGACAGAAATTGTTCAAACAGTAATAGAAATTCTTACTACAGAAATAATCAGGGTAGTAGATACCACAATAATTTCAGAAGTGACAGTCGAAATTACACAAGTAGTTATGCAGACAGACAGGAAAACAGAAATTTTAATAACAGACACAACCAAGAATTTGTATCTAACAGATAGGAGGGACCTAATTGGCATCCTCCACGTGACAGAACTTCAGAGAGACAAGTGCAAATCGTAGAAATGGATCCGCGAAATGACGCGAATAATCAAAGACGTGACGCAAACAATCGACAATGACTAGCAGCTTCGGCTTCTGGCAGCAATATAGACGGTTCAGAAAGTAATGACACTACGGCTTTACACTACGTACGCCTGGAAGACCTGAGAGACATTTTGTTAGACGAAAAGGAAAATAATGTAGACGCATTTTTACATCCTGTTATTGAGGTATGTGTGAGTAAGAATAAGTTCACTGCAGTTCTAGATTCTGGGAGCCCTTTGAACGTCATTAGTGAATCAGTTTTTCGTATATGTGAAAGGACTATTGCCTGTCCTGTGTTACCTATTTCTAAAACTACAATTCGAGGAGCGATTTCTGGAAAAGGTGTAGAAGTTAAACAACAGACCAACCTAAATTTCAATTGTCAAGGATACGAATTTTCTGCTAATTTTATTATTGTTCCATTACTCAGTACACAAATTATATTAGGTATGGAGTTTCTTAACGCACATAAGGCAATTTTGAACTTTAAAGAGGGAAGTGTGAATTTGACTGTTGCCGGAATGCCGAAATGTTTGAAATTTTTCGAGTGTTTAACAAGATCGGAGTCAGATACAAAATGTTTAAGGTTTCTTACTTCTGATGTTTTCGTTGAGCATTATGACGACAATGTGTTTATTCATGACAATGACAATAGATACAGAGACGCGATGGATGATATAATTAATAGCGAAGAACTGATTAATGAAAAGGCTAAGAAAGCTGAAGTGCCAGATGACGTTGCAAGAGAAGAGCTGCACCAAATTTTGACTTCACATGCTACAGTGTTTAGTCATCACACGGGAACTATACAAGGGTTACAATATTTATTTAAAGTAAAAGAACACACACCATTTCGCGGGAAAACGTACGCTATTCCTTTGGCTTACAGAGACAAGGTTAAAAATGAACTTCAGTACATGTTAGATCAGGGCATTATTGAGCCTGCAGTCAGTCCTTATACTAGCCCATTACACGTTGTTCTTAAAAAGGATGGGTCAATTCGTTTAGTTCTGGATTCCAGACAGATAAATAATATCATCATTCCTGAAACTGACCGTCCACAAAATTTAGATGAACTTCTTCAACATTTTCATGGAATTAAAGTTTTATCCACGATTGATATGCGCGCAAGTTTTTGGCAAATAGAACTCCACCCTGATTGTAGAAAATATACTGCCTTTTTAGCCTTTGGTAACTGTTACCAGTTTCGGAAATTACCGTTGTATCTTCAGCAGCATTCATTCGTAGCTTAAATGAAATTTTACCTGTTTATCTTCGTGACAATATTACTTCATATGTTGACGATATTCTTATTGCTAAACATTCTTGGAGTGAGCACAACAAAATTTTGGATTCATTGTTACGTATCTTTGCAAGAGTTGGTATTACTGTGAACTTGGAGAAATCTGAATTTGGTCGTTCACAGGTGAAATTTCTCGGTCACATTATTTCTACAGAAGGTATTCTTCCTGATCCAGAAAAACTTGACGCTATTCGTAATTATGCTGTTCCTACCACAAAACGTGATGTTCGTAGTTTCCTTGGTGTCTGTAATTTTCTTAGACGCTTTGTTAGATTGGACGATTTGGCCACACCTCGTTTATGTGAACTATCTGGAAACAAATCTAATTGGTGTTGGGATGAGGAAGCTCAGTCAGAATTTGAACAACTTCGTGATGCTTTAGTTGCTGCTCCACTTCTTTCACACCCGGATTTATCTAAAGATTTTTGTTTGGCGACGGACTCATCATACAAAGGCCTAGGTGCACATTTATTTCAAGTGATAGAAGAAGACGGCGTTGTAGTACAGAAAACTATTGCATTTGGAAGTCGTGTTCTCTCTAAATCAGAAAAGAATTATTCGATTACGGAACTTGAAGCTTTGGCTGTTGTTTGGGCTTTCACAAAATTTCGCACATTTTTGTTTGGCAGACATACTAAGGTTTACACCGATCATCGAGCTCTGGAATTTCTTATGTCGACAAAATTAACTCATGGCAGATTGTCACGATGGGCGTTGTACCTACAGGAATTTGATTTTAGTATTGTTTACATACAGGGTTCTTCAAATATTGTTGCTGATGCTTTATCACGTGCACCTATGGGTTTGAAACAAAGTGCTGAAGAGGACTGCAAGGAAAACAATTATTGTTTGATGTATATTCAAGGTGTTGCGTTTGAGAACTTTATTTCGTCTTCGCTCCAGGACATCGCTAAGGAGCAAAATAAGGATCCAATCTGGAAGGACATTAAGGAGAAGTGGAGAAGAAAGGAAAGCGTAGCGATTAGACAGCATTATTTAGTTCGCAATGACATTCTTTTCAAACGAAAATCGGTCGACAACTCTGTTTGGTTAGTTTGTATTCCTGATGAGTGGGTTAATAAGCTGATTTGGTATACGCATTTCAGTTATGCACACTTTGGTCCCAGAAAATGCTTTCATAAATTACGAGAAAATTGCTACTTCAATAATAGGGAAAAACGTATTCGATTTGTTCTTGCCAAATGCAAATTATGTCAAAAGGCTAAGCCGCCGACAGTTTCTCACAGAGCACCGTTGTTTCCTATCATTCCAGCAAAATTAAAGGACATGGCTGCAGTCGATTTGTTCGGTCCAGTGGTTCGATCTACTAATGGTTTTGCGTACATTTTCGTAGCAGTGGAGTTGACATCAAAATATGTGTGTTTTACACCGTTACGCAAAGCAACAGCTCGTTCAGTATCTAACGCTTTCATCAAACATTTTCTTAAAGAAGTGGGTCATGTTGATAAGGTTATATCAGATAATGGATCACAGTTTCGTTCTAAAATTTGGCTTCGTACTCTACGGCGTCGTAAAATTAAACCAATTTTCATTTCACTTTTTCACCCTCAATCTAACGCTTCAGAGAGATGGATGAAGGAAATCAATAAATTGTGTCGTCTTTGTCATCAGAATCACAGAACTTGGGATCAGTATCTTCATATTTTTCAAAACATTCTGAATGAACTTCCTAACGACTCAACTTCTTTACCACCTATACTGATATTAAAAAAACAAAGCACCGACAAATCGCATTTCTGAAATCGTTCCTTTTCCGCCTACACGGAAACTGCGGCATTCTGAAGTTGTCAACCTGGCTCTACAAAATATTGCATCTGCGGCTGCTAGAAGAGAGAAATCAGCTAAGCGTCCTGGTCGTTTAAAAATCTTGTCAGTTGGTCAGAAGGTGTTAATTAAGGCTCATCGTTTGTCTCACAAAGGAAAAGGCTTGTGTCGGAAATTTTTTCTGCTTTATAACGGTCCATATAGAATTCGCAAAATTATTCATGATAACACTGTCGAAGTAGAAACTCTTAAATCACGACGCTCTAAGGGAATACATCATATATCTAACGTTAAAATTTTTGTGGAATGATATACTTTTGAAAAATTTTTGTAGAATGACATACTTTTGAGAAACTAACAGTTGTATGTAAACACATGGAGAGTACAAGGATACCGCGCTGTGTTTTGGCGGCGGCATATACTCAAAGCAACAGTCAAGTCTGCGCGCCGCACAAGGCAGTCGTTGATCGCAAACAATCACTTCCTACGTCACGCGCCTACAACTGATCGAGCGCTCAGTGCGAATGCACTGACAGCCGTAAATAAATACACAGTCTAATTTCTCCGACTAAATTCAGTATAAAGCTATAGTGACTTGATGAATTCTGTTATTAACATTCAGTATTTTTCAGGATACGGTTCTCTAAAATATTTAAGAACTTCAGGTAAATTCTGTGCGTGTCCGACTTTAAGACGACTTGCTATCGAGAAAATTTCAGGAAAAATGTCATTTCGAAGAAGAAAGTAATAAACTAAAAAGGTAATTATTAATTGAGTTTATTTTTCAGGTAACATATTTCCACTTAGGTACGTACTTTAGACGTAATTTGCTGCTCGCGATTACGTGATTCATACTTTGTGCTAATTACATGTTCAATGAAATTACTTGTGAAGCGACGTGCTTGCGTACGTTAACTGATTTTGACAATGATTATTAATGAACTGGATTGTTACTTGTGTATATTATGCATCGCTTGGCTGCACTGCTTTTTCACTGATGTCATATTTTTAATTATGTGTCTGCTGTGCCTATTTGTTTAAATTATAATTGTCACCTGATTAATTGTGCTGATGTGGTTAGGTATGTAAGTTATACTTTGTGATTTATCTGCTTGCGCCTTCATGTTTACTTATTAAGATACGATGCTAATGACCTGTTTAGTACGTAAGATATATGTTTACCGCTATGCGTATGGATTGCACATTTACACATTTCTGCTTGTTGTCATAACTATACTTTAATTTGGTATATAGCAATGCTGATGTACAGTGTACAAACATAGAGTTTAGGTTACACTATGGTACTAGTTACAGATTGTTTGCTTGGCAGAGCCTCGTTGTAAGAATTGTGCTGCATCCACTTGTTGACATTCTGTTCACTACTGGTATATTTACTCGCTGTTGCTTGTTTTGCTTACGCTCAGTGCTTTATATTTTAACATAAGAAAATGAACTGCAGTAATTCGACGAGCGACTTTAGTACAAGAAACATCATAGAAGTCACATGAGCTGGAGGTTTTATGAAAGCTGTATAAATGTATGCCAATAGGAAGGAAGCTAACGACATGACATACCAACACAGTTATTACACTGCATTTTTCGTGAGCAATTGAAATAGGAAGTGACACTTGACACAAGAAATACTCCACATGTTTGCTTCTGTTTGCCATAATTCTTGAAGTGGTGTACACACTGTGAAATATTAGGATCATTCACACTCCGTAATCGTACTTAATTACTGAGAGTTATTCGAACTAAGTCTGTTAGAGGTCATGTATGCATTCTTTGTTTATAATTCATAATGAGTAGAAGATTTTGGTCAGATGGATTACACAGAGGTTGTGTGTTGACAGTGTGTCTTCGGATTGATGGGATGAGGAGGTTTGCATTAGGATTTTATCTGTACTCGATCGAGGAGACTGACTAGAGGAAAGAGTTATGGAAGGGAAATGATACTGGCAATAAGGTTTATATGTATCGACGTATTGAAGAGGTATTATGGAGGTATTGAGATTATATGAAGTTGATTGGAGTTATGGTGTATAAGAGGTAAAATAAGTGAGGTGCATATTTTTTTTTTTTTTTTTTTGTTGGTCTATATGGAACAAGGAGGATGAAGATAGCAGACTAGAACACTAAAATGGAAGGAAGATTGTCTACACACACTTTGTTAAATCACTAAGCAGTATGTACTTTTTTTTTGAGAGAGGAAGTTGCATATCTTGGCACACTGACAGTTGTTCAGCAACCGTACATTTTGATCTGGCTCGGCAAACATTGGTCTTGACATGATGACTATGACGTTGACTTAACTATTATTGACTGTTATACATTGCTGCCACTATTACTTGATACACATGATGAACATGAAATTTTGACAGAAGTGCATGTACACAGTTAACACTGTTCAATTACACAGTAGTACTTAATGTGGATGAAAGATGAGTGAGTGTGTTTTGTGTGTTTTCCTTTCCTTTCCTAATCCTACCCACCTATCTCCTAAATATTATTTTATTTGTTTGTAGTGGCTTGCACTGACACCCATAAATATTATAGGTTACTGATGTTTGTGTACTTGTAATAGTTAATATGACAATTATGACATCATTTGTGTGTTTGTTATGATTTGTATGTTTAGTGTAAGAGCATTGATAATAATTTTGTAAAAGCAATTGTGTGTGCATTCAAACTGTTGTTCACACCTGCACCTGTTCAAATTGGTGTGTGACACTTAGAAATGTTTAATTTCTGCTGATGAACTGTCTGATTAGTGATAGTGAATATTATGGACTGTTACCTGCACTTGTTCAACATAATGGGTGCCACCTGGAAATGTTTAATTACTGCTGATGAACTGTCTAATTAGTGATAGTGAATATTATGGACTGTTACTTGCACTTTTTCTACGTGATTGGTGCCACTAGGACATGTTTCATTTCTGCTGATAAACTCTGATCAACAGTGTGATTAGTGATAGTGAATATTATGGACTGATGTCTGCACCTGGTCAACATTGCTGGGTGCCACTGATGACTGCATCTATTGAAATAATGTCACTTGTTGCTGTAGCACCTGTTCAACATTGTTGGGTGCCACTGATGGACTGTTTCTACTGAGATGATGTCACTTGTTGGTGTCTGCACCTGTTCAACATTACTGGGTGCCACTGATGGACTGCATCTATTGAAATAATGTCACTTGTTGGTGTCTGCACCTGTTCAACATTGCTGGGTGCCACTGATGGAACTGCTTCTACTGAAATGATGTTACTTCTTGCTGTCTGTACCTCTTCAACATTGCTGGGTACCACAGATGGAACTGCTTCTACAGAAATGATGCTACTTCTTGCTGTCTGCACCTACTCAACATTGCTGGGTGCCACTGATGGACTGATTCTACTGAGATGATGTCACCTGTTGCTGTTTGCACCTACTCAACATTGCTGGGTGCCATTAATGAATTGCTTCTACTGAGAAATGTGACTTGTTGCTGTGTGTACCTCTTCAACATTGCTGGGTACCACAAATGGAACTGCTTCTACTGAAATGATGTTACTTCTTGCTGTCTGCACCTACTCAACAATGCTGGGTGCCATTGATGAACTGCTTCTACTGAGAAATGTGACTTGTTGCTGTGTGTACCTCTTCAACATTGCTGGGTACCACAAATGGAACTGCTTCTACTGAAATGATGTTACTTCTTGCTGTCTGTACCTCTTCAACATTGCTGGGTGCCACTGATGGACTGCTTCTACTGAAATGATGTCACCTGTTGGAGTATGCACCTATTCCACAATGCTGGGCGCCACTGATGGACTGCTTCTACTGAAATGATGTCACCTGTTGGAGTCTGCACCTACTCAACATTGCTGGGTGCTACTGCTGGAACTGTCAACCACTTGTTGTGTAAACATTTTATGTGAATATTTGTATAAACTGATTTTTTGTGTATTACTGTTTGTGAAAAGTTATGAGACTCTTACCTGTACATATTCGTCATTGCTGACGCTATTGATTGAACTGTTTAACCACATAATACTTGTGTAAACTATTATGTAAAGTCACATGTATGAAAGAATTTGTATTGCTTAGTGTATTTTGTATATTAGGCTATTGAAAGGTCAGTGCAAAGCCAAAATTTTATCTAGTTATATGATATTTACGTATTAATATTATCTTTTATTTTTGTCTGTATTTTTTTTTTGACGAATTTGGTGGTATTTTCACCACCAATGCTGGCAAAAATACCATCAAATTCTATCCCGTGGAGGAAGGGCATATGAAAGGTGGCTACACTGAGCCACAGCGCCAAAAATCGCGCCAGAGAGTATTGTTCCGCCGCCTCCACTGGCAGTGATTATTGAGACGTAGCGGCAAGCAGTTCTTGCCGAGAAGTTGTGGTGGACACTGCTTGTAGCTGAAGTTAGAGTGAGATGCGGTAGTGGAGAGTGTTGTTCCATGTTTATGCAGTTATTTGATGGGAGAGATAGCAGATGTTGTTCCAATGGAGATATTATAATGATCTGAGTGCTTTTCGTCAATATAAATTAAGGTAACTAACTACTGTTCTTTATTTTCTTATTATTTGTGTGTCCTGAATAATGCTTCATTACAGGTTCAGTCAACAAAGCATCTGGCGTGTGTTCTTGTATTAGAGTGTAATTCTGAGTTTCTTGCACAATTATAGTATTTCTAATTTTCTTTTATCACGTCAGTATAAATGATATTTAAAAAATTCTTGTCTTGTTGAAGAAGAACCGTGCCAGATGTGCGTTGAGTCATACTACCACAGACAGAACAGCTACACTTGTGCTTGTTGTTTCGTAGGTTTTATAGTTGCTGGGGACTTAATTAATTAATTGTATTAACTTTAATTTTCATTTCATTCTTTGTGGTTGTTACATGCAGTCAGATTGCGTACAAAAACTAGTCAGGGCCAGCCGTTTACGAGACTTGCGTAATCGGACATACAGCTACTAAAAATATTTGCATTCATATTTAATTTTAATTAAGCCCCCATGCAAAGTTTATGGCAGTGTCGGTTATTCTATACGGCAGTGAATCGTGGACATTAAGACAGGAAGACCAGAGCCATATACAAGCCACCGAAATGAAATTCCTTAAGGCACTACAGGGATAAACACGCATTGATAAAATAAGAATCGAGGATAAAAGGAATCAGTTGCAAATATTTGCCATACGGGATATAATGGGCGAATACAGAAGCAGTTGGGAAGAGCATTTAGAAAGAATAGCCATACAAGGATTCCGAAAATGACACTGTCACACTGACCTGCAGGCCGAAGAGACCAAGGAAGACCGAGGCGAAGATGGATACAGCCTGAACAGGCCGTAGGGCCTAATTCCTGGAAGGGCAGAAATATAGTACTCATAAAGAAAGGAGGACTTTTACTCAGACACAGCTTTCTTCATCTATTAAACACCTGCTGGCTTTCGATGAGGATCCCCGATACGTGGTTAACGGCAACTGTCTCATGTACAGGGTGGTTGTAATTAACCTTTCGCTGTTTCAGCCAGTATAGACGGATGTTAATGCGAATGAGTAGGAAGAGCTAACTTGTAATGTTCGGATACAATATTGCTAGTGTCCTGCATGACACCGTCAAGTTTTTTAAATACGTGGGCCTAACGTTGCAAAGCAATAAGAAATGGAATGAGCAGGTGAGAACTGTGGTAGGGAAGGCGAATGGTTTTCTGTGGTTTATTGGGAGAATTTTAGGAAGGTGTAGTTCACCTGTAAAGGAGACTGAAAATAAGACGCTGGTACTATCTGCTCTTGGGTGATGCTCAGATGTTTGGGATCCGTGCAAGCTCTGTTTAAATGAAGACATCGAAGCAATTCAGAGGCAGGCTGATAGATATGTTCAAAAAATGGCTCTGAGCACTATGGGACTTAACTTCTGAGGTCATCAGTCCCCTAGAACTTAGAACTACTTAAACCTAACTAACCTAAGGACATCACACATATCCAATCCAGAGGCAGGATTCGAACCTGTGACCGGAGCGGTCGCGCGGTTCCAGACTGTAGCGCCTAGAACCGCTCGGCCACTCCGGCCGGCTGATAGATTTGTTACCGGTAGTTTCGAACAACATTTGTTACGGAGATGCTACGGAAACTCAAATGGGAATCTCTGGAGGGAAGGCGACATTCTTTTCGGAAAACACATTGAGAAAACATAGAGAACTGACCCGGCATTTGAAGCTGACTGCCGAACGATTCTACTGCCGCCAAGATACGTTGCGCGTAAGAACCACGAAGATACGAGAAATTAGGGCACCTACTAGGGCATACAGACAGTCTTTTTTCCCTTGCTCTACTTGCGAGTGGAACAGGAAAGATCACTAGTAGTGGTACAGAGTACCCTCAGCCGTCTACCGTAGGGTGGCTTGCGGAGTACCGATATAGATGTAGACGATACTGATGATGGTGGTGGTGGTGGTGGTGGTGGTGGTGGTGGTGACAGGAAAAACTGTTAAGACATTAAAGAAACTGAGTGCATTGGCAAGTATCACGTTTTCCAAGGTAGAAAACCTTCATCCGTTTCAAATACAACATGTTGCACGATCGACGAAGTATAGCTTAATAGCCCACACGTTACGTAACTAGTTTTAAAAATATACTAAATTTTCCTCATGATAAATTTCTGCAACTGAAGAATTAATTACCAATATTCTTTGAAAACCTTAATACATTAAACAGCACTTACGCATTATAACTTGTAATATTTAGAAACGATGCACAAAACACAATCTTACGGTTCACAGCAACATAAGTAATAAAATAAAGCCAGAAACTGCTTATAGGTGTTTTTACCGCACCTTTCTTCTTTTGATGCTAACTGAGTCACTGGACAGAAAAAAAGAAACAATCAGGAAACATCATGCGTTCCTAGGTACACTATCCGTCTGGTACAACACCGTCCCTCAGAGTTGAAAACGTGTTATTACCACAATGAATTTTCACTATGCAGGGACCTTCGCCTTTGGAAGGTACTAAAAGAAGTACAACTGGGAGTGCGGGTCCTGAGTCGTGCTTGGATAGCTCAACCGGTAGAGCGCTTCCAGGCGAAAGGTAAAGGTCCTACGTTCGAGTACCGGTCTGGCGCACTGGAAGCTTCAGGTGTTGTTAAATTGTGTGTGACAGCTGATTAATAACTGCGCACTCACAACTCGGTCATCTCCACTCCACAGCCCTTATTGCTAAACTACATCGCACCACCAGTAAGCTGTCCACTTGCTCTTAAAGAGTTCTTTCTGTATCTAAGTCTGGATGGTAGCATCTCAAGGTTAGCAGCGGATGGTGTACATCAGCTGTTTGCTTTTCTGCTCAACCCTCCTTATATGGGGGTCATATGGGATAAAATTTTCCAATAGGGGCTGGTCACAAACGCCGTGACACAATACGTCCAGCCACACTAACAGCATGTGTGGGTGGATATTATCGAAACTGGTGCTGCGTATACCGCAGGTGAAAAGCGGAGCGCAATGGCTGCGCATTCCGACATGTTCCTGCTAGATTCTATATAATGTTCTTTTGTGCACTCACAGGAATGTAACTCGCACGTTATCCTCTTGGAATATGTTTCTAGGCTTTATTCTTAATTATTTTTCTGGACGATTCATACGACTTCATTTCTGGTTGTAGATCTGGCAGTTTCTCTGATCAAATCGAATGCGAAAGGGTCGCAAATTGCATGTTGAAAGATGAAGTGTCGTTTCATAGATACTGCCTCTGCCTGGACTACAGCACTTAAGCAGCACATGACAATATTGTGAACCTGGTACAGGTTGTTCAAAAAATTTCTTAAAAGAACTTCGACTAAAAATTGCAAACGTAGATGTGGATATTCGGTTAGGATAGAGTAATAAACAATTTCGAAACTGTATATGTTGGAGGGTAACAATACATGGGGAAATCGTAACTGATTTGCATACGTTACAGCAATAAATGCAAAGACGTAACACCTCGAATAGAGCCTTACCTAGCCGTGTGCAAACCGCCAGAAAATTTAGTCAATGTAATACCATCTGCTCATCCATATTTTATTAATTTGATTGACCCTAAATTCAAACGATTTTTCGATATGGGTTTAGAACTGTATAAAAAAACCATAAATGAATTGGATTTACATGGCATAGAAAATTTATTGTGTTCTGGTTCGGAAGATAATATTTTTTATTCTCATTCAACAACTGTTTGGGAGTATTATTATGACAGCTACACTTAGCCGAAACTGGTAGCAGTCTTCCAAAAGCCACAGAAGGTAAGAAGAAAGCCTTTAAAGAAATATGTAATATGAAAACAAATAAGAAGAAAAATCAAATATTGCTGTGTAGTAAGTTGTCACTAGCAGTACAATCCGGATGGAGAGAATCTGAAACAAGCATTCTACTTAGAGAAAGATGGACTCAAGGTCCCGTGAAGGAAGAGGTCATTAGGGGCGAAACACTGCCTCGGACTGGGAAAGAAACCATCCCGGCGTTCGCCCAGATTATTTAGGGAAGTTACGGAACATCTAAATCTAGATGGCCATTGGGGGATTTGAAGCACAATCTCCTGAATATGATTCTAGAGCATCGCAAATAATCCACCTTGCTCGGTTGTCGGCTTTAAGTATCTAGATAGCTGAATAATAACCGGAGACAGTAGATCTGACATGAGATTAATTTTAGAATTTTACAAGCTAAAACACGATTCAATAAAAAAAGAAGAGACTACTAACAGCGACCAAACACCACCAAGCAGTATGTGAGAATTTTGTTGCGTGTGTCTTCTCCATGGCTCAGAGACACGGAATGTATCATAGTCAAAACAAAACAGGCCTTTCTGAAATGGTGTGAGAGAAGGATCATAAGGATCTCATCCACGCACAGGGTAACTAACGAAGAAGAAACTAATGATCAAGGAACGCAAGGGTCGATGAATTGGACATCTTTGACGCCTACGTTAACACTGTAAACTCCTACTGAAACATATGGGAATACGCTAGGAAAGAATGCACAAGGAATATCAAGACTTCGGTACATCAAGCAGGTAACACAAGATATAAAAAGTAGCTTATTATGAAGATAAAGACATTGCGAAAAATACGGAAAAATGGATACCGAGAAGTGCAGCAGACCAATCTACGTATTGAGAAGAACGGAAGGACAACAAATGAGGACTGCAGTGGGACAGGATCCAGACCAGTATAGACCACTTCGCGTACATAGCATACGGGCAGTGGCAAAAACTGAATACTGAAAACGGCAACAACATTTTACATAAATTTCTGTACTTCTTATAAGGAGAATGTGTCAAAGCTCTGCGGCTCCGAGCCGGCCGGAGTGGCCGAGCGGTTCTAGGCGCTTCAGTCTGGAACCGCGCGACCGCTACGGTTGCAGGTTCGAATCCTGCCTCGGGCATGGATGTGTGTGATGTCCTTAGGTTAGTTAGGTTTAAGTAGTTCTAAGTTCTAGGGGACTGATGACCTCAGCTGTTAAGTCCCATAGTGTTCAGAGCCATTTGTACCATTTTTGTGGCTCCGATTTATTTGGATGGCGGTGAAGAGTTAAATATTAAGTTTTCTGCACCCATGAATTCAGAAATACTTCATAACCGTGTTTATATTTTCTTTTCCTACCATATATTTACGCAGTTGTAACGGCGAAGCGAAGCGAAAATGAAATTCCAGTGTGGACTAGGCACAGCAGACTACAGTCATTTTCTTAAACCGGAATCTTTCTGGAGTTGTGGTTATTGACTGTGAAAACGAACTAAGGGTGAAGCCGAAATGGCTTCCTGGGCTGCACTAGCACTCGCTCAAACCCCGCATAAATGTCATGGAGGGATGTCGCCATTTGCTTCCCCGAGTCACAAAAGACGGCACTGGGAGCAACGTGTAGTGCACACGTGGCGACTAGAGGGTGAGAGATTGACGGCTGGTGTGTTTGGGGGCCGCGTTATAAAAGCCGAGCTCCACGCGCGACCTTCTGGATTCTAGAGTTTCACGCCTTTGGCACGCGATGGTTGATGCTTTGCTGCTGGTTGCCTACATACGGGCGTTGGCCATCTGCCATCGAAAGCTACTTTCGGAAAGTAGCTACTTACTGTACACTGATGTGATGGAGCAGCGATATGCACAAATCAGATGGCAGAAATCGCGTACACAAGGTATATAAGGGAAATGCATTGGCGGAGTTGACGTTCGTACTCGGCTGATTGACGTGAAAAAGGAATTATCCTGTCGGAAACCTTTGAACTTGGAATAGTATTTGGAGCTAGACGCATGAGACATTTCATTCCAATCGTTAAGGAATTCAATATTCCGAGATCCACAGTGTCAAGAGTGTGCCGAGAATACGAAATTTTAGGCATTACCTCTAACCACGTATAACGCAGTGTACACTCAACAACCGAGAACAGCGTCGTTCGCTTAAATTTCTCGGTGTTAGCAGACAAGGAACAGTGCCTGAAATACCCGCAGACACCAATGTGGGACGTACGACAAACGTATCCGTCAGGACAGTGCTCGAAATTTGGCGTTAATGAGCTTAGGCAGCAGAAAACCGGTGCCTTTGCTAACAGCACGACATGACCTCAGCGTGTCTCCTGCGCTCGTGACCATGTCTGTTGGACCCCAAGCGACTGGAAAACCGTAACCTAGTCCGAAAACTTTAGATTTCAGTTGGTAGCATCTGATAGTAGTCTTCGTATACGGCGCATACCCCACGAAGCCATTTATCCAAGTCGTCAACAAGGCAGTGTTCAAGTTAGTGGTGGCTCCATAATTGCGTGGGCTGTGTTTACATGGAATTGACTGGGCCCTCTGGAGCGACTGAATTGATCGTTGACTGGAAATGGTTATATCCACTACTTGGAGACAATTTGTAACCATTAAACGATGGAATTTTTATGGATGTCAGTGCGACATGTCCACGAGACCACAACTGCTCGTGACAGGGCGGAAGAACACTCTGGACAATACGAGCGAATGATTGGCCACCCAGGTCGCCCGACTTGAATCCCATCGAATATTTATGGGACATAACGTGGAGATCAGTTCGTGTCCAAAATTCCTCACGGGCAACACTTCCGCAATTATGGGCAGCTGCAGAGGCAGCATGGCCCAGTATTTCTGCAGGTTGTTTTCAACGATTTGCTGAGTCCATGCCACGTCACGTTGCTGCACTACGCCGGACAAAAGGGAGTCTGACACGATATTGCGAGATATACTATGACTTTTATTACGTCATTACGCACATCTTTTTTGTTTCATTCAGACACAGCCATGGCACACTTTTACAGTCATCACCTGTTTCTGCCATGCATTGAGAAACCATGCATTTATAGGTGATATATGGCGATCAAAGCGTTCATAGTACGCTTTGTCATCCAAATAATGTACGCTTTGTTCCCACTTGCTACCTATTATAAGGCCGTAGCGTGTAACGATTGTTTAGTGTTTTTTGTGACTAAAAGACGTAAACAAGAAGTTCATTTATATACGCCGACGAGGCATAACATGATTGCTGCCCACTGTCAGGCTAAATGCCGCGTGCTGGCATTGCGGGCACATGATCATGGAAGGAAACTACGTAAGCAGACGATACGGCCCACAGACTGGGAAATCTACTAACAGAGGGCAGATCGGTATGGTCCAGCACCTGGGAACAAGCATCTCTGACTCGGCAAAGCTGGACGGGTGGTCGCATGCTGTGGAAAATGGCTGGAGAACAGTAAAGCCACGAGTCAGCTACACTGTGCTGGACGTCTACGCCTCATCACAGAACGTGGGTGTTGGACGTTACCCACCCTGTAAAGTAGGATAGGCGGATCGGATGAGCAAGTAGAACACTGGTGCAGGCACGTTTGGAACTCGTCGTTCAGTGCAAACTGTTGAATTTGCGGCTCTGCGGCAGACAATCCCTACCTCTCCCATTGTTGACCCAATGACATCGTCATTTAGGGTTGCAGTGGGCACGAAGTGATCGAGATACGACCGAGAATTAATGGAAACGTACCGCGTGGTCGGATGTATCACGGATTCTGTCACATCGGGTCGATGGCCGTGTCCGCATACGCCGTCACCCAGGAGAACGGCTATTCGATACATGCTCCGCGTCACGGACGCATGCCGGTCTGGGCAGCATTCAGAAAACAGAAAAATTCCCCAGGAATTCCTTGGAACCAGCTCCAGTAATCGAAAGCACCGTCAAAGTTGTGAAACAGGTGAAAATCATTGTTGTCCGGCTGCCTTTCTTCAGGTTAATGCCATATCTCATAGCATCTTCCAACAGAACATTGTCCGCTCCCGGTAGCTGAGTAGTCAGCGCGACAGAATGTCAATCCTAAGGGCGCGGTTCGATTCCCGGCTGGGTCGGATACTTTCTCCACTCACAGACTGGGTGTTGTGTTGTCCTAATCATCATGATTTCATCCCCATCGACGCGCAAGTCGCCGAAGTGGCGTCAAATCGTAAAACTTGCACCCGGAGAACGTTGTACCCGACGGGAGGCCCTAGTCACACAACATTTACACATTTAACAGAATATTTTTCCCGTGTGACAAGGCCATAATCGTGCTTGGGACTACGATAGGGAACTCACGTTTATGTCCCATCTACCAGATTCGCCTGATCTAAATTCGATCGAACATATCTAAGAACCGATTGAACATATCCCTCAAACAAGCGGCCCATAATTTACAAAATGGCGTAATTTGTGTACATGCCTGGTGCCACTGACCTCGGGAAACCCATCAACAAATTGTCAAACCTATGTTACGTGTTCTCAAGGTGGACCAATTCAGCAGCTGGGAATTAAAAGTTGTCCTGGTAGTATGTTCTTTCGGGATTGTCATTCACTATTTCTCTCCTTGCATGTCAATAATGTTCAAAACTGGGTGGACTGATAAGACCAAAAATCAGGAGTTTCTACGCAGAATCGGCAAGGAGAGCCGTAGAGAATAAAAATTGTAGGTAAGACAGAGATTGGGACATATACAATAAAAATATTATTTTTTCCTTTTTGATTTTAGAACTCCACGGCACAGCTTTTTCCAAAAATTACACTGTTGGAAACACTGCAACCAGCCAAAATCTTTTAGAAATTATTTTATTGTGCCGTTACCGGTTTCGAGCCTGAACCCATCGGGTACGGTTGATTTCTTGACATTCATGTCCCAATATGTAGCAAAGTTTTGGGATTATGTAGTTCACAAAAGGTTTTACACTTCTGTTCTCAAATATAACAGTTTTTATGATTACATAGTTTTACAAATGATTTTACATTGTATGTAAGGCCTACACATTTTACTTACTTCACGAAAAGCTCTCCTTTACTTATTAGAAGACAGAGGCTCGATTTTCTTTTTCGATCCATACTGAAACCTGAGTTAAACTAAATTCAAGATGGCGGACACATTTTTTACATCGGCTGCTGATATGATGTGTCAAACATCATGATATGTGCGCAGATTAGGCATACTTCTGGAGTTACTGCAAATATACTTTTTCACAGTACGCATCATTTTATAAGGTAATACATTTAATTATTTGGGAGTGAAAGCTGCTAGTAATGGACAGTGAAGAAAATTTTCTCTCTGTCAATTAATTATTATTACGACCGTTTCAAGTTATAGGAGTTGTATGAAATTTTGGAAGCACATTTGGTTATTTGACTAGCTGATCATTCAGGATACGTTAGGTTTACTGTAGATGTGGCTGTATATTTCTGCTTCTTCTAACAAATTCGTCCGTACTGTTTTACAGCAAAATATACACTCCTGGAAATTGAAATAAGAACACCGTGAATTCATTGTCCCAGGAAGGGGAAACTTTATTGACACATTCCTGGGGTCAGATACATCACATGATCACACTGACAGAACCACAGGCACATAGACACAGGCAACAGAGCATGCACAATGTCGGCACTAGTACAGTGTATATCCACCTTTCGCAGCAATGCAGGCTGCTATTCTCCCATGGAGACGATCGTAGAGATGCTGGATGTAGTCCTGTGGAACGGCTTGCCATGCCATTTCCACCTGGCGCCTCAGTTGGACCAGCGTTCGTGCTGGACGTGCAGACCGCGTGAGACGACGCTTCATCCAGTCCCAAACATGCTCAATGGGGGACAGATCCGGAGATCTTGCTGGCCAGGGTAGTTGACTTACACCTTCTAGAGCACGTTGGGTGGCACGAGATACATGCGGACATGCATTGTCCTGTTGGAACAGCATGTTCCCTTGCCGGTCTAGGAATGGTAGAACGATGGGTTCGATGACGGTTTGGATGTACCGTGCACTATTCAGTGTCCCCTCGACGATCACCAGTGGTGTACGGCCAGTGTAGGAGATCGCTCCCCACACCATGATGCCGGGTGTTGGCCCTGTGTGCCTCGGTCGTATGCAGTCCTGATTGTGGCGCTCACCTGCACGGCGCCAAACACGCATACGACCATCATTGGCACCAAGGCAGAAGCGACTCTCATCTCTGAAGACGACACGTCTCCATTCGTCCCTCCATTCACGCCTGTCGCGACACCACTGGAAGCGGGCTGCACGATGTTGGGGCGTGAGCGGAAGACGGCCTAACGGTGTGCGGGACCGTAGCCCAGCTTCATGGAGACGGTTGCGAATGGTCCTCGCCGATACCCCAGGAGCAACAGTGTCCCTAATTTGCTGGGAAGTGGCGGTGCGGTCCCCTACGGCACTGCGTAGGATCCTACGGTCTTGGCGTGCATCCGTGCGTCGCTGCGGTGCGGTCCCAGGTCGACGGGCACGTGCACCTTCCGCCGACCACTGGCGACAACATCGATGTACTGTGGAGACCTCACGCCCCACGTGTTGAGCAATTCGGCGGTACGTGCACCCGGCCTCCCGCATGCCCACTATACGCCCTCGCTCAAAGTCCGTCAACTGCACATACGGTTCACGTCCACGCTGTCGCGGCATGCTACCAGTGTTAAAGACTGCGATGGAGCTCCGTATGCCACGGCAAACTGGCTGACACTGACGGCGGCGGTGCACAAATGCTGCGCAGCTAGCGCCATTCGACGGCCAACACCGCGGTTCCTGGTGTGTCCGCTGTGCCGTGCGTGTGATCATTGCTTGTACAGCCCTCTCGCAGTGTCCGGAGCAAGTATGGTGGGTCTGACACACCGGTGTCATTGTGTTCTTTTTTCCATTTCCAGGAGTGTAATATCTCTAAGTTTTCTTTGATGGTTACCTCTGTGTATTCGTGTTGAATTTTAAACTTTTATCAATTTTTTTTTTCTAGTTGCCAAACTCTACAAAATTATGAAAAGACAAATATTTATCGCTTACTACTTTTCCGCTGTTCATGCAGTGAAGTATTGCATGTGGCATAACGTTGTAATTTGTTACTTCTTTACTGCTAAATTTTTCGCAACACACTATGCAGACGGTATTCACATATACCACTGAAAGTAAGTGCAAAACTATATCATTGTACTACACATAGTCCAGGAGTAATGACGTCATAAACATTAAGTACGAGACCAGACGCTGTGTGGCACAGGTGTGGACGCACAGTTACATGTAAATATCTAAGCAACGCCGTGTTTCTCCGTTAGTTTAGTTTATAAATACCGAACCTGTGGCGTACTTCGTTCTTTAATTTTAAGACATGACCAGTTTCGTCTTTCATTTTATTGTTCGTGGGAAAATTGGTTTTGATGTTTTTTGTTCAGTATAAGTTTGCAGCCTGTTAAAACACTTTAGCAATGAACGGTATGCACACATATTTCACAGAGTTTTGAGGAGTCATTTGTGACGGTGTACTGTTGGATGTAGGTCTGTCTTTGCTACTGTATTTATTTTTAATTCTGTTGTGAAGTTTAAAGATGGTGTCAGAGCTGTACGTTTGTTATGCGTTATTCGTTTGATTGTTTCCAACTCTTGGAGCTTATCTTCAAGGGGTCCGCCTCGATAGCTGAGTGGTCAGCGTGACAGAATGCGATGCAAAGGGGCCCGGGTTCGATTCCCGGCTGGGTCGGTGATTTTCTCCGCTCAGGGACTGGATGTTTGTGTTGTCTTCATCATTATCATAATCATCTCATCCCACGGGGTGGCGACTGGAAGGTTATCCGGCCACTCCTTAAATTAACCATGCCAAATTCGCTCATAACCATGCCGATCCTGCGAAAATGCTGGACTCAGGCACTATAAAAAGTAGCATATCTTCAGTGTCCAATGGTTCTTTTTCCATTCTGTTGAACATTGTCATGTAATCTGCCGTTTTGCGCTGATCGAGGTGACATGATGAGCTGTTGATTGTGACATCAGTTGCAGTAGCTTTTCTACACATTTTCAATTTATGTTTACCGCTGGATTTACTAATTATAGCTCCAAGAAACTTGTACCATTTTTATTTCATGCCCGGCAGAAAATTTTATTAGTTTGTTACGTTCTATGGAAAACATGTCCTTTTTTTCTATTGTTCCATCAATTAAAATAAGTCTATTACCCACATTACGTTTGTAATACATATTGGCTTTGAAAAAAGATACTTCTGAATGATTTATGTGAATGTTGGCCAGCAGGGTTACCAGGTAACTGCCCCTTAGGTGGCCATCTTCCCGCTCATAAAATGTTTTCATTGAAGCTAAAATAATTATGTGGTAAAACTAAGGTTAGAACTTCAACACGTTCATGAATTCAAGGCAGGACGATCTTTTTATATTTCATTAAGTTATTGTTAAATTACTGAGAATGTTTCTTTTACCGGTATATTTGAATACAAGTTAACTACATCAAAGGATATGCATCTGGCTGTGTTTGGTACGAGAATGTTTTTGATGCGTTCTGAAAGCTAATAGATACTTTTTACACAAAAATTATCTTCAAAGATATAAACCTTGGTGTGAATCTCATTAACATATTTAGTAATTTTGTAGGAAAAACTTAATTCTCGGTAATGAACCCTTCGCCCCCAGAACTTCGATTCACAAAGAAAGTATCGTATACGCTAGGCGGCGAAATTGCAAAAGAGCCTGCTAGCCGATATTTGTATTAATACGATGTTGTAGTGCCTGTGTTGTTAAAAAGAACGATGGAAAATTCCTGCGGACAAGCTTGCATGTCGGAAGGAACAGGCGCTGTGGCGATTACAGCTGTTGTGAAATATATAAAATGTATTCGCAGTTGTGAATACAAACAACTGTCAGCTGTAGAGGGGACCGACGACAGCGAAAATTCGCGCCGTACCAGTGACTCAAACACGAATTTACCGCTTTACATCAGCAGTTTCCATAACCGCTTTGACTATCTATGCAGGGCTCACGGCCAGACCCGACCTTCCACATGTCGTCACTCCTGCGTCACAACTTACAATCGTACACATATTACGCGATTCCTGTACAGGGGACGACATTCTAACTGAAAGTCGCTGCCTGGGATCGGTGGGTAAATACGATATTGCAATGCCTGTGTTGTTAAGAAGAATGATGCAATGTCCTTCCGACATGCAAGCTTGTCCGAAGGAACAACACGCACTGTGGTAACTACAGCCGTTCTCAGTTGCGAATACAACCATCTGCTGTAAAAGGGAATGACGACAGTGACAATTTGCGCCAGACCGGGCCTTTATGCTGGCGGTCACCTTAACCGCTTTGGATATCCATGCAGTTGAGAGAGAATAAATAATAACATGGGTTTGCCGACGATTTTACAATTCTGGCAGCGACGGCAAAGAACAAGGAAGAGCAGCTGAATGGAATGGATTGTATCATGAAAGGAGGTGGTAGCACAGGAAGCGGTAGAATTTTCAAATTGCTGGAGATTGTGTGGGCGTTATCTCTTAACAATAATATAACTCAATTTATTAACCAATATTAGCAACTCAGAGAGCATACCTAAGATGCAACAACCATAGGAATCAGTTCATCAAAATATCACTTCTCACCTAATACAATATAATACACGTTTAAATAAGTTTAAATAAGTCAACGTTACACTTTACGATAACACACCTTAATACGTAATACAATAGCGCAAGGAATCAATTACTCGGACCCTGTGAATTCATGCATCCTAGTAAAAGGAGGATGAATTATTGCACCACACGTATCAGTACCAATAAAAGGAGAATACAGAAATAGCTCATAATACACCAGAACCCATTCCTAAACTGTATCCAGCCAAAACTGTCACTTTACTTAACACTATACAGACAATACAAGAAAAACAAATCAACAGTAAAACACCTGCGATATGTACACTCTAAAAATGGTTCAAATGGCTCTGAGCACTATGGGACTTAACATCTTAGGCCATCAGTCCCCTAGAACTTAGAACTACTTAAACCTAACTAACCTAACGACATCACACACATCTATGCCCGAGGCAGGATTCGAACCTGCGACGGTAGCAGTCCCGCAGTCCCGCAGTTCCGGACTGCAGCGCCTAGAACCGCTCGGCCACCGCGGCCGGCATGTACACTCTCCTGGACGCAGTAGGTAAGCACAGTAATACACTGGAAACGAAAAGCATCGGCAGATAATAATTCCCACTAAAGACAGCTGAACCATATAGTCTTTTCAATGGCATACACCAGGCTCAACAGCCGTCTCGTATTTCACAAACATAATCACTTGGTGACGAAAGCAGGTCAGCCCTACAGCAGCCACCTGCACTACAAGATAGCATTGGTCACAACACACACAGCCCCCTCTAATTCTGACAGCCGAAAGTACCGCACAGCAAACAATTGTTGACCTCCCGGCTGCGCTGTGTTCCCTGGATCCGTGAAGCCAAGCACTGTCCGCTTCTCCATCCAGAACAATGTCCCGTGTTGACAGCAAGCTACAGTCAGTCCAGCAGGCTATGTCGTAGCTCTGCTCTATGCTTTCTGCTTCGCCCGTCCGGCCAGTCGCTCTCGTACTTCGAGCTGCTAGTAGCTCCTAGCAATGTCCTCCCTCACTGCCCATTCCAAACAGACTCCGTTCCATTGTTCTGCTGGACACACCTTGTGTGTCCCGTAGCCATATCGTGCTGACACCCTCACCAGCGGGCGCTAAAAAAATTTGCCGTAATTCACGGCATAAGTTTAACAAATGAACATCTTCAAAAGTAAAACAAAGGTAATGTGATGTACTTGACTTAAATAAGGCGATTCTGAGGGAATTAGACTAGAAAATGCCACACTAAAATTGGAAGTCTGGTTCTGCTGTCTTGACAGCAAAATAATTGATGAAAACAGAAGTAATGAGTATAAATACAGGAAACTACAACCACTTTTTTTAATAGTTATTTATTCAGAGAGGAGGAGGGGGAGATTAGTGCTTACGTCCCATCAACAACGAATTCATTACAGACGGAACACAAGTTCGGATTAGGGAAGGATGGAGAAGGAAAGAAGCCGAGCTCTTTCGAATTAACCATCCCGGAATTTATCTTAAGCGATTCAGGGAAATCACTGAAAACCTAAATCACGAAGGCCAGAAGCAGATTTGAACCGTCTTCCTCCCAAATGCGTGTCCAGTGTGCTAACCACTGCACGACCTCGCTCGGTGTTATTTATTCAGTAAACGAGTTTTCGAACTTTTTCAAGCTCATCTTCACAAGGTGCGCAGGAGACTACATGACTAATCCCAAGCTTAATTCAGGGTGCCGGCTCTATGGCAAGAAGATGGAACATACTTTAATGCATAGCCTTGAGTATTGTTTGTATACCGATATGGATCCAAAACTGAATTCTGCACTTAACTGCAACTCTGTCGGTGGCATTTTTGTTAACAGTTGTCTGTCAGCTTCCATTGTGATCAGTTGGTAACATATCATTCACTTTCCACAGAATATATCTATGTATACACCATAGTTACGAGACTACAACTGTTGCTTGTTACAAAGGTCTTCATACGAAGATGTAACAAAAGTCTACATTATTTGTTTTTGTTTGCATATAATAAAGTCGATGTATGGGCAAATACTTTAATCAAAACGGACGTTAACATGATGTCCAGAAATAAAATATAAAAGTTATAGTATTTGTAGAAAATTGCAACTCTGCAAATACCGTAATATTACATTATTTTATTTCTGACCATTTATATTAACGCCCGTTTTGAGTAAAGTATTTGCCCATAAATTTACTGTGTTGTATGTTAGTGTAAGAATAGAAATAAGACACTAGATCATTTGAAGGTTATTCCTGTGGTAATTTATTTATTTGGGCCGGCAAGACTTTTAGGGTCTTGGACGCCTACAGAGGCAGCATGTTAAATATTTCTGGGTTTTGGGAGGTATCCAATGACTTTTGTCATCACAGTGTAAATGACCGAATAGTTTGTCTCCAAATCACGTATTCTGGTTTCCAAATTTAATGGAAAAAGTAAAAACATAATAATTCACCTGGGTAGAAACAATACTCCTGGCGATGCATTAAAGCTTGCTACATCTTCTTTTCACTGAGCCAGCATCCAGCATTACACTTTGAAATAGTCATGTAACCTCCTACGCACCATCTGAAGAGGAGCCTGAGAAGGTTCGAAAATCAGTTCATGAAATTTTTCAAAAAAGTGACTCGTTGCAATTTTGTGTATTTATATTGAATAAACAGTCACGGGTTCCTAAACATCCGCTATGGGTAACCTTAAAAAGACGTAGTAAGAATGTAAACTGCTGACTGGGAATCGTAAAAATTGTATTTATAAAAAGACTCAGTTGTTAACGTTAGTTACTAATTGAAAAGTTTAAAAGTATTTTCGTAAGATAATTGTGTGGTGTATAGCCGTGAATGCAAGAATTGTATTTATTAAAAAACAGAAAAAAGAACGAAAATGTTAACGTTAAATATAAATTTAAATGTTAAAAAGTATTTTCGTAAGATAATTGTGTGGTGTATAGCCTTGAATGCAAGAACTGTATTTATTAAAAACAGAAAAAAGAACGAAAATGGTAACGTTAAATATAAATTTAAATGTTAAAAAGTATTTTCATAAGGTAATTGTATGGAGTATAGCAGTGAACGGAAGTGAAATGTGCATGACAAAAAGTTCAGTGAAGAAGAGGAGAGAAGCTTTTTAAATGGGGTGTCACGGATGAATGTTGAAAATCGAATAGGTAGGTTGAATAACTGTTAAGACAGAATGATTCGAACTGACGAAAAAAGAAATTTAAGGTCCAACTAAAATCAAATAATTAAAGGATGGGATCGGTTGATAGGATAGGGTAAAAGAGAGACAGACATACGGGGGAGGTGGTCAACGACTGTAGTTCTCCAGGTACCCGCTTTACAATTCGCCTGTCAGTTGATAGTCTACGTCACGAGTTGTTGCGTCCCTTAACTCTTTATTTCAACAAAAGTGTTTTCATGATTATAGGTTTTAATAGAACTTAATATTATATAACATGTCAATACTTTTCCATTTTTACGTAACTTAGATTGTGAGTAGTTACGGAATGTGTCTAGCTGCATACCGTCATGTTGGCTCTGTTTGCATTCTCTTCCACCATGTTCGATGACGCACTATGACCATCTCTCCCTATCGATTGGGAGAGATGGCCGTGCCATCTTTGGGATATTAGCCACCCCATAAATCTTTGTTTATTTTTTTGTTTTGAAGGGAATTCACTTCTTTTGTTGATATCAACTAAGTAATTTCCTAAGATTGGTTCTACTAAAAGCAGATAGAGAGTAGAAGACTTCAAATTGCTACTAATAAAAAGACAGTTATTCTATCAGTAAAGGTTCTACAGAGTTTAATATTCCAAAGAAAATCCTGGAGCGAAATATGAAAACGATTGTGACAATGGATCCAGGCTCCTGTTTGGATTAAGTCAATGAGGAACGAGTTGGATGATTTCCTATAATTTTTTCTACAAAATGTCTCTGTAACAAGTAGTTCAATAAAAACATGTTAAGATTATTGGATACTCTTTTAATACGAATTCATCTTTGATTAAAGTGTTTTGCTAGGTGACCACCTATCCCTTGCATGTCTGCCAATCTAATCTTGTTGCAGGGATGAGATGACCAATATACATAATTGGAAAAAAAAATTCGTAGTGTGTTTGAAATTTGGTCTAATTTCGCCAACGAAGTCTTATTTTATTTTTTCTGAATATATGAAGCAATGTACGCAAATTTTCCAATGTTTGTAGGGTTCCGTGTCTCAATCTGTAAAAACGGAACCTTTATAGGATCACTTTGTTCTCCGTCCGTCTGGCTGTCTGTCCGACTAATCAGAACCTTCTTGGTCAGGAACGAGATGACTTATCAGGTTGAAATTTATGTTAATCATCAAGTTCTACTTTTTCTCAGCGATGTAAAAACGTGATGCATCTAAGTCACTACAGTCAAAAGGTGCTGCCATTTATGTCACATATTTTGACATTCTCAAACTCACCCATCAAAACCTACAGGGTACTTTCGTTGATCTAGAATGAATAGATTTGCCACGAACAAGGTTTCACATTAAAAACAAAGGAAAATTTCCGAAAATTGTTAATTTGTAATTATATCACACGAAAACAATTTTTTATTACCTGTGTGACTGTCTGTCCATCCGTCTATTGTGGGCCCTTTTTTTCAGGAAGGGTAGACGTATCAATTCGAAATTTATGTCACGTGTTAAGGTCTATGGTCCCTTGGTGGTGTAATAAACGTTAGCTTCTAAGTCAGTGAAATCAAAAGGTACAGCCGTTTATGTCATGTATTTTGATGCACTAATACTCGCAAACTCACTCACCAAAACCTGTAGGTTTCTTCCCGCTGGTATAGAATGACTAAATTTGGTAAGAAGAAAGGATTCACTGTTCAAGAATACGAAAAGAATAAGAAAAGTGTTAATTTGTAAATTTCTTTTCTCATTTGTTATCCGATTTCAGACTTGAAATTAAAACATTCTCCTAGGTTTTGGAATCACTGGGTCCGATATCTTGCCGATATCATTGTCGAAGATAGGCAAAAATCGTCGATTTCATGAATGGATGAACTGTCTATATACAGAATTAAGTTTGTACGGAACCCTTAATGCTCGAGACCTACTCGCACCTGGCCAATTTTTCGTGTTTGTCATTGGAATTTGAAAACATCATGGCCATCTATCACTGTTTCAGCTACATATCGAGGCCTCAAGGAAGAATAAATTGTAATTTAGTGCGAGGATAAGTCAATTATTATCCACAAAATAGTTATAAAATTTTATTTTAATCAAATAAGAAACTTACAAGAACATCGTTTTTTGACAGTATCCTTGCGTTTAAACGCACTTGATCCATTGTTGTACAAGCCTCCTGATGCCCTTATAAAAGAAGGTTCTCGGTTGATCTGTTAGCCAAGAATGCACCGCTTCTTTCACTGCTTCGTCCGAGGTAAATCGACGGCCGCTTAATACCTGTTTGAGTGGACCAAACAAGTGATAATAGGAAGGGCAAGATCGGGACAATATGGAGGATGACCCAGTACTTCAAATTTGAGTTTCTGGAGCGTTTCAGCAGTTTGGGCAGCAGTCTGCAGACGGGCATTGTCGTGCCAGAACACCTTTTGACAGCAATTCTCGGCGTTTGTTCGAATTGCAGGCTTTAGCCTGACAGTAAGCATCTCACTGTAACTTACACTGTTTATCACTGTTTATCGTTGTGCCCCTTTCCCCATAACGTTCCAGTACTGCACCTTGTGCGTCCCAAAGAACGCTAGCATCAGTTTTACTGTGGACGTTTGGGTCTTGAACATTTACTTTCACGGCGAATTTGCATGTTTCCATTCCATATTCTGCCGTTTACTCTCCGGCTCATAATGATGGATCCATCTTTCGTCACCAGTAATAATCCTGTCTAAGAAGTGGTCCCCTTCGTTACCATAGCGATCCAAATGTTTTTTGCAGATGTCCAAGCGCGTTTTTTTATGCAACTGTGTGAGTTGTTTTGGGACCCATCTTGCACACACTTTATGAAACCCAAGTCTGTTGTGGATGATTTCGTAGGCAGAACCGTGACTAATTTGCAGACGATGTGCCACTTCGCCAATAGTTAATCGTTTGTCCAAGAGAATAACTTCACGTGAACGCTCAATGGTTTCTTCATTTGTGGCAGTAAACGGTCGTCCAGCACCTTGATCGTGCGATTATTTCAAAATTTTTCAATCCATACGAAGACACTCCGTTGTGGCAAAACACTGTTCCCGTACTGTAATGAAAGTCCTCGATGAATTTCGGCTCCTGATGCGCCTTCCGACCACAAAAAACGGATCACTGAACATTGCTCTTCTTTGGTGCAAATAGACAGCGGATTAGCCATGATTAACAGCACGGCAGCGATAACAAAACTACCTAGCAGCTTGAAAGCTGCAAAGATATAACAACAAATACAAAGCATGCGTCATCAACTTAAAATGACAGTACTACCAAATTAAACAAAAATATAACTAAATTTCGGATAATAATTGACTTACACTCGTAATAGAGGGAAGTGTGGCGGGTGAAAACTGTGGACGGAGGATTGCAGTAAGCAGGTTCTAATGGATTCTGGCGTAGAGAGCTGCATCAAATCAGTCCCCAAATTGAAGACCGTAGCAACAGCTGCATTAGTTACATAGAGCATGTGTTACTAGTGATTTAGGTAACAGATGTCAGCTCGAGATGCAAGAAATATATGTTATGTTACTATTGCTTTGGGGCACTGCGCCACTGTCAAGTGTTCTGTAGTTGTTTAATCTTTTATTTACTGGCGGGACTTGAATTCCCGGTAGATCCTGTGTGGAATTATGAAGCTCAACAGCCCGCTAGTCCCATTCCACACTGTCTGTGCTTCATATGCAGGATGGCAGTATAGCCTGTACACCATAACAAAGCCTATACGTAGCCTGTAATATGAACAACTGTGTTGAAAATGGCTGCTAGGTGTACGAAACAACGCTGCAAGGCACGTGAATAAGAGTAAGGTTTGTATGTGAAATGAGGTGAGTGAGAATTTTTGTGTAGTTACATTTGTACAAACTAATGTTAATGTGGTTAAAATATCAATACAGAAACTTTGTAATATTCAATTATAACGAGAAATATGTCAGCTCCAAGGCAGTGACCTCACAGGTTGAGGTTACATTGACTTTTGGTTGCTTTGCTTGGCGTTTATACCTTTTTCTGCTTTCAGAATTTTTTTCTAAGTAAAAACTTGCTAAAGACAATAAGGCATTTCATTTCACAAAAAGCAATATAAATAATGCGTGACTTGTGGAACATCAGTGAACATAGTAATATTTTGTTTTGTTGCAGGTTTACTACCTATTTATACAAGTGGTGATTTAGAGACAAGGAAGTTCGTACTCAACTAGACATGTCTCTAGATGCTATCTCAATGTGAAGATGAAATGATCCGTGGTACTCCGTGAAATAATAATGCAAAAATTCTTTAAGTGTTTCCTAGTACTTCAAAAAATACAGAACCTAAACTAAGTGCTTATGAGGAAGAACCAGACAATGAAGAAAATGTTGAAAGCCTATCTCTTCAGGTGTGCGCTAGTACTTCACAGAATATGGATGGACAATCGTGCAGTTCACTTTCTTTCCAATCATCGAGGAATTGAAATGTGAAGTGTATCCAGGACCCAGAAAGGTGAAACAAAGATTGAAGTCTGGGCTATAACAGTTGAACAAGATTATAATGAACAAGTTGGTGGTGTAGATAAAGCTGACATGGTGAGGTCTCTTTATGAAATAGAAAGTCAAAAAAATTATTGATACAGACTGTTTTATGCAATGGCGTAAATGACCTTTGTGAATTCCTATATTTCACACTGTGACACAAAAGGGACACTTCCATTTATTTACTTCAAATGTAGAACTACACTTGGTCTACTCACACTTGGAAAGCAAATTGCCAAAAAACAAAGACGACACAAAAAAATTCTACTCTTTCAGGTCCAAGGAGAAGTTAGACAGCATTTCCGGTACCAAACGACGTGCGTTTTCAGAATACAGGAGCCAACTGGCCAATATTCAAGGAGTAGATCTGAAATTTGCTCATCTACAAAGGTGGAATCTGGGCCCCAAGCAAAGTGTTCAGAGCTTAATATTTTGTATGTGTTAACGAAAAAAAGAAACGTGTTTATAAGTATCAACAGAAGCAATATTTGTAGCTTTATTACAAGACCTCTTTGAACATTTTATGGATGAGGATAATTGAATATCCTCAAATTAAATCAGGCGATGCTGAGGGAATTAGAATGGGAAATGAGACACTTAAAGTAGTAGATGAGTTTTGCTATTTGGGGAGAAAAATAACTGATGATGGTCGAAGTAGAGAGCATACAAAATGTAGACTGGCAATGGCAAGGAAAGCGTTTCTGAAGAAGAGAAATTTGTTAACATCGAGTATAGATTTAAGTGTCAGAAAGTCTTTTCTGAAAGAACTTATATGGAGTGTAGCCATGTATGGAAGTGAAACATGGATGATAACTAGTTTGGAAAAGAAGAGAATAGAAGTTTTCGACATGTGATGTTATAGAAGAATGCTGAAGATTAGATGGGTAGATCACATTCTAATGAGGAGGTAGGGGTGAAGAGGAATTTGTGGCACAACTTGATTAGAATAAAGGATCGGTTGGTAGGACATGTTCTGAGGCATCAAGGAATCACTAATTTAGTGATGGAGGGAAGCGTGGAGGGTAAAAATCGTAGAGGGAGAGCAAGAAATGAAAACACGAAGCAGATTCAGAAGGATGTAGGTTGCAGTAGTTATTTGGAGATGAAGAAGCTTGCGCAAGATAGAGTAGCATGAAGGGCTGCATCAAACCAGTCTCTGGACTGAAAACCACAACAACAGCAACAATGGTTTTGTATGTTTCTGACATAAAATAATTTGCTATTAATTCAATAACGATTCACCAAGTATTAAAAAAGTATTGAAACCTGATTTTATATTTATTACTGTTACAGTAAATAAAAGTTTAACTAACGGGTGCTTTGTTGCAAATCGATCGGTACTCAGATTTATTTCTGACGCCTTGGATGTAGGTAATCAAGGGAAAGAAGGCTGCAAATCGAAACTGACGCTGACAGAGGGTGTTTATCCGTGGAGGAGGACCCGCCAGCCGCGCCTGCAGGTCGGCCGCCTCTGCGACGGCGCCGACCTTGTGGTGGCGAGATTCACCGACTAGTGAGGCGAACATTCCGGCCGGCCACCGTTAGGCCCGAGTGACTGCCGTTTTTGTGGGATTCCTTCCGGAGTAAAATTTTATGACGCATAACGCCGGAGAGCTGCTCCGTGTCGGGGCAGCGGGAAGGAGTGAAGGGCTTGCCCCGGAGTCGGGGAGACCGCGGCTGCGAGCAAAACGACCGCCACCGGCGACCGGGGGTGTGTTTACAGCGCCGCTGCGTCTGCCGCGGGCACCTCGCGCCACCGCTCCAGTAGCCGGACCACTCTGCGGCTGCTGGGGGTGCGCGGCTTCGGCCACTACCTAAAGCCACATGCTAACAAATACGTTTTACTTACTGATTTGTTTATGCTCGCATAATTTAGACCCAAGGACTCTCTCTTCTATATACCAAGGCTTTCTTCATATTTTAAATTACACTCATTACGATACGCTATAACGGGAGCAGATTATCACTTACATATAATATACCAGGAAGAATAACAGTAAACGAAAGTTAATTATTGTGCATATACAGTATAATAGGAACAAAACACGATTAGTCTTGTAGGTGATTTGTAGATATACAGAGTGGTCCATTGATCATGACCGGGTCAAATATCTCACGAAATAAGCGTCAAACGAAAAAACTACAAAGAATGAAACTTATCTAGCTTGACGGGGAAACCAGATGGCGCTATGGTTGGCCCGCTAGATGGTGCTGCCATAGGTCAAACGGATGTCAACTGCGTTTTTTAAATAGGAACCCCTATTTTTATTACATATTCGTGTAGTATGTAAAGAAATATGAATGTTTTAGTTCGACCACTTTTTTCGCTTTGTGATAGAAGGCGCTGTAATAGTCACAGACATATTGCTCACAATTTTAGACAAACAGTTGGTGACAGGTAGGTTTTTTAAATTAAAACACAGAACGTAGGTACGTTTGAACACTTTATTTCGGTTGTTCCAATGTGATATATGTACCTTTGTGAACTTATAATTCTGAGAACGCATGCTGTTTCAGCGTAATTACCTGTAAATACCACATTAATGCAATAAATGCTCAAAATTATGTCCGTCAATCTCAATGCATTTGGCAATACGTAGACCGACATTCCTCTCAACAGCGAGTAGTGCGCCTTCCATAATGTTCCGCATGCACTGACAATGCGCTGACGCAAGTTTTCAGGCGATGTCGGTGGATCACGATAGCAAATATCCTTCAATTTTCCCCACAGAAAGAAATCCGGGGATGTCAGATCCGGTGAAAGTGCGGGCTATGGTATGGTGCTTCGACGACCAATCCACCTGTCATGAAATATGCTATTCAGTACCGCTTCAACCACACGCGAGCTATGTGCCGGACATGCATCATGATGGAAGTACTTCGCCATTCTGCCATGCAGTAAAATATCTTGTAGTAACATCGGTAGAACATTACGTAGGAAATCAGCATACATTGCACCATTTAGATTGCCATCGATAAAATGGGGGCCAATTATCCTTCCTCCCATAATGCCGTACCGTACATTAACCCGCCAAGTCGCTGATGTTCAACTTATCGCAGCCATCGTGGATTTTCCGTTGCCCAATAGTGTATATTATGCTGGTTTATGTTACCGCTGTTGGTGAATGACGCTTCGTCGATAAATAGAACGCGTGCATCGCCCCGTAATTTCTCTTGTGCCCAGTGGCAGAACTGTACACGACGTTCAAAGTCATCGCCATGCAATTTCTGGTGCATAGAAATATAGTACGGGTGCAATCGATGTTGATGTAGCATTCTCAACACCGACGTTTTTGAGATTCCCGATTCTCGCGCAATTTGTCTGCTACTGATGTGCGGATTAGCCGCGACAGCAGCTAAAACACCTACTTGGGCATCATCATTTGTTGCAGGTCGCGGTTGACGTTTCACATGTGGCTAAACACTTCTTGTTTCCTTAAATAACGTAACTATCCGGCGAACGGTCCGCACACTTGGATAATGTCGTCCAGTATACCCGTTGGGCATTTTGATCACAATGGCCATACATCAACACGATATCGACCTTTTCCGCAATTGGTAAACGGTTCATTTTAACACGGGTAATGTATCACGAAGCAAATACCGTCCGCACTGGCGGAACGTTACGTGATACCACGTACTTATACGTTTGTGACTATTATAGCACCATCTATCACAAAGCGAAAAAAGTGGTTCAACTAAAACATTCAAATTTCTTTACATACTACACGAATATGTAATAAAAATGGGGGTTCCTATTTTTTTAAAAAAGTAGTTGATATCCGTTTGTCCTATGGCAGCGCCATCTAGCGGGCCAACCATAGCGCCATCTGGATTCCCTCTTCAAGCTAGACGAGTTTAGTTCTATGTAGTATTTTCATTTGATGCTTATTTCGTGAGATATTTGGCCCGGTCACTATCAACGGACCACCGTGTACAGCATGCGAAATTTAGCACACAGAGTTGCCATCTCGTACAGTAATGTTGGTTCTAATCCGTCTGGGCGTGGAGTTGACTTGAGGTTCGATGACAGCTACGGATACGTCGTTCTATCCCGCTTTAACTGTATACCAGACGTCATCAATAGTAGCCACTTAGTCACTGGCGAGTGGTCGCCTATATCACAACAACGAATGACAAGATGTTTTTAATGATGAGACATCTTGAGAGCTCTGGAGAGTCTCTGTATCAAGGTAGATCACCATTCATCCTCAGTTATGTTCTCAGAAAATAAAAGCAAGATCCCCCACGAAGGAATTGTCGGAAAAGGAGGAGAAATCTGTAGAAAGAACTTCACATATTGAGCAGCTCAATATCACATTGGTCCACCTCTAGCCATTATCCAAGCAGTTAAGTCATTCGGCTTGGCATTGATTAACAAAGTTGGTGAATGTCGTCCTCATGGACATCGTGCCAAATTCTGTGTAGTTGGCGAGTTAAATCGTCCAAGTACAGAGCTGGCTGGACGGCCCTGTCGAAAATGGTCCAAACATTCTTAAATGCGGAGAGATCTGTCGACTTTGCTGGCCAAGATAGGGTCTGGCAAGTATGAAGACAAGCCATAGAAATTCTCGCCGTGCATGGGTGGGCAATATCTCTCTGAAATGTAAGACTGGATGTCTTGCCACTGTCACCCTCCATATGGCCCGACAACCAAGAGTGATGGTCTCGGGTGCCACTTGTTTCCATAGTAGGACCCCTTTGGTTGTCATCCACAGCACCCTTGCAGCAAAACGGTACGCAGCGATATTCTATGGTCCGCGTTTTTTACATTCGTGGCAAGCCATCCTGGGCTTACATTTCAGCAAGATCTATATCTACCAATCACCATCCTATTCGTATAGCTCCTTCGTGGTACTTGGTTTTTCTGTCTTACAGTGTACAAGCTCCTATAAAAAGTTTCTCTTTGATCGCTGTAAAGCTCAGAATCGGTATACCAATCAGGCAAAATCGCTGTGAATATTTTGGCAATTATCCCACCGACGTACCAAGTTGAAGATACTCATTTGGTAGAACACCGTAACGTGCTGTGTGAAGAAGTCCGCAGCTGCCTGCTGCACATCGTCGTCCAAAGCAAATCATCGACTCTTCAAGGCCTTTAAGGAGCCGAGGGCGTGATAATCGCCTGGAGAAGTCAGGGTGCTCCATTGTCTCTCACTTGCTTCGGCATAACCTCCGCGTTACGGCATTTGCGATTTGGAGTCGTCTTGTGTCGAACTGCGACTAGCACGAAACTTGGCACACAATTCCCCAACAGTGGTTTTCGAAAGATAGGATGCCCCATACACAGTCTTCATTCTCCGATGAATGCCTACCGGTGTCTGTCCTTTGGTAGCCAAGAAAGTAATAAGAAGACGTTGGTCCTGTTTGGACGCATTTAGTAATAACGTCACCGTAGTTCAAGTTCCGAATTTTGCCCCACGTTCGTCGGAGAGCCTACATAGCTGCATCGAAGTCGCTCTACCTCGCAAATATGATGCATCACCGTCCTAAAACAATAACATTTTGAGCGTCCCTTAGATGTGTTCGATATATTTCAATCAGTGTCTTCCCCTACAGTTTTTACACTCTGCAGATCCCTGAGTGCCATGGAGACTATTCCCTAGTGTCTTAATACATACCATGTCATTATGTCCCTTCTACTTGTGAGCGTTGTCCATATCTTCCTCTCCTCGCTGAATCTGCGGAGAAACTCTTCCTTCATTACCAGTTCACCTAACTTTCAGCATCCTTCTAAACCACTACATCTCAAACGCTTAGATTCTCTTCTTTTACGGTTTTTCCACAGCCCATTATTCACTGCCATACAGTGCCCTGCTGCAAACGTTCATTTCCAGAAAATTCTTCCCCAGAGTAAGGCCGACTTTTGACAGCAGCATTCTTCTCTAGGCTAGGAATGGTGTATCGCCAGACTCATAGGTTCTACACGCTAACCTGAACAATCGCTTGGTTGCCGCATCCAAAACTGATTCCAGTAATGTCGAAGGTATGCTATCTACACCTTCTGCAGCACTATTAAACCCTAACTGTAATACCGGATCCCCTATGTCTTACACATCGACTTCCATTTCTTCCTCAGGCAAGGCCTTCTCATTCGACAGGTCTTCAGTGTAATCTTTCCACTTATCCACTCTCTCCTCCGTACTTGGCAGTGGAATTCCCACTGCATTCTTAACGTTGACGCCCTCGCTTTTCATTTCAGCGAAGATTGTTTTGGCTGTTCTATATGCTGAATCGTTCCTTCCAATGAGTCGCGTGGTCTAGAGCGTCTTGCCACGGTTCGCATCCCCCCCCCCCTCGCCCCCTCAGAGGTTCGAGTCCTCCCTCCAGCATGCGTATGTGTGTTGTCCTTAGCGTATGTTAATTTAAGTTAGATTAAGTAGTGTGTAAGCCTAGGAACGATGACCTCAGAGTTTGGTCCCAAATTTCCTTCTAATGACATTTCTTCTTAGATTTCTTCAAAATTTTTCCAGCAGCCTTTTTATCTTGGCTTTCCTGCACTTCCTATTTATTCGTTTTCTAAGTGACTTACATTTCTGTATTCCTGAATTTCTCTGAAAATTTTTGTATTTTTTTTCTTTCGTCGATCAGTTGAAGTATTTCTTCTGCTACCCAAGGTTTGTTCGCAGTTACCTTCCTTGTGCCTCTATTAATCTGTCCAACTTCTCTGATTGCCTTTTTACAGATGACCATTCCTCTCAACTGAACTCCGCAATGTGGTATTCATTATCGAACTACAGTTTCAGATAAGTTCGTACGCCCCTCCTCCAAATACCCATTCTAAACACCAAGTAAAACTGCCCAGAACATATTGTTCAAAAATTGATCACAAAATATGGACAAATCGAGAGTGTTCCATGCTTTACATGTTTAGACAAAATCCTTGATCTTAAACAGGAGGAGAGACATAGCACAGAAAATTCGTATACAGAAACTTACGGGAGCTTATAGTAAAGTCTACAACGACTACAGCAAACAATGTGTGTCCATTCTCACAAAAAGCATACAATACAACACAGTTATCAAGCCTGAAAACTTGTACGCCTGCCAAACGCGTGCACTCCACTGAGAAGATGATCTGGAAGATACCCTTATTGAAGAGCGAAAATTCAAAGAAAATTCCTCGGCTCCAAAAGAAAAAAAGTTGGATAAGGACTAAGAACTGAAACAGTAAACGAAAACTATCGAATCTCGAGGAGACAGCAGAAGAAACTCTCAACAAGACTGACTCATAAAATTGCCACGTACATAGGACAATTGAAAAACATAACCTAAATCGAGCGGGCCAAAAAGGATTTAGAAAAGGCTCATCCATCGGACATTTTCAACAGAAACTTACACGGAGAAAACATTAGCAAAAGGAAAGTCCTGTCAGAGAATGTAGCCACCACCAGGCTGTGGATAAAGTGGACTGAAGAAAGAAAAAGAATGCGCAGAGAAAGAGCGGAAACTGTACGGAAACTCCGAATATTGAAACATAACAGCTTTGCGTGATCCGTCAGAGTCCAGTCGTACCTAATAGTCTACGGGATGTTGCAAAGCTTTTGATTCAAAAGTCTAGGGAAGTTAGATCACATTATGAGGAATGAGGACATTCCTGGTCAAGAGAAGTCTGCGGTATCAAACATAGGCCTTAATTTGAGTAAGAAATTTCTGAGAATGTAGGTTTGGATCACAGTACTCTGTGGTGGTGAAATATGGTCTGTGGGAAAACCGGAACAGAAGAAATCGCAGCATTTGAGATGTGATGCTGCAGAACAATTTTGAAAAGGTAAAGAATGACGACACTCTCCGCAGAATCGGCAAGGAAAAGCATATATTGGTAACATTGACAAGAAGAAGGGACAGGATGGCAGGACATCGGTTAAGACATTAGGAAATAACTTCCATGGTACTAGAGGGAGCTGCAGAGGGCAAAAATTGTACAGGAAGACAGAGATTGGTTTACATCCAGCAAATAATTGAGAACGTAGGTTGCAAGTGCTACACTGAGATGAACTAGGTCGAACAGCAGACGAATTCGTGGCGGGCCACATCAAACGGGCAAGAAGATTGATGATTCGGGAAAAAAAAAGTATCAGGTTGTTCGCGACGCTTCGCTGTGATGCTAGGCTTCTACTTACAAGGGAACCTCCCCCCTCAGATTTAGTTATAAGTTGGCACAGTGGATAGGCCTTGAAAAACTGAACACAGATCAACCGAGAAAATAGGAAGAAGTTGTGTGGAACTATGAAAAAAATTAGTAAAATATACAAACTGAGTAGTCCATGCGCAAGATAGGCAACATAAAGGAGAACATAAACTCAGGAGCGCCGTGGTCCCGTGGTTAGCGTGAGTAACTGCGGTACGAAAGGTCCTTGGTTCAAGTCTTCCCTCCACTGAAAATTTTACTTTCTTTATTTTCGCAAAGTTATGATCTGTCCGTTCGTTCATTGACGTCTCTGTTCACTGTAATAAGTTTAGTGCCAGTGTTTTGCGACCGCACCGCAAAACCGTGCGATTAGTAGACGAAAGGACGTGCCTCTCCAATGGGAACCGAAAACATTTGATCGCAAGGTCATAGGTCAACCGATTCCTCCACAGGAAAACACTTCTGATATATTCTATACGACACTGGTGACGGCATGTGCGTCACATGACAGGAATATGTTGTCGACCCACCTAACTTGTACACTTAGCGAATGGGTAAAAAGATTCTTCTACCTTGCCCGATTTAGGTTTTCTTGTGGATGTGATAATCACTCCCAAAAAAGTGATGAAAACATAAGAGTTTGTCACATAAACTGAAAATAAAAAACTAAATTTTTCACTCGGGGAAGACTTGAACCTCGGAGCTCTTGTTCCGTAGCTGCTCTCGCTAACCACGGGACCACGGCGCTCCTAGACGTTCGTTCGCCTTGATGTTGCATATCTTCGCATGGACTACTCAGTTTGTATATTTTACTAATTTTTTTCATAGTTCCACACAACTTCTTCCTGTTTTCTCGATTGATCTGTGTTCAGTTTTTCAAGGCCTATCCACTGCGCCAACTTATAATTAAATCTGAGGGGGGTGCGATGGGGAGGTTCCCTTGTTAGTGGCTTCGCCGCCCCTGGGATGATGTGATTTCTTTGAACTAGCAGAGTCTATTTACCAGACCTGCTGCATCTGCATACTACCTACCCAGTAAACTGGCAGTGATTTTCAACAAGAAAACTGTAAGGGAGTGGAGACAGGTATCTTAGAAGCGAATCAGAAAGTTGAATTCTTCCCAGACTAACACTTTTCACTAGGAGAAGGTGACTGGATTGTAGGCAACACACATTACATGCGCATACCGCAAAGTACTTACGCCCTGGAATCTCTCAGGGCCATCCAATAGCAAAAGATTGTTGCCATCGCCTGGAAGCTTCAGTAACCATTTTGTCTCTAATAATAGTTGTTCCTCACGACGTGATCTATCACACGGAGACGTTTGATCCAAAGACATTGACACACATACAGGGTGTCCATGATTAAAGTTCCACTCTCAAAACGCCATAGAAAGAGAACCAATGCTAGAATCAAGTAAGTCTAATTGTCGTAATGAAGATAGTGCAACAAAGATTGGGGTAATAGCTGGTGTATATAATAGACGCAGGGGAAGCGTTATGGAACAAAAAGGATTAACGAAAATTTGACCAATAGGTGGCGCTATAAGTGTCAGCATATGCACGATAAGAGACACGTGGCACACAGCTGTTCCTCAGTTTACGTCCGCGACGCCTAACATGATTGTCTCTGTGAAGAATCGCGCGCTGCTGGTAAAGCACTTTTACAAGCACGGTGACTGTGTACAAGTAGCCCTGCAGAAGCTTCTGAACCTCAAGGTTACGAAAAAAATCGTTTAATCGATGTCTATTTATGGTTTGGAGAAAATGATTAAAAATTCGAAATTCCTCCGAAGCGCAATGTGACAGAGGGAGGAAAGCAGTTGATCCGATGTCTGTCGAAGCTGTAACCCCAACACTGCAGGAGAGCTCGAGCGGTGATGTGGAGACATGCGTTGCACGGGGAATTGGACACGCCTGCGAACACTTAATAAAATCTTATGAAACATCCTGCATTACTATCCATACAAAATCACCCAAGATCAGGAGGTGCTTTCTGCTGACCTTCCAGCAAGACAAACGTTCACTCTGCAATTTCTTACTCGCGTGGCCGTGGAACATTATGTGGACAGACGTAGCCCATTTCCATCTCCAAGAACATGTCTATATGCAGAATTGCAGAATATGGCTAACGGAAACTCCGCTCACACATCATCCGGTACCATTTAATTCTGGAAAGGTGACTGTATGGTGCGGGTTGACAGGATCATTTATCGTAGGGTCGTACTTCTTTTCGAGGAGATGAGTGCTGCAGGCCCTGTTACCTGTACCATCACTAGTAAACAATACGACAGTCTTCTGCACACCAACGTCATTCTAACCCTTCAACAGCGTGGATGTGTGGTTAGGATCATTTTTATGCAAAATGGCGCTCCAACGCACATTGCACAGCGAGTGAAGCGGCTGCTGTAGAGGCATTTCGGAAATGCTAGAGTTATCATCCGTCATTTCTCTACAGGCTTGCCGTCCGGATCTCCTGATCTTAATCCAAGTGACTTCTGGCTGTGAGGTTATCGGAAACATATTGTGTTCAGTGCTTCAATGGAAGGCACACTTTGCGCAACACATTACGAACGTGAACCACGAGACATTCCGATATGCTGCTTCTCGATTTCAGATTGTGTCAGACAACGGTGGACTGCACAATGAACATGTCTTGCTCCAAGACAATTAGAAACCGATATCATATAGCTTTTTATGTGGTTTTTGCCCCCAGGGCAATAAAAATCCGACGTCATTTTGCTTTTTAAACCGTTTTTCACCCCAGGACAATTAAAACCGAAGTAATTTTGCTTTTTATGTAGTTTTTGGCCTCAGGACGATTAAAAACCGATTTGTCCCATCGGATGTGGTACGACCTTGCCGTGGTGGATGGGCTTAGCAAATTTAACTGTGTCGCAAGTTTTTGATTGCCGAATTTGTGCAGTGTTACACACTGAACGGTACGTGTGGTGTAATGTGCAAACCATAGCCGTTGTATTACGATTAATGTGTTATTTGTAGTCGACCCCATTTACATTAAGTGCTTACAGTGTTATCTATTGGTAAAATTTTCGTTAAATTTTCTTTAGTTCGATGACGTTTCCACGTGTGTCAACAATATGCTTCTCAAATTAGACATCATTATGAGCAGTGGTTCCCATTTCTACTATGTTTTGAAGCTGGAACTTTAATTATCGACACCCTTTATAAATACACCTCGAGCAGCTAATTTCCTGAACAGCAGTTGAAGGCAATAGACGTTGATCATATTTTATATCAACAGTTACTGTCATCATTTTTTCATGAAGAAGTCTAAATATTAATTATACGGGGATTCGGTATTCTTTCACACATTGCGTGACAAGAAAGTGGAAAAATTGAATTATATGGAACAATAGGCACAATTTATGCTATGTTATCAACTGGACTAATAGGATTCACTGTGTGCGCACACCACATATTTACCTTGTGAATGGATACTGATACAGGAGCATATCTTACATCCGCAACAATAACTATTGCCGTACCAATAAATCTCCTAGTCACCAACAGGCCCCAATTTTTCAACCATACAGCGTAGAACATTGTTGCTTAACAAGAGCGAAAAGTAACAATTTCAGATTCGGACAAAACGGAAATCTCATCTCCTCCATTGATGGTGAATGGCACCAAAGGACAAAGTTCGACTGTTGTACAATATACTTCTAACAGGTATGTGCCGAGCAAAAAATATGAGGGATGAGTAAGACGCGTCATGGTTCGACAGCCATGTTAGGAAGTGGCTACGAAAGTAAGGAGTGCCACTAAAAATTTAAACGTAGCCGAAACATCAAATAAAAAAAATGAAAGAAGCCAAACTAGCGTAAGGAGAGCAATGCTTGAAGTGTTCAAGGAATACCGAAGTTAAAAGAATATCTACCAACCTGACAGAAAATCCTAAGGAGTCTTCGTCTGATGTTAAATCAATAAGCGGATCGAAGGAATGCGTTCAGACGCACTGCGACCGTAATGGCATAGAAATGAAGGATGACTCAGCGAAGGCCGAAATAGTAAACGCCTTTCTCTAAAACTTTATCACTGAGGAAGATCGCATTGTAGTTCCTCCTTTAAATCGTCGCACGAAAGTCAGAAAGACATATAGAAATACGTGAGCATTAAAAGGAAATCAACAAATCGCTTAACAGAGGAAAGACCACTGGACCTGACAGGGGGCTAATGCGATTCTACGTAGCTATACAAAAGAACTTGCAAAAACAGACATAATGTCTTATGGGATAACAGCAATCAGTGATTTTATAATGTTACTTAAAATCCGTCTTGATTGCAAAAAAAATTTTTTATTATTCATATACACTCCTGGAAATGGAAAAAAGAACACATTGACACCGGTGTGTCAGACCCACCATACTTGCTCCGGACACTGCGAGAGGGCTGTACAAGCAATGATCACACGCACGGCACAGCGGACACACCAGGAACCGCGGTGTTGGCCGTCGAATGGCGCTAGCTGCGCAGCATTTGTGCACCGCCGCCGTCAGTGTCAGCCAGTTTGCCGTGGCATACGGAGCTCCATCGCAGTCTTTAACACTGGTAGCATGCCGCGACAGCGTGGACGTGAACCGTATGTGCAGTTGACGGACTTTGAGCGAGGGCGTATAGTGAGCATGCGGGAGGCCGGGTGGACGTACCGCCGAATTGCTCAACACGTGGGGCGTGAGGTCTCCACAGTACATCGATGTTGTCGCCAGTGGTCGGCGGAAGGTGCACGTGCCCGTCGACCTGGGACCGGACCGCAGCGACGCACGGATGCACGCCAAGACCGTAGGATCCTACGCAGTGCCGTAGGGGACCGCACCGCCACTTCCCAGCAAATTAAGGACACTGTTGCTCCTGGGGTATCGGCGAGGACCATTCGCAACCGTCTCCATGAAGCTGGGCTACGGTCCCGCACACCGTTAGGCCGTCTTCCGCTCACGCCCCAACATCGTGCAGCCCGCCTCCAGTGGTGTCGCGACAGGCGTGAATGGAGGGACAAATGGAGACGTGTCGTCTTCAGCGATGAGAGTCGCTTCTGCCTTGGTGCCAATGATGGTCGTATGCGTGTTTGGCGCCGTGCAGGTGAGCGCCACAATCAGGACTGCATACGACCGAGGCACACAGGGCCAACACCCGGCATCATGGTGTGGGGAGCGATCTCCTACACTGGCCGTACACCACTGGCGATCGTCGAGGGGACACTGAATAGTGCACGGTACATCCAAACCGTCATCGAACCCATCGTTCTACCATTCCTAGACCGGCAAGGGAACTTGCTGTTCCAACAGGACAATGCACGTCCGCATGTATCCCGTGCCACCCAACGTGCTCTAGAAGGTGTAAGTCAACTACCCTGGCCAGCAAGATCTCCGGATCTGTCCCCCATTGAGCATGTTTGGGACTGGATGAAGCGTCGTCTCACGCGGTCTGCACGTCCAGCACGAACGCTGGTCCAACTGAGGCGCCAGGTGGAAATGGCATGGCAAGCCGTTCCACAGGACTACATCCAGCATCTCTACGATCGTCTCCATGGGAAAATAGCAGCCTGCATTGCTGCGAAAGGTGGATATACACTGTACTAGTGCCGACATTGTGCATGCTCTGTTGCCTGTGTCTATGTGCCTGTGGTTCTGTCAGTGTGATCATGTGATGTATCTGACCCCAGGAATGTGTCAATAAAGTTTCCCCTTCCTGGGACAATGAATTCACGGTGTTCTTATTTCAATTTCCAGGAGTGTATTTATGTGACGTAGCATGTGAAAGTTGCTGGATTTGGACGGGTTACTCCTGTAACTGAAATATCAGATCTGAAGATGGTTCTGAATGAACCGAAACCGGTCATATGAATAATAAAAAAATTTTTTGTAGTCAAGACGGATTTTAAGCAACATTATAAAAGAACTTGCTCCTTTACTAACTGCAGTGTACCATAGGCTGCTGGAGGAGCAAATTGTTTCCAATAACTGAAAAAAAGAGTAGGGCATTTCTGTTTTCAAGGAAGAAACGGAGAAAGATCTTAAGTTATTCGACCATTACTTCACATCTGTGTATATAAAAGAACATGTCCTAACTGAATGGCTCATCATTGCCCAGCCCAAACCGCTCAGGACAGAAACTTGAAATTTGGAGAAGATCTTGGTCTCACACAGCGGGCGTCGTTTAAGAAGGGATTTTTCGAAATTGCACCCCCTAAAGGGGTGAAATAGGGGATAAATTTTTTTTTGATAACGTGTCGCTAGTAATGCAGTCTTGAAGCTACAACTACAAATATTTGGTTTCTCGGTCGGAAAAAAATACATGCTTCAGTATTTTTGGAAATTCAATTAGTAAGGGGGTAAAATAGTGGATGAATGTTTATTTTGAAAATAGAACGTTATTAAAGTATTACTAAAGCATTTTAAAGCTTCATTTGTAGAAACTGATGGCTGACTTCTCAGTTAGAAACGAAAAAGTACGTGTTTCCGTGTTATGGAAATTCAATCCCTAATGGAGTGAAGTAGGGGATGAAATTTTGTATGAAAATATTTCATTACGAAAGCATTTTTAAAGCTAAATCTAAGAACGTTTGTTTGTGGCTTCTCTGTTGGAAATGAAAGAAAAAGACATTTCAGGATTTTTTTGGAAATTTAGCACTTATGAGGGTGAAGTGGGGGATGAAAATTTTTTCGAAAAGGCTTCGTTAAATGAAAAAATATTTAAAGCTAAATTTGACTTTTAAAGAAATACGGATATGTGTTAAGGTATGAAACTTTTTATGGAAATATCACCAAAAGAACTCAAAAGCCAGGATTAACAAAAACCTTCGACTTCAGCTACCAGAATCGCTTTTTAGCCAGAGCACATTCGGAATGGAGCACGCTTCTATTAGCGTGAAAAGTTTTGGCAGTGTTGCAATTTGTGAACAACATAGAAATTCGATTAATTAAATCTATGCAGACCTTACAGTCTATGTGAGCGAAGAAGCGGGCGCTAAGTTAATTAAATTCCTAAGACCTAGAGGATAGCGTCGGATGTTCCATGGAACTTTTATAGGATGATGCTGTCGTATACACATAGCTCGCAACGCCAGAAAACTGTAGCGAAATCCAGGAAGATCTACAGAGGATCGGCGCTTGCTGCGAAGCCTGCCAAGATGCTCAACGTAAACAAAAGTAACATACTGCGCATAAATAGCCCGCACGCCAGAGTGAACAGTATGAATGCCCTGTCAGCCAATAGTCGCGTGGGCTGATTGAGATCATGCAGGGCGTTGTGTATGACCCTCGTGAACGTATTGGTTCCAAACCTGCATGACAGTCCTCGGATCCCGTGCAATGTGATCAGCAGTTTGGGCGACAAGATCTCTCATTTTTCCAGGAACCTCCTACATAACAGCAATTTTTCTTTGATCCTTCTGGTTCCCCTATTAACCGCCTCTTTCTCCCACATATTTCGACGGTGATAATTGTTATAAGTATTAATTACGTGAAGTACTATCGATAGCTCAAAATAATTCACCGACATTTCTCGAACCATTTTCCTATAATAAACGATACTGCTGTCGGCTTATAGTCTTTTCCTCTGCCCGTGCTTCTGCAGAAAGAAGACGGTTTGGCTCAAGGTAAAGCAACGAGTGGAGAAAGAATGACAAAGCTCATGCGTCTAGAGATCTCTTGTGAGGGGGAATGTTTACTTGTTTCTCAGTCAGCCAACGGATGCGGTCGCTTCGTAACGATCATCAGCTCTGGTAATAAATAAGGCACGGATACGGATTATAGAGACATTTACGTTTAAACACATCCGTTACCGTTACAATATTTACCTCTCAACTGACACACAAGCTTACTGTGTGCTCTGTAAGGGTGACTTCAGGATCGCTCATAGGGGTAGCGCCGGCTGCTACCAACATTCTTTTGTAGCAGTTCATAACAGGAACGAAAAGGACGTGAATGCGTCCTCAAATTTACTCAAATGTTTTGGTAATGGCAGAAAGGACATTATAAATGTTATAGGTGAGATAGCAATAGTTTCTCATACTGTCAAACATAATATCAGCTGCAGATGTATGGACTGTCGAAATAAATTACCCAAGGATATTTTCCATTATTTTAATTTGGGTAAAAGGACGACATGTGGCCGAACTAGGGCAGAAGAAATTGTAAAAATGTTTCCTCTCCAAAAAATGTTTAGTACTTCATTGATGTCTTGAAAGATCCAGTTAAATCAAGAAACATTTTCTCTGCTGGAACTGATGCTTCCAAGCAGAAAAACAAAAAGATGTTCCCCCTAGTTGTAAGGTGTTTCGATCCTGAAAAAGTAGTAAGAAATAGGCTGCTGTACTTCACCGAACATGCTGATGGGACAGCTAATGATGTTTACGAGATAATGAAGTCTTCACTGAATTTTCATAATTGAGATATAAAGAACATCACTGCATATTGTACCAATAATGCGAATGTAAATTACAGAAAGCTTAATTCTGCGTTTAAACTGCTTCAAGAAAACAACAGACATCTGATAAAACCAAATGCTCAAATCATATACTGCATAATGCAACAAAACATGTATGTGATGCATTAGATGTTGATATTGAAATGCTTGTCTTGAAAATATATGGACATTTGTCTGTGTCACCCATTCCAGGAAAATGCGATGTAGTTGTGCAGTTAAAATTTATTGCCATCAAATCTCCCTTAAACCTCCCTTAAAATGATAGTCAGGTATTGGTCATCTCCCTTAAAACCATGATTAAATGCTGGTCGCCCTATAAGCGATATCGCAGAACGGTAAACAGCAGTCTCGATAGCCAACGCCTCTCCTACCCACGAATATCGACACGTGTGTACATGCTACATCCTGAGTTTATAAGATGCAAATTTTTATGCCACTGTGGGATTTGACCCCTGGGACGCATCTTTCGCGGAGAATTTGGCGAGACAACGAAATAATGAAACCGTATTGTTCGGAAGGGAACAAATCCACCGAAAGGGGAAATCTGAGTTCAAATCCCAGTCCACTGTTAATATTTTCAACATACCAAGTTCAAATAAAATAAGAAATAAGTTCCCTGTGACGGTTACTAACTTATAACAAAGCTTACTGGTGACATATCTTTTGCTTGCCGTAACTTTCAACTCTCTCATGACCTACTTTAAACCGACTTTACTCCGGTAAGTGGTGAAGGGACATTTTGTTTGACGTGGATCTGGAATCGCTGTCCCAGTCTGTACACAACTTAACTTCGCGTTATTTCTTGTTCAAGCATCACGTACCCCATAGATATTTAATGTCGCTAGACAACAGGAACGATAGGTGAGTTTCGAAATGCGCACAGAATTTAATAGTTACGCTCAGTTGATGTGTTGATGTTGAGGTTTCCATGGAGCACTTGATGTTATCAGTTGCAACTTTCCTAAATGTGTAGTTCCTTAAACAGCTCATGCTACTGAAGAAATAAAGCAATATTTACCATCTATTTGTGACTAGAAAATAGCGATGGTAAGAATCACGTTTGAAATTTTCGTAAGAGGAAAAAAATATCCTTTCGTCATTTAAACTTCAGACATCTCGCCACTGGTGGAAAAAATGGTCGATATCTAGTATCTGACTGTATTTGATAGACAATTCAGTTTGATGTTGGGTTCGAATACTCGTCCGACACAAGACTTTACATCACTTCTAGTTTAAATACGCGCACGCCTTTTTAATTGTGAATGATAAATTTAACTTCTTCCGTGGTTCGCTAACAGGGAGAGCAGCTGCTGGATAGAAGTCCCATTTAAGTACAAATATTTGCGACATATAATTTCACGTTAAACCTGCTAACTGATCTTGGCCAAGAATGAGAAATTTCGCGGCTCTTTGTGCCCACTCTGTAATGACGACCATTGCTGTGTTATCTGTCAGGCACGAAAGCTTTGCTTGGTTGGCGGTGGTTGTAGGTGATTGGTTTGAAACTGTATCCAAAACGAAACAATTCTGCATGGTAATTTAAAGTTCAGACATGTGCACAACTAGCTGATCGTGAAACCCTTAGATATTTAATGTCACATTGTGCTAGACAATAGGGACGATAGACAACTTTCTAACTGCGCACAGAAATTACTAGTGACGCGCTATTGATGTTGAGCTTTCCACTGGGCACTTGATGCTGTCAGTCGCAATTTTCCTAATTGTGTGGTTCCTTAAACAGCTCATGCTAAACCACTCACCAAGCAAACGACGAATAATAGCTGCTTGGAAAACCGTTTAGAGAACAAGAATACTTCCAATTATCATAGAACTGTGGAAATCCCGATATTCTTGCAAAATCTGTTATTTATAAAAGAGGATTACTGATTGATTTATCTGATCGAGTTGCGATTATTTGCTGTCTCAGACGCTAAAGACAGTAGTCACATTTTTTAAAGTCACTTATCATAATAGTTAAACAAGCGTTAAAGTCAGTCACTTTTCTAATAGCATTTTTTCTAGTAGTTGCAATATCTTGGTATTAATTTACATGTGGATTGATTGCCGTACAGAGCGGTGTTATTCAGGGGGCTCTTGTGAGTCCCATGTTGCACAGTCAAACGACTGTACTGAAAAGATATTAGAGGACCTGCAAGGAAGTTATGTTATGTGGGTTGCATGCAAATCAGGCGAAACGCAATTGAGTTTGCCGGGATATTTTTGAGCATGATAGTATGTGGTTTGCGACTTTCGATATCTAATTACGAGGGTGACGTGTCCATATGCGTTTGTACATTTGTAAACGAGCTAAAGCTCTAAAATGGCCAGCTGCGCTAAATAAAGGACTTATTTTAAACCAAGCAGCCTGGTTGAAACTATGTCTTGTTTTAACCTTTACATAAGTTTAAACACACATCTAGCTCTCGCTATAAATCTGGCAGGAAAGCCATTGAATCAGTGATGGGTCCGTCCAGTGATTTGGGGTTGCGTGGCCGCACGGTTACACAGGTGAGCATTAGCATTCTCGAGACCTGTCTTCAAATTAACTGCCTTTGCTTTTAACGGGAGGTGATCAGCATACTTAGGCATTTACAGAATTTATGACACATTCCTGTCGTACAGTGAAAGGAGTATCTTCAACTAGCTGATTATTCTACAATTCGCAAAGAATACATAGGTTATTTTTCGACAGTCCCACTCTTGAATAGCACGTGGGAAAAATGAGTACCTAACTATTTCCGCGCGAGCTCTGATTTGTGTTATATCATTTCTCCCTATGCCCGTAGGAGTAAACAAAGTGTTTCGACATTCGAGGAGAAAGATGGTGATGCAAATTTACTGAAAAGATCTCGCTGCAACGAAAAACACCATTAATTTAACAACTGTTACCTCAACTGTCTTATCAGATTAACAATGTCTCACCTGTTTCACCACAATTAAAAAAGAGCGGCTTCTCGATGTCCCCGTCAATCCTATCTGGTAAGGATCCTATACCGCGCAGAAGAGGACGGACAAGCATACTGGTGGCCGTCTCTTTAGCGGATTTGTTACGTCACGGCGGCTGAGGCGCTTTGCCACGGTTCGGGCGGCTCCCCCGGTCGGAGGTTCGAGTCCTCCCTCGGGCATGGGTCTGTATATTGCCCTTAGCGTAAGTTAAAATTAGATTAAATTGTGAGTAAGCCTAGGGACCAATTGTAATCCGTAAGTATTTAGTTGAACTGAAATCCTTCAGATTTAGACTTTGTTATCTTAACAGAAATTTAACAGTTTTTTTTTTTTGTAGTTATTAGGAGGGCCATGAACGTTTTGTTGCATCGTGTTAGTTTACTTTTTTCGCACCATAGAGATACCTCGTCTTAATTATTTTGCAGTTCATTTTGATCTTCTGATTATTAGACAATGAACGGCAATATAAGAGAGCTTCTCTGATAGTTTTCTGAATTGCTGATATATATTAAGAACGGCAGAGTTCATATAACATTCCCTAGGAAACCACAGATATTACTTCAGTTTCATTAGGTGCTTTTCAGTCAAATACTATAGAGTGTGAACTTTCTGACACGAAGTCACGAATGCAGTCTATAGAAGGAATGGGGGCTGTCTCCTACGAAGACGTCAAGCTTATTTTTATCCTATTTCTTAAAACAGATATATTCTGCATTTAGCTTTGGCCTATTTGGGTGTTCGGCATTCAGTCTCGCTACGAAATTTTAGTCACTAATTCCTGTACCCATCATGGCGCACCCTATTAGCTGAGGATTGTTTGTCGCCAAGAGGTACGGGATGTTCTCACAGCTACTTACACTACGTGTGGGCTCCTGAACTAACTGATCAAAATAATTTTCGGAGAAAGCATTTAGTGCAATTTCGGACGATGTTTTATTCCTACCAGCGACTTTAAAAATTAACATTCTCGATTAAGTGTATATGCACTTACCATCTACATCTACATCTACATTTATACTCCGCAAGCCACCCAACGGTGTGTGGCGGAGGGCACTTTACGTGCCACTGTCATTATCTCCCTTTCCTGTTCCAGTCGCGTATGGTTCGCGGGAAGAACGACTGTCTGAAAGCCTCTGTGCGCGCTCTAATCTCTCTAATTTTACATTCGTGATCTCCTCGGGAGGTATAAGTAGGGGGAAGCAATATATTCGATACCTCATCCAGAAACGCACCCTCTCGAAACCTGGCGAGCAAGCTACACCGCGATGCAGAGCGCCTCTCTTGCAGGGTCTGCCACTTGAGTTTGTTAAACATCTCCGTAACGCTATCACGGTTACCAAATAACCCTGTGACGAAACGCGCCGCTCTTCTTTGGATCTTCTCTATCTCCTCCGTCAACCCGATCTGGTACGGATCCCACACTGATGAGCAATACTCAAGTATAGGTCGAACGAGTGTTTTGTAAGCCACCTCCTTTGTTGATGGACTACATTTTCTAAGGACTCTCCCAATGAATCTCAACCTGGTACCCGCCTTACCAACAATTAATTTTATATGATCATTCCACTTCAAATCGTTCCGCACGCATACTCCCAGATATTTTACAGAAGTAACTGCTACCAGTGTTTGTTCCGCTATCATATAATCATACAATAAAGGATCCTTCTTTCTATGTATTCGCAATACATTACATTTGTCTATGTTAAGGGTCAGTTGCCACTCCCTGCACAAGTGCCTATCCGCTGCAGATCTTCCTGCATTTCGCTACAATTTTCTAATGCTGCAACTTCTCTGTATACTACAGCATCATCCGCGAAAAGCCGCATGGAACTTCCGACACTATCTACTAGGTCATTTACATATATTGTGAAAAGCAATGGTCCCATAACACTCCCCTGTGGCACGCCAGAGGTTACTTTAACGTCTGTAGATGTCTCTCCATTGAGAACAACATGCTGTGTTCTGTTTGCTAAAAACTCTTCAATCCAGCCACACAGCTGGTCTGATATTCCGTAGGCTCTTACTTTGTTTATCAGGCGACAGTGCGGAACTGTATCGAACGCCTTCCGGAAGTCAAGGAAAATGGCATCTACCTGGGAGCCTGTATCTAATATTTTCTGGGTCTCATGAACAAATAAAGCGAGTTGGGTTTCACACGATCGCTGTTTCCGGAATCCATGTTGATTCCTACATAGTAGATTCTGAGTTTCCAAAAACGACATGATACTCGAGCAAAAGACATGTTCTAAAATTCTACAACAGATCGACGTCAGAGAGATAGGTCTATAGTTTTGCGCATCTGCTCGACGACCCTTCTCGAAGACTGGGACTACCTGTGCTCTTTTCCAATCATTTGGAACCTTCTGTTCCTCTAGAGACTTGCGGTACACGGCTGTTAGAAGGGGGGCAAGTTCTTTCGCGTACTCTGTGTAGAATCGAATTGGTATCCCGCCAGGTCCAGTGGACTTTCCTCTGTTGAGTGATTCCAGTTGCTTTTCTATTCCTTGGACACTTATTTCAATGTCAGCCATTTTTTCGTTGGTGCGAGGATTTAGAGAAGGAACTGCAGTGCGGTCTTCCTCTGTGAAACAGCTTTGGAAAAAGGTGTTTAGTATTTCAGTTTTACGCTTGTCATCCTCTGTTTCAATGCCATCATCATCCCGGAGTGTCTGGACATGATGTTTCGAGCCACTTACTGATTTAACGTAAGACCAGAACTTCCTAGGATTTTCTGTCAAGTCGGTACCTAGTATTTTACTTTCGAATTCACTGAACGCTTCACGCATAGCCCTCCTTACGCTAACTTTGACATCGTTTAGCTTCTGTTTGTCTGAGAGGTTTTGGCTGCGTTTAAACTTGGAGTGAAGCTCTCTTTGCTTTCGCAGTAGTTTCCTAACTTTGTTGTTGTACCACGGTGGGTTTTTCCCGTCCCTCACAGTTTTGCTCGGCACGTACCTGTGTAAAACGCATTTTACGATTGCCTTGAACTTTTTCCATAAACACTCAACATTGTCAGTGTCGGAACAGAAATTTTCGTTTTGATCTGTTAGGTAGTCTGAAATCTGCCTTCTATTACTCTTGCTAAACAGATAAACCTTCCTCCCTTTTTTTATATTCCTATTAACTTCCATATTCAGGGATGCTGCAACGGCCTTATGATCACTGATTCCCTGTTCTGCACTTACAGAGTCGAAAAGTTCGGGTCTGTTTGTTATCAGTAGGTCCAAGATGTTATCTCCACGAGTCGGTTCTCTGTTTAATTGCTGCAGGTCAACAGCATACACGTGATATATACAGTGCGACAGAACTCATGACTCATCACCGGTGTACAGTGAAAAAAGTACTGGACCGAAAGTCGAACCCAGAGGAAACGTTTGACAGCGGTCTTCAAATTAACTGCCGGCCGGTGTGGCCGAGCGGTTGTAGGCGCTTCAGTCTGGAACCGTGCGACCGATCCGGTCGCAGGTTTGAATCCTGCCTCGGGCATGGGTGTGTGCGATGTCCTTAGGTTAGTTAGGTTTAAGTTGTTCCAAGTTCTAGAGGACTGATGACCTCAAATGTTAAGTCCCATAGTGCTCGGAGCCATTTGAACCAGAGCCATTTCAAAGTAACTGCATTTGCTCTTTCCGTAACTGGAAGTCATCAGCATGCATGTGGTATTTAAAGTGTGAAAGAACTGAGGACATATCATGGACACATCATTGACGTACAAAGAGAGTTGGCGATAATATCGAATGCTAGGGAGACTTCTGATACCTTTCTTCAAGTTAATTGAATTTGCTCTTACCATAACGGGAGGTCATCAGCACACATGTGTAATGTATAGGGTGACAGAACTGATGAACATTATTGACGTAAATTGAAAAAAGTGATGGACCTAAAATCGAACCATAGATGGACGTCTTATAGCTTTCTTCGAGTTAACTGAATCTACATTTACCATAAGTGGAGGTCATGAATATTCGTATAGTACTTACAATGTGACAGAACTGATGACACATCATTAACGTACAATGAAAACACTGTTGGACCTAATATCGAATCCTAGGTGGAGTTTTGATAGCTCTCTTCAAACTATGTGAATCTGCGCTTACCGTAAATGGATGTCATCACCAGGCATGTAGTATGTACAGTGTGATAGAACTGATGACACATCATTGACGTACAATGAAAAGAGTATTGGACTTGATATTGAGCCCTAGGGCTTTTGATAGCTTTCCTCAAGTTAATTGAATTGGCATTTATTAAAATCGAGGTCTTCAGTATACAAGTATAATTAACAGTGTGACAGAGCTCATAACACATCATTGACGTGCAATGGAAAGAGTGTTGACCCTAACAATGAACGCTAGACAGACTTCTGACAGTGTCTTTAAGTTAAATGAATTTGCACTTTCTATAGCTGGAGCACATTAGCACGCAGGTGATGTTCATAGAGTGACGAAACTGATGACTCATTATTGACGTACAGTGAACAGAGTGTTGGTCCTAAGGACGAACCCTAGGGGGACTTCTGAAAGTTGTCTTCAGGTAAACTGAAGGTCATTAGCATGCGTGTGGTGTTTACAGTGTCACGAAACTGACGGCACGTCATAGGCTTGATCTTTATATCGATCCCTAGGACGGCTTCTGACAGCTGTCTTCAAGTCAAGTGGATTTGCACCTACCATAACTGGAAGTCGTCAGCACACGTGAGGTATTTAGTATTACACATTACCCCTGGGGGGGGAGGGGGGGGGAGGCGTGGCAGAAGGCAGTGGAGAGGCAGCGGGCGAGGCGCAGTTTTCGCGCCGCAGCGGCGGCTGGCGTCCCCCGCTGTGGTGTGGCCGCTATTCTGGGCCGGCCGTGGCTGCACGTGTCGCGGCGACTGCACGTGCTGATTCCCGGCGGGAGCCAACAGCTCCTCAAGGACGACGCCGCGTCGAGCCGGCGCAGAGGGCGCCCAACAAAGGCTCGCGCGCCACTCCTAATCTCCGCCGACCGCTTAGATTTCTTCTCTCGCTGTGTAGTTAATGTTCAGGGTTTCCCACAATGCTTACTCTGATTCTAAACAGGTACTCCTATTTGCTTACACCATACGCCTAGATACGGTTTTGATCAACAATTTCCGATAATCAGCAACCTAAGATATGCGGACGACGCAACACTTGCGAAACCACACGTGCTTAGAGTGTAATAAACCCGCAAGCTACATTACGGTACACAATGAAATGTTAACGCCCAACATGTGGAACGCAAAGGGCAGAACTGCGTAATATCAAAAATGAAAATATTTAAGGTGCTAACAAAAATAAGATTTGAATGAAGACATTAATTTATTCTAACAAAGCATATATTAGAAAATGCGTCTGATAATACGAGGGTCACTCCAAAAAAAATGCACACTATTTTTTTTTTAAATCCATCTTTTATTCTATATGTTTGAAAGTTTTATAGAGAGTAGATACATCCTTTAGGAACAATATTTTCATTTCTCCACATCATTTCCATCCCTCTCAACTGCCTTACGTCATCTTGGAACCAGCTCCTATATACCCGCACGGTAAAATCAACTACCTTACGCCATCTTCGAACCAGCTCCTATATAACCGCACGGTAAAATTCTGGACACATCCTTTACGAACAATATTTTCATTTCTCCACATAATTTCCATCCTCTCAACTGCCTTACGCCATCTTCAAACCAGCGCCATTATACCCGCAGAGTAAAATCCAGGACCAACTTGTTGGAGCCACTGTTTGGCAGCGTGCACAAGGGAGTCATCATCTTCAAACCTTGATCCATGAAGAGAGTCTTTCAGTTTCCCAAAGAGATGATAGTCACATGGAGCCAGGTCAGGACTGTAAGGCGGGTGTTTCAATGGTGTCCATCCGAGTTTTGTGATCGATTCCATGGTTTTTTGACTGACATGTGGTACTGACATGTGGCCGTGCATTGTCGTGCAACAGCAAAACATCCTGCTTTTGCCGATGTGGTCGAATACGACTCAGTCGAGCTCGAGGTTTCTTCAGTGTCGTCACATATGCATCAGAATTTATGGTAGCTCCACTAGACATGATGTCCACAAGCAAGAGTCCTTCGGAATAGAGAAACACCGTAGCCGTAACTTTTCCAGCAGAAGGTGTGGTTTCGAATTTTTTTTTCTTGGGTGAATTTGTATGATACCACTCCATTGCTGGCCTCTTCGTCTCGGATGAAAAATGATGGAGCCATGTTTCATCACCTGTCACAATTCTTACAAGAAATTCATCTCCACCATTTTCGTACTGTTCCAAAATTCGCTGCATACCGTTTTTCTTGTTTCTTTGTGAGCCACTGTCAACATCCTGGGAACCCACCTGGCACAAACCAATAACGCCAACACTTTCAGTATTCTGCAAACGCTTCCTTCCCCTATCCCAACGTAGCGTGACAATTCGTTCACTGTGATGCGTCTGTCAGCAATCAGCGTCAACTCTCTGCTCATTGTCTGGAGTGTGTGCAGTACGAGGCCTGCCGCTGCGAGGACAATCCTCAATATTACCGTGCCTGCTTTCATCACATAACCTGCTTGCCCACCGACTAACTGTACTGCGATCGACAGCAGCATCTCCATAAACCTTTTTGAGCCTCTTTTGGATGTTTTCCACTGTCTCGTTTACACAGCACAGGAATTCTGTGACAGCACGTTGCTTCTGACGAACGTCAAGTGTAGCAGCCGTCTTGAAGACATGCTGTGACGGCGCCACTCACAGGAACATGTTGAACTAAGTTTGAAAGCAAGCGGGAAGCATGTATCTACACACTATAAAACTTTCACACATGCAGAATGAAAACTGTATTTTTACAAAAATAGTGTGCATTTCCTTTGGAGTGACCCTCGTACAATAGTCTATCATCAGAGTCGTGTGGTTGACAAAGTTATTTACAAAGTCTGAAATAGGCACCTATAACCGCAACTGAAGTTTTGAAATTGCTCACGATTCTCTTACTGACTGATTACAGTGGCAGCGTGGATGCATGTTAAATTGAAAAAAAAATGCACCTATCAATGCAGTGACGAATGTGTAACAGTCAACTGCAATGCTCAGACTGAAGTTTGATCAGGGATTGTTCTAGGGTAATGCCACTACTGGTCATCATGAATTATGAGTCCAAGACAAGCATAGTGTTGCCTACGTCTCTGAAGTATGACAGCACTATCACGCTTCCAAAGACTTGGACTTAGGACCCTCAGTTGGGTGATCCAGTGGAGACCACAGCCAACCGACACGTGCTCTACACCACAACCTGTTTCCAAGTCCCACTTTTGACTACCTGAATCGAACAGCCTGCTATTTCCTTCCTACCAAGAAAACGTGACAACCAATCATTTTACAAGTATTCTCCGTCCACCAGCTTCTTCAGTAAAATATCCCACCAAGGAAGTGTGATACTTTAAAAAAATCCAATCACTTCTCCATCCTCCCCTTTTTTCTAAAAAAAAAAAAAACATACCTCTACGTGATTCAACCTCACGACATAACATGAATTTTACCGATCGGCGTTTTCGTTCCAGCGCCTAACATCGCCTCCCAGGTCCTGGGAAAGTTAAATAACTGTGCCGGAGGCTAGCTGTTAATTCTGTGGCATCTTCACGTGTTTGGAAAGCTGGAGATCCTTGTCTGTTGAAGGCACTATTCTTAGCATGGGCAGTGTGCAGACCTCCTGCTTATATAGGCTCTTTCTCCCATTCCAAAGCTCTCTGCTCACCTGTGGAAACGTGCCATCAAACTGAACAATAGCTGTGGTCTCCAGCTGCATGTCAAGGCCCAGTCTTTTCTGCTGAAACCTGCATCGCCTGTCGTGAGTCGGTTGTGCATGTGATTCCGAACTTCCAGCACCTGATTAAACGTGAAATCGCTAATTAAGACCAGAAGTCTCTAAGAAGTCAGTACATACAGTAACTGCAATCATGTTTACTCTTCAAAGCTTATCGCTAGGTCCTGCCTCCTCATTGTCCTCTACTAGACTCAGTTATCATATTGAATGAAAAGAGACAAGTCAAGAGGCTTCGTGCTTTTCACAGTTACAGCAGGCAGTGAATAATACATGACAGGTATGCTGAAAAAATACGAAAATGAAGTGAAAAAGTTGGAGTAAGGCTACATGTGAAGAGAGAAAAAATTTTGAGAAGAAGAATGAATACTCATGTGGTAAACTGAGAAATCAATCAGGAGGTCGATAAATATACATTTTTAGAATCTACAGTAATTGAAACCTGTTCCTGCACTGAGGCAATAAGAAAAAGGGTACAACTTGGAGAAGACGCTAAAATCAAATTAAACAGATTGCTAAAGGAAAGAAGCTGTCATTAGTGACCAAAATAAAAATGGTTCATACTTTAAATCTTTTCCGTTGTTTTATACAGTTGTGAGCCATGGGCAATAAAAGTGTATCACAAGAATGTAGATTCTTTTGAAATATGTGTTTGGAGAAGGATCCTCAGGATTTCATGCACCGAAAAAGTAAAAAGTAAAACAGTCCTGGAAAAATATAACCTGAACTATGTTTGGAGGCCAAAATACTCCAGATGAAATTAAGATACTTCAGGCACATTATGAGAGCAGAAGACTCACTATAAAAAGCTGTAATTCTCTGAAGAACTGAACGTCAAAGACGCACATGAAAACCAAGGAAAAGGTGGAAAGAGATCAAAGAAGGCACTGGAAACCTTGGGAGAACTAAGGACCAAATACTTGTCCAGGAGTGCGTGGCGGGACATCTTCAACGTGTAACCAGGAGTCGAAAACGACTTGATGGATCATAACATAACAGGAACCCCATATATCTGATAGCCTGTTATTAATGTGTGACAAACTCATTAAGTTTGCACGTGGTACACAGACATTATCAAGAAACTGAAGAACAACTAAAAAACAATCACAACGTATCCAGAATTCAGAAAAACTGAAAAGCACGCAACCCACAAATATACTGTACACAACACATGAACACAACGACAATACCACACAGAAATGAAGGATACAGTTACCACGACTTACGCACGTAAACTACGGCACAGAGTGACAAATATATTAAAGACACAGGGCCTCCATATGGCACATAAAACTGTGCAAACTCTCAAAGGGAACCAAAATGAAGAGGGATGATTTCCACGGAAATGGAATATACAAAATTGAATGCCAAAATTGTGAAATTGTGACGCAGCATACATAGGAACGACACGCACAAATTTTAAAACACGTTACAAAGAACACAGCGGATGATGAATGTATTAAACAAACCATTCCACATTCGCATATGGCCTACACCCCACAACCATCATCCGACAGACATAGAACAAGATATGAAAATTGTAATGATAAGTAATCACAGCAAATGCGTTATCCCTTTATCGAAAAATTATTACATTCGGAAAGCTATTCCTGCCCCAAGTGATATCTGAACAGACACATATAAATACCAAATATCTGCTAAATCTGATTAAAGAAATGAAGCAATAAAATAAATACAGGCTTACGTAAATAGGTCTACCTATACAGTAAAATATACAATTCGTGCACACACACGGAGAGAGAGAGAGAGAGAGAGAGACCATAGATATCACAAAGACACTGTCGGCAGTTGGCGACAACATTCAGTATCTAGAATGATCAGTCCGCTGCGGAGTGTGCGTTTATATTAAACTTTCTGGCAGATTAAAACTGTGCGCTGGACGAGGAGTCGAACACGCGACCTTTGCCCTTTGCGGGCAAATTCTGTATCGACTGGGTCACATGAGCACAACTGACGGCCGGTCCTCACAACTTTACTTCTGTCAGAACATCGTCTCCTACCAGGCATACGTCACTAGAGCACTTATCAGCGTAAGGCAAACATCACGGATTCGAGCCCCAGTCATGCACAAGTTTTGATCTGCGGCGAACATGCAATAGCTAGCAACAACATTAAAACAGAATATGTGTTCATGCTTGAGCTTTGAAATTCAATAGACTGGAATCAGAAAAAAATCTGTAAACGCGGCATAGCAAGCATACACGTAAAGCTCTATCTACTGATTTTATAAGTGAAATTTTGGACTATTCTTATGCTGTAGGAAGTCAGAAAGTACCAGAACTGTTTCGAACTTGAAAATTTGTTATGTAAAGCGAAAGTATACACATAAATATGTATATATTTGAAGCTTTAAATAAATAAAAGCAAAATACGTGTGGCATGATAAAACTGCTTTTATTTAGTCACACATAGACGTACCTAACTTGAAAGATATCGACGTTCTATTACATGACAGTATCCTTCAGCTCCTGAATCTATCACTGGGAGTGCAACTCTCGATTAATGTGTAAAATGGCGGCATCAGCGCACGAGAAGGCACAGAGCGTTGTGTGGCTGGTTGAAACGATCCAGTAACGACGCAACCAAGGTTGAGAACACCTTACGGGAAATCGCCACAACATGCCAACTTGATAAAGGCATGCATGCAAACTTTTATTAAATACGCATCCCCCATCGATGAGTTTTGAGTGTGGCCAGAGACCTAGTCATCTGGTCATTGGATGACGGATGTCGTGTCGCGGTAGAGGGACTGCGAAGTCGCGGCTAAGGAAATTCTGCACCGGACGCTTCTGTTCGAGCCTTGTCTTTACCCTTTACGCCGAGTGGGGCTTACAGCTCCTGTGTGCTGAAGCGGTGTGCTGCACGACGTATGGATCGTACCCAGTGTTTACACCCCCGTGTGGGGTGGGGTGTGGCATACCGCGAGGAAGTGTGGAATTAGCAGCAATCGCCCCTGCGTGTGAGACGCCGCAGTGTTTCAAAAGTAATGTCGTTAAATATGGGTAATATGTTACTAGACTGTATTTCTCTTATTTGGCTCTGAGCACCAGAGGTCATCAGTCCCCTATAACTGAGAACTACTTAAACATAACTAACATAAGGACATCACACACATCCATGCCCGAGGCAGGATTCGAGCTTGCGACCGTAGAGGTCGCGCGGTTCCACACTGTAGCGCTTAGAACCGCTCGGCCACTTTCTCTCATTTCTCTAGCTTTACTTCATCAATATTTACTTCTCTCATTTCTCTAGCTTTACTTCATCAATCCCACAAATTTCAAAACCAAGTCGTTATGTCACTATAGAACTGACGCAAGTCCTTGAAAATGGAGTTCGAACTCCAAAACCAGATGGAGAACCATTAAAATTGCTACACCACGAAGATGACGTGCTACAGAAGCGAAATTTAGCCGACAGGAAGAAGATGCTGCGATATGCAAATGATTAGCTTTTCAGAGCATTCACACTGACGTCAGGGCGTATTGTTGAGCGCGCACTGCTGAGCCATAAGCTAATTTTGTTTATACTTACACTTCGCATGAAGCGGTGTGTCACCTGTCATTGCTGTTAATATTTATGCCTACGTGTACAGATCAAAAGAATCACTTATGTCTATATTCATTACTTTATCTTAAAAGACACTCCGGAAGAAAAATTACACTCAGAATTATGTACACTATGTATAATTATCTTGTGATAAAAAATAATTGTTACCACGCTTCGTGACCTTGTAAAGGTGACACCTACAACGTGCTGACACGAGGAAAATTTCCGACCGATTTCTCATATACAAACAGCAGTTGACCGGCGTTGCCTGGTGAAACGTTGTGTAAGGAGGAGAAATGCGTACCATCACGTTTCCGACTTTGATAAAGGTCGGATTGTAGAATATCGCGATTGCGGGTTATTGTATCGCGACATTGCTGCTCGCGTTGGTCGAGATCCAATGACTGTTAGCAGAATATGGAATCGGTGGGTTCAGGAGGGTAATACGGAACGCCGTGCTGGATCCCAATGGCCTCGTATCGCTAGCAGACGAGATGACAGGCATCTTATCCGCATGGATGTAACGGATCGTGCAGCCACGTCTCGATCCCTGAGTCAACAGATGGGGACGTTTGCAAGACAGGAGGGCCTGCGATGGTGTACTCAACGACGAACCTGGGTGCACGAATGGGAAAACGTCATTTTTTCGGATGAATCCAGGTTCTGTTTACAGCATCATGATGGTCGCATCCGTCTTTGGCGAGATCGCGGTGAACGCACATTGGAAGAGTGTATTCGTCATCGCCATACCGGCGTATCACCCGGCGTGATGGTATGGGGTGCTATTGGTTACACGTCTCGGTCACCCCTTGTTCGCATTGACGGCACTTTGAACAGTGGACGTTACATTTCAGATGTGTTACGACTCGTGGTTCTACCCTTCATTCGTTCCCTGCAAAACCCTACATTTCAGCAGGATAATGCACGACCGCATGTTGCAGGTCCAGTACGGGCCTTTCTGGATACAGAAAATGTTCGACTGCTGCCCTGGCCAGTACATTCTCCAGATCTCTCACCAATTGAAAACGTCTGGTCAATGGTGGCCTAGCATTTGGCTCGTCACAATACGCCAGTCACAACTCTTGATGAACTGTGGTATCGTGTTGAAGCTGCATGGGCAGTTGTACCTATACACCCCATCCCAGCTCTGTCTGACTCAATGCCCAGGCGTATCAAGGCCGTTATTATGGCCAGAGGTGGTTGTTCTGGGTACTGATATCTCAGGATCTATGCAGCCAAATTGTGTGAAAATGTAATCACATGTCAGTTCTAGTATAATATATTTGTCCAATGAATACCCGTTTTTTATCTTCATTTCTTCTTGGAGTAGCAATTTTAGTGGCCAGTAGTGTATAATAGAACTGGTGCATGGTGACTGAATATTATTAAGTAATAATCCATAACCTGATGTTACAGTCACGGCCAGTCCATTAACAACTATTTTCAGTGCTCCAAAGCGACAATTGCGGTCTTTTAAGGGTGTGATAAACATTTAATCTAATGAGCCTGTCTCCTTAAGTGCTTCAATCTACACTCCTGGAAATTGAAATAAGAACACCGTGAATTCATTGTCCCAGGAAGGGGAAACTTTATTGACACATTCCTGGGGTCAGATACATCACATGATCACACTGACAGAACCACAGGCACATAGACACAGGCAACAGAGCATGCACAATGTCGGCACTAGTACAGTGTATATCCACCTTTCGCAGCAATGCAGGCTGCTATTCTCCCATGGAGACGATCGTAGAGATGTTGGATGCAGTCCTGTGGAACGGCTTGCCATGCCATTTCCACCTGGCGCCTCAGTTGGACCAGCGTTCGTGCTGGACGTGCAGACCGCGTGAGACGACGCTTCATCCAGTCCCAAACATGCTCAATGGGGGACAGATCCGGAGATCTTGCTGGCCAGGGTAGTTGACTTACACCTTCTAGAGCACGTTGGGTGGCACGGGATACATGCGGACGTGCATTGTCCTGTTGGAACAGCAAGTTCCCTTGCCGGTCTAGGAATGGTAGAACGATGGGTTCGATGACGGTTTGGATGTACCGTGCACTATTCAGTGTCCCCTCGACGATCACCAGTGGTGTACGGCCAGTGTAGGAGATCGCTCCCCACACCATGATGCCGGGTGTTGGCCCTGTGTGCCTCGGTCGTATGCAGTCCTGATTGTGGCGCTCACCTGCACGGCGCCAAACACGCATACGACCATCATTGGCACCAAGGCATAAGCGACTCTCATCGCTGAAGACGACACGTCTCCATTCGTCCCTCCATTCACGCCTGTCGCGACACCACTGGAGGCGGACTGCACGATGTTGGGGCGTGAGCGGAAGACGGCCTAACGGTGTGCGGGACCGTAGCCCAGCTTCATGGAGACGGTTGCGAATGGTCCTCGCCGATACTCCAGGAGCAACAGTGTCCCTAATTTGCTGGGAAGTGGCGGTGCGGTCCCCTACGGCACTGCGTAGGATCCTACGGTCTTGGCGTGCATCCGTGCGTCGCTGCGGTCCGGTCCCAGGTCGACGGGCACGTGCACCTTCCGCCGACCACTGGCGACAACATCGATGAACTGTGGAGACCTCACGCCCCACGTGTTGAGCAATTCGGCGGTACGTCCACCCGGCCTCCCGCATGCCCACTATACGCCCTCGCTCAAAGTCCGTCAAGTGCACATACGGTTCACGTCCACGCTGTCGCGACATGCTACCAGTGTTAAAGACTGCGATGGAGCTCCGTATGCCACGGCAAACTGGCTGACACTGACGGCGGCGGTGCACAAATGCTGCGCAGCTAGCGCCATTCGACGGCCAACACCGCGGTTCCTGGTGTGTCCGCTGTGCCGTGCGTGTGATCATTGCTTGTACAGCCCTCTCGCAGTGTCCGGAGCAAGTATGGTGGGTCTGACACACCGGTGTCAATGTGTTCTTTTTTCCATTTCCAGGAGTGTATATCTATTTGAACGTTCTTACTACACTGAAGCCGTGATCGATTGCTGCTGCACCAGTATTCACCTTGCGGTATTCTCTGAAATGCCGCAAGTAACACGTTTCACATGTCAATAGGCTGTTTCTGTGACCATCTGTTGAAAATGTTAATGAAACATAATAATCACTACGTTTTAAATTTCTTATTTACGATACGTTTCGGAGGCTTTGCTATATCCTTATATGGCAGTCCCGGTGCTTAGCTGAGGTGCATTGCTCCTGGTAAACCATCGACGTCGAAATATCGGTAGTCCAGTGCGTCTTCGTTGTGTGCTTACCTCGACAGCATTTTATTTGATCTCAGCATGGGCAGGTTACCGGATACTTATTGATGAACCTCCGGCCACTGTGGCCGAGCGGTTCTAGGCGCTTCAGTCCAGAACCGCGCTGGTGCTACGGTCGCAGGTTCGAATCCTGCCCGGGCATGTCCTTAGGTTAGTTAGGTTTAAGTAGGTCTAAGTTCTAGGGGACTGATGACCTCAGGTGTTAAGTCTCATAGTGCTCAGGGCCTTTTGAACCATTTGAGCTTCCTTGGTTGCACTGCGAAGGTCGATGGGAAGGCAGTTTACAAAGACATGCCTCTTATGTACTGATCATTAAAGAATTCGTATCACCCGAAATATTCATTTCAAGATTATTGATTCCCCTTCCAAAAACACTCGGTTTGAAATATTCTAGAGCCTGTACGTTTGATTCTAAATGTTTGAGCTAACATGGTGACAAGTTTAGGTCCTCCGTGCCTGTAATATCAATTTCAGTTGTTCCATTGTACGTTACCCACAGTTTCTATTGCGGCAAAAAGGAGTCATTCACATTTACAGGTGTTTTATTTGTTTATCAGATTCCTACGGAAAATGTGACCCAAAGCTACTCTGTCGCTGAAGGAATCAGAACACTTTATAGGGTGCCAGTTAATAAAGTTACATATAAAAAATTAATAAAGAAAGAAAAAACTGTAAGAGAGTACACGGACAAATAATACATTATAGAAAAATGTTTTCAACTAGTTCAAAATAGAGGGAGTGTGCGATAAGGAAACTTTCCACCTTAGATTTGAATACAGGAAGATTATCACATTTTTTTAGTCCTGATGCAAACCCATTCAAACTGAAACCTGTTGCATAGTGCACACATCTCTGTACAGTGCTTAAGGGGAGGTTTACTATCTTCGGCCCGAGAAAAGCATGTTCTTTGAAATTTTTTTTCTCGGGATGTGTTACAGATATCAATGTCAAATTTGGTCAAAATGTTTATTGATATTTCCTCTGCAAACTGGAATTTTTTCGACCGGAAACGTCGAAGATCAAAGGCGGAAGTGCTGTCGGAGCGATACAAAATTTCGATGTAGACCTCCACGCGCGATATGTCACAGCTCAGCTGGCCCGTCTGAAATCAAAATTGAGTTGACGTTAGCGAAGAGTATAAGATTCTTTAGCAGTTGTACCTCGCTTAAGTCATTTGGACCATAGGAAACAAAATGGCGGCCATTTGAAAAAGAATCATGTTTTTCATCGATTTTTCGACTTCGTCGACCAATTAAAAATATTTATAACTGATGGATTAGTTAGCTTCGTCGGAAACAAAGACTCATGACAATCGGTTCAGTAGATTTGAAGTTACCATACCGCGCGATAAAAAAAAAGTCATTTCGAAAAAACGCGTTTGAAGTTTTGACTACATATAAATGCAACATTATGCAACTTACGTTCAATCTGCTATTGCGGGTTCATAAACTAGTCCTTCCTCTTCCTCATAGAGGGCGTTCTGCTCGATCTGGGCCAACCTGCGCTGCTCCAGAGTCGCTCGTACGGCCGGTGACAAGCGGTTTTCGGCCTCTTGAATCCGGTGGTCGCCCGAATGCTTGGCGAACTGCGTCGAACAGAGTCCAAGGGTGACGTACATCGTTGTGATGTTCTTCAGAATTGCTGAATACCCTTCGTTGAAGCTGCTCACTGCCAGCAAAGTCGCAATCTCCACAGTCTTCGCACCAGAATGCAAATGGTTGGGGGTAACTTCCAAACACACGTGTTTAAACTTTCATTTGAATTTTGTGTGTTTCCTCCCAAGCACCGGTACAATAACTCGTCCTCCGAAAGAAAAAAACTGGTGCGTGAAAAAGGCCGATTTCAGACAGGTGCATTTTTCTGTTCAATCGTGAATAACAAACATTTCCGTTCCGTATTCGGAAAAACCGTTTCAGGGGTGGATTCTAAACAGTTTTATGGACCCAAAGACGTAATTTTAAAAAAATCGATTTTTGAAGCAAAAGATAGTAAATATGCCCTTAAGCAAGTGTTATACCAGGCCGTGCTGTAAAGTAATACCTCGGAACTTTTTGTGTGAAAATTCCAAAAGTTTGTTAAATGAAATAAACGTTATTAACATTCTAGATCTTTATTCTTCATGTCTGCATATTTTCAACCCTCTGTTACTGGAGAGTACCGAATTGTAGTGTTTAACATAGCGGTGTGTAACGTAACTACACTCCTGGAAATTGAAATAAGAACACCGTGAATTCATTGTCCCAGGAAGGGGAAACTTTATTGACACATTCCTGGGGTCAGATACATCACATGATCACACTGACAGAACCACAGGCACATAGACACAGGCAACAGAGCATGCACAATGTCGGCACTAGTACAGTGTATATCCACCTTTCGCAGCAATGCAGGCTGCTATTCTCCCATGGAGACGATCGTAGAGATGCTGGATGTAGTCCTGTGGAACGGCTTGCCTTGCCATTTCCACCTGGCGCCTCAGTTGGACCAGCGTTCGTGCTGGACGTGCAGACCGCGTGAGACGACGCTTCATCCAGTCCCAAACATGCTCAATGGGGGACAGATCCGGAGATCTTGCTGGCCAGGGTAGTTGACTTACACCTTCTAGAGCACGTTGCGTGGCACGGGATGCATGAGGACGTGCATTGTCCTGTTGGAACAGCAAGTTCCCTTGCCGGTCTAGGAATGGTAGAACGATGGGTTCGATGACGGTTTGGATGTACCGTGCACTATTCAGTGTCCCCTCGACGATCACCAGTGGTGTACGGCCAGTGTAGGAGATCGCTCCCCACACCATGATGCCGGGTGTTGGCCCTGTGTGCCTCGGTCGTATGCACTCCTGATTGTGGCGCTAACCTGCACGGCGCCTAACACGCATACGACCATCATTGGCACCAAGGCAGAAGCGACTCTCATCGCTGAAGACGACACGTCTCCATTCGCCCTCCATTCACGCCTGTCGCGACACCACTGGAGGCGGGCTGCACGATGTTGGGGCGTGAGCGGAAGACGGCCTAACGGTGTGCGGGACCGTAGCCCAGCTTCATGGAGACGGTTGCGAATGGTCCTCGCCGATACCCCAGGAGCAACAGTGTCCCTAATTTGCTGGGAAGTGGCGGTGCGGTCCCCTACGGCACTGCGTAGGATCCTATGGTCTTGGCGTGCATCCGTGCGTCGCTGCGGTCCGGTCCCAGGTCGACGGGCACGTGCACCTTCCGCCGACCACTGGCGACAACATCGATGTACTGTGGAGACCTCACGCCCCACGTGTTGAGCAATTCGGCGGTACGTCCACCCGGCCTCCCGCATGCCCACTATACGCCCTCGCTCAAAGTCCGTCAACTGCACATACGGTTCACGTCCACGCTGTCGCGGCATGCTACCAGTGTTAAAGACTGCAATGGAGCTCCGTATGCCACGGCAAACTGGCTGACACTGACGGCGGCGGTGCACAAATGCTGCGCAGCTAGCGCCATTCGACGGCCAACACCGCAGTTCCTGGTGTGTCCGCTGTGCCGTGCGTGTGATCATTGCTTGTACAGCCCTCTCGCAGTGTCCGGAGCAAGTATGGTGGGTCTGACACACCGGTGTCAATGTGTTCTTTTTTCCATTTCCAGGAGTGTATATCGATGGGTGAGAAAAGCGTACTGTTATCGAGGTTCGGATCCGAAGGGTTTATCCACACATGGAGCACCATCTTCTTCAGTATGAAAATGCCAGAGCACACACTAACCCAGCAAAATCTGCAACAACCCGATGTCTTGGGTTCTCTGTCACTGAACATCTTCCATACAATCCCGACTTGGCCTCATCCGATTTTCTGTTTCCAGAACTTAAAGAACACCTTCGAGGACCTCACTTTGATAATGATGGAAGCAGAGGTGAGGTTCTGACTCCGTCAACAAAGTCAAACGTTCTACAGTGATGTTATCAAAAAACGTCTCTCGTTGGGAGAAGTGTCTTCGTCGTCGAGTTAACTAAATATATTGACATGAAGAATAAAGATTTAGAATGTTAATAAGTTTGTGTTACTTAGAAAGCTTTATGAGTTATGACATAAAAAATTCGGAAGCATTACTTGTCAGCACGCTATCGTGCAAGTTCCTACCGTTTTTTCGTCTAGCTTTTATTGAATGAATGTTGCAGTTTCTTCGGAATACGTCAATCTTGTCAACAACAAACCCATGATGTAAAATATGTACAAGGTCGGCAGAGTTATAGTCTCAATTACTTGAACAATGGCCTAAACGAAGTTTTCAGCCTAACACTCCACATCGAACTAACCGTCTTTTTGTGGGCGACGAATAGTCTTGGTGAATGTACAGAATCGTCATAAAACATAGCATCGTACAACAAAGTGAAGGTAAGCAAAGGAGAAAAGCTTTTGCCTTTCAGTGTCAGAGACAGTGGATTTCTTACGTATAGCGATGATAGCAGCATTCAGTTCCTGAACAAGATGTTGAACGTGATACTTTCAAGAAAGCCTTCCAGCAACACTCAGTCCTAAGAATTTGAAATGGCCGATCTCATGGACTGTTTGACCACCTTGAGACTGTAAATTTTCGCTTTCACGAAAGTTCCATTTAGGAAACTATATACACTGCTTTTTGTTGGATTTCATCTGCTCTCTGAGAAACCAAGTGCTGATGTTACTGACTACTCTATTAGCTACACAATGTATACTGCATTCCACGTCTTTCACGTGAACACTGAAGTCATCTGCAAAGGAATTTTTTGAGTCTTCTGCCATATTTAGTGGCAGATCACTAACATCTATAAAGAAAAGCAACGGACCGAGAAGGGAGGCTTATGGAACTCCTATTTTACATGATCCCAGACAGATTCAAATCTCTCTCCTGGTTTTTGATACTGGAGGACAATCATCGGATACTTACTTTCAAATACGAAGTGAACCATTGCTGAACTTTATGCCTTATAACATAAAGTTCCAACTTACGCGAAAGTATCGAATGGCACACACAATCAAATCATCATGTTAAAATGGTTCAAATGGCTCTGAGCACTATGGTACTTAAAATCTGAGGTCATCAGTCCCCTAGAACTTAGAACTACTTAAACCTAACGAACCTAAGGACATCAAACACACCCATGCCCGAGGCAGGATTCGAATCTGCGGCCGTAGCAGTCACGCGGTTCCACACTGAAGCGCTTAGAACCACTCGGCCACATCGGCCAGCCAAATGATATTGCTAGATCAAGGAAAATATCTACTGTGCTCCACTTATCATTTAGTCCTGCTAGTTCTTCGAAGTGAATTAATGAGTTACTGAATTCATTGAAATCTTTTGTTATAAAGGTAGTGCTGTTTAAATGGGCGTATCGTGGGACGGAAATTACGTACTCGTTACCTCGCCAGCCACACGTTTCGGCAAATTTCGGCAGCGTGGGTGACTCAGCAACTTGCACCGCCCCCTGGCGCGCAGACGGCTGCCACAAAAATAGATCGACGCATTCTGCAGACGCAGGAGTCGCTGTGGGCCTGCTCTCGCTCATTCAGCACGCTGCGAAACACGCTCCGTGCAATGTTGTGGGTGTGTAGCCCGACCAGAGTCGAACAGCTTTTGATAGCATTGCCTGGAAGCACTTACCGGAACTGAAACAAATATTTGTAACATACGAAACTACCCAACACGGGATATTTGTGAATAGGCAATGCACTGCGAGACTGACGAAATGTAGCCACGCAAATGCGTGGAACATGCATAAGAGAAGTTGTTGTTAGGATTCCAAGGGGTAAGAAAGGAGAACAATATCTAATGGAATGTGTATAAGAGGGTCACTCCAAAAGAAATGCACATTATGTTTTTTTTTTTAAATCCATCTCTTATTCTACATGTTTAAAAGTTTTACAGTATGTAGATACAACCTTTAGGAACAATATTTTCATTTCTCCACATAATTTCCATCCTTCTCAACTGCCTTACGCCATCTTGGAACCAGCGCTGTATACCCGCACGGTAGAATTCTGGACCAACCTGTTGGAGCCAGTTTGGCAGTGTGCACAAGGGAATTGGTTCAAATGGCTCTGAGGACTATGGGACTTAACATCAGAGGTCATCAGTCCCCTAGAACTGCAGCGTCTAGAACCGATCAGCCACTCAGGCCGGCCACAAGGGAGTCATCATCTTCAAACCTTGTTCCACGAAGAGAGTCTTTTAGTTTCCCAAAGAGTTGATAGTCACATGGAGCCAGGTTAGGACTCTAAGGTGGGTGTTTCAGTATAATCCATCCCAGTTTTGTGATCGCTTCCATGGTTTTTGGACGGGCATGTGGCCATGCATTGTCGTGCAACAGTAAAACATCCTGCTTTTGCCGATGTGGTCGAACACGACTCACTCGAGCTTGAAGTTTCTTGAATGTCGTCACATATGCATCAGAATTTATGGTCGTTCCACTTGGCATGATGTCCACAAGCAAGAGTCCTTCGGAATAGAGAAACACCGTAGCCGTAACTTTTCCAGCAGAAGGTGTGGTTTCGAATTTTTTTTTTTCTTGGGTGAATTTGTATGATACCACTCCATTGCTGGCCTCTTCGTCTCGGATGAAAAATGATGGAGCCATGTTTCATCACCTGTCACAATTCTTACAAGAAATTCATCTCAACCATTCTCGTGCTAATCCAAAAGTTCGCTGCATACCGTTTTTCTTGTTTCTTTGTGAGCCACTGTCAACATCCTGGAAACCCACCTGGTACAAACTTTTTTTAACGCCAACACTTTCAGTATTATGCAAACACTTCCTTCCCTTATCCCAACGCAGCATGACAATTCGTTCACTGTGATGCGTCTGTCATCAGTCACCAATTTGTTAACTCTCTGCACAGTGTGTGCAGGACGACGCCTGCCGCTGTGAGGACAATCCTCTCAGCACGTAACCTGCTTGCCCTCCGACTAACTGTACTGCGATCGACGGCAGCATCTCCATACACCTTTTTGAAGCTCTTGTGGATGTTTCCCATTGTCTCGTTTTCACAGCACAGGAATTCTATGACAGCACGTTGCTTCTGACAAACTTCAAGTGTAGCAGCCATCTTGAAGACATGCTGTGACGGCGCAATTCACGGGAACAGGATGAACTAAGTTTGAAAACAAGCGGAAAACATGTATCTACGCACTGTAAAACTTTCACACATGCAGTATGAAAACTGTATTTTTGCAAAAATAGTGTGTATTTCTTTTGGAGTGACGCTCGTAGAAGACAGTATAAAGAACGCAACAGCAACATGGTTGCTTGTGGTTGAATACCGCAAATAGTCGTGAGGTCTAGAGGACGTCTTTATTCATCGGTAGAAGACAAATGAGTAATGATTTTTTTTATTTATGAGTCGCTGTTTTCACGTAAGGTCTGCACCCTAGAAGCAACTGCAGGTCATATTTCACATTTACTATTGTTACTATACAGCGAGGAAGAAGTTCACAACAACAACAAGGAGCTGAGCGGTGTAAATGAAAGTTGGTAGGCGTGTCACTAGACCATAGAAATGATGTCTATTCAAATTTTGTGGCAGTTGCATAAGAGTACCGCTAATAGCGCCACCTTGTGGATACAAATTTGCTTTAAATACACTCCTGGAAATTGAAATAAGAACACCGTGAATTCATTGTCCCAGGAAGGGGAAACTTTATTGACACATTCCTGGGGTCAGATACATCACATGATCTCACTGACAGAACCACAGGCACATAGACACAGGCAACAGAGCATGCACAATGTCGGCACTAGTACAGTGTATATCCACCTTTCGCAGCAATGCAGGCTGCTATTCTCCCATGGACACGATCGTAGAGATGCTGGATGTAGTCCTGTGGAACGGCTTGCCATGCCATTTCCACCTGGCGCCTCAGTTGGACCAGCGTTCATACTGGACGTGCAGACCGCGTGAGACGACGCTTCATCCAGTTCCAAACATGCTCAATGGGGGACAGAGGAGATCTTGCTGGCCAGGGTAGTTGACTTACACCTTCTAGAGCACGTTGGGTGGCACGGGATACATGCGGACGTGCATTGTCCTGTTGGAACAGCAAGTTCCCTTGCCGGTCTAGGAATGGTAGAACGATGGGTTCGATGACGGTTTGGATGTACCGTGCACTATTCAGGGCCCCTCGACGATCACCGGTGGTGTACGGCCAGTGTAGGAGATCGCTCCCCACACCATGATGCCGGGTGTTGGCCCTGTGTGCCTCGGTCGTATGCAGTCCCGATTGTGGCGCTCACCTGCACGGCGCCAAACACGCATACGACCATCATTGGCACCAAGGCAGAAGCGACTCTCATCGCTGAAGACGACACGTCTCCATTCGTCCCTCCATTCACGCCTGTCGCGACACCACTGGAGGCGGGCTGCACGATGTTGGGGCGTGAGCGGAAGACGGCCTAACGGTGTGCGGGACCGTAGCCCAGCTTCATGGAGACGGTTGCGAATGGTCCTCGCCGATACCCCAGGAGCAACAGTGTCCCTAATTTGCTGGGAAGTGGCGGTGCGGTCCCCTACGGCACTGCGTAGGATCCTACGGTCTTGGCGTGCATCCGTGCGTCGCTGCGGTCCGGTCCCAGGTCGACGGGCACGTGCACCTTCCGCCGACCACTGGCGACAACATCGATGTACTGTGGAGACCTCACGCCCCACGTGTTGAGCAATTCGGCGGTACGTCCACCCGGCCTCCCGCATGCTCACTATACGCCCTCGCTCAAAGTCCGTCAACTGCACATACGGTTCACGTCCACGCTGTCGCGGCATGCTACCAGTGTTAAAGACTGCGATGGAGCTCCGTATGCCACGGCAAACTGGCTGACACTGACGGCGGCGGTGCACAAATGCTGCGCAGCTAGCGCCATTCGACGGCCAACACCGCGGTTCCTGGTGTGTCCGCTGTGCCGTGCGTGTGATCATTGCTTGTACAGCCCTCTCGCAGTGTCCGGAGCAAGTATGGTGGGTCTGACACACCGGTGTCAATGTGTTCTTTTTTCCATTTCCAGGAGTGTAGATCCTGTAACCGTCATGAGAATTAGTTACCTTTGCGATCGGACGTGGTGAGTTGATGTTATTCAAGAATGCATTTAAGGCGATACAGACGGCAATATCGACACCTCACTAAGTTTTAAGGAGGTCGTGTAATAGGGCCACGAGAATATGGGTAACGCAAAAAGACTTGGCGGGAATGTAACTACTGTACGTGATGGCTGGTAGCGGTGGCAACGAGAAGGTACGGTCGCAAGGAGACTGGTCTCTGGACGGCCACGTGGCACTACCGAGAGGGAACACCAGCGTGTTCGGCGCTTGGCTCTGATGCGTCGTACTGCGTCTGCAGCAGCAATATGGGCAGCCGTTAGCACCACAGTGACACAACGGACTGTCACAAATTGGTTACTTTAAGGACGTGCATTCCACCGACCCAAAACTACCGCCATTTGCGATTTCAGTGGTGTCAACTGAGAGCTCATTGCAGGGCAGGGTGGAGGTCTATTGTGTTTTATGATGAAAGCCGGTTCTGCCTAGGTGCTACTTGCTATAAACAAACAACAGCAAAACTGTGTCTAAACTTTGAAACATCCTATATCCAGTGACATGCTCAGTGTGCTTCTATCTTTCATAGTTTATTTGTAATAAACAATTCAAATCCGTTCTTTTTTTGTATCACCTGGTACTCCTTCTTGTAATTAGGCTAATAAAGTGCAGAACGATTGCTCCTCCACAGTGCCTGCCTCGTTGTGTCTGTAATGACTACAACCAAATCGAAATAGACCGGCTGCTATCCGATGTACTCCACTCGCTCAAGCCAAAAGATCAGCAGTCTAGAAACTAACCCTCGCAACATACGGCCAGTTCCAAGTCCACAAGCTATGTGGAGCAGTCCCACGTCAAACACAATCTACAATGAAGGAATTCACAGTAGATAACAATGAGAACATACCGCTTTAATTACATATATAACGAAGCGCCAAAGAAACTGGTATAGGCATGCGTATTCAAAAACGGAGATATGTAAACAAGCAGAATACGGCGCTGCGGTCGGTTCAAATGGCTCTGAGCACTATGGGACTTAACTTCTGAGGTCATCAGTCCCCTAGAACTTAGAACTACTTAAACCTTACTAACCTAAGGACATCACACACATCCATGCCCGAGGCAGGATTCGAACCTGCGACCGTAGCGGTCGCGGGGTCCAGACTGAAATGCCTAGAAACGCTCGGCCACACACGCCGGCCGCTCCGGTCCGTAACCCCTATATAAGACAACAAGAGTCTGGCTCAGTTGTTAGATCGGTTACTACTGCTACAATGGCAGGTTATCAAGATTTAAGTGAGTTTGAACATGGTGTTATAGTTGACGCACGAGCGATGGGACACAGCATCTCCGAGGTAGCCATGAAGTGGGAATTTTCCCGTACGACCATTTCACTAGTGTAAAGCGAATATCAGAAATCCAGCAAAACATCAAATCTCCTACATCGGTGCAGCCGGAAAATGATCCTGCAAAAATGGGATCAACGACGACTGAAGAGAGTAATTCAACGTGACAGAAGTGCAACACTTCCGCAAATTGCTGCAGACTTCAATGCTGGGCCATCAACAAGTGTCAGCGTGCGAACCATTCGACGAAACTTCATCGATATGGGCTTTCGGGATAGAAGGTCCACCCGTGTACCCTTGATGACTGCACAAAACTTTACGCCTCGCTTGGGCCCATCAACACCGACATTGGACTGTTGACGACTGGAAACATGTTGCCTGGTGGAATTGTTTCGAGCGGATGGACGTGTACGGGTATGGAGACAACCTCATGAATCCATGGACGCTGCATGTCAGCAGGGGATTATTCAAGCTGGTGGAGGCTCTGTAATGGTGAGCTATGAGAGTGACAGGAGCGACCGACAGTGTGCAACAGCTTCAGGCGACAAAACTGGACCGCTGGTTTAGCTACGGAAGTGCTCTAGGTTGGCGACGTCCATGCCACTACTTGTATCCGCTATAACAGGCGGCGCTTGGATTCAGTGTGTTTGAGTCTTGTGGCTGCAGCACGCACGACAGTAATAGCAACAGTGTCAGCTATGAGTCTCTTCAGCGATTTAGCGAAACACTGGAGCAGACACGCCGGCTGCTACGGAGTACTTACAGTCCGATTTTAAGAAAATTATTTTGTGAAATAATTTGATTCTTTCGCATCTTACAGCTTGATATATCCACTCGATAAAGGACGGAATTTCCTTTCGTTATTCGTCATAGCTACTGATCTACACGAAACTAAATAAACGACTGCACGAAATATTTAAGAGTTCGCAAAGGTAAGAACGCGTTGCGTAATCTTTGCGTATAGTTCATTTTGGGTCGTACTTTTGTGCGTTTGAAACGTTGCCAAAATAGTGAAACTGTATTACGGTTGAGAATGGTATCTCTCTCAATTCTCGAGAATCTGAATTGCATATGTGGCGCAATTCCGTCATTACGCATCGGGAATCATGTGGTGCAAAGATAGCCATATTTCATAAACGGTTCAAGATATCGAAACGAGGGTTTTTTTTTCTTTGCAAATGTTAGCACACAAACAGACACAATATTCTGTCATATAATTAATAATCGAAACATTTGGTTATGTTTCAGCATAGCAAAAAGAAGACATCTTATAAATTACATAATGGGTTTTTGTCCCAACTTTCGTAGTCAAATGAAGATTGGGAAATGGGAAGCTGGGGTATCAAATTGACCAGCGTGAGGTCTAGTTTGGAGAAAAATAGTTACTCTCTTCACGGTCTAGCTATTTTGCGCACAAAGAGATACATTGGTGTAATGTTTAACTGTCAAAAACTCTTCCTTGCTCCCTTCCAATCAAGTACTAAATTTAGGACATTTCGAGAGCACAAGACTCTAGGAAGGCAGAAGAGGTGTCAATAAGATCATGCTTTGCGAATAAAACTTGAAATTAAAAAATTGAAAAAAAACTGTCAAATGTTTTGTGAAATATTTGTCTAAAATAAGAAATAAAACAGTTTAGGGAAACGAGTGATTTGCGTTTAAATTATGCTCGAAATCACGTACAGGAAATGAGGTGCATCAAATGTTTTACCGATTAATTTATATCTTACTTTTAGACAAATTTTTTAACAAAACATTTGACACTTTTTCAAAACTTTTTGTGTTTTCTTGACGCAAACTAATAAAATTAATTGAAAAACTAAAATTTAACCTTGACTGCTGATGAATTATGTTTCTTCTAAACAAATATCAATAAATTTTCTTGGTTATTCATTGCTGCTAACCACCTGCAACCTCTTGTTGCCTTCCCCGACGGCGATGTCATCTTTCAGCAGTATAATTGTCCGTGTCTCGGAGATAGAACCGTGCTACAGTGGTTTGAGGAGCATTGCAGCGAACTCATGTTGATGTCTCGGGACCAAATTTGCTTGATCTAAATCCTTTGGAACCCATCTCGGTCGCTATCGGGCGCCATCATCACGTAAGCAAATCAGCGGCCCATTATTTACGCGATTTACATGAACTGTGCGCAGACATATAATGCAACATATCTCCAACAAACTGTCGGATCTCTGACAAGCAGAATCAGTGGTGTGTTTCGTTCCAAAGACTGTCAAACAAGCTATTAAGAAGGTAGTCATAATGTTTTGGCTCATCAGTTTATACGTTACCTATTCTACGCGTGCCAATGTTTGAATGTCTAATTCAGATTTTGTTAAAACTTTATGAAAAGCTTCATTTAGACTGTTTATATAAAACAGCCTCTTGATTTACCGCAAGCAAAGCATTTAAAAATCTGGATATGCCGTTACAGAGTAACGGAGTACAATACTGAAATTTGGAATCTTCTTGATTCACAATGATATTCACCCACCCACACTGTCCACGAAGCTGAGAAAGCCTAGTGAGATTATTTTGAAACCCTCTGAGGGCCGACTGCACTAACATCTGTTAAGACCAAGACACCCGAGGGTCTCGTGATCACGGTTAGAGCTTAATCGCTATGAAGTATCTCTGCGCTGCACCAACATTAAATGACAGTTAGCAACGAGCGAGGTGGCGCAGTGGTTAGCACACTGGGCTCACATTCGGGAGGACGACGGTTCAATCCCGTGTCCGGTCATCTCCACTTAGGTTTTCCGTGATTTCCGTATATCGCTTCAGGCAAATTCCGGGATGGTTTCTTTGAAAGGGCACGACCGACTTCCTTTCCCATCCTTCCCTAATCCGATGAGACCGATGACCTCGCTGTTTGGTCTCCTCCCCAAAATCAACCCAACCCAAGAGTTAGCAAACCGCGTTCAGCTAACCGAGAATTCGACCCTTTGTGCTACAAAGTAAAGCGTCCATATACAAGCAAAGAGAATGATAATCGCTGTCTGTGGTACTTGCCTCAAATCTCCTTGATACTTACGCGCGCTTTTCAATTTGTTACCATGACGCGGGTATTGCTACTGCGCTATGGAGGGCAAGAAAAGGACGTCGAATATCTCAAAATTTTAAATTTATATCCTTTTAGAGAAGGTCGGCAGTAACGATAAGGTTTTACAATGCAAAGAAAACGGTCGGGTGTAATTTTAGCGAGAACGTGAAAGTGTGGTCAAATACAGCAACTCAATAATTTAATTCAACTCCTGGACATCGAGTAGCAATGTCCCTTGTTATTAAATTGTGGTCGCTGATGGTTTGGCAGTTAAATGGAAAATATGATTTTCTGTTGCGGAAAAATTCCGCATTGTATTTCGCAGGAGATTTAATCCTTATGTGAGTACAATCTACTGTACCAGAGACTCCAGGAAATCCATCCAATACGCTGAAAACATTCATCATGGAGTGTAATTCTACTCGAAAAGGATGTTTTATGTATTGTGGAGACATCGCTGCTGTGATCTCCGATATATCATTGATAATTCTTTGTGCTGTTGTACTACTTACCACAAAGAGTGCATGAAGATTGATGCAGAGAATGTATAATATTTATCATTGTTTAACATGTTACTGCTGCAATGAGGATAATAACTTATTTCATTTTCCTTCAAAATTGCTACATTATAGGTAGATGACAATTTCCGAGTATTCACTCACCATCAGTGGATCATTTACTGGACTCACCTACATCTTCGCTGACCCTGAGCCAAGTCCGATAGTGCACTAGGAGAACGTGAAAACATTGGTTTATTCCCGCTACTGTGCGAGACGATAGCGCCAAGGCAAACTTGAAGAAACGCATCAACAGTCCAAGTATAAACGTTTTATCTCCAGTCTCGCTGACTTACAGTACTAGCAAACAACAAGGCTGTCTCACTGTATCATTCGACCTTCAGGTAGTCAGTTTGAACGCAGTTGACACTAAGACTATTTTCCGGTGGATATTGTTTCCAAATCTAAGAATTGGTTCTCTGTAATTGAGGAGCATTTTTTGGCGCCATAAAGCCTTCCAGTACAAACTTTTTCACAATATCTTTTGAAGCGAGGGCATAACAGTGTAGTAATGGTAACATAAGCCCTGTTTATCACTGTCAATATGTACGAATTTCCATTCTGTATCTCCTTTTAATTTCCACACACATCCCAAAATCAGCTCTTCTTTTATAAAATGCTGCCGATAAACGTGTTTAGTCTGTATAAAATCTCGTACTTTCGAGAACTCTCACCATTTCGTCCTGTTCATATCCTACACCATACTGATGACACCATTTTCTTAGCCCCCACCTCGCAAGACTGAACGGTCCATCCGATTTTATCCAGTATATCCAGTGATTGTAACCAATGCCTCCTCAAGATAAACCCATCCAAAACACAAAACAATTAGAAGCTACATGCCTACTTCATAAAATTCGTTAAATTGCCCGATATAACTCAGCCAAAACGGTACATCGATATTCTGGTTATAACTGGAGCAGCCTGTCTTAGCTTCTCGATGCTGTATAAAGAGCGTAACTAGCAGCTTGGGACAGATCCTCAGACATAAAGAGCTAAGGAATTTTTTCCAGTAACCATGACGCAAAATATAGTTTAGGTTCTACGAAAGACCGACGAGAATTCCTACAGAATGCTGGAGTGTACGAAATTGGGTGCTCGGGTAATAAAATACTTACGAGAGACGGGTCATGCAGTTAAAGAACGCTAGAGAGAGCACAAACGATATTTACTTTACAAGCAACGCAGTAAGTCAGCTGTAGCTGAACGTAATTGAAACGTCCGGAACGTTGCTGGGGAGTGGAGCACAAGATTGTTTGCGACTGAGGGAGTTTGGAATGACACACGTTTATCTTTCCAACGCTTTTTTAATTTTTCCAAGTCAAACTTCATTAAAAACAATATCTTCAGATCCAACGTCGAGCAGGAAGGCCCGACGTCGTTGGAGTGAGGTGTGCGCCAGATGTGAAAACACGTCCATCTTGACCAGCGCGGCGCCGGTAGCAACGACAGCGTGCTCCGCTCCTGCTGATGGTGTAGGATAAACGGAAAAAGGAAGCATTTTTACTCTGAAACGGAGACCTGAGTAACCAAAATAATTTCATTCTAAGCTACAACTCCACTGGTTCACGACAGCCAAAATCACTTGAGTGCTCCTAAAACTTGATCAGAATGGCATTCAATAAACATTAAAAGAGATAGCAACGTGAACAATGGTTCAAAAACTATCAAACAAAATCAAGAAGTCACATACTTAAGATTTTGCCACGTACCCAGTTAGTAATAAATGTTACTAGATGTTAGAGTAGCGGCCGCTCTCTAAACTCTACCCATAGGAATATGAGGTAGAGCGCTCACTTGTTAACTTTAATTAGGTTAACGTCATTTAAAACTATACCAATAGGCACATATACACACATCAAAAAAAGTTTTGCATCACCTCGGTCGAGAGTTCCTGAAACTGTACATAAAATTGGAATACAGATCGACATAAACATCATTTCCGCTCTTTTTATTGTTCATGAAAACCACACATTGCATGTTGTACCACCATACAGCGAGCCCTTAAGCGCTGATGGTCCAGATTGCAGTATACACCAGTACCTCTAATACCCAGTAGCAAACTACGAGTAACTGAACTAGCAAAACGCACACGACACATGTGTGTCTATTCACCGATCACCCGTCACAGTGGAACCATTCACAATGGAGCTATAACCGAATGCCAAACACGTTATTCATTATAGACCAGGAGCATACACGCCAAGCGAACTCTCTAACAAACCCACTCTGACAACGGCTTGTCGGTGCCTGCCGCACGAAAGGAGTTGTAACTTGACGCCAATTGAAGATGACCGAGGTCAAACAGTACTTTCACATTACAAAATCAATTACCAAGCCATGTTCCAGCGGAGAGAAAAAATTCATAAAACAGTTCCACTTCAGTTGCATACTGCACATGACGGGGCTCAATACACGAATGTTGCAACCACGATTACAGAAATCGAAAATAGGATTAAATAGGATTGCCAGCTTCACGAGTATTCCAATGATTTCATTTTTATGCGTGACGGCGCCTCAACTCACTTTGCCCCTGAGGTTCGATGTTAACTTAAAACAACATCCCGCAGCATCGGACTGGAAGAGGTGGACAACAATGGCTTGTTCATTGTCCTTCCAGGGCACACCTTGCGATTTTTTTTCTGTTGAGGTAAAAGATAGTCTTTGCCCCGCCTACAGCAGTTACTCTTCAAGATCTAAGAAACCGAATTGTAGAAGCCGTCGGCATTCAATCAACAGTGACCTGTTGATTCGTGTGCGGAATGAAATGTACTATCGTTTCGATGTTTCTCGAATAAATATGGTGCTCATGTTGAGTGTCTGTGCGACCATAAGACTTTGAACCTTTCTCTACCAAGTGACGTGCAAAGAGTTCGTAATACACAACTAAAATCTTTCTTTTTTAATCACCCTGTAGAAGGATGACGTAGTAACGATAGGCAATAAGTTCAAGCGTAATTTATTCGAGGTTTCCGGCGGATCGGCGATGTTGGCTTGAGGCAAAAGTTGCGCGTGTCGTGAGCGCGGGACCCGCCCTGCCCACGGCGCGCCGCTCACCCCCGGGAGGCCATTAACCCCTGAGCAGAGCTGAGCGCGAGTGGCGTGTCGTGGCCGCAACCCCGGCACCGCCTCCCACGCAACGGGGGTGGCTGCCGGTTCACCGCACCCCGCTGCACGATATATTTAACCTTGGCCGTCACTGCTCCCCGCAGAATAAAACAGAAAAGGTCGCGGCTTTCAGTCAAGCCCTTCTTCCATTTGCTCAGAGCTTAACTGGTGATGTTGGTGCACTACCTAGCCTCCGTCACACACGGTGAGGTTGATTACGGAATACGGGCCGGATGTACAGGGGCTGAATAAAAACATGGAAACAAGGCGAGAACTGCGTGCGTGAACGCGAAAGCCAATCGTAGTCGAGCCTGCTTGTGAGCACGAACAGCACCTGTGCAATGTCCGCGATATGTCGCAAGTGATTCTTGTAGTCAGAACAGTAATCCGTGTAGTCGTGAGTGCGTTATATCGGAGCGAAGAGAATTCGAACGTGAGCAAACTGTTGGTGCGCCAATGGTAGGTGTTTCCGTAATCAAGGGAACCGAAGTGTTTAACGTTTCAAGACGCCCCGTATCGAAGATTTATACTGCTTACGGAAAAAGCGGAAAAACATCATCCGCAAAGGTCATAACACGGAAGAAAGTACGTGTTGAGTGATCGTGACAGACGGTCATTGTGGAGCATTGTGACGAGAAATAAGAGGATGGTAGCTGCAAAAGTCATTCAGAATTGTAACCCTGTCAGCACCAAAACAACATGAAGGGAGCTCCATAAACAGGGAATTGCAAGACGAGATGGAATTCCAAAACCACTCATCAGTAAGGCAAACGCCTGGACAGAGAAACGTGGTGCCGAAGCCATAAAACCTGGACTACGACAATGGATGTATGTCATTTGGACGGATGAGTCTTGTTTCACACTGTCCAGGTTTACGTCCCAAGCGTGAAATATGGCCAGGATTTGGTGACGATTTAGGCTGCCAGGTCATGATATTCAACGGTCCCCATGGCTACCCTTCAAGGTCACATTACTGTCAAAGATTATGCGACCATTTTAGCTGGTCAGATCCACCTCAGCGACAATGTTTGCTCCCCAACGGTGACGTTGAGTTTCAAGAAGAAAGGGCCTCTGTTGACACAACCCACGACGTCTAGGACTGGTTTTGTGACGACGAGAATGAATTGTACATCTCTCGTGATCACCATAGTCACTAGATCCCAATATTATGAGCCTTTTTAGTCGACTATGAAGAGAAAGTTGCGTGATCACTTTCCACCTCCATCATCATTATCACAGCTTTGAAGGAACAATAGTGTAAGATTCCCTTGAAAACCATACAGGACCCGTATTTATCTATTTTGAGACGAGTAGAAGCTGTTTTGAATACTAACGGGTAATGTGTTTTTGGCGTTTTGTATAGCTCCTGTAACTGAAGATAATTCCTGTCTGTCTGATCGGGAAATTCCTTTCCAAGAGGAACCGCTCGTCTGCTCGTTCATAGGAACCGTTTAGACTACTTCTGCGCAATACGTTTCTTTGCCTGTCGAGTATCCCTGACACACCAGACGGCGGAAAATTGACAGTGGTTTTAATGAATTCCGTCTATTCTACATTCTGAAGTTTTGCAGCTTGTCCCTTCGCGACCTACCCGTGACCCATGTTTCACACTCCATAAAGTTTGACTTAAGACAAGGATGGACTACATGCAATAGGAACGCACGCGTAACATAACCAGTTTTGTTGCTACATTGAGTAGGAGAGTTTGCACCTGACGCTAAAAAATCGTTTGTATGTTATTATATAGGGACTAGTGCTTTCAGTACAGAAATTTACAAATACTTAGTGTTAATCATAATCCAAGAAACCTGTAAGTCTGTTTTAAATGCATTAGTTTTTGTTCTCAGGTTTACGTGTTCCGCCTCATACATACAACATGCAAATATTTAAAAAACGTTATCACGCTTGAATGTGAGATCTACAGTAGTTGAATACAGATTGGGTACACAGCATCTGCCACTAGGGGAGTGGTGTGAGGAAAGGAAACCAACCACCAAATGTCACTAACATTGTCAAAATCGATGCATAACAACGCCGACCCCTCGGAGAAATGGGAAGAGGCAAGAAGGAAGGGATAAGAAGACTTAATTTCTATAGTCACAACAAGGTTTACGGTTATTCATAAAATAAATTCTTTATATTTATTCCAGTTACGGACCAGAATATTTTAGACCGAGTTCTTTTTGCCAAGGAATATTTGCCACCTTTTTGCTAAATGTTTCTTTCGATGGCATTCCACAAGATTGACCAAGAGCTTCTTCTCTGTGTGCAGAGTCTTTTCGTTGCCTGAAAAGCAGGCTGTTAGCGGTCAAAACATTAAAAGTCATTGTGCATTTCCATATTTTCGCGGCGCTATGACTGTTCCATAAAATTTCGAGCGTGCGGCCGCATAAATTTCACTTCTCCTTCTAATATTTCGCCTCTACATCATCCAGCCATCTTCAGAGTGAGACGAAGTGACTGACGCTCCAGCACTCGCTCCGTGCTTTTAATCCCGCGGACCGCGCTACTGCGCCCGTGGTCACGGATATACAAGCCGCCAGAGACGTTGATCGGCGGCAAGGAGGTACAACATACGCATGAAGTTAGATCTGTGGCTGCACTGTCGATCCACACGGCGATGTCGATGTATCACTACGAGATGCACCGTAGCGACGTCATTGTGAGTTTATCACAGAAAGTGCCGGATTCCATGATTTGTCCAAGCTGAATCCGCTATCTCTATTAATTAAATTCATCGCCAACCGAATTTCAATTGCTTTTTTCACTACGGACTCCCAGAAAGATGAAGCAGAGGCTAATATTTCGACGTTATCGTACACCGTAGAGTGTCCAGTGTCAATACAGTGCTCTGTCACCGCTGATTTATTAGGCTGTAAGAGCCGAGTGTACCTGCGGTACTCTGTGCATCGCTCATGGACTGTAGGTGTCGTCTGTCCGATGTATGAACGGTCACAGTCACAGCGGATCTTATCAACCCCAGGCTTCCGAAGCACCAGATCATCTTTAACAGAACCGAGGAGTGCTGCTGTCTTCGGTGGAGAACAAAAAATCTCTTTCACTTAGTGTTTGCTAAGGACCCGTCCTATTTTTGACGGTGGGCTTCCAACGTGTGGCAGAAAATCCATGGATTTAAATTTTCCGTGTCTTCGTCTGCATTTGTTATGCCCACTATTGGTTTCATTTGTAGTGCCTTACGTATCTGCTGTGGAGAGTACCCGTTGACTTCAAAAACTCTTCTCAAGTGTAGAAGCTCGACCTCCAGACTGCTCTCGTCAGCAATGACGTGTGCTCTGTGCACCAGAGTTCTGAGGACACTCATCGTCTGCGAAGGATGGTGGCAGCTATTTGCACGTAAATATAAATCCATATGGGTCGGTTTCCGATATATTGTATCTCCCAAAATGTCGTCATCTTTGCGTCGTACCAAAACATCCAAAAATGGAAGGCATCCATCTTTCTCGATTTCCATCGTGAACTGAATTTGTCTACGGATGGAATTCAGATGATTTAAAAATTCTTTTAATTTGTCTTCACCATAGGGCCACACTACAAACGTGTCATCAACATGCCTGCAAAATACTGTGGACTTCAAGCTAGTAGTTTCCAGAGCCTTCTCCTCGAAATCCACCATAAAAAATCGGCCACCAAGGGCGACAAAGGACTGCCCATGGCGACACCGCCAGTCTGTTCACAAAACTCGTTATTGAATAAAAAATATGTCGACGTCAAAATATGTTCAAACAAACCTGAAATACCTTTATCAAAGGTTCTGCCAGTAAGGAAGAAAGTTTCTGGAAGAAGAACGTTTGCGATCAACGACACTACATCGGAACTGACTAACGTTTCAGAACTGTTCAGTTTGAGTGATAGCAATTTGCCAATGAAGTACACAGAATTACGTATGTGGTGAGTGCATTTTCCCACCAGAGAAGTTAATAACGACGCTCAGTGTTTGGCACAGTCATAGGTTAGCCAAAGTTACTCACTGTCGGACGCAGAGGAACACCATTTTTAGGGATCTTTGGAAGTCCAAAGAGCTTCGGAGGAGCCACACCACTTTGTTTCAATCTTCGCACAACTTCTCGTGGAAAGAAGGAGCCGTTCAGAAGCGAAGCAGTCTTCCTTACCACGTGGTTGGTGGGGCCTTTACTGATCACCCCGTGGATCGACTGTGTAGCCACAGGTCTAATTTCATGCGTGTGTTATACCTCTTTGCCACCGATCAACGTCTCTGGCGACTTGTGTTTCCGTGGCCGCATGCGCAGTAGCACGGTCGGCGGCTTTAAAAGGACGGAGAAAGTGCTGGAGCATCAGTCACCTTGGCTCACGCTGAAGACGGTTGGACGATATACAGCCGAAATATTAGAAGAAGAAGAGAAATTTATGCGGCTGCACGCCCGAAATTTTATGGAACATTAACAGTCATGACTTTGCAGGACGTGTACTCTATCTGTTTTGCTTGTCTAAATCTTTGTGAACAGTTATATGAGTGTGGATGGCGAGGCATGGTGGGTTAGCGGTAAGGCGCATGTCTGGGAATCAAGAGGCCATGGGATTGAATGTAGTCGAACCACGGAAATTCCAGTCAGTCTTTAATCAATCTTTCACTTCTCAGTGATTTAGGGAGTCGCTAAGAAAGACACGTGTTTCACATTTCCATGTTAAAGTATAGGAAAACTGAGGTGCATTAGCGATAGGCAAAACGCCAAAGTGGTGTGCAGTAGAAGGACTTGCACCAGACCACTGAGTCACACGAAATTAGTTCTTGCACAACGAGAACATTTCGAGGTAATTCCAGAGTCTGATCTGCCTGTTGTTATGATCTTCAGACCGAAGACTTCAAATGGTTCAAATGGCTCTGAGCACTATGGGAATTAACATCTGAGTAATTAGTCCCCTAGAACTTAGAACTACTTAAACCTAACTAACCTAAGGACATCACACACATCCATGACCGAGGCAGAATTCGAACCTGCGACCGTAGCGATCGCGCGGTTCCAGACTGTAGCGCCTAGAACCGCTCGGCCACCCCGACCGGCACCGAAGACTGATTCGATGCAGCTTACCATGTTAAACTATTCTGCCCAAACCTCTTTATTTTCGAAAACTATTGGAACTTACATCCTTTTGAACCTGACAACTGTACGATGGAAGTATGCAAAGTTCACGCAGTGGAAAAGGAAGAAACAACTTACCTCAGTGAATCAGTTCTATTTTGCAGTGTAGTCATTCTGTACACTAATGCATATGGTCCATCGATGTTCTAATGTCTTGGTCCCTTTCTAGAAAATTAGATTCCTCCAGGCGCGGAAAACACTCGTCAACTTCGTTTACAGAGGAAGTCCACCCATCGAGGAACATTTTGGACATGGGAAAGAGATGTAAGTCGGACGGAACCAAATCAGATGAATAAGGTGGGTGTGGCAACAATTCGTACTATGGTTCATGTATTTTTGCCATAGCAATCACAAGTGTGTGAGACGCGTACTGTCTTGATTAAAGATTAGTTTCTTCCTTGAAAAACCTGGCCTTTTTTTGCAAATCTTTTGTTGTAGTTGGTCCAGGAGGCTAGCATAGTATTGTCCCGAGGTTGTTTGACCAGTGGGAAGATAATCTATCAGCAGGATCTCTACTGCATCCAAAAAACAATGAAGCCATCGTCTTTCGTGTAGCTGGTCCAGGAGGCTAGCATAGTATTGTCCCGTAGTTGTTTGACCAGCGGGAAAACAATCTATCAGCAGGATCCCTACTGCATTCCAGAAAACTGACGCCATCATGTTTCTTACGACCGTGGTGGTGAATCAATATGTTTCCACTGTCTTTGTTGTTGTTTTGCCCCAGGGTTATAGTAGTGGATCCAAGTTTCATCTGTGATCATGAAACGGTGCAGGAAACCTCGTAGGCTGCTCTGAAAACGGGCCAAACATTTTAATTCTTATAAGTTTCTGATCCTGCTTTAGGAGTCGCGGCAACCACCTAGCAGATCATTTTCTCATGTCCAATTCCTCTGTTAAAATATGATAAGCTCTTTCAGATGACATCCATACAGCTCCAGAAATTTCTCGCACTTTCAGTAGGCGACCAACCACGAGCGTTTTATGCAATTTCGTACTAACTTCTGCTGTAGTGGCATATATTGGCCGAAGACTACGCGAATTGTTTAAGCCATCCCGATCAAATTTACACTCTTTTGTCGACTTGACAACAACTGAATATGAAAAAGCAGAGTCCCGCAGTGTGTAGTGAAAGTCAGCATGAATTTCATCTGCCTTCATATTTTTCTGTAAGAAGTATTTAACCACTCCTCGAATTCCGATTTTTTTCCAACTACACAAATTACTGCACGGGAGCGAGAGCAGACCAACGTCTTCTCCGTAGATCTCCTGCAAGAGTGGTGATGCGTCACGTGTTTACTTTCGAGGGGTTACTTATTATCAAGTCATCTGGAGGTCATTCTGTGAACTTTTCAGACTACCCCTCTTTTTCTTCTCTTGGTCTCCCTGTACAATTTTTACCAACCTCCCCCCCCCCCCCCCCAATACTTCCCTCCAGTATTAAATTGATTATCCCTCCATGTCTCAGAATGTATCTTATCTTTTAGTGAAGTTATGTTACAAATTTCTTTTCTCCCCAGTTCTCTTCAGTACCGCCCGAGTAATCAGGCGATCTATCCACCTAATCTCCAGCATTCTTCAGCAATACCACATATGAAAAGCTTATATTCTCTTCTTGACTGAACTGTTTATCGTCTACGTTCCATTTTCATTCAAGACAACTCTCCCCGGACAAATACCTTCAGTAAGGCTTCGTAAGACTTATATCGATATTCGATGTCTGATCTGCCCATTAAATGCAAAAGTCAAACAATTGAATGCTAGCCTATATAGCAGATACTTTTCGACCATTTAAAGTCTCTCCACAGTAACGCCTGCAGGTGGTTATGATTACCCCAAACCGTTAAACTAAAGAAAGAGAACATCTGGAATAAATGGCAAAGGAAAATTGACAGTTCTTTCGAATGATTTTTCCCAAATGTAAGTTCAGCAGTCAACCTCGTACAGTTATTCGTGAAGTTCAAAAATGTTCATATGTTTGAGAAATCTTATGGGACTTAACTGCTAAGGGCATCAGTCCCTACGCTTACACACTACTTAACCAAAATTATTCTAAGGATAAACACACACATCCATGCACGAGGGAGGACTCGAATCTCCGCCGGGACCAGCCGCACAGTCCATGACTGCAGCGCCTCAGACCACTCGGCTAATCCCGCGCGGCTATTCGTGAAGTATTCTTGGGCAGAGTACTGTTCCGTTTCCCTTACGGGTCTATCGCCGAGTCGCCCGCTTTTCCCAGCAGGGTGCATACATTATGAACGGGCGAAACATTTTTACGGCGACCGTGTCAGGTGGCATTTGGGAGATAAGCAGAACGCATATCGCACCACGCAACTCCGAGTACAGTCCGAGGGGAGGCGTAACGTAGCGTGCATCTTGATACCGCTGTCGATAAATAGCTCACTCGCAGTTTTCATTTTCGCTTCTGTGAACCAAAGTCTTCTGACTTGCACAGTGGTGTGCAGTGAGCCATGCTTTAATACAGTACAGTGTGATCAATGAAGGCGACATGTTTCCACTTACACTGTAGTATTTACCAAGTTTTCTTCTTAGTCAGACTAATAGTTTCGGCATGTGTAGCTACTGTCGAGGTTTTACTCAAAGTAATGTGCCACATACAGAGACTACAAACTCGCACGATGTGTTGTCGTTCGTCATAGTTAACTAACTGTACTACAAATACTGCCGTTCGTGATCTTTTACAAACAATCGGTGCAATTAAAGCGGACAATAGTTGGCATACTACAGAAACATGAAGTAAAAAATTTCTTATATCCGGGTGATTATCTATATCCATGTCCGCCCCAGTAGCTGAGTGGTCAGCGTGACGGATTGCCGTCCTCCGGGCCCGGGTTCGATTCCCGGCTGGGTCGGAGATTTTCTCCGCTCAGGGACTGGGTGTTGTGTTGTGTTCATCATCATTTCATCCCCATCCGGCGTGCAGGTCGCCCAATGTGGCGCCGAATGTAATAAGACCTGCGCCAAGGCGGCCGGACCTGCCCCGCGTGGGGCCTCCCGGCCAATGACGCCAAACGCTCATCATCATCATCATCTATATCCATATCTATATCTATGGAACACTAACACCAGAACTGTAAGACTGTCGCGTCTGTCTGTTGGAACTCGCTGATCTCAAAAACCACTAGACGAATTTTCATGGGCTTTTGACAAGTAACTTGAGCCTGGTTTGAGACAACGCATAGGCTTCATTTAATCAAAATGCGAGCATGGAAAAAAAGATATCGTGATTTACGCTTTTACACCATCATCGTATCTGTCTGTTTGCCTGTTTGAACATTCTAATCTCCAAAACTACTAGAAGAATTTTCGTGGGGCTAACTTGAGCGTAGTTAGGGGCACCGCATAGGCTTCATTCATCAAAATGTGACCACGGAAACAAATATCCTAATTTAAAGTTTTAGGAGTTTGCTGAGCTTAGTAGTACGATGTTTACACTAGTGACGACGTAGTAGACCGAAAACCAATAGATGGCCCGGAAGTATTTTCAGAAGTTTCCAGCGACAGAATTAAGCGCCGGAATCTTATATTTACGGGAATACAAAAGAACACCGAACTCAGTTTGTTGCGATATACGAATTTACTGATTTGTCTTTGTGTGTTAAAAACGTAACAGACTTGCTTTGCTTCTTTCGATTGGTCTCATTTACATCTGACTTCTTGGATGGGAGGAACGAATTTTATAACAAAGTGACCCCATAAGGAATCCGCCTTTGCTGTTTGGGGTACGGTGCGCTAAAAAGCAACGATATGCAAATCCCCTTCTTTAACTTCCATTGTGAAGCACGGGCATATAGCTAGTTCTGGAATAAAAGTTAAACACTAGAGTTCTGAATGCGCTTAACGTTTTGGTCACTTAATAGCCTGAAATAGCTGTACAAAAACAACTCTTAGTTATTACCCAAGATCTAAGTATGTGCAGTGCCCTGGAAATTTAACAATTATGCAACAATGACTTTTATAAAATGACGATATAAAATGATATTGTTATAACCAGGTAACAGAAGACCGTATACCATTTAAAGTTTGAAATTTTTTGTAACGAACATAATTTATTCAACATTCGCAAATAAAAAGCTTCGTAGGAATTGCTTGCGTAGCCTGAAATGGAATAGTGCTCAAGGATGTGGAGTCATCATCAGGTTTGACTGTCAGGAAAGATTAAGCGTATATAAATAAAAACAGCACAAGTGATCGCAGCCTTGTTTGATTCACAGGAGCGTACAACAGGAAAGTTGTAGTTACTCGACTAAAGACTGATGTAATTTCAAGATTAATTTTGAGAGATGAATTACATTATTCACCTTACAGATGCTGCTCACTCAGACAGTGTAGAAGTAAAATTTAATGACGCTTCCCACTCATACATATGAGTAGACTTTCTTTCCAATCTCCATCGGTGCATCAATAATACGCAGTGTCTAATGCACTAAGATGTATCTGTTCTTCGATTCTTTTAGACACTTTTAATGTACCGATATAAAAAGCTACGAAAAAATCGTCTTATTAACGTCAGTGTCATAAATTGTAAGAGTCTTCACCATCCTCTTTGAAAGCGGAAAGACTGCAAATTCTCTTTAAGATGGTGAATCATTCCCCTCCATGATTTATCGAATAGACTTTACGTGATCTTAGATAATAAGTGACACATTAACTGAAATAGTTTATTTATTTTCATACAGATTAATAATACTGTAGTTAACTTATAGGAATACGACTTCATTAGTTACAACGTGTTTCACTGCAGTCCAATTTTTTTTTAATTGAAGTGTATTCTAAAATAACTAGATAGTAGTTTCCAGGGCTCTCGGGCGTCCAGCCGGATGCGATCGTTGAAGTCCCACAATATTACGGCGAATAACCTTTCCGCCACCATCAGGTGATTCTGATGGAAAGAACCACCTGATTATGGCGGAAAGGTTATTCGCCGAAATATCGTGGGACTTGAACGATCGCAACTGGCTGGACACCCGAGAGCCCTGGAAACAACACATACGCCGGGAAAGCCTCAGATCACATATCAACGAGATAGTAAATCACAGTTTTCATTTCAGAATTGTATCTCATCTGGTAGTCAACGAAAGAGCAACAACAAATATTTCCAGTGGATTATCCAAGGTATCTGACAGCGTAAATCACGATCAGGACTGAACACGGAAGAAAGGCTATTGAAGTTTCTAAAGTTTCAAGCTTAGTTCCACACTTGCTCCTCATACACGTAAAATACCTACATTTAACAAACACCACGCAGAAAAAAATATCGTTGTTGTAAAAAGCAAAGTAACACGACAAATCTAACACATACTGAATTAACTTTTTTAAAAACTTTTAATTGTATCATCTCAGCTTCATTTCGAAAAGTCATGCTGTAATCAATTTTACTTTGCAAAGGGCCATGCACCTCTGACAAGTGAAATACACAGTAACGAATTAATAAAAACGGAATAACCACGTTTGACGTTACTTTCATATTTTGAAGCTTCTTAAAAAATTACATTTAACGTTTGTCGAGTACTGTTTCCATGGGAGTGCTGAGATATGAAAATAAAAGTTTATTTTGAGTTTTCAATCAGCAACATCTAATGATCTAATGAAACAGCGCTCTGAAGTATGTACAGGTATTCTTCTGTGAGTTATATTTTCAGTGCATAAATAAGTTAATTAACACACACACACACACACACACACACACACACACACACACACATATATATATATATATATATATATATATTTAGGGTGTTACAAAAAGGTACGGCCAAACTTTCAGGAAACATTCCTCACACTCACAGGAAGAAAATATGTTATGTGGATATGTGTCCGGAAACGCTTACTTTCCATGTTAGAGCTCATTTTATTACTTCTCTTCAAATCACATTGATCATGGAATGGAAACACACTGCAACACAACGCATCAGCGTGACTTCAAACACTTGGTTACAGGAAATGTTCAAAATGTCCTCCGTTAGCGAGGATACATGCATCCACCCTCCGTCGCATGGAATCTCTGATGCGCTGATGCAGCCCTGGAGAATGGCGTATTGTATCACAGCCGTCCACAATACGAGCACGAAGAGTCTCTACATTTGGTACCGGGGTTGCGTAGACAAGAGCTTTCAAATGCCCCCATAAATGAAAGTCAAGAGGGTTGAGGTCAGGAGAGCGTGGAGGCCATGGAATTGATCCGCCTCTAACAATCAATCGGTCACCGAATCTGCTGTTGAGAAGCGTACGAACACTTCGACTGAAATGTGCAGGAACCGCATGTTGTGTCGTACTTGTAAAGGCACATGTTCTAGCAGCACAGGTAGAGTATCCCGTATGAAATCATGGCGGTGAATCGAGGAAGTACAGTACATACTGACGAAAGTAAAATGAGCTCTAACATGGAAATTAAGCGTTTCCGGACACATGTCCAAATAACGTATATACGCACGCGCTGTGGCTGTGGCGCGATCATGTGACCAAGCGGATTTGGGTACGTCCTGGGTGGACTGGAGCAAGAAAAAGTCCCCGGCCATCTCGAGGATAGAAGACAGGGTCTCCTGTATCAGAGTCTAGGGATATAAATGTCCCACAAGTCTTTCCCTGGTTACAAACGTGCATAACGCATAAAATGTGAGAAATTGACACATCTTTTATCTTGAAGTGCAGGTGGCATATTCCAGTTTTTGTATATACACGCACAATTAATCAATTTCGACGTGTGCTCGTTTCGTTGCCCGAAGGATACCCAGGCAGTTCCAACCATTTGTTGGTCAACATTTCGCGAGATACTTTTTTTTTTTTTTGAGTGATCAGTCTTCTGATTGGTTTGATGCAGGTCACCACGAAATCCTCTTCTGCGCCAATTTCTTTCCTATGTCCTCAATTATTTGCTTGATGTATTCCAATCTCTGTCTTCCTCTACAGTTCTTTTCCTCTTCAGCTACCTCTAGTACTATGAACGTTATTCCCTGCTGTCTTAATACATGTTCTAGCATCCTGTCCCTTCTTCTTGTCAGTGTTTTCCATAGACTCCTTTTCTCTCCGATTCTGCGCAGAGCGTCGTCATTCTTGCCTTATCATACCATCTAATTTTCAGTACTCGTCTATAGCACCACATCTCAAAGGCTTCGATTCTCTTCTGTTCCAGTTTTCTAATAGTTCATGTTTCACTACCATTCAATGCTGTGCTCCAAACGTACATTTTCAGAAATTCCTTCCTCAAATTAAGGCCGACATTTGATAATAGTAGACTTCTTTTGGTCAGGAATGCCCTGTTTGCCAGTGCAGCTGTGCCTTTGACGTCCTTCTCGGTCCGTCCACCATTGCTTAATTTGATGTCTAGGTAGCAGAATTCCTAACTTTAATAGACTGTTCATTCCATTCAACGGATAATGTAATTCTTCTTCATTTTCACGCAGGATAGCAATCTCATCAGCGAATCGTAGCATCGATATCCTTTCACCTTCAATTTTAATTTCACTCCTGAACCTTTCTTTTATTTCCGTCACTGCTTCTTCGATGTGCAGATTGAACAATAGGGATGAAAGACTACATCCATGTCTTACGCCCCTTTTTAATCCGAACATTTCGTTCTTGGTCGTCCACTCCTATTATTCCTCTTGTTTCTTGTACATATTGTATATTACCCACCTCTCCCTGTAGCTTACCCCTATTTTTCTCAGAATTTCGAACATCTTGCACCATTTTACATTGTCGACCGCTTTTTCCAGGTCGACAAATCCTATAAACGCGTCCTGATTTTTTTTGGTCTTGCTTCGATTATCAACCGCAACGTCATAATTGCCTCTCTGGTGCCTTTACGTTTCCTAAACCTAAACTGACCGTCATCTAACACATCCTCAGTTTTCTTTTCCGTTGTTCAGCCCATTATTCTTGTCAGGAACTTGAATGTATGATTTGTTAAGCTGATTGTAAGATAATTCTCGCACTTGTCAGGTCTTGCAATCTTCAGAATTTCGTGGATGATATTTTTACGAAATTCAGATGGTATACCGCCAGACTCGTACATTCTACACACCGACGTGAATAGTCGTTTTGTTTCTACTTAACCCAATGATTTTAGAAATTCCGATGGAATTATCTATCCCTTCTCCCTTCACTTCCAAAGCCCTTTTAAATTCTGATTCTGATACTGGACCCCTGGCTCATCTAATCATGTTCCTTCTTCTACCACATTAGACATATCTTCCCCCTCACAGAGGCCTTCAGTGAACTCTTTCCACCTATCCGCTCTCTTCCCTGCATTTAACAGTGCTATTCTCATTGTACCCTCAATTTTGCCACTCTTATTTTTAATTTCGACGCAGATTGTTTTGACTTTCCTATATGCTATGTTAGTTTTTCCGACAATAATTTCTTTTTCGATTTTTTTACGTTTTCCGTGCAGCCATTTCGTCTGAAGCTCCCTGCACTTCCTATTTACTTCATTTCTCGAGGACTTGTTTTTCTGTGTTCCTGAATTTCCCTGAACATTTTTTTTTACTTCCATCTTTCACCGATTAGCTGAAGTATTTTTTCTGTTACTCATGGTTTCTTCGCAGTTACCTTCTTTGTACCTCTATTTTTCTTTCCAACTTCTATGATTGCCCTTTTTAGACATACCCATTCCTCCTCTGAACTCCCTAGTCAGCTATTCATTATTGCAATATCTATCGCCTTAGAGAGCTTCAAGCGTATCTCTTCGTTCCTTAGTACTTCCTTATCCCACTTTCTTGCATATTGATTCTTCCTCACTAACCACTTAAACTTGAGCCTACTCTAAATTACTACTACATTGCGATCTGAGTATTTATCTGCTCCTGGGTCACCTTACAATCCAGTATCTAGTTTCGGAATCTCTGTCTGACCCTGATGTAATCGAACTGAAAAGTTCCCGTGCCTCCCGGCCTTTTCCAAGTATATCTCCTCCTCGTTTGATTGTCGAATAAAGTATTCGCTACTACTAGCAGAAATTTATTGCAGATCTCAGTTAATCCTTCTCCTCCCTCGTTCCTAGTACCAAGCCCATATTTTTCCGTAACCCTTTCTTCTCCTCCTTCCCCAAAAATCTCACTCCAGTCATTCATGACTATTAGATTTTCATGTCCCTTCACGTAACGCATTACCGATCCGTCATCATATGCTTTCTCTATTTCTCCATTTTCAGCTTGCGACGTCGGCATGTATACCAGAACTCTCTTGTCGGTATTGGTTTGCTATCGATTCTGATGAGTGCAACCATATCACTGAACTGTTCAATGTAACTCGCTCTCTGCCCTACCTTCCTACTGATAACGTATCCTACTCCTGTTATACTATTTTCTCCTGCTGTTGATATTACCCTATACTCATCTGATCAGAAATCGTCTTCTTCCCATTTCATCTCACTGATCCCCACTGTATCTAAATCGGGTTTTTGCATTGGCCATTGGCAGATTGATGGTGGCTTCTTACGCCGGTAGTCTTCGGCCGCCAATTCTGATTGTTATTCTAAATTTAAGCTGTGGCGGGGTTCGAACCTGGGATTAAGGATGTTTTGATTACTAATCAGAGAAGCTAGTTTCTCTTTTCGTTGCATTTAGTGCGGGACGGACGTCACATGTTACCCGTTCAAGTTCATCGTAGACCTTTTGATTCAGTTTCTTCATTATAGAGGACAGCGAGCACTCTGAACACGCTGAGCTACCGAGCCCGTTCTCCTAGCCCACTGGTGCTCGCTGGATGGAAGTTACGACGCTTGTAGCTCCGCACCATAATGCTGCTAAGTCTTTCACTGGTGTTTAGTAAACCTGATCCTTGACATAACCGCAAAGGAATAAATCCAGTGGTGTTACGTCCGATCTATCTTCCCGGAAATGTTGTATACAAACAGGCACAAACATTTAACACTCAATGAGGTAGTGTACCATCTTGCTGAAAAATTAAGTCCGAAAAGCCCGGAATTTGGAGTACAACAAATGACTGCAACATATCAAGATAGGCATTGGTTGTGATTGTCGTTTAACTGAAGAAATGAGGTTCTAAGATTTTACTGTGCTTCAGTCGGCACCACACATTCATCTTAAGGCTGTCTCTGACGACCTCAGGCACAGCACAGGGATTCTCGAGCCCCCAGATCCTAGCATAGTGTCGGTTGACGGCACCATTCAAATGAAGTGTGGCCTCATCTGAGAAAAGGACAGGTGTCACATAGTAATCATCTTCCTTAATCTCAGCCAGGATGGCAACAGCAGAAGCTCCTCGGAGTGGCCGCGTGGTTGGAGGCGCCATGTCACTAATTGTGTGGCCCCTCCCGCCGGAGGTTCGAGTGCCCCTCGGGTATGGGTTGAGCTAGTTTAAGCAGGGTCTAGAGATGATGAGGTCAGCAGTCTGGTGACGTAGCAATTCACACACATTTGAAGCAACAGCAGAGTCATGACGAGCACTGTAATCCGTTGGTTGGAAGGACTGCTCGATCTGGACTTTGTAGGCATTATTATTAATAATACCTTCACTGTGAGTAAAACATGTTAAACACGGTTATGACAAAGTGTATGACTTCAAAGAACGATGTAGACACTACAACTTCGTACTGTGTGATCTGAAGATCACAATTTAATTTGGTGAAACTAATTATCAGTGTAACAATGTCTGTTATCTTGGCTAATAAAGCTTTGTCACAAGACAACTACATCGTAGGTATGAAATCTGCTTTTTATTTAGTTATTTATTTTTGAATCCGTGTAAATTGAATGACAAGGCATTAACGAAATTCGAAATATTTTTAATCTGTCGGGTTCTTTACCATGTAAGATATTAAGAAATTTCCGAATGAAAATTGTTAGTCGCTTTATTGTATCTGGGTCTTTCTCTAAGACCTGTGCTTATCATTGTTTCTCTGAATTTTCTGCTTCACCTCCTCGTTGCTGCAGCTTTCTAATTTGGGAGACCATCAGCGTGTTGCAGTTTCGTCGCGACGGTCTGTACGCCGGAAGGATTCGCCGCCGGGGCTATTTCGGCAGGACATTGCCTCGGCCGTTTTTACAGCACCACGCGTCCCCACAGAAGACATGCCATCCGTCCACCCCCAGGCGGATATTGCCCCCAGGAATGGCGAAAGGCTTCCTTTGGCCAGCGGCTTAACAAAACGGCCCTCGTTTCCCCTTGCTTCGCAGGACATCCGCTCCTTTCAACCCTTCCTCCGGGGTTGCGCCACGGGAACCGAAGAATGTGGCCACTGGTCCGAACGACCTGCAAAAAATGGCCGCCCCGACTGGACGCTCCAACCCGCCCACGCTCATACACGTGCGAGTTGCTGCCCCGCCCGCCAGCTGCGGCCACAGATGTGCTCCAGAAAGCTCGAAATTTTCTAAAACTTATTCATAAACTTCTACTCTACTTTCTGCTGCCTCGAATCGGGAAAGTTGCAGACCACTTAGAGAAATACAATGATGAAAATTTCCAGGCATTTCAGCCGTATGGTAGTGTTGTGATATAACTTCGTTCCATCGAGTGTCATATGTAACGTCATCTGGTGAATGTGATGAGTACGACACTCAACTAAAAGTCATGGTATCTCAACAATAGAAACCAGAGAGCTTTTCATCACTAGTATATGACGGGGAAGCCTGTAATTACTCTCAATATTATTTTACCCAGCGACCCGTTCTAGTATTCCTCGAGTGTCTGGGATCTGTACCGAAGAGGGCACGTATACAAAGATGGGCAGCACGAATGGTCACGGATATATTTGATTCACGGGAGAGTTTCACAGAAATGCTGAAAAAACTGAAATAGCAGACTCTTGAACATAGGTACCAGTTATTCCGCGAAAAACAATTTACATAATATTACGAATCGCGTGAAGGAATTCAGATATGCACTACAGACTGCTACACATCGCTTCCGTAGAGACCGCCAATATAAGATTATGCTATTAGGTTGGTGCATAAGTTCGTAGCGTTTTTGTTTCGCGTGTTGATATTTCGGTTCCTATAAGTTTATTTATCAACTGCCATTTTTTAACTGTAGTTCACTGTTGCTATTTGAGTTTACATAGTGTCATTTTGTCATTTGGAGACAGTGAGTGGAGCTGTGAATGTTAGAAAATAGAGAAATCTGTACATTCTTCTGTTCGAGTTCAATAAATGGTCGACAGCAACGGAGGCAGCCAGAAATATTTGCGCCGTGTGTTGGGATATGCCATTGGACAGAGTACGGCAAGAAAGTGGTTTTCTCATCTTAAGGAGGATCATTTTGACTTTAGTCACTCTCCACGCCAAGAATGACATGGAGGTTTTAATTAATATCGTTTAAACGTATTAATCCACAGTAATCCACGTCAGTATACTCGAGAACAGGCAAATGTGATGAACTGTGATCATTCCATTGTAGTGCGACATTTGCATGCATTAGCGAAGGTTCAAAGATCGGGTGTATGGGTACCGCACGCTCTAAGCCAAAATCACAAAAATCAATGGCGGGACGTATGTGCTTTTCTGCTTACTCGTCATCAATTGGCTCATGAACAACACCGATCATCCCTATCCTGGATCGTCACTGGTGACGTCCGCGGCTCGTGGTCTTGCGGTAGTGTTCTCGCTTCCCGTGCACGGGGTCCCGGGTTCGATTCCCGGCGGGATCAGGGATTTTCTCTGCCTCGAGATGACTGGGTGTTGTGTGTATTTCATCCTCATTCTCTCGCAAGTTGCCGTAGTGGCATTAAAGAACTTGTAGAGCGGTGGCCGAACCACCCCGCGAGGTGTCTCCCGGCCACCAATGCCATACGCTCTTTCATTCATTACTGGTGACCAGAAATGGTGTCTTTATGTTAACACAAGGAAAATAAAGGAGTGGTTGAGTAAAGACAAAGCAGCAACTCCCCATACAAAGACCTGCTCGCATCCACAAAAGAGAATGTTTTGCATTTAGTGGAACAGCAACGGTGATGTGTGCTTCGAATTGCTTCCCTCTCCGAGGTGTAACCATCACTTCTGCTATTTACTGTCAAAACTGAGACGTCTAACAAACGCAGTCCAACAAGGACGACCAGGAAGACCATGTGAAGTGATGTTAATCCATGATAACGCCTGCCCGCATTCTCTTAGACTAAATAAAAAAAACACTATTTGAAGTTGGTTTGGGAAGTCATTCTGCATCCATTTTATTCACCTGATCTAGCTCCCTCTAGGCTCTCTATCAAACAACCTTCAAGGAACTTCTATTCCAGATGAAAATGTGCTACGAACTAGGTTCAACGACTTCTTCGCCTCACGTGATTTCTACAGTCGCGGAATGGAAAAGTTACCTGGCCTTTGGCAGACTGTTGTAAACAGTGAAGGACAATATATTGTTGGTGACTAAAGTCTATGTTATGTGTTGCTGTAGTGTTTATTACACATAGGGAAAAACGCTACAAAATTATGCACCAACCGAATAATTGCAATGCTCGCTGGGGCATTATGCAAAAATTATTCCCGCAAACCGTACTCGAATCGAAAAAAAAGAAACCCTGATAAGTAGTTCAATGGAAAATGCTTTCTTCCATGCAATTCACGATGGTTGGCAGAATACATATACACGGTGGTCAGAAAGAGTCTGAAATCCTTGTAACGATGTTGCACGGTATTTTGTGCTGCGAAATAATTTCTGAGAAAGAAATTCGATACTTCGCACCTTGTCCGATTTCATTAGCATTGACATTAGCCAATCGTGTTGATGCGAGCACAGATTCAAGCACTTCCACGTGCTAAAATAGGGTAATGCAAAGACATCTGTGGGTCCTTGAGTAGCTGCTTGTTAAAACAGTGATTTCCATTTAAAATGTGCCCTTTTCGGGAGTGATTAATTTAATATGGATGAGCAAATTCTACGTTTGTTCGGTTTGAGGAAACGAACGAAGAACACGTTCAGAGAAACACACTACGGCCGGCTGCTTGAATTTGCTCTCACAGCAACCTGACTGACTAACTTCAACGCTAAATAACGCGGGAATGGCACAACGTATTTAATTTTTTCTCAATAATTACTTCTCAGCACAATCAATGCTGCCACATCCTTAAAAGCTTTTCAGATTATTTCTGACCACCCTGTATACACTTTCGTAAAATAACTGCGACACCAAAAAAATAATTAATGTAGAGTAACAAAATATCGAGAATATAATTGTCTAGGTAACATATTTATATGATTAACATCGCAAGATCAAAGCTTAATGTAAACGCGAGATGAGCCACTGCAAATGTGAAATGCTGATGCATTAATAACGGCTGTAATAGCGAGAATGTTGAATTCAAGCACGCAAACATGCATGCATTCCGTTGTAGAGTTTCCAGATGTCGATTTGTGGGGTGGAGTTCCATGTCTGTTGCACTTTGTCGGTCAATACAGGGACGGTGAGCGCTCTTTGTGCATGACGCTGGAGTTGTCGTTCGATGATGTCACGTATGTGGACGAGTGGAGACAGATCTGGTAATCGATCAGGCTAGGGCAACTCTGGAGCATGTTGGATGACAACAGCAGTAAGTGGTCGAGCGGTATCCTGTTGGAAAACACTCCCTGGAATGCCGTTCGCCGTGCGGAATTAGCCCAGCGGTCTAAAGCGCTGCAGTCATGGACTGTGCGGCTGATTCCGGTGGAGGTTCGAGTCCTCCCTCGGGCATGGGTGTGTGTGTTTGTCCTTAGGATAATTTAGGTTAAGTAATGTGTAAGCTTAGGGACTGATGACCTTAGCAGTTAAGTCCCATAAGATTTCACACACATTTGAACATTTTTGAATGCCGTTCATGAATGGCAGCACAACAGATCGAAGTGCCAGACTCACGTACAGATTTGCATTCTGTGTGCGTGGGATACTCAAGCCACACAGAGCTAACGAAACAGCACCCAGACCATAAATCCAGGTGTAGATCGAGTGCGTTAGCACGCAGACGGGTTTGTACGAGTAGCATGCCCCCTAGCGTCCTTCTGACCAACACACGGCCATCACTGGCACCGAGGCAGAATCAGCTTACATTAGAAAACGCGGACCTCCACCCTGCCCTCCAATGAGCTCTCGATTGACACCACTGAAGTTCCAAATGGCGGTGGATTGGGTCAGCTACATGCCGTTTGACTCGGAGCTGTCCTTGAAGTAACCGATTCGTAACAGTTGGATGTGTCACTGTGGTGCCAGGAGTATATAAGTTGAACAGCAACAAGAGTAAAAAGAGGATGATGGAATGTAGTCGAATCAACTCAGGTGATGCTGAGGGAATTAGATTAGGAAATGAGACAAAGTAGTAGATGACTTTTGCTATTTGGGGAGCGAAATAACTAATGATGGTAGAAGTAGAGAGGATATAAAATATAAATTGGCTACGGCACAGAAAGCGTTTCTGAAGAAGAGAAATTTGTTAATATCGAATATAGATTTGTGTCAAGGAGTCCTTTCTAAAAGTATTTGTATGATAGGTAGCTATGTATGGAAGTGAAACATGGACGATAAATACACTACTGGCCATTAAAATTGCTACACCAAGGAGAAATGCAGATGATAAACAGGTATTCGTTGGACAAATATATTATACTTGAACTGACACAATTTGGGTGCATAGATCCTGAGAAATCAGTACCCAGAACAACCACCTCTGGCCGTAATAACGGCCTTAATACGCCTGGGCATTGAGTCAGAAAGGCCCTTACAGGACCTGCAACATGCGGTCGTGCATTATCCTGCTGAAATTTAGGGTTTCGCAGGGATCGAATGAAGAGTAGAGCCACGGGTCGTAACACATCTGAAATGTAACGTCCACTGTTCAAAGTGCAGCCAGTGTGAACAAGAGGTGTCCGAGACGTGTAACCAATGGCACCCCATGCCATCACGCCGGGTGATGCGCCAGTATGGCGATATCGAAAACGCGCTTCCAGTGTGGGTTCACCGCGACGTCGCCAAACACGGATGCGACCATCATGATGCTGTAAACAGAACCTGGATTCATCCGAAAAAATGACGTTTTGCCATTCGTGCACCCAGGTTCGTCGTCGAGCACACCATCGCAGGCGCTCCTTTCTGTGATGCAGCGTCAAAGGTAACCGCAGCCATGATCTCCGAGCTGATAGTCCCTGCTGCTGCAAACGTCGTAGAACTGTTCGTGCAGATGGTTGTTGTCTTGCAAACGTCTCCATCTGTTGACTCAGGGATCAAGACGTGGCTGCATGATCCGTTACAGCCATGCAGATAAGATGCCTGTCATTTCGGCTGCTACTGATACGAGGCGGTTGGGATCCAGCACGGCGTTCCGTACTACCCTCCTTAACTCAGCGATTTCATATTTTGCTAATAGTCATTGGATCTCGACCAACGCGAACAGCAATGTCGCGATACGATAAACCGCAAGCGCGATAGGCTACAATCCGACCTTTATCCAAGTCGGAAACGTGATGGTACGCATTCCTCCTCCTTACACGTGGCATCACAACAACGTTTCACCAGGCAACGTTGGTCAACTGCTGCTTGTGTCTGAGAAATCGGTTGGAAACTTTCCTCATGTCAGCACGTTGTAGGTGTCGCCAACCTGGTGTGAATGCTCTGAAAAGCTAATCATTTGCATATCACAGCATCTTCTTCCTGTCGGTTAAATTTCGCGTCTGTAGCACGTCATCTTCGTGGTGTAGCAATTTTAATGGTCAGTGGTGTAGAAACACGCCTACCAACTTTCGTTTAAGTCGCACAACTCCTTTTTGGTGTTGCGACTTTTTTCCGTCAGTGTACTCACACGAGTTGTGGTTTTGGGAATGCACGTTATTAGAGAGAGTTCTCATTAATGCCAATTAAAATAAACTGTAGTAGATATCAGGGTCAGTGGATAATGTTCCTTTATGAGTACATTGTCTTCGTGTCTACCACGTCTTCGTCATTTATATAAAAGGACGTAACACTTCCTCAAGTTGTTTTGTATGAATGACAAAGACTGCTGTCTTATTATGCATGCGGAATATGTAAACGTGGTTGACACAAGGACACTGTCTCCTTGAAAGGAACGATTATTCACCGACGCATAGGAAAGGAGCTGTGACTTTACAGTGGTATAACAGGCCGAAATCGCGATCGTGATGAAATACATTTAATAATATTCCAGGCGACAACTATAGTCATTTCCAAAATGAACTGAGATACATCGCTCAAGGGTAGCGTCCCGAGAAGATGCGTGTAACTCCTCATCGTGCAGTATTAACAACTTGAACTTTATCCAATCCATGACGATGTGATACAGCAACCATCACTAACCATCACTAACAATACGAAATAACAAGTAGTTTTGGTTGCAGAACTGGATTTTTGTTTCATGTACCCTCTAATGATGCGTTACGCTTCTTGTAAGGCATGTTCAGATTGTCCTACGAGGAAAAATACAATCATTCGTATAAATGCCTGACCCCGACGTAGTAAAATTGGACCAACAAAAAATAAGATAACTTCCCGGCAAAATATAGTGTTAAGCACATATGACGCCTCGCACACAAATGTCGCAGCAAGAAACAGCCATGATCGGAGTCTGAAAAATCATTACATAGTGTGCTATAATATAAGAGTAAAATATATCGTAATATGGCCGATAAAATGTTCAGAATCTAGTATACTGTCTTTAAATAACTAAAGTAAACACCGTCCGAACGGGCCATGAAGGCCCAACGGTACCGACCGGCCGCCGTGTCATCCTCAGCCTACAAGCGTCACTGGATATGGATATGGAGGGGCATGTGGGCAACACACCGCTCGTCCGGACGTAGTAAACAGTCTAATTCGCTATAAGCCCAAAGCACACTCAAACAACATTTTAAAAATATGTAAAATAACAACTTACTGATATAGAAGTCGTTAAATACTCGGTAATCAGTGGCTAAAACCACGTGAAAGCCCCAGCGGTGGTTGCCCTTCTCAAATTTTTTTTTATAGCTATCGCAACCCATTGCCTACCTGAGCCATCTGCTGTGGGCTGCGTATGCTAGCCGTATTCGTAGTATGTTTCTGTACCTAGTACTGTGTGGACAGCCACACTGCGCCTACTATTTACTGTGCTTCCATGCAGGTTTGATCCAATTTTAGTGAACGTGGATGCCGTCAGATATCTGACAAGGTAATCTGCTGCCTATTTATACTGATGTACGTACTCCTTCCAAGACTAAGGCCAGTTATTTGCTTCTGAATACTTCTTGACTATTCTCGAGATGGTGTGTTTCATAGGACGACGCGTGAGGTCTTTCTGAAAAATTTGACAGAGGTTCAAATAGTTCAAATTGCTCTGAGCACTATGGGAGTCAACTTCTGAGGTCATCAGTCCCCTAGAACGTAGAACTACGTAAACCTGAATAACCTAAGGACATCACACACATACATACCCGAGGCCGGATTCGAACCTGCGACCGTAGCGGTCGCGCGGTTCCAGACTGTAGCGCCTAGAACCGCTCGGCCACTCCGGCCGGCTGACAAAGGTGGCTACCTTCTGGGGACTTCATGTGTTTTTAGGCTTTCATGTAGTTTACGCGTGGTTTCCAGTGTATTTAACAACGTCTGTATCAATAAGGTTCTTGCATAATTTTTAAATTTGTTTGAGTGTGTTATGGGCTGTTAGTGCATTACACTGTTCACTGGGTTCTGAAAATTTTACCGGCCATATTACGGTGTATTTTACTCCTATCTTGTAGGAAACCAAACAATATTTTTTTTTTCAAATTCTCTTCTACTGGGACATTTGTATGCGCGGCATCCTACGAGCTTAACACCATGTTTTTTTCCGTAAGTTGTCTTATTTTTTTCATGCTAGTCCAATACAACTAGATCAGATCCATGCCATTTACATAAATGATTGTAATTTTTCTCTTAGGCCAATCTGATGAAGCCCTGTGTAAGGTGAAACGCGTCATAGGAGGGTAAAAAAAAAAAAAAAAAAAAAAAAAAAGATCCAGTTTTGCAACCAAGACTGTTTGTTCCTTCATATTAATGATACTGGTCTGTGACTGGTTATGGATTTCGGTTTGTTTGTCTGTCGTGTATCTGGGTGGCTTCTCAGATCAGCTAATTAAAGTCTCGGAGAGCAAGGGAGCGAGAGCGTACGATACACAAGTGTAGGAAAAGTAAGCATTTGCTGGTTATTGCTCCTGAAGTTTGGTAATGAAATATCTGCAGCAGAAGCGCGGAGGAAACCGGAGGGGAAGGAACAGAGCCCTGAGGGGCGTTCTGGGCGGATGTGGACACCGGGGGGTCGTGCGGCGGCGCGACCGACGAATTATTCGGCCGCCGGAAGCGGCAGATGATCGGCGGAGAGGTAAATGTTATGACAGGCGCGCGCTCGCTCTGCCGTGCGCACCGTGCCTCGCCTGCCGCAGTCCGTGCCCGCGGGGGCGGCAAATAAATGCACCGCGGCCGGGGGAGGTCCGCGCGTACAAAGCCGCCCCCTGCCGGCCGATCGCGGTCGCCAACCCTGCCGAAAGCCTCGTCGCCGTTTTCGTACCTGCTGCGAAAGGGTTGAAGGCTTTTCGGTAGGAAGCGCAGGAAAGAAGAGGAAGGAAAAAAAGTCTATAGTAGAGTTGCGCAAGGGTAAGGAACCTGGAAGGCCGCGCGTTGAAGGACATCGCGGGAACAAGAAAAATGAGCGAGGCGTGGACAATTCGTCCGTGATGAAAAACTTCGCCCGCACGTGTGAGTGTGTGTGTGTGAAAGGGTTGCGCCAGTCCTGGGGAGGAAAGGGTTGCTGACCTGTGCCCTGCCGCGAGACGGTGGCGCTCCTGGCGGGGGGTGCACTCCGAGGCTATTGTACACAGACGGGTGGGCAGTGCGGATCCGAGCAGTCAGGACTCGGGGGCGGATAACAATGAAGTAACAGGACCCAGGCCTCACCCGGTGCAACCGACAGCGGACAATGTCCTTCGTGGAAATCCGAGCTGCTTGGAGAAAGCGAGGATACTTACGTTGTAAATTTTATTGAGGTGTTGTTCGGACGCCGTCTTCCTCTGCTGCTGAATGGCGTGCACGGCTGACCGCGGTGCTGACGTCCCAGACTCTACCCGTGGTATTACATCTGCATACACACAAGCCTCCGTACCATGTTTGGCGAAGGATAATTTGAATGCCATTGTCACTTTCTCCCTTAACTGTTTCAGTCGCGAAAAGCGGATGAGAGGAATGATTGTTTATTTTTATTTATTTATTTAACCTTTATTTATAGGGAGCGAAGTGCTATTTACAATTTGTACAGAAATCAGATGGCAGTTATAAGAGTCGAGGGACATGAAAGGGAAGCAGTGGTTGGGAAGGGAATCAGACAGCGTTGTAGCCTCTCCCCGATGCTATTCAATCTGTATATTGAGCAAGCAGTAAAGGAAACAAAAGAAAAGTTCGGAGTAAGTATTAAAATCCATGGAGAAGAAATAAAAACTTTGAGGTTCGCCGATGACATTGTAATTCTGTCAGAGACAGCAAAGGACTTGGAAGAGCAGTTGAACGGAATGGACAGTGTCTTGAAAGGAGGGTATAAGATGAACATCAACAAATGCAAAACGAGGATAATGGAATGTAGTCGAATTAAGTCGGGTGATGCTGAGGGAATCAGATTGGGAAATGAGACACTTAAAATGGTAAAGCAGTTTTGCTATTTGGGGAGTAAAATAACTGATGGTGGTTGAAGTAGAGAGGATATAAAATGTTGACTGGCAATGGCAAGGAAAGCGTTTCTGAAGAAGAGAAATTTGTTAACATCGAGTATAGATTTAAGTACCAGGAAGTCGTTTCTGAAAGTATTTATATGGAGTGTAGCCATGTATGGAAGTGAAACATAGACGATAAATAGTTTGGACGAGAAGAGAATAGAAGCTTTTGAAATGTGGTGCTACAGAAAAATGCTGAAAATTAGATGGGTAGATCACATAACTAATGAGGACGTATTGAATAGAATTGGGGAGAAGAGGAGCTTGTGGCACAACTTGATTAGAAGAAGGAATCGGTTGGTAGGACATGTTCTGAGACATCGAGGGATCACCAATTTAGTACTGGAGGGCAGCGCGGAGGGTAAAAATCGTAGAGGGAGACCAAGAGATGAATACACTAAGCAGATTCAGAAGGACGTAGGCTGCAGTAAGTAGTGGGAGATGAGGAGGCTTGCACAGGATACAGTGGCATGGAGAGCTGCATCAAACCAGTCTCAGGACTGAAGACCACAACAACAACACAACATTTAACCTGTCAAGATTAGGGCTATCTCGCCCTATCTTACACCTACTAGGCGTTCTACATATTTTACTCTGCACATACACTGAGGTGCCAAAAGCCCTAGGACACCTACTAATATCGTGTCGGACCTCTATTTACCGTATCTACCGGCCGTAGTCCTGCATCTTGACGCGGCATGGACTTGTTGGAATTCCCCTGCAGAAATGTTAAGCCTTGCTGCCTCTATAGCCATAGGTAAATGAGAAAGTGTTGTCGGTGCAAGATTTTGTGTACAAATTTACCTCTCGATTATGTCCCATAAACGTTCAATGGGATTTTTGTCGGGCGATCTGGCCGGCCAAATCGTTTCTTCAAACCATCGTGAACAGTTGTGGCCCTGTGACATGGCACATTGTCATCCATAAAAGTTCCATCGTTGTTTTGTAACATGTCGTCTATCAATGGCTACAAATCGTGTCCTAGTAGCCGTACATCCACAGTACCCGGTCCATTCCATGTAAACGCAGCGCACACCATTATGGTACCACCACCAGTTTGCACAGAGCCTTGCTGAAAACTGGCGTCCGTGGCTTCGTGGGGTCTGTGCCACAGTCGAACTCTGCCATCAGCTCTTACTAACTGAAATCGGGACTTAGCTGACCAGGACACTGTTTTCCAGTCGTCTAGGGTCCAACTGATATGGTCAAGAGCCCAGGAATCGCGCGGCTCGCCATGTCGTGATGCTAGCAATGGCAATCGCTCGGTCGTCTGCTGCTATAGCTCGTTAACGCCAAATTTCGCCGCACTGTCCTAGCGGATACGTTCATCGCACGACCCATATCGATTTCTGGGGCTATTCCAAGCAGAGTAGGTTGTCTGTTAGCCCTGACAGCTTCATGCAAACTCCACTGCTCTCGGTCGTTAAGCGAAGTCTGCCGGCCACTGCGCCGTCCGTGGTGTATTCACTACATTTTCTTGACAGTGTGGACCTCGCAGTATTGAATTAAGTAACGATTTTTGAAAAGTCATGTCCCATGCGTCTACCTCGAACTACCATTCCGCGTTCAAAGTCCGTTAATTCCAGTCGTGCTGCTATTGTCACGTGGTAAACCTTTTCCCATTAATCACCTGAGCACTGGGGACAGATCCACCAAATGCTTCTATTCTATTCTTGTCTAAACTGTTTATTACCCATGTTTCACTTCCATACATGGCTACAATCCATACAAATGCTTTTATAAAGGACTTCCAGACACTTAAATCAGTACTCGATGTTAACAAATTTCTTTTCTTCAGAAACGCTTTTCTTGCCATTGCCAGTCTACATTTTACATCCACCCTACTTCGAACATCATCAGTTATTTTACGTCCCAAACAGCAAAGCTCATCTCCTACTTTAAGTGTATCATTTCCTAATCTAATTCCCTCAGCATCACCGAATGTAATTCGGCTACATTCCATTATCTTCGTTTTGCTTTGGTTGATATTCATCTTATATCCTCTTTTCAATACACCGTTCATTCCCTTAACTGCTCTTCGAAATCCTTTGCTGTCTCCCTGGACTTTAATTCTTATTCCAAATACTTCTTTTGTTTCCTTTCCTAATTGCTCAATATACAGACTGAATAACATCGGGGAGAGGCTGCAATACTGTCTCACTTCCTTCTCAACCACTGCTTCCCTTTCGTGCTTCCCGACTCTTATAACTGAAATCTGGTTTCTGCAGAAATTGTAAATAGCCTTCTCTCCCTGTATTTTTCACCTCCCACCTTTAGATTTGAAATAGAGCATTCCAGTCCACCTCGTTAAAAGCTTTCTCTAAATCGACAAATGCTATAAACGTAGGTTTGCTTTTCCTTAACCCGTCTTCGGTATTGCCTCTCTTCCCCGAGCTCAACTTCTACTAGTTTTTCCATTCTTCTATAAAGGATTCGTGTTAGTATTTTGAAACTGTGACTTATTACGTTGATAGTTCGGTAATTTTCACGTCTATTAGCACCTGCTTTCTTTGGAATTGGAATTACTATATTCTTCTTGAAGTCTGAGCTTGTTTCGTCTTTGGCAACACTGGCTCTCCCAAGGCTATCAGTAGCTTTAACGGAATGTTGTCACTCCTTAGGCGTGACTCATAGAGAAAGCAAAAGCAAAAGTAGCATTTCTGGGAGAAGATGGAAAATTTGGCTTTGCATTCTTTCAGAGGGAAAATTGGCTACATACGTCAATTTTGAGGAAGAGCTATGTGGATAATAGGAGGAATTTCTTCAACTTTTTCTTAAAAGTAGCATGACATCAAATTGCTCGCAGAGTGCAGGGAAACTTGTTCCTGAGGCGGATAGCGGCGATAGCGAAGCAGATTGCCACGCTTTTTGTTTTATGAAACGCCACGATACTAGGTACTTGAGAATTTGTGTTTATATTACGCTTTCACGAAAGATGTTTAATCTCTGAGGCAAGATTCTGGGGTAGTTGCTCACTGACGAGTTGGTGAAGTAGACAAAGTGTGTGATAGTCCCGTAAGTTGTCCTGACACCAGCCCCCCTAACTAGGTGTACGAAGTATTGCCATAGTCACATTGGCGAGTGTCGGAGATGTAACCCTCACAAGCATTCATTGTTATCTCTAGCCGTCTTGCGTTTCCACCATTCGTACCATGCTGAATTTCACTACTGGCCATTAAAATTGCTACACCACGAAGATGACGTGCTACAGACGCGAAATTTAACCGACAAGAAGAAAATGCGGTGATATGCAAATGGTTAGCTTTTCAGAGCATTCACACAAGGTTGGCGCCGGTGGCGTCACCTACAACGTACTGACATGAGGAAAGTTTCCAACCGATTTCTCATACACAAACAGCAGTTGACCGGCGTTGCCTGCTGAAACGTTGTTGTGATGTCTCGTGGGAGGAGGAGAAATGCCTACCGTCACGTTTCCGACTTTGATAAAGGTAGGATTGTAGCCTATTGTGATTGCGGTTTATCGTATCGCGACATTGCTGCTCGCGTTGGTCGAGATCCAATGACTGCTAGCAGAATATGGAATCCGTGGGTTCACGAGGGTAATACGGAACGCCGTGCTGGATCCCAATGGCCTCGTATCACTAGCAGTCGAGATGACAGGCATCTTATCCGCATGGCTGTAACGGATCGTGCTGCCACGTCTAGATCCCTGAGTCAACAGATGGGGACGTTTGCAAGACAACAACCATCTGCAAGAACAGTTCGACGACGTTTGCAGCAACATCGAGTATTAGCTCAGAGACTATGGCTGCGGTTACCTTTGACGCTGCATCACAGACAGGAGTGCCTGCGATGGTGTACTCAGCCACGAACCTGGGTGCACGAATGGCAAAAAATCATATTTTCGGATGAATCCAGGTTCTGTTGACAGCATCATGATGGTTGCATGCGTGTTTGGTGACATCGCGGTGAACGCACATTGGAAGCGTGTATTCGTCATCGCGATACTGGCGTATCACCCGGCGTGATGATATGGGGTGCAATTGGTTACACGTCTCGTTCACCTTGCAATTGTACTTGAATTACGTAACCATTACGGCACCTAACCTCAATCTCTCGATACCAGGAATATTCTACTGTGTTTCTGTAAAATAGTTAACATAGTTCTGTGACAACATTCGGATTTGATTTCATTAATGTAGAGGTACTTCGATACATCGATATGTATATATTGCAGTGATATTATTCTTATGTTTATTCTTTCTTTTGTCACTATGTTCTTTGACGTACTTTTAACTCTTATTTTTGGGCGCGTAAGCGGTTATTAGAGAGTCAAGCTTTGGTCGTCATGTTAAAAAGACGCATATTGTAGTCAGTTTATGAAATGTGAACTTTAACAGTGAGGAAGCTATTTTCAAGTATGTTTTATATTGTGAAGTGATGTTTTGGAACGAGTTACGAGATATTTCAACAAAAGTAATAAAAAAGAAGTGTAACTTAAATTCGGAGTGCTGATTACTTTTTTTCATCAACATTGTCCTAACTTGCAAAAGTTTAATCTTCAAAAATGGTTTATGAAACACATCTATAAAACTTTTGAATGTCGCAGAATAACACCTAGGCCTCTTTGCATCCGAGCTTGGAATCATCACTACCTAGATTTTCGACGATTGAGCCATGAGTTCACAACGAGACCAGCGTGGGAAACACGAAAAGATGAATGCCTAGTTTATCCATTATTTCAAGAAATGACTTTATTAACTGTGCTCTAATGACACCTGCCACATAATATAACTTAGTTGTTGCCCGAAAATGCAATATTTAGCAGCTTGAGCAACACTACAATCATAATTAATTTTTGAACTTTGTTGTGGTAGGGTTGTTAGAACCTCTTGTTCGCAATGACGGCACTTTGAACAGTGGACGCTACATTTCAGATGTGTTACGACCCGTGGTTCTACACTTCATTCGATCCCTGCGAAACCCTGCAGCCGCGGTGGTCTAGCGGTTCTGGCGCTGCAGTCCGCAACCGCGGGACTGTTACGGTCGCAGGTTCGAATCCTGCCTCGGGCATGGGTGTGTGTGATGTCCTTAGGTTAGTTAGGTTTAAGTAGTTCTAAGTTCTAGGGGACTTATGACCTAAGATGTTGAGTCCCATAGTGCTCAGAGCCATTTGAACCATTTTTGAAACCCTGCATTTCAGCAGTATAATGCACGACCGCATGCTGCAGGTCCTGTAGGGCCTTTCTGGATACAGAAAATGTTCGACTGCTGCCCTAGCCAGCACATTCTCCAGATCTCTCACCAATTGAAAACGTCTGGTCAGTGGTGGCCGAGCAACTGGCTCGTCACAATACGCCAGTCTCCTGATGAACTGTGGTATGGTGTTGAAGCTGCATGGGCAGCTTTACCTGTACACGGCATCCAAGTTCTGTTTGACTCAATGCCCAGGCGTATCAAGGCCGTTATTACGGCCAGAGGTGGTTGTTCTGGGTACTGATTTCTCAGGATCTATGCACCCAAATTGGTTGAAAATGTAATCACATGTGAGTTCTAGTATAATATATTTATCCAATGAATACCCGTTTATCATCTGCATTTATTCTTGGTGTAGCAATTTTAACGGTCAGTAGTGTACATAGCAATAGCGGAGGTTCGGTAGAACGAGCGGTTGCATGAATATGCATCTCACATGCTGTGGAAATACGTTTCGAAACTTTCTGGGAGCATAGAGGCAGTCGAAAGTCTTCTGGAAAATGGCGACACTATTACCCGTCAAATTTAAATACTCATCCAAAATTCTCTGCTTTCGAATATGATATTAAGATGTTGTCAAGTTGAATAGGAGGCAACTGGTGCGCCTCCTTGTCAGCTTGAATCTATCTTTTACTATCACGGGTTTTTCGTGAGGCAGACGTAGGAGGGCTCTACTGGAAATAGTTTTAGCAGAAAACAACACCATGATGCATAGCACATGTCTTCTAAAGTCTACCAATGGAGTGGCGTGAGCATCTTTATGACTTCCTCGCGCTTACTAAGCGGACGTGTGACGAAACGTGCTGCTCTTCTTTGTATCTTTTTTACATTTCTGCTACCACTCTATTTGGCGAGGATCTCATACAACAAGCAGTATTCAAGTAACTGTCGAAAGAAGGTTCTGTGTGCCACTTGTTTCGTGGATGGACGACGCTTCGGGAGCATTGTTCCAGTGATTAGTCTTACGTGTGTTTTCCACTTTAAATCGTTCCATATACATATTTACTGAATTTGAGTGCTTCCAGTGATGGTTCTGCAATCCTGTAAATAAACAATAACGTAGATTTCCACCTACGTTATGTTCGTTTGTGCTGATTATGAGAATCAGCGACTAATCCCTGCAACAAGTTTTCATCCTCGGCAGGACTTCTGCATTTCGCAACACCTTTGTGTATACATTAGCATCAGCCGCTAACAGCCTTATGAAGCTTCCGACGTAACTAATAACGTCATTTATGAGTAATGTGAAAAGTTACGGTCCCATTACAATCCAATAGCCATACCTGAAGTCAGTTTTCACCTGAGGTTTCCTCTCTGTTGGGAATGGTGTGCTGTGTTCTGTTTGCTAGAAACTATTCTATCCATACATGATCCGTACGCCCGAACTTTCTTCATTAGGAGCAGTACGGATGCTGGAATAGGAGCAAATTCCTTTGTAAAATTGAATAGGTACTCATGCAGATCCAGTCGCCGCCCTACGTTTAGCGAAATTAGTAGATTTTCGTATTGTAGTGTCACAAATTTCGGTATTAGGTATTTTAAAAGGGAATGGCATCCGTCCATATTGTACAACTAACATTGTCAAACCCAATAACTAACGTGCCAACCTAATGAAGATACGGGGTAAAGACCAGGCAAAAGAAGAAGAGGATGCAACTCATTTGAAGCGATCTTCTGTAGCACCACACTTCAAAAGCATTTATTTTTTTCTTGTCTGTACTTTTCACCGACCTCGTTTACAAATCTACATGATTACCTTGCAATTCACAATTAAGTGCCTGGCGGACAGTTCGGCGAACCACCTTCATGGAATTTCTCTACCGTTCCACTCTCGAAAAGCGTGCCGGAAAAACGAACACTTAAATATGTCCGTGAGAGGTCTCATTTCTCTTATTTTGTTATGATGATTATTACTCCTCATGTAGGTGGGCACCAACAAAATGTTTTAACACTCTGAATACAATACAATACAATACACCCACCGCAACGAAAACGCCTTTGTTTCAATAATTGCAACCCGAATACACGTACAACTATCATATCCGTAGCACTCTCTTCCCTATTTGGCGTTAATACGAAACGTTCTACCCTTCTTTGAACACCGCACAGGAATACATCGGAAAAGGTGGGCTTCAGACAGATACTTTCAGAGATTTATACAAGATAACATATTTCTATTTGAGAGAGGAGCTTATCATTATACTACCAGTCTGCATTGTTTAACCCGCTTTATTTGTGCTATCGCCAGTTATTTTGCTTTCAAATATTGAAACTCACCTAATACTTTCAGTGCCCCACTTCTATGTGGATGTTCATCTTATAACCTGTTTTCAAGATACTACCAATTCCGTTGGACTAGTCTTCCATGTCCTTGGCAGTTTCTCACTGAAATACACTGTCACTGCCAACAATTAAAATTTTAATTCTTATCCCTGGACTTTAATTCTGTTTCCCAAATGTTTCTTTAGTTTACTTGCGGCTTGCTCAATGAGCAAACTGAATAATATTGAGCGGAGAGTGCCGCCCTTACTCCTTTCTCAACTAATGTTTCCCTTTCATGAACCTCGACTCTTACAGCAGTAGTGTGGCTTCTGTATGAGTTATAAATAATCTTTCAATTTCTGCGTTTTATTGCTGACAGTTTCCACTCTTCTGCGCGTCATTGACGTCAGCATTTTGCAACCATGGACAGTTAAACTTAAGGGTCATAGAAATATTATGTACAAAACTAGAATCATCACCCGGTTGGACACCAAAAAATATACTTCCTGTGCTGAAAATTCTGATTTACACCTAAAGAACACGGATCGCATTGAAGTTCTACATCTGCATTCGGCCTGCTAAGATAGACATAAATAATAATTTGACCATAGTCTAGTAAACCGAAAACTTGTTAACAGAATAAACCGATACTGTGAATATATAATAATTTGAGCTTTACGTGTTTTTATAAAAAGGTGTACACAAGGTGTTACAAAAAGGCACGGCCAAACTTTCAGGAAGCATTCCTCACACACAAAGAAAGAAAATACGTTATGTGGACATGTGTCCGGAAACGCTTACTTTCCATGTTAGAGCCCATTTTATTACCTCTCTTCAAATCACATTAATCATGGAATGGAAAAACACAGCAACACAACGTACCAGCGTGACTTCAAACACTTGGTTACAGGAAATGTTCAAAATGTCCTCCGTTGGCGAGGATACATGCATCCACCCTCCGTCGCGTGGAATCCTTGATGCGCTGATGCAGCCCTGGAGAATGGCGTATTGTATCACAGCCGTCCACTATACGAGCACGAAGAGTCTCTACATTTGGTACCGGGGTTGCGTAGACAAGAGCTTTCAAATGCCCCCATAAATGAAAGTCAAGAGGGTTGAGGTCAGGAGAGCGTGGAGGCCATGGAATTGGTCCGCCTCTACCAATCCATCGGTCACCGAATCTGTTGTTGAGAAGCGTACGAACACTTCGACTGAAATGTGCAGGAGCTCCATCGTGCATAAACCACATGTTGTGTCGTACTTGTAAAGGCACATGTTCTAGCAGCACAGGTAGAGTATCCCGTATGAAATCATGATAACGTGCTCCATTGAGCGTAGGTGGAAGAACATGGGGCCCAATCAAGACATCACCAACAATGCCTGCTCAAACGTTCACAGAAAATCTGTGTTGATGACGTGATTGCACAATTGCGTGCGGATTCTCGTCAGCCCACACATGTTGATTGTGAAAATTTACAATTTGATCACGTTGGAATGAAGCCTCATCCGTAAAGAGAATATTTGCACTGAAATGAGGATTGACACATTGTTGGATGAACCATTCGCAGAAGTCTACCCGTGAGGGCCAATCAGCTGCTGATAGTGCCTGCACATGCTGTACATTGTATGGAAATAACCGGTTCTCCCGTAGCACTCTCCATACAGTGACGTGGTCAACGTTACCTTGTGCAGCAGCAACTTCTCTGACGCTGACATTAGGGTTATCGTCAACAGCACGAAGAATTGCCTCGTCCATTGCAGGTGTCCTCGTCGTTCTAGGTCTTCGCCAGACGCGAGTCATAGGCTGGAATGTTCCGTGCTCCCTAAGACGCCGATCAATTGCTTCGAACGTCTTCCTGTCGGGACACCGTTCTGGAAATCTGTCTCGATACAAACGTACCGCGTCACGGCTATTGCCCCGTGCTAATCCATACATCAAATGGGCATCTGCCAACTCCGCATTTGTAAACATTGCACTGACTGCAAAACCACGTTCGTGATGAACACTAACCTGTTGATGCTACGTACTGATGTGCTTGATGCTAGTACTGTAGAGCAATGAGTCGCATGTCAACACAAGCACAGAAGTCAACATTACCTTCCTTCAATTGGGCCAACTGGCGGTGAATCGAGGAAGTACAGTACATACTGACGAAACTAAAATGAGCTCTAACATGGAAATTAAGCGTTTACGGACACATGTCCACATAACATCTTTTCTTTATTTGTGTGTGAGGAATGTTTCCTGAAAGTTTGGCTGTACCTTTTTGTAACACCCTGTATACATAATAAAGTGTGCAGCATCTTGGTAACTAAGAGATGTTGCCGAAAATCACCTACAACAGTTTCCTAAAGCTGAATTCACTGTATCTCCTAACTTCATTGGCTGCTATCGCGGTTCGAATTCCCTCTTGACTGAATGTGCGACAACGGCCTGTGAAGCAGGCGGCGTCGCATCTGTGTCTGCTGATAACTCGCCGGCTGGCACAACGTTCAGCTTCCTGCCCCGAGAAAAGTTATCTGCGGTCGCAGATCCGGCCAGAAATCCCGCAGGAAAGTATTTTCCTCTCTAGGCGACAAACTCGCGATCATTCTGATCATTTACAAAAATATAAAAGACATCTATTCAGCCTTCTACCTTTAAAAAAGTCATAAGAAGAGGTTATCTTTCTTTCATCAGCTGTGTCAGATAGACGTCTGATTGTGAGGGAGGAATGTAACTGAATTTAAAGATTAGCATCACACCATACTAATACTGAATGCAAATAGTTGTACACGTTACTTTCATTAGGAATGAACAGTTGGCACAAAGGTTTAAAAAGATTACAGGCGTATCAAACGAGCGCGGAGACTCGTTTAGAGGAGAGAGTAAGGACTTAAAACTGAGACTTTAAGAGAGCTCGTGTTAGTGTTCTTTGGACTTCTGTGACTTTCGCCTCTGGTATTACATCATTACGTGAAAGTTAAAACACGAAATCGTATTCTCCAAATAATAACAGGCAATAGGGAGCCAAAAAAAAAGAAAAAAAACAATAATCCATCTCAACGCCTGTATCTTATGGCCTGGATATACATGAGAGTTTTTTGCTCTCAGATAGTTTAGTACTCTTAGTTAATACTCACAGAATTGCCATACGCTAGGGGCGAATATTTTCTGATAGTTACTGTCTAATAGTTCCTTTCAAGCACTTCCTTTTACTGTCTGATAGTTCATTGCAAGCACTTTCTGTAAGAGTCTTCGAGAGAAGATATCGGAAGAGTTTACACGCAGCAGGGCGAGAGTGTCTGTGAGGGCTGATAAATCGCTCTCCGTGAGTTTTTTCTGTCGTAGTTCTGTGCACTGAGGAAGACGTTGCGATGGTAGAGCGTCGGGCTGCAGTTGTATTTTTAATGCCTTTACTGGCGAAGAAAAAGCGCAAACGACCATGTTCGTGTTGTAAAGAGAGTGGCTTAGGCGGCGGGATGATTCTGGATCAAGCAAGAATCTCATTGTAGAGCTTGGGATTGAAAATCCACGATATTGAAATTGTACGAGAAAGACAGCGATGGAGATGGAACAAATACTCTGACCCAAAATTGCCAGTCTAGATATTAGCATGTGTAAATCCTAAAGACAGACTGCTTATGACACCAATATTTCGAGCATCAGTTAACTCTGTTCTTTTTGATGTTTGATAAGATAACAATTACGACGAAATAGCATTACACGTTTCATGCTGAAACTCATATCCGTTCAAATCCAAAGACAGCGTAAATCTGATAATTGAAGCATTGCCGAGCGTGCATTTATTTTAACCTTTTCCCTTGTATTGATTTAAGAAAAGACTCGTAAATTTCTGAAGGTCTGTTCTTCAACAATCAGTAAGTAATATAATCAATAAATACCATGTCATTCAGATTTATAGATTGTGTACAGCTGTATTACTTCAAGTTAAACGGTAATTTTCCGAATTCCACAACGATTACATTCAAACATAACTTCACTTTTTCTCTATGTTAATGAATCTATGCCATAAAGCTAGTTTGCCTGATTCCTTGAAGTCTAGGTATTCTGGTAAATATCTTCTTTGGAGGTGCTAAATCTATAGCCATTTCAGCCAACAAACTTTGCTTCTTATCTCAGATCCATAAAGATGGCATTTCATCATGCAGACTAATTAAATGGACAACTTCGTCCTGAGTCCACTTTCTTGCAGCGTTCATCATTACTTTTTCTTGCCGATAAATCGCTGACATTCACTTTCAGTGCGTATCAATCGCGAGAGTAGTCTCAATTGTCTCACCAATGATATTATAGAGCCATTGCTTGCAGTGTTAAATTGGTGCAGTAGGTAGCACGTTAGTCTATCTTCCACAGTTTGATATTAAGGCGGGATGGAGTATCTTCAGCTACAATTTTTGTAATTCTGTTCATTAATACTATACGCATCACAAAAGTTTTACGTCACCTCGGTTCCGAGAGTTCCAGAACCTGTACAGAAAATTGGAATAGAGATGAACGTAAACATCATTTCCGCCCTTTTTATTGTTCATGAAAACCACACATTGCATGTTGTACCACCATACAGCGAGACCTTAAGAGGTGGTGGTCCAGATTGTAGTATACAGCGGTACGTCTTATAACCAGTAACACGTCCTATTGCATTGATGCATGCCTGTATTCGTCGTGGCATACTATCCACAAGTTCATCAGGGCACTGTTGGTCCAAATTGTCCCAATCCTCAACGGCGATTCGGCATAGATGCCCCAGGGTGGTTGGTGGGTCATGTCGTACATAAACAGCCCTTTTCAATCTATCCCAGGCATGTCCAATACGGCTCATATCTGGAGAACATGCTGGCCACGCTAGTCGAGCCATGTCGTTATCCTGAAGGAAGTCATTCACAAGATGTGCTCGATGGCGGCGCGAATTGTCGCCCATGAAGACGAATGCCTCGCCAATATCTGCCGATATGGTTGCGTTATCGGTCGGAGGATGGCATTGTTGTACCATACAGCCGTTACGGCGACTTCCATGACCACCAGCGGCGTACGTCGGCCCCACGTATTGCTACTCTAAAACAGCAGGGAACCTCCGCCTTGTTGCACCCACTGGACAGTGTGTCTAAGGCGTTCAGCCTGACCGGGTTGCCTCCAAACACGTCTCCGACGATTGTCTGGTTGAAGGCATATGCGACGCTCATCGCTGAAGGCCGGTCCATTCGGCATGTTGTTGGGCCCATCTGTACAGCGCTGCTTGGTGTCGTGGTTGCAAAGATGGACCTCACTATGAACGTCGGGAGTGAAGTGGGGCATCATGCAACCTACGGCGCACATTTTCAGTGGTAACACGACGTCCTGTGGCCGGCCGCTGTGGCCGAGCGGTTCTAGGTGCTTTAGTCCGGAACCGCGCTGCTGCTGCGGTCGCAGGTTCGAATCCACCCTCGGGCATGGATGTGTGTGATGTCCTTAGGTTAGTTAGGTTTAAGTAGTTCTAAGTCTAGGGGACTGATGACCTCAGATGTCCCTTAGTGCTTAGAGCCATTTGAACCTTTTTTGGACGTCCTGTGGCTGCACTAAATGCATTATTCAACATAGTGGCGTTGCTGTCAGAGTTTCTCCAAGCCATAATCAATAGGTAGCGGTCATCCAGTGCAGTAGTACCCCTTGGGCGGCCTGAGCGAGGCATGTCATCGATAGTTCCTGTCTCTCTGTATCTCCTCCACGTCCGAACAACATCGCCTTGGTTCACTCCGAGACGCCTGGCCACTTCTCTTGTTGAGAGCCCTTCCTGGCATAATGTAATAATGCGGATGCGAATGAACCGTGGTATTGACCGTCTAGGTATGGTTGGACTAAAGACAACAGGAGCCGTGTACCTCCTTCCTGGTGGGATGACTGGAACTGACTGGCTGTCAGACCCCCTCCATCTAATAAGCGTTGCTCATCAACGGTTGTTTACATCTTTGGGCAGGTTTAGTGAGATCTCTGAACAGTCAAATGGACTATGTCTGTGATACAGTGTCCATAGTCAACGTTATCTTTAGGATTCTAGGAATCGGGATGTGTATATAACATGTCTATCATTTTTTATTTGTTATTTGCCGCGGCATTGTTTAAGTCTAGAACTTTCAAAATTCGCTAACCAGTTGTGCTGTTCATTCAGGAGGCAAAACGGGTGATTACTTCTCCCAGAAAAGTGCCATGACCACATATTGTGGCTCAAAACACGCAGTTTCCTGGCTACTTTTATTTTATGTGTGCATGAGTACGACAAAATTTATTACCAAGATGTGGTAGTGTACAAATTGCGAAATATGGCACAAATCTAGGACACATTATGGCCGCTCAGCACTCTCCGAGTACTCTCAGCTCTGTCGACAATGCCGGTATAGTTTTTCTTGTCTGAGAGCTACGGCGAGTGGCTCTCGAGGGCGACAATCTGATATCATTCCCACTCTCGGACTCTGCCGGCGAGCTGAGTCTCAGCGCTGTTCACACAACAGGCATTATTCGCCAAAGCTGTCTTAGAGTGAAAAACTGTCACCCATATACATAGCTTTAAAAAGCACTCTAAGGCTCACGGTAACCGTGACATCCTTCTCGAGGACTGCCGCATTACTCTCTGATATTGCGCCTTAGAAGCCTGCAAATTAACACTCTCGTTATAAGTTTGTGGGTTTCCACAGTAAGTGGCATTTTGAATAAAATAATTTTGGATATTTGGCCGCACTGTTATAAAAACACTAAAGGAGCTAAATTGCCGACGTTCCCACCTATTTCAGCCGAAGGCCTGTCGAAAGTGGTTATAGCTTCCTCATTTTAGTCACTCGTCTTTGTGGTTGTTTTGAAAGCGAGATAGAACGTGTGCGAATTTGTAAGACGAGCAATTGTCGAATTTCTTTTCGAAATCATGCCTAACGTTTGCACAGTGTGTAACTGCAATTCACAAAAGAGGTAAAGCTATGAGCATATCTTATTTCAAGTGCGCACTGTTTACAAATGTTATCTGGTAGTGGTTGTAAATTTGTGTTATACACTAGTACAGAAAGAGCATTTATCTGTTGAAATGTACGTGAGTATGTCAATTTATTATTTTACTCTAGGTTTCGTAATTTCGTTGCGAAGTCATGTACAATGCCCTTTTGTTTTGCCTACTGAGATCACTGTTCAATTTTCATCACTCTGGTCGCGGTGTTTCCTTTTTATTGGTGAGTACCACACTAATGTGCCTGCGCCCCGCACTTCGTGTCAGTTACTTTCATGTCTCATTAATTGTTTACGGTTTTCTCACTGATTGGTTCGCTTTCAATACATCGAGTATTTTGCCCTAAAGAGCGCACGAACTCTCGCTATCATTTCCTTATGTAATTTATGTATTGTTTTTTGGCACATAGGTTGCTTGTGCCTGTAGTGTTCCAAATTTATGAATTCATGGTCTTTCCCACAACGTGAAGGCTGTTTCGCTTTTCCCTTATTCTTAAGAGCAATATACATATTGCAATTCAATTGCAGCATCTCTATTACTTCTGTAGCCCTTCCCCCAATCCCTAAATAATCATACCTCAGCTTAACACCTGTTGCGCGTTCCGATGCTGAAGGATCGAACAGAGAAGCAGTTTAGGGAGTAGGCCCTGGTCTATATGTAAAATTGCAGGAAGTAGTGACAGAGTCACAGATACGTTTTGGATCGTTCTTACTCATCATTTTAGTCAATTCGACACGAAGAATGATATATCAGCTATATAATTCCCCCAAGCCTTCTTGGGCCTGTATGATCTTGATTATTTATTTATACAGGGACCACATGTTAATGTACCAATGGTGACTTGTCACGGAGGAAATGAAACATTTTGCAAATTCTTTTTCCACTTGTTGGCGGGCTTTAATTACATTGGCATGTTCTTCTTAATTTTAGCGTGCAATTTCAAGAATCGCTAATTCGTTTAAGGCAGCTATCTCACGTACGTGGCTATTGCAGCCGACAAGTGCTGCTCAATAGCGCTGCAGCATCAGGTCGCATTGTAAAGCGCATCCCCTATGATCGTTTCTCAACATTCACCAACTAATTTGGAAACCACATTCTTATTCATGCTCCCATCCCCTCATTTACGTCTCGTGTGAGTAAGGCTTAAACACAGTCTGCAATGTGATTTCACGCAGCTCCATTCTTAAGATCTGCTCCCCTTTTATGAAACATGTGTGACAGGCACGTGTCCAGGGATCGGTTCTGGTGGTGGTCACATTTCGTTACAGTCTCTCCTGCTGCAAATAGACCTTCCTATCGCCTTCATGTTTAAAGTGCCACAAATGTCGAAGACGTTAGTAATGAAAGTAAAACAATGTTTTAATATGATAAAGTCCACGATGCAGTACACCACAAAAACCTGTTCAACATTCTTAATCAATTCTGGGCTGACCTTAAGCTGTAGGGATTAATTAGATCCATATCTACATCCATATTCTGCCCGCATCTCGTGGTCGTGCGGTAGCGTTCTCGCTTCCCACGCCCGGGTTCCCGGGTTCGATTCCCGGCGGGGTCAGGGATTTTCTCTGCCTCGTGATGGCTGGGTGTTGTGTGCTGTCCTTAGGTTAGTTAGGTTTAAGTAGTTCTAAGCTCTAGGGGACTGATGATCATAGATGTTAAGTCCCATAGTGCTCAGAACCATTTGAACATCCATATTCTGTGGGTCACTGTGAAGAGCATGGCAGAGGGTACGTCCCACAGTACCAGTTATTGTCACTTTTTCCGTTTCATTTACGTATAGATCGCGGGGAGAATCAGTGCTTAAATGTATCTGCGCGTTCTGTAATTAATCTAATACCGTATAGGAGCTATATGTAGGGAGATGTAGTATATTGCTATCCTGACCGACACAAACACCATGATAAAATTCCTAGGTTGACTCTCAAACACCTTTGAGATTAAAGGAGGAATCAGACGAGGCTATGGGGTGTCTCCGGTGGTTTTCAAGCGTGTTATTGAAAAAATCATTAGCAACCGGCGAGCGAGATAGATGGTCACCGACTGTAGCCCGATAAGAATGCGAACTAAATCCAAGAGACTCACTGGTAGCTAGCTAGCTAGACACTGCTAGCTATTCCCAGTTATATAGCCATTACAAACTGAGTAGAAGTTACTAGTATTCAAATCGAAATGTGGAAGAGAACAAACTGGGCTGCAAGTATTATTTGAAAAAAACGAGGTAATGACTAATATCAGAGATGTCCCCCCTCCAAAACTCCACACGAAAATAGAGACATCAACAGAGTAGAAAAATTGAAGTACCTGACCATTATGAGAAACGGACAGGACAAGGAAGCACTTAAGAAACGAATACGTAAACTAGAAGTAGCCTACCAAACGTCGCATACCATCTACAACACAAAATATCTTTCACAAAACACTAACGTACATCAATATGAAACGGTTCTGAAGCCAGTAGTTATGTATGCAGCCGCAATCCTATCCATAAATGCAAATAAAATCCTCAAAGAACTGGAGAAGAAGAAAGCGCGCAGAATCATTAGGGCGATGATGGGATCTAACTATACGAACATCATCCGCCAAAAGCAATCCAACAAAGAAGTTACGCAAAATAAAGAAAATTATATCCACAATCCTCATACGATTTTATGGTCAGGTCAAACAAATGGACAGAAACCGGTTGATCAAGAAGATCTTCCACTTTCGTGATTCGAACCCCTCGTTTACAAACACTTACGAAGGCCTTCAGCTCCTACAGATTGTACCGAAATACTCCTATGACATGGAGCTCTTTCGCAAGGAGACAGTGACGAACGACCTACACCGCAGGGGGAAAACGCGGTACCCGTTGGAAGGAGGAGCGTAAACAAGCACACTCAGAAGGAATGAAGGAAATCTGATCTTCAAGGTAAGCGAAGTTCACCTTCAAATGTAACAAAACTTAAACTGCTATTAGATGGCCCCAACGAAATACTAATTTGTTTACATCAGTGCGTCGGGCTTTCAATAAGTAAAGCAACACTTTTTTATTTAAAAATAAAGCCGGTTGCTTTTGTTCGGGATTCCAAGACTCTATGTTATTCCCCACTCTTTTGCCTTCAAAACTTCTTGTTTCAACTTAATCGCCATTAAATGCAACGGTCTTACGCGACCTTTCTGGGAGGGCCTGTACACCCGCATGGTACCACTCTACCGGAACCAATATTTTGCTGCATCAGTAACCCCTACCATCAACCATGTTCTGCTTCTCAAGGTGTGCATCATTCATTATGCCAAAGGTGCGAGATACGGGCTGTAGGGTGGACGAGGAAGAACAGTCCAATGAAGTTTTGGAAGCTCCTCTCGTGTGAGGCTTGCATTGACAGTGTAAGTAGGCTGTTTAGGTTTTTATGTTGGTAACGCCACGTAGCGCTCTGTATGAAAATCACTGACTGCGCTGTGTGCAGTCTGTGGCTGGTTGGCACTTCTGGAATATTCGCTATTGTAGTTTTGGGCAGTTGTATGTGAACAGCGCGTAGCGTTGCGCAGTTGGAGGTGAGTATATATATATATATATATATATATATATATATATATATATATATATATACTTTTGAACACTATTAAGGTAAATACATCGTTTGTTCTCTATCATCTTTCATTTGCTAACTATGGCTATCAGTAGTTAGTGCCATCAGTAGTTAGAAGCTTTTATTTAGCTGGCAGTATTGGCGCTCGCTATATTGCAGTAGTTCGAGTAACGAAGATTTTTGTGAGGTAAGTGATTCGTGAAAGGTATAGGTTATTGTTAGTCAGGGCCATTCTTCTATAGGGATTATTGAAAGTCAGATTGCGTTGCGCTAAAAATATGATGATCAGAACAAGCAAAGAGAGAAATGTCTGGGCACGTTCAGTTTTGCTCAGCTGTTTGAAAATCAAATAACGTAAGAGGTTTACTAGCACAGTAATTTATAATTTTCCAGAAGGAGAAGTTCGTTTGCATTTTTGTGACTACGAATATGCTGAAATCTTTTCTTCAGTTTACTAATAGTTACTATAAAATCAGTCTTGACCCCAAATTTATTTACTCTGGTAACCGGTTTCGACCACGCCTGTGGTCATCTTCAGACCAAAATGCTGTATGAGCAGGACCCTGCAGTGATTTACCACCAGAAGGAGGCTCCCGCTCGTACAGCATTTTGGTCTGAACATGACCACAGGCGTGGTCGAAACCGGTTACCAGAGTAAATAAATTTGTGATCAAGACTGATGTTAATAGTAACTATTACTAATAACATTGATCACTGTCTTCTCCCACGATGTATTCAAAAGTGATTTTCTTCAGTTTGCTGAGGATAGCACTTCAGACTTGATCGTTGAACTACGACGGAGAGCATCAGACAGGGTAACCACTTCGGAGTCCCAGAAAACCGAAACCACGACCGGTTTATTGCCGTTTTGTTTCCGGTTCTAAATGATGAACCCATGTTTCATCAACTGAGACAATGTTCGACAAAAAATTTGTTGTGATCAGCCACATAATGCGCAAGCAATTCCGCTCAGATGGTCCTTCGTTGGTCTTTATGGTCTTCAATTAGGCGGCGAGGAACCCAGCGAACAAACAACTTTGAGTACCGCAACTGGTACACTAGTGTGTCAGCACTACCATCAGAGACGTTCATTTGAGGACCAGGGTGTTTGATTGTGATCCGTCTTTCACCTAAAATGAGAGCGTGCGCACGCTGCACACGTAATTAGTTATGAACAACAACATAGCTCGCGAGATATTCACTTCTAAACGCATATTACGTCTTCACTGCAGAAGCCACAGAAGTCTCACAAGTGCACAAGTCGGCGCTACGAAATATTTCTAATTCCCGCGACCACACGCAAACTGCTACATTCCCACATAGTTCCTGCGACCGAACGTCGCTGCTTCCCACTCAGCCCTCCTCGCTTCTCTCTCGAAACGATGCTTCTCCCGCACTTCCGTACAGTCTTTCCACATGTCCTTTTTGGAACGATCGCTGTGATTGGCTAGAGTGCTCCCGCCCTGTCTCCAAGCCAACGCAAACTCACAAACATAATGAAACGCATTCGAAATACTCGATTTACATTTAAATAATTTGGAATTAAATAAATATTCCTACCGCTGGACCATAAACAAGCTCTAACACACATTATGAAATACATAAACAAATTAAATAAACATATATCAAATGAATAGAAGTAGGCCAGCAGCCTAATGTGTCTGTGCTTTCTGAAACAAAGTAAATAATTGACCAATTTCTTCATGAATAGTATACATCGGATATAAACAAAGACACAGATTAATAAATATATTTATAAGCATGCTGCTACCGTTTTTTCGTGTAACTGTGGAGTACTTATGGTCTGACGCGATCGATAGTAATCGGCCCCTTTGACCTCCAATAACTCATTTACTATTCAAGTACATGCCTGTCATTTATACCAATTTAGCTGGCCTTGTGGCCGAGCGGTTCTAGGCGCTTCGGTCAGGAACCGCGCGACTGCTACGGTCGCAGGTTCGAATCCTGCCTCAGGCATGGATGTGTGTGATGCCCATAGGTTAGTTAGGTTTAAGTAGTTCTAAGTTCTAGGGAGCTAATGACCTCCGATGTGAAGTCCCATAGTGCTCAGAGCCATTTGAACCGTTTTTATACCAATTTAGGTTTACACTAATAGCTTCGTTGCTGGGTGTTACTTGTATAATTTATCGTCAGAGACTAAACTTTAAACTAATAAAGATATTGAAAATCTGATTACATCATCAGAATCGTCGTGCAAACAATGGTAATGCACTTGTTTCTTTTTGAGGTATCATGATTCATAAGGCTATTATTAATTTCTATACGAACTGTGAAATGTCTGCCATTAAGGTTTCACGAAGTCCGCCATCTTTGGCACTCCCGGCATGTTTCCTTCATCGACACAGTGTCACCATGGAATTCACAGCCAAGCGGTGGCCGTTTTGCGGCATCAGGAGGTTGCTAACGAGCCACGGCTTGCCGAGCGGGCCCGAGCGGTGATCGCCAAATCTGAACTTAAAATACTTCCAGGGCGCCGCAACTTCCGCGTTACCTCACACCATTGACATAGAATTTGTCTGTACATAGAAGGAAAATTTCTGTCTCTTGAACATAAAGGAGCTAGAGACACATGTCCAGACCCTTCTGAGACTGACCAACGAGTTAGATGCCAGACTTAAGGAACTAGAGACATACATTCACATCATTCTACGAAAGAGTGTGCATGATTTAGCTGTGAAAGTTGATGGAGATGAAAATAAAGTACATGACTTAACTGTAAAGGTTGAGTGAAACGTAAATTAGGTGCAGCCTGAGAAGCAGCCCACTTACTATACAACGAGGTTTCAACTAAGCTTAAGGTCATTGCTGCACAGGAGGATGTTCAAGAGACGTTGTGGCTGCTAAGGTTAGGACATCCGGGTTGAAAGCAGACCACTTCTAAACCAGTTACTGAATCTCTCTTTCGAGGTCTGGTGTGCTGGCCAGCCTGTGGATGGTTTTTAAGGCGGTTGTCCATGTGCCTCGGCGAATGCGGGCTGGTTCCCCTTATTCCACCTCAGTTACACTATGTCGGCAATTGCTGCGCAAACACTGTCTCCACGTACACATACACGATAATTGCTCTACCATGCAGACCTTTGGGTTACACTCATCTGGAATGAGACGTTTCTGGAGGGGGGGGGGGGGGAGGGGGGGTCTACTGGAGGGCCGAACCGCACAATAACCCTGGGTTTGGGTGGGGAACGCGGTGGGGTGAGTGGACTGCTGTAGCCTGTTGTGGGGTTGTGTACCACTGGGGGCTATGGTCGGGACGAAGCCTCTCCGTCGTTTCTAGGTCCCCAGTTCAATACATACATACATACTGAATCTCTCTATGAACTTTCACCAAAATTATGCAATGATGACGAAGATGCTATTGCTGGTTTCATTAACCAAATGGTTCAAATGGCTCTGAGCACAATGGGACTTAACATCTGAGGTCATCACACCCCTAGAACTTAGAACTACTTAAACCTAACCAACCTAAGGACATCACACACATCCATGTCCGAGGCAGCATTCGAACCTGCGACCGTAGCAGTCGCGCGGTTCCGGACTGAAGCGCCTAGAACGGCTCGACCACAGCGGCCGACTTCATTAACCATCACAGAAATGCTAGGAAAGACAAAAAATTCTGGTCAGTGATGAAAAACCGTACATGTTGAGTATGCAGCCTATAAGTTTAAGTAAAAACAATACAGTTAGGTGAGAGAGAATTTCAAAGAACACCATATCTACTGAACCTCATTTTCCTAAAACCCTCAATAACTAAATTTTCACCCAAAAATCTGGTGATGTATGGTGAAATAATACAATTAACCAGTGTACACAGGACAGCAGGAAACCAATGCAGTGCAAAATACAGAGACATTAGAAACTATTATTATTAGACGGTTGGTATAGCAGTGGTGAAGGTATCGACATTCTGCATGGAGGTCAGCAAATCAGCGGCCTCTGTATGTACACCTTGACGACCCCAGTGAGCTAATAGATCAACTATGACTACTCATGGCGTCAACTACCGTAGGCAATGCTGCTCATTCTAATGAGGTTGTTTCAAAAAATTCAGAGTTTAGAGGAAGAGGTATAATCAAATAAGTATGTAGACAGTAATTGGGTAACTGCACAAACTAGTATGCAAAACATACCCTCATAAGCATGTTATGATTAAATATTTGGATGACTTATTATGGCAGGTTGATCTCGTAAACATGAGGGAATATTCACAGGAGAATAATGAATTCAGTTACGTTTTAACAGTTATTGGTAGATACTCTATATTTCCTTGGGCATTACCAGTTAAAACAAAAATGGGGAGACATGTCACGGATGTGTTCAAGCGTTTGTTGTACACAAGAGTGGGTCAATTCCTAAACAACGTTCAAACTGAACATGTTGGAGAGTTTTACAACAGGTATTTCAAGAGCATGACGCAGCGGTATGGAGTACATTACTACTCAACATTCACCTACCTGAAGGTGAATACTGTGGAACGTCTGAACAGAAAAATAAACCGTAAAATGTGGATGCATTTTCATCTTTGCGGCTCATGCAAATGGACAGATATCCACCCAGAAATAACAGCACAACATAATCGAACCAAACATAGCGCAATAAAATTGAGACCAATCGCAGTTCATGATAATGGACTCGTGGATTCGTGTATATCAATTAAATTTATGTATGCACATAAACAGAAATTTAATGTGGGTTATTTGGTACATATCTCAAAACACAAGAGAGCATTTGAGAAGTCATAACTCCCAAGCTGGTCGCGTGACGTATTCAGAGTTTCCAAAGTGCAGGGAACAAATCGTAGAACTTACAGCTTAAAAGAGAGCAGTGGCTCTGAAATTCCCGGATGCTTTTACACAGCGGAAATGCAGACTAAGTCAGAACTACACGTGTTTCTTATAGAGCTAGTCATAAGACGTCAGCGGAATAGAGCACTAGTTAAATAGCTTGGTTTGCCTGCAACACAAAACAGTTAGATCGACGCTAACGATCTGCCATATAATGGGATGCCCACAGCACAACCAGCACAGTAGCATAACATGTGCCACAGGAGACACATTATAGGAGGTCGTGGCATTATCTACAAACTTCCAACTGAACTGCATATTCTTGGGTGTATTTACTGTTCACCTGGTACAAAGCTTCAAAAACGTTTGGCTTGTGGTGATAAGGGGATTAACCTGCTTGACGAGCAATGTTTGGAGCACGACATTGTCTACGCAAAACATAAAGATTTCCCAGGATGTCACACTGCAGATCGAATTTTAGCTGATAAAGCCAAGGCAATGCATGCCAGAAAGGATATTGTTATAGGACAGTGAATTGCAGCATTTGGAATTGATAAAACATGCATGGTAAAACTAAGCATTGGGCGTGAATTTCAAGCAAGTTTGAACGCTGCACATCTCACACTGAAGAAGAAGAAGACAACGATGGTGAAGAAGAAGAAGATGCCTGGGCAGGGTCGTTTAAAAACTGTATCCAGTCATCGATGTGTGCAGCTAAAAGTTGCCTGAAACATAAATGACTGGATAAAGCAGCCTGGGTTCTGCTAACACCCAATACATCAGGCGGAATTATTCCCTTCCTCATTCCTGCCATCGCACGTCTCTCAGCAAAGGGTTATTCAAATACGCAGTCAGATAGCTTAGGTATTCATTGTTACAGGTTCATTTGTTCCTGTATTTTTTCATATTCAAATACGCAGTCAGATAGCTTATCCATATGTTAGTTTTAAATTTTTCACGTAACAATCTATTGGCGGCTTAAATGACAGTTAAACTGACACTCATACAAAACGCACACAGTGTTATGCAGGTTAGACTCCGATTACTGATAGCTCAGGTTGCTTATCGAGTCAATTTTCACAAACGAAAATAGGCTTTATTTGTTGTAGGTACGTTACAAGATGCATGTGCCCTGTGCCTAGATTACACACACACACACACACACACACACACACACACACACACACACACACACATGCGGGCGACCGCAAATCGCAGCTGACGTGCTACACATTATTCCATTCGTCTGTAATTACAGTTATTATTTTATGGAAAGGGGGCCCAGATGTGAGCTCTACCCAAGTGGTGAACTATGTCTCCCACAAACGGATTCAATAAAGAATATGCATTAATATGTTATTATTATTATTATTATTATTAATGACATTGATTTGAAATTCGTATCGTGAGATCCGCCTCCTTAGCCGAGCGGTCAGCGCGTCAGAATGCTATGCGAGAGGTTCGGGTTCGATTCCCGAACGAGTCGAAAACTTTCTCCACTTTTGTGCTGGGCGTTGTCTTAATCATCTTTTCATCCCATCGACACGCAAGTCGCCTAAGTAGCGACCGGTCTACCCGACGGGAGGCCCTAGCCACATTTCATTCCATCGTCAGTTATAACTGGTTGAATGCCAGAACTCAGAATTTTAGTTTTCCTCAAATTGTGCTGCAAGGCAATTTACCATTTTTCAATCCTATTTGCATATTAAAGTATTCAATTACGAGTAAAATGTCGTCTGAAAATTAGTGTTGTTTTAAAGACTGACCATCGTCCCGTCTACTTTAACAGAACAAACCTCTGAAAACAGCTTTGAACGGCTAGGGTGAATATCGTATGCCGCTGGCGAACTCCTTTGACTACAGAAATCTTGTCACTTATAAAGTCTTCACCTACGGTCACAGTTATCGTTGCCTGTTCGTATTTCCATAGTCTCCAGTCGATTACTTCGATTTATCAGAAAGCGTTTATTTCCGTTAGTGCAGGCAGCATATGGTGTGGTATACTTGGTTCATTTTGATTATTATACAATGAACAGTTTAATATATTACGTGCAAAACGAATGACTTTGGCCTCAGTAAAAAGATGATGTAATATTTCGAAATAGTGGAAAGATTAACTTAATTGGCAACGTACACCACAAGCCACGACGCGTCACCTTGTGAGAGATATTTCCGTCTTTGCACTTGACATTGGACTGCAGCCTATCTTCTGAAAATATTGTCAAGACAGATCCAAACATTCAGCGTCTTACGAAATACGCACTGACGTGAACTTCGTTTACGTTGCGTAGTTCTGAGGCCGACAAAATTTGTAATCTGCTAATTCTTTTGCCGATCATAAATATAATTTCGAAATATTTTGCTATCTCTCTCAACACGTCCCATTGTTTTCTACACTTTTTTTGGGCTGGTGTAGCTTCTATTTTATTCATATTAGCTACAATAATATTTCGTTCATCTCTAGAGACACTGACTTCGAGTGTTAGGAGTAAATAAAAATTGAGGATAAATAACTTACGGGAGAATGTTGTACCTGCCGGGTGGTATACATAAGAACACACGAGATTTTTTGGTCGGTACTTCAGGTTAATGACTTACTTTAAAATCGCATGAAGAAATGCGACCACCATAAACAGTTCCCGCGATTTTCTACAGGTTTTGTTGGCGTTATAAAAGAGTTTGCGTTTTGCGCACATTTTTAAAAATTTCGAGTTCTGCACTTTTAAGTGCTGTATAATGTATTGAAGCTATTTGGAATACGTGAATACGTTGTTAATTCTCCAAGTACAGAATTTTGTGGTGGGTAAAATGCTATATATTTTTAGAGTTATTTGTATAACTCGTGGTCAGTTAAGCCAGTCGTGCACCATCAAATACCCTGAAAGAACATGTGATACTTGCAAATGAACTGCGTTTCTTTACTGTCTCAACAAATTTACCTCTCGTGAAACCGGAAATTTGTATTAGTTCCCAACACCTTCTATTTAAAAATGTATTTGACTTTTAATTGCTTTTCGATAATACTTGGATTTCATTTGAATTCACTTACTGATTATTGGTGTGTAGCGAAGTAATAATGTAATAGGTAGACTATCAAATACAGTACTGACAATATTTTATCGACTGCAAAGCTTTTAAATTTCAGTCGAAATTTTTTTTTCTGGGTACATGATCATGTTTAATGTTGAAACATATTCTCACATTTGTAGGAACCTCAATCTTCGAGGGCAATTTTTGTAGTTTCAGAAAAAGATCGCAGCGCATAAAAAGTGATTGCCGTCATTTAACAATCGCAAACGAAAATATGTCAAATTGTAGTTATCAATCTGGCTAGAGGCTAATGTGTGAAAAGTGTACCAAGGTACAACACTCTCTCACACTAAGGAACTCCGACTGAAGCGCGCTGTGTCTGAAGCAATGGACAGCTTCAGAGGCAAACATATCGGTGCACGTAGATCATACTGAATGATGCAGATTTGTTGAGATGTGTCACTGCGTCGGCTTGGACTTTCAAAGGCGGTTTGACTACATGGGAAAATCGGAACCACTGCAGGAAACGTCAAGCTATTGTGCCCATGTCCGCAACGATGCACCAAATGATAAGTTCGACTTGAGAAAAGATTTTTGTAACGTACGAAGCGAAGAAACGGTTCAGACAGAACATATTAATCACATGCTGAAATAGAGTTAACTTATTCTTCAAATGGTTCAAATGGCTCTGAGCACTATGGAATTTAACACCTGAGGTCATCAGTCCCCTAGAACTTAGAGCTACTTAAACCTAACTAAACTAATGACATCACAAAAATCCATGCCCGAGGCAGGATTCGAACCTGCGACCGTAGCGTAACTTATTACTTAGGCATGTATTTAAGTATGTGTTGAAATTTTAATGTTACTTGTCGTGGAGGGTAATAGGCTGATCGATGGAGTTAAGCTGTTACGGAGAATGACAAATCTTTCAACAACTGGTTACGTGTGTAAAGCCTTGAACACAGTCGGAGGTACATACTTTCAAAACTGCAAATTCTTCATAAGCGAGTACTCGGGACCACCGTGGATGCTCCAGAGCAAAAGTTAAACCATATGGCAACTTCAAGCTCGGATAGTGTGATTGGTAGTGCATTGCCCGGAAAAGCAAAGATCTGAGTTCGAATCCCGGCCCAGCAAACAACCAACTTAGCGTGTACTCTCCGTTGAGCAACCTTATTCTCAACAATAGTCAACTTTATTTCCTAAACAGTATTACGTACAGATACTGAAGTAGTAGAGATGAAAGTTTCGTTCAGATAAATAACCTGAAACGTTATGTCATCAATCATAGTAGGGGACATTTTCACCTTTCCTTTGTTTCTTCAAGCCATCATCCTCACAACTGGTGTGACGCTATCCTCTGGATTTTTCTACCTTGTACTGATCTTTGACTCAATACGCGCTATAATCTCTCTAACATATTACAGATTCTTTTGCCAGTATTATTTTTACCGTTTCAGCGGCAAGTAAAAGATTCATGTCTGGAGTAGAGGATGTTCCACTAACTTGTCCAACCTTGTGGTAAGAGTCTCCCATAGACCTTTTCTCACTTACTCATTTTAGAATGTCCTCATTTCGTATTTCATCTCTCTTGTCAGTTTTTAACATTCTTTTATAAAACCACATTTCAAATGCTTCAAAGTTTTTTCTGATCCAAAATTTATAAAATGCTCTGCTGTAGAAGTTTCAGGAAAGTTTTTCCTTATTTCCGCATCAGTATCTGATACCAGCACTTCACTTTTATTGCAGAGAGCGTTCTTAGCTTGTCCTAATCTACTTCAAATACCTTCTTTGTTTCGCTCATCCTGCGCAGTCTTGCATGTTTGACACGAGAACACTGCCCTGGTTCAACTACCGTCGCGTCCTCAAATATGGTGTTTAGCAACACGTGATTTTTTTAACGCTCTAGACTCGTTTTCTGAAGTCGTGTTCCAATCTACGAATACTGTCCAGTCCTTTCAACAGGTCTTCTGAGCACTTCTTACGTCCCACGTCAAGCACTTGACATTGGTATTTGTTCCCTTGCAGTTTTGTTACTCTTCCGTAATTTTCCCTTTAGCAGCCTCTCACACTTACTGTTCAATCTGTACATCGAAGAAACAATGACGAAAATATAAAAAAAAAGCTCCAAGAAATGGATAGAATTTCATGTTGAAAGGATACACTATGTGATCAAAAATATCCGGACATCCCAAAACACATACGTTTTTCATATTAGATGCATTGTGCTGCCATCTACTACGAGGTAGTCGATATTAGCGACTTCAGTAATCATTAAACATCGTGAGAGAGCAGAATGGGGCGCCCCGGAACTCAAGGACTTCGAACATGGTTAGGTGATTGGATGTCACTTGCGTCATACGTCTGTACGCCAGATTTCCACACTCCTAAGCATCCCTAGGTCCACTGTTTCCGTTGTGATAGTGAAGTGTAAACGTGAAGGGACACGTAATGCACAAAAGCGTACAGGCCCACCTCGTCTGTTGACTGACAGAGACCACCGACAGTTGAAGAGGGTCCAAATGTGTAATAGGCAGACATCTATCCAGACCATCACACAGGAATCCCAAACTGCATCAGGATCAACTGCAAGTATTATGACAGTTAGGCAGTAAGTGAGATAACTTGGATTTCATGGTCGAGCGGCTGCTTATAAGCCACACATCACGCTGGTAAATGCCAAACGATGCCTCGCATGGTGTAAGAGCGTAAACAATGGACGATTGAACAATGGAAAAACGTTGTGTGGATTGACGAATCACGGTGCACAATGTGGCGATCCGATGACAGGGCGTGGGTATGGCGAATGCCCGGTGAACGTCATCTTGCAGCGTATGTAGTGCCAACAGTAAAATGCGGAGACGTTGGTGTTATGGTGTGGTCGTGTTTTTCATGGAGGGGGCTGGCACCCCTTGTTGTTTTCCGTGGCACTATCATAGTACTGACCTACATTGATGTTTTAAGCACCTTCTTGCTTCCCACTGTTGATGAGCAATTAGGGGATGGCGATGCATTTTTCAATACGATCGAACACTTGTTGATAATGCACGGCCTGTGGCGGAGTGATTACACGACAATAACATCCCTGTAATGGACTGTCCTGCACAGAGTCCTGACCTCAATCGTATAGGACACCTTTGGGATGGTCTGGAATGCCGACTTCGTGCCAGGCCTCTCCGACCGACATCGATACCTCTCCTCAGTGCAGCACTCCGTGAAGAATGGTTTGCCATTCCCCAAGAAACCCTTCAGCATCTGATTGAAGGTATGCCTGCGAGAGTGGAAGCTGTCATCAAGGTTAAGGGTGGGCCAGCACCATACTGAATTCGTTGAAGGGCGCCACGAACTTGCAAGTCATTTTCAGCCAGGTGTCCAGATATTTTTGATCACGTAGTATATCAATGATGAGATTCGTTGACGACGTTGCTGTCCGTTGTGAAAGAGACGAAGAATTACAGGATCTGTTAAGACGAATGAACAATTTAATAAATGCAGAATATGGACTGAGATTAATCTCGAAAAAGACAAAAGTAATAAGGAGTAGCAGAAATGAGAGGAGCGAGAAGCTTAACATCAAAATCAGTGATCACGAAGTGGTCGAAGTCAAGGAATTATGCCGGAAGCAAAATAACTAATGACGGACGAAGCCCAGAGGACATAAAGAGTAGATACCACAGGCAAAGAGGGCATTGGTGATCAAGTTGAGTTTACTGGTACCAAAAATAGGGCTTAATTTGAGGAAGAAATTTCTGACGATGTGCGTTTGGAGCACAGCAGTGTATGGTAGTGAATCATGGAGAGTGGGAAACCGGAATAGAGAAGGTGTGGTGCTTTAGAAGAATACTGAAAATTAGGTAAATTGATAGGGACTGAGAGGGTTCTCCGCAGAAACTACAAGAAGAAGAGACAGGATGAAAGAACATGTGCTAAGGCGACCGTAAATAAACTCCGTGTCAGAACTGTAGAGAGTAAAAACTATAGGGGAAGACAGAGACTGGAATACATCCAACAGGTAACTGATGACGTTCGGTGCAAGTGCTAATCTGAGGTGAAGAGGTTGGCGCTGAAGAGGTATTCGTGGCGGGTCGCATCAAACCAGTCAGGAGATTCATGACCCAAAAATAAATTCCCTAGTAAGTAAAAGAAATTATCGATAATTTTGATCACAGTTAATATACTGACAAGATAGTATACAGACACCGATGTTATACGCATTTATAGTTTGACGGAAGTATGACGAACATTTTCGGAAACAACCAGACACTTGAATGTGGTTTCTGAAGTCTTCTCTGTGTGTCTGATTGATTATGTGTTGTGGAGTTTCCAGCCGGCACCGTTGTGTCCCCGTAGTACATGCTACAGCTCGGTTGCTGCTAGAGATCCTGCAGCACCATTGTCCATTTTTCGGGGGCAAAATTAACCGCTGAACTGAAAATAACTATACTGTATTCGATTATGTAGGCATAATTATGAAGTCCTGATAATGGATCAGTGATATGAAACTGTATTTTTGAAAAATCGAAGAATACATTCATTATGACGCTTCTTTTGAAACCACATTTTACTCATTACAAATGTTGTTGTGGTCTTCAGTCCAGAGACTGGTTTGATGCAGCTCTCCATGCCACTCTATCCTGTGCACGTTTCTTCATCTTCCAGTACTTACTACAATCTACATCCTTCTGAATCTGTTTAGTGTATTCATCTCTTGGTCTCCCTCTACGACTTTTACCCTCCACGCTGCCCTCCAGTACTAAACCGGTGATCCCTTGATGCCTCAGAATATGCGCTACCAACCGATCCCTTCTTCTAGTTGTGCCACAAATTTCTCTTCTCTTCAGTTCTATTCAATACCTCTTCATTAGTTATGTGATCTACCCATCTAATCTTCAGCATTCTTCTGTAGCACCACATTTCGAAAGATTTTATTCTCTTCTTGTCTAAACTATATATCGTCCATGTTTTACTTCCACACATGGCTACGCTCCATACAAATACTTTCAGAAACGACTTCCTGACACTTAAATCTATACTCGATGTTAACAAATTTCTCTTCTTCAGAAACGCTTTCATGCCATTGCTAGTCTACGTTTTATATCCTCTCTACTTCGACCATCATCAGTTGTTTTGCTCCCCAAATAGCAAAACTTATTTACTACATTAAGAGTCTCATTTCCTAATCTAATTCCCGCAGCATCATCCGATTTAATTCGACTACATTCCATTATTCTCGTTTTGCTTTTGTTGATGTTCATCTTATATCCTCCTTTCAAGACACGGTCCATTCCGTTCAGCTCATCTTCCAGGTCCTTTGCTGTCTCTGACAGAATTACAATGTCATCGGCGAACCTCAAAGTTTTATTTCTTCTCCATGGATTTTAATACCTACTCCGAAATTTTCCTTTGTTTCCTTTACTGCTTGCTCAATATACAGATTGAATAACATCGGTGATAGGCTACAACCCTGTCTCATTCCCTTCCCAACCACTGCTTTCCTTTCATGCCCCTCGATTCTTATAACTGCCATCTGGTTTCTATACAAATTGTAAATAGTCTTTCGCTCCTTGTATTTTACCCCTGCCACCTTCAGAATTTGAAAGAGAGTGTTCCAGTCAACATTGTCAAATGATTTCTCTAAGTCTACAAATGCTAGAAACGTAGGTTTGCCTTTCCTTAATCTTTCTTCTAAGATAAGTCGTAAGGTCAGTATTGCCTCGCGTGTTCCAACATTTCTATGGAATCCAAGCTGATCTTCCCCGAGGTCGACTTCTACCAGTTTCTCCATTCGTCTGTAAAAAATTCGTGTTAGTATTTTGCAGCTGTGACTTATTAAACTGATAGTTCGGTAAGTTTCACATCTGTCAACACCTACTTTCTTTGGGATCGGAATTATTATATTCTTCTTGACGTCTGAAGGTATTTCGCCTTTCTCATACATCTTGCTCACTAGATGGTAGAGTTTTGTTAGGCCTGGCTCTCCTAAGGCTGTCAGTAGTTCTAATGGAATTTTGTCTACTCCCGGGGCCTTGTTTCGACTTAGGCCTTTCAGTGTTCTGTCAAACTCTTCACGCAGTATCATATCTCCTATTTCATCTTCATTTACATTCTCTTCCCTTTCTATAATATTATCCTCAAGATTTCTATTTATAGGTCACCTAATTGCATCACCGTATTTTAGGGAGAATTTGTTCGCTGGAAATTGCTGACAAAGTTCACTTAAAAATCATTTGTCGGTGTATCATACCATAAGAAGTCCAACTCCGTAGCTGAGTCGTCAGTGCGGCTGATTGCCATGGGGAGGACTCGTGATCGATTCCCGGTACCGACATGTATTTTCCCTTTGTGGAAGGATTGGAATAGGGTGCACTTAGCCACGTGATGCCAACTGAGGAGCTGCTTGACGGAGTAGTAGCGGCTGCAGGTCACGAAAACTGACAATGGCCGAGAGAAAGGTGTGATGACCTCACGTCCTCCATGCCGCATCCAATGACTCTGCTCGCAAAGGACGACACGGCGGTCGATCGTAACAGATGGGCCTTCCAGGACCAATAAAACTCACTTTTTATTACCATCAAAAGACATAAGCCGCTAAGCAAAATCCTCGGACAATCACAATTCGTTTGATGTAATGCTGTATCATATTCCATTCACTAATTTTAATTCCATCCAGTGTACAGTAGGTGTACTTTTTACCGGGCGTCGTTAATCCGACAGCATGCCATGAATTCCTCTCCTGCGGTAAGCTCTTCATCTCAGAGTAGCACTTGCACCCAAAGTCCTAAATTATTTGTTGAATATATTCCAATCTCTACCTTCCCGTGCAGCATTTATCCTCTACAGCTCCCTCGATCACCATGCAAGGTTCTGTGATATGTTGACAGATTTCTGTCATCCTGTCCTTTTTTCAATGTTTTCCACTGTTTTCCACGTGTTTCACTTCTCGACGATTCTGTGGAGTACCTCCTTACTTGTCAGTCCAAATAATGTCCAACATCGTAATACAACTCGACGTCCCAAATGCTTCGATTTTCTTCTTTCTAATTTTCCGAAAGTCCGAGATCCGCTACTATAAATGCTGTGTTCCATACATTCTTCCTTAAAAAAAGAAAAAAAAGGAAAGAAACGAGCGAAGTGGCGCAGTGGTTAGTCATGGCCGATTTCCTTCCCCAACCTTTACACAATCTAATGATCTAGATGTCGACGGGACGTTAAATGCAATCTTCCTTCCTTTTTTTAAAAAAAAATGGCTATTATAGATACTAGGAGACTTCATATATGTCCTATTTGAATGTACTGGACTGCTTTTTATGTCCTGCTTGCTTCATCTGTAATAGGTTATTTTGCTTCCAAGGTAGCAGAATTCCTTCATTTTGTTTATTTTGTGGACCCAAATTTTGAGGTTAAGTTTATCACTGATATCATTTCTCTTACGCATAATTCATTCGTCTTACTTCGAATAACTCATACTCCATAGTATGAGCTCATTAGACTGTTATTCCATGTAACGGGCCCTGCAATTCTTCCTCTCTGACGACAGAATCTTTACCCACTTCTGAGACTTTCGTTTATTTTCATCATTGCTTCTTCGTTGTATGACGAGTAGGAGTGAGAGGAGTGAGACTACATCACTATCTGGCACCCTTTTTAATCTGAGTACTTCATCCTTCTTTTATCACCTCTATTTTTTCTCTGTTGCTACTTTTACATATGGTATACTACCCTTTCCCGGCAGCTTCAGCAGCGTTTGCATTTGACACATACATTCAACATATCTCCTCTTCCCTTCGGTAGCCACCTCTTCCTCCCTCTGGTTGTCCATCTCTATCTGTATATTTCCTCTTCCCCACTATGCCTCTTCATCTCCTCCTCCCTACCTCTCTGTTTCCGTTACCTTCACCACCTCTCTGACCATATCTTCCTCACCCTTCCTCTGATCATATCATTCATCTCCTCTTTCTTTCCATCTGTGGCTTCCCCTTTTACTTTTCACCTGCCCACTATTCTCCTATACTTTCCATCTGCATCCCCCCCCCTCCTCCTCTCTCACTGTGCTTCTCCACCTCACTCTGCCCACCTCAACCTGTCTCCAACCATGCTAAGTGGCACATGTAGACCCTGCAATGCAGTTCAGTAAAGCAGGCCGATACTACTCCCACCACATGCCTGTCGTTCAGGGGAGGCTACACATCAGGGGCTTCAAAATTTATTTGCCCCTGATGTACAGGCTGCCCTGTGAAGAACGTCGGTAAGCAGACCAATACTACTGCTCCAACATGACACTCCCATCATTCAGGTCAATCTACATGTTGGGGTCTGGAAAACAGTTTCTTGATCCTCACCTGTAGACTGCCTGACAAAGTAGGTTTATTTGGCAGGCCGATAATATTTTCACGCATATTTCTGTTGTGAAGGACTGGCTACACACAACGGGCTGGAAAGCATGTTTTTGCCCATGTCTCCGATCCTGTTGGTGCTAGCCCACATTGCTGATATTCAAGAGGTTTGCTATTTCTCTACCAGATTTGTCTGAAATGGATCTGGGATATGGGAGGAGATTCCAGACAGATATACACTCCTGGAAATGGAAAAAAGAACACATTGACACCGGTGTGTCAGACCCACCATACTTGCTCCGGACACTGCGAGAGGGCTGTACAAGCAATGATCACACGCACGGCACAGTGGACACACCAGGAACCGCGGTGTTGGCCGTCGAATGACGCTAGCTGCGCAGCATTTGTGCACCGCCGCCGTCAGTGTCAGCCAGTTTGCCGTGGCATACGGAGCTCCATCGCAGTCTTTAACACTGGTAGCATGCCGCGACAGCGTGGACGTGAACCGTATGTGCAGTTGACGGACTTTGAGCGAGGGCGTATAGTGGGCATGCGGGAGGCCGGGTGGACGTACCGCCGAATTGCTCAACACGTGGGGCGTGAGGTCTCCACAGTACATCGATGTTGTCGCCAGTGGTCGGCGGAAGGTGCACGTGCCCGTCGACCTGGGACCGGACCGCAGCGACGCACGGATGCACGCCAAGACCGTAGGATCCTACGCAGTGCCGTAGGGGACCGCACCACCACTTCCCAGCAAATTAGGGACACTGTTGCTCCTGGGGTATCGGCGAGGACCATTCGCAACCGTCTCCATGAAGCTGGGCTACGGTCCCGCACACCGTTAGGCCGTCTTCCGCTCACGCCCCAACATCGTGCAGCCCGCCTCCAGTGGTGTCGCGACAGGCGTGAATGGAGGGACGAATGGTGACGTGTCGTCTTCAGCGATGAGAGTCGCTTCTGCCTTGGTGCCAAAGATGGTCGTATGCGTGTTTGGCGCCGTGCAGGTGAGCGCCACAATCAGGACTGCATACGACCAAGGCACACAGGGCCAACACCCGGCATCATGGTGTGGGGAGCGATCTCCTACACTGGCCGTACACCACTGGTGATCGTCGAGGGGACGCTGAATAGTGTACGGTACATCCAAACCGTCATCGAACCCATCGTTCTACCATTCCTAGACCGGCAAGGGAACTTGCTGTTCCAACAGGACAATGCACGTCCGCATGTATCCCGTGCCACCCAACGTGCTCTAGAAGGTGTAAGTCAACTACCCTGGCCAGCAAGATCTCCGGATCTGTCCCCCATTGAGCATGTTTGGGACTGGATGAAGCGTCGTCTCACGCGGTCTGCACGTCCAGCACGAACGCTGGTCCAACTGAGGCGCCAGGTGGAAATGGCATGGCAAGCCGTTCCACAGGACTACATCCAGCATCTCTACGATCGTCTCCATGGGAGAATAGCAGCCTGCATTGCTGCGAAAGGTGGATATACAGTGTACTAGTGCCGACATTGTGCATGCTCTGTTGCCTGTGTCTATGTGCCTGTGGTTCTGTCAGTGTGGTCATGTGATGTATCTGACCCCAGGAATGTGCCAATAAAGTTTCCCCTTCCTGGGACAATGAATTCACGGTGTTCTTATTTCAATTTCCAGGAGTGTATATATATACATCCATGCAAACTAATTATATAAACAGTTTGAATGGAATAGACAGTGTCTTGAAAGGAGGGTATAAGATGAACATAAACAAAAGCAAAACGAGGATAATGGAGTGTAGTCTAATTAAATTAGGTAAATGGAAATGAGCGTTCGGTGTCATTGTCTGGGAGGCCCTTTACAGGGCAGGTTCGACCGCTTTGGTGCAGGTCTTATTACATTCGACGCCACATTGGGTGACCTGCGCATCGGATAGGGATGAAATGATGATGAAGACAACACAACACCCAGTCCCTGAGCTGAGAAAATCCCCGACCCAGCCGGGAATCGAACCCAGGCCCCTTACGACGGCAGTCCGTCACGCTGAGCATTCAGCTATCTGGCACTTAAAGTAATAGATGAGTTCTGCTATTTGGGGAGCAAAATAATTGATGATTGTCGAAGTAGAGAGCATATAAAACGTAGACTAGCAATGGGAAAAGAAGCGTTTCGGAAGAAGAGAAACTTTTTAACATCGAGTATAGGTGTGTCAGGAAGTCTTTTCTAAAAGTATTTGTATGGAGTGTAGCCATGTATGGATGTGAAACATGGACGATAAATAGTTTAGACAAGAAGAGAATAGAAGCTTTCGAAATGTGGTGCTACAGAAGAATGCTGAAGGTTAGATGGGTAATCACGTAACTAATAAGGAAGTACTGAACAGAATTGGTGAGAAGAGGAATTTGTGGCACAACTTGACTAGAAAGAAGGGATCGGTTGGTAGGACACATTCTGAGGCATCAAGGGGTCACCAATTTATCGTTGGCGGGACTGGGCGGGTGGGGGGGGGGGGAGGGTAAAAATCGTAGAGGGAGGCCAAGAGATGAAACACTAAGCAGATTCAGAAGGATGTAGGATGCAGTAGTTACTTGGAGATGAAGGAGCTTGCACTGGATAGAGTAGCATGGAGAGCTGCATCAAACCAGTGTGGCCGCGCGGTTCTAGGCGCTACAGTCTGGAACCGGGCTGCCGCTACGGTCGCAGGTTCGAATCCTGCCTCGGGCATGGATCTGTGTGATGTCCGTAGGTTATTTAGGTTTAATTAGTTCTATGTTCTAGGCGACTGATGACCTCAGAAGTTAAGTCGCATAGTGCTCAGAGCCATTTGAGCCATTACAGTTTAGCAGTGGAGTGCCTTACTGTTAATAAAAGAAGAACTAGAGGCTAAATGAGTGAAATATGATGTTACCTTCACACTTTGTATGAAAGTGAAACAACAGTTCAAAACAATGTTAGTATTTATTGCTGAATAAGCACTCTGCATTTCTCCACGCTAAAGACGCTCTGTGATCCATTAGGGACCAACAGTGAGTTATACACTGCTCTGCAAAACTTAAGTACAAGATAGATAAAGTAAGATAATATTATAACAACTCAGTCGAAATGAATGAAACTGCGACAGCATGTTAGCAAAGGTCTCTCAGCACAGAATGCTGGACGTCATGTGGAGTAGAGGTCAGAGTTACCATAGCAGCAAATGGGTCTGGCCTTGCAACATGAGGTAGTTGAAGAAACAGTAAAAGACGGCAGATGTCAATCAGCGAGCAGCTGCGGTGTGCTGTGGTGGTGTTCTTCATTACAACACGACCCAGAGAGAACCTCTGGATGACTTCAGATGGGGAAGAACAGTTGGGAAACTGGAAGAAGGACGAAGTATGAAGAGTGTTCCATGAGTTTCGTATTGCGCCCAGTATTGTTTCACAGGTGTGGGGAGCATTTTGAACCAGAAATACTGCTGCCGACAGGTGGTCTACCACGGTCAACTACAGCAGTAGATGACTGCTACACTGTGCAACAGACAAGAAGCGCCCATGTCAAACAGTGGGCACAACTGCAATTTCATTTAAAAGGAGCGCAAGGAACGCAAACACACTCTCCACAGTGGCGCAGCAACTGCATGGGGTTGGTCTCTTTGCCTGAAGTCTAGTACGTTGTGTTCTGTTGACACCTGCATATGAGCAGCACTGTTTGGTTGGTGCCAAGAGCATAGGGACTGGACCAACGAAGAGTGGGGTCATGTGCTCTTGTTGAATGAGATCAGATTATCTGACAGTGAATGGTTATTCAGGAAATACACTCATATGGCGAGAGATGGGAACAAGCTACACACCCTGGAACATTGTCAACCATGATCGGTTTGGTGGTCTGGATGTGTAGATGTAGGAAGGCATAATGTTACATGGGCGTATTGACCTCCAAATCTTTGATCACCAGTAAATGTGAGCCGTGCGTGGCTCGTGATCGAGCCATATCTCATTTGACATCCTGTTTTTACTGTACTACCACCTCGTTATGTTAATTTCAATTACTGGTGTCACTGAGTTACCGCCTTGCCTGCCTGTGAGCGGCAGTAGCAGCTCTTATCGATATTAGCCCTCACGTATTATCTTTTCTGACTGCTATTACTTCCCGGTTGTCGTGTGTTCGGAGTTAGTTCGGATTTGCCAGTGAGTTGGGAGGCGCTAGCAGTGCAGTTCGGACCTGGCAGTGTTTTACTTAGGACGTGGCAGGAGTTCAGTTGGGGCGCGGCTGCAGTGAGGCCCGGACAGGCACGACTCGCACGACGGTTGCCGATACATATCACTTGAGTGCGAACCACCTTGGTTTGGCGTCGGTCGGTTGTCTTGTCGGCCGATGTGTATGTTGGCTGGCGATCGCTTATGGGCTGCCTGCGTGTGCCGACTCGTGATTCGTCCTTGTTATTGCGCAGTCGCTGCCGTTAGTATTGTCTAGTCCTTCTTGCAAGTTTTCGTGAAACTGTGTGTAGCTTGTGATATCGACTACTCACTTATTTTAGTGCTGTCTCCATGCTGATGGTCCGCCGCTCGTGGTCTCGCGGTAGCGTTCTCGCTTCCCGAGCACGGGGTCCCGGGTTCGATTCCCGGCGGGGTCAGGGATTTTCACCTGCCTCGAGATGACTGGGTGTTTGTGTTGTCCTCATCATTTCATCATCATCCAGGAAAGTGGCGCAATCGGACTGAGCAAAGATTGGGTAATTGTACGGGCGCTGATGACCACGCTGTTGAGCGCCCCACAAACCAAACATCATCATCATCCATGCTGATGTGAGACAGTGGGTCGGTTGGCTTGGCGCGGGGCGTTGTCTGTCTGGGCCTGCTGGTGGTCTCTGTACAGTGAAGGAGTCTGTGGGGCTGTTCCCATTGCTACGAGATCCGTGGCTCACCGACCCTGGACACGAAAGTTGAGTTCGGATTTAATTTAGCGGCAAGTAAAGGCTGTTCACATTGTGCCGTTTGGTTCTTATTGTTAGGTGTTGCGACATTCCCGCGAGCAACAATGTGTGTGTTCGAGTTGGCGAAGGTTTAGCGACGGTCCGATGGAGTCTAACTGTATTTGATTATTTGCAATTGAAGTGCACCAGAGGAATTTTATGCCTTGTGGCCGTTAACGTTCCGGTTACCTGCCGTGGCCGTTGACGTAAATTTAGGCAGTGTCCTTTCCTCACCGTGTTATCTCTGTCCAGCAGAGTGTGTAGTGCGACAGCTTAATGTATGCTTGGTTGTGGGCGTCCATCCCTTTTACGTTTGCATTGAACTCCCAGTTGTGTGCTGGTCGAGTGGAGCGCAAGTTACCTTGTCGGTGGGTCCGGTGACTGTCTGTTGGTTGGGTTGTCGTCTGGTCGAGAATGGCTGGGCCGACTGTCTGTCTCATCTAAGTGAACATTAGCATTTTAAGTGCTGGCCGACCCCCGAAACTTCTGAGCGCCGTTAGCTGCACTGCCTTTCCTTATTTTCTGTTGTGTGTATTTGTATGGCTCATAGCTGATGGTTTTGAATTAAAGTTGAATTGGTTTTAGTTGTGTTTTAAGTCATTAGCCTACAGCAGCTTTAAAATTAAAGTTCCTTGTGTTGTGTCACCGCCAGACACCACACTTGCTAGGTGTTAGCCTTTAAATCGGCCGCGGTCCGTTAGTATACGTCGGACCCGCGTGTCGCCACTATCAGTGATTGCAAACCGAGCACCGCCACACGGCAGGTCTAGAGAGACTTCCTAGCACTCGCCCAGTTGTACAGCCGACTTTGCTAGCGATGGTTCACTGACAAATTACGCTCTCATTTGCCGAGACGATAGTTAGCATAGCCTTCAGCTACGTCATTTGCTACGACCTAGCAAGGCGCCATTACCAGTTACTATTGATGCTGTAAAACATGTACCGTCAAGAGCGATGTTCACCAATTATGAATTAAAGTTAAGTATTCCAGTAGTTACGTACGTTTTTTACTAGTCTCATTTCCGTGTCCTGTTCCAGACCTCACGCCAGCCTGCGTGAGCTTAAACGCGTGCCTTTCGGCTTCTTGTCATAGTGGGTTGGCTGTCTTGCCAATCCACGACACCTTGCTCTTCAAGTGTCAGATTGTTTGGGCCTTCAACCTGATTAATATACTGTTTAAACATAGAGCCTTGGGCCTTCTGCCTAATAAAAATTATTTTAGTAGTGTCTTAAGTCATGGGCCTTCAGCTGTTTTAAAATTAAAATTCGTTGCTTGTCAAGTGTTAGAGTGTTTGGGCCTTCAGCCTGATTAATATATTGTTTAAAGATACAACCTTGGGCCTTCTGCCTAATAAAAATTATTTTAGTTGTGTTTTAAGTCATGGGCCTTCAGCCGTTTTAAAATTAAGGATCTTTGTCTTTCGAGCATCATACTGTTTGGGGCCTTCAGCCTAATTGAAGATAAGGCCTTCTTTGTGTTTTTTTATTTAATTTTAGCTTGAGTCTTAAATCATCGGCCTTCAGCCGTCTTTAAATTAAGGTTGTTACTTTTCAAGTGTTAGATTTTTGGGCCTTCAGCCAAATTGTAGAAGTTACTTAACATGAGGGCTTCTGCTTTCTAAATATTCTTTTTGGCGTCTGAATTTTAAGTTAATGGTTTTTAGCCGTTTTTTAAATTAAAGTGGTTGTGCCCTTAAGGCCGATAACTATGTTCAAGAATTTGTACTGTAATGTTTGGTCAAATAAATAAAGTTATATGTTTTCGAGTGTAACTGACAGCCGCTCATTTTGGCCCCTTTCCACAATTCCAACTACCTGTCCTGTCCTGCGGGTTTAGCAGGGCGTATCAAAATGTTTTTGTGACACTATATTCGTTCCCCATGTGCGCCTTCCCAGGAATGTATTCGGCCCTGACTTCACTTGTATGGACGATAATGAGTGGCCGCATCGACTAGCGGAGGTAGAGGAACTCTCAGCACGTGAGGATATTCGGCGAATGGCATGACCTGCTAATTCCTCCGATTTAAATTCCATCGAGCACGAGTGGGATGCGTTGAGCAGATGAATTGCAGCAGGTTCACGTGCACCAGCGACCGTCCAGCAGATGTCAACTGCGGTGGTGGAGAAATGGACCGGCCTACCACAAGAACTGCTTGCCAACTTGGTGGCCAGCTTGGCAGGACGTAGCAGTGCGTGCAGTGTCGGCGGTGGTGACACATCCTTTTGTAACGTCCAGGGGATCATCTTAAAGCGCAGTGACTTCAGTGTGAATAATGTCGTTGAATAAAAGTGTCACTTCTGTACATCTCATGGCTCATTTCTGTCCGCTAGCTTCTGTACTGTCCTGTAGCAGGCCTTTCTATGCACAGTCCAAATTTCATCGAGCAATGCTACTTGGCAGTGACACATCATGTGCAAATTAATGTCGTTCTTAAGTAGTAATAATACTCTTTTGCAAACTCGAAATTATACCGTCAGGCAAGGACAGAGTTACGCTGAAACCAGTTTCTGTTAAGCACGACATTCTAGCTACGAACTAATCACTCTACAGGAATATGTGGCGTACAGAAATTACCGCTGAGTGGACGGGCTGCAGCACAAACTAAAACTTCGCCCTACTTATCCGCTCGGCCGACCGACAATGGCGGGCAGTGGTAGGTGGGATTCGACGTCGTATTTCAGGCCAGAGTACATTAATGCTCGGAGCAGCAGAGGATTTAGGAGTGCGCGAGGCAGGTAATTCAGCCGCCCGACTCTTCGTAAGGAGTGGTGCATAAGTCAGCGCGCCGGTAATAACGGCTGGCGGGATATACACTACGCCGTGGGCGCGTTGCCGGCCGCTGACCCAGGCCGTAGGCAGAGGTCGGCCGTGGTACAGCGAAACGAGCGGCCGAGGACAGCCAGCCGGGTACAGTTAAGCCGAGTTTCCACAGGCGTGAATTACTTACGTACACGTGCACTGCCCCCACCACCACCCACATTAGTCTACGCACATGTGGAAACACCCTACTTGCACACTGTCACGGCAACTTTCGCGAGCTACGAAAGTTAAAAGGCATTTTACTTTGTCGCACCATCGTGTAAGCGCTTCAGCAGCCGCCTTTGGATCTGCTCTCATTCTGCTCTGGTTCGCTTGACAGCACTGACTTACGTTCAGGGTGATTACAATCAAGCCAACGGCCTTGCCGCTGTGCTAACACTGGTTCCCGCCAGATCTCCGCAATTAGGCGCCGTCGGGCTTGGCTAGCACTTTCGTGGCTGAACGTCCGAGTCTGCTGAGAGCTGTAGGCGAGCGGGATGCACTCAGCCCTTGTGAGGCCAAATCAGGAGCTTCTTGAGAGACAAGTACCCGATTAATAGAGTGCGTGTTAGCTTTCGGATAATAAATTATTATTAAATGACTACTACAGCATTTTCAAAGCTACATCCGAGTCTGCTGAGAGCTGTAGGCGAGCGGGATGCACTCAGCCCTTGTGAGGCCAATTCAGGAGCTTCTTGAGAGACAAGTAGCGGATTAATAGAGTGGGTGTTAGCTTTCGGATAATAAATGACTACTACAGCATTTTCAAAGCTACATCTATGAAAACTGGTATTTGACTACTCCGTTGTAAATAAAAAAGTACATGTTTCAGTGTTTTTGGAAATTAAACCCCGTAAGAGAGTAAAATACAACATGAAAAGTTTTATGAAATTATATAATTATGAAAGTATTCTCAAAGATAAATCTATGAAAATTTGTATTTAACTTCTCTGTAAGAAATTAAAAAATACTTGTTTCATTGGGTTTGGAAATTCAATATCTAAGGGGGTGAAACAGGGGATGAAAATAACAAGTTATATTTTTAAAATATTTAAAGCTAAATCTATGAAAATTGGTATTTCACTTCTCGGTTGGATATAAAGAAATATGTATTACGGGATGAAAGTCTCTATGGCAGTACCACCACAAGAACAAGAAAGACATGTGAATTTTAAAATTTTCCCGGCGAATTGACTGTTCAAACAAATTTCGGGCTTGCAGCCGGCCGTCGTTCAATACTTCGCACGATATTTCAACTGGGCACCTGCCAGTCATCTTCAGGTGAGCCGTCGCAGACTGGCGAAAACGCTACATATTGCGGAACGGACGACGTTTTCGCCAGTCTGCGACGGCTCACCTGAAGATGACTGGCAGGTGCCCAGTTGAAATATCGTGCGAAGTATTGAACGACGGCCGGCTGCAAGCCCGAAATTTGTTTGAACAAGAAAGACATGATTAACACAAACCTTGGACTCCAGCTAGCATTACGTTCAGAAGCACATACAGAAAAGACCATGCGTCTATGGCCTTAATTAGCGTGAAAAATTTAGGAAGTGTCGCATGTTGTGAAAAGCATAAAAATTCGATTAAAGAAAAACAAAAAAATCTGTGCAGACCATATACATGAGTGTACCAGAAGGCTCTAAGTTGGTAAGGTATGAATTATTTTATTATTCATGTATTGGCTCAATAGGACCGCACTAGATACAATCACTCAATGTCGCTTTATGTTTGGCCTTTCTTTGTGTCTGAATTTGTTTCATCCTTTCAGAATGAAGTCTCTTTCTTTCATCAGACCACGGTGTTCCAGTCCGTTTTCTAATTTCCCTCTGACCAACTTTCGAATCAAATATCTTTTGTCTGTTTTTTTTTGTTTTTTTTTTTTCCTATATGTAATGTGTGCCTGAGCTATACCGGCTACTTTAAGATCTTCCATAATCGCAGTGATCCATTTAATTGTATTTTGGCCTTACGTATGTTTTAGTAGAATTCTACTATTTGTTTTGTCAACCTAGTGGGTCCATTCTTTTAATGTGCCCACAAAATTTAGATCTTCGTTTTCTCGTGTCACCATGTATGTCGATGTATTCTTCCGTTTCTTTATTACCTCTCAGCCGATAAGTGTCTCCAACAGTAATATTGGGGCCTAATAGTTTTCTAATAATCTTTCTTTCTTTTCAATTTCTTCAATATCCCTCTTATACTTAAAAATAAAGTTTCGGCTCCAGTAAGGAGCAGTGTAAGGTATAAAATTATAATAAATAATGTAATACTGCAACAAGTAACCCACTTTCCGTATCTCGACTGTGACATAGGGCGCATTTTTGACAATGAAATTGACTAATTAGAAATACGTTACAAAAAAGTAGAAAGCCAAGAAAGAGATCCAAGCTAAGTTTTACGAATCAGTGCAGTACCTACGATGCTCTTTCTATCTGAAACCTGGGTTACCACGCTAAATTATATGAGCAGGATCCATGCGGCGGAAATGAGATTTCTCCCTAGTGTCATTCGGTGTACGAGAGAAGGTCGCTTCAGAAACGATGATGTTAGAAATGAATTATAAGTTGACACAGTGTCTAAGGAAACAGATCCAAACAGAAACTGATAACAGCAATGTGTGGACAGAATGTTGAATACAAACCTAGTGCGAGAAGCCTGAGGACAAGACCTTGTGGACCGGACCAGATGAAATCACCTAATCGACGAAGGAAGAAGAAGAAGAAGATTGCTCACCGGATTTATACATCTACGTCTACACCTAAGTCTCCATGGATACTCTGCAAATCACATTTAAGTGCCTGGCAGAGGGTTCATCGTACTACCGTCACATTACTTCTCTATTACTTCACTCTCGAACAGCGCACGGAAACAACGACCACATATATCTTTCCGTGCGAGCTCTTATTTCCCTTATTTTATTTTGACGATCGTTTCTCCCTACGTAGGTAGGCGCCAACAAAATATTTCCGCATTCGGAAGAGAAAGTTAGTGATTGAAATTTCGTGAGCGGATCTCGGCCACAACGAGTAACGCAGTTGTTTTAATGATGTCCACCCCAAATGTCCGTGACACTCTCTCCTATTTCTCCATAGTACAAAACGAGCTACCTTCTTTGAACTTTCTCGACGTACTCCGTTAATCCTGTATGCTAAGGATCCCACACCGCGCAGACGGACAAGCGTAGTTTTGGCAGCCTCTTTAGTAGATCTGGTGCATCATCTAAATGTTCTATGAATAAAACACAGTCTTTTGCTCATCTTCCCCACAACATTTTCTCTGAGTTATTTCCAGTTTAAATTGTTCATATTTGTAATTCCTAGGTATTTAGTTGAATTTAAGGCCTTTAGATTTGATTGATCTATCGAGTAACATAAGTTTAACGGATTTCTTTTAGCACTCATGTGGATGATCTCACACTTTTCGTTATTTAGAGTCGATTGTCAATTTTCGCACCTTACGGATATCTTTTCTAAATCGTTTGCAATTTGTTTTGATCTGCTGATGACTTTACTAGACGATAAACGACAGCATCATCTGCAAACAACCTAAGATGGCTGCTCAGATTGTCTCCTAAATCGTTTATATAAATAAGAAACAACAGAGAACCTGTTACACTATTTTGGGGAACGCCAGAAATCGCTTCTGTTTTACTCAATGAGTTTTCGTCAGTTACTAAGAACTGTGATTTCTTGACAGGAAATCAGGAATACAGTCGCATAACTGAGACGATATATTCCATAAGCAAGCAATTTGATTACAAGCCGCTTGTGAGGTACGTTGTCAAAAGCCTTCTGGAAATCTGGAATTATTTTGGAAATACTCTCATTCACAAATCGCATTGATCTGGTTGTTTGTGAGTACATCGTATTGTATCTCGCATAAATTATGACAGCAAAGGTAGATAAGTGCAATAAGTATCGCGCAGTCAGATTAACACTTCATGCATCCAAATTTCCGAAAAGAATAAACAACGTAAAATGATCCAAGATGCTCAAAATTCTCAGAAACGTGACCGTAAACTGTAAGGGAAGACTGTAATACACAGTACGTACAGAAACCAAAAACGAACAATAAGAACAAAGTGCCCGGATTAAAAAGGATGGAAGACAGCCTTTTCTCACTATTGTTCAATTTGTATATACTCGTAGATAAACAGTGGCGGAAATAATTAAAATATGGATCCATGAGATGGTTTAAAATTCAGGTTGAAAAAATGTCAATGATAAGATTCCCTGAAGACATTGCCGTCCTCAGTGAAAGCGAGCAGAATTAGAAGACTTACTGATCGGAATGAAACGTCTACGGAGCACGAAGTAAGGATTGAGTGTGTCGCGAAGAAAGACGAAAGTAATGAAGAGCAGCAGAAACGAAATTTGTGATAAACGTAACAACGAAATTGGGGAAGTAGACGAAGTGAGGGAATTCTGATACCTTGGAAGCAAAGTAACATATGACTAACGAGGCTAGGAACACATAAAACGCAGACTAGCCAGGGGCGTATTATCCAAGCATTGCACACTCTACTCAAAATATGAGTCGTTAGATCACAGATATTTGTTATAAGCCCATTTGTAATAATTGAATCATATGGTACCTATTCCACAGTACGTACATTATTTTCTTTGAACCGACAGCTAGTTTCTGTGCTGCACATGAGATTGGTGCGTCTGCATGACCGCTCCCTTGCAACAGTTCTTGAAACCTATAAGCGAGGCTCTGTCTTAGTCTCGACTCCCATTTGGCAGTTTGTGACGTCGCGTGAAACATGGGTAGATGCATGCAATAGGTGGACTGCATTTTGCTCATTTTCTCCTCTGTCATCCCGAATTCAATGTCCATTAGTGAGTTTAGTTACGAATGGACGCATCGAGTTTACGATATTTGAATAATGCTTTAAACAACAGTCTGGAAAGTGAGTGACTATAACAGTGATATTAGAGTAACATCAAGGCCATTCAATTAATGTTAGTATTTGTTGAAAGCAGATAACTATCCACAATCTTAAGAAATTAAAGATAGGGAACAAATCCACGAATTTCAATCGATTATTTAACCCTGATAATTACAATAAAACAGTTTGGTCATGAGGTAGTGAACTATTCTGTACACTCTTCTGTTAGTCATGTTTGTGACTCGGAAGAACAAATCTGCTTGGAACAGTAAAGATCGTGATAATCTGGACACCGTAATTTCACGGCATGAAAAGTCAAAAACTCATACCCATGCATGGATAGTGAAGATCGTGGTTATTCGGACATTAATAAACTGCGTTCAGCATGGATAACCCTGGGCACATCCGGTAAAAGTGGGATTCATTTGCAATTAGACGAATAGAAACGTGCCAGCACTATACAGCACAATGAAGCAGTGAAACAGAGCCGGGAAATATTTAGGAGGTCGATAGCAGCCATCTGCTTTTAGGACAACAAGAGTTTTTATCTCGAGGACACGGGGAAAGCTGCGACTCCAACAACTGAGGCAGTTGTATGGAGTCAATTCACTTCTTTCCTGAGTTTGGCAAATTGAGAAGCCACATATCTACTGCCTCAGTGTTCACCGGATTATCTCCTCTCATTAAAAACAATTTACTTTAAAGCGTACATGGTGTTAAGATCATCGAAATAAAATCGGAGATGAAAGAAGCGACATTTTACTAGATGAAACATCAGATGTCACAAATCATTCGCAATTCTCAGCTGTATTCAGATTATATACAAAGGACAGATTTATGAAAGATTTGTAGGTTTTAGTGACGTTAGCAGTGGTAGATCGGCAGAGGCCATAGCAAAGATTGCGATAGACCATCTCGAACAATTTCTGTGCAAAAATAGGTTAGCCGCGCAGAGGACACTCAAACGGCTTGGAAGCAGGAGTTAGAGAAGTAATTCTACGTGCCATATTTGTTCACTGGTATGTGTACAAGTTGGATTTGGTTTTCTCACAGGCCGTCTCGTGCATTAGTGCATGTAGAGTGTTTTTTGCTGATCTTAGCAGTCTGTAAGGACAAACTTACTAGATACAATAGTGAAGAAGAGATTTCCAAATCTTGCGCCAACAAGATGGTACAAACTGTGCCAGATCATAGGATTGAACTGGAATATTTGAGTGAATACATTTTGGAAAATCCATAAAATTGAGCCACAGCAGCTGTTAATGAAGTACGTGGATTCCTCATAATGTTACAAGATCTTCAATTTAACTTTCTTTGATATCTGTGTGAGGAACTGTGAGACAGGTGAGAACCGTGATGCCCAGCGTTGAAATTACGCGATTTTCTTGCGAGTGACGGAGGAAAACGTTTCAGATGCACCACCGTTCAATATGGAGACGAACCGGCCTCAAGGGGCTTCGATGAAAACACCCCTTCCTTTGTTTTGTTGATTCAAACACATTTCGCTCTCAAAACCGACAGTTCGCAATGCGATGAGCAACAGGACGGAGTTCTCCATAATTTTTGACACTGCTGACATCACCCTTCTCTAAGCACATCGTGGGTCTTCAAAAGTGATCGCGTCTCTTTGGAGTGTAGGGCGACGGCACTTTTTGCGCTGGTACACAGGGTGGAACCACTAGGGAATTCAAAACAATTCGCCGAAATTCGAATGCTATCCGACGCAGGAAAAAGCGCTTATGTTTTTTCAACCCACCAGATTCGCGCACACCTTGGTGGGAGGGGAGGGGGAGTGCGTAATTGCCACATTCGTGAATAAAACTGAGCGGCGGTATGCCCAAAAAAAAAAACGTGTGATTTTAACGCTGGGAGTAACAGTTCTAACCTCCAGTGTAGACGAATCAAAAGAAGGGGTGACATATGGGTGAGAAGAACCGTTTGATGACCTTGCCATCACGTGACACAAGCACGTTGGTTTTGGACGGAGTTGTGGCGAAACCTGATGCCAGTGAGACATCATGAACACACCTTACACCTCACCTTCTGAGCTCGTATCTTTGACTTGCATGTGTCGAGACCTTACTATTTGAAACTTCGCCGAGACCGAGATTGGCGTACTGACGTCGCAGGGCGCCACGCTTTTGCACCTCTGAGCCAAATTTCAAACTTCTGTGTCGTAATAAGAGATGGTTCAAGTGGCTCTGAGCACTTTGGGACTTAACTTCTGAGTTCATCAGTCCCCTAGAACTTAGAACTACTTAAACCTATCTAACCTAAGGGCATCACACACATCCGTGCCCGAGGCAGGATTCGAACCGGCGACCGTAGCGGTCGCGCGGTTCCAGACTGCAGCGTCTAGAACCTCTCGGCCACTCCAGCCGGCAGTAATAAGAGATAATTACGGGGTTTCGAAGAAGTGACTCTTGCACTTGTGGCTTAATTTCCTGGAAAAACACAAATGCAAACTTGCATTGTATTTACGTTTGGTGTCCCTGTCGACGCAGAAGTCCCTGTCCTGTTCACAAAGCGCAAAATCCCTGCTCCTGTGAAAACCCGGCTTAACGGTGTCGAACTACGCCTTCTCGTGAGAACACAAGTTGCGCGAGGTATTTTACACTGCGGACGGTTGGCGGTGTTACGAGAGGACGGGTGAGAGGGGAGGGGGGGGGGAGGTGTAGGGAGGTATCGAATCACGACAGGTGCGTGGGAGGCGAGCGGACACGCCCAGGGCTGAGGCGTCCCTCAGGGCCCACAAATCGCGCCAACGGCGGAGGAATACGCGGAGTGCGGCGTGTTGGCGCCCTGCGCTTTCGCCTGCAGACAAAGAGGTCCCCCATTACGGGCTGGTCGGTGGCCGGCGCCGCACCGGCGCTGCCGACAGGTTTCCCACAAGGTCCTCCGGCTGAATACATTACGGCGCCAGCCTCGGCGCCCGCAAGTCTTACGCCACGAAGGGTGCCTTCTCGCCAGCAGCTGCCACCGGCGTCGTCAGCACGCGTGACCTCAGCTTTTTCCATTCTTATACATTTGTACTTTTCCCCTGTAGTTTTAGCAACGACCAGCCCATGAAGTTAGGCTCTCTGTTTCTAAAGGAACACTATCACTCCCTTGACATGATTTAACCACACTTGTTTGTTAATGGAAGCCTGCTGCAGTTGATTATATACACGGTGGTGACAAAAGTCGTAGGGGAGCGTTATGCACATATACAGATGATGGTACTAACGTGTGCACAGGGTATAAAAGCGCAGTGCATTGGCGGAGCTGTCATTTGCACTCATGTGATTCATGTGAAAATGTTCTCTAGGTGATTATGGACTTTGAACGCGAAATGGTAGCTCGAGCTAGGCGCATGGGACATTAAGGTTCTGAAATCCACAATGTCAAGAGTGTGCTGACAATACCAAATTTCAGGTATTAATTCTCACCATGGATAAAGCCTTCACTTACCGACCGAGAACAGCGACGTTTGCACACAGTTGTCAGTGGTCACAGACAAGCAACACTACATGAAATACCCGCAGAAATCAATGTAGCATGTGCGACGAATGTACACTACTGGCCATTAAAATTGCTACACCACGAAGATGACGTGCTGCAGACGCGAAATTTAACCGATAGGAAGAAGATGATGTGATATGCAAATGATTAGCTTTTCAGAGCATTCACACTAGGTTGGCGCCGGTGGTGACACCTACAACGTGCTGACATGAGGAAAGTTTCCAACCGATTTCAAACACACAAACAGCAGTTGATCGGCGGTGCCTGGTGAAACGTTGTTGTGATGCCTCGTGTAAGGAGCAGAAATGCGTACCATCACGTTTCCGACTTCGATAAAGGTCGGATTCTAGCCTATCGCGATTGCGCTTTATCGTATCGCGAGAATGCTGCTCACGTTGGTCGAGATCCAATGACTGTTACCAGAATATGGAATCGGTGGGTTCAGGAGGGTTATACGGAACGCCGTGCTGGTTCCCAATGGCCTCGTATTACTAGCAGTCGAGATGACAGGTATCTTATCCGCATGGATGTGACGGATCTTGCAGCCACGTTTCGATCTCTGAGTCAACAGATGGGGACGTTTGCAAGACAACAACCATATGCACGAACAGTTCGACGACGTTTGCAGCAGCTCGGAGACCATGGCTGCGGTTACCCTTGACGCTGCATCACAGACAGGAGCGCCTGCGATGGTGTACTCAACGACGAACCTGGGTGCATGAATGACAAAACGTCGTTTTTTCGGATGAATCCAGGCTCCGTTTACAGCATCATGGTGGTCACATCCATGTTTGGCGACATCGCGGTGAACGCACATTGGAAGCGTGTATTCGTCATCGCCATACTGGCGTATCACCCGTCGAGACGGTATGGCCATTGGTTACACATCTCGGTCGCCTCTTGTTCGCATTGACGGCACTTTGAACAGTGGACGTTACATTTCAGATCTGTTACGACCCGTGGCTCTACCCTCCATTCGATCCCTGCGAAACCCTACATTTCAGCAGGATAATGCACGACCGCATGCCTTTCTGGATACAGAATATGTTCGACTGCTGCCCTAGCCAGCACATTCTCCAGATCTCTCACCAACTGAAAACGTCTGGTCAATGGTAGCCGAGCAACTGGCTCGTCACAATACGCAAGTCACTACTCTTGATGAACTGTGGTATCGTGTTGAAGCTGCATGGGCAGCTGAACCAGTGCACGCCATCCAAGCTCTGTTTGACTCAATGCCCAGGCGTATCAAGGCCGTTATTACGGCCAGAGGTGGTTGTTCTGGGTACTGATTTCTTAGGATCTATGCAGCCAAATTGCGTGAAAATGTAATAACATGCCAGTTATAATATATTTGTCCAATGAATACCCGTTTATCATCTGCGTTTCTTCTTGATGTAGCAATTTTAATGGCTAGTAGTGTATCTATTAGGACAGCGCGGCGAAACTCGGCGTTAGTGGGCTACGACAGCAGACAACCGACACGAGAGCCTTTGTTAACAGCACGATCTCGCCTGAAGCGCCTTCCTAGGGCTCGTGACCATTCAATTGGAAATCCGTGCCCTCGCCTGCTGAGTCTCTATTTCGTTTAAGAGCTGATGGTAGGGTTCGAGTCAACAACGCACTGTACAAGCTCGTGGTGGCTGGCGAGTTGTGTTTACGTGGAATGGACTGGGTCCTCTGGTCAAACTGAGACGACCATTGACTTGAAATGATTATGTGCGGTTGTCTGGATACCATTTGCAGCCAATCATGGACTTCATGTTCCTAAACAACGATGGCATGTAACGCGATTACAATTTCTCGCTACCGGTTTGAAGAACGTTCTTGGCTATTCGAGGGAATGACTTGGCGACCCAGATCGCCAGAAATGTATCCCGTCGAACATTTATGGTACAAAATCGAGAGGTCAGTTCGTGCGCAATATGCTGCACCGGCAACACTTACGCAATTATGAGTAAGTGAACTCCTTATTATTTCAAAAGTAATCGTCAAACCTGTTAATACATTTATCCCTCTGTGAGAGTACATTCATGGATAAATGACTATGGTTGCCTACAGAACCACGATTGTACCCAGGCACGGACCTCTTCATCCGGAACAAGTCCTCGGCCACGAATGTCTTTCTTTAGGGCTCCAAAAATATGGAAATCGTCTGGTGTGACTGTATGTAGGATATGCAAGGGCTTCCCAGCGAACTTCCGCAGCGTAGTCCAAGCCCTCAAGAATGTTGACGGACAGCATCATTCATTTGAAGGTAATGCCCTCTCACATGTTGCGAAACATTTTCAGGAAATTTCAGTCACCAGCTATCTTCTCCGAATGCGAAAATATTTTGTTGACACGCGCCGATATAAGCAGAAATGATTATCGTAATAAAATAAGAGAAATAATAGCTCACACGGAAATATGTAATTGTTCGTTTTTCTCGCGTGCTCTTAGAGAGCGGAACGATAGAGAAATAGTGTGAAAGTGGTTCTATGAACCCTCTGGCAGGCACTTAGGAGTGAATTACAGAATAGTCACGTAGATGTAGATGAAAGAACGAAAACTATGTGTAGCCCTTTCCAGAAAGAAGCACAGCCAAGTGGGAAATCTACTATGGCATCCTAATTTGGTGCTGTAAGGAGCAATACACAAGAAAAATGATAGCCGAATTGAGAGACTAAAAATGGAAAAAAGATAACAGTGGTTAATGTAGTACTTACGAAGAGAAGAAAAATTGAGCACTAGGCAGGAAATGACAGTTAACAGCATCAAATAAGTCTATGGACCAATGACAAAATAATAATAATAAATAAAGATATCGACAGCACGGTGTTTCCTGCTGAGAAGCACAATCACACCTTTTTAAGTGTCTGTATGTGATGAAGTACGCTGCTTTTCAGATGACCGCAAGCATCATTAGCGAGGAGAAAGTCTGTATTTATCTGTGTGTATGCTTTCCTCCTCCTCTGCTCCTTCGGGGCAGTGACCTACTGCCCGACCCTGTCCTCCTCTCCCAACTTGCTTTGAATACCTCGCCCCCCCCCCCCCACTCTCTCTCTCTCTCTCTCTCTCTCTCTCTACTCACTTCCTCCCCCTACCATCACGTCTACTGCGTCACAAAACAGTGCTCTTCCTGACCTACCACGGACATTGCCATTACACACAATAATTTACGGCACAGGCGGCAAGCGTCTCTCGAATTTAACCACCTGGGGTAATGATTTAAAAGACATTGATTTATTTCTTTTCAACACAATCAAACTAACGCGCTTTTGATCGTAAAGGTCTCGGTCACACATCTGCCACCTTGAATAGCCAAGCAGTGTATGGGTAAAGTTAACTTGAAACTTACTGCAAAGGATTCGAACCTGAAACCTTGAATTTCGCTGGTAAGTTCTTATCGACCGAGTAATCCACGCAAACTCCCAGACTCTACCGGTAACTATCAACCATTTTCACAACTTCAAAGTTCTATTGTAGACCTTGCAGCAACAGCCTCCTGGAAGTAGGAATGTTTCATAGAAACAGCTTATTCACTATTTAGGTGATATTTTCAGCTGCAGAGCCAAAGATTCATTCTGGAAACAGTGCCCAAGGCTCTGGTTAAGTCATCTCTTATGAAATCTTATCTCCCGGGAGTACTAGTACAGCAAGATCGCAAGATATGCAGCCCAACTTTTGTTAAGTTTGGAAAGTAGAATCGAGGTTCTGTCAGAAATGAATCCAGGTGAATCTGTCGGTAAAAGTGTGTCACGAAAGAAGCATCTTTCCGGGTTCGATTCGCGATATGACATATTCATTTAGCCAGCCAGGAAGTTGCAATTCAGCGTATACTATCACTCTGGAGAGAATGTAAATGTCATGATTTATGCTTTCTGAGGATGGGAAACGTATGTCAAAAACTGCCAAAATCGGATACGAATGAGTGTTGCAGCTATTGTGTATAAAAACATTCTTTTATTCCAGTTTATATAAAGTATTGTGCGTTTAATACATTGTTATATCTCTATTATAATACACTCCTGGAAATGGAAAAAAGAACACATTGACACCGGTGTGTCAGACACACCATACTTGCTCCGGACACTGCGAGAGGGCTGTACAAGCAATGATCACACGCACGGCACAGCGGACACACCAGGAACCGCGGTGTTGGCCGTCGAATGGCGCTAGCTGCGCAGCATTTGTGCACCGCCGCCGTCAGTGTCAGCCAGTTTGCCGTGGCATACGGAGCTCAATCGCAGTCTTTAACACTGGTAGCATGCCGCGACAGCGTGGACGTGAACCGTATGTGCAGTTGACGGACTTTGAGAGAGGGCGTATAGTGGGCATGCGGGAGGCCGGGTGGACGTACCGCCGAATTGCTCAACACGTGGGGCGTGAGGTCTCCACAGTACATCGATGTTGTCGCCAGTGGTCGGCGGAAGGTGCACGTGCCCGTCGACCTGGGACCGGACCGCAGCGACGCACGGATGCTCGCCAAGACCGTAGGATCCTACGCAGTGCCGTATGGGACCGCACCGCCACTTCCCAGCAAATTAGGGACACTGTTGCTCCTGGGGTATCGGCGAGTACCATTCGCAACCGTCTCCATGAAGCTGGGCTACGGTCCCGCACACCGTTACGCCATCTTCCGCTCACGCCCCAACATCGTGCAGCCCGCCTCCAGTGGTGTCGCGACAGGCGTGAATGGAGGGACGAATGGAGACGTGTCATCTTCAGCGATGAGAGTCGCTTCTGCCTCGGTGCCAATGATGGTCGTATGCGTGTTTGGCGCCGTGCAGGTGAGCGCCACAATCAGGACTGCATACGACCGAGGCACACAGGGCCAACACCCGGCATCATGGTGTGGGGAGCGATCTCCTACACTGGCCGTACACCACTGGTGATCGTCGAGGGGACACTGAATAGTGCACGGTACATCCAAACCGTCATCGAACCCATCGTTCTACCATTCCTAGACCGGCAAGGGAACTTGCTGTTCCAACAGGACAATGCACGTCCGCATGTAGCCCGTGCCACCCAACGTGCTCTAGAAGGTGTAAGTCAACTACCCTGGCCAGCAAGATCTCCGGATCTGTCCCCCATTGAGCATGTTTGGGACTGGATGAAGCGTCGTCTCACGCGGTCTGCACGTCCAGCACGAACGCTGGTCCAACTGAGGCGCCAGGTGGAAATGGCATGGCAAGCCGTTCCATAGGACTACATCCAGCATCTCTACGATCGTCTCCATGGGAGAATAGCAGCCTGCATTGCTGCGAAAGGTGGATATATACTGTACTAGCGCCGACATTGTGCATGCTCTGTTGCCTGTGTCTATGTGCCTGTGGTTCTGTCAGTGTGATCATGTGATGTATCTGACCCCAGGAATGTGTCAATAAAGTTTCCCCTTCCTGGGACAATGAATTCACGGTGTTCTTATTTCAATTTCCAGGAGTGTAATATATTGTGTTGTTATCATACGAGACAATCTTACAGGAAAGACAAATGTAGCACTGAATTCGATTTTTGTTTACTTATTACACGTTAGTGGAGAGATTTTAAAATTTTACTATCTGCAGTCGCTCTTAGCTACGCATTCTGTCATTTATTGCTTGTTTCACCTCTACCTATGCGCTGCTAACGTGAAAAGATGCAAAGCTGGACCATTTACCCATTCCACGCTAAACTGCAGGTGCCACTACAGGTAGCTGGGTTAAGTCCTCTCGTAGATCGGAGAAAGGCAAAGCCATACCACGAGCAACGGTAGCACCATGCCTAGTGAAGTACTGCAGTGTTCAAAACAAACTAAAGGATGAGGACAACTTTATTTTATAAACATAATAAGACGATCAAGCACATGTGGACAGGTCTTCTTGTACGATTGCTTCAGTGTCTCGAATAGTTTCCTAATACTACAAGACAGTCGTGCATCATACTCAGAGGCGCTCAGGTCGAAGCCGAGTTCCTTGACATATTTCGAAACTCTCTGTGAGCAAAAGATGAGCCTAGTGAGTATCGGACAAAATTTTTGATTGGCTACAGGTCTTCCTTTCAGACAGAGCTCTACATACCGCTCATAATGGAACAAAATCGACATAGGAAACAGTAATTTACGGATCAACCCAAGAGAGTGTCATAGGACTGCTACCATTTGGCATTTATATTGCTGATCTGGATAATATTGGACGCTTCGTCAGTCAATTCCCGGACGAGGCACTTTCCTACAAGAAGACAGCAACGCCAGAACACTGTAACGATCAAAATAAATGAATACCTGCAGAGGATGTACGATGGCTGCATGAACTGGCAGATCACCCTGAACACGACAAATGTAATGCACATAGCTAGACGGAGCGATTCGCCACTGATCGGTTATATTATTGGTGACAGTCACCGGAAACAACAGTTACCGTAAAATCTCCAGGAGTATCCACCTAGAACGACGTAAAGTGAAATCACCATACGAAACAAACAGGAAAAGCACCTGCCAGACTCTGATTCAGTAGGAGAATCGTAAGAAAACCTAATTAATCCATGACGGTAGTGGCTTAGAAAACACTGTTACTGAGTACAGTTTATCAGTCTGCGATCCTTACCAAGTAAGATTGACATAAGAGATAAAGAAGATCCAACGAAAAGCGACGCATTTCGTTACGGAACTGTTTACTCGGCACGAGAGCGGTACGGAAATTCTCAGCTATCCCCTGTGATAGATGCTACAAGACAGGCGTTTTGCTTCACGGAAAGTTAAGAGTCTAGCAGCGTATTACTTCCTTCCACATATTTCTCGTGACATGATCGCAACGAGAAAAATCGCAGAAACAAGATTTTACACAAAACTTTACCTGCAATTGTTCTACCCAAGCGTCATTTGTGAATCGAACAGAAAATGGGGGAAAAGATAATAGTTCTACAAGTATCCTCCGCCATGTACTTCGTTTGCGGATTACAGATGTAAACGCAGATGAGGTGTCGAATTTGTTCCACAGCATTTGCAATAACTTTCTTTGCTACACTGTCCACTCACATTAATATGGCCACCTGCCAAAAGCCTCAATAACACAGAATCTACTCTGTAGGAATCAACATGGATTCCGGAAACAGCGATCGTATGAGACCCAACTCGCTTTATTTGTTCATGAAACCCAGAAAATATTAGATACAGGCTCCCAGGTAGATGCCATTTTCCTTGACTTCCGTAAGGCGTTCGATACAGTTCCGCACTGTCGCCTGATAAACAAAGTAAGAGCCTACGGAATATCAGACCAGCTGTGTGGCTGGATTGAAGAGTTTTTAGCAAACAGAACACAGCATGTTGTTCTCAATGGAGAGACGTCTACAGACGTTAAAGTAACCTCTGGCGTGCCACAGCGGAGTGTTATGCGACCATTGCTTTTCACAATATACACTCCTGGAAATGGAAAAAAGAACACATTGACACCGGTGTGTCAGACCCACCATACTTGCTCCGGACACTGCGAGAGGGCTGTACAAGCAATGATCACACGCACGGCACAGCGGACACACCAGGAACCGCGGTGTTGGCCGTCGAATGGCGCTAGCTGCGCAGCATTTGTGCACCGCCGCCGTCAGTGTCAGCCAGTTTGCCGTGGCATACGGAGCTCCATCGCAGTCTTTAACACTGGTAGCATGCCGCGACAGCGTGGACGTGAACCGTATGTGCAGTTGACGGACTTTGAGCGAGGGCGTATAGTGGGCATGCGGGAGGCCGGGTGGACGTACCGCCGAATTGCTCAACACGTGGGGCGTGAGGTATCCACAGTACATCGATGTTGTCGCCAGTGGTCGGCGGAAGGTGCACGTGCCTGTCGACCTGGGACCGGACCGCAGCGACGCACGGATGCACGCCAAGACCGTAGGATCCTACGCAGTGCCGTAGGGGACCGCACCGCCACATCCCAGCAAATTAGGGACACTGTTGCTCCTGGGGTATCGGCGAGGACCATTCGCAACCGTCTCCATGAAGCTGGGCTACGGTCCCGCACACCGTTAGGCCGTCTTCCGCTCACGCCCCAACATCGTGCAGCCCGCCTCCAGTGGTGTCGCGACAGGCGTGAATGGAGGGACGAATGGAGACCTGTCGTCTTCAGCGATGAGAGGCGCTTCTGCCTTGGTGCCAAAATGGTCGTATGCGTGTTTGGCGCCGTGCAGGTGAGCGCCACAATCAGGACTGCATACGACCGAGGCACACAGGGCCAACACCCGGCATCATGGTGTGGGGAGCGATCTCCTACACTGGCCGTACACCACTGGTGATCGTCGAGGGGACACTGAATAGTGCACGGTACATCCAAACCGTCATCGAACCCATTGTTCTACCATTCCTAGACCGGCAAGGGAACTTGCTGTTCCAACAGGACAATGCACGTCCGCATGTATCCCGTGCCACCCAACGTGCTCTAGAAGATGTAAGTCAACTACCCTGGCCAGCAAGATCTCCGGATCTGTCCCCCATTGAGCATGTTTGGGACTGGATGAAGCGTCGTCTCACGCGGTCTGCACGTCCAGCACGAACGCTGGTCCAACTGAGGCGCCAGGTGGAAATGGCATGGCAAGCCGTTCCACAGGACTACATCCAGCATCTCTACGATCGTCTCCATGGGAGAATAGCAGCCTGCATTGCTGCGAAAGGTGGATATACACTGTACTAGTGCCGACATTGTGCATGCTCTGTTGCCTGTGTCTATGTGCCTGTGGTTCTGTCAGTGTGATCATGTGATGTATCTGACCCCAGGAATGTGTCAATAAAGTTTTCCCTTCCTGGGACAATGAATTCACGGTGTTCTTATTTCAATTTCCAGGAGTGTATATAAATGACCTAGTAGATAGTGTCGGAAGTTCCATGCGGCTTTTCGCGGATGATGCTGTAGTATACAGAGAAGTTGCAGCAATAGAAAATTGTAGCGAAATGCAGGAAGATCTGCAGCGGATAGGCACTTGGTGCAGGGAGTGGCAACTGACCCTTTACATAGACAAATGTAATGTATTGCGAATACATAGAAAGAAGGATAATTTATTGTATGATTATATGATAGCGGAACAAACACTGGTAGCAGTTACTTCTGCAAAATATCTGGGAGTATGCGTGCGGAACGATTTGAAGTCGAATGATCATACAAAATTAATTGTTGGTAAGGCGGGTAACCAGGTTGAGATTCATTGGCAGAGTCCATCAACAAAGGAGGTGGCTTACAAAACACTCGTTCGACCTATACTTGAGTATGCTCATCAGTGTGGGATTCGTACCAGGTCGGGTTGACGGAGGAGATAGAGAAGATCCAAAGAAGAGCGGCGCGTTTCGTCACAGGGTTATTTGATAGCGTTACGGAGTTGTTTAGCAAACTCAAGTGGCAGACTCTGCAAGAGAGGCGCTATGCATCGTGGTGTAGCTTGCTGTCCAGGTTTCGAGAGGGTGCGTTTCTGGAATAGGTATCGAATATACACTCCTGGAAATTGAAATAAGAACACCGTGAATTCATTGTCCCAGGAAGGGGAAACTTTATTGACACATTCCTGGGGTCAGATACATCACATGATCACACCGACAGAACCACAGGCACATAGACACAGGCAACAGAGCATGCACAATGTCGGCACTAGTACAGTGTATATCCATCTTTCGCAGCAATGCAGGCTGCTATTCTCCCATGGAGACGATCGTAGAGATGCTGGATGTAGTCCTGTGGAACGGCTTGCCATGCCATTTCCACCTGGCGCCTCAGTTGGACCAGCGTTCGTGCTGGACGTGCAGACCGCGTGAGACGACGCTTCATCCAGTCCCAAACATGCTCAATGGGGGACAGATCCGGAGATCTTGTTGGCCAGGGTAGTTGACTTACACCTTCTAGAGCACGTTGGGTGGCACGGGATACATGCGGACGTGCATTGTCCTGTTGGAACAGCAAGTTCCCTTGCCGGTCTAGGAATGATAGAACGATGGGTTCGATGACGGTTTGGATGTACCGTGCACTATTCAGTGTCCCCTCGACGATCACCAGTGGTGTACGGCCAGTGTAGGAGATCGCTCCCCACACCATGATGCCGGGTGTTGGCCCTGTGTGCCTCGGTCGTATGCAGTCCTGATTGTGGCGCTCACCTGCACGGCGCCAAACACGCATACGACCATCATTGGCACCAAGGAAGAAGCGACTCTCATCGCTGAAGACGACACGTCTCCATTCGTCCCACCATTCACGCCTGTCGCGACACCACTGGAGGCGGGCTGCACGATGTTGGGGCGTGAGTGGAAGACGGCCTAACGGTGTGCGGGACCGTAGCCCAGCTTCATGGAGACGGTTGCGAATGGTCCTCGCCGATACCCCAGGAGCAACAGTGTCCCTAATTTGCTGGGATGTGGCGGTGCGGTCCCCTACGGCACTGCGTAGGATCCTACGGTCTTGGCGTGCATCCGTGCGTCGCTGCGGTCCGGTCCCAGGTCGACAGGCACGTGCACCTTCCGCCGACCACTGGCGACAACATCGATGTACTGTGGAGACCTCACGCCCCACGTGTTGAGCAATTCGGCGGTACGTCCACCCGGCCTCCCGCATGCTCACTATACGCCCTCGCTCAAAGTCCGTCAACTGTACATACGGTTCACGTCCACGCTGTCGCGGCATGCTACCAGTGTTAAAGACTGCGATGGAGCTCCGTATGCCACGGCAAACTGGCTGACACTGACGGCGGCGGTGCACAAATGCTGCGCAGCTAGCGCCATTCGACGGCCAACACCGCGGTTCCTGGTGTGTCCGCTGTGCCGTGCGTGTGATCATTGCTTGTACAGCCCTCTCACAGTGTCCGGAGCAAGTATGGTGGGTCTGACACACCGGTGTCAATGTGTTCTTTTTTCCATTTCCAGGAGTGTATTTCCAGAATCAGATTTTCACTCTGCAGCGGAGTGTGCGCTGATATGAAACTTCCTGGAAGATTAAAACTGTGTGCCGGACAGAGACTCCAACTCGGAACCTTTGCCTTTCGCGGACAAGTGCTCTACCGACTGAGCTACCCAAGCACGACTCACCCCCCGTCCTCGCAGCTTTACTTCTGCCAGTACCTCGTCTCTTACCTTCCAAACTTTGCAGAAGCTTTCCTGCGAACCTGCAGAACTAGCACTCCTGAAAGAAAGGATCTTGCGGAGACATGGCTTAGCCACAGCCTGGGGGATGTTTCCAGAATGAGATTTTCACCCTGCAGCGGAGTTTGCGCTGATACGAAACTTCCTGGCAGATTAAAACTGTGTGCCGGACAGAGACTCGAACTCGGGACCTTTGCCTTTCGCGGGCAAGTGCTCTACCGACTGAGCTACCCAAGCAAGACTCATCCTCCGTCATCACAGCAAGTTCGCAGGAGAGCTACTGTAAAGTTTGGAAGGTAGGAGACGAGGTACTGGCAGAAGTAAAGCTGTGAGGACGGGGGGTGAGTCGTGCTTGGGTAGCTCAGTCGGTAGAGCACTTGCCTGCGAAAGGCAAAGATCCCGAGTTCGAGTCTCTGTCCGGCACACAGTTTTAATCTGCCAGGAAGTTTCATATCGAATATATTGCTTCCGCTTACTTATACCTCCCGAGGAGATCACGAATGAGAGAGATTCGAGCGCGCACGGAGGCTTTCCAGCAGTCGTCTTCCCGCGAACCATACGCGACTGGAATAGGAAAGGGAAGTAATGACAGTGGCACGTAAAGTGCCCTCCGCCACACACCGTTGGGTGGCTTGCGGAGTATAAATGTAGATGTAGAACCACCTTTTCGAGAGCGGACCGTTGCAAGATGTGCAAGAAGAGAGTCATTGGAATCTGGCAGGTGCGAAAAGGGATGTGGAGCCAGGCCGACTCCAGTGCCGTGGCTAGTTGCGCTAGGGTTCTCCGTTCAGGATCCACCGTGCGAATAGCTCGAACGAGATGGTCCCATTCGGTTTAAATTCGGGGTTTCTGTTGGCCAGGGGAATGCGGCAAACTGTAGCCACGGTACGTGCTAGTGCAGTACAGTGCCCCCAGGCTTTCGCCGGCGGAGTGCACGGCTGGTGAGGAATGCGGCTGCAGAGTGTGGGCGCCGCCGTTGTGGTGACAGGTAGGTAGACAGAGAGCAGCTCCTCGGCCGGTTTGTGAAAGCCGCCGGTGAAAACTGAGCTGCGCCGGAGGCGCGACGCCGGCGCGCCGGGCTGGGCCGGGCTAGGGTGTCCGCCGTCCCCGCGCATGTCGCCGCCAGCCGCTACCTGGAGTCGCGCCGCCTCTTGTCCGCTCCCGACGTGTCCGTCGCGCCGACACGTGAGCGGCCCCGGGGATTCGTGTCGTACAGACTCGTCTCGACAACTCTCGCCAACACTGACCGACTGCAGATCAGGACCGGGAACTTGCCGCTACACTGAACCCTTGCGTCACAGTAATCTCGCCCTATGGATACAATAACTAATTCAGTAGCCTGCCTCCGTATCCGAGGTCGCTATAACGGTGTGCACGTAAGAAGGCGAGGAGGCAGTGGGGTTGCCTGGATCCACAGAAACGGTGTGCCACGTGACGCTCCAGCTAATAGCGTGATTCTCTCAGGTCCGTCTGTAGCGTGGGTTTATGGATGCTCGTGGAACATTTAATGTAGATTTTGTTGATACGTTAGCAATGGCGAGGGTCTTAGCTACTCTAGCGTTCATGATGCGTGGTAGAAAGCAAACACGAGCAGTATTACTTTCAAAACCGACACCTTGTAGTATCGCCCTGCTGCATGGGTTCCATGGGTCACTTTGATGTTATCGCTACATTTCTGTCTTAAACCGCAATCGTCGTCAGTTTCACTATGGAGCGTTCCAGACGACAATTTTTGGTCAAGGAAAGTGTAATGTACCATAATTCTCTTGAACACGTTATCTGCAAATTTGTCGCCCTAGTTCACTACGGAAATAGTTTACAGACTGGCCATTAAAATTGCTACATCAAGAAGAAATGCAGATGATAAACGGGTATTCATTGGACAAATATTTATACTAGAACTGGCATGTTATTACATTTTCACGCAATTTGGGTGCATACATCCTGACAAATCAGTACCCAGAACAACCACCTCTGGCCATAATAACGGCCTTGATACGCCTGGGCATTGAGTGAAACAGAGCTTGGATGGCGTTTACAGGTACAGCTGCCCATGCAGCTTTAACACGATACCACAGTTCATCAAGAGTAGTGACTGGCGTATTGTGACGAGCCAATTGCTCGAACACCATTGACCAGACGTTTTCAATTGGTGAGAGATCTGGAGAATGTGCTGGCCAGGGCAGCACTCGTACATTTTCTGTAGCCAGAAAGGTCCGTACAGGACCTGCAACATGCGGTCGTGCACTATCCTACTGAAATGTAGCGTTTCGGAGGGATCGAATGAAGAGTAGAGCCACGGGTCGTAACACATCTGAAATGTAACGTCCGCTGTTCAAAGTGCCGTCAATGAGAACAAGAGGTGACCGAGACGTGTAACCAATGGCACCCCATACCATCACGCTGGGTGATACGCCAGTATGGCGATGACGATTACGCGCTTCCAATGTGCGTTCACCGCGATGTCGCCAAACACGGATGCGACCAACATGATGCTGTAAACATAACCTGGATTCACCCGAAAAAATGACGTTTTGCCGTTCGTGCACCCAGTTCGTCGTTGATGCAGCGTCAAGGGTAACCGCAGCCATGGTGTCCGAGCTGATAGTCCATGCTGCTGCAAACGTCGTCGAACTGTTCGTGCAGATGGTTGTTGTGGTATCACCGCCAGACACCACACTTGCTAGGTGGTAGCCTTTAAATCGGCAGCGGTCCGTTAGTATACGTCGGACCCGCGTGTCGCCACTGTCAGTGATTGCAGACCGAGTGCCGCCACACGGCAGGTCTAGAGAGACTTCCTAGCATTCGCCCCAGTTGTACAGCCGACTTTGCTAGCGAAGCTACACTGACAAATTACGCTCTCATTTGCCGAGACGATAGTTAGCATAGCCTTCAGCTACGTCATTTGCTACGACCTAGCAAGGCGCCATGATCAGTTTATATTGAGATTGTAATTATGTATCATCAAGAGCGATGTTCTCCAATTATGGATTAAAGTTAAGTATTCCAGAAGCTATGTACTATTTTTGGCTACTATAATTTCTTGTCATTTTCCAGACCTCACGCCAGCCTGCGTGAGCTTAAACGCGTCCCTTTCGGCTTCCTCCAAACTCCGTGAATTGGCTCCTGCCAATTCACAACAGTTGTTGTCTTGCAAACGTCCCCATCTGTTGACTCAGGGATCGAGACGTGGCTGCACGATCCGTTACATCCATGCGGATAAGAAGCCTGTCATCTCGTCTGCTAGTGATACGAGGCCGTTGGGATCCAGCACGGCGTTCCGTATTACCCTCCTGAACCCACCGATTCCATATTCTGCTAACAGTCATTGGATCTCGACCAACGCGAGCAGCAAGATCGCGATACGATAAACCGCAATCGTGATAGGCTAAAATCCGACCTGTATCAAAATCGGAAACGTGACGGTACGCATTTCTGCTCCTTACACGAGGCATCACAACAACGTTTCACCAGGCAACGCCGGTCAACTGCTGTTTGTGTATGAGAAATCGGTTTGAAACTTTCTTCATGTCAGCAAGTTGTAGGTGTCGCCACCGGCGCCAATCTTGTGTGAATGTTCTGAAAACCTAGTCATTTGCATATCTCAGCATCTTCTTCCTGTCGGTTAAATTTCGCGTCTGTAGCACGTCATCTTCGTGGTGTAGCAATTTTAATGGCCAGTAGTGTAGGAATAAAGAAATGTGTCACTGAAAAATATTTTATTGTGTTCATAAGCTGCTGCATATGTATTGTTGTAGAAAGGCGCAAGGGGCGAAAAGGACGCCACTAACTCGGTGGTGGAGAATGTTCCAGCCAAGCAGCATTCTAAGCGGCAAAGGAATTACTGAAAGCTACAGATGCCCACTTTTTGAAGGTACGACAGCGTACGACAACAATCTGAAATAGTTAAAACTGTTAATAACGCTGTTCGTTTATCTGACAGTGCGTGATCTCAAAGGTCACGCGGTAAGTCAGAGAGGGTCCGTACATAAAGTTGTGTTGGGCAGTTTCGGTTTTAAGTCGCTATTAAACCGTAGGAGAGATCTTACACAACTCATTGCTGATTGAAAGGTCTCAGATAAATAATCCAGTTCTTATCGATTTCTACGAGGATTGGCTGTACGCTAACGAATAAGTTGTCTTCTTGTGGATCTGGTTTGTGGGAATTATTTAATCGGTGTGGAGTGCGATTAGTGTTGCGATACTTTTGGAATAGTGGTCTGGCTCAGGACACTCTCAAAGTGAAGACTGCTATCCAACTGTATTGTGGGGACTGGTTGTATAGAAGTTGCAGTGAGTATGCAGTGACGACTCATTTGCGTATTTTAGGGAAGGCGTGCACTATTCTTTACGACTGCGGAGCTGTCTATGTATAGTACAGCATAACGATGTTATCATAGTGAAGGAACCATTACACTGAGGTGAGAAAAGTCTCGGGGTAAGGACATGCGCATACACAGATGGCAATAGCATAGCGTACACAAAGTATAAAGGGGCAGTGCATCGGCGGAGCTATCATTTTCACTCAGATGATCCGCGGAATGGTAGTTGGAGCTAAACGCATCCGACATTTTGTTTAGAAAATTGTTAGGGAATTCAGTATTCCGAGATCCACAGTGTCGAAGTGCGCCTAGAGTACCAAATTGTAGGCATTACCTTTTACTAAGGACAACGCAGCGGCCGGCGACCTTCATTTAACGACCCAGAGCAACGTTGTTTGTGTTGAGTTGTCAGTGCTAACACGGCTGATCCCGGCGGAGGTTCGAGTCCTCCCTCGGGCATGGGTGTGTGTGTTTGTCCTTAGGATAATTTAGGTTAAGTAGTGTGTAAGCTTAGGGACTGATGACCTTAGTAGTTAAGTCCCATAAGATTTCACACACATTTGAACATTTTTTTGTCAGTGCTAACAGACAAGCAACACTGCCATCCTGATTTAGGTTATCCGTGATTTCCCCAAATCGCTCCAGGCAAACGCCGGTATGGTTCCTTTGAAAGGGCACGGCCAACTTCCTTTCCCGTCCTTCCCTAATCCGATGAGACCGATGGAGGTCTCCTCCCCTAAAACAACCCAATCAACTGCGTGAAATAACCGCAGATGCCAATGTGCGACGTAGACGAACGTATCCGTTAGGACGGTGCGGCGAAACTTGGCGTAAATGGGCTATGACACCAGACAAGCGACGCGAGTTCCTTTGCTAACATCACATCACGACATCACCTGCAGTGCCTCTCGAGGGCTCGCGACCATATCTGTTGGAAAATGACTAGAGAACCGTGGCCCTGTCAGAAGAATCCCAATTTCAGCTGATAAGAGCTGATGGTAGGATCTGAGTGTTGCGCAGACTCCACGAAATCATGGTCACAAGCTGTGTACAAGGCACTGAGTAAGTTAGCGGTGATTCCACAATGGTGTGGGCTGCGTTTACATGGACCAGACTGGGTCCTTTGGTCCAATTGAACCGAACATTGACTGGAAATAATAATTTTCGGCTACTTGCAGACTATTTGCAACCATTCATGGACTTCATGTTCCCAAACAACGACGGAATTTTTATGGATGACAATGCGCCTGCCGGCCGGTGTGGCCGAGCGGTTCTAGCCCTTCAGTCTGGAACCGCGCGACCGCTACAGTCGCAGGTTCGAATCCTGTCTCGGGCATGGATGTGTGTGATGTCCTTAGATATCAAATGGATCTAAACAGAGCCCGCCTCCACGTGGCGGGACACGGGCAACGGTGTGAGTGGGGACGGGAGCCGGTGTGGTGTTACTTTCAGTCACTGCGGACCCCGGACCCAGTCGCAGCGGCTAAGTGGCAATATACGACCCACCATAAGAAATTAGACGGTGGGTCATAAAATATAAGCAGCTAGTGAAAAAAAAAGTGTCCTTAGGTTAGTTAGGTTTAAGTAGTTCTAAGTTCTAGAGGACTGATGACCTCAGATGTTAAGTCCCATAGTGCTCAGAGCCATTTGAACCATTTGAACAATGCGCCTTGTCACCGGGCCAAAACTGTTCTCGATTGGTCTGAAGAACATTCTGGACATTTCGAGCAAACAATTTGGTCACCCAGATCGCCCGACATGAATGCCTTTGAACGTTTGCGGAACATAATCGAAAGGTCAGCTCGTGCACAAAGACCTGCGCCCGCAGCACTTTCGTAATTATGGGCAATTATAGCTGCTATAGAGGCAAAGAGGACATTCCTGGACAAGAGAAGTCTACTAACATCAAAGGTAGGTCTTAATAAAAAAATTCAAATGGCTCTGACCGCTATGGGACTTAACATCTGAGGTCATCAGTCCACTAGACTTAGAACTACTTAAACCTAACTAACCTAAGGACATCGCAAACATCCATGCCCGAGGCAGGATTCGAACCTACGACCGTAGCAGCAGCGCAGTTCTGGACTGAAGCACCTAGAACCGCGCGGCCACAATGGCCGGCTGTAGGTCTTAATATAAGATAGAAATTTCTGAGGATGTACGTCTGGGGCACAGCATTGTATGGTAGTGAAACAAGGAGTGTGGGAAAACCGGAAGAAAAAAGAATTGAAAGATTTGAGATATGTTGCTATAGAAGAATGTTGACAATAGGTGGACCGATAGGGTAACGAGTGAGGAGGTTCTCTGCAGAATCAGCGAGGAAAGGAACATATGGAAAAAAACTGACAATAGCAAGGGACAGGCTGATAGGACACCTGTTAAGAGATCAGGGAATAACTTCAGTTGCACTAGAGGTAGCTGTAGGGCATAGGTTGGAAGCGCTACTCTGAAATGAAAAGGTTGCCACAGGAGAGGGATTCGTGGCGGGCAGCGTCAAACCAGTCTCAAAGACTGATGACTCAAAAAAAAAAAAAAAAAATGTAGAGGCAGCGTGGCTCAATATTTCTGCAGGGCACTTCCAGCGACTTGTTTAGGCCGTGCCCCGTCGAACTGCTGCGCTACGCCGGGACTGTATTAGGGGTGGTCCAGGACTTCTGTCACCTCTGTGCAAGACGAGACACAAACAGTGCTTGCAGTTAACCGATTAAAGGAATAGTCTGCGGCGAGTGTCCGAAGCGTTGACCAGAACGCCTGAAGAGGCTGAGATATTTGCCTACTAGTGGTAAAAGTAGAGTCAAACTGGCGGTGGCGGCTTTTTGTGGTTATATAGAGTTTCGGAAGATTTTTCTGGGAAACACGGACACGTACACGTGAGGGACTGACACTTTAAGAAATAAAGAACGTGTTATTTCTAAACATGAATCCCAGTATTCCCGACTTAATCATATTAGCCCGTAAAATATTGTATCTCACCATCAGTTTTCAATATCTATGCAAGCAGTGGAAAGATACCATAAAACGAGAAGATTGGTGATGAAAGGCATTGTTGTTGTTGTGGTGTTCAGTCCTGAGACTGGTTTGATGCAGTTCTCCATGCTACTCTATGATGCGCAAGCTTCTTCATCTCCGAGTACCTACTGCAGCCTACATCCTTCTGAATCTGCTTAGTGTATTCATCTTTTGGTCTCCCTCTACGATTATTACCCTCCACCCTGCCCTCCAGTACTAAATTGGTGATCCCTTGCTGCCTCAGAACATGTCCTACCATACGATCCCTTCCTCTAGTCAAGTTGTGCCACAAACTCATCTTCTCCCGAATTCTATTCAAAACCTCCTCATTAGTTATTTGACCTACCCATCTAATCTTCAGCACTCTTCTGTACCACCACATTTCGAAAGCTTCTATTCTCCTCTTGTCTAAACTATTTATCGTCCATGTTTCACTTCCATACATGGCTACGCTCCATACAAATACTTTCAGAAACGACTTCCTGACACTAAAATCAATACTCGATGTCAACAAATTTCTCTTCTTCAGAAACATTCTCCTTGCCATTGCCAGTCTACAAATTATATCCTCTCTACTTCGACCATCATCAGTTATTATGCTCCCCAAACAGCAAAATTTTTTTCCTACTTTAAGTGTGTCATTTCCTAATCTAATTCCCTCAGCATCACCAAACTTAATTCGACTACATTCCATTATCCTCGTTTTGCTTTTGTTGATATTCATCTTGTATCCTCCTTTCAAGACACTGCCCATTTCTGTACAAATTGTAAATATCCTTTCGCTCCCTTTTTTTTACCCCTGCCACCTACAGAATTTGAAAGAGGGTATTCCAGTCAACATTGTCAAAAGCTTTTTCTAAGTCTACAAATGCTAGAAACGTAGGTTTGCCTTTCCTTAATCTTTCTTCTAAGATAAGTCGTAGGGTCCGTATTGCCTCACATGTTCCAACATTTCTGCGGAATCCAAACGGATCTTCGCAGAGGTCAGCTTCTACCGGTTTTTCCATTCGTCTGTAAAGAATTCGCGTTAGTATTTTGCAGCTGTGACTTACTACACTGATTGTTCGGTAATTTTCACATCTGTCAGCACCTGCTTTCTTTGGGATTGGAATTATTATATTCTTATTGAAGTCTGAGGGAATTTCGCCTGTTTCATATATCTTGCTCACCAGATGGTAGAGTTTTGTCAGGACTGGCTCTCCCAAAGCTATCAGTAGTTCTAATGGAATGTTGTCTACTCCCGGGGCCTTGTTTCGACTTAGGTCTTTCAGTGCTCTATCAAACTCTTCAAGCAGTATCGTATCTCCCATTTCATCTTCATCTACATCCTCTTCCATTTCCATAATATTGTCCTCAATAACATCGCCCTTGTATAGACCCTCTATATACTCCTTCCACCTTCCTGATTTCCCTTCTTTGTTTAGAACTGGGTTTATTTTGCTCCCCAAATAGCAAAATTTTTTTCCTACTTTAAGTGTGTCATTTCCTAATCTAATTACCTCATATTCATGCAAGTGGTTCTATTTTCTCCAAAGGTCTATTTAATTTTCCTGTAGGCAGTATCTATCTTACCCCTAGTGAGAGAAGCCTCTACATCCTTACATTTGTCCTCTAGCAATACCTGCGTAGCCATATTGACACTTCCTGTGAATCTCATTTTTGAGACGTTTGTATTCCTTTTTCCTGCTTCATTTACTGCATTTTTATATTTTCTCCTTTCACCAATTAAATTCAGTATCTATTCTGTTGCCCATGAATTTCTATAGCCCTCATCTCTTTACCTACTTCATCCTCTGCTACCTTCACTATTTCATCCCTCAAAGCTACCCATTCTTCTTCTACTGTATTTCCTTCCCCCATTCCTGTCAATTGCTCCCTTATGATCTCCCTGAAACCCTGTACAACCTCTGGTTCTTTCAGTTTATCTAGGTCCCATCTCCTTAAATTCCCACCCTTTTGCAGTTTCTTCAGTTTTAATCTACAGTTCATAACCAATAGACTGTGGTCAGAGTCCACATCTGCCCCTGGAAATGTCTTACAATTTAAAACCTGGTTCCTAAATCTCTGTCTTACCATTATATAATCTATCTGAAACCTTCTAGTATCTCCAGGGTTCTTCCATGTATACAACCTTCTTTCATGATTCTTGAACCAAGTGTTAGCTATGATTAAGTTATGCTCTGTGCAGAATTATACCAGACGGCTTCCTCTTTCATTTCTTAGCCCCAATCCACATTCACCTACTACGTTTCCTTCTCTTCCTTTTCCTACTGTCGAATTCCAGTGACCCATGACTATTAAATTTTCGTCTCTCTTCACTACCTGAATAACTTCTTTTATCCCATCATACATTTCATCAATTTCTTCATCATCTGCAGAGCTATGTGGCATATAAACTTGTACTACTGTAGTAGGCGTGGGCTTCGTGTCTATCTTGGCCACAATAAAGCGTTCACTATGCTGTTTGTAGTAGCTTACCCGCACTCCTATTTTTGTATTCATTATTAAATCTACTCCTGAATTACCTCTATTTGATTTTGTATTTATAACCCTGTAGTCACCTGACCAACAGTCTTGTTCGTCCTGCCAGCGGACTTCACTAATTCCCACTATATCTAACTTTAACCTATCCATTTCCCTTTTTAAATTTTCTAACCTACCTGCTCGATTAAGTGATCTGACATTCCACACTCCGATCCGCAGAACGCCAGTGTTCTTTCTCCTGATAACTACGTCCTCCTGAGTAGTCCACGCCTGGAGATCCGAATGGGGGACTATTTTACCTCCGGAATATTTTACCCAAGAGGACGCCATCATCATTTAATCATACAGTAAAGCTGCATGACCTCGGGAAAAATTACGGCCGTCGTTTCCCCTTGCTTTCAGCCATTCGCAGTACCACAACAGCAAGGCCGTTTTGGTTAGTGTTACAAGGCCAGATCAGTCAATCATCCAGACTGTTGCCCTTGGAACTACTGAAAAGGCTGCTGCTCCTCTGCAGGAACCACATGTTTGTCTGCCATATGCATATGGCATATGAGGTCTCATTTGCGCTTAATACGAAATGAATATTACCAATTTTTATTGGGAGAATAAATTCAGAACAGGAAAGAGAGCAGAAAATAGTTTGTACTCTACTGCTGAGTAATTGGTTTTGCCTAAGAACAGTTCTAATTACTTTAGCGAAAAGATAATAGTAGGATTGTACAAGAACAATTATAATTACGATAAATAGATGTACTCCAGATACTGGCTCTGAGCACTATGGGACTCAACTGCTGTGGTCATAAGTCCCCTAGAACTTAGAACTACTTAAACCTAACTAACCTAAGGACAGCACACAACACCCAGCCATCACGAGGCAGAGGAAATCCCTGACCCCGCCGGGAATCGAGCCCGGGAACCCGGGCGTGGGAAGCGAGAACGCTACCGCACGACCACGAGATGCGGGTTACTCCAGATACTAGGAACCTGTTAACTCAAGACTATCGAAAGAAATATTATTTGCACAATTAACTTTAATAAAATAACAAAAAGAAACGTAAATAGTAATTTGCGTGCTTGTTGAAATCGTTTCGGAACGAAAGAGAAAGCAAAGCTATCCAGTTTTGCGGGAGCGGGAATGAACAAGTTAGTCGGTAACATCAAAATTGAGTTATCCCTTCCGCATTACGTACATTACGTTAATGAGGATATTTTTCAAGGCTGTTAACGTGAAATTTCTTTGTGCTCGATTTATATTCAGGGGCATTCATAAAACAGGGGCATGACTTAGTATCGAGTTTAAGATAATACACGTTCTACTGCATTTACTTATGCGCTCAGTACAAGGACTGAGGAGTGTTAGTAAACGGTTAACAGTAAAATTTTTTAAGAAGAAGGTAGTTGTGTTGACAAGTCATCTCAAAGCACATAAAACAGTACAGTCGGTTACAGCTGTAAGTGCAGATATTTTTATTGGTGGCTCAGGACAGTGTACTGGAAAACATTACATCAGAATTAACTTAGAATTAGATTTTCACTCTGCACTGATATGAAACTTCTTGGCAGATTAAAACTGTATACCGGAGCGAGACTCGAACTCTGGACCTTTGCCTTTCGCGTAGAGAGTGCTCTACCAACAGAGCTCCCCTAGCACGACTCACGACCCACCATCACAGCTTCAGTTCTGTCAGTACCTCGTCTCTTACCTTCCAAACTTCACAGAAGCCTTTCTTCCAGGAGTGCTAGTTCTGCAAGATCGCAGAAGAGCTTCTGTGAAATTTGGAAGGTAGGAGACGAGGTACCGGCAGAATTTAAGCTGTGATGACGGGTCGTGAGTCGTGCTAGGGGAGCTCTGTTGGTACAGCACTTGCCCGCGAAAGGTAAAGGTCCCGAGTTCGAGTCTCGGTCCGGCACACAGTTTTAATCTGCCAGGAAGTTTCGGAATTAACTTAGTTCGCAGACTAATAATTATAGCTAAGGAATAGTATGGTTTTAAGTTCGTTGGTACCTCGAAGTACATGTGGCAACAGCAAGCCATTTATGTTTATTTTCCCATGGACACCAGGTCGGGTGATGGAAGTGTGGATGCGTGGATGGAAAACGGTTAGCCTACACCGACAGGCGTAGTGCACTTACAGTTAGCGGTGCAGTTACGACCGTGCAGAAGACGTCGTGTGACGTGTTTGCGGGAAGACTGCTAGACGCGGAGAAAAAACGACTAACGCAATGAAGTTGGAACATATTAAGATGCCACTGATCACAATATCCGCACTTACAGTCCTAACACCCTGTGTATATTCTGTTCAAATGGTTCAAATGGCTCTGAGCACTATGGGACTTAACATCTAAGGTCATCAGTCCCCTAGCCTTAGAACTACTTAATCGTAACTAACGTAAGGACATCAACACATCCATGCCCGAGGCAGGATTCGAACCTGCGACCGTAGCGGTCGAGCGGTTCCACAGTGAAGCGCCTAGAACCGCTCGGCTACAACAGCCGGCTGTATATTCTGTGCCTAGAGAATCATATAGTCGAAGTTACAAAGATGCAATGTTCAGCAGTACAACATTAAAATACGAGTAGATATTCACTGAGTGAACTGGTTCACAAACACTAATTTTCTGTGTTCTTAGAATGAAATACATACGTAGCTATCACACAGTTATGTGGGATATGCTTGAAACGTCCCCTTAGAACAATTTATACATGACTGTGCTTAACCTGACAGACTGTGCTTAACCTGACACACAATATTTTTAGCGCAACGCAATCTGACTATCAAAGATCCCTGCAAAAGAATGGCCCTGAGTAAATTTAACCTATACCTTTCACAAATCACTTACCTCACAAAAATCTTCGTTACTCGAACTATTGCAATACAGCGAGCGCCACTACTGCCAGCTAAATAAAAGATTCAAACTACTGAAGGCACTAACTACTGATAGGGATAGTTAGCAAATGAAAGATTTTAATAGAGATCAAATAATGTATTTACCTTAATAATCATAATATATATAGCAGTTCAATTTCAAAACTTCCGCCATCTCTCTCCCCACATCCACCACTGCTGGCGGCTCACCTCTAACTGCGCAACGCTACGCGCTGTTCACATCCAGCTGCCGCTCTACAATGGCAGACAACAATGCAAACTAGCCACAGACTGCACACAGCACAGCCAGTGATTTTCATATAGAGCGCTACGTAACGTTGCCAATAAGAAAACATAAACAGCCTACTTACATGCTGACTGCGTAAGATGGTGAAGCAGGACGCGTTATAACTATCATTACATCAAGTATTGCTCTAACTGTCAATAATCCATTCAGATATAACAGAAAGATCACAATTATTTATCATCACAATATATTTATCATATAGTAACAATCTTTGAAACCTAAGGACCAGACTCACTGAATAAAATACCGCTCCAGATGCGTTGCAGGTTGCTGGTGCGAGCGTTTAGTGACAGTCCGTATTAGGAAGAAGGGACATAGTCTGCATAGTAACAAAATATTAACTCACTCAGAAGACATTGTTACTGTATTATTGGCAAAGTTGATAACAGACGAGAAATTACGAAGTAACAGGGCATACCTTTCCTGTACTATTACATGAGTCATGATGAGGACTGAGATTTCAGTTCAAGCTCAAAATCTCGAATCCACGTTTCATCTATGAAAACACCACTTTTTAAAAACTAATTTTTGTCTCGTACCATTGAAACAATATTTGGCCAGTTCTCTTGTGACTGACTTTTTGCTCTTCACTCAGACGATAAGGAACCCATTTTGCGGCTAATATCCTTTTCTGCAGTTTCTCAGTTACGACACGCAACACCGAAGAGATAGACATTTTTGCCGGCCGGAGTGGTCGATCGGTTCTAGGCGCTACAGTCTGGAACCGCGCGACCGCTACGGTCGCAGGTTCGAATCCTGCCTCGGGCACGGATGTGTGTGATGTCCTTTGTTAGCTTTAAGTAGTTGTAAGTTCTAGGGGACTGATGACATCAGAAGTTAAGACCCATAGTGCTCAGAGCCATTTGAGCCAGATAGACATGTTTGCTTCATTTACAATTCCTTCGAATGATCTGCGTTGATCTTCTTGCAAAATGTACTCAATAATAACAGCAAAGGTGTAGCCTGTTGCAGTTACCAATCGCTCACTCCTTGTGTCGTCCTCAGTACTCGTCTGGCCTTTGCGGTAACGGGAAGCCCACCGTGACACTGAGCCTCGATCCATTGTGCTATCCCGAAAAAGTCAAACACAGCGTTCTGAATTTCCGTAGGTGTTTCTCTCCACAAACTTTCAATTTTGTTGTAATATAGCTGGTCGGTACGTCAGATTTGACATGAGTCATTTTGTCCCTTCATTTCAAATGAGAATGTCGCCCTCAAAACATCTTACTCACAATTTACGCTTCGCGCTGGAATACTTCCTCTGTTACAGACGTGCATGAGCTCTCTGCAGGATAGACAACCTTGTAGCGTAGACAATCTTGTAGCTAGGGTAACCACAGCTATGAGTAGTCATGTGGGTATTAAACAACCGCTTCAGCTGTATTTAGCCCTTTATTATTGGGTCACTACCGGTTTCGTGGCACTAAAAGCCACAACAGCGTTAGAGCAGAAAAGCTCGGAACCTTTTTATTCAACATTGTTGTCAGAAAAAATCGGAAAAACTGGCCCATCCATCATGTTGAAATCCGGCTGTTTTATCCTACACTGAACAGCCAAAGAAACTAGTACACTTGCACGCAAAAGTGCCTCAATACGACGTGGCATGTACTCGCCCAATGTCTGAAGTAGTGCTGGAGGGAATTGACTACATGAATCCTGCAGGGCTGTCCATAAATCCATAAGAGTACGATGGGTTGGAGATCTCTTCTGAGTAGCACGTTGCAAGACATCGCAGATACGCTCAATAATGTTCATGCCTGGGAAATTTGGTGGCCAGCGGACGTGTTTAAACTCCTACGGGTGTTTCTGGAGCCACTCTGTAGCAGACGTGTAGGGTGTCGCATTCTCCTGCTGGAATTGCTCAAGTCCGTCGGAATGCGCAATTCATTAATGGATGCAGGTGATCAGAGAGGATGCTTACTTACTTGTCACCTGTCAAAGTCGTATCTAGACATATCGGGGGTTGCATATTACTCAAACTGCACACGCCCCACACTATTACAGAGCCTCCACCAGCTTGAAGAGACCCCGCTGAAAGCAGGGTCCGTGGATTCATGAGTAGTCTCCATACCCGTGCCCTTCCATCCGTTCGATACAATTTGAAGCGAGACTCGTCCGACCAGAGAACATGCTTCTAGACACCAACAGCACAATGTCGGTGTTGACGGGCCCAGGCGAGGCGTAAAGCTATGTGTCGTGCAGTCATCAAGGGTACACGAGTGGGCCTTCGGTTCCGAAAGCCCAGAATCGATTATGTTTCGTTGAGTGGTTCGTACGCTCACACTTGTTGATGGCCCAGGATTGAAATACGCAGCAATTTGCAGAAGGGTGGCACTTCTGTCACGTTGGACGATTCTCTTCAGTCGTCGTTGGTCCCGTTCCTGCAGGATCTTTTTCCGCCCGCAGCGATGTCACTTGTGGGCCGACTATAACACCACTTTCAAACTCACTTAAATCTTCATAACCTAGCATTGTAGTAGCAGTAACCGATCTAACAACAGCGTCGTATTCTGCCTGCTTACATATCTCCGTATTTAAATATTTCTGCCTTTGGCGCTTCAGTGTATTTGGACCTACCTGTCTATTATCTACTTCACTCTTTCTCTAAAGCAAAGAAATCTGAGCTCATGAATGAGCAGTTATTCTGCTCGTGTACCCTTCACGAACTGGAAAGGAAGGGAAGGTGTGGGAGTGTTGGTGATAGTCAATGCTACCCTAAGTATCATCCGGCGCATATCGTATAGTAATTTCCGCGTGGTAAATGTAGAAGTACAGGTAGATGCAACAAAGAAGGAAGGAAGGTCATGGTTTAGCATGCCAACGAGGGTTGAAAAGGGGTGGATCAAGTAAATCTGCTCCGCCCTTTCAGACGAATCACCCCAGCATTGGCCTTAAACGGTTTAGAGAAGCATCAGGAAATCTACATCTGAATCGGCAGACGGTGATTTGAACAGCCATACTCCCAAATACTAGTCCAGTGTCTTACCACTGCGGCAGTTCCCTCCTAGATGTAGCAAAAAAAGTCCAGATAAGGTAGAAAAATAAACCTCTTTCCTTTAAAAAGGAGTGTGGTATTGATTCTACGAAGGTTGCCCAGAAAGTAATGGACCGCACTTTTCGCTTGTGCGAAGTCTATGGAGCATCTGCTGTCGACGGAAGTACAGCTAGTCGCTGGGTACGGAGGATGAGGTCATCAGAAGGCGGTTCAGCGGGGCTCCACGATTTGCTGCGGTCGGAGAGACCATCCAGGGTTGACATGTTGCAGCGAGCTGATGTCATTCGCGAGGACAGACGCATTACGACTCGGCAGTTGGCGCTGCATCCGTCAATCAGTAAAGGAAGTGTGGATGCAATTATCCGTACTCTTGGATATTGAAAAGTGTGTGCAAAGTGGATCCCGCGGTGTCTAACGGTGGGCCACCAATCGGACAGAAAAAACATTTGTCTTGATTTGTTGCAACGTTTTGAAGCTGAGGAGGAGTTCTTCTGGTCTGGATTGTGATACGTGATGAAACCTGGATTAAACATTTGAAGCCCGAAACCAAACGGCAGTCAATGGAGTGGCGTCATTCCCACTCCCCATAGAAGAAAACATTCAAAGCAATTTCTTTCGCCGGTAAGGTCATGATCACCGTGTTCTGGGACTGTGAAGGAGTGTTTCTCATTGAGGCAGTACCATTAATTCAGAAGAATATGTCAACACATTAACAATACTCATCACGCGCTTCCGGTGACTTCAGCGTCACAGCGACCCAGGAGACGTTTTGCTGCAACATGATAACGCTCGGCCCTAGACAAGTCTGAGGACTGCTGAACACATCGCAAAACGCGATTGGACACTGTTACCCCATCCACCCTACAGCCCTGATCTACCCCGTCGGACTTCCACTTGCTTGAGCCATTAAAGGATGCCATTCGTGGAAGACATTTTGAGGACGTTGAGGAGGTGATTCACACAGTGAAACATTGGCTCCGCCACCAGGACAAGGATTTCTACCGACAGGGCATACGCGTCCTTGTTTTGCACTGGACGAAGGCCATAGGCCGGGATGTAGATTACATAGAAAAATAGGGTGTGTATATAAAACACCTTTACTTGATAGGTGTATTTCTCGTTATGTTCAATAAAGAATTGTTGAAGAAAAAATGCGGTGCATAACTTTCTGGGCAACCCACGTAGGTAGCATTGATTTTTCTCGTTGCCACCGCAGCTTCCGTAAACGCCCCGGGCCGTGCTGCTGCCGGGAGCCGGACTTGAAACGGCCAAGCCGTGTCGGCGATCTGTGCACTGTTAATGGGAACGAGTGCAGCCCGGGTCCCGTTAGAGCCGCGTCTGGATTCGGGTCGGCCCGGCACACTTGGGGCCCGCGCCGTGCGCCGCGCTGCGCTGCCCTGTGTGGCTAACCCACTTCAGGGCCGGCCGGCGCTCGCGGTCTGCCCGCGCGGCCCGCCAGGGAGTCGTTTACCCCGACCGCTCGCCGTGGGCGATACCATCGGGGTCCTATCTGCCGCCCGCGAGATCATCTCCCGAGTGTGGGAAGCACTGCATAACAGAGCAGGAAGCGTTTAATTACGCAGCAGCACTGCCGCTGACCAATTATCTCGCGGCGCCCTCCGTTATCGTGACCGTGGATAGGAGTTCCTCGGAACAGAATGGTCTCATGCACGCGAAACGGCACTGATTCCGAAAGTGTTTTCATACTGGGAGACCGATTACCACTCGCTTGTCGAAGCACGAACTCTACGTGCGAATGAGGCAATACAAGAAGTCAGCTAACCATATCATATTTATTAAAATATTCTACATCTACATCTACATCTACATTTATACTCCGCAAGCCACCCAACGGTGTGTGGCGGAGGGCACTTTACGTGCCATTGTCATTACCTCCCTTTCCTGTTCCAGTCGCGTATGGTTCGCGGGAAGAACGACTGTCTGAAAGCCTCCGTGCGCGCTCTAATCTCTCTAATTTTACATTCGTGATCTCCTCGGGAGGTATAAGTGGGGGGAAGCAATATATTCGATACCTCATCCAGAAACGCACCCTCTCGAAACCTGGCGAGCAAGCTACACCGCGATGCAGAGCGCCTCTCTTGCAGAGTCTGCCACTTGAGTTTGTTAAACATCTCCGTAACGCTATCACGGTTACCAAATAACCCTGTGACGAAACGCGCCGCTCTTCTTTGGATCTTCTGTATCTCCTCCGTCAACCCGATCTGGTGCGGATCCCACACTGATGGGATATTCCGGGTCGAACGAATTTCTTGTTGAGATCCAAAGCGCCGCGTCGGTCGGTCCATTGACTTCCTTCAAAAAATGGTTCAAATGGCTCTGAGCACTATGGGACTTAACATCTGAGGTCATCAGTCCCCTAGAACTTAGAACTACTTAAACCTAACTAACCTAAGGACATCACACACATCCACGCCCGAGGCGGGATTCGAACCTGCGACCGTAGCGGTCGTGCGGTTCCAGACTGTAGCGCCTAGAACCATTCGGCAACTCCAGCCGGCTGACTTCCTTAGGGAGAGCGTTTTATGGTGACTACTGAGCAGATTCGCAAGGAAACGTTGAGCTGCTTCTGCGTCGTGAATATGGTTCAAATGGCTCTGAGCACTATGGGACTTAACATCTATGGTCATCAGTCCCCTAGAACTTAGAACTACTTAAACCTAACTAACCTAAGGACAGCACACAACACCCAGCCATCACGAGGCAGACAAAATCCCTGACCCCGCCGGGAATCGAACCCGGAAACCCGGGCGTGGGACGTCGTCAATACCCTCCGTCGTTTTGTACACTAGTCTCAGAGTCGAGCCCCTCTTGCCCAGTTTCTCTACAAGAAGAAATGAAACTCGATGCTAGTTAGACGCGGCTGCATCCCGTATTAAGGACGCCAAACCACGCAGGGTTATACCTGCGTACCTATAACATTCCTCTCCCTCTCTCCTCGACACTCTCTCGTTTGCTCTCCGTGAGAACCCTGGCCCCTAATTCATCCCCTTTCGTAATCTACCGTGTAGATGAGCTCATTGTTTGGTAGTTGCAACACCGTCGATTTGTCATATCCCCTCCCCCTCCCCCCCCTCTCTCTCGCTCTTCGTGTGTGTGTGTGTGTGTGTGTGTGTGTGTGTGTGTGTGTGTGCTTTAGATGTTTTTATATATCTTAACTAAAGCCCTGTATAACTTGAACGACACAGGACTTTAATTATTTTCTATCCACAGCAATAAATTTCTTCCGTCTGGATGACTCCTGTTTTGGAACTTTTCTCTACACATTCGTTCGGTTTCCTGAGCATTAAGACTTGCTTCATGCAAATTAAAGATACATCTGAAAGAACCTGTAACGGTTAATGTTCCATCTTTGACGACCTGTCATCATTTGTAAACAGTCCCCAACTCCAATGCGGATACGTCACACACTATTTTTTTAAACATACCGGCATCAACTTCGGTGTGGAAGTCAGTTGTTTTAATATAACACATAATCAGTTTGCAGAGTCGCTCTTCGCGCGCTCAGCTTGTTCAAGATCAAGTACCGCCTGAGCTCCAACTACTGGACCCTTATGTCAAAACAGTTTAGAATCATCTACCATCTCTATAATTTCAACCCTAAATGGGTTCAATATTTGTTGATAATACTAGTTCGGTAAACCACCAAACGTAGTGACCCTTACACCGTTAATAATGTATTCTGTATTTCCAGATAGAACCACGATTTCACAAGGCTATGCTGCAGAATTCCCACAAGAAATCGTCCGCCGCAATTACATTAGCTACAGCTGGCACAAAATAACAAAAAGCCACGAAAAATACGAATTGGACACGATAATGTCAAAAAAAGAGCGACCCGTCATACGTTAATTTATTGACTGAAATCAGAAACATGGATCCTAAAAATTTCATAAACTATTTCCGTATAAGTACTGCATCGTACGAGAAATTATTGATGTCTAAACAAAATACATTAATAAGAGAGGCGACAGGAAGACATTTCGAACGCTCGAATCAGATTCGTTTTTCCAGTATGTTCTCAAATTAATAAGCAAAAGCAAGCCTAGGGAAGCTTCCCTTGAGCATTCTTAAGTGATGAATACAATGACTACCCACGTATAGACCTATTAATTGACAATACGCCTATATACGATCTCAGACAATGTTATCAATATTATTAAAGGTATGAGTGCCCATTAAGGCGTTGGTAATCTCTGTATGAAATACGACAGAGATGGTGCTTACTTTGTTAACAGCCGTCCGGAAGAAAGTACGACATACTTTACTCGCTTCGGCATCTTGTTGAGAAGCTTTTCGAAGTTCATTCGGAAGTCTGGTAACCGTAGAGCAGTGCTCTTAGTAATACTCAGTCAACCTTTTTTTCTCACATTATATTACTTTAGTCATTCTTGAATGGGGAACGAAATCAAAGAAGTACATTTAATTTAATTTAAGCGCAATACGGTGAATAATAATAACGATAATCCTAATTATAAAATCACCTAAACCATTACATTTAAGAGTTTCGATGAATATTGTCTTCAGTAGAGTAGAGGGAGTTGCTGAAGAGGAAGTTCTTGAATTGAGCCTTTAACGCTACCACATTGTCTACATGACTTTAAATATGCTCTGGCAGCTCGGTGAGTATCAAAATGGTTCAAATGGCTCTAAGCTTTATGGGACTTAACTGCTGTGGTCATCAGTCCCCTAGACTTAGAAATGGATGATTGACTGATCTGGCCTTGTAACACTAACCAAAACGGCGTTGCTGTGCTGGTACTGCGTTCGGCTGAAAGCAAGGGGAAACTACAGCCGTAATTTTTCCCGAGGGCATGCAGCTTTACTATATGGTTAAATGATGATGGCGTCCTCTTGGGTAAAATATTCCGGAGGTAAAATAGTCCCCATTCGGATCTGCGGACGGGGACTACTCAGGAGGACGTCGTTATCAGGAGAAAGAAAACTGGCGTTCTCCGGGTCGGAGCGTGGAATGTCAGATCACTTAATCGAGCAGGTAGGTTAGAAAATTTAAAAAGGGAAATGGATAGGTTAAAGTTAGATATAGTGGGAATTAGTGAAGTTCGCTGGCAGGAGGAACAAGACTTTTGGTCGGGTGAATACAGGGTTATAAATACAAAATCAAATAAAGGTAATGCAGGAGTTGGTTTAATAGTGAATAACAAAATAGGAGTGCGGGTAAGTTACTACAAACAGCATAGTGAACGCATTATTGTGGCCAAGATAGATACGAAGCCAACGCCTACCACAGTAGTACAAGTTTATATGCCACATAGCTCTGCAGATGATGAAGAAATTGAAGAAATGTATGATGAGGTAAAAGAAATTATTCAGGTAGTAAAGGGAGACGAAAATTTAATAGTCATGGGTGACTGGAATTCGGTAGTAGGGAAATGGAGAGAAGGAAACGTAGTAGGTGAATATGGATTGGGGGGAAGAAATGAAAGAGGAAGCCGCCTGGTAGAATTTTGCACACAGCACATCTTAATCATAGCTAACACTTGGTTCAAGAATCATGAAAGAAGGTTGTATACATGGAAGAAGCCTGGAGATACTGGAAGGTTTCAGTTAGATTATGTAATGGTAAGACACAGATTTAGGAACCAGGTTTTGAATTGTAAGACATTTCTAGGGGCAGATGTGGACTCTGACCACAACCTATTGGTTATGCACTGTAGATTAAAACTGAAGAAACTGCAAAAAGGTGGGAATTTAAGGAGATGGGACATGGATAAACCAGAGGTTGTACAGAGTTTCAGGGAGAGCATAGGGGAACAATTGACAGGAATGGTGGAAATAAATACAGTAGAAGAAGAATGGGTAGCTTTGAGAGATGAAGTAGTGAAGGCAGCAGAGGATCAAGTAGATAAAAGGACGAGGGCTAGTAGAAATCCTGGGGTAACAGAAGAAATATTGAATTTAATTGATGAAAGGAGAAAATATAAAAATGCAGTAAAAGACGCAGGCAAAAAGGAATACAAACGTCTCAGAAATGAGATCGACAGGAAGTGAAAAATGGCTCAGCAGGGATGGTTAGAGGACAAATGTAAGGATGTACAGGCTTATCTCACTAGAGGTAAGATAAATACTGTCTACAGGAAAATTAAAGAGACCTTTGCAGAAAACAGAACCACTTGTATGAATATCAAGAGCTCAGATGGAATCACAGTCCTAAACAAAGAAGGGAAATCAGAGAGGTGGAAGGAGTATATAGAGGGTCTATACAAGGGCGATGTTCTTGAGGACAATATTATGGAAATGGAAGAGGATGTAGATGAAGATGAAATGGGAGATACGATACTGCGTGAAGAGTTTGACAGAGCACTGAAAGACCTGAGTTGAAACAAGGCCCCGGGAGTAGACAACATTCCAGTAGAACAGCTGACGGCCTTGGGAGAGTCAGTCCTGACAAAACTCTACCATCTGGTGAGCAAGATGAATGAGACAGGCGAAATACCCTCAGCCTTCGAGAAGAATATAATAATTACAATTCCAAAGAAAGCAGGTGCTGACAGATGTGAAAATTACCGAATAATCAGTTTAATAATTCACGGATGCAAAATACTAACGCGAATTCTTTACAGACGAATGGGAAAACTGGTAGAAGCCGCCCTCGGGGAAGATCAGTTTGGATTCCGTAGAAATTTTGGAACACGTGAGGCAATACTGACCTTACGACTTATCTTAGAAGCTAGATTAAGGGAAGGAAAAAACCTACGTTTCTAGCATTTGTAGACTTAGAAAAAGCTTTTGACAATGTTCCCTGGAATACTCTCTTTCAAATTCTGAAGGTGGCAGAGGTAAAATACAGGGAGCGAAAGGCTATTAACAATTTGTACAGAAACCAGATGTCAGTTATAAGACACGAAAAGTAAGCAGTGGTTGGGAAGGGAGTGAGACAGGGTTGTAGCCTCTCCCCGATGTTATTCAATCTGTATATTGATCAAGCAGTGAAGGAAACAAAAGAAAAATTCAGTGTAGGTATTAAAATCAATGGAGAAGAAATAAAAACGTTGAGGTTCGCTGATGACATTGTAATTCAGTCAGAGACAGCGGAGGACTTAGAAGAGCAGTTGAACGGAATGGATGGTGTCTTGAAAGGAGGATATAAGATGAACATCAACAAAAGCAAAACGAGGATAATGGAATGTAGTCGAATTAAGTCGTGTGATGCTGAGGGAATTAGAATAGGAAATGAGACACTTAAAGTAGTAAAGGAGTTTTGCTATTTGGGGAGCAAAATAACTGATTATTTTCGAAATAGGGAGGATATAAAATGTAGACTGGCAATGGCAAGGAAAGTGTTTCTGAAGAAGAGAAATTTGTTAACATCGAGTATAGATTTAAGTGTCAGGAAGTCGTTTCTGAAAGTATTTGTATGGAGCGTAGCCATGTATGGAAGTGAAACATGGACGGTAAATAGTTTGGACAAGAAGAGAATAGAAGCTTTCGAAATGTGGTGCTACAGAAGAATGCTGAAGATTAGATGGGTAGATCATATAACTAATGAGGAGGTATTGAATAGGATTGGGGAGAAGAGAAGGTTTTGGCTCAACTTGACTAGAAGAAGGGATCGGTAGTTAGGACATGTTCTGAGGCATCTAGGAATCACCAATTTAGTATTGGAGGGAAGCGTAGAGGGTAAAAATCGTAGAGGGAGACCAAGAGATGAATACACTAAACAGATTCAGAAGGATGTATGTTGCAGTAAGTACTGGGAGATGAAGAAACTGGAACAGGATACAGTAGCATGGAGCTGCATCAAACCAGTCTCAGGACTGAAGACCACAACAACAACAACAAAAATTTCAGAATGTTCCAAAATTGACACTAAATATAATTCTTAAAACACTATCCCTATAGGTGGAGTTTCCCCAAAATAAAGGATTTCATAAGTCATTAGTGAATGATAATTTGTGTCATAACGCTAGCCTGTCATCCTTGACGTGTAGATTTATTCGAATAATCCAGCATGTAATTCTTAGTACATATCATACACCAATGTTCTAGTTATCGCAGATAATATTGCTCTTGCTTGTACAATGACCTCGTCTTCGACCTCTAAAACTGGTAAGTAGGCACTCCGTCAGAAGAGCACGGCCGTTTCTAGTGAACAGTGAGGAAACCACGGTTACATCTTTTCACCTGGAGACATCTCACGTAGCATTCGCTGGTAGTCACGTCTCGACACACAAAATTTGGACTAAAAAGATTGTAGTGTTTGCGTAGCCCCCACGTCGGCCGCCAGTCAACAGTGATATTGAGAATCAACAGACGGCTATCGCTTTGCCTGTGCGCCCTAATCTTTCTATGGAAAGCCCTCGCCCAGGCTTGTGCACATCGGTTTCACACGGCAGTCGACTTACGTGGAAGCAGAACTTTGCCACCAATCCAAACGATTTTTTTGGAAGCGAGTCGAGAGTTGCAGGGTTTCTGGAAGGCAATGTTGTATCATTTTTTCCCTGTATTTATGCCATGTTGCTAATGTACAGCAGACGGCTACTTGGGTGCAGTCTAGACAATTATTGTACATCATACGAGCTATACTTTCGACTTTCATGAAAACTTCAAAAACCCGGAATCATCATAAAAAGTTTGGGCAGTAGACTGCACTTTGGAATTATTTGCAGAAGGTGACAGAAATGAAAATCAAATGAAAAGCGCTTGGAAGTTTTAATTGTATGCTCTGCTATGAAACGGAGTTCAATAATTCTTAATATTTGCAGCCATTCATTCTCGCCTACTACTTCACTTATCAGCTTGATAACAATAAACATTATGTATTTGGGTGTTGCAACCGAATTTTTATTATTGTTTTACCGAATTTGTTTCACGTAATCATATTAGGCACCTTCAGTGGTATAGAAAGAAATGAAAGCGATAACTGTCAATGCACATTTTGTTGTCAGATGTGTAGTGTGTTCTTGGAGTACATTATTAAGATATGTGATTCAAAAGTTAGCGCACAAGCTGAAGGAGCTCATAGAGTAGTCGACGTACAACTACTCCGAAACTCACAAGCTGCGACATAGTTGCGAATTGAACAGTGACCCGAATATAGAATAAACTTCCTGTACATCTATGGTCAAAAATTTTTTACCATCAGACACCTTCAGATTTGCCACTATACCTCCTGTATATTAGGACATGTTTTTATAAAACAGATCTGAAGGTGGTCTTTATAGATCGAAACCGGTAGTCTGATGACAAAAAAATTGTGACCATAGACATAAAGTAAAGGAAATTTACTTTAAAACTAATGGTCTTGGAGGTAATCCTGAGCCAATGAAAGCCTTGGACAATCACGGGCAGCAAGGACAATCAATGAACACGTGCCTTAAGTTGAGCAAAAATAATATACTATTTACTCAACAGTGTAGTACACCCTGAACGACTAGAAAGAGGACGTTCATATTCATAAGACATTTACATTAGTATGTTCTAAAGAAATGAGTAGCATTTGAAACATGCCGGCCCGTGGATTCATGGTCACATCGATATCGTGGCGCAACACCACCCACCGGTAAAATGTGTCTGAGTCTCTCGTTGTTGCTGTAAACTGAAGGTAATGGATCAGTGTGACTTGCGCAGCCCGCATCTCGTGGTCGTGCGGTAGCGTTCTCGCTTCTCACGCCCGGGTTCCCGGGTTCGATTCCCGGTGGGGTCAGGGATTTTCTCTGCCTCGTGATGGCTGGGTGTTGTGTGCTGTCCTTAGGTTAGTTAGGTTTAAGTAGTTCTAAGTTCTAGGGGACTTATGACCACAGCAGTTGAGTCCCATAGTGCTCAGAGCCATTTGAACCATTTTTGACTTGCGCAGACGTTCAGGATGCCTCGCAGACGTACGCGCGACCCGTACCGTCAAATCAATGAGTTTGAAAGACGGCGCATTATTGGCATGAGGAAATGTGATGCATCCATGCAGGAAATTGCTGCTCTTATGGGACGAAGTGTTTCGGCAGTGCAATGGATGTGTGCAGAATGGTTCACAGAAGGCCGTAGTACACGACGAGATGGGTTAGGTCGCACCACTTAGACCACCCCTCGAGATGGTCGACGCCTCGTCCGAATGGCATTACAGGATAGATCTGCGTCCTCCTCGGCTTTGGCGCAACAGTGGAACAGTGTAACACATCGGACACTATCAGGGGTGACAATCCGTCGCCGCTTATTACAGCATAGGCTACGTGCGCGTCGTCTCTTCCCCGCCTACCTGTGACGAATGTGTAGAAATATACTAAACTGCGATGGTGTATGGAACGACGTCACTGGAAGCGGGAATTGCATCACATAGTGTTTTCGGACGAATCCAGATTCTGTATGTTTGAAAATGATAGTTACATTTTGGTTCGCCGCAGACAGGCGGAGCGCCATCACAGTGACTGCATTCACACAAGATATAAGTGCCAACTCAAGGCATTATGGTGTGGGGTGCTAGTGGTTACAAACACAAATCACAGTTGGTGCGCGCCCAGAGCACCGTAACGAGTGTGACAGACGTGAGTGTCATACTAAGACCCGTAGACATACCCTTCCTGCACAACCCAAAAGCCATATTTCGGCAAGACAATGCGCGACCACACGTGCCTTCTTGGTGTCACAGGATGTCAGCCTTTTGCCCTGGACCGCCAGATAACCAGACTTGTCACCAATCGAAAATGTGTCGCATATGGTGAAACGACGGATGCAGCGCTGTCACCCAATGATCAACCATCACAGATGATCTTTGGAACCAGGTAAATGCAACGTGGATGGTTATACCACAGGACGCCATTCGCCCTTATATACGTCGGTGCCATCACGCATGGAACAAGTTATCAGGGTCCATGTTGGACCCTGTGCCTACTAGGCAACAGAATACATACTGAACCGACGTGACTGCAGAACGTACTAACGTACATCATGTCCTGTGAATATGAACGCCCTATCTCTAGTCGTTCAAGGTGTTCTGCGTTTTCTATAAATAAGTATACACTTCAGTAGGTGTTAAAAATGATGAACTCCACGCTGAATGCACATATTTATAGAAAAAGCTGGCGTATTCTGCCAAGCACACGCATCAGTGCCCTCACAAAAGTAAAGAAAATCAGGCGGCAGCAGATCGTGGGAGAGAAGCAGCCCTGCAATTGGACCTCTCCTTCCGATCCAAAGCCTGGGGTATGTCACTGAGTATATCATGGCATTGCACACAAAGGCGTGCAGGTTCTCCGGCTAACTGCATCCACATCCGACGACGTATTTTAATTAGTATATCCTCTGACACTACTGGGAAGAACTCGATCGTTAGAAAACTTGTACCACGCTTTCACTTACTCGTTTTCAGTGGCTCAGGATTACTTTCAAGACCAAAATTTAATACTCAAGAGTTTTTGTATTTCGGCTCCTTTATCAGCTCTTTCCATCTGTGCGTGCGTATCTTTTGAATCATCCTGTATGTACACAGGGTGTAGAAAGCTACGTATATAAGGTTTTTGAGTGTTTGGAGAAGATAGAAAGAAACACATTTTTATGTGATAAAAATGTCACAGTGTCACTGATTCCCCACAAGGGGACCATGAACTGTTTGACACTACTGATGTTCAGAACCGGTTTTCAAGCTGGCACGTGATGTTGCTGAAAATGTCCTAAGCTAGCATTAATGCACAACTGGTATCTGCGGGATAGTGACAGTCTAACACGCTGAAAACAACCTAGTGTTTCGAGAGACATTTCACCAAACTAGAAGGGCCTATCAACCAGGTGTGCAGCATATTATCACCACCAGTAAAGTGATAGCGTTGTTGTCAACAAGAAGATTATAGGAATAGGCATCTCTAAGCGGAGAAAGATATTTTAGAAACAATTCAAGAACTTCGATCTTGCACATCTTTCACGCGGAGCGCATGGCTGGATGATACCATCACACACTGAACACAGGCGTCGCAATGTGTCTACGCCCTGCCGCTTCTAAAGGGCACAACCAGTCTTAAGTGACATAGTGTCGGCAGGAAGTGTCAGCGAACATTTTGTCTCTAGCGAACGTTGTTCCCTATGATGTGATCTATCACCCTAGAGATTTAGAAACAACCAACGTTTCAAAGTCTTTGCGACAAACATGTGGAGTTGACAGATCAAATGATGGCGTTAAGGTCGAGCACTCTCGTGCACTATTATCTATGCTGTGAGAACAAACGACACTGGCTGTATCTGGCGAGCAACTCGAACTTGCGATCGCAGCGCCCTTACCGGCTAACTTCAGCGCTATTTAATTCGGAAACGGCGCAACGTATCGAATTTTTTCCTGAACAATTATTTCTCAGCACAATCAACCCTGAAACATCCTTACTAGCTTCTCAGACTGTTTCCGGCCATCCTGCATATACGGGTGATCAAAAAGTCAGTATAAATTTGAAAACTGAATAAATCACGGAATAATGTAGATAGAGAGGAAGAAATTGACACACATGCTTGGAATGACATGGGGTTTTATTAGAACCAAAAAAATACAAAGGTTCAAAAAATGTCCGACAGATGGCGCTTCATCTGACCAGAAGAGCAATAATTAGCATAAAGTAAGACGAACCAAAGATGATGTTCTTTACAGGAAATGCTCAATATGTCCACCATCATTCCTCAACAATAGCTGTAGTCGAGGAATAATATTGTGAACAGCACTGCAAAGCATGTCCGGAGTTCTGGTGAGGCATTGGCGTCGGATGTTGTCTTTCAGCATCCCTAGAGATGTCGGTCGATCACGATACACTTGCGACTTCAGGTAACCCCAAAGCCAATAATCGCACGGACTGAGGTCTGGGGACCTGGGAGGCCAAGATTGACGAAAGTGACGGCTCAGCACACGATCATCATCAAACGACGCGCGCAAGAGATCTTTCACGCGTCTAGCAATATGGGGTGGAGCGCCATCCTGCATAAACATCGTACGTTCCAGCAGGTGTTTATCAGCCAGGCTGGGGATGATGCGATTCTCTAACTATCGGCGTACCTCTCTCCCGTCACGGTAGCAGTTACAAAACCAGGATCACGCATTTCCTCGAAGAAAAAAGGCCCCATAATGGTAGATGTGGTAAATCCAACCCATACCGTGACTTTCTCGTCTTGCAGTGGAGTTTCCACGACAGTTCTAGAATTTTCGGTAGCCATAATTCTGCAGTTGTGGGCGTTGACAGACCCTCGGAGCGTGAAATGAGCTTCGTCGGTCCACAACACGTTCCGGCATCTTTTGAAAGCCCCACACCACAAAAGTCCCCCGCTTCACTAAATCTCCAAGTAACAGTTCATGACGCCGATGGATTTTGTTCGGACGGCATCGGAGGGTACGCCTCAGTGCCAACCAAACAGTAGTGTATGGAATGCCGGTGCGACGTGCGACTGCACGAGCGCTGACTTCCCCGTGCATAGACGAACCCGCTACAGTCTCCATTTCTTCCTGAACTGTCTCAGCAGCATTACGCCTTGTGCTCAGTCGGCCACTACGGGGTCTATCATCTAAACAACCAGTGGCTTCGGACTTCGAAATCATTCTCGCCACAGCTGCATTTGTCAACGGACCTTTACCCGTTCGAATCCCCTTCCTATGGCGATAGGATCGTAACGTTGAACTAGCACATTCCCCATTCTGATAATACAGCTTCACTAAAAGCGCCTTTTCAGGAAACGTCAACATGTTGCGACTGCTGATTCTCTCTCTCATTACAGCTCCTTTTATACACGATTGTCATGTGCAGTCACTGACGTTTTGCTGTCCAGCGCCATCTGTCGGACATTTAGTGAACTTTGTTATTTTGTGGTTGTAATAAAACCCCATGTTATTCCAAGCATGTGTGTCAATTTTTACCTCTCTATCTACATTATTCTGTGGTTTATTAAGTTTTCAAATTTATACAGACTTTTTGATCACCCAGTGTAAGGAGTCTTTCCTAGGAGCCGTCGGGGGCAATTTCTCTTGTGTGTCGGCAGATATTTGTAATTTAGTTTTTGCAACATGTGTCAGTCCAAACAAATGCTGCGCCCAGTGTCGAAGGAAAATATGGGTTTCTTTCTCATTACGAACAAAATGTTTGTGCCCGTTCGACAGAGTCGTCCCACATTAGTCTAGGGCGATATTCTTTTTACCGGTATATATTAACAGCACTCACACTCCGTCTTCAGGCCACGAGTGGCCTACCGGGACCATCCGACCGCCGTGTCATCTTCCGTGGGGGATGCGGATAGGAGGGGCGTGCGGTCAGCACACCGCTCTCCCAGACGTTATGATGGTATTCTTGACCGAAGACGCTACCATTCGGTCGAGTAGTTCCTCAATAGGCATCACGAGGCTGAGTGCACCCCGAAAAATGGCAACAGCGCATGGCGGCCTGGATGGTCACCCATCCAAGTGCCGACCACGCCCGACAGCGCTTAACTTCGGTGATCTCACAGGAACCGGTGTAACCACTGGGGCAAGGCCGTTGCAATATATTAACAGGGACAATAAAACACGAGGAGCAGCGAGTTCTGCAGTAGCGACAGCACCGCCCTGGCTCCGCTGACTGCTACCGCTATGCAGAAGCGTTCTGCTCAGTCGCTGTTGGAGTACTGGTTATTCTCCGTGTTTTACTGCCCCTGTTGATACATGTCAGTAAAAAGAATATCACACTAGGCTAATCTTGTAGCGCACTAACGAATGGGCCTGTAGAATTCCGATTTAAAAATCATTTTGTTTGAGACGGGAAACAAGCTGACGCCTTCCGCCGACGCTGGGCGTCGCATGAAACAAGAGCGGTATTTGTCTGGGCTGACACCAGCTACAAGCTGCAGAAACGAAGTTGAAAATGTGTACCGAAACATCAGGTAAAGTGCACCTGACGACTCTTCGAAGCGTTTCCGGACACATGTCCACATAAAATCTTTTCTTTATTTGTGTGTGAGGAATGTTTCCTGAAAGTTTGGCCGTACCTTTTTGTAACACCCTGTATATAGTGCTAAAACGTAATACAATAACTTCCTGTTGACGTTTCATATCATGTCAAGTCTAACATACTGATGCATCACGATTTATCTGTAACTCTTCTAAAGCTATCTGAAAGACATATTTAGCCCAAAAAAGACTAACTTCTCACACTCGTCACTACAGGAATTTTGACACAGACGATGGCGCTTTCAGCAATCAATTAAATTATCGCTCCTGCTCAGGTATCCGCATATTCCATTGTAGTAACCGCGCAGCACCAATATGAGTCCTACTCGAAATCAGAAGCAACGTCGTCAGTTCCCGTTTAACTTGCCTGACGGCTTCATTCTCTTAACAGATCAAGAGCTTGCATTTGTGTGCGATATTACTGCACTTAGCATATCCAAGTCCTTCTTGACTCGATATTCCGAGTCCTTGTCCAGGCAGTTGCCTGCACCCCTACCATCCATACCTTGCGCTTTTTGCCCAAATCCCCAGTCAGTTGCTTAATGTCTTCTCTTATTTGGTCAAAGGCTTGTGACCCGGTATCCAGTTTTTTTCTGTAGCTGTTAACCGACACCTCTTCTAAGACCGATACTAGCAGTAAGATATTTCTTTTCCATTCAACTCATTTCCGAATTCAAATGGTTCAAATGGCTCTGAGCACTATGCGACTTCTGAGGTCATCAGTCGCCTAGAACTTAGAACTAATTAAACCTAACTAACCTAAGGACATCACACACATCCATGCAATAGGCAGGATTCGAACCTGCGACCGTAGCAGTCGCTCGGGTCCATGCTGTAGCGCCTAGAACCGCACGGCCACTCCGGCCGGCAAACTCATTTCCGACTTGTGTCTTAAATTCTAATTAAGTTCTGCTTCACCTTACTTTTTTCAACGGAGGAGTGAGTCTCTCCCGCTCAACAGGTAACAAGTTTGTTTTCTTGAACTCAATGAAAACAAACTATGCAAAAATACACCCTTTCTGCCACTTCCGTGTTACTTTTTCTCACACTCCACTTTCGTTTTCCCCATCAACAGCTTTAATTCAGTTTTGGCAGCCTCTGCTAAAGCTCACAAATTTTCTTCTCATGTTATATGACATTTTTCTCTCTTTTAAACATACGCCATGTACCCTTGCTTCAGCCTCATTGGGAATCCCTTTTCCTTCATGCACTGAATATGGCCCATCGGAATCACAATTAAAACCACCAATCCTAGACAAATATCACGTGACAGCATGCCCTTTTGGTACTCATGCTCGTTAGTAATATGTTGCAGTTGTGTTTATTCTTGTAGATATGCATAAACAAACTAAGTCTTCGCTCGCGACTTCTAACAGTAAGAAAAAAATTGAAACAATTTCTTTCATCATCACTTCATTTTAGAAAAAGTGTTATGTATGGCCTTTAATCTCCGTCAAACAGTTAAGTCTATGGTGCTTTCACCGTCTAGTAACTTCTGTTTCTTTTCGTATTTCTGTCACTAGCTTGATCTCGTTTTGATCTTCTTTCTTCATCAGTTGTGTTCTAACATATTCCTCTTTCTCTTCCTCTCCTACCACTTCTTCCACGTCCTTCGCTGCCACAGCCAACAGCATGAATATGCTTGGCTGCAAATCGTCTACGTTAGACTCCACATACAAATATAAACGGCGCTTTTTCTCTGCTATAGGTATCACTACCCTTACAGTACAGTTCTTACTATTTCTGAGTGCTTGATGTAAGGTAAAATGTGAGAGTTACGTAATGGTGAATTGTGAAGTATTTCAGTTCACATGTCTTGTGGCCCTATATAGTCAGCATAAATAAAGCAACATATGTGTAATTTTACCACAATGTCTTAATCGTAGTCGATTGAACCTAACGACATCAGACGTCGTCTCTGACTCATGAAGTAATGATGTTGTGGCACGTAACGTCACACGTATGCTAAATGAGATAAAACAGAACACTGAAAATATTTGTTTTGCCTCTATGTTACTTTCTGAGAGATAGTTTATTGCTTGTGATAGGTTTGTAACGTGCCCGAGGTCTAGCCTATGTTTGGAAGTGACATTTTTGTTGTTGTTGCATTTCTTGTTACGGCGCGGTTTTTACAGATACTGTATTTTGTCCACCATTTTGATGAGGTCATTCCTCAGCAGCATAAGTGTACGACTTTCTGGTGAGACTGGAAGATATTCTGCTTTAGGGGGACGAGGTCGCCCGAAGTGCCGCTGGAGGAATCCTACCACACGCGAGAAGCCACCCAAGTGGTCTGCCGCTCAGCGCGCGAACCTCGCTCTCACGCCGTACACTCGCTTACAATAACAGGGGCAGCCAACAGCGTGAGAGGCGGCCAAGTTATCAGCCGTCACAAGAAGCTGACCAACTCTGAAAGCCCCCTTTTCACGAGCGACTCGCTTGTCTCAGTCGACCACTCCTGTACTGAGTCTTGCCTATCACGAACTGTCGTTTTCGTTTACAAGTCAGTCCCTAAATTGCGTGTGTTCTGAGAGCTGTCTGCTGTACTGTTTGGCCCATGATTAGCAAATGCTATGTTAGGACGGACCATTGTTCTTTTAGGAAAAAACGGAAATAACAGAATTTTCGAACATGAATGATAATAGAGGTCGTTAATGACCAAATCAAAATTCTTAGTGGATGTTCATGAGAAAGGTCTCCACAATCCGGAAAACCAAGAATAGGAAATGTGTCGTCTACATTCATCTGCTTGAATATATATATATATATATATATATATATATATATATATATATATATATATATATATATATATATCTGTGTGTGTGTGTGTGTGTGTGCGTGTGTGGTTGTGTGTGTTTATATGTTATACTTGAGTAGCTCAGTCGGTAGAACACTTGCGCCTGAAAAGCAAAAGTCCTGAATTCGAGTCAACACAAGTTTTAATCCAACAGGAAATTGCACATAAAACAAAGTTTAGAAGACGTTACATAACTCCTTTTTACTTTATCCTTTTTGTCTTGATCTCTTTCTAGGTGCCAAGTAACATCGAAAATCTTTTTCTCGTCCAACTTTTTACTGTTGTAACAATAATCAAAAACGTTCGTCTATTTAAATTTTTATTTGTACATACTGTAGCTTTGTGTTTGACGAGGTATTGTGAAAGCTAAATTCTTTTGCAATAGGCCACAAAAAAACGAACAACAAAACAGATATTAAAAAGACACAAAAGTACAAAATCCATTACTGTAATTGGAGTGAGCTTAGCGTGGACAGCTTTCTATGTTATTAGACTACAACGCCACAGACACTTGTTTATGTGCATGGGACTCTGCAGAACATTCAAGACTTCAGGAACTGCACATTCGGCAGTGTGAATTGATCGTAGCTGATTTATAATTTCAATGCTTTCGACTGGGAAGACGTAACGCTCCAATTCCCAAGCATAAGAACACAGGAGTCGACGTAAAGTAGTTGCGGACGTAAGTCAGTTAAACCCCCATCTGCAGGTAGGAAAGCAACTCAAATGCTTGAAGATGGAACATTGTAGCTTTGAAATCAATATAAATTAAATCAAAAAACAATTAACATAATGAGCCGTGGTAGGACATAGGACTCACCTTCGGGAGGATGGTGGTTCAAATTCGTATTTAGGTTTTCAGTGACTTTCCGAATTTATTTAAGGCCAATTATTTATCTGAAGCCAATTTACTTCCAGCTGTATTTTTTATTTCATTTTAATGCTTATTTCATGAATCTACAGTTGATTTCAAGAGCATACTGTCTCAGACGTTAAGCGTGCTTCATTAATTGAACGCCTTAGATAAAGAAATGAACGATTATGTTGTGACGCAGACAGCAGTTGGTGTTTGACACGAACTGTCGAACTGTGTGCCAGATGTATTATCGGCGCTTCCTTTGATGGAACGACATTTACTTTGACATCTTGGGTTGTCGGGTGTTCTGCCAGATATCAGCGTCGAACTTGCACGATATTTCGGTCACGAGCTACGTGACCGAAATATCGTGCAAGTACGACGCTGATATCCGACAGAACACCCGACAACCCAATATGTCATTAGATCGCCGGGAAAGCCTGAAGAGTTACGACATTTACTTTACTTAAGGTATTCGACTCACGAAGCACGCCAAATAAGTACCTGAAGATGACACGATATTGATATGAAATCGGTAGCACATTCATGAGTTAAGCATCAAAATGAAATAAAAAATACAACTGTAAGTAAATGGACTTTCATTGGCATAAGTAAATAACAGCGTTAAGTCTTACGGATGGGGTACGTAGCCGATGCCACGAAAATAAATTCTAGGATGGTTCCTTTGATACGGATGCGGCCGAATTCCAATGCTGTCCTTCCCCAATTGAACCTCGAACTTCGTTTCGAAAAACTAATGCTAATCTTCCTTCCTTGTTTACCGCTATATTAGGTGTGCATCTCAATCCTTCGCGATACCATTAGTCGTAGATACCTGCAAACTTTAGCAGAAATTTCATGGCACAATCAACTACATCTTTGCACATTGGCAATGTGAATTACGCGCGATTACGATTCGCATCATGGACTCCTCGACAAGCAGGGAAAGCATTCACGTAGATCCGAATTGTCATATACTTACAGACATCTTCTCTCTAATGTGCAACTAGGCTGAAAGACTGGTGGAAATATGTTTGTTTTGTTTGTTTTATAACCCATAAGATGCTACACAGATCTAGAAAGAGGAAAATTATATCCTATAAATTAAATCTTTTGCAAAGAATTTGTTACCCAAAGTAAGAAGCTAATTTAGGTATGATCTACGGAACAAAAGAGTGTGCATGTAGCCACATGTGACAGCGAGAAATATCCAGTCGCAAGAAAAGGAAACTATTATTTTAATATGAGTGGAATTTCAGTATGCAACATCGGAACTTTTACCATGCTAAAAAGATCTGTATGCTAATAAAAAGGAGTGCTGGTAATCCGCATGTTAACTTTCAAGAAAACAGAAGAGTTTACCACTCAGACTCAGCGGTCGTTCGAATGATTCTGTGCAGATACGAAAAACAGAAAAAAGAAATTGAAATAAATGGCAAAAGATGTGTTGCTCTATCTGAATAGAGCAGTCGTCTGCCTTTATTAATGTACTGTTGGTAATTATAGTTTTACTCCCCGCCATATTGAACACACAGACTGACGCAGTTCGCCTGGACTGGAGGCCGTCATTCGACTTTCACCGTTCATCACAGATTTGGGGAATCATAGGAGAACCGTTAGTTGTCTGTTGCACGTTGGAGCTCACCGATGTAACAATAAATTTCTAACAAGAGAAACGAATCTAAACCATACGAGATAGGACATTCAGTACACGAGGGAAATTACTCAAAGTAGTGCCAGGAATTTTGATGGTTTTGTCAAGCATAGTAGAATTATTTAAATGTCAGACATTTTTAACTCCGTAAAATGAAGCCCAAGGTTTGCTGTCGGTCCCAATGACTTTAACGATGATTTAGTTGTGACAAGTCTATACATGTAGTGATCGCAGTAATGAAGGTAAAGAATTAACATGGAGTTCTTTAACTTTTACTTGCTGTAGGAGGAATAGTAAATAAGAAATTGCAGTATAATACATCAGAATTGATCAGTGATAACCAGCAGCCATGTAGATCAAATATTAACTTTACAGCTACCGACGCACCTCAACGTCTGGTATTATCATCTTGGTGATTGAGTGTGTACGAAGGAAGAAAGGAAGATTAGGATTCAAAGCCCCTCGACGACGAAGTTATCAGAGACAGAGAATAAGCCAGATTTGGGAGAGGATGTTGAACTCCTGCTTCTTAAAGGAATCTCACTGTCATCTGCCTCGGAAACAGCGGAAAACCTAAATATGCATGAATGGACAGAGACTGGAACTGCAGTGCGCCAGGATCCGATGCCATATCCCTGCGAAATCTTATTTGAAAGGTGGATACAGTTGATTTGATATGTAACACCATGACAAAACATAGTTACATGTTTCATTTCGTGCTATCTGTTGTTGGTGTTTCCAAAACGTACACTATGTGATCAAAACTATCCGGATACCTGGCCGAAAATGACTTTACGAGTTCATGGCGCCCTCCATCGGTAATGCTGGAATTCAATATGGTGTTGGCCCACCCTTAGCCTTGATGACAGCTAACACACTCACAGGCATACATTCAATCAGGTTCTCGAAGATTTCTTGGGGAATGGCAGCCCATTCTTCACGGAGTGCTGCACTGAGGAGAGGTATCGATGTCGGTCGGTGAAACCTGGCACGAAGTCGGCGTTCCAAAACATCCCATAAGTGTTCTGTAAGATTCAGATCAGGATTCTGTGCAGGCCAGTCCATTACAGGGATGTTACTGTCGTGTAATCACTCCGCCATAGGCGGTGCATTATGAACAGATGCAATCGCCATCCCCGAATTGCTCTTCAATCAGTGGGAAACAAGAAAGTGCTTAAAACATCAATGTAGGCTTCTGCTGTGATAGTGCCACGCGAAACAACATGAGGTACAAGACCCCTCCATGAAAAACACGACCACACCATAATACCACCGCCTCCGAATTTTACTTTTGGCACCAAACACGCTGGTAGATGACTTTCTCCGAGCATTCGCCATACCCACACCCTGCCATCGGATCGCCACACTGTGTACCGTGATTCGTCACTCGACACAACGTTTTTCCATTGTTCAATCGTCCAATGTTTACGCTCCTTACACCAAGCGAGGCGTCGACTGGCATTTACAGACGTGATGTGGGGCTTATAAGCAGCCGCTTGACCATGAAATCCAAATTTTCTCACCTCCCGCCCAACTGTCATTGTACTTGTAGTGTATCCTGATGCAGCTTGGAATTCCTGTGTGATGGTCTGGATAAATGTCTACCTATTACACATTACGTCTCTCTTCAACTGTCGGCGGTATCTGTCAATCAACAGACGAGGTCGGTCTGTACGCTTTTGTGCTGTACGTGTCCCTTCACGGTTCCACTTCAGTATCACACCGGAAACAGTGGACTTAGGGATGTTTAGGAGTGTGGAAATCTCGCTTACACACGTATGACACAAGTGACACCCAATCACCTGGCCACGTTCGAAGTCCGTGAGATCCGCGGAGCGCCCCATTCTGCTCCGTCACGATGTCTAATGACTATTGAGGTTGCTGATATGCAGTACCTGGCAGCATGTAGCAGTACAATGCACCTAATATGGAAATCGTATGTTTTTGGGGGTGACTGGATACTTTTGATCACATAGTGTATGTGAGCGCGGTTGCTAGATAGTACGTTAGATTTGACGCTGAGCGTGTTCCGTCATGTATGAGTGGCCTGAGACATCCTAGTGTGATGCATCCTGTGGTGTCACGTCGAGAGAATTGGAAAGACCTATATCACTGTATTCTCTGTCTTACGACGCGTGTGCGGAAATGGTGAAAGTGTAACCCTGTGGAAATGTTTTTTAATTTGGTTAAAAGCTGGTAATTGCCAAATGTTTATTTCGCATATGTTTTAAAATGTAAGCCTTAACTGATTTTTTACGTCCGATCTGGACACACTAAACACATTAAATTTCTGGAAACTTGCATAAAAACGGGCCACATAATCTTCAATCAGAGTCTTCCTATGGCTCCCAGACACCTCCAAGAGGAAACGGAACAATTCCTTCAGCAAAACTGTGATTTTTGTCTGTCTTACATTTCCGAACGCAATTAGTGCCAATGCTCTGATGGCCACAAAATACACGGGTGACAATTTCTAGCAGACGAAAGGGCGTAGTGGCGCTAGGGGATGGTGGTTAAAATCCTCTTCCGGAGAGCCAGCTTCAGGTACAATGATTTCCCTAAAACTCTTGAGGTGAATATCGGGATCGTTTATTTGAAAGGATGCGGGCAGTTTCCTTCCCCAGCCCGTCTCTAACCACCTCATCGTCGACGGGATGTCAAACCTTCCTTCCTCCCTTCTGAAAGATGAAATAAGCAGGAAATTTCAGTGATGAATCCAAAGAATCGGATGAAATTTCCCCCGCCTGACGTCGTGGTGCTCTCGCCTCTTATGTAATTCAGTTGCAAAAGAGCAAAGGTTATCTGTGAAGCAAAGCGCACAAAAAGAGCCACAGCACACTATGCTCCGTGAGTCTTATCTGTCTGTTTACTTGCGCACGGCTGATGTGACGACAAAGTTGTCTTGTACTTGCTTCATCTTCTTGGAAGTCTTCCTAACAGTCTCACGACGAACCGTTTGTTTCACGTACCATAAGAAATGGGCTACTTACTTTCAATGCTAGTGAAACTGTAATTACTACATAAAAAAGGAGCGGTCTCTTTTTGTTGAAAGTTACCTTGTGTTTTCTGTTAATTCCATTATTACTCCCATGAATATTAAACGCACGAGCACTTTGGGACTTGATACATTCAGTGATTGTTAACATCAAACAGGGAATCTCAAGAAGGACAATTAATTTCAAAACAGATAAATTACGGTGGAAGATTAAAGTTCTACTGCTACCAACTTCACGCTTGCCACTTCAGGACATTGGTCAGCTGGTGCTCTCTGATAATTAACAGTAACTTCTGCTAATTCTTATATTTCATTGAAAAAAGTTTCAAAGAAATAAAGTAGCGTGAAAAAGAACTCCTAGTTATTACACCATAGCTATACCAATTTTCTTGGCAGAGCAACCACAGTTCATAGATTTTGTGAATAACATTAAAAGCACTCAACACTCAATAACCATTCAGATTAGTATAAAAATTGTTGTTGTTGTTGTGGTCTTCAGTCCGGAGACTGGTTTGATGCAGCTCTCCATGCTACTCTATCCTGTGCAAGCTTCTTCATCTCCCAGTACCTACTGCAACCTACATCTTTCTGAATCTGCTTAGTGTATTCATCTCTTGGTCTCCCCCTACGATTTTTACCCTCCACGCTGCCCTCCAATACTAAATTGGTGATCCCTTGATGCCTCAGAACATGTCCTACCAACCGATCCCTTCTTCTGGTCAAGTTGTGCCACAAACTTCTCTTCTCCCCAATCCTATTCAATACTTCCTCATTAGTTATGTGATCTACCCATCTAATCTTCAGCATTCTTCTGTAGCACCACATTTCGAAAGCTTCTATTCTCTTCTTGTCCAAACTATTTACCGTCCATGTTTCGCTTCCATACATGGCTACACTCCATACAAATACTTTCAGAAATGACTTCCTGACACTTAAATCTATACTCGATGTTAAAAAAATTTCTCTTCTTCAGAAACGCTTTCTTTGCCATTGCCAGTCTACATTTTATATCCTCTCTACTTCGACCATCATCAGTTATTTTGCTCCCCAAATAGCAAAACTCCTTTACTACTTTAAGTGTCTCATTTCCTAATCTAATACCCTCAACATCACCCGACTTAATTCGACTACATTCCATTATCCTCGTTTTGCTTTTGTTGATGTTCATCTTATATCCTCCCATCAAGACACTATCCATTCCGTTCAACTGCTCTTCCAAGTCCTTTGCTGTCTCTGACAGAATTACAATGTCATCGGCGAACCTCAACGTTTTTATTTCTTCTCCATGGATTTTAATACCTACTCCGAATTTTCCTTTTGTTTCCTTTACTGCTTGCTCAATATACAGATTGAATAGCATCGGGGAGAGGCTACAACCCTGTCTTACTCCCTTCCCAACCACTGCTTCTCTTTCATGCCCCTCGACTCTTATAACTGCCATCTGGTTTCTATACAAATTGTAAATAGTCTTTCGCTCCCTGTATTTTACCCCTGCAACCTTTAGAATTTGAAAGAGAGTATTCCAGTCAACATTGTCAAAAGCTTTCTCTAAGTCTACAAATGCTAGGAACGTAGGTTTGCCTTTCCTTAATCTTTCTTCTAAGATAAGTCGTAAGGTCAGTATTGCCTCACGTGTTCCAGTATTTCTACGGAATCCAAACTGATCTTCCCCGAGGTCGGCTTCTACTAGTTTTTCCATTCGTCTGTAAAGAATTCGTGTTAGTATTTTGCAGCTGTGGCTTATTAAACTGATTGTTCGGTAATTTTCACATCTGTCCACACCTGCTTTCTTTGGGATTGGAATTATTATATTCTTCTTGAAGTCTGAGGGTATTTCGCCTGTTTCATACATCTTGCTCACCAGATGGTAGAGTTTTGTCAGGACTGGCTCTCCCAAGGCCGTCAGTAGTTCCAATGGAATGTTGTCTACTCCGGGGGCCTTGTTTCGACTCAGGTCTTTCAGTGCTCTGTCAAACTCTTCACGCAGTATCGTATCTCCCATTTCATCTTCATCTACATCCTCTTCCATTTCCATAATATTGTCCTCAAGTGCATCGCCCTTGTATAGACCCTCTATATACTCCTTCCACCTTTCTGCTTTCCCTTCTTTGCTTAGAACTGGGTTTCCATCTGAGCTCTTGATGTTCATACAAGTGGTTCTCTTATCTCCAAAGGTCTCTTTAATTTTCCTGTAGGCAGTATCTATCTTACCCCTAGTGAGATAAGCCTCCACATCCTTACATTTGTCCTCTAGCCATGCCTGCTTAGCCATTTTGCACTTCCTGTCGATCTCATTTTTGAGACGTTTGTATTCCTTTTTGCCTGCTTCACTTACTGCATTTTTATATTTTCTCCTTTCATCAATTAAATTCAATATTTCTTCTGTTACCCAAGGATTTCTACTAGCCCTCTTCTTTTTACCTACTTGATCCTCTGCTGCCTTCACTACTTCATCCCTCAAAGCTACCCATTCTTCTTCTACTGTATTTCTTTCCCCCATTCCTGTCAATTGTTCCCTTATGCTCTCCCTGAAACTCTCTACAACCTCTGGTTCTTTCAGTTTATCCAGGTCCCATCTCCTTAAATTCCCACCTTTTTGCAGTTTCTTCAGTTTTAATCTGCAGGTCATAACCAATAAATTGTGGTCAGAGTCCACATCTGCCCCTGGAAATGTCTTACAATTTAAAACCTGGTTCCTAAATCTCTGTCTTACCATTATATAATCTATCTGATACCTTTTAGTATCTCCAGGGTTCTTCCATGTATACAACCTTCTATCATGATTCTTAAACCAAGTGTTAGCTATGATTAAGTTGTGCTCTGTGCAAAATTCTACCAGGCGGCTTCCTCTTTCATTTCTTAGCCCCAATCCATATTCACTTACTACGTTTCCTTCTCTCCCTTTTCCTACACTCGAATTCCAGTCACCCATGACTATTAAATTTTCGTCTCCCTTCACTATCTGAATAATTTCTTTTATTTCATCATACATTTCTTCAATTTCTTCGTCATCTGCAGAGCTAGTTGGCATATAAACTTGTACTACTGTAGTAGGTGTGGGCTTCGTATCTATCTATAAAAATTATAACAATTAAAAAGTCAACAATGATAAGATTTTTCCAAAAGTCATATAGCTGTACGGAGGTGTTTATTGGCAACTACCTGTTTCACGTCAGTATTCAGGATGTACATTAATGAAACCAACAAACGGCAGGGACGGATTCTTCACGAGAAATGGAGGAAAGAATGTCCTATGGACGTGTGTCCGTAAATGCACCATTGGCACGTTAGATGGCGCTGACGAATGAATGTTGTTTTGTCCACGTGCCGTGTGCTCGTTGTGTGTTGCAGGCTGCGTGATTGACACAGCGTACTGTATTGGAAGAATGGTCTGGTGTTTATGTCGGGAACAAGCCGGGAATCGTTTCTGAACGGCCAAGCAGACGCAAACGGTCGAGAGGTAGAACCCGGTCCTCCAAATCTGGTATACGCGAAGTCCGCAGCCTCCCTGTACGTTCATCTGTCTAAAAGGACCCATGATCACACAAACTCCCAAAAGGGCCTGAAATGTGGTTGGTGTGTGTGAGGGTTTCCATCTGCTTGGCCGTACACAGACATCGTGTCGGCTTGTTCCCGACATTAACACCAAATCATTCGGCTGCTTGCAGTACGCTGTGTCAATCACACAGCTTGCAATACACAAGGAACATACTGCATACGGTCAATGGAACTTTCATTCGTCAGCGCCGTCTACCGTGCCAACGATGCATTTCCGGACTCATGTTCATAGGACCCTTCTTCCTACCCCACCAGTCAGAAATCGGCCCCTGCAGTTTTTGGCATTCAACAAAAAACAATGACAAGTACTCGCTATGGCTATATTTTCATAATGGATATGGACAATTACGGCATCCCAGCATTCGGGAAGTTATCCACGGTTAGATTCAAACCAAATTGAGTACACTCAAAAGATGTTTGTCAAAAATGTACTAAGCATGACTGCTGAATGAGCCAGACCTAGAAAAAAGCGGGGATGTTCGTAGAATTCTTTCCATGGACGTCAGGTAATTTTTAGACGTTCTGTACCAGTTCACATAATGTACCATGCATAATTTGTTTCTTCCCCGCTCTTTTCTAGGCCCGGTTCATTAAGCAGTTATAGTTTGTGCATTTCTGACACACGTCTTTTGGGTATACTCAGTTTTATTATGACAACCCACCAACGTAGTTTAGCTCTTAACGTGGATGGCTTTCCGAATGCTGAGGCTCCGTAGTTGCCCAGGTACATTACGAAAATATAACAATTTTGAGTACTTATTGTTTTTTGTTGAATGGCAGCTACTATTTCATTAGTTTCGCTCAGTGGTCCTATTCTTGGCAGATAAACCTGAAGATTCGTCTGACATGAAGCCGGTAGTTGCGAATGAAGCACCTTCATACAGCTATGCGGCTTTTAAAAACACCTCATCGTTCTTGACTGTTTTAATTGCTTTAATTTTTATGATAATTTGAATGTTCATAGAGTGCTCAATGCTTTTATTTTAATTTCTATTGTTATTCACCATAGCGAATCGTTCAGAAGGCAAATATCTGTAACACTTGTGCTCAGACGGTTTTACTTCGGGCTACGTATGTTCAAGCATCTACTTTCGCAAGCATACAAGCAATTTCGCTGCTGGCTCTTGAGTATTATTATTGTTATTATTATTATAATATTATACTTGGCCTACGTACAATATCACGTATAGACTACCTATCTCTCGGAATGGAGATTTAGTCCTTACTTTGTACATTATGAACAGACCATGTATAATTTTGCTTCATTCAAGCTTTACCTAAGATACCGTCCGTGGTATCACATGACCCAAAGCTACACTGTCTTGGGAGGATTTACTAGATACACAGTTCGCAGAATGCAGAAGTGGCAACCAGCGAGAGTAACAAGAACAGTTTGTTTGTAAGAGTAGGTTTCGATAGCTTACGCTAATGAAAACACATTTTTTTTCTATGCACTCCAAACATTCGTCTAAAAATAACGCAGTCGCTAAAGATGTGGCCTACTACGACATGTGTAACAAAGAGAATTTCAGAACTGCACTCATATCCTTTTTATTATCTCAGAATTGCCTCTTCCTCTAAGCTCAGACCAAGTGGTTCGGTCTTTTTCGATTTTTCTGCCGAGCCAGCTGCCCAGTCATAAATTTTCTGCCCAAAATATCTTGAATATGCTATTATGTTATGCTTCGTGCAGATCTTTTTTTTACTGCACCTATCCATACAAGTTTACCTTTAATGCGAGTTTCCTTGCACTCTGCAACTTGTCTAGTTAATATAGCTGAATGTGTTAATTTGACTATAGGGCTGTAAACTATGGTTTTTCATTTTGTGTCTGAATACATGTTGGTATACTTTTACATTTCCGTTTTTGCTCTTAGTGAATGTTTCTGATTACTTCCAATCTCTTTTGTACATCTTGATGGTTATTTTCTGTATTTCTTGAATGTGTCTCATTCTCTTGAATATGTATATTTTAGGCCCACGAAGAACGACCCTATGATCGAGCTCTAATGCCTCAGTTTTGTGTACTTTGAGAATAATTTTGTTGTAAATGTTTTCGCAAGTAATTGTAGCAACGAATTTCATAATCAGTAACTTCCACGCCAGTCGCCTGAATGACTTAGTCTGAATGTTTTCACTGACAAACTCTCAGTTTTTTCTATTTGATTTCTAGATTTCCGATGCCATATTTTTATTGTAAACTGAGGTGACGAAAGTCATGGGCTTCCTCGTAATATCGTGCGACCTCCTTTTTGCCGGTGTAGTGCGGCAACTCGACTTGGGATGGACCCAACATGTCGTTAGAAGTCCCCTGCAGAAATATTGAGCCATGCTGCCTCTGCAGCCGTCCATAATTGCGAAAATGTTGCCGGTGCTGGATTTTGTGCAAGATCTGATTACGTCCCATAAATGTTCCGTGGGATTCATGTCGGGCGATCTGGGTGGCCAAACCATTCGCCCGAATTGTCCAGAGATACGGTCGCAGGTTCGAATCCTGCCTCGAGCCTGGATGTGTGTGATGTCCTTAGGTTAGTTAGGTTTAAGTAGTTCTAAGTTCTGGGGGACTTATGACCTAAGATGTTGAGTCCCATAGTGCTCAGAGCCATTTGAACCCATCATTTGAATTGTCCAGAACGTTCTTCAAACCAGTCGCGAACAATTGTGGTCCAATGACATGGAGTGTTGTGATCCATAAAATACCATCGTTGGCTACACCAAGTTCATGAACAGTTGCAAGTGGTCTCCAAGTAGCCGAACGTAACTATTTCCAGCCAATGATCAGCCCATTCTATGTAAACAGAGCTCACATCATCATAAAACCTCCACCAGCTTGCACAGTGCCTTTTTGACAACTTGCATCCATGGCTTTGTCAGACATGCACAAAACTCGAGCCATACTATCAGCTCTTACCAACTGAAACAGGGACTCATCTGACCAGACCACGGATTTCCAGTCGTCTAGGGACCGAACCATATGTCACGAGCTCAGGAGAGGCGCTGCAGACAATGTCGTGCTATTAGCAAAGGCACTTGAGTCGGTTGTCTGCTGCCATAGCCCATTAACGCGAAATTTCGCCGCACTGTCCTAACGGATACGTTCGCCGTACGTCTCATGTTGATTTCTGCGATTATTTCACACAATGTTGTTTGTCTGTTAGCGCTGACAACTCTACGCGAACGCTGCTGCTCTCGGTCGTCAAGTGAAGCCCGTTGGCTACTGTGTTCTCCGTGGTGAGAAGTAGTGCCTGAAATGTAATTTGCTCGGCACACTCTTGACACTGTGGATCTCGGAATACTGAATTCCCTACAATTTGCGAAATGGAATGTCCCATGCGTCTGGCTCCAACGTCCATTCCGCGTCCGAAGTGTGTTAATTCCCGTCGTGCGCCCATAATCACGTCGGAAGCCTTTCCACATAAGTTACCTGAGTAGAAATAACAGCTCCGTCAGTGAACTGCCCTTATAAACCTTGTGTACGTGATACTACCACCATGTTTATCTGTATACCGTTGTGCAATGACTATTGTCACCTCAGTGTGCATGTCCTTTCTTCTTCCAAAAAATTTCTGCGCGTATCTTTAAAAATTCCTTATTGCTTTTGCACTGTTTGAACATTCTGACAGTAACCAGGTCGAATGTAAAAACGAAGCCGTCTGTCGTAACGTTAGTTCCTCCTAATTTGAGTGGTTGGTCTGCTGTTAAGCTCCGACTTCGTTTTGCGCTATTCCAAGCCTACTTTTTCTAAAATGCTTTTGGAAAGTAACAGAGGGAGTCTTTTCATAGTCTCACTGTTTTAGTTAGAGAAAACCCGTAAGGAACAAACTCTAAATTAAAGTGTGGAGGAGAAATTTCGGAAAGCTTTGAAATCAGCGTTTCAAAATTCTTTCCTTGTAGTTTAAATTGCAGACCTTTCTTTATAGTTGGAATGATTTTGTCGGTCTCTTGTACTTTTAGAATCTGGAGAGTCATCTATAGGGACGCAAACTATTTTCTTTTGATATCTGAGAATTAGTTTCTGAACTAAAATGTGTCGTAGACCAGATCTATTTGATCTCATATCTGCTTGAAAGTCGCCAATTTTGGGCTCAAGTCGTTGTTGGGCGCGGTCCAGGAGCTTAAGACCGAAGCTTATATGTGGTGGAAAAAAACATGAATCCCTTATTTCGTATTATTATTTGGAACTTCCACGTTACCTGGCGTTCTCTACACGAGGATAATCTTATTTGTAAAGAGAAATAAATAGATTTCTGATCATATGTAAGAGAGACCCTCGAGACCTATCTTAACGAACATAATAACTGTATAAATAAAAAATTCCATACTTGCATTATAGAAAATTACGGAATTATACAGATAATATTTACAATAAATCCTATGAACAAGAAGAAATTTTTGTTCGAACGGGTTCCGATAAGAGCATTATTTCCGTTAATACTAAGCACTGCCAGTGTTAAGAAAAACGCACTTCCAAGATGGATGATTTCAAATACTATGGAACGTTATCACACAGCAAATATTCACGTGAAGGAATATTGACCATATGATGTATTTTGGATGATAGGTTAAGAAAGGGAAGCCCACGTTTCTACCACCGGTAGCGTTGGAGATAATGGGTGAATCCATTCTTGAGTGGAATATACTCTTTGGAATTCTGAAGTTACTATGAATGAAAAACATGAAGTGAAAGATTGTCTACAGCTTCTACAGAAACAAGACTGCAGTTATAACGAAGAACATGAAGGGCGAGCACTGACTGAGAAGGAAGTAGAAAAGTTTGGAGCCTATTCCCAATGTTATTCAATCTGTACAATGAGCAATCAATAAAGAAAACCGTGGAGATATTTGCAAAAGGATTTAAAGTTCAGGGAGAAAAAATAATAAACTTTTACGTTTGCCAATATCATTGGAACTGTGTCAGGGGAAACAAAGGACGCGGAAGATTAGTTTACGTAATGGATAGTGTCTTGAAGAGAGGTTATAAGACGAATGTCAAAGTACGACAATGTTGGTGGAATGTCGAATGAAATCAGGCAATGCTGAGAGAATCAGCACAATGAAAACTGTACATGCGTTTTGTTATTTGGGCAGCAAAATAACTTACGATGAGAGAAGTAGAAAGGATATAAAATGCAGACTGGCAATAGAAAGAAAAGATCTTCTGAGAATGGGAAATTTGCTAACATCGAACTGAAATTTGAGTGTTAGGAAGTCTTGTCTAGTGGTATTTGTCTGTACTGACGAGTTCTACAGAAGTGAAACGTGAACACAACGGTTCATACAAGAAGAGGATAGGAGCTTTTGAAATTAACTGTTTTCTCTCTTTTGTTTTATATAAAGGTCTCCTGTTCTTCATTTTCGTGCGTCTATGTATTGTAATTTGAACGTTCTTTTAACTGGACAATGCAAATGATATGGTTGTATAAACATTATCTAATGAAAGGAGTCGGCAAATCCATGTGACACTGTATTGTTGTACTCCAATTAACTTTTACTAAAAATAATTTAAAAACCTTAAACAGTCTTCTAAAGAAGCCATCATATGAAACTCTGTATTATGCAGTGCAGTGGACAGTGCTACAACGCCCTACGTTACAGTATGTACCTTGGAATTCCTATTCAACAAAGTAACAGAGTAAAAATCCTACTTAGAATTACAATCTGAATTCTGAAAGAATAAACGCTCAAAATGCTTCTGTTAAAATGCCCTGCAAATTTACGTATCGAAACTATGTAAAATTCCGAAAGTTCAGTGCGGTGACACTCGATTACAAAGTAAATCTTGAGTGAGGGGATGATGAAAGAAAAACTAAACCTTGTGAAAGATATAGAAGATACTAGCGTTTAGAAACAAACTGTATTACAAAGTTGACTTTTAACGAATACAACAATCTTTACAAAATTAACTTTTAATGAAATGGGAAAAGAGTGGTTAATCTATGAGATAATTTTGTTTAATCTCGTTTCAACCATCAAACTAGTAGACCCGAATAAATAAAGAAAAATCATATCGAAAATTTGCCATTCTGAAAAACATCGTAAATTACGCGAGAGCAAGCAATGCAGAGGCAACATTACCTGAATATTTTCGCACTTCTAAAATTAACGTTTACAAAACCACATTTCCAAAATCTAACATCTTCTGCGTCTACATCTCTGTGTTCTGCTAGCTATTTTTCCAAACAGCTCACCACCATGACCGACACCGGATCCTGTTATTTAATAAACGCAAATGCTACGTTGGTAACGACAACACTACTGACAACCAAAGATAACATTGCTTGCAGTCGGAACATCTGTGGCGACACATATCAACTGTTAAGGATTTCTCTCTGAAAATTATCCAGCGTACAAGTATGAAATATGACTCATCGATTAAAAAGAGAGCTCATATCACTCTCATCGACTACCAAAAATAAGCTAGAGGCCTTCCAAGGAGAATGTCGAAGATGATAAATGGTTAGATAGGGGATCTAGTGCAGAAGTACTGAATCGGATTGAGGGAAGAAAGAATTTAATGGGTTACCTTGAGTGAAAGGTACGGGTAGATGGAGCACATCTTGAAGCATCAGGGAATCGTCAGTTCAGTCAGTGGACGGAATAATGGGTGGGGGCGGGTGGCCAAATTTGGAGAGGGAGACGGAGCTTTATCACAATAAGCAGGTTTCAATGGATATAGGAGAGAGGAAGAGGCTTGCACTGGCTGATTAGCGTGGAGAGCTGCATGATAACGGTGTTTGGAATGAAGGCCACAACAATTACAACGACAACAACAACAATAACGTTCAAGGCGAGATCTAGAAACGCCAGTCGGATTCCCGCACCGGACTCGGTCTCTTCGCCAGGAATGCTCTCGTCCCCAGGCCTGCGCCGGTGTAGAAATGCAGAAAGCTAATAGTACGCTAATGGGAGCGTCTGTTAACGAGGGAATTATGCCAGCTGTTGCGCCCGTTCCGGCCGGCCTGCGAGGACATCTGCGTCGCATTTTCCCCTCACGTGGCCGCCCGACAAGCTGTTAGCTTGCGACTGTCTAGCGGGCGTCCTGCGAACTGCCAATGTCTTTCAGTTAATACTTCTTGTTTACTGACAATTGTGATAAGATATGTCGCATCGAATTTTGATTAATGCTATGCAAAACCTAATGATTGATGGTAGGTTCATTAGGTTGGTCCTTATTTTCTCAAATTTCGTGTTTCTTCGTGCACATCCGTTAGCCCTTTTCCTTTTGTTTTAAGAAGAATTTTAATATCTGTTGTCGTTGTGGTCTTCAGTTAGAAGACTAGTTTGATGCAGCCCTCCACACTACTCCATCCTGTGCGATCCTCTTAATCTCTGGACAGCTTCTGCAACCTACATCCTTCTGAATCTGCTTACCGTTTTCATCTCTTCCCTCTACGATTTTTACTCTCCACACTTCCCTCCAATACTAGACCGGTGATCCCTTGATGTCTCAGAATGTATCCTACCAACCGATCTCTTCTTTTGGCCAAGTTGTGAAACAAATTTCTTGTCTCCCCGATTCTGTCCACCATCTCCTCATTAGTTACATGTACTACCCACTCCAACTTCAACATTCTCCGGTAGCACCACATTTCAAAAGCTTGTATTCTGTTCTTGTCTAACTGTTTATTGTCCATGTTTCGCTTCCATACATGTTTATACTCCAGACAAATACTTCCAGGAAAGACTTACTAACACTTCAATCTATATTCAATGTTAATAAATTTCTCTTCTTCAGATATGCTTTTCTTCTCATTGGCAGTCTCCATTTTATATCCTCTCTACTACGGCCATCATCAGTTACTTTGCTGCTGTTTTGCTGCCCAAATAGCAAGTCATTTGCTATTTTAAGTGTCTCGTTTCCTAATCTAATTCCCCCAGCATCACCTGATTTCATTCTACTACATTCCTTTATTATTGTTTTACTTTTGTTGATGTTCATCCCATATCCTTCTTTCAAGACAATGTCCATTACGTTCAACTGTTCTTCCAAGTCCTTTGCTGTCCCTGACAGAACTACGAGGGCTGATCGGAAAGTAAAGTACGATCGGTCGCGAAATGAAAACCACAGTGAAAACCAAAATTTTTTTATTCGCAACAGTTAGCGACACCTTCCAACACCTTCCAGCTACCTCTCTAAATAGTCTTCGCTCCGTCTTATACATCTGTCGTGGCGTTGTACAAACTTTCCAGTACCTTTGTCACAGAAAGCAGCCGCCTGTGCTTTCCGCCCATTCTCTACGCAGGTCTGCCTTTCGTTGTTTGTGCCAAAATGTTGTCTTCGTTACCAGCGGTTCATGTGAGCACAGATGAAAAACGGAGGGAGTTAATTAAGAGCTGTTCTGTGGGTGATCAGACACTTACCATCGAAAACCCTGCAGGAGTGTCTTCAATGCCCCTTCAGAATGCGGCTGAAAATTGACTTGAAGAAAGAAACGCATGGCATTTACGTTATGTGGGATGCATAGCTTCACGCGAAATCTCTCATCAGATCCAAGTACTTGGTAGGAGACACTGTTTTTTTAGGGACTTCTACGTTATCACTTTGCGTTCTGAACTGTAAAGAGCGACGTGAAGCGATCGACAGGCACACCAAAGACACTGTGCCAACACATCTGTGCAAAGTTCCATCGGATTTTCACAGTGGTTTCCATTTCGCGCCTAATCGGACCTTACTTTCCGAATACGCCTCGTACAATGTCATCGGAAAACCTCCCTGAACTTTAATTCCTACTCCAAAGTGTTCTTTGGCTTCCTTTACTGCTTGTTCAGTTCACAAATTCAGTAACATCGTGGATGGGTTACAACACTGTCTCATAAGCTTCTCAACCACTGCCTCCTTTTCATGCCCTCGACTTATATAACCGCCGTCTGTACACGATGTAAATAGCCTTTCGTTTTACCACTCCTGCCTTCAGAATTTCAGAAAGAGTAATTCAGTCATCATCAAAACCTACTTTGTTGAAATTAAATGAGAGGAAGCCATCCCGCAATGGCCGAGAAGTTGCATCATGTCACTACATTATTACTGCTTATGTGTGTGCGTGGCAGATTAAAGCTATATGCCGGACCGAGACTCGAACGCGGGACCTTCGCCTTTCACAGACTCGAACGCGGGACCTTCGCCTTTCTACCGACTGAGCTACCGACTCACGACCCGTCCTCACAGCTTTACTTTCGCCAATACCTTTTCTTCTACCTTCCAAACTTTACAGAAGCTCCCGCGAGACGGTCGCGAGACCAGCGCTTCTGGAAGAAAGGATTTTGCCGAGACGTGGCCTAAGCATAGCCTGGGAGATGTTACCAGACTGAAATTTTCACTCTGTATGGAGTGAAGAGTTCATTTAAGTTAAGAGTTTTGACATACTAATTTATTAAGCAAAAATTCAAACACATCCTACCTTACTGGAAAAGAAATTTCGTAAAATCTTGAGGTGACATAAGTGTTTGAAACGTCACATTATTTAATAAAGTTAAATCTATGCTTAACTTCTCCAACATGTCCATATTATTGACCGAAATCAACTCTTCACTCTGCTGCAGAGCAAAAATTTCATACTGGTAACATATCGTATAGATTGTGGGTAAGCCATGAGTCATGAGCGCTAGTTCCGCTAGTTTCGCGGGAAAGCTTGTATTAAGTTTGAAAGACAGAAGATATACTGGCGGAATTAAAGCCGTGAGGACGTGCTTGGGTAGCTCTGTTGGTAGAGCAGTTGCCGGCGGAAACCGAAGGTCCCGAGTTCGGGTCTCGGTCCACTGCAAAGCAAAAGTTTCACTATGAAGTATGACAGCAGTCAAGCACAGGCAGGATAGTAATAAACAACACGTAGTGACATGACGCACTTTCTCGGACACTGCGGCATGAATTCCTCACCTCCAATTTCAACAAAATAGGTCTTCAAATTATTCTTAAAACAAAAGCAAATAAGCTAGGTGGTGTGCGTGAAGAAAAATAAAATTCGAAAAAATACGACCGCCCTATGTTTATATAAAAAAACTATTTTTCTAATACTTCTTCTTCTTTTTGTAGTCTTCTTGAAGACTGCCAGTGGCCGAAACGCGTCAGGAAATTAATAAAATAAATGTGCTCCAGATACACATATAATTAAATTATATAGCTTTCAAGCAGAACGTTATAAAGCTGTAGGCAATTAAACATGAGATAGTTTCCCTCCATAGTATGTATGAATTAATTTAAAAACACTCTAAAAACACTTTAGCTCAAAATGAAGCACAATAGACACAAATAATCACTGAGCATTGTATAATAACGCTGAGTAACAATGCAGTCACAGTATGCAATACCGCTAAATAACATCACCTTGAAAGCAGCTAATTGAACGGAAAGAAACACATTCACTCACATCCTATATTCAAATTCATACAAACAGGTCATTACAAACAATTTTAATAATCACTGCATCCACATAAAAATAGTTCAGCCACAATTGTGTAAACTTTACACAAAATACATTAAATAACAGCTTTGTGAAATGCGACAAGAAACAGTATTTAAACAAAGTGCTTTTAAAGGAATGACAATGTTGAAAGGTATTTTCAATCTTTCAGATCTAACTTTTTTGAATTTTTAACTGCTGCTTCAGTTAGTTAATCAGCACTGAACAACTAATTTTGACGAATAGCGACAAGATCGAACACATGGTTTTAAGTGAACTACAGATCTATTATCCAGAAGCATTGGTTCTAATTGAGCGGTTCAGGCTCACAAACAAGCTAAGCTCTCACTGAAGTCACTGAAACAATGCCGACGTTTTACCAGTACAGCGTCGTGACGTAGCAGTTGTCTGCGTCTTCAGTTGCATCACACGCAAGCTGTTGCTCGTGTTAACATCATGGACGTGCTTCTGTATCTGCTTGGACGTATTTAACAGACTAATCAACATAATCCAGTACACACATTCAACCCAGCAAATTGATGCACATCTGTTCTTGTTGTCTGGTGGAATGATGATCTACTGCATCTCGCTTTGCACCGCTCTTCGTAGACACCAACAACCATAAATCGAAGACAGTCGCAGTTCCTACGTGACCTCTAGTTTCAAGCATGCACATTTGGCGGCATTTACAAATGTACGAAGAAAGTTTCATTTAATAATACTACATGGAATAATTTTGACGTTTTAATTCTATAAATAAAGTAGCTATCACAATATTTGTGACTAAGCCATTAAGTGTTGAATCACGTTATAAAAAACAACCTAAAGATGCCTCTCCTAACTAACCAAATAATAAGTGCACGTGAATCGACTTGACTTTTACATAGCCAAAAGAAAAAGAAACATAGTTCACGAGAGCCATGATCGCAACTACGCTTCTTTACGATTACGTGGTCAGTACATTTGCCCAATATAAACAGTCGTTAGTGCGCGACCGAGATGTGGGGTTAAATGCACGTTCAGGTAAAAATGGGTCTGAGCACTATGGGACTTAACATCTGAGGTCATCAGTCCCCTAGAACTTAGAACTACTTAAACCTAACTAATCTAAAGACATCACACACATCTATGCCCGAGGCAGGATTCGAACCTGCGACCGTAGCAGTCGCGCGGTTCCATACTGAAGCGCCCAGAACCGCTCGGTCACACCGGCCGGCACACGTTCAGGTAACTGGGCGGTCAGATGGCCTGCTTCCAGTTCACTGTTTCCGTTTGTAAACACGTTTAGAGGAGCTCCAGATTTTGTCTCTGTTGCAGACAATACAGGATAGAAATGAAAAGCACTACTAGTTCTTATACTCAAAGCGTAGTAATAAATATTTGAAAACTTAAACAAGTGGCAAAATGTGTAATGTTTACTTTATGCAGTTCGGTAATTTTCACAGTATACGAGCCATAAAATTAGTCTCCATAAACAGTGAAACAGAAGTGAGACGTGGGAAGTTTATGAGATTATAGTTGGAGCATAAGTTAGTTAGATTACAACCTTAATTGAGGAGCGCCGGAACAAAACCCGATACATCCACTTTTGCTGTATTCGCGTGTTTGAGGTGTAGGGGGGCGATACGGGAGTAATAATACATGCTGTCACAAAATAATTTTCAGCACAACGCGACATCAAGTGTTTCATGGTGTTTCTTCTTTTTATAGCTTGTGGAGCCATTTAGAGATCACTATTTGTTACTTTCTGTATTAACAGCAAATGCGGATTTATCGGTTTTTGTTCCGGCGCTCCTCAATTAGATGCAAACTCTCCCGAGAAAGCTCACTTGCAGAGTTTCAAGAACCAGCTTAAAATGATAATTCCTGGAATGTACCCTGGAATTTGCCATAATCCCATGCATATCGCTCCGTAGGGATCGTGAAGACAGTGTTAGATTAATTACAGCACACACTGAGGCAGTTAAACAGTGGTATCAGCAGCTCTCCATTCCTGAACGGAATGGGAAGAAGCCCAAGTAACTGCTACAGTAGGAAGTGTCTTCTGCCATGCACTTCACAGTGATTTGCAGGGTTTGGATGTGGATGTAAAACCCAAAATCTATAACTAATGTGGCACCTTTGTTAATCTACATTTGCAGTAAGCACAATTAATGCAAAACATCATTTAAAAACAAAGAAATTAGTTTATTATGCATATTTCGATTCGCTGAAGAAGTGCAGCCATTTTTTTTAGGAATTGCATTCATACGTAAATTCTCCCCCCTCCCCCCCCCCTCCGTATTGGCACCAGACTCTCTGTAAGTGTGTGGCATTATTGTTTCACATCCGAAACATGCATTTGTGGGATCTAGAAGGAAATCAGTAGACAGCGGAGTTGAGTTTTATGTGTTTGTTGCCTCCAGAAAACCTTCAGTATAGTTGTGCTAATTCTGCATCATACATTAGTAAACAAATATGTGAATGAGGAATATAAGAACAGTTATGCCACTGAAATTAAGACATCTTAGCAATCAGATGTAAGTGCAGGGCTACTATAGATGTTTCATTAGTATTCAGAGTGCTGTATCGTCCGAACATGACACAGCCAGGGTAAAAGCACTACAGGGGCAAAGATGCGACCTGGTGCCAGTACTATAGAGACTCTCCACCTGCCCGAAGTCCACCAGCGCCACGGGTAGCACTGACGATGAAGATATCGACTTCGCCTCGGCTAATGCCGGCCGAATACAAACCGCGAATGACCGGACGACAACGGACAAAAGCCTACTCGAAAGAGAGAAAAGCAGCTCTCGCCCACTTGGTTATAGAACATCGTCCAGGGCAGACTTAGACAGGAAACGTTGTTTAGTGAACTCTCAGAAGAGAACCGACCGTTGTTCTAAATTGCATTTTCTGTGTACTGTGAAGTTTACTTACGATGAATTGTACTTAGCCATTGAGGGCCTTCTTTGTGTTATATTACAAACAGTGTTGAAGTCTTCGTTATGGAACTAGTCACAAAGATTAGTAAACCTTTTATCTCATTCGTGTGACTTTGTTACTAATTTGTTGGAGAGCTGTAGAACCTTCGTTCTCCTATCCTGTTACCTGACGCTGCGGCATAGCTGTGTAACAGTGGCAGGGAAAATCATCTTAGCGGTGTACTGCACCAGAAGCCGTTTCACGAACTCACAAACTCGGCCTCCCGTAACAACAGTGGTAACTCAGCCCCCACATCAGTAGCGACGAGGCCTTTGCAAAACTGGCGACGAGAGCTTACAAAACATGAGTTGTAAAGTACCGTATGTACAAATTGATTGATGCAGAATGTAGCCGTGAACTCACAGAATTTGCATTGTGCCCACCAGTTGGCGTTTTGAGTGCAGTACCACCGTGGGGAGAGTGCGAGAAAGTTTCGTATGCAATGCAAAAAAATCAACGGCCGGCGCAAGCCACGAAACTGGAACATCGCAGCAAACTGTGTGGGCGATTTTGCGACAGCGTTTACATTTCAAACCGTAAAGTATGTAGCTATTGCTATTAAAATCACAACATTATGGACTACGCCTTCAGTTTTCCATCACATTGCAGGGAACACTTTAAAATGAACATTTCGATTCAAAGCTGACATCGAATAAAGTTTAATCTCCTCTATGAGACATTGTATGGCACTGAAAATTTTGGGCGCATGAACGAAATTCGTCGAAGGTTAATGTTTTCTGTACAGTGTCTCAGAAGAAGCTGTATGGGCCTTTTTCTTCTTTGAGAATACTGTGGCGGGTACTTCTTACCTTAGTAGGTTGTGGTTGTTTCCACATCTGACTGCGAACTCCGAGAATTTGATCTTCTAACAAGACGGCACACCCCATCATTATTGGAGCACCGATGTTCGTCTCTACCTAAACGACGATCTTCTGTGTCTCTGGATTGGGCATAATGGTGAAGATGATGCCCCCCTCCCCCCACCGTGTCCGCCTGACCTAAAGCCTTGTGACGTTTTCCTTTCGGGTACGTGAAGGACCATATTTACGCGACCCCTTCTCCAAGAGCGCTGGAACTACTCGGAAAACGCATCAATGCTGCTGTGATGACCACGACAGGATGCTACGGCATAGAGGCATGGAACGATCTCGACTACGGCTTTGACTAAAGGGCACTCTTAGACTATATAGATATTAGATGACATACACATGAATAATATAGAATTAGAATGTTAACAACGCTTGTTTTATTTAAAAACTAAAGCAGTTTTCACATAAAAAATTCGGAGGCACTGCTTTTCAGCACGCCTTCCTCTATGAATGATACAGCGTATAATGTCTATGCGGCTGTTAGGCTGTTCAAGGTCGAGGCAGCTGTGTACAGTTAGATGAAATATTGTCACGAAATGCAGAGAGACAGATCAGCGTATGTTGCGAAAAAACCTATAGGAAGACTACAGAAACAATAAATTTGTGTACCCCTTCGCAGAAGAAGAAATTAGGCAAATAATTTGAAGACTGAAAAAGGAAATATCTCCAGGACTGGATCGGATTCCTGCCGTAGTAACACAAGCCTTTCGTGACCAATTAGATATTTACTTGGCGTGAACTGTACAACGAGTGTCTTTTGCAAGGTAGGGTCCCTGCACCGTGTAAGAATGTTGAAGTGGTGGTAATTACTAAGAAAAGGATCCGTTGATATCCCGTATTTTACTGACCTATTTGTCTTTTGAATGTTCTGTCAAGATAGTTGAAAAATTATTATGCAAGAAATTACAAGGTAATAGCATGCTATACGGTATGAACCCTCATGGGTTTAGAAGAAGTAAGTCGACTGAATGTCCAGTTGTCGCTAGCGACAGATATTCTACGTAATCTCTAGTGATGATGATCGATATGGCTGGCGCTTTCAATAACGTACGGTGGCCGCCTTCCTTTAGTCGCCTTAGAGAGTTGGAGTGTCCAGAGGCGCTGTACAACTGCCTGTTGTAGTGAAAACGCTTCTGACGTGCTGTCCTAGCCCAAGGAACGCAACAGACAAAGGTTATTGATTGGAGCAGTATGAAAACTATATGAAAAAAACAGAAGAGTTTCCATGTGGTTTACAGTACTATTAGTAGTTCGGGTATTGGTTAAGGGTTTTATTGTAGTAGTAGATGTAGAAGTAGTTGTAGCTTAATCGTTTTATTAAGTACTACATATCATCAATTAATATATAAATTAATTATTATCCAAGAAAATGTGATTTGTATGGCCTTTTCTAGCTTCTCGGATAATAGGATGTAATTGTGAAGAAAAAATAAATAACAAAAATGGTTCAAATGGCTCTGAGCACTATGGGACTCAACTGCTGTGGTCATAAGTCCCCTAGAACTTAGAACTACTTAAACCTAACTAACCTAAGGACATCACACACATCCATGCCCGAGGCAGGATTCGAACCTGCGACCGTAGCGGTCGTGCGGTTCCAGACTGCAGCGCCTTTAACCGCTCGGCCACTTCGGCCGGCAATAAATAACATCTAGAGATGATCAGCGCCTAATGAAATGTATCGCAGCTGACCCTAAATAAAAATAATCGAATCTACATAGTGTAAACAGACGAAACTGTTTGATTATGGGATCTGAGAAATCACTTCCTCCAGTTATCTAGGAGGTTCGCTCCAGAGAGATTTAAGATGGAACGACCGCATCAACTTACCCTTAGGTAAGGAAGATGACAGACTCATCTACGGTCAACTAGCTATTATTTGAAGGCCAAGTGTCCTCAGAATAAGTTCCACTGATCGCTTCAGTGACTTCCAGTGACTTGGTGAAACGCGTCCTGTTGTGCCATCAAACCGACAATATCCTTCATTGTCCCGGACTCTCCAATCTCAGAGTAACAAGGAATGACATTGCCTTTTCAGTATGCAAATAATCTAACACAAGTATTTTTTATCATCTACACTGAGAGTTTCCAGTAAACGTTCTGCTTGATGTAGAAACTCACTTTGATGGGCCCTCACCCAACCTCCATATCATCCGCTCATAACAACGCGCTCTTCTTTTTCCAGGATTATCGAAAGGTTGTATGTCGGACTCCTGAAAGTTATCACTACAGCATAATTCACTTCTACATATATATCTACGCATCCACTTTGCACGTCACCACTCGGTGGATGGCGGAGGTGCCCCGTAACACTACTAGCCTTTCGACTTCCTGTTCCAAATGGAGCGTGGGAAAAACAACTGGCTATGACGCCTCCGTACGAACCCTAATTTCTGTTGTCTTGTCTTCGCGTTCCTTATGCCAAATGTGCTTGGCGGCTGTAAAATCATTCTGCATTCGGCGGCAAATGGTCGGTCTCTAAATTTTCTCAATAGTGTTTCCTGAAAAGAAATAGATTTCCCTCCAAGGACTCCTATATTAGTTCACGAAGCATCTCCGTAACACTTGTCTATAGACCGACCCAACGGCAACAAGTCAAGCAGCACGCCTCTGCAGTGTTTCGACGTCTTCTTTCAATCCGACCTGTTGGAAATCCCAAACACTCGAGCTGTGTTCAAGAATAGGTAGTGTTCTTTACGTGGTCTCCTTTATAGATGAGCTACGCTTTCCTATTTCGTTCCACATTCCGTGGCCTCATTAACCATACAGCTGTACTTTTTTCAAGTCACATTTGCAATTTATTTGTGTGCTATAGTACAACATGCAGTGTTCAGTAAATAAAGGAGGGTCCCGTTGAATGACGAAACAAATACCAAAAAAAGGACGAAAAAATTCAGATTACCGAGTGTTATATTGGCACTGACTCCAAATTACAGACTGCTTGCAGGAGATCTATCATGGAAAATTTCCGTTTTAGTCATGTGTACCAAACTACATAGGATTTTTTTCAATTTATCGAGTTTTTTTCAAGGGACAGGAAAAATAGTTCGATTTATTGAAATACCAGCTGTGTACCCAGCATTGCACCGGTAAGTATTTGCTTCAATCTTCTATTGGTGCATGTCCTTCTCCCCCTCCCTCTGTCCACATTCTTCATCCCCCATTCTCTGTCCATCTCCTCTTGCCCCTCTGTACATCTGATCCTCACCCCTATTTCTGCCCATCTACCCCTACGCCTCTCTGTCCCATCCCTTACCTTCCCTCCATCTCCTGCTCCCTCTTCTGTTTCCTTCTCACCCTTTCCTAGTCCATTTCCTCCACCCGACTCTATCTTCTCCTAAATCCCTCTAAAATCTATCTCTTCCCCCTTCTCCCTGTCCATCCCCTCCTTCTCTCTGTCCATTTCTTCCTCCCCCCCCCTCCTTGCCAGTCTTCTCCTCTTTCCTTTTTCCATCCATCTGCTCCTCTCCTTCCCCTTCTGTTCATCTCTTCCTCCCCCCTTTAAGTCCATCTTCTTCTCCCCCACATCTCTGTTCATTTCATCCCCCCTCTCTCTGTCCATCCCTTTCTCCCCTCTCTCTCTTTCTATCCATCTCTTCCCCTTTCATTTTTCTTCCATCTCCTCCTCTTCCTTCTCTCTGTCAATTTCCTCATCCTCTCTCTCTGCCCATCTCTTTCTCCCCACTCTCTCTTTCTGTCCATCTCTTCCTATATCATTTTTCTATCTGTCTTCACCTCTCCCCTCTCTCTATCCATTTTCCCCCACTCTCTGTCCATCTCTTTCTCCTCTCTCTGTCTTTCTGTTTATCTCTTCCTCATTCATTTCTCTATCCATCTCCTCCTCTCCCCTCTCTCTGTCCATTTCCCCATCCCCTCTCTCTGTCCATCTCCTTCTCCCCCATTCTCCCTCCACTTTACCACCCCCACTCCAACTGAAGGTTGCTAGTTCTTAGCCCACAGTAGTTCTTTGTTGATACTAAGTAACATGTGTACCAAGTTAGGCTGAAATCGATTCAGAGGATTAGAAGGAGCATTTACCTGTGGCTTTCCCGCATACTCACGTCACGTACTAGTATAATTCAAATATACTTAATATATTTCACCAGTATCTGTCGCAAATTTCGCTCTGCAGTTTCGTTTTCAAGCAAAAAAAATGGCTCTGAGCACTATGGGACTTAACTTCTGAGGTCATCAGTCCCCTAGAACTGAGAACTACTTAAACCTAACTAACCTAAGGACATCACACAAATCCATGCCTGAGGCTGGATTCGAACCTGCGACCGTAGCGGTCGCACAGCTCCAGACTGTAGCGCCTAGAACCGCTCGGCCAACACGGCCGGCCGTTTCCAAGCAGCTTAATGTTTATGAATTACGTCTTGTACAATGATATATTTTTGCAGGTACATCCTGTAACATATGTGAATACTGTCTGCGAAATAGGTTGCATATAAAATAAAAATCTCTCGGTGTACATGCCGCGTCAGTTCAGTTGACTGTCGTAAACTAGCGAGGTTCCCTCCTCGCTAGTTTACGACAGTCAGTTTTAGCCCTGACGACGACCATGGAGGTAGTGGTCGAAAGCTTAGAGTTTTATCCTGAACTGACGCGGCATGTACACCGAGAGATTTTTGTCCAAGAAATACGTCGCGAAAGACATCGTAGCCAGGTTGCATATAGGGTTAGTGGTAAAGAAGTAATAAATTAAAAGCTCATAGCTGATGCGACAGTTTTACTGCATTAACTGCGAAAGTGTAGTAAGCGATAAACTTTTTCCTTTCACCATTTTGCTGTGAAGGTTAGCGAGAAAAAATCTCGTAAGCGCTTGAAATTATGTGTAAAGTTGGTTGCAGGCCACCAAATATTTTCATTATCAAATTCTGAATGAATGTAGTGTGCTGTCCATGAGCTGCGCCTCTTTTTCACCTTCACCGTCACGCTTTTGCGACGTAGGTGGTTCTTATCACCCTATTGGTTCTTATCCCCAAGTAAGCAATATTTGAACCAAGTTTGGTTGAAATCGATCCAGTGGTTTAGGAGGAGATGTGGAACATACATTCATACATACACTTTTATATCATGTATGGATTTTATTTATGGAGATTAGAATCTGCAAGAGCCGACTGGATTAGCAGAATTATAAGGAAAAGTTATTCGCTCACGAAAGAGATCATTTGTACATAAAGCCCTATTCGGAGTTATTCTTCAGTACTGATCGTCAACCTTGGAACTTCACAAAAGATGTAAAAGATGACTTCTAGGAATAGAATTTGATACCATCGTGAAGATGATCAAGAAATTTCAAAGTGAATGACTCAGGATATATCATTGTCCTCTTGCTTAAACGGAATACTTTGGAATATAGAAACAGGAAAGAAAGTGAAATACGTTATCTATGAAATACTAATTAAAAGGTCCTTGTATGGGGCAGAGACGTGGAGAGTTACAGAGAATAAGAAGAGAGAGCTGGAGTCCACCGAAATGAATGTACTCAGATGGTCTTTGGGAATATCCCGACCAGAGAAAATCTGTAACGATCAGGTTCGATTATGAGTGGGTGCAGAACGGTCATTAACACTCGATATTCAACGGGAAGATTTAATATGCTGCGGTCATGTGCAACGGATGGATGAATAAACGTGGCCTAAGAAGATTGTGCTGTGAATACCACCGAACTGTAGGAAACGTGAAAGGCCAAGAGAAACTTGGAAACAGGGATTTGCAAACCCAGTGAAATCAGAGATTTAAGAGAAGATCTATTGGACGATACAGAATCATGGAAATTAGGCATCGAACAACACTGGACTGTATTATATAACCGATTTAATGATAAGATTAATAGAAGTTGAGCATGATTAGTCACAGATTTGTTTAATCAGCTTGCGAGTGTCACATAAATTCGTAACCTACTGCAATGGCAAACGTTAAAAGACAGACCTTGAAAATCGGATAGAGAATCACGGGCATAGTTCCAATACCCCATGTTTCAAAACGTGAAGAAGCAGATACTTCCACCACTATGCTTCTCAGGTAAAAATCGTAACTCTAAAATTACAGAAATTTGAGAGAGGAAGAGGAATTGGAACAAGATGAAGGGCGGTTGGGGCTTGATTCTAGCAACTACCCCATCTTCACTCCACCACACACAGCGTGGTGGCTTGCGGATTGCAGATGTGAAAGGCGACATTCGCTTCGAAGAAAGTAGACACGAAGCTGATGAACCAGTGGACCACGAACACTTAATACTAGCAGCAGCCTCATGGATAATATGACGAAATAGTTTATGCGCAATAAAAGAAGAAAGCTGGGGTCTGGATGTCTCGAACAATGTTTGTTCAACTGTAGGCCACCTGGTACTTCGTTTAAGCTCCGTCACCATAGAGAGCTTTGTATCGATAACAGCGATTCCTCGCTCGAAGGCGTAGTGCAGGAGCTAACTGAACTACGGTATGGGGCACTTCGAAGCGGACGTAAAGAGACGAGTGTTACAGCAAAGAACACGGTGGCAGGCTGCGTACCCTGGTAGCAGCCAGAGGGGCGAACAGGCGAGCATCGGCGAGTAGTTGCAGAAGCGGCCGCGAGCAGCGCGAGCGCGGGCGTGGCCCCTCCCAGAGGAATGCTGTGGAGGCAGGTTTCTCGGATTAGGCAGCGCAGTTCGCCCGCCTTTATTTTTTATTTACAAATCGACTTCTTAAACCGGTGCTGCAAGAGGTTTTCGGCTGCTCTTTTTTCGGTGCGGGTCCTAACTCACGGGAGCGGATGGCGGCCCGTAGAGGAGGCGGAGGATAGGGCCAAAAGCTACCACGGAAAAATTCGGAGCGCTGCGCAGTCTCGGGTAGTCGGCGGGGGAGAGGAGGAGGCTGGTAAAAAGAGGGGAGGGGGGTGCTCAGGCGGGAGAGCTGGACGGGGCGCTCTGGCCTCGCACCTGCGACAAAGAGGGAGGAAAGAAGATTCGTCCTTGATGTCCCGCCGATGATCAAAAGACGCAATAGGGGCCAGCTGTGGATACGCTAGACTACGCCTCGAAAGACGCAAGATGATAGCTATTACTCACATAAAGGTAGATTATGATAGCAGAATTATGTGGAATCGTCGTGGTACTTAACTGCGCTCTCCGAAACATCTGTATTGGTTTCATTATTTCGTCTGTTGCTGTCGTATTCTATTTTAAACTACTTTCATATTCTTAATCTTTCGTGTGTGTATGTGTTGTATTGTGACATGAACTATGTAAATGATATGATTAAGTAAACGCTTTATGATAAAAAGAGCTGCGAAAACCATCTCAAACTGTATTACTGAATTGAAATTTACGTTTACCAAAAGTAATTATAAAACATAAAACACTATACTAACTAAAATATCCTTTTAAATTCTCTGTTGTGCAATGCAGTTAACGACGCTACAACGCGAGACGTCACAGTGCTTGTCGTACAGTTACAACAAACACACCTAGTAGAATTAAAATTGTACAAAAATTACAAATCGAATTTTGAAAGAATAAATGTCCAAATTGTTTTTGTGCAAATGGCCTGTACATCTATGTACGTAAAATACATAAAATCCCCAATCGAAATGATCCACAACCGAAATAATATGTAATAATCCACTGTAAGAATAAGATTGTCTGGCAAAGTAAATGAGATCTGAAACAAACCTGATAGTAATATTGAAATACAAAGCTTGACTGTGAACGTTTTTACTGTATCCTGACTGATGTTAAACTGGCAGTAACAAATTCCATGAATTACCTTGCGGCAACGCAAACTCACTACTGCTCGGAAGTGATGAACGTAAATATGCAGTGCCACAGCAAACCAGCTAGGGAAATCAAACTCACCCAACTGTGGTGATACTCTTGCTCAAGTCCGATGCGATAAAAGCAACTATGTTAACCGCATCATACATTAAGCCGGAGCAACTGTGTTCCGCTAAGTGCAACGCGGCGACACACAACTAAAAAACAAAATTTTCGTGAGAAGATGATGGAAGAAACTTAACTTACTGAATGATTGAAAAGAGACTAGCATTAAAGAAACTGTATCGAAGGACTCTGATTCCTTAACAATTACAACCATCTTCACTAAATTCACTTCTTATAAAAAATATTACTCTGCAGTACAATACGTTACTGAAATGGCAAAAGAGGGGTGAATTTGTAATTTTTGAGTCGAAGCTATGCGAGCAGATAACTTTGTTTAATCAAGTCTCTACAATCAAATTCACTGACTCCAATCAACACAGAAAAAATCTTGCCAAAAATCTGCCTTTCTCAAACCCGTGACAAATTACAGGCAGGCAAGCAATGTAGCGACCACATTAACTGAATTCATGCACTCTTCTCAAATCACACTTAACACAATTAAATTTCTAAAAAGTAGCATCCTTTGCATTTGTATCTCTGCTAGCTGTGTCCAGACAGCGCTGCACTATGACCAACACCCGACTCTGTCAGTTACTTCTCACTAAAAGCTGCACTGGCAATAAAAATGCTACTGACAACCAAAGATCAATTGCTTGTACTCAGAACCACTGTGCCGTAACATATCGACTACTGAAGCTAGAGAACTATACACACATCAAAAAGTTTTGCATCACCCCGGTTCTCAGAACTCCTGAAGATAGACGTTGACTGTGGATTTTATATCACACAGTACCTTTGACTGTTCAGAGATGTCATTAAACTCGCCAAAAGATATAAATAACCATCCATGAGCAGCGCCTATTAGACGGAGGGGGTCCGACATCCAGTCAGTTCCAATCATTCCACCAGGAAGGAGGTACAAGGCTCCTGTTGTCTGTAGTTCAACCATGCCTAGACGGTCAATATCGCGGTTCGATCGCGTCCGCATTGTTACATAGTGCCAGCAAGGGCTCGCAACAAGGGAAGTGTCCAGGAGTCTCGGAGTGAACCAAAGCGATGTTTTTCGGACATGGAGCAGATACAGAGAGACAGCAACTGTCGACGACATGCTTCGCTCGGGCCGTCCAAGGACTACTACTGCAGTGGATGACCGCTACCTAATGATTATGGCTCGGAGGAAATCTGACAGCAACGCCGACACCATGCAGCGCGGTACAGATAGATCCAACAACATGCCAAATGGACCGCTCAGGAATGGCATCACGTTTTCTTCGCAGATGAGTGTCGCATATGCCTTCAACCAGACAATCGTAGGAGACGTGTTTGGAGGCAACCCGGTCAGGCTGAACGCCTTACACACTGTCCAGCGATTGCTGCAAGGTGGAGGTTCCCTGCTGTTTTGGGGTAGCATTATGTGGGGCCGACGTACGCCGCTGGTGGTCATCGAAGGCGCCGTAAGGGCTGTACGATACGTGAATTCCATATTCCAAACCATATCGGCAACATATTGGTGAGGCATTCGTCTTCATGGACGACAATTCGCGCCCCCATCGTGCACATCTTGTGAATGACTTCCTTCAGAATAACTAAATCGCTCGCCTAGTGTGGCCAGAATGTTCTCCAGACATGAACCCTATCGAACGTGCCTGGGATAGATTGAAAATGGTTGTTTATGGATGACGTGTCCCACCAACCACTCTGAGGGATATACGCCGAATACCCGTCGAGGAGTGAGACTATCTGGACCAATAGTGCCTTGATGAAATTGTGGAAAGTATGCCACGATGAATACAGGCATGCATCATTGCTAGAGGACGTGCTACTGCGTATTAGAGGTACCGGTGTTTACAGCAATCTGGGCCACGACCTCTGAAGGTCTCGCTGTATGGTAGTACAACATGCAATGTGTGGTTTTCATGAGCAATAAAAAGGGCGGAAATGATGTTTCTGTTGATCTCTATTCCAATTTTCTGTACAGGGTCCGGAACCGAGGTGGTGCAAAACTTTTCTGATGTGTGTACAACGTAAAAACATGAAGTATGCTTGATTGTATGAAAAGAGAGCTCACATCACCTTCGTTGAATACCAAAATTAAACTATACTGTGTTCATCATAAGAAAAAACCTTACGTAAACATTACACGTTGTATTCTTCGGCATTTGCTTGAATCTCATTGGATTTCGTTGTTTCGTTTCGTGTGGAGCGGAAGACAAGTTGTGTCCAGTACAATGAAGTACGATCATAAGGATACGTTTTATGCTGTGTTACACGCACAGAGACTGAGCGAAAATGCGGCACAACAGCATTAGCGGCGCATTGGACTTGGACAGCTCAGGCCAAAATTGCTCTGAGCACTATGCGACTTAACTTCTGAGGTCATCAGTCGCCTAGAACTTAGAACTAATTAAACCTAACTAACCTAAGGACATCATACACATCCATGCCCGAGGCAGGATTCGAACCTGCGACCGGAGCGGTCGCTCAGCTCCAGACTGTAGCGCCTAGAACCGCTCGGCCACTCCGGCCGGCAGCTCAGGCCAGCCAACTGGTCCAACTAACCTGCAGTGACGTGAGTAGTTGCAGTTAGGACGTAATAAAAGTCAGACAAACAAAACAGCTTCGAATGTCATTTAATTTTTAAAGACAGTGAAATAATATTTGTCAAATATACAGCACTAAGCACACTTAAGGTCTCCACCAGCTTGAATCCCCTGCTGACTTGCTGGGTGCATGGATTAATGAGGTTGTCTCAATATCCGTACACGTCCATCCGCTCGCTACAATTTGAAACGAGACACGTCTGACCAGGAAACATGTTTCCAGTCATCAAGAATACACTAGCGCGCCTTCGGCTCCGAAAACCCATATCGATGATGTTGCGTTGAATGGTTCGCACACTAACTCTTATTTATGGCCCAACATTGAAATTTGCAGCAACTGTAGGAAGGGTTGCATTTGTGTCACGTTGAGCGATTCTTCTCAGACGTCGTTGGTCCCGTTCTTGCAGGATCTTTCCCGGTCACAGCGATGTCGGAGATTATCTCTTTTACCGAATTTCTGTTATTTACGGTACACTTGTCAAATGGTCGTACGGGAAAATTCCCACTTCATCGCCACCTCGGAGATGCTCTGTCCCATCGCTCGTGCGCCGACTATAACGCCACGTTCAAACCCATTTAAATCTTGATAACCTGAGACTGTAGCAGCAGTAACCGATCTAATAACTACGCGAGACACTTGTTGTCTTATATACGCGTTGCTGATCGCAGCGACGTATTCTGTCTGTTTACATACATCTGTATTTGAAAACGCATACCTATACCAGTTTCTTTGGCGCTTCAGTGTAGTTACAGATAAAAGTGATGAAAAATCCTAACTTAAACACTGGGTAATTTTTCTGAGCGAGCTGTGTGTGATGCAAAAGCATACTACAGGGATTGCACCGCATTGTGGAATATTGAAGCCACTGAATATATTAATGACAGTCAATCGTCTGGTAATCTCCTTCCTTACCCGAATCCGAGAAATACATTTCAGTTTTGGAATTGTCATCCGCTTCGTTAATAACGAGTCTGTCATCAACGGAATCCACAAAGCCACCCATGCGCCGCATTTTCACCTTTTCTTTTATGACGTGCCATTCTACATCCCGCCAGCGTTGGGCAGTGGCATGTGCAAGGGCTACGTGCGTTAATTCCAGTACGTCTGGCAGTTATTACTCGCAACAAACGCCTTAACTTGGCTCCACATCAGCTCTGATAGGTTCATATTGTAATGGTACAGTGGCAAATGTAAAAATTTAGCATTTGCATAGTGTGCTTAATGCTGTGAAAATGATTGTTATGTTTCTACGATACTTGTCACTGTGGTCCGTGTGAGACTACATGTGTGGTATAAAACAATCGACACAGTCCAAATAAAGAATATTTGACTTTTCATTTTTATCCTAAAAAATTAATTTGTTATGTTTTCTTAATTTAACCAATCCTTATTAACAATCGTTCATAAAATATCGATAGTTAAGAATTTGTTTTTGAAATGAAAACAGGGATTTCGCGTGCAGTATGTAATTAGAAACAAGAAGACCTGCATCATTCATAAAAGAAAATAACGATGAATTTTACAATTACGAGGTGTAGATATGTCAAATTGAACGGAAAGAAATTATCAAGGCCAGTCTCGAACCAGCGGCCTATGAACTGTACCAGATTATTTCTCTTATACGCAACCTACTCCAATACATATCCAATGTGTATTTGCGTCTCAACCGTATCAAATACAGTCTCTCGGAAAACTTCAGAGCAGATTTTTTCTGTAAATTTATGAAAAACTCTAAGAACAACCTATTTATCGGCACTTTTTACACGTGCTCCTCACTATGGAACAAAAAGCAACCTCAGCTATGTCCATACTGCGTGTTAACAGCGCGACAATCAGAGCACAAAAGTTCAGAGACAGACTGCACACGATTTTTGAAATAAAAACTGCACAGCTAAAGCGTGATTAAGAAAAGTGTGATGGCTGTTAATCCATTAGAATATCTTAACGTTTCATATAACGTTACATAGTATTAAGATATCTTACCATCACCATAGTATTTTCTCTGATAAACTTATGATGTCAGCTATTTCATACTCATCTAACCCTCGGTTGCACAACACCATGTTGTACATGTGATTGCGTAAGGTTGAGTAATTCGTAATATGTTTATCGTGTTTGCAGTCTTATCATTAAAGCACTTTCACACCCCGTTTCTTCATTGAGCGTATGACTTAAACTGATACAAGACAAAATGACATGAATCAGTACAAGCAGATAATCTGTATATACGTATGTATAGATAATAATGAAAGCTGGAGAACCGGTAGTAGATAAAAGAAGTATTTTCCACAATAGCTGGTTATACAAAGACTCCAGTCAGTAAACAGCAGGTGTTGCGTCTATGAAGTCTTTCTGGGTGTTCATGAATTTTCATTTTGGGCACATGTGCAAAATGTGCTCCAGTGTTCGTTCCGCAGTCGCGTAGGTCATCATCAGTAATTCCCGACTTGGGTAGCGTTGCTTTGGTCACGGTGTGGCCAGTTATGATACGATTGACGGAGCTCGATTTTTTTCTTGGTTGCTTCGTTCCCTGGAGTTGGATGGTGGGATCTATATTATCTGACTTCCTATGACCATGGAGAGGCGTGCACTGATTTTAGATTATAGCTTTCTTGGGCGAGTTTACCAGTGTTTACCCAGATTGGTTTTCCAGATTTTCATCGGGTTCTTAGTTAGTTGTTGAATGTTTCATGGATTGGTAAGTCAATGGATCTTTTGAGTTTCATCCATTTACCTGTTACTCTCTGTTGTCGTCGGAGATTTGGAGGGGAAATATTGACGAGTTCCGACAGCCATGGCACAGGTGTGGATTTAAGAATTCCTGTCATGATCCTCATCGGCCCAATTAGATGGATATCTATTTTTTTGACATTGCTACTTCTACACCAAACAGGAGAACAATATTCAGCGACAGTATACACAAGTTCTTGTGCTGTAGTCCGTAAGGTAATTGGGTTAGATCCATAGCTTACACCAGAGTGAAACGTTCGTTAACATCCCCGCAGTTTAGCAACCCTATGAATCTAATCGTCACAGATTGGCTTCATCGCTTTATTTCAAAACATCTTCAGTGGTCACCGTAGCAATGTGGTTTTTCTTACGAATCTGCTAAGATAGGAAATAGTTATCATGTTTTAAATTGTTACCATTAAACACTATTAAATTACATTTATTAGGCACCACTAACGTTCTCTTACACCTTAGGGATGAAGTAGGAAACTCTATAAATTAGTAGTAACAGTAATTTAGTGCTGTTAACGGTAGTAATCTAAAATGTGAGACTGTTTACGATATAGGCAAACAGTTTTGTAAGAAAAACCATACTGCTACAGTGACCACTAAAGAGGTTTTAAAGCGAAACGCTTATGATCTAAATAAGACTCTTACTACAGTCGCAACAGACAGAATGTAACCTATATTACTGGAGTATAGCGTGTTTTCTCAAAATCAAGGGTGAGTTCGATTCCAGAGCGCCACATAATAATGCTTTAACAGACATCATTAATAATTTGTTCTGTTACTTTCTCTGTAATGTTATTAATTATAATAATAGAATCGTCTGCAAAATTAAATTCTGGTTGATGAATGTTAAATGGGAGGTACTTCACATACACAGGGTGTTTGTTTTAACTGGAGATAAGTGAATGTCTGGAAAACGACGCATCGTACGACAAAAATGTTCCAGGCGAAAAGTTAAATGGGATATCTGTCTGTGCTACTGCTGGCCACCTCCTAACCACACCTCCAGAGTAGGCGGGTCAGTTTCGTATTTCCAATTTAGAAACGCCCGTTTTTATTCCATACTCGGATTCTACGTCAAAAAAATTACGTATGAATTATCGAAACCATTCTTTCCCATTCGAGGCAGATGACGCTGTAACCGACGAATGTCAAGTGTGCCTGGTTTGCTATTAAGAACTGAGCAATTTGATTCTACATTTCAGTTGTGATGTAAACGTAAAGTTTTATGTTCTGACGTTTGATACTGATTTTCTAAAGTCACTTGAGTGTTGCAAATGTGATTGTACACTACAAATAATATGACTAGACATTGACATTTCTGGCAAATAAGGTACTTGTGTGTAACGCAGTTTTCTGTTCCCACAGGGTTGATTGTGATGAGTCCCCAAACCAACGGAAAGCTCGATCTCAGTGGCCGCCCTCGAACCCCGCCATCAGAGTGACTGATTTCGATGTGTGTTGACACGCAACCGCCTTAACTCTCGAGGCTACTAGCGGAATACTAACCATAACCATTGTAGTCTTAACAAGGTATAATGTCCATGAAGTTATAGTGACAGGAGCACCTGCCCGAGGACAGAAGTCAAGCACTCCACTGGTGAAAGACAAAGGGGGAGGGGGGGAGACACCGAAATCAAGACCCCCAATGGTGAGATGCAAGGCGAGTCACCGAAATCAAGAACCCCAATGGTGAGAGGCAAGAGGGCTCATCGATATCAAATATCCAGATGGGAAGAGAAAAATGTGACATCCACGTTGCTGTTCCTGGATCATGCTAAAATTAGTTTCTGACCACACATTGAAACGGAACGTAGATATCAACCAGTAGCACACTAAGGTTTACATACATATAGTACATGAAATGTTGAATGAGATGCGTAGGTTCTTTACTGCAAATACAGGCTCACTTCGATGCGAAAGTTGTTACCGTTTGACAGCTGGAGCGACACTAGCGTTCCAAGCGGTGAGAAAGGGGTCATGTATAGTAAGGACAAAATGAACGTATTTTCACGTGTCCTTTAAAGTTCCTCTGAGTCACGCAGTATATAGCTATTGCTAAGGATATTTATTGCTCCGTATTTCGCATATTTCGCGGTGGCAGTGTGTCGTCATCGAGAAAAGTCTGCCAGTACACACACACACACACACACACACACACACACACACACACACACACACAACACACACACACACACACACACACAAGCCTTTTACATATAGATGCAGATTTTGATGATGCGCCAAAAGTACGTACTTTTTACTAAAACCATTGTTTTTAATTAGTATCTACCTAATTAAATATACGGTTGTTAGATTTTTGCATTCCATGCGTTAAGAAGTTACCAAGAGACGTGAATTATCGTTAAATACGTTTAAATTAATGGCATAAGCTACAACTCGTTCGTGATTAAATACTTTCGAATATGTCTATATTGTCAGCTTATTCCGCTGAAAGCAAGGGAATACTTTGTACTCTACTGCCCATTAAAACTGCTACACCACGAAGATGACGTGCTGCAGACGCGAAATTTAACCGAAAGGAAGAAGATGCTGTGATATGCAAATGATTAGCTTTTAGAGCATTCACACAAGGTTGGCGCCGGTGGCGACACCTACAACGTGCTGACATGAGGAAAGTTTCCAACCGATTTCTCATACACAAACAGCAGTTGACCGGCGTTGCCTGGTGAAACGTTGTTGTGATGCGTGTAAGGAGAAGAAATGCGTGTCATCACGTTTCCGACTTTGATAAAGGTCGGATTGTAGCCTATCGCGATTGCTGTTTATCGTATCGCGACATTGCTGCTCGCGTTGGTCGTGATCCAATGGATGTTAGCAGAATATGGAATCGGAGGGTTCAGGAGGGTACTACGGAACGCCATGCTGAATCCCAACAGTCTCGTATCACTAGCAGTAGAGATGACAGGCATCTTATCCGCATTGCTGTAACGGGTCGTACAGCCACGTCTCCATCCCTGAGTCAATAGATGGGGACGTTTGCAAGACAACAACCACCTGCACGAACAGTTCGACGACGTTTGCAGCAGCATGGACTATCAGCTCGGAGACCATGGCTGCGGTTACCCTTGACGCTGCATCACGGACAGGAGCGCCTGCGATGGTATATTCAACGACGAACCTGGGTGCACGAATGGCAAAACGTCATTCTTTCGGATGAATCCAGGTTCTGTTTACAGCATCATGATGGTCGCATCCGTGTTTGGCGACATCGCGGTGAACGCACATTGGACGCGTGTATTCGTCATTGGCATACTGGCGTATCATCCGGCGTGATGGTATGGGGTGCCATTGGTTACACGTCTCGGTCACCTCTTGTTCGCATTGACGCCACTTTGAACGGTGGACGCTACATTTCAGATGTGTTACGACTCCTGGCTCTACCCTTCATTCGGTCCCTGCGAAACCCTACATTTCAGCAGGATAATGCACGACCGCATGTTGCAGTTCCTGTACGGGCCTTTCTGGGTACATAAAATGTTCGACTGCTACCCTGGCCAGCACATTCTCCAAATCTGTCACCAATTGAAAACGTCTGGTCAATGGTGGCCGAACAACTGGCTCGTCACAATACGCCAGTCACTATTCTTGATGAACTGTGGTATCGTGTTGGAGCTGCATGAACAGCTGTACCTGTGCACGCGATCCAAGTTCTGTTTGACTCAATGCCCAGGAGTATCAAGGCCGTTATTACGGCCTTAGGTGGTTGTTCTGGGTACTGATTTCTCAGGATTTATGCACCCATATTGCGTGAAAATGTAATCACATGTCAGTTCTAGTATAATATATTTGTCCAATGAATATCCGTTTATCATCTGCATTCCTTCTTGATGTAGCAATTTTGATGGCCAGTAGTGTATATACACCTTTTATACATGAGAAGCATACATTTCTGTTGTTATTATCATAGGCACTTTCCTTGATACTTCAAAATTTTTTTGTGGAGTCCAATGATACGCCCTTTCATTTACACTTTATTCGACTTCGTAAAACACGAATAATTTTGTAAATGTAATTAGCTTTGCTTCAAGAGAGAATGTGTCAAAGATTCTTGCCGGTTGTGGCTCAGATATAGCAAAAATTTTGGAACTAGTTTCTTCTGTTTTGAGAAACCGTTTTAATGCTTTTGACGATGTATTATCACGCCTTGGTGGTCTTCCCTTATGCTACAGTTGTGGTGGCTTGTTTGATACGTTAAAATAATGTGGTGTGATACGTTTCACATTCTCTAATTTGGCTGAGAACGAAACTCTGCTTTGTTGGATAGATATAAGTAGTTTTGCTGCAAAACATAAGGTCTTCTGGCGTTTACTAGCGACTTTTTGCTATTAAAGGAAAGTGACATTATTCAGTAAATGTGTGTACGTTAGAAGAAAATCGTAAATAAACTGTTCGGTAACGCAATGTTTTCTATCTCCAAGGGTCCTTAGTAAACTAAACAACTAAAAATGTGGTGCATTTTTATTTATTGTTAATTTTATCGCACTACACGAAATCCCTATTGCAAAAACTATGTTACAGATTAATGTAAACGTTAATTTCGCACTCGATATCGTACTCAGAAGAGTCGCTTGCTGGCCGTTTGGGGCGCTGCTATCACTGTGCGTAACAAAAACGACACGGAGTTTCGCGACTATTATATTAGACTGTTATTGCACTGCATTGTGAATGAAACAATAAAAGCATTTTCTCGTATATGGTTAGTTTCGTGTCATATATTATTTAACTTTATCTATAGTATTTATTCATCCATATTTCGAGGATTTTTTCCCAACACACCCACCCGTTGCCACTCACGGCGACCAAAATACCTTAACGGCAGGATAAAAGCATTCATAATGTCCTTAATGAGGCATACATCTGTATGCATCTCATATCTACACTACTGGGCATTAAAATTGCTACATCAAGAAGAAATGCAGATGATAAACGGGTATTCATTGGACAAATATATTATACTAGAACTGACATGTGATTACACTTACACGCAATTTGGGTGAATAGATCCTGAGAAATCAGTACCCAGAACAACCATCTCTGGCCGTAATAGCGGCCTTGATACGCCTCGGCATTGAGTCATACAGAGCTTGGGTGGCGTGTACAGGTACAGCTGCTCATGCAGCTTCAACACGATACCACAGTTCATCAGGATTAGTGACTGGCGTATTGTGACGAGCCAGTTGCTCGGCCACCATTGACTAGACGTTTTCAATTGGTGAGAGATCTGGAGAATGTGCTGGCCAGGGCAGCAGTCGAACATTTTCTGTATCCAGAAAGGCCCGCACAAGACCTGCAACATGCTGTCGCGCATTATCCTCCTGAAATGTAGGGGTTCGCAGGGATCGAATGAAGGGTAGAGCCACGGGTCGCAATGCATCTGAAATGTAACGTCCACTGTTCAAAGTGCAGTCAATGCGAGCAAGAGGTGACCGAGACGTGTAACCAATGGCACCCCATACCATCACGCCAAGTGATACCCCAGTATGGCATGACGATTACGCGCTTCCAATGTGCGTTGCGTTCACCGCGAAGTCGCCAAACACGGATGCGACCATCATGATGCTGTAAACTGAACCTGGATTCATCCGAAAAAATGACGTTTTGCCATTCGTGCACCCAGGTTCGTCGTTGAATACACCATCGCAGGCGCTCCTGTCTGTGATGCAGCGTCAAGGGTAACCGCAGCCATTGTCTTCGAGCTGATAGTCCATGCTGCTGCAAACGTCGTCGAACTGTTCGTGCAGGTGGTTGTTGTCTTGCAAACGTCCCCATCTGTTCACTCAGGGATCGAGACGTGGCTGCACGACCCGTTACAGCCATACGGAGAAGATGCCTGTCATCTCGATTGCTAGTGATACGAGGCCGTTGGAATCCAGCACGGCGTTCCGTATTACCCTCCTGAACCCTCCGATTCCATATTCTGCTAACAGTCATTGGATCTCTACCAACGCGAGCAGCAATGTCGCGATACGATAAACCGCAATCGCGATAGGCTACAATCCGACCTTTATCAAAGGCGGAAACGTGACGGTATGTATTTCTCCTCCTTACACGAGGCATTACAACAACGTTTCATCAGGCAACGCAGTTCAACTGCTGTTTGTGTATGAGAAATCGGTTGGTAACTTTCCTCATGTCAGCACGTTGTAGGTGTCACCACCGGCCCCAACCTTGTGTGAATGGTCTGAAAAGCTTATTATTTGCATATCACAGCATCTTCTTCCTGTCGGTTAAATTTCGCGTCTGTAGCACGTGATCTTCGTGGTGTAGCAATTTTAGTGGCCAGTAGTGTAGAATGATACTCTGTCTCCCACGTCATATATCTGACCCAGGCAATGACGGGTTTCTCGGCTAGCATGCAATATAATTAGAGGTCTCCGTTGGAAAATATGAAGTTGGTCCCATACAAATTTTCAGTTACAGCATTTTTTTTCATACGATGTGCTGTTTACGAGATATTTAGTCGTCTCAAGGTAAAACAAATCCCCTGTACAAAGAGTTGGAGCGGTCCCAAAGCTGTCCCGTGTGGGACCCTCGGAATGCGGTGCTGCAGAAAGCGCCACGGTCCACGGAGAAGTGCACGCCAGACGAGGGCCCGGCGACACGGAGAGCGCGATGCCGGCAGCGCGTGGGCCGGCCGTCCTACCCCACGGCTCGCCACAGCGCTTATTAGGCGCGCACACAATGGCGGCGGGCGGCCCCGCCCTACACTCAGCAGTCCGCGGTCAACGCCTCGGCCCAGCAGGGCCGACCGCACCCTGCTCGCAGCTGCCGGGCCGTCGCAGTCGGCGCACACACCTTCTCTGGCCGGCCCACGCTCCACTCTGCTCTTTCCTTGTGGTTCCACCGGAACTTGTCGTCCCCCTGGTGGACCTCTATTTATTCAGCAATCAACGTACAGGGTCGACAACCTAGTAGTAAATGTTATTTTATCCGTAGTGGATAAAAGGATTGTTGATGAGTGCAACGGTATAGAATGACATAAAAAATCGCAACACCGGATAACAATTAATATGGAGTAATGAAATTTCGGGAATACATTTGTGTAGGTAACATACACTGAAAAGCAAAAGAAACTGGTATACCTGCCTAATATCGTGTTGGGCCCCCGCCAGAATGCAGAAGTGCCGCAGCACGACGTGGCATGGACTCGACTAACGCTGAAGTAGTGCTGGAGAGAACTGACGCCATCAGTCCTGCAGCTGTCCATAAATCCGTAAGAGTACGAGGGGTGGATATCTGAACAGCACGTTGGAAGGCATTCCAGATGTTCATCTCTGGGGAGTTTGGTGGCCAGCGGAAGTGTTTAAACCCAGAAGAATGTTCCTGAAGCCAATCTGTAGCAACTCTGGACGTGTGGGTTGTCGCATTGACCTGATGAAATATCTCGAGTCCGTCGGAATGCACAATGGACATGAATGGATACAGCTGATCAGACAGGATGGTTCCGTATGTGTCACCTGTCAGAGCCATATCTAGACGTACAGGTGTCCCAGATCACTCCAACTGTACACGCCCAACACCATTACAAGACCTCCACCAATTGGAACAGTCGCCTGCTGACAGGAAGGGTTCGTGGATTCACAAAGTTTTCTCCATACCCATACACATCCGTCCGCTCGATACAATTTGAAACGAGACTCGTCCGACCCTGTAACATGTTTCCAGTCATCAACAGTGCAATGTCGGTATTGACAGATACAGGCCAGGCGTAAAGCTTTGTATCGTGCAGACATCATGAGTACATAGTGGGCTTTCGGCACCGGAAGCCTATATCGATGATGTTTCGTTGAAAGGTTCGCACGGTGACACTTGTTGCTGGCCCAGCACTGAAATCTGCAGCAATTTGCCGAAGGGTGGCGCTTCTGTCACGTTGAACGATTCTCTGTGGTCGTCGTTGGCCCCGTTTTTGCAGGACTTTTTTCCGGCCGCAGCGATGTCGGAGATTTGATGTTTTACCGCATTTCTGATATTCACGCTACACTCGTCAAACGTTCGGACGGGAAAATCCACATTTCATCGCTACCCCGGAGATGCTGTGTCCCATCGCTCGTGGGCCGACTATAACAACACGTTCGAACACTTAACTATTGATAACCTGCCACTGTAGCAGCAGTAACCGATCTAACAACTGCGCCAGACACTTGTTATTTTATATAGGCGTTGACGACCGCCGTATTTTGCCTGTTTACATATCTCTATCACTTTTTTTGAACTCGCATGCCTATACGAGTTTCTTTGGCCCTTAAATGTATTTAACATCAAAGGTTAATGTAAGTGCGAGATGAGCCACTGCAAACGTGCTGGTACATTAACAACCGGTGTAACCGCCAGAATATTGAATGCGAGAAGGTAAACGTGCACGCATTGTGCTGTGTTGTACAGGTGCCGGATATCGGTTTATGGGATGGAGATCCACGCCTGTTGCACTTGGACGGTCAATACAGGGACGGTTCAAGCTGTTTGTGGATGACGCTGGATTGTCGTCCGATGGTGTCCTACATGTGCTGGAGACACGGCTGGTGATCGAGCAGGTTAAGGCAATATGTCAACACTGTACAGCATGTTGGATTATAAAAACGATATGTGGGCGAGCGTTATGTGTTGCAAAAGACCTCCTGGAATGCTGTCCATGAATGGCAGCACAACAGGTCGTAAAACCAGACTGACGTACAATTTTGCAGTTAGGGGACAAGGGATAACCACGAATGTGTTCCTGCTGTTTATATCAAAAAAGGAACACAGTTCAAATCAAGACATGACATCCGTACCGTAAGTGAAGAGAAACACTTCGAAATATCAACTATTGAATTAACAGGGCTTGATATCAACAAGAAATTAATCATTTTGTGTGTGTATAGATCTCCCAGTGGTAGTATGGACACTTTTTTCAATAAGTGAACAGAAGTTCTAGATAAAGTCTCAAGTACAAAGGTAAACATGATTCTGTGCGGGGACATTGACATTAACACTAACATCATAAATGAATCCAGCAGCACCTTCATAAACATCCTTCAAAGTTTTGGCATGTCCCTATTGATCAATAGTGCAACAAGGGTTACCACAACGATTTCATCAGTAATTGATCATGTGGCCACAATATGGACAGGGCAAAATGTGATGTAGCTGTAAAAGATCTCGGACTATCAGACCATCTCTGTCAAATAACAACAGTAAAGTCAGGCATCGAATCATTCCCTAAACTACAAGCCTACAAACGACATCTATCAGAAATCAAAATAAAAGGTTTTTCAAAAGAACTAGAAAAAATAAAGTTGGGATGAAGTGTATAAGGAAACCAATGTGAATATGAAATTCTCTAAATTCTCCACATTGTTTAACTTAAAATTTGCAAGGCATTTCCAAAAGTATGCATGTCTGCATCAACATCTCACTAAAACAGATGGATAACAGCAGGTATTAAGAAATCCTCCCAAACACAAAACACCTCAGCTCCGTGAAAAAGATTCGCAATGATCCAGAATTCTTTAATTTCAGTCATAGATACAAAAGAATATATAGGAAGGTGCTGATTGCTGGAAAAAAGTCATTTAATGAAAAAATAATATATAATGCAGAGAATAAAAGCAAAGCAGTCTGGGATGTTATAAGAAAGGAAACGGGGAGAGGCAAACAAACGCAGAATAACATACTGCTAAAGGAGGGGGATAAGGTAATAAATTATCCACAGCACTTAGCAAACTATGTAAACGAGCATTTTTCAAGTATTGCAGAGAAGTTACAGCAAAAATTCCCCCAAGAAAATATAACATCTGCAAATAATGTTGCACTAAAATGCAATGATGTTACTTTCAGCCAAAGAATAAAGTCAGTAAAATAATTCAAAAACTAAAAAATAAAAAGTCAGTAGGCTTAGATGAAGTACCAATGTGTGTATTGAAACAATGCATAGGGATTATACAAGGCCCCTTATCAAATATAATAAATGAATCCTTCACATCAGGGACATTTCCAGAGCCGTTAAAACAGGCAAGAGTTGTACCTTTGCTTAAGAAAGGTAATGCAGAAGACATAGAAAATCACCGGCCCATTTCCCTGCTGTCAGCATTCTCAAAAATAATAGAAGCAATTATGAAAGACAGATTAATTAATTACTTGAGTAAATACAATATTTTAAGCGAATCACAGTTTGGTTTCCGGAGTGGCAAAAACACGGAGTCAGCCATAGTAGAATTCACAAAGGTTGTACTTGATGCTCTTGATAAAGAGTGTGTCACAGGCGTATTTTTGGATCTTTCTAAGGCGTTTGATACAGTCGACCACAAGATTCTATTAAATACATTAGAAGCATTAGGAATAAGAGGAGTAGCTAATTACTGGTTGCGATCATACCTAAATGATAGGGTACAGAGAGTAGAGATAACACATACTTCATACACACTACTACTAATTTATTCGGTGTTATTCATTATATGACGATGATTTTACTAAATTTTATCATATTGAAAATGTAATCATTCTTTAATTAACTGAGATGTAAAAAAAAAAAAAAAAAAAAAGATGAAAGAGAAAACGTTGAGGTCCTACTCCTATCAGAGTAAATACGTCAAACAAAATATGATTGTATCTCCGTCATTAGCGGATGGTGTGGTACAGTTCGGAAATCTACGAAGACGCTGTCTGCTTGTCCTCCGGGCCCTCCCCATAGGCTCACTGACAGGTTGAGGTAGCAGGCCAAGCATCCGGCGACAGAGCTAAGTATATTATTACCGAATCATGAATTAACAGACCGCAAGACATGTGAACCATGTTACCATGCACATAAACCATGTTTCTGGTAGAGCGGACACCCATCTCAGACTGTTTCCTTGTGACGTTATTAGGAAAGTGAGTCTCAACGGAGATTCAGAATGACTTTGACAGAGTTTCTATTTGGACTAATGAATAACAGCATGCTCTAAATCTGCACAAATGGTTAGACCACAGATGATATTGGCCGTGCTTGACGTCATTATACGGAAACCGACATCTGGATCAGCTGAATAATAGCAGCATCCATTTGCAGGCGACTTTTGAGGTACTGTTCCACTCATCTTTGTATTAATTGCAATATTTTCAGGACGGATTTCTTTGTTAGAATGGAGAAATCTTGTGCAGCATTTGGTTGCACGGAAATATACAAGGATTGGACAAAAGTATGGAAACATCGCGAAAAACAGAAACAGAACACTGTTGCAGGAACAACGAAATAAACTTGCCAAATTTAAACAGACGCAAAATCCCCAATATTGGCAATCGTTTACAGAAGCTCGAAATTTAGCGCGGATTTCAATGCGAGATGCCTATAATAGTTTCCACTACGAAACTTTGCCTCGAAACGTGGAAGAAAATCCAAAGAGATTCTGGTCATATGTGAAGTATGTTAGCGGCAAGAAACAATCAATGTCTTTTCTGTGTGATAACAATAGAGATACTATCGAAGACAGTACTGCCAAAGCAGAGTTACTAAACACAGCCTTCCGAAATTCCTTCACAAAAGAAGACGAAGTAAAAATTCCAGAATTCGAATCAAGAACAGCTGCCAACACGAGTCACGTAGAAATAATTATTCTCGTAGTAGTGAAGCAACTTTAATCGCTTAATAAAAGCAAGTCTTCTGGTCCACACTGTACACAAATTAGGTTCCTCTCAGAGTACGCTGATGCATTAGCTCCATACTTAACAATCATATACAACCGTTCGCTTGACGGAAGATCCGTATCCAGAGACTGGAAAGTTGTACAGGTCACACTAATATTCAAGAAAGGTAGTAGAAGTAATCCACTAAATTACAGGCCGATATCGTTAACGTCGATATGCAGCATGATTTTGGAACATATATTGTGTTCGAACATTATGAATTACCTCGAAGAAAACGGTCTATTGACACACAGTCAACATGGATTCAGAAAACATCGTGCTTGTGAAACACTACTAGCTCTTTATTCGCACTAAGTGTTGAGTGCATTGACAAGGAATTTCAGATTCATTCCATATTTCTGAATTTCCGGAAGGCTTTTGACACTGTACCACACAAGCGGCTTCTAGTGAAATTGCATACTTATGGAATATCGTCTTAGTTATGTGACAATTTGTGATTTCCTTTCACAGAGGTCACAGTTCGTAGTCATCGGAGTAAACCAGAAGTGATTTCTGGCGTTCCCCAAGGTAGTGTTATAGGCCTTTTGCTGTTCCTTATCTATATAAACGATTAGGGAGACAATCTGCGAGGCCATCTTAGGTTGTTTGCTGGCGACGCTGTCGTTTATCGACTAATAATGTCATAAGAAAATCAAAACAAACTGCAAAACGATTTAGAAAAGATATCTGAATGGCAGGAAAATTGGCAGTCGACCCTAAATAACGAAAAGTGTGAGGTCATCCATATGAGTGCTAAAAGGAGTCCGTTAAACTTCTGTTACACGATAAATCAGTCAAATCTAAAGGCCGTAAATTCAACTAAATACGTAGGAATTACAATTATGAACAATTTAAATTGGAAGGAACACATAGAAAATGTTGTGGGGATGGCTAACCAAAGACTGCGTTTTATTGGCAGGACACTTAGAAAAAGTATATAGATGTACTAAGGAGACTGCCTACACTACGCTCGTCCGTCCTCTTTTAGAATACTGCTGCGCGGTGTGGTATCCTTACCAGATATGACTGACGGAGTATATCGAAAAAGTTGAAAGAAGGGCAGCACGTTTTGTATTATGGTGAAATGTTGCAGACAGCGTCACTGAAATGAAACATGATTTGGGCTGGAAATCATTAAAACAAAAGTGTTTTTCGTTGCGACGGGATTTCTCACTAAATTTCAGTCACCAACTTTCTGCTCCGAATGTGAAAATATTTTGTTGACACCTACCTACATAGGGAGAAACGATCACCACGATAAAATAAGGGAAATCAGAGCTCGTACGGAAAGATGTAGGTGTTTGTTCTTTCCGCGCGTTATACGAGATTGTAATAATAGAGAATCGTGAAGGTGGTTCTATGAACCCTCTGCCAGGCACTTAAATGTGATTTGTACAGTATCCATATATATGTAGATGTAGATGTAGAAATGCACGCATGCTAGCGAAGCCTGCAGGTTTCTTGGATTCGACAGTGAACGGCGTCTGTGCAACGTTCTCAATGCGTTGCAACTGGCAGTTGTTGTCAGAACAGTATTCTGAATAGATGTGAGCGCATTATGGCGGAGCTAGCTGAATTCGAACGTGGGCAAAATGTTGGTCTTCATATGCTGGGTGCTCCTGTAACCAAAGGAGCTGAAGTGTTGGATATTTGATGAGGCACCTTATCGAAGATTTATACCATATTATGGGAAAAAGTGGAGACATCATCCTTTAAGTCACAACGCGGACGACAGTGTGTGTTAAGAGATAGTGATGGACGGTCGTTGAAAAATAGGACGACAAATGAAAAAGTCAATGCGGAACCGAATGTTACACGCGCGAACTCTATACATAATTTTTTTCCTTTAAAAAGAATGGTTACATTACCGGTTTCAACGAACTACGTCGTCATTTTCAAATGTCAAACATCCGTTGGAGAATATGTAATGGGAATTATGACCATACATCTGACGAAAATTTGGAGAAATAATGGGAAATGGTGGCACAACCAAGTCTCTACAAGTTACGCCCATACTTAACGCCATATGATCCTTCTGTCACAGCAGGACCCACTGCTAGGATTCTTGGAAATTTTCACCATGGCGTAGTTTTTATTTGTTCTACATTAGGACATGGAATGTACGTTTGGCAAGCAATGGGCATAACTTGTAGTGACTTGGTTGCACTACCATTGCCTCGGTTTCCTGGTGTATTACTTCTCGTAATTTTTGTCAGATGTTTGGTCGTATTTCCCATTATATATTCTCCAACTCATGTTCTACATTTGAAAATAACGACGTAGTTCGTTGAAACCGGCATGTAACCCTTTCTTTCCAAAGAAAAAAAATGTAAACTGCGACTATGGCTTCACTAATGTAGTGTCAAACAAACATTCAAGATAAACGTGGTGCCGACGCCATAAAGCCTGGACAATGGGAGTCACGTTTCACACTTTTTCCAGCTTCTGGCGGTGATTTCGTCCCAAGAGTGAAACGTGGCGAGGGTTCGGTGATGATTTGGACAGCCTTGTCGTGGTGTTAAATGCAGAGGAGAGAGCGGATAGGTGGAAAGAAGGCATTGAAAGCACCTATGAGGGGGGGGGGAGATTTGTCTGAAGTGATAGAAAAAGAACCAGGAGTCGATATAGAAGAGATAGGGTATCCAGTATTAGAATTTTAAAGAGATTTGGACTTAAAATCAAATAAGGCAGAAGGGATAGATAACATTCCATCAGATTTGGGGGAAGTGGCAACAAAACGACTGTTTACGTTGGTGTGTAGAATGTATGAGTCTGGCGACATACCATCTGACTTTCGGAAATGCATTACCCACACAATTCCGAAGGCAACAAGAGCTGACAACTGCGAGAATTAGCGCACAATCAGCTTAACAGCTGATGCATCCAAATTGCTTACAAGAATAATATACAGAGAATGGAAAAGAAAGTCAGGGATGCGCTAGACGACGGTCAGTTTGGCTTTAGAAAAGCTAAAGGCACGAGAGAGAGGCAAATTCTGACGTTGCGGTTAATAATGGAAGCAAGACTAAAGAAAAAATCAAGACACGTTCATAGGATTTGTCGACCTGGTAAAAGCATTCGGCAATGTAAAATGGTGCAAGATGTTCGAAATTCTGAAAAAAGCGGGGGTAAACTACAGGGAGAAACGGGTCTTCTACAATATGTACAACAGCGAAGAGGAAATAATAAGAGTGGACGACCAAGAACAAAGTGCTCGTATCAAAAAGGGTGTAAGACAAGGAAGTAGCCATTCGCCCCTAATGTTCAATCTGTACATCTAGGAAGCAGTTATGGAAATAAAAGAAAGGTTCAAGAATGGAATTAAAATTCATGGTGAATGAATATCAATGAAACGATTCGCTGATTACGTTGCTATCGTGAGTGAATGTGAAGAAGAACTACATGATCTGCTGAATGGAATGAACGGCCTAATGGGCAATGAGTGTGAACTGAGAGTAATTCAAAGAAAGCAAAGGCAATGAGGAGTAGTAGAAATGAGAATAGCGAGAAACTTAACATCAGGATTGATGGCCACGTAGTAGATGAAGTTAAGGAATTCCGCTACCTAGGCAGTAAAATAACCAATGACGGACGGAGCAAGGAGGACGTCTAAAGCAGACTAGCAATGGCAAAAAGGGCATTCCTGGCCAAGAGAAGTCTACTAATATCAAATATCGGCCTTAATTTGAGGAAGAAATGTCTGAGAATGTACGTCTGGAGTACAGCATTGCATGGTATTGAAACATGAACTGTGGGAAAACCGGAACAGGAGAGAATCGAAGCATTTCAATTACGGTGCTACGGACGAATGTTGAAAATCAGGTGGACTGATAAGGTAAGGAAAGAGGAGGTTCTGCGCAAAATCGGAGAGGAAAAGAATATGTGGAAAACACTGATAAGCAGAAGGGACAGGATGATAGGACATCTGTTAATACATGAGTGAATGACTTCCATGGTAGTAGAGGGGGCTGTAGAGGGAAAAAACTGTAGAGGAAGACAGAGATTGGAATACATCCATCAAATAACTGAGGACGTCGGTTTCAAGTGCTACTCTGAGATGAAGAGGTTAGCACAAGAGAGGAATTCGTGGCGGGCTGCATCTATTGTTCCATGGGCCACAAGGTCACTGTGCAAGGTCGTATTACTGAAAATCATTATGTGACATTTTGGCTGATCAGATCCACCCCATGGTGCAGTGTGTGTTCACCAACGGTAATGATGTGTTCCAAGAGGACAGGGCCCCTGATCACGCAGCTCGGGTCGTCCAGGAGTAGTTTTGTGAGCACGAGGTTTGAATTGCCGTTTCTCTCCTGCTCACCACAGTCACCAGATCTGAATATTACTGAGCCTTTGTGGTCTACTTTGGGGAGAAGAGTGCGTTTTTCGCTATCTGAACTTCTCATTATATTCCCTTGAAAACCGAACACGACCTTTATTTATCTATTCCGAGACGACGGGAAACTGTTTTGGATGCCAGCTGTTTTCCTAAACCGTATTAGGAATCACAATGTGTTCTGTATGTGGTGTTTCCATATTTTTGTCCACCCTCTGTAAATCTGAGAGGCTAAAGTGGTAGCGGTTTCCAGTGTACGGTTCAACGCTGCCCGCCTTGATGGCTGGCCTCAACTTTTTATTGCCCCGAGCGCGAGTGTTTCCCGTTGTCGAGTGGACTGGCGCGAAATTACGTATCACCACGGTGGCAGTGATGAGGGGCGCCCGCCATTAGGAGCGTCCCGTTATGAATCAGTGGCGGCCATGTGTGCGGGTGCAGGTGTCGGGGTCGGGGCAGCTGGGCCGAGATTGCAGGTGTCGGCCGGGTGACCCAGTTCGGCGCGCGGCAGTTGCCGGAAGGGTTGCGCCGCGCTGCGCCCGTGGTGTCGCCGGGCTGGCGCCCTGCCCGTGTGTCTGCCACCCCCGGGCCAGATGCTGCTCTCCTTGTGTCTGGCCGCGCGCCGGGGAAAGCGACGCGTCATTTGCGGCGACGGCTGGAGGGTGCGCCGCCGGCAGGAAGGATTCTGAGCCTTCTGTTACGGTGCCCCGCGGTCCGTTATTTTAAGAGCTAATTTTTCACTCAGATGCTCCTTCGCCTTATTACACGAAGGTATCCGCCGGCTGCGTCTCGCCATAACACGTCTGTTGCCACCGAGGCGAATGTGTTTAGTGTTTAATGAAATTATTTGTTTCCCCTTCTGGTAGTGTAAGAGACTCACAATAACACTTCTTGAATTACCACTGAATCAGTTTTCACAATTTCGTTTTTCATAATGTCGTTGAAATATTCCCCCTCTCTCCCCCCCCCCCCCCCCCCTCTCTAGCTTTAAGGGGAGATTTACTATCTTTTGGTTAAAAAAATCGATTTTTTAAAAATTGCATTTTTGGATCCATAAAATTGTTTAGGATCCACTCCTGAAACGGTTTTTCCGAATACGGAACTGAAATGTTTGTTATTCACGGTTGAACAAAAAAATGCCCCTGTCTGAAATAGGCCTTTTTCACGCAAACTTTTCGGGAATTTCGACTTTGTAGCCGCGAAAAATTATTCTATGTGCTTGCCCATGACTATAACTGATAAAATGATCAAGGAGCTTACAACGTACTGCGGCTTGGCAATCCGACAGCATTCCAATTCGGTAGAACAGAAGAAGAAGGCAATTTGAGCAACGTATTTCCACAAGTGTAAGACGGATGACCACCCACAATACCAAAATTGTCCGGCTGGGGAAACTAGTTGGTGCAAGTGGCGCATTTCAGAGTCCACCGGATATCTGGACGAATATCAACACGACCAGCCGCTCTCCAAAGAAGTTCAAAAAGTGATTCATCCGGTCTACGAGGCCCTTTCGGGGGACGAGTTATTGTACCGGTGCTTGGGAGGAAACACACAAAATTCAAATGAAAGTTTGAAAGCGTGTGTTTGGAAATTAGCCCACAAGCATTTTCATTGTGGTGCGACGACTGTAGAGAATGCGACTCTCCTGGCAGTGAGCACCTTAAACGAAGGGTATTCAGCAATTCTGAAGACTATGACGAAGATGGACGTCACCCTGGGACTCTATTCGACGCAGTTCGCCAAGAATTCGGATTCAAGCGGCCGAAAACCGCTTGTCAGCGGCCGTACGAGCAGCTCTGGAGCAACGCCTTTTTCTCGAAATGACTTTTTTCTTATCGCGCACTATGGTAATTTCAAATCTACTGAACCGATTGGAATGATTCTTTGTTTCCGCCGAAGCTAACTAAATTGTCTAGAAATTGTACCACTTTTATTCCGATCCATCAACTATAATTATTTTTACTTGGCCGACGAAAACTCGATGAAAAAACACTATTTCTTTCAAATGGCCGCCGTTTTGTTTTCTATGGTCCAGATAACTTAAGTGAGGTCCAACTCCTAAAGAAACATACATACTTCGGTATCGTCAACTCAATTTTGATTTCAGACGAGCCAGCTGACCTGTGACATATGGCGCGTGGAGGTTTACACCGAAATTTTGTTTCGTTCCGACGGCTCTTCCGACTTTACTCTTCGGCATTTCCGGTCGAAAAAATTCCAGTTTGTAGAGGAAATATTAATAAACATTTTGACCAAATTTTACATTGATATCTATAACACATCCCGAGAAAAAAATTCTCAGAGAACATGCTTTTTTCGGGCCAAAGATAGTAAACCTCCCCCTTAATCAATTGCATACACTGAGGTGACAAAAGTCCTAGGATATCGATGAGCACATATACAGATGACGGTAGTATCGAGCGCACGAGGTATAAGACGACAGTTCACTGGGAGAACTGACGTCTGCACTCAGGGAATTCATGTAAAGAGGTTTCCGACATGATTATGACCGCACGACTGAAATAACAGACTTTGAACGTGGAATGTTAGTTGGAGCTATACGCTTGGCACATTCTATTTCGAAAATCGTTTGCTAATGCAATTTTCCGAGATCCACTGTGTCATGAGTGAGCCGAGAATACCAAATTTCAGGCATTAGCTCTCGCAACGGACAACGCTATGTCCGACGGCATTCACTTAACGACCTACGGCAGCGGCATTTACGCAGAATTGTCAGTGCTAACAGACAAGTAACACTGCGTGAGACAACCGCAGAAATCAATGTGGGACGTACGAACAACGTATCCGTTAGGACAGTGCGGCAAGATTTGTCGTTAATGGGCCGTGGGAGCAGACAACCGACGCGAGTGCCTTTGCTAACACTGCGACATCGCCTGCAGCGCCTCTCCTGGGATCGTGACCGTATCGGTTGCACCCTACACGACTAGAAAACCACAGCATGGTCAGATGAGTCCCGATTTCAGTTAGTAAGAACTGATGGTTGGGGTCGAGTGTGACGTAGACCTTAAGAAGCGACTGACCCAATGTGCCAAAAAGGCACTGTGCAAGCTGGTTGTGGCTCCGTAACGGTGTGGTCTGTGTTTACATGGAATGAACTGGGTCCTCTGATTCAAGTGAACATTGACTGGAAATTATTATGTTCGGCTGCTTGCAGACGATTTTTTTTTAATCTTTATTCAATTCATTACATTACATTATTCATATAACCCACTACCTAACTACATTAGTGGGTCTTAATAATGATACAGTTAATGCAGCTTTTATATTCTACACTACAGGTACTTCTATTAGTTTTACTCTAGTCTTACCGCTATGGGGTTCTAAGCTACTTAATCTAAGAATCTACATTCTACCTGCAGCGTTACAAGTGTGCCAGTGCTACTATAAACCTAATGGTGTTGGTCCGGCCCACTGAACTAATCCCAGTGGGCGTGCCCCTGGCACTGGGCTGGCCTTTAACTTGGTATCGCTGCAGTCTACTGTAGGTATGATCCTTTCTTGTACATCTAATCTAACTACATGTCATAATTGGTGTGCGGTCAATTCCGGTGTTTTGTACCCCCCTCCCTCCTAGTCCAAGGTAAGGCGGATTCCAGCCGTATGACGGCTGGCCAGGTCCCTACCCGGCGGTACAGGAAGGGTGCACGAAGTCTAAGTCGGTGAAAGTGTTTGTCTTTTACTGGTGGTTGTCCCTTAGAAAGTTCTTAATTACTTTCTTTGATATTTCATCAGTGAGAGTATTTAGGGTGTTGAAGGTGTTTTCGTGCCTTAATATGTGGTACGTGTCATTGTTCGGTAGCTGTTGTCGTAGATCATGGGCTACATCATCGAAGAGGCGGCACTCATACACCACATGTTCTGGGGTACCTTGCACAGCACCACAGTCGCACGCTGGTGTAGCCTGCTTCCCAAACCGACATAGATATGTTGGGTATGGTCCATGTCCAGTTGGGTATGGTCCATGTCCCATAGTGCTCAGAGCCTCTCGAGGGTGTGAAAAATGTGAATTTCAACCTCTCCTCTATATCTGGTAGCAGTTCATAAGTTCTGCGCCCCGTGTCCTCACTACTCCATTGATTCTGCCAAAGTTCAATTCCTCTCTTTTTGATGGCATACTTGTCTCCCGTGTAGACCCCAAGTATTTCCCTGATTTTATCCCTATTCTCCTTCTTCGCCCAGTACCAGGCGGCTTGCTCCCGGATTTTTATGTCTAATGGGCAAATCCCCATTAGTACCAACAGCGCTCCTCCTGGTGTTGTCCTGTAAGCCCCTGCTGAACGTAGAAGCATATTCCGCTGCACTCTTCTTACGGCCATGGCAGGCATGACCCTCGTGAGTCTGTGTGCCCAGACTCCTGATCCGTATCCTACTATGGAGGTCAGAATACTATTATGATATAGTTTTATTAGGTTGGGTGGAAGGTGAAACCGCTTATGACCAATTCCAATGAGATTATTTAATAAAACCAGTGACTTTTGGGATACGGTATCAATATGTGATGCAAAGTTCCACCTCTCATCGATGATTACACCCAGGTATCGGGCCTCACGGCGCCGAAGAACTGGCATGCCGTTGATTCTTACGGTGGGATTTCTGACCAATTGGCCTTTAAGAAGCAAGTATGTTGATTTGTTGGGCGCAATCGTCATTTTACTTTTGTGGCACCACGATATAAGCACAGTTACGGCTCTTTCCACTTTCGGCTCTAAATCCTCACGGCTTCGGCCGCCGACCAGCAAGAGGAGGTCGTCTGCGTATGCTATGACCTCTAGCACATCGTCACAGTTCTTTAGGTCTTCAAGTAGTGGTTCCATATTGATGTCCCAAAAGAGAGGTCCCAAGACAGAGCCCTGAGGACATCCTTTGGTCACAATCTTCCTGACCGTGCCGCTAGGGGCCGATAGCCAGACCTCCCTGTCTACACAATAGCTTCTCAGACAGCCATATAGTAGCCCTGGGCAGTTCTTCTCCCGCAGGCGGGAAAAGAGTGAGGGCCACCACAGGTTGTCGAAGGCGCCACTGATGTCTACCATGATGCCGTCGACATACTTGTGCGGGGCAGAGCCACAGACCTCGGCAGCCAGGGCGATTGCGTCAGACGCAGAACACCCAGACCGAAAACCGAATTGTCTGTCGCTCATCCCACACAGCATGCCGTGTGCTGTCAGTCTGTGTGCTAGTAGCCTCTCAAAAAGTTTGCCCAGTACATCTAGCAAGCAGATGGGTCTATAGGACTTGATTTCTATAGGATCTTTGTCTGGACCCTTTTTGATTATGATTACGTTCGCTTTCTTCCAAATTGCTGGGAATTTCCCGAGTTGTAGGCACTCGTTGTACAACTTAGTGAGAGGAGCTACGAGCTGGGGGGCAAGGAATTGCACCACTTCCGCAGGAATGCCGTCCGGGCCAGAAGCTTTTCCCTTTTTAAGGGCCTTTATCTGGGCAGCGACTTCCTCTTCAGAGAAGGGGTAAGTTCTTATGTTGTTGTTGTAGTCCCTTTGGTCTTCTCTTCTTATTCTTTTCTGTTCTTCTGTCTCATTTTCCTCCACATCGTCAGGTAACAGGACCCGAAGGAGGGCCTCGGCAGTTTCCTGCCACGTGCCCGTCATCCGGTCCCCGTCCCTGACGGTGGATAGCACCATAGGTGATCTTATTTTCTCTCGTACTAATTTGTATGGGACTCCCCAAGGGTCTATAGCCAATTGGCTTTTCACGTAGTTTTCCCAACTTCTGAGTCTGACAGCCCTGAGCTCCTGTTGAAATTGATCCTTACTCTCTCTGTAGATCTGTAACCATCTTTGTTTTTCTCTCCAGACGACACTCCGCTGGTAGTACCTCCTCGCCCTCCTTACAGCCTGGCGCATCTGTCCTAATTCAGCCGACCATGGTGTGGGGGTGGCCGCAACGGCTCTCCTCCTGGTTGGTACTGCGGCTCGCACCGCCCTGGTGATCGCTTGTACCAGTTCTTCGGCGTACTCGTCCACGTTTTCGTCACCCTCCAGCAATGTCGGGATGTTGCACTCTTCCGCGAGACGGTCCCAGTTGGCTTTGTTATAATTGAGCTGCAGCTCCCACCCCATGTCCCAGTGGCACTCCCTTTCCCCAATATTGAAAGAAATTAGGTTATGGTCACTGGTGGTTGCTCTGTCCCACACTTTCCAGTTGTTAATTTTTGTGGTGAGGTTTGGTGTTACCAACGTAACATCTATATTTGTGCCTTCTCCCCCGCCGCCTGTATAGGTGGGGGCGTTCCCTTGTTGGTTTGCAACCACCAGTTGTAATGCCATTATCGTCTCTTCAGCCTTTAGCCCTCGATCATCGTGAGTGCCACTGAACCAAAGGGGGGACTTTGCATTTATGTCTGCCGTCACTATCATCCTGCGTCCCCGCAGTGCCGTGGTAACCAGTGTGAGTGTCTCCAAGAACTCATCTATTTCTCTCCCATATTGGAAATATATGTTGGAGATGTAGATCACTCCTGTCGATGTTTGCAGTTCCACGACATTGCAGTGTTCGCTTGAGAACTGCGCGAGGACCGTGGCCCTGAGTGATCTATTAGTAATTACTATTGCAGCTTTTGGTTCTGCCTCGGTGTATATTATTTGCCAATTGGCAGCCATGTATGGGATCCGTCCCGCTTGGGAGTACGGTTCCTGTAAACAGAGTACATCTAGACTCTTCTCTTCCACTACCCTCCGAAGTTCCTGCAAGACTAGTTTACTGTTATGTGCGTTTATCTGACCCACGTTTAGTTGGTTCACGTGGGAAGTAAGTGTGAATGTGCGATTCTGGCCAGTTTTTGGACCAGTCGTGAGCTATTCTACCATTAGTTATTACTGCTTGATGATATAGTTCCTCTATGTCGAAATTCTCATTGCGTCTTTCAAAAACCTTTTTAACTAGATCTCGCAGGGCTCCGAAGTCGGTGGGGAGATTCATTGTCTTGAGCTGGATTCTGTCCACAGCCTCCATTACTGGAAAGGTGACATCTCTGCCATATTCATGGCCGACACGTACCACATGTCTTAATGCCGTAGTGAGGATTGCCGGCTCCTCCAATCTGGAGAGTTGCAGTGCATGCTCCAGGTTGGGGTATATTCGTTGGGGGTCTATTCCCATTCCTCTCTGGGTTGGTGAGTCAGGGGATGACTTTGTGCTGGTCACTTCGTTATACTGGACTTTTTCGGTATTTACCGATTCTTTACTGTGTGGAAGCGAACTCCCAGGTACAGGATACCTTCGTGGCCGAGAAGGTTCTTGGTTCGACCCAGGTCCCCAGCAGGGAGGAGAGGGAGCTTCTTCTTCACACGGATCTGTTTGTATGCATACATCTTTCATTATTATAACCATAGATCTTGGTTGCGTAATTTTTTGTATAAATTGTTTAAATTTGCTTGCCCTCAGAGCGTCCCTCAACCTCTTGCTTGGGGATTTCCTTTTAGGCTTCCTGAGTTCAGTTATGGCCTCAGCCATAGTCGATTCCAGAAATTAACCTTTGTTCCAACATCCTGTACGTTGGGCAGTTCCTTCCAGTGGTGTTGCATGGTTTCCTTCCTCTTTTTATGCCTGGGATGCAGGTTACATTCTTGTTACAGTTTTTCCTTCTGTGGTCTTCTGCCCCACACCTGGAGCAGGCCGGCTTCCTTTCACAATGTTTGTGGACATGGTCGAGATCGCCGCAATTGTGGCATCGGGGGACTACTGTCTCTGACATTAATTGCATGGAACCCTATGTATACCTTGCCCATAGCGGTAAGTTTGCGCCACATCTTGCCGGAGCCCTCGGCGACGTGATGGACAACATCTCTTTCACGAGGTCCGGTTTTAAAACGCAGCTTAAATTCGTTTTCGAAAGATTCCCATTCGCTATCGTCAAAATTCTGATTATACAGGGTTTCGTATATGTCACTTTCAGTCAAGGCTACAGGTACATCATACAAAATAACTAGTGGATTTCTCTTTTTAAGTGGTTCACATTTAATAGCCTTCTTTAGTTTGGTATTATTTAATATCTTATCTCTATCTTCCTCTGTGGCAAGATCCACGATTACCACATTTTTGGTGGCTTTCACTTTATTGATTTTAATTTTGTCTCTTGCCGGGTCGATGGTAGTTGTAAAAATCTCCTGCACTTTTTTAATGGTCTGACCAGGTAGGGGTCTTAAAAAGACTGCCGTGTCTGGTTTCTTTGAAACCTTGGCAATCGTTTCTTTGGTTGTTTGGGCCTTCGTGGCGGTTTGCGCCACCACTCCAGCCCATGTCTTGATCGGTTGTTGTCGTAGTCTGGCGTTCTCCTTCTCCAACTCTTCGAGACGCCCTTCGAGCTTCGCATGTGCAATATCCCTGGCAGCGAGCTCGTTCTTTATTGCCAGGACCGCAGCCTGGCTAATTTTTCCGTTTTTGACACTGGAGTCTAGGATTTGACTGATGCGACAGTGTCTTTCGTATACATTTTCATCGTTGTGTCCCACTTCCTCCTGTGAGGTAGGGACAGTGGACATACTCGCCCTCGATAACGCAACCGAATCACTCGTCTCTTGTTCAACCATATTGATCGACGAGTGAAAGAAGGTTGGGAGCCCGTCTCTTACCCCGGACCGGCTCCTCTGGCATGGGGGGGGGGGGGGGGGGGGGGACTATTGCAGCTCGCCCACCGACCTCGCCCCTAGGTCAAGGGCACTCCAGAGCTGCAGGGTTCAACGCGCCGTTGCCAGCGCACTGGTCCCCATCGAAGGCCTCGTCGTCGACGATTTCACACGACGCTCCTCGGCAAGTGCACCCCGCACTCCGGAGAGGCGGATGCACCCCTCGCCCTTCGCCGCCTACTAGCCCGAGCTTCCACCTGAAGACCAAGAACCCACTCCTACTCAGGTGGTGGGTCGGTCCCCCAGTCGTTCGGCGGTCTGGGCCCATCTAACCTAGCCCAGGCGATGTCACCACCTCCTAGGTTTGGCAGAACACGCCCCGGTTACCCAGGGGCGCGGCGAAGCACCCTTGCCGACTCGCGCCGTGATCCCACGCCGACAAACGAGGTCGCCGGCATGCAGAGCACCTGCTGGTCTGTGCCCTGCGAACAGAAAGGGACTGGTGTTCGGTCCCTCGACACAGTTCCCCCTGTGCCACGCACCCTTCGCTTTCGCATCGGGTTGGGTCGCAGCTCTCCCTTTTGACGCAAGGCAAAATGCGAGCTCCTCGCTTCCAGTATTCTGAGAATTGGTAGTAGCCGGCCGCGGTGGCCGAGCGGTTCTAGGTGCTTCAGTCCGGAACCGCGCGACTGCTACGGTCACAGGTTCGAATCCTGCCTCAGGCATGGATGTGTGTGATGTCCTTAGGTTTAAGTAGTTCTAAGTTCTAGGGGACTGATGACTTCAGATGTTAAGTCCCATAGTGCTCAGAGCCATTTGAACCATTTAGAATTGGTAGTATGGATAGAAACAAGAGAGAAATATCCCGTAAACATGGACGGCAAAGTGCATACCTTAAGAGCTATCGGCAATTGTTCAACTTTGTTACTGTGAAACACATCTCTTCTATTGAACAAGTAGGCATACTTTAAGAACAGATGCTTCAACCACGCAGCTGACGATAGTTGGCAGAGCATATGCTGGTTCCGTCCAGGGTTCAGCTTATTGTTAGACGAACAGAGTACTGTTGTTTATAGCACAACAGCTAACACCTATAACATTGATAATCAACTGCAAAAAGCTTATCCTCGAATTATTTATAATTTAAACAGCAGATTGTACCATGAATTGTGCATGAAAAACACGTGGAATTTACTAGAGAAGCATACCTTCTATTTATTGACTATCTGAAAGTCCATGACAGTGTAAATAAGAGAATGCCGTGGAAAATAGTAGACAGGAGAGGTATACGTTACCACTTGCTAAAAGTAATCCAAGAAATTTAGCACGACTCCCAGACTGACACTGCAGGAAAAAATAATGTTTACTTAACAACAAATTCAGGTTTACGGCAAGGACGCAATTTGGGTCCGATACGTATCTATATTGAAGGTATGTTGAGACGACGGTGTAACTTTAATCGACGAACTGATCTAATGACAACTGTCTCTGCTGATGACAAACTTCTTATAGTTTACGTCGAGGGCTCACTTCAAAAAACCGTTTATAAATTATTACTGCCAAGACCCATAAATTAAGGATCTCGACTTAAAAAGAAGAATTCATGGTTTTTGTAGGTCAAGATCCGAATCCAAGCAAAATTGTAAGAAACGACCAGAAAATAGAATGAATGAATGCAAATTCTTGGGGAATATCTCCTTCGCAATGAAAAGGACATACCAAATAAATTGAAATTTACATTTACTATACGATCATATACAGAACACTGAATAGAATGGCGAGGAACAGACCCCAATAAAGTTTTACAAACCAACGGCAGCACCATCTCTACTTTATGACACTGAGCCTTGGACTGTAAACAGCTGGAAATGAAAGAAGAATACAGGTTGCGGAAATGTGGCTTTTAAGAAGAGTAGATAGCTGTAGGCTATGTGACGTGATACGAAATACAACGATCAAACAAAAACTAGCTCTTATAAGCACAAATGAACGGATCAAGGAGTATAGAAATAGATGGAGAGATCACGTGACAAAAATTAACTAAAACAGAATTCGTGAAATAGTATGCATCATTGACCATAAGGAAAAGATCATATCCAGACCAAGAAAAAGGTGGAGAGATTAAATAGCAACTACGGACAGGCAATAGGGGCGCTGAACAACACGATGTAACAGTCGAATGCTTAACACTTGAAGAAAGAAGAAGAAGAGGATTGTACCATTCGAAAGTTGGCAGCATTGGAAGTACTGGCCTCAGGAGCAGATTCTTATAAACCCAACGAAAACACAACTGTGTGCATTTCATTTTAAGCATAATCATCATAATCAACTTGACGTCACATTGCAAGGGATACATTTAGTAAATACGATCCGTCCAAAATATCTGGGAGTTACTCTGGATTGTACCCTCCTACAAGAAGCATTGCGGGAAAATGAGAATGAAGATGCAAACCAGAAAAAATATCCTTCGCAAGTTCAATGGTAGCACGTGGGATTCTCGACTACAAACCGTGATAACGCCAGGACTGGTAACATGTCACATTGTAGCGGAGAATGCATGCCCAGTCTGGTACAAATCCACCTATGCATAATGGACAAACGAAACGCGTAGGCGTATTACAGATTCTTTGAAACCTACTTTAGTTGTATTAATGTACCAGTTCGCCAGCATAGCATCCTGAAGTAACTGTCAATGGGAGCAAATCAGGCTCTTCAGGAAAACTATCCACTACATCGGAACGTTCCAGTGGCCCCAAGATCCAGAAGAAATTTCATCAAGACCCCTTCAGTCTTGCAAACAACAGCAGCAATAGTAAGACTAACTCTTCCTGGCATCTCCCTTCAGAAACCCACCCACCTGAAAGTAAACAATTTGGACGTATGGAGCTCACTCAGCCTTCTTCGTTCTGAAACTGGAAGATCCAGGAGTAACGCCCAGGGATGACACTTCCTTGTGGGTGCCACCAACCGTGACTGTGGAGAACAGCAGTCCACGGAGCACCTACTGAATTGTCAACTGTGCCTTGCATCTTGCTCAGATCTTCTTGCAACACCGGGTGCAGTTGAAGTTGTCAGATTTTGGTCAAGAGTAGTGTATATTGTAAGGGTAACTACCATGTATTGTATTTGTTTGTGGCTCCAATACATAATAACACACAATAATCGATTATATCAACAGGTTGTGCCATTTTGGCTTTTCTATTGGCGTGCTGCGGTTCTGTGGCACAAGGTTTACGTGATTCAGTCACATTAATGTGACCACCCGCCCAAAGCCTGAATAGCCACCTCTTCGAGTGCAGCCGTAGATAAAGAGAATCAAATGAAGTTCTAGAAGATATGACAGGAAAGTGGATCCATGCCGACTCCAGCGCCGTGACCAGCTGCATTACGTTTCTCGGTTGATGATCCATAGCGCGATCCGCGCGATCGAGCTGGTCCCACGGAGTCTCAAAAGTGGTTCAAATGGCTCTGAGCACTATGGGACTTAACTTCTAAGGTCATCAGTCCCCTAGAACGTAGAACTACTTAAACCTAACTATCCTAAGGACGTCACACACATCCATGCCCGAGGCAGGATTCGAACCTGTGACCGTAGCGGTCGCGCGGTTCCAGACTGTAGCGCTTAGAACCGCTCGGCCACCCCGGCCGGCCACAGAATCTCAATTAGGATTGAACCCGTGGAGTTTGGTGGCCTGGGGAGTACGGTGAACTCATCCCGGTGTTCTTCAAACGGTGTACGTTCATTGTGAGCTGTGTGACATGTTGCGTTGTGCTGCTGTTAGATGCCGTCGCGCCGAGAGAAACAAACTGTATGTAAGGGCGGACATCGTCCCCCATCGTAGATGTATACTTGTGTTTATCCAATCTGCCTTTCAGAGGGCATGGGTGTGTGTGTGTGTGTGTGTGTTTGTCCTTAGGATAATTTAGGTTAAGTAAAGTGTAAGCTTAGGGACAGATGACCTTAGCAGTTACGTCCCATAAGATTTCACACACATTGGAACGTTTTTTATTTATTTATTTATTTATTTATTTTTGCCTTTCAGAATGACATCACCCAGGGAATGCTGTCCGGAGGGACCATTCAGACGATTTTGCAGGGCGGAACGCGCCGTGGGGCATCTGTCCAATAGAGCATAAAATATGATTCATCTGATAAGGCTACTTGTCACTAGTCAGTGGATGTCCAGTTGCAGCACTGGCGTGCAAATTCCAGCATTAGTCGCGATGAACTGCAGTCACAATGGGTGTATGAACCAGGCGTCCGCATTGGAGCCCCATGCATAGCACCGGTCGCTGAACGGCCATTTAAATGACACTGTTGGCAACTCTCGATTCGTTTGGGCTGATAGTTCCTCAATAGTTGCACGTATATTCGCCCGCACACATCTCCGCAGCCGTCGTTCACCTCTGTCATTTATGGCCCGTGGTGCATTACAGTTACCTCGGCGTAGGTTTTGGATAGAGCCATTTTGCACATGCACGGCGTACTTCAGTTACGTCACCACGCAAATAGTTTACAAACTTAGACGGATCGGAAGTGCTTCCATCCTTCGCCCGGAAGCCAGTGATCTGCCCTTTGGACGTCAGATAAATTGCTCTGTTTCACCTTACAACGGCTGCACTGTTTTCCACGTCCCCACGACACGCTTTACATACCCTCCATTGGTAGTGATGCGACCCGCCGTCAGTAAATGGTTATTGCACGATGATGTCGTGAACAGGCAGTGGTCATATTAATGTGACTGGACCGTTTTACTGAAATCGAACGAGATGGTGCAGAGGTTGGCACACTGGACTCGCATTCTGGAGGACGACTCTTCAAACCCGCGTCCGGCTGTTCAGATTTAGGTTTTCAAAACATGGCTCAAATGACTCTGAGCACTATGGGACCTTTAACTTCTGAGGTCATCAGTCCCCTAGTACTTAGAACTACTTAAACCTAACTAACCTAAGGACATCACACACATCCATGCCCGAGGCAGGATTCGAACCTTCGACCGTAGCGGTAGCGCGCTTCCGGACTGTAGCGCCTAGAACCGCCCGGCCACTCCGGCCGGCGATTTAGGTTTTCTATGATTTCTCTAAATCGGTTCAACCAAATATTTGAAAGGACACGCCGGATTTTCCTCCTCATCCCTGACACAATCTGAGCTTGTGCTCCGTCTCTAATGACCTCGATGTCGGCGGAATATTAAACCCAGTCTTCCTTCCTGACATTTTATTGCTTAGTGGGATTGCTGACATGCACCGCGATCAAACAAACAAAAATTATATAATAGATATTTTCGAGACGGTAGTTGAAACTTTCTGGCTACTCCTCTTATATCCTCATACGAGACGAGAAACGAACTGCGGGATTTCTTCCGGACCAGTTGACGTCGATGGTTTGGAAATGCCGGTGCGTGTGGAGGAACATAAGTTGCGTGTGGCAGGCGGATAAGTGAATCACCCGCAGGGACCGGTAGCGGGAATGGGCGTGTGCCAGCAGGAGAAATACGAAAGCGAGCCCCGCCGTGCCGTGCCGTAGAGTGGAGTGGAGTGGCGAGGCGAAAGTAGGCGGCCCTGCGCTCGCCACCAAGGCCGCGGGCGCCTGGTCTTACCCCGTACTCTGTTTCCAGCCGCAAATGCGGACCAGCTAAAAGATCACTCAGTGTTGCGCATAAGCTTAACGGAACGAAATCACAATTTTAGAGACAAATTCGGCAGTAATCCCAAGGGTGCGTTACAGGGCCGCTGCTGTTTACAACATACTCAGACGGATAAAAAATAGCAACACCAAAAAGTAATTAATGTAGAGTAATGAAACTTCAGCAATACGTTTTTATTTGTAACATATTTAACTTTTTTAATGGTTCAAATGGCTCTGAGCACTATGGGACTTAACTCATATTTAAGTGATTAACATTTCAAGATCACAGGTTAATGTAAGCGCGAGATGAACCACTGCAAGTGTGAAATACTGGTGGTGTAACAACCGCTGTAACCGCCAGAATGTTGAATGCAAATGTGCAAACGTGCATATATTGTACTGTACAGGTGCAGGATGTCAAATTGTCTGGTGGGGTTCCACACCTGTTGCACTTGGTTAGTCGGTACAGCGACGGTTATTGCTGTTTGTGGAAGACGCTGGAGTTGTCGTTCGATGACGTCTCATATCTGGTGATCGAGCAGGCCGAGGCAACATGTCGACACTATAGATCATGCTGGGTTACAACAGCGGTGTGTGGGCGAGCATTATCCTGTTGGAAAACACCCTCTGGGAAGCTGTTCACGAATGGCAGCACAACACGTCAAATCGCCAGATTGCTCCTAACCAACACACGGCCATCACTGACACCGAGACAGAACCTGCTTTCATCAGAAAACACAACACCCTACCATCAAGCTCTCGCTTGAAACTACTTAGGTCGCTAATGGGGGTGATTTGGAGTCAGTGGATTCCACGCTGCAGAGCATCTGGCTCGGAGCCGCCCTTGAACTAACCGATTTGTAACAGTTCGTTGTAGCACCGTGGTGCCAACTGCCGCTCAAATTGCTGCTGCGGATGCTGTTCGATCAGCCATACGCTGAGCACCGTCTCGGTAATGTCACGTGGCCGTTCAGAGCCCAGTGTCCTTGCGACCGTACATTCTGACGACCACCGCTACCAGAAACCATGAACGGTGGATACATTCCTGCCAAGTCTTTCTGCAATTCGCAGAAGGAACATCCAGCTTCTCGTGGCCATATTACACGACCTCGTTTAAACTCAGTCAGGTGTAAATAATGGCGTCTATGTCGCCTTAGAGGCTTTCTTGAGCAACTTCGGCTCACCTCGTGCAATCTCAAAGTTAACTAAAGCTCACGACCGTTACAGCGTGTATTTAAAGCAAACCTGATTTGCATCTACATAGTGGCGCTACTAGCACCTCTCTTATGCGACTGGTGAGAAATATGAATACACACCATCATCTCTCGGATGTAGAGACATGCCTACCAACTTTGATTTGTAACGCACAACGCCTTCTTGGCGTTGCGATTTCTTTTTCGGTCAGTGTAAATAAATGGTCGCGTAGATAACACTGGAGGTACCGTGAGGCTGTTTCGATTTACGTCGCCAGCTGTTACTAATAATCCACCGAGTAAATTCACTGTAAGTACATCTACATCTACATGGTTACTCTACAATTCACACTTAAGTGCCTGGCAGAGAGTTCATCTAACCAATTTCACTACTACTCTACCATTCCACTTTTGAATGGCGCGTGGGAAAAAGGAACACCTAAATCTCTCCGTTCGAGCTCGGATTTCTCTTATTTTATTATGATGATCATTTCTCCCTACATAGGTGGGTGTCAACAAATATTTACGCATTCGGAAGAGAAAGTTGGTGATTTAAAGTTCGTAAATAGATCTCGCCGCAAAGAAAACTGCCATTCTTTCAGTGACTGCCACCCCAACTGGCATATCATGTCAGTGACACTCTTACTCCTGTTGCGCGATAACACGAAACGAGCTGCCCTTCTTTGCACTTTTTCGATGTCCTCCGTCAATCCTACCTGGTAAGGATCCCATACTGCTCAGCAATATTCCAGCAGAGGACGGACAAGTGTAATGTAGGCTGTTTCTTTAGTGGGTTTGTCGCATCTTCTAAGTATTCTGCCAACAAAGCACAGTCTTTGTTTCGCCTTCCCCACAATATTATCTATGTGGTCTTTCCAATTTAAGTTGCTCGTAATTGTAATTCCTAGGTATTTAATCGAACTGAAAGCCCTTAGATTTGTGTCATTCATCGTATACCCAAAATTTATCTGATTTATTTTAGTACCCATGTGGATGAACTCGCACTTTTCTTTGTTTAGTGCTAATTGCCACTTTTCGCACCATACAGAAATTCTCTCCAGATCATTTTGTAATTGGAATTGATCGTCTGATGATTTTACTAGACGGTAAATTACAGCGTCATCTGCAAACAATCTAAGGGGGCTGCTCGGATTATCACCTAGATCATTTATAATCAGGAACAGCAGAGGGCCTATGACACTTCCTTGCGGAACGCCAGATATCACTTCTGTTCTACTCGATGATTTACCGTCTATCAGTACGTACTGTGACGTCTCTGAGAAGAAATCACGAATCCTGGAACACAACTGAGAAGATACTCCACATGCTCGCAATTTGATTAGTCGCTTGTGAGGAACGGTATCAAAAGCCTTCTGGAAATCTAGGAATATGGAATCGATCTGAGATTACTTCATGGGAATAAAGAGCTAGCTGTGTTGCACAATAACGATATTTTCTGAATCCGTGTTGGTTACGTATCAATAAGTCATTTTCTTCAATGTGATTTATAATGTTCGAATACAGTATATGCTCGAAAATCCTACTGAAAATTGAAGTCAGTGATATGGGTCTGTAATTCCTATTTCCCTTCTTGAATATTGGTGTAACCTGTGCTACTTTCCACTCTTTAGGAACATACCTTTCGTGAAGTGAGCGGTTGTACATGATTGCTAAGCAAGGCGCTATTTTGCCTGCATGCTCTGACCGGAACCTGGTTGTATGCCATCTGGACCGGAAAACTTGCCTTTCTTAAGTGATTTGAGTTGTTTCGCAACACTTAAGATATCTGCTTTTATGTCATGCTAACAGCTGTTCTGGTTTCGAAATCTGGAATATTTACTTCGTCTTCTTTCGTGAAGGAATTACGGGAAACTGTACTTAGTAACTCCGCGTTAGTGGCACCATCATCGGTAACATTTCCATCGCTATCGCGCAGTGACGGTATTGACTGTTTTTTGCCACTGGTGTACTTTACATACGACCAGAATCTCTCTGGCTTTTCTACCATATTTTGAGACAATATTTCAGTGTCGAAACTATTAAAAACATCTCGCATTGACGTCCGCACTAAATTTCGAGCTTCCGTGAAACTTAGCCAGTCTCGGGGATTTTGTGTTCTTCTGAATTTGGCATGCTTTTTTCGTTGCTTCTGTAACAGTGTTCTGACGTGTTTTGTGTACCATGGTGGATCAGTCCCGTCTCTAATTAACTTATAGGGTATGAATCTATCTATTGCTGTCGATACTGTAACTTTGAATTTGAGCCATATCTGGTCTACACTTACATAATTAGCTTGGAACGAGTAACAGTAAAGTTTTGCTCCCACATTTATTGCAAAATATAAACAAACAGAGTTGTACCGAAGCCACGTGACGGTACCTGTTTAATGTTGAAGACAAGAGCAGTACACTATTTTCAGTCGAAAGAAACATATTATTTTTATTTTGGCCTTCGATCAGTGCACTATGCAACCATCTCCGTGTACAAATGTTCATCTTTTACAACCAATTTCACGTGCGCCTGTATATCTTTTACATAAAATCGTCTACCTTTTGTAACTTCGAGAACTTAAACGTATCACACACTCTATGGAACATACGGAACGTCCGTGAAATTCACTTGTATTTCGTATTGTTATATTAACAAAAGGATATCGATACGGTAATTGTGAATGATAATCATGCGTGATGAGAATTCCATGCTGCGATATAGTTCACTCGATGCAGTTTCCTTGGCTTTAGTGTAAAGTGGGAAAAGCCAGACATCTTAACGCGATGAAAGCAGCTTAATTAGGCCGGATCTGGGCTGCGTGATATTTCGTGACAGGCGGTTGGTACGCCGACAGGCGGAGTACGGGGAAAGCAGCGAAAGCAGCAACAGTGCGAGAAAGTCCGCTCACTGGCTTCCACACATGTGCCGCGTACTTAAAGCCAGTGCAGTGTTCCACACGGGAGACAAGTCACCAGATACCGTGTGGTATTCAGCGCACTTCTTCATAGGTTCACGTTACGTTGCTTGCTACTGACAAAAACAAACAATCCAAATTAAAGCACCCGTCTAAAATAGGCAGTGTAATCATGACGACTCTGCTGAAGATAGCATGCCAAAATCTGTCTAGTCCACCCTCATGGGCGTAAAAACGGAAGTGTTTCCAAAAGTTACCGACGATTAAACAATTTCGTGCTATGATGCAACATGACGTATCTCCTGGCTGTATATTGTTCTAGAGAATTTCATTATTTATTTCCATCAGAGTTAAAACTGAGACTTGTAAGATGACTTTCCGAACCAACGTCAATAGAAGTGAGGTTATGTTTGAAGTCCCGGACCTGGATTCGAGAGGTGTGGGTTTCAAATCCCCATCCTAACATCCTGCCTCAGATATTTCACGTTTTCCATTTGGTTATTGGGTTGGTTTCACATACTTGTTCCCTACGCAGCTGACCTCTGTCTCTATTCGCATCGCTACCGACTGCGCGATAAATGATCGTATTGGGAGGACTGCAATTCGAATCCCCGTCTGATAATCCGGATTTAGGGTTTTCGTGATTTTCTTAATCGCTCAGTAGAGAAGGCATAACCACTTTCCTTGCCAATCCTTCCTCAGTCCGACCTTATTATTACCCTCTAATAACTTTGTCGTCAATGGGTCTGTAATCCTCATTTCTTCTCTATGGCAGAAGGGTTATGACAGTATTCGTGGTTCGTGATGTCGTAAGTTAGTTATCCACAATAATCATATATGTCATTTTTCAGGGTGGAAACCTTACAGGAATACACATGTGTGCCTACCTTGCGTGGGCCTCGAATTCTGGCGCTAATACATTTATCTGACTCCGGCAATGTAACTTGAAGTTCTAAGCACGATGCTACTTGGTAATTTTAGGATGGAAGCCGTGTGACGCCGGCGACAACCGCCGATATTTCGATACAACTACATAATGCTATTTTCAAGGCAAAACTGCAGCAAATAAGCGCTGTGCAAGGGAATTTAAAACCTCGGTTTTTAGGGAAACTACGAAAGATAACACTCACGGACACTATAAATACTAGCGCCTTCACAAACCAAAGATGACTGACGTCAGAAGTTATCAACAGTGAAATTATCAACGGGCAATGTAGTATAAACTCTGTTTCTCTGTTTCAACAACAAGGAGATTATGCCATACACTTCTATTGGGATGGTGTTATAAAGGAAGCTGTTGAAATTTAATTAGCAAGTAACTTGTAAATATAGATGGTGGTTTCTGTTTAAATTCTGCTCTTTACCTTGTCAAAAACAGAAGTACAGAGCTGGTGCTACCCCACCCGTTGATTATTAATTTCACTATCGATAACTTCTGATGTCGGTCATCTGTGCTGTGGTTTGTTATGGCGCTAGTGTATATTGTGCTGTGGTTTGTTATGGCGCTAGTGTATATATATATATATATATATATATATATATATATGTGACCTAGTAGATAGTGTCGGAAGTTCCATGCGGCTTTTCGCGGATGATGCTGTAGTATACAGAGAAGTTGCAGCATTAGAAAATTGCAGCGAAATGCAGGAAGATCTGCAGCAGATAGGCACTTGGTGCAGGGAGTGGCAACTGACCCTTACATAGACAAATGTAATGTATTGAGAATACATAGAAAGAAGGACCCTTTATTGTATGATTATATGATAGCGGAACAAACACTGGTAGCAGTTACTTCTGTAAAATATCTGGGAGTGTGCGTGCGGAACGATTTGAAGTGGAATGTTCATGTAAAATTAATTGTTGGTAAGGCGGGCAACCAGGTTGAGATTCATTGGGAGAGTCCTCAGAAAATGTAGTCCATCAACAAAAGAGGTGGCTTACAAAACACTCGTTCGACCTATACTTGAGTATTGCTCATCAGTGTGGGATCTGTACCAGGTCGGGTTGACGGAGGAGATAGAGAAAATCCAAAGAAGAGCGGCGCGTTTCGTCACAGTGTTATTTGGTAAGCGTGATAGCGTTACGGAGATGTTTAGCAAACTCAAGTGGCAGACTCTGCAAGAGAGGCGCTCTGCATCGCGGTGTAGCTTGCTGTCCAGGTTTCGAGAGGGGGCGTTTCTGGATGAGGTATCGAATATATTGCTTCCCACTACTTATACCTCCCGAGGAGATCACGAAAGTAAAATGAGAGAGATACTAGCGCGCACGGAGGCTTTTCGGCAGTCGTTCTTCCAGCGAACCATACGCGACTGGAACAGGAAAGGGAGGTAATGACAGTGGCACGTAAAGTGCCCTCCGCCACAAACCCTTTGGGTGGCTTGCGGAGTATAAATGTAGATGTAGATGTAGTTATCTGAACATCGTATACGCCGGGAAAAACTCAGGTCTCACAATTTGGGATCGTTTACATGGAAAGGTGACTTACCGAAACTGATGTGAATGAAGAAAATAAAATACATACATGAATTTCCATTTTAGTTCTTATATAGTCACACTTTCTAATATTTCTTACTGTACACCATTTCTCCCATATGTGTTGCTACTCATTTCAAAAAACATCATTACAAGCAAATTTTTTTAGTTATACGAGCCTGATTTATTGTTGCTACAGGCTGTCAGTAAATTTTGTTAATTGCAGTTCTGCGAAACACTAGTCTTCGGTGGCTACAGCCTTCTTTTCCCTACGTTTTCGAGTCAGAAGTGGCTCTGAATATGGAGAACAGGGGCAAGTCAAAATGAACTACATCTGTTGAACAAGGAGAATATTCCAAAAACTCTTACTTCAGATACTAGTTTTTTCATTGAAAATTTTTTGCACATTTTGTGTCCCTTCTTGTACAGCCCACATAACAAATTTCAAGGCTCTCTTTATGTCCGTCCTTTTAGTGACGGTTGTGGGACTCGGCTGTTCGATAGAGGATGTCAAATTAAATGCCCTCAGTTTTCAACGTTTCAATATTGGTCAACCAGTTTCATTGTTTTATTACTCAGGTGATGGTTGAAGTGGTCACTGCAACAAAAATCTACTAATACCAGTATTGCTGGCCCCTGTTTTGGTCACAAGCGCGGTAGATTATTGCTACACGTCAGTCAGGGGCCTGAAGATGACGTAGTAAAACGCTGAAACTGGTTGCCCAATAAAATAAGGTTGAAAACTGACGGCTGAAAGGCGTTTAATTTGACATGCGATTTCAAGGCTGGTCGCATTTAACAATTTTTCATCTATGTTCTCCAGAAGACTCTAGGACTATTCGACAGTGTTTTACGATCTCTCGACCCAAAAGAAACTTGGCATTACCTATCAGGCAGATGAAATCGACGTCCGATTTTTTATTCCAGGGCGATCGGTTACTGCTAAGTTTCTGTTGTGTCACTCATAGTAACAAACTGGCGCACAAAATAAGATAGCGTCTTCATAAAACAATTCAAACGTTTCGTAGAAACTCGACTCTTTTTTATCTTCAGTAGCATTCAGCACTGCGGCACTTATCTGGAACGGAGCAACTAATTCTTTATCCACAACGCCGGCCGGTGTGGCCGAGCGGTTCTAGGCGCTACAGTCTGGAACCGCGCGACCGCTACGGTCGCACGTTCGAATCCTGCCTCGGGTATGGATGTGTGTGACGTCCTTAGTTTAGTTAGGTTTAAGTAGTTCTAAGTTCTGGGGGACTGATGGCCTCAGCAGTTAAGTCCCATAGTGCTCAGAGCCACTTTTTTTATCCACAACGTACGGTATTCTATCTTCTGATACACCTATGGCGTTCAGCTATTTCATACATTAAACGCCGATCGGATAATAGCACATTACGCACGTTCTCGATATTTTTATCGGTGTCTTTGGTTTTGGAACGTCCTTCTTACCTTCAAAAGGAAAGTGGCCTCGAGTCTTTTCGGCTGCAGATTTCTCCACTGCTGAAAATAATGAGCTCACTTCTTATAAACGTACTTACAATGTCCAAAACAGAGAAGGATATTTCCGTTTATACATTAAGATCAAAACTCGCTGCTTACACCGATGTGCCAAAACATTATGACCTTCGTCCAGTGACTATCGGAAAATAGAATGCCTTCCGGTGGCGTTGCGGACAAACGACGTGTTAGGTAAAGTATATAATGAGACGAATGAAGTATCATTCTAGCGATGATACGGCTGACAACTGGAAAAATTGTCTGGCATGCACAACTTTGACGAAGGGCAGATTGTTACGTCCGGCGCCTCTGGGAAACGTCCTAGCTGGTCGGCTGTTCGCGTACTACTGTCGTGAGAAAAAATGTAAAGCGGCTGAGGAACTGTGAAACCAACGTAGAGGGCAAGATGTTAGATGTCCACGCCTGAACACAGAATGTGGAGAACTGAGGCTTACTCGCTCTCTAAAGCAGGGTTATGAGAGACTTGTGACGCATCTGCCGACAGAATTCAATGGCGAGGAGCACACCGCTCAGCACTCATTGCTGAAGGGGCGTGGAGCAGACATACCTTACGTGTGCCCATGTGACTCAACGACATCTTCACTTACCATTTATTGTTGCACCGGGTCTGTGGTCAGCCCTGACTGCTCGAAACATGTGCCGCGCCGCAGGCTCTGGCTGCTGGAGGTTGTGAAGTGCTCTGGTAGACGCAGCTGGGCTTTTTTACGACCTGTGGTAGTAACGCATGGCATCATGACAGCTGTGGAGCACAAACATTTTTGCGGACTACCCGCAACCTTCCGTGTTTCATGTCTTGCTTGACGGCGATGGGATCTTCCAGCATGATAACTAGGCCGGAATTGTGCTACAGTCGTTTGAGAAGGATGCCAGTGAAGTCATGTTGATGTTTTGGTCACGAAATTCGCCTGATCTGAACCCGTCAGACACATCTGGTCACTCACACGGTCCACCGCTCGTGGTCTCGCGGTAGCGTTCTCGCTTCCCGAGCACGGGGTCTCGGGTTCGATTCGCGGCGGGGTCAGGGATTTTCACCTGCCTCGAGATGACTGGGTGTTTGTGTTGTCCTCATCATTTCATCATCATCCAGGAAAGTGGCGAAACTGGACTGAGCAAAGATTGGATAATTGTACGGGCGCTGATAACCACGCAGTTGAGCGCCCCACAAACCAAAAATCATCATCATCACATCTGGTCACTCTAGGGCGTCAGCTTGGCGCCGACACAGCACTGTCTCGTAATTCACGAAAATTGAGTGACAGTTGGGTAAGCATCTGGTGCCATATACCTACAGAAACCTAGCAAAGACTTGAAGAATCCATGACACACAAAATCACTGCTGTATTTTGGTTCGAAGGTGGACCAAAACGTTTTAAAGCAGGTGATCATAATGTTGTGGGTCATCGCTGTAACTATCCCTGTGCGTGCGCAATCAGTTTAATACTTTCTAGACGGGCCTGAGGTCTCATATGTTGGAGACTGAAGAATGTCTCTAGATTATAGGCTTATCACTTAATACTGACACTTAAAACTTTATTAACTAGGTTTTCACATGGTAGTTGGGTCTATCTTAAAGAGTCTGTCTGTTCAATTTTTCCGCATTTCCGTGATACTCGCCTTTGGTCAGACAAACTTGTCAGTATTCGTACTGTCCTTCCTTGTATACGTACGTTCAGTACTTCCTGTTAGTTCTTTCTGGTAAGCATCCCGCATACATTCTCAGGTGGGACGCACGTGATTTTTAATGTCCCCCTGTAGATTGATTTGATTTTTCCAGTTTCCTGCAAATGAACTGAAGTCTGCCTTATCTACGATTGAGCCGATGTGAGTCTTTCTGTTGTCATTCCTCAGACCGGTTTCTTGAGGACAGCGGAACTATTCATCTCAGAGTAGTACCTACAGCCAACTTCCTCAATTAATTGCTGCCACAGCTTTTACCCTCTACAGCTCCCTCCAGCATCCTGGAGGTTATTCTGATCTTTCTTAACACATGTCCTCCCTGCTGTGTTCTTGTCGGTCTTCTTCCCTTTTTCTTGGCCTTTATCCCGTATCTTCACGGGAGCAGCATATTAGTTTGGATCTGGCAATGTTATTGGTATAGGGTGATCGAACGCCTGTCCTGCCGCCACCCCTTCCCCCAGGGACGGTCTGCGTCTAGTGTTATCACATGTAAAGTGACAGAATCGATTTGAAATGTTTGAGGAGTATGTAATTGAGAAAGTCCGTGGGAGCCAACCCGATAATCACCTTGTTCGATCTGTTTTCCAATCAGCCTTCTTCTCTCAACGACGTGAGAAGGAGCCAGAAACAGCGCGTGATTCGGATTTTACGTTAAACTGTAGGTCCCATTTCCACAGTTGGATAACTGGAGCGGTTTAGGGACTCGTAAGTCACTGAAGTGGTGTCCAATAAAAAAGACTTGCAGCAGACCAATGAGCCACACGAAATTATTATTATGTGATAAATCTCCTAAAACCATACATTCTGACTGACTCACCGGCCCTCGTTGATGATCCGCCGAGCGGATTCGAACTGGAGGCGGCGCGCCTCCCCGAACCCGGACAGCGACGTGCGCGGCTATCCAATTGAGTTCCTGCTGTTTATCAGTGTTTTCCATATATTAGTTTCCTCGCCGATTCTGGGAAAACGTCCTCATTTCTCACCTTAACAGCACATCTAATTTTCTATATCGTTCTATAGCATTTCATTTCCTTACTATTTGATACACCCAGTTATTTGTGCGAATTGACTGATTCCAATTGTTATACGTCGTACTTACTTATATTTTAATGACATTGTTGCACAACATGTGGCAGCGCAACGAAATATAATTTTATCGACGTCAACACGATACCTTTGCTTGCCTGGGAACATTTTTAGCTGCACTGCTACTACAGTCGATACTACGAGTGCAGATGGCCTGTGAAGTTGACCTAGCTTTTTCTCTCATCTCGACTTCAGTTACGTTGCAACCTCAAAGTATCTTGCACACATCAGACTTGCACAATTCAGTGCCGTCCTACTGATGTCCCGGTTGGAGACCAAAGGCCGACTATTCGCACTGGAGAGGCCCGCCGGCAGTGGCCTCATTGGTATGCAGAGGCCTGGAGAGAAAGTCAGCCCGCCGCTGGTCCGAAGGACACTGGGTTACGCGACGAGGATTTCGTCGCCCGCCGTCTCTCGCCTCTCTGCCTGTTAAACACCTCTCTCCGAAAGCAGATTACATGCTTCTCCCGCCACCCGCCACCTTCTCGTAGTATATCGTCTGTGACTCCGCTCGTCTTACTCGTACAGTAAAGAGAGCCAAACAATGATTTCATAACTCACGAAATGCTTGAGATCTGGTCATACAGCGTCTATTATCGGCGCGAAAAAAATTCCAGCTGCGGCCATGAAAATCGATGGTAGTCTTCCTTTCCGTATTCATCATCCATTGCCACACATTGTCCCCAACGATGGTTGATTACGCGGAGACCGTTGTTGTAGAAATCCAGTTTCGCTGTAATTCTGAAGATTCGCGATAATTTCTGCATCCGAGGTAAGAGGTATAAACCACTACGTACTTTGGTGGGAAGGCAAAATTTGATATCCCAAGCAAGTAGCATATACTACTGCGTCCTTTGCAGGCCGACTGATGCGCTGCCGCTGGACAGGTTTCCAGCGACGATTCTCCTTGACAGTCATGCAGTTTCCAAATTAGTCACAAAAGAGAGCGTTTGTAATTTGATACTGATAGCTGATCTCGACCTACAGATAATCAGTTTTGAACTTTGTTGTCACAACAATGTGATAGCTGGTGTACAGTTGTGAAAAGTGTTACCAAATACAAATGTAAGACAAGAACACACACAAAACCATGCCAAATGGACTCAGAATGAAGTAATAATCAGTGTACAAATCAACAATAAGTCAAGGCAACAATATCGTTGTATAATCGTTAACAGTATTAAAACAACGTGTTCTTTATGGACATGGTAAAATATTTCGGTTTCTTTTAACTATACTGCAAGTACTATTCTTCCAACATTAATCATTTTATTCATACTTGTAGCTGCAAACGCTTCAGTTCAGAAGTCTATAGACTCGTATACAGTATGGTTCTCATTAACGTTTAAAAACGCAATAAGCTACGTAGATGCCGCTGAGACAAGTAATTTAATATAAGACACATGGGGCCGCAGATTTCGGGAAGTATCTCAAAAGTGGATAAGAAATGTTGAACATTTGACGTCAGCAGATGACGTACCTCGCCCCACCAGTAGTCAAGTGTTCACGCTCCGGGCCCACGTGAGCGGCTTCAGCGGGTGGGGCTGGGGCTTTGATTATTGCGTCTGTCAGGTAGTATTTTTTCATTAAAAAAGACGATTATTTGTTTACATTGAGGTAAGATTTATCATTTATTTACAAAAAAAAATGGTTCAAATGGCTCTGAGCACTATGGAACTCAACATTTGAGGTCATCAGTCAACTAGAACTTAGAACTACTTAAACCTAACTAACCTAAGGACATCACACACACTCATGCCCGAGGTAGGAATCGAACCTGCGACCGTAGCGGTCGCGCGGTTCCAGACTGAAGCGCCTAGAACCGCTCGGCCACACCGCCCAGCTATTATTTATTTACCGGTCTCGCAGTCTTCGCTGGTTTATTGCAAAGTACACTTCAACAGAAACCGATCATATTGCGTCACAAGTAAATGAGATAAGCTTCTGTATTGCGTTGTTACCAATATATGACCTACCTTTTTGTTTACTAAATGTCTGTAAACAAAAAAAGAAGGCACAAAAGAAAAAAAAACACAAAATAACAACAGCTTTTCCTTGATTACACCGAGGACAATAATTTTGAAACATCCACGTTTCCAAAACATGACATTTACAAAAAGTGTTCGAGGTTTACACCGTTTGTCCGAATGCAAATAGTGCATCGTTCAATCATCCCTTCACGCTGAAACATAACCGCTACACGTGCGGCGAAGTACGCCATCTGCTGACGTCACATGTTCAACATTTCTCATCCACTTTCGTGGTATTTCCCGACATTTGTGGCCCATGTGTCTTACATTAAACCACTTGTCTCAGCGTCATCTACATCGCTTCGAGGGGTTTTACACGTCAATCAGAATCACCCTATTATCATTATCACTATTATCGTAAATTCCCCATTAACAATAGCACTAAAACAGAATCAATTTTTATAGCATTCTTTTCTGCCTCTGTCTTTTTTCTTCCCAAAAATCTGTCATATATTCACCGCGTTCCTTCTTCGTGTCTTCTGTTCACTTTTTTCCTGTTTTCCTCTCTTTGAGCGTTGGCTGAAATTTCTGTTTTCTGATTTTTTTCTCTGCAACTTTCTCTGTTATGTCTACTGTGCAGATGTTCAATTTCTTGAGGTCTTTCACCATTACCTTCACCCAGTTGGTTTTCACTCTGTTAGTTGTGACTAAGTTAAAAATCTTCTTGATCAGTCTGTTTTCGTTCATCTCATGTGTGTGTCCTAAGAACTTCGCCCTTCTTCTCCTGATGTTGTTTATAATCGTCTCTCATTGCTCGTACAGTTCTTATGTCGGTCTTCTTATTCAGACCCCTCTTTCTGAACCGGCCCTTAGATATTTCTATTTTCCTCTCTTGTTTTCTCATCTCGTTGATTTTCGTTCTTTCTTTGATTACTGTTGCCAACGGCCTTGCCACAGTGGTAACACCGGTTCCCGTCAGATCACCGAAGTTAAGCATTGTCGGACTGGTCTAGGACTTGGATGGGTGACCATCCCGTCTGCCGAGCGCTGTTGGCAAACGGGGTGCACTCAGCCCTTTTAAGGCAAACTGAGGAGCTACTTGATTGAGAAGCAGCGGCTCCGGTCTCGCAGACTGACAAAACGGCGGAAGAGCGGTGTGCTGACCACATGGCCCTCCATATATGCATCCAGTGACGCCTGTAGGTTGAGTTTGACACGGCGGCAGGTCGGTGCCGTTCGGCCTTCAAAAGCCTGTTCGGACGGAGTTTTTGATTGCTGTTATTTCTGTGGCATACAAGGCCTCCTGCTGTACTATAGTGTGTTAAGTTGGAATTGATGGATACACTTATTTTGTTGTAATGGTTTCATGTAAGTCTGTACGTTTTTTTGTAGTTTTATGATTCTATCTTCATTGGATGTCGACTTCAATCCCATTTTCTGTATAATCTCTCTTAGATATTTGAAACTTTCTGCTTGTGTTAACGTTCCATACTTCTCTACCAGTGAGTGTCTGTGGATTCTGTGACAAAGTACTGCGTTCTTTCATATGATATTTGTAGTCCTGTTTTGACTGAGATTTTGTGTAGTGTCTCTGGAGCTTCTTTGGCTTCTTTTCTATTAGTTGTTACGGTCGCTATATCATCAGCCAACATGTTATATTGGCGGTTCTATCCTTCTGTACCCCATCTTTACCCCCTGACTCCTATCTCCCAAACCCTGATTATTTTCTCCAGAACCGAATTAAACAGAACGGGTGAGAGGCCGTCTCCGTGTACCACTCCTGTCTATATTTCGCACTGTTCCGAGATCTCTCCCATAAGCTTCACTTTGGATGTTGTATTTGTTAATGTTTCCTGCATTAGTTTTCTGGTCTTGTTGTCCACCTTCATTTCGACTAGCGTGTTAAAAAGTATTTCTCTGCCTGTGGAACAGTATGCCTTCTTGTAGTCGATGAATGTTATTGTGGTGTTTCTGGACTTTTTTGTTGTCACCATTGTTCTCAGGGAACATATGTATTCACTGCATATTCCTTCTTTTCTGAGACGTCCTTGATAAGCTCCTATCTGTGGATCTGTAAGAGAGACTATTTGATTTAACAGGTCTTTGAATAGAATTTTGTATATCACAAATAGTAGTGAAATTCCTCTGTAGTTATTAGGATCTGTTTTGTCACCTTTTTTGTGGGTGGGGTGTATTAGGACTCACTTTCATTCTTCTGGTACCTTTTCTGTTTCTCAGACGTTGTCTATGATTCTGTGTATTTTGGGGGAAATGTGTTTGCGATCTAATTTCCAGATTTTCGCCATCAGCCCATCTTCTGCAGATGTTCTGTTATTTTTCAATGTTTTTATTATTTTCGCGATCTCCTCGTGAGTTGGGGGTTTGTAATCGAGGTTAGGTTCTGGCTTCTCGAACTGTAGATTTTGCATCGGTTTGTCACAATTTCGTAGTGTGTCGAAGCATTGCGCTAAAGTTTCACAGTTCTTTTTAGGGTTTGTCTCCAGGGTTCTGTCTTGTTTACTGCAGCACAATCTCGATGGCTGATATCCTGTCATATTTTCTCTGAATTTTCTGTAACAATTTTGTGTTGTTTCTGATGAAGTCCTCTTCCATCTCTTTCAGTAACCTCTTTTTCCCCTCAGAATTATTTTCTAAGTGGATAACCTGCTGAATACTTCCCATTACTCCAATTTTATCAGTTCATCCATTTTTTCTGACAGTTCTGCCCAGTTGTTACTGTCAATTTCCTTAATTTTTCTGATATTTCATTCTTGTTTACTTGTAGGTACTCTATGTCTGTTCTGAAAGTTTTTTTGTTTTTCTTTGTTTGTTTAGATTTGGAATAAGTGATGATCGAATTCGATATCTCCTTTCCTTGTTTTTACATTCTTAATTTCTCTGATGTTCTTCGTAGATATCGCTATGAGGTGTATACGAAATTGTCATAGTACGCTGTTGGGGGTTTTCCAATTCCGTAGTTTCTTGTATGGTTTCTGGAATTAAACTGACATGATTTTGAGGTCGACATTCCTGCAGAAGTTTATCGGATTCTCTTCATTTTTGTTTGTCCTCTTGTGGACCGTGTGTCTTCTTGTTGTGTCTCTGAATTTCTTTCCCTGCCTAATTGGCCATTAAAATCTCTCACTAACGCTTTTACGTGCTTCGTGAGGATTTTATTGTTGGTTTCTTCCAGAGCTTCCCAGAAATCATCTATCATCTGTGTTGTAGTTTTTTGTGGAGCCATGAGCATGGATTAGTGTATAGGCTTTGTTTCCATATTCATCGTGAATGCTGAAATCTTTTCTGATTTTGAAGTGGAATCTATTATGGAGTGCAGTATCGATTTGTGTACTACAAATCCTGTTCCAAAGTGTTTGAGATTTCTTCCTGTATTGGTTATTGCTGGTTTCCCCTTGTATATTCTGTAATTTTCGAGTCAAAGTGGTTCTCATCTGAGAATCGTGTTTCCTGTATTGCCATAATTTTGATACTGAATTTATCCACGCCGTTCGTCAGTTGTTTCAATTTACCTGGTTACAGTAATGTATTTGTGTTGAGTGTTCCAATATAAACATCCTCTTAGCTTTGAGGAGTTTTGAGAAGCTCCGATTCTTCTCTTCATAATATGTCTGATCCCATGGAATCCGGTGATCAGGTCTATTACGCAGCCATGCTGCCTGAGGCATGTGGTAGGAGATTCTGTCCCATTGTTCTGTCATGATTATAGGTTTTTGATGGTGAAATCCCAAGTGATCTCACATAATTCTGACTGGAGTTTTGAGCTCCCGGAAGACTGAATCATAGCCAAGCTCACAGAATCAACAGATGCTGGCTGTAGCACCGGTGGCTGCCATACAGACGTGTCTGGGTTTTGGGGTTTCACCCTAGGCAGGGGCCCTTACAGGATGCTACCATCTGGAACCGGATGGACCCGGATTTTTTAAGAGGTTGTTACACCTCCCCTTCCTCCTTTTTCATCAAAGAGATGAGGCCTCACGCATCTAACTGGCAATTGTGGAGTTAAGAAGCACTCTACACATCTGGGGTGTTAGGAGTATAAATGGAGATATTGTGTTTATTGATACCTTAATATTAAAAGTAATGCCTCCACCTTCGTAATTCTTCGACAGTTGGCAGCATTGGTATGTGACAGGTACTGGCTTGTTCCGTAGCCTCTTCTCTACAGCTCCAGTTGGCGGGAAGTCTTAGCATTAAACGGTTGTGTTGTTACAGTGTAAAGTACGGAACCCTGCGCAGACGGTCGGTCATTGCGATTTAAGCAACGTTCAGTCGCTGAATTCTTGACAGCAGAAGGTGTCACCCCAAAAGAGATTCATTAGAGAATGCAAGCAGTTTACGGTGATTGTGTTGATGTAAGTACTGTGCGTCTTTGGGCGAGTAAGTTCAAAGATGATGGGGCGGGGACATCTGACCTGCGTGACAAACAAAGAGTTGGTCGTCCTATGACAGCAACCACCGATTTTCACAAGAAAAATGTTGACAGGCTGATTCAGGACGATCGTCATATCACTCAGAGGGAAACTGCAAGCACAATCGGCATTTCATAAGAACGTGTGGGTCACATTATTGCTTTGTTTGACTATAGGAAGATCTGTGCACAATGGGTACACCGGATGCTGACTCCTGAAATGAAATCACACAGACCTGCAATTGACCAGGAACTTCTCTTGCGTTACGAGAATGAAGGTGATCCTCCATTCAATTGTGCCAGGAGACGGAACGTGGGTACATCATTACGACCCGGAGACAAAACGTCAGTCTATGGAGTATCGACACAAAGACTCGCCCCAGAAAAAGAAATTCAAGACGCAGCCCTCAGCTGGAAAAATCATGGCCACAGTGTTCTCGGACGCAGATAGTGTTATCCATGTTGATGTCCTTGATCGTGGAACAACAATAAATTCAGAGAGCTACATCTCAAGCTGCGAACTCTGAAACGACAGCTAACAAGGTTCCGAAAGGATAAGCGAAATGTTTACCTGCAGCATGACAATGGCAAACCACACACTTCACGTGCCACCACAGCAGGACTTTGAATCTCACCACCGTATGGCATCCTCCATAGAGTCTACATTTATCACCGTCTGACTTCCATCTGTTCCCGATAATGAAAGGCGATCTGCGGTGACATCATTATGCTTCTGATGAAGACGTTGAGAGAACTGAGAGACTGTGGTTGCGAAGACAGAGTGTCGACTTTTTCTGCGACGGCTTCCGAAAACTTGTTCATCGTTGGCAGAACTGTATCCAATTGGCTGGTGAGTATGTGGAAAAGTGAATATTGGTAATTAAAGATCACATTCTAAGGATTATTTCTGCATTTAATTTATTAAATATTCCCATCCAAACCCAGTTAACGAAGGTGGAAGCATTACTTTTCATTCAACCCTCGTACATACCCATTTCAGTACTTTTTTTCTCTGCTTCTAACAGTCTTTCCACACGTCACATAATTTACTACTTAATGTTTTCTGCACAGACGTAACTGCACCACTAAGTGGACTACGCCTGTCAATGTAGACTAACCTTTATGCATCCCCATATCCACACTTCAACACATGACCTGCTGCCGAGGGGAAAATAAGCATTAATGGCTGGTCTTGCCACATGACCTTGGAGGTACTAAACAACCTAAAAACGTACTACTCCTAATAGCTATAATTATTAGTCTTAAAATAATGTAAATACTGACGCAGATCTTGTGCCTGCATCAGATGTTGGAAGGACACGGAGATGCCGCGTTTGAAAGGGGCCTCCTTGGATCTCCATTTGACCAGCTGGTCGAATCATGCAATATCCAGATCTGTCGAGAGTTTGTATGTGTCTGTGGCCCGATGTTGGGCTATGTGGGAACGTGAGGGCAGGCACACACGTTACCAAGGTTCTGGTCAGCCACGTCTGACACATCGACAAGGGAGGATCGTTGTATTGTGCAGCAAGCACACTGTTATCCCTTCACTTTTGTACCTGCCGTCGGCGAACAATTAATGGACTCTCTAAAAAATTCTGTGTCATCCCGCACCATTTTTGGAGACTAGCAGCAGCTGGACCACGATTTCTTCCCACGCATGTTTAACACCATGGCACAAATGAATGAGTCTGATACGGTTCCATGATCGGGAGCCAAGGACTGCTCATGAATGGTGCCACATTGTGTTCATCAGTGCTTCGTAGTTCTTCGCAACCCTGAAAGACCATCGTTAGCAACTCTGGAGGTTGCACTGGGAGAGGTCCCATTCTTCCAGTGTCTTGGAGGTACACAGCATTGTTAGTTCTGGCGTCATGGTGTGTCGATCCATGGGATGAGGCTTCAGGTCGGTTGAAGGTCATTGAGAGAACTCTGACACCACAACTGTACTTCATAGACATCCTGTGTCCTCACGTCTTACCTCTCATGTGACAGTACCGCGATGCCATTTCTCAACAGGAAAATGCTCGTCCACACATCGCACTGGTCTCTATGAACTGTCTACGTGACGCTGAGGTACTCTCGTGGTCGGCGAGATCCCCAGATATATACGATACAGTAGTTAGTGAGTTATTCGAAATACCACAATACCACAAGCGCTACAATATCGTATTTATCCACCGACACTGGGTAAAGAAAGTGTCTCCACTGCTCCCCTGTACAGGAATACACATAATGTACACTCCTGGAAATGGAAAAAAGAACACATTGACACCGGTGTGTCAGACCCACCATACTTGCTCCGGACACTGCGAGAGGGCTGTACAAGCAATGATCACACGCACGGCACAGCGGACACACCAGGAACCGCGGTGTTGGCCGTCGAATGGCGCTAGCTGCGCAGCATTTGTGCACCGCCGCCATCAGTGTCAGCCAGTTTGCCGTGGCATACGGAGCTCCATCGCAGTCTTTAACACTGGTAGCATGCCGCGACAGCGTGGACGTGAACCGTATGTGCGTTGACGGACTTTGAGCGAGGGCGTATATTGGGCATGCGGGAGGCCGGGTGGACGTACCGCCGAATTGCTCAACACGTGGGGCGTGAGGTCTCCACAGTACATCGATGTTGTCGCCAGTGGTCGGCGGAAGGTACACGTGCCCGCCGACCTGGGACTGGACCGCAGCGACGCACGGATGCACGCCAAGACCGTAGGATCCTACGCAGTGCCGTAGGGGACCGCACCGCCACTTCCCAGAAAATTAGGGACACTGTTGCTCCTGGGGTATCGGCGAGGACCATTCGCAACCGTCTCCATGAAGCTGGGCTACGGTCCCGCACACCGTTAGGCCGTCTTCCGCTCACGCTCCAACATCGTGCAGCCCGCCTCCAGTGGTGTCGCGACAGGCGTGAATGGAGGGACGAATGGAGACGTGTCGTCTTCAGCGATGAGAGTCGCTTCTGCCTTGGTGCCAATGATGGTCGTATGCGTGTTTGGCGCCGTGCAGGTGAGCGCCACAATCAGGACTGCATACGACCGAGGCACACAGGGCCAACACCCGGCATCATGATGTGGGGAGCGATCTCCTACACTGGCCGTACACCACTGGTGATCGTCGAGGGGACACTGAATAGTGCACGGTACATCCAAACCGTCATCGGACCCATCGTTCTACCATTCCTAGACCGGCAAGGGAACTTGCTGTTCCAACAGGACAATGCACGTCCGCATGTATCCCGTGCCACCCAACGTGCTCTAGAAGGTGTAAGTCAACTACCCTGGCCAGCAACACCTCCGGATCTGTCCCCCATTGAGCATGTTTGGGACTGGATGAAGCGTCGTCTCACGCGGTCTGCACGTCCAGCACGAACGCTGGTCCAACTGAGGCGCCAGGTGCAAATGGCAAGGCAAGCCGTTCCATAGGACTACATCCAGCATCTCTACGATCGTCTCCATGGGAGACTAGCAGCCTGCATTGCTGCGAAAGGTGGATATACACTATACTAGTGCCGACATTGTGCATGCTCTGTTGCCTGTGTCTATGTGCCTGTGGTTCTGTCAGTGTGATCATGTGATGTATCTGACCCCAGGAATGTGTCAATAAAGTTTCCCCTTCCTGGGACAATGAATTCACGGTGTTCTTATTTCAATTTCCAGGAGTGTATATAAGAATACAGGTTGTAGACAAGCTTGGGTCTTTTTGAGGCAATAATTTACCAACAGCCGTATGTATTGTAGAAATTTATTTTATTTTATGAACTTCTATGTGCTACCGGTTTCGGCATTACATTGATGCCATCTTCAGGCCCCACTCGTCATAGTCGTAAAATCGCTATACACGGAAGGAGCCATATAACTGGATCCGTGAATCAAATCGTCCTGCAACAGCTTTTGGTGGCCAGGCGACACAGACTCATAGCACATAGAAGTTCATAAAATAAAATAAATTTCTACAATACACACGGCTGTTGGTAGATTATTGCATCAAGAAGTTCATGCCAGCCGTCGTCCCACGATCCACAATGGATCAACGAAGAAGCTTGGGTCTGGGCGTGAGTAGTGCACTGGTAGCCTAATGGTAAAGCGACCGCCTGCGATAAATAGGAAATCTAGGTTCGAGTACCGATCTGACACAAGTTTTCATTGTCGTCATACCATTATGCAACGAATGACAGCCTATATTCGCAACCGTAAATACATTTTATGTACTCCCTAGATATGTTGGATGTTAACTCAATCCCGACGCCAGCATGCATGATATTATGGACCAGTTGCAACTGTTGTGGACTAGTTTGCCACAGGAGAGAATACGACGGCTTTATATCACCCTTTCTAACTGCATTAGTGCCTAAATCCAAGCCAAAGTAGTTGAAACGTTATATTAACAAGCAACAAAATCACGACGTAACTCCTGAACCTCGTGATATATATATATATATATATATATATATATATATATATATATATGAAAATGGCGGTGGTTTGGGGTCAGTGGAAAGCATGGTATAGGGCGTCTGGCTCGGGTCCTAGAAGTAATAGATTTGTAACAGTTTGCTGTGTGTAGCTGTGGTGTCACCTGCTGCTCTGATTGCTGCTGCATATATATATATATATATATATATATATATATATAGAGAGAGAGAGAGAGAGAGAGAGAGAGAGAGAGAGAAACTCCGCCTAAGCCGGTCCCAAGCCCGGTTGTAAAAGGAGGAGGGGGAGGAGTAACACCTCGTAAAAAAACCTTGGTTCACCTGGCCCGGGTGATAGTACCTTGTGAGGGTCCCTTGCCAGGGATACGGCGAAGACCTCAACGGTAGGGAAGACGGAGATGAAGATCATCGGTACGGCGGAACTGGCGGAAGAGGCAAGCATTATCAACAAGATAAAGCATATTGAAAAGCCCAGACACGTCTGTGTGGCAACCACCGGTACTCTGGCCAGCGTCTGTTCACCATGTGAGGTGCGGCTGAACACCAAGCTCCAGGAACTAACAATCCCTGGTTCTAACTACCCAGCATTAGCTGGAACTTAATTACAAGCAGTATGATTCGTACAAGTAAAATTAATATTACCCCAGGTGGCCAATCCACTCGCCCTGTGGCGACAACCAAGCTATCGGATTCTGGGGAGCTTGGGCTCGTACGACAGAGAAAGTCGGAGTTCTCTAGTAAACGTCCACGAAAGTCCCATACATTTATTGGCACTTTTAACATTCAGACACTAATTCAGACAGGCAAACTTCATAATCTTACAACAGAACTCAACAAACAGAAAATTCAAATCCTTGCTCTCCAAGAGACCAGATTCACTGATTCAGAAACAATAGACTACAACAATTACCGTATCTTTAAAAGTAAAACAGACAAGAAAATTGGCAAAGGAGCTGCAATATTTGGCATGGCTTTTATTGTAAATAAGGACACCCTTGACTCTGTTATAGACATAAATCAAATCAGTAACAGACTAATGACCATGCGAATCAAGCACACCAACAAAATATATACATTTATTAATGTTCATGCACCTACCAACATTGCCAACAAAAAAGAACCGGAGAAGACAGAAAAATTTTGGGAAAAACTCGAAACTGAAATGTCCAAAATTCCAGAGGAGGATGTAAAAATTCTTCTAGGGGATTTCAACGCGCAAATTGGCAAAGAGAGGAACTATAAAAAAACAGTCGGTAATTACCCTGCACACAAATTCACAAACAAGAACGGCATGAGACTCATCGAGTTATGTCAGCAAAACAACCTAAAAATCGTGACAACATCACTTCGAAAAGACCCCAATAAACAAAAAACATGGACATCACCAAACCTTCAGCTTGGTGAATTTCAAATAGACCATGTTGCGATCTCCTATGACTTCCAGAAAGAAATACACGACGTTCAAGTCCGCAGAGGGGCAAATATAGATTCTGACCACTACCTTACCAGAGTTAAAATTAAATTCACTCCAAAAAGGAAACGCCAAAGGAAATCACCACTAATTCCCAAATTTGACTTGAAAAATATCAAGGAATCAGAAATTACAGAAGCATGGGATAAACAACCAACAAACAACTGGAAAGATTTCCGAACGAAAATTATACAGAAAGCAAGAGATTTGATTCCGTTAAAGAAAATATCCAAGCATCCATGGTGGAATTCGAATTGTGATAACGCATTAGAAGAGAGACAACAAGCCTTTTTAAATTACAATTGTGACAAATCAGAAACCACACAACAAACATTTTTCAAAGTGAGAAAACAAACAGCTAAAATACTTAGACAGACTAAAAGAAAATACCTTAATGAACAACTAAACACAATTGAAGAAAACTTTAGGAACCACAACACTCAAGATTTTTATAAAATATTCGCAAATCAAATCAAAGGATACACTCCACAAAATCTCTGCTTCCGGAAACAGAATGGAAAATTGGCACTAACTAACAAAGAAAATTGCCAAGAACTAGCTAAATATTTCTCACAACTCCTAAATTGCCCACAACCAAGTACAAGATTCCCCAGATTACAACCAGAACACACGAATGAGACTTCACCACCACCATCTCAAGAAGAAATTTATAGTCACATTAGAAAACTCAAAAACAATAAATCATCGGGAGAAGATGGAATTGTAGCTGAACTACTGAAAAACCTTGGTCCAAATTCGTTAAAAGAGATCACTAGCATCATCCAAGAAATTTGGCAGACAGAAAATATCCCAGAGGAGTGGAAGTGTGCACTAATTCACCCATTGCACAAAAAGGGAGAGAGATCAGACGTAAACAACTACAGAGGCATTTCACTTTTACCAGTTACCTACAAAATTCTATCTGCATGTCTCCTAAAGAGGGCACAAGAACAACTAGAACATACAATTTCAGACTACCAAGCAGGCTTTCGTCCTAATAGATCATGCCCGGAACAGATATTCAACCTTAAAACTATTTTAAAGATTAAAGCAATCAGGTCAAAACCAATAATCTGCACATTCGTTGATTTCAAAAAGGCATACGATTCCATAGACAGACAGTCTCTATGTCACATTCTCGAAGAACGAGGCCTAGACACTAAAACCCGAAAACTAATTGAACAAACACTAACAGAAACCAAATCAAAAATTAAATTCAGAGGGGAAATTTCGGAACCATTCTCAATTAAAACAGGAGTAAGACAAGGAGATGGGATCTCACCACTATTATTCAATATAGTTTTGGACAAAGTTATGAAAGAGTGGGAAGTAACACTAAGGAAACAAAGCTTGTGGAAGCCAATTGAACTAGGAAGAGGTAAAGGAAAATTGAACATCCCTTATTTAGCGTTTGCAGATGACTTGGCAATTATAACTGACAGTGAAGAAACAGCAGTAAAACAAATTGAGACACTTAAAGAATGTGCTGAGAAGGTTGGCCTGCAAATCTCCTTTGAGAAGACAGAATTCATCTGCTCAAAATTAGATATTTCGAAACTAAAAACAAAGTATGGTGAAATAACTAGAGTCAAGCACTTTAAGTATCTCGGTGAAGTTATTGAACCAACAGGACTTGAGAAAATAGCACAAAAAAACCGATTACAGAAAATCAAGAAAGCATTCGGACTTATTCAAAATATATATAACAAGAAATGTCTATCAAAAGGCACTAAAATCAGACACTACAACACAGTCATCAAACCAACAGTCACATATGCAAGTGAAACACTCTCCCTGAATAGAAAATTAGATTTACACGAAATTAAGAAAGTAGAGAGAAAAATTATTAGAAAAATCCTAGGACCACGATACACACAAGATGGATACAGGCTGCAGACTACCGAGACAACCGAAAAAATATCAAACATCGAGGCAGATATCAGGAAGAGGCGGATGAAGTTTTATGGACATATAGACAGATTACCTGGAAACAGGTTAACTAAACGTCTATTGGACTATATGACATCACTTAAGGCAACAATACCCTGGGTAACTGAAGTTAAGAAGGATTTGAAAAAGGCAAAAATTGACATAACAAACACATCAGACCGGGATACATTCAGAAGAAAAATCGACAAGTGGAAGTTTACTCCAGAGACGGAATCTAAACCTTTCCGACCAAAGTGGACCGAAGAAAGGAAGAAGACCTTTGGGGAGGCAATGAAGAAATACTGGGAAAATAAGAAGAACATTAAGAAATGTTAATCACCTGCTTATCGTTCTCCCATGGGGACATTCGCTAATAATAATAATAATATAGAGAGAGAGAGAGAGAGAGAGAGAGAGAGAATCAACAACAACAACAAAGTAATTATTGAAGAGTAATGAAATTTCGACAATAAATTTCTCTTGGTAACATATTTAAGCGATTAACACTGGTCCCGGCGGAGGTTCGAGTCCTGCCTCGGGCATGGGTGTGTGTGTTTGTCCTTAGGATAATTTAGGTTAAGTAGTGTGTAAGCTTAGGAACTGATGACCTTAGCAGTTAAGTCCCATAAGATTTCACACACATTTGAACCATTTTTGATTAACACTGCGAGATCATCGGTAATGTAGGCGCAAGATAAGCCACTGAAAATGTGAAATGCTGGTACATTAATAACAGGTGTAGCCGCCAGAATGCAGAATGAAAGCATGCAGACGTGCATCCATTATGCTGTACAGGTGTCGGATGTCAGTTTATGGGAAGAAATCTCATGCCTATGGTATATGGTCGGTCAATACAGGAACGATGAGACTGGAGTTATCGACCGATGATGCCCATATGTGCTCCATTTGAGACAGATCTAGTGATCGAGCGGGCCAAGGAAACATGTCGACACTCTGTAGAGCATGTTGTGTATGATGGGCGAGCGTTATCCTCTTGGTAAACAGCCCCTGGGATGCTGTTCATGAATGGCAGCACAACAGGTCCAATCACCAGACTGAGGTACAAATTTCCAGCCAGGCTACGTGTGAGAGCCAGAAGAGTGCTCCTGCTGTGATGCGAAATTGTACGCCTGATCATAACCTCAGGTGTAGGCCCAGTTTGTTTAGCACGAGCACATGTTGGTTGAAGGCCCTCAACTGGCCACCTTTAACCAACACACAGCCATTAGTAGCTCCTAGGCACAACCAGCTTTCGTCAAAAAACGCAACAGACATCCACCCTGCTCTCCAACGAGCTCTTGCTTGACACCACTGAAGCCGTTAATGGCCAGTCAGTGGAAAGCATGGTATAGGGCGTCTGGCTCTGGTCCTAGAAGTAATAGATTTGTAACAGTTTGCTGTGTAGCTGTGGTGTCACCTGCTGCTCTGATTGCTGCTGCAGATGCAGTACGATGCACCAGACCCAATAGGTGGCGCATTGGTTAGCACACTGGACTCACTTTCGGGAGGACGACGGTTCAAACTGCGTCCGGGATTCACATTTAAGTTTCCCGTGATTTCGCTAAATCGCTCCAGGCAAATGCGGGGATGGTTCCTTTGAAAGGGCACGACAGATTTCCTTCTCCATCCTTGATGCAATACGACCTTGTGCTCCGTCTCTAATGACCTCGATGTCGACGATAACCTCAGTCTTCCTTCCGTTCTTACGATGGTCTTCCATCTCGGTAGTGCCACGTGGCGGTCCAGATCCCACTCTTCTTGCGATCATACATTATCGTGACAAGCGCGATCAACAATCATATACAGTGGCTACATTCCTGCCACGTCATTCTGTAGTATCACAGAATGAACACCCAGATTCTCGTAGACCAAGTACTCGAGCTCGTCGAAACTCAGTGAAATGTTGATAATGGCGTCTTTGTCATCTTGGAAGCGTTCTTGAGTAGCATCGAGTTTACTCGTCCAATCTGAAAGGTAACTAACGTTCACCACCGTTACAGCGTGTACTTAAAGCAAACCTGATGTGCATCCTCATACTGACGCCACTAGCGTCTCTGTTATGCAACTCGCGCAATATGAATAGACACCATCTTTTAGATACAGAAAGACGCCTATCAAATCGCTTATGTCTCACAACTCCATCTTGGTATTACGATTTCTTTCGCGTCTATGTCTACATCTGAAGACGACGTGACAATACTGGAACTGTCACAAATAAATAAATAACTAATAGATATATGTATTTTAATGTTGTTGTTGTTGTGGTCTTCAGTCCTGAGACTGGTTTGATGCAGCTCTCCATGCTACTCTATCCTGTGCAAGCTTCTTCATCTCCCAGTATCTACTGCAACCTACATCCTTCTAAATCTGCTTAGTGTATTCATCTCTTGGTCTCCCCCTACGATTTTTACCCTCCACACTGCCCTCCAATGCTAAATTTGTGATCCCTTGATGCCTCAAAACATGTCCTACCAACCGATCCCTTCTTCTAGTCAAGTTGTGCCACAAACTTCTCTTCTCCCCAATGCTATTCAATACCTCCTCATTAGTTACGTGATCTACCCACCTTATCTTCAGCATTCTTCTGTAACACCACATTTCGAAAGCTTCTATTCTCTTCTTGTCCAAACTAGTTATCGTCCATGTTTCACTTCCATACATGGCTACACTCCATACAAATACTTTCAGAAATGACTTCCTGACACTTAAATCTATACTCGATGTTAACAAATTCCTCTTCTTGAGAAACGCTTTCCTTGCCATTTCCAGTCTACATTTTATATCCTCTCTACTTCGACCATCATCGGTTATTTTACTCCCTAAATAGCAAAACTCCTTTACTACTTTAAGTGTCTCATTTCCTAATCTAATTCCCTCAGCATCACCCGACTTAATTTGACTACATTCCATTATCCTCGTTTTGCTTTTGTTGATGTTCATCTTATATCCTCCTTTCAAGACACTGTCCATTCCGTTCAACTGCTCTTCCAAGTCCTTTGCTGTCTCTGACAGAATTACAATGTCATCGGCGAACCTCAAAGTTTTTACTTCTTCTCCATGAATTTTAATACCTACTCCGAATTTTTCTTGTGTTTCCTTTACTGCTTGCTCAATATACAGATTGAATAACATCGGGGAGAGGCTACAACCCTGTCTTACTCCTTTCCCAACCACTGCTTCCCTTTCATGCCCCTCGACTCTTATAACTGCCATCTGGTTTCTGTACAAACTGTAAATAGCCTTTCGCTCCCTGTATTTTACCCCTGCCACCTTCAGAATTTGAAAGAGAGTATTCCAGTTAACATTGTCAAAAGCTTTCTCTAAGTCTACAAATGCTAGAAACGTAGGTTTGCCTTTTCTTAATCTTTCTTCTAAGATAAGTCGTAAGGTCAGTATTGCCTCACGTGTTCCAACATTTCTACGGAATCCAAACTGATCTTCCCCGAGGTCGGCTTCTACCAGTTTTTCCATTCGTCTGTAAAGAATTCGCGTTAGTATTTTGCAGCTGTAACTTATTAAACTGATAGTTCGGTAATTTTCACATCTGTCAACACCTGCTTTCTTTGGGATTGGAATTATTATATTCTTCTTGAAGTCTGAGGCTATTTCGCCTGTTTCATACATCGTGCTCACCAGATGGTAGAGTTTTGTCATGACTGGCTCTCCCGAGGCCATCAGTAGTTCAAATGGAATGTTGTCTACTCCCGGGGCCTTGTTTTGACTCAGGTCTTTCAGTGCTCTGTCAAACTCTTCACGCAGTATCTTATCTCCCATTTCGTCTTCATCTACATCCTCTTCCATTTCCATAATATTGTCCTCAAGTACATCGCCCTTGTATAAACCCTCTATATACTCCTTCCACCTTTCTGCCTTCCCTTCTTTGCTTAGAACTGGGTTGCCATCTGAGCTCTTGATATTCATACAAGTGGTTCTCTTCTCTCCAAAGGTCTCTTTAATTTTCCTGTAGGCAGTATCTATCTTACCCCTAGTGAGACAAGCCTCTACATCCTTACATTTGTCCTCTAGCCATCCCTGCTTAGCCATTTTGCACTTCCTGTCGATATCATTTTTGAGACGTCTGTATTCCTTTTTGCCTGCTTCATTTACTGCATTTTTGTATTTTCTCCTTTCATCAATTAAATTCAATATTTCTTCTGTTACCCAAGGATTTCTATTAGCCCTCGTATTTTAATATGTATGTAAAATTGATCATTTTATAGGAGTGAAGTTGAGAGCAATGAGATAAGGTGGAAAAAAAGAAGCGAGAAAAAGGAGACTGTCTGCTCACTAGTACTGGAAATTATTTTATCATTATCAAAGAGATGTGTGCAGAAAGTTCTTCAGCTTCTTCTTCGCTTTCCGTGATGCTGTAACGTTCACAAGCTTCGTGGGCGTAGTTTTTGGAGATGTATAGTAACTACGAAAGAGAACAATATCGTTTCATGGGAATACGGCCATTACAAGAAGAAGAGACAGAGTGATAGAACATGTGTTAACATGGTACTAGAGGGAGCTGCAGGTTGCAAGTGCTACTATGAGATGAAAATGTTGACACAGGAGAGATGGGCTGCATAAAAATTTAACGCAGATGAGTGGGAAAAAGAAACCCGTAGTGTTAAGATAATGCATTAGTAGTACATTGCTTGATGAAGTTACGACGGTTAAATATGCAAGCGTAACGTTTGCAAAGCGATATCAAATTTAATGAGCATCTGAGGACTGTGTTAGGAAAGGCGAATGGCCGACTTCGGTTTATTGGCATAATTTTGGGAAAGTGTGTTTCATCTGGAAAAGGGACGACATATAAGATGCCATTGAAACCAGTTCTTAAGTACTGCTCGACTGTTCGGGATCCGTAAGTGGTCGGATTAAAGGGAAACGTCTAATCAATTCAGAGGCGGGCTGCTAGATCTTTTACCGGTAGGTTTGAACATGACGCAAGTATTAGGGAGATGCTGCGGGAACTCAAATGGGAATCCGTGGCGAGAAGGGGTGACGTTCTTTTCGAGGATCACTATTGAGAAAACGTAGACAACCAAGGCTGCCTGCAGAACGATTCTACTGTCGCCAACCTTTTCAAAAAAAAAGGACCAAAGATGAACGCAGCCGTGAAGTCACCATACGGTGCCAGGTTCACCATTCTTCACGCACAGAGACTCAGAGACTGGAGATGAAAATCCCCACACTCAGAAATTTCGCGTAAGGACCACGAAGGTAAGATACGAGAAATTAGAGCTCATTAGTAGACATATGGACAGTGGTTTTTTCCCTTTCTCTATTTGCGAGTGGAACAGAAGAGGATATGACTCTCCGCCAGATACAGTACGTTGGCTTCAGGAGTATGCATGTAGATGTTCATATGAATGTAGAATATATATACCCTGTGAAGACAGATGATAAGGCTGGGATAGAGGGAAGAACACTGAAAAGAAGGGTCAAGATGAAAGGACATACGAATGTCACATAGTGTATCTAGTTAAGCTGTAACGATAGGCAGGAAAGAATTTGTACTGGGCAGAAATAATGAATTATTATTACTGTATAAAAATTTGTTATGTTCTACTTTTATACTTGCAGTCTCCTACGGAGACATTCAGCAAACTTCACTTGGTTTATAGATGTACTTAGTATCAGCCGTCATATTCAATGTTTCTTCTCAGATAATCACGAACGGCGAGATCTTTCATGATCAGTTCCAACTGTTTCAAGTCAACTTATACCAAGATCTTTTTAACAGGTGTTCTGTAGGAAAAGGAGGCTAGAAATACATCCTCTGTCAATGTCGTTAGATCATAATAAGTAGTTGCATTCAGTTGATTTAATATTGCTTTATAGAATTCAACTACACGTTTCGGGAAACAATGCTCTTAACATAATAATGCTGACTTTTAGTTTGTGGCGTTTATTAAATAAAGTAAAATAAAAGAAACATTGGAATGTAAGTCCTAGTATTTCTTAAATACGTCCACTTCACAGTAAAGAAACGCACAACTAGCCGCGCACTGTGCATATGCAGCGTGTGTTTATATTTCCACTGATATTGTTTGCTATTATTTGCTTCCATAGAGTACGAAGTACTTATAAATATTCACATGCGTTAAAATAAACCCAAGAGCCTGTTAAAACTTCCAGTTCTATAGTTATCTATTTGCACATTAAGAACATCGTTGAACTTCTCCTCATGAATCGTACTTTCTAATTCTTCCAGCAAATCGAGCTTGCTTCGTCCTTTCTTTTCCATGTGCAGGTCGCCTTCTATATTGTTTAAGGTTGGCCTGTTTCTTACAAGTGATCGGCTGCTGTTCTGATACTTCCTCAGTCTGAATACGTCTTTGTGTTCTTGGTATCTGACCGAAAAATTTCTTCCTGTTTGTTCAACATATTTTGTATAATAAAACGCGCTGTGTATTTTATGCACTCCCTGCTTTTCAGTTTTGTTCACCTTATTGTTGATATCGTTTTAGGTTATGTGTGACTAAATTCTTTTTCTGGAACGCTACTTTGACCCTGCGAGGCTGAAAAATGCTTTTTATCTTTTGTAAGTCTGTTGCTCTATATGGCGTACGGCCCACCTTGATTATACTTCAGTTCGTGTCTTCTCTCTTCAGTCTTACACAGCAGTTTTTACTGATATCTACATTGCAAAATTTGTTAACTGCAGTCTTCTTAAAAACGTTCAGTTCTATCTCATTACTACTGATAAATTTGTGACATGACTGTCACATATCGCTATGCGCTATCGTTTCATTTTTCCGCCACTATTTCGCGACTCTTTTATTGCATGTACTGGGCATGTTTGATAGAGAGGAAAGATCTGTGTTTTTCTCGATGGGATGGTGTGTTCCCATTCTGGCCTCCACTTCCCGTTTGTCGGTAGAAGGTAGCTCGTGAGTCTCCTTTGGGGAGATGGGCATCCCCAGGAAGCTGAGCAATTTCGCAAAGTGCTTTTGTTGGTGCCTGTCATTTCTGGTGGGCAGAGATCACCGTGACGTCATTACCGTCCTCATAGAATAATTGAGCACGACATTTTTACTGTACGTACATCAAAGAATGGGACGTCATGGTTCCGGCCGAGCGGCACGAGAAAGTATTTTCGTGTATCCAGCCGAATGACTTGCTCCTGCCACCGTTCTCAGTGCGGAGAGTTTGACCAATCAGTGGGACACTGCTCCAGGCCCGTACGAACCTCTTATATAATAGTATGCATTTTGTAGGCGAAGAATGGGAAGTTTCTACTGCGTTCCCCTGTTTAATCGCGAAGTAAGGGATATTCTGGATAATGACATTGGCGGTCTGACTGGCAAATCTGAGCTGATTCTGAAGAAATGTAGGTTTTGCAATTGCTTTAGCACGTTGCGTAATTTCAGCAATTTGCAACATACTTCTTCTACCACGCAACTTATATTGTCTGTTTGATTATAATTTTAGTCTTTTTTTCATCTCGCTGACTTTGAATTCAAGAGCTACCCAGAAGAGGAACCATTGCTGCATTTTCTCCACACAGTCTCCCAGTCTCCCCCCCCCCCCCCCCCGCCACCACAGGATTAGCGCTATCTTGTGTAATTTCTACTGAGATTTTAGAGACCTGTGCTCTTTGTCAATTTTTGTGAATAGTTAGCATCATACAGAGCAAATAAAAATCTGTTATAGTCACGATTGGCTTGGATTTCAAGATCCCATAATTGCCTATAACTGTTCCATGCTCATTCGACCCACAAATAGCAAATGTTATCTGTTGTATACGTAAGCTATTGTTCTCTCTATGACGGCGTTTTCGTTTCATGCAGCTGCTGATCGAAGTTAAAAACACATTAATCATCGAGTTTCAAAGTACAACAACCACTACCTCACATTCGAAAAATGGATAATGTTAAAGGTCACTGAACTCCTATAGCAAATATTGATGAGGGAATCTGTCTTTGCAACGACAATTCCAGTAATCGCCTCATCATTATGAACCAAATCGGGATGGGTGGCACAGTGCTTGAACCCCGATACTTTGCTTGGTAGGACGGTTACACGTTCCAGTTTGCTGAATGTGTTCTGCGCTTACGTTTACCACAACAGTGTGACGCTTCCTTCAGTTTCCCTGTTCGCCAGGTGTGCAGCTACTTCGGCCTCCCTCAGCGTCTCCTACTGGCTGTCGCGGGCCTCCGCATTCCACCGCCTGTGGCCGGCGTTCACACGTCACTTAGCACGGCCGCTGTGTACACAGCCGATGCATTAGGAGGCTGCAGGCCGAGCAGCAGACACCCGGTGGTCACTCTGTGTTCCCCCAGGTTCCGGTCGACACCTAACAGAGGCCCTGTTGAGACTGCACCGAACTGGGAGCTCCGCGCTGACTACCATCACTGTGCGTTTCAGTAACGAGTTGCTCTAAACCACGTGATGTCTCATGTTGTCTCGGAGTGTCTCATTCTTGAAGAGTATTGTCATTCATTGTTCTGTCTCAGTTACATGTTTTCTTTAAAAAAAATTGTTGGTATCTTTCGATTACCCAGGATCTCTTCAGATCTAAAACAAAGTAAAATAAATATGTACCATCTAACATTTTATAATAAGTATGAAATATGAACTCTAAATAAATGTGGACTATAGCTAACAAGGAAAGGATTTGGTGCGATCGAATTTTTGAAATTATCTATATGGTGATGTAGGTATCACACACTGCAGGCAATGATCCTGGTGGGCCCTCATTTGCGAGAAACTGACGAAAAAAATATTCCGAATTTTGTGACACTCTGTAGCGTTAAAAAAAGTTGCATTCTGTAGTCTGACTGTGTGGTATAAAGGATAGTATTAGACTTTATATGCATGTGTTGTGGGTTCGAATTTCGTCAGATGCACTACATTTTTAAAAATTTTTAAATCTTTATCGAAATTAGTTAGATCATTATTTTTATTCAGTTAATTGGTTAAAATGTATTTAATTTATATTTCTTTATCACAGCGTCATCGTCACTATACGAAATTTTTTTGTTTTGTTTTTTCTTTATATCATTCTTATTCCAATCGGAATTTTTGCGAATATGAATTTAATTATATCTATCTGTTATAATATTTAATAGTTTTTTCTTTATATCATTCTTTTTCCAATCGAAATTTTTGCGAATATGAATTTAATTATATTTATCTGTTATAATATTTAATTAATTGAAGATACCGACCAAAAACCGAAATCACCTATTTATATCTGTACAATGGCGTGAAAGAAATATTTTTTCACCAGATGTGGAATTTCTTTGTGCGGTGAGCGTCATACAAACATTTAAAACGTAATCTAAATACATATTGCCCTATGGATAAAATAACGTAGATGAAAATTTAAATGAAAGACGTGTTTATAAGTGAAACGCAATTCAAGCAAAATGAGAAGTAGATATAATGAATGTGATTTTGTGGACAAAAAATCAGGGTGATAAAACAAAAGAAATTAAATCGAGATTAATACATAACATTAATTTAAAAAACATGATTTCAAGTCGAGAAAGAATGATAGAAAGAAAGATGAAACAAATGTAAAAGTTCATACAACGATCAAAATGATGATACAAGGAACAGGAATAAAAAATTATATTTAGACCAGTTAATTGAATAAAAACAATGAGCAAAGTCATTTCGATAAAGAAGTAAAAAAACTTAACTCCACCTGACGAGATTCGCACACAGAGCCTTCTACATGCCAAGCTGTTTTCTATCCGCTCTACCATGCAACCACACTATTTCATGAACCTTTTTAACGTTATTGAGTGTCACACAAATTCCGAATTTTTTTCATCAATTACTCCAAATGAGGGCCCACCAGGGCGAATGGCTGCAGTGTGTGAATCTGGGTTCTTGACCTAAATCACAGCAAACATAGTTTCAAAAAGTCGGTCGCATCGCTGGGAATCTCTCCTTGCAAGTAGTTGCGTCAGCAGCCTGTCTTGACTACTCAGAACCACCTATCAGACTACCGTGTTTCACGGTGAATGTTTTAAAAAGGTTTATATGGGGGTAGGGGAGAGAGAGGTAGGAGGGGGAAAGGGAAGTAGAGTGAGGATGATTGCGGGAGGAAAAAGGAAACAAATAAGGATGGTGGAGATGTTATGGATTTAATAGGACGTGTCTTGCTAAAATTATAAAACGTATAATTGCGTAAAAATTATCCTTAAAATACTATTATTATAGAACAATGAGTACGGCAAATGTGTATGGCATAAAATAGTTAAATCATGAAATGGAGCGAGGGGTACTGAGAGCGGGGAGAGAAATTAAGTGATGGGGGAGGGAGGGTAGTGGCAGAGATGTTATGGGATTAACAAGAGAGGGTCTTATATTGAAATTGGAAAACGTCAGTTACGTAAAAGATCTTCAGTTAAAATACCAAAAGCGTAGACCGAATGATGTGTAAAAATGTAAAGGGGGAAAAAATAGTGGAAGCAACGTAGCTGAAACTAAATTAGTGTCTTAAGAAATAAACAGTGTAAAACTTTGAAAGTATAAAACCGTAAAAAACAAAATTGTATATAAAGTTTCCTTAAAATATTAAAGTTTTAGGCATAGAACAATGGAAGTATAAACTGTGAATTATATAAAAGCGTTAGAACTGCATGAAATGTCATTAAATATTACAAAATTTTAGAAAACCTTGAAAGTACAAAACCGTCAAAAGTTGTTGTTGTTATTGTGGTCATCAGTCCTGAGACTGGTTTGATGCAGCTCTCCATGCTACTCTATCCTGTGCAAGCTTCTTCATCTCCCAGTACCTACTGCAACCTACATCCTTCTGAATCTGCTTAGTGTATTCATCTCTTGGTCTCCCCCTACGATTTTTACCCTCCACGCTGCCCTCCAATACTAAATTGGTGATCCCTTGATGCCTCAGAACATGTCCTACCAACCGATCCCTTCTTCTGGTCAAGTTGTGCCACAAACTTCTCTTCTCCCCAATCCTATTCAATACTTCTTCATTAGTTACGTGATCTACCCATCTAATCTTCAGCATTCTTCTGTAGCACCACATTTCGAAAGCTTCTATTCTCTTCTTGTCCAAACTATTTACCGTCCATGTTTCGCTTCCATACATGGCTACACTCCATACAAATACTTTCAGAAACGACTTCCTGACACTTAAATCTATACTCGATGTTAACAAATTTCTCTTCTTCAGAAACGCTTTCCTTGCCATTGCCAGTCTACATTTTATATCCTCTCTACTTCGACCATCATCAGTTATTTTGCTCCCCAAATAGCAAAACTCCTTTACTACTTTAAGTGTCTCATTTCCTAATCTAATACCCTCAACATCACCCGACTTAATTCGACTACATTCCATTATCCTCGTTTTGCTTTTGTTGATGTTCATCTTATATCCTCCTTTCAAGACACTGTCCATTCCGTTCAACTACTCTTCCAAGTCCTTTGCTGTCTCTCACAGAATTACAATGTCATCGGCGAACCTCAACGTTTTTATTTCTTCTCCATGGATTTTAATACCTACTCCGAATTTGCTTGCTCAATATACAGATTGAATAACATCGGGGAGGGGCTACAACCCCGTCTTACTCCCTTCCCAACCACTGCTTCCCTTTCATGTCCCTCGACTCTTATAACTGCCATCTGGTTTCTGTACAAATTGTAAATAGCCTTTCGCTCCCTGTATTTTACCCCTGCCACCTTTAGAATTTGAAAGAGAGTATTCCAGTCAACATTGTCAAAAGCTTTCACTAAGTCTACAAATGCTATAAACGTAGGTTTGCCTTTCCGTAATCTTTCTTCTAAGATAAGTCGTAAGGTCAGTATTGTCTCACGTGATCAATATTTCTACGGAATCCAAACTGATCTTCCCCTAGGTCGGCTTCTACTAGTTTTTCCATTCGTCTGTAAAGAATCCGTGTTAGTATTTTGCAGCAGTGGCTTATTAAACTGATTGTTCGGTAATTTTCACATCTGTCAACACCTGCTTTCTTTGGGATTGGAATTATTATATTCTTCTTGAAGTCTGAGGGTATTTCGCCTGTTTCATACATCTTGCTCACCAGATGGTAGTTTTGTCAGGACTGGCTCTCCCAAGGCCGTCAGTAGTTCCAGTGGAATGTTGTCTACTCCGGGGGCCTTGTTTCGACTCAGGTCTTTCAGTGCTCTGTCAAACTCTTCACGCAGTATCATATCTCCCATTTCATCTTCATCTACATCCTCTTCCATTTCCATAATATTGTCCTCAAGTACATCGCCCTTGTATAGACCCTCTAATACTCCTTCTACCTTTCTGCCTTCCCTTTTTTGCTTAGAAGTGGGTTTCTATCTGAGCTCTTGATGTTCATACAAGTGGTTCTTTTATCTCCAAAGGTCTCTTTAATTTTCCTGTAGGCAGTATCTATCTTACGCCTATTGAGATAAGCCTCTACATCCTTGCATTTGTCCTCTAGCCATCCCTGCTTAGCCATTTTGCACTTCCTGTCGATCTCATTTTTGAGACGTTTGTATTCCTTTTTGCCTGCTTCATTTACTGCATTTTCATATTTTCTCCTTTCATCAATTAAATTCAATATTTCTTCTGTTACCCAAGGATTTCTACTAGCCCTCGTCTTTTTAACTACTTGATCCTCTGCTGCCTTCACTACTTCATCCCTCAAAGCTACCCATTCTTCTTCTACTATATTTCTTTCCCCCATTCCTGTCAATTGTTCCCTTATGCTCTTCCTGAAACTCTGTACAGCCTCTGGTTCTTTCAGTTTATCCAGGTCCCATCTCCTTAAATTCCCACCTTTTTGCAGTTTCTTCAGTTTTAATCTACAGGTCATAACCAATGGATTGTGGTCAGAGTCCACATCTGCCCCTGGAAATGTCTTACAATTTAAAACCTGGTTCCTAAATCTCTGTGTTACCATTATATAATCTATCTGATACCTTTTAGTATCTCCAGGGTTCTTCCATGTATACAATCTTCTATTATGATTCTTAAACCAAGTGTTAGCTATGATTAAGTTGTGCTCTGTGCAAAATTCTACCAGGCGGCTTCCTCTTTCATTTCTTAGCCCCAATCCATATTAACCTACTACGTTTCCTTCTCTCCCTTTTCCTACACTCGAATTCCAGTCACCCATGACTATTAAATTTTCGTCTCCCTTCACTATCTGAATAATTTCTTTTACTTCATCATACATTTCTTCAATTTCTTCGTTATCTGCAGAGCTAGTTGGCATATAAACTTGTACTACTGTAGTAGGTGTGGGCTTCGTATCTATCTTGGCCACAATAATGCGTTCACTATGCTGTTTGTAGTAGCTTACCCGCATTCCTATTTTCCTATTCATTATTAAACCTACTCCTGCATTACCCCTATTTGACTTTGTGTTTATAACCCTGTAGTCACCTGACCAGAAGTCTTGTTCCTCCTGCCACCGAACTTCACTAATTCCCACTATATCTAACTTTAACCTATCCATTTCCCTTTTTAAATTTTCTAACCTGCCTGCCCGATTAAGTGATCTGACATTCCACGCTCCGATTCGTAGAACGCCAGTTTTCTTTCTCCTGATAACGATGTCCTCTTGAGTAGTCCCCGCCCGGAGATCCGAATGGGGGACTATTTTACCTCCGGAATATTTTACCCAAGAGGACGCCATCATCATTTAATCATACAGTAAAGCTGCATGCCCTCGGGAAAATTTACGGCCGTAGTTTCCCCTTGATTTCAGCCGTTCGCAGTACCAGCACAGCAAGGCCGTTTTGGTTATTGTTACAAGGCCAGATCAGTCAATCATCCAGACTGTTGCCCTTGCAACTACTGAAAAGGCTGCCGCCCCTCTTCAGGAACCACACGTTTGTCTGGCCTCTCAACAGATACCCCTCCGTTGTGGTTGTACCTACGGTACGGCTATCTGTATCGCTGATGCACGCAAGCCTCCCCACCAACGGCAAGGTCCAAGGTCAAAAGTATAAAACGATAAATTATAAAAGTGAAATTACGTGGAGTAACTAAAGTTACAGTATACAGAGTGTGACACTTTTGGTTAACTGGATTTGCTTCTGCTTGGTGGCGTTGTACGGCGCGCAGTTTTGCATTATATGTTGCTAGGACGGTGTGTGATGCAATGCGCTGCCGCTGTCTCTTGTCGGTGAGTGTGGCTGTCGATTACACGTGCCCTGCGGTGAGGTGGACGGTTGGAAGATGCCTTCCAAGTTTCTAAAATATGCCCTGTTGGTAAAATCGTTCTGCTGATTTAAAGTTTTGCCAGGCTCTAGCAGATGGTGTGTAAAAATCTCACTTTCTTCCAAAATTGTCATGAGGTGTCACAGATTCATTTCGCAGCGCCTCCAAATGTGTGTGTCAATGGTTCCAACAGTACGCGTCAGTGTTACAAGATGCTCACCAAACGCTGTTTTATTATTGTGAGTCGAAGCGAGCTATTTGAAGTGTACTTCAGACGTCCTGCCTGTTTGACCATACTTATTGTAAAATATAACATGCTACAAAATTAGTTTCAGTTTGTTTTAGATCTGAATATTATCCTGAGTGATCGAAACATGTAAACTAATTTTTAAAAAATGTGCAAATGAGACTGAACAATAAATGAGAATTATCATAAATATCAACAGAGTGGCTGACTCTCGCGAGACGGATATTCAACCGAATTGTTGTTTCCATTTTATGCGCAATATTTCGACGCTCGACGCAGCCGTCTCCTTGAGGTGCTGCGGACTGTGCACTTATGCCTGCCCGCTGCCTGGACTCCAACCACACTGTCCACTATTGTTGGTCTCGCACTACTATTTACAGTTGAATTTGACTCTCGACTCCCATTACGTTCTTTGATGCTCCTTTCTTTTTCAAAGCTCGCACAGAAACTTCCTGAAAGGCACATTCTCTCAGCGTTTCTATCTCTGGTGGAAGTGATGGCCGGCGAGATCGTAGTCAATTATACCGAACAGCAAGCTTTGCTCAACTTGAAATATCTAGCTCTATTTATTAGCTTTTCCGAAACCCTTGTGTCGATAGACTCGTTAATCACGCTTTCCCAAAACTTAGCTTTTGCACCATGATACTGATGTCATCGTATTTCATTTCATGTTTATGTTTGAGGTATGCTCGGTGACAGCTGGTTTGCTGGGTTGTCGTTTGTGTTGCTGGTGGTTCTTCCATCTCTCCTTCACTGTTATAATAGTCTGCCCCTCGTAAGACATGCCATATGCGCGTGGAATACGGTACGCACCCAGCATTCGTAGACACAGATCGTCTTTGACACAACAAATAAGACTTACACTGGAAATACGAACTGAAAAAACGCCTTCAGATGCAAATTTTTGTGTTTTATTAAATACACGATGCATTTCAGACCCTGTGGGTCCATCATCAGGTGTAAATCGTCTTACTACGAGATTTATTTTTGCTCTTGAATGAGGTGAAATGCATGTTCAACGCAAGACGAGATAAGCGTTTTTAACTTTTTTAAAGCATCGTACATTGATTTCTCCATCCAGTTCATGCACATCACTTCATTTAAGAGGCACATCTGTATACACATTTTTGTAAACACTTCACAGATGTTGTTCAACATCGTATGGTCGAAGATGAAAGAAATACACAATGAGAAGAACAGATATGACACTTTTATTCAAAGCCATTGATTACACTGAAGCCCCTGTGATTCATGATGTTCTCTGGACACTACAAAAGGTGGGACTTGGATGTTAAGAGGGCGTGTACTCACCACTGACGGCAACGAATGCTCTGCAACGCGCTCCTATGATGCCCACGAGGTTGGTAAGGTGTTCTTGTCCTAGGGAAATGCGTTCCTTGTTCATACGACAAGAACTCCTTACTAACTTTGTGACCAGCATGGGAGTGCGTTGCAGAGCACGCATTACTGTCCGCAGTGATCACTAATCCCATAACCATCTCTCGCCTTTTGTTATCTCCATCGGTCCATCATGAAGCGCGGTGACTTCAGTATGATTATTGTCGTTGAATAAAACTGTCCGTTCTGTTCCTGTCATTGCGTATTTCTTTCCTTTACGTTCTGAGTTATACTGTAGCATTTCTTTCTATGTGTGGTGTCGCGCGGGGTAGTTGACGGTCTAGGGCGCCTCGCCACGGTTCGCGCGACTCCCCTCGTCGGAGGTTCGAGCCCTACCTCGGGCACGGGTGTGTGTATTGTCCTTAGCGTAAGTTGGATTAACTAGAGAGTAAGCCTATGTACCGATGATCTCAGCGGTTTGGTCCCACAGGAACTTACCACAAATTTCCAAAAAAAATTTTCTAATATCAAATTGTTGTTACATTAAGTAGTGGTTAAGCCTACGGACCGATAATCTCAGCAGTTTAGTCCCATAGGAAGTTACCACAAATTTCCAAACTTTTTCTACGTGTAGTCCAAGTTTCATCGAAATTTGTTACTTTGCAGTGACACGTTATGAGAATGTTACTTCCGTTCTTGAGTTACGTGCGTTGCCAAACAACTTGAATCCGTTGATCTGGAATGGTGAATGCGAGGATTTGCGGGTATTCGTCTCAGCCGCATGATATCTCAAACAGCATCAGCGTCAACTTATCCGAACTGCTGAAAATTTCTTACAAAGGAGAATAACTCCTAGACGGGCACCCATGGGCACTGTAAATCCCGAGTAAACGCAGCATAATTGTATGAAATTCGTTTCCTCATAAAAAAGGAGATTTAAGTTTGAAACATATTAGCACCATATACATGGTGGAATTGATTGTGCAAGGAAAAAGAGGTGGGATAATGAATTGGGGAAGTCGACGTGTATCGAAAAACCAGTATAATTTACAAACAGATTAGATATACAACGTAGAATACAGTTTCAGTCACATTTAGTAACGGATTTCCCCGTGGTGGAATGTTCATTTAAGCGAGATGTTCAAACGAGTCATGGAGCAACAAGCATCTTCGGTGTGCTGTTTGAAGTCGTGTTTGGTTAGATTGTAGAATGTATCCTTACACTGCAGTATACAACGCAGGTCGGAATGCACAAACAAACGAGGTTCGGTGTGCTTGGAATTTGAAGCAGAATAAACATGGGATGCACATCCAGGTGGATTCAAACAGTGCCCCACGACACCAACAACTTTACATCTTGATAGCTGGTCGTTTCGAAGATGAACTGGGTTGTGCATTTAGAAAAATGGGTGGTCAACAAACCCAAATCAAAAGAACATTCTGAAGACAGCCGATTCTATGCCGCGTGTTACATCCGCCCCTAAAACTATGAACTCTTGTAGCTTCCAACTAAAACTGACAGAAAACTTATTAAATTGGTTTGTATACAGTTGGTTTAAATAAGCCAGCTACATTATACAGGGTGCTCGGAAAGTTTCTGTGCAGTTAAACATATGTTGACCGTCCACGGGCGTTTATACAAATTTAAATCCGCTCAATTTGATTGGAAAACCCTTCCTACATATCTGATTACATTTTTTCACGTACGAAGTTATTTCAGTTTATAAGTCACAAAACGTACCTGGGTGATTACGATACACTACAGATTTTGCGGCTCCCCAAGAAGCAAATGTGGTGGAATAAGATCCGGTGAAAGAGGGGCGTATAGGTTTTTTGAGGTGGTACAAAAACAAACCCTTCCAGACGATACATAATGCATGTTAGCTGTGTGCACAGTAGCGCCATCTTGTTGAAACCATGAGTAGCTGATTGCGCCTTCCGTTAGGTAGTAAACAAAATCGTGGCTCATTAAACAATAACGATCAGTGTCCACGGTTTTATAAAAAAAATAAAGATCCAGTAATTCGCCTTCTGGATACTGCTACCCACACTCCAACTTTCTGGTCATGCAGGCATAGCATGAGGGTTCTCCATTGACCGTAGTCGTGTGCTTTGTGTATTAACAAAAGCAGTGAGGTGGATCAGGCAGCATCCATGTAGAAGGTGACATCAAGAATATCAGTAGCATTCCTCACAATAAAAGAAGTAAACCACTTGCAGCAAAGGATTCGCATTTCATGGCCCGCATCTTTCGGTTCTTGCTCTGCTGTCTCTTTATACTGGAACAATTTCACTGTCTGCCTAATCGCTTTATGCCTGGTTGCACGCCCGGTGTCTTTTTTCTTGTGCCAACCTCCACAATGATTTTGCTGGGCCCTGATACATATAGTCAGAAATATTCGACAACTTAATTTAGTTTAGGTCGTCTTTCGGTTCGTTCGGCATCTAAAAATGAGCCTGTCTCCCGAAATTTCCAAATAAGTCGACGAAAACCCTTTACGACAACGTATACCTGTTTCTGTTTATTTTTCAGCAAATGCTTCCTGTTCTCTATCCTTGTATTTATTGTATTGTGAAACATTTCCAGCAAGAAAAGCACTTTCCTCAGTTGCAAGCACAATAATTTAAAAACAAATTGAAAATCTAGACACTACACACTGCATCCAGTAGCTTTTACCACCTTCACCAAACAGTTCAATGTCAACCAATAATAGAACGAACTATAAAACAAGCCCATATTTATGAAGAAACAGTCCCACCAAATTGTGTTCTACCAACATTGTTTAGAACTTCCAACGTATTCTACAACCGTAGTCCAATCACCAGCCGGCCTCTGTAACCGTGCGGTTCTAGGCGCTTCAATCCAGAACCGCGCAACTGCTACGGTCGCCGGTTCGAATCCTACCTCGAGTATGATTGTGTGTGATGTTCTTAGGTTAGTTAGGTTTAAGTAGTTCTAAGCTCTAGGGGACTGATGACGTCAGCTGTTAAGTCCCATAGTGCTCAGAGCCATTTGAACCAATCACCAGTGCCCGGCGAATTTCCGAATGCACTGCAAAAAATATAAAGCTGTATTAAAAAATTATAAATCGTTGCGATTATTCTTGCTCCTTCTTTTAATAGGTTGGTGTGCTGGAAAGTAATGCCTCTGAATTTTTATGCGCAGTCTCTTAAGGCTTTTTAAATAAAATAAACGTTAAACATCTTGGGATTGAAGCTCTTTTGCCTGTGTTTGCTTTAACAATTTATATGTATTTGGATGGAGTCCGCCTTTAGCAAAACACAATTCTGTTTTTTATCCCAAACATGTTTCACTGCAGTTGCAGCATCATCAGTGGGCTTTTATTTTATGGCCGTTAACATAAAAAGTGTTCTTTACTGTTTGTATACATGTAAATATTAGTTCTGCAAACCATAATAGCAGATTTTGAAGAAACACATGAAATTATGAGTTCATACCTTTTTACCACATGGTGTGATTTTCCTGATGTACTACGTTTTTACAGTGACTGGTTTCTTTCGCAGTTTGTCATCTGCAACCATATACAATTAATTTACACAAATTATTTAAGCAAAAATTACGATTTGGAATCTGTTATGGCTATGACTGAAATTAATTAATTCTGTATGGAAGACCGTGTTTGTGTGTGTGTAAACATTACGAAAAGCCAGTCAGCTGTTTGTGTTCCAAGTGTCAGCTGTTCTGTTATTAGTCAAATATTTAATTTTGTGTAGAAAAATATACATTAAACATGCCTGTAGTGCATTCAGTATTCACTAGCTCAAATCGAAGCCATCAAACAACAAATATTTCGTATTACAAGTAGGTATATTGAATGTATGAAAATAACCTGTGTTGTCCCATTCAGGGCAACGGCCTCCTACAATTAGGGGTAGCTGCTTTTAAAGACTCACGCAGTAAGCTAGTCCGCGTAAGAGGGTACCGCATTTAATGCACACTACACATTGAATTACACTTGTTCACTTAGTTGTAGTTGTAGTTCTTTCCACTCCTTTCTGTATCTGGCTGTGCTGGTCCACTGTATTCCTGCTTGTTTTCTGAATAAGTCCGACCATTTGCGTCTTGGTCTTCCTGGGAGTATATTGTGTAACTAAAATATGACATTCATTTTTTAACGCTTATTAACGAGTCATTGACAGTATTGGTATTGGAATTATGACTAAGATAAATGCTTAATTAATTTGATATTCTATAATTGCAGGCCTCCTCAAAAAGACAATAAGCTAACAAAAAAGTGGGTTGTAAATATGAAACGAGCACACTGATTTCTGGGTACAGTCAGTTACCTCTGCTCAACTTATTTTTAAGTGAAATGTACGTATGAAACAAACAGCACGAGGCATCTTTTTTCCAAGGAAATACCAACTACCTCAACTTTGAAAATTCCTGTCAGGTTAAAACTGTGTGCCGGACCGAGACTCGAACTCAGGACCTTTCCCTTTCGCGAGCAAATGCTCTACCAAACTTTTCCACTACATTTGAAAAAAAAGAAAAAAAAGACCTGATGTCCACTAAGGAGAAACCAAGCTTACGACAATTTTCTAGACAACGTTATTAGCTAGAAGTCAGTAGCACGTGATAAGTTTATAATTTAATTTTACTCCATGTTGTTATCACATTGATATAGATAATTCCTATTTTTAAGCAGTAAAATTATTATTGAATTGAATCGCCAAAGAAACTGGTACACCTGCCTAATATCGTGTCAGGTCTCCGCGATGTAACATGGGCTAAGCTAATGTCTGAAGTAGTGCTGGAGGGAACTGACACCATGAATCCTACAGGATTGTCCATAAATTCGTCAGAACACGAGAGGGCGGACATCGCTTCTGAACAGCACATTGCAAGACATTCCTGGTATGCTCATTAATGGTGATGTCTGGGGAGTTAAGTGGCAAGCGGAAGTGTTTAACTAAGTAGAGTGTTCCTGGGGCCATTCTGTAGCAGTTCAGGACCTGTGGTGTGCCGCATTGTCCTGCTGGAACTGCCCAAGTCCGTCGGAATGCACAATGGACGTGAATGGATACAGGATGCTTACGTACTTGTCACCTGTCACGGTCGCATCTAGATGTATCAGGGGTCCCACCTTACCCAAACTGCACACACCCTACACTATTGCAGAGCCTCCACCAGCTTGAACAGTCCCCTTCTGCTATGCAGCGTCCATGGATTCATGATGTTGTTTCCATACTCGTACACGTGCATACTCCCGATACAGTTTTAAACGAGAATCACCCTACCAGGCAACATGTTTCCACTCATCAGCAGTTCAATGGCGGTGTTGACGGGCCCAGGCGAGACGCAAAACTTTGTGTCGTGCAGTCATCAAGTATACATGAGTGGGTCTGCGGCTCCTAAAGCCCATATCGATGATATTTCGTTGGATTGTTCGCATCCTGACCTTATTGCTGGCCCAGCATTAAGATTTGCAGCAATTTTCGGAAGGGTTCAACTTCTGTCACGTTGCACGATTCTCTTCAGTCGTCATTGGTCCCGTTCTTGCAGGATCTTTTTCCGGCCGCAGCGATGTCGGAGATATGATGTTTTATCGAATTCCTGATATTCACAGGACACTTGTGAAATGGTCGTACGGGAAAATCCCCACTTCTTCGCTACCTCGGGGATGCTACGTTCCATCGCTCGTGCGCCAACGATAGCACCACGTTCAAACTCACTTAAATCTTGATAACTTGCCATTGTAGCAGCAGTAATCTCCCTGATATTCGATATAGGAAGAATATTCTGCAACTAACAGTGGTACCGTTTCGCCAACATTTTGGTGACAATTATGTCTTGATAGATGACAACTGGTGTGCTCATCATGCTATCCTCGTGAATACGTTTCTTCAGCGTGCTAGGATCACCAGAATGGAGTGACTTGCCTGTTCACCGGACATGAAACCAATCGAAAATGTGTGGGTTCGGTTGAAACGACGTGTTTTTGGATGCCGACGTAGTCTGTGCAACTACTGAAGACTGGGATAATTTGGAGGGGACGTCGCACCACGTACTGACGTTGCTTAAGGATGCTGTGAGAAATTCCCCATGGGAGAAAGAACACATTGTCGTTACACAATTTGTGTATGGTTGGACACGTTGGAAATGAACGTGTACGCGTGCCTCAGAGACAATTTTTGTTTTCTGTGCCACGAATTTCGAAATAAAGAGGTGATGCAAAGCAAAACTTTTGTAGAATTGTATATATTTTAAGCCATAAATTGTTGTTTATTTCGTTTTCTTGATCCTAATTATTACATGTTTAGGTAAGGGTACGAGCCATGCGTATATGAATATAGTTTTATTGCTTTTTCGTTTCACGGTAAATTTAATTTAGTTCTTTTCACTTCAGAATCCCTCATATGGAATTAACTACTGTTAACTAATAGATTTCAGTTTATTCAGTGTAACATAACGAGATTTGGTCACCACTTGATTACATGGATATTTACACATTTCAAGTTCAGATCGACTATTTCCGTTGTGTTATAATCCTGCTTCTCGTCTCTTGGACTGGACTAAATAACGATTTTGCGCTAAACTTCACGGTCCTGCACCGATGTCCCTCGGTATCGTCTTTCCGACGGTCAGGTGTTGATATTTATTATTATTTATTTATTGCAAATTTAAAGATCTGGTACCTGATAATTTAAAACAAGTCATACATTTTACAGTTTTCGTTTGACATCTTTTTTTGTAGTTTTTTGTTTTGCTCTTATCTACAGCATTTGACACAGAAAAATACTTTTTTTAAAATAACAATAATTTGTGGTTGAAAGGCTGTAAAAAAGATAAGATAGAAGGGATATTTGTTTGTGGTATCAGCGTTTGTGACTGTTGGTGAATAACTCGGAGTGGTTTCTTCGAGCTGTTGACCACCAGTGACAACAAAATAGTTTAGTTAGTACTAGAGAGATGGTATTGCTAATCCTAGGCATTAACAGTGGATATTCATCCGTGTACACCATCGGGTGCTTACTTCGTTAGATTGCCAACACCTTACACTACATGTACTCTAGTATTCGATATCCTTAATTATTATTTGGCTGGTATGCAGAATTTGTCAGTGCATTCCGACATATTATATCTGATTCATAATTGTAGGTGTCTTATTTACTGTTACATCTCATCTTTCTCCGCCTCCTGTTTTTCTTCAGCGTCACTGTAGTCGCTGTCGGAACGTGTGTCGCTGTCCACCGTCTGCAGACTGTTGTTACGTGTTATAGGCACGTCTGTTATGTCGTGTCCGCAGGTACTCTTCATGTGTCTTTTTTAAAATACTGTCTGTCTGTTGTTACTTGTGCCCATTGTTTTTGGTCTCTTATTGCTATATATACAGGGTGTTACAAAAAGGTAAGGCCAAACTTTCAGGAAACATTCCTCACACACAAATAAAGAAAAGATGTTATGTGGACATGTGTCCGGAAACGCTTAATTTCCATGTTAGAGCTCATTTTAGTTTCGTCAGTATGTACTGTACTTCCTCGATTTACCGCCAGTTGGCCCAATTGAAGGAAGGTAATGTTGACTTCGGTGCGTGTGTTGACATGCAACTCATCGCTCTACAGTACTAGCATCAAGCACATCAGTACGTAGCATCAACAGGTTAGTGTTCATCACGAACGTGGTTTTGCAGTCAGTGCAATGTTTACAAATGCGGGGTTGGCTCATTTGATGTATGGATTAGCTCGGGGAAATAGCCGTGGCGCGGTACGTTTGTATCGAGACAGATTTCCAGAACGAAGGTGTCCCGACAGGAAGACGTTCGAAGCGATTGATCGGCGTCTTAGGGAGCACGGAACATTCCAGCCTATGACTCGCGACTAGGGAAGACCTAGAACGACGAGGACACCTGTAATGGACGAGGCAATTCTTCGTGCAGTTGACGATAATACTAATGTCAGCGTCGGAGTAGTTGCTGCTGTACAAGGTAACGATGACCACGTCACTGTATGGAGAGTGCTACAGGAGAACCAGTTGTTTCCGTACCATGTACAGCGTGTGCAGGCACTATCAGCAGCTGATTGGCCTCCACGGGTACACTTCTGCGAATGGTTCATCCAACAATGTGTCAATCCTCATTTCAGTGCAAATGTTCTCTTTACGAATGAGGCTTCAGTCCAACGTGATCAAATTGTAAATTTTCACAATCAACATGTGTGGGCTGACGAGAACCGGCACGCAATTGTGCAATCACGTCATCAACACAGATTTTCTGTGAACGTTTGGGCAGGCATTGTTAGTGATGTCTTGATTGGGCCCCATGTTATTCCACCTACGCTCAATAGAGCACGTTATCATGATTTCATACGGGATACTCTACCTGTGCTGCTAGAACATGTGCCTTTACAAGTACGACACAACATGTGGTTCATGCATGATGGAGCTCCTGCACATTTCAGTCGAAGTGTCCGTATGCTTCTCAACAACAGATTCGGTGACCGATGGATTGGTAGAGGCGGACCAATTCCATGGCCTCCACGCTCTCCTGACCTCAACCCTCTTGACTTTCATTTATGGGGGCATTTGAAAGCTCTTGTCTACGCAACCTCGGTACCAAATGTAGAGACTCTTCGTGCTCGTATTGTGGATGGCTGTGATACAATACGCCATTCTCCAGGGCTTCATCAGCGCATCATGGATTCCATGCGACGGAGGGTGGATGCATGTATCCTCGCTAACGGAGGACATTTTAAACACTTCCTGTAACAAAGTGTTTGAAGTCACGCTGGTACGTTCTGTTGCTGTGTGTTTCCATTCCATGATTCTTTCTTTGTGTGTGAGGAATGTTTCCTGAAAGTTCTAGGCGCGCAGTCCGGAACCGCGCGACTGCTACGGTCGCAGTATCGAATCCTGCCTCGGGCATGGATGTGTGTGATGTCCTTAGGTTAGTTAGGTTTAAGTAGTTCTAAGCTCTAGGGGACTGATGACGTCAGCTGTTAAGTCCCATAGTGCTCAGAGCCATTTGAACCAATCACCAGTGCCCGGCGAATTTCCGAATGCACTGCAAAAAATATAAAGCTGTATTAAAAAATTATAAATCGTTGCGATTATTCTTGCTCCTTCTTTTAATAGGTTGGTGTGCTGGAAAGTAATGCCTCTGAATTTTTATGCGCAGTCTCTTAAGGCTTTTTAAATAAAATAAACGGTCAACATCTTGGGATTGAAGCTCTTTTGCCTGTGTTTGCTTTAACAATTTATATGTATTTGGATGGAGTCCGCCTTTAGCAAAACACAATTCTGTTTTTTATCCCAAACATGTTTCACTGCAGTTGCAGCATCATCAGTGGGCTTTTATTTTATGGCCGTTAACATAAAAAGTGTTCTTTACTGTTTGTATACATGTAAATATTAGTTCTGCAAACCATAATAGCAGATTTTGAAGAAACACATGAAATTATGAGTTCATACCTTTTTACCACATGGTGTGATTTTCCTGATGTACTACGTTTTTACAGTGACTGGTTTCTTTCGCAGTTTGTCATCTGCAACCATATACAATTAATTTACACAAATTATTTAAGCAAAAATTACGATTTGGAATCTGTTATGGCTATGACTGAAATTAATTAATTCTGTATGGAAGACCGTGTTTGTGTGTGTGTAAACATTACGAAAAGCCAGTCAGCTGTTTGTGTTCCAAGTGTCAGCTGTTCTGTTATTAGTCAAATATTTAATTTTGTGTAGAAAAATATACATTAAACATGCCTGTAGTGCATTCAGTATTCACTAGCTCAAATCGAAGCCATCAAACAACAAATATTTCGTATTACAAGTAGGTATATTGAATGTATGAAAATAACCTGTGTTGTCCCATTCAGGGCAACGGCCTCCTACAATTAGGGGTAGCTGCTTTTAAAGACTCACGCAGTAAGCTAGTCCGCGTAAGAGGGTACCGCATTTAATGCACACTACACATTGAATTACACTTGTTCACTTAGTTGTAGTTGTAGTTCTTTCCACTCCTTTCTGTATCTGGCTGTGCTGGTCCACTGTATTCCTGCTTGTTTTCTGAATAAGTCCGACCATTTGCGTCTTGGTCTTCCTGGGAGTATATTGTGTAACTAAAATATGACATTCATTTTTTAACGCTTATTAACGAGTCATTGACAGTATTGGTATTGGAATTATGACTAAGATAAATGCTTAATTAATTTGATATTCTATAATTGCAGGCCTCCTCAAAAAGACAATAAGCTAACAAAAAAGTGGGTTGTAAATATGAAACGAGCACACTGATTTCTGGGTACAGTCAGTTACCTCTGCTCAACTTATTTTTAAGTGAAATGTACGTATGAAACAAACAGCACGAGGCATCTTTTTTCCAAGGAAATACCAACTACCTCAACTTTGAAAATTCCTGTCAGGTTAAAACTGTGTGCCGGACCGAGACTCGAACTCAGGACCTTTCCCTTTCGCGAGCAAATGCTCTACCAAACTTTTCCACTACATTTGAAAAAAAAGAAAAAAAAGACCTGATGTCCACTAAGGAGAAACCAAGCTTACGACAATTTTCTAGACAACGTTATTAGCTAGAAGTCAGTAGCACGTGATAAGTTTATAATTTAATTTTACTCCATGTTGTTATCACATTGATATAGATAATTCCTATTTTTAAGCAGTAAAATTATTATTGAATTGAATCGCCAAAGAAACTGGTACACCTGCCTAATATCGTGTCAGGTCTCCGCGATGTAACATGGGCTAAGCTAATGTCTGAAGTAGTGCTGGAGGGAACTGACACCATGAATCCTACAGGATTGTCCATAAATTCGTCAGAACACGAGAGGGCGGACATCGCTTCTGAACAGCACATTGCAAGAGATTCCTGGTATGCTCAATAATGGTGATGTCTGGGGAGTTAAGTGGCAAGCGGAAGTGTTTAACTAAGTAGAGTGTTCCTGGGGCCACTCTGTAGCGGTTCTGGACCTGTGGTGTGTCGCATTGTCCTGCTGGAACTGCCCAAGTCAGTCGGAGTGCACAATGGACGTGAATGGATACAGACTATCAGACAGGATGCTTACGTACTTGTCACCTGTCACGGTCGTATCTAGATGTATCAGGGGTCCCGCCTTACCCGAACTGCACACACCCTACACTATTACAGAGCCTCCACCAGCTTGAACAGTCCCCTTCTGCTATGCAGCGTCCATGGATTCATGATGTTGTTTCCATACTCGTACACGTGCATACTCCCGATACAGTTTTAAACGAGAATCACCCTACCAGGCAACATGTTTCCACTCATCAACAGTTCAATGGCGGTGTTGACGGGCCCAGGCGAGACGCAAAACTTTGTGTCGTGCAGTCATCAAGTATACAGGAGTGGGTCTGCGGCTCCTAAAGCCCATATCGATGATATTTCGTTGGATTGTTCGCATCCTGACCTTATTGCTGGCCCAGCATTAAGATTTGCAGCAATTTTCGGAAGGGTTCAACTTCTGTCACGTTGCACGATTCTCTTCAGTCGTCATTGGTCCCGTTCTTGCAGGATCTTTTTCCGGCCGCAGCGATGTCGGAGATATGATGTTTTATCGAATTCCTGATATTCACAGGACACTTGTGAAAAGGTCGTACGGGAAAATCCCCACTTCTTCGCTACCTCGGAGATGCTACGTCCCATCGCTCGTGCGCCAACGATAGCACCACGTTCAAACTCACTTAAATTTTGATAACTTGCCATTGTAGCAGCAGTAATCTCCCTGATATTCGATATAGGAAGAATATTCTGCAACTAACAGTGGTACCGTTTCGCCAACATTTTGGTGACAATTATCTCTTGATAGATGACAACTCGTGTGCTCATCATGCTATCCTCGTGAATACGTTTCTTCAGCGTGCTAGGATAACCAGAATGGAGTGACTTGCCTGTTCACCAGACATGAACCCAATCGAAAATGTGTGGGTTCGGTTGAAACGACGTGTTTTTGGATGCCGACGTAGTCCGTGCAACTACTGAAGACTGGGATAATTTGGAGGGGACGTCGCACCACGTACTGACGTTGCTTAAGGATGCTGTGAGAAATTCCCCATGGGAGAAAGAACACATTGTCGTTACACAATTTGTGTATGGTTGGACACGTTGGAAATGAACGTGTACGCGTGCCTCAGAGACAATTTTTGTTTTCTGTGCCACGAATTTCGAAATAAAGAGGTGATGCAAAGCAAAACTTTTGTAGAATTGTATATATTTTAAGCCATAAATTGTTGTTTATTTCGTTTTCTTGATCCTAATTATTACATGTTTAGGTAAGGGTACGAGCCATGCGTATATGAATATAGTTTTATTGCTTTTTCGTTTCACGGTAAATTCAATTTAGTTCTTTTCACTTCAGAATCCCTCATATGGAATTAACTACTGTTAACTAATAGACTTCAGTTTATTCAGTGTAACATAACGAGATTTGGTCACCACTTGATTACATGGATATTTACACATTTCAAGTTCAGATCGACTATTTCCGTTGTGTTATAATCCTGCTTCTCGTCTCTTGGACTGGACTAAATAACGATTTTGCGCTAAACTTCACGGTCCTGCACCGATGTCCCTCGGTATCGTCTTTCCGACGGTCAGGTGTTGATATTTATTATTATTTATTTATTGCAAATTTAAAGATCTGGTACCTGATAATTTAAAACAAGTCATACATTTTACAGTTTTCGTTTGACATCTTTTTTTGTAGTTTTTTGTTTTGCTCTTATCTACAGCATTTGACACAGAAAAATACTTTTTTTTTAAAATAACAATAATTTGTGGTTGAAAGGCTGTAAAAAAGATAAGATAGAAGGGATATTTGTTTGTGGTATCAGCGTTTGTGACTGTTGGTGAATAACTCGGAGTGGTTTCTTCGAGCTGTTGACCACCAGTGACAACAAAATAGTTTAGTTAGTACTAGAGAGATGGTATTGCTAATACTAGGCATTAACAGTGGATATTCATCCGTGTACACCATCGGGTGCTTACTTCGTTAGATTGCCAACACCTTACACTACATGTACTCTAGTATTCGATATCCTTAATTATTATTTGGCTGGTATGCAGAATTTGTCAGTGCATTTCGACATATTATATCTGATTCATAATTGTAGGTGTCTTATTTACTGTTACATCTCATCTTTCTCCGCCTCCTGTTTTTCTTCAGCGTCACTGTAGTCGCTGTCGGAACGTGTGTCGCTGTCCACCGTCTGCAGACTGTTGTTACGTGTTATAGGCACATCTGTTATGTCGTGTCCGCAGGTACTCTTCATGTGTCTTTTTTAAAATACTGTCTGTCTGTTGTTACTTGTGCCCATTGTTTTTGGTCTCTTATTGCTATATATACAGGGTGTTACAAAAAGGTAAGGCCAAACTTTCAGGAAACATTCCTCACACACAAATAAAGAAAAGATGTTATGTGGACATGTGTCCGGAAACGCTTAATTTCCATGTTAGAGCTCATTTTAGTTTCGTCAGTATGTACTGTACTTCCTCGATTTACCGCCAGTTGGTCCAATTGAAGGAAGGTAATGTTGACTTCGGTGCGTGTGTTGACATGCAACTCATCGCTCTACAGTACTAGCATCAAGCACATCAGTACGTAGCATCAACAGGTTAGTGTTCATCACGAACGTGGTTTTGCAGTCAGTGCAATGTTTACAAATGCGGGGTTGGCTCATTTGATGTATGGATTAGCACGGGGAAATAGCCGTGGCGCGGTACGTTTGTATCGAGACAGATTTCCAGAACGAAGGTGTCCCGACAGGAAGACGTTCGAAGCGATTGATCGGCGTCTTAGGGAGCACGGAACATTCCAGCCTATGACTCGCGACTAGGGAAGACCTAGAACGACGAGGACACCTGTAATGGACGAGGCAATTCTTCGTGCAGTTGACGATAATACTAATGTCAGCGTCGGAGAAGTTGCTGCTGTACAAGGTAACGATGACCACGTCACTGTATGGAGAGTGCTACAGGAGAACCAGTTGTTTCCGTACCATGTACAGCGTGTGCAGGCACTATCAGCAGCTGATTGGCCTCCACGGGTACACTTCTGCGAATGGTTCATCCAACAATGTGTCAATCCTCATTTCAGTGCAAATGTTCTCTTTACGGATGAGGCTTCAGTCCAACCTGATCAAATTGTAAATTTTCACAATCAACATGTGTGGGCTGACGAGAACCGGCACGCAATTGTGCAATCACGTCATCAACACAGATTTTCTGTGAACGTTTGGGCAGGCATTGTTAGTGATGTCTTGATTGGGCCCCATGTTATTCCACCTACGCTCAATAGAGCACGTTATCATGATTTCATACGGGATACTCTACCTGTGCTGCTAGAACATATGCCTTTACAAGTACGACACAACATGTGGTTCATGCACGATGGAGCTCCTGCACATTTCAGTCGAAGTGTCCGTATGCTTCTCAACAATAGATTCGGTGACCGATGGATTGGTAGAGGCGGACCAATTCCATGGCCTCCACGCTCTCCTGACCTCAACCCTCTTGACTTTCATTTATGGGGGCATTTGAAAGCTCTTGTCTACGCAACCTCGGTACCAAATGTAGAGACTCTTCGTGCTCGTATTGTGGACGGCTGTGATACTATACGCCATTCTCCAGGGCTCCATCAGCGCATCATGGATTCCATGCGACGGAGGGTGGATGCATGTATCCTTGCTAACGGAGGACATTTTAAACATTTCCTGTAACAAAGTGTTTGAAGTCACGCTTGTACGTTCTGTTGCTGTGTGTTTCCATTCCATGATTCTTTCTTTGTGTGTGAGGAATGTTTCCTGAAAGTTTGGCCATATATATATATATATATATATATATATATATATATATATATATATATATATATATATATATGCAGTTAGGCCGGCCGCGGAGGTCTAGCGGTTCTAGGCGCGCAGTCCGGAACCGCGCGACTGCTACGGTCGCAGGTTCGAATCCTGCCTCGGGCATGGATGTGTGTGATGTCCTTAGGTTAGTTAGGTTTAAGTAGTTCTAAGATCTAGGGGACTGACGACCTCATTTAAGTCCCATAGTTCAAATGGTTCAAATGGCTCTGAGCACTATGCGACTTAACTTCTGAGGTCATCAGTCGCCTAGAACTTAGAACTAATTAAACCTAACTAACCTAAGGACATCACACACATCCATGCCCGAGGCAGGATTCGAACCTGTGACCGGAGCGGTCGCTCGGTTCCAGACTGTAACGCCTAGAAGCGCACGGCCACTCCGGGCGGCAGTCCCATAGTGCTCAGAACCATTTGAACCATTTTGAACAGCAGTTAGAGAGACACCCTATATATATATATATATATATATATATATATATATATATATATGGGGTGAGTCTCTGCTGTCACCAAGAATAACTCGAAAGTATGATGTGAACTGAAAAGTTTGTGGAACAAACGTTGCATGGGACAATGGGGGCCATAATACGACGTTGGTTTTTTTTTGCTAGGTGGGGTCGCTTCAGAGATATAAGCTCAAATTTGTTTTTTTAAATTGGTTGCTATAGTTCGGTACTTACTTAGCGGCTATCGGAACGAATCCAATTATGTGTAACAGTAAGGTCTTTTAAGGTAAACGAAGGTCGCGAAGGTGGCATGAACGTCGATTTACAGAAGGTGTTCGAAGTTATGCCCATTGGTATCAATGCAGTGCTGCAATCTTCTTATCATGGACTGAGTGGTATTCCTTATCACATCGGCATATGTTCCGACAATTCTCACTCGCATATCTTAAGGTGCAATTGAAATTCCTTTACAAACGATGTGTTTTACGAACCTCCACAAGAAAAAATCCAGAAGCGTCAAGTCTGGCGAACGACCTGGCCACGACACATCTTCTCCGCGTCCAATCTAACGATTTGGGAATTGTCTCTGCAACTCGTTTCTAGCCATCAGCGAAAAATGTGCCGGGCACCCATCGTGTCGATACCATATTGTGTTCCTTGTTCCTAAAGGCATTTCTTCCAATAACAGACCTAATGTTTCTTGCAGGAACGTGGTGTACTTCCTACCATTAAGATTTCCTTCGATGAAATAGGGGCCTATAATTCTGTCCTCCAGAATCCCACACCATACATTCACCGAGCACGGTTTTTGGTGTGCAACTTGCCGCAGCCAACATGGATTTTCAGTTGTCCAATTCATTAAGGATATCTTTCAGTCTATAAGTCTTTAGCTCTCACTGAATTTCGTTGGCATTGTCCGTAAATGAGAAGCATATCGACTCGTTCTTCGAAGGAACATATCATTCATATACGCTTGATTCGGCGATACTAGTCTTACCGTTCCTATTAATGTTGTATTGCGAAACCATCGAATGGTGTTTACATGTCATGGATACGCCGTATTCGGCGAATATTTATTATTTGCACGATATACGAGAGAGAATGCTTCGATAAGTGCCGCCTGCCACGTTGGCCGAGCGGTTCTAGGCGTTTCGGTCCGGAACCGCGCGACTGCTACGGTCGCCGGTTCGAATTCTGCCTCGTGCATGGATGTGTGTGATGTCCTTAAGTTAGTTAGGTTTAAGCAGTTCTAAGTTCTAGGGGACTGATGACCTCAGATGTTAAGTCCCATAGTGCTCAGAGCCATTTGAACCATTTTCGATAAATGCCGAAGTGACAAGGAATACCACTCAATCCATGATAAGAAGATTGCGGCACCAATGGTCATAACTTCGAGCACCTTCTGTAAATGGACGTTCATGCTACCTTTGTAACCTTCGTTGACCTTCAAAGACCTTACTGTTACACATAATCGGATTCGATCCGATAGTCGCTCTCAGAAAATAAGTACCAAACTATAGCAACCCATAAAAAAAAAAAAAAGTTGACCTACATATCTCTGACGCGACCCCACGTAGCAACAAAAAACCAACATCATATTATGGCCCCCGTTGTCCCAATCATATATACTGTATATTGTGTTGCGTAAGTGTAGTGCGTGTGGGAACCTTCGTTTTAAGTGCGTGGGACAAGGTCTGTGTCCATTTTAGAAATGTAACATACGGCTGCTGAAATCGATATGTTTCATCGTCATGTGGTGATAACGTTATTTCGTTGGCTTTTCGTGAACGGGAGACCCGACAGTACCTCGTAACTGAGGTATTTATCGGCGGCGGAGAATAGTCAAGGCGGGTCCGAACCTAACTAATCCGGTAACAATTGAGCCGTGGAGAGCGGCTGTATTGTGATGGAGGCACCGTGGCCCCGCCGCAATAAACTCGTCAACCCCCGGGAGCAGGGACCCGCCCGCGCCGCGCCCCCTATACCCAGCGTCTCAGTGCGGCTTTCATCGCCTGCAGGTACCGCAGAGCTGACTTTGCCGCGGGCCGCGGGCTTTGTAGACGACGCAGCCGAGGCTGCCTGCCGTCCGCCTCTTGCGAACTCAAAGGAGTAACAACAGGTAGATCCCGCCCCGATGGGCCCGCCTCAACAAAAAAGGAGAAATCACGGCCCGGCCCGCGCTGCAATAATATTTAAGTTGTCGGCGATGGGGTGGCTTGCCCTTATTTCACCCGCGTTCCCGTTACGCAAGCACCTGCTCCTTCTGCCAACCCTTCCCGCACAGGGTGTTCCGGAAGTGGAGTCATCGCAACCTGTGCCTTTCGGCATCTATCAATTCCGCCCTTTAACCGCCAAAAGGACGACACCAATCCATCTCGGCTCACAGCTTTCTACATTTACAATAGAACAGTACTGGATTCCACGGTGAGCGTAAGTACCGTGACGAGAATTCTACGTGATGTTTGTAAGGGTGAGGTAAATAAAAGCGGCCCGGACTAGTGGACACGATTGTACTACTATTTGTGGCAGCATTAACGGAGGAGAGAAAGACCTGTAGTTCCAACAGGACGGAGCAACTGCCCAAACAGCCGGCCGAACCTTGGAGCACATTCACACAACCATCAAGCGTGACACAGTTGTTAGCAGAGGTCAGTCCGGTCGCGGCTCTAGCTGTCACCTGATCTGTCAGTTTGCGATTATTTTGTATGGGAAGCCTTCAAGTCTAAGATGTACCGCAACAACCTTCACAGTCTTCAAGAACTGCAGCAGGACATTTCAGATGAGACTGCAACAATTCCAGCAGTCCAGCTTCGATCCGTCTTCAGCAACTTGCCGACCAGGCCCCAAAAGTGCCAAGAGATGAAAGTTGGTTACTTCAGCACCTGCTATAGACAGGTTCGTACTGTGTTTTCTTTCCTCTGCTGCGGTTTTTTTTTTTCTCTGGAACTCTGGGTCACCCCATACATCTCACGTTCATGGGGGCATTAAGAGAAGATTTCTGCGCATGGTTTCTAAATAAAAATGTGGGTAAATCCCAGGTATGAAGTCATCCATGATAGCTACCATAGCCGCTTGCTGTAAGATCCGTATGTAAAAACTAGTGCTTCGCACATGTCACACCAATACGTAACACAGGAAATACAGATACTTCCCTTAACCACAGACCCGTGCCATTCATGTCAATTTCGAAAGAATATTTTGTTCCACTATTACGAAATAGCTCGAAAATAACATTCTATTTACACATAACCAGTATGGATACAGAAAACGTCGTTCGACAAGGGTTAACACGATCGAGAATGTGGAAAAGCTAACCTGACATAAAACAGTTTTTTTTATTTGTCTACATCGCTAGTTTATAAAACGAAATGACCGGTGTCGAATGTGCTACCAACAATCTTCAGATTTAAAATAGACAAAAAAGTATTGTTCATTTAAAACTCTGTTTCCTTACTAAAGTGAAAAAGAACACACTACAAAATCCGTTGCAAGTTGAATAGACAAGAATTGAGTTCAAGATGGAAAGGACGTGCGTATGCTAGAGGACACCACTGTATCCACGATTACATAATAAAATTCATCATATTAAAACAAAGATAAACAGTTACATAAGAATGTCCTCAAATTACCTTATTGTAGTAAAGAGCTTGACACCTGAAAATAATAAAATGTGTGGAGAGTATATGAGAATACAAAATAAGGGTGCTACTTGGTAATGGAAGGTTTTCCTTTGTAAATTACGAAGTAGTTTAACAAGAAAAATGCATGTTACAAAAAACGAACGTTGTACCGTTAGCTTAGTCGGTTGTATTATTTTCATTTATATTATTATTATTATTATTATTACAGCTGGCAAATAAGATAATGGCTCTCCACCATGGAAGACCCGCAAGGCTTTGCAATTCGAACCGAAGAAACTGAAGAGCCAAAGTTCAAGTCTATGACCATCCTACCGTTTGTAGGGAATTCGTCTTCTAAAATAGGTCGTAACGGCTCTAAACATGAAGTCAAGGTTATTTTTCTGTCAGCACCATAGACAAACATACTGGTCAGATCTGTGAAGGATGACTTGTGGTTTTTCGTATGTCGGACTACGTACAGTTCAAGAAAGCACCGCAGAACATGGACACTGATAAATCTGCCATAGCCGAGCACTGTATACAGGAAAGACATACTATGGACTCTGATGACGCCCAGGTTGTAACATCCGTTTCATCCCTCTGAGGTTCAGTTCCCAACGAAACTTCAACCATCTCCCCTTAACGTTGAGAAAATCAATAATAATAACGTTGAGAAAATCAATAAGTGTTGGTCCATCTTTGGCCCTTATGTAGGCAGTTATTCGGCTTGGCGTTCAGTGAAAGAGTTGTTGTATGTCCTCCTGAGATATATAGTGCCACATTCTGTCCAATTGGCGCTTTAGATCGTCAAAATTCCGAGTTTGTTGGTCCTGCTCATAATACACTCAAATGGTTCAAGTGGCTCTGAGCACTATGGAACTTAACATCTGAGGTCATAAGTCCCCTAGAACTTAGAACTACTGAAACCTAACTAACCTAAGGACATCACACACATCCATGCCCGAGGCAGGATTCGAACCTGCGACCGTAGCTGTCGCTCGGTTCCAGACTAAAGCGCCTAGAACCGCTCGGCCACGCCGACCGGCCATAATACACTGAATGTTATCAAAGGGGGAGAGATCCTGCCACCTTGCTCGCCAAGAGAGGGTCTGGCGAGCACGAACACAAGCATTAGAAACTCTCGCCATGTGTGGAAGGTCATTGCCATTCTGAAATGCAAGCTCAGATGGCTTGCCATGAAGGGCAACAAAACAGGGCGTTGGATATCGTCGACGAAACGCTGTGCTGTAAGGAGGCTGCGGACGCTATGAAATGAAATAACACCCAAGACCAGCACTCCCGGTTTTCGGGCCGTACGGCTGGCAACAGTCGTGTTGCTATCCTAATGCTGTCTGGGACATCTCCAGACTCATCTTCGCTGCTAATCGGAGCTTAACCGGAAGCAGGACTCATCACTGAAGACAGTTCTACTCCAGTCAAAGAGATTCCAGGCTGAATGTGCCCGACACCACTGGAAACGGTCTTGTTGGTGTACAGTGGTCAATGGTAGCCGGCACAGGGGGCGTCGTGAGCTCAACTCCCTTTTCTATTACCCGTCTATTAATGGTCTGCCGGCCGCGGTGGCCGTGCGGTTCTGGCGCTGCAGTCCGGAACCGCGGGACTGCTACGGTCGCAGGTTCGAATCCTGCCTCGGGCATGGGTGTGTGTGATGTCCTTAGGTTAGTTAGGTTTAAGTAGTTCTAAGTTCTAGGGGACTGATGACCTAAGATGTTGAGTCCCATAGTGCTCAGAGCCATTTGAACCATTAATGGTCTTTGTGGACACTGAAGCACCAGCTGCACGTCGGATCGACGATAGTAAGTCCGACACTCTGTCCTCCTGCTTGCCTGGGAGGTAAGCCGCTTACCTCCCGTGCAGATTTTCTCCGCTCGTGGACTGGGTGTTGTGTTGCCCTCATCATTTCATCCTCATCACCGGCGTTTAAGTCGCCCAGCGTGATGTCGACTGCAATAAGACTTGCGCTTGGCGGTCGAACTTCCCGGGATGAGGCCTCCGAGCCAACGATGCCATACGCTCATTTCCAGTTTTTCCCGACACTCTGAGCGCGTCTCTGGCGATGATTCAGTCCTCACGTTCGTTCGTCTCTCTGGATCGATGGCTTCCTTCTGACGCTGTATTCGGTCATGATTCACTCGGTCCCGCCAACATTGTCGAATAACGGCATCGCTCTTATTCAAACGTCGAGTGATCCGTCTACTACTCTAATCGGCTGCTTTGAGCCCAACTAACTACACGTCGTTTCCCAAATGCTGACATCTAAGAATATTGTTCACGTGCCTCTCCCCGAGGCAGAGATCTGTCTGATTGAATACATGGAATGGAATTCGCGAAGATTTTATGCCTTGGTATCAATACGCCCCCTATCCTTGCCAGATGCGTGTTGAAATGGCGCTGCAGCCTCACATATTCATCCATCGACGGCCAAAGTTTAAAATGTTGCATTTTCCGTCGATAACTGTATGAATAGCACTTTGTGACCAATTTACATAACTGCTTCGTGTTGCATCGGTTTTTTTAATTGTCTATGTCCATTCTCCTCCCATTATCAGGGCTCCAGTTTTCAGCAATGCCCTCCGCTCACAGCCTAAGACCTGTTTCTAGCCCGCATCTCGTGGTCGTTCGGTAGCGTTCTCGCTTCCCATGCCCGGGTTCCCGGGTTCGATTCCCGGCGGGGTCAGGGATTTTCTCTGCCTCGTGATGGCTGGGTGTTGTGTGCTGTCCTTAGGTTAGTTAGGTTTAAGTAGTTCTAAGTTCTAGGGGACTGATGACCATAGATGTTAAGTCCCATAGTGCTCAGAGCCATTTGAACCATTTTTGAACCTGTTTCTAGTCTTCCTTTATAGCTCCTCCAAATTCCTCAACCAAACAGTCACGCACATAAATAAAACCCATCCTACACGCCAATAAAAATACCAACAATCCCGTAATATTTTTACCCCTGGCAGTCTACGTAAATTATCACTTCGTTTATCCGTTTCCAAATTTTAAAGAATCAACAGATCAGCCTTTTTCCTGATAACCAACCCTACTCAACATTTGTATTATATTTTGTGGAAAAATATAAGAATTTTAAATTTTTTTATAATTTTAAATTCGTTTGGCTTAAGAGCGACGAGTTGTAAACGCGGAGAGCCACACCCCTCCTGTTTGGGCCAAGGGAGATGAAATAACAATAAAAAAACTATGGTTAGTCTTTCAGACTCCATAAGAAGCTCTCAGTACTGTAAACAGCCGAAATATTAGAAGGACACAAAGTAAGAATACTGCTAAATTCCCGCAGTCTTGTGGATCAAGTAATACGTCGTGAGAGTATGAAGGTTCAAAACAAGTATTGCTGAAATATATTTGCCGGTGTATTGAGTAAGTAGCAAGAACGAACACATACACGTACGCAATACGTAAATCAAATTATATGGAAAAGACGAATTTCTTCTCTTCCTTAAGTGATAGCATTTCTGAAATTGTAGCTACTCGATTTCCTCTGGATGGTAAGTTCATAAGTAAGGAGTAAAGGCAATGTGCACAGCCGCTTGAGATAATAACAGTCGCTTAATTCTTACCGTGTATCGCACTGGTGGCGTTTGGAGCGTAAAGATGGGAATACTTGGGGGTCCCGTCGCGTTTCTGCGGCCCCCAAGGTCGACCGGCCGTGCTATCCACGAGGAATCTCTCCTCTCCTCTCCTCACCTCTCCTCGCCCCCCAGGACCCACTTCGCAGATACCTGGGCGCGGGGGTGTTGCTGCGAGGCACCGTTAGACTGCTTCACCCTTTGGCAACCGTCCCGTTACCCCCATTTCCACTTTGCGGGACGGGAGACGCAGCAAAAAACACCGCTGCCGGCGAGGAATCGACTATGACGCTGCATTTTGACTAATTCACCCCCCACTGCCCCCCACCGCACTCCCTTCGGTCCAACACTAGCCGTCTACATTCCGACATTTTACATAATTGAGGATCTTTTTTCTCATTCTCATTGTGAGAATCTTATATCCTCACATGGAATATATACTGGTTATCCTTGGTACTTTTTTGTTCAGTTAATTCTTCCCTCTTGCTGCACGTATCGTGATGTATAGGTGTATACATGTGTTGACTGCCTTACACCCCTTAATTAACAGAAACAACTCTCAACAGGAAAACAGTTTCTACATTACAAATCGACAGTAAAACCTCAAGGGGCTATGCTGTGTCTACACATTTGCAGTTGTCCAAAGTAAGACTTTGTAAACAGTACTAAATGCTCCACTGTTCATTAGAAACTCGACAACTTAAGATGACTCGAAAATTAAAACTGTTTCAGAAGAGAAAACTTTTACACCTAACTTCCTTATTCGGCCAACACACTAATTCATCAATTTTGCCCATAAGACACATATGACCAGTACAACCTTAAACGTCTAATGGTTCAAATGGCCCTGAGCCCTATGGGACTTAACTTCTGAGGTCATCAGTCCCCTAAACCTTAGAACTACGTAAACCTAACTAACCTAAGGACATCACACACATCCATGACCGAGGCAGGATTCGAACCTGCGACCGTAGCGGTCGCGCGGTTCCAAACTGTAGCGCCCAGAACCGCTCGGCCACTTAAACGTCTAAAGTTGGTACTGTTGCCACATCAGTAATAAACAATTACACTGACTTACAAAGCTGCGATTGTTATAATCACATATCAACTTATCTAGACAGGTCAAACAAATTTTTTGGATAATAATGACGCTTGTTTTTCAGTACTTAAGTGTAAGAGTCCTTGCAACGGAACGTTATTCTCGCTCGTGTTTACTACGAAAGCGATGACACATTAAAACAACAGATGCACATTTGTATAAGTCTACAGAAGGTCGCAGTGTAAAACTACAAATATACTGAAAATGGCAGGCAACCGAAATTAACTGATCGCGATGTACATGACAGTGATTGCACAACAACCTCGATAGAATATTTTTCATTTATTTTTAGTTTATTTATTTATTTAAGCTGATCTGATTTGAGACATCAGACACTCTCTTACATAGGACCAGGATTTCGCACACACAGTACCTTCTTTACATCATAGTTATTTAATAAATAACAATTTTATATGACGAATAGTATTAAAATGATTTGAGTGTCTTTAGCAACAATGTGAGTAGGCATGAACTAATGACGTTAATACCGGCAGTACTTGTACTGCTGCTGCCACTAAGAGTAATAATAATAATAATAATAACGATAGTGGCAGATATAAAAAGAATTTAAAGTTGTACAAACTAAATGTTTTCTGATGTAGCGGGTAATGGGGAATGGAAATTTAAGGAGACAGCATCAGCTAAGAATACTTGAAAATGTAGAAAACCTGGTTGGAGAGAAGGATGTACAAGAGTAACGATCAAATACGGCGATAATGGAAATCATTATTGTTGCTTTAGTAGAAACGTCATTAACCGTCTTCCAAAGCTGGAGATGTTATTCAATTCTCTAATACCGTGCGAGAGGTTACTCCAGAGTCGCGTTCCTGCTACTGAGAAGGACTTCCGGAAAGTGCTGGACGATGCAGTGGGACAGAAAGGATTTCGCTGTGACGTGAACGGATGTTTCTGCCACGTTGCTCAGACAAAAGTGTCAACGTCGAGGAGAGATATGAGGGGCAGTATACTAACAGTGCATAAATTTTCAGCAGCCATCTTCCCTAAAATCATTCATTTATATAGATTACCTGCTTCGCTAATTCTCTGTTGCCATCTTCGGATCTTTGTTTATGTGATTTCACAACATTCAGCAACACTTTCTGTACTGAAAGAAAAGATTGTATAATGATATAAAAATAGATCGGAAGACAGCAACAGAGAATTTCCGAAACCGGTAATATATATGAATAAATTATTTTAGGGATGTTGGCAGCTGAAAATTTGTTCGGTATTCATAATACTACAGATCACACCCCACGTTGACGATATCAGAACTGTGCAGGGACAGTATACGTAATATGGAATATGGAACTGTTTTTCATTTCTGAAAATCAGAAATCTGCTAACATCTGATATACATTTAAGTTGCATGTTTTTCTTGACAATACATCCAAACTGCCGTAAATATTATTCGTGATTAATAATATCCACTACAGTTGTACAAATTTTATTTTCCAACAATAGGAGAGCACACCCAGGGTTCAAGACAATAGTGTCATCTATCTGTGCGTAGAATGTCCATATGGGTCAACTAACAGAGGTTAATACAGTGATTCTCCCCCACCACCACTGGTCTCGCCGCACGTGCACTGCTGACCGTACACCTACCGACCATGGTATTTTGCGCGGACTCGTACTTCAAACACTTCTGGGCGCCGTGAGATACACTCACCCCTCGATCCCTTCCTTCTATTGTTCGCTGCTCTTATCGCTTGTGTATTGTTGTAGAGCTGAAATGTTAACTCGTCTGGTAACTGTGTAGAGCGTTGTAATGAACAGTATATTTGCAGACTGGCTGTTTTTAGTATATGGGGTGACATTGCTTATTCTAATAATTTAGTGTGTAACTCATATTTGAGTTTCATTTCTGGTTTTCGGGACTGGAAATGGAATCTCATCGTGTGGGAAAGTTTCCATAGGTGCCAGCAAAACAAAAACACAGGAACTAGCAGCTAAATTTGTGAAGAAACTGGCAAAAGAGACTTCATATTTTACGAAGGAATATTACTCCACTGGTAACGTTGGTGAAGTTTCTACCAAACCAAAACCTCCTGCACCTGTACCTACTTCTTCTAAGAAGTGTTTTGACAAGTTCTGGTGAATCTGAAATTGTTGTGGAGCAGTTTTTTATAAGTGTGGCGGTGATGAATGCGGTTGTTGAACGAGGCGGTGATAATACTGACAGTGAATTAGTGACGACGTCAACAATGGAAAACGATCCGGCGAAATGGAAAAGCAGAAAAACGAATTCGCGGAACTGCGTTTAGCGTATGGTTTAGACTACTTTGAGAATAATATGGGTGATCTAAGTAAATCTGAAGATGTCTACAAATCACAAAATTGGTACACATCCAAAAACTTCTTTAGAAAACTGCTACATGGAGAGAAAAAAAGGCAATAGCTGCTGTTTTCAAAAGCTACGGGAAATGTATTTTGTATTTTCTGTAAATTATTCAGTGACAGTATGGAGCTAGAAAACATGCATACGCAATTTTCAACTGACTGGAAGAAGGGGGAAGAGAAAGTGTCGTCTAATAAAACCAGCCCTAATCATCTTAAAAATTCAGTGACGTGGCTTCTGCGATCGATGAACGCCGGTCGTACAGACTGTGAACTACAGCGTATGATTAAAACAGAAGAAGTGCTTCGGCACGTGGTAGAAGTATATTTGGCAATAAGAGGACTTGCTTTTCGTGACAGTAATGAAATATCTGGAGCCCCAAATAGGTTCCCTTAAATTAATTGCTCATTTTGATCCTTTTTTGTTTTTGTTTTAGGGCAATCAAACGACTAGGGTCATACGCGCCCAGGCCCACCTTTGAAACAACATATCTAAGAGCGTGGTTCTGAAAGTCGAGGCCATCATTCAAATTCCTCCAAGAATATTTGTGAAGAGTTCATCGGCGCTATAGGAAAAAAGCTATTGAGTAAAACAGTTGACGAAATTCAGATAGCAAAATACTACGGACTAGTTGTAGATTCAACGGTAGAAACGGCACATAAAGATCAACTAGCCTTTGTAGAAAGATATTGTTTCGAGAGCAGACTTCACGAAAGATTTTTCTGTTTTGTTCCCGTACACAGTCACACGGCTGAAAATTTTGGGGAAGTTATCCTAGATATGTTTGGAAAACAATATTAAGATCGAAGATCGTCGTTCGTAGTCCGACGACTAACGTGAGTGGGAAATATTCTGGTTTAAGAGCAAAGATAATGAAACTGCTCTGTGTTACGTACTCGTTAAACTTCATGTCCCAAAACAGTGCAGAGAAATCGTTAGAATCAGTTGTTTTTTTTCCAAGTTTTACAACGACTATATGACTTTCTTGTAGCTTCTGCTCATCGTTGGCACGTTATTTTGAAGAACAATGGGTGACTTAAGACAGTATCCGATACCAGATGGCCGTGACGTGAGGAAGCAATATTAGCCGTTCGATAGAAGATACGTAAATATTTTAATACTATTATTCTACAAGTAAAGCTAAAAAAAAAGTTCATACAAACATAGGTCCGCAAATATTTAGTTATGGAGTTACCGCTAATAAAAGATTTTGCCTGAAATTTAGCGACTTCGGTAATATGAAGTCATCGCAAAACTTTATGAAGTTAAAGTAAAGCAGGTTTTCATTTATTTTGTTGTTATTGATCTGGTGAATCTAATAAAACATGTCCCAGATGTGTATCTGCAGTAGTTTTCCAGAACATCCAGAGAAGCAAAGTAGTAATTTCGTAAAAATTTCAATTTATTAACTACTTGGCCCAATTTGTTTTTTAAATTCCAGACAATTGCACAAAGTTTTCAACAGAAGTTGTAGAGAATTTAATTTTGGAAAAATGGTGGGAATAACCTTAACTAAAACTGTATGAATGTGTCACATAATTTGCTCACGTAATCTGCTTTTATTAATACCAAGCACACGTGAATTCATTTTAAACCGGAAAAAACAAAGCTCATTGTTGAGGAAGTTATACAGTGTACATACAAATTTACAATCCATTCACAATAGATGTTTAAAAATATCTCCACCAAGATAATGCATTTAGCTGCACGTGTATGAACAGATTTTGTTGCTTGCTTCAGTTTCACAGGTTCTTAATTTCGTCTATTGCATTCATAATACGAGCAAGTAATGCCTCACATGTATTGACTTTGTCCTCATAAACTAGTTTTGTGATGGTTTGATTTTAGCGAAGTTGCTAAATTTCAGGGAAGCCAGACCTATGTTTATATGGACTTGTTTCTTTAGTTTTACTCTTAGAATAACATATGAAAATATTTGCACAGCTTCGTGAATGACCCTGTATAGTAGAGTAAGTTTTAGTATGTGTGTGTGTGTGTGGGGGGGGGGGGGGGTGTGTGTGTGCATGTATTGCCTGGCATTTACAATTGTACTTTCACAGGAATGTATGAGGCCTACGTGAAGTAAGCAGGGGCCGCGACTCCATACGGGTTAACCCGGCCGCGAAGGGATGAATACAATTAGCAGTTTCACATGGAGTTATTCATAGATGAAGAGACTTGCACAGGATAGAGTACCCGGCCGGGGTGGCAGAGCGGTTGTAGGCGCTACAGTCTGGAACCGCGCGACCGCTGCGGTCGCAGGTTCGAATCCTGCCTCGGGCATGGATGTGTGTGATATCCTTAGGTTAGCTAGGTTTAAGTAGTTCTAGGTGCTAGGGGACTGATGACCTCAGAAGTTAAGTCCCATAGTGCTCAGAGCCATTTGAACCATTTTGAACGGGATAGAGTAACGCTGATAGCCGCATCAAACATGTTTTCACAGTGAAGACCACAAAGTAGGAACAACAACAACTGTAATCCCCAGGTATTTAGTTCATTGGAGAACGTTTAAATTTGTGTAATTTACTGAGTAACCGAAATTAGCTGACTCTTTTTTTTTCTTTTTACAGAACACAGGGAGGACATTACGCTTTTCATTGTTGAGGTTCAGTTATCATCTTGTAAGTGTATTGTCATATCGCTGGTTAGTTGTGGAGTATCTTTGCGGGCAGCCGCGTCAGTGAGTCGAGCGCGGGACACGGTACTGTTAAGTTATGTAGTGTGTCGCTCTGCATGTGAGGCTTTTTTAGTATTCAGGTTGAAGTGTTGCTACAAGTGATGTTGCAGTAAAGTGATGAAATATTGAAGTGATTCAGTGGAAAGTGCGTCAAGAAGTAATGAAAAAAATGTGCAGTGCCGTCGATAACGTATTTATGTATCCTCTCGTTACGTGTAGCACAGCATCGATCATCCGCACCGTGTTCGGTCTCCCAAAATGAACAAATGTGAATCAGTAAAAATTAGTTACCATAAAAGAGCGCAGTCAGGTGCCAGTGTCTTGTAGCGAACGTGAGGACGTGCGTTCGATCATCGCGTTTTCACATTGTCAACAATCAGCCGCGCCGCGACGGTTACGGGCAAAATGGTTCAAATGGCTCTGAGCACTATGGGACTTAACATCTGAGGTCATAAGTCCCCGAGAACTTAGAACTACTTAAACATAACTAACCTAAGGACATCACACACATCCATGCCCGAGGCAGGATTCGAACCTGCGACCGTAGCGGTCGCACGGTTCCATATTGAAGCGCCTAGAACCACTCGGCCACACCGACCGGCGGTTACGCGCACGCTCGCACAAGTGAGAACTGAGAACTGAAAAAGTAACTTAACCAACAGTGTTATATCATTACTAGTGAAAGGAGGACTATTACCAGGTATCTGTATGTGTGACGAGCGTAAGAACTTTCGTTCGATCATTCGGCTTCCGCATCATCAACAATCACCCGCGTCGTGTCGGTTACTCGTACGCTCATCTAAATGATATTTTGTGGACTGTTAATCATCCATTAATTGGGATTACACTTCAGAATTAGAATGTAAACAGTGCAACCTGCGATTTTCCTTTAATCGTCTCAGAATATAGATGTTCATACCAGACGTAGAACAGTGTTGCGCTTAACGTTGAGTGGCTCCCCTTATTCGCTTGCATATTTCGATAAATAATTTCAGACAAGCCAGTAGCAGTGTGGAGCAGAACAGTACGACCTCCGCGGGATTACCAGGGAAGTGGTGTGGTCAGGGCGCACGGTCAAGAAAAGAAAAAGAAACGGTCACGAAACGACAAACAGTTTAAAGGTACCTCCAGCCCCATTTGTACTCCCGGGCGTGTTACAATCTTCGTTCTTTGCATACATACTGTCTATCTGGGATGGGGGGTGGGAGTTTGCACGATCCCCAATCTCGGATTCGTACCTAGTTCCTGGCTGAAATTCTGACATTTAGTTCGTTTTCTATATTTTGTCTCTACAGGTAAGTGGTCAGCGTAGACAGCTGACTTGCAGAGGACCCGTGTTTGGTTCTTAGTACTGTCTTGGATTTTTCCTTCGTCGAAGGACTGGTACGGGGTGCACTCAACCTGGTAAACCCAACTGAGGATCCGCTTAATAATAGCTGCTCCGCGGTCTGGAAAGGCTGCAAAACGGCTGGGAGAGCGGTGTGGTGACCACAGGCCTCTCCATACCGCAACCGCATCCGCATGACTCCGCAAGGCAGAGGATGACATGGCGGCCGGTAAACATCCCTTGAGCCTTCACGACCTGGACGACGAACTCCTTTCTTATAAACAATATAAAATCTGCCATTTTATTATCCTTACGGTTTACCCGAATAAGATCGGATGCATCATTTCAGAGAAAAATAACCGTTTGCAAGTCTGATACACCATGTGCTGTCAAGTTCGGTAATGTTTCGAAATAGTGGTACGGGTTAAACGTTAGGTCTCACTGCAACTGGTTAGGAAGCACACACGCTCCTATGGCACCGTGCCTAGTAAAGTCCTGTTGTGTTCACAGCAGCTTTCTGTATGATGACATGGTTACCGGAGGCTCGCAAAGATGAAATTCTACCGAAGCCTGCGATCTCGTTGGCCCCGAGTTCTACGTTATGAGGTCACAGGTCTCGTCTCGCTGCACGTTCACGCTAGCGTTCGCGCGGGCGCCTTCTGGTGTACCCCACGACTGACACGAAATACTTTCCCTCGTCCGCCGAAGACAAGCGGACGGCCAGGAGCGAAGGCCGCGCAGTGACCGTGTGCGACGCAGTGCCGTTTCACCCGCGAGACGGAAAACACGATGGCAAGGCGGTTCTGACAGAGCAAAACAAAGCAGTCGCAGTTCGGTGCGTGTGTCCGCGCACGTCCGCGCCGCGCCGCCCCACTTGGCAAGGTCAGCCCGTCATTACGGCGCACACGTCACGGCCGGCCGCTGTTTTCGCGTCTCCTCCCGCTTCTGGCCGGCTGCCACAGCGTCTGCGGTGCCGCTCCGGTGCGTCTGGGAGGCGCGAGCGACCAGGAGACAAGTTAAAAATGCTCACTACCAGTCCACCTGTCACTATGGTTTCCCAGTTTTAATCATTAAAAGTACTGAAATTTTCAGCAATCAGTTTCTTAACAGGTAATCGTTAACCTCCAATAGAAGCGTCCTTTTTCCCACAAATACATTTGTCGGTTTGCATAATACACTACTGGCCATTAAAATTGCTACACCTCGAAGATGACGTGGTACAGACGCGAAATTTAACCGACAGGAAGAAGATGCTGTGATATGCAAATGATTAGCTTTTCAGAGCATTCACACACGGCTGGCACCGGTGGCGACACCTACAACGTGCTGACATGACGAAAGTTATCAACCGATTTCTCATACACAAACAGCAATTGACCGGCGTTGCCTGGTGAAACGTTGTTGATGCCTCGTGTAAGGAGGAGAAATGCGTACCATCACGTTTCCGACTCTGATAAAGGTCGGATTGTAGCCTATCGCGATTGCGGTTTATCGTATCGTGACATTGCTGCTCGCGTTGGTCGAGATCCAATGACTGTTAGCAGAATATGGAATCGATGGGTTCAGGAGGGTAATACGGAACCCTGTGTTGGATCCCAACGGTCTCGTATCACTAGCAGTCGAGATGACAGGCATCTTATCCGCATGGCTGTAACGGATCGTGCAGCCACGTCTCGATCTCTCAGTCAACAGATGGGGACGTTTGCAAGACAACAACCATCTGCACGAACAGTTCGACGACGTTTGTAGCATCATGGACTATCAGCTCGGAGACCATGGCTGCACCTAGCCTTGACGATGCATCACAGACAGAAGCGCGTGCGATGGTGTAGTCAGCGACGAACCTGGGTGCACGAATGGCAAAACGTCATTTTTTCGGATGAATCCAGGTTCAGTTTACAGCATCATTATGGTCGCATCCGTGTTTAGCGACATCGCGGTAAACGCACATTCGAAGCGTGTATTCATCAACGCCATACTGGCGTATCACCCGGCGTGATGGTATGTGGTGCCATCGGTTACACGTCTCGGTCGCCTCTTGTTCGCATTGACGGCACTTTGAACAGTGGACGTTACATTTCAGTTGTGTTACGACCTGTGGCTCTACCCTTCATTCGATCCCTGCGAAACGCTACATTTCAGCAGGATAATGCACGACCATATTATGCAGGTCTTATACGGGCCTTTCTGGATACAGAAAATGTTCGACTGCTGCCCTGGCCAGCATATTCTCCAGATCTCTCACCAACTGTAAACGTCTGGTCAGTGGTGGCTGAGCATCTGGCTCGTCACAATACGCCAGTCACTACTCTTGATGAACTGTGGTATCGTGTTGAAGCTGCATGGGCAGCTGTTCCTGTACACGCCAGGCAAACTCTGTTTGACTCAATGCCCAGGCGTATCAAGGCCGTTATTACGGCCAGAGGTGGTTGTTCTGGGTACTGATTTCTCAGGATCTATGCACCCAAATCGCGTGAAAATGTAATCACATGTCAGTTCTAGTATAATATATTTGTCCAATGAACACCTGTTTATCGTCTGCTTTTCTTCTTGGTGTAGGAATTTTAATGGCCAATAGTGTACGTTGTAAAGCACCGCGCATAAAAACGGGATTTTCCGATGCTCATACCTCGGGTTCAGTTGATGATAAAACGGTAGGATCTACTATTTTATATAGCCCTTTTGCTGGGAACTATTTGTACAACCAACAAAAGGACACTCTTAGTGTCACTATCCTACAGGACATGTTCATAGTATGAATATTACATACACATGCTTGGGCAAATAGAGTAAATAGTTTTTTTTTCATATCATGTGGTCTACTTAGGGCTTGAAGGGACTTACGGAGACATCATTAGTCATGGGTAGTTCCTTGGAAAACCCAAAAAATAGGTTAAATTTTACTATATTTTCGTCGTCGCCAGCGCACCAAAACCCAGCCGACGACTCAGAGACGGCTATGTGCAGCAAATGGGTGTAATTTTTAGATGTATTTCTAAGATCCCGATCTCGAACAGCCTTGAAGATTTTCTTCATTTCTTTATCCGTTTCAGAAATACTGATGTTCAAAGGTACTATTCTTGAACACGTAAAATACGCGTGTGAGGCGAAAACGTAGATTATAAAGTGACGCAGCACGGAGAAAGATACTGTAAAGTGTCTCTTTTATCATCTGGGAAAGCCACGTTTTCGTACTGAGGCACATGTAAACTTTTTTTGCTCGTAAAATCTGCTCTGTGGTGTAAAATTTGTTTTGCGTTATTTCAGTTTCACCTTAACAAACTATATAAATTTTACTGACTTATATATTTCTTTCCATGTGAGTGCCATGCCCTGCTGCAGCAGGAAAAGAGGGGAACCAGCGGAGAAATGCTGCTATCAGATCACCAAAAATGCGAATTTGTTCTTGTTTATTTAAAAGACACTGAGAGAAGAGTAGGAGTACGAGCTGCATTCTACCTGCCTCAGCACCTTTAAAAATCTTCCCAAAAATTTCGGCTTGCGATTTTATTCGAGCTTTTTTATCCTGAGAGAATAAGACATCTTCAGTCGCAAAGAGAAAGAAAAGTAGCAAATACTGAAAGATATCAAATAGTGATTCTGTTATTGCTAGGTGCCGGGGCAAGCAGTGTATTTAACACTAAATTCTTCTAGAATCTACATATGTAAATGATGCTCTAAGCCCCCCCCCCCCCCCCCTGTTCTAACTCCGACTTTTGCTGTTGCACAAGGATTTAAAAAAATACGCGAACTGACTCTAATCAACCCTGCCAGTGGAGTAGAAGAGAGTTTGGCACCTGCAATAATTTAATTTGATAAATAAGTTAAATAAATGAAGGTTTCATTAACATAGTGAGGAATGATAGGGTTGCTCTACCGATTAACAGAATGAAAGTTCTGTCCAAAATAACAATATGATTTATTAAGATTAAACACAAAATAATAAACAAAAACACATGAAACATTTACAATACATCATATTGGCTCAAATTGGATACTCAAACAAACGCTGTGAATGTGAAGTTGTCCCTAAACTACACTCCTGGAAATTGAAATAAGAACACCGTGAATTCATTGTCCCAGGAAGGGGAAACTTTATTGACACATTCCTGGGGTCAGATACATCACATGATCACACTGACAGAACCACAGGCACATAGACACAGGCAACAGAGCATGCACAATGTCGGCACTAGTACAGTGTATATCCACCTTTCGCAGCAATGCAGGCTGCTATTCTCCCATGGAGACGATCGTAGAGATGCTGGATGTAGTCCTGTGGAACGGCTTGCCATGCCATTTCCACCTGGCGCCTCAGTTGGACCAGCGTTCGTGCTGGACGTGCAGACCGCGTGAGACGACGCTTCATCCAGTCCCAAACATGCTCAATGGGGGACAGATCCGGAGATCTTGCTGGCCAGGGTAGTTGACTTACACCTTCTAGAGCACGTTGAGTGGCACGGGATACATGCGGACGTGCATTGTCCTGTTGGAACAGCAAGTTCCCTTGCCGGTCTAGGAATGGTAGAACGATGGGTTCGATGACGGTTTGGATGTACCGTGCACTATTCAGTGTCCCCTCGACGATCACCAGTGGTGTACGGCCAGTGTAGGAGATCGCTCCCCACACCATGATACCGGGTGTTGGCCCTGTGTGCCTCGGTCGTATGCAGTCCTGATTGTGGCGCTCACCTGCACGGCGCCAAACACGCATACGACCATCATTGGCACCAAGGCAGAAGCGACTCTCATCGCTGAAGACGACACGTCTCCATTCGTCCCTCCATTCACGCCTGTCGCGACACCACTGGAGGCGGGCTGCACGATGTTGGGGCGTGAGCGGAAGACGGCCTAACGGTGTGCGGGACCGTAGCCCAGCTTCATGGAGACGGTTGCGAATGGTCCTCGCCGATACCCCAGGAGCAACAGTGTCCCTAATTTGCTGGGAAGTGGCGGTGCGGTCCCCTACGGCACTGCGTAGGATCCTACGGTCTTGGCGCGCATCCGTGCGTCGCTGCGGTCCGGTCCCAGGTCGACGGGCACGTGCACCTTCCGCCGACCACTGGCGACAACATCGATGTACTGTGGAGACCTCACGCCCCACGTGTTGAGCAATTCGGCGGTACGTCCACCCGGCCTCCCGCATGCCCACTACACGCCCTCGCTCAAAGTCCGTCAACTGCACATACGGTTCACGTCCACGCTGTCGCGGCATGCTACCAGTGTTAAAGACTGCAATGGAGCTCCGTATGCCACGGCAAACTGGCTGACACTGACGGCGGCGGTGCACAAATGCTGCGCAGCTAGCGCCATTCGACGGCCAACACCGCGGTTCCTGGTGTGTCCGCTGTGCCGTGCGTGTCATCATTGCTTGTACAGCCCTCTCGCAGTGTCCGGAGCAAGTATGGTGAGTCTGACACACCGGTGTCAATGTGTTCTTTTTTCCATTTCCAGGAGTGTAGATTGTGAGGATTATGACGAAGTGGTATGTGCAGCCAATTCCTTGCAACTCAAATCTTAGAGAAAACACATAGCCAACCCAACATTAATTGCTGCTACCCAAGACAGAACAAAGTTAGAAAAAGACGAACAGGCGCGCTCTGCTGTGCTCTGATTATCACCTAGGAAAATCCCTGTCTGCCGGTGCTGCGGACATACCTTACCAAACTGTCTTCTTAACTGCCAGAACACGATCTGGCGTACCGGAGGCGATGGCTGGTTGCTTCGACGTCCTCGACCGAAAGGCCAGAGCCGACTACCCACAAGAGCACCCGTACAAAACCGAACACAGAACATTCCCGCCCCCACGACATTGGTCGTGGTTAAACGTTCCAATCAGCAACTCGAAAACCGGCGAAAAATTCCACTCCATTGCCGTAACACTACCATTCCACCAATGGAGATTCTTGGCGCCAATTTCTGCGCCGATTTTGCTACGTCACGGAGCTATGCCCTGAGCAAGCCAGTCACAGTTACTATTTTGCAGAAAGCGTGGGAATTTTCCCGCCACAACTGCCTGGGTACACAAGTCATTCCCACGCCTCGCTGGTAGCCCGCCAGAAAGTGTTTTCGCTAAGTTTCTGCGAAGTAACGGAACCTCTAGCCCAACCGCTACTTCAGACCCCTCCGGGCGTGTCTTTTGACAATGTCGGCGTCTGCAAAGCATTCACTCGACTTCCTCACACCCGTCGGCTTAGCCCTTTCCAGATCTGCAGAGCCCGAATGTCACCGGACCACCCGGGTGACGCGAGAAGCTGCGTGGGAAGTCCACGTGTGAAGGAATAGCGACTTTTCACTGCATGCAATTAGAGAGGAAAATCGTAAGATAGAAATATGAGAGGAGGCTCATGCCACCTCTCATTATAAAAAGAGAGAAGGAACATAGCTGAAAGTGACAGAACTGTGGTAGAAAAAGGATGAAGGAGACAATATCAGGGGGGAGGAATGAAGAGAAAGAGAAAGTGGAAGTTCAAATGTTCAAATGTGTGTGAAATCTTATGGGACTTAACTGCTAAGATCATCAGTCCCTAAGCTTACACACTAATTAATCTAAATTATCCTAGGGACAAACACACACACCCATGCCCGAGGGAGGACTCGTACCTCCGCCGCAACCAGCCGCAAAGTGATGAGAGACAGAGTATATGACAATGACAAGGAGGAAGAGAGATACAGTGACAGTGAGAAGAGCCAGCAGCAGTAGGAAGGAAGGAATGAGAAATTAGCAGTAAGCGAGAGCAAGAGGGAGAATGACAACGAAAGGAGACTGTAGTTGTATTGTAGGACAGAACGAAGGAGGCCATGAATGTGATTCACGAGACATTGACATAAGGAGACACAAAGAGACAAAGACAATGAATTGAGTTCAGCGAGCAAGTGAGAAAGGGCGATTGGGATGGATAGGTATGAGCTACTTTCAGCGTGGACTAGTGGGTGCGAGCTTGTGGGAGTTTGAGGTGAGTTGCATGTTAAAAAGAGCGCGAATATGTTCGCATGCCAAAACTTTTGGGAAAATTTTTAAAGGTGCTGAGGGAAGTAGAATGAAGCAGCTGGTACTCGACTTTTCACTCAGATTCTTTTAAATAAACAGAACCTATTCGCATTATTTGTGCTCCGCTGGTTATACTGACTCCACGTAATACAGAGCAGTACAGAAGAATTTTCGTTAAGAAAATGAGCTCAGGTTCGTAGTAACAGCTGCTTCTGTACGAAACACCATTGATTGTTGAAGATTTTGATTCGTAGAGAGCCAACAGCTTTTGGGTGGAGATAGGCAGTATGCCTGAAGGACGAATACGTCGCATATTCATATGGCGACATATAGGATAACTGTAGACAATAGAATCATTGTCACCCGACCATTCGATGCTTACAGAACGTGTCTGCTACAGTATGAACCGTGTCAAAGCACTCTCCACATCGATGCGGTATGATTTTTTTCAGGTTAATAATAATTGGTCGTTTGCAGCCGTAGGTTTGTTGATACTTTTCCTCCATTCTTATTTTATAATACTCGTATTCGATGTAAGAGTTTATCATAGTAACTGGCATAGGTGTTCCTTATCATACAGTTCAGTGTGTGTCCTATAATCTACGTTACCGCATTGATTTTAGTGTTTTTTAGTGTGTTGATGTCATAAAAATCGTCAACGTTACTCTGTTGCACTCACAAACAACAGACCCTGTGATTTTATAGCCGTACGTAATGTCCCAGAAACGAAGGAAGAAAGGAAAAAAAACACCAGACAGGTTGCTTCAAAGAAGCTGCAATGACCACGCTGTCGACGAGACGTTAAACTCTAAACTATAATTTTTCAATCAAGGTTTTCGCGACGTTTCTCGTAACTGTGAAGCAAATGTGAAAACTGGTAAACTCAGTCCCAAAATATTTCGCAATTTCACCTCTCTAGGATTAGGCTAAAAAGAACCGGTCTTTGCAGAGGGAAAGTTCTCAAACAACCTGCCCTGGGAGAGTATGGAACCTAAAAAGAAAAAAATCGACTTTTGACTCCATTATTTTCAGCACTTAAAAATATAACAACGACAAAACATATTCATTTATACATAAACAGCACATACGAATCAGTTTTAAACGAAACATCTTTTATTCAGGTGCTTTCCTTACTTCATTCGACACATCGTTTCATCGTAAACCAGATTCCTTTTTTTGAGCGTCTTTTGCTAGCAGATTCATCTTCCCACATGTACATAAAATCTTCATCTGTAGAAAATCTACTTCCATCCAGCCAACTCTCCTCTTTTGCAAACAAGTCAAAATGACGATTACACTTAAGTGACGAAAAGGGAGAAAGGGAGGTGGATCTTCTATGATTTCGAAGAAGTTAATGAAAGACACTCATGTACTGAAGTGTTTTGCTACCGAAAAAAAAAAAACAGTTGTTCATCTTGAGCTTGGACGGCAGGTTTTAAGTTTACAATACGAACCAAATATTGTTCAACCTATCACTTTCCAGTGAAGACTTTAGAAAGTAGAACACCAGACGCTACAGTTCTCCTCTTAAAGTGAAATAAATAAATGTTTTCGACAGTAAAACTTGAAAATTTCACTTGGAATTGCTTAGGCTGTAACAACATTATGAACATAATGGGTGGGGTCAATTTAGAATCTCTTAAGGGTTTGGTTAGGCAAGTTGTACCGCCTGCTCTTAAGTGAAAATTGTGCTCTTCACAAACAACAAAATCTCCTCTCTTTAATGTTGGCTTTCATTATAAATGTTGAGGGAGAACTATAACTGTAGACCGGTCCAAGGATTCCTCTGTGATGCTATGATTTACATCGACCCTTCTTGACTGGTCTCCAAGGGCGTATAAAACACTAAGTGACTAATAACGCAATACTATTTTGTGCAGAAGCGCCCACTAGGCTAGATTTATTTCACCGGAACTCGTGGGGAATTTTCCGACTGATTTGATGCGGCTTGCCACGAATTCCTCTCCTGTGCCAACCTTTTCATCTGAGAGTAGCACTCAATTATTTACTGGATGTATTCCAATCCCTGTCTTGCCCTAAAGTTTTTGCCCTCTACAGCCCTCTCTAGTAACTGTAATTCCATGATATCTTAACAGGTGCCCTACCAACCTGTCCCTTTTTCCATATATTTCTTTCCTCGTTGGTTCTGCGGAGAACCTTCACATTTCTTACCTTATAGGTCCACTTAATTATCAACATTCATCTGTATCATCACATCTCACATGCTTCTATTCTCTTCTGTTCCGGTTTTCCCACAGTCGATGTTGCACTACCATAAGCGAAACGTACTTGCCCAGAAATTTCTTCCTCAGATTAAGGCCAATTTTTGACTCTAGACACTTTTCTTGGCCAAGAATGCCCTTTTCGCCATTGTCACTCTGCTTTTCATGTCTTCCTTGCTCCATCCATCATGGATTATTTTGCTGCCTAGATAGCAGAGTTCCTTAATTTCGTCTACTTAGCGATCCACTATTCTGATGACAAGTTTCTCGTTGTTCTGATTTCTGCTACTTCTCATTACTTTCGCCTTTCTTCGATTTACTCTCAACCCACATTCCGTACTCACTAGACAGTTCAAGCCAATCAACCATTCTGTAATTCTTCTTCACTTTCTCTGAGAATAGCAATGTCATCAGCGAATCTCATCATTGATATTCTTTCAACCTGGAGTTTAATCCCAATCTTACACCTTTCTTTTATCTCCGCCATTGTTTCTTCGGTGTATAGATCGAACAGTCTGTTGTGGGTTGGCAGGAGAGCCAACACAGTGTTATTAGAGGAAGCCGAAAGGCACGCGTTTTAGCTCACGCAGGCTGGCGTGAGGTCTGGAACAGGACAAGGAAATTAGAATTTAGAAAAAACGGACGTAGCTGGTGGAATACTTAACTTTAATTCATAAATGGTGAACGTCGCTCTTGACTGTGCATTATTCACAATATCAATAGTAACTGAACATGGCGCCTTGCTAGGTCGTAGCAAATGACGTAGCTGAAGGCTATGCTCACTATCGTCTCGGCAAATGAGAGCGTATTTTGTCAGTGAACCATCGCTAGCAAAGTCGGTTGTACAACTGGGGCGTGTGCAAGGAAGTCTCTCTAGACCTGCTGTGTGGCGGCGCTCGGTCTGCAATCACTGATAGTGGCGACACGCGGGTCCGACGTATACTAACGGACCGCGGCTGATTTAAAGGCTACCTCCTAGCAAGTGTAGTGTCTGGCGGTGACACCACACAGTCTCTGCCTTACACCTCACTTAATTCGAGCATTCCGTTCTTGATCTTTCAGTGTTACTGTCCCCTCTTGTTTCTTACACATATTGTATGTTATCCGCCATTCCCTATAGCTTACTCCTATTTTTCTCAGAATTTCGAACATTTTGCACCATTTTACATTATTGAATTTTTTTTTAGGTCGACAAATCCTATGAACATGTCTTGGTTTTTCTTCAGTCTTCCTTCCACTATCAACCGCAACGTTAGAACTGCCCCTCGGGTGCCTTTACCTTACCTAAAGCCAAATTTATCGTCATCTAACAGATCCTCGATTTACGTTCCCATTTTTCTGTATATTACACTTGTCAATAATTTGGATAGGTGAGCTGTTAAACTGAGTGTGCGATAATTCTCACACTTGTAGGAGCTTCTTATCGTCGGAACTGTGTGGATGATGTTATACCGAAATCTGATTGCATGTCGTCATTCTCATACATCCAATGTTAATAGTCGTTCTCTATCCACTTCCCCCCAGTGATTTTCGAAATTCTAATAGAATGTTTTCTATCCTTTCTGCCTTATTTGGTTTTGGGATATGCAAGCATATTACACTTACAGGGTACGTTTTTTCCAACGCTGAAGACACATTTCCGAAAAACTGTTCGACTGCAGCTCCCGATAAAAATTGTTATATATGTTCTTGCTACTCATTTTCTTCCACTGTCAACGATCTTGATGCCAAGTTATCAACACTTGCGACAAACTTGGCTATAGGAACTTGAGTTCTTGGCTGTATTGCTGTTTTTGAACGTTAGCAGACAGGAAACAAATTTGAAGAGATTTTCACTCTGCAGCGGAGTGTGCGCTGATGTGAAACTTCCTGGCAGATTAAAATTGTGTGCCGGAACGAGACTCGAACTCGGGACCTTTGCTTTCGCGGGCAAGTGCTCTACCAACACACAACCGGCACATAGTTTTAATCTTCCAGGAAGTTTCAGGAAACAGACTTACTGCCAAATATTTTTAATAATCCTTTACAAATGAACCTTCCGGAAGTCGCCGTTACTGCGCAGTGCTGATGTAACACGTAATTTTTATTAAGTTTCTTACCCATGGATCCACAGCCGCAGTAAACTTCTTCAAAAATTAAGTTCATTTTTCTACCTTAAACTGTTTGTGATTGCCTCATCTGCGCACAGTCATTTTCATTGCTTAATAAATGGCTATCTAGATGGAGGTTTGGTTTTTGAAGTACTCGGGTTTGGCCAGTCACCAAAATGTATGCATGTAGGGCGAAAGACATTTTACGTCGTGATTTAGAATAACTCAGACACTGTAAAATCATGTTTATCCGCCGACACCGGGAAAGCGACTTTCAAGTAAAATGTCTCACCTGCACGGGAATACACATATGTACGAGTACAGGCTGTAGACGCATGGTTGGCGACATATGGAAGTATGGGTGTTGCCATAAGTCCTGCACCGACAGCGACATGGCGCCAGCACAGTAGCTCAGCGTGTTCGGCCAGAGGGTTAGCTGACCTCTGTAATTAAAAAAAAAAAAAAAAAAAAAAAAAAACCTGAGTTTATGGTTCAACAATGAACTTGAACGGATGTTGCCCCGAACAAATGAAACGAACGGAACGAACAAAATGGTATTCTTGAAACAAAAACAAAAAATAGTGAGGCGATGGCTTGCGATAAGCGGGAAATCTTGGTTCGAGACCCGGTCCAGCACAGATTTTCACTGTCGTCTTTCCTTCTACAGCTGACGGTTGTCCAAATTCGTTAATCCGAACACATTTAGCGAGCAAAACAAAACTTTTTACCACCAGGATCAATAATTTCTTTACCACTCTGTTGGCTAGTTGAAATGGCGCAAATTGCTCTGAGCACTAAGGGACTTAACATCTGAGGTCACCAGTCCCCTAGACTTAGAACTGCTTAAACCTAGCTAAGCTAAAGACATCACACATATTCATGCCCGAGGCGGGATTCGAACCTACGACCGTAGCAGCAGCGCGGTTCTGGCCTGAACCACTCGACCACAACGGCCGGCTGTTGGCTAGTAAATTGGTGTTAACTTTACTACCGAAAATACACTGGGCTTCTGCGTTCCTCCCATAATAGGAAATGGGATTTCATTGTTTTGCTACATGCTGAATACCTATCTAAGCTACGACACTGTACACCACTTCCTGCAAACATTGGAACAGAATGTCAGCCGGCCGCTGTGGCCGAGCGGCTCTAGGCGCTTCAGTCTGGAACCGCGCTGCTGCTACGGTCGCAGGTACGAATCCTGCCTCGGGCATGGATGTGTGTGGTGTCCTTAGATTAGTTCGGTTTAAGTAGTTCTAAGTTTAGGGGACTGATGAACTCAGATGTTAAGTTCCATAGTGCTTAGAGCCATTTGAACCGTTTGAACAGAACGTCAACGAGGCAGTAGTGGTGGGATTGTAGGTACTGCCTTAGCTATCTCACAAGAGACTGAGGCAGCTCTTAACAGTAAATAAATAAATAAATCATAGCACCTTGTAATTGTAACTGAGCAAACGCGAATATAGGAACGGAACCTGCAGTATAGTTGGTAGTCCTTTTGGGGTAGCATACTGCCAGCGGGGAAAGTCGTTCCGTTAATCTGCCATCAACGGCAGAGGACAGTTCAGTGTCGTAAAAACACGCAGCGCGTCATCCAAAAACCCTAATGCCGTTGTGGCGGTGAGGTAACTCCCCAGCTGGCTATCTGCCCTGGCGCATTCGCTAACTGCGCGTGCGCGGCCGCTGTTGCTACAGCGCTAAGTCGTCTGCCGCTAACTGCCGTTTGATGGCTTCGTGCGAAAGGCGGCCCCGCAGTTGCCCAACGCGAGCTCTCCTGCGCCAGGCCCAGCGGCGCCGCTGCATTCGCTCACAGACATAAAAAGGCGACGCCGGCATCAGCGGTCGGCAGCCTAAGACAATACAATTGTTTGTTATTACGTTGGTGCATAAGTTCGCAACAGTCTGCCAATGCTGGGGTAGCTTTTTGATTCCGCGGCTGTAGAAATCTCTTGGATTTGAGGCGAAGATCTCGTCGAACCATGTTTGGAGAGCATTTTAAAGAAGTTCCTTGAAAGTTATCGACAGAAAGCGGAAAAGGTGAAAATGTGAGATGGCAAGGTCAGGTGAATAAGGTGACTGCAGAATGACTTCCGTACCCAACTACCGTACTTTGTCAGTGCAGCAGAATGCGGGACTATAATTGGAGTCACGAACGATGGCGGACGAGTTTAGGCTTGTTTTGCGCGCCTACGTCAAGCATTGTGCGACAGCCAACGGGCGTTCAATTGTGTTCTGAGCGCTCTGCTCTGAATGCCGTAGCTAAAGCTAGCATTAAGGGTAGTTGGAACGTCCTATCCCGACAATGTTAAATTTAGTGACATGGCTTCCCTGTTTTTCAGGAACCAATCTAGCCATTCACATGAAACTTTTACATGACATTAAACTGTATGTTCTGAGTCTACTGAACTACAATAATTGCATTTCAGCCACTGCTTTCGGAAATACAATTTTTCAATTGTTGCTGTTGTTGTTGTGGTCTTCAGTCCAGAGACTGGTTTGATGCAGCTCTCCATGCTACTCTATCCTGTGCAAACTTCTTCGTCTCCCAGTACCTACTGCAACCTGCATCTTTCTGAATATGTTTAGTGTACTCATCTCTTCATGTCCCTCTACGATTTTTACCCTTCACGCTGCCCTCCAATACTAAATTGGTGATCCCTTGATGCCTCAAAATATGTCCTACCAAGCGATCCCTTCCTCTAGTCAAGTTGTGGCACAAATTCCTCTTCTCCTCAATTCTATCCAATACCTCCTCATTAGTTATGCGGTCTACCCATCTAATCTTCAGCATTCTTCTGTAGCACCACATTTCGTAACCTTCTATTCTCTTCTTGTCTAAACTATTTATCGACCACGTTTCACTTCCATACATGGCTACACTCCATACAAACACTTTCAGAAATGACTTCCTGACACTTAAATCTATACTCAATATTAACAAATTTCTCTTCTTCAGAAACGCTTTCCTTGCCATTGCCAGTCTACATTTTATATCCTTTCTACTTCGACCATCATCAGTTATTTTGCTCCCCAAATGGCAAAACTCATTTACTACTCTAAGCGTCTCATTTCCTAATCCAATTCCCGCAGCATCATCCGATTTAATTCGACCACATTCCATTATTCTCGTATTGCTTTTGTTGATGTTCATCTTCTATCCTCCTTTCAAGACACGGTCCATTGCGTTCAGCTGCTCTTCCAGCTGCTTTGCTGGCTCTGACAGAATTACGATGTCATCGGCGGACCTCGAAGTTTTTATTTCTTCTCCATGGATTTTAATTCCTACTCCAAATTTTCCTTTTGTTTCCTTTACTGCTACAACCCTGTTCACTCCCTTCCCAACCACTGTTTCCCTTTCATGCTCCTAGACTCTTATAAGTGCCATCTGGTTTCTGTGAAAATTGCAAATAGCCTTTTCCTCCCCGTATTTTACCCCTGCCACCCTCAGAATTTGAAAGAGAGTATTCCAGTCAACATCGTCAAACGCTTTCTCTTGTTCTACAAATGCTAGAAACGTTGGTTTGCCTTTCGTTAATCTTCTAAGATAAGTCGTAGAGTCAGTATTGCCTCACGTGTTCCAACATTTCTACGGAATCCAAACTAATCTCCCCCGACGTCGGCTTCTACTAGTTTTCCCATTCGTCTGTAAATAATTCGCGTTAGTATTTTGCATCCGTGACTTATTTAACTGATAATTCGGTAATTTTCACATCTGTCAGTACCTGCTTTCTTTGGGATTGGAATTATCGTATTCTTCTTGAAGTCTGAGGGTATTTCGCCTGTCTCATACATCTTGCTCACCAGATGGTAGAGTTTTGTCAGGGCTGGCTCTCCCAAGGCTGTCAGTAGTTTTAATGGGATGTTGTCTACTCCTGGCGCCTTGTTTCGACTTAGGTCTTTCAGTGCTCTGTCAAACTCTTCACACAGTATTATATCCCATTTCATCTTCATCTACATCCTCTTCTATTTCCATAATATTGTCCTCAAGTACATTGCCCTTGTATAGACCCTCTATATACTTCTTCCACCTTTCTGCTTTCCCTTCTTTGCTTAGAACTGGGTTTCCATCTGAGCTCTTGATATTCATACAAGTGGTTCTCTTTTCTCCAAAGGTCTCTTTGATTTTCATGTAGGCAGTATCTATCTTACCCCTAGTGAGATATGCCTCTACATCCTTACATTTGCCATCTCTGCTTAGCCATTTTGCACTTCCTGTCGATCTCATTTTTGAGACGTTTGTATTCCTTTTTACCTACTTTATTTACTGCATTTTTATATTTTCTCCTTTCATCAACTAAATTCTCATCACGAAGTAGAAGAAAGGACAGCACTTGGTTAAAATAAACATCGTGGTTCATATTTATGATGTCCTGAATTCAGGGCGCGTCGTTGGCACAATCAGATGCAATAACTCTTTTCGCGATTGTTATGTCTCCATGTAGATCAGTCCTACTGCGCAGACTCCGTGCTTCTGACTGGCAGGTACACGCTACTTAGCGGTGAAAAGTCACTTGAATACCAGACGGTATCTACAGTGCTCCAAATCTTATAACAGGGTGACTAATATTTTGGGCCGTGAGTTAACCTCATGCCCGGTACTTGCTCCCTAGTATTCGGCCGTTCTGCTACGCAGCATCGGCTCACGTGTCGCTCCATGCTCTCTGCTCCCGCCACCTGTTGCCATTAGCAACCAAGACGGCGCAGCCGAGATAGGCATCGTCTGCTGTTTCGGCTGCAGTAAACACAGCATTCCCGTCGCAAACGCAAAGTCACGTACTTTGCTTGTTAGTGGAAACATTGACGTGAGTCTACAGTTTCGTGTTATTCAGCTGATTATTACTATTCTTACTGTCTTTTTACAAAGTATATTCAAGATTTAAATAACTATTTCTCCTTATTTTTTAACTATTTGACATTAGAAAATGTCCCTACAACCACTCAAGGTACCTTTACATGTGTTATTAGTAAAATATACAATTCTCTCTCTCTCTCTCTCTCTCTCTCTCTCTCTCTCTCTCTCTCTCTCTCTCTCACACACACACACACACACACACACACACACGCACACGCACACGAATGTACATGCTTTTTGATTTCCAAAAGCAGCACGTAAATTTTGCTGCTAAGTTGAAAGCATTATTCTTGTAACCGGTACAGTCATATCTGAGGACGGGTCATGTGAAATGAAAACGATCATTTAAAAAACACTGAGGCCATTAGGACGCACAGCAAGAAATCTGTACAACCCTCTCAAATTTGCGAAATGATCCAATGGTTGTTTGTAAAAATCCATAACTCACTGTAGAGGCGAGTGCAGTACTGCACAGAAATGTGAGGACAAGTGGAACACTTGCTTTAATAGGTACGAGTGTGCAGTAAAGTGTAACGTGTACTGCGCTGAAGCAGTGTTGTATTTCTTCTTAAGCTGGGCCGTGGGCACAATGTCAGCCGAATTATATGGGGACTTACTCGAAAAATTGATATCTCAAATACATATTCACTAACTAGGATAAGAATTCATACTGAAGCCAATGGCGTTTTGTAATCACACATATGTATCTTCCAAAGGGATCGCGTTCGAACACATTTTTGCTGGAGTGTTTTTGATTTTCTTATCTTGTTTTTTTCCTGTGACAATAATGACTGAGACCTTCCAGATGCTACGCGAGCCATCTGCGAGGATGACACAGCTGTGGCGACCCAAGGAAGGATCCTTGAGGAAGCTGAAGTCAAAATAAACAGCCCACTTGGAAGGCTGGGAGAGTATTACGATCTGAACCATTTCAAGGCCAATCCAGGAAAGACTCAAGTTTGTGCTTTCCTATTAAGAACCAGAGACAATAAAAGAAAACTCAATATTAAGTGGTGATGATCGGGAATTCAGCACTGTGTCATTCGAAAATACCCCGAAATTACTCTCGATCGCATCCAGTGGTTTAGAACACACAGCATATGTCTGAAAACTAAAACCTGGTGTAGAAACAACATCTTGAGAAAGCTGACAGATTCTACGCGGGGAGCAAAGCCCCAGCGGCTCCGGGCAACTGCACTGGGACTTTGTTTCTCTGTGGGAGAGTATGAAGCACTAGTTTGGGAAGCATTGGTTCACACCAGACATGTCGACTTGGTCTTAGTCAGTCAGCTTAGTTACGAGATACCTTAGACCAACCTCTGTCCCAAAGACCTACTATTTGTCCAGTATTGCACCCCCAAGACGCAGAGTGGCGGGAGGAATAGAACGGAAGAAGCAGAGCTATAACCCAAAACAATTGCTTTACAAGTATACATTTGTCGCACGTCGCCTTAAATCTATGAAAAGTTTTTTACTGTGAACGTTACCACTGGACGTGAAGCCAGATAACACACGTGATTTCCTGTGGAAAAAAAAGTGCTCCTAAACAAGAAGGCTTCATTCTAAGAGAACAATTAGCTCTGGTTACCATCTATCCCACGCTACTTGGAGAAACTATTATAGACTAAGGACAGAAGCCAAGTTGCAGAACAAATTTTGTGTTGTGGGGATATGAGGACGACGTTGCGTGCTGTAGTCCAGGCATCTCATCACACACTCTATTATGACCAAACATGGACGAATCCTGCATCCGGAAATATGTTTGAAGTGTCACTGTAAAAGGCATCTTTAGATGCAGAATTCTGGAGGGGAAGTGTGGCATCTTTCTTACGGAGATGAAAAGTAAGTAAGCACCTGTGACAAGATTCTGATATTACTTGTCGTACACCCTGTGTGTTTCTAGAAGGTACGACGGAAATATTAGGTAGCTTTAGGCGAAACTATATCACTGACATGATTCGCGTGATGAAATTGTTATCCTCAGTGAAAGTGTAGAATAATTACAGGATCTGTTGAATGGGGTCACTAATGAGTCCAGAATATGGATTGAGGGTAGAGCGAAGAAAGACGAAAGCAATATGGGGAGCAGAAATGAAATCAGCGAGAAACACCAAAACTGAGTATTCTGCTACCTTGGAAGCAAAATAGCAGATTCTCTACGAACCAAATAATTCATAAGAAGCAGATTAGCACAGGCAAAGACGTCATTCCTGGCCTAGAGAAATCTACTAGTATCAACCACAGTCCTTAATTTGAGGAAGAAATTACTGAGGACATACGTTTGCAGCACAGCGCTGTATGATAGTGAAACATGAGCTGTGGGGAAACAGGAACAGAACTCTTTTTCTGTTTTCCTACAGTTCATGTTTCACGATCATGCAACTCTGGGCTCCGAACGCACATTTTTAGAAATTTGTTCCTCAAATTAAGGCCTGTGTTTGATAATAGCAGACTTCTTTTGGACAGGAATGCCTTCTTTGACACAGCTGGCCTGCTTTTTATCACCTCTTTGCTTCATCCGAAATGTTAGTTTGCTTCGCCTACCTTGTGGTACCCAGTTTTGATGATAAGTTTACCGCATCCAAATGACGCCGTCTGGCAGGGGATGAGTCGGCGGCCAGTCAGGATCGTATGGTCCTCTGTGAGTTTAAATCTGCTTATGGCTTCATGACAACACAGAAAAAAAAATGTTGGGCATCTGTAGTTAGCCATGACAGCCCGTCCCACCGATACAACTCACGGAAATTGGACGGAGCTGGGTCCAAAGAGCGCACATCTCAATCGATCGCTTCCCAGAAGTGCTTATCAGATCTGGGATTCCGTGCATTTGTTTCGCTCCGGCGGCTACAATTGGATACATGTGCCCACATTTGGAAAGTGTATTATGGTAGCTGATTAGAATGTGCCTTGTCTCTTAAACGTTTATGAACGATTCCATTATTAAAAATATTACCTACTACTGTTCATGAGGAAACAAGTGCTAGGGCCTACGATGCATTGGTTGCAAGAGCCGGCTTCTTAGCCGAGGTCGGTAACCCACGCCTGAGCGGTGACGCTCGATTCGTAGCAAATCGACCCCAATCTTAGAGGTGGAAGAAATTTTGAGCATCGCTATTTGGTCGGCACGAAAGATGAAGGGGTAAATTCTCCACCACCCGACTTTGTTCCAGTGTGTTTTATTTAATTCCAAACCTCTCCGCAGTGTCTCGTGAAGTGAACATATGCGACAGTGTTGATAGCGATCCGTCCATCACATAAGGACATTAGTCTCGATGGCTCCCATGGTGCTATTCGAGAGGAATAGGCTATGTGCAGGCACCGGATTTCTCTTCTCTCACTATTATGCAACAGAAACATCACACTACGCTATACATACAGGGTGTACATAAAGCCGGGAACACTTTCAATTATTTATTACACAAGAACATTGTACAGATCTCATAAATATCGCATTTTGAAGAGCACCTCTGAAAGATTTTTTTTTATACAAACATTCGATATGCGAACCATGAGTGACCCGGCAGACGCGCCGGACGCGGTGACCGAGCGGTTCTAGGCGTTTCAGTCCGAAACCGCGAGACTACTACGGTCGCAGATTCGAATCCTGCCTCGGGCATGGATGTGTGTGATGTCCATAGATTAGTTAGGTTTCAATAGTTCTACGTTCTAAGGGACTGATGACCTCAGATGTTAAGTCCCGTAGTTCTCAGAGCCATTTTGAACCCGAAAGACGTCAACACGGTAATCGAATTCTTGCCATAGCCGTCCCAGCATGGCATCGTCGACTGTGGCTGCCGCTTCCCGTAAGCTCTCCTGGAGCTGAGCTACATCACGTGGTAGAGGTCGTACATACACCAGATATTTTACCTTACTTGGTTCTGAACATCCGCTGAACAGATGTAGCACACTTGTTTTCGTCGAACTCCAACACACAGTAAGCTCGCTCCGCACCTGAACTCGCCATGTTTGCTACTAGCGCTGACTATCGGCAAATTACCAAACTACGCTGTGGCGGTATAGATGAAAAAAAAAAAACTTTCAGGGTGTCTTTTCAAAATAACATATTTATCATGCCTGTACAATAATTGGTTCTTGTTCAATAAATAATTTAAAGTGTTCTCGGACTTTATGTACATCCTGTATATCCATTACCCTCATTTAAACTAAACAGATACATAAATACACAACTCCCACATACCACGAGGAAATGGGCCATAGAGCGCGGACGATTATTCCCATTTAGACGGCTAAAACTGACCCTCGTGGTCTTCCAGTCAACAATGCTTTGTGACTTTTGCTTTGCTGTTAATGCAGACTTTATTTTTTTTTCAAACAATGATTCCATGAAATTTTGGTTTTGAAAACTCCGCCTTCTGGAAAACACAGATATTTGTCTTTTGTTTCGTTAAGTCAAACGCGTTTGACACTTTTGTGCCACCTTCTGTTGGGCTTCAGTTATTTCTGTAAAAGTGTTGTACAAAGTTTATAATTGCTTTTGTGCTTTAGGCTTGAAACTACAATATTTGCATTTTTTATTTTGTTTTGACTGCTCTCCTGAAACTACATCAGTTGTCAAAATGGACTTGTACAGGACGACTTTCTTTTATTAGTTTTTATATCTTGATAACTACTCATCTGTTCAGCCACACTCATCGATAGACGCTAGGCCTGGGTTTTTGTGGCGCTTCTGCTTGAGGGGGAGGGGGGAGATCTATCTGATTTATTTATGTGTGTTGGAGGGGTGGAGGAGAGTGGGGGGGGGGCAGAATGTGAAAGGTGTCGAAGAGCAATTGTTTTGGATAGCCGAGGACGTTTGATGCACTCGATCTTCTTAGAGGCAGTATCTTGTACAATTCATTAAATTTCGGAAACAGTGCCTTGTTGCGTAGTGTTCTGTACTCCTGCAGAGGTAGTTGTAGTTCAAAAACCCTACCCTAATTCGCAAAGACAAAAAATAAAAAGTCAACAGGAGCTTTCAACACCAGCAAGATGATTACGGTGGAAGATAAGGGATTTGAGAAAGGGATAAAGGTAAGAGAAAATAAAAGGAAACTAGTCCAGGGACTACTGTTGAATTTTGCGCCATGGGAAGTAGATGGACGCAAACTAAAAAACAGTACATCCGATGCTATGAATTGAGTATGGGATCTAGGCTTGTAGCTGGCCCGGGTGGCCAAGCGGTTAAAGGCGCTCCAGTCTGGAACCGCGCGACCGCTACGGTCGCAGGTTCGAATCCTGCCTCGGGCATGGATGTGTGTGATGTCCTTAGGTTAGTTAGGTTTAAGTAGTTCTAAGTTCTAGGGGACTGATGACCTCAGATGTTAAGTCCCATAGTGCTCAGAGCCATTTGAGCCATCTAGGCTTGTACTGCTGACCATTTACGCTGGCAAATCCGAGGAAATGGAAATGCTGGCAGGTTGAGATGCTGCCATGACGCATACGTCACGTGGACTTCCCCGCTAGCCACAATGTCTCAACTTCGGGAAAAACACTATGCCGAAATTGGCATTGCATCGAGGTCGCGCCGGCCTGCTCTGGCGAAAACATGTTTTGGTTGTGGTGAACAGAACGCTCCCCGGAGCATCTGCTTTCGTCATCTCAGCAGCACATAATGACTTGGCGGCTGCCGCCTCAGACCTAGCACCAATCCCAGCACCCATACTCCACCCCCTCCCCCCACACCAGTTTCTACAAGTCAAGGTACGATGACATGTTCCACAGTACTGTCAAACCATTATATTTCAAGCCATCCTCTCGTTTTTCTTCGATTTCTGGCTTTCTCCTGTTTGATAATTGTATTAGAAAAAGAATTTTTAGGTGGTTCGAAGTTCATAGAAAAATGGTAATAAAGCATAGAGAACAGCGAGTGACCACATCTACAAAATATCAAGAGGGAATAAAAAAAGCACAAAAATTCAAGAAACGCATGTCTCAAGAAAGCATCAACTATGTCTTCCCTGGCGTTTAACTGGTACAGCGAATAATCAGTACAAGAAGGCAAAGCAAAATTCACAACAGATCTCGATGTTCAAGCCGCTACTACATTTCACAAACTACAGAATCCTACTCACCGAAAGTAATTACTTATAAGCACTTTTTGAAGTTAGTTTGCCTAAGAAAAATCAGTAAACTCCAACCATTTTTCCTTACGTCATGAGGCATTTTTTCCTACGTCCTCAGTTATTTATTGGATGTATTTTAGTCTCTGACGTCCCCTTCAGTTTCTACCCTCTACAGCGTCGTATAGAACCATGGAAGTTATTAATTGATGTCTTATAAAAATCTTACCATCTTTTCACTCCTTCTTGTCAGTGTTTTCTGTATGTCACTTTTTTCGCCAATTCTGCAGAGAACCTCATCATTCCCTATCTCATCAGTCCACCGAATTTTCAACAGTCCCCTGTAGCACCACAATCTCAACACTTTGAATCTCTTCTCTTTCCGGTTTTCCCACAGTTCTCGATTTGCTGTGCTACAAAGGTGCATTCTCAGAAATCTTTTCCCCAAATTCAGGCCGATATTTGTTACTGGTGTGCAAAACTTAAGGACGAAGGGTGCTTTCGCGTGGTTTCACTGCCAAGTAACATAGCTCGATCAAATTTGGACCACACATAGAAAGAAAAGTATCGTACAGAAGATAACTGAAAGAAAAACGCAATGAGACGAACAGTAATGACATTTTTATTCAACGACAATAATTACACAGAGTCACCGTGATTTATGATGGTCCCCGGACATTACAAAATGTTCGACCACCAAAGCGATCAGATTCCACAATGTCCCTGGCTGGAAATTGGAAATTTGTGGTAAGGTCTTATGGGAGCAAACTGTGGAGGTCATCGGTCTCTAAGCTTACGTACTACGTGACCTAACGTAAACTAACATACACTAAGGACGACATACACACCCATGCCCGAGGGAGGACTAGAACCTCTGACGGGGGGAGCCGCTCGGACCGTCCCTGGCTGCATTACGTGTTCCGACCTCTCGCCATATCGTCGTACGTAATAAAGCCATGTTACTGGCATTGTCGGACATGGTCGTTTCAGTGTAATTATTGTCTCTGAATAAAAGTGTCATTTCTGTTCGTCTCACTGCGTTTTTCGTTCTGTTACCTTCTGTCCTATACTACATCAGTTCGTTCTACTTATGGTCTACGTCTCATCTAGATATGTCACTTGGCAGTGACAAATGCAAATATTATTTTCGTCCGTAAGCTCTACACACCAGCGTAGAATACTTGTTTTGCCCAGGAACTGCCTCTTTGTCTCTGCTGCTAGGCTTCCCATGTCCTCCTTGCTTCGTCTGTCATGTGGAATTTTGCTTCCGAGGTAGAATAAATCCTTCGTCTACTTCCACCGACTCTGATGTTAAGTTCATCGCTAATCCACTTTCTGTTTTTTCCTGATTTGTTTCATTTTACTTTGTTTTGCCCTCAATACATATTCTTTAACCATTAGACTGTTCATTCCAGTCATCAAGTCCTATAATTCTTCACATTCACTTTTTACGTAGGTACTGCTCTCCTATAATCTGATCCTCTACGGCTTTTTCCCTCTTCTGTTTCTTCCAGCGCCAAGTTAGCTTCTCCTTGATGACGTAACAGATATCCCCCTAGCCTCTTCCTTCTCTTGGTAAGGGTGTTCCGGATACATCTTTTCGTATCGATTTTGTTTGGAACTTGTCCATTTCATATTTTAGCTGTGTATTTGATTTTTAACTTTTTTCGACAGTGCAGTACAGTTTAAGATTTTAAAATTTCTAGTTCTTCGGGTTAATGGTGGTCCACGTGACACTTTAGTACTATATTGTTCTCTAGATGCACTCTGGATCCCAGACATGCACTTGTCGCACTCCAACCTTTCACCTGAATTATGTTTTTAGTAGGATTATGGTTCAAATGGCTCTGAGCACTATGGGACTTGACATCGAAGGTCATCAGTCCCCTAGAACTTAGAACTATTTAAACCTAGATAACCTAAGAACACCACACACATCCATGCCCGAGGCAGGATTCGAACCTGCGACCGTAGCAGTTCCGGACTGGTGCGCCTTAGGAGGATTATTAAGTGTTTCTCTGAAAATTGACTCTTCCATAATTTTGAGAAGCCGAGCGAGGTGGCGCAGTGGCTAGCACACTGGACTCGCATTCGGGAGGACGACGGTCCAAGTCCGCGTCGGACCATCCTGGTTTACGTTTTCCGTGATTTCCCCAAAATTGCTCCAGGCAAATGTCTATACGGTTCCTCTGAAAAGGACAAGACCGATTTCCTTCCTCATCCTTCCTCAATCCGAGCTTGTGCTCCGTCTCTAATGACCTTGCTATACACTGGACGTTAAATTCTAATCTTCCATGTTCCTTTTAATGTTGAGAGAATACACTATATTGATTTCTGTACAACTATTAGAGTCATACTGACAACTGATGTAGCACATACAGGAGACAATCTATAAAGTAGAATCTCCCAAATTTTTGAATTTAGTCTACATATTGATGAAATTGGGACTTCCTTCTAGAAGTAACATATTACTGAGCTGATCATACTATTAAGATCAGCTTCTTTTGCTCTTCACTTCATTACTACTTACGCCCTAACATATTTCGCACTTTTCCTCTCAACAATGTCTTAAAGAACACTTTTCTGGAAGAACTCACAGCTTAGAAAAAATTCTTTTAATAAATACAGCAACCAGCAACTTTGTTATTTACTTTCATTTCAGCTAATACGTGTTATAGTGTAATGCATAGTCGAGTCTTCAATCAATACACATTTACAACATCGATAGGAAATGGGATACTGCATCTGCCTTTCTACTCTGCTTGTTATTATTCCGATTTTCGCGTTAATGAATGGGGTAAAAAAAGTTTTTGTTCCCAAAAACAGCTAATGTCCACCAGTCCACCAAGGTGCCGAAGTAAAAGGAAGTACTGACTGCACACAAGTGAGTAGCACCTTCACATACAAGGTTAGTTAAAATATCTATCTTTGTGAAGAAGACCTTCAAAATGGCTGTGCGTGAACAGGATGTACCCACTTGCGTACAATCAATACTTTCTTTCTAAGCGATGAGTTACCTCAGAAAAAATATGTATAGTGAACAATGTTTCACATTTTGAGAAGAATAGTGATGCCCATATTTACAACACTAAACACTAGAAGAAAAATGCCTTATTACTCATCATACGCTACGGAAGGATCGTGTTACTATCACTGTCCTACAAGACAGGGTGAAAGTATGAATATTTCGCACCTCCTAATACTTAGACAAATGGAGTAAATCGGTAGGTTCTTTTTGTATTTGATTTGGTCTATGGTGGGCCTGATGGTACTTATGGAGGCACCATTAGTTCCTGGGCGGTTCGTCGGAGAACCCCAAAAAAGTTTTTTTACTATATTTTCGCCATCACCAGCTGACCAAAACCCAGCTGAGGATTCCAAGATGGCTATGCACAGCAAATGACTGAAGCTTTTACGATGCATTTCTAAGCTCCCGATATCGAATAACCTTGAAAATATTCTTGATACCTTTATCTATTTCTCATATACAGAGGTTCAAAGTTACCTTACTCGGACACGTAAAATACAAAAGTAAAAGTCAAATAAATTGAAGGATGACGGGTATACCCGTGATAAACCCATTACATAATTAAACTGACACAAGAATGAATGATTGAATGAATGAAGCATTTTCCTAAATTCATGGGCCCTTCCTGAGGAAACACCCCAAAAAGCGTTTTTCACTATTTTTTCGCCGTTAGCAGAGGACCAAATCCCAGCAGAGGATTCCAAGACGGCTATGCAGAGCAAATGGCTGTAATTTTTACGATATATTCCTGAAATTACGATCTCGAACAAGCTTGAAAATTTTCTAAATATCTTAATCAGTTTCCGAGCTACATAAAGTTACCCTACTTATGCACGTATAGTACGCAAGTAAAATGTGGCGTGAGGTGAAAACGTAGTTTATAAAGTGACGTAGCTCGGAGAAATATAAATTGTCTCCATTATCATCGGAAGGGTTCTGGGAACTCCCAGTTGTACTGAAGCACATGCAAAATTTTTGAGCACATAAAATCCGGTCTGAAGTGGAAAATTAGTTTAGCATTATTTCAATTTCACGCAAGTAAACTATTAAAATTTTTGTGAGCAATCATGTTCTTTCTATATGAAGGACATGCCCTGCTCTGACAGGGCGAAGGATGGAACCAGCGTAAAAATGCTCCCATTTGAACACAAAAATGCGAATATGTTCCTGTTTATTAAAAAAATCTCTAACTGAAAAGTGAGGTATTAGTTGCCTTATTTTGCCTTCCTCAGCACCTTTAAACATTTTCTCAAAATATTGGCACACGAACATATTCGTGCTTTTTCTATGCCGAGAGAGAACGAAACACTGGCAACGGGAAAGAGACGGACATGTTATAAATACTTGACGATAGTAGACAGTGGTTGTGGTATAGGAAGAGGAAGGGAGACAATGGCAGTATAAGAGAGAGACACAATCCAGTGACGGTGAAACTCAGTAGACACTGAGAGAAGAGTGCTAGGATAAGAGTGAAGGACACAGTGTCAGTAGAACAGCAATAAAGAGAAGGAGAAAGTGGAAGTGGATGAAAAGCAATGTAAAAAGAGACAGAGTCTATGACAATAACAACAAGGAAGAGAGAGATACTGACAGTGAGAAGAGACAGCAGCAGCGGGAAGAAATGAATGCGGTAACAGCAGTAAGAGAGAACAAGAGGGAGACAGTAATGGTAGGACAGAACAAGGCGACTGTGGCTGTGAGACTTGAGCCGAATGAGTGAGTGAGCGGATGGGCATGAAAGACTTACAGCGACGACTAGTGGGTGTGAGCGAGTTACATTTAGGGCAGCTTGTTGGAGCATGTTAAAAAGAGCGCGAGTATGTTCCCATGCCTATATTTTTGGGAAATCTTTTAAATATGCTGAGGAAGGTAGAATGAAGCAGCTGGTACCCCACTTTTCAGTCAGGGCCTTTTAACAAAGAGGAGTTTATATGCCTTTTTTTGTGCTGTGATTGTGCTCTCATACGAGCATTTTTCCGCTGATTAAAAATGTACCCTAAGTGTAACTTCATGAGTAGGACGAAAAATAATATTTTCATTGATGTTAAATTTAAGTAAGCGCATCATTTGGGGAACGGCACATTATGCACAACCTATAAAGTGACTCGTTTCACATCACTTTGATAAAAAAAAAGGTCGTTCAAATTATCTAAAGAGCATTAACTGACTTAACAATTATACAGATCAGAACTACAGAGCGACTACGCTTTTCCATATTATCAAAGTATTGTTACATATGAAAGAAGTAGCAAGACACAGATACGAGGGTAATCCCAAAAGTAAGGTCTCCTATTTTTTTGTAAGTGCATAGACCTGTTTATTTCTACAATAGTTTACATCAGTTTACAGCTTGGACATTTAATTATTTTTCGACACAATCACCATTTCTGTCGATGCATTTTTGACGCTGTGGCAGTGTTTGGATGCTCATGTCATACCATGTCGCCGCCATTTTGTTCAGAAAGTTATGAACCTCTTCCTTCACCACGTCGTCGGAGCTGAATCGCTTTCCTACCAAATGTTCTTTTAACCAAGGGAACAGGTGATAGTCACTGGGGCGCCAAGTCAGGACTTTAGGGTGGGTGGGTGATTATGTTCCCCTGTAACTGTTGCAGGAGAGCAACGGTTTGCCAAGCGATGTGTGGGCGAGCGTTTTCATGGAGAATGTGTACGCCCTTGCTCAACGTTCCTCTTCTCCGGTTCTGAATTGCCGTTTGAGTTTTTTCAGAGTCTCACAGTACTTGTCAGCGTTAATTGTGGTCCCAGCGAACCAGCTCCGTATAATCAAGGGGCCGACTGAGGACCTTGGGATGCTACGAGGGCGTGCTGAAAAGTAACGCTTCGAAGTTTTTATTCTGTTCTCAATAGCGGTGGAGGCTTTACACGTCATGCATATTACGCGGTCGATTTTCCCGCTTTTCTGATGCAAGTTGCAACCAGCTGTCGCTAGAGAGCTCCGAATTGTAGCGTCTAACATGACGGTGTGTAACGCAACTATGTCGGTGCCTGAAAGACAGTGTGCTACAATCGAGTTTCTAACTGCAGAAAACGTTCGTTCACAGACGGAGCACCCTCTTCTTCAACATGACAACGCCATACCACACAGGAGCGCTACGACATCTGGAACAACCCGACGCCTTATGTTCACTGTTATCGATCATCCTCCATACTGTCCCGACTTGGCCCCATCCGATAATCATCTGTTAACTTCAAAGAAAACCTTCGAGCATTCCATTTTCATAGCAATGAAGCGGTGGAAGCGGAGCTGAGGTTGTGGTTCGGTCAACAAACATTCTACAGTGACGATATCAACAAACTGCAAACTGGTGTTTTTAGAAATAAATATGTAGACAAGAAGAATGAAGATGTGGAACGTTACTAAAGTTTGTTTTGCTTAAAAGGCTTTAAGGGTTTTAACAGAAAAAAATTCGGAGGCAATAATTTTCAGCACGCCATTATAGTTTCGCACCGACTGTGACACAGAGCCAGAGTGGAGCAGACAGCATATCTGTCACATAATCTGGATTATTCCGGCGTAAAGTCAAGCACCAGCACGTCGGTCGGGAACGTTAGGGCAGAGAGGGCTGTGAAGAAGACGTCAGCCAATTGCATGCTGACCGACCCCTCTCCAGGACGACAATGCTATGGCAGCGCCCTCTACATAGAGAGAACATAAGCGCTGCACCCAACTGGCCGTGCCAGTTATGTGAGTTCTACATAAGCGTCAGGACCAGCGACCTTGATAGATGCATCCACTGTACTACTTCACTTGTTTTTGAATGGGTTATACTGAAAGACAATGATTATATTGCATGTCGCCATTTGCTTGCGATACTTTATCAAAGTTAAGTATTGTCACTTATCTTATTGCAATAAAAACTCATTAATACGATTTGCTTGAATTATTGTCTAGCGATCCGAGAGAGCAGGTTTTCTAGACATCGCATATTTGATGAGTAGGCAGGATACAGCATGGATTAACGATAAATAAATCGAAAACGAATGAAAGAGAAAAGGAAGTTGACTTGTAGTGATTGAGAATAAGGTCGAAATGTACACGTATGGAGAAGGAATCGGTCTTGTGGTTTCCGAGGTAACCGTCCCAGTATACGCTTTAAGAGTTTGGAAAATGATTGAAAATGCATATTTTAAAAACTGTACGTGAATGTGAACTCTGCTACTCCAGAAAGTGAATCCATTGCGTTAATCAGTACACCACCTTGAAATAAAGAAGAGGAAAATTGCAACAGGAAGAGAACAACAACTAACAAAAATTTCAAGCTGTGAAAGGAAAGCATAAAAAGTGACTGAAACTGAGGAGATATACAGGGGCCCTCACACGTTCAATATTTATTGCGTTATGATATTGTGTGAATATACCGCGCCAAAGCACGCGGGCACGGTAGCTCAGCGTGTTCGGTCAGAGAGCCGATTGGCCTCTGTAATAAAAAAAACTGAGTGGAAGGATCATCAAACGAACTTGAATGGATGTTATTGTGACGTCCGCAACGACCAAACACAACGACCAAACACAACGATCAACAACGAACAAAATGCTAAAAAAAAAAAAAAATGTGATTAGCGCGCGGGGATGAGATATGAAAGGACACGGGTACACGCATAGGTGGATTAAAAAAAAGTACGAGGCCAAGAAAGCCACAAAATTATTGTGCAATATTTACGTCCGGATCGAGTCAGTTAGTAGCGAACTTCTCGGCGTCCTATGATGTACAGCTCGCATGTATTGCGATTGCAGTCGCTATGTGCTGCAAAAATAAAAGCGAAAGGAATCGGCGTTGGGCAAAAAACTGGCTTGGAATTTGTTCTACATACGCCCATACTAACATGCAAGAGAACTTACAACACAGCTAGATGACTGTCGGAATTTCTTTAAGGATGGAGCAGGAATCTTTCAACGACTCTATTTATGCCAAGAGGCCGCCCGGGCTTTCATCTGTCTTCAACTGGCGAAATACATTTTTATTTGCAGCGTCCAAAAAGCAATCGATATAAACGTTGTATTGGCGAAAATAAAAATGCATTGCCCCAAGTGAAAATAGATGAAAACCCGATTCGGATACTGCCAAAAACAATTAATTTAAAAATGTGCTTGATTGTTGTATTTCTTCAATTAATTCAGAGCCAGAGAACTCAGCCACCGTTAATATGGACATATGAACAACACAGATAAAAACAATCACGAAACTTTAGCAAAGTGCTGGACAGACAATACACACAATTATGCAAATTTGACTTACTAAATAATGTGCCACTAGCAAGAATAGGCTGGGGTCGAAGCTTGGGAAAAAGGAATTGGAAGGTTAATGGACAAATACTATTGTATTTATGAATTTACTGCAACAAAGATCCTGTTTTATGGTATTCCAAGCAACAATTTGTACTCGTAATATCACTGTCAAGAATCACGTTAACTACTTCTGAATGTCTTGCGAAACGATCCAAAAACTTATCTCTTCCTCTGTAAGGGTAGACCTACATGCCGTCTCAACGTCCAGCCGACGTCTAAACTGTTTCATAATTATGTTCTGATTGTCGTTTGACAACAACAAGAGTTTAGATATACATACCGATGTCAAGAACAGAGGATGAAGAGACAGAGAAAATACTTAAAGATATTGAAGGAGAAATTCAATGTGTAAGGAGAGATGAAAATTTAATAACCACTGTCGGTTGAAACGTACCTACTTTTCACTATATACATCGCAGAAGAGATACAATAAATGAAGGAAAGGTTCAGAGGTGGAGATTAAAATTCAGAGTGAAAGTATATTAGCGACTAGAATTACTGATGACACGGTTATCTTCAATGAAAATGAGAAAGAATTACAGGACTTATTAACAGCAATTCACAGTCTAATGGGTGCACAATCGGTTGAGAGTAAACATAGAAAGACGGAAGTATTCATCAGTAGCAAGAATGAGATTAGTGATGAACTTAATACACTGAAGAGCCAAAGAAACTGCTACACCTGCCTAATATCGTGTAGAGCCCACGTGAGCACACAGAAGTGCAGCAACACGACGTGGCATGTACTCGACTAATGTCCGAAGGAGTGCTGGAGAGAATTGACACCATGAATCCTGCAGGGTTGTCCATAAATTGGTAGGAGTACGAGAGGCGTGGATATCTCTTCTGAATAGCACGTTGCAAGGCATCCCAGATATGCTCAATAACGTTCATATCTGGGGAGTTTGGTGGCTAGTGGAAGTGTTTAAACTCAGAAGAGTGTTCCTGGAACCACTCTGTAGCAATTCTGGTTGTGTGGGGTGTCGCAGTGTCCTGCTGGAATTGCCCAAATCCGTCGGCATGCACTAAGGACATGAATGGACGCAGGTGATCAGACAGAACGCTTACGTACTTGTTACCTGTCAGAATCGTATCTAGATGTATCAGGGATCCCATATCACTCCAACTCCACACGTGCCGTATCATTATAGGGCTTCCACCAACTTGAACATTCCCCTGCTGACATGCAGGGTCCATGGCTTCATGAGTCGTCTCCATACCCGTAACGTATATCCTCTCGATACAATTTCATACGAGACTCGTCCGCCCAGGCAACATTTCTCCAGTCATCAACCGTCCAATGTCGATGTTGACGGGCCCAGGCGAGGAGTAAAGCTTTGTATCGTACAGTCATCAAGGGTACACGAGTTGGCCTTCGTCTCCGAAATCCCATACCAATGATATTTCGTTGAATGGTTCGCACGATAACACTTGTTGATGGCCCAACATTGAAATCTGCAGAAATTTTCGGAATGGTTGCACTTTTGTCACGTTGAACGATTGTCTTCAGTCGTCCGTGGTCCCATTCTTGCAGGATCTTTTTCCTGCCACAGCGACGTCAGAGATTTGATGTTTTACCGGATTCCTGATATTGACGGTACACTCATGGAAAATCCCCACTTCATCGCTACCTCGAAGATGCTGTCTCCCATCGCTCGCGCGCCTACTCTAACACCACGTTCAAACTCACTTAAATCTTAATAACCTGCCATTGTAGCGGCACTAACTTATCTAACAACTGCGCGAGACACTTGTTGTCTTATATAGGCGTTGCCGACCGCAGCGCCGTATTCTCGTATCCTGCCTGTTTACGTATCTCTGTATTTGAATATGCATGCACTTCAGTGTAGCAACAGTGAGGATCACGAAGTAAACCAGTGAAGGAGTTCTAATTTGGAAGCAAAATCACTCATGACAGACGGAACAAGAGGGATATAAGAAGCAGACTAGCACAGGCAAAGAGTTCTTGGTTACAAGAAATTTAGTAGTATCATGCGTGGTACTTAAATTGGTTGTCACTAACATAAATGATTTTAGAAGTTGAGAAAGAAAGCTTTGAAATTACTACATAGATCTGGATATTGAGTATACGTCCTAATCTCCTTCTTTTCGTCCTCTCTTTGTCCATCCGCTCTTCTCTCCAAGTTTTGTCCATCTCCATCTCCTCGCCCTCTCTCATGAGTGGACCTCCGGTCGAAGACCATGTAGAAGCATGAAAACGCGAGACCTACAAAAATGACATACTGGAAGGCAATAATTACAGCTGTGTTGCAAATACCAAAAGATTTCTGAACACCAATGTGTAATAATAAGATAATAAAATGAAACTCACTGAAGATGAGAAACTTCTCCTAAACATGTATGGTAGTGATACACGACACATATTTTTAAAAACATTGAAAACCTTTGTCCGTGTGAGTGTTTATTAGAGTATTGTTCAACAATCTGAAGAAAATTGAACTTTTCGAGATTTTTGATGACAACGTTTCCTCTTTATATCCTGGGTGGTTATAATTAAAGTGCAGTTACTCATGGGAGTTCAGTATGGGCTGTAACTATCGTATCGCAGCAAAATTCCCTATATCTGCTAATGCGTTACTGCAGCACTAAGTTACGCTGGAACAAAATTAGTTCTAGTTCTGGCCAGCAGTTGCAAATTTGGCACTGCACACTGTTTGTATGACTGTGTGACACCAGTCCGTCCTTTGAGATGCTGTTAACAATAAAATCATAAGCCTTCCTCACTTGTTTGACCTTTTCTGTCCACGTCCCGTTCCTAATACAGTACATATGGAAAAATTTATATACTCTTTCTCGCTTTCAGAGCGACAGATTTGCACCTGGTGGTCAAATTGGAACTAATTTTCCCAGCGTAAATCGGTTCCGCATTATTAGCATATCTACCACGTTTCACTGCCATACGATAATTACAACTAACACTGGACCTTGTAAGTGAATGGTTCAAATGGCTCTGAGCACTATGGGACTCAACATCTTAGGTCATAAGTCCCATAGAACTTAGAACTACTTAAACCTAACTAACCTAAGGACATCACACATACCCATGCCCGAGGCAGGATTCGAACCTGCGACCGTAGCAGTCCCGCGGTTCCGGACTGCAGCGCCAGAACCGCTAGACCACCGCGGCCGGCTAAGACCTTGTAAGTAGTTGCACATTAATTATAACCCTGTATGTACTATTTGACGAACCTAGCATTGCCCGGATATTCATTTTGCCAATTTTCTATTAGAAACGAAATCTTATATGTACTTCAGTCGGGTGGTCCTAGACTTCCTGCACGCTGGGCACATCTGCTTCGCGTGTCTACAATGTGATTTTGTTTACGTCTCTATGGCAACGCCATAGCTCTGTACACGGCTATTCTTTTCGCTACAGCTGTTTGCACTTCAGAGTTGAAAGTCGTCAAAAGCACTACCAGGTGTCAGGGATTTCCCCAAGTTGAAACGATTGTGGGGGCGTCTTAGTAGTAAACGCCTCTTACATACAGCCACCGCTTCTAAACTCTTATGGCCGATGGGAGGGTAAGGGCTAACTACCACCGCATCTGCAAGTGGGTGGTACTGCTTGATTGTGTATAAAAGTGAATATTTATAATCACACACTTTATGTATATTTGACTACTACTTTAAAAAAATTACAGATATTACGTCTTTATCCGGCGTAGTTACACGCGCTTCGCTGTGATACTAAGTGACTCACTAAGCGCTCTACCTTGGACAGTGTCACAACAGTCCATTATTGCTGCCTGAGTAAAGTGATGGCGGGAGAATATTATCTGCAGAGACACCAAGGACGCGTTCTGGAAGGCTTCCACTGTTTATGCGATGTTCAGCTGAAAGCATTCCACTACCACACTACAACACATAAACCTGCGGCTCTCTCGAAATGCTTGAGCACGTGTACGATCTCTCATGTAGCTATGCCCTTTTTCTTTCTCATTTCTTAATTTTATTTCAGATTATTTTACTTTCTTTTATATCGACCTGCATATCTTTCTGTCATGTCCTAACTCTGCGTACTAAACCGAAGAACCTCGATAAATATTTACCTACTTTAATCCTTTTCAGTCCCTCCAAGTTTTTCGGCTCTACTTCTCATCCCAGCATCAAGTTAAGTGATCCTGAATCATCGTCATCATCTTCTGTAAAGGATTGGGCTTTCAGCTCGTTCCCTTTTCATTGGTCACAACATCTCTCACATAATCTGTCTGCAGCTGTTTTTCAGTGGGTCAATATATTATTATTACTTTATCCAATCTGCCTTCCTTCATCCTTGCATCTGCTGTACTCAACGTGACTTGCTTTCTGAGTTCTATTTTACATCTGACTTAGCACATAGTTCACATCTTGTGCAGCCATTTGAAATGGGATCTAAGAGATTGCATCTATTAACATGTGTCAGGTTTCATTTCTGTTGTCGCAATTTTGTTGTTGTCAGCATTGCGAATAGTCCCTGTTTCAAACCCATACAGCATTGTATGTGTTTGTGTCAGTATTCTGCGTTTTATGGCCTTGTTAATTTTCACTAGGTGTTTTGAAACGTTTCTCAGTGATACCTCTAGCTACATCCTAGCTTAAGTCGCAGTCCAAGTGTGAAACTTGGAAGTGCCTCGTCATTTATGACAATTTTTTATTTTAATGGTTGTCTGGCTCATAACATACGTATTTAGTGCAGCATTTTAACTCATGTACAGCTCTTTGCATATTCAGTGTAGATTTTCCTTCGCATGCTACAGATTAAAAGCTCGCAGCTTTGCGACCGGGTGGCAGTGCTGAGATACCGCAACGTTCGACGACTTCCATACTCATCTTCTGGCGAAGAAAGCCATCGCCTGAAGATTATGGCACCTGTCGAAACGTCACAGTATCTCAACACTTCCACCCAGCTGGAAACCCGAGAGCCTTCAATCACCTCTTTACAGGTAGTTTCCAGTTTCCTGTAGTTTTGCTTTCTCGTCAGTAAATAACAGATTCTCAGAAATTTAAAAGTAACTCTGTAAAGCACATAATAGTGTTATATGTAGCATACAGAGAATTTTGATTTGCGGAGTAGTTCTGCTGCGGTGTTCAGATCATAGCGTAAGACAAATAAGAGGTAGTGCAGTGATTGGGAAGACGACGGAGCGAACATAGTGTATGAGACACCATATGCTTATCGGCACGTAGACACGATAATTTTTCGTAGGCTGGTGTGATATGGTCGAAAAAATGCAAGTCAGAAATGTTTCGTGCACATGCATTTATCGGCAGTTCCAGCCTTCGTGAGTTTCGTACGAAAATTTGGCGAAGAGCATCAACTATGAAGTGCATTAGTACCTCTATAGCTTCTTTCTAAGCTCAAAAGAAATTATTTTTAAATGTTTATGTAATGAGTGAAGTGGCGTTGACATCTTCTTACAGACTCCAGTTGCATGCAGTGTAAGTGATGGTCCAGAATTAACCCCAAGTTCTATGCAGAAGAGGAAAAGGATTGATAGAGTATTCGCTGTTATCAGCTGAAATAAACCTGTATTTTGCGGCTGATTCGCTGTTATTTCTAATCCACTGAAGTTCTAGACGAAATTTATTGTGGAACTTAGTCTTCCTCTCTCATTCCAAGTACCAAACCTACATTCTCATGTAACCCTTTCTTCTACTCCTTTCCCTACAACCGCAATCCAATTCCCTTTGACTGTTAGATTATCTCCCAATAGGTAGTGCATTACCCTTTCAGTGCCCTCATATACTTTCTCTATCACTTCATCTTCTGACGGAGACGTCGGCATGTATTCCTGAACTATTGCTCTCGGTGTTGGTTTGCTGTCGATTCTGATGAGAACAACTCTGATTCTCAACGGTTCACAGTAACACACTCCCTGCCATAACTTCCTATTCATAACGAATCCTCCTCCCGTTACACCGTTTCATGCTGCTGTTCATATTAATCTACTCGTATACTCATCTAACCAGAAATGCTTGTCTTCTCTCCATTTCACTTCACTGTCCCCTCAGTAAATCTAGACTGAGCCTTAGCATTTCCTTTTTCAGATTTCCTAGCTTCTCTATCAAGATCAAACTTCTGGCGTTCCACGCTCTGGTACGAAAAACGTTGTCCTTTCGTTGGTTGTTCAATCTTTTTCACATGGTCACCTCCCCATTGGCAGTCCGCTATTGCAGATCTCAATGGCAAACTTGTGCGAAATCTTCTGCCAATAGACAGATCATCACGACACTTTTTTAACTGCAGGCCGTATGTCAAGTGTATGCAATTCATATGTCTTTAATTCAGAGATTTCCATTGTCTTCTGCATCTTAATGACATTTAGGGACAGTTTCCCACTCCAACGGAAGGCAGTTGCTACGATGACGACGAACGAATCGTCGCCAATGTGAATGACTGGTGGCCACTGCTAAATGAAAACATACAAAGCTCTTCTTTGCATATAAAGCAGGTTTGTCAGTGAAGTCGATGAGGAACTGACTGCATGGTCTGGGTGTACAACGGTTAAAGTAATTAGTAATCGTTGGTTATAAATAACACACTACTGGCCATTAAAATTGCTACACCAAGAAGAAATGCAGATGATAAACGGTTATTCGTTGGACAAATATATTATACTAGAACTGACATGTGATTACATTTCACCAATTTGGGTGCATAGATCCTGAGAAATCAGTACCCAGAACAACCACCTCTGGCCGTAATAATGGCCTTGATACGCCTGGGTATTGAGTCAAACAGAGCTTGGATGGCGTGTACAGGTACAGCTGCCCATGCAGCTTCAACACGATACCACAGTTCACCAAGAGTACTTACTGGCGTATTGTGACGAGCCACTTGCTCGGCCACCATTGACCAAACGTTTTCAATTGATGAGAGATCTGGAGATTGTGCTGGCCAGGGCAGCAGTCGAACATTTTCTGTATCCAGAAAGGCCCGTACAGGACCTGCAACGTGCGGTCGTGAATTATCCAGCTGAAATGTAGGGTTTCGCAGGGATCGAATGAAGGGTAGAGCCACCGGTCGTAACACATTTGAAATGTAACGTCCACTGTTCAAAGTGCCGTCAATGCGAACAAGAGGTGACCGAGACGTGTAACCAATGGCACCCCATACCATCACGCCGGGTGATACGCCAGTATGGCGATGACGAATACACGCTTCCAATGTGCGTTCACTGCGATGTCGCCAAACACGGATGCGATCATCATGATGCTGTAAACAGAACCTGGATTCATCCGAAAAAATGACGTTTTGCCATTCGTGTACCCAGGTTCGTCGTTGAGTACACCATCGAAGGCGCTCCTGTCTGTGATGCAGCGTCAAGGGTAACCGCAGCCATGGTCTCCGAGCTGATAGTCCATGCTGCTGGAAACGTCGTCGAACTGTTCGTGCAGATGGTTGTTGTCTTACAAACGTCCCCATCTGTTGACTCAGGGATCGAGACGTGGCTGCACGATCCGTTACAGCCATGCGGATAAGATTCCTGTCATCCCTACTGTTAGTGATACGAGGCCGTTGGGATCCAGCACGGCGTTCCGTATTACCCTCCTGAACCCACGGATTCCATATTCTGCTAACAGTCATTGGATCTGGACAAAATCGAGCAGCAATGTCGCGATACGATAAACCGCAATCGCGATAGGCAACAAGCCGACCTTTATCAAAGTCGGAAACGTGATGGTACGCACTTCTCCTCCTTACACGAGGCATCACAACAACGTTTCACCAGGCAACGCCGGTCAACTGCTGTTTGAGTACGAGAAATCGGTTGGAAACTTTCCTCATGTCAGCACCTGTAGGTGTCGCCACCGGTGCCAACCTTCTGTGAATGCTCTGAAGAGCTAATCATTTGCATATCACAGCATCTTCTTCCTGTCGGTTAAATTTCACGTCTTTAGCACGTCATCTTCGTGGTGTAGCAATTTTAGTGGGCAGTAGTGTATATTTTACTTAACTGGTGGTACAGAAGTCTTCATAGTCAGGAGGGATAATATTACAAACAGAGAGCTATAGAGGCATCACATAGGCAATACTTTAATTAAGCGGCTTGTTAGAGGTTGCTTTCTATCAGCTGAAGGCTATACTACTTTCCTACTTGTCGCCCCGAGCAAGAGTGGAAGAGCGCAAGCTAGAGACTTGTTGCAAACCGCGGGTCCGGCGATACTAGTACGGACCGCGGTCGATAACTGCCACCCCTAACAAATGTGGTATCGGACGTTGATACCACAAGAGTGCCCTGGACCTCTGTCCTCTCCTCCGCCATCTTTGACAAGGCCATTGGCAGAATCATGGTGCCTTCTTATGCCCGAAGTCTTCGGCTGTCAATTTTACCTGAGGCCGGGGACGTTTTGATTACTAGTGGAACACCCCTATGTCACGGGTCTGACACAAACAATAATTTTCTCACAGCTGTTCCTCTGCTATACGCATTACACGATGCTATGAAACGTGTTCATTTAGCGAGCCATGTGCAATAAGAGGACAACGCCCTAATCGCCCCTATACCGTAACACGACCTCTTCAGTACTTCACTGTTGAGACTACACTTGCTGGCAGGTAACGTTGTACAAGCATTCGTCAAAGGCAAACACTTCCATCGCAATGCCTCAGGGCAGACCGTGATTCACAATTCGAAATCACTCGTTTCCAGCCATCCGCTGCCCAGTGATGTCGCTCTCTACAAAATATCATGCGTCGCTTAACAATCGGTGCAGAAACGCGTGGCTTATGAGGAGTTGGTCGACTGTTGTACCCCATTCCTTTCAGCTCCCTATGCGCAATCATTCTGCCTGTTGTACTTTGGAACTCACGAGTGATTTCTTCCGCTGAATTCCTACAATTTTCTACAGCCACCCTCCGTATTGCTCAACAGTCACTGTACGTCAATGCAAGAGTTCTGACTGATATAGATTTAGTTGCAGTTGGACACCCGCGATTGCAGTTCATGCATCATCCGTCGTCCTGGACAGCTTCAGAAGGGTGAAAATGTCCTGATGGATCTGTTGATCAGCTGGTTTCCAGCGACTAGCCCACGTTCCAGGTCACTGAGTTCTCCCAACTGTCCACAGTTCGCGGTCGTGCGGTAGCGTTCTCGCTTCCCACGCCCGGGTTCCCGGGTTCGATTCCCGACGGGGTCAGGGATTTTCTGTGCCTCGTGATGACTGGGTGTTGTGTGATGTTCTTAGGTTAGTTAGGTTTAAGTAGTTCTAAGTTCTAGGGGACTGATGACCATAGATGTTAAGTTCCATAGTGCTCAGAGCCATTTGAACCATTTTTTTTTCTCCCGAATGACATACCACGTTGTCACTGTTTCTCTACTGACAAAACAGTACTCCGCGCCGAATTTTACACCGGAGCGTCTGCTTCTCGTTACATCAAGTAATCGACTCCTCTTTTTGTAGAGTGTGCTGATCGGATAGTGTAGGTATACAGTGAGGTGACTTCATGAAATAGCGGTATGCATATACACAGATGGCGGGAGTATCGCGTACACGAGGTATAAAAGGACAGTGCATTGGCGAAGATGGCATTTGCACTCAGGTGATTCATACAAAAAGTTTTCCGACGTGATTGAGGCCCCACGACGGGAATTACAGACTTTGAACGCGGAATGGTTGTCGAAGTAGACGGATGGGACAGTCTATTTCGGAAATCGTTAGGGAATTCAATATTCTGAGATCCACTGTGTCAAGGGAGATGCCGAGTACACAAACATACAAGCATTAGCTCTCAGCACGATAACGCAGTGACCAACGGCCTTCACTTAACTATCCAGAGCAGCGGCATTTGCTTAGATTTGTCAGTGATAACAGACAAGCAACACTGCGTGTAATAACCGCAGAACTTAGTTTGAGGCGTACGACGAATATTTTCGTCAGGACTGTTCAAAAATGTTCAAATGTGTGAGAAATCTTATGGGACCTAACTGCTAAGGTCATCAGTCCCTCAGATTACACACTACTTAACCTAAATTATCCTAAGGACAAACACACACACCCATGCCCGAGGGAGGACTCGAACCTCCGCCAGGACCAGCCGCACAGTCCATGACTGCAGCGCCTGAGACCGCTCGGCTAATCCCGCTCGGCGTTAGGACTGTGTGGCGAAATTTGGCCTTAATGGGCTACGACAGGAGACGACCGAAGCGAGTGCCTTTGCTGACAGCAGGACATCGCCTGGAGCGCCTCTCCTGGACCTGTGCCCATTTCAGTTGTACCCTGTTGTTGTTGTGGTGTTCAGTCCTGAGACTGGTTTGATGCAGCTCTCCATGCTACTCTAACCAGTGCAAGCTTCTTCATCTCCCAGTACCTACTGCAGCCTACATCCTTCTGAATCTGCTTAGTGTAATCATCTCTTGGTCTCCCTCTACGATTTTTACCCTCCACGCTGCCCTACAATACTAAATTGGTGATCCCTTGATGCCTCAGAACATGTCCTACCAACCGAAGAGGAGTTGTACCCTAGACGACTGGAAAACAGTCGCTGCTTGTAGACGGTGGATTTTTTTGTGAATGACAGTGCCTCATGTCATCAGGGTACAGCTTTTCGCAACTGATTTGAAGGACATTTTGGACAGTTCGATAGAATGATTTGGCCACCCATATGGCCTGACAGGAATCCCATTGGCCGGCCGAAGTGGCCGTGCGGTTCTAGGCGCTACAGTCTGGAACCGCGAGACCGCTACGGTCGCAGGTTCGAATCCTGCCTCGGGCATGGATGTGTGTGATGTCCTTAGGTTAGTTAGGTTTAACTAGTTCTAAGTTCTAGGGGACTAATGACCTCAGAAGTTGAGTCCCATATTGCTCAGAGCCATTTGAACCATTTGAATCCCATTGAGCATTTGACATAATCGACAGATCAGTTCTTTCGCAGTTATGGAGGTCTATAGAGACAGCATGGCTCAATACTTCTGCAGGGGACTTTCAACGACTTGTTGAATCCATTACACGTCGAGTTACATCACACAGTCGGGCGAAAGGAGGGCCGACACGGTATTAGGAGGTACCCATTGTTTTTGTCGTCTATGTGTACATCTCTGAATGACTGCTCCTCTGCCCGCAGACCCCACGGAAGGCCGTCGCGACGGGAGCGGTGCGCGGCCACCAGTTGACGGTGGATGCGCGGCTCGTTCGGGCTGGGCTCTGCGCTGGGTCGTGGCGGTCGCGGTGTCCCTGACCTGAGGAGTGGCGGCAGGAATGCAAGTGGGTCCGTGGCGAGCCGCGGGCAGCCGGCACGGCCCGGCCTGCCTAATTTGGAAGCCGTGGACCCGGTACCCGGCGCCGCTCGTCTTTTTGTGGCTGGCCAAACAGGTTGGCCCAGCCGGCCTCGCGGCACGGAGCAGCGCGCTCAACCCACGCGCGGAGGCTCCGACAGGACGAAACGCCTTGCCCAACCACGCGGCCGCCCGCAGATAACGCAGCGCAGCGCAGCGCAGCGCCGCCGCCCGGCAGCTGCCACCGGCCAGGCTCTCTCGGTGCTGCCTACCACCGGCCGCCGCCGTGCGAGATGCAAGACACAAAAACTGCGAAGGAGGGGGGGGGGGGGGCCGGGGGGAATATGTGGTATGAACCAAAACTCTTCAGCGGTCCAGTGGATGTCCTCAGTCTCTCACCTGAATCTTCCTGGTAGACTTAGGACTGTGAGACGGACTAGGGCTCGAACCTCGTACCTCAGCCTTTCGTGGTCAAAGGCTCCATCATCTGTTCCATCCAAGAACGGCTCATGACCCACCCTCGCAGCTATACGTCCGCCAGTGCTTCCTCTGCATAGAGGTGTGGGGGAGATTGTGAGTCGTGCTTCGATAATTCAGTCGGTGGAGCAGTTACGCGTCACGATCTGGGGCACTGTTTTAATCTGCCGGGAAGTTTTCAATTGCCATTCACTCTGTGGGTCGTACATTGTGCTGTTTTGGGTGCCCCTAGATGCTACAGTCCGATCTCTAGTGACCTACAATGAAAGAAACCTCGCCATATGATTATCCAATACCAACCTCTTCATCTCAGAGAAGCACTTGCAATTTACGTACTCGATTATTTGCTGGATATACTCCAATCTCTGTCCTCCTCTGCAGTTTTTCCCGTATACAGCTTTCTCTAGTAGAATGGAAGCTATTCCGTGATGTCTTAGCAGAGGACCTACCATTCTGTCCCGTCTTCCTTTCCTAGCCGATTCTAGAGAGAATTTTCTCATTCCTTACCTTATCATTCCAGCTAATTTTCAACATTCTTCTGCAGTACCACACCTCAAATACTTTGATCCCTTTCTGTTCTGGTTTTCGCACAGTCCATGTTTCACTACCATGGGTCGGCCGCGGTGGTCTTAGCGGTTCTAGGCGCGCAGTCCGGAACCGCGCGACTGCTACGGTCGCAGGTTCGAATCCTGCCTCGGGCATGGATGTGTGTGATGTCCTTAGGTTAGTTAGGTTTAAGTAGTTCTAAGTTCTAGGGGACTGATGACCACAGATGTTAAGTCCCATAGTGCTCAGAGCCATTTGAACCATTCACTACCATACAATGCTCTGCTCCAAACGTGCATTCTCAGAAATTTTTTCCTCAAATTAGGGCCTATGTTTCATATTAGAAGACTTCTCTTGCCCAGGAATGCCCTTCTTCCAGTGCTGGTCTGCTTTTTATATTCTCCATGCTCCGCCCGTGATCACTTATTTTGCTACCTAGTTAGCAGAATTCCTTAACACCGTCTACTTCGTGATCATCAATCCTGATGTTAAGTTTCGCGTTGTTCTCATTCTTGCTGCTTCTTATTACTTCAATTTTTTCTATTTACTCTCAATCCATATTTTCTACCCATTATACTGCTCATGCCCATCATCAGATCCAGAAATTCTGCTTCCCTTTTGCTGAGGATAACAGTGTCATCAGCGAATCTTACTGAATTATTATTAATGGGGGTGGCCCAAGCAAACATGACAATATGGATACCACACTACGCAATTATATTAATGAGACGAGGGGTCATGTCTACGACAAGAACAAGTTGTCACTATAACAGTTATATCACCTTTAAGTAAAACAAATAAGTTACCCACTGGAATAAAAAATTGAACATTAAATGCTCGGTCAAAGGATTGTAGTGGTGAAGTGTAACCTTGGCTCAGCTAGGTGGGCACGATAAATGCTAGGTAATGTGGATAATACGCGAATACGACAGCGTCGTTAGTAAATTACGGAAGACCAAGGAAAAATTGGATCAAAGACCAGTGAGATCGCCAATGACCACACTGAAAACAAACTAGCTGATTGAGAAGTATTAAAACGGAATAACTGGATCCTGAAGGACATGAACTAATATGGCAGCCCTGCTGAACTGCCGGTCACTACGTTGGCGCATCTTACCGTACTACTAGCTTAATGCGGAAGGAAGTGGTGGTAGTGGTAATGGCTGGGTACTCAGAGTTCAGCTCTCTTTCTGTCCTCAGAACTCGGATGGAACCATCCTTCTCTGTAAACATGAGGATCATCTCATCAGTCGTCCTATCTCATTCGCCAACTAGCAGTCAATATGAAGTCATTACTCCTCCGTCTGTTCTTTTCTACGGGCGCTCTGTAACTTGGCTGCTTTTCGCCAAAGCAGGAAATCACTGCCAAAGATGGTAGAAGTAAGTAAGACGTAAGAACCAACGAGAACGCCGGATTCTGAGGAATTAAATCAAACATTATTTTTTGGTGTCGCTTCTGATTCGCATACCAACTTCAGGGAAGCGACACCTGACTGGAGATCTTTTACTTGCTAAGAGGCTTCTACGAACAACATTACGTTTTTTCAACAGGAGCCGGCTATCCTATGTTCCACCTGGAGAATGTGGTGTGAGGGAACCAAATGCCTGTCTGTCTACCTGAGGCTGCGACTTCACCTTAGGTTCTGATCATTTTTTATGGTAGCCAGCTTCTCCTTAAAGGATTTTTATGTTTTGCTAGGCAACTCGTAAACTCGTAACTGTCCAGTCACTTCACCACACTAATGGAAGAGTGAATAGCAAGTAATAAAAGGAACAGTCACTGGAAGTACTGAATTTCGATTACTGTTATTATGAAGCTACAGTGATCGAGTACTTGGTCAAGGGAAATAAGCATAAACATATTCTGAAATACATTGCATGACAATGTCGGAGAGAAATGGCCACCTAACAACTCCCTGGCAGAATAAACATTATTCCTGGAGCCTCTAACCTCGAGATTTCAAAAGGCCCTTCACTGCATGAGGTCACCTAACTAGGCAGTCCTCAGAAGGAACGTGTTTCTGAACGTGAAGCATGCGAAAGGTTGTTGGTGCACAGTCATAAATGAGGGGATGCTTCGTATTGGATGTATACATCAATGCGGTTTGCGACGTAGCCCTCTCCACTAGCAGTTGTCGCCTATGTCTGACGCATAAACCAAATACTTTTTTTACGAAAATGAAGGCGCTTATACCTTCGTTAAGCTGTCCTCAGACGGAACATATTTCGCATCATGGTCTTCAACATCTTTGGTGCGCGATCAGAAAAGATCTGATACATCACAACGGTATTAAAGTGCTCCATAGCGTGATTTTTGTGACTGTTGTCCGCTACGTTAGGCACACAAATCACTCAGTCTGTTTTCGAAAACGGAATCAACTAAAATAGCTACGTTTACTCCGTAGCGATCGTCGACGACGAGGAGGGAAAATATCGCAGAAAATTCTGGAAAAGTCGGTAGACTGAACAACGAATTGTAAAAGCATATTTAATTTTTTTTTTGTACCCTTTCGACTTAATAACTCCGGCCAACTCCTTTTTCATTCTCAAATATGTGGGAAGCTGCCAAGGTTCGACAGTGTTTATTGTGGTAATTGTTCCTTTTGTACGTGTTCCACTGCGCCCATTAAGACACATATTTGCTCCCTAGTCCCCACGCTAATTATGTTGTTCTTTCTGTACTACACAGCAAAATCGCAATTGGTTCGGTCGATGTTTCTTGGCGCGTTGACAAAATCGAACAACATCACTACTGAACGGAGAGTGTTCTTATCCACATGTAACAGACTGATAAGGAAGTCCAGCACTCTTTTCGAGAAGTTGAGAGTAAATTTTAAAAAGTTTTTCAGGAAGTGAAGTAAACAGGCATTCCTAGAGTTGAAAACTCGCACTTCTGTCCACCACGCAAAAGTTGACAAAGGTCAAGTTTGTATATCTTAAGCTCCTGAGAGCTTCAACCATTAAGTGACATTTAATTATAACAAATAGATGCATCTTATATAACTCTTGAATGCACCAGTGCCTTGAAATGGCATGCTTTAATAGGACGCAAGTTTCAATAGGAAGAACTCCAATTACGAAAAGCCTTTATCTACCAATATGTCGTTTCCTGTAATTTATTGTAAGAAATCATATCAAGCACGACAAGTTTTCGAGAGGTTCTCAGTGTTCTGGTGCTTTGAAAGAACGTATATATTCATGACACGCATTTTATAACGTGAAATGTACCAAATACGGACTTCAGCTTGAAACGATGTAATCCAATATCGTTTCTCGTAAGTTCTACTTGTGATGTAGTAAGCGATTTGGCATCTCAATGGCCACCTTCCTCTCCACGTCGCAAACATCTGACACATTTGATTTGTCTTTCACGCTGGAAACGTCCCGCAAGTGAAATTATAGATTGTGACTTCACGAAACTCGAACAGCATTTTTTCACGTCCCGTGTATGGATGCCTTTAAGGCAGGCGCGCATCGTGGTGTTTCGACGCGCGGCGTAGGTAGCAGTACCATATCATAATGGGACAGCCTCCGCAGATGTTGGAATACCAGCGAAAGAGAATATGACGAACCGTATCTGGCCGGCGTGCTCGGAAGGCATAATTGGTAGCTCGCTCACCACGAGAGGAGAGATCCGCATTCAAACCTTAATTCAGCACAAAGTTTTAATTACTTACATTCAGTTTTACTATACGTTTATTCTGGCGATAGCTTTCTAATTATACAGGATGACGTTACACATTTTCAGGGATAATGGAAAAGGATAAATGTATCAATCTGAGATAAGGGGCCCTGGTCTGGAAACGACCGTCGAAAGTTATTAGCGAAAATCATTCCGATATCTCTAAGAGTTGAATACATGTATCACCACTGTTGTTGCTAAGATTGTATAGTGGTCAACATATTTTCCTTGTTATTCGTCTAGGGATATAGTTCAAACATCAAAGAGCCCCGCGTCACTTTGGTTCAAAAATGGCTCTGAGAACTATGGGACTTAACTTCTTTGGTCATCAGTCCCCTAGAACTTAGAACTACTTAAACCTAACTAACCTAAGGACATCACACACATCCATGCTCGAGGCAGGATTCGAACCTGCGACCGTAGCGGTCGCGCGGTTCCAGACTGTAGCGCCTAGAACCGCCTGGCCACTACGGCCGGCTGCGTCACTTTGGACTGAGGGTTTGTGAACGCCTGGATCATACATTTTCTGGTAAGTGGAGATCCTGTTTCGTGGCCAGCACGTTCACTTGATCTCACCTCACTTGACTTCTTCTTCTGGGATCTTGTGAAGCCTTGTGCACGAGACGCCTGTCGAGAATGACGATTCTCGATGCTTACGGCACTGTTCAGACGACATCGGTTGGTTGGTTGGCTTGGAATGCAAGGGAATAAACTGCAAGGTCATCAGTCCCTTCATCCGTTAAGTGTCAAACCTGGAGCAGTCGTCAAAGGAAGCAGACGAAAGTCAAATCCTGGAAAGCCTAAGTGTAACACAATAAAAAACAGGAAAAAAAACAGAAAAAAAGACAACACAGACAAGTCGTTAAAACATCAGTCAAGACAAGGCATTAAAGTCAATAAATGAAAAAGAATAAAAAGGTGGAAAGGGTAGAGGCCACGTTGGTCCATCCTGCAAGAACCACCAAGGAACTGCTGTGGAGGGGGGGCAGGCTCCCTAGCCAGAGAGGTGTGCCCCACCCACCCTTGAGGCAGTCAATAAGGCCAAAAGCCCTATCTTACAGGGATGAATAGAAGGCTCCTTCGAGGGCAAAACGTAACACCCAGCCACCTGAGACGGGGTGGTCTTCTGAAACCAGAGCTAGTGTGTCAGGAAGACCGAGATGCCGCTTTAAAACAGCTAAACCAGAACCACTGTCAGGAGGGCACCGCATCGGCTGCGAGGAGGATCAACACATGTGAGAATGTGGCCATGGGTCAGCCAACTGTGGGCAATGTGGATTGTATAAAAACAGTGGATTCCCTGTGAGAAGCAATCAGGGGAGCCCGCCATGAGGTAGTGGTCTCCTTAATTGTCCTCACGTTGTTTGGGGAAGAGCAGAACTGAGTTCCAGACTTCCAGCAATAGGTGGGGTATAAACCACTGTAGGTCTCGTTTTGGGACTCCCATTTCCAGAATCGGTATCCTGGTGGCCAGCTTGGATAACCAGTCGGCTCTTTCATTTCCCAAAATCGCAACATGACTGAGGCTGCAAACGATAATGATTAGCTGCCCACCTTGATGGAAGTCAGAGAAAAGATCCAGGATAGCCTTAACAAGTGGGTGAGGAGAGCAGCACTTCTCCGTTGTCTGAAGACTGCTAATGGAGTCACTGCAGATTAGGATACTCTTGCCAGTACAAGAACAAACTTGGCTAAGGGCTAATTTAAAGGCCATCAATTCAGCAGTGAAGTCACTGCAGCCATTTGGCGGAAAGTGGAGTTCACTGCACCATGAATATGATAAGCCTCTTTGTCCGTCGACTGTTGAGCCATTGGTGAATACCACTTCAAAACCCACATACTTCTCAAGAACAGGCTGCGAAAAATTGTGGGGTCAGCGGAATCTTTTGGACCAAAGGAGAATTTGAGATAAATCTGAGGCCGGGGGACAAGCCATGAGGGCAGATGCAATGTCTCCCTGACCAGAGGCAACAGTGGAGGAAGTTGCAGTTCCGAGCAGAGACGCTGGAGGTGTGCAACAATTGCAAACCCAGTTCTGGGTTGCTGTTATGGGTGGTGGAGCTCCCTTCCAGGGAAAAGGACGTGGTAGTTGGGATGTTCAGGGAAGCTATAAACGTGATAGTATAATGGGAGCGTCAACGTCAATGTTGTGTTATGTAATTAATAATTAATACCTAACTGTGTGTCAGTAAGTGGTACACTGTGATACATTTTTTAATAGGTCTTTAGGAGAGGAAATGAATCACCGAATAAAAAATACAGGGTGCCATTTAAAAAAGTCACACCGCTGTTCAGATCTTTGTAAATACCAAAGCTACAACGAAGGATGTCCCCCTGATGGCTAAAGAACGTTTTCTTGAAACAGTTTGTAATTTGCATCTAGACAAACAGTTATTTAGGGTGGTCAAGATAAATGGGACACCCTGCATATGATTTTTTTTTTCTGGCTGGATTCCTCATGGCAATACGACGGAATTTGTCTTCATTCGCGGACATTGTTCATTCTTCGCTAAATTGCAGCCAGCAAGATGTTTGTGTTGTGTGCCGAATTCTCATCCTATACCTAACGTTGAAACTGGTGCTTTTGTTCAAATGAAGGGAACAGAATCACTGTTACAAGAAGAAACAAATTGATGATGGAAAACCATGTCTGGCAAATCTCATCCAACGACGCCACAGAGAGCATCTAAGAGGAAGCAACGCCTGCCACTATGCCACCCCTGCGGCAGGGGTCCTTTACACTGACGGACCGCAAGCAGTGTTTTTGTGAAAACGCGTGTAGGCGTTCAGCGACACATGTCTACATCTACACCTACATTTATACTCCGCAAGCCACCCAACGGTGTGTGGCGGAGGGCACTTTACGTGCCACTGTCATTACCTCCCTTTCCTGTTCCAGTCGCGTATGGTTCGCGGGAAGAACGACTGTCTGAAAGCCTCCGTGCGCTCTCTAATCACTCTAATTTTACATTTGTGATCTCCTCGGGAGGTATAAGTAGGGGGAAGCAATATATTCGATACCTCATCCAGAAACGCACCCTCTCGAAACCTGGACAGCAAGCTACACCGCGATGCAGAGCTCCTCTCTTGCAGAGTCTGAATGTCCTTAAAGCTATGATACCCACTGCGACATATTCGATTTGCAGTTCGTAAACTAAAAAACTCAGGTTTGTTGATAAATCGACAGCTAAGCGGCAGACACTGTACCCTCCGTGCTCTGTACCACCGTTGGCCGACATTTCTATATGTTTCTCAACATACATCACTAATTTACTGAAATAATTAAGCTTAGTCACTTTTGCTCATCATGTAATTGCTATTCTTGGAAACAAGCGATTCACTTTCCTGATATACACTCCTGGAAATGGAAAAAAGAACACATTGACACCGGTGAGTCAGACCCACCATACATGCTCCGGACACTGCGAGAGGGCTGTACAAGCAATGATCACACGCACGGCACAGCGGACACACCAGGAACCGCGGTGTTGGCCGTCGAATGGCGCTAGCTGCGCAGCATTTGTGCACCGCCGCCGTCAGTGTCAGCCAGTTTGCCGTGGCATACGGAGCTCCATCGCAGTCTTTAACACTGGTAGCATGCTGCGACAGCGTGGACGTGAACCGTATGTGCAGTTGACGGACTTTGAGCGAGGGCGTATAGTGGTCATGCGGGAGGCCGGGTGGACGTACAGCCGAATTGCTCAACACGTGGGGCGTGAGGTCTCCACAGTACATCGATGTTGTCGCCAGTGGTCGGCGGAAGGTGCACGTGGCCGTCGACCTGGGACCGGACCGCAGCGACGCACGGATGCACGCCAAGACCGTAGGATCCTACGCAGTGCCGTAGGGGACCGCACCGCCACTTCCCAGCAAATTAGGGACACTGTTGCTCCTGGGGTATCGGCAAGGACCATTCGCAACCGTCTCCATGAAGCTGGGCTACGGTCCCGCACACCGTTAGGCCGTCTTCCGCTCACGCCCCAACATCGTGCAGCCCGCCTCCAGTGGTGTCGCGACAGGCGTGAATGGAGGGACGAATGGAGACGTGTCGTCTTCAGCGATGAGAGTCGCTTCTGCCTTGGTGCCAATGATGGTCGTATGCGTGTTTGGCGCCGTGCAGGTGAGCGCCACAATCAGGACTGCATACGACCGAGGCATACAGGGCCAACACCCGGCATCATGGTGTGGGGAGCGATCTCCTACACTGGCCGTACACCACTGGTGATCGTCGAGGGGACACTGAATAGTGCACGGTACATCCAAACCGTCATCGAACCCATCGTTCTACCATTCCTAGACCGGCAAGGGAACTTGCTGTTCCAACAGGACAATGCACGTCCGCATGCATCCCGTGCCACCCAACGTGCTCTAGAAGGTGTAAGTCAATACCCTGGCCAGCAAGATCTCCGGATCTGTCCCCCATTGAGCATGTTTGGTACTGGATGAAGCGTCGTCTCACGCGGTCTGCACGTCCAGCACGAACGCTGGTCCAACTGAGGCGCCAGGTGGAAATGGCATGGCAAGCCGTTCCACAGGACTACATCCAGCATCTCTACGATCGTCTCCATGGGAGAATAGCAGCCTGCATTGCTGCGAAAGGTGGATATACACTGTACTAGTGCCGACATTATGCATGCTCTGTTGCCTGTGTCTATGTGCCTGTGGTTCTGTCAGTGTGATCATGTGATGTATCTGACCCCAGGAACGTGTCAATAAAGTTTCCCCTTCCTGGGACAATGAATTCACGGTGTTCTTATTTCAATTTCCAGGAGTGTATTTTGCATGTCTTATGGAATAGTTTTCTGGAGTAGCCCATCGCTTAGGAAGTGCTGATTGCACAACAGCGAGCAGTAAGAATAATATGCAGTATTCACCCGTGTTAGTCACTAGGTACGTTTCCAAAGTGTTAGGCATTTTATCCCTACCATCAAAGCACATATCATCGCTAGTGAAATTGGTGATAGGTAATCCATCACACTTCGAGAAGAATAGTGATACCCGTACCTACAACAATGGAGGAAAAATTGCCTTTATTAGCCATTACTGAGGCTTTCAGTGGCTCAGAAAGGAGATAAATATGTAGCAGGAAAAAATTTTTGATGATTTGTACAAATACATAAAATGTCTGATAGGTAGAAAAGTAAATTTTATAGCTAACCTGAAATCATTCCACCTGGCAGACTGTAAAAACCAGTTCTTAAGTGTAGATGCATGAACAGAACTAAAAAAAAAATGTTCATTAGTCTTAGCAGTAATCATGTACACATAGCCAGTAAAATGACTCGTTTCTCATCATTTCGATACATTAATCGTTCACATTATCCATGGGACAAGGAACTAATTAACCGTCGACAACATACACTACTCTCTCAGGAATCCAGACCAATGGGTAGACCTAGATAGAATAGCCGACACAGTTCAAAGAATATTAGAAGTAAAATACGTGAGAGAGAGCATATACACACCCACACCCAGAACAAACGTAACCGTAACACTAAATAACAGTAGCGACGATGGAGAACATGAAACGTTATACTGATACAGCAACAGAAAATGAAGGAGACACAGAATAAGACAATGTTACGCATAACACAAACGTTACTACAAAACTACGTAAATAGATAGAATAATATTAGAGATGGAGAACCACACAAACACAGCTATATAGAAATTAACAAATAAAGAGGAGGGGAGGAGGAGGAGATTAGTGTTTAACGTCCCGTCGACAACGAGGTCATTAGAGACGGAGCGCAAGCTCGGGTGAGGGAAGGATGGGGAAGGAAATCGGCCGTGCCCTTTCAAAGGAACCATCCCGGCATTTGCCTGAAGCGATTTAGGGAAATCACGGAAAACCTAAATCAGGATGGCCGGAGACGGGATTGAACCGTCGTCCTCCCGAATGCGAGTCCAGTGTGCTAACCACTGCGCCACCTCACTCGGTTTAAACAAATAAAGAAAATGCTGGTCAGAAATGCGTAAGTCGGTGTCCTTATTCCGAGATGTGCCTTTCTACCAAGCCCCATAAACTATTAGGTCGGTTCATAAGCTCGTAGCGCTTTTGTTTCGCACGTTTGTATTCCGGTTAGTATGAGATTATTTATCGATTGTCACTTTTTATTTATATTTCACTGTTGCTATTGTAGTTTATACGCCGGACGGGGTGGCCGAGCGGTTCTAGGCGCTACAAAAATGGTTCAAATGGCTTTGAGCACTATGGGACTTAACATCTGAGGTCATCAGTCCCCTAGAACTTAGGACTAGTTAAACCTAACTAACCTAAGGACATCACACACATCCATGCCCGAGGCAGGATTCGAACCTGCGACCGGAGCGGTCACGCAGTTCCAGACTGAAGCGCCTAGACCGCACGGCCACACCGGCCGGCCTAGGCGCTACAGTCTGGAACACCGCGACCGCTACGGTCGCAGGTTCGAATCCTGCCTCGGTCGTGGATGTGTGTGATGTTCTTATGTTAGTTAGGTTTAAGTAGCCCTAAGTTCTAGGGGACTGATGACGTCAGAAGTTAAGTCCCATAGTGCTCAGAGCCATTTTTTGAGTTTACACATTTTCATTTTGTCACATGGAGATAATGATTGGAAATGTGGACGCTAGCAAATGGAGCACCGGGTGCAGAAGTCATTTTCCGGCATAGTCTTCTGCTTGATTTGAATAGATAGGACAGCTGCGGAGGTAGCCAGAAGCATTTGCGCCGTGTATGGCGATAATGCCATTGGTCAGAGCACGCCAATAAAATTGTTTTCTCGTTTTAAGGAGGATCGTTTTGACATTAGCGACTGTCAGAAAGACATTCGGGGTTTGTTGACGATCGTTTAAACGCATTAGTCCACAATGAGTCACGTCAGTGTTCTCGAGAACTGGCAGATGAGATGAACGGTGATCATTCCACCATCGTGCAACATTTTCGAGCAATGGGGAAGGTTCAAAAACCGGGCGTATGGATACCGCATGCACCATGCCAAAAATAACAAAGATCAGCGGGCTTTTCCGCTTGCTCGTCATCAATTGGCTCGTGAACGACACCGACCATTCCTATCCTGTACCGTATCTTTATGTTAATGTAAACTGAAGAAAGAAATGGCTGGGCCCAAACGAAGCAGCTGTGCGCATCCACAAAAGAAAATGTTACGCATCTGGTGGAACAGCGACAGTATGGTGTAGCGACTACAACTGAGACGTCTTGCAAACTCAATCCAAGAACAACAACCAGGAAGCCTGAGTGAAGTGATGCTACTCCATGATAAAGTACGCCCGCATTCTAACAGAATGACAAAAAACACTGTACAAAAAACACATTCCGCACTCATCTTATTCACCTCATCTTTTCCGCTCTTTATCGAAAAACCTTGAAGCATTACTGAAGATCCTGAAGAAAATCCCAGCATATGAGTCGAAACATCGATTATTTTAGAGGAAATACAACGCGGTCTAACAATCCAGAAGATTTTAACTTTAGTTAACCTTCAAGCAACTTCTTTCCCGATGAAAATGAGCTCCGAACAAGGTTCGACGAGAGTTCTTCGCCTCAAAACCACGTGATTTCTACAGAAACCACGTGGTTTCTACAGTTGCGTAATAAAAAAGTTACCCCATCGTTGACAGACTGTTGTAAATAGTGAAGGAGAATATACACTGAAGATCCAAAGAGACTGGTACTCTTGCCTAATAGCGTGTAGGGGCCCCACGAGCACCCAGAAGTGCCGCAACACGACATGGAAGGGATTCAAAAATGGTTCAAATGGCTCTGAGCACTATGGGACTTAACTTCTGACGTCATCAGTTCCCTAGAACTTAGGGCTACTTAAACCTAACCAACCTAAGGACATCACACACATCCATGCCCAAGGCAAGATTAGAACCTGCGTCCGTAGCGGTCGCGCGGTTCCAGACTGTAGCGCCTAGAACCGCTCGGCCATTTCGGCCGGCGACGTGGAAGGGACTCGAGAAATGTTTGTAGTAGTACTGGAGGGAGCTGACACCATGAATCCTGCAGCCTGTCCTTAAATCCGTAGGAGTGCGAGGGAGTGGAGATCTCTTCTGAACAGCATCTTGAAAGGCATCCCAGATATGCTTAATAATGTTCATGTCTGGAAGTTCGGTGGTCAGCGGAAGTGATTAAACTTATAACAGTGTTCTGGAGCCACTTTGTAGTAGTTCTGAATGTGTCGGGTATCGCACTGTCCGGCTGGAACTGCCTAAGTCTGTCGGAATGCACTATGGACATAAATGGTCGCAGGTGATCAGACAGGATGCTCATGTGCGTGTCACCTGCCAGAGTCGTATCTAAACGCATCAGGGGTCCCAAAAGCGCACGCTCCACACCATTACAGAGCCTCCACCAGCTTGAACACTCCCCTGCTGACACGCAGGGTCTAAGGATTCAAGAGGTTGTCTCCATACACGTATACGCCCATCCGCTCGATAAAATTTGAAACGAGACTCGTCCGACCATGCAACATGTTTCCAGTCAGCAACAGCTCAATGTCGGTGTTGACGGGCCTAGCCGAGGCGTAAAGCTTTGTTTCGTGCAGTCATCAAGGGTACACGAGTGGGCCTTCGGTTCCGAAAGCCCATACCGATGATTTTTCTTTGAATTGTTCGCACGCTTACACTTGTTGTTGGCCCATAGTTGAAATCTGCAGCAATTTGCGGAAGGGTTGCACCTCTGTCACGTTCATCTACATCTACATCTACATACATGTTCCGCAATCCACCATACGGTGCGTGGCGGAGGGTACCTCGTACCACAACTAGCATCTTCTCTCCCTGTTCCGCTCCCAAACAGAACGAGGGAAAAATGACTGCCTATATGTCTCTGTACGAGCCCTAATCTCTCTTCTCTTATCTTTGTGGTCTTTCCGCGAAATGTAAGTTGGCGGCAATAAAATTCTACTGCAGTCAACCTCAAATGCTGGTTCTCTAAATTTCCTCAGTAGCGATTCACGAAAAGAACGCCTCCTTTCGTCTAGAGACTCCCACCCGAGTTCCTGAAGCATTTCCGTAACACTCGCGTGATGATCAAACCTACCTGTGACAAATCTAGCAGCCTCTGAATTGCTTCTATGTCCTCCCTGAATCCGACCTGATAGGGATCCCAAACGCTCGAGTAGTACTCAATAATATGTCGTATTAGTGTTTTATAAGAGGTCTCCTTTACAGATGAACCACATCTTCCCAAAATTTTACCAATGAACCCAAGGCGACTATCCGCCTTCCCCACAACTGCCATTACATGCTTGTCCCACTTCATATCGCTCTGCAATGTTATTTATTTATTTATTTATTTATTTAATCGACGTGACTGTGTCAAGCGCTACACTACTAATGGAGTATTCAAACATTCTTTTTCCTATTCATCTACATTAATTTACATTTATCAGTATTTACAGTTAGCTACCATTCTTTACACCAATCACAAATCCTGTCCAAGTCATCTTGTATCCTCCTACAGTCACTCAACGATGACTCCTTCCCGTACACCACAGCATCATCAGCAAACAGCCGCACATTGCTATCCACCCTACCCAAAAGATCATTTATGTAGATAGAAAACAGCGGACCTACCACACTTCCCTGGGTAACACCAGATGATACCCTCACCTCCGATGAACACTCACCATCGAGGACAACGTACTGGGTTCTATAGACGATTCTCTTCAGTCGTCGTTGGTCCAGTTCTTGCAGGATCTTTTTACGGCCACAGCGATGTCGGAGATTTAATGTTTTACCTAATTCCAGACTTCCACAGTACACTCGTGAAGTGGTCGTACGGGAAAATCCCCATTTCATCGCTGTCTCGGAGATGCTGTGTCCCTTTGCAAGTGCGAGAACTATAACACCTCGTTCAGACTCACTTAAATCTTGATAACCTTCCATTGTAGCAACAGTAACCGTTCTAACAACTGCACCAGACACTTGTTGTCTTATATAGGCGTTTCCGACTCGCAGAGCCGTATTTGGCTTGCTTACATGTGATCAAAAGTGTCCGGACACCTGGCTGACAATTACTTACAAGTTCGTGGCGCCCTCCATCGGTAATGCTTGAATTCAGTATAGCGTTGGCCCATCCTTAGTCTTGATAACAGCTTCCACTCTCGCGGGCATACGTTCAATTAGATGCTGGAAGTTTTCTTGGCGAATGACAGCCCATTCTTCACGGAGTGCTGCACTGAGGAGAGGTATCGATGTCGGTCGGTGAGACCTGGAACGAAGTCGACGTTCCAAAACATCCCAAATGTGTTCTGTAGGATCCAGGTCAGGACTCAGTGCAGGACAGTCCATTACAGGGATGTTACTGTCGTGTAATCACTCCGCCACAGGCCGTGCATTACGAACAGGTGCACGATCGTGCTGAAAGATGCAATCGCTATTCCCCACTTGCTCTTCAACAGTGTGAAGTAAGAAGGTGCTTAAAACATCAATGTAGGCCTGTGGCGTGATAGTGCCACACAAAACAACAACGGGGTGCAAGCCCCCTCCATTCTTCACGACCACACCATAACACCACACAATAACACCACCGCCTCGGAATTTTACTGTGGGCACTACACACGCTGGCAGATGACGTTCACTTTTCCACTGTTCGATCGTCCAGTGTTTACGCTCCTTACGCCAAGCGAGACGTCGTTTGCCATTTACTGGCGTGATGTGTGTCTTATAAACAGTTATAACAGTTTTCTCACCTCCCGTCTAACTGTCGTAGTAGTTGCAGTGGTTCCTGATGCATTTTTGAATTTCTGTGTTTTTGTCTGGATAGATGTCTGCTTATTATACATTACGACCCTCTTCAACTGTGGGCGGTCTCTGTCAGTCAATAGACGAGGTCAGCCTGTACTCTTTTGTGCTGTACGTGTCCCTTTACGTTTCCACTTCACTATCACATCTGAAACAGTGGACCAAGGGATGTTTAGGAGTATGGAAATCTCGCGTACAGAACGTATGACACAAGTGACATCCAATCACCTGACCTCGTTCGAAGTCCGGGAGTTCTGAGAAGCGCCCCATTCTGCTCTCTCACGATGTCTAATGACTACTGAGGTCGCTGATATGGAGTACATGGCAGTAGGTGGCAGCACAATGCATCTAATATTAGAAACATATGTTTCTGGGGGTGTCCGTATACTTTTTATCACATAGCGTAGCTCTATACTTGAATAGATATTTTTACTTAACACTCTCTGTTTCCTTTAACTAACTTGTGGTATCTATTTTGCTACATTTTCTTTATTGTTCGTTATTGCCACCTCCATTTTTCTTTGCTGGAAACAATATTTGCTTGGAATACGGAAAACATTATGTCACCACAAGACACAAATTATAAAATGTACACGTTTTATAGCACTAGTATCAGGTCTTCAAATACGCAGTAAGTGAAATTGAAAGAAAATGAAACCGAATGTTCCTCAAGAATGCGCCTACAATTCATTGAATTTTGTAGGTATCTTTTTGTTGTACACTGTGTATTATTATTATTATTATTATTATTATTATTATTATTATTATTATTACTAATTGCGTACGAGCCCTGTTGGATCACACAGTACTTTTAGATACGTTTCCCTGATCTTCCATACTTGGGCTAGTTTTCTTTGTTTAGCGCACATGGTCCTGATTTTTTTTTTTTGGAACCTCATTCTCTGGCTGTACTACTCAATACTTCATGTTTCGATTGAACAGATTCCTGTCTACATGTCGACTACTTCAAGCGCTTCTGTCTGGGCTTTCTCGAGGTCCTTCTTAATTTTTTTGGTCCATGTGTATTCTTTAAGTTTCCTCTACTCATCGCAAACTTGTGTTTTAGCCTCACTGTTGCGTGTCTTTGAACGTGTCCATAAAATTTTATTCTTCGTTTTCTGATGGCTGCTCCCAGGTTTGACAATTTCTCTGTTGCTTTACGGGATTTCAGGTCATATCCGTCCTCCGTTTGCCTCGGGCTACGAATTTTCCTCAGAATCATTCGTTCTTCCTTCAGTTTCTTTTTCCAGAGCGCCTTTTCTTTTGAAAATTAAAGTTTCGGTAGAGTACAGCGCACCAGTTTTGATCACAGTAATGGCTAACTTTCTTATGTGTGAGTATGCACTTTTTACTCCAGATGTACGTTCTCCCGTAAGCTCTATTGAGTTTTTGTAATGGAACATTCTGTACTTCCTTTTCTAGCCCATATGCTTCTATGGTCTCACCAGGATACCTGAAATGTCTGATTACTTTGATTTTCCTACACTTCGAGTGTTAGTTCCTGAATATTAAATTTAGTGCAGCTGAACTCAGTTTTGTTCAGAAGAGATTTGTGGGCCAGTTTTTTCAGTGCATTCTTCGACGGCTTATATCAGTTTGATTCCTGAGATTTCACTGGGGCCTAGTATCGCTACGTCTTCTGCAAAAGATAAGTAAGATATCTCAACGTTAGTTGAGTATGCTTCGAGAGAGTTGGTTTCTTCAATAATTTCTCCATTTCCCTTATCAGTTTATCTGGATGAGACTGTAGAGAAGGGGCGACAATAGATTTGCTTGGGAAATACCGACAGTCACAGTAATATTATTATTTGCATTAGTATTTACAATTATTTTCATTACAGTATGTGAAAGGTGTACGTAACTGGGCTATATTGTCTACTGCTTTCCATACATGACGAAAAACGCTTTTTTCGACGTTGCGCAGCAAGCAGTAATGGGAAGCCAGGCTCTTCGTACCACATACGATGCGGACAGATCCTCTGCTTTTGAAAAGTAGCGAATCAGGTTTAGTCGAACTAGAAAAGAGATAAGGCCTTTAGGCCTTCAAAAGATGCCGGCCGGAGTGGCCAAGCGGTTCTAGGCGCTTCAGTCTGGAACCGCGCGACCGCTACGGTCGCAAGTTCGAAACCTGTCTCGGGCATGGATATGTGTGATGTCCGTAGGTTAGTTAGGTTTATGTAGTTCTAAGTTATAGGGGACTGATGACCTCAGAAGTTAAGTCCCATAGTGCTCAGAGCCATTTGAACCTTCGAAAGATGTCCGAGAAAATCTTTGCACCGTTTAGCACTTAAGACTTGTGTACCAGCAGCATCTGGCCAAACAGTTATGAACAGCTATGAACTCAAAGAGAAACTTTACAAATTATTGGTGGCTCATTTACTGACCACTCAGATAGAACTTGAAAAATATCATATTACCGCCTTAAGCCGCTGGCAGGGTTGCCAGTCGTCAATAGCGCACCTGGATACTGCAGTCAGTGCATGATGGAGAGGTTCATCCTTTAATGCTGTGTTTCTGATGGAACAGGGCAGCATTGATCAGGTTACGTGGACTCAAAGAACAATCGACGTTGGAGTTCTGAGAATCCAATAAATCGTGGAACTGCACAGCACCCTCATGTTTTCACATTTGTCCTCAGAGATCCCTATAATATCATGTTCATGTAGTTACGTCATAGTAGTAGCAGCAGGGAAATTTTCGATTAATAATCTTCACCTCCGTTCTCTATCCGACAGGCGATTGTGACAGTGAAAGACCAGCTCAAATTTCACGTTTTTGGGACTCTCGTGGATCTGGTTGCAATCATTATTACAAGTGATCAACAATATCAGAGGTGCTAAAGCCGTCCCAGGTTTATGAGGACAACCAACAACAAAGTTATAGTAAATTGAGAGAAACAACAAAATAAGTGACCTCATACGCGTATTTTAATCAGGTACCACTTTTCTTTGCAAGCATGCTCCAAAGCGGGCCCTGCAAACTGTCTGGCTCCAAATCTCGGACAAACACCGAGAAGCCCGTAACAAGTAAGTTATTTGCAATTTTTTCATGTTGTTTCGAAGAACCGCTGATGTCACATCCCATATTACCAACTGTCTACCAAGAGACACAAGAAGTTGCTCTGTTACCTGCATCTACATCTACATTTATACTTCGCAAGCCACCCAACGGTGTGTGGCGGAAGGCACTTTACGTGCCACTGTCATTACCTCCCTGTGTGCGCTCAAATCTCTCTAATTTTACGTTCGTGATCTCCTCAGGAGGTATAAGTAGGGGGAAGCAATATATTCGATACCTCATCCAGAAACGCACCCTCTTGAAACCTGGACAGCATGCTACACCGCGATGCAGAGCGCCTCTCTTGCTGAGTCTGCCACTTGAGTTTGTTAAACATCTTCGTAACACTATCACGATTGCCAAATAACCCTGTGACGGAAAGTGCCGCTCTTCTTTGGATCTTCTCTATCTCCTCCGTCAACCAATGAATCTCAACCTGGTACCCGCATTACCCACAATTAATTTTATATGATCATTCCACTTCAAATCGTTCCGCACGCATACTCCCAGATATTTTACAGAAGTAACTGCTACCAGTGTTTGTTCCGCTATCATACAATAAAGGACCCTTCTTTCTATGTATTCACAATACATTACAATTGTCTATGTTAAGGGTCAGTTGCCACTCCCTGCACCAAGTGCCTATCCGCTGCAGATCTTCCTACATTTCGCTACAATTTTCTATTGCTGCTAATGGAACACTTGTGTCGCTTCTTGATTATTGACAAATTATGAACCAATGCTTTGAATCTCTAAGTGAATGGTCGTACAAGAGAGTTCATATAATGATAAGTAAAATGTTAAGTTGTTATGTTAATTCACAGCACAACGATTGGGATGGTCTACCTCCTTTTGTAAATGGGGAGTCCAATTCTTTAACTCCATCAGAGCTTGGAGGCGGGGAGGGGAGAGCAGGTATCCCCATAAGAAAGATGCCTTCACCCTTTGGCTTTCCCACCCCACCCCAGATGTTTATGTGGATGACTGCTTTTAATGCTATTTATTAACAAACGTATTGGCAAATTACCACTGAGGGCTATCCGAAAATTTTATTTGACGGAACACATCCTCTGGATAGGACGCTTTCTTGCAAGATAACAATGAACACCGTTTCGTATTACTTAGGGAAGTTGCAGTGCACACTACATCATTCAATGCTTCGAGACAATCCACCAGCGATATCTAAGAATGACGAACTAAGGCTAACGATTATGAAGAGATTTTCGTAATACATGTTGTTACCTGAAATTTAGATCTTATGAGAAGCCAATATTACAATCAGCGCTGCTTGTGTAGTGGGACGCGAAATTGAAGCGTCACCCATCCACCATTGTCAGCCCGGTTTGCAGGTGAATATAAGTTTAATTTAGTTTGTTTATGTATTTTTGTAATATTTTGTAATGGTTGTGAATTGTCTAAAGTTTTTGTATTTTTTTTATGTTTCATGTACGGAGAGGGCGGCGCAACAAACGGAGACAGCATCTTCGCTGCCGGGACCAGAGAAAAAATTGCTGGCCACTATACGTCGCGGGTCGACAGCCAAAGAGCAACAGAAGATCATGGAAGCGATTTGTTGCGTCGTGCTTCTAAAAAATAAAATAAATGAAAATTTGTAATGTTTTGTACAACAATGATATCATAGGAAGTTTAACCTTATTGAAAATGTTAGGCGCTGCAGTCTGGAACCGCAAGACCGCTACGGCCGCAGGTTCGAATCCTGCCTCGAGCATGGATGTTTGTGATGTCCTTAGGTTAGTTAGGTTTAACTAGTTCTAAGTTCTAAGGGACTAATGACCTCAGCAGTTGAGTCCCATAGTGCTCAGAGCCATTTGAACCATTTTTTGAAAATTTTAGTTTTGTCTCGTCAAGGCTCAGGTTCACGTTTGTATGTAGGAAGATAATAAACTAGTGGATGCTACTAAAGTTCAAATACGTGTTCTGAGGATTTATTCATGAAGAATTATGTGAATGGATTAATAATATATTTGACAAGATTATTGAATTTTGACAGCGTTCATCGCAACTTTGAATCTCAAAAGTTTATTCAATGTGTGATTCTAATATCGATTAAATCAAGATAACGTGTGTCAATATAATTTCTGAGGAGAAACAAACGAAATCTAAATTGAAAAAGTTCACGCAAACCAATTGGCCCGAGTGACGTAATTCTGCGCATAAGACTCAAATGATGTTTTACAGTTTCGTTCAAGAACCATTCTGAGATAATTTAAAAAGAATATAAATAGTTTTGAAGTGGGTTGTAACTGACGTAGGTGACGAAGTCTGCACATGGTCATATATCAAAAGAAAACCATTTATAAAAACTTACGTCGTTACACTACACTTGCTTTGAGTGGATGTGTTTCGATGGGTTATCAGTAAAGGCCTCCATTATTAAACAGAAAATTCTTTACGACAACATTTCCACATACGGAAAGGATATAACACGCGTCTGAAAACAAGTTCGTCGTTTTATACACCGATTTCGCCGGAGATTATTACTACATAAGAGACTAAAAATAATTCACGACTATCACAAATTTTAGTTCGTTCTGCGGCCTTTGTCATCTCAATAAAACTTATCCTGGTCTGTGACCATGTCGTCCTGTTTTTCGTATCGACGTTTTCCCCACTCTCAGTAAATGCCGTACTCTGACAAAGACCACTTCTAATAGTGGCCGAAACATTAGTCTACAAAGTAGAACGACGCCGTCACATACTTTCGTTCAAGACGTAAACTCGTTGTTTATATGACGATAATGAGCTAGTTACTTTTTATGTTCTCTAAGAAAACCACATTATGTGAAAAAAGAAACAGATAATAATAGCAAACCGTGTTATCGACACGTGATAAAATCAGCCACGGAAACGAGTGAAAAATAATGTCACTGACTTTGATCCCTTGCGGTTCTTATGTCTCCGCTGAGAGCGTTAATAAAACGATTGGCACTATGCGTAGTAGAATAATTGGGTGTCGTTTGTTGTTAGTGCTTATCACAGTTCTCAAGACGATGGAGGCAGGATGTTACGGGTGGCGCAGAAAAGCCGCAACAGCCGCGATAAGATAAAAACGAAAGCAGAATAGCACCGGTGGAATCTTCCCCAGTTCTCATTGCGCTGCCTGGAACACGAACACACTGCAGAATCAAATACCGTGGGTCGTGTGGCTTTGTTTTCAATTACTGACACTTGGCTTGCAGGTCAGCGAAAGGAACCAAAGCTCATATCTATTGTAGCAGTTACTTCAATCAGAAAAAAGGTTGATGCTTGCTTGTAAGCTATTTCTTAAACGGCCTGTGGCGACATAGGATGCAGTACTATAGCAGACGTTAAATTAATGTCATTGTGTTGTGTATATCACATTGTCACTTGGTTTGAATTTGGTTATCAGTCTTCCAGAAGGTTTGATGTCTAAGCCATTTCTTTCTGTCTTTTGTCAACCTGCTCATTTCTGCATTCCTGCCACACACGATTCTCTCAATAAACTCTAAGCTCTCTCGTATTTTTTTTTCTTGTTGTAGCTTCATTCAGCGTCTGAGTACATTTCTCATCGCCCTTCATCTCTATCCTCTTTGCAGAATTGAATCCGACCAGCTATGGACCATGTACAACAATTACTTGCGGTTTCTCATTTCCGCTATTCTTACTCTTTCCTCCTTTGTCAGTAATTTTTTATTTGCTCACTCTGTTGTCGGCTTTGTTCGTCGGTGAAGATTTTTCTTTTTCCTCTGTCCTGAATACTCTCAAAGTTCTTAACCTTAGTTCCAAAGCTTTTTTTTATTTCTTCATCACAAACACATTCTTCTAGGTCTTTCTGAGTCTGTGCCGTTTTGTCGGAAATTGACAAAGTGAGACTGCGCGTGTTTGTCCGGAGTACTTCGTTGTATTTGTGTGTGGTTGGGTGGGAGGGGGAAGAAGGGGAGGGGGCAAAGGTACATTACAGTATCAGTGTTTTTAAGATTCGGGAAGCTGTTAAATCTAATAATGTGGTATTCAGCGAAGTATACGTATCTTCGAAGTCACTCAATAAAAAGAAGCACAATCAGCGAACGTCGTAAGTACAGCATACTTAGTCCATCGAAAAGTTCCGAATCTGATGTTGTTCCAGGCATACAAGCGACGTTAGCGCAGTAACAACAGTTATGTGAATGTCTGGTGTCGGTTCTTTTCGCACTCTCACAAAGAACAGGCACCACGCATTCATATGAAAGAACAGACACCACGCTTTTGTACAATTTGGTTCGCCTAGCTGGGCAATAGATCCACCTTTTTCAGTGAGGGTGCTCAAATACGTCCGAACTCCTGTGGGAATCTCAGAGCGAACAGGAAGGAAATGGGGCTGCGGGTAGGTGGCGCTCTATGGGAGTGTGGATCGGCCGTGAGGCGTGCCGTGGTAGTCCGCGCGTTGCGAAAACACCGTCTCCCGGATGGCGCAGTGGGTAACGAACCTGCCTAGTAAGAAGGAGATCCCGGGTTCGAATACCGATCCGGTACACATTTTCACTGGTCACCACTGATTACACCTCACGCCCCGAGCAGCTGACAGCAGTGATTCATTTCCTTTCTTCCCCTCTCCACCTTCAAAATGGTTCAAATGGCTCAGAGCCCTGTGGGACTTAACTTCTGAGGTCATCAGTCCCCTAGAACTTAGAACTACTTAAACCTAACTAACCCAAGGACATCACACACACATCCATGCCCGAGGCATAGTTTCGAACCTGCGACCGTAGCGGTCGCGCGGTTCCAGACTGTAGCGCCTAGAACCGCTCGGCCACCCCGGCCAGGCTGTGTGATGTCCTTAGGTTAGTTAGGTTTAAGTAGTTCTAAGGTCTAGGGGACTGATAACCTCAGATGATAAGTCCCATAGTGCTTACAGTCATTTGAACCAGTTTTTCGACTGATGGGGTATCGTAATTTTGAATTTAAACAGCCGTCTAAGAATGAATCTGTTGGTTAGAAACCGGTAATGGCTCTGTTTATTTCTATTCGTAAATAGCATTATTAACAGTGGCTTCTCGCAGTTCTTATTTGATCAATTGAAGGCATAAAGTCTGTATAAGAGTTTATTGTTATATTTTGCACTTTACTCGTAATTGTACACCTTGAGCGCACATTTTATGTAAGGGGCCGTGAAACGAAAACGAGGCAGATTATACAGGATGGTCATAAACAGTCTGAAATCTTATAAGAATGGTGCAATATAAGTTCTACTGAGAGCTGTTAGGAAAAAATTCGACACGTTGCGCCATTGCCGAGTTGCTTAGCATTGAATCTAGCCACTCAAGTCTTCGCGCAGACAAATTAAAGCGGCCCATCATGTATAATCAGTGTCAGTTGTTCTCGTAACATACAAGATAGCGCACAAAACTGGTCAATCTTTGGCTCGCGTTCGATCCTTTCTATCGTCTCATGTCCAGTTTTTGTATCGCTCTCTTGTTCGGTTCTAGGAAACCGGGCGAAGAACACGTTAGGAGACGCCGTCTCTGGCGGGCCACATGAATTTGCGTTCTCAATTGTCTGACTGTTAATTTAATTGCTAATTACCTCGGAATCGGGGCAACGTATCGATTTCGTTTTCTTAACATTTATTTCTGAGCACCCTTTCAAGCTTTCCAGTCTGCTTCAGACCTTCGTGTATAAAGAGCATGGCGCGCACATTGGTGCCGCAGGTAAGGTGTGTGTATGGAAGTACGCATAGTTGGGAACCGGGAAGGAACAGCATGAACGTTCATTGCTGTGCCATTAGTCTGCTAGAGGTATTCAGTGTGAGATCTGCGAGTCGTGTGTGCGTCCGACTGAAAACACTTGCGACTCGGGGACCAACTTCACCAGGTGGGGACTCCCGGCCATCAATGCCACATAATCATTTCATTTGACTATTGAGTCCAGGAAAGACGAACAGCGAGGTATAGCGCGGGTTTAGACTGCGAAAGGACTGTCAGAAAGTGTAATTCGTACCAGAATGCCTGCTGTGTATGGCGAACCCAGTATCTCACGTGCGTGTCTATTTGCGTGGAGCAAACGATTTCGAGAAGATCGAGTTCAGTTGAAAGACAGCAGGCGGGCAGGACAGACTCATCGCGCCTTTACCCCCTCTGCCATGGCTGCGGTGGATGCTGCCGCCAGAAATGACCGACGACGACCGGAGGAAGACGTTCCAGCCCTCGTCGGGCATCCGTGGCGGCACCGCTCAGGCCATCATGGCAGAGCATCTGGAGTTCCGGAAAAACTTTGCGCACAGCCTAACGAAGGAGCAGAAGTTGAACAGAATGCTGACATCACTGCTGCACCTGGAGCGGTATCAAGTTGAGGAATGTAGTTTCCTGTCCGGTTCTGTAGCAGAAGATGAAACATAGCGTCATCATTTTGGGCCGGAGAGCAAACGTCAGAGTGAACAATGGAAGCACATGGATACACCCCCATTGAAAAAATCCAAAGACGTTTCTAACGTAGTATCATATAACAGATTCCAGTCGAATTGGATCTAACTGATCTGACTGTAAGAGTATGTAAACTTTCAGAAACAATTGATCTTGCCGTAATAACAAGCAGGAATAGGGGATAAGCGAAGCAAGTAATTCTGGAATTTAATACTGCGTTACCTCGTCTGATGCGATGTTTGTCTGTGTTCGTAATCTATATCAGCCTCTATATAAATGCTTTGCAAACCATAGGTGCATATCGCAACCATAGGTGGAAACATAACCGTCCAAACACACTACTAGTTAGGGACAATTAATTACCTATTGGTAGCACCAACACACAGACATAGCAAATACCGGTGAATTCCTGCAGTACAGCAAAGTTGACTAGCATTACCAGTTGTAAACCAGCCGACCAAACGGCAACGTCGGGAAGCCGTAGTGCACCCTAAAACACAAATAAACCCAACGGAAACCCTTACACATTGCGATCGATTTATGACTAATCGACCGCTCATATAACAATCTTGGCTCGTTACAGGTGCAGACGCTGCAGCCGGCCCAGGAGAATCACAGGTGTCCAGCCCAGCAGTACACCTCCTCGAGAAGACCGACACTCTTTATGACGACTTAAGTTATGAACCGGTACCGAGCATTGCACGACACCCGAAACTAACAACAAGCATTTGTCGCAGATAGCCAGAAAACCGCTACTTGGCGCTTGCCTCGGCAGATTTTTCCCCCTCTGCCCTTGAAACCCCTACGTTTCGTTCACTTATCGTCCACTACCTATCTCCTCGACACGGCCACATTAGTGGGCAGTCGCACCAGAATGTGCGGCTCGACATCCCCACACCCCGTGAAGTCCTCTATTAGTAACTAAAAATACGCAGGTGACAGTAGAACTTTTGTGTTGGTCGTCACGTCGTTTGGGTGTGGAGCGGCTCCACCGTTTAATAAAAGAAAAATTAAAAAAAGTAAAAAAATGAGAAGCATGGCAAACAGTACTTAGTATGGTGCCACATGTTCCACTCGAATATGGAAAGCGGGAAGAATCACTGATTAATCGCCTCAGAGCGTGCTGTAATTAGTCGACTATTGTCTTACGATTCCTACAGGGACGATAGATGGACGCTGAGGGCGTTCTCTACATTCTTCACTTAAGACTGGTAGGCTTCATAGGGACTATCGGCGTCTATCTTCACAAGCCTGTCGATTGAGTTTTCCGTAACCATCTCTCTCTAGTCCGACAAACCTGGAATCATTCGTGCAGCCTTTCTTCGTACACGTTCACTACCCGCAGTTAGTCCTTTCGGTGTGGGACCTACACGCTCTAACAGTATTATAAAATGGGACGCACAAGTGATTTTCAAGACTGCATTTTCCCAGCACACTGCCAAAGAACCGAAATCTACCATCTACCATCTGACTTACCAACGACTGGGGCTGTGTGATTATTTTACTTTATATCACTACAGTCGTTACAGATGGATAATTGTATGAATTTACCAATTACAACTTCGTGTTTTGTGAAGTGCACAATTTTTCATTTCAGAACATTTAAAACACGTTGCCAGCCGTTTTACCACTTTGAAATCTTGTCAGGAACTGAATGCAGAATTGCAGACGTTTCTCCAGTCAGTACTTCATTACAGGTAACTGCAGCATCTCCAAAATCTGAGCTACTGTTAATATCGTCTGCCTGGTCATTTAATATACAACGTGGACATCAAGGGTCTTACGACACTTCCCTGAGGCAATCCAGAAGTCACTCATTAAGAAAACATGCCGTAGCAGTCGTTTTGATGTTATTTCATTATATTCCAACCAGTTTCGATGACTCAAGGCCCAATTTCAGGTCTGTATGCATAAACATATAAACAGTAATGACAGTATCATCAACTTACCAACCAAGCAAATACAAAGACAGGTTAAAAACTAAATAAAAATCAAGGACAATATTATGTAAGCGAAATTACGGTAGTCATTTGATGAAAACAAACAGATACATCCATTGCACATAACTAAAATAGAATTACATATAATATACCATGACGAATTTCCACTCTATACGTTGTACAAATGTACTAGTTATTAATATAATCATTAATTAAATATTCCATGATTAAAAACTGGTCAGTTACATGAGGTACTAAACTTCAAAATCCTGAAATAACCTACGAAATTACAAAAATAACTGTAGAAAATGACAGAGTATGAAAGAAACAACAGCAACATCAGAAACAAGTAGACCAAAGAAATGTGTCTATGTACAAACAGTCCTTGCAAGGATATCATCAACAATATCTAGAGCTATCAAAATGACAATATAGATATACCTACACGTCATGTCAAAGTTATAAAATGCTTATGTGCAAACCGTAGTGGGGCGTATTTATGTCATGTGCAGGAAATGAGTGTCCACAATATGTCAAAAGACCAGATGTCGTAACATCTACAAAATATATGAAAAACTTCCGAAAGATATTATACATGGAGAAAAACTTTCATAATAAAATAACATCAAAATGACCGCTGCAGGTGTTTGATTTTTTTTATCGTAAGTGAACGGTGGAGTCCCGCGGACCATCAATCACAAGGATGAACGTTGGACAAAAAAAATACTTCTATTTCTGTCGTCGACACTCCTACCAAGATAACATGCTACAACCTCCCAACCCAGTCACAAATTTTGTCTGATATTCAGTATAATCGTAGTTTCTGCTATAGCCAACATATTCATCGCGAGAGAATTGAGTTGATATTTAAAGTTTTTAGATAGTGTTTATTTTTCTATATCAGCTGCATTTTCGATCACATTCGATCATCTTCAGTATTCTGGTGTGTAGTTCCTGTGTAGACTCAACGGGTTGTTTACACATTTACGAGGGCGTGCTGAAAGGTCATGATTGTGTATTTTTTATGTGAAAACTCTTAAAGCTTTTTAAATAAAACACACTTTATTAATGTTATACATCTTTTTTCTTCATGTCTATATATTTGTTTCTCAACATACTTACCTTGGCGGCGAACACACGTTTCTCCCACCAAGACACCAGTTTGTATACCGTCACTGTAGAATGCCTCAATTTGTTGACGGGACGACAACCTTTCCTCTACTTGCACCGCTTCATCGTTATCAAAGTGAAGTCATCGAAGGCGTTCTTTGAGTTCTGGAAACAGATGAATACCATATGGCGAATGATAAATTACAGTCAAACCGAAGCGTCAGATTCTTGCAGATGTCGCAGCAATTTTGTGTGATTTGGTATTTTCATACTGAAGGAGAGGTAGTTCCATGTGTGGACAGTTAGAAACTCAATTACAGCACGCTGTTTTTCACGCACCGTTATATTTACTTCGTACACCGCCATGTTACACGATACAACGTGGATCCCTCTAGCGGCAAAGGGGCGTAACTTCAACTTGCGTCAGCGAAGCGGGGAAGTCGGCCGAATAATATGCATGACATGTTATCCCTCAACCGATACTGAGGCATTACTTTTAGCACGCCCTCGTACATAGATCTCAGGATAGTCCACTGTGATCGAAACTAGTAATACCGTAAAAATGTGCAAATGAGATGGAAAAATAAACGATATAAAATAGTTTTGAATCGTATTTACGTTACTAGACGCTGGTTTGGTACCGAGTTACATTCCCTTTGGAAGTCGATTAATACCGCATTCACCCATTTGCCTTGATTCGTGGATTTCAGAATGTCTTGAGGGAAAAATGTAAGTTGCGTTTCACGTGATCAGTCTTTTCTTAGTCCATGCTGGTTCACCTGGAGAAGCACATTTTCCTCGAGGTTCCTTACGATCTGGACACCAAAGATTAATTTATTTAGCGTATGGCGAGGTGCATCATATGATTATAGTCTGCAATACAAACGTTAAGTATGCATATGAAACACACAGTTCAAGTAAAAAGAAAAAAAAATAGCTATAAAAATATGTAAAACCCCAAAATATACGGCAACACAACTACAGCCGGATGTTCACATTGCTGATGTGTTCTACCACCTTTTCGGTAGCATGCAGGAATTAGGGGTGCTCACTAGTGAAGGAAGTCAATGGGCAATCTTCTGTTACATGCTTCATTGTTTGCCTAGAGCTCCTCAGTCGCACTTGGAAGCTATTTTGCTCTATACATACCAAGAGTCAAGACCACAGTTTGATCGTATTCTGTTTAGGGTAGACCAGATTTTGTCGGGCTTGTCGAATTCGGGTGGCGTGGTTTCGAGGCAAAGTATTCTATTATAAAAGGTGGGGTGCCTGTTTGGTCCACTCCACATTTCAACGATCAACTGGGGTGAATCCATTTTCATCCAAAATTGTTGTACTCTTTAAGGATGGATGTATAGAGCGCAGTCTGGTCCTCTCACTGTCGGGGACGTCTTGATGGATTTGTAGAAAAGAGTTGTTGTCGATACTCTGATGCGTGATATCCCTCTCGTTGCAGAAGGGGAGGAGCCATATTGCTTAGTGCAGGCAGACAGCAGGTTAGAGTTGCCTTTATTGTGTCTGTTATAAGCAGCATAGTTGATTTAGCTGCCCATCGATGCGAGTAGAATGAGTACTGTTGAGCTACCACCGCAAAATGTTCCTCTACCGAATAGACTAGACCTTTAGCTGAAGGCAGCAGCGTGACGCCTGAGGAGTCACTAAAGTGCAAGCAAGTTTCTGCAAGTTGGCGTTCCGAGATCTAGCTTTCGTAGGTATCTTTGATAAATGATTCTTGAAACTCATTGATCTATTCAGGGTGACACCTAGATATTTTGGATGCCTGTTGTGGCATAGTAGCTTCTCTCAAATTAATAATTAAGTTCACTGTTGGGTAGTTTTTTGCAGGAATAGAATGTATTCTGTCTTTGTCGCACAACGTTGCGGTCTCCAATGGCGAAATAATTTCCCAAAATTTTTAGCTTCTTCATCATGATGTGTTAAGTAGGGTGTAATACTATTCGCATCCGTCGTAGATAGCTACTCATGCACCCTGGACAACACTGAATGAACTATGCGGCAGTTATGACATAAGTCGACCCACATTTTATTACATTTCATTATTGAGTTTAGAAGTGCTTACGCTGCTGTATGCCAGAAGAGCAATTAGGATCGGTAGTAGTCCCCATTCCATAAAACGACATGTGCACACGGACAGTGATAACGGGGGTGCGAGCAATGGCTATGTCATACTGGTGCAGACAAAGAATACCATGAATCACACTGCGAGGCTTTGCGTCAAATGCAAAGCTTTGTTTATAAGTATTAAGTGTTTAAATGTATTTATACGACTCCAACTGGGCTCTCGACATTATCCACATTGCCAGCTTCTGAACCATGATTTCAGCAACTCCAAAATCTAGTTCACATTATAATTAGAGTTTTATTTAAGATTCTCAGTCATTGGACGATTAAATTGACCAATCAGAAACAGTCCCCTTCACAGGCAGGCGAGAAACACCGTAGCTAGTTGACTAAACACTCTAGGACTAATTTTTTGGAGAGGCATCGCACATATGCAGTGAACCGAATATGTTTCTGCCTTTAAATTGATTTAGTGAGTTAAAACAGCTTCGAAAAAAAGTTTGCAAGCGAATTCGCGAGTGTGCAAATTCGAACTGTCATTAAGTTTATGTAAAGATAATCAAGCAAACTTGGAATGGTGCTCGATATGTAAAGACTAGAATCCATGAACTTTTCAAGTACTGCCGTTAGACTGGCTCCTAAGATTGTTTTTCCTTACATTAAAAATAAAACAGTCACGGTTGCAAAGTTATTTTGATTTACAAATTACGCGTTTCGCCGTGGTTAGGCACCATTAGATTATGTAAAACTGTCAAATGAAGTTCACTACGCCTACTACCAAAGCTCAACGTCAGCCACATACACTTGAAACAGTCTGTATGAAAATCCGGTCGTCATAATACATAAATGGAACTGTGGGAACCTTTGAACTGTTACAGCAGCAAGTAGAGCACAGCGTGAGGGCACGCGTACACGTTGGCCTGGATGCCTAACGCCTGAGAGGTCTTAAAAAACTAGGTGTCATCCCATTATTTCGAGCCTTTCATTAAAGTAACATTGAGGTTTCCCTGCTTGCCATTCCATTATTTACAGTTCGTGTGCAGCCACGACTGACGGAGGAGAAGATTAGTTGGAACATTGAGACAATTTTACGGGACACGACACAAGCAAAACCTCTTAATGGTGAATCAGGGAACTTGCAGAATGCTGGGCCTTCTCGTTACGACTTTATCCACGTAGCCCTCCACATGCAACAATTTGCTAGGAGCAACTTGCGCTGTTAGCTTGTCCGATTCAGCAACATGTGACAGTAGGGACGTTGCTTATCTCACCCTAATTAATTAAATTAGTCAGGGAGGAGTAGGAAACGCCATAACCGGCACAACCGGCGCCAGAAAATCATCGAGATCTCGTGGCACTTACAGGACATATCACAGCTTGAGACCATATATAATAATAGTACGGCCACAGCGAGTGGTGCAGGCCGTACGTCCTTAGTATAACCAAGTTACTCCCGTTGATCACACCATTCAGATTCCTACGAGCTATGTGAGTTTGAGCCAGTGCTCTTTCTGAACAGTGTGGTTTGGCCCCCATACACGATCAAACAATTTGTCGAAGTTGACTATGTTTGCCAAAAATTTGACTGTGTACGGTGATGTTTGACGTGTTTGTCAAGCACAGATTGTGTTTGACATGTTTACGAGTAATTTTGATTGAAATTTTGACGAGGTAACAGAAGCTGTGTGTGTCAATATTTCGCCGCATATATTCATCGAAAAATTGTCTTATAGTTTATCTCACTGATCAAGTTTAAAAACAAAATAGAATTGGCAGTTACCAGAATAGTTGAGGCGTTGTCTCTTTCCCAGCCATATACTACGCGGAAAAAATTAAGAAGAAAATCAATATACTACTCATAACATACATACAGAAGTGGAACGAAATTTTTAAAAAACGAAGTTTTCCGGTTTTCCAACGGACGATGTGAGATATATGTTTCCATGCTGTTGTATTTTAATAAACTGTCATAAGAGGACCAATTAAGAGACAATAAATTTTCGCATACTGGGGTCTTCTTTTTCAGTGTGTGGGCTCACTCTAAACAAGTTATTAAAAGTTCCACTGTTCATCCACAGAACGTTGATGTAATCATCAGCTTCCGAATGTGGCATATCATTTAACAGGTTTTCATGAGTATGTTCCTCTAATTTTAAACCATTCCCTGGACCAGCGTCTTGTTTACTTCTTCCTTAAACAAAGTGCCAGATTCAATGTTCCATGTTAGAAACGCTTTATCTGCGTTTTTAGTCGTGTCAATAAAACAGCATAAGCGAAATGCGTCTGCTTCAAAAATAAGGTTAAATTCACAACTTCGTTGTTTGACACATGCGTGGTTAGAAAGATTTATCTTTCACAAGATCCTTAATGAGTTATTAAAAGTTTCAATGTCCATTTGAAAAAGGTGGTGTCATCATCACGTTCTGAGAGCAATATTTTCTTTAGCAGAACGTGAGGGGTAAATATACAGGGTGGTCCATTGATAGTGATCGGGCGAAATATCTCACGAAATAAGTGTCAAACGAAAAAACTACAAAGAACGAAACTCGTCTAGCTTGAAGGGGGAAACCAGATGGCGCTATGGTCAGCCCGCTAAATGGTGCTGCCATAGGTCAAACGGATATCAACTGGGTATTTTAAAAATAGAAACCCCCTTTTTTATTCGTGTAGTACGTAAATAAATATAAATGTTTTAGTTGGAGCACTTTTTTCGCTTTGTAGTAGATGGCGCTATAATAGTCACAAACTTATAAATTTGGGGTTGGTATTTGCTTCGTGATACATTACCCGTGTAAAAATGGACCGTTTACCAATTGCGGAAAAGGTAGATATCGTATTGATGTATGGCTGTTGTGATCAAAATGCCCAACGGGCGTGTGCTATGTATGTTGCTCGGTATCCTGGACATCATCCAAGTGTCCGGACCGTTCACCGGATAGTTCCGTTATTTAAGGAAACAGGAAGTGTTCAGCCACATGTGAAAGCTCTACCACGACCTGCAACAAATGATGATGTCCAAGTAGGTGTTTTAGCTGCTGTCGCGGCTAATCCACACATCATTAACAGACAAATTGCGCGAGAATCGGGAATCTCAAAAACGTCGGTGTTTAGAATGCTACATCAACATCGATTGCACCCGTACCATATTTCTATGCAACAGGAATTGCATGGCGACGACTTTGAACGTCGTGTACAGTTCTGCCACTGGGCACAAGAGAAATTACGGGACGATGACAGATTTTTTGCACGCGTTCTATTTAGCGACGAAGCGTCATTCACTAACAGCGGTAACGTAAACCGGCATAATATGCACTATTGGGCAACGGAAAATCCACGATGGCTGCGACAAATGGAACATCTGCGACCTTGGCGGGTTAATGTATGGTACGGCATTATGGGAGGAAGGATAATTGGCCCCATTTTATCGGTGGTAATCTAAATGATGCAATGTATGCTGATTTCCTACGTAACGTTCTATCGATGTTACTACAAGATGTTTCACTGCATGACAGAATGGCGTTGTACTTCCAACATGATGGATGTCCGGCACATAGATCGCGTGCGGTTGAAGCGGTATTGAATAAGCATATTTCATGACAGGTGGATTGGTCGTCGAAGCACCATGGTCCGCACGTTCACCGGATCTGACGTCCCCGGATTTCTTTCTGTGGTGAGAGCTGAAGGATATTTGCTATCGTGATCCACCGTCAACGCCTGACAACATGCGTCAGCGCATTATCAATGCATGTGCGATCATTACGGAAGGCGAACTACTCACTGTTGAGAGGGAAGTCGTTACACGTATTGCCAAATGCATTGAGTTTGACGGACATCATTTTGAGCATTTATTGCATGAATGTAGCATTTACAGATAATCACGCTGTAACAACATGCATTCTCAGAAATGATAAGTTCACAAAGGTACATGTATCACATTGGAACAACCAAAATAAAATGGTCAAACGTTCGTACAAATGTATTTTAATTTAAAAAACCTACCTGTTACCAACTGTTCGTCTAAACTTGTGAGCCATATGTTTGTGACTATTACAGCGCCATCTATCACAAAGCGAAAAAAGTGCTCAAACTAAAACATTCATATTTCTTTACGTACTACGCGAATGTGTAATAAAAAATGGGGGTCCCTATTTTTAAAAAAACGCAGTTGATATACGTTCTACCTATGGCAGCGCCATCTAGCGGGCCAACCATAGCGCCATCTGGTTTCCTCCTTCAAGCTAGACAAGTTTCGTTCTTTGTAATTTTTTCGTTTGCGCTTATTTATTGAGATATTTGGCCTGGTCACGATCAATGGACCACCCTGTATACCTCTCTCATTTTAAGCCTTTCCCTGGACCAGCAACTTGTTTTTTCTTCTTCTACAAACACAATAGCAATGTCAATGTCAGAACTGCTTTAACTGCGTTTGCGGCCGTTCTCACTGCTGTCAAAATACAAAAACGAACATCGTCTGCTTGAAAGTGAGGTTAAACTGGCAAACTTTGTTGTACATGCTTGGGCTTGTTCGATAAACCCACAGTCTAGACAAGGGAAAATGTGACAAAGTTTAGTCATTTACGGAGGCCTTTCGGGACTCTGGAGAACGAGTGGTTTCTCTGTTTGCTGCAGCCGGCAGCACTCACGGTGGGCAACCTGTGGAGTGGGACTCCGGCACGCCAGGCCGCGCTGCGCCTGCCCGCAATACCCCAAATGAAATTCCTCTGGGCGGGTGGCCAGTGCACGACACGGAGACAGCTGCGTGTCAGGAAACGACACGGCGAGGCCCGGGCAGGCGCTAGTGCGTAGGCCGGCCGACTATAATGAGTCTTTGTCTCCGTCTCGCAGACAGCGCGCTGATGGCGCCGTACACAGATCAGTAATGAAATGGGGGGTGAGGCCTGCCCGAATCTCGAATAATTAGCTGCCGTACCGTAATTTTCCACACCGCGGACAGCTGTCTTATTGTATTTCGTGACCGATTACGTGTACGAGCGTCGGTACCTGGAAGAGTCAGTTGTAGGTGTAATACTTGTCTCAGAGACGACGTGAGTGGTTTCCCAAAGAGTTCTCGGCATAAATCTTCCACTCTTGTGCGTAGCGTATATTGTTCTGAGGCTTCCTAGAGCAGGGGTTCACAAGCATTTCCTCCGACGGGACGCTTTGAGAATCCTGGTACTCTGATGGAACACTTTGTTTATTTTAAGTATTAGTAAAACGTCTTGTTTTATTCAGTTATTACTTCAATTTTAAATCATAACAATTTTTAAAAATTATTAGTATCGTAAAACTGTCGTAAAAAACGCCATAACATTAATAGTTTTCCACGGAACACTTATTCACTTCTCGCAGAACACCAGTATTCCGCGGAAAACAGTTCGGGAAAGTCTGTCCTAGAGGATTAAAACTCTTTAACCTTATCCATTAAAGATGATCTAGAACCGGTGGCTGTATACAGAATATAAATGCAGAAAATTGCCACCGATCACTTTCTGAAATATTTGTTTATTCTCATAAACTTATTTTCGAAAAATTTAAGTCTCAACTTGACACAGAAAATGCTTCAAATGGCTCTGAGCACTATGGGACTTAATATCTGTCATTAGTCCCCTTAGAACTTAGAACTGCTTAAACCTAATTAACCTAAGGACATCACACACATCCATGCCCGAGGCAGGATTCTAATCTGCGACCGTAGCGGTCGCCTAGAACCGCTCGGCCATTGAGACAGAAGAGCTATGGGCGGCAATATCATTAATATTCACCAGGCTGCTTCCATTTCAGTTTTAAGATGACACCTCTATTGCCAAAATCCAGTATTCAGCATCACATGATGAATATGACCCATCTGAAGGATGGAAAGGCTTGAAAACTAGTTTATGGGAATAACCAAATATTTCAAGAATTGACTGGACGCAGTTTTCTGTATTTATATTATTAAAACAGTGTTTTGATCTGCAAGGAGGTTTCAAAATACACACATCAAAAAAAGTTTTGCAACATCTAGGTTCCAAGAGTTCCGGAACCTGTTCAGAAAACTGGAACAGAGATCAACATAAACATCATTTCCGCCCTTTTTATTGCTAATGAAAACCACATATTGCATATTGTACCACCACACATCGAGATCTTCAGAGGTGGTAATCCAGGTTGCTGTACACACCGGTACAACTAATACCCAGTAGCACGTCCTCTTCCATCGATGCATGCCTGGATTCGTCGCAGCATTCTATCCACAAGTCCATCAAGGCACTGTTGATCTAGATTGTCCCACTCCTCAATGGCGATTCGGCGTGGATCCCTCAGGGTGGTAGGTGTGTCACGTCGTCCATAAACAGCCCTTTTCAATCTATCCCAGGCATGTCCGATAGGGTTCATGCCTGGAGAAAAAAATGAAATGAGAGTACGGCGTTTTTGGCCGGGAGGCCCAATCGGGGGAAGTTCGGCCACCAAGTGCAAGTCTTGTTTTCAACAAAGCCACGTTGGGCGACTTGAGTGCCGGTGATGAGAAGGAAGCGATCATGAGGACAACACCCAGTCCCTGAAAGGAGAAAATCCCCAACCCGGCCGGGAATCGAACCGGGGCCAGCTTGCATGGGTGGCGAGCACGTTACCACCCAGATAAGCAGGCGGACCACGTATTGAGAACATGCTGGCCACTCTAGTCGAGCGATGTCGTTATTCTGAACAAAGTCATTCACAAGATGTGCACGATGAGGGCGCGAATTGTCGTCCATGAAGATGAATGCCTCTCCAAAGTGCTGGCGATATGGTTGCACTATCGGTCGGAGGATGGCATTCACGTATCGCACATCCATTACGACGCCTTTCATGACCACCAGCGGCGTACGTCGGCCCCAAAACAGCAGGGAACCTTCACCTTTCTGCACTCGCTGGACAGTGCGTCTAAGGCGTTCCAAACACGTCTCTGACGATTGTCTGGTTGAAGGCATATGCGACACTCATCGGTGAAAAGAAAGTTATGCCAATCCTGAGCGGCCCATTCGGCATGTTGTTGGGCCCATCTGTACCGCGTTGAATGGTGTCGTGGTTGCAAAGATGGACGTCGGGAGGGAAGTTGCACATCATGCAGCCTATTGTGCACAGTTTGAGTCGTAACACGACGTCCTGTGGCTGCACGAAAAGCATTATTCAACATGGTGGCTTTATGTCAAGGTTCCTCCGAGCCATAATTCGTAGGTAGCGGTAATCCACTGCAGTAGTAGCCCTTGGGCGGCCTGGGCGAGGCATGTCATCGACAGTTCCTGTCTCTCTGTATCTCCTCCATGTCCGAACAACGTCGCTTTGGTTCACTCCGAGACTCCTGGACAACTTCCCTCGTTGAGAGCCCTTCGTGGCACAAAGTAACAATGCGGACGCGATCAAACCGCGGTATTGATCAACTAGGCACGGTTGAACTACAGACAACACGAGCTCTGTACCTCCTTCCTGGTGGAATGACTGGAACTGATCGGCTGTCTGACCCCCTCCGTCTAATAGGCTCTGCTGATGCATGGTTGTTTACATCTTTGAGCGGGTTTAGTGACACCTCTGAACAGTCAAAGGGACTGTCTCTGTGACACAATATCCACAGTCAACGTCTGTCTTCAGGAGTTTTGGGAACCTTGGTGATGCAAAACTTTTTTTGATGTTTGTAGTTAACTTTGCTGAAGAATTAATTCAGCAAATAACCCATGCGTTGAGGTCAAGAAGTTTCTCAGTGCTATATATCTCGCTACTGCTATTCCAGCACGGGATAGAGGACAGCCGTTGTGATAGTTTTAACGACTGAGATGCTCATGGAACTGAAGGGGGAGGGGGGAGGAAGGGGGGGGGAGGAATTGAACTTGAGATGTACTCCTGCGAAGCTCACCCGGGTAAATAGTACCGCGTGCTCTACACTCTCACTCCTAGGTGGCACGCTGTTTTAATGTGCCAAAAAGTTTTCAACATTTGAATATTTCGTGTGATATTAACTAAGCCATCCCATTATATACGTGAATACCGAAATTCCTTCCGGTATGGAACTAGAACTATTTCTCTCAGGGCAACAGTACATTTATTTGTTTCCATTAGTTATTTTTATCAAATTAATTATTGCTGTTACTGGATCAGAAGAAAAGTATTTACGAATAAATAGATAGATAGAAAAATAAACAAAAAGTACATGCACACTAACAAACACACAATATGTGTAAGTTTTATGTCTGATGTAAAATGTTTTCTATTACAAATCTAAAGTGTAAACTTATTTGTAGTATTGTTTGTTGTTGATACATTCTACCAATCAAAGCGTAAAATGTCAGAAGTCTGATTTTGGTAGAGAACTAAGCAAATCTCAAAAGAAAAATACAGTGGCTACGTCTAAATTTAATGGAAGTCAGTCACAATAATATAATGCTTTCAGAAATTAAACAAGAATATAAGGTAATAAGAACACCAGCAGAGAATGGAACAACTAGAGTCGGATTGGTCCTGAATACGAAGGTAGGTCAGAAAACGAGGTTCTTTGAACAGTTTAGCGGTAGGATTATTCTCAGCAAAGCTGACAGCAAACCAATACCAACAACAATAATTCAGGTAAACATCCCGTCGGCACAAGCACAAGATGAAGAGGTAGAGAATACGTGGATCCTGAACGGGTATCTCAGTATGGAAAGGAAGACGATAATCTAATGATCGTGGGGGATGGAAGGTTGTCGCAGGGAAAGAAAATGAAGATGATATTGCCGTAGAATATGAGCTCGGTAGCAGGAATGAGAAAGGGCAAAGACTAAGTAAGTTCTGCAGTATACTGGAGCTGGTAGTAGCGAATGTGCTGTTAAAAAATCACTAGAGAAAGAGGTATACGGGGAAAAGTCTTGTGATGTGGGAAGATACAATTTGGGTTAAATAATAGTGAGACAGAGATTCCGAAATCAGAAGTTAGGTTGTAAGGCACACCCTACAGCTGACATAGGTGCAGACCACAATTTAGTAAAAATTAACAGCAGGCAGTAGTTCAAGATGAAGGAGCAGCTGTGGATTCTTTTGAATGTTGTTCCAAATCTTCAAGAGAGAGACTGCTCTCGTTAGAGCTGCACCTCGGATTCTGCTGAGAACAGGAAGCCGTAGGGCGCTTGTACTCCGAATTAATCCGGTAATTTTTCGCTTTGCCTGATTGAGTAGCACATCTGTCTACTTAGTGTGAAGACTATTGATCCAGATCGAACGGCAGTATTAAGCGACATAGTATGATTGAGCTAAGGCTGTGGAACTGAAAACGTGAGCGTTAGTTTTAAACATAGCTGCTTAGTTCAGTCACCGTTTACCAATTAAAGTTAAAGCAATTACAGCCCTCTGTCACAAAATTTAAGTCTTTTGACCAGGTTTCAACAATTCTATAAGTGCTTTCATCAGAAATTAAATATTCAGTTTGGCCTATAACACAAGTATAAATTTATGGGAAATTTTTTTTACATGAAAGTTTAAGTACTGACTAACAGTACAGGAAAGAAACAGTACTTACGTGTCACGTTTATGATAAATATCAAGCGAGAAAGCCTTTAGTCACAAAAATTTTTCTAAAGAATACATGGAAGGCGAGCCACTATGGGCTGCTCACACCTGTAAAGCCCCAGGTAGCAACAGACTGAGCCGCCCGCTTTAGCAAGTGCGAGCAGGTGACCATTACACCAAGAGTGCCATGTAGTAGCCGTAAATATAAGTGGGCTACTTAACATTTAAAATATAGACAGCTGAATGTTAAGATGAACAGTATTTAGTACATGAACTAATAAGCAAAGTTTTATTTGACATGGCGACTTTTTGTTTATGTGAAAACTTAGAAATACAGTTTCAAACCTGATTAACAGTACAAGAAGAAGCAGTACTTACACGTCACGTATAAAATAAATATCAAGCGAAAAAGCTTAAGTCACAATTTTTAAAGTAGAATGCGTGCAAAGCAAGCCACTACGGGCTGCTCGCAAATGTCGAGCTACAGGTAGCATAAGACTGAGGCGCCTGCGTAAACAACTGCGGGCAGGCGAACATTGCACCGAGAGTGCCATCTAGTAGCCGCAGGTACAACCTGGCTACTTACAAGGGAACCTCCCCATCGCACCCCCCTCAGATTTAGTTATAAGTTGGCACAGTGGATAGGCCTTGATAAACTGAACACAGATCAATCGAGAAAACAGGAAGAAGTTGTGTGGAACTATGAAAAAAATTAGTAAAATATACAAACTGAGTAGTCCATGCGCAAGATATGCAACATCAAGTTACCTCTGAGCTCTGAGCGCCTTGGTTCCGTGGTTTGCGAGAGTAGCTGCGGAAAGAGGGGTCCTTGGTTCAGGTCTTCCCTCGACTGAAAATTTTACTTTCTTTATTTTCGCAAAGTTATGATCTGTCCGTTCGTTCATTGACGTCTCTGTTCACTGTAATAAGTTTAGTGTCTGTGTTTTGCGACCGCACCGCAAAACCGCGCGATTAGTAGACGAAAGGACGTGCCTCTCCAATGGGAACCAAAAACATTTGATCGCAAGGTCATAGGTCAACCGATTCCTCCACAGGAAAACACATATGATATATTCTATACGACACTGGTGACGGCATGTTCGTATCACGACAGGAATATGTTGTCTACCCACCTAACTTGTACACTTAGCGAAAGAGTAAAAAGATTCTTCTACCTTGCCCGATTTAGGTTTTCTTGTGGATGTGATAATCACTCCCAAAAAAGTGAGGAAAACATAAGAGTTTGTCACATAAACTGAAAATAGAAAATTAAACTTTTCACTCGAGGGTAGACTTGAACCAAGGACCTCTCATTCCGCAGCTGCTCACGCTAACCACAGTATCACGGTGCTCCTACGTTCCGAGTGTCCATGATGTTGCCTGTCATCGCATGGACTACTCCGTTTGTATATTTTACTAATTTTTTTCATAGTTCCACACAACTTCTTCCTGTTTTCTCGATTGATCAGTGTTCACTTTTTCAACGCCTATCCACTGTGCCAACTTATAACTAAATCTGAGGGGGGTGCGATGGGGAGGTTCCCTTGTTAACATTCAAGTAAAGACAGACGAATATCATGATGAACATTATTCAGTACATGACGTAAAAGGCAATATTTTGTTTCACAGCAGCAGATAAAGTAACATTTTGTCTACATCAGAGCTTATAAATACAGTTTAAAGGATGCAGACACCATTATAGAAAATACAAAAAGGGCTGAATGATAAAGACTGTAGAAACCGATATAACATAAATTACAGCCAATATAAACCATTTAATAAACGAAAATTATGAGTTGACTTAGATAGCAAAAACATTTCGGTAACTGCACGAGGAAACCCGAAATCAAATATCAAGTAACGGCTTTATACCGTCGAAGAAGTTTTTATTACGCCACTGCAGCTGCTCATTGAAAATGAGGCTATCATTTCGAGCAAGATGATTAAAAATTTCTAATTCTTCGAGAATCTCCAATCTACGCCTTTCCTTCTCGGTGTGCAAAGTGTTGATATCGTGAATAGCTTTAGGCGCGTGACCTGTAATCAGAAGGTGGTCGGCAAACGACGAATTATGGGTGCTAGTGCCATTTTTTTCTGAAAAGATGTTCTTTCTATCTGGTTGTAAAGACACGTCCTGTTTGCCCTATGTAATAAGAAGAGCAGGTGTCGCAGAAAATCTTATAGACGCCAGAACTTTCCAAAGGGGAATCAGTCGACTTCAAATAATGAATGAATTTTGTTTTCAAATTATTTTTGGTAGAAACTTTACAGTTGTATTTATCACGAAGAAGGCGTTGAATCTGATAGGAGATGGGCTCTAAAAAAGGGATAGACAAATACATTTCTGGGTTAGATTCAATGATACAGGTGCCGAGCGCAGTAACGTTTTTAACAGTTTTCTTTTTAAGGATGTCATCCACAATGCCACGTTGATATACGTTATTAACTGCTATCGTTTTGAGTAAATTAATTTCACCATTGAATTTTTTTTCGCGAGTGGGACAGAAGTAGTTCTGTGAATAGCAGAGCGAAAGAGAGCGTTTTAGAAGATTGTGGATGAATGGAAGACGCAGGTACGATCTGATTAATGTATGTTTCTTTACGAAAAACATTCATTGAGATTTTATTGGCTTCTACTGCAAACGTCATGTTAAGAAAGTTTAATTGGTGGGCCTCGCTTTTGAGTTCTATGGTGAAAGATATTTTCTCATGCAGTTCATTGAAAAGATTGAAAATACGGTCAGCAGGTCCCTTGTAGATGACTAAAATATCATCAACGTATCTGAAATGGGAGAGAATGCTTAGTGCTGCAGCTGTAAAACAGTTGAAATACTTTTCTTCTAGAGAGTTGACGAAAATATCAGCGAGAATACCAGGTAATGGATTTCCCATAGCGAGACCGTCTGATTGTTGGTACAGTTGTTCATTAAATTCAAAATAGTTGTATTTGACTACGACTGTGATGAGAGTCATGAAAATAGTGATTCGTTCATCTGAAATATCTTTTTTGAAATGACGTAATTTTTTTTCTACAATTGTAAGCGTTTCCAGTACGGTAAAGGTAGTGTAAAGATCTTTGATGTCTAATGAAAACAACTTTGTATCTGAACTGCATTCTAAATCTTTTATTTTATGGACTAAGGCGTGACTATTGGGGATGGAATAATTGTTCTCGAAAAAGAATTATTTTTTCAGAGTTTCATGCAGAAATTTGGCTAAATCATGGTACGCGCTATTCATACTATTAGATATCGGCCGTATTGGATGGTTAGGTTTGCGAATTTTAAATTGAGACCGAAGTTTTGGTGGCTGAGGGTTCATATTGATAAGCATTTTCTTCTGAAATGGTTTGATTAGAAATTTTGCGTTATTGATGGCTGACATGACTTCTTTTTATAAATCTGGATTCGGATCCTCATGCAGGTCCGAAATATGATTTTCGTTAAAAAAATCTGAGGTTTTGGAAATATACTCAGAATTGCAGGTAATAACTAAAGAGCAACCTTTGAAGTATCAGCGACTTTAAGTTTATTATTAATGGATTTAACCAATTTTCTATTGGTACGCATAACATTATGAAGAGAGGCTGTGTTTTTACTGAGAATGTTAGCTACATCATAAGCAATTCTAGTTTGACATGAATGTTTTTACAATCAAGACCAATTTTTATGTCGACAAGCATTTTTTCTGTTACATGTTTATCTGACAGTTTGGGCACGACATTGTACTTCAGGTATTTTTCAAGGAAGACAGTTTCATTCTCTGTAAAAGCAATGTCAGTTTTATTTAGAATTCCTTTATAAAATGCGTGACTGCTTTTCTTGAAAGCACTTTGAGGACATTTTTCAGCAGGAAACAGACAAAAAAGTTTACTAAATTTCTATTCGTGTTTACGCAACATGCCTTGTTTACAAATTTCTAAATGTTCATTAATCTGCATCCAGAAATCGTCAAATTTAAAATTATAATTAATACGATAGATATTTGTAAGCTCCAAACACAGATAGTATGCTTCTTCATTAGGAACTCTTTAGAGCATAGCTTTTTAACATTATCAGAAATGAGATTTTTAACGATAGGTTTGAAGAACTTTGGATCTTTCTTACAATTAGCAGAATTAATATAGGCTTTCACATAGTTAGTGACTAGCCCCCATTTTTTTTCACATTGCTTATTAAATTGAATGGCAATACTTGTACTTTTCTTCTTCAGATCTTTATATTTAGAGGCAGCCTTGGATGCTAGGGCAGGCAAAAATCTTAATAACTGCATTTCTATATCTCTTTTCCTCTTGGTGTGATGACGCAGCGTTGGAGCTGTTTAGCTGACTAACGAAACACTTGGAGGAAGTCTGTTGCCTATTGGGGGAGATTGTCTGTCTTCTTCTCCAAGCCAAGCGAGAAATACACACGTCAAAAAACGTTTTGCATCACCCCTGTTCGTGGAACTCCTGAAGGTAGACATTGACTGTGGATGTTTTATCACAGACACAGTACCTTTGACTGTTCGGAGATGTCACTAAGCCCGCCCAAAGATGTAAACAACCATGCATCATCAGCGCCTATTAGACGGAGGGGACCGACAGCCGATTAGTTCCAGTCATTCCACCAGGAAGGAGGTACATGGCTCGTGTTGTCTGTAGTTCAACCATGCCCCCTGCGGGTTCGGGGGTAACAATAGGCCCGCGGTATTCCTGCCTGTCGTAAGAGGCGACTAAAAGGAGTCTCAAACGTTTCGGCCTTATGTGATGGCCCCCTCTCGGGTTTGACCTCCATCTTTCTAAATTCATCCATAGAGCGAGCCAATTGGGGAAGGGCGCCTTACATGGTGCACTGTATCCGTGGTGCATTGAGACCTTTCGCAGGCTTTCTCATCATTGCAATGCTGCCCCCCTCGTTTTCCATCTCTTGGGCGATGATACGTCCCTGCGTGCGATTACCATGCTGTACTGTGCAGTGTTGCTTTCAGCTGCGACGACGACCTTGGACATTTTTGCACCTAAGATCCAGCACGGTAGCCAGTCCGTTGTGGTGGGGCCGCCATGTACCCTGTTGGTTGTAGCCCCCTGACAACACAGGGATCGCTCTACTGATGCCTGCGCCGTTTACTCCCCATGTATGCCAACGAGTAGATGCCCATCTCCCTTGGGCATCAGGACTCCCGGCAATGGCCATCCTGCCAGGTGGCCCTTGCTGTGGCTGGGTGGCGCCCATGGGGAGGGCCCTTGGTCGGAGTAGGTGGCATCAGGATGGATGACACGCAATGAAGCTTGGCACATCATCTCTTGCTAGTGGCCAGCCACCAGCAGTCTCTAAGCGTTCGAGGGCTCATTTTAAAGCTAACGTTTATGACCCCAAATCGTTCCCATCCCTGGCCACACCATGGGAGGAACGAAAGGCAATGAATGACAGTGACATGTATTCGCCTAGGTATCTCGTCTGTACCAGAGCTGATGGGGAATCCTTTGTATCCGTGAAGCCTCAGTTCTTTGTAGAGCATTTAGAGGACAAGTTTGGGGAGGTGGAGGGCTTGTCCAAAATGCGCTCTGGGTCAGTTTTGATAAAAACGGCATCCTCCGCCCAGTCCCGCAGGTTACTTGCTTGTGACAAGTTGGGAGCTGTTAACGTTACCATCACTCCACATAAGAGTTTAAATATGGTCCAGGGTATTATTTTCCATAGGGACCTACTTTTGCAGTCTGATGACGAGCTGTGCGCCAACTTAGAGCGTAGAGGTATTCATTTCGTCTGGCGCGTTCATTGGGGTCTGAGGGACAATCAGATTGCTAACGGTGCCTTCATCTTGGCCTTTGAGGGTGATACATCACCGGAGAAGGTCAAGCCCTATATCCCTCCCCCGATGCGGTGCTTTAAGTGCTGTAAGTTCGGCCATATGTCTTTCCGCGGTACTTCCAGCCTCATATGTCGAGATTGCAGACGCCCATCTCATCCCGATACTCCATGTGCCTCGCCTCCCATCTGTGTCAACTGTGGAGAGCCTCATTCACTTTGCTCGGCAGACTGCAGGATCTTACAGAAAGAACGCAAAATCATGGAATATAAGACCCTGGACCGACAGACCTATACTGAGGCCAAGCAGAAATATGAACGACTACATCCGGTACGAATGACTTCCTTTTATGCTGCTGCAACGACAACCATGTTAGCCCCATCAGTTCAACATATTCCAGCCCAATCACAGAGCTGTACGACTCCACGTGCCCCCTTGCCCATGGTGGGCATTATCCCCTCTGTTGCTCCAGCGCCACCTGCCTCGGGAGCAACATCCCCCCACACATCGGGGACATCCGTCCCCGCTTCTAAGCCGGAGAAGTGTCCAACTTCTTCGGCTTCTCACGCTCGCAAGGGGTCCCTTGGGTCCCTCCCTTCCCAGGTTTCCACAAACGGGAAGGTTGACGACCGACAGTGGCATAAGTGCCCACAATCGGATGGTCGTAGGGCTTCGCGATCCTCCTCCGTCCCAGAGACTGAGTCGGTGAAGCCCTCCCAGCCATTGAAACCCAAGGAGCAGCGTGAGAAATCCAAGAAGAAGAGCTCTAAGCCTAAGGAACTCCCGGTGGCACCCACCCCACCGCAACCTTCCAGCTCTGCATCTGAGGACGAGGTGAAGATTCTGGCGTCCGCTCAGGATCTCGATCTCGCCGGTCTCTCAGACGCCATGGATATCACTCATGCTGGTACTGAATCGGTGGCAGCGAGTGAACAAGCGGCGTAAACTGCCTTCCCAGTCCCTTCACGCCTTTCTGAGCCATGGACAATGTCATCCTCCAGTGGAACTGCAGCAGTTTCTTCCATCATCTAGATGAGCTCCGACAACTTATCAGCCTTCACCCTTTCTTCTGCATTGCTCTTCAGCGATGCGAACCTCCGCCCTCCGTGGCTATCGGGGTTATTATAAGAACCGGGCAGCTTACGAAAGGGTGTCTGGTGGCGTCTTCATCTATGTCCTTCACTCTCTTCACAGCGAGTGTCCCTCTCCAAACACCTTTAGAAGCTGTCACTGTTCGGGTGTGGACGCCACACGCTGTTACCGTTTGCAGTCTGTATCTTCCACAGGATGGTGATGTCCCGCAGCATGTCCTGGCTGCGCTGATCGCCCAATTGCCGCCACCTTTCCTGCTACTGGGCGACTTCAACGTCCATAACCCTCTGTGGGGTGGGTCAGTGGAAACAGGTCGAGGTGCCATCGTTGAGAATGTATTGGCACAGCTCGACCTTTCCCTTTTAAACGATGGTGCCTTCACACACTTCAGTGTGGCGCATGGCACGTACTCCGCCATTGACCTTTCGATCTGCAGCCCTAGCCTCTTACCTTCTGTCCAATGGAGTGTGCATGACGACCTGTGTGGTATTGACCACTTTCCGATCTTTCTGTCACTGCCACAGCGTCACTCTTCTTGGCGCCTTAGCAGATGGGCTATGAATAAGGCTGACTGCGACTTGTTCTCCTCCATTGCCGCCATTGAGCCTCTTTCTAATGACGACATTGATGCGGTGGTTCACTCGCTCACCACCGGCATCGTTACTGCCGCAGAATCTGCCATTCCCCGTTCTTCTGGGTCCCCTCGGCGGAGGACTGTGCATTGGTGGTCGCCTGAGATCGCTGAAGCGATTAAAGATCGCCGGCGGGCGCTCCAGCGTCACAAGCGACATCCCTCCACAGAACACCTCATCGCCTTCAAACAGCTGCGTGCGCGAGCCCGCCGCCTTATCTGCCAACGCAAGCAGGAGTGATGGGAGCGGTATGTGTCCACCATTGGCCTGCATGTCACTCCATCGCAAGTCTGGGCCAAGATTCGACGCCTCTATGGCTATCGGACCCTGTCAGCGTCCCTGCACTCTCAGTGAATGGACCAGTTTGTACTGACTCCGACGTAATTGCCAACCGCTTGGCAGAGCATTTTGCTCTGAATTCCGCTTATTCGAATTACCCACTGGTCTTCCGCTCCATTAAAGAGCGGATGGAACGTCAGAGCCTTTCTTTTCGCACACACCATCCTGAATCCTACAATGTTCCATTCAGTGAGTGGGAATTTCACAGTGCCCTCGCCGATTGTCCTGATACCGCTCCTGGACCAGATCGCATCCACTGCCAGATGCTGAAACACGTTTCACTGGACTGCCAGCGACGCCCCCTCGACCTTTACAATCGTATTTGGGTCTAGGGTGAGTTTCCTTCGCAATGGCGGGAAAGTATTGTTATCCCCGTTTTGAAACCTGGCAAGAACCCTTTGGAGGTGGACAGCTACCGTCCATTAGCCTCACCAACGTTTTTTGCAAGTTGCTTGAACGGATGGTGAGCCGGCGGTTGAATTGGGTATTGGAGTCTCGAGGCCTTCTGGCTCCGTCTCAGGGTGGGTTCCGTAAAGGCCGCTATGGCGCCGACAATCTGGTGAGCCTGGAGTCAGCCGTCCGTACTGCCTTTGCCCGCCGTCAGCATCTGGTCGCTGTCTTTTTCGACATGTGGAAGGCGTACGATACGACATGGCGTCATCACATCCTTTCTACACTTCATGGATGGGGTCTTCGGGGTCCACTGCCGATTTCTTCCGAAATTTTCTGTCGCATCGAACCTTCCGCGTGCAAGTCGCAGCCTCCCATAGTTCCTCCCGAGTTCAGGTGAACGGGGTGCAACAGGGATCTGTTTTAAGTGTCTGCCTGTTTTTAATAGAAATTAACGGGCTCGCCGCGGCGGTGGGAACGTCTGTCACAGCGTCATTGTATGCTGATGACATCTGCCTTTACTATAGCTCTATTGGCATTGCAGCTGCTGAACGTCAGCTGCAGGGCGCTATCCGCAAGGCGCAGTCTTGGGCTGTAGCGCATGGTTTCCAGGTTTCGGCTGCCAAGACCTGCGTTATGCATTTCTGCCGGCGATGCACTGTTCATCCGGAGCCGCGGCTTTACCTTGATGGCGAACTTCTTGCTGTGGTGGCATCCCATAAGTTTTTTGGTGTGGTTTTTGATGCCCGGTTGACTTGGTTGCCTCATATTCGGCAGCTTAAACAGATGTGTTGGCGGCATCTAAATGCTCTGCGATGCTTGAGCCACACCAGCTGGGGCGCCGACCGATATACCCTCTTACGGCTTTACCAGGCGTTAATCCAGTCCCGTCTGGATTATGGGAGTCTGGCTTATGGTTCAGCATCCCCATCTGCGTTGCAGGTGCTGGACCCAATACTACACATCGGGATACGACTTGCCACTGGTGTCTTCCAGACCAGTCCTGTGGACAGCATACTTGTGGAGGCAGGTGTCCCTCCACTGCGGTTACGGCGCCAACATTTATTGGCTGCTTATGCTGCCAATGTTTGTAGCTTGCCCGGGCATCCAGATTCTCGTCTCCTGTTCCCGCAGTCAGTCGTCCATCTCCCAGAACGTCGGCCCCGGTCGGGTTGTCCGATCGCGGTCCGCGTCAAAGAGCTTCTCTCTGGGCTTGGGGTTTTCCCTGTTCCACCTCCTTTCCGGGCCCCTCTGCATACATCCCCGTGGTGTGTGCCTCGTCCTTGCCTTCGGCTCGAATTGGCACAGGGCCCGAAGGACTCAGTCCCTCCGGAGGCCTTCCGCCGCCGCTTTTATTCCATCCTGGCCACGTATCAGGGCTCTGGCGTTGTTTATACTGACGGTTCGATGGTTGCTGGTCGTGTCGGTTATGCTCTAACTCTAGGGGACCATTCCGAACAACGTTCACTGTCGGCTGGCTGCAGCGTTTACACTGATGAGCTGGTCGCCATCTTTCGAGCCCTAGAGTATATCCGCCCCTGCTCAGGTGAGTCCTTCGTTATCTGTAGCGATTCCCTGAGCGGTTTACGAGCTCTCGACCAGTGTTTTCCTTGTTCTCGTCTGGTGATGGCTATCCAGGAGTGCCTGCATTCTCTTGCCCATTGCGGCTGCTCTGTGGTCTTTGTGTGGACCACCGGCCATGTTGGGATACCCGGCAATGAAAATGTTGACCGACTGGCGAAAGAAGCCACCAGTAAACCATCTCTGGAGATTGGCCTCCCGGCGACTGATTTGCGGGCAATCTAACGATCTAACGCCGAAAAATTTTCGATTTATGGGACACAGAATGGCGCAACCTGCCCGTGCCAAACAAACTCCTTCCTATCACGGAGACGACGACTGTGTGGCGGTCATCCATGCGAGCCAACCTCAGGTACTCAGTCGTCCTTTGTCGACTCCGCATTGGCCACACCCGACTGACGCACAGTTATTTACTGTGTCGTGAGGACCTGCCTGTTTGTCGTTGTGGGGCGGCCTTGACGGTGGTCCACATTCTGTTGGAGTGTACCCTTTTAACTGTGCTCAGGCAGACGTTTGCGCTGCCTGATACGCTCCCTGCCCTTTTAACTGATGACTCTTCCATGGGTAGCTTAGTTTTGCATTTTATTCGGGCAGGGGGTTTTTATCATTTAATTTGATTGTTTGTTATGTTTTTCTTGTGTTGATTCTGGCCTCTGGCCTATGATTTTAAACTGAGTGTTTAATGTGTCTCTCGGTGGTTGGCTTCTCCTTTTTTTGTTTCTATGGTCGGCCAACCACCGTCACACTCTGTGTGATTTTAATTCTTTTTGTCCGGTCTTTGTCTAAGTTTCTCTTGTCCTGTGTCGTCTGTCATCTATTCTGTTGATCGTTTTTATTCTCTGTGGGTGTTTTTAGTATTTGGAAAAAGGGACCGATGACTGTAGCAGTCTGGTCCCTTTAATCCCACACACCAATCAACCAAGTTCAACCATGCCTAGACTGTCAATATCGCGGTTCGATCGCGTCCGCATTGTTACTTTGTGCCGGGAATGGCTCTCAACAAGGGAAGTGTCCAGGAGTCTCGGAGTGAATCAAAGCGATATTGTTCGGACACGGAGGAGATACAGAGGGACAAGAAATGTCGATGGCATGCCTCGCTCAGGCCGCCCAAGGGCTACTACAGCAGTGGATGACTGCCACCTATGGATTATGGCTCGGAGGAATCCTGACAGCAAAGCCACCATTTTTAATAATGCTTTTCGTGCAGCCACAGGACGTCGTGTTAAGACTCAAACTGTGCGCAATAGGCCGCATGATACACAACCTCACTCCTGACTCCATGACGAGGTCCATCTTTGCAACCACGAAACCATGCAGCGCAGTACAAAAGGGCCTAACAACATGCCAAATGGACCGCTCAGGTTTCGCATCACATTCTCTTCACCGAGTGTCGCATATGCCTTCAACCAGATAATCGTCGGGGACGTGTTTGGAGGCAACGGGGCCAGGATGAACGCCTTAGACTCACTGTCCAGCAAGTGTAGAAAGGTGAAGGTTCCCTCATGTTTTGGGGTGGCATTATGTGGAGCCGACGTACGCCGCTGTTGGTCATGGAAGGCGTCACAACAGCTGTATGATACGTGAATGCCATCCTCCGACCGATAGTGCAACCATATCGGCAGACATTCGTCTTCATGGACTACAATTCGCGCCCCCATCGTGCGCATCTTGTGAATGACTTCCTTCAGGATAACGACTTTGCTCGACTAGAATGGTCAGCATATTCTCCAGACATGAACCCTATCGAACATGGCTGGGATAGGCTGAAAATGGCTGTTTATGGAAGACGTGTCCCACCAACCACTCTGAGCAATCTATGTCGCATGGCCGTTGAGGAGTGGGACAGTCTGGACCAACAGTGACTTGAAGAACTTATGGAATGTATGCCACGACGAATACAGGCTTGCATCAGTGCAAGAGTACGTGCTACTGAGAATTTAGAGGTACCGGTGTGTACAGAATTCTGGTCCACCACCTCTGAAGGTCTTGCTGTATGGTGGTACAACACGCAATGTGTGGTTTTGATGAGCAATAAAAAGGGCAGAAATGATGTTTAGGTTGCTCTCTATTCCAGTTTTCTGCACAGGTTCTGGAACTCTCGGAACCGAGGGATGCAAAACCTTTTTTGATGTGTGTATGTTTCACTGGTTAAGGACGACAAAGTTGACAAGAGTAGGAAATCTTTGGTCGGGATTCACAAAGTCTGTTGGATCTGGCTGGCGAGATTCAGATGCTGGCAGGACTAGCAAGATTTTGGAGATCAAAATGAGAAATACTTCTCCAGAAAGCGTCGTAAAGAACATTTGCTCCAGGTCACCGCAGATAGCTGGGGAGCGAAGTTCTCCGACTTAGAGCAGAACACAGAGGCTATGCTCAACTTAGAACTCTCAGCCACGACTGTGAGCATGGTCCGTCCTCACACACCATTACGGTGGTAAATATGGGTCGTCTTAGCATCGACCAAGATGAGGCGAGTGCGAAGTCACGTGATTTTCATCGGAGTTTCCTTCTTCTGACCTAATTTTCATAGCCAGATTGTTGCACCCATCATGCATTTAGACGAGAGTACTGGTGTTTGTTCATACTATCCCGGGACCTTTCTATAACTCATTAACTTTTCCGCAGTGACTGGTCATATTCGCGACAATGTTTTACATCGTTTCTTTCATACATCCACCCACCCGTAAGTTGTATAACGTACTGGTAATCCGTTGTCCACTTACCTACTAATCATTTGTATTCTTGGGTCAGTGGATAAAGCATTTTCGATGTCATTAGGAAATAAACCACACTGTTAGCGACTGCTGGTTGTCCTTTGATAGTACGATGGATTTTGTTATCAATATGTCTGTTGAGCTGTGGTTCGCACACTTTCATGCTTAATTGAGCCATCTCCATTAATTTTCATTTAATAAGCCATTATCCGTTACGTGACCTTTTCTTTTAATTTGCACGTAGGGAGCTCCCCATCTATGTAGGTCACTCAGGATAGAATCTGCAACATCGCCGATCAATGGACACCTCAAAACTGATCCCAGAACGACGAGTACGATCAAGTTCTGGTCGAAAGACTGTTATCTACCTCCCTCTCAGCTATCTGCCCTATTTGAGATTTCTTTTATGTGGCCGCCCCCCTTTAAATCGACCCATGTGCATAGTCCCAGATATTTATTCTATGTGACTGTTTCCTCACAATAACGTATGTTTTGCCTCCTTTGCACAATACGACACGTCTATGCTGGGAGTCAACTAGCAGTCTTGGAGCCAGGTCTCGATCCCCTGCAGGGCCCCCTGCATCGTGGTACAGTTTTCTAGAGTTGGAGTTCCTCAGTATACGACAGCAGTAGCATCAGCGAACAGCCTGGTGGAGCGTCCGATGTAATCCTCTATGTCAGTGATATATATTCTGAAAATTAACAGTTCTGTAACACCCACTGGGGGTACATTCAAACTTACTTTTACGTCTGAATATTTTGTCTCCATTACGAGTGACATACTGTGTTCCGTTTCCTAGCTGGGCTGATGGTCAGTATTTTGTTCAATAATCAACAGCGCGGAACTGTAATTCCAGGATTTTACTTTTATTTATTCTTGGTGTCAGTCTTGTTGCAGCCCGCCAGCTGTCCTGAGCCAACCTCTTCACCTTAGAGTAGCACTTGCACGCATTGCCCCTAATTTTTTGTTGTATGTATTCCAACCTCTCTCTCTTGATTTTTACTCTCTACAGCTCCCTCAAGAACAACGGAAGTTATTTCATTATGTCTTTATACATGGCCTATCAGCCTGTCCGTTCTCGTCTTGTGAATGTTTTGCACACGGTTCTCTCCTCACCTACTCAGCATAGAACCTCCTCATTTCTTATCAGCCCACATAACTTTCAACATTGTTCAATAGCGCAGAATCAAACGCTTATATTCTACACTTTTCGGTTTTTCCAACAGATCATGAAGGATCCATCACACCAGTTCTCATCTGTTAGGAAAGTAAACTCCTAAACTTTTCCGTGCGAGCTCTGATTTATTTTCCTATGATGTGTGACGCCTCCTATTGCTGTCTACTGGCACTCCCACGACCACCGAAGGCGTAATGGCCTTTTTCGATGCCCAGCCGGTATCCTTCACCTCGTCGATGTACGTGAAAGCGAGGCGATATAATACTGTCTGTCATTGCAGTCAATACTTGTTGATCAGCAAGTCAAAAAATTACCAACAGCTAGCGTCGTTTTTGTCGCTAAAGATGCTCGTTAACAATTACAGGCGGCCGCTTCGTGTTTCGAAATGAACTGATATCTATCTTTGATTTTGCGTAGCACATGCAGGCCGAATTAATTCCTTCGAAAGGACCTGGGTCCATTTAACACAGTTCATTTGATATGATTTACTATGAAGGTTGTTCATACTTGAGCCCGGTAATAAATATCTATAGTCGAAAATCAAAGAAATTTATTGTTAATTAACCCGGCTTCCAGTGAGGTTAACAATTCCATGCAGTGGCGCACGAACTTAAAGAGTCGCGAATATTCAGAACTACAACACTAAAAGCTCTGACGCTATACTCTCGAACACAAAGGCACCCACTGCTAAAGATTTACAAAAGCTAGAGACTAACGAATGCGAAAGATGTTAACAATACGTGACGTGGGTTTATATAATAGTTACTAAACAACTTTCGTCAGATACTCTTTGAAAAAAGCCCCTCGCTACTTTGCATATAATAGTCTATTCCATTGGCTCTTATTATTCTTCTGTTTAATTTTTCTGCATTAAAACGAGAATTCGTGTTTTTATATGAAATTTGGGAATCGTTCATAGTCATTTCGAATAAGTTTTAGTTTCGAAAAGACCAAATATGTAACGAGGTGTTACAGATGGTTATTTCTCCCATATACATACGAGTCCCCATTTATTTTGGCTGTCGGAGGAAGAAGTTAGTGGTTGAAATGTTGTGAAAACATCTTATCGCAACGAAAAATGCCTTTGGTTTATAGCCTGCCACCTCAATTCACTTGTCCGTCTCCGCAGCTGAGTGGTCAGCACTGCAGATTGTCCCACGGAGGACCCTGGTTCGATTCCCGGTGGAAGGATTGCCTCGGGATTCAATCAGCCACGTGGGCCAACAGAGGAGTTGCCCGACCGAATAATACAGGTTCCAAGGTCAAGAAACCCGACAACGACCAGGAGAGCTGTGTGGTGAAGTCACGCCCCACCATACCGCATTTAATGAAACCATTGGCAAGAATGACACGGCGTTTGGTCGGTCCCGAATTGGTCGTCGAAGGTCAGTACGCGATACTCCTGTTCGCTAATCATACATGTGAATCTCCCCCCCCCCCCACCCCATTTCGTGATTGTAGAAAACGAGTTACATTTTCGATGATCTCCGTGAATCCCATTTCGTGTACCAAAAGTGTGAACTGCCACCTGAATTGTCTATCTACATAGCGGAGCTCCCTGCCATCAGGGTGGCTATTTACTATGGCACTCTGACCTTCCGGCTCGATTGTTCCTCACGAACTCCCAAAATGTGCTGCAGAAACTACAACATTCGGCGTTTGATAAGCAGACTAATAGATGTGTCTTCGATGTCTTGGAGTCTCTAATGGACGAGCGGATATTGGGCACTGACGTCCTCTTATCTCGGATAAAAGTGCATCAAGGCATTTTCCATAAGGAAACTGTTGACCGCCTCACTAAGAGGAGCATCACAGAAGGATAGTTCCGCCCAACACCAAGCCGTTATAGGAATTTCAACTCGACTGTCAAGAAAGCTGCCTATCACGACTGGAATTGTAAATGGTACGTGTCCAAGTACTACAAGGGCGGCCACCTGGCGGCCAGGCAACCGAACGTCTCTTCCCAGCCATGTCACCTCGGTGAAGCTTAGTAGACGTCATGTGACCTCTCTCATTCCCATGAGGCTGGGACACGGGTGTTACCCCGCCCACCTATACTAGTTGAAAATCATCGCTTCCAGACACTGATCAGGACACAAAGGCAGTGGCGGAGCTGAACCACGTCATACTGCAAGTTTCAACTACTCAGCCTCACAGACCGTATTATACAAAAAAATTGTTGCAAGGGGCTGCCCCCTCCATACTAGTGTAACAGTTAACTGTTTGGTTCACCTGTCCGATGTATATAGGTATTATTTGCTCACGAACTACATAAAAGACGCCAATATCCAGCCTTTACCTATGGACAAGTGAGACACTACCAATACAAATGTCTGGCATTTAAACCCCAGTTGATTCTTTGATTAGTGTGGCACTTATCACGTCTATTACTGGCAATTATTAGCGGTTGTAGAAAACGCCAAGTGTTTTAGAGAACAAAAACGTAATGACCCCAGCGTATCGATGGGTAAACAGTTGAAAGGTCGGAATAAGTCAAATAAATACCTAGGAATGCCAACTAAATACCTAGGAATTACAATTACGAACACTTAAATTGGAAAGAACACATAGAAAATGTTGTGGGCAAGGGTAACCAGAGACTGTGTTTTATTGGCAAGACACTTAGAAAATGTAACGGATCTACTAAAGAGACTGGCTACACTATGCTTGTCCGTCCTCTTTTAGAATACTGCTTAGCGGTGTGGGATCTTTACCAGATAGAACTGACAGAGTACAACGAAAAAGTTCAAAGAACGGCCGCACGTTTTGTATCGTCGCGAAATATGGGAGAGAGTGTCACTGAAATGATACAGGATTTTGAGTGGACATCATTAAAACAAAGACGTTTTCCGTTGCAGCGGAATATTCCCACGAAATTTCAATCACCAGCTTTCTCCTCCGAATGCGAAAATATTTTGTTGACGCTTACCTACATGGGGAGAAACGATCACAGTAACAAAATCAGGGAAATCAGAGCTTGGTTTTCTCCGCGTGCTATACGAGATTGGAATAATAGAGAATTGTGAAGGTGGTTCGATGAACCTTCTGCCAGGACTTAAATGTGATTTGCAGAGTGTCCATGTAGATGTAGATGTACATAAGTTGTGTGGATCGAAACCTGGGACGTCTGTTTGTGTTTACAGTTTTCATTACGGACTTACCTTTGTAAACGACGCCTTTGTCGAGCTTTCTATTATAAGTTGCTGTGGATGTTGCCGGCCGCGGTGGTCTAGCGGTTCTGGCGCTGCAGTCCGGAACCGCGGGACTGCTACGGTCGCAGGTTCGAATCCTGCCTCGGGCATGGGTGTGTGTGATGTCCTTAGGTTAGTTAGGTTTAAGTAGTTCTAAGTTCTAGGGGACTTATGACCTAAGATGTTGAGTCCCATAGTGCTCAGAGCCATTTGAACCATTTTGCTGTGGATGTTATTCTCCTCTGGGTCCGGCCCAGTTCGAACCCTGTGCCGTAATTTTGTATCTGTTTAATTAATATAATGAACTTTTCTTTGTACTTCACACTTTTATTATTGCGCGACCGTGAAAATTGTACTAATGTTGACTTGGCAGTCTTGTAACTACACTCACGCTCATAAATTAAGGATAATGCTAATACATAATGACACAACGCTCTGGAGGGCGGTTTGCGGGTTTAAATCACCTCGGGGTATGACCATGCGGTGTATCTGACTTGCGGTCGTCGCGCGGTGGCGCTGGCAGCAGTCCACAGTCGCAGAGGTGTGTTGATGCAAATCAGAGTACGGTGCAGCGAGTAAGTTTGCAGACGTTTTCAGACGTGCTAATGGTGAGTGTTTTGAAAATGGCTCAAAGAACACATAGTGATGACGTTATGAGGGGTAGAATACTAGGGCGACTGGAGGCTGGTCAAACACAGCAAGTCGTAGCACGGGCCCTCAGCGTGCCACAAAATGTGATCTCAAGATTATGGCAAAGATTCCAGCAGACAGGAAACGTGTCCAGTACCTGACGTCTACAGTATACAACACCACAAGAAGACCGATATCTCACCATCAGTGCCCACAGACGGCCACGGAGTACTGCAGATAGCCTTGCTCGGGACCTTACCGCAGCCACTGGAACAGTTGTCTCCAGACACACAGTCTACAGACGACTGAACAAACATGGTTTATTCACACGGAGACCTGCACGGTGCGTTCCATTGGCCCTTGGTCACAGGAGACCCTGTAAAGCTTGGTGCCAAGAACACAGTGAATGGTCATTGTAACAGTGGTCTCAGGTTATATTCACGGACGAGTCCAGGTATAGTCTGAACAGTGATTCTCACCGGGTTTTCATCTGACGTGAACCAGGAACCAGATACGAACCCCTTAATGTCCTTGAAAGGGACCTGTATGGAGGTCTTGGTTTAATGGTGTGGTGGGATTATGATTGGTGCTCGTACACCATTGCATGTCTTTGACAGAGGAACTGTAACAGGTCAGGTGTATCTGCACGTCATTTTGCACCAGTATGTCCGCCTTTTCAAAGGTGCAGTGGGTCCCACCTTCTGCCTGATGGATGATAACGCACGGCCCCACCGAGCTGCCGTCATGGAGGAGTACCTTGATACAGAAGATATCAGGCGAATGGAGTGGCTTGCCTGTTCCCCAGACCTAAACTCCATCGAGCACATGTGGGATGCTCTCGGTCGACGTAACGCTGCACGTCTTAAAACCCCTAGAACCCTTCAGGAGCTCTGACTGGCACTGGTGCAAGAATGGGAGGCTATACCCCAGCAGCTGCTCGACCACCTGGTCCGGAGTATGCCAATCCGTTGTGCGGTCTGTGTACATGTGGATGGATGGTGATCATATCCTATACTGATGTCGGGGTACATGTGCAGGAAACAGTGGCGTTTTGTAGCACATGTGTTTCGGGACGGTTTTCTCAACTTTCCACTAATACTGTGGACTTATAGATCTCTGTCGTGTGTGTTCCCTATGTGCCTATGCTATTAGCGCCAGTTTTGTATAGTGCCACGTGGTGTGGCACCACATTCTGCAATTACCCTTAATTTATGAGCATTAGTGTACTTACTATTGGCTGTCTAGTGTTCTCATTTTACATTAAGAACTATTGTTAGCACATCGAACATTTTTTTATTTTTTTACTGTGGACATTGCAGTTATGTTAACTACTGTTGATTCTATGGCCTTTGCTGCCCAGAGCCAAAAGTATATTTATTAATTAAAAAAATAAAAAATCACATTTGGTGAGGATCCCATCCCGCGCAGCAACATTCCAGAAGAGGACGGACGAGCGCAGTACAAAATCTTTATTTGTTGCATCTTCGAAGTATTCTGCCAGTAAAATACAGTTCAGTTCCAAACGTAAAATGGGGAAAAAATTTCCTGCAATTAAAGACGATGCTGGATACTGCAACGTTTCTTTTGGTCCTCTCCTTCTGTTCTAGGCTGTGTTTTATGTCCTTATCACTTTCTGTTTTGTTATTTACTCCGTCAACTTCCTCGACAGCCCGCCTATAACAAACGTCAAGTGATTAGCGGAAACGCGGCGTAAGTAGTTTGTCAGGGTTATCTCTTTCAGATAGGTGTCCGTAGGCGTTGTCGAACAACATAGTGCGGCGGGAAGTAGCACTGTCGGTCGCGATAGTTGCAGGGGCGCTCAGCTGTGCGACCCGCCCTCCCACGCAGATAGGCGGCCGGTGTTTAATGAGTGACGTCGCCCGGGTGACAGCTAGCGCCGTCGTGAAGCGGTGTTTCCTGTCCGCGCCCGCCGGGTGCCCCACACCGGCAGCCGGGCAGCGCGCGAAGCCGCAATTAGCTCAGCAGGGGACGCACTACTTGCTAACAACGTGTGGATCCCTAAGACGTGTTTAGCGGCGTCCAAAATTTTCGCGGTCGGGCGAGCAGCGGCAGCATCCATCACGCCTGGGAGTCGACCCTCCCACCCCCACCTCCCCCTTCCTCACCCCCTTTCCGTGCGGCAGACCGATTAGATAGGGCTGACTCGGCCGGAGCTGTCCCACAGATAGGCCACGCCCGCCGGAAGCAAGCTCTGCCGACTTCGTTTGTCAACTTCAGTAAGTGCGCTGCCAACAGTCCGATGCACTATTCTCCAGCTCGCGCTGTTTTAAGTCTTTCCTAAAGTTAAGTTCGGGTCTACCAGAAGCATATGTTACGGGACCATTAATGTTCGAAACAGATCTCAGCGACCTGTCGGATAGCATCGGAAGCTACTTGAGGTCCTTTGCTGATGATACTGTCATACACAGAGACGTTCATAACGGGTGGCAGGGACAAAGAATCCAGTGAAATTTTTTTAAGTGCTTTATCTGAAAACTACCTTGAGCAGTTAAACAGAGAACCGACTCGTGGCGATAACATATTAGACCTTCTGGTGACAAACAGACCCGAACTATTTGAAAAAGTTAACGCAGAACAGGGAATCAGCGATCATAAAGCGGTTACGGCATCGATGATTTCAGCCGTAAATAGGAATATTAAAAAGAGTAGGAAGATTTTTCTGTTTAGAAAAAGTGACAAAAATCAGATTTCAGAGTACCTGTTGGCTCAACACAAAAGTTTTGTCTCAAGTACAGATAGTGTTGAGGATCAGTGGACAAAGTTCAAAACCGTCGTACATTATGCGTTAGACGAGTATGTGACAAGCAAGATCGTAAGAGATGGAAAAGAGCCACCGTGGTACAACAACCGAGTTAGAAAACTGCTGCGGAAGCAAAGGGAACTTCACAGCAAACATAAACATAGCCAAAGCCTTGCAGACAAACAAAAATTACGCGAAGCGAAATGTAGTGTGAGGAGGGCTATGCGAGAGGCGTTCAATGAATTCGAAAGTAAAGTTCTATGTACTGACTTGGCAGAAAATCCTAAGAAATTTTGGTCTTATGTCAAAGCGGTAGGTGGATCAAAACAAAATGTCCAGACACTCTGTGACCAAAATGGTACTGAAACAGAGGATGACAGACTAAAGGCCGAAATACTAAATGTCTTTTTCCAAAGTTGTTTCACAGAGAAAGATTGCACTGTAGTTCCTTCTCTAGATTGTCGCACTGATGACAAAATGGTAGATATCGAAATAGACGACAGAGGGATAGAGAAACAATTAAAATCGCTCAAAAGAGGAAAGGCCTCTGGACCTGATGGGATACCAGTTCAATTTTACACAGAGTACGCGAAGGAACTTGCCCCCCTTCTTGCAGCGGTGTACCGTAGGTCTCTAGAAGAGCGTAGCGTTCCAAAGGATTGGAAAAGGGCACAGGTCATCCCCGTTTTCAAGAAGGGACGTCGAACAGATGTGCATAACTATAGACCTATATCTCTAACGTCGATCAGTTGTAGAATTTTGGAACACGTATTGTGTTCGAGTATAATGACTTTTCTGTAGACTAGAAATCTACTCTGTAGGATTCAGCATGGGTTTCGAAAAAGACTGTCATGTGAAACCCAGCTCGCGCTATTCGTCCACGAGACTCAGAGGGCCATAGACACGGGTTCACAGGTAGATGCCGTGTTTCTTGACTTCCGCAAGGCGTTCGATACAGTTCCCCACAGTCGTTTAATGAACAAAGTAAGAGCATATGGACTATCAGACCAATTGTGTGATTGGATTGAGGAGTTCCTAGATAATAGGACGCAGCATGTCATTCTCAATGGAAAGAAGTCCTCCGAAGTAAGAGTGATTTCAGGTGTGCCGCAGGGGAGTGTCATAGGACCGTTGCTATTCACAATATACATAAATGACCTGGTGGATGACATCGGAAGTTCACTGAGGCTTTTTGCAGATGATGCTGTGGTGTATCGACAGGTTGTAACAATGGAAAATTGTACTGAAGTGCAGGAGGATCTGCAGCGAATTGACGCATGGTGCAGGGAATGGCAACTGAATCTCAATGTAGACAAGTGTAATGTGCTGCGAATACACAGAAAGATAGATCCTTTATCATTTAGCTACAAAATAGCAGGTCAGCAACTGGAAGCAGTTAATACCATAAATTATCTGGGAGTACGCATTAGGAATGATTTAAAATGGAATGATCATATGATGTTGATCGTCGGTAAAGCAGATGCCAGACTGAGATTCATTGGAAGAATCCTAAGGAAATGCAATCCGAAAACATAGGAAGCAGGTTACAGTACGCTTGTTCGCCCACTGCTTGAATACTGCTCAGCAGTGTGGGATCCGTACCAGATAGGGTTGATAGAAGATATAGAGAAGATCCAACGGAGAGCAGCGCGCTTCGTTACAGGATCATTTAGTAATCGCGAAAGCGTTACGGAGATGATAGATAAACTCCAGTGGAAGAGTCTGCAGGAGAGACGCTCAGTAGCTCGGTACGGGCTTTTGTCAAAGTTTCGAGAACATACCTTCACCGAAGAGTCAAGCAGTATATTGCTCCCTCCTACGTATATCTCGCGAAGAGATCATGAGGATAAAATCAGAGAGATTAGAGCCCACACAGAGGCATACCGACAATCCTTCTTTCCACGAACAATACGAGACTGGAATAGAAGGGAGAACCGATAGAGGTACTCAAGGTACCCTCCGCCACACACCGTCAGGTGGCTTGCGGAGTATGGATGTAGATGTAGATGTAGCAACGGCAGAAAATTGTAGTATGTTCAGGAAGTTCTGCAGAGGATCGACACTAGGTGCAGGGATTTGCAGGTTACTGTCAACATAAATATAATGTAAAAGAGGTAAAGTCTGTGGTGCTAGCTCGCGACTGGGCTACTGGCATAATCGCAAGTAGAGTGCAGCCCTTGTTCGCGCCCTAGCCGCCTTTTACTGCCGGGAAAGGAACCCGGTACTCATTTGACAGCCGGCCGAGTGGACCTGGAGCCTTCCTGGAGGGACTAGAACGAAAAAACATATCTGCTCTTCCTCGAAATTGAACACGGGAGTTTGGCGGTCAGAGCGTACCCACTAGACCATCATGGTAAAAAATGTAGCTTACTACGCACAAGTAGTTCTGTTGTTTACACCATTATCAAACAAGGGTTGCAAGTAGTCACATCCACTAACAATCTGGGAGTATCCACACTGTGCGAGTTTAAGTAAATCGGAGGAACTTCGTAGGCTTCTAATTTGAATAAAATAATGTTGGGTATTATGCCGAATCATTCTAAAACACTAAAGCAACTAAATAGCCGTCGTTTGGTTCAAATGGCTCTGAGCCTAAGATCATCACAAACATCCATGCCTGAGGCAGGATTCGAACCTGCGACCGTAGCAAGCGTGCGGTTCCAGAATGAAGCGCCTAGAACCGCTCGGCCACACCGGCCGGCAGCCGTCGTTTACAACGACTTGCTGCGGTAGTCTTCAGAGCAGCTAAGTGCTGGAAACTGATGAGCTTACCTGCGGCCTGGCTGCCTCAGGTTCCAGACCGGCGGACGGTGTGTGTTCGCCATCCAGCAGCACCACTCGCTCGGGTTTAGCAACATAAACAGCGGCCACGAGAGAACTGCGTGCGACCTTAACACTTCGCTGCAGCAAAATATTACCCCATAGATACTAGCAGCCAGTTTGTTGTTGCCTACCAATCACCAACGAGAGTTGCCCACGAAATACTTGCTAGAGTGATAGGCAATAGCCCACCAGTACGCTATTTGCAACCAATCACATACTGCAGCAGACTTCCAACTAACCACCATAGCAGACTGGCAAAAGCTTCCCGTAAAGCCATCCCTTCCTTCGAAATGTCCGATGACATCTCGGATATGTGACAGTGGTAGCTACCAAATAATGTAGAGAGTACACAGGAGAAGACAATCATCAGTATCCAGGACTTAACCGCCGTGAAGAGGACCGCGGGAAGTCGCTCGAATCGTCGGAAAATTTGTTTCTTTGGCCTAATACCCAAAATAATTTCATTCACAATCGCATGGATGTCTGTTGCCTCACGGAGATCCTTTGCAAGAATCCTCAGGAAGTATAGTCCACCCACAACGAAGGAGTTAGCTTACAAAACGGTCTTCCGACCGATACTTGAATATTGTTAGGCAGTCCGGGACCGGTACCAGATAGGATTGACAGAGCAAATAGAGAAGATCTAAAGCGGCACACTGGCTAAAATAATGGTCTAGAGAAACATTCTGGTAATGGAATAGCATTCAGGAGTGTCAGAGCTCTGTTCGCCGCTCGGCCGTCTGCATTTAGAAACCCTGCCGTGATGTCAAGTGAAGAACTATCGGCTACAACTGAGTAATAACTCAGTCGATTCTCGCATTTACCTTTATAATGATTACCAGTTTTGTTCAAATTTCGTAGATCTTCAGATCTATTATAGTTGCAGATGTATGTGATGTGTGAGCCTCCATTGAGTTACGACTCAGTGACTTATGTCGGCTGTGTATAGCACATACACCTGGCCCGTGGCACCGCAAATCAGTAGATCTGAAAATGTCTGAAATTTGAACGAAACCAGTAATCGTTATAAAGACAGATGCGGCGATAGACTGCGCTAAAAATATTAAATATCTACATTCAATTTTAAACCATCGAGATGACCCAGTTGTGTAACACGAGACTCGCATTCGGAGAAGATGATTCAGATCGCTGTTTGATGTTCCGCGGTTTCCCTTCTTCGCTTAAGATGAATACCGGGATGCTCCCTTCGAGAATGGGACTGCTAATTCCATTCTTCATCCTTCCTTATTCAGAGCTCCTGCTCCGTCTTAATGACATGTGACGGAAAGCACTAGTCTTCCAACCATTTTTCTTTCCTTTAGTACTCAACCGGTGGTCATATAATAGTTTTATACGTAGTCTCTGTCGTAGTCAAGTAACAGTTCCACAAAATCCCGCCACCGAGTCTTAGCCTACCATACTTTATCTCTCTACACACTGTTACGGCAGGATATTTATACGAGACTGTGACGCACAAATTCTGTAGTCAAATAATGCAGCGCTTTTACGTTTCATGATCGTTGCATCTTTTCATTTTTCTACAAAAAATGGTTCAAATGGCTCTGAGCACTATGGGACTTAACTTTTATGGTCATCAGTCCCCTAGAACTTAGAACTACTTAAACCTAACTAACCTAAGGACATCACACACATCCATGCCCGAAGCAAGATTCGAACCTGCGACCGCAGCGGTCGCGCGGTTCCAGACTGTAGCGCCTTTAACCGCTTGGCCACCCCGGCCGGCTGCATTTTTCTACACCAGGAACTAGTATCCAGTCGTTTTATCAGAGTTACAGTTAGTTTTCGTGTAGTAAATTTGACTTAAATTTTTGTATGATTACATTTCCTCATTGATAAATGCGTCATTTGCGCTACCCTTGAGATTTCAACTAATAATATCCGCTAAGTCATTAATTTATAGCAAGAATATCAGTGGTCCTATTAGCTCACTTAACCCACAAAAGGTAATACTTCAGTGGTTGTAGGTAACGGTCCCTCTACGTAGCGTGCTGTGTCTCGTAAGTCAGGAAATCTTTTTGTACTGTCGCATACTCAGCTGGTTGTCCTCCGTAAAAGTACGCTGATGGTCCACATTATTGTGACCACCAGATGAACAACTGTTGGTCCACTTTTGAAACACAGTACAGTTGCGATTTTACGTGGCATGAATTAGAGAAGTTATTGGTATTTTTCCTAAGGTATGTAGCAATCAGACGTCCACACGCAGGTCACATAGTTCCTGTAAATTACGGGCCGACGGTTTGTGGGTGCGGAGTCGACGCCCTACAGCATTCCTAATGTCTCTGTCGATCCATCGTGGACGGCAGCCGGTCAGATATTTATCAAAGAAAAATTGCCACACAGCCGTGTATTTTCAGAAGTTATTTTATTTACACAACCAGTTTCGGCATCTCATTAATACCATCCTCAGGCTCCTTAGCACTCCATGTATAGACAATCAGGTAATTCGATGCATGCATAACTGAAGCCATCAATATCTGTATATCGTGAATTTTTTTGAGGAGTGTGCACTTCGAAGACTTGGGTTGTTTTCAAGGCTACAGCCTCAGTTAGGCGATAGAGATAAACCGTTGAAATTTGCCCAGAAAACTGTAAGTATTCCGCAATCGTTCTGTTTGGTCTTCGGTTGATGGGTAGCTATGCAGTTACTTGTAACGACCATTGTATGTCATGCCTGAAAATTGTGTCTTGATACATTTCAAAAAAGTGGCTCCAAAATTAAATTATTTTGCTCGCTAATTTATTACGTATATATAGTGATATAGTTACATATTTATTAGTTTTTATAGTCTCTCTGTAGTACTAAATCATAAATTAGGGTAGATGTGATACATCAGCAACATACTGATAGCTTTTGGTAAGAATCACAGAAAAAAATCTTGTCCTAAATTAGGAAAAAGATCATTCCATGATAAATCATAAATAGCAGTCACTTGAAATAGCATGTGGTACGTGCTTGAATTCATTCTCGTTGGATATGAAAATATTTGCACTAGAGAGGAAATCGTGGAGGACCGCATTAAATCAGTGAGAAGACAGATCATCTAAAACATAAATAAATAAAATTTAAATATGAAAATGGAAATACTGGGCTTGTGGTCAACAGACGGTCATCACACGATAGTCAGTCTTCATACTAAATAATACGCATGTAGAGCGTCCAAGAGCTGCTCGTTACAGTAGTAGAACATAAGGAATGCATAACAGTGCAAGCACGTTCCTTTGTGTATATGGAAACAGGTTTCCCACAAAATAAACCATTTAGACCTTTTTCCCTCAGTTTTGTCTCCATGTTTTATCATCCCTAAAATTTCATTGCACGAGTTCTTGAAATAGCAAAATTTGGAGCAAAAGTGTTTATATGCCAATGTCTCCACGATGGAGGATCGCCAAAGCAGCGCCTGACTAGACACCTAACCGTATTGACGGTGGTTCAGATGCCGGAGTCCCATTAGTGAAGATCCGGGTTCAAATTCCAGTTCAGCCACTGAGATATAAGATTTCCGTGGTTCTACTAAACAGGTTTAAAGCAAATGCCGACACGGTTCCCTTGAAAAAGGACACTGCTGTATTGTTTCCCAGTTGTTATTGTGGCTTCAACCCGTTGATTTGTTTGACCCAGCTTTTCACTCTAGTCCATCCCGTTCAGGAGTCTTCATCTCTTGAATAACTATCGAAACTTACATCCAGTTTAACCTGTGTACTGTATTCTTTCCTTAGTGCCCCTTTACAAAATTTACCCCTACAATCCTATTCGTTACCAAACTGATGATTCCTTGATGCCTCAGGATGTGTTTCAGTTGTACCATAAATTTGTTTTTTCACCACTTAGATCAAGTACTTTCTCATTAGTCACTCGATCTAAGCGTCTAATCTTCAGCATTCCTATATAGCACCACATTTAAAAAGCTTTTACTCTCTTCTTGTCTGAAACGTTTACCATCCACGTTTCAGTTTCAGACAAACGTCTTCATAACTTTAACAGTAAAAGATTCCTCATTTTCAGGAATGCGTCTAGCCAACGTGCATTTTATATCCTCTCTACTTTAGCCAATATTACTTATTTTACCGCCTAAGTACCAAAACTCATCTAACACTTTCAGTGCCTCATTTTTTAATATTTTTCTCTCACATTGACTGATTTAATTCACCTACATTTCAGTACCATTGTTTTACCTTTGTTGATATTCAGCTTGTAACCTCTTTTTAATACTTTATCCATTACGTTCAACTACACTTCCTTTGCCGTAACTAACAGAAATACAATGTTCAAACTAATAAGATTTTTTCTTTTCTTTTTTTAAATCGTGGTTTGCACATAGTTGTATTGTCACTTCCTTACAAAATCAGTGATAAACAGACCATTTTCAAGTATATAGTGACGTCACAATCAGATATATGATGACCCATAACCATAACCAAGCATTTCACATTAGTCTGTAGGTCTATGCATACCGTTGGCATCCACTAATAACACTTTCCTAGCTTTTCTTACCTTTTTAAAGGCACAAGCATAGTATACAAATAATAAAGCAAAATATTTTACTTATTCATCGTAATATTGACTTAATACAAAACTCGATTATATGGAATACTTTTAGTTTCTCCTCCGGGAGCAAGAATAAATATATTCTTAGGTGAAGCCACTTTTGAGCTAGCAACAAAATTCTGATCGAAGTAATTCATAGTCCGACGCAATCACACAAATTTCAAAAGGAAATGTTGACAGTGGGACAAACATAGCGATCTAAAATCCGCTATAGAAACCACTCTATATCACCCCTATACCTATGGCTTGATTGTCTAGCGAACTCAAATTTGTGGATATCTCGTAAACGACAATTCTCTACGGCTATTCTTACGTATCTCTCCCATTCCTATTGTCACTCCTACGAATGAAGAAGAGAAATTTGTTAACATCGAGTATAGATTTAAATGTCAGGAAGTCGTTTCTGAAAGTATTTGTATGGAGTGTAGCCATGTATGGAAGTGAAACATGGAAGAGAATAGAAGCCTTTGAAATGTGGTGCTACAGAAGAATGCTGAAGATTAGATGGGTAGACCACGTAACTAATGAGGAAGTATTGAATAGGATTGGGGAGAAGAGGAGTTTGTGGCACAACTTAACAAGAAGAAGGGATCGGTTGGTAGGACATGTTCTGAGGCATCAAGGGATCACCAATTTAGTATTGGAGGGCAGCGTGGAGGGTAAAAATCGTAGAGGGAGACCAAGAGATGAATACACTAAACAGATTCAGAAGGATGTAGGCTGCAGTACGTATTGGGAGATGAAGAAGCTTGCACAGGATAGAGTAGCATGGAGAGCTGCATCAAACCAGTCTCAGGATTGAAGACCACAACAACAACAACAATGAGTGAAACGTCGTCGGGGCTATCGCGGTTCAACATGGTATCTGTGAATTAGGCACTATTATTGAGCATATTCGATAATTTTTACATGTCCTTCTCAAACCCCGCTCCACATCCATTTCCGAATTTATAGCAGTCCTAGGGTTATCTTACCATCAAAGTACACTGCCTGACAAGAACAGTGAAGGACACAGAAGGGGAGTAAGAAACGAAATGAATCTTCAAGGGTTGAGAGATATTATGGTGTTATTTCAGTGATTACAAAATTTACAGAAACCTTGCCATTACGATCCCACTTACCAGCATGACGTTGCACCCTCTCTGGAGTTGGTGAATGCAGTGATTCTAGTGGGAAGTGTGTCGAAAACCATTGTATCCTCTCCTGAGACAAGCTGGCCCACAACTCTTGCAATTGCTCTTAAATATCCTCTACAGGCAGAACTGATGTCTAACCTGACACCACATATTCTGTCGGGGACAGATCTAGCGATGTTTCTGTCCATGAGAGTACCTCATCATGCAGGCAGTTCATAGAGAAATCTGCCATGTGTCGACGAGCATTGTCCTGTTGAAAAATGCCATCACAATACTGTCGCATGAGGACACAGGATGTCCGGGACGTCCCATTGTGCAGTCAAATTTCCCTCAATCACCATCAACCGTGACCTGAAGTCATACCCGATGGCTCCCCACACCATAACACCGGGAGCAACACCACTGTGCCTCTCCATAAAACCTGAAGAAGGGGACCTCTCCTCCGGTTGCCTTCATACACTCCAACGGTGGTCACCGGAGGTAGTGCAGGAACGTGATTTATCGCTGGACAGAATGTGAAGCCATTCATCAGCTGTAATTGTCATACTGACCACATGCTGACATGCCACCTCGGCCTTTGATGTCGGGCACAGAAAAGACAAAGACATCAAACTCAACGATTGTCTAGTGGTGGCTGTGGTGTCACAGCGCCCCCTACAAACAGGGCACCAGCTCTGTCCACAGTAAGACGAAGCAGGCAGCAGCCTCACTTCCACGTGAACGTACTGTCTTCCTGTGAAGGTGCATCTCTCCTAATGACGTCCACTCACTGCCTTCTGCCGATGACAGACCGTGAGGCCTGTGTACCGTACCAGTGCGAAAAACGCCAAAGCTTTTCTTCCAAACACACAAGTAGAGTACTCACAAAAAAACAACCATTAAATAGCCGCAGATAATGAAACAATGGCGCATAGCAATATGTGACGGTGATGATACACTACCTCAAGGAACAGTCCAAACTTCCGCCATCTAAACGTATTGTATGTTGCTAAGATTAGAGGAGCAGGCCAGTCCAGCTATGCCACTCGATTTTCTTCAAGCCGTGATGCCGTGGTTTCTGTTCCATGGATGTGAAAATTGTTATAGGCTGTATAAGAGGTCCAATTACAGACAGCTGTCACAGTATGGAAAGCAGGATATCGTTTAAAACATTTTGATTAACACACGAATATCGCCAGGCAATTGAAACGGCAGAATACAAAGTGAATTTTGTTTTATGAGGATTTGGCCATGGTTCAAGACTCATTTGTGTGCCTCACGTTTCGTCTCCTAATACTGGAGACATCATCAAAGGCTATACAGTTTCAGATAGCAGTTTCAGACTTAAACCAGATCAGCAAGTCAAACTCTTTATACGTACCCACGCAATGGTCCGATAGTGACGTCATCAGACACTTCCTACATCGTGGAGTCGTGCCGACGAACTGTTACGAAAACTATTTCTTAGTGCTGAGGTCCACAACCTTTCTAATTTCAATCCTTGTTCTTTGTTTTTGTGTTTTTGAATTTCTGTGGGCTCTCCATACGTCCTGGCACATATCGGCCGTGAATGCTTACGTCATATGGTCAGTCCGAATTACAGAAACACCACCTTCACAGAATTTCATTGTCACCACAAAACACGGATGTAAGTACCGTTCGCTAGACATCCGCTAGGCCCACACACAGCTGTCTGAGTGCTGCGTCACGCTTCCTGCCTCATCACCCAATGAAACAAGCTTCCACTACTCCACAGTCTACAGGTAGAATGTTTGCACTGCTCTGAACGACATCGCATATTCCTTACTAAGGACTTCTAGACAGCAAGGACGCCATAAAAATGGCGTTTTATTGCATCTCGACGGGTTATTCTGTCATGACCTCAGTGCAAGAGCTGCAATCCAGCTGGGCGTTTCCTTTCGCTCGGTTTAGCGATGCAACGTACGTCACTTAATAAAGGTAAGCCTTCCGGTCCAGATTGTACTTCGGAGCAAGCTGATGAAATGCCTATATTCTTAGTAGACAAAGATCCGTATCTGAAGACTAGATAGTTTCGGAGACCACACCAATACATAAGAAAGAGAAGAAAAGTTCCAGAAGGTTTTGGACAGCGTTTCTCACAATCGGGGTCTAGCAGAAATGCATGCCTATGGATTCATCTAGTAAAGCCATCAGAAGATCAAAGCGAATTGCAAAATGATTTAGACAAGAAATCTGTGTGTTGCGGACAATGACAGATGACTTTAAACAATAAACTTCACGGGAGTACTAAAATAATTCCATTAAAATTCGGTAACACGGTAAATAATACAAATTATAGATTGTCAGTTTAATTAAATACCTATCGATTATAATTAGAAACAACGTAAGTTCAATCTCTGATGTTGTGGGGAAGGCGAACTAAAGACTGCGAACTCATTGGCAGAACACTTCCAAGATGTAACAAATCTGCTAAAGAGACTGCCTAAACATGCTTTTCCGTCCTCTTATGGAGTATTACTACACGATAGATCTTTGCTATATGGAACTGACGGGGCACATCGAAAAATTTCAAAGAAAGGTTGCTCGTTATGGCGAAACGGGGGAGAGAATATGATGGATATCATAAGCGAGTTGGTTTGGCAATCTTTGAACCAAAGGTGTTTTTGATCACGCTGAGATCTTTTCAGGGAAATTTCAATCACCAATTCCTGATTCGCTTTATTGTCGGCGTGTGCATTTCACAGAGAATCTCAGGTGTGATTATGGCTAGATCTTCTCCTCAGACTTTCAAAATATTTTGTTGACTCCCGACTGAATAGGAAGAATGTCCATCGTAATAAAATAAGAGAAATCAGGGCTCTCACGGAATTATGTAGATTTTCCTTTTTCCCAGGTGCTATTCGAGAGTACAACGATCGGGAAAGACTCTGTAAGTGGTTCTATGAACTTTTTGCCGAACATTTAGGAGCGATTTGCAGAGTAATCCTGTAATATAGATAGATGTAGAACGCCTGAGGCCTTCAGAGCGCTAATAATACAGGCTGTCACATATTTTTAGAGTCAAAATTGTACAGATGGTGAGGCAACCGAATTTGACAATATTTTGAGTTACGGAAACGATAGTAGGAAATAAGTATTCAATTTCTTAGTGACTTAAATATTTATATATATTACAGGACAAACTAAATTTTTATAGTACCCATTCGAAGTGACGACCACCGGGCCTAGTCGACAGAATGGATTTGTAGGTTCAAAATCATTTGACCCCATTCCTTGCGCATATTGTTTACCGTAGGAGCGTAATTCCAGCATCACTTTGCTGTCGGGGAGTGCATTTAACGGAGAAGTTCAAGCGCACTTAATTCTAAATATTCTCCTCATACTATATTGTACGAATAGCACTTCGAAACCCGAGCTCTGGCTTACGCGACTAGCTTTCCCTTTTGGGTTTGTAGTGGACTGACCCGACAGCCAATCCACTATGGCTCTGAGCACTATGGGACTTAACTACGGAGGTCATCAGTCCCCCAGAACTTAGAACTACTTAAACCTAACTAACCTAAGGACATCACACACATCCATGCCCGAGGCAGGATTCGAACCTGCGACCGTAGCGGTCACGCGGTTCCAAACTGAAGCGCTTAGAACCACACGGCCACACCGGCCGGCCCAATCCACTATGACTTGTAGCCGAATAGCACGCGTTAAGCTCACGCAGACTGGCGTGAGGTCTGGAACAGTTAAGGGACTTGATAGTAGCAAATAAAGTACGTAGTTGATGTAATACTTAACTTTAATCCACAATTGGTGTACATCGCTCTTGACGGTACATGTTTTAATATCTCAATATAAACTGGTAATGGCGCCTTGCTAGGTCGTAGCAAATGACGTAGCTGAAGGCTATGCTAACTATCGTCTCGGCAAATGAGAGCGTATTTGTCAGTGTAGCTTCGCTAGCTAAGTCGGTTGTACAACTGGGCCGAGTGCTAGGAAGTCTCTCTAGACCTGCCATGTGGCGGCGCTCGGTCTGCAATCACTGACAGTGGCGACACGCGGGTCCGTCGTATACTAGCGGACCGCGGCCGATTTAAAGGCTACCACCTAGCAAGTGTGGTGTCTGACGGTGACACCACAGGGTTTTATGCACAATGATAAATTTCTCTTACTTAAGAGGACGCTTTTTGCGAAACTTTTCTCTGTAGGGATGACTAGGACAACCTTACAAGCGGGGTAAGATGACAAATCATTTAGTCTGAGTTCAATCTTATGGATACTTCTAAAGCTTCGCACGGTGAGTCACTGAAAATTTGCACAACGAAACCATTGTCGCCAGACCTGTATGTCAGTAAGCTTTTATGGAATAACTCAAAATATAAGTTAATCTTTATTCTGTATGGCTAAACAGACAATATACGTTTCACGATCACTATTTATCTGTGTCTGATTATTATTAATCCTGCTCCAAAAATCAAACACTCTTAATATAGCCGACTGGGGCAAGTTGACTGGGCCAAGTTGCCGACTTCACCTTCTGTACGGTACTGCTTATTTCAAAGCAGCTACCGGCTGTATAGCAATTAATGGTTTCAAAGACGCTGAGATCGAATCTTTCACCCAAAACGTTGTCCAAGTATTTTTCTTTTTAAGTCATTGACTGAAGGAAGGCACAGTCCGTTTAATAATATCGGCTGTAAAAGCGGTGCTGCTTCATAAGGAAGCACACAAGGTGGAACAAGGTTGTTTAAAAGGACAAATAAAACTTACAAAGAAAGTACATTGCAGCGTTGTGCGTGTGATGAGATACGTTGATCCTCCACCAAATCTTACACGTGGTAGGATGAGGATAGCTCAGATTTTGAATGAGAAAAATTTATCTCTGATGTTTGTTGATGAAAAACACTAATCTAGGGTTATATTAATTTTTAACACGGTTATCTTTCATCATTCATTATTCAGTACGATATAAATAAAGATGTTTAATTGACTCATTTGCTGTCCTACAAATTATAAGAATACAAAATCTATTTCATTTTTGTCAGTACTGCAGTCTTGGCCCACTCGTTTCCGTCTCTCCCCATTTCCGAGTGGAACGTCCGTCCCGATAGCTTAATGGTCAGCGTGACGGCTTGCCGTCCTATGGGCCTGGGTTCGATTCCCGGCTGGATCGGAGATTTTCTCCGCTCAGGGACGGGTGTTGTCTTCATTATCATTTCATCCCCATCCGGCCCGTAGGTCGCCCAATGTGGTGTCGACTGTAATAAGACCTCCACCAAGGCGGCCGCACCTGCCCCGTAAGGGGCCCTCCGGCCAATGACGCCAAACGCTCATTTTTTCCGAGTGGAACTAGAAGGGAAATGACTAGCACTGGTACAAAGCACCCTCCACACGCGCTGTATGTTAGGTTTCAAAGGATGTAAATGCACATAGAGATACAGAGATTCAGAAATATAATTTTGACGCTATGGCTTTTGGCACTCAGTATTTAGTGTTCTTTTTGCCTTTCTCAAGCGCAGTAACATTGGTTCAAAAGGTCAATGACCCATGTAAATAATGCAAAATGATCTCACATAATCGTAGTCTGCGGCGCTTAGTTTCTTCTGCTGTCAACCATCAAAAATGTGTGGGAACAAATGTGATGGGAAGGAAGGGTGGGGGCAGGCGGTTTTGTGGGCGGGGGAGGGAGGGGGTTGTGCCTCGTTGATTGTATCAACTGACCCTGCAAAAGTTCTCGGACAGCGTAACTGTAGCACGACGTCCTGAAAATTCTGCAGGACCTGACCATCATTTTGCAGGACAATGCTCAAGCACGTACGGTGCAAGCTATTACTGATTTGTTTGGCTGATGGGGCTGCTAAGTGCTACACCACCTACTGCACTCCCCTAACGTAAGCCCTCGTGAGTTCAACTGGATTTCTAAACTGAAGGAAACACTTCACGGCATTCGCTTCAGAACTGCTACAAAGCAGCAATAGACCGCGCAGCTCAAACTGTCAACACAACTGGCACTGCTAAGTCTATCCTACGACTTCCACATCGCTGGCAACGGGTTATACACAATGCTGGTCAGTAAAACTTTGAAACACGTATCTATTTTGCACGAGCTGTAAATAAATAGTTGCCACTATTAAAGTTCCAGCCCTCGTACATTCCACAATCCATTGTATATTGCATGGTACCTGTATTAGAGTTTGTCTGTCCTTCTCCACTCGCGGACCGAGCGAGGGAAAAATGAATATCTCTAAGTTTCTGTATGCATCCTCTGAAGTGAAGAGTTTGCCACGAGAGGGGAAGCGTGACGGGCCACATCAAACCAGTTAGAAGGGTTCACAAAAAATAAACCTTATCTCTGCTATCTGCTTAATGACGGTAACTTGGAAAGGTCCTGCAAGAAATTTACAGCGGGAGTACGGATGCGTCCAGTTACCTTAAAGCAACATGCAATACAAGCACTGATGTTTACCTATTTAAGTCAATAATATGGCAACTTTGTTTAATACATCATAATTCAAGGTGCTAAAACAACTTTTTGTTCAGTGCCAGATGATAGTCCATACAGACTTAGCACATTTCAGTAAAGTGCATGCAGCAACTGATGGTGTATGAAAAAATGTTTTTCGTTATCTTATGCTGATGATCTCTTCCTGGGATAGTCAAATGTTGAATACAGATTCTCTAAATTTACATTATGTAGTACACTCATCTACCGGAACATTTTGACCACCATTACTACCACCTACCTAACAGCCAGTATGGCACCGATGAAAGTCGCGACGCGTCGTCCCATGGAAGCAATGGGGCCTGGTATGTCGCTGGAGGGAGTTAGCACCACATCTGCATACAGAAGTCACTTAATGCCCCCAAATTCAGGGGAGGAGGTGATCAGCTCTGACGCCACATTCAATCTCATTCCAGGTGTGTTCGATCGGGTTCAGATCTGACGAATTGAGTGCCCAGCACATCAACTGGAAGTCGTCATGTCTTCCTCGAAACAGTCCATCACACTTCTGGCCTTGTGACCTGCCGCATTATCTCGCTGAAAAACGCCACTGCCGTTCGGGAAACGTGATCGTCATGAAGGGGAGTACGAGATCTGCAGCCAGTGTACGATACTCCTTGGCCGTCATGGTGTAGTGCACGAGCTCCACTGCACCGATGGATGTCCTCGTGGATATTCCCGAGAGCTTAATGGAGCTGCCACCAGCTTGTCTACTTTCGCAGTACAGGTGTCAAGGAGCTGTTACCATGGAGGACGAGGATTCGCGCTCTCCCATCGGAATGGTGAAGAAATCGGGATTCATCAGACCATGCAACGCTCTGTCGCTGGGCCAACATTCAGTTTCGATGGTCACGTGCCCATTTCGGTCGTAGCTGCCGATGTCGTGATGGTGTTAACATTGGCACATGCTTGGATCGTCAGCTGCGGAGGCCCCTCGTTAGAAGTGTTCAGTGGACTGTGTGTTCAGACGTACTCTAACCAGCAATATAGTATGATGTTAGTTCCGCAACAGTTCGCCGCCTGTCCTGTTTTAGCAGTCTGCCCAGCCTACGACGTCCAATATCTATATTGACGGGTGGCCGCCCAACACTATGACGTGAGGACGTTGTTTCACCTTGGTTTCGTCACATGTTGAAGACAACTCACCACAGCACTCCTCGAACACCCGACAAGTCGTGTGGTTTCCGAAATGCTCGTGCCGAGTCTCTGGGCATCACAATCTGCCTTCGGTCAAACTCAGGCAAGTCGCGCGTCTTCCCCATTCTACCCACTTACAGCAGTCTCACTGATAATACGTGCGCCCTTTGTGTGCGTGTGTGTGTGTGTGTGTGTGTGTGTGTGTGTGTGTGTGTGTGGTGTGAGTGACTAGGAGGCATTCCTCACCAGGCGACGCTACTATCGCCTGGATGGGCGGATAGTAGAACGGTGGTCAAAGTGTTCTGGCTCATCAGTGTATACTATCTCAATTGTACGCTACACTTTACTGTCGACGGGTGCAGTACATACTACATCGTGTTGCTGTTGCTCCTTGCTACCATGGCAAATATTACAAAAAAGTGGTCATGGGAACTAAATCCTATTTCTTCCAAGGATTTCCATTTAAGCTCCCCAAGCATTTCTGTGATACTTTCATATTGGCTATTTCGTCCTATTACGAATCCAACGGCCTGTCTCTGGATTCTTTAGATATCAGTGAAATATCAAATGGTTCAAATGGCTCTGAGCACTATGGGACTGAGGTCATCAGTCCCCTAGAACGTAGAACTACTTAAACCTAATTAACCTAAGGACATCACACACATCCATGCCCGAGGCAGGTTTCGAACCTGCGACCGTAGCTGTCACGCGGTTCCAGACTGAAGCGCCTAGAACCGCTCGGCCACTCCAGCTGCCGTGAAATATCCAGCTGACAACAATGCCAACACTGGAACAATTAGAATCACTCGCACTAGTGTTTTGTATGTGATTTCTTTTATAGATGTATTGCATTTTCTCAGAACCCTGCACACAAATCAAAGACTTTCTTCCGCCTCCCTTAATACCGATTTTACGTGATCAGATCATTTCATACCGTTTCTTAGCATTATCACTAAATATTTCTACAATATGACGTGCTTGTAATCGTATACAACCGAGTTCTTCCTCTTCACAATGGACTTTACTTAGACATCAGACATGCCTTGTTTTATGTGCTCCGCCATGAATTCCTCTTCTCCAGCAGCCTCTTTATCTCGGATTAGCACTTGCGCCCAACGTCCTCAGTTCTGTTGTATGTGTTCCAGTTTGTGTCTTCCCGTACATTTTTTAAATGTATACAGCTCCCTCAAGTATAATAGAAGTTATTCCTTGATGTTACGTATATACACTGAAGCGGCGAGTGAAAATTTGTACCAAGGCTGGGAATCGAACATGGGTGTGCTGCTTACTAGGCATGAACACTAGCCACTAAGCCACCATGGCACAGCGTTTCGCACAGCTGTATGGATTACCTTGGCACGCCTCCCTTCTCGATCCAAGTTCTGCCTTTCCAGCTTACTTTAAATTCAACCTTACGCACGAACGGAATTGCCGAGGCTATCCATGTTCTGGAATAGGACCTCGGCATCGAATTTAAAGTAGACTGGGGCGGCAGTTAGAATCTGGAATGAGGACGGAGGTGTGCCAGGGTAACCCATACAGGTGTGCAAACAGATGTGCCAAGGTGGCATAGTGGCTGACGCACCTGCCTAGTAAGTCGGGAACCCGGGTTCGACTCCCGGTCTTAATACAAATTTTCACCCGCTGCTTCAGTCTATGCACATTAAATCATATCTGTACGAGAAGAGTAAAAATTCTGAAATTACGTCATTCTATTCCTTGATACCTTAGCACAAATTCAATCGTTCTGTCCCCTCTCCTTGTCAAATGTCTTCCACATTTTCACTCCTCAACGATTCTCCCGTGAACATCCCCGTTTCTTATCGTAACACTTCGTCTAATTTTTCAACATTCTTGTACAGCACAACATCTCAAACGCTTCTAGTTTCTCGCTTTTCAGCTTCCCCACAGCCCATAATTCACTTGCTTACAGCCGGCCGCTGTGGCCGAGCGGTTCTAGGCGCTTCAGTCTGGAACCGCGCGCCTGCTACGTTAGCAGGTTCGAACCATGCATCTGGCATGGATGTGTGTGCTGTCCTTAGTTTAGTTAGGTTTAAGTAGTTTCTAAGTCTAGGAGACTAATGACTTCAGATTTTCAGTCCCATAGTGCTTAGACCCATTTGAACCAATCACTTCCTTACAACGCTGTGGTCCTAACGTATTTTAGTAGAAAATTCTTCCTCGAATTAATGCCGACGTTTGATAATCGTGTACTTTTTTTGACCAGCAATTTAGATAGGCGATACATTTATCGACATTTAAAGACAGTTGTCATTCATTTCCTGTGCTGTAGACAACAGCATCGTCAACGAACAACAGAATCCTGAGGCACACCCAATTTTACTTTCGTGACTTTTCGCATGTTGTTCTCCATTGTTTTAGAATGAGAATTTTATTTGTGGCTCCACAGCACTACATGCGATTGCGGATCAATGATGTAACAAAATGATGTTTTTTAGCATTTGCTATATACAATTAATATCGACGTTCCATAAAGCATACTGACAATATGTTTATGATGATGTTACTCTTCGCTCGTACCTGAAATTGTCTTCTCAGCTGTATGTAAGACATTCTTTCCAACCTTTTAGATGTAGATTATTATACTTTCAGTTATAGATTTTATTAATAATTCTATTTCATAGATAAGTAACAGAAATACGTAAGTGTTTGTACAGACACAGTTGACATTCAATTCATTTCGACTATGCTGATACGTCTCAACGCTTCTCTCATAGCCCTCCTCACACTACATTTCGCATCGTGTAATTTTTGTTTGTATGCATGTCAATGCTATGTACATTATAGTTTGGGCAAGCTGTCCGAAAATATCGAATCCCTCCTGTTTCCCATTTCATCCTTCGGCGTACTTTACGATATATTTCTATAATACTAACGTCTGTGTCGTTCTTGGAACTGTCCCGAATTAAGGTTGCTTATACGAAATTTCACAGTTTTCTCACTATTTCTAAGTATTGTTCACATTCGTATAATTAGGTTTGTACTATTTTGAAGTTGTCGCAAATAATACATTTAGTGTAATTTAAAATGTACGTTTTAACTATCACGAATCAACATGCGAACTATGCGTAGACTTGTGTATTGTCTCTGAGTGCATGTCTGGCAGAAGTTAGAACAGCTGATCGTGACTTCAGTCTGTATGTTGATGTTAACAGTAGATAAGTTATTTTTCGCACACGATACGGTAGGCTTGTATAGTGAAAAGAGGGAATCTTCGTCCTCGAATCATATTGCATACAGATCTGTTGCATATTGTACTACCCTGTCGTTTGAATTCGATACACAGCATACTGTTTTTCATTTGTGGCTTTACATGTGGATTGGTAATTTGTACACCACATTTCGTGCGACATGGTGCATACTGTTAATGGTTAAGAATCTGTCATCACTGATCTTTTGAGTTCTCTAAAGTGTATACAAGTTACGAATTAGTATTCCATGTTGGTTCTTGATAACGACATGGTAGCGGAAATTGTCCAATAGCACAGCACATAAATAGCCACAACGGACAGTGTTTCCTTTTACGAAATACTTGAAGGATGTGGACTCACAGCTAAAGAAGCTGTTACAGTGTTTTTTCTGTACATGTCAGTTTCACAGCTAAATTTAGTTTGTACTTTATTTACCTACATTTTACCCTTTTCGACTCGCCCCCGCAGCCGCGTCGCGACTTCCGGTGCAGAAGGACCTGGTTTCGATTCCCGGTACGTCCTTAGATCTCTTTCGAGATAGGGAGTCCTGGAAGGGTTTCGTTCAGCCTTGTGTGGGCAAATGAGGAGCTGCTTGAATAAAGCAGCAGTAGTAAAATTAACACCAATTTACTAGCCAACAGCCGGCTGTTGTGGCCAAGCGGTTCTAGGCGCTGCAGCCGGGAACCGCGCGACTGCTACGGTCGCAGGTTCGAATCCTGCCTCAGGCATGGATGTGTGTGATGTCCTTAGGTTAGTTAGGTTTAAGTAGTTCTAAGTTCTAGGGGACTGATGACCTCAGATGTTAAGTCCCATAGTGCTTACAGCCATAGCTATTGTTCCTTATTTTTTTGAATTTCAGGGCTGGCACTGTTAAAGTGAAGTACAGAGTAACACGAAAGTCCATCAATAGTTGAAAATTCAATATTTCATGGAATAATGTAGGTAGACAGATAAAAATTGACACAGATGCTTGAAATTACTTGGGGTTTTTCTGAAACCAAAAAAGTGCACAAATTGACCAATAAATAGCATTTCATATGATGCAAAAGAAATATAACAATTGATTTTTAGCAATGACAATGTTCTTTAGAACAAGTGCTCAACAAGTCGGTCGTCATTCATCAACAATCCTGTAGTCAAGGGACCATGTTGTGAACAGCAGTGTACGCCATATTTGTAGGCATGGCGAGAAATTGACATCGGATGTTGTCTTTCAGCGTCCCTGACGAGGTCGGACGATTGAGGTAGACTTGCGACTTGAGATAACCTCCCAACAAATAATCATAGGGATTGAGGTCTAGGGAGCAGCGAGGTCAAGCCTGACGGAAGTGGCTGCTCGGCACGTGATCCTTGCCAAATGATGTGCTCAAGAGATCTTTAATGCGTACTGCAATATGGGGTGGAGCACCATCTTGTATAAAAGTCGTGTCTTCCAGCAGGTACCTATCAGACAGGCTAGGGATGATGCGATTCTGTAACATACCGGCGTACCTCGCTCCAGTCGCTCTTTCAGTTTTAAAAGAAGCACCGAACATTTCCTAGAAGAAAAGGGGTTGGATCGCGACTTATGTGGTAAATCCACACCACACCGTGACTTCCTCATCATACAATGGGGTTTCCACAGGAGTTCTAGCATTTTCGGTAGCCCAGTTGTGCAGTTCTAGTTGTTGACAGATCCTTGGATTTTCAAATTGGCTTTGTCGGTCCTCAGCACGTTATACAATCAGTCACCGTAATTCCCCCATTTTCTGGAATGCCCACACCGCAAATGCTCTCCGCGTCATAAAATTGGTAGTCGACGCATCTGACTCCCTGTTCCACTACTCATTTTATACACGATTGTCACATGGAGTCACTGACGTATTACTGTCCATCGCCATCTGTTGGACAGTTTTTGTACTCGTTTCTGGTTTCAATAGACTCACATATCGTTTCAGGAATGTGTATCAATTTTTACTTCTCTACCTACTTTATTCCGTGAATTACAGACATTTGGGTCATTTGCAGGAAATAGGCTATTCTTGAACGTCACTAGCATGATTACATTGTAAATAGAAAACCATTAACTACGTTTCGCAATAACTCTTCAGTCGTTTAGGTTTATTTATTTTGATTTTTAAGCGTAAATGTAGCTACAGAAGATCAGATCGAGAATACTGATAAAATAACACTGCATGTATACGTGCTTGAGGGTGACATAATACGTATTCATATCTTTTACCTATTTTTCTCATAGAATAGTATGAGTAGCTGCTGGTAAACCTTTCGGGATTTGAGGTCATGGTCCAAGAAACTCTTCTGTTCCTGGGGTTTTGTCCAGGACTGCACTGGATGAAACGTCAGGAACAGAAGAGTTTCTTGGACCATGACCTCAAATCCCGAAAGGTTTACCAGCAACTATGTAATCCGGTCGTGAAAGCCTTCATTCTATGAATAACACGTGTGCTCGACAGATGTGTGGTCTCTTCCGTCAACTTTAATAATACGAGTAGAAGGCTTCTGGTTGTCTTTTCGCTTTACATTAAAAATGTCGCAACTCAGTCTATCAGAATTATGGCCAAATTTTCACATGGGGTCGACAACTGGGAATGATATTTTGTAGTATATGTTTTTTACCCTTAAAATATGAGGACAAGTTCGTGGTGTTTCCTTGTAGGGCATAATACCTGAGTGGAGGTTTTACGTTTCTTTGCGCCTGGTTTCAGGGTCGCAGCCCTATTAGCAAGTGACAGGCTAGATTCGTGGAGAAATGATTGCTTGGTGATGAAGCAGCGACCACGAAAATACTCGCAAAGAATGACACATAAATTACTGAAATGAAACTGAATGTATTGGGTTGGTGCTTGAGTTCGTAGCGTTTTTCCATAATTTTAAGAAACAAAAGAAATACATATAACAGAGACTTCAGTCATCAATAATATATTCTCCTTCACTATTTACAGCACTCTGTCAATGCTAAGTTCTCGATTCCGCGATTGTAGAAAACAAGTGGTTTCGAAGTGAAGAACTCGGTGCACATTTTCATCCAGGAAGGTGCACATTTTCATCCAGAAAGGAAGTTCCTTGAAGGTTATTCGATAGAGAGCGGTCAAGGTGAAAATTTGAGTTTTCAAGATCAGGTGAAAAAGGTGGGTGCGGAATGAAGTCCCAAACCAACTTCCGTGTAATGTTTCTGTCAGTGTAACAGAATGAAGGCTGGCCTTATCGCGGAGTGTATCAGTTTACACAGCCTTCCTGCTCGTGTCCTTGGACTGTATCTGCAAGACTTCTCAACTATTCACAATAAACGTTAGCATCGATGGTTATACCTCGGGGAAGCAATTCCTAGTACACCGTACCGTCGCTGTTCCACTAGATGCATAAGATTATCTTTTTTGGATGTGCGCAGGTTTTAGTATGGGGAGGTCCTTCTTTGTCTGGGCTCAACTATTCCTTTCTTTTCATTACGTTAGCATAAAGACATTATTTCGAGTCACCAATGACGATATAGGATAGGAATGGTCGGTATAGTTCACGAGCCAACTGATGACGAATAAGGAGAGCTGCACATATGGGCCCCTGATGACTTTTGTGATTTTTTCTTACAGCCTGCGGTACCCATGCACACGATTTTTGAACCTTCTCGAAATGTCGCACTATGGTGGAATGATCACACTTCATCACATCTGCCAGTTCTCGAGCACACTGACGTGGATCATTGTGGATTAATGAGTTTAAATGCTCTTCATCAAACCCTGAAGGTCTTCCTGAAAGTGGAGGGTCACTAACGTCAAAACGATCCTCCTTAAAACGAGAAAACCATATATTGCCGTTCTCCGTTCAATGGTGCAAGTATTTCTGGCTGTCTCCGCTCCTGTCACCCCTCTATTGAAGGATATGTCGGGAACGTTCCGATTTCCGCACTTGGTACTCCATTTTATAGTGTTCACAGCTCCACTCAGTATCTTCTTAATGACAAAATGACAATACGTAGCCGGCCGGAGTGGCCGAGCAGTTCTAGGCGCATCAGTCTGGAACCGCGCGACTGCTACGATCGCAGATTCGAATCCTGCCTCGGGCATGGATGTGTGTGATGCCCTTAGGTTAGTTAGGTTTAAGGGGCTCCGGAACGCCCTATACTTGCAATGTTAAAATAACGCTTATAAATTACATCTTTCCTCACAAAGTATTTGAGGTAGGAAGTTGAACTTTTTACAGATTATTTATTGGAATATTGGCTACAACTTAACACAGGGATTTTACAAAATTTTAGTTCAGTTATTAAAGATGATTTTTTTTCAATTGTAATGAAAATACACAACATTTTTGCAATTTTTTATTTATATATTCAAAAATATACAGTTTTTTGGAAAAAGGCTGTGTTAAATTATGCAGAAGGTACTGTGTAACATTTACTGAAAGTTTGAAAGAAATATGTTTGGAAGATCCTTAGAAAACATGTAATTAGTATGAGAAAATAAAAGTTTTGGGAATCGAGCGACAAAGATTGGATTAACTTTTTAGTGCATTCCAGATCCATAGGATGGATTATCTTCATCCTTTGCATACTCCTCCTCCAGCTTCCTCTTGTTCCTCCTCCTGTTTACTCTTGCTTGTATTTCTAGACTCTTTACAGCCCTGTCTGCAGCCCGAAGGCGTTCCTTGTCTAAAGCAAGCATCGCTCGTACCATGTTAGAACCTATCTTCATTCCCATATTTCTAAATACCTTGCACCTTACAATGTTGCCATCATTGAAAGTCGCAACAGCATCATACACACCAAAGTGAAGTGTTTCTATTCCAACAAATACAGTCTTGGGGATTCTCGACCATATAACACTATTTACACTTTCATTGGGGTTTTGAGTTTTTCCGTGAATACACTTTTTCAACAGTTCAGGTGCTGCTAAGTCTCTGAAAATAGGTTTTATCACCTCCATTAGTGCATGAGGCAGACTATGCTTATGAGTGTACACTTCACCAGTTAGCAATCCTTTGTTATATTTACACCAACTGTCTTCTTCTTTGGGACACAAGCTATGTTGGAGATTTTCATCGGTTGAAGAAGTATGAAAAAAAAGAGCCCAAACAGCCTTCTTCATTTCGTCGACACTTTGTGTATTTTGCCTAATAGCCTTTACTTTTACTCATTATTATACTTCAACAAAACAGAGACTCAAGAAACAGAATTAATTACGAATATTTTCGAGATAACGACAGAGTAAATAAACATGAAACAATCGACAATCACACCAGCGATATATATTGAACCATCACAGGTTAGCCACAACACATACTTTATCTCACATCACTAAAATGTACCTGATGAACACGGACGTTAATAATAACACCATTTGACAGCAGTTTAACAGCGCCACAGTGGGTCACGCCCATGTAGAACACATTTCAAAAAAAATTTAAAAATAGTTGTAGTCTTCGGAATTGAATAAATTATATATCTATTAAAGGGTAATAGTCTGCAGATTCAGAAAACGCAAAAAAGTAAAAATTGAACTTTTCATGATTTTGAGCCTTTCCGGAGGCTAAGTTCTAGGGGACTGATGACCTTAGATGTAGAGTCCCATAGTGCTCAGAGCCATTTGAACCATTTTGAATAATACGTTAACTCAAATAGGAACAGTCAACTGCAAATAAAATGACCATCGATAAATAAATCGGTAGCAACCGGAATACCAACATGGAAAACAAAAACCCTGCGAACTTATGCACGAACATAGTAGCAGTGTAAATGCTGTTGACGGATAAACCACTTACGTGCGTGTCGAACATTTGGTGTCTAGTGCAAACTACTGGGTTCAGTTAGTCGCATATTAATCGAGTCAATCACATATCTACTTCGTAAGACTCGGTAGACCTTTGACCGCACGTTTAGTTGAAATATACGCGCCGTGGCTGTCGAAGTTGGCGATTCTGCACCGGCTCGCGGCGCTGAGCTGTCGGCGTGCAGTTGGCAGCTGTGAGATAAGGACGGCCGCGGAAGCGGTGGGGCGAGCCGCCGTGGCGTTCGGCGCCTGCGCTTGTGAGTCGCGATAGCCCGGCGCCCGCTTATCTGGCCCGCGGTTCGCCAAACCAAGCAGCGGACAGCGCCGTTCTCAGAGCCGCGCGGCCGGCCTGCGTCACTGCTGTGACGTCACAGGATGGCCAACGCCGCCGTGACGGGGGCTTGCGATCCACTACAATATACACCGAGATGGCAGGAGTCATGAGATACCTCCTAGTATCGTGTCGCATCGTCTTTTGCCTGCGTACTGCAGCAACTCGACATCGCATCGGATTCAACAAGTCGTTAGGACTTGTTATTGTTGTTGTGGTCTTCAGTTCAGAGACTGGTTTGATGCAGCTCCCCATGCTACTTCCATCCTGTGCAAGCTTCTTCATCTCCCAGCACCTATTGCAACCCACATCCTTCTGTATCTGTTTAGTGTATACATCTCTTGGTCTCCCTCTACGAATCTTACCCTCCACGCTGCCCTCCGATACGAAATTGGTGATCCCTTGATGCCTCAGAACATCCCCTACCAACTAATCCCTTCTTCTAGTCAAGTTGTGCCACAAATTTCTCTTTTTCCCAAATCTGTTCAGTACCTCTGCAATAGTTATGTGATCTTGAAAAAAGAGACAGCATTGGTCGTATATTTTTTCAAGTATACCTGTTACCTGGTCGTAGTGCACAAGACAACATGGAGTCACCAATCAATAGTTATGTGATCTACCCATCTAATCTTCAGCATTCTTCTGTAGCACCACATTTCTAACGCTTGTATTCTCTTCTTGTCCAAACTATTTATCGTCCATGTTTCACTTCCATACATGGCTACACTCCATACAAATACTTTCAGAAAAGACTTCCTGACCCTTAAATCTATACTCGATGTGAACAAATTTCTCTTCTTCAGAAACGCTTTCCTTACCATTGCCAGTCTTCATTTTATATCCTCTCTACTTCGACAATCATCAGTTATTTTTCTCTCCAAATACCAAAACTCATTTACTACTTTAAGTGCCTCATTAACTAATCTAATTCCCTCAGCATCACCCCACTTAATTCCAGTACATTCCAGTATCCTCGTTTTGTTTTTGTTGATGTTCGCTGGCCGGTGTGGCCGAGCGGTTCTAGACGCTTCAGTGTGGAACCGCGCGACCGCTACGGTAGCAGGCTCGAATCCTGCCTCGGGTGTGGATGTGTGTTATGTCCTTAGGTTAGTTAGGTTTAAGTAGTTCTAAGTTCTAGGGGACTGATGACCTCAGATGTTAAGTCCCATAGTGCTATGAGCCATTTGAACGATTTTTTGTTGATGTTCATCTTATATCATCCTTTCAAGACACTGTCCATTCCGTTCAACTGCTCTTCCAGGTCCTTTGCTGTCTCTGACAGAATTACAATGTCATCGGCGAAACGTCGAAGTTTTTATTTCTTCTCCATGGATTTTAATTCCTACTCCAAATTTTTCTTTTGTTTCTCTTACTGCTTGCTCAATATACAAATTGAATAACATCGGGTATAGGCTACAACCCTGTCTCACTCCCTTACCAATCACTGCTTCCCTTTCATGCCCCTCGACTCTTGTAACTGCCATCTGGTTCTGTACAAATTGTAAATAGCCTTCCGCTCCCTGTATTTTACCCCTGCCACCTTTAGAATTTGAAAGAGAGTATTCCAGTCAACATTGTCAAAACCTTTCTCTAAGTCTACAGATGCTAGAACCGTAGGTTTGCCTTTCCTTAATCTATGTTCTAAGTCTTAGGGTCAGTATTGCCTCGCGTGTTCCAGTAGTTCTACGGAATCCAAACTGATCTTCCTCGAGGTCAGCTTCTACCAGTTTTTCCATTTGTCTGTAAAGAATTCGCGTTAGTACTTTGCAGCCGTGACTTATTAAACTGATAGTTCGGTAATTTTCACATCTGTCAACACCTGCTTTCTTTGGGAGTATCTTGCACAAATCAGTCGTCCATAATTCCGAATATGTTGCAGGTGCAGGACGTTCTTCGCGAACTGATCTCTCGATCATGTCCCATAAATGTTCAATGGGAATCATGTCGGGCAATATCGGTGCCGACAACATACGCTCGAATTGTCCAGAAGGTTCTTCAGACCAATTGCAAACATTTGTGGCCTGATGACATGGCACATCGCTTTTCGGGAACATGAAGCACACGAATGAATGCAAATGTTCTGCAAGTAGCCGCAGACATAACCATCTCCCTGGTTCTGTGGGACCAGGGACCCAGTCCATTTCAGTCTACACTACTCTGGAGCCACCACCACCTCCCACAGCGCCTTGTTGACAACTTGGGTTCATGGCTTCGTTGACTCTTCGCTAGAGCCGAACCTTGAAATCAGCATTTACAGCTAAAATTGGCACTCATTTGACCAGTCCACGGTTTTCCAGTCGCCTAAGGTCCAACCGGTATGGCCACGAGCCTAGGAGAGTCGCTGAAGGCGTTGTCATACTGTTCGATCGTCTGCTGACATAGCCCATTAACGCCACATAAACGGATACGTTCGTCGTTCGTCCCACATTTATTCCTGTGATTATTTTGTTCAGTGTTGTTTGTCTATTATCACTGTGCCCGTGCTGAGACTTAATGGATGAAATTTGATATTCTCGGCACGCCCTTGACACTGCGAATCTAGGAAACTAGAATTCCCTAGCGATATCCGAAGCGGAATGCCCTATGCGTCTATCTCCAAGTGGCATTCCGCCTTCAAAGTGTGATTGTTCCCGTCGTGCGACCATAATCACCTTCGCCAATGAGCTGCCCTTTTGTACCTTGTATGCGCTATACTACCGCCATTAGTACCTGAATGTAGTATATCCGTAACGTCCTACTGTCATGTCACAACATCATGAAATACAAAACTCGCTCTCTACAGGTCGAAAAGTGGACTGTACGATCTGTTAATCCGGCAGGTAGGTTAGAAAATTTAAAAGGGAAGCGGATAGGTTGATGAGCACATGCTTATTAAAACAAAATCGAACAGGGGCAACGCAAGAGCAGGTGTAATAATAAGAAAATAGGAATGCGGGTAGGCTACTACAAGCAGCGTAGCCAAGATTGAGACGAAGCCATTACTCACCACAGCATTACAAATCTATGAAGAAATTTGAAGAATGTTTGAGAAGGAAAAATAGTAGGGCAATGTGGACTTGAGGAAAGGAATGATAGAGAAAGCCAACTACTAGAATTTTGCGCAAAGCGTAATTTAATCATCGCTAACACTTGGTTTTAAGAATATTAGAAGAAAGCTGTAAACGTGGAAGAGATCTGTGGGCACTCTGAAGCTTTCGAATTACATACGTAAAGATAATATGGAGCTTTCGGAATCAGGTTTTAAACTGTAAGATAAGGACTCCGACTTCAATTTGTTGTTTATGGACTGTAGATTAAAACCGAAGATATTGCGAAAATGTAGAAAATTAAGGAGATGGGATCTGGATAAGTTGAAAGGACCAGAGGTTGTAGGCTTTCAGAGAGAGCGTTAGGCAAGTTGGTTGACACAGAGGAAAGGAATAAGGATGAAGATGAATGCGTAGCTTTGAGGGATGAAATAGTGAAGGCAGTGGAGGATCAAACAGGTAAAAAGATAAGGTGTACCCTTGGATATCACAGAAGATATTGCATTTAACTGGTGAAAGAAGCAAGTATAAAAACGCAGCATGAAATTTTCTGTAGTCATTTCCCTTTAGGTCACTCCGGAGGTTACTCCTAGGTATTTCGCAGTAGTTCTTGTTTCCAGAGATTTGCCGTCAGTATTGTAACCTAAGAGTAGGGAATCCTTTCGGCTGTTTGTGCAAAATACATTATATTTATTTGCGTTCAGGGCCTACTACCAGTCCATGCACCAGTTGCAGACGTTGATGAAATAACCAGATAAGTCACGTTAACAGACATACGAGTAAAACAGCTGACAAACTTTATTACTTGATCTTGGTTTTTCCTAAAATTTATCTAAGCCACCAACATACCGTAATAGACAATTACATTCCCAAATAAAGATTTATTATGATATTAATTGGATTTTAAAATATGGTACCTGTCTCGCCCTTGCACCAAACAAATTTGTGTTTTGAATATGATGTCAAAAAAAGCAAAAAATAACAATTAACTAAAGAAACAACAACTATTAGTAATTCATAGGTTACTGAATATGAGGAGCCTGAGAATTACACAACAAAAAGTGGGAACCCTATTAAATATATAGGTGTGGGAGGTTAATAAAAAGTTCCTTGTGCCCCTTCTTCAGAAAAATTGTATGTGGCATCCGTAACACTTCCTTGGCAGACCAACTTATAACAAAATTTCATGGCTGAGGCTGGCACTTAATTCTTGGCATATCATGACATATTTCTCAGATTTAACTGGCACAGGCACTTTGTAAAGTTTGTCTCCAGGAAAAGGCAACGATTTTGAGGTTTTCTAAGTAACGAAATAATGATAAGTTGTGATAATGACGCAGGACAGTGAAATACAGTGGTCTACTCAAAGAAACCGTACTTTTCAGCAGAAAACTTTTCAGCAAACTTAACGTTAGATAGAATCAGATTTTTTGGGTAGATCAGGAACTCTACAAAGAGATATTGTGTAACAGCAACCAACGTGAACTTCTATGGTGTATCTGAGCCAGAATCTGACGGTGCAAAGACGAAGCAAGTCATGGATGTGTCTTGGTCTTGCCGGAAACACCGGACGTCGAAAAGTCCACTCCCTACGTTATTCTCAATTTGTTCTGTGGACAGGTCTCATTCCTGCACCACACGATAGAGTAATTTTCAAACTAAGCAACGGTAGTAAAATCTCATTTTCGGTCGAAAGTGTACATACCTGCTTATTGCACCAACGCCTTCAATTGTTGGTTCTCTGCGTGTTGACTTGCGGTTCCCCACTGTCTTCTCACGCTGAAACCTTCTACAGATAACAGCATCGTCCACCGAGAAACTCCTAAAGCTTCCAACCTTATCCACTAGAACATTGACATAAACTGCAAATAGTAGTTTCTTATAAAACTCCTCTAGGGGTTCTTTCAAAATTACAGCTACATTCGTTGGTTTTGATCCGTTAGCGACGGCGTGTCGAATTCCATCTGCAAGAAAGGCCTGTATCCACTCACAAAACTGGTCCGATATCCGGTAACCTTGCATTTTGTTCACTAAACTTCGGTGCGTAACTACATGAGTGTCTTCCGCGCGACCTGGACACCATGAACGAACAGAGCTAGCTGAGTTTCGCAAGATATACCACTACAGAAACCATATTGACTTTTACAGAGGAGGTTTTAGTTCTCCGTAGTAAAACTGAGATCCAATTTTTGCCAGTACCGACATACCAATACATGTCCTAAAACAAAGAAAAGTTCGTAACATGGCCGTAACTCTGGAAGGAATACCAATTCCTAATAAATGGGACCTGTGACTACTGCGGCACAACTAGAAAATCTTGTGGGGTAATTTACTGATGAAAATAATACCAGAAGGCGTCAGATCGACTTGGTACAAAGTGATAAACCGGTTAATAGTGACCGACTCCAAGCTCCATCCAGTTAAAACCGTCAGCCCCATGTGGAATTGTAATTCGAAGGACACAACTGAACATCGTTTTCAGTGCCGAAATTTGTCGAGATATGACACACAGCAAGGGATGATTTGACTGATCAATAGAACGGAAACACGCAATATAAAGGTTTCTAACGCCATAATACACGAAAGGGAACCGTTTCCCGAAGCAAAGCGACACTCAACAACGGGGATCACGGCACACACACAATTCATACACTCTTGGAAATTGAAATAAGAACACCGTGAATTCATTGTCCCAGGAAGGGGAAACTTTATTGACACATTCCTAGGGTCAGATACATCACATGATCACACTGACAGAACCACAGGCACATAGACACAGGCAACAGAGCATGCACAATGTCGGCACTAGTACAGTGTATATCCACCTTTCGCAGCAATGCAGGCTGCTATTCTCCCATGGAGACGATCGTAGAGATGCTGGATGTAGTCCTGTGGAACGGCTTGCCATGCCATTTCCACCTGGCGCCTCAGCTGGACCAGGGTTCGTGCTGGACGTGCAGACCGCGTGAGACGACGCTTCATCCAGTCCCAAACATGCTCAATGGGGGACAGATCCGGAGATCTTGCTGGCCAGGGTAGTTGACTTACACCTTCTAGAGCACGTTGGGTGGCACGGGATACATGCGGACGTGCATTGTCCTGTTAGAACAGCAAGTTCCCTTGCCGGTCTAGGAATGGTAGAACGATGGGTTCGATGACGGTTTGGATGCACCGTGCACTATTCAGTGTCCCTCGACGATCACCAGTGGTGTACGGCCAGTGTAGGAGATCGCTCCCCACACCATGATGCCGGGTGTTGGCCCTGTGTGCCTCGGTCGTATGCAGTCCTGATTGTGGCGCTCACCTGCACGGCGCCAAACACGCATACGACCATCATTGGCACCAAGGCAGAAGCGACTCTCATCGCTGAAGACGACACGTCTCCATTCGTCCCTCCATTCACGCCTGTCGCGACACCACTGGAGGCGGGCTGCACGATGTTGGGGCGTGAGCGGAAGACGGCCTAACGGTGTGCGGGACCGTAGCCCAGCTTCATGGAGACGGTTGCGAATGGTCCTCGCCGATACCCCAGGAGCAACAGTGTCCCTAATTTGCTGGGAAGTGGCGGTTCGGTCCCCTACGGCACTGCGTAGGATCCTACGGTCTTGGCGTGCATCCGTGCGTCGCTGCGGTCCGGTCCCAGGTCGACGGGCACGTGCACCGTCCGCCGACCACTGGCGACAACATCGATGTACTGTGGAGACCTCACGCCCCACGTGTTGAGCAATTCGGCGGTACGTCCACCCGGCCTCCCGCATGCCCACTATACGCCCTCGCTCAAAGTCCGTCAACTGCACATACGGTTCACGTCCACGCTGTCGCGGCATGCTACCAGTGTCAAAGACTGCGATGGAGCTCCGTATGCCACGGCAAACTGGCTGACACTGACGGCGGCGGTGCACAAATGCTGCGCAGCTAGCGCCATTCGACGGCCAACACCGCGGTTCCTGGTGTGTCCGCTGTGCCGTGCGTGTGATCATTGCTTGTACAGCCCTCTCGCAGTGTCCGGAGCAAGTATGGTGGGTCTGACACACCGGTGTCAATGTGTTCTTTTTTCCATTTCCAGGAGTGTATAATATATGGACTTAAATTAACGGACAACATACAATACCTGGCGTACTTATGGGATGAATACAAGAAAGTAACTCGTCATCCTACCACAGGCTTACATACGCGATTTTTGTCAAGATTCCAATATGAAAAGCTTATGATAGTATTTTGACATGAAACCTCACGGCTACGGTCGCGTTTCGAATCCTGCCTCGGGCATGGATGTGTGTGATGTCCTTAGGTTAGTTAGGTTTAATTAGTTCTAAGTTCTAGGAGACTGATGACCTCAGAAGTTAAGTCGCATAGGGCTCAGAGCCCTTTGAACCATTTTTTTTTTTTTGGAACCTCACGGAAGAAAAAAAAGGAAATGTAAAATGAATTTTACAAAAGCGTCATCTAAGAAATAACTCGAAGGACAATTTCCTGCAGATTTCCGTACAAAAGACTGAAGTATGAAAGTGTTATAATTACTTTCCAGATGATTTTGTTCTCTGTTATTATGTGAAACGGTTAAATGCTAAATAAATATCATTAAAAATAAATATCATTAAAAAAATAAATTAAGAAAATATTTCGTACATACACTGAAACCCACCAAGTGGCCGTGGTTTCCATTTTCTTGGAAGTGGGAGGAGTGAGGTATCCTCGGTTCCAGGTGTCCACCATTGCTCGTATAGCCGGCAACGAGAAGTGAGTGATCCCCCACCCCCACCTTCGTTCTCTTTCCGAAAAAACTAGCACAGATCACGTTAAAGAATAAAATAGATCGTGTTCGCATACAAAATTTCGGTCCTCTTTCCATATGTTGAGCTATACAGTAAAAAGCCAGAAACCTCCAGTTGACATCCGTTATTCTTAGCCGTTGATCTTTAGATGCACATTGCTACATTCTCCGGTATATACTGAGCCCACTGTCTTATCTCAATGGGTTTAAACATTAAACTAAGCTTGAAATTCTATGTAATGCGTTGAAACGTGATAGACAAACATTTTGTAATGGCATGTGGACAGCACAAACTGAAACGAATTCTGATTGTGCGGCTGTTTCGCTTAGCCCACTTCGCTTTGTTTGATGCTTTGCCAATAAATGATTTTTTTCGCAAGTGTTGTTAAACGATGTAAAACTAGTTTCTGTCAACAATATTGTGGTCTAAGATTGTAATACGTAATTAAAACTATTGTACCAATTTGTAACAACTGAAATTCAATCTAATAAAGGAGGGGAATGACCAATGTGTTTTTCAAACGCTCGAAAAGCACACATTTTTGTCTCAATAGTCTTTTATTTCCAGTGCTGCACAATTACGTGTACTTGTTTGTGAGCCGGCCGCGGTGGTCGAGCGGTTCTAGGCGCTTCAGTCCGGAACCGCACGACTGCTACAGTCGCAGGTTCGAATTCTGCCTCGGGCATGGATGTGTGTGATGTCTTTAGGTTAGTTAGGTTTAAGTAGTTTTAAGTTCTAGGGGACTGATGACCTCAGCAGTTAAGTCCTATATAGCTCAGAGCCACTTGAACCATTTGAACTTGATTGTAAACAGTATTAGTCAATACAGTTCAAAATTGCTAATGGTTAATTTTCCCTAGAAACACGTTGCTGTCAGGCAGCGGGCCATTGACATAGCTGATCTCTCGCCATGTGCTTCATACGTTAACTGTATGTATTACCGTACTGGAGACATATATCGTTTAATATCAGTTACTTACTCCATAAAAGTAAATTAAAACTCGGTTTTGAGATAGATAATACAATATGTTCTCATGCTATACAGAATGTGATAATAAATATCAGATTATCCAATAAATTGCAAAAAACCATCGAAGTTACAGTAGGAGTTTTTCTTTATTGATTACTAGTTTCGAGCCCTAAGCTCATTATCAAATGACCTAAGCTATGCAATACCATAAATTATGACTGTAATTGATGGTGTTGCACAGCTTAGAGCACGATTTGATAATGAGCGTAATAAGTTAATATTGCGACTTTGACCGCTTTTTACAATTTATTGCAAAATTTGGTAAACCATACAGTTGCTGGTGTCATGCCTGGAAACTAGTAAAAATGGTAACAAATCCAACCGTCTGAGAGTGTATAATATAAGCTGTGAAGATTGTGATATGTTCTGTATAAGGCACACAGGGGGAGGTGGGGGTTGAGGGGAATATATAATAAGGTTCAGAGAGCCTTGAACCACCAGTGAAAGCAACCAATCACCCTTCAGTGCTCATTTAAGACAGTAGCACTGAAACAGGAACACAGGTTTGAACCCCAGTACCCTCCACTAAACAGAGAAACGTAGATTCTCTGTTCAGACGACATCTAAACACAAAGTAAAAGAGACAAATATTACCCTCATCGAAAAACGAGAAGGAAATTTTGACATTAACTTATTCAAGTAATACATGAGATCAGTTTCTATAAGTATGGTTGTAATTTTACAGCTGGTTGCATTATTCTCATAGTTATTCTTCTCAGAGCTTCTAGAACATGTTATTTAACGTAATTTTAATACATACGTTGTTTACATGTCTATGTTCTTCCAACTACCGACGGATTATTCCGTATATCTGTTTAGTGACTTTTATAACTTCCTAGCTTACTTCCCGCTGCTTCGCTCGCGCAGACTGATTATTTTTCTTTAATCAAAATGTTATGTTGTTCACAAATTGCAACACTTCTGAACTTTTCACCTTAACTAAGACCATAGAAGAACGTTCTTTTCCGACTGTACTTCTGAACAAAAAGTGATTCTAGTAGCTGGAGTCCAATGTTTCTGTTAATCATGCCTTTGTGTTCTTGGATGATATTTTCATGGAAACTCGCATACCCTAACATACATTTCTTTATATCTAACCGAGAAGTGCAACATCAATTTCCATAGATCTAGCTTTTTTTAATACATTAAAATATTTTTTTTTAATTTTCATTCAGTTTCACTCCCTTGGTGGCTGAATTTCTAGAAACAATGAAACACGAATTTTTTATTTCTAACAGAGAAGCCAAATACAAATTCACATATATTTAGCTTTGAAAATGTTTTCATAATGAAATAACGTCCTAAAACGCTCCATGCCCTATTTCTCCCCCTTAGTATGGGAATGGCGAACACTCCCTTCTTAAACGGCGCGTATACATTATTAGATCAACACCCTCTGCAAATTTCAAGTTTCTGTCCTCAGTAGTTTGAGCTGGGCGATGGTGAGTGAGGCACCAAGTGAATCAGTCAGTCGGACTTTGCATTTCATATACAGAGATTATGGGATAGTGAATAGATTATCTGTCATGCATCAACTGTCTTGTTGTCTGTACCGCTAGATTTATACTGGCTGACTGGTTTTCCTATACTCCGAGAACAATTCATTTTCAAATAAATATGTACGGCCTTTTTTTTACATTAGGCATGGGTATATAAATGTACTGGCAACGTGCTAATTTTGTGTGTTTTCATAATATTAACTGTATTATTAAGTGGTACTTTTTTTACGTTGTTGTAATACAATGACCCTTTCTATTCACACATTTGTTAATTTAAAATTAAGTGAACTATTCTGTAGAATGTAGCGTGTACATTGTCTTCCAAAGAGTAAATTAAAAGAACCGTATAAGACACTTTGTCCGAGCCCAACTTGGCCTGTACTAGCGGCACCTCAGTTGGGTGTTATGCACATAATCAGACAGGCACCTGTCCACAAGTTCATCAGGATGTAGTCCATACTGACGTGTACCAAATGGTTTAAATAGCTCTGAGCACTATGGGACAACTTCTGAGATCATCAGTCCCCTAGACTTAGAACTACTTAAACCTAAGGACATCACACACATCCATGCCCGAGGCAGGATTCGAACCTGCGACCGTCGCGGTCGCACGATTAAAGACTGTAGCGCCTAGAACCGCTCGGCCACACCGGCCGGCTACTGACGTGTACCGGTTAGTGGGAGGTACATTTGCGGAGGTCACTGTTTTAAGAAGTAAAATTAACTTGTAATGTGCTCCTCGTATTTGTAATGCTACAATTATTACATATATGTTTCTCCGATTAATCCTGTGTTTTTATTTTCACGACACTTCTTTCGCATCTGGCAGAGTTTCTTAACGTGAATGTCGAGTTGCTTCATGGTTCAGAGTCCACGTGAAACTGTTAAGTACCCCTGTAACTGCCTGGGTAAGTCAGTTCAAAGGTCAGTGGAAGGTAACGGCATACCACCTCCGACAGGATCACGCCTGGCAAAGCACTGTGGTGTTCAAAGTAACCACTGGGTTGACGACAGCATTAACTTGCGTATATAATACGTATTATTCGCAAGGTTAGGTTTCATATTTTCTGAAGAGGTTGAAAAACAGCCAACCATTTGCAAACAATGTTTCGATATTGGTAAAAATATCTTCTTCAGTAGCGGCTTATATACATATGAGAAGAGCCTCTCGGCTTGATCTGATCTAATGTACCACCAAGGGCCACTGCTTCTGACGAAGATATGTTTACAAATATAGAAAACTAGGTCAAGGGCTCCGTAGAAATATTGGAACACGTGAGGCAATACTGACCTTACGACTTATCTTAGAAGAGAGATTAAGGAAAGGCAAACCTACGCTTCTAGCATTTGTAGACTTAGAGAAAGCTTTTAACAATGTTGACTGGAATACTCTCTTTCAAATTCTAAAGGTGGCAAGGGTAAAATACAGGGAGCTAAAGGCTATTTACAATTTGTACAGAAACCAGATGGCAGTTATAAGAGTCGAGGGGCATGAAAGAGAAACAGTGGTTAGGAAGGGAGTGAGACAAGCTTATAGCCTCTCCCCGATGTTATATCTGTATATTGAGCAAGCAGTAAAGGGAACAAAAGAGTAGGTATTAAAATCCATGGAGAAGAAATAAAAACTTTGAGGTTCGCCGATGACATTGTAATTCTATCAGAGACAGCAAAGGACTTGGGAGAGCAGTTGAACGGAATGGGCAGTGTCTTGAAAGGAGGATATAAGATGAACATCAACAAAAGCAAAACGAGGATAATGGAATGTTGTCAAATTAAGTCGGGTGATGCTGAGGGAATTGGATTAGGAAATGAGACACTTAAAGTAGTAGATGAGTTTTGCTATTTGGGGAGCAAAATAACTGATGATGGTCGAAGTAGAGAGGATATAAAATGTAGACTGGCAATGGCAAGGAAAGCGTTTCTGAAGAAGAGAAATTTGTTAACATCGAGTATAGATTTAAGCGTCAGGAAGTCGTTTCTGAAAGTATTTGTATGGAGTGCAGCCATGTACAGAAGTGAAACACGGACGATAAATAGTTTGGACAAGAAGAGAATAGAAGCTTTCGAAATGTGGTGCTACAGAAGAATGCTGAAGATTAGATGGGTAGATCACATAACTAATGAGCAGGTATTGAATAGAACTGGGGAGAAGAGGAGTTTGTGGGACAACTTGACTAGAAGAAGGGATCGGTTGGTAGGACATGTTCTGAGGCATCAAGGGATCACAAATTTAGCATCGGAGGGCAGCGTGGAGGGTAAAAATCGTAGAGGGAGACCAAGAGATGAATACACTAAGCAGATTCAGAAGGATGTGGGTTGCAGTAAGTGCTGGGAGATGAAGAAGCTTGCACAGAATAGGGTAGCATGGAGAGCTGCATCAAACCAGTGTCAGGACTGAAGACCACAACAACAGGTCAAGGGCTCATAAACCTTTATTTGTAACTGGTTGGCTCATTTTTCAACCTCTTCAGATTTCCACAGTTGCTGTTTCGCAGCCATGTTTAAGTTTTACATGCTTTCCCCTGTTAATCTTCCTTAACGTACTGTAACGGATTACAGTATAAACCACCAAAAATCTAAATACGCTTGAGAGGGTTGTGAACCCTCCCTCATCCCCAATGTGAGTTTTGTCTCAGCCCTTGCTTGTTCGTTAGGTTGCTTTATTCAAAGTCGGTGTAGATCTGTACCACAACACCAAGTTTGGCTGAAATTCTTCAACATTTCCATAGCTGTGTTATAGATGTTACCCCTCCTTACAGCCAGTGCCACTACGACAGCCACTCCTGGTTACCTTTGTATCTGGTTCAGTGGGTTTTGAATCCGTCCGTGTCGCCATTGGCAAGGTCACATCACGAGAGGTATGAGTAACTATTGTCACACGTCAAGTCATCGCCTTAGAGGTGGCAACAGTACCGCGGGGATTTACACAACGGTAAGTCTCATTTGCTTTATCCGCTGACTATTTGCACGAGCGGAGTTTGAGATATCAGCTCACATGCACAGAATCCATTTACGTTGGCTAATATTCTCAGGAGCTCAGTTGTAGACAAAACTTTGTGTCGGAAAGTGGCTGAGTATCTCGTGTGCTATAGATCTCGCCGGGTCTGCAAATGGATCTGTTTCAAAGCGTCGATTCATAGTGGCTCCTTTTGATTATCAAGAACAGAAGGTGCCTTACGTCTCAGTAACAGGTAACCTGCGATCTACGTAATGACATATCCATAGTTTTTTCCGTAAAATGGTTTGTTCATTTTTTTCGTATAACGAAGACTTTCTTGACAGAAGAGCAACTAAACTGTCAGTTTAAGCGGAAATAGAGACGGAGACTATTGAGGTTTTAAATTTCGTATTTCCTGAAAAAAAGAGTTCTAATCGAAATGGTGATTAGTGAGCTTCATAATGACTGCAGTCGTTTCTTCCTAAATCTCTAGTTTTCCTAACGGTCATCCCATCGTACGAGACTCGATAATCGCATGATTTGCACATTCATTTTTAATTTGGTGGCCGGATATATGTTGCCACAGACATCAGTTAATCTGAGGGAGAAAATTCGTATGCGCCATCTGTCTTCGAATCGCGTAAACTCACTTCTATTTTTACCTGTATGTGTATCGTATTTTTTGGGGTGGAACTCTGAATCCGGCTCAAAATTTACGTAACGAAGCTTGGAAAACCGCCTAAAAACCACACGCAGACTGGCTGAAGTAACACGTCAACGGTCATTAATCTGCTGCACGGATATGAACTAAGTCTCGCCTCACAAGCCAGTGCGCTGAGCTACACCAACAGTTCACTCGTTTGTCCCTATAAATTATAGGGAAATACTTGATGTCTGTCAAGAATCGTAGTATAGTGAACAAAACATCTACTCACAAACCATAGCTTTTTGAAATTTCGTTCAATTAATTATGCACTTGTATGTGTTACAATTTACTCACAGTCCATATTCATTATGCAGCGGATGTCGCAAGAATCACTGCTGTTATCACAATATCTTACGCTGCAGTCCGGAACCGCGGGACTGCTACGGTCGCAGGTTCGAATCCTGCCTCGGGCATGGATGTGTGTGGTGTCCTTAGGTTAGTTAGATTTAAGTAGTTCTAAGTTCTAGGGGACTGATGCCCTAAGATGTTACGTCCCATAGTGCTCAGAGCCATTTGAACCATTTTTGAACAATATCTTATGGTCAGTGTTTAATTAATTGTGTTATCTCGTTAGGACAGACCTAGTTTGTGTTAACTGGTATTACAGGTTAAAATTATAATCCTCTAGTTGAACAGTATCTCACAGTGACGATGAATTAGTAATGCTCTCCTTAAACAGAAACTCGAGTTCTTGATCTGTGAGACATTCATAGACATTTTTAACCATATTATTATGTTCTAAAACGTATAGCGATCAGGAACGTGACACTCTTGTGGTATCCAGAAACACTTCAAATAACACAGTAATGCTCTGGGAATTTTTTCAAACGTAGTGGACTTTCTTGTTTATAATATCTATAATCCAGGATTTTTTAAGCTCTATGCCTGAGCTTGAAAAAAATACGGTTACACTTGTCTGCCACCCAGAAAAGCACGTATGTTTCTGTTTGTATGAACGTGTTTCCCTAGATTATGGCATTCTCAGTGGGCGTTTATTTATTTACCATAGAAATAAAAATGGTAGAAATTCTGCATTTTAGGAATACGTTGATAATAGGTTACTACTGCCTTTTGCATTACGTTTACGTTTGTTGTATCGTACCTTAATACTCGTATTACCTGCTACATTTCCGTGACTGTTTACCCAGTTTAGCCTTAGATCTACATTAAATATAACGATTTATTTGCAGCACAGGTATACTCAGATAATATCGACACTAGAAAATTAGGTCAAAATATTAGTGAGGTGACTTTCTACAGTAGTCAGGTATTTAAAGAACTGCATTTTTAACCATCCGCTGTACATATAAACCTTTAGTCTCTACCGGTTTCAGTATCTCAGACGATCATCACAGAAAGAAAGGCAGAAACATCAGATAAAAAAGATGTTCATGTTTCTGTTAGAGGGTTCGAAAGTCATCAGCACTGCAATAAGTATACATAACCATCTATCGTATGTCATAATCTTAAACAGCATCATATTCGTCTTACAATAATTCACCACCAACGGCTAGTGTTTAGGTGTGGGCCTTGTTCCACCTGCACCAAAACTTTGCAAAAGACCCTCATATTATCCAGTGCTTATGTAACATTTTTCCCTATAATAGAAAGATAAATACTTTCAAATATCTTATCAACATTGTAGTGGGTAAAATGCTGCTTTTACATTCCCACAATTATCCGTAATCTCAGGGAACTGTCTTTATACATTGTCTCAACAGAATGGCATTTTCAACGCAACCAAAGTTGGGTATGTGTAATATGTATGATCAGAGTAAGTAACGATTATATAGTTTAGGATTTGTCTCGGTACTAAAATAATAATAATGAATATACAGGCGAGAACGCTGCGTCCAAAGGGAGATATTGGAAGAGTCTCGGAAGAATTTGCCAAGGTGTGTGAAAAAAAATCGGAAATTACAGTTTCCGTCCGGTTCGAGTATCTACAATTTGCAGTGGTAACTTGCGAATACTCATATTTAAATGCAGCACAGATTTAACGTCTGCTGTACTAGACGCGATTTTAGGCCGTTTTGCACACACTTTTAGGCGACTGCCAGGATCATTCTCACGTAAATAATATCCAAAAAGCTTCAGTTAGTTATCGCATGGAATCATTACGATTCACATGCAGATGATACGTGTGGAATATTAGGTAAATAAAATAATTTAGGTAGGAGGAAGCACCCTGACCAAACAAAAGCTTCAAATCTGCAGTGAGCACTATGAGTGGATATTTTATCGAAAAAACAGTAGTAGTAATCTATAACAAAGCCATCTTGTGCGACGTATTCCCGCGTGTGTAATAGCGTCCCGTCGTGAGCCAATGGCTTCACTCTCTTTTTACAGTAAATATTTCTACGTAATTTGGTCGCAGCCCAATGAGTCATTATTTAAAAGCTACGTGATTTCTCTTACGTCCAGACAAATGTACTAATCATTATTCTGGTTAGGCCGTAACAGCTAAAGACTTAATGAAACAACTACAGCAGTGCCCCGTCAACAGCGAAAATCGTTCTAAATCTTGATGCGAGAAAAACGTCGAACATTTCGGGGATGCGCAGCTGACGGCTGATCTAATTACCCAAAATTAAAGAGCTGTTGACTTTTGTCGATGTCACACAAGTATTGAACAGAAGAATACACAATACGTTTCCTTGCGGGGAGAACACACACACGCACACACAAACACACACACACATTCACTCGCGTACTTACAAATTTCGTTCTTCAGACCCCAAAGAGGCGCTACGGTATTTAATTTGAAGGATCGCATTTCCTGTATACAGACGCACTAATCAGAATGTCGTGCCAGGAAGTAAATTCCGGTACATTCGAGATGGTGGCAGAAAAAGTGTTAGAAATATTTAATCCCAATGGCTATCAATACCTTAGCAGTGAGACAATGGTCTCAGAAACGTAAGTACCACTGTTCGACTTTTTCTCCGGTCTTTGCATAGATTCGTGTAGCACCTGGAAGCTTTCACATGGCCAGAAAAGAAAAGAGATTGCATGTCACTACAGCCGAAAGAAAATACTTGAGCCCAGTACACGAAGAAGGAATATTTTACGAAGCCTAATGCTAGCCGAAAGGTTCCATTCAGAAGACCTCTGCTGACTAAATTTTTCATATGGATACACTGTGTACTTCCCATCCTTGTTACTGAATTCTTTCACAGTTCTGGATTTCTTATGTGGAGGGCGATTCACGTGAGTGTCCACATACAGTGGACTGTCAAATACTAAACGATTATAATGAATAATATTTCCACACTCGCCTTGATCATATTCTCACTTTCGTTCTACTGTAATAAACTATGCATTTCGGGATTCTAAGACAGCACTGTAAAATACAACATATCCCATAGTCGTATAGCCAGTTTGGTAAAGCTGATGACACAGTCAATCTTCCTTTCTCTCGCCATGGTTTCCAATCCTCTTCTGCTTGTACCATCGTAAAATTAAGCTCACGTGAGTGAGGCACTTTCGAAGTTGGCGGTAGCATGTAAGAATTACCTCCATTAGTACTATGCCAAGTACATCATAACAGTGTTCTTGTCGTCCAGTTGTAAGAAACTTTTCGGTACATAGTAGGTGCTCTATAGCCTAAAAATATATTTCATCGTGCAAATAAATATTTGTTTCATACTGGTCATCGTCTGGAACTCAGGAAGGAGTTACTACACAGCATTCTAAACCTATTACTGAGAGTGTAAACATGTATACATTTAAGTAGTACCCGTTCAGATGGCTCCGTAATTACAATCCGCTGAAATTTAACACAGAAACGATTTACTTACTGCCGGCCGGAGTGGCCGAGCGGTTCTAGGCGCTACAAATTGGAACCGCGCGACCGCTACGGTCGTAGGTTAGAATCCTGCCTCGGGCATGGATGTGTGTGATGTCCTTAGGTTAGTTAGGTTTAAGTAGTTCTAAGTTCTAGGGGACTGATGACCTCCGAAGTTAAGTGCCATAGTGCTCAGAGCCATTTTTTTTATTTACTTACTTTGGCAGACTGATTTCAGTTTCTCGTTTGAGATGCTTTCGATTCTGACGTATACCCTGAAATAAAATAAATAGCCTGCTAAGTGCTTTTATTTTGTGTACTGTAAAAATGTTGTAGATAATCGTTTCATACTGCCAACCACAATACTTCATCACGACACGTTTCTGTAAGTTCTTCCCATACTCAAGTGCATTTTATTATGCTGAACACCTTCGAATATGACATTCGCACAGTATGGGCTGATTTATCATTATATAAATTTTATTGTAGCGTAAACAAGTATGAATGTAGCATTTGTGATGTTCCTCGATGTTTTAGTACTGAAAAATGCAAAATATATTTCATTTCAGCAGTTTTTCCTGATTTTTCCTGATTTTTATCGGTAAACGTGACTGTACTAACCGTCATAGAATTTTGTAGCTCTTTAACTCAACACAGATAAGGAAACAAACAGTTCCTCATTGATAAAATCCGTCGATAGCGCACAGATATTATATTTCCCTGTATAGAAATGATGTATCTCTGCAGCATAAATTAAATTCTCATACGAAATCAAATAAATCAGTGAAGTGTGCAAAGGGTAGCTACCTGTTTCTCACATTCGTACAAAAAATTATTCTTTATTTCGTTTCAAAAATTCTCTTAAGAAGCATCAAGCTTAATCGATGCCGATAAATGTAATACTTGTGCACTGTTTCCCATCTCTGGTTGGAAGTTTTTAATTTTATTAAAATGAACGTCAAGAAAACTGTTTGTAACCCTCATTACGCGGAAGGAGTAGACTGCCAGTTATTTGTATTCTCTGTAAATGTACATTTGCGTTTCGTTATCCGTAATTGTCTGTTATCTTGACGTGGTTCTTATTTTCTGGGAAACACCATTTTGACTGTCTGAATGATTTGAAAGTAATCTCTTCAAGCAAATAAAAGTGAAATTTGCAATTTTGGCTTTTTTTTATATACTGATTAACACAAGTTGCTGCCCTGCTGTTAGCCCAGCATTGTGTTCCAGCAAATGGAAGACTTTCCCAATTTTCAATGAACTCTTGGCTGTATGTAGTTGGTCAGAGTAAAATCTATTGATCATTAGCGCAGTGCCTTGATTCGAATATCTGTTTGACGTATTGTAGCCACTCAGATGTGTCGTTACACTAACAGTACCAAAGACTAATATTTTAATTCTTGTTACGAGGGACATTTCGTAAATAATGCACAGGTTGCTATTACTGTGAACTGTTAGATGCAAAAACAATGAAAATTACGTCAGATGTATTTGAGAGCTTCAGGAAGAAGCACGTGATTTTGTTTTTTCGCTGGGTACTCTAACATAAAATTGGCGAGAAGTAGAAATGGTCCCTGCAGGAGTCTCGTCTCGGGTACTGTGAGTGTTGAAGATCAGAGGTCGTACATCAAGATCGAAACCTTACGCAGGAAAAATCCGACAGAAATTCACAGTTTGTGGTGAGTCTACAGCGGACCGTAGTACAGTTGAACATTCGATTAATTGTTTTCGTGGTGGTCGTATAAGCATAGACGTAATCCAAGACACAGAAGGCTAAAAAGTCAACAGATGAACGAACTGCGAAACTTGTGGCAGATGCTCTCGAAGATCTCAGTAGCCGGCCGCTTTGGTCGAGCGGTTCTAGGCGCTTCAGTCCGGAGCCACGCGGCTGCTATGGTCGCAGGTTTGAATCCTGCCTCGCGCATGGATGTGTGTGATGTCCTTAGGTTAGTTAGGTTTCAGTAGTTCTAAGTCTAGGGGACTGATGACCTCAGATGTCATGTCCCATTGCACTTATAGCCATTTTTTTTTTTTTAGCTCTCAGTGCGACTTGTGAGGAACTCTCCGAAGCCAAGGGAATTCCCCAAACATCATATTCTGCATTAGGGCAAATGATTTCAAAAAGACAATTTCTGCGAGATGGTTCCTACACTGTTTCACTACTGAAGAGAAGCAGAAATCCTGTACATCGCAAGTTCGCTCATAGGACAATTCGTCCGTGAAAGTCGAGAATTCTTGTGTCGAATTGTCGCTGTTGATGTAACGTGGTTTAGAGAGTTTGAACCGGAGTTGAAATTGCAGTCCATTGAATGGAGAGCTTCAGATTCTGTATGTCCGCAAAAACTTTCGACGCTTTCAGTCAAAGCTCAAGCAGATTACGACTTTTGCATATGATCAGCAAGGAATCATCATAAGAGTCTCATGTGGAACAAGTGTCACAGCAGTTTATTATCTAACTTCATGCACAACCTGCGCTGAAAAATGCACAAAATCCGATCTCAGTTACTCGTGACTGGACCACTCATTCTTCAAGATAATGCTCACCCGTATATCGGCAATGTTGTAGCCCAAAAACTGCGCGAATACGGATGGGTAGAATTGGAGCATCCTCCCTACAGCCCGGACAGGAATCCACCAGACTTCGACTTGTTCCCGAAGTTGAAAAAACCTATGCGTGTACGTCGTTATCTTTCTCTGGAAGATCTTTCTACGACCGTTACTCGAGCCATTCGAGGAAATGATGTCCTGGATGGAATGATAGAGTCTCCAAGACGTTGAGATTCAGTTGTAGAGAAGCAGGGAGGTTATGTTAGCGGACTGTGAAGAGATACTGAACAAAATAAATGAGTAAGTGAAAAAAATTAGTGTGCATTATTTATGAGATGTCCCTTGTATGTTAAGACTGTGTGCTATTCAGTAACGTGCAAACTGCCAGCGAGTAGCTACACAAACAAATCATGTATAAGCAGCCAGTCAATTAAATCGTTCCAGATTATTTGATAAAATCATGCAAATGATCTCCGAGACTTGTATGTAACTAACTCATTCCCTCGAAGTTGCGCCTCAGACTAGCTGTTTCCCCACTTAACACTTGGAAGTATTTAGTGGCCATGTGGGTAGCAGTCTACAGATATTTTGTTGGTTTTATTATACACTCCTGGAAATGGAAAAAAGAACACATTGACACCGGTGTGTCAGACCCACCATACTTGCTCCGGACACTGCGAGAGGGCTGTACAAGCAATGATCACACGCACGGCACAGCGGACACACCAGGAACCGCGGTGTTGGCCGTCGAATGGCGCTAGCTGCGCAGCATTTGTGCAACGCCGCCGTCAGTGTCAGCCAGTTTGCCGTGGCATACGGAGCTCCATCGCAGGCTTTAACACTGGTAGCATGCCGCGACAGCGTGGACGTGAACCGTATGTGCAGTTGACGGACTTTGAGCGAGGGCGTATAGTGGGCATGCGGGAGGTCGGGTGGACGTACCGCCGAATTGCTCAACACGTGGGGCGTGAGGTCTCCACAGTACATCGATGTTGTCGCCAGTGGTCGGCGGAAGGTGCACGTGCCCGTCGACCTGGGACCGGACCGCAGCGACGCACGGATGCACGCCAAGACCGTAGGATCCTACGCAGTGCCGTAGGGGACCGCACCGCCACTTCCCAGCAAATTAGGGACACTGTTGCTCCTGGGGTATCGGCGAGGACCATTCGCAACCGACTCCATGAAGCTGGGCTACGGTCCCGCACACCGTTAGTCCGTCTTCCGCTCACGCCCCAACATCGTGCAGCCCGCCTCCAGTGGTGTCGCGACAGGCGTGAATGGAGGGACGAATGGAGACGTGTCGTCTTCAGCGATGAGAGTCGCTTCTGCCTTGGTGCCAATGATGGTCGTATGCGTGTTTGGCGCCGTGCAGGTGAGCGCCACAATCAGGACTGCATACGACCGAGGCACACAGGGCCAACACCCGGCATCATGGTGTGGGGAGCGATCTCCTACACTGGCCGTACACCACTGGTGATCGTCGAGGGGACACTGAACAGTGCACGGTACATCCAAACCGTCATCTAACCCATCGTTCTACCATTCCTAGACCGGCAAGGGAACTTGCTGTTCCAACAGGACATTGCACGTCCACATGTATCCCGTGCCACCCAACGTGCTCTAGAAGGTGTACGTCAACTACACTGGCCAGCAAGATCTCCGGATCTGTCCCCCATTGAGCATGTTTGGGACTGGATGAAGCGTCGTCTCACGCGGTCTGCACGTCCAGCACGAACGCTGGTCCAACTGAGGCGCCAGGTGGAAATGGCATGGCAAGCCGTTCCACAGGACTACATCCAGCATCTCTACGATCGTCTCCATGGGAGAATAGCAGCCTGCATTGCTGCGAAAGGTGGATATACACTGTAGTAGTGCCGACATTGTGCATGCTCTGTTGCCTGTGTCTATGTGCCTGTGGTTCTGTCAGTGTGATCAAGTGATGTATCTGACCCCAGGAATGTGTCAATAAAGTTTCCCCTTCCTGGGACAATGAATTCACGGTGTTCTTATTTCAATTTCCAGGAGTGTATGTCTACAAGGACAAATTACCACTGCAGAGACGAAGTGTGTGTCGTCGGGCAAATGCAACTTTTCTTCCAAAATTACAATGTGTTAGTTTCTGTACTGTCATGTGTTGTGAATGGTGTAATTAATTTCATTGTTCCCTCTCGCCTACGCGACCACACGACTTTAACATTACCGAGCATCAGCAGAGATCGCGTTATCTGTTTCCTCCCTCATGAATGTCAACGGAAACAAAAGCTACTCCGCACAGCTGATGATAGAAAACTCTACGAGGAACAATTCACGTCTTGCAAGAGTCCATTTCGCAAGGGCGTTCGTTAATCCTCTTGTTTCTCTACTGTAATGCCTTACGTGACTCCGCTAGTCAAGGAAAGAAATATGTATCCGACTTAAGAATTAGTTTAGTGCAATATTCAAGTTCCATTGCTTTTCAGCCTTCCAAGGCTACAAAAATAATGCAAGCTTTTTCAAACTGGGGCCCAGAGACTGTATTTTTGTGCACTTACCATGCCTGTCATTATTACACGAAAATCCGTACGTTTTCACAATAGCTACAGAACCCAACATCAGCAGATTCCGATATATTGACGTCTGTGTAATAATTACAGTCAAATAAAATAAAAAAACGGTTAAGCGTGAGCAGGTCTAGCGTTCTGAGGGTTCTGTACAAATTTAGTTATGTATATAGATAGTTTATACACTAATTAGTTCATGTATACGATTTGATGAGTGAGTTTGCGAGTATCAATGTATGTGACATAAACGGCCGTATATTTTGATCGCATTGACTTAGTAGCTTAAATTACCGCCAAGAGACTGATTAACTTAATATTTAACATCAATTTCAACGATATCTCTACACGTTCCTACGAAAAAGTGGTTTTAATAGACGGACAGACAGACGAAAGATAAAGCGATCGTATAAGGGTTCCTTCTTTACCAATTGAAGTACAGAACAATCAAAATTGGAACACTTAATAAAATTAAGTGAAGGTTTAATCTGTAAATTTAAATTCACTAGGAAGAAATACATGATTATTGTCCATAGTTATAAATCCATAAACGTTTAGAGTGGTGGAATTGAAAGGAATTACATAAATTTCCAAAGAAAGAAATTCATATGTAGTTACGGTTATGAGTAGTCAATACTCTCTTGCCGAATAGCTGAAAATTGTTTCAAAGCGTTCTCATGATCCTCTTCTTTGGTTTTTGCAAAGAAGTGCAATAGTCTGGACTTCGAATTTTAAATAGCTACTTGGTTTATACATCTTCGGGACATTTCTGTCGAGCGTACGGATAAGGGAAATATGTCCGGCATGTAGACACCAGAGAACTACCTGAATTTTCTTATTACAAATCGCAAAAGAAGTTCCTTTATTTGATAGGAATTTCAGGTTCACAATCTTGGAAATGGGAGTTGAAATCACTATTCTGCGTTTTTACCTATATTCTCAGACACTTCAGTCAGTAAATCAGTATCCTTTTCACAAGCATCATAATAAGCTTCATTATCAACCAGCTGGTAGGTAAACGCCTCCTCTAGACTTTTCCTTACACTGCAGTCTTTCTAATAGCCAGACGCAACCACGTTGCTTCTGCATATTTCCTAATAGTCAGTCCAACCTTTTGTTGGGTTGTCGACTCGGTCTTGTCTCTTGCAAAGCCAGCCTAGTACTTACTTTATCCAGCTGCAATCATTTTGCCCGACTGTATATTACGTATTGCACTCCATTCTGTTCCCAGATCAGTTTGTGCGTTTGCCAGTGTCTTCTAGCTACTCCACACGTGTATCTCTCCATAGCATGTCGACGGTACCTGTCGACGGTACCTCAGTTCCTCGCATTAAAAAGTCCATGTCTCAGTGCCACAAGGCAAAACCGGTTGCCACATTTCCTATTCCCGCTCACTGGATGCGCAACGTTGAGAACCCGATTTAGATTTTATTCGTCTGTATATTTATTTTGCTCTCTGTCCAGTCGCTACTCTGTTCCATATCTCTAGACCTGTTTCAGGCGCCAAAGCACGGAGAAAATGTTTCAAACATTCATTGGTAGAAGGTGCACAATCTTTTTTGCCAAGTGATGCTTCCTCTGGAGTTACATATAATATGCGTCATGGGTTACTCCACTTAATTGACGCAAAGTTGGTGTGGTAAGCAGAGTGCGTGAAAGCTTTTGTTCCTATCCAATAAAACATCTCTATCGGAAGGCGAAAGTTTTGGGTTCCAGAAATAGTTAAAGTAGAAGAGCAGACAAAACAAATTGTGTCAGGAAAATGCTATGAAAAGAGACAGATAAGAGTGTTCCTGATAAGCCTAGGATAGTTTGAGGAAATAAGACACCAGATTTCAGTGAGTGGGCACAGCTTTCTGACCAACGACAGAGATTTTGCAGTTATATAGAATTGAAGAAAGCTAAGCAAGGCGTTTTTTTTTTTGCAACATTTACACAATAGTCAGCTAAATCTATGAGCCCATTTCAGTAACTGGAATGCATACACCTGATTTCCTGGCTTTAAAAAATGTTGATGAAAGAATGTTGTCAATGCAGGCGTGTAAGATTTCAAATTTAATTACGATCAAAGCTTCTCGTTTTCATCCATCTTAAATAACTGTTAAAATTTTTACTTTAAGACAGAAGAATGGAAAAACCTCAGTGTATTCAAAAGAGGAAATACCGTGGCATATGTATGCCATGACGTACTTCAGCTGAAATACCAGCCATCCTTATCAGTTGCCAAACAGAATGATCTGTTAACGATGTTGACGTTTCTTCTCGAACAGCTCAGCTAGCGCTACAGTAAACTTTGCAACATCTCGTCCCAATAACGGTGTTGTTTAATGAACAGATTGCTTAGATATTGTTTTCGCGAATTTAGTTTTGTTATTCTCTTGCAAAAAAAATTGAAACGTTATGACAAATTTTTTCTTGACTACAAGTCAATTAGTTAAAATATTACTGTTGTATTGCTGTTCTTGTATTACCGTAAATAAAACCTAGTGCCTCCTTATTAATGCCAACTGAAACAAGAACTTTTTTTATTGGCACTTACAACCACTCAGTTTCCTAGTATGTCACCTAGAACGATCAAAATTAATTATTTATTTTATAATTTCGTCTCATTATTTGTTGTGTTTATGAGGTAAGGAGCATATTTCTGGACACAGGTAACTTAAGTGCAAAAAGATAATAATTGTTTTTTGATTCTCCTGAGAAACATGAGGTTGCGTACTAAGAACGTTTGGCATTTCCGCTATTCAATTGATTTTCAGATTTAAGTAAAATCTCTCTCTTAAGTCCCTCCACTGACTTCTGAAGTTTATGTGTACGAGAGGTAAACAGAATAAGGTTATTAGCAAAACGTAGGTGGTGCAAGTACCACACACTCTACCTTCTTTTTCCCAGTTTATAGATTTGGAAACAGCCGATATGACTGCCGAGAGCAGTGTCTGTGATAAGGTATCTCTTCACCTGTCTCCTCTTTTAAATTTTACTTTCTTGCAATCCTCGTGAGGTGAAAGCTGTAGAGACATGTAATTTTTTATTCAGAGTTAGCTTTTTGCCCGAGGCTTCGGCCGCGTGCGCGTGTGTCACATTTATTTCACGTTGATCTTCATATTCACCAGCCCTCATTGTGGTACCACGTACCTGGATCGATAGTATCATTAATAATCTGTTTCATTTCTTTGGAATAGTTCCGCTTTTTTCTCCGTTATGTTGCATCTGATCAACAGATACCTGTTTCGTTTGAAGCCCATTGGCAACAAAATGTTTCAAATGGCTCTGAGCACTATGAGACTTAACTTCTGAGGTCATCAGTCCCTTAGAACTTAGAACTACTTAAACCTAACTAACCTAAGGACATCACACACATCCATGTCCGAGGCAGGGTTCGAACCTGCGACCGTAGCGGTCGCGCGGTTCCAGACTGTAGCCCATTGACAACAGCAACTGTTTGTCGTATTGAGGAAAAGAATGTCGATGGTAGCTGAGTCTCCGGTGTTTTATACCATCCAACTACAGACAAGACGTTAAATGTATGTGTGGAATCATGGAGGTATAATAAGGGGAGCTATCATGACGCCACAAACTTGAAGCAGATGTCCGCCATATTAATTGTCCAGAACATTATCTTCTGATGGAGAGGTACGATCAAAAATGCCGGCTTATGTCATTTACTTGTGATCTAATCATTCTGATCATAGTACAAAATGTAAAGAATGCTCAATTCGTGGTAGACTGGTTAAAGTCATATTTTATTTTATATACCTGAATTTTAAGTGCACTGTTTACTTTCACTGTAGTGGTGTTACGTCTGCGATTTGACGTTAGATTTCCCATAAATGCACCTCGAAAAGTTCTCAGGGTGAACGTTGTGAGAAGGAAAAATTGGAAAGTCGACCAAACTTAGTAAAACATATTCTCAGCATTTTCGAGAAGAGGAAGTAGACCGAATATCAGTTTTGTCAATCCATAATAAGGGAAATGCTGAATTAGGTAAGCAGCCTTTTCATGTAAACTCTTTTTGTTTACCTGAAACGTGTGACAAAAAAACAGTTACACAACGAGGCGAAGTGCATACTATTATTGGATCAAATATGCCTTTATGATCTGCAAATGTTTTACGGACGCATTAGTGTTTATGAAAGCACTGTAACATTTCCTAGTTAAAACAACAGTTGCGTGCACGCGACAAACATTAAGAACAAGGAACAACCGTAAACAGTAGTATGTTAATGTTTTGGTGCACTCAGCATGGCGGCGCCGTCTTCAAAGCAACGTACAGCATAAGTCTGTAGCGTCATCTCGCCTCATCATACCTCCATGTGTGGAATTCGGCCGTACGACATGATCTTCTTTCATGAAACACGCTTCCTGCAGTGCTCATTATCGCGAACGAGTAGTCCGACTGAACCACAAAAATAAGAGGCAGGTTGGGCGTCATATTTCTATAGTATTCCAAATCAACTAAATGCAGGAAAGAAATACACACAGGTCGAATTCGATCATTTTTATGTGTCACTCCTAGAGGTAGTAGGTTATCTTGCCTCCACATTATTTCTAAACGAATAATGAACCAAGAATGGACAAACTTTTTTTAAAATTTTTGAAAAATTATTGGAAGAAATAAGTTGAATGCGTTGATTTTAACTTCGAATTACCATTTAATGTTATAATACTAATGTTAATGTGCTGTATTGTTTTAAGTAACGAGCCAATAAAAAATGACAAAACAATATTTACGATATTTCTAGAGGAGCCTAAAAGAATGCTTCCCTGCACTGAGGTAGCGTGAAACACGAAAACGAGGAATAATCTCAAGTGTCGCCATATTTTTCCGGAGAACGAGACATCGTTGGCGGGAGTTACGTGAGCATTCCGCGTGTTGTCTTCTGTATGTAGGTCGCCTTGCCAAAGATAACGAATGTAGTTTCGGAGGAAAGCCGGAGGCCTTCTTATCTGCGAACAAACAAATAACATTGTTTTCACATACGAACTTACATAGGCTGATGCAACTGCTTTCACTATAGCTGGACATTGGTACCCATGTCCGGACCTAACTTTGCCAGCCTCTTCCGTGCAGTACAGTCGCTTCTGAGTACTTTATCTACCCTCACTGTCTCCTGGATAACGTGCTTTCCGGTCTCTTTGGCACACATGCAGTTTTTCTCCGAAACAGGAATCATTAGAAGCCTTAGAAGACAGACTAAGAAAAGTCATGTAGCTAAAGAATTTAGCTGCCCGTGTGGCCAAGCGGTTCTAGGCGCTTCAGTCCGGAACCGCGCTGCTGCTACGGTCGCAGGCTCGAATCCTGCCTCGAGCATGGATGTGTGTGCTGTCCTTAGGTTAGTCAGGTTTAAGTAGTTCTAAGTCTAGGGGACTGATGACCTCAGATGTTAAGTTCCGTAGTGCTTAGAGTCATTTGAACCATTTTTTAAAGAATTTGTTGTTTTAGAGACAGTTTCTGGTAATGTTGACTGGAATACAGTCTTTGAAAATGTAAAGCTGACAGGGATGAAATAAAAGGCGAGAGAAGGTTATGCTTGACTTGTACAGCAAAAAGACTGCAGAGTTGAAAGACTTGAAAACAATGGCTGAGAAGGAATTGGGCAGGGTTATTCAGTGTGGTCAATAAGATAGCAGTAAATAATAAATAAAACAAACACACGGGGTTTTGAGGAAAGAGAGATAAAAACTAACCGACATACGTGGTCTACGCAACGAAAGCTAGCCCATTCGTTGTTTATGAAAGAACACTGGGCGAAAAGGAAGGCCAACAAATGTTGATTACGCGTGGTCATAAGTGATCCATCCGCGAAGAAGAAGAAAAAACAAAATGAAATAAACCAAAGGCATATTTGGAAAAGATGTAAAAGTTAAGGCTGAAGAAACAGAAAGTATCTCGATGATTTAATTCTGTCATAAAGAGCAAAGGACTTCGAAGATCAATTGAACCGAATGGGTGATGTCGTGAAAAGAGATTATAGGATGAATATCAACAAAAGTCAAACAAGGGAAATGAGATATAGCCGAAATAAATCAGGTGAGCCGATAGAAATTAAGTTACGAAAAGAGATAATAAAATTAATAGATGAGTTTTGTTATTTGAGGACCAAATAACTAACGGTTGCTGAAATAAAGAAGATATACACTGTCCAATCACAGTAATGTGACCATTGGTCAAAAGCCTGAATAATCATCTTTTTCGATGCGGACGACTGCGAGACGCGCAGGAAAAAGAGTCAGTTACGTTCTCGTACGTACCGACAGGGATGTGGAGACATGTCGACTCGTGTGCTGTGGCCAACTGCGCTAGGTTTCTCCATGGTGTGAACAGTCCGATGGATATGATCACACACATTATCGATTTGGTTTCAACCCCGGGAGTTTGGTGGGCATGGGAGTACAGTAAACTTATCCTCGTGTTCTTCAAACCACGCACGTACACTGAGAGCGGTGTGACACGTTGCATTGTCCTGCTGATAGATACCTCAGTCATCTCATCATTTTCTTTGGGCCTATGTCCCACTTCTACACGGGGTCAGCTGTGATATAACTTTGTAGGTTATGTTGATGTTGACATCTACTATGGATTCGGCGATGTTAGAGGGTGGCCAGATGCTCTTCCTGTCACCACCCCATACCCCCTACCCTCCACCCCCAGGACGGAATTAGTGTACCCCAGCTGTCTGGATCTAGTGTAAGCCATGAAAGAGTGCGATCGTTTTCAAATGATTGCGAGTCGAGTGTCTAGGCGGGACGTGGGGATCAGCCCAGTATTCACGTATTGGGATGTGGGAAACAGCTTAAAAACCACGTCCAGGCTGGCCGGCACACCGGCCCTGGACGGTAATCCGCTGGGCGGATTCGGTCTGGGGCTGGCGGGCCTGCACGAGTCCAGGAAGCAGTGCATTAGCGCCCTCGGCTAACCTGGCGGGTCTGATAGATGCCTTAGAGCCAACGAAAAACAAAATTCTACGTAGAGGTGAATATGATTTCCGAGCATAAATGCATACTTGTGTTGAAGCATTGTGTCTTACAGAACACACGAGATCACCCAGGTGTTGAACATAGTCCACACAACTTCAGCAAGAATTCATATCTGTACAAAGAATGCTGTACAAATATGTGTGACATTTTATGACTATATCGATACAGGTGACAAGCATGATGTAATACCTAAAGTGACACTGAAGAAATATTGAAAGCATGTGAGCGTAAACAGAAATGTTCTACAAGTGAGTAATGGCACAGGCTACTATGTTATATGGATAAACTGGTGAATGTGATGAACAAACCAAATAAGGGGAGGGGAAGGAAGACGTCTATAGAATGCTGGTGCGGAACAGTTTAACAAGCTTATTAGCTAATGGTGAGAGGAATAATAATTGGCCGCTACTTTAATGAGAGTGAATAACGAAACTGTGTTTGATCATTAAGGACCAGGTCAGGATTCTTTGATTGGTGTTTATTAATGGCCAGAATTTCAACTAATATTAGTTCTTTCGCTTTAGCTCCTTTATGGAGAACATCACGTGTCACATGATGTGAATGGCATTCATTCAAGATCATATTTAACAAAAGTGGAATCTTTCTGTCTCCGACTAATGACCACAGCAGTTAAGTCCCATAGTGCTCAGAGCCTTTCTGTCTCCAGCACCTTTCATGCTCAGTCAGTCCAGTGGTTATAGTCCTACCAGACTGACCTAGATATAATTTGCCACACATATTTCAGGAAATTCTATAAATTCTCTTCAAGGTGGAAGCTTATCTTTACTGTTGAACAGAAGGTGGACAACAGTATTCGTAGTGTAAAAAGCTGGACTTTAGTTTCCTGGCAAGTCCTGCCCACATACAGCATGAGGGCCCATTTGCTACCAGTGTAGTTTGTACTGCCTGAGATGAATAAAGGAGAGCTGTTATCTTCTGTCTGTTCTCTTTACTAATCATATTGTACTCAATCCACCTAGTGCAAAACTAGACTCATTTGATGTTTTCTAATATTCATATTGCAGAGGTAATGGTTTATTTTAAAGATTGGTTAAATAAAACTACAACAAATACAGTGGGGACACAAGATATCAGGATGGCAACTTAAATATGCTAAAAGCAGAAATATTTCCAATTTCAACAGTTCCTGTACAGTCATTCAGATGGGTTAGCAATGAGGTCCCCACTGAGACCCTTATTAGCTAAAATGTTTATGGATAATTTTGAGCGCCGGCCGCGGTGGCCGTGCGGTTCTAGGAGCTCCAGTCCGGAGCCGCGCTGCTGCTATGGTCGCAGGTTCGAATCCTGCCTCGGGCATGGGTGTGTGTGATGTCCTTAGGTTAGTTAGGTTTAAGTAGTTCTAAGTTCTAGGGGACTGATGACCACAGCAGTTGAGTCCCATAGTGCTCAGAGCCATTTGAACTTTTTTTTTTATAATTTTGAGCAAACATTTTTAGATAAAGAGCTTCTAAGTTCTAAAGTACAGTATTGGACTAAGTATGTGGATGATGTACTGTGTTTCTGGAAAGGTACCACCAGACAATTAAATAACCTTTTTCAACATTTGAATTCACACCACAATAAAATCAGTTTTACAATGGAGTTGGGAGGTGACACTATCAACTTTTTAGATCCCACCATTGGCATTAGTAACCAACAGCTTTACTTTAAGATATACAGGAAAGTAACATCAACAGACACAGTAATACCACCCATTCCCCAGCATCACATTTTATGTAAACATAAACATAAACATAAACATGCAGTCTTCCACTTCATGGTGCACTGTCTGTATCCCAGACCAAACCAGATTATGAAAATGAATTAAAAATAATTAAAGGAATAGCGTACAGTAATGGTTATAGTCCTACACTGATTTGCAATATATTCAACAAAAACAAGAGATAGTGGATATCAGATCTCCTTTGTCCATCTCAGACAGTACAAAACCACACTGATAGCAAATGGGCCCTGATGCTACATGTGGGTAAGACAAGTTGTTGCCAGGAAATTGAAGTCCAGGAAATATACTCCAGCTTTTTACAATAGTAATACTGTTGCCCACCTTCTGTTCAACAGTAAAGATAAGATCCCCTTTTAGAACAGAGTGAAATTTATAGAATTTCCTGCAAACTGTGTGACAAATTATATGTAGGTCAATCAGGTAGGGCTATAACTGCTAGACCGACTGAGAATGAAAGGTGTTCAAGACAGAAAGAAAGATTCCACATTTGCTGAACATGCTCTGAATGAATGTCATTCATATCATGTGAAATGTGATGTTCTCCACAAAGGAACTAAAGGGAGAACACTAACATTACTTGAAATTCTGGTCATTAATAAACACCAATCAAAGAATCCTGACCTGGTCCTAAATTACCAAACATAGTTTCACTACTCACCCTCATTAAAGTAGCAGCCAGTTATTATTCCTAAAACCATTAGCTAATAAGCTTGTTACAACTGTTCCACACCAGCATTCCATAGACGTCTATCTTCCCCTCCCTTTATTTGGTTTGTTCATCACATTCGCCAGTTTATCCATATAACATACTAGCCTGTGCCATTACTCACATGTAGAACATTTCTGTTTACACTCACATGCTTTCAGTATTTGAATATACTGTAATGTAAGACCTATTTGTTTAGTGTCTCCTTAGGTATTCATCGTGCTTGGATTTTGTACCGATATAATCATAAAATGTCAAATATTTTTGTACAGCTGTAACGTCCCCTCAGAAAAATTATACATGACTGTGCTTAAACTGACAATATTTTTTTAGCGCAACGCAATCTGACTTTCAATAATCCCTACAAAAGAATGGCCCTGACTAACAATAATCACTTACCTCACAAAAATCTTCGCTACTCGAACTACTGCAATACAGCGAGCGCCACTACTGCCAGCTAAATAAAAGATTCAAACTACTGAAGGCACTAACTACTGATATGCATAGTTAGCAAATGAAAGATTTTGATAGAGAACAATCAATGTATTTACCTTAATAGTGTTCAAAAGTCATAATGTATATAACAGTTCATGACATCCAGTCTTACAAATGTCCTGTTTCTGATGGACGCAAGTCCAGATCATCCGCTCTCAAAAATCCGCCATCTCACTTCCCCAGGGCGGCCGCGGTGGTCTAGCGGTTCTGGCGCTGCAGTCCGGAACCGCGGGACTGCTACGGTCGCAGGTTCGAATCCTGCCTCGGGCATGGGTGTGTGTGATGTCCTTAGGTTAGTTAGGTTTAAGTAGTTCTAAGTTCTAGGGGACTTATGACCTAAGATGTTGAGTCCCATAGTGCTCAGAGCCATTTGAACCATTTTTTTCACTTCCCCACATCCACCACTGCTGGCGGCTCACTTCTGCGCAACGCTACGTGCTGTTCACATCCAGCTGCCCAACACTACAATAGTGACAACAATGCAAACCAGCCACAGTCTGCACACTGCACAGCCAGTGATTTTCATACAGAGCGTTACGTGGCGTTACCAATAAAAAAACCTGAACAGCCTACTTACACAGCATTCTTTGTACAGCTATGAATTCTTGCTGAAATTGGGTAATGTGTTTAACATTAAGTTATCTGACGATGGCCTAAGAAGACGAAAGCCGGTTCGTAATGAACCAATAAATATAATTGTCGAATATTAATACATTGTATGCAAGTTATTAATATGTCTATGTTCCTCCAAGAGCTAAATGAATATTTCGTAAATATACACCAAATAATTCGTGATGTCAGTACACAGTTGGTGAAAATTTCAATTAAAGTTTCCGCAGTGTGTACTATAGGCGGCAGTAACATGTCTGTTCTTTTAAGAAGGGAAAAAAATATACTTTCGATGAGCTATTTTGATAGATTTCCTTGTGTCTGCAAATCCATTTGAGATAACTCAAAACAAAATCTCAAAAAATATAGAATGCAAAGAAAAGGTGCCCTGTGAACCGCGTTTAAAGCTTTGTGGTAGGAAAAATGTCGTACGATGTGTTTGACGTTACTGTAAACGTCAAGCTTTTCTTACCTCAAAACCACATTTTCAGAAGAATCCACAGGCAAAAGCCAGAATAAGATATGTAAGCATAAAGTATGAAATTGCTTGCATACTGTATTTACATACAGGTTTGCAGTCCAAATAAAATCATGCCACTTTGTAATGAAATCTCTTATTTCCTTAAAATACACTAATCATCCTCTATTTTTTTTTTTGCTAATTTTTTGACTGTTTACTATCATGCATCCTTGCTACCTTCAGACTTCCCAAGAATGTATTCCTGTCAAAATTATTAAGAGCTTTCACTAAATCTACAGACAGTATAACTGTACGACGTTTTTCAGTCTAAGAATTCTAACTCTCCTATCCCGGAAGAAAACTTAATGTGTGCCAAAGAGATTGCGAAGCGCGATAACCACACTGAACGAAAGAGGCAGGCGAAGGTAGGTCCGGACGTGGGTGCCACTGTTCATCAGCTATAGTGGAAGCTTTTGCATCAGCATACATAAGCTTCTATTACGATGTCATGCCAAGGAGTTCATTTCTACTACAATGTACAGGGATAGTATCATCACTGATGAGGCGTCAAAAATAAAAATAAAATTGTAAGGAGCTATTATGTTTCACTGTCGTAAAAAGGAAAAAAAAGCATTTATATACTCGCATAAATCACACTACATATTCCATTTTCATATTTTCTGCTGTTGTGAGGAGTTCCTTAATTATGCAGGCAGAGGAATATGTTTCTCATAAATAACTACATCATGAGCAAGGAACCTGAGATTACGACTAATACTGTCCTTTAAGTGAGTGTAAATTTACAATTGGTGGTGTCCTTATATACAAACTGATATTTATTATTCTGTTTATACATATGTCATTTTTTAAGTCGTGTTGTTTCTGTAATTTTTACTGTGATGTTATGAGCCATACGCTAAATAAATAAATAACTGTCCGTTAAGTTTAAAACAAAATTTTAGGTAACAGTCTACAGCATGAATATTACACAATTGAATGTTACACAATTATTCCAACCAGTTTCGGTTTTGAATCATAACCCAGTGAAAAAGAAATTCGACTTTCACATTTCATATATCACGCTACAGACGAAAGCCATGCTACAGGGCATATTATGATACACGCGGACAGCTATCAGTGAAATATTGTGACTCATTCAGCTGACTCTCTGTGTCTCTTTTGAATGAGTCACGATATTTCACTGATAGTTGTTGATGTGTATCATAATATGTCCTGCAGTATGGCATTCGTCTGTAGCATGATATACGAAATGTGAAAGCCGTATTGATTTAGGCTTTTCCCTGAATAATGGTTGAAAACCGAAATCAGTCGGAATAAATGTGTAAATTTCAATACAGCGGAGTTAACATACATTTTCTAAAATATCTGCTGAGTCATTAAAGTATAATATGAACAGAGTACACGTCCTATTGCACGTTAAAAACAAAACCGTCGTACTACGTAATAAGAGCAATTGTACAGGGTGTTTCAAAAATGACCGGTATATTTGAAACGGCAATACAAACTAAACGAGCAGCGATAGAAATACACAGTTTGTTGCAATATGCTTGGGACAACAGTACATTTTCAGGCAGACAAACTTTCGAAATTACAGTAGTTACAATTTTCAACAACAGATGGCGCTGCGGTCTGGGAAACTCTATAGTACGATATTTTCCACATATCCACCATGCGTAGCAATAATATGGCGTAGTCTCTGAATGAAATTACCCGAAACCTTTGACAACGTGTCTGACGGAATGGCTTCACATGCAGATGAGATGTACTGCTTCAGCTGTTCAATTGTTTCTGGATTCTGGCGGTACACCTGGTGTCCCCACTGAAAGAAGTCACAGGGGTTCATGTCTGGCGAATAGGGAGGCCAATCCACGCCGCCTCCTGCATGTTTCGGATAGCCCAAAGCAATCACACGATCATCGAAATATTCATTCAGGAAATTAAAGACGTCGGCCGTGCGATGTGGCCGGGCACCATCTTGCATAAACCACGAGGTGTTCGCAGTGTCGTCTAAGGCAGTTTGTACCGCCACAAATTCACGAAGAATGTCCAGATAGCGTGATGCAGTAATCGTTTCTGATCTGAAAAATGGGCCAATGATTCCTTTGGAAGAAATGGCGGCCCAGACCAGTACTTTTTGAGGATGCAGGGACGATGGGACTGCAACATGGGGCTTTACGGTTCCCCATATGCACCAGTTCTGTTTATTGACGAAGCCGTCCAGGTAAAAATAAGCTTCGGCAGTAAACCAAATGCTGCCCACATGCATATCGCCGTCATCAATCCTGTGCACCATATCGTTAGCGAATGTCTCTCGTGCAGCAATGGTAGTGGCGCTGAGGGGTTGCCGCATTTGAATTTTGTATAGATAGAGGTGTAAACTCTGGCGCATGAGACGATACGTGGACGTTGGCGTCATTTGGACCGCAGCTGCAACATGGCCAACGGAAACCCGAGGCCGCTGTTGGATCACCTGCTGCACTAGCTGCGCTTTGCCCTCTGTGGTTGCCGTACGCGGTCGCCCTACCTTTCCAGCACGTTCATCCGTCACGTTCCCAGTCCATTGAAATTTTTCAAACAGATCCTTTATTGTATCGCTTTTCGGTCCTTTGGTTACATTAAACCTCCGTTGAAAACTTCGTCTTGTTGCAACAACACTGTGTTCTAGGCGGTGGAATTCCAACAGCAGAAAAATCCTCTGTTCTAAGGAATAAACCATGTTGTTCACAGCACACTTGCACGTTGTGAACAGCACACGCTTACAGCAGAAAGACGACGTACAGAATGGCGCACCCACAGACTGCGTTGTCTTCTATATCTTTCACATCACTTGCAGCGCCATCTGTTGTTGAAAATTGTAACTACTGTAATTTCGAAAGTTTGTCCGCCTGAAAATGTACTGTTGTCCCAAGCATATTGCAACAAACGGTGTATTTCTATCGCTGCTCGTTTAGTTTTTATTGCCGTTTCACATATACCGGTCATTTTTGAAACACCCTGTACGATTGTAACATGCACACATGAACGAAACATTTATCTTCTTCCGATTTCAATAGTCAGGAGAGCAATTTTAAGAAGTGAGGAAAATTATAGTAAGTAAGCCAAAACGGAACATAGTTTGGAAGTAGGTCGTGTGCAAGAACAAATCATTATAACTCTTCGCATTTAAATGAACACGAGTGGAAATATAAAAAAAAATTATTTAACTCGAAAACAAAATATTGTCCTATTACACTCCCTTCTGGCACACCAAATATAGCTTCAGTGTCGGAGTCCATCCAGTGCGCTACGTCATGTCTGTCATTAAACTATGTGTGTGTGTGCGTGAATTTCTAAGGGACCAAACTGCTAAGGTCATCGGTCCCTAGTCTTACACACTACTTAAACTAACCTAAACTAACTTATGCTAAGAACAACACACACACACCCATGCCCGAGGGAGGACTCGAACCTCCGGCGGGAGGCGCCGCGCAGTCCGTGACGTGACGCCTCAAACCGCGCGGCCATCCGCGCCGCATTAAACTGTCCATCCAGCCTCAAGAGTACTTAGATATCCCATTAAAGCGTAAAGCTTCGATGTGGTACTAAATCAAACGCGTTTTGATACTCAGGAAATACAAAAACAAGCTTGTTGCTCTTCTATACCCTTGGCACTGTTCGTGTATATCGTGTGTGAAGAGCGATGTTTTCTGAACCCAAGCAGTTTCCCATATAGAAAGTTATTTTGTCCCATAAGGGTCATAGTATTTGAACTCAGGATCTGTTCGGGGATTCTGCCACAAATAGATACAAGTGATATGAGACGGTTTGTGGACCAGTTTTACTTCCTCTTTTATAGATGCGTGTGAACTCTGGTCTTTACAACCCTTTAGACACTCGCACGTGTCAGACATGTATCACATGTGAGGTCAAACAATTCCAGACGCAGCACACGTGATGGAGCTACCGCGTTCGCCTCTCCTAACAAGGAATTGCCTATTTTAGAAAATAGATCAGCCAGGAGGAACATGTCTTCTGACATCTCTGGCTGGAGTAGATTATACAGAATCTACCGAGAACCGGAGCAATAGTCATATTACTGGTGAGGGTCAACTCCACAAGGTTGTAATGCTTCATACAGATTGAAAATATCGCAACCAGTTGTTCTATACTGTTTGCCCATCATGGATAAGTTTAAGAAATGTATACCAACTTCCGTCCGAAAATGCTTAATTTCTACATTCACTTAGACTGTCACGCATAGGGCAACTGTTCATTAGCTTTGCAATTTACAGCGTTTTTCTCAACAGTTCACACTACATCAGGTAAAATATTTATACCAAATTTCACAGCGACGTGACCACAACACTGTGTGATTTTATGTACAATGAAAAGTAGTATATGTGATTTTTCGTATAAAATGAGCAATATACTGTTCTTGCACTTCTGTAATATGACATTGCGCTCACCTCAAATGCTGCGTCAAGATATCGTCAACCCTTCCTACTAAAAACAGTGCGGATCGCATAGAAACCTACACTGAGGCGATAAAAGCCATGGGATACCTCCTAATATCGTGTCTGACCTTCTTTTTCCCGGTATAGTGCAGCATCTCGCTGCGGCTTGCACACAAAAAGTCGGAAGTCCTCTGCACGAATATTGAGCCTCGCTGCACCTGTAGCCGTCCACAATTGCGAAAGCGTTGCCGGTGTAGAATTTTGTGGACGAACTAACGTCTCGATTATATCGCACAAATATTGGATGGGTTTCATGTCGGGCGATGTGGGTGGCCAAATCATTCGCTCTAATTGTCTAGAATGCTCTTCAAACCGATCGCAAACAGATGTGACTCGGTGACACGGCGCATTATCTGGGAACATAAAGTCCATGAATGGCAGGAAATGGTCTCCAAGTTGTCGACCATAACCATTTCCAGTCAATGATCCATGTGAACACAGCTCACACCATTATGGAGCCACCGCCAGCCTGCACAGTGCCTTGTTGACAATGTGGATCCGTGGCTTCGTGGGGTCAGCGCCATACTCGAACACTACCATCAGCTGTTACCAACTGAAATCGGGACTCCTATGACCACGACACAGTTTTCCAGTCGTCTAGGGTCCAACCGATACGGTCACGAGCCAGAGGAGTAGCGCAGCAGTGATGCCGTGCTGTTAGCAAAGGCACTCGCGTCGGTCGTCTGCTGCCATAGCCCATTAAGCCAAATTGCGCCGTACTGTCCGAAAGGAAACATCCGTCGTACGTTCCATATGTTCTGCAGTTATTTCACGCAGTGTTGCTTCTCTGTTAGCACTACGCAGTCGCCGCTGCTCTCGGTCGTTAAAAGAAGGACGTCGGCCACTACGTTGTCTCGTAGTGGAAAATTTTGGAATTCTGAATTCTCTGATGATTTCCGAAACGGAATGTCCCAGGCGTCTCGCTCCAAGCACTGCGCCTTCGAAGTACGTAATTTCCGTCGTGCGGTCATACTCAAGTCAGAAACCTTTTCATATGGATCACCTGAGTGCAAATGACAGCTCTGACAATGCACTGCTCTTTTATATCTTGTCTATGAGATACTAATGCTATCTGTAACGTGCATATCGCTGTCCATCGACTTTGGTCCCCTCTGTGTACTGTAATATACGTTGTGGCCACCTCAGATGCTGCGTCAACGAATCGTCAACGCTTGCTATTAAAAACAGTTGTAGGGGTACGGTTCACACTGAATCGACAAAATATGTGATGCGATGCAGAAGTAACCAGCATTGACTGAGCGCTGAGAAACGTAATGGAAACGCCATGAGCGAGTCTGTTGGTGTCTGCTACACAGAATGCAGAGCTCCCTTGTGTTTTTATTTTTGTTTGCTACCGATACAAACTGTAGCTGGAAGCGAAAATCTACTGAAATGAAAAGAAACTGGGTTTAATCAGCTGATAATGCTGACCGAATGTTTTTCCAGTCCATGCTTAGTGATTTCAGAAATCTTTGTGCCAGGTGTGAAAAAGACCTGAAAGATCAATTCCCATCACTTCCCAATGAGCAGCTGCACGAAGCCAAGGATACATCGGGATTTATATTATCATCACGGGCTGCCTCTATTTATTCAAAAGCATTGTGTACCCCTACGCAGAGCTCGCCACCCTCTGCTAAGCCACTGACGGTGACTGATCTGTCTTCATATTCAGCTACATTTCTTCTCAGTAGTCCTCAACCTGAATTACACAGGGTGTTTCAAATCTTTTGCTTAAAATCGAAACTGGTGATAGTGGGCCCACGACCGATTGTATTGAGGTAGGGAACCATTGATCGGAAATGCATATTCATTGCGTTGTGGATATACACAGCGTACACCGCTTAACAACAACGTAGCTCTTAGTAATTGTTCAGAGTGACGACCGCCAGTGTAAGTGCATGAACGGCAACGGCGCTTCAAGTTCAGCCGGACTCTCTCATAGGTCCATGGTGTCAATTGTGCCAGAAGACAGCCAGATTCGATCCTAGCACGTAGGTCCTCATTCGTTTGCACGGGGGTTTCATACACCAACATCTTGACGTAACCCAGACGAAAAAGTCCAGAGGTGTGAATCCGGAGATCTCGCTAGCCATGGGACAGGACCTGCCCTTGCAATCCAACGGTGAAGGTATGTGTTGTTCATGTGCTCGCGGACGTTAACATCGAAATGGGCTGCTGCACTGTCCTGTTTAAACCACATCCTTAAGCGGGCAACAAGGGATAAAGCCTGCAAGAACTGTTGCAGCCCATTCAAACGGGAAGACAGCCAATGAGGCTCTATTAGGTGATCTTGGACAATGCCTGCCCATAAGTTGACAGAGAATCGTTGCTGATGTCCAGCGATGTGATTGGTGTGGGGATTGTTCTCACTCGAGACATGACTGTTGAAAACACCATGACGGGTAAATGAGATCTCATCTGTGAACAGCACAGACTGTACGAAGTTCGACACTATAGCACTGTAGTGGATAATACATTCATAGAAGTGAACGTGGGACTCAAAATCCGTTGGTCCCAGTGCTTGCACACGTTCCATATGATTGGGGTTCAATACCTGTCCCGCCACACTGTATCGAAGTGTGTTTTTCACAGGCATGTCGACAGGTGCTTCTGGCTGGGTGGTCGGCCACCAGATCCAACAGCATCTCCTCGAAGTCTGGTGTTCATACATGTCATTGGTGGAAACCTTGGCCGGTTCTCTGTGGCTTGAACGACATCATCTCTCGTAATTTGGTATCCACGGAAATAAACGTCTTCCAATTGGGATAAGGCCTGTTGGAAAGGCGTTCTCTGTACATTCGTGCTTCTTTAACTGCATTACACCCTGCCGCACCACACATTAAATGCATGTGTACCAAATCTAGTGCCGAGTAATGTTCCATCATTGACTAAGCTTCATGACCTGCACGCAATGACACACTTCACAATGGACACACCACATGCTACAATGGACATGATACAGTGGACAATTGACAGAAGCGATAATTGTGTGCATCTGGCACAGGTTAATGTGCTGCTGTGATGCAAACGTTCGTCACATGATACACGTGCTGTAAGCTGTGTACAGTCTGTCTGTTTAGTGGTCAAGGGTGTACGCAGTTTATCACCCACTACCTGTTCCAGTGCGCGACGGACACCTGGAATATTTGCGAGTGTGCGGTAGAACTGCATACGCCGTTGCCATTCATAAACTGAGAATGTCTGTAATCACTTTGAACAAGTGCTAGAGCTACTTTGTTGTGTATGACCATAAAAACATTAAATAGGCATTTCCGACCATTGATTCACTATCTCAATATAATCAGTTGTGGACCGACTGCTTCAATGTAACCCCCAAAAAAATTAGACACCCTGTATATGTCTTAGCGAAAATGAACAGTTTTACAAATCATATCCTAGGTTTATTAATTTGTAACCATCATTTATATATCAAGCTTATTGAATAAAGTAGCATACCAGACGACGTTACTAAAAAGCAAACTTTCCATAGTGGCGTTTTTAGCATCACTCAAACACTGCACGAGCTTAGTCTTTTGCAATAAGTAGCTCCTAAACTGGAGAAGTAGCGAATCGAAAATTTGGGTCCTGCTTTGTTAGAAACTCTTGGAAACTGTTTGGACATAGAAATCGAGGAATTTATGTTCGTGTTGGGAGAGCTCACGAGAAACCATAGCCGATGATGTCTGATTTGTGGGGCGTTCAACTGCGTGGTCATCAGCGCCCGTACGAAGTCCCAATTTTTACTCAGTCCAATTTTTTTTCACAGTCCAATCTAGCCACTGTCACGAATGACCATGATGATGATGAAATGATGAGGACAAAACGAACACCCAATCACCGGGCAGAGAAAAATCCCCAACTCGGCGATAATCTTTTTTTTTTTTTTTAATCTCATTTTGTTCGATTACGTTCGTTGCATCTGCTCGAGGCGGACGTCGTAAGACACCCGTTTAAGTTCGTCGTTGATCGATTAATTCAGTTTTTTATTGCAGAGGGCAGGTAACTCTTTGAGCGAACACGCTGAGCTACCATGCCAGCTAGGTAATCGAACCAGGGACCCCGTGCTCGAGAGGCAGCAATGCTACCCTCTAGACCAGGAACTGCAGACGAAACAACAATCGAACTATGTTTGACATTAACGGCGTTGTGTGGGTGCACCGGACTCTTGCTTTTCTTTTTTAGTTGTTTGAGCTTTGAATATTGGTAAGACACTATAACGTCCTCTTCAGAAGAGCTCGTAATTGCAACTGAGCCAGGTGCTGTCTTGTTCTTTGTCGTAACACAGGTCGCATCGCGTATCGCGTCGCGATAGTGGGAAGGCGCCCAAAGGATGCCTTCCACCTGACGATGACTGTTGAACCGTCGAAATGTGTAGTGAATGAAATAAGAGCTTTGTAGCTAACGCAGTATTATAATTTATACTAGTTCAAATAATAATCGCAGGCGTTACAACACATTTCACTCTGGAACAAAAAATCATTCTGCCATTATCGAGGGCCCAACGTTATATCATCAACTGTTACATATACCCACGACAACTATTGTACTGCTTGTGACAATCTGGATAACAGAAAATTTGAAAATAAACGTGACTGAAACTGACAAAGCGTTGTAAATTTCGTAATGCACTCGCAGATCTGAAAGAATTCCATACAACAATGAGAAGTTTAGAATAGCGATTGATTCGAGCTAAGATTCAGAGTGGGTTGCTATTTTCACTTGGTCTATTAACAGGTTTCTTAGACAAAAGCACTTAATATGGTGAAAACTTTATCAACGCCTTTTTCGTGCTACACGAAAAATACAAGTGACTGGAGAAACATGAAACAGCTTTATTGGTACCGTCTCACTCAAAATATGCAATTACTAATTAACAGCTCGTTCTGTCAATGAATTACAGCTGTCCAGTTATGAACAAAATGTTCGTAACCGATAATGGCACCGACCAATAAAATGTTTTAAGAACGTATCACATTCTACTGGTTTCTATCTATTTTTAGACGCATCTAGGCAGGCATCCTTCTTGCTTTTGCCTTTTATTATTATTATTATTATTATTATTATTATTATTATTATTGACTTTTTTTTCTCAGACTTAAGTCTGGTTAAAAATGGAACGTGACGCGGACCTCGGTCAAGCGTGACTTCCTTGTAACTGTATGGTATATGTTATATTGCATTTAGGAACTTTCGGGTAATTGAACATGTATCAATAATTACAGATTTTTGTAGTTGTATATATATGTTTGGATGTAGCTGTATTGCATTGATGTACTGGTGAATATTGTGAGGTATGACTCCTGTAGTTGATAGTATAATTGGGATAATGTCGACTTTATCCTGATGCCACATGTCCTTGACTTCCTCAGCCAGTTGGATGTATTTTTCAATTTTTTCTCCTGTTTTCTTCTGTATATTTGTTGTGTTGGGTATGGATATTTCAATTAGTTGTGTTAATTTCTTCTTTTTATTGGTGAGTATGATGTCAGGTTTGTTATGTGGTGTTGTTTTATCTGTTATAATCGTTCTGTTCCAGTATAATTTGTATTCATCATTCTCCAGTATATTTTGTGGTGTGTACTTGTATGTGGGAACGTGTTGTTTTATTAGTTTATGTTTTATGGCTATTTGTTGATGTATTATTTTTGCTACATTGTCATGTCTTCTGGGGTATTCTGTATTTGCTAGTATTGTACAACCGCTTGTGATGTGATCTACTGTTTCTATTTGTTGTTTGCAAAGTCTGCATTTATCTGTTGTGGTATTGGGATCTTTAATAATATGCTTGCTGTAATATCTGGTGTTTATTGTTTGATCCTGTATTGCGATCATGAATCCTTCTGTCTCACTGTATATATTGCCGTTTCTTAGCCATGTGTTGGATGCGTCTTGATCTATGTGTGGCTGTGTTAGATGATACGGGTGCTTGCCGTGTAGTGTTTTCTTTTTCCAATTTACTTTCTTTGTATCTGTTGATGTTATGTGATCTAAAGGGTTGTAGAAGTGGTTATGAAATTGCAATGGTGTAGCTGATGTATTTATATGAATGATTGCTTTGTGTATTTTGCTAGTTTCTGCTCGTTCTAGAAAGAATTTTCTTAAATTGTCTACCTGTCCATAATGTAGGTTTTTTATATCTATAAATCCCCTTCCACCTTCCTTTCTGCTTAATGTGAATCTTTCTGTTGCTGAATGTATGTGATGTATTCTATATTTGTGGCATTGTGATCGTGTAAGTGTATTGAGTGCTTCTAGGTCTGTGTCACTCCATTTCACTACTCCAAATGAGTAGGTCAATACTGGTATAGCATAAGTATTTATAGCTTTTGTCTTGTTTCTTGCTGTCAATTCTGTTTTCAGTATTTTTGTTAGTCTTTGTCTATATTTTTCTTTTAGTTCTCCTTTAATATTTGTATTATCTAATCCTATTTTTTGTCTGTATCCTAGGTATTTATAGGCATCTGTTTTTTCCATCGCTTCTATGCAGTCGCTGTGGTTATCCAATATGTAATCTTCTTGTTTAGTGTGTTTGCCCTTGACTATGCTATTTTTCTTACATTTGTCTGTTCCAAAAGCCATATTTATATCATTGCTGAATACTTCTGTTATCTTTAGTAATTGGTTGAGTTGTTGATTTGTTGCTGCCAGTAGTTTTAGATCATCCATGTATAGCAAATGTGTGATTTTGTGTGGGTATGTTCCAGTAATATTGTATCCATAATTTGTATTATTTAGCATGTTGGATAGTGGGTTCAGAGCAAGACAGAACCAGAAAGGACTTAATGAGTCTCCTTGGTATATTCCACGCTTAATCTGTATTGGCTGTGATGTGATGTTATCAGAATTTGTTTGGATATTAAGTGTGGTTTTCCAGTTTTTCATTACTGTGTTTAGAAACTGTATCAATTTAGGATCTACTTTGTATATTTCCAAAATCTGTAGTAACCATGAGTGGGGTACACTATCAAAGGCTTTTTGGTAATCAATGTATGCGTAGTGTAGGGACCTTTGTTTAGTTTTCGCTTGATATGTCACCTCTGTATCTATTATCAGTTGCTCTTTACATCCTCGTGCTCCTTTGCAGCAGCCTTTTTGTTCTTCATTTATAATTTTGTTCTGTGTTGTATGTGTCATTAATTTCTGTGTGATGACTGAAGTTAATATTTTGTATATTGTTGGTAGGCATGTTATGGGGCGATATTTAGCTGGGTTTGCTGTGTCTGCTTGATCTTTAGGTTTCAGATAGGTTATTCCATGTGCAAGTGTATCAGGGAATGTGTATGGGTCTGCAATGTAACTGTTAAATAATTTAGTTAGATGTGAATGTGTTGAGGTGAACTTCTTTAGCCAGTAATTTGCTATTTTATCATTTCCAGGGGCTTTCCAATTGTGTGTAGAATTAATTGCTCGGGTGACTTCATGTTGCAAAATTATCACTTGAGGCATTTGTGGAATCATCTTGTATGTGTCTGTTATTATTATTATTATTATTATTATTACTTTTTGTATTACCAATGAACAGTGTCCCTCATATCTCTCCTCGACCTTAAGCCTCTTGTCTGAACAACAAGGCAGAAACACCCGTTCCCATCAGAGGAAAATACTTTCTGTCCCACACCATCGTTAAGCCACCTGCTCGAAGTCCTCCTCAGTAGAAGGAACCCGACTCTGGAACAACCTCCTGAATTATATTACAGAACTAAATAACGTCTCCAGCTTCAGAAGACAGGTAATAACATATCTACCTACTAAAGTAACAATACCATTGTTTCTGTATGTAATTGTTATCCTCTTAAATCGCTCTTTTCAACCTGATCTTCCCCATTTCCCATTTTCTATTGTTATTAGCCGATGTAGTCTCCCTAAATTTTCTTTTCCCAGAAACGCTATATCAGACAACACCTATTTTCTAGACCTATAAATTATTCTTATATCTATCATCATTGTCATAAATGTCACAATAATTGTTAATAATATTATTATTATTATTATTATTATTATTATTATTACTACTACTACTACTAGTGCCTGCAGCTGCAGTAGTAGAGTAATGTCAGTATTAACTTCGTTGGTTCATAGTCACTATAATTTACTGATATAGCCATTTTACATACTAACATAATTTTAATATTAGTTGTCATATTAAAATTATTATTTCTAAGGAAAAATGACGTAAAAAATTAACTATATTTATGAAACCCTGTTACAATGTAAGAGAGGCCCTGATGGCTCTAATCAGATCACGTTGATAAATAACTAAATACATTTTGCTGCTCAACATATGTGCTCAATCAGTAATTCATATATGTCTACCACTGTGAAAAGCATGGCAGAGAATACTGCCTCTAGTTATATTCGCATATGGATTGTTTAACTCTCTTTGTGCGAGCTGTAATTTGATTAATTTTCTAATCACGGCTCAAGTGGAAGTGATATGCAGGAGAATCCAGTGTATTCATAAACTCTTTCTTCAATACTGGTTCTCGAAAATTTACAAGTAGGTTTTCGTGGGATAGCTTAAGCCTATCTTCAAGTGTCTTCTAGTTGAGGTTGTTCAGCATTTCCGTGATTCTCCCTTGTGTCAAACAAATCGTGCTGCCGTTCTTCGTACAGCTTCAATATGCTGTATTAGTCCGATATGGCGTGGGTCCCACAAAAGGATGGGTTGCACAAATTATTCGTAAGGGATTTCGTATGTGAAGTGACCGCATTTTCCCAGTATCGTCTCAGTGTATATACTGCATCTACAATGGCGCCTGTGTGGTTATTCCATTTCACACTACCGTAAACTGTTCCACCCAGATCTCCATATGAATTGACTGACTCCAGTTGTAATTGACGTTGTAGTCAGAGATTACTAAGCTTTCGCGTTTCGTGAAATACAAAGATATCCCTGCAATTACCAAAAGTTTTAACAGAAATGCATCTCAACAGAAACTCATCTCACTGAAATGCGTACACAAGTTCGAACAGGGGGGGGGGGAGGGGGGGACGTGAGTCATCGTGGCGCGTTGCCGCTGTGGAGTCGTCCAACATGGCCGCAATCAGCAAACACTTCCTGTCCCGTATTTGCCTCACGGTTGTCGCCACAGTGTGTTTGTCGAGAATTTGTTATCTTTGTACGAAGCAGCGACTGCCTAAGCAATGGCAGAGGCGAGATGTCACATGCGTGCCGTGGAAAGGACTTCAGTCTAGGTTTCAAGTCTGTCGTTTAACTAAGTACCGGTATATTCAATGATCGGCTAGTGATGAGCCATAGACTGCAGACGCCACCCGTATTTGCTAAGCGCAGAGACTTATCAGCGTTGACAACAGTTGCTAAGACAAATACGGGCTGAGTAAGAGACAGCGAAAACGATAACCAAATGAGTTGCAACAGCAAACTAGAGCTGACCGCATCCTCTTCTCGAAGGATCTAGAAGTGCTCGTTGTATCACTCTTGCTCTTACGATGTTATTGCTAGCTAAACGTAGACTGACAAGATTCCAACAGCGGCGAAAGGAGTCTACTAATTACAAATATGGTGAATAAATTCCATTATAGCACCAGATGTAGGGACATCCCTGACAATGCAAATCCAACGTTGATATAAATGTGTCTTTTTTTACGTTTATCTATGGATGGTAATTATAAGATATGCCGTTTAATGGGAATTTCGCAATGTTCCCGCATATTTTGAATCCACTTTATTTATTAAAGACCTTCACAAGTTCTACCACACGGTTTCGTTGTCTCGAAAGCTATGTATGTATTGGGATATGCGCATGTACATAGTGCGTTTCTCTTGAACTTTTGATTATTTCTTTTAGTTTGATATCAGATACCTACATGTTATTTCCGAAGCAGAGGGTTCACTTAGATACCTTTCGTTAAAGAAATTCATTAGTAGCTTATTAGAGATTTATAAATAAATTTTTGATAGTTTACGAAAGTGCATCACGCAGCCAGTCACTTTCTTGAATTTTATACGACGTATTGTATCAGCAAGTAATTTTAGAACCCTTGTAGCATCATCAACGAATGGAGGTGTTACAGGAACATTATTTTCTGAACCATGTGCAGCTAGAGACTACGATCGTGGTGTTCGCGAAAATATCTAAAAGTTAGGCATAAATTAACGAAATATGTTCGTAACGAAAAGATCGTTATGTTTTAGGATACTTACAATACATTTCATCTTGTCATCCATGACAAATTCATTCCGATAATACATATTTTAGCCATCTTACACAAACGCACATACAAAAGGTATTTAGGTGTACTTTTTTCTGTGCTGTTATTGGCTGACGCTGTGACGTGACTATGCAACAGAGCCAGACCAACGTTGCACATTGTCCTCGGGAACAGTGCTGTAACATGTTGGCCGTACATTGATGTGATATCTTTGTAGTATCTTTTAGTCCCCAATGAAATAATGAAATGTAAATTGCTAATCTCCTATTGCTAGAACGTTACTGCTACATTCTGTATGTTGTCCAGCTTTTAAAAAGACAATGCCGTTTTAAAAAAAAGTCAAGAATCTATCAAATCGAAACACGCAAAAAAAGCGCAAACTACAGTCTGTTTTTGTAGTTTTCAGTCAAAGTAAATGTCAATGGACATGCATTTTCTAAGTTGGCTCTTAGGAACGTTTCAACCGAGTAAACAGATTGTATGTAATGCTCATTTTCATTTGTATTAATCAAAAGTTAAAAATAACTTTAAGCTAATAGGTGGAAACTGTCGCTTTCACTTGTTTGTAGAAAGAATTTTAATTAGCTAACCTAGCCAAAATATCCCTCAAAATACCTGGGTGGCAACTAAAACTGCGAGTTATCCAAGAAATCGAGGCTGACACTGCAGGTAGTGGATACTGGTATCCGACTTTTTCCTTGAGAAAACCGTAATTTTTCTGCGAAACAGCGCACGAGGAAATCTAATTGCAAATGTCCTCTTCGGCCCATCAAACCCATTTTTACCGTATAACAGACTATTGATTTGATTGGGTGAAAATATTTTGCCCAGTATCCGATTAATTTTATGAGACAGTGTATTTTTGTGATTTTATTCATCGTGCAGACAACGTTTCGTTAATGTCAACTTACTTCGGTTATTTTCATCACGTGCTCGCAGTTTTATGCACATATTTTTCAGCTGTGCTTGTCTTCTCTATAATGCCGCTACGGAATTCTGTAAACTGGCTTTAACTGAATCATTACACACAATTTCATCTGTAAATTTACATATACTTACAAATTTATCATCTTCGGTGGTGAAAGCGTTATCAGTCCCGAAAGAAAGTCAGTTTAACATAGTTTCTTTGATAAGACGAGAAATCATTCACACCACTTTTTCTGCAGCTTTTCGTCAGACAAATGTTCTGCAGACTTGGATCGCGAAGAAAAGCGTAAGGTACTACTTCAGTCCTCTTAGTGTTACATGAATTACAGCAAGTAATAGCACAAACTGGCACTGACTGCAGATACTCAGAACGCTGTCATTTACAGATCACTCACTAGACAAAAGTAACTGAGCGAAAACGACAACACGATGTCACACAAGCTCAAGATATAAATGTGGGCGCGAAGTGTTCCTCTCTGACATTACGCGCAGAGCGGCAGAAACGCGTTTGCTTCTGTGCAGCGCTTGTTGCGCCTTCTGGGTTTTACAGCAAACAGCAGTGATCGTAAGCACAAAGAATATGACGATGCTAGATATTTCCAATTTGACACTTCGCGATCCTTGACGTGATAAGCATTAAATTCCCGAATAAGATATTTACAAACATAGATAATGAAAGGAACTGAAGACTGCTAGCAGCATACATTGGCAATATATTGCGATACAAATTGTATTTCAGATGGTCATTACGTCACGGCACACCACATTCCAAAGGGTTCGGGTAGTGGCATTACCGTAGGACGGAGCCTATGTAAAATCGAAAAGGGCTACATTGTGTCTCATCGAAATCGGAAGTCTTTCGAAACGGCGCATTGACTCAATGGAATACAGCTGATGGAATGAAACCGTCCCGAATTTTCCGAAGAACCATCGCGGTTCTTGAGGTGATTTAGGGAAACCGATGTATGTGGAGATGACAGGACAGCAATCAGAAATCAGCTCATTATGAAACAGTCAAGTTTCCCTGCCACATTACCCCTTAGTCTTCACCGTTAGAATTCGTGTCAACAAAGTTACCATCGGTTAATATTACATGGGGTTCGAACAAAGGTTCTTGATACTTCTGGACACGATTCGCATGGATGGCCAAGTCATTGTTTGAAACAGACGCGGCCGGCCGCGGTGGTCTCGCGGTTCTAGGCGCTGAGTCCGGAATCGCGCGACTGCTACGGTCGCAGGTTCGAATCCTGCCTCGGGCATGGATGTGTGTGATGTCCTTAGGTTAGTTAGGTTTAACTAGTTCTAAGTTCTAGGGGACTGATGACCACAGATGTTAAGTCCCATAGTGCTCAGAGCCATTTGAAACATTTGAAACAGGCGCTATAATTAACTACTACGTTTCTAGAACGACCTGGTGGAGTGTAAGTTACTGTTTTGTGTGTGATACACTACTCTTCCTGCAAAATGAACAAATAAATATCCGTTTATAAATTAAGAGCATTTTCTTGCTGAAATATGACTGTTTAGTTTTCCATGCGTGTCTGTCCTCCACGAAAGGCGTCTCCAATGGATTTTTCTGGAAAATCGCACAGTTTGTTTACATATACTGCAGTAATTACAGACTTAAAACAGCTTCTTTACTAACTACTTTTACGTAACTAAAACGTTACTTACAGCAATTTTTTTGCCTTTTTTGATAATTTTTGCGTGTCCCTCATTTTATCATAATTTCTAAGTGCCTCTCGTTTTCTCATGGGCTTCTGCTTAAGAAAATTCGTCTCATATTTCCGACGAAGTTTTCATACTTGTTTTTCCACACTTTGTTTTGCCTGTATTAACACTTCACTACTGATCTGCTGGTGACGTAAGACAAATTGTACGTGAACAACAGTACTTTTTTTTTTAAGAACAGTTTGTTTACTTGTTGTGTAGTTCTTGTTTGTCTGTAGAGACGTTGCCACCTTAGTGTTTGCTACTTTGTTACTTCTTCCTCAATATCATGAGGGAGGGGGAATATGTTGGTTTCTAGAATTAGTATATTAAACAAGAAACTGTGTATAATTCTAAACAAATGCAATAAAGAGGTATTTCACTGAAAATGTGAGCAAATAATAACAGTAAACATGAAGCCACGAATAGCACTAACAAACATACTCAGTACTAGAATATCAACACAATATAAATAATACAAAAAACGATACAAAATGGTGGACAATATCATGCTAACACAAACACGTGCACACAGTCACCACCTTTTGAATAGTCGAGACATAAACATTTGTTACTACATGGGCAATTCTCTCTAAAAATACTAACTGTAGGAATAGCAGATGCGAGGCTCAGATTCATAGGAAGGACTTTAAGGAAATGTAATCGACGGAAAAAAAGATTGCAAAACCCTTGTAAGGTCTATTCTTGAGTACTGGTCAGCAATCAGATTCTTATTGGTTTGGATTAATAGGAGAGATAGAGAAAATCTAACGAAGAGCGGCACATTTCGTCACGGGACCGTTTAATATGCGTGATAGTGTTACGGAGACGTTTAAATAATCAGTTTCAGTGAGGTGTAGTGTATCGCGGCAATGTTTACTGCTGAAATTCCGAGAGAGAGTACGTTTGAAGGAGAGCCTGATTACATACAATTCCTCCTGCGTATGTCTCACGAAATCACGAAGACAAAGAAAATTTAGAGCTCATCTACAGTCGATCTCCTTACGCACACATATCGTAAGTATCCTCTGTAACTTGTGGAGTATAGATGCAGATGTAGACATATTCGTTACAGAGAGTGACTGACTAGTGAAAATACAAATACTGACCACTTGCTCAGAGTGCAAAAGCCTTCCAGGGCAAATTTCCTGTATAGCCCAAGAGACACACGTTGTATGGAAGTATAACTTCGAGGCTCTTGAAAAAGCACAGGTCTGCCGTCTCTGGAGTCAGTCGACGATGCGTTGCAGGTAATGGCGAGCTCTGGGTGACAAGTAGCTCCGCAATGGCGACCCTGTCAGCCCAGGTCGCCTATTTAGTTGGGTGTGAATCTCGGCTCATTAGGATGGAACATCTGCGACGTTGTCACCAACAGAGCGTGAACAAGGCAGTACCGACAGACACTGGTGAGGTTAGTCAGGAATCTTGACTCCAAGATCCGGTACAACATCACTCTGTGTGACAAGTGTTCTCTCACAGCTATTTCGACGTATAACCCCTACTCTTGACTTATTTGTCCCCTGGTTTACACATACTGCTTCACTCTCTGGTTATTGGGGTATAACATTACAAACTTGTGGTTTGCATTAGTGGTCTTCATGGTGCCAAGTTCCTAACAGGTTTCCACAGAAACATGTTACCAACGGAAATTTTCGAGTTCAGTTGCCTAATGCCTGCGACTTTGGAGACTATGCTTCTAAGAGGGCCAGGTTCTACCAGCGTTTGACTCATTTGTACCGACATACCGCACTCGTTCTCCAGAAACGTTTACAATAGCCAAGGCCAAATGGACAGCATAGCGCTCAAAGAGGCATGCCCTGACATTTGCTGACAAACAGGCAGTTTCTAGCAAGACCTTATGTATCTTGACGATGAGAATGGAGTTGATATTCTCATCTTCCATACTGTGGTTATAGGGTCGCCCACAAGTATTTTGTTCACAGCAACCTGAACGAAGGGGGTGCGGAGAGGGGAGAAGGAGCTCCGCCCAACGGACAGCCAACAGTCGCACAGCCATTAGAGAGGTAGAGGGAGGGGGGAGGGGAGACAGTCGACAAAGGGAGAGGAGAGCAAGGCACACTTTCGCCATGTAGTGCTTACTTGTTCGGCACGGCTCGACAATCACTTTGTAATAATTACAGTGGACGTAGGTACTGAATTGTTACGAGGGCATACTGAAAAGTATTGACCAATTTTTTTATTCTGTTCTTGATATCGATTGAGGTATTTCATGTCAGGCATATTACTCAGTCGACTTTCCGCTTCTCTGGCGCAAGTTGCAACCCTCTGCCGCTAGAGGGCTCCGAAGTGTAACGTGTAACATGGCAGTCCGTATGGTAAGTGCGTTGGCGCGTGATGTAATCAAGCTTCTAATAGCAGAAACGTGATTCCAACTGAAATCTGTGGTAGAAAGAAAACTGTGCTGTGATGTTTGTCTCGTCATCAGTAATGTGCGACGTTGTGTTGTTCGTGCTCGTAATGAAGGAAACAGTGGCGCTAACCGCAAAGTGTGCGACAGAGTTCGGAGTGGACGACGTGTACAGCCACCGACGAGACTTACTAGAATCAGAGAAAATCGTCGAATAACACAGACAACTCCCAGATATGTGTCGCATATCACGAAAGCATGTTCAGGTCATCATTGGAGAACTGCGGTGTAGATAACTGTGTGCACTGTGGATGTCTCGAATTCTCACACCCGACATGAAACAGGGGAGACTGGACGTCAGTCAACAATTTCTTTTGCGTTCTGAGCGATCAAGGGATCCTTAATATCAGTGTGACAGTTGATGAAAACTCGGTTCACAATTTTGACCCCAAAAACAAGAGAGCGGCAATGGAGTTCAGCCAGAAAGAATTACCGACCCCAGAAAAGTTCAAGACCGCGCCATCAGAGGGCAAAGTCATACAGTGTTCTGAGAGGTTCAAGTTGTGATTAATTTGGAATTCATGCCTAATAGCACCACCATAAACTCTGAAAGGTGCTGCGAGACCCTCAGAAAACTGAAAGCACGGTTTTGAAGAGTTCCTCCACAGATGGAGCACCGTCTCCTTCAGCATGACAGTGCCTCACACACACACAAGCGCTGCATCTGCAGCGATCCTACGCCTCGGGTTCACTGTCAACGATCATCTTCAATTCTGTCTACTCTTCGCCCCATCCGAGTTTCGCATGTTTCCGAAACTTAAGGAAGGCGTTCGAGGAATTCACTTTGATAGTGATGGACCGGTGCAAGCAGAGGTGTGATTGTGGTTTCGTCAACAAAGTCAAACGTTCTACCAACGACGTTATCATCGAACTGGTCTCTCGTTGCGAGAAATGTGTTCGTCGCTAGGCTATGTTGAAAAATAAATATATAGACGTAAAGAATGTTAATAACGTTTGTTTTACAATAATAATATCAATAATGTTTATTTGTCCATGTTAACTTTACAGTCTTGGACGTCGTCATTTTTTGTACAATTATATCAATATCATGTCATTCCAAGAATGAATGTATACCTCAAGTTGCACATTGTATATCATTCCATGCAGTAATGTTATAAACACATTAGCACATTATATATCACTCCATACAAATAATGATTATATACATCAGTTAGCCAATTATAAGAATACCACCACTAATATACTGCAGTATGTAAAAGAATAAACTAACAGTACTGCAGCTCAGAATTCTTTTAATGAGTGTATACATATTCCTATTAACCAATTTTTCAACTTGCTCTTGAAAAGATTGCCTTGGAGTTGCTTTATATTTTTTGGCAGCTTATTGTAGAATTGTCTCCCAGTTACATATGGACTGTGGTCTGTAGCTTTCTTGTTAGTCCGTATCCTATGATAGTCACTTTTGGCTCGAGTATTGTAATTATGGATGTCACTGTTCTTTACACTATTTTCCTCGTTCTCTTTTGCAAACATTATGGTCTTAAATACATACAATGAGTTAACAGTCAGTAATTTATAATTTTTGAAATAGTCCCTACAGGACTTGCATTTGCTTATATTAGCAATTATCCAACTGCTCTCTTTTGAAGCCTGAAAATGCGATCCATATAGACAGTGGGTGCCCCACCCCAGACCTCGATCCGATATTGCAGATGTGAGTGTATTAACCCATAATACACTTGTTTAAGGACAAGGGGAGCTACTACATTTGCAAGACGTTTTAGTAAGTAAATATTACTAGAAACCTATTGACAGGTGGAGCTGATATGCTCTTTCCAAGTGAGATGTTCATCAATCAATATGCCTAAAAACTTACGTTTGTCAGATGTTTCAACTGTAAAAAGTGATTGCCTATGAGTATTATTAAGATGTAGCAAGAACTTTATTACTACAGTCTTGTCCTTATTCAGTGTAAGCTTATTCACTGTTAGATATTCTGTTAGATCATTTCAGAGTTCTCTTTGTTGATTTGGAATGCTGTCCGCTCTGTACAGCCCCAGCTAATAAAAGATGTATCGTCAGCATAGTTCACTAGTTTGGAGTTTTGTGGCTGTGTTATATCATTAATACATACTATAAACAAGAATGGTCCAAGTATACTTCTTTGGGGAACCTCACAATTGAGAGTTCTGTATGCTGACTTTACTGTTTGGATCTTACTTTCATTCTTATAATTTAGTTTTGTGCACTGTCTTCTATTTTTATTTAAAAAGCCTCAAGAGTTTCACATATAAAATTCCGAGACATTATTTTTTAGCACGGCTTATCGCAAATGTTGGCAGCTGCCGGACGTACAACATTAAGTTTAGGAGGACAACGGTTCAAATCCGCGTCCGGGCATCCAGATGTAGGTTTTCAGCGATTACCCTAAATCGCTCCAGGAAAACGCCGGGATGGTTTCTTTGAAAAGGCACTGCCGATATTCTTCCCCATCCTTGAAATAATCCGAGCTTGTTCTGGGTCTCTAATGACCTCGTTATCAGCGGGACGTTATTCACTAATCTTCCTGTCTTTTACAAAAGATCAATAGCGCAATTGCCGGTTTCGAACCGATAGGTCCATCTTTAGATCACTGTTCACGTCTATATTAAGTTTGTTGTTGTTTACGTTATTCGTTTGTCGTTTTCTCCCGATTCTGGCAGAAGTTGCTTCGGGTGACGTGCTATCGAAATTACCGCGTCATTTTGTTGCACACTTGTGTGCTTGTCTTAACAAAACATTTAAAAAATATTGCATTCTGCGTTTATTGGTGTATGAGTGTAGTTCTCTAACTATTTGCATATCCATAAATATAAAACTGGAGGTACATGTAAATGTTCGTGATTATGTCTGTATGCGTGTTCCACATCTCCTAAACCAATGGACCGGTTTCAACAGAACTTGGTATATATATAACTTTGTAAATCAACGCTGTGAGGATGAGAACCACCTACCTATCAAAGAGATGAGGATGGGGGTGAAAAATCAGACTAACTCACGACTCGCGAATACCTATTCTTTAGTCATCCATTATTTGAGGATGAGAGCACTTAAACACTTGCAACAAGCTTTACACATAATTTCAAATCGGTCCGAAATTTTCTCCCTCTGACGACCCCCACAAAATGATGAAAGGAAACTAGTTTATCGTCTACATTTCCGCTTTCTATGTAGTAAAACTGCCGCATGATGTGTGACGTTTTAATTTATTACTTCATTACTATCAATCACAGTCGTGCCACATTTTGCTTTTCACATATACATGGAACATACCAGAAGAGGTATATCATTGTAAGACACATAGTTCAGGAGATATGTCGTCATATACACTGAGACGCGTGAAAAACTGCCGCATCATGCATGACGTTTTAATTCATTTCTTATTTATTACATGATCTGTTCAAAAGACATTTCCTACAAAGTAATTGCGTGTAACACTCGACGTGCCCGCATATTTATATTACTGTACAGCACTTTACTCAGAAGATACGACGTCATTTACACTGAGCTGCGTGAAAATGGAACTGCAGGTTGAAATTCGCTAGAGATAGGCTACAGGTGAAATGTGTTTACAAATGCGTGTGAGATATGTTAAATATGTGTGAAGTATATTCGACATGTGCGTACGTGGTCAAAGCAACGGGTAGAAAGCTTACCCTAAACCCCTGGAACGATTTCAATCGAATTTGGTACATACATTAGCTACAATCTCGAAATAAATAGTGTGATGGCAAGGACCATCAGCGTTCTATTGGGGTGAGCGTGATAACAGAGGAAAGGGGGGAGGTGTTGGTGGACAATTAGAGAGGGAGGAGAAGGCAATGAGCACAGATAAGTGGGAGGAGGAGATGAAGAGACAGAGGGGGAGGGGTAAATGGAGAGATAGGGGGCGGGGAGCGGGAGATGGACACAGAAGGGAAAGAGGAGGAGAGGAGATACAGACAGAGGGAGAAAGAGATAGACAGAGAGGGGGGGGAGTATGAAAAGACAGGGGGAGTAGGCAATGAACTGTGAAAGGGGGAAGCGGGAGATGGACTGATAGAATATTGGAATAAATTTACACACAGTACTCAACTAGTTTATAAACAAAAAAGTGCGTTATATAGTTTTTACTATTTTGTGAACACAAGTAGCCAGCGGTGCAACATAATGACGTAGGCATTTCGACAGCATCATCACCCCAAGGAATTTCGCCACGAGATGGAATAAAAGTCAACAAGTTATGTAAACAACATATGTAAAATAAACATTAAAGCCATCTGAAGATGGACCTGTCGGTTCGATATCGTTTATTGTGTAAATCGGCTTTATTCTTGTAAATAAAATTGCATTATTATTATTACATTGACTGGTTGCTGTATTCTGTTCAAGGCTCAATTTGTGGTTTGTACACAGTCGTGGCCTCAGAATGTCAGCTATCGACAAAATAGCACAAAACTATTAGCGGGTCCGAGTCTACCGAGTTCTTCCTATTTCTGCCGATCCACAACTGGGGAGCCCTGTTTCAAAATGTTGTGAAAAAGTAGTATGTTTCTGGTTTAACGAAGACTGAGGTATCTTATCGCACCTCGACTGGCCCACTAAATCCCACAGAAAATGTCTGAGACTGCTTCGTACAACACGTGAAACTTAGCATTGGACATCCCCGTTGAGGTGTCAGGTCAGAGGGGTGTTCTGAACACAATTTCGACACAAAGGCTGTGGAGTGGAAGGGGCAGGCTAGCAATAGAACAGTGTATCACCATTGACTAAATACTCATTTATTGAACACATAAGTCAGCTATTACTCAAAAGGAACAATCAGTACAAATTACAAAATAATATTCTTTTCCTTTAAGTCACTCAAACATTTAAACAGGCAAATAGCAATCATTTAACTGAAACCTTTTAAGAAAGTAAGACTAGAAAATTTGAATGATGAGTTAAAATTATATTTGAATAGGCTCTGACCGAGCACATGTTTTAAAACGAAATACTTCCCTTAAGGAACCAGCGATCAAAATTAATTACAGAATCCTCAACAACCATATTACATCCAAGACATTTAAGATTAAACAGTAATATATAACATCAGAGAGCTGTAGTCCCTAGTTTTAAGCAGCACGTTTCAGATGGACTCCACTGCAACAGCACAATACAAGTCCCTCAGAGGATCTCCCCACACAAGTTATTGCCGCAATCGACAAAATATCATCATTCCATGTACAGGCCTAAAACAAACTAAAAGCTCTCTTAAGTTTGGTACAGTTAATTCCCTTTCAACATAACATACATCACAAGTCTAGTCCTAGGACGGCACCGACACCCCGCAATTTAGCACGCGAAAAACTACAGCGATGCACTCATCACGTATCCTTACAAAATCCAAGAACAGAGAGCCGGCTCCCCAATGGCAGAACATTTAACCACGCGCAGCGTGCGGGATTGCGGGATGCTGATCTCGCCCATAACCTCAACACCAGTTCAAATACTAGTCAGCCTACAATCTTGAACCACCATACACATTCCTTCAGTTACTGCATAGAAAGCCAATGTGATAGGCAAACAGACCAGCATATGATAAAAGCTTAAGCAATTTCCTTACTAGACAACCCTTACGAATAGTAGCCGTAATTTATTTTTAAACGTGATCACACCCACAATCAAAAGACAAACAACGCCAATCATAAGGACAGTAGCACGTAAGCAAGTAGCAATGGCAACTTCTGCTTAGATTCGCTACAAGTCAGCGCGTGATTTAACACACCAGAGAACAGTCCTTACAACATAACCATCAATACAATAGCAAATTACTCACACGTGTACTCCTCCACGATTTCGATTCGCAAAGCCATAGACAAAACGTGGAGAAGGTATCACTTAAACCAACATAATGGTGTTCCCTCAGTTACCCCAAATAACTGACTCCCTTAGTTGCACAGCAAAGAACCAGACCTAATGAAACCACCACAGTTTTCGCCTCTAAATTGTCACAGTACAAGTGAGATTCAATCACAAATGTAATTTTACATCACCAGTTTCCGTATAGTCAATACAAGCGCCTGATTTTCACCTGTTTATAACGGCAGGCAGCAACATCGTACGGAAAACAGCGTAGACACAAGCTCTTACCAATTCTCTTCTCCGAAAGCAGCCAACGCAACTCTCAGGAACCACTGGGACATCCAATGGAAAAATCGTTACCCCTTTTGCACAAATTACAGGACGACCGCTTCCCGCTGCTTGATACGGCGCCTTCCGTTCAGAGCCAACTTGTATATCTCCATGCGATAGGTCCGGTCCCACACTCACTGCGTCAACCCGACAACGGTCTTCCACCACGTCCCGCAGCACACCCCTCCAGGACCTCGCCTCGTTACTCCTCGCGTAGGCCCCAGAGGGCGCTGCTTACCGCCCTGACCGTGGCTTGAAAGATAAACCATCAGAGTGGCACTATCGACATGAGCCGCCACGACTCACACGTAATTTGGTAGCTTTGCGGTATCTAGTGATTAGTGATTAGCTATAAATGGATACTGCGTACTAGGAAAAAGTTTGTGGCCTCTCTTCCTCGCTGAACTTAGACCTTTATTAAGACTGGGGGCGATATTAGCGTTATGTCCTATGCTCCGCGTGCTTATAAACTCCGCCATTAGTCGTATGGCGCTTTATGAAACGAAGATGTGGGTGCAGTCGCAATGTGCCAAGTCCTCGGCAAGGCGATGTTCTGCACATGTCCTTCGCACAGATTAATCCTGAGTCCGCATGACAGTGGCTGCTTGGCCCCTGGGAGAGCGTGTCAGGTGAGATGAGGTGCGCGGCGGTGCCGGCACATTGCAGAGTCCGCCCCTTGCCGCGGCTACCGTGTTTGCCCCTCGTCTGGCCAAGGTCCGCCGGGAAGCTGGCCGCAGCGTGTGCTATCGTATCGGCCCGGCGAACAAAGCGCCTCTCTACCTTTACGTCACTACGACGAAGTTTTGTTGGCACAGTCCACAGTAATACACGTTCCGCTTTCCTACAGAAGAGATCAGCCAGGCCCACCTCGACGATAGCAGTCGAAAAAGGGTGTTTAAAGTGTGTTCAGTGACGCATAATCTTTGATGGGTGGATTGAACCTACCGATAACGGCCAACTGCTGTTATGCCAAACGCAATGACTGTGTAACGTGTGACGTCAGATGTGCGCCTAACATAACGTCTGTTATTTTCTTACGACAAGAATTACAAAAGCATTCGCAATGCAGTAAATGTTTTCGAGCAACCATAATCAGACCAATAGCAAATGCTGCAAGGTGCGACATAACTTTCTCGTTGCATCTTACAAGTAGTTATAACAGCACTATGAGCTGTATTTACTGCTTCTGTTTACATGCAGTCGATTTCGGCGATGCAAGACACCATTTCAGGCCCATCTATAGCTCTTGGACGATCTTGTTGACACCTAGGATCATCGCCATACTTTCTTAGATGGTCGAAGAAATATCGATGTCCAGATATCAACGTGATCACCCAGAGTCAAAGAGAAGCCTGAAATGGTGTGTTGTAACACTGCAACCAGCTGCATATAAATAAAAGGAGTAAACAGAGCAGATAGTGTTGTACTTACTACATATAACGTACTGTAACAGCTGTTATTCCAATATCCAACAGAAAATGGATGTACAGAGATTCTCGTTGTTTTGCCAACACAGTTACTGTGAAAAACTTTAGCATGAAAACACTTAATATGAAACATCGTCTAACATGAACTAATACTGCGATCCTGACAAAATACTATGAAATTTCATACATGCTTTTTCTTTTAACACTTTTTTGTAACAAGAAATGCAAAGTTTCTCAGTCGATCAGATATAACTATCCGATTTCTGGATTCTCGACGTCACCCAATTTTTTTTTTTTTTTTGTCAAAACACTTCAGTAAGTTCTGAAATTCGGTGATGAGTGTGTCTAAATCAGTGAATTTTGTGTCTAAATCGATTCACTTTTTTGGTTTTAAATATAGCTACTACAATTTTTTAATCCGCAGTGTCAGAAAAATGGATAAAATCTTTTCCATTATATTGTCGTGTAGGCCCACTGGCGCTGAATGAATTTCTTGCTGTCGGTGTGGGCGACGACGAATTTGACAAGAACTGAACAACGCAATTGCAAAACCCACTACAACAGAAACGCAGAACATAATGAAAAGTATGCGCTGTTTTTTGAATGCTCGTTAGAATGGCGAAATGAGTGAAATGCTGGGCGACATCATACAACTTATTGAACATTTGGTGCTCAGAAAGGCACTACAAAGAATAATAAGATTTTTTGCAAAAATAAACAGTGATGTGTACTATACACGGATTAACAATGTACGTTGTGTACCTACCAAAGAAAATTTTAGAAGATATTGGAATTACTGTAGTCCACCGCCATAAGTGAGCAGTCAGAGCGTCTGACCGCCACGCGGAGTACTTGGGTTCAGTTCCCGGTACAGGCCAAGGATGTTTCTTTGGTAGGTTTACTGCAAAGAGGTACTGTCAGCCTAATGGCGCCGATTGAGGAGGTACTTGGAGAGCGTTGTGCTGACGCCTAGCCCCGTCATATTACATCCGAATTATGTCATTGGCAGAGGATGACACGACGGCCGGTCGGCATAGCGCGGTCCTGTGAGTACGTGTTTTTTTTAAATACAATTTCTGGACTATATAAAATTTTAGGAGATTGAAAATTCAGTTTCTTCACATATAGCGTTTAAATGGAATTATTTTGACGTGGAAAAATATGTCGTGCCACTCAGTTTCGTATTAAACGGCTGTCATTCTCTGTACTTGTAATCTGATGATGACCACTAACTGCAGAAAACCGTTTTGAAGGTTGCATTTTCGCTGCCAGTTTGGCGAATCCAACGAATGTGTTGTCATAAGAATAATTTTCGTAACAACTCGTATCTTAGCAGTTATTGTATTTTCATACCTATTACTTTGTTGATGTCATTAGTCAAAGCGACGGTACGGGTATCCGAACAGTTACGCCTCAGGCATACTGAAACAGTGTTTCGTCCGCATTTATTTTCATCCAGCTTCGCGAATCATAAAAACGATTCTTACATTTGTGAAGCCGTAGAGTAATGAGACCAGAACCTCTCTACAACATTCCTTCCTGTTTTATCTTAAGCTTCCATAGTTCTTTCCTATCGAGGTGGCACAGTGGTGAAGCACTGGATCCGCATTTAGTTGGACGGAACTGCAAATAGCAACGGGCATCCAAGTCTTCGTATTTTCTCCAAACCACTTAGGGTAAATGCTGCGATTGTTGATTGGTGTAAGTATTTTATTTGGCGGCAAATTGCAACAGTTTTTAGTTACAAGCAAAGCAAAAGGAAAATGGCGTAATTTAATGATTTTTCACGGGCTGTGGGGCCCCATTGAATAGAAATTACATTCAAAAATGACTAGATGGTTCCTCTGGAAATGATATAACTTATGTTTTTCCCATCGTTCCCAAATCCTAGACTATAATACGCCTCTGGTGACCTCCTCGCCCACAGGACGATAAACCAAGCATGGATCCACGGTTGTTTCATCACATCAGTCCTAGTGTTCAGATGGGTGAATGCGAGCGGACAGCTGAAGCTCTGCGCTCTTCACCTGACACTGACTTTCCCACTGCCTCTCCTCACAATATTCCGAACATGCAATGCAAGATCAGCATTTGGCTACACCTATCTGTAACACTAGATCTTGCTCCACCTTTTTCTCAATTTCCCATAAGACTGTGGCACTAACAGACCAGTAACTTGCGTGTGATCCAGATCAAACAGCTGCTCAAAACCTTACACGTTGTCGTCGATGCAGCTTCCCTCAACAGCGAACCAGTATAATGTCACATTGTTAACACTGTCGTGACTTTCCTGACCTTCTACTATTTTTTGCTCTTCTTCAGACCAGTGGCGGCCGGGGTGGCCGAGCGGTTCTAGGCGCTACAGTCTGGAACCGCGCGACCGCTACGGTCGCAGGTTCGAATCCTGCCTCGGGCATGGATGTGTGTGATGCCCTTAGGTTAGTTAGGTTTAAGTAGTTCTAAGTTCTAGGGGACTGATGACCTCAGAAGTTAAGTCCCATAGTGCTCAGAACCATTTGAACCATTTTTCAGACCAGTCAGCTCTAGAAGTGACTCCTCCCGAAGTGCTGCTACACATTTCCTTCTGTATGTCATTACTCACATACGGTGAGAGAGTAAACACTGTGTTAATAGACGCTGCTGTAATACTTGTTGTAGTAATAGTAGTAGTAGTAGTAGTAGTGTTCATTCGTAGATCACTTTTACAAGGATACTGGACATGTCGTAATGTTTACAATTTAAGAACAACAAAAATAATGTGATTCATATTATAAGCATTTACATACAGGTCTAGTCTAACAAGGATAAGACAGATAATCGGCCGTGGCAAAGAAGCCTGAAGTAGTTTCGGCAAACCACGGAAAGCCTAAATAGGAATGACCGGTAGAATATTGGAGTCCCCATCAGCAGAATATGTCTGTTCAAAACAGTGCCACTTTGTTCAGTGTATTCCTAGTGTACTAAAATGTTTTGCAGAAGAAGTTATTTACTAATGTAGAAGGCTAGTGCTAAGCTGTTCATTCATTTCTCACTCCCAGTCACTGCACACAGTGCCCTCACTGTAGATACATCACTTCATACAGTAACATTACGTACACTATCAGCTGACGTCAGGACCAAAGCGATTAATGTTTACTTTCGATATTGTTCACCGCAACTTCCCACTTGCTAACATAAAAAACCGAGCCAGCAACCATCCATAATGATTGCCATTTTGAGCTCAGAAAGAGAATAATAATATTTATCATAACTATTATTGTCAGCCCCCTACTTATGTACAGCTCTTGACGTATCTACGTTGCAATGCTTACTCGCTAACAAAGCCCTAATCTGCTAATTTTGCCAATTGAAATAAACGCATAGATAAACATTTGGCGTTATGACCATAAAGCAAGAGCGCTTAGGACGCATTCGGAAGCATGCTGACAGGCATTTCTCCTGCCACACATTCACAATCGTGAAAGGAGAAAGAATGCAAATACAATCCACCATGTATTCTATTCTGCCTTAATGAGAACAACGTGTATTTGGTATATTCTTTGTCGAAAAAGAGCTATGTTTACACACGCTTTAGTGGCAACACTCAACAACGTGGTAAGTGTACCTTCTGATGCACCTCTATCACAGATCGTCCAGTATGTCGAATGCAGCAAGTTCGAATCCTGCCTTGGGCATGGATGTTTGTGATGTCCTTAGGTTAGTTAGGTTTAAGTAGTTCTAAGTCTAGGGGACTGATGACCTCAGATGTTAATAAGTCCCATAGTGCTTAGTGCCATTTGAACCATTCTAATGTAACAAAAAAATGGTTCAAATGGCTCTGAGCACTATGGGACTTAACTTCTGAGGTCATCAGCCCCTAGAACATAGAACTACTTAAACCTAACTAACCTAAGGACATCACACACATCCATGCCCGAGGCAGGATTCGAACCTGCGACCGTAGCGGTCGCGCGGTTCCAGACTGTAGCGCCTAGAACCGCTCGGCCACTTCGGCCGGCCCTAATGTAACACAATGTCCCTTATCAAGCTGCAATTAATGTGAAGCAGTACGAATACAGGGTGTTCAGAAATTCCTGTTTCAGAGTTCTAGAACTTATAGGAGGGAATGAGTATATATTATTTTCAATAGAACCCATGTCCAAAAACGTCATCCGGCGCCTGTATATGTATATTGAGTTAGTCCGTGGTGTAGTTGCAAACTTTCAACGATTGTGGAAACGGATAAATGTATCAATTTAAGGTAAGGGTTCCCGTACCAGAATCGAACAAATCGAAAGTTATAAACAAACACAGTCCTGATCCCTCTGACTGTGGAATGCATTTACTGTTAGTGTTGTTGCTAAGAATTTAGGGTATGTAACTTTCAGAGCTGGTAATGTAGACCAAAACAAGAAAACATATCCGGTGAATATGGGCTCTAAAATGTTTTCCTTGTTTTAGTCCACACTATGATGTCTGAAAGTTGCCTGCCTTAAGTCTTAGAAACAACAATACCAGCACGTGTATTCCACTGTGCGAGTTATCAGAATGATTTTGTTTGTAACTTTCGACTCGTTCGTTTCCGAACCTGGGACCATTACCTCAGATTGATACATTTATCTATCGCCATCGTCCTTGAAAGTTTGTAAAAACTTCACGGAATGACCCGGTACATATACTACATACCTTTACAGACACCGGCTCCTGTAATTTTGACGCTCTGTAACGTCGTTGGATGACGTTCCTGGACATGAGTTCCTATTCAAAATATTATGTACTCACTCCCCTCTACAAGTCCAAGAAGTTTGTAACGGGGATTTCAGATCACTCTGCATATTCCGTTAACCGCGCTTGGAGATTCACGTATCAAGCTCCGTTATAGATGTTTACACTTAAAACTGAAAACTTGTGAAGCAGAGAGAATCGGGTTATGAAACAGTAGACTGCTGTTGACCCCGAACGGTTCTCTGCTGACTCATCGAGTGCAGCCTAAGGCATGTTGTGAAGCAGAGGTCACTTGGTGCGAAATCTTCACGGATTCGCGATGGATCATTTCAACAGAATCAACAACAGACAAGCAGTGGACACAGCCGCATTCCGTGGCTTCTGGACCCATGAGACGGTGTCCTACGCATTTTTAAAATTTCCAACGTTTTGTAGTTTGATCGAGAACGAACTGTTACCTTTGATTCCCAAACAACTGTCTGCAACGAGTCGTTGTGCAGATGATGTACGCCACTGAAGTGAAGCTGCCGCCTGGTAATTTTGCCATGACATTTGGTTAGCTTTCGTATTCCCATTCTGTATCACGTAGAAATCTTATTATTGACACTAAATTACATGTAACGCGCACTACGCACTTTCTGCTAGTACGGGATATGCTGAACCTAGTGCTACATAGAAGGACTTCGTTTTATTCAGCATTCGAAATGAATATAATATGCAGATTGAAACATCTAAATCTTGCATCGTTTATATTTCGTGATCTGTTCAAGATAATGAAATGCTATTTGCAGTAAATGATAGTAGGCACAAGAGCACCTAATTTTGATGTACGAATAATATCGAGATAGTGAGGCAAAAATGTTTCTTTTAAAAACCATGAAACAATAAAATTGGTTTAATGGCATTCAAAACCTGTTGAAAAAAAGAGTACAGTGATATAACGCTCATTAATGCTGCTGTTGAAAGTTTCTCAAAACTATCAGAGAATTTTGTTGAAATTTCAATAAACAGAAACGTAGTTGTTGAATTTGGACAAAATACTACATACGAGGAATGTGCTAAAGTTGAAAGACAGTGAGGTAATAATGGGCTACTGCAAACGCCGCCAAGTGAGATTCACATGCTTCGCTCCGTCGTTATATGCAACAAGAAGATAGCTACGCTGCTAAAATACCACATATTTTCTCTTGGCCTCGCTTTACGCGACGTAGGATCAGCTACGATGGTTGTAAATGGTACTGTGTGAACAGCTTTCGTGTGAGCAAGTAAACAGTCGGAGGGCTCGATGTAACGGAGGATCCTGGCATGAGATCTCTCTTGGCAGTGGTTACATAGCAGCAACCGATTCTGCCTGCCTTGTCTTTCAATTTTAGCACATTTCTCGGATATTTTCACCAAAAGTTTCAACGCCAACACTAATAGACGTTATATCACTGTACTCTTTTCAAGGGCTTTCGAATATATTAAAGACGAACATCATTACACTTAAAACATCTCGGTTGAACCAAGAGTGGAGAGTTTCACACCTACAAAAAAACTTCATCGCCGCTGCCTTCTGTCATTTGCCGAGAACCTCGTTCTCGTTCCGATATCTTGAACTGTTCACGAAATAAAAGTGGGTAAGTTTTCAGTAATTCACCTTGTATATTGAGTAAACCACATAATCTGATCAGTACATATATTTCGTGTAAGGTTCTACACAGTGAAACTAGTTTCTCAGCACCTTATAGCAATCACGTTACGTCATATTGAAAAGTGTTAAATTGTCGCCTTCCAAATGTTCGATTCACAGAATTATTACACAAGTCATTGGCATACATTGTTGGTCGTGACACGTGTACTCTGTGTTATAAAACATCGTGGTCACTGTCACTGAAACAAACTTTTTCCCTTTCTTTTGACTTCTCCGCTAGGTTCTCGGCAGGCAGGATTTTCCTTGTGTATCCGTCCTGCCGCATCGTCACAAGCTTTCGACACAACAGCGGAATATGCAGTCCTTTCACGTCACTTGCCGTTACAGTATTCACACTTCCGCCAGCAGATTCGCACTGTACGTAATCACTGGTGTTACAGTCACTGACGGATTTCGCTGGAGGTCCACCCGCACCGCTTTGGAGACGAAGACACGCCGCCACTACCGAACTGGACGGGCAAACATACTGCTCCCATTTACTGACGCAACGTTCGACATATGTGTGTACAGATTCAAATACAAATATAAACTCCATTCGCGTACAAACAGCGCAAGTAACAGGCGGATTTATACTGACCAGTTGCGTATCATTTATTTATCTTGCCGGCCGAAGTGGCCGCGCGGTTCTGGCGCTGCAGTCTGGAACCGCGAGACCGCTACAGTCGCAGGTTCGAATCCTGACTCGGGCATGGATGTGTGTGATGTCCTTAGGTTAGTTAGGTTTAACTAGTTCTGAGTTCTAGGGGACTAATGACCTCAGCAGTTGAGTCCCATAGTGCTCAGAGCCATTTTTTATTTATCTTGTCAGAAGCAAAAACACAAAAAAAACATACACACAGTTTAAGTAAGAGCCAAATAGAATATCCTGCGAATATTAGCCAGCAGCAGACAACACAAATTTTTCTCTGTTTTTGTCATCAGTCTTCATACTGGCTTGATACGGGCCATTGCGATTTCCACTACTGTTCCTGCATCTTCATCTCAGAGTATCATATACTCGCAACAGCGTCATTTATTTGTCGTACACATTTTAATATCTGTCTTCTACAATTTTGGCCCTCTATGGTTCCCCCTATTACCATGGGAGTTACGCCTCGGTGTCTTAACACAATTCCTATCATCCTGTGACTTTGTCTGGCTAGTAATTTCCACATATTTTTTCCTTCTCCTATTCTGCAGGAACCCTCATCTCTTATTTTGTCACTCCAGTTACTCTTCAGCATCTTTCTGTAACACCTTCGCTTCGGTTCTCTTGTTTCCCTGTCTTGTTTAAGTTCATGATGGAGTCATACATTGCTGTCATCAAGACGTACATTAGCGGCAAATTTCTCAAGGTAACGCCTGTGTTTATACTAATATACTTCTCATGGCGAGGAATGCTTCTTCGCCTTTGCTAGTCTCTTGTCTCTTCTTTGTTTCGCCGGCCTTTGTGGCCGAGTGGTTCTAGGCGCTTCAGTCTGGAACCACGCGACCGCTACGGCAGGTTCGAATCCTGCCTCTGGCATGGATGTGTGTGATATCCTTAGGTTAGTTAGGTTTAAGTAGTTCTAAGTTCTAGGGGACTGATGACCTCATATGTTAAGTCCCATAGTGCTATTCCCGGCGGGGTCAGGGATTTTCTCTGCCTCGTGATGGCTGGGTGTTGTGTGCTGTTCTTAGGTTAGTTAGGTTTAAGTAGTTCTAAGTTCTAGGGGACTGATGACCATAGATGTTAAGTCCCATAGTGCTCAGAGCCATTCAGAGCCCATAGTGCTCAGAGCCATTTGAACCATTTTGAACCTCTTTGTTTCGTTCGTTACACTGAGAGCAACTTCTACTAACGTCATAGAGGAACACAATCTGTCTGAATCCGCTGAAGCCTGCAGAAGTCGGTCGACATTGAGCCAGGAGTTTTGTATCCGGCTGCTGCCAACATTTTCTGATCTAAAAATGTAGTACTTATATAGGGGTTGGAGAAAGAATGGAAAAACCGCGAAAAATCCAATCCTGAACATAAATACCTATACTCGCCAAGCCTACAGGTTGCAGTGTTGTATTTTACCACGAGCGGCACCTGTGTAATAACTTCAACACGTTGCAAGTATCATTCGTGGTCATAACAGTGTTCGGTGTAGTTTTGAGTGCATTAACTCGGTGCCAAGTGAATTCAAACGTGGGCAAGTTGTTGGTGCTCGTATGGTGCCTGCTTCCGTAATCAAGCGAGACGAAATGTTTGGTGTTTCAAGAGGCACCATATCAAAGATTTATAGCGTATACAGAAAACCAACCGCTAAATCACAATGTGGCCTAAAGTTTGTGTTGAGTGATCGTGACAGCCGGTCACTGGGGAGGATCGTGGAGAAAACCAAGAGGTCGACAACCGCAAAAGTGACGCAGCACAGAATGTCACACTCACAAACCGTGTCAGCACCAAAACTGCACGAAGGGTGCTCTATAAGCACGGCATTGCAGGGCGAACTGGAATTTCAAAACCACTCATCAGATATGCAAATGCCCGTAAGCAGGAAACGTGGTACCGAAACCTGGACTATGGAGCAATGGAAGAGTGTCACTGGGACCGATGAATCTCGTTTCATACTATTTCCAACTTCTGGCCTAGTTTACGTCCCAGGAGTGAAACATGGTGGGGATTCAGTGATGATTTGGCAGCCATATCGTGGTAATCCATGGGCCCCATGGCTATTCTGCAATGTCGCATTACTGCCACGGGTTAAGTGACTGTTTTGGCTGATCAGGTCCATCCCAAGATACAATGTTTCTTCATCAAAACATTGTGATGCTGTGTTCCAAGATGACAGAGCCCTGTACACACAGCCCTCATCGTCGAGGACTCGTTTTGTGAATACGAGGACGAATTGCCGCATCTTCCCTGGCCACCACTGTTACCAGATCTCAATACTATAGAGCCTTTGTTCTATTACGGAGAGAAATACGCTTCATCACTATCCACTTCCATCATCGTTGCCAAAATTTGCCGCTATTTTTCAGGAAGAACGGTATCATTAAAAGAAAGGCTTTTTCGTTGCGACGGAATCTTCTCACGAAACTCCTATTACCAACTTTCTCCTCCGAATATTTTGTTGACACCGACCTACATAGGGAGGGACGATCACCACGATAAAATAAGGGAAATCAGAGCTCGTACGGAAAGATATAGGTGTTCATTCTTTCCATGCGCTATACGAGATTGGAATAATAGAGAATTGTGAAGGTGGTTCGATGAACTCTCTGCCAGGCACTTAAATGTGATTTGCAGAGCATCTATGAAGATGTAGATGTACAGGACGCCCTTGAAAACCATACAGCACAACGTGAAACTTGGTGGCGAATCAAAACTGTGTGGCAGACCCAGACTCGAACTCGGGACATTTCCCTTTCACGGGCAAGTGCTCTAACATCTGAGCTAACCAACCACAACTTACGACCCGTCCTCATAGCTTCACTTCCTCCAGTACCTCATCTCCTACCTTCCAAATTTCACAGAAGCTCTCCTGATAAACTTGCAGAACCTGCACTCCTGGAAGGAAGGATATTGCGGAGACATGGCCTTGCCACAGCCTGGGGGATGTTTCCAGAATGAAATTTTCACTCTGCAGCGGATTGTGCGCTCATATGACACTTCCTGGAGGATCAAAACTGTGTGCCGAACCGATACTCGAACTTGGGACCTTTGCCTTTCGCGGGCAAGTGCTCTACTATCTGAGCTTTCACATCCCGTCCTCACAGCTTTACTTCCGCCAGTACCTGTGAAGCTAATTATCTACGTCTCTGTGTTTCTGTTTCCTCAAACCTAAAGCAAATCCCACAGCTTTATTTACTAACTTGTGTGCATTTTAAAAAATGTTAAATGGTTAATAATATTTTAAGCGTGGAGCTAAAAATATGTGCTTTAAAATGACCCATAGTTGAAATTCGCTAATTTCATAGATAATAAAGAGGATTACAGCCTATTACGACCACATTTTCATTCTCAGAAGCCATACTTCAGCTCTGGCTCGCTGCGCAGGCAAGGATGAGAAGATAATGAATGAGGGACTTAGACAATTGCAACAAACTTTATACGTAATTTCAAACCTTTAAAAATTTTTTTCTCGCTGACGACTCCCACAAAATTAAGAAAGGAAAAAAAGTTTGTCGCTTACTGTCTTTTCGCTGTTCATGCAGAAAAACTGCCGCATGATGCATGACAGATTTCAGCCTACTTGGACCGTGTTTCCATTCTCAAGACACATTGTGACCGAGGGTCCCTACAAAAACAAAATTTTATAAAGTGTAGGTATTCGCGCGTCGTGGCCTACACTGCTTATTCACCATCACACCTTTTATATGTAGGTGGTTCTTACCCTCGCAATGTACCAAATATGGATGAAATATGTCCAGTAGTTTAGTGTATACATATACATATACATATACAGATGTCTCAATTTTTATATACATGGATTGTATTAGTGGATGATTTCTGCATGCTAAAGATTCATATGTGTAAGATATAATTAAGTCTACGTATGATGAGCAGTCGCTTGTTTTATTTATACTCACAGTCATTTCTCACAATTACAGCACACTACAATATAAATGTAATTCTTCACATATAATTGTGATATTTGACGATTATGTTTTTGAAAACATTCTCTTTCGTACCTTTATAATAACATCACTGGAAGTTACGACAAGGTAAAATTGCTGTTAGTTGAAAACAGGAGTGTGTATATAAAGTCAAAGTTTTCGTGGTTAAACAAACAGCAGTTAGATGTTTGACGCAGAGATGCCTGAATACAAACCACTATGATAATTACAGCCACTCCTACCTGCAGGGCATGTCTCACAGCGTAAACAGAGATTTCGTCCGACGTGTAACAGCTCGTTGCAGTCATGTGGATATTAGGTCGCGTTAGGTCACCTCTCAATATCTCTTCAATATATAATCATTAGTACATCTAAAGATGTAGCAGTAGTTGTTTGAATACTAGGCATAGGTTATAAAATTTTGAGAGCAGTTTAAAAAAGTCACTAAAATTTTTGTTTGTTTATTAGGGTTTTGAAGACCCACCGACAGTTGGTGCAAGAACTGGATGCATGAAGAACTGAAAGCAGCTCATTCCTTGTAAGTCTCCAGCCATTTATCGAATGAACCTCCGCGCCCTCTGGCTCGCTGCGCAGGCAAGGATGAGAAGATAATGAAATGCGTCATACACTGCCTAATCTGACAGTGTCTGCATAACTACTTCCTGGAAGCGCGAACACTCCACCAATGTATTATGGGTATGGTAAAGGCTGAGTACTGCTTACCAGAAACGAGAACCTAGTGTAAAGAGCTATGATTACAATTAGTCTCAAGCCAGTGTGTAATTTCAGCTAATAAAAATGTAGACCCTTTGACTGAATTAATCAGCTTACTTTTCTTCCACTCAGTGTTGCTGTACAGAAACGTTGCCTCTTCCCGACTTTATAAACAATAAACTACACGCACGGTTAGGACTAACAACGCGCCTGGTTCAGAAGCGCATCATTGTACACCAGCAGTATAATCACCTCCTCCAAACCAGCACGTCTGCTCTCACCGAACATTGCATTTCTACTGGTCATTCGCTGAAACACAATGAACGAAATTTCTGGGCCTTTTTTTCAGACACCTGCAACTTCATTATCAAACGTTCAAATGTGTGTGAAGTGCTATGGGGCCAAACTGCTGAGGTCATCGGTCCCTAGTCTTACACACTAATTAAACTAACTTACGCTAAGAACAACACACACACCCATGCCCGAAGGAGGACTCGAACCGCCGGACGGTGGGGCCGCGCAGTCCGTGACATTGCGCCTAAACCGCTCAGCCACTCCGCGCGGCACTTCATTATCAATGAATCAATGGAAATACGACTGTCTGAGACACTTATCAGTTGGCATGGTGATTTACAGTTAGACATTGTGTGGAGTCCTGTTACTGGAAACTGCGGTCAGTGTTTCCAGCCTCGTTCTGCGATTTCACAGTGTGAAAACGACCCATTTGATACTGATGAGGCCGTCGTTCACCATGAAGGGATGTCCACAGACTTGGAGTATAAGCGCAAACTCAAGCACAGTGGCTGTTGGGTTCATCACTCATGCGCTCGAATACGGAAGTTCAGCGTACTTTCCCCAGTACACACTTGCAGACCCTGCGCTGAAATATAGTGGCAGCAAGTTATTGACATCTGGCAGTTCGTCCGAAATGTCGCAGAATTTGCTCGTCCTGACTCTGAAGACAGTGTGGTTGCTGAATAACAGTTGGTTTTTAATAGGACAATGCGACAACTCCCACAGAACGTCGGAGTGTGGTTATATACCGACAAACGTTTGGTTCAAATGACTCCGAGCGCTATGGGACTCAACATCTGAGGTCATCAGTCCCCTAGAACTTAGAACTACTTAAACCTAACTAACCTAAGGACATCACACACATCCATGCCCGGAGGCAGGATTCGAACCTGCGACCGTAGCGGTCACGCGGTTCCAAACTGAAGCGCCTAGAACCGCACGGCCACACCGGCCGGCTACAAACGTTTTGAGACTGAGTGATATCCCACTATGTCGATGTTGCGTGGCCATGCGTTCCTCGGATTTAAAACACGCTTGTTACAGAAACGTTCCCATGACGTCTTCAGCAGTCAATTCAGACAAACTGGGGATGTTGGGTGGAAGTTATTTCCAACGTGTAGTGACGTCTGCCGATATGTGTTCCTACTGTAGTAATTCCCAGTTGATACAAGGTGTCTCTCATAAGAGTCGTCATGAGCGTTTCCGCTGTTGTTTCAGCAGGTATGCATAATTTCCTTTGTGCAGTGTGTAGCTGGAGTCAGTCCAAAAAGATACTCCTCGTCCAGTCTTTCACGCGACGCCTAGTGACGAGGAAAAGCGACGGTTTATTTCCTGTTACAAACAAAATTATTTTTAAAGCGTAATTTCACGCGCCCATTCGACAGAGGCGCCCAAAATTAGTCTAGTGCAATATATGTTTTATCGATATGCATTAACAAGGACAGTAAAACACAAAGAATAACCAGTACTCCAGCAACGATTGAACAGCACGAGCGTCAGCAATCAGCAAGGAGCCAGCGCGGTGCCGCCACTGCTGGCGTAGAGGTTATTCTTTGTGTATTACTGCCCCTGTTAAGTCATATCGATAAAACGCATATCGCACTAGACTAATTTCGGACCGTCGAATGGACGCGTAAAATTCCGCTTCAAAAATCATTTTGTTCGTAACAAAAAATAAACCGATGCTTCCGGCCGACATTGGGAATTAGTTTACAGGCGTTCAACGGTGAGGTTAACAGCGCTTCAACACTCGGCGTCACATGAAAGTGGTGATGAGCCGTATTTGTTTGGGCTGAACTTCGTCTACACACTGCAAAAAAGAAATTGCAGATATCTGCATAAACACCAGAGAAACACTTGGGAAAGAGACTGTCTATACTTGTATTTCGTAAGGGTATTAAATTCCTGCTTGCCTTCATCATGTTTTTGCTATCATTTGAAGTTGGTAGGTAGATTATCGGACACCCTGTAGATAAATACATTTACTATGGTGAATTTTCATGCGTATGACATTATGTGATTTGAGGATCAGCTTTGGTAAAGTGTGTGTTTGTTTGTATAAAAAGATGAAAACTGTATTACTGCAACAGGAAAATAATAAAACCTTTTATGCTTTATTTCTTAGAATCATCATACACAGGGTATTAAACTCGCAGAAATGTGGGCGACCTGTCCTACCATTAGAAACATCTCATAATACTGTCATTATCGAACTGGCACTATTCGTTATTCCATTATACTGCCTGAAATAGCAGTAAGTTTGTTAGTTGTCAGTTCGCTATAAAAACGTAGCTGTATATTGTTCATACAGTTATGAGCAGTTCTGGTTTCGCAGAAAAATATCGGTCCAGTTATTCATGTAGGAATAATTGCACATAAGTTCTGGGTTTCACAACGTGCTGCGATTCTTGATGTAAATGAAATAATCTTCGGAACTTTTTCATCGTCAACCAACAGTAATGCTACCGACACAGCAGTCTCAAGTGCTGAATGGAGCATAATCATATTCTTGGGTTTCTTTCGAAGTACGCTCGTAACAAATATAGTTTACTGTTTTGAACAGTCTCGGGTACCCAACCAGGTAGCGTCGTAATTTCTCCACAATATTTCGGCAGACGTACACGCTGCCATCTTCAGGTGGTTCCTGACGAATGCTGTGCTGTTCATCTCGGCATCCTATAGGTACTAGCTGTTACCCCCTCCACCGTTCCTCTCCTGGTGTCATTGGTGCGGCAGACGCGGCGGCTACTGGAGGTGGTGGGGGAAGCGGCGCATGGGTCTGAACTGGGGTCTGCAGTCTCCCTGCTGCCGCCGTCGGGGACGGTCCTCGATCTCTGGGACCGCATCTTTCTCTCCAGGCTGAGTGCAGGGTTCCAACCCTGACTAAGTTGAAGGCCGCTGTCTTTATTAATTAGATCGTCCTGTAGTCGGATTTCGATGGCCTCTTTAGTAACGCAGCCCCAAAAGTAGGAGGATTGACGGAGTATTTTTGTTTTTTCATAGTCCATAGTATGGCCAGTCCTTATACAATGGTCATCCACGGCTGATTCAGCGGCCTGGCGTAATCCGGTATGGCGCTTGTGTTCGTGGCACCTCTCTTCTACAGTGCGGGCTGTCTCCCCAGTGTATGATTTCCCGCACTGACAGAGAATTTGATAAACGGCTGGTTTTCGAAGGCCTAGCTCATCTTTCACTGAACCCAGTAAGGTTTTTGCAGGGGGTCGGAATACACATTTCACATTGTGTTTCCCCAGGATTCTACCGATTTTTCTTGAGGTGTTTCCGACAAACGGAATGCACGCCAATGACTTGTGTTCTCCTGTTTCTTCTTCTTCTTCTCTTGGTGCAGTCTGTCTGAGTGCGTGTCTTATTTGCTTCTGGTTGTACCCATTTTTCCGAAATGTGCTGGCTTGTTCTAGCGCCTTCTCCTCAAAATTCTCCATAAAAAAAGTTGGCTACAACCAGTGAAATCGGGCATCCCATGGCGATGCCATATGTCTGTTCATAATAATTTCCGTCGAACAGGAAGTATTTTGAGGTGAGCACGAACTCGAAGAGCCTTGTTAGGTTGTTGTCGAATTTCTCGCTTATCAGATCGATGGAGTCTTTCAGTGATACCCTAGTGAAGAGGTACACTACGTCGAAGCTCACTAACAAGTCGCTATCCTGGAGCCCAAGTTCTTGTATACGTTGCACAAAGTGGATGGAATTGCGGATGTGGTGTTCGCATTTTCCCACAAATGGACTAAGGAGACCCGTCAGGTGTTGGGCCAGTTCATAGGTTGCTGCTCCTATGCTGCTGACTATTGGACGCATAGGTGTCCCATCCTTGTGGATCTTTGGTAGCCCATACAGTCGTGTCGGTGCAGCCGCTCGTGGTCGAAGTTTCTTGACAGTTTTTCCATCAAAGGTACTGCGAAGAAGTTCAACGGTTCTTCTTTGAAGGGGACTTTTCGGGTCTCCTTCTATCCTTCTGTACGCTGCGTTATCGAGAAGTTCGTACATTTTTCTCTTATATTCTGAGTGCTGGAGCAGTACTGTAGCATTGCCTTTGTCAGCAGGCAAGACCACCAACTCAGGATCGCTGCGTAACTCACGGATGGCCGCTCTCTCCTCCTCCGACATGTTCTGTTTCAGTGGTGCGGCCCTGATGAGAGCACGGTACGTTTCACGACGTATTTCTTCTGCTTCATTGGCTGGCAGAGTGTTGGTGGCCAGCTCCACACTGCTTGTAATGTCCACAATTGGTTGAGATGTCGGGGCGAAGTTGGGTCCTATCTCTATTACCGACATTGCTGCGTCATTGACCGTTCTTCCTGTAAGGTTGATGACAGTACGCTTAGGTGGTTCTTGCGTAGTCTTCTGTCGTGCTACAAGGCGTTCAAACTTCGATGCCTGCTTACTTGTAGCTTTTCTTCATATGCCGTCTGCTTGTGTCCAGGTGGCAGCGTCAGCCCATCCCCATGACATGGGAGATATAACTGAAGATTTCCTGAGATGGACATCTAGCAGTTTCTTCGAAGTGTCATCCAGGCAGCGGCGAGTATAATGAATTCTGTCTCTTACCGGCGCTAAGCTGGCTCGTCTCATGATTCGCCTGGCCGCTGCAGTCCTTATCTTATGTGGTGAGTTATCTTGGCGAAAGGCGGCAAGACAGTACCGTCTCGGCATCTTAGCAGGAACGCAAGTGAGGACAGCAGTCGCTCCTTCTTGTTCCGCAGCTTGTCCAGCATCTTCATCTGTTGAAGCATTTCCTCCCCGTAGAGGCACTTGATAAGCGATCTGAATTCAAATTGGAAATACGCCGGCAAAACTGCAGATCGCACATCAAATACCTCTACGGGGAGGAAAAGCGCCATACCGAATTACGCCAGGCCACTAAATCAGCCGTGGATGACCAATCTATAAGGACTGGCCATACTATGGACTATGAAAAAACAAAAATGCTCCGTCAATCCTCCTACTTCTGGGACTGCGTTACTAAAGAGGCCATCGAAATCCGACTACAGGACGATCTAATTAATAAAGACAGCGGCCTTCAACTTAGTCAGGGTTGGAACCCTGAATTCAGCCTGGAGAGAAAGATGCGGTCCGAGAATCGAGGACCGTCCCTGACGGCGGCAGCAGGGAGACTGCAGACTTTAGTTCAGACCCAGGCGCCGTTCCCCACCAACTCCAGTAGCCGCCGCGTCGGCCGCACCAATGACACCAGGAGAGGAACGGTGGAGGGGGTAACGGCTAGTATATATAGGGCGCCGAGATGAACAGCACAGAATTCGTCAGGAACCACCTGAAGATGGCAGCGTGTACGCCTGCCGAAATATTGTGGAGAAATTACGACGCTACCCGGTCGGATACCCGAGAGCTGTTCAGATTGGAAATACGCCGGGAAAACTTCAGATCGTATATAGTTTAATGTTGTTCAAAACGCGTGCAACACCTGCTACAGCACCTGAGCAACGGGCCGGAGCACCATTCATTGATGGCAGCCTGCTTGTGGGGCTAACGGTTCACATGCAGCTTGCCTGTGGGGCTGGTTCTTCCCACACAACGCCAGAGGCACTTCTTACGTCGTACGTGGAATGTCCTGCAGTGCTTCAAGGTGATCAGAAGTACATTTCGGAATTCAGCTTTCTTTACACTTTCAGATACGGTTAATCTCTAATCCACGGTACTGTTACCTTTTCTAAATCTTCAATAGCAGATGTGTTGTATTTATTGCTGTTTCATCTATACGTGACATATTCACTCTTGCTACTGTTCATTTGATCCTTATATCTGTTAATATTTAGAGATCTCATTCTGTGTCATTAGGTTCATTTTTATTAGTTTGTGGTTAATACTTATTTCATTTCATTTTATCCTACACATCTATGTTCAATGAGCAAATTCAGAAAACGAAATGAATTTTATATTTAAAACGGAGCTCTAATGTTCTGAGACCGGTATGTAGATTAAACATGTTTGGTAGTTGCATACCGAATATTCTTCTATCTTACTTAGCAAAACACAGAATAGCCACAACATCATGACAAGTGCCCATTGCGAGATGGAATGACGCCTGGGGACATTATGCACACGTGACTTGGTAAGGAACGTACAAGGTGTCCGACCCAGAGGTATACACAAACAAGTCCTTGTAATGGAAGAACTCTACATTTTATATTTTTGGGTAAATACGCACTCGGCAGAGACTCTCTCCAAGATGTGATCCTCACCGTTTATGAACAGTATACTTATATGAATATGGTGTTTGTTCTTTCGGACATGTCCGAAAGAACAGACACCATATCCATATAAGTATATAGTTCTGGCAATACCGGCCACGACCTTCTTTTTCTGTGCGGATACACACATATTCCCCGAACTCTTACGGGACTTGGTAAGAATGTCTTCCACGAGTAATGAGTGTGCTGGGGTTGGACACTACGAATGTAGTGTTTGGACATACAAGGTGAAAATATGGGTCTCGCGGGAGGCGTACGCTAGATAGTCCCTGCAGTCGCGCTACGCCCTGTGCCCTCGGTGGCTCAGATGGATAGAGCGTCTGCCATGTAAGCAGGAGATCCCGGGTCCGAGTCCCGGTCGGGGCACACATTTTCGCCTGTCCCCGTTGATATATATCAACACCTGTTACCAGCTGAAGGTATTAATATAATACCAATTAATGAACAGAGCTGAGTGGCACAGCGCATGCGCGACAGTGGCAGGGCACACGTTTCTCGAGATATTGGTGAACTATTCAGTTCCACAGATGCCTCGCGACGTCATTTTCCAGCAGGAAGGAGCCCCGCCCCACCCTCATTGAACGTTAACACACATTTCTGGCTATTGTACCAGAATGGGTTCCCCATTGCGTGTAACCCCCCTCCTCTCCCCCACATTCATGGGAGTTTATCAAGGACTTTGTTTAGAGAACGAAGGTTCGTTATCTGTTAGATCTGAGACAACGAATCTACGCCACAGTAGAGGCCATAACACCTGTCATGCTTGTGAACATGTGACGAGAAGTGGAGTACCGTTTCGATATCTGTCGAGCTACAAGCAGTGCCCAGATTGAACTGTGCCAACATGCATAAAAATGTTTGAACTCCTGTGTACAATGTTGGACAGATAAATTTATAAACCTTAATACGTAACGAAACGTAAACAAATCTTTTTGTGTACAGCTCGCCCAGACATCCTGTATATAAGGTGGGCAAATACAAACGCGGAATCGTCATATAGGGCGAGCACAGACGAATGAGGAATCGTTCTAGCGACGATCAGGCCGCAAATGGCGATCCTTGGTGACATGACTTGTACGATGAGCAGATAGTAATGGCCCGGCTTCTGTTGTATCTACGTAAAGTGGTTGAAAAATCGTGAAACTGGGATTAGACGACCCGTCCACGTCCACGAGTCCTCCTCGGTTTAAAAGGTTTCGAGACTGGATGAATAAAAAATACAGAATAGTTAAGGTGATGGATTTTAAGTTACAGGTGTTCTACATAGTCTCCCCCAGCTTGATTGCGATGCACAAAAAGTTCACACGACCTTGAGGAACTGTCATAAAAGACTTTCTTTGAGATGTTGTTCAAGTCGCGCGTCACGTTGGCTAAAATGTCTGCTTTGTCGAAAAAGCGTTGACCCTTTATGTGAACTTCTGCACTCTGAGGTTTAGAGGAAGGTTCGTGTTGAGAACATGGCGTTTTGTCACCCGTCCAATTGTCCGTGTTCGCATTTCAATTAAGTCGCCGCAGGCGGTCACACGTCGTTTTTTATGTTTGTGAGTCAAGGTGTGCACGGCAAACATTGTACACAATTTTCTCTACAACATTCTGGAGAAAGCCTTGAACACCTCATTTCAAGATGTTGCTCTATTGCGATATGTGACACAAAACCACTGATAGACTACTTACCACTGTCTGCTCACACTATATACACTCCTGGAAACTGAAATAAGAACACCGTGAATTCATTGTCCCAGGAAGGGGAATCTTTATTGACACATTCCTGGGGTCAGATACATCACATGATCACACTGACAGAACCACAGGCACATAGACACAGGCAACAGAGCATGCACAATGTCGGCACTAGTGCAGTGTATATCCACCTTTCGCAGCAATGCAGGCTGCTATTCTCCCATTGAGACGATCGTAGAGATGCTGGATGTAGTCCTGTGGAACGGCTTGCCATGCCATTTCCACCTGGCGCCTCAGTTGGACCAGCGTTCGTGCTGGACGTGCAGACCGCGTGAGACGACGCTTCATCCAGTCCCAAACATGCTCAATGGGGGACAGATCCGGAGATCTTGCTGGCCAGGGTAGTTGACTTACACCTTCTAGAGCACGTTGGGTGGCACGGGATACATGCGGAGGTGCATTGTCCTGTTGGAACAGCAAGTTCCCTTGCCGGTCTAGGAATGGTAGAACGATGGGTTCGATGACGGTTTGGATGTACCGTGCACTATTCAGTGTCCCCTCGACGATCACCAGTGGTGTACGGCCAGTGTAGGAGATCGCTCCCCACACCACGATGCCGGGTGTTGGTCCTGTGTGCCTCGGTCGTATGCAGTCCTGATTGTGGCGCTCACCTACACGGCGCCAAACACGCATACGACCATCATTGGCACCAAGGCAGAAGCGACTCTCATCGCTGAAGACGACACGTCTCCATTCGTCCCTCCATTCACGCCTGTAGCGACACCACTGGAGGCGGGCTGCACGATGTTGGGGCGTGAGCGGAAGACGGCCTAACGGTGTGCGGGACCGTAGCCCAGCTTCATGGAGACGGTTGCGAATGGTCCTCGCCGATACCCCAGGAGCAACAGTGTCCCTAATTTGCTGGGAAGTGGCGGTGCGGTCCCCTACGGCACTGCGTAGGATCCTACGGTCTTGGCGTGCATCCGTGCGTCGCTGCGGTCCGGTCCCAGGTCGACGGGCACGTGCACCTTCCGCCGACCACTGGCGACAACATCGATGTATTGTGGAGACCTCACGCCCCACGTGTTGAGCAATTCGGCGGTACGTCCAACCGGCCTCCCGCATGCACACTATACGCCCTCGCTCAAAGTCCGTCAACTGCACATACGGTTCACGTCCACGCTGTCGCGGCATGCTACCAGTGTTAAAGACTGCGATGGAGCTCCGTATGCCACGGCAAACTGGCTGACACTGACGGCGGCGGTGCACAAATGCTGCGCAGCTAGCGCCATTCGACGGCCAACACTGCGGTTCCTGGTGTGTCCGCTGTGCCGTGCGTGTGATCATTGCTTGTACAGCCCTCTCGCAGTGTCCGGAGCAAGTATGGTGGGTCTGACACACCGGTGTCAATGTGTTCTTTTTTCCATTTCCAGGAGTGTATATTGAAAGAAATTAACTACTTTTGCTGCAGCGAGGCACTGCAGTAACCTGACTCTTTCTTTCATCAAGTATAGATACATACGGCTTGAGGATCGAGACAACAGTGCTGTACTTTCGGACATGCATGTCCGGCATATCGAGCTTTCGGTGTAGATGGACAATAATGTCCGACCTCTCGCGAGATTAGTAGGACTGCAAGAAAAGAAAATTAATGGACAGGGGAGACTACTTTGCAGTGCGCACCTGAGCATATGGAGATTTGTCTCGGCTGTGGTACGTGATCGGATGGCCGAAGCGGTCGAGTCGCGTGCTCGCGTGTAGGGGGGAATCCATATTCAGACCGCAGTCCGGCACGAATTTTCATCTGTCGCCTTTGAGTTATCTCAATATCTCATTGCAGAAAAAGTCGGTAATTTCTTTCGTCAAGAAGTACAGTACTGGCACAAGTGTTTTGTATCACGGTATTCAGCGCAAATAGTAAAGCAGACAACAACCTCGTGTTCCCATGTTGATTCATCGATATTACGTATTACGATTACAATGGTCACGGGATTATCGAGATTGGACCGTGTATCAATGGAAACCTGTCGCCTGGTAGGATGAATCACGTTTCTCGTTACGCCTGCTCGTATCCAGATACGCCGTCCAGGTAAACGGGCCCTCGAAACATGCAATGCACCACACACGCAAGTCAGTGGCGGCAGTACCATGCGCCTGGGCTGCCAAAGGACCCGTGGTAGTAATCTAAGGCATCATGGCAGCTCTTGACTACCCGAAAATGTGGACAACCTGCATGTATGATGTCGTCCATGATGACGATGGCATCTTTCAGAAGGATTATTTTCCGTGTCACAAGGCCAGAAACGCGATGCAGGGATTCGAGAAGCTCAAGGCTGATCTCTTGGTCGCCAAATTCGCCTGATATGAAGCAAATGAAATACATCTAGGGCCTAATGGACGCCAGCAACAATCCCAAAAACTACCAGTCCGTAATTTATGAGACTTGCGTTATTTGTGCACGGACCGCTAAGGTCGCAGGTTCGAATCCTGCCTCGGGCATGGATGTATGTGATGTCCTTAGGTTAGTTAGGTTTAAGTAGTTCTAAGTTCTAGGGGACTGATGACCTCAGATGTTGAGTCCCATAGTGCTCAGAGCCATTTGAACCATTTTTTTACATATTCCGGAAACATACCAAGGACTTAAGAATGCAGCCACCCAAAATCTCTGCCGTATTCCGACCCAAAGGTGGACCTACGTGCTGTTTCAGTGGTGAGCAATATGCATGCGACAACATGTGTTCCTAATATGTTCCAGAACGCCGTGCATGAAAACGGGATTTTTCGGTACTCGTATCCCGGTTTCCATTGGTGATAAAAGTAAAGGGTCAAGTGTTTTGGGTAACCCTTGGAGTACGGACCACTTGTATACCCAACAGAAGGATCGTCTTAGTGTCACTGTCCTACATTACATGGCCGAAGTATGAATATTACACACTTCCTCCTGCTTAGACAAGTAGAACAATTCGCTTGCCTCTTTTTGCATTCGATGTGGTCCTCGTCGGTTTTGATGGGACTTATGGAGACTGTGGTGTCACCGCCAGACACCACACTTGCTAGGTGGTAGCTTAAATCGGCCGCGGTCCATTAGTACATGTCGGACCCGCGTGTCGCCACTGTCAGTACTTGCAGACCTAGCGCCACCACATGGCAGGTCTAGAGATGCGGACTAGCACTCGCCCCAGTTGTACGGACGACATTGCTAGCGACTAGACGTACGAAGCCTTCCTCTCATTTGCCGAGAGACAGTTAGAATAGCCTTCAGCTAAGTCCATGGCTACGACCTAGCAAGGCGCCATTTGTAACATTGCATGTATCTTAATGAGTCTCACTTGTATCATCAAGATTGCTGTATACCAAAGGATGCATAAAAGTTAAGTATTCCCAAAGCAACGTACTTTTCTTATTAGCATTCATTGAGCATCCTGTTTCAGACTTCACGATATTCTGGGTGAGCTTATAGCGTGCCTATTCGACCCCTCAAAATAACACTGTGTCGGCACCTCTGTCGACACATAACATAGACACCATTACCTCGCGGGTGGTTCCTGGGAAAAGCCCACAAAAAGGGTTTTGGCGGTCACAATCGGTTCAAAATACTGTTGAGGATTCCAAGACCGCTATGCAGAGAAAATGGGTGAAATTTTTACGACCTATTCCTAAGAGCCGGATCTAAAATATCATTGAATATTTTCTTGATATCTTTACTCTTTTCAAAGTTATCCTACTTGTACACGTATAATCTCATACGAGGCGAAATATAAATGTGTGTGAACTCCTAAGGGACCAAACTGCTGAGGTCATCGGTCCCTAGACTTACACACTACTTAAACTAAGAACAAAACACACACCTACGCCCGAGGGAGGACTCGAATCTCCGGCGGGAGGGGCCGCGCAGTCTGTGACATGGCGCCTCTAACCGCGCGGCCACTCCGCACAGCAGCGAAACATAAACGACAAATAAAAGCAGAACATTGTTCAAATTTTAAAGGTACATCCTCTAGGCATTTACTTAGAGGACCCATCGCCCCGCTTTCAAAAATTTTTGTCGGTTATGGAGAAACATCCCAAAAACTTTATGGGTATCAAAACCCAGTCGCGGGTTCCGATACAGCTCTGCACAGCAAATGGTTGTAATCTTTACAGTGTGTTTCTAAGATTCCGATCTCGAAAAATCTTGAAAACTTTCTTCATATCTTTTTCTTTTCCCGAGATACTTAGGTTCAAAGATACTATACTTGAACACGTAAAATCCAGTTTGAGGCAGAAACGTAGTTTATAACGTGACGTAGCACGGGGAAACATGCTGTAAAGTGTCTCGCGTATCATCTGGGAACACCATGTTGTAGTACTGAAGCACATGCACATTTTTTGCACGTTAAATCAAGTTCTAGGTCTAAAATTAGTTTTAGGTTGGGCCTATTTCAACGTCACATAACTAAACTATGTAAATTTTAATGACCAAAACTTTCCTTTTCATGTGAGTAACATTCCTTGCTGTAGCAGGGGAAAGAAAGGAACCGGCGGAGCACAAAGTTTGCAAATATGTTCCTGTTTAAATGGACCCTGACTGAAAAGCAGGGTACCAACTGCCTCATTCTACCTTCCTCAGCACCTTTAAAAATATTCCCAAAAATTTTGCAGGCGATTATATTAGAGCTGAGCATACCAAAAATCAAGGGCAAAGACATACGTAATCTCCTTCATTGATTTCAAAAACGCATATGATTCGATTGATAGAGAATCTCTATTATCAGTCCTGGAAGGAATGGGTTTGGATAAGAAAACAACTAATATTATAAAAGCGACCCTTACAAATACATTTTCGAAAGTTAAATTTATGGGCGAATTATCGGAACCCTTTGAAGCAAAATCGGTAGTGCGACAGGGCGATGGGGTCTCACCGTTGCTGTTCAATTCTGCGCTAGAGAAAGTAGTCAGAGAATTGAACATAAATATTAAGAGTGATATAAGACTGGGTTGCAAAAAGAAGAACCTTAAAGTAAATTGCATTGCTTTTGCAGATGATATGGCCCTGTTTGCTGAAACAATGGAAGAAGCACGGGAGCAAATCCTTGAACTAAAGAAACAAGCAGCTAAAATAGATCTTCACATCTCCTTTGAAAAAACTAAGATATTGACAAACATCAAGCACTCATGTAAATACCTCAAAGTTCAAGAACAGAAGGTTGAAATAGTAAAAGAATTCAAATATCTCGGAGAATGGTTTAGTTGGAATGCTGGGGAAAGCAAAGCAATGGAATCCAGAAAAAATAAACTTGAATTGGCCTTCCAGCTAACAAAAAATACATACAACAAAAAAGCCCTTTCATGAGGCTCCAGAATTACACATTACAAGACAGTGATTAAACCAGAAGCAGTGTATGCAGGAGAAACACTTAACATGAATTTCAAAGGCCAAATGGAGAAACTTGAGCTAAAGGAAATAAATATTTTAAGAAAAATGATTGGGCCAAAATTTCAAAACAATAAGATTATATACATCAAGAATGAAACTCTCTACAAGAAAATTGAAAAACTTTCAGATTCTATGCGAAAAAGGAGAATAAATTGTTATGGTCATCTTCTCAGAATGAATTGCTACAGATTAACTAAACAAATCTTTGAGTTCTTCCGTAACCGCAAAATGAAACCCAGTTGGTTTAAAGAAACTGAGAAATACCTAGTAGAATTAAATATTTCAGAAAATTCACTTACTGATCGAACAGCTAAATTAATTACTAAAGATGAAAACATAAGGTTCCAAGGTAAATCTGCACAAAAGTCCAAGCCCTTCATCTCGGAAGAAGAGAGGAGAAGAAGATCAGAAAGAATGAAGAAATACTGGGCCCTAAGAAAAGAACAACGCACAAAGAAATGATTGATCCAGCGTACCCCAAAGAGGGTGAAACGAAAGAGGAACAAGAGCTGAGACAAGAAGACAGTGGCAGTGGCAAAGAAACGGAACAGTAATAAATACTGGAAAATGACAGAAAGTAGTTGTATTATAGAAAGAGCGAAGGAGACAATGGCAGTGTGAGAGAAAGCGAGGGATACAGTGTGAGGGACACAGTGACACTGTAGCACAGTCGACTCTGCCGGAACGATGCTAGGAAAAGAGTGAAGGAGATAGTGCCAGGGGGTAGGAGGGGAAATGAAGAGAAAATGGAAGTGGGTGGGAGCCAGTGATAATGAAAGACAGAGTATATGACACTGACAACAAGGACAAGAAAGATAGTAACAGTAAGAAAAGAAGGCAGGAGTAGGAAGGAAGGAATGAGAGATTAGCGGTAAGTGAGAGCAAGAGGAAAACAGTGTTAGTGAAAGGAGACTATAGCAGTAGGACAGAACGAAGGGGACTGCGGCTGCGATACAGGAGACAGTGACTGAGAGAATGACGATCAGATGGGTTAAATGACTGAATGAGAAAGGGCAACTGGGAACGAGCGACTTACAGCTTTGGACTAGTGGGTGTGAGTAAGTTACAGTTGTGGGAGTCTCTGTGAGTTTGTGGTGAATATAATTTTAAAAATGCGCGAATACGTTCGCAACCAAAATTTTTGGGAATATTTTTACAGGTTCTGAGGAAGGTAAAATGAAGCAGCTAGTACCCCACTTTTCAGTGAGAGTCTTTTAAATATTCAGGAACATTCCCATTTTTTGCGCCCCGACAGGAGCATTTTTCCGCTGATAATGTAGCAGATCTTCATTGTACATGAGTCTCGCATAGGGCGGGACAGCCACTATGCAATCAGGAAACAAATATTCACAGGTAGCTAAGACGCCCACGTGGGACAAACACTACGGTGTCGGTAGTCCGTAGCGTGTATTGAAAACATCTCTGTTTGCACCTGGCGCTATTCGGACGCCGTAGCGGGAGCGGCCAGCAATAGCAGCGGATAGCGGATGTCCGTGGAGACGAGATGGTCGCAGCGGCCGCGAGCACGGCAGGAGGAGATGGGAGCGGCGGGGGCGTAATCCGGCTAATTGCGAGCCCGCTGCTTGTGGCAGGTGGCAGGGCCGCAGGGCGGCCACTCCCACGCTCATCAGCCAGATTACCGGCCACGTGTCGCCCGCCACACACACACACACACACACACACACACACAGGGGGTCTGCGACTCGCCTCGCTACTTAGCTCGCCGCGGAACAAGAAATGCCATACATCAGAGATATGCATCTCGGCTTCCGCGCTGGCCTTTTGTTCACGGGTCAGCGGCCGCCTCATATGTGTGGCCCTGCTTCGTGACGACGGCCTTCGTGAGCGCCCTCTGACTATTTCCATCCCTGCTAGCGGCCGCCACGCACACACCGGCGCCGTGACACAATGGAAGCTGCCCGTATTTCACCGCACTTTTAGCTATGTAGTGCCAGGCAGATTATACAAAATTACTGTACTTCTTCTTTAAAATCTTGGACATGGCAGCAGTCAGCAACTGTACAGTTATGGATGGGGATCGTACAGCCAACCATTTGCACTCAAAAGTGTTTCGACAGACATGAACCTTTCTTCCTCAGAAGAAGTAGTAACAAGTGTCACATATTGCCTGAAAGAGAGACGAAGTCATAGGACTTAGCCAGCAATAAAATGCTATGAATTAGTCAACAGTAAAAATGATCTATGTAAAATCTAAGGTAGACGTGCATCGTGCACACACACAGACAACTTCTTCATCTGCAAGACAAGTGTTGAGGCCTACCAGTATCACGGCCATTACCCATCCCCTCCCTGTCCATTTGCGGATGGTGCTCCAGATATTTTTAAATTTTACTTTTATTGCCTTTACGTGGGATTTCATTCTTCCCCTGCTTATTCTTTGGCTCTACAGTTCAGGATGAATCTTAATATCTTCAAAAATTCTCTACCAGTTATCACGATCCAACAGTCGGTCTTTCAGTGCCGTCACCGCTTAGTGTCGGTCGTCGTTTCTGGTCGTCTGTAAAATCGCTAAGCGGACCTAAGGCTTCCATTCAGTCCCTTGTTGTCCAGTTTGGTGTGGCAGTCGAAGACAGCAAAACTAAAGCCGAAGTTTTAAATGTCACGTTCGAGAAATCGTTCACATAGGAGAGTCAACATAACATCATTTGACCATCGGACAGACTCCCATACGGACGACATAGTAGTAAGCACACCTGGCGTAGACAAACTACTGAAAGATTTGAAAGCAAATAAATCACCAGGTCCGGACGGAATCCCAGTTCGGTTTTAAAAGCGTACTCTACTGCATTGGCTCCTTAACTAGCTTGTATTTATCACGAATCTTTCGCCCAGTGCCAAGTCCTAAGCGACTGGAAAAAAAAGAACAGGTGACTCCAGTATATAAAAAGGGGAACAGAACAGACCCACAAAATTACAGGCCAATATCCCTAACTTCGGTCTGTTGCAGAATCCTTGAACATATTCTCAGTTCGAATATAATGCACTTTCTTGAGACTGATAAGCATTGTTTTAGAAAGTATTGCTCGTGTGAAACTCAGCTTGCCCTTTTATCAATTGGTAGGCTGCGAACTATGAATGAAGGGCAACAGGCAGATTCCATATTTCTAGATTTCTGGAAAGCATTTGACACGGTGCCAAATTGCAGGCTGTTTACGAAGGTACGAGTATATGGAATAAGTTCACAGATACGGTAGTGACTCGAAGACTTCTAAGTAATAGAACCCAGAACGCTGTCCTCGGCGGCGAATGTTCATTAGAGACAAGGGTATCGTCTGTGACGTACGGTAAGGTGCCGAAGTTGAGTGACTGTAGGAAGATACAAGAATGAATGCAAGCTAGTTCTAAATGTGGAAAAATACAAGTCAATGCGGACGAATAGAAAGAACAGATATGTAATGCTCGGTTATAGTATTACTACTGTCCTGCTTAACACAGTCAAGTCATTTAAATATTTGGGCGTAACGTTGCAAAGAGAAATAAAATGTAACGTGCATGTGAGGACTGTGGTAGGGAAGGCGCAAGTCGGCTTCGGTTTATTGTGAGAATTTTAGAAAAGAGTGGTTCACCTGTAAAGGAGACCTATATAGGACGCTGGTGCGACCTATTCTTGAGTATTGCTCGAGTGTTTGGGATCCGTTCCAGGTTGGACTGAAGGAAGCCATCAAGCAATTCAGGGACGGACTGCTAGATTTGTTACCGGTGGGTTCGAACAACACGTAAGTGTTACGGAGATGCTTCGGGAACTCAAATGGGAATCCCTGGAGGGAAGGCAACGTTCTTTTCGAGAAACACTATTGAGAAAATTTAGAAAACTGGCATCTGAAGCTAACTTCCGAACGATTCTACTGCCACCAACATACATGGCGCGTAAGGACCACGAAGATAAGATTCGAGGAATTAAGGCTCATACAGAGGCACATAGACAGTCGTTTTTCCCTCACTCTATTTGCCAGTGGGATAGGAAAGGAACTGACTAGTATTGGTTCAGGATACCCTCTCGCCATGCACCGTACGGTAGTATGCAGAGTATCTAATTAGATGTAGATGCAGGTGTAGATGTGGATGTAGATGTAGATGTAGACGTAGATACCTGATCATTTTTCTGGCCCCATGGTGGAGCATTATCTTCCAATGATTAAGCCTAACCCTCATTTGATCTTAATTCTCGTCTTGCACTACTGATGTGTGCATTTGTCAATTTAAAATACCTTTGTATTTCTGAAATTGAACAGTTCTTCTCGTGCTCTGTTTTCGTGCTGTTTTCGAGGAGACCAGTGCTTTCACTTGCTGCCTGATTTTCGTTCTGAATACATGTTTAGAATACATACTGATTCTGCGCTGTGTTCTCGAAAGCAAGCTATAACGTCTTTTCTTAATTTGCAAGTTAATAGCCTAGTGTAACGGAATCTTCCATCTAATTGCAGAAAATCAAAATTTTATGTAATTGTAATTTTTACCTTGCACTACTGGTGTGTGTATTCGCTAATACAAAGGTAAGCTTTATTAAATGTACGTACTTCCTTGTGTAGTACTATGTTCACATGTCACTATGGCGTTTCAGGGGCCTGAGTATCGCTGTGTAAATCTACTTTACATTCTGTACGTTCTGGAGTCTGTTCTGAATCGAGCAACCGTCTCAGCTCCTAAAAGCTATGTTCGCATTAACAACTGAACATTTTTTATTCTATTACAGCATTTTCTTCAGCCGCTTCACAGATGTGCGTAGTTTATAATTAAAAATATATTAACATCCTGCTCTGTCTGCTTCACAGATGGGTATAAATTTTCTCACTTCAATGTTTGACTGTTTTCCCCTTTAGTTTTAGTACTGATCATAAAACTTTGCTTCACAGAAGAGAACAATAGGTTCTTCGTTTAAAACTTCACAGCATCTGTATAATTTGTTGTTCTTTTTTAAATTACGTGCATTAATGGTTTTATTAATATGCAATGATACGTTTTGAATGTGATATTGGGTCTGCTTCATAGAGGTGAAATTAATTGTCTTTAAAGAATTATTTTGCATTAACGGTTTCATTTTCTGCTTCAGACTTTTACAGCACCTTATCAGCTATCTGCTAATGGCTATTACAGAAACTCGTGCTAAAATATTTCGTTAAATTCCTGTAAATTTACCAAAATCTAAAAATTTGTTTTCGACTTGCTGATCGTTGTGATCAACAATTTGCCTCTGTGACGATTAAATATTACTTGTTTTGGTACTTGTAAGATTAGCCTCTGTCGTAAATAAATAATTTTGTTTTTAAAATTATTTTGCTACGTTCACCAGTTCACTTCCAGATCCTAGCTGCCTATAGGTTCAGTTTCTGCCTCTACATCTGGACTCCGAAAGCCAGCTTATTGTGCGTGGCAGCGCGTAGTTGTGTACCGCTGCCACTACCCCCGTTTTCCGTTCCACTCGCTATGGTTCAAGGAAAGAACGATTTATTGTTGTTAAATTTCCGTGTCAACTCTCTCTAATTTTACCTTCAAGGTCTTTGAGCGAGATATGCATTGGAGAAATCAGTGTATTGGTAGGCTCTTCTAAGAACGTACGCTCGCGCAGTTCTACCGGTAAATCACAAGGTGACGGAGAGCGCCTCTCTTGCAACGTCTGCTACTATAGTTGGCTCAGCTTCTCAGTGATTCTTTCGCCCCTGTGCGGAACGCGTTCTGCGAGTTTTCTCTGTTTTCCCTATCAATTCTGTATGGTTCGAATCCTTGACTGGCGAGCAACACTCAAATACTTGTCGTAGTAACGTTTAATAAGCTACATCCTTTGTGCATGGAATACATTTCCTTAGAATTGTACCAGTGTATCTCAGTCTCGCATCTACCTTACCCGCCATTAGTTTAATGTGGTCATTCCACTTTAAATCACTCCTTATGCAAACTCCCACGTATTTAATGGACGTGACTGCTTCCAGTGGTAGTTCTGTGATCTTGTAATCATACAGTAACGGATCTTTCTACCTGTTTATGCGCAATGCATTACATTTGTTTGTGCTGAATATTAACTGCCATTCCTTGCACAATGCGTCGATCCTCTGCAAGTCTTCCTGCATTTCGCTGTTAGCGTTGAGACTTCCCTGTATACAACACCATCCTACGTGAAAAGTCACACAGGAATTCCCACACTATTCACTAGGTCATTTATATGTATTGCAAAAAGTACAACTTCTATAACATTCCCTTGGCATACGCCCTAATTTACTTTTACGTCTGAAGATTTGTCTTCGTGGAGAATAACATACCGAGCTCTGTTTACTATAAACTTTTCTCTACAGTCACACAACTGGTTTGGTATTCCGTATACCCGTATTTCGTTCATTAGGCGGCAATGTGAAACTGCATCGAACGTCTTCCGGAAGTCAAGAAACGCGGCGTAGACCTGGGGGCCGGTATTTAATACTTTTTGGGTCTCGTAGAAAACTGAGGGAGCTGGGATTCACACGTTCTTTAATTTCAGAAAGCATGTGATGCCCACACGGGAGATTTTTGGTTCAAAATGGTTCAAATAGCTCTGAGCGCTATGAGACTTAACATCTGAGGTCATCAGTCCTCTAGACTTAGAACTACTTAAACCTAACTAACCTCAGAACATCACACACATCCATGCCCGAGGCAGGATTCGAACCTACGACTGTAGGAGCACCGCGGTTCCGGACTGAAATGCCTAGAACCGCTCGGTCAGAACGGCCGGCAGGTGTTTGGTATATGGAAATGTCATACTATGCGAGCATAAAACACATTTCAGATTTCTACAACAGACCGACGTCAGAGATGTAGGCCTACAAATTTTGTGCGTCTGTTCGGCGGTGCTTGTTGCAGACGCGATGATCAGCTTTTGTTTCCAATTACAAGGTACACTTTGCTCCCCAGCGGCCTACGGGACATTGCTGTTAGGAGTAATTTCTTTAGCACGCTCTATCATCCAGCCAGCTAATTTTCTGTAGGTTCATAATCTCACTTGTCCATCTCGTTCTAGGTCGAGCTCGTTTCCTTTGACCACCTGAATTATTAATACCGTTTTAGCTACTTCCCGTACCACGCTTCCGTGCCACGTGCCTTCTCAATCAGGCTCATATCACCTTTTTTCTAATAGGTGGATCTTTATATACAGCTAAAGCTCTTGACTGTATCCCCTCCTCTATCTTCCACTTTCACAAGTTGGGCCAATGATTCTTCGAAATACCTTTCTCTCAGAGACATCTAGCATTCCAATATTTTTGTATGTTTATGACCAATGTTCTCAGGCACATTAAGCACTGATCTTATAAGCGTTTTATAAAAGATAAACTTGGTGATAGTAATTGAGTAACTCGAGGAAAACAGTTTTTTTAATGCAAAAAAGGATCTATTGGTTGTCTTGGTCTTTGTTTCATTTCGTAAGAGGAATCATTTCGATGGATCTTCTCGATCCGAGATGTCAGACTCCTCGCCTCACTCAAAAGTACCCTGGTATTAAAATCTTTGGGACGAAAGTAGCTTTCGCATGATGCGTATCAAACTTAGACCATAGATTGAAACAAATTCTACGGTATAGTACAGAAGTAATTAGACACTAAGAGAAGGCTCTTTTATTCGAATATAACAATTACACTCAAATCACCGTGATATACGATGGCCCCCTGGACATTAAAAACGGCAGGGCATGGTTCCTGTGAGTTGTGTGATGCCCACGGACAGTAATGCATGGCTCTGCAACGTGATTCCATGCTGGCCACAAGAGGCATTGCGCTGGTCGTATGTGAAACCTTTATTCTTGGTCCGTTCTTCCTTCAAGTCAATACACTCAGAGGGCCTGGCAGGTGCACGACTGCACATTACCGAGACTTCTTTGTAGAGCTTGTGATTCCTGCTTTGGAACAGCGCAACTGTGTGGAAACCATTGTTTCCATGCAAAATGTGCAACACCTCATGTCGCTCGCCCAGTGAAAGATCTGCCTAATGCAACATTTTCGAGATGCATGGGGTGCAAGATCATCTGATCTGAACCCATGTGACTTTTGGCTCTGGGTAACTCTAGAAAAATCGTGTTCACTAGGCACGCGTTTGGGCTCTACCTGTCCGAAGGCCATTATTCAGGAACGCTCGCTCAGATTCCACTGTAACTGCTGTGAGCAATTGTTGATCACGTCGTTCAACGGATGTAGCATCTCGTCGACGTCTCCAGTGATCATACTGAACAAATGTGTAAGTGGCAGTTAATAATAAAATCAACATTATGCCTTGCACACTACTCTTCCTACTCACGTCCCGTTTCTAACCTATTACGTATGGAAACATTTCTATCCGTTTTTTCTAGATTTACAGTGCCAAATTTGCACCTAGTGGCCGAAATTGAAACTACTTTTCCCACCGTAAATCGGTCCCGCATTAAAGCATTAGAATATCTATCACTTTGCGCTGCCACACGCTAATCACGGGAATAGCCGCAATTTAATTATAACCACATGGTATAATGAGAAAGATAATGGGTCCAATACTGATCCTATAGAGACGTCTGAAACTGCATTCGCTCCATTTTCTTACGTCGCAGGTATCCGTGCATTGCGTATTCATAGTGTTAGCTTAAGCCGAGCCAAAAGCGGGTCGCAGCACGCCAGCTTGCCAACTTTCTCCCGGCGTCATAGTTCCCGTGCTCGCGCGCGCGCGTGCGTACGAGTGTGTGTGTGTGTGTGTTTCTGTGTGTGTGTCGCGCGTGCGGGCCGGAAGATTAGCGGCGCGCCGCGGTCGCGAAACGGGGCCGCGCTTGCCAAACACGCCCACGTGGCTCCGGGGCCGCGCTGCCGCCTTCGCCGAAAGCCGCGCTCGCTTCCGGGAGCACCGGACCACGTGACTGCCCCGCAGTTTCGATGCCGTCAACCCGCCAAGCACAGTCGCCCACTCGGACAACTACACTACTGGCCATTAAAATTGCTAACCCACGAAGATGACGCGCTGCAGACGCGAAATTTAACAGACAGGAAGAAGATGCTGTGATATGCAAATGATCAGCTTTTCAGAGCATTCACACAAGGTTGGCGCCGGTGACGACACCTACAACGTGCTGACATGAGGATAGTTTCCAACCTATTTCTCATACACAAACAACAGTTGACCGGCGTTACCTGGTGAAACGTTGTTGTGATACCTCGTGTAAGGAGGAGAAATGCGTACCATCACTTTTCCGACTTTGGTAAAGGTCGGATGGTAGCCAATCGCGAATGCGGTTTATCGTATCGCGACATTGCTGCTAGCGTTGGTCGAGAACCAATGACTGCTAGCAGAATATGTAATCGGTGGGTTCAGGAGGGTAATACGGAACGCCGTGCTGGATCTCAACGGCCTCGTATCACTAGCAGTCGAGATGACAGGCATCTTATCCGCATGGCTGTAACGAATCGTGGAGCCACGTCTCGATCCCTGAGTCAACAGATGGGGACGTCTGCAAGGCAACAACCATCTGCACGAACAGTTCGACGACGTTTGCAGCAGCATGGACTATCAGCTCGGAGACGGTGGCTGCGTCTAGCCTTGACGATGCATCACAGACAGGAGCGCCTGGGATGGTGTACTCAACGACGAATCTGGGTGCACGAATGGCAAAACGTCATTTTTTCGGATAAATCCAGGTTCTGTTTACAGTATCGTGAAGGTCGCATCCGTATTTGGCGACATCGCGGTGAACGCACATTGGAAGCGTGTATTCGTCATCGCCATATTGGCGTATCACCCGGCGTGATGGTATGGGGTGCCATTGGTTACACGTCTCGCTCACCTCTTGTTCGCATTGACGGCACTTTGAACAGCGGACATTACATTTCAGATGTGTTACGACTCGTGGCTCTACCCTTCATTCGATCCCTGCGAAATACTACATTTCAGCAGGTTTCTGCACGACCGCATGTTGCAGGTCCTGTACGGGCCTATCTGGATACAGAAAATGTTCGAGTGCTGCCCTGGCCAGCACATTCTCCAGATCTCTCACCAATTGAAAACGTCTGGTCAACGGTGGCCAAGCAACTGGCTCGTCACAATACGCCAGTCACTACTCTTTCTTGAACTGTAGTATCGTGTTGAAGCTGCATGGGCAGCTGTACCTGTACACGCCATCCAAGAGTCAATCCACAGGCGTATCAAGGCCGTTATTACGGCCGGAGGTGGTTGTTCGGGGTGCTACCCGTCTATCATCTGCATTTCTTCTTCGTGTAGCAATTTTAATGGCCAGTAGTGTAATAATCTGCACCACGCCGCGCTTCGTTTCGTGCACACTCAATTTCATCCAACTTTATGGTATACTAGTGAACTAGTTACTGCTTCACAACTGCTAAATATGTATGTGAATTGGATATACGCCCTAATCGCCTTCTCCCACCCTCTGTCTACCCCTCCGTTCCTCCTGCCTCCTATCTCTGTCCATCATCTTCTCCCCGCTCCCTGTACATCTCTTATCCCACACTCTGTCCATCTTTTCCTCACTCATGTCTCTGTCCATATCGTCCTCCCCCTCCTTTATATCCATTTCCTTCTCCTTCAACTGTGCATTTGGTCCTCTCCCCCCTCTTTGATCTTACGAGGCAGAGTCAAATGAAAATCTTAACTATTTTTTTAAATATTATTTATTGTGCAGAGGTGGTACAAAGCTGTATCACTTTTCAACATAATCTCCCCCACGCTCAATGCAAGTCCTCCAGCACTTACAAAGTGCATAAATTCCTTTAGAAAAAAATTCTTTTGGTAGTCCGCGCAACCACTCATACACCGCGTGGCGTACCTCTTCATCAGAACGGAACTTCTTTCCTTCCATTGCGTCTTTGAGTGGTCCAAACATATGGAAATCACTTGGGGCAAAGTCTGGTGAGTATGGTGGATGAGGAAGACACTCAAAATGCAGATCTGTGATTGTTGCAACTATTATACGGAGCAGTGTGGGGCCTTGCATTGTCATGTTGAAAAAGGACACCTGCTGACAGCAATCCACGTCGCTTTGATTTGATTGCAGGCCGCAGAAGATTTTTCAGGAGATCTGTGTATGATGCACTGGTGACAGTGGTCCCTCAAGGCATGTAATGCTCCAAAATGGCGCCTTTTTCGTCCCAAAAGAGAGTCAGCATAACCTTCCCTGCTGATGGTTCTGTTCGAAACTTCTTTGGTTTTGGTGATGAGGAATGGCGCCATTCCCTGCTCGCTCCCTTCGTTTCCGGTTGGTGGAATGAAACCAGGTTTCCTCCCTAGTAACGGTTCTTGCAAGGAAACCATCGCCTTCTCGTTCCAAGCGCCGAAGAAGTTCTTCACAAGTATCGACACGTCATTCCCTTATTTCAAGAGTCAGCTGCCGTGGCACCCATCTTGCAGACACTTCGTGAAACTGGAGCACATCATGCACAAGTGGTGTGCTGACCCATGACTAATCTGTAAACATGCTGCAATGGCATTCAGTGTCACTCGGCGGTTTTCCTTCACTATGGCTTCAACTGCTACAATGTTCTGTGGACTCACAACTCGTTGTGCCAAACCTGGACGAGGAGCATCTTCCACTGAAGTCACACCATTTGCGAACTTCCTGCTCCATTCGTAGACTTGCTACTGTGACAAACATGCATCACCGTACTGAACCTCCATTCGTCGATGAATTTCAATAGGTTTCACACCTTCACTAAGCAAAAACCGAATAACAGAATGCAGTTCTTCACTGGTAGAAGTCGCAAGTGGGGCGGTCATCTTTATACTGATACTGCGACAGTATGTGTGCATCTACACTATGCTGCCACCTACAAGACATTCTGCACGCTGTTTGTAGCACGCTTCGATTTGTTATTACAAATTTAAGGTTTTCATTTGACTCGTCCTCGTATTTATTGTTACTGCAAACGGAAACTTGATTGGGAATAGAAGTCAAAATGAGTAGCTAAATAGGTTGCAATCATTATTAAACGCAAAATGAGAGAGACATTTCCAACTGCTGAATCTGTAAGGGTAGTAGCTTTAACGACAGTGCTTCGTGTGGTTTTAACCTACGAACATGTAGGATTATAAACTTAGCCACAAACACGACTTTCCTGTTTTGTGTCAAAAATGACTGCAATTATGAAAACGAAACCGCACATTTCCACGGTGTTTAGCATATATTTTTCTCGCACCCGGTTTAGCAGAAGATGTTTATTGCAAGACATGTCTATGTCTCCGGTAGTTTAGGCTGCGCGTTGTCTGACAGACAGTCAGTGAGTCACTAAGTCCGTCAATCAGTTGGTCGAGAAGGGATTGATCCAACCAAACATTTCCCTTGAATGTAGTTGGCCTACGATGTGCGTACGAAGACCGACATTTCGACGGCATTTTTTACAAGGAAATAAACCACGAACTGAAATCAATTTAATGTGAACATCACACCAAATTACCACGAACTGAAGCCAAAGATATGATCACCATCGATAAAACATCGAAATACACTTTCAATTCTATTCTTTTTCGCAAAATATCATTATTCAATGCGGGATTTATTGTTGTTATGAAAACATGCGTCATTAGAACTGTGAAACTGAACTCGCAATTTTTATTGTTATGAAAACATGTGTCAGCGAAACTGTCAAACTGACAGTCACATTTCTTTCATTGAGATTTTCATACAAAACACCATTCCAAATTTTCTTTCATATTAACCTTGTATTGACAATTACGAACGGAACAAAAGGAAGACGGCCACCGTGGCCGAGCGGTTCTAGGCGCTTCAGTCTGGAACCGCGTTACTGCTTCGGAGGCGAGTTCGAATCCTGCCTCGGGCATGGATGTGTGTGATGTTCTTAGGTTAGTTAGATTTAAGTAGTTCTAAGTTCTAGGGAACTGATGACCTCAGATGTTAAGTCCCATAGTGCTCAGAGCCATTGGAACAAAAGGAAAATCGGCCACATCGGTCTAGCCGTTCTCAATTGATGATCATTCATACATGCTGAAATTGATTTTTATTTATATAAATCCAGGCCTTGGCCAGAAATGGAAGTGATAGCCACAGGAGCTCCAAATGGCCAAGGGTTTCGAAAATTTCCATAGGCGTGAGCCAGTTATGTTAGTGTAGGATCCAGGAAGCGGCTGGCGTAGCAAAAAAAGTACGGAACTGTAATTCGAAGGTCGTGGCGTCGAGCCTCCACGTGGAAACTTTTTTCATTTTCAATTTTTAAGTTACTTACACTGCAAATAATTCGAAATAACGCTCTCGAAGTGAACACATCAAGTGCCATAATCTGATTTCCCAGAAACTTCGCTCAGTGGAAGAGCAGCCAAAATAAACGAACACTTGTCTCGGCTTACCCGTAGATAATCGACCGATTTTGAGAAACGACTATCAAAGTTAGTGCACCACACGGTCGGCTCAAATGGTATCATTGTGGACTCTAACTTTCGGTCCCATGTTTGAAAACCGATTATTGTTTTTATTTTATTTCATTTTGTCATTTACCTACCCACGTCCGTACGAGGTTACTACAAGAACGTTTCTTTTCATGTTATGGGATACAAGGGCATTATATTAACTGTAAAATTACAAATTGGTTCCACAATAAGTGTCACACATTTATTACGTAACATATGTATGTATGGTGTTTTCAGGGGTTAAAATCTTTTTTAAATTCTCATATTCTTGTATTTCATTCCTACATCAAGTCTTAATTACTAAATTTTATTCTTATGTTTATTCTTCAGGAAGATTTGTTGTATTCCCTTGAATGATATCGATCGTAGAAAAATTCGAACCTGGAAATTCCGGAAACTACGAACATCGCAATAAGGCACAGCAACATTTCTTCGTACGAATCTCACTCTGGAAAGAAATATCTATAACACTGCTGATTTCACGCGTTGGCAATAATTTCGCGGCAAATCATGCATAACAAAACACTTTTCCGAAAACTGACGCTTGCAATCGATTATGAACCAAGCTAGACTATGCGAATATCACCGAACATATTTCCAAATAATTTTTCCATTTTTTTATAATTTCATTCACTAGACATGTAATTAGTAGATGAATGCGGAAAACGTTCTTTCAGTGTACATCGCAAAACATCCGAGTAGTTGTCTTCTACGGACATGGGAAGGTAATTGTGAAACAAAACTAAAAACATCTGTCGGATTTAGAACACAGGGCGCAAAATTGTACCATCGCTTCGGTGAACTATTTACTCGCAAATGGCATATAAAGTACCTCGAAAACTTTGACTGTCGTTTTCTCAGAAACGGTAGAATATCTACAGATAAGCCGAGACACGCGTTCGCTTATTTTGAACCCTCTTCCACTGAGTGAAGTTTCTGGGGAATTGGGTTATTGCGCTTGCCTTATTCACCTAGTCAGTATATTGTATTTATTAACATTTTCATGAACGACACGAAAAGTACACGTACCGGAAAATGTCGCATTGCCAATAAATTCCCAGGAATGGACTCTAAGACGCACACGAAAACCTCGAACGTCAAATTAGCTACTTTTATTACGATTTACTCGTTTTAGGGTAATAACTATAGTAAAAACAGGGGACGCAATATTTTTCTTAGCATCACGCACCATTAATAAGCGTCGCAATTTTACAATTACACTGTTAGTGGGTAACATTTAATACGAGGGTCGTTCAACAAGTAATGCCCCACATTTTTTTAAAAAAAAAAAAAGAGCCATTAATATACATAGACAAACATCCTTGCTTCACATTTGATGTTCGTTCTGTTCACCAGTGAAGTTTCGAACCGTTCTGGAAGATAGCAGAGCCTTAGTACAGCGTCAAAGTAGCGTCTACATACGACTCACGTTACAAGCATCGTGCAGTTATTTAATTCTTGTGTGCAGAAAAAGAAGCCGTGGTGAACACCCATAAACGTTTGTGTGCTGCAGTTGATAGGAGTACAGATGGGCGATGGGTAAAGAAAGTTACAGCCTCAGGAAGTGCAGAAACAGAGCTCCATGATCAGCCACGCTCGGGACGTCCTGTCACAGCCACTGCTCCAGACATGCTGAATCGTGTGGATGCCACTATTCGTGCCGACCGGCGGATCACAACTGACAGTTGGCTCTACAGTCGTCGTTCACCACTGGAAGTGCGTCTGCAATGATCGAGACTCTCGGATATTCAAAGAGGTGCTCACGATGGGTTCCACGAATGCTCACAGTGGACCACAAGATTCAAAGGAAGCCCATTTCATCTGAATTGTTGGAGCGGTTTGAGACCGACGGAGAGGCTTTTCTGTCGCGGATCGTTATGGTGGACGAAAGCTGGGTGCACCACTTTGCGCCGGAAACAAAAAGGCAGTCCATGGAGTGGCATCGTCCTCAGTCACCACAAAAAAAAAAGAAGAAATTCAAGACAACCCTCTCTGCCGGAAAAGTCATGGTGACGGTCTTCTGGGATCGTGATGGCGTCATTTTCGTGGATGTGATGCCAAGAGGGTCAACCATCAGTTCAGAGGCATACGTGAAGACCCTGAATAAACTCAGGAACCGTTTCCGACGTGTTTGATCGAACAAGAATCCAGAAGAAATCTTGCTCCAACACGATGATGCTCTCTCACACACAACCTGAGAACCTGGGAATACATCGCCAAATTGGATTGGACATCATTACCTCCTCCACCCTACAGTCCAGACCTGGCACCCTCCGACTTCTATCTCTTTGGGCCGCTTAAAGATTCTCTACGGGGAACACACTTTGAAGATGACGAGTGTGTCAATGATGGAGTGAAAACATGGTTACGCCTACAGGACAAGAGCTTTTCGGCAGGGAATACATTCTCTTCCACAACGTTGGCGTACGGTCATAGAACATGATGGAGACTACGTAGAAAAATAGGACATGGACAAGACATGTCGATGTATACTGTCACCAAATCCTGACTCTTAACAACAAATTTATTCTGAGAAAGTGGGGTTTTACTTATTGAACGTCGTACATTTCAGTCGTGGTGACATTCTTATTCGTACATTCATTTTGCTAGCATTCCACGTACTGAATTGGTGACGAATTGCGTTAGAGGCATTTCAGAGACACAGAGATGGTTTGTTATTCGTAAATTTGAAGCTCATTTTAGGATCGTGTAGTAGATACTCCGATGCATTTTGCACTCAGTTTTGTATTTCTCGCCTGCGACGTCGATTCGTGCTCACGTGGATTGTCATTCTGACGTAGTGTATGTCTTTGTTCCATTTTCTGTTAATATAGAGTATGAGTTTAGTATTCCCGTCATTAATTTCCGTTCTCCCGAGTCATTTATTTAATTTTCTTACATAAATTTGATGCACGTTTTGTGCACACTAGTTAGCAGCATTCCATTTTATCTATTCGGTAATTATCCATGACATTGATAATGAAATGCTCAACTGTTCACAACTCTTCCACGTTATTAGTAATAAATATCCTGTTCTATTGTGTGACTAATTTTCAGTTTCTGACTGGTAAATACATATGATGTTCCAGAATGCAGATATCGCTACCAGATATTTTGCGGTGTTGTTATTTATATAACAACGAAATAACTTGCACAGAGTAGCAATGTCTGCAGCTTTTGCAATACCTTATGCAGGTTTTATACTCGGTCTACACCATTATTCAATCATTCATTTGTTGAGACTTATCACTGCTAGGCCATTTTCGAATAAAATTATTGTGATAACATGCACGGGGAATCATCCCAGCGCACCATTTTTGGCTACAAACTGACAACATTCCATACTTTGCGATTGTAATACGTTTCTCGGAAATTATTTTCTCGCTGCGTGATGTTCAGTCATACTCGGTGGTCATAAGGAGTCTCAAAACCTTGCAATGGTGTTGCAGGGTAGGTTGTGCTGGGAAACAATTGTTAAGAAAAAAATTCAGTACGTTGCACCGAGTTAATTAGCACTGAAGTTAGCGAATCAGACCGTTGCACGCGCAAACTCAAGCTGCTTGCCAGAGAGAGCATCGCCAAAACGTGTTCTTCGTTTGCTTTCCTAAAAACGAACACGAGAGCGATACGAAAATTGGACATGGGACAGAATTAAGGCTCAAATCCGACCCAAAGGCTGAGCAGTTTCTTGCACTATAATCCACACTATGAAAAGAACTGAAATTATGTCCGGCGGGCTGCTTGAATTTGCGCGCACAATGGCCTGATTCGCCAATTCAACGCTGATTAACTCAGAAACGTCGCAACGAATCGAAATTTTTTTTAACAATTACTGCTCAGCGCACCCTACCGTGCAACACCCTTAAGAGCTTTCCTGACTGTTTCTGACCACCCTGTATAGAGGATGATTCAAAAATCATGTCCAATAGGAGAAATTGTTCGTTGGAGATTAATAATTTTGGCGAAAAGCACAAAGTCGTATTGTGTGTTATGACAGGGACGATCATTCGAAGCAAAAACGTCCAGTACATATGGGCCATGAGCACTCGTTCAGAAGGAGAGATGTTTTACCCATTGTCTCTTGAGGCATGCACTTTACAGCCCGTGCTTCCTCAACATTTTTTTTTCTTGTTTTGGTCCACACTACCGCTTCCTAAAATTTGGAGAGCAAAGAGCTTGCAGTGGAAAAGATTTGTTTCACAGTATCGAAGATGAAGAAGTGCTCGGAACTCTGAAGCTATTTTGGCTCTCATTTTTACTAGACTTTAGTTCAAATGGTTGTTCCTATCATATCCCTGAATACAACGTCGTCCAAAGGGCCAAGACTACCGTATCATCACAGAATCTCCAATGTAGAGTTTATCCTATGGCACATGATATTAGGCGTAAACTGACCTCCATATCTGTAGTGTCTTATTGGTCGAATTGCACCATTCCAGTTACATAGCAGCATGATTGTGCTATTGCAGATGATCGAGGGTATCAACATACCTTAGCGCAGACAATATACTGTAAACAAGTAAAGAGATATATTTGAATGGAAGGTTTGAACCCGTTCTTTGGTTTTACCTATGATCATAAGTTTCTAGGGTTCAGTAATGGATGTTTCACCAGGATCGGACTGAACGACTCCGTTGTCATTTGAGGGCGAGTAGTTGGCAGCTTGTGCATGTGACCAGTTACGCTCCGGCTGCCTCAATTAGCCGCCGTCCCCGACAGCCGCCGGTCGCGGATTCGGCCTCCCCCTCCACAGCCACAGTGAGCAGCCATTGCGTCACAGTGCGGCGCGCCTTATCCAGGCCAGCACAAGACTCCGTGTCGACACCGCGCGAAACTTGAATCAGGTCGCCCCACATTATGTCACCCGCTGCGGCACACGCGCACTCGCTATGTCCCACTTAGGACGGTCACTGACTGGCTCAAATTCTGGGGCCAAAGTACGAGATATCTGTCTGATACGCTCACGGCACAAAAGACTCGTGTGCAGAACTGAAGTACCTTCCGCATCACGTGTCACTTCCAAGTGACATAGCGAGGTGAAAATTGGAACATACATAGAAAGAAATTAACAGAAGCTACATGAAAGAAGTACGCAATGAGAACAAAAATGACTCATAATGAGATTTTCACTGTGCAGCGGAGTGTGCGCTGATATGAAACTTACTGGCAGATTAAAACTGTGTGCTGGACCGAGACTCAAATTCGGAACCTTTGCCTTTCGTGGGCATGCGCTCTACCATCACAGCTACCCAAGCACGACTCACGCGCCGTCCTCACAGCTTTACTTCTGACAGTACCTCGTCTCCTACCTTCCAAACTTTACAGAAGCTCTCCTGCGAACCTTGTAGAACTAGCACTCCTGCAAGAAAGGATATTGCGGAGACATGGCTTAGCCACAGCCTGGGGGATGTTTCCAGAATGAGATTTTCACTCTGCAGCGGAGTGTGCGCTGATATGAAACTTCCTGGCAGCTTAAAACTGTGTCCTGAGTTCGAGTCTCGATCCGGCACACAGTTTTAATCTGCCAGGAAGTTTCAAAAATGACTCATTTTATTCAGTCAATAATTACACTGAAGTAACGCGATTCGTGATGCTCCCCTGGACATTACAAAAGGCGGACATCGTTCTTAAAAGTGTGTGTGACGACCACAGATGGAAATGCTGGCTCTGCAATGTGTTCGCATTATGATGACAAGGTTGGTAAGGAGTTCTTGTGGTAGGACGTTCCATTTCTCTACTAGCGTGGCTGACACTCCTGATTGGTCGTTAGTGCTTTTGGACGTACTGCAAAATGTGGAGGAGGAGACTAGTGTGTAACGTCCCATCGACAACGAGGTCTTTAGGGACGGAGAAAAGCTCAGATCAGGGACGGATCGAGAAGGAATCGGCCGTGCCCTTTCGAAGGACCCATCCAGACATTTGCCTTAAGCGATTTAGGGAAATCACGGCACACCTAAATTTGGATGTCCAGACGCGGGTTTGAACCGTCGTCCTCCAGAATGCGAGTCCAGTGTGCTGTTACGGCACAGAGTAATGTGTGTTCCAAGTTATAAAATTTTTAATGGAGTTCAACCACCTTGACGTAACATAGGCTGGTTATGTCACGATTATCGGCGGACCAGGAAGCACGGTGATGCAAGACAGACGGGCAGCACAGTCTGCAACTCTGCAGTAGCTGAGTGAGAGAGAGCACACGCAGCGGGACAGCGACTAAGCAATACGCACGCTCGATTGCGCGGCAGGATGCCGCAAGAAGCAATAGACATGGCTAGGGAGAACACTCATGGACCAATTTAACTAGCTGCTAAGAGAGAATTAAAGCAAGGCTAGCAGAATAACGAGGCCACATGCGGTCATCATTAGTAAACAGTATGTCACAGAACTACGGTGAGGCCTTTAAATACCAGAGCCGCAGCTCCAAGTAGAGGAGAACGGTTCAGTTCAAGGGGAACAATGGAGTCCGTGCCGACGACATTCTGTTCCATGACCATATTTTTTCAGTAAGCCTTGTCTCAGATAAACCAGCGCAGTACCAGCTCTGGCTCTGAGCATTATGGGACTTAACATCTGTGGTCATCAGTCCCCTAGAACTTAGAACTACTTAAACCTAACTAACATAAGGACATCACACACATCCATGCCCGAGGCAGGATTCAAACCTGCGACCGTAGCGTTCACGCGGTTCCAGACTGAAGCGCCTAGAACCGCACGGCCACACAGGCCGTCGCAGTACCAGCCACACGTGGAGTGCCGCAGAGCTGCACTCCACTGACGAACTTTATGCTGTGTCACACCAACCAATACTGATGGGAGAGCTAATAAACTACCAGCAGCAGTGCAGTACGAGGGGCTGTACTATCTGAGTGTGGGACGGAAGACGACGACCACCGTCCGGTACGCCTAAGTGCGGGGTGTACCACGCCGGCAACATTGGGTTCAACGCTTGCGGCTTACGCCACACCGAGGATGGTGTGATACAGGGAAGAAGAGGCATAAAGTGGAATCGAGTACACTCCCTCAGCCGGTAGCAGCTATCCATGCTGTTCCAGGCTCAGCTAAGCATCCGTATTGACGCAAGAGGAACAACATCTCGCAAGAACGCATGCGCAAGGAGTGGCGCAACATCCGACACCGAGAGTCTGTCCGTAACCAGGACAGGAGGCAACTACGGCCAACAGCGCATCACCCTTTGTAAAGTTGACACAACAAATGATTCAATGAATAATCATGTTTTGATACGGCAACGAGCGCTTCCAGACGATTCCTGACATCATCCGCTCGGCCCCTCCGTAGTGCTAAACACTGTGGAACCTCCTCGGTCTACAAAACTTCTCCGCAACGCATTCAACGTGTGTTCGATGGACTGTATGTCGGGGGGAACGGAGAGGCAGGGCCATTTGCCGAATACCCTCTCGTTCCCAGAGCTCCTCTGCCTGCACAATTTGATGCGGTTGCGCATTGTCATCCATAAAAATGAAGTCAGGGCCGAATTCAACACTGAATAGACGCACATGGTGGAGAAGTACAGTGTCACAATAACGTTGATCAGCAAGGGCGCCGTCTTCAAAGATTTGGAGACCAGTACGCCAATGCAACAATAAGCCTATCCACACCATAACACCTTGACCACTAGGACTATCGTATTCACGTCCCTAGGTGCATTACGTGTTCCCATCTCACGCCGTATGAGATTACGTCCAGAATTACTTCTCAAAAAATGGTTCAGATGGCTCTGAGCACTATGGGACTTAACATCTGAGGTCATCAGTCCGACCGTAGCGGTCGCGCGGTTCCGGACTGCGCGCCTAGAACCGCGAGACCACCGCGGCCGGCAATCACTTTTCACATGGAATCTGTATTCCGAAAAGTGCACACAACTCCAACGTCGTTGGTCCAGTCCCTATGTTCCTGGCACCATCGCAAAAGGTGCCGCTAATGTGCGGGTGCTGGAGGAACACAAGATACAGCCCGTCGGGCAAAGAGACGCGCCCAATGCAGTTACCGTGCTACTGTGGAGCGTCAGAATGCGTGCCTTGCAGTCTTGTTAAACGTCGTTGCAATTCCACTCGCTGTTTGACGTGGGTCTCTTTTTGCTTATTGCACAACGTGGCGGCTATCTGCTGGTGTGATTGACCGTGGTCGACCATCTGCTCTCCTTCGGACAGCAGTGCCTGTGGATCGGAATGTTTCCTATTCACCTGAAACAATTCTGTGAGCAATGCCAAACTCCTGGGCTACACTCTTCACACTTCGTCCTCCTTCCAGTTTACCGAAGATTCTTCCGAGGTGTGAACACACCAAAATGTTGTCTCCGAGACATGTTGTAATAATGAAGTACACTACCGCGGTCAGCCGTAGCTGGTCGCTGATTGACACACGCTGCTTTTCCTGTACTCTCAACAGCTTCGTGTTATAGGCCCAGCCCCATTTGGCGCTGTAATCACGCTGGCCTCAAGCCTGTGACGTCAAGTTCTCTGGGCGCCACTGGGGAGACCTCTGGCCAGATGCACCCCTATTTCATTTATTTCCACAGAGTAATTAATATGTTATGGTACTCCATGTAACTCGTCCCTAAGTTTTGCAGAGCACTGTATTAACTACCCATTTAAAATAATACACTGGTCGCTTTTAAGCCGTGTAGATGCTGTAAAATTAGTACCATTCCATAATGTGTCCCTCTACCGCTGACGTAAATAAGGTGTCTTGTATGTGACTGTCGGGTAAGATAGATCGACATGTGACAGAATGAAAGGAAGGAGCTATCTTGCTTCATTCAAACGGTGAACGAAGTTAGCCGATTTGCTGCTGTACTGAGGCACACTGTCCAACGTGCCTAGAAGGACGTAACGCATCTTAAGAAGTGTAGGCTTTAAAAGATCATAACCGTGAGGGACCAAAGAAGATTGTCACGACCTGTCAATGACAAGCGGTTTCAAGCCTGACAGGAACTGAAGCCTGACAGGAACTGCTACAGTTAGTGAATGTAGATCCGTCTCGCGTAGTTTCCGAGCTAACGATGCGAAGAGGACTGCACGCAAGGGACCTTTCGAATCGGGTGCCTGCAGAAAGCCACTGCTCTGAGCGGGAGAGAAGGTGCACGTCTTCAAGAGCCAAATATTGCAGAAAATTAACATAGCTGACTGGCAGAATGGAGCCAGTGTGATGCGTCGAATTGCGATTTCACCTCTTTTTCAAACCTCTGTATGTCTATCTTTTCAGAGATGGTTACGGGACTCGGCTATTCAGTACAGAATAGTCAGCTGTGGTACTAATTTGACAACGTCTACAGAGCTTAAAAGGGACACCTTCCACCCGTCTAATTTCCAAAGTAATATTTTATTGGGCTACCAGTTTCGGCGATAGATTACACCATCTTAAGGCCCCTATGTACGGACAACAATGGTAGCAGTATGAAATAGATAACAATAATGGATTGTGCAAATCTCATATACAGTGCTAACACGTAATAACATAACAATACCAAACTGTACTGGAATTTACATCAAAGTTACAGATAAGTTAAGGAATAAAATAAGAGAACAGTTACACACTCTATTAACTTAAACTGGGGAGCAAAGTATATGTGTCATATGATCGTAAGAAAATCTAGTAAACGGAGGTCAATATTGCAAATTAGCAAAGATAATCAAGGTGTAATGCTAAAGCAATGCCCCTGAAACAAATGGACTAAAACAATATAGTCATATACCGATGAGTACAGACTGAAGGTAAAACATTTGATTACATTTTGTCGTATACAAGTAAAACATAAACCACTTACTGGAGATCAACCCCCCTATGTCTATCATCATCACCCATATACTAATAATAACTAAAAAAACGTGAATATAAAGGTACATCAATGAAATTTATTAATCACAGACTCATAAGATACAACTTATTCAATAAAACATTTCTAATGAACCAAATTATGAATCTAATGTACTATAGCGTAACGAATTTCCACTAAGCAGTAAGTATTGAAATATATGAACAAGGGCATAACGAATGTGGTGTCACCGCCAGACACCACACTTGCTAGGTGGTAGCCTTTAAATCGGCCGCGGTCCGTTAGTATACGTCGGACCCGCGTGTCGCCACTATCAGTTATTGCAGACCGAGCGCCGCCACACGGCAGGTCTAGTCTAGAGAGACTCCCTAGCTCTCGCCCCAGTTGTACAGCCGACTTTGCTATCAGTGGTTCACTGTCTACATACGCTCTCATTTGCAGAGACGACGGTTTAGCATAGCCTTCAGCTACGTCATTTGCTGCGACCTAGCAAGGTGCCATATTCAGTTACTATAATTACTATCTTCAAGAATGTAGTCTGAACAGATAATATTGTGAATCATGTACCGTCAAGAGCGACGTTCATCATTAATGGATTAAAGTTAAGTATCAAACTAATTACGTCCGATTTCTGAATTCTCATTCCTTGTCATGTTCCAGACCTCACGTCAGTATAGTTCTTCCCTCCTCACGCCAGCCTGCGTGAGCTAAAACGCGTGCATTTCGACCTCCACTCGTAACACGGTGTTGGCTGTTCTGCTAACACAAAAACCAACGTTCTCATGAAAGTGATAGGTCTGCTGATAAGCAGGCATGTGGCTGGGTTATATACCAAACCATAAACTATGAAGTAAGTCTAAAGAAAAGCGTTGCTATACATACGCAATATATTAGAAAGACGTCATTACAACCAGAACAAACAAGGACACGTACCTCTATACATGTCATGTAGCCCTTAAGTAAGGGAAGACAAATTACAGTATGACAACCATCAGCGATGGCAACTCGCAACATCTGGAATAGGAATTATCTACACAGCTCGCTCCGATCACGTTTATTGCTCGCATTAGCTACAGCATTCAAGTAAGGAATATGTGTAAAGAAATATTCCTGCACATGTTGAAGACCTATAAAAACAACATCGAGTGTCGTTACACGTTTATTGTTCGAAATCATTAAGCGAGAAGTACAACAATCACAAACTACGATTATGTATTCCTCGTAGAGTGGTGCCTCATATATACAGTACACATGAAATCGCTGCACTTAATACTGAGTCAATACCAGAAAACTATGTTGATGCATTCTAATATACAGGCAAACACGAACAAATTAATAATGAACAATTAACAATGAACAAAATGATCAGAAATTTAAAACTTCCAATCTGTTGTACATTAGGCTACAACCATACTTGGGACCCCAAGTCCTTGTATTTCAAGCAGATCAATCCTAAAAAGAAAAAGAAAGAACTTATTGCACAAGCCATCTACCGTGGTTATGGCATAAAAACACATTATGTGAAAGAATAATTCACATACTGACATGAACTAAACGAAGGGGGAAGAATAAGAAAAGGAAAGTACATCCATATCAGACTGAGTTTAAGTTTATACGACTGTTTTCTCATTTTATTCCTTAATTTATCTGTAACTTTGATGTAACTTCCCGTACAGTTTCATATTGTTATGTTATTGCATATTACCACTGTATATAAGATTTGCACCATCCCCGTTTTTATTATCTGTTTCGTACTGTTACCATTGTTGTCTGTAACAGGTGCCTGAAGCTGACGTAATGTATCACCGAGACAGGTAGCCCAATTAAAATAACGGTTTGGAAATTAGACGGCTGAAAGGTGTTTGGTTTGACATTCTTTTTCAAATCATATAAGACGTTGAGTGTCCCGTGCATCCACTAAGGCATTTAACCCGCAGTCAGCGGAGAAGGGAGGGCAGGGGGTGCGGTGGAGTTCAGTCCGGAGGTGGTTAAGTGATCTTTTGTGGCTTTTTTTCGTACCATGACTTGGACCCACCCACTCATATTGCTGTGAGCATGAACCATTTCCTTATTTCATAACTAATTGATACCTTACCTTCTACAAGTTAATTATGACTATGTTGTGGGCACTCCAGAAACGGCAGCAACAGTGAAACCTCCTGGCAGATTACAAGCGTGTGCCGGACCAAAACTCGAACTCGAGACCTTTGCAAAGGTTCCTTGTTCGAGTCTCGGTCCGGCACACACCTTTAACCTGCCAGAAAGTTTCATATCAGCGCACACTCCACTGCAGAATGAAAATTTCATTCTGTCAACAACTGTGTTTGCAGGTTCCTGGTTTGATGATCTCTCAAGCACGCTGTCACAACTTGGCTGACTTCTTCAAAGCCGATCTTGATCTCACAGAAAATGTTAGAACAAGGAAAAGCGGTGAAACGTAACAATCAGCGTCCTTGCAATCTGGTTGCTCTATGGGCCTGTAGAAGAAATTTCTGAGAAGGTTCGTTAGGAGGACAGCACTGTGTGGCAGTGAATCATGGACTGTAGAAAAATGAATGGCTCTGAGCACTATGGGACTTAACATCTGTGGTCATCAGTCCCCTAGAACTTAGAACTACTTAAACCTAACTAACCTAAGGACATCACACACACCCATGCCCGAGGCTGGATTCGAACCTGCGACCGTAGCGGTCACGCGGTTCCAGACTGTAGCGCCTTTAACCGCTTGGCCACACCGGCCGGCGGACTGTAGAAAGACCGCTAAAGACAATCGAAGTGTTTGGTGTGAGCTGCTATAGAATGGCGTTGAAAATTAAGTGGACTGATAGCATAATGAATGAGGAGGTTTTCCCCAGAATCGGCAAAGAAAGGAGCCTCTGGAAAACACTGACAAGAAGAACGGACAGGATGATATCACTTGCGTTCAGACATCAGACTATAGCACCTAGAACTGCTCGGCCACCCTGGCCGGCACGATGTTTTAGTTTATTACTTCTTTACTACCAACCCCATTCGCAACACATTTCGCAGACAGTATTCACATTTGCCGCTGAATGTACCTACAAAATTGTCTCATTATAAGACGCATAGTTTAGTACATATGACGCCATAAAAGCTGAACTGCATCAAAAAGGAAGTACAAGGCGAAATTCGCTAGAGATACAAGTGAAATGAGAGTAAAATTATGTGTGGAATATATTAAATATATGTGAAATATATGTAACATGTGCCTAACCGGGCAAGGCCGCGGCTAAAAAACTCGCCTTAAAACCGTCTATAGATTTCAACCAAACCTGCTACAAATGTTACTTACTATCTAGGAAGAAATACTATTGCAGGGGGGGGGGGGGAGGAGGGGTACAAAACAGCAACCTCCATTGGGGTAGGGGTTATAACGTGGAGAGAGAAGGGGGATGGAGACATTGACAGATTGGGCAGAGGGGACGGACAGAGAAAAGGGCGGATGAGATGAACTAATAGAACTGGAATAAATACACACACCAAAAAACGTTTTGCATCGCCTCTGTTCCGAGAGTTCAGGAACCTGTACAGAAAATTGGAATAGAGATCAACATAAACATCATTTCCTACCTTTTTATTGCCCATGAATACCACACATTGCATGTTGTACCACCATACAGCGAGACCTTAAGAGCTTGGGGTCCAGATTGCTGTACACACCAGTACCTGTAGTATCCAGTAGCACGTCCTCTTTCATTGATGCATTCCTGTATTCGTTGTGGCATATTATCCACAAGTTCATCAAGACACTATTGGTCCAGATTGTTCCACTCCTCTACGGCGATTCGGCTGAGTGGTTGATGGGTCACGTTGTCTATATACAGCCCTTTTCAATCTATCCCAGGCATGTTCGATAGGGTTGATGTCTCGAGAACATTCTGGCCACTCTAATCGAGCGATGTCGTTATCCTGAAGGAAGTCATTCACAAGATGTGCACGATGCGGGAGCGAATTGTCGTCTATTAAGAAGAATGCCTCCCCAATACGCTGCCGATATGGTTGTACTATCGGTGGGAGGATGGCATTCACATGTCGTACAGCCGTTACGGCGCCTTCCATGACCACCAGCGGCCCCACATAATGCCACCCCAAAACAGCAGGGAACCTCCACTTTGCTGCACTCGCTGGGCAGTGTGTCTAAGGCGTTCAGCTTGACCGGTTTGCCTCCAAACATGCCTCCAACAATTTTCTAGTTGAAGGCATATGCGACACTCATCGGTCAAGAAAACGTGATGCCAGTCCTGTGCGATCCACTCGGCATGTTATTGGGACCATCTACACGGCGCTGCATGGTGTCGTGGTTGCAATGATGGACCTCGCCATGGATGTCGGGGGTGAAGCTGCACATAAAATGGTTCAAATGGCTCTGAGCACTATGGGACTCAACATCTAAGGTCATCAGTCCCCTAGAACTTACAACTACTTAAACATAACTAAACTAAGGACATCACACACATCCATGTCCAAGGCAGGATTCGAACCTGCCACCGTAGCGGTCGAGCGGTTCCAGACTGAAGCGCCTAGAACCGCTCGGCCACACCGGCCGGCAGCTGCGCATCATGCAGCCTTTTGCGCACAGTTTGAGTCTCAACACTGCGTCCTGTGGCTGCACGAAAACCGTTATTCAACATGGTGGCGTTGCTGTCAGTGTTGCTCCGAGCCGTAATCCGTAGATAGCGGTCATCCACTGCAGTGGTAGCCCTTGGGAGGCATGAGTGAGGTATGTCAGCGACAGTTCCTGTGTCTCTGTATCTCCTCCATGTCTGAACATCGCTTTGTTTCACTCCGAGACGCCTGGACACTTCCCTTGTTGAGAGCCCTTCCTGGCACAAAGTAAAAATGCGGACGCCATCGAACCACGGTACTGACCGTCTAGGCATGGTTGAACTAGAGATAACATGAGCCGTGTACCTCCTTCCTGGTGGAATGACTGGAACTGATCGGCTGTCGGTCCCCCTCCGTCTGCTCATGCATGGTTCTTTACATCTTTGGGCGAGTTTAGTGACATCTCTGAACAGTCAAAAGGACTGTTTTTGTGATACAATATCCACAGTCAACGTCTATATTCAGCATTTCTGGGGACAGGGGTGACGCAAAACAGTTCTTGATATGTGTACATGCCTGTGCAACTCCAAGTACTCCGCTAGTATTTGATATAAAAGAAAATTGTAGAAAATAGGCACAAATGGATATTCCATCTGTTGCGAAGAAACACCACTGCATTTTTGGCAATATAATCGTCAAGGTAAATGATGTACTGGAAGATCAGCAAGAAGGTGGAAGGACCAGATGTACTTAAAACAGGTCTAATACACTACAGAAGAAGAAGAAAACAGTGTTATGAATCACAAAAATGGTTCAAATGGTTCTGAGCACTATGGGACTTAACATCTGAGGTCATCAGTCCCCTAGAACTTAGAACTACTTAAACTTAACTAACCTAAGGACATCACACACATCCATGCCCGAGGCAGGATTCGAACCTACGACCGTAGCGGTCGCGCGGTTCCAGACTGAAGCGCCTAGAGCCGCTCGGCCACAACGGCCGACTTATGAATCACACTTAGTCGCTGTGGTTCGGAACATTTCCTCGTATTGCGGTACGGGGGTGAGCCACTTCGCTCGTGCTCATGTCTCAAGAACCTTTGTCTCTGACTTTACATCAGTTATTCTGAATCGTTACCTATCACCCACATGGAGTCCCCACGATGCATCCGACAACAGAGCCCTAATACGGAGCAGCCAAGTGGCGCCACTTGATCCGGCAGCTCTGCAAATACGGATGCGAAATAAACATTTCAATTATAGCGGCGTGTGCTGCGGCAGGAAGGGCTATGCGCTGTGTAGCGGGGCTTAGTGCACGGTCCCCCGCGGACGCACGCCTGTTCCGCTTCCGGTACAAACAGAGGCGAAAGCCCGTCCCCCATCACCACACACACACACACACACACACACACGCTCACACATACACAAAGACACACACTCTGCTGCCGCGAGCTTTTAGCACCGTATGTTCCACCAACAGGCAGATCCTATACCCCTTCCCCCTACCCGAACACTCTCCGCCAAACATCCCAAGTCGTTGTTCTTGTGAGCTTCAAGGAGAGGTATGATTCACGTTAATCTGCCACGTACAAGCTCTTCATCTCAGCACAACCACAGCAACCTGCATCCTACGTGCGATATTTAATCCTTGGTCTCCCTCTATAGTTTTTACGGCTGCACCTCCCCCCCCCCCCCGCCTCCAATCACCTCTCACTCACACTATAGTTCCGCATTTATCTCCATAAGGAGAAATGAGCCTTGATGACTCAGGATGTGTCCTATCCACTTGCGCAACCAAACTCTTTTCTCCAATTTGATTCAGTGCTTCATTATATACCCGATCTATATATAAGATTCTTATGCAGCACCGTATCTTAAAACTTCTATTTTTGCCTGTACCGTTCATCGTCAATATTTCATCTCTTTATAATGCTACACTCAAAATATTTTCGAAAAAAAATATTTTTCGAAATTTAACTTGATATTTAATGTTACGAATTTGCGTATTTTCTATGGCCTAATCTGCGTTTTCGTAACCTATCTTTCTGACCAAGTCCCAATATACGCTTACTACTCTTATTTTCAACTAATAACCATGCAGTTAAGTTCCTTTAACCTCCAACTCTTATTTTCTCATTTCCTAACCAAATTCCATCAGTTTGCCCTGACTATACCCGATTACATAGTTACACTCCTACTGATGTACTTCTTTTAACTTCTTTACTAGAGACGGTCTATTCTGCTCAACTACTCTTCTAGTCCTTCTGCGTTTCTGACAAAATACAGTGTCATCGGCAAAACCTTAAAATTTTGTTTCTTCGACCTGAATTTTAGCTTCTGTTCCAAATTTCTCCTTGGTTTCTTTTACTGCTCTCTCTACGTACAAACTCTGTAACTTGGTGGATAGTTTACAACCTTGCTGCGCTTCTTTCTCAATTACTGCCTCCTTCGATTTTGTAACTGCAGCCTGGTTTCTGTTCGGGTAAGTAATATGATCGCAGTAGTACTCTGTACTTGTATGGAGAAGAAAAAACGCCACAATTTTAGTGAAAGTTAATGCTGTGTCCCGACTCGAGTATAGTTAATTTCCACTTATCAATCTCAGCTTCGATATTTCATAAATTGTAACTAGTGTTTGGTAAAGTCCCTTTTTAATTTTTCTTTTCGGCTTTTGACAATACAGCTGCTAACAACGTTTCACGTACACAATAAATACTTTTAAATATAAAATAACAAATGTCTCTCTTACTAAGAAAGTAGTATTTGCATTTCATAACGCGCGTGGATTATCATCTTTAGCAGTTAGTTGAAAACTTATCTCACGCATGAAGCAATACGTCGTGCTAAAAGCAGCACAAATTCGTAAACGTCTTATGCACATTATTGTCTTACCATGTGCGGAACTCTTCAATGTAGACCCTTGCTAGGTTTTCGTTGATATCTCGGTACAGAAGTCCAGCAGATTCTTAGCCATTAAAAACATCGGGTGGTGGGTTGCAGGGTGACACCCACCATCACTCGGCAACCACTGCGATTGATGGTGGAGTACCTTTATCTTCCATCCACGCTCAGTTAGACTCGATGCCCATACCGGTTTGAACCGTTGTTGCTGACCAAAAACCACCGACAAATTTAATCGTGTATTCTTCTAATTAAACTGTATACTTAAAATAAGTAAATTATCGCATTTCGCTCTTCTTCCTGGTGCTGCATTTTCATTGGCAAGTAGTTAGTTAACGATAGCGAAAATTGCAACACTTAGAAACAATTACCTGAATGAAATATAAATCAGAGGATGCGTACAGTCAGTGTTAAGGGACTCTCAGTTGCAATTCAGATGTCCTATCTTATGTGTGACTTCAAAGATAGTGTTACGTCAGTATTGGACTCTGGAGAACCACGAAACTAAATATAAATTTGAAACTATCTGCCAGAATGCCTAGACGACGCCAAAGGATGCGGTATCAGCAAGTTTATCTATCCATATGGGACAGAATTATCAGTTTTCGGGAAAGTGATTTGTCATACAGCGCCGCTTCGACAAGCAAAGGGCTTGCTGCTACATATGTGATTCACATGTGGAGCCATTCCATAGTAGTGAATCACAAGCAGCCTCCAACCGTTACCGGAAAATAATGTGAGACTTAGTTGCTCTTCTTTCTATAGCCGCTAAATGTAATGTCGATTCACCTTACGAAGCATCAATCATCCGCTTAAAATAGCAGAAGATGTCGCTTTGGAGTGCTGTAGATGATGTGAGTAGGAACCAGATGGTCAAGTGACAAGCGCTGACGTAAGTGGTGTGCATGAGTCAATCGCTTCTATGGAATCAGCACAATTAGGAGCGCCAGAATTACAGAAAGGAGCTATCATGTTTCGACATGCCCATTATCAACGCCGTGGATGAATTTTCCGTATTTTTTTGCATATCAATGCGTACTGTTCGTGTCTACAAGAAATGGAGTATCATTTGCAGCAATATAACACGGTGTCAGTGGTCGTAGAAAGATCGAAAATGGAGAATTATGCCTAGGCAAAGATAATAGGTTTCAAAAGCGACAGGAACTGCCGCTGTCAGTATAAGACCATCGCTGTGCGAACATCGCAAAGAGAGCTCACTGTATGCAATGGTCATTTCCAGTTATCTATTTCACAAAAGTCCTTTGCTAACAGCGGTAATAAATTCGCGCGTTTTCAGTGGACCTGGCATCAGAGAAACTGTATGGAGGTATGCAGTTTGGCCCCCGAGTCGCGATTTTCTTTCTCAAGTGGCGCAAGGCGTTGAGTGAACCGAAGGTCCAATGACGTGTTTAACCGGTGGAGTGTGGAGACTGCAATTCAAGTCAAAGGTGGTCCTGTGATTTTTTGGCAATGGGCGATGTTTATTGGGCTCACTAATTCACAAGATGAATCAGGATGTTTATTTCAACATCATCAGTGAATAAATGTTCCCCTCTCTTCTGCGTCTTCATGGTGTGTACCCTGCGGACACTCCAGTTTTTTCCGGGATCCTCGGAAAATATGGGCCCCGCAACAAACTTGTGACGTCACATTAGTTCCCTTGCCCGACACACATCGTGAAGGCTCGGCTACGTCTGGGACCAGCTGAGAAATCGTGTGTCAGTGAAAGAATGCCCACGTTGTCATAGACAACTTCAGTGAATTTAAATGCTCATCTGTGAAGTATTAAACTGGTCTGAAATAGTAAATGGTCACTGTCGGAGATGGTGGTTGCGACTGGTAAGACCGGTAGTGTCACGTGCTGTGACGCATGGCACAGGGCCCGTATATCTTGTTGGCTCCAGTCTCTCTAGTGTGACAGCAGTCGTCTTCCCAGGCCTGCGCGCATGCGTTTTTGGTTTGACGAACGCTGAAGCATCTCTATCGGCCCACCAAATCCGGATGTGACCCGTATGTAAAATGTCTAGGACTGGAACACTGGGTGAAATGTACTAATTGGTAGCTATACAGGATCTTATCATCATTGAGTCACTTCTGCATACAAGAAGAAATTTGTGCACTAGTCGATGAAATAAGATTATTATCAAAGTTAAAAGTTGTGTTACACGTGTTAGTGTTATGTCTTCAGGGGTGACAAGTTTTTCTCTGCAGTGCTGACAATTGTATACACTGTCAGCTACTTTAGTAATGAAAATTAAATGAGAAACATTGATAACAGACTGCGAGGACAGAGTGGAAATCACAACTTAACAGAGTTATTGTTTAATTCTATGAAAAATATCGTAAAATTATGAAGCAACTAACGTTCGGTTGGTTATTCAAAAGAGGGCGAAGCTTTCCGAACTTTCACAGGCAGACAATGGGTTCGCTAAAGCTCGATATCTAAGTTCCAGTGAAAAACGCAGTTTGAATTGGAACGTGGAAATATTACTGCTAAGTTATTATAGGGCTAACTCTCCATACTGTGAGTGTGACTTATTGATAACTTGTATTCCATGACAGGCTGCGGGCAGTGTTTTTATAGATCACAAAGAGTCACTAATCCGTATGCTTCAGAAAAATCAACAATGCTATTAAATTTGATAAGTGCCGTATCTGAATTGTAGGTACTCAATAACATCCACTGTAGAACGACTAGTCACTTATTTCTAACAACCTTCTCAATTGCTCTTCCAACTACAGGGAACAAAAAGCAAAATTGTACTCGGCAGTAACCTTCAACCGCTTGCTCTGTGGTACGTAGACAGATGCGCGTTGTCAACAGGAGACCTCCTGCGATAAAAGTCCGCGTCATAGTTACTGCGATGGCATAAGCACGGCTTACGGCTATATGCACTTGTCTTTCTACACACATACTTCACAACCCATCGTACAGTGCTCGGCGGAGGGTACCCTGTACTGTTGTTGTTGTGGTCTTCAGTCCTGAGACTGGTTTGATGCATCTCTCCATGCTACTCTATCCTGTGCAAGCTTCTTCATCTCCCAGTACCTACTGCAGCCTACATCCTTCTGAATCTGCTTAGCGTATTCAACTCTTGGTCTCCATCTACGATTTTTACCCTCCACGCTACCCTCCAATAGTAAATTGGTGATCCCTCGATGTCTCAGAACATGTCCTACCAACCGATCCCTTCTTCTAGTCAAGTTGTGCCATAAGCTCCTCTTCTCCCCAATTCTATTCAATACCTCCTCATTATTTATGTGATCTACCCATCTAATCTTCAGCATTCTCGTGTACTACTGCTAGTCATTTCCTTTCCTGTCCCACTCGCAAATAGAACGAGGGAAAAACGACTGTCTATATGCCTCCGTATGAGCCCTAATTTATCTCATATTTGTGATCCTTGAGTGATATGCAATTCGACGGCAGGAGAATCGTTCTGCAGTCAGTTTCAAATGCCGGGTTCTAAATTTTCTCAATAGTGCTCCTCGAAACTAACGTCCTCTTCTTGCACGGAATGCGTATGATCAAACCTACCAGTAATAAATCCAGCAGACCGTCTCTGAACTGCTTCGATGTCTTCCTTTAATCCGACCTGGTGAGGATCCCAAACACTCGAGCAGTAGTCAAGAGTAGTGCGCCGTGTGCGGCTCTCGTTGATGCTGTTCGTAGCTTGGCATATTGTAATAGCGGTAGTGGCGTCTCGTTTTCTTTGTGTGTTCACTGGTGCCACTACGTTTGCTCGACTTGTCTGTCCGTGAGTGGCAGCAGTAGCGCTTATCGATAGCGCGTACCATGGTCCCGCCTTTGGAGCGGCCTCTAGTATTCCCGGGTCGTCGTGTGTCGAACCAGTTGAGTTGGGACGGGGCAGCGGTGAGATCCGGACAGCTAGTAATCGCTCGACCGCTGGCGACATACATGGTCTGACGGAAGGATGTGGTCGCGAGAGTCCACGACCACATCAAGGACCACAGTCAGCGAGTCTTAGTTGAATGGACCGTGATATTCGAGTAGTGAGACTTTCACTGGTGTATGTGTGTGTCCGCCCGTCGAAGGGGCCTCATGGCAATAAGTTGTCAGTCCACGATTTACACTGGGATATTTCCCGTGCCTGACTTGAGGGGGGACTGCTGTTGGTTGGTCGTTCGGTCGGTCGTCGCAGCGGACGACGTGCATTTGGTCTTCCGACCGCTTCTGGCTTCTCTGTGTTTGTGCCGACTTATAATTCGTCCATGTTGTTTCCCAGTGACTGGTTTTACTATTGTGAGTTGTTGGTGGACTTATTTTCACGGATCCATGTGTATCTTGTGGTTTTGGATGAGCAGTTATTTTAATGCTGTCTGCGTACTGGATTCGGTGAGGAGCTGCGAAGGGACATCTGTTCGCTTGGGGCGCACCAGCGAGCATGTCCATGGAATGCGAGGGCAAGCCGGAGCCGCTGGTAGCGCGCTTCCACTGCCAGATCCAGGAGGGGTAGCTGCGAGAGCGACGACTTCGTTGCACACCGAACCCTGGGAGTTTAAGTCGAGTGAAGAGTTAACTGCTGATGCAACCTCAGCTATTCTCAGTTCTCGCCTTAGATCGGCGGGTTGTTGCTCCCAGGGCCGCTGAGCCTGGCGGCAACGAGTGAAGTGTTCCGAGGCGCTGAAATATTGCAGCCGTCTCTCTCTACTTGTTATTCACCATTGAATTTAGTATTATTCTTATTAGTGAAGCGCAACCAACGGTATTTTCTGCCTTGCTGCCGCTAACGCCCCAGTTTCCTGCCCTAGTTTGAGTTGCCATCCTGTTACGTGAGTACACCTCTTGGCTGCCTGTCTCACCTTACCTTACGTTCGAGTTACCTTCCCAGGCCGACCCTTGGAACACTTGCTGGGAACCGCTTGTCCTGATTCCTTAGATTGTGATGTTTGTTTCAAGGATATTTGTAATTTTCTAATTATTGTTGGTGTGGCCTTCAGCCGAGCAATAATTTCACTTCTTTCGTGATAAGGCCTTCAGCCGTGTTACAGTAAGTTTTTTTTTTAAGCAAACTTGTTTTAAAAGCAAGGGATTTATTTTAAAGATGCTATTTGGAATTGTTTTTCTGACTTCTAATTCAGGCATTCAGCCGTTCGTTATTTGAAATTATTTGCGGTCCTCAGCCGAGAAATAATTTCGCTTCTTTATAATAAGGCCTTCAGCCACGTTACAGTTGGTTTTAAAACGAAGTATTTATCTTAATATGTGCTATTTGGAATTGTTTTTCTAATTCAGGCCTTCAGCCGTTTGTTGTTTGAGGTTATTGTTGGTGGCCTTTGGCCCTAAAACTGTGGAATTTTTTTTCTGTGATAAGGCCTTCAGCCATCATACAGTCAATTGTGTTTTTTTAAGAGATTGTTTTAAAATTCTAATTTCTTTAAATAAAGTTCACGTATTTGTTGTGCAACCGAGAGTAACTGATTACGGTCCAGTCCACAATCGTAACCTTATCCTGCCCATCCTTAGAAACCAGCTCTCAAGTAGGTCGTACTAGTGTTCTACACGCCGTGTGCTTTGTAGTTGAGCTACACTTTCCTAAAATTCTCCCAGTAAACGAAAGTCCACCATTCGCCATCCCTACTACTGTCCTTCCATGCTCATATCGCTTTGCAATGTGTCAAGCGGCACACTACCAATCCTGTATTCTGACATTACGGGATTATTTTTCCCACTCATCTGCATTAACTTACATTTTTATACACTTATAGCTAGCTGCCATTCATCACACCAACTAGAAATTAAGTCGTCTTGTATCCTCCCACAGTGACTCAACGACGCTCTATCCCGTATACCACAACATTATCAGCAAACAATCGCAGATTGCTGCTCACCCACTCCGTCAGATCATTTATGTACACAGTGTGTCCCGCTTCCGTTACGACTGCTTTTGTGAAATTCCAAACCGCAGTGCTATCTTGGGGGGAGTTGCGGCGTTACTAACCTTGAAGCTTCAGAAATAGCTGTGTAGAAAGTCAAGCCTGTCTGCCTGCCGACACTGTTGCAGCAGGCATCCTGGCTGCGGATATACTAGTACGTGTCTGACACTCTTCGGAACTGGCAGTGGAGCAGTGAGCCTACATCAAGTTTTTTGAGTCGTCCAGCGTCGAATTCGACCCGAATACCGAGAGACAGGTTCCTAGCTGCTCTTCCATGACGACACCCCAGCCCACAAATTGAACATAGTGCCCGAGTTTTTGGCCAGATCACAGTCCTGGATTACCCACTGTATTCCCCGGGTTTGGACCCAACAACTCCTGGCTGGTCCCAAAATTGAAGCTGGCAATACCGTTATAACGCAGTAAAAGCGAAGCAAGAAAATTGTACTGCAGTACTAAAGGCAACTTCAAAAGTCTGTTTCAAAACACTTTTAAAACGGTTTCAGCTGTGTTTCCATTCAGCAGGATACTATTTTGAATAAATATAGTGATTTTGTGAAAACAATACATGATTTCTATTTCTCATAGCAACAGTCCTAACGGAACTGGGCTACACTGGTACACTGTGTATAGAGAGAATAATGGTAGAACTATGACACTTGTCTGGGGCACTTCTGATGAGCCTCGTCTCCGATGAACACTTCACCGTCGAGGAAAACATATTGGGTTCTGTTACTTGCGAAGTCTTCGACCCAGTCACAACGTGGGAACCTATTCCGTATGCTCCTACATTCATTAACAGTGTGCAGTTTGGCAGCGTATCAAAGACTTTCCAGAAATCCAGGAATGTGGAACCTGATTGCTCTCTTTCATCCACTGTTTTAACGCGAATAGCTTCAGGGAGGGATATCGTAAGTCTTAGAAGGAAAACGGAATCTGAGGGGTACTTGCCGACACAATTAGTGTGGGAGTTGCCTAAAACGCGCAAAACTCTTCTCTGGGAATCCACCGAGGACAGTGCGACAGTAGCCAGACATGAAGTACTTGAATAATGATAATTGAAACCAACAGCTGTATTGTAATCCAATGTCGTTTATTCAAAACATGTTACCAGTTTCGAAGCCAAAAAGCGTCATCTTCAGGCCCCTGTATACGGTATCATACATAGCACGATAGTAAAGTACGAGAGACTTACAACAAAAATCACAATTTGCGATTGAAACGGGGATAAACCAAATCATAAAATTACATAATAAAAATATACTATCATTGTCCATACAAAACAAAATTCAACAGCTAACTATTACTCTAGTGTCGTAATGTACCCGAGGGGAACCTATGCGCAAGTAACACATTCGCTATGCTAGTGTGCTTGTGGATCTCAACGATATCAGTGGGTTGCTGCGTAGTAATATCAATGGAGCATGTATTTATAGTTTTTAGTGATTTAAACGATATTTGAATACTAGGATGTAGACCGTGACTTACATTGTTTATCTATTGAAGGTCTTTAGAGTACATGTTATTATTTCGGTGGCTTCGCATTATCCAGTGACGTTGTTCATTAGGTTTTTGTTGAATTTGTTTACTCCAGCCGTTTGTTATTATATTATTAGGTTGTTTGGTGTTATTATTGGTAGGTGTTATTATTCTTAGGTGTTACAGTTAGGGATATGGCCGACTTCGGTTGCTATGCCAGTGTAAGTCGTTGTACGCGTGGGTTCCCCTCGGATACATTTCGTCACTGGTGTATGTGATTACTACATTTAAAATAAATTGTAAGACAAAGGTTGAATTTTGTTTTGTATGAGTAACGGCAGTATCATTTTATTATGTAGTTTTATGATGTGAGTTACCCCCTCTTTAGTCACAAACTGTGATTTTTGTTGCCAGTACTCTCTTGTTTTACTATCAAGCTATGCATGTTACCGTATGCAGGGGCCTGAAGATGACGCTCTTCGGCATTATAACTGGTAGCATGTTTCGAATAAACGACGTTGAATTACAATACAACTGTCGGTTTCAATTATCATTTTGCAAGTACTGCAAATGTCTTGGCTTAAATCCTGGTAAGACACGCAGTTTTAATTTGTAACAGTTTACGATGACACACGCCTTATTTCCGGTAGAGAGACAAGACATACGATTAGTGCAAGGACACGTTAACAGCGATGTTAGTGGTTAACTGTACGAAGCTGCTCCGTACAACAGACGTGCCTCCTGCTAAGTACGTGTGACGGAGGCTGACGTATTATCAGGGGCGCTGTTTTCCGCCTTGGAGCGTGAAAGGACGCGGGTGATAAATGGGCGCGGGCCCCTAGGACACAGTCCGTGGCAGCGCCAGCGCCGGCTGGGGTGAACGACCCGGCGCGCCTGAGACAACTGCCGAATGCTGAAGGACCTCCTCCAGGGGCGAGGCGCACCGGGTCCTTGGCGGTCGGCGCTCTGCGCATGCGCAGTACTAGCCGCCTCCGCGGTCCGTACGGTGCCGCGCTGCGCGAGCGCGCCGCTGCCGGGGTGGTCCTCACGACCGACGGCGATCGTGACCAAAGTGTACAGCCGTGGGAACGCAATCTCAGTTTTTCCAATATCATGGAGAGATATCGTCGAGACGCCGTAGTTTTACTTACTGGCGCACGCTCAAATGCTGTCCTGCAGTGTAGATATGGCTTTATGGTTCACGGGCGTATCGTGGAAACTGCTCGATATTTCAACGAACGGCTGTTCGTCTACTTTAGGTGCTACCTAGCTCTGAGCCTTGGTCGGTGTGTTCCAGCTGGCTTTATTTCTCTGCATAAATGCTTCACGGAGATTTGTCGCGTATTGCATGTAATTTCAGGCTTTCGATGACTTCTAAATGGTTCAAATGGCTCTGAGCACTATGGGACTTAAGATCTGAGATCATCAGTCCCCTAGAACTTAGAACTACTTAAACCTAACTAACCTAAGGACATCACACACATCCATGCCCAAGGCAGGATTCGAACCTGCGACCGTAACAGTCGCGCTTCTTCCGGACTGAAGCTCCTAGAACCGCTCGGCTCGACTTCTGACAAAGACCGCAGTCGTTATCACACACGACTCGCATTTGGAAGGACGACGGTTCAAACCCCCGTCCGGCTACCCTGATTTATGTTTACCGTGATTTCCCTAAATCGCTTGAGGCAAATGCGATGATGTTCCTTTGAAAGGGCACGGTCATTTCCTTCGCCATCCTTCTCTCCCTCCCCCCCCCCCCCCCCCCCCCCGCACCCTCGCATCTTCCACCGATCAGTCAACCAACCAACCAACAAAGACCACGTGGATTTCGATCTAGAGACGGTATTATGTCCATCTTCCGACCACTGAATAAAATTAAAGAGATGGGACACCCAGTAAAAAACAGTCCTGGTATCAGTGTCTTTGTAATTTATAAAATTCTTTGTGCATGTGGTTGCGGCTAATATTAGTTAGTCAAAACGAACGATTTCAGAAGGCCGCACAGAGCACCGATTTCGACAAATCTTCTGCTAACGAACACAGCCTCATGAACAAATATAGGATTACGTTTCATGAATGGGAAATATTACCCCATACATCTGCCTGCTGGAATTCTGTCATCAAAGAAGCCGTCGAAATCAGAATTTTGAACTATCACAACTTTAACGGAAGAGCAGCTATTCCTTCATTGGTGGATGGAATACGGTGACCAACTTCCCGTACTTCACTGGATCTCCCGCATTATAGCAGCTTTTTTTTTCGGTTCTCCCGGCTCCCTTACTGACGACGTGTTCCTGTCGTTCATTTCGTCAGTGAATGTTAATCCTGCTAAGTGCCATCGATAGCTGAAATTCGCTGACCGTCATATCTCGAAAAGCTTTTCTATTATAATCGATATTATTGTCGACATAAAGTCTTTTCTCTGTCCATGTTTCTGCGGAAAGAAGACGATTTGGTTCAGGGGAATGCGATGAATGGAGAAAGAGTGACGTAGCTCACGCGGCTATAGGGGTCCTGCGATGGGGAATGTTTATTTGTCTATCGGTCAGTACTGACAACCCACTCGCTTCTTACCGATCAGCAGCTGTGGCGCAAAATGGCACACAGAAATAAATAGAAGGCTTATTACTTACAACAAACTTCATTAAGGAAGCAGCAATTAGTACGTCCAATTCTTTGAACTGGTTTCGGTATCCTGTACTTGAATATATACCTCAAATGAGCCTCATTTAGACGCTGTTACACTCTAAAAGCTTTCTGTCGCTTTGTGGAGTTACCCTAAACATGATACCGTATGACATGACGTATTTCTCCATTGTGACCCACTCCAGAAAAATTCGATGGCCCGCATCTCGTGGTCGTGCGGCAGCGTTCTCGCTTCCCACACCCGGGTTCCCGGGTTCGATTCCCGGCGGGGTCAGGGATTTTCTCTGCCTCGTGATGGCTGGGTGTTGTGTGCTGTCCTTGGGGTAGTTAGGTTTAAGTAGTTCTAAAGGTACGTTTACACTGGGATACATGTATCGCGACATGTATGAGCGACATGTCAATTTGACATGTCGCGATACATCACCTCATACAAAAATTCACGGAACTTGTATGCGGACCCTCGAGCTCATACATGTCGCGTATACATTTTGTATATCGCTTTTTGGCCATATACGCGACATGTATGAGCGACATTTGAACTCGCGCATGCGCAGTACTATCATTTCCTGTCGTCTTGTCGCGTGCCGCTTATTTTGACGATTAGCGCATGCGTAGTACCAGGCTATTTGGCGGCTGTATGAGTTTTGGAGGTGCCGACTATCGTTTCGACTTTTTTGCTATTATTCCGGCGGCCTCGCGTGATAATGTTGACAACGGATGCCGACAATCGTGTGTGAGACGTTGGCATTAGCAATCGCGCGACAATGCAAATGTTTTGCAATGAAATCTTCGTTTCAAGAGTGTTACTGCCAACTGATCCTCTGGTGGAATCGCTTCCCGAAAGTTTGTGTTGGTTTTGGACACAAGAGGAGCCACAAGTGATAACAAACAGCGGAAGTCCTCCATGTTCATCCTAACATAATTTCTAAAATATGCGCCATCCTTTAGCGTTATTTCGCGAGAAACTCTCTCTGCCACCATTTACGCTTCCTCCGCCTTTTCTTCCTTTCATCTTCCAAAAGAGCAAGTGTACCAGCACATAAAAATGTGAAATCTTCCAAATCGTTGTCGAAAGCTATCGCACAGTGATACATACCAACCAGTGTAAACGCACGCTCATACTTGTATGAGGTTGATACTTGTCAACTCATACAAGTCGCGATACATGTCGCAAAGTCGCATATACATGTATCTCATACATGTGCCGATACAAATGGCAGTGTAAACGCACCTTAAGTTCTACGGGACTGATGACCATAAATGTTAAGTCCCATAGTGCTCAGAGCCATTTGAACCATTTTTGAAAATTCGATGTAGTTGCGTTGCTGAAGTTTATTTCAATTAAGTGCTCCTTAAACTGTCTTAATAACATTGTAATTTGTTGGTCATCGCCCTTACAATCAGGATCAAATGTTGGTCACCCTGCCACGTAAACAGGCTGTAAGCATGCTGAAAGGCAACAAAGAAACAAGCTGAGTCAGTCGCCATGTAGCGCAATCAACATCCTTAGTGTCGTTTTTCCATCATAGATACCGACATAATCTCCGCTAGCACACCGAAGTACCGTGACTCTGTGACGTCTCCATGATATAATTTCGACAAATAAATTACAAACTGGGTCGAATCCTGCCTCGGGCATGGATGTGTGTGATGTCCTTAGGTTAGTTAGGTTTAAGTAGTTCTAAGTTCTAGAGGACTGATGATCTTAGAAGGTAAGTCTCATAGTGCTCAGAGCCAGCCAATTACAAACTGGCCCGCGGACAATGAGGACCGAGGAAGTGCATACACATCTTAGGCGGCATGAACTCCGTAAAGTATTTATTCAAGAAACCAGCCACGAAAACATTCTGTCATGTCATTTCTCTGTAACCGATAACGTCTTAGCGCTGCCAACGCTGATTCCCACGCTTTGCTGTGCCCAAATCCTGTGTCTCTGATGAAGTCGTTCTCTATACGCTGTTCGACTGATGTTTTCAAGGCAGTGCAAATAGGTCGAGACGGACGTGAGGAAGAGATCTGTAGGCCGGGCACCAGCAACTCGCGCACAGCACGCGCTGTGGATTGCTTCTCCGTGTCGCGTGGTGCTGGGTCCCTAGTTTGTCGTATCGGCAACAGGCTCTGGAAGGTTATTCTGCAATGATATTACAGCCCTTCTGTCCCTTCTTCCTATCGACTGCACTTTCCTAGTGATCAATAATACGAAGAGCTCCTCGCAGTCACACGTTAAAATGACGACCGGCTGCCTCGGGGAAATACTGTGAAATTTCCGCGAGCGCGTCCGACCTTACTCGAGAATATTTTTCCCTTTTTTTTCTTTTGAGCCATCAAACTTCTAATTGGTTTGATGCTGCTCGCCAGGAATTCCTCTCCTATGCAAACCTCTTCATCTCGGAGTAGCACTTGCAGCCTACGTCCTCAATTATTTGCTGGATATATTCCAATCTCTGGCTACCTCTACACTTTTTGTCCTCTACAGCTCTCTTTACTACCATCGAAGTCATTCCCTGATATCTTAAAAGACGTCCTATCATTCAGCCACTTCTCCTTTTCAACGTTTTCCACATATTCCTTTCCTCTCCGATTCTGCGCAGAACCTCCTCATTCCTTATCATTCCAACTAATTTTCAACATTTGTCTGTAGCACTACATCTCAAATGCTTCGATTCTCTTCTGTTCCGGTTTTCCCACAGTTCATGTTTCACTGCCATACAATGCTGCGCTCCAAACGTACATTCTCAGAAATTCCTTCCTCAAATTAAGGCGTATGTTTCTACTAGTAGACTTGTCTCGCCCAGGAATGCCGTTTTTACCAGTGCTAGCCTACTTTTGATGTCCTCCTTGCTCCGTCCGTCATTGGGCGTAGCAGAATTCCTTAACTTCATCTACTTCGTGACCATCAATCCTAATGTTAAGTTTCTTGCTGTTCCCATTTCTGTTGCTTCTCATTACTTTCGTCTTTCTTCGATTTACTCTCAATCGAAGTTGTGTACTCATTACTCTGTTCATTTATATTTAGCTGACCATGCAATTCTTCTTCACTTTCACTCACAATAGCAATGTCATAAGCGAATCGCATCATTTGTATCCTTTCAGCATGAATTTTAATAGCCAGCCGGTGTGGCCTAGCGGTTCTAGGCGCTTCAGTCTGGAACCGCGCGACCGCTACGATCGCAGGTTCGAATCCTGCCTCAGGCATGGATGTGTGTGTCGTCCATAGGTTAGTTAGGTTTAAGTAGTTCTAAGTTCTAGGGGACTGATGACCTCAGTAGTTAAGTCCCATAGTGCTCAGAGCCATTTCAACCATTTTTGCGATAATTCTCGCCTTTGTCAGCACTTGCAGTCTTCAGAATTGTGTGGATGATATTTTTCCGAAAGTCAGATGGTATGTCGCCAGACTCATACATTCTGCACACCAACGCGAATAGTCGTTTTGTTGCCACTTCCCTCAACGATTTTAGAAATTCTGATGAAATGTCTTGTGTTCTTTCTGGCTTACTTGATCTTAGCTCCCCCCATAGCTCTCTTAAATTCTGATTCTAATACCGGATCCCCTATCTCTTCTAAATCGATCCTGTTTCTTTTACTAGAACATCAGACAATTTGTAGCCCTCATAGAGGAATGCATTGTACTCTTTCCAGCTATCCGCTCTCTCCTCCGCATGCACTCTTCATGTTAGCACCCTTGCTTTTAATTTCATCGTAGGTTGTTTTGACTTTCCTACCTGCTGGGTCAGTCCTTCCGAAAATCATTTCTTTTTCGATTTCTTCACATTTGTCATGCAGCCAATTCATCTTAGCTTCCCTGCACTTCCTGTTTGTTTCATTCCTCACCGACTTATATTCCTGTATTCCTGAATTTCCCTGAACGTTTTTGTACTTCTCCTTTTCACCGATCAGCTGAAGTATTTCTTCTGTCACCCATATTTTCTTTGCAGTTACATTCTTTGTACCCATGTTTTTCTTTCCAGCTTCTGTCATTTTCCCAACTACTAACTATTAATATAAAAACGTATCACAGAACTTTACTGTCTACATCAGCATTTGGCAGGGTAATGGAAGGTTGTTCCTGCTAACTGTTTGGTGTATGAGGTAGTTACGTTCTACGCAACTGCGCTCTACCAGGAACTGTCAATTTACGACGTGGCCCCAATCGCTATGTTACAGTTTCTGCAACAGATGCCACCTGTTGTGACAGAGCCCACTTACATCGATAATGACCAATCTGACGTTTCAAATGCATCACCAGGCGTATGTGCATGGCACCTGTCTTGTTTCGATGATGCAAAGACGATTGCTTTGACATCAGTGCAAGCATTCACTGTCACAGGATGTGGCGTCTGTGGGTGTAGCTTCAAAATTTCAAACACTGTAAATTAAATGCAAACCAACCATGATCCATTGTCGATATAGAGCAGCTGGCTGCAAAAGATTATTTTTCTTCATTCTGACCTCTACCTCGTATCTTCAGGCGAAATTCTTTACCCTCGTCTGTTTGCGTCTAGTGTTATCTAAGTGAAAGCGTGAGAACGTTTTCTGAAACTTTTGTCAGTCGTCTAGTGGAAGGATGCTATCGATCGGCCAGCAAAAGAAAATGTACAATAATCTTCTGGATATTGTAATAAATATTATTTCAGTGTATCTTGAGCACTTTCATTCGTATTTAACTTTAACAGACACAGAAGCCACAAATATTCACTGTTAATGAAATACTTGAAAGATATAAACGTGTCATCAGCCCAATAAAGTAGACTGGTTTCCTTCAAAGGGCCCGGCAATTTCTGTGAACAGGATGTAGTGTAATAGCTATTAAGTGCTACACGTACCTAAATAAGTGTCAAAATATTTAATACTTTTTAGTTTTAGTAGTTTTTTGTTGGTATCTGAAACCGAATATCAAATATTCGAAACCAAGGACGCTACTAGTCGAAATGCCGCCATCCAGGGTAAACAATAAACATATTTGACTGATTATCAAAAGATTTACAAACTGTAAGAAAGCATACATACTGAAAACATCGCTTAAATGTTGTTCATAGTGGTCTAATTTGGCCTAAAGTTAGACCAATCTCAAATTAACTCGCACTGCGTCGTTTTACAACAATTAATCTCTGTACATAGCAAGTAATATCATACTACGAATATGATACAATGTTGTGAAATGTTTTCCAGTGATGGATGCAGCGAGTTTTTCATTATTACTATATCGCTACGCCGATTCAGTCATGAATTCTAGTAAATTACAAGACATGGACTGTGCGGCTGGTCCCGGTGGAGGTTCGAGTCCTCCCTCGGGCATGGGTGCGTGTGTTTGTTCTTAGGATAGTTTAGGTTAAAATAGTGTGTAAGCTTAGGGACTGATGACCTTAGCGGTTAAGTCCCATAAGATTTCACACACATTTGAACATTAGATTACAAGAGATGGTGGGCAATTCATACGTTTTTCACAGTTTCAATGTGTCTTCATGGAACAACTCGTGACTAAGACGGCAACACAGTACACTTAATGACTGTTAATATATGCCTATTATTGACGCCCTCCAAGAAATCGAGCTGTCCCGTCGATGAACCGGCCCATAGACAGCAACCATACCGTAAATACGGGGTCACCTGGGTACCAGCCCGATATTCACCTATTCGGATGAGGGGAACCGCCTGCAAACCACATCCAGGATGGCCGCATACCGGCCCTCGTCGTTAATCCTCCAGGCGGTTTCGATCTGGGCCCGGTGCGCATCTTCGGATCCCACACGTGGGGTGTCAACGCACGCTTGAATCCGGGCGTGTAACTGAGTGGAAAGGATGGAATGCTGAAATATGAAACACAACGCACAATTTATACTTCCGTGACACATATGATGCTATACAAATAACTGGATGTCAAGGAATCTTGAGAAACGCGAGACGACACTAATGGTAAAAGCAACTCTAAAATAGGCGCAATGTTGAGAGAGTACAGAGGACAGAACGCGTTAAACAAGAACATGACAAAATATTAGTGAACCTCCAGCAGATTCCACGCATATACCATATAATGTCGCCTATTGACTTGATTATAGTCACGATTCAGTGAAGAAGGAAGTCTGCAAGAAGCCATTCATTGATGACTAGATCCCACAGAGCTATCGTATTAACAGATGTTGTCAAAAGACAGCGTTCTGCTGTCGAGGAGACAGCATACTGATTTCTGTATTGAAACTGTCTGAGCACCACAGTCTAGATTGCAAAATATATATTTTTCATTACTGATTGCTGCCGACGGTAAAGGTGACGACACGCAGCATTTCCCGCGACCACATTTTATATCTGAAGATGGCCTACACTGACTGAAACTGGTCATCAGAAATCAATACACGGTTCATTCGTATTAATGTGACGACCACCTATGCTCGACGTCACCGTGCAGTAACCACACACAGAAGGCAGCGGCAGCACTAGCAGTGGAGGGTATATAAAGCGTGTCGGGGGGACGCAGAAAAGAGTGTAGTCGCTTTCGTAATGCGGAAACGGGGCGAATTATCTGACGTCCAAAAGGGTATGATCACTGGCTTTTCGAAACGGCAACGCTTGTAAACTGTTCTCGTGTCGCCGTGGTTACAGTATACCGTGCATGGCAAAACGGGTCTATTCAATCCCGGCACCAAAGCAAATGTCGTGCACCACAGGCCACAGATGACGGGTGTGAACGGCGGTTGCGGAGATGTTTACAGGAGAAGAGATGTGCAACTGCTGAGCATCTGACTGCCCAGATGAACCAAACTAAAACTCCTCCCGAACACGCCATGAAGGCCCAAAGGTACCAACCAGCCGCCTTGTCATCCTCAGCCCACAGGCGTCACTGGATACAGATATGGAGGGACATGTGGTTAGCACACCGCACTCCCGGCCGTACGTCAGTTTGAGAGACCGGAGCCGCTACTTCTCAATCAAGTAGCTCCTCAGTTTGCCTCACAAGGGCTGAGTGTACCCCGCTTGCCAACAGCGCTCGGCAGACGGGCTGGTCAACCTTCAAGTGCAAGCCCAGCTCGACAGCGCTTAACTTCTGTGATCTGACGGGAACCGGTGTTACCACTGCGGCAAGGCCGTTGACCAGATGAACCAACGGGCTAGCAAAAATGTACCCTCAACGACGGTTCAGTGAAAGCTGTTGCATATGAGCCTCTGCAGCACGCACCTAGATAACTGCTGTTCATCGGAGACCAAGGCTGTAATAGGCATGCCAGTTCCGAAAGTGGACTTCTGCTGAGTGGCAACAGGTCGACTTTTCAGATGAGTCACGTTTCATGTCCCATCGGACAGATGGCTGCCGGTGTGCACGGCGTGAAGCGTCTGAAAGCAAACGCACTGCAACAATCATCGGAAGATTCAAAGAGCTGAATGAGGGCATCCTAATAAAAGAGCAAGCAGGATTTCGGCCTGGCAAATCTTGTACCAGTTAAGCTCTCAGCCTAACCCAGTATATTGACGATGGGTTTGAGAAAAGATTTGCTATAGGGATGGTGCTTATAGATTTGACGGCAGCATATGACACATCAACCTCAGAAATCTCATTGCGAAAGTGCAAAAAACAACAAAAAGCTCTCAACTCACTGCTGTACTCAAATCAGTTCTATTTAACAGAAGATATTATGTTGAGTTCCAAGGTAACAAGAGCAGATGGAGACTACAAAAAAGTGGGCTTCCCCAGGGCAGTGTTCTTGCCCCATTTATGCTGATGATACGGGAATAGCAGTTCAGGCATCAGACTACAAGGATATTGAGGAAATACTAGCTGAGAACCTGCAAAATCTCACCAACTATTACAATAAAAATCAGCTGAAACCCAATCCAAGTAAGACCCAGACTTCCCTATTCCATCCTAACAACAGAGAGGAGCGAGAACTGAATGTTTGGTGGAATGACACAAGATTAACACACTGCCCTTTCCCAGTGTACTTGGGAGTTACTCTTTATAGGGCACTGTCATTCAAGCGGCACATTGAGAAGAGCAGGGCCAAAGTCCCATCGCGGAATAACTTGCTTGGCAAGCTAACAACATCAAAATGGGACGCTAATTCAAAAGTTTTACGCACCACAGCACTGGCACCCTGCTACTCTGCTTCTGGGTTTGCAAGTCCTGTCTGGGAGCGGTCATGCCACACAAACAAACTGGACACTGTCCTGAACCATACGTGTAGACATATTACTGGATGTCTTAAGCCAACAAGAGTAGAACACCCATACTTATCAGGAATTGCTCCGCCAAATGTCAGACATTCAATACAGAGCAGAATTGAACGAACGAAACAGGTTCAAGATCAACGTCATCCGCTACATGGGTACCAAATGGTACCAAAACGCATTAAGTCAAGAAGTCGTTTTCTCCACTCAACCTAATCACTCACAGATCCACCAAAAACTTGTAGAAAAAGACTGTAGACTGTGGCAGGAACAACAAGAATCTGTTCACGCTTCTGAGGAAGGGCTGCCACCAGGTGCGGAACTTGAGTGGGAGAGATGGAAAACCCTAAACAGGCTGGGTTCAGGAATGGGCAGATGTAACAAAAATCTGCACAAGTGGGGAATTAGTGAAAGTGCTTTGTGTCCGTGTGGGAACATCCAGACCATGAACGACCTGCTTCAATGTCCGGTAGTAAACCATCCAAGAGCGTGCACGGCCCAAACCTGATGGGGTGCAGCGAAACAGCGAGGGCATATGTGGACTTCTGGAAGAATGGGATATGAAGCAAAGACTGCATAATATTTTATTATACTGTATATAATTTTCCATGTATTTTATTTTATAAATTAACATTATTCTATATTGTGTGAATTTATTGTAAATTGTTTGTAGTACGCATACGATATATATATATATATATATATATATATATATATATATATATATATATATATATATATATATATCGGAAGGGTTCAGGCCAGAGTGAATTCACTATGTGTGGTCTCATCATTCTGAAACGCACAGTGGATTAAACACAAATACGCATCTACCCTTGGGGACCTTTTCCGCCCCTACGTGCAGTTTGTTTTTCCTCGGCACGATGGCTTCTACCAGCAGGACAACGCAACTTCTCACACATCTCACAGTGTAGGTGCGTGGTTCGAGGAGCTCCAGGATGAGTTTACCGTACTCCCCGGATTTAAACCCTATCGAAAATATGTGAGATCACCTCGCTCGAGCTGTTCACGCCATGGATCCTCAGCCGAGAAACCTATTGCAGCTGGCCAAGGCGCTGCAGTCAGCATGGTTCCACATTCCTGTCGGTACCTTCCCAAAACTCACTGTTGTCTCCCTGCGGGCCGGCCGGAGTGCCCGAGCGGTTCTAGGCGCTTCAGTCTGGAACTGCGCGACCGCTGCGGTCGCAGGTTCGATCCTGCCTCGGACATGGATGTGTGTGATGTCCTTAAGTTAGTTAGGTTTAAGTAGTTCTAAGTCTAGGGGACTGATGACCTCAGATGTTAAGTCCCATAGTGCTCAGAGCCATTTGAACCAATTTTCTCCCTGCGGTCCGCGCTGCAGAAGGTGGTTATTCAGGCTTCCTGACGGGTGGTAACGATAATATGACTCGGCAGTGTATTTTTTGGTCGAGACTGTGTTACTCAGATGTTTCAGATGTTTTCTGGTGTGCTACACAAGGATCGATCGGGTGCCTGAGCATTCGTCAATCCAAGGACGTATGCGTGAAAGCTTGTGAAGACGACTGTCGTCTTCTTGGTCGACGGGAGTTTCCACAGCACACTCATCATGAAGACGTAGAATCGGTGATAACTCTTGGCCACTGAAAATGTTGAAATAAACATGGTGGTTGATGTTCACGGTAACCTTTTACATTGGGCGCACATCAGAGTACGAAACACGCCTCCTCCAAGAACTACACCCTACACACACGCCTGGTGAAACGCTCGCTGAGCCGTCGGTGCACTCAGCGGCATGTATCATTTGAGAAGAGGAGAAATGAAGACTATTCCGACCTCACTGCACGCCTCCAGTCAACTTTTATCTCATTTTTGCGTTATTTGGTCTGCTGAGAACGTACAGCAATAGTTTTCTGCGAGACAGTACGTGATAACAGATGTCCATTGTAAGCTGTCTCCTTCTTAATACTTGCTCGGAAACTGACTGAGAAGGACATGAATTCACTGATAGGAGCATCTCCTGTCGCGTTTAAGGCCGACACTCATTTACAAAGCGTGACATTTGTCTGCAGTCCGTGACACGATCATTGTTATTACACCGCTTTACATGGCTACAGGTAGTACATCAGTCTTCGTAGAAACGTTACACACACTGCATCGACATTCCAGCACATTCGTGGAACACATTCACGATGTGATGATGAGCGAGTCGAAATACAGCAGCTCTTTTCTGCCATTTTAATGCGCTGATTCATGGCTACCGACAGTTAGCGATAAACCACTGTCAACGGTGAAGGATCACGTGATTGTCTGGTACCAGAGCAGCTCCAAAGCGACCAATGTGCTCTTTTAAGAAAGTGGCCTAGTATTCTTTCAGGTCAGTTTCTTTCCGTCGCCTTGTTTAACGCTATCACAGTGAGTGGAAATGGCAACGAAGATGTCGCCCAAAGTGTCAATAAAGCACTTACAGCCTCCGCAGAGACTCCATTACTCGGGAGACAGAGGGCGCTGCGCGGGTGAATGAGGCCTAGTATTTCCCGGAGTAGTGTTCAATCCATGCCTCTCTGTAACTCTGAGATAAAGAAAACAGCGAGCTAAAGAAAACAGCAAACTAACACGATATTTCTACGTTGCATCATTAGCGTCACGCCTCATATTAAATGAAGGTCTCGCAATAATCAGTGCAGACCAGTCAGCATACTAGTGAAAAAGTGCGTATATGTATCTAACTGACGCCATTTTGTTTTGAAGTTAGTGCCGAACGTAGCTTTAACCCTTTGGCGTGTTGCCATCAAGACAATAAATATATGAAACTTGTCACAACGAGAGAGAGGCTCTGAGCACTACAGGACTTAACTTCTAAGGCCATCAGTCCCCTAGAACTTAGAACTACTTAAACCTAACTAACCTAAGGACATCACGCACATCCATGCCCGAGGCAGGATTCGAACCTGCGACCGTAGCGGTCGCGCGGTTCCAGACTGTAGCGCGTAGAACCTCTCGGCCACCCCGGCCGGCACGGGAGAGAGAATAAAGAGGGACCTGTGGTAGTTTGTACTTCAACGCGCAGTGTATAGGGTCCACGTCAAATTAGGACTCGCTCGATTCCACACACGTCTCTAATCGTCCCTTACACAGCTCTCACGTCACTGCAAGTCATTTTCCTCGAGACTGCAATGAAACGCACGTCCACTGCCTCTCAGTTCAGCTGTTGGTAAAATATCGATCTATCAATAACTCTCCCAAAAGAAATCGATACAAATCGGCGGCGTCTCTTTTTACGATATCGATAAATCGACAACTATACTGTAATACCGAGTGCCGACATTTTTATTTTATATTATATTTTTTCGCAATTTGCGTTAAATATCTGAAATCGTACTTTTGAAATTGTAGTAGAACACAATTTTACTTTCACTGTGTGAGAGAGTCTTCTACTTTTTGAGCTTTCATCACATTCAGTCTTTATCTTTGACTGTGTGAAGCAAGTACAGGAGTAGTCCGATTGCACTGGCGGGTGGCGGTGTGAATGGAATAACAAGACTTCCTATGCAAAGAAATGGCACGCCAGTTGTGTTAAAAAAACAATGTTTAACGTAATACTGTGCTATTTATTCGCACCGGCATTCTTCAGAAACAGTCGCTGAAAATGATGAACAAAAATCTATATGACAAGATTGGTCTTTGCGGTGGGCAGAGACTTGTAAGGGGAAATTCTGGCATAATTGGCGCTCGGCCCTACGAAGAGAAACTGCAACGTTTAACTTCACCAGGCAATTGTAACACTACAACTGCTAGGTCGCTAGCGTTTGCAGAAATGAAAAAAACATTTCTGTGTAAAACGCTAGTGCATTTAAATTCCAACTAGACAATGCCCAATGCAGAAATTTTATTTATTTTTCTGACCAGATTAACGCCTTCAGTCAGTGTTACAACGATTGCAGTTTTGCACATAAATATGTTTTTTCATCATACGCTAATTAAACACTGATAATAATCACAATGTTGTAGCTGTAAATAATAATGGCCACAATAAAGTGAAAAATGATTGACCATATGGAATAACACTATTGACTAGGAACTAATAATAATAGCATTCCCACTAATAATAGTAGGGCCTAATATGAATAATAATAATAACAATATTTATTATTATTATTGCTATTATTCCCATTAATGCTCAGTGGGAGAAGGAATTATTAATTTATTTATCGATGTACAAAAAGAAAGAAATTCAGGTAGACTGCCTTATCTACCCGTATTAGAAATGTCTGGCAGGTAGTGATAGTCGTCTCTGGTCTGTATGGGTTCTCTCTGCTATCTACGAACACAATCAGCATACGTGCTGTATTTATGGTGGTAAAACAGACGACATGTCACCGACGTATGAGAAGACAATCGGACCAAATATCGAACCCTGGGGGTCTCCTGTGTTCATTGTGACTGTAGTTCCATACACAAAGTATTGTTGATGAGACATAAGATACGAGTGAACCAATGTAGTTGCACTTGGAAAAAATTCGGATGCCAAATTTGGCAAGCAAAATTTTGAAGTGATCAGTATCACAAACTTTCCTGAAATAAAAAAAGAAGGCATCTGAAAGTCGACTCTCGTCGGCATGAATTTTTCCCCTGTCCACGAGCACAGTTAATTACGGTTCTATTCCATCTTCTTAGCTGCCACAAATATCACTTGTCGTTTCTTAAGACAACCGTTTTCTTGAGGTGCGGCGAGTCATGGCGGCCCTCCGCCCGCCGTGTTGAACAATACGTTCATCAAATGTGACTGGCACTCGTAGAGGTGTTTATTTCAACTCTCATAAATCGGGAACACTTTACCAGATTTTCTCTGGCTTCTTGTTCGATGAATAAGACTTTTTTGACTGAGTCTCTGTTCATCCGTTTGCTGTATCAAAGACCATTGTGCAGGTTTCCTCCCCAGAAGTGAGAGAAGTGTAACACGCGAGTGTGTGTCTGTGTGTGTGGACAGAGGCGCGGGGCGGGTTTTTTGGCCGCTTCCCACGCTGTCTGGCGTCAAGCGGCGGTGTTTGCCGGCGCCCTCTTGTTGTGTTTACCGCGGGGGCCCCGGCGCTCGTGCGTAGGCGTGGGCGGCCATTGTGCGTGTCGCAGTGCGTGCGACAGCACCTACTGCACTCCCGCCCGATGTGTATCGCCGTTCAAACGTGCAGCACCCTCGGGAGGGGTAGGAAAAAAAAACAGGTTTTCTGCACCCTCACTGGCGTCAAACGGCGCTTCGTCATGCGAGAAGCGGCTTCAATAGCCGGGACACCGCTACTGGGCTTTGTCGCCTGTCATAGTGACCCTAACTGCACTCGTTGCCGTATAGCGCCCTCAGTAAAAGTAATCGAGTGCTCACTTACAGACAGTGTCGAAGGAAAACATATTAAGCAATGTATACCTCCTCTGTGCCTGCAACTATGGAGCACATCTTATTTCTCTCTCTTTTCGGTCATCTGCCTCCTGACTGGTTTGATACGGCCCATCACTTCCTCTCCTGTGCCCTCACAATCTCGGACTAGCACCCAACGTCCTCAAATCATTTGTTGGATATATGCATCTCTGTCTTCCACTACAGTTTTTACCCTCTATTGTTCCTCTTGTACCATAGACGTTATTCCCTGATATTTTTAACAAACGTCTTACTGTGACGCTACAACACAGTATGTAACTCTATAACGTAGTACTACTACAAATTTTTTAATTTTTATCCTTTTTACGAATTTGATATTTTTTACTGTGCATGATCTTGTGTCAACGTGAATGTTGCTATGATGTCTGGAGCACCAGATCGGTCAGCATGGCGGCCAGTTTTGCATCTTCCCAAGACGTGGCATCAAAGACAGGCAAGCTAACAGTGGTGCACCCAACGACAATTCGGGACACAGTAGTAACAGCGTGTCTTCTTCCCAGACGAGTCCTATTTCTGTGTACAGTATCACGATGGACGTAACTGTGTGTGGACGCTTCGAGAAGGACAAATATCATACAGGCGGCGCAGCAAGAGGAGTGATGGTAGGGGGTTACATCTGATTTGAGTAGTAAGTAATTTGGACAGCAATTGTCAGACTTTTGACGTGCTAAGACTGGTGGAAATGCCGTGTCCTCGAGGTCTCTGTGACATTATCTTTCAGGAAGCTAACACAATACTGCATTATGCCCACTTTCTCATGACATATCTCAGTGCAGATGGTGCTCCACTGTCGCCCGGACCAGCACATTCTCCAGATATCTCACCCACTGAAATAAATGACTATGTTTGCCGAGAGACAATCCTACACGCCAGCCACTACGACTGATGAACTGTGGCATATATCGAAGCAATATGGTAGGTCGTACCCCTATCGATCATTCATGCTCAGCTTGACTCCCTGCCCCCACTGAGTACAGCGAGTACAGTTACTATTGCTGACTGAGTTGACAGGTCTGTGTGCCAATTTTCACACCCTTTATGCCTCCAAATCGCATACAGATTAATAATTATAAATAATCCACCTCGATTGCAAATAGAAACCGGATGTTGACCTAGGTTTCGCCTCGGATAACCACGCCTTCTTCGGAACACAGTGCAATCGAGGCGGATTCTTTATAATCATTAAATTATTCACGATTGCTGACGCGCTCCAATGTTAAAAGTTCGCATACAGATTTAATCACGTACTTTTCCCACTATCTTGTATGTTTGGAATAATTAAAATTTTTCATCTGCAGCAAGCTGCAAGTTCGTAATTAAAATTACGTTATTTCTTCTCTTTCCTGATGTTGCAATTTTAATGGCCCATATATCCGAACGGATCTTAATCCAACTTCTGACAGTTAAGTCGGAACATGTGTAGGCTGTTTTACAAGTTTGATCAGACCAAGCTGGAAGCAGCTTGAGACGAAATGGGATTTAACTGTTGTCAATGACACAGATCTACATGTTCTTCTACATCCATAAGCTGGAAACCACCATGAAGTGGAAGGCAAATGACACTTTACGTTGTACCAGTGGTTAGAGTTTCTTCCCGTTCCAGAGAGCGTAGGCAGAATGATTATTTAAACGTCTAAGTGCGAGCAGTAACTAGTCTAATCTTACCTTTGATACCTATGGGGTCGATACGCAGGCAATTGTAGTATATTCCTACAGTGGATTAAAAAATCTGTGTCATTCATCCTACACTTCACTTTATACGTTCACTATTTCCATTTACTCGGATTTTAAACGAGCCCCACACTCTCAGCAACAATATGTGATGAATTGTACGAATGTTTTGTAAGCAATCTCCTTTGTAGACTGATTGCATTTGTCGATTATTCTACCAACAAAAAGAAATCTTCCGCCTGCTTTACGTGAAGCTGAACTAAGTGACCTTTATATCCCCTATAAACTACCGAGCGGGGTGGCGCAGTGGTTAGACACTGGACTCGCATTCGGGAGGACGACGGTTCAATCCCGCGTCCGGCCATCCTGATTTAGGTTTTCCGTGATTTCCCTAAATCACTGCAGGCAAATGCCGGGATGGTTCCTCTGAAAGGGCACGGCCGACTTCCTTCCCAATCCTTCCCTAATCCGATGAGACCGATGACCACGCTGTCTGGTCTCCTTCCCCAAACCAACCAACCAACCCTATAAACTGTTACACTCAAGTATTTCTATGAGTTGGCTGATACCAGTTGTGACTCGTTGATAAGTAATCGTAAGATAGTACTTGTTCTCGTTTCTACATTTTTTTTTTTTTTACATTTCTGATTTAAAGCAAGTTGGCAATCTTTGCACCACTTTTAAATCTTATCAAGATCAGATTGAATATTTGGTTCAAATGGCTCTGAGCACTATGGGACTCAACATCTTAGGTCATAAGTCTCCTAGAACTTAGAACTACTTAAACCTAACTAACCTAAGGACATCACACACACCCATGCCCGAGGCAGGATTCGAACCTGCGACCGTAGCAGCCTCGCGGTTCCGGACTGCGGCGCCAGAACCGCACGGCCACCGCGGCCGGCGATTGAATATTTATGCAGATGTTTTGGGACAGTACGTGATAACTTTATCAACTGCGAAATGTCTGCCGGCCGGTGTGGTCGTGCGGTTCTAGGCGCTTCAGTCTGGAACAGCGTGACCGCTACGGTCGCAGGTTCGAATCCTGCCTCGGGCATGGATGTGTGTGATGACCTTAGGTTAGTTAGGTTTAATTAGTTCTAAGTTCTAGGCGACTGATGACCTCAGAAGTTAAGCCGCATAGTGCTCAGAAATGTCTGTGCAGCATAAACAGTCAGTGTCCGAACGCACTTCCCCGGTGCACACCTAAAGTTCCGTCTACATCTTTCGATGACTTTCCGTCCAAGATAACATGCTGCGTCTCAGTACTAAGGAATTCGCAATCCCGTCGCCAACTTCGCTTGATTCTCCACACGATCGTACTTTCGATGAAAGTGTGGGTATGGTACTGAGTGAAATGCTTTTCAGAAGTTAAAACACACTGCATCTACCTGACGGCCTTGATCCATAACATTGAGGGTGTCGAGAGAAGCGAGTCTGTGCATAGAATTAACGACGACGGGCTCTTCAGTCGCAGCCTGTAATTGGCGGGACAGGTGAAGGCTGAGGGCCTCACACAGCACACGTGCAGAGTCGGCGTCGGCGTGGCGCACACGTGGCAGTGGCGGCGGGCTGCCGTGTTTCGCCACCGCGAAAGCTGGCCGCTTGGCGGGCGGTGTTTTTCGGGGCCGCTGCGGTTTCCATGCGAAACAGGTTCGCGCGCCTCGCCGGCTCTTGCGTCACGCGGCGGGTCACGGCGACCCGCTCGGCCGCTTTTTGTTTTTCCGCAGCGCCGTGCCTGGCCATTACTATTCCAGGGATCGGCAAAACTAGCCGGCCCTGCGCGAGAAAGTTGGCGCGCTCGCTCCGCTTTCGACGAGGCGCCGTCGATAGGTAGCAGTCGCCGCCGTGCCCGTGAACAGCTATCTAGATGAGACGCTAATCGTAGAAACGAGGAAAACAGAGGGAAAGTGTACAGGGTGTTCCAAAACTATTCATTCAAATTAATACGAGAGGTGGAGAACACAAAAACAAATATGTTTCGATAAGGAGTATACTGTCTCTACCCGCCAGGGTAGCCGAGAACGCTAACGCGCTGCCACCTGGACTCGGGTAGGCGCGCCGGCCCTGGATCGAATCGGCCCGGAGGATTAACGACGAGGGCCGATGTGCCGGTCGCCCTGGATGTGGTTTTTAGGCGGTTTTCCACATCCCGCTAGGTGAATACCGGGCTGGTTCCCATGTTCCGCCTCAGTTACACGGCTCGCAGACATCTGAACACATTCACACTATTCGATGGATTACACTCGACGCAGACAATTTGGGGTACACTAATTCCGTCCTGGGGAGTACGGGGTGGAGACAGGAAGGGCATCCGGCCACCCCTTAAACATTAACATGCCAAATCCGATTAACGATGGCTGACCCTGCGTAACTGAAGGACAAGGCTCAAGGATAGGAATAGGAAAAAAGGAACATACTGTCTCTGAAGTCAGCTTGCAAGGGAACATTTTATTAGTGTTTCTGACATAAGCTGTTGTGTTGGTGTCACTGACTGAGGATGTGTACTGACATTCATATATACACAATTCGCATGTTTGGACACATGTGAATCCACGAGGTACTCGACCTTGTGTTTAGCAACAGAGATCGTTGATAATGAGTGGGCCGGAATTCTCTCTGTTAGATTGTTTGATTGGACCAAACATTATTCCATTCCGTCTGAACGAAAGGGAATATCGTATCCTCCTGGAACATGTGCCACCAGAACCGTTGGCAGATGTATCTCTGACTGTTAGACAAAGAATGTACTTCCTGCACGATGGTGCACAACCCATTTCAGCATTGGGGCGAGAAATAATCTGAGAGCAACAATCGAAATCGATGGACCGGCTGAGATGGCCCTATAGCCTGTCTACCCAGGTCACCTAACCTCACGTGACTCAATTTCTTCCTCTGGCGGTATATGAAGCGGCTGGTGCTTGAAACCGTCGAGGAAACGGAAGAGGACTTCGCCGCTATAATCGTTGCTGCTGCTGGTACCATTGCGGACATCCGAGGAATCTTCAAACGGACACGACAGTCAATGGTTCGATAATGTACTGCAAGCATACAGGCCAATGGTCGCTCATTCTAGTTAAGCACTATGGGACTTAACATCTGAGGTCATCAGTCCCCCTATAATTAGAACGACTTAAACCTAAGGACATCACACACATCCACGCCCGAGAAAGGATTCGAACCTGCGACCGCAGCTGCACCGTGGTTCAGGACTGAAGCGCCTAGAACCGCTCGGCCACAGCGGCCGGCCTCATTCTAGAAGTTCCTTTTAATGCCACCTCAGTAATTATCATGCAAAACTTCCTACCCTAGCATTGGAAATTGCAGTCAGCGACCATATATACCATAACTAAATATATTTCTTTTGATGTTCTCTACCTCCTGTATTATTATGAACGAATAGTTTCGGAACACCCTGTATATGCGTACTGCAGTGACTGTTTCCATCCACCGCTGTATTTGTCGCTGTATTTGTTTACATCAGGACATGGTCGGTTTAAGGCTACCGCTAGAACTGCAGTCAAAAAAATGTTCAAAATGTGTGTGAAATCTTATGGGACTTAACTGCTAAGGTCATCAGTCCCTAAGCTTACACACTACTTAACCTAAATTATCCTAAGGACAAACACACACACCCATGCCCGACGGAGGACTCGAACCTCCGCCGGGACTAGCCACACAGTCCATGACTGCAGCACCTGAGACCGCTCGGCTAATCGCGCGCGGCTTTCTGCAGTCACAGGGAGCACCGATCTCGAGGGAGCCCAGTCATGACCCCTGTAAAAATCCTTCCTTATTTAACGAACTGATTGGATTTCAGCTAAAAGAAAAATTAAAGCTTCATATTTAGAATGTTAATAGGCTGCATTTACGCTAGTCCCGCTGTCGAGAGAACCTTCGTTGTTGATTCTACTTTTCATTAAGCTGGACAGTTTGATGAGTACCGCGGCAGCCGCTCCACGTGAACCGACGACAATACAGATTTCCATTTCGCTCCCAATTGGCCGCCGGCTTGTGCGGAAATACGGGAAACGTTAGATATCGCCGACCTTTCCCTGGTGTCTTGGTTCAGAAACCCAGTCAGGTGTGACTTACGAACACAATTTGTGTGTCTGTCTGGTGCTGTCGGAGCCTGTGATTTGCTTTATGTAAGAGTGTAGAATGGATGGTAAGTATTTGTCTGGTGCCAAAAAACGAAAACGAAGGTGTGACACCCAAAAAGAGCAGGTGCGGCAACAGGGTTCATTAAACAAATTTTTAAACCGAACAGTCTGTTTCTGTGAATGCGCAGTGTGATGTGAAAGAATGTACTATTACTAAACCTTCACCACTTCATAATGCTGAGGAGTCGTATGTTTCGCGCAAGCAAGAACTAGTGGTTGGTGAAACGGTTCAGCTAGCGAAAATAACTTAGATAATGTTACTCCGGAAGAAACCGAAGCACGCCAATATCAGCAGTAAGGAAATCTAAGGAAGGTAATGGCCTTCAAGTTGTCGGTGATAGCGATCCAGGAACGTGGGCAGATATTATTATTATTATTATTTTAGTATAAGAGCAATTAAGGAAGGTCTGCAAGATGTTAGTGAAAAAAATGTGACGTTTTCTGTGGATAGAAGGACACGAAGGAGTTTTATTATTTTTTCATTGTTTCACCATATTTCAAAAGACGAGAAAGTAAGCGAAAGTGAGTTCTCTGTTCACGAGCAAAAGATCCTGTGCATTGCTTACGTAGCAAGTTGTTCAGTTCGAGCTCTTATTCTCTCACAAGTAGGAGTTTATAGACTTGCTATGCTTGTCAAAAATCATCTCTAGTCTTGATCTGTCACTTAAGCTTATTATTAAAAATGCAATTGGAAAGAGCTTTCAGAGAGAATTAAAATTTCGAAATTAATGGCTCAGGCAAGCCGCGATCAAATCGTTGAGAAAAGATAAGAGGTGATGATCGGTTTTGTTAATGTTATTTTCAATAGTATGTGTTCTTGCCGAAAGAAATTTTACGGGAACAGGCGGCTATGAAAAGTTGGGAAATCCAGGCAATGGACACTTTTTAGGGCAAGTAGAATTAATGGTAAAGTCCTATCTCGTACTAAATGATCATATTAATCGCGTGACTAAATCTGGAAAATGGCTACTTACTTAAGGGTATACGAAATGAAACCGTTACCTTTATTTCTAATGAGACTGTATCTATCGTGAAGAGCACCACACCCAAAAACAAATATTATTGAATAATACCGAACGCTACAACATATTTGAGTCACAAGGAGCAATTAAACATGGTTTTAAAAGTGGCAGATGTGTTTTCCAAACCAGCTGCGATGGATTTTTTTTTTTCCTTAACCGAGTGACCCTACTGAAACAGATCTCACAGAATTGTTCTTTCAGATACTACATAATCCTGGTTTCAATAATACCGAACGCTACATCATATTTAAGTCACAAGGAGCAATTAAACATGGTTCAGCAAGAAGAAAATTGGACACTACAATAAAATAAATAAAATCAATACTTAGTGTTATTAAAAATGTAGAGTCAATGGCTTTGCAAAGGCTAAGAAATAAGCAGAATAATTAGTTGCAACTTTAGGAAATGCTGCTGAGTTAACAGATCCAAGATCTGCCATTGTTAAAAAGCAGCTTTGTTACAAAAATAACGATGAACCCATTCCAGGGGAGAGTCGTATACTCTTAAACTTCGGTGTATTGTATTGAACTGGGCACCTAGAAACGACGGAGGGGCTCTGTCCCCGCCGTAGCCCTCAGTGGTTCACAACCCCACAACAGGCTACAGCAGTCAACTCATCCCACCGCCGCCCCACACGGAACCCAGGGCTATTCTGCGGTTCGCACCCCCCCCCCCCCCCCCCCCCTCCTCTCCAAATCAAGTCGTTCGAAAACTGGGGTCTGGATTCAGGGGCTAACTCCTATTTCCTTTATTGTGTCCTTTATTGATTAAGACGAACATTTCTTTGAAAGGCCTGATATAGTTCATAAGAATACACACCATCTGTCCGCCCTTTCTTCTGCATACAATAAATGCTGAAACGTTGCTTTCTTCCGTGCTCGAAACTTTACTGGCGTCGGCCAAAATCACAGTTATCGCCGCGGCTGGAATCGAGGCTCTCTTAGCTATGTGCGAGACAAATTAGACTCCGTACTGCTCTTCTAAGTAAGGGTCTGCAATTGCGATTTGACGAGCGATACTGTGTTATACTTCACAGTAATCCAAACAACAAAGCCCTGTAACAACACCACTATTACCAGAAAGATTCCGAGACACGATCACTGTACATCGCTTGCAGTTCCTAAGCCCCCTCCAACCCGCTCTTAACAACTTCTGCGGATAATATCCACATAAAGAAACAAAAGTACAGTTTTATGTCAACAAGGGAAAAAAATCACGCAAAAATATCACTACCAAATTTCCAACGAAACAAATATCACTTACTGGTATCTACTAAACCTGCTTCTATTACACCTTGCAAAGTCCTTATTATTCAGTAAAACACCACTGTCTAGCTAGCTACTCACTAGCTTCGCGATCTGATATTAGGACTCTGATTACCAGGCACGTCCTAGGTCACTTAAGTGTAACACTCGCGTATAAAATCGGGAAGTTCTTAAGGAGAATTCCACGCTGGCTAACGGAACCGTACTTTCTAATGCATGTAGACTATCCGTATTGGGAAAATAGATGGGTTGAGCACTCAGGATCACGACTATTGGCTTCAGAAACGCGCGTTAGGACACTACCTTCGCCCCTTCGGCAGATTTTGCGAACTCCATACTGCTTCACGAAATTATTTAACTTTTAGGCCTTCCAACCAGTCAGATCCAGGAACAGAATGTAGGAATTTTTCCTCGGCCATTTCCTCCTTTCGCTTACAACTCCACTGCAAAATACCGGCTGCTACCATGGCTTTCTCAAACTCAATTTCTCAGCGGGTGCTAGGAAACGCTGACAGCCAGGCAAAATCACTCGCCCTTGAACCAGCCTCTTAGGTATCCTCCAACCCCATTTAGGAAGATTAGGGAAAAACCAGTCCATCACCCCGAGGCTGGAGAAACTTCCTTCCCCTGGGTACGAACACTGGCGTAAACAATAAGAGTGTAGACACACACATACGGCGTTCAGGAAATTACACTCAGCACTGAAGTGTAGATTTAATCGGAATATTTTCAGTCAACGCCTCGTGGATAGGCAAATTTTTCTTATTCTTGGTCTTTACTCCGTATTTCCACGGGGTCGGCATATTAATTATAAGACAATATTTTGTGCAGAGGGCAGACACAGCTAAAAAAAGACATTGTGAATATTTAACAATGTTCAAAATCGTTTTTTAATTAAAAAGGTTTATGAATTAAAGGGGTTCACGGTGAATGAAGCCGCTTTACCTGTTTTGCAGTCATTTATTGCGAAAACTGACGGTTCAGCACCGGTACAGGCGCACTCTCAGGTGATGCAATGATAGCCCCTAAACGGTCGAGAAGCTACGATGTCCCATAGTTCAGTTGTAAATCGCAAATGTTAATCCGTTTGATTTTTCTCGCCGCGGCTTCTCCTGTCTGGATTTTGAATTGCAGACAACAGATAAATAATAAAAATTATTAATATTAGTGTGTGATCAGTTTATACAAACTTTGGGCGCTTGACAATTGAGTAAGGTCCGTTCATTGTAAGTTGACGGCGATTTTATGGTAAATATCGGACTTCTTAGTTTGAATAATTCCAAAACTTTGGTTCCTACTGGACCTTGATATAATTTGTAACACGAAACTTCTAGCCTTGCCAAGACGCCGTTTAATTGGAACAATAGCTTGCAACATCAATGAAACACAAGATTAAATAATATCACTGTATTCACAAAATATTCTACTAAATTGAATAACATAGACACTTACATTAATTCTGTTGTTGTGTGCAACTATGAGTACGCCTAGTGAGATTGCGCCTCAAATATATATATATATATATATATATATATATATATATATATATATATAATGGCGGTGTGCCATGTAATTGTCTGCAGCGATGGCAGATATGCGTCCAGAACAAAAAAAGCAAAAAAAGGTGCCGTCTTCTCGGCAAGACAACTGAACTTCGTAATTATTCTAATGTTTCAGCAGTTGCACGTCATAATCGATAACCGATACAACCGTTTATATTAATTAATATGTAATTTTTTATTTATATTCTCAACTTATATCTACGTTTTTGCTATATACCCACGGCCATCGTACAAATATGCCTTTAAATCCGTTAAAGTCTGTTGTCAATGTTAAAGGTGGGGGGGGGGGGGGAAGGGGGGGAGTGATGAAACCATTAAGTAAATGTGAAAACGGCGACAGTTTGTCATCACCCCATGGGGTATTTCCAAATGAAGGTTTCTGTTTCGAATGACTTACAAGCCCTCAAAGCATGTACCTTTCTTCCTGACTCACCCTGCATATTGCACAGCACTTAAATATGTAGTACTAGAAATATTTACAAACGGTGCACAAAACACAACAAACCTCACAGCAACAGAAACATTAGAAAATTCAGGAAACTACTTAAGGCGGTCTCTAGAGAGTGTTCCTTCATGCGATTCTAAAACCGGTCATTAGGTTGAAACGCCGACCAGAAAACATCATGTGTTCGTAGCAAAACTATACTCCAAGTACTTCATGAAATCTCATCTTCTGACATGCACGTTCGAAAAGTCCTTTAAATCAGCTCATATGAATCCCATACAGAGAGTCTGGTACTATTTGGAAGAAGTGGATGAATCGTAGCAGTCAACATCCGGGACCGACATTCGGGCACCTACTGGTGCTTAATGGCAGTTTCACCGTTGACAACATGCTATAATGGATTAACAATTTTCGTTTTATAATTGAAATATGGGGCATTGTAGCTTCCCGATTGGTTGAGGATGCTCCTGAAATGGTGCGAAACCGGCGACTACAAAACAGCTAAAGCGGTTTGAAGAGCCTTCATTAATCCCGTTAATCCACGAGACTTTTTTTTTTTTAGTAAAAACGGCTTTGTAGATTCTTAAATGTTAACTATTATTATTATATTTGGCGTTGTTAGTGGTAAATAGTGACCGGATGTTCCTCCCTGCCCCCCCCCCCCCCAACCCTACAACCCCACCCTTCCCAGCGACGGAATTTTTGTATCCCAGCCGCCTGCTGCGTGGAAACGTCACGTAATGGGACTGTTGGTAGTTGCGAATGTAGGACAGCCTTGCGTTAGCGACAAGTGTTTGCCAGCATAGCGGTGCGGGAACCAGGAAGAGCGTTGCCGTTGTCAGCTGGCGAGGCGCCCGCACCGTCGCACGTGTACAGAGACAGAGAGAGAGAGAGAGAGAGAGAGAGAGAGAGAATGAGAGGAGGGAGGGGTGAGCGGGTGCCAAACTGCGGGCGCCGCCGTGCTACGCCACGCCCGTACATTCGCAACCGGTCGATGAACCGAACCTCCGGCGTATGCCAAGCCTTCCGCGCGAAAAACCCGCTAGCGACAGAGGCGGAGCAGGAGCCAGGGCCTCCCAAAGTGTCTGAAGTCCCTTGCCTCCAGATGCAGCCCAGCATCTGCACGGTCACTTCCCGCCCTGCCGCTCATCCGCCACCTGCTGCCCACTCCGCCAAGTGACGCGACTCATCAGTGAGAAAGCAGACTCGTCATTTCATGCTCTTACAATATTCACTGGCTATTCTTTATTCGTGTCAGAGATACACTAAAATGAACACATGTACAATACATACAAAGAAAACTATAAAGCATTCACCCAGAATTGGGCAACTGGTGGCTGCACACGTTAAGTCCTTCATGCTACAGCTGGTGTTACATTTGAAGAGATGCCGGGTTGTCAGCAATTCACCGCATTCGCACAGTCTTGTGTTGGCAGTTGGAAGTTCCACTTAAGGAGATCATCCCTCGATCTTGCGACTTCGGTCCGTAGTCTGTTCAAGGACTTCCAGATGACCCACTTCTCCATGTGTCCAAGCGGCAGGGATTCTTGTGGTGTCATACAGTTTGACAGGCGTTGGCATCTTTCTTTCCACTTTGTGAGTCGGGTAGCCGTAGCTGATCCTTCTAAGGGCTGTGAAGTTGCTAGGAAACTCTTCTTGGACTTCAGTCTTGCCTTGGCAGGTTGATGTTGAAATATTGGATATGAGGTCACCGTATTTGATTTATGCCTCTCGATGTTAGCGGCGACCTCTCCTCTGATGCCACATGGAGCAATCCCAGCGAGACATTGTCCATGGGGGTCGGCCTTAGGCAGCCAGTAACGATCCTACAAATGTCATTTAAGGCTAAATCATCCTGCTTTGCATGAACTGAATTGTAGCACACTGGGCTAGCATACTCTCCTGCAGAATAGCATAAGACCAGAGCCGTTGTTCTTAATGTTTGTGGATGTGTACCCCAGTTCGATCCCGCCAGTTTCCGAAAAAGGCAGTTTCTGGAGGATACTTTCTGCTTCAGCTTCAGACAATGTTCCCTGTAGGTCAGTGTACGGTGGAGAGTGACACGCAAATATCTGGGGTGGGAACAATATTCTAGAGCAACTCCATTCCAGAATATTTCAAGTTTCCTGTCAGCCTGTTTATGTTTCAGAAGGAATGAACACACTTGTTTTTTCTTAGGACTGGGTGCGAGTTGATTCTTTTCATAGTAAGTACCAAGCTGTGTAAGCATTATCTCTACATCTTGAAACCGATTGCCCTGGACAGCAAGAGCAAGGTCATCAGCATATATGCTTTTGCATCCTTGAGGCTGTGGTTGAACATTAGTGCACACATTAAATAAAATAGGTGACAGTACACTTCCTAGAGGAAGACCGTTCTTTTGAGTTCTCCATCAGCTGTGTTTTCCTTGGAAGTCCACGTCAAAACGTCGATTCTGTAGGAGTGTTGCAATTATCCTCGTCAGCGCGTAGTCGTTAGTCAGGTTGTAGATTTTGTGCAGTAATACTCTGTGGTTTACGGTGTCAAAGGCCGCCGAAAGGTCAACAAAAGCTACACCTGTTATCTTTCTCTGCTCAAAGCCATCTTCTATGAACTGAGAAAAATAAAGGATTTGTGAGGTGCAATTCTTCCTGGTCTAAAGCCAGCTTGCTACGAGATAATAATTGGATCAACTACCGCAAGCGGTGAAGAATCATTCTCTCTAGTATCTTATAGAGGTGGCAAAGGATATGGCTATTAAAAATTTGTACACTACGAAAATAGAGCACCTGACAAAAAATAGTCGCACCCTGGAGACGTCACTGCTTCTAGCCTTGGTAACAGCCTTCATTTGGTAAGGAAGACAGGCCACAAGTTCCTTCAGCTGCTCCGTGTCTGGCTGAGTCGTTCTGATCGATCATTACATCCAGTAGGCGTGCCAAATGGCCCGAATGTTGGTCCCAGATGTTGATTACTACGATTCATCCACTTCTTCCAAATAGTACCAGACTTTTTGTATGGAATTCATATTAGTTGATTTAATGGACCATTCAATGTTACACGTTAGAAGACGAGAGTTTCATGAAGTACCTGGAGTATAGTATTGCTAAGAACAGATGATATTTTCTGGTCGGTGTTCCAACCTAGTGGCTGATTTTAGAATCGCATGAAGGAACGCGCACTAGAGACCGCCTTAAGTAGTTTCCAGAATCTTATGTTTCTGTTGCTTGGAGGCTTGTTTTGTGCGCTGTTTGTATATATTTCTACTACTACATATTTAAGTGCTGTACAACATACAGGATGAGACAGGAAGAAACGTACATGCTACGAGGGGTGATAGTCATTCTGAACAAAAAACTTCCTTGTTCCGAACGGTTTTCGATATAGAACACATTTAATACCTCTTTTGCACATTTTTCTTCAGTGACTCGAAAACCTCACCCTGCAGCGAAAATGTATAGCAGGTCAAGACTGAACTATATTAAATTTCCTAAAAAAAGGTACTGTTCATTTTTTCACTAGTACTAATAGTTAGCGCGAAGAGAGTGCGACAATACGGAACATCTCTTTCGACACGCAAGCGCTGGACCTTAGGTAGTTTTCGTAGGCCAGTCTGAGCTAGAACCCCGACTTTCCAAGAGTCCTCTATCAAACTGTTCGTCTCAAAATCCTCTACATTACTGTGGTACCTTGTAAACAATGACAGTGTTTGAATTATAAAGAAAATAATTAACAGTCTGAATCAAATGTGTTCTATCTTGGAATCCATTCCCAATATGGTATATGTTGACATGAAGTTTTTTTTTGTTCAGAATCACCATCAGCCTTCAAAACTTGTATCTTTCCTCCTGACTCACCCTGAATTTGAGCTTTTTGTAGGATACTGTGAATTTTTCAGTCGCAAAATTTTATGGTCAGTAAAATTCTGTATACTTTTAAAACTAGTTACGTAACGTATGGATTGTTAACGCAGACTTCGTCGGTCGTTCACCTCTTTGTAGATTGGAACAGAAGACGGTCTTCTACCATTGCCCACGTGGTATTTGAAACTGCGCTGAGTTTCTTTAATGCCTTACCTTGTCTTGAAAATGGAAATTTTTGTGAGTTGCCAATAGCTTCAGCTTTGATAATATTTCTTCTCGATTGTATTTCACTTATTGATTACGGGTGTGTAGTAGACTAATAATGTACAACGAGGACTGTCAAATACAGTATCGACGAGATTTTCTCGACTGCAAAGGTTTTGAGTTTCAGTGGAATATACTAAAAGAAAAAGAAAAAGCAGCAACACTCCACAAAGGAATTATAGGTCTTGAGCGGAAATCAACAAATGTGATGCACATGTACAAACAAAACAAACGACTGTAATTTCAAAAAAAGATTCCATGATTTATTCAAGAGAAAGCGCTTCACACTTCTTCGGCCTGGGATATCGTTGACGGAGTGGAATTGTCCTCAGTGATGAGTAACGCCAGTTTAGCCTCAATGAACAGCGAAGGCGCGATTGGCGAGGCCCCGGGCAGCTGTGGGCTACCAGTCTGACTGTCGCTCGCAATACGCCCCGACAACCATGAGTGATGGTCTGGGGTGGCATTTCTTTTCATAGCAGCCTAAGGGTTGTCATCCGCGCCACCTTAGCTGCACAGTGATGCGCCGACGATTTTCTTCGCTACGTTTTCTTGTCTTCCATGGCAAGCCATCCTGGGCTTACATTTCAGCAAAATAACACCTGCCCGCTTGTCTTGGTGCTTGCCAAACCCTAGCTTGGACAGAGAGGTCGCCGAGGCTCTCCACAATTGAGAACGTTTGGAGCATTGTGGGCAGGGCCCTCCAACCAGCTCGGGTTTTTGACAATCTAACGCACCAGTTGGGCAGTATCTGCCACGATATCTCTCAGAAAGACATCCAATAACTCCGTCAATCCGTGCCAAGCCGCATAACTGCTTGCATGAGGGTCAGAGTTGGACCGACGCGTTATTGACATGTTCAGTTTGTGAAGCTCTTTCTCTAGAATAAATCATCAAATTTCTTCTGAAATTGTAATCATTTGCTTGTCTGTAAATGTACATCACATCTACATATTTCCGTCCCATTCGGATAATTCCTTCGTGATGTGCCGTTTATCTCGTCTTTTTTTTTGTCTTCGAGTATGTTTGTTCCTAGGCACATGGCCATGTTATGTCTAGGAACATTTTGTACCATTTGGAAAGACCTTATTTTTCCGAGGTAAACGGGTAATATTTGTCATTTCAGAAAAAGACTGCAGCACACATAAAGTGAAAGCTACCATTTGAAAATGGAATAAGAAAATAACTACTGTTACAGAGCGGGCTAGAGGCGAAAACCAGAAAAGTGTTAAAAGTTACAAATCTCTCCCTACGTCAGACCAGCTCTGCGAACAATCGTGCTGTCAGCTTGGAAGATGGGAGTGTCCACAGCGTCTCATCGTGGAGATGCAGAAGAAAGGGCAATACTTCGCCCCAGAAAATTTTGAAAAAATCACCTTAGTTCACGTTTACAGTAACCTGAACGAGTGGGCCAAGTCGTAACAAAAACACTCACAAAACATCACAGAAGCACCTCCCGCATGAACTACTCGCTCCAAACGCAGTGTGATGATGATGATGAGGTCCCATACTCCGAGGAGCATATGGAACGATGCGAGAGCCCCGCACCGCCGACTACGCAATGTCCTAGCGCAGGTGGTTTACCATTGCCTTCCTTCGACCTCAAGGGGATGAATGATGATAATGAAAACGACACAACAACACCCAGTCATCTCGAGGCAGGGAAAATTCCTGGCCCCTCTGGGAATCGAACCCGGGACCCCGTGCGCGGGAAGCGAGAACGCTACCGCAAGACCACGAGCTGCGGACAACCCAGTGTGCCATTTGCCTCATTGGACCGTTGATGGTTCAAAATGGCTCTGAGCACTATGGGACTAAACATCTATGGTCATCAGTCCCCAAGAACTTAGAACTACTTAAACCTAACTAACCTAAGGACATCACACAACACCCAGTCATCACGAGGCAGAGAAAATCCCTGACCCCGCCGGGAATCGAACCCGGGAACCCGGGCGTGGGAAGCGAGAACGCTACCGCACTACCACGAGCTGCGGACATGGACCGTTGATGCACTCGAAAATAGCGACTCGGCGGATCACACTAAATGCCTCGAAAAGTCTGCCTATCAGCTACTGTTCAGTTTTCGTGTTGTCTAGCTCATCATGTGCAGCTGTGACCAATGACGTTTAACGAGGTACCTGACTCCAAAAGTGTGTTGCACACAGTTCTCTTCGCAGTGTTTACTCACAAACCAATTGGCATGGACCTGCGTTTGCTGACAGCCTAAACTTCTGTCAAACTTGAAATCGATCATCATTGACAAGATGTTTCTCGTCTTTGGCCGCTGTTGGTTAGGATCTAATTACAACAGTGTTCTGAAGCCACTTTAATGGCCACCCACTTTAATGGCCACTAGTGGTTTAGATAACTTGGACAGCCTATGATGATAGACTAAGAAATCGGGCAACTTCATTCACGGTGTGGTCACGGTCAAGCTCGTAGGTCTCTAACCTTACTTCGCTGATTCCAAACAAAGCTTTCGTACAGATACACCACTTCACTCATTAGAGTTGCAGTTATTTGTGACAGGGAGATCGGCCACGTGTGCTTTAGTGTTCTTCGCATCTAGTGTCGTTGCTAGGACGTGAAGAGGGTCAGATGTTGAGTGATCACTTTCTCACTTTCAACGATATGGAGGTGCTTACTCGTTTGAGACAGCATTATGAGGCACCTGACAGAATCTGAAACGGGCCTCATCACTGCAGGTCTCCATTTTGCCAACTGGTCGAATCCTGCGGTGTCCAGACCTGTGAAGCATTAAGATGAAACAGTGGCTCGATGTTGGACTGCGTGGGAACCTGAGGGCAGACATCCTCGACGTCAAGGTTCCGGCGACCACGTCTGACCATCACAAGAGAGGACTGCAGTATTTTGCACCAAGCGCACCGTACCCCCTTCACATCTCCAGAATTTTTGGTGACATTTATGGGATCTTGTCGGCTATATAAAGTCAGTGAAAAATAATCTAGATCGCGATGGTTTTTTATTAAAATGATCGGTTTCGGTCTAGTCTTAGGCCATCTTCAGAACAGCATCATCAGCTGAAGTTGTCGATGTCTAGAATAGTCAGTAGACGTCAGTCGCTGAAACTGCTGAGCAGTTCTGAAGATGGCCTATGGCTAGACCGAAACCGGTAATGTTAATAAAATAACCATCGCAATCTAGACTGATTTTTTCACTGACTTCACATCTCCGCCTGCCATCTGAGAACAAGTAATGGACTCCCTGCGTTTGAAGTGGTGCGGTGACCAGGAAACATGGACTGCTCATGAGCGACAGCACATTATGTCCAGTGATGAGTCGCGCTTCTGCACTTACCTGGATCACCATCTCGGCGAGTATGGTGGTGTCCTGGGTAGAAGCTCACCTCTTCCCACGTTTTGGACAGGCACAACGATGTTACTACAGACATGGGTTTGTGTAGGCCAAAGAGGGTGCAACGTCATAATAAGTGGGCTCGTACTGCGATGCTTTTTGTAAATTTACATCGATCTTGATATCATTGAAAGAACATGAAGTGGTCTCTCAACCTATCAAGTTTCATTTCGTTTCCCCCTCATCTACCAGTGCTTCCCGGTTGGTCAGGCAGTGTACCTCACTAGCGAACGGCAGAGGAGAAACGGAAAACTAGTAAAGCCTTAGAAGAAATGTGGGTGGAACGCATGAAGAAGAAAAATATTGGTAAACAGTTTATGCATCGACAAAAAAAGGAAAGGTAAATATATATTACTGTTAACAACTTTCCTGAAAATTACTATTTTCATGTTCTATAATTCTAAATTTCTCTTGCGCACTCATTCTAAAATATGCTTTGCACTTTAATAGCATACAGGTGGTGTTCCCAAAAATTGGAACTTAAAAGTGGGCTTTACACGGTACATAGTGTTGTAGGAGGATTCACAATACCAAGGAAAAAATAAATATGAGTTGAAGACTTAATCTCTTTTATTCCTCTGGAACAATGTGAATATTGTCACTCCGTAGCAGGTGAATCAAAGTTTTGCAGAATAACTGCCTTTCAACACTGAGGAGCAGAAAAGCTATCTAAACACTAATGGGCGACAGAAAAACCCGAAAAAATTATCCTGTAGATAACAGTACTATCGTACACTCTGTGAGATATATAATGTAGCCTCTCTGGCTAAGTTCGCTAAGGCACGTTAGTGCAATAACCCTCAAACCTGAACTGGGTCGGTTCGAATCTTATAGGTGTAAAAACAAGAACGCACAGATTAGTGGGCCATTTGCTAGAGCATCCAGGGACAGTTAACCTCATCCTCGAAGCACCAGAAGTGAGAAACAGTAGGGGCAGACAGAAACTAGAATACGCAAAACAGAGTATATTGAGTGCAGCATTTAGGTAGAAAAAATGAAAAGGTTACCACAATATGGAAGACATGGGAGTTAAAATCAGAGGCAAGCCCTTATTGACTTTTCGTAAGCATATGACCGTTACATCAACTTGAACCTAACTATGCAAACTTGAAATAGTTAACAATTTTTACTTCGTTCGGGACCACAGTCATAATTCGCAGTTTGAATCAAATTATGGGTGCCATTTGACTGTAAGTTGCTGTTATTCACTTACTTCACAGCAGCGAGTTCGGCTGTTGAGCCAGTTTCAAGTTCAAAGGTGAGAAACGTCCGGTAAATATTCAACATTTTTGGATGCCATGTCATCGTCGAGATATTAGAACACATATGTGAACATATCCAAAAGTTGGGGAACACTGCGGGACAATCATGCTTGAACATAAATGAACATGCTAGCCAAGTCTGCGGTGAATTCGAACGTGGGCAAATTGTTGGTGCTCATATGTTGGGTGCTTACATAACCAAGGAAGAGAAAGTGTTGGATGTTCAACACGCACCGTATCGACGATTTAAGAACCATACTGGAAAAGTGGATAAACATCATCCGCTAGGTCATAATGCGGACGAAAGTGAGTGTTAAGTGATCGTAACAGACGGTCATTGAAGAGAATTGTGACGAAAAATAAGGAGACAGCAGCTGCAAAAGTCACTGCAGAAATGAAAGTCGCACTCACGAACAATCAGAACCAAAACAACACGAAGTGAGTTCCGTAAGCAGGGAAGTGCAGAGCGAGCTGGAATCCCAAAACCACTCTCATTGATGCTAACACCTGTAGGAGAAAAACGTTGTGCCGCAGCTATAAAACCTTGACTATTGAGTAATGGAAGAAAGTCATTTGGTCGGATGAGTCTTGTTGCACACTGTTTCCAACTTCTGACCAAGTTTGCATCACAAGAATGAAACATGACGGGGGTGGGGTGATGTTCTGGGCAGCCACATCGTAGTATTCTGTGGGCTCCACTGTTAGACAGCAAGGTCCCATTACAGTCAAGGTTTAAGTGACCGTTTTGACTCATCAAGTCCCTCCCATGGTATAGTTTTTGTTCCCTACTCGTTACGCTGTGTTCAAAGACGACAGCGTCCCTGTTCACACAGCTCGCAACGTCCAGGACTGCACGAGGATGAACGGTCGCATCTCCCCTGGCCACCTCAGACACCACATCTCCATACTACTGAGCTTTTGTGGTCAACTTTGGAGAGAAGGGTGCCTGATCGCTACCAGCTCCGGCATCGTTACCTGAACTTGTCACTATTTTGCAGAAGAAGAGTATAAGAATCCCTTGAACACCATACATACCTGTATGTGTCCGTTCCGAGACGAATGGAAGATATTTTGAACGACTAAGTGCGTGTTCTGTATGGTAATGCTTTTGGCTTTTGGTGTTCCCATATTTCCGTCCAACCACTGTATGTGAGTAGTCACATCATCTGAGTGTGAATAGAAACGGGGACTACAGCTGGAATGAGATTTTCACTCTGCAGCGGAGTGTGCGCAGATATGAAACTTCCTGGCAGATTAAAACTGTGTGACGGACCGTGACTCGAACTCGGGACCTTTGCCTTTCGCGGGCAAGCGCTTACCCGAGTTCGAGTCTCGGTCTTGCACACAGTTTTAATCTGCTAGGAAGTTTCAGGGACTACAGCTAATATTACGCACGTCGGTGTACTGTACTACGATAATGATGGACAATACAGTACTATGGCGCCACGTACAAAAATGAACCAGTTAAGAGACTAGTTATTATGGAGGGGAAATCCACTTCTCGTTTTTCGTAAATGATGCTTTTATAAAGACAGAAGTCGCAACGCTAGAAAATTATACCGAAATGCAGGCAGACCTGCAGACGATCGGAGGATGGTGCAGGAATCAGCAATTCACTCTCGACGTAGACAAATGTAACGTATTGCCCATAAACAGGCGGAAAAACACTTATTGCAGAATAATGACTGGACTGAGCCACATCCATAAAATGTCAAGGAGTATGTGTACGGAGGGACTGAAAGAGGAACGACCCCATAAAACTAATGCCCACGAACCATTCGCGACTGGAACAGGAAAAATGGGGTGTGACAGCGGTACATAAAGTACCCTCCGCCACAGATCGTAAGATGAGTTGCGGACTATAGATGCAGATACATATGTAGAAGACAACAGTCGTATGTGTAAGTTAAAATTCACCCCAAATCTCTGTCTTCATTCATATAAAAGATGCAGTCTCGTGAAATCACGTGAATCTTTTTGAGACAACCTGTATTTCGAAGGCAGACGTAATTACAGTTTGATTACAATATGAATGATAGATTACAGGGCAACAAGGCAGATACATATTGGTTTGGTCCAAAGGTAAGGTTCAGTGTGGCGTCACATAGATCACGCCAAAAGATTATACTATCTTCCTTCTTCAGCAATTTGTTTAGTTTTACGAAATTAGTGGCACCTTCGGCAACGGCTTAACTGAAAGAATAATCCTGGACTTGATAACAAGCTTTTCGAAGGCTCTGAAAATGTAAATCCTACTGACTAGATGAGGATTTGAAGCCCGTTCTTCCTAAATTTACACTGACCATTGATTCACGTGACGTCAACTGCTTTAAAAATTCTACAGCCGGATTTTGGCTAAATTTGCAAGACATTATTTCCGTTCTATACAGTCTATATACAGAACAGAAAATCCAGCGTTTTCTAAGACACACTTTGCTGGATATCTTGTTCTCAGCCGTTTAAGATGTTATTTATGCAGAACATTAACGTGCGTGTGTGAGACGGCTTTACACAGAATGCTCTGCTTTCAGGTCAAGGCAGGAAACACGTTAGCGACACAAATAATGTAGTAACATCCGTCACGAAGAGTAATTAATACTTCAGCTGCATATGTAGGAACACAATTCTCTTCACACGCAAATGAAAACATAAGCATCGTTACGGGTAATAAATAATTTCTGAGAATATACAAACAGCGTCACACGTGACGTTGAATTGGAGTGGAGGTGAATGCTTTCTTCATCATGCATACACATTTCTAGCACTTAATGAGCCACATGGAGTGTGAAGAACGGCTGGAAACTTAAACGCAATAAGGACTAATCAATCTGTTTCTGCACCATATTACCTGAGTGAAAAAAATGCGCTTCCACTTTCAAACCACTCATGATGCAGTTTCATTAAAGGAGTTTTACCTCATAGGAAAATCAAGCACATATTCAAAAGACACTTACTTTCAGTGTAAACTTTAACCGGAGGAGCTCAGTATTCACTGAACATAAATTTACGATATACCTCCCAGTCTAGCCTAGACCTTGGGCTGTACTTCAGATCTCACCATCACCAGAACCTGCCTTGAAAAAAGTAGTATAGAAGCAATGCCAGTATTCTGTTGTATCTTTGTCTGCACATATACTACATCACATGTTAGCACATACGTGCAGCGGAGTGTGCAGTGTTGCAAATGTGGAGAATAATTTCAACAAATGGAGATCCAAAGAAGAGCAACAAGTTTCGTCACAAGCTCGTTTAGTAAGCGGGAAAGAGTCGAAGAGATGCTCATCCAACTGCAGTGGCAGACGCTACAAGAGAGGCGTTGTGCATCACGGTGTGGCTTACTGTCAACATCCCTACAGCTTACTTTTATAGAGAAGTGAACACCTTAATGAGTCCTCGTTTGTACATCTCAAGAAAAACCGATGAAAGGCGGCCGTTTCGTAACGAGCTTTGCAAAAACTGCACCATCATCGGCGTAAGTCACTTGTGAGTCACAAATAGTCAATCAGGAGCCGCCTCTGACCGCGAGAGGAACCCACCTCTGCAGAAACAGGGAGTCTCACTGCAAGGCTTAATGCTTAGACCATAGCCGGCTTATGTGAAAGCTAGGCTCCAGAATTCGTTTCGATACTACCACGATTTGAAGGAAAAGGCTCTGTCGTCTTCTGCCAATGGCATCAATCTGAAGCAAGCAAAATTTCAGACCTCTGAACTAAAGTTTAAATAAAATCTCGTAACTAATTCATTGTGATCTTTTATTCATAAAAGTAGTTTTCAAATATTTCTAGAATAACGACAGATTTTAAAACAGCAAAATACATCCAAAATTTTAGTCTTCAAATACGTTGTTGTTTACTTGCAAACTGAGTGCGCTTAACGTAACAGACTTTCTATTATTTACTATCTGGGAAAGCAATCGTTAATGTGAGCCGCGCGGGATTAGCCGAGCGGTCTAAGGGCGCTGCAGTCATGGACTGTGCGGCTGGTCCCGGCGGAGGTTCGAGTCCTCCCTAGGGCATGGGTGTGTTTTGTCCTTAGGATAATTTAGGTTAAGTAGTGTGTAAGCTTAGGGACTGACGACCTTAGCGGTAAGTCCCATAAGATTTCACACACATTTGAACATTTTTCGTTAATGTGAAACCTCTGAAAAATTCAAACTTAAAGATCGGAACTGTTTCAGTTTGTGCAACCAAGATTTACATTACTATGCTTTGTAATACGTTTCACAACCTCAAAAACTAATCTATGATATTAAGAGTGTTCTTAACATTTCTGCCATCACACTGTCACCTAAATTCACGTAGACTATGATAAAGGACTCAACACTATTTACTTGCTTAAAGAATAATTAACATTCACCTTATTAGCAACAACTACTGAAGCGCATTTACGTTCAAAAGGCTGTTCAGGATCTTTATATGAGTTGTAGTTATCCTCATCATCTACGGATTTGTTCACATCGTCCCTTAAAACAATGTTCCTGGCAGGGAAACTGTATACTTTACTATTACTACTAGCAGCCACGTTCTTGGCAGTTTTACAGTTATGAGTACTTGCTGCCAGTCTGGTTGGAGTCCGGGAGCGAGCACACGTAACAACAGAGCTTGCAGCACCTGGTGACGGCTCGGTGGGTCGTCGAAATACTGTCCAGAAAACAGAAACCACAACTCGCCAAAACACCCACGCGCAGACTATTAATGTTATATTGTGATGTTCTGATGATGGTCTGAGAACTGACACCGGCTGTAATAAGGAAGTATTTATTAGCATCTCCTGGCCGTGAACTACAACTGTGTTTTAATTATTAACAAACGCTCTTCCCGCGCAACCATTCTCGGCTGCAACAGGAAAGGACGGAGTGTCTGTGGCACACAAAGTAAGCTACGCCACTCTCCATTAGATGGTTTGCGCATTATGTCTGTAGATGATTCATTTCGCTTTGTGTCCCTCGGCATGTTATTTTTGTTTTCTCCAGGTGGCGTTTCACCACGGTAGACGTTTCGCTCTGGGTTAGCAGAGTGGAGTGCCCACGAAGTGGCGACCTCCAGCTGCGCCCGTTCAGAACAGGGGCTCCTGGTGGCGGCGGAGGGACACGGCGGAAGGATACGGCGGAAGGCGCCTGTCCTTGGAGGCTCCTCCTCCAGCTCAGGGTGAACGCCTTCTCCGGCGCTTCCTCCCGCCTCCCTTTTTCCCATTGTCTTAGCGTCTTTCTTGCGACCCCTCTCACGGGCGCCACGGTTGCGACACAGCGCGCGCACACACACACACACACGCACACACACACACAAACACAGAGGACCGGAGGCGGAGGCGTGCGCGGTGCGTGTTCGGAATAATGCCTCCGAGGCACACCGCAGTCGAGGAATTCAATGTTTTTTTCTTCCCATTCGAGCTGCGTCAATCGTTCAGCTATTCGCGTTGGCTGCAGTCCTACCCTCTATCTCTCTAGGTCGAGCCTGCAGCTGACAGTAGCATAATGAAACCTGACAGTTTCCTCGCTAGGAAACACTAAACGTTTTGCTATAGCGAATCCCGAGACCTTGCAACTTGTAACCACTTAAGTTCGTGCACTCTCATTGTGGCGTGACAGAGAACGTGTTAGGACTACGTGGGCAACAGAAGACCAATGAATGAGGATGGTCAAGAAGTACAAGGTCTTTTAAAGAAGGGCTCTCCGAAATAAAAGCTGAGCAGCGGGAATAAGAGTTCAAGAGGAAGAGATACCAACGCTAACGTCTGTACGCGACGTAGTCCTTATGGCAGGCTGGCTGCGGTGGCCGTGCGGTTCTAGGCGCTTCAGTCCGGAACCACGCAGCTGCTACGGTCGCAGGTTCGAATCCCGCCTCGGGCATGGATGTGTGTGATGTCCTTAGGTTAGTTAGGTTTAAGTAGTTCTAAGTCTAGGGGACTGATGACCTCAGATGTTAAGTCCCATAGTGCTTAGAGCCATTTGAACCATTTGAACCTTATGGCAGGATGTAAGAAAGAAAACGTGTGGAAACAAATGCAGATGCTACCCAATCCTGCAGGTTGCGCTGTTGGATAAAAATATGGAAACAACGCGAGAAATGCACTGACCAGAACTGTGACGCAAGATAGAAAGACAACTAAATGGTTCAAATGGCTCTGAGCACTATGGGACTTAACAGCTATGGTCATCAATCCCCTAGAACTTAGAACTACTTAAACCTAACTAACCTAAGGACAGCACACAACACCCAGTCATCAACAGGCAGAGAAAATCCCTGACCCCGCCGGGAATCGAACCCGGGAAACCGGGCGTGGGAAGCGAGAACGCTACCGCACGACCACGAGCTGCGGACCAGAAAGACAACTGCAAAAGTCACTACAGAACTGAATATCGCACTCGAGAACTCTGTCAGCATCAAAACAGCACGAAGAGGGCTCCAGAGGCAGGAAATTGCGGAGTGTGATGGAATTCCACAACCAAAACGTGGTGCCGAAGCAATAAAACCCGAACAAGGAAGCAGCGGAAGAAAGTAATACGGTTGGATGTGTCTATTTGCACACTGTTTACAACTTCTGGCGAAGTCCCAGGAGTGATGGTTTTGGTGCTTTCGTAGTTTCGTCCAATCCTTGTACATTATATGAAATTTCGGGCGAACTGCCGCGTGTCAGTAATTCCCTGTCGAGATATTTCGACGGGGAGTCTTCGGCTTTTCGCCTGAAATTTAGAGGAATGACCTTTACGCTGAACTTTTTTTTTATTTCATTGCTCATTATGCTTAGCACACAGTATGATTAGGTACAACATATTAGTTGATAAAGATTGTAGAAAGGAGAATAGCGATTTGCTTGACGTGAAAATGGGGAACGGCACAGCAGTGGAAGAACTGATACAATTCTCGTTCCTAGTAAGCAAGAGTAAGTGGAATGGTAAAATCAAAGGAGATATCACAAGCAGAATGGCACTGATGAAGGAGGCGCTCAACAGTAGAAGAACTCTATCAGTATGAGATCCTGAATGGATGTGACGAGGAAGAACGTCGGGATTCATTAGGCCTTTTGTAGATCATCAGAAACTCTCCGACTCCATGGAAATTTAGGGAGCCACGAATGCTCCAGACATACCACGATAAAATGTTTCAAATGGCTCTGAGAAGTATGGGACTTAACAGCTGAGGTCATCATCCCCTAGAACTTAGAACTACTTACTTAACTAACCAAAGGACATCACACATATCCATGCCCGAGGCAGGATTCGAACCTGCGACCGTTGCGGTTCCAGACTGAAGCACCACGATAAATTCAAGATATATAAAGCTCCTGATATACAGCTTTGAGCCGGCAGCGATGAGATCACCCGTAAGACCCCAATCGGCAAAGGAGTTCACCAAGGTGTCATCAGCAGCCCGAAACTATTCACCTTTGCATTAGAAGATGCATTCAACTCACTAGACTGGAATAACAGAAAAATAAAAATCATCGCCCACATCTTAACCGTGTTTTGTCGATGATGTTGGGCTCGTAGGTGAAGATTTCGAAGAACTAAAGAATATTATTCAAGAAGTAAAACTTTGCAACGACTGGCTTACAAATTAACATAATAAAAACAAAAATACTAACACGAAAACCAATTACAGTCGGCAACCAGTCTATAGTACCCATAAATGAATGTATCTGTCTTGGCCTCAGGATTAAACAAAGGAAAAACAAACGAAATGTAGAAATTCCTCACGGAGTAGGATTGAGCTGGGCAGCCTTACTTATCAACGGGGATGTCCGAAATAACTTGAAGACTGATGTCCCTGTCTTACAGGGACAGCTGATTGGAGTCGCTTCAGCGATAGGATTCGATCAGAGCACGTTAGTAGCAAGTGGACCCCCCACCCCCAGTATTTTTCACTGGCGACCATGTGACCACTAGAGATCATTGCGAGATCCCAAAAGACACGAAACTAGTAGCTGGAGCACGACTGTCCCATATAGCTTAAAAATAAATACAATGAACTTCTGACTGGTTTTATGCTGCTCACCACGAATTTCTCTCCTGTGCCAACCTCTCCATCTCAGAGAAGCACCTGCAACCCACGTCCTCAATTATCAAATGTTCAAATGTGTGTGAAATCTTATGGGACTTAACTGCTAAGGTCATCAGTCCCTAAGCTTACACACTACTTAACCTAAATTATCCGAAGAACAAACACACACAGACATGCCCGAGGGAGGACTCGAACCTCCGCCGGGACCAGCCGCACAGTCCATGACTGTAGCGCCTCAATTATCTGTTGGATGTATTCCAATCTCTGTCTTCCTCTACAGCTCCTTCCAGCACCAAGGAAGTCAGTCCCTGATGTCTTAAAGGGATGTCCAACCATGCTGTCCCTTCTCCTTGTCAGTGTTTTCCACACATTCCTTTCCTTTCCGAGTTTGTGCAGAACCTCCTCATTTCTTAACTTATCAGTCCACCTAATTTTCAGCGTTAGTCTGCAGCTCCACATCTCAAATGCTTCGTTTCTCTTCTGTTCTGGTTTTCCCACACTTTATATTTCACTACCATACAATGCTGTGCTCCAAACGTACATTCTCAGAAATTTCATCCTCACGTTGAGGCCTATGTTTGATACTAGTAGACTTCTTTTGACCAAGAATGCCCTTTTTGCCAGTGCTAGTCGGCTTTTGATAACCTCCTTACTCCGTCTGTCATTGGTTATTTTGCTGCCTAGATAACAGAATTCCTTAACTTCATCTACTTCGTGACCATCAATTCCTGTTCTCATTTCTGCTACTTCTCATTACTTTCGTCTTTCTTTCGACTTACTCTCAGTCCATATTCTGTACTCATTAGACAGTCCATTCCATTCAGCAGATCATGTAATTCTTCTTCATTTTCACTCAGGATAGCAATGTTGTCAGCGAATCGTATCATTGATATCCTTTCATCATTGGATTTTAATTCCACTCCTGAACCTTTCTTTTATTTCCATCATTTCTTCTTCGATGTACACATTGAATAGTAGTGGCGAAAGACTACATCCCTGTCTTACACCCTTTCCAATCCGAGCATTTCGATCTTGGTCGTCGTCTCTTATTATTCCCTCTTGTTTCTCACTATACTTACCCCTATTTTTCTCAGAATTTCGAACATCTTGCACTATTTTACATTGAGGAACTCTTTTTCTAGTTCTACTAATCCTATGAGTATGTCTTGAATTTTCTTTATTCTTGCTTCCATTATTAACCGCAACGTCAGAATTGCCTCTCTGGTGCCTTTACAATTCCTAAGGCCAAACCGATCGTCATCTAACACATTCTCTATTTTCTTTTTCATTCTCCTGTATATTATTCTTGTAAGCAACTTGGAGCATGAGCTGTTAATAATTCTCACACTTGTTTATATTAAGCAGTGCATTAAGACTGGCTGAAGAAGAAGAAGAAAAAGACAAAGCAGTCCCTGAAACTGTACGTATCTAGGAGAGCGCTGTTTGGAAGTGAAACACAGTCCATTGTAAATCAGATGAAGACTGATTTAGAAACACTTGTAACGTCCGTGCAGTCGAATAATGTTCCTTTTCGAGATATGAACGGATCAGGACAAATGATAGAAGATGGAAGACAGGCACAAACCTATTGACCGAAAAAGAAAAATAAAGCTACAGCATCTCGGACAGAACAGCCAAGAAAGAAAGAAGAAGAAAATGCTAGCTCAAATGGAGAAAGATTGTACAAGCTGACGACGGTGTATTAGAGTATCCATGGCAGCCGGGGATTTCAGTATCCTAAACTCACGAATACGATTACAATTATCCCGTTTTTACAGTTTCCAGGTATGATTTAACGGGCCTTACATGGTGTCTGTCTCGCGCTGTAATACTTTGATGTTTTACGTCGAAAATCAATGGAAATAAGATATTAACGTGCTTGTTAAGGGACGTCATTTTACTCTGTTTGGCTGTAATTCTAGGACAAAAGTGTATACGTCTCACAAAATTAACTGATTTTAGACTCAATGGCGTTTTTGTAGTGATAAATAGGCAAAACTACTCTAGGAAAATACACGTAGTCTTCAAATTACATGTGCATTTGTGCGAAAATGTATTATTCAAATAATAACGTTATTTGAACACCGCCAAATCAAAATGAATGATTGCACTGTTTACTGCCCCATAAACTTCAGAACGAGCGCGGGCAACTCTTTTGTTTGTCCCATTCGTATCGTCAAGACGGATATCAGTGTCTACGACGAAGAGGTAAATGCGAACCTTTGCCCACTTGTACAGCGTACAGTGCGGCTATAGTTAAACTTTCGCTGCTTGAGAAAGCCTCAATGAAAAACGAGTGACCGCAGAACAATGAAACTTCGTGGAAACATTTGTTAAGGACATCGGAAGAGAAATAATGAATATACCATTGAAAGAAACATATTTTAATCTCTCCATGAGGAGGTAACACTTGTTAACTGAGTTCAGTGTTTGCCATCAGCATCCAAGGCAACCTGGAACCGCGCTAGAGAGTGCTCTACTGCTGCCCGAAATATCTCACGTGGGATGTTGGCGACCTCCCTCCCTACGCTCATCTTCAATCTGCAGCATATATAAGCATCCCATTGATTAACTCTTTCCTTCACGAAACCACACAGCTAGAAATCACACGGGCTTAGATCTAATGGTCTTGAGGACCAAGCAGTTTAGGACGATCGGCCAATGATTCGGTTTCCTCCAAATGTATTACGGAGTAATCACGTGACATCACGGCCAATGCGAGATGAAGGTACGTGGTGCATCAAAAGAGTTGAGTCCAAAGAACTTCTCTCCCGTAGAGAAGGAATCACATGTTGGCGAAGCACAGTAACGTGTGCCGTTCACGCTGCATGTCCTTGGTTCTCGGGGTCCGAGATCTTCCTTTGTCGTCGTACCAGTATCGGTGCCTAGCTGCAAATCGTGGCACTAACTCTACTATTAAAGCTAATCTTGCAGCGCATAGTCTGAACGTCATTCCTATGAAATTGGGTACCCGTACCGTAAATAGTTTTCCGTCTACACTGGCGCAAGCAGCGGGGATATAATTACAACCGCCCTGTATATGTATGGAATGAAGATGTCTGTATGCCTATTACCTCTACATTGACGCTGAAGTCCTATCCGGGACGACGTTCACAAATTTACATAACACTCTAAGTGCCGTTAAATATGCAACTTCCGCATTTTCAAGTTAAATCACGAAGTTCCCTGGAAACCAATGAACCATTGTGTGTTTATGTCTCACTCCATACTCATCTTTTGCATACCACTTCGAAGTGTGGACTGGGAGGATTCTATATTATTCCACACATTTAATGTTCCGCGACGCGCGGCATAGGGAAGCTTTTTCTAGTGTCTGATAGTTAATATTTTTTAACACTTCCTTCGCCAGTCATACAAGCCTGTGGCAGTTCGCACCGTCCTTCTTTGTTTACGTTCCATGCCCCGGGTTAGTCCCAACTGATTGCTTCATGTCCAGTCAAGCAGTGGTCAAGTACAGTTAGTAAAAGTGCTTTTTAGGCATTCTCTTCTGTAAATAAAAATGTACTTAAACACATTGTTCGATGGGAACGTTCAAATGTGTGTGAAAACTTATAGGACTTAACTGCTAAGGTCATCAGTCTCTAAGCTTACACACTACTTCAGCTGAATTATCCTAAGAACAAACACACACACCCATGTCCGAGGGAGGACTCGAACCTCCGCCGGGACCAGCCGCACAGTCCCTGACTGCAGCGCCCTAGACCGTTCAGCTAATCCCGCGCGGGATGGGAACGTTGAATTCCGTTCAGAATGCACTTTGATTCGATATAGGTCGTAATCTTTGACTCAGAAAATGTTCCAGGTCCCGCGTGGGTCACATTGTTTGAATTCAGAATATGTTCTAGATTTAAGGTAGATCATCGTTGTTAGGCTCAGAATAATCGCTTATAAACCAGACCCATTTTCCTCTGCTGTTATATGAGCATTTTCTTTGGCAAACATGCTTCGATTTTTATGTGAAAGGAATTCTTGTTTGTTCATTTCTTCCAGATGTTCCTTCATGTTTTAGGCTCTGCTATTCTGTCATTTACTGCAAAAATATTCATTTCTTGTCTAAAGTTTTCATAAGGAATCCCAATCAACTTAGGGCAACCTCTGCTCGTAAAAGTAGCCTGAACATGGCTAAAATCTTTTTTTCTTGTAATCTAGGTTTCACTGACATAGTAAAACAGCTACAGCCTTAATCTTACAGGGTTTCATTTTTGAATCTCTTGGTGCATATCTAAATTTTCTCCGTATAGTGCTCTGTAACGTTATATCTAAGTCGTCATCGTCTTCCTCAAATGTGATACAACTCTCTCGGTGCTGAATTTGTTCCGAAATCTGATCTTCAGTTACAGTTGTTACGTACTGGGTATTTCCCATGGAGTACCAATCTCTTAATTTTATTTACTGCTGCCTTAAAATTATAATCCTTTCCGAATAAGTTCAAAAGTTAGACTGATTTTTGTAGTTCGTCTTCAGAATTTGCCCCTACTACAATATCGTCAGAATACTATATCATGTTAATATACTGGGTGGTTATAATTAATAATTAATAATAATAATTAAACTGAGGTCCTGTACGAATTGTAATTCTCGCATGGCAGCGACACTTGGTAGGTATGCTAACGCGTTAATGCACAGCCGAAGTACGCTGAAAAAAATTAGTCCCAACTTTGGCCGCCAGGTGCAAATCCGGCGCTGTACAGCATCTCATCGACGTCTCCGGTGCTCATATTGAACAAATTGTGTAAGTGGCGGTTAATAATAAAATCAGTATTACGTTTTTTTTTATCTTGTTTGGCCTCTTCCACCCACGTCGATTACATATGGAAACATTTCTATATGTCTTTCTCGCGTTCACTGCGCGAGATTTACACCTGTTGGTCAAAATTGGAATTACTTTATCTGCAACGCAAATCGATGCCGCATTAACACATTAGAATATCTACCAAGTTACGCTGCCGTGCCATAATTGCAACCCACACTGAACCTCTGTGAATAGCTGCACTTCAATTATAACTACCAGATATTGATGCTCCTTCGAAGTTTTCAGTGCGCTGCAAATGATAATGATAGAGGCTATCTATTCGTAACGTCCTATATTCTTGTGTGTGGAGCACCAATACATGCAGAAATCCTGCGCGTATTTGTTGAGGGACTGTCAACTGAATAATGTCTGCTACTTCATCCACACTCATTGCACATTCAGATGGAATATTCACCAGTACTAAGCAGTGTAAGATAGCTATTTTATGATGTTTTTGGATGTGTTAATATCTATAAAGGTAAGTGATGTATTTTAAGAATTGTGGCCAGAGAAACAGTTCTTAGGCAACAGTATTTGTGTCTGCGATGGCAGCGCTGTGGAGTAGTAGAATCTTTGACAGTCAGTAGTGGATGGCTGCGGTGTGTAGCAGGCAGGGGTTCGTGGAGTTTACAGAGTAATGCATGGCCGTACTGTTGGAATACTTGAGTTGCAGATTTATTAGGAGGAGGAATCGTGATTCAGAACAACGGTCGGATAGCGCATGGACATAAAAAAGGTTTTAAAATAAGAACAATGTAGTATTTGATGAGGTAAAAGGTTTATTTTTGTTTTTGGAGACTTATATTGTTGGTCCACTTCACCCTCGTCACAGTCGAGATTTTGATATTTATTCTGTTGATTGATCTCTCGAGTTAGTTTACTGTACCATGGAAGTCATTAGATTAAATGAATTTTCATATTAGAGTTTATAATTGTTTTCTTTGATAAGTTCCTTCCTAATTGAAATTTCAGTACTTAAAGGTTGAGTCATGTGTTTCAATGTTATTCTGTGTCAAAATTACGAACCCAATTGAACCGTGATTTATTTTCGAAGAATATTCTTAAGAATTTATTTTATTTACTAGTGATTAATCAAGAACATTAACACATTTAATCACACTATGTAAGCATGGAAGTAGTTGCCAGGAAGTAACTGATGAAATATTGACCAAATTCCTTTTAACAAAGGGGAATTTTATTCACTTTAATAGTGCCTAAAAGCATTTTTTTAAAAAAGAAACAGATTTAAAATTATAATCAGGAACCACCCTCTAAATACCAAAGTTACAACTTATTCAGAGACAGAAAGAAACAAGTTTTGACTGTATGAGCTTTTGGGCAGAGAACCTTGCCGCTCCCTTTTGACACGGCCGTGGTTACGACCGCTCACAACAGCCTCTGAAACACTACACTGGTGCAAATCTGCAACACACCAGATAACTTTATACTAAGAGTTTTAAGAATTTACACAAACACACAAACTATGCAGCCCTCATAGGAGGGATGGAAATGGTACAAAACACTAACAGGTAAAATATTAACCTTGCCAGCGAAGGTGCAACTTGATTTTAACTTCTAAGAAAAGGCTTACGGTGAAAGGGTGGCGACTTTATATACTAAAATGATCATTTAAATAAAAGACAATGAAATGTAATCTTATATAAAATTCTACAAAGTTGGCCAAACAATAGTTAAGATGCTCTACAGTACACAGATACCGCCTCTCAAGATCATAGGCAAAAATATCAAAGTTTCAAAAGATCAAAACATATTTCAGGTATTAGGCCGTTACACTCCAAGCAATAAATTCGTTAACACACCAAATCCGACAAACATGACAGAGGCAGCTACTAACGAACGGTAGATTGATAGGGAGATTATCGAACAACCCTAACCGCAGGTTGCTCTAACCCGCCCTTATTCCACAAGGGAAAAACGGACCACCCAATTTATAAACAACCACCTTCCCGCGGGTGGGCAGACGGAGAAGAATGGTGGGACGACCACAAAGCAAAACGGCTGGTGACCTCACCAAGAAAACGAGTAGAATTGAACAAGAGTAAATCAAACAACATATCACCAATCACTTAACTTCTAATAAACCGCGATTTCTCGAGATGACCTGGCGCAGCACCCCCCAAATCGCTCTCCCGAACAATCCGCTGCCAGTCGCTTCAACAGACGCAGGAAGGCGCGCCGATCTCCCGTCTCACGGTGTCGCAGCTCGCACCGGCCAGACTGACGTCGTGTGTTCGCTCCTGTTGCTCTCGTGTCGACCGCGAAGTCACTACCCCTCGCTATACGCTGCGGCCCACTGGACTCACGTGGCGACCTCACATGCGACTTCAACATGGATAAGTCATCTTGTGTCTCAGTGCGCGACCGACCAACCGATCGATCCAACCGCCAATGACCATTGCCTGAGCAAACTCGAGCAGACTGGTGGCCTAACGCGCAGACTCAGATGCAGGAACTAAGCCCCGACCGGGCGACCACTCGCTGATTTCTCTTACTGGCGGAGTGGAAAGACTCTCATTTTTCCGGCTTTGAAGGTTGATCCGAACGACAGACTGACACTAACTGCCTAACAAATGCGGACGAGAGACTGACGCAGACTGACCCAGTGGCGAGCTCATAGCGACCCTTAAATGCACGTGAACAGGCAACCTTTCCCCTTTCCCACCAGAGGGAGACACCAAAGCTGCGATTGCCACAGCGGCGCCACCGCCAGAAACGGCGGGCGACTGCTTCTCACTACGCGCTGCGGCGCGCTCATCAAAAAAGCTATTTTTACCATGGCTCACCAGTTTCACTGAACGAACTGCAGTTAGTTTTTAGTAGCATTTGTTTAGGTGTTGTAGACTCTATCTGTGTTGCTGTTTCTGCCAGTACTTCATTTTGCAGGTGAGATTCATAATACGTGATTGTTTCCTTTCCTTTGTGCAATGTAGCACACACACCAGTAAAGACTACTCAATTACAGCAGTTCAGTGACAACATGAGTTAACACCCCCGAATCTGGTACTCTGAAATTGGAAAACTGTCTACCGTATTTTCCACGAGCAGCAGCAATGTTTCCATTTCAAAACCCATATACAAACACCATATCGGTACTCTCAGCATTAATTGTAAATACGTCATGCATACTTAAAGCATGTAGTAGAATTGGCTAATGAATGGCAGGTACAATCATAGCTAAAAAGTCAGTTATGAATTTAAGCATAACTCACAATTTGAAACTAAAACCAGAAACGGCAGTCGACAAATAAACGTGTAGAAACTGGAGTATTAGTACGCAGAATGAAAACTTATCTCTGTAACCACCTGTATCTCAGAAACATATAAAAATTAGAAACATGAATTTCTTACTCTGGACTACCATCTCTTAAAATATTTATTATTCCACCTGAAAGAGCCTGTATAATTTTTTTACAAACAGCGATTGTAGATTTAAAGAAGTTGACGTCCTATGTTTTTTACATAAATATAATATCACTTCTAGCTATTGTTTACTGGTCCTGACTATTTCTGTGATTCCTCTGATGTAGTCATAGGTTGAACGAAGCACTTTCAAGGCACTTCAAAAATTCTACGCAGATTTGGGTCAAAATTTTCGGTGCTTGTGTTTTTCACGCTACGTTTCGCCTGTGCTGTATGCTGTGTAAATACTTGTCTACTGATCAGTCAACCACTTGAGATGGATAACACGCCAATCGCGATGTTTTTTTACTGGAAGAACTGTTTGTTTATTTAGCATCTGTTGTCTTGTTTGCGCGCAGAAGTCCTTCCAGCAAAAAATTCCACTGTTCTTGTGTTATCAACATCAAGTGGCTGTCACATCAGCAGTGAAGTTTCACATCACGCAAAACACAGAGCAGAAAAACAAAGAATCCGGAAATTTCAACGTGAATGTGTCTCGTGTAGAAGTCCTCCTCTTAATCTATGACCAATTATAGGAAACGAAGAAATTATCACTACGGTGAAAACGTAATCTTTTATTTCAGAAAATAACATGTGGACTGTTTTAAATTTTTAATTACTACATGTAAACATTAAATTCAGAAAGACATCTCTTGAAGATACCTTCCACAGAAAAAGCCACATGCGTCTGGTAAGTAACTAATAAACAAATATTTATATACTTGCTGCGGAAGATGGTCTCACCCGCCAGATTGAACTTGTATGTTTTACTAGGTGCGTTAGAATTCTTAGAACAATCTTGTAAACTCATTACAAAGCGAGAACATGGTAGCTAATTAGGTCAAATCTTTCATGGACAACAGAGGAAAATGCTTAGCAGACGAAAGTTTAGCGAAACGGAGGGAAAGCATGCGCATCCTCTTCCCCTTACTTCACATATACTTCAGACTGCCTGTATTCATTCCCCACACCACCGTTCCCATCTTCCCAAAATTTTGCATTTGCAAATATCAGGCAGGATGTACCATACCCCCTTCTCCCTTTTCCAGTTCGTAAATGCATCAAAGAAGATGTATGTATGGCCCTTGGCATGGTATCACACACGAGGATTATAGACTGAAGAGCCAAAGAAATTGGTACACCTGCCGAACATCGTATAGGGCCCCGCGAGCACGCAGAAGTGCCCCAACACAACGTGGCATTGACTCGACTAATGTCTGCTGGAGGAAATTGATACCATGAATCCTGCAGGGCTGTCCATAAATTCGTAAGAGTACGAGGGGGTGGAGATCTCTTCTGAAAAGCACATTGCAAGGCAGCCCACATATGCTCAGCAGTGATCATGTCTGAGGAATTTGATGGCCAGCGGAAGTGTTTAAACTCACAAAAGTGTTCCCGGAGTCACTCTGTAGCAATTCTGGACGTGTGGGGTGTCACACTGTCCTGCTGGAATTGTCCAAGTCTGTTGGAATGTACAATGGACAGGAATGGATGCAGGTGATCAGACGGGATGCTTCTGTATTTGTCACCTGTCACAGTCGTATCTAGACGTATTAGGGGTTCCATGTCACTCCACCTGCACACACCCTACACCATTACAGAGCCTCCACCAGCTTGAACACTCCCTTACTGACATGCAGGGTCTATGGACTCATGAGGTTGTCTCCATACCCGTACACTTCCATCCGCTCGATAAATTTGAAACGAGACTTGTCCGAGCAGGCAACATCTTTCCAGTCATCAACAGTCCAATGTCGGTGTTGACGGGCCCAAGCGAGGCATAAAGCTTGGTGTCGTGCAGTCACGAAGGGTACACGAGTGGACCTTCGGCTCCGAAACCCCATATCGATGATGTTTCGTTGATCGGTTCGCACGTTGACACTTGTTGATGGCCCAACATTGAAATCTGCTGCAATTTGCGGAAGGGCTGCACTCCTGTCATGTTGAACGATTCTCTTCAGTCGTCGTTAGTCCCGTTCTTGCAAGAGTTTTCCGGCCCCAGTGATGTCGGAGATTTAATGTTTTACCGGATTCCTGATATTCACGGTACACTCGTGAAATGGTAGTACAGGAGAATCCCCACTTCAACGCTACCTCGGAGGTGCTGTGTCCCATCGCTCGTACGCCGATTATAATATCACATTCAAACTCACTTACATCTTGATAGATACCGGCTCCCAGGTTTATGCCATATTTCTCGACTTTCGAAAGGTGTTCTACTCAGTTCCGCGCTGTCGCTTGCTCCAAAAAGTGCGCGCTTACGGTCTGTCTGATGACATATGCGGTTGGAGAGAAAGTTTTCTAAGAGACAGAGAGCAGTATGCCGTCCTGAATGGAGTAACTTCAACATAAGCAAGCGTAACTTCAGGTGTGCCCCAGGGCAGCGTATTAGGACCATTGCTTTTTACGATTTACGTAAACGATCTGGTTGATGGTATTGACAGCGGCATTAGACTGTTTGCCGATGATGCTGTAGTAACACAAGAAAGTTGTGAACAAATCAGTGAGGATTTGCAGAAAATAAAAGCATGGTGTAATGACTGCAGTTACCTCTCAATACCAGTAAGTGTAACCTACTGCGTATAACAAGGCGAAAATCCCCATTAATGTACGAGTACAAAATAAATGCCCAGTCTTTGGAAGCGGTAACATCCGTCAAGTATCTGGGTGTGTCTATTCGAAATGATCTCAAGTGGAATGATCAGATTACACAAGTAACGGGCAAGGCGAACTCTAGATTGCGGTTTATTGGTAGAATCCAGAAGCGAAGCAGTCCTTCAACAAAGGAAATTGCTTACAGTACGTTAGTTTGTCCAGTCTTAGAGTATTGTTCGTCTGTATGGGACCCCTAACAGTTCGATTTGATTCAAGAGACTGAGAAGGTCCAAAGAAGAGCGGCAAGAATCGTGACTGGTACATTTAGCCATCGCGAGAGCGTTACGAATCTCATAGAAAGTTTGAAGAGGGATTCAATTGAAGATAGACGACACGCAAAACGGAAGGGGCTGCTCACTAAATTCCGAAATCCGATCTTCGCCGAGGATTTAGTAGAGCATATATTATTAATACCAACTTTCAAATGGCGTAATAGTCACCATTCAAAGATAAGGGAAATTAGAGCTCGTAGTGAGGCGTTCAGACAGTCGTTTTTCCCTCGTGCGATCCGCGAGTGGAACAGAGGGCGGAAAATATGACTTTAGCGCTAATTGTGCCCTCCGCCACACACCGCTTGGTGGCTAGCGGAGTATATATGTAGATGCAGATTGTAGCAGCAGTTATCGATGTAGCACCTGCTCTCAGACATTTGTTGTCTCATATAGGCGTTGGCGACCGCAGAGCCGAATTCTGCCTGTTTACATATCTCTGTCTTTGAATACGTACGCCTATACCAGTTTCTTTGGCGCTTCAGTGTGTTTGTTTACTGGGGTGTAAAATAAAGTTTTATGTTGATTGTAAGCAGATACAGACAAAAATGAAGTAACTGTCCTGCTTTGGCGTAGAAACTGGTAGACATTTAGCGAGTCCAAAACATCCTCGTAAAACAGACAACATTGCAACTTACAATAAGGTGTGCATGAAAGCCGTCTGTTAGAAAACGTCTTTCATACTAAAAATCACTAAGGAGTCGTAAATCGCTAGCAAGATGCAAAGACACTCTATAAAATTTGCTCGTCTGCTGAACATGTCACATCTGTGGTCACATTGTAAGAGCATAACTGTACGTTGTACGTTTAGGCATAGCCCTATTCACCAATCACGTGACTGGATGCTTAACATTTGAGTCTGCTTGGCAATGCGAACGGTCAGACAAAACACCACTTCTGTTCCGCTGACCACTGTGACCAGTCGTATACTTCTCTTCCGAGGACACCAAGACTTCCGCACAGCCTAGTTGGTCATATCTAAGCTACAACTTTCAGGAATTCATGGTGAGAATGTTACTTGCTCGCATGATTTGGGGTAACATTGCATCTCATTATTTCCAGCTCTTTACACGCATATTCTTTCCGACCAAGGTTAAATCTGTTTCTTCGCATCTGTACTATGAACAGCGATTAATATCGATCGTTCATTCCGTCTCCGGCGGATACACGTCATCGTTCCGATTACTTTCCCACGCATTTAATGTTATCAGGGGAATGTGAGATTATACGGGGTTCCTTTATGTTCTATTTTTGATAATACTTGGCACTGTATTACCATGTGGTCCCATGATGGGCATAAGTAATCTTACTACCGAATTTTTAACTTCTTTATTGAATGTTAATGGGAAGTTATTTCAAATTCTCTTTAATTATTTTGCATCCAGAAGACACAAATTATGAAGTTTTTCATTGTTAATTTCAGCCAACGGCCTTGCCGCAGTGGTAACACCGGTTCCCGTAAGATCACCGAAGTTAAGCGCTGTCGGGCTGGGCTAGCACTTGGATGGGTGACCATGCAGTCTGCCGAGCGCTATTGGCTAGCGAGGTGCACTCAGCCCTTGTGAGCAAAATGAGGAGCTACTTGACTGAGAAGTAGCGGCTCCGGTCTCGGAAGCTGACATACGGCCGGGAGAGCGGTGTGCTGACCACATGCCCCTCCGTATCCGCATCCAGTGACACCTATGGTCTGAGGATGACACGGCGGCCGGTCGGTACCGTTGGGCCTTCATGGCCTGTTCGGGAGGAGTTTAGTTTAGTTTTTTTTATTGTTAATTTCAGTGTGTTCACTTAGCCTTTGCCTGAGTTCGTAGGTGATCCAAGCACAATTCACTAACAACGTGGCGTGACGTTCCAAATCAAAATTAAGGCGTATTATAACGAAATTTTTTAAGGTATATAAATGCACAGCTCCATTTCCCTTTCTTGTAAGGCCAAACAAGGAACTTTTATCTCAATATACACTCCCTGAAATGGAAAAAAGAACACATTGACACCGGTGTGTCAGACCCACCACACTTGCTCCGGACACTGCGAGAGGGCTGTACAAGCAATGATCACACGCACGGCACAGTGGACACACCAGGAACCGCGGTGTTGGCCGTCGAATGGCGCTAGCTGCGCAGCATTTGTGCACCGCCGCCGTCAGTGTCAGCCAGTTTGCCGTGGCATACGGAGCTCCATCGCAGTCTTTAACACTGGTAGCATGCCGCGACAGCGTGGACGTGAACCGTATGTGCAGTTGACGGACTTTGAGCGAGGGCGTATAGTGGGCATGCGGGAGGCCGGGTGGACGTACCGCCGAATTGCTCAACACGTGGGGCGTGAGGTCTCCACAGTACATCGATGTTGTCGCCAGTGGTCGGCGGAAGGTGCACGTGCCCGTCGACCTGGGACCGGACCGCAGCGACGCACGGATGCACGCCAAGACCGTAGGATCCTACGCAGTGCCGTAGGGGACCGCACCGCCACTTCCCAGCAAATTAGGGACTGTTGCTCCTGGGGTATCGGCGAGGACCATTCGCAACCGTCTCCATGAAGCTGGGCTACGGTCCCGCACACCGTTAGGCCGTCTTCCGCTCACGCCCCAACATCGTGCAGCCCGCCTCCAGTGGTGTCGCGACAGGCGTGAATGGAGGGACGAATGGAGACGTGTCGTCTTCAGCGATGAGAGTCGCTTCTGCCTTGGTGCCAATGATGGTCGTATGCGTGTTTGGCGCCGTGCAGGTGAGCGCCACAATCAGGACTGCATACGACCGAGGCACACAGGGCCAACACCAGGCATCATGGTGTGGGGAGCGATCTCCTACACTGGCCGTACACCACTGGTGATCGTCGAGGGTACACTGAATAGTGCACGGTACATCCAAACCGTCATCGAACCCATCGTTCTACCATTCCTAGACCGGCAAGGGAACTTGCTGTTCCAACAGGACAATGCACGTCCGCATGTATCCCGTGCCACCCAACGTGCTCTAGAAGGTGTACGTCAACTACCCTGGCCAGCAAGATCTCCGGATCTGTCCCCCATTGAGCATGTTTGGGACTGGATGAAGCGTCATCTCACGCGGTCTGCACGTCCAGCACGAACGCTGGTCCAACTGAGGCGCCAGGTGGAAATGGCATGGCAAGCCGTTCCACAGGACTACATCCAGCATCTCTACGATCGTCTCCGTGGGAGAATAGCAGCCTGCATTGCTGCGAAAGGTGGATATACACTGTACTAGTGCCGACATTGTGCATGCTCTGTTGCCTGTGTCTATGTGCCTGTGGTTCTGTCAGTGTGATCATGTGATGTATCTGACCCCAGGAATGTGTCAATAAAGTTTTCCCTTCCTGGGACAATGAATTCACGGTGTTCTTATTTCAATTTCCAGGAGTGTATTACGCCATAACTCATTATATGCGATATATTCCACGTGCGAGGGCTGTTCGGAAAGTAAGGAACGATCGGTCGCGAAATGGAAACCATAGTGAAAATCCGATGAAGCTTTGCACAGACGTATTGAGGAGCGTCTCTAGTATGCCCGTAGATAGTGCCACGTCGCTCTTCTCAGTTCTGGGCGCACAGTGAGCGCAAAAGTTTGCCTAGAAAATAGTGTTCCCCGCTAAGTATGAGTGCCTGCAGGGAGATTCACCTGATTTCGTGCAACTCCACGTAACGTAACTGTCAGGCAGGTCATTCTTCATCACAGTTCTCGGCCGTACACTGCAGCGGCAATGAGCACGCTCCTACAGCAGTTTCGATGGGAAGTGTTTGATAACCCACCACGCAGCAAGGACTTGGCCTTCTCCGATTCTTATCTCTGCTCTGATGAACCTCTGGCTATGAAGGCAAATTTTGTCACAGACAACGAGCTGCAATCGAGCGTAGAAAATTGTCGGAAAGAATAGGAAGCTGATTTTTATGACAAGGGTATCGGAAAGTCGGTACAATGCTATGGCAGATGTCTAAGCCGGAGAGGCGACTATGTAGATATGTAGCTGGAAGATGTAGGTAACTATTACAAATAAAATAGATTTTATTTTTACTGTGGTTTCCATTGCGCGACTGATCGTTAGTTATTTTTCTCCGAGTAGCCCTAATACATGTACTATATTACAGACTTGAAGATCGCAGCAAAATCTGTCGAAACTGCTTGTTGTAAATGAAGAAACATTTATGCGATCTTACTTTTAGAAAGTTTTTATCACACTTCCAAAGAGTGTTAGAATAATCTAATGTCTTAGTAATACTTTTTCATTATTTATATACATCCTCTTATATTTTCTGTTCTTCCGCCATTAAAGTCCTACCTACTACCGAATATTTTCATGAACAGAAGTCTAACCACGTTGCTTGTCATTCATGAGTCAAAACTGTTTTCAAGAAAAACTTTTTTTACAGCATAAATATTGAAATCTTTCCACTTGCGTACTCTACATTTAAATAGAAAGTAGGAGGTTTTCAGCATTTGTTCAAGTGAACCAGCAGTAGTCACTTATACTTCTCCCTCCCCTTCGCCTCCATTACGAAGTAAACCGTCCTTCCTCCTTACAAAGCGAACAAAATGTCTGAACAAATGTCCATTGTAAATGAGTGCATTATAAATGCAAACACTACGGTTTTTGTTAAAAATAAAACTCCTCCAGCTGTACTTAAGATTTTATATTTATTTGGCTACTAGTTTCGACGTTGCGTCAATGCCATCTTCAGGCCCGTACACATTGATGAAATCAATTGTGTGTGGCTCAGTACTAGAAGTCCACGGTGAGACCAACACGTGCTCCACATGGATGGCTCTGAGCACTATGGGACTTAACTTCTGAGGTCATCAGTCCCCTAGAACTTAGAACTACTTAAACCTAACTAACCTAGGGACATCACACACATCCATGCCCAAGGCAGGATTCGAACCTGCAGCCGTAGCGGCCGCGCGGTTCCAGACTGTAGCGCCTAGAATCGCTCGGCCACTCCAGCCGGAACCACATGGATGGCGGGCAGTAACTAGTGTGACACTATGACACTAGTTACTGCCCGCCATCCATGTGGAGCACGTGTTGGTCTCACTGAGGACTTCTAGTACTGAGCCACACACAAATGATTTCATCAAAGTGTACGGGACTGAAGATGGCGTTGACGCAACGTCGAAACTAGTAGCCAAATAAATATAAAATCTTAAGTACAGCTGTAGGAGTTTCATTTTTAACAAAAATTATACCAGCTATGTTCCACTTTCATCCAATTTGAATATGGATGCACGAAGATGAAACAATATAGTCTCTCAAAGTTCGATTCGCATGACGCTAATGCCGAAAGCGGAAAAGTTTATGGAAAATTGCACTTCTGACCATTAAATTTACAACACGAAAAGGGTTGCAGGCTATGAAAGTCAAATTGGCATGAAATGTATTACATACTTGGATATGCAAACGATTAGAATTCCAGTACAACACCACAACATAGGAGTAAAGCCATCTGCGTTATGTTGTTGTTGTTGTGGTCTTCAGTCCTGAGACTGGTTTGATGCAGGTCTCCATACTACTCTATCCTGTGCAAGCTGCTTCATCTCCCAGTACGTACTGCAGCCTACATCCTTCCGAATCTGCTTAGTGTATTCATGTCTTGGTCTCCCTCTACGATTTGTACCCTCCACGCTGCCCTCCAATACTAAATTGGTGATCCCTTGATGCCTCAGAACATGTCCTACCAACTGATCCCTTCTTCTACGCAAGTTGCGCCACAAACTCCTCTTCTTTCCAATTCTATTCAACACCTCTTCATTAGTTATGTGATCTACTCATCCAATCTTCAGCATTCTTCTGTAGCACCACATTTCGAAAGATTTTATTCTCTTCTTGTCCAAACTACTTATCGTCCATGTTTCACTTCCATACATGGCTACACTGCATGCAAATACTTAACAAATATCTCTTCTTCAGTAACGCTTTCCTTGCTGCATTATGTGTATAAGGAAACATTAGACAGCATATTTCACATTCAGAAGGTGCATTTGAACTTTGGCATTTTTAAGCGTCATGTATGATAGAACAAAAGGCTACCAGTCGTTTCAGAATTTGACAGCCTCGGGATTGAGGCCTATTGTGACTGTACTTTACCATGCCCCGAAATCATTGGTCTCATTGGCCAGGATACCACAACTGCCATGCAGATTTGGAAAAAGACGGATTCTGAAGGGCCATACTCAATGGCCTGCAGGATCTCCGCTGCCCCAAGAGACTAGCGCCCGAGAGCACTGACGTGTTGTCCACTCGACTTTACAGGACTGTTAAACCCATGTCAAGTACCTCGACTCGGGCAATACGCTTGTCTTAGCAAGACAAATGGATAGTACGAGGACATCTGGAGCACCACAGAGTACCTACACGGCGACCGTGGTTGTGGCTTCACTGGACGCAGCAGCAGAGATAGGTGCGTCGTTAGTGATGCACCCAATGACAACACTGGACGCAGGAGCGATACTACGTCATCTTTTCAGATGACCCCAGTCCTGCTTAGACAGTCACGATGGACTATCCTTTTATGGAGGTTCCGATAGCAATTAACCTTGTCAGATGACATTTGTCACATATGTGATGGTATGGATTGTCACTGGGCACGCAACACAATGACCTACGGATTGCATAGCCGGTAATTACGAGACCAGTCATTATATTTCTGCCATGTTAAGGCTGGTGGCTGGATACTCTCTTCGACGTCTCTGTCACGTTGTCTTTCAAGATATCACAAGCTGTCCCAGCTACATCTCGATACAGAGGGTATTCGGCTGGCCAGTGCTTTCTGTAGACCAGTCATCCACTGAGCTTTCTGTAGACCTGTCACCCACTGAGCTTTCTGTAGACCTGTCATCCACTGAGCTTTCTGTAGACCTGTCATCCATTGAGCTTTCTGTAGACCTGACATCCACTGAGCTTTCTGTAGACCTGTCACCCACTGAGCTTTCTGTAGACCTGTCATCCACTGAGCTTTCTGTAGACCTGTCACCCACTGAGCTTTCTGTAGACCTGTCATCCACTGAGCTTTCTGTAGACCTGTCATCCATTGAGCTTTCTGTAGACCTGACATCCACTGAGCTTTCTGTAGACCTGTCATCCACTGAGCTTTCTGTAGACCTGTCATCCACTGAGCTTTCTGTAGACCTATCATCCACTGAGCTTTCTGTAGACCTGTCATCCACTGAGCTTTCTGTAGACCTGTCATCCACTGAGCTTTCTGTAGACCTGTCATCCACTGAGCTTTCTGTAGACCTGTCATCCACTGAGCTTTCTGTAGACCTGTCATCCACTGAGCTTTCTGTAGACCTGTCATCCACTGAGCTTTCTGTAGACCTGTCATCCACTGATATCATCTGTCATACGTGGCCCCAGCCACTACAGCTGACGAAGTCAGGCATCGAGTTGAGGCAGAATTGAATGACATACCCATGTGTGTCCTCGAAGCCTAGCTCACTTAAGTACTATATTTCTGCCAGAGGTAGCAGCTATGTGTGCTGAATTTCGCACCGTGCACACCCACACTTCAAGTAAAATTAGTTTATTAACTTTATTTTACAAAGAGTTAATTTATAAGGTAATATTTGTATAGTTGGTGAAGGAAATGGATGCAGTAACATTCTTGAACTCAGAAGATTGTGTGCATTCATACTCTTAGGGCTCTCTTGAAAGTTTCTGATGTAGACATCACAATCGCTACTTCTCTTCACTTTAATATTACAGGTAGACAGCTTCATGCTCAGTTTAATATTTCTGCTTCTCCTTCAAAACAAGTTATTTCGTCCACAGTAGCCGCATATTTTGAAAGCAAGACGTAACCTGACAACCGAAGCACGTTTCAAAAAACACTGTACGTTTACATGGGAGCGAATGTGGAATGGAAACGGATTTACAGAATCGATTTTGGTGCGTTCACAACAACAAGAAACGCTCTCATGAAATCGGTTCACGAAATACTATTTTGGCAGTTCCATGTAAACAAGACAAGTCATGAGATATCTCCTAATATCGAGTCGGACCTCCTTCCGCCTGGCCTAGTGCAGCAACTCGACGTGGCATGAACTCAACAAGTCGTTGGAAGTCCCCTGCGGAAACACTGAACCACGCTGTCTCTGAAGCCGCCATAATTGCGGAAGTGTTTCCCGTGCAGGATTTTGTGCATGAACTCCTATGTCGATTATGTCCCATAAATGTTCGATAGGATTCACGTTAGGCGATCTGGGTAGCCAAATCATTCGCCCAAATTATCCAGAATGATCTTCAAACCTGACGCTAACAACTGTGACCCAGTCCATCGTTGTTTGGACGCATGAACTCCGCGAATGGCTGCAAACAGTCCTCAAGTAGCCGAACATAATCATTTCCTGTCAAGGATCGGTTCACTTGGACCAGAGGACCCAGTCCATTCCATGTAAACACAGCCCTTACCATTATGGAGCCACCATCAGCTTGCACAGTGTCTTGTTAACAACTTGGGTCCACGGTTTCGTGGTGTCTGCGCCACACTGTACCCCACCATCAACTCTTACCGACTGAAATCGCCACTCATCTGACCAGTCCACAGTTTTCCAGTTGTGTAGGCTCCAGTCGATATAATCACAAGCCTAGGAGAAGCGCCGCAGGCGATGTTGTGCTGTGAGCAAAGGCTGTCATAGCCCATTAACGCCAAATTTCGCCGCACTGTCCGAACGGATACGCTCATCGTACACCCCACACTCCCGCCGCAAATGCCTCTGCTCTCGATCGTTAAGTGAAGGGCGTCGGCCTCTGCGTTGTGCGTAGTGAGAGGTAACGTCTGACATTTGGTATTCTCGGCATACTTTGCCAGTGTGGATTTCGGACTATTGAATCCCCTAATGATTTCCGAAATGAAATGTCCCATGCGTCTAGCTACAACTATTAGTCCGCGTTCGAAGCCTGTTAGTTCCCGTTGTGCGATCATAACCACGTCGGGAAGCCTTTCACATGAACCGCCTAAGTACAGGTTCACAATTATTGAACTATGTGTAAAAAACGTAAATTAGTTACAAACTACGGCGTGCACACACTTCATTCAACATGTAAATGTCACTACAGATATTCGGATTTAGATATTTTCGACATCTCGCGGCTCTGTCTGCAACTGTATAAATATTGTTCAAATGTGTGTGAAATCTTATGGGACTTAACAGCTAAGGTCATCAGTCCCTAAGCTTGCACACTACTTAACCTAAATTATCCTCAGGACAAACACACACACCCATGCCCGAAAGAGGACTCGAACCTCCGCCGGGACCAGCCGCACAGTCCATGACGTATAAATATTAATTTTAATTTTAATAACCAACACTCTCAGTTGCAATGTTTACCTAGATTTACCTAGGTTTCAGTCGGGATAACCCAACCTTCTTCAGAACTGTGCTGGAACTGTACAGCACTCGTGGCTGCCGCATCGGTCGTGAAGTGGGACCGAGGCAGTTTCAGATAAGTTTTTACAGTCTTACGATAATTTATGGATTTGTAGTTTTAGCTTGACGATGTCCACTATGGACAAACGGTAGTTACTTTTATTCTGAAGAAGGTTGGGTTAGCCGGCCGTTGTGGCCGTGCGGTTCTAGGCGCTTCAGTCTGGAACCGCGTGACCGCTACGGTCGCAGGTTCGAATCCTGCCTCGGGCATGGATGTGTGTGATGTCCTTAGGTTAGTTAGGTTTAATTAGTTCTAAGTTCTAGGCGACTGATGACCTCAGAAGTTAAGTTGCATAGTGCTCAGAGCCATTTGAGCCAAGGTTGGGTTATCCCGACTGAAACCTAGATAAATCTAGGTAAACATTGCAACTGAGGCTGCTGGTTATTAAAATTAAAATTAAATTCGGATTTAGGTTATGACACGTTCGATATGCCTGCCATCACTGGCGATGATATGGCGCAGACGAATAGTAAAATTCTGCATGGCTCGCTGAAGTGTCAGAATATCGATGCTGTTGATAAACTCTTGAATAGCTGTTTTCAACTCAGAAATGGTTTTGGGGTTATTGCTGTACACCTAGTCCTTAATATAGCTCCACAAAAAGGAGTCGCACATGATCAGCCCCGGAGAACGTGGCGGCCAATCGAGGCCCATGGCAGAGACCTCTGGGTACCCCAGAGCCAGCATGCGGCCCCCAGAGTGCTCCTTCGGGACATGACTCTCCTTCTAAGATTGGGTCGAGCTCCGTCTTGCATGAACCACATCTTGTCGAAATAAGGGTCACTTTGGATAATGGGAATGAAATCATCTTTCAGAACCTTGACGTACCGTTCGGTAGTCACCGCGCCAGCACGGAATATCGCACCGATTATCCCGTGACTGGAGATTGCACCCACACGGTCACCCGTTGAGGCTGAAGAGACTTCTCTATAGCGAAATGCGGATTCTCAGTCCCCCAATTCGCCAGTTTTGCTTATTGACGACCGCAACCAGATGAAAGTGAGTTTAATCGCTAAACTAAACCATATAGCGCATACTAATTCCCATCACGCCCCGCGGTCAGTCGTAAAGTTCGAACGTCCTAACGCAAACCGTTCAGAAGTTATGACGATTTCATTTGACATTGTTCAATAATTGTCACCCTGTACAGACGACAGTTCCGCCAATGGACCGTCGTTTTATACCCTGTGTATGTTCATATCGCTATACCACGACTTTTGTCAGTTCAGTATCGTTAGAGACCTCAGCTGTTTGGCTTTGCAAATGGTTCGCGGCATTTAGTCGGGGACAAGACAGGCTGGCAGACGGTGCGCTAGCGGGAGGGAGGGAAGCGCCGGCCTTGAGCGGCGAGCGGCGCAGCCCGCAGGGGGCGTTGCGTGGCAGATAAACGCCCTCCTGACTCAGCCACCCCGGCAGACATCAGGTGGCACATCCGGGACCCCCTCCCTCCCCTGTCTGGCTGGGGTAGCGGCCGCAGCGCCGCCAAAAAGGCACAACACGAGTCTGTCCGCCGTCTGGCGCTGCCCTCACCTGGGCGCCCTCACCTCCTCCCTTTCAAAACTCCACACTCTTGCCTGCTGCTTTTCCCATTCCCACCGATTTACTTCTTCGTCGGAACACTGACGTCGGCACCTTGTGAATGTGGATGTCACAAATGCAGTGACTGTGAAATATTCTTTGCTGTTCAACCGGCAGCTGGTTTCATCCAGTCCTCTAACTCCCGGGTTATTCTCACCGCTACACAGGGTGTTCTAGCAGCCAATAAAATTCTAAAAATACAGTAGACTTGGCCGACAAATCACAGTCACTTAAGCACAGCTTCACAACTTGAACTTTAAAACGAAAATTACGGCTACATTACCAATATACGAAACGTAAATATATCACTGTAACCACATGGAGCTATGTTACCAATAAAAATTGGACATTTGTTATAGGAATTTGAATTAGTCTATACTACCAACAGATTTATTTTTAGAGAGGGTCGGCCTTGAGCAAAACACAATTTTTATTTTTGTTGCAACTTTCCTGGCAGATTAAAACTGTGTGCCGGACCGAGACTCGAACTCGGGACCTTTGCCTTTCGCGGGCAAGTGCTCTACCATCTGAGCTACCCAAGCACGACTCACACCCGCTCCTCACAGCTTTACTTCTGCCAGTACCTCGTCTCCTACTTTCCAAACTTTACAGAAGCTCTCCTGCGAACCTTGCAGAACTAGCACTCCTGAAAGGAAGGATAATGCGGAGACATGGCTTAGCCACAGCCTGGGAGATGTTCCCCAGATTTTTTTTTCTTTTTTTTTTCCAGTCACGTTTAGCTGAAGTTGCAGCATCATCGGTGTTCTTTTTTTCCGTTACAACAGGAGAAATGCTCTTCACTAGACGCACACATATAAATTTGAGTTTTTAAAACAGTTTTTACATATTTGAAAAACAGCTACCTTGTTACTACATGCTGTGGACTTATTTAATGCAATTGTTTTGTTTCACAGTTCGTCATCTGTGGCCATGTGGAACGTAATGTAGAAAAGTTATTTACTTTAAAATTTTACGACTGGGCTTGTTGTGGTTATGCCTACCATTAACTAATACTACGTGGAACAGTGCGAGTTTGTGTGTGTGTGTGTGTGTGTGTGTGTGTGTGTGTGTGTGTGTGTGTATTTGCAATATGTTTCAGCTACTTTTTATGTGTTTCCTCATTATCTTCACTGTGAAGGCCTGCTCAATGTGGCTTTCAGTATCACTGTTTACAAACTACAGAAACAAGATAGCAGACCGCTGCACAGTTTAATTTTTTCGGGCGGGAATTTTGAATCTTTGTGAGATGACAAACTGTGAGACAAAATAACTGCATTAAATAACATGCGAATCAAGGAAATCCACGGTTGCCGTAACAGGGTATATATACAAAACTTTGCTCGTTTTTCATATAAGTAAATACTTTCTCAAAAACTAAAATTTATTAGTGTACAAGTAGTAAAGAACATTTTTCTATTTTACAGAAAAACAAAAAGAAAAAACCACTGATGATGCTTCAACTTCAGCGAAACAAGTCTGGGAAATGAAAAGAAAAATTGTGTTTTTCTCGAGGAGGACTCTCTCCGAAAATAAATCTGTTTGCAAGCACATACGGGCAGAAGAATTAAAAATCAGTGGTGTGCAAAACTTTCGCTGAACAGTCCACTGCCAATTAACACATCTATCTATAGATAGAACGAAATGCTACAGTGTAATATAAAGGGTAACTAAACGAAATACACAGACGAAGACAAATGACACTTTCTTTCAAAGGCAATTATTGCAATGAAGCCACTGCAAGGCATTATTAAATTCTCTGCTATTCATTATGGTCCCCTGGACATTACAAAAGGCGGTATAAGGTCCTTAAAAGGCCGTGTGATCGGTACGTATGCCAGCGCATTCCGTACAACGTGCGTCCATTTTGGTCACAAGGTTGGTAAGGAGTTCTTGAGATAGGCCGTTCCATTCATCCACCAGCGTAATTCACAAGTGCTGCATGGTTGTTGCTGCGTGGCCATGTGCAATACGTCTCTACAAAGAATCACACACGTGCTCGTTGGGATTTAAGCGGAGAGAACGGGCAGATCAGTCCATTTCCTAAGTTTCGCTGCCATACGATAATTACAGCCCAAATTGGACCTAAGAGAGTAGCTGCAATCGAATTATAACCGTGTGATACCTCTCCACGCCACAACACCTGAACCACAAACAATCATGTTTCACAATGTTTCTGGATGCATTACGTGTTCCCACTTCTGGCCATGAGACGGCACGTCTATCATCAATATTGAGAATGAATATGCTCTCATCAGAGGAGAACGAGCTATCCCACTCCTCGCTGATTCAGCACCTATGCTCTTGGCACCACTGAAAAAGGTGCCGCCGAAGTGCGGGTGTCAACGGAACAACACGTACTGGTCGTCGAATAAAGAGACCACCCCATGCAGGCGCCATGCCACAGTGGAGCGTGTGACTGTGTGCCTTGCCGTCGTCTTAAATTTGGATGCAATTGCAACAGCTGTTTCACGTGGTTCCCTCCATGCCTGTTGCACAATGTAGAGGTCATTTGTTACTCCAGTTGAGCGTGGTCCACTTCTTCGGGCTGCAGCCTGTGGTTCGGAACGCTCCCCAAGCTTGTGAAAGAATGCTGTGGGCAATACCAAACTACTGGACTGCATTCGACACACACTTCTTCAGTTTCACGATGATTCTTCCGCCACTGAATTGATCCCAATTATGTCTCAGGGCCATGTCATAGCGAAGGATACACTACAGTGCATCGTAGCTGCTCTCTGGTTGACCACATGCTCTTTTCCTTCCGTTCCCCAAGCTACCGCATGTTGAGGTGCCGGCCCTATTTGGCGTTATACTTTTGCTGACCTCAGGCCGTAGGAAGTCCAGCTTTCTGTGCACGGCTGAGAGACCTTTGGCAACATTTTCCCGCACTTTCAATTATTTCCACCTAGAAGGTAATATGCTACTCGTATGTTGTGTTGTGTTGTATTGTATGTTAACCGGGGGCCTAGAAACGACGGAGAGGCTCCGTCCCAGTCGCAGCAGCAGTGGTCCACAACCCCACGACGACTACCGCAGTCCGCTTCACCCCTCCGCCGCCCCACACAGAACCCAGGGTTATTCTGCGGTTCGGCCCCCAGTGGACCCCCCCCCCCCCCCATTCACCCCCCACCCCAGGGAACGTCTCACACCAGACGAGTGTAACCCCTATGTTTGCGTGGTAGAGTAATGGTGGTGTACGCGTACGTGGAGAACTTGTTTGCGCAGCAATCGCCGACATAGTGTAGCTGAGGCGGACTAAGTGGAACCAGCCCGCATTCGCCGAGGCAGATGGGAAAACCGCCTAAAAACCATCCACAGACTGGCCGGCTTACCGGACCTCGACACATGTCCGCCGGGCGGATTCGTGCCGGGGACCAGGCGCTCCTTCCCACTCCGTAAAGCCGTGCGTTAGATCGATCGGCTAACCGGGCGGGCAATATGCTATGTTACTTATCTATCTCTTTCTTAAGTTTTCGAAAGCAATCTATTGACTGTCATACCTACAAAATCGTGCTTTAACTACAAACATTGTTCATACCACCGTCTGTCTTCATCACGATAACTAATATGTAAATAAAGTTTGCTAAGTGTAAATATTACATGTAAGGGGGGAAAAAAAACAAGGTACTTTAGAGAAATGCCTTCAGTTCCACTGCTTGCAGGGACGACTATGGCCGAAAATAATTTCCCGTAAATCATTTCTTGTATGTAAAAACAATGTATGTGTGTCTGAGCAGTTCCGTGACTTATGACAGACACTATCCTAACCAAGGAAAAATACCCGTTATCGCTTTGTGATAGGTGCCACGAAAATCCTATAGTTGGCCACATATTCGCTTGCACCTTAACAACTGAAAGTATGTGAGTGGATACGTAACAACCTGATTATCACGTGAAAGCTGTCACACATCATAAGATTAATGATTTTTATGTTTATCGATGGTCGAAATTAGCCTTTTTTCTAAGAATAAAGTAGCATAAAAACTTAGTCTTGAAAATGGTAAGGGTTCTGGGAAATCAGTAGCTGCTTTCCAGTCGCCTGCTTGAGGACTTCTCACTTGGTTGCAGTGGGCAATGCACCCAGCTAAATGCGCACATTGACGGGATAAGTGTGCCTGCTTCCGACAACAAACCAGAAACGCTTTTTGAGTCCACATGCAGAATCGGCTAACCGCAGTAAACTGAGTAAGGCAAGACAGAAAGAAGAAGAATCTACACTCGAAAAAAGGAACAAGCACTGACTTCCCCAACGATTAAAAGAAACAAATTTCCCTCATTTACATGTTCGCTTACAAGGAAACCACACGGCAATCGGATTTTTGCATTTTTTGTAGTATTTTTTTTTCGACAGACAACTTGGCAATGTGACAGAAAGGTAGCCGCCTTCAAGGAATACTGGGTTCGATCACCGGCAGATGCAAAATTTTAACAAAGGTACAAGTTCTACGAGCACTTTCGTGAAGCGCAAAATAAGAATGAAAACAAATTATTTCTGACATTTAAAAAAAATTTAAGCCTTATTTTCTGAAAGATTGATAATTAACAATTTATGTTTGCAATGAAAACTGGATTTTTGTCTGTGATATGTAACTGTAAGTAAGAAGATACGCATTTTTCATAAAAATGACAGATACATGTTAATTAGCATGTATTTAATTGATGTAGGTATCCGAACTGAACGAAAAATAAACGAAAAAATTAAGGATCGAAACGAGACGTGATCACTTGATCAAGAGTCTAGAGCGCTACTAATTTTTGCCATCTTTATGTACTTCACGCTTCACGGAAACAGCCGTAGAAAATTCATCTTCGTTTAAAAATTTGCATCGTCCGGAAACCTAACCTTTTTTATTGCAATCCAGAACCACTATGTGGCAGGCGAGCATCATATCATAGAGCCGTGCATCCTGTCAAAAAATATTGACCTTCCTTTAGGGCATTAAAGTGGTTCGGAACACTTCAAAGTCGATTTTCTGGAGAATTTTTAGAGTTGCATCGAACTAGCCTGGGAAACCGATGTTTGAATTTTGAACTTTATGTACCATATGTATAAAAAAAATACAAAAATCAAGTGGCTGTGTGATCTCCATGTTAGAAAAAGTCTGCAGACCAGTGTTCATTATCCTAGAGCTTAGTTTATTACTGAGAATGTTGACTGCACTCTTCGATTTTGTATCTTGTCTACTAAGGCACTGTAAAAGTTGTGGCAGTTTCTTGCTAAGTAGCTGTTAAATCAGTTCCCTGACAGTTGTAAATTATCCCAGTGAAAGCTTTTCAAATTATGTATATCTGTGAGTTTAAATTTATTTAGGAATTATCGTAAAGCAATGTTCTAAAGCACTGATCTACACTAATTATCATTATTGTATTAAAATATTTTATACTTTTAACTACTGACATTCTTAAAATCAATCGATAAAATTCCCTAAAATGAACGGAATATGTAATGGTGAGTATCGGCAGTTTCACAGCAACGGCAGTAAGATAAGGGTTCAACGACCCGTCGACATCGAGGTCACTAGTGACGGAGCACAAGCTCAGATTGATTCAATGATGGGAAAGGTAATCGGCCGTGCCCTTCCAGAGAAACCATTCGGCCTTTGCCTGGAGCGAAAATCTAAATCAGGATGGCTGGACGATTTGAACCTTCATGCTCCAGAATGCGAGTCCATTGTTCTAACTGGGTGTGTTCATCCTGGTGGCTTACGGACCACACACGCGAGTCACTGTTGCCATGACGCTGTCGAAGTTCAGGACTGCATACGCCGATTCAATTTAGTTTATTTTTTCGACTGAACTAATGGTGTGGTAGCACATTTGAGTAAGACATGGTTAAAAGGAAAGTAACCACGAAATTTTAATTCTTTTATTTATAATTATGAATTAAGGATGGGTCCATTTTTTGCAAGTACACAAATGATTTTTTTAGAAAACGTGAGTACACAAAGTCAAAGTAAGAAATATAATCCATGAATAACAAATTAGTTCGCCATATCTAAGCTTCACAAAACTTTTCATGGGTTCAGCCTAACAACCCAAAAATACGTTCGGTAAAAAACAACAAGCTTGTCACACCTAAGGATAGCCAGATACTACTACAATGGTAAGGTCAAAAACGGGCATACGCCACGAATTTTACCGGAGTATATATTTTAGAGATTGGATAGTAAAAAGTTCAATGCAGACGGTTTTCTAACATCCCTGCTGTTTGCAGTGACATGGTGTACTAATCGACATAGAAGTTTTCGGGGTATGGTACCGCGTCATATTGTATAAAACTACTGCTGGAGAAGACCAACGTTTCGGCCACGGTTGCAGCGGCCTTCTTCTGACGTATGGTTTTATACAATATGACGCGGTACCATACCCAGAGAACTTTTATGTCGACATACTCTGGCCGCGGAAGCTTACGCAGTTATATGGTGTACTAATTTCGACCTGTGGCTGATTTTAGTTGGCAGCGAAAGAACACACGCAGTATAAAATGCGAAGTGCACATACTATTTAAATGACAACAAAATCTGATGTATCGTATTCCTTAACCCAAAAATAACTTCCATGTATGAATTTCAGGAAAATAACAAATGAAAATTCACCGAAGATGCCACAGCTGTGGTGAACCATGTTTGGGTGACAAAACAGAACATTTCAAAAAGATGAATCCGTCTTAATAATTATTTTTCTGCAAGCACGACAACTGCGACCAGAGCTCCAATACCATACTTTTGTTTATATTTTTATCTTACTCGTTTTTATAGTTTTTTGTACAGTAATTCTGACGATGAAGGCGTCTCCCTTCGAAACAAGTAAATTTTAGTGGTTTTGCACTGTGAAAGATGGTTAGGCATACACTTTAACATATAAAGGGTGTCCCAGGAGGAATGGTCGATATTCAGGGGTATGACAAGAACGCTCATTTGAAGCAAAAAACACTTCATATTGACACGTGACCAATACCAAGAGCTTTCAGAGGCAGAACACATTTGTAACGAATACGAGTGGACCCAACATTGAACCCTGTGGAACTCCCTTTGTGACTTCTCCCCAGTAAAATTAACTGGCCATCAATATCGTCAGTCCTTGCACAATTAGATTTTTGTGAATAGTGCTGAGTGAAGTCTGAGGTGCACAAACGAAAGGTGAATATGGGAGATGCCCTCTTCAGGGAATGTGCAGAGGCAACACAACATATTGTCGTCGGAGTCCACATTTGCACTGAAGTTGACATGGCATACTCGAACATTTATGCGAACTGTACAACAGCTGTAATGCGACAAGTATGATAATGCTTCGAGGTAAACGTGGCTGGTTGGCTGATGCGGGGAGGGGACCAAACAGCGAGACCACCGGTCCCATCGGATTAGGGAAAGATGGGAAGGAACTCGGCCGTACCATTTCAAAGAAAACATATGGGCATTTGCCTGAAGCGATTTAGGGAAATTATGGAAAACCTCAATCAGGGTGGCCAGAGGCGGATTTGAACCGTCATCCTCCCTAATGCGCGTCCAGTTGAAACCTCCCCTTATTTAATTTATGAATTACTGTGCTGGTAAACACCTTACGTTATTTGATTTTCAAACAGCTGAGCAGAACTGTACGTACTCAGACATTTCTCTCTTGACTTATTCTGATCAACACTAAACTGACACACAATACTTTTAGCGCAACGCAATCTCACATTCAATAATCCCTACAAAGGAATGGCCCTGACTAACAATAACCTATACTTTTCATGAATCACTTACCTCACAAAAATCTTCGTTACTCGAGCTACTGCAATACAGCGAGCGCCAATACTGCCAGCTAAATAAAATATTCTAACTACAGAAGACACTAACTACTGATAGGCACAGACAGCAAATGAAAGATTTTGATAGAGAACAAACAATGTATTTACCTTAATAATGTTCAAAAGTCGTAATATATTCAGTTTATGACATCCAGTCTTACAAACTTCCTTTTTCTGGCGGACACACGTCCAGATCGTCCGCTCTCAAAATTCTGCCATCTCTCTCCCCACATCCACCACTGCTGGCGGCTCACCTGCAACTGCGCAACGCTACGCGCTTTTCCCATCCAACTGCCCAACACTACAATAGCGAATATTCCAACAATGCCAACCAACCACAGACTGCACACAGCACAGTCAGTGATTTTCATACAGAGCGCTACGTGGCGTTACCAACGTAAAAACCTAAACAGCCTACTTACACAGTGTGCGCCACCTTGCTCGGTAGGAAACGTGATATTCTGCAAACCACTTGTAATGTTTTCTAAACGTTATACACGTTTACCAAGTGTAAACTTGGCAATGTACTGAACTGCACAGAAAATAAATAACAATGTAGATCAAATGTGTTCTATCTCGGAAACTATTATAGGGCATATGTCAACAGAAGTTTTGCGTCAAATGATCGTTCCTTCGTACACATGAATATTGCACATTCCACGTGGGAGCTACGACCTCACATCTATTATGGATAAAATCAAAACAACTTTTGAGATACGCTATGGAGCCTGGACCTCATGCGCGAATCGAGGGCTTCCAAAACGGCCGGCGGGCTGCATGGAACCGGTAGCAAGCAGCGTCCGGAAGCTGAGGGGCGATGGTAGCGGCGCTGCTGTCGTTGGCCGGAGCTGACCGCCGTGGAATATCCGCGAGCCGCCAGCGCGGCCACGGCCTGTACCGTTAGCGACCTCGTTCTGAGCCTCTGGCGGTGGCGGTGGCGGCGGCCTCTGGCCACCAAACAACCGCTGCAGCGGCTCCCAACTGGAGCTGGAACTGGTACCACGTGCTCTGCACTCCCACTACGGCACCCTAAATTCAAATACGTTTTTATAACCAACTTTTTTCTTTTTTTCTGAATGGTCAGATGCGGTCCTCCAGGACTAACTCGCCTCTACTAGTCTCTTCTTCTAAGACTAATACCTCCACGCAACGTCCCCAATTATACATTGGATGTACACTACTGGCCATTAAAATTGCTACACGAAGAAGAAATGAAGATGATAAACGGGTATTCATTGTACATATATATTATACCAGAACTGTCATGTGATTACATTTTCACGCAATTTGGGTGCATAGATCCTGAGAAATCAGTACCCAGAACAACCACCTCTGGCCGTAATAACGACCTTGATACGCCTTCGCATTGAGTCAAACACACCTTGGATGGCGTTTAAAGGTAGAGCTGCCCATGCAGCTTCAACACGATATCACAGTTCATCAAGAATAGTGACTGGCGTATTGTTACGAGCCAGTTGCTCGACCACCATTGACCAGACGTTTTCAGTTGGTGAGAGATCTGGAGAATGTACTGGCCAGGGCAGCAGTCGAACATTTTCTGTATCCAGAAAGGCCCGTACAGGACCTGCAACATGTGGTCGTGCATTATCCTGCTGAAATGTAGGGTTTCGCAGGGATCGAATGAAGGGTAGAGGCACGGGTCGTAACACATCTGAAATGTAACGTCCACTGTTCAAAGTGCCGTCAATACGAACAAGAGGTGACCGAGAGGTGTAACCAATGGCACCTCACACCATCACGCCGGGTGATAAGCCAGTATGGCGATGACGAATACACGCTTCCAATGTGCGTTCACCACGATGACGCCAAACACAGATGCGACCATCATGATGCTGTAAACAGAACCTGGGTTCATCCGAAAAAATGACGTTTTTCCATCCGTGCGACCAGGTTCGTCGTTGAGTACACCATCGCAAGCGCTGCTGTCTGTGATACAGTGTCAAGGGTAACCGCAGCCATGGTCTCCGAGCTGATAGTCCATGCTGCTGCAAACGTCGTCGAACTGTTCGTGCAGATGGTTGTTGTCTTGCAAACGTTCCCATCTGTTGGCGCAGGGTTCGAGACGTGGCTGCACGATCCGTTACAGCCATTCGGATAAGATGCCTGTCATCTCGACTGCTAGTGATACGAGGCCGTTGGGATCCAGCACGGCGTTCCGTATTACCCTCCTGAACCCACCGATTCCATATTCTGCTAACAGTCATTCGATCTCGACCAACGCGAGCAGCAATGTCGCTATACGATAAACCGTAATCGCGCTAGGCTACAATCCGACCTTTATCAAAGTCGCAATCGTGATGGTACGCATTTCTCCTCCTTACACGAGGCATCACAACAACGTTTCACCAGTCAACGCCGGTCAACTGCTGTTTGTGTATGAGAAATCGGTTGGAAACTTTCCTCATGTCAGCACGTTGTAGGTGTTGCCACCGGCGCCAGCGTTGTGTGAATGCTCTGAAAAGCTAACCATTTGCATAACAAATCATCTTCTTCCTGTCGGTTAAATTTCACGTCTGTAGCACGTCATCTTCGTGGTGTAGTAATTTTAATGGCCAGTAGTCTATTCCAACCTTTCTCGTCCCCTACACGTTTACTCTTTATTGCTCCCTCTAGGACCATGGAATTTATTCCACGATATCCTATCATCCCTCTTCTTGTCAAAATTTTCCGCATAATCCACTCGTCGTCGATTTAGCGGAGAGCTTCCTCATTTCCTATCTTACCAGCCTACCTAATTTTCAACACCCATTTATAGCACCGCAACTCAAACTCTTCGATTCTCTTCTTTTTCGGTTTTCCCACAGTCCTTGATTCACTTTCTCACAATGCTGTGCTCAAAATATAAATTCTCAGAAATTCAACCCCCACATCGAGGTTACTGTTTGATACCAGCAGATTCTCTTGGCCCGGAATGCCCTCGTTTCCTGAGCTAATTTGCTCTTTATGTCCTCCTTGCTTTGTCAGACATCCGTTATTTTGCTTCCAAGATAATGTAATTCCTTCATTTCATCTGCTTCGTGGTCAGTAATATTGAAGTCTATCGGTAATCTTGCTGTGTTGCCCTCATTACTTTCCTCTCCCTTCGGTCACTCTCATTTCATATCCTGTACTCATTAGACTGTGTCGTTCCACTCAACACATGCTGTAATTCTTCTTCACTTCCAGTACGGATAGCATAGTCATCAGCGAATCTATATTATCGATATCCATTCACCAGGAATTTTAACCCTAGCAATACCAAGACATTTTCCATAATGCGCATTATCAGGGGATGGTACTTTGCGCGGTACTTTGCGCGCACCCTAAAAATTTTTTTAAAAGATCGTTAATTGTTGTTCAATTATATTAACAACAAAATTTTTAAAGAAGTACTGTTAGGTTCCAGAACCTGAAAATACCTTTTAACAAATTCCTAGCAATATCAATGCATTTTCATTAACTTACATATCGACTTTACGACCGCCACAAAAAAATATTAAAAATGCAAATTTCGTTCATTCTTGTTGACTTTTACTCTCTTTGTAAAGAGATAATGACCTGCTCGTAAGGTCCTGAACCTGAAAATATTTAATACGATCTTCACTGGCAAAAACGAAGCTTAAATAAATGAGTTAATTTTTACAAAAAATTTAAAACGTAAATGGAATCTGGTAGAAGAATTCATTAAAAACAATAAACATGCTATTCAAAACTTTAAAATGTAGAGGAACTTCCTAGATTACACTACTTTCAAAAGGTGGACATAAAGTACCCTCCCCCCGTCCCTCTTGGTATTGCGAGGATGAATCCTATTCTTAGAGCATTGTTTTATTTCCGTCATTGCTTTGATGGTCTATAAATTGGACAGTAAAGGTGTAAGACTGCTGTCTTGTACCCTTCTTAATCCGATCACTCCCTTCTAGGTACCCCATTCTTATTGTTCCCACTTGATTCTTGTACGTCTTGCATATAACCCGTCTTCCCCTACAATTCAAAACCATTTTTCTGAGAATTTGGATCGTCGTGTATCATTACACACTGTCGAGTGTTTATTGTATATTGACAAGTTCTATGAACGTGTCTTGGCTTTTTTAAATATTGCTTCTGTTGCCAGGTGCATCGTCAGAACTGACTGTCTGGAGCCTTTACCACTCGTAAAGCCAAGCTGTTGGTAAACCACCCGCCCGGCAGAAAGGCAAGGGTCTCTGGTTTGAGTCCCGGTCCGGCACACAATTTTAATCTGCCACGAAGTTTCATACCAACATACACTCCACTGCACAGTGAAAATTCATTCCTTATGACATTAGTGTCAAATCGGGTTTCTCAGGTCGAAGTGCAGACACACCTCCAGAAATTATTGATTATTGCGCTGATGCAAACACACGCAACAGGGCTAATTCATTGAAGGTCACATTTTCAGCTACCTGAAAAATGCATGGTTTCGAAATAACCGGGACAGATATATTAAAAGTTCTTCGGCTGCGTAGTTAACTTACGAATACTTTTGTCAATAGTTCGTTGCCTTCATTCACAATGTTTTGTTTTACTGCTGTAGTCGAAAGCGTTTCGTAGCTACTACGCCTTTCTCGTGTACTATAAAGACATTTTATGGGTGTTATATCTTTCTCATTTCATCAGGAATCAGTAAAAAAGCGACATACTGCTAGGTGATAAGGTGAAACATATCACGCCTAAAAAAAGTATTTGTAATCCTTGAGAATGGAGTTGTAGCTCTGAAATGCAATGGACTAAAGCAGTTAATAAAATTTTGTAACAAATAATTCCTAATTTATAGCTTAGATTCACAGACAGCCGTTAATGAAATAACTGTTAATAGCCGCATATTCATGTTGTTGTTCTAACTTCAGTTTTCATTGATGTTTCGAATATTTCTCAGTCCAAACTTTCTTTTCGGTGTGGGGCATTAGGCACTGTAAACACTCATTAACTGATTAATGCTTCATATAATTATAGAAATGAAGTTCTACCTTGAGCAAACACAAATTCTCCTTCTACGTCCATACAAGTTTCTGTGAAGTTCCAATAACGTCAGAGGATTCATATTATTTTCTGTCAAACAACAAGTAAAAAAGTTGCATGATGACGCATACGGTTACGAAGCAGGTTCTGCATTGGACGCAGAAGAATGAGTGGGCTCTATTCCAGAGCTCCCTAGCAAATACCCGCTAAAATATAAGCCAGGTCCTCTGTGTGGTGACTAGCCACCAACACCATTTTCTGGTAAGAGAAAGAAACCAAAAACAAAGAAAGGTTCCTAAATTTATCGTTCTGTCGATGTATAGGTTATTTGAGGCAGAGGACTAACATGTACTGGTCAGTAACTGAGGAAGAAAACGACCGTGGCTGCGCGGGGTAGCCGTGCCGTCTAGGGGGTCTCGTCACGGGTCGCGCGGCTCCCTCGGTTAGAGGTTCGAGTCCTCCCTCGGGCATGGGTGTGTGTGTTGCTCTTAGCGTAAGTTAGATTAAGTAGTTTGTCAGCTTAGGGACCGATGACCTTAGTAATTTGGTTCCATAAAATCTTCCCGGAAATTTCCAAATTTTCCAGCGATCGTGGACTTTTTCAGGGAAACATCCCCCGATTTGATTTTTAAAGTAACCACTAAAACTTAAATCAGAATCTACTGGCAACGAACCTATCTCTACCCTTTCCCGAATAATAGCCTCGCACGTCAAATACCACGGGTATAAATGTAGGAATATGGGAGACATTAAGAAATGTAAAAAATTTGTACTTCAGTTTATTGTAATCTACAACATAAATACAAAAAAAAACGCGCTCCAAGAAGGAGTTACCCGAATGGGGCAGGAATCGGTAGATGGTGATAGACGAGTGCGTGTACAGGGAAACAAACGATTACGATTTCAGAAAAATTTGATGACTTATTCAAGAGGAAGAGCGTCACAAATTGAGCAAGTCAATAACGCGTCGGCCCACCTCTGCCCCTTATGTAAGTCTTTCTTCGGCTTGGCATTGATTGACAAGTTGTTGGATGACCTCCTGAGGGAAACCACGCCAAATTCTGTCAAACTGGCGGGTTAGATCGTCAAAATCCCTGCCCTGCCCATAATACTCCAAACGTTCTGAAATGGAGAGAAATATGGCTACCTTGTTGGCCAAGGTAAGGTTTGGCAAGCGCGAAGACAAGCAGTAGGAACTCTCGCCGTCGACAGACGGGCGTTATCTTACTGAAATGTAAGCCCAACATAGTTGCCATATAGGGCAACAAAACGGGGCGCAGAATACCGCTGTGCTGTGAGAGTGCCGTGTGGCAACCAAAGGGATCATGGTATGAAAAGAAATGACACCCCAGACCCTCACCTTGGCTGTCGGTCCGTATGGCCCCACGCTGTCCAGGGCGTGCCCAGACACATCTTAGCTGATCATCGGGGCTGAGTCCAAAACGGGACACATAACTACATCTACATCTACACGACTACTCTGCAAATCACATTTAAGTGCCTGGCAGAAGGTTCATCGAACCACCTTCATAATTCTCTACTATTCCAATCTCGTATAGCGCGCGGAAAGAATGAACACTTATATCTTTCCGTACGAGCTCTTATTTCCCTTATTTTATCATGGTGATCGTTCCTCCCTGGGTAGGTCGGTGTCAACAAAATATTTTCGCATTCGGAGGAGAAAGTCGGTGATTGTAAATTCGTGAGAAGATTCCGTCGCAACGAAAAACGCCTTTCTTTTAATAATGTCCAGCCCAAATCCTGTATCATTTCTGTGACACTCTCTCCCATATTTCGCGATAATACAAAATGTGCTGCCCTTCTTTGAACTTTTTCGATGTACTCCGTTAGTCTTATCTGGTAAGGATCCCACACCGCGCAGCAATAATCTAAAAGAGGACGGACAAGCGTAGCGTAGGCAGCCTCCTTAGTAGGTCTGTTACATTTTCTAAGTGTCCTGCCAATAAAACGCAGTCTTTGGTTAGCCTTCCCCACAACATTTTCTACGTGCTACTTCCAATTTAAGTTCTTCGTAACTGTAATACCTAGGTATTTTGTTGAATTTACGTCTTTTAGATTAGACTGATTCATCGTGTAACCGAAGTTTAACGAGTTCCTTTTAGCTCTCATGTGGATGACCTCACACGTTTCGTTATTTAGGGTCAACTGCCAACTTGCGCACCATTGAGATATCTTTTCTAAATCGTTTTGCAATTTGTTTTGATATTCTGATGACTTTATTAGTCGATAAACGACAGCATCATCTGCGAACAAGCGAAGACGGCTGCTCATATTGTCTCCCAAATCGTTTATTTAGATAAGGAACAGCAAAGGGCCTATAACACTACATTTGGGAACGCCAGAAATCACTTCTGTTTTACTCGATGACTTTTCGTTAATTACAGCGAACTGTGGACTCTCTGACGGGAAGTCACAGAGCCAGTCACTTAACTGAGACGATATTCCATAAGAACGCAATTTCACTACGAGCCGCTTGTGTGGTACCGTGTCAAAAGCCTTCCTAACTTCCAGGAATACGGAATCGATCTGAAATCCCTTGTCAATAGCACTCAACACTTCATGTGAATAAAGAGCCAGTTGTGTTTCACAGGAAAGATGTTTTCTAAACCCATGTTGACTGTGTGCTAATAGACAGTTTTCTTCGAGGTAATTCATAATGTTCGAACACAATATATGTTCTAAAATCCTGTTCCATATCGACGTTAACGATATTGGCCTGTAATTCAGTGGATTACTCCGACTACCTTTCTTGAATATTGGTGTGACCTGTGCAACTTTCCAGTCTTTGAGTGCGGATCTTTCCTCGAGCGAACGGTTGTATATGATTGTTGAGTAGGGAGCTAATGCATCAGCTTACTCCGAAAGGAACCTAATTGATATACAGTCTGGATCAGAAGACTTGCTTTTATTAAGTGATTTAAGTTGCTTCACTACTCCGAGGATATTTGCTTCTACGTTACTCATGTTCGCAGCTGTTCTCGATCCGAATTCTGGAATATTTACTTCATCTTCTTTTGTGAAGGCATTTCGGAAAGCTGTGTTTAGCTGACTGAAGACAATTCTACTCCAGTAAGTGACGTTCCAGGCCGAATGTGCCGGACACTACTACAAAGGGGCTTGTAGATGTACAGAGGTCAAAGTTAGTCGACGCAAGGGGCGCTGTGAGCTTAGCCCCCTGTTAATGGTCCTTGTGGTCACTGAAGCACCAGTTCCATGACCAATCGACAATAATAATGACGAATCCTGGGCGCTGTGTTCCTGTATGAAAACTGACTGGTCCTCAAGTTCTCTTGCCTTGAGAGGTGGCATGAGCCCCCTCTCATATTTCTATCTTACGGTTTTCCTCTCTAATTGCATGCAGTGAAAAGTCGCTATTCCTTCACACGCGGACTTCTCACGCAGCGTCTCTCGTCACCCGGGTGGTCCGGTGACAGGCGGGCCCTGCTGATCTGGAAAGCGTTAAGCCAACGGGTGTGCGGAAGTCGAGTGAATGCTTTTCAGACGCCGACATTGTCACAAGACACGCCCGGAGGGGTCTGAAGTAGCGGCTGGGCTAGAGGTTCCGTTACTTCGCAGAAACTTAGCGAAAACACTTTCTGGCGGGCTAACAGCGAGGCGTGGGAATGACTTGTGTACCCAGGCAGTTGTGGCGGGAAAATTCTCGCGCTTTCTGCAAAATAGTAACTGTGATTGGCTTGCTCAGGGCATAGCTCCGTGACGTAGTAAAATCAGCGCAGAAATTGGCGCCAAGAATCTCCATTGGTGGAATGGTAGTGCTCCGGCAATAGAATGGAATTTTCCGCCGGTTTTCGAGTTGCTGATTGGAACGTTTAACCACGGCCACTGTCGTGGGGGCGGGAATGTTGTGTGTTCGGCCTGTACGGGTGCTCTAGGTAGTCGGCTCTCGCCTTTCGGTCGAGGACGTCGAAGCAACCAGCCATCGCCTCCGGTACGCCAGTAGTTAAGAAGACAGTTTGGTAATGTATGTCCGCAGCACTGGCAGATAGGGATTTTCCTAGGTGATAATCAGAGCTCAGCAGAGTGCGCCTGTTCGTCTTTTTCTAACTTTGTTCTGTCTTGAGTAGCAGCAATTAATGTTGGGTTAGCTGTGTGTCTCTCTTAAGATTTGAGTGGCAAGGAATTGGCTCCATATCCCACTTCGTCTTAAACCTCACAATCTAGTTTAGGGACAACTTCACCTTCATAGCGTTTGTTTGAGTATCCAATTTGAGCCAATTTGATGTATTATAAATGTTTCATGTGTTTTTGTTTATTATTTTGTGTTTAGTCTTAATAAATCATATTGTTATTTTGGACAGAACTTTCATTCTGTTAATCGGTAGAGCAACCCCATCATTCCTCACTATGTTAATGAAACCTTCGTTTATCTAACTTATTTATCAAATTAAATTATTGAAGGTGCCAAATTCTCTTCTACTCCACTGGGAGGGTTGATTAGAGTCAGTTCGCGTATTTTTTTTTAATCCTTGTGCAACAGCAAAAGTTGGAGTTAGAATAGGGGGGGGGGGCTTAGAGCATCATTTACATATGTAGATTCTAGAATAATTGAGTGTTAAATACACTGCTAGCCCCTGCACCTCGCAGCCTGTCTAGGTCAATAGCTTTCGTCTTGACACAGTTCGGCCATGGTTCACCCATTCCTGCCAACATCGCTCCGCTCAAACATTTGTATTCGCTAATTTTCCCAATCAGCTTTTGAGCCCAACTACACGTCCTCTCTTAAAGGTTGATATCTGCATATATTCTTCACGCGTCAATCTGCGAGACTTCGTTAATGCCTAACTGGGTAGACGGAATGAAATTCGCAAAGACTTTATACCTTCGTGCCAACATGTCTTCTGTTTACTTTCCCTGCCAGCTTCCCGCTGAAATTACACTTCAGCGTCACTAACTCATGCACGTCCGCAGCTCGTGGTCTAGCGGCTAGCGTTGCTGCCTCTGTATCACGGAATCGGGGGTTCGATTCCCTGCCGGGTTGGTGATTTTCTCTGTCTGGGGACTTGAATTTTGTGTTGTCCTCATCATTTCATCATCATCATCATTCGTGACGGCGGCTAGATTGGACTGTGTAAAAAAACTGGACTGTGAAAAAATTGGGACTTTGTACGGGTGGTGATGGCCGCGCAGTTGAGCGCCCCACAAACGAAAAAATCATTCATCCATCGACGGCCGAAGTTCACAATTTTGCGTTTTCCCTCAGTACCTGTATGAATATCAGTTTGTAAGCAGTTTGCATAACTCCTTCGTGGTGCGTCGTTTCTTTTCTTTCTTACCGTGTATTTCCATTGTGTTGATCATCATATGTATACAGGGTGTTACAAAAAGGTACGGCCAAACTTTCAGGAAACATTCCTCACACACAAATAAAGAAACGATGTTATGTGGACATGTGTCCGGAAACGCTTAATTTCCAAGTTAGAGCTCATTTTAGTTTCGTCAGTATGTACTGTACTTCCTCGATTCACCGCCATGATTTCATACGGGATACTCTACCTGTGCTGCTAGAACATGTGCCTTTACAAGTACGACACAACATGTGGTTCATGCAAGATGGAGGTCCTGCACATTTCAGTCGAAGTGTTCGTACGCTTCTCAACAACAGATTGGTAGAGGCGGACCAATTCCATGGCCTCCACGCTCTCCTGACCTCACTCAACCCTCTTGACCTTCATTTATGGGGGCATTTGAAAGCTCTTGTCTACGCAACCCCGGTACCAAATGTAGAGACTCTTTGTGCTCGTATTGTGGACGGCTGTGATACAATACGCCATTCTCCAGGGCTGCATCAGCGCATCAGGGATTCCATGCGACGGAGGGTGGATGCATGTATCCTCGCTAACGGAGGACATTTTGAACATTTCCTGTAACAAAGTGTTTGAAGTCACGCTGGTACGTTCTGTTGCTGTGTGTTTTCATTCCATGATTAATATGATTTGAAGAGAAGTAATAAAATGAGCTCTAACATGGAAAGTAAGCGTTTCCGGACACATGTGCACATAACATATTTTCTTTCTTTGTGTGTGAGGAATTTTTCCTGAAAGTTTGGCCCTACCTTTTTGCAACACCCTGCATATGTAATTGTTGTCGTTTTTATCTGGCAAGCGAGATACGTTTCTTAATCGTCAGGAGACTTTACGAAGCAGACTTAAAAGAAACTGTCAAATGTTGTGCCACCAACACATAATCTTGTAAATCATATGCAGTAATAGCTGGGAAACATGTCAACACTCTTCCAGAAACGGTATTTTACTTTGGTGCCTTATATTCCCGTTTACGTAACGAGAGTTTTCTCATCGCGGCGATCTATAAAGAGAGATCTAGCTGCAGTACAAATAACACCAATTTTCGCTTTAACGTTCAGATAGTTCCTCTTTCGCTCATCAGCAATACCCGTCGGTCTCTTTTCGTGCCTGGTTCATAATTTATTCTTCGAAAAATACCTGCTCATCGCATAAATATGGAATCTCGTTGAAGTTTGGGGCGCTGACCGGGTATTACGCGCGGAAAAAAAGTGCCACCAACTCCAGTGTTGAGTCTCAATATTTCAGAGTGCCTCCTCGTCCTCTTCCGCAATTACGGCATATGTAACTAGATGAAGTGTGTTTTTTTCGTTCTGTACTTTTTTCAGCGTACGCTAGTTTCTAACCTTCGCAGATGATTGCAGTACCTGTGAGGCACGCGTGCGACCAATGCACAGAGCGCGAACAATACTTTATTTCCGCTGGGACGGTAATTCTATTCGAGTCACGCGAAGTACTGGCAGCAAAACTCCGTAACCGATCCAGACACGCGCCAAACAAATTAAAGGAAGTGGTGCGAGTAAAAGGTAAGAGAATGAACATGAAATTCTATCCTTATATAGACAAAAAAAATTTCTATTATTGTTTTGAAGTCTTCAGTCCGAAGACTATTTCTATGCAGCTGTCCACGTTAGTCTGTCCGCCGCAGGTCTCTTCATCTCTGGATAACTGCTGCAAACTAAGAGCATTCAAGGCTTTGTCTTCCTCTCAGTCATCCTTATTTTACCAAATTAATCATTTCCTGGTACCTCAGGATGTGTCCTATAAACCTATCCCTTCTTTTTGCAAGTTATGTCTCAAGCTCTTATCTCCCCTGCGAAGCGCCTCTTCATTAGCTTCTAATCTCTTCTTGTCTGTATTGCTTATGATCCATGTTTCACCTCCATATACTTCTACGCTCTGACAAATACTTTCAGAAACTGCTTCCTAATACTAAAATTTATATTTGAGGTCAACATACTCGGCAAGATTTCTGTTTTCCATTCAGAACGTCACCTTTCTCAGTTACTTTAGATAAAGTGCACTTATCTGGCGCCCACAATGCCTGTTGATGCCTGCAAAAGTTCTTACGTGGAATTTATTACAAAGATTCGACTGGAAGTGAATCTTTCTCCGCCATCCCAGAATAAGAAACGAAAAATAAACTAAAATATCAGCCACAAATGTGGTAAGGGGGAACCGAAAGTAGCCGGAACTTGATCATTAATATACGAATAAGTATATTGAAGGATCTAAAAAATATTTGGAGCAAGTACACACAAACATTAGATTTCCGAAACTATTTGCTCTTATTAATGCAAGAAGTAGAGAACATCAGTACAAATATATTTCGATAAGCAACATACGGTTAGGCAACATTTTGTTACTGGTGCTGATGTAAACGGCTGTGTCGGATCGCTGACCGGGAATGTGTACTGACAATCAAATATCCACAGTACACATTCTTTTTGGCACATGCGAATCCACGAGGAACTCGACCTCGTGTTCATCAACGCCGATTTGGTGTTAATGTCTGGACCGGAATTCTCAGCGACAGATTGATTGGACCACATGTTCCTCAACTTTGCCTCAACAGACGGAGATACCGCATCTTCCTGAAACATAGGTTGCCAGAATTGCTGACGATTGGAAGGGTGAACTTACAGCACGATGGTGCGCCAGCACATTTCAGCACTGCTGTGAGGAACCATCAGGGAGCCATCTTCGGGAGTCGAAGGATTGGGCAAGGTGACACTCAAATCACCTAACCTCACGCGTCTGGATTTCTTCCTCTGGGGGTACATGAAACAGCTGGTTATGAAACAATTGTGGAAACAGCATAAAACCTTGTCGCTATAACTGCTCTCGCTGCTGGTATCGTTGTGGACATGCCAGGAATCTTCAAACGAACACGACAATCAATGATCTGAAGATGTACTGCATGCGTACAGGTCAATGGTCGCGCATTCTAGCAGTTCCTATAAATGCACTGCTGCAACTAGTATGGTGAATTACCTTCTGTGAAAATTGTCCCTAGCATCAGAAATTGCCATTGTGGACAAAATGTATCATGACTATCGAGCGTGGGAACCCGTGTCCGAAAAAGTCATCCAATGACGCTACTGAGCATCGAAGTTACTGGCGCTGGCGTCTGCAAATAGGCCACCCCTTCCGCAAAAAACGTCACTTCGTACGCTGACGGACGTAGGCGTAACGTTTCCCAATGTTGTTTGTTATTGAGTGATAGCGACTACTTGCCATGATCGCCATTGGAGCAGGTGAAGCTAGGTGCTGGGTAGACAGGCCTTGTCTCCTGTGAATGCGATGTGACACAAAGCATAAAATATATTATTAAGAACATTGAAGGTATGTTTGTTGCATTATCTTCTTTACTGACAAACTGACCACTTAGTTAAATGAGTAGCTGTCAAAGTTAGAAGAAATAGTACACCACACAGAACTGTGTCGTAGTATTATCAGAAGCGAACAAGGAGTTCTAATTTCATAACAGCAGATGGAGCAAACTCAGCTGGAAAAGTATGAGTTACTGCCATGAGGTTCATTAGCGTTAAGAAACGACAAGTCGCACAAAAAAGGTAAAACTATTATAGCGTGTATAAAAGTGACGTAGGGTGCAACTATTGACTTAGAAAAAAAAACATTAGTCTTGAATAGGAAAAGATTTAAGCACATTTCAGGTCATTCGGCACTGATTTCTGTTCACAGTATGTGGCTATGATCTTTCACCAGTTATATTGATGAGCAAAAATATTATGACCATATGCCTAACAACGTTACCAGATATTTAAGCACAGATGACGCACTTCCCGTGCATTATGTGCCGGTATTTTTGTGGGTGCGGAGCTAAAGTACGACAGTGTCTAGATGTGTGCCATTGGGTTCAGATCAGACAAGTATGGTGGCCAAGACATTTACTTGAGGTCACTGTCACGATCCGTGTCTTCGTGACACGGACTATAATCCTACTGGATGTTGCCATCGGTGTCGGGGAAGATAACAAGCATGAAAGGATGCAAGTGGATCGGCATGATGTTCGTGGTGCCCACAGCTGTAAAACTGACTTCGGTTACTACCATAGTTCCCATGGATGCCAAGTGAATGTTCCACCATAGCACTGGACTTCCGCCGCGGACCTGCATCCCCAGCTGGGGATCGGCACGAGGTGTAGATTGGGTCCCACTGCTGGCTCTCGAGATAAGAAGGTCCACTTTATTTCCGATAATAAAGCTAGGGTGCTGTAAAATAAAAGTTGCTGAGCGACAGAATTGAGGGGAGGTTTACTATCTGTGGCCCGAAAAACGCATGTTCTTTGAGAATTTTTTTCTAAAGATGTGTTACAGATATAAATGTCAAATTTGATCAAAATGTTTATTGATATTTCCTCTACAAACTGGAATTTTTTCGACCGGAGATGTCGAAGAGCAAAGGCGGAAGTTCTGTCGGAACTAAACAAAATTTCGATGTAGACCTCCACGCGTGGTATGTCACAGGTCAGCCGGCTCGTTTGAAATCAAAATTGAGTTGACGTTAGCGAATTATATAAGATTCTTTAGGAGTTGCACCTCGCTTACGTTATTTGGACCATAGGAAACAAAATGGAGGCCATTTGAAAAAAAAACGTGTTTTGTTAATAGAGTTTTCGACTTTTTCGGCCAAGTAAAAATAGTAAAAATATTTATAGTTGATGGATCGGAATAAAAGTGGTACAACTAGAGAATTTACTTAGCTTCGTCGGAAACAAAGAATCATGCCAATCGGTTCAGTAGATTTGAATTTACCATACTATGCGATCAAAAAAAAAAGTCATTTCGAGAAAAACACATTTGCAGTTTTGACTACATGTAAATGCAATATTATGCAATTTACGTTCAATCTGCTATTCCGGGTCCATAAACTAGTCCTTCCTCTTCCTCATACAGGGCGTTCTGCTCGATCTGGGCCATTCTGCGCTGCTCCAGAGCCGCTCGTACGGCCGGTGACAAGCGGTTTTCGGCCGCTTGAATCCGGTGGTCGTCCCAATGCTTGGCGAACTGCGTCGAATTGAGTCCCAGGGTGACGTCCATCGTTGTCATGGTCTTCAGAATTGCTGAATACCCTTCGCTGAAGCTGCTCACTGCCCGGGAAGTCGCAATCTCCACAGTCTTCGCACCAAAATGCAATTGCTTGGGGGCTAACTTCCAAACACTCGTGTTCAAACTTTCATTTGAATTTTGTGTTTTTCCTCCCAAGCACCGGTATAATAACTCGTCCTTCGAAAGAAAAAACTGGTGCGTGAAAAAGGCCGATTTCAGGCAGGTGCATTTTTTTGTTCAACTGCGAATAACAAACATTTCCGTTCCGTATTCGAAAAACCGTTTCACAGGATGGATTCTAAACACTTTTATGGATCCAAAAAGGCAATTTTAAAAAAATCGATTTTTTGAACCAAAAGACAGTAAACCTTCCCGTAAGCTACAAATGGCGGATAAATATTGCAGAAATTTTTCTGATAAATACTCTAGTACAATAATTCTCCTCCATGCGGCCGTAGCGGCGTACATGGCGACGGCAGGTTTACATCAGACAGGTAGCCGAAGAACGACTGGAGATACTGCAGTTTACTGAAGAGTTGACATACATTACGTACACGCCAGTCTTTGTTTCACACAAGTACCGGACTAACGTAATGATATGTGTTGCACCAGCGTAGATTATTTGACTGAACTGGATATTAATATTAAGTGAATAACTTAAAAATTAGTTACGATATTTCATGGCGCAACGCCTCCGGTTCTTATTTCAAGAACAGGGTTAAAATTGTTTTTCCTTGTACGTCGTCGTTCCCATTGGTAATTTGGAAATATTTGAGTCATAATGTTGAAGTGTAATGATTAATTTAACTACATGTACATTGAAGTTCGAGGGGAGAAGAAAGGAAATGAAAGGAATTTCTGGGGTCTGGTGCATCGGGACATTAGGCGGAATCAGGGACGACGACTGAAAATGTGCACCGGCCCAGGATACGAACCCGGGACCTCCTGCTTACTAGGCAGGTGCGTTAAACAATGAGCCATTCGTGACACAGCGTTATAGCAACTGCACGGACTATCTAGGTACGCCGGCCGGAGTGGCCGTGCGGTTCTAGGCGCTACAGTCTGGGTAGGAGTTGTTTATTTCTTGGAACATACAGATATGTCAGGTATACAGGGTGTCCAAAAAAGACGACAAACGTAGGGCAGCTTCCTTATATAAAAATTAGTAAGAAATGTCCAATAAACATGGGCTCTAAAATGCATACTTTAAGAGCTATGGGCTAGAGTGAAAAACCTCTCCTCTACTGAATAAGTAGTGGAGTCCCACAGGGTTCAATTTAGAGTCCACTGTTAGTACTTGTAAACGTGTTCATCTCGGAAACCGTTCTGAATAGGACACAGGTCCATATTATGTTTCGTGCTTCAAATGAGTGTTTCTGTCGTATTCCTGAATATTGACCATTCGTCCTGGAACACCCTCTATTTCGGGCGAGAAATGAACAACCATTAGTTATTGCACATATTTGGGGATTTTGCGTGTTAGACCTTGGTTGGTGGTCGTTTCAACTGGGCTAGAAATTTTTTATCATCGTTTAAGCGGTCAGGAACGGAAGTCGCGAACAGTAGAACCCCAGCTCCGAATAACGGAAACACCACAAGCCTCCCATTTATTAAGCTTCATGCGATGTCTCGAGTTTGCGAAAAACGGAGGATCATGTTACACATGAAATCAGTTGCGCACTGCGATTACGAAATTTCTGTACATGCAGTAAGAGTGACAAGGCGGCCCGGATAAATCGGCACGTGGTGCTGGGGGCGGCCGTTTCGACACGGCGTCCTCGCATATCCAGGCCATGCCGTTCCAATTCGCCGTCGGGCGTTTGCCTTATCTCGCGAGAGAGCTGCCGGCCGGGTTTGCCAGTGGGTCGGCGGGCGGCGCATGCGCAGCGCGATTGCCAAATTCGCCAGGTGGCGGCGCCGCGGGGTCAAGGCACTCCAGCGCGCCGCCGCGGCCCACATCTCGCCTCGCCTCGGGTCCACGCACCTCCGCTCTTATCTCGCGGTACTTTGGCAAGCGGCACCACTCCGTCCTTAACAACCCACAGCGGTAATAGCTAGTGGCGTTCAATTACTTTAATCAATTACTTTAATCTTCTATGGACGCATGAGAAACAGGTGATTTTCGTCATTTTCTCTAGTAAAAAATAGTAATGATAAATCTGATTATCTGGTTTTATCCCTTACACTTTTGTCTTTAAGAAGCAATTTTTGTGTACACATCGGGTGCTCCCTGTAACCGCTGCACCAGATGAAACGACCCCTTGCAGCCGATACATTGCTCAGCGGCGGAAATATCCGAAGCCCTCCAACTGGACCTGTAACAAAATAATTTTTTATAAGCATGTTTAGAATATTTTCTATCAGCTTATACAGCAAACTGAAAAATATTAAGTTCTAACACAATAGTGACGTGTCGGAAAAATGCCATTTACGAGTGGGCGGTTAATAAATAATGTAACACTTTCTTTTTCTTGGTCAGTTTCAAATGAAAATATGCCGAATTTGATGTCGGACATGGTGGAATGTTCCCGATTCAGCACCTATACTTTCATGAAATTCAGATATGTGACGGTGCTATACGTACCCTTCAAAGTGCCGTCTGCAACGAAAGTGCATGTCAAGCAGAGAGCTGTCATTGAGTTTCTTTCGGCGGGAAATCAGCGCATCGCATATATTCATAGACGCTGAGTACAGAGATCTGGCAGTGAGCAGAAGCATGATAAGTAGTTGGGTGAGACATCTGTCATCATCGCAACAAGGTCGCACAAAAAATGGTTCAAATGGCTCTGAGCACTATGGGACGCAACATCTTAGGTCATAAGTCCCCTAGAACTTAGAACTACTTAAACCTAACTAACCTAAGGACATCACACACACCCATGCCCGAGGCAGGATCTCCCAGTTGAGGTGATGCAAATGAACTTCTCCTTCTCCGTGACAACGCAAGGCTAATACTAATCTGAGCACCCGAGAGAAGCTCAGAATACATCACTGGAATGTTCTTCCTCATCCAACCCACAGCTCGGATTTCGCACCTTCCGACTTCCATCTGCTTGGCCCAAAGAAGGATGCACTCCGCAGGAAGTAATAAATGGATGATGCGGAGGTTATTGATGCAGCAAGGCGTTGGCTCCGAAGTAGATCGGTAGAGTGGTATCATAAGGATACACAGGCCCTCCAGATTAGATGACGTAAGGCAGCGGCATTGAAAAATCAGGTTTTGTGGCCAAAAGTATGGATAATAATGTGGTGTATTGGAATCGTCAATACAACCAACCTACTTACAAAAAAAGTGTTGCGTATGTTCTTGACGGCTCTTCGTATTTTGCCCAAAAAAAAAGAGAAGAAAACATCGAGAGAAAAGCGTGCATCGAAAATAGGCTTTCGAAGATATAGCAATGTATACTGACAGAGAATTCAATTTAGAATGCTGGCATCAAAATCCGATCAAAATCGCGCGTACCGTTCTAAAGTTATGATTCCCCCAAATTTGAAAAGCACAGTTTCGAGAAAACCGCGTTTACACTTTTGGGTAACATGTTTTATAGTTGAGTCAAACATCCTTCCAGTCATCTGTCCTTCAAGCATATAACAATCCTTCCAGATCCAATAGGAGGTCCTCCTCCATCTTCTTCGTGACCATTGTGGTCCTACAGTCCTCTGTGGCAGCTTCTGACATCCACTGCTCTGCTCCCTCGATACGTTTTTGTCCGCTTTTGCACAAAGTCGTAACAGGCTCGTCCTCAAGCTCGAACACTTTGATACTTTCCATAATGTTTGTTATGCCGTCATTGAAGTTACATGCTATCACTCTGACCGAGATTTCGACTATTTTTTTTTCCTGTTATGTATGGTTTTCAGAGACATCGTCCAGGCGCAAGCGTTCAAACTTTCGTTGGTATTTTGAGTGTAACAAGTAAGGCATCGTTCCAACAAGCCATCCGATAACATGTCGTCAATTTCTTCGGAAAGTGATGAATGCTTCGAGTGTTTTCAGACGTGCGCTCAGCGCGCCGGGACACTTTTCCCAAAATCGCCTTGAAACTCGATAGCGGAGTGTCTGCCGAACGTGGGTTGAACACTACAATAAAGTGGACATTCCTGATAAAATTTTGAGCCAAGAAATCAATTTTTTGAAGTTTTCAAAGAGGGCTATCTCCCTAATTCAACCGGCGCCCAGGTTAAGACCACATTCTACATCTACATCTATACTCCGCAAGCCACCTGACGGTGTGTGGCGGAGGGTACTTTGAGTACCTCTATCGGTTCTCACTTCTATTCCATTCTCGTATTGTTCGTGGAAAGAAAGATTGTCGGTATGCCTCTGTGTGGGCTCTAATCTCTCTGATTTTATCCTCATGGTCTCTTCGCGAGATATACGTAGGAGGGAGCAATATACTGCTTGACTCCTCGGCGAAAGTATGTTCTCGAAACTTCAACAAAGGCCCGTACCGAGCTACTGAGCGTCTCTCCTGCAGAGTCTTCCACTGGAGTTTATTTATCATCTCCGTAACGCTTTCGCGATTACTAAAGGATCCTGTAACGAAGCGCGCTGCTCTCCGTTGGATCTTCTCTATCTCTTCTATCAGCTCTATCTGGTACGGATCCCACACTGCTGAGCAATGTTCAAGCAGTGGGCGAACAAGTGTACTGTAACCTACTTCCTTTGTTTTCGGATTGCATTTCCTTAGGGTTCTTCCAATGAGTCTCAGCCTGGCACATGCTTTTCCGACGATCAACTTCCTTAACTTCCGTAAGTCATTCGATATAGTTCCGCACTGCTGCCAAATGAAGAAAATACGAGCGTAAGAAATATCAGACCAACTCTGTGGTGGACTGAAGAGTTTGTAGCAAACAGAACACAGGATACAATTCTCAACAGAGAGAAATTTTCGTACATGAAAGTAACTTCGGACATACCCCGACGGGTTGTTAAAAGTGCGTCTTTCGTGGGAGCAGCTGTTGTATACAGAGAAGTCGTTATAGCGGATCAGAATACCGTTAGAGAATAGCAGAAGGTCGACGCTTGGTGCAGGGAAAGACAACTGACTCTCAACATGAACAAATGCAACGTAACGTGTTTACAAAGACGGAAATGCCCACTATTGTACGATTACATGATTGCAGAACGACCACTAGAAGCAGTTATTTCATAAAATATCTGGAAATATGTGTACGGAGTGATTTGAAGTGGAAACGTGACATAAAACTAATCCTATTAATTGGATACATAAAGTCTGAAAAGGAGTCTATGATCATATTTTTGGCACTTAATTTTACAGGTCCGTCTTAATCACTTTTTTTTCTTCACTATTACCGGTTTTGGCTACTGCCATCTTCAGATCACAAAATTTTCTGATGTAGCATCAACATCAAACTAAATATGTAGGTACATAGTAAGTGCTCCTAATCTCAGGAAAGACAGATTCCATACTGAAATGCATTGGAAGAATACTCAGGAAACAAAGGAGGTACCTTACAAAACCTGCGTGACCAATACTTCAGTATGGGATCCGTACCAGATATGATTGACAGAGGGAACAGAGAAGTTCCAAAGCAGAGCAGCGCGGTTCCTTACAGGATCGTTTAGTAAGCTCGAAAGCGTCACGGAGACGCTCAACCAAATCCAACGGCAGACGCAACAAGAGATACATTCTGCAAAACTCTGTGGTTTATTGTTAAAGTCCAGAGAGCGCACTTTCCTAGCAGAGTCGACAAATCTATTGCTTCCTCTTGCATATATATTTGCGAAAAGATCATTAAGATAAAAAGATTCGAGCACACACGGAAGCTTACCGGCAATCGTTCTTCCCCCGAACCATTCGCGACTGCAACAGGAAAGAGGGTTCAAATGGCTCTGAGCACTATGGGACTCAACATCTTAGGTCATAAGTCCCCTAGAACTTAGAACTACTTAAACCTAACTAACCTAAGGACACCACACCCACCCATGCCCGAGGCAGGATTCGAACCTGCAACCGTAGCAGTCCCGCAGTTCCGGACTGCAGCGCCAGAACCGCACAGCCACCGCGGCCGGCAGGAAAGAGGGGAAATGTCAGTGGTGCATAAGGTACCCTCCGCCACGCACCGCAAGATGGCTTGCTGAAAATAGCTCTACATGTAGGTGTTTAACACGTTTCAAGAGGCAGTGCTCTAATCAGTAGTCAACAATCGACAGATATGGTTAAAACTGTAAGATATGGGACATCAAGAACATAAAATGGAATAATACTGAGAGGTGGCAGAAGCCCCCTCTCATATTTCTATCTTACTCTGAGTAATTCGATTTTCCTCTCTAATTGCATGCGGTGAAAAGTTGCTATTCCTTGACATGCGGACTTCCTACGCAGCATCTCTCATCACCCGGGTGGTCCGGTGACAGGCGGGCTTTGCTGATCTTGGAAGGGTTAAACCAACGGGTGTGAGGGACTCAAGTGAATACTTTCCAGACGCCGACAATGTCATAATAGCGGCGGTGACACGCCCGCAGGGGCCTGAAGGAGTGGCTGGGCTAGAGATTCCGTTACTTCGCAGAAACGTAGCGAAAACACTTTCTGGCGGGCTACCAGCGAGGCGTGGGAATGACTTGTGTCCCCAGGCAGTCTTGGAGGACAAATTCCCGCGTTTTCTGCAAAATCGTAACTGTGATTGGCTCGCTCAGGGCATAGCTCCGTGACGTAGCAAAATCGGCACAGAAATTGGCGCCAAGAATCTCCATTGGTGGAATGGTAGTGCTTCGGCAATAGAGTGGAATTTTCCGCCAGTTTTAGAGTTGCTGATTGGAATGTTTAACCACAGCCACTGTCGTGGGGGCGGGAATGTTCTGTGTTTGGTTTGTACGGGTGCTCTGGGGGGAGTCGGCTCTCGCCTTTCAGTCGGGGTAGGTTACAAGACTGAGCTCTCGCTGCACTGGACAGCCTGCCTTCCGTTGGCTGTCTAGGATACTCTTATTTAATTGTAACTGTTTGACGAAGTTGCTGAAGTTTCGACTTCAACGTAACTTTCCGAGTACAGTTGACAATTGAGCGTTCTGCGTACAAGCGGCCTATGTTGTCTGTCTTGAGCAGTTTTGGCTAAAGTTGACTGTATCGGAGTTACTGTGTGACTTCGCTTGTTAAAATCAATCACTGTACAATCAGTGATTGTGTGGCGAGCCTTCTTCGTCTCCCTCAGAGGCGCATTTGTGTTGCTAGGAAGTCTTTAGTCTGGAACAACCAGACCAGGATAATTTGTTTCGAGGTATACTCGCGACATTATCATCACCACAATGGGACGTCGAAGCAACCAGCCATTGCCTCCGGTACGCCAGATCGTGTCATGCAGTTAAGAAGACAGCTTGGTAATGTACGTCCGCAGCACCGGCAAAGCAGGCTATTTTGCTAGGCGATAATCAGAGCTCAGCAGAGCGCGCCTGTTCGTCTTTTCTAACTTTGTTCTGTCTTGGGTGTTCATTGTCTGAGTTCTCACTACTGTAGTAGCAATTAATGTTGGGTTGGCTGTGTGTTTCTCTTAAGATTTGAGTTGCAAGGAATTGGCTCCACATACCAGTTTAGGGACAACTTCACCTTTACAGCATTTATTTGAATATCCAATTTGAGCCAATTTGATGTATTGTAAATGTTTCATGTGTTTTGTTTATTACTTTGACAATCATATTGTTATTTTGGACAGAACTTTCATTCTGTTAATCGGTAGACCAACCCTATCATTTCTCACTACATTAATGAAACTTTCCTTTATTTAACTTATTTATCAAATAAAATTATTGCAGGTGCCAAACTCTTTTCTACTCCACTTGCAGGGTCGATTACAGTCAGTTCGCGTTTCCTTCTAATCCATGTACAAGCAAAAGTCGGAGTTAGGATAGGGGGGGGGGGGCTTTGAGCATCATTTACATATGTAGATTCTAGAAGAATTTAGTGTTAAATACACTGCTAGCCCCGGCACCTCGCAATACCACGTTGAAATATGGGTCCTCGTCTTACTGAAATGCTTCTTCCGTGTGACAAAACGTCTCAGCGCGTTTTTTATCAGCAGGATGCCGCAGCTTATGGTGCAAAATTGTTAATAGGACTATATTGATCAAAGAATAAGTAGGAGACATACACGTGATGTGGACAGACGCCTGCGACACGCGCAGTGAACCTGACACGCTGGAGCGCATGATTTTGCGTCGAATGGTAGCAGACGTCTGCGAGACTAGTAAACTAATACTCAGCGCAAAACCATTTCAACACAAAAACAATCACGGCATCAGACTTAAAGACGTTTCACTGCCTGCAAAAAACGGAAATGAGTGTACGGCATTGTGGGCCGGGAGTCCCCCATTCGGGGAAGTTCGGCCGCCGAAGGCAAGTACTTATCGCATTCGACGCCACATTGGGTGACTTGCGCGTCGGAGATGGGGATGAAATGATGATGACACCACAACGCCCAGTCCCTGAGCGGAGAAAATCTCGTGAACACGGCGGGAATCGAACCCGGGACCCTTGGCGTACTGCCTGCAAGAGATCAGCCACCACATTGGTAATCGCCCACCTGCGACAAGCTGAGAAATACTACTATCTTTGGGGCCAGCTTGAAAAAAATCGAGGAAAATACCAAACTACGAAGAAATCTTCATGAATGTTGCATTAGACAATCTTTTAAAAGCCTTGGTGAATGTCAGCAACAAACGGTTTAGCAACAACAACAAATCGACGGCCTCCTATCAATATCAAGACGCAGCAACAGCGCGTCAGGACCATGCAAAAACACTGCAGCAGCCTGACGAACGAGGAATTCTTCTACACAAGACACGGCTTCCCAAGGACACCCAACTACAATGAACCTCCAGTTGCGGATTAAAGGAAGAGACTAAGACGAAAATAGAGAATTGATAGAAGCCTCACAAATTTTTTAAATTACGGTTCCAAGTGTCAAATCATTTGACGTATCTACGTAAGCCTATAATATATACTAAAACTGTATTACAAAAAACCACGCATTCTTGGTGATGTGCAGTGCGCGAAGCAAATTCCGCAAATTTCATTAGAATCGTTTTTACGGCCCCGAATTAATACACTACACTGCTGCACACGTGTAATAAGTCTACACAAGGTTCGCCAGTCTTGTTTTGTCCCGCAAGACTGCGCTAAACTTACCTCCAAAGTCATTAATTAATAGACCTCAATCTGCCTCTTTCAGGAAGATTGCCAGTTCTGGCCCCTGGACTGGAAATGGACACCGCTCCCAGTTCGCTTATAGTAACTTCCGCCCATAACTCAGCGGACTCCCCAGTCGACAGCGCTCATTACATAATGTGAATAAGAGCCAGCTGTGTTTCGCGAGAGCGATATTTTCTGAATCCGTGGTGGTTCTGTGTCAATAGATCACAAGACGTTCGACACTGTGCCACATCGTCGGTAACAGAGCAACTTTTAGAGTGGAGACGCACTACATACCGCCAGTATGTAAAATGGCACTGTCCAAAAACATGGAAGCAAGCTGACAGTGATATGTGAACGATGATTAACAGTTGATGTACGATAGATTTTATGTTATTTTACACCACTGTTTTAATCTTGCCATGTAAGTTGCTATTATAAATGACTTTGAAATGGTTGGATCACCTGGATATCGAAACTGCTTGGGAATAAAGAATTATTTAGCTCGTGGTGAACGAAGTAGGAAATTTTTCAACAAAAACGATTTTCGTGTAAGAATAATTTTACTCCCCAGAAGATGGCGAAATGTATGAGACGCAAAGTAGTACATCAAGTTAGTCACGAAAAGGGGAAACACTTTATAAATGTTCGGGATCAGATAAATCTCAACAGTTGGCCGTCTTGTTTCTTTATTTAATTGAGTTGTATGGCTTCTTCAGTGCATATGACGTGTTCTGGAGACTGGTCAGTGCCAGAATCAGCCAATTTTTACGGTTCGACTACTATCTCCTGATGACTAACGTCATTTTAACAACACCACATACCATCACTCATTCTGTGACGACATTGCTGTAGAGACGCTTTGTTCGGCGTTTTTGACACCCGATAAGCCTCATTTAGAGGGTCGTTGAACTGAAAACACGATAGGCCATTCACGACTGCTAATCTATGTCCTCTGGTGAAATCTCACCTATTGCCAAACAGCTTTTTCGGGACAGATAATAGTTTCCAACAGAGATGGAGTCTTTCAGACAAAGACATGGCGCGATAGCGCTTCTGACTTGAAGGCCTACAGATACAGCGTCACAATCCGCAATGCTTTCACTTTTAATCCCGCGCATTGTGCCTCGACAATGATATCACTCTGACAGATATGGACCACGTGTCGTTACGAAATGAAACAAACAAATAAATCCTTGTAATTTAAACATCAACCAGTCACAAGTATGGTTTAAAGAAGTTTATTCAAATCAAACCATTATCGGTTTCTGATTTATTACAAAAGCCATTCTCAGATGGCTTTCACAGATTATCTTGCTTTCCCTTTGGCCCTCGTTTTGTACTCGCTACTGATTTGGTGCAGTGGCGTGTATTTAAGTGTGACGAATTAGCCTGTATTTGTATTATGCACTTCAAATTTAACACATTTTTGCATGTGCGGTATGCGAGCGTTGTTTACTTTTCTGGAAACTACTTTACCATGCGTCATTCTGTGTTTTATGCTACCACGTACGCTCAACATTTACAAAACATGGCACAGCATTACTCGCGTAACAAAAATATTTCTCACTCTTCCTTCAGTGGATAATCTATTTTTACAATTTATTCTTGATGTAAGGCTCGCAAATATGATAAACAGACTAACGAGAGTTCATTTCGCTGCATTACTATATATTTTTTTGGCATTCTTTTGTGATAAACGTTACTTACAAGAGAATTACAGCTTTACTGTGAACCTGCAGCTCGTATTTCTAGATTTTTCCTCCCAAGTAATGCTAAGGGTCTTGCATCATTTTTTTCAAGTACACTTGTAAGTAGGTATCGTGCTAAGAAGTCATCATCAGTTATCTGCTATATTAGCAGGTCCTTTGCCTCTCCATTTTCTGCGATCCGTTGCTTCCTTCTTAAGGCTGCTATATGTTGTACCGTCCATCATGTCATCCAGTATCTGGAATTTCTCCCTTCCTCGCTTCCTTTTCCTTTCTACATAACCTTCTAAAACTGTTTTTATCAGTCCGTCATTCTTTCTTAATATATGCCCAATCCAATTTCTTTTTCTTCTTTTTATTACATCTAGTAACTGTCTTTTCTCTCCCACTCTTCTCAGTACCTCTTCATTTTTTAATCTGTCCATCCAGCTTATTCTTTCCATCTTCCGCCATGTCCACATCTCAAAAGCCTCCAGCCTTTCTCTGTCTTTTTTCCTCATAGTCCATGTTTCAGCGCCATTTAAAAGAACACTCCATACAAGACATTTTATGAGTCTCTTACTGAGTTCTCTGTCCAGACCACTGCAGAAAATTCTCCTTTTCTTATAAAACGCCTCTTTTTCCATTGCTATCCCTGTTTTAATATCTGTGATGCACTTCCAGTCGGTGTCTATCCTGCTTCCAAGATACTTAAAATTTTGCACCTGTTCTAGTATTTCTCCATTCAGCATAATTTTTATTTCCTTATTTCCTCCTAGTGCCAATACTTCTGATTTATTTGTGTTAATTTTCATTCCATATTTTTTCCGTTAGTTGCAATGGTGTCCACCAAATCCTGTAATTCTCTTTCCCCTGTGGCTAGAAGGACCATGTCATCAGCAAATCTCAAACACCCTACTCTTCTTCCTCCAATTTCTACTCCTTTGTCATCTAATGAGCATTGGTCAATCATATTTTGCAAGTAGAGGTTGAAAATAGTAGGCGATAAACACCATCCTTGTCTTACTCCTTTTCCTAGTCTGATCCAATTTGTACTTTCTCCTCTCACTTTAACTGAAACTTTTTGATTAAGATAAAATGAGTTTATAAGTCTTCCGGTTTTCCAGTCCACTCTCTTTCCTTTCATTATAGTCGCCAGCTTGTCCCAAACCACACTGTCAAATGCCTTTTCTAGATCGATGAAGCACATATATAGGTCTCTTCCTTTTTCAATAAACCTTTCTCCCAAGATTCGTAGGAGCCCTATTGCATCTCTGGTACCCGTTTTCCGTCTAAAGCCAAACTGCTCCTCGCCAAGATTCTCCTCCATTACTTTTTCAAGTCTTTTATTAATTATTCTTAACATAACTTTGACTGCATGTGAAATGAGGCTGATTGTCCTGTGCTCGCTGCATTGTTTGGTTCCTTGTTTTTTCGGTAATGGAATCATTACTGTTGTCAGAAAGTCCTCAGGCCACTCACCACTGTCGAATATTTTATTACATAACCTCAATATTTCTCTTATTCCATCGTGGTTCAAGCATTTTAGTATTTCTCCCGGTATTGTATCTGTACCTATCGCTTTGCCATTTTTCATTGGAGCTATGGCAGACTTTACTTCTTTCATTATAGATGGTTGGTCCTTTCTCGTCATCACTTACACTGTTGTGTGATTCAAGTTCCAGAGTTTCTGGTTTGCTATTTGTGTCATATAGCTCTTTTATATATTCTTCCCATCTCTGGAGGACATCGTCACGATCTTTGTACACTACCTCTTCGTCTTTACTCAAAATTTCCATAGTAGCACACATTCCTCTTTTAGCCATTTTTCCCTAGCCTGCTCTGTTTCTCTTCGCAGTTCATTATTTAACCTTCGGTATATCTTTCTTGCATCTTCAGTGTTCTTGTTTTTCAATTTTCTTCTCTCCTCCATCTTGGAAATCATTTCTTGTGTGACCCATGGTTTTTTTTACCTTTTCCCTTTTACATATCCTATATTTTGCTGTCCTACTTTAATGATTCCTTCTTTCAGCATATTCCAGTACTCGTTGGCATTGTCAGGTGCTTGCTTCTTTGTCTCGTAATGTGTTTAGAAACCCCCGAGACAGCATTTCTGCAATTTGTTCTTTGTTCTCTGGATCCCACTTCTTCACCATGGTCGCCTTCTTCAGTTTTTTCATTCTTATTTCTATTTCTGCCATAAGTAAGTTGTGGTCACTATTAATATCTGCACTTGGTAATGTGTGCACCTTCTTGATTCCATTCCTGTATCTTTCTTCTAGCAGTATAAAATCTATTTGGTTTCTGTATTTATCCCCTGGTGATTTCGAAGTGTAGAGCCTCCTCTTGTGGTTCTTGAACCATGTGTTTGCCGCTATCAGCTGCCTTTCCCTGCAGAAGTCAATTAACCATTCACCTCTGTCATTTCTCTTTCCAAGACCATGACTGCCTACTATGTTTCCCTCTTTCCCTTCTCCCACAATGGCGTTCCAGTCTCCCATTACTATTTTGCAGCATTTTGCTAACAAGTACTGAGTATTATATGTGCGATAACTAACTGTACTATTATCTCTTCATATTGAGCCTCTGACGCTGCTTGTCAACGATATTCATGGTGAACTTATACGTACAGGATGTTCAGAAAGTTGCTGTTCAGTTACAATTTAGTGACCGTTATCGTTTAACGATCCGCGATTTCATTGGCCAGCGTTGTAAATCATATGCACGGCCGGCTATGCAAATCTGAAGCAGCCCAATTTTATGGAAAATATATCGTGCGGATTTGATTGCGCTATGCTTCTCGTGTACGCAGTTACTTTAGTTCGAGAGTGGGCGATTGCGACACACTACAGAGGCTGCTACTTCGCTACGAAAAAAGTCTGTGCGATATGGCCACAGGTTTTTTGAGACGGTACGTTCTCTTTTCAGAAGATGCATAGCTGTGAGCGCAATAGTTCCATCTTACTGAAACCATGAGTACGGCAGTGGATTTCGTCTTCTTTTTTGCTCGCCAATGAAATCGTGGATTGTTAAACAATAACGGTCACTACGTTAGGTTTCTTCCAAAAATACAGGTCCAGTACCTCGCCGTTTGGGTATTACTACCCACTCTCCAGTTTTCGGATAATGGGAGCTCTTCCAGCACAGCAGCTGCCAACGTTTGACAGTGGCTCTGGCTCTGAGCACTATGGGACTCAACTGCTGTGGTCATAAGTCCCCGAACTTAGAACTACTTAAACCTAACTAACCTAAGGACAGCACACAACACCCAGCCATCACGAGGCAGAGAAAATCCCTGACCCCGCCGGGAATCGAACCCGGGAACCCGAGCGTGGGAAGCGAGAACGCTACCGCACGACCACGAGATGCGATTTGACAGTAGTCAGAGCGATTTCCAGCTGCTTCCGAACGTCAGCCAATTCCTCCTGTGTTCGAGAACAGCATTCTCGGTGAGACTGCATTTTGGCTGGTGCAGTGTATTACGAGAAAGCGAAAAAATAACTTTAAATTAAGTCGATCATCTTTTAATCTGTCGACCTAAAAAGTTGCTAATTCCCTACATGAATTGAAGCAAATACACAAAATGAGTTTTCTATCAAAGCAACACAAAAGCCTGCGGTAAAAATTACTAGTTTCCTAAAAAAATTTGCTGTTGGTTATAGTTGCTTGCAAACTAGAATACAGAGTTAGTTACGACAGGTGCAGATGATATATAAGGCTACTTCTCCATAAGGGAAATCTAGGTGTAACACAATACAGGGTTATTACAAATGATTGAAGCGATTTCACAGCTCTACAATATCTTCATTATTTGAGATATTTTCAAAATGCTTTGCACACACGTACAAAAACTCAAAAAGTTTTTTTAGGCATTCACAAATGTTCGATATGTGCCCCTTTAGTGATTCGGCAGACATCAAGCCGATAATCAAGGTCCTCCCACACTCGGCGCAGCATGTCCCCATCAATGAGTTCGAAAGCATCGTTGATGCGAGCTCGCAGTTCTGGCATGTTTCTTGGTAGAGGAGGCTTAAACACTGAATCTTTCACATAACCCCACAGAAAGAAATCGCATGGGGTTAAGTCGGGAGAGCGTGGAGGCCATGACATGAATTGCTGATCATGATCTCCACCACGGCCGATCCATCGGTTTTCCAATCTCCTGTTTAAGAAATGCCGAACATCATGATGGAAGTGCGGTGGAGCACCATCCTGTTGAAAGATGAAGTCGGCGCTGTCGGTCTCCAGTTGTGGCATGAGCCAATTTTCCGCGGGCTACGCGTGAAACTTGCCCGCACGCGTTCAACCGTTTCTTCGCTCACTGCAGGCCGACCCGTTGATTTCCCCTTACAGAGGCATCCAGAAGCTTTAAACTGCGCATACCATCGCCGAATGGAGTTAGCAGTTGGTGGATCTTTGTTGAACTTCGTCCTGAAGTGTCGTTGCACTGTTATGACTGACTGATGTGGGTGCATTTCAAGCACGACATACGCTTTCTCGGCTCCTGTCGCCATTTTGTCTCACTGCGCTCTCGAGCGCTCTGACGGCAGAAACCTGAAGTGCAGCTTCAGCCGAACAAAACTTTATGAGTTTTTCTACGTATCTGTAGTGTGCCGTGACCATAAGTCAATGAATAAGTCAGTGAATTTATGAAATCGCTTCAATCATTTGTAATAGCCCTGTATATTAGTTGGAATATATGCTACGGTGAATAAATCAAAAAGTCGATTTACTACAAATTGCTCATGGATTATGTAAACGACAATGGTAGCTTCCAGTAATTCTCAAAAAATGCGCATTTATATGGTTTGATACACAATGAAATTCAGGGGTGATGTATTCTTGCGTGAACTGTGAACCATAAACGCAACGAGATAAATTATGCATCCAAAACACTCCCACCAGTAACTTACGAAAATATAGTTAATAGTAATCGTCCAAAAATTCTCAAAGATAACCTACTTATCACGTAATTATACACTGAAATTACAAAACTACTGCTTTGAACGAGGACAGGCTCACTGTTCTCAAAAATTTTAAATTATTATACTCGTGTCAGAAACATACAGGAACATGTACATACGTTTCACACAGTTATGATTAAATTACTTTTGACCAAAACTTGACCATTTCCAGTGCATTTTCTGTTGCTTGTTGAAGATCATCTTTTGTACAGGAGACTGGGCACAATCCACAGCAAAGCATGTGCAGAACTGTCTGTTCTTCTCCACAGTCACACCGAATATCATTTGGATCAGTGTATCCCCATCTTGCCAAGTTAAGTTTTGATCTTCCAGCTCCGGATCTCAGTCTATTCAGGGACTTCCAAGTTGTCCATTCCTCGCCATAGCCTGGACGTAAAGCTTCAACAACTCTTTTCTTACGAGAGGGAAGGTAGGTCATAGCCCTCCATAGTTGTAGTCTAGCTTTTTCAACAATGGTTCTAAGTTCCTTTGATATCCTAAGGAAGCTCTTCCTTGACTTCAGTCGTTGTGGATGCGGCTCACGGACATACAGAGCCGCGCGGGATTAGCCGAGCGGTCTCAGGCGCTGCAGTCATGGACTGTGCGCTGGTCCCGGCGGAGGTTCGAGTCCTCCCTCGGGCATGGGTGTATGTGTTTGTCCTAATTTGGGTTAAGTCGTGTGTAAGTTTAGGGACTGATGACCTTAGCAGTTAAGTCCCATAAGATTTCACACACATTTGAACATTTTTGCCATACAGAGAATGTGTAGCTTGCTGTTCCACTGCCTTTCTTTCCTTGTACGCAGCTATCTCTCTTCGAACGGGTGGTGGTGCTATTCCTGTGAGGTGGTATAGCCATTCGACTGGAGTGGATTTCAGGCAATCAGTTATAATTCTACAGGTACCGTTGAGAGCTACATCTACCTCTTTGGCGTGAGTTGAATTATACCAAATAGGAGATGTTCGGATTGTTTCAGGTTGACTACCCCACTGTGATCCGCCCAGTTTCCTTAGGAGACTGTTCGTGGTGGAAACTTTCGAATTGCATTTCATGCAGTACCTTCTTAAAGTGAGAGGTCTGTCAAGTGTCACACGTAGGTATTTTGTAGTCTCGTAATGTTCCAGTTCGACCCCCGACCATACTATTTTCAACTTTCGAATGGCTTCCTTGTTTCTCAAATGAAAAGTACACACTTGGGTCTTTGAAAGGTTTGATTTAAGCTGGTTTTTGTTCTAGTATCTGGATAGATCTTCAAGGGCATTCTTCAGGTTATTCTTCACCGATTCAAAATCTATGCTCTGGGTGGCTAGAGCGAGGTCGTCAGCATATAAGAAGCTCCTGGTGTTTGGGGCTATACGTTGGTCGTTCGTGTATATAAAACACTTCCTTGCGAGAGGCCATTCTTCTGTAGTTTCTATCGACTGCGCTCTCCTTGAAAGCCGAAGAAAAACCTCCGATTCTGCAGAAGGGAGGCTATGAGTCTGCTTAGACCTAAATCTTGATCAGATTGTAGAGCTTGACTAGTAGTAGCTGGTGACTGACCGTATCATACAACGTTGATAAGTCGACAAATGCCACTCCTGTCACCTTCCGACCTTCAAAGCCATCTTCTATAAACTGTGTGAAAAAATTTGGAGATTTGTCGTAAGGTCTTATGGGACCAAACTGCTGAGGTCATCGATCCCTAAGCTTACGCGCTACTTAATCTAACTTGAACTAACTTACGCTAAGGACAATACATACACCCATGCCCGAGGAAGGACTCGAACCTCCGACGGGGGAAGCCCCGTGGACCGTGACAAGACGCCTCAGACCGCACGGCTACCCGTCGCGGCAAACTGTGTGAGATTTAGCAGTTGTCCAGCACAGCTTTTACCTGGACGAAATACAGATTGCTGAGGTATAAGTGAGGGATCAATTGCAGGTGATAGGCGATTTAAAATCAGTCTTTCCAGCAATTTGTAAATATGACAAAGTAGTGCAACCGGTCTAAAATTCTTTGGATCATTTCCTTCTTTGCGAGTTTTCAGCAAAGCAATCACTCGACTCATCCGCCGTATCTTATGCAGTTATCGAAAAGTTCGAAAATCCATTTCTTTGTATTTAAGCCGAAGTGTTTGATCTGCTCGGTTCGTATATCATTCAAGCCAGCTGATTTGCCGGTTTTACTTTGTCTGATAGCCGTCTGTATTTCTTCCATGCTGATTGATGATGTAAGGTTATTACTCTCCTCTTGCAATTCTCTTTGCAATTTTGGTTTTGTGATTTGTGTGTTGTCTTCCCGTTCATCAGTAACTGATGTGTTATTTGATTGGCAGTGACATACTGGTGTGTAATGGTCTTATTCGGATCATTGCTTAGGCATCTCAGAAGTCTCCAAGCTTTATGGCTGTCTCTTTTCAGGTCCAAGTTTTCTGTAGTTGTTATCCACTTACCCTTTTTGTCTCCCTTATAGAGGAAAGAAGCTTGTTCCCTGCTTCCACAGTTGCTTCACTGAAATGATTTTCTATAAATAAGTAGCTGTATTCCGCTAGTAGGGTGGCTTGCTCTGAAGAAAGCCCGGGGATATAAATTGCTCGACAGCCGCGAGGGATAGACATTCTCAAGCATCTCTTTACAGCCGTCGTGAATGTGTCTTAACATTCGGGTATTGGTTCTATATGAGATACTTTGAAGTCCACCAATTCCGCAAATCTTGACCAATCAGCCTTCTTAAAATTAAACCTTCTCCGAAAAGATACCTTCTGTGGTCTTAATAGCAGCAAATAATTGATACATTATTGGTCTATGCTGCGAGTTATAAAAGAGTGCAATTAAGCTTAAGCTTATAACTGACGATAACAGTACGAGTTTTTTGCAGCACTCACGAATGCTTGAAATTCACAACATATCACAATACAAACGGTTTGCTGTTGACAACGAGACATTAAATCGATTCTTTACATTTCATTTTGTATTACCATTTATTATTGCAGCTAGTGTATTGATATAGCCAATGAAAGACTATGCAGAAGCGAAGCGATCAATAAAATAAGCCAAACTAGAACTTGAACTCGGCACACGGTTCTTGCGCACACGGTCTCCCACAAAGGAAAATATAAAAAAAAATGTGTGTATTGCACAGATTTTTCACTTAGTTGATTCTGCGCTCACTTCTTCATTGGCGTGCCGAAGAACACTGCAGCGTGAGTTTATATCGGTGAAAATCACTAAAATGTGCATCACCAACAAAGCACGTATTCTGCCTGTTGCAGCTAACAATGCAGAGGTGTCTTTGTCTGTGCATGCTTATTGTTTCTTCTTCTTCTTTCTTCAGTGGACTCCAGCGTGTCTGGACTGGACAGCAGCCTCCAGCGTGACTGGACCAGCAGCGACCTCCAACATGTCAAGAACTGTAGCGACCTCCCATTTATCAGGATTTGCAGCACCTGGGAACACCGTTGTGCACTTGGCTAGCATGTCGGATCAGGACAACGAGTTGCTGTTATCCATCCCACTCATCGATTTAGACACCTAACCTGTCCCTGAATGTCTGAAGAAATGTGACAGGGGTCCATCACCACCACACAGTGCAGGTCACTACTGGTCTCTAACATATGCACCATCTTAGAGCATTCCATTTTTACTGTAAGGGTAGGGTGTAGATGTGGTGCGTGGAAAGCTGCCAGTTCCTCCCAGTGCTCTGATGCTACCCAGTTCAATTATATTTTAACAGCTAGCGGTTGAAAGCGTTTAAATATGGGTATAGAAGCAGCATTGGACAGTGACTGGCGTGTTGCGTTAGAGACCGAAAATGTTAAGTGTTAAAGTGAGGTTTATGGAGTTGGAATGGGACGATGTGTGTACGGCAGAACCCTCTATGAATCAGCATATGACCACAGAGTACAATCCATCCCATTCTCCCCCAGACATTCCCTGTGTAGGTCTAACGCTATCTACAACATTGCTTGTACGACGGCACTGTTCTCATGCTGATATTGGGTGATCGATCCATTTATTTAAAGCACGTTTACAAACTTGTTGGTTCCATGGATGGTGCTATCCATTGTGCTGGAAAGACTGAACAGATGGTTGCCTTGTGCTGAAACATTGTGAACTATCTCCATACATGTAGGGTGCATGTAGATGATTTAGAACACTACCCCAACACGATGCCAAAAGAGGAAGCTAAACGAGTACCCGTCACTTTGAGGGAAATCCACACTGAATTCTATGCATACAAGAGAGCTTCATTTGCCAAATTCTGTACTTGTTTGAAGAAAGAACCAATTGATTTTTTTGATGTTATGCATCCTGTATGTGACTACTGAATAAAAAAATTGTGTATACTACAGCAAACAGTGTTATATTTTTTCCTATAACTCTCACAATAATGTTACTGTCCTCAGTCTTTTCAGTGCAATGTCTAGAATACTGCAGCAGCAGCAATCTGTCTGAATTAGTTGTCATTTCAGATATCCATTGTTGATGACGAACTGTGACTGTGATTTAAATTGTCAATTTATCTAGCAATAAATATGCAACCAGTCGCTTTTTCTAGTGTTTACTTCCTGTGAATTGGTGTGAGACCAAGCGCAGCTAAATACTATGTTTATGTGGGTACATAGCTTGATAATGTGCGTAATAGGAACATATTTGATATGAATATCAAAAGGCTGTGCACCCATCAGCACAGCATCTAGCACTACTTGGTTCACGGCGCAATGTTCTTGTAACACCTCCATCCGATGATGGGCCTGCAGTGGCTTGAGAACGTGTTTATGGTAGAATAAACAAAACGACATATTGCATATTTATGACCACATAAATTGCCTTGTTAAACTTCATGATACACGCCAGTTTCAGGCACCCATACATTTTATTTAAAAACAATTGCATACCAATGGGCTACATGATGTATTCGGTATTACGACAGGGTGGGTGAAGAATCAGAACTTTGTTGTAAGCGACTGATCCTGTGATGATGCACAATAAGACTAGAAGTAGAAGAAAAACGGGGTGCTCCTCCATAATAATGTATGAGCGATAATAGTAGGTCAATTCAGTTGCAGCAGCACAAATGTTCTCATATCACTGCTAACAGATCCGAATGAAGTCCAGTTTGAGCATGTATGTGTGTTCTCAGAAACTCTCTGTCAGCCCAAGTACCAGTTGCTGCAGACGATACTACACAGTGTTGTAACATACACGATGTTCAGTCAAAGCAGTGCAATCCCTCCAGCAGAAAAAGTGAAGCCAAACACTGTGTTCATATTTGATGATGTCGCTGCGGAAAATTAAGATCATATTCTATGGTATTTCTGTTTTGGTCATCATATTGGTGTTGATATATTTTATTTAAATAAAGCATATTTCAGAATCCCAAGTGCATGTAGGAACTAATATTTCATTAAATGAATTTGTAGGGATATGTGGGGATTACTGGAATCACATGCAGTATAGATTTCTTGCTAATGATAAAACAAGAAAACTGAATGATGGTAGGTACAGACACAACTTCCAGGAGATCCTGTATATAAATAAAGCAATGAAAAAGGTCGATAGGTTAGTATACATCATAGCATGGACAATTTCCCATGCATATCAGGCACTCCAACCGAGAGGATAGGCGTGAGTAGACAGAGAAATCTTCTATACATAGCTGGAAAATTTCAGCCTCTTGAACATAAAGTTAAGGACCTAGAGATGTATTCCCTACAGCTTCTGAGACTCATTAACTAATTAGATTTAAGCAAACTAGAAAATACAAATTGGTTTGTTCACGAGCCGTAAGGTAGAACTGCTGAATAGCATAGGAAATTTACTGCATGTATACCTCTTAAACTATTTATAGGTTACTTTGAGGATGTGCAGCGAATTATTATGAAAACTAAACAGGAAGTTATCCTGGTACAAAGTGCAACAGATAAAAAACCAATCATTCAAGGAGCTAATGAAGAGAATGAGATTGCCGCCAATAAAATAATATGGAAAATGGCGCACATCACTGTACTTGATGAGCAGGGTTTCAAGATTTTAATAGTTCTCTACCCTTAACCTTCCATTCACGAGAGCTTTTCGAGTACCCAGTGCTACCAACAGCAAGCTGATAAACGGGAGCTATTAAAACTAATGTTCAACTGGAAACGTCCAGATTCATGATACTTGCGTTTTAGACCAATTATCCACATGGCTGTAACGGATCGTGCAGCCACGTCTCGATCCCTGACTCAACAGATGGGGACGTTTGCAAGACAACAACCATCTGCACGAACAGTTCGACGATGTTTGCAGCAGCATGGACTATCAGCTCGGAGACCATGGTTGCGGTTACCCTTGACGGTGCATCACAGAACGAATGGCAAAACATTTTTTCTGATGAATCCAGGTTCTGTTTACAGCATCATGATGGTCGCATCCGTGTTTGGCGACATCGCGGTGAACGCACATTGGAAGCGTGTATTCGTCATCGCCATACTGGCGTATCTCCCGGCGTGATGGTATGGGGTGCCTTTGGTTACACGTCTCGGTCACCTCTTGTTCGCACTGTCGGCACTTTGAACAGTGGACGTTACATTTCAGATGTGTTACGACCCGTGGCTCTATCCCTCATTCGATCCCTGCGAAACCCTACATTTCAGCAGGATAATGCGCGACCGCATGTTGCAGGTCCTGTACGGGCCTTTCTGGGTACAGAAAATGTTCGACTATTGCCCTGGCTAGCACATTCTCCAGATCTCTCACCAACTGAAAACGTCCGGTCAATGGTGGCCGAGCAACTGGCTCTTCATAATACGCCAGTCACTACTCATGATTGACTGTGGTATCGTGTTGAAGCTGCATGGTACACGCAATCGAAGCTCTGTTTGACTCAATGCCCAGACGAATAAAGGCCGTTATTACGGCAGAGGTGGTTGTTCTGGGTACTGATTTCTCAGGATCTATGCACCCAAATTGTTTGAAAATGTAATCACATGTCATTTCTAGTATAATATATTTGTGCAATGAATACCCATTTATCATCTGCATTTCTTCTTGGAGTATCAATTTTAATGGCCAGTAGTGTACTTCCCTTCATCAACGGGGTGCTCCATTTAGCTTTGAAACATCCAGCTGCGGGCTATGTCCTAGGGATTTCATTGTGTACCAGACATGTAACAAACAGAAAATTAAATACGCAACTTTTCTCAAGTTGAAACTTAAAACTTTATGATTAATCTGGTATACAGGGTGCAACGGGTATAAGTGCAGATACCTTTATTGTTGACTGGTACGAGTGTGCTAAACAACATTACATCAGTATTCACTTCATTTGCAGTCTAAATGGCTATTAGGAGTAGTACGTTTTTATATTGGTTAGTACCTCAAAGTACATGTGACAAGGGACAACTTACACAACGCCTTCGAGGACTCCAGTTTTTAGTGATGAAGCAGTGCAAGCAGAGGTGAGGTTGTGGGTCCGTCGGAAAAGCCAAACAATCTTCAGTGACGGTATTACAAACGGTCTCTCGTTGGGAGAAACGTGTTTGTCAACAGGGTGAATACTCTTATATTGCTAAATAACTGTGTGGACGCGAAGAATAAAGATATAAAATGTGTTCTCTTTAAAATGCTTTAAGAGTTTTCTCATAAAAATTCGATGGCATGGATTTTCACCTCGCCCTAGTATTTATACTCAGAAATAATTGCCAACTGCTCAGCGTTTCGATCTAGAAAAAATTGTGATGGCCATTACAAACACAGATAATAAAATATCCTACGCACCTATATTAGTTTCATCAATGAATGTATTCCTGACCGTGGTATAAAACTATCTTCTGGATTTTGGTGGCTTTCACCGTGTCGGATATGCAAATTTTCTTAGTCTCTTCACGAAATTTTAACGATAAAATTCGTGGGAGACCCTCCATATTCATTTTCTAGAAGTCAGCACTCACCAGCCTTTTATTTCGCAGAAACCATCACCGAGGAAACCAAGGTAACTTTAATGAAGAATTGTTTCCTTCAACTTTTGTTGGCTGATACCTAATTGCAAGGCATTATTTGCTAATTCTGGTTTACGCTGGATATTTTGTTCCTCGATCCCCACCATATCTGGTGGTCACTCCTTCTCTGACACTTACGGAGACATCCGATGGAGGATTGACAAGACGACAAGGATGAACAAACTGCCTACGGATTACAAACAATAATCATTATACATTAGATTTATTATCATTTTTAATACATTTGTAGGAACTTAGTTCCAGAAAAGCGAGAAGAGCTGTTGTTGAGATCAATAGTGATGACAGCCTGTCAACACACAAGACCGATTTTTGCTTAACGCTATGAGTACTTTGCTCACGCTACACCATTTAAATTATTTATGTAGACAGACGGAAATAAAAGATAAAAGCTAGGAAATTGTGTCATTACAATTATTGTTACTTATTTGCTTCTTTGCCGGCACATTGAAAACGTACCAGAGTTTGTCTCATGAATCCATCATGTAATGTCGTGGCGGCTAAAATTATTTTCATCTTTCAATGAAATATTTCTTCGCTTTGTTATTGGACTCCAACGAATCGATATGACGTTTTTAACAGAATGTAATTGAAGTCAAAGAGGGAGTTAATTGGTTATTTATGCCTGAATAAATTTAATGCTATTAATGCTTAGCGTGCTATTGAGATTATTTTGTAGGGAATCGCCTATGACGGTAGTGGTTTATTTCATCTAATCAAAGACTTCAGAGGAATGAAAATTTCTGTTCTTTCGCTAATGACATCTCTAGTCTCGGGAGTTACAGGCTTCTTTCTTTAAAAAAGAACCATACTGGCACTTCTAATGGAGTATACGGGAAGATACTGGAAAGGTAATTTGTTGTTTCAAAAGACGTAAACAAAAGTCACAGAGGAGCCTCCAATCAGATTACATAAACGCAAGAAATGTGGAGTTAAATATTTATTGACAGGAATGGCGTAAATAGGAAACCCTTGTCGGTGAAGATGTGCCAGTGGTGTTTCTGTGTCATGTGCTCATTAGGCTGATTTCTTCCACATGTGACACACGATGTAAAAGCGTTTCCTTCCCGAACTCTGTCTTCAAATCCTTCCCCTATTACACCGATACAGCCATCTAAAAACAGATTTTATTTCTTGTAGTTAATTTAACGATAGGGATGCGCCTTCGAAGAACACATTGTTTTACTTTTATCCTTCAAATACATTTACACATTTTACTCAGCAGTTTGAAAGTGATTACGAGAATTGTACATAAAAGAAAAACAGGTATATCTTGGCTTAAATTAAAAAATCATTCACAGTAAAATTTTCTTAACTTTCACATGGAGTTACAATGTTTTTGAGGCATTAAAATTTATTTATACAGCAGAACGTCATCTGCAGCTAAATCGATTTTTTTATAATATTTTCATGATAAACTTCGGCCTCATTCAAGTTTCACAGTTGGCAAAAGCAACTTCAGATCATAAGGATCAAAAAAATTACCGTTTACGTGCTCTTTGATGACTTTTGTATTGGAAACTGACTATATTAAAAGACTAGACAGTCGTTACGTTTAGTGAGTGTTTTTACCCGTTTGCGGAAATGCAAAATGTAAATGCTTCTATAACTTTTACAACTATTTGTTTATTTAAAAATGTTTTATGAGTATGAAATGTTGTTTGGAATATAGCCTGTGTGTACTTACATGCATCGCTTTGCCTGTTATGTTTTTTTCTTCTAATTATAAAAGCACTTCATAAAATTTTCGTGGTTTTGCGACATTCCACAGTGTTGGATGAGGCTGTGCACTAGAGCTCCAGTTGTTCAAATATCTTCATTTTTGTGGTGTTACTTTCGGATTTTTAAATTTCTGTGTGTGCGTGTTACAATAATGGAAGTCCGAGATGCAGTTCCGTGCAAATATTCTTCATCCCTTCTTGAAAGCTGCGACTTACTCCAATAACACGGGGCAATCAATTGTTCTACAATCTATAATAACATGTAACTATCAGAATTCCGCAATGAGAAATTCACTTTTTAAAAGAGGCAGCTATTTCCCTCTATCGCTAGAAATGCACGCAGCAGTGAAAAGTAACACAAATTCTCGGTGTCTGCCGACGCTCTTTTGCGCAAACTGTCCCGGTAACAAGATACACACTTTCGAGATAGCCGTTCCTGATCTCCTGTCGCGTCATGTTTCTCCACAGTTGTCAGGCAAATGTTTGCTACAGGGCCGAGTAAACACACGTGATTCAAAGAGCAGGAGATCAGCTGGCACGCATGCTGGAATCGTTGATTAAGTTGCGAAACTCTGTATGACTCATGCCATTCGATCACGCTACACGCCACAAACAAGTCTCTTAGACGGCTGATACGTAAGGTTGCGCGGTATGCACACTACACAATGTGACGAGTTGCCAGAAACGACACGTAGTTCGGATTCCACGTGTAACTGGGGTACGTTGGACGCACGTAAGTCGAAAGTGGTGTCAAATTGAAAGACTCGCACCAGGCCACTGAGTCAAACGAAGTTATTATTATTATTATTACTATTAACACCATTATCACTGTTATCATTGAATTGTGAGTTCAGCAGGCGCTATGAAGCATAAACTGAGCAACTCGCTTTTCTTCATACTCGAGGTGATATAGAGTTGTAGACCATTCAACGAAATACATGAAACGCTCATGCGACGAGGTAGTAATAAAACCTATTACCTGATAATGTACTGTTTGCCTAAATAACAAGCGGATAAAAAGTAAAAGAGGCCATTTAAAACAAAAAATTGTTTGTCTACTTTCCACAAATCTGAAGCTTTTACAATGTCTTGAGTAGAGATTCAACAACCATAAATTGTTAAATCGTTTTTTTTTCACTGTGTAGTGACTGTGGTTCTCACGCAATATGTGCTGTCCTGTTTTTCTTCGTATTCAAACTCTTAAACCTGTAGTAAAATAGGGAAGTATCAGAATGTTTCTATTAGGCTCATTTTCGAGTACATTGTCTTCTCCTGTGCCTTTAAGTGTGTGCGTGTGTATGTGTGTGCGTGTGTATGTGTGTGTGTGTGTGTGTGTGTGTGTGTAAGTTTCTCAACAGACTCGCCCACTCAGACACTTTCTGCCATTATAAGCTAATGACACTGTAAGTACCCTGTCATGTGTCCTTGCTTTCTTTCGCAACACCACATCTTCTCAATAACATCTTTTTCCACATACGCATAAACCATCTCCTTTCCATTAGCCATTTAGCAGTTTAACGTCCTGTCGGAGATAACATCGTTATAGACGGGGCCCCAGTATCGATAGGTCAATGATGAGAGGTATGCAAAGGCTTATTGACAGTAGAAAATTGTCACTGAAGGATCACAATTAATTCATAAATTGAAATTTACTACTTGATTAAAATTAAATGCCGCCAAGGGACGTGAACCCAGAATTTTGGCTTCCGCGGACAATGTTCTTACTGACGAAGCTACCGACGAAGCTATTCAGACAAGAATCATCAGTCTTGTTGACAACTTAACTTCTGCCGATACCTCATGGCTACACTTACGGAAAAAAACTGCACCAGTAAAAAATAATTCACGTACAGTAATGAAATTTTTGGAATACGCTTGTCTTGGGAACGTAAGTAACTGATCAATATTGCAAGATCACAGATCAACGTAAGCGCGAGATGAGCCATCGTATGCGAGAAATTCAGGTACATTAACAACAGTTGAAACGACCAGAATGTTGAATGCAAGCACGCAAAAGTGCATGCATTGTGTTGTACAGGTTCCGGATGTGAGTTTGTGAGATGGCGTTCCATGACTGTTGCATAGTCTGTCATTACGGGGACGGTTACTGCTGGTTGCTGATAACACTGGGGTTTAGTCTGATAATGTTTTATATTTGCTCGATTGGAGACAGATCTGGTGATCGAGCAGTCCAAGGCAACATGTCGACACTCTGTAAAGCATGTTGACTTACAACAGCGGTATGTGGGTGAGCGTTATCCTGTTGGAAAACACCATCTGGACTGCTGTTAATGAATGGCAGGACAACAGGTCGAATCACCAGACCGGCGTACAAATTTGCATTCAGGTTTCATTGGAAAACCACGACAATGCTCCAGCTCTCATACAAATTCGCACTCCATACCATAGCTCCAGAAGTAGGTTGGTTGCATGCCATCAGCTGGCCTCCTCCTATCACTGGCATCGAGGCAGAACCAGCTTTCATCAGAAAACGCAACAGACCCCCACCCTGCCCTCCAATGAGCTCTCGCTTGATGTTAATAAAGTCGAAAATGGCGGTGGTTAGAAGACTGTGGAACGCACGCTACAGGACGTCTGCCCACAAACGATTTGCTACAGTTCGTTGTTTCAGTGTGATGCCAACTGCTGCTCAAATTGCTGCTGCAGTTGCAGTACAGCGCGCCAGAGCCATACGCCGAACACGACGGTCTTCCTTCTCAGTAGTAAAGGCATCAACTCACCACGTCCAATCCCAAAGGTAACTGAAGCTCACAAGCATTACAGCGTATATTTCAAACAAATCTGATTCGTATCCTCATAGTGGCACTGCTAGGGCTAATCTTATGCGACTGGCGTGAAATTTGATTGGTTGGTTGGTTGGTTTGGAGGAGGAGACCAAACAGCGAGATAATCGGTCCCATCGAATTAGGGAAGGACGGGGGAAGGAAATCGGCCGCGACCTTTCAATGGAACGATCTGTGCTTCTGACTAAGCTATTTAGGGAAATCAAGGAAAACCTGAATCACTTTGCATTTGTCCACTAACCATGTCACCTTAATCATGTCAAATTTTCTTTCAGTCTCTTTGTTTAGAGGTCTGCATTCCCTTGCCCTTCTTGATTTGTTGCATTTTTATACTTTATCCTTTCATCATTTAAATCCATTATTTCGTGTGTTATGCAAGGATTCCCACAGGGCCTTATCTTTTTGCTTATTGGATGCTTTGCTGTCTTCGTTACTTCGTTCCCGTTCGACTCTTATTGTATTTATTTCCCCTGTTTCCGTCAGTCATTACCTAATGCAGCTTCAGGTTCTTTAAGTGTTTCCTCTGCCCATCTCCTTAATTTCTTGCCTTTGTGCAATTTCTTTGGCTCATAAACAAAAGATATGATCAAAGACCACACTGCCCCTAGAATGGTTTGCAATTTAAAATCTGTTTTCGCAATCTGTCTTACTATTCTCTAATCTATCTGAAACCTTAGGGTGTTTCCACATATCTTTCGCTTATACAACCTATTTACACGCTCCTTGCATCAAGTAACTGCGTCTAACATTGTCGCCAGAAATGTAGTTCCCATAACTTAACAAATTGTTAACATTGCACTGAAGGGAAAAACAGGGGTCGAAAACTCACGAACATGCACTGCCAGAACATAAAATTAGCACACTTGGAAAGACGACGTCGATTTTGACCCGATTACGGCATATGCGGCATGGAGGACAGTAGATGTGCAGGTAATTGTTTCAACGTCGTTCGCCAATATTTGCGTAGTGGCATAGTTAACAGAGTGCCACCATATGTGTCTCTTTAATAAGGAATGCTCACAGCCAGAAGGCTAAGTGTGCTACAAGCGTGTGAATCAAGAAGGCAACCATGTCACGAGTCGCACTCATGATTCCTACAGCCAACAGAGCGAGTCTTACAGGGCTCAAACTGTGGCCTTACAGGTGGCGGGTTGGTCCCTTCGGAGCATTGCCGTGCTGCGTCCGTCGTGCAGCGATGTTGGTGTCAGTGGTCACGAGATCATTCTTACGCCCGTAGACGAGGTTATAGAGACTATGCTGCATAGATGCCCGCCAGGATCGTTCTATTGTACAGCCTACCACAGCACAGACAAGAGGGCTTGAAGGGCCAGACGTGTCAACACGAACTGCTGCGAAAAGTTTATTAACAGTGGGAGTGTGGTCACCCACACCTCTAGCCCGCCTTCCACTCACGCCACAGCATCGACGTGTATGGCTCGACTGCTGCCGTCAAAGGGTCACTTGGAAGATGGAATGGTGCGCCGTTGGTCTTCAGCGATGAAAGCAGATTCTACCTCCATGCAACTGATGGTCGTTTGGGCGTACGACGTAGACCTGGTAAGCTCCGTTTCGTAGAGTGCATTCGTCAAAGACACACTGGCCTTATCCCAGGCCAATGGTCTGGGGTACGATAAGCTACAACTGTCGTTCACCTTTGGTGTTTCTCAAGGGTACAGTACCCAGCACGCCGTGTGTGCAGAATGTTGTTAGATCGGTTCTTTTGCCGTTCTTGCAACAGGAAGGTGATGTATTGTTCCAAAAGGGTAATACTCGACCACACACTGCCCTCGAAACTCAACGTGCTCTGCAAGACGCGCTGCATCTTCTCTGGCCAACACGACCTCCGAACTTGTCTCCAACCGAGCGCGTGTGGGATATGATGGGACAACAAGCGACTCGTGCGACTCGTCAACCAACAACAAGGTCGAATAGGCGTGGCACAACGAGTCCCAGGACAGCATTCGCTGTCTGTACCATCGACTGGACGCCAGAGTCAGCGCATGCACTTCCCCTAGTGGAGGTAACACCAAGTGCTGATACGGGTGTTACAGCACGGGCCGGTATCTGGTACCTCAGAACCGCTTGTGCCATTGATCTGTAAATGTAATCATTTCATGTACTCCACATGCACAGTCGCAACAATAAACCTTGTGTGAATTGGGACCCTAATTCTTTTCTGGCAATGTATGTTATTAACAGCCTTAACCTTAGACTGTTTACTATAATGTAGACTTTTACTGCCGGAAATGTCATGTCCATTATAATTATTCTCCCAGCTGACAAAGGAAGCGCAACGGTGGTTATGGATGTGGCCGACTATCAGAGTAAAATTACTGATCTACTGGATCCGCAAGCATATAGGAAGCTGAATAAGGACCCCACTAACAACATTCTTAGAACTGTGTCGCGGTTAATAAAAAAGTCCTCCATTGAAGAGAGTGTACAGAAAGATCTCAGCAATTCGATTGCGCTACCATCAAGGCTTTATGGATTGCCCAAAATTCATAAAGTAAATGTACCGTTAAGACCGATACTAAGTGCCATTGGTTCGCCCACCTACTCGTTAGCCAAGTTTTTGACTACGCTGTTAAAACCACATGTGGGCCGTTCGGGCTCTTATATAAAGAATTCGACACATTTAATCAGCAGATTCAATGGCATAGTGGTCCAGCCGGAGGACATATTTCTCAGCTTCGATGTGGTATCGCTGTTTACCATGGTTCCACTTAATGATGTACTGGAACAGCTGGATCGAATTTTTCCTGCCGATATTTCAGAGCTGTTTAAGTGTTGTTTGACGACCACATACTTCAAGTGGAATGAACAGTTTTATGAGCAAACGGATGGCGTGGCTATGGGAAGCCCCCTAAGTCCCGTAATTGCAAACTTCTTTATGGAGAAATTCGAAGAACAGGCCTTAGGTACTGCCAGCAAAAAACCGAATGTATGGTCCCGATACGTGGATGACACGTTTGTGCTGTGGAGACATGGCAGGGAGGAACTAAGCCGGTTCCACGAACATCTGAATAGTATAAACTCGAGAATTCAGTTTACGATGGAGGAGGAAGTAGATGGCAAATTACATTTCCCCGATGTGGTTGTTTTTAGGAACGAAAATGGTAATTTGGGCCACTCAGTATACCGCAAACCCACGCACACGGACCGTTATTTGCACCGGGATTCGAACCACCACCCACAACAGAAGCAGAGTGTTATCAAGACCTTAGCGCACAGAGCTAGAAATATTTGTGAACCTGAGTTGCTCGACGCTGAGATGGAACTTCTCCACAATGCACTAATGAGGAAAGATATTCGTCCGCCGAAATAAAACGTGCGTTCAGACCGCCACGCAGAAATCATAGTGACGTACAGGCTACTGCAAAATCTAAGGTTTACCTGCCGTTTGTTAAAATTGTAACGGGAAGAATAGGGAGGATCTTGACGAAGTGGAATATTACCGTACTTTACAAACCCACCAGGAAGATACAGGAATACCTTAAACCTGCCAAGGACGCTCGCAAACAATTGGAAAAAGCTGGAGTGTATAGGATCCCATGCAGCTGTGGAGATGTTTATGTGGGTACCACTAAAAGAACGGTTTCAAAACGTTTGGAAGAGCACAAGGGCAATTGTACAAGAGGAGAAACGGAACGATCAGCTGTTGCGGAGCATGCTTTCCGGCAGGGAACCACCATATTCGTTTCGAGGAGACGCAAGTACTAGCGGCCACAAGCGGATATTACGAAAGGCTCTACAGGGAGGCAATGGAAATCGCTAAACACCCTAACAATTTCAATCGTAAGGAAGAGGGCGTGAAATTAAACGGTATATGGATGCCGGTGTTAAAGAAGATGTGTACCACCCGTCCACTACTGGGTGATGGCAACGGCGATCGATAGCAACGGACAGCGGCCAATTTCACTGACGTTTTCAAAACACGTGACGTCACGCCGCGGCGCGGGAGCGCGCGGACACGGAATTTAGCGGCAGTCAGTAGCGAGCCAATGGGTGTGTTGGACCTTCCATCGAGCTACAGACCCCCTTGAAGATGTCTCCCGCAGACGGGGACGAAACGTTGGGAATTAACACAGAAATCATCAACCGATCACGGCAAAACAGCCCGGATAATTATACTGGACTTCGACTGTTTATACTGTGTACTTTTAACAGTAGTAATCTCCTTTTGTTTGGAAACCTGGGGACGCCGTTGCAAACAAATTTGCGGTGCTCCGCGAGCCGCGCTTCCGCCGGGCGCCACGCGTTAGCAGCAGCGCGCTGAAGGCACGGCCGCGTGACGAAAGCCGTCCCCGCGCTGTAATTGGCGAGTGGTTTTGCAGCCGGGCTGCCCGCCGCCCGCCGCCCGCCGACGGAGCGAGGTCCTTGGCCGCGTCCCCGATACAGTGGCTTTCCCGTCACAGCTCCGCCAAAATAACTTTCCCCTTGGCACGCTCCAAAACCCAGATAGCCGCTGCTAAACTAGTTACCACCGCTACCTGCACACTTTTTCTGTGCCCCTCTCTCTGAGCGAGAGATTCTGAAAGACGTTCGACTTTATACCGCACATTCGAGCGATAATGTGTACTTTGCTGCAGGCGCCAGGCAATAACATGATACTTTCCGGATCTACATCTACGTAGTTACTACGTCTACGTGAAATACTCCTTTACTTTTCAAGGAAAATTTTATTAGTGGGTCGGTGGCTTGTTTTGGTTATAAACGTTCGATAGGTACTCTATTCACATTGACGGAAAAAAACAATTAATGTAGAGTAATAAAATTTCAGTAATACATTTGTCTATGTTACATACGCACATCCAAAAAAGGTTTGCATCACCACAATTCCCAGAACTCCTGAAGATAGACGTTGACTGTGGATATTGTATCACAGACACAGTCCCTTTGAGTGTTCAGAGATGTCACTAAGCCCGCTCAAAGATGTAAACAACCATGCATGAGCAGCACCTATTAGACGAAGATGGTCCGACAGCCGATCGGTTCCAGTCATTCCACCAAGAAGGAGGTACAGGGCTCGTGCTGTCTGTAGTTCAACCATGCCTAGACGGTGAATACCGCGGTTCGATCGCGTCCGCAGTGTTACTTTGTGCTCTCAACAAGGGAAATGTCCAGGCGTCTCAAAGTGAACCAAAGCAATGTTGTTCGGACATGGAGGACATACAGAGAGTCAGGAACTGTCGATGACATGTCTCGCTCAGGACACCCAAGGGCTACTACCGCAGTGGATGACCGCTACCTACGGATTATAGCTCTGAGGAACCCTGACAGTAAGGCCACATGTTGAATAATATTTTCCGTGCAGCCACAGGACGTCGGGTTACGACTTAAACTGTGCGCAATAGGCTGCATGATGCGCAATTTCACTTTCGACGTCCATAGCGAGGTCCATCTTTGCAACCACGACACCATGCAGCGCGGTACAGATATACCCAACAACGTGCCGAATGGACCGCTTAGGATTGGGATCACGTTCTCTTCACCGATGAGTGGCGCATATGCCTTCAACCAGACAATCATCGGAGGCGTGTTTGGAGGCAACCCGGTCAGACTGAACGCCTTAGGCACACTGTCCAGCGAGTGCAGCAAGTTGGAGGGTCCGTGATGTTTTGGAGTGGCATAATGTGGGGCCGACGTACGCCGCTGGTGGTCATGGAAGGCGCCGTAAAGGCTGTATGATACGTGAATGCCATCCTCCGACCGTTAGTGCAACCATATCGGCAGCATATTGGAGAGGCATTCGTCTTCACGGACGACAATTCGCGCCCCCATGGTGCACATCTTGTGAATGACTTCCTTCAGGATAACGACTCTGCTCGACTAGAGTGGCCAGCTTGCTCTCCAGACATGAACCCTATCGAACTTGGCGGGGATCGATTGAATAGGGCTGTTTATGGACGACGTGACCCACCAACCACTCTGAGGGATGATCACCGAATCGCCGTTGATGAGTGCGGCAATCTGGACCAACAGTGCCTTGATGAACTTATGGATAGTACGCCACGACGGATACAGGCATTCATCAATGCAAGAGGACGTGCTACTGGGTTTTAGAGCTACCGGTGTGTACAGCAATCTGGACCACCACCTCTGAAGGTCTCGCTGTATGTGTGATTTGCATGAGCAATAAAAAGGGTGGAAATGATGTTTATGTTGATCTCTATTCTAATTTTCTGTACAGGTTCCGGAACTCTCGGAACCGAGGTGATGCAAAACTTTTTTTGATGTGTGTATTTAATGATTAATATTGCAAGATGACAGGTTAATATAAGCATGAGATAAGCCATTGCAATTGTTAAATGGTGGTACATTAATAACCGGTGTAACTGCCAGAATGTTGAATGCAAGCATGCAAATGTGCATGCATTGTGTTGTAGAGATGCCGGATGTCAATTTGTAGGATAGAGTTCCAAGCCTGTTGCATGTGGCCATTCAATATAGCGCTGCTTAATGCTGGTTGTTGATGACACTAGAATTGTCGTCCGATGATGTTTGATATTTACTCGGCAGGAGACAGATCTGGAGATCGATCAGTGCAAGGTAACATGTCGACACTCTGTAGAGCAAATTCATTTCTCCTTGTACCAGTTCTAGACGGTCGATTAGCTCACCTACATACGCACAACGTTACACTTTGTGCTCCAAACAAACGTTGTAGGATCACTAATGTTCTCCACATAGGTAAACGAATTGTCAGGTAATGTCAGTAATACTGTCGTTTAGACCGCTGTCTATTGAATTGTAATCAAGGATACTGATAAGTTAACGAAAGAGTAACGTTATGTAGGGATCGTACAAGTCAGTAAAGAGTGTCTTTGTTCAGACATGTTATAAGGAAGATTTATATAAGTGGAACTGCAACCTATATTCGATACTTAGGACCTGCTTTGCCTTTATAGTTTAATTAAATTAACTGACACTCTATGAAAAACTTGATTAATTATTTTTATAAATGAAATAATGTTCCCTTAAGAAACAACAGTGAGAAATCTGTTAGTTTCGGAATTTGTTAATCAACAGGAATGGGTTAACGGCAAATATTTAATTAGAACTTCTGTAGCTATTATACTGAAACTCGGAATAATAGATAAGGCAGTACAATGATATAGATAGTTAAATTGTAAAACCAGCAAACTCAGCCACAAATATTTGTTGTAAAACGTTGAACTGAAAATAAACTGGATTAAATCGTAAGTACAGTTACACTAAAAGTTCTTAATTTACAGTAGTTTGTACCATATTAATTCACTCGTATAGAACAAATTACTAAGTCAACCGTGGAGTGCCTCCATAGCCTACTGGTTAGCGTCAATGCGTTCTGTGCAAAAGAACCTGGGTTCGATTCCTGGAATCTCCTTAGAGTTCTTCTAAGATAGGGACCTATGGTAAGGACTCCTCTCAGCCCTTGTGAAGCCAAATAAAGAGCTGCTAGAATAAAGGAGGAGCTGCACCATGAGGATTCATCTACTGACAGTAGCAACTGGAGGGATTGGAGACAGGGTGATAACATGTCCCACAGTCATAGATCACTCCTCGTACTGCCTTGTAGGCTGCAGTCGGCCAGCCACAACAGGCTTATAGCCGAATCTGTGAGAGTTGTTTTAATCAACCACCTGTATCATTTTGTGTAGACATCAAGGAATAGTATAACAGCAACAAACCAACAACTGCAGCTAATAATACGGTGTACTGCCTCTGAATAGCGAACTTCAAAGAAAACCCAGCATAAAAGTAAATATCACAACTTTGCAATGCAAAAGAGTGACAAAATATCTAGGTTTACACACTGACGACAAAATGAAGTTCAGTGACCATATCAGACTTACAACAAAAGCAATGCAAATAATGTGTAAATCAGCAAGACTAAATACGACAAAATATAGACTACCCATAAACAAAATACATACGTATCATATCGCAATACTCGAATCAATAGTATGCCTTGCAACAGGCTCCTGAGCGCATCGACTGAGCTTTTCAACACATAAATTCATTCTGAAAGGCGGCCAAAGAAGTTTTCTGCTCAGGGACAACATTGGCGGAGGCAATAATCATAGTGAAGGGAATATTCCTCATTGGCATCTCCATCCGTCAAACAGCAGCAGTGTACTGGTTCGATAAAAGGCAGACACGACAAGGTATTAGAGATTATAGGAGAGGACATCACAGAAAGGGGCACACTAAACCGCTGGCGAAATGATACCTCGCATAGAGGATGGAATTCGAAGGAAAAAGGGCATCGCATCTACACCTTCTTTCTAAACAACAAGGAACGAATCAGGCTGAAATATGTAGATCCCAGACGTGGCATAGTCCATTTCCTCAAGGGCAATGATCCATATCCAGAACACCTGTATGTGTTTGGTCTCAGCCGAACACCCATTTGCACTTGAGGAGAACTAGGAAGTCTTGAAAACCTCATTTTATCATTTTATACTGTGACAGGCTCACACACATATGACCTCGAACTGCGTAGGACAATATAGGACAAATTTTACGAAGTCCAGACGATTGGAGCTTACTGAATCACATAACCGATAATGTGACACCTACGTTACACGAATTATACAAACAATAACAAACACGTACAGAAATAAGGGGAAACACACAAACGCGGGAACAGGATAATTGGAATAACACAGACACAGATAGAAACATATAAACAGATTCAGACGCTGAAATAGATGCTAACTGTGAGATTAATACACAGACCTAGATGTAAGATAAGACTAAATTAAGGAACACAGAAATAGACCAATGGTTATTTCAATATACGTAGGAAGGTCTTGAGTAATAACTGTAATTTAAATGATATAATTACTTATTGAGCTTTGTTAAAATAATACCTGTAAGGGAAATGGTGCAGGACCCATACTGGAACATTGCAGGATGTTTCACGTTGGTGGAAGACTTTAGTGTCTATATTATAATTCGACAGCAAGAATAAATTTCCGCCGGCCGAAGTGGCCGTGCGATTCTAGGCGCTGCAGTCTGGAAACGAGCAACCGCTGCGGTCGCAGGTTCGAATCCTGCCTCGGGCATGGATGTGTGTGATGTCCTTAGGTTAGTTATGTTTAATTAGTTCTAAGTTCTAGGCGACTGATGAGCTCAGAAGTTAAGTTGCATAGTGCTCAGAGCCATTTGAACCAATAAATTTCCTTCTGCCAAAACATGTTGAGCAGAGGTCACCATGTCATGTTGACAGCCAGAAAGAGAAGGTATAGAGAAATAAAGATTCTTCTTTTCGGCTCGTAAACTCATGGTGGGAACTTTGCTTTGTTGACAAAGCTATTAAGCTCTCAGCTGAAAACAAGATGTAATCGGCGAGCGATACGAAACATTAAAAAAAAAGTTTAGCTTCAGAGTTTTTGTGTGGCTCAAGTCGGTGCGAGGCGCGTGCAGGAATCGGTCGACAAATATCGGCAAAGCGATGCCGCGGGTGCGTCAGGGGCCGGAGCCGCCCGCTGTTTGCCCAGCTATCGCTGTTTGCCGCCCTGCCATTGTTCCACCGCCTGACATTGACTCTTGCAGATATCGCGCTAGGTCACAGCCGGCGTCTTCCTGTCTCTATGTCTCCGTATCATAGTTCAGTTAACTATCCGTTTGCTAAACTTCCCCGAAACACTTGCAGTTGCATAAACACTAACTAGTATCTACCGAAACGATAGTGTATGCAAATACTGACAGACACTAAACCACTAAATGTATTGATAGACGTTTCTCTTGAAAGCCGAACACACGCAGTGTTTCCAAAAGTTCTATTAGGTTTCACAGGACTACATTTTCTACATCAGCGGGTAGAGCACTAGACTCCATTCCTGAAGGTCAGGTTCAAACCTGGATAGGGGCGGTGATTTTATCCTAGAACCAGTTCCTTCAAGACTGCCCCAGGTCCAATTCTGGGGATCCTGGGCTCAATCCCGAATAGTGTGGGGTGATACCACTTAGTTCCAGTCCCTCCACGACGGCTCCATATCCACTCCAGGAGGTCTTAGGGTCAGTCCCGGACATTACTTTATTTATTTGCTGCTACCATTTACAAATGACCTGCCACCTAGTTACTATGGCAGGTAGTATGTTCACAAAACGAAATCATTCATGTACAGAACGTGGAACTTGTTTGACATTTCTTATTTCTAATAGGGATTAATAATATTGCAGCTTTAAATACTTATAGACTTAAAAGTGATTAAAAAATAAAAATCTTAGAAGTAACGATTTATAAATAGAAGATGGGAATTTAGGAAGACGGAAAGAGGCTATGATAGACTATTACTTTATGACACATCATAAACTCGGAAAAATTTCCTAAAATAACAAAAATCTTGCATTTAAGACGAAGAGATAAAAGATATTAGGAAAGCACATAGATTTGTGTTAGACATCCCGCCAACAAGCCACCTCGGGCGTGAGGGCCCTGCAAATCATCAGGCCTGTCACATTCGAGGTAGTGTACAAAATACATATCTTTGATTCTCATTTGATAATTTATGTGTACAGACAGTTTTTGCATTGCTCTTATATTGCATTATTACATCGTTTTCATTAAAGGTATTATTTTACCTAAGCATAATAAACAATTATACCACTTACATTACAGTTATTACTCAAGACGTTTCTGCATATACTGAAATGAAAGTTGGTCCATTTCTGTGTTCCTTAATGTAGTCTTATCGTACATCCAGGTCTGTATATTAATCACACTGTTTGCATATGTTCAGCGTCTGAGGTTGTTTCTATGTTTGCGTCTGTGTTCGTGTCATTCCAAGTATCCTGTTCCAGTGTTTGTGTGTTTGCTCTTATTTGTGTATGTGTTTGTTCTTGTTCGTGTAACGTACGTGACACATTATCGGTTTGTCACTCGGTATGCACCAATCGTCCAGCTGTCGTAGAATTCACCCTGTGTTATCATATTCAGTTCGAGGTCGTATATTTGTGAGTCCGTCGCAGTGCAAAGTGCCATGTTCTCAGCAAGTGTACATGGGTGTTCGACTGAGACCAAACGGATGGAGGTGTTCTGGATACAGACCATGGCCCTTGAGGAAGTGGACGATGCCACGTCTGGGATCTATATGTTTTAAAACCACTCGCTCCTCGATGTTTGGGAAGAAGGTGTAGTCGCGATGCCCATTTTCTGTTGAGTCCATTCTTTCTGCCAGGTATCATTTCGTCAGCGATTTAGTTGGCGCCTTTCTGTTATGTCCTCTCCTATAATTTAAAATACCTTGTCGTGTCTACCTTTCCTGAAGCAGTACACTGCTGCTCTTTGACAGATGGTAATGTCAATGGGGCACTCTCCCATCACCACCCATATTGCCTTCATCGATGTTGTGCCAGGCCATGACATCCTGAGCAGTTCATTTCTTTGGCCACGCATCATAATGATTGTGTCGCTAGCCTTAGTCGTTGTGCCCGAGTTCACTGCAAAGCATATCATAAGCTCGAATAGTGTGTTATGACATGTATGTATTGTCTTTATGGCTAGTATATATTTTATAGTACCTAGTCTCTCCTGATTTATATATTATTTTCATCGCATTGTCGGCTGTACACTGATGAGTCAGAAAATTATGACCACATGCCTAATAACCAGCATGTTCACTTGTGGTGGGGTTTACAGTGTCGATGTGTCAGTTGTGCACTGATGAGCCAGATCATTATGACCGCATACCTAATAGCTGGTATGTCCACCTGTGGTATGGATAACAGTGGCAACGTCTATATTTTGTAGTACCTTATCTCTCCTGATTTATATAATATTTTCATCGCAATGTCGGTTGTACCCTGGAGGGCCAGAACATTATGACAACATGCCTAATAGCCAGCATGTCCACCTGTGTTACAGATAACATTGGCGACATCGTTTGGCTTCGAGATATTGCTGCAGCCTAGCTTCTTTCCTTTCTGTTGTTTTTTGCTCGTTGGTAGTATCATCATTTATCTCATAAATCCTTCCTTAGTTCTGTTGATAGTGCCATTCATTTGTCGGTTGCACTGATCTGAGCTGTGTGTACTACATCAGTTAATTTGTGTGCTCTGTAACCCTGGATAGGGGTGATGATTTTTCCTCTTTCCAGTCCCTCCAGAACGGCCCCAGCTCCTATCATGAACGTCCTGGCTTCAATCCGAAATAGGGACAGTGACTTTTCCTGTTCCCAGAAAGGCTCCTGTTAGTTTCAACCCAATATAAAGGAGATGATTTTTCCTTGTTCCAGACCCTCCAGGTCCACTCCTGGAGGTCTGTGGATCAATCCCAAATAAGGATGGTGATTTTGGCCTCATGCTTATCGCCCCCCCTCCCCCCGCCTCACGACATTTGATATTTTATTTGTTTGTATTTGATTTATTGCTCATTTAGAGACCTTTTACAACAGGTCGTTCATTTTACAGCTTTTCATGTAGATTACAAAACATACTTCACATTACAAACAGCAATTATTCTTTTCAGCAATAACAATGGTAATAGTAGTAAATTAAAAATACATTAGAAATTTAAAGAGGAAACAAAAAATATTCAAATTTTAAGAAGATATGATGACAGATGATAGAGGAAACGGGACAGAAAGAGGAAGAGAAATGTTACCCTATCTGAGGCAGCCTTACCTGAAAGCCTCAGAACTACTTCGAGCCTTGTAGTCCCAGTTCGCTACAGTTTAATTTACGGATTAATATTCCTAAACATTGTTTACGAAAACACTATAATTATTACATTGTGGAAAGCGTAGTGGTGTTTGAGTGTGAACTATATTATTTCTTGGCGTTTATCAATTAACCTACAGTTCCTCCATGTTTCTTGAATTTTACTTATCACGTTGCTTATATACTAATTGTTCAGTTACAAGTTTTACACCCCCACAGCGGTATAATGACCGCGGCATGGATATGCCTGCTGTTTGTACTTAAGGTAGAACAGTTTTACAGTGTTGATTGAATTAAGCTGTTTATTGTAATACAGTGTAATTATGCTAGATGTTGTATAAGGTTGTCTGCGGTACGTGTGGATGACAGTGGTCACTGATTGCGTTTCAGTACTGCTATCTGTGTTGGTGTACGAATTGGAACTGCTGTCTCATGTGCTTCATGTAAGTTGTAGTGTTCTGTTATATGGCCTTGCATGTCTGTATTCGTCATGTAATGTCCTTGAGATATCATCAGGTATTTTATTTATACCTCTCACTAGTCTTCGTCTCATATTTCTCGCATCATGGCATTGTCATACTGTGTTGGTGTCTGCTGTGCTGGTTTGTATTGGTGACAGTGACAAAGTATGTATTCCGGAGATCCATGTTCCCCATATGTGCAATCAGGGGTGAATTATACTGGCACTAAAGTCTTTGGTCACTTACCAAATAGTATCAAAAGTCTGACAGATAACCAACAAATATTTAAGAAGAAATTAAAAGAATTTCTGAATGACAACTCCTTCTACTCCATAGAGGAATTTTTAGATATAAATTTAAAAAAAAAAAAAAAATAAAAATAAAAAAATAAAAAAACACAAAAAATGAAAAAGTTGTTATATTAACTTAAGTATGTTGTTAAATTAACTTAATTATGTCATGTATTGGAAAATTTGACTCGTTCCACATCATTACGAAATAACGTATTCATGATCAATGGAACTAGTATTAATCTAATCTAATCTAAATCATCACTCTGGATGCTGCCTACACGGTGTAAATGTACAGGATAAGGGCCGTGACCCGTCAGAAAATGAATCATACCTGGGCTGGGATTGATATGGCTCAGACTCAGGCACTCCCTGATGTCCAGAAAGAAATGGTATACCCTATGGCTCTTTTCGCTTAACTTCTATTCCCCTTGTCCGGTATCTACCCGTCATTTAACGAGTTAGCACTTCTCAGTGATGTCCTGTCCGGTAATTTCGATTACCTTATGCTGCCTCCCCCTCCTCAGCTAGTGCATTGCAGCCCAAAACCGAATGGTTATGTCGATAGGGAAGATTCCAAGCACCACACAGAGTGATTCCACCGACATGGTGTTGAAAGCTCCTGATAGCCTTAACAGGCCACTTCTCTGCCCTCGCTGCACGATGTTCCTATTCCCCAGCAGGTGTACTCGGTGGGCTCATGCACTGGCTGTAAAACAGACCATTGACTCAAAGAGCGCACAATGGTTATTTCTCGATGTATGTAATCGTATCGTGAAGTGTGTTATGTTGAGTCTGGCTAGCTTGTGCATGCTCTTGGAAGCACTATTAGTTAGTCTGATGTGTTCGTCAAGAAGATACCGTGTTTTTCGTTGTTTCTGTATGCTAATGTCGTGTAGTTTTATGGTTGGATTAATTTTTAGTGTTTCTTCGAGTAGTATATAAACTGTTTTGCGTAGAGCCATCTGAAGCTTATTGTGTTTGAATCGCTGGCTGATGCTTGTGAGAAGCTGTGTTGACTGGTGTTCGAGTTGCGCTTTTGAGTCTGCAGAGACCACTACCAGGAGGTCATGTTATCGCCCCGTTTGCACTGTTATCCCAATAATTTGATGTAGGAGAGGCCAAAGGCAATATCCCAAAAGATGGGGCCAGAGATTGATCCTTTTAGGCAGCCTTTGGTGATACTTTTAGTCACTTGCTGACTTCCTTCACGCCATTCAACCATCCTGTTTCGACAGAACCATCCTGTTTCGACAGTAGTCCGAGAGGGCCTTCTCTATGAGTCTTGCAAACACTGCGGATGACCAGATATTATCAAAGATGCCTGAAATGTCTATAAAAATAGCAACTCCAAGTCCGCTCTCTATGTTATTAACGGTGGATAGTACCTTATTTAGTGCGTCATCTATAGATTTTCCCCACTCTGAAACCGAATTGATGTGGACTAAGGCCTCCAGGACAGCCCCAAGTCCACTGCCGGTGGTCTTGGGTTCAATCTCAGGTAGAGACAGTTATTTTTAATCATTTCGCTCCCTCCAGGACATTCTCAGGTCCGCTCATGGAAGCCCCGGGTTCAATCCTGGATATGAATGGTGAATTTTCTCATGATTCCAGTCCTCTTCAGAACAGCCCTAGGTCTACTCCAGGAGGTCCCACATTCAATCAGAGATATAGTGAATTTTCCTTGTTCCAGTCCCCCCAAAACATGCCCAAGTCAACTCCTGAAGGACCCAGTGTCAATCCCAGAAAGGGTTGATGATGTTTCCCTAGTCCAGTCAAACCAGGATGGCCCCAGATCCACTCTTGCTGGGGGGTACTGGGTTCAATCCAAGATAGGTGCAGTAAAGTTTCCACCTCCAGTCCCTCTGTGTCAACCTTAGGTCCACTCTGTAAGTCCATGGTTCTATCCCAGATAGAAATGGTGATTTTCTCTCGTTCCATTCCCTTCAGAACAACCCTTAGAGGTCCCAGTTGCAATTCTGGATAGGAATAGTACTGTTTTCTCGCTCCAGGCTTTTTAGAACGATTACTCTGAGAGGTCCAGGTTCAATTCTGGATATGTGTGTGGTGTTTCCTCCTTCATTTCCTCCTTCCAGTCCCTCCATGACGACCCTAGGTTCAATCCTGGATATAGGCAGCGATGTTTCTTCGTTCCAGTCCCTTCAGGAAGGTCCAGATCCACTCCTGGAGGTCCCAGATTCAGTCTAAACAGGAGCTGAGATATTTCTTTGTTCCAGTCGTGCGAGAATGGTCCCTGATCAACTCCTGGAGGTCGCAGCTTCAATTCTTGATAAGGGAAATGATGTTTCCTGATCCCCCTCTCTCCAGGAAGGCCCCAGATCCGTCCAAGATTCTGTACCAGATAGATGCACCTATGTTTTCCTGTTCCAGTCCTTCCAGGATGGCCCCAGATCCACATATCCACTCCTGAATAGGGGCAGTGATTTTTCCTCGTTTCTGTCCTTCCAGGTTGGCCCCAGGTCCATTAATGGCGGTCACCTGTTCAATCCTGTGTTTACATCCTCTCCAGGATGGAAACCAGGTCCACTCCTGGAGGTGCCAGGTTCAATACCTGTTAGAGGTGGTGATGTTTCCTTGTTGCAGTTCCTCCAGGACAGGCTCAGGTCCACTCTTAGATGTTCCAGGTCCAATCCCAGACAGGGGCGTTCTAGTCTTTCCAGGATGACTGCAGGTCCACTCCTGAAGGACCTGGGTTCAATCAAAAAGGCTGTGATTTTCCCTCATTCCAGAACCCTCAGGACCACACCAGGTCCAGTGTCAGAGGTCTCAGCTTCCATCCCCAATAGGGACAATGATCCTCATTCTGGTACCTACACAACAGCCCAAGGACTACTTCTGGCAGTCCTGGGTTAAATTTCAGGTATGTGTGGCAATTTTTCCTCATTCCTCTCCTTTCTGGATGGCTCCAGGTCAACTCCTGAAGGTCTCAGTTCAGTCCAGGTAGAGGGGGTAATTTTCCTCACTGCAGTCCCTTCAGGTTAGCAATAGGCCAACTCCTGGAGGTCCCAGTTTCAATCCCAGATAGAGACAGGTATTTTTTTCTCGTTCAAATTCCTCCAGGACAACTCCACGTCCACTCCTGTGAACCTGAGTTCATTCACTAGTAGGGAAGTGGTTTTCTTCATTCCATTCCATCTAGAATGGCAACAGGTCCATTCCTGGAGGACCCAGGATCAGTCCCAAATAGGGGCAGTGATTTTGCCTCATGCTGGCCCCCCCCCAAGTCCACTTTGGAGGTCTCGGGTCCAGTTCAGGATAGGGACGTTGAGTTTTCCTCATTCCATTCCCTCCAGGATGGCCCCAGGTCCTCTCCTGCAGGATTACAGTTCCATCCCAGGTAAGAGCCTTGATTTCTCCTCATTCCAGTCCCTCCACGATAGCTTCAGGTCCACTCAGCATAAGTATGGGCATACTTCCTAGGGTAAAGTCTTTCCCAACTTTCTTTTAATTATTCCGAATTACATGTGGATGGGTTACAACTTCTGCTCGTCTTTCATATTTTCAACTCATATAAAGTGCTCCCTTATCTCTGTGGAAGTTGCAGATAACCTTTCAGCTCTTGTATTTAGTCCCTGATAACTTCAGAATCGATGCTCATCAACACTGCCCAAGGTTTAATCCAGATCTGCAAATGGTCACTGAGGCACAGAAAGAGTAATTCTTTCATTACAAGTAAACTGTATCGTAAATAACGGTATGAAATATTGTAATTCGCTGTACATGAAAAGAATTTAGACAAGGCCTTGCTCAAAATTAGGCCTTGTATGAACAGCTGTTACAAATGACTTAATTCTGGTGCTCAGAAACTACTATTCTATACCTCTTGACATTGCCTTGTATGTTTCTTTTCAACGACCATATTTTAAAAATCTGCATCGGCTCACTGGAACGATTATTATCCCACTTCTTTATATGTTGTCTTGTCGATCATCATTTATTGTAAAGCATAATCTCTCTGAGAAACGTAGAGAACAGAAAAAGGCAATTAACATGCATTTGCAAGGAGGGATTGAGGAATGAAGAGATCACTTGTAATAAAATTGTGATTAAGTATTTAAATATTAATGTTTATAGACTGGTAGGCTATCTTCAAGGCAACATCGACCACCTTAATGTGCATGCTCCCAAGGAATTGGAAAATTATCTTAAGGGTTTTTTTTTCAGTTATTATTTCTCTTTAAAATATTAAATAATGTAGCTGGTGCCTGGGATTGGCTGGATATGTATTTATTCCAGTCTTCTGTCAGTCCATCTCCTCCTTCCCCCTCTGACCTTCATCTCACCACTCTCCATTCATCTCCTTCTGCCCTTCTCCCTGTCTATCTACTCCTCCTCCTCTCTCTGCCTATCTCTTCCTCTCCCTCTCTCTGTCTATCTGTTTCTCTCCCTCTCTCTGACAGTCCCTTCACCTCCCTCTCTCTGTTCATGTCCTCCTTCCCCCTATGTCTGGTCACCTCAACCTCTTCCCTTTCTCTGTACATTTCCTTCTGTCACTTTGTCCACCTCCTCCTCCCTCTACCAGCGTCCATGTCATCCTCCCCCTCCTTCGTTCAGCTCCTCCCTCCCCCCTCCCACCTTGTCTCACCGTCACCACAATAGCAGGCTGGTGGTTTTTACCCCCACAGTATTTCCAGGAAGTACACCATAAGTGTACCTACTTTCGTTGAATAAATCCAGGGACTTAGGAGGAGCTTTTTTTCTGGCACCTTTGCCAAAGTACAGTTCACAAGCATTTGTACATATACGGGCTGTTCAAAAAGTCTATCCGCAGTGCCATATGATTGTTAGCCGCCCGTGTCGTGTGATTGTTTGCCTGCCTGGGTTCTTCAACGAAACAATAAACGCACAACGATACTGCAGTGATGTTCTGTACCCATTCATAGGAGAACTTGTACACTACTGGCCATTAAAATTGCTACGCCACGAAGATGACGTGCTACAGACGCGAAATTTAACCGATAGGAAGAAGATGCTTAGCTTTTCAGAGCATTCACACAAGGTTGCCGCCGATGGCGACACCCACAACGTGCTGACACGAGGCTAGTTTCCAACCAATTTCTCATACACAGACAGAAGCTGACCGGCGTTGCCTGATGAAATGTTGTTGTGATGCCTCATGTAAGGAGGAGAAATGCGTACCATCACGTTTCCGACTTTGATAAAGGTCGGATTGTAGCCTATCGCGATTGCGGTTTATCGTATCGCGACATTGCTGATCCCGTTGGTCGAGATCCAATGACTGTTAGCAGAATATGGAATCGGTGGGTTCAGGAGGGTAATACGGAACGCCGTGCTGGATCCCAACGGCCTCGTATCACTAGCAGTCGAGATGACAGCCATCTTATCCGCACAGCTGTAGCGGATCTGCAGCCTCGTCTCGATCCCTGAGTCAACAGATGGGGACATTTGCAAAACAACAATCATCTGCACGAACGGTTCGACGACGTTCGCAGCAGCATGGACTATCAACTCGGAGACCACGGCTGCGGTTGCCCATGATGCTGCATCACAGACAGGAGCGCCTGCGATGGTGTACTCAACGACGAATCTGGGTGTAAGAATAGCAAAACGTCATTTTTTCGGATGAATCCAGGTTCAGTTTACAGCATCATAATGGTTGCATCCATGTTTGGCGACATCGCGGTGAACGCACATTGGAAGCGTGTATTCGTCATCGCCGTACTGGGGTATCACCCGGCGTGATAGTATGGGGTGCCATTGGTTACACGTCTCGGTCACCTCTTGTTCGCATTGACGGCACTCTGAACAGTGGACGTTACATTTCAGATGTGTTACGACCCGTGGCTCTACCCTTCATTCGATTCCTGCGAAACCCTACATTTCAGCAGGATAATGCCCGACTGCATGTTGCAGGTCTTGTACGGGCCTTTCTGGATACAGAAAATATTCGACTGCTGCCCTGGCCAGCACATTCTCGAGATCTCTCACCAACTGAAAACGTCTCGTCACAATACGCCAGTCACTACTCTTCATGAACTGTGGTATCGTGTTGAAGCTGCATGGGCAGCTGTACCAGTGCACGGCATCTAAGCTCTGTCTGAATCAATGCCCAGGCGTATCAAGGCCGTTATTACGGCAGAGGTGGTTGTTCTGGGTACTGATTTCTCAGGATCTACGCACCCAAATTGCGTGAAAATGTAATCACATGTCAGTTCCAATATAATATATTTGTCCAATGAATACCCGTTTATCATCTGCATTTCTTCTCGGTGTAACAATTTTAATGGCCAGTAGTGTATTAAGTGAAATACTGAAGGGTTATTTTCAATAAGATGGTGCAATCATGTATACAGCTCGCGTTTTAAATTCACTTACTGCTGATGTTTTTGGTGATCGCATAATTTCAGAGGGACTTTGGCCTCCACGATCGCCTGGCCTAACACCACCTGACTTTTTCTTCTGGGGTGCAGCGAAAGCAACTGTCTATAAAAACCGTCCAAAATCCATCGATGAATTGAAAACTGCAATATCCACTTTCACTGCTTCGGTTACAGAAGAAACGTTACAGCTTGTATTTGAAAACATGATTAGACGAATTGAATTGTGTATTCAAAAACATGGGGGACACTTTCAACATTTAATGTGAAAATTTGTAAGTAAAAATGAATATTCAATAAATTAATAATTTGTATTTCACAGAGTTTCATTTCGGTATATTCACTGCGGCATACGGCATGCGCGGCTAACATTATACGGCACTACGGAGAGACTTTTTGAACACCCCGTATTTCACCTGTGTCAATGGCTAATTTTGCCCTGCAGTTTCGTTTTCACGCAGCTAAATGTTTATGACGCCTTATTTCCTGAATAGTGTGTCATAAAATTGTATAAGGTTGCAGGTACATTCAGTGCTATATTTGAATACTTTCTGCAAAATTTGTTGGTAGCAACGACTTAAAAATTAAAACCTCATGCATGATGTGGCAGTTTTTCATGCATGTCAATGTTTATTACTTCATAGCTCTTGAACTATGTGTCGAACAATGATATATTTTTGTAGGTACATTTAGCTGTCCATGTGGATACTGTCTTAGACATTTGTTGTAAATAGTGTTCATAGCAGAGAAGTTATAAATTTTAAAATTACATGCGGTAATTTTTCACGCATCTCATTGTTTATCATGTCATATCTCGTGAGGAATGGATCGCACAGTGATATAATTTTGCTCTTACATTCAGTGGTATATATGAATACTGTATGCAAAATGTGGTGTGAATAAATTTAGTAGTAAACGAGGAATGAATTAAAACCCAAACCTGATGAAGCCGTTTTATTGCATGAACAGTGGAAATGTAGTAAGTGATAAATTTTTTCCAGTCATCATTTTGGGGGGGGGGGGGAGGGGCTGCCAGCAAGAGAAAGTTACGTAAAGGTTTCAAATTATGTGTAAAAAGTTTGTTGCAAGTCACTAAGTGCTGTCATCGTCAAATAACGGACGAATAAAGTCTGGGACTTTGCGTGTAGTCAGCTACATTGGTTTTCACCTCCACCCCTTCGATAGGCACGGGGTTCTTACCATCAGAGCGATTCTTTCCATACAGTAAATGATAGGTGTACCAGGTTTGTTTGAAATAGATCCAGTGATTTAAGAGTACATGGGGACCATATATACGAACATAGTTCTGTATAATAATTAACTAAGATGGCAGACATTTCATTTCAAAGGCCTTGTATTTCTTGGGCGCTCCACAATATGCTAAAACGGTCATTGTTCAGATGGATCTCGCAAATTTCTGTTAAAAAGAACTAGCGTGAGGTCCATTAACGAATACCCCTCTGCGGCTGCTTGGTCTCTCTCTCTCTCTCTCTCTCTCTCTCTCTCTCTCTCTCTCTCTCTCTCCTTTAGCTGATTTCTTTATTATGTGATCGGGTACGGTATGAGAGCGTTATCCTACACAGACTACTTTTGTCAACAGAAAGAGTTGCAAACCTACATCAAAAAACGAAATGTTGAAGATATAATGTCATAAATTATGTTTAGTCATGCTTGATTAAAAACTTTTGATACATCTTAATACTTCACAGGTTGGCCAGCGGGCTACTTGGCAGATGATCCCGAGAGAAGACACACTTTCCCTCGCACATAAGCTTCGAGCATTTAGTTTTGTAGGAAGGCAGTCTGACGACACAGGCTGAATTCCCTGCTGCGCACTGGCAACACGAACCAGGAGATTTTCCGTGTGGCTTCTTATCCCGACACAAGCACGTGGACACCTGTTTCGGTGACATATGGTTTCTGAAGGTCTTTACTATCAGTATAGAACTGACGTCAATTATGCATATAGCATCCCCCAAACAAAAACAACTGAAGAATTTTCGTCTTCGCGGACCCATCCATACACATCGGTAAGTGACACCATATGATAGTTCAGTTCTCTATTCTGAAGAATAGGGTGGACTCTATGAAACTGATCCACTGGACGTCTCATTTCCTTTAAATCAAATCCCAGCAAGTCGGGAGTAGATCAGAGGGATCGCCAGCTTTGAAGTATTAGTAGAGGATTACTAGGTCTGCTATTTCCTTTAAAAGCAAGAAAAACTCCCGAAGACGATAACGAGAAATGCGAAATTGGGGGCTTTTTCCCACTAGCACAACAATATATCTCGCGCATTAATATGAAGAACTAATGCTTGTTTCTGTACCTCTTAATGAGCGTAAAAGAGCGATGTCAATGAATTGCTCGACAAGTATTCTTTAAATTACTCACTTCGCTGCAAGAATTGCAGTTTAAAGACCGCAGGATAATTGGAAGCAGTTCCGTATTATACTTCGTAAATATATTTGTATCAGCAACCTTTGCTAGAATCGATTGCTAACGTGGCATGACACGGTAAATAACTAGGCTGCTGGCCATTAATTCTACATCATGAATGGGATATGCAAGAAACGTCAAATTGATGTGAAGTGCACTCCACACTTCGATGCGTAAATGCTTTATGTTTCTCTGCAACTACACACAGTAGGTAGTCGAGAGACGTTCAATAAGTAATGCAACACATTTTTTCTCGGCTAATTTCGGTTGAAAAAATGCGTAATTTGTTGTCGGACATCGTGGAAGATTCCCGCTTCAGACCCTATAGTTTCATGAAGTTCCGATTGGTGGTATCTGTAATAGAGGTGCGTTCGAGGCAGAGAGCGATCAATGACTTTCTTTTGACGGAAAACCAGACCGTCGCAGATATTCACAGGCGCTTGCAGAATGTCTGCGGAGAACTTGCAGTGAACAAAAGAGCTGTGGGTCGTAGGGCGAGATGTCTGTCATCATCGCAACAAGATCGCGTAAACCTGTCAGATCTCCCGCTTGCCGGCACGCAGCCTTGACTCCTGCAATGCTGTAACGTATGGACACTCTCATTCGAGTGATCCACGGATGTCTCTGTTGGTAGCGCTGAGACACGCATTCAGCGGTTGGGGTACTCAAAGTGTGTACTTGCTGGATTCCTCGACGCCTAACACAGGACCATATAGAGCAACGAAGGACTATATGTGCGGAATTGCTGGCGCGTTATAACAATTTTTTGTCGTACGTCCTCCCAGGCGATGAAACATGGGGTTCATCACATTGAACGAGAAATAAACCTGCAATCCACTTAATGGCGCCACACCCTCTCCTCTACAAAAAATTTCAAAGTCGCACCCTCAGGCTTAAATTGATGGCGACGGCCTTCTGGGACTCTGAAGGGGTTATTCTGTTTGATGCCCTCCCTCATGGTGCACCAATAAAGTCTGAAGTGTATTGTGCTATCCTCAGGAAATTGAAGAAAGGGCTTCAGCGTGTTCGTCGCCACAAAAGCGCAAACGAACTTCTCCGTCTCTATGACAGTGCAAGACCGCACACGAGTCTGCGCACCCAAGAAAGAAAACTTCATAGGACTGTTCTTCGTCATCCACCCTACAGCCAGGATCTCCTACCGACTTCCATCTCTTTGGCCCAATGAGGGATTCACCACGCGAGAAGAATTACGTGGACAATTGGGATGTTATTGACGCAGCGAGCCGTTGGCTCCGACGTCGACCAGTAGGGTACTATGTGGGCGTACAGGCTCTCGCACGTCTAGGGCGCATTTTCACGGTCCGCGCGGCTCCCTCCGTCGGAGGTTTCAGTCCTCCCTCGGGCATGGGTGTGTGTGTTGTCCTTAGCATAAGTTAGTTTATGTTAGATTAAGTAGTGGGTAAGCTTAGGACCGATGACCACAGCAGTTTGGTCCCACAAGATTTTACCACAAATTTCCAAATTTCTCCCAGTCATGTGCCGTAAACCCGCTGCATTGAACGGAGATAATGTTAAAAAAAATGGTTTTGTAACGAAAAGAGTGAGGTACGATACGGTGTATTGGAATCGCGAATAAAACTAACCTGTTTTCAGAAAAAAAGTGCTGCATTACATATTAAAAGCCCCTCGTAACAACTGCGTCTACAAACCGTGTACAAGGAAAAGTCACTGCCGGTTTATGGTTCAGATGTCACATCTGAACATTTGCTGTTAGTAAGAAGATCGTGTTATGCACCGTGTAAGAAGGAGAAACTTCTAGACAGGAGTCGCAATTCGACGTTGACGGACCGAGGCCTATCGAGATTTCAGTTTATCGTTCCGCGATATTTATTTATTTATTTCCTTACAGCTAAAGAACTCTACAAGTTATGTTGTTTGCTAAATACGCAATCGATACAGACGCGCTCCAAGACGTGATCTTCACCATTTCATGGACAGCGCTGAGTTGCATGGCACATGTGCATCAGTGACAGGGCACATCTGTTTCGACATGTTGTCGATCTGTGCAGTTCCACAGATGCCTCCCGACGTCATTTTCCAGCACGAAGGCGCCCATCCCCCCACGTTATCATTAGGATGTTACCACATTTCTCCACGACACGTTTCCTGAGCGTTGGATCGGAAGGGGAGTCGCACTACCTGGCCTCCCCAGTCTCCTGGTCTGACTCTGCTGGATTTCAGTGCATGGTGGTTTATCAAGGACATTGTTTACAGAAGAAGGATTCGAGGTCTTGTAAATCTGAGATAACGGATCTACGCCTCAATAGAGGCAATATCACCTTTCATGCTTATGGGACTTAACATCTGAGGTCATCAGTCCCCTAGAACTTAGAACTACTTAAACCTATCTAACCTAAGGACATCACACACATCCATGCCCGAGGCTGGATTCGAACCTGCGACCGTGGCAGTCGCGTGGCTCCGGACTGAAGCGCCTAGAACCGCTCGGCCAGCGCGGCCGGATCGCCAGATGCCCAACCACAGAAAACATCTGATCATTTGCTGATAAAGTGCTACTCCACTATTCGCCCCACAGTTACTGATGTACCCTGATACTGGGTTCACGCAGCATGAAATCCCCTACCCTTACATGTCATCCAAGTTCATTTCGACTCGATGTCCATCGGGGTTAGAGCCAAAAATGCTGCCGTATGGAGGCAATTCTGTTAACTATATTTCACACCTTGCACACAGTCAAATCATACGAGGAACGTTCAATAAGTAACGCATTTTTTTTCTGAAAGAAGGTTAGTTTCACTCCAATACACCGTATTATTTCCCCTCTTTTGTCTACAAAACCCTATTTCCTAACATATTGCCGCTCAATGCGACAGCCTTACGCCACTTTACTGGGAGGACCTGAACGACCACAGGGTACTACTCTACTAGACGACGTTGGAGCCAGTCTCTTGCTGCACCAATAACCTCCTCATCATCCACATACAGCTTCCTGTGGAGTGCAACCTTCATTGCGCCAAACAGATAGAAATGGGAAGGTGCGGGTTCAGGGCTGTAGGATGGATGAGGAAGGACGGAGCTTCAGAGTACCCCAACTGGCGTGTGAGCAGTACCAGTTTGATTGTGATCCATCGATCACCTCGAATGAGTGTGTCCGCACGTTCCAGTATGCGAGAGCCACAACAGTGTGCGGCTGAATCAGGCATATTCTACGATGCTCCACAACAAATTCTGCATTTTTTTCAACCGAAGGTAACCGAAGAAAAAAATGCGTTCCAGTACTTATCGCACGTCCTACATATATACAGGGTTATTACAAATGATTGAAGCGATTTCACAGCTCTGCAATAACTTTATTATTTGAGATATTTTCAAAATGCTTTGCACACTCATACAAAAACTCAAAAAGTTTTTTTAGGCATTCACAAATGTTCGATATGTGCCCCTTTAGTGATTCGGCAGACATCAAGCCGATAATCAAGTTCCTCCCACTCTCGGCGCAGCATGTCCCCATCAATGAGTTCGAAAGCATCGTTGATGCGAGCTCGTAGTTCTGGCACGTTTCTTGGTACAGGAGGTTTAAACACTGAATCTTTCACATAACCCCACAGAAAGAAGTCGCATGGGGTTAAGTCGGGAGAGGGTGGAGGCCATGACATGAATTGCTGATCATGATCTCCACCACGACCGATCCATCGGTTTTCCAATTTCCTGTTTAAGAAATGCCGAACATCATGATGGGAGTGCGGTGGAGCACCATCCTGTTGAAAGATGAAGTCGGCGCTGTCGGTCTCCAGTTGTGGCATGAGCCAATTTTCCGCGGGCTACGCGTGAAACTGGCCCGCACGCGTTCAACCGTTTCTTCGCTCACTGCAGGCCGACCCGTTGATTTCCCCTTACAGAGGCATCCAGAAGCTTTAAACTGCGCATACCATCGCCGAATGGAGTAAGCAGTTGGTGGATCTTCGTTGAACTTCGTCCTGAAGTGTCGTTGCACTGTTATGACTGACTGATGTGAGTGCATTTCAAGCACGACAGACGCTTTCTCGGCTCCTGTCGCCATTTTGTCTCAGTGCGCTCTCGAGCGCTCTGACGGCAGAAACCTGAAGTGCGGCTTCAGCCGAACAAAACTTTATGAGTTTTTCTACGTATCTGTAGTGTGTCGTGACCATATGTCAATGAATGGAGCTACAGTGAATTTATGAAATCGCTTCAACCATTTGTAATAACCCTGTATATGTAGGACGTGCGATAAGTACTGGAAGTGTATGTACCCAAAGACACAGTTTTGTCCATGAACACTCACTACCACCCGCTTGTGGTTGTGCTGGTAGATAGCCATTACCGTCCTTCTGTTAGAAACGAAGTTTAATCGCCGCAGGTGGAAGCGGGTGAGTGTGGATAGCAATAATCGTTTTCTCACATATTGTGATTGTGAATACCGTCTAAAATGTTGTGAGTGGCGTTTCATGTGTTAGAGATGTGACAGAGATATATTCGGAATTTTCTAGAAAGTATGTTTTGAATCGGGCTTCCAGAAAGTTCCAAAACCTCTGAAGAGATACGTGGCTGAAAATTATAAGAACATTATAATCAATAATTACAGTAATTACAATACTAAATTCTCACGAACTTTTTTTCAGTTTGCGAAATCGAATGTATCCAAATTTTGTGGAATATCGAAATCGAATATATGATATTTCGATTGTCGATAAAAGTCGCAGTTCATCGCGGTTACGTCAGTCACATTGTCACAACGATCAGAGGAGGATCAAAGAGAAAAATACCAAAAAGTAAAAATTGAATATTCAAATGGTTAAGTGATTACGAAAAAAAATTTTTTTTTAATATTCTAACGGTAAAGTGAATCCGTAAAACGAATATTTCGTTTTTTTCCTTATTCAAGTGTTTTCTTAAAATTTTCATCCAAGTGGTATACAACTTTTTTTGTGCGTACTCTCTTCTCAGCTTGTGTGCGCACTGTAGAGTGGGAGATATGTAAGTGATTCGATCTTCAAAAGTTCTTTTATATCCATACGGAACATTTCCGGACACAGATTCCTTATCAAAACTGCATCTGATAAGTCCCCTCTACAACTCGTGCAAGGCTGTAAAGGGAATTTTGAATCATGGGTTGTAGAGGGCACACAGCAGACAAAGTTCTGATAAGGAATCTATATCCGGAAACGTACCGTATGGATATAAAATAACTTTTGAAGACGGGATCACTATCGTACCTCCGACTCCACGGTACGCACACAAGCTGAGAAGAGGGTGCTATTGTCAATACCTGTTGTACTTGTGAAATCACATAACACCTGCGACAGACTATAACAACGCCTGTGTGAAATTGGTTCATCCGAAACTAGGAGCGTTGGCTGTGGCGCTCCACGTTAGCGCTGCAGTCTCCGCTTTGGAAAGGCCGGCCTGCGTCACGTAGTACAGAAACCGAGGACATTGCCCATGACATGTGCTCCGCTGTGTGCGTACCGCGAAGCAGGAGATTTGAAAGTGATCCGATCCTCAAACCAATTTTACGTTTCCAGGCACAGGTTTCTTATCAAAACTTCGTCTACTAAGTCCCCTATGAACACGTAGAAGTCTGTAATAGGAATCTTGAATCATCTTGTAAATCGCGAATATCTTTAATATCACCTGGACTGGCCCTTTATAAAATATATTGGCTTTTGGGAGGTGCCCATACAGTCACCTTAGCAGCTGAATGCCAGTTATGACGATACGAATATAAGGGCAACACAACATCCAGTCCCCGAGCGGAGAAAATCTCGAACTCAACCGGAAATCGAACACGGATCCCTTCGGTTAACAGTCCGGCGCACGGACCGCGCAGCTACCGTGGAGAATGGATTGCCCTACAATTTACGGCGATCGCAATTTCCAGTAACGATGACTTACAACATGATCATCAACAATGTACAGAGCCACAAATCCTGGTATTTTGCTGTTAACTTACAGGAATCATACTTTCACGCGACCAGTTTTACATCGCGTGCTCAAGAGTTGGATCATTTCCAAATTTGTTCATTTATTAAAAAATGGCTCTGAACACTATGTGACTTAACCTCTGAGGTCATCAGTCCCCTAGAACTTAGAACTACTTAAACCTAACTAACCTAAGGACATCATTCACATCCATTCCCGAGGCGGGATTCGAACCTGCGACCGTAGCGGTCGCGCGGTTCCAGACTGTAGCGCCTAGAACAACTCTATATATATATATATATATATATATATATATATTTGATGCCAATGGAGCGGTCTACTGCCTGTCGAATCTCTGGAACAGTTCTGAAGCGAATGCCACTAAGTGGTTCCTTCATCTTCGGAATCAAATCAAAGTCACAAGGACTTAAGTTGGTATGGTGGATGGTACAGTACCTCCCAGTCCCAACGACCGAACCGAGCAGCCACAGCTTGCGCTGTATGCGCCCGTGAATTGTCGTGCTAAATGATGGGTGGGTTGCGCAGAAAGTGTCGCCGCTTGTTTCGCAAAGCTGGACGCAGGTGATGCTCCAAAAACGAACAGTAATACTGTGCACTGACAGTCTGCTGTGGAGGAACGTAATGCGTTAGGATAACACCATCACAGTCGTACACGAGAATCACCATAACATTAGACCGCTCCATTCGCACGATCAACAGAACAGGCTCTGCTAACGGCACACTACGCCTTCCACATCGCTGGTAACGGGTTCTATACAACGCTGGTGACTACTTTGAAGGACAGTAACAGGTGCAAACATGTAACTCTTTGGTATCGGTTGTGAATAATTAGTTGCCACTATTTAAGTTCCAACCCTCGTATGTATACAATAAAAATTAAATTACTAATAAAAGTTAATAAATTTTGACGTCTGCATGTATCTGATAGGGAAAATGCTCCTCATGCTCTCAATCGTGTGACCGGCCGGGGTGGGCGAGCGGTTCTAGGCGCTACAGTCTGGAACCGCGCGACCACTACGGTCGCAGGATCCAATCCTGCCTCGGACATGGATGTGTGTGATGTCCTTAGGTTAATTAGGTTTAAGTAGTTCTAAGTTCTAGGGGACTGATGACCTCAGAAGTTGAGTCCCATAGTGCTCAGAGCCATTTTGAACCGTCAACCGTGTGACATGTTCTGACGCAGGCAACTTTGGATAGTGCAGCTAGTCTCGTATAAATTTGGTCATGTATTCTTCCTATTATAATCTTTAGATACAAAATTAATTTCTATACTTCTTGTCTCTTCTGATATTGCTATTTCAATGACCGGTAGTAAATGACGAGCGGTGTTTATATTGTTTCTGCTCTTACATGTAGACATCGTGATCTTCGATGAGAGAAGGAGCACATACACGTCAACTTTTTGTACGAATTTGTTTCAGGTTTTTTTTTTTCAATTTATGGGCTTTCTGTTCATGTCCATTCAGACGTCTCAAAAATGGAAAGCCGATACGACAGTGCGTTTGAGGTGGCTCTTCGTGTCAATTATGGCGATACCAATGTAAAGACAACGCAACACCCAGTCCCCGAGAGGATAAAATCTCCGAACCGGCCTGGAGTGGAACTCAGGCCCCTTTGGTTAGCAAGCTGCCGCTGACACAGCAGTTACCTTTACTGAAGTCTCTGACGAGGTGTGAGCACATGGAGTTCGCTACGGCCTGTGTTGCACCAGGTTCAAGTTCAGAGGAGCAGAGGAGGTAGCGGACGCCGGCTCCTAGCAGCTGCGCAGCCTCCTCGAGACGCTGTTTATGCGTGCTGCCGCGCGGAGTGACGACATCCTCTCCAGGAAAACCGAAGCGGGATGGCGCGGCCGGCTGTGGCGCACTTCCACTGGAAACCACGCAGCGGCCGCGGCCCGCGAACGCCTGCCCGTGACGTCCGAGTGCCAGAATGTCGCGTTGCGCAACGCCGTGCAAGAAGCGTCGGCCGCGCTGCTTGCTCTGGATTCTCGTAACGCTACAGGAAAGTCGGAGGCAGCTGCGGGGACCCGCGCATCTTCCGGGAATCACTTACAGCACGAGTATTGCGCTGTATTCACGGTACCTGCCGCCGTCTGTTGGGCCAGCTCACTCGCGCACCAGCTTCGATTGCTCATTGTGCTTGTTTTCTGCCATACCGTATCCCTAGGCACTATTACAAGGGGTGGACAAAAAGATGGCAAAACAGCAAGAATGCTTCAATATAAATGATGGTACTAGCCTAGCCTGCAGGTCCCGCTGTTGTATTTGACCACGGACGACATCAAAAATGGTTCAAATGGCTCTGAGCACTATGGGACTTAACAGCTATGGTCATCAGTCCCCTAGAACTTAGAACTACTTAAACCTAACTAACCTAAGGACAGCACACAACACCCAGCCATCACGAGGCAGAGAAAATCCCTGACCCCGCCGGGAATCGAAACCCGGGAACGGACGACATCTGTGCAATGACCTCCATACGTAGCAAGTACCAGTCATGGTTAGAACAGTCTTCTCTGCAGTTGTCAGTGCATTAAGTCGGAGCTCTGAGTATTCCAAAATGGGCAGATTGTTGCGGAGTGTATGGTGGGTGCTTCCGTAACGAAGGTAACCGAAGTGTTTGGTGTTTCAACAGCCACAATATCGCACATTTGTACCGCATACAGGTAAAGCGGAAAAGCAACCGCGAAGTCAACGGGGCGAAATTGTGTGCTGAGTAATCGTAACGGACGGCCACTGGAGCGGATTATGAAGAAAAATACGACGACGACACTTGCAAAAGTCGCTGCAGAACTACATGTCGCAATCGTGAACCCTCTCAGAACCAAGACAACACGAAAGGAGCTCCAAAAGCAGGGAATTTCATGGTGAGCTGAAATTCCAAAACCACTTATCAACGATGCAAATGCCCGTAACGGGAAAACTTGCTGTCGAAACCGTAAAACCTGTACTGTAGAGCAATCGAAGTCTGATCAGTCTTGTTGCTCACTGTTTCCAACTTATGGGGAGTTTACATCCCAAGAATAAAACATGGCGGGGGTTCGGGGATGATTTGGGCAGCCATACTCTGGTACTCCAGGAGCCCCATGGTTACTCTGCAATGTCACATTACTGTCAAGGAGTATGTGACTACTTTGGCTGATCAGATCCATCCCATGGCACAAAGTTTGTTCCCCAAAAAAGGTGATCCTGTGTTCAAAGAAGACAGGGGCCCACTTCATGCACCTTGTACCGTCCATGACTGGGTTTTTGAGATCGGGGCAGGCCGCTGTTGCCGAGCGGTTCTAGGTGCTTCAGTCCGGAACCGCGCTGCTGCTACGGTCGCAGGTTCGAATCCTGCCTCGGGCACGGATGTGTGTGATGTCCTTAGGTTAGTTAGGTTTAAGTAGTTCTAAGTCTAGGGGGCTGATGACCTCAGATGTTAAGTCCCATAGTGCTCAGAGCCATTTTTTTGAGATCGGGAACGAATCTTCGCACCTCTCCTGGCAACCACAGTTATTGCATCTAGATATTATTCAGCCTTTGTGGTCTACTTTGGAAAGAAAATGCGCGGTCGCTATCTGAACTTACCACAGTTTTGCATGAGGAATAGTATAAGATTCTCCTGACCTGTATTTATCCATTTCGAGACGACTGGAAGTGTTTTGACTGCCAACGGTTTTCCTTTACCGTATTATGCATTCTGATGTGTTGTATCAGTGCTGTAGAGGTAGCGTCTTTGATTATTGATCAAAACGTTATCGGCCCCCGCTTAAAATTTGATTAATAATCAACATCAGCGGCCGAAGACATCCGCCACAAGAAGCCACCCTCATTCTCCCAACGGCCTTGTCGAAGAGAGCGGAGTAGCAGACAGATGGATTTACAGCACTCTCTTGTCCTTGGGGTGGGAAACTGCCCCTGAAGGCGGAAGAACCAGCAATGATCAACGGCATGAGGATGCAGACGGCAATGGAAACCACTACATTAAAAACACATAACGTGTATCCACAGGACTGTGGCCTGTAATGGAGAAAGTGTCATGATGATCTTACCATTGGCAAAAGATTCCGGATTAGTCCCCCATTCCGAGCGCCGAGAGGGGACTGCCAAGAGGGAGGTGACCATGAGGAAAAAACTGAATAACCAACGAAAGAATAACGTTCTACAAGGTGGGACTCTGAATGTCAGAAGTTTGAACGTGATGAGAAAGCTAGAAAATCTGGAAAGGGAAATGCAAAGCCTCAATCTAGATACAGTAGGGGTCAGTGAAGTGAAATGGAAAGCAGACAAGGGTTTCTCATCAGATGAGTATAGGATAATGCTAACAGTGGCAGAAAATGGTATAAAGGGAGTAGGATTCGCAAAGAAGTGGGATACGGAAGTACTAAGGAATGATAATATACGCTTGCAGATCTCTAAGGCTTTAGATACAGCGATAAGGAATAGCTCATTAGGCAATACAGTTGAAGAGGAATGGAAGTCTCTGAAAAGGGCTGGAAAGAACAACATAGATACAAAGAAGGTAATTGCAAAGAAACTGTGGATAACAAAAGAAATACTTCAAGGGGAATAATAAGAGTGGATGACCAAGAACGAAGTGCTCGCATTAAAAAGGGGTTAAGACAGGGATGCAGTCTTTCACGCTTACAGTTCAATCTGTACATCGAAGAAGCAATAATGGAAATAAAAGAAAGGTTCAGGAATAGAACTAAAATTCAAGGTGAAAGGATATCAATGACACCATTCGTTGATGTCCTTGCTATCCTTAGTGAAAGTGAAGAAGAATTACATGATCTGCTGAATGGAATGAACAGTCTAATGAATACAGAACATGGATTGAGAGTAAATCGAAGAAAAACGAAAGTAATGAGAAGTAGCACAAATGAGAATAGTGACAAATTTAACGTCAGGATTGATGGTCACGAAGTAGATGAAGTTCCAAAATTCTACTACCAAGGCAGCAAAATAACTAATGACGGACGGAGCAAAGAGGACATCAAAATCAGACTAGCACTGGCAAAAAAGACATTCCTTGCCAACAGCCGTCCGCTGTGGCCGAGCGGTTCTAGGCGCTTCAGTCCGGAACCGCGATGCTGCTACGGTCGCAGGTTCGAATCCTGCCTTGGGCATGGATGTGTGTGATGTCCTCAGGTTAGTTGGGTTTAAGTAGTTCTAAGTCTAGGGGACTGATGACCTCAGATGTTAATTCCCCATAGTGCTTAGAGCCGTTCGAACCAATCCTGGCCAACAGAAGTCTACTATTATCCAACATAGGCCCTAATTTGAGGAAGAAATTTTTTGAGAATGTATGTTTGGAGCACAGTATTCTATGGTGGTGGAACATCGACTGCAGGAAAACCGGAACGGAAGAGAATCGAAGCATTTGAGATGTGGTGCTACAGACGAATATTGAGAATTAGGTGGACTGACTGAGGTAAGGAATGAGGAGGTTCTGCGCAGAAACGGAGAGGAAAGGACTATGTGGACAACACTGACAAGGAGAAGGGACGCGATGATATGACATCTGTTAGTACATCAAGGAATGACTTCCATTCTACTACAGGGACCTGTAGAGGGTAAAAACAGATTGGGCTATATCCAGCAAATTATTGAGGACGTAGTTTGCAAGTCCTACTCTGAGATGAAGAGGTTGGCACAGGAGAGGAATTTGTGGTGGGCCGCATCAAACCAGTCACAAGACTGCTGACTCAAAAAGAAAAAGTATTGTGTTTTTGCTGTTCCATATTTGGTCTACCCCCTATAGGCTCAACAATGAGAAAAACACTGGATAACGACCGACACACAGCTCGCACATTCTGTTACAGCGAGTTTCAAATACCCGTCCAGGCATAATAATTTAGCTTTCCCGTGACTTCCTATGTGACATCCTTATCGTTTATCAATTGGTCCGGTGCTTCGTCACTAAAGATAACCTTTACGCTAAAATTAACGAATGTGTCCAGTTTCTCTCTGCCAAACAGTAAATCAATTGCTGCCAACTTCTCCCAATTACAGTTCTTTTTAATTTCTCAATCAGTCATGTCACTTTCTTTTCCTTTACCTTGATTACCTGTCCATTACGTTTATCTTTCTCTGTGTATTACACAACGTGCCTGGAGTCTATCATTATTAGGACGCATAGTTTAAATCTATTAGTCGACCACAATATCAATGCACCTAGTAGTGAGGGCGCTTCGATCGGCTTATCGTGAAGTTTTTGACGTGATATTTTAAGAGGACCCCAGGAATCACTTGATAATATATGCACAACTGTTTTTAAATCATTCACAGTGCGATGGCCGTCCCTTGGTCACCACTGTACTTGTTTACAATAACGTCACCGCCTGTTTCCGGTAAACGCCACAGAAGACCAATTGCAATAATAACATGGTCGGATAGTACATGTGCATCATTTGACTTTATTGTTGTGCTTGTCATGGACTTATTTGTGTCTTAGTAGTTTCTAACTGTTGAATTCTATGTTAGACTTACCTTATAAAATGCTCGTTGTAATCATTGTAATGTAAAATAGGCAGAATGTGTGGTTAGTGCAAGAGGGTGCCTCATCGCTCTAATTTTTCCCGGTTACATAAAAGCCTAATGTTCATGCGACGTGGCTCTAATCTTGTTTCCCTCACGATGAGACACCGGAGGAGAGGGCTACAGATTTCCTTCTAGCCATACTGACTCAGGTATCTTATTGCTTCTGTTGTTGCTACCCTAAGGAGCGCAGATTTTAGTATTATTTTATGGCCAAAATATATTTCAGTTAATTGGTTGAAGCGTGATATTTGTAAGTTGTCTATACATATGTGTAATTTAAAATATCCCGACGCGTCCTTCTCTCTGTATGTGATGGCTAGTCTCAGGAACTAGTGTACTGATTTTGATAGTGTTTTTACTAACGGACTGGTTCATGACGAACTTTCGGGGACGTAATTTGTAATTATAGAAATGATGAACGTATAGTATATGTACTGTTAACTGTTACATATTATGGGAACTACGACCTGGTCAGCTACAGAAGAAGCGGTATCTGGCGGGAAAAGCAGTAAACTGCCGCTGCAATTCCAGAGAGCAGAGAAGCTTGGCCAGATTCTTAACATAAATACAATGAGATGTAAAGAAATCATGGAATAGCAATATGCACATACACAAATGGCGGTATTATCGCTTATACAAGGTACAAAAGGGAAGTGCGTTGTCGGAGCCCGCGGTTGTACTTAAGTGGTTAATGTGAAAAGGTTTCCCACGTGATTTGGGCCGCAATACTGGAATTAACAGACTTTGTACGTGAAATAATAGTTGGTGGTAGACGCAAGGGACATTCCACTTCGGAAATCGTTAAGGAATTCAGTATTCCGAGATCCACAGTGCCTAGAGTGTGCCGAGAATACCAAATTTTAGGCATTAACTCTCACCACGAACAACGCACTGGCCGACGGCCTTCACTCAACGACTGAGAGCAGCGTCGTTTGCTTATAATTGCCAGTGTTAAGAGTCAAGCACCAAAGCGTGAAATAAACTCAGAAATTAGTCGGGGATGTACGACGAGCGTATCGTTACGGCAGCGCGGCGAAAGCTGGCGTTAATGGGGTATGACATCAGACGACCGACGCGAGTTCCTTTGCTAATAGGACGACATCGCATGCACCGCCTCTCCAGGGTTCTTGTCCGTATCGACTGGAGCCTGGACGACTGGAAAACCATGATCTGGTCAGATAAACCTCGACTTCATTTGGCAAAAGCTGACTGTAGGGTCAGAGTGTGGCGCAGACTCGACGAAGTCATAGACCCAAGCTGTCAACAAGGTACTATGCAAGCTCGTGGTGGCTCTGTAATGGTGTGGGCTGTATTTACGTGGAATCATTGACTGGAAATGGTTGCGTTCGGTTACTTGGAGACCATTTTCACTATTCATGGACTTCATGTTCCTAAACAACGATGGAATTTTTATGTGTGACAATGTTCCACGTCACCGGACCACAACTGTTTGCGATTGGTTTCATGAAGATTATGGACAATCGAGGGAATAATTTGTCCACCCACATCGCCGGTGGCGAATCCCATCGATCATTTATGGAACACAATCGAGAGGTCAGTTCGTGCACAGTATCCTGCACCGGCGGCGCCTTCGCAATTATGAACGGCTATATGGCTCAATATTTCTGCAAGGGACATGCAAAGACTTGTTGAGTCCACGCCACGTCGAGCTGCTTCACTACGCCGGGCAAAAGGAGGTCCGGCACGATATTAGGAGATATCCCATGACTTTTGTCACCTCAGTAAACACACAAAATAAAGTCTCCCACTCGTTTTTGTTCTGTATGTGTAGACTAACCTCAAGAGCGAATGCAGGATTTTGACACGGTTTTCACTAATAGACTGTTCAACGAGGAAGGCTTGAGTTTATAATTTTTACCGCTACGCCACAGAAGCTGCCCCGCCGTAAACAATTGGTATGACTATGTGGACGATGTGGGCTGTTCTGCACCATATTTTGGATCCTTGTGACGATGCTATGCTGATTATTTTTATATGTTTTGACGATGCCATTATGGCCGTATCACTTTAGGATATGGTGTAAAAAAGATCTGAGGATGGTCAATACAGACTGAAACCGGCCATCGTCTAAAGAATTCATATTGTGATGAGAGACTAAAATAAAAAAGCAAATTGGTATTATCCCTACTAATATAGGGTGGTTCGCCAGTTAAATAATAAAGATAAGCATTGCAACGATTTTCTACGTGTTACCGAGATGAGAGAGAGAAAGAGAGAGAGCCGAAAAAATTTAGGACTTTCCTTTAAGCTCGGAAGTGTTTTTGGGTGATTTTCATTTTGATGTATTGGCATTCAAGTAATAATTATTAATATTCACCAAATTGGAGGAAACCGTTTGACAGGTTCGTTTCTGTGAAGAAGGACGCCAGTACAGCGAGGATACCTCCGCTGGGAAGTAGAAGGCTCTTAGGATGACTCAAGCAATTGCAAAATATCACACTTGTAGAGTTCCCTCAGTAATCGCTAGTAAATGTTTTTCATAGGAACATCTCTTGATGGTGTCCGCCTCCGTAGCTGAGTGGTCAGAACGGATGGCTGACATGCAGAGGAGCCGGATTCGATTCTCGGTACTGCCAGGGATTTTTCCTTGGTGGGAGTGGAAAGGGGTCTGCTCAGCCTTGTGAGGCCAACTGAGGAGCTACTCGCCCGATTAATGGCGGTTCGAAGATCAAGAAACTCGACAGCTAGCGGGAAAGCGGTGTGGTGTCCACATGCCTCTCCGTACCGCGTCTAGTGACGTCACTGGCAGAGGATGACACGGCGATCGGTCGGTCCCGACTGACGCGTCTAGAGCCAGGATCCGGAAATTTATCTCAGGAAAATCACCTGCCACAAGAGAACAGAAATGCGCTCCACGACTGTGATACAACTTTCAAAACGGCAAAGCATTGCGCAGTAGTTTTTAATGTACTGTGACAAGGGCCTGAACAACAGGTGTAGACGTGCTAGAGTTTATATAACAAATCCGAAATACAGCACTGATAAAGGCTAGTTACTTGCCGAAATCTGGGCCTGTTATAATAAAGCTAGAACAGAAACGACCACTGACTGCTGCTCTTTACCATTTTGAAATTTCACCTTAGCTTTACTTCGCTCTCTTACGCCATCGGCAAAGTCGGTTTTTGCGTTGACATTATTTTAGTGAGAGTAATTGAAGTAAAAAAGCCTTTTGTAAACGTTAAGCAAAATCTAATTACGCTTACAATTCGTATGAAAAGTTAGCCGTTAAACAGTAGTTTCCTAGTAAGAAGACCCGAGAAAGAATAATATTTATGTGTTTATTTTATGCTGGTGAAATTCACAATATTTTGAGGTAAAAGTTATACAGAAACATCATTTTTACTTCTTTTAATTACAAGAACAAGAGGGCTTTTAATACCCATGGCGCATTTTAGCCGAAATCTCTCGCGACGCGCATGTAATGTGTCTTAGGTGGCTTTTGTAGGCCAATTTGAGTCCGCTTTCAGGTCTGATAGACCACTAGTGACCTATATCAATTTTTTCGCCTCTACTCCACCTGCACCACTGTGGTACGTTGCCAACAACTGTCGTTTACATCCTGTGTAGGTTGAAATTATGTTTCGTATAAATAATTCTGAACTGTTATGCATAAACAGTCCATAAGTGTAAATGCACACAATAGTTAAACATTTACATCCTTAAACATCTGTTGGCATGAGTTCCTAATAATAGTTTCCTGTAGCAGCAATATCCCATTCACACTACCCGCTATCTTACAATAGATTCAAACTACCTGTGACAAATATTTTATGTAGTGTCCATGTCGCTTGCATGTGACAGTATTGTCATTGCGAATGGAATACTGTTTAACTTGTTTGCCAGGTACCTTATGTGAGAAGAACTCCACGAATTATTTTCTAGAATGTTCCCAGGACTTCTATGTAATCAGCTTTCTTAAGTTCCTAACGTATATGGGCAACTTGGAAGTTATTTGATTTGGATTGTTTGAGTCTTTGTCGTGTTCAACTTTAATCCATTTAGACTAAACCAGTGTTCTGAGCCGTTTAGTGTGTCAATAAGTCTTTGGGGAATTTGTTATGTGCTGTCACTTTCAATTAATACAGATGTGTCATCTGCAAATTTAACTGAGCAGGATGTTATATTTAGAGGTATATCATTTAGATAAAATTAGAGCAGGAGCCCTGTGCGACTTCAGTGACGAGGGTTAGAAGTAAAAGCTGTCCGACTTTTCAGACGAGGTTACATCAGTCTAGTGACTACACATCGCAAATTATGCCTGTTTGTGGATAATGACATGACCATTAGTTTCAAATGGGACTGAAATTCTTTTGATCTTGTTAGAATATACTCCGTGTTTATCATGTATCACGACCTACAACTGTGTACCACACTTTCATTTGCTTCTTTCAATCCCAACTCGTGAGAGCGGGGCAGCTGTTGTAGAACTTCTTTGTTTTCATCCAACTATCGCAACAGACTGGGAGTGTAGCAGAGGGAATGCCGATTTAAAGCATGGGGGAAGGAATTTCCACTTCCTGCATCTGCCTGAAGACGAAGTGAATTCACTTTTCGGTAGTAAGGGTATACCGAATAGGAACCCTCACACGTACGGTTTTAACTAAGACACTGAATGGGACAGATAAGCCTGAACGCGATAGGGGTCGTGGCGCACAGGGAAGCCGAGAGGAACAGCATCCTGCCATTGTGCCCCACCGTTCGATCTAAAGCGAATACAGCGTGTTGGTTCAAATGGCTCTAAACACTATGGGACATAACATCTGAGGTCTTCCGTCCCCTAGAACTTAGAACTACTTAAACCTAACTAACCTAAGGACATCACACACATCCATGCCCGAGGCCGGATTCGAACCTGCGACCTTAGCAGCAGCGCGGTTCCGGCCGAATACAGTACGATTCAATCGATGTAACCGGTGTTTGATTCAGAGAATTTTGCCACCAGAAACATTTTTTTTCTGTAAGAACACGTTATACTCGGGATATATTATTAAAAGCACCGTGTCATATCTAGCGAGTCGGAATCAGTGGAACCACGACAGGCAATGCTACGATGTGTGTACACAGTGATTCCGCGACGATGTTACAAACTTTCAGGCATGATGGAGAAAGGTAAACGTATCAATTTGCGGTAAGGGATCCTGGTCTGGAAACGACCGAGTCGGAAGTTATAAGCGAAAATCGTGCTGATAATATTTGACAATACCTGCATAATATTTGACAATACCTGCACCAGTATTGTTGTTGCTACGATTATAGGGTAGGCAAGTTTCAAAGGTGAAAGCATGATCCAGAAAAGGAAAAAAATGTCCCGTAAATATGGGCTCTAAAATGCATACCTTAAGAGCTATGGGCACTTGTTCAGTAGAAGAGATGTTTTTCATAGCAGCGAAGATGAATAAGTGATCGTAGCTCTGGACATTTTTTCCTTGTCTTGGATCATACTACCACCTCTAAAGTTGCCTACCCTACAATCTAACCAACAAAAGTACCGGTACGCGTATTCCACTGTCAGATATCGGAACGATTTTTGCTTGTCACTCTCTGTCTTTCCGGGCCAGGGTCCCTTATCTCAAATTGAAACATAAAAGGTGATCAAAATGTTTCCGTCTGAGGGCGTTGCTGCAGGGTACAGGCAACGAAGCATGATTCCAATGCGGGTATATAAGCACCGACATCTGCCAACAGATTAGTGTGACATTCGCATCTTTTCGACATGCATGCCGTAAACACAGAAACGTGAACTATGACGACGTTAGCTCAAATATTTATAGGTACAGAAAGCTGGCTAAAGCTAGAAATAAGTTCAGCCGAAATTTTTTCAAACGATCGAACAGCTTTCAGAAAGGATAGATTAAATACAGTTGGTGGTGGTGTGTTTATTGCTGTTAGAAGTATCTTACCTTGCAGTGAAATTGAAGTAGATAGTTCCTGCGAAATAGTATGGGTTGAAGCTATACTTGACAATCGGACTAGACTATTAATTGGGTCGTTTTACCGATCCCCCGACGCAGAAGATGCAGTTACTGAACAGTTCAAAGGAAACTTGAGTTATAGTCGGGGGTTACTTCAATCTACCCTCGATACGCTGGAAAAATTATACGTTTAAAGCCGACGACAGGCATAAAACGTCATCCGACATTGTACTGAATGCTTTCTCAGAAGATTATTTTGAACACTTACTTCATGAGTCCACTCGAAGCGTAAATGGCTGCGAAAGCATACTTGACTTCTTAGCAACAAATAATATTTGATAGATAGGGAGTAAACGTGACGAATACAGGGATTAGCGACCACAAGGCAGTTGCTGCTAGGCTGAATACTGTAACACCTACAACCATCAAAAAGAAACGCAAATATATCTACTTAAAGAAGCTGATAAAAATGCTCTTAACAACTTTTTAAGATACAGTCTTCACTCTTTCCAATCTGATCATGTAGGTGTAGAAAGGTGTGGAATGATTTCAAAGAGATAGTATCGACGGCAGTTGAGAGATGTATACACATAAATTAATAAGTGATGGTACTGATCCCTCATGGTACACAAAACGGATCAGATCGGTGTCGCAGAAGCAACGAAATTCATGCCAAATTCAAAAGAACGCAAAACCCCCAACCTTGGCAAAGATTTGCAGAAGTTCGAAATATAGTCCGTACTTCAATTCAAGATGCTTTTAACAATTTCCACGACAGAACTCTGTCTCGGAATCTGGCAGAAAACCCAAAGAGATTCTGGTCATACGTAAAGAACACCAACGGCAGAATGCGTCAATACCTTCACTGCGCGATAACAAAGATTAATTCACTGATGACAGTGCCACTAAAGCAGTTATTAAACATGGTTTTTCGAAACTCCTTCACCAAAGAAGACAATGTAAATATTCCTGAATTCCAATCAAGAACAACCGCCAAGATGAGGAACATAGAAGTACATATCCTCGGTGTAGCAAAGCAGCTTAAATCATTAATAAAGGCAAGACCACCGTCCAGGCTGTATACCAGTCAGGTTCCTTTCAGAGTATGCTGGTACGATAGCTCCATATTTAGCAGTTATATTCAACGGCGCGCTCACACAAAGATCCGTACCTAAAGACTGGAAAATTGCTCAAGTCTCACCAATACCAAAAAAGGGAAGTAGGAGTAATCCGTTGAATTACAGGCCCATATCACTAACGTCGATTTGCAGTAGGATTTTGGAACAGATACTGTGTTTGAACATTACGAAGTATCTCCAAGAAAACGATTTATTGACACATAGTCAGCACGGATTCAGAAAACATCGTTCTTGTGAAATACAACTACTCTTTATACTCATGAAGTAATGCGTGCTATCGACAGGGGATGTCAAATTGATTCCATATATTTAGATTTCCGAAGGCTTTCGACACCGTTCCGCACAAGCGTCTTCTAACCAAACTGCGTGCCATTGAATATCGCCTCACTTGTGCAACTGGATTCGTGATTTCCTGTCAGAAAGGTCACAGTTCGTAGTAATAGACGGAAAGTCATCGAGTAAAGCAGAAGTAATATCCGGCGTTCCCCAAGGAAGTGTTATAAGGCATCTCTTGTTCCTGAACTATATTAACGACATACGAGACAATCTGAGTAGCCATCTTAGATTGTTTGCACATGATGCTGTCACTTACCGTCTTGTAAAGTCATCAGATGACCAAAACAAAATGATTTAGATAAGGTATCTATAAGGTGTGAAAAGTGGCAATTGACCCTGAATAAATAAAAGTTTGAAGTTATTCACATGAGTACTAAAAGAAATCCGCTAAACTTCGATTACGCGATAAGTCACACAAATCTGAAGGCTGTTAATTCAACTAAATGCTTACGGATTATAATTACAAATAATCCAAATTGGAATGATAATATAGATAATTATGTGTGTAGAGCAAACCAAAGACTGCGATTCATTGGCAGAACACTTAGTAGGTGCAACAGGTCCACTAAAGAGACTGCTTACACTACACTTGACAGCCCTATTCTGGAATAATGCGGTGCGGTGTGGGATCTGCATCAGGTGGGACTGACGGATGACATCAAAAAAGTTCAAAGAAGGGCAGATCGTCTTGTATTAATGCGAAATAGGGGAGATAGTGTCACAGACATGATACGTGAATTCGAGGGGGAGCCATTAAAATAAAGGCGTCTTCGTTACGACAGGATCTTCTCAGTTTTCTCATCCGATTGCGAAAACATTCAGTTGGTACCCACCTACATAGGGAAATATGATCATCACGATAAAATAAGAGAAATTAAGGTTTCCACAGAAAAATGTAAGTGCTCGTTTTCCTCATGCGCCATTCTAAAGTGGAACGGTAGAGAGACAGCTTGAAGGTGGTTCATAGAACCCTTTGCCAGGCACTTTATTGTGAATAACAGAGTAACAATGTAGATGTAGATGTAGACTACCAAATGCATCCAAACAGTACCGACGTGCTGTTATTCTATTCTTGGCTGCCGAAGGAACAAAACATCGGTAGACATCAATCGAAGAATGAAGAATGTGTACGGGACAGCATGTGCGTCGGAAACCATCGTTGTGGAACGGTAACGCATGTCCCCACATCGCAAATGTCGTAACGCAGAAGTTGTTCCAACGCACGTGCGAGACACTCGAGTACCCGCCCTACAGTCCTAATCCCTTGCCATGCGCTTATCACGTCTGAAGGTTCGGCTATTCTTGTCAGACGAGGATGTGCAGCAGGCTGTTAAGGACTTCTTCACGCCACAGGAAACTGTGTTTTACCAAACGGTTTTCTTCTACGTCGTGCGTTGGTGGTATGGAAAAATTTTGGAAATTTGTGGTAAGGTCTTATGGGATCAAACTGCTGAGGTCATCGGTCCCTAAGCCTACACCCTACTTAATCTAACTTAAACTAACTTACTCCTAAGGACAACACACACACACACACCCGTGCCCGAGGCAGGACCCGAACCTCAGACGGGTCGAGCCGCACGGACCGTGAAGAGGCGCCTCAGGTTTCGGTGGGATGATTGCCTCAGTGGTCACGGTGATCTTTGCTGACTGGCATAGCGATTCTGGACTGTACGACCTTGGAGGGGAAACTTTTTGATCGCCCCATATATTTGATTTCGATTCTTTAGTTTGAAAGTCTGCAAGTTAGGTCTTTGTCACTAGTATCTTTCATCCTTTTAGCCAAAACTAATGTTCTATGTTTTTGGGGAATTTGTTCTGTGGTCCGACTTTCAATGAATACAAATATGTAGAGTGCAAATCTAAGTGGGATCTTATATTTAGAGGTATATCATGGATATAAAGTAAAAACAGTTCTGGGCCTAAAATGGAACCTTGTGGGACTCCACAACGACGAGAGTTAGAAGTTGTCCTTCTTGACTTTTTAGTTGACATTACAGTAATCTACCGACTAACACGTCTACAACGTTCAAGGGTAATGAAATTGTACGTTAGTTTTGAATAGGACTGAAGTTCTTTCACTCTTGAGAGAGTACATACAGTGTCGATCACGCATCACGACTTACAGCTCTGTGACACACTGGGACTCGACCTTGTCACTTTTTTTTAAATCTTTCATTCCTAACTCGTGAGAGCAGAGCGGGATGTTGTAGAACTTCCATCTTTCAGCCAACTATCCAACAGGCTGGAAGAGAGCAGTTGTGCCAAAAATTTCTCTTCTCCCCAATCCTATTCAATACCTCCTCATTAGTTACAGGATCTACCCATCTAATCTTCAGCATTCTTCTGTAGCACCACATTTCGAAAGCTTCTATTCTCTTCTTGTCCAAACTAGTTATCGTCCATGTTTCACTTCCATACATGGCTACACTCCACACAAATACTTTCAGAAACGACTTCCTGACACTTAAATCTATACTCGATGTTAACAAATTTCTCTTCTTCAGAAACGCTTTCCTTGCCATTGCCAGTCTACATTTTATATCCTCTCTACTTCGACCATCGTCAGTTATTTTGCTTCCCAAATAGCAAAACTCCTTTACTACTATAAGTGTTTCATTTCTTAGTCTAATTCCTTCAGCATCACCCGACTTAATTCGACTACATTCCATTATCCTCTTCTTGCTTTTGTTAATGTTCATCTTATATCCTCCTTTCAAGACACTAACCATTCCGTTCAACTGCTCTTCTAAGTCCTTTGCTGTCTCTGACAGAATTACAATGTCATCGGCGAACCTCAAAGTTTTAATTTCTTCTCCATGGATTTTAATACCTACTCCGAATTTTTCTTTTGTTTCCTTTACTGCTTGCTCAATAGGTGCATATAGACGGGAAAGACAAAGGCAGACTAAAAGACACGGTAACGTCTGCGTTACTGAGACGCACCCTCGCAGTGTTTTAGGCAGCACGGAAGGTGGACGCGTGCAGTGGCAGCTTTGGTGCTGGGAGGGGACGCAAGGACAGCCCGTGCTGTTGCATTGCCTGTTTTGCCGCTCGGCCGGCCGTGACGTGGGCGTCCTTGTGCCGTGTGTGTGGGTGCGTGCGTGTATGTGAGTGTGTGTAGCTGTGTGCGTGTGTGTGAGGCAGAGAGAGAGGAGGATGGCTCGCAATTAGCATAACACTTGCCGGAAATCCCCCGCTCGGTCGTCAGGCGTGCGGAGCTGCCGGCTGCGGTTGCCGACGTCACCGACGGCGGCGCGGGCCAGTGGCAGACCGGCCGCAGAAAAATACCTGTAAAAGCTGCAGGAGGGCTGCATAAAGCCTCGGCGAAGGGTCAAGACTTCGTAGACTCCTAGGCCAACGTAGCGGTCTCCCGATGCTTCATTAAGCCTCCGATGCATACACGGGTCTCTTAGGCCCGGCAACCTTTCATTTTCTCGAAACATTGTCTTAAAATTGATTTATTTTGATTAATGTCCTGTATAATCCTTGAAAATACAACTGACTTTCTTCAGAAGGAACACTGGTGCAAGTCATACTAATAATTTTATTTTATGAATTTTGCAGTTCCACTCGTGGAATGCATGAGAGGAGTCTTTTAAAATCTGTAGCGACCCAGCTGCCCTTCCGATACTTTATTTACACTGAAGCGCCAAAGAAATTGGTAAAGGTATGCGTATTTAAATACAGAGATACACTATGTGATCAAAAGAATCCTGACACCTGGCTGAAAATGACTTACAAGTTCGTGGCGCCCTCCAACGGTAATGCTGGAATTCAGTATGTTTCCAGAATGACATCCCCTAGGCTGTGGCTAAGCTATGTCTCCGCAATATCCTTTCTTCCAGGAGTTATAGTTCTGAAAGGTATGAAGGAGAGCTTCTGTGAACTTTGGAAGGTAGGAGACGAGGTTCTGGCGGAATTTAATCTGTGAGGACGGGTCGTGAGTCGTGCTTGGGTAGCTCAGATGGTAGAGCACTTGCCTGCGAAAGGCAAAGGTCCCGAGTTCGAGACTCGGTCCGGCACACAGTTTTAATTTGCCAGGAACTTTCAATTCAATATGTTGTTGGCTCACCATGCGCCTTGATGACAGCTTCCACTCTCGCACCCCAAAGGTGTTCTATAGGATTCACGTCAGGACTCGGTGCAGGCCAGTCCATTAAAGGAATGTTATTGTCGTGTAACCAGTTCGCCACAGGCCGTGCATTATGAACAGGCGTTCGATAGTATTGAAAGATGCAGTCGCCATCCCCGAATTGCTCTTCAACAGTGGGAAGCAAGAAGGTACTCTAAACATCATTGTAGGCCTGAGCTGTCATAGTGCCAAGCAAAACAACAAGGTGTGCAAGCCCCCTCCATGAAAAACATGACCTCACCATTACGCCACCGCCTCCAAATTTTACTGTTGGCACTACACATGCTGACAGATGACGTTCACCGAGTATTCGCCATACCCACACCTTGCCATCGGACCGCCACATTATGTGCCGTGATTCGTCACTCCTCACAACCTTTCTCCACTGTTCAGTCATCCAATGCTTATTCTCCTTACACCAAGCGAGGCATCGTTTGGCATTTACCGGCGGGACGTGTGGCTTATGAGCAGCCTCTCGACCATTAATTCCAAGTTTTCTCACCTTCCGCCTAGCTGTCATATTACTTGCAGTGGATCCTCACGCAATTTGGAATTCCTGTGTGATGGTCTGGATAGATGTCTGCCTATTACACACTATTCAAGTAATGGCGGTCTCTGTCGGTCAACAGACGAGGTCGGCCTGTACACTTTTGTGCTGTACGTGTCCCTTCATGTTTCCACTTCACTATCACTTCGGAAGCAGTGGACCCTGGGATGTTTAGGAGTGTGGAAATTTCGGGTACAGACCTATGACAGAAGTGACACCAAATCACCTGACCCCGTTCGAAGTTCGTGTGTTCCGAGGAAAGCCCCATTCTGCTCTCTCACGATGTATAATGTCTACTTAGGTCGCTGATATGGAGCACCCGGCAGTAGATGACAGCACAATGCACCTAGTATGAAAAACGTTTGTTTTTTTGGGGGGTGTCCGGATACTTTTGATCACATAAAGTATGTAAACAGAAAAGGGCGCTGCGGTCAGCTACACCTATATATGACAACAAGTGTCTAGAGCACTGTGCTGCTGCTACAATAGCAGGTTATCAAGATTTAAGTGAATTTGAACGCATCATCTCCGAGGTAGCAATGAAGTTGGGATTTTCCCGTATGACCATTTCATGAGTGTACTGTTAATATCAGGAATCGGGTAAAACATCAAATCTCCGGCTCCCCTACGATTGGAAAATGATCCTGCAACAACGGGACCAACGACGACTGAAGAGAACGTTCAACCCTTCCGCAAATTGCTGCAGATTTCAGTGCTGGGCCATCAACAAGTGTCAGCGTGGGAACCATTCAACGGATCATAGATATGGGCTTTAGGAGCCGAAGGCACACTCGTCTATCCTTGATTACTACACGAGAAAAAGCTTTGCGCCTCGCCTGAGTCTGTCAACACCGACATTGGACTGTTGATGACTGGGAACATGTTGCCTCGTTGGACGAGTCTCATTTCAAAGTGTATCGAGCGCAGGGACGTGTACAGGTATGGAGACAACCTCATAAATCCATGGAGGCTGCTTGTCAGCACGGGACTGTTCAAGCTGGTTGAGGCTCTGTAATGGTGTGTGACGTGTGCAGTGGTGTGATACGGGGCTCCAGGTAACTCTAGATACGACTCTGAGAGGTGACGCGTACGTAAGCATCCTGTCTGATCACCTGCATCCATTCATGTCCATTCTGCATTCCGATGGGCTTGGGCAATTCCAACGCGACACCCCACGCGTCCAGAATTGCTACAGAGTGGTTCCAGGAACACTCTTCTGAGTTTAAACACTTCCGTTGGCCACCAAACTCCCCAGACATGAACATTATTGAGCATATCTGGAATGCCTTGCAACGTGCTGTTCAGAAGACATCTCCACCCCCTCGTACTCTTATGGATTTATGGACAGCCATGCAGGATTCATGGTGTCAGTTCCCTCCAGCACTACTTCAGACATTGTTCGAGTCCATGCCATGTCACGTCGCGGCACTTCTGCATGCTCGCGGGGGACGTACACGTTATAAGGCAGGTATGCCAGTTTCTTTGGCTCTCCAATGTATATTTTACCAGAATGACGTGTTAAAGTAACTAGATACTGATAATAGTAATCAGTTTGGCACAATTATACTCTTTGTTGAGAGATCAGAAGCACTAAAAGTTACATCCTAGTACTCAATTGAAGGTAAATGAATATCTCAATGTCAAAACACTTTCAGCTGAACATACGTTTTGCATCATAAACAGAATAAGTATTTGAGATACTGTTATCCCATACCTACATCCCATACTTCTGTAAAGACGGAAACGTCTGAAAAGACAAGTGATCAAAATCAATTATTACTGAATGGTTTAACATCTTTGATCAAGAACACAGCAGAGATTCATTCAGTGATGGTCATCAGGATAATGAACCCACAACTTCTAGTGTCCCAAGTGAAGTGAGCAGTGAAGATTTATGTGACAGACCACGGAATTGCTGATTTATTTATCGGTCCTGATCGAACTCAGTCGAGTCAATCACTGCACACAAAGAGCAGAATACGAGTACACAGTGTCATGAAAACGTCACCTTCTCCGGTAAGACATAGTGTAACTAAACAAAAAGGAAAATCCACTCGAAGTGAAGGTTTCCCAGACCTGCAGACTTTTATAATCATTATTTTCGTCTGAAAGACAATTTGACAGCTGTACATTGCGTGGCCAAAGAGAACATATGTGTGATGTTGCTAAGTCTCTGCAAAACAGACCCACCGTAGGTGACAGACGTAAAAATAACATTATTCTGTAATGAATTTACATAAGGAGCTAACTCTTTGACCAGAAGGCACGTACATACACTTGAAGAGGCAGTCAAGAAGATGCCATTTTATTTTATCGACAAACGTATTGGATACAGTAGTAATAAATACCTTGCTCTTATTTTCACAGTAACATCCCAGCTACGTGGAAGGCAGATCTGATAAAAAAAAAAGAGCTTTTCTCGTATGGGGAGAAGAATCAACAAGCCACACTTCCAAAATGATTTTCTACAAGCCACAGCATGTTGTGGAATTTCTAGCCAATAGACGAAGATTGCTGCAGCAGGAAGATGGTTTATGTGCTCACAGCGATAAGATAGAAAAATCGTCACTCATGCTGAAAATGCACAAAAAATGTATTCCAAGAACATGCTGAAATTATTTGTGAAGAGTATTACATCTCATGAGTGAATGTTCTGGTGTGGATCAACAAATTTGACGGGTATTTATTCAACCCTCGAAAATTATGCCATAGTTTATAATTTTATATTTCACATTATACTAAAACAAAGGTCACAATATAATAATAAATACCTTCTTATCCATTCTGTGTCACCAAAACCTTCAAAATTTTACAATACAGTATTTCCTTTAATATCATTGAGCATTAATTTGAAGGTAGGGATCTGACAGACCTCCCAAATGCACTTTGCTAGTCCATACACTCATGCAGGCAAGGGTTAAAATCGAGATGCGTCCATGTGCTGACAACGTAGAAACACAAGAGCATCTCTCAACGAGCATTTAACTTACCGACGAAAGAAGAAAATGTAGAGCAGGGAACATCAGGTTTCAGGGTCGTCTATAAATGAAATCAACACAAAATACAAAATGGATACGTAGGATTGGATGAGAGAGGGATATAAAGTAACTGAATCAGAAATGGAGGTAGAACAACCGGTTTGGATCTGTTACGTAATGATGCTCTGGCGTGTGATTTCATAACTGGGCAGACAGAAAACAAACGGCTGGAAATGTTTCTGTATTGTTTTCTGGAATGTGGGTTGTTGTGACAGGCTGATCTGTATAGTATCTGAGGTCTAGCTTAGTTTATGAGGTGAGGGATGGGATGTGAATTGATGAAGCCCACGAATGCAAAATCGCGAAAACAACTACAATTCTTATTATGGCGCATACAGTACGGTTGTTGGATTTCGTTAAGTGGTCTACGGTCACCGTTTTGATGATTTCATGGCTCAAATTACGCGAGTGATACTGGCAGATTCACAATTTCGGAAAAGCCTAACGCTACTCACAGAATAGTTAAGTGTAATGTCGGAGAAATAAAAAATAGTGGTGTAAACAGACAGTGTCAAAAAGAGAAACCGACTTATAGTACGGAAGAAAGGGTGCATAGGTCGAGTGGTCCTTGACCGTTCTCAAGGGGTCAAATAGGCATCAGTTGAGAAATTCTAAGACCACTCTCTTTAATATTCAGCAGCCTGACATAATCTGCAGATTGATGTACCGAATAGGTCAATGACGTTTCAGCGCCAGGAAGGATAGAAAATAACGATTATTTATTTAATCTGCGTATACGATGTAGAAAAAAGAAACGTATTATTAAATTTGTAGGTGGTTTCGGGGTATTTAGCAAACAGAGCCGTCACCTCATGGTGTTGCATCTTAATGGCCAGCAGAGTACATAAAATTATTTGTAACATATATTGACGGAAAAAATCACAATTTCGAAAATAATTAATATAGAGTAATGGAATTTCGGGAAGAAATTTGTGTATGTAAGTGATTGTGTATGTAAGTGATTAACATTGCAAGACCACAGGTGAATATAAGCGCGAGATAAGAATTGCAAATGAGAAATGCTGGTACATTAACAACCGGTGCAGCAACCAGAATGTTGAATATAAACATGAATGCATTGTATTGCACAGGTGCCGGATATCAGTTTGTGGGAAGGTGTTCCAGGCCTGTTGCACTCGGTCAGGTAATACCGGCACGGTTAATGCTGGTTGTGAATGACGCTGAAGTGTCGTCCAATGATGATCCATACGTGTTAGACTGGAGACAGATGTAGTGATCGAGCAGGCTAAGGAAACATATCGACACTATGTAGAGCATGTTGGATGACAAGAGCGGTAAGTGGGCGAGCGTTATCATGTTGGAAAACATCACCTGGAGTGCCATTCATTAACGGCAGCACAACAGGTCAAATCGCCAACGTGACGTGCAAATTTGCAGTCAGCGTGCGTGGGATGACCACGGAAGTGCTCCTGTTGTCATATGAAATCGCACTCGAGACCGTAAAGCCAGCTGTCGGTGCAGTGTGTCTAGGTTGCACACAGGTTCGTTCCAGGCACTCACCTGGCCTGTTCCTAACCAACATATGGCCATCACTGGCACCGAGGCAGAAACGGCTTTCATCAGGAAACACAACAGAGCTCCACGACTCCCCCCCTCCAATGAGCCTTCGCTTGATACCACTGAAAAGTCGCACACGGCGGTGGTTTGGGGTTAACGGAATGCGCGCTACAGGGCGCCTGGCTCGGAGCTGTCCTAGAAGTAACCGATTTGCAACAGTTCCTTGTGCCAACTGCAGATCACACTGATGTTGCATATGCAGTACTATGCGCCAGAGCCATACACCTAACACGACGACCTTCCGTCTCAGTACTGCCACGAAGCCATCCGATTCCCCGTCTTCTTGGGAGCGTACGTTCTCGTGAGCACTGCTGCCAGCAATCATGCACAGTGGCTGCATTCCTGCCAAGCCTTTATGTAATATCACAGAAGGAACATCCAGATTCGTCTACCCCTACTACAAAACTTCTCTCAAACTCAGTGAGGAGTTGGCAATAGCGTCTTTGCCGTCTAACATCAACACACCACATCCGGTCCCAAAGCTCACGACCCTTGCAGCTTATATTTAAAGCACATGTGATTTGCATCGTCATAGTGGTGCTAATGGCTCAAATGGCTCTGAGCACTATGCGACTTAACTTCTGAGATCATCAGTCGCCTAGAACTTAGAACTAATTAAACCTAACTAACCTAAGGACATCACACACATCCATGCCCGAGGCAGGATTCGAACCTGCGACCGTAGCGGTCACGCGGTTCCAGACTGAAGCGCCTTTAACCGCACGGCCACACCGGCCGGCAGTGGTGCTAATAGTGCCACCTTTATGCGACTGGCTCGAAATTTTAACAGACATCATCTTTCAGACGCAGAAACACTTCTACCATCATTCGTTGATGTCGCACAACTCCTTGGTGTTGCGATTTTTTTCCGTCACAGTTTCTGAAAATAAGTTTTTTATTTGGACAGCTGATACTACGTACGTTCGTTGGAGTATTTTTTTTTTTTTTTTTAGCTTGCAGCAGAACTGTTCCTCCATAATTCGGAGGAGAGAATATTGGGGCACGTGTATCATTTCGCGCCGCCCTTGGGTCGTGTGTTGGGGGTTGTCAACCGCCAAGGCGCCTAGAGGGTAGAACGGGATTTTCCGGGTGCAACTGCGTCTCGCTCCCGCACCCCTGAAGAATAGTCTCCTAACTGGTATGACCTGCTGCCTACAAGGACCGCTGTTCCATGTAAATGGCAGCGGAAATCCCTCTCCTCAAAATCATAGAAACAACTTCCTGTGAACGTGCTTCATTGGTTTTGATGGATTGAGCGCAATATTTTATTCTGGGTACATAGTTGAAAATTATCATCAGAAATGGGTAGTAACAGGTTTTGTGTAAGCTTTCGGAGATGAAGTTTGCTTTTTGCTGACTTCTGATGTACTTTCTTGCTGACACTTCATCTCCTGATGTGAGAGGTACTGTCAGACCAGTATTTAGTCTACGTATCAACAATGAAACGTTTAATCATTTTCAGAGGCAGTTAGCGTCAGAGAAATTCAGTAGGAACACAATGCTTACCATTACAAGAAGCCAAAAGTTAGCCAGAATGTCATCTCCAAAGCCACGTACTCATTGACAGAAACCATAAGCCACAGGTAACACCTCTGTGAACACACTGCTCCTCAAGCCATCTCTATTGTTGTTAGAACAATTAGTTCAAATTTTTGTGACTGTTCTGTTCTATACATTTTTATATACAACTGTTATATAATACATCATATGTAGTAACATTTCGTTTCCTTTTTAGAAGCATAGAAGCATTACTATAACACCTATGAAAATTCTTATATTCTCAAGGGTCTTAAAAGCTTTTGTCACTGCTGGTTTAGAATTCAAGCGGTAACTTCATTTCCAGTTTACGCGACTCACTTCCGCATTAGCAGAGAGGATGTTTGATGCAACAATACAAAAAATATACTCAACAAAACAGTTGCATAATGTTGCACAGTTTGTAAACGTGGAGCCGTATGAACATGATCCAAATAGCTCAATGAAAACAATACATTCCACTGACGCCAAGCTTTCACCTTGATCAGATATCCAATGCTTCCTCGCAATTTTTAAAGTAATATTTACTGTGATGTTATAAGACCGTGCTTGATATATCATAATTATTGAAACCGACGAATCTAATGCTTATATCAATAGCAACTTCTTCTTTTCGGAAAAAAGGAATTAGTGATGCTTGTGATTAGTCATGAAGGGATGCTGAGATGTCACTAACACATACAAACCTAAAAAAATGAGATATGACCATTAAAAATAACAAAATATAACGTCATGTAGGATATTCCGATAGCTTGGTATTCTGCTTTAAGAATGTGCTTCGGCATCGCTACATTTTCAACCGAAACAGGCTGTACAGTATGCTAAGCATTTCTTGTCAAAATTACCACCATATGCTGCGTAAGATGTGTTGTTTCCGAAGATTAAACGCCTATTACTGGCTTTATGTGTAGAAGAAATAAAACAAATTGTACAATGTATGTCTCACTTCTCTCCATTGTTGAGTGCTGTACAAGCCGGATGTGTAAGAGTACTTATGTTGGACAGACAGGTAGGAATTTCCGTACGAGATTGAAAAACCACAAAGATCTGGCCAGTTCCAGGTCAGCCTTGATAATGCATGTGACTAAAAATCAACATCAGCTGCAGAAGGTTAGCGATAACTTAACTGTCTTACATACTGCAGAGATACTTAATGTCCTAGAAGAAAATAAAATCTTAAGAAGTCTCCATTCCCATCCTCTTGCTACTATTAATGAACGCACTGACATGAGTCACAAAATATTTTAGCTAATTATGACTTAGTTCATACAGTTAAGGTGTGTATGTAACGTAATATTTTTCATTGTTTTTGGACCTACAGATTATCTTCCGTCCTAATGTTTTCATGGTTCTATCTACTTTCTGCTGTTACTTCCTGATTTTCCGGTTTAAACAGTTCGCCGGTCACATATCTGTTTCATGCGGTATCTGAGTCATAGGTTGTATATTCATGGCTTGCAAGTATTTATTATGAGATAGTTTTCCTGTTGGTGTTTTCAGTCGGATTACTTGGGGGAACAGTTTTTATGGAATTTATGTAAGTAATTCCACACAACATATATTTTCTCTTCCCTTCTTTATTGCACCTTACATGTTTTATGTTTCTGTAGACTTTCTGTGTCCGGTCGTGATGCGGTTTTTTGGATTTTTCTACAACCCCCCCCCCCTTTTTCACTCTTTTGAAACGGAACTCCTGTTCCATGATAACTTTGGGGTGAGGTTGAGTTCGGATGGTTAAGTGATTTTATTTGTAAGTAACGTCCTGTTCACTCTCTTGTCCTATGTTTAAAAATTTTAGCAATATATTCCTTATCTGTCATGTTTTTAAACTTGACGATCCCCTCCAATAGTAACACAATTTTATCATTACTACAGATTACACCAGATGATGGAATTTTTAGAGTTCTGAAACCGATCGTATATGCTGTATAAGACTGTTCATTCAGCAATCGTTATGGGGTTTCAACATTTTACAAAATGCGCCCTACTATTCTGTCTAGCATCTTAATGGATGTTCCAGATCGGCTCAGTGATTCGTTACCCCACTGAATCGTAATTGAAAATTATATTTGCACAATTACTAGCTATTAGCTGCACTAGCTGAAGGTTTATGGTTGAATAAGAGAGAAACTTTGGGTACACATTCACGTAAACAAGTTACGTTTTAAGGTTGATTTGAGATTCCTCCAATGAAAGGCTACGAGTTCGAATGACTTAACGAGTAACATGTATCTGCAAACGAACTGAATACAAAAAAAAAACAATAAAAATGCATTAAGTTGGCATCAAAGAATAAAATATTGTGTATTTAAGAACAATTGCAATTAGGGTCGTATAAATGCAGATGCCAAATACGCACGACACTGGGCAGGGAATTTAGTTAACAACATTGTCAATAATACTGATAGGATTGTTGAGTATGGCGACCTTCATACCGTGCTCACGGTAAGTGTACAAATAAAAGTAAACGAACTTACTCCAGCAATTCGTACAGGGTCTAAGACTGTAGACAGACTAATCCGATAAAATAGTATTATTTCCTTTTCAGTCTCTACTGAAGTTGTGCCTCAGCGGGAGGTACACTCATAACCAGTGAAAGAAGGTGGTAAATTTCTTTTTTCATTGAAGTTTCGGGATGCTCCTGTACCAAAGTTCGGTGTAATAAGAATATCGAACGAGCGCGGTTTAACGATGCAAGACGTTTGAGGGAAGAGCTGAAGTTTCACGACAGCTATTCATTTAGGGAAAAGCTCAATACTTTTACGTTGGATAAGATATACTTTAATCATATGTTTCCTAGCCACATAAGCTTTAGGATGAAATTCCATGATTCTGTCTAGAACATCTGGAATGTACTACTATCTTCTAGACACGTAACATGAAGGCACCATTTATTCGTTTGAAACATGTGACATGTACGAGCTTAAAACTATCGCTCTCCATGCAGAAATGACGGCGAAACGTTCGCTGAAGACTGGGCTGTGCATTGTGCAAAGATTACGGTACATTTTAGCTCAAATATATTATTGATAAAATATGTGAAATGAAACATCAATGACCTCCGATATCCGGCAATGTACTGTCATGCTCGAAAGTATCCGGACAAGCTGAACTGCGTTCTGCCTAATCTGCCTGCAGCCCACATAGCGTAACTGTCATGCAGCTCTTCTAATCACTTGGTACGGTCGCTGGGTATCACAGGGTACAGCCGTTTGACTATACAAAATGGGTATCACAAGTGACCATCAGAGAACAATGCTCTGTATGGCAGTTTCTCCTGATGTAATGAAATACCACGATACTACAAAGAAAACCGATTATTACAGAAAAGACAGTCCTTAACGCTTCTAAACTCTAATTTATTGCAACGAGTGAGGTTTCTAAAATGTTACCATTCTGACTAGCATCTGAGACAACAAATTCCCGTAACTCTACCACTTTATCGTTCAGTAATCCCCACTCAAAACTAAATTCGTTTGCGAATAAGAGATTTTTCGAGAATGTCTGAAGAATAAAAATTCTATGATAATTCCAAGTATTTTTTCCAAATACCTATTAACCATCAAAAATGGTTCAAATGGCTCTGAGCACTATGGGACTTAACATCTGAGGTCATCAGTCCCCTAGAACTTAGAACTACTTAAACCTAACTAACCTAAGAACATCACACACATCCATGCCCGAGGCAGGATTCGAACCTGCGACCGTAGCGGTCACGCGGTTCCAGACTGAAGCGCCTAGAACAGCTCGGCCACTCCGGCCGGCTATTAACCATCATTTACTTGGTAAGTGGTTTTGTATAATGTGGTTAATGAACTAACCAATTATTAACAGCGTCAAGCGGTCTATTGTCACCATCAAAAACTTACCATTAGTAATTTCCCTGTATTCATGATGTGACATGGATCTATGTGCCGTTCGAAAGTCATCTATTGGTCTTGTTAGCTATCACATAGTAACATTAAAAATCGAAATTATCCATGAGCAGCTAGCTGTGCATGTGTTTAAACTTTAAAGGGCATGACGAGCTGTTTTTCTGTCGAACTGGATTCAAACCCAGCACCCATTTAGGCTTTGTAACTAAGCGAAGCTGTTGTACGTAACCGAGACACGGACGCCGAGGTCTTAGTATAAATAGACTGATTTTAACTATATCAGTTACTAAATCTGAACCTGTGGGGAGTTCAGTAAGTAATGCAACACATATTTGTTTCTGAGACCAGGTTGGTTTTATTCAGGATTGCAATACTCCACATCATACTACACTCTTTTGGTTACGAAATCCTATTTTTCAACATAACCTCCATTCAATGCGAAGGTCATACGCCACTTTACTGGGATGACTTTTATGCCCGTTTGGTACCATTCTAATGGTCGGCGTCGGAGCCAGCGTCTGATCGTTGCTCCATGAGTGAGGACATCAAAGAGAATAAACCCTTCAAAGCCCCAGAACACCGTCCCCATGGCTGTAGCGGATCAGGGTGTAGCTTTTAACTTTTTCTTCGGAGAAGATGTGCTGTGGCGCCACTCCGTGGATTGTCGTCTTGTTTCCGGTTCGAAGAGATGGACGCATATTTCATCGCCTGTGATAATGTGCCAGAAAAAATTTTGACGATCAGCCTCGTAATGTGCAGGCAATTCCGCACAGACGGTCCTTCGTTGCTCTTTATGGTCTTCTGTTAGGCGGCAAGGAACCCAGCTGGCGCACACCTTTGAGTACCCCAACTGGTGGACGATTGTGTCAGCCTATCAGCAGGGACGTCCAGTTGTGCAGCGAGGTGTGCGAGTGTGACCCTCCGATCACCTCGAATGAGAGTGTCCGCCCGTTCCAACACTACAAGAGTCGCAACTGTGTGCGGCCGGCCGGCACGCGAGAGATGGGGAAGGTCTGCGCGACCTCGCTGCGATGATAACAGACGCCTCGCCCAACGACTCACCGTGCTTTTGTTCACTGCCAGCTCTCTGTATACATTCTGCAAGCTCCTATGAATGTCTGCGACGTTCTGATTTCCAGCCAAAAGAAAGTCAATGATAGCTCTCTGTCTATAACGCACCTCCGTTACAGATACAATTTTGAAGGCAACGTATAGCGCCACCATTTACAGCAACTTCATGAAACTACGGGGGCTGAAGCGGGAACATTCCATCACGTTCAAGAACAAATTATTTTTTCGACCTAAATAGCCCAGAAAAAGTGTTATATCACTTACTGAACGCCCCGCGTACACGACGAAAATTCACGTACTAAACTAGGACTCCTATCCGGCAATTATTGTTCTTGTCAACCAAGCACGAAAATTTTTTTATTTAAGAAACCGTATTTTCTCAAATAAAAAAATCGAATGTAAAAAAATCTTATAATACCTAGACGCAGTTTTCATTGTACAACTAAAATTGCACTTCAGGCATCAAAAATTTTTTTACATTGAAAAAATTTTATTTAATAAATTACCTTAAGACCGCTGTAAGGCTTCACTAAATATAGTTTCATCATAAGCAAAAAACTTGAAGTGACGTGACGTAAAGTTCAGTCCACATTGGACACCATAAGATCTCCCAGCAGAGGTTTCGAATCGTCGATGATTTAGAAGAAACATGACGCAGTCCAATAACTCACAAGATTTTACCTTCAGTGACAACGGCGACGAAAGTCTGCAAACGTACATCAAGTTTACTGTTGGGCGAGGTTTCGAACCCAGCACCGAAACGCATCGTTAACTAAACAGAATCAAATGTCAAACATCGAATTTTCTCAGGAATGGCGAGATGTCTGAAACTGAAATGACGATACAAACGAATTATTTTGCCCTCCCGAGATTCGAACCTAGTAGCTGCCGCCGCTGTTTTCTTGCTACAAGTGGACTTCAGACACAGTTTCTTTCACCAGTAGTGAGACGTGTACACGTTTGAACTAGAAATAACGTTACGAAGAGTTCAACACTGACGGGAATCAAATCATGGACACATCGTCGTTCACTACACACAAAGAGACGTTAACTATCGAACGCTTTTTCACTTGTACTTAGGAATGGCGTGTTTCAGCCTGAAATGGTGTCACGAAAAGTTCTGTGTTTCACAGGTAGTCGAAACCTAAAGATGCCTTTATTGCTTTTAACGCATGGAAAGTCGTTAAAAAATCCTTTTTTCCATCAACAGTTACTGTGCGGCTGGTCTCGGCGGAGTTCGAGTCCTCCCTCCAGCATGTGTGTGTGTGTTTGTCCTTAGGATAATTTAGGTTAAGTAGTGTGTACGCTTGGGGACTAATGACCTTAGCAGTTAAGTCCCATAAGATTTCACACACATTTGAACATTTTTGAACCAACAGTTGGCTTGAAAAGACATAATAAAAACTTTTGTCCTATACGAGGATTATAATGTAAGTATGAACCTTGCTTGGAGGCCTTGAGGAGTTAGGAATCTTTAGCAAACAAGGAAATGATTGCATCGTCAAGAATGGATTAAATGCCGCGGATGGGAAGATCCGAATTCGAATCCCAGTCCAGAACAAATATATTCAACACCTCAAACTCAAATAAAAGAAGACGTAAGTGTCCTGTGATCTTACAAGGCGTTTGGTTCATTAACTAAAACAAGATTACTGGTGTCAGAGGGATTTCTGGTGACCGTGTTATGCGGCTGCTTCACCAAAGTGTTTAACCGAGCGTTTTTGGGTCTCTGTACAGACCGTCAAAACGCCAAGGCTCATTAGAACAAAACCGGGAGCGTGCAGATGTAAAAGTTTTTGCTGTGAAGACGATCGTACTTCAGTCATTTGTGAAATTAATGAAATGAAAGCCACAGTGACCTAGGATGTTGCTCATCTAGAGCTTGGAATGTTTGTTTGTTGTAAAATTCATCACAAAAGAAAGTGTTAAGCATTTTCTTCGCAGACTTACTCAGTTCTTCGGAGACGACGAGTTCGAGGTGTATTTTCATGCAATAAGAGGGAACCGTTTTTATTTTCCAGACGTGTCAGATGAAGCTTCCTTGACTGTAAAACACATTGCGAACGTAATTAATAGGACTTACAATCAAAATCTTTGGTGATGATAACTTTGAAATTTTGAATTTTTGCTTCTACATCTACATCTACATACATACTCCGCAATACACTATACGGTGCGTGGCGGAGGGTACATCGTACCATAAAATGGTTCAAATGGCTCTGAGCACTATGGGGCTTAACATCTGAGGTCATCAGCCCCCTAGAACTTAGAACTACTTAAACCTAACTAACCTAAGGACATCACACACATCCATGCCCGAAGCAGGATTCGAACCTTCGACCGTAGCAGTTGCGCGGTTCCGGACTGAAGCGCCTACAACCGCTTGGCCACCGTGGCCGGCCTCGTACCACAATTAGCATCTTCTCTCCTTGTTCCACTCCCAAACAGAACGAGGGAAAAATGACTGCCTATATGCCTCTGTACGAGCCCTAATCTCTCTTATCTTATCTTTGTGGTCTTTCCGCGAAATATAAGTTGGCGGCAGTAAAATTGTACTGCAGTCAGCCTCAACTGCTGGTTCTCTAAATTTCCTCAGTAGCGATTCACGAAAAGAATGCCTCTTTTCAGCCAGAGACTCCCACCCGAGTTCCTGAAGCATTTCCGTAACTCTCGCGTGATGATCAAACCTACCAGTAACAAATCTAGCAGCCCGCTTCTGAATTGCTTCTATGTCCTCCCTCAATCCGACCTGATAAGGATCCCAAACGCTCGAGCAGTACTCAAGAATAGGTCGTATTAGTGTTTTATAAGCGGTCTCCTTTACAGATGAACCACATCTTTCCAAAATTCTACCAAGGAACCGAAGACGACTATCCGCCTTCCCCACAACTGCCATTCCATGCTTGTCCCACTTCATATCGCTCTGCAATGTTACGCATAAATATTTAATCGACGTGACTGTGTCAAGCGCTACACTACTAATGGAGTATTCAGACATTACGGGATTCTTTTTCCTATTCATCTGCATTAATTTACATTTATCTATATTTAGAGTTCGCTGCCATTCTTTACACCAATCACAAATCCTGTCCAGGTCATCTTGTATCCTCCTACAGTCACTCAACGACGACACCTTCCCATACACCACAGCATCATCAGCAAACAGCCGCACATTGCTATCCACCCCATCCAAAAGGTCATTTATGTAGATAGAAAACAACAGCGGACGTACCATACTTCCCTGGGACACCCCAGATGATAACCTCACCTCACCTCCGATGCTTGTACCTTTCTGCTTAGTTTTATTTGTAACTATCTTCATATTACGATGTTTAATACTAATGTGTAAATTGTTTTCAATGATTTAACTTTTGTGTAATTTTTTGCGGATTTCTCCTGATTTTGACACAGCTGGCAAAACTGGTCAGGTAACTTTGCTAAATGTGTTTTTCTTTTTTTTTGCATAAATACAAAATAAGTTGTCGTCTGTCCACGTATTGCAAAACTAGATATCAAGACTAATATTTTAGGATGGTTTCAATTTTTTTTGCATTATTAGGTAACAAAACAGGCAAAAGCAAAAAATGTGACAAAGTTATCCTTGTCTGTGATAGTTGTTTGCGTGACAGGAGGACCTGAACTCCCGTAATTACTCTGCAAAAACTGCTGCTGCTACAGTTTGAAAACTGAAATGACGATGACTGAGATAAGGCCTTGCGATTAAGTGGTGTGGTCGAGGATGGCGAACCGCGAGGCGGCGGCGGCTGTGCTGGGGGCATTGTCTCCGCGACGCGAGAGAAATGGCGTCCGGCGGCGGCGTGATTAGGCAGCTCTTGGCGCGCAGGCCGCATTGTGCGCTATTGTGGCTGCAGCCGTGGGACCGCCAACGGGCGCGCCACGCTCACTGCACCTTTTCTTACGCCTGACCGTTCCGTTTCGTTCGCCTATTCTCCATTGTCTCCGCGGCCGCGCTCTTGCAGGCGAGATGTGACAGCGCCTAGACCCCGCCGCTGCCGGAATAACCCGGGCAGACCTGCAGACGCCGAGCCTCTGCAGTCCCACCCAGAGCCAAAACCTGATTTGACTTTGTTTCCCCACATCAGCTGCAGTGCGTCGGCTTCTCACACTTCCTGCAGCACCACCTTGAGAGAAATGGGAAAGTGATACCCCAATCTGTACCTGAACCTCTTGGGAAACAGGCCAGTCATTCACCAAATCGGAGTCTGCTGTAGAAAAATCTACTTTTACATACAGCATGTTCCAAAATGGGTCAAGTACTTCTACAGGAGGTAGATCAAAAGTTCCTGTAATTATTTACATCGAAACCAATGACTGTTGAGATATGGGCCGTCTTGCTCGTGAGCATTCGGTGGTGTAGGCCGTCATTAAAGATGTCAGAGTAAACTACCACAAAACATGCATATGATCAGTTTCAAATCGTCGAGCAGTCATGGAGCTGAGCCATCAGTATTGGTACGCACACGACAGCATGCGCTACCTAATCTGTTCCAAAACGCTGTGCGTTACAGCAACCTTGGGTTGTATTGGTGACAGAAAAGTAAGGTCTCATTTTATAGCGGCTGGTCCCGCCGGAGGTTCGAGTCCTCCCTCGGGCATTGGTGTGTGTGTTTGTCCTTAGGATAATTTAGGTTAAGTAGTGTGTAAGATTGGGGACTGATGACCTTATGAGTTAAGTCCCATAAGATTTCACACACATTTGAACATTTTCTTATCTTATAGCCCTTGGGCTAGGGGCCATTTGTAAAGCCAACAAACGGATCGTCCTAATGTCACTCTCCCACATACACGGTCAACGTATGAACATTACAAACTTCCTCCCGCTTAGGCAAACTGAGCAAATCATTTGGTTCTTTTTGCATTTGATGTGATCTACTGTGCTCATTAAGAGGCTTATGATGGCACCGTTATTTCATGGGCATCATTAGTGCCTCAGCAAACCCGAAAAAAAGATTTTTTTATCATTCTTTCGTAGCAAAACCGAGCTGTGGATTCCAAGACGGCTATGCACAGCACAAATCGCTGTAATTTTTAAGTACATTCCTAGGATACCGATATCGAAAAACAGTAAAAATTTTCTGGATATCTTATCCATTTCTGAGTACAGAGGCTCAAAGTTACCCTACTTGTTCAACTAAAATACGCACATGAAATCAGTTGTGAGACGGAAATGTAGTTTATAAAGTGACGTAGTACGGAGAAATATACTCTAAAGTGTCTCTGTTATGAGAGAACCCTATTTTATAGCACTGAAACACAAAATTTTGGAGCAGGTGAAATCTGGTCCGAGTTGTAAAATTAATTTTGCGTTAGTTCAATTTCACATACGTAAACTATCAAAATTTTACTGACTCACAAAGTTCTGTTCATATGAGTGACATGCCTTGCTGTGGCAGGGAAAAGAAGGAAGCCAGCGGAGAAATGCTTGTATCGAAGCAGAAAATTTTTTTTAAAGATGCTGAGGACGGTAGAATGAGGCAGCTGGTACCCTACTTTTCAGTCGGAGTCATTTAAACACGAGCATATTCACCGTTTCTGTGTTCCAATGTGAGAAATTTTTCCGCTGGAAGAAATTGTCGATGACAAACTCAAAGGGTCATACATTGCACCAAAGAAATTAACAGATGCTGCGTAACACCGCGCGATGTATTCCCAATGATTTGGAATCGTTACCCTTGCAGAACGACAAGGAGTGTCGTTTACCAAAGAAATTAACAGATTCTGTGTACCACCGCGCGACGAATTACCAATGATCTAGAATCGTTACCCTTGCAGAAGGAGTGTGGTTTACGCAAAACGGACACCGCTCCATTTTCTTAATGATCTTGTCACAGTCTCTCATCGCAGTGTTTCAGGGGCAGAGGAGGTAGGGCATCATGGCCTTTCCGTTCGCCGGACCTGAAATCGTCGGGTTTTTGGCTATGGTTTACGCCCAGCTCGCCAAACACGTGCAGACGTTAAGGGAGTGTGTGACCAATGCATATGACGTAGACCGAATGGAGCCGAGTGTATCTAAAAGAGTAAGTGACTCACTGGAAAGAAGGTCTGAAGGTTGTGTCAGAATGCGAGGTAACCACATGCGCACTGCCTACAGTGTCTACTTCTACGTAACAGATGGGGATAAGAGAACAGAGTGGCCCCATATCTCAACGTATATTGGTTTCCGGGCATTCAATTACGGGAACTTTTCTTGATCAATACTATCTCCTGCAGGAATATGTGACACTTTTCCTAAACGCCCAGTACGTATTCCGCATACCTCTCTACAATGTACAGCGGACGGTACCTCTCGTCAAAATTAGCGATGCCCCGCCCTATTCCATTCAGGTACTGAGCGAGCGATAAATAAATGAATAGAGGCATCTCCACGCGCCCTAATCCCTGTTACCTTGTACTCACGATCCCTACACGACATATACTGTATGATGGCGTCAGCAGAATCATTGCAGTGTCTTTTTCGCGTGCACGTTCTCTATATTTATGCAGCAGTTAAAACGTCTTTCTGCCAGGTATTCTCAATTACACTGTTGTGTCAAAAGCCATTGGATAAGCAGATATACAGATGACGGTAGTATCGAAGACACAAGGTATAAAAGAGCAGTGCATTGGCGGAGTTGTCATTTGTACTCAGGTGATTCACGTGAAAAGGTTTCCGATGTGACTGTGGCCACACGACGGGAATTAACAGACTTTGAGTCCGGAATAGTAGTAGGAGCTAGACGCATGGGACATTCCATTTCGGACATCTTTAAGGAATTCAGTATTCCGAGATCCACATCGTCAAGAGTGTGCGAGACTACCAAATTTCAGGTGTTACCCCTCAACACTGACAATACAGTGGCCGACGCCTTCACTTAACAACCGAGAGCAGAGGCGTTTTCGTAGATCTATCAGTGGTGACAGGCAAACACCGATGGGTGAAACAACAGAAAACATCAGTGTGGAACGTATGGGGAACGTATCCGTTAGGACAGTGCGGAGAAATTTGATGTTTATGAGCCATGGCAGCAGACGACCGACGCGAGTGCCTTTGCTAACAGCACAACATTGCCTGCTGCCTCTCCTGGGCTCGTGACTATGGTCTAATCAGACGAGTCCCGATTTCAGTTGGAGTGTAGTGCCGACCCCACGAAGCCATGGTCCCAAGTCGTCAATAAGGCACTGTGCAAGCTGATGGTGGCTGCATAATGGTGTACACTCTGTTTACATGGAACAGAGAGGGTCATTTGGTCCAGCTGAGCCCATCATTAACTAGAAATGTTGAAGTTCGTCTAAATGGTGACCATTTGCACCCATTCATGTACTCCAAGTTCCCAAAGAGCGATGAAACTTTCATGGATGACAATGCGCCATGTCATCAGGCCACAGACGCGATTGATTTCGAGAACATTCTGTACTGTTCGCGCGAATAATTTGACACCCACATCACCCGACATGAATACCATCGACCATTTATGGGATATAATCGGGAGGTCAGTTCGTGCAAGATATCCTGCGCTGGCAATATTCTCGCAATCATGGACGACTATAGAGGCAGCATTGCTCAATATTTCTGCAGGGGACTTCCAACGACTTGTTGAGTCCATGCTACGTCAAGTTGCTGCACTACACTGGACAAAAGGAGGTCCATCACGATACTGGTAAGTTTCCCGCGACTTTTGTCACCTCGGTGTAAGTTCCCAAAGAATTTCTCTTACACTGTCATATGAGCTGAGCCATCCTGTTACGATCCTACAAGTGCGTCTCTGAATTCATTTGGCGTCTATTGTCATCCCTACGTGATTCTAACTCCAAATACTGGAACAGTATTCTAGAATTGTCGCACTAGCCACTTGTACGTAATTTTCTCTAGAGGTGCCCTATACTTACCTCCAACCCTAAGTTTTCTTGTATAGATTGTATAGGGTGTCCCAAAAATAGTGTACCCATTTGAAATTCAAATGAAGCGCTTAATTTATTAATTATAAACTTTTCGTCTGTTGCAGGTTATTGCTGCGACATTGGAGATTAACCATGAACAGATGTAGCAATAAACAATAGGCTGATATAGTTGAACTGTACTTCAGACATGGACTTAATGTTGTGCAAGCCCAACGGGTACAATAAAAAAATTATGGTTTGTACTGCACCATCAAAACACGTCATAAGAAGACACGTGAATCAGTTCTCTGACACTGCCGATAGCCTCTGATGTGGACATCGAAAATCCTCGTGGAACGTAGCGGTCACTGTCAACACCCGCGCTTCAAGCCAAACAGTCCCCAAAAGTCACTTCGTCATCGATCTCAAGAACATGGCATACCCAAAAAACATTAACAGCTATATCAATCACATATTTCTAAAAAATTCAGATTTTCAAAAAAATCTTGCCTAGTAACTTGACAAAACGATTGAAACGTTTAAATGAATTTCTCTTATTGGCAGAACAACCCAATTGCGACAAGAAATTTATCTTGATCCCAGTACCTTTGTCAGTAAACAGAACTGCAGCATTCGCACCACGAACCAGCCAGAAATTAACCACGTGAGATCTCTCCACGAACAACATGATACAATGTGGTTTAGTATAATGTTACATTTTGTGTTTGACCCTTTCTTTTTTGAAAATGCAGGAGGGATGACTGTCGCTGTGAATGGTGAACGTTACCGTTACACTTTTCTAAGACCACTATTCGATATGGAAAATAGTGAACTATGGTTTCAGAAAGATGTTGCAACCTACAATACCGCTCTACAAACCATCACACTTCTTCAAGAAATGTTTCCTGTTCGGGTCATGTCTCGTACTGGAAACATTAGCTGGACGCCGATGTAGCAGGATCTCTCGGCACCTAATTTGTTTCATGTGGTTTTGTCAAGGACAGTATCAACAGGAATAAACCACGGAAACATGCTAACCTCAAGGGCAACATTAGCTTGATTATTTTCACAATAGGCCTTGCAGAAGGTGATCCAACGTGTCGAGCTACGGATTCATTATTGACAAAATGTGAATGGTGAGCGTATGCCTAATACTTTTTTATTCACAAATAAATCCCTGACTATAGGTCGTAACCAGCCATGAACATGTCAGTTGTAACACCATTTTACAAGAATTATCTTTTGTTAGTACCAATATGTAGAGGATGTGACGTGCTGAAAATGTCCATCACTAATCTTGTAATGAAATACTATCGGGTTCTTTCTCGTTGTTAAAGGCATTATCTTGCATTATTCCACATGAAATTGCGTCACTAGAAACAAGTAGCACGACCATATTAGATATCTGTATAAATGTTATGGTGTGAATCACGATATTTAGAATAAGAAAGTGAAATTCCTATGCGGTTTTTGCCGAGTTTTGCACTTTTTTGTTCTACCGATTTGTATTCTAACAGTTATCCACTTAAGTCATCCAGCCATCCATTTATTAATTATATTCCTATAAAATATGAGGTTCCAACTCCTACTGAGGAATGAGGACGCAACTACCATTCTTAATTCTGGTTCCTGCAGGCACTCACAGTTTGGATTCCAGAAGAGCTACTTGACTGAGAATGCGATTTATACATTCATTCATCAAACAGGACAAGCCTTAAATAATAATATATCGCCAGCAGGTATTTTTTGTGATCGTTCCAAGGTGTTTAATTGTGTAGATCATATTAATCTCTTAGGAAAAACACAAATTTTATGGAGTTGATGGTTTTACACACAGCTAGTCTGAATCCTACTTAAGAAACATAATGCAAAAGATTGTGCTGAATAATTCAGGCCATGCCAGAAACAACTTGAAAAAGCATATTACTGAGTTTCTCAAACAATTAAGTTCACCTACTTTTGGTCTTCGTATAACTGCTAATCTTGGAAACAAACGTATCAACTACCTGACGTATCCTGCACGTTTCCACTCAATAACGTCTTACAGAATAATTACCGGGGCAACTCATCACTTAGAAAAAATTTATTGATTACACAAAAACGAGCAATAAGAATAACACGTGGTATTCGCCTACCGATGTCATGTAGGTATCTCTACAAGGAGTTAGGCATTTTAATTGCGCCGTCGCAATAGGTATATTCGCTAATGAAATCCGTCATAAATAGTCCATCACATTTTGAGAAGAACAAAGAAAAACAGGAAAAAATTACCTTTAATAACCATTATTAAAGCTGTCCGTGGCTCAGAAAGGAGTTCAATATGCACAAACGAAAAATTTTTTATCATTTACCCAATAACATTAAATGTCTGACAGATAGTGAAGCAAGTTTTGAGTTTAATGTAAAATCGTTTCCCCTGAAGAACTCCTTCAATTATATTCACGAATTTCTGCTTAAAAACTGGCAGCCAGTAATATATATTAGTGTTAGCATTAATGAACACACTATATTTAATGTAAAGTGCATCGTTTCGTTCTGATAACAGCATCGTTCAATTGATTTACGGAATATGTAGCTAACTGACTCGGTACTTCATCCTCCCTACACACACGTACTTTATTAAAACTGCTTGATTGCTATAGGAACAGGATTCGTAGCTGATGTGTTTAACGCAACACTATTATGACGTCACTTCACCCCAATGCAGTCCAGACAGAACTCTGTAGACAAGGAATTTTCTTTAGAATTGTTTCATTGTAGAGAAAAATTGATTGGTGGAGGGGGGGGGGGGGGGGAGGGCGGGGTAGAGGCTGCGTAGTGTAGTTCAGGATTGCCACATCGTGCGCCAGTGCTATATTTTAAATCCTAAACCTTGGACTGTGTTGTGGAACGAGCGCACGTGAAGCTCTTGGACTTGATTCGTTGATCGGATGGAGACGTTAAGCTTGCTATTCTGTGCCCCTGGGTGCTATTCGTGAGGAGTAGGCCGTGCAGCACACCTGGTTTCACCCTTCCCCTTATTTTCATTCCACCCTCATTCATGACAATACACACACAATACTACACTGCACGAACTAATCACCGCCATCCACACGATAAACATATTCACAATGCGAGACGGATGAAGGCAACGGTGAACCACCTCAACTAGCTCCTTGCCCTGGAGAGCACTGGTGGCTTCTTGTTCCCAACAGTCATTGTCGGACTCTTTCTGACAAACGTAGCTCAGTCCCTCGAAGCAATCGATAGCCTGTTCTGTTTAACGCCTTGATTAAGAAAGTGACACGGAAGACACAGACTTCCAGTTACGGAGCAGGCATCCAGATATATTATTTCCTTTGGTCTGTCTAATTCACTTCTGGTGGAAATTCCGATGGTACGAGGATGCCAGACTTGAAAGTACGACACTCTTGAAATATGCCCTGCATGATGAACTGGAACTGACATCGCAAATCGTTCTGACTTGCCCAAAAATATCATGCCCAAGAACGCAACAGAAGGAAAGTACGTAATTCAATACGATTTCACGCTTCACTCTCACTAAAAATTATTCTTATCGTATAGTAGCATTTTATTTCTGCACAAGATCCCGAATGTGAAGCTTTCAGGACAGATTTTAACTTATCTTCAGTTCTAAGAATTTAAAATGCTTGAATTCACTGATTATTCGATCACTTTGTGTCAGTAAAATTTCACTTCTACAAGAGCCCTGAGTGAAGAACTGTGTGTTTTATTGCAGTTAAGCGTCAAAACGTTGTCTATAATCCTCAATCTAGTGCTCTCCACGACCCTACTCGCTAAACCATTTACACTACATTCCACATTTTTCATAATGCCATTTCTGCCATCATCAATTAGAATTTTTTCAGTTCAAAATGGTTCAAATGGCTCTGAGCACTATGGGACTTAACTTCTGAGGTCATCAGTCCCCTAGAACTTAGAACTACTTAAACCTAACTAACCTAAGGACATCACACACATCCATGCCCGAGGCAGGATTCGAACCTGCGACCGTAGCGGTCGCGCGGTTCCAGACTGTAGCGCCTAGAACCGCTCGGCCACTTCGGCCGGCAATTTTTTCAGTCATTTGCTATTTTAGAGATAGGTATTTGATGTATATTTAAAAAAATGGGATCGGAATGAAGACCTGCATAATCCCCACTTACAGCACCTCAATTCCCTATTTTCTAGACGTGAAATAGTCCGCCTCCGGTAGCTGAGTGGTCAGCGCGACAGAATGTCAATCATAAAGGACGGCACGGTAGCTCAGCGTGTTCGGTCAGAGGGCTGAGTCAAGGAATCAACGATCAACTTGAACGGATGTGTTGTGACGTCCACCCAGACCAAACGCAATGTTTACATTTTATTTAGACATGAAATAATCCACTGTTCAAGTTTACCTGCAATTCCATGATGTCCCAACTTATGCAAAAGTATAGTATGGTTCTCTTAATGAAATGCTTTTGTTAAAGAAGATATCTACCACCACATTTTCGTTTAGCACTGTAAGTGTCTCAAACAGAAAAGAGCACAGCGCTTTATCTAAACTGCAGAGACCTATAGACGCCACTATAAGGGTAATAGTCAAAACAGGAATCCTCGGCCGTAGACGTACGATTTCCGTAGCACAGCAACAAATATGCAGCGCCATGTGTTACACCTACCCACGTCCATTGAATCAAGCAGTGTACTTTACTTCAGCATTGCTAATTACATTTGTTACGAGCTACATACTGTGATAGCTACGTCTAAAGGTTACTACCGTTGTAGTAGTTGGAGCAGATGCTAAATCATTGGCAGGAGAGACACCGAAAGAAAAGTGTAACATATACGAGGGTTGGAACTTTAATAGTGGCAACTATTTATTTACAGCTCGTACAAAATAGATACGTGTTTCAAAGTTTTACTGACCTTCAAAATAGTCACCAGCATTGTGTATAACCCGTTGCCAGCGATGTGGAAGTCGTAGGATACTCTTAGCAGTGCCAGCTGTGTTGACAGAGCGGCAGCGGTCTATTACCCGACCAATCTGTAGCAGTTCTGAAGCGAATGCTGCGAAGTGTTTCCTTCAGTTGAGAAGTTGAGCTGAACTCACGAGGGCCTAAGTCAGAGGAGTGCAATAGGTGGTATAGCACTCAGCAGCTCCATCAGTGAAACAAATCAGTAATAGCTTGCACTGTACGTGCTTCAACATTGTCCTGCAAAATGGCGGTCAGATCCTGCAGAAAGTGTCATCACTTCTGTCTCTAAGCTGGTCGTAGGTTGTGTTCCAAAAATGAACAGCATAGAGACAGAAGTGATGACACTATCTGCTGACCATCATTTTGCAGGACAATGCTCAAGCATGTACACTGCAAGCTGTTACTGATTTGTTTCACTGATGGCGCTGCTAAGTGCTATACCACCTACTGCACTCCCCTGACTTAAGCCCTAGTGAGTTCAACTCGATTTCTAAACTGAAGAAAACACTTCAAGGCATTCGCTTCAGAACTGCTACAAATTCGTCGGGCAATACACCGTGCCACTCGAACTGTCAACACAACTGGCACTGTTAAGAGTATCCTACGACTTCCACGTCGCTGGCAACGGATTATACACAAAGCTGGTGACAACTCTGAAGGTCAGTAACTCTTTGAAACACGTATCTATTTTGTACGAGGCGTAAATAAATAGTTGCCACTATTAAAGTTCCCATCCTCGTAAATAATGTACATTTCAAGTGCACTTCAATTCAGATCATAGTTGCAATGATTGTTTGTTGGTTGGATGCAAATGTAGGACCTAATAGAGTGATTATCTTCATGCCATACAGTAGGCTCAGAAGTATGAAAGAAGAAAAAGGAAGGAAGATTAGGGTTTAAGGTCTCATTGACATGAAGGTCATTAGAGACGGGACACAAGCTCGGAATGTTCCGAGGACAGGGAAGGAAATCGGTCGTACCCTTTCAAAGAAACCATCTCGGCGTTTGCGTGGAGCGATTTAAACAAATCACGGAAAAATCAAATCAGGATGGCCGGATGCGGATTTGAACTGTCGTCGTCCCGAATGCGACTCCAGCGCGCTAACGACTGCACCTCTACGCGCAGTTGGAAGAACAAACCACATTATTCAATATTTTTGTTTCTGTGCTGGGCTGGGGCTCGTCTGTGGACGTAGGAGGCTACTTAAATCATTGTCTACCCGGTGTCCACACGTGCTAGCGGCTAGTAAGAGGAGAAGCAGCAGAAACAACCAAAATGAGAACTGGTTCGCATGCACAGGACTCCTTGATGATTGCGGTTGACAAGTTCAAAATTTTTTCAGTTTTCTGACCTACTGCACATTTGTATTTTCAGTAGTGTATTCAGGACACGGTAACTTCCTCTTTCGGCATTTCGGCTGAGAACCTCTCAGCATTTGTCAAGGCGAATCCGTGAATGACTTCTGAATCAGAACGCTTGCCTATTCGTCGATACGTCAAAACCACGTGACTCAAATATTCTTCAGCCGAACAAATCTTCGGTGGCTGAGCATTTTATTTTCATTGCATCTTCCACAGGTTACGACAACGTTCTGGCGCCGGCCACATCCTCATCCTTCGCGATTCTAAGAGCAAAGAGGTCACGAGAATTCTGTATTTATGGGTTCTCTAGTGGCTTGTGTCAGGCTTATAATCGTCCAGTGATCTCTGTCCTACCCGGATGCAGAAACTTGGTCTCTCAGCATACAACTTCAACCTGCCTGCAGATTTCTATCTGAATTGGCGCTAATGTGTTTACGCATAAAAATTCCATTGGTATGTACGTCACTAAGTATTTCTTACTTATTTCTGGTTACGATCTGTAACGGTATTTGAGGCATGGGAGAGATCAGCACCTTACTCAGAACTTCGTCATTTGGCTACCATATAACCAGAATAATTCTTTATTTCACATACTCTAAGAATTAAGAAATCTTTCTTGTGATTTAATTTTTGCAAATGGTAACAGAAAACTGTACTAAATCATTAAATTGTAACTGTGAAGGAGCGTTCACTTTGTATGTCTTGCAGGAAATTGGCAAGTACTTGCAACACTATCCCTGAAAATCTGTTTCCTAGTACAGGTCTCTCTGTTGACAGGGTAGACACTTATAACAGCCAGAAGTGAGGCTTATCTTACTATTAATTTGGACCACTATAACAGTATTATTGCACATTTATTATGCCATATTCGGTTTCGTTCAATGAACATCCTCAGCAGACACTGCCAACAGTTTTCATAACAAATCCTCACAGAATTGTGCCAGCGTCATGGCTCAAGATATGTAATTGTCTTACGGACCGTTACAGACAATTAGACTTCTTGTTGTGATATTAGCACAATTGTGCAAGCGTTTGTTGTAAAGACTTTACACAGTGTGACCCGACGATGAACACTGAACGAGACTGGTCGTTATATAATAAATGTACATTAATGCAGGTGTGGTTGTTTTTATCAGTATTAACAAGAATCAGCTGTGGAGAGCAAGATGATTAAGGGAAAAATTATTTTATTTCAGTGTAGTCTTGAGAGAAGTATGTTGTCACCTTTTCAGTACGTGTATCCATGATACTCAGTGCCTACATGCATGTCCGTGCTGGTATGCAAGGCATCACTTTATAAATCAAGTGTATAGAGATGTACTTCGCGTTTGACCGAAAATTAGATACCCTAGCACATATTAATATGTGTTCTTAAAGACTTCTGTCGCAGTAATTTCGTAGTTTTTGTCAACAGTAGTTGCACGTGTGAACAAATGTTGTTAACTTTGGTCAAGAATAGCTTGCTATGTTTGAGACACTTCATTTTACGAATTACAAGCAATGTTTGTCTAACATAGTATCCAACTGATCGATTCTTTTGAGTAACCATAAGTCAAATTAAGGCAGATTTAGTTTTAAAATCTGTAAGTTTTAGGATAAACTCTATATTTGAATCGATATAGCATACATCTACATCTACATCTACATCTGTACTCCGCGAGCCACCTTACGGTGTGTGGCGGAGGGTACTTATTGTACCACTATCTGATCCCCCCTTCCCTGTTCCATTCACGAATTGTGCGTGGGAAGAACGACTGCTTGTAAGTCTCCGTATTTGCTCTAATTTCTCGGATCTTTTCGTTGTGATCATTACGCGACATATATGTGGGCGGTAGTAATATGTTGCCCATCTCTTCCCGGAATGTGCTCTCTCGTAATTTCGATAATAAACCTCTCCGTATTGCGTAACGCCTTTCTTGAAGTGTCCGCCACTGGAGCTTGTTCAGCATCTCCGTAACGCTCTCGCGCTGACTAAATGTCCCCATGACGAATCGCGCTGCTTTTCGCTGGATCATGTCTATCTCTTCTATTAATCCAACCTGGTAAGGGTCCCCTACCGATGAGCAATACTCAAGAATCGGACGAACAAGCGTTTTGTAAGCTACTTCTTTCGTCGATGAGTCACATTTTCTTAGAATTCTTCCTATGAATCTCAACCTGGCGCCTGCTTTTCCCACTATTTGTTTTATGTGATCATTCCACTTCAGATCGCTCCGGATAGTAACTCCTAAGTATTTTACGGTCGTTACCGCTTCCAATGATTTACCACCTATGGCATAATCGTACTGGAATGGATTTCTGCCCCTATGTATGCGCATTATATTACATTTATCTACGTTTAGGGAAAGCTGCCAGCTGTCGCACCATGCATTAATCCTCTGCAGGTCTTCCTGGAGTACGTACGAGTCTTCTGATGTTGCTACTTTCTTGTAGACAACCGTGTCATCTGCAAATAGCCTCACGGAGCTACCGATGTTGTCAACTAAGTCATTTATGTATATTGTAAACAATAAAGGTCCTATCACGCTTCCTTGCGGTACTCCCGAAATTACCTCTACATCTGCAGATTTTGAACCGTTAAGAATGACATGTTGTGTTCTTCCTTCTAGGAAATCCTGAATCCAATCACAAACCTGGTCCGATATTCCGTAAGCTCGTATTTTTTTCACTAAACGTAAGTGCGGAACCGTATCAAATGCCTTCCTGAAGTCCAGGAATACGGCATCAATCTGCTCGCCAGTGTCTACGGCACTGTGAATTTCTTGGGCAAATAGGGCGAGCTGAGTTTCACATGATCTCTGTTTGCGGAATCCATGTTGGTTATGATGAAGGAGATTTGTATTATCTAAGAACGTCATAATACGAGAACACAAAACATGTTCCATTATTCTACAACAGATTGACGTAAGCGAAATAGGCCTATAATTATTCGCATCTGATTTATGACCCTTCTTGAAAATGGGAACGACCTGCGCTTTCTTCCAGTCGCTAGGTACTTTACGTTCTTCCAGCGATCTACGATAAATTGCTGATAGAAAGGGGGCAAGTTCTTTAGCATAATCACTGTAGAATCTTAAGGGTATCTCGTCTGGTCCGGATGCTTTTCCGCTACTAAGTGATAGCAGTTGTTTTTCAATTCCGATATCGTTTATTTCAATATTTTCCATTTTGGCGTCCGTGCGACGGCTGAAGTCAGGGACCGTGTTACGATTTTCCGCAGTGAAACAGTTTCGGAACACTGAATTCAGTATTTCTGCCTTTCTTCGGTCGTCCTCTGTTTCGGTGCCATCGTGGTCAACGAGTGACTGAATAGGGGATTTAGATCCGCTTACCGATTTTACATATGACCAAAACTTTTTAGGGTTCTTGTTTAGATTGTTTGCCAATGTTTTATGTTCGAATTCGTTGAATGCTTCTCTCATTGCTCTCTTTACGCTCTTTTTCGCTTCGTTCAGCTTTTCCTTATCAGCTATGATTCGACTACTCTTAAACCTATGATGAAGCTTTCTTTGTTTCCGTAGTACCTTTCGTACATGATTGTTATACCACGGTGGATCTTTCCCCTCGCTTTGGACCTTAGTCGGTACGAACTTATCTAAGGCGTACTGGACGATGTTTCTGAATTTTTTCCATTTTTGTTCCACATCCTCTTCCTCAGAAATGAACGTTTGATGGTGGTCACTCAGATATTCTGCGATTTGTGCCCTATCACTCTTGTTAAGCAAATATATTTTCCTTCCTTTCTTGGCATTTCTTATTACACTTGTAGTCATTGATGCAACCACTGACTTATGATCACTGATACCCTCTTCTACATTCACGGAGTCGAAAAGTTCCGGTCTATTTGTTGCTATGAGGTCTAAAACGTTAGCTTCACGAGTTGGTTCTCTAACTATCTGCTCGAAGTAATTCTCGGACAAGGCAGTCAGGATAATGTCACAAGAGTCTCTGTCCCTGGCTCCAGCTCTGATTGTGTGACTATCCCATTCTATACCTGGTAGATTGAAGTCTCCCCCTATTACAATAGTATGATCACGAAACTTCTTCACGACGTTCTGCAGGTTCTCTCTGAGGCGCTCAACTACTACGGTTGCTGATGTAGGTGGTCTATAGAAGCATCCGACTATCATATCTGACCCACCTTTGATACTTAGCTTAACCCAGATTATTTCACATTCGCATTCGCTAATAACTTCACTGGATATTATTGAATTCTTTACTGCTATAAATACTCCTCCACCATTGGCGTTTATCCTATCCTTGCGGTATATATTCCATTCTGTGTCTAGGATTTCGTTACTGTTCACTTCCGGTTTTAACCAACTTTCCGTTCCTAATACTATATGCGCACTATTTCCTTCAATAAGAGATACTAATTCAGGAACCTTGCCCTGGATACTCCTGCAGTTTACCAATATTACGTTAACTTTTCCTGTTTTTGGTCTCTGAGGACGGACGTTCTTTATCAACGATGATAATGTCCTCTCTGGTAAGCCGTCAGGTATTTTATCGTTTCGCCCAAGGGGGGGTCCCTCTAACCTAAAAAACCCCCGTGTGCACGCCACACGTACTCTGCTACCCTAGTAGCTGCTCCGGTGTGTAGTGCACGCCTGACCTGTCTAGGGGGGCCCTACAGTTCTCCACCCAATAACGGAGGTCGATGAATTTGCAACCATTATAGTCGCAGAGTCGTCTGAGCCTCTGGTTTAGACCCTCCACACGGCTCCAAACCAGAGGACCGCGATCGACTCTGGGCACTATGCTGCAGATATTAAGCTCAGCTTGCACTCCGCGTGCGATGCTGGTTGTCTTCACCAAATCAGCCAGCCGCCGGAAGGAACCAAGGATGGCCTCAGAACCCAAGCGGCAGGCGTCATTCGTTCCGACATGTACTACTATCTGCAGCCGGTCACACCCAGTGCGTTCAATAGCTGCCGGAAGGGCCTCCTCCACATTACGGACGAGACCCCCCGGCAAGCACACCGAGTGCACACTGGCATTCTTCCCCGACCTACCCGCTACTTTCCTCTTCAATCGTTCATTTAGTTCTTCTCCAGAGATCTGGAATATTCGATATATTAGATTCACGAGAGCACAGTTTCTGGTAGAAGCTACTTCTGCTTTCTAGTGACACTTCGTTGTTGCCATGTTGTACTTAGATAAGAAATAAATAATGAGGTTGTTTGGTCAACGCGCGCTAATAGTTGCAGCTCGACATCCAATTTGGCTAGAGATCGCTGTACACGCCACTTGCGACATTTTTTCCTCGAAAAACATATTACACCTGCTACTCTGGTGTTGAGTCACCTAAACTGTGATGTATGCGCACATATATCACAAAACTATATGGTTGTATGGCAAATAGCTCAGTTGGTAAACAATGAGATGCCAGAAAAACTAGCTTTTGATTAAAACGCAGACTGTGCTCATTCAGTGTTTGATAATGAGAACATTTAGTGACTTCCAACAAATGTTAACCGTAATTTAAAACCTCCCTTAACTTTTTCTCGCTTACATGTTTGACGTCAAGTATTTAAGACATTAACTCATTCCTGATCAAACGTTTGGAGATGTTTCGCATATGGGAGTTCCACTCTCTAAAGAATCGGGGGGGAGTTTTACTGGTACGTCTGTAGTTATAAAAACTTAAGATATAACTTTAACTACTGTATCTTCGGTTACGTCACACTTCTGATGTTCCAGCGTCGTAGGATAACTGTAAGGAGAGGAATGTAGGAATCCGGAAAGATCATGTATCTTACCTGTCTGTATCTGTGACGAAATTCAGTCGAAGTCAGTATTCCCGAACAAAAGCACACGTCACACGTAAAGCTGTAGCGGATATGCTAAATTCATCCTGCAGAAAACAAATTTAAGAGAAGAAGTGTCATTTAGTCGTCTTAGCCTAGCGGAGATAAGTAGGGTGTGCGAGGTCAATGGGAAAAGTGACATCTCTGAGGAAGTATTTTAATCATTTAAACTTTGTCAACACATCACTGTAACTGGTTTTCAGCGTTTTACCTACCTTCACGTCTCAGGAATAGCCTCATGGCAACGAACTGTACAAAATACAGGAAAAATTTTATTTTCCAGCCTTCGATGCACCGAAGTGTACTAAAATGAGTATATGTGCAGATACTACACACAAGACTATGTTTCAACATAATCAGCATTTTGACTGAAACATTTGTCGTAATGGTGTACCATCATTCATATCCCCTCCGCAAATATTTTGTCCTCTTATTTGTCTAGAGATGGCGTCATGATGAAATGCTGTTTTAAATGTTCTGTTAAGTTATGAAAGAAGTGGCAACTGAGAAAAGATTTCTACTTATAAACTCACTGACACTATTGATTAACAAAGAAACCATGATAAAGCACTCCGTCTTCAGGCCACAAGTGGCCCATCGGCACCATCCGAACGCCGTATCATCCTCAGCTGAAGATGCGGACAGGAGGGGCGTGTGGTCGGCACACCACACTCCCGGTCGTTATGACCGTTTTATACGACCGGAGCCGCTACTATTCGGTCGATTAGCTCCCCAATTGACTTCACGAGGCTCAGTGTACCCCGAAAAATTGCAACAGCGCATGGCGGGCCGGATGGTCACCCATCCAAATGCTGGCCACGCCCGACAGCGCTTAATTTCGCTGATCTGACGGGAATCGGCGTACCTACTGCGGCACGGCCGTTGCCGGGAAACCACGATAAGCTGTTACAAAAATATTTTTGGAGTTTTTGGAGTTTTTATACTTTTGTGTTCTCTTACTATACATAAAGGGCAGATTTCAAACGAGAAAGGTGATTAACGCTCTCAATGGCAATAAATAAATGGAAAATAAAATTCCCCATTTGTGTTACTATATTGTCCATAGCTTGTTTATAACTGTTGAAGGTAACGTCTATGAAACTACAATGAAGCTACAAAAACGCGTATTTTTGTCACCAAACGCGTTTCGTTTAATTGAAATAAACATCATCAGTGGTGGTATTTACGTTCGATATTCAAATCAAGAAATCCACACTTCTGAAAATTAATGCGGGATTAGGCCGAAAGCAACAGTGTTACACGAAGGAATATCTCAAAAAGTGCAAGCAGAGGGGGTTTCCTGACGTGAACGAAAATCGAACATAAAATGGCAACATTGTTGATGTCAACTGCATGAAGAACTGCCTCCTCCCGTTACGGTGTGCTCGTCGCGAGTACCAGTCTCAAATGCCCCATGTTCTCTAAGTCGACTATCAAAGCTTGAAATGTTTTCCTGTCGGGTAACCTCATCCTGGGAATCTCTCCCGGTACAAACGTTGAGCGCGATCGGCATTGCCGTCAGCTAATCCATACATCAAATGGGCCTCTGCATTTTTGTACAGTGCCATCGCACGAGCCAAGTCTGTGTGATTAACTCTACGAACTTGCAACGGTCACACTGATCGCTGGAACAATATTGATGCTCCCTGTAAAGCAATGACGTACGTCGCATGGCAACAGGGACATGCAAAACGAAACACTGGCGGAGCACGACGTAACACCAGACATCATCGAGAGTGCATGTTCCCCTGATTCGAACGTTCTGTTCTTGTATGTTTCCCATAATTAACGAGCTGGAGAAAATGAATGTAACGTGGAAAAAAAGCGTTTCCAGATCCATGTTCATACAACATAATTTCTTCGTCTACGAGTGAGAAATGTGTCCTGCAATGTGTGCCGTACATTTTTGTTACACCTTGTATGTAAGGAGACTGAAGCTTTCACAGCTCTGTCCTCTGGAAGATGACAACAATTCCTCACACCCAATATTGTTTTACAGACTAAAGGAAAATGCATTACGTATGATAAACATGCTTCATATCTGCCGGGAGCGAGAGACGAGTGGAAAATTGGAGAGTACTGATCTGGTTCACACGTCGAGTTCAGACACTACAACAGATGGCGCGCTCTTCACAAAAGCTCGGTTAGAGCGCCCGTCCAGCACACAGCTCTAACTTATCCCAAGAAATCAGTGTGTTTACTTCGCTATAAAGTTAAAATCATAAAATCCCTACCTGCGATAACTATCCAAGATATCATAGAAAACTCAGAGTGATGGCACAGTTTCAGTATCTGGCAGCTGAAAGGAGAAAAGAATAAAAAGGACCTACATTAAGGTAACTTCGATAACTCTCGGCGAAGAGAGTATATTCAAAATCGAGAGGTTCCAAATGACCAGTTCTCAAAAATAGCGGTACTTTTTTTTTTCGAGAAAATATTCATTAACTGTATTTGGTGCCCCTCCTAAAAGTCGTCAGGTGCATTTTCTCTGATGTTTCGATAGATATTTGCCATATCGTTATTGCAATACGTAGCTGGAGTCAGCCCAATCAAATACTGCTCATCACGTCTACAAACAAAGTGATTTTTAAAATGAAATTGTAAAAATTGGAAACTGGTAGTAACGTCTTATGGTACCAAACTGCTGAGGTCATCGGTCCCTAAGGTTACGCACTACTTAATCTAACTTAATCTAATTTACGCTAAGGACAACACACACACCCATGCCCGATGGAGGACTCGAACCTCCGACGGAGAGAGCCGCGAGAACCGTGACAAGACGCCAGTGACCGTGCGACTACCCCACGCGGCTGAACAGCATTGTACATGCCCATCCGATAGGGCCTCCCAGGTTACTCTAATATGATATTTGTTTCATCGATATGTCTTGACAGGAACACTAAAACACGAAGAACAACCAGTACTCCAGTAGCGAATGAGTAGCACTGCTGCACTTGGGACCGTTCTGTCGAATGGGGTCGTACAGTTCCACTCTACAAATCATTTTGTTTGTCACGGAAGCGAACCAACGATTTCCGTCGGCACAGGGTGTCACATGAAAGGCGTGAGGAGCAGCGTTTTTTTTTTTTTTTTTTTGCTAACTCCAGCTACCCATAGCTAAAACGAAACTGTAAAGCCTGCCGAAACACCGTAGAAAATGTCGCTGACAACAATTAGGATGGACGCACTCCATATCTTTGAATGTGATGGTGATTATGTTACTTACGGCAGTACTTCTTCGCAGTCTCTAGCATCGGTTAGCAAGCTGTCACCGAGTGAACATAATACGAGCTTTGGGAACATTGGACTGCTGTGTGATAGGATTGATAACTTCCTAGCAAAAAAATGGCTCTGAGCACTATGGGCCTTAACTTCTGAGGTCATCAGTCCCCTAAAACTTAGAACTACTTAAACCCAACTAACCTAAGGACATCACACACATCTATGCCCGAGGCAGGATTCGAACCTGCGACCGTAGTGGTCGCGCGGTTCCAGACTGTAGCGCCTAGAACCGCTCGGCCACCCCGGCCGGCCAACTTCCTAGCAGATAACATTTAGGACGTAGTAATATAATGGAGATAAAAGGAACTTAAAGTAACTTCGAGTGTGCTCCAAGAGTATTAAAGAGCATGTAATTTTAAAGGTCGATGTCATTTCCAACAGGTTGTTAGTTTAAATGAGTAATTTATCAAGCACTGCTACCTAGCTTCGAGCGTGTGTTCTTTCTAGAGTCCACTAATGGATCTGGACACACATCATCCTCTTAAATGTATAACAAAAATCGTATTCCATACACAGTTACCCATAGCATGGTCGTCGATGGATACGACCTTGGAACAAGTATCCGCAAATCAAGCATACACAACTGTTTACAGTTGGGCTGTAGGTGTTGAAAGTTGTCTTTATGAGAATCAGTACACTCTCCAAACTAGCAAGTAGTGATTAATTAAGTGCTCTTCTATATTACTGAACGGATTAAACGGTAACGTGGTCAGCCAGTCCTACTGCAAGATGCTTGCTTAACGCCTTCCAGTGGCAACAAAAACTTGATTTTCAGATTTCGTATAGTTATTTATCGAATCTAAAGCATTAAAATTCTGTCACACTGTTCTCGTTAAGAAAGATTATCTTAGTTAAAGGTTTAGTTAGAAAGTGTGTGTTTGTGTTGAAGCAGCACAACGCACGGCGTGCAAATTACCTAACTATATTCATCCAGAATTTGAAATTCTAAGCAATTAATGACGGCCAACGAACTTTACGCACAATTTTACATCTTTCAAAACTTTTTCTCGCTGACACCTACCGCAAAATAACGGAAGGAAAACAGTTTATTGCTTACTACATTTTTCGCTGTTCGTGCATAAAACTGCATCTCAGGAATGACGTTTTACTTTATAATTTCTTTACTACTAACTCCATTCGTAAACACTTTTTAGACAATATCCAGTTATAGCAATGAATATGCTTGTGAATTATGTCATTGCACGCTACATAATTCAGGAAATGTGACTTCGTAAACACTGACATTTATGCAAAAATTAATTCCACTTAAAAATGAGCGCAAAGTGCCCAGAATCTAATCGTCCAGAGATTGATAAAGATAGTACATAGCTACTTCCAACAAATTTTAAACATAATTATGGTTTTGCACCTTCAACCCATAAAGGTTTTCGCTGCGGTCGCAGGTTTGAATCCTGCCTCGGGCATGGATGTATGTGATGTCCTTAGGTTAGTTAGGTTTAAGTAGTTCTAGTGATGACGTCAGAAGTTAAGTCCCATAGTTCTCAGAGCCATTTGAACCATAAAGGTTTTACATGCTTCAGGTCAAATATTTAACACAGTAACTCATCTCGAAAGTAATCAGACGTTTGATGCTGTTTTACACATGAAACTTCCATGCTCTAAAGACTATGGCGTGGGGTGACTGGTTTAAACCAACAGACTGTTGAAGTGATACCGTTCTTTAAATTTATCGATCAAATTCACGATATATTTCAATGATCTGATCGACAAAGTCGTAAGCTTCGGTGCAGACCTTTGCGACTGATAGTCTTCTATATATTGGTTTCACAAACCCAGGCTACTGAAGCGAAGTGAAGGAGGCGCTACAGAGGACAGAAGTTTGATGCGGGGAGTGGCAACTGGCCGACCGAAGTGGCCGTGCGGTTAAAGGCGCTGCAGTCTGGAACCGCAAGACCGCTACGGTCGCAGGTTCGAATCCTGCCTCGGGCATGGATGTTTGTGATGTCCTTAGGTTAGTTAGGTTTAACTAGTTCTAAGTTCTAGGGGACTAATGACCTCAGCAGTTGAGTCCCATAGTGCTCAGAGCCATTTGAACCATTTTTGAGTGGCAACTAAGACTCTACAAAAGTAACGTATTGCCCCGGAACAGGCGTTGAGACACATTAGTAATTGAAGGCACGACTGGTAACTGATCACTGGAAAGGAAACAGTAAAAATATCGAATATGCGTTCCGACCGCCTTAGAGTGAAATGACTAAATTAAATTTATTCGGAACTGTGAATAAGAATAGCAATCAGCTGTATAAGGAAATGACGACAATGAAAATTTGTTCCCGACCGGGACTCGAACCCAGACTTCCCGCTTTACGCGAGGAATCGCCTTAATGGCTTTGGCTATCCGTGTACGACTTACGGCCAGACCCAAATCTCCATATGACGAAGGAACGACGCAACTGCGAATGCATTGGTTGTATTTCGTAACGACTGCAGTCGCCGCGGTTCATATACCTTCAGACAGGCATGCAGTTCCGAAGGAACATTGCACACAAGGCACTGCAACAACATATGACTAGTTGTAAGAACAACAGATATTATCCTGACATGCATTAGAAGAGTCCTCAGGAAACGTAATTCTCCCGTGAACAACAATCATACGATCTGTTCTTGAGTAATGCTCGTCTGTTTGAGACCATTACCGGGTAGGATTAACAGAGGACTTAGAGATGATCCAAAGAAAGGCGGCAAGTTTCTTCACAGAGTCTCTTAATGAGCGGGAGTAGCGAGTAGCACAAGACAGGAGTTGTGAATCACAGAGGGATTAACTGATGCAATTCAGAGAACACATTTTGCAAGAACAGTCCAGCAAAATGCACCTCGCGGAATGACCATGACGGCAAAAAATGGTTCAAATGGCCCTGAGCACTATGGGACTTAACATCTATGGTCATCAGTCCCCTAGAACTTAGAACTACTTAAACCTAACTAACCTAAGAACAGCACACAACACCCAGCCATCACGAGGCAGAGAAAATCCCTGACCCCGCCGGGAATCGAACCCGGGAACCCGGGCGTGGGAAGCGAGAACGCTACCGCACGACCACGAGATGCGGGCATGACGGCAAAACCGGAGACATTCGAACCCGTACGGAGGCTTAAGAACAATCTTTTTTTTCCCGTGAACCATTCTCGAACGGAACAGGAAAGTTGGAAAAATGTTAGTGGTATGCGAATGGTCCTTCACCACACACTAGAAAGTGTCTTGTGATATATCGATATATGTGATCCTCGCTCGCTATTTGCCTTTCAGACAAAGCAATAAACCCCTCAACGAAATGTACGAGTATCTTTGTTTGTAAAACTCTGTATTATATTTCTTTCTTGCATTACTTTCAGGAATAAATTACAATTATCTCTGAACTTATGTCATATCTGCCACTTACTTCAGAAGTTGCACAGCAAACGATGCCAAAATGTTTCAACTACCGTCGATAATTGGTAGCAAACAACATAAGAATTTTCATCTGAAGCAAGTGCCACAGTGGACTAAAGCCAGTACAAGAAGGGAAGGAAACAAACTACAGAACCTAATACGGTATCTCAGAATGATTAAAATAAAATCCAGCGCCTCTTCAGTAGTAAAATATCCCTGCTAATAATTCCTTTGTATTCATACAGAGAACGCACGAGGAGCGTTGTTCCGTTGTTCTCAATATATGAGGGAAAAACTACGATGACGTTACGGTAAATTCAGCTGTTGTTCCAAAAGCTCGCCAACCTGTGGTGCACTGTCTTAAAAAGAATTTCTTAGCTTTCAAAAGAAAAGAAAATTGTTGTTCAATATTTTAGTGAATAAAATACCGCTTTCAAATGTGTTTAAGAACTGCTCTTTATAATTCGGCTCTAGAGTCAGTACTGGAGTCGCCCCTCTTGCAAAGGAGCCCAACGCAACATTTCAAGGAATGGGGCTGCATACCACTTCACGTAATATTTGAAAAAATATCATCCTTAACAACGGTTTTACGACCAAACATCATGTAATACATATAATTAAGTGACACGAGCATCAAGGATGCTGAACATCGTCACACTTAAGACAAGCAGAAAAGTACTAGTCCTTGTCTACAATCTCACTTTCCAAATGCAGAACACTTTATCTCGAAAAAGCTACAATATTTTGCACGTTTCGCTTCTTTAATTCTGATACAACACAAAAGGAAAAAGAAACTGAAGCAGATTAGGGGTAGATGTATAATCTTCAACAATAATAATGCATCATTAACATCGAATTTTCTCCTATAACAAGGAAAAATGTTCATTTCAAGCATAGCATGGTAGGTGCAGAAGAAGATTCTGCAAGCCTCTGAAAAGTGGTGCCACAATTTGTTGAGAAGTAAGAGGTCAGACAATGTACAAAGTGAAGCAGTAGAAAGAGCTGACTAACGAGGAAATCACGATTTGAGATCACGCAGTACAGCAACTTTGCTTTGTAGGAAATAAAATAAAATTCAAAAATGCTGGAACAACAAAGCGTTTCGTTGCAAACTGGCGCAGATGAAAGAAATCCTTCACCGGTTAAACACGCATATCAGAATCAACATTAAGAAACTTAAAACTTTTTATCTAACTGTACGCTTAATCCACAACATTGGTGAAATGAAACTTGGATAGACAGAAAACGGGAAAATTAACTGAAAATGTTTTAAGCATAATGACACAAGAGAAAGTTGAAAATTATTTGTACAGACCATATAGGATATGAAGACGAAGACAGCTTATCGAAACGCCAGCCAGATGAAAGAACAGATTAGCTGGAGAGAGTCTGAAGGTTCATGATATGTTTAAGTTGCACTCCAAGTAGCAGTTGGGATAAAGAGACAGAAAAATATTATAATATGCCTCAGGGACTAAGGAGGACGTTCGGGCGCAGTAGATAAGGTAGAGGTAAAAAGATTGGTTGGAAATGGGGAGAGATTCGGGAACATAAAAACTGCCGAAACACTGACCGATGACTTGAGAAAAGAGAGGTCTTCGGATATTTTTTTCAAAATGAATTTTTCGTAAGTAAAGGCTCAGGTGATATAATAGTACACAGAGCTCAATAACTGAAATGATTGTCAATCAATTCAAGACGTTATAATGGCCCTTACAAGATGGAGAACAGCAAATTTGTATTGTGATCAACTCACTGACTACGTACAACTGAAGCGTCTGTATAGGAGATGATGTTGCGATAGCGTTTTATAGGTTTCAGATATAAAGCGTAAGTAAATTGTAAATAAACAATGATCAGGTGCACTAGGACGTAAGGGCGCAATGAGCAAACAGCACGCACCAGTCGCCCATATCAATGTGTTGAAGACCACAAGCGTATCCTGCCTACAAAGAGCTTACAAAATTTATAAATAAGCGCTGTTAGTCAATACTCATTTCATCTAAACGCCGAATATGACGTAAATCTGTGACGAATAATACTCTACGTTTATCATTCTGAGCACAGCACTTCCTTCGGTGCGAAAAGAAGGCGCATCAGTTTTTCAGGCAGACAAATGGGTTACATGAAGCTTGTAATGGAAATTACATCAAGCGAAAATGTTTGTTCAAATTCAGTGAAATGTTTGTGCAATGACTCGCAGTGATACCTGAATAATTAGTGCAACAGTATTTTGATTTCATCAGCTGGCTTGTTTACAAGTGTGTGCATGTGAAAGAACGTTGACCACAACACTTAATTCCTTATGAAGCTCGGTAAGTAGCTGCATACCTGTTTGTCTGAAGTCAGTAAATTATATTTTCACTTTGTGCTCACTTATCAAATATCGTAATAACAATCCGTGTGGGAATAAAACTGCTAGCATCACTATAACTTTATAGTTGAACACTTGTACGATGTTATTTTTTATCTCCTTTGTGCATAACAAAGTCTCAGTTCACTTTTTCGTTACCTTATGTTTGTGAATACTTTGCAGTCCATTGCTGTTAATTATTTATCATATGTCGATAACGTTATGTAGGGGGCGATCAGAAAGTTTCCCTTCGAAGATCACACTAATCCCCTGCCTATATGTTGGTGGTTATATACCTGCATCTGAGTCGCGCTGGGTTGCATATACGCTGCAGCAACGACCTATAAAGGAAACTTTTTGATCACCCTTTATATATTATCAGCATGTTCTCAACATACAATGAATAGAACACTAGATCAAAAAAAACACGTCTGCAAATGTACCTTGACCACGGTCCCATTAGGGGCGGGCTGGTAGCAGTCGAGTTAATGCTCATCAGAATTGTTCTAAAGCCGATAAGCAATAAAAATTATATTTTAATAAGATAAAAATTTATGAATTAATGACACTACGAAGGTATGGCTATGATAGAGGCTCATACTAATTGCAGCCAAGAAATTAGGATGAGGATGGTTTTGCAGAGAATGTTGCATGAAAAAAGATGTGGCATCTGTAAGGAACTGACTCTTGGGATATAGAAATTAGATGACTCGTGTTTCAGTTGGCCAGAAAGAAAGTTGGTGAATCTTTCATTCGGGAAAGGGCGTTTGGAGTGCGTTGTAGTTATCTCATGGACTCAGAGAAGGACGGGGTTCACATTACCCTTGGAAAAGAAGATATGAAAAAAGATGGGATGCGCTGATATTAGAAAACATCATTTGCCTACCCATATAATTGTTCACGCAACGAAGCTATTGGTTAAGTGCCGAAAACCGTATTGCAGTAGCACATTATTCGCGAGTAATAAAATGAAAAATTAGTAAATCGGAATCGTTCGGCAGGGGTGCGATGCGGATATCACATAAATGAACAGGAAGTTAAAAGATTCTTCTTAATAATAAAGAACAAAAATGTAATGTCCGAATACGTTTTCATAGGCAGGTAAGTCTTGACAGGGCCCTCCAAGGCAGCCCCTCGTCCTGTAAACAGGTTTTCTTGTTGCAGAAACGGAACTGCTGCCACATGCCCTTCGGAACGCGGAGCACACTTTTCACTGCAGTGCCAGATGCCAGTTACAAATGTAACTACTACGGAAATAATAACATTTTCAGTATGTGAAAGAAATCTCACATGGCTTTAAAAAATCATCACATTCGGTAATATTTCCCGATGTTCTTACTTAAGTATCTATGTAAGATTATTAAACTGGCGGAACAAAATCAGCAAGCTTTCGAGGGAATAAATGCAAAAACAAATCAACACGAAGACTCATCACATACAGATACAAGAGAAAAGCTGTATCAATAAGTATTATCAAAGCATTATCCACTCTGAAACTGCGGTACTTGACTAGTGTTAAAGCTTAAATGAAAAGAAAAATAGGAGAGAAAACTTCTCACGAAATTTTTTTTTACCACGAAGAAAAAATTGGGTTGAGATGATAAGGACATCACAAGAAATTATCAAGCTAATGAAACATCAAGAGATAATTAGAAAATAATAATTACTATTTTACAATCACTTTCAAAGAATGGATAATAACAGTTTTTTAAAAAGATCGAGCTTTGCCTTACGGGTGCAGAAGAAAGGAAAAAAAACTTTCAGAACAGATGAGATACTAGGATAAAACGAAGAGAAATGTGCTCATCATTAGATACTAGAAAAAGGAAAATTTAGGCCCTACATATTCCTGAACATTTATATGAAAATCATCAAGCGAAATGGTGCAGCGGTAAGACAATGGATTAGCATTCTGAAAGGTAGAAGTTCAAATCCCAACCGGGCTATCCACATCCAGGTTTTACCAAGATTTCCGAAGTGAAGGCCTCGATGACTCGTCTTAGCTTGCCTTCTTTCCCTACTTGTTCCTAGACCGAGCTTGTGCTCCACTAACCATGTCGTCGACGACATGTCAAACCCTAATCTACCTTATTATCTTTCTTTTGTATGCCAATCGCACTTCAGTACGGACAATGCTTTTCCTGTTAATTTAGGACCATCCAACTAAGTAGTTGCAACGTGCTGTAAATCAGATTTCAATTTCGGTGGTTGTGCGTGACACCTCTTTAAAAAAAGGTTGCGTTTCACGTTTCTCGGTCGCGGCTACGGCCCTGTGGCGGCCACAGGGAGGGACAGGATGTGAGGAATTGGAGCTGTCCCCGCCCATGACACCGGCCTGAGTGTATCAAGGTCAAAGCAATAGACACCAGCGCGGTTTCAACGAGCGCATTTCAGACTACGCCTCGATACCCAAAGCTACGCTACGAATCCACTGGTCATGACGCGCTACGTGAAGGCATTCGGGATCATTTCTTCGCTCATACAGACATTTTTATGTATAAATTATTGAATTAGGAACGTGATTTCTGGCGAAAGAAATCCATATTAAAATTAAACGTCTTAATAATAATGAAAACACTGACGAAAGGGCTAACATGGTAGGTCAGAGCGTGACTGTTGACATGAAGGACAATGAAAGCTTACCTATGTGAAAAAAAATTTGTTGGTAGTATCTACCAGATGTGCAAAATATATAAGACAGATACTCTCAGCCTACAAGAAAAATGCAATAATTCCACTTCGAAAGAAACGAGGCAATGACATGTGACAAAATTACCGAACTGTCAATTTGTAGGAGGAGATATGTGTTTGACGTACTGTCAGTTTAATAAGTCATACTGACAAGAATGGAAAAACTGGTAGAAATCGACCTCAGGGGAAATCAGTTCGTACTCCAGGTAGATACAGGAACATGTAAGATAGTACTGACTCTATGATTTACAGGTATCTTACAAGGTACGTTGAAGAAAGGCAAGCCAAAGTTCTTAGCATTTGTAGATTTGACGAAAAATTTTGTCAGTGTTGACTGGAAGTCACTCTTTGAAATTCTGAAGTTATCAAAAGTCTATCTAAAAATTGTACAGAAATCAGACAGCGGTTATAAAGGGCGAAGGCCACGAAACAGAAGCAGTGGCAAAGAAGGGAATGAGACAGGGTTTAGTCTGTCCACAATGTTATTTAATCTTTGCATTGAGCAAGCAGTAAAGGAAACCAAGGAGAAATTTGGAAATGGAGTTAAAGTTTAGGGAGAAGAAATAAAAACTTTGAGCTTTGCTGATGACATTGTAGTTCTGTCAAAGGAAGAGCGGTAACACCGAATGGATAGTGTAAATCAGAGAAATTAAACAAAAGTAAAACAAGTATGACGGAATGGAGTGGCACGAAATCAGTCGATGCTGAGGGGATTACATAGGAAATGAGACACAAAAGGCAGCTAGTGTGTTTTGCTTTCTGGGCAGAAAAATAACTGGTGATGGGCAAAGTAGAGGAAACAAAATGCATACCGACGAAAACAAAGAAAGCGTTTCTGGAAGAAACAAATTTGCTAACACCGAATATAAATTTGAGTGTTATGGAGTCTTTTCTGAAGGTATTAGTCTGAGTGTAGGTTTCTAAGGAAGTTAATCGTGAAAGATAATCATTGTAGACAAGAAGTCGATAGAGGCTTCTGGAATGTGATGTTACAGAAGAATCACATATATGGAATAACTTGACTAAAATGTGGTATATGTTGACAGAACACAGCCTGAGTCTTCAAGATATCGTCTGTCGCAGTGGTGGGAAATATTCATGTTGGGTAAGGGGGGGGGGGGGGTGGCGAGCTGTAAAGGGAGGTCAAGGACTGAATACGGGAAGCAGATTGAAAATGGATGAATGTTGCAGTAGTTTGGAGGTGAGAAATTTAATTACAGCCAATGATTAACAACATGCTTACTGCTGTTTTCTCAGCGTAAACAAATTTGCCTAACAGCTATATACCTCATTGTCCAGTTCATTCATAGTGCAATCGATTTCACAATCATGTAACTCAAACGTAAGGGAACTGCTAGAGAGGCATGATGGAATCAAGTTACACCAGGCAGGTATCTCCGTAGGCTTTGGCCGCCGCAGTAAGTTTTCATAAACTTCTTCTGCGTTGCCGTCCGAATCATATCGCAAAAAATAAGCCAGCGTTTCCACCAATACTGAAAGCTGTCTTCATCGGGGTATGTATATTAGAGTTAGAGCTACATCGCCGCAGTAGTATTGTACACCAGGACGAAGACCATGCCACTACTGGTGAAAACATCTTTTTTTTTTCTTCAATATGACGCAGCCTACAACTCAGATGAATTGTATGTAAACTGACAGCAAGTGACTACGGCAAGTGCCTGAAGACAGAATACCATGAAATGAATAGTACAATAGATAATACAGTTGTAATGAAAACTGCTTGTAGAGTGAAATCTTTCCAACAGCTGACAACCTGTTACTCAGCACTCCTTTCTATAATGTAAGGGTTCTAAATATTATTGATGCATTACGATTATATTCATAGCTGTTATTTCATAAGCAACTGTGGTATAATTTTTTTTTTCAGAATAAAATACAGTTGTCAGAAGAATAATTGGAATTCTTCACTTAACCGGTTTCACAGATTAATATGTCATCTTCTAAAGTCTACAAAATTTAGGAAAGTATAAAGCATTAGACCATGGCCACACAAGCAGGTAAAGTACAAAAACCGTATTAAAAAATACAGTATTTGTTTAACAGATGTCAGTACCTTCGTGAATGAAGCATAATGCCATGACGTGTTGCGTAATCCACAGATAGATAACGTAGACTAAATTAATCACACTTATGTACAGTGTCAGGTTAGTGCGCTAGCAGCAAGAAGCATGTATGTAATAGCATATAAAAAGTATGACTAAGACATATGATAACGAAATTATACATTAGACAAAATATTTAAAGGCCAATCAAGGTAAAAATAAAGTTTAAGTTAAAAGATCTTGAAAACGCTGGTATAGAATTTTACACTTGGTTTGCGGTTGAACCTTTTTATATAATGTATAACTAACTTTTTATATGCTTTAGTTACACTTTTTATATGCTTTTACATAGTTCCTTGCTGTTAGCGCACCAAGTTGACTCTGTACATAAGTGAGTTTAATTCACTCTCAGTTATCAATCTTTGGGTATAATAATCGCATACACTGCTTATATTTTGCGATATGTCACTGCGCTATGTTTCACTGACGAACGTATTGACGCCTGTTTTGTGAATATTGAGTAAGTTTTTGTAACACGCTTCTTGTACTTTACATACAAGTATAATCATGTTATAATTATTTGTATTTTCCTAAATTGTGTAGACTTTGGAAGATGACATATTAATCTGCTGAAACCTACTAAGTGAAATAAATATTCCAACTGCGCAACTGACGACCAAATTTTATTCTGTAAGAAGTCTCATTTAAACATTTGCTCTCGTTTTCAATCGCTGTAAGGTTGATGGTCCGCCTGTGATCAATGATGTGCGTCTATGAGCTAGTCAGTATCATGTATGCTAACTCCGTCATAAACTTACATGTTAATTATAACGATATACAGTTTTCAGCGTGAGCAGCAAACAAAAGCACTAAACGCGGTAAGTGAGAATTTTCGACAGGTCGAGTAAGACACTATTTCATGCCCTCTGATGGAAATATGTGACAGATTGCTCTTTAGAGTTCTCTGTTGTCGTATTTATGAACACTGTCTTACGTAGTAACGTGGTCGAAAATTAATATTGCATTGAAATATTACAAAAAGGAAAAATATCATTGTAGATAAACGTAAATCACACTGCGTCGTAGAAAATGGTTTTTTAGAGAAAAGCGTTTTTAAAACCATTAAGCACTGCTGCGAACACAAGATGTGAGGAATGAACTTACGAAGAAGGGAAAGAAAATATAAAAAGGTAAACACAACATAAGCCAGACGAATAAACGACATGATATATGGATGTTACTTGAAAAAAGAGAAAGGAAAGTAACTGGCGCTATCTTATTAGACAAGGAAAGGAAAATACTACTACCAGGCAACTCAGCTGTACCGAGATATAAAATGAAAAATTCCATGTATTGCAACATGTCTTCATACTCTTGAAATTCAACCTTATTTTGCGCTTTGACAAACAGTACCTTAACTGTTAAAAGCGAATGGGAAAATAAACACGCTAAATTCGTAATAGAATAAAAGCTAATATCGCAAAAGTCGTCCAGATTACAGAATAATAAATGTAATGTTTTCTCTGATTTCTATATGCTTTCAAAAGTTCCGACTATACGTCGTAGAATGTACGAGCTGTGGTATCTTTTAAGTGTTACCGAAAACAAATTCTACTCCGATACGATATGAAGCAAATTATCTGAAAGGAACCTCTAAAAGCTCTCTATATTTAATACAGATCAAATCCGTGCATACTTGGCGAATGTTGTCTCTGTATAATAGATATTATTAAACTGTGTTCACCAAAATCGAATCAAGAGAAGTCGAGTGACTTATCTCCCAGATGATACTTCTAATGGGGTTGTTATAGCCCTTAGTATGGTGATAATACTAATTGGAACCGGCTAGCATATGAATTATAATTACCAATGGACTAAACAAGGTATAAAATATTCGTTTTCATATTGCTGTTTTTTAAGGATTGATGTTAATTTAGAATACTGTCAGCATTTGCCTCTGTAAGCACCAAAAAGAGCCATAAAACTTTCGCACAGTCAAGTGGAATTTCATATACGACTCTTGTTGTTACGTTTTAATGTGAGACAACTGATTTACAGGAAGTCAGTGTGTACTACAATTAATGTCAACCACACAACACTAATACTGATCTATGCAAGATTTATTTTTAAACATGCGATATTTAGATGGTGGTATTCCTCTCGCCAGAAGACTTTCCAAATACTTCTAGCAAGGAAGATTTCTCCCTGAAATTTCAAGTATCCGTCAATGTTTGCCTTTGCTTTATTTGTCGCTTACAAAAAGTAAATCCTCTCGTAAGTGCTAGCGTTGAAAGTAATTAAATCAAAATTGTGATAAAACTGTATCTTCCGTAAAAACCCAATGTAACATTTTACATGGCATTAAACACAGGAATTAAAATACGTAAAGAAATCTCCCGCGAACTTTGACCAACAAAAGGCATTACAAACCGTGCTGTATAGCACTCACTCTCTTTAAAGTTTATCTGAACAAAAATCTTAAGGAATGGATGAAAAAGTGCATCGTATGCACGTAGACATTTATGGGGATTACCCGTCGAGCTTACTCTTGGGCAACGATCAAATAACATGGGTTGCAAACGACTATGATATACATGATGAAGAAAATCTTATAAATATGCAATAAGGACCGATTACGAATATTTTTTTCTAACACAAAATATATCTCTACAGGACGCAATCAACATAACATTATCATAGGTGGAAATACTACTGAGGTATGCCAAAAGTATAAATATCTCAGAGTTATCATCTCTGACCAGGGTTCCAGAAGACAGAAAATAAACCGGTAGACAAGGCAAGGTAAACAACGAATCAACAGGCTTAAATTTCATCCTTCGGTGAGATAAACTAAGAAAGAGACAAAAAAGTTTACATGAATCAAAAATATAAAGCATTTGTTTACGTGGAGCTGAATCCTGGAAAATGACAAAACAAGACAGAAAAAGATGTGGAGCCATGCATATGGATTTTTTGAGAAGTTGTCGAATTTCGAGGCAAGAGAAATGCCCAAATAAAAAGTCAGGAAGCGAATGAAAATTCTCATGTATATCATCGAAGAAGTGGAAAAACGACGATTATAAAGGTATGGACATGTGATGAGGCTCTGCCCACGTTATGCGTCCCTTCTCATCTGAGAGTTAGGCTTTCACGCACAACACCCGAAGAACCACGGTCTAGGGGTGTAAAACTGTTTTTTTTTTTTTTAATTTCGGATGAACCTATAAATCATGTAAATAGAAACTTGTTTATATTTACAACGAATTTAACAGTCTAAGACACCTGAAACGATGATGCGTTAAGACCTACATCGTCGCTACCACTGACAGACAGAAATACCCTGTCGATTTTTATTTTATTCATATTTATAATCAGTATTTTTGACACTGATAGTGCAGTTTCGGCACAACATTTCAGAAATGTAATAGTGCTTATTTTTTACACTGAAAGACGACCTCATCCCAAAAACACAAAACCGATACCTAAGACACTTTGTTTCAAGAAGATAAAACACTTCATCATACCTACCTAGAAACACAGACCAGATAAAATCTACTAACGGGAACGTCAAAATGAGCACTATCTAGAAAATATAAAGATAAATATTGGCTACTTCTAGTAACACATGGACAAATAAGTACGACGGCGAATAGGAAGCCACTTATTCTGCACTCTCTAGCACTGCTTTAACATGAGTGATTGCCGAAGCAAGTCCGTAAAATAAAACAGCAGCCAAATAGCACACATTACTCCAACTTCTATCCACACCTGTTCCACTGAGAAATTGGAGTCCGGCATGAAATTTCCTTATTTAATTTCACTCGCCGAGGAATTAGCTGGTAAAATCCTCAACACAGAGGACATACATCATTCGTGCAGGGAATGAACTAGGAACGTCAAGAAGAGTGGTTATTACCGTAGCAACGTATTGAGCATCAGTTTCAAAGAACAGTCCACAAAATGGAGACAACGAAACTAAGCAATGTTACCATAAGTAAATTTAATCTCACTGAACTGTACTGACTCTACAGTAGAGACTGTGAGCAGCCTAGCAAAAGACAGAACGGATCATAGCGCCAGGAATTAAATCAAGGATACTATCATTAAAACGCAGATATTTTGTTGAAAATCACCAAAGTATGTTAAATATTTCCGTCTCATGATAAAGTTACAGCGTATTTGCAAAAATCTCTCTTCATCACCAGAGTGACGTGTTCCTTCAACGCCGCATCATAAGTGTGTGCAGTACAGACCAGTTTCATTAACGACTTATTCATTCCCAAAATATTTTGCTATTCCTTAATGCAACTAAATTTTCCTGAGTTGTCTTCAGTTTTTCTCTGGTTACGTCTTAAAACTCAGGTTAACGAACGACCTAGGCAAATGGTCTTTCAACGAAATAGAATTCTTTTCATATTTGGCAGTAAGGGCATCCATGTCTTTCTAGTCCCTACCAGGGTCATCTTATAAAAACATTGATAATTGCACACTCATATTTCATTACTTTCTACATCAAGTAGATTTTTGGTAATCACTCTCGTCACTACAGCTGAAGAACAGAGGAAATGTGAAAAAGTCTCATCCTGATTAATCAGTGGGAAAACTTCCTGTCGTGCTTCGTACTTTTAACAGTAGGAGAGGTATTAAAGGCATTTACCAGTAGGATAACGTAGTTATTGCCTGAAATGTAAGATGTGTTCACAGACCATGTAGAAATCGCGGTTCTTAACTTGATGGGTACGTTCATCATCACCAATCCATATACGAGTAGATTACCGCAGAGTATACGTTTTCGAAGTAGTACCATTTTCCCCAAATATCGTGACATCTCTTTTTTCCAATCGAAATTACAGATTATCCGGAAAAAATATGTATAGCAGCAAGTGTTATAAAATTTATAGATAACCGATAGCATATTTTAAGCTCGAACACTTCTGTTAAAATAAAGCTCTTGAATCACAGGCATAAGCTGAACATGAAAAGAAGAGGTCTTTATTTACCAGCATGCTTCAGTCTTTAAGGATACTCCCTTTAAAGAAGCTGCAATAATTCCTTTGAATGATTGCTACCAAAAGAGCTAAATTATCATAACACCCAACGAGCAAAATGAGGCGTTGACAGATGGAAGCTTTTAAATGGGAGGTTTTTCCTTAAATTCAGATGTTTAGTAAATTAAGAATATTTTTGAGTACGTACTATCAGGAAATAAGTCAATGCTGCGTACTGTGCTTGTAGAAATTAGACGTAAATATTACTTGCAGTTTCTTACATTTCAGAAACCACAGAAGATGAAATATGATGTACTGTAAAGATATATCGAGTCAGTAACGAAATGCATCCATCTGCTGTAGAATCAGATGGTCAGCATGCTGTCGACTGAAGGGAACATAGCTACTTCGACGAGTTGCTACATTTCCATTATTTTAGAACGCACTTTGTGGATAATCTGCAAGGAAACAGCCCTGGGGCTGTTTTGTTGCCGCTCTCCAATACACGAAGAAACTTGTTATAAAGACTAAATTCTTTTGTGGTACTGACAGTAATAATTAGGAGAAGTTTTACCTGCGCATGCAACTTATTAAAAAGACTAAATTCTTTTGTGGTAAGTAATACTTGGAAGAGGTTTTACTTATGCATAGTTTGTCTAACGTTTACCTCTGTTTCAACGAAATATTTCCTAAAATAAATCTTCTATTGGAAGGTTGCTCAAGGAAAAGAGAGACAAGGAAGCAAAGTAAAATCTTTCGAGAACAACTACTAGCATTATGTGTCACGAGTCTCCACTGCATTTGGCTCCACACTGTTATCCTCTTGCAGGTCTCAATACGAGGCGAGCCTCGCCATCGTGTACGCCGATTTCTGAAGCATATCTGTGACTTACACTCAACGTTTCGACATCATTTTCTTTGACTCTCATCAGTAAATTTCATTTGGGTATGGAATATATTCCACTATGTTGATTTGCTTATGTTGAGATGAGAAAACTGTTTTGCTAATAGTACAAATGGGGAAAGCGCACAATTAGTAATTACGAGGTAAATCCTTTGATGGGATTCGGCGAGTCAGCTCAGCAAGTAGATACAAATTCTTCAGATCACAGGTTGTATAACAGCTTTTTACCATGGAGAATCACGAGAAGAAGAATTTTGAGATTCAGGCACTTCCACTAGAGCAGCAGTATCCAATAATGGCAGCACAAGACCTCTTATCAGATTTTTTTTCCCTCGGGAGACATAACAAAGTAACACTTCGTTGTTCAAAAACAGCTGAACCGAGTAATCCAGTTGTCGACAGTTGAGAAGTCGATGACTGCGTGTTTTCTCCACAGACGTCGAATTTTCATGTCGTTTATATAAAAAAATCGCTATACTGAAATCACAGCACTGTCGCAAAACCACTGAAGATACCTGTATGTCACAAGTGAGTGACGCTCATTCGTCCACAGTAAGCTGGAAAGTAACACATTGTTGTTCACAAATGATGAAACAAATTATCCGTGTGATGACGTCGTGAAAATGATGTCCATCCGGTTCCTCTTCTTTTTTCGTTGGATGCACATTGCTAATAGAAGAAAATTTTCTGGAATGGGATCACTGGACAAGGCATCTATTTTCCACTAGAGACAATATTCTCCACTGGCCAATTCGTGAATATCGTCTTTTGACATCTTTTTCTTCACACAGCTGTGGGAAGGTAACACATCGTTCTCGACAAATATATGCACCAAATTATCCACCTGATGACAGTACAGAGAGACATTATCTGCACGGTGAATTTTCAATGTTCTTAGGACGTAAAGCGGCAAAAAAATTATTCTTCAGATCTCGAAGCACTGGACGGAAATGTCAACATTCTTGCACAACAAATTTTGCATTTCCCGTAGGTACTAATTGTAATTTTATAGAACGAAAGAAGAGAAATGTTTTACGGGATGGCATCGCGCACGTTTCACTGCCCTACGCTAACGCGAAAGTCAGATTGGCGAGAGGCGTCGGGACGCACGTCCAGCCGCGCCGACCCGGACCTCGCGACTGCAAACTCGTGTGCAAAACGCCTCCCCTCTGCCCCCCTATCGGAGCCCCCCGCGCAACGCTCTTTTTATTTGCGCGACGCCAGAACCCCCCCAAGGACGCCCCCTCCCCCTACGACGACGTCACTTGTACGCGCGCACCATTTTGTGACGTCGACGCTGACAACAGCGCCATCTCTGATTTTCGTTTGTTTTTTATTTCGCACCAAGGTCGGCCGCAACCTAGCACAACGTTGCCATAGGTCTCGGTGTTTACAAACTGAATGTACTAAAGGGAGAACAAGCAACGGTAACGTTTGTGAGTGTGTAGATTGGGTGGGAGTCGTGGGGTGTGTGAACGAATCGGAATGAAAGAGACGGTGCAACGAAAACGGAGAGGAAGGGGAAAAAAAGAGCGAGAGACGAGTTGTGCGCCGACCAACCACAGCGAAGCGAGTTATCGTAGGTCGTGTTCGCCGCGCCGCCGCCAGGCGGCAGCGCTGTGTGTTTTGGCACGCCTGCCAAGGCCGGCAGCGCCGCAGTCGCCGGTTTGCAAAACAGGCGCTGTTCGGACACGTGGCCACCAGACAGACAGATACACATTTTTTAAAATTTCTTTTACAGTCGTCGCTCATCTTTTCTTCCTTTTTCAGGTTTTGCAGACGATGATGGATACGCAACAGCTCTCCTGTTATGCCGATTTCGTTCAGATTACTGCGGAAAATAGTGGCAGCTACGCCAGTGCAACTTGTTGCGCCGGGACAACTAAGACACCGCGCTCTCTTCCAGTTCCGGTTTCTGCCGCGTAGAGTCGCATCTATGCTAATTTAGTGGAATAATTTGACTCATGTTACGGCATGATTACGTACCAAGTACGACTAACGGACGGAATTCTATTAACAATATGAGATTTTTTCGGTGAGTACTAGTCAAAACATTAGATGTAAATCAAAGTTTAATTATTTCCTTGAGCTTTCCCATTGGCTACTTCATGTGTGATTACGCCTGTTCAGAATTATTAGAGAAAGTCAAAGCGATACATACTGCACAATTATACTGACGCCAGTTAATAATACGCTCATTTGCTCTAACAAAAGTTAACGGTTCAAATTTCATATTTTTTATTGCAAAACACAGGAAAATAAATTAGAACTGTGTTTCGAAAAACAAGATAGAATGTCTTCGGCAAACAATGATTACTCTCGGATTTGTATCCTACTGTTCGGGAGGTCCGAATGCTTTTCTTTTCTTCTTTTCTTTGAGATATCCTGTATCTGTAGTAATCACATCTCCTGTGACATAAACACATCGTTATCAAAGTAGTATGGCATAAGGTGATATAAAAGTGACACGTGACAAAATTATGCATTAAGTTCCGAAGCAGTACTAAAATAATGCATTTCATTAATATTTATGGAACGTTTCTGAACAAAAATGCTCATTGTGTTGTCGTCGAGAATTTAATTTAAAATACAGGAAATGTTCAATGTTATAAATACTTCGCTGTTTCTTGAATCTCTGCGACAATCATGTTGTTTTGTCAATAACAGTTTCCACAAAATAAAATTAGTGCACCCACGAGTTAAAAGAAAAATTTCTTTAAGAAAAATGGATGTCATTAACAAACGTGGACAGAAGTTGTATCTTCATAAATATATCATATTAGTAATTAGTACTACGAGTGTACCTTTATGCCATCAAACTGCAAGTGTGAACCATCATTGGAGCCTGTTTCATTTTTCAACAATTTCTGCGTTCCTAATGGGAAGTAAGCCAGCCTTTGTTCTAGAGAACCCCACTGGAAGAAAATATCTAATCCAATGAAACATCACTCGACAGTATTTTATCACAAATTTAACGCACTCACGGTAGGTGAACAGTATAAAATAAATCTGCGGAAAACCGCAGATCACCAGCTAAAGGACTCGCATTACTTCTGAAAACCCTGTTTTTTTTTATTTTGCGCAAACATCAAGCAAAAAACACATCGAAATATTCTTGGAGACAAACAAAGTCATTGCCTTCTAACTGGACCCAGCATCATCATACGTGTAAAATTTATCGACCGCAACTCCACTGGAATATACATAAAATGTCCACTGTTTCCAGGTGCATCAATTTATTCAAATTTATAATAAGGGTAAAAATGCTCCAGACACTGTTTGAATAGCAAGGTCCAAACTGCATTTATGTAAGTCTGGTACTAAATGTTAAAAGAAATAAAGAAATGCTTTCCAGTCGTCTGGTGAAAGACACTACAGCTTTACGTAAGTCTGACTACTTTGAAAGTTCGATAACTTCGTTCTCTGAAGCACAATACATTCCTTTTCGATCTGACTTTCAGGCTGAATTTCTATAAAACGGTAAATATGTTCTGTGTTTTGATTTATCAATACGAAAGAGGGCAGAAATATTATACACAATCATTGAAGATATCTTGTTACGATGACGTGTAGTACATTGTCTGTATTTTTTATTTTTTTTTTATTTTTACACATGCGAAAGAGCAAACTGTTCCGCTAGAAAATGGCCAAAGGCTGACACTGTAGTAGCAAGGTTTGTAAAAAGTAATTTTAACAGTCAAAGATGACAATGATGCACTTTAAAATTTTTTATAACTGTAAATCACACTCAAAACAAAACTCTAGCATGTTTTTCATTACTTCGTAAAAAAGCAAAATTATTGTGTCATACATAAAACGGCTTCTTTTGTTCAACGCATTTTAACTTGCCTGAATGAAGTGTTTATATGGTCATTCACTTTAAGTGAGAACAAATGCTCATGTGAACATTCTCTCTCGCTTCAGTTGATCCCCCCAAATACTTCCCATTTCCCTTATCTCTCCCATACTGCACAAAGTCTTTATTTTATCAGATGTAGATTCTACGGCAGTTACGTTATTCTTCGTAAATATGTCCATCTTACAACCACAGTTTGTTCTTCATGTATGAATTTTACTTTGTTCGTAGCACAATTTGTAATATGCGTTCGCATTTGTCTTTGTCTTGTCACTTTTCCATAAACCAAAACCTGTTCCTGTAATGGGCTTTTCCTGTTGTCGATGTTACTGTAAACTTTAGATGACTTACTCTTTGTTTTTCAGAACACATTTCAACCGTTAATACCGGTGCCTGTTTTAGTAAGTTCTTCATCATCAGGTATTTTCGGTGATGTCACTTCTTCTCAGAAAGTGATGACTAAGGCAACAACGTGGAAATTAGGTAGAGAGTGATTCGTATATTCAAATTTAACCTCTTGGGCTGTGTACTTGTTGCAAACCAGATCCCTAAAACCTGCCCTGAGGTTTCACGCAATTATCCGGTTAAGCTAAAGACAGCTTACATTACTCTGAGGCTGTCTGCCATATTATGCAGTGTTGCGGTGAGAGGAGGATGGTGGTGGCTGCAGGGAAACGCCGTACACGTCCCGACGCCATGTTTACGCATTTGGACCGAGCAGCAATTACAAAATGCGATGGGTCGTTTCGGACGCTCGTTAGCACCTGCCATTATGATAAGTACGGTTCGAGGAAACGAGCGAAATCTCCGGCTCTGGAACTGGTAGGAAATGCCGACGTGACGTCACTCCCAGGCGCCGTACTGCCAACGCCAAGGCCTGGATGCCCCAAGCAGAGCAATAGTTCTAGCAGTTAGCCACTTCCACTAGCCAAATGAAAATATTTCAACTTTCCCGCGACCTCCTTCGACCACGTGACATTCGCGTTCAGGAATTTATCCGAAGCCTTGTGTGCCCTGTGTAAGAACAGGTCTGCCGCATTAAGAGTAGACAAAAGCTATCGGCTACTGCGTTGGAGTTTGATCATGCAAATCACCTTATGCGTTTTTAGACACTCTACAGCTATGGCGAATGTATAATGGAAAGTGGCAATGGTTCATTGCATTTCTCGTGTAATTAAATTTTTATTATGTTTGGGCTATTTGCACTGATTCCAACAATGTAGCAGGTGCGCGTTCCCACGACATCAAAGCAACAAATATTTTCAAAAAATCGGAACATCCCTCCATAACTTTTGTCACCAGTAGGACGATAAACTAGTTAGACACAGAGGGCTCGGGAAAGTTCTGTTATTTACCGAGGGTTTGTGTATAGAGTGAAGTCTAACTCCCATACAATATCGAAGGTTGTTCCAGGATGTTACCTAAGTCTTTTGATATGAGGGACTGTTGTCTCCAGTTTCTACCTTAGAGTGTATTGGGCTAGTGTATAAGTTTTAGCGTTTTCCCATAAGTTTAATAAACACAGCAGATACACGTAAGGGAGACTTTAGATATCAATAATATATTCTCCTTCAGTACTCACAAGTGTGCCAAGGCTGGGGTAACTTTTCGATTCTGCGACTGTAGAAATCACATGATTTTGAGGCGAAGAACTCGTCGAACCCCATGTTCGGGGAGCATTTTCATCCGGAAAGGAATCTCCTTGAAGATTGCTCGATAAAGAGCGGAAAAGGTGCAAATCTGAGGGCGCAAGATCATGTGAATACGATGGACGTGGAATGACTTCCCAACACAATTCCTGTATAGTGTTTGTCGGTCTAACAGAATGCGGGTGGACGTTGCTGTGGAGTAGCGTCATTTCACGCAGTCTTCCTGGCCGTTATTCTTGGACTGCGTCTCCAAGACGTCTCAGTTGTTGGCAACAAATGTCATCAGTGATGGTTACAGCTGGGGGAAGCAATTCGTAGTACACCAAACCGCCGTTGTTCCACCAGATGCATTACATTACCTTTTGTCGATGCACGCAGGTGTTTTTATGGGGACTTGCTGCTTCGTTTTGGCTCAATCATTCCTTTCCTTTCCTTACATTAGCTTAAAGACGTCATTTATAGTCACTAATAACGACACAGGATGGGAGTGGACGGTGTTCTTTACGAGCCAATTAACGACGGGCAAACAGTAATGCCCATATGGCCACCCGCCTATATTTGTGATTTGGGCTTAGAGCATGAGGTACCTTTATACCCGATTTTTGAATCTCCCTCACTGCATGCAGATTTCGCACGATGGTGGAATGATCACAGTTCATCACCTCTGCCAGTTCTCTAGTACACTGATGTGAATCATTGCGAATTAACGCTTTTAACAGTTCTTCATCAAACCCAGAAGGTCTATCTGGATGTGGAGAGTCACTAATGTCAAAAGATCCTCCTTAATATGAGAAAATCATTTTCTTGCCGTGCTCTGTCCAATGACAAATGTTTCTGGCTGCCTCCCCTGCTATCACCCCTCCACTGAACTCAAACAGAAGAATATGTCGGAAATGTTCCGATTTCTCTACTTGGTACCCCATGTTCTAGTGTCCACAGCTCTACTCACTATCTCCAAATGACAAAATGTAAACTCAAATAGCAACAGCGAACTACAAAAAAAATTACAGTCGGTTCTGTCTATGACAATTGGTTCTGTCTCTGGCGTTGTACGTTAACAGTGATACCCAAGTGTATGGATAGGTTTACTAATGAACAGTTTTGGCTGATATGCACATTGTATATTGATTCCTTAAGTACAATACTCTTAGAAGAGTGCCACGACGAAGCTATTCTGAGCTGTTTCCGCAACGAAGGCAACCACATCACAATATTTTGCATCTGCACATGTGCGCCTCCGAAGAATAACTGCATATTACTGGCTTAATCACTGTGACGAAAGTATATTCAGAGTGATAAAGGGCACCGCACCAACTAATTACGTTGAAGCTCTTTAATGATCCACCGAAAGCCAAGGGTCCCCTGTACCAAAATATTCAGTAATTATCCCTGAACAACCTTAGAAATTTTGTCGGTAGAATAAGGCTTTATTCTGTATTTACAGCAATGGCGTCACAAAAAATACTCTGCTAACTGCAGTAGCAGATGACGTTGGAAAGCAAGAGTGTATCACATATACGGAAAAACGTATTCCTTAAGTTCCGGGGATGAACAGTACTATATGGCTCAAGACACATACTGCTAACGCATGATGACTGTACCGGAAAAAGAATGCGGTCTCATATAGAATTATACGGGAAGATGTTCTTCCCAAGACATTTTTCGCGAATGAGATAGGAACGGAAAGTTATGATTAATAGTTCAATATTTACTATTCGCTACATACCCTACACTGGCTAGCGAATGAAAAATACAAATCTTACCATACTTTATAAGAAAAGAAAGGAATGCTGTAACATAGCTCTGGCAGAATATATATCTTCATGCAATATTTTGCTAAACGAAACTGGTCTTATAAAATTTTACCTTCCATTCCGTAAGTTTATGTCTATTATTCATTCAGTAATCTGCAAAAACACATGTACAACGCGTCAGATTTATACTAATTCGTTTTTCAGCATACTGTGGGCTGCACGGTGTTTCGTGTTGAAGCTACGTACTACTACTTTGTGCCACCCGATTAGCTTACGTTATCACCCCACTTGTCCCTGATACGGGCTTTCGTGTAGTTATGACGCACCAGCTTCCTAGGATGGAGTCCCTTCGCGTAATTTGAAATAAAGGTAGCTTTTTCGTGGACGTTCTTTCGATTCGACACAGTTACGGATATCTTTTTGGAGTAATGGCCAAGATTAACTATATTCCATATCATCGTAAGAAATCATTAAAATGTGTTTTAAACATATAGTTTTAATGTCGTACAGCCTTTCTATAACAGAATTTATGCTGATTTTGTAAGTAGGAAACCGAGGAAAGAGCTTTCAGTCACGAAACTTTCCGATAGTTTCGTATTAGGAATTGTGTATTAAGGCGAACGATGAGAAACTGGATAACGAATATTTTTGCTTTCCTCGACTTTACATTGGCATCGCAGTGTATTAAAAATATTAAGGAAAATTTACTTACTTAGCACAAATATATGTGTAAATTAAACTATGTAACGGTATGGTTTCTCGTAGCGAAGCGAGTACCGAATAAAACGTTCTATGTCTGCAACAGTTTCGCTCAGGTTTACAAAATACTGTATGACGATGAAAGACGTGGCGAAGACCCTACAAAAATTTTACGTCTGCGTTACCTTGGCTGCTCGTCGGGATGAGTCGAACTGGTGCGCCGGTGGAGTAGAACCACCCCACTGACACTGGCCGTGGCCGGAAGAAAGGGGAGGCCAGCAGCGATCTCGATTATCCGCCACGCCCATCTCTCTTTTGTTTCCTCCCCTCTCCAGAAGCAATCGCTGAATGGGCCACTGGCTTTCGAAGCGCTACAATGGAATTGCTCGTATACTGTTACAGCTGTTTTGATCCTCCCGCTGCAGTTGCTGCGAGCTTTGCATGCTGTTGCTGACCTAGTTAACTACAACTTGTTCAGTGGATGATTACTTCTTAGACACCAGTACCCCCCCTCCATTTAGCCCATTTTCGCCAATTAGTTTCTTCCAACAACGGTCCATACATAACTCACATTCAGTCAGTTCATCCAGAAAATTCGCCATTTGGATTCGATGTTGTTTTGGTTCAGATAGATTAGATACGCTCTCGACCTACTGAAATAGATACACGTATCTAGTGGCGCGCACCCTCTTGGCGGCGGCGACGTGTCACGGCATAGACTGCCAGAGACAATGGGAGCATTAGGGAACAGCCCTGATCCATAACCGAATTTAACTCTCGGATAGCTTGGTCCATAGCGCGCGCATCTCACTTGATGCTGTCCCATACTCGCACAGTAAATTTCAGCGAAGGTGACCTTGGCACATGGTTGGGCTTAGTCAAACGCTGTCGAATCGATCGGACACAAACTGGGGACGGAGAGCTGGAGCGTTGTCATTGCGTGGATGCAGGTAACGTGTAGTTTGCTGTAGATGAAGAACGGTGTGCACATGTTGGGGTCATAGAATCCTGTACAGTTTGTCAGTGAGACGGTGGACTTATCTGGAGGCTCTTTGCTTGACCTGTATGAGGGGTTATATATTGTTAATATCACCACGAAAAAATCAAGCTGTGGCAATGAAATTACATATTCACCCTTCAATGCGATATATTTTTCTCAAGATGGACGACTTGGCCGAATCGTTCGTTGTAGAATGTGCAATCTCGTCGTTCAGGAAATGTTCTACCTTCAAAATAACCTAGTCATCATTCTGAAAATGCGTACCATGTAACAGTTTCTTCATCTGAAGAAGGAGAAACCTGTCGCTGAGTGCAATGTCAGTGGGGATGGGGAATTTGAGAGACCAAAAAATACGTTTGATTGTGTCCTGTGGAGAATGAGATGAGGCAAGAACACCTCTTCGCACAGCTTCCTGCGTCCTTTCGTCTTAACAGTTTCATGTCAGGAGACTTCGGTGCTTTGTTCCTGTGGCACTTTGCCCTCTTACGAACGTAATCTGTTAGCGCCACACCATGGCATTAAAAAAAGCCCCCTGATAGTTAAGTCTTCGCCTTTTCGGCAGTGGTGGATTCTCATGTTTCCACTGCTTGCTTTGCTCCTTGTCTAGGGGTCAACCGGCACTCGTCCATGGTGACTAAACGGCTAAAAGCGTCACCAGGATTGACGTAACACAAGTGCAACATTTCCGCTGCTGCCTCGGTCTTGTAGGCTTTTTGAACTGGTATGAGTAGAAGAGAGAGAGGACAAGTGGAAAGAGTACACTGAGGACCTCTGTGGGGATGAGAACTTGTCTGATGCCGTGATAGAAGAAGAGACAGGGGTCGATATGGAAGAGGTAGGGGATCCAGTATTAGTCAGAATTTAAAAGAGCTTTGGATAACTTAATATCAAATAAGAGAAAAGGGATAGATAACATACCATCAGAATTTCTACAGTCAATGAGGGAAGGAGCAACAAAACGACTATTCACGCTGGTGTGTAAAATGTATGACACTGGCGATGTACTTTCGAACTTTCAAGAAAACATCATCCACACAATTCCGAAGATAGCAAGAGCCGACAAGTGCGAGAATTATCGCACAATCAGCTTAACAGCTCATGGTATCTGTTAGATGACGATTAATTTGGCTTTAGAAAAGGTAAAGCACCACAGAGGCAGTTCAGACGCTGTGGTTGGTATTGGAAGCAAAAGTGAAGAACAATCAAAACACATTCATAGGATTTGTCGACCTGTGAAAAGAGTTCGATAATGTAAAATGTTTCAAGATGTTCGACATTCTAAGAAATACAGGGTTAAGCTGTAGGGAAAGACAGGTATATACAATATGTACAAGAACTAACAGGGAACAATAAGTACATCAAGTGTACTCGCAATTGCGAATATGGACAACCGTCAGCTGTAGAATGGAATGACGACAATGAAAATTTGTGCCTGACCGGGACCCGAACCCGGTTTTCCCGCTTATCGCGAGCGTTCGCCTTATCATTTTTTTATATCTCATTTTGTTCTATATTGTTCGTTGAATTTGTTCAGGGCGGACGTCTGATGACACCCGTTCAAGATCTTCGTTGATCCGTTCACTCAGTTTTTTAATTATATGGGGTAGCTAACCTCCTGACTGAACACGCTGAGCTACCGTGCCGGCTACCATTTAGCTATCCGTGCACCACTCACGCCGAGACCCAAACTTCCATATGTGATCAACCATGCGTCGAGCAATAAGAGTGGAAGACCAAGAACGAAGTACACGGGTTAAAAAGAGTATAAGAAAGGGATGTAGTTTTCCGCCCCTGCTGTTCCTGTCGTTGCGACAGGAGTAAAAGAAAGGTTCAAGAGTAGTATTAAAATTTAAGGTTAAAGGATATTCGCTATAAGATTCGATGATGACATTCCATTCCTCGCTTCGACTGTGTTACTCCGGTCTGAGCGCCACGGCCTCCATTTCTCCTGTAATTCTTCGATCTTCGTCATTCTACGTTGTTTGACTACTTAACTGGGTTATATGGTGGTGCGTTGTTACCGCACACTTCCACATACCCACCATGGATTATCGCAGCTTTGTTTCCCTCCCAATGAGAAAATGAATTACCGCATCATATCGACTGTACCAGTTTATTTTAGCTCGTCTAGGAGCGTGTTACAGCCCGAGGATTTTAGCGTTAACCAGGACTGCAGATATGCACCTCCAACAAACAAAAAATTCATTACGTAACATTTTTTCGAGGTAACAAATTATATAATACTCGTCGTCAACACTCCCACAAAATAATACGACAAAGGCTTGTCTGGAAGTGGCCCGTTGCTAAACTAGGCGCATCGCACCGCTTGGTGTCTGACGTAGTCGTACCCAACATGTTCCATCTTGTTCCGTGACCCTTCGTCCATGTAACTGGTTGCTGCAAGTTCTGAGTTACATGTTGGACAGTTTAATATTTTCCTTGGCCTAATCATGGAAAATATTACGTGTGAAACAAAAAAGTCAGTCACTACCTCCCTTGTTATTTTTAATTATAAGTAAATGGATAGAGATGTGCCGAAATGATCATAAGTGATTAGCAGTAGACAGCAGAATCCAATACATCAGTTTACCTACGGAATTATTTTTCAGAAAAGTCTGATAAAGTCTGATGTATGACCGAATGCAAAGTAATTTGCAAGGACAAAAATGATGCGTCTCAATAATATAAAATGTTTGTTGTAAAAATATGTAAATATATTTAGAAAAAGTCTGAGGTTTTTACCACAGAATTTCAGCTACCCGCTCGTCCGCACGCGGGGGTTGGCTTGTAGGGGCTGGTTTATGCAACCCGCGTCTCCCGCAAAATGCAGGGCGCTGCCGCGGCGCTCGTAATGGAACTGCACCCCACGACCAAATAACTTCGGGACAGTAAAACAAAGACATCGCTAATACACAGATATGCAACTGCTGCAAAACTTTCTTGAGCAGTTTAGTTGTTACTAGTGACACACCCCACCCACCGATTCCTTAGACACTAAACTTTGTGTTTTCCTTACGGCACGTCTTGTCATGGGGGAAGCCTCGTCAGAGAGGTCCACTGCATGAGCATCTAGGGAAGAAATTTCAGTGGTGGTTTCCCGTTGCCTTCCACTGATGATGATGAAATGATAATGAGGAAAACACAACACCCAGTCCTTGAGCGGAGAAAATCTCCGACCCAGCCGGGAATCGAACCCGGGCTCCTTGGCGCGATAGACCGCCGCGCTGCCCGCTCAGCTATCGGGGCAGACCCTTAGACACTCGACTCTTATATTTAAAAAAAAAACTTTTATTTTACAAATGATTTAATGTTTTAAATATTTGTGGTTAAAGCTGTAAAGCTGTTACAGCTGAAGATGTAAAAACCTAGTATGTTGATTTTGTTAGTGTCAGATTATTCACCTCAGAGTAATTAAGAAGTGAAAACGAAAAATTTAATGTAATGTTTGTTGGAAGTCGGTAAGTGGTCTAATTATCAAATAATGGATAAATGTATCCTAGATAACTTGCACTCCTTTTTAAGAAAAGCTAGCGTTTCACGAATCTCAATGTTTATGACGTCATATCTCCCAAACTACAGCTACATGCTGCACACTGATATAATTTTGCAGGTACTTTGGGTGGTACACGTGGATGGTGTCCGAAAACTGTATTGCGAATATTTCTTAGTAAAAGTAAGAAATCAAAACGTTATATCTGACGCTGAAGCTTTACTTCACGAACAGGGAAAATATAGTAAGCGATAACATTTTCTTCTCTTCATTACTGTGTGAAGGTTTCAGCGAGATGAAGTTTCTACAAGGTTTGAAATTGTGTGTAAACAATTTTGGAAGAAGCTAAGTGCTCTCATTCTCAAATATTGGATGAATATAGTCTGGATAATTTGCGCGCCATGAAGTACATTGCCTCAAGACATACATAGTTTCTAACTATAATAACTCTTAATAAGTAGATTATGACAGAATTTTAATCTTTTTAATTCGATCAATAATTATATGAAATACTAAGAATCTGATGTTTTTGTTCCTGGAAGCCTTTCGATAATCAACTAGCGACTGGTACGATGAGACCGGTTTAACCATTTGTAATGTACATCATGTGCCGACCATGTAAATCTGCATAACGAGAGGGAATACGTCTTCTCGAGAGAGGGGATGTGGCTTGTTGGTACTATATGTAGTCTGTCACACACCATATGGTAAACCGCTTTTCACAGGTGTTGACGACATGATTTGTTGTAGGGATAGGAAAAACCGACCGGTTAAAATCGATACCGGTATTTTAGTTTTGAATAACAGGTATTTTCAGTGTTTGTTTCGTGTCAGTTATAACAAAATGGCTCTAAGCACTATGGGACTTAACATCTAAGGTCATCAGACCCCTAGAACTTAGAACTACTTAAACCTAACCAACCTAAGGACATCACACACATCCATGCCCGAGGCAGGATTCGGATCTGCGACCTTAACGGTCACGCGGTTCCAGTCTGAAGCGCCTAGAACCGCTCGGCCCCACCGGCCGGCCAGTTATAAGTTGTTTTTTTTTACTAATAAACGAGTAAAACACCGTAAAATCAGTTTGCCTTAGCAGCAGCCCTAACATTTTTCGATTTAAAAAAAAAACTTCTTTGAAAAAAGGATTAATTTTTATTATCAAAATTTGCATTGGCATGAGCAACAAACACATGGTATAAATACTGGTAGAGCACTGATGAGACAATGATGTACTGTAAGCATGTGTCGTACCAAGGCATCCATGTTTCGTGCAGTGCCGGCCGGGGTGGCCGAGCGGTTCTAGGCGCTACAGTCTGGAACCGCGCGACCGCTACGGTTAAGTCCCATAGTGCTCAGAGCCATTTGAACCATTTTTCGTGCAGTGCGCAAACTGCTAACTAGTCTGTACGGAAGTTTCTCGTGGTCGCAATTTTCAGCAGTCGGTATATGTTTCAAAAAACTCATGACAGTGAATTGCATTAACTGGTTTTTATTAGTACTGCCGATTTCGGCAGTAGCCATCATCTGGTACCTAACAACGCAACACTCCGATTTGCAGAACCATATTAAGACAACACAAATTGGCGCCTAGTAATTACACAATAATATAGACGAAAATCACTTCAAACATTTCATTTTTCATGAATATTGAAATTCAAGGCATTGAAAATTTTAATCCACGTGTCACACGCGATAAAAAATTCATTCATAGCATTTAAAAGTGCAGCAATCGTCCTATTCATGTGATATGACAACGAGAAATACACAATGACTTGGCGTCACAGCTCAAACATCTCATTACGCTGAAGATACTTGTGAAGATATATCGATATGTACATTGTTCAGTTACAAAATGTGACAAATAACATAAAGAAAAATAAATCTTATTTCCATTGTCACCATGTTGCACATTAATTTTTTAACACACTCATGCTATCCTAAAACACAGAAAAGACTTAATGAAAAGTATACACTAAGGTCTCAGTTGACCTGCTCAGTATGTAACAACTGAGAATGAAACATTGTGTAAATTACAGTACTACAGTATGTAACAACTGAGAATGAAACATTGTGTAAATTACAGTACTACAGTATTGTACAAATTATAGTACAGACTAAAACAAAAACGAACCTAACACAAAAATGTTTCAATAACAATTATATACTAAAAGTTAGTGACAAGATAAGGTGAGATCTTTTAATTGTGTGGCTCACCCAAGTTATTACATATCCTGTCCATAAGCCTTTCCAGCTCTATATAACTTGCTGATGATGTAGATGACATACACAAGATTCGTACAGTAAAAGTACAAAGGGTGATAAAGTAGGGTATTGAATTGCTGAACCCACGGCAATTAGATCTCCAAAGTATGTTGAAATAGTAAAAGTCTATCTTGATGACTAACCATTTGAGTTACATAAGTAGGTTATTTATCAAACAAGCTGCACTCAAATAACGAAATTTCAAGAATAAAACTCTGCCCATACCAAAATCTGACAACAGATACATTCATGTAAAAAGCATAATTTACCACACAACAGATCAGTTTCATTCGTTCTCTGAAATTTAATACGAGTGGACTATTACAACTAAGTGTAAAAGCCCGAATCTGCCAGGCGGATTATCTTCAAAATATGTTGACATGTTAAAAATCTGTATTGATGACTAATCATTTGAGCCACATCAATAAGTTATATAAAGAACAATCTGCACACTAATACAGAAATTTCAAGAATAAAATTCTATCTATATTAAAAATTAACAACCAGTGTACTCATGTAATAATCAGGACTTAACCAATGTCAATCCAATTTTATGCATACTGTGCATATTAATACAAGTGGACAATTTCAACTCACTATAAGAATAAAAACCTGTCATGTGGATTATCTGACCAGTGGTATAGTATTAAAATAGAATACAGGAGCAAAATCCTAATATACATGTAACACGATACATTAGATAAAAGTAAGGTTGGAGAAAACCTAACTAAATTGAAAGTGGAAACTCTTACCACAAATTCAAGTATCACACAGCTATCAGTTTAGTAGTATCTATAAGGGTCATCCAAGAAGGAAATTGACCTCACAGTGTTCACAATTTGCTAACGTTCTGAAAATATTGTACTGCCCAAATCGTGGCCTAATCCCCGTATTTTTAGCAGAGTTTCAAAAAATTAGAAACAGGAAGAGAAACCTAGTGATCTTTCGTGGTATTCAATCACTTTTTTGAGAAAAGTAGCGAACGTTGGAGAGGCTAAGTTTTCTTTAAGTTTCCTATTTAATAAAACCGAAAATCGGTTATTTCAGAAGCCGGTTTTTTGAGATGTTTTAACAATCTGGTTAAACTGTCCTGAAAAGCGATATAACGGAACAACGGATGTTTCAGCGATTACCGCCACCCCCTTGACGAGTTGAGAAACAGCGCCGCACCTGAGAAGCGGAGTGTTTACATCTACAGAGAGCGAGTGGAACACGAAATAACATCACATTCGAGCCCGAAACATTCCATCGTAGTTGTTGCGAACTGGTGGAGTGAGTAAGGCCGCGGTGGCTTACATGCTAACAGTCGTCTCTTATCTTCGACTTGATGGCAAGTGAGAGGTTGTGCAAGCACGCGTTTCTGGGAACTCTGTAGGCCTACTCTCGCTTCGGTGTTCTGCTACTGCCAGCCTGGTATGCTGTCTGATGATGGATACTCGCTTTGATTGCCCTGGCTCCCTGCAGTAACCGAGCTGCTGGGAGCGAGACTGCCACATAATCACTGTATCACATGTTCATACAGGACGCCTGCACACGTCTGATCTACTACGTTAATACTGGTTAATAGAAACAAATTATTACGAGCACCCGTGAAGGAACGCCCTTTCGGCTGTTCTGCTTTCGCCATCCTGTCACGTGTTCTGTGACATCCTTGTCATATGAAGCAGGGGAACATGTAGAAAGACTGAATAAAAGAATTCTGTTGGCAACTATTTCTTCTCTGCTAAACAATATTTTCGCAGAAAATAATTTTTATTGACACTGTATTACTATAACATTTAACAAATAAATATTACATCAATGACTAGTTTCCGGTCCCGCAGACCCATCACCATGGAATACCAGGAATACAACGTAACTGCGCTTGTCAAAGCCTCAAGCTAAACGTTTCGCTGAAGTAACGAAGCAATTTCTTAAATATGAGGTGAGGTCTGCTGATATTGGCGCAATTTATGAACCGTTATCCAAGAGTTATAGGGTGATGGTGGTTAAACTGCGCTGGGTATGCAGCCTTCACTTTTAGCAAATCATTCAGATGTCTCACTTGTATTCCTCTGTTCACTATCTGTTGAAAGGAATAGGACATCCTGCGTGTAATTCACCATGTAAAGCTGCAGTATGATTGCCTAATCTGTTTTGGGAATCACGTAAATTAGTGTATTTTCTCATCGTGCAATGTTTTCACTCTAAAACTGTCGTCATCATTAAGGGATGCTGACTGAATTTTTCATGCAAGCAGATGGGAAGATGCGGTGCACAAAGGGAAACCAAACACCATCGTTTTGGATAGGATGTCTCCTTATAGTTCCTGTATGGTGTTTGCTGTGTGTAAGGTGACGTTGGTGAGAAATGAATGAATAGTGTGGCACTAGCTTTGTACCGTATGAAATTTATTTGCAGTAATGTATTAACAAAACGGCATTGTACACTATGGCTAAAACGAACGACGAGCCACTGTTAAAAGCTGGCGGGCCTTGTTTTTTGAATATCATTATGATACAGGATTTCTGTAGTTTTCGTAAATTACTTCAACCAAATGCCGGGATGGTTTCTACTATACGCCACGGGCGACTACCTGCACATAGGAGGTGTCGTCATAAAGATTTAATCATCACCTGGAAATAATCAAGTTGCGTAACTAAATTTTTGCTTGTTCTCAGGTAAATGTCTTCAGTATTAGTACACACTGAAATCCTCGTACCACAATATTGGTGGCAAAACAAAATCGTGCAGTAGCGTGTGGTAATTCGTTTTCCGTGTGTGAAAGGGAATAACGCAACGACGGAAGTCGGTGGAAGTGTATGACAACAATACACCGCCATATGACACGGGGGTTAGGTGGCATAGATGTTGCCAGTTTGGTCCAACAAGAACAAAGCGACATACCGTCTCTCTGTAAAGAATTGGGAACAGCAAGAGAAGTGGAGGTCCTCGCGCTGGAAAACTGGCGTTTCGCAAACGTGGGGGTAGCGGAAAAAGTGAAAATCAATAGCGCACCAGATTATACAAAAACATCTATCTGGATTGCACATTATTTGTTCTTATCGCTGGCGTGTTTCGGCAGACTGCCATCATCAGATCAAAAATATAAATGAAGAATCAATACACTGTAAAGCGTCAAACAGCACATAATGATGATCACCATCATCCGGAATGGACAGGAGCTAGAAGAAGTAGTAGTAGTATCAAGTATAAGTGTACAACGCATAGAATATGTACTTACACATACTGTGCTGTTTGACGTGATACAATCTATTATTTGTTCACCTTTATTTTTGATATGATGGCAGTCTTCCGAAACGCGTTATCTACAGAGTAAGCAAGAACTCCACTGACAAAATTTCAGAGGCTGTTCAGGGATATTTTCTGAGCATTTTGGTGTAAGGGTTGTGTGGTCTCTGGTGACACGATACAGAATAATTGCATTTCGTTTGTTTTCTTGCTGTCATTCATTTTTGTGCCCGTACTGCACTGAAAGTATCTGCATAACACTGCAAATGTCGACGTATGAACATTGCGTGTTGTTTGGAACCCATTTTTCCAGCCACTCATAGTACTTGTTGTTGACAACAGTAAGCCTTACTCTTCGACCTCAAGATTGCATTCAGAATTGCTCGGTTCTTTCCTTTTTTCCATCTGAGTTAATTGTTCGTTAACAGTGATACACAGCAGTACGAATAGGTTTACTGACGAAGTTTTCCTAATGCACCTGGTGTATGAGTTCACTGAATGCAATGAAAACCGGCACAACGTCACTAGGCTGGGATGTTTCCCCTTCGATGGCAACGCCATAACACGACCTTGGCGTATGTTTGAGAATAGTTGCATTACCCTGTGCTTTGTGCGGTCATATACGGACTTTTTCACTAGTGTGAAGGAATTTTCCCAAAAGGAAAGGTAAATGGGGTGACAAACTGAATAAATAATATAAATCTTCGTCTTCTTGTGCCTTCGCCCGCATCGGGGCTGGATCGGCGTGGTTATTAACGGATTTGGCATAGTTATTTTAAGGGATGCATTTCCTCTCGTCATCCTATAAGCCCTCAGGACGAAATGTGTGTACCCCAACTACCTTAGTGTAGTGTCATTCATGTGAAAATGAACGCAAGTTTTCTAAATGTTTGCCAGTCGTGTAACTGAGCCGAGACTTGCGTACCAGCTCGCTATTCACCTAGTGAGGTGTGGGGAACTGTCTAAAAACCACATCAAGGCTAGCCGGCTCACCGACTCTCGTCGTTCATCCATTGGGCAGATTCGATACGGGGCTGGCTCACCTTCTCGTCCTGAAAGTGACACTTTAACACAAACGGCTATCCCGGTGGGTGAATAAATAATAAACACAACACTATTCCTCAGCGATCCACCGGAGACCATGTGTCTCTTATACTAAAATATCAGAAAATATCTCTGAACAATCTCCGAAATCGGTAGAGTTCTGGTGCATCCAGTCTACGAAGAAATCAAATGCGATACAGACAGACAATTTTGTTTAAGTGCACTGTGGTCGCAGACCTATAAGGACTTCCTGTCTTGCATTATGTGGATCAGTTCCCAACATTTTGCACATTTTCCCATGACAGTGGTCGCCGCCTGCTGGGCTTACCCTTTCAAAAAGTCGCCTGACTGAGGCAGCAGCGGAAATTTTGCAGCTGTGTTCAGACCAGTCCAGATGCCTTCTTTGGCCACCTAATCACCACGGATGTGTGGTGGGTGTTTTCCTATAACCCACGAAGCAAAGGAGCAAAGCAAACAGTGGAAACATATGGATTCATTACCGCCATTAAAAGCGAACACCGAATCATAATCCGGCAAGGGGATGCTGAGTGTTTATTGGGAATGTCATGGTACGGTGCTAACAGATTGCGCTCGCAAGGTAAAAGCCGCCACAGGATCATACTACAGAAATATCCTGACAAGGTTGCAGGACGCTGATGATTATTATGTACCTGACTACAAAGAACCTTGATTTAATCTATTGTAATGGAAACCGTGACTTGACGATGGTCGTTTGCCCGGCATTATTCGTCGTTAAGAAAATACACATTACAACATATTGTAGGTTTCGTGATGCCATTCTTTAGCTACACTGCAGTTGTGCAGCACAGTTTCCAGAAAATCAAATTTCGCCTCGCAGCCGGAATTCTTGTGGCACCAAGTGACGCCTGCCTCCACCCTCTCATGAAGAGGCATTTCCAGAAGGACGACGAGGTGATTTTCGACCTGAAACGTTTCCCGAACTCAAGATGCGACATGAAGTCGCGCAAGAGGTCTGTGACCATAACGCAAACTTCAGGAGATTAATGTCGCTGCTCGTGGGTCGGTACAATGAACTGGTTACTTAAAGAAAAGGAAACCCTGCGATCAAACCCTGAAGACAACGCGAAAACCAACCGAACGCCGTGTCATCCTCATTCAACAACGGATGCGGAAGAGGGGCACGGGATTAGCACATCGCACACCCAGACGTTGTCGACGTTTCGAACTCGGAGCCGCTGCCTCTCAAACACGTAGCTCCTCAATTGGCACCACGAGGCTGAGTGTACCCCAATCCAGTCCTCCCACCAAGGAAAAACGTAGGGAGTAGAGGGACCCGAACCTGGGTCGCCCGCCAGACGATCTATCGCGCTGACCACTCGGCTACTCAGGCGGATGGAATTGGTCACGTGTTGTTCAAATTTTTTATTACATACACGCCTCGAGCGCCGCCCATCATCGGAACGTTTGCCAGCGAAAAATACAGAGCCATGAGCACAGGCGTTATTGACTATAGTCATTAGGAGTAAATACACAAAAGGTGTTACAAAGAATATTCCAAAAGTACACATACCGAAAAGAAAAGTCTTTACACAAGTTATGGATTCCCATATGTCAGTCCTTAGCACCAGCACTCAACTGATGGAGAGAAGGCGTTACGAAACTGCGACCAGGTGGTGATACTGTATTGGTACAGTGACCCTATTTGCGTCCAAGAAATAAATAAGTAACTTGATAATGAAATTAAATTGTACAGGAATAGGTACAGAAACCTAAATATCAATTTAAAGTGTTTGTGTGTGTGTGCGTGTGTACCTAAATATCAATTTAAAGTGTGTGTGTGTGTGTGTGTGTGTGTGCGTGTTCCATATCTCCTCCTAAGCCATTGGACCGAATTCAAAGAAACTTGGTACACATATCAATTACTCTCAGGCAACAATTGATGTGGGGGTATGAACCACCTACCCATCTTAGTTCAGGATGTGTGACGTCATAAGCAATGAGATGCGTGAAAAACTGCCGCATCGACCATGACGTTTAAATGTATTACTTCTGTGCTACTAAATATACCCGCAATAAATTTCTCAGTCAGTATCCACATATGCCGTCAAATGCACCTACAAAATTATAACATGGTACCACACGTAGCTCAGGAGATGTGACGTCATCAACACTGAGACAAGTGAAGAAACGCTGCATCATGCATGAAATTTTAATAAATTTATTATTTACTGCTAAGACACACCTACAGTGGAAGTCAGCTTAAGGAAATGACTTATCGAAGCGCTTTTGACACACTTCAAATGCAAATTGCAAACGACTGGAGACGAAAACGATAGCCGTCTGTAGAGCTACGAAGAGTCATTGCCATAGAGAAGTTCACAAAATCGCGTTGTAGAGAGGCGAAGCAGCTGAGTCCAGAGAACAGAAACTGTCCAGGATCATGTTTCTTAATTTGGATACTGCACTTTCGCATTTGTACATTATGCGTGTTTCCTTGTACGACTATTTCATAATTGCAGAGACGTTTTCACGATTACATGGAAATTTTCTGTTTTCGTTTCTAACAGAAGAAAAAAATGGCTCTGAGCACTATGGGACTTAACTACTGAGGTCATCAGTCCCCTAGAACTTAGAACTACTTAAACCTAACTAACCTAAGGACAGCACATACATCCATGCCAGAGGCAGGATTCGAACCTGCGACCGTAGCGGTCACGCGGTTCCAAACTGACGCGCTTAGAACCGCACGGCCACACCGGCCGGCTCTAACAGAAGACTGGCAAAATGAATACCCAGGCAAAGTCGTATTTTTCACCAGTATACGTTATAAAAAACAAGAGTAGCCACGAAAGTACATAATACACTCCTGGAAATGGACACTGCGAGAGGGCTGTACAAGCAATGATCACACGCACGGCACAGCGGACACACCAGGAACCGCGGTGTTGGCCGTCGAATGGCGCTAGCTGCGCAGCATTTGTGCACCGCCGCCGTCAGTGTCAGCCAGTTTGCCGTGGCATACGGAGCTCCATCGCAGTCTTTAACACTGGTAGCATGCCGCGACAGCGTGGACGTGAACCGTATGTGCAGCTGACGGACTTTGAGCGAGGGCGTATAGTGGGTATGCGGGAGGCCGGGTGGACGTACCGCCGAATTGCTCAACACGTGGGACGTGAGGTCTCCACAGTACATCGACGTTGTCGCCAGTGGTCGGCGGAAGGTGCACGTGCCCGTCGACCTGGGACCGGACCGCAGCGACGCACGGATGCACGCCAAGACCGTAGGATCCTACGCAGTGCCGTAGGGGACCGCACCGCCACTTCCCAGCAAATTAGGGACACTGTTGCTCCTGGGGTATCGGCGAGGACCATTCGCAACCGTCTCCATGAAGCTGGGCTACGGTCCCGCACACCGTTAGGCCGTCTTCCGCTCACGCCCCAACATCGTGCAGCCCGCCTCCAGTGGTGTCGCGACAGGCGTGAATGGAGGGACGAATGGAGACGTGTCGTCTTCAGCGATGAGAGTCGCTTCTGCCTTGGTGCCAATGATGGTCGTATGCGTGTTTGGCGCCGTGCAGGTGAGCGCCACAATCAGGACTGCATACGACCGAGGCACACAGGGCCAACACCCGGCATCATGGTGTGGGGAGCGATCTCCTACACTGGCCGTACACCACTGGTGATCGTCGAGGGGACACTGAATAGTGCACGGTACATCCAAACCGTCATCGAACCCATCGTTCTACCATTCCTAGACCGGGAAGGGAACTTGCTGTTCCAACAGGACAATGCACGTCCGCATGTATCCCGTGCCACCCAACGTGCTCTAGAAGGTGTAAGTCAACTACCCTGGCCAGCAAGATCTCCGGATCTGTCCCCCATTGAGCATGTTTGGGACTGGATGAAGCGTCGTCTCACGCGGTCTGCACGTCCAGCACGAACGCTGGTCCAACTGAGGCGCCAGGTGGAAATGGCATGGCAAGCCGTTCCACAGGACTACATCCAGCATCTCTACGATCGTCTCCATGGGAGAATAGCAGCCTGCATTGCTGCGAAAGGTGGATATACACTGTACTAGTGCCGACATTGTGCATGCTCTGTTGCCTGTGTCTATGTGCCTGTGGTTCTGTCAGTGTGATCATGTGATGTATCTGACCCCAGGAATGTGTCAATAAAGTTTCCCCTTCCTGGGACAATGAATTCACGGTGTTCTTATTTCAATTTCCAGGAGTGTACATATAAGGTACAGTCAGGGCCGGCAGGGAAAGCAAAGAATGTATAACAAGACAGTAAAAATGAGAGCAGGGACATCTGCACGAAATGCGAGTGCCCTGTTATTTGACCACATTATTGTCCCTTCCCATAATCTCTCTCACCCCTTTTATCCTTTCTTCTCTTCCCCTGCCGGCTCTAACCTAAATGTGTATGTATTATGCACTGTTGTGCATACTCTTCTCTTTATAACATATATTTAGACTCATATTTAGGTTTCTGCTCCAGTTTCTGTGCAATTTAAATTTAAATATCAAGTTGTACATTTATTTCTTGGGCCCAGATAGTTTCACTGTCTCAGTCCAGTCTCGCCACCTGGTCGCAGTTTCTGGTGGTTAAGTTTCGTAACGCCGTTTCTTCATCAGTTAAGTACTAATTCTGAGGACTGACACATACTTTGAATGAAGGCTTTTATTTTCGATATGTCTACTTTTGAAATATTGTATGTAACATCTTTTTTATATGTGCTATTAATGACTTTCGTCAGTTTCGCTTATGCTTATGGCTCTGTATTTTTGGTTGCGCCAGAAGCGCGTAAATACGCACATCAAAAAAAGTTTTGCATCACCCCGGTTCCCAAAACTCCTGAAGACAGACGTTCGCTGTGGATACTGCAACGCAGACACAGTCCCATTGGCTGTACAGAGATTTCTCTAAACCCGCCCAAAGATGTAAACAACCATGCATGAGCAGCGCCTATTAGACGGAGGGGGTCTGACAGCCGATCAGTTCCAGTCTTCCACCAGAAAGGAGGTACATGGCTCGTGTTGTCTGTAGTTCAGCCATACCTAGACGGTCAATACCGCGGTTCGATCGCGTCCGCATTGCTACTTTGTGCCAGCAAGGGCTCTAAATAAGAGGAGTGTCGAGGCGTCTCGGAGTGAACCAATGCGATGTTCTTCGAACATGGAGGAGAGAGACAGGAGCGTCGATGACATGCCTCGCTCAGGCAGCCTAAGGCCGGCCGCGGTGGTCTCGCGGCTCTAGGCGCTCAGTCCGGAGCCGCGCGACCGCTACGGTCGCAGGTTCGAATCCTGCCTCGGGCATGGATGTGTGTGATGTCCTTAGGTTAGTTAGGTTTAAATAGTTCTAAGTTCTAGGGGACTGATGACCACAGATGTTAAGTCCCATAGTGCTCAAAGCCATTTGAACCATTTTGAAGTCAGGCAGCCTAAGGGCTACTACTGCAGTGGTTGACCGCTACCTATGGATTATGGCTCGGAGGAACCCTGACAGCAACGCCACCATGTTGAATAATGCTTTTCGTGCAGCTACAGGACGTCGTGTTAAGACTCAAACTGTGCGCACCATGCTGCATGATGCGCAATTTCACTCCCGACGTCTATGGCGAGGTCCATCTTTGCACCCATGACACCATGCAGCGCGGTACAGATGGGCGCAACAACACGCCGAATGGGCCGCTCAGGATTGGCATCACATTCTCTTTACCTATGAGTGTCGCATATGCCTTCAACCAGGCAATCGTCGGAGACGAGTTTGATGGCAACCCGGTCAGGCTGAACGCCTTAGACACACTTTCCAGCGAGTCCAGCAAGGTGGAGGTTCCCTCCTGTTTTGGGGTGGCATTATGTGGTGCCAACTTACGGTGCTGGTGGTCATGGAAGGCGCCGTAACGCCTGTACGATACGTGAATGCCATCCTGAGACCGATAGTGCAACCATTTCGGCAGCATATTGGCGAGGCATTCGTCTTCATGGACGACAATTCGTGCCCCCATCGTGCACATCTCGTGAATGACTTCCTTCAGGGTAAAGACATCGTTCGACTAGAGTGGCCAGCATGTTCTGCAGACATGAACGCTATCGAACATGCCTGGGATAGATTTAAAAGGGCCGTTTACGGATGACGTGACCCATCAACCATTCTGAGGGATCTACGCCGAATCGCCGTTGAGGAGCAGGACAGTCTGGACCAACAGTGCCTTGATGAACTTGTGGATAGTATTCCACGATGAATACAGGCATGCATCAATGCAAGACGACGAGCTACTGGGTACTAGAGGTACCGGTGTGTACAGCAATCTTGACTGCCTTCTCTGAAGGTCCCGCTGTATGGTGGTCCAACATGAAATGTGTGGTTTTCATGAGCAATAAAATGGGCGGAAATTATGTTTATGTTAATCTCTATTCCAATTTTCTGTACAGGTTCCGGAACTCTCGGAACCGAGGTGATGCGAAACTTTCTTTGATGTGTGAACAATAAAAAACAGATTTTGAAGAACAAGTGACCAGTTCATTTTAGCTACCTATTCAACATTGGCGTAAGTCTCCTCAAATTTTATGAGCAGCCAAAATGAAGACATCTACACTCACGGTCTCCGCCAAATCATCCATGGCTGTGAAGAATGTGTCGTTGAAGGGTGATGCGCAATTTCACTCCCGACGTCCATGGCGAGGTCCATCTTTGCACCCATGACACCATGCAACACAAAGGTCTGACGCCCATCGTTAATATGGGACAGCAATAACACCAACAAGAAAGTTCGTGGCGACAGCTTGATTTTTTCGAAGTAATAATTTTAATTTATTGACTGCCCTTGCACTTGTCAAACTAGACCGCATTACGGGCCAACAGCACCCGACGGCGAGGACTGCGTCAGATAATAAAATGTGTGGTGTGCGGTTAGCGAGTCTGTCAGAAATGTTTGGGACTCAACGTAACGATTATTCCACAGTGCCGTAACGTCGGAATAGTCCTGGGGCGACGCAACAGCGTTCTCGTGACGCTGCTCTGGGATGGACGCAAGCTCACCGCCGCGTGACGCAATTGTCGCCAACCGCCAAGCGTGAAAACAGTTCCGTCCCTGCTAGAAGGTCAGCTCTGCCTGTAGCCACTGACGGGGCACGGCGACACAAAGGTCTGACGCCCATCGTTAATATGGGACAGCTACTTTGACTTGATGTCCTATTGAACATTGATAATGCACAGAAGTAAAGTGCAAGGGTACAGATACAACAACATACAGTCTGCAAATCTCTTTTAAAATCCGTGTCAGAGGATACATCTTCATAATGTACCACATGTGTCGATCTCTCCTCTGAGAGCGCTGTAGCTAATATTACCTTCGTGATACAGCAGGAGCAATGTGTGCAATGGGGAGTTCAGATGTGACAGATGTGAACTGTAGAGAGGAGAGAGAGAGAGAGAGAGAGAGAGAGAGAGAGAGAGTGGGAGAGAGAGAGAGGGGGGGGGCGGGGGTTGTTTTGGGGAGAAGAGACCAAACAGCGAGGTCATCGGTCCCATCGGATTAGGGAAAGATGGGGAAGGAAGTCGGCCGTGCCCTTTGAAAGGAACCATCCCGGCATTTGCCTGGAGCGATTTAGGGAAATCACGGAAAACCTAAATCAGGATGGCCGGACGCGGGGTTGAACCGTCGTCCTCCCGAATGCGAGTCCAGTGTGTTAACCACTGCGCCACCTCGCTCGGTCCTACAGGAGCGATACGAAGGGAGTTGAATATCTCTAGATTCTGAAACTTTGTAACTACGCTTTCGTGCGTTAATTGGCGTTTATTTCGCAGCGTCTGCCAATGTTTTGCAGCATTTCCGTGACGCTCCCCCGTGACTCAAACAAACCTATGACCATTCCTGCGGTTTGCTCTGTATTCGTTCAGCATTTTCCCTACCTGGTACGAGTGAACACAAAAAAATGGCTCTGAGCACTATGGGACTTAACATCTGAGGTCATCAGTCCCCTAGAACTTAGAACTACTTAATTCTAACTAACCTAAGGACTTCACACACATCCATGCCCGAGGCAGGATTCGAACCTGCGACCGTAGCGGTCTCGCGGTTCCAAACCGACGCGCCTAGAACCGCTTGGCCACACCGGCCGGCTGAGTGAACACACTTGAACAATATTCTAAGGTGGGATGCACAAGTTATTTGTGAGCAGTCTCCCTTGTAGAGTCTCCCACTATCCTCGCCGGCAGGGGTGGCCGAGCGGTTCTAGGCGCTACAGTCTGGAACCGCGCGACCGCTACGGTCGCAGGTTCGAATCCTGCCTCGGGCATGGATGTGTGTGATGTCCTTAGGTAAGTTAGGTTTAAGTAGTTCTACCTTCTAGGGGACTGATGACCTCAGAATTTGAGTCCCATAGTGCTCAGAGCCATTTGAACCCACTCTCCTCGCAATGAACCGAGGTCTGCCACATGCCTTGCCTACGACTGAGCCTATGTCACCACTCCATTTCATATCCCTACAAATTGCAACAGTCTGGTATTTAACATGTATTGAGTGATTCCAGTGGTGACTCACTGATGTGATCGTAGGATACTACTCGTCTGCGATTTGGGAAGAGCACTTATTTATTTTTTAATTTTTATTTATTTATTTATTGTTACGTGGGACCAAATTAAGAAGAAGTCTCCATGGTCATGGAACGAGTCAATACATGAAATTATAACACGATATTAGAAACAGATAAAATGATATATAAAAAACATATTCAGGTGACAAATCGTAAATTTAAATAAAGAAAATCAACAATGTAACACTGGAATTTGCTTAATTTTTTAGCTCTTCCAGGAGCTCCTCGACAGAATAGAATTAGTGAGCCATGAGGAAACTCTTCAGTTTAGACTTAAAAGTGTTTGGGGTACTGCTAAGATTTTTGAGTTCTTGTGGTAGCTTATTGAAAATGGATGCAGCAGAACACTGCACTCCTTTCTGCACAAGAGTCAAGGAAGTGCATTCCACATGCAAATTGGATTTCTGCCTAGTATTAAATGAGTGAAAGCTGCTAACTCTTGGGAATAGGTTAATATTGCTAACAACAAACGACATTAAAGAAAATATATACTGTGAGGGCAATGTCAGAATTCCCAGACTATTGAATAGGGGTCGACAAGAGGTTCCCGAACTTACACCACATATAGCTCGAACAGCCCGTTTTTGAGCCAAAAATACCCTTTTTGAATCAGAAGAATTACCCCAAAAAATAATACCATACGACATAAGCGTATGGAAATATGCGAAGTAGACTACTTTTCGTGTTCAAGTGTCACTTATTTCAGATACTGTTGTAATGGTAAATAAAGCAGCATTTAGTTTCTGAACAAGATCCTGAACATGGGCTTTCCACAACAGCTTACTATCTATTGAACTCCTAGGAACTTGAACTGTTCCGTCTCGCTTATAATATGCCCATTCTGTCTGATCAAAATATCGGTTCTTGTTGAATTGTGTGTTAGAAACTGTAAAAACTGAGTCTTACTGTGATTTAGCATCAAATTATTTTCCACAAGCCACGAACTTATTTCATGAACTACGTTATTTGATACTGTTTCAATATTACACACAAGATCCTTCACTATCAAGCTGGTGTCATCAGCAAACAGAAATATTTTTGAATCGCCTGTAATACTAGAAGGCATATCATTTATATAAATAAGAAACAGCAGTGGCCCCAGCACCGACCCTTGGGGAACGCCCCACTTAACAGAGCCCCATTGGGACTGAACATCACTACCACTCTCAATATTGAGGAGAATTACCTTCTGCTTTCTGTTCTTAAGGTAAGAGGCGAACCAATTGTAAGCTATTCCCCTTACTCCATAATGGTCCAACTTCTGCAGTAACATTTTGTGGTCAACACAGTCAAAAGCCTTCGGTAAATCAAAGAAAACACCTAGCGTTCGCAACCTTTTATTTAATCCGTCCAAAACCTCACAGAGAAAAGATAATTTAGCATTTTCAGTTGTTAAACCATTTCTAAAACCAAACTGAACATTTGACAGCAAATTATGTGAATTTAAATGCTCCAGTAACCTTGCATATACAACCTTCTCGATAAGTTTAGCAAACACCGATGGCATAGAAATAGGTCTATAATTGTCAACATTATCCCTGTCTCCCTTTTTATAAAGTGGCTTCACTACCGAGTACTTTAATCGGTCAGGAAACCGACCACTCCTAAAGGAAAAGTTACATATATGGCCAAGTACTGGGCTAACATACATAGAACAATACTTCAGTATTCTGCTAGATACCCCGTCATATCCATGAGAGTTCTTGGTCTTTAGTGATTTAATTATCAACTCAATCTCCCTCTTGTCAGTATCATGGAGGAGCATTTCAGGTAACAGTCTCGGAACACTTTTTTCTAAGAGCGCTATATGATTCCCTGTTGGGACTGGGTTTCTATTTAGTTCACCTGCTATATTCAGAAAGTGATTATTAAATACTGTACATATATGCGACTTAACAGTAACACGGACATTCCCACTACGCACTGGTTCTATATCCTCGACCTGTCTCTGCAGACCAGCCACTTCCTTTACGACTGACCATACGGTTTTAATTTTATCCTGAGACTTAGCTATTCTATCTGCATACCATATACTTTTTGCCTTCCTAATAACATTTTTAAGCACCTTACAATACTGTTTGTAATGGGCTGCTGCATTTATATTTTGACTGTTTCTAACGTTTTGATATAATTGCCACTTTGTTCTACAAGATATTCTTATCCCTCTAGTCAGCCATCCAGGCTGCATGTTTGTGCTAGTACCCTGTTTTGAACGTTCTAACGGAAGGCAACTTTCAAAGAGCACGAGAAAAGTCTTGAGAAAAGCGTATATTTAACGTCTAGTGTATCAGCGCTATAAACATCTTGCCACTCTTGTTCCTTGATAAGGTTTACAAAGGTCTCTACAGCAACTGGATCAGCTTTCCTAAACAGCTGATGACTATATTTAACACGTGTTGCAGCACAAAAATATTTTAGAGTTAAAATTTGTGCACTGCTTTAATGTATGTATATTTAAACTAAGTTGTAAATCTTTATAGCACTTTGAAATCTCATCAAGGACTGACTGGATATTTAGGCGTCTTTTTTCAGATAGAATTCATTCTAGGTAACTGTACCATCTGAAAAAGTCTGATAATATTATTAAACTCATCCGTCAGGTCATTAATATACAGTATGAACAGGAATGATCTCAAGACACTTCCCTGAGGCACACCTTTAGGTGCTTTTCTCGATGATTTTTCATCCAAAATAACACGCTACGTCCTCCCTACCTTCCTACCAGGAAATTGTAAATGCAGTTAAGTAATTTAATGATGTATTTTTGTTTTTCAACGTACCCAGTCATTTTCGGAGCTCACGAAATACTGCATCCACCTGACTTCCTTGATGCGTAGCTTCCCGGATGTCGCAGGAGAAGAGAACAAGTTGGGTTTCGCGTCACCGCTGTTTTCGGAGTTCATTCTGGATGGCATGCAGCAGGTCATTCTGCCCACACAAGATTTAACCCTTCTGGGCAAGAGCAAGTAAAAGTTGGAACTCATAAAGAAATAAATGAATAGCACACATAACACAGAATATGGGCTAAGGATAAACAAAATTAAGACGAAAGTAAAAAAAAAAATGGTTCAAATGGCTCTGAGCACTATGGGACTTAACTGCTGTGGTCATCAGTCCCCTAGAACTTAGAACTACCTAAACCTGACTAACCTAAGGACATCATACACATCCATGCCCGAGGCAGGATTCGAACCTGCGACCGTAGCGGTCACGCGGGTCCAGACTGTAGCAGCTAGAACCGCACGGCCACTTCGGCCGGCACGAAAGTAAAGGAGAGTATTAGAAAGAACGACAACAACCTTCTTAACATGAAATCTGAAAACGACACATGTTCGAAACAAAAAATATGTATCAAATAGATTGGCACTAGTAAAAGAAATTCCTTCAGTAAAAGAGCTCTAATTTTATCAGTCATTGATAACGGCATTGAACGTATGCGTCTGGGGCACAGTCTGAAGTTAGTACAGAGTGCATCTACTTTTCACCTGGACAATAGGCTCTCAAACTACCAACCAAGAGTCAATTTTAGAGGGGAAGCATTACGGTTCAATGGTACGCCTACATATCTGGGTATAACTTTGGAAAGGACCCTAACATATAAAGCCTGATTACGTAAATCTGCTGCAAAACCATAATAACCTTCTTCAGCGCCTAGCTGGTACAACATGGGGAGCTGACGCCAACGCATTAAGAACGTCTGCTCTAGCACTCGTCTAATCCTCAGCAGAATACTGCTCTCCAGTACGGCTTAATAGCTGCCATATTCACCATGTGGATATTCAACTTCGTCACACTATGCGTATCATATCTGGAACATTACTTGCTACTCCAGTCCAATGGCTGCCGGTGTTGTGTAACATACCACCTCCTAACATCAGAAGACAAAAACATATAGGTCATCTGTGGTCAAGAATACTGAATAACTCGTCACTCCTAATTCACGAAGATGTGAGACAGCTAGAATCATCCAGGTTGAAGTCCCGTAAACCGGCATGTAAAACGGCCATCGAATTGTTAAGTAACCATTTCGACTCCAAAGGCAGCTGGCGGAAAGAATGAGCATCTACTCCACACGGCATCTTGAAAGTTGCAGAGCCAACAGTAAGGCTCAATGGTTTCAGCTTGCTAAGATCCACTTGGAGCAGTCTTAACCGTTTCAGATGTGGTGTGGGAAGAAGTGCTTCGATTCTTCATAAATGGGGTTGGGTGGACACCCCATACTGTCACTGTGCTGACGTTCCACAAACAATGAAGCATATAGCAGTGGACTGCTTCCTCCGTGCCTTCCCTGGAAATCTAGTGGATTCGAACCTGATTACTTCCGAAATGGTGGATTGGATCAATGGATTAGATATAAAGATCTAAACTGTATTTTAATGTGTCTGTGGTACTGTATTTTATGTGTTATTGTGATTGTTATGTATCATACGCTAAATAAATAAATAACAATATATTTGAAATTGAGAAAAGAAGGAACAGGAATGATTTGAGATGTGTTCTACTGAAGATTATTAAAAATTAAAGATAAGGTAGGAAATTAAGAGGTACTAAAAAGGACAAGCAAGCAAGGAAGTAGAAGGGAAAGCTTTACCAGAAGAGGGGACGGGTTAGTTAGATGCCCGTTACGGCATCCGGAAATAATCAACTTGGCGCTGAAAAGAAGCAGCAGTAGAGGTGAAAAATCCAAGGAACAGACAAAGATTACAAGAACAGGCATACCACGTTATGAGGATGTCGAGTGCAGCATTCATATAGAGGTATAAAGGTTATCGCAAGATAGGAAAAGTCTCTGGACAGTATGAAACCACTCTTAAAACAGAAACTATTCCAAAATCGGCCGTAAGCTATTCAGAGAAAGCACCGTATCAGGATAGCTGAAGAGGAATTTTAATAGTGCTCATCCTACGTTTGCAAAACGCCATATACAGGGTGTGGCAAATAAAAATGGTCCAGGGAACAGAATTCCAGAATACTAAGAAGCACAGCAACGGAAAGGAAATACGGTACTAACCTGAGTATAGCAGATGTTTGAAGTGCCTAGCATTCAATTATTGGCACTTGCGGGCCCTGGTCAGCAAGTTGCCGAAGGTAGATCGAAGCTGGACTGCTGGAATTGTTGCAGTCTCATCAGAAATGTTCTGCTGCAGTTCTTGAAGACTATGAGCGTTTTTGCGATACACCTTAGATCTGAGGGCTCCCACACAAAGTAATCGCACACTGACAGACCAGGTGACCTGGGTGGCCAGCTAGGGCCGCGACCAGACCGATCTCTACTAACAACTTTGTCAGGCGTGATGATTGTGTAAACATGCTCCAAGGTTCGGCTGGCTGTATGGACAGTTGCTCCATCCAGTTGCCACAAATGTTTTCAAAATGTTAGCAATGTAACATGCCGAAGTCAGCGTGTGATGCCGGCCAGGGTGGCCGAGCGGTTCTAGGCGTTAAGTCTGGAACCGCGTGACCGCTACGGTCGCAGGTTCGAATCCTGCCTCGGGCATGGATGTGTGTGATGTCCTTAGGTTAGTTAGGTTTAAGTAGTTCTAAGTTCTAGGGGACTGATGACCTCAGATGTTAAGTCCCATAGTGCTCAGAGCCATTTGAACCATTTTTTTCAGCGTCTGATACAAGAACATGGGACCAATAACACGGCGTGCACACACTGCACACTAAACCCCAACCTTCTGATCATGTAATGGCGTTTCATAGAATTTATGGCGATTCTTCCATGTGAATAAGCACTCAGACATAAAGAACGGGTCCATGTCCAAGCCATTCGTTGTTATCTCAGTGAACAGCCACTTACGAAGCTGGAGGCGCTGAGAAGCATCTGCTAGTTTTAACGCATAGACAACAGACACTCGGTAGGGACGCACGTGCAGGTCCAGGTGGAGTATTCGTCCGTATAACCGAAGTGATATGCCGGTCTCTTGCGACAGGCGTCGGCTCGGTTTGGTAGGACTCTGAAGCATTTTCTGATGTGCGGCCACGTTTCGGAATGTTTCTTGACCTGTTCAAAACAGATCCTGTCTGACGCCATTTTCGGACATAGCGTTGCATGGCACTCTTTGTTGGCACTTTGACACAATTCAACTTCTCAGCGAACGACTGACCACATGGATTCCAAAACTTTGTTGTCAAGTAACTTTCTCCACACCGAACACCCGCTGCTCCACTGTGAGTACCATTGTCCCCCATGCACTGCTCCACTCACACTGACACAGCCCGCACTACGGCCTGAACCGGTGTCGATCGCGTGGATGGCGTACATGTGGTGTGAGCATCACAGGGTGTTGTTATACGAGGGGTACCCCCCCCCCCCTCAAAAAAAGGAGGAATAACATTGCCATGGGCGGAGCTGGTGTAGTATACGCATTTCTGCCACTAAGCGTGTATAGCGCAACTGATTCCCAGTTCAGTGCCGCCTGTGTTATCGACATGGCTAGTTTTGTTCATCTGCAGTGACTGGTTTTGTTAGAGCTGTTTTGTTCTTGTTTTATACGACGGCAAGTTTAACTGAACAACGTACAGCTGTGAAATTTTGGTTTCTACTCGATAAAAATGCTGCTGAAACTGTTTTAGTGTTAAAAACAGAATACCAAGGTGACACTACAGGAGAAACTCAAGTGTACGAGTGGTATGCTCGATTACAAATGATGACATGTCGATTGAAGACACACCTCGTTCTGGACCTTCAGCAACTGTCCGAATCGACGAAAATACTGAAAGAATTCGAGAGATTGTGCTCACAGACCGTCGGCAGACAACTGATCAATTGTCAGAGATTGCGCAACAGTGTTCGTCAAAAAAAGACCCGATTTGTGGTAGACAGGAGACTGGTTCTTCCACAATGACAACACACCTACGCTAGCTGTCTCTGCTAGGCGTTTTTGGCTAAAAATGGCATAGTTCCTCCGCCCCGCACACCTGGCTATTTCTTATTTCCACGCATGAAAAGGGGCATGAAAGGAAACCTATTTGACAACATTGAAGAAGTTAAAAAAAGAGGGAGGAGCTGTCAGTCATTTCTAAAGATGACTACCAAAATGTTTCGAACAGTGGAAGCACCGGTAGGACAATTATATTAGTTGTAATGGAGAGTATTTTGAAGGGGATAAGGTTATTTGTAAGCAGTTTGAAAATATATAGCTTTTGAAAAATAATTCCGGTTTTCTTGGTATCCTCTTGTATGCATACGTTCACGTCCAATCGTATCCACTCGTTCGGGCCACTTCTATTGACCCCTCATTGTAGAAACTCAAGAATCGGTACAACATCATCAGGCAAGTACCCAGTACCTCATAAGTAGCTGATTGTTTTCAGTGATTAATTAGGTTCTTCACTATGCCTGATGACCATCATTGGAGAGTATGGCGGCCGCCTGGGGAGTGGTCCTATTCTTCTAATGTTTTAGGGGGGCAAAGCAGTGTTACTCCTAGAGTCGAGGTGTGGGTACCCATCGGGTATGGCGTCACGTTATAGCTGGTAGTGATTGAGGGAACGCTGAAGGCCCAACGATACCTCACGGGCATCCTGTGTCCTCATGAATTATCTCTCACGCGACAGTATCGTGGCGCCATGTTTCAACAGGACAATGCTCCTCCACATATAACACGCTTCTCTTTGAACTGTCTTGCATGATGCTGACGTACACCCGTGGCAAGCAAGACACCCCCAGCCGCCCCGATAGAACGTGAGTGGCACCGGCTCATTCGTCATCTTTGTCCCAGTGTCAGTATGCAAGATATCAAGGATCAGACACAAAAATTGCGGCCAGCTTGGCTCAGAATAATATACGAAGGTTTGAACTTAAATAGTGGCAACTATTTATTCACAGCCGATACAAAACAGTTACATGTTTGTACCTGTTATTGTCCTTCAAAGTAGTCACCAGCGTAGTGTAGACCCAGTTTCCAGCGATGTGGAAGGCTTAGTATGCCGTTAGCAGAGCCTGTTCTGTTGATGGTGCGAATGAAGTGGTCTACTGCCTGTTGAATCTCTGGAACAGTTCTGAAGCGAATGCCACGAAGCGGTTCCTTCATCTTCGGAATCAAATCAAAGTCATAAGGATTTAAGTCTTGGGAGTATGGTGGATGGTACAGTATCTCCCAGTCCCATCGACCGAACAGAGTAGCCACAGCTAGCGCTGTATGTGCCCGCGCATTGTCGTTCAAAATGATGGGTGGGTTGCGCAGAAAGTGTCACCGCTTCTTTCGCAAAGCTGGTCGCAGGTGATGCTCCAAAAACGAACAGTAATACTGTGCACTGACGGTCTGCCGTGAAGGAACGTAATGCGTTAGGATTAACACCATCACAGTCGTACACGAGAATCACCATAACTTTAGACCGCAACATTCGCACGATCAACAGAACAGGCTCTGCTAACGGTATACTACGCCTTCCACATCGTTGGCAACGGGTTCTACACAACGCTGGTGACAACTTTGAAGGATAATAACAGGTGCAAACACGTAACTCTTTTGTGTCGGTTGTGAATAAATAGTTGCCACTATTTAAGTTCCAAGTTCATAGTGGTAAGCGGGTTCATACCTCGGAGTTCTTTGTCACGTAACACACCTCCTCAATCCATGAAATTTCATTTCATTTCCTTCTCTCTTTCTGTGAGCTCTACTTTTTTTTCAGGCAGTGTATGTTGTCCTGGTCTGAGAAAACAGCTGTCCTTCTAAGTCATGACTAGGTTATGACTGCGTAAGACTTACTGCAAGGATATTAAACTCAAATATGTGCATGCCATCAGCAATATCCTCACCTCCACAAAGCTGGTGTCAAGAAGCAATGATAACGGAAATAAAGATATTGTATCTACACAACCATCTAAAGAACCTATCAGCCCATGTGCCCTGAGGCCATCTTCCTTCATGCTAGCTTATCCACGCATTCAGTTGGACACTGTATGACAGACAATTTCAGCTTCAGGAAGAATAGTACCAGGAATAGAATTCAGTCCTGATTAATCACGAAGGTCCGTCCGTTAATTACCAGTGGCTCAATTTCAATATGTATGAGCTAGATTAAGATGACTATGCAAAGTCATTACATGTAAATGACAAATTCGCAAATCTGTCTTCTTTTACTGCAGAAGTCGTGAACCGACAGTATACAACTTGGTAAAATAATGCCCTCAATCTACTATTCTGTAATGTTGCAAGATTTTATACATGCAATTTTTGTGTAGATCTCTGATCCAAGATCGTGTATTACGCCTTTGTGTTTTTTACATATACATAACTCTCATAATATCTTACTAGCAAGAAACCACAACGAACGGCATAGTGCCAAAAACATTCGAAATTTCTTAGAAACATGGAAGTCTGTTTTATTCTTCTTCGTAACATGCAACATTCTAATACATTTGTCATAAATTGTATTCAAGTTCTAGCAAAAAATTCTAATCTATTGTCTCATCGTACCTATCCCTTACTAGGGAGTTTCGATATGACTTTCTTAAATTGCGTAAGTATAATGAGTTAATGTCAAAAGTTACTTTCACGATGTGGGATGCATACTATCATGATCGGCAATAGTAGTTACTACTTGATCATGGTCACAAAAGCCAAAAATAATTATCTACTTAAATAAATATGAGGAAAGCATTAAATTTTTTATTATTAATGACAAATTGTTTTCAATACATTTCCACAAGTAATATACTCTTTCCTCTGGTAATCAGTGCTTTGCTTTTTATGTCTACAGCCACAACGTCCGAGGAGTTTCCGTTTCTAAGTGTTACTTATTTTACACCAGTCAGCAGAATATTAATGATACACACTTGCTGCCGAAGCCAGAAATGGGGACGTACTGTTATGTTAATTTCAATCTCTGACGAATTACGACATGTCCGCAACTAATGTAGGAAATTAACCAGGCTGTGAACCCGAAAGAAAAATGACAGGTAACTGATGGATGTACTTTGTATTATCCGTTCTGTATTGCGCTCGAAAACACACTCACAGACGTGACACCAGCGCTGCATTTCGTGCTTTCAGATGAATTTCTGTACGCAATAAAATATTTCTTCCGCTCCAGAAACCAATAATAAAGAAAGCGGTTGTTGAGTCCAGTGCCCTCTTATTATAGGTTGAAATGAGCTCTGGCGGCAAAAGGAGGTTAGATTAAATTTATCCGAGAGATGGAATGCGCCATTTATTGATTTCATTTATATCTATTCATCGCAGCGTCACCGCGACAAGAAGTCGCTGACCACCTGGCTTTCAGTCTTTCAAACCCTTCTGGAAGGTATATCATGCCTGATTCGCAGAGATCGTAATATAACATATTCTGTACAAACAGACTTCGAGTGCTGCTGTCGGAACCAGTAAAAACAAAATTCTGTGTATTCTTTACCAGTGTATGGGCATACAACTGTAATTGAATTGCAAGACAGTGTACAATTATTAATAATTTCGAGTGTCTAGTATGGTGTGAGAGAGGAATTTCGTAGTCTGCGTTCTAGTTTCGAATCTTACTAAATGTTTGGAGATTCCATTTTCATTATAACAATTTGGCCATTTACACGTGCTGAAGGAAAATAAATACTTATTTTTAAAAGACGTGTACGTACACTATTATGAAACTGAATATATATCTTCTGCATCGGAGTAAGAACACAGCGTATGCAATAGTTCAGCGTAGTCCGTGGCCTACGTGTCACACCATTCGTTAGTAAGTGCTTTAATAACAGCTGAACCCAGATGAGGAACAACTGAAGTTGACTTCTCAGACATTATCACCGACAATCACTGAGCCCAGACACAATTGCCCGACCTTTATTATGCATTGCTAAAATATGTAAATGACATCAGTTGCTGTCGATTGTTTTGCATTGTTAACAGTCATTATCGAGTCAACCGCAGCAGGTGACCCGCCAGCTGAAAGGTGGTAACTTCAGTGTCTGAATAACCATACCATCTAACGCCATCTTCACTCATGGGTTCCAGGAGCCACTGTTCCCGACAAGAATGTTTGCGTAATAAGTCATAGGTCGTAAAGATCAGTATGGACAGCGCACTTGAGAAAAGTTTAGTTTTGGCTATACAAATAATGATAGATGTCCATAAATTCTGATTACAGGATTCATACTGATCTTCAGCGCATTATAATAAAAAATACCTCCAGTGCTTCCGTACTAAGACTGGATTCGGCTTTGTTTATAGCTGTTTTTTGTTTCTTCTTTTGTATTATTTACACTTTTACGTTATTTTCACACAAAATAGTCGTATAACAAAATATCTCTTTCATGCAGTATCTTTTGATCTTCTATATACATAAGATCTTTATTGAAAGCACGTGCGTTAATGTGCTTATACTGTATAACTGTTAACTGTACACATACCCTATGTGATCAAAAGCGTACTGGCACGGGCAGAAAATGACTTGCAAGTTCATGGCGCCCTCCATCGGTAACGCTGGAATTCAATATGGTGTTGGCCCATCCTTAGCCTTGATGACAGCTTCCACTCTCGCGAGCATACGTTCAACCAGGTGCTGGAAGGTTTCTTAGGAAATGGCAGCCCATTCTTCACGGAGTGCTGCACTGAGGAGAGGTAACAATGTCGGTCGGTGAGGCCTGGCACGACGTCGGCGTTCCAAAACATCCCAAAGATGTTCTGTAGGATTCAGGTCAGGACTCTGTGCAGGCCAGTCCATTACAGGGATGTTATTGTCGTGTAACCACTCCGCCACAGGCCGTGCATTATGAGCAGGTGCTCGATCGTGTTGAAAGATGCAGTTGCCATCCCCGAATTGCTCTTCAACAGTGGGAAGCAAGAAAGTGCTTAAAACATTAATATAGGCCTGTGCTGTCAATTGTCCAATGTTTACGCTCCTTACACCAAGCGAGGCGTCGTTTGCATTTACCAGCGCGATGTGTGGCTTATGAGCAGCTGCTCGACCATGAAATCCAAGTTTTCTCACCTCCCGCCAAACTGTCATAGTACTTGCAGTGGGTCGTGATGCAGTTTGGATTTCCTGTGATGTGCTTTATAGATGTCTGCGTATTACACATTACGACCCTCTTCAACTGTCGGCGGTCTCTGTCAGTCAACAGACGAGGTCGGCCTGTAGCTTTTGTGCTGTACGTGTCCCTTCACGTTTCCACTTCACTATCACATCGGAAACAGTGGACCTAGGGATGTTTAGGAGTGTGAAAATCTCGCGTACAGACGTGTGACACAAGTGACACCCAATCACCTGACCATGCTCGAAGTCCGTGAGTTCCGCGGAGCGCCCCATTGTGCTCTCTCACGATAATGACTGCTGAGATTGTTGATATGGAGTACATGGCAGTAGAGGGCAGCACAGTGCACCTAATATGAAAAATGGAAGTTTTGGGGATGTCCGGATACTTTTGATCACATAGTGTATTTGTTTATAAATATCAAAAGTACGTATTCGTCGCAAGACAATGCCCTCGTGATACTTCAGCGCCATGTGGCGGAGCTGTTTTCCTTATCGTTCCATTCTCACACATAAGCCAGTTTGAAATTATGTGGTTAACTCCGCCGCGTTAAATGGTACCAGCAGGATTTTGGTAGGTGTAAATATTGCATTCAGTTGGCATACCTCGTACTTTTCTCATTGTGTGCTTTCTTTTCCATTTAGTTAGATTGAAAAAGCCGGCCGCGGTGGCCGAGCGGTTCTAGGCGCTTCAGTTCGGAACCGCGCGACTGCTACGGTCGCAGGTTCGAATCTTGCCTCAGGCATGGATGTGTGTGATGTCATTAGGTTAGTTACGTTTAAGTAGTTCTAAGTTCTAGGGGACTGATGACCTCAGATGTTAAGTCCCATAGTGCTCAGGGCCATTTGAACCATTTTTTCGCTCGAAAAAGACGTAATGCTAAAACGAGTAAGCATAAAAGAAATATAACAAATACTTATGGTCAAGATGGTAGTTTTATTATATGTGTAGAACATGACCTTCACGTCTCATAAAGCTTTGAGCAATATGTATCTAAGAAATAAAAGGTTCTATGCAGAGCAAGATAAATGTGACCTAATACGAATAGACAGAGAGAGAAGACCCTTTATTGTATGGTTATGCAATTGCAAAACAATCACTGGAAGCAGGTTCTTCCTTAAGACATCTAGCAGCATGCGTACGGAGCGATTTGAAGTGGAATGGCCACACAAAATTGATCGCCGGTAAGGCAGAAATCAGACTGACATTCACCGGGAGAATTCTCAGGAAATGTAGACCATCAATAAAGGGAGTAGCTTACAAAACAATCGTTCGATCAATACTTGAATATTGGTCATCAGTCTGGGATCCGCATCAGATACGAGTGATAGAGAAAACAGAGAAGAACGAGAAGGGACAGCACGTTTCGTTACAGGCCAATTTAGTAGGCGAGAAAATGTCACAGGGATTCTCAGCCAATTCCTGTGGCAGACGCTAAAAGAGAGGCGCTCTGCTTAACGCGGTCTATTTCCGAGAGAGTTCTTTCTAGAAGAGCCAGCCAATTTATTGCCTCCTCCTACGTATATCTCTAAAAGATCACGAAAACTAGAGGGACACAGCCCATACAGCGGCTTACCAGCCATCGTTCTTCCCGCGAACCATAGGTGACTGGAACAGGAAAGGCGGGAACACCGTAGGGTGACTTGTGGAGTATGCAGTGCGAGTCCGTGATGATATTACAAACTTGCAGGGACGGTGAATCAGGATAAATGTATCAGTTTTAGGTAAGAATCCGGAAACGACGGGGTCGAAAGTTACAAGTGAAAATCATTCTGATACCTCTGACGGTGGAAGCGCAGAAGGGACAATCGTGGCGGCTCTTTCTAATCAATCGAATGAGTAGAAAAAAAGAAAGACGTGTGCACCATTGATTTCGTATCAGGGGAAGAGAAGTGGGCCTGTAGCGAGGTGCGGTCAGCTGCAGCTGCAGCCGCGGCATCCTTCCCATTCCGGAGCGGCAGCTTTTTGTCCGCACTGCGCGCGCACCCGACGGGCGAAGCTTTTTGGTTGTTTTATTGGTGCAAGACACAGTACAGACTAGACTTTACCCCCGTGAACTTTGGTTATTGTGATAGTTGAGAGACGCAAGCCAAGCAAATCTCTCCGACGGCGGAGAAGGAAAGAGTGGGACAACGCGCCGGATGCGGCTTGTGTATATACGAGAGCTGGGTCTAATAAAAAGTGTACCACGCTAGCTACCTTCTCCACTGCTCATTCTTATCGTTTATTCACCTGTCTGTCCGGTCTATGGTTAGCGTCTTCAGCTAGGCGGAGGAGCGGTCACAGGGCGGCGGATAACTATGAGAAAAAGATCGAATAACCAACGAAACAGTGAAATTCTGTAAATCGGTACGTCTAATATCAAAAGTCTGTATGTGATAAGGAAGCTAGAAAATATGAACAGGGAATTCAAAGACTAGTCTACACATAGTGTGTATCAGTGAACAGAAGTGGAAAGAAACAAGGATTTTGGTCAGATCAGTACAGGGTAATACCAACAGCAGCACGAAATGGTATAACGAGAGTAGGATCCGTTGTGAATTTTAAGATCCTTTAAAAAAATTTCCCGGCGAACTGAATTCTCAGACAAATTTTGGGCTTGCACCCGATCATTATGGAGAGAACGGTAGGGCAAAAATAAGCTGTAAACTTTTCAGTGATAGGATTATTGTCATTAGAATCAACAGCAAAACAACGCCAACAACAGCTGTCAAGGTACATGTGCAGAAATCACAAGCAAAAGATGAAGATTTAAAGTATGAGGGTACTGAAGGTATAATTCAGTATGAACAAGAAGATGAAAATTTTATTTATCATGGGGGTTGGTTGGTTGGTTTGGGGAAGGAGACCAGACAGCGTGGTCATCGGTCTCATCGGATTAGGGAAGGATGGGGAAGGAAGGCGGCCGTGCCCTTTCAGAGGAACCATCCCGGCATTTGCCTGGAGTGATTTAGGGAAATCACGGAAAACCTAAATCAGGATGGCCGGACGCGGGATTGAACCGTCGTCCTCCCGAATGCGAGTCTAGTGTCTAACCACTGCGCCACCCCGCTCGGTCTATCATGGGGGAATGGAATGGAGTTGTAGGGGAAGATATACAAGAACCACTACGGGAAAATATGGGCTTGATATTAGGGAGAGGGTAAAGGCTAATTGAGTCCTGCTATAAATTTCAGCTAGTAATAGCGAATACAATGTTCAGAAGGAGGAGGTATGGAAAAGACATGGCAATACACATTCCAGCTGGGTTGTATCATAGCCAGACAGAGATTCAGAAATCATATATTGGATTGCAAGGCGTTCCCAGGAGCAGCTATAGATTCAGCTGGTAATGATGAAGAGTTTAAGTGAATCGTCCGGATGAATCAATGTGGAAAGAAGTGGGATACTGAGACATTGAAAAATGATGACCTATGTTTGAAGTTCTCTAAGTTATAGGTACTGTATTATTGAATACTACACTAGGCAGTTCAGTTGAAGATGAATGTGCAGCTTGAAAAAGGACAATCGTATGCGTTGGACAGACAAATGTAGACACAAAGTAGGAAACCGCAAAGAAACTTTAAGAGAAGAAATCTTAAATTAATCGATGAAAGAAAGAAATAACAGAGGAAACAGGAATAGAACAACAGAAGGCACTTAGAAATGAAGTAAATAAGAAGTGCTGGGAAGTAAAGGACATATGGCTGCAGGAAACGTGCCAAGAAATCCAGCAAGGAATGGTCGTCGGAATGACCAGTTCAGCTCACAGAAAAGTGAAAAAAATCTTTTCTGTGATTAAAATAAAAGGCTTCAACATAAAAAGTGCAAGAGGAATAAGGTGAAAGTCATAAATAACATTCCTTCGTAATTTCTACAATCATTCTGGCGGGTGGGGGGGGGGGCGGGGTGGCAACCAAACAACTATTCAAGTTGGTCTCTAGAACCTATGAGTCCGGAAAATTACTTACTACCTCTCTACCTCTCTTTTGGAAAACTTTTATCCATGCAGTCCCGAAGACGGCAATGGCAGATAAGTGCGAGAACTGTCGTATAGTCAGTTTGACACTCCATGTATCCAAGTTGGTGATAATAATAATATACAGAAGAATAGTAAATAAAATTTTAAAAAATCTATTTCAAGACGATCATTTTGGCTTTAGGAAAAGTAAAGATGCCGGAAACGGATTTCTGTGTTTTGCTTCGTAATGAAAGCAGGACTTTAAAAAAATCGCGACACCTTCATAGAATTTGTTGACCTAGAATAAGAGTTTGCGCTGCAAAAGTGTGTAAGATGTTTGAAATCCTCAGGATAGTAGAAGTAGGCTATAGGGAGAGACGGGTTACATACGATATGTACAGGAACCAAGAAGCAAAAACAAGAATGGGAAACCAAGAGCGAAGTGCTCGGATTAAGAAATGTGTAAGACAGAATGCAATCTTTCGACCCTGCTATTCAAACCGTACGTGATTGAAAGGTTCAGGATTGGGATTAAGGTTCAAGGTGAAAGGGTACCAGTGATAAGATTCAGTGAAAATAAGGAAGAACTGCAGCACTTGTCGAGTGTAATAGACAGGCTGCTAAGCAAACACTATGGACTGAGAGTAAAGACAAATGAAATGAGGAGTAGCAGAAATGAGAATAGCAAGGAAGTTGATATCATAACTGCGGGGAACAAAATAACACATGACGGACAAAGCATAAAAAAACAGACTAGCATTTACAAAAGGAGGCATTAATGGCCAAAAGAAATCTAGGTAGTATGAAACATTAGCCTTAATTTAAGGAGAAAGTTCTGAGAATACACGTCTGGGATGCAACATTATATAATTTAAACATCTTGTCCAGGCACATATCAGCTTACGTGTAACGTAGGAAATGCATAACACGAATGCTGACTTTAAGGTAATTTATTTACCCACCGCTTTCAGTCCAGGACCGTGTTCACTGTATGATACCTCAATTGCATATTTGACTTAAGTGTCTTCTTATGAATATTTTCATCGTAATTTTCAACCTTGCAGCCCGTGTTGGTCACTGCATTTTACTGCAATTTTTATTATGTTTTCTTTGTACATTGCTGTGAACACAGTCCTGGACGAAAACCATCGGTACACAAATTGCATTGTCGGCATTCGTGTTATGCATTTCCTACATTGCAACATTGTATGGTAGTAAACCATGGGAAAACCGAAAAAGATGATAGTCGAAACGTTTGAAATGTGATGCGACAGAAGGTTATTGAAAATTAGGTGCACTGGTAAGGTAAGAAATGAGAAGATTCTCCGCAGAATCAGGGAGGAGTGGAACATGCGTAAAACATTGGCAAGGAGAAGGGACGGGATAATAGGAGACGCCTTAAATTATCGAGGAATAATTTACATGGTACTTGAGGAAACTGGAGAGGGCGAAAACTGTAGGTTTAATTGAGGACGTTGAGCGTTAGTACTACTCTCACAATGAAGAGGTTGACACTGGAGAGAAACCTGTGGCGGGCTGCCTCAAACCGATCAGAAGACTAATTACACAAAAAATAGTCGAATAATTTGTGGGTGCTAGCAGAAAACAAATCGATGAAAATGAAAATTTCTTAATGTAGATGAGGAGTGATACGCGTGACCTTCAGCCCTGTAATGAATGAAGGTAGTGTAGGCTCCGAGTAACACTTCCATGTTAATTTGTGTGCAGATAGGATTGAAGCGGGTGTGATGCGAGGAAGGATATGCGATGAATATTGTGAAAGGTGTAGAGATGGGAGGTACGTGGTGATGATGATGATGTTTGGTTTGTGGGGCGCTCAACTGCGTGGTTATCAGCGCCCGTACAATTACCCAATCTTTGCTCAGTCCAATTTCGCCACTTTCCTGGATGATGATGAAATGATGAGGGCAACACAAACACCCAGTCATCTCGAGGCAGGTGAAAATCCCTGACCCCGCCGGGAATCGAACCCGGGACCCCGTGCTCGGGAAGCGAGAACGCTACCGCGAGACCACGAGCGGCGGACAAGGAGGAGGTACGTGGTACCAGACGAGAAGGATTGCAGCTATGCATCGAAAGGGTGGCCTGGAGCATTCATTTAGATACGTAAGAGATTGGGTTGACGTGATGAGTACATCTCACATATTTCACTCTCTGGCAGGGCAAGGTGGTTGTAATTATCCGCGGAAAGTCCATGGTGTGTGTATGTGTGTGTGTGTGTGTGTGTGTGTGTGTAATGAAGGTGCGACGTTGCGAAACAGGTGTACCATCATACAATGTTTCTTAACGATGGCGAGTATATTGTGATACTGGAAGTCGATTTCGCGGGAGACAGGAGCGGCGAAGGCATTGCAAGTGATTGAGAGTGAGTACGATGTTCGTCAGCTAGTGCTAGGCATAGATGGTGAAGAGTCAATGGACACGGAAAATGAAGCAGTGTGTGCTCATTCCTTTCATTAGGCAAGAACATTTTGGAAGTAACGCATAGTAAAACGCTTTTCTCGCTGCTCTCTGCGAAATAGTACTGGCAGTATGCGCTACACGTGTTCCAATTGCTACTGTATCCGAGTCTCATGGCACACGGAAATCTGCTGCTCTTGTCGCTGGGAGGCATTATTTTAGCATGGCGATAATTTTAAATCGCCTGAGAGCTTATCGCCCATTTATCTGGATGGCGAAATTTTCGCTTTTCGTGGTATCTCGTGCTCATCGTACGATTCCCTCCTTATCTTGCATATCTGGGTCCTTGGTGATTTTTGTCTGTGGTCCAAGACACGTTTCTCTGCCTGAAGTTTTGTCTTCCAGTGATGGAGTCGTCATCGAACGCTAGAACGACACAGAAAACAGTTACAGTTTCAAACAAGCTAAGCAAATCGAACTGTTTATACACACCGGTCGGTTCGTGACGTCGTCAGACCGCTGTCTAAGATCGTGGAGTTCGCCGACGTGTTTTACGGAGCTTGTAATGGGGCATAATTGGCACTGTTTGTTTTATTTAGCACTAAGGACCATAACTTGCCTAGTATCAGCTTTTTTTCTTTTATGTGAAAGTTTTGTCCGTGCTTTTGAATATTCACGGTCTCACTGTGCATTCTAGCATTGTAGTTCTTGGATGTAGATGAAAACACTGGAGAACATCTTCGCAAAGGATATCTCTCTAAACTTATTTAATTTTCGGATATACTGGTTCTTAAAAACCGGACGCAACTTTAAGGCGTAAAGTCTAAGGAAAGGCTATTAACACGGACCTTCACAGAAGTTTCAGACACCATGCCAAACAGGAAATTATCAAAACATTGGTGGACGGGGCTAAAAGAATCTGTGAAGCACGGTCTTTGGAGGACGAGCTCGATCATTTTAAAGCTGCCTTCGGAGGAAATGACTACTTGACAAAGAGATAAATAGGGTACGCACCTCAAAAGATCTGGAGCTTCTAGTCAAAAAGAACCAACGAAAGGGAAAGTTTTCATGCTATGCCTAAAAATAGTCGCAGATCGCAGCAGCAGAGTAGAAAGATGTAGTCAGAAGGCACGGTATTGACACAGTGTTTAAACCAACGAGAGAGGTGCACGAATTACAGGTGATTCTAAAATATTTCTGTGTACTGGTGACACTAGCTTAGTAGTAAAGGATACTGTCTGCAACACTTGCATTGTTTCAAATAGTACAGTTCAAGAAATAAGTTCATGTCTTGTAAATATAAACTAACGCTAAATCACAGTATGACTCATTTTTTAGTTTCTAACATCACATTTAACAAAAACTGAGGTTCTAATTAAACATAATGGGCATATAATTAGTGAGACTGAACAGTTCAAATTTCTAGGTGTTCAGACATATAGTAAGCTGTCGTGAAAATCCCACGTTCAGAATCTTGTTCAAAGACTTAATACTGCTGTTTTTACTACTAGGACATTAGCTCAAGTAATTAATAGTTCGACATGATTAGTCTCCTTTGCTTATTTTCATTCGCTTGTCATGTATGGTATTATATTTTGGGGCAACTCTTATCATTCTGAGAAGATAGTGTTGGCTCAGAAAGGGGCTGTTCGAGTAATAAGTGGTGTTAAGTACGCAAACTTCTTGCCGACCACTGTTCATTAGTTTAGGTATTCTGACATTGGCTTGTCAATGTATACAGTATTTAATGTCTTTCTTGTTAACAATATCACCTTATTCTCAAGAATTAGAAGCTTTCACTCAGATAAAACTAGGCAGGAATCCAATGTGCATTTGGATTGCAACTCCTTGACTACTGTGCAGCAAGGCGTGCAGTATTCTGCTGCACCCATTTTCAATAAGCTACAATAAAAATCTTTGAAGCAATCTGCGCGCTTTCAAATCCAAACTGAAGAGTTTCCGCCTTGGTCACTCCTTCTGTTCTGTCGAGGAGTTTCTTGAAATATTAAGCTAATTCCTGGGTTACATTGTTAAGTGCGTTCATATAAACTTATAGCTTGTCGTCTTTCTAGGATTCATAAACATTTTATTTTATCTATTATTACTTTTCTGTTCTAATTCCATGCAGTGACACGTTATATGACCATAGAGATTTTCTCCTCAATTTGGTCCTACGTAGCAAGATATGTAAAATTAAAAAAAAAAAACTTTGAAGACTGCAGAGGACCTTCGCCCACCATTTGCCACAGAGTGAGTGTATAAAATCCCTTGAACATGCTATCTAGTGTACATAGGAACTACAAAAAGAAGCATTAATACTAGTCTTAAGGAACACCAGAGCGATTGTCGTCAGGGCAAAGCCGATAAATCAGCAATAGCAATCGTGCAATGGGACAAGCGAACTATCAAGTTCGTCTCTCCGATACCATAGTTTTATCAAGATCCAATCATTACTATGCTAGGATACTCAGAGAAGCCTTAGAAATTCAAAAGCACAAAAAGAACTTTGACAGAACAGAAGGAACGAAATTAGACAAGCTGTGGGCCTTAGTTCTAAAAACAGCAAGCAGCGCCAACTTTTCATCAGTAATAGCTCCAATTCAAAGGAGTTGGCTCGGTGTACTGTTTACAACAGTACGTGTAAAGAACGAGAATTGTGACACAATATACCAGAGTGATGTCGTCTGAGCAAAGCCGATAAATCAGCAGTAACAATCATGCACTGCATTTTGTATGAAAACGGCAATCGATCTTCATACGTCGAGAGCCAAGCTATACAAGTGGTCCTTATATTTTCATCTGTACTGCAGTGAGCAGGAGTATGTGGGGTATCAATAAGTCCAAAAGTAATGTGTTGCTCCGCATCGCGTTCTTCTTGAATTGCATGGATAGCGATAAAAAAAGTAATAGTAGTATACGTCTCTGCAAACTAATATTAAGACATCCAGTAATTTAATTTCAACAGCAGATCTTTCTTAGAAAACCACAGTGAAGGATGTTTACAAAGCATATTATTACAGCTGAATATTGCTAAATTAATTATTCTCTCGCCTGGAAAATTCACAAAACATACGTGTTAGCAAATTTAGAACAGCACTGGGAGCGTCAAGTATCTCCCAGGAAGCATGACGTCCTCCCGCGAAAGCCGCCTGCTGTTCGTGTCATGTTGCGGCAATATTTAGACAACGTAACTCTTTTTCACCATAAAGTGCTTCCTACCATATGATCAGCTGATCAAGGAGCACCTGGTGTGATGCAACTTAAGGTGTCCAAATGTTGTGCCAAGAAGACACGAGAATCGGCCGGTAAATAGGTGAGGACATCATAATCACATTAATAAGCACACTTGACGCTTTGGAGCGCTATCCACGATGCAGAACTAACACCAAACGGCCATCTGACCCTCCACCGCCGATACAAAATTAAGTGAATGAACTGTATGTGCCAGTCGGTTGTATGGAAACAGTGCAATAAGGTGAGCCAATCTGCAGACGTGACAGAAAGAAGCTATCATGTTTAGACATATACATGAGCGCACAATGAATTATGTTGCCCGAGTTTTCATTGTATCAGTGTGTAGACTGTCAACGTGTCTACAAAGAATGGTGCACAGTTCGCAGCAATTTAACACGGCGGAAGAGCAGTGTTAGTCAAAAGAGGCTTAACGGCACGAATCGGAAACAAATGCCATGTCCCGTCAATAACAATCTGTTTCAGACCATACAGGATCTGGTGTTTTCTGGGAATGCAGGTTTTCCGGGAATGCAGGTCGTTCTATCTCAACGCATTTCGAACGAAGATGGCGAAGGAAACTGCATTCACTTGACGTTTGGAGTAAGGTACGACGCAATTCAGCGCTGTCCATAGTGACGCATAAATAAGTACTCTTCAGTAGGCCAACAACACAGAAACCGACCACTGTCTGACTGTAGGAATGTATTGTTGTCCGATGAGTCGCGACTTCAAATGACGTCGAGTACACCGACGGTACGATGAGGGGTTTAACCTGCAGAGTGTGGAGGGTGAAGTTCTGGCCGAAGGGAGTTCTGTGGTGTGTAGCGGGTGATCTGTGACCTCCATACAAAGAAAAATCGTGAATGTCTAATTGGAAAGATTTTTCCCTATCCACAGTGCACGCAGTCATCCTTTAGTTGCGAAGTATGAGAGGTGTGTTGGTAAGTGTGTGTGTGTGTGTGTGTGTGTGTGTGTGTGTGTGTGTGTGTGTGCGTGTGTGTGTGTGTGTTGTAGATGATGAGAGAAGGGAGAGGGTGAAACCCGGCGCCGGCACATAGCCTACTCGTCTCGATTGGCACCAAGAAGGCTGACGAGGTTAAAGTCCCCATCCGACGGTCAGATCACTATCAACAATATAAAGATGGTATCTGTTGTTTCGGACATGTCTGAAAGAACAGATACAATCTTCATATACTGTAGTTAGGGCGCCGGCCGAGATGGCCGAGCGGTTCTAGGCGCTACAGTCTGGAACCGCGCGACCGCTACGGTCGCAGGTTCGAAACCTGGCTCGGGCATGGATGCGTGTGATGTCCTTAGGTTAGTTAGGTTTAACTGGTTCTAAGTTCTAGGGGACTGATGACCTCAGAAGTTAAGTCCCATAGTGCTCAGAACCATTTTTTGTAGTTAAGGCTTATCGGTCATTGACCTTCTTCTGTGCTGGATGCACACGTACTGTCCGAACTCTTACGGGACTCGGTAAGATTGTCTGCCGCGATTAATGAGTGTAGTGGGCAGTGGCACTACGAATGTAGTGCGTGGACATTAATTTGGGAATGTGGGTCTCACGGGGAGCGTGCAAGGGATAAATCCCTGCAGTCGCACTATCCTCTGTGCCCTCGGTAGCTCAGATGGACATGTAAGTAGGAGATCACGAGTTCGAGTCTCAGTCGGGGCACACATTTTGAACTGTCCCCGTTGATGTATATCAACGCCTGTCGACAGCTAAGGGTCTTGATTCAATTATCATTTCACTATCAACAATATCGCATACCCACACTTCATGAAACAATGCAGACAGGTTTAGGACACTGGAAAGATTGGTGATCAGGGACTTAACGGCACCACCCCGCCTCTCCCCTCTGCCATAAAGGCAAAAGGAAATTGTCAACAGTACACGACGCATTGGCAAGGCCCGAATGTGTTTAAATTCGGTGATCCCAAGGGAAAATGTGTGTTCACCTCGGCAGGCACACCAAGGATCCACTCATTCAAGTTACTGTAAACATGAACCAAGATGGTTTTCTGTTTCAAACTTATTGGTGTTGAAGCGTAGTTCTTTCTTTGACATCTTCATAGATAACAGGCACGTCCAAAGGCTGTATGTAAACATTTCTTGTTTGTCGAACATTCAAGCACGTATCGCTCGACTGCTCCTCTGGATCACCCGATATTAAATCTATGGAAAACTATTTGGAACGTCGGGTGTAACTCGGCAACATCCCATCAATTTGCCCGCTCTTTGGGATCTATTCGTCAATGAGTGGCTTCAGCAAGATGTAACATACTTGAAGACACTTGAGAACTCTCTTCCACGCCGAATTGGTGCCATTTTCAAGGCTAGAGATGGAGTTACATGATACTACTGATGTCTCCTAGTATTTTTATCAGTGTCGGCAAAAGATTACCGCCTCACATCTTGCTGGACATTTAACTTTCGCTTCTAAAGCAATCGACTGTCTCGAGTAAATTCAGTACTGACGGTGTCATCACAACCCCGCTGGAGGTTCGAAACCTCCCGCGGGCATGGGTGTGTGTGTTGTCCTTAGCCTAAGTTAGTTTAGGTTAGATTAAGTAAAAAAATGGTTCAAATGGCTCTGAGCACTATGGGAGTTAACATCGGAGGTCATCAGTCCGCTACTACTTAGAACTACTTAAACCTAACTAGCCTAAGGAAATCACACACAACCACGCCCGAGGCAGGATTCAAACCTGCGACCGTAGCGGTCGCGTGGTTCCAGATCGAGGCACCTAGAACCGCACGGCCACCCCGGCGGGCTACATTAAGTAGTGCGTAAGCCTGGGGACCGACGACCTCAGTAGTTTGGTGTCCTAGCCCTTACCACAAATTTTCAATTTTTGTGTCATCACATTCAAACCCGCCGACAGTGCCCAGAAGAAAGAAAGTAAAAGACTATCATCGCTAAAGGACTGAACAGTACAGATCGCCATCTTCCGTATTGCAGTCACGCTGCAAAACGAAATACGCATCCCTAGGAACCGGCCCAATCTGCGACTTCCACGTAAAACACGGTGCATATTTGATGGTCGGCGGACAAAATATACTTCTCGGAAGGGTCAATACCAACTCGGACTCCATCACGCGATTCTGCCGCGCACCGGCTGCATAGCGTCTTCCTGCACGAAGGACACACGCTGTCCTCAGCACCGGAAGTAACCGCCAGACTCGACGCATTGATGGCGTACTACCGCTCTCTACCAACGTACCAGGATTTTCGGTTGTCCGGAGTCACTCAGTGTTTCTATGCAGACTCTGCTGCTGTATTGTTAATCGCTGGTTGTGGGATCAATTGGAATAAGAAGTTCTACAACCCGAGGAAAATCATTATACAGAAGAAAGCCGAGCACAACAATCCTCAGACAGACATTAAGTGGTGATTGTAACCAAAGCTGTGCTCGACCTGTGAAATGATTTTAACACCGCAGTACTTTTCCAGCCATGGGCATAATAGTGGTGTTAAAATTTGCCTTCATCCTCACCCTTTAAATTTCCAATTTTGGGGGGACATGGAGCTTAACGTGCAACTTGGCATTTTTCGAATATTCATATAACTGCTATTGGTGAAAGAAGCGATACACAATACAGAAAATCACACAAGCGGGAGTTGAACCTTCGACCCTTTGGTTTATTGTCTGAAATTTATCCACTTAGCCAGCGAGTTGCATTGTGTTAATTATGGTAGAAATTAAGTCTAGACAAACTTTTGTTGAAAAAGCGTGCAGGACAAGCTTGAAGCTAATAGGCACAAAATCAAATTTCAGGACAGCATATTAAGTACACGGGGAAAAGAGAGCTGATGGACTAAAACTACTCACACTGGACGTCCGCTTTGACTTGTAACGTAATTACGTTGTGACCTACAACAACATCCTTTATCCCACAAACCACATCCTTTTTTTGAATCATCAGTCTTCTGACTGGTTTGAAGCGGCTAATTCCTCTTCACCTCAGAGCAGCAATCGCACCCAAGTCGTCCTCATTTATTTGTTGGATATACACACCTGTCTAAAATGTAAAGCACCCGGAAGAGGAGGAGGAAACGAAACGAAATTTCACTGGGGGGGGGGGAGGAGGAGGATATATGACGTTATTTGAGTGAATGCAATATCGACTCAAAGCGACGAAGAACTTTGCAATATGAGCCCACATATTAATATGACGCTGCGCGCACTCTGTCTTGGATGCATGCACTGGTTCTGTTGGAAACAGTGCCATCCTCTCCAGGTAAGCTGGCCCAAAACTGATCCTTCATACCCTGGATACCAACACTGGGACGGAGGTAGCGTCGAGTCGAGCTGGTCCCACACATGTTCTATCGGCAACACATCTGCCGATCTTGCTAACCAGAGGCGTACCTCAAAATCACAAAGGCAGTTTATAGACACAAGTGTCATGTGTGGTCAGCATTGTCCTGTTGAAAAATGTCACCACAATACCGTCACATGATAGGTAACACATGAGGACGCACGATATCCGTGACGTACCATTGTGCCGTCAGCGTTCCTTCACTTACTACCAGCCGTCACAAGTCGCACACGAAGGCTCCCCACACCATGAAAAGCCCTTGTATCTTCTCCTGAGGCAAGCTGGCCAACAACTGTGATAACTGGTCCCTTGTATCCTGTTTCCTGGCACTGCGACAGAGTTGACATCCAAACTGATCCCACACATTTTCTATCGGGGACGGACCTAGGAATCTCGCTGGCCACGGAAAGTTCACAAAAACGTGTCATGTTTGGAGTATTGTATTGTTGAAAAATAGCACCACGATACTGTTGCATGAGAGGTAATACATGAGGACTCAAGATGTAATGTCACGTACCGTTACGCCTTCAGAGTACCACGAATTACTACCAGCTGTGACCTGATGTCATACCCACACCATGACACGTGAATGAACATGGCTGTACCTCTCTAAAACACTGGAAGAATGTCCCAGGTCGCTGCCATACTCGTCTTTCCTAAGGCCAAGGTGAATTCCATCTAACAGCCTTCTTCTGTATATTATTCTTGTCACCAGCTTTGATGCATGAGACAAACTGTTTGTGCGATAGTTCTTTCCCTTGCTGTCTTCGCGATTCTGTGTGCGATATTTTTTTTATTTTCCGGAAGTCTGATGATATGCCTCCAGTCTCACATACTCTGCTCACCAACTTCAATAACAGTTTGGTCGCCCCATCTCCAATGATTTTAGAAATTGCGAAGGAATGTTGTCGAACCCTTCTGCCTTTTCTGATCACCAGGCTTCCACATTTCTGTTAAACACTGTTTGTAATACTGGATACCGTATGCAATCTGTATCGACTCCCATTTATTCTTCTACCACGTCAACAGGTAAGTTCTTTCCCTCATAGAGGTTTCCCTTCCCCGTTGATTCTTCCGGCAATTCTCTTAAACTTTAGTCTACCCTTCATCGTCACTAAATTGTGATCTGAGTCTATGTCTTGCAATCCAGTATTTCATTTCAAAATCTCTGTGTGATAATGTAAATCCGCTAGAAACTTCCCGTGTCTCCTGGCCCTTTCCATGTGTACCTACCCTTTTGTGATTTTTTAACATCATGTTACCAACTGAAATTTATTACAAAATTTGTCTTTCTCCTTTCTGATTCTTACTACGGAACCCATATTCTCCTCTGCCTCTGCCTTCTATTTCTTGCTCTGCTACTGCATTCCATTTCCCCATGGTTACTGGATCATCATATCTATTTACGTACTTAATTACGCTTTCAATAGCCCCGTATACATTCTCTGTTTCTTCGTCTTCTGCATACGTCTGCATGTGTACGTGTACTCTGAACTATTGTTGTCGGTGTTAGTTCCCTGTCGATTAGTGTGACAACAACCCTGTCACTGGACTGTTGGCAGGAACTCCTTTTCTGTCCTACCTTCATACTCCCTTTTCACCTTTTCTTATTTCCTACTTTTGTTGATATTACCCAATATTCGTCTGATCAAGAATCTTTACCTTCTTTCTGTTTCACTTCACTAACACCCACTATGTTTAGACTGAGCCGTTCCATTTTCCCTTTTCGGATTTCCTTGTTTCCTTGCCATGTTAAAACTTCTGACATTCCACGTTCCGATAGGTCCAATGCTATGTCATTGGAAACGTAAAGCACGAAAATTTCTAAAACATACCTTCATCAAGTAGTGAATGTAACACGACTTCGATGATGAATTGTTAAAAAAATGGTTCAAATGGCTCTGAGCACTATGGGACTTAACTTCTGAGGTCATCAGTCCCCTAGAACTTAGAACTATTTAAACTTAACTAACCTAAGGACATCACACACATCCATGCCCGAGGCAGGATTCGAACCTGCGACCGTAGCGGTCACGCGGCTCCAGACTAAAGCGTCTAGAACCGCTCGGCCACCACGGCCGGCTCGATGATGATGTCTATTATGTGCCAGTGAAATCGTTGACCCCTAATCACATTTTGACAAAGTTTTTCTCAGAATTCGTGTTTCTTGATGCAGTATTGCAGCTGACTCTCGATGTACAGTTTCAGTTAGAAAGTATGACCCAGTTCACGAACGTAATAACAATGTTGCGTATTAAAATGTCTCAGGAAATAAACTAATTTCATGAGAATTACTTTAGTTTACGGATGCAGCTGCTAATTCAAAATTGTAAGCTCTGGTGAGCGGACACAATGCAGTAGCAAACTTAATACAAACACAGTGAATAGGAACCGTTTTGTGCGACGTGTTAGAATGTGGCGACGAAGAACTATTAAACTACAAAGGCTTCGACAAATTTCCAGATTATTTGACATCATAGTGGATTTTTATGTAATGCTATTAATATTATAAACGGAATAAACTATACTCGTGCTATATTGTAGCCTACGAAAGTATTACTTACTGGCTGATGATGAATGCAGAGTTCGCATATTGTGTCCTCAGCTGTGACTGTGGTGAAATTTTGTATGGATTGAGGTGTTTGTGTTCTCGATGATGACTACCCTAGTTTTCTCGCGTATTAGCTATGCGAACTCGCAACAGAACTTCCATCTGATGGACGATCACAACAGGTCTTATCACATAAGACACTGCGGATCTATTTAAAGTGTAATCCAGGGTAAATATTCCTAATAGAATTCCCAAAAGGAAGAAGACAAAGATTTAACTTCTCATGAACAACGATGTAATTAGAGATAGAACGCAACTGCGAAATGGGCAAGTATGGGGAAAATTCGGTCATTTTCTTTGGAACTACTCGATATTTGCCTTAATAAGTGAAATCACGGAAAATTAGAATATACATGTCTGAACGAGAATTTGAACACAGGTATTCCTGAACCCAAGTCCAGTACTATCTCTTTGGGTATTGAGGCAGAGCTAAAAGCCGATCAGAAACCCGGCACTATTTTATCTCCACGGCCAAAGTAAGGTGACAAACCACCTTATGCCACGGGAACAGCTACTTGCAGCTCGAACATGCCCAAATTAACATAGATTAACTGGCTTGAACTTGAAGTAGATCTGTCGCAGGCTACTAGTTCATTTTGATGATGATCCGCTCCATAGTAAAATAATTGTTAGTTCATCCGTGTCTCCGTGAGCGTTGTCAACAACATTGTCACTGGTTCTCGTCAATTTCCACACGACAATCCTCTCCCTAAGTTAATGCGACAAAACCGCGCCGGAGGGTCGTCCAACCCCAGTAAAAAGCGGGCAGACCCAGAAAACACGGTGTAATTCCAGGAAACAAATTACGAATTGCACGTATCACACATTTTTTCCACTCTGAAACCTAACATTGTTCAAGTTACAGACGATATTTATGACGTCCTTGTGTGCAATCGCACAAGGTTGGTACGATCACACTAAAAGCGGAACATACGAGTCGTGTTGTTTAGTCTAGACATATATTTTTCTGCAGAAAGGGCGGAGGTCCTTGGAGCAGCCGTAATAGATAGCGACTCAACTATTCGCTGCTGCGTCTAAGGAAGATAGCATTTGTGCGAAAATTCTGCTGATGACTAATCTGTTATCATAATGACTTCTTTTATCAATAGCCATGTCAGACTGTGTGTATACTGTTTCAGCATTGTAGTAATATTGGCTACATACTTTGAAAATTAAGTATTGTGTGTTTTGTAGAACTTTCCTGTTTTTGGAAAAGGATGTAGCTGCAATAAAGTTATTTGATTTTTAAATCACATTACAAAACATTCACTTCTTCAAATATGATTTATAGAGCTATCTACATATGCCTGTTCTTCTTCTTCTTTTCTTCTTCTAGATACTTCTTTCTCTTTTCATATTAGCCTTGTTTCTCTGTCATTTGACTGCAAACTCACAGGGTTACTCTTATAATGCATTATCAATAAGTGTGTATTTTTATCTTCCTGCGGATTTCATTACTGGTACAGATACGATTTTCATTATCTGACAGATCTGAATGCACTAATACAGTCATTTAGTGGATCATGCAATGTTTGTCACATTATACCGAGGTAAACATCCAACTTGCTATAATTAATAACAGTAATACGTGCGCATCATACGATCATTTTGTACAGTGACTAAGACAAGCATTTTCTTCAGACGTTTCCATTCTGGCGCACGTAATGGAGAAAATACCATAACGGGGCAAGTATAAGTATCTTAAATATGTATAAAGTCAGTTAACATCTCCCATAATATAAATCTTCCACTCAGCTCATCACTACTTGCATCAAATGAATTCGCAATTGCAAATAAGGGCCACCATCAGCTGTAGAATGGAATGACGACAGTGAAAATTTGTGCCGGAGCGGGACTCGAACCCGAATTTGCTGCTTTCACGAGCGGTCGCCCTACCATTTGGGTGTCCGTGCACGACTCACGGCTAGGCACTAACTTCCATCTGTCGTCAACCATACGTCTACAGGTCGTAGACGGTCCGGCACAAATTTTCATTGTCGTCATTCTATTCTACAGCTGATGATAGACCTTATTCGCAATTGCGAAATTATTTAATGTGTTTCATAACGGCTGTGGTCGCCGCAGTGCCTAATCTTTTGGACATGCATGCATGTCCACAGTAACTTTGCATCTTCATCAGAATAACACAGGCACTGCAATATCGCATCACTACTTAAGTTGACATACACAAAAACCAGCATTCTAACCACTTCATTCGATTTCATACACATAGTCATTATTCTTCTTCACCATGCTCACTTCGACAGTTTTCTGGGCATCCTACTGTCCTGAAACAATCAAAACAGCAACAAGAAATATTCTCTACCTGAAAGAGGTATTAAACACAGCATACATATGATTTGAAAAAGTAGTAATTTGTGTTATTGTGAACAGTTCATATATTCCCCAACGCTACAGAAACTATCCGATATTCGTATCTTTTTCAACTCTTCCTTTCATAAAAATAACTTGTTGTTATCCAACTCCACGGCAGTTCATTGACGGTTATTTCACTTTGCTACAGCACACTTTACTGTCATAGGTCGCTAAGTACATTTCTGTAAAAGTAATTTATATTCTAGTTTTATAATTGTAAAGTTATCTATGTAAAGTTGGAAAATTCCCTGTGTGGTTTCAGAAAACAAAAAACAGATAGTCATATAATTGGGGAAGAATCATAATTTACAATTCTTTAAAATGTTTCTGCGAGATTTTCCGTCGATAACACTTTTCATTACTCTTATCATTCGTTTTTAAAATTTGAATGACTGTTTTGCAAGACCTGAATTTCTTCAGAGTAGCACACCGTACCATACGAGAATATGCACATTTTCATAGTAGGCACATAGCACACATTTTCATGGTAAGTACATAGCATGTTTTTATGATCCAGTTGTCCCTAAATATTCTTGAGACGTAATAATATTTACTTACCCATTTGTTCAATATTTCGACATGTTTTCTTATTTCAAGTGATCATCTAACCGCATTCCTAAACTTTATGTAAGATGTTTGTTCAGTGCTACAGCCTGCTGATTCTATCATTACATTGATTCTGGTCTTTGTTCTTATATCTCTAAATCTCATCCATACCGTAGTCTTCTCATCTTTCATCATACAATCACCTCTACGTCATTTTTTAAATGTTCAAATGTATCCTCGGGCATGGATGTGTGCGACGTTCTTAGTTTAGTTTAAGTAGTTCTAAGTTCTAGGGGACTGATGACCTCAGAAGTAATGTCCCATAGTGCTCAGAGCCATTTGAACCATTTTTCAAATGTATGTGAATTCTTAAGAGACCAAACTGCAGAGGTCATCGGTCCCTAGACTCACACACTACTTAAACTAACTTATGCTCAGAACAACACACACACACACCTATGCCCGAGGGAGGACTCGAACCTCCGGCAGGAAGGGCCGCGCAATCCGTGACATGGCGCCTCGAACCACGCGGCCACTCCGCGCGGCTGTCATCTTTCTGTTCTGCCGATATGATATGTCGAAACATTGTAACATTCATTGACACAGTCCGTGTGAGGTAAAACTAGAAAGGTAGTCCTTATAACAAGGAGAATAATTATAACTCATGTCCGCTGATGCAACGTGGACCACCGCGAACAGCTTACACCGCTTTGCCCATAAACAGCACGGTGTCAGGGAATCCGTCTATGAACAGCCTCCATCTCTGGAAGGATTGTGTGAAGTGGCGTGTAGCTGCAATGTATCTGAACCTCAGTCCAATGAACACGTCAGTTATGGTATTCTAGTGATACTTTCACCTTACGAAATATCAACCACCAGCTGAACTCTATGTACATGAATAATTTCGAGTTGAATGATCAAAACACGACCTGCTCAATTTCTATAAACCTTGCAACAGAGCCTCTTGTACCACACGTCAATTCTATTTGGTTTGTCATCTTAAGAGATAATTATCTGCTGGTGAACGGGTCGTAGTCCGCAGCTCGTGGTCATGCGGTAGCGTTCTCGCTTCCCGCGCCCGGGTTCCCGGGTTCGATTCCCGGCGGGGTCAGGGATTTTCTCTGCCTCGTGATGACTGGGTGTTGTGTGATGTCCTTAGGTTAGTTAGGTTTAAGTAGTTCTAAGTTCTAGGGGACTGATGACCATAGATGTTAAGTCCCATAGTACTCAGAGCCATTTTGAACGTGTCGTAAATTACTTTTTATAGATACGATAAATCATTAAACTGGTTAGAACGTCTCTGCACCGCATATTTCCAAAACGTTTGTAATCCCGCTTCTTCGTCGCGATATTAGTTCTCTAGCTGAAGTCACGATTATCTGCTGTAAAAGAACAGCCCATTTACGTCTTAAATTAATTCTGATACACACTTTGTATTTGGCGAAAGAGCCCGCAACATCGCGTAGCCAGCATCTGCCATACAGATATGAGATTTCGGCTCCATACAAGAATTTACGAGACAGTAAAGCTGCGTACTTTCGATATGGAAAGTACGTCTCTAATCTGCCCATATCGATTCTCGCTCACTCCCTCTCCCCCCTTCCCCCATCCTCACTCCCCACCTATTCATAAACGGAAAATTCTGGTGTTACGAGTGATGGTTAAATTCGTTGTGCAATATCTGGTGCGTAAGCTGATAAGATTTGCCGCAAAAAAATTGCAATGATAAGCAGGTGAGCTAACGGCTAATAGTCAGAGACGCAGTTTATATTCGTACATTGTGAAGGACAACGCTTAATATTGTGAGATCCTGAACAGTTCACAATTTTACGACCATAAAACAAGACCGCGTCACTAAGGACATGCAGTCTGATGAGTTTTGCGTGTCCGTAGCTGTCACACAAACAAGGTAAGTCATAAAGCCGGCACACGATAAACGTGACGAGGATTTTTCTTTATCCATAGGTTCATCTCTACAGCGTTAGTTTAGAGTAAGCAAATCCTGCGCATCCGCTACTTAGAATCCAAAGCACAGAACTGTGACCGCCAACTTGTCCTAGTGTTACCGTCACTAACTATTGAGGCACAAGTTCTGGGTTCGAATCCCGATGACCATCAACGAGTTTTGTAGAAGGGAGGTCTGATATGAGCCTACGCATTCTTGTGTGTTCAAACATGTAGTAATTAAGATGTGGAGTTGGCAGGAAAACCGTCGAAGTACCGCACAGTCGCAAGGTTTGCATCAGTAACGCGGGGGCTGCATGCCTTTTATTTACCAAAGCGACACAGCAGTCTCAAATATCGCTTCCGCGAACGGCAGATATCTGATACCACTGTTGCTAAGCAGTGTCTGGCAAACCTGAGCTTGAAGTACTCGACATAACGCCATAACGGAATCAAAAGCGTCGGTTCGATATCGACAGACTGTGGTACTGGACGATTGGCAACGACATGCATCATTTGACTAGCACAAGAGTGTGAAGAGATTTCTTAGAAACGAGATTCAGAGCTGTATATTGCCAAGTCGTAAATTCATTACACACGTGCATCATAAGTCATTGCATTCAGTTTACTTTATTTCAGATAAATATGTAACCTGTACCTCTGAGATTGATGCTCTTTGACAGATATTCAAAACAGCTCAATTTTCCAATAGTTGGCTATCCCCTTTAACAGTCTTAACGTCCACTGCCACCAAAAAAGTTGTCGTTTGCTACTGTTTCAATGCTCTTGAGAAGTTTACTCATTCATGTTGTAGAATACGTAACAGTTAATGTTAGGAACATGCGATTACTTTCGTCCATTTCACCTATTTTTTTCTACTGAACTGTACTGATGTACATTTTCAGAATTCTATATCAGTGCTCCAGATACCATTGCAAGAATGACCTCATTCACGAGAAATCGAGCAGCAAATAATAACGAAACAGATTCAGGCTGACCTATAATACACGTACACGAATCTTATTATCTGTTTTCCCGTTCATTTCAGTAGATACATTGTCATAATAACCCCAGTGTCAAAGAAGAAAGGGACTGACAAGATGAAGATTCCCGAACCATGCGTTTAGTAAGTCATGGTTACAAACTAATAAAACGAAATATTTATGAAAGAATGAAACGCCTACTAGAAATCAACTTAAGGGAAGAATAATTTGGGATTCAGAGAAATGTAGAAACAAGCAATATTTCCCCTATGATTTACCTTAGAAGATAGGATGGAGAAAGTTCAGTCTCTGTTTACAATATTTGTAGATTTAGAAAAATCTTTTGACGATGTTGATTGGAACACACTCTTGAAAATTGTAAGGGTGTCAGGGATAAAACACAGGGAGCTAAAGTCTACTACAACTTCTACAGAAACCAGACAGCCTTTATATTACAGCCGAAGGACATGAGAGAGAGAGAGAGAGAGAGAGAGAGAGAGAGAGAGAGAGAGAGATTGAGAGAGAGACAAAAGCTGAGACGTGAGTGGGGCCAGGTGCAGTTTGCTATTCAACCTGTAAATATAGCAAGCAGTAAAGAAAATTACTCGGAAATTTTGAACTAGAATTAAAGTTCACACAGAAGAAAAAAAACTATAAGGATTGGGATGACATTCTAGTTCAATCAGGAACAGCATAGGATTTGGAAAATCGGTTCAGCTAATTGGATACTGACTTGAAAAGAGGTTATACGGAGAGCAACAAATTTAAAATGAAAATAATGGAGTATGTCGTATTAAATCAGGTGATGCTGAAGGGAAATTAGGATATGGAGCACTGCAAGTAGTATATTAATTTTGCTATTTGGGAAAAAAATAGCTGGTGATAGCTGAAGTGAAGAGAATATAAAATGCAGAACTAGACTAACAAGAGAAAGAGATGAGGAAGAGGAAGAAAAGTATGTAAGTATGTGAGTCAATATATCTTTTTCGAAAGTATTTGTTTCTAATTTAGCGTCGTATGGAACTGAAACGTGGACTATAAACATCATAAACAAGAAGACAATGGAAAGATCCTTTATTTGGAACCACAACCGCTTTCACAGCTTAAAGCCACAACCTCAAGAGGATATCTGAATACAAAAGGGAAGTATCTGTTGAAGAAAGGAATGTCGAGGGTACATTCAGGGTGTACTTTGTTTTTAATAATAAAGAACAGATATTTTCCTTTTGTATCCAGATATCTACCTGAAGATCTGGTTTGAAGCTACGAAAGCGGTTGTGGTTCCAAATAAAGGATCTTATATACAACTGTTTGCTGTTTTCATTTCACAAGATTTAGAACTAAATTACTCTTGCAGAGAGAGTGGAAACCAGTTATATTTGTTGTAGTAACCTATTAAAATCAGTAGTGAATTTATTTAACTGATTCCTCATTTTGCATCACATTGTTATTGCTGTCTACATAAAACGTAAGCCGTAACTGCTGGGATACACATAGGTCTTCCATTATAAGTTTAGTGGTGGCTCATGCATACTAAGTTATTGGAAAACCCTTTAAAATTTTGAGATGTTATTTACCTTAGTTAAGAAAAGGAGTGGACCTAGTGTTGAACCGTGTATGACAGCATATTTTTTGTGCATTAAGTAAGACGCCTCATTTTATTAGCTTTTGGGCAAACACAGCAGTACAGTTTTCCATCCATGCAACAATTCATAGCATTGTACTCGCTTAAAACAACCCAAGATTATCCATTTGATTTTACATTAAGTGAACTATTTTTCCTAAGAAATCAATTTTTACCATAAACCATTGTTTTCTCTTTGGCTGGAAACTTTTTACAGTTAAAACCGTTTTGTGTTACATAGGCGGAACGTCTGTTACGAGTATTTTTATTCTATTCCATTATTTGTACTATAATACGATTTCTATTCACAAAGTTCATTGCAGACTGATAAAAGTCAGTTTCCTGTTTATGTACACAACAAATAGCATATGCCAATTTGCAAAAAACTAGACAGATTGCTATATTTCAATTATATGAACTATTTTTATTTCATCTGTACATCCATAAATATTATAAAAATGTATGTATGTATATATGTTCCACATCTCCTCCTAAACCACTACACCGATTTCAACCAAACTTTGTGTACATGTTGCTTACTGTCTGGAAACAATGACTGTGGGCGTAAGAGCTATCTGCCTATCAAGAAGGTGGGGTTTTGGGTAAAAAAAAAAAAGAGTGTAGCCCATGACGCGCGAATATCAGACTTTATTCATTTATTTGAGAATGAGAGCATTTCATGCCTTTCAACAAATTTTACACACAATTTCAAACCCTTAGGAAACTTTTTCTCGCTGACAACCCCTACAAAATATGTATTGTTTACTACACTCTCGCTGTGCATGCAGTAAAACGGTCGCATCAGCCATGACGTTTTAACTTACTACTACGTTACTACTAACTGTAGTCGTGACACATGTTGTAGACAATATTCACATACCGAGCGACGTGGCGCAGTGGCTAGCACACTGGACTCGCCTTTGGGAGGACGACGATTCAATCCCGCTTCCGGGCATCCTCATTTAGGTTTTCCGTGATTTCCCTAAGTCGCTCCCGGAAAATGCCGGGATGGTTCCTTTGAAAGGGCACGGCCGACTTCCTTCCCCGTCCTTCCCTAATCCGATGAGATTGATGACCTCGCTGTCTGGTCTCCTCTCCCAAACTACCCAACCTCGACCCAATATTCACATATATCACTGAATGTACCTGCAGAATTATTGTCTGACATATAACTCAGGAGATACGACATAAACACTGAGGCGCATGAAAACTGCCGCATCATGCTTGACATTTAAATTTATTACTTCTTTCCTGCTAAGAATAAACGTTTCGCTGACAGTATCCACATATGCCGCTGAATGTACCTACGACGTTATATCATTTTACGACACGTAGTTTGGGAGATGTAACCTCATAAACATTGAAATCCGTCAAAACGAAACTGCAGGATGATATGAAGGGCTTATTTGAATAGTGGTACAAGTCCATTTTCGTTCATTCTGAGATACAGAGTCCTAAAGTTAAATGAGCGCTGAAAAATCTGCAGTTGAGGTACCAAAGATACCTGAAATATTCAAGTATATGTACACTCCTGGAAATTGAAATAAGAACACCGTGAATTCATTGTCCCAGGAAGGGGAAACTTTATTGACACATTCCTGAGGTCAGATACATCACATGATCACACTGACAGAACCACAGGCACATAGACACAGGCAACAGAGCATGCACAATGTCGGCACTAGTACAGTGTATATCCACCTTTCGCAGCAATGCAGGCTGCTGTTCTCCCATGGAGACGATCGTAGAGATGCTGGATGTAGTCCTGTGGAACGGCTTGCCATGCCATTTCCACCTGGCGCCTCAGTTGGAAAAGCGTTCGTGCTGGACGTGCAGACCGCGTGAGACGACGCTTCATCCAGTCCCAAACATGCTCAATGGGGGACAGATCCGGAGATCTTGCTGGCCAGGGTAGTTGACTTACACCTTCTAGAGCACGTTGGGTGGCACGGGATACATGCGGACGTGCATTGTCCTGTTGGAACAGCAAGTTCCCTTGCCGGTCTAGGAATGGTAGAACGATGGGTTCGATGACGGTCTGGAAGTACCGTGCACTATTCAGTGTCCCCTCGACGATCACCAGTGGTGTACGGCCAGTGTAGGAGATCGCTCCCCACACCATGATGCCGGGTGTTGGCCCTGTGTGCCTCGGTCGTATGCAGTCCTGATTGTGGCGCTCACCTGCACGGCGCCAAACACGCATACGACCATCATTGGCACCAAGGCAGAAGCGACTCTCATCGCTGAAGACGACACGTCTCCATTCGTCCCTCCATTCACGCATGTCGCGACACCACTGGAGGCGGGCTGCACGATGTTGGGGCGTGAGCGGAAGACGGCCTAACGGTGTGCGGGACCGTAGCCCAGCTTCATGGAGACGGTTGCGAATGGTCCTCGCCGATACCCCAAGAGCAACAGTGTCCCTAATTTGCTGGGAAGTGGCGGTGCGGTCCCCTACGGCACTGCGTAGGATCCTACGGTCTTGGCGTGCATCCGTGCGTCGCTGCGGTCCGGTCCCAGGTCGACGGACACGTGCACCTTCCGCCGACCACTGGCGACGACATCGATGTACTGTGGAGACCTCACGCCCCACGTGTTGAGCAATTCGGCTGTACGACCACCCGGCCTCCCGCATGCCCACTATACGCCCTCGCTCAAAGTCCGTCAACTGCACATACGGTTCACGTCCACGCTGTCGCGGCATGCTACCAGTGTTAAAGACTGCGATGGAGCTCCGTATGCCACGGCAAACTGGCTGACACTGACGGCGGCGGTGCACAAATGCTGCGCAGCTAGCGTCATTCGACGGCCAACACCGCGGTTCCTGGTGTGTCCGCTGTGCCGTGCGTGTGATCATTGCTTGTACAGCCCTCTCGCAGTGTCCGGAGCAAGTATGGTGGGTCTGACACACCGGTGTCAATGTGTTCTTTTTTCCATTTCCAGGAGTGTAGTTGAATATTGCAGGTGTCTCAAGTGCAGATTTTTCAGCGCTCATTTAACTTTAGGACTCTAAATCTCAGAATGAACAAAAATGACCTTGTACCACTATTGAAATAATTCCTTCATATTCGCTAGCGATACAGGTGAAATATGTGTACAAATATTTGTGAAATAAGTTAAATATGTGTGACATGTATGTGATATGTGCGTACGTGGGCAAAGCCACGGATAAAAAGCTCCTACTAAAACCCAGCGTCGATTTCAACCAAACTTGGCACACATGCTACTTATTATCTGGGAAGAATTACTGTGACGTAAGAACTGTCAAGCTCCTGTCGGGATAGGGGAGGGTAGAGGGAGAGAGGGTGTTGGAAAGCGATGGACAGACGGAGAGGGGTAAAGAAGAGACAGACACTTGTAGGAGCGAGGAGGAGGTGGACAGAGAAATGAAGGAGGAGGCGATGGGCAGAGAAAGGGGTGAGGAGACTGACAGAGAAAGGGAACAGTAGAAGATGGGGAGGAAAAGGGATGAGGAAGAGATCGACAGAGAGAGGGAGAAAGAAGAGATGGGTTAATAAAAGGCAGGAATAAATGTATTCATAGGCAGTACGGGGTACTAAGCTAGTTTGCGTCATAAACAAAAAGACAAAGTAAAACAGAGATGGCATCAAAATAACGACTCTTAGCAAAGATTCATAAGAATTTATGTAGATTATATTTCACATTTAGATGATAGTTTAATCAACGGACATATAGGAATTCAAATCTTTATTATTTAATGTAAGAGGTATATTGACAGGGGTGTTATAAATGGTAACACTTGAAGTGTAGAAATATAAGATACCGACAGGATAAGGTAAGCATGTCTTAAGTTTAAATTTATATCTTCGAGTTGTTTCCTAAAATATTCAACTTTTAGCTTACCATTCAGAAATCAGGTTTAACAGATTTTATACCCCGATCAGTATTAGTACTTAACATAAGAAACAATGTGCCGTGATCTGAGAGATTATCGCCTGTTAATGTTGTAATTTGATTTTGTTCATCACTCCTGTCTCTAGAAACATTGTTTATTGAAATCTGTTTTCAGTTGTTTCGCTACCTAAGTCGGAAAGTTTACAGTTGATATTAAATTAAACGATAATGATATCAAACTTTCCTGGCACATTAAAACTGTGTGCCGGACCGAAACTCGAACTCGGGACCTCGCCCGCGAAAGGCAAAGGTCCCGGGTTCGAGTCTCAGTCCGGCACACAGTTTTAATCTGCCAGGAAAGTTTCATATAAGCGCACACTCCGCTGCAGAGTGAAAATCTCATTCTGACAATGTTATCAGTTACATTACATTAAATTCCTACAGGATTTTTTTTAACAAAACCTATATTAAAATAACCAGTAACAATATTTCTTTATTTTTTTATTAAATACGCGAATACAGATGGCGATGAGACAGTAATCCATTAAAATTTCCCGCAGATACTCAATATATTATTACCATTATGAAATGTTGGTTGTAAAATTCCATTTCTGACACATATGTTTGTAAGTGCTGCACTGGTCAGAAATTACTGTTATAGATGTTCTTAAATGTAAGTCAGTTTCTGATGAATGTTTCTGCATGTCTGCTTTACAGATTTACATTTAAATCCTATAACCATATATTAATGACAGCAGCAACTTGAAAGGCTAGTTTCTACATACCAGTACATACTGCACAATTTTCCGGGGATTAATACTTTGTGTACAGGGGAAGTGCAACAATAAAAAATGAAATATTGACTGTTTGATCGACGTAAAGTAGAAATTCCACCTAAAGCTAGTTACTGGAAAATCAAATGTAAGATTGTGATTTCTCCGAAGAATATTTAGGTAACGTAATAGGTTCATAAAAACTGTAGCTTGTAAATACCTCGATCGGCAGATGTTTAGATTGCTCGTCGGTCTTGAGCATTTACCAGAGAGCACACGAAAAATCCAAATGAGATTAACTTGTTTCATCACGGGATCATTTAATAAAGCCGAGAGTTTTATGGAGACGCTCATCTTGTTCCAGTGATACAGTTATGCAAGAGCTATCATGCATCATGGGGAAGTTTAATGTTAATATCCAAGAAAAATCAAGTAAGGTAAGAGTCCCTCGTGCATTCATCTCAAGAAAGCATTGTCAAGGAAAAAACAGAGAATTTCGATCTACTGCGGAAGTTAATCGACCGTCAGCATGCCCAGGCACCAATTGCAAATGGAACACGAAAAGAAAGCATGTGACTGTACACGATGTAGCCTTCGCCCCATTTAGTTATGAGGCTGTCGGAGTACAGATGTAGACGTACAGTAACACAGTAACAGTAACAGACAAACTGTATTGTTTTACCTTATAAAAAATCTAAAGTGGAGATGTGAACGAGCAGGAACACACCTAAAACATGGAAGTGGCACGTGAATACAATTCTAAAGGTAGTATAACAATATACTGAGTATGTGCTGACGGTTAAAAATTTGTGCCAGACTGGGACTCGAACCCAGGTTTCTTACTTAGCATGAGCAATGCTTTTTAATGTTTTTAAATTTTTTATGCAGAAGTCAGGTTTTTCCTTTCAACTAATGGTTCTTTAAAAATTAAGTCTTGAAAAGACTAAGTATTGTACTCTTTCTCCTCCTTTCTTGCCACTTAAAAAAACTAAATTAGATAAAAAGAACCTTTCGAATAGCAATCAAACTAGAATCGTAAAGAAACTTAAAGAAATATCTTTTTACTTGATTTCATTACTAAACTAAAACTCAGTGTTCCAGAATGAGATGAAATTTCCTGCTTGCTTTGGTAAACTTGAAATGAAGTTTCAAACATCACAGCTATTGAAACTTATCTATACCTGGTTACACGTTGGTGCCACTGGATTAAACCTGTTGAGTTCGTTATCCGATGTTCCTACGTGCAGCAAATTTTGATTTTTATCTTTGTATTCAGTTGTCTTCGGTTTTTAATAGGCTGAAGTGTCAGATAATACAACATTTGTAATGTGCTGCTTGACACAGTCTCGTCGATTAAATTTTTAGATGTCACGTTGCAAAGTAATATGACATGGAATGAGCAAGTAAGAATTGTAGTATGGAAGGCAAATGATCGAGTTAGATTTATTGGGAAAATTTTAGGAAAACGTGGTTCATCTGTAAAGGATACCACATACAGGACACTACTGTGACCCATTGTTGAGCACTGTTCTCGAAGCAAGTTAAGAGGCGGGTTGCTAGATTTGTTACCGCTAGGTTCGAAAAACACGCAAGTATTACGATGACGCTTCAGGAACTCAAATGGAAATCACTGGGGGAATGACGACGATCTCTTTCACTTTTGTGAAAATTTATACGAGGTGTACAACTTTGCTTCCGCCGTTTGCTGATAGATGGCGACAACGGTAAGTAGCGGACGAAAGAAACAGATCGCAGACGTCAGGCAGTTAGCTTGGACCTCGGTCAACATAACCTCATTCAAACATTAGTCCATTTGTGTCTGCATCATAAAGTTGTTCTTTACTGAAAATGTCAGTTTACGAGCCTAATTCTCGTCATTTGTGTGAGGTGTTACTGGTTTTTTTTCAATATGAATAAAACTGGCTGAGTCTCATCGAATGCTCTCAAGTACGTATGGTAAGGATGCTATTAGTGACAGAACGTGTCGTGAATGGTTTCAACGCTTCAAAAACGGTGATTTTAGCGTCGTAGACCAGCCGCGCGGACCGTGACAAGGCGCCTCAGACCTCGCGGCTCTTGGCGTTTATATTCTCAGTGCTGTTGTAGATAATCGTGGATGGCCTTAGGGTCGCGACTGAATGGAGAAACGGAATAGTAGTGGAGAGTCTTACTGTGAAAGGTGCCAGGCAGTATCTTAAACATCCTGGCGTTTCACATATGAAGTCCCGCATGGCAGCACATTTTGTACTCGCGCCACTGAATGTGTTGTTGTAATGCTATTTTGTTGGATTATCTCCTATTGGTGTCGCTAGTTTGTAGAGAGAATGGCCGGGAGAATGTTTCTCGTAATTAGTGGCTCCCGTGAAGATTCCTAAAATTCTAGTTTGATGCCCACATTTTTTCGATTTTGAATACGATATTTATGTACACCAACTTAACTGGAGAATACTTGGCCTCAACAGTATAAACTGTTTTTACCAGATGTGTTAGACACTTATTTGCTGGCCAACCAACCTCTCCCATGGCCTAGCATTTCAACCAGAGTGTATGCATGTGCCACTAGTAGGAGAGCAACGTCAAATTTTGCACAATGAACGAGAGACAGGTTAGTTTTGCAGGCTGCTGTATCACCAATGTGTGCCAGCTCGCAGAATAAACATGTGGGATCGCTATAGAGGATGGTTGTGGGTGGCTGTAACTAAAGCCACAGCTAACGATGAGAGTTGTTTTTGGTAGCAATGTCGTGTGTGTCCTGCTTTTCACCCTAATCGTAGAAATCTATGCAGTGTTAAGAGATAGGTAACTAAGTCACAGTCTGTCAAACATATGTAGGCCTTATGTTTGTGGGTGGAAATAGGTGACAATCTGGATGGGGTATCTCCTGAATAGTGATGTACAAAAATGGCTCTGAGCACTATGGGACTTAACTTCTGAAGTCATCAGTCCCCTAGAAATTAGAACTACTTAAACCTAACTAACTTAAGGACATCACATCCATCCATGCCCAAGGCAGGGTTCGAACCTGCGACCGTAGCGGTCGCGCGGTTCCAGACTGTAGCGCCTAGAACCGCTCGGCCATCACGGCCGGTGTGATGTACACTAGATGATCAAAAGTATCTGTATACTCCTCTGGAAAGCGCAAATGACAATAGATGGCACTAGAGGCTTAGCTGCCAGTATAAAAGAATGCTGGGGGTATCGTGTATCAGTGTTGAATGTCAACTGCGTAACAAATCTATTAGGAATATTTCAACCCTTCTATTGCTGCCCAAATCAGCTGATGGTGATGTGATAGTGATAGTGAAGTAAAACCAAGAACAAACAACAGCTAAAAGAAGACCGGCCAGACCTCATTTCCTGATGGGCAGGGATCATCGAACATTGCGGAAGGCGGTTGGAAACTCTCGTCGTGTACGTCTTTGTACACAACAGTAAGGAGAGGTGAGCTACAGAGTGGTGCGGCAACTGTCGTCGTAGAAAAGCTGGACAGGAGCAGAAATGATTGTTGTTGTTGTTGTGGTCTTCAGTCCTGAGACTGGTTTGATGCAGCTCTCCATGCTACTCTATCCCGTGCAAGCTTCTTCATCCCCCAGTACCTACCGCAACCTACATCCTTCTGAATCTGCTTAGTGTATTCATCTCTTGGTCTCCCTCTACGATTTTTACCCTCCACGCTGCCCTCCAATACTAAATAGGTGATCCCTTGATGCCTCAGAACATGTCCTACCAACCGATCCCTTCTTGTAGTCAAGTTGTGCCACAAACTTCTCTTCTCCCCAATCCTATTCAATACTTCCTCATTAGTTATGTGATCTACCCATCTAATCTTCAGCATTCTTCTGTAGCACCACATTTCAAAAGCTTCTATTCTCTTCTTGTCCAAACTATTTATCGTCCATGTTTCACTTCCATACATGGCTACACTCCATACAAATACTTTCAAAAATGACTTCCTGACACTTAAATCTATACTCGATGTTAACAAATTTCACTTCTTCAGAAACGCTTTCCTTGCCATTGCCAGTCTACATTTTATATTCTCTCTACTTCGACCATCATCAGTTATTTTGCTCCCCAAATAGCAAAACTCCTTTACTACTTTAAGTGTCTCATTTCCTAATCTAATTCCCCCACCATCACCCGACTTAATTCGACTACATTCCATTATCCTAGTTTTGCTTTTGTTGATGTTCATCTTATATCCTCCTTTCGAGACACTATCCATTCCGTTCAACTGCTCTTCCAAGTACTTTGCTGTCTCTGACAGAATTACAATGTCATCAGCGAACCTCAAAGTTTTTATTTCTTCTCCATGGATTTTAATACCTACTCCAAATTTTTCTTTTGTTTCCTTTACTGCTTGCTCAATATACAGATTGAATAACATCGGGGAGAGACTGCAACCCTGTCTCACTCCCTTCCCAACCACTGCTTCCCTTTCATGTCCCTCGACTCTTATAACTGCCATCTGGTTTCTGTACAAATTGTAAATAGCCTTTCGCTCCCTGTATTTTACCCCTGCCACCTTCAGAATTTGAAAGAGAGTATTCCAGTCAACATTGTCAAAAGCTTTCTCTAAGTCTACAAATGCTAGAAATGTAGGTTTGCCTATCCTTAATCTTCCTCCTAAGATAAGTCGTAAGGTCAGTATTGCCTCACGTGTTCCAACATTTCTACGGAATCCAAACTGATCTTCCCCAAGGTCGGCGTCTACCAGTTTTTCCATTCGTCTGTAAATAATTCGCGTTAGTATTTTGCAGCTGTGACTTATTAAACTGATAGTTCGGTAATTTTCACATGTGTCAACACCTGCTTTCTTTGGGATGGGAATTATTATATTTTTCTTGAAGTCTGAGGGTATTTCGCCTGTTTCATACATCTTGCTCACCAGATGGTAGATTTTTGTCAGAGCTGGCTCTCCCAGGGCTATCAGTAGTTCTAATGGAATGTTGTCTACTCCGGGGGCCTTGTTTCGACTCAGGTCTTTCAGTGCTCTGTCAAACTCTTCACGCAGTATCATATCTCCCATTTCATCTTCATCTACATCCTCTTCCATTTCCATAATATTGTCCTCAAGTACATCGCCCTTGTATAGACCCTCTATATACTCCTTCCATGATTAGCGAACAAATTAACACAGTAAGCACAAGATTTATTTAACTCGTATTTCTCCGAGAATATGAAGACTCATTACAAATAGTAAGAAATAGAGTCCAGCTCACACGGTAGCAACAAGGAAGAGGCTCTCTGAACTAAGGTACGAACGATGGTGCAGGAGCAGCGACAAGGCGGCATCTGAACAGCGTCCAGTAGGGAAAGGGTCCGAGCGCGAGTGGGCTGTGCGGCTGCCGCCGGCTGTCCTATACTGCGGTGACAGAACACACTCATCCAGTGCCACTGTAACTCCCCCCAATCATAATCGAAAGACTTTGATGAATACTTAACTAACTTTAAAGGAAAATAAATATCCAACAAATTTAGTTGGAAGGAAAGGCCACTGCGGGCGTGCACCATTGAGCACCATCGGATCCCGTACGACCGCTGTAGGCGTATGACGGAAACTTGCAATTCCATTGCAACTGTGACGCCCGTGGAGTGGTATCGGCAAGCGACATCACGACTCCTGAGTACCGAGGTGCCACCAGAAAACCATCTAGCCACTGACTCTGTGTAGGGGTTAGGGGATTACAAAGAACCCCAATGGTCGAACAGCTCCTCTTAAGTGACCATTGTTAACGAATACATGATATGGTGTAAAGAGTGACGCCACTGGATACTGTATGACTGGAAACGATTCTTCTGGAGTGATAAATAACGCAATAGCGTGCGCCAATCCGATGGATGGGTTTGAGTTTGGCGAATGCATGAGGAATCTACTTACCATCACGTGTAGCACCAACAGAGAAGTGTGGATGACAGATAAGTGTGGAGGAGGTGCTGTCACTGTATATGTTTTTTTCGTGATTATGGTGTGGTCCCCTTATTGCACTTAAGAAAACGCTCGCTGATGAAGGGTAAGTGTGTATTTTACAGCGTTGTGTACCGTGTACAATAGCAGAACAGTTTGGAGAAGATGATGGTTCGTATCACCATGACAATGCAGTCTTTCATGAAGTAGCACCTGCGATGTAATGCTTTGTGGACAATAAAATTCCTGTGAATGGACTGGTCTGCCCAGAGTCTGGGCATGAACTTAATGAAACATCCCCAGCGTCCGATGTTACTATCTACTGTTTTCAGCTCTTGATGAAGAATGGACTACCAGTAACCTACAGACATCCGGACACCACATCAGCAGATCAAGAGCCGTCATAAAGACGAAAGGTTGGACACACCGATTATTTACGTCCACTAGTAGGTGTCCGGATACTTTTGATCAGAGTGTACGTATGGTCCGTTCTATTGATGATTACACTACCTACGCAGGCCTCCAAGCCTGACTCAAGCCTCCCTTGTCACCTGATGCTTCCGTCAACTGTTTGCAGCAGTTATACCAGAGGTTTCCACATGGCGTATATGAGAATAGAATAGCACCACTGGACGAACGGAGTAGGTGGAGGACCTTCGTTTTCCTTGCCAAAAGGGATGTACAGACGGAACCTGAACTCCACAGAGACCTCCAAAAGCGTCGAAGTTGCATTGACAGCTGTTTCAAAGTGAATATCTTTTTTTCCTCGCAACTTCTGACTAATCACCAACCACGCTGGAAGCCACGGCCTCGTCTACGTCCCCTATAAAGTCCGTTAAATAAGATCCTCGTCAGGTTAATGAGTAGAAAAATTTATTTGACAACAAAGTAAAACATACAATACATCATACATTGGACAAGAAAATGCAGTTACAATTAACATTACTTCCAGTCACCCCCGGCGTCGATAATTGCTTGGAATTTCCGAGGAATGCTTGAAATCAAGTTTTACATATATTCTCGTGGATGAGACCTCCAAAAGCGTCCAATTTGCATTGGCAGCTGCTTCAAAGTGAATATATTTGTTCCTAGCAACTTCTTTTTGATGTAAGACCGTACATTTTCAATAGTGGTAGCCTCAGGCTACTGTGAGGGCCAATCCAGTACTTTGGCGCCGGATCATTGTCCTCCTCCAACCTTCATTTTTGTCGGTGAACCAATGTTTGGCAGTCGGCATCCAACATCTCTGATAAACATGCAACATCTTCTGTGCACTAAAATTTTCGTTAAAACACCCGCGAATGTGTCAAGAATTCAAAGTAAACTAATGCTTTATGGACGTAGCATGAAGGACGAAGGTTTCTTTTACCATCTGTGTGTAATGCTGAACACTCTCTTACTTAACAAACTGTATCCACGATCAGCGAATCACACTCTAAAAACTCTCGCTCACTTCCAGGTAGTTGCGTACTTCGCAAGAGAACATATGCTGACGGAATTGGAAAATCTTACACGATAATCACCTTGACAGAACGTTACAAACTTTAGTCCAAAATTTACATTCCATTTTTTAAAAATTTAATCTTTATTTTCAGTACAATAACAAAAGCAATGCCTAACGTGAAGAACTGTGTGAGTAAATGCTGGGTATTGGGTGCCTATAACATTACAAGATTTCTCAAGTGGTGACACGCTCGTAAAACTCATTATCATCCCTCAGACTCTGAGAGAGGTCGATCATTGGCGTGAGAGAGTCGGAGACGGGAGCATCACACCGACAGAACGCACTGACTGTTGGCTACAGTGCAATTACATCAGAGCGTGTGGTGGTGAGATGCAGTCAGGACAACAGTGCGGCAAGAAGCGTGGATATGGAACAAAACTATTAAAACTACAAAACGAGAAGATAGTAGGATTATTCGAATGGCTCTTACGAATAGACGAGTGGCAACACCAGAAATCCCAGAGGAGGTAATGTGTCAGAATGAACCCTCGGAAGCAGATTACTGAAACCTGCATGCCGACCGCTGTGGATGAGTGATTCTAGGCGCTTCAGTCCGGAACCGCGCTGCCGCTACGGTTGCAGGTTCGAATCCTGCCTCGGGCATGGATGTGTATGATGTCCTTAGTTAGGTTTAAGTAGTTCTAAGTCCAGGGGACTGATGACCTCAAATGTTAAGTCCCTTAGTGATTGGAGCCATTTGAACCAAACCTGCATGACATCTTGAGTTTCCATCGTAATTTACCTTTAGGACCTTACCAGGGATAAAAGAGACTTGCAAATGTTGTGAAGCCATAGTACAATTGTATAACTTTAACGCCACGGCAAATATGACACACCATTGTCCAGGTGTGTGATGTATTTAATTTAAAAACACACGTCGCTAAGACATTTTCGCACTATTAAATATTATAAACAAGGAAAACGCAAATAACTTCTTATATTTCACATACTTTATTTCTAACGGTATGTCTTGATCACGCAATTTGTACAATTCACAATTACCGGTTTCGACCACTGCTATCCTCAGATCTCTTACAAATAGAAAAACAGCGGTGTAACGATCTAACCTGAATTACCTGAAGAAATTTCTACCTGAGACCTAGTGATATATAAAGAAATAAAAAATACTAACATGATTACCAACCATGCGTACCAGCCATATACAACAAAAAATATTCTGGTATATCAATATCGATCTATAGATCTAGATACATAGCAAATGTTGGTAATTTCCTGGGTACGTTTTATATACAAATAAGTAAGGTCAGTAGAGGGCACTAGTGCTAGGGTACTTGTGTAACCAGTACCGCAAACACAAAATTTAAAATGCAATACACGTAGTCATTAATTAAAATTATTTCATATAGGAAAAACAGCCTCTTACAATAAAACATTAACTGAAATACAATATATCGAAATAAAATCCACACTTAAAGTCTACATCTACACGGATACTCTGCAAATCACATTTAAGTGCTTGGCAGAGGGTTCATCGAACCACCTTCACAATTCTCTATTATCCAAATCTCATATAGCGCGCGGAAAGAATGAACACTTACATCTTTCCGTACGAGCTCTGATTTCCCTTATTTTATCGTGGTCATCGTTCCGCCCTATGTAGGTCGGTGTCAACGAAAAATTTTCGCATTCGGAGGAGAAAGTTGGTGATTGGAATTTCGTGAGAAGATTCCGTCGCAACGAAAAACGCCTTTCTTTTAATGATTTCCATCCCAAATCCTGTATCATTTCTGTGACACTCTCTCCCATATTTCGTGATATTACAAAGCGTGCTACCTTTCCTGGAACTTTTTCGATATACTCAGTCATTCCTATCTGGTAAGGATCCCACACCGCGCAGTACTGTTCTAAAAGAGGACGGACAAGCGTAGTGTAGGCAGTCTCCTTACTAGGTCTGTTACATTTTCTAAGTGTCCTGCCAATAAAACGCAGCCTTTGGTTAGCCTTCCCCACAACATTTTCTATGTGTCCTTTCCAATTTAAGTTGTTCGTAATTGTAATACCTAGGTATCTAGTTGAATTTACGGCTTTTAGATTAGACTGATTTATCGTGTAACCGAAGTTTAACGAGTTCCTTTTAGTACTCATGAGGATGACCTCACACTTTTCGTTATTTAGGGTGAACTGCCACTTTTCGCACCATTCAGATATTTTTTTCTAAATCGTTTTGCAGTTTGTTTTGATCTTCTGATGACTTTATTAGTCGATAAACGACAGCGTCATCTGCAAACAGCCGAAGACGGCTGCTCAGATTGTCTCCCAAATCGTTTATAAAGGGTGTTACAAAAAGGTACGGCCCAACTTTCAGGAAACATTCCTCACACACAAAGAAAGAAAATATGTTATGTGGACATGTGTCCGGAAACGCTTACTTTCCATGTTAGAGCTCATTTTATTACTTCTCTTCAAATCACATTAATCATGGAATGGGAACACACAGCAACAGAACGTACCAGCGTGACTTCAAACACTTTGTCACAGGAAATGCTCAAAATGTCCTCCGTTAGCGAGGATACATGTATCCACCCTCCGTCGGATGGAATCCCTGATGCGCTGATGCAGCCCTGGAGAATGGCGTATTGTATCATAGCCGTCCACAATACGAGCACGAGGAGTCTCTACATTTGGTACCGGGGTTGCGTAGACAAGAGCTTTCAAATGCCCCCATAAATGAGTCACGAGGGTTGAGGTCAGGAGAGCGTGGAGGCCATGGAATTGGTCCGCCTCTACCAATCCATCGGTCACCGAATCTGTTGTTGAGAAGCGTACGAACACTTCGACTGAAATGTGCAGCAGCTCATCATGGCGGTGAATCGAGGAAGTACAGTACATACTGACGAAACTAAAATGAGCTCTAACATGGAAATTAAGCGTTTCCGGACACATGTCCACATAACATATTTTCTTTATTTGTGTGTGAGGAATGTTTTCTGAAAGTTTTTGCCGTACCTTTTTGGAACACCCTATATAGATAAGGAACAGCAAAGGGTCTGTAACACTACACGACTTTGATTTGGCACTCAAAAGCTATGTTTTTCGGCTGTTTCTCAACAACGAATAAATATTTTTGTAAACGTAACGATGGAACTTATAAGTGCTAGAGAATAAACCGTTAAAATTCGAGCAATTTGCTGCGGTTAATTTTTTACATCCCTGCAGCTGACGGCACAAAGATGGTGAGAAATATTTTCTGCTGGTTTTATCAGGATCCACCCACGAACTAAGAAGTGCCTCAGTAAGCCCGTTAAGATGTCCGCACGACACATCTGGTGCAAGGACAACCAAGTGATTGTCTCCATTTGCCTAAGCAGGAGTAAGTTTGTAATATTCAAAAATTTGACCCTACACTGTAGGATACTTACAGTAAGACGATCCTTCCGTTGGGTCTACAGATGGTCTCCAGCCCAAGGACTATCCAGAACACTTGAGAACCCGATGTATTAGCCCCGAAATATCCTGCTTTTATAAGCGGCGATTCTGTAACACATTGAACATCGATATGCACTGAGGTGCCAAGTCATGGCGTACATCGTAACACCGTGTCGGACCTCCTTCTGCCAGCACAGTGCAGCAACTCCACGTGGCATGAACTCAACAAGTCGTTGGAAGTCCCCCGCAGAAACATTGAGCCACGCTCCCTCTATAACCATCAATAATTGCGAATGTGTTGCCATTGTAGGATGTTGTGCACGAACTTACTTGTCGATTACGTGCCGTAAATATTCGATGGGACTCATGTCGGGTGGTATGGGTGGCCAAACCATTCGCTCGAACTGACCAGAACGTCCTTCAAACCAATCGCGTACAACTGTGGTCCAGTCACATATTTGGGAACATGGAGTCCATGAATGGCTGAATATGGTCTCCAAGGAGCCGAACATAACCATTTCCAGTCAATGATCAGTTCAGTTGGACCAGAGGACCCATTCCATTCCATGTAAACACAGCCCACACCATTGTGGAGCCACCACCAGCTTGCATAGTGCCTCGTTGACAGCTTGGATCCATGGCTTCGTGGAGTCTGCCCACACTGGAACCCTACTGTGAGCTCTTACCAACTGAAATCGCGACTCATCTGCCAAAGTCACTGTTTTCAAGTCGTCTGGAATCCAACTGATACGGTCACGAGCCCAGGAGAGGCATTGCAGATGATGTTGTACTGTTAGAAAAGTTAGTGGTCTGCTGCCATAACTTATTAACGCCAAATTTCGCCGCACTGTCCTAACGGGTACATTTCTCGTACGCCCGCTTTGGTTTCTGCGGTTATTTCACGCAGTGTTGCTTGTGTGTTAGCACTGACAACTCTAAGCAAACGCCTCTGATCTGTTGTTAAGCGAAGGCCGCCGGCCACAGCGTTGTCCATGGGGAGAGGTAATGCCTGAAATTTGGTGTTCTCGGCACACTCTTGACACTGTAGACCTTGAAATATTAAACTCCCAAACGATTTCCGAAATGGAATGTTCCATGCGTATAGCTCCAACTACCATTTCGCGTTCGAAGTCTGTTAATTCCCGTCCTGCGGCCATCATAACGTTAGAAATCTTCTGACATGAAGTAGATGAGTACAGATGACAGCTCCGCAAATCCACTGCCCTTTTATAACTGGTTTACGCGATACTACAGCCATCTGTGTATGTGCATTTCACCATCCCATGACTTTTGTCACTTCAGTGCAAATCACACATCTGGAATATAGGTGCGTTATAACCTCAGTACTGATATACAGCCTTGCACGATGCAGAGCCAGATTCGACTGGAATATTAGCATTCCACGGTGTTCAGGGATTTGTATGGCATTTCTCTATGGTAGTCTGACCGACCCCAACGTACTCGTTCTGGTGAAAGGTCACAGGAAAGAAAGATTCTCAAGAAGCACAACTCTCCCACTCATATAACCATGGAATGGAAAGTATTGTATTTGACAACAGGATTGATATGGTAAATGTTGAAGGTAAGCCGAATACTTGACAGTGTTTGGCAAGACTGGTAAACCTTGTTACGACTTGGTTACCAAATGGCATATTAGAGAAGGCTAATCAAGAGCCCCACACTGCATTTTGCACCACAAACGCGTTGAACGATTTAGAGATCCTTCATTCATTGTTCTGCCCAGTCTCTTGATTTGTCACCTGTAGAACATGTCTGGGATGGCCGGCCGCGGTGGTCTCGCGGTTCTAGACGCTCAGTCCGGAACCGCGCGACTGCTACGGTCGCAGGTTCGAATCCTGCCTCGGGCATGGATGTGTGTGATGTCCTTAGGTTAGTTAGGTTTAAGTAGTTCTAAGTTCTAGGGGACTGATGACCACAGATGTTAAGTCCCATAGTGCTCAGAGCCGTTTGAACCATTTGAACCATGTCTGGGAAGCGACAGGAAAACATATTTTCATACCAGCCTCCAGTTAGAAATCACCATTAACAGAAGGATCATTTATTTCGGGCACGCCACAAAATTCCAGAAGATGACATTCGGAGGCACTCTGTAAGCATACTGCTACCATTACAAGGGTATGTTCGAGCCCGTGATTGCCATGGCAATCATCTTTCATATATAGTTTGCCAATGGATATCAGTTCCGAATGGAACTGCAGTTTTATCATTTAATACCAGCCATGAAGTGAAAATTGAGGATCTATGGTATGACAAACGTTTGGATTTAGGAAAGGTAACGGCACAAGAGCGGCAGGTCTGACTTTGAGATTCATAATAGAAGACTAACTTCAATGCTAAATAAAGACACCATAGGACCTGTCGACCTAAAAAAGCGTTCGACAATGTAAAATGGTTCAAGGTTTCCGAAACTGTAAGGGAAAGTATGTGTAAGCTGTAGTCAATAATCAAGGAGGAAAAACTAGACTGGAAGGCAGTTAAATGTATACAGGGTCGCCAGAAAAAGCGTGAAAATCTTGCAAAGGTGTTGCAGGAGATGTTGTGCTGAGAAATAATTGTCAAGAAAAAAATTCGATACGTTGCGCCGTTTCCGAGTTAACATTGAAGTTAACCAATCAGGTCGTCACGAACGCATATTCAAACAGCCTGCCAGAGACAGCGTCGTCAAACGTGTTCTTCGTTTGGTTTTCCCAGACCGCACAACCAGCTTAAATTTATCAATTCCTAAAAAAGCACATTTTAATTGGTAATGAGCATTTGAATAAGTGACAATTCGCGGACCCACAGATGTCTGTGTCTTACCGCATTTTAGAGCGTGCAAGTGCTTGAATTGCGCGGGCGACGACCCGATAGGCTAACTTCAATGCTAAATAACTCGGAAACGACGCAACGTACAGAATCTTTTCAACAATTATTAAACCGAAGGAAGGTGAAGGAACGATGAGCAGCAGAAATGAGAGTAACGATAAACTTTAGATCAAAATTAGTGACCACGAAGCAGACGAAATGGAGGAATTCTGCTATCTTGAAAGCAAAATAACCCATGAAGGACGAAACGAGAAGAACGTAAAAAGCAGACTAGTACGGGAGTAGAGGGGGCTTCTGGTCGGAAGTAGTCTACTAGTATTAAACATTGGTCTTAATTTGAGGAATAAATATCTGAGAATGTACCATCGGGCACAGTATTGTACGCAAGTGAATCATGGATTGTGGGAAAACCGGAAAAGAAAAGAATCTAAGCGTTTGAGATATTGTGCTATACGAGGATTTTGAAAATTATGTTGACTGGCAAGGTAGGAATGAGGACGTTCTACGCAGAATCGCTGAAGAAACAAACATATGAAAAACTCGGGCAAGAAGAGAATGGTATAGGAACAAAACAGAAACAATTAAGGCGATGGGTGCCACTGATCCCTTCAGTATAGATGGACACCAAACTCGAACTCTTACAGAAATCGGCTAGATACCGCGAGCAATGGGGCTAATGAGCAGGGGCACTATATCAGCAACGTGTGGTATAACTTGAGAATTTGGGTCTGATGGGAGGCATGTTATCGTAGTCCGTGCAGTTGCAGTGATCACTGTGACCGGATGGCATAGTGGTCAGCATATCTGCCTAGTAAGCAAGAGACCCGGGTTCGAATCCCAATCTTCTTCTTCTTTCTTCTTTCGCTTACGCCATAGTCCCTTAGCGATAGCAGGGTCGGCGTGGTTACAACGGATTTGGCAATGTTAGTTTTAGGGATGGCCGGATTCCCTTCCTGCCGCCACCCCGAATCCCCCAGGGTGGAATCAGTGTACCCCAACTGTCTGCGTCTAGTGTAACTTGTGAAATAGTGCGAACGTGTTTCAAATGTCTGCGACGTGTGTAACTGAGGCTGAACGTGGGGACCAGCCCGGTATTCACCTAGCGGGATGTGGAAAGCCGCCTAAAAACCACATCCAGGCTGGCCGGCAAACTGGCCCTCGTCGTTAATCCGCTGGGCGGATTCGATCCGGGGCCGCCGTGCCTACCTGAGTCCAGGAAGCAGTGCGTTAGCGCTCTCGGCTACCCTGGCGGGTCCCGGGTTCGAATCCCAATCCAGTACAAATTTTCAACTTGCCCCATTGACATAAACAAAAGGCCACTGACAGCTAATATCTTTAATTGCTTCGTGTCTTGAGAGGACAAGGTGATAGGATAATTTAGTGTGTAAAGACATGAGGGAATAAAGTTTAGTTAGGCTGGTATTACACTATCAAATTTCTTTGTCAAATATCTTTGTCCAATATCTTTGTCAAAGATATTTGATGGTGTAATAGGGAACTTTGTCAAATGTCGTCCAATATTTGATCAAATCTAGGGCCTCACTGTAGATTTGATCAAAGAAGTTGCTTGTCTTCTGTTCACTGCAGTGTGACATGTTCACACATGGAGCGCTAGCATCGCTGCATTCTGTCGTCTGTAGTGTTTTTATAAACATTGCGGGTAAATACAATTGGTGTGTGCCGACAACTACAAAATTAATAGAGATGTATGAAGCTGATGAGCTGCTTTACAACGTGAGGCACGCTGAATATAAAAATAGATTACGAAGATTGGAGACTTGACCTGACCTAACCTAACCCTCTCCTGTAGCAAGGAATCGGAGTGTTACAGTGAGCCTGTCCTCGGCAGATGTAGCAGTTCTTAAATGAATATTGTGCTTTGTGATATGAGGATACACTTCAACGAGCACATACAGAAATGTATGCTCATCCATTCTTAAATTATTGATGTACGACTTGACGTCCTCCACTATAAGCTCACGTAACAAGTTTTGTTGAATACTTTTATCGTGTCGTCGTAAAACCCACGGCTTCACCCAGGTATGTTTCCTTTTTTTTTCCCCCCACTTCTCTTCCGCATATGCACACAGTGCAATTGTGGTACATGCAACTGCTGCGGTTAATAACAAGTTGTTGTTGTCAGCCATCTTGAACTTTTGACGAAAAATATGATGACAGTGTAATACCCCTTCTAGCGCTACGTCAAAGATCTTTGTCAAATATATTTGACGGAATATTTGATCACATCTTTGATCAAATCTTTGACAAAGAAATTTGATAGTGTAATACCGGCCTTAGACGCTAATGTTAGTGTGGTACATGGAGGTAGAGTACTAGCGAATATCTGGTAGGACTCAGGGATAATGCTCTCAAAAATGTTGAGAATAACTGCTCTGGTGCCATTTGTTGTTGTTGAAAGTACACCGTCCGTTTCTAGACACATGTTCAGAAGATCTACAGGATCCCTGCAGTTTGTCGATTTATTAATGTTCACCGTATATATATATATATATATATATATATATATATATATAGAGAGAGAGAGAGAGAGAGAGAGAGAGAGAGAGAGAGAGAGTGAGAGTGTAAAAACTAAACCACACACTGGTCAATACCTTATTTGTGTATTTCCAACCGTTGATTTAGCTACGAAAATTCAGAAAAAACCCAAGCTCTAATTTCTAGGGAGTCTTTGTTCTCGCTCCACTCAAACTTTTGGCCAAAAAAAAAAAAATTGAAAATTTTCTCGAAGTTTGATATATAAAATACTGGTGCTTCACAGTGTAACACATTCTATTTCTAATAGTGTGATTACAGCTCGCAACGACGCATCCGGAAAACAATGAACTGTTCGTGTTCTGGAGGGGGAGAAATTGCGGCGCAGAGCACCTGCCAAGTGAGAAAGGAGCGCTCGCGGTGCGTGTTGCTGGCGAAGTAGGGCGAGGGCGTGGTTCCTTCAAATGCAGAGGTCCACGGCAGCAAACAATTGGAGGCCTGGCCAGCCGCATGACTAATAGAGGAGCGGATCAAGCGACGCCGCTGGGTTGCGTAACGTGGCAACCCGACGCTCGTGCCGGGCCCGCCGCCTCAAACATTGACGGCCGCCGCACAGCCATCCAAATTCGCTGCGGCCGGCAGACGGCTGGGTAAAAAAATTGGGTGGCAAAATAATTCATGCGACCTTTCCCCGTGTCGCACGGCGCAAAGGGAAACAGCCGGCAGAAATAGATGACCGCCGTTTGCGGCTCGCTGCGTGTCCTTTCTGCTGCCGCAACAACCTTCTTCTGTTTGGCGACTGGGCCGTCGCACGCCAGGTTGACGGTCGCAAGATCTGCAATTTACGTGTTTAATATGGCAGGTTTCCAAAACTTCCCACTGTGTCTTAATGAAAGTCGCAAGGCGTGAAGTGTTCCAGCTGGTGAACGTCACTGCATCTCCAAATATCTGAGTGACAGAGGTGGTGCGCTCTCTCTCCTTCCACAATTTCTCTCCTTTAGCGCCACACCCCTCGTACCTCTGTCTCCTTACCCAACATCCAAAACCCCACACCAATTAATTGTATGTGTGAAATCTTATGGGACTTAACTGCTAAGGTCATCAGTCCCTAAGCTTACACACTACTTAACCTAAATTATCCTAAGGACAAACACACACACACACACACACACACACACACACACACACACACACATGCCCGAAGGAGGACTCGAACCTCCGCCGGGACAAGCCGCACAGTCCATGACTGCAACGCCTTAGACCGCTCGGCTAATCCAGCGCGGCACAAATTAATTGATAGCGAAAACTGAAACAGTTGAAAGTCCATATTTACGTATGCGGACTGAATCAATGAATGAAAATTTGTACCATGGCGGGGGTTCCCACCCGGACCTCACGGTCACAAGACAGATGCGCTAACCACTACATCACTATGGCTTTGCACAGATGAATGGACTACACAGCACACCTCTCTCCTCAACCGAAATCCCCATTCACGCCTCAGGCGATTTGGTAAGCCCTCTAATATGGATCAGCATCGCAGAGGCTCTCCAACTGTACTGGAATAGCACCTCAGCAACGAACCGAAACGATGGTCCTGTCAGAAAACCGGGCATAGTTGCTTTAATCAAGTTAAACTGTATGGTTCCAGAGGCATTTTCAAGTCTCAACCATCTATGATGTGTATGTAATTTGGATTGAGGAGGGAGTGGTGTTATAGTAGTCTGCCAATTGTGTAAAACCGCTTTATTGATACAATGATTAGTGCACCTGCCTAGTGAGCAGCATACCTGGGTTCGAATTTCAGTCTTGGTTCAAATTTTCATTCATCGCTGCTGTCTGCATATCTACAGCATAGATGTTGAAAGGTCTTTGGAACCATATACTTTCAGTAATTATTTAACTCCTATTATTTTCTATTTAATAATGTAACAAAATTTATTTTCCTTTTCTAAAATTTATTTTTAGTATCACACGTTTTTTTGTACTAGGCCGTGCTGAAGAGCAATTCCTCCGAATTTTTTATGTGAAAACTCTTATTGCTTTTTAAATAAAACAAACGCTATTTAAGTTCTACATCTTTATTTCTCAACATAGTAACCCTCGTGACGAACACATTTCTCCCAACAAGAGACCAGTTTGCTGATACCGTCACTGTAGATTGCGCTTCATCGTTATCAAAGCGAAGTTCTCGACAGTGTACTTTAAGTTTTGGAGACGGGTGAAAATCGGATCGGGCCAAGTCGGGACTGTATGGAGGAGGATCGATGACAGTGAACCCGAGCCGTCAAATTGATGCACATGTCGCAGCGCTCGTGTGTGCTCCTCCACTGTCATGCTCAAGGAGAGGGTGCTCCATGAGTGGACGAACTCTTCGAATTCGAAACTCGATTAAAGTATGCTGTTTCTCATGCACCGACATTGTTACGTTATACACCGCCATATTACACGCTACAGTTCGGAGGCAGCTAGTGGTAGAGGGCTGCATATATGTAGACATGAAGAATAAACATGTAGAATATTAATAACTTTCATAGGCCTCCGCAATGGCGGGGAGATGGGGAGGGTTTGGAATAGGGGTACTTGCTCCTTCCTGGAATCTAGGTACAGACATTTTATTCATTAGTGAATTATCTAGAATTTCTATCAATCATTGTCTGCGATGCCACTAAACTGCTGATTTAATATTTCCAACCGCGACGAGAAATATTGCAACTTCATCAATCATTGTATATCTTCGGTCTTCTTAGTTTGTTCACGGGAAATATGCTGATCCCTTGGCGCAGGAGCAGTTTCGACGTTAATATGCATTCAAGATGGATAAGAACCTTAACAGAACCGTTCCGAAATAATGTCTTCAATCTTTGCTCTGTCGCTTCCCGGTTAAGCCCGTACCTAGAAGAAAGGAACCGGCCTAACACCCTGGCCCAGGATTCCGCCACCGATTTCCAACAAATAGCCATGGCAGCAGCACTTGCGTCTGTCATCCCTGCCCGACTCCCCTAAGGACGCTCCCTCTCCCTGAAGCACAAGTGGTTGACAGCATTTGTTTTCCGTTTATCTATGGAAAAAGAAAACCCATAATGACTTGCACATTCTGCACTCAGTTTTACTCGACAGAGCAAATGTACACACGTAAGAACACAGTCATGCTGTATTCTGGGTGCGTACATCTATACTTAATTCCTAATTACCATTTTTTGCGTTAGAAGAGAATAAAAACTTCCGACGTTCCAAAGTGGAAAAAATTTGCTCTCCAAGACTGCTACATTCTCAAAGTCTATAAGTGAAACACAGCATCAAGATACTGGCCCTGCTCCACCTATCCATTGTGGACCATATTAGCAAACCAGCGAAAAAATGCTACTATCGGAGCACAAAGAAGGCGAATATTCTCTTTTTATTAAAAGACAACCAAAAATGTGGGGTACTAGCTACTTTATTCTGTTTTCATCCCCTTTAAAAATTTTCCCAAAAATAGTAGCATGATAACGTATTCGCGCTCCTTCTAACATGCAACCTGGTTCTCACTCGCACCCACTAGTCCATCGTTGTACCACATGCCCATCCACTCTCAGTTACCCATTCTCAATCATTCGGCCCAACTCACTGTCATTATCTCACTGTCTCCTGGCTCACAACCACAGTCGCCTTTGTTCTGCTCTGCCACAACTGTCTCCTCTGCCACCGCATCCCTCTTGTTCCCTCTCAGTGCTAATATCACATTCACTCCTTCCAACTGCTGCTGTCTCTTCTCACTGCACTCTCTCTCTCTCTCTCTCTCTTTCTCTCTCTCTCTCTCTCTCTCTCTCTCTCTCTCTTCCTCGTTGTCATTGTCAAAGCCTCTGTCTCTCACCCATTTCCGCTTCCTCCTTGTCTTTATTCCTCTCCCACCGGCACTTTTCCCTTCACTCTTTTACTGGCACAGTTCTCTTACTGTCTACTGTGTTTCACTGCCACGGTGTCCCTCTCTTTCTACCGCCATTCTCTTCTTCGCTCTTTCTATACCACAACCGCTGTCTTCTATCGTCCAGTATTTATTACTTCTCTGTCTCTTTCCCGCTACCACTGCCTCCTTCTCTCTCAGTATAAAAAAGCGCAGATATGTTTGCATGCCAACAGTTTTGCTTAAAGGTGCTGCTGAACGTAGAATGAAGCAGCTGGTACCCAACTTTACAGTCAGTCTTTTTGATAAAGAGGAGCATATTCGCCTTTCTTGTGCTCCAATGAAATCATTTTTCCGCTGGTTCCCTTCTTTTCCCTGCCACAGCAGGGCCTTTCAGTCATATGAAAATAACTTCATGAGTCAGTAAAATTTTGATGGTTTACGTATGTGAAACTGAAATAACGCGAAACTAACCTCAGTCGGATTTTCCGTGCTTCCGCGCTTCAGTACTACAGTATGATGTACCCAGAACCCTTCTGATGACAACAGAGTCACTTTATGATTTTCGCCTCACACTGGACTTTACAAGCGTATATTACATGCATAAGTAGGGTAAATTTGAACCTCTATGTCTCCGATAAGAGCAGACGTATCTAAAAAAATTTTAAAGTTTGTTAGAGATCAGAATCTTAGGAAAATATCGTAAAAGCTATAGCCATTTGCTGTGCACAACCGTCTTGGAATCCGCGACTGGTGTTGGGTCCGATGCTAACGGCGAAAAAAGAATGAAAATGCTTTTTTGGGATTTTCTCGGGAACCACCCATGAATTTAACCAAATGCATCATTCATTCTCGGGTATACCAGTCAGTTTAATTAAATCATGTGTTTATCACGGTATACCCGTCATCAATCAATCTTTTACGTGCATATTTTACTTATACGAGCATGGTAACTTCGAACCTCTGTATCGGAAAGGGACAAAGATATCAAGAGATCTGGATCATAGGAATATATTGTAAAAAGATCAGCAATTTTCTGTGCATAGCCATCTTGGAATCCTCGGCTGAGTTTTGGTCTGCTGGCGACGGCTGGAATGTAGTAAATAATATCTTTTCTTAGGATTTTCCGAAGAACCGCCCACATTCTAATCGTGCCTCCCTAAGTACTATCAAGTCCGCCGTAGACCACATCAAATGCGAAACGAACCATACGACCTGCTCCGTTTGCCTAAGCAGAAGGAAGTATGTAATATTCATTCTTTGACCCTGTACTGTAGGATAGTGGCATTAAGACGATCCTTATGTTGGGTATACAAATGATCCCTAGCCCAAGAGCAATGCAAAACACCGGACCCTACCTCTTTACCATCAATAGAACCCGAGGTATGAGCACTGGAAATCCCGTTTTTATGCGCGGCGTTCTGCAACATACCCGTAAGCGTGGTGTCGCATGTATACCGATTCGAGACGGCGCCGGAATCTCACTCGTGCGCTGGCTTAGACTATGTCTTAACGGTGAACGGCAGTTTCCCATCTTCTTTACTTACAACGTGATCATTCCAATTAATTTCCTCGTAGACTGTTACACTCTAGTATTTCTATAAGTTTACTGTTTCCATTTGTGGGCCTCAATAGACCTAGGATACTAACTTCTGTGATGTGTACATTTCAGAACAAGTTGCTAATGTTTGCATCACTTCGAAATCTCAACATAATCGGACAGAATATTTCCACAGATGTTTTTCGTATAGTATTTCATTAGTGCATCTATTGTCTGCGATATGACGTCATCTGCAACTCGATATCGCATCCCAGCTTCTAGTAACCTGCTCCCGACAATTCGTCGTGACTCGTTGTGTGTAACCGTTGCCCGGATTTCAGCTGTTGTCATATGTCTATTGGTGAGAGATGGTTGGACGATCTTACGATCTTCTTGTAGTATAGTCGTTCTGGAAGAACCCACTCCTTGTTGCCACACTGTTCCAATGAGTCCGTATCATCATCACCCGTTCTGCGGTCATTGCACTACAGCCAACTGTTAGTGTGATCTATCAGTATGACGTTCTCATGTCTCTCATGTCAATGTTCGACCCTTCATCAGAGTCCAAGATGACATAAGATGACGTGCACGACCTCTGTGCCTTCCGTGTTGCCATATCCTCTCTATAAGGTCCAGTAACAAACACATCCTGTAGCTAACATGTTCTTGTTGTGTTGAACTCGTACACAAAGGTAGAGGTGAGCTACAAAGTGGTGTGGCAACTGTCGTCATAGGAAAGATGGACAGGAAAAGAAATGATTAGCGACCAAGTGAAAACAGCAAACAGAATATTTGTGTGTGTGAAATGTGTATGAAACCGGGGACCTAATAACGACGTAGAGGCTTCTTCCCGCCGTAGCCCTCAGTGGTTCACAACCCCACTACAGGCCACAGAAGTCAACCCACCCCACCGCCGCCATACACCGAACCCAGGGTTATTGCGGTTCGGCCCCCAATAGGCTCATACCAGACGACTGTAACCACAAATGTTTGCGTGGTAGAATAATTATGGTGTACGAGTATGTGGAGGCAGTGTTTGCGCAGCAATCGCTGACACAGTGTAACTGAGGCAGAATAAGGGGAACCAGTCCGCATTCGCCGAGGCAGATGGAAAATCGCTTTAAAAACCATCCACAGGCTGGCTGGCTGGCACACCGGACCTCGACAGTAATCCGTCGGGCGGATTCGTGATGGGGACCGGCACACCTTCCCGCTCGGGAAGCAGTGCGTTAGACCGCGCGGCTAGCCGGGCGGGCAACAGAAGATTTACTTGCATTTCTCCAAGAGTACAAAGACTCGTTACAAATAATGCAGCTAGAAATAAGAGTCCAGCTATCAATGTCGACAAAGATGATGCTTTCCAAATTAAGCACAAACGATGATGTACAATTGAAGAGGCTCCAAGTGCAAGAGGGTTGTCAGGCCGCCGCCTGCCGTCGTATATTGTGACGGCAGAGGGCGCACATAGTCCAGGGCCGCTGGCGCAAGGCTAAGTGGGAGCGCACCACTGGGTCCTCCAGAATCCGCGCGACCACTATCGCCATCTAACAGAAACTTGCAGTTCCGTTGCCAACTGTGATTTCCATGGGGTGGTAACAATAAGTGATACCACATTTCTCACACCGGTTTTCGTTTGTAGAGATGACTTTTTCGATACCCGAAAATAAGCTCGTGTAAGAACACAATTCCAAATACACCTGACAGCCATTATGTTCTTTGACCAATCGTCATCTGTATAAATCACTTTTCTTTCCAGAACTGAAAACACGCTTGCATAAGATTGCACTCTTAATCATGTATCCCATAGACATGGCAATACTGGTGCAACAATTTGCTAGCGTTACGTTAAGGAGTAAACGTTGAACTTCAATAATGTCCATTGTAGACGAAATTAGTCAATGAATATGCAGTGGTATAAGATGATGTCAGTGCAGCCGTTCATATGTACTGAACCTGCAGTGTAATTAACACATAGCGACAATTCATTTTATTTCATTCCAGTTCCTTCTGGTAAGAAGGCCACGATCTTCGAGCGACTCCGTTCCCCGAGTGGTATTATTTTCACATACCTCCATGGAAAAATATCTAGTTGTGGTGTCTGGAAGTTATAGGTGCAAACACCGGTGATAGTGAAAGTTTGAATCGAACCTGGAGGTGCACTCAGATAAAGTAATAGTTAAAGCGACAGCTCGCGAATTGCAGGATAACTGGATTCAAATCTTGGCCTGTCACAAATTTTCGCTTGTCATTACACGTTCATCATAACGTCAATTCATATTGCATATTTCCGGTCACCTTAATGTGATCATCAATGCCAGGTGGCAGCACTAGCAGTCGAGAGTATATAAAGCGTGCAGTTGTTGCCGTAACACGGAAACGGAGCGATTTTTCTGACGTTCGAAAGGGCGTGATCACTGGCTTTTGGACCAGAGGTGGAAGAATTTCCGGAATGGCTACGTTTGTAAACTGTTCGCTTGCCGCCGTGGTAAAGTATACCATGCGTGGCAAAATGGCGCTCTCCAAAACTGGTGCTGAGATAACTGTGAGGCATCACAGGACACAGACGAAGAGTGAATGATTGCTGCGAAGATGTGTACGGGCGAAAAGACCTGTCATTACTGAGTGACTGGTGAACCAACGGGCTGCCAACAGTGTCTCATCAAAGACCGTGCAGCGAACGTTGATTCATGTGGGCCTCCACAGCAGGCGTCTGGGTGATCCACTCATACCAACAGTGGTTCATCAAAGACGAAGCCTTTAATTTGCACACCAATACCGCAAATTGACGTCCGCTGAGTGGCGACAGGTGGCCTTTGTAGATGAATCACATTTTGCGCCCCATCGGACGCATGGAGTGAAACGTGTGAAAGCAAACACCCTGCAACCATCGTCAGAAGGGACCAGGCCGGAGGTGAAAGTGTTATGGTCTGGGGAACTCTTTAGTGGCATTACCTGGGCGTTCTCGTCGTTCTGGAAGACACAGTGGGTCAACGGAAGTCTACATTTATCCCTGAGGACTAAGTCCACCCCTATATGCAATTTGCTATTCCTTGGCACGATGGCATACACCAGCAGGACACAGACCACCACGATGAGTTAAACCCTGGCCACCAAACTTCCAGGATTTAAACCCAATCGAGAATCTGTGGGACCACCTCGATCGGGCTGTAGGCACTATGGATACACGACCGAGAACCTAGCGCAGCTGGCCATGGTGCTGGAATCTGCATGGCTCCACATCCCTGGCGGTATCCCCCAAAACCTCACTGACTCTCAACTATACTCTCGCAGCGGTCAGCGCTGCAAAAGGTAGTCATTCAGGCTTTAGAAGGGTGGTCCATTAATGTGACTGGACAGGGTACTTACGAGCCGAAACATCACGATCACTGCTCACTGCATGGTTCAAATGGTTCAAATGGCTCTGAGCACTATGGGACTTACCATCTGAGGTGATCATTCCCGCCGGCCGCGGTGGTCTCGCGGTTCTAGGCGCGCAGTCCGGAACCGCGCGACTGCTACGGTCGCAGGTTCGAATCCTGCCTCATGCATGGATGTGTGTGATGTCCTTAAGCTAGTTAGGTTTAAGTAGTTTTAAGTTCTAGGGGACTGATGACCACAGCTGTTAAGTCCCATAGTGCTCAGAGCCATTTGAACCATTTGAACCATCATCATTCCCCTAGAATTTAGAACTACTTGAACCCAACTAACCTAAGAACATCACACACATCCACGCCCGAGGCAGGATTCGAGCCTACGACCGTAGCAGTTGTGCGGCTCCGGACTGGAGCGCCTAGAACCGCTCGGTCACACCGGCCGGCGCTCAATGCGTGACTGAAAGCAACTTGGTGCGCGTTTAGAGTACGTGATGTAGTAAGGAAAATGTATAAGCGCGCTAGAGACGAATGAGGAATCATTCCATGGACCATATGATCCGCAAATAGAGAAACCCACTGACACAAGAGACTTTCACAAAGGGCCCAGTGCCTTGGAATGAACTTCTCAGAATGGTTCAAATAGCTCAACCTAACTAACCAAAGGACATCACACACATTCATGCCCGAGGCAGGATTCGAACCTGCGACCGTAGCAGCAGCGCGCTTCCGGACTCAAGCGTATAGAACCACTCGGCCACAGCGGCCGGCCATCTCAGAATGGTGAAGTTGGTCTACTGTTGGCGTGCTAACGTCGTGAGCATCTATGGAAAATGGATGACGGGCAGGGTGTTGGACGTCCGTGCCTCATCACAAAACGTGGGGGTCGGATGCTTACACATTGTCAAGCAAGATAGGCGACGATCTGTGGCAATGTGAGTGCAGTGCTGATGCTGGCACAAGTGTTTCAGAGCACTCTGTTCCGGATACAGTGTTGAACATGGGGCTCCATAGCGGACGACGCCCTACTTGTTCTGATGTTGACACGAATACATCGTTAATTACGACTGCACTGGGCATGGGATCATTGAGATTGGACCTTTTAGGAACGAAAACGCGGCACCTTGTCGGATGAACCACGTTTCATGCTACAGTATTTCAGTGGTCTTGCCTGAATATGCCATCATCCATACCAACACCTGAACGAAACATACACCACGCCTCAGAAGCTGACCGGAGGGACAGTATTATGCTACAAAGGACATTCATTTGCACATACATAGGACCTGTGGTAGTAACGAATGCATCATGACAGCTGCCAACCACATGCATATTACTGCAGGCCACATGCATCCCTACATGCTTGCTATCTTAGCCGATGGCTATGGCCTTTTCAGCTGAATAACAGACTGAGTGAGAAGGCCAAAACTGTGATACAGGCCCACAGCTTTGCGTCAACAAGCGACCGGCACGTATGTGATTCAACACGGTATTAAGCAGGTGATTAAATGTTTTCGTTTGTATATTCTTAAACAAAAATGAAGCATAAAGAAGGAATTATCCGATTGGGGTAGAAATCGGTAGATGTCATGTACATTACAGACAAACAAACGATAGCAATTTCATAAAAATTGGATGATTTATTCAAGAGAAAGAACGTCACAAATTAAGCAAATCAATAACGTGTTGGTCCACCTCTGCTCATTTTACAAGCAGTTATTCAGCTTGGCATCGACTGACAGAGTTATTGGATGTCCTCGTGGGGGATATCGTGCCAAATTCTGTCCGATTGGCGCCCATTACATGGTCAAAATTCCGAACTAGTTGAGGGCACTGCCCTTAATGCTCCAAATGTTCTCAGTTGGTGAGAGATCCGGCGAGCTCGCTGGCCGAGGTACGGTTTGGCAAGCACGAAGACATGCAGTAGAAATTCTCGCCATCTACGGAAGGGCATTATCTTGCTGAAATGTAAGCCCAGGATGGGAGGCCATGAAGGGCACCAAAACGCGGCGTGGAATATCGTCGACGTATCACTGTGCTCTAAGGGTATCGGGTATCACAACCAAAAGGGTCTGCTATGAAAAGAAATGGCAAGCCGGAATATCACTCATAGTCGGGCCGTGTGGTGGGCGACAGTCACGTTGGTATCCCGTCACTCCTGACACGTCTTCGCTGGTTATCAGGGCTCAATTCGAAGTGGGACTCATCACTGAAGACAGTTCTACTCTAGCCAGTGAGATTCCAGGCAGACGACGTGTTTGGAGACGCCCCTACACAGAAGGGGCATACCAACTTGACTGTTGCCTGCTGTACGGCCCGACAACCAGGATTGATATTCTGGGGTGCCATATCTTTTAATAACAGGACCCCTTTGATTTTCATCCACGGCACATTCACAGCACAGCACTACGTCGACCATATTCTACGCCCCGTTTAGTTACCCTTCATGCAAATCATCCTGGGCTTACGTTTTAGCAAGATAATGCCCGCCTACACACGGCAAGAGTTCCTCCTGCTTGACTTCGTGCTTGCCAAGCCCTACCATGGCCAGCGAGGTCACCAGATCTCTCCCCAATTGAGAATGTTTGGGGCACTATGGGTACGGCCCACTAGTTTTGACAGTCTAACACATTGACTAGAATTTGGCACGATATCTCTCACGAGGACATCTAAAAATTCTATCATTCGATGCCAAGTCGCGTAATCGCTTGCATAAAGGCGAGAGGTGGACGAACGCTTTACTGACTTGCTGAATTTGTAAAGCTGTTTCTCTTTAACGTATTATTCAACTTTTCTGAAATTGTAGTCATTTGTTTGTCTGTACCTGTAAATCACATCTATCGACTTATGTCACATTCGGGTAATTCCTTTGCGGTGCGTCGTTTTTCGTGTCTCAGTGCTTGCATATATAAAATACATGTGCTGACCAGTGGAGGTGTTATGAATCTGAAGTGACAGATATCTGAACAGCTTACACCGATATCATTTCATGCAATCTTAATTTATTTTCTATGTATTTCAATCGTTTCCTGAATCTTGTGGCAATTCTACATGATGATACCTGGTTGGGTTTGTAGCTGCGTTTTGTAGAAAAAAGAATCCACTAAACAGCTATATTTTTTTCCGAATCATGATAGTTGACCCGTTTTGGGAAGTTTATTTCCATTCTCATGCTGCCCGTTGTGCCAATATGACCCCACACCACACACAAGAAGATCACGGCATCTAATCCTTGTTATCAGTGGCCAACCACGCTACGAAAGCCATACAACACGTCACAGACATTTACTGGACTGCAATGGCTGCGACAAGTACAGAGACCTACCCATTTGGAGCCAGTGTCACAACCAGGAATAAATATGTGAGAATGTATGTTTGGCGCCAGGCAAGGACTGTATGAAAACAAAACAAAAATAAGAGAATTGAATCGTTTGAGATATGGTGGCATAGTAGGACGCTGGAAATAAAGTGAATTGTTTTAAAACTGAATTAAATGCAGTCTTGACATCATTAAAATGTTTATTGGCAGTGGTAACCGATTTCGGTCAAGATGTGACCAACTTCAGACCACATTACGCCATGATGCCAGGCAGTGACGGTGAACCGAGCAGGTATCGTGGATCCATGAAAGTCAACTGCAGTATAAAATATTTTACCAGGATCGCTAATATTTTCCACGAGAAATGTTCACAAAAATTACTTAGGTGAATTGTTGAGATAAGAAATGGGGATTTTCTCCGCAAAGTAGGAGAGGAGAGGAACATGTAGCAAATACTCAAAAGTACAAGGGATAGGGTAATAGGACATTTGTTAAGACATCAAGGAATAACTTGCGTAGCAATAGAGGAGCTATAGATGATATAAACAGTAGGGGAAGATAGAGACTGGAATATATTCAACAAATAACTGAGGACACTATGTCCAAAAGATACTCTGAGGAGAGGAATTTGTGGCGGCTCTACATCGTCAGAAGACTTATGGCCAATAAATAAATAAATAAATAAAAATCTCAACCAGTCCACGTTCTCACTTGAAACTTTAAAGACCGAACTGAAACTTGACCATGTTAAATTACATAGTACGTATACACTGAGGTGACAAAAATCATAGATTCCTCCTAGTGTCATGTTGTACCTCCTTTTTCTCGACGTAGTGCATCAACTCAGCGTGGCATAGACTCAACAAATCGTTGGAAGTCCCCTGCAGAAATCAGAAATATTGATCCTTTAGCCTCGATAGCCGTTCGTATTTGCGAAAGTGTTGCCAGTGCAACTGACCTCTCTCTATTACGTCCCGTAAATGTTCGATGGGTGGCCAAATCATTCGCTCTAACTGTACAGAAACCAATCGCAAACAATGGACCTGATGAAATGACATCTTTCGCACAGTGTGTTTTATAAAATTTGTGTCCATGGCTTCGTGGTGTCTGCGACGCTCTCGAAACCTGCAACCAGCTCTTACCAGCTGAAATCGGAACTCATCTGACCACGCCACAATTTTCCACTCGTCTAGGGTCCAACCGATACGGTCACGAGCCCAGGAGAGGCACTGCAGGCCATGTCGTGCTGTAAGCAAATGCACTCGCGTCAGTCGTCTGCTACCATAGCCCATTAACGCCAAGCTTGGCCGCACTGTCCTAACGAATACGTTTTTGGTTCGTCCCACATTTATTTATGCAGTTATTTCACACGGTGTTGCTTGTCGTTGGCACTGAAAACTCCACGCCAACGCTGCCGCTCTCGGTAGGTAAGTGAAGGCCGTTGGCCAGTGCGTTGCCCGTGGTGAGAGCTAGTGCTTGAAATTTGGTATTCTCGGCACACTCTTGACACTGTAGAGCTCGGAATATTGAATTCCCTAAAGATTTTCGAAATCGAATGTTCTATGCGTCTAGGTCCAACTACCACCTAGCATTCAAGGTCTGTTAATTCCCGTTGTGCGGCCATAATCACGTCGGAAACCTTTTAATATGAACCACTTGAGTACAAATAACAGATACGTAAATGCACCGCTCCCTTATACCTTGTGTATGCTATACTACTGCCATATGTATACGTGCACATCACTATCCTATGACATCTGTCGCTTCAGTCCGTTTGATAGAAATGAGTGCGAGAGAGAGCGCAGAACTAAAAATACTATCTTTAACCACAAACAAGCAATGAAAGAAATTAAACGGGATATTTCATTTCACTTCGCTTATTGGTAGCTTCAGTCATTTAACAAAGTGCAGGCTGTTGCAGAATTTTTTAACGATGTTGATCGCCCATATCACTCATCGGGGTGCGTGAGAATTAAATGTACATGTTTTTCTTCTCAGCCTTTTGTAACGTCTTTCCTAAAGAAATAAAAAGTTTCCTCCTTTAGCAAGAGGGGGTGGAATAGCGGTAGTATATTCTTCGTATCTTTGTACGCACGAAACCGAAAATAACGCCGGCCGGACGAAAGTTAGCAGGTAATTGACGCGTCTAATTTTGTGGATTGTCACAGAACAAAGAAACACACCGAGTCGTCCATTTTTGTGCGATGCATACGGAAAGTAAATTTTCGGGCTGCCGGTGCGTGTAATTGTCGAGCCTCGGCGTCGGGCGTCGCCCGCTGGGAACTCAGAAAGAGGTGAGCGTCCTTAATTAATGGCTCTTCGCCGTCGATGACAAATTCATGGCTAACCGCCGTGTTCATCTGTCATTAGCCCTAATTATGCCAGCTGCTTTTCTGAAAATTTGCCTTTTTTATTATCGAGGGTCCTTTCTTCGGCCACTTTCGTTGTGTTTTTTGTCTGATTACCTGGGCGAAAAAACTGTACTTGAGTAATCCATTTTTAAGCGAGAGTGATTTGTTCCGAGTTCGTTTTCGGAAGAAGATTATCCCTCAGAGAGACGAGTAAAAATTTAAGTATTGTAAAATTTTCTACATTTAAGTGGCAAAATAATTACATGATCAGGTTAATGACAGCACCAGTGAAACTTCAGAACATTTTACGGAGAGTTTGCTCGCGGGAGAAATGTAAAAGAATGAAGAGTGTCTAGTATCGACTCCTATTTTTAATATCCGTATTTAAACAATGATTTGAAAACATTATAAGTTTATGTATTTATTTATTTAATTAATTATTTATTCACTAGCTGAAAATACCCGCTTCTGTTGGTTTTTATTTTCATTTGTTTTCCTGAGTACTTCACAGATCACCCAAGGACATCGTAAAAATGAACATTCAAAAAAATCGTAGAAATATTTGTACTTCATGCCAAACAAAACTGAATGTTCAAAAATACTGTTATTCTTACGTCCACATAAGTATTCAACAACTGAGTAATTTGAAATAATTTACTCTGCCACTCATTCACTTCTTTATACAGCACCGACAACATTCCAAACAGTCGAGAACATTTCAAAACATTCAAAAATATTTCAGAAGGCTGAAGAAATCTCTGGAACTTTCTAGAACTATCCAGAACCGTCTAAAACACTCAAGAATATCCGGAAAGTTTTTAGGAACACTCCGGGATGAGCTAGAATGCTCAGCAGTATTCTACAACATTTAACAACGTTTTGGAACATCCAAAAACATTCGCTAACATTCAAAAATTTTAGTAAAAGCTCGAGAACGTTATAGATACATCTCAATTTTTCTCTTAAATACGCGTTGATGCGAAAAAGGCGGAAGATATCCTGGTGAACACCACTTCACCACTATTTCCACAGCCAAAATACCTACCACCGATCAGCCACTACTGTGCACGACTGGGGAATCAAGCAGAAGTAGCACCAGACTGAAAAACCAGCGATTGCCTATGGGTGGGTTTGGAGGTTCCGTAGACTTCTTCGCCAAATACTTTAGTATATATTCCAGCGAACTCGATAAACTTCCAGGTTTTCAGTTTCGTCGCAGTTCATATCCATACGTTGAATATCCTTTAAAAATGTTCGTTTCCAGGCGTTAGGTTTTCCTCTACTTCCGTATCCATACGTTGGTTTCCACAACGGTGTCGATTTGGAGGTTATTCCATGTTTCAAGCATAGAAGATGCCTCTCTAGTGCCTTCGTTCAGCAACGATTTTATGCAGGCTACGTAGACCATTTTTTCTCAGTACTTCATCATATGAAACGTGGTCGCGATAGACTGCCTTCAGAATTACCCTCCAAATGTCGTTGGTGAAAAAAGCTTTTCTGTCGATTCTGGCGACGTTTTAAAGGTTTCACATGCATATATGGCCATCGGTCGGTTGGCAGAGGAGTACAGACGAAGCTTTGTTCATACACTTGTAGTCTGACATATAGATCACATTCGTCTAAAGATACTGCAGAAGCTTTCCCATTTCTGATGGTGATGTCTGCATCTACGTGCCCGCTATTACAAATAAGGCTATTGAGATATGAAAATCGGTCAACGTCTTGTAGTACCTTCTCTTGAGCTATAAAATGAGTAAATACATTTCAAATTTTTATGCAGATTGTTTTTGTTTTCTCGTTATTTTATTTCTAACCCTTCACAACTGGCCATTCCACCCAGCTTGGTAATCTGGTGTTTCTGCCAGAAGAAAGATGTCATCGGCAAAATGTTGGTCCGTAAGACTAGGTTGCCTGTTCAAACATATAAACATGTTGGAGTTATCCATAGTTTTTCTCGTTATGAAATCTACGACTAATACGAAAATGAACTGAGGCAAAATTCATCCAAAACGTAAAGCGGTGTCTATTGTCAAAATCTTTTTAAAACCGAGGAGGTTTAGGTATAGTGCACAGCTGAATTCTTTGCATTGTTCTGTTACATTTTGCAATACCTGCATATAAATTACATTTGTTACCTTAATATTTAACGAGCAGTTGTATAAATTCTTTTGGTTTCTCGCTCTACAATAAGGTACAAGTAACTGACCGTGAGAAAAAGGATGATTCTTTCAAGTGAATAACACAATGTATAAACCGCCCACCGGCCCATGGGAGGGTCAACATTTGATTTTAAATTGGGTAACCCTTTCTTATCGCAGATTCGCAGTTTTTCACAGGAACTCCAATTCTTAAAGATGTGGCCACATCTCCCTTGTCCTTTTCAAATGCGAGTGAGTGTTAATCATTCGCCATAGAGAAGTTAAATTCTGAAAGCTTCGTCGTTAAGTTATTGATTAGGTGCACATCCTGAGGTGGGTGCTCACTCCAGCGTTCTTTCGACTTCTCGGTGACATCGACAACCTCTGTGACCCGAAGATCCACCAAAGGTGACTCGCGTGACTTCAGACGTACTCCTAGCTGATTCTGGAAAGCGCTGCTTACAAATAAATTCTTACGCGAGTATGTCTCCTTATTATATTTTACCTCGGCAGCCTTTCTTCTAATATTCGAAGTGACAAGAAAAGGCAAGGCAAATTAATCTTCGAGTTTTATTCAGTGCTAGCGGTTCAGGTTGGGGTACTTCCCTTGTGAGAGTAATGGAAATTACATCTACATCTACATGGTTACTCTGCAATTCATACTTAAGTGCTTGGCAGTGGGTTCATACCATTTTCATACTACTTCTCTACTATTCCAGTCCCGAATGGCGCGTGGGAAAAAGGAACACACAAATCTTTCCGTTCGAGCTCTGCTTTTTCTTATTTTATTATGATGATCATTTCTCCCTACGCAGGTGGGTGTCAACAAAATATTTTCATATTCAGAAGAGAAAGTTGGGTGACTTAAATTTCGTAAATAGATCTCGCCGCGTAGAAAACCGCCTTTGTTTCAGTGATTGCCACCCCAACTCGCGTATCGTATCAGTGACGACACTCTCACCCCTGTTGCGCGATAACACGAAACGAGATGCCCTTCTTTGCACTTTTTCTATGTCCTCCGTCAATCCTACCTGGTAAGGATTCCACCCCGCGCAGCAATATTCCAGCATAGGACGGACAAGTGTAATGCAGGCTGTCTCTTTAGTGGGTTTGTCGCATCTTCTAAGTGTTCCGCAAACAAAGCGCAGTCTTTGTTTCGCCTTCCCCACAATATTATCTATGTGGTCTTTCCAATTTAAGTTGATCGTAATTGTAATTCATAGGCATTTAGTCGAATTGGTAGCCCTTAGATTTGTGCGATTTATAGTATCCCAAAATTTGTCGGACTTCTTTTAGTACCCATGTGGATGACCTCGCACTTTTCTTTTTTTAGTGCCAATTGCCACTTTTCGCACCAAACAGATATTCTCTCTAGATCATATTGTAAATGGAATTGATAGTCTGATGATTTTACTAGACGGTAAATTACAGTGTCATCTGCAAACAATCTAAGGGGGCTGCTCAGATTATCACCCAGATCATTTATGTAAATCAGGAACAGCAGAGGGCCTATGACACTACCTTGCGGAACGCCAGATATCACTTCTGTTCTACTCGTTGATTTACCGTCTATCACAACGAACTGTGACCTCTCTGAGAGGAAATCACGAATCCAGTCACACAACTGCGACGGTACTCCATAAACGCGCATTTCGATTTACAGTAGCTTGTGAGGAACGGTATCAAAAGCCTTCTGGAAATCTAGGAACATGGAATCGATCTGAGAGCCCTTGTCGACAGCAGTCATTACTTCATGGGAATAACGAGCTAGCTGTGTTGCACAAGAATGATATTTTCTGAATCCGTGTTGGTTACGTATCAATAAGTCATTTTCTTCAAGGTGATTCATAATGTTAGATTACAGTATATGCTTCAAAATCCTACGGCAAAGGCCGCTTCAACTGAAACACTCATCGTTTCTTTCTGTGTAGCTAGTGGCTGAGACACTGATGTGGTTCTCTCCGCCGTGTTGAGTCGGGAAAAGACTGGCCGTTTGAGAGCATATTATTTGGCCCTTTTCAACCGTAGGTGCTCTCCAGTTGTTTCTGCTCCGTATGGCGCCATCCTGCAAGCAAACTTCACTGGATCGGGACGCTTTCAGGAGAGACAGTGTCGCAAGCCCGGGAGTTGATAGTGGGCGCCGACGCTTCGTAAAATGCCCCGCCCCTCGCCGTGTTCCCTCCCGCTCCTTCCACTCTCCCTACCATCTCCTCCCCCTCCCCCTCCACCTCCCACGCCCACTCACACACATACGCACACACGCCCCGCAATACCCCATTATGAGATAGCTGTGGGCCCCAAAGAGTCGGAGGATCGCCTTATCACTGCTGCGCTGCCAACAGAAAACACGCGACGCCAGAAAGCAAATAGCTCGCTGCTTGATATGACGCCTTCGGAATTCTTTCCCGCTGCCAGGTCCCTCCCTGAGCAGCCGTTCCTTCTTGCCCAATAGCGCCGATCGGTGACGGCGTCTGAACATTTGTTCGACAGGAGGGAAGAAAGGTCAGAACTTAACGTCCCGTCGATGTCGATGTCGATTTCACTAGAGACAGACGACTAGATGGCTCTGGACCAAAAACTGCAAAAGCAACCGACCTTGGCCTCTTCACGGGAATCACCTAGTCATCCGGTTAAATGATTTAGGGACAGCAAAAAAGACAATTAGGATGTTCGGACGGGGTCAGGAGACCCCATTTTCCTACAACGAGTCTAGTATCTCATCCATTGCGCCGAATGGGTTTGGCACAAGCAGCAGTCAACTAAATTTGCGATTATATAAAAGAAGAAGTAAAGGGGCAGTGTCCTTAAATAAGAAACAGATGTATGACGAGAAGAAAAATATCCGGACATTCATCTAGGCGCGTATGGTGTGTCCCGCAGTGTGAGGTTATACCGTTCGTCTCCAGTTTAACCTGGCTGTTATAACCGATTTTTAAAATAATCGATTTTCTGTTTTTATTATTATTATTTCCAGTAATAAACGCAGACTTGGAACAAAGATTGAAAAATTCCACTGAAGATCAAGGAGTAGAATACCTCGATCGATATGTGGTTGAGGCTGTGGCAGAATTAGTCTCTGTATCTACAGCAAAGATGGCGATGGTTAAACAGACAGGCATGGCGATGGTGAGACGGAAAGGTTACAAGTTGGTTACTTCCCTGCATCGTCACATATTGGTAGTATCAATTTTTAACCCTGATGCAACCACAAAATGAAGGGTTCAGTTATCATCCCAAGGGTGCAACGGTCTTTCCGCAGTGGTAACACCAGTTCCCGACAGATCACCGAAGTTAAGCCCTGTCGACTTAGCTAGCACTTGGATCGGTAAGCATCTTCCGAACGCTGTTGGCAAGCAAGGTGCACTCAGCCCTTTCGAGGCTAACTGAGGTGCTACTTGGCTGAAAAGTAGTGACTCTGGTCATGGGAATTGACAACGGCGAGGATAGCGGTGTGCTGGCCATGTGCGCCTCTATATTCGCATCAAGTGACGCCTGTAAGTTGAGGACGACACGACTGCCGGTCGGTACCGTTGGGCCTTCCGAGGCATCTTCAGGCAGAGTTTAGTTTATTATCCAAAGGATGGACCCTGCCAATAAAACTGCAGATAGGTCGCAAGTTTGTTATGCCGCCTCCAGTTTTTAATCTTCCAAAGCAAAGTGCCACTTCGTAAAATACACTCCTGGAAATTTAAATAAGAACACCGTGAATTCATTGTCCCAGGAAGGGGAAACTTTATTAACACATTCCTGGGGTCAGATACATCACATGATCACACTGACAGAACCACAGGCACATAGACACAGGCAACAGAGCATGCACAATGTCGGCACTAGTACAGTGTATATCCACCTTTCGCAGCAATGCAGGCTGCTATTCTCCCATGGAGACGATCGTAGAGATGCTGGATGTAGTCCTGTGGAACGGCTTGCCATGCCATTACCACCTGGCGCCTCAGTTGGACCAGCGTTCGTGCTGGACGTGCAGACCGCGTGAGACGACGCTTCATCCAGTCCCAAACATACTCAATGGGGGACAGATCCGGAGATCTTGCTGGCCAGGGTAGTTGACTTACACCTTCTAGAGCACGTTGGGTGGCACGGGATACATGCGGACGTGCATTGTCCTGTTGGAACAGCAAGTTCCCTTGCCGGTCTAGGAATGGTAGAACGATGGGTTCGATGACGGTTTGGATGTACCGTGCACTATTCAGTGTCCCCTCGACGATCACCAGTGGTGTACGGCCAGTGTAGGAGATCGCTCCCCACACCATGATGCCGGGTGTTGGCCCTGTGTGCCTCGGTCGTATGCAGTCCTGATTGTGGCGCTCACCTGCACGGCGCCAAACACGCATACGACCATTATTGGCACCAAGGCAGAAGCGACTCTCATCGCTGAAGACGACACGTCTCCATTCGTCCCTCCATTCACGCCTGTCGCGACATCACTGGAGGCGGGCTGCACGATGTTGGGGCGTGAGCGGAAGACGGCCTAACGGTGTGCGGGCCCGTAGCCCAGCTTCATGGAGACGGTTGCGAATGGTCCTCGCCGATACCCCAGGAGCAACAGTGTCCCTAATTTGCTGGGAAGTGGCGGTGCGGTCCCCTACGGCACTGCGTAGGATCCTACGGTCTTGGCGTGCATCCGTGCGTCGCTGCGGTCCGGTCCCCTGGTCGACGGGCACGTGCACCTTCCGCCGACCACTGGTGACAACATCGATGTACTGTGGAGACCTCACGCCCCACGTGTTGAGCAATTCGGCGGTACGTCCACCCGGTCTCCCGCATGCCCACTATACGCCCTCGCTCAAAGTCCGTCAACTGCACATACGGTTCACGTCCACGCTGTCGCGGCATGCTACCAGTGTTAAAGACTGCGATGGAGCTCCGTATGCCACGGCAAACTGGCTGACACTGACGGCGGCGGTGCACAAATGCTGCGCAGCTAGCGCCATTCGACGGCCAACACCGCGGTTCCTGGTGTGTCCGCTGTGCCGTGCGTGTGATCATTGCTTGTACAGCCCTCTCGCAGTGTCCGGAGCAAGTATGGTGGGTCTGACACACCGGTGTCAATGTGTTCTTTTTTCCATTTCCAGGAGTGTAGTTGCAAACTAGGGATAGTGCCATTCTCTGACACAACCGATGTCCGAGGACGACAGCGAGAAACTACCGTAAAGACCACACAGGGACAAGTCTTCCGTACTCCACGTACACACGTACAGTCAACTAGGCCACGCCACACAGCAACAGGTACATTATTGAAACTTCCTGGCAGATTAAAACTGTGTGCCGGACCGAGACTCGAACTCGGGACCTTCGAGTCTCGGTCCGGCACACAGTTTTAATCTGCCAGGAAGTTTCATGTCAGCGCACACTCCGCTGCAGAGTGAAAATCTCAATCTAGATACATTAATGTCTAAGCAATGTTGTACCAAATGGTTCAAATGGCTCTGAGCACTATGGGACTTAACATCTGAGATCATCAGTCCCCTAGAACTTAGAACCACTTAAACCTAACTAACCTAAGGACATCACACACATCCATTCCCGAGGCAGGATTCGAATCTGCGACCGCAGCGGTCGAGCGGTTCCAGACTGAAGCGCCTAGAACCGCTCGGCCACACCGGCCGGCAATGTTGTACCGATTTTTATGCCACGTATTTGTTTCTACTTTCTAACTGTTGGCGTTGTTATTGAAACAGCACTGATGTGTTTCCCATTTTCTATAATAATCCAACATGTCAGAGCAACGAAAATTTTACGAATGAATATACACCGTTCCTTTAAAAAAATTTTTATTTAAAAACGAAAATTTTAGCACTGTTGTTAGGTATATTGATGTACCGATTTCTTACCAATTGTCAGTAAAAAATGAAAAAAACCTGTTACAACTGAGACGAATCAAATATCGAAAAATGTCGATTATTCAGAACTAAAATACTGGTACTGCTTTTAACAGGTCGGTTTTTCCATCCCAAGTGTGGGGTCTTGTAATGACCTTCTGGAACATGACTAGTCATCAAATATATCCCAGGGATATGACCATTACACATGGGTATGGAAGGAACGATCAATCGAAGCGAAAATATCTAGTAAACATGGCCTCTAAAATGGATATTTTAAGAGCTGGAGCACTTCTTCATCTTCTCATCTTCGATGCTGTGAAACAGATCTCTTCTACTGCAAGCTCTTTGCTATCCATATTTTGAGAGGTGGTAGCGTGAAGCAAAACAAGAAATAAAGTCCAATAACCATGGATTCTGAAGTGCATTCCTTAAAAGCTATCAGAACCCTGGAACTATTAAACAAAGAACTGAAACTGAAGTATCTGTATGTCTACAACTGAAATACAGCAGTGAATGGGTCTCAAACACACATCCATTTTTTTTTTCGCTTCCACTACTGCTACTGATCTATTAAGCGTTCCGTACATCAGTCGATAAAAATGGAGCCCTCATAGGTTCACTTCGTTGTCCGTCTGTCTCTCTGACTGACTTAACAATCCTTTCTCCCAGGAAAGGGTAGACGTATTAAGTTGAAATTTATGTCACATAGTAAGATCTAAGGCTCTTGGCAGTGGAATAAACGTTAGCTTCTAAGTCAACGCAGTCAAAAGTAGGTCATTTATGTGACATATTTTGCCGCACGGTGTGGCCACGCGGTTTGAGGCGTCATGTCACGGACTGCGCGGCCACTCACCCGGAGGTTCGAGTCCTCCCTCAGGCATGGGTGTGTGTGTTGTTCCTATATAAGTTAGTTTAAGTGGTGTTTAAGTCTAGGGACCGATGACCTAAGCAGTTTGGTCCCTTAGGAATTCACACACATTTGAACATTTCGCATATTTTGACACTCGCAAACTCGCTCATCAAAACCTATAGGGTAATCCCCGTTGACCTAGAATCATGAAATTTTGCAAGAATTAAGGTTTCACAGTACAAGCAAAGAAAGAAATCCGAAAGGTACTAATTTGTGATTTTATCACACGAAAAAATATTTGTCATCTGCTATCCGACGTCAAACGTGAAATTAAAAGACTCGTTATTCCTGCATTCAGGCTGACTGGATCGCAATGTTAGAAATCAATCATCTGACAAGGAATGAATTCATTGCTCATTTCAAGGGTTTCAGAATCCATCCATCAGATATCCAGGAGCAATTCCGCACACAACTTGAAACGCCATATTTAAGCGCTGTAATCGCTTCTGGTTGTCTGATGAATAAATTCCGAAACGCGTCATATGAGCAATGAAGTCATTCCTTGCCTGATGATCGACTTTTACCATTGTGACCCAATCAGCCTGAATGAAGAATTACTGACTGTTACAATTATGGTCGCCGAACTCCTGCATGAGTTTACGTCACACTGATATTATTGAAATTAAAACTTTCTCGAAAATCTTGGATCCCCTGGGAACGATATCGAGCTACTATCAATGTCGGTAACAGTCAAAATGGTCGATATTCTCGTTATCCGGAATGGATCAACTGACTACATACAGTTTGCACGGAACCCTCAGTGGGCGAGTCATCACTCTCAACGTCGCCGTGCCTATGTTTAACCATCACCATCTTTGCTGGAGATACAGAGACTGATTTCTGCCACAGCCTCAACAACATGTCGATCGAGATCTCCTATTCCTTGATCTTCAGTGGAATTTTTCACTCTTTTTTCCAAGTCTGCATTTATTACTGGAAATAATAATAAAAACAGAAAATCGATTGTTTTAGAAACCAGTTATTTTGAAAGGGTTTAACAGTCAGGTTAAACTGGAGACGAACGGTATAACCTCACACTGCGGGACACACCGTACACGCCTTGATGAATGTGCGGATCGTTGATTGCGCTGTTCTGTCACAGATTTGTAACCCACAGAGCATGTACAAGATGTGGAATGTTGTTTGCTCGCATGTCACAATGACAAAAGCTGTACTCGTGTCTGTGAGAATCACACTGATATAACTGATGGGATTAAGTGATGAGCATCTCCACAAAATCTGATAATTTTTGGACTGGCGGCTCATGGTATAACACTTGATATTTCTACCAGTGTATTGCTGCTAGAAGAGGAGCGATCTGTTACAAACTCTTTCGGTGATTTCAGAAGATTGTACCCCTCCATAAGCTGGCTGACAAGGGGTCCGTACGATCTCCTCACCGATTTGATGAGGCAGTTCTCAAACGTTTTCAAAGGAATCGATTTTGAAAATTTTACGCGTGATTATATACTTTGCATGGTCGTTCGTATGAACGAGTCTGCATCCGAGAGAGTCTCTGGATCGAATCTTGCTGCAGGTACTACTTCTGCCTGTGAGTTACCTGCACCAGTATTCGGTGCTATGCTTCGATATACATGGTACGCCGAGAAATTGTATAATGAATGTAAACCAAGTTTGTTTTGCAATAGACACACCGAAAAACAATCAAAACTTCGGCGATCCTTACATCTGCTGTATGTCGCGAGGGCCGGCCGGTGTGGCCGTGCGGTTCCAGGCGCGTCAGTCTGGAACCGCAAGACCGCCATGGTCGCAGGTTCGAATCCTACCTCGGGCATGGGTGTGTGTGATGTTCTTAGGTTAGTTAGGTTTAAGTAGTTCTAAGTTCTAGGGGACTGATGACCTCAGCTGTTAAGTCCCATAGTGCTCAGAGCCATTTGAACCATTTATGTCGCGAGGATTGTTGTTTTTAATGTTTCTACGATTAGTATCATCCTGATTCGTGCGGTGCTGGATACGTTAAACATTACACTTCTCACAAATATAGATAAAATAATATAAGTAAAATGATTGCTCTGATCTGTTTGTAAATTCTCTTATATACGTGCGTTGGAACTTAAATAGTGGCAACTTTTTACTCACAACCGATACAAAAGAGTTACATGTTTGCACCAGTTACTGTCCTTCAAAGTAGTCACCAGCGTTATGTAGAGCCCGTTGCCAGTGATGTGGAAGGCGTAGTATACCGTTAGCAGAGTCTGTTCTATTGATGGTGCGAATGGAACGGTCTAAAGTTATGATGATTCTCGTGTACGACTGTGATAGTGTTATTCTAACGCATTACCTTCCTCCATGGCAGACCGTCAGTGCTCAGTATTACTGTTCGTGTTTGGAGAATTACCTGCGACCAGCTTTGCGAAAGGAGCTGCGACACTTTCTGCGCAATCCACGCAGCATTGTGAGTGACAATGCGCGGGCGCATACAGCGCAAGCTGTGGCCGCTCTATTCGGTCGATGGGACTGTGAAGTACTGTCCCATCCACCATACTGCCCGAACTTGGTCCTTGTGACTTTGATTTGAGCCCGAAGATGAAGGAAGCACTTCATGGCATTCGCTTCGTTCCAGAGATTCGACAGGCAGTAGACCGCTCCATTCGCACCATCAGCAGAAAAGGCTCTGCTAACGGTATACTACGCCTTCCACATCGCTAGCAACGGGTTCCACACAACGCTGGTGACTACTTTGAAGGACAGTAACAGGTGAAATCATGTGGCTCTTTTGTATCGGTTGTGAATAAATATTTGCCACTATTTAAGTTCCAACCCTCCTCTTTGTACGTTGAAAATTAGGAAAAACGTAAATGACTGATTAGATACTGATGCTTTTCACGGTCATAATGAATCCGTTGTTAGAATTACGTGTGACTCAAAAACATGAAACGATGTGCTTACTTGCTCGGCTTACTTTGTAAACTGTATCTCCCTGTTTACATATGTTGTCCTAGTCGTACCCTACACACCCTGCCAGTATGACATCGGTTTGGGGAAGTTCGTACTGTCCCCCTGTGAGGAGCATGGAGCTGTGCAGCAGAATCGCCAAGATGCCGGCGATTTCGTGATCGGCCTGTGGATGCCGTGCGCTACCCTTCGAGGCGCCGACATGCCCAGACGAAGGGAAGAAAGTTTCTGGCGGCAGATAGCCGCGAGTTGCAAAACATGCACGCTCGCCCGCTGCGCCCGTTTCGCCATGTCGGCCGCGCGTCACGCGTTGCATGCGGCAAAAATCACTGTTTTGCCATTTCGAGTGCTCGCTATTTGCATGTCAACAGGAAGCGAGGGCCGGCTCTCCCCCGCGCCATCTGCCGTTTGCGGTTTCGCTCGCGCACACGCAATCGCCCTGTACCTGCTGTCGATATTGCGCACCGTTTGCAACGGCGCCTGCGCAAAGCTAAGGAAACCAGAATATCACTCGAAAGTAGCTTCCTTTTATACCAACATCTACTGCGTGTCCCATGAGGAATGGTCTATGTTCAGGGACGTGACAGGAACAATCATTCGAAGCAAAATGTCTAGTTGGCATGGGCTGCAAAATCTAAACCTTAAGAGTTGTGGGCTCTTGTTCATCTTCGCTACTGTGAAACACAGCTCTCCCACTCAACAAGAGCCCACAGATCTTAAGGAATGCATTTTAGAACCCACGTCTACCAGAGAATTTTCTTTTGTTTCGGTCCATACTATTTTCTCCCCAAATATGGAAAACAAACTGCTTGCAATAGAAGGGATTCGTTCCACAATATCGAGGATAAAGAAACGCTCATAGCTCTTAAAGTATGCACTTTACAGCCCATGATAGCTAGACTTTTCTGCTTCGAATGATCATTCCTGTACTATCCCCGAATACTGACCATTCTTCGTGAGACAGCAGGTACATTCCGCAAGCAGGCACGGATGCAGGAAGCCGGCCGGAGTGGCCGTGCGGTTCTGGGCGCTACAGTCTGTAGCCGAGCGATCGCTACGGTCGCAGGTTCGAATCCTGCCTCGGGCATGGGTAAGTGTGATGTCCTTAGGTTAGTTAGGTTTAATTAGTTCTAAGTTCTAGGCGACTGGTGACCTCCGAAGTTAAGTCGCATAGTGCTCAGAACCAACCACGGATGCAGGATCGGGTTCTGGAAGAGGGGGCCACAGTTTTCTTACGTCCATCTCTCCCTCCCACCCTCAGATATAATTTACTGTAATGATATTAATAATAATAATAATAATAATAATAATCTACTTCACTAACGCTTAGTAAATCGCTTTAGCATCAAAGTAGCCCCGAACTCAGGGAAAAAGCGTAGAGGGACAGATACAGGAACCAGCATCGCCATTGTGGGCGTTGCATTCCTATGACCTGTTTTTGAGTCTTCAGTCTTCTGACTGTTTTGAAGCAGCCCGCCACGAATTCCTCTCCTTTGCCAAACTCTTCATCTCGGAGTAGCACTTGCAACCTACGTCCTCAATTATTTGCTGGATGTCTTCCAATCTCTGTTTTTCTCTACACATTTTACCTTCTACAGTACCCTCTAGTACCACGAAAGTTATTTCTTGATGTCATAACAGATGTCCTACCACCTTGTCCCTTCTTCCTGTCAGAGTTTGCAATATATCCCTTTCTTCTCCGGAGAACCATCTCATTCCTTACCTTACCAGTCCACCCAATTTTCAACATTTTTCTGTAATACCACATCTAAAATGCTTTTGTCCTCTTCTATTCCGGTTTCCCACAGTCCTTGTTTCACTACCATACAATACTGTGCCCAAAACGTATATTGTCAGAAATTTCTTCCTCAAATTAGGGCTTATGTTTGATGCTAGTACACTTCTTTTGGCCAGGAATGCCCTTTCTGCCAGTGCTATTCCGCTTCTTATGTCTTCCTTGTTCAGTCAGTCATGGGTTATTTTGCTGCCTAGGTAACAGAAATCCTTAAAAGCAAAGAAGATAACATGTATTCCTCAACTTCGTCTGTTTTATGATCCCAAATTCAGATGTTCTCGTTTCTGATACTTCTCATTACTTTTGCCTTTCTTCGATTTGCTCTCAATTCACATTCTGTGATCATTAGATTGTTCATTCCGTTTAGCAAATCCGGTAGTTCTTCTTCATTTTCACTCAGGACAGCAATGTCATCAGCGAATCTGATTACTGATATACTTTCGTTTTGAATTTTAACTCCACTCTTGAAGCTTTCTTTTATTTCCATCATTGCTTCTTCGATATATATTGAATAGAACAGTAGGAGCGAAAGACTACAACCCTGTCGTATACCCATTTTCATTCGAGCACTTCATTCTTGGTCTTCCACTCTCATTGGTCCGTCTTGGTTGTTGTATGTATTGTATATTACCCGCCTTCCCCATAGCTTACTCTATTTTTCTCAGAATTTCGAACATCTTGCACCATTTGACATTGACGAACGATTTTTCCAAGTCGACAAATACTATGAACGTGTCTCAATCTTTGTGTAGGTTGCTTCCATTATCAACCACAAAGTCATAATTGCTTCTCTAGTGCCTTTACCGTTCCTAAAGCCAAACTGATCGTCATCTATCATATTCTCAATTTTCTTTTCCATTGTCCCGAATATTTTTCCTGTCAGGAGCTTGGACGCATGAGCTGTTAAGGTTACTGGGCGATAATTCTCGCACTTGTTGGGCCTTATAATCTTCAGAATTGTGTGGATGATGTCCTCCCGAAAGCCAAATGGTATATCACCAGTCTCTCACATTCTACACACCAACGTGAATAGTCTTTTTGTTGCCACTTCCCGCAATGGTTTTAGAAATTCTGATGGAATGTTGCTTATCCCTTCTGCCTTATTTGATCTTTAGTCGTCCAAAGTTCTTTTAAACTGTAATTTTGGATTCCCTATCTCTTCGCCGACGACTCCTGTTTCTTCTTCAGTTGTGTTATCAAAAACGTCCTCCCCCTCATAGAGGCCTTCAATGCACTCTTTCCACCTATCCGCCCTCTCCTCTACATTTAACACTGCAGTCTTAATGTTACTGCCCTTGCTTTTAATTCCACCGAAGATTTTTTTGACTTTTCTGTATGTTGAGTCAGTCCATCCCGCTAACATTTCTTTCTCGATTTTTTCACATTTTCCTGCGGCTATTTCGCCTTAGAGATGTCCATTCCTCTTCAACTGAACTGCCTACCGAGCTATTCCTTGTTGCACTACCTATAGCCACAGACAACGTCAAGCGACCTATTCATTCCTTAGTATTTCTGTATCCCACACCTTTGCTGACTGATTCCGCCTGACTGAAACTTCAGTCTGCTCTTCATCGCTACTATAGTTGGAGTCACGAACGATGGCGGACGAGTTTAGGTTCGTTCCGCACATCTATGTCATGCTTTTACCGACAGCCAATGAGTGTTGAGTGATGTTACGTGCGCTCTGCTTTGAACGCCAGATCCGAGCATTAAACCTGATCATAGCGAGTTGTTTAGCGAATTTTTATTCTATTTGTTGTGAGCTGTCATCGCTTATGATGGTGGTAAGTGATATACTCTGCATGAGCAAATGAGAGGCGTAATTTGCAGGATACGTGCTTTCTTTAAGCGGAAAGCACTCGCATACGCTTACCACAACTGTCGCTTGGTGTCGTCAACAATGCAATCCTCGTCTGTACCTCGACATGCACAAACCGCCATCGTTTGTGGATCGAACTATGAATTGTGACCTTTGTCTATACCTGCTTCTGGACACGCATTATAATCCAGTATCTGATATCGGAATCTCTGCTTGAGGGTGATGTAATGTAACTGATATCTTTCTGTATCTTCAGGCCTTTTCCAAGTATACCTACTCCTCTTGTGATTTTTTTAATAGACTATTCGCTGTTACTGGCTGACATTTTCAGGTGCGATCGCTGAGACACAATCACGCCGGCGTGATTGTGTGTCAGCGATTGCACCTGAAGATAGCGGCCAGATGGATCGCCGAAATATCGTGTATCGAAGATGATCATATCCGGCAGCATTCCCGTGAAGAGCATAATCATATAAGACGCCGGGAAAATCTACGGGATCACACAAGAAGTATGATTGTTACGTAATAAATTTGTTTATGTGATTTAAAAGAATGCTAACAGTCTACCTCCATACTTGCGCTCTCTCTCTCTCTCTCTCTCTCTCTCGGAGCAATTTTTATCTCAACAAACACCAGAATTTGCTGCCCAGCGATTAAGTCAAACAAGTAATATCGCGGATGTTGTATTAACTGTTAAGCTACGACGCGATTCGATTCACGAAATTTACTAACGTGTTTATTTTCATATGAAGTGAAATGTCGTGTGACGAGGGCCTCCCGTCGGGTAGACCGTTCGTCTGGTGCAAGTCTTTCGATTTGACGCCACTTCGGCGACTTGCGCGTCGATGGGGATGAAATGATGATGATTAGGACAACACAACACCCAGTCCCTGAGCGGAGAAAATCTCCGACCCAGCCGGGAATCGAACCCGGGCCCTTTGGATTGACAGTCTGTCGCGCTGACCACTCAGCTACCGGGGGCGGACATATTTTCATATGAAGCTACGCTATAAAAAAAAATTGTTCAAATGGCTCTGAGCACTATGGGACTTAAATTCTGAGGTCATCCGTCCCCTATAACTTAAAACTACTTAAACCTAACTAACCTAAGGACATCACACACATCCATGCCCGAGGCAGGATTCGAACCTGCGACCGTAGCGGTCGCGCGGTTCCAGACTGTAGCGCCTAGAACCGCTCGACCACTCCGGCCGGCAAGTTACGCTACAGAGGTCAGCGTCTTTACGAGCTATGTGATATTATCAAACTAAACCTATGTTTCGGTTACTATTGTAAGGGTCATTGTCACAGTGCCAAATGAATCACTAAGCTGACACGAACTTCCACAGTAACACCTATAATTTAACTTCCCGAGACGTCACCGCCTCGTCACATTCGTCTTCATTCATGTCACTAGGTCGCTTAGTAATTTCGGTAACATCTTGAAGATTTTGTTCTGCCATGGCCCGTTCATTTGACAGCACACAGGATTCGTCAAATTTTCTGTCTTTAATATTTTTTTATCTTTCATATTCCTTATGGAAAAGAGTCGCCTTCGTGTTATTGCTCTGAGCATATTTATTGTTGGCGTTCAGCGACTCGTTCGATTATCGCTTGACTTGTGCCACCAATACAGGGTGTCTCAAGCCTTTTGGGTCAAATTAGGTGATAGTGGGTCCGTAATCGATGATACTGAGACACGGAACCAATGGTCAAAAATGCATATTATTGTGTTACGGACATACACATGCGTACACTGCAAAACATCAATGTAACTCAGAAATTCTTCAAAGTGACGACCGCCAGTCTCAATGCTTCCATGGCAACGACACAGTAAGTTGTAGCGCACTCTATCAAATATTCCTCGTGTTCTTTGTATCAGGAGAAAGGCAGCTTGGATCTTAGCAAGCAGGTCGTCATCCGGTTCATATACTCGTACTAACGCCTTGACGTAACCCCAGAGGAAAAAGTGTACAGGTGAGATACCCGGCGATCGCGCTGCCCGTGAGACAGGATCTCCCCTTTCAATGCAACTACGAGGGTACGTGTTGTTCAGGTGCTCATGGACAGTAACATCGAAGTGGTCTGGTGCACCGTCATGTTGAAACCACATCTTTTCACGGTTAATAAGGGGTATTGTCTTCAATAACTGTTGTACAGGGCTATTACAAATGATTGAAGCGATTTCATAAATTCACTGTAGCTCCATTCATTGACATATGGTCACGACACACTACAGATACGTAGAAAAACTCATAAAGTTTTGTTCGGCTGAAGCCGCACTTCAAGTTTCTGCTGTCAGAGCGCTCGAGAGCGCAGTGAGACAAAATGGCGACAGGAGCCGAGAAAGCGGATGTCGTGCTTGAAATGCACTCACATCAGTCAGTCATAACAGTGCAACGACACTTGAGGACGAAGTTCAACAAAGATCCACCAACTGCTAACTCCATTCGGCGATGGTATGCGCAGTTTAAAGCTTCTGGATGCCTCTGTAAGGGGAAATCAACGGGTCGGCCTGCAGTGAGCGAAGAAACGGTTGAACGCGTGCGGGCAAGTTTCACGCGTAGCCCGCGGAAAATTGGCTCATGCCAGAACTGGAGACCGACAGCGCCGACTTCATCTTTCAACAGGATGGTGCTCCACCGCACTTACATCATAATGTTCGGCATTTCTTAAACAGGAGATTGGAAAACCGATGGATCGGTCGTGGTGGAGATCATGATCAGCAATTCAAGTCATGGCCTCCACGCTCTCCCGACTTAACCCCATGCGATTTCTTTCTGTGGGGTTATGTGAAAGATTCAGTGTTTAAACCTCCTCTACCAAGAAACGTGCCAGAACTGCGAGCTCGCATCAACGATGCTTTCGAACTCATTGATGGGGACATGCTACGCCGAGTGTGGGAGGAACTTGATTATCGGCTTGATGTCTGCCGAATCACTAAAGGGGCACATATCGAACATTTGTGAATGCCTAAAAAAACTTTTTGAGTTTTTGTATGTGCATGCAAAGCACTGTGAAAATATCTCAAATAATAAAGTTATTATAGAGCTGTGAAATCGCTTCAATCATTTGTAATAACCCTGTAGAACATGTCGCAGGAACACCAAATAACGTCGACCAGTTATACGGAGAGGCAGCAATCGATGTGGGTGGGTTGGTGATTGTCCTCCATCCTGACATAGCTGTCGCGGCTGTTGAAAATATCATTACGGATAAATAATGCCTCATCTGAGAACAATGAAAACTCTACGAAGTTCGGCACTATAGCACTATAGAAATGCATTGACAGAAGTAAATGCCGGCCGGTGTGGCCGTGCGGTCTAGGCGCTTCAGTCTGGAACCGCGTGACCGCTCCGGTCGCAGGTTCGAATCCTGCCTCGGGCATGGATGTGTGTGATGTCCTTAGGTTAGTTAGGTTTAAGTAGTTCTAAGTTCTAGGGGACTGATGACCACAGATGTTAAGTCCCATAGTGCTCAGAGCCAGAAGTAAATGCGGGGCTCAAAATCCGTTGGTTCCAGTGCTTCCACACGTCCTGTACGGCACTGTTCCACCAGTACTCTCCACACGGTATTATTCGAAGTGTGCATTTCACGGGCAAGTTGACGGGTGCTTATTGCTTAATGGTTGGTCACACGACCCAACAGTACCTCCTTTGGTGTTCGGACACGTCATTAGCTGGAACCTTGGGCGGCTCTCTGTGGCGTGAAGGATCCAGTCTCTCGTAGACAAACTTACTCCAGTTAGGGTGAGGCCAGTTGGAAAAGCTTTCTCTGTACATTCGTGCTGTTTCACGGACGCTACATCCTGCCGTACCGTTCATTAAATGTATGTCTGCCAACTCTCGTGACGAGACGAATAAACCTTCCATCTTTTACTTCGCGTCATAGACTGTACACAGTAACACATCTCACCATGGACACATCATAAGCTGTCCGATGCAATGGACAACTGACAACAGGGATAATGGCATGCATGTGCCACAGGTTAACGCGCTAGTGTAATACATGTGGTCCTCACATGATACACGTGTTATGAGCTACTCGTAATTTGTGTACTGTATGTCTGTTTTATGGTCAGGGGTGTTCGCTGCTTATCACCCGCTGCCTGTTCCAGTGTACAACAGACATTCGGGAGTGCGGCATAATTGCATACGCCGTTACTACACACGCACTGAGACTAGTAGTCGTCGCTTTGAACACTTATTATGAGCTACATAGTTGTTACGCAGTGTGCGTTGTTGTACAACATAATAAATATGCATCTTCGACTGTTGGTTTCCTACGTCAATATAATCGCTTATGGACCCACTATCACCTGTTTTAATTTGACCAAAGGTTTGAGGCACAACGTATAAAATGTACCGCAGTCGTAGCTTAGGTACTACGGTTCTGGTACTTGTTGGTCGATATTTATTATAATTCCAGTCTTGGATCACAATGTTTATTTGTAAAGAGGTTATTAATTTCGGTAGGTAATGACCATTTCAGACCTGAGTAAAAACCCGTTGCATTACACGTCACGCCGTTACATGTTATGGTGCGGTCAAAATCATTAGCCACTGCGGCTTCGTCCAACAAATTAAATTGTAGTGTGTAAAGAGCCCCATTCAAGCGTACATAATCTTGAAGGAGGCTCAGTTATACAGAAGATGGTCATTACTGACCAAAATTAATAACCTGGTTGCAAACAAACACTGTGATCCAAGACTGGAGTAGTAAAGTAAATACTTTCCTGAATCGCTAGAAATTTTTTCGCCATTATGTCGCAACTTGCAAAGTTTTTTGATATTTACGTTGCCTTCATCATAAAGCAAGCAATATTTAAGCTGTAAAATACGTTTGACGCTCAGCAGAAAACAAAAATCGTGGAAAGACATAATTTCGACGGTTCGGTCAGACCTGTAACGCATGGAAAACGTGTAATTACGTTCCGTTTCTCTTCTGTGTTGCTCGACCTACGCTCACTGTTTCTTCATGGCACTCATTCGCCTGGAATGTTGTCCGTAGGTGCTCATCAGTCGGGGATCCATTCCAAATAGGACTGATAAAGGAAACAGAGAAGATCGAAACAAGAGTAGCGTTTCCATACAGGTTAACTTAGTATGCGAGAAAGCAGTGTGAAGATGCTCAGCCAACTCGAGCGGTAGACGCTGTAAAAGAGACGTTTGTCCTGCTAATCAGCGAAGCGACTTATCCTCTGCTGAAGTGGTACATTCACTAAGTACATGCGGATTATATGAGCTTACCGCCTGAACTGCCTCATTAACACTGACTCCGCAATAGAAGCCAAAACGTCGATTTCATTATACAACACGGTTCAGAGTTCACAAGACACCAGGCATTACTATCTGTCAGTCTCATATAGTGATTACGTTCAGTATATTATACACGACAAGACAAATTTTACCCGAACCGAATCTATGGTTATGCATCGGAATAGGTCACAGATATCCCCGATAGTGTTTTCATGAAACGTTGCTCAGCGACAAATAACTTCTATTCCATTATGTAACGTGCTGGTCACCCTGCTTTTTTGTGTAAACCTGGCTTACTATCAGCGAACAGTGATTGTTATCTTCTACGCAAATGTTTACACAGAGAACTACTGCACCACAAATGGGTGTATTCCTAAAGTATTGCAGATACAATTACTGATGTATTTCATGCTCCACAACTGTTACATAAGTGGCTCGCTAGGTAAGTGTCAGAATACGAAGCCAGATGTCCGAGGTTCTGTCCCCTTCGGTTAAAGCATTATCTTCTGTCATCTTTTGTAATTGTCTTTGTTTATACAGTGTTTTAAATTTTATTTATACAGGGTGTTCAGAAAAGTGTTTCTGTATTTTCAGATGTGGTACTCTGCAACAAAACAAGAAATAATGGCCGGTAAACATGGTCTCTAAAATGCATAGCTTAAGAGCTACGAGCATTTGTTCTTCTTCGCTGCTCTAAAACACCTCTTCTACTGCAAGCTCTTTGCTGTTACGAATGACCCACTGAACAGGGTAAACAAATAAGTAAACAAATGAGAACACATTATTCTGTTACTGTGAAACAGAAGAGCTAATGTACCAAACTGCGTTGAATATTATGCAAACATAGACGTCCGGATAGCTACACATCAGTATGTTACAATAAACTTCGTCGCATTCACATTCGTTGGTTTCGCCAGTCCACAATAACAGAGGAGTTTGTCCTCATTTGTCTACTGCATTCTGTAGGTCATTCGTAACTGTAAATAACTTGCAGCAGAAAAGACGTGTTTCACAGGAGCGATGATAAACAAGTACTCATAATTCTCAAGGGATGCATTTCGGAGCCCATTATTATTCGACATTTTGGTCTTGTTTTCCTCCATTCTACCATCTACCACAATATGGAATACTTCCTTTTTTTACACACGTTTCTCTTTATGGGACGTCCATAACTTTTGGAATTCATCGTCAATGGTAAAATATGCTACAGATATAAATATTATTTATTTCTAAAAAGGAAAACATGATCGGATTTCAGGACGTGTATCCCATCTTCAGGTGCGTATTAAAATGTTAATCCATACAGGAAGTATAAGTGAGGTACAAATACGTTTCAAAAAATTTGGAAATTTGTGGTAAGTTCTATGGGACCAAATTGCTGAGGTCATCGGTCCATTGTCTCACACACTACTTAATCTAACTTATGCTAAGGACAACACACACACCCATGTCCGAGAGAGGACTCGAACCTCCGACGTGGAGAGCTGCGCGAACTATGGCAAGGCGACTTAAAGTAGTGCAACCCTGTAACATGTTATGAAACAGGGTATCCTACATTTGCATCTACATCGTTACTCAACAATTCGCAATTAAGAGCCTGGAAGGGGGTAAATCACACCAGTTTCAAGCTATTTCTCTACCGTTCCACGAAAGAACAGCTAGCCGGCCGTTGTGTCCGAGCGGCTCTAGGCGCTTCAGTCCGGAACCGCGCGACCACTACGGTCGCAGGTTCGAATCCTGCCTCGGGGATGAATGTGTGTGATGTCCTTAGGTTAGTTAGGTTTAAGTAGTTCTAAGTCTAGGGGACTGATGACCTCAGATATTAAGTCCCATAGTGCTTAGAGCCGAACAGCGCACGAGGAAAATGGGCACTTAAATCTTTCTGTGCGAGGTGTGATTTCTTTTACTTTATTATGAGGATCATTTCTACCTCTGTAGCTGGGCGCCAATACAGTACATTCGCAATCGAAGGAGAAATTTGATGATCGAAATTTTACGAGATGGTTCTGCCGCAACTAAATACGCCTTTGTCTCAATGAATACCACCACAATTCACGTAACAGGTCCGTAGCACACTCTCTCATATTTAGCGCTAATACAAAACGAGATGTCGTTCTTTGAACTCCGTCAGTTACATCCCTTATCTGGATCCCACACCGCCAGCAGTAGTCTAGAAGAGGACGGACAAGAGTAGTGGAAGCTGTTATTAGACGCGTTGCATGTTATCATTGTTCTGCCAATAACGCAGTCTTTGGTTTGTTTTACCCGTAACTTCACTTATGTGATTGTTCCAATTTAGGTTATTTGTCAATTGTAATCCCAAATTCCTAAGTATTTAGTCGATTTTACAGCCTTTAGATTTGTGTGATTTATCGTGTAACCGAAATTTAGCTTATTTCTTTTAGCACTCTGTGGCTGACGGCACGTTTCATTATTTAGTGTCAACTGCCACTTTTCGCACTATACAGATGTCTAAGGCATTTTGCAATAGGTTTTGATGATGTGATGAGTCTACAAGATGGTAAATGATAGCGCCGTCTGTTAAGAATTTAAAAGGACTGTCTGATTGTATCCTATGTAGTTGTCCGCCGCTCGTGGTCTCGCAGTAGCGTTCTCGCTTCCCGAGCACGGGGTCCCGGGTTCGATTCCCGGCGGGGTCAGGGATTTTCACCTGCCTCGAGATGACTGGGTGTTTGTGTTGTCCTCATCATTTCATCATCATCCAGGAAAGTGGCGAAATTGGACTGAGCCCCAGATTGGGTAATTGTACGGGCGCTGATAACCACGCAGTTGAGCGCCCCACAAACCAAACATCATCATCACAACATCCTATGTAGTTCATGCAGATCAGGAACAGCAGAGAGCCTGTAACACCTCCTCGAAGAACGCCAGATATCACTTTTGTTTTACGTGATGGCTTTCTATCAGTTACTACAAACTGTGATCTTTGCTATAGGAAACCACGAACCCAGTTACACAATTGAGACGATACTTCATACGCACGCAGTTTGGTTAGAAGTCGCTTGTGCAGAACGGTGTCGAAAGTCTTGTGAAAATCTTCAAGTATGAAACAATCTGACGTCCCCGGTCGATAGCACTCGTTACTTCCTGAGAATAAAGAGCTAGTTGTGTTTCAATAGAATGATATTCTCTGAATCCACTTTGGCTATTTACCAACAAATATTTTCCTTCGAGACAACTCATAATGTTCGAAAACGGTACATGTTCCAAAAACATACTGGAAATTGACGTTAGCGAATGGGTCTGTAATTTAACCGGTTGCCCCTGTTTCCTATTGGTGTGACTGTGCAATTTTCCAGTCCTTAGGTAGGGAGGTTGTATAGAATTGCTAAGTATGGAGCTATTGTAGACTGAGGCGTCAAAAAACTGATATAGGCATGCATATTCAAATACAGAGATGCTACAATGACAGATTATCAAGATTTAAATGAGGTTGAACGTGGTGTTACAGTCGGCGCTCAACCGATGGGAGACAGCATCTCTGATGTAGCGATGAAGTGGGGATTTTCCGGAGCAACTATTGCACGTGTGTACCGTGAATGTCAGGAATCCGATAAAACATGAAATCTCCGACATCGCTGCGGCCGGAAAAAGATCCTGCAAGAACGGGATCAACGACGACTGAAGAGACTCGTTCAACGTGACAGAAGTGCAATCCTTCCGCAAATTGCTGGAGATTTCAATGCTGGGCCATCAACAGGTGTCAACGTGCGAATCATTCAACAAAACATCATCGATATGGGCTTTCGTAAACGAAGACCCACTTGTGTACTCTTGAGGACTGCACGCCTGGGCTTGTCATCATCGACATTGGACTGTTGATGACTGGAAAGATGTTGCCTAGTCGACGAGTCTCGTTTCAAATTGTATCGAGCGGATGAACGTGTACGGGTATGGAGACAACCTCAAATCCACGGACCCTGCTTGTCAGCATGGGACTGTTCAAGCTGGTGGTGCGGTGTGGGGCATGCGCAGTTGGAGCGATATGGGACTCTGATACGTCTAGAAACGACTGGACAGGTCGCACGTACCGTCTGATCACCTGCATCCATTCATGTTCAGTCTACATTCCGACGAACTTGGGCAAATCCAGCACGACAATGCGACACTCTCTATACGTCCAGAATTGCTACAGAATGGCTTCAGGAATAGTCGTCTGAGTTTAAACACTTCCGCTGGCCACCAAACTCCCCAGACATGAACATTATTGAGCATATCTGGGATGCCTTGAAACGTGATGTTCAGAAGAGGTCTCCACCCCGTCGTACTCTTACGGATTTATGGACAGTCCTGCAGGATTCATGGCGTCAGTTCCCTCCAGCACTACTTCAGGCATTACTCGAGACCATGCCACGTCCTGTTGCGGCACTGCTACGTGGTCTTGGGGCCCTTAAACGATATTAGGCAGGTGTACCAGTTTCTTTGGCTCTTCGGTGTATAAGCATACTTTGAAAGGAGCCTGACTGGTGTACAAGCTGGACCTGAGGCCTCAAGTTGTGTTTTAAGCTGCTTCGCTACGACGAGGACTTCTACTCACGTACAGTTGTTCTTGATTTGCATTCTGGAATATTTACTTCGTCTTCTTTAGTGAAAGAATTTCGAAAAACTGTGTTTAGTAACTCTGTTCTAGTAGCACCATCATCTGCAACATCACCATTGGCATCGCGCAGTGGAGGTAAGAAAGCCTGGCAAGCCTAGGATTGAAGAGGATATCCTGTTTCATGCTATGTAGCATGGTTTGCACTATTTTAACGTATTTTTATCTCAGTTCTGCATCCTTTATGGACTCACATTTTAATATGCACCCAAAGACAGGACTCAGGCCCTGAGGTTGTGCTTCCCTTTTTAGAAATAATTTCTTTTTGAAACAGTAGCTGATTTTTATCATTGCTGCTTTTTTAACACCCTGTATAATGTGTAAAACGCCAAGTTGCGCTGTGGTTAGGAGCTCACTATAAACTGTAGGTTCCGCTATAACTGGCCGCGTCAGATCAAAGGTCGGAGGAAGGCAAGGGCATGGACTGCAGCGTTAAACTCAACCGGTGGCGTGGGGGCAGCTTCACCTTACCGTCTTAGCTGTTACCTTTCGCTCAAGTGACATAATTTTTACTCATCTAAGCTGCTGTTGAAAATTTTGTATCCAAATAATAATTACCTTCAACTCGAGCGTCGAAGAACCAATGAAGGAAGTGGAAGAAAATTGCAGAAGATGGTTAAAAATACAAGAGAAATAAATTAATCTAACATACTCAAATGCTAATGTCTGACGTCTTTGCTGGTCTGGCTGGAAATAGGGGATGCTTACAAGATCCATGGAAGCAATGAACACAGTACTTACAATGGGACTGGGCTTCTTCGATTTTCTTCATACTTGTATGATCTGTAGATCAGTGCGACGACACTAATTTCCTTCAGCTGTACGACGTAAATCTCGAACTGGGTACATCGTCTTCGAAGATCACAGGACTTCCGAGCGCTATTAAATACAAAACAATTCCATTATTATTTCCCAGTAGTTGAGTGCGTTCACAGTTCGATCCTAGGTTGCGGCAATTTTCCTGTTTACTTTTATTGAAATGCTACATTCATTATCGGATGGAAATATTAACCATTACTAAAATGAAATGATGGTATGGCACTGTTGGCCGGAAGGTCCCATTCGGGTTCTGCCGCCAGGTGCAAGTCTTATTTCATTCGGCGCCACACTGGGGGACTTGCGGCCGATGATTAGGATGAAATGATGGTGAGGACAACAATACCCAGTCCACGAGCGGAGAAAATCTCCAACCCGCCCGAGAATCGAACTCGGGCCTAGTGAGGGGAGGTGAGCACGTTACCACTCAGCTAAGCAGGCGGATATTAACAATTACTGAATCGTACTTTCTGTATAAAAATAACGCTTTTCCATTTTTAACTGCCACTCACATGTAAGTAAATTAAAATCTGATAAACAAATGTGAAATTGCTTATTGTGAAATGAGAAAACATACGCTACTTGGCAAAAAAGTTAAGCACCCAAAAGACAAGATCGGATATCAATGTCAGTTAGTACACTCACACACCATCCGCAGATATGTAAATGACTACAGATATAGCTCTCTGTGACAGATACGTGGCCTACCCACTAGATTCTTTTGCCCTTTAGCTTCTGCAGTGTTGTGGATTGTTGCATCAAGAGGCAGATTTCCTCAATTCTCCTCCTTCTCTAAACTCCTTTGTCTAACATCGGTCCCCATGTTTTATTCATCACTCTTCTCTCAAACATTAACATGTTTTGTCAATAAAATTTCTCTGGGTTTGTGACCACGTTACAAATATGTAAAACTACCGACGCTTCGGGCGCTGTTGCAAGTGACCTCCTTCAGGGTGTGAAGGTTACTTGCAACAGTGACCCAAACGTCGGTAGCTTTACATATTGCAATGCGACCTGCGTCGTCACCTGGAAGCCTATCTAATGTATGACGCGATTTATTCAACTAATATGAATGAAACGTAAAAAGAGAAAATAATGCCTGTAATATCATAAGTCATTTTCAAAAATGGCTCTGAGCATTATGGGACTTAACTTCTGTGGTCATCAGTCCCCTAGAACTTAGAACTACTTAAACCTAACTAACCTAAGGACATCACACACATCCATGCCCGAGGCAGGATTCGAACCTGCGACCGTAGCAGTCCCGCGGTTCCGGATGCGCGCCTAGAACCACTAGACCACCGCGGCCGGCATAAGTCATTTTGTCGAGTCTGCTAACATTCTGCGACAAATATTGTAAATAGTTTCATTAATCGCAAAGAATACTATATTTCATTACGTTCCATGAAAGCAAGGCACTTCAAGTGTCATATATATATATATATATATATATATATATATATATATATATATATATATATATACACAAGAGCCATGTTGCTCGCCCCTGTTTGTTCTCTGTTTTTCGCCTGGTTGTTCTCTCTCTCTCTCTCTCTCTCTCTCTCCTGTTGATCGATGTATGTATAACTAGCTAGCTGTCTGTATGAGCTTTAAGGTTACAATATATTGTTAATTGAAAATATCTTATGTTTCCTTTCAAAAATACCTCTCCCTCCAAGTGAAATTTATGTAAACATAATAATAATATTGCTCTCGATTGCTCATCTGGTGTCAACTGTTTCGGTGGCGCTGAATCCGCTATTACGTGTACTAAAAAATATTTCAGTGTTTGCGAGCTTCATTCGCAAAGGAAAATAATAATAAGTATTTTTATGAAGTTTTACAGTCAGTTTGCAATGTTAAAAGTTAGTTAATACTTTTGATTACGAAACTTACTCAGAGATTTAACACTGCAAGGCTTAGGTGAGGCTTCACCTCTGATTTAAAATATTTTCAGAGAATTCAAAGCGTAAAAAGTTAACTCAGTTCTTAAAGAGATAAAGTTAAAGAAATTCTTTGCAATTGTTTACAAAATACGCAGGTGTTTGTGCGATTCTTTCATCCTGTGTAACATTAATTGGCTGGGAAAAGAAATCATTTCATGGTCTATATTATCGCTGGGTTAGTTGCAGGTTACGTTGCGTTGTCATTCATTGAAAGAAAGCGTAACATTTCCATTAATAATAAATAACTTTTTGCATGCTTATTGAGATTAAGTCACGCTACGTATATTTAAAACGCATCTACTCGTGCTCAAAATATACGCGGCGTTCCAAAAACAATATTCAGAATTTAAATTGCAACGTTACACCATAACAATTACGCAGAAAGGAGATAATGGTACAGATCACAAACTCGGAAAAGTTTTATTGACTGTGACAATAGCCGCGGAAAAATACGTTTATAGTTAATAGTTTTTCCTTTTTAGTTTAGTCATTCTCCGGGCTTCTGATCCGTAAGTGACTGCTGGGCGTATCACTGTCATATATTCACATCTTAGTATTCACTGATAGTGATTCTGAGATGAATGTCTCCCTGAAGCATGCATTTCATTCCCACTGCTGTTCTATCCTTCATGTCCATTTCTGTGCTATTGTTGCTGTGGAAACAAGATCCCAGGTACTTAAAGTGGTGAACCTCAAGTCACCTATCTCAAGAAACACTTGCTGCTCTTGTCTTCTTCCTAATTGCATGAACTCGGTTTTGTCTTGATTCATCTTTATCCCCACTTTCTGTGGTAGTTCATTAGCTGGTACGTTTCTTTCAACACATGGTTTGGTTCACTTAGCAGTTTCTATATTATCTCTATATGAGACACAATTGCAATTACCATCCATCTGTGCTCCAGCCCATTCCTGTTGGCTACATTCCCTGATTACTTTCTTCAGAACATGACTGAGACCTGTCTCAATCTCTAACGTTTCTGACGTGATCCCTCGGAAACGCACTGCTTCCCTTGAACCATCCGACAAATGTGCATCATTCTCATTAGCCTCTCGGCCATTCTGAAGTCACGCAGTGCGTTGTACAGACCATTCTTGTGGATGTTGCCGTATGCACGTTGAAAATCGACGAACACACTACAGACACCTTTGTCATATTCCCAGTGTTTTTCAAACAATTGCTCCACATAATATCTAGGGATCACAATCACGAATAACATTAATTAGGACGATCACACGGGTAGTATTGTGGTACAAGCGAATCAAAAGTAGTGTTTAGAACATGCAACAAGTCTACTAATGAGAGAGCCTATTCTACGCTTGTCCATTCTCTTGTAGAGCACCGAGCGGGGTGGCGCAGTGGTTAGCACACTGGACTCGCATTCGGGAGGACGACGGTTCAAAACCCGTCTCCGACCATTCTGATGTAGGTTTTCCGTGACTTCCCTTAATCGTTTCAGGCAAATGCCGGGATGGTTCCTTTGAAAGGGCTCGGCCGATTTCCTTCCCAATCATTCCCTCATTCGAGCTTGTGCTCCGTCTCTAATTACCTCGTTGTCGACGGGACGTTAAACACTAATCTCCTCCTCTCCTCTTATGGAGCACTGCTGCACAGTATGAACTTATTACCATACAGGATTGAAGGATGACATCATAAAAGTTCAAAGAAGAGCAACACGTCTTGTATTATCGCGAAATAGGGGACAGAGTGTCACGGATATGATACGTGAGTTGAAGTGGCAATCATTAAACCAAAGCCGTTTTTTCAGTGCGGGGACACTTTTTACGAAATTTCAATCACCAGCTTCCTCTTCCGAATGCAAAGAAATTTTGTTGACGCCCACCTACATAGGAAGAAATGATCATCCTAATAAAATACATCAGAGTTCGCACGGAAAGATTTAAGTGTTCGTTTTTACCGCGCACTGTTCAAGAGTGGAGCGCTAGAGAAAGTCTGAAGGTTTTTCGATGAACCTTCTGCCAGGTGCTTAAGCGTGAACAGCAGAGAAGTCGTCCATTTGTAGGCGAAGATGCGGATATAGTTGAAACATTGTCGATGGAAACCAAAATGGCAACACTTCAGAGGCCGCTGGATTCCTGATTTACAAATATTTCATTCTTGCTGTTTAGATTGTCATGTGTCAGGATGAACTGATGTATGTTCGTCTTGCTTGTACCGCCTTATGGCTACGAAAAGCGTAACTGCTAGCGGGGTAAAGAATTTCAAATCCAGTTCTCATGGATAAAATTACACCATTTATATATCTTTTGGAAAAGTATGTATGTGCTGTCCAACCACAAGTAGTAGCGCCTAAATCAGAGAAGGAGGTCAGTTTCTGTGTGCCATTAATTGCTGATGCTTCTCTGTGCAGTATTTTCAAACGTTAACTGGAATCTGAAATTATGTTTATCATGTTATGTTCAATCGAATGCGTTTTTCCTGTCCATATTAGGCCTCAAGAATGGTCAATAAAATAAGATTGCTGAACTACACACATTTTGTTACAAAACATGTAGTGGCCACTGGTAGCAATTTAGGTTCTCTTATTATTTACAGTTAGAGTTCTGTCATCAATCGCTTATTATTAAGATTCCGGTTTTTGTGTGCCTCTTCACTCTTACGTAGACACTAGGAGAGCACTACAAAAAACTCATATTGACAGTGTATCACAATTAGGAATTTCACTACATATAACCTTCCTGTTGTATACTCCAAGTGCACTTGCCGCACGATTAACTGAGGGATCACGGAGGCTGTAGAGGGTGGCAGAGAAATAGATGTTATGTTCGAGAGAGGAGTGTGTGTGTGTGTGTGTGTGTGTGTGTGTGTGTGTGTGTGTGGGTGGGTGGGTGGGTGGGTGGATGGTGGGTGGGTTCGTGTGTGCGCGCGTTTCGTAGTAGTGTTGGGGAGGGAGGTGGGGGAAGCTGTGAATTAGTCGAGATTTATTTTTACTACCTGAAGGTGCTGCCAGGAAACACTCACGTCTCGTAACAGTTATCTACTACTTTATAGACCACTGATGATACTTGATACAAACAGCTGTAACATGATTGGTTGAAAACAAAGTCAACATTCAGTTGTAAAAGACGAACAGTATTTATTCTTATCTACGTGATAAACACAACTGTAGCAACACCTAACAATGGCTGAAAATATTGATAAAGAAACTTCACGATGCATTTTTATTTAATAAACATAGAAGAGAAAGATGAAAGGTGGAAAGAGTATGTAGAGGGGATATGCAATGGTAACGAAGTTCAAGGCCATGTTATTGACAGGCAAGAGGAGTACCTGAAGTTGAAACGGAAAATATGATAATCCGAGAAGAATTTGACAGAGCACTGAATGACCTAAGTCGTAACAAGGCCCCCGGAGTAGATGACATTCGCCCAGGGAGAGCCAGCAATAACAAAACTATTCCACATGGGGCGCAAGATGTCTGGGAGAGGCGAAATACCCTCAGATTACAGGCAGAATTTGATAATCGTAATTCTGAAGACAGCAGACGCTCTAAGAGGTGTAAAAATTACCTATCATTTTAATAAGTCACGGTTGCAAAATACTAACACGAATTCTTTACAGAAGAATCGAAAAACTAGTAGACGCCGACCTCGGTGAAGATCAGTTTGGATTCCGGAAAATTTAGGAACACGCGAGGTATTACTGACCCTTAGACGTGTCTTACAAGTTAGGGTTAGGAAAGGCAAATCCACGTTTATAGTTTTTGTAGATTAGGAGATAGCTATTGACAATATCGACTGTGATACACTTTCTGAAATTCTGAAACTAGCAAGGATAAAACACAGAGTGCGAAAGGTTATTTGCAACTGGTACAGAAACCAGAGGGCAGTTGTAAGGCATCGAGAGACATGAAAAGGAAGCAGTAGTTGAAAGGGAGTGAGACAGGGTTGTAGCCTATCCACGACGTTATTCAATCTGTACACTGAGCAAATAGTAAAGGAAACAAAAGAAAAATTCGGAGTAGGAATTAAAGTCCATGGAGAAGAAATAAAAACTTGGAGATTTGCCGATGACATTGTAATTCTGTGAGAGACAGCAAAAGACTTAGAAGAGAAGATGGATGGAATGGACAGTGTCTTGAAAGAACGGGATAAGGGGCACATTAACAAGAGCAAAATAAGAGTAACAAATGGTAGTCGAATTAAATCAGAGGAGGCTGGCGGAACGTGATCTTGAAACAAGAAACTAAAAGTAGAATAGTTTTGCCACTTGGACAGAAAAATATCTGATGATGGCCGAAACAGAGAAGATGCAAGATCTGGACTGGCAATGGCGAGAAAAACTTTTCTGAAGAAGACAAATTTGTTGACACCGCATATAGATTTAAGTCTTAGGAAGTGCTTCCTTAAAGTATTTGTCTGGAGAGTAGCTATGTATGGAAGTGAAACGTGGATGAGAAACAGTCCAGACAAGAAGAGAACAGAAGATTTCGAAATGTGCTGCAACAGAAGAATACTGAAGACTGGATGGGAAGATAAAGTAACAAACGAGGAAGTGCTGAACAGAATAAGGGGGAAAGACATTGGTGCATAACTTTACCAAACGAAGGAATCTGTTGATAGGACACATTCTGCGACATCTAAGGATCACCAATTTAGAGTTGGGAGGGGGGCAGAATTGGGGGGGGGGGGTGTAAAAAATTGTAGAGGGATACCAAGAAATGAATACAGTAAGTAAATTCAAAGGGTCGTAGGTTGCAGTGGTTATTCGGAGATGAAGAGCCTTGCATAGGATAGAGTAGCGTGTAGAGCTGCATCAGACCAATCTTCGAACTGAAAACTGCACCATCACCACCACTAACAACAACAACAACAACACCAACAACAACAACATGATTCGAGTAACGCAAAGTATAGTGATATGCGGTGTTTAAGGTAAGCATCGGGAGGGTTCCTTTGGAGAGAACACGATCGATCTCCTTCCCATCTCTCCTCAAAACGAGATTATGCCTCGACTCTAATGACATTGTCGTCGACAGGAGCTGAAATTCTTATCCTTTCAAACTGATTAATGAAGTAATTTCCGAGTGACAGCGTGTGTCAAATGGTGACGACTCAGACTTAAGCTACACAACCCAGGAAGTAGCTACTAAGTTATTCACTAGTGCTCAGTTTGATGTCTTTGCATATTTCTTTCCGCCGTCCACCTTTCTGTACTGCTTGTTGGTCCAGTCTCTGCCTGCCAGCAGTTTACTGGTCCTCGCATAGACTGTCAGCCGAGCTGTCCTCTCGGGACAGGCATTCAGGCGCTCCCCCAGCGCTCGGCCAGCTGACGTAACTGGATGTGAGGCCGCGCCGTTAGCTGCAATTCTGCTTCGGCCCGCCTGTACGGCTCTCTTTTGATGCTTGTTGACTGCGGACCAGCCTCTTGTATCAGCACCTGCCTGCCTTCCCTCGGACCCTGCTACACTCGTCCCCACAAAAAGAGCCGACAGCTACTAAAGGACGAGAACACAATTTTTATTGACTTGATGCGCAATCTCTAGAATTCCTGTTAGATTTCAGTCATCGCTCTTTCACCTGGTGACATGCCTCCCTATCTGTTGGTAATAATTTCCTCACTATTGCATTCGAACATTCAGAATCTTACGTAAAATCGTTTGCTTTCGCGCCCGGAGTCCGTTGCCATAAATCTGTTTTGGATTGTTGATCACGTCGTATAATATAAATGTGTTCCAGCGTTTCGGCCGCTGAATGTATCATTAGAGCGCGGAAGCTATGTAACAAATATGTCTGAAAGGAATGCGCGCAGAACCGTGGCTGGCGGTTGACGGCGGAAAGGGGAGGGGGTTCTTGGTGCTCGGTTCCTACTTAAGCTACGAAAATGGGGTAAAAAGTTTTTGGTTTAGCTCGGATCAGCTGCCATTTGTATAGCCACTGTAGCTCAGGCAAATTATGTGAATCGCACAATTCATTTTGCAAATGCTTTTAGTTGGGCTGATGTCACCATTTGTATTGGCACCTTTCGGAGTTTACATTCGAAAACACGCAATAAACACCTTTTCCTGGGATGTTTCTGAAGCGCAGCTCTTCTATACTTGTACGAACCGGCTCATCATTTGCACAAAGGTAGTTCAATAGATAAAGACAAAAAGAATTTTTTATATAATAATTTTTATCCGCTGTTGAGATACGACGGTCTAAAGTCGAACTAAACTCGTGATTTTTTACTAGTTAGCCCTGCTTCCCTAGCGCAGTGAGCTCTCTTAGCTGCAAGGTTTTGGCACACCTGCATCTTGCAGTTGACAGGCTAAAGTCCCTGATCCTGTACCCAAAATCCAGAAGATTCACCAGTCATAATAAACAATATACAGGATATTTCCGCAAGAGCTTGAGGAAGTTTAACAGGACATAGAGGACGCTCCACTGAGCAATTTGCGATAGGGAACCTGGAGTCGGAGATGCCAGCTTATGGAGATAATAGGAATAAAATTACTTTACTGTGTGATCTTCATTTACATTAGTTACAGTTAACTGCAAATACCATCAGTGACACAATGAGCAAAATATGGTGAAACTGACGGCCGTCAACCTCAATGCAAGCATGACATCGGCGAACAAGATTCTGACGCACCTTGACAAACATCCCTGGTGTGTTTCGAATCATATCAAGGCAGCTACAGTTCTGTTAACTAATTCCATTTCCATATCCACTAGGGTCTCATACACAAGTGACTTTAAATATCCTCAGAGGAAATAATGAAGGGGATTCAGGGTAGGTGATCTCGCAGGCCATGGAATAGGACCTCCTCTTCCAACCAGCGACCAGAAAATACAGCATTGAGATGGTTGCGGACATCCACACTGAAGTGAGACGGGGCACCGTCATGCTGTTGATTCATAGCAAGTACTGTCATGGAACAACGTAAATACGATACAACAGAGCCATCTTATGGAGAAGTAAATTAAAAAAAAACTTTATTATGACTTCTTAGTAATCAGGCTCGTTCTTGTTACCTTGCAGGAAATAAAAAACTTACATGAAAGTAAACAGTAGATTACGAGCAATCTTGTACGCATGTTGGTTGTAAACACGCTGGAAAATGCTAGACAAAGCAGTAGAAAGTTTACTTCAATATCTCCTTAAGCTGACTTCTCCGACCCCAGGTTCCCTGTATGAAATTGTTCAGTGGAGTATTCTCTATGTCCTGTTACATTTTTGCAATTTCTTACGGAAACATCATGTATAACATCATATGGCTGAAGAGCATACATATAATAACTGAAGTTTTTCGGGGGTAGATATTTTCCTGGGAGGAGGAGGAGGAGGAGGAGGAGGGCCGTCCGCTGTGACCTAGTGGTTCTAGGTGCTTCAGTCTGGAACCGCGCGACCGCTACGGTTGAAGTTTCGAATCCTGCCTCGGGCACGGATGTGTGTGATGTCCTTAGGTTAGTTAGGGTTAAGTAGTTCTAAGTTCTAGGGGACTGAGGACCTCAGATGTTAAACAGTTTCTTCTAAAACAGTTTTTTGATCTCTAGGTGGGGGGATTCACCTTTTCCCGGAGGGACCAGTTCTCCCTCAAAACCAACCCCTTTTAATTGTATGGTGAGGGATGGAAGAACAGAGACCAAATTCGTGTGCTTCTAGAGAATAGAATGCATTCACAACAGAAAGTAGCCTAGAGTGGTGGTGCACCTAAAATCTAATGTATCACAGAGTGGGAATGCATCCATCCTAAACTTTAATGCTACTTAGTGGCATATTGCACGACATGCCAAATGCCGTTTTGGACGACTTGATAGCATTTATCGTGTACACGACATGACATCAGGTATCATGTTACTTTGCTTGACACGATGCCTTGTATTACATGACATAGCTACTAATACTAACAAGCAAAAAAGCGCGAATATGACAATAAGTTCTGAGTTAAATGTCTTTGAACTTGCCAGATAAGTTGAAAAGCTAGTTCCATTCATTTACATTCCTAACTCTGCCTAGAACACAATCAACTTCTTTTGTGCTTTGATTGGAGTGCTTTTCATTCTGGTGTATTACGTAATTGCAATAGTGGCCAAAACATGATGCAGTCTACACCCAAACCAGACTAGTAACCGAGACTATGGTACACGATTTTACAACATTACATAGCAATTTTATGAAAAATTCCAGGATTTGTTTAACTTCACCATTAATAAAATAGAAATGCATAAGAACACTTGGTAAGTGTTTCATATTACATTCGAGAGACAGGTTTGTATGTATCAAAATGAAGAAAGGTAATAGATTTTGGAAATTTCGGAGAACCGGCTTCACCTTTACACCGAATTATTTAGAAACAAACCACCAATTCTTCATACAAGTCGAAATACTGTACTAAGGACACAGAGGACAGGTATCTTCAGGGCTTGTTCAAAAATGTCTCTGAGCACTATGGGACTTAACTACTGAGGTCATCAGTCCCCTAGAACTTAGAACTACTTAAACCTAACTAATCTAAGGACATCACACACATCCATGCCCGAGGCAGGATTCGAACCTGCGACCGTAGCGGTCACGCGGTTCCAAACTGACGCGCTTAGAACCGCACGGCCACACCGGCCGGCCAGGGCTTGAAGTACTAAAAATTATAAAATATCAGAAGAGTTACCGACAACTGCCCTTTAACTATAAAACGAATTTTGCTTTCTCGCCACTTTTCGATGCTGCCGGAACAGACACGGGAGAACCTGGTTGATCTCTTCCCTGTCCCATCCACCCAGTGCTGTTGAAAAATACAGGGTGATTTTTTTCACCGCGTACAGACTTTAAGGCTTGATCGACGAGAGGATCGGAATAAAACAAGTCTAATGAACTTTTGTCCGGAAATGCGTGGTTTCCATGCTAGAGACCATTTATTCAATCGTACATTGTTGCTGAGATTGCGGTGTAATAAGCGCTGTATCATGCAGCCACGGCCACAGAATGCGGTGAAAATGGTTTCTACGTACCTCAGCGCATGCGTGTACGCACCGTAGCATATTCTGTCTCACAGTTAACATCGGCCAGGCTACATCCGAACAGTGTCAAAGGCAGCGTGAATACGCTGCTCCAGTGTCTCCACATCTGGAATGAGCAATGCATACACGATACTTTTGAGATCGCACGGGTTGAGTTCCGGTGAACGAGCAGGCCATGCAATTGGACTCCCTCGTCCAGTCCATCAACCAGGGAAGACACGCTTGAAATGCGTCCGGACGTTAACGGCCAAGTGGCCTAGAGCACCATCCTTGTAGCAGCCACATACTTTGAATCATCAATGGAGGCAAGAAACGCCGATGGTTTCGGCCTGTTAGGTGACGTGGAAGGAAGATTGGTCCCAAAATAAGGTCGCCAATTATCCCGACCCACACATTCCAGCTGCACCGATGCTGATGATTGGCTGTCACCATACCTTGAGGGTTCAGCATACTATCCCACGGATGACTTATGAAAGTTGAATGTGGCCTCATCTGTGAATAGGACGCATGACGCAAATCCCAGAATCGTGGTTGCCTGGGGAAGAAATCAGTGACAAAATTACTCTCGGTGTGGGAAGTCTGTCGCCAGTAAGCCCTGCGCACGCTGTAAGTGATAAGAATAGTAATAATCATCATGGAGAATTTTCTACACGGTCGTCTGGTTTATCCTGTACTGGCGGGCCAACTGCCTGTTACTGACTCAACGGTCGCCTCCCACAGTGTTAATCAAAGTCTGGTGTGCGAACATTTCGGGCACGTCCTTCATGATTCCCTGTTTCCTGAAACGATCCTGTCTCAGAGAAAAAGGTGAAACACTGTTGCAGACACTGAATGTTGTGTTTGTTGTCGTCGTGGATAGGTCTCCTGCTATAACCTTGCTGCCAGCCGCCCGTTGACATTTGCATTTCCGTAAGTAAAAATGGCTCTGAGCACTATGCGACTTAACTGCTGAGGTCATCAGTCGCCTAGAACTTAGAACTAATTAAACCTAACTAACCTAAGGACATCACACACATCCATGCCCGAGGCAGGACTCGAACCTGCGACCGCAGCGGTCACGCGGTTCCAAACTGAAGCGCTAGAACCGCACGGCCACACCGGCCGGCTCCGTAAGTAAACACCCTGTCGGCAAGCACTAGATTCGAATACGGAACCATGTGTACAACGCTGCATCACATCCACTACAAGGTGAATCAGAAAGAGGTATAATTCGGACACAACATTACCAGTTAGTATGGCAGGAGAGGGCGCTAGGGCATGACGTATGAGGAGCAGTACCACTCTGTGGGAGGAAATGATGCACACTGTAACCGAGACTGCATGGTTCAGCGCATATTACACCGCAGTCTCTGTAACAAATTATCATTGAATAAACGGTCTTTAGCATGGAAACCATGTATTTCCGGACATAAGTTCATTAATTTTTTGTTTCGTATCCTCTCATAGCTCAATACCTGGAGTCTGTACACGCTGTATAAAGTCTTTTAGTAAAGTCAAAATTACTGAAACAACCTTGACTCAATGCACAGTAAATAGTATCCTACTTCCAATATTGTGTAACGAGAAATTATATTTAAACTATCATCTGTTAAATTTTACTCGTTAAATCTTTGATAAACTTATTAAAAAATTTTCTTGTATATTGTGAAGGCTTCATAGATTCAGAATTAGCACTTAACTGGTGGTTGTATACCCTTGGTTTCACAGCACTCCAGAAGGGGGCTGGAGGAATGATGATGTGAAACTTCTCTCTTTTAATTCAATAAAGGGATTATTAAGCCTTTTCCTGGACGTTAACCGACGCTTTTAGCTTGCCTGGTAGCGGGGACGCCATCCGTACATTGATTTGAATGTACAGGTACGTCTCAGGGAGGAGCATACGTGATTGTTTACTGATTCATCAACACATTTTCTTTTTATCTACGAAGAGTTTTTCACTAAACACGACTTTTTTCTGTTGTGAGATTTCCGACTGGTTCTACGTAATTATTTTCTTTCTCCTCTGTGTAAATCTCTTTACAATTGTACTCATTCCTAGGCGGTATCTCACATTATTCTTTCCTAGCAGTTTTCTCTTCGCCCGTTCTCGCTATTACCAAATTAACTATCATGTTCTACCAACCTAACCTTCCTAGCGACGGGATTTTCCAGACCCATTTCCTCATATTCTAAATGGTACTTTGCTTGTTACTCAAGATTTTGCGAACATATTTAACTTGGATTCTCCCAATACAGTAGAAGGTGTATTCTTCAGGAAATATTACAAATGAAGAGTTGAAAATTGCGAATTTTGAGGTGATAAACCCATACAGGGCGCGGCGCATAAATCCGGACAAATTTCAATTTGAACTTCCCGTCATATCGCAGTTCCGGCGGAGGTCGCTTCTGGCGTCCTTGAAAGCCATAGGCATCTAATAAACAGTAAGAACCTCAAAATGGCCGAGATGTGATGGACAAGTGCGGAGTACAACCGAAGAGCCGCAATTATTGAAAGTCTTCACGCTGGACGTTCGCCCACTAAAATGAAATGATCGTATGGCATTGTTGGCCGGTATGTTCCTACTGAAATGTCCGAGTCTTCCGGTACCCGAGATCAACTCTTTGTGATATTGTGGCTAAGTATAATGCTTCGGAGGAAACTGGTGAAGGTTCCGCTAACCCGGCGAGGAAACGTAATGCGAGGAAATGTGTGTCACTTACTGCGGCAGTCATCGAATAGGCTCAGGCGCTGATTTCGGAGGGCCCGGGGCAATCGCTGAGGAAACGCATCAGTCAGCGAGTGGACAATGCGTCGGGTGGCGGAGGAGAACCTCATACGAACCATTTAGTCCAAACTGGCTCTCGGATAACGCTGGCATGTTCTGGTCAAAGAAGTTCTGTCCCCCGAATAGTCTTGATTAGAATCCCCTCGAATACTATATTTGGAGCGTAGTCGAAAGAATTACCAACAGGACGAGGCACCCTCATGTCGCATCCATACGCACCGTGATGGAAGCAGCATTCGCGAATATGGGCAGCGCTGTTTTAAAGAGTGCGTGCGATCGCTTCAGGACAAGATTGGAGATGGTCATTGCGGCTGAATGCCTTACATTGGGTAACGTTACTCTTGAAAGATACCACTACTTACATGTAAAACTATTTTCATTTTCATTTGTATTTTGTTTTAATAAATTTGCTTCTAAGAAAAAGTTTCATTTGTTCGGATTTTAGCGTACATGCTCTGAAGTGAGGAAAAAAGTTAAAGCTTTTCTTGTTGTATGGGAGCTACCCATCTCACTCCCAATCTCCAGTCAACATCAAGAGTGACATTACTAGCTCGCATTACACTGGGGTGTGGCGGTGTGGTGGGTGGGGAGTGGAGGATGGGGATGGGGGTGGGGCGGGAGGGCGGGGGGAAACTGAGCATTGACAGAGCCGTCTTGATGGAACTGAGTAATTTTGAGAAACTACAATATACAGGGTGCGTCAAAAAAATGTATACACACTTTGAAGCGTCATAGAAAATTTATTTCCCGTTCTACAATGTTAAATTTCTGGAAATGGAAAGCTTAAAGTCCAATTGGAAAAATAAATGTACTTTGCAAATGTGATTAATGTTCAAACTGGTGGCCTTCAGCATCAATACATTTCTGAGTACGAGTCACCACTGATTCCGTAAATCGTACCAAAGTGGCCAATGAGATTTCTACGCAGACCACCTGAATCTCATTCCAAAGTGTGTCCAGGTTACATGGTTTACGTATGTACACCTCATCTTTTACTGTGCCCTATAAGAAGAATTCCAGGGGCGTGAGATCTGGAGAACGTGCAGGAAATTCGATTGGTCCCCTGCATCCTATCCATTGGCCTGTCGCATTGTGATCCAGGTATGGTCGTACGTCCCTTTGATAGTGCAGCAGGGCGCCATCTTGTTGGAAATAAAACCGTATAATGCACGAATGGCAGGGAATATGGAGTCAGCAAGCACTGTTAGGTACGTTTCTCCAGTGACAGTACCTTCAAAGCGGAAAGGCCCAATGAGTCCCCTTGCAGACAGACCACACCACACATTTACACCAGGCAAATTCACAGCCTTTTCAACTGTAAAGTGAGGATTATCTTCAGCCCAGTACACACAATTGTGCCTATTGACAGTTCCATTGAGTTTGAATTGGGCTTCATCCGACCAAATTATGCTACCCATAAATCCCAGTTCACATATCACCATCTCCTGAACCCATTCACAAAATTCTAACCTTCGATCTGGATCGTCGTCACTTAGCTGTTGCACCAGCCTTGGAATGTACACACGAAACCTGCCTTTCTTCAGAATGTGTAGCACACTACTAGCACTTACATTACTCTCACATGCCGCTTGCCTTGAAGATTTTTGAGGCAAACGCTGAAACAGTTCCAAGACCGCAGTTGTGGAATCACCACTTGTAGCTGTACGAGGTCGCCCTGATCGACCTTTATGCACATCACACACTGTTCCATGAATTTCGAATTTGTCTCGTAGACGTGTAATTGTTAACCTTGAAGGTGGTTCTCTACCATACTCACTTCTCCACTGTCTTCGAACCGCAGCTACATTCTCAAACTTCCAGTACCACTTAATTATCTGTTTCAAAGCTCAAACGCAAGTCCGCCATGTTGCAGTTACTTCCTTGCCACAGCTGCCACCTGTTGAAGAAACATAACATTACTTTCTCACAGATATTTAACCTTGTAGAACGGGAAATAAATTGTCTATGACAGTTCAAACTGTGTATACATTTTTTTGACGCACCCTGTATATAAGATGAGTGTTCCTATGGTAACTCAGAAACACGAGCCAACTATTGTATTTAAAGTGGATCATCACAGTTTGTCAAAAAACTTAGTTCCTTCGTTCGTTCCTTTGTTCTTAAACCCTATAGTTGACTGGATGCAGTTCTCCTGTCGGTAGTCATCTATCTCCTTATTTTCAGCGTAATGACTCCATACTAAGCCGTCTGCACTACATCTCGTACACTATCTGATCAAAAGTGCCAGGACACCTACTAGTGGACATTAATATTGCGTGTGGTCAACCCTCGTCTTTATGGCGGCTTGAACACTGCTGGGGACATTTTCAATTAGGTATCTGAACGTCTGAGAAGGGATGGCAGCCTATTCTTCCTCCAGAGGAGGTACTGACGTTGGACGCTGGGGTTTGTAGTGAAGTAGATGTTTTAATCCATTCCACAGGTGGTCAGGTCGGGACTCGTGGCAGATCAGTCCACTGCAGTTGTCCACAAACCACTACCTCATAGACACTGTTTTATGACAGCCAACTGCTCCGAACCGTTCCTGTAATGTACGCAGCACTTACGCTGTAAAATTTCTTTATGTACTTCGACAATAAACATTTTCTCACGCGCAAGAAGGGTATCTCAACCTAACTACAAAAAACACTCCTTACCGTAAGACCAGCTCTCCTGAAGTTCACTTCTGACACTATAATTAATCGCATGCAATTTTCTCCAGGCATTCGCCAAATTCAAACCCTTCCATCCGATTGCCAGAGTGTATAGCGTAACTACTCACACCAAGTCACTCATTTCCAGTCATCCACTGTCCACTAGCGTCGCACTTTACACCACCTCAAGCTCCGCTTAGCATTCGCTACTCAAGAGTGTGGCTTACGAGGAGCTGCACGAGCTTTATACGCCGTTCTTTTTAACTCTCTATGAACAGTCACTGCACTAAGTGGACTAATGGTAGCATTTTGGAACTCTCGAGTAATTTCTTCGGCTTGTTTCCTGTCTTCTTTTTACACACAGTGTCCGCAATGCTTTGACAGTCCCATTCATCAGTATATGAGGTCTGCCGAGATTTGGTTTCGTGTTTCCACTTCATCAATGATCAAATTGAGAAGCTATAGTCACAGTATCCGTAATTAGCAAGAAGGGTAGTTTTCGATGTGAACGCTGGCGTCAAAGACACATGCTTATATCTTTGCACCATGGTGTGGGAGTTCTTTATGCAGCATGGGTTTGAACGTGGAAATGATTGTGGGCTGAGACACTCTTTAGCGAGAGCCCAGACTAATTGACTGATTGATCAGTCAATGCTTATGGGACTTTACGCTCAGTTCATCGGTCCCGCGATTCCAAAGTTACTCGCGGAAGAGAGAGGGTCCGCTAAATGTGGACGGGTCCATTCAGAGGAGTCAAACTATGAAACGAGGCAGATAAAACACACACAGTGGAAGGCATAAAAAAATTGATCAAATCTAAAAACTGGAAAAACAGAGGGGTAAAAGAGCGGTTTCCCCACGGGGGAGTTGTCAAGGTTCCCAGACCAAGAAAACATGAAGAGAGGCCCCAACCACAACCACCCAGCTCCTGCTCCAGGTGCAAAGCAAAACCTTATATATGAATCTGAAAATAAAATCCACTTTCACGGAGGATGCTGACGACCAGTTCAGCCATCCGTGAATGGAATATGGACGACTGTACTTAGTACGAAGGGCCAAAAGAAGGGGACATTCAACCAATATATGGGTTACAGTCAGTGTGGCTCAACAACAACATTGTAAGAGTGGTTAATTACGCAAGAGGAAGCAATGAGCGAGACTGGTATGACCAATGCGTAGACGGCGTAAGACAGAGGACTCCTTCCGAGAGGAGCAGAAGGAAGAACGCCAAACTGCAGTAGTCTTCTTGATTGTGAGGAATTTGTTACTGAGAGCACTAGCGCACCAGATGTCATTCCACTTTTGGGAAAAGAGAGATTTGACGTAGATCCACATATCCGCAGCTGGAATCATGAAAGGAAATTGGGAGTTTGTGTCTGCTTCTCTAGACAAACGGTCAGTTAATTTATTCCCTGGGATGCCGACATGGCTTGGGACCCAGAGAAAGACAACTGAGTAGGCGGCACAGGCAAGGGCAGAGAGAAGATCGTGGATAGCAATACCAACGATCGATAGCCTGCAGGCTGTTCCTTGAGTCGGTACGTATTAAAACACTGTGGTGGGAGGCCTGAGTAACAAAATGGAGGCCCCTGTTAATGGCTAGCAGCTCTGCTGTGGACAGACTACCCGGCAGTAAATGGTGTTCCAAGCCAGTAGGAGACGTGAAAGCGTATCCCACCTTATCTATCGTCTTAGGACCATCAGTGTAGAAGATGGTAGCATCGTGGAGCTCTCCAAGGATGGAACGTACATGACGCTGGAAGACCATAGAGACGACAGAGACCTTAAGACCTTGGAATAGGTCGGTCCTAATCCGTGGTCTAGGCACCATCTAAGGAGGGCGGGGAAGGGGGGGGGGGGGGCAGAAGAAACACGGGAAGCTTTCCAGTGAGTGGAGATGGAGATCCCGACAGAGGGAAGTGAGACGCATTCCAACCGGCAGTCCCACCCGTGGGCGGTTATCAGGAGGGAGACATCCCTGGTCAGCAAAGAGGACTTTGGTTTTGGGCACCAAGCACCGGGGAAATCGAAAAAAATGAACTTTTTCGACAAATCTGCGTGCAACGTCGTAACGTACATTAAAAACGATAGGACTTTTATTGGACGTGCTTTTAGAATCTGTTACCGTTTCAGCGGGGTTAGAGCAGAAATAGTAAACTTAATTTTTTTCAGTGGATTGTTGACCACCTTAACGGTCGTAATCAAAATCGAAGCATGGCCCTTGGATAGCTTTACTTGTAAGTATCGTCGAGAAACATTGTACAGTGGTTTGCGGAAATTTCTCTCGCTCCATTTGCGAATGGAACGGTAACGGGAAGGGAGAGCACTAGAACCGTACTACGTACACTCTAGTATTCATTTTACCATGGTTTGCAGAGTATGTATGTAGATGTAAACGCTCGGACAGGGGTTTAAGTCTTCTTCCGAATGCTAGTCCAGGAAGTTACTATCGGCACTCACTGTTCTTTTTTTCGTTCAGGGTGTGGTTTATTTATAGCGTCTCGTTTCCATCTGAGAGCGTAGGCGGAGTACCGAAATGTCGTCCCCAGGTCCCCGGAGGGCGGGGGCGTCGTAGCGGAGTTGCGCATCCACTAGCGCCGCTGTCCCGTAAGCCGTGCGGGTCTCTCCTTAATTAACCCGGCGACGCAAATTCACTTTCCGTGTTTTTTTACGCGGCACTCCTTCCTAGGGAGCGGGACAGCCGCGCAGGCCGGCGGCTGCGGTGGCCGAGGCGGAGGCGGCGGCGACGGTTTCGGGGGCGGGCGGGTCGTTATCAGGCAAGTTGACGCCGTTGTTGCGGCTGCGGGTGACAGATGGGGAGGCGGCAGCGACACGCGAAATGCGTGCGGGCCGCGGGACTGCGTGAGTGCCGTGGCTGTTTTAATGGTCGCTCCACAGCCCCGACCGCTCACGTCAGTGCCATTCAGGAGTCCGCGGTCCAACGCGCGAAGCTAAGCAACGGCATTGCCTGTGTTGTGCTGGCAAGCCTATCTTTTGTCAATAGATTTTCTGGGATGATTGTACGAACTTTGCTGACAATACATAAAGTTTGATCTTGTAAGAAATCCAAGTAAACTGAAGAGCGAAAGAAACTGGTACACCCGCTTAATATCGTGAAGAGACCCCGCGAGCACGCAGAAGTGCCGCAACAGGACGTGGCACGGACTCGACTAATGTCTGAAGGTAGTGTTGGAGGGAACTGACACCATGACTCCTCCAAGACCGTCCATAAATCCGTAAGAGTGCGTGGGGATGGAGATCTCTTCTGAACAGCACGTTACAAGGCATCCCAGATATGATCAACAATGTTCATGTCTGGAGAGTTTGGTGGCCAGCGGAGGCGTTTAAACTCAGAAGAGAGTTCTTGGAGCCACTCTGTAGCAATTCTGGACGTCTGGGGTGTCGCATTGTCCTGCTAGAATTGGCCAATGGACATGCACAATGGACATGAAGGGATGCAGATGATCAGACAGGATGCTTACGTACGTGTCACCTGTCAGAGTCGTATGTGGACGTATGAGGGGCCCCATTTTACTCCAACTGCACACGCCCCGCACAATTGCAGGGCCTCCACCAGGTTGAACAGTCTGTTGCTGACATTTAGGGTCAGTGGATTCATCAGGTTGTCTCCATACGCCTATACGTCCATCCACTCGATAGAACTTGAAACGAGACTCGTCCGACCAGGCAACATGTATCCAGTCATCAACAGTCCAATGTCGGTGTTGATGGACCATAGCGATGCGTAAAGCTTTGTGTCGTGCAGTCATCAAGGGTACGCGAGTGAGCCTTCACCTCCGAAAGCCCTTATCGATGATGATTCGTTGGATGGTTCGCACTCTGACACTTGTTGACGGCCCGGCGTTGAAATCTGCAGCAATTTGCAGAAGGGTTGCATTTCTGTCACTTTGAACGATTCTTTCCAGTTTTCGTTGGTCCCGTTCTTACAGGATCTTTCTCTGGTCCCAGAGTTGTTGGAGATTTGATGTTCTACTGAATTCCTGATATTCACGATACCCTCGTGAACTGATCGTACGCAAAAACCCCACTTCATCGCTACCTCGGAGTTGCTATGTCCCACCGCTCGTGCGCCGACTTTAACACCACGTTCAAACTCACTCAAATCTTCATAACGTGCCACTGTAGCAGCAGTAACCGATCTAACAACTGTGCCAGACACTTGTCTCTCACATAGGCGTCACCGACCGAAGCACCGTTTTCTGCCTGTTTACATATCTCTGTATTTGAATACGCATGCCTATACCAGTTTCTTAGGCTCTTCAATGTATTTCGCGACGGCATTTGTGTTCACAACCTTCTCGGTGTACAGACCTCATCAAATTTGGGTGCAAACTCGAGCTTTATAAGATAATCACCACGTTTTTTATCAGAAAATGTCTGTCTGATTTGAGCAAAGTCTGCTCCTTTATAGAGGATCCCAGCTTCTCATTGGTAGTGTGACGCCGCTTGGTATTCCCATTTGCGGAATGATATCAATTGTGGGATTTGCAAGAGAGAACCGTCAAAGTAAAGTAGTTGGAAAAAGCACAGATCACATCTGTATACAAGAAGGGTAGCAGAAGTGATCCACAGAACAATCGTCCAGTATGCTTGCCGTCCATTTCTTGTATAATCCTGGAACAGATTCTGAACTCATATTGAGGTATGTCGAAGAGAAACATCTCCTCCATGCCAGCCAGAACGTATTTCGAAAACATCGATCATGTGAAACCCACCTCTCACACTTCTCGTATGACATCCTTAAAGCCATGGATCAAGGCCGTCAGACAGATGCAGTATTTCTTGGTTTCCGAAAAGAATTTGACTCAGTACCACACTTATGCTTATTGTCAAAAGAACAATCGTATGGAGTATGACACTAAATTTGTGAGTGGGTTAACGATTTCTTAGTAAGCAGGACGCAGGAAGTTATGCCGGATGGAAAGGCATCAACAGATGCAGATATAGCTTCGGGTGTATTCCATGGAAGTGTGTTGTATCCCTTGCTATTCATGTTATATACACTCTAAGACAGAAAAACGACGCATCACGAAGAATTATCGGAATGGAACGGAAACCTGTAGATGCGATGTACATGTACATAAAAGAAAATGATCATATTTTCAGAAAGAATTTACGATTTACTCAGAAGAACGGATTTCACAAATGGAACAGATCAATAACGCTTTAGTCCACCATTGGCCATTATGCAAGCAGTTATTCGGCTAGGCATTGGTAGAGTTGTTGGATGTCCTCCCATGGGATATCGTGCCAAATTCTGTCCAGCTGGTGCATTAGATCGTCAAAATCTCGAGCTGATCTGAAGGCCCAGCTCATCACGATCCAAACGTTCTCAATTGGGAAGGGATGACCCTGCTAGCCAAGGTAGGGTTTGGCAAGCACGAAGACAAACAATGTACAGCGCATACTTTTTTTAATACTATGCCCGCATGGTTCCTTCATCGTTTTCAAATTGTATAGTACATAATCGGTGTTCAGCGTTGGCTACGTTTTTCGATGGTCACTTATGCACGGTATTAGTTACCAACGTCATTTGATGATGGCAGATGTTTTCCTCACCACTCTTGTCTGTATGTACAGTGTGGTACTAGGCTACGTGCATGTTTTCAATACTTTATGTGCCCACTGCTGTGTGTATTTCTTTGCAAGTATTGATGCAACGCCTGACCATTGTGCATATAATTGTCTGTGGCCTTTCTTATTGTAATTCTTCCTTTTGTTTTTAACATACCTATGTTCTGGTAACGATCTATCGAAACGTGTCAATAAATTAAATCAGTTCATGAAGTGCCAATTTTAATTCTTTTCTCGCCTAATACACAACGCTATAGGATAGCTCTGGTCAAAATTTCGTACATTGTAAGTTGAACCACAAACTGCACAGCGCGTCCACTACGAATGAAAATATCAAACCAAGTAATAACGTACGCTTCGCCGCATCGCGCGTCGTACGGTTACACGCGAGTGTGCGCTAACGTAGGACAATTCAACTGATAGTCATTGTTTGATATTTTTGTGCGGTCGCCGCGCTGCCCCCATTCGCAATGGTTCGCTCACGTAGGACGCCACCTAACGGTCAACGGGAGGCGTGGCCGCTGCGTGGACACAAGAGAGTGGTTGGTGCCTATTCCCGGACAAGAGTACGGTGGAGACGCAACGGAGACGCAGACAGGGGCTTCCACGTTGCATGAGGAGCACGAACTATAGTGGTCGACAGCAATATTTTGATTAGTCAATTGATGTAATACAGTGTACTGAGAGGTGTACAGGCTGTGCAGTGAGTATATGGATGATGAGTAATAATACAATCTGAGGGTCAATGGGTATAGTGCGGCGGCTATGGGTGTGTGTGATAGAAACGGGACGTATAGGCATCTTCTCTAACAGAAAGCTATACTGATTTTGTTATTTGTATGCTCTGAGCGTGACTGATTTTATATATGATATTGTACATAACGTCATTTTGTTATTAGTACGTTATGAGTGTATCTAATTTTGTTGGTGCCATTGTCTCGCTAATTATTTTATAAAGTGGTACCCTGTAAGTTTGATCTTTTTGTCTGTTATATTGTACAGAAAATTATACAGGATGTCCCAGAAATGTTGCGGCAAACATCGAGAGATTGTAAGGGTTTCTTGAGGAACAAATTGAGCGCAGGAACATGAGTCCAGAAAAGTCATTCAACAACGCTACAGAGCGTCGAAGTTACAGGTGCCGGCGCTTGCCACTAGGTCTACATCTACATCTACATTTATACTCCACAAACCACCCAACGGTGTGTGGCGGAGGGCACTTTACGTGCCACTGTCATTACCTCCCTTTCCTGTTCCAGTCGCGTATGGTTCGCGGGAAGAACGACCGTCTGAAAGCCTCTGTGCGCGCTCTAATCTCTCTAATTTTACATTCGTGATCTCCTCGGGAGGTATAAGTAGGGGGAAGCAATATATTCGATACCTCATCCAGAAACGCACCCTCTCGAAACCTGGCGAGCAAGCTACACCGCGATGCAGAGCGCCTCTCTTGCAGAGTCTGCCACTTGAGTTTGTTAAACATCTCCGTAACGCTATCACGGTTACCAAATAACCCTGTGACGAAACGCGCCGCTCTTCTTTGGATCTTCTCTATCTCCTCCGTCAACCCAATCTCGTACGGATCCCACACTGATGAGCAATACTCAAGTATAGGTCGAAAGAGTGTTTTGTAAGCCACCTCCTTTGTTGATGGACTACATTTTCTAAGGACTCTCCCAATGAATCTCAACCTGGTACCCGCCTTACCAACAATTAATTTTATATGATCATTCCACTTCAAATCGTTCCGCACGCATACTCCCAGATATTTTACACAAGTAACTGCTACCACTGTTTGTTCCGCTATCATATAATCATACAATAAAGAATCCTTCTTTCTATGTATTCGCAATACATTACATTTGTCTATGTTAAGGGTCAGTTGCCACTCCCTGCGCCAAGTGCCTATCCGCTGCAGATCTTCCTGCATTTCGCTACAATTTTCTAATGCTGCAACTTCTCTGTATACTGCAGCATCATCCGCGAAAAGCCGCATGGAACTTCCGACACTATCTGCTAGGTCATTTATATATATTGTGAAAAGTAATGGTCCCATAACACTCCCCTGTGGCACGCCAGAGGTTACTTTAACGTCTGTAGACGTCTCTCCGTTGATAACAACATGCTGTGTTCTGTTTGCTAAAAACTCTTCAATCCAGCCACACAGCTGGTCTGATATTCCGTAGGCTCTTACTTTGTTTATCAGGCGACAGTGCGGAACTGTATCGAACGCCTTCCTGAAGTCAAGAAAAATAGCATCTACCTGGGAGCCTGTATCTAATATTTTCTGGGTCTCATGAACAAGTAAAGCGAGTTGGATCTCACACGATCGCTGTTTCCGGAATCCATGTTGATTCCTACATAGTAGATTCTGAGTTTCCAAAAACGACATGATACTCGAGCAAAAAACATGTTCTAAAATTCTACAACAGATCGACGTCAGAGATATAGGTCTATAGTTTTGCGCATCTGCTCGACGACCCTTCTTGAAGACTGGGACTACCTGTGCTCTTTTCCAATCATTTGCAACCTTCCGTTCCTCTAGAGACTTGCGGTACACGGCTGTTAGAAGGGGGCAACTTCTTTCGCGTACTCTGTGTAGAATCGAATTGGTATCCCGTCCGGTCCAGTGGACTTCCCTCTGTTGAGTGATTCCAATTGCTTTTCTATTCCTTGGACACTTATTTCAATGTCAGCCATTTTTTCGTTTGTGCGAGGATTTAGAGAAGGAACTGCAGTGCGGTCTTCCTCTGTGAAACAGCTTTGGAAAAAGGTGTTTAGTATTTCAGCTTTACGCTTGTCATCCTCTGTTTCAATGCCATCATCATCATCATCCCGGAGTGTCTGGACATGCTGTTTCGAGCCACTTACTGATTTAACGTAAGACCAGAACTTCCTAGGATTTTCTGTCAAGTCGGTACCTAGTATTTTACTTTCGAATTCACTGAACGCTTCACGCATAGCCCTCCTTACGCTAACTTTGACATCGTTTAGCTTCTGTTTGTTTGAGAGGTTTTGGCTGCGTTTAAACTTGGAGTGAAGCTCTCTTTGCTTTCGCAGTTGTTTCCTAACTTTGTTGTTGTACCACGGTGGGTTTTTCCCGTCCCTCACAGTTTTACTCGGCACGTACCTGTCTAAAACGCATTTTACGATTGCCTTGAACTTTTTCCATAAACACTCAACATTGTAAGTGTCGGAACAGAAATTTTCGTTTTGATCTGTTAGGTAGCCTGAAATCTGCCTTCTATTACTCTTGCTAAACAGATAAACCTTCCTCCCTTTTTTTACATTCCTATTAACTTCCATATTCAGGGATGCTGCAACGGCCTTATGATCACTGATTCCCTGTTCTGCACTTACAGAGTCGAAAAGTTCGGGTCTGTTTGTTATCAGTAGGTCCAAGATGTTATCTCCACGAGTCGGTTCTCTGTTTAATTGCTCGAGGTAAGTTTCGGATAGTGCACTCAGTATAATGTCACTCGATGCTCTGTCCCTACCACCCGTCCTAAACATCTGAGTGTCCCAGTCTATATCTGGTAAATTGAAATCTCCACCTAAGACTATAACATGCTGAGAAAATTTATGTGAATCTAGGTCAACCTTTTTGCAGCAAACGTGACTTCGTACGCTAACGGACCACAGGTGGAACGTCTCGCAATGTTGTTTCTTATCCAATAATCGCGTCTGATACCGAAAAACACTGGAGATTGAAGAGGCTTCCAGAAGGAATATAAACTGTGGATGGAAACCCGTGTCGGAAAGCGTAATCCACCAAGGCAACAGAGCATCGCATTCATAGGAGACAAGGCCTGCCTGAGCAGAAGCTACATAGCTTTACCTTCTCCACTGGCGATCGTGGTAATCAGTCCGTCAGCGTACGAAGTCAAGTTTACTGGCGAAGGGGTGGCCAAGTGGGACGCGCAGCTACCTGTAACTTCGACGCTCTGTAGCGACGTTGGCTTACGTTTCCGGACAAGGGGTCCTATCCTCGATTTGTCCTTCAAGGCCCTCTCTACAACCCCTCGAAGTTCGTCGCGACATTCCTGGGACACTCTGAATGGAAAAAGTTTCATAGGTACTCCTGTAGATGGTTGATAGTAGCTTAGCTTTAGTGGACTACTTGGTGATGGCAGTGGTCATGTATCTATATTTAAGTGTTAATGTAAATAGCGTTAAGTAAATCTGATAGTTATCTTCTAGTTGTTGTCCATCAGTTAATTGCAGAAGTTAATTTTGTCATTTTCCAGCCTGGTCGAGAGTCCAGATATTATAAGCTATTATTGCAAATCATTGTTGGCCCGATTCTTACTGCTACGGCGAAGTAAATTTGAATTTTGTTTTCATACTGTTAAATGTATTTATACTGTTATTCTCTTGTTGATTCCTAGCCTGAAGAACTGTATTGGGCTTTAAATTATGTTCTATTTCTCCATTGTCAAAAAGAAAATTTTGTGTTTAACAAATTTCTTATAAAATTGAGCCTACACCTCCACAGCCCACAGCCCAAAACCCACTCCACCCAATGCCTACGCTACACATGCAACCCGATAATACAAGACCACACCTCACCCACCTCATCTACATCTCCCTTCTGTGGGCAGGATTGAACAAAATGAAATGACCTGCGATGTCAGTTGACATGAACCCGATCGGTCATGTTTGAGACGAGTTGAAACTTGCATTCCGTCATTGCAGGACTCCTCCTCACACACTAGATGACCTCAGGAAGGAAAGAAGGAAGGGAGAGTTTAAATTCACGTCGGCGACGATGTCATTGTAGACGGAAGGGTGGGACTGGAATGAAATCACCTATGACCTTCCAAAGAAACCATTCCAACATTCGTCTTAAGTGATTTAGGAAATCACGGAAAACCCTAATCTGGGTGGACGGACGGGGGATCTGTGTCATCGTCCAGTATGTTACCACTGCGCCACGTCGTTTGTGATGACAGCAAGAAAACAACTGTCGAAATGTGGGACAGGCTTGAGCAGCAAATTCTCTACCAGATTGTGAAGGAAGGTACAAACACGTTACAGTGTACTAGGTGGCGGAACACACGTTGAATTTTACACTGCAGCAGATTCTGATTTCACATTTTTTAAAAGTTCAGCACATTTATTTTGGTTATTGGTTTGAATTTATTTCGCAGTACATTTTTTTTTAGTTTAATAAGAGTTTTTTCTTTATGCTCTGCACCCCTTAAATCCGAGGCCACACTCGTTCACAGACATGCATGTGATGCCAAACATTTTGTTGTGAATTCATTTATCGCGAAGGAGTAAGCGAATATTACGCTGTATCTTTCTTCCCGTTTCCGTTTATTTTGCTCAAATTACGACTGGCTAACTTGTCCCTCACTCGTATAGAGCAGTTAATGTTTTATCCTAGTGAGTGGCTGTCAGAACCAGAAATGCCAAACTGCCTAACTTCCAGCCGTTAGCCTTCCACGTTCGGTATAACCGCACTCCCTTAATGGCAGCGACTATTTGCTGTTTCGCAAGGCCGTCCACGTGAGCGTGTCGAAATAAACGGCAACAAGGTCGACACGAAAACAGGAGCCTCTACCGGCTCTAGTCGGATGTTGTTATTGTGGTATTAGAGGCAAAAATGCCTGACCCTGATCCAGCGCCGAGATTTGCCATGGCGCAGCGTCTACTTTGTATCGTGCTCTAATACTTCTCCCCTTGTATTCTCTCTCTTTCTCTCCTTCCCTCCCTCTGTCCTTCCCACTCGTATAAAGCTCTTTTGATGTGTTTGAGTTTTCACGGTGAGTTATGTTTCTGCAGACATGAAAAAACACTCCTTCCTTCCTCAGATGGGCGAGCGCGATCTCGTAACAATTGTACGCAAGCTGGTAGCTGCTGTAGCAGGCACCATGTCATTAACGAGTGAGTGGCGCGGAAGCCGGCCGTAGTGGCCGATCGGTTCTAGGCGCTACAGTCTCGAACCGCGCGACCGCTACGTTCGCAGGTTCGAATCCTACTTCGGGCATGGATGTGTGTGTTGTCCTTAGGTTAGTTAGTTTTAAGTAGTTCTAAGTTCTAGGGGACTGATGACCTCAGAAGTTAAGTCCCATAGTGCTCGGAGCCATTTGAACCATTTGAGTGGCGCGGATTCGAGATACATGGGGGTACCTACCCCCATACACATTTCACACGAAGGTAGGAAGGAAGACAGCAAACCAATACCGACAACAACACTTCATGTATACATGTTGACGTTGTAAGCAGAAGATGAGGTAGAGAAAGTGTACTAGGATATTAAACGCATAATTCAGTACGTACAGGGAGATGAAAATCTAATAGACGTGAGGGATTGGAGTGAAGTTGCAGTGGAAGGAGCAGATGAAATAGTACGGGAAAATATGAGCTTGGTACTAAGAATCAGAGAGGAGAAGTACTAATTGAATTCTGTAATAAATTTGAGCTAGTAAAAGCGAATACTCTATTCAAGAATCACAAAAAGAGGAAGTATACTTGGAAAATGCCGGGATTACGTCATGGTTAAGGAAGAGATTCCGAAATCAGATAGCCGGCCGTTGTGGCCGAGCGGTTCTAAGCGCTTCAGTCTGGAACCGCGCGACCGCTACGGTCACATTTTCGAATCCTGCCTCGTGTATGGATGTGTGTGATGTCCTTACGTTAGTTAGGTTTAAGTAGTTCTAAGTTCTAGGGGACTGATGACCTCAGATGTTAAGTCCCATAGTGCTCAGAGTCACTTGAACCGAAATCAGATACTGGACTGTAGGCTTACCCTGGAGCAGATGTAGATTCAAATTACAATTTAGTAATGATGAAGAGTAGGTTGAAGTTTAAGAGACTAGTCACGAAGAACCAATGCGCAAACAAATGGGTTACGGAAGTACTATGAAATGAAGAGAGACTTGAAGTTCTGTGAGGCTCTGGATACTACGACAAGAAATAGCTCTATAGGCAATTAGGTTGAAGAGGAATGGACATCTCTAAAATGGACAGTCAAACAAGTTGGGAAGAAAATATAGGTACAAACAAGGTAACTACGAAGAAACCAGGGTAGCAGAAGAAATACTTCAGTTGATCGACGAAAGAAGGAAGTACAAAAATGTTACGCGGAATTCAGAAATACAGAAATACAAGTCTTTTAGAAATTAAATAAATAGGTGGGGCAGGAAGCTAAGGCGGAATGGCTGCATGAAGAAATCGAAAAAGAAATAACTGTCGGGAGGGCTGACTCATCATATACAAAAATCAGAATAACCTTCGGTGAAATTAAAAGCAAGGACGGTAACATTAAGAGTGCAGTGGGAATTCCACTGTTAAATGCAAAAGAGACAGCTGACAGGTGGAAAGAGTACCCTGAAGGACTCTGTGAGGGCGAAGACTTGTCTGACGTGATAGAAGAAGCTGGAGTCGATATAGAAGAGACAGAGGGTCCAGTGTTAGACTCAGAACTGAAAAGAGCTTTGGAAGGCTTAAGATCGAAAAACGCAATAGGGCTAACATTCCACCAAACTTTCTAAATTAACTGAGGAAAGTGGTAACAAAACAACTATTCACGGTATGGTGAATGTATGAGTCTGGCGAATACCATCTGACATTCGGAAAAATATCATCTACACGGTTCCCAAAATTGCAAGAGCCGACAAGCGCGAGTATTGTAGCACAGTCACCTTAACAAAGTTCATGTATCCATGTTGCTGACAAGAGTAATAAACAGAAGAATGTAAAAGAAAACTGAGGATGTGTTAGATGACTACCATTTTGACTTTAGGAAAGGTGAATGTTTTGGAATCTGAGACATGTGTAAAACTTATTTTGAGATTGAAATATGTAAATCTCAGTGTTGGACAACAGAACTACGTGAAAATTTAATTTTGAACGGAAATATGCTGAGCTTACGTCACACAATGCGAAATCCAGACTAACCGGTGCACCAAAACAATTCGTCTGAGAGAATGCAATCTGTTTTCAATGAAATTTTTATATGCCGTCTGAATGCAAAACTTTGTGACTGATATTAAAATGTTAGCTCTGAAGATTGCTAATCTTTATCTTTAGTCTTCCAAACAGTCCCTGTATCAGAACTGTCACTGTAAGCACAGCAAATGAACATAAAAATTAACGCATCTGACACTCTGATAGAATTGCTTGACAATTCACAACGTAGCACTTCACTGAAATCTTCTACTGGCATTAAGCCTCTGAAGCGATATGACATTATTTTCACAAGTACACTCTGACAATCACTGTACTTTACAGCGGACATGAACTATGATGGTAATTAAATTTGTTGGCCGACATGCGCGCATGAAACGCTCGTCTGCTCTGCAACTTGTTGCTATTACGAATAACAATATGACTATCAAAAAATAAAATTCTGTTTGCCGTACTTTCGATGTCCACTATCTTTCCAATATTAATAAAATGTTTCTCAGTACACAACTCACGTTGTGCAATGCGCGTGTGCAGAGTCATGAAAGTAAAAAATGAAAATGGAGAACTAATCTTAACGACTGATAAATCAGAACAAAGACTCCAAGCTTAACTATGCTTCATGAAGCGATTATAACAATACACCTTTTCATAAAGTTGTCATACCCAAGCAGGTTAGCAAAAATATTTCTTAATAACACTCCTGCGTACAACTGCCTTCCTTGACACTTTTTTCAGCTATAAGCAAAATCCATATTTTGCATTATAAAATTTCTACATCAGACTTGAGTCATACGCAGTGTTCTAACATTAAGAATCTAAACAGTTACAAATATTAAAAAACTTGATTACCTGAACAATGGGCTTTGTCGTTCTTCCATTAATATAATCTCATTTGCTCAATATCGTTGCTCAAAACATATTGTTACAAAATTCTCCTTAAATTATGCTGCCTACACTACACGGCAGGCCAACTTCTATCCTTTTTAAACCAGGTACATTGCCAAACGGTCTAATACACATAGTTACTCTCTGACATTCTGACCAACAACACAATCTTACAAAGAATATGGTTATATAGAAACTACAGAGGTTGAGTGCATTAATCAAATTCGCAACTTCATTCACATTTATGGCCATCAGCTTTCTGAAAATCTTCGTGGCAAGCAGGACAGTCCCCTTTCAAAGGTGCAAGAGAGACAGTTACTGACGTTACGTTGATAATGGAACCAAGACTGAAGAAAAATCAAGACGTTCATAGGATTTGTCGACCTGGAAAAAGCGTTCGACGATGTCAACTGGTGCAAGATGTTCGATATCATGAGAAAATTCGGGTGAGCTATACTAGAAGACGGGTAATAACCAAATGTACAAAATTCAAGAGGGAACAATTCGCGTGGAAGACCGTGAACAAAGTGCTCTGGTTAACAAAGGTGTTAGACAGGGATGTAGTCTTTCCCCTTAATGTTCAATCTGTACATCGAAGAATCAATTACGGAGATAAAATAAGGGTTCAAGAGTGGAATTAAAATTCAAGTTGAAAGGATATCAGAGACAAGATTAGTTGACTACATTGTTACCTTGGTGAAAGTGAAGAAGAATTACCGGATTTCCTGAATGGAACGAGTACAGATTATGGACTGTGAGTAAAGCGAAGAAAAATGAAAGTAATGAGAAGTAGCAGAAATGAGAACAGCGAGAAACTTAACATCATAGTTGGTGATCATTAAGCAGATGAAGTTTAGTAATTCTGCTATCTATGCAGCAAAATAACCCATGACGGACGGAGCAAGGAGGACATAAAAAGCAGACTAGCACTGGAAAAAGGGGTATTCCTGGCCAAGAGAAGTCTACTGGTATCAAACATTGGCTTTAAGTTGAGGAATGAATTTCTGAGAATGAACGTTCGGATCACAGCATTGCATGGTAGTGAGACATGGACTGTGAGAAAACCGGAACAAAAGAGAATTGAAGGATTTGAGATGTGGTGCTACAGACAAACGTTGAAAATTAGGTGAACTGATAAGGTAAGGAATGAGGAATCTCTGCATAGAGTCGGAGAGCAAAGAAATATATGGAAAACACTGACAGAAAGAAGGGACAAGATGGTATGACATTTGTTAAGACATCACGGAGTAACTTCCTGGTACTAAATGGGGCTTTAGAGGGTAGCAGAATATGGAATCGGTGGGTTCAGGAGGGTAATACGGAACGCCGTGCTGGATCCCAACGGCCTCCTATCACTAGCAGTGAAGATGACAGGCATGTTATCCGCATGGCTGCAACGTCTCGATCCCTGAGTCAACAGATGGGGGCGTTTGCAAGACGACAACCATCTGCACGAACAGTTCGACGACGTTTGCAGCAGCGTGGACTATCAGCTCGGAGACCATGGCTGCGATTACCTTTGACGCTGCATCACAGACAGGAGCGCCTGCGATGGTGTACTCAACGACGAACCTGGGTACACGAATGGCAAAACGTCATTTTTTTCGGATGAATCCAGGTTCTGTTTACAGCATCATGATGGTCGCATCCGTGTTTGGCGACATCGCGGTGAACGCACGTTGGAAGCGTGTATTCGTCATCGCCATACTGGCGTATTACCCGGCGGAATGGTATGGGGTGCCATTGATTATACGTTTCGGTCACCTCTTGTTCGCATTGACGGTACTTTCAACAGTAGACGTTACATTTCAGATGTGTTACGACCCGTGGCTCTACCCTTCATTCGATCCCTGCGAAACCCTACATTTCAGCAGGATAATGCACGATCGCATGTTGCAGATCCTGTACGGGCCTTTCTGGGTACAGAATATGTTCGACTGCTGCACTGGCCAGCACATTCTCCAGATCTCTCACCAATTGAAAACGTCTGGTCAAATGGTGGCCGAGCAACTGGCTCGTCACAATACGCCAGCCACTACTCTTGATGAATTGTGGTATCGTGTTGAAGCTGCATGGGCAGCTGTACCTGTACGCGCCATCCAAGCTCTGTTTGACTCAATGCCCAGGCGTATCAAGGGCGTTACTACGGCCAGAGTTGGATGTTCTGGGTGCTGATTTCTCAGAATCTATGCACCCAAATTGCGTGAAAATGTAATCACATGTCAGTTCTAGTATAATATATTTGTCCTATGAATACCCGTTTATCATCTGCATTTCTTCTTGGTGTAGCAATTTTAATGGCCAGTAGTGTAATTTAGTCAATTAATTGAACGACGAATTTCAATAAAATTCACTTTGCCAGAAAACAACACAACAAATATACGTTGTTATACCATAATTAATTAGTTTCGCTGACTATAAGATATGAAATCATCGTTTAATTAGTTTCGTATCACAGCTCAAACCATGAGCGCATGAGTGATCCACACCATACGCGTTCAACACATCAACAACTGCTGGTGCGTTAGCGCACCATGCGCAGTCAGCGTTATTTGAAGAAAAAAAATTCGTATTGCCAGTAGCGGTTACAGGTTTTTCAGTCATTCTAGTTATTCTCGCTGTGCAACGTTTTACCAAGTATACTGAAATTAATAAATACACTCCTGGAAATTGAAATAAGAACACCGTGAATTCATTGTCCCAGGAAGGGGAAACTTTATTGACACATTCCTGGGGTCAGATACATCACATGATCACACTGACAGAACCACAGGCACATAGACACAGGCAACAGAGCATGCACAATGTCGGCACTAGTACAGTGTATATCAACCTTTCGCAGCAATGCAGGCTGCTATTCTCCCATGGAGACGATCGTAGAGATGCTGGATGTAGTCCTGTGGAACGGCTTGCCATGCCATTTCCACCTGGCGCCTCAGTTGGACCAGCGTTCGTGCTGGACGTGCAGACCGCGTGAGACGACGCTTCATCCAGTCCCAAACATGCTCAATGGGGGACAGATCCGGAGATCTTGCTGGCCAGGGTAGTTGACTTACACCTTCTAGAGCACGTTGGGTGGCACGGGATACATGCGGACGTGCATTGTCCAGTTGGAACAGCAAGTTCCGTTGCCGGTCTAGGAAAGGGTAGAACGATGGGTTCGATGACGGTTTGGATGTACCGTGCACTATTCAGTGTCCCCTCGACGATCACCAGTGGTGTACGGCCAGTGTAGGAGATCGCTCCCCACACCATGATGCCGGGTGTTGGCCCTGTGTGCCTCGGTCATATGCAGTCCTGATTGTGGCGCTCACCTGCACGGCGCCAAACACGCATACGACCATCATTGGCACCAAGGCAGAAGCGACTCTCATCGCTGAAGACGACACGTCTCCATTCGTCCCTCCATTCACGCCTGTCGCGACACCACTGGAGGCGGCTGCACGATGTTGGGGCGTGAGCGGAAGACGGCCTAACGGTGTGGCGGGACCGTAGCCCAGCTTCATGGAGACGGTTGCGAATGGTCCTCGCCGATACCCCAGGAGCAACAGTGTCCCTAATTTGCTGGGAAGTGGCGGTGCGGTTCCCTACGGCACTGCGTAGGATCCTACGGTCTTGGCGTGCATCCGTGCGTCGCTGCGGTCCGGTCCCAGGTCGACGGGCACGTGCACCTTCCGCCGACCACTGGCGACAACATCGATGTACTGTGGAGACCTCACGCCCCACGTGTTGAGCAATTCGGCGGTACGTCCACCCGGCCTCCCGCATGCCCACTATACGCCCTCGCTCAAAGTCCGTCAACTGCACATACGGTTCACGTCCACGCTGTCGCGGCATGTTACCAGTGTTAAAGACTGCGATGGAGCTCCGTATGCCACGGCAAACTGGCTGACACTGACGGCGGCGGTGCACAAATGCTGCGCAGCTAGCGCCATTCGACGGCCAACACCGCGGTTCCTGGTGTGTCCGCTGTGCCGTGCGTGTGATCATTGCTTGTACAGCCCTCTCGCAGTGTCCGGAGCAAGTATGGTGGGTCTGACACACCGGGGTCAATGTGTTCTTTTTTCCATTTCCAGGAGTGTAAAAGAAATGAACAAATCAATTAATAAATGCTGTCATGAAGATGATATGCTCACATTTACGGACGAAATAAAAAGCAAGTTTAACTTGTGGTTGGAAATAGTAAACCCAGGTAAATTAATTACGAAACTATAATAAACTGAATAAAATGTTCAGTGAACTTAAATACTGAAAGAATGTAATGCACTATTAACTGGTTTCTCTTGATAATGATTGGCTACAATAGCCCAAGAATTATCTCGTGCACTTATATTAATGTTTGTGTTACTTTTGTATTAATTAGCGAATGAACATGTTTCAAGTTTTTCTTCAAGGCAGTTTCACTTATGGTGTGTGGTGGGAACATCAGCCTTTCTTCATTTTTTTTTCTTTTTGTTTGTAATATGTACAGTACGTGAGGTTCCATGCAATCTGAACATCACAACCTGTTACACTAATTTTTAAATATTGTTCAGAAAGTACAATATTTATCCAAAAACTATTGTGATGAGTAACTCCCTGCGCGTTATGACTTACGATACTCTAAACTGGTAGGAATAATAAAGGTTTCTGCTTGTCAGTTAAATCTTAAGAGCTATCAGTATGGTAACCGTATAAAACTATTCACACCACGTGCATGTGCTCACTTGCCTCTAAAGATATCTACCGCAGATAAAGACGAATCGCAGGCGAATAGTTTTACACATAGACTAAGCCTTGCAGCCCGGACGTTTTAAATGAGTAAGCGCGGGGCGTGAAAACCTTAATTGTATTAACCCTGGAGTACTACGGTGGAGTATTTCTTCTTCGCATATTTTTAAAAAATGTTTCTAAGATATGGATGCACTTTGCTAAGTGAGAATCCAAACAATCTTTGCGTTGGTAGAGACCTATCCAGCAGTAAGTACAAACTTGTTTGGAGTAGTTGTCATTTTCACCAGCATAACTGCTGGGACACTACGTATCCTAGAACATTGTTAGTGCAAGTCATTCTTTCCACATTTCCGTTTTTATGAAGTTTTTTATTCCTGCATGAAACTGTGCTAGGGCACCAATAATAATAATAATAATAATAATAATAGGCCACGCCTAATAACTATAAAGTATACGGGTCCAAGGGATTCGTAATACATTTGTATTTTAAGAGTTTATGATCTCCAAAATAACAGGGAACAAATTATTGGGTAAGGAGATTCAGGATACCTCGCTGCGAAGACGAAAGTGATTCTGAAGGAAAGGACAACTACAGACAGAATGAAGTAGACGAAGATGAGCGCACTGATGGGGATCATGTTGAATGGGATTTGATGAGCGATGATGAATAACATCAAGTTACATCTCGACAAACCATCCCAAAAAGGGAATGCTGACAGTAGGACTCAATTAAGTTTGTCCCAGGAAGAGCGGCAGAAAAAAAGACTTAAGTGTGAGAAAGTCAACAGATTTATTTCCATCAGGCATAGTGTCTTTAAGCCATTATTGTTTGTAAATTATCATACGAAAACTTGATTTCATTATTCATTAGACAGTTAACAATAGCCTTCCAAGGTTAGCACTACGCTTCGCGAATTCGGAGAGGTGCGACAGCCTTGGGTCGAATGCGCCCGGCGGATTACCTACGAAAGCCTGTGTACTTTCCGGCCTGCATGTGGCTTTTACGCAGTTTCTCCACATCCGACTAGGTGAATACCAGGCTGGTACCCATGTCCTGCCTCAGTTACACGACTGGTATACATTTTGGAAACGTTTTCTCATTCTTTCACATGAAATAACGCTACACATAGAGACACAGGGAACGCAAATTCCGTCTCGCTGGGAAGGAGTGGTGACAGGAAGGTCATCCGACCACGCTCTGCCAGTAATATTGGCCGGAATAACATGCCAACCCTCTGACGACACGCCCAGGAAAAAGAAGAAAAGGGTTAGACGGTGAAAAATAATGTCATAATAATAAACCACGAATTTCCACCACTGGAATAGTACTTTTCATTTTTTTGATAATTCTGGCAGTCAGTTCCCCAGTAGAGTGTTCACAGGTCATGTGCATTTACAGTGTAATTGCAGGGTTAAAAATGTGCAATGTCATTTCCAATTTTTCATAAATTATATTAGGTACTTTTATTTCGTATAGGTTACAAATCTTCGGAAATTAAACTTCCTGGCAGATCAATACTGGCAGACTCGAACTCGGAACATTAGCCTTTCCGTTATATCGTTTTTTTTTTTTCACGCCAGTTTAAACCTATTAAATCCGCTCAAAATAACTGGTTTCAGAGACACGCTATTTTCGATTTTCTATTCCTGTCATTTCCTGTAATAAACGAAGAAATCGAACAAAGACTGATGAAATTCGACTCTGTCTCCATATACCTAGAACCAAAATATTAAATTTATTAGGCAAATAAAGAAAACTTCGTCCAGTCTCCCTTCACTGCTTTTCTTAAAAATTGCTAAGTGGTTAAACACCACAAAACATCACCAATATTCTCCTACTTATTCGAATTCGTTGAAGTTCAGCTCAAAAATAATTTGTAATCGGGGATCATAACACTATTTACCCCCCCCTCCCCCCCCCCCCCCCCCATGAACCATGGACCTTGTCGTTGGTGGGGAGGCTTGCGTGCCTCAACGATACAGATAGCCGTACCGTAGGTGCAACCAAAACGGAGGGGTATCTGTTGAGACGCCAGACAAACGTGTGGTTCCTGAAGAGGGGCAGCAGCCTTTTCAGTAGTTGCAGGGGCAACAGTCTGGATGATTGACTGATCTGGCCTTGTAACACTAACCAAAACGGCCTTGCTGTTGTGGTACTGCGAACGGCTGAAAGCAAGGGGAAACTATAGCCGTAATTTTTCCCGAGGGCATGCAGCTTTACTGTATGGTTAAATGATGATGGCGTCCTCTTGGGTAAAATATTCCGGAGGTAAAATAGTCCCCCATTCGGATCTGCGGACGGGGACTACTCAGGAGGACGTCGTTATCAGGAGAAAGAAAACTGGCATTCTACGGATCGGAGCGTGGAATGTCAGATCCCTTAACCGGGCAGGTAGGTTAGAAAATTTAAAAAGGGAAATTGATAGGTTAAAGTTAGATATAGTGGGAATTAGTAAAGTTCGGTGGCAGGATGAACAAGACTTCTGGTCAGGTGACTGCAGGGTTATAAACACAAAATCAAATAGGGGTAATGCAGGAGTAGGTTTAATAATGAATAGGAAAACAGAAATGCGGGTAAGCTACTAGAAACAGCATAGTGAACGTATTATAGTGGCCAAGATAGACACGAAGCCCATGCCTACTACAGTAGTACAAGTTTATATGCCAACTAGCTCTGCAGATGAAGAAGAAATTGAAGAAATGTATGATGAGATAAAAGAAATTATTCAGGTAGTGAAGGGAGACGAAAATTTAATAGTCATGGGTGACTGGAATTCGACAGTAGGAAAAGGGAGAGAAGGAAACATAGTAGGTGAATATGGATTGGGGCTAAGAAATGAAAGAGGAAGCCGTCTGGTAGAATTTTGCACAGAGAATAACTTAATCATAGCTAACACTTGGTTCAAGAATCATAAAAGAAGGTTGTATACATGGAAGAATCCTGGATATTCTAAAAGGTATCAGATAGATTATATAATGGTAAGACAAAGATTTAGGAACCAGGTTTTAAATTATAGGACATTTCCAGGGGCAGATGTGGACTCTGACCACAATCTATTGGTTATGAACTGTAGATTAAAACTGAAGAAATTGCAAAAAGGTGGGAATTTAAGGAGATGGGACCTGGATAAACTGAGTAAACCAGAGGTTGTACAGAGTTTCAGGGAGAGCATAAGAGAACAATTGACAGGAATGGAGGAAACAAATACAGTAGCAGACGAATGGGTAGCTCTGAGGGATGAAGTATTGAAGGCAGCAGAGGATCAAGTAGGTAAAAAGACGAGGGCTAGTAGAAATCCTTGGGTAACAGAAGAAATATTGAATTGATTAAAGTAGAAAATATAAAAATGCAGTAAATGAAGCAGGCAAAAAGGAATACAAACGTCTCAAAAATGAGATCGACAGGAAGTGCAAAATGGCTAAGCAGACATGGCTACACGACAAATGTAAGGATGTAGAGGCTTATCTCACTAGGGGTAAGATAGATACAGCCTACAGGAAAATTAAAGAGACCTTTGGAGAAAAGAGGGCCACTTGTATGAATATCAAGAGCTCAGATGGAAACCCAGTTCTAAGCAAACAGGGGAAAGCAGAAAGGTGGAAGGAGTATATAGAGAGTCTATACAAGGGCGATGTACTTGAGGACAATATTATGGAAATGGAAGAGGATGTAGATGAAGATGAAATGGAGATACGATACTGCGTGAAGAGTTTGACAGAGCACTGAAAGACCTGAGTAGAAACAAGGCCCCGGGAGTAGACAACATTCCATTAGAACTACTGACGGCCTGACGGCCTTGGGAGAGCCAGTCCAGACAAAACTCTGCCATCTGGTGAACAAGATGTACGAGACAGGCGAAATACCCTCAGACTTGAAGAAGAATGTAATAATTCCAATCCCAAAGAAAGCAGGTGTTGACAGATGTGAAAATTACCGAACAATCAGTTTAATAAGTCACAGCTGCAAAATACTAACGCGAATTATTTACAGACGAATGGAAAAACTGGTAGACGCCGACCTTGGGGAAGATCAGTTTGGATTCCGTAGAAATGTTGGCACACGTGAGGGCAATACTGACCTTACGACTTATCTTAGGAGGAAGATTAAGGATAGGCAAACCTACATTTCTAGCATTTGTAGACTTAGAGAAAGCTTTTGACAATGTTGACTGGAAGACTCTCTTTCAAATTCTAAAGGTGGCTGGAGTAAAATACAGGGAGCGAAAGGCTATTTACAATTTGTACAGAAACCAGATGCCAGTTATAAGAGTCGAGGGACATGAAAGGGAAGCAGTCGTTGGGAAGGGAGTGAGACAGGGTTGTAGCCTCTCCCCGATGTTATTCAATCTATATATTGAGCAAGCAGTAAAGGAAACAAAAGAAATATTTGAAGTAGGTATTAAAATATAGGGAGAAGAAATAAAGACTTTGAGGTTCGCCGATGACATTTAATTCTGTCAGAGACAGCAAAGGACTCGGAAGAGCAGTTGAACGGAATGGACAGTGTCTTGAAAGGAGGATATAAGATGAACATCAACAAAAGCAAAACTAGGATAATGGAATGTAGTCGAATTAAGACGGCCGATGCTCAGGGAATTAGATTAGGAAATGACACACTTAAAGTAGTAAAGGAGTTTTGCTATTTGGGGAGGAAAATAACTGATGATGGTCGAAGTAGAGAGGATATAAAATGTAGACTGGCAATGGCAAGGAAAGCGTTTCTGAAGAAGAGAAATTTGTTAACACTGAGTATTGATTTAAGTGTCAGGAAGTCGTTTCTGAAAGTATTTGTATAAGCTTTCGAAATGTGGTGCTACAGAAGAATGTTGAAGATTAGGTGGGTAGATCACGTAGCTAATGAGGAGATATTGAATAGGATTGGGGAGAAGAGAAGTTTGTGGCACAAGTTGACTAGAAGAAGGGATCGGTTGGTAGGACATGTCCTGAGGCATCAAGGGATCACAAATTTAGCATTGGAGGGCAGTGTGGAGGGTAAAAATCGTAGAGGGAGACCAAGAGATGAATACACTAAGCAGATTCAGAAGGATGTAGGTTGCAGTAGGTACTGGGAGATGAAGGAGCTTGCACAAGATAGGTTAGCATGGAGAGCTGCATCAAACCAGTCTCAGCACTGAAGACCACAACAACAACAACACTATTTAGGCATTACGAATAGTCAGTGCTAACGCGTGAAAAGTGAGGTTGAAAAACCGTGATTTTCGTGTTAGTTTCTCCGTTTCCAAAGGCTGTAAGCATATAAAAGCACGTATTGTAGCTATTTTGTATTTGTGTTGATAATTATGAATTGATTTTTGTTAAGTCATTAATTTGTTACTGTTCTCATGATTTCCTTCCTCCTTTATTATTTCATAGAAAAGTAAGACAAATCTTTAATCTTCTAAAGCAAATGTAGTGTTGTTCTTCATAACAGAATGGGGTTGGTGCCATTCTGTATTACAACAGATATCCGGCAATGGCAGCGAGAAACTACCGTACAGCCCAGGTGGGGGGCAAGTTCAAATTTTGCACACCTCACGTACACGCGTACCTGAAGCCACGACACATGGCAAGAGGGACACTGTTGTCGCAGCGATGCTGTACCAGTTCTTATGCCATGTGTTTGCTGCTCGTTCCTGTCAGCACTTGTTATTAAGCCGCGTGGTTTTGATGCAGCTTGCCACTGTTCGCGCGGCTCGCCCCGACGGAGGTTCTAGTCCACGCTCGGAACGGGTGTGTGTTTGTTGTCCTTAGCGTAAGTTAGTTTAAGTGAAAGTAGTGTGTAAGCCCAGCACTTTGCCACCATTGTTATTAAAATTTGGTTATTAAACAATAGTTATTAAAATAACAATTGTTATTAAAATAGCACTAACCATTGTTATTAAAATAGCAATAATCACTTTTGCAGCTTTCTATAATTACACAAAATTTCAAACCAATGCAAATCTTACTAATAAAAAATTTTAGGACTGCTGCTACGGCTAATTGATGTTTCGCTTTTGCCGGCCGGAGTGGCCGAGCGGTTCTAGGCGCTTCAGTCTGGAACAGCGCGGCCGCTACGGCCGCAGGTTCGAATCCTGCTTCGGGCATGGATGTGTGTGTGTCCTTAGGTTAGTTAGGTTTAAGTAGTTCTAAGTTCTAGGGAACTGATGACCTTAGATGTTAAGTCCCATAGTGCTTAGAGCCATTTTTTTGTTTCGCTTTTGTTACTCGGTTACTAGTAAAAAAAAAGTTACAAAAATCTAAACCAAACAAATACCGAAAAATACCGGTAATTCAGAACTACAATACCGCTTTTTAACCTGTCAGTTTCCTCCATTTCTATGTCATGTCCCGTCCTCACTGCTTTACTTCCGTCAGTCCCTCATCTCCTGCGCCCCAAAGCTGTGAGGATGGGTCGTGAAACCTGCTTGCAGCCTCCCCCGTCGAAGGTTAGATTCCTCCCTCGGGCATGGGTGTGCGTGTGTGTTGTCCACAGCGTAAGTTAGCTTAAGCTAGATTAAGTAGTGTGCAGGCTTAGGGACCGATGACCTCAGCAGTTTGGTCCGATAAGACCTTAACACAAATTTCCAATTTTTGAAACCTGCTTAGGTAGCTCATTCGGTAGAGCACATGCCCTCGAAACGCAAACGTCTCGAGTTCGAGGGTCGGTCCTCCATACAAATTTAACCTCCCAGGAAGTTTCGTACAAGAACTTACCACGCTGCAGAGTGAAAATTTCATCCTAGATCTTCGAGGATCTCCTCTAATGTAATCTACAAGGCAATCTCAGGTAGCGATGTGATTTGAGACTTTCACTGGAACGCCGAATTTTCAGACGTGTGAGCTTTCGAGTGGTAAGTGTGAGTTGCCTTACCGCTAAGTTCGGTGCGAGCGGCAGACGCGCTACGTGCAGTCTGAGCAGCGGAGGCGCGACAAACAGGTAGTGTTTTCCGCGTTCGGAGGCCGGAGTTACGCAACGGGATAGTTTTAGCGGCGCGCGTGCCGTCCGCCGCCTGCACGGAACACAGTGATCGATTGCAAAGTAAAGGCCGCGAGGCGGGGGCCGGGTTCGCTTCATGAGAGACGAACAGCCGCCTAGCCGCCCGCCCGCTTGCGACTATTAATAATTACGCGGCCGATTTTTCCCGCAAGCGGCCACGCTAGCAACCGCGAGGTCAGCCCACTCTGCTCCACTCAGCTACCCGCTAATTGGAGGACAAGCATTCCCATACGTGCGGCTTGGCTGCCGTGAATGATTAACACCGTCCTACATACGCAGTCCTTTTGTCACAAGACACCTGGCAATATGCACACGCACACACACACACACACACACACACACACACACACACTTTACTTACAAGTAGGTAATCTTGTAATCTTCGATCCACAAACAACATAACATTCCCTTCATTCTCTTTACGACAGGTTTAAGGGGGTTGATCTGGGTGGCGCTCCATTTTGGAGACGATATTCGCGTTTTTTTTCAGTAAAATAACAAATTAAGAAATTTAATTTAGACCTTTGTTGTACAGGCTTAAGATTGCATTGTGCATTTTTAGTAAGAAATTCTCGCCCAGAATGCACTATACGACATCGACGAAAGGCCTTCGCGGAGTGCGAGGGCGGTTGGTGGGCGCTCTGAACGTTACAATTTTCAACCTAGAATAAAATTTCGAAAGCTGTTTTGACACTGATGATATTGACTAAGTGGTAGGTAAGTAGGGATATTTAAAAACATTGGTTTTAGAACACGGCCGCACTCTGAAATAAAACCAAATTTTCGACAAAAAAGCTGTTATAAAACCGGTCACCAAAAATCAGAATTAAAATATATCGCAAAAATCCTAAACAACACAGTAGAAAAAACGCCGACTCACAAGCTACAAAAAAGTGTACTGTAACTGCATGTATATTTCATGAGTTGTAGCTCCCGTCAACTTGAAAAATTATGTTTAGAAAAAACAAACGTTTAAAGTTCCTTTTGTGTTTTTTAATATTGTCACTGAACAACCTTTAATCGGCGTGCATAGCATAGTACAGTTGACCTTTTTGTCGCCGATGCCGGAACACTTCCGCTTTTTACGGTTGGGATTACTTTTCGAGCCTTTTCGATCCGTATAAATACGTTTGTCATTTTCAAGCAATCACGTTTTACTTCGTTTAAAAAACAAGCGAAATGACCAGTTAAACAGACGTGGGACATGCAAGTGCTTTCAGACTGTTTAACATAAACGAATCATTTACGACAAGAAATCTTGTTGTGGATGGTATTTTAGTTGATGCTAATGCCATCTGTGATACTATCTGAAACTCACAGGACCTCTATTCCGTCGGTAACCATTGCACTGTCGCATCGATTACATCGGAGCGCTCGGATGTGGCAGACCCCCCATGTAGTAAATCGCGGTTTTAACACATTTTAACATTTATGGCACATTTTAAGTAAATAAAAACAATAGACTAACAAAATGTACCGTTGTCTACCCCATTAAGAAATATGACAGCGGTTCTCTCTCTCTCTCTCTCTCTCTCTCTCTCCCTCCCTACCTCTCTCTCTCTCTCTCTCTCTCTCTCTCTCTCTCTCCCCCCCCCCCTCCCTCTCCCTCTTTTACTACTATTACTGTCGTATTTATAGTATTCCTCTTCAGTTACCTAAATACTAAAGTATTAGACAAAGAAAAACAGACAAGTATCCGGACACCAATTTGATGTCATTAACATAGGATGTGTTCACTCTGCCTTCAGATAGCTTGAACTCTGTTGGGCAAACAATGATGGAGGTGTCTGAACGCCTGTGGATGAACTTCATGGGTCGAAATCAGAGAAGGTAGGGATGTCGGTCGCTGGGATGCGGAGCCAAGTCAACGGTCTAACTCATCCCAAAGGTACATGAAATGTTTCGCAGTTTGAATATGGACAACTATGAGCTGTATAATGAAGGGAATGGAAACAATGAAAGTGGGTGCGGGGCCGGGGCTCGAACCCGGATTTCCCGCTTATTGCGAGCGGTCACCCTACAATTAGGCTATCGGAGCACACTTCACGGCCAGACCCATATTTTCATATGTCTTCAACCACGTCGTATATCCATTACGTATACTCCTGTACAGGGGAAACATTTTAATTGAAAGTTGTTTGCCCGGTGTCGGAATGTTAAATACGATAATGCAGTGCCTGTATTGTTCAGAAGCAAGATACAAAGTACAGCCGAAGGAACACTGAAACGTACTTCTGAACAACATACACACTGCAATATTCATCATGCAAAACACTGTTTTTCTTGTTACCCAAACATGTTTCAACAACTCCGTGCCATCATCTGTAGGTTTTCTTTATCGGAAACTGTAAAAGTGCTGGTATTTTAGGTTGTAGCTGATCTAACAAAACAAGGCCTAAAGACAGCTTTTGTTCGTTTTTGTTGTTGTGTTGGTTTTGCATTATATGGTTTTGCAGGACCATCTGTATGGTGCCGGCCGGGGTGGCCGAGCGGTTCTAGACGCTGATAACTTGTCATCTGCAAACCAAACGATGTAAATGCGAATTTTATCAGCGAGTTAACCTATCCCTTAATCTTTTAAAAACCTGATTTTGGTGTGGCAATATGTTTTGTGTACACATTTGTTATTACTCACGTTTTGTTGTGACTGTTCCTCGTCTCTTCTCGTTCCGAGGGCACTGCACACACATATTAAATGTACATTGCGTATTTTCGGTTTAGCAATCGCCTTTTCATTTCGCAAAATGCAATGTACACGATGTTGTTTTGTGCCCTAACCCCATCCAACTACAGTAGCAACAGACTTAAAAATAATGAAGTCCAGGCATAGCATATACCACAAACTAACTACAGAAGAAAACTTACACATGTAGAGGGCAGTAGCAGAAGGCAAGCAAGTGTTAAATGATTACACTACTTTCTGTCAAGCCACATTCACTCTGGAACAAATTAACGCCGACGGGGTTAGGAGTAAGAACAAATATGTACACAAAATATGTTGCAACACCAAAATAATGTTTTTTTAAACATCGAGGGATAGGTTAATTTACTGATATGACATTTACATCGCTTGGTGTGCCGATGAAAAGCTATCAGCGCCGGGCATCATTCAGGTGGTCCTAAAAACTATATAATGCAAAATCAAGGTAAAAAGAAAAATGAACAAAAACTGTCTTTAGGCCTCATTTTGTTATATCAGTTAAAAGCTAAAATATGTTCACTTTTACAGTTGCCCAATAAAAAAAACACACCGATGAGAGCCCGAAGGTATTGAAACATGTTCGGGAGAAAAGAAAAAACATTTCTTTTTTTTATAAAAGGCGGAACCTATGTCCAATAATGCAGTGTAATATCGAATCGTCACACCCCAAAGATTCCATTCAGTTCAGGCGGGAACTGTGAGCAGACCAATCCTATTTAGGAACGTTATTGCCTACAAGCCATTGTGTCACAGAAGCTGTTTTATGCCAGGGTGCATTGTCATATTGATACAATCATCTCAGGACTTGCTCCACTGCACACGGTGCACAACGCTAAAACATATGTTCATACCCTTCCGCATTTAGCGTCTTCTTAACCCTTTTAAGGGGAACACACCATAAAAAAGAAAAGCACCACCATACTGTACCGCGACCATCTCCTCTGTAGTTTCACTGTTGATGGCAGGCAACTTTCTCCAGATGTTCGCCAAAGACAAACCCTCCTTCACATTTCCGCACTGTATAACGTGATTCATCAGTCCAAATCACTCGTTTACAGTCATTCACTGTCCAGTCGTGCCGGTCTTCACACCGCTTCAAGGTTTGCTTAGAATTGGCTACAGAAATGTGTCTTACGAGGAACCGCGCGACTTTTTTTTAATTTATTGGCTTTCCCATACAGCCATCTCCACAGTGGAAATACGATACGATAGTTTCGTGGTTGAGAAGTGAGAAGATATATCCGTTTACGGAGTACCGTAGTATGGAGTTACATATACTTAGGACGTTCTATGCTGTACGACGCATTCGACTTCGCGTGCAGTGACGACGACACAAAGGGGGTAAGGACAACACAACATCCAGTCGTCGACCAGAGAAAATGTCCGACCCAGCAGAGAATCGAACCTGGGCCCCTTCGGTTAGCGCCCGCATCTCGTGGTCGTGCGGTAGCGTTCTCGCTTCCCACGCCCGGGTTCCCGGGTTCGATTCCCGGCGGGGTCAGGGATTTTCTCTGCCTCGTGATGGCTGGGTGTTGTGTGCTGTCCTTAGGTTAGTTAGGTTTAAGTAGTTCTAAGTTCTAGGGGACTGATGACCATAGATGTTAAGCCCCATAGTGCTCAGAGCCATTTGAACCATTTGAACCTTCGGTTAGCAAACAACTGCGCTCACCTCGCAGCTACCGAGGGGGACTGTTCTACCAGTGGTCCCCGAGCTTTTAACACTCTACGCACAGTCATTGCGCTAGCTGGATTTCTGGTAACAATTGGGACACACAGATGATTCCTTCCACTGATTTCAAGCGATTTTTCGCAATCACCCTCCACAATGCTCGACGGTTCAAATGGTTCAAATGGCTCTAAGCAATATGGGACTTAACATCTGAGGTCATCAGTACCCTAGAACTTAGAACTACTTAAACCTAACTAACCTAAGGACATCACACACATCCATGCCCTACGCAGGATTCGAACCTGCGACCGTAGCAGCAGCGCGGTTCCAGACTGAAGCGCCTAGAACCGCTCTGCTACAACGGCCGGCTGCTCGACAGTCCGTGTCCGTCAGGACATAAGGTGTGCCTGATATTGCTTTAGTTGCGTTGTTTCTTCGCGATTCCACTTCATAATCACATCAACAATACTCGATTCGGCGCAGGATTGTTTAAATATCTCAGATGGCTTTGTTACTGAGTTGACGTTCAATGATTAGTCCACATTCGAATTCGCTGAAGTCTCCTGACAGACTCATTCTGCTCTTGACACTTCTCTACTGACAACACGGTCCTCCCTGTCTCCTTTCACACTGGCGGGCCCGCCTCTCGTGACGAATTACGTAGTTGACTCTGGATACTTTTGATCAGATAGCGTAGGCTCGCACCAGTTTTTAAAAAATAGGTAAAAGTTCGGATGCACAGAATTTCAGGCCAATATCGCTGACGTCCGCCTGATGCTAAATTCTGCATACAAAGCTCAGACACTACCTCGTTCCTAGAAGAAAACAAACTTATATCATTGAATGAGCAAGGACTCAGAAAAAAGCCATTCGTGTGAAAAACAGCTTGTTTCATTTATTCACATCATCTTGCAAACAATAGGTATAGGCGATTACGTAAATTCCGACTCCCTCGATATTCCAAAGGCATTCGACGCTGTACTCCGTTACTAAGTACGAGGTCTACTCAAAAAAACTTCCGGAACATCCGTAATTTCGCGCCACTGGTGTATTGGTGCGAAATGCGGTTGGCATCCCTGGACACGCCTGTGTTTAACGTGTAACTGCCGGAAGTTCCATTGTTGTATGTCTGTTAGTTATTGTTCAGTGCTGTACTGAGTTGAACGTTATGCAGCACAGTTTGCGAGATGGCAGAGTTAGAGAAGCAACGCATCTGCTTCAAATTTAGCGTGAAACTCCAGAATACCTTTACACAGACACACCAAATGACGCAGGAAGCCTACGGTGATAAGTGCGTAAGTCGTACTTGGTGTTACGAATGGTTGACACGATTTAAAAATGGCCGGACGGAAGATAAAAATGACCCTCTTTCGGGATGCCCTTCGACGTCTACAGACAACGCTCATGTCAGCAATGTCAGCGAAATAGTGAGAGCCAATCTAAGACTGATTGTCCGAGAGATTGCAGAAAAATGTAACGCTTCAGTTGGATCATGTGATGAAATACTGACACGGCATCTTGGAGTGCGACGTGTTGCAAAGTTCGTCCCGCGGCTCATGGCCTCAGAAAGACCTTCGCCCCACAGTCTTTGAAGAGATGTTGGATGGCGCAAATCAGAACGACATGTTCCTTAACAGAATCACAACTGGTGATGAGACGTGGGTCTTCACATTGAGTCGGGAAAGGTTCTCCAAGACCAGAAACAGCTCGTCAGGTCAGGTCAAATGCCAAAAACATGCTGATAGGTTTCTTTGATTTTGAAGCATTAGATCGATGGTACTTTCGGGACGCGTTTCGACTCCTGCGAGAAAATGTGAGAGGGGAACGGCATGAAATGTGGCGAGACAGTTCATGGCTCTTGCATCACGATTACGCACCCGTACATTCATCCTTGTTGATGCCTTCTTATAGACGAAATCACTGTGCTGCCTCATCCTCCATACTCTCCAGATCGCGCATGTGCGGACCAAAGATTAAAACCCCGTTGAAAGGACGAAAATTTGCAACGACAGACGAGATAAAAGAAAATTCGCAGACGGTGCTTCGGGCGATCCAGCAAGAGGTGTACCAAGACTGAACCAGGAAGCGGAAACGGCGTTGGGAGCGGTGTATCACTTGTTAAGGTGAATAGTTCGAAGGAGATAATGCACAACTAAGTAAAACGTAAGCCTACAAAAATTTTGTGGACAAAATTCTGAAATTTTTTGAACAGACCTCGTAAAGTCGCAAATACGTGTCTGGCTCGGTGAATATTTGTGTATGAGTAATGGAACCTGCACTACTGGTCATTAAAATTGCTACACTACGAAAATGACGTGCTACAGACGCGAAATTTAACCGACAGGAAGAAGATGCTGTGATATGCAAATGATTAGCTTTTCAAAGCATTCACACAAGGTTGGCGCCGCTGGCGACACCTACAACGTGCTGATATGAGGAAAGTTTCCAACTGATTTGTCACACACAAACAGCAGTTGACCGGCTTTGCCTGGTGAAACGTTGTTCTGATGCCTCGTGTAAGGAGGAGAAATGCGTACCATCACGTTTCCGACTTTGATAAAGGTCGGATTGTAGCCTATCACGATTGCAGTTTATAGTATCGCGACATTGCTGCTCGCGTTGGTCGAGATCCAATGACAGTTAGCAGAATATGGAATCGGTGGGTTCAGGACGGTAATACGGAACGCCGTGCTAGATCCCAACGGCCTCGTATCACTAGCAGTCGAGAGACAGTCATCTTATCCGCATGGCTGCAATGGATCGTGCAGCCACGTCTCGATCCCTGAGTCAACAGATGGGGACGTTTGCAAAACGACAACCATCTGCACGAACAGTTCGACGACGTTTGCAGCAGCGTGGACTATCAGCTCGGAGACCATGGCTGCGGTTACCCTTTACGCTGCATCACAGACAGGAGCGCCTACGATGGTGTACTCAACGACGAACCTGTGTGCACGAATGTCAAAACGTCATTTTTTCGGGTGAATCCAGGTTCTGTTTACAGCATCGTGATGGTCGCATCCGTGTTTGGCGACATCGCGGTGAACGCACACTGGAAGCGTGTATTCGTCATCACCGTTCTGGCATATCACCCGGCGTGATGGTATGGGGTGGCATTGGTTACACGTCTCGGTCACCTCTTGTTCGCATTGACAGCACTTTGAACAGTGGACGTTACATTTCAGATGTGTTACGACCTGTGGCTCTACCCTTCATTCGATCCCTGCGAAACGCTACATTTCAGCAGGATAATGCACGACCATATTATGCAGGTCTTGTACGGGCCTTTCTGGATGCCCCGGCCAGCATATTCTCCAGATCTCTCACCGACTGAAAACGTCTGGTCAATGGTGTCCGAGCAACTGGCTCGTCTCAATACGCCAGTCACTACTATCGATGAACCGTGGTATCGTGTTGAAGCTGCATGGGCAGCTGTACCTGTACACACCATCCAAGCTCTGTTTGACTCAATTCCCAGTCTATCAAGGGCGTTACTACGGCCAGAGTTGGTTGTTCTGGGTAGTGATTTCTGAGGATCTATGCACCCAAATTGTGTGAAAATGTAATCACATGTCAGTTCTAGTATAATATATTTGTCCCATGAATACCCGTTTATCATCTGCATTTCTTCTTGGTGTAGCAGTTTTAATAGCCAGTAGTGCAGTATGCTATACTGGACGGCGTTATGTTCCACGGAACGAAACTAACATAGGATGTGCTGTTAAGAAAGGTAATAGAAATTCTAATATTCTACACACACACACACACACACACACACACACACATACACACACACGCACACAAACAACGATTTATGAGGATCGGCAGCAGTATAAGATTGTTGGCTGATGAAGCTGTTGTCCACAGGAAAGTATCATCAATAGACGATCGTAAGAAAATGCAGAAAGAGTTGGACAAAATTTGACTACATATAATGATCACGAAATAGTTTAGCATTCCGCGACTGTTCGCTGACGTCAGCTGTTTGCGACATGAAAATTTGTGCTGGACCAGAACTCGAACCCGGATTTGCCGCTTATCGCGAGAGGCCACCTAAACCGCGACAGCTAGCTGAGCACGCCTCTTCCATATGTAACGGAGTCACAGCCCTCGTGCTCGCACAATTCATGACTCCCGCACAGGAATCATTTTAGCCTGTCTAAGCACGAATACATCTTTGATCGTACTTACACAGCGTCTGAATCTCCACAATACAATAAACACTCTCACTGACGATTACAGCTGTGGTGAAATTTACGAAATAGATCCGAATTTTGTAATTGTGCATTGATGTCAGCTGTTTGACACACATAACAATTTGTGCCCAACCAGGACTCGATCCCGGACGTCCCACTTATCGCGAGCGCTTCCTTAATCACTTCGGCTTTCCGAGCACGCCTCCAAGACCGACTTAAACTGCGTAACATTTACCACAGCTCAGAATAATGTGTGTCTGAAGGAACTTGTATTATGAAGATACAGACTCTTTATAAACAGACATTCTAACCATCTATGATGCAGATGTAGTGAATAGCAGCTGTCTTTAAATGTGGATAAACATTAAGATAATGCCTGCAACAAAGAAAAAGAACCCTACGGTATCCGATGAAATAATTAACATCTCAAGCACGTCACATTTTATAAATGTTTATCCCGAAGCGGGAGATTTGAAACTAATTGGGTCTTCAAACTTATTTTGCACGCAAACGGTACATTTCCGAACTTGGATTCCTTATCAAAACTTTAGCTGATAATAATAAGTCGCCTATACATTGAAACCAGTAATAGGAAATGTACATCATCTTGTATTCATACAGTAGTTCTACGTCGTTCGTATTGTTAACATTACTACTGGGACATCAGAAACCACGCGTGCGTGTGTATGTCATACTATCATGCAACTTCAACTTCAGAGATGATTATAAGGGAACAACTGTGGATAGCTACACCCGCTGCAGAATCAAGCGGTAACAGTTCCATCTCCGCGGGACATATTCCAACTGACAATACCCAGTCTCCCCACGTTTTTCAATTGTAGTTATTTTTTTCTAACAACGCTTGGTATAATTTTTCACTTACCGGTGTTTTTCTCGTAAAACAATTTCGCAATTTTTTCTCATAGAGAAATCCTATTTTCATTATTCATTCCACAACTACACAGTAATACGCCCGTTCCAATAAAATGTGCGTTGAATCTCAGCCTTACTGTAGAGGGTGTAACAAAAAGATATGGCCAAGTTTCCGGGTGAAATGAAATGTGTACCGAGGGTCTCCCGTGGGGTAGACCTGATCGCCTGGTGAAAGTCTTTTGAGGTGACGCAACTTCGGCGACCTGCTCGTTGATGAGGATAAAGACGACTCAAACACCCAGTCCCCGAGTGGAGAAAATCTCCAGTTCAGCAAGGAATCGAACCCCCTCCCCCCCCCCCCCCCCGGAATGACACGCCGGCGTGCTGTCCACTCTGCTACGGTAACGTACGTTTCCAGATAAGCATGTTCATTACTCACAGAGGAAGAAAGCTCGCTACACGGACACGGATTTGGAAATTATTTCCATGTTTCAAATCATTTTCTAGAACTGTTCAAAGCACACTAATCATGGGAACACTGAGTAACAGAACGTATATGAAACTATTTCTCACATGAAATACTGGACGACATTATCAACAAAGATTTTCTTCAAAATTTTTGACTTTCCATTGTTCGATACTGTTATTGCCCTCGTAATCGATCAAACTTGTTCGTTAAATTCTGTCAGTTTAACCGAACTTAACTTTGAAAGCTGTCGCTGTTCGTGTGTTGCTTACAATTGCACAACTGACTCTGGCATTGTGTTTAAAGAATAATAATAATAATAATAATAAAATATGACGCTAGTCAGGGAATGGTTTAAAATGAGACGGAATTACACACATGAAAACCTGTTAAAGAAGAGCTACTCTCTGTACCTGCGGGTTTCAACTTTCTCCAAACGAACAGTGAAACTTTTAATAACTTGTTTAGAATTACTTTGCCCTCACATTAAAAAAAATACAAACAATCTAAAATTTATTCTCTTCTACTTCGTTCTCGAATGACAGTTCTTTAAAATACTACAGCCCAGGAACGTATAGCCCACAGCGTCCTTGGACGAACCGGAGAACGATTTTGCCGGCTGAAGTGGTCGCGCGGTTCTGGCGCTGCAGTCTGGAACCGCGAGACCGCTACGGTCGCAGGTTCGAATCCTGCCTCGGGCATGGATGTGTGTGATGTCCTTAGGTTACATAGGTTTAACTAGTTTTAAGTTCTAGGGGACTAATGACCTCAGCAGTTGAGTCCCATAGTGCTCAGAGCCATTTTTGAGAACGATTTTATTTTATTTTATTGCACTCCGGCTTATCCTTGATCGCATTTCCACAAGAGTGGAAACTCACGATACAGTGTGATAAATATCGTTTTTGCTAAACACCTGTTGCGAAACATTGACGCTAACAACGTCCGCTATCTCGACAAATGCATCAAACAGCGCCGTACAAGGTCAAACATTTTACTAACATAGTAAAATTTGACAAATTGTTTGAAAGTGTGCGGTGCCCTTCAGGGCCTCATTTTCTTCCTCTCGGGCGGAACGGACGAATTTAAAATGATTCCTTACAAAGGGCTACAACGGCACTCTGCTTGAAGAGATGCCTTTTTCAGTACAACATAACATGCACTTCGCGTCCGATGGAGCTCCTTATTAGTGTTAATACCCATCGGCTTCTAAATAACAGATTCCGCGATAGATGAATATGATTTGAGTGGCCGCGCGGTATGAGGCGTCATGTCACGGACTGCGCGGCCGCTCGGCCGGAGGTTCGAGTCCTCTCTCGGGCATGGGTGTGTGTGTTGTTCTTAGCATAAGTTAGTTTAAGTAGTGTGTAAGTCTAGGGACCGATGACCTTCGCAGTTTGGTCCCTTAGAAATTCAAGCACATTTGAACATTTTTTGAATAGGAGGAAGTGGTCTGATTTCCTGCCCTCCAGATTCCTCGCACCTATAAATCTACAAGATTTGTTTGTGGATTATTTGAAATCTTGTATGTGTCTAACTCCGGTACAGCATGTGTGGGTCTTACTTGTACGAAGGTGAACAATACTTCCGGAACACACGCATCAGGGCGTTGATGCATTTTTCTCAATGCTTTGGAAGGGCTTTGAAACATTTCGTGTTATGAAAAGCCACGTGGTATACTGGTTACGTTCTGTTCCTCTGTGTTTCCCACAATGTACTTCGATGAGTTGCAGAAAATTGCTTGGAAGACGGAAGTCAGGCGTTTCCGGTCCCATGATCACGTGATATATTTCCTTATTCTATGTTCTGAATGTCTGGCGACGTCCTCTTGTTACTCTAAGTAAAACAGTAATTTATGAACGATAATTACCTTGCTAAGGTTAAAGTTTACGCAAAAGTGAAATATAACAAAAAAATCGTAGCCAGTGATATCCTGCGTCTACAAAAATTTTCTTACGTTAAACCATCACTTTTATCGGGAAAATATATTCAACAGAAAAGTGATGAATTTTACGCGTCATTCTTTCTATACGAACCTAGCAGAAAGGCGTGCTACCAATGGAGATTTGCAGTTTGGCTATACATATTTCATTTGGGATAAAAAAGAAAAGGAAGGGAAACGAAGGAACTGTCAATTACATAAGGAATAATGGAAATGTCACAAAACGGACTACCGAAGAATGTGGAACACATGTCCGATGAACTGAACATAACGAAATTAAATATGCTAAACGCTCTTGAACGTCGTGAGTTCTACTAAAAGCGTTCATACTGCAAATAAGAAGACTTTTGAGATTTACCCCGTTTGGCAACATAGTAGAAATTTGGGCAAAATTGCTGTAATATTCGAAAGCAGCGCACACAGAAAGTAGAGAAACATTAATTAAACCAATATCGTCAATCAACAATCTGTAGACAGCGCCAGTGGATAATAGAAAGATATTCCTTAAATAATCAGTGTAGAACTTCTGTGGTTGCAGCAATCAGTGTTCATAACTGTAGTGCTCCCGCAAGATCGTTGTTCGCGTGATTGTAATCTTTTCATTAGTCTTTACTATATTATTATGTTTGCAGACTAACTCAATGAACATGTCATAACAGAATACACTGAAACACCAAGCCAGCAAAATAATTAGATTTGAGATTCGCAGAGTGTAAGCTGATAAATGTTACTGCTGAAGATCTCAATTTTTCACCCAGGAAGAGGACATCTTGAGACACAATGATACATCTTGTGACACAACGACCTTAGCCAGTCTCGCAAAGTGTCGCATCGCCTACAGACGTTTTCGCGTGAGGCCGTAAATAAAGTATATAACGCCAAGTAATTAAAAATTCTTACATATTCTTACATAATCTGGACCGATTCTTTCCATCTAACACGCTAGTGAACTTCTATTTTTCCTACTGATCTTATTTCGAAGTATGTTAACACTTTATATATAAATTATTCCCTCAGAAAAAATCTGTGAGGAAGGAGACTCTAATGACCAGATTCCATAGCACTGGAGAGCAGTATTGCGGAATCCCATTATTAATACGATCATTACCCACGCAAATTGTGTACTGATACTAAATTACATATGTACCAAGTTTCGCCAACATTCCAGGTGTTCTTGAACAATGCTTGAACTCATACACATATACATACACATACACAAACTTTGTATCATAAACGTACAGACTAATTTGTACTATGAAGTAGTATATACAGGGTGAGTCACCTAACATTACCGCTGCATATATTTCGTAAACCACATCAAATACTGACGAAACGGTTCCACAGACCGAACGTGAGGACAGGGGCTAGTGTAATTGGTTAATACAAACCATAAAAAAATGCACGGAAGTATGTTTTTAAACACAAACCTACGTTTTTTTTTCAATGGAACCCCGTTAGTTTTGATAGCACATCTGAACATATAAACAAATACGTAATCAGTACCGTTTGTTGCATTGTAAAATGTTAACTACATCCGGAGATATTGTAACCTGAAGTTGACGCTTGAGTACAACTCCTCCGTTGTTCGATCGTGTGTATCGGAGAGCACTGAATTACGTAGGGATCCAAAGTGAACAGTGATGGACCTTAGGTACAGAAGAGACTGGAACACCACATTACGTCCACATGCTAACACCTTTTTATTGGTCTTTTTACTGACGCACATGTACATTACCATGAGGGGTGAGGTACACGTACACAAGTTGTTTTCGTTTTCAATTACGGAGTGGAATAGAGTGTGTCCCGACATGTCATGCCAATAGATGTTCAATGTGGTAGCCATCATTTGCTGGACACAATTGCAATCTCTGGCGTAATGAATGTCGTACACGCCGCAGTACATCTGGTGTAATGTCGCCGCAGGCTGCCACAATACGTTGTTTCATATCCTCTGGGGTTGTAGGCACATCACGGCACACATTCTCCTTTAACGTACCCCACAGAAAGAAGTCCAGAGGTGTAAGATCAGGAGAACGGGCTGGCCAATTTATGCGTCCTCCACGTCCTATGAAACGCCCGTCGAACATCCTGTCAAGGGTCAGCCTAGTGTTAATTGCGGAATGTGCAGGTGCACCATCACGCTGATACCACATACGTCGACGCGTTTCCAGTGGGACATTTTCGAGCAACGTTGGCAGATCATTCTGTAGAAACGCGATGTATGTTGCAGCTGTTTGGGCCCCTGCAATGAAGTGAGGACCAATGAGGTGGTCGCCAATGATTCCGCACCATACATTTACAGTCCACGGTCGCTGTCGCTCTACCTGTCTGAGCCAGCGAGGATTGTCCACGGACCAGTAATGCATGTTCCGTAGATTCACTACCCCGTGGTTTGTGAAACCCGCTTCATCGGTAAACAGGTAGAACTGCAACGCATTCTCTGTTAATGCCCATTGACAGAATTGCACTCGATGATTAAAGTCATCACCATGTAATTGCTGATGCAGCGACACATGAAACGGGTGAAAGCGGTGACGGTGCAGTATGCGCATGACACTACTTTGACTCAGTCCACCGGCTCTCGCAGTGTCCCGTGTACTCATGTGTGGGTTCATGGCAACAGCAGCTAACACACCAACTGCACCCGCTTCTCCTGTGACGGGCCTGTTACGGACCCGTTTGCGTGCTACGACCATACCTGTTGCATACAGTTGGCGGTAGATGTTTTGCAATGTGCGGCACGTTGGATGCTCTCTGTCCGTGTACCGTTCTGCATACACCTTGCAGGTTTTAGCTGCATTTCGTCGACACAAGTCTGGGGGACTTACAAAATTTTCGAGCTCTTCGACACCCAACCGTGGGAGAGAGTTGCTGGCACTTCCAATGACTGAGCTCCCAGTGCTTCAGTCACTGAGAACTACACTATGGTGAGACTGAGCCGCTACTGCATGAAATTTGGGAAATTTCAAGTCAATTTACAAATTTACAGTCTCAGAGCCTCAATCTTAAGATTTGCCTCACGAAGTCATGAACAATTTGCTTCCAAAATCCACGAAAGGGGCGACTTATTACCTTCAATACTTCTACATGTTACTTTCAGAAGTTCAGAAGATAAACAATTTCACAATAATCACTCAGTACCTGTGCAGTTTACTTCATTTTCCCCCCCGATCCCCTTGTCAGGTTGATCAGATTCGCGTTCACACAGGTTGCCATAATTAAATGTTTATTAAGTAGTAGCAACATGTACGCCTTATCTTGCATGAATAATTCATTATCAATGAGAGTATTTGAATATCATTTTGTCTTAACTTTCAATTGTTTAACTTTTGAAATGTAAATAAACCCAAGTAATTCTACATGTGCATCTACTTGGATACTCTGCAAATCACATTTAAGTGCCTGGCAGAGGGTTCATCGAACCACCTTCACAATTCTCTGTTATTCCAATCTCGTATAGCGCGCGGAAAGAATGAACACCTATATCTTTCCGTACGAGCTCTGATTTCCCTTATTTTATAGTGGTGATCGTTTCTCCCTATGTAGGTCGGTGTCAACAAAATATTTTCGCATTCGGAGGAGAAAGTTGGTGATTGGAATTTCGTGAGAAGATTCCGTCGCAAGGAAAAACGCCTATCCTTTAATGATGTCCAGCCCAAATCCTGTATCATTTCAGTGTCACTCTCTCCCGTATTTCGCGATAATACAAAACGTACTGGCCTTCTTTGAACTTTTTCGATTTACTACGTCAGTCCTTTCTGGTAAGGATCCCACACCGCGCAGTAGTATTCTAAAAGAGGACAAGCGTAGGGTGGGTAGTCTCCTTAGCAGATCTGTTACATTTTCTAAGTGTCCTGCCTTAAACGCAGCCTCTGGTTAGCCTTCCCCACAACATTTTCTGTGTGTTCCTTGCAGTTTAAGTTGTTCGTGGTTTTAATATCTCGGTATTTAGCTGAACTAAATATATGTATTAATTAACATTTACCTACTCTCCCCAACAAGGTACCTTACACATTTTACCACACTTCGCACGCGCAACGGACCTTCAAATTAAATATTTCCACTTTTAAATCGTGTATGCTATTTATTAAAATACATGCGGCTCCGTTACTGACACTATTGAAATAACAGTGTGTCCATCTCTTCAGAGATGGTTGCGGGACTCTGCTGTTCGATATAGGATGTTAAATAAAGCACCTTTCACGGTCTAGTTTCCAAACTTATTTTATTTGGCTACCAGTTTTTACGGCAAATGATGGTTGAAGTGATCGCTATAACAAGCATAAATCTACTAATACCAGTATTTCTGGCTCCTGTTTTGACTAGAACCGAGGTGGAAGCTACCTACACGACGGTCAGGGGCCTGAAGATAGCGCAGAAAGTCGCTGAAACTGGTAGCCAAATAAAATAAGTTTGGAAATTAGACGGCTGAAAGTTGTTTGATTTGACATCCTCTACTAAAACAAAATTATAAGTTAGCAAACGAAGAACGTAGCACACATTAAATTCATCAAAATACACAAAATGGGTTCTATAAAATAGGGCCTGTGGTCTAGGGGTAGCGTCTTTGCTGTGTAATCAGGATTCGAACCGCGCCAAAGCTTAAATTTTGAGTAAAAATCATTATCAATGGTGGTCGAAGACTTCTGACATAAGAAGCCATCTTCAGTCAGCCAAGGCCTTGTCAAAGACGACGGAGGAGCGGACAGAGGTCCAGGGCCTTCTCTTACCCTTGGGGTGGGAAACTGCCGCTAAAGGCGGAAGGCTCAACCATGATCAATGGCGTGAGGATGCAGAACGCAATGAAAATGACTTCATTAAAGACACATAACGTGTATCCACAGGATAGCATATCTTAAAGTTCTATTCCCGCCTGTTAGTTCCCGACGTTCCCGCTAGGAGACATGCTTGAATGAGCTACTTCAACAGACATCATGAATATACTAAGATGGTATCTGTTCTTTCGGACATGTAGTGCGGGACAATACGTTGAGAATGTGGGTTTCGCGGGAGGCGTGCCAGAGATAAATCCCTGCAGTCGAGCTATCCTCTGTGTCCTCGGTGGTTCTGCCATGTAAGCAGGAGATCCGGGTTCGAGTCACGGTCGGGGCACACATTTTCGTCTGTCCCCGTCGACGTATGCCAACGCCTGTAAGCAGCTAAGGGTGTTCAGTTAATTGTAAAGACATCATGGAGTCGTATAAGGGGCATAGCTTGCACATTGTTGTTTATGGTTTCATGAATCCGAATCCGTTACTACAGTTCAGGGACTGAATATCGCATGCCACCACCTCAAAGACAAACTGTTGTTAACTGGTACAATCGTTTTACCGAAACTGGCTGTGTATCATATGAGGCGTCGGGCCAGGGTCAGTCATCAGTCTCTGACGCAGCAAGTGAACAAGTTCAAATGGTTCAAATGGTTCAAATGGCTCTCAGCACTATGGGACTTAACTTCTGAGGTCATCAGTTCCCTAGAACTTACAACTACTTAAACCTAACTAACCTAAGGACATCACACACATCCATGCCCGAGGCAGGATTCGAACCTGCGACCGTAGCAGTCGCGCGGTTCCGGACTGTAGCGCCGCTCGGCCACCGCGGCCGGCTGATCAAGTTCAGTAGTGTTACATTCGTAGTCTGGGTACAGCTCGTGGATTTATCCAGACTACGGATATAAGACTGCCGAATTTGCTCAATTGCTGCATTAGACACTGCTGGCCAATCCCGACCAGGCGTCTTTTGCGATACACGGCCAGTTTCGGTGAAACCTAATTAATAACAGCTCGCCTTTAAGGTGAAGGCTTGCGATGTGTTCTCCTGAATTTTTTCTGAACTATAGTAGCGGATTTGGATTCGTGAAGCCATAAACATTTCGCACGCTCTGCACCGTTATCCGACTCCATAATGACTGTTGGAGTAACTGATTCGCGCATGCCACTTGGCGCGAAATCGGAAACTGACAGTTTTCGGCGGGAATAAAACTTGAAGATACAGTGCATTCTGTACTTTATCAAACATTTCTGTATGTTATTTACCATTTTTACAATTAAATGTTACTTATGTATAAATAATTTTTGTTGCTGTACATGATTTCGAGCACCATTCAAAAGTGCAATGTTTCCCCATTCTGCTTTATTTCATACTTTTAGACAAATCATTTCACAAAACAATGACTTTTTTATCTTTTTGTAAAAGTTTAAAAGGTAGTCCTTGTACGCGGCGGCCTGTGTCAGTAAACAGAGGCGGGCTCTCGGACCGTTGCTGGAGCTCTCGCCTCGCCGCTGGTCGATCGGCCGCCCCCGCCACCCCTCGCGTCTTCTCGCCGACTTACGGCGCGTTTCGCTGCCGGCGCCAACACGTGGTCGCGCGGCGCCCGAGACGGCCAATTCGCGTGCGTCGTGCCGCCAGTCCGCGACCGGCGTCGGCGAGCTTTTGTTGATTCATGGCGTCGCCGGCCTGTCGATACTATCGATCCGAAATTCGCGTGTTCCGCCAGTCGCAGGCGCCGCGCTGTCGCCCGTCCCCGCAGACCTCGGCCGCCCACGCAATTCGCTACCGCCGCTCATTCTGTCCGCCAAGCGAGGGGCGGCCGACCATCCTTCACTGCCACCGTAGGGTCCACTCTCGGCGCCTCGTTGGCACTGCCGACTACACGCTTTCGCTGCGAGCTCTGTTAATGAAATTCGACTCTCTTCCTCACAGCAATGTCCACGTGCATCTCGTGTTCACCATCAGTGCTAAATACCTACAGTCTCATTTAAACTATAAAAAAACGCCGCACAAACAGATCATGAAGGCCGAACGGTACCGACCGGCCGCCGTGTCATTCTCATCCCACAGGCACCAATGGATGCGGATGTGGAGGGGCCTGTGGGCGGCACACCGCTCTCCCACCCGTATGTCAGTTTACGACACCGGAACCGCTACCTCTCAATCAAGTAGCTCCTCAGTTTGCCTCACAAGGGCTGAGTGCAACCCGCTTACAAACAGCGCTTAGCAGACCGGATGGTCCCCATCCAAGTGATAACCCATCCCGACAGCGCTTAACTTCGGTGATCTGACGGGAACCAGGGTTACCGCTGCGGCAAGACCGTTGGCCATTTAATCTATAGTCCCATTATTCCTGGATCCTTTCCCATAAGACGCAATACTTTGCTTCATGTTCAATTGACACTTCAAAAGTTTGTAGTTGGGTTCCTTCAATTAGAGTGCTCAAACACACGCCTGAGCTGTTCGCCGTTACCGAACTGCCTCAACAAATAGTTCACTTCCACTTCATTGTCCATTCTTGATGTGTTTGAATCCGAATCCTGGGTTTGCCCCCTTCTATTTCGTAATTCATCACACATGATAGGCACACCAAACACACACACACACACACACACACACACACACACACAAAACGTTGGTAAGGAAATACGCACGTTTCATACACAGCACTAGCCAATCCTTTCCCACAAGACGCGGTACTTTCTCATATTCAATTATCATCATCACAGAGATCCGCCGACAGTAGGTAAGATTCATACGGCATTGCATGAAACCGAGCTTGTTGTGAGTGGTTCTACAGAGAAATAAATGCTGTAATATGAAGTGATGGCGTACGGCAGTGGTGCGCATAGTCCTCGCGTGCAAAAAGATCGAGGGTTCGATTCTCGGCAGGTGATGTAACATTTTTAATTTTCAAATGTTTATCAAAATGAGTATTATTTCTGTTCAGTTAATTGGTCTGATTGTCACTTTTTTATTTCTAATCATTTGTTGTGTCATTTTCATCATCATATTGATTTGCTCTTTTTTTTCCTATCATTCTTCTTTCTTTTGAAGTCTGCCCGTGTCGCCTATAATCTGTAATCGAGTGCCAACCAGGATTTCTCACCGGCTTCTATCATGTCAGCTCGTGTAGACAGTGTGATGATATTTTCAGGCAACCAATGAAAGCTTGAAATTACAGTTCGCTTATAGTGCTGCAACTGAAATTTTTCTGTCATGAGTTTGCTCGTGGTGGCTAGCTTTAATCGCCATGAACAAAACTAGCGAGGTGAATAGTTCTGCTGCAGGTTGTCGACCGCCGTTTTCTCGGATACGTTGCACATCACGAGGTTGTGGTTAGGTTAGGATGCGAGTGTAAATTGCCAGCCAGAAAACGTGTCATCTGTCGCAAGTTTAGTCATTGGTCACTTATAATCAGCTGCGGACAGAGCATCTCGCGTTCCCGTGATAAACGACAGCAACCGCTCTCAACATTGCTCCGCTTTACATGTAACGACACTAGAGTACTTTTTAAGTGACCCGCCGTGTTTGCATGTCGCCTTTAACCTATCAGCAGCCGATTTTAATCGGACTATAGTTCGCATTTGCATCGGTCCGGATGGACTGCTCCCGCCAGCAATACACCAATGGGAACAGTTCTAGCACTGTCGGCTCTCCATTGTTGTCACTTCCGCTTCGGTGAGTTACTGCAATAAAAGTTCGTGTAACGTTTAGTTTCACATGCCTTACGCTGTGTGAAGAAAATTATAGAAATTTGGACACAGGCATGGGCTTTGGCAGAAGTTGATCCAAGGGAGGGGTCAAAACTCTAATGCCATATTTATATAACTGAGTTGGTCAGTTTCAAGAAGTCAAAGCCTAATCTGACTGCGACCAGCCACGTAATGCTACAATTCGCTAAACGATAATACATAAAGCCTTGAAGATAAAATCCGCAAGCACTGATTTTCAAATGAACGGTCACAGTTCGACAGGAACCATCCTCAGAACTGGTAACCTTTTTTTGGCGAAAATAAAGTAATAGATTTCAAGGTAGATCCAACCAGGAAATTTCGTAAGGATTTAAGGAAAAAAGTAGATAACAGCATATTTCCGTCTACAAAGGAAGGAAAGTTAAAACTCAAAGTAATGAACCCGCGAGTCCCCGAATTACGCTCGCAAATAATTTTAAATAAACAGGAAAAATTTATATGTCCTATATGAAGTAACACTTGCTGCCCAAATTATGAGCTCACACAATAGATTAAATGCATCTTATAAATTTTGCCGAACATTTAACATTAAAGAGCAGCTATGAATTTGCTGAAGAAACAGAAAAATCAGAGGGTGCGTCACCAGCTTCATTGGACATCATAAATTTATGTACAAATATTCCCGTGAAAGAAGCAATAGAAATCATCAAAAAAATCTTCTCACATACAAGAAAGTAGAAATAGGAGAAGTCAATGAACTAGCGGAAATGTTGCATCTAGTGTTACCGTTCAATTCCTTTGCATTCAATGACAAAATTTACCAGCAGAAGGGTGGGCTGGAAATGGGTAAGAGTTTAATTGGAACCTTGGCCAGTATTTTTATAAAGTGCTTGGAAACTAAATTTTTGGCAAAAATTTTGATGTTCAAGAGAAAATCATATATTACAGGATACAGGTAGATGATTCGATTTTATTGTACAAAGGAGACAAATATTACATCGAAAACGTAGCACACAAAATGGATTGTCAGAACCCAAACATTTTACTCACTATACACTTTGAAGAAGGTACCCAACATAAACCACTTGGATTTAACACTAATGACAGAAGACATAATTTAGCATTTTCAGGAAACATACATGTATAGATATTGTTATTAACGAACACTCGTGCACCCTCAACGACACAAGTTGGCACTTTCCAATACAATGGTATACAGGTTACTAATATTCCCCCTAAGCCAGCAGAAAACAGAAAAAGAATACTTTGAAGCAACTGATCGTGGCGAATGGGTACAGGGGCATAAGTGAGGTGAAAATTTTTAAGTTAAAGGAGAAGCAACTAAAACAAATAAGGAGAAGTGACGTAGCAGCTAAGGGTAATAATAAAATATACGTGTCTCTAACTTACAATTGCAAGACCTCCGCCAAAATCGAGATGTTTTCGTAACGCAAATATAAAATACGTTTTCGTACAAATAAAATGTTAAAATTCAGGCTCCGCCACATAATCCGTAACAGAAGGAATAAGTTTCAGGAGTCAGGTGTTTAAAGGAGCAAATGCAATGCCTGCAATAAACAGTACACAGGCAAAAGAAGGAGGAACTTCGAAAGAACTTCAGGGAGCGCACATACTCTTAAAATAAAACAGCGTTGGCACATGTGGCAGCCTTAAAGCGTTCAATCACTAACATTGAGCAAAATCTGGAGTAACTACATGAAGCTCAAAAGGAACTACATCTTAACGTCTTGGAAATTTATGCCCACAATAGGCAAGATTCAAATCCAATTCTGAAAGAGTTGAACGAATTCAACCATAATTCTTAATTCAACATTTATGACCACTTACGAAGCTTGTCTGTGTCCAAGGCGTTAGACGAGAAAAAGCGCGCTGGACAGCTGTAACATGTCTGCTGCGCCTGATTTCCGCCAAGCGTGCGAGCGGAGCCCTCTGCCCACGGCGGCGGTCAGCAGACGACTGTAGTTGGGTTCACGGACGACGACGGCTTGCGCAGGTTGACAAAAGGACGGGGAGCATTGTTGTCAGTTCCAAGCAACAGTAGTGGTACGCCCATACATGTGATTTGCGCTTAACAAAAGCGCTTATCCTGTAAATAATGTCTCTCGCTCGATTGTGTAGAATTTGATGCTCACCACCTCTTGCCACAAAAGGAATACAAATTTACTAAATAACTCACTACCATCGCGTATAATGCTCCCATTGCATACATTAACAGCAGGACGCTCAGAACTTTGCTGAACACCACTGGCTGTCAGAGAACGCATGACGTAGATGTGCAGAAAAGGCCTACACACAGCCGACATTTTTTTTTTTGTGGTTTTAGGGCGCAAAACTTCTATGGTCATTAGCGCCCACACACACAGCCGACATCGTTTGTGACTCCAACTATAGTTGGCTCACGGCACAATAACAAAACAGGGATCACATGAGGAAGCAAGCCACCTACAGCAACGCCATGGATATGGACGCTGTCGTCTTTTCAATTGTTAAAATTTTGCGAATTGTTTTATAGTATCTTTTAACCTTGACAAACCATAGATTTTAATAAGTACTCCAAGAACAGTGTGCTCACCATACAAGCAATATTTATTATTAATTCAGTGTGATAGAACATGTTTTATTCACATGTGACAAATGTTCCAGATGTCACCCGTTGGCGGAAGCCTTGTCGGCTATATTAACTGCGTGGATTCTACTAAACCATATTTCAACCACCAGCACCAACCGACTAGATGTCTCTAGTTCCGTTTGCTGGTACTCTTCCTGTGCACAGACTTACAGGAGCCACTCCCCTGTGCTTTGCGTACGTGTGTGCTCATCTAAATAGTTTGCTTGTGTCGTCGCAAATTTCTTTTGTGTGTGTAAATCATTTCCTTGCATGTCACCACTTACTCGTCACCGTCCCTGTCACATACAGCTGTCTTTCCATCGTCCGTCGATCTGCTGTCCCCTACTTCCTTTGACCACACCTGCTAGCTCCGTCGTTTACACCAACCTCTCCTATGTTCCCACTATACTACATGGAGCACTTCCTCTGGTACACCACTTACTTTCACCTTGCCTTCCCAATAGTTCGTCCCCATCCACAGTCGCTTCCATTGCCTACCCTGCCCTTCCTGTGACTCTTCCAAGTCATCAACCACATTCTTTGACTATCCCCCAATCCCAACTTTTCCCACACCTACCACCTCGCCTGTAATCCAGTCAAAATAACGACTTGGGTGGTTGGTGTCGCAATGCCTGAAACCACATTATGATCAACAAGTGACTGAACCTACTCGAGCCTACTGCAAGAACACACACCACGCCACATCCCATCTCCTCCAATTTCCCAACCACAGCCCCATCCCACAATCACCAAAAAAACACAGAAGCACCCTAATGCAGACACATCTACTAGCACCACAACCAAAAAACCACAAACAACTCCCGGTCCTACCAGATCCGTGGAAACCACTCTCCTCTCCCCCTCCACCTTCTCCCTCACCTGTTTTCACTTTCCTTCTTTCCAACCCTGGCCCAAATTCCTAAATGCCAAATCCTTTACTCTATAAATAAGAAAATTCATCCTCACATTCCCATCACTTATATCATCCGCTGAAAAGATTCTGCCCTCATCAAAACTACGAACTCCAAATTTCACTCCAACCTCCTCCTCAAATTACCATGTGTTATCTTTGGCCCTCGTGCTCCCCTCTCTCCCTTCAGCACCACTCCCACATCCAAACAATCCCAGCCCAGCCTCCTCGCTGTCACCCCACCTCCACTGCCTTGATAACAAAAACTGGCCCTGAGATCACAGCAGACGAGGTGGTTTCTCAACTAAATTCTCATTTTACTTTAGACATCCCGCCATATCCACAATTACTTTGGTCCCACCTACCTCATGTGAGTCTTCACGGTGTCTGCCCCTCCACTGATCACTTCCTCACGTGAGTCTTCACAGAGACTGCCCCCTCCACCGACCTGCTCCTCACAGGCGTAGACCTGATTTACAACTACCAGCATAACGTCAGTCCCTACAAATCCCCCTCCAGTCCCATTGTTGCCAGAAATGCCTTGCTTATAATAACAACCTCACTCACAATTGTAAGATCCCCCCCCCCCCCTCCATACCCATGAACAAGCCCCTTTTCGTGCACACCCCGTTCCAACACATACCTTCATCCTTAATGAAGTGTCCCCCATCCACATCACACCATCTGAATTTCTCATTATAAAAGATAATCCCCTCCCCCTGGCCAGCGGTGGAGCTGCAGTCCTGAAAGAAACACCTCCCCCCCCCCCCCCCAGATGTCCTAGCACCTCCCAATCTCCTTGGACGCCTCACTGCAGTCCTCAACCCACTTGGAACTGACCACCTATCTGTCCTCCTGCACCCCATCTCCTTCTCCATCGGAAAATTGTCCACGACTACTCTCGTGCCAATAGGAATGTCTAATGGGAATCCATAGACAGCCAGATAGGATTCCAATCTCTGTATTCCTCTGCAGATTTTAGCCTCTACAGCTCCCTATCCCATGATGTCTTTATAGATATCCTACCATCCTTTCCCGTCTTCTTTTCAGTGTTTTTCACATATTCCTTTTCACTTTGATTCTCTATAGAATCTCCTCATCTCTTACTTTATCAGTCCACCCAATTTTTTTCAACATCTGAAATGTTTCGATTCTCTTCTGTTCCGGTTTTTCCACGTTCTTATCTCACTACAATACAACGCTGTGCACCGAATGTACATTCTTAGATATTCCTTCCCCAACTTAAGGCCAATGTTTGATACTAGCAGACTTCTCTCGGCCTGGAATGCCCTTTTTGCCAATGATAGCCTGTTTTCTACGTCCCCCCCCCCCCCCCCCCGCTCTGTCCGTCGAGGGTTATTTTGCTATCTAGGTAGCAGAATTCCTTCACTTCATCTAATTCGTGATCACCAACTATGATGATAAGTTTCTCGCTGTTCTCATTTCTGCTACTATAGATTTACTCACAGTCCAAATTCTTTACTCATTAGACTGTTCATTCCATTTAGGAAATCATGTAATTCTTCTGCACTTTCACTGAGAATAACAATGTCATCAGCGAATCTTACAACTGACATCCTTTCACCTTGAGTTTTAATACCGCTCTTGAACCTTTCTTTTATTTCCGTAATTGCTTCTTCGATGTACAGATTGAACAGTAGGGGCCGAAAGACTACATCCCTGTCTTACGCCGTTTTCATCCAAGCACTTCGTTCTTTGTCCCTCACTCTTATTGTTTTGGTTCTTGTAGACATTCTATGTTACCCGATTTTTCCCTAAAGCTTACATCAATTTTTCTCAGAATTTCGAACATCTTAAGCCATTTGACATTGTCAATCGCTTTTTCCAGGGCGAAAAATCCTATGAACATGTCTTGATTTTTCTGCAGTTTTGCTTCCATTATCAACCGCAACGTCAGCGTTGCCTCTTTTGTGCCTTTACCTTTCCTAACGCCTGACTGACCCTCGTCTAATACTTCCTAAGTTTTCTTTTCCGTGCTTCCGTGATATATTCTTGTCAGAAACATGGTTGCATGAGCTGTTAAGCTGATTGTGCGGTAATTCTCACATTTGTCGGTTCCTGCAATCTTCGGAATTAAAATTTTCTCAGTGCCAAAAACGCCAGGACTGGCGCCAGTCATGCATCAGACTCAATGCTACACCCCCAGTTGACTCTTCCATGTAATAGAAATCATTCCACCGACTTACTGGTACCCATCCCATCCTTCACTACACAATCTTCCCTTACCTGACGACATGACCAAGTTAATCATTTTGCATCATATCTCTCTGATACCTTCACGAGCCCTCACAATCCTCACGTTGATTACTCCCAATGTCCTACTGCCCAGGAACGCACAGACTGCTCAGTCCCACGATTCTGTTATCTGAACAACATACCATAAACAGAATTTAACCCTCCAGTCACAGCATGGGACATAAAACAAATACTTCATGCAACATTTCCTCTGTAAACGATCGTATGACCTATCGACACCTTAAAGACTGCCCTATCTCCTTTCTCATCACCCTTACAACCCTGTACAGCATTATCCTCTCCACTGACTAGTATCCTGGCCTGTGGAAAAGCTCCAGAAGGCTACTTTTCCTCGAATCGAAAACACCCCTCACCGATACCTCCTCATACCACCCCGTCTGCCTCAGTGTTTAGCAAGATCTTCGAATCCATTGTATCCCGACGCATCCAGCGACATCTGCACCAACACCAACTGCTTCCTATTACCCAGTATGGCTTCTGACCCTCCTTCTCCGCTGATGATCGACTCTTAACCTCACCCATATCCTATCAGCTTAACAGCTGTATACCCGCCGTCCTTGTCTCCCTTGACCTAGAGAAAGCATCAACCACATATGGCATTCTGATCTCCTTTTCAAAGACCAGACCTATGCACTTCAACTGTGACTGCCTTATTGCATCCTTTCTCTCCAGTAACCCTTCCTATGTCGTTGTTAACAACACAAATTCCCATACCTTCCACTCCACTTCAGGAGTGCCCCATGGCTCCTTTCCATCTCCTCTCCTTTATCTCTTATACACTCGGTAGTGCCCAAATCAACACGTCCCGTTCACCTCTTTGAGTACGCTGATGACACGGCTTTCCTCACCCTCTATCCTGCGCTCTAGAAATTTCAACGATCCCTCCAAATCAACCTCTATCAGTTTACCTTCTGTTGTAATCAATGGCTCCTTAAGATCAAATCCTCTAAAACCCTGACAATACCTATAGGACGCACCACCTGCACTTTTCACCTCCACGACTTTTACATCACCATTTATGACTGTCCTATCCAGCTATCTAACACATTAAAATACCGTGGACTAACCTACAACCAGCAACTAACGTGGAAACCTCACCTACTAACCATCCATCAGAAACTCCACAACAGACTAAAACTACTAACTGACCGAACACAGGTATCACGGTCTTCCACTGTCCTTCATATGTACAAATTCCTGATCTGCATCCTTTGCTATGCAAATGCTGTATAGATATTCGCCCCTCCCAATTTTTAAAATTCCCTCCAGATCCTCAAACGCCATGCACTCTGCCTCGCCTTCTGCTTCCATTTCCCTATCCCACAAGGATCCTTTACCAACTCGTCAAATTCCCGCCTCTCTTCACTCACACTGACCACCTCCGACCAATCTACAACATCTGCAAACACGACTCCGATAATTCTATCGTTTCCCTCCTACTTTCCAATCCTCAAATGCTGTGGCGCCTTTACCAAGACGTTCTACCAATCCTGCACCTACACTCCCTCCACCATTCTCCCAAAAGAACTTCAACCATCTCGCGTTACATGATCATGAATTCCACTCGAACATTTACCCCTCCCTCCCCCCCCCACTCATTCCACCTCATCAGGGCTTCCTCTCACTCCCCTCCTTACATTTCCTAACCCCTTTTTTTTCTCTTCCCATCTGTCTTTCTTTCCCCACCCCTTTCTTTCTACTTTTTTTCCCAACAATTATTAGTGTCACCAGTTCCGCCCCCCCCCTCTACTCCACCCCTTCTTCTTTCCCAACAGCCACCTCTACCCACCACTGCTGTACACCAGTGCTCCATCCTCATACCACTGGATTTCTACCTTTCTCGTCGTCCAACATTTCCCCCTTCAACAACAGACTCACTATCCGAGTATGGGACCTTCTGGCTCTTGGTGACAGAAAATTGCTTGCTTTAAATATGAGTGTTCGGGCTTCAGGCTATAAATGTTTTTTCAATGTGTTTAGTTTTGCCTTTTATTATTACTGTTTTCAACTACTAGTGAAAGATGTCATATCTCACATATATCTAAAAACTTTCATTTTATTTTTCCCCTCAAAAAAGTTTTACATTGAATATAAATATCTCCCTTATTTTTTTCTTGTTTCTTTTTCGTGTAATTAAATTTTTACTGTCAACTGACTGAAGAAGGGGTTGCCTGTACCGACGATAGCCCACTCCCCACCCAGGTTGGGCGTGAGGGGTTGAAATAACAATAAAGGGAAAAACATATTTTTATTATGTGAAGTAGCATGTAAATTCTTGTAACCGATATAATCAGGTACGTTCCGGCACATTTGGTGTTTCATTATGGCATGCTATGAAAACACGTATTTTCGTTGAATATTTGCTGGTTATTTATTTTACTGTTGTCTATAGATGTGAGGGTGGTTCTTGTTGAAACGAAACCGGTCATTTTAAAAAATTAATGCAATCAAGACGGACAGCAGTCATGCTGATTCACTACGATGTGGGCCAACTCGGGACAGAAGATGTTTATAGTTGTTAGTTCAAGCTGCCACCAGAGTTATTCCGGCGACGTCGTTTATACGACATGAAACTAATCAGTCTCGGAGCTTTTTGTACGGAGGTCTATTAACCATACCAACATTGCTCTTTCCTAAGAACATACTATTTCAAGATGCCTATGCATTTCCGAAGGCAGTCAAAACCATGGAAGATTTACTTGCAGCCGTTGAAACAGCTGTCAGCGAGAATGGGCAGCACGCTGATATTCAAATAACTTGCGGCCAGTTTTGCCGGACAAGCGACTTTCAAGTAGAATGTCTTCCCAGTACGGGAATATACGCGCAACGGATGTACGAGTACAGATTGTAGACAAATGGTTGCTGACATATGGAAGTTTGGATCTGGCCGTGGGCAGCACTCGGATAGCCAAATGGTTAGTGCGACCGCTGGTGATAAGCGGGAAATCCGAGTTCGAGTCCCGTCCGGCACAAATTTTCATTGTCGTTATGATGGTTGCCCATATTCGCTACTGCGAATACATTTAATATATTTCATAACGCTTATAGTCGCTGCAGTGCCTGTTCCTTCGGCCATGCATGCACTGCAATATCGTACAGGCGCTATTGGCACACGCCCATACTCCGCCTGTGGAGTTAGGGCAGTGGTTCCTGCAGCGTTGCGCCAGGCAGCCATATTATTCCGTGTGTATGTTGTACACAGAGGAGGCGTCCTACACCCGCTAGAGTTGTTCAACGCCCACAACTGCCAAATACGGACAGAGGAGAACCCTCACGCCGCCCACGACCCAGGTTATCAGGAAAGCTTCTCCAGCAGTGGTTGGGCCGGCATGGTCCACGATTACTCGATTGGCCCCTACCTGCTTCTCCCGCGACACAACGTTCAACGAGGAAGTGCTATCGGCATTACTAGAGGAGGCGCCACTGCAGTCATTCGAAGTATGTGTTTCCAGCACGATGGGGAACCCACACACTTCTGTCGAGCTGCCAGAACCCAGATCGGATAGATGTTTGGGGATCGCTGGATTAGTCGAGGTGGCCCCTAACGTAGTCGCCTCGGTCGCCGGATCTCAACCCGCTGACTTCTTCCTGTAGGACCATTAAGAGAATGTTAAATGCGAAACCCCGGTGCAGTCAGTGGAAGACCTAGTAGTGAAGCTACATGGAGCGTGCGAGGTTGTTCGCACCATGTCTAATATCTATGAGTAAATGCGGCACTCAGTGATACGCGTATGTCAGGCATGCTACGACACTGGAGGAGCCGGCCCCTGGTGGCCGAGAGGTTCTAAGCGCTTCAGTCTGGAAGCGCGCGACCGCTACGGTCGCAGGTTCGAATCCTGCCTCGGGCATGGATGTGTGTGATGTCCTTAGGTTAGTTAGGTTCAAGTAGTTCTAAGTTCTAGGGGACTGATGACCTGAGATGTTAAGTCCCATAGTGCTCAGAGCCATTTGAACCATTTGACACTGGAGGAAGTAAGTTTGAGCACATACTATAATTGTATTTAATTCGTAAGTGATGAAATTATTGTTATGAGAAGTACGAATTATACGATAAGCTAATTCAAGTGAAGAAAACGGTTTCGATCGCAATGGAACATTTAGTTTTTAACGTTTGTTTCACATGTTGTTTACTTTGTAAAATATATTTAATTCCCTATACAAACTGAATAAACGGTAATGCATACTCCTCGAGTTTTGTTCTCTGATGCCTGCCACAGTGTCTACACGTATGGTTCATTCTCGTTTCTTTGTATCCATGCTTCCTGTCCTTTAAATTCAATAAAAGCGCCGACGTCTCGGAATGTCTGCCGTTGTTCTCGTAATGCGGCCGATTGCCGCACACTCGAGCGGAGTAGACCGCGATGGCTGACGTTCGCCAACCTAATCGCGACGCTGTTGTTCTCTGTCTGTTATATCCAATATACTGAACCGCAAAACATAGGAGACGGTATAGAGGATTCTGGGCGACAATACACTGCGGATAGAAGCCTGTGTCCAATACCGTCAGCCACCACGACAACAAAGCGTCGCATTCACAAGAGAAGACGCCTGTTTACGCAGGAGCTAGCTCCATCTGCTCCACTGGCGATCGCGGCCATTAGTCGCGATCACCGGATATCGAAAACCACAAATCTCGAACTGCTTGCAGTCTCTCCGCGAACCACGCCTGCTGCCGAAGGAGAGGCACCGGCGTCTATAACTTCGACGCTCTACAACACGGTTGGATGACGTTTCCGGACAAGGGTTCCTCATTTTGTTCCTCAAGATGCTTTCTAGATCATCTCGAAGTTTGTCCATGTAGTTTTTAAACACTTTGTATATCAGCCCCTTCAGTAGGAATCCATAGCTTATAAAGCCTCGATCCAGAACCAGTCACTGGGAAAGAAACAGCAGTCTTGAGCAAGCACTGAGCAAGCACTGAGCGTGAAGGTCAAAGAAGAGATGTGTGATGTTGACAGACCAGCATAGAGAGGAAAGAGTATTGCACATTCCGAGAATTCGTTCCCAGCGTTTAAGCAGAGCATCTCAAATATGATCAGCTGTGACTGCTAATTCAGACTACGTCGTAAATTTAAAACACTAAAATAATAGAATTTAGGCTATGTTGCAGAGGCCTTCCGTAAAGCACAGAGCATTTAGTTTAAGAGTGAGTGCTTCAATATATCCATTGCTAATAATATCACTAGATCGCCGCGTCACATTCATTGTATTTTATTGGTCCTAAAATACCACTGGTGGGCATATATGATGTTGTTATTGTTGTGGTCTTCAGTCCAGAGACTGGTTTGATGCAGCTCTCCATACTACTCTATCCTGTGCAAGCTGCTTCAACTCCAGATAACTAGTGCACCTTACATTCTTCTTAATCTGCTTAGTGTATTCATCTCTTGGTCTCCATACAGGATTTTTAACCTCCACGCTGTCCTCCAATGCTAAATTTGTGATCCCTTGATGCCTCAGAACATGTCCTACCAACCGATCTCTTCTTCTAGACTAGTTTGCCATAAATTCCTCTTCTCCCCAATTCTGTTCAGTACCTCCTCATTAGTGACGTGATTTACTCATGTAATCTTCAACATTCTTCTGTAGCACCACATTTCGAAAGCTTCTATTCTCTTCTTGTCTAAACTATTTATCTTCCATGTTTCGCCTCCAGTCCATACAAATACTTTCAGAAAAGACTTTCTAACACTCAAATCTGTATTTGATGTCAACAAATTTCTCTTCTTCAGAAACACTTTTCTTGCCATTGCCAGTCTACATTTTATATCCTCTCTACTTCGACCATCATCAGTTATTTTGCTCCCCAAATAGCAAAATTCATCAACTGTTTAAGTGGCTCATTTCTTAATCTAATTCCCGCATCATCACCTGATTTAATTAGACTACATTCCAGTACCCTTGTTTTGCTTTTGTTGATGTTCGTCTTATATCCTCTTTTAAAGACACTGTACATTTCGTTCAACTGCTCTTCTAGGTCCTTTGCTGTCTCTAAAAATGGTTCAAATGGCTCTGAGCACTATGGGACTCAACTTCTGAGGTCATTAGTCCCCTAGAACTTAGAACTAGTTAAACCTATCTAACCTAAGGACATCACACACATCCATGCCCGAGGCAGGATTCGAACCTGCGACCGTAGCGGTCTCGCGGTTCCAGACTGCAGCGCCTAGAACCGCACGGCCACTTCGGCCGGCTTTGCTGTCTCTGACAGAATTACAGTGTCATCGGCAAACCTCAAAGTTTTTATTTATTCTTCATGGATTTTAATTCCTACTCCTAATTTTTTCTTTTGTTTCCTTACTGCTAGCTCAATATAAAGATTGAATAACATCGGGGATAGGCTACCACCCTGTCTCACTCCCTTCCCAACCACTGCTTCCCTTTCATGCCCCTCGACTCTTATAACTGCCATCTGCTTTCTGTACAAATTGTGGCCTTACGCTCCCTGTATTTGACCCCTGCCACCTTCAGAATTTGAAAGAGAGTATTCCAGTCAACATTGTCAAAAGCTTTGTCTAAGTCTATAAATGCTGGAGACGTTTGCCTTTCCTTAAGCTATCTTGTAAGATAGTTTAGGAAATAGAGAGGGAATATGTGGAAGACTATTTGGGATTTACACAGGTTGCTTGCAATTGGTAGTCTGCTAGTTTCTGGCGGCCCTGTTTTCCTCTCGTTAGTTGCGGAGAAAGGACTTCAGTTGTGGATGTGCTGTTTGCCTCCTCTAGACGATTGTGGTCTTGTTCAGTGAGGCCGCTGCCCTGAGATCACACGCGACCCATCACGACTGATGGAAACCAAGACGGCGGGAGCCTAAATCCGTCTTCCCTGCTGAGGGCGTCAGGCTCTTTTAGGATTTCTGTTACCTCTATTATTTTCGTGTGCGCATTTCCGGCTGTCTTTGCAAGTCTTCGTGTTCCTTGAACCTTAATAGCTTGCCCACAATCGTGACGGTGCTCCGTTAGTGCCGATCCGTTACGCTGCCACAACCGAACATAGCATCTATGCTCTATTATGCGGATGCTAACAAGCCTTCTAGGCCCCATTGTAAGCGGCTCAGCACTTACACTGTATCTCGTATACTGCTGTGGCGTTGAGGGCTGCAACCTTAACAGATGCTATTGAATCCTGGATTCTGCGGCCACTCCAGCAAACTATCTTAATGGCTTCTCGGCAACCGCCTAATCGAGCACTGACGCCTTTGATGTAAGGTAAGCTGTTGTTTTCATTTCATTTTCTGTATCTGGTTTCCTGCCCAACTTATTAGCTCTTCTTGTTGCTTTCGTGCCGTATCCGTGACCCAGATTCTCAGCTTATATCACACACAGCGGATGTAATGCCCCTATTCATTAGACTCATTACTCGCAACATCTCGTCCATTCCCATACGAGTTAGAGCTTGGTGTGCATCTACCCTGAAGGGATCATTAGCCGTCATCGCCTTAAATAGATATGTGGTGACCGAAAGAACAGGCGTCGTTTGGATCCCAGAGCCACTATCAATCGAGACAGGAATTAAGCTAATGTCATCAAAACATACGTATGTACATACTATTATGCGCGGCATGGATTTGGCGAGTCTTTGGTAGGCTTCCAGAGGTAAGTGTAACAGATGACTACGCATACATATCACGTAATTCTCAAAAACTGCGGACCGATCGTTTGTGAACGCAGAACTAGCGCTCGATAGCGCCCGACATCTGTTCCATCAGGTTCAGATCAGGCGAATTTGGAGGCCAAGACACGTGCGTTCACTGTCAGACTGCTCAAACCACTGGACCACGATTCTGGCCTTTGACACGGCTAATCTGCTGGAAGATGCCGTCGTCTTCCGGTTAGATATGAAGCATGGGCGGATACAAGGGGTCCACAATAATGTTCACGTGCATCTCAGCTGTCATGGTGCCTTCGATTATCGCCAAAGATCCCATGGAAGTCCAGGTGAATGTCCGCCAGAGAACACTGCCACAACCATATTGTGTTAGTGGCACGGTTCGCGTTCCGATCAGCTGTTTGCCTTCATCACGGCGTATCTGGACTGGACTGATGTAAAAGGAACGTGATTCGTTCGACTAGGTACATACATTTTCATTGGTGCTCGGTTCAGTCTGGAAGTTCCCGTGCCCACTGCAATCATTATTGATGGTATTGTTCGGTCGACATGGGAACGCATAGGTGTGGTCGGTTGTGCAGCTCCGTATTCAACAATGTCCGCTGAACGTTGTACTCCTCAATAATTGTGCCACCACCAACACTGTTACATCTGCCACACACCGCCTGCTTTACTTAACGGGCAAACCTCCGGCCTCCACGTTCTGTGGTGAGGCATGAACGTCCAACATCTTTTCTCTATTCGTGGTTTCAGCGCCCTTCAACCACTTTCCACAAACGGTCACGACAGTAGCACACGAACAGCCAACCAGTTCCGCCGTTTCTCAGGTGTTCGTTTTCAGCTGCCGTGTCTCAAAGCCACACATGTCAGTGGACTTGCGTATCGTCTCTAGAACGATTCCTCGTTCGTCTCAGTTCCGCTTACACACACACATCCCCAGCGGCCTCAGGTGCCCGCAGTGGACAGTGTTCGTAATGTTTTTGCACCAAAACGTTTACAAATATTCCAACATGTGACGAAAAGCTCAGAAGAGCGCATAATTCAGTAGATCATAAGCCGTCAAACTGCGGCCCGCAGGATGCATGCGGCCCATGGTTCTCAGCCGTATTTTATGATTTACATCCGGCTACTGACGGCAGAATCCAAAAACGTCAAGTAACGTTAAGGGGTTCTTAAGAGTGTATTTTTCTTGCTGCGTAACAAACAAACAAACAAACAAACTTACAGAGACAAACATATTTTAAGATTTGCTTAATTTTAGTTGTGAATTCGGCCGTGAGCTGAGTAATTGTTTATCTTCCAATACTGGCAACTCGTCAGCTCGCGCAACTCTTACCGATCAGCTGCTATGGTATAAATGTCAAACGGAAGCAACATGAATTCGTGAATGCGTATTACAGAGACGGTCATCATCAAATGTTGTACGTATTTGTAGCAAATAATATAATTTCAAATTAAGACTGTTCTAATATAATGCAATGGATAAATGTAAACGTGACATTCAAATCGCTTAGTAAACATTTTTAGTCTGACATTGCAGTTACTGTAATTAATTAGTATAAAGTACTAATTTGGGTAGGTTACCAATTAATAAGAATATCGTAATAGAGGAAGGTGTGGTATGGTGGCCAGGACGGGAAAAATGGCCACTGGATATTTTTTGCCCTGAACACTACTGCTGCCTGCCGAGAAGTACTCACACTAGTTGTAAAATACACCATCACTGTTGTCAGTGAGACTCACAGAAGAAGCTTTTTTTCACATCAATATCCTGCCGCCTACAAAATAGTTCCTTGTCATTTATTTCAATTTGATAGTTTCTTCTGTGGACCATTAATGCCGATCTGGCCCGTCCAGGAAAAATGAACTCGCTACGCGTCGGAAAAAGTGGGCGAGGTGTTTACCTCAATAACAGTTAGTTACTTCCATAAAACACGGACAACAACAGATGAAACTGACTTTTAAACCCTTTCATATACGAAGCTGTCACGCACCACTCTATCCCTTCGTGTCACTTTTGAATTAATAAAGTTATATTATTTCAAACAGTTATTGTTCTCTTATATTTGGCCTAATACAAAAGCTCGGTTTTAAAAAGGCCTGCTACAGCCGCCTGGTTTTCTTTCATATAGTAATGTCTGAAGACGCCTAGAGAATGTACCCAACATTCAGGAAAACGAACATAAGATCCCACTGCGATGGCACTGGCCACAATATCCGGTTCGGTACGGAAAATTGGTCGCTATGTAATACTTCATGAAAATGCATGTAGTTAAAATATGTTATTTTCTTTCTCACTTAAAAATATTTGGTGTGGTATCTTATGACATGTAGATCCGAAATGTGTAAGTGGCAAGTTTCTAACAATAACCCTGGATTCGTGAAAATTCAGTTTGTCTTCAGTGGTCACTTTACAGCCCCCCTGCTCACCTTTTTCTCAGCAGCGAGGTGTCACCCTACGAAGTCAGTATTGGTTTCAAAACGAAAAAGTTGACGATCACTGCAACAGATTAATAGTTCATTTATTTCTTACTAGACAGCCGTTTTTGTACCCGCCTAAGGCCCCAATGCGCTGAAAACTGCTTGGACCATCCGGACTTTGGTTTTCCCTCTGCACAATATTCGAGCACTGGAGGCGTGACCGTGAAAATATTACTCGTCACCAAAGCCAGGCAGGTCAAATTGTACAGCGGAGCATGAAGCGTCAAAGGACAGTTTGCGTTACAAGTAATCCGTTTAATGAAATTGATTCCTAGGCGTTCCAGTTTCGGAATCAGTACTGTAGACAGGGGCCTTCGGAGCGAGAATTCTGTACCTAAACGAATCACAAAAGCAGCAAAGTAAACGAACGCTAACAATTCTTTAGACTTTTCCTAGACAACACGCAAAAAATGAACCTGTGTTTTACATAGTATGCATGTAGATGCAGATGTCTACAATGTAATACTATCTGAGGAAAGCTTCACAAATGTCTACAGTGATTTTCCAAGTGGTGCAAATATGGCCAACTTCCTTTGAATGTGACGTTTGGTGTCATTAATTTCATACAAATACTTGTGTAAGACGCTTTACCTATGAATAAACATGATGTCTTCAATTTCTTCACTGACTATCTGATATAGGCTTATAATCTCTTCTCTCCTATTACACCACATTTCAGATGCCTCTGTTTCAATCTGATGCGTCGACGTTGCCGTCCACTTGCATATAACGCTACACTTCAGACAAATACTACACTTCAGATAAATAGCTCCAGAAAAAACTTCCTATCACTTAACTTTATATTCAGTGTTATCATAATTTTCTTCTACAGGAAACCTTTTCTTGATATTACCAGTTTCTTTACCTCTGTAATTGTCAGTTATTTTGCTGCCAAAATACCAAATAGCAAAGCTCCTCTGTTACTTTTAACATCATTTTCTAAGCTAATCTCAACGGAAAAAATGTTAAGTCACCCCCTTAAAATAGCACAATGGTCGTTTTGGAGCACTGTATAAGGCGTAGAACCAGCACCTCCTAAAAACAGAGCTTATGTGGCGTCCGAACATGGCGTCGTACGTAAACACAAGCTTATGAACATTCGCTGGCACTCTATTTATCGTTACTGAGCTACTTCCTTAGTGTTAACAACTACGTGGTTGAATATGAATTACTTTTGTTTACTTTGTTGGCATTAGGTTGGATGATTTGAGTATATTCGATCTTCTTTTTACTGATAAAATGCCGTTCATTATTCTATGACGAAATGTGTCATAACCTGCTGGCAACAACGTACATGAACAAGTGGGCTTATACGAACTGCAAAGAACACTCAATTCATCGTTTGCAGTTAGTATTGTGTTTTCCTGTCTTACGCCTACTGCAATTACATAGAAGTACCTTCCGTGTCCACTGGTGTTTTGTCCCCTCGTTTACATTTTTTCACATCCACTGCCTCTTCCTGCGTTGCTATCGGATGTTGGGGTCTAAAAAACATAACTGCACACATACCTTCCACGATTTCTCGGATTTTACAAACCCGCTTTATCTTTTGGGGCAAAAAATGGCTCTGAGCACTATAGGACTTAACTTCTCAGGTCATCAGTCCCCTAGAACTCAGAACTACTTAAACCTAACTAACTTAAGGACATCATACACATCCATGCCCGAGGCAGGATTCGAACCTGCGACCGTAGCTTTTGGGGCATTTGCGAATTTTGTACTTTAGTTTTGTAAACTTCACTAGAGTTGCTTAAATAGAAATTGAACAGTACTTATACCGGTTCCACGCTCCGGAATTGTGAAAACATGTTTTTTTCCGACTCTGACCTCCGCTAACAATGGGGAAAAACAGTTTACTTCAAAACATGCAAAAAAGAAGAACAGACACCAATGATCACAGAAGATGCTTTATAAATATACGTGAAACGTTTCTGGTGAAAACTTCTCAAACTGCAATACTCTCAAGACGGGAAAAAACAATAATAATTGATACATAACATCGTCTGCAGAAGATGTCTATACATATAAACAGAATATATCATTTTGTTTTGAAACCATTGAAAACTACTCGGCAATATGCTACATATCAAAGAATTACGTCATTTCAAAGAAAAACTGTTGCCGTTCCATAAATCACCAAAGATTTCAAATCGATTTCTTCCAGATTTTCTGACTTCCGGGTCCTTTAACGAAACGGACTGCACAGAGGCCTGTGAGCTGGGCTTGGACCACGTGTGATGACGTCACAGAGCGGTGCACAGACTTTCTTGTTTTAGAAGGTGCTAGTAGAGCTGGTGCTTCATGGTCAGACGTAAATGACAAAAATGGTTCAAATGGCTCTGAGCACTATGGGACGTAACTTCTGAGGTCATCAGTCCCCTGGACTTAGAACTACTTAAACCTATCTAACATAAGGACATCACACACATCCATGCCCGAGGCAGGATTCGAACCTGCGACCGCAGCAGCAGCGCGGTTCCGGACTGAAGCGCCCACAACCGCTTGGCCACAGCGGCCGGCCGTAAATGACAGAATGGTATGTATGTGCCAGTCAGTTGTATGGAATTACCACAGTAAGACGGCTCGATACCAAGTCGTGACAGAACGGCAGTAAAGAACTGTTGTGTTTGGGTGCGTCCATGACCACATCATGAATGAAGCTGCTCAATTTATTGACGTATCAATACGGACCCTCCAACCTGTCAGCAAAAGCTATGTTACACGGCGTAAGAAGACTAGTCGCAAAAGGTCCTAACCGACAGCGAGCGGAGACGAATGCCATGCCTTGTCAAGCACAGTCGGTTTTAAGCCCGGCAGGAACTTTTGCTGTCAGTGAAGGCATGCCACTTCAACCAGTTTCCCAGCGAAAATTACGGGGGCAATTGCAAGCAACGGCCATACGAGGTGCGACAACAAAGTCATGAGATTGATAAAAGGGACACCTTTACTCACATTTTTAATCGACTGTCTTGGTATCACGTTCAGAGCAACTCCCTTGTGGCTGCAGGCACTTACTCTATCTGCGTTTCCATTGTAGGAAGCATCTCTGAAACTCATCTTCTGGTTTACCATCAAATGCCCTCGTTACAGCTGCTGGACTCTGACGTCAAAAACTGCCCAACAGACAATGCGGTATGGGATGGTACGTCATTGTGATGCAGGGTCTATTTGTTAGCAATGTGCGGACGAACACTACAGATAAGTTTTAGCAGTTTTCAAGAACTTCTTGGTAGGAGTATTGGTTTATTGTCTGGCCTGGAGGTAATCACTCTTTGAGCACAATACCTATGGAGACAACACACAAGCATGCATTTCACCTTTGACTTCGTTGTGGTCATTTCCTTTGGTCTTGGCGATTCCTTCGAGCACTCTGAACGTTGACGCTTGGGCTCTCGGTCATCCTGAAAAAAAAAAGCTTTTTTCACCGGAGATAAATCGGTTAACAAATTTTGCGTTGAATTTCACTTATTCCAAGAGATCAGCAGCCACAGTCGTTCGTAGATCTTTTTGTTGCTGTATGAGATTTTAGGGAAACATTTTGGTGCGACGTTTTCACAGCTGCAGATTTTCAGTCAGTATCAGACGAATAATTTCCTGAATAATGTTCTGTTCGTTTGCAATCATTTTCACTCGCATGGGCCCATTTTGTGTTTGTTCGTGCTATTGGTGGTCGCCCACTGCTATGCCCATTTTCGGCATTAGTACTGCCCTGAGAAAACATTTGGTGCCACTGAAACCCTTGTGCCTCTGATAAATCGTCTTTTCCATAAGCTTGCTGAAGCTTCCCATACGTTAATGCGACACTCTCACGGAATTCCGCACACGAGGTGGCATACCGCTGCGCAGTACTTCGAGATTCCATTGTTGTGACGAGGAGCAAACATTGGTCTTCACTCTTCTGGCTCCTACTCCTGATTAAATCAGTGTAGGACGCACGCCACAGGTAGGTGTGGTGAGGAACGACCAAGGTCGCACGCTGCCTCCGGCAGCAGGCTGCGGAGTTACCGCTCTATGGAGGATAAAATGGTTCAAATGGCTCTGTGCACTATGGGACTTGACATATGAGCTCATCAGTCCCCTAGAACGTAGAACTACTTAAACCTAACTAACCTAAGGGCACCACACACATCCATGCCCATGGCAGGATTCGAACCTACTAACGTAGCGGTCGCGCGGTTCCAGACTGAAGCGCCTAGAACCGCTCGGCTACACCGGCCGGCGGAGGATAAAATCAGTCTCTTTATTTTATTGTCGCACTTCGTATTATTAACCCTTCAGTCGGCCAAAACTACACAGAAATTGGATAGCGACCGGAGGCGTGCAGTGTCGTCCAACAACTGGCGATTTTGCATTCTTCGGTTGATACAAGGAGTTAGGTGCACCTCAGCCCAATGAGGCGTTTAACCAGACATGGGCCCACATATTCATGTTACCGTTAATGTGTACTATGTCGTTTATTTCAGCATTGTATGTATTATATTGTATGTTAACCGGGCACGTAGAAACGACGGAGAGGCTCCGTCCCCGCCCCAGCCGCAGTGGTCCACAACCCCACGACGACTACCGCAGTCCACTTCACCCCTCCGCCGCCCCACACCGATCCCAGGGTTATTGTGCGGTTCGGCCCCCGGTGGAACCCTCAGGAAACGTCTCACACCAGACGAGTGTAACCCCCATGTTTGCGTGTTAGAGTAATGTGGTGTACGCGTACGTGGAGAACTTGTTTGCGCAGCAATCGTCGACATAGTGTAACTGAGGCGGAATAATGGGAACCAGCCCGCATTCGCCGAGGCAGATGGAAAACCGTCTAAAAAACATCCACAGATTGGCCCGTTCACCGGACCTCGACAATTATCCGCCGGGCGGATTCGTGCCGGGGACCAGGCGCTCCTTTCCGCCCGGAAAGACGTGCGCTAGAACCCACGGCCAACCGGGCGGGCTATTTCAACAAACTTGCCGGCCAAGTAACGTCCTACCTCCCCCATACTCATGATGAATGTGCTGTGGAAGATTCTGTCTCCCAACATGACAACGACCATGTTTATAGGGCTCCACGTATACCTTTCCTGGAACACTCAGACACCACACCACCCCTCGAATGGCCTGCTGAATCAACCGATTTTAATCCCATAGAAAATGTCTAGGAATATTTGGAGCAGCGAATTAAACGTAAAATTATAAGGCTTGATGAAAAGGTCTAGAATGTGGAAAAGCGGTCTTAATTCTCAATATAACCGTTATTTGTGTGCAGCGCGAGATCATAAATTTATATGATCGGTTACGAGTCTGCTAGAAATTATCTTCAGATCAGACAATATCGTTACAGAGAGTAACACGTCACATGCTGCACAAGCAAGTACCGAGGCATTAAAAGTGAGTAATTAGGTTTTAATGACCCAGTACTTGATTGTGCAACATATCACGTGTTACTCTCTGTAACGAAAGTTATGATCTGAAGATAGCACAGTCCAAACCAGTCATATCATATCATTTTATGAACTCGCGATGTAGACAAATAAAGGTTGTACTGAAAAGTAACAGTCAAAATACCCGCAGTACGGTAGTTATACGGGACCTAGAAATCAATGAGCGACTTCAGCTGGATATGGCACACCTGAAGAAATTTGTGGCCTCTTTTTCCCAGCCGAATTGAAGCCATTGATCATCGAGGCTAGAGAAAGTGTTACACGCTATTCGCATGATGTCACAAGGGGGGGGGGGGGGAGGATTTGTGTTTTGTGCAGTGAACTTAATATCCCAGCATCGCCTGACTTCAACCGTCTTTACCTTTTCTTAATTTTGTTTAAAGTTAATATCATAACATTTTCAATAATGGATTAAGGATGCGTCCGCCTTTTTGCAGGTACACGAATATTATTTTGCTTTAATAACAACACTGCAAACAGGAGGACTCATTCTGAATCCATTATTATTTCCTGCAAGCAGGGAACTGCGCTCAAAATTCCAATATGATATGTCATAACCTTTTTTGAAGATAAAGTTCATTCCGTTCAGTTGCCCTTCGAAGTCCTTTGCTATCCCTAACGTAGGCCACCTCTTTGAACTTTAGCTCCTTTACCAGTTCCTATTCCAAGATGCATCGTGTTTGGGAGCAGTGGGAACCAAACCCCCCGCCGACCACCCAGATTTAAATTGTTGGCAGTTTTTACTACATCGCTGAAGTAAAGTGGCCATTGGCCCATATTTCAGTATGAGTTCGAATTCGAACGACATCGCCCAAAGTCCGTCCTTCCGTTTCGTGATATTAATAGGCAGCTAAATGATGTTTTGAAACAAATTGTTAATGTTTATTTATTTGGCTTCAGTTTTTCAACATGCGTATTAACGGTGTGGAATCGGTATGAGCTAGTAGAATTTGTTATCTTCCTTATTATGGTACACATGTGAGCTGGAATTAGGCGTAAATACAACGAGAATTACATACGAGATAGTATATAGGCTCTACTAGGTTTATTCGATTATCTATAACAGACGAACGCCTCACTTCTCTTCCACATTAAGTTACTTCTGTCACTTTAGTATTGTATTTACCACATGAATCCAACTTTAAAGTAAATTGTCTGGAAATTATCTTACAGAATTAAAAAATGGCGTCATTACTAAATACAAAGGTTCTCTTAGATCTTTTAGCAGTAGACGCAGACGTTTCTTGCTCCAATTTCGCTGTAACTGTTCACTGGTAGCAGTGCGAAGTTTTGTTTGCTCACTATTACTGGAGGAGGCAAAGAATTATTCCTTCCCGCTACTGAAGACTCCGCCAGCAGTGTTGTTCGGGAAATTATAATCTCCAATACGATTTCTCATTTTATTTCGCTTGTTAGGTTGGCCATTTCAAATTTTACGACACATCAGACTCAAACTCGGTGTGATGACAAGCGTAAAAATCGTATTTTGCTCCTAATTTCCCTACGTTTTTAAAGTGAATGCGCCAGGAATTTTGCCGTGCACGCTAACCGTTAAATGCCCGCTTTAAGTAATTCGTGTTAGCGGTATTTTGGATGTGTCGAAAGTTTACCTGGCTTCTGGCGCTACTAATTCAGACGGCAGGTGCCAGAGTTTATTCCCGGCGAATGTAAAAAACGATAAGTTGTCCGAGATCAGAAAACAGGTGGAAACAAGCGAGAATGTGACTCATTTCCATGCTAGCTATTAGTCCTTGTTTCCATGGTGCATTATGTCCCTGATACGTTGTGAAGTGATATTTATGGAAAGCTCGGAGAGATTAAAATGTCAGTGGCGGAGTGTAATACTGCCATCGTTCCACCCTCTTTTCGTGACCGTCGCACGCGGGGGTGGAAGCCCAGATTAAAATGTCGATAAGCACCCTTCTCCCTGCCCGAAGTGCACGCCGCTTCGGGGGCGGGATTAATAAATTTAGCCATATTAAAATATATTTCACAAACCCGAACCAACTGTCCATTAACTGAGGAAGGAAATCGATTTAGTTGAGGCTCCAGCACGAAGGCCGAGAAACCGAAACTCATCGAGCAGAAAACTCGGGGGTTTTCTGATCTCCATTGTCTTAAACAGTTTGAGTACAAAAGATGGACTCTGTTTTGAATGGCAAAATCTCATGAATGAAAACATAAATATTAATGAATTGCGAATGGTGTGGAAATGGATGTCCAAAGGATATAGAATTACACCACTGGGACGCTCACGGAGTTTTAGATTATAACCACAAGAGCGCGTATAAACTTGAGTTCAACTACTGTATGGATATTGTAGTCGAATGGTCCTTATTGAACATTTAAATCGTTTCAGATCAGTATGATGTGAAGTAAGTGAAATTATTTGCCTTTCATGACATTTAATCTACAACTGCATTCCACAAGCCGCAGGGATTGAATAAAAATGTGGGAATACCTCGGGAAATGCGTGTTTGAGCATAAATGCAGGTGTTAGCCAAGCCTGAAGGTTGAGCTGTTGTATTTGACCACGAATGGCACCTGTGAAATGTCCTCAAGACGTTGCAAGTGTCAGTAGTGGTCATAACAATGTTCTGTGCGGTTGTCAGTGCATTAAGTCCGCGTTAAGTGAAATCGAACGACGGAAATTGTTGGTGCTCGTATGATGGATGCTTCCGTAACTAGGTAGCCAACGTGTCTGATTTTTCAAAGGGCAACGTATCAAAAGTTTATACCGCATACAAGTAAAGCGGAAAAACATCAAGTGCTTTTACACAACGCGGACGAAAGCGTGTCCTGAGTGGTCGTGACAGACGGTCAGTGAAGAGGGAAGAGGATTGTGACGAAAAATAAGGGAACGGCAGCTGTAAAAGTCGCTGCAGAACTGAATGTCGCAGTGGGGACCCCTGTTAGCACCAAAGCAACTCGAAAGCAGCTCTAGAAGCACAAAATTGCAGGGCGGTCTATAATTCGAAAACCATCCTTCAGTGACGTGAATGCCTGTAACCGGAGAGCAGGGTGCCGAGGCCATAAAATCTGGACTACGGAGTAATGGAAGAAAGTAATTTGATCGGGTGAGTCTTGTTTTACACTGTTTACAAGTTGTAACAGACTTTACGTGCCAGGAGTGACACTTGACAAGGAGCCGGCCGGAGTGGCCGTGCGGTTCTAGGCGCTACAGTCTGGAGCCGAGCGAACGCTACGGTCGCAGGTTCGAATCCTGCCTCGGGCATGGATGTGTGTGATGTCCTTAGGTTAGTTAGGTTTAATTAGTTCTAAGTTCTATGCGACTGATGGCCTGAGAGGTTAAGTCGCATAGTGCTCAGAGCCATTTGAACCATTTTTTGAGCGCCACCGCAGTAATCATATTTGTTAGTATTACGGAGCGTTTGTGTTCTACTCTGGAGAAAAAGAGCATGATTGCTATCCACTACATCATCGTTACCCTGGAATTGCCACTATTTTGCAGTAAGAATGGTAGAAGATTACCTTGAAAACTGTATAGCATCTGTATTTATCCATTCCGAGACGACTGGAAACTGTTTAGAATTCCAACGATCTGAATGGTACGAAAAGTGGCAGTTGACCCTAAATAACGGAAAGTGTGGGGTCATCCACATGAGTGCTAAAAGGAACTCGTTAAACTTTGGTTACACGATAAATCAGTCTAATTTAAAAGCCGTAAATTCAACTAAATACGTAGGTATAGCAATTACGAACAACTTAAATTGGAAGGAACACACAGAAAATGTTGTGGGGAAGGCTAACCAAAGACTGCGTTTTATTGGCAGAACACATAGAAAATGTAACAGACTTACTAAGGAGACTGCTTACACTACGCTTGTCCGTCCTCTTTTAGAATACTGCTACGCGGTGCGGGATCCTTACCAGATAGGACTGACGGAGTACAACGAAAAAGTTCAAAGAAAGGCAGCAGGTTTTGTATTATCGCGAAATATGGGAGGGAGTATCACAGAAATTATACAAGATTTGGGCTGGAAATCATTAAAAGAAAGTCGTTTTTTGTTGCGACGGAATCTTCTAACAACATTCCAATCACCAACTTTCTCCTCCGAATACGAAAATATTTTGTTGACACCGACCTACATAGGGAGGAACGATCACCACGATAAAATAAGGGAAATCAGAGCTCGTACGGAAAGATACAGGTGTTCATTCTTTCCGCGGGCTATACGAGATTGGAGTAATAGAGAATTGTGAAGGTGGTTCGATGAACCCTCTGCCAGGCACTTGAATGTGAATTGCAGAGTATCCATGTAGATGTAGATGTAGATTTTCCTACACCGTTTTAGGCATGGTAATGTGTTATGTGTGTAGTGTTCCCATATTTTTGTCCATCCCATGTATCTTTCGGTGTGTGGCGGGAGTACTTTTGTTATCCCTACGATTTATCACTTCCCTGATCAAATTGCGAATGATGCGCGGAAAGAATGAATGTTGGTAAGCTTTCGTACGAACTTGAATTTCTAGTATTTTCTCGTTATGGTTGTTTTGCGAGGTGTACGTGGAAGTAAGTAATATGTCTCTTAATGGCTATTGGGACATTACGCTCCAGAAATTTTGACAGAAAACTCTCCGTGATGCAACATCTCTCTTTTGTAATCTGACACTGGTGTTTTATGAGTATCTTTGTGACACACTCACAAATGAGACACCCGTGACGTTATGTGCCATTATTCTTTGGATGTCTACCTGTTCTATTAATCCAACCAGATAAGGGCCGGCTTACGAGCGATACTTAAAAATCAGTAGGTGATATTTTTGGGTGGTACGTCTTTCCTGAGTGAATTACGATTCCTTAGGATCCTTCCAGTGAATCTCAGTCTGGCATGTGTTTCCTCAACTAGTGTCATATTGTCGTTCCACTTTATGTCGTTCCGGGCGGTAACACTCAGATTTTATTCTTGTTACTATTTCAACTGACTCTTCGCCAATCATGGAATGGCACAATAACGGATCTTTCGACATGGTTTAGTCATAACAAGTTACATTTCTTTACGTTCTAGGTTAACGGTCACTCCTTTACCAAAGCTTCGATCTCTACAGGTCTTTGAGCATTTTGCCATAAGTTTCTGACGTCACTGTGTTACATACAACTGCATCATTTACTAACAGCCTCGAGGAGCTCCAATATTATCGATCCGATCATTTATTTATATCGTGAACAGCAATTACCCTGTAACCCTTGGAAAATCCCCGAAGTTACTTCTACATGCGACGGTTTTTTAACATTTTAAATATATAAAGGGCCCTCACGCAATGAGGGACCCTTAAAACTCCATAGACGGCTCCTAATACCGATATCGATCAATGTCAGCACGCAATAAGTAAATCTTTTTTCATCTGGCGAGATACTGGAGCGAAGTGAGCGAGTTGTCGCATTTGTTAAGATACTGAACGGGAGAAGAGGACTCAAAATTCATGTGTAACCAGTTATGATGAGGGTTCACGTAATTTTTGTAAATTTCAGTGATGATTTCTTCGAAAGCCCACAGCTGATTGTTTCCCTAATCCTTCTCGAGTTGCGCTAGTGCTGCTTCTGTAGCGACTTTGGCGTTAACGACCCTTCTAATTTCGAACTGCCTTCCCTTTTTGAAGTAAATAAAGTTGTCTAAATGGAAATATGTAATATTTTTTTAAACGCATACTCTTTTGCTTAGTACAATGGAGTCCTAGATATCTAGGCCCACAATTCAGCCGGCCGGGGTGGCCGAGCGGTTCTAGGCGTTACAGTCTGGAACCGCGCGAACGCTACGGTCGAAGGTTCGAATCCTGCCTCGGGCATGGATGTGTGTGATGTCCTTAGGTTAGTTAGGTTTACGTAGTTCCCAGTTCTAGGGGACTGATGACCTCAGAAGTTAAGTCCCATAGTGCTCAGAGCCATTTGAACCATTTGAACCCACAATTCAAGTTCGCATTAAATATATTATTAAAAAGAGAGCAGAATCTGCATTATAGTGATCTATTAGTTTACAGACCAAGGTAGAGGTTAAGACAGTGGACTTGCATTCGGGAGGAACTGGACTCACGTCCCTGTTGGGCCAATGTTTTCTTTCACTTAGGGTGAGTATTGCAATGGTTCCTTTGAAACACACACTCCCGAATTCCTTCCGCATTCATATACACACAGATTATGTGCACAGTTTGTAACGATTTCATAGCAGACAGGAGATCAAATCCTACCAGCTTGAAAGCCCTCTCGCCTAACAGCGTCTATTCCATTTAGGCACTCAAAATAGCTCTGTTTCCTCCTGGCATGGATTATATAAACGCATGCTGTTTGGTTACAGATGAATTACACCAGATGTCTGCTCACAACAGGTTCATGTCGAACTGACATTTGAACTCTGCAAGATTTCCCAGTACTTCCTCATCGGGTTGATATCAAGCGAATATAAAATATACGACTGCATTTATGTTTCATCCTCCTCCTATGCAACACAGTGTTGCATGAATCGGACATAGTGGTACTGTTCTGCTGAAAAATGCCTTGCCCTACGGAAAGGATGACGGCTGTGATAGGAAACAAATAGTCATTAATAATGTTGAGATAATTCCTAAACACCGGCTAAAGTGTCGCGCATTTGAACGTTTTCTGTAGTCTAGTCCTGTAATTAGTGGGTTGTTTATGCTTCGCAATATATACATTGAGAAAATGCACTAGAGAACGATCTATCCTGATGCAATCGATGACAGATGGGACAAACACTACAAGATACTTCATTTAAGTAAAAGGATAGATATTACAATGTGGCAGTTGCAGTTTAGGTAAAACATATTATGTAATTTATACCAAAAACGACAAAACTGGCATATATACAAATGTAAGGTTTTGAGGCGACATGTACTAACCAAATTATCTCGAGTTTCCAACTGCGTCAAGTGGTTAAAAATCCACGAGGTTTCAGCCGAGTACTTTCGGGCACTTTCAAGTGGTGATTGCTTTTGGTTGTTGGTAACGTCCTTATATATCCACGCCGCCTTCTGTGGCGTCACTGGTGCTCGCTCCAGCGCCATATAAGGTAATGTCTTCGTTGTGTGCCCGCCGCGCCCGCTTCAACCTTCCGATGGCTTGTCCCAAGCCATGCTTAGCTGCAGGCCGCAGTCAATAATGAGGGTCTTGTCAAAAATTTTTGTCTGACATGCATCCCTTGACGCTGACAACATAGATTCTTCTATTAGTTACTGTAGAGACTTAGCGTTGTTTTATCTGAATAGTTCAAGAGAACATAATGATTTCTGTGCACGTTGATGTCTCGACAAGCATTCGATTATACGTTGACAGGCAACATTACTTTTCTCACTGCTATAAGCAACGGAGAGTGAGCGAAGGAGACCACTGGTGGTACCGACAGAAAAAGGAAACGAACATAATACGACCTTCTGCATTTCTAACCCTGTGGACTGTTGGGGAGAAAAGAGTTTTAAATTATTATTGTCAGCTGTCATTCTTGTTCACGAACTCGTATCGTTGCGGCACAGTCGGAAGTTGGAGCATCAGCAGTAGTAAGAATTTTTAACGACCTAACTCTGCAGTCATATATATAGAATTATATGGAATTTCCAGTTTTCATCGGCAGAATTTCATATTTATCGTCATGCTGCTACCAGGCTAGTAGCTTCCAGGAAGCCCAGATGGCACTGCGCATCTTCCGCGTATATGAGGACAGTTGTCACGAAGTGGAGAACTTTAATCATACTGGCATTCCCGCTACACGTGCGTACCACACGCTTTATAATGCAGAAACCCACATTCGGAGGCAGTGATGAGACTCCATTACTCATTTAAGAGCGATTCACTTCCTGTCAGTAAACGGGCAGTAGCTACAGCTTCTACCGACTTGAATATTCCATTGTCTATGCTTCAGATATTCGATGATAGGACTATGGCACGAAACGCTCGATCTTGGACTTATGTTCCTGTACCTCATTAGCTTCCTTTGGCACAAACTGAATCACATGCGTGGTATAAAGCTTTAGATTTCAGTAAATCCCTCGGTGAAATGAGAGACAAGCAGATATCGCCATTGTTCTAATATTGCTGTAAAAATTGCTGACAGTTTTCGTTGTGTTGGAGGCTTTTAGCTGTCAAATAGTTCCAGGATGAACAATGTAGATTTTAACCCTCGGGTATTACAAGGGAAAAATTTCGTTTATTGTCGAATTCCTTGACGTAGCTAGACAAGTTTACATCAGGCGAAGAGTTAAATGCTCGGAAAATCCACTGACGATCCAAAACTTTATGGCTACTTGCTTAATAGCGTATTGATCCACCTTTGAAAATCAATACAGCAGAGATTCTGTGTGGCAAGGATTCGATAAGTTCTACAAAGGTTTTCGGAGGTATGTGGCATCAGATGTCTTCGCACTGCTGACCAATTGCCCAGAATTATGGCCAATGGTTAGGAGGTGCGTGGTTGGTGCATGATAATTCAGGACAGGCAAAACCTCTGACCAAGATATCACTCGGAGTTCATTATCATGCTGACCTAATACCTGTACCACGATTCTGGCCTTGTGACATGGACAGTTATCGTGTTGGAAGATGCCAGCACCGGTGAGGAAGACTTCAAGCATGATGGGATGCAGGTGGTAGTTGTAGTGTTCACATGGTCCACAGCTGTCATGGCGTCTTCGATTACTAGCACAGGTCCCGTGGACGCCCAAGTGAATGACCCCGTAGCATAATATTGCCCCCATTACCCTGCGTCTGTAGTGTGTGTGTTTCGAGCAGCCAGTCTCCTGGATGACTGCTTACCTGGACACGACCATCGACCTTGTATAACAAGAAACGTAGTTTATCCGACTAAGCGACACATTTTCATTGATCCCTGGCCCTGTCTGGAAGATCTCATGCCAACTGTAATCGTAACTAAAGCCAACATTACACGACACACTACCGTATACAAGTCTGCAACAGGCTTGTTCAAGTCGGTTACACCGTTGAGTGTGAACGCTGATATTTTTTGTAAAGCTGCTATTTACTCATACTGACATTTCACCTTCGTATGTATCTATCTGTTACTCGTATCATTACCTTGTACAGCTATAATCAAATTATGTTATGATTATAAAGAATTATGAACTGAAGTGCTCGTTTTGGCCGGCCGCAGTGACCGAGTGGTTCTAGGCGCTACAGTCTGGAACCGCGCGACCGCTACGGTCGAAGGTTCGAATCCTGCCTCGGGCATGGATGTGTGTGATGTCCTTAGGTTAGTTAGGTTTAAGTAATTCTAAGTTCTAGGGGACTGATGACCGCAGAAGTTAAGTCCCATAGTGCTCAGAGCCATTTGAACCATTTTTGTTCGTTTTGTGTCATGCTGGTAAAAGCAAATTATTATGTATGTTTGCGTTTCCCAGCATTTTAGACATGGAGGACAAAGTTATCTATGCAAATTTGCCTTGACATTGTCCGTCTTAGTCGTTAGGAGAAGGGCAGAACGACGACGAAATGTCACGACTACGTATTGCGTTCGACCCTGGCTGGGAAGAATGGATGAAGGCAGGGACATACACCCCCTGTTAATGAAGGAGCTGAGGCCCGCAGATCTACAGGAATTTATGAACTGCATCAGAATGATGTGCCTTGTTTTGACAAGCTGCTGTCGATCGTAAAGTGACAGGATTCGCGCAAGTGACACAGTAATGAGAGGGGCTATTTCACAGTAGTGCGACCGCAAAGACGCAGAACGACTTCTACGCTCGTCACTAGTCGCAGCCGGTACAACTGCTCTGACCCTCGTGGCTGTTCTCTTAACATTATCCTATCTGGCATGCTGAAATAATATAATAGATGCAATCAAACCAAGCACGTGCGGTGCTTTCACAAATTAAGGCGATATTATACATATCGAAAGCAAATTTCCTGTACCACTTTACATAAACATATAAATGGCTCTGAGCACTATGGGACTTAACTGCTGTGGTCATCAGTCCCCTAGAACTTAGAACTACTTAAACCTAACTAACCTAAGGACATCACACACATCCATTCCCGAGGCAGGATTCGAACCTGCGACCGTAGCAGTCGCGCCGTTCCGGACTGAAGCGCCTAGAACCGCTCGGCCACTCCGGCCGGCCCTAAGCATATAAACTCAGAATTAAAAATCTGTAGACATTCCTTATTATGGTACAGCGTATCAAGAGGATCACATGACAACTTTCCTTGCTGTATGTCTCAATAAGCGCGCTTATACTTACCTTCATTTTATTTCTGCAGTAAGACGCTATCATTAGATATACAGCTTTTCTGAACTGCAATACAAAAAAAGAGAATTTTCATTTGTTTTATTACTGTTTATAAAAAATTACTAAAAATGGTGCAGTGTGTCTCGCGCAATAGCCAACAGTCCTAAAGTGGTGATGCACTTCTAGTCTGTTGACACACGAGAAAACAATAACAAGCCTGCTCGAAATGTTGCGTTCTGCGCATGCGCGAGTACACCTGCACATACGAGGATCCACGGCAGAATAGAACGGTTCCTATTTCTCCTTGGCAGATAACCTGTATCTTAAAATCGCAGATTCATCCGATCAGCCGTTACATGGCAAGCCCTGTACAAAAAAATGGTTCAAATGGCTCTGAGCACTATGGGACTCAACGGCTGTGGTCATCAGTCCCCTAGAACTTAGAACTACTTAAACCTACCTAACCTAAGGACATCACACACATCCATGCCCGAGGCAGGATTCGAACCTGCGACCGTAGCAGCAGCGCGGCTCCGGACTGGAGCGCCTAGAACCGCACGGCCACCGCGGCCGGCAAGCCCTGTACACTTGGCTTGTACACGTTAGATGTATCTTGTAACACCGGCTTGGATCAACATGAAATACTTCTATTGTGGAGTTCAACAATGTGCACTGAACGACGCGCTTCGAAACAATTTTACCTGTGACAACACTGTACGTACTCCGTCATCAGATCTCCACAGATCATCTGTTTTGCAGAGCGGGCAAGCATACGATCTCCACATTTTATCAAGAGGTGTGGACGTCCATAACCTTCTCGCCTACTCATGTTTCGAGCATCCTTCAACCACTTTCCATAGCTATGCAGTTGTATTTATTGTGGGATGATAGTCTCGTAGAGTTTTTTAAATGACTTCGTATTCGATGCGGCGGTACTATTTGCTAGACAACAGTATCCACTAACGCAATTTCGACCTTACGTCAGTCTACTAAGGTTGCTGATGCTGAAAACACGCCAGCGGTCAATATTAACAAAAAATCGGTACGTGATGGATGAGATACAAACTAGTTGTAGAATTTTGGAACACGTATTGTGTTCGAGTATAATGACTTTTCTGGAGACTAGAAATCTACTCTGTAGGAATCAGCATGGGTTTCGAAAAAGACGGTCATGTGAAACCCAGCTCGCGCTATTCGTCCACGAGACTCAGAGGGCCATAGACACGGGTTCACATGTAGATGCCGTGTTTCTTGACTTCCGCAAGGCTTTCGATACAGTTCCCCACAGTCGTTTATTGAACAAAGTAAGAGCATATGGACTATCAGACCAATTGTGTGATTGGATTGAGGAGTTCCTAGATAACAGGACGCAGCATGTTATTCTCAATGGAGAGAAGTCTTCCGAAGTAAGAGTAATGTCAGGTGTGCCGCAGGGGAGTGTCATAGGACCGTTGCTGTTCACAATATACATAAATGACCTGGTGGATGACATCGGAAGTTCACTGAGGCTTTTTGCAGATGATGCTGTGGTGTATCGAGAGGTTGTAACAATGGAAAATTGTACTGAAATGCAGGAGGATCTGCAGCGAATTGACGCATGGTGCAGGGAATGGCAACTGAATCTCAATGTAGACAAGTGTAATGTGCTGCGGATACACAGAAAGATAGATCCTTTATCATTTAGCTACAAAATAGCAGGTCAGCAACTGGAAGCAGTTAATACCATAAATTATCTGGGAGTACGCATTAGGAGTGATTTAAAATGGAATGATCATATAATGTTGATTGTCGGTAAAGCAGATGCCAGACTGAGATTCATTGGAAGAATCCTAAGGAAATGCAATCCGAAAACAAAGGAAGTAGGTTACAGTACGCTTGTTCGCCCACTGCTTGAATACTGCTCAGCAGTGTGGGATCCGTACCAGATAGGGTTGATACAAGACAGAGAGAAGATCCAACGGAGAGCAGCGCGCTTCGTTACAGGATCATTTAGTAATCGCGAAAGCGTTACGGAGATGATAGATAAACTCCAGTGGAAGACTCTGCAGGAGAGACGCTCAGTAGCTCGGTACGGGCTTTTGTCAAAGTTTCGAGAACATACCTTCACCGAAGAGTCAAGCAGTATATTGCTCCCTCCTACGTATATCTCGCGAAGAGACCATGAGGATAAAATCAGAGAGATTAGAGCCCACACAGAGGCATACCGACAATCCTTCTTTCCACGAACAATACGAGATTGGAATAGAAGGGAGAACCGATAGAGGTACTGAAGGTACCCTCCGCCACACACCGTCAGGTGGCTTGCGGAGTATGGATGTAGATGTAGATGTAGATGTAGATTCGTGCTGATGGTCTAGAAACTACACTTGCTGCAGTAATAAATAGTACACTCATGGTGAATATGAAGTCATTTTTAAAAAAAATTCCAGATTTGCTGGACAGTGGCAGGCAACAAGCGACCAGCTTCGCTGTTTCAGAGGTGCTCGTCCACAGGCGCCGGGCCATAATCATCTACCTGTCAAGAGTCGCTTAAGCGAGTGGATTTCCCCATATGCGGCCCGTATCGTCTCTGCTCCGCAGGTACACTTTCCGCGCGTCACGTGCCCGCAACGCGAACTGGAGGCATTCAGTCCCACTGTGGGCAGTATTCGTGATATTTAGGTTAATCAGTGTATTTTTCATAAGGTTGAACGTAAAACACGAGAAACGTGTTTTGTGACCGCTCAAAATGTTCATCTCTTTCATTTTTGGTGTTTGTGTATGAGTCTATGCGAAGATATAGTTCTAGCTTAATCAGAAAAGAAGCCACGGAGCACAAACGTTTAATTCTGTAATAATGCTCCAGACAATTGCATGGGTCTATGTAACGAACTTACACGAATTATCGCACAATCAGCTTAACAGCTCATGCATCCAGATTGCTTAAAAGAATAATATACAAACAATGGAAAAGAAAATTGAAGATGCGCTAGATGACGATCAGTTTGGCTTTCGGAAAAGTAAAGGCACAAGAGAGGCAATTCTGACATTGCGGTTAACAATGGAAGAAAGACTAAAGAAAAATCAAGACACGTTCATGGGATTTGTCGACCTAGAAAAAGCGTTCGACAATGTAAAATGGTGCAAGATGTTCGAAATTCTGAAAAAAGTAGGGGTAAGCTATAGGGAGAGACGGGTCATATACAGTATGTAAAACAGACAAGACGGAATAATAAGAGTGGACGACCAAGAACGAAGTGTTAGCATTAAAAAGGGTGCAACACAAGGATGTAGCCTTTCGCCCCTACTGATCAATCTGTACTTAGAAGAAGCAATGATGGAAATAAAATTAAAATTCAAGGTGAAAGTATATCAATGATACGGTTCGCTGATGATATTGCTGTCTTGAGTGAAAGTGAAAAAGAATTACTCGATCTGCTGAACGGAATGAACAGTCTAATGAGAACACAGTATGGGTTGAGAGTAAATCGAAGAAAGACGAAGGTAATGAGAAGTAGTAGAAATGAGAACAGCGAGAAGCTTAATATCAGGATTGACGGTCACGGAGTAGATGAAGTTAAGGAATTCTGCTACCTAGGCAGTAAAATAACCAATGACGGACGAAGCAAGGAGGACATCAGAAGCAGACTATCTATGGCAAAAAGGCATTCGTGGCCAAGAGAAGTCTAGTAATATCAAATACCGGCCTTAATTTGAGGAAGAAATTTCTGAGAATGTACGGCTGGAATACAGCTTTGTATGGTAGTGAAACATGCACTGTGGGAAAACCGGAGCAGAAGAGAACTGAAGCAGTTGAGATGTGCTGCTACAGACGAATGTTGAAAAGTAGGTAGACTGATAAAGTGCGGTAGTGAGAACTCGTTGGACCTACACTTCGAGTTATGGTCTGCGGTGCGATTTACCTTGAGAGCATGAGCACTCTCGTGGTTATCCCACGATGATGATGATTATTATTATTAGTGTTTTAGGGCGCACAACATCATCCCACGAATACTGATTGCAAATCTGTACGTCAGTCGGGTGATTAGACCAATTGTGCTACCATTCAAATGGTTCAAATGGCTCTCAGCACTATGGGACTTAACATCTGAGGTCATCAGTCCCCTAGACCTAGAACTACTTAAACCTAACTAACCGGAGGACATCACACACATCCATGCCCGAGGCAGAATCCGAACCTGCGACCGTAGCTGTCGCGCGGTTCCAGACAAGCGCCTAGAACCGCTCGGCCTCACCGACCGGCTGCTAACATTCATGAACAGCAGTCCAGAGGGATTTTCCAACGGGCTAACGCTCCCCCTCATACCACTGTTATCACCCAATGTGCTCCACATAATGTCGACATCTTGCCTTGGCCTGCTCGATTACTAGATGTGTCACCAAGTGAGAATGCATAGGACGTAATCGGACGGCAACTCCAGAGTCATCCACAAACAGCATTAACCGTTCCCGAATTACCCTACCAAGTGCGACAGGCCAGGAACTCAACCAAAAAACTGGTATCAGGCACCTGTATGAGAGAATGCATGCACGTTTGCATGCTTGGGTTCAACGTTATTAACGTACCAGCATTTCACATTTGCAGTGACTTTTCTCGCGCTTAAATTAACCTGTGATCACGAAACGTTACTAGCTCAAATATCTTACATAGGCAAATGCATTCCCGGAATTTCATCACTCTGCGTTTATTGTTTATTGTTGCTGGGATGTTTTCCCATCAGTGTACTTTGTCCGTCTCATCCGCTCTCGGTATTTTCAACAGCAAACCTCTCCGTCACACGCAACGCCTCCCTTTTGGCGTCTGCCACTTGAGTTTGTTGAATACCGGTTACCTGGTCCAAAAATAAAAAAAAGCGGGACTCGGCGTTGTATTTAAATGAACATTTTGCCCTAGAAGTCAGACTATCTATTTCGAATAGAAAGTAAGTGGGATATTTTCCATCCTTCATTAATAATCGGTTAAACTGAGTTTCAAACTTCAACGTACTTGAAGAAAAAGAATAAAAACAGTGTAATTTGGCAATTATGATTGCAACTAAGAGCTCATACTTCCTAATTATTATTCGATCATTGTTATTAGTTAGTGCGGAGAGCTGTCCATAGTTCACTTCCTTCAGATTTGTGTTCACGGCATTATTGCCATTCTACACATACTTACTTTCATTTTTTAGTTTTCTGTTCACACATTAGTCGAGGGAGATCTCGTTGTTGACTGTGTACATTTAAGCTAGGTTAAAGATTGTCAATTATGTCATTTCTCAGATATCAAATAGAAAAATCACATTTATATTTGGCATTCAGGCTTGAAATGTGTCGGGCAGATTAATTACACACACGGGTGATTTAAACACTCTCTCTTTCCGCGCTCCATACTGAATTGAATGGGAAGAAGCCCTCATAAATGGTGCAATGGGAGGTATCCTCGCCGGCCGGTGTGGCCGTGCGGTTCTAAGCGCGTCAGTTTGGAACCGCATGACCGCTACGGTCGCAGGTTCGAATCCTGCCTCGGGCATGGATGTGTGTGATGTCCTTAGGTTAGTTAGGTTTAAGTAGTTCTAAGTTCTAGGGGACTGATGACCTCCGTAGTTAAGTCCCATAGTGCTCAGAGCCATTTTTTGGAGGTATCCTCGGCCATGCACTTCGCAGTGGTTTGCAGAGTATAGAGGTAGATGTAGACAACATGTCCTAATTTTTGGTTACATTTATACGATTTACCCTAAGCATTTTATGATTATTAACATTTTAAGACTGTTCTAGTACAATAATCAGGTGAATAGCTATTTATTGATTCATTCGTTTGATCTGTCGAATTGATTATAGAAATAAATACATCTGGCACTTCTCATGTTGATTGGTGAGATGCATGTAGATCTTATGACAACAATGGTACGATATTTCTCCTAGATATAAAAGTCTTTATTTCCTTTGTTGCTACTATTGTTGATATGCTGCATCACACGTTTAAGTGGAAATACATGTTTACTTTGTGGTATGCGTGTAAGAGTGTGTACATATTTTCTGCCTGCAGGTCTGTGGTGGCGTTTAGCAACACGGCTGTAAATGTTGCAGTACGAACGTGAGTATGAAGTTCCTTTTAAACAAAACCAACCGTGCAGTTGCGGAAAACTTTAGTTTCCATATCTCAAAGATCAGTGAAGTGGCACAGTGTGTTGTAAACTCGATGTTTTCATAAATGTAACAGCAACACCATCACGTGAGATTTGGCGATTAGCTCTGTCTGTATCAGTGTTTCTTGATTTCGTGTTTCCATTTTCTCAAAAATGAAAAAGTCGATGTTTACCATTGGAACTTGGACTCCCGTCATTCTTCGTCTACCTCACGTCACGTGGCGACTTGTCGATGTTTAAATTTATTATTGTCGTTGTCATCGTACTGTATTTAATGTAGAAATAGCGGGAAGATGTTTTGCAAAAATTATCGCAAGATTAATACACATCGACTCACATTCTTATGCGGCATCATCTATTCCTCAACTTTACAACCTTGCATTACGAGTCTAGTGAATCGATGTTACATTGGTCTAACTTATTTAAAACGTTCTAGGTGCATGGTCAGCTGCATATCTGAATGTACGTCGACGATCTTCTACGTAAGCCGTCTCTCAATGTGAGGCGGAGAGTGTATTAATATTAAATTCATTCCGTGATTTACATGATTTTTTTCTGAGATGTCTCTCTTTCTAGAGTTAGTGAAGCACTTCTGTTACACACACAGATAGACAAGAAGTATTTAAGAATCGAGCGAACAAAGGTTTTGTAATAATTTATATCGTGAAAAAGACGACACTGCTAAAACCTTACATTTTTACATATACAAATTGTGCATCCTTTCCAGAAAGATCGCCGTTGCCCGAGACAGTTAACCTATATCAGCGGACCTGTTGACGGAAAATTGCCAATTTTGCTGAAGTATGGCGCTCATCACACCCAACAGTAGTGACCAGTAAGTAGCAGCAGCCACGAGTGCGTTCTGAACTTTGGTATTTGGTGCATAGAAATGACACATCGATTGGCATATATCACATTCTGATCCTCATGAATAATAATGATATTCCAATAACCACTTTTTTTTAATGGACGAGGAATTAACTGTTTGGTATTACAGTCTCTACTTTTTCAACTGCATCAAAAATGTGTCGTAATATCCCATGTTTACTATTACTCCCTTTGTATTAGATCCGTTCCGATGGACAAATTTGGGACAATTAATATAACTCTTTGGTAGATGGTTCGTCAGACACGTATAATTAACTCTATTGACGAACTGTAGTATGTGGCCTTTAGTGATTGTTTTTATTTCACCACTGAGAGTTTCTGATACGATAGTTGTACGGCGCTTTCGGAGTAATTCTCGAATCGCTGCGTGATTAGCAGTCAAAACAGGAGTACATCGTCGGAAACCGAATTTATGACTACATGAGTGCAGGACTTTTGGTTATTTCCCGTAAACGAAGTATTAACTTTAGTGACTGTGGGTTGTTAATACAGTATTGTAATTTTTGTAAAGGATAAAATTTGACATAGAATCCAAAATCTCGGTCTTATGCATAAACCCGCAAATAAAAATCGTCAAAAATGCGTGTTATTACGTAACGTCTTGTTGCTTAACAGCGAGGCGTCCTCCAACCAGTTTTGCCTACTAGGGCAACACATAACGATGTTTTGCCTGCCAAACTTACTGGTTCGGCCATGAACACTGGTAGTGGCCATTTTAGTTGCAACTGGACACATTAAACTGAAGGATTTTAATTAAAATTCCGACGAAAAGAGTGAAGTAACTTACATGTAATAATATCAACCTTAAATTTGCATTATCGTGTGTCTTGTGGTGGCGTACCTGCTAGTGAGTTAAAACAACACAGATGGTGGCTAGAACAAGTTATATACATTCAGCATTAATCAGATTAGCAAATGAATGCAAAAATTTTCATTGGGGACAACAAGCTGTCCATTCGGTAATAATGCAATAGACAAATTTAATTATTATGGACTTTGCTTCCACTCGACGCGAGATCCTGACTGGCAAGAGCTTAGACATTTAATGAAACAAATTTAAAGAGAAGTAAAACTACAACTACTCTACAGAGCGAATAGACACTAAATGACGTAACGTTATTGCGCGACTGTCACCTACATAATAAAAACAAAATATCATTGTTATGGCTTCGTGCCAAACAGATATATTTTGTCCATGTTGACATACGACAAAACTGCAGTTTAAGGCACATTGTTTTCAAAACCGAAACATTAATTCATAGGACAAAAGATAATTTGAATCTAAATCCAGTCGTCTTTCATTAAACATGTGCGAGCACCAAAATGTTTATCTGACCGAAGTGGTCAAATAGCAGCGTTAAGGAATCCTATCGATAAAGTTCATCTGCAAAAGGGAAACATACAGTTTTACAGAATCTTACAGTTTATTCAGTTTCAAGAACCTTACAGCTTACTCACTTTCACAGAATTGTATACCTTATTCAGTTATCCCATTCAGAAAGAATTTACAGAATGAGTAAAGGGAAGAAGTTTACCAGCTAGACATAGTAGATGAGAAATGAACTTACACTACTATGAAATCTATTTCCTTTAAAAATAATCATTACAGACGAAGCCATGAGAAGTAGTGGCTAACATATGAGATCCAGGTATCTTCTGCCAGAAAGAGAGAGTTTTATTTACCGTAATTAATGGATACTACTAGCAATACCGCAGAATACTTGTCATCAAATTGCCAACAATCATGTATTATCCACAAAAATACAAACTTTTAAGAACGAAGCAAATGGAATTTGGAGCATTGTTGGCCGTGAAACGAATTAACTCGGTAAGGCAAATGATATTCAAATCCATTATGACGGTAGTAGAGAGATCGATGATATTAAATTCAAATCACTGGCTACTTAGTTTAACAAGTTTGTCCTAACAGTAGGCAAAAGCACAGGGACAAAAGAATGAACCACCGAAAGCACATCTATGAGGTTCATTTAGACATCAGTTCTGCTAAATCATGTTACATCACAAAAATTATTAGGTCATTAAAAAGTACGAGTGGTAAATATTCTGGCTACGATTATATTTCAATGAAAATACTAAAAACTTACGCTGGTTTGGTAAGCCGTCCCCCCCCCCCCCGCTCCCTTCACTCTTTGAAGTGAGTCGACGATGAATCAAGATACATTTCCTGAAAGAATGAAGTATGTAGTACGTAACTTATAAAAGTGAAAATGAAATGACCGTATGGCATTGTTGGCCGGGAGTGCCTATTCGGGTTCGGCCGCCAAGTGTAAGTCTTATTCCAGTCGGCGCCATGTTGGGCGACTTGGGGCCGATGATGAGGTTGAAATGACGATGCGGAGAACACCACACCCACACCACGAACGGAGAAAATCTCCAACCCGGCCGGGAATCGAACCCGGGCCCAGTGCAGAGAAGGCAAGCACGTTACCACCCAGCTAACCAGGCGGACTATGAAAGTGAAGATAAACAATTACAGTACCAACTCCCACCTTCCAGTGTCATTAAAAACGTTTTAGAATGTAGCATACAACATGATATTGAACCAACCTTGCCAAGGCCTTCAGTTGTGTTTGTCACAGATTTGTATCAGGGAAACATAAACTGGTATGTCGTTGAAGGCATTCCTCGTGCTTGGAGTTTTATCTTAACGACAAAAAACAGAGTATCATACAATATTTACACATGATACTACAGGAATAAGATGAAATTCACAATGATAAAACATTCCTCGTGTATCCAGGAGGTTCGGTGACTGGCTAGCTTCTGTTCCTTGCCTTCATAAACGTGTTACCTGGGACGCTGTGCGGCACTTGAAAAACTGATGTTCTGCATCTAAATCTACATGGATACTCTGCAAATCTCACTTAAGTGCCTGGTAGAGGGTTCATCAAACCACCTTCACATTTTATTCTCTATTATTCCACTCTCGAACAGCGCTCGGAAAAAACGAACACCTATATCTTTCTGTGCGAACTCTGATTTCCCTTATTTTATTATGATGTAGGTAGACATCAACGAAAAACAGGGTGTATCAAAAAGAATCATCCGATTTGGTGCGTCTGTATTTCTGAAACTAATAAACATACGCAATGAATTTTGTTATTTGATGAACGGAAAACTCTAAGTTTTTTTTTTTTTTCATAGTACCTTTTTATAGGTCTTCAGTTATGCCCCGCGGTATTCAAAGCGAGCATGTCTTGAGTTACAGCTCCACAGCTGATTTTATTAATATGTGATGTCTGAGTTCATTCATTGTTCCTGTAACGGAGGCACATAAACAGTCTTTTATAAATGTCCAAAAAAAAAATCACGTACAGTCAGGTCCGGTGAACTTGGAGACCAGTAATGTATGGCTGTATCATTTCGTCCAGTGCGATCGATGCATCGTTCAGTAATCCTTTGATTTAAAAGACCCGTGTGGCGGTGCCCCTTCCTGTTGGTAAAAGAAATCGTTCAAATCAGTCTCCATCTGTGAGAAAAGAAACTTCTCAAGCATAACGAGATTGTGCTTCCTGTAAACAGTGTTCTCGACAAAGAAAAATGGACCATACACCTTTTCCCATGCAACTGCACAAAACACATTAAATTTTGGAGAGTCCCCCTCATGTTATGCAACTTAATGTTGTTCCGTACCCCATATTCTCACATTGACGGTTCACCTTACCATTTAAACGGAATGTTGCCTCGTTACTAAACACTAAGCGTCGAAGAAAACTTCCATCCTGCATCTTGCCAAGAACGAGATTACAGAGCTCCACACGTTGTTGTTGGTCACCTTCACGAAGAGCTTGCAGTATTTGAATTTTGTATGGTTTCATGTGTAAACGTCAACGCTTACCACGCCAGGCGGACATCAGGGGGATGTTGAGGTGTCGAGCTGCTCGGCGAACGGATTTCTGCGGACTCCTTATGAAACTATGACGGATGCGTTCGACGTCTGCATCAGACACTCGGGGACGGCCCGGCGACTTGCCTTCACACAAACAACCTGTTCCTCTGAATTGTTCACGCCATCGTCTAATGCTCTGTGCTGTAGAAGGGTCCACACCATACCTATTACGAAAGTCAAGCAGAACAGTTATTACTAAACCGCACTGCGCAAAATGTAGAACACAAAGCGCCTTTTGTTGTCCCGACACCAATTTTACTGGAACTGAAGTGGGCGCACACTGCTGCTACCTTGTGGAAACAATGTAAAACTAGGGAATTTGCTCTTTCCAACAGTACGTTGTTCACGCACATACAATAAATAACATAATAGTTTTGATTTTTTCAAAAAAAAAATTGGATGATTATTTTTGATACACACTGTATTTTAGCATTAGGAGAAGAAAGTTGGTAACTGAAATTTCGTGAGAAGATCCCGCGACAATAAGAAACGCTTGTGTTTTAATGATGTCCTATTCAAATCATGTCCGTGACACTCTCTCCCCTATTTGGTTCACATGGGACTTAACAAAAATGGTTCAAATGGCTCTAAGCACTATGGGACTTAACATCTGAGGTCATCAGTCCCCTAGAACTTAGAACTACTTAAACCTAACTAACGTAAGGACATCACACACATCCATGCCCTAGGCAGGATTCGAACCTGCGACCGTACCAGCAGCGCGGTTCCGGACGAAGCACCTAGAACCGCTCGGTCACAGTGGTCGGCTCTCACCTATTTCTCGATGATACAAAACGTGCTACTCTTCTTTGAACTTCCTCGATGTACTCCGTTAATCCTCTCTGGTAAGGACCCGTACCGCGCAGCAGTACTCCAAATGAGGACAGGCAAACACAGTGTAGGCAGTCTGTTTAGTAGATCTGTTGCATCTTCAAAGTGTTCCGCTAATAAATCGCAGTCTTTGTTTCGCATTCCCCACAACATATTCCGTGTGTTCTTTCCAATTTAAGCAGTTCGTAATTGTAATTCCTAGGAATTAAGTTGAATTTATGGCCTTTTGATTTTATTGATTTATCGTGTTACAGAAACTTAACGTAGTCCTTTTAGCATTAACTTGGATGACCTCTTACTTCATTATTTAGGATCAACTGCCAATTTTCGCGTCGTGCGTATAGCTTTTCTAAATCGTTGTGCAATTTATTTTGATCTTCTGGTGATTTTAGTCGACTATTAACGACAGCATCATCTACAGACAATCTAAGACGGTTACTCAGATTGTCTCCTAAATCATTTACATAGATAAGGAACAGCAGAGGGCCTGTAACATTACCTTGAGGAACGCCAGAATTCACTTCTGTTTTACTCTATGACTTTCCGTCAATTACTGTAACCCGCGAGGAAGGAAATAACAAATCCAGTCGCATTACTAAGACGATATTCCATAAGCACGCAGTTTGATTAGAAGGCGCATGTGAGGTCTTCTGGAAATCTAGAAACACGGAAACGTTTCCAGATCCCTTGTCAATAGTAGTCAACCTTCGTGTGAGTAAAAAGCTCGCTGTGTTTCACAAGAACGATGTTTTCTAAGTCGGTGTTGATGTTGACTGTGTGTCAATAGAACATTCTCTTCGAGGAAATTCATGATGTTCGAACACAATTTGCTCCACAATCCTACAGCATATCGACGTTAATTATATGGGCCTGTAATTTACTGGATTACTCCTACTACCTTTCTTGAATATTGGTGTGACCTGAGCGACTTTCCAGTCTTTGGGTACGGGTCTTTCGTCGAGCGAGCGGTTGTATATAATTGTTAAGTATGGGGCTATAGCATAAGCATACTCTGAAAGGAACCCAATTAGTATACAGTCTGGACCGGAAGACTGGTTTTCATTAAGTGATTTAAGTTGCTTGATTACTCCGAGGTTATCTACTTGTAAAGTACTCATGTTGCCAGCTGTTTTTGATTAGAATTCAGGAATATTTAACTCGTCGTCTTTGGTGAAGGAATTTCGTAGGGCAATGATTAGTAACTCTGCTTTAGTTGCACTGTCATCGATAGCATCTCCATTGCTACCGCGCAGAGAAGGCATTGATTGTGTCCTGCCGCTAGCATATTTATTTTACGTAAGACCAATATCTCTTTGCATTTTGTGTCAGGTTTCGAGACAAAGTTTCGTTGTGGAAACTATTAGAAGCATTTCGCTATGAGGTCCGCACTAAATTCCGAGTCTCTGTAAAAGATGGCCAATCTTGTGGATTTTGCATTCGTTTAAACCTGGCGTACTTTTTTCGTTGTTTCTGTAAGAGTATTCTCACACGTTTTGTGAACCGTGGGGATTTATCATTCGTTTAAACCTGGCGTGCCTTTTTCGTTGTTCCTGGAACAGTATTCTCACCCGTTTTGTGTGCCAAGGGGGACCATCTCCGTCGTTTGTTAATTTATTTGGAATAAATCACTCAACTGCTGTCGATACTATTTTTTTGAATTCAAGCCATATCTGGTCTACACTTACATTGTTAATTTGAAAGAAGTGGAGATTGTCTCTCAGGAAAGCGTCAAGCTAAATTTATTTATTTTTTTTTTTGAAAAGGTACACTATGTGATCAAAAGTATCCGGACACCTGGCTGAAAATAACTTATAAGTTCGTGGCGCCCTCCACCCGTAATGCTGGAATACAATATGGTGTTGGCCCACCCTTAGCCTTGATGACAGCTTCCACTCTCGCAGGCATACGTTCGTTTCAAAACATACCAAAGGTGTTCTATAGGATTCAGGTCAGGTCTCTGTACAGGCCACTCCATTACAGGGATGTTATTGTCATGTAACCACTCCGCCACAGGCTGTGCATTATGAACAGGTGCTCGATAGTGTTGAAAGATGCAATCACCATCCCCGAATTGCTCTTAAACAGTGGGAAGCAAGAAGGTGCTTAAAACATCAATGTAGGCCTGTGCTCTGATAGTGCCACGCAAAACAACAAGGCGTGCAAGCCCCTCCATGAAAAACACGACCACACCATAATACCACCGCCTCCGAATTTTACTGTTGCCACTACACACGCTGGCAGAGACCAAGCGAGGTGGCGCAGTGGTAGCACACTGTACTCGCATTCGGGAGGACGACGGTTCAATCCCGCGTCCGGCCATCCCGATTTAGGTTTTCCATGTTTTCCCTAAATCGCTCCAGGCAAATGCCGGTATGGTTCCTTTGAAAGGGCACGGCCGACTTCCTTCCCCGTCCTCCCCTAATCCTATGAGAGCGACGACCTCGCTGTCTGTCTCCTTCTCCAAACAACCCAACCCACGCTGGCAGAGGAAGTTCACCGGGCATTCGCCATACCCATACCCTGTCATCGAATCGCCACATTGTGTACCGTGATTCGTCACTCCACACAACGTTTTTGCGCTGTTCAATCGTCCAATATTTACGCTCCCTACACCAAGCGAGGCGTCGTTTGGCATTTACCGGCGTGATGTGTGGCTTATGAGCAGCCGCTCGGTCATGAAATCCAAGTTTTCTCACCTCCCCCTAACCAATACTTGCAGTGGATCATGCTGCAGTTTGGAATTCCTGTGTGATGGTCTGTATAGATGACTGCCTATTACACATTACGACCCTCTTCAACTGTCGGCGGTCTCTGTCAGCCAACAGACGAAGTCGGCCTGTACGCTTCTGTGACACCAAATCACCTCCTTGCATCCGTTTTGACGCTCGTTATTATTAGGATTATTTGTTGGTAAGAGGTCAAATGTATTTTTACATCCGTTAGATAATGATCCTAGCATACTGATAGCGATACCTGAGATATCCGAATATCCACCTTTAGGTTTTCTTTATTTCCCCAAATTGATCATGGTAAATGCCGGGATGGTTCCTCTGAAAAGGGCACAGCCGATTTCCTTCGCCATCCATTCGTAATCCAAGCTTGTGCTCAGTCTCTGACGGCCTTGCTGTCGGCTGGGCGTTAAATTTTAATTTTCCTTCCTTGCTTCGTAGCACAGCCAGGACTCACAGTGCACAATTCCAAACGAATACCAGAAGTAGAGATCACTGGTCACACACTGGATGAGACTCCAACCCATCCAGATAGATCATAATCTGGTATGGCATCAGTACGTGGACACGTTAGCCGAAAAGTTCAGTTCCGTCTGATTTGAACACAGGGACTTCCGTCACTGTGTTGACCTGCGGACGGAATTGAGAGCATAGTTTCACTCGAAAAATCGATAATCTTCTGGGAAAATGCAGTTTCAAGAACCTACCTTTTCATGTATACAAATGGGATTTGGGTCAACTGCCGGCACGGAAGTTTATCATATTCGGTCAGAGGGCTGTCTACCTTCTGTAATAAAGAAAACTGAGTGGAACATTCAACAATGAACTTGAAGGGGTGTCACTTTATGTCCGCCGAGACGAAATGACGAGCACAATAATGGGGAAAATAAGCAAAAAGGTGGTCAACGCGGTTGACGGTCACGCGGAGAACACGAGTTCGATTCCCGGTACGGCCAGGGAGTTTTCCTTGGCGGGAGGACGAGAACGGGGTGCACTCGAAGCGTGATGTCAAGTGAGGAACTACTTGACACAGTAGTAGAAATAGTAGTAGTAGTAGTAGTAGGTCACGAAAACGAACACCGGCCGGAGAGCGTTGTGCTGACCCCACATTCCTCTACACCGCATGCAATAAAGCCGTTGGCACAGTATGACACGGCAGTCGGTCACTACCACTGGTCCATCCTGAGCCTATGGACGGAGTTTACGATTACGTAATTGTATTCAGGGTTAATATCAAGAGCCATTTTGGAATGAACTGAGCAAGTCACAATTGCAATATTATGAGTAAGGGTAGTTTCCTTATATATCATAACTGAGTTTAATGTCTGGTGTTTAGTCTATAACACATAACCGTCAGGACATCAAGCAATAAATTGAAAATCCGTGGATATTCTAAACAACGTCAAAGAATACTTCATTAGTCACACCTTCGACAGTTTATGGCTTAGGGATATAAAACAGATCTTGATTTCGGCCATACGAGGATAGGTGAATGTTTAGCGGCTGAAGGAACTAGATAAAAACACTAGACGAGTTGTAGCAGAAGAGGAGCACTGTGTTTTTCACAGCAGTTGTTTGCTGTTACCTATGCTGCACCTGAACTCCGTAGCCGTTAATGTTTGTTAGTGTATACCACAACCAGCCACAAATAATTTTAAAATGCTTTATTTCAGTGTATAATCAATTTTGGGCATTCATGCCTATTTTCAGATGGCTAAGGTTTTCAAGTACATTAACGTTTTCATAAGCAGCATGTCGTCAACTCTAGCATGTGCAAGAATATTTGGATATATAACGTTACTTTATATGTTCTTTCGATAGTAAAACCATGATAAAGTGTCTGTATTTATTTAGAATAAAGCAGTTGTACACACTTACATATGTTCCAGTGGACGGTGCTTTATCTTGCCATGGTCGTTACGCTTTTCCAGGCAAGGGATAAGTTGGCGCAGTGTAACAGCACACACATCCTAAATAAATCACTATTGCACGTAAAACATGTTTTTTTTTTAAATTCTTAATCATGTTCTTCATCCAGATTTTGCTTCAGACATGTGCGTTACATTCGATGTTTTTGTTAACATAGCAAAGAGTAGCCACTAAGCAAAGACATTACTCATTTCCTATTGAGCAGAGATAAAAACCACAGTCTAACATGTACGGTCATGACACCCCTGGCGCGAAAGTTGTCACTGTTTGACTCGTGGAGCAACACAAGCGATCCAAGCAGTGAGAAAGCAGTCACACGCTTCGTAAGGATAATTTTTGTTTTTAATTATTTTCTACTTAATTAACGAAACAGTTGTTATATTTTTGCGATCCGTGTGTTAGTAAATTACCAATAGATTTGAATAATCGTGAAAAACATGTAAGTACAGCCGAATCGCACTGATTCAGTAACCTAAGCTGCAACTTATCCATGAAGAAATACTTTAGAATATAAGTATATTTGCAGCTTACTCCGCAGAAAGCAAAATTATATGTGTTGATATTTCATGCATGAGAAGCATATACTTCAGTTGTTGTTTGTTCTTATAATCATAGGCACTCTCCTTGACACTTAAAATTTTTTTTTGTAGAGTCTAATGATTCGTCCATTCATACTCTTCACTCGTCTTTCTAATACGAACGTTTTTGTACGTGTAATTACTTTTGCTTCAAAAGCGAATGTGTTGAAGATTCTTGCCGTTGTGGCTCAGATTTAGCAGCAATTGTGTGATTTGATTTTTTTCTGTGTTCGTAAACAGTTTCGTTGCTTTTGAATATATGTTTATCACGCCTGTGTAGTTCTCCTTTAAGCTACAGTTGTGGTGGCTTATTTAATTCGATAAATAATGTAGGTATTACAATCCACATCCACTCATTTGGCTGAATATATAGCGAACAAAATACTGCGTAGTCATGTAGATTCACGATGTCTTTCTGCAGAATGTCAGGTCTTCGGTGTTTATTAGCAATTTTTTTGTTAGTACAGGAAAACGACATTAATCAATAAATGTCTGAAGGTTACAAGAGAATCGTAAATAAAATATCCTGTAATGTACCGTTTCGTATCTCCCAGGGTCCTTAGCAAACTGAATTATGACAATTGTGATGTCATTTTTTAGTTATTGTAGATTGTTATGGCACCGCGCACGTTCCCTGTTGTAAAAACTATGCTACATATCAATATCTACGTTAGTATTCGTACTCATTCGATATCGTATTCAGAAGTGTCGCTTGCTGGTCGCTTTGGGCGCTGCTGTCGTTATGGGTAACGAAAACGAGACGGAGTGTCGCGACTATTGTTCACAGTGATATCTGTTTATACACTAAGTAAAGAAAATCTCTGTGGAAGTTGCGACATATTAGTAACAGAAAAATAATCTTACTGTAAGATTGAACTGATTATTCAAGCTGTTTTACTTCTAGTATAGAGAAAAGGTTATAGACTAATTTAGAACTAATTCCCAAAATCATCGGCATGGGTACATTAACAGTACCACAATTCGTTGGTAGTATACGTTACTGATGTTGCCTACTCTAGCTGCTTCTGCATATGAATGAATAAACTGATTCATTCCACATCGCTGGAGGGTCTCCTTCATGAAGGGATTCACTGAACACGATATGAGGCTCAATTAATAATAAGCACGTTTTGTTTGTGTTCTGAAACAGGCAGTATCATCCACAAAGTTGATTAGGCACCTTTCTGCCAATAAAAAAAAAAAATCATATCGTTTATACATCCACTTCTAAGTCTGCCGGTCTACGGATACATGTTGTTCCTGCACGTTTTTTTTTTTTAGTGTCATTTACCCACTTTCCATTACGTAGTTCTCTCGATAATCTCTAGGGAACCAGCAAAAAATCTGTTGCTCCATCTACGTGGGAAATGACGTAACATTGTCGTTTCAGCAACACAAGACCATACTGAGGTAGTACTCGCAGTACGAAAACATAAAAAAAGTTAAGTTACATATTATTATAACAGAATAAGTACCTTCACTGCACTACGCTGCCAAGTGAAACATATGCATGACACTATTTTTCAACATAGTCACCAAGTTCCTGTAAACAACGGTCTGCTCATTGTGCAATTCCTCGACGATAGAAATCCGACCCTTGGTCACGGGGCTATCCGAGAAACGCTGAACGTCTTCATCTCTGGAAAATACCTTACTCCCATGTGTTCTTCCTCGACTGCCTCTACAATCTTTCTCCCATGTCTTCTTCCTCGAGTGCCTGTACACTGTCCTCTGTGGTCGGTTTTTATGGCCTCGCTTTCCGATCAACATCACCCACGTCTGTGCGGTCTTGTCCAAATCATTAGTACCATTTCACAGCGGCTAGAGGTGACATTGCGTTTGTTCTGTATACCGCCACAATTTCACGATGAATACGTGTGCAGTTTAGACGTTTTGCCTAGAAGAATCGTACTGTTCTGCGCAGTTCGTTGGCATACTTTTCCAGTTGCCGCGCCATTTCACTTGCACGTGGTGATGCATCTATTATCTGTAGCACAGCAGAACTGTCTGCAGCAAACGCGGAACATGTATTCTCTTCTGAGAGGGGAATTCTGTAGTCCCTACGTGTGTACACCTATTCACCTGGCTACATGTACAGCTCACATCCATTTCATTTTAATTACAGTAACATTCACATCCTTCAATTTAGTCTGTTTCTTGATCCCCTTCTCTGCATTCCCGTCTGTGCAGCTAATCCCTGACAGTCATGTCTCGATTGCTCGCTTACCATTACTGAAGCCAGGAAAGGTTTGAGTACATTGGGAGCTTAGTCAACAAAAGGACTCCGGGACATTTTTACTCTTCTATTTGTCTCTTATGCTACAGAACCGCTGATTGTTTTCAGTGGTGCTGGACACACTCACTCAGCTGGGCCTGTGACTCATTGTTCAAATGTAAAACGTTCATCGCTGTGTGTTGGTTGTACATTTTTTAGCCTTGTTAGATAACTTTCGTCCGCCTCCGTAGCTGAGTAGTCATCGCGGTTAACTTCCACGCGGGAAGATCGGGTTTCCTTTCCCGGTGCTGTATGTCTTTTTTTTCCTATGGTGGAAGGGCTGTAACGGGGTTAACTCAACCTCGTGATGAAAACTGAGCAGCTGTTTGATCGATTAGTAGCGGTCCTAGGTCACGAAAACTGACAATGGCCGGAAGAGCAGTGTACTCCCCACCATGTCACATCTAGAGACGCCATTGGCAGAGGATGACACGGCGATCGGACGATAACGATTGGCCTGCCAGGGTCTGTAGACAGAGTTGAAGTTTATACTTTTACGTTGTATGACTTTCACTTCTACTCTCAAACTTGCTTTTTTCTTCATGGAAAACTTCCCTTCCTAATTTGAATTCTATTTATTTCTTTTTAAATTTATTTGTTTGTATGTGGCAGTTTCTTCTAGGTCTTCCTGCATTTTCTTTAGTTGGGTTTTCCCAATAATTTCTCAAAATTCGTTCAGTTTTGTTCGTCTGTCTGGATGCGTTTCTAACGCATCATTGTTCTTTTTATAATCCCATCCTAATTTTTTTCTGCGTAATTGTATATTCCCGTGTTACTTTTTAACTTAAATGTTTCCATTTTGTTTTATGTTGTAATATCTTCCTCAAAGTCCTCCTATCCTTTTACCTAATTACTTCATTTCCATTTATTAGTCCTAAAATAAGTGTTCTGGTGCTTATGTGTATTTTGGCCAAAGTACTGTTTTTAATGTTGTTTTCTTGCGCTTCTAGGCAAATCGCTTCCATACGTTTTTCATCAGAGGTAAAGTGTCATCAGCAAAAGGAAAGTAATTTCAAATACGTTCCATTACCATGTATTCCCTTATGATTTTCGTATTTTAAAGACTAGATATCTTCTGAGGCTGCTGAAAATAGGTTTTGTGACTTGGAATTTCCTGTTTTTTACTGCTTTCAGTTTTTGGTTTGTCACTATGCCGATGATGTAACCTGTTACAGTGTCGTATACTGTGAAAAACGTTTTGCACGATGCCGTATGGGATTAGCCGAGCGGTCTTAGGCGCTGCACTCATGGACTGTGAGGCTGGTCCCGGCGGAGTTCGAGTCCTCCCTCGGGCATGGGTGTGTGTGTTTGTCCTTAGGATAATTTAGGTTAAATAGTGTGTAAGCTTAGGGTGGTGGTGGTTGTTGGGATGTTGAAGGGGGACTAAACAGCTAAGGTCATCAGTCCCCCTAAGCTTAGGGACTGATGACCTTAGCAGTTAAGTCCCATAAGATTTCATACACATTTGAACATTTTTGTTTTGCACGATACTACAGGGATCAAAATAATTTTCTCCTGTGAAACGAATTTCATGTTAAACAGTGCATGGAAAAAAACAAAAAAATGGCTCTGAGCACTATGGGACTCAACTTCTGAGGTCATTAGTCCCCTAGAACTTAGAACTAGCTAAAACTGACTAACCTAAGGACATCACACACATCCATGCCCGAGGCAGGATTCGAACCTGCGACTGTAGCGGTCTTGCGGTTCCAGACTGTAGCGCCCAGAACCGCACGGCCACTTCGGTCGGCGGAAAAAAACACTTCATTACATTCTCAGCAAATTTTCCTGTTGAACTTTAGTTTTGTAGGTACGTACTGTAAACTAAAAGTCTTTATATAGCATGTTAATATTTTCTGGGGAAATCTGCTATGTTTTTCGAAACTGAGAATATAGTTGGTGAACACAGCGGTCACCATCCATGCTGCTTTGTTCACTGTGTATTCGACTGGTAATGTTGTTATGTTTTAAAATACCGCAGATTGTAACGGTTCTCCATCCGAGTTGCATCCTACTAATACCTTAATTCTTTCCTAAGAATTTTTCCGCACTTAACACTACTTGTCCCTTAAGCGAATAAGCCTTTATGGGGTAGGCCCAAACAGCGTTATGTTAAGCCACTCTTGTCTGTGTTGAAAACTTCTCTCGCGTCGTATTGTTCGTGTATTGAATGCAATGTAATATGCAACCAGTTAGTACCCGTAGTAAGTAAACATTTTTTACGCTAAGCCGTTGTCTTTCATGCAACTTTTCAACCAATCTGGATTTGCAGAAAAAACCTGTTTTGCCAGTTTTTCGTTTATTATCAGCAATAAAGGTCCTAATATGGGAGCATTCTCAGCCCTAACTTCGTTGACCCATACAATCAACGCAGACTCCACGCCATCGGGTTTAGCCGCTTTCAAATGTTTACCTCAAACATGCTGCACTCAAACATTCGTGTAATTTTAATTACCGCTGTCAGCGCAACTTTATCGATGGAAAATTATTTACTGTATTCGTTGGCGACCTCCGATTTTCTTCATCTCCCTTAGGCAGTTCCATCTTCATTTTAAGCCAAAATTTCGCTTCGTTTACGTCCAGGTTTCTTCATTTTTGCGCTTAAAAAACAAATTTACGGTATCTGCATTTTAAAACAAAAAACAACAAAAACGCAGAAATATTTTGACATAAAATTCACAGATGTTAGCCCACAGTACACCTACTTCGACGCATTCGAAATGAATTCCAGAATGTTTGAAATGTTTTGACAACGACAGTACCCAAAGACAAGTGGTGAATCTGCAATCGTCGCTACTACAACTTTGTTCGTCGTGTTAAAACAAAATGTTTGAAGTTACAAAGCATTTTCTCGAGACCATAGTAATGTTTCTTATCAACGGAATTTCCGCGCTAAGCGTTTTCATGTGTAACATTTTTACTGTACATTCTTCAGTACACTTTCCACGTTGAATTAACGTCGTTTTTCTCGCTGGCTGGTCAGATTTCGTTGAAGTCGAGACAAAAGGTTCCTCAAAAATCTGTGAATCCGTGAGACGGTGGTAATTCGTATGCATTGCTCCGTTCTATAGTATTGTGCAATATCCACTTCTAAGCTAGCTTATTGTTTGGCCTTACTGATGTCTAAAATCATGTTCATAGCGAAGTATAGTAGCTTTATCAATTCACGTTTATGCCTGGCGCTATTTCTCTCACAGAGTAACGCAAATAACAAATGCATTCACACCGGCTAAACTATCGACAAGGTGGAAGGGGGCAGTATTTCTGGAACCAGGAAACTGGTTCACTCCCTTCTGCAATATTAACGACACGGCGGAGCGTCATTCGCGTGCTTTAGATCTGCTATAACGGGCGTGTTGAATAATTTCTCACAGACGAGTCGTCAGTTATACCGAGTACCATAACAATTAGCCGGAGGAAAGTATTTGCAGCTCTTGGAACGGAATATTTCAGCGGCTGCAAATGTCCTTCTAATTACGGAAAATAACGCTGTTTGACTTATTCAGGACGCTTTGACGTGGCGGAGCCACAAACGAAGCGAAGCTCGGGTTTTGCAGCCGTAAGGAAGCGTTCGCTTGTCCGTTGTCGGACTGTCGAAACGATAAAAGAAAATTATTTTAAATTGCTGGCGGCATTACAGGCCCAAATGACAAAAAAGCTCGTCTTATATCACCACGGATGAAATAATGCGCCACAGGACTTTTTCCGTATACGTTTCGTCCCTCATTAATCGGATATGCTGTCTGTTGATTGCTGTATTTACGGTTCACAGTTAGACCGGCCATCTTCTCCGGCGGATGTCACCGTAATTTAAACTGGCAAGCAAATGAAGAGTCGGTTTTCCCCCTACCATGGAAACAAACGGTGGAGAAATGTTGCTGAATGTTATAACTCTCCGGGTAGATTTCCAACACTTAGTAAAGTTTCATTGTTGTGAAGGCACCGTTGCATTTAACTGTTGAAGCTTCTAGTGTAGTGAGTATAAATTTCATAGGTGTTCTTCCGTTGAGAGAGATATGTTAACAGTAAAGTTTCATTGTTGTGAAAGCACCGTTGCATTTAACAGTTGAAGCATCTAGTGTAGTGAGTATAAATTTCATAGGTGTTCTCCGTTGAGAGAGATATGTTAACAGTAGAAGGATTTCTCGTGTTTTGAGAAGGATGTGGTTTAAACGTGGCATAATTACCACAATATAGTTCCCATCAGTTCCCCAAGTCAGACCGTTATCATAACCATGAAGAGTCAATAACATTTTTTTCCCTTTTCGTCTCTTCAGGTGTTAATCAACATACTACGATACGTATATGTCTAACTCTCAATCGAGGACCATATCCTACACAAAGATTCAGCGCAATAAAGAAACACGATTCAAAAACATATGCAAGATAATTTCCACTCTCCTTCTGTAATATTTCTGGCTTTTCAGCCATCATATTCACGTACAAGACGCTCGTTTTAGAGCAATGGAGAAGGCAGCAGAGGCAAGATGACGTAATGTGGTGTGAGGTGCCGATCTTAGAAGGTTGGTTCGGTGCGGGTATCGTGAAAAGACCGCCCAAATTGTGGTCCTCCGCGACTGGCTGCTGCATTCGGAAGTTGCGCGCCAAAACGATAATTTCTGTTATTCAAAAATTCAAGTGGCTCTAAGCACTATGGGACTTAACATCTGAGGTCATCAGTCCCCTAGATTTAGAACTACTTAAACTTAACTGCCCGAGGCAGGATTCGAACCTGCGACCGTAGCAGCAGCGCGGTTCCGGACTGAAGCGTCTGGAATCGCTCGGTCACAACGGCCGGCTTTCTGTTATTGGTATTAGACAAACTAAACAGCGTATTTGCTTGAATTTCAAATTAAGCATATCTCAAATGCGTGCTCTCAATCCGTTATTTCGCAAGTATTAGTAACCAGCAGAATAATAAACAAGTGCTAAACGAAAAGGCAGACGAAGTACTTCGGTGATTTTCGGATCTCACCTAACTTGGATGGCGGGTAAAGTGGTTCGGCTGCAAGATCAGAGCTGGTTCGGCAGTGTCGGAGAATAAATAGGTTGTCTGCCGCGGTTGTTATCAGTTTAGACTTTATTAGTAATCTATAGTTGGTGAGAGTTAGAGCTGGTTCGGCAGTGTCGGAGGTCAGACATATTATCTGCTGCGGTATCAGTTAAGACTTAATTTGCAACGCCTGTGGCGTGTAAACGTGAGAGCTGGTTGGGTAGCCCCGGAGGACAGACATTTTGTCTGCCGCAGTTGGTGTTAAGACTTTATTAGTTATTTGGAACACATAGGTGAGAACAGTGTGACAGTAATTACGGAAATGCGCAGTTCATTATTTTGTTGAAAAATGGAAATTATTTATGACTCTAAAGTGGAATTTAATTGTGCAGTTTCTCGAGTTCTGCCAATAAAAAAGCTAGTGGCATCCCGTATAAACAAACTGAGTGAAAATTTAATTATTTCTAAAATGACAGTTCCTCGCTAAGAGTTTCTTACAGCCTCAAGATAACGGATTCACGACCTTCGTGTTGTTTTTTGCGCCGGGGGCAACAATTATAGAAAACTGCAGGTTGGTGAACATTTATTAGTACTTACGCATTCCACTCGGGGCGGTGGAAGCAAATAGGCACCTCGCGTGTACTGCAGTCTTACAAGGGAACCTCCCCATCGCACCCCCCTCAGATTTAGTTATAAGTTGGCACAGTGGATAGGCATTGAAAAGCTGAACACAGATCAATCGAGAAAACAGGAAGAAGTCGTGTGGAACTATGAAGAAAATAAGCAAAATATACAAACTGAGTAGTCCATGCGTAAGATAGGCAACATCAAGGTTAGTCTCACTTCAGTAGCGCCGTGGTCCCGTGGTTAGCGTGAGCAACTGCGGAACGAGAGGTCCTTGGTTCAAGTCTTCCCTCGAGTGAAAAGTTTACTTTCTCATTCTCGCAAAGTTATGATCTGTCCGTTCGTTCATTGTCGCCTCTGTTCACTGTAATATGTTTAGTATCTGTGTTTTGCGACCGCACAGCAAAACCGTGCGATTAGTAGACGAAAGGACTTGCCTCTCCAATTTGAACCGAAAACATTTGATCGCAAGGTCATAGGTCAACCGATTCCTCCACAGGAAAACACGTCTGATATATTCTATACGACACTGGTGACGGCATGTGCGTCACATGACAGGAACATGTTGTCGACCCACCTAACTTGTACACTTGGCGAATGGGTAAAAAGATTCTTCTACCTTGCCCGATTTAGGTTTTCTTGTGGATGTGATAATCACTTCCAAAAAAGTGATCGCATCGGACGGACGGACGGACAGGTAATAATTGTCTGAAAATAAAAAATTAGCCTTTTTCACTCGAGGGAAGACGTGGACCAAGGACCTTTCGTTCCGCAGCTGCTCACGCTAACCACGGGACCACGGTGTTTCTCAGCTTACACTCTCCTTGATGTTGCATATCTTGCGCATGGACTACCCAGTTTGTATATTTTGCTTTTTTTTTTCATAGTTCCACACAACTTCTTCCTGTTTTCTCGATTGATCTGTGATCAGTTTTTCAAGCCCTGTTCACTGTGCCAACTTGTAACTAAATCTGAGGGGGGTGCTATGGGGAGGTTGTAGTGTAACGACGTAAGTTCTTTATAAATGATTTTCTTTCGACATATGACCATGTGTAGACTTCGTCACCTACGTCAGTTACAACCCACTTCAAAATTATTTATATTCTTTTTAAATTGTCACAGAATGGTTCTTGAACGAAACTGTAAAACATCATTTGAGTCGTATGCACAGAATTACGTCACTCGGGTCAATTGGTTTTCGTAAACTTTTTCAATTTTAGATGTCGTTTGTTTCTCCTCAGAAATTATATTGATACACGTTATCTGATTTAATCGAAATTAGAACCACACATTGAATAAACTTTTGAGATTCAAAGTTGCGATGAACGCTGTCAAAATTCAATAATCTATTCAAATATATTATTAATCCATTCACATAATTCTTCATAAATAAATCCTCAGAACACGTATTTCAACTTTAGTAGCATCCACTAGTTTATTATCTTCCTACATACAGACGTGAACCTGAGCCTTGACAAGATAGGACTAACATTTTCAATAAGATTAAACTTCCTATGATATCATTGTTGTACAAAACATTACAAAAAATTCATTTTCAATTTTTAGAAGCACGACGCAACAACTCGGTTCCAGGATCTTCTGTTGCTCTTTGGCTGTCGACCCGCGACGTATAGTGGCCAGCAATTTTCTCTCTGGTCGCGGCAGCGAAGATGCTGTCTCCGTTCGTTGCGCCACCCTCTCCGTACATGAAACATAAAAAAAATACAAAACTTTAGGTAATTCACAACCATTACAAAATATTACAAAAATACATAAACAAAAACTAAATTAAACTTATATTCACCTGCAAACTGGGCTGACACTGGTGGATGGGTGACGCTTCAATTTCGTCCCACTACAAGGTTCCCTTGTTAGTACAAATGAGATAGGTGAAACGTCGTCCGTGGTAACACAGAGGACGTATCAAGGAGAGAAATAGTTTCGAGAGAAAGGGATTATCAAACGCACGTGTATCACCCTAGCTCTCTCTATGTCTTTTTTTTTTTACTTGCCGTACTTCTCCATAAGTATTGCTCTAACAGTGTGTAAGATTTCAAGGGTAGTGTAAAAGATGTAACATCAGGGCATTCAACAAGGCGATTATCAACGCATAAAATATTAAGTCGTGCAGAATGCATTAAACACTCTCTGCTAAACACACACACACACACACAATGTGTCTGTATCTCATGAAGATATGTGTTGTAAAACGCTGAAATCACATCTAAAATAGTACATCACACGAATGACAGTAACTCTTTACACACAGAAAGCTGGGTAAGTCTCTCTCTCCCTCCTCTTCAAGATCCCAAACAGATCAGTAATCAGTTCAGAGGGAGTACTCGGCAGTAATGGGTAGTAAAGAAAACAGAAAAAAATATGGGAGTGCCACAGCCTGTGTGTTAAAAAAAAGACGAGTGGGAAAAAGGGATCAACTGACATGTTGATTATAATGTGGAAGAATAAGTAGAAAAAATTTGCCGTTTGGGAAAAAAAGATGGCATGACAAGTGGAGAAATAAATACACAATTCGGGAAAGAGCTAATGAAATTGTACAGCACTGAATGAAAGTAAGACGTCCACTGTATTACTGTGGAAGCAGAAGAAACTGAGAGTATTTGGGATTTGTTGTTAGAACAAATGTCAACATGATGCAACCATTTGTGTTTGGCACGTCAGAATGCTAAACAGTTAGGGATGGAGATGGACAAAAAGTGAGGAATGAAAACGTTCTACAAATTTACGAGGAGGAGAAATAAGTTCAAACTGTGTCTGCTGAAATATTCAAGATTACCTACCTAAATATTAGTGAGGAAAGTTTGGGGACAACGAAGATTAAAACAAATAAAACAGATTCTGTACTAGATATACAAAGACGAAACTGTTAGCACAAGAAAATAAGAGAAGAAAGATCGCATAAAATAACTGCAGTGCTATTCCTCAAATCCTTAGCTGTGCATCAAAACGAGCCTGTGCCCTTACCTTTGCAGGTAGAGGAGAGTTATAATGATTTTTGTTATAAGCCACATGTTGGGAAATTTATTTATTTTAACTGTATTTACTAACTATAAAATAATTGCACTTGCTTGTGGCATCTACAAGAAGGGAAACTGAGTACATTAAAATCAGTTAAGTTTCGTAAAATGTGCTTGTTTTGGAACGCAGCTAGTTTGACTGCAGTTACTGGTTGCTAATATTATTCTGATACAGTTTAAATACGAGGGATGTTCAATAAGTGAGCCAACACATTTTTTTCTAAATGCAGGTTAGTTTTATTCGCCTGCCGGAGTGGCCGAGCGGTTCTAGGAACTACAGTCTGGAATCGAGCGACCGCTGCGGTCGCAGGTTCGAATCCTACCTCGGGCATGGGTGTTTCTGATGTCCTTAGGTTAGTTAGGTTTAAGTAGTTCTAAGTTCTAGGGGGCTGATGACCACGTTCAGAGCCATTTGAACCATTTATTTTTATTCAATATTCCTAAACATAATATTTTTCCCTACTCTTTTGGCTACAGAACGCTATTTTTCAACATAATCTTCGTTCAATGAGACGGCCTTTCGCCATATTTCTGGGAAGGCCTGTATATCCGCATGGGTCGACGTCGGAACCAGCTTCTTGTTGCGTCAATAAACTCTTGATCCACGTACTGCTGCCCCCCGCGAAGTGCATCCTTCATCGGGTCAAACAGATGGAAGTCGGAAAGTGCGAGATACGTGCTGTACGGTGAATGAGGAGGGACAGTCCAACGAAGTTTTGCGACTCTTCTCGGGAGACGTCCAGTTGGGTGCGGTCGGCTGGCACGCGGGAGATGTGAGCGACCGTGTTGCGATGAGGACAGATACCTCGCCTTTAACGACTCGCCGTTCTTTTGTTCACTACGAGATCTCCGTAGACATGCTGCAAGCGTCTTTAAGTATCTGCTGATGCACTGATTTTCCGCCACAAAGAACTCAATGACAGCCCTCTGCTTGGAACACACGGCTACGTATAGCGCGGCCATCTGTCGGAACTTGAAACTCGAGGGGCTGAAGCCTGAATATTCCACGATAACAAAGTCCGCATTTTTTCAACCTTAAATCAGCCGACAACAAAATGTGCTGCTTTGTTGAATGACCCCCGTATATTTGTATCACACAAGACAATAAAGAAAATATGCTCACTGAGTTCATAATAACCCCGACGTCACTCTCCAGAATTGTGGTTACTAATTTGTGACAAAAGGGAACTTTGGCAGGCAGACTTCCAAATGAGTGCTGCAGTGCTTATCATTACGAGACATAGCATACTTGGTTTGCATCATCTATTATACCCGTAGATGTGAGACAGTTGGACGCATATCAAGACATTGCTTGTTACAGACTGCTCAGGCATTACGAATGAGATGCGGGATCGGGTTCGGGTTTTGGGGCTCACGGTCTTTACTGTCCCTTCTCCCGCCACTGTGCCTCAGTAAAACTTCGTTATATCCACTTTCAACGTGGCACTGATGCCCAGGATTTAAATAACAACACTACAATATACTTAAAAATAGTATAATATTAATAATTTGCTTATATCAGTGTGTAGTGAATCACTTTAATATAACTTCCAAGAAATTGCAATTCAGAGAAATACATCGTCTGAAAAGCAATCGTCGGAAAATTTTGGGAAGCACCGTTGTCGTCAGTTTGATTTAAGATATATCATAGAGATTAACTCTCACATTCTCTAAGAATGTCGTCGAGGAAAAACAATTTTCTAGCAACTCATGACATTGACAACCTCGTAATTTACGCAGTCTAATTTTAAACTGCGCACTCGGTATTTTTTTAGCTCTACGGTTGTGAATATAGCGGAAAGTTATGATCTTTCTGACGGCGTAGTATCATGAAAAAATACCAAGCGAAGTTATAGACCAAGGGGAAATCGAAATCACTCACCCTGGTGGTCAACAAAACAAATGTGTAATAATACAACATCAGCGAGTGCTGTGATCGTTCAAAACGATAGATTGCTACCCACCGGAAAGATGACCCGTTGAGTTGCAGACAGGCACAACAAAAGGACTGTTTCACGTTAACCGACCGAAGTGGCCGAGCGGTTCTAGGCGCTTCAGTCTGGAACCGCGCGACCGCTACGGTCGCAGGTTCGAATCCTGCCTCGGGCATGGATGTGTGTGATGTCCTTAGGTTAGTTAGGTTTCAGTAGTTCTAAATTCTAGGGGACTGATGACCTCAGATGTTAAGTCCCATAGTGCTCAGAGCCATTTGAACCATTTGTTTCACGTTATAGCTTTTGGCCAAAGCCTCCTTCAGCCAAGAAAACACACACATTCACACAAGTAAGCGCACACACCTCATGCACACATGACCGCTACCACCGGAGCTCCTACAATACCGGTCTTCACGCGGCATACACCAATATTTTGGAGCGAAAGCAACCGACTTTCTCACACTCGTTGGGTGGTGGCACGCAGTCCTGTCCTTTGATGTACTTACATGAAAGGCAATCATGTCATGCTCAGCTAATCTCCGGATACAGCAGTAGCAGTCTACATCTACATCTACATACATACTCCGCAATCCACCATACGGTGCGTGGCGGAGGGTACCTCGTACCACAACTAGCATCTTCTCTCCCTGTTCCACTCCCAAACAGAACGAGGGAAAAATGAGTGCCTATATGCCTCTGTACGAGCCCTAATCTCTCTTATCTTTGTGGTCTTTCCGCGAAATGTAAGTCGCCGGTAGTAAAATTGTACTGCAGTCAGCCTCAAATGTTGGTTCTCTAAATTTCCTCAGTAGCGATGCACGAAAAGAACGCCTTTTTTTCCTCTAGAGACTCCCACCCGAGTTCCTGAAGCATTTCCGTAACACTCGCGTGATGATCAATCCTACCAGTAACAAATCTAGCAGCCCGCCTCTGAATTGCTTCTATGTCCTCACTCAATCCGACCTGATAGGGATCCCAAACGCTCGAGCAGTACTCAAGAATAGGTCGTATTAGTGTTTTACAAGCGGTCTCCTTTACAGATGAACCACATCTTCCCAAAACTCTACTAATGAATCGAAGACGACCATCCGCCTTCCCCACAGCTGCCTCAATTTCTTACAGATTTGTTTATTGAGCAGGCAGGCTGACGTCTACTGCCCAGAGCAGGAGCATGTACCAACCTGCCTACAAAAGCGCTGAGCAGGCCGCAACTAAAATTCAACGATTACTGCCCAGCAACGTGGTGTATCCTCGCCCCTCGTAACAAGGGTCACAGACGGTTTCCTACCGACAAGTAGCAACTGATACCACACTGGGACAGCATCTCTGTATCGAGAAAATTGCAAAGCTTTCCTCCCAAGCACACATGTCAAGTACACAATAAAATACCACGAAACAGTGCCAGAAAATAAAGCAATATAACATAGCAATATGTGACAGTCGTGTCACACGGCCTGCAGACTAAGACTGTATGAGTGTTTAAAAGGAGGGAATGCCGTATCTTTGCGCCTTTGCGTGGAAAATTCAGCCTTTCAGTTAGCTGATGGCCGGGGTATTCTTCTGTCTTGATTTACTCAACTTTCTGTGGGTTGCCGGTTCCATTTGTTCACACGCAAACCGTATCTGACATACCATTGATAGCAGGTATGGAAACCCAAGGAATAAGTCCTTTTTTCTGCGTGAGATGTTTTCTGCTGCCGGTCATGCCACAAGCCCATCCATGTGTACAAGCCCTTAGACAAGCAACTGAAATGTATACTGCAATAAAAGCGGCTTGTAATTTTCTGGAATTCCTCGCTATTTTCGTGATATTTATTTTTTATACTTCTTTATTCTCCGAAAGTTAGCTGAAAAACTTTGAAAATGGTGTATGTAAGAATATGAATGCTTCCAGTAAATTATTATTTGGGGAAAGGGCGAATAGCGACTCCCATAACCTACTCCTCCCCCCCCCCCCGCCCCCCCCCCCTTCAATTCGTCATTGCGTATAGCATGTGCTGTTTCCTCGCACAGCACTCTCTCATTGCATTCGTGCCTTTAAAATGTCAGGGTGCTCACACGTCGAAATATTGGCGGTTGTCGAAGACGTCCCCCGGCTGCGTGCTCGTGAGTTATTCTTACAGTAGTTGTTTAGGTTGTCTGGAGTGCCAGTGTTTAGTTAAAACACTATCTCCCTTCTCCGGATGACTTGGGGTCTTCTAGGAGAAACACAGAGTTTTGAACCACTTTCTCGGTAAACAGCATTAATAGTATTTGGCCGGCCAGTGTGGCCGTGCGGTTCTAAGCGCGTCAGTTTGGAACCGCGTGACCCCTACGGTCGCTGGTTCGAATCCTGCCTCGGGCATGGATGTGTGTGATGTCCTTAGGTTAGTTAGGTTTAAGTAGTTCTAAGTTCTAGGGGACTGATGACCTCAGTAGTTAAGTCCCATAGTGCTCAGAGCCATTTTAATAGTATTTAGGAAACCACTCACTTTCTTACTCCTTGGTGCTACAGCCCATGTAGGGCCTTGGCCTCTCTGATGATCACAGGCCAATCCTGGTGATTTTCTGCTCGTTTCCTCCGTCTCCTGACTCCAATCTTTCTCAAATCATTTTCCACATCCTCCAGTCATCCCTTTCCTCCTTTTGCCACCTGGATTTCTTGTGTGAACCTTTTTGACAGCTCGATCCTCTGACATTCGCACTACATGGCCTAACCTTCTCTTACACTTATTTTCAGTCACCAAGTCAGGATTTCTGTACAGTTCTTCCTATTCCTTATTTCTCCTTATCCTCCACTGCCCCGATCCAAAAATCTTTCGTAATATTTTCCTCTCCCATCTTCTCAAGAGGTCTCTTTCTGCTGCAGTCATCGTCTATGTTTCTGAGCCATACATTACCACCGATCTTATGACTGTTCGATAGACAGTCACCTTCGATTTTCTGTTCAGGCTACGTGACTGAAGGATCTTGATCAGGGCCCAGTAAGCTCTATTTCCTGCAGCAGTCCTAGATTTTATTTCTTCTCTTTTTCTGCTATCCTCTGTGACCAGCACTCCCAGATATTGGAACTTTTCACATGCCTCATAATTGCCTCTGTTCAACTTAATATATTTCTCTTTAACAACAGCATTTTTTTCTGGAAGAAAAGATATAGTGTGTTTTTGTGTTGCCCCAACTGTTCTGCCTCCTTTTCCAGTCTGCCAAAACCTTTTTCCATTTCTTTCAAACTTCTAGACAGCATACACACATCATCGGCATAAGCTAGATTTTGCATACTGTTAAACAGAGTGCCACCTCGGTTATCAGTCTCCACCCTTCGTGTCACACTCTCCAACACTATGTTGAAGAGTAGCGTGGATAATACATCACCCTGTCTTAGCTCTTGGTTGATCGCAAATTCTTTAGAAAGTTTTCCTTCTACTTTTATCTGGCATTTTGCGCTGGTGAGCGTCATTTGTACCAGTCTGGTAAGTTTACTTGGGAATTCCATCTGCATTAAGATGTCATACAGCTTTTTCCTTTTGACACTATCATAGTCTTGTTTAGAGTCTACAAAAAGCTGGTGTACACCCACATTATATTCATAACACTTTTCCATTATTTGCCTTATAATCAAGACCTGGTCACTTGTTGATCTGCCCCGTCGAAAACCGCAGTGGTAGACTCTTCTGTGATTGGTGCAAGTCTCATAGCAATTACTTGGGCTAATACTTTGTACACCACGCTGACTAAAGCAATACCGCGATAGTTTTCACAGTTTACTTTGTCCTTCTTATGTATCGGGCATATAATGTCCATGTTCTACTGGTCTAGCACCTCTTCCTTTTTCCATATTTCCACTATCAGCTGATGTACCAATCTTGTTAGATGTTCACCCACATCCTTGATCATCTCTGCTGAATTGTTGTTACATGGCGCCTTATTATTCCTTAGGCTTTTAATTGCCTTCCTAACTTCCTCTATTGTTGGTACAGGTAGAGGTCTTTCATCCTGACTAACATTCTGCCACGGTTGATCACTCTTTCATTTTCTTCCAGAACTTCTCTTTCTGTAGTAACATTCAGCAGCTCACTGAAATATTCGGCCCATCGGTCTAAAACCTGTTCTTCTAGTCCTATAAAATTTCCTTCTTTGTCACTGCAGAATACCGCACGTGTTTGGAAGCCTTTCTTCAGTTCCTGAACTCTCTTGTAGAATTTTCTTACTTCTTGATCATTATCAAATCATTATCATTAGGAAATCACAGTAGAAGATAAACTTCTCTTGACTGGTACACCTCAAATTCTCCACTGTCTTTATCTTGAAGTTGTACACAGCCTGGAAGTTCACTCTGCTGCTTTGTCCTAAAGACACGGCCAGCAGAAATAACGGACTTACCGATGGAATCATTCCATTAATACCTGGTAGATACAAGATCCCTGAATAATCACGAAACATGAGAAAGTCCCGTCTCGCCTGAGAAAGTTTTCGAGAAAAATTTCAAAGTGCTAGTTACTGTGTGTAAAACGCGATGAACTACATCCTTAACGAAAACAGTCTTAATCCTTCGTTATTATTTGGAACAGAGAACAAAGAGGACATCTGCATATATGAGTCCCTTTCATTTATAGATTCATATCCACTAGGTACTACTATTACGTCGAACAAAGTATGACTTAACCTGAACCATCTGCTAATATTTAAGTCAGAGATAGCAACGTCTCATGGCAGCTACAAACAATCCATGTGTTCACTTAGAACTAGCCACGTTTGTGACTAGAATAACAACTCTATTAAGGAACACAAAAAATCAAACAGTCCAGCTGTACTAATGTTGTTTGTTTAAGTATTGTAACTTAACTAAGCGGAACCATGGTACCATTTATAAGTCCGATTACCTTACACATGAAAGGACTGGTGGGACCAGCACAAAACTTCCAAGGAACTCCTAATAAGTCGCACGTTTTGCTGACTCATTTATTCACACAAGTTGTCGAAGTGGCCATTTTATTATGTTATTTGCTGCTCTTTTGCAATCCTCAAATTTTTCATATTGTTTTAGTCTCGATGTCCCGCAAAATATATTTTTCTCGAAGGCTTCTCCCCAGTAAGGTCTTCTCTTGTTTCTTCTGCTTTCACATTATTGAGGAAGTGCACCTTTATACGAGTCCTGCTGAAAGTCGTGAGCAACCCATTGTTGCAATTGAGATTCCAGCAATGTAGTTAAACGACTGCAGTATCGTAATCTACAGATTTTCCATCACATGTTGCCATATTGTGACGCCATTAGCGTCTATCACGTGATCATAGGCAGTACTTCCAAATTGGAGGCAGCGATGTTTCGTTTCGACAGCGTGCTGTCATTGAATTCCTTGTTAAAAAGGGAAACTTGCTGTTGAAATGCACCTCAAACTTCAAAGTTCCTGTAGAGATATCTGTATAGGTACTAGCAGTGTTAGGAGATGGGTGAAGCATTTGAAGGACGAGAGAACGAGAATCCAAGATGAGCCTCATAACAGACGTCCGCGAACTGCATCCACGGAACGCAACAAGGAAAGAGTTGCTGAGCTGATTAGAGAAGAAAAATGTATCACAGTGAATGAAATCGCTGCTATGCTTGCAGTGGAACACGCTGCAATGCCAGAAATCATTCAAAGCTTAGATTATCGAAAATTTGTGCCCGTTTGGTCCCACATTTATTGACCGACGACCACAATCTTCAGAAAATAACCATCACCCGAACTCTTCTTCAGAGATTCCAAAATGAAGGTGACGATTGTTTGATGGTTGTTTCCTTACAAAATTAAATATTAAGAGATTTAAGAATTGTTGCTCACTACGCTTTGTATGGTCCTCGTATAAATGATGTTGCGACGGATTACTGTATTTCTACATCGATATATTTACTTGTAATACTAATGTTCATAGTCACAAAAACTGCTATTAAAATCTGTGCATCTACATTTACACTTAACAAGTCACGTTGCGGTGGGTAGCGGAGGGTATACTCTTGTGTATCACTGTCACGTCCCTCTTTTTACTATTTCGGAAGCGAATGCTTCGTGGGAAGAACAATAGCTGGTAACCTTCCGTGTGATCTAGAATACATTTCCCAAGGATTCTTCCAGTGACACATATTCTAGTGTCTGCCTTACCTAAAATTAGTTTAATGTTGTCGTTTCACTTTAAATCGCTCCGAACGCACACTTCTACATGTTTTGTGGATGAGACTGCTTCCAGTGATTGTTCTGCTATCGTGTAATCATACCATAATCGGTCAGTCTGTTTATTCATAGGCAGTACGTTACATTTGTTCACGTTGAAGCTTATCCACTAGGTCATTAACTCTGTTCTTCACTTTTATAAAAAAAAACTTACTTTTGTTTGATTAATTTTAGTGCCACCAGTCCTTATCATTCCTTGGTCTTTTAATAGTTTTTCCTAATTGCAACAGCTTAGGGATGATTTAGGTTTTCCGTGATTTCCCCGAATCGCTTCAGGTAAATGCCGATATGATTCCTTTGAAAGGGCTTGGCCGACTTTCTTTCCCACCCTTGACTAATCCAATGGGACCGATAACCTCGCTGTTTAGTCCCCTCCCCCAAATCAACAAAGCACCCAGTACATCTCTGTTTTAATATCTAGCCCTCTTTCCAACAATACACATGATACAGTAATAACTTCTCTAGTTTCTGTTCCTTTTATGAAATCAAACAGGTCTCTTCGAATTTATAGATGAAGTTTGCCTATAGTTCATTCTTTTACTACACACATCAAAAAAGGTTTTGCATCACCTCGGTTCCGAGAGTTCCGGAACCTACAGAAAATTGGAATAGAGAACAACGTAAACATCATTGCATGTTGTACCACCATACAGCTAAACCTTCAGAGGCGATGGGTCCAGACTGCTGTACACACCAGTATCTCTAATACCCAGTAGCACGTCCTCTTTGCATTGATGCATGCCTCTATTCGTCGTGGCATACTATCCACAAGTTCATCAAGGCACTGTTGGTCCATATTGTTTCACTCCTCAACGGCGATTCGACGTAGATCCCTCAGAGGGGTTGGTGGATCACGTCGTCCATAAACAGCCCCTTTCAATCTATCCCAGCCTTGACCGATAGTGTTCACATCCGGAGAACATGCTGGCCCCTCTATTCAAGCGATGTCGTTATCCTGAAGGAAATCATTCACAAGATGTGCACGATGGGAGCGCGAATTGTCGTCCATGAAGACGAATGCCTCGCCAATATGATACCAATATGGTTGCACTATCGGTAGGACGATGGCATTCACGTATCGTGCAGCCGTTACAGCGCCTTCCATGACCACCCGCGGAGTACGTCGGCCCCACATAATGCCACCCCAAAACAGCAGGGAACCTACACCTTGCTGCACTCACTGGACAGTGTGTCTAAGGCATTCAGCCTGACCGGGTTGCCATCAAACACGTCTCCGACGATTGTCGAGTTGAAGGCATATGCGACACTCATCGGTGACGAGAACGTGGTGCCAATCCTGACCGGTCTAATCGCCATGTTCTTGGGCCCATCTGTACCGCGCTGCATGATGTCGTGGTTGCGAAGATGGTCATCGCCATAGACGACGGGAGTGAAGTTGCGCATCACGCAGCCTATTGCGCACAGTTTGAGTCGTACCACGACGTCCTGTGGCCGCACAAAAAACATTATTCAACATGGTAGCGTTGCTGTGAGGATTCCTCCGAGCCGTAATCCGTAGGTAACGGTCATGTACTGCAGTATTAGCCCTTGGGCGGCCTGAGCGAGGCATGTCATCGACAGTTCCTGTCTCTCTGTCTCTCTTGCATGTCCGAACAACATAGCTTTGGTTCACTCCGAGATGTCTGGACACTTCCCTTGTTGAGAGCCCTTCATGTAACAAAGCAACAATGCGGACGCGGTCGAACCGCGGTATTGACCGTCTAGGCATGATTGAACTACAGGCAACATGAGCCGTGTATCTCCTTCCTGGTGGAATGACTGAAACTGATCGGCTGTAGGACCCCCTCCGTCTAATAGGCGTTGCTAATGCATGGTTGTTTACATCTTTGGGCGGGTTTAGTGACATCTCTGAACAGTCAGAGGGACTGTGTCTGCGATACAATATCGACAGTCAACGTCTATCTTCAGGAGTTCTGGGAACCGGGGTGATGCAAAACTTTTTTTGATGTGTGTATGTTCAGGAGGGTCCTGGAGGCGGGGGATGACAGGTGATGTCTTGCATTTTGTGTAGTTACCTGCTATTACTGTTTTGGTATAGTTATTGCACACCTTGACGGAATCTGCTGGCAAGTCTCCTTTCCCATAACATCCAGTAATTGTGCTAAACAAAGCTGCTGCATTTCCTTTCCTACATTTTTCATCAGTCCAGCTGTGATAATCACATTTCTAGCCTTTTCATATTTTGATTATTGAAGTTCTGTTTAAATTCCTGGTCCATGAAGAGAAGACACTCCTCTTTCCCCACATTGTAATTCACTTGTAGACAATTCATCGTTACCTGTCTTCGTCTTGATCTCTGATTAGCACAGACTTTGTTCTAGGTTTTAATTGAAGAGCTCCAAGTTTTCTGCATGCTTTTGTCTTCCCACTTCTTAATTTTCTAGATGTTATTTAATGAGACAAGTTTTCTTTTTGTACGTTCAGTTGCCACTTGATTTTTAATTAGTTCTAACTTCATTATTATTTTCTGAACTTATTCCTTTTCAATAATGAACTTAATATTACTTCAATCGACCACGGATTTCTTGGTTCCATTTTACAATTCCCTAATCTAATCAACCGCTTCGTCCTTCCAATTACGTCCACTTTTACCAGATGTAGCTTCCTGAGTTTCTCGGATAAAAATATTTTTGCTGTTTCTTTCAAACCGTGTAAAAGCTACGTCTCATTTTATAATTTTTTTGTAATTTTGTAATATTGTCTTTGATTGGAACAAGTATATAGTCATTTTCACATGCCGCAAATTTTTATGTGTCTCTGTTCAACCAAAATATAGTTACCTGATTTTTTTTATTGTTTGGCGCGTTCCATGTATATCTATTTGAAAGGGCTTATGAAGTTCGAAGGAACAGAACAATGTCATTCAGAAACTGTGGATCTGTTAGGTATAGGCATCTGACCATGTTCCTCTTTACAACCCTCCAATCATACTTTCGTCATACATGAAAGTAACATGTGAGACTTTATGTAAGTTAAGAAACAAAGCAACCATCTGACAGCTCTGCTCAGAAATCTTCTGAGTGAGTCCAGTGTCACAACAACTGTCCACCTCTTTTAATCAAAGCTGTGACGAGGCAACGCGTTAATGCAATTGCATAATCACGTAGCTTCTAAATAAACGTCATATTTTAAAATGTTTTGATAAATTCAGAAGTAGATTTAAGGGCACATTCTTCAACAATGGTTTTCTTTTAAGGCTGTAAATAGTACCCGGCTTCACACTAAGCCACTGGGTATCGCAAATTTTGAAACTTAGGTTCATTTATGTTTACAGTTATATAACTCAATAAATGGTAGATTATTCATTAAAATATAAAGCAGCGTAAAATTTATCTCCAACAGTGAAATGTATCCGATCGCTTTCTGCTATCCAGAAGGCAGGAACTTCTCTGCTTGAAGCCATTTTATGATTTCATGTCTTAGATCTGACAAAAGCGATATTTAATTACAGTGAGCGACAACGAATTACAGAGCGTGACCGAACGGACAACGCACTAAAGAGCATTTTTTAAAGGCTTCTTTCGTATTTTCTTTCCGCAGTACAACTGTTCTACGTAATTGCAAATCAATTCTTCATAAAGCGCAGACCGCCGCATCGACCCGAGATATTTGCGTGTTCATCCGACCCCGCCAATGACGGCTCTCCACATCGGCTGGCGGCAAATGTCGCGGAAATTTTGTCGGACGACACGCACGGCGTGCATACTGTTTCGCTAGCGCGTTGCCCATGGAAACGGTCGCGCAGTGTGTGCGGTTTCCTGTGGCGACACGGCGTGAGGCGGAAGGATAGTAGACACGTACGTCCGCAGAAACTCATCCAAGAGGGGCAAGCTTCTAAAATTTCCGAAACCACCATCGTGCTAAGGAAAAGGTCCGATTTCCTTTGAGCCGTCTCTCAAACAAACAAACCCAAGTTATACAACGATTTTTTAAAGCCACAATATTTCCCGTCGCACTCGAGAACACTAGACCTGCGATTTAGTACAACGACAGCCAATCATATTCTTTATATTGATCTGAATACTATAACACTTAACATTACGAACTCCACTGATGTGACTAAAGTCATGGATTAGCGATATGCACATCTACACCCATGCTCAGAAATTGAGGATAATGCTGATACATTGAAACAACGCCCTGGTGAGCGATTTACGGGTTTAAATCACCTCGGGGTATGACCATGCGGTGCATTTGACCTGCGGTCGTCCCACGGTGGCGTTGGTAGCAGTCCACATACGCAGAGCCCGCATCTCGTGGTCGTGCGGTAGCGTTCTCGCTTCCCACGCCCGGGTTCCCGGGTTCGATTCCCGGCGGGGTCAGGGATTTTCTCTGCCTCGTGATGGCTGGGTCTTGTGTGATGTCCTTAGGTTAGTTAGGTTTAAGTAGTTCTAAGTTCTAGGTGACCGATGACCATAGATGTTAAGTCCCATAGGGCTCAGAGCCATTTGAACCACATACGCAGAGGTGTGTTGGTGCATGTCAGAGTACGGTACAGCGAGTAAGTATGCAGACGTTTTCAGACTTGTTAGTGGTGACTGTGTTTTGAAAATAGCTCAAAGAACACATATTGATGACGTTATGAGGAATAGAATACTAGAGCGACTGGAGGCTGATCAAATACAGCATGTCGTAGCAAGGGCCCTCCGTGTGCCACAAAGTGTGATCTCAAGATTATGGCAACGATTCCAGCTGACAGGAAACGTGTCCAGGCGCTACAGTACGGGACGTCCACAGTGTGCAACACCACAAGAAGACCGATATCTCACCATCAGTGTCCGCAGACGGCCACGGAATACTGGAGGTAGCCTTGCTCGGGACTTACCGCAGCTACGGAACAGTTGTCTCCAGACACACAATCTACAGACGACTGAACAGACATGGTTTATTCGCTCGGAGACCTGCAAGGTGCATTCCACCGACCCCTGGTCACAGGGGAGCCCGTAAAGCCTGGTGTCAAGAAAACAGTACATGGTCATTGGAACTGTGGTTCCAGGTTATGTTCACGGACGAGTCCAGGTATAGTCTGAACAGTGATTCTCGCCGGTTTTTCATCTGGCGTGAACCTGGAACCAGATACTAACTCTTTAATCTCCTTGAAAGGGACCTGTATGGAGGTCATAGTTTGATGGTGCGATGGTGTGGGATGGGATTATGATTGGTGTACGTACACCCCTGCGTGTCTTTGACAGAGGAATTCTAACAGGTCAAGTATATCGAGGCATCATTTTGCACCAGTATGTCCGCCTTTTCAGGCGTGCAGTGGGTCCCACCTTCCTCCTGATGGATGATAACGCACGGCCCCACCGAGCTGCCGTCGTGGAGGAGTACCTTGAAACAGAAGATATCAGGCGAATGAAGTGGCCTGCCTGTTCTCCCGACCTAAACCCCATCGAGCACGCCTGGGATGCTCTCGTTCGACGTATCGCTGCACGTCTTCAAACCCCTAGGACACTTCAGGAGCTCCGACAGGCACTGGTGAAAGAATGGGAGGCTATACCCCAGCAGCTGCTCGACCACCTGATCCAGAGTATGCCAACCCATTGTGCGGCCTGTGTACGTGTGCATGGTGATCATATCCAATACTGATGTCGGAGTACACGGGCAGGAAACAGTGACACTTTGCAGCACATGTGTTTCGGGACGGTTTTCTCAACTTATCAGCAATACCGTGGACTTACTGATCTGTGACATGTGTGTTCCCCAAGTGCCTATGCCATTAGCGCCAGTTTTGTGTAGTGCCACGTTGTCTCTGCAATTATCCTTAATTTATGAGCATGAGTCTACAAATGGGGGTAGTATCGCTAAGGAAAGTATAAAAGGGGCAGTGCATTGGCAGAACTGTCATTGGTACTCATGTGAATTATGTAAAAAGGTTTCCGATGTGATTATGACCGCATGAGGAAATTAACACACTTTGAACGCGGAATGGTAGTTGCAGCTAGATGCATGGGACATTACATTTCGGAAATTGTTAGTGAGTTCAGTATTTTGAGATCCATAGTGCCAGTAGTGTGCCGAGAATACCAAATTTCAGGCATTACCTTTCACCACGGACAACGCAGTGCCCGACAGCCTTCACTTTAACGACCGACAGCAGCGGCGTTTGCCTAGATTTGTCAGTGCTAACAGACAAGAAACGCTGCTTGAAATAACCGTTAGGACAGTGCGGCGAAATTTTGCGTTAATGGGCTATGGTGCCAGACGACCAAAGCGAATGCTAAAAGAGTGACATCGTCCACAGCGCCTCTCCTGGGCGTGACCGTATCGGTTGGATCCCAGAGGACTGGAAAACAGTGGACTGGTCAGATGAATCCTGATTTTAGCTGGCAAGAGCTGATAGTAGGGTTCGAGTATGGCACAGACTCAGCGAAGCCTTGGACCCAAGTTTTCAACAAGGCAGTGTGCAAGCTGGTTGAGGCTCTGTAATGGTGTGGGCTGTGTTTACATGGAATGGTATGGATCCTCTGGTCCAACTGAACAGATCATTGACTGGTAGTGGTTATGTTCGGCTACTTGGTGATCATTTACAGCCATTCATGGACTTCATGTTCCCAAAAAGCGATGAAATTTTTATGGATGACCATGTGCCTTCTCACTGGGCCGCAATTGTTTTGGACTGGTTTGAAGTATTCCGGACTCTTCGAGCGAATGAAATAGCCATCCAGATCATCCGACATGAATCGTATTGGACATTTGTGTGACATAACCAAGAGGTCGGTTCGTCCAGAAAATCCTGCACCAGCAATACTTTCGCAGTTATGGTCGGCTGTAGAGACTGGATGGCTCAATATTTCTGCAGGGGACTGCCAACGACTTGTTGAGCTCATGCCACGTCAAGTTGCTGCACTAGGCCGGGCGAAAGGAGGTCCGACACGATATTAGGAGGTATCTCATGACTTTTATCAGCTCATTGTATTTATATTTATTTGAATACTATGACACACAACTTACGAATTTCTTTAACATAGGACCACAAACTCATGGCAAATTGATGTTAGTAGAGTACGTGTTCTATGTGGCTACTATTTTGTACGAACGTAAGGACAACAGAACACCAAGTTCTCGAGGGGAGAAAATCCCCGACCCCGCCAGGTATCGAACCTGAGCCACTTCACTTGGCCATCCACCACTCAGACCGCGCAGGTACGGAGATGAACGCACACAGATACACTTGTACTGTTCCTTGGGCATGGATGTTTGTGATGTCCTTAGGTTAGTTAGTTTTAGGTAGTTTTAAGTTCTAGGGGACTGATGACCTCAGATGTTAAGTCTCATAGTGCTCAGAACCATTTGAACCATTTTTTTGTACTGTTCCATAACTTGGGTTCTGAGCACCACTAGATGTTGAGGATGCTGTCGGAAAATGTTTGTTTTAAATACTCCCATAGAAAATAATCTTAGGGGCTGGTTTGTCAACATGCCCATGTACCGTTCAGATCTGACATCTTCATCCATGACTTAATACGCTAACCCAAACTGACATATCTTGAGCGTAATTGTCCATTTCATGAAAGGTGACTGGATGTCCGGTAGCTAAAACCTCACATTTCGATCATTGACGCCTAGTCTTTACTTTTTATTCATTGGTCAGTACTACGAAAAGACTGATGGAGTTGCAATGGGAAGCCGTTGTCACCTATTGTGGCCAATTTGTTTATGGAGGACTTTGAGGAACTTGCATTGGAGTCAGCGACCTTGAAACCCGCGTGTTTTTTCAGGTATGTAGACGATACTTTTGTTGTTTGGCCTCACGGTAGTGAGAATTTAAACCGCTTTTTGGAACACCTGAATTCAATCCACCCGAATATTCAGTTCACTATGGAGGTGGAAAAGAATGGATGTCTTCCCTTCCTTGATGTGTTGGTCAGAAGGAAGACTGACGGTACGTTGGGACGTTCTGTTTATAGGAAGCCTACTCACACTGATTTGTATCTGCGAGCTGATAGTTGTCACCATCCTGCTCAGCGTGAAGGAGTACTTAGTACCTTGGTTCACAGGGCCCACGTTATCTCAGACCCTGAAAGTTTGGCAGCTGTGCTGTCACATCTCGAAGTCACCTTTCGCCAGAATGGTCATAGTGAGAGGGAGATCAAACAAGCGTTGCGCTATCAGCCTTCCGTACAACGGGTGAGTGACGATAGCAACTAAGTGGCACCTAAGTATATGGCCTTTTTGCCTTACGCAGGAAGCATTTCCAACGGGATTTGCCGTATTTTGCGGAAATATGATGTGAAATGTGTTTTCCGACCACCTTCTTAGATTAAGATCCTGTTGGCGTCTGTAAAAGATGATCTTGGTTTGCGTAAGGCTGGTGTCTATCGTGTTCCTTGCAGTTGTGGCATGTCATATATTCGTCAGACAATCAGGACTGTGGAAGACCGGGTATTCTTGACACCGGTCATCCTATGGAATACAACAACACGGAGATTCTGGCTTGCACATCCAGCTACGAGTATTGTGATAGTGTTATTAGGGAAGCTGTTGAAATGAAACTATCAAGCAACCTTATAAACAGAGATGGTGGATTTTGTTTAAAAGCTGCTTGGAATCCGGCTCTGTCTCTTATCAAAAACAGAGGGACAGAATTAGTGCTACCTCACCTGTTGATTAATAGTCACCATCGATATTTATAGTGTTGGTTATCTTTGGTTGTGTGTTGACTCTGCAGTTACTTCTTCTGTGTGTGGTCTCTTCCTTGTTTCTCCTCTGTGAACCGAGGTATTAAATTCCCTTGCACATTGCTTCCTCCTTGCACTTGTGCCTTGAGAATGGCAGGGTGTGCTCCTGTCGAAATATCAGCGGTGGTCAACATCACCCGGCAGCAAACCCGTAAGTTATCTGAACATTGAATTCGCCGGGGAAAGTTAAGGTCTCACAACGCCTTCTTTGTTACTCAGCATAAGAGCACTGGCTTGGTTCTCTGTTGAGCAATCAGCCGTCCCTTGCCCGCCTTCTTAATCAACTGATCTGAGCTGAGCCCTAGCGAATTCCCCAGGAACCTCTGCATGTACGAGTGGGGTTTATAAATATGTCGCATTAATAGAATGACCGTGAAATAAATATCAGATGCTTCAGAATCTCCTGCACCATTATGTATCTAGAAAAGTACGAGAATTATGTAATGAATAAATTAGTTGCACCCTAGATTCCACAGTCAAGTGTTCCCTCTCCACCCCCCCCCCCCCCAACCTCCTTCCCACCTCCTTCCGCCCCCGCCAAATCCGCCTCCACTGTAACGCCTATGATAGCCTGATGTTCTGACATGATTGAAGCACACGCATGCTCATGAATTAAGGATAATGCTGATACATGGTGAAACAACGCTCTGGTGGGCGGTTTGCGGGTTTAAATAACCTCGGGGTATGACCATGCGGTGCATTTGACCTACAGTCGTCACTCGGTGGCGCTGGCAGCATTCCACGTACGCAGATGTGTTGGTGCATGTCAGAGTACGGTGCAACGAACGAACGAACGATTTCAGACGTGCTAATGGGGACTGTGTGTTGAAAATGGCTCAAAGAACACACATTGATGACGTCATGAGGGGTAGAATACTAGGGCGACTGAAGGCTGGTCAAACACAGCAGGTCGTAGCACAGGCCCTCCGTGTACCACAAAGTGTGATCTCAAGATTATGACAACGATTCCAGCAGACAGGAAACGTTTCCAGGCGCTACGGTACGGGACGTCCAACAGTGTACAACACCACGGCCACGGAGTACTGCAGGTAGCCTTGCTCGGGATCTTACCACAGCCACTGGAACAGATGTCTCCAGACATACAGTCTACAGGCGACTGAACAGACATGGTTTATTCGCCCGGAGACCTGCAAGGTACATTACACTGACCCCTGGTCACAGGAGAGCCCGTAAAGCCTGGTGTCAAGAACACAGTACATGGTCATTGGAACAGTGGTCGCAGGTTATGTTCACGGACGAGTCCATGTATACTCAGAACACTGATTCTCGCCGGGTTTTCATCTGGCGTGAACCTGGAGCCAAATACCAACCCCTTAATGCCCTTGAAAGGGACCTGTATGGAGGTCGTGGTTTGATGGTGTGGGTGGGATTATGATTGTTGCATCTACACCCCTGCATGTCTTTGACAGAGGAACTGTAACAGGTCAGGTGTGTCAGGGCGTCATTTTGCACCAGGATGTCTGCCTTCTCAGGCGTGCAATGGGTCCCACCTTCCTCCTGATATATGATGATGCACGACCACATCGAGCTGCCATCGTGGAGGAGTACCTTGAAACAGAAGATATCAGGCGAATGGAGTGGCCTGCCTGTTCTCCAGACCTAAACCCCATCGAGCACGTCTGGAATCCTGTCGGTCGACGTATCGCTGCACGTCTTCAAACCCCTTGATCACTTCAGGAGCTCCGACAGGCACTGGTGCAAGATAGGGAGGCTATACCCCAGCAGCTGCTCGACCACCTGATAAAGAAATGGTTCAAATGGCTCTGAGCACTATGCAACTTATGAGGTCATCAGTCGCCTAGAACTTAGTATTAATTAAACCTAACTAACCTAAGGACACCACACACATCCATGCCCGAGGCAGGATTCGAACCTGCGACCGTAGCGGTCGCTCGGCTCCAGACTGTAGCGCCTAGAACCACACGGCCACTCCTGCTGGCGTATGCCAACTCGTTGTGTGGCCTGTGTACGTGTTCATGGTGATGTCGGGATACATGCGAAGGAACAGTGGCGCTTTGTAGCACATGTGCTTCGGGATGGTTTTCTCAATTTATCACCAATACCGTGGACTTACAGATCTGTGTCGTGTGGGTTCCCTATGTGCCTATGCTATTAGCGCCAGTTTTGTGTAGTGCGACGTTGTGTGGCTCCACATTCTGCAATTATCCTTAATTTTTGAGAATGAGTGTATATTGAAGTGTTGGAAGTCATGGACAACCGCGTAGTGTTGAACCTCGACTTTGCATGGGCTCAGCAAGTCGTTGGAAGTCCACTGCAGAAATATTGAACTGTCCTGTCTCTGCAGCCTCTATAACTGTGAAAATGTTTCCAGTGCAGGATTTTATGGATGAACCGACCTCTCGATTAAGTCCCCCAAATTTCCGATGAAATTTATGTCGGGCGATGTGGATGACCATACTATGCGCTCGACCTGTCCAGAATATTCCTTAAACCAATTCCAAACAATTGTGGCCCCGTGACAAGGCACATGGTCATCCATAAATATGTCATCTTTTTGGGAATGTGAAGTCTATGAATGGCTGCAAACGCTCACCAAGTAAACGAACATAGCCACTTCCAGTCAATGATCAGTTCAGTTGGACCAGAGGACCCAGTCTATTCCTTGTAAACACAGCCCACACCATTATGGAGCCTCCTTCAGCTAGCACACTTCCTTGTTGAAAACTTGGGTCCACGGGTTCGTTGAGTCTGTGCCACACTCGAATTCTACCATCAGCTCTTACCGACTACAATCGAGACTCATCTGACGAACCCACTGTTTTCGAGTCATCTGGGGTCCAATTGATATGGTCACGTCCAGGAGAGGCGCTCGAGGCGATGCTCCCTATTAGCAATGGCTGCTGCCATAGCCCATTAACGCAAACATACACCGCACTGTATTAACAGATAGTTCGTCGTACGTTCCACATTGATTTCTGCGGTTATTTCACTCGGAGGTGTTTACCTGTTAGCGCTGAGAGCTCTTCACAAACGTCGCTGCTCTCTGTCGTTAAGTGAAGGCCGTCTGGCTCTACGTTGTTAATGGTGAGAAGTACCGCCTAAAATTTGGTGTTCTCAGCACACTTTTGACACTGTGTATCTCAGAATATTGAATTCCTAACTATTTCCGAAATGCAATGTCCCATGCGTCTAGCTCCAACTACCATTCGGACTTGAGAGTCTGTTAATTCCCGACCTGTGGACATAATCACGTCGGAAACCTTTTCACACGAATCATTAGAGCAAAAATGACAGTTCTGCCAATGCACTGCCTTTTTATAGTTTGTGTATGCAACACTGCCGCCATCTGCATATGTGCGTGTCTCCATCCCTTGACTTTCGACACCTCAGTGAACGTACTGTATCATAGCTAATACAGACACAAAGGTCAGACATACCGCTGCATATATGTCAGCTAGCTCTGCAAATGATGAAGAGACTGAAAATATATGTGATGAAGTAAAACAAAATTTTCATTACGTTAAGAGTGACTAAAATTTGTGATGGGTGAGTGGGATTTGATAGTGGAAGGACGAAAAAGGGGAAAAATATTCGCGAAACATGGACTGAGGGAAATAAATGAAAAGGGAAGTCATTTGATAGAATTTTATACGGAGCACAATTTAAGACCCATTGGAAGAATGTTATATACGTGGAAGATACATTGAGGCGGAGAAAGTTTTAAGGTAATTGCAGTTATTGTAAGAGCTTTGTACACTGCATCAGGCTTAGAGAAGTGTATGTGCACTCTCAACCATAATTTATTACGTATGAAATGCAGATTAAACTGGAGAAATTGCAGAAAGACAGGAACTTAAGGATATTGAACCTAGGGAAGATAAAACAATCAGAGATTGTTCACTGTTTCTAAGCGAGTGTTAGGAAACAAGTAACTGAAACAAGGGAAACGAATTGTGACAACCGCAGAGGAAAAACAAGGCAAAAAGACAAGGCCCGTAGGAATTATTGGGTATCATACAAGATACTAAATTTAATTGATGAGGGCAGAAAATATAAAAATGCAGCAAATGAAATAGGCAAAAACAGCACAGACGCCCTAAAAGACTGGATTAACAGATAATGTATAGTGGCAAAGGAGGATTGTTTACAGGAAATACATGATTCAAGAAAAAGATAAATGACGGTTTTAGGATAATTTGTCGAAAAGAATAGCAGCTGTATGAATGAGTGAAAACAAGGCACTAGGATTGTTCCTCAGAGTTATTAAAGTCCTTGGTAGTCTCGGCCATGACAGCGAAATTATTCCAAGAGTAATTTGACAATTTAACATTTTCTACAAAAGAATGGAGCGACTTGTTGCAGCTGACCTGGGAAAAGGCCAGTCTGAGTTTTGCAGAGACGTAGGAACACGTGAAGCCACACTAACGGTACTACTTACCTTAGAACATACGTGGAAGAACAACGAACCTGCATTTGTAAATTTAGAACGTGTTTTTTTATTAAGTATGTTGAATAGAATTCATTCTTTATAATTCTGAAATTATGAATGGTAACATGTAGAGAGCGAAAGATTACCTATGGAAAGCAGTAGTATTTAAGTATCGCCTGAAGAAATGAAATTACATAATTCATTTTTGTTTGTTTGCAAGTAAAAGTCTCCAGTCTTCGTAGACATTGAAATCTCCGTGCAACAGTACAGAAAAACGCCGCGTACAACGTATGTGAAAAAGTCATAATTCTAGTTATCAGGATGCGCATTTCACGAACATTGTAAGTAGTTAACACCAAAGAGAGACAGCGAATAACGATCGCAGTTTTCTGTCTGGGAAGGCTGCGGGGCTCGCGAAGTACGAGCGGCATTTCCGGCCGGTGTTAGCACTGGTGGTTCGGCCTTGTTGGTCGGGAGACCAACTTGTTCGCGGAATTCGGCTGTCGGCATCGTTCACAGTGAAAGGACGGAGCCCGGATGTCGCTGGCCATAAAGCACAGTCAGGCCTGTGCGAAAATCGCTCCACCGGCCGCAGCAGTCGGCTGCGGCTGCTTCAGTCAGTCGAGCCTACGCACCTTCAGTCAGTCGTTTGAGGTAGCGCCCAGCGTCGGGGTAGCGGATGGGAACGAGAGGAGCAGAAACAGAGGTCTGTCAGTGTCTCAACATCTACTGTTTTGTCATTTTGTAATGAGCTGTTTAGCTGAAAGATTGTGTCCGTCTGTGTGGAAGCGTGTAAATTTGACAAAGATGTACAACTTTATTACTGATATTAGAAGCTATTTTTACTCAGTTGATAGTTCATTGTTGTTTACCTTCCTCCTTTGCAACTGAAACCTTTTCTTCTTCTTAACGATATATGTTTCACTTCACTGAAGCCGCCCGAACTGTCGGGCTCGTTAGCACGCCGCACCGGCCCTAGACCGAATCCGCCCAGCTGATTAACGACGATGGCCGATGTGCCGGCCAGCCTAGATAGGAATTTTAGGTGGTTTCCCACATCCGACTACGTGAGTACCAAGCTGTTAGCTCCTTCCCGCCTCAGTTACGATTCGCAAACACTGCGAACACCTTCTCCCCCTACAACATGGCTCACACTAGACCAAACAGATGGGTACATTATTTACGCTCTAGGAAAAGGTGATCGGAGTGTGGATGTTGTGGGAGGGGGGTAAGAAGGGGGTGGCGGCAACAGAGAGGGGCCCTGTTCATCCTATGCCACTAACATGCTAAATCCAGATTAATAGGGGACAATGATTAAAGTAAAATAAGAAGCTGTTTCACTCAGTCGTTAGAGGCATCTTAAGCGATCATGCATACATACGTAGATACGTATCCAGCAGTCACAGGCCCTGCAGATCACGCGCTGCTTCCACAAACTGCCTCCATTACTTTCTGGTTTGTGCACGGTTCCTTCAGCAGTCTTCAATCCCCAGGGCTGCCAGCCCTTCTCCAGCGCTGCCTTGGTATCTGCTGTTTGGTTTTCCCCTAAGTGCTTTCTTCACCTATCTTTCTTCTCGCATATAGACTACATTGCCTGCCCATTGTATGTTTTTGCTCTTCAACCTCTGTAGTATTCTTGGTTGTTGCATCAAGGCAGATTTCTTCATTCGTCTTCCTGATCCATTCTCCTTTATCTAAGATCGGTCCCCAATCTTCCTCATTTCCCTTCTTTCAAATATTAATAGCTTTTCCATTCCGCGTTTGCTCATGTTTCAGGTATATGACTGTTAGGCATACAAGGGGAAGGCCTCAGACACGGCCAACCGATTCGGTTCAGATTTGGCAGGTCGCTTATGTACAACCTAAAACGAAGGAATCTACGGTATTTGGGTCAACACACCCGTGTTTTTGAGAAAATCACCCCTAAAGGTTATGATGAGCAATCGACTCAAAATTGACGGTATCAATAGATGATTGTAAATAGAGCATCTTTCATTATCAGGTATGGGGTCCTAAAAAGCGTACTTTTCCAGAAATCGAGGTAAGAAACTTTACAACTGCCGCTTTTGTATCCACATAGTAAACGCTTTTCGCCGACAGCACCGATAGCGCAACGGCCAAGGTAGTTGGGCGGGACTCGGAGAACCCGGGTTTGAATCTCGAGGAAATCTAGCAGATGTTCTTCTTTTCGTCTGTATTTTTCCATATCTCAATTGTTAGGGATAGGAGGGTTAATAAGGTAAGTAAATCAGGAATGATAATAATAAGGTAGGCAAATAAATTTCTCAAACCTCTTGGGATAGTAAACAACTAAAATGTTACTCCAGCTCACTTTAAAATTGCTCTTCCTGTTACTGTTACGTGTCCTCACTTTTCTTCGAACAACTAGATGGATGGTACTTGTCATATAAACATTCGAAACAAATATACTCACGGCTCCAAGAGCATCTAATGAATGCAATCTTTCGACAGCTACACTGTTCCTTCCGAAGAGTCGGCGAAAAACAAACTTGGTTTAAATTTAAAAATGTGTATTTTTCTGGAATTAATTTTGATGGGTACCACGCATACGATAACATTGCCTGAAAAAATCGGTGCTGAAAGTTGGTTATGAATTATGCTGTGGATAGTTATTGCATCAGTGCGGTTGTGCAATTCCCGCTGGATTTCCAGAAACACACTGCAATTCTGAAGCCTGGAAATAAAGTTTTTAACCTGGCGATAGAAATAAACATCACACGGGTGGCACACAGGTGTGCAGTTTGGCGGTATTACTTTTACTGTGCACGTCGGCTGACCATCGCCATCTATAAACATTGTCATATATTTTAGTATTAATTTGTCCACTCCAGGAATCCAATATTAAACAAAACTTCTTATCGGAAACGTATGGGTTTAAAACAGGGATCCCCAAACTATTTTGGACAAGTGACCCCTTTTCCAAAATGAACTGTTCCCTCAGACCCCCATGGCCAAATTACCTACAAATACGTTGTATGTTGTGTTTACCACTTTTTCAGTCACTTTACTTCACTTAATTTAGCTATGTAATAACTTTGTAATCTCTTGAAATAAATGAGTACTTATATGAGTTATTATCGTTAAAGCTCCAACGAATGTCAAAACGCAAATGAACTTTCAATCTAAGTGCAAGCTCGTTAAATAGTAAAATATCAGGAACATGTCTGGACTTGATCATGAATTCGTTCGTGTTAAATCGCGTAAGCGTCAAATAGAGAGCAAGTGAAAACGCGCCTGAAAGACGTACGCTCGAACTCATTATCTTGCACAAACTTGTCCACACAAACTTGCCGAGTTTTTCATCTTGTACGAGCTTGAGACTTTACATTACTACAACAATGCTATTTCCTACAAAAATATTAATTATTCTTAGTACACGTAACACAACATAAACAATACAGTACCTACCTATCTTGAAAGTTTTAAATAAGAACTTGTGTTAATTTAATAGGGGTCGATTTTTAGACCTCGTCGACCCCCAAAATCAGTTTTCGTTTATGTTGACATCTAGGAAACCGATATCGACCCCAAGGGGTCGATATCGACCACTTTGGGAATCCCTGGTTTAAAGCATTCTCAAGAAATATTCTGTAAATCGCATTCGTCAGTTTCCCGGATTTGGAGCAGGTAATGTAAACATTTTTCAACGAGTCGGTTAAACCACTAACCTCTTCTATAACCCGAGAACCAAATGTAACATTCGTTTCTTGTAAACACTGGAAAACCTTAGGCAACACTTTTCCAGAGGCTGTGATGGCATTTTGCACCCTGTACGAACGTGTTAGTTTGTTTTTAATACCAACTGCGACAAGGGTTCGTTTTTCTCCCTTATGCGATAACGTGCGTTGAATGTTCACCCGATACTCTTATCCTGTTTGATCAGTGTTGATCACGTAATCAAGATTACAACCGGTCATAAGTGACACCGTTCGCGTGCTGAAAAGAGCCGCCACTTTCTGTATATTTTCTATATTTTGTGCCTCCTTATGAGAGACGTATTTAGTGACGTGCCGTTGACGAATTTTATACTCCGATTTGAAATTTCTTGCCCAAGATAATGATACAGCAAACGTAAAATCCTTGTTGGCCATATATTGAAGCGCTGCACCTGCAACCCACTCCTGAAGTATTCTCGTTACGGCAACGAGATTCGACCAATCGGTCGTATGTCCACTTATTTATCGCCTGTATTTGCCGTATCTTGTCCCTCCTTTAATGATATCACTTTCCCACAATTTCAAGCCTTTCTTCCTTTTCAGGGATGTTGTTGCTCCATTCTTTAGCAGTGTTTGTAAGTTCCAGTTTGGATGATTCCTGGCTAGCGCTACCGCCTTTACTTTTACTTCAAGGGGTATAGTGCCGTAGTTCAATTGTTTAGTAACCTGTTCGTAATACTCATCTGGAACAGATGATGCACATATTCCCAGTGATGTGGAGATTTCCAAAGTGTTATGACTAATGACCATTTTGCGATTCACTAGTCGGGATATCTTCCACTGAATCACCTCCTGCTTCATCTTCATTGTATAGTACTTCGGTATCAACAGAAGTCATTTCGTTCGTCAGCTACAAAAATCGCTCGACGATAGCCGCTCCTATCAATATGGAATGCCGAGAAACAGAACTGCCTGCTTCCGGTAGTGCATTGATAATGCATCTGTCTTGCAACACTTTTACAAACCAAAACACAGCGTCGGTAACTTCCCGCTTGCCATCGTCTGTGACAGGCTCCCAACTATATATTACAGCGCTAGTCGAAGGGTGTACATCCTCCATTATTCAGATTATGCACCTGAAATATATGACACAACAAACAATAACTAGTTACTACGGCATAAACAGACGAGCTAATTTCTACAAACTACATACAGTACTCGTCATATGTTACGTACGGAAGAACACTGTATTCATTCACAAAACGTATTTCATTCGGCGCATTAACGGTGGAAAAATTACTACATGTATCCGCGAGGTTCGCGGCAGCCTGATGATGGAAAACAACTCTTTCCAATTGACTTCTATAAGGCTCGTGCTGAACACCTTCACTCTTCCAGGTTCACAACTATGATATGACGAAGAGGCAACCGCGTGCATTCTGTCCCGTGCCTCGCTGTAAACAAGCATCGCGCGGTTGGCTATCTGTGATACCTCGTGAGGAATTTGCAGCACTCTTACTCGGAGTTGTTTTCATGTGACAAGACTTAAAAGTTTAATACTTTACTAACTCACAGTGTTTGGGAAATTGGTTTCCCTACCTTATTATTACCATTCCTTATTGATTTACTTACCTTATTAACCCTCCTATCCCTATAAATTGAGCTATGGAAAAACACAAACGAAGAAAATAACATACGCTAGGTTTCTTTGCGATTCGAACCAGGGCTCTCCGATTGCCAGCCAGTTCCCTTGGCCGTTGCGCTATCGGCGCTGTCGGCGAGAAGCATGTACTTTGTGGGTACAGAAGCGGCAGTTGTAAACGTTTCTTTCCTCGATTTCTGGAAAAGTTTGCGTTTGCGAACCCCATACCTGATGATGAAAAATGCTCTATTTACAATTATCTATCGATCCCTCCAATTTTGAGTTGATAGCTCTTCATAACCTTTAGGGGTGATTTTCTCAAAATTGCGGGGGTGCTGACCCAAAATATCTTAGAGTCCTTCGTTTTAGGTTGTACACAAGCGACCTGCCAAATTTTAGCCGAATCGGTTGGCCGTGCTGAGGCCTTCCCCTTGTTAGTATCCGCTGATACTGATTTTGAGCTGAGTGTCTCCCTGAAGGAATACATGCACTTCATCCCTATTGCTGTCCTATTCTTGATGTCCATTCCCATGCTGTTGTTGCTGGTAAACCAAGATCCCAAGTAATTGAATGGTGAACCCCCTTGAACTTCATGCCATCTATCTCAAGAAATTCTTGCTGCTCTTGTCTCCTTCCTAATTGGATGAATTCCGTTTTGTCTTGCTTCATCTTTAGCCCAACCTTCTATGCATAGTTGGCCATTTTCTGGTAAGTTTCTTTAACCTCTTGGCAGTACTATGTCATCTGCATATGCCAGACAACTGAAATTACCATCCATCTGTACTCCATTCCTGTTGCCTGTATTCCCTTATTGCTTCCTCTAAGATGACATTCAACAGAACACATGAGAGAGCGTCTCCCTGTCTGAGAACTGTCTCAGTTTCGAACGTTTGTGATATGATCCCTCGGAAACGCACTGCTGCCCTTGAGCCATCCGTACATGATTGCCCCATTCTCACTAGCTTCTCAGGGATTCTGAAGTCACTCAGTGCGTTGTATATGCTTTTCCAGTTGATCCTGTCTTGTGCACGTTGAATATTTTAATCGTATTCCCAGTGTTTTTGAAACAGTTGTCTTAGGCTGGAAATGTGATCTACTATCGATCGGTTTGGTCGAAAGCTAGCTTGATATTTCTCTACGCATGGTTGTAATTTTCTGAGGATAATGATAGGCAGTACCTTGTTTATTACATTCAGCAACCTGATACCTCTGTAGTTACCACATTCCATTTTGCTTCCCATCTTGTATATCGGGCATATTATGGCCAGTTTCCATTGTTCTGGCACTGTCTCACTCTTCCACATCAACTAGATCAGTTTATATAACTCTAAGTGCAAGCTCTCACCTTCCTCTTTGGTTAATTCTCCTGTTATTCTATCCTCCCGTAGAGTCTTGTTGTTTCTGAGACTTTTTATTGTAATCTTCTCATCTTCTTCAGTCGCTTCCTATGCTTCTTTATCTTTCCTTTCCTCCGTAGTGACTGCAAGCAGCATCTCAGCTGGGTCTGGGAGATTCAGAGTTCTGAGAAGTTTTCTCCCCATCTTTTTGCAATTCTTTCCTTGTCATTTATCAAGTTGCCGTTCTCATTTCTAATGAAAAAGATTGGGCTGTGAATCACACGTTTGCGATTTTGGATGCACTGTCTTGAATTCTTGTTGTGGCTCTCGGCCTCACTTGTTTTAATGAACTGGTTAGACATATTCTATTCTCTTTTCTCATGATTTCGCATTGTCTCCTTTGGGATATTGAGAAAGCGTTCCCTTTTCTGCTCATTCTCCCAGTCAGCCAGCCACTTTTCCTCATCCTCCTTCTCTTTTCTGTAGCCTTCTAGAACGTCTCGTTGAACCATTGTCTCTTTTCCGTTCTCTTCTTTCTTCCCAACTTGTACTCCGCTACACTTAGTACTGTGGACTTTATTTCTTTCCGCTTTTCCTCCACGTTCTCTCTTGATTCTAGGTTTTGTAGGACCTCACAAAGTTTTTGATTTTTATAGCATATTGTTTTTCATTCAACTTTCTCGCAGTTTCTCAACATTCAGAGCAGGTTCTGGTGCCTCCTTCTTTTTCTTCTGCATGTACGTGAACATGCGATCTACAAATGAAATTATTTTATAACAGTTATTTGGTCAGCTACATTTTTTTTTTGTTTGGAATCCTTTGCGTTTGGTTATGTACTGTACGTAGTTAAGAATAATTCCTATGAGGGACCGGGGAAACAGCCCTTCCACTCGCTCTCTCTCACTGTGCAGCTTTCTTGTGCGTTATTGGCCGTCTGAAAAATATTGTCTTTCAGTAAACTTCTTAGCCAGCCATTTCGTTTCGTTGTTCACTGTTTATGGTCTGCCATTTTCTTTTATATTTTATGTACAACAGCCGTACCAAAGACGAAAGTTCTAGTGAAATATGCAGGCAGATATCACATCTTTATTACAAACAATAAACAGACAACAAAACCGTATCGTTGGCGATGTATTAACTAAAAGTGTACTATGATTGAATGCATATTTCAGTAGTTGTATACTTAGTACATATATTAATAAGTTATTGATGCAGCAGCTAGTGGTACCCTGTACACTAAGTGCAGGCCGGAGTGGCCGAGCGGTTCTAGGCGCTACAGTCTGGAGCCGCGCGACCGCTACGGTCGCAGGTTCGAATCCTGCCTCGGGCATGGATGTGTGTGTTGTCCTTAGGTTAGTTAAGTTTAAGTAGTTCTAAGTTCTAGGGGACTGATGACCTCAGCAGTTAAGTCTCATAGTGCTCTGAACCATTTTTTTTCTTTTTTTGTACACTAAGTAGAAGAATTTGACTTATCAGTTAACTGTTAACAGGTAAAACAATTTAATACAAATTTGTTTTTGGAGTGGTCTACCTTTAGCAAAACATAATATTTTTCTTTTCTTCTATTACCCCGACACGTTTCGCTGAAGTTTCAGCATCATGAGTGGGCTTTTATTTTCTTTTATTAAACAGGAAAAATGCTTCTAACTACTTGTACATATATTATAAATTTTGCCCATAGATAACTTTAAGAAAGTATTTACAAATTTGAAAAAAGGTGTAAAGTTTGTGTATATATCTTGTTTCACAACATGCTGCGATTTTTCTGGTTTTTTATCTTACGCATTATAGTTCTTTTCCTTCCAGAGTTTGTCAATTGCAACAATGTAGAAATTATTATAGAAAAGTTGTGTTTCTCGAATTTTATGACATGAAATGTTGTGGTTAAGTCTAACATTAATTAATTCTTTGTGGAAGATTGTGTGTCTGTGTGTTTTGTCTGTTTATTCAGTAGGTTTCATTTTCTTTTTCTGGTTTCCCCATTATCTTCACTGTGAAAAACTACACTGTTTAACCTTCGCTGTCACTGTTTACAAATTACGAAAACACAATGGTGGCAGTTGAACAGTTGAATGTGTTTGGGGTATGAGTTTTGAGTCTACCATTGTATGTGTGTGTGCGTGTGTGTGTGTGGGGGGGGGGGGGGGGAGGGGGTTGGTGTGGTCTGGTAGTTCTTTGAGGACAAGGAACAGAGTTCGTTGCAGAGAGCTGTGTATTCGTTTATTACTTGTTTTCCTTCGACAACAGCTTTTTGTATTTGGTAGTTTACTGCAATTATTGTTTGTGGAGGGGGAGGGAGGGAGGGCTGTTTCTGCACATAAAAAATCTCAAGTGCCCGTTGATGTCTGTTGGGCTATGTGAAGTATTTATGTTTTCCTGTCTTTTCCTCGCAGTATATTTATTCAATTTCGTTCACGTTTCCGTTTAAGAGGTGTAAGTTCACATTTTGTAAGTGTAAATTCGGGCAGGAGTGTAGCAAGTTCCATATCTAACTTCTGCCTGCTTTTATAATTTAGTTCTTCAGTTTGTCTTGCTAGGATGAGAAGGATGTGTGTATGCCGAGTGTGCGGACGCAGGAGGAGCTGGCTGCAGTTCGCAAACAGGCTACTATCAGTCGCCTTCAGGCTGCTGTCTCGGGATGCAGTGGTGGCGGAGAATTGGCACGTCACATGGGAGACCTCAGGTGTCGTCTGTTTCGCCCACGGGCTCTACTACCAAGGCACCTCCTAGTGTACCTGACGCAGTGGATTTGCGCTCGCAGCAGAATGAGTGGCGGGTGGTAACGCACTCGCGTCGCTCGAGACAGATGGCCAATATGGAGACCGGTCTCCGGCCTTGTCCTGTGAGTGGACAGGTTGCCACTCCTTCAAAATGGTTCAAATGGCTCTAAGCACTATAGCACTTAACATCTTAGGTCATCAGTCCCCTAGACTGAGAACTACTTAAACCTGACTAACCTAATGACATCACACACATCCATGCCCGAGGCAGGATTCGAACCTGCGACCGTAGTGGTCACGCGGTTCCAGACTGAAGCGCCTAGAACCGCACGGCCACACCGGCAGGCACCAGTCTGGTGTGGCAGTTGAAGACATCAAAACGAAAGCCGAAGTTTTAAATTCCACGTTAAATAAATCGTTAACGCAGGAGAATCGTATAAACATACCTCCGTTTCACTACCGAACACACTCACGTATGGACGGTGTAGTAATAAGCATCCGTTGTGTAGAGAGACAAAATGTTCAAATGTGTGTGAAGTTCTGTAGGAGCAAACTGCTTAGGTCATCGGTCCCTAGACTAACACACTACTTAAACTAACTTGTGCTAAGAACAACAAGCACACTCATGCCCAAGAGAGGACTCGAACCTCCGACGGGAGCGGCCGGTAGAGAGACAATAGAAGGAATTGAAAACATGTATGTCACCAGGTTCGGACGGAAACTCAATTAGTGGTTTTAAAGAGTACTTATCTTGTATTTTTCGTGAACCTCTAGTCCAACGCAAAGTCCCAAGCGACTGGAAAAAATCGTAGGTGACTCCTGTGTAGGAGAAGGGCAAAAGAAACGACCTGCAAAATTACGGACGAATATCCCTAATGTCGGTTTGCTGCAGAATCCTTGAACATATTCTCAGTGCAAATGTATTACACTTTCTTGAGACCGAGAAGCTTATATCCACTAGTCAGCAAGGTTTTAGAAAGCATCGCTCATGGGAAACACAGCTTGCCCTTTCCTCACAAGATACACTGTGAACTTTGGATTAAGGGCAACCTGCAGATTCTATATGTCTAGATTTCCGGAAATGGTTGACACGTTGCCCTATTACAGGCTGTTAAAGAAGGTACGAGCATATGGAATAAGATCACACATATGTGAGTGGCTCGAAGACTTTTTAAGTTACAGAACCCAGTATATTTTCCTCGACGGCTTGTGTTCGTCGGAGACAAGGGTATCGTCTGCAGTGCCGCAGGGAAGTGTGATAGGACCGCTGTTATTCTCTATATACATAAAAGATTTGTCGGGCAGGGTGGGCAGCAGTCTGCGATTGTTTGCTGATGATGCTATGGTGTCAGTGAAGTTGTCGAAGTTGAGTGACTGTAGGAGGATACAAGATGACTGACACAAAATTTATAGTTGGTGTGTTGAATGATAGATAGTTCTAAATGTATAGAAATGTAAGCTAATGCGGATGAGTTCAAAATGGTTCAAATGGCTCTGAGCACTATGGGACTTAACATCTGAGGTCATCAGTCCCCTAGAACTTAGAACTACTTAAACCTAAATAACTTGCCCGAGGCAGGATTCGAATCTGCGATCGTAGTGGTCGCGCGGTTCAGACTGAAGCGCCCTAGAACCGCTCGGCCACACCGGCCGGCTGCGGATGAGTAGGAAAAACAAACTCGTAATTTTCGGGTACATCATTAGTAGTGTGCCGCTTGACACAGTCACATCTTTACATATCTGGGCGTAATGCTGCAAAGCGATATGAAATGGAACGAACATGTGAGGATTGTGGTAGGAAGACGAATGGTCGACATCGGTTTATTTGGGAATTCCGGGGAAGTGTGGTTCATCTTTAAGGGATACCACATATACGACGCTAGTGCGACCTATTCTTTAATATGTTTCAGATCCGTACCAGGTCGGATTAAAGGATGACATAGAAGCAATTCAGACGCGAGCTACTGGATTTGTTATCGTCATAAATTGAGCAGTTTTTGGACGGATGATCATCTGAATGGTTCAAATGACTCTGAGCACTATGGGACTTAACATCTGGAGTCATCAGTCCCCTAGAACTTAGAACTACTTAAACCTAACTAAACTAAGGACATCACACACATTCATGACCGAGACTGGATTCGAACCTGCGACTGAAGCACCCTAGAACCGCTCGGCCACACCGGCCGGCGATGATCATCTGATAGCTATATATATATATTTTTTCCATGTTCTATGCTGTCCCATACATTCGAGTCATACTCCCCGGGAACCCTCAAGTTCTACAAGTAGGTAGGTTCGAACAGCACGTAAGTATTACGGAGATGGTTCGGGAATTCAAATGGAAATCCCTGGGGGGAAGGCGACGTTTCTTTTTTTAAGGAATACTATTGAGAAAATTTAGAGAACCGGCATTTGAAGCTGACCTGACTGCGGAACTATTCCGTTGCTCCAGACGTGCATTGTTCGTAAGGACCACGAAGATAAGATACGAAAAATTAGGGTTCATACGGAGGCATATAGACAGTCGTCTTTCTCTCGTTCTGTTTGCATGTGGAACAGGAAAGGAAATGACTGGTAGCGTTACGGGGTTCTCTCCGCCACGTGCCGTAAGGTGGACTGCGCAATATTGATGTAGATGTGTATACCTCATGTCCATAAGATGTTCAGCAAACGTGGAATAACAGCTGTTACTTTTTAATGCTCTTCTGTTTTCTGTGTATCTAGTATTAGACTTTCTGCTCATCTGTCCAATACAAATTGAACTGCAGTACTGGCATGCCGGTTGGTAAACACTAGAAATGTTGTGTTGGCCAGTGTTTGTATTGGTTGCGCTTAGTTTCTCTGTATTGTGTTACATGTTCTTTGGGTATGATGCCTATCCTGTGGGTTGCTTTGTTGTCGTGGGCGGTTCTTGTTCGCGTCTGCTTGTGTGTGTGTGCCTTATGTTCTGAGTGTTTGTGATCTGTTTTCTGTGCATCTAGTTGCTCATCTGTCCAATACAAATTGAACTGCAGTCCTGGGATGTCGGTTGGTAAACGCTAGAAATGTTGTGTTGACCAGTGTTTGTATTGGTTGCGCTTAGCTTCTCTGTATTGTGTTACATATTCTTTGGGTATGATGAGTATCTTGCGGATTGCTTTGTTGTCGTGGGTGCTTCTTGTTCGTGTGTGCTTGTGTGTGTGCTTTATGTTCTGTGTGTTTATGATCTGTGTGATCTTTGTGTCTGTGTGCATGTGTATGTGTATCTGTGTGTGTGTGTGAGATCTGTGTGTCTGTAATCTGTGTGTCTGTGTTTGTATGTGGGCAATGAACTGTTTGTTTTTCTGTGCTAGGTGCCATTCTTTATTTTTAGCCTTAGTTTTGTCATTCAATTCGTCTATAATGATTGTGCAGTATCCATTCTGTACAGCTGTTTATTTACCTGTAATTCATTTCTGTAGTTGTCTTCAGTGAGTGGAGTTCTATTAAGTCGGCGCAGCTTGTGTGGAAACAGGCTAGTTCGTGCGCAGATGCGCGTGATTCGAGTATTTCCTCATAGAATGAATTAATGCTAGGCCTAGTCATAATATTCCCAATCATGAAATTTCTAGATAAATAATTTTTCTACATTAATTTCTGTGTGGTTGCAGATGACAAACTGTGACAGAAAAACAGGTGTAATGTGAAACGTCCCCTTACAACAATTATACACGGCTGTGCTTAAACTGACACACAATAATTTTAGCGCAACGCAATCTGACTATCAAAAATCCCTACAAAAGAATGGCCCAGACAAACATTAAACTATACCTTTCACAAATCACTTACCTCACAAAAATCTTCGTTACTCGAACTACTGCAATACAGCGAGCGCCACTATTGCTAGCTTAACAGTCATAATATATATAGTAGTTCATAATATCCAGTATTACAAATTATCAAAACTCCGTCATCTCTCTCCCCACATCCACCACTGCTGGCGGCTCACCTCCAACTGCGCAACGCTATGCGCTGTTAACATCCAGCTGCCCAACACTACAATGGCAGACAACAATGCAAACTAACCACAGACTGCACACAGCACAGCCAGTGATTTTCATACAGAGCGCTTATTCTTTACCAATAAGAAAACATAAACAGCCTACTTACATAGCCCCCATGCTCCCCACAAAAAATTTTACGAATTGTTTTGGGCAGTGGCCAATAATGATTTGATAAAATTTTTCATAATTACAATAACAAAGACATCAAATGCACACACTTATTGACACAATGTTGGTCAAAAGCTAAAATTTTCTCACAGTCCATAAAGACAGTCCAGATTGTTTGCGCAACGCTACGCGCTGTTCACATCCAGCTGCCCAACACTACAATGGCAGACAACAATGCAAACTAACCACAGACTGCACACAGCACAGCCAGTGATTTTCATACAGAGCGCTTATTCTTTACCAATAAGAAAACATAAACAGCCTACTTACAAATGCAAACAAAAAAAACCAGCACGTGCTAACAAGGTATATATACAAAATTTTGTCTGATTTTCAAATTTGTAAATACTTTCTTAAAAGTAAATACTTTCTTAAAAACCGGAATTTATATGTGTACGAGTAGTAAAGAGCATTTTCCCTGTTGTTTAATAGAAAGAAAATAAAAGCTTGATAATGACGCTGAAACGTCAGCGGAATATGTTTGACTTGTAGAAGATAATTTAAAAAAAATGTTCTGCTCAAGGCAGATCTCTTCCAAAAACAAATTTATTTGTAAGTAAACATGGACAGAAAAGCTTCAGTCTCAAGATGACAGTTTAGCATATGAATGTCACGTGATCTCACATTCAGTCACAGGTAGGGTGACCAGACGTCCGGATTAATCCGGACATGTCCTTTTTAGCTCTCTGTCCGGGGTCCGGGCGAATTTTTACAGTGTCCGGCTTTTTCGCAAAGTTGAGCGTAATACAGTTAAATTTACAATTCGTCCCGTTCTATTGCTCTTTTCTTAAATACTTTAACTATTGGCACGGCCTTCGTGACAAACACGCACGAAGGCGGTGTTAGTAGGTGGCACCAGGATCGTCGACGTTATCGTTGATCTACCTATAATCGAATGCAAATATCGATTATTTAAAATTTTCGCTTTGAAGCGGAATGTAAGATATGTAGAGCTGGAACTCGACTGATTAACTGTCATGATTTTATTTCATTGTTTCATAGTCATTCAGTTTATTTGTATTCGGAAGGTTAAAGTGCAGTTTACATGTCGTCAGCTGCTGCTTGAATTGTAGATGTTGGTAGCGGTGCGTTGTTTGAAGGGAGGTGAATGGTCTTATGTTTTTCGCTTTGTAAACAATTCCGTGTTGTTGACATAACAAAACAATTGTCACCACAATCAATGCTTTTAATTTTTTTTAAATTGCTCAGTTAACCACCACCTGACCATCAGTAACAATTAACTACTAGTTTTACCGGTTATTCCCGGCAGTCACGTGACTTGTCCAAAGCTGACGAGTGGTATCCTCATCTGCAGTTGACCCATTTGATGTGTCCGCTTTTTTCTTCCTTTGCCCTCCTTTTTGAAGCTGTTTGTCCTCCTTTTTAAACAATTGCATCTGGTCACCCTAGTCACATGTATAGTCTGCAGTCATGAAATCGTTTTTAGAACGTGCATATTAATTTGCTTTACAAACAATGCACACCCAACTTGTTGCCTCATTTCTGTCATTTACATTCCTCTCAGCAGTGGACAGTAATGTTACATAGCGACGCTGTTAGTTTGGGTCTCATTATTTGCATTAGCTGCAACTAAAGTGTATAGGCTTAGCAATAGCTGTTATCTGTCTTATCTTCTATCTGCGTCCATTGGCTGTTATGCTGGGATTATCACACACTCCCCCACGCCAACATCCCTCTTCGACTGTCACCCTCTACAACTAGTAACTTCCTACGGTCCATCAATTAAACTGGCACAAAAGTCAAGTGCAAAATGATAAATGTAGTGAAAATCGATGCTGTAGAAATTTTTATACAATGAAATTTGATCTAAAAGGATAAATGACCAATTTAAATACTTTATTTATATTTAATGTAAATAAATGGCATTATATGTGTGCTGCTCTAGCATCCGACATACCTAAACCAAACATCTGAAAACATGTACTGTTAAGCAAAGATTATTATAAGAATCACTTCCTACATAGATCACTGAAAATACCTACAACAATTAGGTGAGACGTAAGATTAAAAAACAAAAATAAAGCTCAGAAGCAGAAACCAGTAAGACTTCTACATCAACATAGTCTGATCAAAGCTATCCGGAGCCGAATTAGTGGACATTAATGTGGGCTATGTCCACCCTTCTCCACCATGATGACTTGATCTCTGCTGTGGACGCTTTCAGTGAATATCTGAGGAGGAATCGCAGCCCATTCTTCCTCAACAGTCGAAACCAGAAAAGGTAGTGATGTTGTACACTAGGGTCTGCAGGAAAATCGACGCTCTAGCTTATTCCAAAGATGTTCCATTAGGTTTGAGTCAGTACTACGGGCATGTCAGCCCATTTCAGGAATTTTATTGTTCACAAACAATTGCCTCACAACTACTGCTTTATGAATCGTGCATTGTCATGCTGATACAATTCTCCCCTCAGAACTGTTCTTCTGCTGTACGCAGCACAATCATATTCTTCCGCACTGAAGGTTTGCTTTTGCTCGATAAGGAGAGCACCACCTCTTCAGTACCTCGTTTTGGCACTACGATGGTAGGTAATGTTCTCCAGGCATTCGCCAAACCCAAAGCCTTCCAAAAGATTGTCGAAGGGATAGCGCGATTCATCACTCAAATTCTCTCGCTTCCATTGTTTAGTGGCGTCGCTCTACAGATGTGTTCAAATTATTAGACTAATCGAATATTTTTGATACTCCTAAGTTTTCTGATGTCAAAATAGGAGAGAAAAATGTAAGAACTGATTTGTCTTAATGGTTTGATTGATGCCACGAAACTTCCCTTCCAAGCAACTCATAGATCACAGAATTTTTCACTGTTGATAACATTCGTCATTTTCCCTCCAAATCGTTTTGGTGTTAGTTGTCTGTGTACATGATTTGATACTGTGTTTACAGTAATGTTTTATGTTTCTGTGGTGTACTTCAGCTTCTTCTTTATTCTTGCTACATTAACAAGACATTGTATAGCTAGTGAACTTGCATGTTTTTAGCTATAGGATTAAATCGTGGAGTTTCCAAATAAACTGAGGTTATGGGGAAGACAAAAGATGTTTCACCTGGTAAAGTTTCGGCTGTGGTAGCACTTCTTGCCGAAAATCATTATACATAACAAGAAATTGCTGACATAATGAGAATATCACAGAAAACTGTCAGCATAATCAAACTTTCAGTGCAGAAAGCTGGTGAATACAAGCCAAACAGGGAAGAAAAATATGTACATAAAAGAAAAATCAGTACTGTTACAATGAGAAGACTTACAAACATGGCAACAGTGAACCGTAAACTTACTTCTACAGACATGAACCATCAGCTGAAAGGTTTGGGTGTTCAAGTTTCACCTGTGACAGTGAGGAGCAGGCTGTTTGAATGTGGTTTAAATGGATGCCGACTAAGGAACAAACAGAAAATCACACCTGCCATGAAAGCGAAAGATTGCAGTGGGCTAAACAACTTCAGGTGTGGACAAGTGAGGAATGGGCTAAGGTATGTGCAATCATACGGTAAATTACGTGGGTCTGATCTCTAAAGTTAGGAGTTTTGGCTCGAAATTGTGGTGTTCTATTGATACTGAAGAAACGCACATTTCAATTTTGGGACTGTTGAGGTCTCCTATGCTACTATTCCCAACTTTTCTAACTTGCAATTTTGTACACATGCTTCAGGTATGCTTCAGTGATGAATCTGTATTCACTGTGATGGAAGAAAGCAGCCAGTATGTTTGTCGCAGACCTGGAGAACAGTTCAAAGTTGAGTGTGTGCAGCAATGCGTGAAGCATACAACTTCCGTTATGGTCTGGAGTGTGATATCCGTGAAAGATCCTGGCAGATTACACGTTGTTGAAGGGACAATGAGGCAAGAACAATATAAATAAATCCCTGAAAATAAACTTTTCCCTCAAATAAATGAGAGGTTTCCTAATAAAGATGCCAATTTTAATGGGCACCCTGCCACATAGCCAAAAGTGTTTCCAAGTACTTGGAAGAAAACAACAGGAAGTGTTGCCGTGGCCAGGGAATAGCTCTGATATGAAACCAATTGAAAATTTTTGCGCTGTTGTGAAACAGAAGATGAAGAAATTTACAATTACCACCAAAGAATATCTCATAGGGAAACTAAAGGAAATCTGGTACCATGACAATGCTATTAAAATGTTATGTGAAACGGCTCATCCCGGCGGAGGTTCGAGTCCTCCCTCGGGCATGGATGTGGGTGTTTGTCCTTAGGATAATGTAGGTTAAGTAGTGTGTAAGCTTAGGGACTGATGACCTTAGCAGTTAAGTCCCATAAGATTTCATACACATTTGAACATTTTGTTATGTGACAATTTTCTCAGTAGTGTTTCCTGAAAAGAACGTGGCCTTCCTTTCAGCAATTCCCATTTGAGTTCGCGAAGCGTCTCCGTAACACTTAAGTTTTGCTTGAACCTACCGGTAACAAATCTGGCAGCTCTCCTCTTAATTGCTTCCATGTCTTACCTTCAACCCGACGTGGTACGGATCCCAAACACTAGACCAGTATTCAATAATAGGTCGCATTAGCGTCCTATATGCGGTCTCCGTCACAGGTGAATTACTCTTTCTAAAGTTCTCCTAATAAACCGAAGTCGACCATTTGCCTTTCCTACCACAGTTTTCATATGCTCGTTCCACTCATATCGCTTTGCAACGTTACGTCCAGATATTTAAATGACTGTGTCAAGCTGGACGCTAGCAATACTGCATCCGAAAATTACAGGTCTGTTCTTCCTACTCATCCGCATTAACTTACATTTTTCCACATTTAGGGCTCGCTGCCATTCATCACAGCACCTGGAAATTTGGTCTAAGTCCCCTTGTATCTGCCTACAGTCACTCAACCGACACTTTATCGTATGCCACGGCATCATCAGCCAACAACCGCAGACTGCTGCCCACCCTGTCTGCAAAATCATTTATGTATACATAGAACAACAGCAGCCCTATCACACTTATCTGGGGCACACCTGACGATACCCTTGTCTCTGATGCATCGCTTAGCCCTAACCACAGAAATATGTGGCGCATGAGGAGCTGCTGGACAATTCTACGTCCTATTCTGCTATAAGCCTAAACCTCAGAGGCCTTCTTCGTTGACAGAAAGGTGTAGAATGCCTTGTTGGATCGCCTCTAGATGACGTGAAGGAATTGAATCTTCATCTATGATATCGGCTTCTGATAAATTTTCTGACCCTAATGGCACTGTCGGGATGGTTCCTTTGAAAGGGCACGGCCGACTTCCTTCCCCATCCTCCTCTAATCCGATTAGACCGATGACCTCGCTGTCTGGTCTCCTTCCCCAAAACAACCAACCAATGGCACTGTCATATGGTTCAAATGGCACTAAGCACTATGGGACTTAAACATCAGTCCCCTAGACGTAGAACTACTACCTAAGGACAACAATCTTGCCCGAGGCAAGATTCGAACCTGCGACCATAGCAGTAGCGCGGTTCCGGACTGAAGCGCCTAGAACCGCTCGGCCACAGAGACCGGCGCACTGTCCTTTGATGCATTTCAATCATTTTTATTATATCATGAACTTCTTCAATAACTTCAACATTATCGATTTTATCTTCTCCATGCCACAAATTGTACATATCACGATCTTCGTCTCACAGAACATCTGGATTATCAATATTTATTATCCTTTTAAACTCCTGCACACTGTAAACCTTGTCCATGTTTACGACCAGAAGTAATGCATATGGCTCTGAGCACTATGGGACTTAACATCTATGGTCATCAGTCCCCTAGAACTTAGAACTACTTAAACCTAACTAACCTAAGGACAGCACACAACACCCAGCCATCACGAGGCAGAGAAAATCCCTGACCCCGCCGGGAATCGAACCCGGGAACCCGGGCGTGGGAAGCGAGAACGCTACCGCACGACCACGAGTTGCGGGCCGACCAGAAGTACAAGCTAAGAATGCCATAGATGAAAATAACAACAAAGACCATTATGATTCATTGTTGTCATTGTTTTCCCATTTTAACATAGCCGGCCGGAGTGGCCGAGCGGTTAAAGGCGCTACAGTGTGGAACCGCACGACCGCTACGGTCGCAGGTTCGAATCCTGCCTCGGGCATGGATGTGTGTGATGTCCTTAGGTTAGTTAGGTTTAAGTAGTTCTCAGTTCTAGGGGACTTATGACCACAGCAGTTGAGTCCCATAGTGCTCAGAGCCATTTGAACCATTTGAACCCATTTTAACAACAAAAATGGAAGTCAAGCATGAAAATAATATTGATCGCAGCACAACTTTTATTACTTCTTCGTGAAATACCAGGCTGTAAACGAAATCCTATTAGCTACAAATCTCGTAACAATCATAATCAAAGGAGGTAACAACAACACCCCACACGATCATGGAAAATGATTCTAAAATGGGATAAGTATATTGGGATATATTAAGTGAATAACGCTGATAGATATAAAAGGTGGACCGTTTTGATCAATAATAGGGAATTTGACCTTCACTAGACTTTGATATTACCTTTAATAATGTATCATTTTATACGTAAAATTCCACTCTTTTCAAATCTCAATTCAAATATTAAGGTATTCGATGAGCTTTCGGGATTGCACCTGGGTCATGTTAACTTCTTGCCACAATATTCGGCCGGCAACCGTCCAGCCGTCTTCAGGTGAGTGTCCGCTACTGGAGACTGCTAGTTTTTTTCTTTATTGTTATTTCATTCCTCTGCCCCATATGGGCAGGAGAGGGCTGTCAGTGGCACAAACAGCCGCTCTTCAGCCGAGAGATACTATATGAATTTTTAAAAAAGATGACACAAAACATATAATAAGGCGATAAAAGGGGAATATAAGAACATAATAAGGGCGGAGATAACGGGGGTTAAAAATACCCTGTAATGGAGACGTTCATTGTGAAACACGCTCAAAAAGGCCCACATGAAGATGAAACGCATATGACGATGTGCATAGCACTTGAAACACCTGGAGGCACACATGACGAAGATTAAAACTGTGAAGAAGAAAACAGGAGGGACCTGCCGAGGAAGGAGAGGCCTGAGAGGAGGGAAGAGAAGGGAGAGGGCAGCGGAGGAGGGGGGCAGGAGAGGATGGGATGAAGAAATGGAGTGGGTGGCACACCAAGGAGCAGGAGACAGGCTGGGTGGGAGAGGGAATGCAAGCCAGGAGAGAGCTCAAAGACACAAAAGGGATTTGCCAGAAAGGCAGACAGCATAGGAGGGAGGAAAAACCACTGAGGGGAAAGGGAAAGGAGGAGAGAGGGAGCCCTGGGGAGGGGGGGAAGGTGGGTTTAGGGTTGATAGGAGGGGTAGATACCAAAGCAAAGCTCATCATCCGAGAGGGGTAGGCACTGAATGTTGTGTTGGTTAAGGAGGTAGAGGGTGTGAAGATTGAGAGAATGTGGGACACAATGGTAAAGGCACAGCAACATGTGGGGGGTAGAGAGGATAGAAACACTAGGGTGTGAGGGGGATCAAGACTGTGGTTGATGTACAGGATAGGGATGTGTTCGAGGAAAAGGAGAAGATGCGGGAAGGGCAAGAGGTCATATAGGACCCTTGTGAGGAATGGGAGATGTATACGGAAAGCAAGGCAGAATACATGGCATTCGAGGATTTAGAGGGCGTTGTAGAATCTGGGTGGGGCAGAAATCCAGGCGATGCTGGCATAGCAAAGGATGGGACAGATCAGGGATTTGTAAGTATGAAGGATGGCGGAAGGATGCAGTACCCTTGTCTGGTTGGACAGGAGTTTCAGGAGGCAGAGTCTATTGTGTACTTTGTGCTGGACCATAAGGAGATGGGGAGTCCAGGTGAAGTGCCGCTCGAGGGTGAGGCCAAGGTATTTCAGAGTAGGAGTGACTGGATAGGACGACCATAAATGGTAAGATAAAAATCGTGGGGCTGGAAGGAGGAGATGGTACATGCTATGGCGATTGCCTGAGACTTGGAAGAGTTGATGCAAAGGAGCCACTGGTTGCACCAACTGGTGAACTGGTCGAGGTGAGTTTGAATGGCGTCTTGGGACTGTTGAAAGGTAGGATAGAGGGCCAGGAAAGCGGTGCCATCAGCAAATTGGAGGAAGTCAACAGGTAGGGGAGGTTTGGGCATATCTGCAGTATACATGATATAGAGGTGAGGGGAAAGAAAGGAGCCTTGAGGCACACCCGCAGTGGGATAAAACATGTTTGAATTGGTATTGTGGATAGTGACATAGGAAGGACTTTGGGAGAGGATGGACGCAGCGAGACAGACGAAATTGATAGGAAGGATGTAAGTCTGCAGATCAAAGAGGAGTCTGGGACCCCATACACGGTCATAGGCATTCTAAAAGTCAAGGGATATGAAGGTAGTGGAAACAGGGGAGTTAAGTTGGAGGGAAAGAAGATTAGTAAGGGCAAGGAGCTGGTAGTTGGTGGAGGATGAACACCAGAAACAACATTGAGTAAGGGTAAGGAGTTGGTGCTGGTTGAGGTAGTGATGAATACGTTAGAAGAGGATAGACTTGAAGACATTACTTAACACAAAGATGAGGCAGATGGATCGACAGAAAGGATTGTCAGTGCAGTGAAGGAGACAGAGAGGGGCGTGAACAACATGATGAGCTTTAGGAATGTTTCATTAGGAATGACAGAGTCGACTTGATGCTGGGACAGGGTATGCATGATCAGGTATTCGTTGTCAGGGAAGGAGCAGATGTTTTGGTGAGGAGACGATACTGTTGGTGTGCCAGGGTGGAAAGGGGGAAAGGGAGCGAAGGAAGGAGGAGAGAGGCTTAAATGAGGGTGTGGAGGAGGGTTAAGGTGAAATTGGCCTGGTTGTGGAAGTAGATTGCATAGGTGTTCAAATGGAAGACTGAGCAGGTGAAGACGGAGACCTGCCAGAGGGTTTTGCGACGTTGTAAGGGGTGTATGTTCTGGAGGACGATGGTGAGCAAATGTATGACGTCTTCGCCGTAGCAGGCGAGTGAAGGAAATTGTTGGGGTGGATTGACAGAGGGGGCAAACAGGGATGATAAATTTGAGGTTGGTGACAGGGTGTTTGGCCTTTCATTTGTATAGGTGTTCAAATGGAAGACTGAGCAGGTGAAGACGGAGACCTGCCAGAGGGTTTTGGGACGTTGTAAGGGGTGTATGTTCTGGAGGACGATGGTGAGCAAATGTATGACGTCTTCGCCGTAGCAGGCGAGTGAAGGAAATTGTTGGGGTGGATTGACCGAGGGGGCAAACAGGGATGATAAATTCGAGGTTGGTGACAGGGTGTTTGGCCTTTCATTTGTAGTAGTAAGTGGGATGGAATTCGTTGCATGTGTTGCAGGAAGAAAGAGAAGCGAGATTAGTACCCTGTTTTAGGAAGTGGGAGGCTATACAGTGTGGGCAGGTGGGGCGGTTTTTGCAGTTTTGGGTGAGTTGATCAATTGTATAGTAGGCATTGTTGGCAGCAGTAGGATTGAGAAGGGCAACAGGATGGGTCAAGGGGTGGCAACGGTGAAAAATCAGGGCTCCCTAAGCGAGGAGATGATCAGTTGAGGAGGCACACTTGGTTAAACACGCGCATCAGGAAGGTAGGGCCGCTTCAGTGTAGATTCGCCAGGCTGAGCAGATTTCTAGGGCAGGGTTGGCATTCTATTCCGCCAACACCTCCACTTCTGTGACCACGGGGTTGAGCTTCGTGATCATGGCAGTTTGGGTTGGAGGACGACAAGGGGGTTGGAACTGAGGAGAGAAGGATGTAAGGAAGTGTGTGAGAGATGCATGTGGGCCAAAGGTGACTTACAGAATTTTCCAGAGTAGGTCAATGTGGAATGAGGGAGATGGGGATTTGGTAAGGATGGAGTCTCTGCAGGGGATAAGCTGATTAATGGGGGCACCGGGGACATATTTCTAGTAAGAGAGTGCAAGCATTGAGGAATTTTGATCATGGTTGGAAAGACGAATGTGTGCAGAGCAGGTGATGGGGATGTGGGAGGAGTGGTGGTGTCCATGGGGGGATCGGAAGGAAAAGGTGTGGGCAATGCTTTCTTGGTGGAGGGAGTGCAGGTGAGGTCGGCACTAGGGCAGCATTTTGTCAGGGATGGCCTAGGAGTGAGGGACTGGATGGAGCAGTAGATGACAGGATGGTTCAAATGGTTCAAATGGCTCTGAGCATTATGGGACTTAACATCTGAGGTCATCAGTCCCCTAGAACTTAGAACCACTTAAATCTAACTAACCTAAGGACACCAAACAGATCCATGCCCAAGGCAGGATTCGAAACTCCGACCATAGCAATCACGCAGTTCTGGACTGAAGCGCCTAGAACCGCTCGGCCACTGTGGCCGGCAGATGACAGGAGGCAGGCCCCTTGTGTGAGGTGGAGGCACTTGGAAATGAAGTTAGTGCTCCAAGGTGGCGACTGTGGCGTGGTGGGCGGTGACATGGGTAGGGTAAGCAGAGGTGGGCATACCAGGGCTAGTGGGGAGTGGTGGAAAACGGTCCTGACGGGTGGCGGCAATGCGACGGGAGCAGGAGCACAAGTGGGAGGAGGATTAGATCTGGAGCAGTATAAAGGTGGGGAAATAGTGAAAGGGAGGAGATAGAAGGGGAGGAGACAAGATGGGGCTAATCAGGAGCCAGAGACAGGACAGAACGACGGCGACGAAGACGAAGACGAAGGACGACAGTGGCAGCAGGCGGCGACGGGCACCAGGGGTAGGCAGCGATGGCACCAGGGGGAGATAGCGACTGGCAGCAGCGTGAGTGGCGATGGGCGGCAGCTAAGGGCGGCGACGGGCAGCAGCAGCAGCAGACGACAGGGGGGTGCTTCCGAAACGTCGATTTTGCCCTTGAGAGTAGCCCAGGCGCGAAAATCTTCCGGCTTGGAAGGCGTGGGAATCCAACCTACTGAATGGAGACTGCAATTTTTTTGTGGTAGTTTACTATTACACAGCGTCACCGATTTAGATCCGGTCCAACTGTCTCGGTGGACAAGTGAGAGGAGACCCGAAGCAACAGCTGAATAACAGCCGAGCATAGCACTTTGAAGGTTTGCCTGGGAGACGATTCACGGTGTCGGCTTCATAGCAAAAATTGGCGCGGAAACGCATGCGAATTATCGGCCGTCACAAGAGCGTCCTCTATCGGAATCCGCGCCCTCTGAAAATACTGTTCCATCTGTGGCGCATAGGCACATGCGTAAAGGTGAAACTACATGTCCGCTCTGTTTCAGAATTCGCGCTCGCATTGCTACAAACAAACGTCACATGTCACTAGACGTGTCATTACGAAAAAAGTGTTTTCTCTCAGAAGAAATTATAGAGATCACCGGGTCCCAAGCCTTGTTCAGTTGAAAGCCACCATCACGATTTATGTGATTTTGTGATCTTTAATTACTGAATTCCTGAAGGATCTCGCCGGGGCCAAGGTTTTTGTGGCAGAATAATCCATAGTAATGGTAATAAAATGCTCCGCTATGGCCGACTTACTGGGCTGCTCTCTGGAGTTGGGGCAGCTGCTTTTCTCGCCAGATGATCACGTCAGTAGCTGATGGGCTCATAGCTCCCACCATTGCCTCGAGATGTCACTCCAAATATCAATTAAATATGGAACAGATAGCTAAATATATTTTGTAATGTGTTTATCCTCAGCTGAAGATCCCCCTTGCTACTTGTCAGGTTATACACTCATTGGGTCCATGATGTACAGAAAAACGCGAACATCGAATAACTAGCCTTCACAACTTTATTTCATAGAAACAGCTACGCCGACCTGTCATAACTATCTTTTCAGCCTACCACCGGAAAATTTCGGGCTTATCGACACTCCATTGTGAGCTGAGAAAGATAATTATTCTGCGTCCTTGCCACGGTAGTTAACACAGCTTTTGCTACGGGCGGTCAGCTTCGACTGTGTGGAGGCGCTTTGCGGCCGGCGTGTACAACCACCATAGTATGCAGCATTCCGAGATAGAGCCAGTACGCGCGTGTGTATGTACGAGATGGCTGAGTGCAAGCCTCTAACCCTTACATGTGTGTAGGTGCTATAGGCAAGAAGATGCTCCGTGGGAAACTTTTCTTTATTGATGATAATGATGATGACTTTTCGACCTATTAGGCAGTCCAACACTGTCAGTTCAGTATTCGCTAGTCCTCCTGGCTTCTCACCAATCTATTCGCAACTGCATGGGATGCTTTCAGCTTGGCGTTATCCGTTAACTGTTGTCTTCTCCTACTTATGAGCCTCTTTCCAATCGCCATTCTTTCTAGCACATCCATTACCTCTCCTCTGCGTCTGAAAAGCTAAAATTTGTATTCTAAATCGCAGTATTTATTTCTAAACAAGACAGAATTAGCTTTTTATGTATTCAAAAATCGCAACCGGACACGAATAATCGACACGCAGATATTCTGGAGTTTGCTGTGTTTACACTGAGGTGACCAAAAATCATGAGAGACCTCCTAATATCGTGTCGGATCTCATTTTGGCTGGCTCAGTACAGAAACTCAACGTAGCATGGACTCAACAAGTTTTCGGAAGTCCCTTGCAGATATATTGAGCCATGCTGCGTCTATAGCCGAAAGTGTTGCTGGTGCAAGGTTTTGTGCACGAGCTGACCACTCAGTTATATCCCGTAAATGATCGATGGGATTCATATCGGGTGATCTGGGTGGCCAAATCATTCGTTCGAACTGTGCAGAATGTTCTTCAAACCAGTCTCGATCAGTTGTGACCTAGTGATACCGTGCATAGTCATCCATAAAAATTCCATCGTTGTTTCGGAACATGAAGTCCATTAATGGCTCATATGGTCTCCAAATAGTTGAACATAACCATTTCCAGTCAATAGCGGTTCAATTGGACCAGGAGGACCCAGTCCATTCAATGTGAACACCGCCCACAACATCTCAGAATCACTACCATCTTGCACAGTGCCTTGTTGACAACTTGAGTCCATGGCTTCGTGAGGTCTGTGCCACACTCGAATCCTACCATCAGCTCTTACCGACCGAAATCGGGACTTATCTGACCAGCCACGGTTTTCCAGTCGTTTAGGGTCCAACCGATGTGGTCACGAGCCTAGGAAATGCGCTGCAGGGGATGTCGTGCTGTTAGTAACGGTGCTCCAATCGTCATCTGCTGCGATAGCCCTTTAACGGCTGAATTCGTCTCACTGTCCTAACGGATAGGTTCGTCGTACGTCCCACACTGATTGATGCGGTTGTTCCACGCAGTGATACTTGTGTGTTAGCTGTACGCAAACGCCGCTACTAGGCTGTTAATACCCGTCATGCGGCCATAATCACGTCAGAAAGCTTTTCGCATGAACCACCTGAATGCAAATGACAGCTCCACTGCCATTTTGTGTACTTGTGTACGGGATACTACCGCCATTTGTATATGTGCATGGCTTTTATCACGGCAGTGTACTTCTTCAACTGTACAAAGTCAAGACTTTGGGACAACCTGTAAAAGTCCGGATGCCACTGACAGTTGGTAGTACAGTTGCCACAGTACCAGTGGAGATCTCCAGACCCGTGGATACGCGTCGGACTCTGTGGATATGGAGGCGGCTCGTCGAGATGAGCTGCTGCGGCTGGCTCCGCCAAGGACCGCCCGGTTGAGCACCGGGAAGCTGGGGCTGGCGGAACCAGTTCCTGCTGCCGCTGCCGCTCCCGTCCAACCTGCGCCGCTCGGTTATGAAAGCTGCCGGCCTTGGACGTAGGCCCCTGCCGGCGCTCACGAAAAATAGCATGCATTACTCGTCATCCGGAAGGGCGAGGGTCGCGCCGCCACGCTCTGGCCCATTGTTCTTGCCCACCTGCCACCGGGCATCAACTGTTGGCTAAATTCTGATGCAGCTGGAGCCGAGTGCTTCTGCAGCTCGCACTGCACAATAGGAGCGTGCCATCCGTGTGGCTAGTCCGCACACCACTAGTGTTCGTCGTCGACTCACTGAGCTTTCACAGGGACTAAATAAGGTGGGGCTGTTATCAAGACTTTGGATTGAACGGTGATAGAGGGTTCAGTTCCCCTCTGGCCATCCTAATGACACAATTTCAAGGAAATCCTGGGGCAGCACATCAACTATTTAAAGCTCCACACGGTACCACCGATAATACAAACACCTGACGAAGGTGTCGATCAGTGCTTCAAATTTTTAATGTGTTGTCATCAGGACAATGAAAATCTGAAGATACTCGTTTCTGATGAATGAAAGTAGTAAAATGATATACGACTTTTAGCTTTTTATCTGTACACTATATAAATTACTTGGATGATTCCAGTATTGGAGCCTAAACGTTGGCATTGTCCCGAGGGCCAGTCGAGTCTCAAAGGAAGCAACTAAAGCATGACAAGGACAAACGATATGGGATCTCGTACGTGATAAAAAAAGTAACTTGGAAAGTGCGAGTACTGGGACAAAAAGACCGACAGCTAAATAATAAGTTAAAAGTCAGAAACATCAATACAGCAGTAATAACTGGAACTAAAATTAAACTAAAGGGGACCAAGGATTTGGTGGATTGTGTAATAGTTTACAGTGGAGTCAACCCAACAACTAGACCGAAATGTGAAGTATCAGTATTAATCGACAACAAATGGAAAAACAAGATTCACAGCTATACCTTCATAAGCGAATGAATAGCGTCAATAAGCCAAAAAATAGAGGGAGACTCTCTCACAACAGTAGCCGTATATGTCCCTGAAGAAGAAAATAAAGAAGAAACTAAAGTGTTCTATGAAGGCTTTCAAAAGCAAGCAGACCAAAACAACAAAGATTATGTGATTACAATTGCAGACCTTAATGCACGAGCAGGGGATTTTCCGATACCTGGAACAACTATGAGCAGCTAATAAATAGCAACGAAGACGATTTACATTAATTTTGTAACATATAACAAAATGAAAATTAACAATAATTTCTTTAGAAAGAAAGATACTCAAAAATTCATATGAAGTGCAGGGGGGGGGGGGTATAGATCGATTATTGACTACTTCATAATGAACAGAAAACTCGAAGGACAAGACGTAAGAGTACATAGAGGTAGCGACGTAGAGTGATGTCACTTCCTGACTACTTGATACGAGAAACAAACTGTTACGAAGAGTAAACTCAAAGACGAAGATTTCAGAGGCTACCTTCTGCAACAAGACAGTGTAGGAAGTATATTTCAACAGCGACTCGCGCATTGTTTACAAAATAAATTTACAGAAAATAATATAAATACACAATGGGAAAACCGAGAAGATTGTGTGATCCAAGTGGCGACGGAACCAATAGGAGAGAAAAACAAATTTAGAAGTAGAAAGGGGGTCAAAATACGAAATGAAGATAGATCAAATACAGCTAAAGGCAAACAAAAAAACTGACGTTACAAATGTAAAGAACAATACAGAAGGAACGAAAGCGCAGTATAAAGAAAAAGGTAATAAAATGATGTACGTGGTAATCAAAAGATGGCTTATAAACTCCTCATACAACAAACAGGAATAAGATTCTGCACCATTATATGTAATAGACAAAGAAATTTGGATAAAACACTATGAAAGATCATGGGTAGAAAACGATGATCAAATTGAACTAACGAAAATAGATCAGGAGAAAGAACAAGATGATAAAATATACTTAGGACACAATATTACATCGGAGGAGAAACAAGTAACATTAAAGTGGATGAAGAACAGAAATGCAGCAGGACCCGATCATGTTAATATAGAACTTATGAAATGGAAGAGTGATGTTATAACTGAGATTGTTGCGCCTGTTAAATGAATGCTGGGAATAGAAGATAATACCCGACTCTTGGAGAGTTACGGAAGTAGTATCATTCTATAAAAATGGTATTAGAAATGCTTGTGAAAATTGCAGAGGAATAAGCCTATTGAATAATTGCTACAAATTATATACACGAATAATTAGAACAGACTGAAAAGAGTAGCTAATACTATTGTAGCTGGAGCAAAAAATGATTTTAGAAAAGGACGGTCATGCAGTGAGAGTATTATGGTAAATGGTAGTGCGGCAGATAATTGAAAACAGACGAGAGCTTAATCTGGAGACTCATAATACATTTGTATAATGTGGAAAACCCCCCCATGAACCATGGACCTTGCCGTTGGTGGGGAGGCTTGCGTGCCTCAGCGATACAGATGGCCGTACCGTAGGTGCAACCACAACGGAGGGGTATCTGTTGAGAGGCCAGACAAACATGTGGTTCCTGAAGAGGGGCAGCAGCCTTTTCAGTAGTTGCAGGGGCAACAGTCTGGATGATTGACTGATCTGGCCTTGTAACATTAACCAAAACGGCCTTGCTGTGCTGGTACTGCGAACGGCTGAAAGCAAGGGGAAACTACGGCCGTAATTTTTCCCGAGGACATGCAGCTCTACTGTATGATTAAATGATGACGGCGTCCTCTTGGGTAAAATATTCCGGAGGTAAAATAGTCCCCCATTCGGATCTCCGGGCGGGGACTACTCAGGAGGACGTCGTTATCAGGAGAAAGAAAACTGGTGTTCTACGGATCGGAGCGTGGAATGTCAGATCCCTTAATCGGGCAGGTAGGTTAGAAAATTTAAAAAGGGAAATGGATAGGTTAAAGTTAGATATAGTGGGAATTAGTGAAGTTCGGTGGCAGGAGGAACAAGACTTTTGGTCAGGTGATTACAGGGTTATAAATACAAAATCAAATAGGGGTAATGCAGGAGTAGGTTTAATAATGAATAAAAAAATAGGAGTGCGGGTTAGCTACTACAAACAGCATAGTGAACGCATTATTGTGGCCAAGATAGACACAAAGCCCATGCCTACTACAGTAGTACAAGTTTATATGCCAACTACCTCTGCAGATGATGAAGAAATAGATGAAATGTATGACGAGATAAAAGAAATTATTCAGGTAGTGAAGGGAGACGAAAATTTAATAGTCATGGGTGACTGGAATTCGTCAGTAGGAAAAGGGAGAGAAGGAAACATAGTAGGTGAATACGGATTGGGGGGAAGGAATGAAAGAGGAAGCCGCCTTGTAGAATTTTGCACAGAGCATAACTTAATCATAGCCAACACTTGGTTCAAGAATCATAAAAGAAGGTTGTATACCTGGAAGAATCCTGGAGATTCTAAAAGGTATCAGATAGATTATATAATGGTAAGACAGAGATTTAGGAACCAGGTTTTAAATTGTAAGACATTTCCTGGGGCAGATGTGGATTCTGACCACAATCTATTGGTTATGAACTGCAGATTGAAACTGAAGAAACTGCAAAAAGGTGGGAATTTAAGGAGATGGGACCTGGATAAACTGAAAGAACCAGAGGTTGTAGAGAGTTTCAGGAAGAGCATAAGGGAACAATTGACAGGAATGGGGGAAAGAAATACAGTAGAAGAAGAATGGGTAGCTCTAAGGGATGAAGTAGTGAAGGCAGCAGAGGATCAAGTAGGTAAAAAGACGAGGGCTAATAGAAATCCTTGGGTAACAGAAGAAATATTGAATTTAATTGATGAAAGGAGAAAATATAAAAATGCAGTAAATGAAGCAGGCAAAAAGGAATACAAACGTCTCAAAAATGAGATCGACAGGAAGTGCAAAACGGCTAAGCAGGGATGGCTAGAGGACAAATGTAAGTATGTAGAGGCTTGTCTCACTAGGGGTAAGATAGATACTGCCTACAGGAAAATTAAAGAGACCTTTGGAGAGAAGAGAACCACTTGTATGAATATCAAGAGCTCAGATGGCAACCCAGTTCTAAGCAAAGAAGGGAAGGCAGAAAGGTGGAAGGAGTATATAGAGGGTTTATACAAGGGCGATGTACTTGAGGACAATATTATGGAAATGGAAGAGGATGTAGATGAAGACGAAATGGGAGATAAGATACTGCGTGAAGAGTTTGACAGAGCACTGAAAGACCTGAGTCGAAACAAGGCCCCGGGAGTAGACAACATTCCATTTGAACTACTGATGGCCTCGGGAGAGCCAGTCATGAAAAAACTCTACCATCTGGTGAGCACGATGTATGAGACAGGCGAAATACCCTCAGACTTCAAGAAGAATATAATAATTCCAATCCCAAAGAAAGCAGGTGTTGACAGATGTGAAAATTACCGAACTATCAGTTTAATAAGTCACAGCTGCAAAATACTAACGCGAATTCTTTACAGACGAATGGAAAAACTGGTAGAAGCCGACCTCGGGGAAGATCAGTTTGGATTCCGTAGAAATGTTGGAACACGTGAGGCAATACTGACCTTACGACTTATCTTAGAAGAAAGATTAAGAAAAGGCAAACCTACATTTCTAGCATTTGTAGACTTAGAGAAAGCTTTTGACAATGTTAACTGGAATACTCTCTTTCAAATTCTGAAGATGGCAGGGGTAAAATACAGGGAGCGAAAGGCTATTTACAGTTTGTACAGAAACCAGATGGCAGTTATAAGAGTCGAGGGGCATGAAAGGGAAGCAGTGGTTGGGAAAGGAGTAAGACAGGGTTGTAGCCTCTCCCCGATGTTATTCAATCTGTATATTGAGCAAGCAGTAAAGGAAACAAAAGAAAAATTCGGAGTAGGTATTAAAGTTCATGGAGAAGAAGTAAAAACTTTGAGGTTCGCCGATGACATTGTAATTCTGTCAGAGACAGCAAAAGACTTGGAAGAGCAGTTGAACGGAATGGACAGTGTCTTGAAAGGAGGATATAAGATGAACATCAACAAAAGCAAAACGAGGGTAATGGAATGTAGTCAAATTAAGTCGGGTGATGCTGAGGGAATTAGATTAGGAAATGAGACACTTAAAGTAGTAAAGGAGTTTTGCTATTTAGGGAGTAAAATAACCGATGATGGTCGAAGTAGAGAGGATATAAAATGTAGACTGGCAATGGCAAGGAAAGCGTTTCTCAAGAAGAGGAATTTGTTAACATCGAGTATAGATTTAAGTGTCAGGAAGTCGTTTCTGAAAGTATTTGTATGGAGTGTAGCCATGTATGGAAGTGAAACATGGACGATAACTAGTTTGGACAAGAAGAGAATAGAAGCTTTCGAAATGTGGTGCTACAGAAGAATGCTGAAGATAAGGTGGGTAGATCACGTAACTAATGAGGAGGTTTTGAATAGGATTGGGGAGAAGAGAAGTTTGTGGCACAACTTGACTAGAAGAAGGGATCGGTTGGTAGGACATGTTTTGAGGCATCAAGGGATCACAAATTTAGCATTGGAGGGCAGTGTGGAGGGTAAAAATCGTAGAGGGAGACCAAGAGATGATTACACTAAGCAGATTCAGAAGGATGTAGGTTGCAGTAGATACTGGGAGATGAAGAAGCTTGCACAGGATAGAGTAGCATGGAGAGCTGCATCAAACCAGTCTCAGGACTGAAGACCACAACAACAACAACAACAACAACAGTGTGGAAAAGTCTTCGATAGAGTGAATAAGTGTGTGCTGTGGAATATAATGGAAAGACGAGGTTATTCATCCTAAATATTTAATGCAAATGATAAAAGTTTTTATGTAAATAGTTAAATTTTAGTTAATACAGGTAACGAGCGAACAGGACAAATGGCCATTAACAGGGGAGCACGACAAGTAGTTGGTCTTTCATTCGCTTTATTTTATGCATATATTGACGACATTATTAGACAATGGGAACAAGAAATTAACCCAGCAATAAAATTAAATCCTAGAAACAAACATTTGAATACTGTATTATTTGCTGATGAGCAAATAATGTTACAAAATATGGAGGATGAATTCCATTTTGCTCTACATCGCTTGGACTAAACAGGCGAACTCTGTACAACTTGAACATATCAGAAAATAAAATCAGAGTTATACCTTTAAAAGGAAAATATCCTATTCGTTCTGAAATAAAGGTAAATGGAAACTCAGTTGAGCAGATGTATCACTTTCTGCTATTAGGATGTGGTACAAGTTACGAATAGGATAGTGGCATCTCCAAAAGTTAAACAATTTTCAAATTAACTGTAGCACTATACATATAACACTAGCCAGTAAAAACAGGAAAGACACAATGACAGAATTGTTCAAATGTGTGTGAAATCTTACGGGACTTAACTACTAAGGTCATCAGTCCCTAAGCTTACACACTACTTAACCTAAATTATCCTAAGGACAAACACACACGCCCATGCCCGAGGGAGGACTCGAACCTCCGCCGGGATCAGCCGCACAGTCCATGACTGCAGCGCCTAGACCGCTCGGCTAATCCCGCTCGGCCAAAGACAGAATTCTACAGAGTAAAGGCAACATCTGTGCTTACATACGAAAATGAAAATGAGATCTAAGAAAGATACAGTCTGCTGATATGAAAAGTTTAACGAGAATAAAAAGATTTAGTCAAAGGTCAAATAAAGAATTCTTAAATAAGGAAAGAATGAAATATATTTTGCATGAATGAAATAACAGAATACAGTATAGAAAAAGAAAGGAGCATATTGAATGGATGGGTACAGAAAGAATAATTAGACGTATAATAGGTTAAAGACTTAAAAATAGATACGGGAAGATAAAGGAACAGGCTATAAGTCTAGTCCTTCAACTGAAGTACTAGGCTATAAGAAGAAAAAGATGGCGAAGAAGATTAAGATGCTGAAGAAATGATGATGAATCCAAGATGACGCTACGGCTTAAAAGGTCTCAAAAAACCTAAGCACTTACCTTGCTTCCTCCACAGCGCCATTCCTCGGTTGTCCACAAAACCAGTGGAAGCAATAATAACATAACGTCCTCACACTCACGGAAGGGTTTTGTAGTTCAGGGGTTGTAAGCTTGTAGCAGGTGAGGTAAAGCTATACTCAACCTAAAAATTATTTTTAACACCGAACTGCCTTACTAGGCGTGGTCTTACCGTAGGCGTCGATCCCTTTCCTTCCTCAGACAGTTGAACTGACTCGCCCAGCCATTTATTTGGGGATCTATAGTTTAATTAGTTCCAATCGACAGTGCAACTGTGTATTTTTCATATACAGGGTGTTACAAAAAGGTACGGCCAAACTTTCAGGAAACATTACTCACACACAAATATAGAAAAGATGTTATGTGGACATGTGCCCGGAAACGCTTAATTTCCATGTTAGAGCTCATTTTAGTTTCGTCAGTATGTACTGTACTTCCTCGATTCACCGCCATGATTTCATACGGGATACTCTACCTGTGCTGTGCTACAACACGTGCCTTTACAAGTACGACACAACTTGTGGTCATGCACGATGTAGCTCCTGCACATTTCATTCGAAGTGTTCGTACGCTTCTCAGCAACAGATTCGGTGACCGATGGATTGGTAGAGGCGGACCAATTCCATGACCTCCACACTCTCCTGACCTCAACCCTCTTGACTTTCATTTATGGGGCCATTTGAAAGCTCTTGTCTACGCAACCCCGGTACCAAATGTAGAGACTCTTCGTGCTCATATTGTGGACGGCTGTGATGCAATACGCCATTCTCCAGGGCTGCATCAGCGCATCAGGGATTCCATGCGACGGAGGGTGGATGCATGTATCCTTGTTAACGGAGGACATTTTGAACATTTCCTGTAACAAAGTGTTTGAAGTCACGCTGGTACGTTCTGTTGCTGTGTGTTTCCATTCCATGATTAATATGATTTGAAGAGAAGTAATAAAATGAGCTCTAACATGGAAAGTAAGCGTTTCCAGACATATGTCCACATAACATATTTTCTTTCTTTGTGTGTGAGGAATGTTTCCTGAAAGTTTGGCCGTACCTTTTTGTAACACCCTGTGTTGTTGTTGTTGTTGTGGTCTTCAGTCTTGAGACTGGTTTGATGCAGCTCTCCACGATACTCTATCCCGTGCAAGCTTCTTCATCTCACAGTACCTATCGCAACCTACATCCTTCTGAATCTGCTTAGTTTATTCATCTCTTGGTCTCCCTCTACGATTTTTACCCTCCACGCTGCCCTCCAATACTAAATTGGTGATCCCTTGATGCCTCAGAACATGTCCTACCAACCGATCGCTTCTTCTAGTCAAATTGTGCCACAAACTTCTCTTCTCCCCAATCCTATTCAATACTTCCTCATTAGTTATGTGATCTACTCATCTAATCTTCAGCATTCTTCTGTAGCACCACATTTCAAAAGCTTCTATTCTCTTCTTGTCCAAACTATTTATCGTCCAAGTTTCACTTCCATACATGGCTACACTCCATACAAATACTTTCAAAAATGACTTCCTGACACTTAAATCTATACTAGATGTTAACAAATTTCTCTTCTTCAGAAACGCTTTCCTTGCCATTGCCAGTCTACATTTTATATCCTCTCTACTTCGACCATCATCAGTTATTTTGCTCCCCAAATAGCAAATCTCCTTTACTACTTTAAGTGTCTCATTTCCTAATCTAATTCCCTCAGCATCACCCGACTGAATTCGACTACATTCCATTATCCTCGTTTTTGCTTTTGTTGATGTTCATCTTATATCCTCCTTTCAAGACACTATCCATTCCGTTCAACTGCTCTTCCAAGTCCTTTGCTGTCTCTGATAGAATTACAATGTCGTCGGCGAACCTCAAAATTTTTATTTCTTCTCCATGAATTTTAATACCTACTCCGAATTTTTATTTTGTTTCCTTTACTGCTTGCTCAATATACAGATTGAATAACATCGGGGAAAGGCTACAACCCTGTCTCACTGCCTTCCCAACCACTGCTTCCCTTTCATGCCCCTCGACTCTTATAACTGTAGACAAGTTATTGCAGGAGATGGAAGGTGCTATACATGAGACAGAAAATAAATAAAAGTCAGAACGAACTGGGAGCTGAGCCGTGGACCTTTAGATTTGTGGGTTGACACTAATCCACATACTCATGAAGTCACACAAGCTTTTAAATTAGTGATTGTGTACTTGGAACGTACATACAGTTCTTTAACTTGTGTGGAAATAGTAACTTCGTTGGCGGAAGGAATTCGCTCTTTCCTTAAAAACGATTGAAATGGCATCCCGGCGTTTTTCTTAAGCGGCTTTTGAAAGCTACGGAACTCTTAGATGTGGATGAACGGATGAATATTTAAATCACAAGCCGAGTGTCTTTAACTAGTGTGGCATCTCAATCGGTACCTGCTTTTCAGGTGACCATGTTGAAGAATTTCAAGGTAACAATGGGGCTATAATTAAAGTTAGCATTGACAAAGAGAGGAGTTCTATTTTTATTCCAGCTGGCAGAAGGCAAGGGTTAAAGTTGACTAAGATGCCGCTCCCTTTCGGTCTCTCTTTTCTTTTGGGTGATCAGTCTTCTGCTTTGATGAGGCCAGTCATGACTTCCTCTCCTGTGCCAGCCTCATCATCTGAGAGTAGCACTTATATCCAAAGGCTTTGATTCTTCTGCTTTTTCCTTCCCTTTATCCCGTATCTTCATGGGGTCGGCATGTTAATTTTCTGATTTGGCAGTGTTAGTAGTAGACGTGGCCGGATGCCATTCCTTATTGGTGTCTTTATTCTGACTTACTAACGCACATCATACAAGCGTTACTTATTGGATTTCTTTGAGTTAGTACCTGCCATGTCGTGGAGATATACACTGGTCAGCGAGGACGTTACGACCACCTAAGTACTATCGATATAAACCCGTCCAGCTGACAGCAGAGTCACCTAGCGAGGAATGACTGCTAGTCAGACACACGCACGGTGCATGTAGTATCAGGGCTGCCACCCCTCATTACAGACGTCGGACGGCGTAGGTGGGCAGACTGACGACGATCTGTGGCGGTCCTGATATCACACTTCAATGATGGGCGGAGTACAACTGTGCCTGAACATAACAGTGCACCGAACACCTGACGATAGGCCTTCGCAGCCGACGATCCATGCATGTGCCAATGTTAACACCACGACGTCGCCAACTACTACTGAAATGGGCACGTGACCATCGGCACTGGACGCTGGCGCACTGGCAGAGCGTTTCGTGGTCCGATGAATCCCAATACAGAGTGTACATAAAGTCCGGGAACACTTTCAATTATTTATTGCACAAGAACCAAACATTGTACAGATATCATACATGTGTCATTTTGAAGAGAAACCCTGAAAGTTTTTTTTTTTCATGTATACCGCCACAGCGTACTTTGGTAATTTGCCGGTAGTCAGCGCTCGTCGCAATCATGGCGAGTTCAGGTGCGCAGTGAGCTTCCTGTATGTTGGAGTTCGACAAAAACAAGTATGCTACAGCTGTTCAACGGATGTTTAGAACCAAGTACGGTAAGAAGCCACCAAAAAGGATACATTAAAGATCTGGTGTATGTACCGCTTCTACGACGTGATGTAGCAGAGCTCCGGGAGAGAATACGGGAGGCGACTGCCACAGTCGATGATGCCATGCTGGGATGCAATATGTATGACATCTATAAAATGTTTAGTTCTTGTGCAATAAATAATTAAATAATTGAAAGTGTTCCCGTACTTTATGTACACCATATACTTTCTTCATCACACCAATGGGAGGGCAAATCCAGCGTCTCCCAGGGAAACAGCTCCTTGACACCTGTACTGCAGAACGGAGACAAGCTGGCGGCGGCTCCATCATGCTCTGCGGAACATTCACGTGGGGATCCATGGGCCCAGTGGAGCTCATGCAAAACACTATGACAGCCAACGAGTTCGTACACTGGTTCCAGACCACGTACACCTCCTCATGACGATCATATTTCATGAATACAGTGGCATTTTTCAACAAGCTAATGCGCCATGATACAAGGCCAGGACTGCGATGAAGTGGTTCGAGGAACACAGTGGCACTCGCCAAATCTGAACCAGATCGATCACATCCGGGATGTGATTGAGTGTGCGTCAGAGCTCATAGCCCTTCTCCTCGGAATTTACGGGAATGAGGTGACTGGGGTGTTCAGATGTGGTGCCAACTCCCTCCAGCAACCTACCAAGGCCTCGTTGTTACCATGCCACGACAGGTCGCCGCTGTTATCCGCGCCAAAGCTGGATATACCGGCTATAGGTAGGTGGTCATTATGTTGGAGCTGATCAGTCTAAGTTAAACAAAATGGTGGCCAGGAGGGATCCTTGAGGTAGTCTATTACCCAGGATTCTCCATCTGCTATCAACGTTTTCTAAGAGAAAAATGCAAAAACTTTGCCACCTTCGTATTTATAATCTCGACAGCTCGACGCCTGCTTGCTTGTTCCGGTTGGACGGTTCCGTGCTGAGGTCCAGCTGTTGTAGTCCGTAAATAATTAACAGCCATGGGAGAGTCGCACGCTCCCCCGCAATAGGAGGATCCTGCGCGAGTGCGAAAGCCTCATTAATAATTACACTCGGTCGACCGCCAAGTCAGTCTCGCTCTCTTCTGACAAAAAAAGCAGTACAACTTTCTTCATCGAGAACATTCGTTAAATAAGAACTCCCGTCCGCCTAAGTTCGTCAAGCCACTTACTCAACGACCTCCAATTACAATTCGTAGCACGAGAAATAATATAGTAATATTCACAAGGAACGTTAGGTCCGTCGAGACATCATTTTATTCCTAACGGTCTACCACAGGCTTCAGTCCTTGCTCCACTTCTCAACAGCTTGTACATTGCACACACACTAACAACAAAATTTTAAGAATTTTGGTTACTCCGACGACTAGGTACATGCAACAAAGGGTGCCTCGATTGAACAGTCGTAAGAAATCCTAACGGAAGACCTAGATGTACTGGGAATTCAGTTAGTAATGCAACACTTTTTTTCTGAAAGCAGGTTGCTTTTATTCAGGATTCCAGTGCAGCTTATTATTCCCCATTCTTCTTGCTATAGAATCATATTTTTCGACATAATCTCCGTTCAATGGACGTCCTTACCCCTCCTTTCCGGAAGGGTCAGTATATCCGCGTGGTACCACTCTACTGGTCGACGTCGGACCCATCGCCTTGCTGCATCAATAACCTCGCTGTCATCCACGTACTGCTTCCTGCAGAGTGCATCCATCATTGGCACAAACAGATGGAAGTCGGAAGGTGCGAAATCCAGGCTGTATGTTGGATGAGGAAGAACAGTCCAATGAAGTTTCATGAGCTCCTTTCGGGTGCGCAGACTTGTGTGAGGCCTCAGCCACCAACAAATACTACAATTTTTCGTGTTCTGGATGGTTTGAAGCCGAAGGCAGTGTTCAGGATGTGGATAAAGGGCTGGTCGACCAAAAATATCAACAAATCCAGCTTCCAGCAAGATTTTGCTAGGTCACCCAAAAATCTGTGAAGTGGAGTGCACGTGAAAGCGGGCTAGGCCGATCAAGCGTACAACGAATTCTGAAGGCTCCAAAGTGGAAAGTATACATTACAAGATCGCTGCATGCTGTGAAAGAGAATGACCCGGATCGAAGGATGGAGTGCTGCGAGTGGTTGAAAGCGTGCTTCGCGAGGATGAACGGTTGATAGGGATGGTTATCTGGTCTGACGAGGCACGATTCATACTGACTGGGCAGTTGAAAACCCTCACTTTCACGTGGACAAACACGTTAAACTACTGGGTGTTAATATGGGGTGTGGTCTGTCATCGCGCGGTTTGATGTCCCACTCTTCTTTGAAGACACCGTAAGTGGTGAGCTTAATGTGCTGCAATCATCTATTTTACCTGCCGCTGGAGAGGTGTTTGGAAATGAAATATTTTATCTGCAACAAGATGGGGCTCCGTCTTACTACCACAGAGGTGTCAGAGTCTACTTGGGTGAAAATCTACCTGGATGGTGGGTAGGTCGAAGAGAAGCTGTTGAGTACCTACCACGGTCTCCAGACTTTACACCTCTTGACTTCTACCAATAGGGGACCTTGAAAAATGAAGTTTATCAACAGAAACCAACTACACTGAACGAGCTATGAGAGATATTCGAGGCGTCCTGTGCGGCTGTCACATCTTTAACACCAACAGCTGTTGTTCGGTCAACAGTTCAGCGGCATAGACGTTATTTGGCTGCTAACGGAGGTCACTTTGAACACATAAGATAATCTTCCCTCTGTGCAAGAATTGCGACGATTTGTCACTTTGTTCCAGTGGTACTGACTATCAAAAAGTATCTACATTTTTCTGGGCCCCTCTGAATGTATTAAAAGTAACTGTGTCTTCCTGCGCTTCACCTCCATCCATGTGGGATAATTAAGAAGATAATGATATAAGAAATCTGATATGGAGATTCTTTTGACCATCCGCCTTTCGTTTGTCGCACAGGCAGCCATTATGTTAAAGTTGTTTACAGGCTTCACTCGACAATATAAGCAAGGGAATTAACTTTAGACAGATTATTTAATATTTCAAAATTATTACATTAAGCCAAGCTGATTAGAATTTGAATTTAAGTGCGAATAAAATTTAGAACTGTAGCCTGTATCAGCAATATCTTTGCTCAACAACACTGAGGTAATAGCTTTCATTTAAAAAGTGAAATTAAATTTTATTGAATTACTGAAAAGCATTTCACTGTTAAAACCAGGTTACACAAGGATATTTCTATTACCATTGCAACAATGTAGCTCTGTAGATGTTTATAATGTCTCTCTCTGTAGCACTGTTTTATACCGGGCAGTATTTATAAAATTTTGTTCGACAACTACATGTATGGTGTATGCTGGGAGTGTATTTGTATTAAGAAGCGAACTTCCTCAAAGAACTAATTCAATCTGTTTTAGCCTACATAGCACGTTTAGTTGCTGCCGTCGTATAAAACTAGCCGGTCATATGAAAGTGCGAAAATCCATACGAAACATCATCGACATGCATAAATAAAGGAGTGAGGGACGATGTACTCTATTATCCTTTGGGGACGTCAGTGGCGGCACGACGTCCCCTTCCTTCATCTAGGCTAGGCACCAGCTCTGCCCGCTCCTATGAATACTGCCCGTCTCTCTGAGGAGGCTCACCTCTCATGATGACATTCACGGACTGCAGTTTGCCGGCAACACAACCCTGATATCATACCGGAAGTGCCCCTCCAATAACAACACGTTTAGTATGTTATCCATCTTCAGCAGCTGTAGTTGTATATAATGAAATAATAAGCAACCAGTTGCATAAAAGAAATTTAAATTTGGTTTCGGGCATTTAATGCCTTTCTTCAGAAGGTTATACCTATCGTATTACTTGCGAGTATCAATAATAAAGGGGATACAGCAAAAATGCCATGGCCCTAAAAAAACCTTGTGGTTATAATTAAACTTTCCCTGTTTAACATGTTATAACACGAAAACTAATTACCGTACGAGGACCATACTTGGTAGCCTTAATGTCAAGGACTTAGGGAAGAGAAGTAATGCAGAATCAATTCAATTGAAACCTTTTTTATATTCTGCTACGGTACATCATACCATTACGTACATGTAGCACTACTTCTGCAAAAGGGGCTCAATATGACGCCCATTAGTGTCCCGAAGAGTCTGAAAGCGCAGGATTGTATTCTGCACAGCAGAACGAATCATGCCTGTAGGTACGCTGGCTACGTCTCTTGATATGTTGCGCTTCAGATCAGCACATGTGTGAAAGTTCCCTTGGTAAACCCTGTCCTTCAGGTAGCCCCACAATCACAAATCACAACGGGTGAGATCAGGTGATCGTACCGGCCAAGCATTTGGAAACCATCGCTGATGATTCGATCGTTTCCAAATGTCTTTCGGACAAGCAGGTGGACTTCACGAGCGACGTACGGTGGGGCCCCATCTCGCATGATAACTGTAGAGTTCAATGCGTCTCTCTCCTGTAGGGCGGGTATGACATGCTGGTGAAGGATATCGTAGTAACGCTGGCCAGTCACACTGCTCGTCCTTGGTCCTTGAGCGCCAACCTGTTCAAAACAGAATGGGCCAATGATAAGCCGTGAGTGACACATTCACCACACAGAGGAACTTTATGCACAATGACTGGAGGTGAAGATCCCCACACTCGGCAGTTCTGTGGGTTCATCTCACCCGTCAGAGAAAAATAAGCTTCGTCTGTCCATAGAATGGTTGGCTTCAATCCTTGCGAGAAAGTGGAGAGTGAAGTTCAAATGGCTCTGAGCACTATGGGACTTAACAGCTATGGTCATCAGTCCCCTAGAACTTAGAACTACTTAAACCTAACTAACCTAAGGACATCACACAACACCCAGTCATCACGAGGCAGAGAAAATCCCTGACCCCGCCGGGAATCGAACCCGGGAACCCGGGCGCGGGAAGCGAGAACGCTACCGCACGACCACGAGCTGCGGAGAGTGAAGTCAACACAACATCGTTGTGGGTCCTGTGGCTCAAACTGCTGTACGATTTGGATCTTGTACGGATACCATTTGAGAGTGGTTCGAAGCACCTTCCGTACAGTGGAACACGCTATGTTCAACTGTCATGACACAGCACACGCACTACCTGACGATCGGGAATTGCATGCAGTGTTGTCTGCCAGGGCAACAGCGATTTCATCAACCACCTACGGTGTAGCCGGTCGTCGACCTCTTCCCGGCGCGACCCCCAGTTCGAACTACAACAGGTGGGGAAAGAGGACCCTTCCGTAATCTTTTCAGCCGGCGATATTATCGAATTGCAGCTGCAGAATTACTGTTGTAGAGCTTCACCAATAATGCCCTGTTCCTTTTAGCCAAGATCATGTTGACACATCAACAAGTGCACTGCGACTGGTCAGATGTGCTGACTGAACAGGCACGTGATGGCCATAGTTGAAACTGGACAGTAGCGCTGTGACACATGGAAATCATGCACCCCATACTCTGGACATTAATGCTACCAATGTTGGTACTCGTACAGCAATTAATTTCCTTGTGATAATGTGTTAAATAGGAAAAGTTTAATTTTAACCACCCGGTACTTGAAGAAGCAATAAATAACACAATACTGAATCCATTAACACAATAAGAGCTCTCAGATGCTTACACACGAAGTTCACAGTGTCTGCATAAAACTCCGTGGTCTTTGAACGAGACCACATTCATTCTCCTCCCTCCCCCCCCCCCCCCCTCACACTGTCATTGCGAAGGGCAGACATCCGTCGTGGTGATGGCTGGGTGAGGACTGAATGTGGACGCAGATGAGGAGGAAATGAGGGTAGCTACCACCTATGGTGCCTCCCTTCCCACACTCCGGGATCCACAGAACGGGCAACTGGGAACATCAGCCAAGAAACCAGTCGCATGGTGTACGCCTGCATCCAGAGACGCAGACGCTGTGGACGGCTGGATGGCAAGGGGATCTTATGGAGCAGCTTGATGACCTTCCGAAGGCGGCTCGTCCACGAACATTCGTTCAGACAGTTGGGCAGCTGCTGGCGCCGGTGACGTCAGCATTGGCTGCGGCAGGGGCGGCGCGTCAATCTCCACGCGCACGACAGTGGAAAGTGCGGCCACGACTGGCGGGGAGAAGGCTGCGACTGCATGTGCGGATCTCACCGACATGATGGGACTGTGGAGAGACATTCTATGGCACAATATCTGGCATACTCGTGTGCGTGGTACAGCTGACATTGGTGGCGCTGCAGAGCCTTGGACAACATAAGACGATCGTCCGATTGCTTTGGTAATGAATCCGTGCTCCCAACGCTGTTTCCTTCCAGAAACTTCGTAAAATAATTCTTCTTACAGCTGAACCTTCGTGTGACTTTGCGAATCGAACGGCTTCTGCGGCAGTTGCAGAAGATGCAATAGGGTACGGTGGCTTCGACCAAGGAGCAATTCTGCCGGCGACTTACCGTTACGTGACAGGGAGAGGTAGGAGGAAGAAAAAATTTTTAATGCCTGCTTCCAGGTGGGAGGAACGGAGTTTCTCCGTGTGACATTTGAACATTCAAACGAATCGTTCAGCTTCACCGCTGGAGTTTGAATGAAGAGGTGCATTGGTTAAATGGTGTAGGCTACTGGATGCACAAAACTGTTGGAAGCTGGCTGACATGAATTGTGATCCATTATCTGAGACACTGACCTCTGGAAGATCAAGACAGAAGACGCGGCCGGCCGGTGTGGCCGTCCGGTTCTAGGCTCTTCAGTCTGGAACCGCGTGACCGCTACGGTCGCAGGTTCGAATCCTGCCTCGGGCATGGATGTGTGTGATGTCCTTAGGTTAGTTAGGTTTAAGTAGTTCTAAGTTCTAGGGGACTGATGACCACAGATGTTAACCCATTTGAACCATTTGCACAGAAGACGCCGTACTAGTAGTGCTAGTAGTACAGCGAGAAGAAACTTACTGTAAGCAACTATCAAAAACAGCAATTGCAGGCTCCTGAATGGTTCCGTAAAATCAGTATAAATGCGTTTCCATAGTCTAGATAGACTCGTTGCGATGGAGCTGACTGAATTTCCACACAAATTTGGCACCGAGTGTAGTTGTTCGTGTGAACCACGCCCCAATGGCATTCGTGCAATAAAGACAAGACTTACCTCTGCAAGAATTGGGAAATCATAACATTTACAGCGTCGTTCTCTGTTTTCCATAGCATAACACCATCCGTCACAGAAAGCACATCTCAATGCGAAAAGTACTGACGTGCTAATAGGTGGTGAATTTCTTTCAAACTCGTGGTCATCTATGGCGCATGTATTCCAAAACAACCTGGAGAGCTGTGTCAGAAGCAATGGCAGCGGCATCACGAAAATTATGAAGACTTTCAAAATCTTGTGACTGGATCTGAAAACATGATCCCTCAGGTGAATGAAATACTGTGTCGGTAACGACCAGTAAGCAAGACAACATGTCAGTGTTCGAATGTTGGACAGTGGGCCTGCACGATGAATCATACTGATAATTAGACAATATCAGAGCCCAACGTTGCAATATTTGCACTGTCCGAGGTGTGACAGACTTGGCGGGATTGAACATGACTGTCGAAGGCTGATGATATGTCAGCAAACAGAACTTACGGTTGCACAAATACTGTTGGAATTTCGTAATACCATAGAACGGCGAGCACCTCTTCTTCAAGCTGACTGAAGTTACACTGCGCTTTGCTAAGAGTTTTTTAGACAAAAGTAATAGTTTTGTCAGAAGAATAAATCTTACGGGAGAGCACAGCCAGATTGTGTAACAAGACGCACCCACAGCTACCACAACTCTGACAAAACGAATCAAAAGTCTGCGACTTAAAAAAGCGTCTTTCAGTTGCTGATATGCATTCTTGGGACCACACAACAGAAGCTTCTTTCTGGCCTAGATGCCTAAGCGGAGCAGCAATTTGCGCAGCGTTAGGAAGAAATTTGATATAATAAGTGAGCTGCCCCACGACTGATTAACGTTACGGGGTGCAGGCAGACCTCCAGTAGCGACCAAGTGCGATGTAGTAGGAGATACACTCTGTGTACTTATTAGGTGACCTAAATAGTTCAGTGACCTAATGACCTAAATAGTTCAGTGACCTAAATACACTCCTGGAAATGGAAAAAAGAACACATTGATACCGGTGTGTCAGACCCACCATACTTGCTCCGGAAACTGCGAGAGGGCTGGACAAGCAATGATCACACGCACGGCACAGCGGACACACCAGGAACCGCGGTGTTGGCCGTCGAATGGCGCTAGCTGCGCAGCATTTGTGCACCGCCGCCGTCAGTGTCAGCCAGTTTGCCGTGGCATACGGAGCTCCACGCTGTCGCGGCATACTGGTAGCATGCCGCGACAGCGTGGACGTGAACCGTATGTGCAGTTGACGGACTTTGAGCGAGGGCGTATAGTGGGCATGCGGGAGGCCGGGTGGACGTACCGCCGAATTGCTCAACACGTGGGGCGTGAGGTCTCCACAGTACATCGATGTTGTCGCCAGTGGTCGGCGGAAGGTGCACGTGCCCGTCGACCTGGGACCGGACCGCAGCGACGCACGGATGCACGCCAAGACTGTAGGATCCTACGCAGTGCCGTAGGGGACCGCACCGCCACTTCCCAGCAAATTAGGGACACTGTTGCTCCTGGGGTATCGGCGAGGACCATTCGCAACCGTCTCCATGAAGATGGGCTACAGTCCCGCACACCGTTAGGCCGTCTTCCGCTCACGCGCCAACATCGTGCAGCCCGCCTCCAGTGGTGTCGCGACAGGCGTGAATGGAGGGACGAATGGAGACGTGTCGTCTTCAGCGATGAGAGTCGCTTCTGCCTTGGTGCCAGTGATGCTCGCATGCGTGTTTGGCGCCGTGCAGGTGAGCGCCACAATCAGGACTGCATACGACCGAGGCACACAGGGCCAACACCCGGCATCATGGTGTGGGGAGCGATCTCCTACACTGGCCGTACACCACTGGTGATCGTCGAGGGGACACTGAATAGTGCACGGTACATCCAAACCGTCATCGAACCCATCGTTCTACCATTCCTAGACCGGCAAGGGAACTTGCTGTTCCAACAGGACAATGCACGTCCGCATGTATCCCGTGCCACCCAACGTGCTCTAGAAGGTGTACGTCAACTACCCTGGCCAGCAAGATCTCCGGATCTGTCCCCCATTGAGCATGTTTGGGACTGGATGAAGCGTCGTCTCACGCGGTCTGCACGTCCAGCACGAACGCTGGTCCAACTGCGGCGCCAGGTGGAAATGGCATGGCAAGCCGTTCCACAGGACTACATCCAGCATCTCTACGATCGTCTCCATGGGAGAATAGCAGCCTGCATTGCTGCGAAAGGTGGATATACACTGTACTAGTGCCGACATTGTGCATGCTCTGTTGCCTGTGTCTATGTGCCTGTGGTTCTGTCAGTGTGATCATGTGATGTATCTGACCCCAGGAATGTGTCAATAAAGTTTCCCCTTCCTGGAACAATGAATTCACGGTGTTCTTATTTCAGTTTCCAGGAGTGTAGTTGAATTTTCTCTGGAGGGAGGATCACTTTTCCTTGTTGCACTTTAAACCAGCTGCAGAAAGAACTTGAAGCAAACAGTGGAAATTTGCTAAATGTTTATCGTTCTACGCATTTGCGACGTGGCAAACGTTGAATCGGAAGCAGATTCTGAATGTAGCTCGCAACAACACATCCCGATAAATTTCAGTGCTTCTCTCACACAAATGATGACGAATGGCGTCTGTCAGCTTCTGTTGGCCTTCTGCTTCGTCATTGTTTTCACACAGCGCACCGCGACTTCCGATATCAGTATATTCTGTCTGTGCAAATTTGATGCAATTCAACAACAGTGAGAATGTGCGGAATGCTTATCGGTATTTCATGCAGCGCTTATTTGCTTCCACTGCGATGCACAAACCTTTTCTTCGTGTGCATCACGTAAGCCAAGCCCACAAAAGCGAGAGACGCAGAAAATAAGGACAACAGGAGGTCTCCCGATTTTTAGTTTTCTTGTACCAGATACGCATAATACTGAGATACAGTTCATCGAATCTCGATGGTCGTTTCCGTAAGAAATTAATGGGTTTCCCGTGCACTTTTTGATCTTGAACCTATTCTCAGTTTGATCTAATTTTTACCAAAGATCAGTCACATTGAAGTCATTACATATAGTTACGTATCATGCTGTAACCAGATGACAAACATGTTGACGTCACTTCCTGTCAAAAGCAACATCTAATTTCTGAAAATAATTTTAAGAAATAACCTTCTCCTTCAGCAATTCGCTTCCGGATGAAGCTCAGCGCTATATGAGAATGCGTATGTGGTGTTTTGTGGTATCTCATACGGTATTACAGCGGACTGGAAAATCATGTGCGAAAAGCGACAAGAAGATTTTTACTAGTGTTAGTTTTGAACTTATCTCACAGAGAACTACTATTCGCAAACAAAATATTGGTACAACTCTATCTGAGAAGACAAGGTTTCGCTGGTTAATAGGTTTACAGAAAAACGCCGAGCGTTGTTTTATTAGCCTCTAGTAACTATCTAGCTAAAAACAGTGCTTGAGACATTGTAAGTAAAATGTTCTTTTAGAAATATCACCTTCAAAAAAATCTCCAGTAATCTCACAAAAGAAAATAAATACAATTAAAATGTGTTGTTGAATTCGAAGCATTAGGTGAACTATGAGATGTTTCGTTCAAGACAAGAGTCCTCCACTTTGCATGAATCAACGAGTTGAATTGATTGATATCATTTGTTTGCATGCAGTTTCGCTGCATAAAAATCTCTTAACATTATTACCATTGCATCAGGAGCATCAGCTGCTGTTTTATAACACAAAGGTCGTAACAACAAATGTCGGGTATTTAAGCAGTGAATCAGTAGAATATAGTGCTAATACCTCGAGCTGCAAGAGAGCATTGAGCAGCAGGGAATGAAACCGCCGGAAGTAACCACACCACCACGACAATCATACATGACTTCTGAAACTCAAGTTACTTGAGAACAAACTTATTTTGTGTGGTCCCGAACCTCTGCCAGTCAAACAGGCGTACATACACGAAAAGAAAATAAATTGACACTTAGAAGTTTGTACCAGAATCACGCTATTGGCAGCTATTAGCACCATTCCAGAGCAAGATGTTTCCATCTTATTGAGCTAAAACAATGGTTCTCAATCTTTATTTGTTCACAGCACACTATACCGTGTAGCAAGTTCCCGTGACACACTAACGTACCAGATACCAGTAGCGAGAGGGCTAACTTGAGTCAGCAACAAGACGAAGTCTCCATGTAGCGCGCGCGCACAACTTCTCTTCACTAGTCGCTTATCTGTAGACTCGCAGTGCTTGTCGTGGCATATTTTGAGATCGCGTTTTAGTTACACACGTGCACGCATTGTCCGGCTAATGTATTAATTTTTTTAGTATGGATAAGTTTTAGATCAAAAGGAAAAAAAAAAAAAAACGTTGACGATGACTCAATGTCAGAAACCAATAACCTTCCAAATTTAAGTCTCGAGAAAGCGGTGTAACCTACCGGAACATTCCGTAAGTACCAAGATAATTATTTAAACTTTGGATTTACTTTCAGTGTACCTGAAACCTGTCCATTACCAGAATGTGTCATGTGCGGAGAAAAACCAAGAATATGATCCATGGTCCGTAGGAAAATCGAAAAGAGGTTTCAATAGCAAACATGATGATTCATCTGAGAAAGAAAAAAAAAATTTTTAACTGACTGATTTCGACAGCAGAAAAGAAAGCCAAGGGTATGGTACGAAGAGCAACTGTTTCTGAATAAGCACAAGTGGCCGTTATAAAGTCATAGAAATAGTAGCGAAAACATACAAACCCATATTATTGCATAGGACATAATTTTCTTAGATGTAAGGAGTAAGTTAGCTAGGTCACGTTCCATAATTTGCACAATAAATCGTAATGATGTGGAAGGGGTCATTTAACATTCACATCGGAAATTAATTTGAAACGAAAAAATTTGTAAAAAAAAAAGAACACTTAGAAGTTCTGATTTAATGCAGTTATGAGTTACTAATTCCTACTCACACTCTTTACACATTACAGTACCAGAAATTCTTCTGCGGAGTAAAAGGAATTGTCGAGGAGAGACCTTTGCAGTTTGTTTTCAAATTTTGCTTTGCTTTCTGTCAAACATTTTGTATCGCTGTGTAAGTTATCACAAATTTTAGTTGAAGCATTGTGTACCCTTTTTGCCTGAAGACAACCTTAGCATTAAGTAGTTAAATGTCATTTTCCCTTCTGAGATTGTAATTCTGTACATGATTGTTCCTTTTGAACTGCACTGGATTGTTTACAACAAACTTCATGAGGGAACAAATATACTGTGCAGCAGTAATCAGAATACCCAACTTCTTAAACGGATATTTACAAGGTGATCATGGGTGAAACATATTATTCTGATAGCAAGATTTGACCAATATGGCTTTCTTTCTTAAAGAAGAGTTACCCCAGAACATTAAACTATATGACATCATTGAACGAAAATATGCAAAATGTCAACTTACTGCTTTGCCTCTCTCAGGGATTTGCAATGATTCTAAGTACAAATGTTGTTAAACTAAGGTGTTTCAGGAGTTCCAAAATGTGCTTTTTACAGTTGAAATTCTCATCAGTATTGACAAACAAGAATTTTGAAGTTTCCAATCAATTTACATATTATTTCCTCAGCATATGTTACACTTATCAATGATGTAGAACACCAAGATGTGTAGAGCTGAATATGTTGCGTCTTTTTAAAAGAGCGGGTGAGATCATTTGCTGAAAACCAGCCAATGATTCTTTTAGGAACACTGTTTACTATTTCTTCTATAGTATTCTTGGATTGATTACAGTGCTATTGTCACTTGCAAAAAGAACTAGCTCTGCTTATTGTGTGTTAGACATAGAATCACTTACAAATGTGAGGAACAATAGTTGACCTAAGATTGAGCCTTGGAAACCCAATACGTGATTTCTACCCAGTGAGAATAATGTCCTTGAACTACATTGGTTGAATTAATAAGTACAACTTTATGCATACTCTTCATTAGTTAAGAAATTATCCATTGGTTGGTTATATCATCAGTTCTACAAAACTTCAATTTATCTAAGAGAATAATGTTATTCACACGGTCAAATGCCTTAGATAGGTCGCAGAAAATTCTTACCTGCGCTATTTTATTATTTAATGTTTCATAAATGTGATGATTGGACAGGTAAATAGACTCCCAGTAGAACAACCCTACTGAAATCCAAACTGTGATTTACTGAGGATATTATTGTAGAACCCCCCCCTCCCCCCATGAACCATGAACCTTGCCGTTGATGGGGAGGCTTGCGTGCCTCAACGATACAGATAGCCGTACCGGAGGTGCAACGACAACGACAAACTTGTGGTTCCTGAAGAGGGGCAGCAACCTTTTCAGTAGTTGCAGGGGCAACAGTCTGGATGATTGATCTGGCCTAACCAAAATGGCCTTGCTGTGCTGGTACTGCGAACGACTGAAAGCAAGGGGAAACTACAGCCGTAATTTTTCCCGAGGGCAAGCAGCTTTACTGTATGATTAAATGATGATGGCGTCCTCTTGGGTAAAATATTCCGGAGGTAAAATAGTCCCCCATTCAGATCTCCGGGCGGGAACTACTCAAGAAAATGTCGTTATCAGGAGAAAGAAAAATGGCGTTCGACGAATCGGAGCGAGGAATGTCAGATTCCTTAATCGGGCAGGTAGGCTAGAAAATTTAAAAATGGAAATGGATAGGTTAGAGTTATAGTGGGAATTAGTGAGGTTCGGTGGCAGGAGGAACAAGACTTTTGGTGAGGTGAATACAGGGTTATAAATACAAAATCAAATAGGGGTAATGCAGGAGTAGGTTTAATAATGAATAAAAAATAGGAAAGCGGGTAAGCTACTACAAACAGCATAGCGAACGCATTATTGTGGCCAAGATAGATACGAAGCCCACGCCTACCACAGTAGTACAAGTTTATATGCCGGCTAGCTCCGTAGATGACGAAGAGATTGATGAAATGTATTATGAGATAAAAGACATTATTCAGATAGTGAAGGGAAACGAAAATTTAATAGTCATGGGTGACTGGAATTCGATAGTAGGAAAGGGAAGAGAAGGAAACGTAGTGGGTGAATATGGAATGGGAGTAAGGAATGAAAGAGGAAGCCGCCTAGTAGAATTTTGCACAGAGGATAACTTAATCATATCTAACACTTGGTTCAAGAATCATAAAAGAAGGTTGTATACATGGAAGATGCCTGGAGGTATTGACAGGTTTCAGATAGATTATATAATGGTAAGACAGAGATTTAGGAACCAGGTTTTAAATTGTAAAACATTTCCTGGGGTAGATGTGGACTCTGACCACAATCTATTGGTTTGAACTGTAGATTAAAACTAAAGAGACTGCAAAAAAGTGGGAATTTAAGGAGATGGGACCTGGATAAACTGACTGAACCAGAGGTTGTAGAGAGTTTCAGGGAGAGCATTAGGGAACGATTGACAAGAATGGGAGAAAGAAATACAGTAGAAGAAGAATGGGTAGCTTTGAGAGATGATATAGTTAAGGCAGCAGAGTATCAAGTAGGTTAAAAGACGAGGGCTATAGAAATCCTTGGGTAACAGAAGAGATACTGAATTTAATTGATGAAAGGAGAAAATATAAAAATGCAATAAATGAAGCAGACAAAAAGGAATACAAACGTCTCAACAATGAGATCGACAGGAAGTACAAAATGGTTATGCAGGGATGGCTAGAGGACAAATGTAAGGACGTAGAGGCGTATATCTCTAAGGGTAAGATATATACTACCTAAAGAGAACTTTAGAGAAAAGTGAGCCACTTGTATGAATATCAAGAGCTCAGATGGAAACCCATTTGTGAACAAAGAAGGGAAAGTAGAAAGGTGGAAGGAGTATATAGAGGGTCTGTACAAGGGCGATGTACTTGAGGACAATATTATGGAAATGGAAGAGGATGTAGATGAAGATGAAATGGGAGATATGATACTTCGTGAAGAGTTTGACAGAGCAATGAAAGATCTAAGTCGAAACAAGGCCCCAGGAGTAGACAACATTCCATTAGAACTACTGATAGCCTTGGGAGAGCCTGCCCTGACAGAACTCTATCATCTGATAAGCCAGATGTATGAGACAGGCTAAATACTCTGACTTCAAGAAGAATATAATAATTCCAATCCCAAAGAAAGCAGGTGTTGACAGATGTGAAAATTACCGAACTATCAGTTTAATAATCCACGACTGCAAAATACTAACACGAATTCTTTACGGTCGAATGGAAAAACTGGTAGAAGCCGACGTCGGGGAAGATCAGTATGGATTCCGTAGAAATGTTGGAACACGTAAGGCAATACTGACCCTATGACTTACCTTAGAAAATAGATTAAGGAAAGGCAAACCTACATTTGTAGACGTAAAGAAAGCTTTTGACAATGTTGACTGGAATACTCTCTTGCAAATTCTGAAGGTGGCAGGGGTAAAATACAGGGAGCGAAAGGCTATTTACAATTAGTACAGAAACCAGATGGCAGTTATAAGAGTCGAGGGGCATGAAAGGGAAGCAGTGGTTGGGAAGGGTGTGAGACAGGGTGTAGCCATTCCCCGATGTTATTCAATCTGTATATTGAGCAAGCAGCAGTAAATGAAACAAAAGAAAAATTCGGAGTAGGTATTAAAATCCATGGAGAAGAAATAAAAACTTTGAGGTTCGCCGATGACATTGTAATTCTGTCAGAGACAGCAAAGGACCTGGAAGAGCAGCTGAACGGAATGGTCATTGTCTTGAAAGGAGGATATAAGATGAACATCAACAAAAAGAAAACGAGGATAATGGAATGTATTCGAATTAAATCGCGTGATGCTGAGAGTATTAGATTAGGAAATGAGACGCTTAAAGTAGTAAATGAGTTTTGCTATCTGGGGAGCAAAATAACTGAGGATAGTCGGAGTAGAGAGGATATAAATTTAGAGTGGCAATGGCAAGGAAAGCGTTTCTGAAGAAGAGAAATTTGTTAACATCGAGTATAGATTTAAGTGTCAGGAAGTCTTTTCTGAAAGTATTTGTATGGAGTGTAGCCATGTATGGAAGTGAAATGTGGACAGTAAATGGTTTAGACAAGAAGAGAATAGAAGCTTTCAAAATGTGGTGCTACAGAAGAATGCTGAAGATCAGATGGGTAGATCACATAACTAATGAGGAGGTATTGAATAGAATTGGGGAGAAGAGAAATTTGTGGCACAACTTGACTAGAAGAAGGGATCGTTTGGTTGGACATATTCTGAGGCATGAATGTTTCACCAATTTAGTATTGGAGGGCAGCGCGGAGGGTAAAAATCGCAGATGGAGAGCAAGAGATGAATACACTAAACAGATTCAGAAGGATGTAGGTTGCAGTAGCTACTGACAGATGAAGCTTGCACAGGATAGAGTAGCATGGAGAGCTGCATCAAACCAGTCTCTGGACTGAAGACCACAACAACAACATTATTGTAGCTCAGGTGAGACACAATGGTTGCCCAAAAAGTAATGCCCACATTTTTTTCTTCTACAATTCTTTATTGAACATAATGAGAGTTACACACCCTATTTTTCGACGTAATCTCCAACCTGTTCTTACCCTTCCTCCTGCGCGAAACAAGGGCGTGTATGCCCTGTCGGTAACAATCCTTGTCTTGGTGGCGAAGCTAGTGCTTCATGTGTGAATAACCTCGTCATCGTCCTCAAAATATCTTCCACGAATGGCATCCTTTAATGGCCCAAACAAGTGGAACTCCGAGGGGGCCAGGTCAGCGCTGTAGGTTGGATGGGGTAACAAAAATGGTTCAAATGGCTCTGAGCTCTATGGGACTCAACATCTTAGGTCATCAGTCCCCTAGAACTTAGAACTACTTAAACCTAACTAACCTAAGGACATCACACACATCCATGCCCGAGGCAGGATTCGAACCTGCGACCGTAGCGGCCGCGCGGTTCCACACTGTAGCGCGTAGAACCGCATGGCCACACCGGCCGGCGATGGGGTAACAGTTTCCGACCCTGTTTCGCGATGTGTTCAGCAGTCCTCAGACTTATGTGGGGCCGAGCGTTATCGTGTTGCAGCAAAACATCATCTGGGTTGCTGTGGCGCTGAAGTCGCCGGAAGCGCGTCTTGAGTTTTCTTAATGTGTTGACATGTGCTTCAGAATTAATGGTAACGCCTCTTGGCATCACGTCAATGAGAATCACACCTTCACTGTCCCAGAACACGGCGATCATGACAGAGCCCTGCTGCGGCTCGCGTTGGTGCTGTTGTAGGTTTCCGCTCTCTGTTGGAGGCCAGACGGTATCGTTTAGTTGGCACGGTTGCGGTTGTTTGTCTTCTTCTCCTGTTGACTGGCGCCACTCGGTTTCGCAAGCGTTACCTGTCCGCTAGTGGCATCAGCGGCGGTTATCGATATTTAGTAACTGTTTCCCTATCTTTGGGGCGACGTCGTTGCTTTTCCCGGGTCGTGTGAGTAGGCCAGTTGGGTTGGGGACTCAAAAATTATTCAAATGGCTCTGAGCACTATGGGATTTAACATCTGAGGTCACCAGTCCCCTAGAACTTAGAACTAATTAAACCTAACTAACCTAAGGGCATCACACACATCCATGCCCGAGGCAGGATTCGAACCTGCGACCAGGCGGGCACGCGGTTCCAGACTGAAGCGCCTAGAACCGCACGGCCACACCGGCCGGCCAGGTTGGGGACTCGGGAGGAGCCAGGTCCGCGCAGTGCCAGAACACGTCGGAACCGCTGGCGGCACGCATGGGCTGCCGGATGGAAGGGCTGTGGGCACGAGGGTGTACGACCTCGTCGTAAACTGGATCCAGCAAGCTTTAAGTTGAGTGCATTTCAATCCAAGTAGAGAAACCTCCACCATTGTGATATCTCGCGATTGTCCAGTGACTTGGGTTCGTGTTGCTCCTCGTAGTGTCGCCGAGGCGAAGAGCAGCGAGTGGAGTGCTTGGGGAAGGCGGATCTGATTAGCTTACCTCGACTTCTTATTACTATTTACTGCGTTCAACTTGTTACAATGTGTTTAGTTCAACCAGCGGCAATTTTTCTTGCCTGATGGCCGCTAACACCTCAGTTACCTGCCCTGGGCGTTAGTGTATGTAACGGCAGTGTACGTTTCCTCGCCTTGCCGCTGCTGTCCGGTAGGGCGTGTAGTTTTGACAGCTTTCTTGATTGTAGGCCGGTTGGTGATCCTTCTACTCTGGTGGTAGTGAGTCCTTTCTCGTTCCGGGTGCTCTAAACACAGTTTTCTGTGGGCGTTGTGCAGACCGCCGGTTCCGGCTTTGGCGTATTGTTCCATCGTTGCATTTGGTTTATCGGACGTCAGGTAGCTTCAGCAGGATTATTATTAGTCATTCGTTAGACTGCCACTAGTCTGAGTTACCATCTTGTGAAGTAAATGCAACTCTTGACTGCCTATCTCATCGCTCGCGAAAGTGTTTGTTGCCGGACCTTCTTAGAGGTCGAGATTCCTGGAGCACCGTCTGTGGCCCCTTGGTTCTTGAAGGCATGTGTGTTCTAAAAGGAGGTCTGATGGCCAGTAGTTCAGTGTAAAACTGTAACGCTCCTTCAATCCACGCCTTCTGCGGGTATAATCTGCCTCAGTACCTTTAAAGGAACTTATGTACTGGTACTTGTGTTTTATTATTGTATTATTTATTACAGTACCTTGTAATGCCTACATTAAAGGTTATATATGTCTAGTTAATAGTTCTGGTCGCCTTCTGGGATAAATCTAGCAGTGTAGCGTTCAGTGGATGTTAAGGGTTGTGTTACAAAGTTTAACATCATCTTATGTCACACATTTGATTAACAGTTGCTTGTTTTTTTTTTTTTTAAACTAACCTTTGCTATTGTATTTCCTGTTTTACAGCAGGTTTCTAAATTTTCCATGTTATTGCCGCCCCTGACGTGTAAGGCCTTCAGCCGTGATTGTGGCCATTTGCCTTAAAATTCTAATTTGGTATCTGTATTTACGCAGTAAGCCTTAAAACCTTACTTACTGCCATTCCTGCCGTTTGATGCCGTCTGTTGTGTTTATGACGACTTGTCTTTAATATTTCAATACCTGTAATTTGTAAGTTGCAGCGAGTTTTAAACAATTCTTAATTTATTGCCATTCCTGGCGTGTAAGGTCTTCTGCCCAGATCACAGTGTCTTGCTTTAAAACTTTATCTGCTGTATCTGTATTTAATGGTTATTTTCTAAATTGCAACTCACTGAAAACACTATTATTTACACAGTTGTTTATTCCATAATTAATAACGTGTGGTACTTTTTATTTATTGTTGAGTCTGGAATTACTGGTTGAAATCAAATTGTGTGTAATTGTTAAGAGCCAACCAATTGTAACCGTCCACAGTCGGAACCGAATCCTGCCTTCCCTTGACTACCACGTTTCAATGACCTTTCCCGCGGAAGCACTTCCTTTGAAGTTTTTTTTAGGGGGGGGGGGGATCGGGAATGGCGCCATTCCACCGATTGGCGTTTTGTTTCGGGCTCTAAATGGTGAACCCAGGTTTCATAACCAATCACAATCCGGGACAAGAAGGCCTACTCCTCAGCTTCAAAACGTTTCAACAAATCAAAACAAATGTTTTTTCTGGGCAATTTGTGATCCACCGTTACACACTGCACCCATCTTGCACACACTTTTGAATATCCAAGAATGCGGAAAATTGCATCCACACTTCCTTCGCTGATTGACAGATGTAGCGCCAACTCAAAGAAATGTTCAAAAGTGTGTGAAATCTTATGGGACTTAACTGCTAATGTCATCAGTCCCTAAGCTTACACACTACTTAACCTAAATTATCTTAAGGACAAACACATACACCCATGCCCGAGGGAGGACTCGAACCTCTGCCGGGACCAGCCGCACAGTCCATGACAACAGACAACTGCAAAGACGTAATGCGTCTGTCCTCGCCGAATGGCAACATCAGCTCGCTGCAACATGTCAGGTATGACAGCCATAGAAGGTAACCCCGACCACAGCAAATCGTGGAGCTCTGCAAAATCGCCTTCTGATGACCTCTCCCTCCGTGCCCAGCGACCAACTGTACTTCTGTCGACAGCAGATGCTCCTTAGACTTTGACAAGCGTTTGTGAATATTCCCCACAGTGTTTTTCTGTGTAGTGAGAAATTCGTTGATGGAACGTTACTTGTAACGTACATCACGTACAGACGCCACTTTGAAACTGTCCTTCAGCTACCTTATCTGTCGGAAGTGACGGAAACTTCACGCGCTCACTCAGGAGACTTCAAAGAATACATACGTAACGTTTCGCGTTCGTAGCATTATTTTCGACTGAGAAAAGAAATGCGGTGCATTACTTTCTGGGCGACCCTCGTACTATTCTAGAATGCATCACCTACTCAAAAAGTGTGTAAAATGATGTAAGCAGTGACAGAGGTCGGTATTTATTGACTTATCTCCTATTACCTTTCTTAAAGAGGGTTTTGACAATGGCTATTTCAGTCTCTCTCTAAAAATACTTTGAGTTAGTGATGCATTAAATATTTCAGATAAGATAGAGCTTATTATGTGGGAACGCCATCAAAACTAGATGAGCCTTTATTTGCAGAAACAATATAGTTTTCGTAATTTCAGAAGATGTCGGTGCTACATTCATATGGTTGTATTGTTTGAGAGCTACTTTATTAACATACTACCGTGATTTTTTTCCTGAACTGTTCGTCCCAATACTTTCTACTATATTTAAGAAATGATTATAAAATGCATTTGCTATCTGCGACCCATCATTTATAGCCATTCCATACAGTTCAGTATTGATGTTATACTGTTCTGTAGCTGACTGTTCTGTCTCTCGTTTCACTACATTCTATTATCTTTAAGTCTGCTGTCGGAATTGCTGATTTCAGACATTATATGCATGTTCCTTGATTTTTAATAACATTTCTCAGTCATTTTGAGTATATTTTATAGTGTGCAACTACTGTGGAACCTCTACTTGTTCTTGTCACAGATACCTTTCCCTTTTCCTTTCACAATATATTTTAATCCCTTTAGAGTTCCATGGTTTTTATGTGGTTGTTTAATGACCTTTCTGACACTTGGAAAACTATTTTCAAATAATGGTATGCATTTGTCACGGAATAAATTAAATTTAATGTTAGCGTTTGGTTCATTTGTGGAACCTCTACTTGTTCTTGCCAACAAATACCTTTCCCTTTCCCTTTCACAATATATTTTAATCCCTGTAATGTTCCTTGGTTTTTACATGGTTGTTTAATGACCTTTCTGACACTTGGAAAGCTATTTTCAAATAATGGTAAGAATTTGTCACGGAATAAATTAAATATTATGTTAGCGTTTGGTTCATTATAAATTTCGTTTCTTGTAACCTATTTCTAAAAGCATTTGTCCTGGAATCATTAATATTCTAATTGATTTCTACTTAGGAGTGCTGATACTATAAGTCACTATCTTATTTATTCTAAGTAACTGTGCACCATTATCAGAGAGAGCATTTTTTACTGTGTAAACAGTTATTTTCTTGCTTTGAACTTCACCAAAGAAACATTACCTATTAGGATCCTGCTGTCTTTGTCCACGTGTGCTCTAAAGTTAATTACTGAGATCAAATTGTAGGATGCAAATAAAGTTTCCAGATCATTTTTCCTACACAAAATCCTTTAGAAAATTTACGATGAAGTCATCACAGACTATTAATTGCTTGCTGCTGTGTGACAGACACCATAATAAGGAATCCAGGTTCCTCATAAAGTGTTCAAAATTAACCAGTGGGGATTGGGATAGAGTTACAAGTAAAAGAGAACTATTTTTCAATGTTAACTCACAAGCACAAACTTCTATGTGCTGATCACTACAAAATCTACTTGTCTCAGTGTTCTTGAACTTGCGTCCTGGCTTAATGTATGTAAAACTTCCTTCCCCTATTGGTTCTTCATGAGCAAGCTGCTAGAGTGTAATCTTCAAGATGTAACTTATCCAGTCCTGTGGTTATATGGTTCTCAGAGAAGCACAGGATGTCTCTTTTCAGAGCTATCTACGTTTTCCAAACGGACAAGAGGCTCTTCGTCCTTACTAATCACTCCTCTAATATTCTGATGAAAGAAGTTAACCTTTTCTGTGCATTCTTAATACACTTTGTGGGACTCTTCTGTTATTTTGATTTCTTTCAAAGCAGCGCAACTGAATGCCGATTATAACCTGAAAAATATCCTCTGTTCATACGCCTCACAGCAGTGTTAATTCAGGGCCGGCCATGGTACTGTAGGACCTCCTCAGAACTCACATTTGCTACTCCTGTTTCATCGAGGTCACACCTATTGCTGTTAAGTTCTGTCCTTGGCCAGACTGTTAACTAGCCTTCCCACTAGAATAACCTGATACATTTTGCCAAAATGTTTGCACAGATTCCCTGTGTCATCTGTCAGTGGCTAAGGCTAGTACTTGGCTTCACAATACTTGCAATCTTGTACCCTGTTCCTAATTTCTCCTGAACAATCTGGCCTACACTACTCCCATTGCTACTACATAGCAGCAAGACTCGTTTTTTAGTACCCTTTAGAGGTACCAACCTGCACTTCATTTTTTCCCCTGAAGTCTACTGCACCCTACTGTGATCTACAGCTGGCTGAGGCGCCTCCCCTCCTACTTCAGATAACAAGTCAAATTTATTCGATACCGTAAGCTCAAATGCAGATGAAGATCTGTTCTCTTTTCATCCAGAACCTACAGTTCCATGGTAGAACCCCGGCTGAGTTCCCCTTTAATTCCTCACTACAGCCATCCAAATGAAATTCCAACCCACAATCTACACATACGACTCCCACCTTGACTATCCCATGGCAACATTCACACTTATCACGCATTGCAACACAGATTGCGATACGCTTGAGAATAGAGTTAAATCATGTAGCACACTTTACACTACACGAATTTTCGTTATCTTTCCAGCCGCAAAAATTAGGCCTATAGGTTAGCACTTGCGGGTGTATGATATAACGTAAACAGTTAATTATTTCCGCTTACAACAAGAACGCAATACTCATTCACCTACAGTATCTTTTCATTAACTTAATCACAGTAGTGTGTTACTTTGAATGAAGCTTTAATGAACGCTAATGTAAACAAATTACTAGTGCAAAAGTTTCTAAATCAAAGAACTTAAGATTTAGGCTACTTTCTGGAAATATGAACTTAATAATGAATCGCTATATTTAAACTGCTACAAACAGAACAGGAAATAGCGAAATCGATGTCATGTGACGGTGCCGAGTAGAAAATATCTTTGCTTCCATTGTCAAACGATGCAATTTCCCGGCGAATTAATGACATATCTTGACATTCAATGCAATGTCCAGAAAAGCTAAGTGACGGTCGTGGATTATCACTACAGCTCGACGACTCAGTTGATATACAGTAAGTAAGAAATGGTAATTACTGAGCTTCGTAAGATTTGTTGATAATGATTCGACTACTGAACAATTACCTTCGTGCACTGAACTGTGCTCACAGTCAACAGGTTCAGATGCGTATTATTTTGTATCCAGCTCCTTGGAACAAAGTGGACTGTCCTGGAAAAGCTGTCTTTCTGTTAGTATAAACTGTGCACTAGCAATGGATGGAAGATTCAAAGCAATCGTTGCAAAACTGAAACAAGATTTTCCTGAAGTAGGTTCAGCAGATTACTTCATTATTTAATTTCTTTCATCATATTAGATGTTTCAGGAAACTCTGCAACTGTGTCATTTATGATTTAAATGATGAAATTCACAAATGCACTTGCAAATGAGAATAAATTCCCGAAATGCGTTGTGCTAAGCATCAAAACATAAGTAACTGGTGCAGTTTTCATTATTTAAATAAAGATTGCCTCATACATTGTGAGGCTCTGGCGGTGAAGACTATTTCAACAGAATTTAAAAGTGTATTAAATTCTAAATTTCGTTAAGTCTAGGGCTCTTCACCCCCAAGCAAGTTGCGTCTCGTCATCCAAGACGCGTGTATTTTTCTTTATTGTTGGACAATGGAAAATACAGAATGATCTGTAACAATATTATTAAAGGAACGTTGCCACTCACGAAAGGAAAGTTGCCACGCACCATATAGCGGAGATACTGAGTCGCGGATAGGCACAACAAAAAGACTCTTACAATTGAAGCTTTCTGCCATTAAAGCCTTCGTCAACAATAGAAGACAGACACACATACACATATGTGTGTCTGTCGTCTATTGTTGACGAAGGCCTTAATGGCCGGAAGCTTTAATTGTGAAAGTCTTTTTGTTGTGTCTATCTGCGTCTCAGCATCTCCGCTGTATGGTGAGTGGCAGCTTTCCTGTCATAATACTGTTCCTTTATTGTTCAGCTGTTTCAGATAGTGTATTCTGATTCATAGTTGGCTTCCTTGTTTCCCAGTAAACTGCCATTACTGAATGTTTGAACCGACACGATTATTGGCATTCTGACATTATCGCTCGTCTGACCCTACTCATATGTTTGCGTTTCGCTGTTTTTGCAGCTGTGACGCGACGTGAGTGCGAGTGTTCGGCCGTAAAATACAGAGATTAATCGTACAAGAGTTCAAATAAGTGCATTTCTCGTTTTCTGCGTAGTTAAATAGAATTCACCAATTTTACATTTATATCATATTTTCTCCTTGAAAGTAGCATGGCTGTTCCTTTTTCCTCATACAGAATGCCTAAAATATCGGCTGATGAAATTGTTGCGGAGTTATTTCGCGAAGACGGTGATGACGCTGTAGAAGGGTTCTCTGATTTTGAAAATGCTGGTGTCGCAGAAAATGAACACGATACTGATACATACAGTTCTGCTGCTTCTGGTGATGAAACGGTGACTGTGAAAAATGACTCATTTTTTTCTTAGCAGAGATAGCAAAATCAAATGGAACGAACAGCTATTTAGTCAATGGGGCCGTGCCAAAAATAACAGTATTATTGCCACACATTCACCTGGAGCTGTAGATACAGCGAAGGGAGTAAAGCCACCAGAGTAGGTCTCCTTCCTTTATTTCGACAAGAATATAATTAACTGATTAGTTATGCACACTGTTATGTACAACATGAAAATCACCGCAAATTTTGAGACGAGTCCTGACGCTGAAGTTACAGATCGAGTTGAAATGAGGCGTCTGGGCTTATTACTGTTTGCCGGCCAATAATGCCATACAATCATCTCATTAGAGTGTTTGTTGGAACCTACAGTTTCCCATGTCTACCTCAGGGATATGTGGGGGGAGTACGGATCTAAAATTTTTTCCCTGGCCATGTCAAAGATTTCTGCTGTTACATCGCTCTATTGGATTTGGTAACACCAGTGACCGAGATGAGAGAAAGAAGACTGACAAGTTGGCCGTTAGTCGCGAATTTTTGTTATCAATAGGGAAAAATTTTATGAAATCCTACACCCCAGAAAAATATTTGACATCTTATGAGCAAATCATTCCATTTCTGGATCGTTGCTCATTTAGGCAGTATTTGCCTTAAAAATCGTAAGAAATATGGAATGAAAGTGTTCGCTTTGGTAGATTCTAGAACATTGTACTTGCAGGTTTGAGGTGTAAGCAAGTATGCAGCCTGATGGTTCATTCAGGCATTCTATAGTCCTACAGATGTTATTCAAAGACATTAGAGATTCAGGAAGGAATATAACCGTGGCTAGCTAGTATACAGGTGTCTAGCTGACCAGAACGTTACTGTCCGTGAAACTGACTTCGGAGGGAACATTACAGAACACATAATGGTGAAGTTGCTGTTGAGTTTCTGCCCAGTAAACAAATAAATCACAAACTATTCTATATTTCGGGCAACCGCAGCTGTCGAAAGGAATGTTGTTCAGAAGAATTCCGCTCACAGCAGGAAACGTTAGCGACAGCCCCAGACATTTGCACAAGCCCCGCCCATTTACCCCCCTCCACACCTACCCTCCGCCACACCAACCAACAGCGCATCAATATGATCTTTGGTAGTCCTCGTCGCTGTCGTGTTTTTGTTCGTCGCCTTTTGTTTTACCGCGGTTGTTCATACAAGCAGTGTTGTGCTGTTAGTACTTTTTAGCATTTTGTGTAATACAATCTTGACTGTTGTGGCCAACTGTTGTCAAAACTGATATCTAACAGACATTAAAGTACGATACGATGTGTTGGAATGACACTGACGAAATTATGTACATATGTTTAACAATAGGCAGCTCTAAAGCTCTCAAACACTGAAGAAGAACTCAAAGTAATCTCGTGTCTGCTATAAGCAAGCAGTCATAAGAGTTCACAAGTAAAAATTCACCCATTACACAGGCAAATATTAATGAAGAATGTCACTGTATAAATATCTGACTGCTTGCATTAGCATTTCTACATTATCCCACTCTTATATTCTTTTGTCTTAATGAGGTAACAGAAACAAACCAAGACATCGACTTTGCCTTGTTTATGCACAACATTGAGTTTAGACAATCGAGATAATGGACAGCATCCTTGGCGATATTACCAATTAATATTTCCCAACAGAACTTCTTACACTACGCGAGGTGACGGAAATTTGCGCTCACTGCAGTTAACAAATTGCAGATTTTTTAAATATAGTTCAGATGAAAGCTCATGAAATAAAAAGACAGTGTGGATACCATTTTTATTTTTCATTCTTATTGATGATTTTTCAACTCGCATATTCAATGAACATATTTCTAATTCTTTTCACAATGGTACCGGAAAAACTGTATTTCGTACTAACTACTGATTTTCTCCCTTGTTATGACTAGTACATCTGTGATACGAACAACTTTGATGTTGGAACATGCGGCAGACCATGCGCGGAGCTTAGGTTATGGATTGGTGTGGAGGGGGGTGATTGGGCGGGACTTGTGCACCGTCCGGGGCTGTCGCTAACGTTACGTGCTCACAGCTCGTAGAATTGTTGATTGAAACACGACCGGCTTCACCGCTTTAGGCCGCATCGTCCAGTGAAGCTACTTGGTTAAAAGCAGAGTACAGTGTCATCATTCTTTAAGGATATTAAAATTACTAAATGAGTGTCTAAAATATATTTACAATACTAAAAAATCATTGATATACCTATCTCCTATTCAGAGAATGTCGTCAATGTTATGGCGAGCAAAAGGTAATGAAGTGCCCCATTCTTTAAAATTTGCCTGCATCAGTATAACAGGAGGGCAGTTCAGTGCAGGGCAAGGCAAAAGCGGCCCGCACAGACGACGCATCGGACATTCCATTTCGCAAAACGTTGGGGAATTCAGTCGAGAGTGTGTCGAGAATACCAGATTTCAGGCATTACTTCTCAACACGTTTCCGTCGAGTTCTCGGTGCTAACAGACAACTAGCACATGCGTGAAATAATCCCAGAAATCAATGTGGGACGTACGACGAACGTATCCGTGAGGATAGTGCGGCAAAATCTGCCGTTATTGAACTATGACAGCAGACCATCGATGCGATTGCCTTTGCTAACAGCACGCCTGCAGCGCCTCTCCTGGGCTCGTGACCATATTGGTTGGACTTTAGGCGACTGCAAAACAGTGGCCTGGTCAGATGAGCCCCGGTTTCAGTTGGAAAGAGCTGATGGTAGTAGGGTTAGTGTGTGGCGCAGACCCCAAGAAACCACAGATTCAAGCTGTCAACAATGCACTGTCCAAACTAGTGGTGGCTCAATAATGATTTGAGTAGTGTCTACATGGGATGGATTGGGTCCTCTGGTCCATCTGAACTCACTGCCTGGAAATGGTTATGTTCGGCTACCTGGAAACCATTTCCAGCCATTTATGGACATTATGTTCCCAAACAACGACGTCATGTCACCGGGCCACAATTGTTCACAACTAGTTAGAAGAACATTGTGGACAATTCCATCGAATGATTTGGCCATCCGGATCGCTCGATATGAACACATCGAACATTTTTGGGACCTAATCGGGAGGTTAGTTCGTGCATAACGTCCTGCACTGCTACTATTTTCACAATTATGGACCGCTGTAGTAGCGGCATGTCGTAATATTTCTGCAGGGGACTACCAACGACTTGTTGAGTTCATGCTACGTGGAGATCCTGCACTACGCCGGACAAAAGGATGTCCGACGCGACATTAGAGCTTTTGACGCCTTAGTTTGTATTGCGTTGTTCTTTTTTAAAAATAAATATTCAGTGAAATTACTTCGATTACTTTTATTAACAACGCCATAGACTCTGAGAAGTAACGTGGCGAACCTAGCCAATCTCGGAACCGACTGAGTTAGAGCAATGATTCGTCCAAATGCGCTCTTGGAAATGAACTCTGACGATCTACAAACCTAGTAAAGTTTTTATTATCATCGTCATTCAAACACAAGCGCAGCTGCAGCTGCAAAGTTCAGTGCTGACAAACCTAACCTATGTCATCAGTTTAGCGTTTCACCTCGTAAATCGAGAACTGGTTCCTGCCGTGACACTGACCATGCAAGTTGTAGTTTGTGGAAGATCGCTAAGAGCTGAACCGCTAAGAGCTGATAGTGTTCGAGAATGTCGCAGGCCCACGAAGCCGTGGGCTCAAGTTGTCAACAAGGCACAGTGCTAGCTGGTAGGGGCTCCATAATGCTGTGAGATATGTTTACGTGGAATGGAGGGGGCCCTGTGGTACAGCTGAACCGATCATTGATTGGAAATGGTTATGTTTGGCTACCTGGAGACCATTTGCAGTAATTTATGGAACCACATTTTTTTAGCGATTAGTTTGAAGAAGGTTCTGGAATACGAGCGAATGATTTGGCCAACCAGATCGCCCGATGTGAATCCGATGGAATATTTATGGGATATAATCGAAAGATCAATTTGTGCAAAAAATCTTTCACGGGCAACGCTTTCGCTATTATGGACGGCAGGGGAGGCAGCATGGCTCGGTATTTCTGCTGAGGACTCCCGAGAACATTAGAGTCCATGCCAAGTCCACTTTCTGAACTGCACCGGTCAAAACGATGTCCGACACTGTGTTAGGAAGTATCCCATGACTTTTGTCACTTTAGTGTAATCCAGTGAACTCTATATCCATTATGCCAAACTACCAGATGAATGCGAGCTGCTCAGAGTACGTACTCTTGACATATGAAACTAGCACCTCATGCTGTAGCAAAAACTGAACTTATACTTTCAAACTGCACAGTCAGCACAACAGCAAGGCAGCGAATGATAGTCTGCAACGGACTACTCCGAGGAACTGGGTGATCAGAACACCAAGTCCTCTTTACTCAGCCAAAACTCTCTTTGGGTGGACGGCAGCAAGCTTGAAGCCAATGTGACGAACTTAAATATATCTCGAGCATGAAAGTAGAAGGGAACGCTGTAAATTTTCCCTGGTATGGTGTACAAAAAAGCATAAATAATTTATAAGGTTGGTACCAAGTTTGAACAGTCTTTTATTTTCCGTTGATGAAGCATACACAGGGTCTTGAATGGGAGGCGATCCAGAGGATTGACCGAACACGAAATACTGTTGAGAAAGCCTAAATTTTTCACGTTTCATAGGAACCCAAAAACAGGATTCTTATTGACATCCATGCTAATAGATACTTTCTGCATCTCAAGTGCGTTTTTGGAGGCAAAAGCAGGTTTGAGACCACGCGTCAGGAATTAACTACCGGAAAACGTAACTACAGAATACGCCGAGCAGGCCCTGGGAAGCACACCACGATGCCTCCGAACTCTTGAGCGAAGCTTTTCTGTCGTACACGACAGTGACCATAGGTAGGCCAGGAATCCGCTTACTTGCGAGAGAACCTTTTAGTCACCACCCGACAGTCCGCACTGCTTGGTTTGATTTAAGAAATAAATGTAACTGAACTGATTACAGACTCGTGAAGCGATCTGTACTAGACGTGTTACAGACCTGCTCCTTGATTCGCAATACCTCTGTTGTGTATTTACAAAAGAATTATGTTCCTTACATTGACAGACATAGAATATAAACGTTTACTTGTTCTGTTTAATATTAGCTTTAATTTGGAGTAACAGTTCGTAAGTTAATGATTACACTAATACTTCCCATACAATCCCTTTCGCTAAAACAAATTAGCAACCACCCAGTAGTTAAATATTGTGGATACGACTCACTACCTGAAGGTCAAGAGTAATCTTTCATCTATGCCTATTGGTTTCCTTATGTGTGTAACTTTATAGGTTTACTTGTCACATTTACAAATGTCGTTGGTTCAAATGGCTCTGAGCACTATGGGACTTAACATCTGAGGTCATCAGTCCCCTAGAACTCAGAACTACTTAAACCTAACCAACCTAAGGACATCACACACAGTCAAGCCCGAGGCAGGATTCGAACCTGCGACCGTAGTGGTCGCGCGGTTCCAGACTGAAGCGCCTAGAACCGCTCAGCCACACTGGCCGATCATATGTCGTCAAATGTTGTTTTGACGTTCGTGTATGTTTATAGATAATATCCTCCTGACTCCGAAATTCTGAATAATGATGGAAGCGTTCTTTGTACATTTTGAGATCGACGTCTTTAGGTAACGTTCCATGCAGATCATTTATAATACCAGACAAACATTACCGACGGACAAAAGCAATTCACGTTCTGCTTCAGTCATTCCACTACTGAATGAACTGTATTTGTGTTTTCCACTCACACTGACGAACGATCTGTATTACGAAACGCTTTTTGTCACGGCGCGAGCGGTGAACGTCGATCGGTCGCTCGCGCGATGACCATCCAGTTGTGGCTCCTGCGACGCGCTGGCCGCTGCGGGCATCGCCGTACAGCTGACGCTCACGACAGATGCATTCGAGCGGCTCCCACAAAGCTACGGTTGCCAGATTCAAAACCAGAAAAGCCTTGCCCGATTGTATATTTAACTGGCATTTTCCTCTAAAAGTCGGACTATCTATTTTAAATACGCTACTGGCCATTAAAATTGCTACACCACGAAGATGACGTGCTACAGACCCGAAATTTAACCGACAGGAAGAAGATGCTGTGATATGCAAATGATTAGCTTTTCAGAGCATTCACACAAGGTTGGTTCCGGTGGCGGCGCCTACAACGTGCTGACATGAGGAAAGTTTCCAACCGATTTCTCATACACAAACACCAGTTGACCGGCGTTGCCTGGTGAAACGTTGTTGTGATGCCTTCTGTAAGGAGGAGAAATGCGTACCATCACGTTTCCGACTTTGATAAAGGTCGGATTGTAGCCTATCGCGACTGCTGTTTATCGTATCGCGACATTTCTGCTCGCGTTAGTCGAGATCCAATGACTGTTAGCAGAATATGGAATCGGTGGGTTCATGAGAGTAATACGGAACGCCGTGCTGGATCCCAACGGCCTCGTATCACTAGCAGTCGTGATGAAAGGCATCTTATTCGCATGGCTGTAACAGATCCTGCAGCCACGTCTAGATCCCTGAGTCAACAGATGGGGACGTTTGCAAGACAACAACCATCTGCACGAACAGTTCGACGACGTTTGCAGCAGCATGGACTGTCAGCTCGGAGACCATGGCTGCGGTTGTACTTGACGCTGCATCACAGACCGGAGCGCCTGCGATGGTGTACTCAACGACGCACCTGGGTGCACGAATGGCAAAACGTCATTTTTTTGGATGAATCCAGGTTCTGTTTACAGCATCACGATGGCCGCATCCGTGTTTGGTGTCATCGCGGTGAACGCACATTGGAAGCGTGTATTCGTCATCGACATACTGGCGTATCACCCGGCATGGTGGTATGGAGTGCCATTGGTTACACGTCTCGTTCACCTCTTGTTTGCATTGACGGCACTTTGAGCAATGGATGTTACATATCAGATGTGTTGCTACCCGTGGCTCTACTCTTCATTCCATCCCTTCGAAACCCTACATTTCAGCAGGATAACGCACGACCGCATGTTGCAGGTCCTGTACGGGTCTTTCTGGATACAGAAAATGTTCGACTGCTGCCCTGGCCAGCACATTCTCCAGATCTCTCGCCATTTGAAAACGTCTGGTCAATGGTGGCCGCGCAACTGGCTCGTCACAATACGCCAGTCACTACTCTTGATGAACTTTGGTATCGTGTTGAAGCTGCATGGGCTGCTGTACCTGTACACGCCATCCAAACTCTGTTTGACTCAATGCCCAGGCTTGTTATGGCCAAAGGTGGTTCTTGTGGGTACTGATTTCTCAGGATCTATGCACCCAAATTGCCTGAAAATGTAATCACATGTCAGTTCTAGTATAATATATTTGTCCAATGAATACCCGTTCATCATCTGCAGTTCTTCTTGGTGTAGCAATTTTAATGGCCAGTAATGTAGAAATACAGTAGAATAAATTGGGTGTTTCCAGTTTTTTGCCGGCATCTCGTGGTCGTGCGGTAGCGTTCTCGCTTCCCACGCCCGGGTTCCCGGGTTCGATTCCCGGCGGGGTCAGGGATTTTCTCTGCCTCGTGATGGCTTGGTGTTGTGTGCTGTCCTTAGGTTAGTTAGGTTTAAGTAGTTCTAAGTTCTAGGGGACTTATGACCACAGCAGTTGAGTCCCATAGTGCTCAGAGCCATTTGAACCATTTTGAACCAGTTATTTTGCGAGTATTAATTATCAATTACAGTTAGTTCTTTGGTACATGAGCCTTAAAATTTCTTAAAAAGTTCATCAAACTGCTTTTTAATTTACCAATTATGATAGCAACTAAGCGCTCAATCATCTTAATTGCTCAGTCTTCCTCCTAAAATAAGTTTATGTCAAAATAAACAAAACGTTCTTCATTCAACAAGATAAACAGTTATCTATTCTTCTGGAATCGGAAGGCACGAAACAAGAGAGCTGACAAAGCATAAACGCTCTTTGTTGCTGGTCACGTTCAAATATTATCGAATGATTTTAAACGGTCCCTAATAGTTCCATCATGCACACCAGAGCAAAAACTGCGGTCACACTGCGCTCCAAAGAGGTGCGATCGCATTCAGTGGGCTTGTCAGCCCTTAATGTCCTTAGAGACGGATTAAATCGTCCGGCGGGTGTCAGCAGTGCCAAGAAAGTCGTCCTCATTGCACTGAAACTGTCGTTTTCGACCGCGAAATGTATGGGAATCAACGCCCCAAGGGTAGGGATGGTGTCAGTGCAACCTCCTGAGATGTCCGAAATGCTTCCTTTGGCAACTCATAAGAAAACTGCGTGATTTCAATGCTGGACGTTGCAGTTGTGACCTCCATCACAGAGGCGTCAAAAGAATGGGTGAAATATGGATAACATGGAGTGTGACGGCCTCCGCATCGAGTGATATGTCCACGATGGCGCTGGGCAGAACTGTGGTGAAATTTGGTGCCGACGTGACATCCTTAACCCACCTGGCACCTGACGTGATCTTCCGTGCTCTGGCCTTTCTTTTCTCCTGTGTGAAGACCGAGGTTGATATCTCAGGGCGCCTACCTTTTGCACCATTTCATATGAAGGTTGTGAGCATCTTTCAGTCAAATTTCAAATTTATGCAACTCAATGAGAGACAGGTACAGGGTATCGTTCAAGTAATTCTTTAATTTTGTTGGGCAGTATATAAGGTGTACCTCCGTATTCCCCTTCATACTTTCTCGTCGCACTTGGGTCGGTAGCCAGGAGCCACCCTTAGTTTTGCGTTCTCTGCTTCAGCGCTAAAAAGCCAAAAGATGCCGGACTGGCGGGACTTGTGTACATTTTGCCGGACACGTCCGTGAAAAGCTGGACATGTCGGCCTAAAGCTGGATCTGGCAATCCTACACGAAGCTGCTGTGTTTGCGGCTAATATCAACGCGTAAGAAAAATGAGTTTCCGATTTTCTTGCAGAACCCATATTTTGAAAATTCAAGAGAGAAGAGTCCCGTGAAATTTTTCGAATTAATGGCAAAGAAAAATCAATGCTTAGATGTACCATATAGTGACGGAGGGTTGATTAAATTATGCGCGATGAAGTTACCATTGAAATACCAGCTATCATTAGTAGGTCGCGGAGGCAATGACGTCGAAGCATTTAAAGGTATTCTAAGGGAACTAGAGTTCATATTTTCGGAAGATGACGGAAGAAAAAGGCGAAGGGCACGTGAAAACGAAAGCAAAAAGCAGTGGAATCCACAAGACACAGTACGAAGAAACAATAATTACGAACCACGTGATAACTTCGCACCAAGAAACAACAATAGATTTCAACAAAGAACCGGTTATGGATTTAGAAGAGAATATGACATCAAATTCTGAAGGTGGCAGGGGTAAAAAACAGGGAGCGAAATGCTATTTACAATTTGTACAGAAACCAGATGGCAGTTATAAGAGTCGAGGGACATGAAAGGAAAGCAGTGGTTGGGAAGGGAGTAAGACAGGGTTGTAGCCTCTCCCCGATGTTATTCAATCTGTATATTGAGCAAGCAGTAAAGGAAACAAAAGAAAAATTCGGAGTAGGTATTAAAATCCATGGAGAAGAAATAAAAACTTTGAGGTTCGCCGATGACATTGTAATTCTGTCAGAGACACCAAAGGACTTGGAAGAGCAGTTGAACGGAATGGATAGCGTCTTGAAAGGAGGATATAAGATGAACATCAACAAAAGCAAAACGGGGATAACGGAATGTAGTCGAATTAAATCGGGTGATGCTGAGGGAATTAGATTAGGAAATGAGACACTTAAAGTAGTAAAGGAGTTTTGCTATTTGGGGAGCAAAATAACTGATGATGGTCGAAGTAGAGAGGATATAAAATGTAGACTGGCAATGGCAAGGAAAGCGTTTCTGAAGAAGAGAAATTTGTTAACATCGAGTATAGATTTAAGTCTCAGGAAGTCATTTCCAAAGTATTTGTATGGAGTGTAGCCATGTATGGAAGTGAAACATGGACGATAAATAGTTTGGACAAGAAGAGAATAAAAGCTTTCGAAATGTGGTGCTACAGAAGAATGCTGAAGATCAGAAGGGTAGATCACATAACTAATGAGGAAGTGTTGAATAGGATTGGGGAGAAGAGACGTTTGTGGCACAACTTGACCAGAAGAAGGGATCGGTTGGTAGGACATGTTCTGAGGCATCAAGGGATCACCAATTTAGTATTGGAGGGCAGCGTGGAGGGTAAAAATCGTAGAGGGAGACCAAGAGATGAATACACTAAGCAGATTCAGAAGGATGTAGGTTGCAATAGGTACTGGGAGATGAAGAAGCTTGCACAGGATAGAGTAGCATGGAGAGCTGCATCAAACCAGTCTCAGGACTGAAGACCACAACAACAACATGACAATAACTATAATTCACCCAGGAACGGCAACAACTATTACTGAGGGAATAACGACAACCGGAACGGGTAATGGAGAACCAATAGACCGACAAATTATCAACAAAGAAACCACTATCAACAAGCTGAACAAGAAAAGACAATACAGATAGAAGAGGTGGAGGTAAGACCACCAAACCCCGAAAAATGTTCGAATTGACAGCTAAGCGCCCATGCCAAAGAGAATGGCATCACCTTCGTGCAAAAACATTCGCCAACCTCATGCTTAAACGTTCATAGGATTGTGTGAATGTGTGAAATCAAATTATGTGATGTAGGAATTGTGCAAAAAGAAACGTGTGAAAAACTAAATAAGTTAAGCACACCAGACAGCTAATAAACTACAAAATAACAGTCATTGACTATGGGCTTAAGTAAAAAATAGACTATCGATAAAAATAAGTCATTAGTTCTGAAATGGACAGTATATAAAGAACAAAAGTAAGGCATAATAAACACTAAAACTATATGCCACTTATTTTCTTCTCATAAAAATAAAAGAATAACTATATTTTACTTATTTTCTCCTTATAAAAACAAAGAATAAAAAATTGTATTGTTGGATGTTTTCACGTTTTTTTAACATTTGTACCATTCATTAGGATAATATCTCAATACTTGCGTACGTATATTTCTTTGTCAAAGCAATTCTTGGAAATAATTCTTATTTGTTAGTGTAACAATGTTGAAATGAGTATCTAGAAACAAAAACATTTTACTTGTACATGGTATTTAGAAAATGTGTTAGGAATAGATTTTACTTAATTACTACATTTATAAAAAAAAATATTTCTAAGAAAATCGACGTGAAAGACTCCTCACTTTCGATAACCAACTTCTTAAAAAACAAACTTCACACTTAAATAAAGAAAGAAAATAATTAAAAATTAATAATACTAATAATAATATAAAAATATCCTTCTCTTGTCAATATAAACATATTTTTGAGAATAATGTGGAAGAATATAAAAATATAAATTAGTAATACAAACTAGCATAGAACCAGAATAACGTGGCTGAACAGTAGGCAACAAAATTTAGATAAAGCAATAATTTTTAACTGACTTAGACAACGATTCAATCATTGCCTAACTTCAGTGCAAAAATTAAGTTCGAATGGTGATATGTAAGGTGTCAGGCAAATCCAACACCTTCCATGAAAACCCTGACATGATAAGCAAATCCAGTAGTATGTCACATAGCTCCGAATAAATCGTGACATTAAATTAACCAAAGTAATACGAGTAACGAGTGAGCAAGTGGAATACCACAGACTAACACAAGAATGCCTAAATGCATGTCATACCTTCCCACCGTGAGACAGACGCAGTTCCGAGGGGAGAAACGAGAACAGAAGCCGAGAGCAGAACCGTGTTAAGCTAGAAGGCCCTACAATAAGGGACGGACACCCACGTCGCCAGCTAACCACCAGGACCACCTCCCAGCCCATGTTAAAAGCTAGAGCCCTCCAGAAGAACAGTATAGATCTTACGATAACACTAAAAGGGCCACACCAGCCGCAAGTTTTAGCGTGAGACTTTTTAGCGTCTCTGTTACGTTGCAAACTTTGCCCCACCACGAAAAGTATAACGTTTCTCATTGGATAAACAGAATTTTTGTAGGCGGAGCTTAAGGTTAACATTGAGACCCTGATTGGTCAGATGAAAACACAGCCAGATAGTTTTTTTAAACCAACTTCGGTAAATTGTAGTAAGGAGAAGTTAGAAAGGAGTTGCTTCCGAGACGGTGAGCTGTATGGAGCTGCGCCAGCCGCCGCCCCCTGACGAACACCGACAAGGTAATGAACGCACGCGATGCCGCATTTTTGAGCGCATAAGGCTTCACTCGGAACTGCAGAAGTCTCATCTGTTACATCCCCTTTTTACGTAATACAGGTCCCAGGTTCAAACTAGTCAATTCCCTAAAAAACACGCTCAGAACGTCGTTGCGCGAAAGTGGTAGGGAGACACGATTTAGAACAGACAGACACCACACAGAATGTTAGTGTGTACCACTACTACTACTACTACTACTACTACTACTACTATGATTCTAGCGTTTTCTTCACATTATAACACGAGGGGCGTTCAATAAGTAATGCAACACTTTTTTTCGGACACTTTGGGGTGAAAAAAATGGAGAATTTGTTGAGAGACATCGTGAAATATTCCCGCTTCAGCCCCTATAGTTTCATGAAGTTGCGATAGGTGGCGGCGCTATACATAGCCTTCAAAATTGAGTCTGTGACAGAGATGCTGAGAGCTGTCACTTAGTTTCTTGTGGTGGAAAATCAAAGCCTCGTAAATATTCATAGGTGCTTGCAGAATGTCTACAGAATCCTGGCAGTGATCAAAAACACATCGAATCGTTGGACCAGTCGTCTGTCACCGCAACAAGGTCGCGCGAACCTGTCCAATATCCCACGTGGCGGCCAGCCGCACACAGCTATGACTCCTGCAATGCTGGAACGTGCGCACACTCTCATTCGAGGTGATCGACGGATCACAATCGTACACCTCATCGCACGATTGAACGTCTCTGTTGTCAGTGCTGACACACTCGTCCACCAGTGGGGGGTACTCAGAGGAGTGCGCCCGCTGGTGTGTGCCTAACAGAACATCATACCTTCTGACTTCCATCTGTTTGGCCCAATGAGGGATGCACCCCGTTGGAAGCAGTACTTCGACGATAAGGAGGTTACTGATGCAACAAGACGTTGGCACCAACGTCGACTGGTAGAGTGATATTACGGGGGCATACACGCCCTTCCAGTAAGGCGGCATAAGGTCGCTGCATCGAACGGAGTTTGTGTTGAAAAATAGAGTTTTATAACCAAAGGAATGATTAATTGTATGGTATATTGGAATCCTGAATGAAACCAACTTCCTTTCGGAAAAAAATGTGTTGCGTAACTTATTGAACATCCCTCGTGCTTCTCATTCGATTATAGGGAAGCAAATTGGCTAACAAAATTGACTTTTTTCGTATCTGATAGTTTCACATCAGTTTTTGATGATGAAGTGTCTGTTTTTTCGATGCTGGTCATAATTATTGTGATACTTGTAAATTAAGTAAACCCGTTGCAAAAAATTTGAAGGGTTCATAGTAAAAAAATGTTGATCGCTGCTATACTATATGTGAAACTTTGCTACGTACTAAATGTGGGTAACAGATCGAAATTGTTTTTGAAGCCGCAACAAAAACCATATCTCAATACAATATGCAGAAAATAGAAGTATAAGTATTTTCTGTAAATGACATTTTGTAGCAAACATTTGTGATTTCCCTCCGTGGGATATCAGCATAGGACGAGACATGGCCAGGGATAACAGAGCACGAAACTGTCGTTGTCAGAGGTCTGTATAAGGGCAAATAATTAATATGTACCAATAGCCAGTACGTGTATCTTTATTTAACTTGAGTCAGTCCTGAAATGAAATCTAAAATCAGAGTCCAACGTTAACAGCAAAAAACGAGGAGCGATCAATAAGGAAAGCAACACTCTTTTTCTGAAAGCAGATAGGATTGTTCAGGGTTCCAATACACCATATTATTCCCCACTCGTTTGGCTACAAAACCTTGTTTTTCAACAAAATCTCCGTCCAATGCGACGGCCTTATATCACCTTTGTGGTAAAGCGTTTTGCGCACATAGTACCACTCCACCAGTTGACGTCGGAGCCAACGTCTTGCTACATCATTAGCCTTCACATCATCCACGCACTGCATCCCACAGAGTGCATCCTTCATTGGGCAAACAGATGGAATAGTGAAGTTCTGTGAGCTCCTCGCAGGTGCGCAGACATCTTTGACGACTTGCTTTCTCCTGGTGAATTTGGTTTGCATTTTTGTCGAGACGACCAAGCTAACGTCCAATTTCCTCTGATGGTACACAATACACATCAAAGTTGATCGTTGTACCATAATAGAGGACATAGAACATAGTAACCCCTTCAGAGCACCATAAGACCGTCGCCATGACTTTACTGGATGTGGGTGCGGACTCTGAACGTTTTCTTCGAAGGAGAGGTGTGTGACAAGAAAATTGTCACCATCAGCCTTGTAGCGCACAAGCAATTCCGCACAGATAGTCCTTCGCTGCTGTTTATGATCTTTGAGCACTCCAACTGGTGGACTAGTGTGTCAGCACTAAAAACAGAGGAGTCCAGTTGTGCAGCGAGATGATGGGTTGTGATGCATCGATCATCTCGAATGAGAGTGTCCGCACGTTCCAGCATTGCGGGAGGCACAGCAGTATGCGGCCAGGCCGGCACGCGGGAGATCGGACAGGTTTGCGTGACCTTGCTGCGTTGACGACAGACGGAGAAAAAAATTATTGCATTACTTATTGAACGTCCCTCGTGCATCAGTACTAAAGTCGCCATCTGCAAGTCAGGACGCGATGCAGTCTGATATCCAGCCCACCGCCAACTGAAGTGAACCTGCGTGGTTGGCGTGGGGCCGTCCTTTATCCAGTCCGCAGAGGTTGCTCCTTGTTGGCAGCCGGTGGAGGATGGACGCTGCCGGCGCGCGTCATTGGCCGCAGCGTTGTCTTGCGCGACCGCAATCCGCAAGTCCAGCTGTGTTCCAACAGTTCCTTGACACAAGCAAGTTCGTCGTAGATAAACATATAGATGAGGCTAAGTGATAGACTTCAAATGCACTTAATGAATTCCACTATTAGGCTGCGTCTGCTTACGTCAGTTCGGTGGTACCGCTACTAGCGCGAGCAACAGCGAGTGTGTGTTCGAACCGGCCGCAGTTTGGCAGGGCAGTCAGATAAGTTACTGCCAGCCTCGCGACGATGACTGCCAATCGTGATGTCGATAGTGTACGACACCACAGAGATCGTCACATGTCTTTCACATACAATTTAATGTTGCTTGTTCAAGAGCGGCTTCACTCAATTTTTTTTCAACCGGAGCAAGATCAAAAAATAATGTACGTAATTAAGTTTTGCGTTCAATTAATATTACAGTGATTTTTTTGTTGTTGTTCTAGTTAGACTTGATTGGTAAGCATTCATTGTAGATTCATATTGTATCAATATATGTGACACAGCTTGTAACGCTACCATCTGCATGTCTTGTACTGTAATATTGGAGAGGAATGTGACAAGCCGCCCCTGCTTCGTAGCTCGCTCTTCTCTTTTACTTTATACAGTGTCGGCAGCTGAACACATGTCTATACATAGAAAAAACTCTCCTGAACATATTCACTGGTATGCGGTTCCACTGAATTACATCCACCCGGTTGTATCCTTTATGACAAATCATCCATACCGTATAACAAGAAACAACGGCATACCGTGTAACAAGAAACAACGGCCACTACCGCATTCTCCATCCACCTGCAGGTGTGCCGATCTGTCACTTGCCAGTCTGTCACTGCTCCTTTATCTAATGTATACAGCCGACGTTACTAAACAATCCTCTCCCATGTACCTTCTGCAGTGTGATAATGACACACCTCTCCTTGTTGCCCATCCCACCCTCCGTTTGTCCCCGCGATCCCTCAGACTTTATCTCAATAATTTCGTAATTAAGATGAACCTAACTTGCATACTTCCGTAGCATTTGACAATATGCTACAGCATACATTCAAAATCCTAAGTAGAAGTGCACAACAGAAGAGCGGCATACTATGTCTAAAAAAATGAATAAAAAGTGCAATCAGTCGAGAAAAAACTTCTGTTAAGATGGAAATAATGCAAGGTTAAAGCTTACCGCACCCCGTATTTCGTTGTTTCACCTGGTCCCATCAAAGAAAATTTCAGAACAGATATATAACTTCAACGTGAACAATTACCACCGCTAAAGTTCGCAGGCTAGTTAATCGTTCTACTGGAAATTAAGGGGAGAGATCTGATTAATGGTATAGAGAAGTTGCTTAGGTTACGAAGCATAGTAATTCATAACTTGATGCAAATGAGATAAAATACACAGGCGCCGACCGGAGTGGCCGAGCGGTTCTAGGCGCTTCAGTCTGGAACCGTGCGACCGCTACTGTCGCAAGTTCGAATCCTGCCTCGCGCATGGATGTGTGTGATGCCCTTAGGTTAGTTAGGTTTAAGTAGTTCTAAGTTCTAGGGGACTGATGACCTCAGACGTTAAGTCCCGTAGTGCTCAGAGCCATTTGAACCAAATACACAGGCGGAGGCAATATTACTCAAAAATGTCGAAGTATGGGAGACATCAGAAGCAGATTAGTACAGACGAAGAAAAGGTTTCTCTAAAAATGTGCTTGCTTGGTAGATAATATTAACGAGGGCTATAAGCTACTGAACATTTACGTCTGAACTTGAGATATGTACCGTAGGAAACTGCTAATGTTTCACACATGGTGGTACGAATGGCGTTAATACACTGCCTGACACAAAAAGCGAAGCACCCAGAAAGACATGGTCGGATGTCATATGCAGGGTGACAGTTATTGCTCTGTATGAAAAAAAAAAAAAAAAAACGTGAATTGGTTACAAATCTACGGCCTGCACACACTTTATTCAACATGTAAACGTCACTACAGATATTCGGATTAAGGTCGTGACATGTTTGATACGTCAGCCATCATTGGTGGTGATGTGGCGCAGACGAATAGCGAAATTCTGCATGACCCGCTGAAGTGTCGGGAACATCGATGTTGTCGGTGGCCTCCCGAATGGTTGTTTTCAGCTCAGCAATGGTTTTTGGGTTATTGCCCTACACCTTCTCTTTAACATAACCCCACAAAAAGGAGTCGCATGTGTTCAGAACTGGAGAATATGGTGGCCAATCGATGCCAATGCCAGTGGCCTGTGGGTATCCCAGAGCCAGAATGCGGTCCGCAAAGCGCTCCTCCAGGACATCAAACACTCTCCTGCTTGGACGTGGTCGAGCTCAGTCTTGCATGAACCACATCTTCTCGAAATCAAGGTCACTTTGAATAATGGAGATGAAATAATCCCCCAAAACCTTCACGTAACGTTCAGTAGTCAATGTGCCATCAAGGAATATCACAAATATTCCGTGGCTGGACATTCCACACCACACAGTCACCCGTTGAGGGTGAAGAGACTTCTCGATCGTGAAATGCGGATTCTCAGTCCCCCAAATTCGTCAATTTTTTTATTGACGAACCCATCCAAATGAAAGTGGGCTTCGTTGCTAAACCAAACCATACAGTGCATACTAATTCCCATCATGCCCCGCGGCCAACCGTGCATTTTGAACGTCCTAACGCGAACCGTTCAGAATTTATGACGATTTTATTTCCTATAGTTCAATAATTGTCACCTCCACTTCACATACGTACACACCCTGGGTGGGTATGTAAATGATTAGAGTTGCAATTCGCTGTGACAGGACGGCAAACGGAGTGGTCAGTTCCTGCCTGGGCCAGTCCTTAGTTAACCTGGTCGCCCAAGACTCCTCTTAAACGACCATATCGATGGCCATCTCAGTGCGGACGCCAGATTAACACCGGATGCTGTGAAACAGTACTCCCATCCTCAGACTAGCCACCACACACGGCCTCCAGGTCACTGGGTTACAGGAGCACGCCACCACTCCCAGCTCCAACGGAGTGCATTAGTGTTGTTCGTGATGTTACCGGGCCTAGTAGGATATATAAGGAGGTTGAGCAGCGACAGATGTTGAGCGATCACACAGAGATGCCGCATTCCCTTGTCAGACAGCGCATTCAGCGACTGACAAGAGTTTTAAAGAGGTGTCATTGTGGGTCTCAGTTTGGTCGGCTAGTCGAATCTTGCAATAACCAGATTTTCGGGCCATTCAGATTCTACAGTGGTCCGATGAAGGACAGGCAGGTATACTCGTCAAGGTTCCGGTCGACCACGTCTCACCACCACAAATGAGGATCGCCGTATTGTACTCCAAGCACATCGTAACACCTTCACATCTGCGCCTGCCATTCAACTCACTGCAACATTCTTTGTCATCCCACACCATTGGTTGGAGGCTATCAGCAGACTCACTAGGGAATTACCGTCTCATACGTACGCTGCCCTTAACACCACAACACAAGCGGTTGTTCTACTCTAACGACGTCGATGTCGGCGATACGTTAAAGCCGGCCGGGGTGGCCGAGTGGTCGCTGGTTCGAATCCTGCCTCGGTCATGGATGTGTGTGATGTCAAAAAAAATGGCTCTGAGCACTATGGGACTTAACATCTTAGGTCATCAGTCCCCTAGAACTTAGAACTACTTAAACCTAACTAACCTAAGGACATCACACACATCGATGCCCGAGGCAGGATTCGAACCTGCGACCGTAGCAGTCCCGCGGCTCCGGACTGCAGCGCCTAGAGCCGCACAGCCACCGCGGCCGGCCTGTGTGATGTCCTTAGGTTAGTTAGGTTTAAGTAGTTCTAGGGGACTGATGACTTTAGAAGTTAAGTCCCATAGAGCTCAAAGCCTTTTTTTTTTTTTTTTTTTTTTTTTAAATACGTTAAACCCTAATATTCCTTCCTTTCACAAACAGCTGTGTGTGGAAAGGTGCCGTGAAAGGGAAGTGGACTGCTGATGAATTGTGTTCAGCGATGAATCTCGGTTGTGCACTATCCTGGATTACTATCGGGAGCGGATATGGCGACGATCTGTGGAGTCTTCCAATGTTTTGGAGAGGCACGGCGGTGTTATTCTTGGCGTTATTTTTTGGGGAGCCATCGGGAATTATGTCAGGTCACGGCTTGAGGTGACTGAGGGAACTCTCACTGCACTACAGTACGTCACGGACATCCTTCGTCCGTATGTGTTACCTTTCATGCGACAGTAACGTGGTGCTATTTCTCATCAGGGCCATGCTTGGTCACACATGGCACGCGTCTCTGTGAACTGTCTGCATGGTGTTAGGTACTCCAGCGGCCAGCAAGATGTCTACATCTGTCTCTGATAGAACATGTCTAGATACAACTAGGACCTCAACTCCATCTTCGGCGGTAGGGGGGCTGGGAGGAGGGCAATTGTCGATGTACAGAAGCGCGCATAACGAGTTGCTATTGTTGCTTAAATATGCTAGATTACAAGAACATCGAAGTACTGAAATATGTGGTTCTATTGGGGTTATTCTCCAGCGCATCACGCAGGACATCAACGATTATTTACATAGTTGTGGTCTATCTTGCCTCAGGAGAGGATGCAACGGTTTTTATTGTACCCTTCCCATTCGAATCAGTGCCTGATTCCAGGCTAGATAGTGTGCAACGTCTTACTGATAATTGGGCTCATACTGCCAACTTGTCGGTAAATTTGAATTTTTAAACACTGAAGTAACATCAACAGCCCCCCTCCCCAACCGCGAAGTTTCGTTTCATTTCCTCCTATCCCTTTTGGGTGCTTCACTTCTTTGGTCAGGCAGTGCAGTTAGGTGCACAGATAACGTTCGAAATGAGGAGACTGGAATGAATAGGCAAGGAAAGAAGTGTACGAAAAATCAAAAGTCAGGATTAGACACAGTCGGGTACCAAGCTGTTACTTCACGATAATTATTGATTATGTTTAAATTAACTGAAGCTTTGAGGAAGTCGTTATAATGTTGATAAAGCCATAACTGATAATTTATCCGCAAAAGCTATTTTACTTGACGTAGTTGTCGCATGGCTCAACTGATAAAATAGAAAATAACAGTATGTTATAAATAATAAAAGAACTTGCCGAACAATTGCGACATTTTACACAGAGTACCCCCTCCCCTTTCCCGGTTTTATTTCGTGAATGTTTCAAGATACCGGCGTAAGGTAGTAGAAGTAAAGATGAATAATTTTGATATATGGGTAATATTTTTATTATTATAACGTGGCACAATAAATTGACCTGCCATCTACTGACATCTTTCTTTAGGGTTTCTTAAAAACAGAAAGAAGTGGCAACGACTCATGTAAATACGACTCAACATGTTACAAACACTCGCATAAACTAAATAGAAAATAAATGTTTCAGTGCTAAGTTATTCACTTTTCCTCGAAAAACACAAACATCCAGTAAAAATAGGGGTTCGGATTTGGAGAAAAAAACGCTGTTTCAGCAACAACAGCGTCATGTAGTAGAAGGTAAGTAGTGGTGTTTTGTAGGCCCCTATCATTCATGAAAATTTAGTCTTTACAGCTTTCTTGTGCCGTATACAGTTTCTAAGATATTTCTATGTCTCAGATTACTCATCCAGTGTTTTCTGCTGGTAACAGGATCTTATGGGTCGAGCGTTTCATTGGACAGCTAGCACTCGTACGCTTCTCATTTACCGAGAATCTGGAGTAACTGCAAGTGACTTCTTTCAGTAAGTCTTATTAAAAAGAGCAAAAGCGACTAAAATTAAACATTTTCCAAGAACGCCGGCAAATATATTAAATTTGAAACTGAAATCCGCTGGTACAGTGCAGTTTTAATCCCATTATTCTATATTTACTTGTCAATAGAAATGAAAGTGTGCTGTCCGTACCATTTCACTCCGGCTTGCAGCTCGTGGTCTACGGTAACTTAGCGTGTTCGGCCAGAGGGCTAGCTGCCCTCTGTAATAAAAAAACTGAGTGAATGAATGAACTTGAACAAGCATCGTGGGACGTTCGCCACGAACAAATACAACGACCAGTAACGAACAAAACGAGATAAAAAAATGTATCTAGCGTTGCTACCTCTGTATCAGGGGAGTCCGGTGTTCGATTCCCAGCAGGGTCGGGAATTTTCTCCGCCCGAAGACTATGTGTTTCTGTTGTCCTCATCATCTCTTCATCATTCTGGAAGTGGCGAGATTGAAACTGGAAAGATTGGGAACTTCTACGGGCGCTGATGACCTCGGTGTTTAGCCCCCACGTGCCATCATCAACATTTTACTCCCACTTTAGCACATTCAAGGCCGTTCTTGCGGAATGCTTTACAAGAACAAATACTATTTTGCTATACTTATTTGTGCAGGAACTCTCAAACACAATTAAAAAACAACGGCTTTCCTTTTAAATTAACCATAGTGGCTTTCGACAGGCGAAAAAGTGAACCGAGCGAGCCGACGCAGTGTTAAGACGTTGGACTTACTTAGATGACTGTGGTTCAAAACTCCGATCAGCCATCCAAAGATTTTCCCTTCCCATCTTTCCGCCAATGCTAGCTTGTTCTCCGCCTCTAATTACAACGACGCCACCGGGCAGTAAAGGTTTGTTTTTTACAAACAAGTGGAATGTGCTAATCTTACCGCAAAATTGAGTACTGGCCCTTTTGCGTATTATTACATGCCGAAGACGTTACTTGGAACAGTTCATGAAATATTAGCAGCGCCCACGTTACGTGGATCACCATAGCGACGAAGCGCTGAAATGACAACACGAAACGGCGGTCTAAGCCAGTTGAGTAGGTTCGGAGCTCCATGCCGCCCCATCTATTTTAGAAAGTTGTTGTTCCCACGTTGCAGTATGCAAGGATGGACTCTCCCTGACACCTTGCATTCAGGTCGCATCCAGGGCTACCCCGTCCCTCCCTCCTCCTCCCCCCCCCCATCCCTGAGCCACTGTTTCCGCTCCCCCGGGACAGGTGGTGCACTTTTATAGGGGTAACCTCCCCCCCTCCCTCTTTCTCTCTCTCACTCTCTTTCTCATCAAGTAGTCGCGCCGAGCGACAAAAAACGTTTGTTCCCACTACCTACCACAACCTAGAACCTCTGGGTCTCGCGTTTAGTAAGTAACTGACTTCTCATGAGCGAGAAGTGTACGCCGTGTTCCTCCGACACGCGTGTTTTATTAGCGAACCTATTCTCGACGTTTTCATCGGAGTGAATCGATTCTTGCAGCTGGAATACGATACGGCCACCGACGTCGACGCGTAGAAGCACTGTAAGTTCGTGCGGTAGTGCGGAAGCGGCATTATGACGGAAGCAGAGGAACATTGCCACCCACATGTCATGTAAGGTAAGCAACATTCACTAAAACGCAATTCTTATTCTCTTATTGCAATAAGCCAATCATAGTCACAACGTCGAAGTCACTGTGTTGTAGTTGTTATCATACCCCTTTCTCGTACTCAAACGAGAGCTGTTTAATACCTTTCTCTCGATTTGTCTTCAATAATAAAGCAATCGGAATAATACACGTTCACACCGTCTCACATATAATTTTTGCATACTTTTTTTCCAGCGAAATAAGATCTAGAACTTATCTTTTCCGTCATATTTGTGTGCACGAGGTTGAGGCACGCACATAGGGCTTCGGAATTTTGCATGACAGAGCGTCTACACTGTGTAATGCGTTGCAGATGCTTTAAATTGTACCACATATTAAGATTGCCGTCCGTTCACTTCATGCGAGGAATGCGGGAAGAATGGCTTCTTGTTCTCTTCAGTGCCAGCAGTCGTTTGCTTAGATTTATCAGCAAGGTCTCTATCGGTTAGATACATAGGGGACTGAATAATATTCATATTTTAAGGTTTTCAGAAATTACTGCAACCAGTCGCCTTTTATGTAGATGTATTTTATTTAACCATGACCGGTTTCGAGCTGCCTAGCAACTCATCATCAGATGGTATATACATTTAGTGCTTTTTTGTACCCATTGTGTGGGTGGTTGAGTATCTGTGGAGATAAATCTTTCTGCAGGTATATATATCTCTTTTAGGACGTATTTTTGAAACCATTGTGTCTTGTTTTTCACAATTACACAAGTTAAAACTTTCACTAGATGTATATTACTTTTATGAGGCACTGTTGGAAACATATATCTTGTTTTTCGTAAACATCGCGATGTTTACGAAAAACAAGATATATGTTTCCAACAGTGCCTCATAAAAGTAATATACATCTAGTGAAAGTTTTAACTTGTGTAATTGTGAAAAACAAGACACAATGGTTTCAAAAATACGTCCTAAAAGAGATATATATACCTGCAGAAAGATTTATCTCCACAGATACTCAACCACCCACACAATGGGTACAAAAAAGCACTAAATGTATATACCATCTGATGATGAGTTGCTAGGCAGCTCGAAACCGGTCATGGTTAAATAAAATACATCTACATAAAAGGCGACTGGTTGCAGTAATTTCTGAAAACCTTTTCACACCACAGTCGCAGTGTTCCACATCCACAATGGATAAAAGTCTTAATATTCATATTTGCTGCTCAGAATGGTTTTTGCAGTTTCTTAAACAGGCTTTCGCGAGATGTTCGGTATCTTCCTTCCAGGCGCTTCCAGCTACAATTTTTCAACATTCCTTTTACACTCTCTCGCCAGTGAAAAATTCCTGTGACTATTCGCATCGCCTTTTTTTATATGTTTCCGTGTTAGTCCGGTCTCATACGAACTCCACTGCCTGGAGAAATATTCAGGTACAGACGACATGTATTTTATATGCTGTCTCTTTTGTAGAGGAACACCAGTGACTCGTAGCCTGCCATTGGGTTTACCTACGACTGTGTTTGGTCGTTACACTTCGTATTCCCTAATACTTGTATGACATGATTGGCTCTAGTTATGATGAATCCTTCAGCCAAAGGAATCCCCACTTTTATGTTTCGTGAAGCGAACAACTTCGTATTTCTCTACTTTAAAGAGCTAGGTGACAGCTAACTTTTTTTTATCGAGATCTAACTGTATATTATAGCAGTTTTTACCAGGTAGAATTTCCTTATAGAGAGCTAGATCTTCTGCAAAAAGTCTGAATTGCAAATAAGTCTATTCACTACGTCATTAATATGTTCCACAGACAGCAAGGTTCCTATTGCACTAACCTAGGGTTTTACCGGATGCACGATTCTCATTGTTCATTGTTTATTAAACCTATCTTACTTTACAAGAAAGATTACTTTACAAGAAACTCAAAGGCCAAATAAAAAAAATTCTTTACAAGAATTTGGCTCGCAAAAAGCCAGCTTCACTTTCCAAATTGTTACTTAGGCTCGTAGCAAGTCTTTGACGATACGCTGATATGTGGGCAGTCGCGAAGAAGAGAGAGAACTTTGTTTTACACAGGATATTCCTCTCACAATAATTCATGTTGTATGGCGTGGATATAAAGTTACGTTACTGGTGATTGTCAGAACCGGCTGTGTGATTACGTGTAGCACAAACATTCGTAAATGACAAACGAGAGCTACAAAGAGTTCGTGCAGATGTTTCGAAACCTCCATGGTTACATCGTTTTCGAAAATCTTGTGCGAAAATAACGTGGCATTTATTTGGTTTGACCCTGCCGGCGATGATGGAAAAAATATCAGAAGTTCATTTACACCTGTGCTCAGGTTGTAAATATTTCATGCGCCATTCATCTCGTTCATTGAACAACAAAGCAAACAGCTGATACTGCTGCTTCGACGTTATATTGTCAAGGAAATTTGTCGAAAACCACGTGAACTCAACCTCGTGGGAAACAAATTCCAACATTTATATTAGGGATAATTTTACTGCTCTGCGAACAAAGTTCATACGTGATGGCGTTACCAAATAATTATCATGGGAACGTCGACCATTTTCGCGTTACAAAAGTGGCAAAGCGTGAACGAGAGCAGACTGTGTGATTCTTGTAGACTACGCTAGATAATTTTATGTGTGGATAGCTGTAAGCCCGTGTTTTGTGCACATCATTGCAGATGAGATCAGCAGTTGTGTTCACGACGTCTCATTAGAGAGTCATTAGCGATTTGCGGGTCGAGTGATTGTTGCAAATGTCTCTTGAACGTCTTGTAAAAGTAAGAATTAGACGAAATTCGATTTTGTTAAAAGTTAGGACTTAAGCGTAAAGGATTGGTAATTTGCTTGTAGTTAACGTTTAGTAGCAGCATAACGCATTAAAAATAACGATAAGAACGCGTTTGGTGAATTTTTGTATGTTCAGTACAGTTACATCTTGAAACAGTAAACGGGAAATAAATAAGTCGAAGACAAACTGAGGCAACTGTCTCTGGTACCACCCACATAACTACGAATGGCATATGTCTTCAGATAGCTCGTTGTGGAAGCAAGGCATAGAACGTAAAAGCATTATATAAGAATACCAAGACGCCGGACAGATTTTCCAGTAGGCGCGTGTCAGCTGGTGAGATACTACTATTACACAGTTACGGGCAACATTATGGCCATTTACGAAACGTTTCCGAACGGCTGCTCCGTACTTCCTCAATATTAGTATTACTATAATGTGAGCGAACAACAACGATTTGTTAAACCGAACTCCACAGTTCGACTCTTTTATTTCGTAAAAGAAGACGCGAGTATTCAGGTTGAGAATGATGATTAGTGCCTCTGTCCGGCATCACTTTGAAATTCCTATTGCCGTCCGTATTACTTCATTTGTTTCCCACTTTCCTCTTCAAAATATTTACATTTGCCTGTTAACTAGTAATATTTCTGCCATTACTTACCAAAAAACTGCTATGAGCTCACTGGCTGCTCATAGACATATTTTCCATAATTATGAGACATAGCCTGCATACAGCACCCGCTGTTGCAAACAAGAGGACACGTTTAATATATGGTAGTCTGAGCACTATTATCGAGTGATATTTTGAGAGTAGATTGTTTACGAAGGTATATCTTGAACGATTCTCGTAACAAGTCAAAGCCTTCATTTTACCATCCTAAGATATTCCATTTCTGTTCATCTGAAAAGTATTTACACGTTTGCAGAAAAAATGTTCAGAACACAATCCCTGCGCTATTGATGGATGAGCAGAGAGTAGAACTGTAGAACTTTACGGAAATGGATCATACTGCTTAACATCGCAAAAGCCAGAAATTGCGTGACCAGTTCCCGTAGACACTTCACGAAATTTTCACCTGTGTACTAAACATTGCGCCATTCTTTGAGAAAAAATTAATGCTGTACAAAATTTGCCACACGTCTTTGCGCTCTAGTAGAAATAGCAGTTGTAATTTTTCGTTTGAGAATTGACAGCGTGAAACATGTAACAGCTGTCCAGTGCTCGGTGCGGATTCTTGACATGACACCTTCCTTTTAGTGTCAGCTATCTTCCTAGTGTATGGAGCTTGGAAGTGACAGAGGCGACTTTAGGAGATAAGTGGATAGAATTCTACAGGATAATTGGATGGTGTTATCGACTACGATTCTAGTTAAATGTCGAAGTTACTTTCAGAACGTATTGTTTGTTTCTAAATTCTCGTCAGACCTTAACAATGGGCTTCAGCTATTTGAACAAATTGGCAGTATTGAAAATCACAGAGATGTCAAAAGCGCGGGGTCATATTTGGCTTGTTACTGGAAAAGCAAATTATTTTCAACTATGAAGTTTAGTTCAGAGACAATTCTCACATAAATTGTTTAGTGGCTATAGCGATTTCAACTCACTAGTCATTATCAACAGTCCATACGCACTTCATAGCCGACGACTGCGTCAAAAAATGCTGAGAGTCAACATTTCGATGATGCTCCCGCTAGAGGTGTATTGATAATGGCTAGTTAGTTTTAACGGATGTAGGCATCAATTAGTTTATGTGAGCATTGATTCCAAACTTTATGGTCATACATGGGAAAGTAATTATAGAACACATGTAAACGTCTCTGATTTTTCTTCGTTTGACTATTATTTATGAGACGTTAAAGTATCGGCTTTTACTTTTAGGGACGGGGCGTGAAAGAATCTGAAACACATTCTACACTATAAAATTTTTTACGTAGACTGTCACGCCATCCTGTGGAGTAGTCTTCTTTTGTGACGACGTTTAGCGACGGATATAGTTAAGTCTACAGGAAACGACCTAACATCTATAACGGGGTAAAACACTGTCGTACACTGCCGCTTAAAACTGAAATTTCACAAAATTTGGAATCCCTTACCATGCGATCTTAAACGGCAGCATTTCTAGAAACACTGAATAAACTTGGATGCAAGGCTTAGATTGGAGGGTGCTGCAACCAAGAGCGAAAGTTCTCCTTGAACCAAAATTCTTACAAAGTTTAGCTACTTTTTACCTGTTTTCGATAGATACTGAAAGTTCAGAGACAAAGAACCCATACGTAACGTTCAGTCACAACCACATACCTCTTGATAAAGTATTTCTCAGGTTCATAGTTTGCAGAATCTTTTATTCATAAAGTTTTGAAAAAGCTTGCAGTCGCTTTAATTGTAGGTGTACTATATGATCGGTTAAATATTCCCCTTTTCGTTTGTAAACGTTACATTTCTGGCATTGAAGCACTGTTTGTAATGAATTCCCTTATCATAATACATGGAGTTATTATGTTGCATCACGTCACGTTCTAAGCCGGTCTTGATTCGTGCTCGGAGGAAAGGCGAACCGTCTTTGAGAAATCTATGAACAACTTTCTGTTTGTCTTAGTCTCTTGATTAACGCATTGTAGAGTGTTCGCCCAAACTGGTGTGAAAAACACCTTAAAATTAATCCTACATTGTCCTGTGTACTATATCAGTGTCTATTTGTTCGTCTCAAAAGCGTACTGTTCGTCAGTCTGAGGCACATTCTAGTTAGAGAAGATTCAAAGAGGAGCTAGTTTGTTTATTTAGCGTCACAGCAATGCTCGAGAAACTACGATGGAAGACGCCAGGAAAAAAAAACATTCATAATTTGAAAGAGCGGTTTCTTCAATTCCGAGAGCGAACTTTGCTAAACGTGTAAATAAATGTACTTATTCGTCTTGTAAGTACCTCGCATAATGACACGATGAATAAGAAAAATTTTGATTTTTGCAGAGCAATAGTGCCAGTATCTGCGAATTGAACAGGAATCGGAGAAATGAAAATGATACATTATGTAATGTTCACAGTGGGAAGTGGCTTTCTATATACATACTGAGAAACAGCCGAATTTGCAACGCTGCATCTCTAATCACAAATTTGTCGATAAACTTATCTTCAGAACAAATACAACTTAGCCCTGTTTATTTGTTTCTCAGGCTTAATGGTCCCAGATTAGCCAAAACTACTTGGTTATGGAACAAGCTACCCCTTGCGTACTTCCCGCAACGCCGAAAAAAAAACACCACATGAAAATCGATAGATTTGTGACAGTATTCACATATCAGCGTAGCATTACAATACAGCAGAAGTTTAGAAACTACTACGAACAACACCTACGTAGAATTAAGTGTATCGCAAGGAAGCCTTTCAGTATAAATCTGAAACTCTGAGGCATATTGCTAACATTATAATTTATGTGGGAAGGAAATGAGTCGTGGAGACTAATGCACAGTCTTCTGTACAGTGCTTAAGAACGGGTAATACGCAAATGCAGATAGGTAATTCTGTCTGGTGTTCAGTGAATTTATGCTGCAGTTCCTATTGAATGAGTTCATGATGTTAAACAATAATTGAACGATGAAGCATGTGTACTTGTATTAACTGAATTTACGCTTAATCTGCGAAATATGCGAATACACAGACATTCGCAGATTATGCCACAAGACACAAGAAAAGTCAGCTTTCACTTTTCACTATCAATGGCAGAGCCCAGCAGCATTCGGTTACTACGTAAATCAGCTGATTCATTTAGTCGGCGGCGGCATCGTAATTTCTTTATGAAGTGTCATTGAACTCGTAAGGAAGAATGTATGTTCAAAAGACACCTTTAAACGTATGTACGCCAATAAAATGCGAAACTTTTACTACACCATCCTAGATCCCGCGTCTTGTAGAGCAAAGTATGAAGTGATCTCTGCTGGAATGTAATTATGCTCCAATATTTTGGAAACTTGGAATGGCTAGAAAACTTCCGAATGAGTAGAAATACATTCCTATTCTTTGCACAGAATGAGCAAATGTTTCGCCAACAGCTAGTGATTGTGTACAAGAACCACTGGCATAACAGTTCACAAGTTAGTCTGTTACACAACATAACGATTGTTGCCAAGCGGTGCAGATTTGCAGATCCAGCTAAAAAATAAGCGATTGTGTATCTCTGTCCATGAAGTGTAAAGAAATGTGCTTCCTCTCAATTAATTACGGAAATGAATAACTTCTTCGTTTCCTCCACTGCACGCTGCATCACTTCAATAAGCACCATTAAAAAACAAAAGTAACAATATGAAACTAAAACCATGACTTTTCTTGCAGCAAAAATCGATTGCAGGAGGTGAAATTATTCAGCCAAACCTGCATTTCCAGAACTGCCGCGGCAGTGTTTATATGCGAAACCAGTAACGGTACTGAAGAATACGGAAAACTCGATAAATGACGCTTGGAAACGTAGTGTGTAAGTTCCTGTGTGCGAACCTGGAAATGAAACAGCCTCTTACGACAGAGTGAAAGACTTTATAGGAATACTAGCTGCGAATCCTTTCAGCATCGTCAAACTAGTAATCAGAGGGAAGTGGCAGAGTTTATGCCAGCATTGGCACGGTATTGACGCCTAAGTTGTGGCATGAGAAACATATACTTCTACTAATATACTTTGTAAATCAATGTACAGTGCACAGCGGAGGGCTCATCGTACCAGTATTTCCTATTTTCTGACTTATTCCATTCGCGTATTAATCAACGGAACAATTACTGTCTGTATGCCTCAGAACGTGCCCAAACCTCTCCTGTTCCCATACACGATGGTGGGAGCATAATGGTCGAATATAGGTTCTCTAAATGTTTCGCGAGAACTGAATCGCCTTTCTTTTAAGATTAGCATTTAAATCCCCCGAGCTCATCTGTTACAAATTCATATCAGCTATACCGATCCGAGCAGTGCGTCTCTAAATTCGTTCGATGACTGATGTCAGACCTACTTGGTAAGGATTTCAGTCACGGGAACAATTCTGTAAGCTTGGCTACACTAGCGCCTTCAAACGATTTTCTTTACAAATACAATGAACTTTCCCTAAGCTACAGATGTTTCATATAACTCCGTAGTATTACCTAAATACTTATACGATGCGACACACTTAAGATGTCCACCACTAATCTTGTAATCAGATATTGTCGGATTCTCTCTTTTTCTTATAGGCATTGCCTTACATATATCCAGATTTAAAGAGAGCAGCTATTAACCATAAATTTGTTTGTCTAAGTAGCAATATAAAGAAGTAGTTAAATAAGCGGTTCCAGTTGTTGCACAACCATCTTCAGATCATAGCTCCTAATGCAACTGATACCGTAAAGCTAATTGTGATACCACTTGCATTCAGAGCTATGATGTAAGATGGTTCTTAAATAATTGAAACCAGTTATCTAGTTGCTACTATATATTACGATCAAGACAAGAAATAAATATATTGTGAATTATTATGAACCTCGTTTCTCCTTAACTATGTTGGATCTTACGAAGAGCTGCCATTCATGACACCAGGTGGAAAATGTTGTTAAAGTCTTCCTGCATTTTCTTACATTCGCTGCTGAAGGTTCAAGAACACTCGGCCTCATGTTCAACCACACGAAACAGCCATATCACATTGACTAGCAGCCAGCCACGTCTTCCTTCACTGTTCTCGTATTCAGTCACAGGAATTAAGAAGCATTCATTGGAACAGGTAGTTAGAAGAAAAGACATGTCACACCGTTTGAAAGAAGGAGCACGGATCGATTCACAAAATTACCCGTTAGATATCTTTGACAACCATCTTTTCCAGACTCTTGGACAACCACGAACATGAGTAGTAATGAAGACCACTGTGGGTGAATGCGAAAACATGAAGAACAGTATGAGTGAAAAAAATAAATGTTTCAGGCAGTCATTTGCAGTAAGTTGCTTGTAGCACAACCATAATTGTCACACTTTCGAAACTATGAGTTTTTGTTTTTCCCAAGGCAACAGAACTGTAAAACAGGGTACGCGTTTCGCTAAAAGCGTGCAAACAGTGTAACGACGAATAAATATAAATTCGAAGCAGGTAATGGTGCTGTAAGTTTAAGTAAACCAAAACCGAATCGTGGCTGTTTGGGTGCTGCATGCTACAACTCGGTATCCTGCAAAAGCTTACTTACCGAGTTCCAGAACCAGCATGAATTGCGGAATCTAGGTGCGTACTACAATCTCTAATGTATTATCCCTTAGGGACCGCGAAGACGAGAGTATACTTCCTACAGCGTGCAAACAGGGATGCAAGCCGTCATTCTTCCCACGCTCTATTGGCGAATGTGTCGGGAAGAGGCATTAACATGTAGTGCAAAGAAACATACCATCTGCCATGCACTTCATAGTGGTTTCAGAGTATAGATGTCGCACTTATTAAAATATTTAAGGATTTTATACCATGGTCGAATGAATTCCTTTGAGAATTCCCAGTCTGCGGAGCAGATAGTTGTACCAAATGAAAAAGTACTGTTTTAAACAGAGCTGCTTCGTATTTGGGAAGACGGAGGTTCCAGTCACTATTCAGCCGTCCTGATTTATGGCACATAAGAATGAAAAGACATTAGCTGGCAGTGTCCATTGCTTTATATTAATGGAGAAAGTTGAAAATTTGTGCCGGACTGGGATTAGAACCCATGTCTCCTGCTTATCAGGCAGATGTACTGACCAATACACCATCCGGACACAGTGGTCAACACAACAGCACGTACTACCCCAACACGCCTCCCCTCAGACCCAACGTCTCAACTTACACCACACACTACAGATGTAGTGCCTGTCCTGATGTAGATTTTCCGTGGTTTCCCTAAATTAAATAACACAAATGCCCGGAGGATTCCTAGTACAAGGCCATGGCCGACTGCCTGTCCCATACTTGTCGAACTAGACTTGTAAGCATGTAAATGCCTGTATGTATGAATTACGTTGTTTTGTTCTTAAGTTCTTATACCATGACATGTTCGGTATCAATAAATAGTCCGCCGCTCGTGGTCTCGCGGTAGCGTTCTCGCTTCCCGAGCGCGGGGTCCCGGGTTCGATTCCCGGCGGGGTCAGGGATTTTCACCTGCCTCGAGATGACTGGGTGTTTGTGTTGTCCTCATCATTTCATCATCATCCAGGAAAGTGGCGAAATTGGACTGAGCAAAGATTGGGTCATTGTACGGGCGCTGATAACCACGCAGTTGAGCGCCCCACAAACCAAACATCATCATCTCATGTTCGGTATCCCTGTGAAGGTGATCCACGGATGAATAAAATTACTACTACTGTTGCTGCTACTGCTCGACGGGTTGCGGTTGTTACTTTCACGATGTCCGAGTCTCATCCTGGCTCGCTACAGACTCATACTCTCAGTAGCTTACCAGGGTATGAGTTGGATATTCATACAAGCTATTATCCCCCTAGAAGATGTCCTCCACAGATTGGCACGAAACGCTAGTTTTTCCAAGCAATTCACTCGACCTAGCATGATGTACTTCTTTCACTTGATGTTAATCTCGTCTAGGATGCGTTCCAATGTACTCAAATTTTGGCAGTTTACTGTATTTAAACACTGCTGCCGGATGTCTTTCCCGTTAACGAAGTTGTGGCCCGCCGCACATGTTAATGCGACTGGTTCCGGGATTGAGAGTTATATAGCCTCGGATTTATCCCTACCGGCGGATTAACGACGCGGGTCGGTGTGTCGACCATCTGGATGTGGTTTTTAGGTGGTTTCCCACTTTCCGATAGGGAATACCAGTCTGGTTTCCATGTTCCGCCTGAGATACACACTACGCAAATATATTTTTCTCACTTCCATACAGAATTTACGTTAAACGCAGACAGATTCGGTACACAGCTTCTGCCCTGGGAAGTGAATGGGAAATTGATGACATTAGTTGTTTGGTCTCATACACACTTAACAGCAGCAGCAGTTACCTAGGGGAGGGAAGTCATGTGCAACTCGTATTTTAACCCTTCATTTGGCAATGTTGTTTGGCTAATGGTGCTCGCAAACAATGTTTAAGCTCTCACATACAGTGATATTCTGTTGCCTCTGCTGAAAAGTTTGTGAATAGTGTGCATCTTTCGCAGACATCGTGCAAGGTCGTATGAGCATCAGTTACCAGTGTAGCAGTTTCTCTCGACTTTGTGGCGCTGTTATTTTACTGTGCAACGAAAACTGATAGTAAACGAAAAGAGGAAGTCTTGAGGGTAAGTTATTGTACAATTGGCTTTAAGTACTGAATGGAAAACAAGACCACAAGAAGAAGTAAACAGGAGCTCCTGAGCCAGTGAATGACATTTCTAGTCACTGGCCACAGCAGAGACAATTGGGAAGATACGGACACCGTCCTCAGAGACAGTCAACTGTAGAATGTGGAAAATGCGGGATTGTTCTGTGCTTTGTAAAACAACGGAATTGTTTTAAGACATTTCACATGCAATAGTGCAAAATAGAACCATTTTTCAGCCACTGGAACAGCATTGTAGTACTTCGTGGGCAGTGATACTTACAGGTTACGTAATGTATTTTGAAACAATGTATATAAAGTTGTTCACATGACCATATTCATCTATTTTAAATGACTTAAAGCTTTGTCTTCACAATATTTTTGTGTATGCCAAATAACTGTTTGCGTATCGTGTTTTATGAGGCGGAAAGTTGGGACGAGACCAGAATTTGCTTAAACGTACGCGGAAAACCGCCTTAAACCTTCAGACTTCCCGGTGCACAAGCGACCGTCGGAAAATCGCCGCGCGAGTTTGATTCTGGTCTGGCAGATCTCCCAATCTCAAAAGCCAGCGCGCTATGCGTTACATAGTACGAGCATATGATTCGACGCCGCATAATAGCCAGGAAAACTTCAATAAGTGTGTCATTTTCGGCCGTGAAAATTTACATTTTTAGTTAGGTTACACTGATGTGACAAAAGTTATGGGATAGCAATACACAGACGGCGGTAGTATCGTGTACACAAGCTACAAAATGGCAGTGTATTGGCGGAGTTGTCATTTGTACTCAGGTGACTCAAGTGAAAATGTTTCGAATGTGATTATGTGCGCACGACGGGAATTAACCAGACTTTGAACGCGGGATGGTTGTTGGAGCTAGACGCATGAGACATACCATTTCGGAAATCCTTAGGGAATTCAATATTCCGAGATCCACAGTGTCAAGAGTGTGCAGAGAACACCAAATTTATGGCATTCCCTCTCAGCACAGACAATGCAGAGGCCGACGGCCTTCACTTAACAACCGAGAGCAGCGGCGTTTGCGTAGCGTTGCCACTGCCAACAGACAAGTAGCACTGCGAGAAATGACCGTATACGGGACGTACTACGAACGTATCCATTAGGACTGTGTGGCGAAATTTGGATTTAATGGGCGCAGACGACCGACGCGAATGCTTTCTGCGAACAGCACGACATCTCCTTTAGAGCCTCTCATGGACTCCTGACATATCGGTTGGATCCTAGACGACTAGAAAACCGTGACCCGGTCAGATGAGTCCCGATTGCAGTTGGTAGGAGCTGATGATAGGGTTCGATTGTGGCGCAGACCCCACGAAGCCTTGGGAACGAGTTAACAAGGCACTGTGCAAGCCGTTGGTGGCTCCATAATGGTGTGGGCTGTGTTTACGTGGAACGGACTGTGCCCTGTGTTCCAACTGAACCGATCATTGACTGGAAATGGCTATGTTCGGGTACTCGGAGACCATTTGCAGCAACTCATGGACTTCATGCAACAGTGGGATTTTTATTGATGGTTCAAATGGCTCTGAGCACTATGGGACCTAACTTCTGAGGCCATCAGTCCCCTAGAGGCGCTCGCCGTCGCACTCCCTTCAAATGGTCTTATCTACGACTATACGGAGAGGACACAAAAGTCACCGGATACCTCCTAATATCATGTCGGATCTCATTTTGCCGGCCGTAGTGCAGCAACTCGACGTGGCAGGGACTCAACAAGTCGTTGGAAGTCCCCTGCAGAAATAATGACTGCGAAAGTGCAGGATTTTGTGCACTAACTGGCATCTCAGTTATGTCTAATAAATGTTCGATGGGATTCATGCCAGGCGATCTGGATGTCCAAATGACTCGTTCGAATTGTCCAGAATGTTCTTTAAACCAAGAGCGAACAATTGTGACCTGTGTGACAGCACATTGTCATCAATAAAGCCGGCCGGGGTGGCCGAGCGGTTCTAGGCGCTATAGTCTGGAACCGCGCGACCGCTGCGGTCGCAGGTTCGAATCCTGCCTCGGGGCATGGATGTGTGTGATGTCCTTAGGTTAGTTAGGTTTAAGTAGTTCAAGTTCTAGGGGACTGATGACCTCAGAAGTTAAGTCCCGTAGTGCTCAGAGCCATTTGAACATTTTTTCGTCAATAAAAATCCCATTGCTTTTTTATCCCAGTCTCTGATCACAAATGAATTCTTTAGACGATGACCGGTTTCAGTCTGCAATAACCATCTTCATGGAAAAAAAAAAGATCTGAAAATGGTCATTGCAGACTGAAACCGGTCATCGTCTAAAAAATTCATTTGTGATCAGAGACTGGAATAAAAAAGCATTTTACAGTATTGGATCACTGTTTTGTACACGCGATTATGTCTCAGTTGGTGAAAAATCCCATTGTTGCAGGAAGTCCATGAGTAGCCGAACATAGCCATTTCCAGTCAATGATCGGTTCAGTTGGAACACAGGGCACAGTCCGTTCCACGTAAACACAGCCCACACCATTATGGAGCCACCAACGGCTTGCACAGTGCCTTGTTAACTCGTTCCCAAGGCTTCGTGGGGTCTGCGCCACAATCGAACCCTATCATCAGCTCCTACCAACTGCAATCGGGACTCATCTGACCAGGTCACGGTTTTCTAGTCGTCTAGGATCCAACCGATATGTCAGGAGTCCATGAGAGGCTCTAAAGGAGATGTCGTGCTGTTCGCAGAAAGCATTCGCGTCGGTCGTCTGCGCCCATTAAATCCAAATTTCGCCACACAGTCCTAATGGATACGTTCGTAGTACGTCCCGTATACGGTCATTTCTCGCAGTGCTACTTGTCTGTTGGCAGTGGCAACGCTACGCAAACGCCGCTGCTCCCGGTTGTTAAGTGAAGGCCGTCGGCCTCTGCATTGTCTGTGCTGAGAGGGAATGCCATAAATTTGGTGTTCTCTGCACACTCTTGACACTGTGGATCTCGGAATATTGAATTCCCTAAGGATTTCCGAAATGGTATGTCTCATGCGTCTAGCTCCAACAACCATCCCGCGTTCAAAGTCTGGTAACTTCCGTCATGCGCCCATGATCACATTGGAAACCTTTCCACGTGAGTCACCTGAGTACAAATGACAACTCCGCCAATACAATACCATTTTGTAGCTTGTGTACACGGTAATACTGCCGTCTATATATTACTATCCAATGACTTTTGTCACATCAATGTAACTTAATTTAAAATGTATAATTTCACGGCCTAAAATGACACATTTATTGAAGCTTTCCTGACTATTATGCGTCGTCGAATCATCTGCTCGTACTATGTAACGCATAGCGCGCTAGCTTGTGAGATTGGAAGATCTGCCAGACCAGGATCAAACCTGTGCGGCGAATTTCCGGCGGTGGCTTGTGCAGCGGGCAGTCTGAAGGTCTTAGGCGGTTTCCCGCGCACCTTTAAGCCTCGGACGAGACGCGCCCTCGCGGCTGGCCAGACGGCGACTCGCGCCTCCGCTGGCCTCACCCCCCAACCCGCTACACAGCTACGTTCGATTCCCCCGCGCACTGTGCGTGAACCTTGCGCCATCAGCTCCGCCCCACGCCGCCCTCCCACCACTTGGCCGCCAGTCAGCGCCCCCCCCCCCCCCTTGCCGTCGCGCCTTTGCGGCCACCCTCCCCCGCGCCTGGCGCCCTGGCGGTTTTTTCCCCCTTCGCCTCTCTTTTCCTCCAGTTCCTCCCTTCCTCCGCCTATCTGCCCAATATAACGCGCGCGTAAACCACCCTCTGTGCGTCGTTCCTGCACCCCCCTACTCCTCTCCGCCGCCGCACCACCCTCGCGACCACCACCCCTTTCTCTCTCGCGCGCGCGGGCCTCGCCTTCTCGAGGTGGCCACGGCGGCCGGCGAGGCTGTGTGGTAAAAATTTCCCCAGTGCGCCCAGAGACGCGACGCCGGCCGGCAGGGCATCAGCCGCTTCGCGCCCTCCTCCGCCCGCCAGCAAGCAGTCGGGAAGGCGCTATCAGAGAGTGCGCTTGCGTGTGTGTCTGTGTCCCTCCGCCCCTTCCCGGGCCGCGGTGTGTGCGTGCGCGTAAAAAGTGCGTGGTCGCAGCGGGCGAGCGCCGGGCCAGCCGCGCCGGCAGTCGCGACCCACCGTCCGTCCACACGCGTCTCGCTTCTCCTCCGCCGCTGCCGAAGACGGCGCTGCAGACGCCGACCAAAACACAAACTCGCAGGGGCGTGACATGAGCTTCGCGGGCCGCGTCGTTCACAGCTGCGCCGGCTTTGCGTCTCCGTGACTTTCCAGGTACGTAACCGGCACCCCGTTCACTACAGTGCATTACTATCAGCAGCTGTTTTCGTCGCCGCTACGACCAGTGATTCACTTCAGTTCTCGTGCCTGTGGTATACCGTCGTAACACCTACTTCCCGTGGTGACGAGGCGAACAAATAAACGGTGCCAATATTCACACTTTCAGTGTTGTGTACAACATTCATCTTTCTACTCCATTGCGTTTCAGTAACTTCGCAAGTACGTGCCTGGTAATTCGTTCCCTTCAGTGCATTACACCCAGCAGCTCTTCCGCCGCCGGTGCTAGTGACTGAACTCAATTGACAAGTAATTACGGTTTTTTTCGCTGTGGTGCATGCAAAAAAAATAAATTATTATGTGATCGGAGTAATCCTTACTAAACTGAGGATTAGGACGTTTTTCCGTCGACCCCTTCAGTCAAAACACCATCGACGTTGTACACCATACGTCAGACTATGGAACTGGGTATGACGACAATACGAAAATGTGGGCAACTGCTTCGTCCCGCTGTGGCGACTATGCCATATTTCCCCGTGTGTGCGTTCTGTGTACATCTTTCTCCTCGGTTACATCTCGTTGCAGGACGTTGAATGGACTTTTACAAACAGCTGCATATCCGCCAGTAGTTGCACAAGTGTTTTTGTGTTGTGATCGTCAGTCGGAAGACTGTTTTGACACAACTCTCGATGCTAGCTTTTCTTGTGCAAGCCTCTTCATTTCTTGGTAACCATTGCAACCGACATCTACTGTAATCTACTTGCTGAGGTCAGACCTTCGCATCCCCTTGCAGTTGTTACCTCCCCCCCCCCCCCCCCCACACACACACACATTTCTCTTTATTACCAAATTTACGATTCCTTGATGTGTCAGAAAGTAATGATGACAGGCGACACTCGAAGGAGTCTACAGAAGAAAGTTCTAATCCACAAGAGTGTGTTTTGAGTTATTAGCCTCGGGCATGGATGTGTGTGATGTCCTTAGGTTTTGCATTCGAAGACAAGAACATAATAGAATAGGAAGAAGCAGTTTGTAGGGCAGACAGAGCTTTCAGCTCTACGTAGGGAACTGCTTGTTATCAACCTGTGGTGCACGCAAAAAAAAAAAAAAGAAAGTGATCAGAGTAATCCTAACTAAACTGAGGAAGGACGTTTTTTCCGTCGACCCCTTCAGTCAAAACGCCATCGACGTTATACAACATGCGTCAAACTTTGGAATTGGGTATGACGACAATACGAAAATCTAGGCGTTATGTGGCACTGTTGCACACTTGTGCCAGGAAACAGTTGCAGCATGTGTGACGAACAGCGAAAATGAACGACCTTCTGTTTTGCCTTCGCTGTGTTTTCAGTGCAGTGAAGCCACCAAAAACAACAGTAATTTAATTATTGCTCTAGAGAAGGGATATTTATTACACACAAAGTACAGTGAATATCTATGACAACTCCACAATTTTCATGGATTCCAAATGTACATTTTCTTTTATCAATTAAAGGCTCTGTTTTTTAATGTGCTAGAAAGTAATGTCGTTTACGAATACAGAGTAAAACTAACTGATAACTTACTTGTATCCGAAAATGTGCTTTCCTCGTATACAATAATAAAACTACAACTCATATGTGTTGTACACGCGCTTTTCATGTTGGCCATCATTTAATTTAGTTTGTGCTTTAAGCCAATTACACTATAGCGGTGGAACAAATAGGTAACCTCCAAAATCGTCGAATTTTTGTCGTTTGCAGATCGCTTCCAAATTGCTGTACTTTTCGACATATTCCCTAAGAATCTGACGTGGGATTGTGAACTACACAGTGCGAATGTACGCGGTTGAAGTCAAAACATAGTAACTAAACCAAAAATAGCACATTACCTTTTCTCGCAAAAAACAGGTAATATTTTGCGCCGTGTTCACTGGTATTTCGTGTAACGTGCTAAGAAATTTGTCTTCAGCAAACACATTGTTGCCTTCCCCCTTCTCTCCTGTGTTGCCTCAAACGTAGTTAACAAATACGTTTTAACAGATCGTTCCCATATGGCGTATATTTGTGGCTGAAACTACTGTGTTCGCAAGATGCAAGTCGTGTGATTATTTTGTGCGACGGTGCGTCGGCTATATGCGTCACGCAAACAAAGAATCGGCTCTGCGACTCCACACGGACAAATTGCGCGTAATTTAGTAACCGTACTGCGACGTTTGCTCTGTTGCATCTACGTGGCAGCCGACAGCGAGCACTGCTGCCTACACCGCTGTACCACAATCCATCCCCACTCCTTTCGTACGACCCGCCCCATTTCCAGGACCGCAGTCGTAGTTAGTAGTTGCGAACGTGCGGTAAAGATGGCAGCACTGCCGCCGCGAGAGGGTAACTAGTGAAGGTTGTTGACCAGCCTGCAGAAGAGAAGGGAAGGCAGGAGTGATTAGGTTGGGCTGGTCGGTTTACAGCAGCCGACGTGGGAAGGTAAGGAAAAATCAGCACTCTTCAGTGTGTAGTTGACAAAACCCACCCAACTGCTCTTACTCGACTGTCAGGTGTATCTGCTTTGCGCCTTTGATGTGATTGTTAACGTTGTTCTGCAGAGAAACGATTCCGCGAAGGCAAAAATACTCGGTTCGAAGTGCTCACGTCGTCTGCGAAGACAAGTGGGAGGGTCCAATAGCGGCCGCGACAACGGTGACGTTTCTGCGAAGGGGAATACCCGTGCGAAGCGGGATTCGCACTCGCCATTTCGCGTGTGCCAATCAGCGACGGCGTCGCAGAAATCGCGAAACGGCGGCGGAGTGGCGCTGCTGTTCGGGCGGTGGCGCTGTCTTACAACAGTACTTCTGCGTGCCCACACCGCCATTTCAAATGCGAAGTTACGAAATGATGAAACACGCCGCAACTGCAATCGTGTGTAGAAGGGTTAATATTGCTTACGGAACGGTGCTCATTTATGCATTCTATCATCTCCTTGCAAGCAGCGCTTACCCATTTCGGTGACAAACCTCGAGAAGGAAACTGAAGTCTACACTTTTTACTTTGTGTGTGATGTTTTCGCTACAGTTAAGAGCTATGACGTAGCTCAAATACGTCGTAGTTTTAGGTATGATTCCTGGATTCGTTTAATTTCACTTGACGCGTAATTTTTTCTAAGCAGTTCGTCGTCTCTTCCAAGTTTACCAAGTGTACGCCACGTCTGTTTCAAGTGTTTGCCTTGCTAGCTCTTTTCCTATGCAGTTGCAAGAAAACGATGTAAGATAGCTATGTAAACAGAACCCAAGTGAACAGTTTATTGCAACATTACCTAATTTTTCGGGAACTGTAGTGCGACATCTTTTCCTGCAAGGACAAATTAGTTCTTTCTCGTTGCGGTTATCTTGATATATAATCATTTCAGAGATCAAGTTATTTATTTGATTTTTCTAAATTTTGATGCAAAAAGACAATACTAGACGTCAATTCCATGTTTCACTCAATTTGAAAAGGATCTCCACACGCATAGCAGCCTACCAGAAGTCTGAATTAATGTTCCTGAAAGAGAGGGAGAGAAAAAGAGACGCGTTCCAAATACAGTCGGTTTTAGAGCCCCTTTTATTATCAAAATGTGTCGAGTACAGAGGAGAACATAACAGCGTTAGTAGATTTAGATTATTTTCTTCAGACCTGTCAACCACTCAACGACACTGTATTTTATGAAGAGAATACTCTAATACTGGCCGAATTCAGCTTATTCTGAACAAGTTGTTGATTAAAATTTTTATTTCGTAGTTCGTCAGGACACACAAGCTTAAGAACGTTTGTTGCATGGTCTTTTTGTGCTATTTGAAACTCGCCCTGGTTTGTATGATTTCAGAAGATTAATTGCTATTTGTATCTTTGCCTTTTTCACGAAAGGCCTATGTGAGTGAGACCATCGAAATCATATTTTGTGAAATGTAACTTAGTAAGTTTGAGAACAAACAGTCACCGTGGTCCTAACGCTCTGACATTGTTTACACGTCATTGATTAGATACTCATTGTAGCCGATTTTTCTAACAAATTTTACAATATGAATTTAATTCATGACATGTATATTCTTACTGTCGGAACAAACAGTTGTGTTATGTGGTGCAGCTTTTTCCCAAGTCACACTCTATTTGTATCTTGTGACATACATCACTATGAATAATTAATATAGTCGTCACTTTTCCTTTAATAACAGTTTAGTGAATGGTGCTGCTTTGTTTGACAGATGTGGTATGAATTTACACAAAGTGCTTTCACCTCTATTAATTATTTTTAGTTAATCTTATTATTCTTGTAAAAAAAATTTGGTGCAATCTCGTGGTTCCCTCCCTCAACACCAGTGATTGCCAGTCTTTCTGAGACCATTACCCCTCAGTGCAGTCAGATATTATAAATGAAACTTTTGTGACGAAGAATTTTCTTCAAAGATTTTTCTTTTTAAAATGACAGTAGATAAATAATATTTAGTTTTTGCAAGTGCTTCGTTAAACAATAAGCTACAGAGTCAATGAGACAAGTAGTATTGCTTGTTCCTAATAATTTTTTATAGAATTATGAAGCAATTTTCTGTGTGTCACAAGTACTACATGCAGCACCTTCTCAGAAAAGGAAACTAGTTTTAAAGTGCTTCCTGTGCACCACATGTGCCCTGCCACCCATGCCCTGAACCTCCATTTAAAATCAACAAGTTAAAATGTGTGCACTATATGTATTTTTTGTGAATCACTTGATTGCTGAACTCTTTACTTCTGAACATATGGAAATTAGAAGATTTGAGTGTGTCAGTGCTTTGTGTACAAACATCGTAACTGGCATTAATAATAATAAAATAATAATAATATTGTGCAGTTGTACAGCAGTGTAGTAGTCATTACATAGTTCTGTTGTGTTGCATTGTCAATTAGTTCATTTACCTGTTGCAAAGTGAGTAATGAAGCAATTTCTTGTAGTTTGCAGGAACTAGCTACAACTCAGAAAAGGCATTTTCATGAGGTTTTTAAGCATATTTGACATATATGCGAGGAAAACATCATACGTATATTCTTTTCACAAGCTGAACACCTGCGCCTCATTGTGTCACGTGTGTGTGTGTGTGTGTGTGTGTGTGTGTGTGTGTGTGTGTGTGTGTGGGAGGGAGGGGGGTGGAGGCGTAATTTTTCATAACTTACGTAATCAGTATTAACATCTTATGAAATAGTGATTAAATTAGTGATCTTTTAACAATACTTTAGTTTTGTGACTGAAACACAAACAGACCTTCTTTTTGCCCCTCAAAAATATAATTTTATCCCTGAGTGGTAATTACTGCCAGATTGGGAACCACTGCTCTGCACTGTCATTGTTGCATACCCACTACATTCAATGTTATTTATGACACAGGTAATACATTCCAATACATATTGCACCAACTTTCCAGTCATTTGGTAAGAGTGTGTAAAGTGCTTCATTCTGTCATCTGTTCCAGTGCTTAATTTTGAGTGTAATGTTTTCTGTTATTGGGGTTTCCAGTTGTCTTTCACTCCCATACATTTATTTTTGATTATTGTTGTTATTGAAAGCCTTCTTCAGCTGTACAAGTCTGCCACTTTCCTATCACATTACCATAGCAAAGGAATTATGGCCATGGTTCTTTCCTCAGGAGTGATGTTCATTTCAATCTGAATCAATGCACCTGTGCTTTGTTGCTTTTGTCTTCGCATACACTAAAATAAACTACCCAGTCCATGAAATAGATGGTATATTTTTGATACGCAGCATAGTTTCTAATGTAAATTCAGCACCTCTCTCGTATTTAGCTGTTGGACAAAGTCTTTCACTAGAGGAAGAAACACACACATTCTCACACAGAACTCACACACACTGTCATCTCCAGGTGTTGTCAGTGGGGCCATAGCACCTGGAGATGACAGTGGTCACTGTGGAAATACCATTCAACCGCCTGCTTTTAAATGTGCCTGTCTGCTGTTGAACAGTTTGGTTCTCAAGATCAAAAAATGATAATGGCTAAAAATTCGCAAAGTCTTATAATACATATGCTCATGCTTTATCCCACTGTTAGATCATGCTTACTGCAGCTTTATAATTTGTTTGTCTTAATGTAAGAAAGGTTAATTGATAAAGTTTCTTATGTGGATGATATGTGTTGTTTCAGTTCCTGAGTGGCAATAATGAGAAATCAACCATACCTGATAATAATTGTATCAGCTTTTTACAAGTTGCTGTAATTTATCATATGAGAAAAAGATTAAGTTATAGTATTCAGAGTACAATAAATTGTATAACATGTTATGTAGCTACATGTTCTTTTTAATTTTGTTAATTTTTCGAAATGACTCCTCAGTTATGAAACTTCCTGCCAGGAAGTTTCATATCAGCGCACACTCTGCTGCAGAGTGAAAATCTCATTCTGGACTCCTCAGTTATGTTTGTTAAGTCTGATAGGAATGAGAGAGTTGTAGATTGATTGCAACAAAAAAGAAACACACTTCAAATGATATAACAAACTATCACTGTTTCCATATACTTCGCTACACATACTCCGAAAGAGAGGTATGAAACTGTTATTTGCACACTTTTATGAACAATGAAAGCAAATCTGTTGTTTACTACACATCATTTAACTATCATTTTTTATACCTTCTAACGTGTTAAAATTTTGTTAATTTATTCACTACTTGGATTCAGACCAAATGTAAAAAAGAGGAACGAGTGGATAAAATATGATATTGCTTTATACCACAACGAGACAACTTTTACGAGGGCATGCTGAAAAGTACTGCCTCTTAACTTTTCATTGTGTTCTCAATATTGGTTGAGGTATTATATATCATGCATATTTACTCGGTTGACTTTCCTGCTTCGCTGATGCAAGCCACAGCCCTCTGCCGCTAGAAAGCACTGACCTGTAGCATGTAACTTGATGGTGTGTAGTGTACTATGTCAGTGTCTGAGAAGCCCTCAGAAAGCTGAAAGCATGAATTTGAAGAGTTCATCCACAAGTGGAGCACTCTCTCCTTCGTCTTGACACTGCAAGACCATGCATGAGCACTGCAACTTGTGCAACACTTTGACACCTAGGATTCACTGTCAGCGATCATCCTCCTCATACATTCCTGGCTTGGCCCCATACGATTGTCATCTGTTTCCAAAACTTAAAGAAAACTCCAGAGAACTTCACTTTCATAGTGATGAAGCACTGAAAGCAGCAGTGAGGTTGTGGCTGCATCAACAAAGTCAAGCATTCTACAGTGAATGTATCAGCAAACTTGTCTCTCATTGGGAGAAATGTGTTTGTCATCAGGGAGATTATATTGAGAAATAAATATGTAGACTTCAAGAACAGTGTGATGTAAAATGTTAAAAAAGTTTGTGTTATTTAAAAATCTAAAATCTTTAAAAGTTTTCACATTAAAAATTTGGATACTTACATTTCAACATACCATCATACTAAAAAAAAAAAAAAAATTGCAGAAACTCAATAACAGTTTTACACTACAAGAAGTATGGCAAGAATTGTAAATTAGTGATTGTTAAAGTCAAAGTTAGCATATATTTCATACACATGGTAGTGGAGGAAACAGCAGTTCAGACAAATCAAGTATGCCATCCAAACCACTGGCTTTCATGAAAACTCAGTTCCAAAAGAAGCTGCAGCAAAAAACACAAAAGCCATTAAAATCATCATTTCTTTTTGGATTGTAGTGGTGTATGAAGTAAGGTATTACAATTATTGGCAGATTTACTTTATTATTTTTTATTTTACTATTTTTAAGACTGTGATAGAATGCAGTATGCTACAGGGATAACATTGTAAATCACTGGAGCCAAGCAATTAACATTCTGCTTCTTGCGCACCTTTGATCCACATCGACATTGTTATTAACAGGCTTGGCATGATTAAATATAACAGGTGACCAGATGCCCCACCACCTGGTTATCTCCTGGGATGAAATATTTGTATCTGAACTGTCTGCATGTGATGTAATTCATGTGAAAGTGAGCCAAACTTTTCTAAATGTTTGTGAATCATTTAACTGAGGCAGGACTTGAGTACGAGTGCTGTATTCACCTGAGACATGAGAAACCACATAAAAGCCACATCCAATCTGCCCAGCACACGAACTCTCATTGTTAATCCTCCAGGGGGGTTCAATCCCGGGCCAGTGCCTCCCTGTTCAGGAAGCAACAGTTTAACACACAGAGCTTTCTGAGTGGATTAAGCAGTTAACATCCGAATATTGAATATTGACTCCTCCCCTTCCTGTCATGTTCTTTTCAAAAATATTGTAGAGCTCCTTTACACAAAATTTCTTTTCATATCCTGCACAAGTGAGCTAAAAAGCACATAGTGCTGGTATTCTGTGATGTGATGTAAAAGTAAAATACATATCTTGGTGAGAGGGGGTGGGGTGTAACCCTAGATTCATAAAGAAGGATCTTAGATAAACAGTACATCAGTGTTTGGTTATCGCTTTTCATATTTCACGTTTGTGGTTTTACCAACATCAGGAAACAAGACGGCACAAGTAGTTTTCCCTGTCAGTGACACAAATATCCCAAGTAAGGGGCCAAAATCTAACATGTGGTATAGATCTGAAACAGTAATGATCCACGTATGTGGGTGCTTTGTGGCAAATTTTCTAATTCTTTAGGATACAAAAACAATTCTTGACCATGATTAATAATCTATAGATTCCTGAAATAAGAATTAATCAGCAAAAAACTAATTATACCCTGCATACAAAATTCCTCACTATCTGAAAGTACAACAATATCTAGGAATCATGTTGAGCAGCTAACCAAGCCATAAATTACATGTTTTGCCTAAGGAACTGTCCTATGGAATAATGCTATAGAAATATGTCATAAGAACTGCCAAAGGTATTATGTTGAAGAAATGAAATGTGGCAGTGATCTTTAGAGGCCTCTTCAAACCATTTAGGATTTGCAGCCTGACACCAGTGCATAAAATGACTGGTCACGTTCCTGTTAGTATGACAGCACTCTTTTGGTAACTAAATTGTGACATCAAACAATGGAAAACCCAGGATGGAATGTAACAATATTATGAGAAGGAGAGTTGCTACTCGCCATATAGTGGAGATGGTGAGTCACATATAGGCACAACAAAAAGACACTGTGACGTCCATAGACATGATACCAAATACAAACTTTTTTAACGCAAGACTTGATTACTCCAAGAATGTGCAATAAAAACTTTTAATGTGCTGCTATTTATTCATGCCTCTTTTCTTCCCATTCCTGCTCATAACTTATAGTCAAGTGAAAATATACATCTTTGACCTTGCCTTTTGAGACTTAACTGGAGCCGCACGGGATTAGCCGAGCGGTCTAAGGCGCTGCAGTCATGGACTGTGCGGCTGGTCCCGGTGGAGGTTCGAGTCCTCCCTCGGGCATGGGTGTGTGTGTTTGTCCTTAAAATAATTTAGGTTAAGTAGTGGGTAAGCTTAGGGACTGATGATCTTAGTGGTTAAGTCCCATAAGAATTCACACACATTTGAACATTTTTGAACTTAACCAGATATTTGAGCCACATGATACTTGCTAAGAGCTAAAGAAGTTATAGTAAAAGTGAATATCTGACTTGTAATTCCCTCTGATACTTCGTCTTGGAAATATACTAAACTGGCACTGGTTACTCACAGTATCTTTCAGTCATTTACATAGTGAACAAAAACAACAAAACCTTAATGTGACAAGTGCACTTTTGATACACCACAAAATGTTATCAGTGAAAGGGAATAATAAATCATCTCTACCAATGATGTGTCCTGATTACATTAGCCATAATGCTGACTGTGTGTAAATTATTCATCTCATCAGTGCATAGATACTAAGTATAGAAAAGAATCTACTGTGTGGAAGAATAGCATAAGACAAATTGGCTGGGGATTTCTGTAAGAACCATGACACACCATTGTATCCTGGCATCCTGTGCTGCTTTTTTTACTATAGTTACATACCAAAAATGCTATCATCATATGCAACACTTAGACAAAATGAGATGGATATCATGTTTAAAAATGCTGCTCCTGTAGGATGTGTTTTCTTATGAAGAACACTGAATGAAATGTACAATCTCAATTGCCTTCTTCCAACTAAGAAGCTTGCTTAATATTCTGTGATGCTTCGGGCAGTCATGTGGTGCTTTTCAGTGGGTACTGTGATCACACTGAGAAGGAAATTGACTAGTGACCATGTTTATTCTGTGGCACAGCCTTTGTTAGTAGTAAGAGGTTGTATCTGACTAGATGCAACCTCCCACTCTCAGCGGCTGGAAATGTCCAAGATTTGTTTGATGACCATGAAACACATGCAGTATGTATGTTTTCCTGTTTATAAGAGTTACAAAAATAATGGATTGTTATTACATACATGGGTGACAAGCACAAAAGTCTCTTGCAAGAAACAATGATTATTTCTCCAGCAGACTTATGATTCATACATAATGGAAAAGGAAATGCTTGCATGTTTTGTAACACTAGGCTAGCATAATTAGTGACTATTGCAAGGTAATGCAGATGTTGTCTGTCTAGATGTCAGGAAGAAGCATATACTGTGTTTCTAGAAACAGGCTGAATGCCCCATAATTTCAGCAGAGGATTTAAGCTGTGACAGAATTTGGTGAGATTCCTTAATGTAGCTAATGTTGAAAAGTCATTCAGGTTACAATTTTTCAAATATGAGATTATATATGTCCAAATAAGACTACTATATCACTGGAAAATTGATTCACTGATTAATTTTGGTATTAAAACTATAGCTTAGGGAAACTTTGTAAGGGTAACAGTATGATTGTCTTGTAAACAAAATTATTGTATTTTATCTTTCCAGCCTTGGGCTCACAAATATTGAAAATGATCCAAATGGAAAACAAGTAAACTGTTTATTCTTTTAAAAGTAATTGTCTTAACTGTTAGTAAATTTATCCCACTGTGAGACAAGATGGTCAATGCCTTCATAGAAAAATGTTTGTAGTTGCCTAGAGAAACCTGACTGTGCCCACATGCAAAGCAAATCGATATCCACAAATGTCATTCGTCAGGGCTCCAAAAATATGAAAATCGTAGGGGAAGAGATCAGGACTGTACGGAGGACGCCCACGTGTTGCCAGGTTTGTTTTGAGTAGACTGCAGAAGATTCGCTGGGAAGCTCTCACACATCCTCCATACAACTGCGATCCCTCCACATCCGTTTTCCATATTTTTGGAGCCCTGAAGAAATACATTATTGGCCGTAGACTTACTTTGAACGAAGAGGTGCGTTGCCTGGATACAATATGGTTCTGCGGGCAACTGCAAACAATTTCCATGAAGGCACTGACCATCTTGTCTCACATTGGGATAAATTTATTAACAGTTATGACAAGTACTTTTGAAATAATAAACAGTTTATTTAATTTTTTCTATCTGTCTCATTTTCATTTAACTGCCTCTTATATATCCTGCGCTTAAACACAATGAAGTAACTTAAACAGAATGATATCCTCCATGCCAACTAGCATGGATTCTAAAAACACTGATAGTGCAAAATCTGACTCCAACTTTCTTACATGGCAGCCTAAAAACTGTGCATCTGGGCAATCCAGTGGATGACTTCTGAAAAGCATTTGGCTCTGTACCTTACCATTACTTAATAATGGAAGTAACATTGTATATCAAATGAAATCTGCTACTGGATTAATAATATAATGTGCAAGGGGCATTCAATAAGCAATGCAACACATTTTTTTCTTGGCCAGTTTAGGTTGAAAAAAATGTGGAATTTGTTGTGGAACTACATGGAATATTTCCGCTTCATCCTGCCACACCACCTCTCCACCGAAGAAAAAGTTCAAAGCTGCACCCTCAGCTGGTGAATTCATTGTGACGGTCGTCAGGGACTCTGAAGGGGTTGTTCTGTTTGATGTCCTCCCTCGTGGTGCACCAATCAAATCTGAAGTGTATTGTGCTAACCTCAGGAAACTGAAGAAAAAACTTCATTGTCTTTGTCACCAAAAAATTCAAACAAACTTCTCCTCTTCCATGACAAAGCGAGGCCTCACATGAGTCTGTGCATCTGAGAGAAGCTCACAAAACTTCATCGGACTTTTCTTTCTTGTGCACCCTATAGCTTTTTGACTTTTGTCTGTTTGACCCAGTGAAGGATGCACTCCACAGAAAGCAATACATGGATAATAATAATGATGGTGTGTGACGAGGGCCTTCCGTCGGGTAGACAGCTCGCCTGATGCAAGTCTTTCGATTTGCCCGTCGATGGGGATGAAATGATGATGATTTGGAGAACACAACACCCAGTCCCTGAGCGGAGAAAATCTCTGACCCAGCCGGGAATCGAACCCGGGCCCATAGGATTGACAGTCTGTCGCGCTGACCACTCAGCTACCGGGGTTGGACAATACATGGATGATAAGGATGTTACTGAGGCAGCAGGACATTGGCTCTGGCATCAACCAGCAGAGTGGTACCATATGGGCATACAGCCCCTCCCACTAAGGTGGCATAAGGCCGTCACATTGAATGGAGATTATGTTAAGCTTAGGGTTTGGAGCCAAAAGATTGGGAAATAATATGGTGTAATGGAATCCTGAATAAAACCAACCTGATTTCAGAAAAAAAAGTGTTGCATTAATTATTGAATGCCCTTCACGTAAACAATCTAGACATCAACCTGAAAAAAGTTGTGCAAATATGTAGTCAGATTGACAGCTTGCTTAAAATCAGAAATGTAAAACATTTCCCTTCAAAAAATGCAGAGACATGGTATCCTCTGACTGCAGTATCAATGAGTGACAATTGGAATCAATCAGCTAATCCAAATATCTGTCATAATAACTTCCTCTGACTAGTTTCAGTGAGTTACAATTGGAATCAACCAACTAACCCAAATACCTACATGTAATAACTTCCTCTGACTGTTGTATTTATGAATCAAAATTGGAATCAATTAGCTAATGCAAATTGCTTGGTGTAAAAACTTGGGTGACATGAAACTGAATGATCACATAGACTCAATCAATGTAAAGCAGGTGACAGAGTTCTGTTCACTGGATAAATGTAGGCAGTCTATAAAAAGAGATTTCTCACTAAACACTGATGTCACCTATCTTCAGATAGGGCTAATAGGGGATATTGCACATATACAGGGCTATTACAAATGATTGAAGCGATTTCATAAATTCACTGTAGCTCCATTCATTGACATATGGTCACGACACACTACAGATACGTAGAAAAACGCATAAAGTTTTGTTCGGCTGAAGCCGCACTTCAGGTTTCTGCCGCCAGAGCGCTCGAGAGCGCAGTGAGACAAAATGGCAACAGGAGCCGAGAAAGCGTATGTCGTGCTTGAAATGCACTCACATCAGTCAGTCATAACAGTGCAACGACACTTCAGGACGAAGTTTAACACAGATCTACCAAATGCTAACTCCATTCGGCGATGGTATGCACAGTTTAAAGCTTCTGGATGCCTCTGTAAGGGGAAATAAATGGGTCGGCCTGCAGTGAGCGAAGAAACGGTTGAACACGTGTGGGCAAGTTTCACGTGTAGCCTGCGGAATTCGACGAATAAAGCATGCAGGGAGCTAAACATACCACAGCCGACGGTTTGGAAAATCTTACGGAAAAACGGAAAAGGCTAAAGCAGAAGCCTTACCGTTTACAATTGCTACAAGCCCTGACACCCGATGACAAAGTCAAACGCTTTGAATTTTCGGCGCGGTTGCAACAGCTCATGGAAGAGGATGCATTCAGTGCGAAACTTGTTTTCAGTGATGAAGCAACATTTTTTCTTAATGGTGAAGTGAACAGATACAATGTGCGAATCTGGGCGGTAGAAAATCCTCACGCATTCGTGCAGCAAATTCGCAATTCACCAAAAGTTAACGTGTTTTGTGCAATCTCACGGTTTAAAGTTTACGGCCCCTTTTTCTTCTGCGAAAAAAAACGTTATAGGACACATGTATCTGGACATTGGAAAATTGGCTCATCCCACAACTGGAGACCGACAGTGCCGACTTCATCTTTCAACAGGATGGTGCTCCATCGCACTTCCATCATGATGTTCGGCATTTCTTAAACAGGAGATTGGAAAACCGACGGATCGGTTGTGGTGGAGATCATGATCAGCAATTCATGTCATGGCCTCCACGCTCTCCCGACTTAACCCCATGCGATTTCTTTCCGTGGGGTTATGTGAAAGATTCAGTGTTTAAACCTCCTCTACCAAGAAACGTGCCAGAACTGCGAGCTCACATCAACGATGCTTTCGAACTCATTGATGGGGACATGCTGCGCCGAGTGTGGGAGGAACTTGATTATCGGCTTGATGTCTGCCGAATCACTAAAGGGGCACATATCGAACATTTGTGAATGCCTAAAAAAACTTTTTGAGTTTTTGTATGTGTGTGCAAAGCATTGTGAAAATATCTTAAATAATAAAGTTATTGTAGAGCTGTGAAATCGCTTCAATCATTTGTAATAAACCTGTATATAGAAGGAAGGCACGAATGGACACGGGTCGAGATGACAGCTCACGATAAGTGGGAAGTCCAGGTTCAAGTCCCAGTTTGGCACAAATTTCTATGACGCAAATATCTGACATCAAAGCATAGTCGCAGAACGTGAATCATTTTTGTAATCATTTCAGAATGTCATGAAAACACTGAAAAATGTGAACCAGCAGATATGGACTTGTCATGAGTTTCAAGAACCAATAGTAGGTGAGGAATTCAGAAGTATACTACAGCCTCCTACATATCATTCCCATAGGAACTGTGAAAATAAAATTACCCTAATTGCAGCGCGCACAGAGCAGTGAAGTAGTCATTCTGCCTGTGCCCTATAAGTAAAAGGAATGAGATGAAACTATATGTCGAAAGGAAGGAAGTGTCCTCTGTTACACACTTGATAGTGGGTTGCAGAGTGCAGATGTAAATTAGATCAGGTGATTGGAATACATTGTATAGTAAGTTGTCAAAAGGGTGTGTACAGTGCTGTAGGTGTACTGTTGACAAGTTAGTACGTAACATGTTCGGGTCATCTGATGTCATCTTTCTAAGTAAGTGAAACATGTTATGACACCACTTGTGGCACCTGAGGCTGGAAAGAATTTTGTTTTACTTAATAATAAGTATACAAGAGATAGAAGACACAGTATGTCTTATTCACAGAAGAAAAATCAAAATTTCCTGACATAATGAGACCTTTTGATTACATAAACTGATTTGTAATGATCTAGTTGTGTGAACGTCACTGGCATTACACCCTCTGAAGGGTAAATTACCAAAATTGAAAGAGACTAAAACTCAAATATTACACCATTTTAATGTGGATAGAAAATAATAATATTAAAAAAAAAAATAGGTGGATTGTGTAACATGGTGTTATAGAACCTTATTCAGCCACAGACTAAGTTAAATTCTTTTACTTCTTCTTGCATCAAATCTGTAAGTGCTATTTACATTGTTTAACTTGTGGACATTCAGCTGAATTATCCCAGGATTTAACCCTTTTATGTACAAGAAGGCATTTTTTTCAAAAAACTTTTTTGCTTCTTACTTCCTACTGAGATTTTATGATGAGTTCAAAGTGTGATCTAAAGTTATTGCCAGGATCATATTTATTTCATATCATAAATCATTCTTGGTTTTATATTCAAAAATAGTATCTTAGATTTGGGAATGTTGGAACTGAGACATGCTCTTTTCATTTGGGTATGCCCCATTCAGAAATGTTTCAAAAATTCAACTTTTGTCATACAACATGTAAAAACAATACAGCAAGAATAATTATGTGCCCAATCTGAAGATAACTAAAAAATTAAATTGTTTTCTTCCACCCATAATTATTTGCTGTGCTAAGTAAATTGCTGTGCTTCCAATTTGTCACCTCTTTTTCTCTCTTGACCACATACAGAGAAACTGATTCTCTCTCTCTCTCTCTCTCTCTCTCTCTCTCTCTCTCTCTCTTCAAAAATAAAAACTTTCTCAGTGGCTACTTAGGAATGTAAAACTGAATGTGAAGAAGTGTTACAAGAAATTTCAAAATGCAAATCATAATAATGAAGACAGGCAACCACGACTTGTAGCTGATTCATGCTGGTGCATAGAAACAAATAACAGCACAGAGACTACTGGCTACTTCCACTTTTTCTCACATACATAGACACCCAAACACACCTGCATCATGTGTTCGTGAATGTTTGCTCAGGCTGAGAGGTGAGTGATTGGCTTACCCCATTTTTATTTATTGGTTGTAAGGAAATATTTTTAATTAATAGATTCTTTCCAGCTTTGTAGATGACACTTCATAAACACAAAAAAACCATGAAAAAATGTGTGTGTACTTGAATAAACACCTTGATTCAACAGAAAAAAACGTTGAAAACCAGGTGTTTGAAAACTGCATTTTCCTCTTGAATCTCATAAACATTATGAGACACATTTCCGCCATAAATGAAATAATGACATGTGGTTCAATTTGATATGCTGAATCTTGACTATTATAATGTAATTAAACAAGCTGTACAGTGAAAAATGTGGTTGGCTTGAACTGATCATGAATGATTTTGTGATACCTGCAGGGTCATCTGTTTAAGCTATGGAGATCTTGTCATTTGGTAGTTTGGAGGGCAGATGCATCCAGGCAATTCTTCTGGGATATATCCCTCAATTTGTGATAAGTTCGGCACAAGATCTGATATCATGACCATAGCAGCATATGAAATGGAAAAATTCTCAATCTCTGTTGCTTCTGTTCAGCAGTGCAGAAACTACCCTATGATTCATGTATGAACCAAGGTCACTCACACTCAAAATATGAAGCTGAAACACTTTCTACTGTCATCTAACTTCTTAATCAGTTGCCATCACCAGCCTTTCTTTCTCATACAACAGTTCATCATTTTAAAGCATGTGATGCTTTTTCTGCCACTATTTATACTGCTACATGCATGTGATTGAAATGAAAGCTTATTGTTTTTATTAGGTTGTGTTTTCTTTATGGTATTACTGTTATCCTAATAACAGTGACATTGGTGTCAGTATTGTTGTGTGTTTATCATTATTTTCATTTTTCACGACAGAGATGATACTGTTTGCTAAGTCTGCTGCAGGTTGCTTGCAGCTTCCTGGGGCTTGATGACTTAAGTGCTTTCACCATTTTGTATTTTTGATATTAATGGTTCAGAATTGTGCTATTTCTTGTATCTCACTGTATTTTTTACATCCTGGGATTTGAGACAAAACTCTCTTTAAAGTTCTGTGGTATTGATATCAGGTCACCATTAATGATGGTGCTGACATCAGTTTCTGCATTTCATGTTTGTCAGTGAAGATATGAGCATGCATTATTGTGCTTCTTATAGCAGTCATTCTTCGCCAATATAGGTCACCCTGAAGTTATGTGTTGTTTCTGGTCCAAGTGTATTCCAAAAAGTCAAGAGCTATCGTCTTTAATGATTTTTGTTATTACTTTTTCGTAGTTCTTCATCCATAAGGTCTGATACTGTGCAGCCATTATTAGAGCTTCTGACTGTCCTTTGGTGCTTCCTGTTTTAAGCAAAGATGTCAATATTTAAGTTCTCCAAGCAGTTTGGGTGCTGTCCATGCTATATGGTAAATTCTTCAGCATTGTCTTAGCTCATTCTGAGTCTCAATTTTGATGTTACATTGTGTTATGTGAGAATTTTCAGGGAAAATTCTTGGTGTGGGAAATAATTCCTCTGTCTCAATTTGCCATCTTGTACTGTATTATTTGATACATTGGCAGATGATTCAGGTGCTGGATCACATCCAACAACGGCTTTATTCATATTTGACCTTCGTTGTCTCAGACATCACTTTTTTCTGGACATGTCACCTATTTTCTGTCAGTGTCTGCTCTAGGGTGCACAGCACCATACATGGGAAGTAACTGTCATGACTTACTGTCTGTAAATAAAATGTCTTGTTGGGTTCAGAGTACCAACTGATGCTGTATTCCATTATTGGAACTGACAGTGCATTATTTTGTTATTCTGTGTTAATGTTAGTTTTGTTATACATCTAAAAATTTCATTTCCATTTTTGTTACGTGTTAGTCACATTCCCATTATATTCTATGTATGATAAACTAATAAAATTTACATGTTTAGATGTAAGAGAGGACCTCATGTTCTAAATACTCATAGGTAAAATGAGAGTATTAGAGTAAATCTGTTGATATTAATGAACTTTACTACACACAAGTCAGTTGTTTCTGCTGCATTAATTTAATATAATTGTAAACAGTATCTCGTTGTTTGTAGACAGTTAAACAACTTTTGTACTGAAATCCTCCTGTGATATTCTTATCCATCTTCTGAAATTTGAAATTGGTATTTGGTCTTAAGAACATATAACTTTTGTTCCAGAAATCATTGCGTCGTCCCTGAGGTAGCAACGGGTCCGTCCACAATGGGGAGCACATCTCAACAGTACTGTCTACGTTGGAACAACCATCGAGCAAATTTGCTGGCTGTTTTTGATGATCTCCTCCGCAGTGAAGCTTTCACAGATGTTACTCTAGCATGTGAGGGTGGAACTTCAGTCAAATGCCACAAAATGGTGTTGGCTGCGTGTTCTACCTACTTTCAATCCTTGTTTTCTGAAGTGCCGTGCCAGCACCCAGTCGTAGTGCTCAAGGACGTCAAGTATGGTGAGATGAAGGCGATACTCGAGTACATGTACCGAGGTGAAGTGAATGTTGCACAAGATCACTTGGCTGCCTTGCTAAAAGTAGCTGAGGCACTCAAGGTCAAGGGTCTCGTCGAAGAAAATGGCCCTCTTGCTGGACGACATGGCCACGTACATGGCCACAGCCACGATCGTCGTCCTGATGATGTGGGGCCCGCTCACTCCCCACCTGGTACCACGACACCTGCGGCGGCTCCACACAGCAGTGTTTCTCCGACAAACCCTACGGGGGCAACTTCAGGAGCGACTGCAGGCTTCGATCGCTCCGGACCTTACAATCTGTATGGTAAATCCCCAGTCGGAGAACGAACTGGTGCCGGAGGAGGTGGGGGACGCTTGTCACTGCCAGTGTGGGCAGTTCCGGGTCTGCCCTTGCCTCACCATCCGGCACCGATTCCCCCACCGAGTCACCCACATGCAGCAGCAGCTGGTGTTCTTGGAGGCTGCTACGATGCGGCTTCAGACATGTCTCCACTGAAACGCAAGAAACTCCAGAGCCTCTTGCTGAGTCGAGACACACCCATACTTCGCACTGTGCTCGGACAGGGACAGGGCCAGGCTGACTCTTCCCAGCAGCCAATGTCTCTCGTATGTCAACCTGACAGCCATGAACGCGTGAATTCCAATGGATCAGATATTGATACTGACAGGGTTTGTCTGCATTTGTCTCTTATTCTTAGGCGTAATAAGACTTGTGTACTGCCTTCTCAGAAATATGTTTAATGTTATAATACTTAAAATAATGCAGTGTTTGTTCATAATATTTATTTCAAATGTTATCTAAACATACACAAAACCGTATGGAAACACAGGAAGCAGTAATGATAGAGTGTTTCAGAATTCATCCTCTTGATGGAGGGAAAACCTGTAGAGAGGAGCAGCTCTGTAAACTGTGAAAGTTAGCATTTTAAAGGTCCAAGAAGCAAATAAAACTTCTTAAAATTCGTCTTTATTGCCCCTGTAAGAATTATTTATTTTTAAAATCCATTACTGCAGTTAAGTGAATAATTGTGAAAATTTTATGATTTGACCTGTGCTAAAATACGATGTTTGGGCATGAGATGTGTGTCGGCAAAGTTTCTTCCAAAACTCCTCAATTTTGATCAGAAGAACCAGCACATGAATATCATTCAGGAGCTCTTGAATGATGTCAAGGATGATCCTGATTTGCTCAAAAGGGTCTTAACTGGCGACAAAACATGGGTTTACGCTTATGACATTGAAACCAAAGCCCTTTAATCCCAATGGAAGCATCCCAGAGTGCCAAGACGAAAAAAGCACGCCAAGTTCAATCAAACGTCAAAATTTTGCTCACTGTTTTTTCAATTACTGTGGTGTAGTGCATCATGAATTTTTGCCTCAGGGTCGTATGGTCAATAAGGAGCGTTCCTTTTGATATTTGCTAAAGACCAAAATTACAATAGCAAAGTTTAAAATAAACTATTTTAACAATCAAGATCTATTAAATAATTTTTAAAAAGTTATCAAACAAGTGCAGTGTCGCAAAGCCAAGTAACAATGAGGAGGAGAAAAAAAAAGCTGGTAAAAAAAAATCAAGACAGATGGGCATGCATACATATTAACGTGTGCCTAGTTGTCATGCCTAGATGCACACACACACATGAGTGTCATGTAATTAAATTGAATAATTGACATATCCTACAATTGTTTCATCCATCAAATGCAGATCACTGAGTAAAAACAATGACAACTAAGTGTAGGCTTTTAAATAGTGAGTCATCTTAGCTCCAGGTTTCATGATAAGTAGGATGAAAATGTATGAAGTAGAGAATGTAGACAAAAATGAGCAATGTCTACATCATGGAACGGTCAAGTGAACCCTGTGCCAGTTGTTAATTTCAGCAAGATAATTCTAAAGACTTCTCTCCATAATGGCATCACACACTTTTTTTTAGTCTAAGAAAGGACTTCGCCATATGGGCATAGTCTTTCCTTTTTGAAAATATAATTTTTTGTGAATTTTATTAACTTACCGAGTAATGCCTCTTTCAGTTTGCAGGGCTGATAGATTTTCATGTGACAGTGAATTTCTTATTCTGCATCATTTTTATTGTTACTTTGTGATTGGCAAAAGTAGATATTACACATATGAGGTGTCTTCAAAAAGTAAGGTGACTTATGTTTTATGAAAAATGTTTATTTATTCATCAATACTCATGTTTTCTTCTCAGATACAATAAACTTGTGCCAATGCTTCTTCCAATCCCAGAAGCATTTCTCATAAGCAATTTCTGGTACTGCCTTGAGTACTTCCAGTGGTGCATTTTTCATTGAAAAATCTTTGTGCTTTCATAGGTCTGTTCAGTTTTGGGAACAGGAAAAAGTCACAGGGGGCAAACTCTAGTGGATATGGTGGCTGAGGCATGATTTGTCGTGTTGTTTTTGACCAAAAAATCTCTCACAAGTAACGATGAATGAGCAGGTGTATTGCCGTGATGCAAAAGCCATGAATTGTTTTTCCACAATTCTGGACGAATTTTGTATATTGCTTCTCACAAACAGAACATAACGTCAAGATAATACTCCTTATTGACCATACAACCCCGAGGCAAATATTCATGATGCACTATGCCACAGTAATTGAAAAAAAAAAAAAACAGTGAGCAAAATTTTGACGTTTGATTAAACTTGGCATGCTTTTTTCGTCTTGGCTCTCGGGGATGCTTCCATTGGGATTAAAGGGTTTTGGTTTCAATGTCATAAGTGTAAACCCATGTTTTGTCACCAGTTAAGACCCTTTTGAGCAAATCAGGATCATCCTTGACATCATTCAAGAGCTCCTGAATGATGTTGATGTGCTGGGGTGTCCAGAGCAAGGTTCGTCATTGGCCTCTTGTTGGTCATCTTGGAAGAGCTTGTAAGTGTTTTAGAGCTCTTGATTCCAATATTCACACAAAGTTTGATGTTTATTCTTTGCTCCATTTTTTATGATAATCAAAAGTCACACACTAAAATACATCTAACATTTCTATCTGTCAAAAACAAACAAAGTATGATGTACACTTGAAACTGTGAATATATGTTCGGACAGGTCTACCAAAAAAAAAAAAAAAAAAAAAAAAAAAAAAAAAATCAATAATCAAATGTACATTGCCCGCACAATTTGAAAAGTCATCTTACTTTTTGAACAACCCTCATACATCCAATGAGCTTGGGTTCTATGCTTCTCCAGGAAACAAATGTTTAACAAACTGTTGCTGTGAAGTGTGCCATTGATTCATTTACGCATAGTGTGCTGAAAATCCTACTGTGAAGGAGAGCTTTCAGTGATATGGACAGAGCCTAATGAACAGGAACATGGAGTTACTGTAGGCTGCTTCTGTAATGTATACTATCAAACAATTACAACTAACACTAATCCACTCAAATTTTTAACTATTGGAAGAATTTCTAGATTAGTTTTCTTATTCTGTAAATCAAGATATTACATTTACTAATAGGAAAGTAGCCACTCTGAATAAAGCAATTGCTCTTCTTTTACTTGTTTACTTCTTCATATGAAGCATTTTTGTAACTTTACTAATCTCGGAGAACATTACCAGCAGTCCATTTACTTGAAGACTTAAAATTGTTTATTATGAGCATCAGTGATAACTGTAATTTACATCTGCAAGTCCAGGTGTTCTGAGAAATTATAGGAGTGGCCCTTAAGGTCTGTTTTATTTCATTTTTGAATATATGTAGATTTACAGTCTCCTGCTGTGTGTTTGCCAGCAACCTGTCAGAGACTAGACCATACCATGAAATTCCGATCTGAAACCTAGACAGGACACTGTGTCTAGAGGTTTATACAGCATGTGTCGAAAGTACACAATACTGGTAGCAAAGTAGTCTCAGTAAACTTAGGTCCATAATGAACAATTTGTGACTTTGTTGGTATCAGCCACAATTGACTTGATTCTGTGTAAACATAATCCCGTTGAGGAAAATGGAACAATGCTGTACAACATCAAGAAATGTTATTAGAGATACTTTGATAGAAGTACAGGTGTTTTGAATGAACTCGACAACAATTACATGACTGTACTCATAGTTAAAGGAGGTGCTCAAATTGTCATCCTTTTACTTGGATGCAGGCCTATACCTATCAATACAGTGAGTTTCAAATCCTTTTAAACATGCCTGTATCATTTTAAAGTTCCTGACAAGCATTGACAAATCTCTGCTCTATTTCTTCAACTGTGTTAACTGGATGGCATACACTACACCTTTAATGTGGCCCAAAACATAGATATCATTGGGGTTCAGATCAGGTGATCTTGGAGGGCATGCCCAATCTATCTTTGGCCATACTGACATGTTAGATGTCATCTCACTATAGCAGCAAAATGTGCTGGTACTCCATCATGTATGTACCACATCCTCTGTCATTGCTCTGAGGGAACACCCTCAAACTGTCCTATAAGATGATGCCACAGAAACAGTGAGTAATTCTTGACTTTGAGTTTGTTTGGTAGCATTTACAGCCCAAGATGATGATCACATACAATGAGAGAAGTCACGGATAGGAAGACTCATGCACAGCATGTGGGTTGGAGCACAGATGACTTCAAATATGAGAGTTGTGGTAATCAAACACAGCACCATGAGTGAACCCTGCTTAACATGTATATAGAATGATGTTAACAAAGTAGGGTTGCCTACAGCTTGTTGCTGCGTATGCTGACGGAACGTACACAGTACTTATTGGAGGTGGTACAAGTACATTGCACAGCAATGTGGTATTCTCCAAACACTCTTGTGGCTAATTCCAGGAATTTGTGTGGCAAGTTGACTGTTTCCAGCACTACATCTTCAAGCACAGATGTAATTAGTGCACCCCTCCTGCTCCTGCAGCACGTGCAAAGCTCTCACTTTCTCGGAGGCATTGGTGCACTCTTGTAAATGTTCAACTCTTGGAATCCTTTGGAATCATGAAGCCACAATTATTTCACAAACAGGTTACGTGTGAATCTTTGTTTACTGAGACTTCCTTATTTGTATTGTCATGTACTTTAAACTGTATGTGTGTATGCCATTAGTTATGATGTACCCTGTATATAAAGGATGAACCAAAATTCGTGCACTCAGATACCAAGTGTGATTCTTTGAATACTAACAGTACACAAATGACACTAACAAAATGTTGCCCTGTGCATATTTTTTTTGTAGAAACTGAATATCAAAGAAAGGCAACTTGAGAATACTGTAGTCACAAGTACAAGTGTTGTCATTCAATACTGAGTACCTGTTCTGCCCAGTTAGTGTGCTGGGTACATTTTTGCATTACAATTCTTGAATTCAAGGGTTTGTTTCAAATTCTAGCCTTAATTTTTTTTTATTTTCTGATCTTAGACTACAGGGTATGGTATTTGGCTTCTTGAATGTTGTACAGCAGGTTTCAACAAAACACTTGTAATTGTTTAATATTAATACAGAAATAAGAGATCAATTGTTTCTATTATTCCTCTTTTAAAGACATATTATGTCTTTAAATGTTTGCCGTGTTCCCTTCCATGCAAAAGAGTCCTTCAATCTTCAGTACATTGTTGGGATTGCTTTCCTTCTCTTCAGTTGTACCCCTTCCCTCAGAGCAAAAGAAACCAACTCCACACCTCTTCTGTTAGTCTACTCTGCTCCTTTTTTCCTTGGTAGTTTTCCTGCAACCATGCTAATCACACTGTGGCATTGTCTTGAGTCCATGCTCACCACTACGATAAGTAATTTATTTTTAACTTATCATTACTCTTTATTGATATTTCTGACATGTGATTGTTATGTTCAATTTTGAAAAAAAATAATAATAACAATTGTGAGATACATATTGCTTAAGAAACATTGGTCAAAATTAAAAAAAAATAAAAATATTAAACTCAACACACTACACTAACTGGGCAGCACGGTCCATACTATTGTTAAAGATATTTGTCATACATGTGATTGCCAGATTAGCATTCTTTGGTATCCATTTTCTACTGAAAATATACACAGAGTGAAATTTGGTTATAGACTTTTTTTTTACTGTTAGTACACAAGGAATCACACTGTACCATCTGAGTGCACAAATTTTGATTCACCCTGTATATAGTATATACAGTAAATAGCATTTATACACACATCAAAAAAGATTTTGCATCATCTTAGTTCCGAGAGTTCTGGAACCTGTATAAAAAATTGGAATAGAGATCAACATAAACATCATTTCCATCCTTTTTATTGCTCATGAAAACCACACATTGCATGTTGTACCACCACACAGCGAGACCTTCAGAGGTGGAGGTCCAGATTGTTGTACACACCAGTAGTCTAATACCCAGTAGCAAGCCATTTTACATTGATGCATACCTGTATTCATCATGGCATACTATCCATCAAGGCATTGTTGGTCCAGATTGTCCCACTCCACAATGGCAATTCAGCATAGAGCCCTCAGAGTGGTTGGTGGGTCACGCCGTCCATAAACAGCCCTTTTCAATCTATCCTATGCATGTCCGATAGGGTTCACATCTGGAGAACATGCTGACCACTCTAGTCGAGTGATATCATTATCCTGAAGGAAGTCATTCACAAGATGTGCACAATGGAGGCATGAATTGTCATCCATGAAGACGAATGCCCCACCACTATGCTGCCAATAGGGTTGCACTATCAGTTGTAGGATGGCATTCACGTGTCGTACAGCCATTACGGCGCCTTCCGTGACCATCAGCGGTGTATGTTGGTCCCACATAATGCCACTCCAAAGCAGCTGGGAACCTCCACCTTGCTGCACTCGCTGAACAGTGTGTCTAAGGTGTTCAGCCTGACCGGGTTGCCGCCAAACACATCTCTGACAACTGTCTGGTTGAAGGCATATGCGACACTCATCAGTGAAGAGAGCATGATGCCAATCCTGAGTGGTCCAGTCAGCGTTTTGTTGGGCCCATCTGTACTGCGCTGCATGCTGTCATGGTTGCAAAGATGGACCTCGCCATGGACGTCGGGACTGAAGTTGCACATCATGCAGCCTATTGTGCACAGTTTGAGTTGTAACATGATGCCCTGTGACTGCATGAAAAGCATTATTCAACATGGTGGCATTTGCTGTCAAGGTTCCTCCAAGCCATAATACACTCCTGGAAATTGAAATAAGAACACCGTGAATTCATTGTCCCAGGAAGGGTAAACTTTATTGACACATTCCTGGGGTCAGATACATCACATGATCACACTGACAGAACCACAGGCACATAGACACAGGCAACAGAGCATGCACAATGTCGGCACTAGTACAGTGTATATCCACCTTTCGCAGCAATGCAGGCTGCTATTCTCCCATGGAGACGATCGTAGAGATGCTGGATGTAGTCCTGTGGAACGGCTTGCCATGCCATTTCCACCTGGCGCCTCAGTTGGACCAGCGTTCGTGCTGGATGTGCAGACCGCGTGAGACGACGCTTCATCCAGTCCCAAACATACTCAATGGGGGGCAGATCCGGAGATCTTGCTGGCCAGGGTAGTTGACTTACACCTTCTAGAGCACGTTGGGTGGCACGGGATACATGCGGACGTGCATTGTCCTGTTGGAACAGCAAGTTCCCTTGCCGGTCTAGGAATGGTAGAACGATGGGTTCGATGACGGTTTGGATGTACCGTGCACTATTCAGTGTCCCCTCGACGATCACCAGTGGTGTACGGCCAGTGTAGGAGATCGCTCCCCACACCATGATGCCGGGTGTTGGCCCTGTGTGCCTCGGTCGTATGCAGTCCTGATTGTGGCGCTCACCTGCACGACGCCAAACACGCATACGACCATCAGTGGCACCAAGGCAGAAGCGACTCTCATCGCTGAAGACGACACGTCTCCATTCGTCCCTCCATTCACGCCTGTCGCGACACCACTGGAGGCGGGCTGCACGATGTTGGGGCGTGAGCGGAAGACGGCCTAACGGTGTGCGGGACCGTAGCCCAGCTTCATGGAGACGGTTGCGAATGGTCCTCGCCGATACCCCAGGAGCAACAGTGTCCCTAATTTGCTGGGAAGTGGCGGGGCGGTCCCCTACGGCACTGCGTAGGATCCTACGGTCTTGGCGTGCATCCATGCGTCGCTGCGGTCCGGTCCCAGGTCGACGGGCACGTGCACCTTCCGCCGACCACTGGCGACAACATCGATGTACTATGGAGACCTCACGCCCCAGGTGTTGAGCAATTCGGCGGTACGTCCACCCGGCCTCCCGCATGCCCACTATACGCCCTTGCTCAAAGTCCGTCAACTGCACATACGGTTCACGTCCACACTGTCGCGGCATTCTACCAGTGTTAAAGACTGCGATGGAGCTCCGTATGCCACGGCAAACTGGCTGACACTGACGGCGGCGGTGCACAAATGCTGCGCAGCTAGCGCCATTCGACGGCCAACAGCGCGGTTCCTGGTGTGTCCGCTGTGCCGTGCGTATGATCATTGCTTGTACAGCCCTCTCGCAGTGTCCGGAGCAAGTATGGTGGGTCTGACACACCGGTGTCAATGTGTTTTTTTTTTCCATTTCTAGGAGTGTATATAGGTAGCAGTCATCCACTGCAGTAGTACAGTGGTGACCCATGGCTGGCCTGAGCAAGGCATGTCATCGACAGTTCCTGTGTCTCTGTATCTCCACCATGTCCGAATAACATTGTTTTGGTTCACTGTGAGATGCTGGGACACTTCCCTTGTTGAGAGCCCTTCCTGGCACGAAGTAACAATGCGGACACGATCGAACCGTGGTATTGACTGTCTAGGCATGGTTGAATTACAGACCACCTGAGCTGTGTATCTGCTTCCTATCTACTTCCTAGTGGAATGACTGGAACTGATCGGTTGTCGGACCCCCTCCTTCTAATAGGTGCTGTTCATGCAAGGTTGTTTACATCTTTGGGCGGGGTTAGTGACATCTCTGAACTGTCAAAGGGACTGTGTCTGCGATACAATATCCACAGTCAACATCTGTCTTCCCGAGTTCTGGGAACCAGGGTGATACAAAACTTTTTTTTTATGTATAAACAGTCAAGGCATAATTTTAAGGACATTTTATTATATGATATATTGATTCATGTGTGTATTAAGTGTAATGACGAGAAAGGAAAGCTAATCTGTTGATAATTAGTCTTAGACCTATAGTTATTAATAAGGATCTTATATAATGAGCAGCTGTTTTAATTATAAAATGATTCCATCCTCAATTTAGACTGTGAAATAGAAAATTAAATATGCAGTTTTCTATTTCAGCAAATTGTGAAGGCAGAACAGTCCGTTGAAGAGGAAAGGTCACCTTATACTGATATATCTAACATGGATGAAGATATCAGTGAGAAGGTATGTGTATTTCTAGCTTCTCCACCCATTTATAGTTCTTATGTTAGTAAAAATACTGATTTTTTGTGACTGTATTGTGATAAATAATTATATATATACATACATTTTTTTTTTTTTTTACAGAACAATAAAATGATGCTTTCGCAGACTTTCCCTAATGACATGAGAGGTAAGTTGAATGGACACAGTCTGTTGTAAAGTAATATTAATCCATTAATGCTCATCTATTAATGTTCTTACCTTTTGTGATTTGAATTAGTGGGAGATACCTGTGAACAGCAGTCTTTTAAGTATGTGTAGTTCCAGTTTCAGATTTTTCCTTTTTCTGTGCACATCAGCCAGATATGACTTTGATTTAGTGTTTCACCACATTTAGCCATCCATAGCTGCTTCCTCTTTGTGGCTCAGAACCACTGACTTTGTTCTAGGATAAGTATCTGGGATTTTTATTTTAACTAAGTCTCCAAGAAAAAAAAACTTTCTGTCTCTTCACAGTCATTGTAATTTACCAATTTGTGACAAATATTTTGAGTTTCATGTTTGAAATGAAACAAGCAAATATGCCGCCTCTACAACAGAATTCTACTGAATGATCAACATTTCTGAGTAAAATCAATAGCTAAGAGACCAAGGTTTTTCATTAATCAGGATTGTCACAAGTTCTAGAAATCAGGGAATGTCAAAAGTGTCAGGGAAAAAAAAAAAAAAAAAAAAAAAAAAAAAAAAAAAAAAAAAAAAAAACCACTGGAAACATCTCATTTTTGTCTCAGTAGAAGAAATGATTTGTTTACAGAGAAGTCATGCATCGTTCCTGGCTGGGTGCAGCTGTGTACATGCACTGTTTCCCTACTTCCTCATTCTTACTGCTTCTCCCCTTCCTACCATTCCCTTTAGCTTGCAGTCAGTGCTGTTACCACTTCTTGCTGCTAGACTAGCAGTTGACAATGAGAGGAAGGGAGGCGTGAGGAGTGGTTTTGTCTGGATCTGATTCTCAGAGACTGTTGATGCATTGGCTGGAGATCATGGTCATGTGTGCATGAGTTCTGTCTGAGTTATTTTGTGAAAGTTTGTGTGCTCTTGTTTTCTGACAAAAGCTATGGCTGAAAATTTAGTTGTGAGAGTGTGATTGCCTTTTCTTTGTGCCTGTCTGTGGCTGAGCAATCATCTTCACAAGAAGTCATTAATACGAGGGGGGACCCAAAAATAACCGGAATTTCTTTCTGGAAAGAATATACTTTATTGCTTTCAAATACAACCTTAATGTCCTTTGAAGTATTCTCCATTAGCATTAATACACTTGTGCAAACATTCATTCCAGTGTTCGAAGCACCTTTTTAATTTGTCCTCATTGATACCTGCTAGCACATTCATGACATTGCATTTTACGTCTTCCACATCTGCAAAACGCTTCCCTCTCAAGTCTCTTTTCATCCTCGGGAATAGGAAGAAGTCCGAGAGTGCTAAATCTGGTGAATAGGGAGCATGGGTTAAGGTAGTCATCTTCGTTGAGGCCAAAAACTGGCGAATGCTGAGAGCTGTGTGCGCGGGAGCGTTGTCGTGATGCGGGAACCACATGCTAGAATCCCACAAAGCCGGACGTTTTCGCGACAAACTTCTGCAAAGCTGTTTCATAACCTCCAAATAGAATTTTTGGCTTACTGTCTCGTTTTCAGAGACAAATTCAGAGTGTACGATCCCTTTGATGTCAAAAAAACAGATCAACATCGTTTTCGCATTTGATTTCACTTGTCGAGCTTTTTTTGGTCGAGGTGACTTCCATTGTGATGACTGTTGTTTACTTTCTGTATCGTACCCATAGCACCATGACTGTAATGATTTTGTTGAAAAAATGTGGATCATCTTTGAGCACGTCCTTCATTTCGAGACAGGCTTGAACGCGACGATCCCTTTGATCTCCGGTAAGAAGCTTCGACACGAATTTTTCTGCCACTCTTCGCATCCCCATATCGATGGTCAAGATGCACTGAATTGAGCTCCAGGACAACGTGGACAAGTTCTCGAGTTGATCGATTGTCCTGCGTTGATCTTCACTGATGAGATCACGGATTTTGTCGATGTTGTCTTCGCTTCGAGCAGTTGAATGTTGACAGGAACGGGGCTGATCTTCAACCATCATTTCTCCCTTTTTAAACTGAGAAAACCATTTGTACACTTGCGTTTTACTAAGAGCATAGTCTTTGTAGGCTGTCTGAATCATCGCAACAGTTTCTGCTGTGTTCTTGCTGAGCAAGAAACAAAACTTCACTGCCACACGTTGTTTGTGTTTACTCATGTCGCGTCTGCACTGTACGCACACTCAAAGAACTGCTGCACTGTTGGGTGACGCCACGTGGCAGAATGACTCAGCAGAGCTCGTACTACAACCCTCTGCTGGCGCAACCTGCTACTAGAAGTACACGATGTGCAGCATTACTATTCCGGTTACTTTTGGGTCCCCCCTCGTATTGATTCTGAGAGTAGTCGCAAAAGTTATCTGTTGCATGGATTGATCACCACAGTCAAATTTCATCAACATGGTTTCTGCAACATGTGAATAGATGGCCACAATAGTGGACCCTCAGTGATGGGCCAAAACCGCCGGCCATTTTTGTGGGTATCTCTGACAGATTGGGCCTGCCGATCTGAAGCTCATTGTTTCCCATTGCTGTGCCTTTCAGATCTAGTTTCACCGAGCTGCCCAAAGGCTGGCTCTGTTTGTGTGTGGCATAATGCAGCAGATTTTTATGGTTTATCCATGGACCCAGGACTGCACGCTCCTCAGCTGGCCAGAGGCCAGTGGGTGATGTATTTCAGAAATTGCAACTCTCTCTCCACAAGTACATTGTACAGCGCAGTGTTTTAGACATTTTATTTATTCTAGTATGTTTTGGCACTTTGAAGATAGGTCATATATTAGAAAGTATGGGCGATAAGAAGAAAAAACTTGTGGCAGCCATTGGCTGTTTGTACACTATGTACTCACATATTTCTCGAAAGAAAAATCACACAATACCTGTAGAATGAAATGATCATGTGGCATTGATGGCTGGGAGGCCACATCCAGGGAAGTTCGGGTGTTGAGTTGCAAGTCCTCATTCAGGTGATATTACTTTGGGTGACCTGTGAGTTGGTGATCATGAAGTGATGATGAGGACAACAGAACACTCAATCCACGAGCAGAGAAAATCTTCAACCTGGCTGGGATTTGAACCTGCACCCTCTGCGTGGTAGGCAAACATGTTACCACTCAGCTAAGCAACCTGACACACAATACCTCTAAAATAATAGACATAATATATTGGATAATACCTGACAATAACGAACATAGTAGAATCAACATTTTATTGGTGGACACCTATAGTGTTTGTTTACACAACTTTTCCCTGCCTTATACACTTATTTCAAGAGGCCTATTTTTTCCTGAGGTTTTTTTGAGATCAGTGAAGGTGTTTTAAACCTGTCTTGCAACTCCAGTGAAATGCACATTTTTGTCACCAAATGTGTTTAGTTTTAGTGAAATAAAATAACATCAGTAGTTTGGCTTGCTTTCTCCACCTAAAAACAGTTCATTACAAAAGATGTTGATGTTAGTACTTGAGATTTTTGCTCACATGTTTAGAAATACAGAAGTTACATTTTTGTGAAGTCTGTATTCACCCTTGAAATCTCAAAATCTGTCAGGGAAAAATGTTAAAACTTGTATGGAAATTAGGGAATTTCACTTATGGAAACTTGTGGCAACCATGTTAATGTTTTGTATTACTTTACAGAATTTAACTCATATGCTCTTGGATGCATTGATTGAGTATGTTCTTCTTATGCCAAAAGCAAGTGCATTAAGATGAGGGTTCTTTTTACGAGTCCAGCAGGTCTGAACTTCTAAATGTATTTGCCATCAAGCATATGTTTCTAAAATTTTCCTGAGTTATTGATTTGTCATAGATTAGGATATGCATAATGAAATGTAGACAGTGTACAAATATACAGGGTGATGATGATACAAATTTCAGGGGTGATGGAGAAAGTAAATGTATCAGTTTGTGGTATGGGACCCTGGTCTGGAGGCAATAGAGTCAAAAGTTGTAAGTGGAAGTAGTTCTGATACCTCTGCCAGAGGAATAAATGTTCTGGTGGTGTTGTTGCTAAGATTGGATGATGGGCAACTTTCAGAGGTGGCTGTATGGACCAAAACAAGAAAAAATGTCTAGTAAGCATGCGCTCAAAAATGCTTACCGCAAGAACTATGATCTTTTTCATCTTTGATGCTGTGAAACATATCGCTTTTACTACAAGCTCTTTGGTTCCCATATTTTTGGAGGATATAGTGTGGAACAAAACAAGGAAAAAAGTCCAGGCTGTAAAATGCATATCTTAAAGAGTTATGGGCAGGCCTCAGTAGAAGAGATGTGTTTTACATTTTTGACAAAGGCCTTGATGGCCGAAAGCTTCTATTGTTACAGTCTTTTTGTTGTGCCTATCTGCAACTCAGCATCTCTGCTGTATGCTGAGTGGCAACTTTTCTTTTCATACTGTTGTTACATTTCTGCTTAACTTGGTTGTTTCCGGACCAGCATTCCTTACCTTTATGAATTAGAGCAATGTTCTTCATGCCTCTTCAGAGTGGCTCACTCCGAGCCGCCATCCTGCTATTGCCAAGGAGTAAAAGGGTCCGATGATGATCCTATAAGAGATTGAAATCAATCACAGAATGAAATAAGTAACTTATATGCAGTCAAGACTGCTTTTATTGATATAGCAATACATTTCCCCTTCTACATCATCCCTGAAAATTTGTAACATCATCACCTGGATGTAAGTGAATTTACTTTCAACTATCAAGGCAGTGTAACAGTGAGGCAAATTGTCTGGAGAAACTGGAATTCTTGGAGAAACTACTGTTACGAAGATAGGGGACCACAAAACATTCTGGGAATTCTGAAAGACTCAGTGGGGATTTCAGAAGACGGTAGACTGAAACGGAGGGATTGAATCATTTTGTTACAGCTCACTCTGTGTGATTCTGCACTAGAGAACAACTGACTGTCGATGTGCCATTAAATGAGGCAAAATAGTGCATCCTCTTAGAGAGGAGGCAAAATAGTGCATCAGTAGTGTTTGTTGTTCAGCCATGGTCACCTATCATGTCACCAGATCTGAATACAAATTGTGAACTCAAAGAAATATACTAAAGAGAGTGGGAGAGATTGGACATGGGGTGGTTGCAATACTACTGCTGCATAAATTGTACTTGTTCTTAGTGTCCAGTGCAACTCTTGTGGTAATAATTTACTAAATTTCATCTTAGTGAAACTCCACACCATATACTCCAGCTGTTTTTTCTTCTGACCACTGGAAATTTTGTGGCATGGACACACAGGCATACCGACTCTCAGAAAACAGACAGTGTTACAGCTTTTGCTTGTCGAGTTAATATGTTGTGTTTCTTTTGTGTCACCCTTAATGAACACAAGTAGCCATAGGCATATTAAAATGAAAATTAACACCAAATGTTCAGTGCATAAGCTGAAATGCAGATAACAGAGTAAGGTTATTAGCATGATGCCACTAGTTAGAATTACAGTTTTAGAGGTTTTATGTAGTTTGTTTCCTCTTATTCCAATCTGCAACATATGGTTTAGCTCACATTGATTTTCAGTTTACACCCATGTTCTTCTGTCCTGCTTCCATTAACTGTAGTTTGATATTTGACTGTTACTGTCTGTCTTTTTGTTTATTTACTTTTTATTAGTAACAGGGTAGAGCCTTCAGTTTTGTACAGAGTACGTACTGTATATGATTTAGTGTAAAGTTGCACTTTAAAAATGAATTTAACAATTGCAGTTTATAGCAAATTACTTTAAAAATATGAACTAAAGTGTTCAGTGGCTTTTATATCCATTTTGTTCTGCTGTTCACAATGTCTCATATAAATGTATTTGTATTTAATTTGTTCTCATAAGACTCACTCTATGATGATTAAGGCATATCACCATTTTCACAATTTAATTTGTTCATATTGTGTTACTTGTAGCTGATATTAAATAACTCTAGTTGAAGTATTTTTCTTCATCCTTCTGACAGAAAATATGTGTAACACAGCTGTATCATCTGGAATAGCAACATACGTCCCTACGCAGAAACCAGAATGGAAACGCTATAAACAGTACACACGGAATGATATAATGTCAGCTATTGAGGCAGTACGGACAGGTATGAGTGCATTACAAGCTGCCCGCAAATATGGTGTTCCTTCACGCACACTTTATGACAAGGTGAAGAAAATGGGTATTACAACAAGTCGACCTTTCAACAAGAGAGGTTCCAATGTCAGTCCTGGAGGATATTTCCCCTATGGAGGAAATGGAGGTTCCAGTGCTGTTTTTGGAGGAGGTGGAACATCAGAAGGTGATGACCAGGTACCAACAATGGAACCACTTTTCCTGCAGCATGCACTTGATGGCATGAAACGTGAAATTGGAGAACGTGAAGTTGCAGTAGCAGCTGCTGCAGCTGCAGCAGTAGCAGCCTCAGCTGGTGGCCCTGGGTCTGGAGGAGGATCATCAAGTCCAGGTGAGAATGGACGCTCCCCCAGTCCTGGGCTTGGGCACAGCCCAAAATATGGTAGCCATGATAGTGCAACACCAAGCCCACCAGGTGACGGTTCTCAGCCTGGTACAGTTTCCACACCAGTAGCAGATGAGGACAGAGTTGAAGATCTGTCGGTAGCGGGTACTCGTAACAAAGATGGATTGTCAGCAACTCGAGTAATAGTCCCATTGGCCGGAAGGAAGGATGATGATCAGCCTTTGCCTTCAATGCAACAGCAGCAACATCAACATCAGCAACACCAGCCACAGATCCAACACAACAGCCTTGAAGGCACTTCAGCTGCAGACTGATATACAGTACCTCGGCAAGTGTTTACACAATGCCACGAGACTGTCATACTCTGAAGACTGCTGTAGTTAAGTAGAATACCAGATTTTTAATTTGTTGTTACAACTTCATTTAACACACGTACTGATTATATGGTTGTAGTAAACTGTTCATGCATTTATTATCTTTGTGCAATATTATTTATGTTGAATTGTATCAGAGTCTACATTTGAAGGACAACTAAGAAGTAAACTTCAAAATAATATTTTTTGGAATTTTAGTGGCATTATTCCTTTCTTTGTAGGTGACGAGTGAAGCAGCAATTATTTACAAGCACACATTAAGAATGAAATCATTTTCTTTTTTGTTATATAACATAATTTTTGTGATTTTGCTTGCCATCAGATTAGTGTGATGTAATTGTGAATGTGATTTTATTCGTGTTTGACACACATGTGATAAAATGGGCATTATACTATAAGATTTACTTTTTTGTGGTCAGATAACATTATAGTTATTAAGAACATCTATGTAATGTTAAACTGCAATAGCCAAGGAAAAGAGTAATTTCCTCTCTGTGGTCAGTAAACAAAGTTTAATGTAGAAATATATTTATAAAAGATGTAACTTTGCTTTCTGACTAGAGTAAACTTTAATCAAATCTGTATAGGATTTTAATGACAGATTCTTTAAACTATAGAAATATTTTATGGCCAAGTGTCTTGTAGGTCATAACACACACATATATATATATGTGTGTACATAGATTACGATAAACCTGCTTTTCATCAAGACAAGAAAGTTTAAGAAACAATGTGCAATATTTTTAAATATTCCAACTTCAGTATTTTTATATACATAGACACAATTACACCACATTTGAGTATCTCAACAGTAAGTAATCACTTCACATAGAAAGTCTTACTTACTTATATTAAGATTCATGACTCAGTAATTGCTGCTTTACTTGCAGAGTTTGTGTTGTTATATTTTCAAAGCACTGAGGATAATTAGAATAGAGCAATTATTATTGTTCACTTAGTATTCATTCTGTTGTTGAAATATCATATCTGATTGCGATGTCGATCAAACTCTATGTGCCTTATCAGGATTGTCATACATCACTGATAATCTTCAGAATATCAGTCATTGTTTTCTTTTTGTTATTGGTGTAACTACCATTTAATTATCTGTTGGGCAAGTATGGAGAAACCTGCTATGGAAATAATCACAGTTTGTTGTGAGCATGTTATAGTAGTTTATGTAGGCACTGTCAACCTTGTTGATTGCCCTAAGCTGTCAGTCATCATTGTCATTTATATAGTTGTTTTATAGTAACTTTATGACTTTTACATATAATGTTATGTTTTATAATGTGGATAATTGGAGGGAGTGATCAAAAATCAAAACACATCCAAGTAAAGATGGAGTGAGAAAAAGAGGAGAAATATAGTATTCCTAGATGACAACAGAGTGACAGAGACAAACAGAAAGGGAAGAGACTCTTGAGTTTTCAGAACCTGGAGTCCCTCCATCTGGAAAAATAAACAGAGAAAGGACACAGTAAATGAATCTTATTAAAAGACTATATGTATTCATATTTCACTCCTTGCGGTCTTCTCTTTCACTCCTTTCTTGTCTCTTCATTCCTTCTGTTTACACTGTTTCTTCTTCACTACTTTGCTACATTTTTTTTTATTCTCTCATCAAGACCAATCTATCTTTGTCTCTATTAGGCATATCTTTTAGTTTTTTGTTCCCTAATCTTATACTATTTAACTGCTCACTCTTCTTATTTCAGTATTTCTCAAGTTTCATTGTTTTGTATATTGTTATTTTTTCATTACTGTGCTGCTTTCCAACTTCCCATGCCATGTCATGTCTTTCTAGTTTATGTTGTTCTGGGTAAGTTTCCTACTGAATTCTTTAAAGAACCCTTACTTTGTAACTCTTTTAAAATGAACAAAGTTCTGATAACTTGTGAATCTGTTGTCTTTCAGTATGTACCCATCAGTAAGCTGCTTCTTAGGAAGTAGGTTTTTTCCCCTTTCTCTCTCTCTCTCTCTCTCTCTCTCTCTCTCTCACTCTCTCCCTCTTTTATTTTGGTAGTAGATATGACAGTGTGAACCATCCTCAAACAAGTAAAAAAAGTTTGACATGCTATAAAACAAATTTCTTTCAAAATATTTCCTTTTGCATATCAAAGTAGACTGATTTCTGCACAGAATAAAGTATAAGCTCATAACCATTTTTGGAAAAAGAGAACAAGTGAATGTAATGTACTGAAACTTCGCCATTCTTGCACAAAAGCTAGTAAATACTGTTTTAATTTGTGAAGTGAAACATCCAACATTACAGGTGTCATTCACGCATTTCACTATTTGTACTCAAATATTTAAGACTTTCTTGTCTTACATGGATGACAAACTTCAAAATTTGTTGTAAAATAATAATAATAATAATAATTTTTTTTTAAACTGGTATCATTCTATGTGACACCTAGAATTGGTTCTGATTCATACACAATCTACATCTAAATACGTACTCTGCAAACCACTGTCAAGTACATGGCAGAGCGTGTATATAATATTTGTGTTACTATCCAGCCAATTACATCTAAAAGTTTTGATAGTGAGAACAATATTTTATGCATGGAGAAAACTGTAGCAGTTGGTATGAAAGACAGTAGCTATTTAAGGATTAATGAAGGACGCAAGTTTAAAATCTTTTTAGGACAATATTGTGTAATATTGAGCAGAGGAAAGAGATGTTGCAAGTAATTTTCCGCAAGTTGTTACAGTGAATTCTTTTCTTTATTCACAATTATTCTAGCAGAAAAAAATCAGTGATTTATAAGCAGGGAACCTGGCCAAACTTTCTAGATTCATTTGCTACTTGGATGTGGTATGTTCGCACTGTCAGATTCTATTCTGATTAATTGTTACAACCATAAATCATGAAAATGTTTTTTAAAGTAAAATTGTAACTAAGAGTTGGTAAACGTTTAAAGAACTAGAGGATTGATGTTTTCTGTACTGTGTCCACCTTGTTATCAATAAGATTTTTTCATCGTTCAGATAATGCAAATGTAATTTGCTTTCTGTTGTAGGTACTAAAGTTATATCAGTAGGCCAAAATATTTACTAGAGTACTGGTGACTGGATCATAGCCCTTTAGAGTGCTACCATAATTCTCTTGAAATGCTGAAATGCTATGGTGTTACAAATGTTACAGTAATTGCTTCTCATTTTTCACCTGTTTCTCTTCCTGTGCACAAGTGTAGGTTGTTTGTTGGCATATTGAATCTTTCTGTTATTGGCTGCTTTTCTTCCTCTTTAGCATGAACGTGAGACTGATTTGCATTGTTATATTCATAGTTTCAATATCGGTTAACTTTTCCAATATTAGTGAGCATGCTACAGAGTTTCTGTCTGTTTTTTGCATATATTTAGTGAAACTGTGGAAGTCCATGAAGTTCTCTACCAGTTGTTTCAGTCTCACAGTGACTACATATTAATCAATTATTATTGTATTCACTAACTGTGGTATTGTGTAATAGAACGCAATAAATGTTTTGATATTTGTGGTACACCAAGTTAAAAATGTGTGCACATTGTTTCATTCATGCAGGAAATTGCAGTAGGCACTGTTTACAAATATTCATGAGAAGGGTTAAACGTGTTACTTTACTTATCACTTTCCTTGAAATTGATTTATTTTCCATAATCGTAATGAAATCTGTTTTTATGTCATTAAAGACTTGTCTTCATCTTTGCACACTCATTTCTTAAGTTACAAAAGCACTTTCATTCATAACATCTTGTTGGTTATCAAAATAGGTTTTGACCCCATATTTGTAGTTTGCACCATATGAAACAAGACATCCACAGAATTATTAATATGATGTAGCTCACTATCTGATTTTGTAGATTAAAACTGATCAATCCTTCTGACAGATTGTAGAAGTATAGCTTGTTAGCACTCTTACATTTTATGTACTGTGCTGTGCCATCTGAACTACCCAGACATACTTTACTGGAACTTTTAGTGCTCATCACCTACTCTCTAAATAGCTGGTAAGCTTAAATTTTCTTTCTGCATTGTGTTTTAACCAGTCTTGTGTTCATTTTGATAGTGCATCCATGTAAAACAGTAAGTCTGTTACTTAAGAGATTAAGCAAGCAGAAGAGTGTGAACCCAGTCACCAGCAACAGGGAATTTGAATGGCTGTTTGATCATTAGCAATTATTGTACACTATGTGTTCATGATATGAATTTCAATTCTGCCATAAACTTAACTTTTTGTCATCAGGAGGGACCAGATAAGGGAAGACTTTTTGTGTCAGAAACTGTCACAATATAAAATGTTTCCATTCGTTTAAAGGAAGCATAATCATAAGACTGACATAGATTCACATAATTTATATTTTACAATTAGGTTTTAATGAAAGGCTGTTGGACATGTGACTGTGATACACTCAGGTGGTATCTAATGTCAAAACTTTCGCCAATATCACACAGCTGTAACAGTTTGCATACTGGAGCAGAAGTGTAATAATGAGACTGAATCATATATTTTTATTTTTTGTTTCTGTTTTTTTTTTTCTTTTGCTGAAAGGTATGAGGATTAAAGACTTATTTATGTAGAATAATTTAAATAGCTGTTCTTTGAGTACATTCAAAAAGTTAAATGACTGAATAAATACAGTTGTGTAATGTCCTCTAATGTTGTAATGTACTTGTACTTTGTGGTCTCCCTGAATAATAGCAACATATGAGACAGTATAGCTTACCAGCTTAAAATGAAATGCTTGTGTAAATAACTTACTGTTATTGGGTATCTGTTTAATATTGATGCTATTAGTAATTGAGTTGCCAAGTATGTGTCAGTGATAGGGTAAAACCATTGTAAAAATAATTTTGTTTAGCAAGACTGACAGCACAGTGAAGTTTAGAATAAAGTAGTAACTGTAACTAGTAACCAATCACTGTGTGTAGTTTACTTGATTTTGTTATGATGAGAAAGTTTAACTCTATTTATAACTGTGTATTACCTGATTCTTCATTTATTCCAGAAATCCTGTGAATTCTGTAGCATATTGATGGTTTGGGTAGAACAACATTAAAATTTATGAACTTCTTATTTAAAACTTATACACTTTTGCTGTAGAATATTGGGAAATTATTGGAAATGTTGATATAATTTTCTGTAAATTGGTTTTGGACATATTATATGAGAAACAGCTAACACACTTTGTAGGTATTCAGTTGCATTAGCAAAATACAGTGTGCTGAGTGCCTATTTGAATACAGTGGTAAGTTAACCAGTTAGTTTTTATAATGCATTATTTAGCAAAGGATACGCAAGTTTTAGTTGTAAGATCAATACTTACTTATTGTAGGATTGTATGACCGACTGAACTAATATCATGGGCATTTTTCAGAGGAGTACTACTTGTTCCAAGATGCAGTTTGATACAGTTCACATGAGCAAAAGCACTTGTTAAAGAAAAAAAGAACTTAATGTCCAGCATATATTTCAATAATTTAATTTGTGCTAGAGTTTGTGTTTGCTTGTTGTTACAATGATCATTAAGATTTGTCAGAACTTTAATGAAAATGTCCCTTTTTTGGGCTTTGATTACTTTTTAGATGGTTCTCATACTGCAGAACAGAACAGTATTACTCCTCTGTGAATCTTGTATTTCTTTGTGTATTGTTTTTAGCATTAAATATTTTATTGAATTGCTGTGATTTATCTAGACTGAGTATTGTGAATGCTCAACAGACAAAAGATTTGAACCTGAGCTACACAGTACCACTTGCATTTCCTGACGTACGTAAAACAGAGAACAGACTGATAGCATGCTTGTCTTATATTCAGTTATCCCATGAAATCTGCTTGGCATTTTCATATGCAATGGTTTTGAAGTGTGCTGAGACATCAGAGTAAATGTATCCACAGAAATATCAGTTCCACAGAGCATACAAACTTTATATCTTTGCAGCAATGATGATTATGAGTGGGACCTATTTGTAAAGTAAAATATGTAATTGTTACCATCCCATAATTTCCAAAATAAGTAATTTTATTGTTTATCTTAACAAGAAATTTCTAGTTGTTACAATTTCACATTTTGTCTAAAAATCTAATCTCAGTGTTTCAGACACAATTTGTAATCCTTCTGAGTTGAAATCTATATATTTGCTTTAATCTGTCCGCTAACAGAATACAAGTTTGTTCTGTGAAGTGCAAAAGTTAATAATAATCAAGCAGATTTCTGGGATGACCAGACTCTAGTCAGTGAAAAGCACTTTCATTGTTAGGTCCTTATTTTCACAGATATACCTCTCACAGCAATACCAAGCTTCTTTTGTATAAATGTTACTTGTTTTGTTGATTAGAGGACTTGCAATTTTTATAGGACTATATTTAACAGTAGATCAAAACTGGATCATGGCACACAAAGTTGATGTTTCTGTTACTGCAAATTCTTTAAAGTGTATAATGTAGGAAATAAATTGAATTAATATTATATTAACAGAGAGAGACTCAATATATATGTTTTAATTATTACTATTATTTTGTACAAAATCTTCTTATTTAAAGATGTGTTAAATGACATTGTTGTCAGAAAATGTTATAATTCTGCAGCCACTATTCAAAACACACAGAGAGAAGACTGAAATATATCTAATGTTTACAATTTCCAATTTCTTTACATAATCTCTCATGTCACTTTCACATTTATTCTAGAACTGTGCAAACATGCACTTCGGGGATGTAATGGCAGAGTTTTAGATCCTTCAGATTTGCTTGAATTGTGTTAATGTAAAGACTTTTAAAAATTGTGTGTGATAAACTGATTCTTAAAATTTAAGCCTGTTTGCACATGTAATTTACAATATACAGGTTACTGCTTGACATGTTGGCTTGGGTTCCAAGACAGTAATTAAAATATTAACTGTTGACTGCTTAAGTCAAATGTTGAGTGCACTTTGGTAATTTAATTTCTGCTTATGGAATATTTTGTTTGCAACTGTTCCTCCTTAACTTGTAATCTGTACTGACATTTCATTTAACTGAAACTTTTTAGGTGACCAGTCTTTCCACAATATCTTGTACACTAAAAATGAATCTGTTCTTTCCTTGCTGTTAGTTTATCTTCATTTTCATTATTTTTCACTAATTTCATAATTATAGTTTTTGTATAACTTTATCTCGTCCACCTCTTTACCTGAGCAATCATAGTGTCTTCACAGCCACTCAGTTTCAGTTCCTCATACTGCCATGGATTTATTCTTGTTACGAGGGCAGGAATGTAGTGGACACACTCTTGTGAGGCCAACAGAGAAGCTACTCGAATACGAACTAGTTACACTGTGGCGTACAAAGCTGAAAACAATTGGCAAAACAGTGCACTAAACTTGTTCTCCTCCATACTATATCCAATGATGTTAGCTTAGGATGACAGTTTGACCTTTCAGCATTGTGGTCTTTGTGACTTTATCATGGTCTTAATTGGTTTCAACATATTTTCATTGGACAAAATTTATGCAGAAGAAAATGCCCTCCTTTGAAGTGCTTTGTTTTGGGCATCTGTTTCCAATGTTCACATTTGCAGAAAGAGATTTATATGGTTGTTAACTAAATGTGTGCACTATTGTCCTTTCTTTCATGCTACTTTCTGAGTTGTTGAAGGTAGATATGTTTGTCTGATTCTTCTTCACAGTGCCTGGCTGCTAATTAGATGTTTATATAGAAATTTTGTTTAAGACATACTGACATGCTAGTGAACTATATGTTAAAAGACGATGTGGTTACAAAGACACAGGGGAACAACTCTTTAACTCACACAAAGGAAAAAATAGTGACTTTTAGTTTACTGAGGACTTAGGCCAGTAAAATAAGACAAAAATCACATATCAAACTGGTGAACTATAGACCAAGCTGATGCATTCTAATTAGACAAAATTTCATGTCCATCTATGTAGTTTAAGATCACACTTCATCATCATTATCTTTTTTGTCAGTAATAGTCATGTGAAGATAACTGAGGAGCTACTTGATTGAAAAGTGGTGGCTCCAGTATTGAAATATGACAATGGCTGGGAGAGCCCCTCCATATTCGCATCCAGTGATGCCTATAGGCTGAGGATGACATGGGCCTTCCAGACCTATTTGGACAGAGTTTAGTTTAGTTTTTTAATACTTATATAAAATCAGAGATCAAAGTGCTAACCATTACTACATGGAACCATAATTCCAGACCTATTTGGATGGACTTCCATTTTTTAATACTGATATAAAATCAGAGATCAGAGTGCTAACTGTTACATCATGGAACCATAAGATAAAACAGTTTTAGTGGTTATTCATAAATTTCTCCATACAGTCTATTGAATATATAAGGGAAAAAATATGATACACTAATGACAAAAGATCTAGGAAATTTGGCTGAGTACGTGCAAGTTCCTTGCCACATTAGAATCAACAGTGTATATCACTTAGCTTTTGTTCTATAGAACTGTCATGGGGAACAGCTTGGTGATCCTAATGCCCCTTCAGATTATTTGTTTCCCATCAAGAAAATCATTACCTTAACTTGCTGGAACCTAGTAGTTGGGCTGTTCACTGTACACTGCATCTCAGATGTTTTCTATTCTATTTCTATGTATATTTTTCAGATAGTAATTCAAGTACACATTTACAAATTAGGCAAATTTTCATGGAATAAATTATAAAGGTAGCAAGTTTCTGTTGCAAAACTTGCCAATTTTCTAAATAAGATCGTAATAATAAGATAATGGAAAGTTCTAGTTGGAATATAAATAATGGGACATGTAATGGCAACAACTCATGATGTAGGCGAGATGTTGAACAACTAACATGCACAGAAACAAGACTGAAAAAGTTGCTGAGCTTCTGATACAGGGTGCTACAAATGTCTGGAGTGCGTTAGTGAGAGGTGGTAATATTTGTGTACAAGAAAAGTAAGAAGGAAAATGGGGAAAGGTGCACATAGGCCGATAAGAGAGAAAACAGAGTAAAACATCATATCATTGTTTTAGTCTTGTTTATATACAGATTGACTGCTCAGTGCATCAAATATATGATGAGTTTTTATCTTTATTCCTTCCATCATCTGGAAATGTATATGAGATACAACAACAGTTTTTTGGCAGTGTGAAAGATGAGAAATCATACATGTGTATTACAAAGATCTATATAGTTTTGCTCATTCTTTACAACTAAGAATTTTTATAAATTGTGTGCTCATTTAGCACCTAACTGATTAGACTGAATTTCATCCATAGGAAGGTAGCATACTTTCAGGATAAACAGTGCAATTTTATTTGAAAATATGATTGTGACAGCTTTATTATATTTTCTGTTCGTATAAATGTGTTGCCTTTTTATGGGCCCTTCTGTGTGAAAAGCAATTGTCTTCAACAGGTTAGAAAGTATTTGATTTGAAAGAGAGATAAATCACATTGTAGAGGTCAGTCTCATGCTTTATCACATGTCTTTTCTATTTATTGATCTGACAGATGTACTATACAACTGTTGCTTCATAGTGCTTGCAGAAAAGCGTAAAACTGCTATGAATGAATGCGTGAACCAAATACTATTCACATTATTATGTGTTGTCACTTGTGACTCATTACTTCATGATTGAAGGCAGTTGATACTGAGGTCTGAGTCAGACTGATACTTAAGACTACATACAGCTAGATAAAGGACAATTTACCAACTTGAAATGCAAGATGAGGTTTGTGGATACAAGTAAAAGAAAAAGTAATCTTGAAACAAGAGCCCCTTTCTTTTGAGCACATAATTATACAAACCTTCACCTGCTCTTCATTTCGTTTCTTCCAAAAAGGAAAGGGGAATTCAGCACCAGAAGTTGTAGAAAGAGGCTTTGTTGTGTTTGCGGAGATTTTGCTGCACTCAGTCAATAAGAATTTATTATTCCTTGTTAGAAGTCACCTATGAATAGCGAGAAAAGGTAGTTTATTCACTGTATGCTAATAGGTCCTCTCATGTGCACACTGAATTTTATTTTTCTGTCATTACTTGCATTTTATAGAAAAATCATTCACCATTAATTGCTTATATCTGGCAGCTGAAACTTACTGACAAAGGCTATACTATTCACAATTGACTTGCACTCTGTTGGACTTAAGCAGTTACAACTGTCATACAAAAATTAAATGGAATTAGAATGTTAAAGCTAAGAGAGTTTACACGTGATGAGTTATACCTGCAAAAGTTTAATGTGCCTTCAAATGTTAACCAATAATACTATTTCTGGTAAACAGTTCAAACATTCCTTCGCTGCATACAATAGAAACTTGCAAAGTTACTGGATAAGTACAAATCCCAAGTTACAAATAAATGATAATGAAGACACAATATTTGTTTAAAAAATAAGTAATTACTCTTTTCATATGCATGGTACAGTTCCAGGCAAGGAAGAATATTTATTATTTGTAAGCAAGAGCTGGCCTTAGCAGAAAATGTATCCACTTGAGAGAAATTTCCCTTATGAGTGGAGAATATTATTAGTCACTCATTATAAAATTTCTTTACAGATTGATTGTGAAAGTTTCATGCTTATGCTTGGAGATCTTTCACTTTTAATTATTTACTTATCACAAGTAGACACACTAAAATATTTTCCCGTGGTATTTTTCTTGCCATCAAATTGCATTTGATGGTTTTTTTGTGACCAGGCATACACTTCACCCTCTGTTAGCTTACTGGTAATTTTTACAATGGAAAAGTCATGTTGTCTTACTATAATATTACAAAGAATTTTTTATTTATCCCTGTTTTGGATAACAGTGGACCAATAAGAATCTGACTTTAAATTTAAAGTGTCATTTGTTTTTAATTTTGGCCCTTATTGATGCTGTGGGATTATATTTCAATGAAAGACAAAGTGCTTCATTTCTTCCATAAATCGACACCTTCTTTGTCAATACACAGGAAATTTAAAACAAATTAGATCAGTCAAAGAAAAAGGGCAGCATTATGTGATATGTTGTGTGCTAACAGATGTTTATAAATTGCAGTTGTTTCAAAGAAAATGCCTTTTGCATGCTGCACATCAAAATTTTTATTTTTATTTATACACCCAGACACTTTTTCTCATCTGGCAGTTTGCTTAGATGCAGTGAATTAGAAGTTACCTGACACCCACAGGAGATGCCTTGTAAACAAGGCAAAACACATACGGGGACATAAATAAAAATAAAAATTTTGATGTGCAGCATGCAAAAGGCATTTTCTTTGAAACAACTGCAATTTATATACAGCTGCTGCGGAAATGGCCACTACAAGAAAAGTGTTAACAGATGTTTGTTTTGTTTTCATAGTTCTTTTGGTGTAATGACAAGTATGCAGAATTGATATTAAATAATGAATCAGTATCAATATAATGGTTGAGCTAAGGAAAAAAGACCAAAGTACATTTGCATCACATCACACTGTTACTATTGAAGTTTTTGAACTGTAATTTCTCTTTACATTTGGATCGAATTTCTTACTTAAAGTGGTCTATACATTTCTTTTGCTTTAATACCTGATTTTAAGATTACAATTGATCAAAAATAAGGGTGATTGATTATGTATCACAATTTTATGTTAAAAGACTGAGTTTATAGATGAGTGTTATAGTGACTATAGAGTTTGAGGTATATTACTTATTGTAGCAGTTACCCAACATAAAAGTATGTTGGTTATTGTTTTGTTATCTGCACATCTCAAATTCAGAAATAAATGACCAAATTATTCAGTGGTCTTCAATGTCTACCTCATAAAACAATACCATAAGCTATTGTGAAAAGTGCTATCTGCTGAAATCAATGATATTTTGTACATAATGATGACAGATTTCATGGAAACTATTTTATAATATACACAAACAATTTTAATTATGACACTATATAGGAAAAAGAAAACATAAAAATGTTGCATGATGTGATTGATGAGGACACTATTTGTAAATTCGTGTGCTGCACAATAGAGTGTGTAAATACTGGGAGCTACTTCTATTATCAAATTAATGTGTTTCTGAACACATTTTACACTTGAAATTAATTGCAGTTTGTTGCCCATAACATCAGTCTTGAAAGGTTATTTATGACAATTATATTGAAATTACAGAGTTTCTGTCTGTTGAAATTCTGAAAAGAATGATTTGAGTGAATGTTTTTCATTCTTTTTCTAAAGTTGTAAAAAATTAGGGTGCTTCTTCCTGTGAAGATGGATACCAACACAATTGGAAATGCAGTCTATGTGATGTGTATTTTTGGGTGTGTACCAGATGTGAAAAACAGCTTAAACAATAGGAAAATTAGAATCATGACTGAGATTCAAAATGTGAGCATTGTGATGGGCTGCAAGATAATAATATTAGTGGGAGACTCAGCTCAGAATAATCTGTTTAATATTCAGTCTATCCTGCATGAAGTATAAAGTTTTATATTTTTTTCGGTTTACACCCAACAAAATTGCAGTAAAGAGTTTGCAAGTGCATTGAAATTCATAATTTATTAGAAAAATAAGACCATGTTACCACTACCTGCCTCTTGGTGTAACTGTGTTTTTCATTATAACTAATTTATATTTTACCAATCAAACATTTCAGTATTTATTATTACTGTCTTCACAATAATCACCTCAGCAGAAAAACTGAGATAATTTCTGGAGAACAAATGTGTTCTTTAGAAAAACAGAGAAAAAACTTTTAGTACTATTACAGCATTATAATTTCTGACATAGGAGAACTGTTGTATTTAATTGTCATTTACAATGGATTAATAAATTTATATTTTATTCACTGTGTAGAAACAGTTTGTTATTTAGTATTAAGGTTTATCTGCTGCAGATTAAATTGAGCTGAGCTCTGCATTGTTGTTTGACAATTTTTAAGTCAACTTGTGCCTTAACATTGTATCATGAGTTCATCCACATTTGCAGCATAGTTCACTTTAAGTTGCATGTCCTTCATTTATCACTCTTTGCTGAAAATCAACTGGCCTTGCTCAGATTAATAGAGCAGATTTTGCAGCTGTGTGGTTACTGTTGACTTAACACTGATATCAGCATCAGAAAACATGTTACACTCAAAAGAACAAAATAAATTTCTCTTTGCTATTGTGTAAAGTGAAATATATATTTCAGATGATACTTTGTCACTTGTCTTGTGTTGGTTCATAGATATTAGCTGAAGACAAAGTCTCACCATAAGCATTTTCTTAGGTCACTTGCAAAAATAAATTGATTTTCTTTGTGTACTGGAAACTTCGTATGTCAAATGATAGTTCTGCTAATTTGCAGACTTATCAACAGTTACACAAAATGTTTGCTAGTCATAAGAAATAATAAAGTATGTGACAAAAAATAAGAGTATTAAGGCTGAATTTCACTGTTTCTCACACAGCAAAATAATTCTCAAAAATATTTAATTATTGCAATGACTGACAGGAAAGAGTGCAGAATCATTTGCAGTTGTTGTTGTTGATTAAAATAAGCACAAAAAAACACACTCAGATGTGCTGCATGTCAAAGTATTGTTCTTTGTGAAAGTCTGCCAAAACAAACAAGATTAAATGATAAATATATATAATTTTTTTAACGAAAAAACCCCTTCTACATCCATTTCTGTTTGCAGCTTAAATAGTGTGGTAAATCATCTCTGTTTGTCTTTTTTTTTTATGGGGTATCTATTTTGTGCTGAAATGAAACTGATACTTTGTGAGTAGCAATACCTTGCATTGTCTTATGTTGGCTTGCAAGACTTAGGTTACCTAATTCAGTGAATTTTAAATTTGTAATCAAACAGGAACATTATTTTGTTTTAATATGTTTTTAATGTTGATTGACACCATAGTTATTGTTGCTGGATATATTTTTATGGCTTTAAATAAAATATTTGGTTTTTAAGCAAGTGTTTTAAATTTCCAGTGTGTAAAAACAGTTAAACTGCAGTCTCACTGGGCTTAAGAGGAATATTTGTAGGAACAATTATACTATCTTTATTGTTGGATAAAGGCTGATTTTATTGTAATAATGAATATTAATTACACATTATTTTTAGAAAATTAATGACTCTTGCACTGCACTTTGTAATGCAAATAAATGTTTGACATGAGAATCTTCTTGTTTATTTATTTTGAAATTTTGACATGAGAATGTATGTGTTTATTTATTTAGAAATGTATTACATTTTCACATTAAAAATAAGCAAACACGATTACCCTTGTGTGTAGCTGAGTGGATTAAAACACCCTCTTCCAGGACATGGGGAGATGCTCTGGACACCCTCTTCCAGGACACGGGGAGATGCTCTGGCCCCCAGTCAAATTTGTGACATGGATTAATGACAGGGACCAGTGTGCAGGCCAGGCTGGATGTGGTTTTTATTTCACATTCAGCTACGTGAATGCGAGGCTAGTTCCCAAGCCTTGCCTCAGATACACAATGCAAAAGTACTGAAAAACAATGTCACTTTGACCATGTGATTACACTAGATGCAGACAGAAGGGGTACGTAGATTCCTCCTGGGGAAGAGGAACTGGCTGTAGCTTTAAAATGCCTTTGAGAGCAGTGACCCCATCATAATAGATAGTGTGTATATATGAGTATGGTTGCTTCTCCAAAAAACTGGAAACATAGCATTGAAGTTCCAGCCTTGTGTTGGTTGGATAAAGGTCATTGTACAGAAAGAAGGAAATAATGGAATGCAATTAGTAAGACGGGAGTTTTACTCTCACGACAAAACAGAGGGGCAGATTTACAGATAACCTATGCAGATGGTATAACAGAGACAATGTATTTCTAAGACTTCAGTGTTTGCTGGTGATATGAGCAAACTCAGCAGATATCTGGGTTATTTATTTAATGCAACAGAATTGATATATAATTAACCTCAAATTGACAAATAAGCAACAATAAACTTTGGAAGTACTAAATAAACTTGACAGTAGGATGCAAACTTACATTTATGTGAGAGTATCAGACAATAATATTGCAAATTTATAATTTTTTCCCTTGTTTAGCATTATATGTTCATGAAATTTTCAGTTGTGAGTGATAGACAAATAGTTAGACAGTTGGCATCCATAGGTGTTACAGTATATCATCCACTTTGGTCTGGCAGGAGTATCAAATAGTGAAGATGGCTGCTGAGGCAACCACATCCTGTTATGCTTGAATGTATCACATCTGTTTCTTCTCAGGGCTATTCTGGGATTTTAGATAGTTGAGTGTCTTTCCAAAATTTATTTTACATTTATAGCTCCAGGTGAGCTACTGAATAATGACAACAGCTCTTGTATATGAAATTGTATTAAGTTTACCATTACATCTGCCAATGCATTCCCTGCATTTCCACACCACAATGGTATTCATTGCTACCAGACTTTTTTGTCTGCATCATGGAGTTTTCCATTTATTCCTTGCAGTGAAGTATATCACCACAGACTGGAGGTGCTGTATAATTTGAGATCACTAATATGGCTGCTTTTGAGACACTTATGAATTCTGTGTCAGTAAATGATGATGATAATTTGCAAGTAAACTGTGTCAGTGTAGTTATTATTGCATCAAAATGTGTATAATCATTCCCTGGTGTAAAATATGTAGTGTGTTCAGGCACCAGTTCTTGCAGTTTTCTGTCTTTGGGACACATCAGTGTAAACATGTAATCCATCATTTCCTAGACATCAAGGGACAATGATTTCTGGTGCAGAAACTGGAGTAACTGGATAAATTTCTGCTAATTCATTGTATTAGATATAAATCAATGTGGTATAGCTCAAAGTGGGTTGGTTGGAGACAGAAGCTTACATACTTTGCATTATATTGTAGTTTTTTTCTTTCTGCTGTTACGTTTTGGACAATACCTTCTTGTGCTCATAGTATCTGGCCATAAATTGAAGAATGGTGAAGATACTTTAAGTCTGATAGGGTTGTGAGCTTCTTGTACATTTTGAAAGCAATTTCAGACATTCCAATCTCTGATTGACAATTTTAATTGGCTGAGGAAGGGGGTGATCAGCTTGGTTCTGAACATATTCCAATTTGTTAACATTACATTGCAGTGAAGTAATAATTATTCCACTTCAGTATTTGCTAACAGTATTTCATACATTTTTCCACTTGGTATTTACCATGTTGTCCATCCCCATTTTGTGCCAAAATCTATCAGCAGGATGCAAAGTCTGTAGTAAGCTCTTCTAGTATGTTCCATTTTTTGTACATAATCTATGTCAACAGCAGTGTCCAGGTTCTTAAAGTGTTCTTTTCTGGTGGGAAAGAAGAGACATCTAACATGATAATTGTTTTGTTCAACTGCATTTGGAATTCAACAGTGCATTCAAAATGGAAGAAAAGCTATTGTCAGAAAGGTATTTAATATTCTGTTGCAAACTATCCTCTCAAAAACAATTTGAGGACATGGGATGGAGACAGATGGCTGTATAGTTAGAGGTCACTTATTTATCTCCAGGTTTGTAGATGTGTCTCACTATTACACATTTCATTGTTTTTGTAAGTACACCTTATTTTGTCAACTGGTTCCATAGGTAGCTGAAGGGGGTTGCTACCAAGCCACCACAAAATTTTAATAATTTGGTTTGAAATACTAACAAACTGAAGATTTACTGCTTTTCAGTGACCTGATGATCTTTTGAGATATGTAGCAGCTGATTTACCAAAATCGATATATGCTGGGGAAAGTCCAGTAGATCTGTTTTTGTTTGTTATTTTTGTCCTCATGTTTTCAGCTGCTGTTATGAATTTATTGGCCGATGTTTTAAATTTAGCATCATTTGTCTTGTTGTTATGTTATTAGGGAGTTGAATATCATATGCCTTACTTACTGCATACATGTCATGCCAATCAGTAAAGAATCTCAATTGCAAAAACAACATTGATAATATTGCTTATAATCATCAACAACTTCACACAGATACATGTACGAAGGCTAAAAAGACAGTCTGCTCTGAGACAATGAAGTGAATGATTGTGTTACAAGGAAGCTTGAGGTCTAGTAAGACAGCAGTTCAGAATTGAGCCACTATGGCCTGTGGCAATTATGGGGAAGGTGGGCATGATGTATTCATGCCTGCATTGTTCTATCTCACATTGACTTCATCAGGAGAATACTCTATTTAAAAACAAGTTTTGCCATCTGGGGGCCTTCAGGTACCAGTGCCAACATTTGCAGGTGCTTCAGTAATTGTGAATGAAGAGAACATGCCACTCCAAAACGTTGATCCAGCTGAGGAAGACAGAAATACAAGAATACCTCCGATGGAGGTGGAAGGACAGACCAAGCAATTAGAATGTGTGAGCCCAAGTAATAGGTTGCAGAACATATCAACTGTACCTCCAGTACTACTCCAACAGCAACACAAGAAGCAATTGTAAACACACAGCAACAGTGGAATTGGTAGAACCATATGATAGGGGCCAAACAGTGTCTTTATGGAAAGCAAGGACAGGAATGCTAAAAGGTTGCATCCAATGTCAGCTGGCAAACATCTGCATTGGTTGGAAGCTAGTGTGAACAATGTAGCTCCTGCTGGGAATAATATAGTCAGAATTGAAGTTTGCTTGTCTTAACTATGAACTATCTAGTACCAAGTCCAAATTTTTCAATGAATACTCTGGAGGTGTACATTCTCTAATATATGAGTACAAGACAGGGAATCATTCAAAATATCTTGATGGACCTATTGTAACAAGATTTATTAAAAGAGTCATACTAATAAATGAGGTGCACTGTATCATGTATGTTCCTGTAGAACACACGCAATATAGTACTTTTCATTTATTAGTATATTGTTCTACCAAGAAGTGAGGAAGAAACATTTAAAGGGTAATATTGTTTGGGATTAAAATTTTGTTAGTCAGAAGGTACCATAAGAAGAGTGAAGAGAATGAGAATATCATAGACACATCAACGTATAATAATTTTATGCCTTAGAGGTTACTTGATTGTGTGTACATCATGAAGTTCCCCACCCTGCAGAGCTGTATGTCAGGTGGGTTATGCAGTCTTATAGATATTTTCACTATGGCTGTGGCAGCAAACAATGCTATTGCCAGCAAAGATGTGTGCACTGTTCAGGTGTATGACAGTGTGAACTGTGACAAATCGATTTCCAGAATCTATATACATTGGTCACAACTCGAATGAACATTGCTGCACTGAGTTCGTTGGGAGGAACATATCAAACAAACCATGGCATTTGAAGGCAGAACTTAACAGGCATTCTATTGAGAGGCATGGGGGTAAAACTTACACAAATGTGGCAGCAGCATGTGCAGTAAACCTACATGCCCACAAGGTCTTCGTAGTGTTACCACACATACAACCTGCCGAAATATTCTTAACACTACACAACTGAAAAATTACCACTTGCAGATATGTATGTTCACCAGGAAGTCCCATTGTCTTAGCCAGCATATGCTTCTTTATCATTCACCACTGCTTTGCCAGCAGGTATTCAGATTCCCTCATATTACATGAAGCAACAGCCTCAGCACTACCCGTGTTTAGAAAGACATAAGACAGTGAATTTCCAGATGTGCACAGTATGGCATCTATAAGAAATTGTGGGTACCAAACCAGTATGATGTGACTCCAATCAGCAGCCATTCCTAACTGCCCCAAACACACAAGGACATCTGAAAGAAAACAAATTAATGATAAATTTCCTAACAACATCCTGAAAATATTACTAGTGTTATGGCAAGTCAAGCCAATGATGCAGATACAGTACCAGCACAGCACAGTATTATAAAAGATCTAATCATGACTGCACTTACAGCATTCATTCATACTAATGACAAAATACATTAATAATGTATGTGCCATTTCAGAAACATGGATACAATTGGAAATTGTGTTATAAGCATATAGTATGATGAGAAAATATTGGATCGATAACTACAAAAGCAGTGCCATCTGTCTGCACCAGGGATGGACATGTGAATCTCATTGCTTTATGGTGCTCCTAACAAGTACACAACAAGACAAAATAAGAGAAATAGTGAATGCTACTGACCGTTCAAAGGTAATAGTTGGGGACATGAATGGCCATTACTTCATTTGGGACTCAAATGTTGAAGGCAAAGCTGGAAGAAAAACCACAGAAACAATCCAGATGGATAGACTAGTTGTGCTAAATGATGTAAAATGCATTAGAATTAACAGACCTGACCAAAAAAGTGGTGCTGTAGATATCAGCTTCGCATCAGCTAATTTTGCACTATGTATTAGCCGGGAGGTGCTACAAGATCCACTCAGGTCTGACCACATGCTGATACTGATAAAATGTCAGAATACCCGAGAAAAGTGGTGAGAAAGTGCTGGCAGAAAAGCTGAAAGCCTTGAGGAAGTGTACGACAAACTAGTACATAATACTGAAAGGGCAGCTGCAACCTCAGTCCCACAAAATACTCAGGTCTGACCACATACTGATACTGATACAATGTCAGAATACCCGAGAAAAGTGGTGAGAAAGTGCTGGCAGAGAAGCTGAAAGCCTTGAGGAAGTGTATGACAAACTAGTACATAATATTGAAAGGCAGCTGAAACCTCAGTTCCACAAAATACGCCCTTTTATGCCTCTGCTAGGCCACCTCCATTCTGGTATACAAAGAATGTGAGGTGGCAACTAAGCAGAGGATAGAAGCAATCAAAACCTACAAGCGACAAACCACAGAAGGGAATTTTCTTAATTTAAACCACATACAGGCAAAGACAAAGTGCCTGTACAAAAATGAAAAGAGGGAAAGCTGGAAGAGTTTACATAATAGCATGTCCACGGGCTCTTCCGTGACTGTTCTAAGGAATAAGATCAAGAGAATAAAAGAATGATGGGGAACATATAGATGCTAACGAAAACCCTTTTAGAGAATATTTTATGCATTTTTGCTGCAGATACAGCAGAACAAGACAAAGTCGAACATACAATAGACAGAATGCTCGAATACATGCTGGAGAAAGGACGAATTCTATCACTTGTGAATAAGATGTTGGAATGAGTGATTAAACACAAATTAGAATGTTAACAGAATTTTCCATCGGTTCTTAGTAGAACAACATTATTATAAATTTAAAGTACCAGTTTGCTTTTGTTCCAAAGTATTGCAAATTAGAATGATGGATCGTGAATCGCAGAATACTGCCCCTGTGAAAAGCTGGGTTTAGAAAGGGTAAAGACATAAATAAAATGCTGGTACCAGTAGTCACTGATGTAGAACTCACATTCAGTGACGACCAGTATTTGCTTAAGTGTATATGAACATCAGACATGCATATGATAGTGTCCTGTATTGATGAATAAGTTGCAAAATCACGACATCCAATTGTTATTCCTCCACAAGCTACACTGCTTCTTGAGCAACAGCAGCCTGATCATTTCAATGTACAATGAAACAGTATGGCAAAGAAGAACAAGTAAATGATTACTGTAAGGCGTGGTGCTGTCACCATTGATGTTCAATCTATTTACATTAGACCTAAATTCAAAGATGGACATATGGAAGACAGAAAACTCCAATACGTGCTGCAGCAAGGACAAACTCATTGAACATATTAAAAAAAAAAAAAATGGTCCAACCAGACTCATATCAAAGAAATGAAATTCTGCAGTATGATGATGATTTATGTATTTATACTCATAGTGATAGTTTTACTGACAGTTAGCAACAGACGAATAACGCTGTGATAATGTTTAATGAACGGCTGAATGCCTCGTAAATCATCTATATGCATGTATACCAGACACAGACTTAATAGAGTAAGAAACATATGATTGGGACCTGTCACATCCTCTGCCAAAATGGCAGTGAAGTACTTAGGGTTTTACATTGATCATAAGCTAACATGGTCACCCTGTATCAAGCATGAGATTCAAAAATTTGAAGGTACCATAAATATGTTGTGCACTGTGATAGGTGTTCCCTCTTCTCATCAATGTTTCCCATATATTCATTTCCTCACCAATTCTCTTACAAACCAACTCATTCCTTACCTAATGAATCCACCTAATTGTCAACATTCTTCTGTAACGCCATATCTCAAATGCTTTGATTTTCTTCTTTTCTGGTTTTCCCACAGTCCATGTTTCACTACAGTATTTAAATAGATACCAACTAATGCTCTGCTGGTGCAAGCATGTGCCGTTAGAACTATGCAATAAATGCATCAGCACCAAATTCATGTTGAAATGTTTTCACTTTTTACATGACAGCTATTAGCAAATATTAGATAATTCATGTTTAAATGCTATATAGAAAGGTACTGGTAAAAAGGAAAATCTTGCCTTTTACTTTGATGCTTTGCCTTTGGGTGAATATATTGTTGCTGCCCCAAATTTGAGCTGCTTCAGTTTGCTCTACAATAACGCCTCAAATTACATTATAAACGAGACCAGAACTTGAAACTGGAATCTTTGCCTTTTTTGGGCAAGTGTTCTATTGACTGAGCTGTCCAATAGAACTCACTATCTGATCTCACTGCTTTACTTTTGTCAGTACCTCATCTCCTATCTTCCCAAATACCTAGTGTGACTAGTATTCATGGGAGAAAGGTTATTGTGGAGACATGGTTTAGCCATAGCCAGTTATGCTGAATGTTAAGATGCACCTCCCATACATCCAAGATACAATGAGCTGCATTGCAGATGCAAGACTAATTGAGGGCGTACATTCAGGCCACCTAAAGTACCATCCAAACTCAATGCAAAACTTACTCAGCTATTAAAATGGTATAATGCCAGCAACACAAAAAAATTATCACATTTTACACTCTCCAAAAAAAGTAGAACTTTTTTGAAACCTAGGAATTGTTTCCCATTGTGCTACATAAGTTTGAAATTTGGCTCGAAGGTGCCTACAGCCTTCCTCTGTAGTGGTGCAAAAGGGTGGCACCATGAAATGTCACCCTTGGACTTGGTGCCATTTCAAACAGCACTGTGTCAACACATGTGAAAAAAAGGGCACAGTTAAGAAGCTCATGAGAGCTATAAGGTGGATTAATGATGTCACATTGGCACCAAATTTTACCTCAATTCTGGCCAAAGCCATCGTGGATGTTTCTCATGATGAGAAGGTCATCACATTCCGTCTTACTCACATTTCATCCTTACTTTTAACGCCTGTGTGATGGAGGTCAGAACTGTAATGTACACTATTGAAATCATGTGGTTTTCTTATGGACAGCTGAGGAAAAAGGAAAACATTTCAGACACATCATGGTTCAGAACTGATCCAGAGAGCCCTCAGGAGGTGGCATAAAGGGCATCAAGCAAATTACCCTTTCCCTTGGGGCATTGATTCCCCTACATTTCACAGTTGAAAAATGCTATTCGTAATGTGATGCACAAGAGGATGATGTTCTTGACAATGTTTGTCACACATGACAGACCCCATCTGTTTTAATCCTCCTCTAAGAACATAACGGGGCTGCAGCCCCAGTGAACATGATCTGATCCCTTAGGAGTGTATTGTGACTGCAATTTTTGCTCTGGGTGGAACCACCGGGGATCATATCTCACAATTCAATGAAAATGGAACATGATCCAAAGCAGCATGGGTGTTTATATTTTTCCAACCCTCCTGTTTCACACCCTCCAGTCACATGTCACCAGGGAAGGGCGGGAAGGGGGCTGTGCGACATTGATATGTGCATGAATAAAACAACAAAGTATCCCTCTAAAAACCTCCAGTTCAGTAACATCCTCTATGTGACCCACATACCTTTATAAAATATGTACCTGTCAGACTCCAACTCCCATTCAGTTGTTTGGTGCCTCCTGAGTACTCTAGCACCTGAGGGCAGGCAACCTCACCAAAAGGGTGTCGAAGGGGTGGCCAGCTGCACTGGCGTCTCTTCCACCATCATCGCTATTTTCTGTGGACAGCACGCTGCCTGTGATGTGACCACCCACTCTCCTGACAAGGTGTCCCACCACTCTGCCTATGGCCTGCCCACAAATGGATGATGCAGCTCAGCTCTTGTTAGCCCAATGGTGCTGGTCTTGCAGGAGTCGGGGAGTGGAATGTGAGTCATTGGGGCTTCATTGGTGCACACACAGGCACCTCCTACACCACCACTGATGTTGACAGGACCTTCCCTGCTGTCGGTGCCTACACCCCCTCCCTGCTGGCCTCTCCTACGTTACTTCTGAATGCCATGGCTCTCCAGCTCCTGCCCCACAGCACCACGTCCAATGTTAATATGTCTGTCATCTATGGGGAGCTGGGGTCTTCTACCTGCTCTCCAGGAGGGAGAAGACAATGTGCATGTCCACACTTCCACCATTACTGCCCTTGTGTTTGGATTGGAAACTGTTCATGAGCAAGACAAAATGCATCTGACACCATGGACATGTCAACTGTCAGAGTGTCTCATGGGAGTCAGCAACAGGGCACTCACCCCCCCCCCCCCCCCCCCCCACCACCACTAAGGAGGGACGACTGTGGTAACCCACAACTTACTGCACCTCCTCCACTGCAGGCTGCACCATGCATTTCACTCAAGTGTAAACACTCAGCAGCTCCAGGCAGTTCTAGCAGAGGCTGCTGATCATGGACACCGCATCAGTCACTTGCAGCACAAAGCTAGCGGCCCCTAGTGGGCAAATACCCTTTATATTGTCTTAGACTAGCTCCAGCCAGTCTCTCTTGTACATGTTAATAAACGATTATATTCTGTCATCATTAAACTGACTCAAAAAGAGGTTGTTGGTTTCTTACAACTGCTTTTATTATTGTGTTCAAAAATAAGCACTGGTGATCCCTTGATGTCTCAGAATGTTTACTATCAACCGATCCCTTCTGTTAGTCAAGTTGCACCACAAATTTCTTGTCTTCCCAGTTCTATTCAGTACTTCCTCATTAGTTATGCAATCCACCCATCTAATCTTCAGCGTTCCCCAGTAGCACCACCTTTCAAAAGCCTCTATTCTCTTCTTGTTTAAACTATTTAGCATCCATGTTTCACTTCCATACATGACTCACTGCAGAAAAGCACCTTCAGAAAAGACTTTCAGACACTTAAATCCATATTTGACATTAACAAATTTCTCTTCTTCAGATATACTTTTCTTGTTGGTGTCAGTCTACATTTTATATCCTCTGTATCTGTATTATTCACAGCAGAAAATGAAAGAAAGTATATTTCCATAACTGACTGGCACCACAATGATATACAATTCCTCCTAGAAAATCAGTACTATCTGACTCATTTTTAGTCTTAATATTGCTTTCTGTTAATCAACTGTGTAAGAAGGTCGATAAATTGTACTAACAGTATTTCTACAACTTTGGATGCTTGGACACAGAGAGCTACTCTCTGCTTGGGTGTCTTAATGAGCAGATATGATTGCCAAGTAGTCTTTATATAGAATTATTATGCATCATTATTATGAATTGTGCAATATATTTTAACATTGGGAGTTAATCCACCAGTGAATAAATGAATATCTGCAACAAATTTAATAGTCAGTATTCCTATTCAAAATCAACAAAGAGTAGTAAACATTTTCTACACAGTATTTCTGAGGATCAGGGAAATACACAAACCAATTTCAACTCGGAGAACATCAACGAGACATAAGGTAAGTGAAACTTCATTTTGAACCCTTTGATTATTGTTGTAATTTCTGAGCTTAACATGCTAATCTCACAAACAATGTGAGAGCACATAAAGACTCTGAGCAATGATGTTTCAATTATCGATACTGCCTTTTGTGACCCTACACTTCTCCAGAAGCCAAGCTAATCTTCTCCGAAGTCTTTCCATTCACATGTCAAAAAATGGAGTCAGTATTCTGAACCACAGTTTATTAAACAGATGGTTCTGTGTTGTATTCATACATGTCAGCACCTACCTTCCTTGGAATAGGAATTATTACATTCTTTTTAAATATTAGAATATTCATATTGTCTCGCACATCTTGCGTATCAGGTGAGTTAGATTTGTCATGGTAAGTCCTCCCATAGAGCTTAATAATTCTGAGAGACTGTCAACTACTTCAGGTGCCCATTTCAATTAAGTTTTTCAAATACTCTATCAAATTCTTCCTGCTGTGTTACATCTCCTATCTCATCTTCATCTACTTCCTCCTTCCTTTCCATAATATTAAATTCAAATTTCTTTCCTTTGCATGCTCTTTCTATAGATTTCTTCTATCTTCCCCTTTTTTACTTAGTAGTGGCTAGTCATCTGAGCTCTTGGTATTTGTAGAGTTGCTTGTCTTTCCTTCAGTGGTTTCTTTAATTCTCCTACAGGAGGTATCCACCTTTCCCTTAATCATTCATGCTTCTACAGCTTTGTATTTATTGTGTAGCCTTGCTGTTTATATGAACTTCACTTTTCATATGTCTGTATTTCCTTTTGCTTGCTTTGTATCTGATATGTCGTTCAAAGGTTTCTACTGGGCATTGTCTTTTCACTCATTTTGTGCTCTGTTACTGTTGTTTTCTGTTGTACTTGTTTTCCCTTTTTCAGTCAGTTGTTGCTTATTGCTACCCTTGAAAATCCCAACAACCACTGGTCCTTTCAATTTATCTATGACCTATCTCTTTACTTTCCATCAGAAATTTGTTCAGTTGTAATGTTCAGTTCATGAGAAATTAATTATGGTCAGAGCCCATATCCACTCCTGGAATGATTTTGCAGTATCTAATCTGGTTTCTAAATCTCTGTCCTGTTGTCGTTTTTGTGGTCTTCAGTCCTGAGACTGGTTTGATGCAGCACTCCATGCTACCCTATCCTGTGCAAGCTTCTTCATCTCCCAGTACTTACTGTAACCTCTATCCTTCAGAATCCGCTTAGTGTATTCCTCTTGGTCTCCCTCTACGGTTTTTAGCCTCCACACTTCCCTCCAGTGCTAAATTTGTGATCCCTTGATGCCTCAGAACATGTCCTACCAACCAGTCCCTTCTTCTAGTCAAGTTGTGCCACAAACTCCTCTTCTCCCCAATTCTATTCAATACCTCATCATTAGTTATGTGATCTACCCATCTAATCTTCAGCATTCTTCTGTAGCACCACATTTCGAAAGCTTCTATTGTCTTCTTTTCCAAACTATTTATCGTCCATGTTTCACTTCCATACATGGCCACACTCCATACAAATACTTTCAGAAACGACTTTCTGACACTTAAACCAATACTCGATGTTAACAAATTTCTCTTCTTCAGAAACGCTTTCCTTGCCATTGCCAGTCTACACTATATATCTTCTCTACTTTGACCACCACCAGTTATTTTGCTCCCCAAATAGCAAAACTCCTTTACTACTTTAAGTGTTCTCATTTCCTAATCTAATTCCCTAAGCATCAGCCGACTTAATTCGACTACATTCCATTATCCTCGTTTTGCTTTTGTTGATGTTCATCTTATATCCTCCTTTCAAGACACTGTCCACTCCATTCAACTGCTCTTCCAAGTCCTTTGCTGTCTCTGACAGAATTACAATGTCATCAGTGAACCTCAAAGTTTTTATTTCTTCTCCATGGATTTTAATACCTACTCTGAATTTTTCTTTTGTTTCCTTTACTGCTTGCTCAATATACAGATTGAATAACATTGGGGAGAGGCTACAACCCTGTCTCACTCCATTCCAAACCACTGCTTCCCTTTCATGCCCCTCGACTCTTATAACTGCCATTTGGTTTATGTACAAATTGTAAATAGCCTTTTGCTCCCTGTATTTTATCCCTGCCACCTTTAGAATTTGAAAGAGAGTATTCCAGTCAACATTGTCAAAAGATTTCTCTAAGTCTACATATGCTAGAAATGTAGGCTTGCCTTTCCTTAATCTTTCTTCTAAGATAAGTCGTAAGGTCAGTATTGCCTCACGTGTTCCAACATTTCTACGGAATCCAAACTGATCTTCCCCGAGGCTGGCTTCTACCAGTTTTTCCATTCGTCTGTAAAGAATTCGTGTTAGTATTTTGCAGCTGTGACTTATTAAACTGATAGTTTGGTAATTTTCACATCTGTCAACACCTGCTTTCTTTGGGATTGGAATTATTATATTCTTCTTGAAGTCTGAGGGTATTTCGCCTGTCTCATACATCTTGTTCACCAGATGGTAGAGTTTTGTCAGGACTGGCTCCCCCAAGGCCGTCAGTAGTTCTAATGCAATGTTTTGCCTCAGGTCTTTCAGTGCTCTGTTAAACTCTTCACGCAGTATCGTATCTCCCGTTTCAGATCTATCTACATCCTCTTCCATTTCCATAATATTGTCCTCAAGTACATCGCCCCTGTATAGACCTCTATATACTCCTTCCATCTTTCTGCTTTCCCTTCTTTGCTTAGAATTGGGTTTCCACCTGAGCTCTTGATATTCATGCAAGTGGTTCTCTTTTCTCCAAAGTTCTCTTTAATCTTCCTGTGGGCAGTATCTACCTTACTCCTCATGAGATAAGCCTCTACATCCTTACATTTGTCATCTAGCCATCCCTGCTTAGCCATTTTGCACTTCCTGTCGATCACATTTTTGAGACGTTTGTATTCCTGTTTGCCTGCTTCATTTACTGCAGTTTTATATTTTCTCCTTTCATCAATTAAATTCAATATTTCTTCTGTTACCCAAGGATTTCTACTAGCCCTCGTCTTTTTACCTACTTGATCCTCTGTTGCCTTCACTATTTCATCCCTTAGACCTACCCATTCTTCTTCTACTGAATTTCTTTCCCCCATTCCTGTCAATTGTTCCCTTATGCTCTCCCTGAAACTCTGTACAACCTCTGGTTCTTTCAGTTTATCCAGGTCCCGTCTCCTTAAATTCCCACCTTTTTGCAGTTTATTCAGTTTTAATCTACAGTTCATAGCCAATAGATTGTGGCCAGAGTCCACATCTGCCCCTGGAAATGTCTTACAATTTAAAGCCTGGTTCCTAAATCTCTGTCTTACCATTATATAATCTATCTGATACCTTCTAGTATCTCCAGGATTCTTCCATGTATACAACCTTCTTTTATCATTCTTGAACCACGGCTTCCTCTTTCATTTCTTAGCCCTAATCCATATTCACCTACTACATTTCCTTCTCTTCCTTTTCCTACTGTTGAATTCCAGCCACCCGTGAAAAGAAATTTTCGTCTCCCTTCACTACCTGAATAATTTCTTTTATCTCATCATACATTTCATCAATTTCTTCATCATCTGCCGAGGTAGTTGGCATTTAAACTTGTACTACTGTAGTAGGTGCGGGCTTCGTGTCTATCTTGGCCACAATAATGCATTCACTATGCTGTTTGTAGTAGCTTACCTGCACTCCTACTTTTTTTATTCATTATTAAACCTACTCCTGCATCACCCCTTTTTGATTTTGTATTTATAAACCTGTATTCACCTGACCAAAAATCTTGTTCCTCCTGCCACCAAACTTCACTAATTCCCACTATATCTAACTTTAACCTATCCATTTCCCTTTTTAAATTTTTAACCTACCTGCCCGATTAAGGGATCTGACATTCCACACTCTTATCTGTAGAACTCCAGTTTTCTTTCTCCTGATAATGACATCCTCTTGAGTAGTCCCCGCCCGGAGATCTGAATGGGGGACTATGTTATCTCTGGAATATTTTACTCAAGAGGACGCCATCATCATTCAACCATACAGTAAAGGTGCATGCCCTCGGGAAAAATTATGGCTGTAGTTTCCCCTTGCTTTCAGCCATTCATAGTACCAGCGCAGCAAGGCAATTTTGGTTAGTGTTACAAGGCCAGATCAGTCAATCATCCATACTGTTGCCCCTGCAACTACTGAAAAGGCTGCTGCCCCTCTTCAGGAACCACTCGTTTGTCTGGCCTCTCAACAGATACCCCTTCGTTGTGGGTGCACCTACAGTACGGCCATCTGTATCGCTGGGGCACGCAAGCCTCCCCACCAACGGCAAGGTCCATGGTTCATGGGGGTGGCTGTCATACCATTAACAAATCTATCTGAAACCTAATGTCTCCAGGTCTCTTCCAAGTGGACAACCTTCTTTCATGATTTTTATACCTAATGATAACAATTATGAAATAGTATTCTGTACAAAATTCTATTAAGCAACTTTCATCTCTTTCCCCCAGTCCATGTTTTCCTATTTTTTTCATTCCCTGTCTTTTCCCACTATTGAATTCAATAATTTTCATTATCTCATCATACATACTTTCAACCTCTTCATTACCTGCAGAGCTATGCATGAGGCGCTTACAATACTTCTGCTTTGCTCACATATCACCCCTTTGTATTTCAAAATCTATGGGTGGAAACTGGCAGAACTCCTCACACTGATTGCGAATGTGAACAACAGCCTCTTCTGTGCACAAACTACCTGGACCATAGCATCCCCTGTCCTAAGATTGTTCAATTTTCAAAAATCAAAAGAAGATACAAGAATATGAGATGTCTAGTTGCCTGTCATACTTTGAAGCTCGAAAAAAGTATTAACAACTTCATTCAGTGGATATTATCAGCAATTATGCATAAATTACATTTAGTGTGCCCTCTATTCAAAGTTGTGAACAACTTAATGAGTTGTAAAGAGTCTTCATGGGTTTGCTGCTGGATCGTGTTGTGCAAATTCCACAATATTTCCTTGGAGCAACTGTCTCACATCTTCAGGTGGTTCAACCTTGCTGGTGGCTAGGTACGACCAACTTAATAAATTGGTAAACTGATAGAGGGAAAAGTTACCATCCCCCTTGAAGATGGATACCTCTATGTTGATGCAGCTGGAGGCCCTCCACCCTTCACTGGCATCACTGGAGAGCAGGTTGCCCACTAAGACTTACTCTTCCTGCCTCTTTATGCTGACATCAAATGGCACAGCTGCATCTACCTGGGATGGCTGCCAGTGGCAGCCCAATCACTGACCACCCTCAGCATTTCTGCAGAGCACACACAGCAATATATCAGCAATACCTGATGTGGATAGTCTTGGGTCTCTGGGCCCTCATGTTAAATGTGTTTGAGATGTGCAAACTAAAATTTTCCTGGCAAATTATATGTCTGAAGAGATTTCAGGATTGCAACCAGACATCGTAAACTTCACTCTATGATATTTTAACTGGACACCTTCCAGTCCTCTTCAGGTGAGCCGCCAAAGACTGATGAAGACGTTCTCCACTCCACATTATATGAAAGTATTTGCAGCGCATGGGTCAGAGCCGTGGTGACAGGTGGACCAAACTGCCTAGTGGCAGCACCCTCGCAGGTGGAATTGCGAAGATCAGCAGTCTTCAGCGTTACCACTCGCTGCAGTCATCGGTGTCTTCGTCTGGAGCAAATCTCAGAAATGATGGAATCCCACACATTATCCAACTGGTAGCCACTGTCCGGTTCATTAGATTTTTCTGGATGCATATTTCAATGGATTCTTTCGTAATGCAGTCCCAAAAATATGTTGGTGTGGCCCAAATTAATGTTTTGTCAAACTCCATTACATTTCAGTTAGCAACAGAATGTTCTTCCATTGTGCATATTGTTTGTCCTATATAGGCTTCACACACTGGCAAGGTATTTTGCAAATTCCCACCCCCTGCAATAACAAATTATCCTTCACTATTCCAGCAAGTCCAAAATCTTAGATGATGGGCAGAAAGTCACTATCACCTGAAAATCACTTAGGATTATTGCTATTTGAAATAAATATTTCCAACGAAGGAAAGAAAAGGTTGGGACTTTGATCACACATTCTCCTCTTTATCTACTTCCCAATTCATGGTTTTAGATGAGAATGCCCTGTCAACTTGCCATGTAGAGTATCCATTGCCTCTGAAAACTGTCTTTAAATGTGCAAGCTCTTTCGGCAAAGTATCTGGTTCCGACACTGTATGAGCTCTGTGTGGAAGGGTTTTAAGCACACTCGTTGTATGGGATGGGTGATGGCAGTTTGAAGAGTGTTAAGTACAAATTAGTGTGAGTACGCATACGATAAACAGAATATCCTAGTGACCTGTCACTCTTCTATCTAACCAAAACATCCAGCAATGGGAGACAATCGTCTTCCTCTAATTCCATAGTAAATTGAATGTTCACCTGAATGGACTTATGATGTAAAAACTCCATTAACTTATCTTCTCTGTGGGGTCACACTATGAAAGTATCATCCACATACCTTGTTCTTTTCCTGCCTGAAGGGTTTCCTCATGACAAAAATTCCTTTTTCATAACCATTACTGTAGGACCCATTGCTTATATCATCTCAAAATTATTTACTTTACCCTGCAGGGTAATACATTGACATGATTTTGTGTGAAATTGGCAATTGATTGCTGCAAACTCATTTTGTTTTTATTTTGAACCAAACAAAATGACTAGAAATTTATTTTACTACTCTATATTATTGGCTGATTGCATTCTCAGATTCATACATTAAGCTGAAAAGATTTTGCTATCATTCACATAAATTTTATTTAACTTTACCAAATCCAGCTACAGGGATATTTTTCTAATGAAATTTACCTGAAATAGCATTGAAATGTTTTTGCACCCCTCCTTTGTTATTCTATCAGCAGTTGTTGATAGACAAAAAACCAATTATTGAAATAGTAAACTTTTACTTACATAAGAAATAAGCAAAAGTTGAAGATGATTACATTTCTTTATAATCTATGGATAGAATAGTTAGAGGAGAAGAGTGATGTATGGAAGGAAGAACAGAACACTTAACCAGGGAGGCACTAATCGCCATGTAGTGTGTACACAAAATGTCAGGGAACCCACTATGTAAATCTGTTGCTAAGGCAGAATATTCAAAATTTTTGGGTGTGTGCACTGATGAGAAATTGGATTGTAAGGAACACATTGATGGTCTGCTGAAACAGTTAGGTTCAACTACTTAAGCTATTAGGGTTATTGAAAATTTTGGTGATAAACATATCAGTAAATTAGTCTATTATGCCTGTTTTTACTCACTGCTTTCATAAGGTATTATATTTTGGGGTAATTCATAACTAAGAGAAAAAATATTCATTGCACAAAAGTATGTAATCAGAGTAATAGCTGGAGCCCCTCCAAGATCACCTTGCTGACATTTACTTAAGGCACTCGGGATATTCACAGTACCTTCACAATACATATATTCACTTATGAAATTTATTATTAATAACCCAAAAAACAGCAAAGTGCATAGCTGCAACACTAGAAGAAAGGATGATCTTCACTATTCTGGATTAAATCTGACTTCAACACAGACAGGGGTGAATTAAGCTTCCACGAAAATCTGTGGTCATTTGTAAAATAGCATTAAAAGTCTGACAGATAGCCATCCACCATTTAAAAACAAATTAAAAGAATTTTTGAATGAGAACTCCTTCTACTCAATAGATGAAGTTTTAGATATGAAAAAGTAACTGAAAAAAAATATTATTTTGTGTAAAGAAAACTTGTGTTAAAGTGACACGTTCCACATCATTAAGAAATTTTGTATTCATGATCTATTGAACAAGTATTAATGTAAGTACATATCTATTTCTTATGTAGTCTTTTACGTGTGTGTTTTGTCACAGCTTGGTGAGTAGATCTTTTATCATCCTATTAAATGATTTTGTCAATAATTGATTGTTTTTGTTGTTTTATTATTATTTTGTTTACTTATATCATTTATTCTTCCTCTGCTCAACATATTCCCTTCATCATCATAAATAAATAATTCAAATACCTCATCTCCTTCATTACTACTTAATATTCAACTATCTTCACCACTATTTGAACTACTACTAGGTTACTGTTATAACTTTCAAATCTCCAGCTGATCAGCTATTCTTGATTTCACTATTTGACCATAAATTGTTTTCTGAAATTGCTTACAAAATATTTCTTACACTGCACAGTTGAAACATTTTTTGTCTCATCAATGTGTTTGCTTATTACTTTCTTTAATTCTATAGGATCCTTTGTTTTGCTTAGCATTAGACATGATTTAAGTTTTTCACTAACTTCAACTTCTATAGCTACATTAGAGTTGTTTGAAGTTTGTTTACTTTCATTTATCAGTGACCCTTTTCTACATATTGTCCAACTGGCGCAAACCTCAGTTTCCCTGGTTGGGTCTATAGCTGTTGCGCCCCATATTTCTATCACGGAAATTCCTCCTATCATCTATACTTCCATATGGACCATTTACCACCCAATTATTGCTGGGATTTTCATTATATCTTGAGAACTATCCTACTTACTCTGTTTACTATGTAATCTATCATTCATTGGTTTCTAGTCTCAAAATTCCTCACATTGTCTTCTGTTACGGATTTATCCATTTCCAATTTTCCCAGTTACTTTAAAAAGTCACCAATATTACTCCTGGGAGCAGACAAAAGCAGTTCCCCTACCCTATGCAGAAATTTGTTTTCTAAACCCTTTATTATGTATCCACTGCCCGGTTCCTTATCTAGTCACATAAGTTTATTAATCCAGTTCTGGTAAGAACCTTTAATGGTGGCCCTTCTACGATCATTTCAGTCACCACCCCAAAATTCATTCAAAAGTCTTTGCACCTCATCTTTAGACTAATTTGCTGCTCTATGAATGATTTCTTTAAAATAATAATAATGATACTATTTAATGCAGACTGGAAAAATCAATGTTGTTGTTGTTGTTTGTTGTTGTGGTCTTCAGTCCTGAGACTGGTTTGATGCAGCTCTCCATGCTACTCTATCCTGTTCAAGCTTCTTCATCTCACAGTACCTACTGCAGCCTACATCCTTCTGAATCTGCTTAGTGTACTCATATCTTGGTCTCCCTCTACGATTTTTAGCCTCCACACTGCCCTCCATTACTAAATTGGTGATCCCTTGATGCCTCAGAACATGTCCTACCAACCGATCCCATTTCTTCTAGTCAAGTTGTGCCAAACTCCTCTTCTCCCCAATTCTATTCAATACCTCCTCATTAGTTATGTGATCTACCCATCTAATCTTCAGCATTCTTCTGTAGCACCACATTTTGAAAGCTTCTATTCTCTTCTTGTCTAAACTATTTATAGTCCATGTTTCACTTCCATACATGGCTACACTCCATACAAATACTTTCAGAAACGGCTTCCTGTCACTTAAACCAATACTCGATGTTAACAAATTTCTCTTCTTCAGAAACGCTTTCCTTCCCATTGCCAGTCTACATTTTATATCCTCTCTACTTCGACCATCATCAGTTATTTTGCTGCCCAAATAGCAAAACTCCTTTACTACTTTAAGTGTCTCATTTCCTAATCTAATTCCCTCAGCATCACCCGACTTAATTTGACTACATTCCATTATCCTTGTTTTGCTTTTGTTGATGTTCATCTTATACACTCCTTTCAAGACACTGTCCATTCCGTTCAACTGCTCATCCAAGTCCTTTGCTGTCTCTGACAGAATTACAATGTCATCGGTGAACCTCAAAGTTTTTATTTCTTCCCCATGGATTTTAATGCCTACTCCGAACTTTTCCTTTGTTTCCTTTACTGCTTGCTCAATATAAAGATTGAATAGCATCAGGGAGAGACTACAACCCTATCCCACTCCCTTCCCAACCATTGCTTCTCTTTTATGTCCCTCGACCCTTATAACTGCCATCCGCTTTCTGTACAAGTTGTAAATAGCCTTTTGCTCCCTGTATTTTACCCCTGCCACCTTCAGAATTTGAAAGAGAGTATTCCAGTCAACTGTCAAAAGCTTTCTCTAAGCCTACAAATGCTAGAAACGTAGGTTTGCCTTTCCTTAATCTTTCTTCTAAGACAAGTTGTAGGGTCAGTATTGCCTCAAATGTTCCAACATTTCTACGGAATCCAAACTGATCTTACCTGAGGTCGGTTTCTACCAGTTTTTCCAATCGTCTGTAAAGAATTCGCATTAGTATTCTGCAGCTGTGACTTTTTACACTGATAGTTCAGTAATTTTCACATCTGCCAACAACTGCTTTCTTTGGGATTGGAATTATTATATTCTTCTTGAAGTCTGAGGGTATTTCGCCTGTCTCATACATCTTGCTCACCAGATGGTAGATTTTTGTCAGGACTGGCTCTCCCAAGGCTGTCAATAGTTCTAATGGAATGTTGTCTACTCCTGGGGCCTTGTTACGACTTAGGTCTTTCAATGCTTTTTCAAACACTTCATGCAGTATCATATCTCCCATTTCATCTTCACCTACATCCACTTCCTTTTCCAAATATTGTCCTCAAGAACATCACTCCTTCCATCTTTCTGCTTTCCCTGTTTTGCTTAGAACTGGGTTTCCACCTGAGCTCTTGATATTCATGCAAGTGGTTCTTTTTTCTCCAAAGGTCTCTTTAATTTTCCTGTAGGCAGTATCTACCTTACTCCTCACGAGATAAGCCTCTACATCCTTACATTTGTCCTCTAGCCATCCCTGCTTAGCCATTTTGCACTTCCTGTCGATCTCATTTTTGAGACGTTTGTATTTCTTTTTGCCTGCTTCATTTACTGAATTTTTGTTTTTTCTCCTTTCATCAATTAAATGCAGTATCTCTTCTGTTACCCAAGGATTTCTACTAGCCCTTGTCTTTTTACCTACTTGATCCTCTGCTGCTTTCACTATTTCATCGCTCAAAGCTACCCACTCTTCTTCTACCGTATTTCTTTTCCCCATTCCTGTCAATTGTTCCCTTATGCTCTCCCTGAAACTCTGTACAACCTCTGGTTCTTTCAGTTTATCCAGGTCCCATCTCCTTAAATTTCCATCTTTTTGCAGTTTCTTCAGTTTTAATGTACAGTTCATAACCAATAGATTGTGGTCTGAGTCCACATCGGCCCCTGGAAATGTCTTACAATTTAAAGCCTGGTTCCTAAATCTCTGTCTTACCATTATGTAATCTATCTGAAACCTTCTAGTATCTCCAGGGTTCTTCCATGTATACAACCTTCTTTCATGATTCTTGAACCAAGTGTTAGCTACGATATAGTAATGCTCTGTGCAAAATTCTACCAGGCAGCTTCCTCTTTCATTTCTTAGGCCTAATCCATATTCACCTACTACATTTCCTTCTCTTCCTTTTCCTACTGTTGAATTCCAGCCACCCGTGAAAAGAAATTTTCGTCTCCCTTCACTACCTGAATTATTTCTTTTATCTCATCATACATTTCATCACTTTCTTCATCATCTACCGAGCTAGTTGGCATATAAACTTGTACTACTGTAGTAGGTGTGGGCCTCGTGTCTATCTTGGCCACAATAATGTGTTCAGTATGGTGTTTGTAGTAGCTTACCTGCACTCCTACTTTTTTATTCATTATTAAACCTACTCCTGCATTACCCTTTTTGATTTTGCATTTATAACCCTGTATTCACCTGATCAAAAGTCTTGTTCCTCCTGCCACCGAACTTCACTAATTCCTACTATATCTAACTTCAACCTATCCATTTCCCTTTTTAAATTTTCTAACCTACCTGCTGCTACAGATGAATGCTGAAGATTAGATGGGTAGATCACATAACTAATGAGGAGGTATTGAATAGAATTGGGGAGAAGAGGAACTTGTTGCACTACTTGACTAGAAGAAGGGATTGGTTGGTAGGACATGTTCTGAGACATCGAGGGATCACCAATTTAGTATAGGAGGGCAGTGTGGAGGGTAAAAATCGTAGAGGGAGACCAAGAGATGAATACACTAAGCAGATTCAGAAGGATGTAGTCTGCAGTAGGTACTGGGAGCTGAAGAAGCTTGCACAGGGTAGAGTAGCATGGAGAGATGCATCAAACCAGTCTCAGGACTGAAGACCACAACAACAACAACAACAACCTACCTGCCCGATTATGTGATCTGACATTCCATGCTCCGATCCGTAGAACACCAGTTTTCTTTCTCCTGATAATGATGTCCTCCTGAGTAGTCCCCGCCCTGAGATCCGAATGGGGGACTATTTTACCTCCAAAATATTTTACCCAAGAGGATGCCATCATCATTTAATCATACAGTAAAGCTGCATGCCCTTGGGAAAAATTACGGCTGTAGTTTCCCCTTGCTTTCAGCCGTTTGGAATATCACAACAGCAAGGCCGTTTTGGTTAGCATTACAAGGCCAGATCAGCCAATCATCTAAACTGTTGCCCCTGCAACTACTGAAAAGGGTGCTGCCCCTCTTCAGGAACCACATGTTTGTCTGGCCTCTCAACAGATACCCCTCCATTGTGGTTGCACCTATGGTACGGCTATCTGTATCATTGAGGCGTGCTAGCCTTCCCACCAATGGCAAGGTTCATGGTTCGTGGGGGGAGGGGGCATGATTTCTGGCTAGCCAAAGGACTTATTATGCACATCCTGTCCTGTTTGCTGTTCTTGTCCTGATTTGTACATACGTACTGCCATTATGTTGACTAAAAAGTTTCTACACTAGTTATTAGAAGTTGACTTTACTTATTAGCCGTTTATATGGATTTTCTACAATTATTTAGTATTTTTTCAGAATTTATCTCATTCACAATGTTCTTATGGACTCTGGTAGCCAATGCAGGAAAAGACAAAAAACAGAAGTGTGTTCAGTGTGCTAAACTAGCTGGTAGTGTCAACCGACTTACTATGAAAACTGATAGCATTAGATCTGTAAGTACACCAGAATTTACATTTTCATATAATCGTCAGTCTGAAAGCTGTTCACTCTCTACAGTAAAAGCAAAGACAGCTTTGCCTGCAAATGCTTCAATGTCTACAAAATGACTGTCTATATGTCTATATACGAGCCCTAATCTGTTTAACCTTATGTTCATGGTCCTTGTGCAAAATGTACAATGGTGGCAGTAGAATCACTCTGCAGTCAGCTGCCATTTCTCTCAATTTTCTCAACAGTTATCCTCAAAAAGAACATCATCTTCCCTCCACTGAATCCCAGCTGCTGAAGCATCTCCATAATACTTTGGTTTTGTTTGAACCTACCAGCAAGTCTAGAAACCTGCTTCTAAACTGCTTTAATGTCTCTCTTTAAACTGACCTGATGCTGATCCCAAATACTCAAACAGTACTCAATAATGGGTTGCACTAGTGCCCTATATGTGGTCTCCTTTATAGATGAACCACACATTACTAAAATTCTCCCAATGGATCAAAGTCAACCACTTATCTTCCCTGCTACAGTCCTTTCCTGCACATTCCATTTCATATTGCTATTGCAACATTGTGCTTAGATATTTAATTGATGTGACTGTGTCAAGCAGCACACAACTAATACTGTATTCGAACATTATGGGTTTGTTTTCCTATTATCTGCATTAACTTAGATTTTTATATGTTTAGCGCTAGCTGCCATTCCTCACACCAACAATAAATCTTGTCTAAGTCACCTTGTGTCGTTCTCCAGTCACTTAACCACAACATGACAATTTCTTCCCATATACCACAGGATCACCTTGCAAATAGCTGCAGATCACTGCTTACCCTATCCACCAGATCCTTTATGTGTATATAAAATAATAGCAGTCCTATCACACTTCCTTGGTGCACTCCGGATGATACCCTCACCTCTGAAGGACACTCACTGTCGAGGACAACATACTGAGTTGAGTTACTTAAAAGTCTTTGAGCCATTCGCATACCTGGAAACCTATTCCTTGTACCTTCATTAACAATCAGCAGTGTGATGGCATGGCAAATGCTTTATGGAGATTCAGGAATATGGGATCCGCCCGCTGCCCTTCATCCATAGTTTGCATGATCTCATGTGAGGAAAGGGCAAGCCGAGTTTCACACAAGCAATGCTTTCTAAAACTGTGCTGATTTTTAGACAGAAGCTTTTCGCTCTCAAAGAAATTTATTGTATACAAACTGAGAATATGTTCAAGGATTCTGCAGCAAAGTTATGTTCAAGATATTGGTCTTTTATTTTGTGGCTTACCCTTCTTATATACAGGACTCACCTGTGCTTTTTCCCAGCCACTTGGGATCTTGTGCTAGATGAGAGATTTGCAACAAATGCAAGCTACGTAAGGAGCCAGTGCTGCAGAGCACTCTTTGTAAGACTGAACTGGGATTCCACCAAGACCTGGCAACTTATCTGCTTTCAATTCTTTCAGTTGTTTCCTTACACCAGCTGTCAAATAAGTCACCCTTGTTTGTAGCTACAAGTTCTAAAACATTTCCACTGGTGTGGGCTGTTGAACTATGTGCTCAAGACAGTTTCCAGAAAATGTGTTCAAAAGAACTTCTCAAGGCTCTCTATCTGTACCTTTAGCAATGAATCCTTAGCTGTCCCAGTCTGTACTCGGCAGGTTAACTTTGCCTCCAACTAATGTTTCGTGATCTAAGTATTTCCGTACTACTGACCAGACAACCTGACTCTGAAACCATCAATACAGAATTGGGTGGATGGTAAAAACATCCAACAATTAACTTGATTTCACCCAGACCTGTCATTCATGACCAGATGACTTCACTGTCACAATCACATTGGACCCCAGTACAGACAATATTTTTATCAACTGTAATGAATACATGCCCTCCGATGGCATCTAATCTGCCTTTTAAATGTCTGTTCCCTGAATCACTACATACCTCAGAGCTACCTACTTTGAGCTTTAGCTAGCTCTCAGTCCCAAGAATAAGTCGAGCACAAGAAGTTTCCTGGAGGGAAGTATATTCAGGAACTTTGCAAAGACTACTTTGACAATTTACCAATAAAATTTTTACAACTGATATGTCTTTACTCTGAACACGATCTGATTTTGCTATTTACATGTCGTCTGGCAAGTGTTCATCAGACAACCTTGACCTACCGCCTAGCCTAAGAAAAACCCATGTGCGCTCCACAAGTACTCTGCTACCCAAGTAGTGGCTTCCTTTGTGTAGTACACCCCTGACCTATCAAGGTAGCCCTACAATTTCCCAGATGATAACAAAGGGCCAGAAATCTGCAGCCAAGACCATCAGAGAGATGTCAAAGCCTTTACTTAGGAGGCTCCATACAGCTTAAAAACAAAGTTTCCTGACGGTACAAGGCCATCAGCTTTCACCAACTCCTCCAGCCACCCATATGAACTGAGAATGACCTCAGAACCCAACAGGCATTGTTGACGCTGACGTGAGTCGCAACCTGCAGGCGACTGCATCCTGCATGCTTCAGTAGCCACAGGCAAGGCCTCCTTCACATTGCAGATGAGGCCCCTTGGCTGACATACTGAGTGTACATTGGTTTTCTTTCTGGGCATGACTGCTATCTACTTACAGGTCTCCATGGCACTCCTAACGTTGAAGCTCCCATTTTGAATGGATAGCAAAGAAGGTTGTTTTGTAGGATTTTACATACCATGATTACAGGTATGTCCAATGTTCGAGACAATTCTCCGCCACTACATGTTTGCACACCACCACTCGTCTCCTCCTGGACTGCTGTGCCACTGCTTCCACAGATGTCAAATCAATTCGTTTCATCCCTCTACCAGGTTGCACACCAAAAAAGCCCGACTTTTCAAATTTTTGAATCATTTTCTCCAGATCCATGGCAGTCATCAGACCAATGCTGTTTATCCAAAACCCTTCAGTGTCAAGAACTTGGGCAGAATGATGTGTGGACAGTCATCATTCTTGTAATACAACTTTACAAGCAGAGTGTGATCCAACCTTGTGACAGTCATGGTGAATGTCGCAGATGCAAAAGGAGAAAAAGCCCTGTACCCGACATGTTTGTACCAATTTCCATGGCTTGTGCGCATGACTGGTGTTTTCATTTACATTTTCTAACACATACAGTGCCATCTATTGATCAATTTCTACACTATTTTTTTCCTTCTGTCACATGTTTTCTCCCTTTTCCAATTATATTTCATTGCAATTTGACATCTTTCTGACTAGTTGTTTTATTTCTAAAACATTTTGAAAGTTTAACTTTAATTATAATCACCCTGAACTAAACAACTAGTTTCAATTAATGTAAATCAATTCTGTGACACAACATGGAGTTCAAAGCATGAATCTGTTTGTGTGCTAGCTGTGCACACTTAAGGCATAAGAAAAGCTTTGGAAGTCTTCTGAGATGGATTAGAAGATACCCCCAGAAGCCAGAAGGAATGCAGGCAGTTTGTCAGTTTGCATTATGACCTGCCCTTTCTTTTGGAGCCCAATACTAACTTAAGTGAATAATGCTCAGATATACCTGTAACAAAGAAGACTTGGACTATGTCAGTGCATTCAAAAGCTGAAAGTGCTGACTGTACTCTGTTACAAATTGTGTGACCATGATTCTCTAGTCACAAAAGCAGCTGAGAAAGTTATGGAGATCAGCAATATGTTTAATACTTCAACAGAAAGCAGAATTAGAAGACAAAAGAAAATACCAGCTGAGGAAAGCACTGATTCTGACTTAAACTGTTGGGAACAGCTTGAGGCTGTAGATAAACTAACATCAGAATTAAACAAACATACATTACACATGAAGATACTTAATGAGCTATTTGCCTTCCTTCAAATTCAAATACTACTGGATGCAGAAAAGATGAAATCATTTGATTTGATTTGATTTGATTTATTATTGGTCCTGTAGATCATACAATTTGTACAGCAAAGCACATCATGATATAGGACAAGTCAATTTGAAAAATTATGTTAAGATGGTATATGACGAGAGATGACAGTAGTGGTACGTAACTCACATAGCAGAATACATACAGGATATATAGACAAAATATAAAAAAAGGTGGTGTGTGATGAGAGATGACAGTTGTGCATAATGCACATAGCAGAATACATATAAGAGATACAGACAGAATATGAGTAACAAACAATAATTAAATTATCTTACTAAGTAGAAATATATACAAGTGAATATACAGCTTATTACAAGTAATTAAAATATTGTGGTACATAGTTCACATAGCAGAATACATAGGCCTATATGAGATACAGACAGAATGTAGATAAGATACAATAATTAAATTATCTTACTAAATAGAAACATCTACAACTGAATAAACAACTTATTGCAAGTAATTAAAATTTTGTTTCAAGAAATTCATGTATGGAATAGACACAGTGATTTAGTAGCAATTCCTTTAATTTAGTTCTCATTATTTTTTGGTTTTTGGTTGTTTTTATGCCTGTTGGGAGGTGGTTGTATATTTTAATGCCCATACATTTACCCCATTCGCATATAGTTTTGTGTTGTGGGCTATAATTTGTAACAGTGTTTTGTTTCTGGTGTCGTGTGTGGCGGTCTGCATTTCTGTCGAGGGTGTCCAAGTGCTGTACTGTAAAACAAGCTAGTTCCAATATATAGAGGCATGGAAGTGGCAGGATTTTTAGCTGTTGAAATAGTGGTTTACAGTGTTCAGTTCTTTTTTTACATTTCTTTATTCTTACTACTCATTTTTGTAACTTGAAAATTGTGAAAGAATCAGAACTCTTTCCCCAGAAGATTAGGCCATTGCGCAAGACAGACTCAAACAGGGCATGGTACACCAGCTTCAAGGTATCTACACTGGCTGTGTCTTTTAATGATCGTAATAGATAGCAGGTTTTACTAAGCTTTTGTGACAATGTCTCAATATGTGGTTTCCAATTTAGTGTGTTACTGATGGTAAGTCCAAGAAATCTGGTGTCCTGCTTGTACGTAATGTCATCTTTGCTGATAACTATAACTGCATTGAAGGGGGTTAGATTTTGTCTAGTATGGAAGTTCATACTTACAGTTTTTTGAGTATTTATGAGTAGTCTATTTGCTTCAAACCACGATTGTAAATGACAAGTAGTTTCATTAACTGCATCTTGCAATCTGTCACCTCTACTGGTTATCAGGATATTTGTGTCGTCTGCATACAGAAAGGAGCTGGCATTTGGTATGTGTTCTGGGAGATCATTTATGGACAATATGAAAAGAACAGGGCCAAGGACAGATCCCTGAGGGACGCCATTTGTTGTATGTAGTATATCTGACCTGCAGTGCATGAATGTCTCTGATTTTCTTATTTCTACATATTGCTTTCTTTGACTAAGGTAGCTATGGAACCAATCGTGGGCTATACCTCTAATCCCATACTTATGGAGTTTCGTTAAGCAGCAGCTTGTGGTCGACCATGTCAAAGGCCTTGGACTGATCAAGAAATATACCGACAGCAGGTTGTTTATGGTCAACAAAACTTGAGCACTTTTCTAGAAATGCATACAGAGCATGTGTGGTGGACCTATTTTTCCGAAATCCATATTGGGAAGATGTGATTATGTTGTTAGAATTTAAACACATTTCTAATCTAGTTGACACACAGTATTCAAATATTTTTGAGAAGGCAGATAGTATAGCAACTGGCCTATAGTTTATCATGTCCGTTTTCTCTCCCTTCTGGTAGAGAGGTATAATTTTAGCAAGTTTTAGCTGGTTTGGAAATGTGTCCTCTAGAAATGAGGTATTTATGATATTTGACAGGGGTCCACTGCTGTAATTTGAACACTTATGAAGTAAGAAGCAGGGTATCAGATCATGCCCTGCAGAATAAATCTTTTTGCTCTTTTTTTAATAATATCTTCAATTTCATATGGTGTTGCAGGAGATAGGAAAAAGGAGTTCAGAGGAGTATTATTTTTGAGACAAGAGTGTGCAGTGTTTGGAGAATTAGTCAAGAGATTTGTGGAAGGAGAGTGAACAGTGTTTGAAGAGTTGGTTAGGAGATTTGTGGAAATTTCTGAAAAATAGCTGTTGTATTTATTGGCAATTTTATGTGCATTTTCAGTCTTTTGTCCTTCTATATTTAGTGTGATTTTATCCTCTATCCTTAACTTTCTACCAGTCTGGTCATTTACTATACCCCAGATGATCTTACATTTGTTGGAAGAGCACCTAATTGTTTTATCATTATGAGCTTTTTTAGCCCATTTGATAACCCTCCTGTATGTGTTTTTGTAATTTTTATAGTATACCTTGAACTCTCTGGATTTGCCACTGTCCAGTTTGCTAAGTCTGTGCAGCAGCCTCATCTTTTCTGATGAAGTTTTAATACCTTTTGTGAACCAAGCACTCTGTTTTTTGTTAGTGATAGTCTTTGTTTTTTCTGGGAAATGGCAATTAAAGTAATATTCAAATATTTGCAGAAAATTGTCATATTTTTCATTTGTTGTTGAGGAAGTAAATACACTTTGCCAGTCTTCTTTCTCTAAGCTAAGTGCAAAGTTGTTTATTTTGCTATCACTATAACTTCTACATTTAATAACTGTTTCTCCTGTTGGGAGTACATTGAGTGGTTGATTAAAATATATTGTTAGTGCACTGTGATCTGAAAAACCAACATCTATAATTTTTACAGTGCAATCAGCGTTAGTAGCAACCTGATCAAGACAGCTGTTTAATCTTGTAGGACATATAACTTTCATATTTAAGTTGAATGACATAATTAAATTTACTAATTGGGACTTTCGAGCAGATTCTTCAAGGAAATCAATGTTGAGATCACCACATATTTCTCAAACAATTCTGCATTTATATGAAAATATTCCAAACTGAATGCTTCAACTATGACTGCTGAAGTAGATCTTATTAGACACCACATTTCTTTATTTAAAGAACCTCATCCAGAAGGTAACATTTTTGCATGAACAGCTTTAGAATTGAACCACCAGCAGAAGGCCCAATTGTTCAACATGTCAACATACTGCCGGGAAAGCCTGAAGAATTACAACTTTAGAATTTTTAAGCTAGTAATTAAGTAGAAGATGCAACAGCGTTTAATATTGTGGTACTAAGAGTTTTTTTAACAATCACTGTGTCAAATGCTACTTGTGAAAGGAGTTTTTGAAAATTAAAGCAAATAAAGACCTATCAGAGATCAATTGTGATCCAGGAAAGGTTAAGTAGACTTGCAATTTTATCAATTGAAAGAAAAATAAATGTAAATTATAGCCTTGTAACTGAACAGTTTGTAAGAATAAAATCCATAAGATTTTAAATTAATGCAATTTATTTGCTGAAAAGTCTAATATTTGATGTTATCTGTTCCCTTTTTTATTATACTTGTATTGATACATGTCAACTGTTATAGTTTCAAAGTAACCGTTAATGACTTTATGGGAAATATTATGGTTTTATAATTATAATAGTAGGTTTAGAAAATAAATAGTTTTAAAAGTGGAATTGTAATAGCTTATGAGGGGGTACAATTTTTTAAATTGTCCCAGGTACTCAGACCCACAGTACTCCACTGTCTGGATTGCAATATGGTGCAAAACTATTAAATTTATTACAATTTACAAAAGAAGCCATATTACATACTGTACAAACACTAGGCTACTTGTGTAAGAAGTTTGTTTGTAATTTTCTCAAATTTAGATTCTTCATTTTCACTTACCTCTTCCATTTTTTCTTCATAGCTAAAATGCATTTTTTTTTTCTGATCTGTTCCCTAATTTTTCAATTTTACTATTTAGTTCTACCTTTGTTTGTTCACTTTTAGTTTCAAACTTTTCCTTATTTACAGTACACAATTTCTTTCATCCTTCCTTTTTGATAGGAATTAAAATCAGCTCCTACCCACCTTTCACAATATTGTAAAATTTTACAATACCAGAGAAGGAAAGTTGCTACTCACCGTATAGTGGAGATGCTGAGTCTCAATAGGCACAACAAAAAGATTCACACAATTAAAGCTTTCGGCCATAAGGCCTTTGTCAGCAGTATGCACACACACACTCATGCAAACGCAACTTGCACACATGTCTGCAATCTCATTTTTTGTTGTGCCTATCGCGACTGAGCATGTCCGTTATATGGTGAGTAGCAAGTTTCCTTCTCTGGTACTGTTACATTCCATCCTGGATTTTCCATTGTTTGATATTGTAAAATTTTGTGTTTTTTTAGCTTCACATTCTTTACATGCATTTCTTAGGCCACTTTTTCTAACTTATTTTCAAACCAAGTTTTCACAGAATCCATCTTTCTGTCTAAATTTGCAAGATTGACATTAATTACACCAACTTCAATGTTAGTTCCATTCAGTTTCACATCTAAATTACTAATGTCATTTTTATGTTCTATTCTTAAACTGTCACTGGCTGTTCACTGTTGGCTCACTAGAATCAACAAAACTTAACATTTTCAGCTACAGATTTTTCCTGTACCCCTCAAATTTCTACGCAATTCTTGCTTTACATTAATCTTTTTCACTGTCTCTGAACTATCCTCTTCACATTATGTGATCAGTGGCTGTAGCTCTTCACATTTCATCTGTTATCTGACTGTCAGTCATTTCATCAATAAAGAAGCAGACTCACCTAATACTACTCCACTAACATCACCAAGCACATTTTCAGTCACTACAGCATATTACTCATCAAATTTTAGTTCTTGCTCCCTATCTTCAAGGCTTTAGTAAGGGGTGCAAATAATGGCACTTCCCCCCTAGAATCTGAGGTACAGAGACCTTATCAGCACACTGAGTGGATAACCATCAATTCCCTAGCATATTATGTTTTTTGTCATTTATAAAAATTAGTTCTTGTAGCATGATGTGTTGAAGTTAACTAACTCATTTATATATCAAATTATGATTTTAGAGTCTTGTCCTGCTCTTGAAAATCTTCTGCAGATGCCCATGCTTCAAACATATTCTATTATCAAGGTTCAATTTTAATTTCTATTACCTGTCCCTCCACATTCAACACACTGGCTTTTCATTCTTTGTCACTCACCTTGGCAAACACTTATTCACATTCAGTAACAGTAACACTGTATCTTAAATTGCTCCTGTGTAATTCAATGGCCAGATCCAATTTCACATGAACAGATTGTTTACAGGCAGACACAAGCACACACCTACGACTCAGTATGACTGTGGCAACTACAGTACACTTTACTGAATAAATTCTTACAGGCGGACATTGCCTTCAAATTACACAGTGGGCACAGTGAGTTTCACAAAGGCAACCAACCAGTGACTAGGTGCAACTGAACTTTCATCAAAGATATTTACAAAGATGCAGTATGTTACATGTATGCCAGCTCGCGTGGGTCTTTCACAGAGTTGTTACTTGTGGACTTCCAGAATGAGGACTGAATGCTTTGAAGTAGGGGTTGGTATTATGAAGACAGGCATAGGGACCTACTCTGATTTTAAAATCTACATAATGTTTCGAAAAAGGGCTATGTTATATTTTTTAACTTAGGATGGACTATAACTACTAGCAGTAATGTAGTTTATGAAATATGTTGTGGGTTAATAAATTAGAAAATTTTATGAAGTCATCCTATGCACCCATGTTGGGAATACCTCATTTACAAATACAAGTGCCATATTTAAAGTTATGCAAAAATCTTAATTAATGGCTTAACAATTAGTGAAGTACGTCACATAGTGTATAAAAATCAACAAAGTATAATGGCTACATACAGAGACAAACTCTACAGGAGAAAATATAACTGGTCACAAACTTTAATGCTAATTGTCTCATAAGTTAATCAGTTTCATATAAATCAAAATATTTCATTGAATATAATAGAGGGAAACATTCCACGTGGGAAAAATATATTTAAAAAGAAAGATGATGAGACTTACCAAACAAAAGCGCTGGCAGGTCGATAGACACACAAACAAACACAAACATACACACAAAATTCTAGCTTTCGCAACCAACGGTTGCCTCGTCAGGAAAGAGGGAAGGAGAAGGAAAGACAAAAGGATATGGGTTTTAAGGGAGAGGGTAAGGAGTCATTCCAATCCCGGGAGCGGAAAGACTTACCTTAGGGGGAAAAAAGGACAGGTATACACTCGCGCACACACACATATCCATCCACATATACACAGACACAAGCAGACATTTGTAAAGGCAAAGAGTTTGGGCAGAGATGTCAGTCGGGACGGAAGTACAGAGGCAAAGATGATGTTGAAAGACAGGTGAGGTATGAGCGGCGGCAGATTGAAATTAGAAATTAGCGGAGATTGAGGCCTGGCGGATAGCGAGAAGAGAGGATATGCTGAAGGGCAAGTTCCCATCTCCGGAGTTCAGACAGGTTGGTGTTAGTGGGAAGTATCCAGATAACCCGGACGGTGTAACACTGTGCCAAGATGTGCTGGCCGTGCACCAAGGCATGTTTAGCCACAGGGTGATCCTCATTACCAACAAACACTGTCTGCCTGTGTCCATTCATGTGAATGGACAGTTTGTTGCTGGTCATTCCCACATAGAACGCTTCACAGTGTAGGCAGGTCAGTTGGTAAATCACGTGGGTGCTTTCACACGTGGCTCTGCCTTTGATCGTGTACACCTTCCGGGTTACAGGACTGGAATAGGTGGTGGTGGGAGAGTGCATGGGACAGGTTTTACACCGGGGGCGGTTACAGGGGTAGGAGCCAGAGGGTAGGGAAGGTGGTTTGGGGATTTCATAGGGATGAACTAAGAGGTTACGAAGGTTAGGTGGACGACGGAAAGACACTCTTGGTGGAGTGGGGAGGATTTCATGAAGGATGGATCTCATTTCAGGGCAGGATTTGAGGAAGTCGTATCCCTGCTGGAGAGTCACATTCAGAATCTGATCCAGTCCCGGAAAGTATCCTGTCACAAGTGGGGCACTTTTGGGGTTCTTCTGTGGAAGGTTCCGGGTTTGAGGAGATGAGGAAGTGGCTCTGGTTACTTGCTTCTGTACCAGGTCGGGAGGATAGTTACGGGATGCAAAAGCTGTTGTCAGGTTGTTGGTGTAATGATTCAAGGATTCCGGACTGGAGCAGATTCGTTTGCCACGAAGACCTAGGCTGTAGGGAAGGGACCGTTTGATGTGGAATGGGTGGCAGCTGTCATAATGGAGGTACTGTTGCTTGTTGGTGGGTTTGATGTGGACGGACGTGTGAAGCTGGCCATTGGACAGGTGGAGGTCAACGTCAAGGAAAGTGGCATGGGATTTAGAGTAGGACCAGGTGAATCTGATGGAACCAAAGGAGTTGAGGTTGGAGAGGAAATTCTGGAGTTCTTCTTCACTGTGAGTCCAGATCATGAAAATGTCATCAATAAATCTGTACCAAACTTTGGGTTGGCAGGGCTGGGTAACCAAGAAGGCTTCCTCTAAGCGACCCATGAATAGGTTGGCGTACGAGGGGGCCATCCTGGTACCCATGGCTGTTCCCTTTAATTGTTGGTATGTCTGGCCTTCAAAAGTGAAGAAGTTGTGGGTCAGGATGAAGCTGGCTAAGGTAATGAGGAAAGAGGTTTTAGGTAGGGCGGCAGGTGATCGGCGTGAAAGGAAGTGCTCCATCGCAGCGAGGCCCTGAACATGCGGAATATTTGTGTATAAGGAAGTGGCATCAATGGTTACAAGGATGGTTTCCGGGGGTAACAGACTGGGTAGGGATTCCAGGCATTCGAGAAAGTGGTTGGTGTCTTTGATGAAGGATGGGAGACTGCATGTAATGGGTTGAAGGTGTTGATCTACGTAGGCAGAGATGCGTTCTGTGGGGGCTTGGTAACCAGCTACAATGGGACGGCCGGGATGATTGGGTTTGTGAATTTTGGGAAGAAGGTAGAAGGTAGGGGTGCGGGGTGTTGGTGGGGTCAGGAGGTTGATGGAGTCAGGTGAAAGGTTTTGTAGGGGGCCTAAGGTTCTGAGGATTCCTTGAAGCTCCGCCTGGACATCAGGAATGGGATTACCATGGCAAACTTTGTAAGTAGTGTTGTCTGAAAGCTGACGCAGTCCCTCAGCCACGTACTCCCGACGATCAAGTACCACAGTCGTGGAACCCTTGTCCGCTGGAAGAATGACGATGGATCGGTCAGCCTTCAGATCACGGATAGCCTGGGCTTCAGCAGTGGTGATGTTGGGAGTAGGATTAAGGTTTTTTAAGAAGGATTGAGAGGCAAGGCTGGAAGTCAGAAATTCCTGGAAGGTTAGGAGAGGGTGATTTTGAGGAAGAGGAGGTGGGCCCCGCTGTGACGGAGGACGGAACTGTTCCAGGCATGGTTCAATTTGGATAGTATCTTGGGGAGTTGGATCATTAGGAGTAGGATTAGGATCATTTTTCTTCGTGGCAAAGTGATATTTCCAGCAGAGAGTACGGGTGTAAATCCTTGACAAGGGCTGTTTGGTTAAATCTGGGAGTGGGGCTGAAGGCGAGGCCTTTGGATAGGACAGAGGTTTCGGATTGGGAGAGAGGTTTGGAGGAGAGGTTAACTACTGAATTGGGGTGTTGTGGTTCCAGATTGTGTTGATTGGAATTTTGAGGTTTTGGAGGGAGTGGAGCTGGAAGTGGGAGATTGAGTAGATGGGAGAGACTGGGTTTGTGTGCAATGAGAGGAGGTTGAGGTTTGCTGGAATGGTTGTGAAGGGTGAGTGAGTTGCCTTTCCGGAGGTGGGAAACCAGGAGATTGGATAGTTTTTTAAGGTGGAGGGTGGCATGCTGTTCTAATTTGCGGTTGGCCTGTAGGAGGATGCTCTGAACAACCGGTGTGGATGTGGGAGAGGAAAGATTGAGGACTTTTATTAGGGACAGGAGTTGATGGGTGTGTTGATTGGCTGAGTGGATGTGTAGGTGAAGGATTAGGTGGGTGAGGGCAATGGATTGTTCGGTTTGGAACTGGTATAGGGACTGATGGAAAGAAGGGTTGCAGGCCTGCCGCCCTACCTAAAACCTCTTTCCTCATTACCTTAGCCAGCTTCATCCTGACCCACAACTTCTTCACTTTTGAAGGCCAGACATACCAACAATTAAAGGGAACAGCCATGGGTACCAGGATGGCCCCCTCGTACGCCAACCTATTCATGGGTCGCTTAGAGGAAGCCTTCTTGGTTACCCAGGCCTGCCAACCCAAAGTTTGGTACAGATTTATTGATGACATTTTCATGATCTGGACTCACAGTGAAGAAGAACTCCAGAATTTCCTCTCCAACCTCAACTCCTTTGGTTCCATCAGATTCACCTGGTCCTACTCTAAATCCCATGCCACTTTCCTTGACGTTGACCTCCACCTGTCCAATGGCCAGCTTCACACGTCCGTCCACATCAAACCCACCAACAAGCAACAGTACCTCCATTATGACAGCTGCCACCCATTCCACATCAAACGGTCCCTTCCCTACAGCCTAGGTCTTCGTGGCAAACGAATCTGCTCCAGTCCGGAATCCTTGAATCATTACACCAACAACCTGACAACAGCTTTTGCATCCCGTAACTATCCTCCCGACCTGGTACAGAAGCAAGTAACCAGAGCCACTTCCTCATCTCCTCAAACCCGGAACCTTCCACAGAAGAACCCCAAAAGTGCCCCACTTGTGACAGGATACTTTCCGGGACTGGATCAGATTCTGAATGTGACTCTCCAGCAGGGATACGACTTCCTCAAATCCTGCCCTGAAATGAGATCCATCCTTCATGAAATCCTCCCCACTCCACCAAGAGTGTCTTTCCGTCGTCCACCTAACCTTCGTAACCTCTTAGTTCATCCCTATGAAATCCCCAAACCACCTTCCCTACCCTCTGGCTCCTACCCCTGTAACCGCCCCCGGTGTAAAACCTGTCCCATGCACCCTCCCACCACCACCTATTCCAGTCCTGTAACCCGGAAGGTGTACACGATCAAAGGCAGAGCCACGTGTGAAAGCACCCACGTGATTTACCAACTGACCTGCCTACACTGTGAAGCGTTCTATGTGGGAATGACCAGCAACAAACTGTCCATTCACATGAATGGACACAGGCAGACAGTGTTTGTTGGTAATGAGGATCACCCTGTGGCTAAACATGCCTTGGTGCACGGCCAGCACATCTTGGCACAGTGTTACACCGTCCGGGTTATCTGGATACTTCCCACTAACACCAACCTGTCTGAACTCCGGAGATGGGAACTTGCCCTTCAGCATATCCTCTCTTCTCGCTATCCGCCAGGCCTCAATCTCCGCTAATTTCTAATTTCAATCTGCCGCCGCTCATACCTCACCTGTCTTTCAACATCATCTTTGCCTCTGTACTTCTGTCCCGACTGACATCTCTGCCCAAACTCTTTGCCTTTACAAATGTCTGCTTGTGTCTGTGTATATGCGGATGGATATGTGTGTGTGCGCGAGTGTATACCTGTCCTTTTTTCCCCCTAAGGTAAGTCTTTCCGCTCCCGGGATTGGAATGACTCCTTACCCTCTCCCTTAAAACCCATATTCTTTTGTCTTTCCTTCTCCTTCCCTCTTTCCTGATGAGGCAACCGTTGGTTGCGAAAGCTAGAATTTTGTGTGTATGTTTGTGTTTGTTTGTGTGTCTATCGACCTGCCAGCGCTTTTGTTTGGTAAGTCTCATCATCTTTCTTTTTAAATATAAAATATTTCATTGGGGAGTCAAGATATCAGTCTCTCTAATTGGTGGTGTCAGTTTGATCCCAGCTTTTGATTGACTTACTAGAAATTTACTCTTGCCTGTTGTAATAAGAAATTCAGTTATCTATATTTTTTAATTAATCATGTAAATTACATGCAGTATGAGAATCAACATATAATGTATGGGGCTGTGAACAATAACTCCAAGTGGTGAAAAGCTTAGTTAAGAACTTGAAATATTTGAGCACCTACCACACATATATTACTAAGAAAATGAGTAAATTGAAAAACAGGTAAAGAAATAAATATTTATTAGCAGGGCTGCAATAAAAGTAGATGGGGGATTTCAGCTTGTTTGTTTCAGTATGTTGGTGAAATTAACACACTCACTAGTCGAATGAACTGCCATCTCAAACAATTATTAATGCAACAAAAACTAACAGTTCCAATTTGATAGTATACTGATGTGATCAAAAGAACTTGCTTTCCTTTATTTCCAGTTGAAGTATTTCGCTGCCATTCTTCTTCTAATGTGCACTTCATGTGTATATTCAGAAGGACAGAAATTTTTCAGTTTAAAGTGACATTTTTCAAAAAGTAAGACAGAAATGTTTGTTTTTAATTTAATGACAGCAAGGAATTTAATCAATTTGCTAATTGAGGGAAGTGTGAGGAGGTAAAAACTGTAGAGGGGGATGAAGGCTTGACTTATGTAAGCAGGTTCAAGAGGGCGCAAGTTGGAGTACATATCAAGAGATGAAGAGGCTTGCACAGGATAGACAAACACTAAAACTTGCATCAGACCAGCCTTTGACTGAAGATAGCAATAATAATAACAGTTTATCATGGACTCTGAACCCCAGAGAAACATGGCATTTTCCACATTAACAAGTCAGCCTATGGATGAAAGACATGAGAAGAGAAATCCCCGAGAGTGATTAAGGACTGAGTCCTGGACCTTTGGACCTGTAGTCTGATATCTACACACTATAGCAGCACAAAAATTGCCCAGTGGAATTTCCACCAGAGTTAAAGTGCTCTATAGCAAAGATGCAATACATCTACTTTTCTGATTAAGATAGCTACACCTCAAGAAGTTCATTACTTGAATGTTACACAGTATTAATCATGTCAGTCTTCTAGGTCTATGTCAAAAAGACAAAAATGTTTTGTAACTGGAACACTACTAATTTTCTACTTCTCCTCTTCCTTTGTCTTTCTCATGATTTTCATGTGGTCAGAAGTTTGCCTTCTCATTTCACGATTTGTAATTTTTTTGATTTAAATTTGTGGATAGATACCCTTTCTGCAACCACAGTTGTCAGTTAACATAAGGGAGGAAAGTCACTAGTGCCATGTGCCTTTTAATTGTATTATACTTGTTATTTGAGTTATTGTATGTAATTGTTTGTATATTGTTTTTTCTGAGGTAGAGATAATGGACCACCATGGCTTTTGCATAAAGGAGTGTATGAAATCACCTAGAAATGTGACCCTGGCTGGCAGGTGTACTTAGTCATTTGTTGTTAATCTGGCATGCAGATTCGATTCAGGACTGACTCATTTTTCTGTCTCATAAGTGAGAGTTCTGTACATTAAAGCACATAAGCTATAGAAGTAGGTCAGTTCACATTTTCCAGGTACATGCTTAATATCTGGAAGTTGAGCCTCATCTATATGACAGCTCTAATGCAAAGTGGCTGAAATCTGCAAGTTATGCAAAGATACCTTGCACTATTGTTCCTTATATCGCATTCGAAAGTCATTTTACATAACTTGATCACAATAAATTACTTTTCTTCAGCTATTGAAAAGCATAATTATATTTACAGGAAACAATAGTGTAGAAAAACAGTTGTCAAATGGTTGTTGCAATGAGTAGAAAAGTATTAATACATTGTTTCATTGATATATTCAGGGCTCTGATCATCATCTTTTTGTTGTCAAGGGAATTATGTCAGATTTTTAAGTGAAGTGAACATACCTATTCACACTTTCTTGTCATTGTGATTTATTTCACAACCACACATAGCAAACAGCAAAATTCGTGCAACAGGATTTTAGAACATTGCTAAAGAGAATCTTTTTGGCAACTTCCATAGCATTTGTAATAACCACTGTTCTCAAATTAATAATATTGTAAAATGCTTCAGATGCATTTTCAATCATAAATCCGCCCGGCGGATTTGTGTTGAGGTCCGGTGAACTGGCCAGTCTGTGGATGGTTTTTAGGTGGTTTTCCATCTGCCTCGGTGAATGTGGGCTGGTTCCCCTTATTGCACCTCAGTTACACTATGTCGGCAATTGCTGTGCAAACAAGTTCTCCATGTATGCGTACACCACCATTACTCTTCCACGCAAACATAGGGGTTACACTTGTCTGGTGTGAGACATTCCCTAGGGGGGGGGGGGGGGTCCACTGGGGGGCCGAACCACACAATAACCCTGGGTTTGGTGTGGGGTGGCAGAGGGGTGAAGTGGACTGCGGTAGTCGTCATGGGGTTGTGGATCACTGCAGCTGCAGCAAGGATGGAGCCTCTCCATTGTTTCTAGGTGCCTGGTTAACATACAAAACAATACAATACAATGCATGGATTGCTTTGTGCAGGGCGAGCGTGTGACATGGTGTGCCATTCGCAGAATGCTCATTGCGCGCCCGCACGAGAATTACAATGTGTCAGTGGGATGCCTCCACTGGCGGGTGGCCACTTGGCCTGCAGCTTGGGGCATTGTTTGTTTTTTTGCACATTACCAGAAAACTACGTAACTTATGATGAAGAGCAATGCGGCAGTGGATTGTGGCCAGCAATATGTACCTTCTGAAAGATGGATCTTTATTTTAAGTCATGAGATGCAAAAATTATAGCAGTTTGAAAATTGTTTAACGTCATGAATAATAAAAATATACATAACAACTTACAGAGATGAGCGAGCACTCATTAAAATCGTCTTGTCATAGCGGATTGAGTGCTGTAGTCATATGTTAAGATTCATAAATAATTAAGCTGATAAAGAGCAATAAACAGAGTTAGATAGGAAATTGTTTATAGAATTCAATAGAAAATTCATGATACGAAGAATGGCACTATATAATATTTTGAGTGGCATCACACGTATTTTAAACTAGTTAAGTTATACTATACACTTAACTTGCAATAGTTATCATTGTTTGCAAATTATTATTAACATTTATAGCCCATTATTAATTAATTATTATAGATATGAAGATTTTGAGCACCACAATCTGTAGATCACTATAGATTACGTCTAAAAACAGTGCTATATGCAGTTCTATGTTAAAACTTTGCAGCGCAGATGTATACAAACAAATTTGCGCTAAGTGGCGAAATTTTGCAAAAACTAAAACTTGATTTATGGGAGATAGAATAATCCTGGAAATTAATGTAACGTAGTAGATGGTGTACTTATGTCTGTTGAGGGATGTATGTGTCAAAATTTGTAACCTTAACTGGTGAGATTGGTACTTGCATAACCAGGGGCTAGACATCCGAGCCTATATAAGCGAGTAGCCATCTTGGCCAAGGGTCAGTCATTCGGCAGTGGTTGGTCGGTGGGTGGCGAGTGAGCCCTACTTGTGGGTGACCCATGTGGTCGTTTGAGTAAGAATCTTTTTTGCGCCGATTTATTTTGACAAAGAGTATTGTTTAATAGTGCAAGTGTGCAAGCATATATTTGGTGAGCTGGAAGTGCTACAATTATTTGTGTGAGTACAAATTATGACGTATACATGGGCATAAGTGAACATGGACGAGCTGTGATTTCATGCCAAAACTGCTAGAACAAAGAGGACAGTGGGACTTGTGGTTCCGTTCGAGTTGATAGAGTAACGTTCAATTATAGCAGCCTACATTACTGCTATTGGGGGCTCTGGGGCTCTGAGTCAAATTATTATTAAAGTAAACTGTAAACCATCTCACCAGTGATAATTTCATTGTGGGAAAGAAAAGGACAACACCAATAAATAGAGATGATAAAAACTTAATTGAACTGTGTCATGAAAATGAGTTTTTCTACAATAATCATCTAATTTTTGTTCCCTAGCATAAACTATATTCATGTCTGAGTGAATATTAATTCAAAAAACTATAACTAATGTGTGGGTGTGAAACAGTGTACTAATGCACCAAGTGTGGAAATCATCCCCTAAAACTTATGTGAGAGCCAAAATTTGCACTAACATTTTTTATCGAACATTTGTATATGCCCATTTGTGTGAACACTTCAACTGCACTTATTTACCACCCCGTCGCAACAGCTTCTAAAACAAAGACTGTACTACTTCAGATCAAAACAAAGACTGCTCAACTTTAGGCTAGTAGCTGCATTAATATATTACAGCTTGGAGTTCTAGCAAGCTCCAGTATTGGTTGTTGATCAAAATAACTCATATTTATCTACATAAATGTGAGAGACATACAAAAGAAAACACAACTCTTCAGATTAACAAAATATATAGAAATGAAGATAATTCTATATCATGGAACAAAATTTTGAAATTGAGTTTTTGTAAGATATGCACTGTATTTCACATTGCTATATCAATAAGCATTTTGTATTTTCTTTTACATGAAAGATTTTTATGGAAAATTATAACAGTTTTAGGTTTAACTGACAATCATCATGAGATGATTTTCTAACAAAATACTGTAAAATGTGAAATATATGCCAATGATGGTCAAATGAAACTAATGAAATTTATAGAACAATTAACTTCTTTAAAATCAAAGGTAAAATTGGTGTTCAAAAGCACTACAGGAAATTTATAGGACAGTAACAATTGGACAAATAAATACAATACACTGACCCCATGGGCTCCTTTCTTTAATGTTAGGCTTGCAATTTTAGGTAAAACATAGCTGAAAAAAGTATTTAACATTGCTGTATCGATAAGAATTTTCTATTTTCTTTTACATGATGGACTTTCATGAAAAATTACAACAGTTCTAGGTTTAATAGACAATACAGTAGAACCTCGCTCATCCACCCTCGGCTGCTCTGTCACACGTGTTGATCAGACCATGCTTGAGCTGAGCTTGCCGCTACTCATGGTAGTGACTCACTATCCATCACACCATTTTTTATTATTATTTTAGTGCTTCATCATCTCTCATATTGTTTCATTTGTTGTTTGCATTTTTTGTACAGTACTGCGCTGTGAAGTTCTTAATGCTTACTGATCAGTCGTTTTATGATATTTTCTTCTGTGTTCATTACAGTACTGTATATATTTGTTTCACATTACATGTACTGTACAGTAGTGTGTGTTTTTTCAACATGTCAACAGTGAAGCATAAACATGTTACTCTTTCATTAAATGAAACATTAGCACTGCTATGAAGATTGGTCAAAGGGGAATCATCGCCAAAAAATCACCAAGGAATTCAATGTAGGCATTATGACAATAAATGGTTGGAGAAGAAATCAGAAAGACATTGTATCTAGTACAGTGATGATAGATAGTGAAGACACTCTTAAGAATTGTAAAACATTGAAGAAGCCTAAACTTGAACAGCTTGACAGTGCATTGTGGATGTGGTTCCATGAAGAAAGAAAGGAAGGAACCCTCATATCTGGGCCATTGTAAAAGAAAAGACAACAGCCTTGCAGAAAATACTAGAGGCCAGAAGTGAGCTCGCAGCAAGTGATAGCTGTATTTATCAGTGGAAAATTTCAGGGGAAAACTATCTGCTGATGCCGAGATGGCTAAGGAGGTTTCTGTGAAGGAAATGAACTGTTGCCTTCCAAAGTCTATAACATAGATGAGACAAGCTTAAACTATAAAATTCTGCTAAACAAAATGCTCGCTGCATCAAATGAAACCATGGCCAGAACGAAACTTAAAAAAGATAGGCTAGCCATTCCTCCTTGCAGCGACACTGATGGTACACACAAGCTTCTCCTGTTCATTATTGCCAAATGTAAGAAGGCTAGGGTGTTAAAAACATTTCTAACTTACCGTATTTACTCGAATCTAAGCCGCACTCGAATCTAAGCCTCACCTGAAAAATGAGTCTCGAAATCAAGGAAAAAAAATTTTCCCGAATCTAAGCCGCACCTGAAATATGAGACTCGAAATTCAAGGGGAGAGAAAGTTTTAGGCCGCACCTCCAAATCGAAACAAAGTTGGTCCATTGTAATATGAGACACAATTTAGGTCGAATGAATGACGATACAGCTACAGTAGTTTGGTTCGCGTAGTAAACTAAGCAGTTAGGCTTTACCAGGTAGCCATAGCTATGCGTCAGGCGCTCCGTCCATAATTATACGGGTACCCTTCCTTTTTCACGTGCTTCGTCTGGTTTGGATCGATTGCTTATTTTTCTTTGATCTTATAAGTGCCGTTCTCTTTGTTACAGGTGTTTACGTCACTCTAAGCTGAAAATGCATTACTGTACTGTGTCATGCACTGTTTGTCGCATTGTTTACGGCCTGTCGCCGCTCGCGGCGTGGCTTGCTTTTGTGCGCACTAGCGCCGCTTACAATTAAAAAAACAAAAAGAGAGAAATCGTCTCATTAGCGAAACAATGGCAAGAGACTGCTATTTGTTGTTACTAACACTGCTGCTTTCTTTGACGATCAACAAGAACCAAATAATAGACTGCGTGTGATAGAAGATGTTCTGAACGAGAGTTTAGCGAAAATTTTTCTGTTTGAAAATCTTTGCAGACGTCTCTTTAGTACATAACATTCTGCACATAAATTAGTCATCTTAGATTTAAAAATCTAGTCATTGACGTGCTTCATTTCTGACTATCACTATTAGGCATAAGAATAATACGAATATAAACATGAAATGATATGTATATTCTTCGGCGTTTGCTGTTGTCTCACTCTAGTTTCGTAGTTTATTAGGCGGACAGGATTTAAATGAGGTAGCAGCAAACACGAAAGAATACATGGCAAAATGTTTATATACGTATTATTCTTATGGTGAAGAGAATACTGCATGTGATTCACAATTCATAAAAGTTCCTGTTAGTAACCATCTCTTCTCATAGGTAGAAAAAATTCAGAACGTAGAGTTGGCCATATTGACAAACGTCCCAAACAGTCTTGCCAGTCGGATTTTCGTAGTACAGTACATTGATATGTTGCTACATTCGAAGACTAACAATACGGAATTTGTATTTACTTCGTTGGATAATGTATGAAAATGCAGTGGTCGAAACTCGGGGCGGAGAAAAAATTTCGTCTTCCATCGTTTTTTTTTTATTTATTTACTGACGCAGAGGTTTTGGCGCCAGTATTTATCTTTGTGCCTGAAAAGCATGCATGTGAATCGCTACATATATTCGACGGCAGAAGTTAGTTGTGGCGGCACCTACCAACATTTTTCAGAACTTCCGCTTACTTTGCACTCGATTCTAAGCCGCAGGCGGTTTTTTGGATTACAAAAACCGGAAAAAAAGTGCGGCTTAGATTCGAGTAAATACGGTACCTTCCTCGCTGATTTATTATCACAGTCAAAAATCTGCTTGGATGGACTGCAATATTTTCAAATCTTGGTTCTTCAATGAGTTCATTCATTTGTTGAAAAAAGACTAGAAACCAAATAAGCTCTCTGTTTGCGCTATTGCCATTGTGTAACACACCTTCACATCCATCTGAGAAGGATTTAATGAAAGGGGACATAAAAGCTACCCTCCTTCTATCAAATGTCACATCACTTATCCAACCAATGGATCAGATAGTTGTAGAATGGTTATAGAGATGGTATTGCAGAAAGTACATTGCTCAATTTTTGAAAATTCCAAGAAGGTTTTAACATACTTGAAGTTGTGAAATTCTTCAACATCAAAGATGCTATCTACATAATTGCTCAATCATGGGAGGAACTAAAATCTGACAGGCTGCAAAAATCTTGGTGTAACCTTTGGCCGAAAGTTATGACCTAATGTGACCAGATCAAATGTGAGCAAAACAATGACATGTAGGAAATCGTTAAAAATCAACAAACTGTACAACCAAATGTCCATGCCAGTGAGGCTGAGATGAATGCTCAATGTGACAAAGATTGTGAAACCAGTGAAGAGCTCAATGACAATCAGATTATTACCAATGTTTAGGAAAAAAATGGTGAAGAACCTGTGAATGACGACTTGGACAGTGATGATGACTAACGCCCTACCCAGATTTCACACACAGATACCAAGGAAATTTTTCATTTTGTCCTTCAGTACATCAAGCAGAATACAACTGCAACACCTCTGGACATTTTGTGGATCAAGAAAAGGAAGGAGAAAGGACTCTGCAGTTAACACTAGAACTTTATCCACTACACATAAATCTATAAATGACGTTCTTTCTAAGCAACTTTTTACTAGTGTATATGCCACTTTCAGTTTTCACAGTTCTGTACATACGTATTGTATTCACAGTACGTACAATACGTACTATATAGTATTGCTCTTTTTCCGTATGTAATAATAATAGCTTTTGTGTGGTTTATTGCAATGTTTTTACTGTAGAGAACAATATAGACATGTACATTATTGAGTTCAGAGATTGTTTGGTTTGATGTAAATCTGTATTTTTCTGTACTTTCTAATAAACCTACCTTTTTTGCATTCTGACCCATACCCCAATCCCAAAGGTTACAAGGGATGTACTGTAAAATGTCTTGAGAAGATTTTGTAACCAAATACTATCAACTGTGAAATATATGCCAATGATAGTCAAATGAAACTAATGGAATCTATACGGTAATTAACTTCTTTAAAATCAAAAATAAAAATGGTGTCTCAAAGTACTACAGAAATCTTGGAGAATAGTGAAATTTAGATTAATGTTTCCATATAATACAATGACCCCACGGGCTCTCCTTTGGAACATCAGACTTGCAATTTTAGGTAAAACATTGTTACAAAACGAATGGAAAACTGTCACGTTTTTGAGAAAGACATAAGTGTTCATGTGTATAAAAGAGTGTGTAAGTGAGGGCGGATTCCAGAAATCCTTACATCAAAAAGTAATCAAATAGTAAAAATATAAATTCTTTTACACAGTTCAAATATAAGTTTTAAATGTAGCATGGAAACATAATTATTTGCAAATGATGAATTTTTTCCACTTGTAAGACAAAAAGTTGATTGGTAAAACAGCATATACTTCTCATAGGCAAATTATTAACAATATGTTACTTGATATGATCTGAACAAACTGCAAAGTCAACTTACTCTCCTCCACAGACCACTGTAATCCAATAACCAGTTTTGCAAAACCAACATTTACTTATATCTTAAAATACTCATTTTACAGCCAAAATAATTAATACTTAAAGGAAGTGCTTTTTAAAATATTTATTTTACAACCAAATTAATTAATACTTAAGAGAGGTCCCAAAAGAAAAATAATTCAAGGTTGCAGTGCGTTAAAAGTTCCGTTAAGAAATCGATTTCAACATCTTATTACGGATTGTGAACTTAAAAATGTTGAAACAAGCAACTCACACCAAGACTATGAATCGGAATCGGCGGACAGGAAATTTACGAAGCGCAATAAGTCAGTAAAATGTAACTGTCTCGATGTTGCAAACAAAGTGACTCCTAAAAACTTTAGTAGGCCTACAGTTTTGCTTGCTGACAGCCACGGAAGAGGAATTGCAGGAATTCTTCATTTCCAGCAGAATCTCAATGTGACAAGTGTTGTGAAACCTGGAGCAGGCCTAAAAGAAGTTTTGAAAAACTATAAAAACAATAATCACGTGACACAAAGTGAATGCATTGTAATATTGGGCGGTGCAAACGATGTATATAATAATGAACTAATAGTAGCAAACAGAGTGCTAAGAGATGCGCTACGTACAACAGAGGATCAAAAAGTTATTGTTGTAGGCATTCCACACAGACATGATCTTTCTGAATCTTCTTGTGTGAACAGAGAAATCCAAAAAGCAAACAGGATGTATGAAAAGATCTGCAAGACCACTTCAAATGCTTTTTTCCTCAGTATTGACGATCTTGAAAGACAGCACTTCACAACACAAGGTATGCATTTAAATAAATGGGGCAAATCGCTGCTCAGCCAAAAGATCAAAATGGTAGTGGATATTGTTCCTCCTAGATGTAAGAAAAGTGATCCTATTCCACTACCACTGGTAAAGGACACCTGCAAAGTATCTTCCCTACCATGTACTCCAGTTGCAGCAGTAACACAACATCAGGTATCACTGATTACAAAAGAATGTGCTGGGAGAGAGGAAGCTGTAACTACAGTTACAACAGGTAGAACACCTCATTCAGGAACTAAGATAACAGAAACAGCAAAAGTGGCAGCATATTCAGCAACAAGTGTACCAACAGGTGATCCAGCTGTCCATTCTGCAGCAACATTTGAACTACCTACAGTGGGAACCCAGCCACTTAGATCATGCCATGAACAAGAAGACGCGAAGAGACCTCCAAGAGTAGAAGCAGTATAAAGTGTAGCAGGAAAACAGAAAACTATACCTCCATTACGTCTAAATGATTTTTTAGTACAAGGCAGCAAGGGGAAGAAGCCCATAAGATAAATAGTGCCAGAGATTTAATAGCCTCTCAGCAAAATAGTGCATCTGTAAAGAAAGACAGGTTTGATTTTATAATCTGTTATCTTAACATTGAAGGAGTAAGGGATAAAGAATTTATTGTCAATGACTTTGGATTAGAAAATAAGTTTGATATCTTTTGTTTAAGTGAACACTGGGCTAGTGAGAGTGAACTTACATTTATTAAATTTGATAATTATATTCTAGCCAGTAGCTACTGCAGAAAATTGCATTTAAGAGGTGGTGTGGCAATATATTTTAACAAGTCACTTAGCGGTACACTCAATAGATTAGATCTAGATTTTCTGTGTGATGAACAGAACTTTGAAGCTGCTGGTATAGTAATAGACAGTTTTAAGTTAGTTGTAATTTCCCTGTACAGGTCACCTAAGGGTATAACCAATGTATTTTTAGAAAAACTGGACCTGCTGTTACATGTACTTACAGATACTAGATGGATACATTATGATATTGTGATAGGTGGAGATGTGAATGCTGAATTCGATGTTACAACACAAAAACGTACTGTCACTGAACTCCAAAACCTACTAAGACAGTGCAACTTACATTCAGTCAATAACAAACCTACAAGAGAACATACATGTCTTGACAATATTTTTGTAAATTTTAAAACAACAGAAGAATCATGTTTTGTGACAGTATTTCCATATTCTGATCATGATTCAGTATCTTTAAATTATACAAGTAGGTTCCCTCATGATAAGAGTTATGTAAATAAGCTTGTCCCAGAAGTTGTGGTCACTAGACCAGTCACAGATGAGAAAATTGACAGGTTTCGTACGTCTCTTTCTAACAGAGATCGGTTTGGCCTGTGTTATGATGAGACACATTATACTCTAAGGAATTATCTACCAGCAAAGGTACTATTTGATAGGTTTCTCAAAGCATTTTTGGGACACTTTAATGACTGCATACCAATAAAGAAATGCAAAGTAACTGACAGAGTCCTAAAAGCAAAAGTTCCAAATAGACAAAATACATGGTATACAAAACAGCTGTCTACTATGAAAAATCAAGTTATGTTGTTGTACAATATTTATAAAAATCTGAAAACCAACCATGCTAAACTAGCCTATGGTAGATCTAGGAATGAGTACAAAAAAGCAATTGTGGAAGCCAAACAAGCACACAATCTCAGAAGTATTGAGAAATCCACCAATAAGTGCAAAGCAGCATGGAGTCTAATAAATAGTGTCGCCAAAGATAAAAGAAGTGACAAAATTAGTATCTTTCCCCAGGAATTTAATGTCTTTTTTATTAAATCAGTTGAAGTAGGAAGTGCTATAATTAAACCTGAAATCAGCTCGTCACAGTTACTGTCAAAAAATATTGCTAGGTCATCAACAAACACAAGTACCTTCAATTTTTCTGAGGTCTCACCTGGTTTTGTGTTAAGAATAGTGAAGCAGTTAAAATCATCAGACAGTGTAGACATATATGACCTGTCTTGTAACATGCTTAAGAAAGTAATAGACTGTATAGTGTACCCCCTAACATATTGTATAAACAAGTGTATACTGGAGGGTTTTTTCCCTGATGAGCTTAAACTGTCTAGGGTAGTTCCAGTACATAAAAAAGGAGATAAAAATTCTGTCTCAAGTTACAGGCCAATATCCATAGTCCCAGTTTTCTCAAAAGTTCTAGAATGCATAATTTACCAACAGTTATTGTTTACTTTGATAACATAGGATTAATAAGTGGATCACAGTGTGGCTTTAGGAAAAACCTGTCAACCATTGATGACATAGACAATGTTGTTAAATACATCCATCAAGTATTTGAAGATAAATGCCTTGCCCAAGTGACTTTTTGTGACCTAAGCAAAACCTTTAACTGTGTAAAACATACACTACTAATCGAAAAAATGGACTTTTATGGTGTTAAAGGTAACAGCCTTAAGCTATTAAGATCATATTTACAAAACCGTAAGCAAGCCATCTGTGTTGGGAAAGAAATGTCCGGTATAGAACAAGTTGAGGTAGGTTTACTACAGGGATCCGTGCTGGGCCCTTTCCTTTTCCTAATAATGATAAATGACCTGCCATCATTTATCAAATCCAGAACAGTACTCTATGCTGATGATACAACATTTCTGAACAGCAGTAATGATCTTAATAGCCCTAAAACATGTGTTACAGAGACAATTGAGCAAGCTTCACTCTGGTTTAAAGCAAATGGGTTCTTGCTTAATGAAAGCAAAACCCAGCAGATGGTATTTAGTTTAAAAGACAAGTTTCCATCAGATGATCCTAGTTGTGTTAAATTTTTGGGGGTATATTTGGATAATAAACTTTCTTGGAATCCACATATTAAGTATATTAGCAGTAAATTGTCTAGGGTAATCTATTTGTTTAGGCGATTAATGCGCTGTGTACCTAAAAATTATGTTAGAATATCTTACTACTGATTTTTCCAAAGCATCATATCCAATGGCATTATTTTATGGGGAAACTCCACTTGTGTGCATGATATACTATTGCTGCAAAAGAAAGCTATTAGGATAATTACAGGCTCACCATACAAGGCTCATTGTAAACCTTTGTTTACTCAACAAAAAATCATGACAGTAATAAACCTATATATTTATTATGTTTTAATCTACACAAAAAAGAACTTACATAAAGTAAAACGCAGGGCAAATATACATTGTTACAGCACTAGGACAAACAGCTCTATCTATACGCCCTACGACAGACTGTCACAACCAGTTAATAGTTATGAACTTATGGGCCACAAATTATTTAACAAACTTCCACATGGTATACAAACTTTACCAGAGCAACAATACAAACAAACACTTTATGACTGGTTAGTTGTAAACCTACAAGAGAACATACATGTCTTGACAATATTTTTGTAAATTTTAAAACAACAGAAGAATCATGTTTTGTGACAGTATTTCCATATTCTGATCATGATTCAGTATCTTTAAATTATACAAGTAGGTTCCCTCATGATAAGAGTTATGTAAATAAGCTTGTCCCAGAAGTTGTGGTCACTAGACCAGTCACAGATGAGAAAATTGACAGGAACACGTGAGGCAATACTGACCTTACGACTAATCTTAGAAGAAAGATTAAGGAAAGGCAAACCTACGTTTCTAGCATTTGTAGACTTAGAGAAAGCTTTTGACAATGTTGACTGGAATACTCTATTTCAAATTCTAAAGGTGGCAGGGGTAAAATACAGGGAGCGAAAGGCTATATACAATTTGTACAGAAACCAGATGGCAGTTATAAGAGTCGAGGGGCATGAAAGGGAAGCAGTGGTTGGGAAGGGAGTAAGACAGGGTTGTAGCCTCTCCCCAATGTTATTCAATCTGTATATTGAGCAAGCAGTAAAGGAAACAAAAGAAAAATTTGGAGTAGGTATTAAAATCCATGGAGAAGAAATAAAAACTTTGAGGTTCGCCGATGACATTGTAATTCTGTCAGAGACAGCAAAGGACTTGGAAGAGCAGTTGAACGGAATGGATGGTGTCTTGAAGGGAGGATATAAGATGAACATCAACAAAAGCAAAACGAGGATAATGGAATGTAGTCGAATTAAGTCGGGTGATGCTGAGGGAATTAGATTAGAAAATGAGACACTTAAAGTAGTAAAGGAGTTTTGCTATTTGGGGAGCAAAATAACTGATGATGGTCAAAGTAGAGAGGATATTAAATGTAGACTGGCAATGGCAAGGAAAGCGTTTCTGAAGAAGAGAAATTTGTTAACATCGAGTATAGATTTAAGTGTCAGGAAGTCATTTCTGAAAGTATTTGTATGGAGTGTAGCCATGTATGGAAGTGAAACATGGACAGTAAATAGTTTGGACAAGAAGAGAATAGAAGCTTTCGAAATGTGGTGCTACAGAAGAATGCTGAAGATTAGATGGGTAGATCACGTAACTAATGAGGAAGTATTGAATAGGATTGGGGAGAAGAGAAGTTTGTGGCACAACTTGACCAGAAGAAGGGATCGGTTGGTAGGACATGTTCTGAGGCATCAAGGGATCACCAATTTAGTATTGGAGGGCAGCGTGGAGGGTAAAAATCGTAGGGGGAGACCAAGAGATGAATACACTAAGCAGATTCAGAAGGATGTAGGTTGCAGTAGGTACTGGGAGATGAAGAAGCTTGCACAGGATAGAGTAGCATGGAGAGCTGCATCAAACCAGTCTCAGGACTGAAGACCACAACAACAACAGTTGTAAACCCATTCTACAATGAAAAGGATTTCATGACCTGTGATATTAAACTGTAAAGTTCTTAACAATTCTGTCCTTCTATAGCATGTACTGTAATGTATTGTATTATGTGTATGACTTTGTCTATTGCTGTAATGGCTTAAAGACAATAAAATTATTATTATTATTTTTATTATATCATTATTTTCTTTACCTTTTGAATACCACTGACTCATGGAGTACTCAAAAAGACATAAGAAAAAATATTACCATGAACAGTTACTACCTTTTATCATTCCTAACCAATAGGGATATAAACACGTTAATCATTCTTTGATTTCACAGTTGTTAATAAATAAATCAGGAAGTTCTTACAAAAAGGTAACAAATATGTAAAGAGGCTAATCCTTTCTCTCTCCTCCCCTCAAAATGGACCTAAACAACCTTTCATTTATCACCCACAAGAATCCGGACAAATGAGACATCAGGTTTGTACAAGACAATAAGAAAAATATTTGAATATTATGCATATTACTTAGTTTTTAGCTAAACAAATACAAATAATCTCAGATTCGAAGAAACTAACTTCATCCCCTAACCTACACAAAATGAATATATGTACAAAGCAATGCCACAAAAAGTCCAAAATATTCCTATTTTCCAGCGCCGTTACAGTATAGGTCAATGACCATCATAGCATTGCATGCAACATCTGTTATCCTACAGAAAAACTATTTATGCAGTTGCCTGTTCTCTCACAAGGACAGTCAATTTGTTTCTTCTGTGACCCATGCATCATAACTGTTGTGAGTGTTCCGGCTGGTGCTCCTGGTCACAATAACAATTATGATGATGTGCCAGCGACTTAGTGGTGCTCTGATTTTGAATTGATTTTAATCCTGTTTGTGACAGGATATTGTATACGGTTTTGGAAAATGTGTAAGGTGACTTTATGCTATCTATTGAAGTAAAATTTTGGTTGGTGGTTATACGGCAACAGATGTTGCATGAGATGGTCGTTGACCTATACTGTCATGGCACTGGAAATGCTGTTTCTTTGGTGAAGTGTCTGAGGGTGGGTTAAGTATAACAAAAATATAGTACTCACATTGATCCAGTAAACTAGCTTAAGAAACAGTTTTGGCTTCCTTTGTAAGTACTTCTGCAGACATTCTTAACTGCAACCACATTTTGCATCTGATTATAATTAGTTATGAATGAATGTCATTTCATTTTGTGCATTGAAAAATTACAACTTCAAGAATGCTAGTTACCTAAAAAAGAGGGAGACCATAAACATCTTCAATATACTTCCAGCTTCCAGTACATATAATACTGTCACAAACAGCACTGTTTTGAATAAATGTGGAAGATTATAAATAGAAAACACACACTGCCCATTTAAAATGAAATAAGGTTTTCCTGGAGTAATCTATAAATGCTTGAGCATGCTTTGATTCATACCTCCCTGATCACAAACAACCAATTTTGATTCCAGGCTTGCATTTTGCAATAAAATAATTAGCTCCATGGAGAGCCCCAATAGTCTGTATATTTTACTCTTCAATTAGACAAAAATTATGAAACATGCAGTTTCCAGTTACCGTAGATATCCATAATCATAAATAATAGTGCCTAATTTGGCTCTTCCACTAAGTTAGACATATCTATAGTCTCTCTTAAGTTTTTTTGAGGCCTGATACCCTAGTAATGCAAGGAACTGCTTGGTGTAATTCAGTGGTTTTCTGATGCTTACCAGTGCTGGCAGTCTTTATGAGCTGACACTGTGTGGCCCTGCAGTAGTCATCAAGCAGTGGAATGCTTATTGTTTGACCCTGATCTGTGGCCTCAATTTCATTTCATATACACTGCTGCAAAATAACACTATTCATAAGGTCATGAAACCGTGTTACTTCCACATGATTAACATCACAGCAAGTGGTTGGATCATATTGTGAGCTGCATACGGTATCAGCACTAATGGGTATCTACCCACAGCAACATGCCTCACCATGTGGCGGCAATAGTGGTTACCTTTCAGTTCCCTGCGGTCATTGCTGGTATGGCAGTAACGTAACACAAATACTCAAAAAATCAGCCAGAGAGAAATTTTGAAATGTATTGTGAGATTGCGGCCTGGCTGCATGGGCTTTCCAGATGGACCGCATGTGTCAACAAGAAACCAACCAGCCATGGACAATAGTAGGGTTTTTTTTCTCATTAGCAGATAGACAGCGCCGCCCCCCTCCCCCCTCCACCCAGCTTGGGCTACAATGCTTGTTTAGTAGAATGGTGACTTTTGCCAGAGTATGAAAGATGGCCATATTGAAGTACTTCATAATTCTATAATGATTTTATATTTCACTACACAACTTATCCTAATGTAACAGCAAGCTTGTGGCATTGAGGCACATATTAAGACTTTCATACTATAGATACTGTAAAACTTGTAGAAGTCAGTTGAAGACAGTTAGCAAAAATACTTATAATAATCAGTACAAATCAGTAACTGCTGAATGCTTCATATGATCTTTATAAACAGAGTACTGGATGATAGCACAGGAGTCTTTCTACCATCCCTGAATGTCACACATTGATACATATTTTATTTATTGAATTATTGTGTTTTATATCTTTTTCTTGTGTAAAGGTGTCAGATTGTAGTATCCTCCACAGATACACAGCAAATGAAAGCAGAATGACAATTCTCAGGTCCATACAAATGTGTGCTAGTTACATTTATCTCAATTATTAACTGTTTCTAAATGACAGCTAAAAGTTATTTTTGCCAATATTAAAACCTTCATAACTTAAAAAACTGGTAAATAATTTGTAAGATTTAATACCATAAAAAGATGGAGCATGAAAAGAGGTGTCAGTTGAGCAGGCCAAACTTCTGTTTCATGAGTTTTAATATTTATTATTATTATTAGTTACAAGTACATATACACTTGTTCATGTTTAATTAATTATGTCTATGCTTTTATATATACAATATTGTGTTTAGTTTTTACAAAAGCAGAAGAAAATGGTCTTCAATTTAAACCATATGTCCAATTTGTCACTTTATTATTATCCAAATGGTGATCAATTTTACATTTTGTAGTAAATCACACTATTTGGTGGGGCAGCAAATGTTTGTTATTGGTGCAAATGGTGAGGTTCTTGGACATTCTGATTCATGGAATGGCTCTTTGGAGTAAGATGGCATTCCTTGGAGAGATAGGCTAGAGGAAAGACTTGGGGTTGAGAAAGCAGAAAGGAGACTCTTGATGTTGCACAACAGTTAGTGCAGTAAAGTGGGCAGCTAGTGGTCATGGATGTTTTAAAATTTCCAAATACTTAGCAAAATTCAAGGCAAGTGGGACTTTGACTCAGTGAGTTAGTACGAAATTTAATTGTGAGCGATCATCATAAGATGTGCTTCAGGGAACTTTGATATGGTTTACTTGCTGCTCTGTGATTATTTGTGCCTAGTTCCAAGCATGTGACTTCGTTATTTTGGCAAACAAGTGATGATTTATTGATTTATGAGGTGTGCTGCAATTCTGATTATGCAGTTTCACGTAATCTTAGTTGCTGTTAAATATTACCAATTTGTATCTTTTAAACTGAATTATTGTGGGACTGCCATTTCTAGATATTCTTTCATGTAATTGATTGAATATATTATCACTTTATTCAATACAGATTTGTGGTGTTGCCTACATCAATTTATTATCTGGAGATAACAACCTTTCATTGCCATTTATTATTATTCATTTAATTGCAATTTGTGTCTATCTAAAATCTTAATTATCTTCTTAGTGCTTTAACTATGTAACCAGTTGATCACAATCTGTAAATGTTACTTCAGCTATCTTAGCTAATGGGCATTAAAGCAGACATGCAAGGCTCAACCCAATGACAACATGGAGCTGCACTTTCTGAACAGAGTCAAGCACAGCCCAAATACCAACTGATCACCAACACCTTAATTTTGGTATACCACAAATATGGTTTCTCATTATGGAAGCTGATTAGGAAATCTAACCATATTTCTAAGCAGATGGCAAGTCGAATCGCTCAAAGAAAGTTCGGCAGACTATAGTTCAGTACACCAAAATACTATGCTCTTGAATTATGCATAGATTTTTGTTTTAGGATAAGATGGTGCTTGAGACATATATCAAACTGGGAGTGGTATTGTACTCCACACAGTAATTTCTGGTGGCACTAACAGACAAATGTCCAGGTCATTTCACTGTTTTGGTGATGACGATGCACGTGCTGCGCTTTACATATGGTTATGACTACTTCCAACAATACTAAAGGTATAGCAGTGATGTCTTCCAGGGAGCACAGAAGTTAAGTTCAATAGTACAGCACCATTTTGCAGGTAGTGTCAACATGTGTGATTTGAATGGTAAAATATAATGAGACCAGTGTGTTTTGTGATTAGAGTTTCTTAGGGAAGATACAGTGTCTTTAACAGTGGGTGTTTAATTTAATTAAAATGGCCTTAAAGATAAATCCAGTGCAATTTTTTACTCAAACTCCTGCTCTTAATACTATTAACTGGCATTATTTTGATGTGAAGTTACATCCCTTTTGTGTGGACTTGTGTAAATACTGAAAAATAACAGAAGATATACAGTGAGGGCAAAAATCAATATTTTGTGATTAAGTGGAATATTAAGGCAATGTGCATAATTTGCAATGAAGCAACATCAGTTCTCAAAGAATACGATATGAAATGGATTTATTGTTTTGTTAAAGCCTGATTTTGTGGCACCAATCCATTGTCTCCTTGCAGACAGGCCAGGTAATGCAATACCCAATTTTCGTTAACATTTATATTTGTAAAATGACATTAGAGAGAGATTCTTCTTGACCTAGGACTAATGATGCTTTTTGCTCTTGCATTGGACTCCAGCCAGTGTCCTGGAATAATGAGAAGGGAAATAGAAACTGCTGAACATGCGGGCAATATCACTTGAGCTTCTACAGTGTGGTAATCTACCCTTAATTTTTTACAAATAGGACCTAGGAGTACCATTGTCATCATCATCACATACCATACAGAGTTTTCTTTCAGGTTTGGAATGCTTCACATTTTTGTGGAGCTATGTTGGTTTCTGCCAGAAGGCAACTAGTTGCAGTATATGTTCTTCTTGGTGTACTCACCTTCAGTTCAGGTGATGGTGGATTAGTCTTGTCACTATATCTCTCTTGCATACTGCTGAAGAACCAGTATCAGATGGGAATTTTAGAGGAACTGCTATTTGTGTATGCAGTTGTTTCCTGCTGTTCATGAATGATTTCTGTTCAAAATGAACATTACACAGAAGTCTGCTGTGAAACTTTTCTGGATCCATATCCAGAAATCTGGCATTGCCTATAACAATAACTGTTTCTCAGAAAAATGTGAAAGATATATTTCCATTTTATTAACAACTTCGGCAGCTCAGGCAGTGTTAGCTTCATAAAAAGAAATCTTTCATGAAGTACTTGCTAATGGTGCTCTTTATTTTCAACCATTGTTGGATTAATTCAAATACTTTGATTTCCAGATTGTTACATATGTACTGTACATTAAAGATATTGTTCTACATTGCATTTCAGTCACAAATTTTGGGAATGTTGTTCTTACAACACGGATATTTTAAGTCTGGTTAACACTAAGCGTATGAACATCTCTGTAAACTGCATTGCCTTAGGTGTAAATGGTAGGCATGTATGAACAAACACATTCAGTCAAATTTGGTTTGTACACACATCAAAAAAAGTTTTGCATCATCTCAGTTCCGAGGGTTCTGGAACCTGTACAGAAAATTGGAATAGATATCAACATAAACATCATTTCTGCCCTTGTTATTGCTCACGAAAACCATACATTGCATGTTGTACCACCTTACAGCGAGACCTTCAGAGGTGGTGGTCAAAATAGGTATAAACACCGGTACCTCTGGTACCCAGTAACATGTCCTCTTGCACTGATGCATGCCTGTATTCATTGTGGCATACTACCCACAAGTTCATCAAGGCACTTTTTGTCCAGATTGTCCACTCCTCAATGGCTAATCGGCGTAGAACTCTCAAAGTGGTTGGTGCATCACATCATTCACAAACAGCCATTTTCAATCTATCCCAGGCATGTTCAATAGGGTTCATGTCTGGAGAACATGCTGGCCACTCTAGTCGAGCAATATCATTATCCTGAAGGAAGCCATTCACAAGATGTGCACAATGAGGACGCGAATTGTCCTCCATGAAGCCGAATACCTTGCCAATATGCTGCCGATATGGTTGCACTATTGGTCGGAGAATGGCATTCATGTACTGTAAAGCCATTATGGCGCCTTCTATGACCAAAAGTGGCATACGTCAGCCCCTCATAATGCCACCCCAAAACAGCAAACCTCCATCTCGCTGGACAGTATGTCTAAGGTGTTCAGCCTGACCGGGTTGCCTCCAAACACGTCTCCGACGATTGTCTGATTGAAGGCATATGCGACACTCATCGGTGAAGAGAACATGATGCCAACTCAGAGCGGTCCATTCAGCATGTTTTGGGCCCATCTGTATGGTGATGCATGGTGTCATGCAAAGATGTCGCCATGGACGTCAGGAGTGAAGTTGCGCATCATCAGCCTATTGTGCACAGTTAGAGTCATAACATGATGACCTGTGCCTGCATGAAAAGCATTATTCAACATGGTGGCATTGCTGTCAGGGTTTCTCTGAGCCATAATCCATAGGTAGCAGTTATCCACTGCAGTAGTAGCCCATGGGTGGCCTGAGAGAGGTTGTCATCGACACTTCCTGTCTCTCTGTATCTCCTCCATGTCCGAACAACATTGTTTTGGTTCACTCCAAGACGCCTGGACACTCCCCTTCTTGAGAGCCCTTCCTGGCACACAGTAACAACACAGATGCAAACAAACACAGTATTGACTGTCCAGGCATGGCTGAACTACAGACAACACGAGTCATGGTGGAATGGTGGAATCACTGGAACTGATTGGCTGTCAGACACCTTCCGTCTAATAGGTGCTGCTCATGCGTGGTTGTTTACATCTTTGGGCAGATTTAGTGACATCTCTGAACAGTCAAAGTGACTGTGTCTGTAATAGAAATTGCACAGTGAGAAACATTTTTGTAGGGAATGCTTAACCTCAATGTTTGCAAATGTTCATCTGATGCAATTCTTGTTCTGTTGTGTTAGCTTACATTCACTCCTGTGTAGATGCTCATGAAACAGACACCAAGTGCTATAAAAGAATTGCAGAGAGAAGTAATGAAATGCTCACATAAGCTTGGGTTCCACGGGGAGAAGGAAAATGAACGTGAATACTCCCTGGTGTAAACTATAGGAGTGTGAGAGAGAACATTCGGTCATGTTCAGCATGCACTCACTGAAGTTTGCTTGTGTTCAGCTGGTTGTTGGTCTTTTCATGAAGAATCAAAAGAAGCTTGCATCCTCTCCAGTTTCTTCTGCTATTTTGTATGCAAACAGATTTGTAGTAATTATCAGTAATTAATGTTCTGCTTTTAAATTTCCTCCTGAAGTATAATGAGGAGCTAGTGAAAGGCATTAACCAACAAATGTGCAAAGCTTTGGAATAATGCTAAAGAAGGCTGGAGCTGCAATTCGCATTGATGCACTATCTCGACACATTTCGATAATTATGTGCAAATTCAAACACCAATATAATTATTTTCCTACTGCTTTTCGATTACTTTGTAAAAATGGGCAAAATCTACCTCAGTATCAAGGATTTACATTGTAGCTATAACTAGTGCTGCCATTGCATGAAACCTATGTGAGGATTATCAAAGGAAAAAAAAATGCCGTATTAGTAGAGTTGGCACACTATGCTCATTCTCGTGTCCTCTCCTGTGTAACCACTTGTTCACAGATACAAACAAATGGTAGTGAATGCTGATGAATTGTCTATAAGCGCTTTTTCACTTGTGCTCACATCCATTTATTGTGGTGTAAATGAGGCTTTTTATTAGTTCACTCATGTTCACTTCCATTTACTATATTATGCATCAGGCTTTAGAACATGGAAATGATGTCATATGATGACTTTTCCTTCGCTGGGGACCCAGTCATAATATACTTTTTAACTGAAGTCTTTGCTGCCTTATCTTTTTATTGTTCCTTTATTTCACTGTCGTGAGATTAGATGTACATCTAATTTCAAGTGCATTTCACATATACACACTGTTCCACAAATTGTGATGTTTATCAAAAGTTCTCACACTACGCCTTGCACTTTGTTACCCACATGTCTTGTAGCTTTCAGTTTTCACTTTGCAGTTACAAATACCCTTACAGCCAAAACTGTGATAGTGAAATAAATAAATAAACATGAAATGGTAGTAATGATTTTATTTAAAAATCTCATATGGTTTCTGTGCAGAAAGCACAGTTGCTGCATTATATCATCATTTAAGATCTACAAAATTTGCACAGTACAGTGTGCTTAGGGCTCTTTTATTAGTTTTTACTCATAACTAATATATTCATTCATCTGAATTCAAAATCCACTTCTGTAACCATTCTGCATTTTTGATGAGAAATCTGACCATTTGCAGTTCAGGACTTGGCCATCTGCTTCTTCCACAGCTGTTGTACTCACAGACACTTGGCATAATTACATGATCTGTTAGCAATGCTTATCTCAGAAACAGCTGTGCTCCTCAGATTTCAGCCAGTGGAAAGTGACTTTGAGCTGCTTGCTGTTGGGTGAGGTTGCTGCAAATTTCAACAAATTTCAACAAATGGATTGACATCTAGTGGTTGTTCCACAAGTGAAGGAATGACACTGTCACTGCATGGTGGCTGTTCCCTGTTGAGGATTGCCTGCCAGTGTAAGCAGTCTGTCAATCTGTTTCTTATGAGTTCTGGGACAATGTTCACGCACTATTAACAGCCACATCAAGCATAAACCCAGATCACAATGAGGTGCAATGAGAGGTATGGACCACTACTATCAAGTATAAACTCAGAGTGCCAGGAGGTGCACTGGGTGCTATGGACCACTGGATACCTCACCAGGCATCAGCAAGAAGTTTCTGGCCACAGCACAAAACCACATCCCCATCCAGTTATGAATGGCTAGGGGCAGCACGTTTCTTCCTGAACAGTGATTATTTGAGCCAACCTGGGGACCACTGTGGACAGTTCCCATTGGCAGGAGCTGGCTGAGCCATGTGCCAACTGCATGTAGTCCATCACTTACCGTATTTACTCGAATCTAAGCCGCACTTGAATCTAAGCCGCACCTGAAAAATGAGACTCGAAATAAAGGAAAAAAAAAAAAATCCCAAATCTAAGCCGCACCTGAAATTTGAGACTTGAAATTCAAGGGGAGAGAAAAGTTTTAGGCCGCACCTCCAAATCGAAACAAAGTTGGTCCATTGTAATATGAGACACAATTTAGGTCGAATGAATGACGATACAGCTACAGTAGTTTGATTCGAATCGTAAGCTTAGCAGTTAAGCTTTACCAGGTAGTCATTGCTATGCGTCAGGCTCTCCGTCCGTATTTATAGGGGTACCCTTCCTTTTTCACGTGCTTCGTCTGGTTTGAATCGATTGCTTATTTTGCTTTGATCTGATAAGTGCTGTTTTCTTTGTTATCGGTGTTTACGTCAGTCACTCTCAGCTGAAAATGCATTACTGTACAGTGTCATGCGTTGTTTGTCGCATTCTGATAGTGCGTGTTTACGGCCTCTCGCCGCTCGCGGCATGGCTTGCTTTTGTGCACGCTACCGCCGCTTACAATTAAAAAAAAAGAGAGAAAGTGTCTCATTAGCGAAACAATGGCAAGAGACTGCTATTTGTTGTTACTTACACTGCTGCTTTCTTTGATAATGATCAACAAGAACCAAATAATAGACTGCGTATGATACAACATGTTCTGAATGAGAGTTAGGCGAAAATTTTTCTCCGTTTGAAAATCTTTGCGCCCGCTTCTTTAGTACATCAAATTCTGCACAGAAATTAGAGTCATCTTAGATTTAAAAATCTAGTCAGTTGCCGTGCTTCATTTCTGACTGTATCACTATTAGGCATTAGAATAATACGAATATAAACATGACACGTTACGTATATTCTTCCGCATTTGCTATTGTCTCACTCAAGTTTCGTAGTTTATTAGGCAGACAGGATTTAAATGAGATAGCAGCAAACACGAAAGAATACATGGCAAAATGTTTATATTCGTATTATTCTTATGGTGAAGAGAATACTGCATGTGATTCACATTTCATCAGGCTCCTATTAGCAACCATCTATTCTCACAGGTAGGAAAAAATTCAGAACGTAGAGTTGGCCATATTGACAAACATCCCAAACAGTCTTGCCAGTCGGATTTTAGTAGTACATTTAAATTGTGCTACATTCGAAGATGAACAACACGTAATTTGTATTTGCTTCGTTGGATAATGTATGAAAATGCAGTGGTCGAAACTCGGGGCGGAGAAAAAAAGCTTGTCTTTCACCTTTTTTTTTTTTTTTTAATTTATTTACTGACGCAGAGGTTTTGGCACCCGTATTTATCTTTGTGCCTACAAGGCATGCCTGTGTAGCGCTACATATATTCGACGGCAGAAGTTGGTTGTGGCGGCACCTACCAACATTTTTCTGAACTTCTGCTTGCTTTGCACTCGATTCTAAGCCGCAGGCACTTTTTTGGATTACAAAAACCGGAAAAAAAGTGCGGCTTAGATTCGAGTAAATACGGTAATCTGTCAACAACATGCGATCAGAGGAGACTGCATCATACATCATACCAAGGAGCTAGGCTTCATAGTAGGTAATAGTTCTTGAGTATTAGTTTTTCCCATTTTAGTTCCTGATCCTGGCAGTTAATTGGAGCTTACACCTCACATCAGAATTGTATTTAGTTGGAACTGCTGAAGAGATGGGGTTGATTCTTGTTACCCTTATTATAGCCACCAGCTTTTGCTAATAGCTAATGTCTGTAACATCTACTGGGGCTCTTCTTAATCAGTAACAAAAAGTAGGGTTTCCAGTGACAACAAGAATTTTTGAACTGTTCGACAGGTGTGCCATGTCCCACGTAGAAGAGGAACAAGTGATGCCTGTGCTACCAAACACAGACATTATCCGGTGCTGCTTTTATTCCAAAGGACGCGGCAGGCAAATGAGGTTCTAATGGAACATATTCTTGCTCTGAAAATGCCCACTCCAGTAACTGCAGTGTTAAGTTCTCAGCCCATCGCGCATGTATGCCCACCTTGGGCCTACTGCACAACCCGGTTAGAACAGCACTTTGAGGTGTACAATATCTGTGCGATAATCAGCAGTGAGTTACAGTCCCATGTGGGACATTTGGTCCTGTGTGCTTCCTTAAAAGAGAAAAAACATTATGGCAGTGCGAAACAAATTATTTAGCTGTCAAATGCTACATTCCAAAACCCACATGGAATGGATAGCTAAGCACCAGGATCTCTCAAGGGAATGGTGGTTTCAGTGTTCCAATGAGAAATCAGGTGCCTCAGTTCTAGTCAGAGACCTAATTTTAGTTCACACATCTGACAAAGGCCCTCGGCAGGATCTCCTGAAGTTAAAGGAACCATCACTCAAAGCATGCCTTCCCATTGTCAGGGCTTTTGAGTAATCAGTTAGGGCAGCAGGCTTCTACTCCAGACCCAGCCCTGGTATTTACCTCCCATCCAGAGCTGGAAGCCTTGAAATAGTGGTTTGTGCCCAAGTCAGACAAAAACCCTACAAGATTACCTTGTTTCAAACCATTACCATCCTGCAAGCAATGTTTTGTTAGTCACTCACAACACCAATGCCATTTCCACGAGGCCATTTCCACTGTATTCCTGCAGTAAGTCTGGACACCAGGCAAAAGTCTGTCACTCTTCCACGCCACTGTCAATAGATTGGGCACAAGGCAACACTGAGGAGGATCTCTTCCAGCCCAGCTTTCCAGATGTGGCATTTACATATGGTCCACTAAGCTGAGAAAACAAACCAGTCATTTTATAAGCTGATACTGGGTTGTTGGCTACAGTCATCAATTGGACCACTTACCCAGCCATCAGGTCTCCTCTGCTGTGCCCTTTCAGAACTATGTTTTAGTAATGACATTTCCATGGCAGGATGCTTCCAGAGCAGGTGCATCCAACCTGGTTGGTCTAGACTTGTTTAATGCCATGGGACTTGAGATTCACAACACCTCCGAAGCAGTCCATGCAATAGGCCTGTGCCCCTACACTACCTAACTCTTGGTGAAATTTGGGTCAGTGTTCCAGAAGCTGTCAACGTGTTTTTCCTGATTCCAGGCAGATATCTTGCTGTTAGCCACTGCTGACCCAAAGATTTTAAGGCCCCAGCATCAAGTCTGCATTCCAGAATAAGCTTCAATAGGATCTGCAACATCTCCAGGAAGATGGTGTCCTCATCCCAGTCACAAATAATCATTGGGTCTCCCCCTTAGTGACTGTGGAGAAGCCATCAGGTGCCACCTGCATCTCTGGTGACTTCAAGGCCACCATTAATGCCCAATTTGTGGTTACCACATATCCCATTCCCAAGATTGAGGACACTGCTTTCCGTCTCACAAAAGGAAACATGTTCACCAAACTCAACGTTCAGGATGTTTATCTCCAGCTCCCATTGAATTGATCCTCCATTTTGGTTGTACCAAAATAACAGGCTTCCATTTGGTATTGCCAGTGCCCCAGATATCTTCCAGAGATACTTGGAACAACTCCTGAAGGACATTGTGGAGAGGGGAACTACCTTGACAGAATTCTGGATGCTGGAAAAGGATATGCCTGATCTTGGTCAAAACCTGGACACACATTCTCCCTTTTCATGATGGCAAACCTTCATTATAATCATGCCAATGCTTTCTTTGTCCACCAGACCAATTATTTGGGACACATATTCAGCGTGTTGGGCATCTGACTTATGCTGCAGTATATGCGCACCATACAACAATTACCAGATCTGACAGACATGTTCCAGCGCAAGTCTATACTGGACCAACTTAACTACTCACCAGCTGTTCATTCCCTATGCTGCAGAAATTGCGGAGCAGCTGTCCCACTTGCACTGAATGAATGTTATGTGGAAGTGGTCCTCCCAACATAATTAGACATTCTGTGACCTAAAGCAGGGCCTCCTTCAGCCTACTTAATTAATGCTGTATGATCCAGCAAAACCACCAGTATGAACTGCCGATGCTTCAGACTATAGGTCATCTTCAGGCCCCTATGAAAACTGAATGGTGCTATCCAATCATCAGTGCACGAGGACAGGTACCATGTATGTTCACTGTAAAGTTGTTAGTAGATGGGTGGAGTGCACTCATCACATAAAGAGAAATCCATGAGACTAGTGAATATACATGATACCTGTCCTAATGCATCAATAGCTGGATATCACAATTCAGTTTGCATATGACACTAATACAGTGTTGATATTGGTCACATAATTAATATATTTTCTAAGAAGTGTGGCTGTTAGTAGTTCTTATTTCTACAAGTTAATAACCAGCCACAGTCCACATCCACTTCAATGATAGGTAATCTAAACCATAACATTTACCCAAAACTTTCATGGCAGCACAGAGAAATTACCGTCAGATAGAAAAGTAGGCTTCCATGACTACATGTTCATTAATAACCTCTACTGACATTCTTCAAGTCACCAGCAGAAATACCAACCCAAATAGCACAAAGGCTGCAATGGTGGACCCTTTTTATCTTGTGATATGCCTGTGACACACAACATCGCCCTAACATCACCCATGCCAATGTGGAATTCCTACTGCAACTGCCTGTCAACCATGACCTGGAATTTGATGATGATCAGAAAGTGTGTTTTCACTTGGAAGGTGAGGCCGCAGACATCATGTCTAATCTTGCAAGTGATATGTGCCTCACGGGACAACACATGGCAAAGTACCCTACCCTCCAGGATGTTTTGCGATATACAACACAGGGATGGTTGGAGGACGTGAAACAGCTGACACACATAGATGTGCAATCATACTGGAACAGATGGCATAAGCTTCCATTCTTGCATGGCCTGTTGCTATAGGGAACCATGGGCTACATTTGGATACTCATTTCCAGCACCAAACGGCATAAGGTCCTTCTGCTTCTCCATGATGGTCATAAGGGTATCATAGTGACCCAGTGCCTCGCCTGACAACAGTTTTACATGAGGGATGTAGATGTGGGTATTGCCAGGATTGTGAAGGAGTGCTCCTCACATCAAAAAAAGCAAGCAGCACCCCTCTTCCCCACCAGAATCTTCCATGGCCCACCACGACTCCTTGGTCCTGTCTACATTTGGATTTTGCAGATACTTCCTTCAGATTTATATTACTCCTGCTTGTGGATGTGGGCAGTGGGTTCTCTTTTATGTTTCACATGCAGTCCATAACTTCAATGAAAATGATCCAGGTGCTTGATTTCCAGGAAGTCTGCACCTCTAATGGCACCACTTTAATCCACACAGATCAATTCCACCATGCCTCAAATGGTACGGCCAAATGTTTGGTACGCACCTTCGAGACCCAAATGGAAAAATTAACTCAATAACACTCCATTGAGGATACCTTGATGTTATTCCTTTCGTTGTACAGTGTATCTCCTCAGGATGGATCCTCATCAGCAGAGAAATTGCATGGCCACCAGCAGAGAAATTGCATGGCCACCAGCAAAGCTCACGATTATAGTTTCTGTACCCGCAGAAAATAGCACGAGCTGAGAAGTGCGAGAATTATCACACAATCAGCTTAGTAGCTCATGCACCTACCTAAGCTGCTGACAACAATTATATACAGAAGAGTGGAAAAGAAAATGAGAATCAATTAGGCGTTAGGAAAGATAAAGCCACCAGAGAGGCAGTTCTGATGTTATAGTTAATAGTGGAAGCAAGACTGAAGAAAAATCACGACACATTCACTGGATTTGTCAACATGGCAAAATCGTTCAACAATGTAAAATGGGCAACAGGTTCAAAATTCTGAGAAAAATAAGGGTATGCTATAGGAAAAGATAGGCAATATGCAATATGTACAAGAACCAAGAGAGAACAATATGAGTGAAAGACCAAAAAAGAAGTACTCAGATTGAAATGAATGTGAGACAGGGATGTAGTCTTTTGCCCCCTGCTGTTCAATCCATACATCGAAGAAGCGGTGCAGGAAGTAAAACAAAGGTTGAGGAATGGGATTAAAATTCAGGGTGAAATGATATCAACGACAAGATTCATGACATTGCTATCCTCAGTTGAACTGAAGAAGAATTACAGGATCTGTTGAGTGGAATGAACAGTCTAATGAATACAGAATATGAACTGAGAGTAAATCGAAGACAGGTGAATATGATGAGAAGTAGCAGAAATGAGGACAGCAAGAAATTTAAAGTCATAATTGGAGGATCACAAAATACACAAAGCTGAAGAATACATGTTGTCTTCTTTGCTTTTAAGGAATTCTGTCATCTAGGAAGCACAGTATCCCATGATGGATGGAACCAGGAGGACATAAAAAGCAGACCAGCCCTGGAAAAAAGGGCATTCCTGTTCAAGAGGAGCTATTAGCAGTAAACATAGGCCTGAATTTGAGGAAGAAATTTCTGAGAATGTACATTGGGAGTACAGCATTGCATGGTAGTGAAACATGGACAGTGAGGAAACCTGACCAGAAGAGAATCGAAGAATTTGAGATGTCCACACACAAATATTGAAAATTAGGTGGACTGGTGGTGGGTGTTGGGATGTTTAAGGGGGACTAAACAGCTATAGGTGGACTCATAACGTAAGGAATGAGAAGGTAATGCACAGAATTCGCTGAAAAAAGAATGTATGGAAAACAGTGACAAGTCAAAGAAGGGACAGGTTGATAGGACACCTATTCAGACATCAGGAAACGACATCCATGGTGCAATTTAGAGGGTAAAATCTGTAGAAGACAGAGATGGGAACACATCCAGCAAATAATTGAGGACATAGGTTGCAATTGCTACTCTGAGATGAAAAGGTTGGCACAGGAGATGATTTTGTGGCGAGCTGCATCAAACCATATACAGGGCGAAGAAAAATTGTGTCACAAAATTTTAACCCTGGATAGCTGATTTCAGTATGAAAAAAAAAATTACTAATGTTGTGTAGATCAACAACACACCATTTTTAAACTACAGAAACTTGGTGCCATGTGCTCCAATTGGCCACAGGATTGTCCTGTTACCATTTGTCGGTTGACGGGCAGTGCTATGGTTGTCAGTTCACACATACAAACGTCTCTCACCCCGTCACTGCCCCAACGTGATATGTACACACGTCAAATAGGTCTTGCTGTTTGTTTCCATCTCACATCAGAGGCATTCACATGTAAGCTTTGTTTCGGAGCACACACGTCACCTGTGATTTAGTCATACAGCAAGCATGGTGGAACAGTATTCATTTGAAGAAGAATGAAATATGGTTATTGTTCATGGGCTAGCCGACAGTAATGTGCATTAAACTCGACAATTTTATGAGGAACAGTACCCAGCAAGATGCCACCCCAACTACAAATGTTTACAGCAATTCACCAGTGACTTGGAGAAACAGGCTCAGAAGTGGGATATCATGGTGATGCTGGAAGACCTCGAACACGATGGGATGCTGCATTTGAAGAGACTGTTCTCAAGCCCATCAAGGAAGCACCTGTTACAAGTACTCGAGCAGTTGGACGTGAGTTGGGGTTCACTCATCGGTTAGTCTGTGAAGTTTTGAGGGAAGACAGCCAGCATCCAGTTAGTTTCCACTCTGTCCAAGACCTAAATCCTGCAGCAGACTATGAACACAGGCTACGGTTTTGCTGATGGTTTCTGTGACATGTTGCACGAGATTCTGACTTCCCCGCCATTGTGTTGTTTACCGACAATTGCACCTTCCATCAGGATGGCCTTTACAACACTCGAAATGTTCATTAGTGGGCAAGGGGAAATTCTCATGTCACGTACATCCATGGACACCAAGAACAATTTTTGTTCAACATTTGGACAGGTGTCGTGGGTGACCATCTGACTGGGCTGCTTCGCCTACCTCCTTGATTTACCAGGGCAAATTACCTTTACTTTTTGCTAGAAACTCTTCGCGGCCTGCTGGAAGATGTTCCCCTGGACATATGGCTAAGCACGTGGTTGCAGCATGATGGGGCACCCACACATAACAATAATGCTGTGCTCGGATATGTAAATGAACTCTTTGACATCTGGGTAATTGGCAGAGGTGCTCATAGGTCATGGCCCCCATGATCACCAGACCTCATACCACCAGACTTTTTCCTGTGGGGATTCTTAAAGGTTGTAGTTCATGCACCTGGATGCGAACCACCTAGAAACGAAGAGGAATTAATGGATCGCATCTAACATGCCACCAATCACATCAGGGTAATGCCAGGAATATTTGAAATAGTTCGGCAAAACACTGTTCAACATTACCATGCTTGTGTCGCATCAGAGGGTTGCAAGTTTGAGCACCTGCTTAAAGTAAACAATGTCCTACCTACAAAAAAGACCCTTTTCAGGGCTGACACAATTTGTAAAAGACTTTCTGTACATGAACTAACAGCTGTGGAAGGGTTTGTTCCCACTACGTCTTATCATGAAAGTACAATGGATGTGTCGGGACCCCAGCAGATTCGCCCCCAGGCCCCCAGAGTGGAAGGCTGGTACACTACCATTGTGCATGGGGGCTGCCTTGGATACATTGCAATCTCTGGCAGGCAAAGCATTTCCAGTCATGCATTGTCCAGAGCATCCGCCAGCAGGACAATCCCGCTGCCAATTGGACTGCATGGCACCAAGTTTCCATAGTTTCAAAATTGTGTGTTGTCGACCTACACAACATTAGTAATTTTGGTTCCTAATGCCATCAGCTATCCAGGGTTAAAATTTCATGACAATTTTTCTCCATCCTGTCTATGTCTGTTCAAAAAATTCCGGAAAGTGAAATGTGGTTGGCATCCCTGCACATTCCTGTGTTTAAAGTGTAACTGCTGGAATTTTCATTGTTATATGTCTGTTAGTTACTGTTCAATGCTGTAAACTGAGTAGAACATTGTGTCACACAGTTTGAAAATTTCGAAATGGCAGAGTTGGAGGAGCCATGCATCTGCATTAAATTTTGCTTGACACTCAAGAAAACCTTTAAAGAGACACAACAAATGATGCAGGAAGCCTACGGTGATGAGTGCTTAAGCTGTACTCAGTGTTATGAATGGTCTCAGTTTAAAAAGGGCCGGATGGAAGTTAAAGATGACCCTCATTCAGGATGCCCTTCGATGTGTACTGATGACGATCATGTTGAGAAAGTCAATGAAATTGTGCATGCCAATCGAAGACTGACTGTCCAAGATTGCAGAAGAATGTAACATTTCAATTTGATCATGTCATGAAGTCCTGAGACAGCATCTTGGAATGCATCACATTGCCGCCAAGTTTGTTTCAGGGTGCATGAGTCAAGAGCAGAAAGACCTTCACTCCACAATCTGTGATTAGCTTTTGGATCATGCAAATGAGAATGACATGTTCCTTAGGAGAATCATAACTGGTGATAAGACGTGGTTGTACAGTTATGGTGTTGAGACCAAGGTGCAGTCTTCACAATGGGTCAGGAAAGGTTTTCCAAGACCAAAAAAAGCTCATCAGGTCAGGTCAAATGTCAAAGCAATGCTGACAGTTTTCTTTGGCTTTGAAGGATTAGTTCATCATGAATTCTTACTTCAAGGACAAACTGTTAATTGATATTACTATTGGGACATGCTGCAACACCTGCCAGAAAACGTGAAGAGGAAATGGCCAGAAAAGTGGTAGACAATTCATTGCTCTTGCATCATCCCTGTTGCTACATGATTACTGGGCAAAAAGCGAAATCACTGGGCTGCCTCATCCTCCATACACTCCAGACATGGTCTCTGTGGACTTTTTATTATTTCCAAAGTTGAAAACTCCATTAAAAGGTCAAAGATTTGCAATGATAGTCAAGATAAAAGAAAATTCACAAATGGTTCTTTGTACGATCCAGCAAGCGGTGTATCAATTGTGGAGGAGAGTGTCAGTATTTTAAAGGTGACCATGCACAAACATTAAGAGGTAAGGGTAGAAAAATGTTGTGGCCACAATTATGAAATTTTTAGAACAGATCTTGTATAATTAAAAAAATTAAAAACATTTTCATCATCGAGTTGAGTTGGTGGGCGATCGTTGAAGCCCAGCTTGTATGAAGAGGCAACCAATTCTGAGTGAGACATGGACCAGAACCTCCAAGGGACACCCTGCCACCTTGCTTCCTTCCAGATTCCAGCAATGAAGTGCTTTTTCCACCCTCTACCACTGTTCCAGTTTACGTGCACTGGATACCTCGCCGACATCAGCAAGAGGTCCCTGGCCACACCACAAAACCACACCTCCATCCGGTCATGGAAGACTTCTCTACCTGAAGAGTGACTATTTGGCCAACTCAAACCACTGTGGACAGTTGCTGTCAGCAAGAGCTGGCCGAGTTATGTGCCAACTGATTGCAGTCCATAACTTAAGCTCTTGCTGACATGCCATCAGAGAAGAATGTGCACACCAAGAAGTTAGGTTTCATTGTAAGCAACAGTTCTTTGAGTGTTAGTTTTGCTTTCTAGTTCTGGCTCTCTGGATTTAGTTAGAGCCTACCCTCAGAATTATATTTAGTTGGAACAATTGAAAAGGAGGAGGTAATTTCTTGTTATTCCCATTGTAACCAACAGCTTTTGCAAGTCAGTGAAGAAGCTATTTGTAACGTCTATTGGGACTCTCCTCAATTAGTAACAAAAAGTGTTTTTTCTTTCAGTGACCATCATAAACATCACAGAATACATCACAAATACCTCATCTCAGTATCTCCAATAAACTTCATAAACCTCATCATAATACCACAAATACCATAAAATACACTTCCATAACTTCCACACACTACATAAACATCATCAAAGTACCCCAAACAGAAAAGTGCTTTGAATATAATTCACTTACCATACCCATGACAACACAGCATACACAGGCTGTTTCAGAATGAACATACAAGTTTTAAGGCATTGTAGCATTTATTACATTCAACATGCAAATCAAGTAGTAACTCAAACAGTTTTCTTAGAAGTGTTCACTGACAGCACCATTTGTCACACATCTGTTCAATAGGCGAGTTCTTTCCAAACCTTGATCAGTGTGTCTGGAGGAATTGTTGCACCAATGATGTTTCTAAAGTCAGGTAGATCAGCTGGTAGCAGAAGCACATGAACATGATCCTTCATGAACACCCAAAGCTAAAAATTGTATGGTGTCAGATAGTGTATGAACGTGGAGATCATGCAAAACAAGCTCTTTTATCTGGCCCCTTGCGGTTAATCCAGCTGTCTAGTAAAAGCTCATTTAGCCAATCTCTTACTGAGTTATGTCAGTAAGGCAGTGAATCATCTTGCTATGAAAAAAAGTACTGTGGTTCAGCTAGTTAGAACTGAGGAAATAGCCATAGTTGTAGCGCTTCAAGGCAAGAAACACCAGTTATGCCTTACAGTCTCTTCCTGGAAAAAGAAAGGGCCATGAACTTCTTGCCGGCGCGTGAAACAGAAAGTTCAATTTAGGGGAGCATGACTGTGACTGTACCATCTCGTGGAGATTTGCTGACCCCCACATGAGCACATTATGTGTGATCACATTTCCACTAAAGTGAGAAGTCGATTCATTACTAAAGAAGAGATGATCCAGAAAATCTTCATCGTCATGTGGCATCATTTCATTTGCACAGTTGGCATGTAAACCATAGTCTATAGGCTTTAGAGTTTGTTATGACTGCAAACGATAAGGATGTCATTGTAAGCGTCTCCTTAAGTCTCCATATAGATGTCACTGGAATTGCCAATTCACTACTAGCCTTCCGGACTGATTTCTTAGGGTTATGAATAAAGACTCTCTCGTCCAGCATGTTCCTGAGTCACTCTTGGTTGTTCCACAGTCCTTGTTGCACACAGGTATACAAATAAAACTATTTGAGTTGGTCTTTCATTTCATGTATAATTTATAATTGTAAGCTGAAAGTAATAAATACTGCCATGGCTTAAAACTTGTCTATTCATTTCGAAACACCCTGTACTTTGAACCAAGAAACAGTTTACATAGCAACTGATCTTCAAACATCTCACAGCATTCATATAAACTTTAGTTTTCATAATTCATTCACTTTTATAATCCGACAAACCCCCTTCTCTACTGAACATCTCTATCACGGTAACAAGTATAGACACTGAGTTGACATAGTTTGTGGAAAATATAATATTTCCATTTCCCATCAAAAATTTTTACTAATACTTCAGGTGTTTTCATATCAATAATAACAGCAGACTATAATCACAAGGATTTCCAGTCTGACTTCTCAAATTTCTTTTGCAGTTCCCTGAAACAGCAGTAATTTATATTCATTTAACTTTATGTGTCTCAACAGAGCAAAAAATACAACATACCACATCTTTGTTTAAATTACACAGAACATATGTGAATTATGTTTGAAAACAGCATTAAGTCTCCCACAACCAACTTTTGTTCACATAGGCTTCATAAAATCCATACAGAGTAAAAATTTACAATGCAGCATATGTGAGACTCTCACCTCCCCCCATATGACTTTTACATGTTGTTGTTGTTGTTGTGGTTTTCAGTCCTGAGACTGGTTTGATGCAGCTCTCCATGCTAATCTATCCTGTGCAAGCTCCTTCATCTCCCAGTACCTACTGCAACCTACATCCTTCTGAATCTGCTTAGTGTATTCATCTCTTGGTCTCCCTCTATGATTTTTACCCTCCACGCTGCCATCCAATGCTAAATTTCTGATCCCTTGATGCCTCAGGACATGTCCTACCAACCGATCCCTTCTTCTAGTCAACTTGTGCCACAAACTTCTCTTCTCCCCAATCCTATTCAATACCTCCTCATTAGTTACGTGATCTACCCACCTAATCTTCAACATTCTTCTGTAGCACCACATTTCGAAAGCTTCTATTCTCTTCTTGAACAAACTGTTTATCATCCATGTTTCACTTCCATACATGACTACACTCCATACAAATACTTTCAGAAACGACTTCCTGACACTTAAATCTATACTCGATGTTAACAAATTTCTCTTCTTCAGAAACGCTTTCCTTGCCATTGCCAGTCTACATTTCATATCGTCTCTACTTCGACCGTCATCAGTTATTTTGCTCCCCAAATAGCAAAACTCCTTTACTACTTTAAGTGTCTCATTTCCTAATCCAATTCCCTCAGCATCACCCGACTTAATTCGACAACATTCCATTATCCTCGTTTTACTTTTGTTCATCTTATACCCCCCTCTCAAGACACTGTCCATTCCGTTCAACTGCTCTTCCAAGTCCTTCGCTGTCTCTGACAGAATTACAACGTCATCGGCAAACCTCAAAGTTTTATTTCTTCTCCCTGGATTTTAATACCTACTCTGAATTTTTCTTTTGTTTCCTTTACTGCTTGCTCAATGTACAGATTGAATAACATCAGGGAGAGGCTACAACCCTGTCTCACTCCCTTCCCAACCACTGCTTCCCTTTCATGCCCCTCGACTCTTATAACTGCCATCTTGTTTCTGTACAAATTGTAAATAGCCTTTCTCTACCTGTATTTTACCCCTGTCACCTTTAGAATTTGAAAGAGAGTATTCCACTCAACATTATAAAAAGCTTTCTCTAAGTCTACAAATGCTAGAAACATAGGTTTGCCTTTCCTTAATCTTTCTTCTAAGATAAGTCATAAGGTCAGTATTGCCTCACGTGTTCCAACATTTCTACGGAATCCAAACTGATCTTCCCCGAGGCTGGCTTCTACCAGTTTTTCCATTCGTCTGTAAAGAATTCGTGTTAGTATTTTGCAGCTGTGACTTATTAAACTGATAGTTCAGTAATTTTCACATCTGTCAACACCTGCTTTCTTTGGGATTGGAATTATTATATTGTTTTTGAAGTCTGACGGTATTTCGCCTGTCTCGTACATCTTGCTCACCAGATGGTAGAGTTTTGTCAGGACTGGCTCCCCAAAGGCTGTCAGTAGTTTTAATGGAATGTTGTCTACTCCCAGGGCCTTGTTTCGAGTCAGGTCTTTCAGTGCTCTGTCAAACTCTTCACTCTGTATCGTATCTCCCATTTCATCCCCATATACATCCTCTTCCATTTCCATAATATTGTCCTCAAGTACATCACCCTTGTATAGACCCTCTATATACTCCTTCCACCTTTCTGTTTTCCCCTCTTTGCTTAGAACTGGGTTTCCATCTGAGCTCTTGATATTCATACAAGTGGCTCTCTTTTCTCCAAAGGTCTCTTTAATTTTCCTGTAGGCTGTATCTATCTTACCCCTAGTGATATGCGCCTCTACATCCTTACATCTGTCCTCTAGCCATCCCTGCTTAGCCATTTTGCACTTCTTGTCGATCTCATTTTTGAGACGTTTGTATTCCTTTTAGCCCGCTTCATTTACTGCAGTTTTGTATTTTCTCCTTTCATCAATTAAGTTCAGTATCTCTTCTGTTACCCAAGGATTTCTACTAGCCCTCATCTTCTCACCTACTTGATCCTCTGCTGCCTTCACTATTTCATTCCTCAAAGCTACCCATTCTTCTTCTACTGTATTTCTTTCCCCCATTCTTGTCAATTGTTCCCTTAAGCTGTCCCTGAAACTCTGTACAACCTCTGATTTAGTCAGTTTATCCAGGTCCCATCTCCTTAAATTCCCACCTTTTTGCAATTTCTTCAGTTCTTTCATGATTCTTGAACCAAGTGTTAGCTATGATACAGTAATGCTCTGTGCAAAATTCTACCAGACGGCTTCCTCTTTCATTTCTTAGCCCCAATCCATATTCACCTACTATGTTTCCTTCTCTCCCTTTTCCTACTGTCAAATTCCAGTCACCCATGACTATTAAATTGACTTGGCTGAGAAATTCCACTGTCTCAGATATTGCTGACACCCAAGATTCCTGATGGGTTGCTGTGTCAGCCATCTGTGGCCTTCATGACACAACCTCCTCCATTAGCTGTGCTTCTCTGTACTCAGAGGCTCCTGTAAGGCCCTTGCCCCACCTCCTGCATTGTTAAAAGGTGACACAACATATATAATTAAATATGTCTGCTTGTGTCTGTATATGTGTGTATGGATATGTGTGTGTGTGCGAGTGTATACCCGTCCTTTTTTATATATATTTAAAGACCAAATATGTCTGCTTGTGTCTGTATATGTGTGGATGGATATGTGTGTGTGTGCGAGTGTGTACCCGTCCTTTTTTCCCCCTAAGGTAAGTCTTTCCGCTCCCGGGACTGGAATGACTCCTTACCCTCTCCCTTAAAACCCACATCCTTTCGTCTTTCCCTCTCCTTCCCTCTTTCCTGATGAAGCAACAGTTTGTTGCGAAAGCTTGAATTTTGTGTGTATGTTTGTGTTCGTTTGTGTGTCTGTCGACCTGCCAGCACTTTCATTTGGTAAGTCACATCATCTTTGTTTTTTTATATATATATATATATATATATATATATATATATATATATATATATATATATATATATATATATATATATATATATATGGGTACCAGGATATACATATATGGGTACCAGGATGGCCCCCTCGTACGCCAACCTATTCATGGGTCTCTTAGAGGAAACCTTCTTGGTTACTTGGTTACCCAGGCCTGCCAACCCAAAGTTTGGTACAGATTTATTGATGACATTTTCATGATCTGGACTCACAGTGAAGAAGAACTCCAGAATTTCCTCTCCAACCTCAACTCCTTTGGTTCCATCAGATTCACCTGGTCCTACTCTAAATCCCATGCCACTTTCCTTGACGTTGACCTCCACCTGTCCAATGCCCAACTTCACACGTCTGTCCACATCAAACCCACCAACAAGCAACAGTACCTCCATTATGACAGCTGCCACCCATTCCACATCAAACGGTCCCTTCCCTACAGCCTAGGTCTTCGTGGCAAACGAATCTGCTCCAGTCCGGAATCCTTGAACCATTACACCAACAACCTGAAAACAGCTTTTGCACCCCGTAACTACCCTCCCGACCTGGTACAGAAGCAAATAACCAGAGCCACTTCCTCATCTCCTCAAACCCGGAACCTTCCACAGAAGAACCCCAAAAGTGCCCCACTTGTGACAGGATACTTTCCGGGACTGGATCAGATTCTGAATGTGGCTCTCCAGCAGGGATACGACTTCCTCAAATCCTGCCCTGAAATGAGATCCATCCTTCATGAAATCCTCCCCACTCCACCAAGAGTGTCTTTCCGCCGTCCACCTAACCTTCGTAACCTCTTAGTTCATCCCTATGAAATCCCCAAACCACCTTCCCTACCCTCTGGCTCCTACCCCTGTAAAGGCCCCTGGTGTAAAACCTGTCCCATGCATCCTCCCACCACCACCTATTCCAGTCCCGTAACCCGGAAGGTGTACACGATCAAAGGCAGAGCCACGTGTGAAAGCACCCACGTGATTTACCAACTGACCTGCCTACACTGTGAAGCGTTCTATGTGGGAATGACCAGCAACAAACTGTCCATTCACATGAATGGACACAGGCAGACAGTGTTTGTTGGTAATGAGGATCACCCTGTGGCTAAACATGCCTTGGTGCACGGTCAGCACATCTTGGCACAGTGTTACACCGTCCGGGTTATCTGGATACTTCCCACTAACACCAACCTGTCAGAACTCCGGAGATGGGAACTTGCCCTTCAGCATATCCTTTCTTCTCGCTATCCGCCAGGCCTCAATCTCCGCTAATTTCTAATTTCAATTTGCCGCCGCTCATACCTCACCTGTCTTTCAACATCATCTTTGCCTCTGTACTTCTGCCTCGACTGACATCTCTGCCCAAACTCTTTGCCTTTACAAATGTCTGCTTGTGTCTGTGTATATGTGGATGGATATGTGTGTGTGTGCGAGTGTATACCTGTCCTTTTTTCCCCCTAAGGTAAGTCTTTCCTCTCCTGGGATTGGAATGACTCCTTACCCTCTCCTTCCCTCTTTCCTGATGAGGCAACCGTTGGTTGCGAAAGCTTGAATTTTGTGTGCATGTTTGTGTTTGTTTGTGTGTCTATCAACCTGCCAGCGCTTTTGTTTGGTAAGTCTCATCATCTTTCTTTTTAGATATATTTTTCCCACGTGGAATGTGAAGACACCGTGGTTATAGTGGGTGGGGCAGGTAACAGTATTGACAGAGATCCTGGGTACAGTATAGAGTGTGACCTGGCGAAGATTGCATCAGCATCGAAGCATACTAGTGTTGAGTTTGTATCTGTTCTTGGGCACCATGACCGACCTCATTTGAACTCTTCTGTCAAGAGAGTTAATTTGGAGCTGGTACGGCTGCTCATGTCGGGTGCGGGGTCACACATTGGTGTGGTTCATGTTGATTCTCTCAGTAGGTGGGATTATACTAGGCATGGCCTTCACCTCAACAGGAAGGGGAAGGGTAAATTGGCTGGGGAAACAGCAGGAAAGTTAAAGGGGGGAGGCACTGTCATGAGTGGTAAAATACCAGTGGTTATAGGATTCAGAAAAGACCCTTTTTTAGGGTAGGGAGGACAGAAAGAAAGCAAATTTTAAGAGAGGTTAGAACTGAGACAAACCTTCAGTTTGAGAAAGAAATCAAAAAACATAATTCCAGCTTATTACATCAGCATAAACAGCCATTGGTTAAGAATTTTCAACTGTCAGCAGATATTTTAGCTCCACCCAATTTTAACTCAGTCAATGTGAAATGTCAGCTATCTTTATTGCATCAAAATATTCGAGGACTGAGAAATAAAATTAATGAATTAACTATCTGCATAGATGAATTAGAGTCTTCAAACCCAGCTGACATAATCTGCCTCTCTGAACATCATGTGACCACTGGTATAGAACTTTTAAGTGTTACAGGGTTTAGGTTAGCATCTCACTTTTGTAGATCAGAAATGGAGAAAGGAGGAGTTGCCACATTCATCAGGAACTGTCATAAATTTAAGAACATAGACATTCATAAATTTTGCCTAGAACAGCATATGGAAGCATGTGCAACAGAATTAGATTTTCACAAAAAATCTTTCATAATATTAAGTGTATATCGAGCACCTGCAGGTAACTTTAATCTGTTTGTAAACCACCTTGAAGCTGTACTGACCCATTTAACAACCAAAAACAAAGAAATAGTGGTTGCTGGTGATTTCAATGTAGATTTCCTTAAAGACTCTCTGAATAAGAACTTATTTGAGTTAGTAACACTATCATTCAACTTAATTCCCACAGTAAAGTTCCCCACTAGGATAGCCACTTGCTCACAAACAGCCACTGATAATATCTTTATAGAAAAGTCCAATGAACAAAATTATATTACAAAACCAATAGCCAATGGCCTCTCAGACCATGACATGCAGTTCCTTCTGTTAAATGTTAATACTGAACAGGATATAAAATCTGTTAAATCTGAGCTCAAGAGGGTAATCAGTAAGCCAAAAATTGATTATTTTAGGACACTCCTCAGAGACATTCACTGGACTGATGTTTACAGTGCTCATGGCATGAATGAAAAATATAACATTTTTGCTAATAAAGTGTTTACCTTATTTGAACACTGCTTTCCCCCAAAACTTACCAAGGTTAGAGGAAAATCTACAAAGAAGCCATGGATTACTCGAGGAATAGGGGTATCTTGTAAAACAAAAAGAAAACTGTATCTGTCAATCCAAAACATTTCCAATGTTGATGCTATAGCACATTATAAGAAATACTGCAAAATATTAAAGACTGTAATACGGATGTCAAAGCAAATATATTACAAGGAAAAGATAGTCATATCAGATAACAAAATAAAGACAATATGGGATATAGTGAAGGAGGAGACCGGTAGAACCAGACATGAAGAGGAACAAATAGCATTAAGAGTAAATGATACATTGGTGACAGATGTGTATAATGTTGCAGAACTTTTTAACAAACATTTTATAACTGTTACTGAAAAGATGGGGTTGTCAGATTTGGTAGATGCTGCTATGGATTACCTTAGACCAGACATTTCAAGTAACTTCCATAATATGAATTTGACCCTCACTACCCCAACAGAAATAATGTCCATAATAAAATCTTTAAAATCAAAAACATCTAGTGGGTATGATGAAATATCAACAAAGTTAATTGAAGAATGTGATTCTGAGCTAAGTAACATATTAAGCTATCTGTGTAACCAGTCGTTTATCAGTGGAATATTTTCTGAATGGCTGAAATATGCTGAAGTTAAGCCACTGTTTAAGAAGGGAGATAAAGAAATAGCATCAAATTTCCGTCCAATTTCACTGTTACCAGCATTCTCAAAAATTTTCGAAAAAGTAATGTACAGTCGTCTTTATAACCATCTTATCTCGAATAACATACTGTCAAAGTCACAGTTTGGATTTCTAAAAGGTTCTGATATTGAGAAGGCTATCTTCACTTACAGTGAAAATGTGCTTAATTCATTAGACAAAAAATTGCAGGCAACTGGTATATTTTGTGATCTGTCAAAGGCATTTGACTGTGTAAATCACAATATCCTTTTAAGTAAACTAGAATATTGTAGTGTAACAGGAAATGCTGCAAAATGGTTCAAATCTTATATCTCTGGCAGGAAACAAAGGGTGTTATTAGGAAAGAGACATGTATCAAGCTATCAGGCATCATCCAACTGGGAACTAATTACATGTGGGGTCCCACAAGGTTCCATTTTGGCGCCCTTACTTTTTCTTGTGTATATCAATGACCTTTCATCAGTAACATTACCAGATGCCAAGTTTGTTTTGTTTGCCGATGATACAAACATTGCAATAAATAGCAAATCAAGTGTAGTCTTAGAAAGATCAGCCAATAAAATATTTGTGGACATTCCAGAATGAGATTTTCACTCTGCAGCGGAGTGTGCGCTGATATGAAACTTCCTGGCAGATTAAAACTGTGTGCCGGACCGAGACTCGAACTCGGGACCTTTGCCTTTCGCGGGCAAGTGCTCTACCAACTGAGCTACCCAAGCACGACTCACGCCCCGTCCTCACAGCTTTACTTCTGCCAGTACCTCGCCTCCTACCTTCCAAACTTTACAGAAGCTCTCCTGCAAACCTTGCAGAACTAGCACTCCTGAAAGAAAGGATATTGCGGAGACATGGCTTAGCCACAGCCTGGGGGATGTTTCCAGAATGAGATTTTCACTCTGCAGCGGAGTGTGCGCTGATATGAAACTTCCTGGCAGATTAAAACTGTGTGCCGGACCGAGACTCGAACTCGGGACCTTTGCCTTTCGCGGGCAAGTGCTCTACCAACTGAGCTACCCAAGCACGACTCACGCCCCGTCCTCACAGCTTTACTTCTGCCAGTACCTCGCCTCCTACCTTCCAAACTTTACAGAAGCTCTCCTGCGAACCTTGCAGAACTAGCACTCCTGAAAGAAAGGATATTGCGGAGACATGGCTTAGCCACAGCCTGGGGGATGTTTCCAGAATGAGATTTTTACTCTGCAGCGGAGTGTGCGCTAATATGAAACTTCCTGGCAGATTAAAACTGTGTGCCGGACCGAGACTCGAACTCGGGACCTTTGCATTTCGCGGGCAAGTGCTCTACCAACTCAGCTACCCAAGCACGACTCACGCCCCTTTCTTTCAGGAGTGCTAGTTCTGCAAGGTTCGCAGGAGAGCTTCTGTAAAGTTTGGAAGGTAGGAGGCGAGGTACTGGCAGAAGTAAAGCTGTGAGGACGGGGCGTGAGTCATGCTTGGGTAGCTCAGTTGGTAGAGCACTTGCCCGGGAAAGGCAAAGGTCCCGAGTTCGAGTCTCGGTCCGGCACACAGTTTTAATCTGCCAGGAAGTTTCATATCAGCGCACACTCCGCTGTAGAGTGAAAATCTCTTTCTGGAAACATCCCCCAGGTTGTGGCTAAGCCATGTCTCCGCAATATCCTTTCTTTCAGGAGTGCTAGTTCTGCAAGGTTCGCAGGAGAGCTTCTGTAAAGTTTGGAAGGTAGGAGGCGAGGTACTGGCGGAAGTAAAGCTGTGAGGACGGGGCGTGAGTCGTGCTTGGGTAGCTCAGTTGGTAGAGCACTTGCCCGCGAAAGGCAAAGGTCCCGAGTTCGAGTCTCGGTCCGGCACACAGTTTTAATCTGCCAGGAAGTTTCATATCAGCGCACACTCCGCTGCAGAGTGAAAATCTCATTCTGGAAACATCCCCCAGGCTGTGGCTAAGCCATGTCTCCGCAATATCCTTTCTTTCAGGAGTGCTAGTTCTGCAAGGTTTGCAGGAGAGCTTCTGTAAAGTTTGGAAGGTAGGAGGCGAGGTACTGGCAGAGGTAAAGCTGTGAGGACGGGGCGTGAGTCGTGCTTGGGTAGCTCAGTTGGTAGAGCACTTGCCCGCGAAAGGCAAAGGTCCCGAGTTCGAGTCTCGGTCCGGCACACAGTTTTAATCTGCCAGGAAGTTTCATATCAGCGCACACTCCGCTGCAGAGTGAAAATCTCATTCTGGAAACATCCCCCAGGCTGTGGCTAAGCCATGTCTCCGCAATATCCTTTCTTTCAGGAGTGCTAGTTCTGCAAGGTTCGCAGGAGAGCTTCTGTAAAGTTTGGAAGGTAGGAGGCGAGGTACTGGCAGAAGTAAAGCTGTGAGGACGGGGCGTGAGTCGTGCTTGGGTAGCTCAGTTGGTAGAGCACTTGCCCGCGAAAGGCAAAGGTCCCGAGTTCGAGTCTCGGTCCGGCACACAGTTTTAATCTGCCAGGAAGTTTCATTTGTGGACATTAATCACTGGTTCGTAGCCAATTCTTTGTCACTAAACTTTGAAAAAACACACTACATGCAGTTCAGAACTTGTAAGGGGTGTCCCAAGAGTATATGTCTAACATTCGATGACAAGAAGATAGAAGAAGTGGACAGTGTTAAATTCTTGGGATTACAGCTTGATAATAAATTCAATTGGGAGGAGCACACCACAGTACTGCTGAAGCGTCTTAACAAATCTCTGTTTGCAATGCGGATTTTGTCAGACGTAGGGGATATAAAAATGAAAAAGCTGGCATACTATGCTTACTTTCATTCCATAATGTCATATGGAATTATTTTTTGGGGTAATTCATCAAGCCAAGCTAAAGTTTTCCGGGCACAAAAACGTGCAGTAAGAATTATATGTGGTGTGAACTCAAGAACATCCTGCAGAAGCCTGTTTAGGGAACTAGGGATACTAACTACAGCTTCCCAATATATTTATTCCTTAATGAAATTTGTCATCAAAAATATATCACTTTTTCAAACCAACAGCTCAATTCATGGAATCAATACTAGAAATAAGAATAATCTTCACAAGGATTTAAAGTCACTTAGTTTTGTACAAAAAGGTGTGCATTATTCAGGAACACACATTTTCAATAACTTGCCAGCAGCCATAAAAAGCTTAACAACCAATGAAATTCAGTTTAAGAGAAGTCTAAAGGATTTATGGGTGGCCAACTCCTTCTACTCCATTGATGAATTTCTTAGTAAAACCAACTGATTTGTATATAAGTACAACATAACTTCTGCACAATTTCAGTGCAGTAATGTGTTCACTGAAAATCTCTCTCTCTGTGTCTGTGTGTGTGTGTGTGTGTAATCTAACTTCTGCACCATTTCAGTGCAGTAATGTGTTCATTGTAAATAAGTATTACAGTAGTTGTATTACATGTTTATTACCTTATAAATAAATAAAAAACTTTTTTATTTTAAATTCAGTGCATTAGTATTTGTAAAATGACTCTTAGTGTTCATTAAAAAATGACGATCATTCCACTTGGGACCTGTGGAATGGTACATTAGCTTATTTGTTTTAGTTGTAAATATTTGTCATGTATTGTTGTTTTTCTGACATGTTCCACATCCAGGAGGACCTCCTCACTACGGATCAATTGGAATGAAAGTAAATCTAATCTAATCTAAACCTCTATTATATTCATATCATTAATTTGAACCCAACAATCACGTTTGTTATTGTTATTGTCACTGTTACATTTCGTAGTCTTTTCTGTCATCTTATTTCCTCCTTCTGTTTTTGCCAGCAGTTTCACTTTCTATTCACCTTCTCCTTTTTTACCGTAATCCAGTATACAATTTTATCCCGCCGATATATACTCAATAATACGTAATAATACGTAACCCACTTCCAAACCATAACCAAAAAATTTTTTTCCGCTTTCAACACTACCGCTGCTATAAAATCCACCGTTTCCAGTTCACAAACAGTTCCTTTCAGCTATTGAACAACCTTTTCGGCTAGTTTTAATAACTTTTGCTTTATTTCCATTTCCGTTTTTCTCACATCACCGATCATTTTCAGCCGCTTCCCACAGGTTTTAACGTCATTATTTCTTCATCAGACAATTGTTAGCTTCATTTCCATAATCTGCCACCGCCAAACCACTCCTTTTAACACATCCTCACGTAATTTTTTCGAAATTTTCCCGTATTTCTCCACCCTTTAACGTGTTTTGGCGGCAACACAACCACCTATAGGTTAGGTTAGGTTAGGTTAGGTTAGGTTAGGTTAGCTTTATGCACATCATTATCTACCTACACAAGTTCACCACAGGATCAACATAGCCCAGCTCTAACCAACCCTTTTTCGCCTTTTTTCACACCAGATCTCCATTTGCTTTCTAGTTTTACCTTCATCTCTCCCCATATATTTTTATATTTATTTTCATTTTCATTTCAGCCTCGTGTTCCACCTTCTAGTACCATGTCACCCTCACAACACCTCCACAACGACCCCATTAAGTTTTATTTACATTCCCTCCGCAAACATGCCTTCGCCCTAGCCAGATTACACTCCCATATTTTATTTTCTCAGGCTTGTCTGACATTTGGCATCACCCCCAAAGGCCTCACACTTAAAGTTCCCATCTCTGGCTGCGACCCTTCTTTCCATCAGTCCCTATACCAGTTCCAAACCAAACAATCCATTGCCCTCACCCACCTAATCCTTCACCTACACATCCACTCAGCCAATCAACACACCCATCAACTCCTATCCTTAATAAAAGTCCTAAATCTTTCCTCTCACACATCCACAACGGTTGTGCAGAGCATTCTCCTACAGGCCAACCGCAAATTAGAACAGCATGCCACCCTCCACCTTAGAAAACTATCCAATCTCCTGGTTTCCCACCTCCGGAAAGGCAACTCACTCACCCTTCACAACCTTTCCAGCAAAACTCAACCTCCTCTCATTGCACACAAACCCAGTCTCTCCCATCTACTCAATCTCCCACTTCCAGCTCCACTCCCTCCAAAACCTCAAAATTCCAATCAACACAATCTGGAACCACAACACCCCAATTCAGTAGTTAACCTTTCCTCCAAACCTCTCTCCCAATCCGAAACCTCTGTCCTATCCAAAGGCCTCACCTTCAGCCCCACTCCCAGATTTAACCAAACAGCCCTCATCAAAGATTTACTGTACTACACCCGTACTCTCTGCTGGAAATATCACTTTGCCATGAAGAAAAATGATCCTAATTCTAATCCTAATGATCTAACTCCCCAAGACACTATCCAAATTGAACGATGCCTGGAAAAGTTCCGTCCTCCGTCACAGCGGGACCCACCTCCTCTTCCTCAAAATCACCCTCTCCTAACCTTCCAGGAATTTCTGACTTCCAGCCTTGCCTCTCAATCCTTCTTAAAAAACCTTAATCCTACTCCCAACATCACCACTGCTGAGGCCCAGGCTATCCGTGATCTGAAGGCTGACCAATCCATCGTCATTCTTCCGGCGGACAAGGGTTCCACGACTGTGGTACTTGATCATCGGGAGTATGTGGCTGAGGGACTGCGTCAGCTTTCAGACAACACTACTTACAAAGTTTGCCAAGGTAATCCCATTCCTGATGTCCAGGCGGAGCTTCAAGGAATCCTCAGAACCTTAGGCCCCCTACAAAACATTTCACCTGACTCCATCAACCTCCTGACCCCACCAACACCCCGCACCCCTACCTTCTACCTTCTTCCCAAAATTCACAAACCCAATCATCCCGGCCGTCCCATTGTAGCTGGTTACCAAGCCCCCACAGAACGTATCTCTGCCTACGTAGATCAACACCTTCAACCCATTACATGCAGTCTCCCATCCTTCATCAAAGATACCAACCACTTTCTCGAATGCCTGGAATCCCTACCCAGTCTGTTACCCCTGGAAACCATCCTTGTAACCATTGATGCCACTTCCTTATACACAAATATTCCGCATGTCCAGGGCCTCGCTGCGATGGAGCACTTCCTTTCACGACGATCACCTGCTGCCCTACCTAAAACCTCTTTCCTCATTACCTTAGCCAGTTTCATCCTGACCCACAACTTCTTCACTTTTGAAGGCCAGACATACCAACAATTAAAGGGAACAGCCATGGGTATCAGGATGGCCCCCTCGTACGCCAACCTATTCATGGGTCGCTTAGAGGAAGCCTTCTTGGTTACCCAGGCCTGCCAACCCAAAGTTTGGTACAGATTTATTGATGACATTTTCATGATCTGGACTCACAGTGAAGAAGAACTCCAGAATTTCCTCTCCAACCTCAACTCCTTTGGTTCCATCAGATTCACCTGGTCCTACTCTAAATCCCATGCCACTTTCCTTGACGTTGACCTCCACCTGTCCAATGGCCAGCTTCAGCACGTCCGTCCACATCAAACCCACCAACAAGCAACAGTACCTCCATTATGACAGCTGCCACCCATTCCACATCAAATGGTCCCTTCCCTACAGCCTAGGTCTTCGTGGCAAACGAATCTGTTCCAGTCCGGAATCCTTGAACCATTACACCAACAACCTGAAAACAGCTTTTGCACCCCGTAACTACCCTCCCGACCTGGTACAGAAGCAAATAACCAGAGCCACTTCCTCATCTCCTCAAACCCGGAACCTTCCACAGAAGAACCCCAAAAGTGCCCCACTTGTGACAGGATACTTTCCGGGACTGGATCAGATTCTGAATGTGGCTCACCAGCAGGGATATGACTTCCTCAAATCCTGCCCTGAAATGAGATCCATCCTTCATGAAATCCTCCCCACTCCACCAAGAGTGTCTTTCCGCCATCCACCTAACTTTCGTAACCTCTTAGTTCATCCCTATGAAATCCCCAAACCACCTTCCCTACCCTCTGGCTCCTACCCCTGTAAAGGCCCCTGGTGTAAAACCTGTCCCATGCACCCTCGCACCACCACCTATTCCAGTCCTGTAACCCGGAAGGTGTACACGATCAAAGGCAGAGCCACGTGTGAAAGCACCCACGTGATTTACCAACTGACCTGCCTACACTGTGAAGCGTTCTATGTGGGAATGACCAGCAACAAACTGTCCATTCACATGAATGGACACAGGCAGACAGTGTTTGTTGGTAATGAGGGTCACCCTGTGGCTAAACATGCCTTGGTGCACGGCCAGCACATCTTGGCACAGTGTTACACCGTCCGGGTTATCTGGATACTTCCCACTAACTCCAACCTGTCAGAACTCCGGAGATGGGAACTTGCCCTTCAGCATATCCTTTCTTCTCGCTATCCGCCAGGCCTCAATCTCCGCTAATTTCTAACTTCAATTTGCCGCCGCTCATACCTCACCTGTCTTTCAACATCATCTTTGCCTCTGTACTTCTGCCTTGACTGACATCTCTGCCCAAACTCTTTGCCTTTACAAATGTCTGCTTGTGTCTGTGTATATGCGGATGGATATGTGTGTGTGTGCGTGCGAGTGTATACTTGTCCTTTTTTCCCCGTAAGGTAAGTCTTTCCTCTCCCGGGATTGGAATGACTCCTTACCCTCTCCCTTAAAACCCAAATCCTTTCGTCTTTCCCTCTCCTTCCCTCTTTCCTGATGAGGCAACCGTTGGTTGCGAAAGCTTGAATTTTGTGAGTATGTTTGTGTTTGTTTGTGTGTCTATCAACCTGCCAGCGCTTTTGTTTGGTAAGTCTCATCATCTTTCTTTTTAGATATGTGTTTCCCACGTGGAATGTTTCCCTCTATTATATACACTCCTGGAAATTGAAATAAGAACACCGTGAATTCATTGTCCCAGAAAGGGGAAACTTTATTGACACATTCCTGGGGTCAGATACGTCACATGATCACACTGACAGAACCACAGGCACATAGACACAGGCAACAGAGCATGCACAATGTCGGCACTAGTACAGTGTATATCCACCTTTCGCAGCAATGCAGGCTGCTATTCTCCCATGGAGACGATCGCAGAGATGCTGGATGTAGTCCTGTGGAATGGCTTGCCATGCCATTTCCACCTGGCGCCTCAGTTGGACCAGCGTTCGTGCTGGACGTGCAGACCGCGTGAGACGACGCTTCATCCAGTCCCAAACATGCTCAATAGGGGACAGATCCGGAGATCTTGCTGGCCAGGGTAGTTGACTTACACCTTCTAGAGCACATTGGGTGGCACGGGATACATGCGGACGTGCATTGTCCTGTTGGAACAGCAAGTTCCCTTGCCGGTCTAGGAATGGTAGAACGATGGGTTCGATGACGATTTGGATGTACCGTGCACTATTCAGTGTCCCCTCGATGATCACCAGTGGTGTACGGCCAGTGTAGGAGATCGCTCCCCACACCATGATGCCGGGTGTTGGCCCTGTGTGCCTCGGTCGTATGCAGTCCTGATTGTGGCGCTCACCTACACGGCGCCAAACACCCATACGACCATCATTGGCACCAAGGCAGAAGTGACTCTCATCGCTGAAGACGACACGTCTCCATTCGTCCCTCCATTCACGCCTGTCGCGACACCACTGGAGGCGGGCTGCACGATGTTGGGGCGTGAGCGGAAGACGGCCTAACGGTGTGCGGGACCGTAGCCCAGCTTCATGGAGACGGTTGCGAATGGTCCTCGCCGATACCCCAGGAGCAACAGTGTCCCTAATTTACTGGGAAGTGGCGGTGCGGTCCCCTACGGCACTGCGTAGGATCCTACGGTCTCGGCATGCATCCGTGCGTCGCTGCGGTCCGGTCCCAGGTCGACGGGCACGTGCACCTTCCGCCGACCACTGGCGACAACATCGATGTACTGTGGAGACCTCACCCCACGTGTTGAGCAATTCGGCGGTACGTCCACCCGGCCTCCCGCATGCCCACTATACGCCCTCGCTCAAAGTCCGTCAACTGCACATACGGTTCACGTCCACGTTGTCGCGGCATGCTACCAGTGTTAAAGACTGCGATGGAGCTCCGTATGCCACGGCAAACTGGCTGACACTGACGGCGGCGGTGCACAAATGCTGCGCAGCTAGCGCCATTCGACGGCCAACACCGCGGTTCCTGGTGTGTCCGCCGTGCCGTGCGTGTGATCATTGCTTGTACAGCCCTCTCGCAGTGTCCGGAGCAAGTATGGTGGGTCTGACACACCGGTGTCAATGTGTTCTTTTTTCCATTTCCAGGAGTGTGTGTATATATATATATATATATATATATATATATATATATATATAGATAAAGATGATGTGACTTAACAAATGAAAGTGCTGGCAGGTCGATAGACACACAAACAATATATATATATATATACATTACCGCTGGATATATTTCATAAACCACATCAAATACTGACGAATCGATTCCACAGACCGAACGTGAGGAGAGGGGCTAGTGTAAGTGGTTAATACAAACCATGCAAAAATGCACAGTAGTATGTTTTTTAACACAAACCTACGTTTTTCTAAATGGAACCCCGTTAGTTTTGTTAGCACATCTGGACATATAAACAAATACGTAATCAGTGCTGTTTGTTGCATTGTAAAATGTTAATTACATCCGGAGATATTGTAATCTAAAGTTGACGCTTGAGTACCACTCCTCCACTGTTCGATCGTGGGTATCGGAGAGCACCGAATTATGCAGGGATCCAAAGGGAATAGTGATGGACTTTAGGTACAGAAGAGACTGGAACAGCACATTACGTCCACATGCTAACACCTTTTTATTGGTCTTTTTCACTGACACACATGTACATTACCATGAGGGGTGACGTACACGTACACACATGGTTTCCGTTTTCAATTACGGAGTGGAATAGAGTGAGTCCCAACATGTCAGGCCAATAGATGTTCAATGTGGTGGCCATCATTTGCTGCACACAATTGCAATCTCTGGCGTAATGAATGTCGTACATGCCGCAGTACATCTGGTGTTATGTCGCCGCAGGCTGCCACAATACATTGTTTCATATCCTCTGGGGTTGTAGGCACATCACGGTACACATTCTCCTTTAACGTACCCCACAGAAAGAAGTCCAGAGGTGTAAGATCAGGAGAATGGGCTGGCCAATTTATGCGTCCTCCATGTCCTATGAAACGCCCGTCGAACATCCTGTCAAGGGTCAGCCTAGTGTTAATTGCGGAATGTGCAGGTGCACCATCATGCTGATACCACATACGTCGACACGTTTCCAGTGGGACATTTCTGAGCAATGTTGGCAGATCATTCTGTAGAAACGCGATGTATGTTGCAGCTGTTTGTTACAACACGCAACTGAACGTCGGAGGTTTCAAGCGTCAACTTTAGGTTACAATATCTCCGGATGTAATTAACATTCTACAATGCAACAAATGGCACTGATTACATATTTGTTTATATGTTCAGATGTGCTAACAAAACTAATGTGGTTCCATTTAAAAAAAAAACGTAGGTTTGTGTTAAAAAACATACTTACGTGTATTTTTGTATGGTTTGTATTAAACAATTACACTAGCCCCTCTCCTCACGTTCGGTCTGTGGAATTGGTTCATCAGTATTTGATGTGGTTTACGAAATATATCTAGCGGTAACGTTAGGTGACTCACCCTGTGTGTGTGTGTGTGTGTGTGTGTGTGTGTGTGTACATTTGAATTGCAAAAAACAAACAATAAAACAAAGTTGCATGGCGCGAGATTCAATCTGACGACCTTCGGATTACGAACCTGAGCACTTACCACTGCGCCACGACGCTATACAAAAATTATTAATCGTAGAGAGTATTTCATCGCAACTGTTTCTTTTAGCTGTCGATTTTCTCGACAATGGCTGAGAAGTGCATCTTGGTGCTTTGCCACACTACACCTCTGGCCGTGAGCTTTTATTATGCGCAGTATGAATCAAATCTGAATTTCACAATTGGCGGCCTTCCCTTGTTAGAGCATGTGGTACCCATACACCTGATTTCTCAACCTTCCCCCCTACATGAAAATCTTGCACGATGGTGGAATGATCACAGTTCATCACCTCTGCCAGTTCTCAAGTACAATCACATGAATCATTGTGCATTAAAGTGTTTAAACAATCTCCATCAATTACCGAAGGTCTTCCTGAATGTGGAGAGTTACTAATTTCAAAGTGATCCTTCTTAAAATGAGGAAACCATATACTCGCCATGCTCTGTCCAGTGGCGTTATCCTCACATGCAGCACAAATGTTTCCGACTGCCTCCACTGCTGTAACTCCTCCATTGAACATAAACAGGAGAATATGTCAGAAGTGTTCTGATTTCTCCACTTGGCACTCCATTTCCTAGCATCTGCAGCTCCACTCACTATCTCCGAATGATAAAATGACAATATGTAAACTCAAATAGCAACAGTGAACTACAGATATGAAAGATAATCGATAAATAAACTCATAGCAAACAGAATACCAAGACACAAAACAAAAATGCTATGAACTTATGCACAAGTCTAATACATTTGTTGACATAAGGGATTAACATATTTGAACAGAATATAGCTTCTTATAACCACAGTGACTAACAACTCTGGTACTATTGTTATCAGCCACAGAAAGCTTATTCTTGAATTTTCTGATTTGCACAGCAGCTGCTTTTTTTCCTTGCTTTCTCCACAGTCTTGGCTCTCTACACTCTACAGCCATTGATCCTTGAGATCAAATAATAATGAAGCAAAGTAGCAATAACAATTCCCATGTTGAATATGAGAGAGCTGTGTAGGCATCAGCTGTGTAAATAAAATGCACAGTCTCCACAGAAACCATATCAGTTATAGTCATCTGTTCAGCAATTGTCATTTCTTTATGATATATGGACAAAATGGCATTGGAGAAATTACACTGTAACAATGTGCGATGTCTGTGCCTACATCATTAGCTGGACCCTCTCTCACTGGCTGCTTGGTACAGCCCTGTCTACCCCTTCTTCCTCAGTTGTGAATACTTGATTCTAACTGTTCTGGCACTTGGAGTTTCCTTCCTGATGTAATGAACCAAGATTAAGGGTAATCTGACCAACTGAACCTTTTGATACCAGCCCTAATTGTGAGGTTTTTGATGTCATCTCAGTTTTAAAATATGTGATACACAATGTTTATGAAAGTTTGCAGTGCCCTGGAATGTTTTCTGGCCTTACATTTTCCATATGTTTTTTTTTTTTTTTTTTTTTTTTTTTTTTTATAAATTACAAGAAAGATTTTTATAAGTTACAGTGTGTAAACATAGAATCTAGAAAAGATAATCATCCTATTGATTTCACATCAAAAATAAACCGAAACATAGTTCTGAAGAGTATGTAAATCAGTAAAAAATGTCATTTGCCTTCATTTCTGTTCTACATTGAATAACAAATGTTAAATGTATTCAGTAAATCTCCAATTTTTATTTAAACTGTACCAAACTGTAATTTATTTTTCATCAAATAGCTAGCTATCATTAGATTATGAAAATGTTGTCAACTTGTGTTTGCATAAGGCTGATTTCCAAAACAACCCAATTTTTAAATCGCAAACATGGAAAAACATCAAGAGGAGCTTCAAACCTTAGTAAAATGAGGATGTCGACCTCACTAGACATAATTTCTCCTGACACATAAATGTAAACAAACCTGTTCACATGGAATGTTTTGAAACTTTCAGTTTTTAACTCAGCACTATGTAAAATAACTTCTATAACATTTTGATTTATACACTTTTGTACTCATAAAAATACACAGTTTTATTTAATTTTTCACTATTAATTAAACTAGAAGTTAACTAAGCATTTGATTTGACATGGTGGCTTCCAGCATATTCTGACTCAAATGAGACTTTGTGGCAAATGTACCAAGTGGAAATTGAAACTTCCTGGCTGATTAAAACTATGTGCCAAACTGAGACTCAAACATGTGTCCTTTGCTTATGCATAGGCAAGTGTTCTACCAATTGAGCTACACAGGGACAATTCATGACTCACTCACAAAGGTTTGCTTTTGCCAGTACCTCCTCTCCTACTTTTCAAACTTCAGTGCACACTCAGATCCAGTGTGAAAATTATTCTTCATCTCATATGCACAGAGGCCTTATTTCCCAACATGCCTATGATTTCCCTAAGCTGCCCTATTATCTGTCCAAAGTAGGAGCCCTCAGCAACAAAAATTCGTTATCCAGGCTTTGGAGGAAAACTGGCTACTGGCTCAATAGGTGAGGCATAATGTCCTGGTCGGGTATGTTATCAACACAGCCATGTAACCAGTTTCCAAAGTCCCCTTACACTAAGAGATAGGGAAACCCACTGATGTACTTTCAATCATGACGTGTGAACTTCAGAGATCATACATCCATACAGTTCACAGGCCCATCTAGGTCGGTCCCCAGGCACACTCTGGTGGGCCACCAAAGAAACAATAAGAATTAAGCGATCGCAAATAAGTGCTCGGCCTATTCTGTAATCTGCATTATTGCTGTCCATTCAATGTGCAACCAGTACCTCTTTGTATCTTAAGTTGGATCTATAAAGTACTGTGTTCCATAAATCATGTTTGTTCTTGCTAGAACAAACTGGGTGATGGGTGAGGGTTATGTTTTCTCCACACGTTAGTGTCAGTGCTGAGTCACCCAAAAAACATCTCTATGGATGAAATACTCCACTATATCACTGCCCAGCAGCAAGTTTTCATGGAACAATAGCAGGCTCTCACCACCGCTCTATATCAAGTACCATTTGCTTGTTTGTGGAAGGTTACTCTTCTGGCAGTGCAACCCTTTCTGGCACATGATGAATCAACTGAAGATTGGGACTCCTACGAGACAGGGTTTTGCCAACATATCAAGGTTTTTCACATGGCCAATGCAAACTTGTGTAGGGCTTTCTCTCTTTCTTTGCTTTCATTGCACATGTATCAGCAGTTGTGAGAAGTTGCCCCTTTGCAAGAACTGGGCAGCATGCCATTTGACGAAATGCGCAAGCTTCTCTCACCCTATTACTGTGACAGAACTCATGTCATTGTGATATGTGCACAATTTTAGCATTGTCAGAAATGCCCAAACCAATCTTACAAATCTTCGGCTGCAGAATTACTGTAAATTTGTCACTAGTACTCATCAAGAATTCTACACTGATCACATGGCATGTGATGTTATTATTTGTCTAGCTCTGGATAGAGAAGTCCATGAAAAAGCACTTCAATGTGAGAATCCAACACTTATAGATGGCTGAAGGTGATCAGATTCTGTGTGGCAGGAGGTATTGGAAGTTGATCAGTCAACCCCTTTTAGGCACACTGTAAGTGTTCAGGATGATGGGGAAGCTGTTGCAGCACTATAAACTTTGACTCGGCATCACATGGGGCTGCGACTGTTGCAGGCAGAGCAGTAACAGACTGCATCACAACAGCAGCCGTGAGCCCCCCCCCCCCCCCCCCCCCCCCTCCATCTTGGCTGTACCGCTTTGTCCAAGATGCGCATGCTGCTTGCCCTAAGCACTGGGCAATTTGCAAGTGTCTAAAGAAAAGCCACATTGTGTTGATGTGTAACTCTTCTTCAAATGTGGTGGACACAGTAGCACCGATGGACATAAACTGTATCTCTGCAATGACTGTCTCCCTGAACAAATTGTTTACTGACTTATGTGTGTTTAATAAACTGATAATGCAAGTGGACAACACAGGAGCTGCTGTGACTTTAGTAAATGCACAAACATATGTGGACTTGGGCTCCCTTTCCCTAACACACATTTCATGGAAGTTGGTTAGCTGCAATAAACAGCAGCTTCCATTCCTACATCAGTTCCCGGCTCCTATATCTTACAAATCTGTTGTTCACCCTCACACCTTCCTTGTCATGGATCATTCCCATACTGCAGACCTGTTTGGGTTAGATGTGTCTTACCTCCCCCCCCCTCCCCCCATGGCAATGGCAATGGTCTGTTGTGTTTTGCGACTCTGTCAAGGCCAAATTAGACCATTTGATGTCACTCAATGTCATTCAGCCTATTTCTTCCAGTGAATGGACTACACCACTGGCCATTGTTAAGAAGCCGATTGATAAGATTCATCTTTATGGCGACTTCAGTGTCACAACTGCTGCACAGTCCATGATAGATACATACTGTAATAACCAAAACTAACTGCAGGAACACCTTGGGCTGTAGATCGGAGCCGCCAGGCGGGGAAGCCGCCGGCGGTAGAGCATGCACCACCGAGTAAACACCAGGACGAGTCGGACGACAGACCAACGACAACCGACTATGAGCGACACAACAAGGAGCGACACAACAAGGAAGAGATAAACAACAGAGGCTAGTAGAAACCACAACACCAAACACCAACAGTAAATCCACTCGGAACCAGAGCCAGGCAAATGTCACCAACGAGCAACGACCAGAATGCAGTACCGCCAAGATAGAGACGCAATCCAGAGCGAGTACCAGACTGACTGGACTAGGGCAGAGTGGGTCCCTACATACGAAACCGGAGGGAGCGGCTATTGGCTGCGGCCTGCACGTGGTGTAGCGGTGGCGCCCTCACTGCGCGAGAGCCGCTGCGCGGTAAGGCCGCTGCGGACGCGTAGCCCTCTATGGGCTGGCCACGTTCATTTGTTCTGGTGCGTGTTCGACTTCCATGATGGGAGGTACTAGACATACCCTTTGCCCCTCCCTGCTGAGATGATTGCAAAATTTTCAGGTGGCCACTACTTTTCCAAGACTGATTTGTCAGAAGCATACCTCCAGCTCTGCTTGAATTAGGCCACTAGGCACCTTCTTGTTGCCAATACAGTTTTCGCTTATAGCAATGTCAACACTTGTCGTTTGGCATCGCCAGTGTGTTTGCAATTTTTCAGCATTTTTTAGAAGAGCTGACAGCCTCTGTGCTCAGCTGCATCAATTACCTCAATGATATCACTGTTTTGGGTTCTTTTACTGAAGACCACATTAGCAATCTCTGATTGTAGTTTTCTGTTTTGCAGTCTGTGGGCATCAAGTCCAATTTTGCCAAATCTAAATTTTTTCAGCTGTCAATTGAGTATCTATGTTTTGAGGTAGCTCTCACAGGGGTCAAGTCTTTGCATCAACATGTTGGCGCAATTGCAGCTTTACCATGGCCAACCTCCATTACGGAAGTGCAGACATTTCTTGGTAAAGTTGCGTACTACATAATTTATACCAGACATATCCACTGTTGCTGAACCCCTGCATTTGCTTTTATGTAAAAATGTGCCTTTTTTCTAGTCCCTAGCTTGTGACCAGGCATTTGCTTTGTTTAAACCTAAGTTTCAATCTGCTCCTATCTGGCCACTTTACTGCCAGATCAGCATCCTGTGTTGGTTACAAATGCCCCTCAGCAAGCACGGTCATGGTGCAGTGTCTGTGCACAAATATGCAGGTAGATATGAACGACCTCTTGCTTACACTTCTAAGACTGAAACTCCCATTCAGCAGCGATATTCTCAAATAGAAAAGGAGGCTTTCATCAGATTCATTACCGGCCAACGGTGCAACACACCATCACCAATGCCTCATCTTGCCGTCCAATCAGGCTAGACATGGTGTACAATCAGGATAAGTTGCTTTATTTATATTTAGATATTGAGAAGCAGAATGTGGTCAATGGTTTTCTCAACATGACTGACATGATAGCATCAGCTGCTGTGATGGATCCTGCACTCACTTGGGTCCTTTACACAGCAGTGGTGGACGAAAAAATTTGCGGGTCACGCCTCAGATCCCTTGCATAATTGCTTCTCCCTTCAGCACTGCCTTCCTGTGTTTGATGAAGTTCTTTTGTTAGCTACGGAGGACACTGCTCCCCATGTTGTGATTTCAGCTTTCTTACACTGTATTGTACTGCAGCTTCTGTAAGTCGATCATTGCAGGACCTCTTGCACCAAAGCTTTGGCCCACTAGCATGCATATTTGCTGGGCACCAATGACGTTAACACCTTATCACCACCACTTGCACTCACTGTGTTCAGAAACAGATGGCCAGGAGGGCATCTTTTTCCCCCTGGTTGACGCTGCTGTGCCGAATGGAGCATCTACCTGTCAATTTGCCTGTGTCCTTCTTAGTTCAGTACTGGCTGATTGTAGTGGATGCAGTACTGGCTGATTGTAGTGGATGCCTATTGCAAGTTCCCCTATGCAGTGCTTTGTCCACTGTTTTAGCGCTATCTAAGATTTTTGCAATTGAGGGACTTCTGTATGACATGGTTACTGATAATGGCCTCCAGTTTGTTTCTTGAGAATTTGCATCTTTTCATCAGCCCAGTTGTGTTTATCACTCACAGCTCCTCCGTTTCATCCTCAATAAAATGGTGGGGCAGAACGTGTAATTCGGATGTTTAGATCTCAGATCCAGAAGACTGTATCCAGCAAGTCCCCTGAAGCTACTGTAACCTCCCCCTCACTTATCGACCTTAATGACAGTGAAAAATTAAACCGCGTGTACCTAATGGAAATTTGGGAAAAGCAATCGTCACCGAGGTTAATTTGTCAGTAAAGAGGGAGGAAAGGGTTACATCTAAATGAAAGGAAAAATGCTAATGAAACTGGTGGAAATTAATTTTGAAATAGGGGTAAAGTTAATAAAGAAAGTAAATGTGCGGCCGTTACGTTAACAATCAACTAGCGGTAATTAGATATTTGAAATTTGGGGGAAATAACGGTCGCCAGTCCTAAGGACAATTACTGTAGTAACTGAAAAAGAAAGATTATTACACATATAATTAGCACTAGAAGTGTGGCAACTGAAGGTTGACAAGTGTAGTGTGAAAACTGAAAGTTTGTCAGAAGTAATAAATTTCGCTACACTCTGACTTAATTTAGCAAAAGAATTAATAAAACCGGAAAATCGAAAGTTAATTTAGTAACTGAAGTTAATAGTGAGCTTTCTTTCTGAAGCACATTGAAATTCACTAAAATACGGTTAGTCTTGGACTACCTCAACAATCATTTCAAAAGCTACTTGAATTACGCAATTTAGAAATAAGAGATTTAACTTTGAACTTGAATTAAATGATTCTGAACAATTAACAATAGTAAAATTTAGTATGTACCAAGCTGAGCTGCAGTCACAGGTAAGCTAAAATATGGTAACAAAACTAGCACTCTTAATTTGTGCTTGTGTAATTTAAGTATTGTAGCCAGCTATGAATACTTTAACTGAACTTTGAAATCTAAGCAGTGGAATGCTATAACATTACTTTAATGCTGGTGTTTGAATTTCAATGACACTCGGGTTCATTCCGGAAAAGGAAGGGACCCTGCTTGGTAATGCAATTGGGACAATGAGCAACAAATGTTCATACTAAGTTGCTGTAATTATAGTTACGAAAATGGTACAGTTTGAAAAGCTGAGGTCTGCCATACAGTTCTAAAACTTTACGTGCTTCCAGTCTTCCTCGCTGGTTGATTGAAGGTTTGAAGTCGTCGATCGAGGAGGTGGCGACAGTCACTCATTGTCGGCCGTTGCTGTTGCAGAAGCTGGATGTTGGCGCGCCTTCTTCTCGACACGGTCACCAGGCAAAACGGGCTCTTGATGTGCGCCAGCTAATGCTTCCCGTCCGCGACACCATGTCAGAAACTATCATCGCAAGTCGAGTGCAATTACATGCTGCCAAACCCCGAAAGCGCGGCAACTTGCGGTAGCTTCACACAATACACCTGATCCACTCGCTACTCCAGCCAGACTCTCTCTCTGCCCGCACTCCACGCTACAGAGTTAACACTACCAAAGATCCTAAACACTCTGGTTCTTCACACGACCTATCGACGTATTCGTTCGATAACATAGTTTTCCCTAGGCAAGACCCAGCGTAAAAATACAAATAATATTTACAAAACAACCAATTATACATCGACTTAAGTGCATAAATATATATATATACAAACAAAAAACCATTACAATATATAAAGAGACAGAAGTGTCATATCTTGAGGTAACAAAAATAAGGAAAAAAAATTATAGTACAATAGATGGAAATGGGAAGATATGCATTTCCGGCGTTACACTACTTTGACTGTTTTTTGAATTCGTACTGTTTCACTCCAGTGATGGATAATAGCCTGGCAGAGCTGCTACATGGATGCCAACTGCGGACCATCCTTCACCTGCTGCATCCAATGCCACGTTCAGGTGCGTCACCGGCTCCATGATGGTTCTGATCGGGTGTGATGTCTGGGCTCGTGGCTTTGGCCACAGGCTGAAGTATGTTGCTGTCATCATCAAGCATTGCTGGGGCTGGTGCCTGTTCATTGTCTGCACCCCTGATGAGCAGACATCCTGTCACTTCAACCAGATGTGGTCACACAAAGCAAGTTGTGTTCCAGAGGGCCCTCCCCTGCCGATGCCTGTTCCTGTATCTCAGACAGTCTGGTTCAGGCTGCAGTGAGGGTTGCTGCGTGGCAGATCACTGTCAGGGCCCCTGCATCCACTGCCACTTTGAGGAGCATTGCCAGTGCAGCCCCCGCTGCACCTGATGCTGCCTCCATTGCCAGGTCCTGTGCAGCTGTCATCTCTGATGCCCCGCTGATGCCTCTGATGCTGACCTCAATGAGGACGTCACTATGGAGACACAGTTCCCAGTCCTGATCTATGGCCTCTCATGGGAGGGGGGACGCCAGGCCAAACTGCCCCCTCATCAATTTTGCCCCTACTGGCCAGTGCCTGCCCACCACATGGTACAACAGCTGCCGTCATCGGGCAGTGAGATGAACATCAGTGCCATCATTGGTGTTTTCTGTGACTACTATTCTCAGAGCTCTGTGAGATTAGTGTCCTAACCCCCCCCCCCCCTCCCCCCCTCTCCTTCATGGTACCAGTGCTTTTTCAGTACCATGCATTTTTTACTGTACCATGTATTTTTCTGTGTTGTAAAGGCCTTTACAAATGTCGGCTTGTGTCTGTATATGTGCAGATGGATATGTGTGTGTGTGTGAGTGTATACCCATTCTTTTTTCCCCCTAAGGTAAGTCTTTCCACTCCCGGGATTGGAAAGACTCCTTACCCTCTCCCCAAAACCACATCCTTTTGTCTTTCCCTCTCCTCCCCTCTTTCCTGGTGAAGCAACCTTGGGCTGCGAAAGCTGGAAATTTGTGTTTTTTTTTATTGTGTCTATCTACCAGCACTTTCTCATTTGGAAAGTTACAGCATCTTAAAATATATATATATATATATATATATATATATATATATATATATATATATATATATATATATATATATATATATATATATATATATAATATAGAAGGAAACATTCCACGTGGGGAAAAAAATATGTCTAAAAACAAAGATGATGTGACTTACCAAACGAAAGCACTGGCACGTCGATAGACACACAAACAAACACAATCATACACACAAAATTCTAGCTTTCGCAACCAACGGTTGCCTCGTCAGGAAAGAGGGAAGGAGAGGGAAAGACGAAAGGATTTGGGTTTTAAGGGAGAGGGTAAGGAGTCATTCCAATCCCGGGAGCAGAGAGACTTACCTTAGGGGGAAAAAAGGACGGGTATACATTCGCACACACACACATATCCATCCCCACATATACAGACACAAGCAGACATATACAGAGGCAAAGAGTTTGGGCAGAGATGTCAGTCGAGGCAGAAGTGCAGAGGCAAAGATGTTGTTGAATTACAGGTGAGGTATGAGTGATGGCAACTTGAAATTACCGGAGATTGAGGCCTGGTGGACAACGGGAAGAGAGGATATATTGAAGAGCAAGTTCCCATCTCCGGAGTTCGGATAGGTTGGTGGTAGTGGGAAGTATCCAGATAACCCGGACGGTGTAACACTGCGCCAAGATGTGCTGGCCGTGCACCAAGGTATGTTTAGCCACAGGGTGATCCTCATTACCAACAAACACTGTCTGCCTGTGTCCATTCATGTGAATGGACAGTTTGTTGCTGGTCATTCCCACATAGAATGCATCACAGTGTAGGCAGGTCAGTTGGTAGATCACGTGGGTGCTTTCACACGTGGCTCTGCCTTTGATCGTGTACACCTTCCGGGTTACAGGACTGGAGTAGGTGGTGGTGGGAGGGTGCATGGGACAGGTTTTACACCGGGGGTGGTTAGAAGGGTAGGAGCCAGAGGGTAGGGAAGGTGGTTTGGGGATTTCATAGGGATGAACTAAGAGGTTACGAAGGTTAGGTGGACGGCGGAAAGACACTCTTGGTGGAGTGGGGAGGATTTCATGAAGGATGGATCTCATTTCAGGTCACTCCGGAGATGGGAACTTGCTCTTCAATATATCCTCTCTTCCCGTTGTCCACCAGGCCTCAATCTCCGCTAATTTCAAGTTGCCGCCACTCATACCTCACCTGTCATTCAACAACATCTTTGCCTCTGCACTTCTGCCTCGACTGACATCTCTGCCCAAACTCTTTGTCTTTAAATATGTCTGCTTGTGCCTGTATATGTGTGGATGGATATGTGTGTGTGTGCGAGTGTATACCCGTCCTTGTTTTCCTTTTTTCTCCTTTTTTCCCCCTAAGGTAAGTCTTTCCGCTCCCGGGACTGGAATGACTCCTTACCCTCTCCCTTAAATCCCACATCCTTCCGTCTTTCCCTCTCCTTCCCTCTTTCCTGATGAGGCAACAGTTTGTTGCAAAAGCTTGAATTTTGTGTGTATGTTTGTGTTCGTTTGTGTGTCTGTCGACCTGCCAGCACTTTCATTTGGTAAGTCACATCATCTTTGTTTTTAGATATATTTTTCCTACGTGGAATGTTTCCCTCTTATATATATATATTAAAAAAGCAAAATGCGAATGTTCACAAACTATTATGTGTAGTAAAGGAGACAATATTCATATAGCTAACAGACATTCCATATAAGTGCAAATTTAAATAAATCTTGACAAATGTAGGTTCATGTAACTAAGTGTTTAATTTACAGAGTGATACTACACAAAGCCACATGTATAGGTTTGGTCTACCAAGCTAGTATGTTGACTTGTGTAAGTATGGGTGTGATAACAAAATTGCTACTGACTTCATATAACCATGTGTGTAATAAATTGGGTGATGATCAGGATAACTACAAGCATTGTTTTATACAGGTAAATGCAAACAATGGACAAACAGTAAGGAATTCATTCAGTCCTGTGTGTAAACTATTGATAAGCAGGGCATCAAGTGTTGGTTAGAAAGGTTAGTGTGAGGAACAAGAAATATACAATCATGTGTATAATATATTGCAAAGCAAGGCAACAAGTGTCGGTTTGTAGAGGCTAGTATGAGCAACAAGCAATGTAGTGAGGATCGATAGAATCATGTTTATAATAAACAAAGATGCTGTAACTTACCAAATGAGAAAGCGTTGGTATGTTGATAAGGACAATAAAAAAAACACAAACACACACACAAATTTCAAGCTTTTGCAACCCAAGGTTACTTCATCAGGAAAGAGGGAAGGAGAGGGAAAGATGAAAGGATGTGGGTTTTAAGGGAGAGGGTAAGGAGTTATTCCAATCCCGGGAGCGGAAAGACTTACCTTAGGGGGAAAAAGGACAGGTATACACTCGCACACACACATATCTGTGGGAAAAAAGGACAGGTAAACACACACACACACACACACACACACACACACACACACACACACACACACACATATCCATGGATGGATGTGTGTGTGTGTGTGTGTGTGTGTGTGTGTGTGTGTGTGTGTGTGTGTGTGTGTGCGCGTGTGTGCGCGCGCGTGTGTGCGCGCGAGTGTATACCTCTCCTTTTCCCCCCCTAAGGTAAGTCTTTCCTCTCCCAGGATTGGAATGACTCCTTACCCTCTCCCTTAAAACCCACATCCTTTTGTCTTTCCCTCTCTTCCCCTCTTTCCTGATGAAGCAACTTTGGGTTGCAAAAGCTTGAAATTTGTGTGTGTGTTTGTGTGTTTTTTATTGTCTCTATCAACATACCAACACTTTCTCATTTGGTAAGTTACAGCATCTTTGTTTTTATATATACTTTTCCCATGTGGAATGTTTCCCTCTATTATACAAACAAGGCACCATGTGTTGGATTATAAAGGTTAGTGTGAGCAGTAAGCAATGTAGTGAGAATCGATATAATCATGTTTATAATATATATGTATATAAACAAGGTAACATGTGTTGGTTTATAAAGGTCAGTGTGAGCAATAAGCAATGTAGTGAGAATCCATACAAACAAGTGTATAATATTGATAAGCAAGCTGACAAGTGATGATTTATAAAGGCAAGTGTGAGCAATTATCAATGTAGAAAGAATCCATAGTTTGATGTGTGTAATGTATTCAAAAAGCAAGATGATGAGTGCTGGTTTATAGGGCCAAATGGAAGCATGTAAACAATATATATCGCAAACAGTTTTCGAACATTCAAAGAGGTGGATATAGATGATTTATAATCAGTTTTCTTATGACTGAAGGAATGACTAACAAGGGTAGTTTTCATTCACTACACAAGCAGCATGCAAGCAGTTCACATCCAATAGTAATGCAAATTTGGGTATAATAAAGAGGTTAATAGCAAATGTGCAAAATGAATGTTACGATATTCAAACAACTATGCGTATGACGAAGTTGTAATCATATATGAACTTCATATTGCAAGTTTTGATAGAGAGGATACAAGGTGCAGAGAAAGAGAGGAATGTGACCTCAGTAACTGTGTTTACGGTGAAGAAAATGTCATATGGCTAGGACTCGGCATTTGCCACATGCATAATGTGTAAAGAGAATGCATCTCTCTGAGTGTAGTAATCATAATATGTGACTGAAGAAATTCCAAACTGGCATAAAAAATTTCCAAATAAACGAATTGGTTTGTAAAAGGTATCAACATAGTCAGAATTCCTATAGGGTTTCAATTGTGTTATTTTTCTAAGCCCACATAGTTTCTTGAATTTTGGGTAAATGAACCTGTGTGTATTAGAGTGTGGGTTTGCATAAAATTCAAAAGGCCATATGCAAATATCAAAAAGTTTCTTAATTACACTATTTAATGCTTTGGATGTTGTGTAACTTCCTGCTTGAACTAAAACTCCAGTTTTAAATTGTATGAGTTTTATTTTCCTATCATGTCTCTGCTTTTTCTTGTGGCAATGATGATTCTTAGTTTCACTTACAATATCCTCTCTTTCAGTGTAAGATGTCTGTTTGCATGCTTGGAGTTCAGTGAGTTCACTAATGAGATAAGCAGGCTTCCCGTTGGTTGGTTGGTTGATTTGTGGGAGGGGACCAAACACCGGGTCATCGGTCCATTCGTGTTAGGGAAAGATGGGGAAAGAAATCGGATGTGCGCTTTCAAAGGAACCATCCCTGCATTTGGCTGAAGAGATTTAGGGAAATCATGGAAAACCTAAATCAGGGTGGACGGACACTGGTTTGAACCGTTGTCCTCCTGAATGTGAGACCAGTGTACTAACCACTGCGCCACCTCACTCAGTGGGTTTCCTGTTGTATAAAATTTCATTTCTTTTATTCAGTGTATCAAGGATTGTTTTGCCTATAGTCAGATTAAAATTCCTTGACAGTTGGCGTCTGTCACATCCCGCTACAGTGTGGTCACTTTGGTGGCTGGTTGCTGCTCGGTTATAGATGACACAGAAACACAGTGGGTCTCTTCACAAATGCTGTTAATGTGTAACAAATAATGATGTTAGAAGTGGCTGCCATGAGGTATGTCACAAATTTGAGATGTCTTATCAACAGCTTATCTTAAGTGACCACTGACTAATCTGCGCCAGACAACGTGTTATGTAGCCCTAGATTTACGCTCATGTCCTAACCTAACCAGAACATTGTGATGTGCAACATATGCAAGAAAATGGCAGCAACAATCTGCGGCAATACTAAAATCATGATCACTTTGTTCACAGCAATTACAGCTAACTTCTACAAGCAAACTCAAGACAGAAAAAATATCAATTTCACTGTCAAAAAGCGAACTGTATTTCCTCACTGTCATTGGTTACCTTATTCTGTCTTCACACTCGCTACACGAGCTGCCGCATTACCAACTGATGACCAATCCTGGTTGGCTCTTGGTTGCAGATTATAGGCAACAAAGGCAAACTCCAAACGAAAAACTCACTATTCAAATGGGAACTGCCCGAGATTCTTCAGTGTGCCCCTGCTTAAATAGTTCCAGCTCTGTAGTGCTGGAGAAGTTCTCTTGAATGATGGCACTAGATATAGAAGGTATTTGCATTGTCGATACAGGATATGCAACATGAATCGCCATCTGTGATATGACCTTTTCCACATAAACTTGTTGACGTAAGACTGTGGCTGCATTTACATGTTGCGCTAACTGATGACGTTACTTCAGTACCTGAGCCAAGCTGGTAATAGTATTTTGCAAAATCCAGATTCCAGTGTTTCTGAGTGATTTTTGTGCTTAATCTACCATCAAATGTTCCTGGAAATGAGTTCTAAGACAAAAAATTGCCTTTCTCGACCCGTGTCTACATAAAAACTTCATTTTCTGTACGAGAGGAATTTGTGTGGATGTTTGACCGGAACTCATCAAATACAGTGGAATGTCAGGTCTTAAATGGCTACACAGGATAATTGAAATGATGTGGGAGTCGGGACAAGTTCCATCAGACTGGACAAAAGCAGTACTCACACCAATCTTTAAACATGGAAACAGAAAAGATTGTAACAACTACAGAGGTATCTCTTTAATCAGCGTTGTGGGTAAAATCTTCTCAGGTATTGTTGAAAGGAAAGTGCGAGTATTAGTTGAAGGCAAATTGGATGAAAATCAGTGGGGGTTTAGGCCTCGTAGAGGTTGTCAGGACCAGATCTTTAGCTTACGGCAAATAAAGGAGATGTGTTACAAGTGGAACAGGGAATTTTATCTATGCTTCATAGATCTACAAAAGGCATATGAGTGGGTTCCTAGGAGGAAGTTATTGTCTGTTCTACAAGATTATGGAATAGGAGGCAAACTTTTGCAAGCAATTAAAGGTCTTTACATAGACAGTCAGGCAGCAGTTAGAGTTGACGGTAAATTTAGTTCATGGTTCAGAGTAGTTTCAGGGATAAGACAAGGCTGCAACCTGTCTCCACTGTTGTTCATATTATTTATGGATCATATGTCGAAAACAATATACTGGCTGGGTGAGATTAAGATATGTGAACACAAAATAAGCAGTCTTGGATATGTGGATAACTTACTTGTGATGGCAGATTTGATTGAAAGTTTGCAAAGTAATATTTCAGAGCTTGATCAGAAATGTAAGGACTATGGTATGAAGATTAGCATCTCCAAAACGAAAGTAATGTCAGTGGGAAAGAGATATAAATGGATTGAGTGCCAAATAGGAGGAACAAAGTTAGAACAGGTGGACGGTTTCAAGTACTTAGGATGTATATTCTCACAGGATGGCAACATAGTGAAAGAACTGGAAGCGAGGTGTAGCAAAGCTAATGCAGTGAGCACTCAGCTACGATCTACTCTCTTCTGCAAGAGGGAAGTCAGTACCAAAACTAAGTTATCTGTGCACCATTCAATCTTTCGACCAACTTTGTTGTATGGGAGTGAAAGCTGGATGGATTCAGGTTACCTTATCAATAAGGTTGAGGTTATGGAGGATGATTGCAGGTACTAGTAGATGGGAACAATGGCAGGAGGGTGTCCACAATGAGGAAATCAAAGAAAAACTGGGAATGAACTCTATAGATGTAGCAGTCAGGGTGAACAGGCTTAGATGGTGGGGTCATGTTACATCCATGGGTTCAGTAGTAGAGGGTAGCAGGAGTCGGGGTAGAGTGAGGAGAAGGTACCTGGATTCAGTTAAGAATGATTTTGAAGTAATAGGTTTAACATCAGAAGAGGCACCAATGTTAGCACTGAATGGGGGATCATGGAGGAATTTTATAAGGGGGAATATGCTCCAGACTGAATGCTGAAAGGCACAATCAGTCTTAAATGATTATGATGATGATGATGATGATAATGGTATGACCAGACTTTTTTGTGACGCTGTATATACACTGACAGAAAAAATCACAACACCAGGTAGGAGCTGTGCGACATAAACAAGGTTCGATACGCATGTTTCTACATTGGAAAGATGATATCTATTAAAATTTTGTGCCAGTAGCATAAGAGTGGAGCTAGGTTTACTTTAAATACAAGCTGCAATGGACATCAGTGCTACATTGCAGAAAGACTTGGTAGGAATGTTGCCACTGTACATGAGTGTGGGTAGTGATGATTATGAGAATGTACGGTTGCGTGAAGACCGGACTCTGGATGGCCACATGGCATTACCGAGTGTTCAATGTATGGCTCTGGCATATCGTACTACATCTAGTGACAAACTAGTAGTTAAAAATCTGTCACTTCAAGGACAGCTCAGAGCAAGAGGGCCTGTAGCGTGCATTCCACTGAACCCAAACCACCGCCATTTGCAACTGTCATGTCACGCGAGAGCACGTTGGAGGGCCAAGTGGACATCTGTTGTGTTTTATGACGAAAACTACTTTGGCCTCGGTATCGCCGTGTGTTGGTTAGCGGGTGCCCGATGAGGGCCTGCAACCAACCTCTCTGTGTGTTAGACACACTGACCTATACAAGGAGTTATGGTCTTGTGGCGGGATTTCGTATGACAGCACCCTGACTACAAAATTGGTATGTCAATCTTGGGATCCTACCTGTTTTGCTGCCAATCATGAACAGTTTTCCAATGTGTGTTTTCCAACATGTCACTGTTGTAAGCCGTATGCCCTACAGAGGGTCGACATTTTGCCTTGGCCTATTCAATCACCAGATCTGCTTCCAATCGAGCATGTGTGGGACATCATCGGACGACAACTCCAGTGTCATCCACTAACAGCATTATTGCCCGACCAAGTGCAACAAACATGGAACTGTGCCACAAACTGACATCCAGCACCTGCACAACACAATGCTTGTACTTTGCATTCTTGCATTCAACATTTTGGCAGTTACACCCATTATTAATGTATCAGCATTTCACATTTTCAATAGCTTATCTCGCTCTTCCATTAAGCTGTGATCTTGCAATGTTAATCACTTAATTACTTTTTGTTGCTGCAATTTTTTTTCGTCAGTATGTATCTCATTCATCTGACTAGGGAAACGCCCTGCCCCCCACACCAGATTCAGTGGTAAGATGGCCCATTAGAAACTGAACACAGATCAAGCTTGAAAACAAGAAGAGGGTGCACTGAACTGTGCCAAAGGGAGCACAAAAAATAGAAAAGTGCACAGAGCATGATTAACATGAGCATGATTGAGCGACATTGAATGACCATGACATTGTGGTCAGTGGTCACGGTGTTTCATTGTGAGTGGGGAGATCTGGGTTCTAATCTCCCTCATGAGCAGACGATGAGTGTAGCTTCTAGCTCACTTGACTTGGCTTAGTCCTGGCTCAAGCCATGACCGACCCAAGTTACTTGCAACCTACACTTGGCTTCTACTTTAGTCCACTTTGTTAAGTCTAATTCAATTACTTTCATTAAAAAAGCTATGTCTCACAACAAATTACTTAGGAAATTAATAAAAATGAATCTTTTTTCTTATCAAGTTCACTTTCTACAAAATAATTATTTTTTCTTACAAAAGGGGAACACAAGAAAATAAATTAAATATTCTTTTTTGTAAAAGGTGCAGATATAAAAAAATTAATTTATTGTCACAAAGAACAATTCTTACTAAAATCTTACTTGCTCTCCATTTCATTGTATTTTATTATTTAACCGGGCAGTTAGAATTAAACACAGAAAAATATTTTTCATTTATAGATTTGGATATTTTGTGAAGCGTGTTTGATAATCGTTGTTGTTGTTGCTGTCTACAGTCCTGAGACTGGTTTGATGTAGCTCTCCATTCTACTCTATCCTGTGCAAGCTTCTTCATCTCCCAGTACCTACTGCAACCTACATCCTTCTGAATCTGCTTAGTGTATTCATCTCTTGGTCTCCCTCTACGATTTTTACCCTCCACGCTGCCCTCAATTACTAAATTGGTGATCCCTTGATGCCTCAGAACATGTCCTACCAACCGATCCCTTCTTCTAGTCAAGTTGTGCCACAAACTTCACTTCTCCCCAATCCTATTCAATACTTCCTCATTAGTTATGTGATCTACACATCTAATCTTCAGCATTCTTCTGTAGCACCACATTTTGAAACCTTCTATTCTCTTCTTGAACAAACTGTTTATCATCCACGTTTCACTTCCATACATGGCTACACTCCATACAAATACTTTCAGAAACGACTTCCTGACACTTAAATCTATACTCGATGTTAACAAATTTCTCTTCTTCAGAAACGCTTTCCTTGCCATTGCCAGTCTACATTTTATATCGTCTCTACTTTGACCATCATCAGTTATTTTGCTCCCCGAATAGCAAAACTCCTTTACTACTTTAAGTGTGTCATTCCCTAATCTAATTCCCTCAGCATCACCCGACTTAATTCGACTACATTCCATTATCCTCATTTTGCTTTTGTTGATGTTCATCTTATATCCTCCTTTCAAGACACTGTCCATTCCGTTCAACTGCTCTTCCAGGTCCTTTGCTGTCTCTGAGAGAATTACAATGTCATCGGCGAACCTCAAAGTTTTTATTTCCTCTCCATGGATTTTAATACCTACTCCGAATTTTTCTGTTGTTTCCTTCACTGCTTGCTCAATATACAGATTGAATAACATCGGGGAGAGGCTACAACACTGTCTCACTCCCTTCCCAACCACTGCTTCCCTTTGATGTCGCTCAACTCTTATAACTGCCATCTGCTTTCTGTACAAATTGTAAATAGTCTTTTGCTCCTCATATTTTACCCCTGCCACCTTCAGAATTTGAAAGAGAGTATTTTAGTCAACATTGTCAAAAGCTTTCTCTAAGTCTACAAATGCTAGAAACATAGGTTTGCCTTTCCTTAATCTTTCTTCTAAGATAAGTCATAGGGTCAGTATTGCCTCACGTGTTCCGATATTCCTGCGGAATCCAAACTAATCTTCCCCGAAGTTGGCTTCTACTAGTTTTTCCATTCATCTGCAAAGAATTTGCGTTAGTATTTTACGGCCATGACTTATTAAACTGATAGTTTGGTAATTTTCGCATCTGTCAACACCTGCTTTTTTTGGTATTGGAATTATTATATTCTTCTTGAAGTCTGAGGGCATTTCGCCTGGCTCGTACATCTTGCTCACCAGATGGTAGAGTTTTGTCAGGACTGGCTCTCCCAAGGCTGTCAGTAGTTCTAATGGAATGTTGTCTACTCCCGGGGCCTTGTTTTGACTCAGGTCTTTCAGCGCTCTGTCAAACTCTTCACGCAGTATCGTATCTCCTATTTCAGATCTATCTGCATCCTCTTCCATTTCCACAATATCGTCCTCAAGTACATCGCCCCTGTATAGACCCTCTATATACTCATTATACCTTTCGACATTCCCTTCTTTGCTTAGAACTGGGTTTCCATCTGAGCTCTTGATATTCATGCAAGTGGTTCTCTTTTCTCCAAAGGTCTCTTTAATTTCCCTGTAGGCAGTATCTATCTTACCCTTCATGAGATAAGCCTCTGCATCCTTACATTTGTCCTCTAGCCATCCCTGCTTAGCCATTTTGCACTTCCTGTCGATCACATTTTTGAGACGTTTGTATTCCTTTTTGCTTGCTTCATTTACTGCAGTTTTATATTTTCTCCTTTCATCAATTAAATTCAACATTTCTTCTGTTAGCCAAGGATTTCTACTAGCCCTCGTCTTTTTACCTACTTGATCCTCTGCTGCCTTCACTACTTCATCCCTCAGAGTTACCCATTCTTCTTCTACTGTATTTCTTTCCCCAATTCCTGTCAATTGTTCCTTTATGCTCTCCCTGAAACTCTGTACAACCTCTGGTTCTTTCAGTTTATACAGGTCCCATATCCTTAAATTCCCACCTTTTTGCAATTTCTTCAGTTTTAATGTACAGTTCATAACCAATAGATTGTGGTCAGAGTCCACATCTGTCCCTGCAAATGTCTTACAATTTATGATTTTATGATTCTTGAACCAAGTGTTAGCTATAATTAAGTTATGCTCTGTGAAAAATTCTACCAGGCGGCTTCCTCTTTCATTTCTTAGCCCCAATCCATATTCACCTACTATGTTTCCTTCTCTCCCTTTTCCTACTGATGAATTCCAGTCACCCATGACTATTAAATTTTCGTCTCCCTTCACTATCTGAATAATTTCTTTTATTTCATCATACATTTCTTCAATTTTTTTGTCATCTACTGAGCTAGTCGGCATATAAACTTCTACTACTGCAGTATGCATGGGCGTTGTGGCTATCTTGTCCACAATAATGCGTTCACAATGCTGTTTGTAGTAGCTTACCTGCACTCCTATTTTTTTATTCATTATTAAACCTATTCCTGCATTACCCCTATTTGATTTTGCATTTATAACCCTGTATTCACCTGACCAGAAGTCTTGTTCCTCCTGCCACTGAACTTCACTATTTCCCACTATATCTAACTTTAACCTATCCATTTCCCTTTTTACATTTTCTAACGTACCTGCCCGATTAAGGGATCTGACATTCCATGCTCCGATCCATAGAACGCCAGTTTTCTTTCTCCTAATAACGACATCCTCTTGAGTAGTCCTCGCCTGGAGATCCAAATGGGGGACTATTTTACCTCCGAAATATTTTACCCAAGAGGACGCCATGATCATTTAACCATACAGTAAAGCTGTTTGCCCTCGGGAAAAATTATGGCTGTAGTTTCCCCTTGCTTTCAGCCGTTCACAGTACCAGCACAGCAAGGCCGTTTCGGTTAGTGTTACAAGGCCAGATCAGTCAATCATCCAGACTGTTGCCCCTGCAACTACTAAAAAGGCTGCTACCTCTCTTCAGGAACCACACGTTGGTCTGGCCTCTCAAGAGATACCCCTCTGTTGTGGTTGCACCTACGGTACGGCTATCTGTATCGCTGAGGCACGTCCATGGTTCATGGTGGGGAGGTGATAATCATTGTGAAATAACAATTATTAATCAATAATATAGTAACACCACTGTTAGAACTACGCACAATCATTATGAAATTACTATTATTATTCAACTAATAAAAAATTACATGAATCAAATTTTATACCAAATTAAAGAATAAAGTAAAAACTGTTCCAGTAAATTTTATGTCATTTATATGTGGTGAAATAACTTAAAGCTTATTAAATTTTTCATCTCTATACAGTATGTGATCAAAAGTATCCAGACACCTGGCTGAAAATGACTTACAAGTTCATGGCACGCTCCATTGGTAATGCAAGCCACCTCCATGAAAAACATGACCACACTATAGTAACACCACTGTTAGAACTACGCACAATGGCAAATGATGTTCACCGGGCATTCACCATATCTACACGCTGCCATCGGATCACCACATTGGCTCTGAGAACTATGGGACTTAACTTATCACCACATTGTGTACCATGATTTGTCACCCCACACAACGTTTTTCCACTGCTCCTTCGTCCAATGCTTCTTACACCAAGCGAGGCTTGTTTGGCATTTACCAGTGTGATGCGTGGCTTATGAGCAGCCACTGGGCCATGAAATCCAAGTTTTCAAACCTCCTACCCAACTGTCATAGTACTTGCAGCGGATGCTGATGCAGTTTAGAATTTCTGTTTGATGGTCTGATAGATGTCTGCCTATTACACACTACGACCCTCTTCAACTGTTGGCTGTCTCTGTCAGTCAACAGATGGGCTCGTCACTCTTACATCGGAAACACTGGACCTAGGAGTGTTTAGAAGTGTGGAAATCTCACCTACAGACGTATGACACAAGTGACAGCCAATCACCTGATCATGTTCAAAGTGTGTGAGTTGTGCGGAGCGCTGCACTCTGCTCTCTCACGATGACTGCTGAGATCACTAATATGGAGTACTTGGCAGTAGGTGGCAGAACAATGCATCTAACATGAAGAACGTATGTTTTTGGGGCTGTCTGGATACTTTTGATCATATAGTGTAAATGTAGGATCACATTTACTATTTGAAATGCAAAAAAATTACTGAATCACAAAATCCTCACAGAGTAAAAACTAAAAATGGAAGACAAGGAATCGAAGGTCTGTGCACAGTATGTAAAACTAAAAAGAGTAAGTTTATTTAAGAGATTTTGTAGGTGACGCTCTAAATAATCGTGAAGAAATTGTAAATGAATTTGGTGATTAATGGCAAGCTTATTTAGTTGAAAAGGATTTAGGTAATTTGAAAGGAATTTCAAAAATAAATAAAAATGTAAATATTTATTAACTGTAATTAATGTTTTTCCATAATTTGCTTGGGCAATTCCAGTTAAAGATAAAACAGGTAAGAATGTAGTTGGTGCTTTTGAAAAAAGGATTTGGAGATATAAATCCAAAAAATTTACAAACAGATAATGGTAAAGAATTTTATAATAAATATTTTCAAGAATTAATGAAAAAATATAATCTTAATCATTATTCAACTTTAAGTGAATTTAAAGCACCTGTCATTGAAAGATTTTGTAGAACACATAAAGAAAAGATATGGAAAACATTTGACTTACAAGAAAATTATAAATGGATTGATATAGTTTTGAAATGAATGATGAATACAATAAGACAAAACATTCAACTATAAAAATGAAACCAACAGAAGTTAATGAAAATAAATATAAAGCAACTGTTGTTGTAGCTAAAGTTAAAAATGAATTAGAAAAAGGTGAGAAAGTTAGAATCAGTAAGCTTAAAGGAATTTTTTAAAAATGATTTACTTCTAATTTGTCAACATAATTTTTTGAAATTGAATCTGATATCCATTCTAATCCATTGTTGTTGTAATTGTGGTCTTCAGTCCTGAGACTGGTTTGATGCAGCTCTCCATGCTACTCTATCCTGTGCAAGCTTCTTCATCTCCCAGTACTGCCTGCAGCCTACATCCTTCTGATTCTGCTTAGTTTATTCATCTCTTGGTCTCCCTCTACGATTTTTACCCGCCATGCTGCCCTCCAGTACTAAATTGGTGATCCCTTGATGCCTCAGACCATGTCTTACCAACCGGTGCCTTCTTCTAGTCAAGTTGTACCACAAAATCCAAACTGATCTTCCCCGAGGTTGGCTTCTACCAGTTTTTCCATTCGTCTGTAAAGAATTCAGAGTCCACATCTCCCACCTGGTTCCTAAATCTCTGTCTTACCATTATATAATGTATCTGAAACCTGTCAGTATCTCCAGGCTTTTTCCATGTATACAACCTTCTTTCATGATTCTTGAACCAAGTGTTAGCTATAATTAAGTTATGCTCTGTGCAAAATTCTACCAGACGGCTTCCTCTTTCATTTCTTAGCCCCCATCCATATTCACCTACTACGTTTCCTTCTCTTCCTTTTCCTACTGTTGAATTCCAGTCACCCATGACTATTAAATTTTCATCTCCCTTCACTATCTGAATAATTTCTTTTATCTCATCATAAATTTCATCAATTTCTTCATCATCTGCAGAGCTAGTTGGCATATAAACTTGTACTACTGTAGTAGGTGTGGGCTTCGTGTCTATCTTGGGCACAGTAATGCGTTTACTATGCTGTTTGTAGTAGCTTACCCGCACTCCTATATTTTTATTCATTATTACACCCATTCCTGCATTACCCCTATTTGATTTTGTATTTATAACCCTGTATTCACCTGACCAGAAGTCTTGTTCCTCCTGCCACCGAACTTCACTAATTCCCATTATATCTAACTTTAACCTATCCATTTCCCTTTTTAAATTTTCTAACCTACCTGCCGGGAGAGCTGACATTCCACACTCCGATCCGTAGAACGCCAGTTTTCTTTCTCCTGATAACGATGTCCTCCTGAGTAGTCCCTGCCCGGAGTCCCGAATTGGGGACTATTTTACCTCCGGAATATTTTACCCAAGAGGACGCCATCATCATTTAATCATACAGTAAAGCTGCATGCCTTCGGGAAAAATTACGGCTGTAGTTTCCCCTTGCTTTCAGCTGTTCGCAGTACCAGCACAGCAAGGCCGTTTTGGTTAGTGTTACAAGGCCGGATCAGTCAATCATCCAGACTGTTGCACCTGCAACTACTGAACTGGCTGCTGCCGCTCTTCAGGAACCACACATTTGTCTGTCCTCTCAACAGATACCCCTCTGTTGTGGTTGCACCTACGGTATGGCTATCTGTGTCGTTGAGGTACTCAAGCCTCCCCACCAACAGCAAGGTCCGTGGTTCATGGGGGGAAGTCTAATCCAATAACATATAAATTAAGAGATTTAAATGGTGAAGAAGTAAAAGGAAATTTTTATAAATATAAATTATGGGAAAGAAAATGTTCTCATGTATGCGTTGTTGAAAAAGTTTTAAAAAATGGAGGAGTTAAAGTTTATTTCAAATGGTTAGGTTTTGATAAGTCACATAATACTTGGATATATAAAAGTAATGTAACTTCATTAAAGTTCAGTCTGGTGAACATTTGTTATATCATTTATCGACTGTGGTTATTTGTGTCCTATACTATTACGATACTTCACATGCAGAGAATCCTCAGATTTTCTTCCATCCTTTGTATTAAATTTATTGAGTTGGGATTGTACTCAATCTTAACAATTCTTCACAGTTTGAATGTTTAACTATAATTCCATAGAACCGTCTAACCATGTTTTTAAGTTATTTCTTTGTATTCTAACGACATAATAATGATATTCACAATAATCATCAAATGATTTAAAAGAAGAAACATATGTCTGAAATTAGTACTATTAGTTGGTACAAGAACATGTGGTTGTATTTTTTAATCTTTCTCATTGATTTGTTTTTATGATTGCTGATTTTGTTGTTCAATATTCAATGGCTACTTGTTAGCATCAATAGTTTCCTAATCTTTTGTATAATTAAAAAATCATAAAATATATCCTCTAGTGTCATATAACGATGTTTAATTTTGTTAGCAGCTTTAGTTCTTAAACTCATTATGAGTTTCTTAAAATTCTTAATGGATACTAAAAACCGTATTTTTTATTTAAAGTATTTGGTGTTATTTGTTTGATTTCATTCTGTATGTATTCATATGTTAAAGCCAATTGGTCACTATGTTTTATTTCTTATAATCTAGATTTAATGCATTTAAGGATCATATAAAATGAAATTTGATTTTATTTAGTTTATTAAAATCAGTGCCCCATTTGGGTGGGGGTAATGGAATAGCAAGTTTAACATAACACAAAATTTCGGTGGTGATGAACACATCCTTTTTTCAGACAGTCGAAACCAAATATCTGTAAAACATGAACACAAATTCAGTTGATAATATTTTTAGTAATAAATTCAAATATATTCAGCCTAGGTGTTTTTGAACTAGCGACAACTACGTTAGATGTACTTGGAATTGGCTCCATTTAATAGAAAGCTATTTTAATGTATAAAATTCTATAATGCTGATTCTGTGATAAATGTTTATGATTTTTAATTACCTCTTACGCCCTGTAAATCGCTGGAGTTAAAAGCATCTTCATGTCTTCATATTTTAATTTATCATCAGCATCTACACTTTTGCGAATTGCTTCATTACTATCTTTATACTGTAATATTTTTATTTAAAAATGGAGTATTCTCTTTATCAGTTATCACAAGTACTTCTTTACTGTTATAAACAAACTGTTATAGATTCATTGCAGCATTACATGTGCTTGCAATTGGCACCATTAATAAAAATGATTTCTATTAGATTTTTTATTTTTTACATTAAAAAAAGACAATCGCAATTTAGTCACGAATATAATTATTTCCATTAGCTTTAAAACAGTCCAAACTGGACGAATTTAAATTTTTTAAAAAATTGAATAAAAATTACTTCTTAAAAAAATGGTGTGTCTAAATAGTTTAGAAGTCAAGGAATTAAAAGTTACAGCATAAGAATTAGGACTTAAAGGATATTGTAAACTGAGGAAAGAACAATGTACTGATCTTAATAAATGAATAACAAAACGTGAAGAAGTGAATCAGTTGAAACTAAAGAACAATAACTTATTCAAATGTAGTATCTCTTTTTTTTTTAAAAAATAGGTTTATAACGGTTACATGTATTGTGTTTGACAAATGAAACATACAGTGAAATAGTTGTTGTTTATATTACAAACGGAAATCCATTTTCTGAATTTGAATGGAAATATTTAATTTCAAGACAGAATAACGTACCATAAAAAATCATGAAAGAATTTTATGATAAATTAATTTGTGAATATATAGGAAGAAGTCATAAAATATCATAAGATTTTATAACAGAATGATCAATCAGACAGGAATAATTTATTAATGGATAGAATTCCAGGCTAAAGAAAACTTGAATCTTAAATCTGTGTACCAAAAAAAAAGTTATCTGAAGATTTTATAAGAGAATTCCAAGATAAAGTAAATTGAGTTTCTATCTCATTAAATCATTAATTATCTATAGATTTTATAAGAGAATTTCAAGATAATATAAACTGGGATGATGTATCACATAGACAAGTATTGTCTGAAGATTTTGTTAGAGGATTTCAGGATAAATTAAATTCAGAGGAAGTATCATCCAATCATAAACTGACTGAAGACTTTATGAGAGAATTTCAAGATAAATTATATTGGAGGAACATATCATCTCTTCAAAAATTTATTCATGCCTTTAGGAGATAATTTCAAGATAATTAAACTGAGGTTATATATCAACATATCAAAAATACCTGAAAAAATTTTAAAAGAGTTTGAACGCAAATTACATTGGGTTTACCATAGCTTGAGATCAAGAAATAACTGGAGATTTTATAAGAGAATTTCAAGACAGATTAGATTTGAATGGTATATCAAGTGATCAACCATTATCTGAAGATTTTATAATGGAATTTAAAGATAAAGTTGACTGTGAATAAATTTCAAAATATCAAAAACTTTCTGAATATTTCATACAAAAAAATTTAAACCATGTGGAATAATGGAACAGTCTGGAGGTTGTGAATGTTCTAAATGCTTAGTAATGAAAATTATCAATTTATAAAATCAATTTGCTATCATATTTTTCATAAAGATTGTATTGACAAATGGTTAACAGAACAAAGAACTTGTATTTATTGTAGATGTGTTATAAAAAAGAAATAAACTAAATTTGGATGAACAGAAATTATATCATTAATGAATTGTTCTTGACATTTAATCATTTAAAATATAAAAAAATTATGCCAATAAATAATTCTTACAATTTCTTTCAATCATTGATATAATTTTACTTAACTGGGATTCATTAATGAATTGTTTTTGATATTTAATCATTTAAAATATAAAAAAATTATTCCAATAAATAATTCTTACAATTTCTTTCAATCATTGATATAGTTTTACTTAACTGGGATTGTAATTATCTCTTAAGATACCTACAGAATTAGGATGTCTATCTTCAAGTCTGCACAGTTGTTTTTTTAAATTTTTTGTTGTGTTGTAATTGCACAATAAGTATATTCACAATCATTGTCAAATAATTTTAAAAGAATAAAAGCTGATCTTAAATTATCATTAACCATTTGAGGAAAAACATGAGGTAATAATTTATTTATTTCTTTGTTTCTTCATGTAAACCTTCTATGCCTCTAACGACTACTTCATTCAAATTTTGAATGTGATTTACTCGAATTTTATTTAAATTTTTTAAGTGTGTTATATGACCCTCATACATCTCTTTTTTAATTTTATGTGCTCCATCTTTTCGAAATGATGGTAAAACTTCCTCATTAGTCTAATCTTGTAAATTTTCAACAAAATTTATTTTGGAACTCATAACTAAGGAATATAGGCCAGGTTCATTAATAAATTTTGTTTGAAGGTGTAAGAGGAACGAATTGTTCCCCTTTAAATTTTTATAATTAATGCAATGTTTCTTCTAAGATGATCTCTAATTGAATCGGCTGGAGCTAAAAAGCATAAAGACTAAACGTGAATATTTTGTTTTGTTGAGCATTGTGATTTACTTGGACAACATTCTGCAAACTGCATTGAAAACTATTAAACTTGTACTGTGGGTTAGGTGTGCAGAGCAGGAAAGCATTAAGTCATGGACTTATTACTTTTCAGCTCCGTGTCTTTGTGCATGTTGTTAAGAGCTGCTTCCCATGCCAATCCTCCTGTGTTGTTTCATATTTATTCATTTGTTGTTTGATTCTAGTGCCAAAGTCGTTCTTATCCTATGTAGTCCAAAAGAAAAAGAAATGATTCTACTCACAAGAAAAACGCAATAAACACAGTAGGTATGGCTTATATTAACTGCAGCAGAAAACATGTGAGGAAAGAAAACAGGAGAGGACTGCGGGTGAGCACGATAGATCAATATTGACAATAATAAGTTTGTTACCACTCTATCTTTTCCCAAATCTGAAGTAGTCATGCTGATGTATTCTGTATTGTTTTCTAATATCTGTCATAGAAGACTTGATTTAATAACACATTGTTAAACAATCGTGTTGATTGTAGGTGCCAGAGAGGCTGTTTCAAGAGAATCACTGACAGTGAGAGAATTGATATCTTTTCGAACTTCATGACCTCCCAAACAAAGATGCTCAAGATTTGTATCTATCCGACCTCATTGAAGTTTACGAAGAAATTGGTTTAAAAATATTACTGCAAGATTTACAAAAATAGATGGAATATATCAAAGTTGTAGTACAAGATGGCGTCGCGTGTAGAAGTGTGTATAAATAGTTCCACGGTAAACGGCTACATATCGAGTATAAATTGTATACAGTGCAATAACTACATCGCGAAAGGTATCCAGTTATGTGCAGTGTCGCAAAAATGGATTCATACAAAGTGTTTCGCGGGAACGGAAGAATGGGACGCGAAATGTGACTGTGGCATGGAATGCTGCGATCTACTAACGGTAGCTTTGTCAAGATACGATAACTGTATAGAAGAAAGTGTTACTACATTGCTTCAGCAAGACCTTGTGCTAGCAAATCGTTACGTAAATAAGTTAGAGGAACTGATAAAGCAGCGGAATTATGACGATTTAAAAAAACGAGTGTAATGAAAACATACCGGCGATTTTCGTTTCAAACAAAACTTCTGCTAGTAGTAAACGAAATCTTTCTGGTGGTATGACATCGTCAGTAAATAGAGTGCAAAGAAAAACGGGTAATAAAGACATGACAGGACGAAATGTGAACTCAAAAAATAAGACACGTGAAAGTGAATCTAGATCATCTGTGTGTTCTAACGAGAGAAATGTTTCTCCAAAGTGTACTATAAAAACGACGGAACGATGGCACCTGGAGAACAACAAATATCAAGTCTGTGTATTAGGTGATAGTCATGCAAAGGGTGTGGCACAAATAATAAATGATCGGCAGTCGCAATTCAGAGTAACAGCCATTGTCAAACCTGGTGCTCCCCTTAATGAAATAGTAAATAATTGTGAAAACTTAGTTAAGACTGGAACATGCTGTGTGCTAATAGGTGGCGCAAATGACATATACAAAAATGAAAGCCAACTAGCGACAAGGGCACTTCAAACAACTCTAAAAAAGCTGTCAGATCTTAATTTAAAGGTTCTCGTTGTAAGTGTGCCACATAGACATGATCTAATCGAGGAATCATGTGTAAACAAAGAAATAAAGTCAACAAATAATAAATTCAGGAAGATCTGCTGTGCTTTTAAGTGTGCAACTTTTGTTGATGGAAACAGCTCAGTGAGAAATAATTTCACGAGGCATGGACAGCACAGGAACTATTATGGAAAAAAGATGATGGGTGAAAAGATACTAGAAGAAATAAGCCGCATAACAGTAGAAAAGTTCCCTAAAATCCCACTCCAAATGAGGACAGAAGCAGAAGAAATGAAAACCTTAACAAGAGCAACATTTGCTGAAGCACTAAAAACATCATCATCTGCTATTGTAAATATTAAAATGTCATCAGCTGCCACAGCTAGTATAAACAATCAATCAGCATCATCAACTTCAAGTAGGAAAAGCAACAGAAACAAGAAACCTGTGGTACAACAGGATTTTTGGTATCCAGCCATAATGAAAAGTCCAAGATAACAGTGTTAAACGAAAGGAGAAATACCACCAGTGCTCACTCCCCTGTTCTGAAGATTATGACTCTAAATGTGTAGTGCCTCAAGAACAAATATTGTGAACTTGAAATAGCAGTAAGTAACACCCAACCTGATGTCTTGTGTATTACAGAACATTGGTGTAAGGACCCAGAAATTAACAGTATTCATATTAATCCATTTAAACTGGCAAATAATTATAGTAGGAAAATTGCAAAAGGTGGTGGAGTCGGTATTTACCTTAGACAAGAGTTAGAATTTAAAAAGAGATGTGAAGCAGAGAACTTAAGTATTGAAAAGTTTTTTGAAGCAGGTGCTGTCCAGCTATATGGCCTGATGAAAAAAGTCATAGTCATAACAGTGTATAGGTCACCATGTGGAAACATAGAAGTCTTTTTTGATAAATTAGAATTGTTGCTAAATACTATTTACAAAAAAGAAACTGTGATTATTCTTTGTGGTGATTTCAATATTAATCTTCTATTTGAAAGTCAACAAAAAAGGCAATTTTTGGACATATTAAAGAGTTTCAACATGTCCCCACACATAAACAATTCAACTAGAATAACAAACACCTCCAATAGCCTCACAGATAACATTTTCTCAAATATGTCAGAAACTGACATAGAGGTAACAAACATAGATTTAGGATTGTCTGACCACAATGCTCTCACCATTGAAATCCCTTTAAGGTCAAAGGAAGATAAAGGTGTAAATAATATTTACAAAAGAAACTTCTCTGTGGACAGCTGTCATCAGTTCATAAGTATCTTAGAAAATGAAAATTGGTTAGATGTTTTGAAACAGTCAAGTACAGATGAGGCATATAGTGTATTTGCATCGATTTATATGATGAACTTTGAGATGTGTTTTCCAAAGAAACTGACCAGAGTCAAGTCTACTGGATACATAAAGTCAAGTTCTTGGATGACTCTTGGAATTAAGAAATCATGTGAAAACATGAAAAAACTGAATTCAGAGTTGAGGGAGTGTACAAATATTGATTTTATAGAATATGTAAAGAGGTATAGGAAAATATACCGCAGAGTAATTGCAAATGCAAAGTTATTAAGTAATAATATGGAAATAAAACAGTCCAGAAATAAAACTAAAATAGCACGGGAAATTGTGAGAAAAGAAACCGGGGTACCTACCAAAGACAAGGATATTATTCTAAAAGATGAGGAGAATAAAATGGTAGATAAATATGCCATGCCTAATTATATAAATAATTACTTTTTAAATGTACCTCAGACATTAAGCAGGAATCTTGGGGAGCAGATTAAGATGGAAGCACCCAAGGCAGCCAGCAGTATGATGGCAGTTCCAACGAACGAAAAAGAAGTTTTAAAAGTGATTAAAAGTCCGAAGTCCAAGATGTCAGCTGGAGTAGATGAGGTGCCAATAATATTAGTAAAGAAAACAACTAATCAGATAGCGAAACCATTAACGCACATAGCAAACTTGTCAATGGCTGAGGGCGTGTTTCCACAAAAACTGAAAATTTCTAAAGTCATTCCCCTGTTGAAAAAGGGTGATAAACTTAAAATAGAAAACTACAGACCTGTCTCACTCCTTCCAACTTTCTCTAAAGTTTTAGAGATACTAATGAAATATAGAGTCACACATTATCTTAATATGCACAATCTGATAAACAGTAATCAGCATGGATTTCAAGCTGGGAGAAGTACCGAAACAGCTGTACTAGAATACACAAAAGAAATAATCACTAAATTGGAAGAGGGAAATAGTGTACTTGGGATAAATCTAGATTGTCAAAAGCCTTTGACACTGTTGACCACAGCATACTTTTGAAAAAGCTTGAAGCTATAGGTATCAGAGGACAGGTAAAAAAATGGTTTGAGTCTTATCTGGAAAAGAGGATGCAGGTGGTTGAAATTACAGCACCAAATATTAATCAAAAAATTAAACTAAGATCAGATCCAAGGGAGGTCACAGTAGGAGTACCTCAAGGAAGTGTATTAAGCCCCTTGCTGTTCCTCATTTACATTAATGATTTTCAGGTGTCAGAGAGAAAAGCTAGAATCATGTTATTTGCTGATGATACTAGTTTAATAGTTAGTGATATGAAGCAGTCATTGCACAGTACTGTGGACCATGTCCTACAAGATATACAAAAATGGTTTAGTGCTAACAAGCTAACACTGAATGCAAAAAAAAACTAATTATGTGCAATATGGAAAAATAAGTGAACAGGACGACCTAAATCCCACCATGGAGGGCAAACAACTTGAAAGAGTACAGTGTGCAAAATTCCTGGGTATGCACATTGATGAGAAGATTAATTGGAAGGACCATGTGGTGAACTTAGCACTAAAACTAAATTCAGCATGTTTTGTGCTTAGAATAATTTCAAGAGTTTGTAGTAATGACTGTACCAGATTAGTATATTTTGGCTATTTTCAGTCCATTGCATCCTAAGGGATAGTATTCTGGGGAAAACAAATTGTCGTCTAAATGAGATTTTCAAATTGCAAAAACGTGCTATTCGGATAATGACCCACAGCCCACCTCAAACACATTGTAGGCCCCTTTTTAAAGCATTGAAAATTTTAACAATTCCATCATTATACATTCTGAAATGTCTGTTGGTGATCAAAAGAAATCAGGACAAAATGAAAACCAATACAGACTGCCATAATTACAATACACGACAATGTAAAGATCTCCACATACAAGCTGTAACAAGGACCCTAAGCCAGAAACATGTATGTAATCAAGGCATCAAACTTTTTAATGCACTACCAAAACATATCAAAGAGCTGGAAAATGAGGATAAATTTAAAACTGTTCTAAAGAACCACATGCTTGACAAATGCTATTACAGCATAAGTGAATATCTCTGCGCAACTGTATAAAATATATGTTTAAGTTAATGTGACAAATGAAATTACATCAGTGCATAATAAATTATGTTATAAAAACACTTATTAGTTGTATATTGTATTAAACATAAGATAGATTAGAATGAATTCAGCACCGATACAAATTTTGTAAAGATATTATATAGTTGTTAAAATGTACCCTGACAAATCCTATATCACAAATGTGATAATTGGGATGATAATAAATAAATAAATAAATAAAATACTTGTTGACAATATGATATATATGACAAATTTACAAAAATTGTAATCAATTTTGGGATATCAAAAGTCAATATCTAGTACAGGATTATATAAATACTTTTTAGTAAATGGTGTAGTCAACACTTACTCAGATGGAATATTTTTATTCTTTGATTAACTCTTCTAACAACAAACAAAGCATTCTTCTGTCAAATGCAAATTTTGTAAATATTTTAGCACTGAGATGTCAACTGATAATTTTATTTCGCAGAAATATACAGAAGATGGATAAAGTAAGATGTGTAGGCAATGTGTAAATTAATATCATGTAAAAATTTATGTCAGTAAACGAATTCCTTGGGTATGTGGAAAAATATTTCTAAATATTACTATAAAACTGATTTAAACGAAATCCATGTGAAGTATATTCGAAAATATTATTATTGATGAATAATGATGAAAAACAAGGATCTGAAACAAATTAAAAAATATGTAAAACTTGTCAAGAGATTAAAAGTTGTTTCTATGTTAATACATCAATTAAGATAAATACAATATTGAATGTACAAAATGTACTTTGGAATATGTGAGGAAAAACAAAAGAGAATTATCTCATACTTAAAATTTAAATATGTAATAAATAAGGATTTTTACTGGTGAAAATCTAATGAATTTTATTTCCTGTAAATAGAAAGCGCAAATGGAGAAATTCACGACTGTTCAACCTTGTGATTATTGTAAAAGAAATAATTTATGAAGTTCTTGAAAATTAAATAAAGTTGATGTAATTATATTTATTTGTGCACATCGTCTAATGTGAGGTGGAAGTGTTTGGAAATAATTAACTTTTTACAAAACTGGAAGTGATGATCAAATTTTTCAAAATAATGAGTCTAAACCGTTGAAATAAATATTTCCTTTTTCTACCTTGGTGTTTGCGAAATAGAAGACTAGAACTAACAATGAAAAATTATTTCCTTTGTACACTGGTTTATTTGAGAAACCAAGAGACAGAAGAAGAGTTCGTAATAATCTAGTTGATAATGCATTTGTAAACATATTACAAACTGTAAATTTTGAAAATAATATAAACTTAATTAAACCTAATCATTTCTTGACTGTAGTAAAACCGAAAATTAAGAAAATGCTAAAGGATAGTTTATAAATACACTGCAGATTGAAAGTAACTTTTAAATGTGTTTCTCTGTATTAATACATACAGAGGTCTGAACTCAGATCTTCCGCTTTGCAGTCCAACACCGTGATCACATAACCACAATGTCGTGGGTCTTCTAAGTCACTCGATGTTGCTCATCTTAAGTTTTGACCATTTACCGTTTCTACTTTGCTTAATTTTCATAGTTCAGTACACCTTCTGCTTATTTTCATACTTGGTCTGTGTTCAGTTTTTGACAGGGTATCCACCGGGCAGATCTGAGGGAGTGAGGGGGTGGGGGTGCTAAGTGGAGTTTCCCTCGTGAGTAGCGAAACGTCGTGCTTATTTGCAAACGCTGGAAATCACGCTCTTCGAGAACTTAAGCTGATATACGCGTTTATCGACATCTCCTTCGCTGCCGTCGTCTTTGGAGCATAACTCGTCGCGTAATCCGCAAATACTCCTACGTAACGAGGAAGAAGACATGAGGCAGATATATTGCGTGTGTGATAAAGACTTGAAATAGGGGCAAACATCCACCTACGTACTGTAGGTAGCCAACAGCAGTGCCAGAAAGCACTGGGCAATCTGAATTAAAAATCCTGCATAATCCGAACATTGTTTTGATGATATTTATTGCCTAAATTAAAAAAAATGCGTATTCCCTCCAAGAAGGTAATTGATTAAAGAGAGATTCTAACTTTTAATGTTTATCAGAAACTAATTCTTTTACTGGTGCAAGCAAAGCGTTTGCTATATTTACAGGGTTGCTGTAAAACATAGTATTCACTAGGTGTTTGATGATGAGAGGAAATTGTTCAGCTTGTGAGATATGATGGAAGAACTTAAATTATAATGAGGAGAAAGAGCTAGGTTTTGAAAGAAAAGCAAATTTAAGAACAAATGGGTTTCTATACAAAATATTGCAAAAGATGGAAGAAAGAACATTGAAGTAGTAGGTATTACTTCGATGTTCTTTCTTTCAAAGAGAGCAAATAAGATATCTAATTCGCAGAAACCAAATGAGGAACGAACTGCATAAAGCTTAAATCTTGATAGGACAGAAATGTGGTAGAAGACCTAGGAAGAGGAGGATGTTATACTTTAAGATACTTAAAAGCAAAGCAACTCTACTGAAAAGTGAATAGCACTACAATAATTTTGGCAGTAGAAGACGGAAATGGAAAGAAAAATGCAAACAAGAAAAAAATCTGTGAGCGGAAGATTTATGTCGAAGAATACCAAAAATAAATAACTTCCCAGCAGTCTTTGTGAAGTATCCTCCCTGCCTCCCATCGATTAATCACTAGACCTTAGATTGTGTTTCTGAATAGGTCTTGGAAATGACATTGGTTCTAAAACAAGCCCAATCCAAGAGGGTATGTGTACATCTTACTGTCGCAAGTGACAACGTCCTTTTTGTAGCTTTATAATTTTAAACTCGTGATTAATTAATAATATAGCATTAGCTGTGTAGAACACGTTAGCAGTGAAGTGATTTCCGGTGCTCACATACCGTTTGCAGTGGCGTACCAACTATTTTTTAGCCATTACAGTTGATGGTAAGCAAACTTATTCACTGATATATCGCCTATTTTTTTCAGAAAAATCATGTGTTTATCGATAGTGTGGGGAGCTCTTACGCACTTAGAGCTATGTTGTTCTTCAAAGAGAAACAATATACTAAAATTAAAAATTGTAAATATGGACCCAATTTCATAGAGCCTGTTTCTTCGAAATAATTGCTTACCTCCAGTTTTGAAGCGGATCTCACATAGCTCGGCATATATTAGCTATACTTTTCTCTGAGACCACTTAAGGCATATCAGCCACTGATAGTCATCTTATTATTATTCTACTTTGTTAGAAAAAAAGTGCATGGCATGTTAATGGAAAAAAGAAATTCATAATTTCGTTGAAAAGAAGGCATTTCACTTGTGTCTTTTTTTGCTTCAAAAAATTTATATGCGATTTTCCAAACGTAGTTTTCCTTTCCACAGTTCGCGAAACGTTTCAATACATCAGTGCGCTTAATTTTCCCATTCCTGTCTTGATGAACATGAAGAAGGTGTGGACGGCTGAGTCTCGACTGTGTCAGTGTCGATATGAGTAAAGTTTTAAGTCGTCATAAGGCGCTGAAGGACATCTCAGAGGAAGCTGTCGAAATTGCAGCTGTCATAATCCCAGTGATCAGGCGAATAACTCCCTGAAATAGTTTTTTGACCCTATCACGCTTAGCAATAAGTTGTCTTCAAATAGAAGATACATTACACGACTGTACACCAGTCGGAGTGGTTCGCAGCATTTTGAGCTGTGCTTGAAACTTGCCCACGTTGAGGTCTGTTGTGCGTACTCCAAGCAACTCGACCAAACTTCGTGTAGATGTAGGACTTCTTTGAGTGGAATAGTCGCTTTAGATTCCGTTGCCTGAATCTTTAGTAACTCTTATTCAGAATAAGATCAAATATTTCAAACACGTCTTTCTTAAATCTTCGTTCATGAGACAATCATGAGGATCAGAATATATTTGAGTTGCAATCTAGCTGCATTTTCTTGGTTGTGAGTTACACTGCTGGAAAAGCATGCAACATCGTCAAAGACTGTGTACAGTGGCACACGGTACAATGTGTGCATTTTGAGGGGCTGTAGTGTTAGTTATTCTCTTGTCACGGTCATCGATGATCAGACTGCGCTCCGGCGGGTTGTCTGTGCACCCTGTGTTTTCGACATACAGTACGACAGAATGCTTTTAAGCCAGCTATAGCACTCACACGACAAAGTCAATACAAACCACCAAGGACACAAACATAAATACATAAATAACATGGACAAGAGGAAAAAATCACGGAAAAACATACGTAATAACACCATATATTGGCAAAATGTACGGAAAGCTCGATAAAATATTTAAAAAGACGAATGTGAAAATGGCGTTCAATACCAATAACATTTTACAAGGGAAAATATAAGTAGGAAAAACATACATTCTAAATTGCCCGAACCCAGGAATTTATAAAATCTCGTGTGGTATTTGTAATCAACTAACTAGAGCACACTGCAAAAAGAGGTAGAAACTTCTCAATTAGATTTAAAGAATACACGCGAAATTGAGAAAGTAATCAGTCCGCATTACTTCGACTTACTTGATGATAATCAGAAAAAAGAGCAAATAGAACATGCAATGAAAATTCTACAGTGTTTATCCAAAGGAACCATTACGAACGTTTCGGAAGAACGCGAAACCTACGAAGACGATTTCCAGACAAAATTCTTAATGAACAAACTGAACTAGAGCACAAGCAATATTTAAAAAAGAAAGCTTTATTGATTTCCTAAAAGAAAAAGGATAATTTTTTGCACGATGCCCAGAAATAAATCAAAGTGGTAGAATGCTCAACACAAACTACATGTTCTAGTCACATTAATGTGACCACCGCTTATGTTCGACGTCAGCGCCTAATAACCATTCACAGACGGGAGGTGGCAGCACTAGCGATGGAAGGAATACAAAGTATATTTTTTTGTGGGGGGGGGGGGGGCGGGGGGACGCGTGAAACACTGCAGTTGTTGTCGTAATGTGGAAACGGTGCGATTTATTTGAAGTCAAAAGGGCATGATCATTGGCTTTCGGGCCAAGGGTGAAAGGGCAAAACTGCACTACCCAAAACCGACGCCAAGGCAACTGTGGTCCACCACGGACCATGGGTGGTAAGGGTCAACGACGGCTGCGGAGGTGTATATTGGCGAAAAGACGTGTAACTATTGAGCAACTGACCGCTCAGAAGAACCAAGGAGCTATCAACAGTTTCTCATCATCGACAGTTCAGTAAACCTTGGTACGTATGGACCTCTAGCGGGAACCCGGTTCATGAACACATGCTGTGTGCTGTTCATCTGCTACGAAGGCTGGAATTTGCACGCCGATATAGCACTGGGATGTTCACTGACTGCCGACAGGTGGCCTTTCGCGATGATTCACGTTCTATGCTCTATTGGGCCGATGGCATGTACGGCGTGAAACGTCTGAAAGCAAACGCCCTACAACAATCGTCAGAAGGATTATGGGCTGGGAAATGTTTTCATGGCATTACTTGGGTGATCTAGTCGTTCTGTAAGGCAAAATGGATCAACACAAGGACGCATTTACCCTTGTGGACCAAGTTCACCCCTATATGCAGCTTGTTTTCGATACGATGGCATCTACTAGCAGGACAATGCAACCAATGTGAGCTCACAGTATAAGTGCGTGGTTCGAAGAGCAACAAGAGGAACTTATCGTACTCCCCTGGATAATGGTGAACATAGGTGACCACTTCGATCGGACTGTCCGCGCCATGGGTCCTCAGCCGAGAAATCTAGTGCAGTTGCCCATGGCACTGGAGTCGCCATAGCTCCATATCCTCGTCAGTACCTCCCAGATCCTCACTGACTCTCTTTCCGCACGTCTCGCAGAGGTCTGCACCGTAGATGTTAGCTATTCAGGCTTTTGGCAGTGTATATCTCTGCACAACATAGACGCTTAGAATAATACGATCTTTGTCAGTAGCTGTTATCACTGAAATTCTGTGAATATAAATTTAATTCAGTGTAAATATATATGTCTTACTGGAGTGCTTTATGTTGTCAAACGAACGTAAGTGGAAGTAAAAAAGTATACACAATACATAAAGTTCAGACAAACTTCAACAGCATAAAACGGAGAAGCAATCTCAACAGACACTCCAAGACACTGTACTGTGACCCATGAAACGTAAATATCTACCAAAATAAACGAAAGCCGTCAAACTTATATTATCACAGTTTATACAAAAAACAGGGTATTGTATATTGCAGGATTATCTGGAAATGGCAAATTGCCAAACAAGACTCATCGTATGTGAATCAGGAGATAATAAAATCAGTGTGCAGCAGAAAACGGAAAAAATACTTAACTGTCATGCACAATGAACTTTCAAAAGTACAAATACAAATCCATTACCCCCCTCCCCATCCCCCCTCCCCAAATGTTCAACGTTGAGAGTCAGAATAACGACTGGCTATCCTTGTCTCCTTCTTCTTGGTGCAAGAAAAGCACAGATTAGCACGGCGCTTCAGCTTAATATTATTTTAGTTGAGTGAAGTTTATTATTATTATGGTATGCTCATGTTATTTACTGATCTTGTAACGTAAGAATAAAATCGTCAGTGTTCGCAAAATTTTAGCCCAGAATTTGCAAAATTCTTAATTTAGCTAGTTAATGTAAGGCAAACGCTTATATAAGAACATCGACAGTGTCCGGGGAGATCTGGCAAGGAGTCGCCAAATTCGTATTTGAGGTAACAGTAAAGCATTCAGCATACCCGTGGGATGCTAAGATCTGAATACGGCAGTAGGAATGCATTTCGAGTTTATGGGGAGATAACGATCTTATCTCAAGATTACTGATAAGGACACCTAGTGTCAGGTTACCTACACTGGTGTGTAAAACTAAAGCAACAAACTAGTATTTCACTGTCCTGTGTCTAACTCATGATACAACCATACAAACTGTTAACAGATGTCCGTACGATCGTGTCCTGCCCGGAAGATGGCATTCTGGTCAGCGGACAACCACGCCAGTGATGACGCTGGGGCACTTATCAAACGGAATAGTGATTGCCGGGTAGGCCTAAATCTACAATCACTGTGTAAACTGTCACAGATGGTGCAGTGTGAAGTCTGCTACCAGGCTCTCTGCGGTAAGGGTGATGGGAAGAATGGAAGCAGGGCAATCGCAGACTGGTGTGGCCCGATGGCTTAGTGGGAATCGTTCTGTTATTTTTCGGATGTGGCGACAGTTTATAGAGATAGAAACTGTACCCCGAAGGCCAGAGCGGGGCCGACCACGTGTAACAACAGAAAGAGAGGACAGTTATTTGGCAGTAAGGGCACAATGCTACCGCCTAGATACTGCACACAACTGGCGTTTGACCTCGCAGCATCCACTGGACGTGTAATACAGAGGCAAACGGTGTACAGAAAGCTTCGGCAGAGTGGCCTTTATTATTGGGGACCTAGTGTGTCTATACCTCTGACACGTCTTCACAGAAGGAAATGTCTAGACAGAGCCGTCAACATGCAAACTGGACGGTAGAACAGTGGGCCAAGGTTCTTTTCACAGATGAGTCCTGATTTGGTCTTGACAGAGATTCACGACGGATTCGCATCTGGAGAGGACGTGGAACGCGATTTCGGGGCCCCACCATTGTGGAGAGAGACTGATATCGAGGATGATCTGAGCCGTGCTCTGCTTGTATTCATGCCGTTTATTGCTTTGCATCTTGTCATTGCGGTTATGGCATCTCGTTTCTTATTCGATTTACTTCGCGAGCGGCAGCAGCAGCACTTATCGATACGAGTACTGTGGTACTATCTTTGGACAGACCGCTAGCATTTCCGGTTCGCCTTGTGTGGTGTAGAGGGTTGCGAACGGAGATCAGTTCGATTGGGGCACAGCAGCGAGCAGGTCTGTGCTGCGCGAGGGCAAGCCAGGGCCGCTGGTGGCTTGCTGCCACTACCGGATCGAGAAGGGGTACCTGCGAGAGCGACGACTTCGTTGCACACCGAACCCTGGACGTTTAAGATGAGTGAAGAGTTAACTGCTAATGCAACCTCGACTATACTGAGATCTCACCTTTGGTCGGCAGGTTGTTGCTCCCAGGGCTGCTGAGCCATCTCTGGTGCAGAGATGTCGAGTTGACAATGGCCAGGTGTTGCCTCTGCATGGTTGGGTCCGAGGGAGTATCTCGGTTGGCGATTTCTTCTGGCCCTTGTCTTTGGCCTTGGTTAAGAAACTGCCGGTTGACTTGATTTTGGGATGTGATTTTATCGATAAAACTGGTCTTGTCTTGGATTATTCTAGGCACACTTTCTTCTTTAAGTTCGCTTCTGCTCAAAAGTTTGGGTTTTGTGAATGTGCGAAATGTACGGTGCATACCGGCATGCTGGCTGTTGATGCTAATGTTAATAAGTTTAATCTCGCCCATTTGTCGTCACAGCAGGCCTCTGAATTAGGCGGTTTGTTGCGGGGGCTCCTTGAGCTTCACTGTGATAGACTGGGAGTTACTAGTTTCTTAACTACCATATCCGTCTATCTGACGATTTTCCAGTCAAGCAGTCCCCGTATCGCCTCTCACCGCCTAAGATAAAGATACGAAGGGCAAAAATATAATATTGTAAGTAGGCTGTTTATGTTTTATATTGGTAACGCCACGTAGCGCTCTGTATGAAAATTACTGGCTGTGCTGTGTGCAGTCTGTGGCTAGTTTGCATTGTTGTCTGCCATTGTAGTGTTGGGCAGCTGGATGTGAACAGTGCGTAGCGTTGCGCAGTTGGAGGTGAGCCGCCAGCAGTGGTGGATGTGGGGAGAGAAATTTCGGAGTTTTGAAATTTGTAAAAATGGATGTCATGAACTGCTATATATATTATGATTATTAAGGTAAATACATTGTTTGTTCTCTATTAAAATCTTTCATTTGCTAACTATACCTATCAGTAGTTAGTGCCTTCTGAAGTTTGAATCTTTTATTTAGCTGGCAGTAGTGGCGCTCGCTGTATTGCAGTAGTTCGAGTAACGAAGATTTTTGTGAGGTAAGTGATTTGTGAAAGGTATAGGTTAATGTTAGTCAGGGCCATTGTTTTGTAGGGATTATTGAAAGTCAGATTGCGTTGCGCTAAAAATATTGTGTGTCAGTTTAAGCACAGTCATGTATAAATGTTCAAAGGGGACGTTTCAATATCTAAAATGCTTGAGGAAGGAGCTATTAGGCCTTCTACATTTGCGTGTACCTCCCCCATATTCCTTGCTGCTAAAGATCAGGGGTGGGATTTTAGGCTTGTTGTTGACTACCGGCGTCTGAACACCAAGGTCGTCCTCGAATCAGTTTCTGTACCTGATCTTCATAACTGTTTTCCTTGGTTTGCCGGGGCTATTTGGTTCACTGTGCTCGATCTGAACCAAGCCTATTATCAGATTCCCTTAACTGAGGAATGTAAGCACGTTACTGCGTTTTGTACTGATTGGAATCTGTTTAACAGGGATCCTTTTGGTTTGGCCACTGGTGCATCCGTTCTTTCTCGTCTGCTGGATAATATTCTTGGAGACTTGAAATTAGTCTGCGTTTATAATCATTTGGACGATTTAGTGATTTATAGCCGTTCGTTCCAGGAGCATTTGGATCACATCCAGCAAGTTTTTGGTAGATTACAGGGAGCCGGATTAACTGTTAAACCCAGTAAGTTGACATTAGCCAGGCAGCAGGTATCCTTCTTAGGTCACGTAGTGTCAGGCCCGAGCATTCGCATTGACCAGGAGCGGACTAAGGCATTGAGAGCTCTTCCGCTGCCTACTGATAAACATGGGATCGCTAGGTTTATAGGCATGGCAAATTATTTTAGACGTTTTGTTCCTAATTTCGTGCAGTTGGCGGCTCCTTTGAATTTCGCCGGAAAGGGGTGTGTTTTGAATGGGGACCTGCCCAGGAGGCCGCATTTGAGCACATTAAAACAGCTATAGCCAACCCTCCGGTCTTCGGATTGCCAGATTTCAATAAAAAATTCATTGTACAAACCGACGCATCCAATGTGGGAATTTCGGTCGTCCTCCTCCAGGAGTTCGAAGGTCAAAGGCAGCCATTAGCGTACACGTCTCGTCAGTTAACCAGTGCCGAAAAATATTCAGTTTACGAGTGTGAGGAATTGGCGGTCTAGTTTGCGCTGGAGAAGTATCGCTGCTATCTTGAACATAGAGTGTTTCCGTTAGAAACCGATAATCAAGCATTAAGCTGGGTATTAGCCAGGCCGCGCAAAATTTGTCATATCGCCAGGTGGGCAGTACGCATTTCAGCGTTTCAATTCGAGGATAAACACATAAATGGGACTGAGAATATACTCGCGGACGTCCTCAGCCGTATGTTCACCGAACACCCACCTGATGAGCGCGTCCAAGGAAAGGAGGAAGGCGATCTTAGTTGTGTCGTGTTAGGTGGATGGATACGTTATCAGGAAAGGCATTTTGTGTAAAAGGGTGGGGCGTGCTAAGGAATTGAAGATCTGTCTGTCAGCCACCCTGGTACGCCCGGTTTTCCATTACTTTCACGATTCGTTGATTGGCGGGCACTTAGGAACCTATAAGACCTTGTAAGAAATTAAGGAGCATTTGACTTGGTCATCTATGTACCGAGACGTTCGAGAGATGGTTTCTCGGTGTCGGTTGTCTCCTGTGGCCAGATCTAAGAACGCTATTCAACAGGGTTTCTTGACTGAGCGCGAATCTTGCGCCATGCACAAACTTGATATCGATTATGTTGGACCTCTACCTCGCACCAAGTGAGGCCATCGGTACGTACTGGTTATTTTTGAAGCGTTTTTGAGGTTTACCTGGCGTCTTCCGAGTCGTAACGTAACTGCTGCTACCACTGTCTCGCATTTAACTAACGTTTTTAGTGTTTTTGGGTCCCCTAAGCAAATTGTTAGTGATAATGCTCCAGCCTTTCTATCAGCTTCCTTTAAGGCTTTCTGTTTTCAAAACGGTGCCGAGCACGTGACCACTACGCCGTACTATCCACAGGGCTCTTTTGCCGAGAGGGTCAATCGTAGTCTCAAATCCGCATTGATTATTTTCCATCAGTAGTCGCCCAGTACGTGGGATTCTAGTCTCCCTTGGCTTAGTTTCGCTTTCAATACCGCTAGCCATGAGACTCTGAAGGCTACTCTGGACTCCTTGAACTTTGCTCATTCTATTAATTTCCCCCTTTCGAACTTATGGGGAATTCAAGATCTAATCCCTGCGGATATTACCCCTCAGATCGTCAAGGAAAACTGGAATCGTGTCAGGCGCAATATTCTCAGGGCCCACGACAAGCAGGGTGAGCACTATAACCGTAATCGGCGAGTCCTTAGGGGCAAGCCAGGAGACCAGGTGTATGTCCGTAGGGAGGTGCTTGTTGGAAACCAAGGTAAATTCACTCCCTGTTTTCTGGGGCCCTGTACTATAATGCGTATTTTAGGCCCCATTAACCTTCTGGTTAAGGGCAATCGCACCGGTAAGCAGTACTGGGTCCATCTTAGCCAAGTTAAGTTTGGTTAGACCGATAGTAGGGTCACCCCCGAGTTTATGTTTGAGGGGGAGGGGGGGGGGAGGCTGAGCTGTGCTCGGCTCGTGTTCATGCCGTTTAGTGTTTGGCATCTTGTCGTTGCGGTTATGGCATCTCGTTTCTTATTCGATTTATTGGCGGCACTAAGTTGCTGGCTTGCCTGCCCGTGAGTGGCAGCAGCAGCGCTTATCGATACGAGTACTGTGGTACTATCTTTGGAGCGGCCACTAGTATTTCCGGATCGCGTTGTGTGGAGTAGAGAGTTGCGAATGGAGATCAGTTCGGTTGGGGCACAGCAGCGAGCAGGTCCATGCAGGCCGCTGGTAGCGTGCTGCCACTGCCAGATCGAGGAGGGGTAGCTGCGAGAGCGACTACTTAGTTGCACACCGAATCCTGGACGTTTAAGTTGAGTGAAGAGTTGACTGCTAATGCAACCTCTACTATACTGAGATCTCACCTTTGGTCGGCGGGTTGTTGCTCCCAGGGCCGCTGAGCCTCGCGGCAATGAGTGAAGTGTTTCGAGGCGGTGAAATTTTGCAGCCGTCTCTCTCTATTTGTTATTCATCATTGAATTTAGTATTATTCTTATTAGTGAATTGCAACCATTGGTATTTTCTGCCATGTGGCCTCTGACGCCCCAGTTACCTGCCCTGGTGGTTAGTGTACTTTTCCGGCAGTGTACTTTTCCTAGTCGTGTTGATGCTGCCCGACACGGCGTGTAGTTCGACAGCCTCTTGTATTGTACTGTGAATTTTTTGGGGAGATGTACCTTGGTTCTAGTGTTTCCTTAGGTCTTTGGAGTTTACTGAAGAGATAGTACTGTCTGTCTCTTCGCCCTTGCCTAAAACTATTCCATCGTTGTACCGGTGATTGGACGTTAGGCGGATTGGTTAGTTGGTCGGTCGGCGCTTAAGCTGCCCCTAGTTTGAGTTGCCATCCCGCTATGTGACTACTACTCTTGGCTGCCTTTCTCACCTTACCTTATGTTTGAGTTACCTTCCCAGGCCGACCCTTGGAACACTTGCTGAGAACCGCTTGTCCTGATTCCTTAGATTGTGATGTTTGTTTTAAGGATATTTCTAATTTTCTAATTATTGTTGGTGTGGCCTTCAGCCGAACAATAATTTCACTTCTTTCATGATAAGGTCTTTAGCCATGTTACAGTTTGTTTTAAAACGAAGTATTTATCTTAATATGTGCTATTTGGAATTGTTCTTCTGACTTCTAATCCAGACCTTCGGCCGTTTGTTGTTTGAGGTTATTGCTGGTGACCTTCGGCCCTAAAATTGTGGAACTTTTGTGATAAGGCCTTCAGACGTCATACAGTCAATTGTGTTTCCTACGACATTGTTTTAAAATTTTAATTTCTTTAAATAAAATTTACGTATTTGTTGTGCAACGGAGAGAAACTGATTACGGACCCGTCCACAATCGTAACCTTATCCTGCCCCATCCTGAGAAACCAGCTCTCATGATGCCTATTTGTGTGGGTAGCCATGACCACTCGAACACTTCTTCACGAAATTGTACGGTTAAATAGGCGAGGTATAACTGTTGTCAGGTATCGTGACGAGATATTGGGACCTCATGTGCAATTGTTGCGAGGTGCTGTTGGTCCAGACTTCGTATTGCTGGACGATAGTGCCCGCGTGATTGATGTTTTCTTGGGAACGGAAGATATTGCACACATGGTGCGCCCGTTCGCTCTCCCGATTTGAATCCTGTAGAGCACGTCTGGAATGCACTAGGGAAATGAGTTGCATCACGTCAGCACCCACCAACCACTCTACAAGAATTGAGAGCTGTGCTGCAGGAAGAATGGGCGTTATTGCCTCAACAAGAGATTGATTATATCATTCACAGCGCACCCTGTCGTTTGTCAGGCCTGTATTGCTGCCAGAGCTGGTCACACCGTATACTGAGCATATCAACAAGTTGTCGGAATGTATGTGTAAATCCTTTAAGTTGGAAAAAATGAGGAACATTTTTGTCTACCGTTATGTATGTTGCAGTTGTTTACGTCCTGCATTCTTTATATTATTTCTACTTCACTAGACCTGATTACACTGTTTTGTGGCAAAATGAAAGCAACGTTGTAAAATTTCGGTTTGTTGCTTTAATTTTGGACATCATGTGTATCTGGGCTCCTTGCTTCCCCCATTTTCTCTCCCCACGAGGAACCACCAGGAATTGATCAAGGTCATACAGGTATGAAACGGGGTTCGCTACGCTTTTAAATATCTAGTTTCAACTGTTTTCAAGGTCACCCCTCTACCTTCATCTTGGATTCAAAAGAAATACATAGAGATCATTGTGTATAGGAGACTTATTTGGATTTTTGTCAGGGTAGCGAATCACAACAAATATTCTTGTACAAAAGCTTTTGTTAATTTTCTATATACACTTTTACACATAAAACAACTCTTTCTTTATTTTTGCTTGGTGTAGTTTTAATAACATTCAGCTTAATTATTAACTAGTAACTTAAATCTACGTCTGACTCAGCTATTTCCTTTTCCAGTTGATAATATGACAAATATAAAGAAGGTGCATTCGCAAATTATTTTACATATCTAACTTTCTTCCTGTAAAATACCTTTTTTTAGCTTTAACAATTAGCTCTGTTCTTCCCTGCAGTTCTCCTAGACGAGAGTATTCGGAGACTTTAATTTTACCTCTTATCTCCTCCATAACATTATTTTTAAAGCGTACCACATCTTCCTGTGTGTATGTTGGCAACTCTTCTGCTCCACATTCTTGCGGGATTTATGTATAGAACTTTAAGTTTACGACTTTGGCAAACGAGTGTCCATTAAATGTAATTATTCCGTCATTTTAAAGTTTACAAACAGATGTTCTGCTACTAAGTGAACAATGAACAGTCCAGCACATTTAGATAGAATATATCCTTCCTTTTTAAGCCGACATATTTTGGCAAGGTAGCGAATAACAACGAATATTCTTGTGCAAAAGCTTTTAATAATTTTCCTTATACATTTATGCACAGGAAACAACTCTTCCTTTATTTTTGCATGGAAGCACATCCGCCCATACCAAAGTGAACTGTAAAAATACCAAACGGGGTTCTGACAGTAGTATTATGGTCCATATCTTGGTAGTATTCTATGTTGAACATACAGCCGACTGTTTATTCGTCGTAAGCAAATCAGTATGGAAAACTTTAGTGAGAGTAAATCTGAGAATGCAAGGGACAAGTCTGCTCTAGAGGGTTTGGTTGGCTGCAGTATAGGTAGAATAAATTATGCCTTCCTAGCAGTTATGGAATCATTGTTTGACGAGCAGACTTATTAAAATTGTCGAGAACGTTACGCAATTTGTCTACTAGTGGTGAATAGCTCAGATGGAGCTGATCATGACGACTTTTCTGGTTACGGGCCCTAAAACTCGAATACATCTTAGATGTTTTAAACAGGCTCTGTACATGTTGTGGACGACTGTAGTTTTAATGTATTATTCAGTAATGGTAGGTTGTAATACCTCTATATTCTACTTAAAAATAGTCAAGACTTATAATGGTTTATAAAAAATATGCTACAGTGACAAAAGAGTCACTACTACAAAGTTGGTCAGCAACCCTATAAAACACATTGGCTGACCACAGCTCTTTTTTCCTTCTTCGTCGGAAACAAGCTATGGGTCTGTTTTGTGATACAGCAATCGTAATTTCGCACTACATATGTTGCTAGAATGCTTTTTTTAGTTCATTGACATGCCACAAGTTAACGCACATTTGTCTCAGAACGTTTTTCTCCTAGTACATCCGACTTCATAAAATATCACTATGCAGGTAGACTATGAAACCCTAATCATAAGAAGTATTATGCTCCGATATTACTTGGTACGAGATTTGTCATCCACAATATTGTGTTGTTGGAGCTCTAACGATATGTGAGAGGAGGATTCATGGTAGAATCTTAACATTCAACTTCTGCGATATTTATATAATGGGTACAAGGATGAGGTGTTTTTGCTACAAAATAATGGTTTTTTGTTAATAAGACTGTATGCAGTAGCTCACAGGTGCGTAATATACATTATTACAATGTATCGGCGATTATTGGCGTTCGCAGCTACACACCCACGCATCGGGGTCTGAGGGGCCAGCTACCCTCCAGCAAGTGACATGATTTTCGCTGGGGCATTCGAAGATACTGCCCGCCTCTCTTTAGATGTGTGTCACGAAAGCAGTATCTTTGAGTGGAGGCATCAGAATTTTACTATGACGTCACATAATATAGTAATGTAGTGTGGTATTTCTTATACAATATTTTTGGGTTATAGGATTCTCTGTGACGTCACTATTTCTACTAACGTGTTCGTTTCTAATACTATGACGTCACTATATTCCAGAGATGTTCGATGGGCGACATGTCTGGCGAACGTGTAGACCAGGGAAGCTCTTCGAAGAAGGCCTTTATATTTCTCGCAATATGTGGCCGGGTATTGTCCTGTTGAAATGTGGCCTGTGGAGATGCCTGAAGCAGGGGGGTGCCTCCGGTAGGTACCGGTTGCTGTTCAAAGTGCCCGCAATACGTACGAGGCGAGATCGGTTGTTGTAACCAATGGCGCCCCAAACTATCACACCTGGTGTTTGTCCGCTATGCCGCTCGACAACGCAGCCCTCCAGGTTGCGCTCACCACGGTGCCTCTGGACACGTATGCGGTCAACACTGTAGGACACGCCGAAGCGGGACTCATCCGAAAGACTACACGTTGCCACTCAGCACCCCAGTGACGGTGTTCACGTGCCCATTGCAGTCGGAGGAGCTTGTGGTCTCTGGACAATGGAAGCCGACGTAATGGCATGTGTGCAACCAGTCCAACCTGCAGCAGACGGCGAAGAACAGTCGATGCAGACAAGTTCAGGCCTGTTGCAGTGCTCCAGCGATGAGCCAACACTGTGGATGATGCTGTACGGTCCGTAATGGCCACGTGGACAAGATGATGGTCATCGCGTGCTGTGGTCATGTTCCGTGGTCCAGTTCCCCTTCGTCACTGCGTACGACCGTCCTCTATGCATTGCTTCCACACACACATCACTGTCGGAGCAGCATGCCCTGTGAGAGCCGAAATGTCACGGTATGACAACCCCTTTTCTCGGAGACCGATCATTCTGTTCCATTCGGAATCGCTCACATGCCGATGTGGCTCTCTTTGACGTCGACGACGCATACTGGCACTCACTGTATTGTTTCCACCTTGTGTGACAGCTCTGCACCGACTACACCAGGCGCAGCACCGACCCTGTCGGACCGACACGAGAGGGCTCTGCCTGAATAAACATGAAATATGGTACCATAACTCACATAGATATAATAAGAAAGGTGTTTCGTAAACTAGAAAATGAAACCGAAAGCCACAATAACATCCTGTTTATTACAAAGATGCATCAACTGGATTCCAATAGACAAAACAACTTATAACAAAGTCAACAAAGTTTCAAATCAATTCTAAAAGGAACACGGTAACACCTCGGCACAGTTGGACGGGATTGGAAACTAAATGCTGTACTTAACTGTATCCAGTGATTGCGAAATTATTCAACAGATTATAGGAAAGAAGCCAGAAAAGTGCATGTAAGCATCAGAACCCTTGCGTAAGTGCATCTTGAATTTAACTATCGGACTGTGTGAATTAATTTAGAAAAGCAAGGCTCTATCTCACAACAACGGTTTTGTTCACGACGCACGCAAATGCGGCTCATAATTACGATCGTCCTTAAACACAGATGCAGTGGATAGCTGCAGTGGTAGATGAGAGCGATAAGTTCAGTTCCAGTATCTACGATCGGCTCCACGACAGAGTTGACTTGGAGGGAGTTTAAGGCGAAGTGATCATTCTCTGCAGCTCTAAGACGAAATGCTTACCTTTTCTCCTACCCAAAAAGTCTTGCTGGTTGTGCCAGCACCGGTATCTCTGTCGCCAGTCGCTGTAGCCCTTTCGAGCTACGACCAGCGAAAAGCTTATAACAGTAACAACAATTTCCCTTCTCCCAAAGAATCTGCTGTGATTAACCAGTAATATACATTCTTTTCATAGTGACGGCTGTACAGTTTCGGGATAAATCCAAGGAAAGATAACCGAAGAATTGGCTATCCACGGGTTAAATTGGTGTGTGCGTTGATCGACGTAATTTTATCGTCCCAGCTAGTTATTCCCGGAATAGCGTTCCCGTCCATTTGAGATGGCAACAACTGAAAAGCGTATTCGGTACTGTCACATATATGATTCTATTTATTTATCGTTTTCGTTTTCAAAAGCAGTGTGATCAACATGAGTGATAGGATTTCCAGGTTGCAAAATTATTCGCTGGGGGGTATTCTGAAGCTTGTCGATATTGTGCACGAGTTTAGGAGTGTTGCAGAGAACAAGGAAACGGATGCAGTCTCTTGCAATGAAAAGGTAAGTTCTAAACATTTAAACAAGCTTGTAAGATACTTGTGTCTATAACGAAAGTTGTATCTTGAAATTAGTTAAAGGGACAGGTATTTGTTGTTTGACCAATTAGACACCTTCAAAATTTCAGCATGTGAGAAAATATGCAACCTTTTTATTTTTCAAACAACATCGCATAAAACGGCACTTCAGCTACGACTGAAATATGACTAATTGGAAAGAGACGTTTGATTTTATGACCTGCAAAGGCACTACAGACTACAAGCTGGTTGTGGCAAGTATGTGAAGTTCCAAGTTACGTAAAGAAAGATACACAGTTTGATCAAGCTGTAAACAGAAGGTCAGCTAAGTCGTTTTGATTCAGACCCATCATTTCTAGACAACATAATATTCCGTCAAAGTTAGCTGTATGGTAGATGATCAACACCAATACACTAGCAGCTATCAAATGCAGTCAGCTTTGTGAAATATTTATTATATATACAAGCTATCTGTTTCTCAGTTTTTTCAGTCTCCAACGACCTGTGATAACACACACGTGGCAACTGCCTTGACTGATAGTTCTGAGGTGTGTTATTCACTGGCTAACTTGTTGTAATTTATGTCTTAGAATGCGTAATTAATCACACTAACCTTAGGTTTTCTGCATTTTCTGAATTATTGAACGGTATTTGTATCTCCACTTTTGCAGTTCTTGTGCATATACAGATCCAATTGCTCTGACGTGATGGTTGTTAATAATTATGTTGGGGACATACGTGGGGAATAAGTTGCCAACATTTGCGATAAACCATCATAATCCTTTTTATATTGCTGGGGTAGAAATATAAATGTGTCTAATTTATAGAATATACAGACTGGAGGCTGTTACTGTAGTTCATCTATATGTTTGAGAAACAGTAACTATTGTATATATAATTTTGACTTGTGCAATCATCTCTAGCAACTTTACGTAGTCTATAGTCTGGGAGGGAGGGGGAGTAGCTGGAAAAGTAAATTCTTAACTGTGTTCTTCCTTGTTTTATACAGCCATTTCTGCTCAAAATAATCAATTATGTTTCCAGGATAAACATATCTACTCTCAGATGAGTCAAGTCAGTGTACCGTTGCCTGTGGAGAAAATTCAGGTGATAACAACCATAAACACTACTTCATAAGAAGTAAGTCATTTTACTGTAGCACTTCATAGCATTTGTCACAATGGAAGTTGTAACACCATAGTACCCAATTTTTGTTCATTGTAAAACAATACAGTACTTTCAAATGATGTATTACAGTTACAAAAAAGTTGTGTGTGGCGCCTCATGTATAAAACTGAATACTTATGATGTACTTGCAATTACATTAGTTATACATAACCTGTGTGCAATTCGCTGAACTGTAGCACAATGTGGAAAATTACATAAAACTTAAAGGGTTATGTGTAATTAAGCTTAAACAACTGCTTCTACACCACGATTAATATGAATTACACACAAAGTGGTTCAAATCTCATAAACTTTTTCATAAATGTGAATGTATGCTTTCCCGGCGTATACAGCTGGTGAAGAGTTCTCGGGCTTCCAGCCGGGTGGCGGTGTCTTCAAACTGCGACGTTTCGACGAGTGGCATACTCATCATCTTCTGGCGAAGTGCCGAGACTTTGCGGATGCCGGTCCCTTTATCCCTGCGGTGTGCCCCCCACCACCTGGCCGCGGGAGGCTGGGTCCAGCGGAGCCGGCGGGCGAGGTGGAGGGGGAAGCGGGTGCGCCGTTCGTGTCTCCGTCAGAGCATTGTGATCGCGTCTCGTGAGCTGGACGGTTCTTGTTGCGTTCCTGGCGTATTGCGGCTAATGCTGGATTCCAGGCCGCGCTCAGTTGATAGCCTTCGTCCCTGTCCACAAGATTCTCGTGGACCCGTATTTCTATTGATTCTTTAATGACGCTATCCCAATAGCTCCCGGCTCGGCACAGCACCCTGGTGTTTTCGAAGTCAAAGGTGTGGTTTTCTTTGATGCTATGTTCCGCTATAGCAGATTTCTCTATCTGTCCCAGTCGAACATGCCTGATGTGTTCTTCGCACCTTTTAGAGATGCAGCGCTGCGTTTGACCAATGTACTGCACACCACATTCGCAGGCAACGTTGTATATACCAGGTGTGTTTAGTTTGAGTGGGTCTTTAGCTGAGCCCAGCAGCTCTTTCGTCTTCGGCGGTGGTCAGAAGACGGTATTTATGTTAGATTTTCTTAATAGCCTCCCGATTTTGGCCGATGTGGGCCCCAAATATGGGAGAAAGGCGAGTCTCTTGCTAACTTCCTCTTCCTCTTCCTGAAATTTGTCAGCCTGTCTTCTCTTGAAGGCCCTGTCAATCTGTGTTTCACTGTACCCGTTTTTCCGAAATACCTCTCTTAGGTGATGTAATTCGTCTGAGAGGCTTTCTTTGTCACAAATGGCGTGCGCCCTATGTACCAAGGTGGTCAGTACTGATTGGCGTTGCGCCGGATGGTGGCAGCTGGTTGCATGGAGGTACAGGTCTGTGTGCGTCTTTTTCCTATATACTGAATGGCCCAGCGTGCCATCCGCTTTCTTCCTGATCAGTATGTCCAGGAATGGAATACAGCCATTCTCTTCTACTTCCATCGTGAAGGTGACATTTTCATGTATGCCGTTTAGGTGGTCCATAAACTCCTCCAGTGCCTGCCTGCCATGCTACCAGATCACGAAAGTGTCGTCCACATAGCGGAAAAAGTGCCTGGGTTTACGGTGAGCAGTTCGTAGTGCCACCTCCTCAAAGTGTTCCATATAAAGATTCGCGATCCCTGGAGCAAGGGGAGATCCCATGGCCACTCCATCCACTTGTTCATAATGCTCTCCATTGCACTTGAAGTAGGTGGTCGTAAGTGCATATTCAAAGAGCTTCACTGTTTCAGGCTCGAAGTGTTGATTAAGGAGCGCCAAGGCGTCTTGTAGCGGTACTCTTGTGAACAAGGAGGTGACGTCGAAGCTCACGAGTAGGTCATCACTCTGTATTCGGATGTCCTTCAGTATTCTAACGAAATCCGCGGAGTTTTTCACGTGATGACTGCAGTGTCCCACCAGTGGTTTCAATAGTGTCGCCAGGTATTTGGCCAGTCCATAACTGTGCGAGTTGATGGTGTCCAGAATCGGCCGTAGAGGCACCCCATCTTTGTGGATCTTGGGCAATCCATACAGGCGCGGTGTCGTTGGCGCTCTGGGATACAGCCGTTTCTGCACTGCCTCTGGTAGATCTGAGTCCTTCAGTAGCGCCACGGTTTTCCTGGTCATCGTCGATGTAGGGTCCTTGTTGAGTTTCCTGTAGGCTGGGTCTTGCAGCAGAGAGCAGATTTTCTGTTGGTAGTCGACTGTGCGAATCAGCACCGTCGCATTTCCCTTGTCTGCTGGGAGGACCATGATGTCAGCATCATCCCTCAGTGCGCGGATAGCCTCTCGCTCCGGCGCAGTAATGTTAGCTTTAGGGAGTCGTGACTTGTCGATGATCCTGCAGGTCTCCCTTCGGATCTGCTCAGCTTCCTCCTTGGGTAGGCCCCGGATTGCTTCCTCTACGCTGCTGATGATTTCCCGTTTCGGTATGGTCCTTGGTACAGGTGCAAAGTTTAACCCTTTCGTGAGGACAGAAGTTGTGGCTGCATCTAGCACCTTATCTGTCAAATTTACAATAGCTCTGGTGCTATTTGTCACCTTCTGGGTCGACTGAGCTCCAGAGAGTCTGCCGAATTTGTTGATCTGTTTTGCGGCAACCTGTTGTTTCTGCACCTCACTGTCGGCGTGAGAGCTGCAGTTCACAAGAGTACCGCTACAAGACGCCTTGGCGCTCCTTAATCAACACTTCGAGCCTGAAACAGTGAAGCTCTTTGAATATGCACTTACGACCACCTACTTCAAGTGCAATGGAGAGCATTATGAACAAGTGGATGGAGTGGCCATGGGATCTCCCCTTGCTCCAGGGATCGCGAATCTTTATATGGAACACTTTGAGGAGGTGGCACTACGAACTGCTCACCGTTAACCCAGGCACTTTTTCCGCTATGTGGACGACACTTTCGTGATCTGGCAGCATGGCAGGCAGGCACTGGAGGAGTTTATGGACCACCTAAACGGCATACATGAAAATATCACCTTCACGATGGAAGTAGAAGAGAATGGCTGTATTCCATTCCTGGACATACTGATCAGGAAGAAAGCGGATGGCACGCTGGGCCATTCAGTATATAGGAAAAAGACGCACACAGACCTGTACCTCCATGCAACCAGCTGCCACCATCCGGCGCAACGCCAATCAGTACTGACCACCTTGGTACATAGGGCGCACGCCATTTGTGACAAAGAAAGCCTCTCAGACGAATTACATCACCTAAGAGAGGTATTTCGGAAAAACGGGTACAGTGAAACACAGATTGACAGGGCCTTCAAGAGGAGACAGGCTGACAAATTTCAGGAAGAGGAAGAGGAAGTTAGCAAGAGACTCGCCTTTCTCCCATATTTGGGGCCCACATCGGCCAAAATCGGGAGGCTATTAAGAAAATCTAACATAAATACCGTCTTCCGACCACCGCCGAAGACGAAAGAGCTGCTGGGCTCAGCTAAAGACCCACTCAAACTAAACACACCTGGTATATACAACGTTGCCTGCGAATGTGGTGTGCAGTACATTGGTCAAACGCAGCGCTGCATCTCTAAAAGGTGCGAAGAACACATCAGGCATGTTCGACTGGGACAGATAGAGAAATCTGCTATAGCGGAACATAGCATCAAAGAAAACCACACCTTTGACTTCGAAAACACCAGGGTGCTGTGCCGAGCCGGGAGCTATTGGGATAGCGTCATTAAAGAATCAATAGAAATACGGTTCCACGAGAATCTTGTGAACAGGGACGAAGGCTATCAACTGAGCGCGGCCTGGAATCCAGCATTAGCCGCAATACGCCAGGAACGCAACAAGAACCGTCCAGCTCACGAGACGCGATCACAATGCTCTGACGGAGACACGAACGGCGCACCCGCTTCCCCCTCCACCGCGCCCGCCGGCTCCGCTGGACCCAGCCTCCCGCGGCCAGGTGGTGGGGGGCACACCACAGGGATAAAGGGACCGGCATCCGCAAAGTCTCGGCACTTCGCCAGAAGATGATGAGTATGCCACTCGTCGAAACGTCGCAGTTTGAAGACACCGCCACCCGGCTGGAAGCCCGAGAACTCTTCGCCAAACTTTTTCATGTTTTTTTCACTACCAGTAGTATGTTTTGATCTCAGATAAGATTTGTTCGAGTAACACTTTACAAATTTAAATAAGGCCACAACGTCTCACTTTGTATGTAACTGGAAGCCACTGAAATACAGCTGACAGTGATGGAAACGTGCGACTGTTGCAAAATAACAAGTGGTAAACAAATTAATGTATTACTTAGTTCACAAATTTTCCCAGTATTGTAGTGTTGTCTAAAATATACTAATTCCAAGATAGAAACAGAAATTAATTCATTTTTTTTACTATGTTGATACAGACGGAGGAATTACTGCTGAAGGCGGCCTATCCTACACGGGTATCAGGTGTCTAACAGTAACGTTCTGAGCATGCTGTACTCACAAGTTATGATAATTCTTAATCACAAATGTAACAATGTCTAACACTAAAGCTCAGAATCCACATGATATCCCACTATGTTTGCAATAAGATGATACTTCCTTTCTTATCATACTACTCTCAGAATTGAAGCACATTCTTCATTATCTTTTATAGCAAGAAAGTATGACACAAATTTTGACTCACAGTGTCAGGATAAGAGGCATATTTGCTTGTTTCAGGAGACTAATCAGGCCAATGTAGGGGTAAAACTGTAGGTAGATGGCAACGAGTAGCACTGTCTGCGGTTGCCAAGCAGTTTGGTCCATGGATCATTGCTAAGAAAGAGTTGGTGGAGTTGCAAAGGGTACTGCTTCAACAGCAGCTCGTCGGGATATAGAAAGGGAACAAGAGCTCTTTCGGTTAAAGAAAAAAGAGAATGTAGAACTCAAAATTAGGATCAGAAACGAAAAATTAAAACAAATGGCTTCAGAATAAAAACCTCAATTCATAAACATTTATTTTCATTTCTTTTAACTTCAGCAGAGAACTGTCATAATTAACAAAAATTTCTCTTGTGGCATGGTGTCCATTGTCAATCATCTGCAACAGTCATTTCATTGGCTACCTAGAAAATTGGATCGAGTGGAGGGAATACCTCGTTCATTTCGAATGCACTGTTGTGCAGAACCAAAACACATTAATATAGGGGTTCCACAAGGTAGCATATTAGGATCAATACTGTTCCTGATATACCTCAATGACTTTCCCAGTAGTGTTGCTCATGGTGATAAAATTCTCTTCGCTGATGACAGCAATATTATAGTCACTGATATAACAAGAGAACTCCTCGCCGAGAAAGCAAATGAAACTCTAAAAAAAGGTTCAAATGGCTCTGAGCACTATGGGACTTAACATCTAAGGTCATTAGCCTCCTAGAACTTAGAACTACTTAAACCTAACTAACCTAAGGACATCACACATGCCCATGCCCAAGACAGGATAAAAACCTGCCACCGTAGCAGTAGCGTGGTTCCAGATTGAAGCGCCTAGAAGTGCTCGGCCACCACGGACAGCTGAAACTCTCAAGAAAGTTTATGATTGGTCAATAAGCAATAAAGTGACATTGAACATAAAGAAAACTAATGCCATGAATTTGCGTTTGAAGAGGGAAAATAACAATGTTAAATTAAATGTAGATGGCACCTCTATAGACTGTGTAACAAATGGAAAATTTCTGTGAATGGATACTGATTCTCAGTTGAAGTGGTGTGAACACACAAAGGTACTTGCAAACAGAAGGTCATCAGCATGTTATGCCCTTAGAATACTATCATCAATGTGTAAGACGCAGTGTCTTTTAGTTGCATATTATTCATATGTACACTCAATTCTTAGCTATGGCATTCTTTTTTGGGGAACAAATGCACAAAATATGAACACAGTTTTCAAACTCCAGAAAAGAGCCATAAGAATAATAACCAAAATACTAGTAGAGCTCATTGTAAAGATCTGTTCAAAACACTGGGGTTTTAACTGCTCCATGTGAATACATTTACCAGACAGTTGTACACATCAAACATAAGATTGGTAATTACTCCACAAACAGCTCTGTCCATGACCATGCAACACGAGATAGACTCAATTTACATTTACCAAGAAAAAATAAATATAAAACTCAAAACAGCATTTTCTACCAAGGAAGAAAACTGTACAATAAATTGCCAAAAGAGATGAAAGAAATTGCAAAAATATACTTATTTAAAAAGGCCACTAAAAAGTACCTGTTATGCAATACATTTTATACATTGAAGGATTACTTAGCTAAAACAGAGTAGGGGTTTGATAAAAAAAATGTTATGCAAATAAATAATAATAATAATAACAATAATAATGATTATAAAATAACCATCATTCCACATAACACCTTCACATTATGTTTTTTTCCTTCTTTTTTCCTTTCTAGAAATACTTACCCTCAAGCTACACATAGCACAATACTAACAAATCTTCCTCTTTCTGAGCTCAACATCTCACTCATTATGGAGGGGTGCTGACTCAGTTTTCCAGTATAGCAAATGGGAAGTTGCGGCTCAGAAAATGGCCCAGAGATCACCAGTTTGTGTGTGTGTGTAGTGAGTGAAGTGTTGTGAAACAATGTGTGTATAGTGTGTCCAGTGACTGATAGTGAGATATGAGTGAACAGTGTGGCATTACATTATTTAATGTAGAAGTCTGTAAATATATGTGTATACGAATTAGCTTATATCAAATTGATCTAAATTTGTAAATACTTTGACATGTTCTATATCCTTGTAAAACGAGGTCTACGGATGAATAAAGATACTACTACTACTACTACAATGATGATTACCTCTCCCCTGTCAGTTAGTCGTCTTACACCATTAGACAGCAGAATCTACCTCTTACACACACCATAAGACCTCTCTACAATTCTTATTCGTGTGTGTGATTCGTTGTACAGTTTCTCAGCCCTTGTCCTTGGATTCGCCACGTTCGAAACGAGCTTTCAGGATAGCATTATTACAAATTGTCTGATGATGTGCTCAACCTGGCCATCTACAAATAATGTCAAAAATTTTTAAATCATAGTTGGCCATTGTTTGTACACTAAAGGAAAAAAGCCTTTGTAGTCTTCAAACTTTCACCGCCAAGGGACCTAATTCTTAAATGTGTGCAATCTGTGGCACCAATAACTTGTGCGAATGAAGCTATTTTAAAATATCTCCTCTTTGCTCTAGCCATTTCCTACTGTGTGTTTGGGAATTTAATATGTGCTGGAGGGTCGGGGTAAGGGGGAGGAGGTGGTGTTGATTAAGTTGCTGATGGATACAGCAGGAGAGGATGGATTCAAAGACCTTACTGAAGACAGAGGTGAGGCAGATGGGACGATAGGAAGAGGCGGCAGAAAGGGGTTCGTTGGGTTTGAGGGATAAGAAGACGCGGGAATTCTTCCACAGGTCAGGGTAGAAACCGGTAGAGAGGATGACGTTATAGAGATGGGGAGGACAGTCAGGAAGGAATAGGGGCTTTCTCTAAGGTGGCGGTAGGTGACACAATCGTGACTAAGGGCCATGTTGCTTTTGGACTGGAGGATAAGTTTAAGGTATTGTGCTGTGAATGAATTGTGAATGTCGGAGTGGGGCAACCGCCCAAAGTACTGGAGACTAGGAGCAAGTGGAGCGACCAAGGTATCGGCACGTTCATTGATGGTGGGGAAAAGAGAATAATCAAAGTGGGGATCATCTGGGATGGAGAAGACCTCAGAAAGGTGGGAAGCGAAGTGGTTGGTCTCACTGAGGTTATCAGGAAGGGGGCGGTCGTTATGGAGAAGGGGGTAGTGGGGAGTAGAATGGGAAGCAGTAAGGCGATGGAAGATGGACCACTAGTTGGAGGAGTTGATAGGGAGGGTGGCGTTGAGTCGTATGCAGGTCTGGCGCCAGTCTCGGCGTTTCGTTGCTGTAATAAACTTCCGTACATGTCGCTGTTGTTGCTGGTGGCGTTGGAGTGAATCCCTGTCACAAATGCTCAGGAAGGAGCAATAGAGGCGGTGGGATTAACGGAGGACAAGGACAGCCCGCAGAAGGAGAGCGGGATGAGGGGGGGGGGGTGCATGGTTTTAATAAGAACATGGGCCTCCACGGCGTCAGTAATTACCTTCTGAAGGAAGGACGAGGCGTGGATGATGTCCTCAGGATGGCGATAGGTAAGAGGGTGGCTTTCGACCTGGGTGGTGATGGATTCGCGGTAGGCATCCCAGTTGGCACGGTGATGGTCATGGACGACCTTGGGACGGGGTGCAGGGTGGGGAGCTGGAGGGGGGCAGCGAGCAGACGTGATGGTGAGAAGGACAGGGAGGTGATCGCTACCTGTGGGGTCAAGGATGGCGCGCGATACGCCCAAGGAGGTTGGCGGAGGCAATGACAACATCTGGGGTGGTGTCACTTACGGGTCGGGTGTGCTGGGGAAGGGGAACTAGGTCACCTTGGATCGTGGAGAGAAACTGATGCCACCGCCGAAGGGCGGCAGGAGAGCGGCTATGGATGTTGAGGTCGGCGGCAATTACATAGGTGGAGAAGGTGCGGTCAATGTGCGAGATGAAGTCATAAGGAAGAGGAGAGCGGGGCTGCTACGGTTTCTCTCTTATGTAGGCATGATAACATTATCATCAGCGAATCAGATCGACCCAATGTGGCGCGCGCGCGTAAGTCGACCCAGGCAGCTAGCAGAGCTATTGCCCGTGGCAGCATCGATGACGTCAGGTGGCGCCAGGGGCAGGCGCCACGTTTCAACTTGCCGCTCTCGCGTCCCGCAGCTGTCTCTGCTTTCTTTCGACGTCCAACACCCGTCCCCATGCCCTGCTGAGTGTGTATCCCTGGTATCTGTCGAAATTTTTGTTGTTTAAACGAATCTCGGCCGCTTCCTTTATAATGGAGTCCCAATATATAGACGCATGAGCCAACACTTACTTTTTTTTCGAGCTACACTCCTGGAAATGGAAAAAAGAACACATTGACACCGGTGTGTCAGACCCACCATACTTGCTCCGGACACTGCGAGAGGGCTGTACAAGCAATGATCACACGCACGGCACAGCGGACACACCAGGAACCGCGGTGTTGGCCGTCGAATGGCGCTAGCTGCGCAGCATTTGTGCACCGCCGCCGTCAGTGTCAGCCAGTTTGCCGTGGCATACGGAGCTCCATCGCAGTCTTTAACACTGGTAGCATGCCGCGACAGCGTGGACGTGAACCGTATGTGCAGTTGACGGACTTTGAGCGAGGGCGTATAGTGGGCATGCGGGAGGCCGGGTGGACGTACCGCCGAATTGCTCAACACGTGGGGCGTGAGGTCTCCACAGTACATCGATGTTGTCGCCAGTGGTCGGCGGAAGGTGCACGTGCCCGTCGACCTGGGACCGGACCGCAGCGACGCACGGATGCACGCCAAGACCGTAGGATCCTACGCAGTGCCGTAGGGGACCGCACCGCCACTTCCCAGCAAATTAGGGACACTGTTGCTCCTGGAGTATCGGCGAGGACCATTCGCAACCGTCTCCATGAAGCTGGGCTACGGTTCCACACACCGTTAGGCCGTCTTCCGCTCACGCCCCAACATCGTGCAGCCCGCCTCCAGTGGTGTCGCGACAGGCGTGAATGGAGGGACGAATGGAGACGTGTCGTCTTCAGCGATGAGAGTCGCTTCTGCCTTGGTGCTAATGATGGTCGTATGCGTGTGTGGCGCCGTGCAGGTGAGCGCCACAATCAGGACTGCATACGACCGAGGCACACAGGGCCAACACCCGGCATCATGGTGTGGGGAGCGATCTCCTACACTGGCCGTACACCACTGGTGATCGTCGAGGGGACACTGCATAGTGCGCGGTACATCCAAACCGTCATCGAACCCATCGTTCTACCATTCCTAGACCGGCAAGGGAACTTGCTGTTCCAACAGGACAATGCACGTCCGCATGTATCCTGTGCCACCCAACGTGCTCTAGAAGGTGTAAGTCAAGCAAGATCTCCGGATCTGTCCCCCATTGAGCATGTTTGGGACTGGATGAAGCGTCGTCTCACGCGGTCTGCACGTCCAGCACGAACGCTGGTCCAACTGAGGCGCCAGGTGGAAATGGCATGGCAAGCCGTTCCACAGGACTACATCCAGCATCTCTACGATCGTCTCCATGGGAGAATAGCAGCCTGCATTGCTGCGAAAGGTGGATATACACTGTACTAGTGCCGACATTGTGCATGCTCTGTTGCCTGTGTCTATGTGCCTGTGGTTCTGTCAGTGTGATCATGTGATGTATCTGACCCCAGGAATGTGTCAATAAAGTTTCCCCTTCCTGGGACAATGAATTCACGGTGTTCTTATTTCAATTTCCAGGAGTGTATATTTTATGTCCGTTTTCTAGGAAATGCTCCGCTATGGACGACTTGTCAAGTTGTCTTTGTTTTATATGGCGCTTGTGCTCAGTACAACGCACCGCAGCCGTGCGAATTGTTTGTCCAATATACATGCTGCCACATTTACAGGGTACACCATACACACCGGACACTCGAAGAGCAATGTCGTCTTTAACAGGGTGTAACATATCTCCCATATGGGGTAGGGGAATGAAATCACAATAAAGAGGAAACAAAAAAAAAAAAAAAACAGCCCCGTCAGTCAGTGAACTCCTGACGACGATGGCTGAGATGGCCGTTGAAAGCTCGAGGATTTTATTCGAATTGACGAAGCTGGAAAACCGAGAACGTTTTATTCATGTATGCCATCGTGAAAGACTCCGAGGACACAAGTATTACAAATTACTGAACATTAGGACTCATATGATGGTGCCGTTGAAAAACTTGAGGCAGCTCCCGACGCAGTGTGACGCACGTGACAAGCAGGTACGGCCTTGTGACCGACCGCTGCTCACGAACACGCCACAGTGCCGTGGCAAGAGTAAACAAGCGTCTGCTATGAATCATATCGCCGATGCTTTTCCACGCATAAAAGTCAAAATGTCCATTGTGGGATGCAGCTTGGTATGCTTGTGGGAAACCAGGTCATGTACAGTCTGTGGGCTTGCAACAGAAAAAGAATTCTACCCACGTTCGCTCTCGTAAGCGCTGAGCACCTTCTCACTCACTGAATGTAGTTTTTGTTTCTAAGCCGAATACTAGTAGTGACCAAATTCAGGAAGTGCCTTCACCCTGCCCAAGTGCTGTGCAACGACAGTCAAACAAACTGTTTGTGAACTTAGTGATTGCGATACGCTCTGTGCGATTTCAATTACACACTGGCGCTTCTGTTACATTGCTTAACCGTGCCACTTATGACCAATCGGGCTCCCCATTGTTGACAAAATCTTGCGCACAGCTTACCGCGTATAATGGCAGGACATCCCAGTGCTTGGTACAAGCGGTTTGCCTGTCACAATCCCGTCTCACACCAAAACAGCGAAATCTACAATTTTGCGTTCGTGAGACTGTGAAAATATTTTTGATTAGATTCTTTTTATTTTTTTGAAGATCGTATTCAGGACAATGTCTTTTCTGTTTCTGGATTCAACCAAAAAGACAGTGTTACTCAACTGATTGGGTGGTTTCCTGACTCATTTTCTGACTGACTTGGCAGAAATTTTGTGGCACACTTTAAGATGAAGGACAAAGCGCAACCTAAGTTTTTTCGGGCACGTCTCGTCCCTCATGCACTTACAGACGAAGTTCCAAAAGCCTTCTGGAAGACTTCGTTTCTGTGTTTAAATCTACTGTGAATCCACAAACAATAATTGATAATTATCTGTTCCCTCTCTCTGAGGAATTAATGGACAGGTTTGGTGCAGGCCGCTATTTTTTCGAAAATTGACTTACGCGATGCATATTTGCAAATTCCGCTAGATGAGTGTAAGAAAGTGTGTGTGGTTAACACAAATTTAGGATTGTTCAGATTTTTGCGCTTACCTTTTGACAGCGCTTCCGCACCAGCCATGTTCCAACGCTACTTACAACAGCTTACTGCAGAAGTTACAGTATGTTCAAATTACTTGGACGATACTGCGGTGTCAGGACGTACACTGGAGGAACATAACAGTAACCTTCGTACGCTTTTTCAAGTGCTTTCAGCTGCAGATTTGAAGTGTCGCCTGAACAAATGTGCCTCTTTTCAGACTGAAATTCAGTACATTGGCCATTGTAATAGCCAAGGTGTTCATCCCCTTTCAATTACATTTTTTGGCCATCCGGGACCTCCCTGCCCCAAAGAACGTGACGGAATAGCAGTCAGTTCTCGGGAAGTCGACATATTATATGCGGTTTATACCCAAAACAGCCCAGATCGAGGCTTCGTTGCATCTTTTACGCCGGAAGAATGTATGTTTTGTTTGGACCAAAGAGTGTCAGGATGCGTTCTGGAAAGTTAAAAGTGCCTTATCCACTTCGATCCCGCTAAGCCTGTAGTTTTGGTAGTGGTCGCTTCTTCGTATGGAATCGAAGCTGTTCTGCCGCACAGATTTGGTTCACAGGACAGGACGATTGCTTTCGCTTCCAAGTTATTGACCAAGACTCGATGTCAGTATTCCGAAATCGAGATGGAAGCGCTCGCTATTATCTATGGCGTGACAAAGTTTCACCATTATCTGTTTGGTCGGAAGTTTTATCTAGCGACGGACCAAAGCCACTTCAGTCATCGTTTCATTCGTCCAAACATGTTCCGCTACGCACGGCTCAGAAGCTGCAATGTTGGGATTTGTTATAGTCACAGCATCAGTACGATATGCTGTAACGGCCCACGTCGAAAAATGGAAATGGTGACTCCCTTTCTAGCCTTCCTGTTGGTCCTGCTTCTGAATTCGATGCTATTGCTGCATCTTGCTGTCAGATCGATGCGCAAGACACTGAACTTTTACAGACTTTTCCACTGAACTACAGGAATATTGCTCAGACCACAGAAGCCGACCCTGGCTTGTAGCATTGCATTGTACTGATTGGCCTCGTTCAGTGAAAGACATTCAGAATTCTTTTGTGCGCCTATATTTTGTTCGTCGGCATAGCCTCTCCGTCCAGCACGGTATGATTTTACTGCAAAATGACTCTCGACTTTCGGCTGTGTTTATTCAAATGGTTCAAATGGCTCTAAGCACTATGGGACTTAAAATCTGAGGTCATCAGTCCCCTGGACTTAAAACCCACCTAACCTAAGGACATTACACATATCAACGCCCGAGGCAGGATTCGAACCTGCGACCGTAGCAGCAGCGCGGTTCCGGACTGAAGCGCCTAGAACCGCTCGGCCACAGCGGCTGGTTGTGTTTATTCCTAAAGTGTTGCAAAATGATGTGTAACGTTTGCTCCACCATGGGCATTGGGGAATAGTACGCACAAAACAGTTAGCGTGTCGGCACTGTACTTGGCCGGACATCGAGGCACACGTTGAACAGATGATGTCAGTGTCGCATTTGTGCTGAGAATATATCGGCTCCGCCGCAAACGTCTCAATCGCCGTGGCAACGACTGCATATTGACTTTGTTCGTCTATTTTGGAACAGTCGTTGGCTTATTGTTGTGGACTCTTTTAGCAAATATCAGTTTGCGGTGTCCATGAACTCGACTACGTCGGGTAGTACCATTCAGGTTTTGTCAGCTATTTTTTGGCTTGGAAGGTTTGCATGAGGAGTTGGTTACAGACAACGGACCACAGATTACAGCTCAGAACTTTGAATAGTTTGTACAGCCATTGGTATGACTCATTTTAACAGTGCCTCGTTTCATCCTCAGTGGAAGGGAGAAACTGAACGATTTGTGCGCACGTTCAAGCAACAGACGAACGGACTACGTGCCTCTAACAAGCGCTGCTTCTCTTCCTCGCAATGCACCGCTCGCAGCTCCCAGACGATCCGTCGCTGGAGGAGTTTCTACGTGATCGGTGCCATCGCACACGGCTCGTGTTGCTGCACCCACCGCAGCGGACGGCGCCTCCCACGCTCCACAAGTATCACTTTGCACCTAATGATCCTATTCTTTTCGGAGTTTTTGGTTTGCACCAGGCGCTGGTAAAGACAAAAGATTCTTCGAAAGGCCGGCCGCGGTGGTCTAGCGGTTCTGGCGCTGCAGTCCGGAACCGCGGGACTGCTACGGTCGCAGGTTCGAATCCTGCCTCGGGCATGGGTGTGTGTGATGTCCTTAGGTTAGTTAGGTTTAAGTAGTTCTAAGTTCTAGGGGACTTATGACCTAAGATGTTGAGTCCCATAGTGCTCAGAGCCATTTGAACCATTTGATTCTTCGAAAGTTGGGCGCTTGCAAGTATTTATTTCAAGGTTCTGTTGGGTTGCTGCGCCACCAGCAGAACCAGAGTCGTGCTTGTCAATTGCGAGATTTTTCTGTCTCCAGATTCGCACGCTACCGGGATCTTGCTGCTGACGCGGCCGCCCCCACGTGCCTCTTCGGCGCCGCCTGCAACCGATGGAGGTGGACACATCGCCTTCGCTGCCGCAGCAGCTCAGCTTCCTGCAGCTCGTCCCGTCGTCGCCGTCATCGTCGTCGTTGCCGCCGCCGCCGCCCTTTTCGTTTTTCGTCTGACCGGTTCAGGAAGAGAGTGGGCGCCCTTTCGGCGGTTTTCCGACGGACGTTCACCTCGGAGCGCAGGGCGAATGCCGGGACGCGGCCGAGGGCTCCAAGTTGCGGCTCCTGGTTCCTAACGTCACCCAGCTTCCTCTCCCCCCCCCCCCCCCCATCTTTCCTTAAGATGGCTCCCTACACGACAACAGTGTAATGTTTTTTAGGGGGTGAGGAGAGGGGAGGCGGAAGGAATGAGGAATCATAAAGCATCGACTGCACGCCGACCAGCGTAGCGCCGCGAAACGGCATCAAGAAGGCGCTCACCCGCGCGCTAATGGAAAGAGCAGGTAGCACCATACAACCAGCAAGAAAGAGTTCAGCGTCCCCTATCAATGCTGATTTAACCATCCGCCCATCGCTGATCGGCCCAGTTCGGCCGCAGACTTAGAGAGCATCAGTACCAAGTAATAGGAATATGTTAATTAGCCTGCGTTCTGTTAGTAAGTGAAAAGTACTTGGATGTAGGAGGTATAGGGAGATAGGGAGCATAGGAATCAGGTTAAGTTTCTTTACTTTTTAGAAATAAAATGTTATATTAATCAGCATGTGATATGTACAGATCATTTTGCATCCCCGCTACCGGCCATCGCAACTTCTCTCCTTCGTTGTCTGTGTCGGTGCTGACTCCCAATATAGCCGACACAGCAGCTGTGGGTGATAGGGCCTCACCCACGCAAGTGATGCTCATTCTCGCTTATGACAGCCGTGGTATTCTGGAGTGTGGCACACACTGATGGCAATGCAAATGGCATTCAACGCCTTCTCTATCGTTGGCAACACTGTTTGGTATCACTGGAGGACTATTTTGAAGTGCAGTAGTTGATTCTGATTCTATTTTGTCCCATTTGGACTTTACTATGACCTCCTACAATGTTACACTGTTTCATGTTGGTATTCGAATTCACACTGCCTTACTGATTCAATACACACAATGGAATTCCCATGTTGTCGCATTATTGCAAGATATGCCACAGTTCTCATGACGTATGGAATGACCCCCGTATTTTCTTTTCATTACAACAGCTTCCGGTACATCTACATTTACATCATACTCCGCAAGCCACATAATGGTGTCTGGCGGAGGGTACTTTCGACACCACTAGCTGATCCCTCCAACCCCGTTCCACTCGCGAATAGTGCCTGGGCAGAAAAATTGTCGGTAAGCCTCTGTATTGGCTCTAATTTCTCGAATTTTCTCCTCGTCGTCATTAGGCGAGATGTATGTGGGGGAAGGGAAAGTAATATGTTGTCCGACTCCTCCTGAAAAGTGCTGTCCCGAAATTTCAATAGTAAATCTCTGCGAGATGCATAACGCCTGTCTTGCAACGTCTGTCAGTGGAGTTCGTTTAGCATCTCCGTAACTCTCTTTCACCAGCTAAGGCTGCTAAGCGATCCCGCAGCGAAACGCACCGCTCTTCGTCGGACCTTGTCTATTTCCTCTATCAATCCTACCAGATAGGAATCCCAGGTAGATGAACAATACTCGAGAATCGGGCGAGCAAGCGCCTTTTAAGCCATTTATTTCGTGGACGAGTTACATTTCCTTAAGATTATTCCTACGAATCTGAGTCTGGTGTCTGCTTTTCCCACTATCTGCTTTATATGGTCATTCCACTTAAGGTTGCTGTGGATAGATATTTTACGGCAGACGCTGTCTTCAGCAGTTTGTCATCAACAGTGTAGCTGGACAGTAGCGGATTTCTTTACCTTATGTATGCGCGATATATTACATTTATTTACGTTCAGGGTCAACTGCCAGAGCCTGCACTATTCTTCAATTCTCTGCAGGTCGTTGTGCAAGTTCTTGCTATCATCTGGGGTTGCTACTTTGGTATAGATAACTGCATCATCTGCGAATGGCCTTAAAGAGCATCCGACGCTTTCTACTAGATCATTTATATATATTGTAAACAGCAATGGTCCTATCACACTTCCTATCACACTCCCCCGTGGTACTCCGCATATTACCTTTACATCTGTCGATTAAGTTCCGGAGCGGTTCTAGGCGCTACAGTCTGGAACCGCGCAACCGCTACGGTCGCAGGTTCGAATCCTGACTCGGGCATGGATATGTGTGATGTCCTTAGGTTAGTTAGGGGACTAATGACCTCAGGAGTTAAGTCCCATAGTGCTCAGAGCCATTTGAACCATTTAGTTCCATTAAGAGCGACGTGCTGTGTTCTACCTGCAAGAAAGTCTTGAATGCAGTTCAGGTCTGCTCCGATACTCAGTAAGCTTGTATTTTTTCATTAAACGGCAATGCGGAACGGTGTCAAATGCCTTAATGATATCAAGGAACACGGCATCGGCCTGAGGGCCGTTGTCCACTGCGCTGTGGATCTCATGGAGGAACAGAGCGAGCTGAGTTTCGCAGAATCTCTGTTTGCGAAATCCATGCTGATTTTTATAGAGGAGATGTTCATTTTCCAAAAACGTCATAATTCTTGAGCGTAAAACATGTTCCATAATTTTAAAACGGATTGACGTCAACGATATAGCTCTATAGTTGTGTGAATCTGTCTTACGGCCTTTCTTGTAATCAGGAATGACCTACCCTTTTTTCCAGTCGCTAGGTACCTATCGTTGCTCAAGCAATCTACGATAAATTGCTTCTAGAAGGGGAGCAGGTTCTTTCGCATAATCTTTATAGAATCTTATAAGTAGCTCATCTAGTCCTGACCCTTTCCACAACTAAGCGATTGTAGCTGCTTTTCAATTCCACGATCGGTTATTTCAATATCTGCCATTTCGACGTACGTACGACGGTTGAAAAGAGGAACAGTGTTACGATCTTCCGCGGTGAAACAACTTCGAAAGACTGAATTCAATATTTCGGCCTGCTCTCTGTTATCTTCAGTTTCGGTACCGGTGTGGTCGCTGACAGAATGAATAGAGGATTTTGGGCCGGCCAGAGCGGCCGTGCGGTCCTGGGCGCTACAGTCTGGAACCGAGCGTCCGCTATGGTCGCAGGTTCGAATCCTGCCTCGGGCATGGATATGTGTGATGTCCTTAGGTTAGTTAGGTTTAATTAGTTCTAAGTTCTAGGCGACTGATGACGTCAGAAGTTAAGTCGCATAGTGCTCAGAGCCATTTGAACCATTTAGAGGATTTTGACCCACTTACTGATTCTACATTCGACCAAAATCTCTTAGGGTTTTTACTCAAGTCGATTGACAACTTCAAATCATGGAACGCTTCTCTCACTGCTCTACTTACGCTCATTTTCGCTTCGTTCAGCTTTTGCTTGTCAGCTAGGTTTTTACTTCTCTTGAATCTGAGATAAAGTGCTCTTTGTTTACGTAGCGTTTATCTAACATGGCTATTAAACCATGGTGGCTCTTTCCCATACCTTAAAACCTTAAATGGTTCAAATGGCTCTGAGCACTATGCGACTTAACTTCTGAGGTCATCAGTCGCCTAGAGCTTAGAACTAATTAAACCTAACTAACCTAAGGACAACACACACATCCATGTCCGAGGCAGGATTCGAACCTGCGACCGTAGCGATCGCTCGGCTCCAGGCTGCAGCGCCTAGAACCGCACGGCCACTCCGGCCGGCCTTTAAAACCTTACTCGGAACGTACTTGTCTAGGGCATATTGAATAATGAACGATGTCTTTCAATTTTTTGCATTTGATCTCCTCATCACCGAGTATATGATGCTGACTGTTGAGATACTTTGAAGTTTGTATCCTGTCACCATTGGTGAACAAATATATCTTCCTACCTTTCTTAACATTCCTTACAGGACCTGCCGTCATACATGCTGTCACACTCTTATGATCACTGATGCCTTCCTCCACGTTAACTGATTCGATAAGTTCAGGTCAGTTTGTTGCCAGGAGGTCTAAGAGGTTACCCTCGCGAGTTGGTTCTCTACCTATCTACTCAAGGTAATTTTCGGACAAGACATCCAGAACAATGCCCCACGATTCCCTGTGTCTGGCATCAGTTCTGATGGCATAGCACTTCCAATCTATACCTGGCAAGTTGAAGTGCTAAGATATAGGAAACCAGCCGCACGGCCTGCTCCCTCTTTCGCCTTCCGCCCAGTGACACGCGAACCCACCACTTTCTTCCACCCACTCTGGAGTGAGGACGGACCGGTCAGATGTTGCGTATCAGAAGCCGCAGCGACGTCCGGGTCACCAGGGGAGTCCAGTGGCAATTCTCGTCACTGGCGCCCCGACGTCACCGCAACTTTGAGCAATAGCTAGAAGCTTGTCGACGGTAGCCAACACTACTTGTGTCCGCTCACAGCAAGCACAGTCCCTATCCATACTGTACCATGTATGTAATAAAGTCTCAAATGGCACTGTAAGTTTGCTGCTATGCAGATTTATCACTGTACTCTGAGACCGCAAGCTATTAAACAGAAATAAATTTCTCTACTGATGTTGATGTATTTAGAGATAGCTGTTATTAGAAATCCTGTTTGCCGAAAAGCTACTGCACGAGATAAATATTCAAACTACAATGCACTGATGTAAACTGTACGCTGTCTACTAGCACAAAATTAAAACTTAGTCGCGTGATGAAATTTCTGGTGACGAGAAAACTTGCACTAGGAAGCCGTTCTACACAAGGATATTCACAAGACAAAAGAGAAGAAACTAAGATTAATTTTCTAACCATTAGTCTACACAATAAAATAAACACGTATAGTTCACCTTTTTGCAGAAGTACGCGAAAAGAGACTAAATTAATTTACAGTTTATCAGACAAGTGCTGCTGCTGCTGCTCTGCTGCGCGTCCTCTCGGCTCTGTAGTTTCATGATGCCGTCATTCACCTGTGTGAACTTAATAGCACTGATCGTAACTTTATTGTCGATAATATGCACAAAAATACGTCACCATTATTATGTATAATATGTCATTATATTCTACGAACTCATGTACGTATCGATCTGTTAATTGATTAGCTAAGGGTGCGCTAGCTAATTGCTTACTGTGACTCTATAAAAGAAGGCTAACATCGAACCAAATTCTTTGCAGAACAGTCTTTGTATAGGGACATTCACAACGTTTACGTGCAACACAACTTCCGGAAGACAAAAACCAAATTTCGGAAACCGTTTCTCGCTGTCGTGTTTGCATGTTAATGCCTGAATCCGGTTTGCTAGACCGATCAAATATCGGTTTTCCTTTCAGTTGTTTTACACAAGTAGTATCTGGAAATCAGCTCTTCCGGTTTCTGATTCAGACAGCACAATGGATTTTTCTCTTCAGTTACATATTAGAATTAGACAACTTCATGTTCAGTCTAGTATTTATTCTTCACTTTCAGTGCACAATAGTCACCCCGTTCAGATTAGGCAAGAATTTTTACAATGACATGAAAATCCAAGCACGTTTCAAACACGGTTACGTGTTTGGAGCTAAAATCGATTGTAGAAGTGGAAATCCGGCAGCTAGAACCACCACATTTACAGAATCGATATTAGAGAGTTTTACATGACAACCAGAAGTGGTTTACGAAACGTAGTTTTCGGAGCCCCATGTAAACGTAGTGGACCAGTTCTCAAGTGGAGTCATCTGTGGGCGCCAAGCGGCTGTTGACAGTGGAATGCTTGGGCTCTGGAGTAAATAGGAGGCACGCATGCTACGTGTGTGATGTGCTAGTTATCATGCATCTTGAACTCTGAGGTAGCAGTTGGCGTGGTCTTCAAATTGGATTCCACTCATAACTGCAATGACAGTGATGATACAGAGTAGCCCGGTTAAGGAGTGTCTGATGGAACATCATCGCCTTTCGCCACATGACATAGTCATTACTATATCGGTATCGTCATCGGCATCTTCTTCTTAAGAACGACGATTTAAATAAACATAGCTGCCCCAGTGACAGTTTTTGTCCGATTAAAATTCATAATTTAGTTTTATTTAATTGTAGTTTATTTGTAAATCATTATTTTTCATTACTCGTTGTTACTTCCTGCACCGTATTATCTTCTTTTTTAGCCCGATATTCATTCTTAACAAAAAAAAAAGGAAATTACCTAATACGAATTTTGTCCTGAGCTTCTAAAAAATAAAATGTAAGTTTTTATCCGAACATTTTTACTGACACATGTTCTTACAATAAAGAGTAATTACTTGAGCGTTTCTTTTAAGAACCATTGAAATTAAAAATTAGAGAGATAAACCAACAAGCATCATATATATTATTTATCAAGTCAGCATCCTTTTTTCTCAACACATACTAACTGTACAGGGAAGGATGAAATATCTTTAGAAAAGATTTTTAGTTACCTCGGCCAATGGCATCATGAGTGCCCAGCATCAAACCCATATTTTAAGAAGCCAGCTCGTTGATCACGAAAAAAAGACTGTCTTTTAATATTATCTTATTACAAATATCTTTTTATTTATTCTAAAGTATTTATTAACTTGATAATTTCTATAGAACACTGCCACAGATAATAACCATGACCACTGCGGACGTCTGTAATCTCTGCCTGTCGTACAATTTGACTTTTCTAAACGAATGTACTTTCCGAAACGACCAATACATTTATCAATGTCGCCTGGAATTGTGATTTATCTATTTATACCACTGCCTAGTGTGCCTACATAAAGTACGAAGTGCTATTAAGACCTCAAAATACACTTTGAGGTTATTGTGTCCTTAGTGATATACCAAATTAGAAGCGGCCACTACTTTGTAGCCTATACATTTCGCATTTATTTACTTCTTCTTATTTTATATTCGTATTTCTCATTAAACTTCTCCTCAACAAAGGTAAAAGTAACTATTACGATAGAACGAAATTACAAGTAGTTTTTCTCAGTCAAATATTGTCATAATTAGTAAATTACATTTCCTTATTTTTTTATTTTGTGTTTGTATTTGAACATTAATTATTAACTTTTGTCAGCAATAGGGTCGTGTAAATGCTCCTCTCATATACATTAAATGACAAGTTTACGATGCCGAGGAAAAGAACGTTGGAAGCTGTCAGAGAGAAGTAGTTCTCTCTTCATTCCCACGTCTGCCCTTTTTCCAGCGACTATACTTATCCCAAATATTCTCATTATTTAATACTATAAAGGTGCCGAAGTCTTGCACGGGCCTCCTGATTTATTGAAATGGAACAGGGGGTTGGTAGGGCTGGGCTGAGCCGTGTACGAACATTGTTCTTGAATATATTCTATTCCACAAAAATTTCGTGCATCAAAAAAATAAGGAACACCGATGATAAGAAAAGTCCTAACAATAATGAATTTTAAATAAAGATAGCGGGTTGGAAGCATTGCCATTAATGAGCTGTACCATGTCCTAACTTGGATTAAAATGTTTCAGATTCAGTCCTTCCCTAATGTGACAAACTATACCATAAGCTCTTCTAGCTTTTGTAAGGACGTTCAATTCAGGCTGCTACTCATTTATCTTCCAGAGTCTTAGGCTACCTTTTTCTGTGATTCTAGAATCTGTAACTTGATAGACCTTTCTGCCGTAGCCACTGACGCAGCCACAGTGTATTACCCTCTGGAATCACAGACCGAGCTGCAACCAACTTTAACGCACCAAGATACTCCGACCGTATTCATGTAAAAAATAAACAATAAAACAGTCTTTGAAGTGGTAGAATCTGAGATAAAATATTAAAAGGGGCAGGAGGGTAATGCATACTACTGAATGAGCATCAGATCTTGGAATAAATAAAACTGTCACTGTTTCCAAAATTCACTGAATGTTACGCCTACTTGGACGCGAACTATTACTGGTGTTTTTTAAAAAAAGTGAACAAAATTCCACGCTACTGAAGCACGAATATTTCTGAGATGTAAACAAAGACTTTTCAACATGTATCTAGAGTCCTGATTAACATACTTCAGGTGGTCTAAACGCTTCACCAATGAAAGCCACCTGCTTTTTTCTTACAGGTCAATTACATCTGGCTTAATGGCAGAACCTATACGACGAACGTTATTTTATTGAGACGTTTGGCACAATACCATATAATTCGACATGAATTTTGCATACACACACAAAAGAAGTAGTACACCCAGAAGCACTACAAATACGCATTTATATATCATTTGGAAAATTATGTACCACTGTAGAAGAATGTGTAACACAATTAAATGCCATAAGAGTGGAAACAATGTGAAACAGAAAGCATTCGCTAGTACACTGCTTGAACAAATACACTCCTGGGAACCGAGCGGGGTGGCGCAGTGGTTAGACACTGGACTCGCATTCGGGAGGACGACGGTTCAATCCCGCGTCCGGCCATCCTGATTTAGGTTTTCCGTGATTTCCCTAAATCGCTCCAGGCAAATGCCGGGATGGTTCCTCTGACAGGGCACGGCCGACTTCCTTCCCTAATCCGATGAGACCGATGACCACGCTGTCTGGTCTCCTTCCCCAAACCAACCAACCAACCAACACTCCTGGAAATGGAAAAAAGAACACATTGACACCGGTGTGTCAAACCCATCATACTTGCTCCGGACACTGCGAGAGGGCTGTACAAGCAATGATCACACGCACGGCACAGCGGACACACCAGGAACCGCGGTGTTGGCCGTCGAATGGCGCTAGCTGCGCAGCATTTGTGCACCGCCGCCGTCAGTGTCAGCCAGTTTGCCGTGGCATACGGAGCTCCATCGCAGTCTTTAACACTGGTAGCATGCCGCGACAGCGTGGACGTGAACCGTATGTGCAGTTGACGGACTTTGAACGAGGGCGTATAGTGGGCATGCGGGAGGCCGGGTGGACGTACCGCCGAATTGCTCAACACGTGGGGCGTGAGGTCTCCACAGTACATCGATGTTGTCGCCAGTGGTCGGCGGAAGGTGCACGTGCCCGTCGACCTGGGACCGGACCGCAGCGACGCACGGATGCACGCCAAGACCGTAGGATCCTACGCAGTGCCGTAGGGGACCGCACCGCCACTTCCCAGCAAATTAGGGACACTGTTGCTCCTGGGGTATCGGCGAGGACCATTCGCAACCGTCTCCATGAAGCTGGGCTACGGTCCCGCACACCGTTAGGCCGTCTTCCGCTCACGCCCCATCATCGTGCAGCCCGCCTCCAGTGGTGTCGCGACAGGCGTGAATGGAGGGACGAATGGAGACGTGTCGTCTTCAGCGATGAGAGTCGCTTCTGCCTTGGTGCCAATGATGGTCGTATGCGTGTTTGGCGCCGTGCAGGTGAGCGCCACAATCAGGACTGCATACGACCGAGGCACAAAGGGCCAACATCGGGCATCATGGTGTGGGGAGCGATCTCCTACACTGGCCGTACACCACTGGTGATCGTCGAGGGGACACTGAATAGTGCACGGTACATCCAAACCGTCATCGAAGCCATCGTTCTACCATTCCTAGACCGGCAAGGGAACTTGCTGTTCCAACAGGACAATGCACGTCCGCATGTATCCAGTGCCACCCAACGTGCTCTAGAAGGTGTAAGTCAACTACCCTGGCCAGCAAGATCTCCGGATCTGTCCCCCATTGAGCATGTTTGGGACTGGATGAAGCGTCGTCTCACGCGGTCTGCACGTTCAGCACGAACGCTGGTCCAACTGAGGCGCCAGGTGGAAATGGCATGGCAAGCCGTTCCACAGGACTACATCCAGCATCTCTACGATCGTCTCCATGGGAGAATAGCAGCCTGCATTGCTGCGAAAGGTGGATATACACTGTACTAGTGCCGACATTGTGCATGCTCTGTTGCCTGTGTCTATGTGCCTGTGGTTCTGTCAGTGTGATCATGTGATGTATCTGACCCCAGGAATGTGTCAATAAAGTTTCCCCTTCCTGGGACAATGAATTCACGGTGTTCTTATTTCAATTTCCAGGAGTGTATTTAAGCATCTCTAAGGGAAGAAGGAAACTAAAAGAAACTGGACAAGGTGAGAGAATATGTGATGTTATCTCAGTGATTATAAGTTCACTTACCTGCGTGATGTCGCATGCTCTCTGGGCTGAATGCCAGCACTCATTCGGTTGGGAAGGATGGCATAAAGCCGTTGCATCCTCTCCTGGGACAAGAAGGCCTACAACTGTTGCACTGGCCGTTAATGCTGTGGATACCGCGGCTAGGACACAGTTGATGTTCGAGCAGACCCCAGACGTGTGGAAATGAGCATATGGAATTGTGGGCCGGGAGTCCCCAATTTGGGGAAGTTCGGCCGCCGAGGGCAAGTACTTATTGCATTCGACGCCACACTGGGCGACTTGAGCGTTGGAGATGAGGATGAAATGATGAGGACAACACAACACCCAGTCCTCGAGCGGAGAAAATCTCCCACCCCAACCGGGAATCGAACCAGGGCCCCTTGACGTGGCATTCCGCCCCGCTGATCACTCAGCTAACTGTGGCGGACTCCCAGACATGTTCTGGCGGAACAGATCATGGGATCTTGCTGGTCGTGGGAATACCTCAGCATCAAGCAGGCAGTTCATAGAGACTGTACCGTATATGGACGTGTATTGTCATCATGATAAATGGCACCATGGTACTGTCGCATAAGAAGTAATACATCAGGACGCAGGGTATCCGTGACGCACTGTTGTGCCATCAGAGTTCACTCAGGTGCTACCAGCCGTGACCTGAGATCACACCCGATGGCTCCACACACCATGCAACCAGAAGTAACTCCACTTTGCTTCTCCAAAACACTGTAGCAATGGTAACATTCCGAAAGTCGCCGCCATACCCGCCAACGATATTCATCAGGGGTAGTGCACGGTCTACACTATTAACACGTCACCGACAGCTTGCACAGTGCCTTGTTGACAACTTGGATCCGTGGCTTCGTGCGGTCTGCGCCACACGCTTACCCTACCGTCAGCTCTTACCAACTGAAATCAGGACTCATCTGACCAGGCCACGATTTTCAGTTGTCTAGGGTCCAACCAATATGGTCATGAGCCCAGAAGACGTGCTGCAGTTACAGTTATCAAATTCACGGGCAGCGATCTTGTGCTGCCATAGCACATTAATGCCAAATTTTGCTGCACTGTCCTAACGGACACGTTCTTCGTCCGTTCCAATGATTTATGAGGTTATTTAATGCTGCGTTGCATGTCTGTTAGCACTGACAACTATACGCAAATTCCGCTGCTCTCTGTCGTTAAGTGAAGGCTGTTTGCCAGTGCCTTGTCGGTGGTGAGAAGTAATGGCTGAAATTCGGTATTCTCGGCACACTCTTGACCCAGTGGATCTCAGAATACTGAATTCACTGACGATTCCGAAACGGAATGACCCATGCGTCTAGCTTCACCTACCATTCCGCGTTCAAAGTCTGTTAATTCCCGCCGTGCGGCCATAATCACGTCGGAAAGCTTTTCACGTGAATCACACGCACAGAAATTACAGCTCCGCAAATGCACCCCTATTTTGTACCGTACGTGATACTACAGCCATCTGGATATATGCGCATCGCTATCCCATGACTTTTGTCACCTCAATGTAATTAAACTGCAGCTACTCACACAGTCCCATCGTGGGCTATAATTACCGTATGGCAGCAAAACATGGTAGATATGCTAATGCGTTAATGTGGAACTAATTTACACTGGGAAAAAGTTAGTTGCAATTTCTGCCACCAGATTCAAAGCGGCGGCGGTATTCGAACCCGCGATCCAAGACACTTTGAGTATGAATTAAAGACGCTGCCCCTTTTGTTTCTTTTTTGTATTTTGTTCGTTATATTTGGTCGTAACGGACGTCACATGACATCTGTTGAAGTTGTTTTATTACAGAGGCCAGCCAGCTCTCTGACCGAAAACGCTGAGCTACCGTGTCGGCTGCCATAGACCACAAGTAGCTTGTCCAACTGAGCCACCGAGGACACAGAGGACAGTGCGACTACAGGGACTTATCTCTGGCACGCCTGCCTTGAGACCCACATTTGCAACTTATTGTCCCGCACTATATTCATAGTGCCCCTGCCCATCGTACTCATTACTCGCGGGCTTACCGCCGATTGCCGGAAGAGTTCGGGCACTGTTTGTGCATCCGCACAGAAGAACATGGTCAAATGGCCGGTGAACCTTAACTATACATAAATGAAGATGGTATCTGTTCTTTCGGCCTTGTGCGAAAGAACAGATACCATCTTCGTATACAAATTTTTTTAGCGTACATCAGTTCCGCATTAACGCGTTAGCATGCCTACAAAGTTTCGCTGCCATATGATAATTACAGTGCACACTGGTCTTCTGTGACTATCTGCATTTAAATTATAGCCACCTGGTAATTACATACATCTTATTTAAGTATTTATTTAAAAAATTGCGTGAGAAGAGGTCTTCCTAACAGTCAGATGCAAAAACAGTTAGAGTGAGGAATTGTGTATCGTCTTCTCGCTTTGGTAGACCGTAAATCATTTTCCAATAGCGCAGCTCGTATCAGGAACTTGAACTGTAATTGCTCTCTTGAAAATTTCCACTTCAACACGATGCAGTGGAAGTTGCGTTATTTGCAATCATTTTGTTGACTGAAATAACTGTACTCGACAGTGCAGAACGACAGTACTTCACACAGAAAAACTTAATGGCTACCAACGTCACCACACTTAACTAGTGTTTCTCACCGCTGTTCGAACGTTGTAGATTTTTTATTACTTTCTTCACATTTATTTATGACGAAAACTTCTTCATTTATACTTATGAGTTCTCCTGCTACTATAGGGCAACTAGTGCAGCCTTTTCATTGATTTATGTTTGTATTTCACTGCAAATGCCCAATATCAGAAAACTGCCTTTCCAGCATTGCAGCTTACTTAATACTTCGTGAAAAGGATAGATTACACCTCGAGGAATTTCTAGGAAAACATTCACATGTAAAAACTTGAACCCCAACCAGATTTCTGTACACGCCGGTACCTCTAATACCCAGTTGCACGTCCACTTGCATTGATGCATGCCTGTATTCGTCGTGACATACTATCCACAAGTTCATCAAGGCACTGATGGTCCAGATTGTCCCACTCCCACGCCATTCGGCGTAGATTCCTCTACGCGGTTGGTGGGTCACGACGTCCACAAACAGCCCTTTTCAATATATCCCAGGCATGTTCCATAGGGTTCATATCTGGAGAACATGCTGGCCACTCTAGTCGAGCGATTTCGTTACCCTGAAGGAAGTCATTCACAAGATGTGCACGATGGGGACGCGAACTGTCGCCCATGAAGAATGACATTTACGTATCGTACAGTCATTACGGCGCCTTCCGTGATCACCAGCGGCGTACGTCGGCCCCACATAACGCTACCCCAAAACAACAGGGAACCTGTTGTACCAATACGTAATTACGCCTAAATGGAGAATAAACGCAGGATAACTAAATAGATGATACCGGCAGGGTTAATGAAGTTAACCCAAGAATGACTTTTGACAAAGGCAGAAATAGTTACATAATTAGTGATGATAAGATTGTTTGTTAGAACGAGGAAGAGGAGAAGATACGTGGCCGTCACACAAATTACGTGTAAGAATATAACGATTCCAAAGCAATATAAAAATTTCGTACCAGTACTTTTCGATCTCATGTTTGAGATACTGGAGCGTATGAATGAAATGCGAAACTATTTCCTAACATAAAACTTTTTACTTGTAGTAGGCCTAATAAATATCTGATTTTGGTTCTTCGAGAATTATATGCTCTCGTGTTATTTATATAAATGAGGTACATCAAAGTGACCATTTGTGCCAAAACAGTCTCGCTTAGCAAGGTCTGTTTCATATTACCCAACAGACAATGATAAAATAGACGTAATGAAATCGAGAAACCACACTACTGGGGTGCGTAGTAGACTAGCCTCCTCATGGTGCACCCCGGGTAACGTGATTATATCACGGCTAAATAGTCTACAAACTTGGTTACCAGACTATCCTTTGGGATCTCCTGGTAATTCAAACATGCAACGAAGCGACCAAACGAACGATTCCTTTGGGAACCATCCGACTAGAAGATTGGGACCATCAGTCCGGATCTGCCAGCTAAATATTGAGGATTAGCCGATCCACATCTGAATATCTTTCTATTGGACAATAGCATCGATGTGGTACTCCTTCAGAAAACACATACCGACTCGCAGGAAGACTTACAAACAAGAGGACGTATTCAAGGCTTCCAACAAATAGGCGCAACATATCATCACGCATATGGCACCGCCACATATGCCCGATCCGATATTGAACATGCACACCTGCTGTCCACAAGCACAGAAAACGACATCCATGTTGTTGATATAAAAGTAGACAACATAAGACTTATAAATGTCTACAAACCACCAAACCAAATCTAGCCAAGTATTGTACTACCCGCACATGAACACCCAACGATATATGCCGGTGATTTTAATAGTCATCATGAAATGTGGCGATACACCCAAAATAATGAACACGGAGAAGCGCTGGTGGAATGGGCCGACGAGAACAATCTACATCTTATATTCGATGCCAAGGAGAGGGGCACATTCCACTCGGCCGCCTGGCGCAGGGACTACAATCCGGATCTCTGCTTTGTAGCTACCGATAACGAGGGAAAACCAGTGCCTGTACATAGAAGGGTTGCCACAGATTTCCCACACAGCCAGCATAGGCCTGTTATTTTAGACATCGGTGTCACCATACCCCTGATACGGTCCTTCCCTCGACCTAGATGGAATTTCCTAAAAGCTGACTGGGAGAAGTATTCAGCGGACCTTGATAAATGCATCCGGTTTATACCGTCACTACCTAAATGTTACGATCGTTTCAGGAAAGCTATAATTACCACAGCTAAAAAACACATTCCTAGGGGGTTTCGAAAAGAACACATCCCAGGATGGGATGCAAAATGCCATCAGCTATATGAGGATTTTACTAGTAGTGGTGACCAAGAAATAGCTGATGACCTCCTCCACAATCTAGATTCCGCAAGAAGACAACGATGGACTGAAGCAACTGAAAGAATGAATTTCACTCAATCAAGCAGGAAGGCATGGAGTTTGTTACGTATACTCGGAGGTACGACAAGACCAGCCCAAAAAAATCCAACCATAACACCAGAGAAAATTGCAAATAACATTGTCGAAATGTCAAGAGCTTCGAGAGACAAACCACATACCAGGATGATTAAGCGCGAACTCAGAACACTAAAAAAGAATACTCCAAATATATCAGAGCTTTCCAGACCATTCACTGAGGATGATGTCATTACTGCCCTCAAGGATATGAAACCGGGCAAAGCCCCAGGTTTTGACAACATACATCCAGAATTTCTAACCTACGCTGGAAAGAACGTAGTCAAATGGCTGGCAAATTTCTTTTCGAACATTTTGACTACAAACCATCTCCCTAGAGAATTAAAAAAGGCAAGAATAATAGCTTTGCTGAAACCAGGGAAACCAGCAGACCAACCGCTAAGCTACAGACCATTAGGACTTCTTAGCTGTAATACAAACTTCTCGAACGACTTGTCCATAATCGAATTAGCGGCATCATTGTGGAGAACTTACCTATAGAACAGGCAGGCTTCAGACCTGGCCGTAGTTGCTGTGACCAAGTTCTGGCATTAACATCCTACATAGAGGCTGGCTTTCAACAGAAATTGAAAACAAGTGCTGTATTTCTAGACTTAACATCTGCATATGATACTGTTTGGAGAGATGGAATAATTTACAAACTCTTAAGAGTGATTCCTTGCCAGGTTTTAACATCCTTAATACATAATATGCTGAGGAACAGAACCTTCCAGGTCACCCTAAACGGAAAGACAAGCAAAACAAAACTTATTAACAACGGGCTTCCGCAGGGCTCCGTATTGGCCCCTCTTCTGTTTAACCTCTATATAGCAGATCTCCCAAACACAAAGTCAAGAAAATTTTGCTATTTGGATGTCATAGCACTGGCTACCAGAGACAAGTATCTCTTCAATACAGAGGAAGTCCTTAATAATGACGTCGAAATACTATACAATTATTTCAAGAAATGGAGACTCAAGCCAAACCCTAACAAAACTGAAGTATCTACGTTCCATCTTAATAACAAAATGGCAAATGAAATTATTAACATAAAACTCGGAAACACCAACCTCAAACATAATAAGTTTCCAAAGTACTTAGGTATAACATTGGATCGCACTCTTTCTTACCGAAAACATCTGGAGAACACCACTGCAAAAATTGGAACACGGAATAACATCATTCAAAAACTTAGCGGTACTATTTGGGGAGCTAACGCAAAAACATTACGTACCTCATCTATCGCCTTAGTGTTCTCTGTTGGTGAGTACTGCGCTCCAGTCTGGATTAATAGCTGTCACACCAAACTTATTGACAGGCAATTAAATAACACAATGAGGTTGATTTCTGGAACCGTTAAATCAACGCCCACGTACTGGCAACCGGTGCTATGTAATATCCTGCCCCCGGACCTGCGTAGAAAAGCGGCCCTACTGCACGAATTCAGAAAGATTGAGACAAAACCAGAACTACCAATTAAAGAAGAATTCTCACAGCTGCGACACACTCGATTGAAATCAAGAAAGCCACCCATACGCACAGCTGAGCAGCTTCAAAATAATAACTATGACCACATGAAACAATGGAGACTAGATTGGAACCCAAAGACAAATGACCAACTACAGACCTGGTTTGAGAGCTATAACTGCAACATCTCTGGAATGGAACTAACACGGAAAACATGGTCCGCATTAAATTGAATACGTACTGGACATGGCAGGTGTGCGGATTCACTACACAAATGGGGAAGAGCGACGTCACCAGAATGCGACTGCGGTGCCCCTAGACAGACGATCCAATACATCCACGGTGAATACTCCTTGCGAGCATATGCAGGGAACTGGTCCGACTTCCTGGAGGCATCCCCACCGGCGCTAGAATGGATCTCAAACCTCGATATAACCTTTTAACTGACCAATATAAACATAAATTATATTCATGATTGTTATAAGATTTTAATGTCTAACACTTGATGTAACACTTTTGCATGTATAGCCATACGCTAAATAATAATAATAAAAAAATAAACTACGCTACTTTTGAGTACTACTCATATTAACAGCTTTTTCACTCTTAGACAATGACATGTTGATTTTTCATGTAGTTTTTAATGAACTTTGATGAGGTAGCTGATTCTTTCGCAGAAACTAAAGCACGCAGTTAGTAAAATTAGAGAGAATAAAATGCTGGGAACTAAGAATTGAAGAAATGTGGACTGCCTTGTTTGTCTCTTGTCTTTACTGGTTTTATGTTTCCTGTATTTCATTTTACGTCGCACAAAAGAGAAAGTTATTAGCTAATAGGCAATAAAATGGAAAATTTTCTGAAGAGTTCTTATACTCCCAGTCAACAATAATCCCATCCAGTATTAATTGTGAGTTTTTTTAAGGGGTGTAGCATGTGAAACCGGCCGACTGGGAGTAGGAGAGGCACCATTGGACATTTTGATATCTAATATCTTGAATATACACGTCTGAATTCAACAGAGCGGAATACAGCGAAGTGCGATAGAGGAGTGATGTAGGAAGAGGTGTGTCACTGCACTTTGGCACACCGAAGAGCAAATAACATGTCTTACATTTCCTCGGACATACGTGTTTTACATATCAAACTCTTCAAAAACATGTGCACTACAAAATCAACATATTTGTGAATTTAAAAAAAAATTTGACGTCCTATCTCAAACATTCTAATGGGAGGGGGCGCCACTATCAAGTTTTTGCCCTGTTTCGTAAATATCGTAGATGCGGGACTGAGTCTAGCAATCTACCGTCACAACCCTTTAAAATGAATGGGAATGACAGAAGTTAGGGATGTTGTTGTTGTTGTTGTTGTGGTTTTCAGTCCTGAGACTGGTTTGATGCAGCTCTCCATGCTAACCTATCCTGTGCAAGCTTCTACATCTCCCAGTACCTACTGCAGCCTACATCCTTCTGAATCTGCTTAGTGTATTCATCTCTTGGTCTCCCTCCACGATTTTTACCCTCCACCCTGCCCTCCAGTACTAAATTGGTTATCCCTTGATGCCTCAGAACATGTCCTACCAATCGATCCCTTCTTCTAGTCAAGTTATGCCACAAAATCCTCTTCTCCCCAATTCTATTCAATACTTCGTCATTAGTTATGTGATCTACCCATCTAATCTTCAGCATTCTTCTCTAGCACCACATTTCGAAAGCTTCTATTCTCTTCTTGTCCAAACTATTTATCGTCCACGTTTCACTTCCATACATGGCTACACTCCATACAAATACTTTCAGAAACGATTTCCTGACACTTAAATCAATACTCGATGTTAACAAATTTCTCTTCTTCAGAAACGCTTTCCTTGTCATTGCCAGTCTACATTTTATATCGTCTCTACTTCGACCATCATCAGTTATTTTGCTCACCAAATAGCAAAACTCCTTTACTACTTTAAGTGTCTCATTTCCTAATCCAATTCCCTCAGCATCACCCGACTTAATTCGACAGCATTCCATTATCCTTGTTTTGCTTTTGTTTATGTTCATCTAATACCCTCCTTTCAAGACACTGTCCATTCCGTTCAACTGCTCTTGCAAGTCCTTTGCTGTCTCTGACAAAATTACAATGTCATCGGCGAACCTCAAAGTTTTTATTTCTTCTCCATGGATTTTAATGCCTACTCCGAACTTTTCTTTTGTTTCCTTTACTGCTTGCTCAATATACAGATTGAATAACATCGGGGAGAGGCTACAACCCTGTCTCACTTCCTTCCCAACCACTGCTTCCCTTTCATGTCCCTCGACTCTTATAACTGCCATATGGTTTCTGTACAAATTGTAGATAGCCTTTCGCTCCCTGTATTTTACCCCTGCCACCTTCAGAATTTGAAAGAGAGTATTCCAGTCAACATTGTCAAAAGCTTTCTCTAAGTCTACAAATGCTAGAAATGTAGGTTTGCCTTTCCTTAATCTTTCTTCTAAGATAAGTCGTAGGGTCAGTATTGCCTCACGTGTTCCAACATTTCTACGGAATTTAAACTGATCTTCCCCGAGGTCGGCTGCTACCAGTTTCTCCATTCGTCTGTAAAGAATTCGCGTTAGTATTTTGCAGCTGTGACTTATTAAACTGATAGTTCGGTAATTTTCACATCTGTCAAAACCTGCTTTCTTTGGGAATGGAATTATTATATTCTTCTTGAAGTCTGAGGGAATTTCGCCTGTATCATAAATCTTGCTCACCACATGGTAGAGTTCTGTCAGGGCTGGCTCTCCCAAGGCTGTCAGTAGTTCTATTGGAATGTTGTCTACTCCCGGGGCCTTCTTTCGACTCAGGTCTTTCAGTGTTCTGTCAAACTCTTCATGCAGTATCATATCTCCCATTTCATCTTCATCTACATCCTCTTCCATTTCCATAATATTGTCCTCAAGTACATCGCCCCTGTATAGACCCTCTATATACTCCTTCCACCTTTCTGATTTCCCTTCTTTGCTTAGAACTGGGTTTCCATCTGAGCTCTTTATATTCATGCAAGTGGTTCTCTTTTCTCCAAAGGTCTCTTTAATTTTACTGTAGGCAGTATCTATCTTACTCCTAGTGAGATAAGCCTCTACATCCTTACGTTTGTCCTCTAGCCATCCCTGCTTAGCCATTTTGCACTTCCTTTCCATCTCATTTTTGAGACGTTTGTATTCCTTTTTGCGTGCTTCATTTTCTGCATTTTTGTATTTTCTCCTTTTATTAGTTAAATTCAGTATCTCTTCTGTTACCCAAGGATTTCTACTAGCCCTCGTCTTTTTACCTACTTGATCCTCTGCTACCTTCACTATTTCATCCCTCAAAGCTACCCATTCTTCTTCTACTGTATTTCTTTCCCGCTTTCCTGTCAACTGTTCCCTTATGCTCTCCATGAAACTCTGTACAACCTCTGGTTCTTTCAGTTTATCCAAGTCCCATATCCTTAAACTCCCACCTTTTTGCAGTTTCTTCAGTTTTAATCTACAATTCATAACCAATAGATTGTGGTCAGAGTCCACATCTGCCCCTGGAAATGTCTTACAATTTAAAACCTGGTTCCTAAATCTCTGTCTTACCATTATATAATCTATCTGATACCTTCTAGTTTCTCCAGGGTTCTTCCATGTATACAACCTTCTTTCATGATTCTTGAACCAAGGGTTAGCTTGATTAAGTTAGGGTTGAGAATTCTCAATTCGCATGAGCGACGGGTACTGCTATTTGCTACCACCCGACGTTATAATAACACACAGAAAAACTATAAACTTCTAGATGAAAATGAAGAAGTAAAAATTACAATTATCAACAGACGGGATTCATTGTTGTGTACATCAAGAAGCACCTTGTTCTAAATTTTCAAGCATGGAGCATTCGAAGAAATTGGTGGTAAGAGTAGTAAAATTCTGAAGTTGCACTCATTATTCCATTTTCAGTTGTAACAGTTTTCAGTGGAAATGGAGACTTCATATATTAGTGCTGAGTGTGTTCGTTAAGTCAAGGGACGCGCCTGGAACGATTAAAGTCTCGCTATTGTGGAATTTATGAAGGAAAAAAAAAAGGAATGCAGGAACGAAAATTAGAACACCCGGAATAGCTTGCGGACTTCGCATTTTAAGCGGACTTGGCGGCACACTGCCTACAGTAAGGTATTGCAAGGTAACTTCTTTCTGATTTGTTGGGGATGCATTTAAAAAGAAAATCGTGTTGTAGAAGGGACACATTCTGACAAAGACAATCCAGTTCCCTACGCTCACTTGCGTTAAAGAAAGAGCGAGGTTTGAAGAATTCATTATGGCCTTGCAAGAATTTCAACGATGGGTTTATAAAGGTTTTGAGGACACTGTGAATCTTACATCTGATTTAGAGCTGATTTTGAGACGGTTGAAAGCACTCCTGTGAATGTACAGATGTAACTGATTGACTTTCAAGGTATTTTGCAGTTTTAATTACAAATTTTTTCACGTTAAAACTGTTCAGGATGTCTACATTCCTTTTCTCAGTTAGATTTTCCCAGTATACATAGTGAGGTTGCAAAACTGGTACAATATTTCTATCGATACGTTTGTGTGAAAGACCTTTTTTCGATTTCGAAGCTAAATAACTCACTTGAGTGCGAAACTTTATGATATTGCCTGTGCTTGTCCGTATGCCGACGGTTTGTACTAGATAAAAATTATATTACGTCATCCGCGCGGCAAAAATAATTAATGAATACTGAAAACTTGTTTTGTTCGTGATCTACATTGTCGAGAAATGTGGAATATAGAACCAAGTCATATGCAGTACGACTGTACCGCCATTTAAATGTTTTCAAAACTTCCCTGTCCTCGCACTTAGACAGCATGGCGTTTCCGTGGGGGAAATGTGAAGCAAGGCTGAGCACTTTGGCACTTGGGCCGTGGCATGGCCATCGAGCTCAAATCTTGGCCACCAATGGTGTATACAGTACTCTAAGTGAACAGTCAGCGCTATCCACTCAAAAGGAGTCCACTTAAAAAAGTCTCCTCCGTGATCTTACGTCACAGATTTCATATTATTTTCTGAGATAATTGTCACGTTTGGCATGGATAGTAGGGATGACGTGTTGTGGCATGGAAGCTTCTTTGGTAGTTCGCTGGACGGAGTTGGCTCCACATCTGCACGTACAAGTCACCTAATCCCCGTAAATTCTCGGGAGGGGCGATGAGCTCTCGCACCACGTTCAATCACATCACAGATGTGCCCTATCGGTTTCAGATCTGGTGAGTTAGGGAGCAGAACATGAATTCGAATTCGCCACTATGTTCGTTTAACCACTTCAGGCCTCGTGACATGGTGCCTTACCTTGCTGAAAAATGCCACTGCCGTCAGGAAACACGATCGTCATGAAGGCGTTTACATGGTCTGCAACCAGTGTACGATGCTTCTTGGCCATCATGGTGCCTTGCACGAGCTTCACTGGACCCGTGGACGTCCACGCGAATACTGTCCGATGTACGATGGAGTCGGCGCCACTATGCCTCCGTCCAGCAGTACAGGTGTACAGGTGTCTAGCAGCTGCTCCCCTGCCCTCCCATCGGCATGATGGAGAAGGTATCGGTTTTCATCAAGACTATGCAACGCTCTGCCACTGCACCAACGTCCAGGGCCGATGGTTACGTGCCCATTTCGGTTGTAGTTGCCAATATTTTGTTGTTAACAATAACACTTGCTTGGATCATCAGATGCAGATGCCCTTCGTTAGGAGTGTTCGGTGTACTGTGTGTTCAGACACATTTGTACTCTGCCCAACATTAAAGTCTGATGTTAGTACCGTCAGAGTTCGGCGCCTGCTCTGTTTTACCAGTCGGCCAAGCCTACGACATCCGGTATCTCAAATGAGGAGTGGTCGCCGACCCCCACGACGTCTGGACGTGGTTTCACCTTCGTTTCGCCACTTGTTGAAGACGCTCACCATAGCATTCGTTGAACACCGACAAGTTGTGCAGTTTCCGAAATGCTTGTGCCGAACATCTGGACCATCACAATGTGCCCTCATTCAAATTCGGATAAATCGTCAACCTTCCCCATTCCACCTACACACGGACAGTACGCTGACTGATACTAGATGCACCACGCATTCCTCCCCTGGTGACGCTGCTATCGCCTGGGCAGTTTTATATCGATAGTATGTTGGTGATCATAATTTTCTGGCTGATCGGTGTACATTGACTTCACACTCTGCTTACTGACGGACAACTATCACACTCTACCAACGTAGTTACTTTGTTATCGATTTTCATTTCTACTCATCATACAATACTAAGCTCTTTCTCTCTCTCTCCTGCTCTCTTCTCTCTCTGTCTCGTAAAATGTTTATAAAATTGCTACTTTTCAAACTTTGTCGTATTGATAGGTAATTTAGATACCCTATATAAAAATTATTTTTAAAAGTTCCTTGTTAAATTAGCATGCAGAGTGACACACATAAATCAGTTCAATGTCTGAGAGTCAGAGAGCATATACAAAGTTATATACACAGTATGGTATATATATGATTAATAAACGGTAGGAGGAAATCTTTATTGGTTTACTGTGTTATCTTCACATGGTGTAGTCCTGAATGCTCTACAGGGTATTAATACTCTTCATTGTCGTATCCTCAGTATATTTCTCTTGCTTTTGAGCTGCAATCAATTTGCCCATACACACTCACCAGAACTGACCGTTGTATCGAAGATGGGAAGATGGCGTCATGGCACACACCCACACCCAACCAACCCACACACGCACACACACATGCGCGCGCGCGCGCACACACACACACACACACACACACAGACACACACACACACACATACACAAAGAATGCACCGATATGTTGTGGCTTACTGGCCTAAACTATAATGTCTTAGATCTACTGCAGTTTATTTTAAATGATATTAATTCCAACCCCCTAATAATATAGTTTCCCAAATCCACAATTCCAGTGATATACTTTTTTGTGGTTGTTTGTTGTACAGGCTTGCAGGTCAATGGTTTCATAATTTTTAGGTATTGTGTAAATTTGTTAATAACGAACAAAAACTTTATGTAACTTTTGTTAATCCACCTTTCAATCTAAAATAAACACAAGTCAGATTCACGCAGCTATCTCGTTTCGTCAGTATTTCCAGCTTCATGGTAGGCAAAAAAAGCTATACAATGCAATCTTGAGAAGGCATTTACATCTTGCGTCAAGTGAAGAAGAGAGAGAGATATTGATAGTGAGAGGGATTTATGTGTGTATGATAAATCCTTACCCAAAAAATTTCCCTCCTTCATACCTCCTCTGTGTGACCACAGACGACTTGTCCAAATGTGTGTGAATTTCTAAGGGACCAAACTGCCTAGGACTTACACACTACTTAAACTAACTTATGTTAAGAACAACATACCCACCCATGCCTGAGGGAGGACTCGAACGTCCGGCGGGAGGGGCCGCGCAGTCAGTGACATGGTGCCTCTAACCTCGCGGTCACTCTGCGCGGCACAGACGACATGTCACTGACCTCATTTGTACTAAGACTGCAATACACGTGAGGTGTCTAGTTGCTTCCACTACCCTGGGTGGAACGCTTACGTTCTAATTAATATTCGCAATCTTCTACTGCTGTTGTCCACTGCGCAGTAAATAACACGTAGGTGGTGAATCCGCTATCTTGAGGCTGTTATAAACTCTTAGAGAGAACTGATATTGTATAAATTTACAATTAATTTGTATACAAGGGATGCCACTCGCTTTTCATTAGCAGAATACGAGAAATTGCATAATTACATTCCACGTTGTGAATTCCCATTCTTCACACGTTCATAAAAAATAAACAAAACAACGAACTGCGTATTTGCGTAATTACTATCCAAATTGATCTCAATTACATGTCCAAATAGCCGAAGACTGCGAATTAAGTACTTAACCGATATAGACCAAGGCCGCACCAGTTCATATCTTACAGCCGAACCACTTCGCACGCCTTTCAAGTTACGCGCGAGCTGGAGATATCAGAAACGCTTTGTCTGCCTGTACGTTTAGTAACTGCTCATTATTCTGCTGGTAATTAACACTTTTGAAATAATGAAATGACTGCCTGCTATTGAGAGATGCTTTTATATGAAAGGCAAGTAAATTCACTGTTTAGTTTTTCTAATATTAATAGCAGAAGTTTTATCATTTTGGCTAGCTAGTTGCGAACGCAGCAGTCAGTCGTGGAGAAGAACAATGTACTCGTAGGCTGCCTTTCTCACGACACCCATGCCAAACAAACCATCTGTCACCGGTACCTCACCCCACATTACGTCATCTTCTCTGTGCTGCTTCTCAACTGCGCTTAAAAGAACTTTCTGTAGCTTAATATGACGGCTGTAAACTCAGAAATATTACAACCTATAGCTGTCTGCCTGCTAGACCCACAGATAGCGTGAGAAGACTTCTCACAACTGTCCAGTTGCCCCCCCTTTCCCCCTCTCGGCTGAGGCGGCAGCTTTTGTTCTGGTGACCTGTGATGCCATTCCTAAGGCATCACACAAGCACTACGTCAGAACTAAATGTATCTTTTGAGACTAGATACGATACTTGTATTGAGTGTTATTCGACCATGACTGTTCCAAAATGTGACAAGATTTTTCAGAGTCTATTACCAGTCACAAAATTTGTTGACATACTTAAATTATTTAATGGTGCGACATGAGAAGACGTGACATTTTCTCACTCTCTGTTTCGTGCTTGCTGGTGCCCTCTGTCGTTGGAATGATGTACTATGTCAGAAATCAGTCAAGACGGTAGACCCATTGCAAAGTGCTTCACGTAAGCCATATTTGCATATTAATTACTAAAATGTGTGCTTTTTTCGTTGAGGCTCCTATGTATGCGTATGACACACATATATTGAACATATCTCCTCCTCCTCCTCTCCTTCTTTCTGTGTCCATGTCATCCTCTCACTTCTATCTGTCTCTCTCTTCCTTCCCACTCTCTCTGTCTCTTCATCTCCATTTCCTCCACCTCCTCCCTCTGACCTATTCCCCTTCTCTCTTTCCATTTCTGCCTCCCTTTCTTCCTTCTCCACCTGCCCATTATCCCTCTACACCTTTCACCTTCCTCATGCATCTCCCCCTCCTGTCCATCTCCTTCTAGTTCCTACCCCAAACAGTCTGTCGATCTCATCTTCATGCCAATCTGTCCACAGCCATGGTCTTTGCTACATGTAGTCCCTGCAGTACAGTTCAATGAAGCTGGCTGATACTACTCGCACCATACACTGGTCATGCATGGCATTTGTTTGTCCCTGATGTGCACGCCACCACGCAAATCAGTTTGATAAAGAAGGCTGATATTATTCCAACACAATACAGGGAAACTACATGTTGGGTCCAGTAAACCATATGTTGTCCCTTGCTTGCATACCAGATTGATTTAGCAGGCCAATACTGTTCCCACACAACATGCTGGTCATGCAGGGCAGCCTACATGCTATGGGCTGTAAAAAAACAGTTTTTGTCTGGACCTTCATCACTATTGAAGATAAGAAATCCCACAGTGCTGATACTCACGAGTCCTGCTGTTACTATACCAAATTTGGTTGAAATGAATCTAGGCACTTTGGAAAAGATCCCAGACATAGGCACATACACTCTGCTTTACACAGGGAGGTCAGCTGCCCCTGATGCTATCATTTTATGTAGCCTGTAATGTTATCTCTGACCTTAAAAGTCCACATGTAAGATTTTCGTTATGTATCACTCGCTACATGCAAACTGTTAGTTCTACAGAAAAAGTGAGCAGGACCTGTGTTGTAGGAAATTTTTAGTAGTTAAATTTTGTACAGGGATACATTTTCACTTGAGATCACGGTTTTTTTTTCTTCAAGAAAAATGTACAAAATTCATCTTCAAATGCACTTCCATCCACACCTCACCAGTCATGATCTTTTTTTTTTGTAGGACTAACGGTTTCCGTGAAGCGAGCGAGAAAATATGAAAATCTAGCTCGTGGCTTTTGAAGGCATAAATTTGCCTGTTGCATAAAACGATAGCGATAGGGGCAACTGAATCACCCTTAATGTACTATAACAGAATATATTAAGAAAGAGCATACTGTAAAGATTGAGTTTACGGTAAGAGGCATAAGACTAAGAATATACTTGAGCTGCTGTTGTGGTGTCACCGCAAGGCACCACACGGGCTAGGTGGTAGGCTTCAAATCGGCCGCGGTCCGTCAGTACACATCGGACACGCCAGTCGCCACTGTCGACGCTAGCAGACCGAGCGCCGTTATGCGGCTGGTCTGAAGAGACAAGCTAGCGCACTGCCCAGTTCTACAGCCGACTTTAATAGGAATTGTTATAGCTTTAGAGATCTCATTTGCAGAAACGCTAGTTAGCATAGCTACGACCTAGCCAGCCGCCACATACAGTTTATGCATTGAGAATTGATCTATACGAGTGAAGCAATCACAATTGTAAAGCAGTATTCGCAGTTCAGTCTATAACTGCTCTTGTAAATCGTGATCAGCGCGTGCAATAATGGCCACCCCTTGTGATCAGACTAAGAGTCAAATTGCGTGACTCAGCCGGGTCACCCTTTTCCCATGAGGTCCATAGTTCCGCCTCATACACAACAGTTGTGACATGAGATTCCCTAGATTTGGATCAGATGAAGGCGCTAGAAGTCGGTAGACTTCGGGACGTAAGTACTTCTTTTTTTGTGCCTGGCCGTTGCCATCGTTGGTGATAAAAATAGAGTTCTCGTGCGTATCATAGCCATCACAAGACTATTTCCATGTCATGTCATGCCAAAGCAGCATGCATTAATGTAGTGCCAGTGTGAGAAAAGCGCGGAATGTAACACCCCCCCCCCCCTCCCCCGCGCCATATCACCACTTCCATCTTCGCTGCATTTGTCATAATTGTTTTGGGCTTCGTTACGTGGATCTTTCTTTCTCCTCCTCCCCTCCCCCCCCCACCCCACCACCCAGTATATTCGGCGAGAATGCAGTGAACGAAATATATTTCTAGGCGCTCAAAGTTGGTTCGTCTAAATCCACAACACTACAGTGCGCATGAATTTTAAAACGCCTCTGGTACGTGGCAAGTGTTTTCCGGGCGACGGCTTTTCCTCCCTGATTTTCGGTAACCTCACTGGAGTGCATCCCACCCAAACACACACACACACACACACACACACACACACACACACACAAAGGTGCTTTTGTGGTCCGTACACTGCAGCGCAGAGCAAGTGCAAGCGTGCCGGCTGGATTTGCATCGCTGCGGGCGGCAGAGGATCAGCGACCAAGTCAAGAACGCTGTTGCCGGCTGCGGAGGCCTGGGCTGTGGGAGGGGTGCGGGGGCGGTCATCCGGCGACCCACCGCGGCCGCGAAAGAACAAACGGGCCGGCGTGATGCAAATGCGCGGCCATTAGCATATCTGCGGCTGCAGCCCCCTGTCCCCTTGTCTCCGCCTCCCGGACAGTTCCGGAGCCGCAAATGTATGCTATCTCTCTGCGGCCACTGTGCAACAATGCCTCATATTTATTGCGCGTTCTTATCACGGCTCGTGAATTTTACAATCTGCAAGTCTCGCCGCCGCCGCCGCAGCTGGCGAATGTTCGCAAATGCGCCCTCGCGGGTGACAAACGCGCGGGAACCTTCTGGCTGACCGCTCGCACACCGCGCTTGCGTCCGCTCTCTTCCTGGTCGGCGTTCATCCCTGCTGTTTCCGCTGCCTCTGTTTTCTTATTTCTCTCATTGTCCTGCAGCGGCGCACTACGACGTGTCTAGTGCAACGGAACAACTGCGCACGCGCCAAAGTCTTGCTTAAGGCTACAGTTCTGAATCCTTCCACTGGACAGACACTGTAGCGTAACAATACGGTAAAACACACAAAGATACAAAACTTGTATTTAGGTTCACAAGAGTTTTCCACGTACATGAATGTAAAATAGATGTTGTTGTTGTTGTGGTCTTCCGTCCAGAGACTGGTTTGATGAAACTCTCCTTGCTACTCTATCCTGTGCAAGCTTCTTCATCTCCCAGTACCTACTGCAACCTACATCCTTCTGAATCTGCTTAGTGTATTCATCTCTTGGTCTCCCTCTACGATTTTTACCCTCCACGCTGCCCTGCAATACTAAATTGGTGATCTCTTGATGCCTCAGAACATGTCCTACCAACCGATCCCTTCTTCTAGTCAAGGTGTGCTACAAATTTCTCTTCTCCCTAATTCTATTCAATACCTCCTCATTAGTTATGTGATCTACCCATCTAATCTTCAGCCTTGTACTGTTGCACCACATTTCGGAAGTTCTACTCTCTTCTTGTCCAAACAATTTATCGTCTACGTTTCACTTCCATACATGGCTACACTCCATACAAATACTTTCAGAAACGACTTCCTGACACTTAAATCTATACTCGATGTTAACAAATTTCTCTTCTTCAGAAACGCTTTCCTTGCCATTGCCAGTCTACATTTTATATCCTCTCTACTTCGACCATCATCAGTTATTTTGCTCCCCAAATAGCAAAACACATTTACTACTTAAAGCGTCTCATTTCCTAATCTAATACCCTCAGCACCACCGATTTAATTCGACTACATTCCATTATCCTCGTTTTGCTTTTGTTGATGTTCATCTTATATCCCCCTTTCAAAACACTGTCCATTCCGTTCAGCTACTCTTACAGGTCCTTTGCTGTCTCTGACAGAATTACAATGTCATCGGCGAACCTCAAAGTTTTTGTTTCTTCTCCTTGGATTTTAATACCTACTCCGAATTTTTCTTTTGTTTCCTTTACTGCTTGCTCAATATGCAGATTGAATAACATCGGGGATAGACTGCAACCCTGTCTCACTCCCTTCCCAACCACTGCTTCCCTTTCATGCCCCTCGACTCTTATAACTGCCATCTGGTTTCTGTACAAATTGTAAATAGCCTTTCGTTCCCTGTATTTTACCCCTGCCACCTTCAGAATTTGCAAGAGAGTATTCCAGTCAACATTGTCAAAAGCTTTCTCTAAGACTACAAATGCTAGAAACGTAGGTTTGCCTTTCCTTAATCTATTTTCTAAGATTTGCCTCACGTGTTCCAAAATTTCTACGGAATCCAAACTGATCTTCCCCGAAGTTGGCTTCTACCAGTTTTTCGATTCGTCTGTAAAGAATTCGTGTTAGTATTTTGCAGCCGTGCCTTATTAAACTGATAGTTCGGTAATTTTCACATCTGTCAAGATATTCTTTCGATATATTTGAAATAATTATATACTCTAAGACAAGAAAACGACCCACCACGAAGTAATTATCCAAATGGGACGGAAATCAGAAAAAAAACTGGGTGATGTATTCATGGGGAGCTTCAGAAATTAAGGAAGTCCAAAACGCGTTGGTCCATCTCTCGCCATTTTGCAAGCAGCTACTCGGCTTGGCATTCATTGATGGACTTGTTGAATGACCACCGGAGGAATATTGTGCCAAATTCTGTCCAACTGGCGCGTCAGATCGTCAAAATGCCGAGCTGGTTGGAGGGCTCTGCCCGTAATGCTCCAAATGTTTTCTGTTGGGCAGATATCCGGCGATCTTGCAGGCCAAGACAGAGTTTAGAAAGCACAAACACAAGTAGTAGGAACTCTCGCCGTGTGCGAGCGGTCATTATCTTGCTGAAATGTAAGCAGAGGATGGCTTGCTCTGAAGGGAAACAAAACGGGGTGTAGAATATCGTCGACGTCCCGCTTTGCCGTAAAGCTGCCGCGGATGATAATCAAAGGGGTTCTGCTATGCAATGGAATGGCACCCTGGACCATTAGTCCTGGCTGTCGAGCAGTATGGAGGGCAACAGTCAAGTCGGTATGCCACTGCTGTTTGGGGCTTCTCCAGACACGTCTTCGCTGGTCATCGCGCTCAGTTCGAAAAATGTTCAAATGTGTGTGAATTCTTACGGACTTAACTACTAATGTCATCAGTCCCTAAGCTTACACACTACTTAACCTAAATTATACTAAGGACAAACACACACACTCATGCCCGAGGGAGGACTAAGCGGGCCTCATCACTGAAGACAATTCTAGTCGCCACTAAGATTACAGGCCGAATCTGACAGACATCACTGCAGATGGTCTTTTTGGTGTACATAGGTCAATATTACGTCTAAACCTTCGTGGATACTCTGCAGAGGGTACATCGAACCACCTCACAACAATCCTCTATTATTCCACTCTCGAACAGCGCGCGAAAAAAACGAATACCTATATCTTTCCGTGCGACCTCTGATTTCCCTTATTTTATTGCGATGATCTTTTCTTCCTATATAGGCTGGCGTCAACAAAGTATTTTCATATTCGGAGGAGAAAGTTGGAGATAAAAATTTCACGAGAATGTATCGCCGAAACGAGAAACGCCTTTGGTTTAACGATGTCTACATCAAATCCTGTATCATACCCGTGGCATTCCCTCCCATTTTTTTCGATAGCACAGAACGTGCTGCTCTTCTTTGAACTTTTTCCATGCATTTCGTCAATCCTTCCTGGTAAGGATCCCACACCGCACAGAAGTGCTCCAAAAGAGTACGGACAAGTGTACTGTAGACAGTCTCTTTAGTAGATGTTTGTATCTTCTAAGTGCTCTGCCAATATAACGCAGTCTAGGTACACCTTCCCCACGACATTTTCTGTGTGTTCTTTCCGGTTTAAGTTGTTTGTGATTGTAATTCCTAGGTGTTTCGTTGCATTTACGGCCCATAGATTCGGCTGATTTTTCGTGTAACCGAAGTTTAACGGATTCCTTTTAGCACTCATGTGGATAACCTAAAACTTTTCATTATTTAGACTCGACTACCAATTTTCGCACCACACAGATATCTTTCCTACATCGTTCTCATTTTGTTTTCACCTTCTGATGATTTTACAAGACGACAAACGACATTATCATCTGCAAACAACCCAAGACGGCTGCTCAGATTGTCTCCTAAACTATTTATGTAGATAAAGAGCAACAGAGCACCTGTAACACTACCTCGGGGAACGAGAGGAATCACTTCTGTTTTACTCGCTGACTTTCCATCATCTACTAAGAACTGTTACCTCTCTGACAGGAAATCACGAATCCAGTCGCATAACTGCGATGATAGTCCATAAGCACGCAATCTGACTAGAAGGCGCTCGTGAAATACATGTCAAAAGCCTTCTGGAAATCTAGAAATACGGAATCAATTAGAAATTCCTTGTCGATAGCACTTAACACTTCGTGTAGTAAAGAGCTAGTTGTGTTTCACAAGAACGATGTTTTCACAATCCGTGCTGACTGTGTGTCAATAGACCGTTTTCTTCGAGGTAATTCATAATATTCGAACAGAATGGACGTTCCAGAATCCTGCTGCTTAAGGACGTTAATGACATTGGTCTGTAATTTAGTGGCTTACTCCTATTGCCTTTCTTGAATATTGGTGCGACCTTTGAAATTTTCCAGTCTTTGCCCACGGATTTTTCGTAGACGAGAAGTTTTTATGATTATTAAATATGGAGCTTTTGCATCAGTATACTCCGAAAGGAACATAACTGGTATACAGTCTGGACCGGAAGACTTGCTTTTATTAAGTGATTTACGTTGCTTCACTACTTCGAGGATATCTACTTCTAAATTACTCATGTTAGCTGCTGTTCTTGATTCGAATTGTGGAATATTTACTTCGTCTTCTTTGGAAAAGGAATTTCGGAAGTCTGTGTTTAGGAACCATGTTTTAGCAGCATTGTTATATATAGTATTTCCATTGCTTTCGTACAGTGAAGTCATTGATTGTGCCTTGACGCTTGCATACTTTACATACGACCAGGATCTCTTTGAATCTTCTGCCAGGTTTCGAGACAACTTTCGTTATGGGAACTATTATAAGCATCTCGCATTGAAGTGTCGATTTAGAAGAGATTGCGGATCCAGCATTAGAATCAAAATTTAAGAGAGCTTTGGAGGCCTTAAGATCAAGTAAGGCAGAAGGGATAAGTAACATTTCATCAGAATTTCTAAAATCATTGGGGGCAGTGGCAACAAAATGTCTATTCAGGTTAGTGTGTAGCATATATGAGTCTGGCGATACGACATCTCACTTCGGAAAAATATCACCCACACAATTCCAAAGACTTTAGAAGCTGGCGAGAGTAAGAATTATCGCAAAATCAACATCTCATGCATCCAAGGTGCTGACGAGAATAATATACAGAAGAATGAAAGAGAAAACTGAGGATGTGTTAGATGATGACCTGTTTGGCTTTAGGAACGAGGCACGAGAGAAGCAATTCTGACGTTGTGATTCATAATGAAAGCAAGACTAAAGAAAAATCAAGACATGTTCGTAGGATTTGTCGAGCTGAAAAAAGCGTTCGACATTGTAGAATGGTGCAAGACTTTCGGAATTCTGAGATAAATAGGGGTAAACTATAGGGAGAGACTGGTAATATGCAATATGCACGAGACCAAGAGGGAAGAATAAGAGTGGACGACGAAGAAAGACGTGTTCGTATTAAAAAGGGTGTAAGACAAGGATGTAGCCTTTCGCCCCTACTGTTCAATCTGTACATCGAGGAAGCAATGATGGAAATGAAAGGTTCAGGAGTGGAATTAAAATTCAAGGTGAAATGATATCAATGATACGATTCGATGATGACTTTGCTATCCAGAGTGGCATCAAACGACATGAGAAATTCATTGTCGGTTACAACGAACATCTCAAAATTAAGGCTGGCAACAAAGTCACAAATCAAAACATAACTACAAATAACAAAAATGTCACATATAAGGGTAGAAAGTATATACGAGGTGTGTGTGTACAAACAATACAATGCACGTGTAAGTTTTCATTCACCGCTTCAAAACGCATGTCTCAGTACGATTTCACGGTCTTTCGCTCCCAGTGTCCTCTCTTCCTTCTCCTTTACCCCGAGGCTCGTATGTTGACACGTGAACTACGAACTACGTGTCACTAGCAATTTAAACTTTCACTCCCCGACTGTGCCTAGACCATACCTGAATTAACTGTGGTTTGCATGAAGCATTACTAGGCTCTGACACGGCTGTATGCCACCTACACAACGAGAGAAAGTATTAAGCTCCTGATTTCTTCTAATTGTCAGTTAATTAAACCTTCGTCATTTTTTAGGGTTCGTTACCTCAATCGGTAAAAACGGAACACTTATAGGATCACATCATTGTACGTCTATCTATGTATTCGACAGTTTGAAACCCCTTTTCTCAGGAATGGGTGGACTAATGGAGTTGAAATATGTGTCACGCACTAAGGTTTATGTTTAGTTGGTCATGTAAAAAGGTTACGCTTGTAAGTCAGTGCAATCAAAAGATACTGCCATTTATGTCACCTATTTTGATAGTGGAAAACACAGTCATCGAAATCTGCAGAGCAGTTCTCGTTGACCTAGAATCATGAAATGTGCCAAGAAGAAAGGTTTCGAGTATACATAGAGGAAAAAAATCTGGAAACTGTTAATTTGTAATTATCTAACATGAAAAAAATTGTTTTGTTCATTGTAACCAGACTAACGATGTAGAAAATGTAAGTTTCGAAGTCAAAGCAGTTAAAAGATGTGGCTATTTGTGTCACACATTTTGATACTCAAAAACTCACTCATCAAAACCCATAGGGTACTTCCCGTTGACGTAGAGTCATGACATTTGACGAGAAGCAAGGTTTAACAGTGGAAGTCAAGAATAAATCCCAAAATGTTAATCTGTAATTATATCACACAAAAAATATTTCTTTTGATATTTGTTGTCCGAGTGTATGGGCTGTCCGTCTGTCTGTTAACACGCCTTTTTCTCAGTAACGGGTAGTGTTATCAAGTTGAAATTTGTGTCACATTAAGGTCTGCGTTATATTGGTAGTGTAAAAAGTTAATCTTCTAAGTCGGTGTGCCCGCATCTCGTGGTCGTGCGGTAGCGTTCTTGCTTCCCACGCCCGGGTTCCCGGGTTCGATTCCCGGCGGGGTCGGGGATTTTCTCCGCCTCGTGATGGCTGGGTGTTGTGTGCTGTCCTTAGGTTAGTTAGGTTTAAGTAGTTCTAAGTTCTAGGGGACTTATGACCACAGCAGTTGAGTCCCACAGTGCTCAGAGCCATTTGAACCATTTTTCTAAGTCGGTTCAATCGAAAGATATGGCCATTTATGTCACAAATTTGACTCTTACAAAATAACTTATTAAAAACTACAGGGTATTTCTCGTTGATCTGGACTCATAAAATTTGGCAGGAAGCAAGGATTCACAATACAAATATAGTTCAAATGGTTCAAATGGCTCTGAGCACTATGGGACTCAACTGCTGTGGTGATAAGTCCCCTAGAACTTAGAACTACTTAAACCTAACTAACCTAGGGACATCACACACATCCGTGCCCGAGGCAGGATTCGAACCCGCGACCGTAGCGGTCGTGCGGTTCCAGACTGTAGCGCCTTTAACCGCTCGGCCACAAATATAGTAAGATATCAGATAATTGTTAATTTGTAATTACATTAAACAAAAATACTTCTTTTGGCATTTGTTATCCCACCTCAAAATAAAAATTAAAACATTTCTGATAGTCTTGAAATTCTTGGGACCGAAATTCACCGGTTTCAATGTCGACAACAGCCAAAAGTCGTCGAGATTCTCGTTACAGGGGATGGATGAACTGTCTTTATACAAAATTAAACTTGTGCGGAAGTCTCAGAGGGCTTGTCCTACTCGCACCTGGCCAATGTTTTTCTGTAAGACTGAAAGTTTTTACTCGGACAGTCTGCATGAAACCATTCAATAAATAGTCCTGAATACTCACCTTTACTATGAAGAACGTATAAAATCAATGTCGAAAAAAGAACTGAAATGTGGAAGGATAAATTCAGGACTTCACATTACCGTTAGATACCAATGAATGTCGGGTCCTTTTCAGTTTTAGTATAACAATTATAAAATACTGTGCTAAGGAAAAGGAGATGTTCTATTGCTTTCTTCGTGTAATTTGCCGAAAAAGAAATATTTAAATTATTTAATCAGACACTTTGATCTTTGTTCTGCGTATGAAGCTTTTAGTAATGGACTTTATGAGTGAAAAAGAACGTCTGTTCGTTTCGTTCCTATTTAACTCGTCACCATTTATACAGCGAAAATTGAACGAGTCACTAAAGACAACTGAGCACGAGTACTTATGTGTTTCACTTCACTTAAAAAACAAGTTGCTGCTGAACACAACATTGTTGCCGTCCATCTTATGACTAATTCCACAATGGACGGTATAACGTAATACTGAATTAAAGGGTAACTGATTTGGGGTAACTCAGAAAGGAACTTCGTAACGGCTTCTCCTAGTCAGCGTGAAAGTGACACAGGAATGTTCAATAAACTATAGTGAGAGGTGATACAACAAATGCTCTATTCATCGTGATGATCATTAAACTAAAAATTCCGTTTAGGTCAACGGTTCAGACCGAATTAATGGTTGTATTACCTACTGTAACTTATATTCGTATAATGAACATAAGTGCAAAAAAAGAAATTCTGGACTCTACAGAAGGTCTGTGATAATTATTCTTCAAACCAATCGATGAAGAAAAATAATATTAATACTCTATAAAGGTCTCGGATTTCCAGCCGAATGAGTCGTCAAAATGGCGCGCAGTTCCCACGAGTATCACTTTAATCGTATTGTGGAAAGTGTCGAGAAAGGGTCTTTGCTACGCCATCCATCGTCCACAACAAACGATACGGTGGTTTGCGGAGTACAGATTTAGATGTAGCTGTAGATTCTTGCGTTTTCTGTACTGGCGGTCGATAACCAACTAATTCTGAGACCACATACTATTACGCCACAAATTCAATTTACGGATTTCATCGACAAACAGTGATTAAATACATCTGCAGCAGTCCATTCCAAGAGTTTAGCCCCACGGATCACTTGTGCTGGCGCTGTGCATGTCCAAACAATACGTCAACGCACGTCTCCACATAATTACATTTACTATGTAAGGACAGTTCACGAACACGATCACATAGTACAAGATCCCAACTTAAACCGACCTTCCATAAAAAAATGTGTACTTTATGCAGTGCAAAGTATAGATAAATAAAACGAGCCAGGGTAGCTGACCGATATTCCTACACAGCTAATTTTAATTAAAAACTACACTACTGGCCATTAAAATTGCTACACCAAGAAGAAATGCAGATGATAAACGCGTATTCATTGGAGAAATATATTATACTAGAACTGACATGTGATTACATTTCCACGCAATTTCGGTGCATATGTCCTGAGAAATCAGTACCCAGAACAACCACCTCTGACCGTAATAACGGTCTTGATACGCCTGGGCATTGAGTCAAACAGAGCTTGGATGGCGTGTACAGGTACAGCTGCCCATGCAGCTACAACACGATACCACAGTTCATCAACAGTAGTGACTGGTGTATTGTGACGAGACAGTTACTCAGCCAGCATTGACCAGACGTTTTCAGTTGGTGAGAGATCTGGAGAATGTGCTGGCCAGGGCAGCAGTCGAACATTTTCTGTATCCAGAAAGGCCCGTACAGGACCTGCAACATGCGGTCGTGCATTATCCTGCTGAAATGTAGGGTTCTGCAAGGATCGAATGAAGGGTAGAGCCACGGGTCGTAACACATCTGAAATGTAACGTCCTTACGTTCAAAGTGCTGTCAATGCGAACAAGAGGTGATCGAGATGTGTAACTAATGGCACCCCATACCATCACGCCGGATGATACGCCAGTATGGCGATGACGAATATACGCTTTCAATGTGCGTTCACCGCGATGTCGCTTAACACGGATGCGACCATCATGATGTTGTAAACAGAACCTGGATTCATCCGAAAAAATGACGTTTTGCCATTCGTGCACCCACCACCGCAGGCGCTCCTGTCTGTGATGCAGCGTCAAGGGTAACCGCAGCCATGGTCTCCGAACTGATAGTCCATGCTGCTGCAAACGTCGTCGAACTGTTTGTGCAGAAGGTTGTTGTCTCGCAAATGTTCTCATCTGTTGACTAAGGGATGTGCCTGCACGATCCGTTACAGCCATGCGGATAAGATGCCTGTCATCTCAACTGCTAGTGATACGAGGCCGGTGGGATCCAGCATGGCGTTCCGTATTACCCTCCTGAACCCATCGATTTCGTATTCTTCTAACAATCATTGGATCTCGACCACCGCGAGCAGCAATGTCGCGATACGATAACCGCAATCGCGATAGGCTACAATCCTACCTTTATCAAAGTCGGAAACGTGATGTTACGCTTTTTTCTCCTTACACGAGGCATCACAACAACGTTTCACAAGGCAACGCCGGTCAACTGCTGTTTATGTATGAGAAATCGGTTGGAAACTTTCCTCATGTCAGCACGTTTAGGTGTTGTCACCGGCGCTAACATTGTGTGAATGCTCTGAAAAGCTAATCATTTGCATATCACAGCATCTTCTTCCTGTCGGTTAAATTTCGTGTCTGTAGCACGTCTTCTTCGTGGTGTAGCAATTTAAATGGCCAGTAGTGTACTTCAGGAAATTTTTTTCCATAGTTGCTCATACGCTCAAAAAGTTTACCACCAATTACGAGTAAAAGATATAACTGAAACGCCAAAGTAAGGTTGCCTACCTTCTTCTAGACAATAAAGAAAGGTTGTGACGTGGAAAAAGGGAATCGTATGATTAAATTACTATCATCAAGTTTCCTAATATAATCTCTATATGTAAAAAGCAATGTACTGACTGATTAACTGACTGAATGACTCATCCTCGCCCAGCCCAAACCACTAAGGATAGAAACTTGAAATTTGGAGGAGGTATGGAGCCGGGCGGAATGGCCGAGCGGTTGTAGGCGCTACAGTCTGGAGCCGAGTGCCCGCTACGGTCGCAGGTTCGAATCCTGCCTCGGGCATGGATGTGTGTGTTGTCCTTAGGTTAGTTAGGTTTAAGTAGTTCTAAGGTCTAGGGGACTGATGACCTGAGCAGTTAAGCCTCCTAGTGCTCAGAGCCATTTGAACCATTTTTTGATGGTATGGATCTTATACTATAGGAATCATTTGACAAGGAATTTTTCGAAATTCCAACCTTAAGGGGGTGAAATAGGGGATGAAGAATTTTTTTTTGAAATATGTCGCTATTAAGGCAATTTTGAAGCTATACCTACGAAAATTGGTATTTGGTTTCGCGGTAATAAATAGAGACTTATGCATTTCAGCATTTTTGGAATTTTAACCCTATGGTGGTGAAATAGTGAGTGAAAGCATTTTTTGAAAATGTATAACTGTTAAAGAACAATTAAAGTATTTTACAGCTACATCTATTACTTCTCACACAAAAACAAAAAAAGTGTTTCACTGTTTTTGGAAATTGTAACTCCTAAGGGGGTGAATAGGAGAGGAGATTTTTTACGAAAACATTTTGTTATGAAAGCATTTATAAAACTAAATCTATGAAAACTTAAATTTGGCATCTCAGTTAGAAAAAAAAATGGGTTCCAATGTCTTGGAAATGTCAACTCCCATGGGGCTCGAACCGCGGGATGAAAATTTTTATGGAAATATTTCATTGTACAGGTATTTTTGCAGCTAAATCTATGAAAATTTGTGTTTTGTTTCTCTGTTAGAAACTAAACATACGCATGTCACTGTTTTTGGAAATTCGTCCGCTAAGGGGATGAAATAGGGAGTAAAACGTTTTATGAAAATGTTTTATTGCGAAAGCATTTTTAAAGTTAAATCTTTGAAATCTGGAGCTTGGCTTCTCCGTTAGAGGTGCAAAAATACGTGTTTCACGTTTTTTTTTAATAAATTCAACACCTAGGGTGTAAAATAGACTCATTCACTGAGTCACCATTGCCCAGCCCAAAGTAGATACATCTTAATGATGTCGCGATATTCTCTCTACGCCAGTGACGACGCAGCTGCGCAGCCGTCCAGTTCGGAAACTGCAGCTCCCTGACAGTGTTACTAAAACGGTTAAAAATATCATCAATTCATTTAATGGCAGTATGGATAAAAATAATTTATTTTATAGTTCTACTTACAATATAGTATTTTCAGATGTTACTGATTTCCTACTTACTGTCAAGTCAGAGGGAAAGAACAAAAGTTAACTTTTATCTCTGAACGCAGTTATGTAAGCGGGAGATTTAAGAAACCGATATTATGATTTTATATTTAAGGGTCTCTGGAATGTGCAGAAAGGACTTCAGTTTCAAAGGATCAGGACGAACGCAGGAAAGGACAGATGCACCAATGATCAATATTATGGTTGTAAACTTTCATAGTTGTGCTTGGAAAGAGCCAGAGTTCCAGGCGCTAATACAAAGCACTGAATCTCAAATCATTACAGGTACGGGAAGCTGGCAAAAGCTGGAAATAAGTTCAGCCGAAATTTTTACAAAGGATCTAACTGTGTTTAGAAGGACAAATTAAATACAATTGGAGGTGGGGTGTTTATTGCTGTCAGAATTACTTTACCTCGTAGAGAAACGCAAGTAGATAGTTTCTGGGTGTTAGAACAGGTAGTTGCTATACTTGACAACCGGAATAAATTAATAATTGGTTCCTTTTAAAGAACCCCTCGACTCAAATAATAGAGTTACTGAACAGTTTAAAGAAAACTTGAGTCTCATTTAAAATAGGTTCACCACTCAAATAATTACAGCTGCTGGTGACTTCAGCCTACTCTCGATATGTTGGCGAAAATACATTTTTACTGTTGGTGGTAGGCATAAAACATCGTCCGAAATCGTAAGGGATGCCTTCTCAGAAAATTATTCTGAACAATTAGTTCTGGAGCCCACTCATAGCGTAAATTGTTGTGCAAAAATACTTGGCCACTCAGCAAGACTTAGTTCCTACCAAAGAGGGAACGACATGACAGATAAAGGGACTAGTCACTAAAGGTTGTTGTAACAAGACTTAGCCGGCCTTTGTGGCCGAGCGGTTCTAGGCGCGTCAGTCCGGAACCGCGCTGATGCTACTGTCACAGGTTCGAATCCTGCCCCGGGCATGGATGTGTGTGATATCCTTAGGTTAGTTAGGTTTAAGTAGTTCTAAGTCTAGGGGATGGATAACCTCAGATGTTAAGTCCCATAGTGCTTAGAGCCATTTGAACCACTTGAACTAGACTGAATACCGTACATCCAATTCCACCAGAAATAAACGCAAAATACATCTATTTAAAAAGGCAGATTAAAATTCGCTTGACACCTTCCTCAGAGATAGCCTCCACTCCCACCAATCTGACTATGTAAACGTAGGCCAGATGTTGTTTGAATTAAAAGAAATAGTATCTACGGAAATTCAGAGATATATATCAAATAAATTCATAGCATATGGTACTGATGTCCCATAGTACACAAAACGTGTCAGAACACTTGCGGAGGCATACCAAATTTAAAACATCCTTAAATCCCCAAGATCGGCGAAGTTTTACTGTAGTTCGAAATTTAGCACGAATTTCAACGCGAGATGCTTTTAATAGTTTCCACAATTCAACTCTATCTAAAAATGTGTCAGAAAACCCGAAGAGATTCTGGTCGTATATAAAACACACCAGTGATAAGGTGTTATCAATACCTTCACTGCGCGATAACAATGGTGATGTATTGACGACAGTGCGAATAAAGCAGAATTCCTAAATATGGTTTTCGGAAATGTCTTCACAAATCAAGACTAAGTAAATATGCCAGAATTTGAATCAGGAACAACATCCAAGAACTAGACATCAAAGGTGTAGCGAAACAGCTTAAGACACTTAAGAAAGGCAAGGCCCTCGGTCCTGATTGGACACCAGTCAGTTTCCTTTCAACCCATGAAAGGATATAGGAGTATTTTGCTGAATTACAGACCCATACTACTAACGTCGATTTGTAGTAGGATTTTGGAACATTTGCTGTGTTCGAACATTATGAATAACCTCGAAGAAAACGATTCATTTACAAATAGCCAACAAGGATTTAGACAATATCGCCCTTGTGAAATACAACTAGCTCTTTATTCTCACGAAGTAATGGGTGCTATCGACAGGGGACTTCAAATTAATTCCATATTTTTAGATTTTCAGAATGCTTTTGATACCTTTACCCACAAGCAACTTCAGATCAAACTGCGTGGCTATGAAGAATCCTCTCATTTGTGTGACTGGATTCGTGACTATCTCTCAGAAAGGTCATAGTTCGTAACTGCTGACGGTAATCATTGAGTGTTCCCAAAGGAAATATTATAGGCCCTATAACGTTACTGATCTCCATAAACGATTTAGAAGACAATGTGAGCAGCACTCTTAGATTGTTTGTAGATGGTGCTGTCATTTACAGTCTTATAAAGTCATCAGATGATCAAAACGAATTGCAAAATGATTTAGGCAAAATATCTGTATGATGAAACAAGTGGAAACTTACTCTGTCATCCAAGTGAGTACTAAAAATAATCCACTAAATTTCGGTTACACGATAACCATACAACCTCAACTAAATACTTATGGAATACAATTACGAATAACTTAAATTGGAACGGTCATATAGATAATACTGTGGAAAAAGCAAACTAAAGACTGAGATTTTTTGGCAGGACACATACAGGACGCAGCAGGCTTTCTCAAGAGACTGTTTACACTACACTTGTCCGCTCTCTTCTGGAGTATTGCTGTGCGGTGTGGGATCCACATCAGATGGAATTGACGGAGGAGAGCGAAAAAGTTTAAGGAAGGGGAGCTCCTTTTGCGTTAGTTTAAAATATAGGAGAGAGTGCCACGCATATGATACACGAATTGGGGTGGCAGCCATTGAAAAAAAAAAGGGGGTTCGTCGCTGCGACAGGACCTTCTCATGAAATTGTGATCATCAACTTCCTCCTCAGAGTGGGACAATATTTCGCCCACCAACATAGGGAGGAAGAATCATCATAATAAAAGAAGAGAAATCTGAGATTGCGCGGAAAGATTTAAGTATTGGATTTTCCCGCGTGCTGTTCGTGAGTGGAACGGTAGAGAAGTACACTACCGGCCATTAAAATTGCTACACCACGAAGATGACGTGCTACAGACACGAAATTTAACCGAGAGGAAGAAGATGCTGCGATATGCAAATGATTAGCTTTTCAGAACATTCACACGAGGCTGGCGCCGGTGAAGACACAAAGTGCTGACATGAGGAAACTTATCAACCGATTTCTCATACACAAACAGCAGTTGACCGGCGTTGCCTGGTGAAACGTTGTTCTGAGCCTCGTATAAGGAGGAAAAATGCGTACCATCACGTTTCAGACTTTGATAAAGGTCGGATTGTAGCCTATCGCGATTAGGGTTTATCGTATCGCGACATTGCTGCTCGCGCTGGTCGAGATCAGAATGGTTCAAATGGCTCTGAGCACTATGGGACTTAACTGCTCAGGTCATCAGACCCCTAGAACTTAGAACTACTTAAACCTAACTAACCTAAGGATCCATGCCCGAGGCAGGATTCGAACCTGCGACCGTAGCGGTCGCGCGGTTCCAGACTGTAGAGCCTAGAACCGCTCGGCTTGTCGAGATCCAATGACTGTCAGCAGAATATGGGATCGGTGGGTTCAGGAGGGTAATACGGGACGCCGTGCTGGATCCCAACGGCCTCGTATCACTAGTAATCGAGATGACAGGCATCTTATCCGCATGGCTGTAACGGATCGTGCCGCCACGTCTCGATCCCTGAGTCAACAGATGGGGACGTTTGCAAGACAACAACCATCTGCACCAACAGTTCGACGACGTTTGCAGCAGCGTGGACTATCAGCTCGGAGACCATGACTGCGGTTACCCTTGACGCTGCATCACAGACAGGAGCGCCTGCCATGGTGTACTCAACGACGAACCTGGGTGCACGAATGGCAAAACTTCATTTTTTCGGATGAATCCAGATCCTGTTCACAGCATCATGATGGTCGCATCCGTGTTTGGCGACATCGCGGTGAACGCACATTGGAAGCCTGTATTCGTCTTCGGCATACTGGCGTATCATCCGGCGTGATGGTATGGGGTGTCATTGGTTATACGTCTCGGTTACCTGTTGTTCACACTGATGGCACTTTGAACAGTGGACGTTACATTTCAGATGTGTTACGACCCGTGGCTCTACCCTTCATTCGATCCCTGCGCAACCCAACATTTCAGCAGGATAATGCACGACCGCATGTTGCTGGTCCTGTACGGGCCTTTCTGGATACAGAAAATGTTCGACTGCTGCCCTGGCCATCACATTCTCCAGATCTCTCACCAATTGAAAACGTCTGATCAGTGGCCGAGCAACGGGCTTGTCACAATACGCCAGTCACTACTCTTGATGAATGTGGTATCGTGTTGATGCTGCATGGGCAGCTGTACCTGTTCACACCATCCAAGCTCTGTTTGTCTCAATGCCCATTCGTATCAAGGCCGTTATTACGGCCAGTGGTGGTTGTTCTGGGTACTGATTTCTCAGGATCTATGCACCCAAATTGCGTGAAAATGTAACCACAAATCAGTTCTAGTATAATATATTTGTCCAATGAATAGCCGTTTATCATTTTCTTCTTGGTGTAGCAATTTTAATGGCCAATAGTGTAGCCTGAATGTTGTTTGATGAACCTTCTCTGAGGCACTTAATTGTGCATTTGCACAAGTCACAAAACGTGACAGAACACGTGCAGATGTAGATGAAAATTTTCAGTTTCGCACCACAGTGCACCTCTAAAGTTCAGGTGAATAAAATTATACAAACTGTGCGAAAAACTGAACGAGATATCTTTGGTCGGCTACTCGCAATTAGCCATGAAAAAAAAAGTTAGAACAGTGACATTTCTGCTAACACCAATGCCTCTATTGCTGATAGGTAAAAAAAAAGCAAGCCTGTTTTACGCAAGACACTGAATCTCAAGTCCACATAGCTCAGCCAACACGAATCGAAGTTTAAATGGTAGATGGATTTCACTTCTTACACCAGACCAGATTCTCTTGCCACAAACTTTTGATAAAGTAGTTGAACCGGTTCTCATTAAACTTTACACAAGTAATGCTGCAGAGAAGCATATTACGTATATTTGATAGCTATTTAACGCCTTTAATGAAAGATTCTGAACGTCAAAATGGACATTGGTTTGATATTCCGTGTAGAATTACATGACCTCTGCCACCTAGACTTACCGATTTTTTGGGAAGTCTTGAATTATCGTGTCAAGGAGGCTTTGACTCAGTTTTCAGCCGATTATTAGGAGAATGACCATTTGATACCAATTTTGCAAACGAAGAAAGTCGTCGTAACCGTTGGGACTCAGATATCTTTATCAGATTAAGAAATATCATGTACTAAAAATTGGAAAAAAATGATTTTAAATGTCAGTGTATAGAAGCGTATATGCAATTTATCTTTAGTGGCAGCAAAGTGTCATCAATTTCAAACATTTTAGTAAAAGTTTCTTGTACTGATGGTTTATCAGTTTTGCTGGCCAATATGCATACAGTTTCTGAACCTGAAATTTGGTTCTCACGTGCAGTATTTAAGACAAAAACCTATAAAGAACCTAACTGCATTATTCGCACAGAATTAATATGGAAGTTGGGATTCTCATTATGTCTAAGTCTACAGGCTGTGACAACGCTGCTGCTTTCAACAGTCAAGGGAAAGTCAGACCTTCTAAATTGTTTCAGAGAATGAAACCTACGAAAGAACTTTTGCACTACTAACAGACAATGCCGACATTTTCATCCACGAAAGGACTGAAGTAGTTTAAGAGTTTACTCCTTTGTGTAGCCCTATAGCATAAAAAAATGCGCAAGTATTAATAATTGGAGATTTCGCAATTTCCAAACGAATGATTCAGCCAAGAAAGAAAATGAGCAAGGTATGAAAAAAGTTAGGAGCTTCAATTAAAATATGGTTCCATCATGCTGGAGAACAAAAACGTTACGCACAATAAATGCGAATTCAAGATGAGTCAATGTTACCGACTCTAATTGTGTAAAACTACAACCTGAGTCTAGCGGATGGTATATGTATGCCTATATAAAGACTATAGGTTTCCACAGCGAATCAAAACCCTTACAAGTTGATGAAAATTAACATGTTACAGGCCGGGAAAATGATGATGACAGCCCTCAGTATTGTATTTCAATACTGCAACTTCTGATGCAACAGCTCCTGGGTAATTATAATAATTTAACTCATTGTATTTGAAATTGTAAGATAAATTAAATTGTTTCTCTTAAGCCATACATACTGATCAGTTTTTAAAGTATTATTTTGATTTCTTTCATTCAGGTTTACAAAGCCTATTTTGTAGATAAACAACGTAAAATTTGAACTGTAAGTGAGTATTACTTACATATTATTACTATATTGTACATTTATGTTGTGGAAATTACTGCATGCTACTAATCACGCAACACTGAGTGTAGATTTCAAACTCCACAAAACATTTTCCATGTTTATTAATGATATTCTTCTTTTCCGTCTCGGCCAACTGGGGACTACGTCAAATCAGTTGTCTCTTTTTTTTCCGAGCTTTAACTGCTACGTGCAACTTATATTCTCCACGTGCTTTTGTATAATTCACGTTTGGGATACATTCGGTACTCGCTGTTTTCTTTGATGGGACCAAGGACTTTTCTCAAAATTCGTTAGACCTTTCTTGTTGATTATAACAGTCTCTGCCACATGTAGGGTCTCCAGTATAATAACAGTGCAGCAGTGTCTAATTTTCGCGTTTAAGGATATAGAGCTCTTATTATAGATGCTTTTATTTGGTTAACAGACCATTTCCATTTTATAAATGCTTGATATGACGACTTCTTTCTTTGATAGCTTAGGCTCTATCCATTCAGCTAGATGTTTCTTTTTCTGCCTGCTTAATTTTTCCTTGTCCGACATCCAGTTTACTTCGTGCTGATTTTATGTTTATCAAAAAGACGCGCCTTCGCCAAGTAGATCTGAAGCTCAGCGCCCGTTGCCTGTGTCTTAGCCTTCAGCTATTTGAGTTGTTTCGCTGTCGCATCTCTAAACAGATCACTAGATCGTAAGCAAAGGCTGCATAGTCGATTGCGAAATTCATGTACCTATAGCCTAGCCTAGCCTGTTAATATTATTATTGTGATTCTTCTCCCGGCGTATCACATCATATACCTCTACGGGAAGGAGATGCATCGCAGCATGAAGAAATTCGACAAGCTGCTCCATCGAAGGAGCCGTTTGCTGAGTGCTCTTGCCTTTCTGAAGAGATGTCGTGCCGATCAGGTTGTGCCAAACTTTACTAAGGTCACGCATCACATCGACTCTGCAGCAGCTAAGAGGATTAAGAAGCATGCTAGCCTCGCCTTGGTTCGTGAGACGGTGCACTTTACCCGCCGCAGCCTTGAGTACAACTCCCAGGAACTACTTAAACTACATCTACAACTAGCCAATCATTTTAATTCCGGGACCTGGGACTGGACTGATTGTGTTACCTGGGTGACCGCCGATGCTGCACATAAGAAGGCCTCTGGACGTCAGATATGTAAATTTTCTCGTCTCTCTGACGAACCATCGCTGGAGGCCCCACGCAAGACGGTCATCAATCTCACGGACATCGAGTTGACTGGTGATGCACTCTCTGTTCTGGAGAAGGGACTTAATTTTGCGCCCACACCCAGGTTCACGCCGGTAGCGGACATCGTCAGTGCAGTTGAACAGGTTGCTGCGCGACTACCACCTGAAGCAGCTGAAGAAGTGCGCCGGGATACCTGCCGTGCTCTGACGAGAACTAAACCGATCAAGTCGAATATTACCGTCAGGGAGAGGACAGCCATTCGAGACCTGAGACAGAGCCCTGAGACTGTTATCTTACCAGCTGACAAAGGCAATGCTACGGTTGTCCTTTCTCATAAGGACTACATTGAGAAGATGCAGAGCCTGCTAAGTGACGAATCTTACAGGAAGATCAACGCTGACCCCACAAAGAAGGTGGAGAACAAGACTAGGGCTCTTCTCAAGGACTCGGATTTACCAGAGGGTGTCGCCAAGAAATTAACACCTCAAGGACCTGTACCGCCAAGACTTTATGGACTCCCTAAAGTCCACAAAGAAGGGGTGCCGTTACGCCCAGTTGTCAGCAACATTAGGGCACCTACATATTTGCTGGCCAAATACCTGGCAGAACTACTAAGCTGTTAAGTGGGTAAATGCCCTCATCACGTTCGGAATTCTATGGATTTCGTAAAACGTCTCGAGAACTTCAAGCTGAAAGACTCAGATATCCTCTTCGAGAGTCAGTTGAGCTCATTGCTCGGAAATTTGACGAGAAGACGACTGACCTTTTCAGGCACGTTCCGACCACCACGTATTTTCTGTTTAATGGAGAATACTATGAGCAAATAGAAGTCGCAATGGGAAGCCCACTTTCGCCTGTGGTTGCGAATTTCTATATGGAGTATTTCGAGGAGGAAGCTTTGGCGTCACCCAAATTGAAACCTACTTGTTTCCTACGATATGTTGATAACACGTTCGTGATATGGCCCCATGGAAGGGACAGGCTCCTAGAATTCCTTACACACCTGAACTCATACATCCAAACATCAAATTCACTACGGAGACCGAAGCAGAAGGAAGTTACCATTCCTGGACGTCATGGTCCATGGACCCCTGGGCCAGGGGGTGTACAGGAAGAAAACGCACACCGACCTGTATTTGCATGCAAATAGTTGCCACCACCCTTCGCAGAGGAATGGGGTACTAAACACACTGGAGCACAGGGCGCGCACCATCTCGGACGCAGAGAGTCTGCCCCATGAGCTGGAACACCTCAAAACTGTATTTCGGAAAAACGGGTTCTCGGAATGGCAGATCAGACGCGCTCTCCGTCCCACCTCTACAGTACAGCGTGTGGAGATGGACGAAGTCACGGAGGAAGAGATAGCCACCGCCTATATACCGTATACTGGCGCACTATCGAGGAAAATAAGACGAATATTGAGGAAACACCGAGTAGGAACTGTCTTTTGCCCGCCAAATAAAACACGAGCATTATTGGAAAGTGTCAAAGACGGTCTCCGTTTGCGGAAGGCCGGCATATGCCAGATTCCCTGTGAGTGTGGGAAGACTTACATTGGGCAGACAGTGTGCACCATCGAAGATCGTTGCCGAGAACATTAGAAGCACACTCGAATTATGTACCCCAACAAGTCGCCAGTCGCAGAGCACTGTTTGTCCGAAAATAACGAAATTGACTACCAACATACCAGGGTCTTGGCACAGACTTCTAAATACTGGGACAGCGTCGTTAGAGTGGCTATCGCAATTCGTACCAGGGACGGACTCATCAACAGAGATTGCGACTATAACCTCAGCAAGGCATGGGAACCAGCACTGAGTCTAATTAAAAAGCGGCTCAGCAAAGAAAACGAACGAGCGACCAGGGCGGACGAGGCAGCTACACCGACGCCAGCACAGACGCCGACGCCAGCCTCTCAGCGATCGCCGACGCGTGGCCGCGGGCGCGGACAGCGGAGAGAACGCCTCGCGGTGGAAGGGGATTTAGGACGGCCGCCCGCCCTCAGGAGCTCAGTTCGTCAGCGCAACTGACGATGACCACATGTCTGATTGCCGAAATATTGTGCCTGTTGGACACTATGGACCGGCAGTACACCCGTGGACTGTTCGAGCAATATTATTATTGTTGTTTCCATCAGATTCTTGGCAGAAAGACTGTAGTTTCTACCAGTTTTTAAACACCACTTTTATTTACGTAATTATTATTAGCAGCAGTATTATTACTTAAATTATAACTGTTACCGTTATGAATGCAAATATTATTAACTCTCGAATGGATTCTCGGTGGTATAGCAGACTTGTTTACACTGAGAAATAAGCATTAACAGTCTCTTAACTCTGATTCAACTTCTTTCTCTGTCATATGGTTTTGTACATTTAGAGTTTATCTGTCGCACCACACTTTCGTATTCTATTAGCGAAACTTAAAATCGCACCCCAAGATTTTCCTACTTTTCCTGAGGTAACCCTAAACTCTAGTGTTTGCAATAAAATTCTCTTCATTTTACATGCAATCATATAAGGAACCTTGATGAGGGTAATTTACTTACACATGTGTGAATATATCTTCTTGGGCTCCTGTCTGGGTGGCTGTGTGCAGATACTGTGACGTTACGATGAGTGTCATTCTTGTTATCTTCGTCAGAAGATGAATTTCAACCCAGCCACCTGGATGGGAGCCTGATGAGATGTCATCTGCTAATACATGCTTGGCCGGCCCGAGTGGGTGAGCGGTTCTAGGCGCTACAGTCCGGAACTGCGCGACCGCGACGGTCGCACGTTCGAATCCTGCCTCGGGCATGGATGTGTGTGATGTGCTTAGGTTAGTTAGGTTTAAGTAGTTCTAAGTTCTAGGGGACTGATGACCTCAGAAGTTAAGTCCCATAGTGCTCAGAGCCATTTGAACCATTTTTTGAATACATGCTTACCTGTTTCCGTGTGGAAACTTTTCATTATTGCCTGGAGAAAGGTAGGCAAGCTTACTTTGGCGTTTTATTTACATCACTGACTCTTTATTGGTGCTAATTTTTTTAAGAAATTGCATGAGACAAAAGAACGAAAGCTCGCTAGTTTTCGGAGTTGACCTTTGTGACCTATAGTAAAATATACAAACACATACCTACCTTCACACACTGTCACACGCCTATGCCCTACAAGGTGCCAGCTAGACTGACTGTGCAAATGCTCTTTGGCTGCAGATGGACTTATTGTGATAGGGGTTGTGTCAGGGTGGGGTGGGGGGCGGGCAGAGGGAGAGGGAGGCGTGAGGCAGAGAGAGAGAGATGGGTGGCTAGCGGCTCAGAGGGAGGCCAGTTTGCTGGTTAGGAATAAAGTACGGAGGGCTGGCAGATGTATGGGCTAGCCTGAAGGTGTTGCCCTGAAATGAGGGACATTCTACTCAACAACTTTCTCACCCTTGCGAATTTGGTGATCTGTTGTCCATCCAACCTACACAAAATCCGAGTCCAGCCCTACGCCACTCCCGCTCCCATCCCCTTGCTACAGGGATCATACCCCTGTGGCAGACGAAGATGCAAGTCCTGCCCAATCCACCCATCCAGCACCTCCTACTTCTATCCTATCATAGGATTATCCTACCCCATCAGAGGATGGGCCACCTGAAAGCAGCCAACCCATATAGAAACTCTGTTGCAAATACTGCACAGCCTTTTGTCTGGTTATGACCACCATGGGAGTTATTCTTGCAATGCATCCTCCGTACCCATAACCGTCCTGGTCTCAACCTCAGGTCCCACTGTCCCCACAGCCTCCACCTAACAGTTAACCATTCCTTCGTCCCGTCATCCCCTCCACGTTTACTTTCCCACGTCGTGTGCTGCTTCTCATCGGCCGCACCATTGTGCTAGACGATATATCTGCCATTCATCTCACCAGCAGACTGGCCTCCCTCTGAACCACCAGCCACCCATCCGCTGTCTCTCTTCTCGCCTCCCACGTCCCTCACGGCCCCCGCTCCTTAACCTGGCACTATCCCCATAACAAACAGTCCAACTGCCGCAAAACGGCACTGGCACTGTCAGTCTAGCTGTCACCATGTAGTGGCGTAGTCTTGTGTGTATGTAGGAGGTTGTGTGTGTCTGTGTTCTTTATTATAACTCGTCAAAGGGCAATTCCGAAAGAAAGTAAGTTTTCCTCCTTTTATGTTTGCTTATCGACAATTCAACGTCTCTGTTTTTTTTTAATGAGTGGTCTCCTTTGTTCCTAAAGTATTTACAATGTACGCGAAGTTTCCTACGATGCGGCCGGCCGGTGTGGCCGAGTGGTTCTAGGCGCTACAGTCTGGAACCACGCGATCGCTACGGTCGCAGGTTCGAATCCTGCCTTTGGCATGGATGTCCTTAGTTTAGTTAGGTTTAAGTAGTTCTAAGTTCTAGGGGATTGATGACCTCAGAAGTTAAGTCCCATAGTGCTCAGAGACATTGAACCATTATGTCGAGGAAAAAACAGAAAAACATGCAGGTAAGGACTGTCAAAGACATTCGAGAGGAAAGATGCCCCAACGTCGGATGTATAAGCCTTTTTGCATTTTTATATCAATGAACGAATTGTAATGTAACTGCCTGATGGTGAAAAATATACTGAGTCAATAAAAAATTCGGACAAGTGCCTGTAGAGCTCGCGCACCGTTCTAACATAATTACGGTTAGGTTAGTGTTGTTTAACGTCCCGTCGACAACGAGGTCATTAGAGAAGGAGCGCAAGCTCGGGTTAGGGAAGGATGGAGAAGGAAATCGGCCGTGCCCTTTCAAAGGAACCATCCCGGCATTTGCCTGAAACGATTTAGGGAAATCACGGAAAACCTAAATCAGGATGGCTGGAGACGGGATTGAACCGTCGTTCACCCGAATCCGAGTCCAGTGTGCTAACCACTGCGCCACCTCGCTCGGTAAACATAATTACGTATATAGATAGTTCATCCGTCCTAGGAATGAGAATTTCGGCGATTTTTCGCTGTTATCGGTATCTATACAGGATATGTGACATAAATGGCCGTATCTTTTGACTGAATTGACGTATAAGCTTAATTTTTTTCTACCACAAGGGCACTGTAGACTTTAGAATGTGACACAAATTTCATTGATACGACTACCAGTTCCTGAGAAAAAGAGGTCTTACCAGACGGATAGACAGAGAGTCGGATAACATCATAAAAATATTTTTGCCTATAGTAAAATTACGAATTAACAAACAACTGTAGGATTTTTCCTTTACTTGTACAGTAAAAAAAAAAAAAAAAAAAGGTTCAAATGGCTCTGAGCCATTCGCAAATGTAAACACAAAAATAATTGTGAACACAAAAATAAAATTAAGTATATGAGTAATATCAGTGTTGTTATATTCCTTCAAAGAACAATTCATTGCTCTCTGTTGAAACCTTGTGCTCGTTGAAGGCTGATAGACTGGGCACACTAAAGGAAAAGCGGGCTCAGGAAGCGATCTTGACTGGCGTTGCAGCTGCCGTATTTCCACTTCAAACCAAAAGTGAATTACCTCACGACAGCCCGCTGTACCGATGTGATGCGCCGTTTTGCCTTGACTCCGTGGACGGCGTGCTAAGGTACCCGGGCGCAGGGAATTCCATGTATATTAGAACTGCAGGTAAGTAAATATAAGCAAACACACTGGTATAAACAGTTACTACTTATTAAAATTATAATAAAAACAGTCTAGACTGTGTAAAATATTATATTTTAAAAAACGGTGACCGGTTTCGACCAGTACCTGCTCATCCTCAGACCGTTACTGTGGTGTCACCGCTAGACACCACACTTGCTAGGTGGTAGCCTTTAAATCGGCCGCGGTCCGCTAGTATACGTCGGACCCGCGTGTCGCCACTGTCAGTGATTGCAGACCGAGCGCCGCCACACGGCAGGTCTAGAGAGACTTCCTAGCACTCGCCCCAGTTGTACAGCCGACTTTGCTAGCGATGCTACACTGACAATTACGCTCTCATTTGCCGAGACGATAGTTAGCATAGCCTTCAGCTACGTCATTTGCTACGACCTAGCAAGGCGCCATGACCAGTTTATATTGAGATTATGTAATGTATCAACAAGAGCGATGTTCACCAATTGTGGATTAAAGTTAAGTATTCTACCAGTTACTCTTGTTTGGCTAGTCTTATTTCTCTGACCTATTCCAGACCTCACACCAGCCTGCGTGAACTTAATCGCGTGCTATTCGGCTACAAGTCATAGTGGATTGGCTGTCGGGTCAGTCCACTGGCGACGAGTGTAAAAACGGTCTTCTTCTTTATACTTGCTTAAATTACTTGTGTCATGGCTTCGCCACAATCTCCAGATGTACTGTCCGAATTTTATCGCTTACAGAATCAGCAGACGCAGGCCTTATTGGATGCCCTTGGACAGCTCGTCCAGGGTCAACGTGCGATGCAAAACGATGCGGCCGCCGCCGCTCCACCGCTACCGCAGCCACAACACGCAGTTGCACCACCTTTTCGTCCTTTTGATGCGGCAGTGGAAAGGTGGACGGAGTGGTCACGCCAATTTGGATTCCATCTCGCCGCCTACAGAATTCAAGGTAATGAGCGGCAGCCTTATCTCCTTTCCGCAGTAGGGGTCCAAACGTACAGTGTGATAGAGAAATTATTTCCCCGACGCGACGTAGCAACTCTGTCCTATGAAGAAATTTTGTCTGCATTAGATGCATATTTCAAAGAATCAGTCAATGTTGTTACCAAACGGTATACGTTCTTTCGTACAAAACGTACGGCCGGTCAGACTAATACGAAGTGGGTTGCAACCTTGCAAGGCCTTACTAGGGATTGTGCTTTTGAGTGTGAATGTGGACTCCCTTATTCAGATACAATGGTACGTGATGCAATTGCACAGAACGTTTCTGACGTTCGTATACGGGAACAGATTTTGAAACTAGTCAATCCCTCCATTCAACAAGTGATGGACATATTGGATTGGCAGGACACTCTTGACTTTGCTCAGGAATCATTTGAAACTTCGCCAGCCGTGTGTCACGTTATCCGACCCACCGGGCGAGCTGCACGGAACAGTAAACAGCCCTCGCGCCCATCTGCGCAGCCACGTGTGCCGCACAAGCAAGCAAATGCAGTACTAAAGTCATGCCCGCGGTGTGCTACTAGACATTCGCGTGAGAATTGCCCGTCACGCCAAGCTATTTGCTTTTTCTGTAATAAAAAAGGACATGTTCAGAGTGTTTGCCAGAAAAAGCTTAGATCGGACACTCAAAACCATTCTAGGCCCTTTGCTTCGCGCTGGAATCGAACCAAGAATACTCGGGCTCGTGAACCTTCGCCCATGGACATTCATGTAGTTCATTCCACTCCGCCCATTGCTACTCTCTCTAATAGTGACTGTGTTCGTCCCATACAAAGTGTGCATTGACGTCGACGGAAATCCCGTCACGTCGCAAGTGATTCTGTACCAGTGTCTGTTCATGTTGCACGAGACAATCACTCTTGTCATCATCAGGACAATAAACTTTTTGTGGACTTGGACATTCATGGCAACGTGATACCATTCCAGCTCGATACCAGAGCTGCAGTTTCATTGATCAATAAAGACACATACAAACAGCTGGGCAAAACTCCGTTGCGTGCTCCAAATGTTAAGCTCACTTGTTATTCAGGACAGCATACAAGGAACAAACAAAACTTGTGTCATTTTACGTCCTTCGTTCTTCTTTTGCAGTGAACTTGTTTGGTTTAGATTTATTTCAGTTGTTTAACTTGTCTATCGTAAATCAGGTCCTATCAGTGAACCAGACTGTGCCTTCAGCCAGTGTTTCTCGTCTATGTGAGGAATTTGCCGACATTTTTGCACCGGGCCTCGGTTGCGGTAAGAACTATAAAGCACATTTGGAACTGAAAGTAAACGCGCAAACGAAATTTTTCAGAGCGCGCAATGTTCCCCATGCATTGCGTGATGAGGACGCAAGAACATTACACGATTTGGAATCTCAAGGTGTAATTGAACGTGTGCCTTCTCTCTGGGCATTGCCCTTAGTAATTTTGCACAAACCTTCCGGAAAATTGAGACCTTGTGTGGACTTTAAGGCAACAGTGAATCCACAACTAGTGACTGCAACATTTCCTTTACCCCGCTCGGAAGATCTTTTTGACAAACTGTGCCCGGGTAAATATTTTTCGAAGTTGGACCTCTCAGATGCGTACTTGCAAATACCGGTGGACGAAGAATCCCAGCGCGTTTTGGTGGTCAACACGCATCTTGGTTTGTACCGATTCAAACGAGTGCCATTCGGGTGTGCATCCGCTCCTGCATTGTTTCAGCATTATTTACAAACTGTTTGTGCGTCGGCCCTACTGCAGCAAATTATCTGGACGATATTGTGATCTCCGGAAATACGGAAGAAGAACATTTAGCCAATCTCAGAACATTATTTCAGGTCTTGCGACAAAATGGTCTTCGCTTGCAGAAGGCCAAATGTGTGTTTTTTGCTCGTGAATTACCCTATCTGGGACATGTACTCAATGCCCAAAGCATACATCCCACTCCAGAGCACATCCGTGCCATACAAGATTTGCCTTCGCCGCAGAATTTGAAGCAGCTACAGAGTGTGCTGGGAAAAATCAACAATTATCATAAATATATCCCCCATGCCTCTTCCATTTCAGCTCCGCTTCATCGCTTACGCCGTAAAGGTGTGCCGTTCGTCTGGACGACGGAATGCGAACGCGCGTTTCGCCAGTTGAAATCGGCGTTGCTTTCTAATACATGCCTTACGCCATTCGATCCCCGGAAGCCCCTTTTGTTGACGGTAGATGCATCGGATTTCGGGATCGGTGCTGTGCTTGCGCACAAAGATGGATCACATGATCACCCTATTGCCTTTGCGTCCAAATTGCTCTCGTCAGCGCAAAGAAATTATTCACAGACCGAGAAAGAAGCTTTGGCTTTAGTTTTTGGTGTTACAAAGTTTCATGATTTCTTGTATGGTCGTCACTTTACCATCATCACAGACCACAAACCTTTGCCATCGCTTTTACATCCGACCAAGCCAGTACCTCCGCGTACAGCGCAGAAATTCATTCGCTGGTCTATTTTCCTCTCGCAGTAGCGCTACGATATCTTGTATCGGTCCACTGCTAAGCACGGAAACGCCGATGCGTTGTCCCGCTTGCCTGTTGCCGAGGATAGAGCATTCGATTCTTCCGAACTTGCTTGCATGTTCATTGATGCGGAAACCGATGACGTGGTCGAATCGTTTCCGATTGATTTTCGTCGTGTAGCTACCACCACAGCTGCCGACCCTGTCCTTGCTACCGTTTTGCGTTTTGTTGCTACGCAATGGCCCTTGTCAAAGTCGAAGATCGAGGATCCGTTGGTTCGCCGATTTTTTGCTCACAAGGAGAGACTTTTTGTACGACGTGGTGTTTTGCTGTTGCGTTCTGATAATGATCAGTCCAGGGTTGTGATCCCACGTTCGTTACATTCCTTTGTCTTAAAGCTTCTCCACCAAGGACATTGGGGTATAGTGCGAACGAAACAACTTGCTCGTCGGCACTGTACTTGGTTCGGAATCGATGCTGCGATTACGAAAATGTGCTCTTCTTGCATGGCGTGTGCCGAACAACAATCCGCACCACCGCGGAAATTCTTTGCATGGCCGAAAGCCACTTCGCCTTGGCAACGCTTACACATCGATTTTGCTGGTCCATTCTGGAATGCTCGATGGTTGGTTGTGGTCGATTCCTTCAGTAATTTTCCTTTTGTTGTCCGGATGTCTTCCAAGACGTCTTCTGCCACCATCCAAGCGTTATCTGCTATCTTTTGCATTGAAGGTCTGCCACAGACTATTGTTTCCGACAATGGCCTACAATTCATGTCCGCAGATTTTCAGTCATTCTGCACGGCCAATGGTATTCAACATCTGACATCCGCGCCGTTTTCTCCTCAGTCAAACGGTGCCGCTGAACGATTGGTCCGGACTTTCAAGTCACCGATGTTGAAGTTGAAAGAGTCGCATTCGCGGGAGGACGCGTTATTGCTCTTTTTGTCCTCGTATCGCTCTCAGCCTCGAGATGGTCGCTCGCCGGCTGAGTTGCTTCATGGTCGCCCTCATCGAACCTTGATGTCTTTGCTACATCCGCCGCATCAGGTTCCTGTGCAGCGGAAGACACCTGCTTTTGCCCCAGGCGACGTTGTATACTTTCGCAGCTATCGCGGTTCACGGCGTTGGCTCGCAGGGCGCATTCTTCGCTGCCTCGGCCGCGCTATGTATCTGGTTTTGGGGGCCTCTGGTGAGGTGCGTCGGCATCTCAATCAGCTGCGCCTCTGTCGTCGCACGGGTTCTGCCGCTCCCCGTCTGCTTTCAGCGACGGTGCCGTCCGGTCAGCGCCCTGGAGACCCATCTACTGGCTCGCCTCATCCCCAGGTGTTACCGACGCTGCCTTCCATTTTGCCCCATGGCAACGCGCCGCCACCGCCGCCGCCGCCTGTTCTCTCGCCGGCGCCGCCCGCAGTGGACGCGTCGCTGCATCCGCCGGGCGCCTCCCTGGGTCACGCGCCGCCGATCGCTTCCCGTGACCAGTTGTCCTCCGCCATGGAACTCTTGCCCGCTCCGGACCATCTGTCGTATTCGCCCGTCGGGTGCTCCGACTCGATGGAGGTCGTCCCTTCGGCCTCTCATGACTATCTACGGGCGCATACACCTCATGTTGGCGTGCACCCTGGACTAGGTTTTCAGGCGTTTCCTAGCTCCCCTCGGACCGAATGGCAGGGTGCGGGTGGCACAGCCTCGCCTGTTGTTAGGCTCCCCACCTCGTCGCATACGTCAACATGGGGTCCTCCCCACGGCGGGCGGAAGCCTTATAAAACAACCGTTCGCCGATTTGCGGGGGAGGAATGTGGTGTCACGGTCAGACACCACACTTGCTAGGTGGTAGCCTTTAAATCGGCCGCGGTCCGCTAGTATACGTCGGACCCGCGTGTCGCCACTGTCAGTGATTGCAGACCGAGCGCCGCCACACGGCAGGTCTAGAGAGACTTCCTAGCACTCGCCCCAGTTGTACAGCCGACTTTGCTAGCGATGCTACACTGACAATTACGCTCTCATTTGCCGAGACGATAGTTAGCATAGCCTTCAGCTACGTCATTTGCTACGACCTAGCAAGGCGCCATGACCAGTTTATATTGAGATTATGTAATGTATCAACAAGAGCGATGTTCACCAATTGTGGATTAAAGTTAAGTATTCTACCAGTTACTCTTGTTTGGCTAGTCTTATTTCTCTGACCTGTTCCACACCTCACGCCAGCCTGCGTGAGCTTAATCGCGTGCTATTCGGCTACAAGTCATAGTGGATTGGCTGTCGGGTCAGTCCACTACAGTTACATACTGTGTAACTGGAGTAATATGAAAGCTTTTAGAGGAGGCATGAAGATGAATACAATAGTAAAAACTATACAACAACAGTATAAGTAACTAAAGGAAGAGATACCTTGCTGACTGCTCTTGGCTGGTGTGAAGAGCAGCTGCAGCATGACTTGCTGCGATTGACGTCGCATAAACAACGAGAACTCCGAAAACACAATTTCAGTATGAAAAATTTGGATCACGACTACAATCGTGTAACTATATAAACAGGCTTATATAAAATATAGTAAAGAACACGTAAAGGAAAATAATAAAGAAATAAACCATTAACATTTGAACAAGACGGAAAGCGCTCTCCATGGATATGTGTGTATAACATACGCTGTGGAAAGGTTACTTACAATGTCAGTTGGTTTATTGCTTTATTGTTCCTGGTACTTCCTTTACATATTTTTATGATGGTTACGTTCCCAGTCAAAAATTTTAGGCTGCATCCTGTTCCTTTGTTACAAATCGGAACATATCAATCTTCATACTGTTACTATCGTTAGTGGTGGCGTCCTTGTAAGTAACCTTTGCACAACATGCGTTACGCACAAATTTGTATGCGCATCCTAAGTGATAGGTTCAAAGGGAGCCTAATTAAGTCTCTGGGTCCTTGCCAAACTATGGCAGTCACTGAGGGGTTGCGAAATATAGGTAAGCTGTTTACCTTATATTGATCTCCCAGACCAAACTGGTTTTGGTTCTTTTAGATTTTGTTAAAGCATGTGACACGATATGTCAGTAACAAACATTCCTCAGTACCGTTACAAAGATGCAGCTCAAAGTTCGATTTACCTAAGTCATCCGGACACTTTTCTTCAAAAATAAGCTGACATCTTACGACGTCCTCACGATTATAAGCTCTATACATCAAGTGTGTCCACTATCAGCATCGTTTCACGCCACATGTGTCGAACCCTTACTTAAAATTCTTCATTAAAGATTACCAGAGCTGCAAATTTTTCTCTGTAAAACGACTCGCCAAGCTTATGCAGACGATATTGAAAGGTCTCTGTTGGATTCCTTTCATGTTTAATTTCTTAAATCTGTTGCCATTTATGGAATAAATTCCTCTTCTAAATGTACTGTGGCGTTTCTGACTATCTGGGAGGAGACTGAGCAGTGGAACGTGTTACTTTTACACATAAACAAGAACGATCTGTCACACTACTACACTTTAAAGCACAGTTTATATGTAATTCTTATATGTAATTCATGTCACACAGTCTCATACGGAACCTACATCCGCTTTCTTTTATATACTGTATATGATAAGATACTGTCATCCCCCTTCCCTTTTGTGTGAGAGGATGAATGAGCATATGTATTTCTAGTTGCATGCTTGAGGGTAGCAGACAAGGCTGTCTGCTAGAGAACAGTAGGACCAACGTCGGAACAGGTAGCTACGCTTCCTAAAAGCAAAGAGGTTTCTATCCTTAGTATGGTCCTGTCCGTCCGTTGTCATGTTGGTATAGGAAGCTGCCCCTCTGGCCACTTCCGTTGGTCTTTGTGAGCCACCCTCAGGAAGCACGCTCGGCAGTAGGGCAGTTGCAGGGTGGCCGTGGCGAGTGTCTGAAGTGGTAAGATCTCCGGCTAAGCGCGTGTCTGTTAAGTCCGTAGGACAATGGATCTCTTAAGTTCAGCCTAACTGAACAATTTAATCACCTTTATTTCGGGTTTAGGTCTAAAATATCCGATGTTATCTTAAATTGCAGCGCAGTATAATTCTCGTGTAAAGTTCAGATTATTTTCCGGTAGTTGCTTTGTTACTACTTTGTGAGTAAAGTGGAACTACGTGTTGATCAGTAACTCTAACTAAGATCAATCTTAAATGCGAATGCTTGTGTGATTATAACGTCTCGTCTTGACTATATTTTCAATATAGCAACTTTTCTTTATGTTCAGCCCACGTGGGGTGTACTTTGCGAGACCACTACCACGTGCTTATATAACTGTTTGACTCATCAGGTTAATAGTAAGACGTTAGTAACCAGTTCAAGGTTTTTATTTTGTCAATTGCTTTTCGATCTAATGTATTTTAATTATCAAAATTATTGTGGAGTTGTACGCTTTGTGTAAACCAAGTTGACCACGTGAAGCATGTGGTGTAATCATCAAAGTAGCCCTCAGCTATTCTTTTTGCGAAGACTTCACAAAGAGTTAATATGAATTTAGTATACCAGTGTGTGGTAATTACATGACGGACAGGATTGTGGTATGAACGTAATTTCTTTGGGTAAAAAACTGAATCAGTTGGTTGTGGTTAATTTCTTCTTGCTTATGTTTCAATGTTTTATGAATGCAGTGTTGTATCCAGTCTCCCAATCTTGGCTCCATATTTTATGTGTTCCGTAAGATTACAATCTCACTTTTTTCAATCGTAAATAAGGCACCAGCTCAGTTATAACTCACTTATAATATGCTGAAATTTCAATGAACAATCTTAAAATAAATTTCCAAATATAAACTGATTTCTTTCTTTTTATTTAAATTCTCCTTTATATATTTCAATGAACAATCTTAAAATAAATTTCCAAATATAAACTGATTTCTTTCTTTTTATTTAAATTCTCCTTTATATATATATTACCGGTTTTGTATGACTATTAAAAGATTATCATTAATGTTAGTCTGCTTGGTAAACCTAGACTAAATATCTGATGAAACAGTTGCCCAGTAATCCACGGTTAACGTCCCCAGACAGATCACGCCTTTTAACCCACTTTCATTGTCAATTAGCACCGATATCAGCATACCAAAATTAAAGTAACAACTTACACATGGCGACCCTGTTCTGTGATTCCGCTAGACTCTGGAATCTCTGAAACGTTAGATTGCGAGCGTGTTATAATCTTAATTTTTTTTCCTACAGCGCTCAAACAACTTCTGTGTTGTTTCCGAGCAGACTTTCAAAAGATTCACGGCGTTGTTGATCGGCGTTGCGTTGTTTGTCTTGTTTTGTTTTTTATACTTGTGTGTTTTATATGTCTGTGTGTTTTTTATTCTCGCTTGTAAATTCCACTGATTCGATCTAAGATAAAAATTTGTTTTGCGTGTGAAAAAGTGCGTACTAGGTTGGGTATCTTTCGTGTGACTGTCGTAATTTTTGTGGGACACATTTATTTTGATTAGTGTGTCGCATACCGGTTATAAATTGCACTAATGGAGACACGTAACCAAACTAAAAGTAAGCGGTCCGACAACCTAAGCAACATGGACCAAGGGGATAATTTAATTTCGAATGTTAACGCGTCGGGCGGTTCCGAAAATGCAATGGGGGATACTTCAGATGAAACGCAAGACAGGACGAACGGGCTCACATCAGAGCCACAAATTAATTTGCCTCCAACTAACCAAATTGATTTGGCAGAACTCATGAAAGCCTTATTGCAACAAAATAAAGAATCATTTGAAAAATCGTTCCGAGAACAAAAAGAATCATCTGAAAAATCGATCCGAGAGCTAGGCGAACAAATAGACGAAAAACTAATCCAGCAGACAAATAAAGTCGACAAGTCGATGCAGAGAGTGTCCGATGATATCTCACAAAGAATAAACAATCTGGCAAGTGAGATAAAAAGTGGTATTATGAAAGAATTAGGCCGTACATTTGAACAAATCGATGATCGTCTGCAAGCTTTAGAACAGAGCAAGCGGAGGGGCGATGCCAAATCTAAAGAAAGCGAAGAACGGCTACTTAGGAATTTCCAAGAGCTGAGGGAAGAATGCCAAAGGGAGCACCAGCAGGTACTCTCGAGTGTCCAAGAGGCGGAAACGCATTGTCCCACGTCCGTTAGCAACACAATAGCGGACAACAGTTTAGCGATCCACGCGTTGGAACAGCAAGTAGAACAATTGAAGCAGACTGGGGCGGTGGACAAGAGACAAATTGATGATAAGATTGCGGCATTAGCGGACATTGTAGGCACGATGAAGCTGACGGAAAGCGAGAACAATACTACACCGGTAGCGGCCGCAGAGACCGAAGAAGTGCGTTCGCTTCTGAGATTTCAGAAGGGACATTTCGAAGTGAACAGGCAAAACAGAGCTGTAACAGGCGAATTACAAGAACGCGTGGCGCATCTGGAAAACCGCATGGCGTGTGATTCCGAACTCGTCAATAGCATTAAAAATAGCCGTACGAACAGTGCAGAGAGGGACTCCGGCCACGAGGGAGATTTTGACGACAGGGAAGAATGTAATTTGAGGGGCAGACATGAGAATAATAGAAACATTCAAGGGCCTCGCCAGGAGGAAATGCGGGGATTGGATTTCAAACATTTCCTTACAGTGAGAAAGTTTGAGATATTCCGAAATTCGCAAAAAGGAATACATCCACAAGCATGGCTCGAGCAATTTGAGTTCTGTCTTCCTCCCGACTGGGCAAGTTCACATAAGATAGAATATATGTGTGGCTATTTGGAAGGCGAACCGGCGATTCGCATGAGGTCGGCAGCGCGTCACTGCAACTCCACTCGGGAGTTTCGACAAGCCTTTCTGTCCGCCTATTGGTCGGAAGCGGCACAAGATAGGGTCAAACATGGCATAATTATGCTGCCAAATTTGAACCAGTCTGGTTTCGGCAGCCCTGCACGCCTATTCGACCACATGCTGCAGGCAAATCAATTCCTATACGACCCATACGGGCCTGCGGAACTAATTAGGATATGCATCACCAAATTGCCGATGCACTTGCGGCACGTCATTCTTGCGGGACGATGCAAAGAGGACGTGGAAACGTTTAAGACGCTTCTCCAAGAGTTGGAATACAATACAGGAGAATGCCCGCCTAATCAGGCACAAAGTTATTACGGGGCACAGCAGCGCGACCGCAGTCGTGGCCGTATTACTAATCAACGGCGTGACTGGTCGTCGCGACGCGAGCGGAACAATAATCGGGACCGGCCGTATAGAAACTGGGGTGACAGTCGCGAACACAGGTGGAACAACAGAAATGATCGAGGACGTAGACAGAATCGTGAACGCTACAGGTACGGCAACCAGAATCGATACGATGAATACGTTGGGAATAGGACTGTAGGCGGAGCACCTCATGATGTCGAAATTCGGCCGGCCAACCCTAGAAATAATGCGGCAAATGGAAATGAACAAAACCGGCAATGACAAACGATCAGCGCAGAAGGCACCCAATCGGAAGAAATGAGCGACATGGCAAATGACTAGAAAGGACAGTGAGAAGTAGAGAGGACGCTGAGAAGAAAGAATTGATTAGTTTAAAGTTGTGACGTATGCATTTTGAATAATATGTTGGTAAAAATTAATGATAAAGATGTTTCTATGTGAGGGATTGAAGTGATGTTTTAATTTTTTTCTCTCCTTGTGCAATTAGGATTTAGTTTGATTCAAACGTGAAGATAAAAGGTTTCTTTGTGAACGAGTAAAATGCTGTTTATGTTTTTTTTGTGTGTAAATTGAAAAGAGTCGCTCCTGAGGAAAGCAAGATCGTTGCTGAATTAGTGCATAAACTCAGGGGAATATCCGATCTGTGGGTATTATGGGTCTGGCAAACCCAGGTCCCCAGCTGTTAGTAGCCTTGTTTCCGATTTTCTGCTTTCAGTGCTACTATCTATCTATTACTATTCTATATCTGTCAGTATAAATGAGGATCTCTTACTATAGTATGCGTGCTGTATGAATATTTTAAGATAGGAGAACTCTGAGAAAGGAATGAGTAAGTTTGGAATGTTGAAAACAGGATGCGATAATACGATTGTTGAACCATTGGCTTCCAATATGCGATGATATGTTAATATTGATGATATATGTCTTTTTTGTTCTTTATAGCTAAGTACGTAAAGTGCTGTCTGTGGATTTCGTAAGTATATTGATTCCCTTCAAGGTGAAAGAAGAATTGTGGTTTGTGCAATTTACGTGGCTCTGAAACATTATTGTGGTAGTCAAATACGAGCAGCTTTTCAGCAAATGGAGAATGGACCGGAAATATGGATCCTTTTTGTAGTCTTGATTGATGTTGAGCCAAAGCCTAAAAAAATTATTCTGCGTTAATACTTGTCCTAGAAAAGCGACGTTTATGTGTTTTGCTGATGCTGTGAGCATTACAGCTTACTGTTTTCGCTGGTGCGGGATGCACTGCAGCCTATATGATTTGTACTGAGGAAATTTCCCTCTTGAAGGTAGAGGATGATTAAATAATTTTGATTATGGGAACGAAGGAAAGCTTGGTTTAAGGTAATAAGGATAAAGCAAAACATTTGTCATTTAAACTACAGGAGGATTCGGATCTTTTGTGTCTGTTGTAAGTTCAATATGTTAAGATGATACTGTTTTACAGAATAGAGGTGACCACAATTTTGCCATTCATGAGAAATGAATCCAGAATAACCACCACAGGCGAAATAACTGATTTGGAAGCGAAAGGTAACGTAAAGAAGGAACGAAATTTCAGCAAAATGGGTAAGAAAATGTAATATAACCTGTATAATGCAAATATTTTTAACTTTCTCAGAGTCATCTGCGTGATTAATTGTTGTGATAACGTAATTTTAGGTGAAATTTTCTTACTGTTTTATGTGTGAATATATGAGTATGATAAATGTATAATTGCGAGTCTCTTTTCAGGTGTGCGAACTGGTATAAATGTTTTGGCGTGTAAATAACCATTGTTCTTTTTAATGTGTATGTTTAAGGAAAGTTCCCCATATTTATCATGTGACAAGACGTATGCCGCGAGCGTCAAGAAGAGGACGAATTAGAACAATGTTGTAGTGGTATATACACGGTGTTGCAATAACATTGAAGTAGCTTATTGGCTTAACTAGTAGTGGATAGAAGTAGAATATTGAGTAATGCATGTTTATGGGTAGTTAGTTTGTAGAATAGACAACAGGTGTGCATGTATGTGTGTGTAAATAACATGTGAACCCTATGCTGCCCTGACCTATACTTGCACAAGGCATAAACCTATTCATTTTAGTGAATTAATAAATAGCATTTGATTTATTAAAACGTAAGTGAACCACATTAGTGATGTGGATTTAAATATTATATTGTCAGTTCATTTAAATTTTTATTTTTATACTGTCAAGTCATTTCACTTTTATTTTTTTTACATTGTCAAGTCATTTAAATTTTATTTTATATTGTCGATTCATCTAATTTTTTTATTTAAAAAAATTATTAAGTCTCACTTTGTTCTTAAAAATTGTGAAAGACAATACTAAGTGGTATTATGTATGACATTTTGTAATCACATAAGGATGATGAAAAATTTCTGTGAATGCAGTTGAGAACGTGAAAGCGAACCGGCAAAACTCTTAAGAGACAGCGGGAGCAGCCGGACTAGTTGTAAACTGGCGGGTTTCCCAGCAGGACACGCTGTCAGCCAGGCCACTTTGGGAGCCCGGCCGACAACAAAAGAAGGTACACGGCAAACACTTTCCCTTGTACCTGGAGCTAATGGGCGGCCGCCCCGGGCGACCCTTCCTCGAGGCGATGACCTGAGATGGGCGAGCGGTCCACAGCGCGGAAATCCATCTGCTGGCAACGCACCACACGCACGCGACCGTGACGAGACGGCCGCGGTGAAACAACACAAGGGGTGTGGAGCCTTTTGACAGGTACTGCCCAGAGAAACTTGCAGACGTCAACGACGCCTATCGACATTTCCTGATGGATGCCTACTGTCAAGCGACAGTAAATCATGGTTTGACGTTCTCTGGTCGCTAAGGGTGGCACAAAAGAAGAGCCATTAAGTGTCATCCTTGCCCAGGAATATCAAACCGGCGAGCCAATTGAGGATAACCCAAGAATGTAACAACACAAAGGGCGTGGAGCCTTTTGACACATACTGTCCAGAGTAACTGGCAGATTTCAATGACGCCTATCAACATCTCCTGATGGATGCCCACTGTCAAGCGACAGTAAATCATGGTTCGATGTTCTCTGGTCGCTAAGGGTGGCACAAAAGAAGAGCCATTAAGTGTCATCCTTGCCCAGGAATATCAACCTGGTGTGTCAAATGAGGATACCGCACGAATTTGACAACACAAACATGGAACCAAATCGAGATGACGTGACACGGGAGAAACTTCATGAGAGGGCAGAGACGGCGGGATCGCACGCAACAGATGGACAAAAAAATCCCTACTGACAGCTGCGGCGACGAACCCCCCCTCTTTCCCCTATATTGTGCCTCGGAACAGTGGAAGTACTGAGTGTGTCAGTGAACAGAGATTATACGGTTCTTTGTCCAGTGCATATACGTGTGTTTCTGTCAGAGAAACTCTGACTCGTGTGTTTTGCAGGAGTTCGATTTATTGGTGTTTATTAGACTGACTCTTGTATTTTGCAGGTGTTCTATTTATCTTTTTTAGACTTTGACTCTTGTATTTTGCAGGTGTTTTATTTATAGGTCTTTTTTTTTGTTTTAGATGTTGACTATTGTACTGTTTTATTTATCAATGTTTGTTTTTGTGTGATGTATTAGATTTGTGATATTTTGTTTCGTAAATTCATTGCTGTGGCCTTGCTTCGTTTATCAGTCAGATAGCTTTTTATTCTCATTGAACTGTGATCGATTAGCCTTTGCATGGGGCATATTTACTGTGAGGAACCCCTTAAAGGTAATAATCACATAATTATTGTAGTTTCAGTATAATGACACAGTGCTCATTGTTTGCTAGCTAATTGAAATATAGTAGAGTGATTAAATGAGTGCCACATAGTTATTTTAATTCTACAAATTATTAGATTTATACGATATAGAATTTTTTTGCGATAACCACTTTGTAAAACATGTTTTTTCTCTTATCATTTTGTTGCTTTTGCAGATTGTGCATTGTTATGTTCTGCTTTTTAATACCGATGTTATTTGATGTTCTTTTTTTAATTGCTGTGGCACCTTTGCTATTTTCATAAATTTTGCTTGTTAATAAATAGTCATAAATTTTCCTGTGATCAGTTGGCTCTTGCAATGAGCAAATACTGGTGAACTCCATAAGGTTAACAACCAGAAATTGTTTTCATATTAATGACACAGGAACCATTGTTTTTACTTGCTGACCGAATTAGGTCTACACTACCTTTTAAATAGGTGTCACAGTTTGTGTTTTTTTTCTGTTTGAAATTGGTAGATTCTAAAGATGTGTTGAAATTATTGTGTTTTAGCAAGTAGCTGGTGTCCTTTTGCCTTTTCTTTTACACTTTTGGTTTAAGTAGGGTGTGAGAAGCCTGCTTGGGAATGTCCTAGCATGGCCAGAAAATCCCTTGCACAGTCTCTTCCCGGAGCGTTGGGGTTATGAAAGGTCTCTGTTGGATTCCTTTCATGTTTAATTTCTTAAATCTGTTGCCATTTATGGAATAAATTCCTCTTCTAAATGTACTGTGGCGTTTCTGACTATCTGGGAGGAGACTGAGCAGTGGAACGTGTTACTTTTACACATAAACAAGAATGATCTGTCACACTACTACACTTTAAAGCACAGTTTATATGTAATTCTTATATGTAATTCATGTCACACAGTCTCATATGGAACCTACATCCGCTTTCTTTTATATACTGTATATGATAAGATACTGTCATCCCCCTTCCCTTTTGTGTGAGAGGATGAATGAGCATATGTATTTCTAGTTGCATGCTTGAGGGTAGCATACAAGGCTGTCTGCTAGAGAACAGTAGGACCAACGTCGGAACAGGTAGCTACGCTTCCTAAAAGCAAAGAGGTTTCTATCCTTAGTATGGTCCTGTCCGTCCGTTGTCATGTTGGTATAGGAAGCTGCCCCTCTGGCCACTTCCGTTGGTCTTTGTGAGCCACCCTCAGGAAGCACGCTCGGCAGTAGGGCAGTTGCAGGGTGGCCGTGGCGAGCGTCTGAAGTGGTAAGATCTCCGGCTAAGCGCGTGTCTGTTAAGTCCGTAGGACAATGGATCTCTTAAGTTCAGCCTAACTGAACAATTTAATCACCTTTATTTCGGGTTTAGGTCTAAAATATCCGATGTTATCTTAAATCGCAGCGCAGTATAATTCTCGTGTAAAGTTCAGATTATTTTCCGGTAGTTGCTTTGTTACTACTTTGTGAGTAAAGTGGAACTACGTGTTGATCAGTAACTCTAACTAAGATCAATCTTAAATGCGAATGCTTGTGTGATTATAACGTCTCGTCTTGACTATATTTTCAATATAGCAACTTTTCTTTATGTTCAGCCCACGTGGGGTGTACTTTGCGAGACCACTACCACGTGCTTATATAACTGTTTGACCCATCAGGTTAATAGTAAGACGTTAGTAACCAGTTCAAGGTTTTTATTTTGTCAATTGCTTTTCGATCTAATGTATTTTAATTATCAAAATTATTGTGGAGTTGTACGCTTTGTGTAAACCAAGTTGACCACGTGAAGCATGTGGTGTAATCATCAAAGTAGCCCTCAGCTATTCTTTTTGCGAAGACTTCACAAAGAGTTAATATGAATTTAGTATACCAGTGTGTGGTAATTACATGACGGACAGGATTGTGGTATGAACGTAATTTCTTTGGGTAAAAAACTGAATCAGTTGGTTGTGGTTAATTTCTTCTTGCTTATGTTTCAATGTTCTTCGTGTGTTATTTTATGAATGCAGTGTTGTATCCAGTCTCCCAATCTTGGCTCCATATTTTATGTGTTCCGTAAGATTACAATCTCACTTTTTTCAATCGTAAATAAGGCACCAGCTCAGTTATAACTCACTTGTAATATGCTGAAATTTCAATGAACAATCTTAAAATAAATTTCCAAATACACTCCTGGAAATGGAAAAAAGAACACATTGACACCGGTGTGTCAGTCCCACCATACTTGCTCCGGACACTGCGAGAAGGCTGTACAAGCAATGATCACACGCACGGCACAGCGGACACACCAGGAACCGCGGTGTTGGCCGTCGAATGGCGCTAGCTGCGCAGCATTTGTGCACCGCCGCCGTCAGTGTCAGCCAGTTTGCCGTGGCATACGGAGCTCCATCGCAGTCTTTAACACTGGTAGCATGTCGCGACAGCGTGGACGTGAACCGTATGTGCAGTTGACGGACTTTGAGCAAGGGCGTATAGTGGGCATGCGGGAGGCCGGGTGGACGTACCGCCGTATTGCTCAACACGTGGGGCGTGAGGTCTCCACAGTACATCAGTGTTGTCGGCAGTGGTCGGCGGAAGGTGCACGTGCCCGTCGACCTGGGACCGGACCGCAGCGACGCACGGATGCACGCCAAGACCGTAGGATCCTACGCAGTGCCGTAGGGGACCGCACCGCCACTTCCCAGCAAATTAGGGACACTGTTGCTCCTGGGGTATCGGCGAGGACCATTCGCAACCGTCTCCATGAAGCTGGGCTACGGTCCCGCACACCGTTAGGCCGTCTTCCGCTCACGCCCCAACATCGTGCAGCCCGCCTCCAGTGGTGTCGCGACAGGCGTGAATGGAGGGACGAATGGAGACGTGTCGTCTTCAGCGATGAGAGTCGCTTCTGCCTTGGTGCCAATGATGGTCGTATGCGTGTTTGGCGCCGTACAGGTGAGCGCCACAATCAGGACTGCATACGACCGAGGCACACAGGGCCAACACCCGGCATCATGGTGTGGGGAACGATCTCCTACACTGGCCGTACACCACTGGTGATCGTCGAGGGGACACTGAATAGTGCACGGTACATCCAAACCGTCATCGAACCTATCGTTCTACCATTCCTAGACCGGCAAGGGAACTTTCTGTTCCAACAGGACAATGCATGTCCGCATGTATCCCGTGCCACCCAACGTGCTCTAGAAGGTGTAAGTCAACTACCCTGACCAGCAAGATCTCCGGATCTGTCCCCCATTGAGCATGTTTGGGACTGGATGAAGCGTCGTCTCACGCGGTCTGCACGTCCAGCACGAACGCTGGTCCAACTTAGTGCGTCAGGTGGAAATGGCATGGTAAGCCGTTCCACAGGACTACATCCAGCATCTCTACGATCGTCTCCATGGGAGAATAGCAGCCTGCATTGCTGCGAAAGGTGGATATACACTGTACTAGTGCCGACATTGTGCATGCTCTGTTGCCTGTGTCTATGTGCCTGTGGTTCTGTCAGTGTGATCATGTGATGTATCTGACCCCAGGAATGTGTCAATAAAGTTTCCCCTTCCTGGGACAATGAATTCACGGTGTTCTTATTTCAATTTCCAGGAGTGTATAAACTGATTTCTTTCTTTTTATTTAAATTCTCCTTTATATATATATATATATATATATATATATATATATATATATATATATATATATATATATTACCGGTTTTGTATGATTATTAAAAGATTATCATTAATGTTAGTCTGCTTGGTAAACCTAGACTAAATATCTGATGAAACAGTTGCCCAGTAATCCACGGTTAACGTCCCCAGACAGATCACGCCTTTTAACCCACTTTCATTGTCAATTAGCACCGATATCAGCATACCAAAATTAAAGTAACAACTTACAATATTAGTTTCGTTGTGCAGGTCGTGGAAGAAACAGAAACAACCAAGCAGATAAGTGACACCTACCTTGAGACAACATAAACTAAAACAATTAATCAGACAACGCAGCTAATGAAATTCTGTCATGCATACAATGCGTACCAACAACATCGTGTTATCATAATACAGAGTAGGGCAGAAATGGGACTAAAAATTACACTGCATCCTGGAGAAAGGTTTTTCAATAACTAGGATCACAAACTTAGTACAGCGGACACGACAATTCATGAACATAAAGTAAGAACATAAAGTGTTTTTCAATACACAGGGTGTTACAAAAAGGTACCGCCAAACTTTCAGGAAACATTCCTCACACACAAATAAAGAGAAGATGTTATGTGGACATGTGTCCGGAAACGCTTAATTTCCATGTCAGAGATTTTAGTTTCGTCAGTATGTACTGTAATTCCTCGATTCACCGCCAGTTGGCCCAATTGAAGGAAGGCAATGTTGACTTCGGTGCTTGTGTTGACATGCGACTCATTGCTCTACAGTACTAGCATCAAGCACATCAGTACGTAGCATCAACAGGTTAGTGTTCATCACGAACGTGGTTTTGCAGTCAGTGCAATGTTTACAAATGCGGAGTTGACAGATGCCCATTTGATGTATGGATTAGCACGGGCCAATAGCCGTGGCGCGGTACGTGTGTATCGAGACAGATTTCCAGAACGAAGGTGTCCCGACAGGAAGACGTTCGAAACAATTGATCGGCGTCTTAGGGAGCACGGAACATTCCAGCCTATGACTCGCGACTGGGGAAGACCTAGAACGACGAGGACACTTGTAATGGACGAGGCAATTCTTCGTGCAGTTGACGCTAACCCTAATGTCAGCGTCAGAGAAGTTGCTGCTGTTCAAGGTAACGTTGACCACGTCACTGTATGGAGAGTGCTACGGGAGAACCAATTGTTTCCGTACCATGTACAGCGTGTGCAGGCACTATCAGCAGCTGATTGGCCTCCACAGGTACAGTTCTGCGAGTATCCAACAATGTGTCAATCCTCATTTCCGTGCAAATGTTCTCTTTACGGATGAGGCTTCATTCCAACGTGATCAAATTGTAAATTTTCACAATCAACATGTGTGGGCTGACGAGAATCCGCACGCAATTGTGCAATCACGTCATCAACACAGATTTTCTGTGAACGTTTGGGCAGGCATTGTTGGTGATGTCTTGATTGGGCCCCATGTTCTTCCACATACGCTCAATGGAGCACGTTATCATGATTTCATACGGGATACTCTATCTGTGCTAGAACATGTGCCTTTACAAGTACGGCACAACATGTGGTTCATGCACGATGGAGCTCCTGCACATTTCAGTCGAAGTGTTCATACGCTTCTCAACAACAGATTCGGTGACCGATGGATTGGTAGAGGCGGACCAATTCAATGACCTCCACGCTCTTCTGACCTCAACCCTCTTGACTTTCATTTATGGGGGGATTTGAAAGCTCTTGTCTACGCAACTCCGGTACCAAATGTAGAGACTCTTCGTGCTCGTATTGTGGACGGCTGTGATACTATACGCCATTCTCCAGGGCTGCATCAGCGCATCAGGGATTCCATACGACGGAGGGTTGGTGTATGTATCCTCGCTAAAGTAGGACATTTTGAACATTTCCTGTAACAAAGTGTTTGAAGTCACGCTGGTACGTTCTGTTGCTGTGTGTTTCCATTCCATGATCAATGTGATTTGAAGAGAAGTAACATGGAAAGTAAGCGTTTCCGGACACATGTCCACATAACATATTTTCTTTCTTTGTGTGTGAGGAATGTTTCCTGAAAGTTTGGCCGTACCTTTTTGTAACACCCTGTATTATTGAACAAGAACAATTTTTCATGACGCGACATAACATTGTGAGGAAAAGGTAAGGGTCGCAAAAATAGCTAGCCTGCCTTTGCATGCCTGACAACTTTCTTGAATTTTACCTAAATAATTCTTGGCGCATTTTGGATTTTGAGTGATAAACTATTATCTGTAATTCCGTTTTGCACACTGTTGTACAGAAGTTTCCAAACATGGCTGCTATTGCTCGGCGCATTGAGAAGATGGAGTGCTAACTGCTCTCCTGTTAGTTAAATAACATCCATTGTGTCTATATGAATTAGTCAATAATTGTTGTAGCGCACAGACAGTGAAAAAGTGAACTGAGATTGTCGGAATAATCTTGCTTTTAAATTTTACTATATTCCGTGAGCTTAAAATTATGACAAAAGTCGGGAAACCAGAAAAGTGGAAAGAGCGGCTGATACAGGAAGACAAGTCCATGACGACGCCGGCAGTGTTGTCGATCCGACTATGGGAAAAGCAGATTCTGACGTTGATACTTCAGAATCCACAGTTGCTAATGTAAGCGATTTGTTCGAGGAGACTGACTTATCATACAAACCCAAGTTTGTGCGTTCATCGTTCGAGGATTTATTTGAAAAACTATCTGAGCTAATGATTTATTGTGATACCAAATTAAAGAATGAATTAGCAAATACAATTGATGAAAGGATAGCGGCAGGGATAGCTTCTCGCAATACTGAATAAACCAATAAAATCGATGGCATACTGAAGGAACAATCTTCTAAGTTGGATCACAGGCTCAAGAAACAGTCCGATAAAATAAATGAAAATTATTCTCGCATTGCAAGGGAACAGTCCACTAGAATCGATGATACGTCGACAGCACAATCCATTAGGATGCACAAAAAAGTTTGACGTCGTAGTTAAATATAGAAAAAAATCAGATTATCAGCACTTTCGCAGGAGAGCTTCCGTAAAGTTTGGAATGTAGGAGACGAGGTACTGGCGGAAGTAAAGCTGTGAGGACGGGGCGTGAGTCGTGCTTGGGTAGCTCAGTTGGTAGTGCACTTGCCCGCGAAAGTCAAAGGTCCCAAGTTCGAGTCTCGGTCCGACACACAGTTTTAATCTGCTAGGAAGTTTCATATCAGCGCACACTCCACTGTAAAAATCTCATTCTTATCAGCACCTTAGATTCAGTGAAAAACGAAATGTTAGGTTTTACAGACGCATACCGGGAAATATAGGATGCAGGAAGTCAGTTGTCTGATGTTAAGGAATTAAAAATTACTCATACTATCATGGAAACTAATACCTCAAAATAGACGTAAGATGATAAAAATTTGTTATTTGAGCAAGAACAGTGAATAAACCAAACTCTGTCAGCTCAAGGTGAACAGTTTAACAAAACGTTTAATGAGTGGATTTCAGAGAAAAACACTGGCATTCTTGAAAAAATCCGGAAGAAAATTGATGCTACGGTACAACGCGTGGGAGCGAAACCCCTATCTGAACCTGGGACTTCAGGCGTTACGAAAAGAAACGAGCTTGGTCAGATAAGACACATGGTAACTAGTGATTTATGTAAGTGGCGTGGAAATGTTAATACCTGATTTTCGGACCTGAAATAGGAACTTGAGATGATAAAGAACTCACCGAGTGACACAGTGTCAACACCAACATATCCGAAGGAAAGGTCTTGCAATACAGCTCGGTAAAACTAGTCTATTCTGCGTCACCAAGGGCCCAGTGGCCCGTGAAAAGGTTCGTATGAGTCGGTGGGGGCAGCTCCCACGTCAACCACCGTGCTTTTAGATTTGCTCAAGCACCGGCAGTTCCAAGTTTATACACCTGAGAAAAAGTATTCTCATCCCGTCATTTTCATTCGAAGTTTTAAGGAGATCTTACCAAAAAGGTGGAGTGACAGCCAAAAAATAGCTACAGTTTGCAGTATGCTACACGAAATGGTTCAAATAGCTCTGAGCACTATGGGACTTTACATCTGAGGTCATCAGTCCCCTAGAACTTAGAACTATTTAAACCTAACTAACCTAAGGACATCACACACATCCATGCCCGAGGCAGGATTCGAACCTGCGACCGTAGCGGTCGCGCGGTTCCAGACTGAAGCGCCTAGAACCGCTCGGCCCTAGCGGCCGGCTGCTGCACGAAAGGAGAACCTGCGCTCTGGGCCGCAGCAACTTCTGAAACCTTTTTAACTTCTGAGCACTTTGAACAGGCCTTTCTTGTGAAGTATTGGTCAGAGCATGAGGTCCAAGTTTGAAGACCAGGTTCAGGCCGTAGTTCACGGTATCGTGAGTGGAATACCAGCCATGACAGTTGTAAAGACAGGAACAAAAATTAACGTATTGGCGACTCATTTTTTCAAAAGGATCTGTGACACAGCTATGATTCCGATGTTGCCAGGTGCAGAATTATGTTGTCGAGGGGGCTACTGGCGCCTGTACACAGAGGGAAGAAGCGGGTCGTTGTGACCGATCGGTTCTAGGCCCTTCAGTCTGGATCCGCTCGACCGCTGTGGTCACAGGTTCGAATCCTGCCTCGGGCATGGATGTGTGTGATGTCCTTAGGTTAGTTAGGTTTAAGTAGTTCTAAGTTCTAGGCGACTGATGACCTCAGAAGTTAAGTCGCATAGTGCTCAGAGCCATCAGCCAGATGTGGTGAGCCTGTGTCAACAAATGCAGAAAGTGGTTTGCCTGATACCAATAAGATTTACGCCAATTTGCAAGAATCTATTAACTACGAAGGGCGGCTTCCAGGTGTGAAAGCCATCAACTCCATGGAAATGTAATCAGATGAGTCTGTCACGTGAACTCATTCTGCAAGAAGAAAACATTATTTAATTACATGTTCTAAAATACCATATGCTGACATGAAGGTTTCCTACTCACTTGGACAGGTACTACGATAGTAACTACGATAGTAGAGTCCAAGCCAGGAGCTAATGTGGCTGTGCAATAAAAATTTCACGTAGCTAGTATGCCATATAGTGCTGTTTCTGTGAATTTCTCTACGTTGTAAATATTGATTTGGAATTTGCATTTATTTTTACTACTTAACAGTGAAAATATCTGTTCAGCAAAACGTGGGAGAAAATTCCCGTATGCTGTCAAGTGCCATAATCTTACACAAAAGCATAGTGCTAAAGACTAGTTAGGATTGAGAGTCTTCTGCTAATAGCAGAGTATTGTGTGTACAGTGAAATCACTGTGAGAAAATTAGGAGGGGACGGTCCTTAGTTTGAGTAGCAACCCAGACGGAATCATTACTTAGAGGTAGATCATTATATTGTGTTTTTTACTAATCTACTTAGATTTAAATAATAACATTCTTCTTCTTGTAATGTGGTTCACATTTTTTGTGTACTCGCTTTGTTATGGTATGAAAAGGCAAACTGAGCCATGCGTGGCTTTTGTATACGTTTGAGGATGGAAGGTAATTAGAGAACTTGTTTTATGTCTTGACCGTTTGTGTCATTCAGGTACTTTCTGATTTGCTATCTTGGGTCTTATTCCGAAAGGTGAGGTACCTTAAGTCATGTCCCGTCGACATGTAGAAAGGCCAGTGTCCCAACCCCTTCCATGTAATTATTTCTATCGTTTCGAGTACTGGACCAAGATGCCAGTCTGGCCATTACATTCACAATTGGAAACAATGCCCACAAGTAACGACGTTCACATACAAATATATGTATACTTAGTAACAGAAAAGCATGTATAATGTGGAATTACTTTGAAAGCAGCTACAATGTTATGAAGAGAAAAAGGTGCTACTCACCTTATAGCGGAGATGCTTAGCCGCAGATAGGTACAACAAAAAGACTGTCACAAAATAAGCTTCCGGCCAACAAGGCTTTTGTCAAAAATAGACGACACACACACACACACACACACACACACACACACACACACAATCTAACGCAAACGCAACTTACACACACATTACTGCAGTCCGGCGGCTGGCAGGTGGCTTCAGCTGCCAGAGACTGCAGTCATATGTGTGAAAGTTGCGTTTGCGTTAGATTGTGTGTGTGTGGTATATTTTTGACAAAAGCCTTGTTGGCCGGAAGTTTATTTTGTGACAGTCTTTTTGTTGTGCCTAACTGTGATTCAGCATCTCCGCTATAAGGTGATTAGCTACTTCACTTTTCACAAAATTGTTACATTCCAAACTGGATTTTCCATTGTTTGTAAATAGTGATTAACACGATCCTAAAATCAAAGAATACTGTGTTTTGGTTGAGAATACGATGAGTGCTCAGACACACGTCACTGTATTTCAAAGAAAAGCTTCCGATAAACGAAATGGACGTGCCACAATGCTGTATGCAAGGACCTTTTTCACCAATGTGCAAAGACTTGGTGAAAAAATGTGAATGTCCACAGTGAAAGAGGCTCGGTTCCGCTCAGCAGTAAATAGGATGGAGAAGAGTGATGACTGCCATGAAAACACATAATTATGTGAGTCTGTACTAGTAACACAGACATTCTGAAAAGCACACGCGTCACGGCTCTGTTTATTATTCCCACAAACAGTCGCCTATGTAAAATGGCAGCCGACAATACTGGTCTCTGCTACCGGCCTAACTGTTGCCGCATTGTACTGAGTGTGTGGGCAAGTTTAAACGTATCGCTGTGTGTGGCTTATATCCATCTGTCCTGGAAAGATACTTTTGTAGTTCGTGTAGCAAAGTATTTAGAGTAAATGAGAGAACACTAAACCATGGACTCCAGTACGAGCAAAATAAGTCAGTTTACTTTTAGTATTCTTTGTAAACCCAGCAAACATAAATACTGGTACCGAATTAAAATCAGTGAGCACACAAATCCCTATAGTTGGCGGATAGTGACCGCATTAAGTAAATGGAAATTGTGTTTAACGACGATTGGCGATTTGATAAGGGATCTAAACTATGGCATCTTTGCACTTTCCAGCCTGAATCACGCATTTCTACTTCCTTCCCACCTTTTACATCGGCATCTAAATCTACGTGATTAGTCTGCTATTCACAATAAAGTGCCTGGCAGAGGATTCAATGAACCATCTTCAAGCGCTCTCTCTATCGTTCCACTCTCGAACGGCGCGCAGGGAAAACGAGCACTTAAATTTTTCTGTGTGAGCCCTGATTTCTCTTATTTTATCGTGATGATCATTTCTTCCTATGCAAGTGGATGCCAATAGAAAAATGGTTCAAATAGTTCTGAGCACTATGGGACTTAACATCTGAGGTCATCAGTCCCCTAGAACTACTTAAACCTAACCAACCTAAGGACATCACACACATCCATGTCCTACGCAGGATTCAAACCTGCGACTGTAGAGGTCGTGCGGTTCCAGACTGAAGCTCCTAGAACCGCTCGGTCACTCCGGCCGGCCAATATTTTCGCAATTGGAGGATGAAACTGGTGACTGAGGTTTCATGAGAAGATTCCGTCGCAATGAAAAACGCCTTTGTTTTAATGATTGCCACTCCAATTCACGTATCATGTCTCCCCTGCTTCGCGATAATACAAAACGAGCTGCCCTTCCTTGCACTTTTTCGATGTCATCCGTCAGTCCCATCTGATGCGGATCCTACACCGCACCGCAGTACTCAAGAATAGGGTGGACAAACGTGGTGTCAGCAGTCTCTTCAGAAGACATGTTGCACCTTCTATGTGTTCTGCCAATGAATCGCAGTCTTCGGTTGGCTCTACCCACAACATTATGTATGTGATCATTCCAAATTATTGTATTTGTAATTGTAATCCCTAAGTATTTAGTTGAATTTACAGCCTTCAGATTTGTGTGACTTATCACGTAATCGAAATTTAGCGGATTTCTTTTAGTACTCACGTGAATAACTTCACACTTTTCTTTATTCAGGGTCAATTGCCACTTTTCGCACCATACATATATCTTATCTAAATCATTTTGCAATTCGTTTTGGTCATCTGATGACTTTACAAGAAGGTAAATGACAGTATCATCTGCAAACAATCTAAGACGGCTACTGAGGTTGTACCCTATGTCGTTAATATAGATCAGGAACAATATAGGGCCTATAACACTTCCTTGGGGAACGCCGATTATTATTTCTGTGTTACTCGATGACTTTACGTCTATTATTTCGAACTGTGACCTTTCTGACAGGAAATCACGAATTCAGTCGCACAACTGAGGCGATATTCCATAGAGTCGCAGTTTGGTCAGAAGACGCTTGTGAGGAACGGTGCCGAAAGCCTTCTGGAAACCTAAAAATATGGAATCAAGTTGACATCCCCTGTCGATAACACTGATGATGATGATGTTTGGTTTGTGGGGCGCTCAACTGCGTGGTTATCAGCGCCCGTACAATTACCCAATCTTTGCTCAGTCCAATTTCGCCACTTTCCTGGATGATGATGAAATGATGAGGACAACACATACACCCAGTCATCTCGAGGCAGGTGAAAATCCCTGTCCCCGCCGGGAATCGAACCCGGGACCCCGTGCTCGGGAAGCGAGAACGCTACCGCGAGACCACGAGCGGCGGACTCGATAACACTCATTAGGTCTACTTCATGAGTATAAAGAGCTAGTTGTCTGTCGCAAGAACGATATTTTCTGAATCGGTGCTGACTACGTGTCAGTAAGTCGTTTTATTCGAGTTACTTCATAATGTTCGAATACGGTATACGTTCCAAAACTGTACTGCAAATCGACGCTAGTGATATTGTTCTGTAACTCAACGGATTACTCCTACTTCCCTTTTTGCGTATTGATTAGACTTGAGCAATTTTCTAGTCTTTAGGTACGGATCTTTCTGTGAGGGAACGATTGTATATAATTGCTAAATATGGAGCTATTGTGTCAGCATACTCTGAGAGGAACCGGACTGGTACACAATCTGGACCGGAAGTCTTGCTTTTATTAAGTGATTTAAACTGCATCGTGAGACCGAGGATATCTGTTCCTATCTTTTTCATCTTGGCAATTGTTCTTGATTGGAATTCAGGAATATTTACTTCGTCTTGTTTGGTGAAGGAGTTTCGGAAAATCATGTTTAATACCTCTGCTTTAGTGGCATTGTCATCAGTGACTTCACCGTTGTTATCGCACAGTGAAGGTATTAGTTGCATCTTGCTACTGGTATGCTACATGTATTACCAGAATCTCTTTGGGTTTTCTGCCAGATTTCGAGACAGAGTTTGGTTGTATAAATTATTGAAAGCATCTCGCACTGAAGTAAGCACTGTATTTCGAACTTCTGCAAAACTTTGCCAGTCTTGGGTATTTTGCGTTCTTAGAAATTCGGCATGCTTTTCTCTCTGCTTCTGCAACAGCGACCTGATCCATTTTGTGTATCATCACTTATTAATGTGTGTGGTATATATCTCTCAATTGCTGTCGATACTGTCTCTTTGAAATAATTCCACAACTTTTCTACACTTACAAGATCAGATCGGAAGGAGAGCAAACTGTCTCTTAAAAAGGTGCTAATAGCATTTTTATCAGCTTTTTTAAATAGATATACTTTGCGTTTCTTTTTGATGGTTGTAGCAGTTACGGTATTCAGTCCGGCAGCTACTGCCTTGTGGTTGCTAATCCTTGCATTCGTCACGATACTCACTATTTGTCCAGGATTATTTGTTGCTACGTGGTCAAGTATTCAGTCGCAACTATTTACGCTTCGAGTGGGCTCATGAACTAATTGTTCAAAATAATTTTCTGAGAAAGCATTCAGTACAATTTCGAATGACGTTTTATGCCTGCCGCCGGTTTTAAACGTATAATTTTCCAGCATATCGAGGGTAGATTAAAGTCACCACCGTCTATAATTGTATAAGTGGGGTATCTATTTGAAATGAGACTCATATTTTCTTTGAACTGTTCAGCAACTGTATCTTCTGAGTTGGGGAGTCGGTAAGCGACCCAATTAATAGTTTAGTCCGATTGTCAAGTATAACCTCTACCCATACTGTTTTCCAGGAACTATCTACTTCGATTTTACTACAAGGCAAACTACTTCTGATAGCAATAAATATCCCACCACCAAATGAATTTAATCTGTCCTTCCTGAACACTGTTAGGTCGTTAGAAAGCATTTCTGCTGAACTTATTTCCGGCTTTAGCCAGCTTTCTGTACCTATAACTATTTCTGCTTCAGTGCTTTCTATTAGCGCTTGGAGCTCTGGTTCTTTCCCAACACAGCTACGACAATTTACAACTAGAATACCGATCGTTTCTACAACTAACTTACTGTGTTTTACCTTCCATCTTTTAGACGGACGCTCTTTCTGTGGTCCCCTGAGGCCATCTAACCTAAAAAAAGACCCCAGTCCCTTCCACACAAAAAATGGTTCAAATGGCTCTGAGCACTATGGGACTTAACATCTGGGGTCATCAGTCCCCTAGAACTTAGAACTACTGAAACCTAACTAACCTAAGGACATCACACACATCCATACCTGAGGCAGGATTCGAACCTGCGACCGGAGCGGTCACGCGGTTCCAGACTGAAGCACCTACAACCGCTCAGCCACACCGGCTGGCCCTTCCACACAGCCCTGGTCAAGCATGCTATCGCAACTATTTATACTTCGAGTGGGTTCATGAACTACCGTGTAGCCGCTTCCTGCATCTAGTGGTCTCCTGACCTATTAAGCAGAACCCGAAAACCCACCACCTGATGGCGCAAGTCAAGGAATCGGCAACATGCACTGTCACAGAATCGCCTGAGCCTCTGATTCAGACCCTGCACGTGGCTCTGCACCCAGTCGGTTCTATTGACGTTGCTGCAGATGGTGAGCTTCACCTTAATCTCACAAGTAAGACTGGCAGTCTTTACCATTTCCGCTAGCCGCCCAAAACCAGAGAGAATCTCTTCTGATCCAAAGCAACATATGTCATTGATACCGACATGAGCCCCCACCTGCAGTTGGCTGCACCCTGTACTCTTCATGGCATCCTGAAGCAGCCTATACATATCTGGAATGACTCCCCGCAGTATGCACACAGAGTTCACACTAGCATACTTCCCCTCCTTGGCAGCCATGTTTCTAATGGGCCCCATTATGCGCCTAACGTTGGAGCTCCCAACTACCAGCAAACCCACCCTCTGTGAACACCCAGACCTTGTGGGTCGAGAAGCTTCCTCTGGAACAGAGTGGATGACTGCATCCAGCTCAGAGACATCGTCAGCCACAGATAACGCCTGAAACCTGTCCATCAAACGAACTGGGGAGGCCCCTCAGAAAGTTTTTCGCTGCCTGCCAGACTTTGGAATGATCTTCCATTAGACCACAGGCGAGGGGTCAACCTCAGTGCAGGCAGTACATGGGGCGGCCACAGCAGTGGACCGAACAGAGGACACACGGGACATGCTTGGCATCTTTTGCATCCCCACATCTGACCCCCCACAGTGATGCCCCTTGGCAGCAGCCTCAAGCTGTGTGACAGAAGCCAATGCAGCCTGGAGCTGTGAGTGAGGGGTCGCAAACTCATCTCGCAGCTGTGCACAGCAGTCACAGTTCCTATCCATTACTGCAATCGCTCCCGTTTGAAGTTCGTAAAAATATACAGCAAACAAACGGCAGGAACACGAGGTGCTCTGTCACTGATGGTCTATCCGAAACTGAGCTATACTAACCAAAACATACAAAAGCCTGTACAATATGAGGGTCGATAGTAACAGCGGTATGGTACGCTACACTGGTGTTAAAATAAATGCTTGTGCCTAGTAGGTACTCGAACATGGAAGAAATTACAAAAATAATCTAGTAACTACAAAGGTATCTGTAAATAAGTAAGGCGCTCCTGCTGGAAGTTCGTAAAAATTTACAACAAACGAACAGTGTACTCGTCTTCTTAACAGCAGGAACACGAGGTGCTCTGTCACTGATGGTCTATCTGACCTTGTTTTGTAATAACGGTCGCATGCTGGTGAGGAAGGTTGGCAGCACAATCACCAGTGTCGTTGTATGTACACAGTCACCACCTGCCTACAAAGCATGCTCAAACTGAACTTATCATGTGCTGGCGCCTATCTGACATCAACAACAAGGGGAGTGGAGTCCAGCCTCCTTTACCATGCTGATCCTGATGTCACTGAGTACATAAAGTGAAGCTGTATCTTCACTATAGGGATGGGAAAAACCAACCAGTTAAAACAGATAAGGTACATTAGTTCTGTCTCGGTTATAATACACGTTTTATATTTTGTACTAATAGTCAGGTAAAAATGACGAAATATCAAAGCCATGGGAGCAGTGCTAAAAATAAACATTTCTTTAAAAGAGGAGTAATTTTTATTCTAAAAATTTCTATTACTTCGAAATACTGCATTATAATAGAAAAAGAGAAAAGCGATCAGTGCTGTTTTAATACCAATGCCAATAGAAACATGCAACAATATCATGAAAGAAGAATTAGTACAACGTTGCTGAGACAATAAGATGGCCTATTAGATGCTACTTGTGTACATACAGTATGCAAGACTTGCCTCACCTGTTCTCTATGGAAATTTCTCACTGTCGCCCTAGGACATATATACAGAATGGCACCATCGCTACTCTAGATATATTTTACAAAGAGTGTTACCAATGTAGTACAATCCTCCATTAGCTTTAAAAGATTAAAAACGGCAGGAACCACTACAAAAATGCGATATCATTTGGTAGAAAATGTAAAACATAACAATTAATTGCTAGTTTATGATTAAAATAGAAAGTAGTTTATCTGCTGCCTCTGTCTGCATAATACATTGTTATCTGCTTGTAGCCTTTGGAAATGTACAAATTAACACCAAAAGTGGTTCTTCAACCTCAATTTCCACCCTATAGCACTGACTATTCACATTGCTCAAATAGTGGCTAGATCCTCTTTATAAAGATAAGCTTCTTAACGAATAAAAATAAAACAAGCTAATTAGCTTAGGGGAAGCATATGTTTTGAAAACATAAAACTAGAAGTTTAATTCTTGTATTAACTTTTCTTAAAAAATTCACTATATAAATTAAATAAATAAAATCTTCAAACCAATACAGAAAATAAAAAATTTAAAGACTAAAGTAAAACTCTTTGAAGGTAAATCATAATTTTTGAGCAGAGCTTCAAAAGAATTAGGATCCATAGGGGAATACTGATCATGTTGTGTAACATTCACCACTTATCACTTTTTGACAATAGAAGCAAACATTGAATGACTAAATTTCTTTTATTTACCTACTGAATTTAACGTTTATTCTCTGTACTCGGAACTCTGAGAGTCAAAATTTTTCAATCTATGTTAGTTTTTCTGTACATATTACAGGAAATAACAGGATAAAAAAAACCGGTAATAGTTTATTTAAGAAACCAGTAATTTTTAGCAGTTTTATCAGTTACATTAAACTGGTGTCCAAGAAAACTGATATAACTGTAAACTGCCATCAGAACGTTGCTTTGTATTCAGTACAAATTTTCTATGTCGATCTACCATCACTAGTCCATGGGTGAAGATCAAAAGTCTCCTTTGGTTTGTACTCAGTAAAAATTTTCTAAATTCGCCCAGACATCAGAAGACATTGAGTCTCCTTTACATTATATTCAGTTACTTATTTTTCAATTCAACTACCATTGCCTACTCATTTAAAGGCATCAAGACTGATAAGTTAATGAAGAAATTTATCAAAATTACTTAATCTTGGTGCAAGGAACTGCTTGTAGAAGTCACTAATGTTAATGAACACCACTTACTGCAGCTTGACTATTTGACATTTCTTAAGTAAAGAAATGTATGTGATCTTGTAAATATACCTTTTCTCTTTTTCTACCAGTACTTCATTTTTTCTTTTTTAAAAAGGGAACACAACCACTTACTTGCAGAATTAGCATAACCTACACATTTTATACTGAAATTTTTTGCAATCATGTTATCTCCTGATGGGATTCAGAATGAAGAAGTCATCCACTTTTAGTTTTTGCTTAATTTGGTCAAAGCCTAAAAAAGTCTATTTGTCTAATGAAATAGCTTCAAGCATTCAAAGGGGTGATAGTTACTTCTTGAAGTAACAATATATTTTCCTTAATGTCCGTAAAGAGCCAGTCTCTTGTAAATATCTGTTTCTATAATAGTCTCTGTGTATAATAACAATAATGGTACTCTGTAATGCCATAGTGGAAATTTATTGATAATCAATGACACTGAAATGGCCTGTTGTTGAAACGTAACAAAGTAGGGAAAATTTTCCTCTTGTTTTTGTATAAGTGTGCAACATCAGTCACTGTTGGTTTGTCTTTAGTAGTATATTTAGGAGAGCTCTGGGACAAAGAACATATTGGATTAAAAATTCCAGAACATAAACGAAGATTCCATTTTGCAGTATCCCCAAGCAAACCTCATTTGCCTGTACCAAAAAGAGCAAATTCACATTTAAAAATTTACAAATCTAATAACTTATATTATTTATAAATATAAACCATCAAACAAAATTTAGCTATACTGAAAAAAACCAAATTCTCATTTTCTTCTTTAAAAATTTACAAATCTAATAAATTTTATTCTTTATAAATAAGAGCCATCGAACCTCATTTTCGTAGACTGAAAAACCATATTCTGATTTAATTAAAATTAACAGTGTAATAAGTTTTTCCCTTTATTGATAAGATCTGTCAAACCTTAGCTATCCACTGAAATTCAAATTAAAATTCTCAAAGGTACATTTCAGATGTAATCATTTTTATAACAAAAACATAAAATTTCGTTCTATATAAATACAACCAAAACAAAGTAATCAACAAAATTGAGTGAACGAAGTCATTAAAAACGGCAAGTTTCATAGTAATCGAATGCAGTAATTTCGTCACCATTTTCAATATAAGTAGCCATTGTACAGTAAGGGCTGTACAAGCAATGATCACACGCACGGCACAGCGGACACACCAGGAACCGCGGTGTTGGCCGTCGAATGGCGCTAGCTGCGCAGCATTTGTGCACCGCCGCCGTCAGTGTCAGCCAGTTTGCCGTGGCATACGGAGTTCCATCGCAGTCTTTAACACTGGTAGCATGCCGCGACAGCGTGGACGTGAACCGTATGTGCAGTTGACGGACTTTGAGCGAGGGCATATAGTGGGCATGCGGGAGGCCGGGTGGACGTACCGCCGAATTGCTCAACACGTGGGGCGTGAGGTCTCCACAGTACATCGATGTTGTCGCCAGTGGTCGGCGGAAGGTGCACGTGCCCGTCGACCTGGGACCGGACCGCAGCGACGCACGGATGCACGCCAAGACCGTAGGATCCTACGCAGTGCCGTAGAGGACCGCACCGCCACTTCCCAGCAAATTAGGGACACTGTTGCTCCTGGGGTATCGGCGAGGACCATTCGCAACCGTCTCCATGAAGCTGGGCTACGGTCCCGCACACCGTTAGGCCGTCTTCCGCTCACGCCCCAACATCGTGCAGCCCGCCGCCAGTGGTGTCGCGACAGGCGTGAATGGAGGGACGAATGGAGACGTGTCGTCTTCAGCGATGAGAGTCGCTTCTGCCTTGGTGCCAATGATGGTCGTATGCGTGTTTGGCGCCGTGCAGGTGAGCGCCACAATCAGGACTGCATACGACCGAGGCACACAGGGCCAACACCCGGCATCATGGTGTGGGGAGCGATCTCCTACACTGGCCGTACATCACTGGTGATCGTCGAGGGGACACTGAATAGTGCACGGTACATCCAAACCGTCATCGAACCCATCGTTCTACCATTCCTAGACCGGCAAGGGAACTTGCTGTTCCAACAGGACAATGAACGTCCGCATGTATCCCGTGCCACCCAACGTGCTCTAGAAGGTGTAAGTCAACTACCCTGGCCAGCAAGATCTCCGGATCTGTCCCCCATTGAGCATGTTTGGGACTGGATGAAGCGTCGTCTCACGCGGTCTGTACGTCCAGCACGAACGCTGGTCCAACTGAGGCGCCAGGTGGAAATGGCATGGCAAGCCGTTCCACAGGACTACATCCAGCATCTCTACGATCGTCTCCATGGGAGAATAGCAGCCTGCATTGCTGCGAAAGGTGGATATACACTGTGCTAGTGCCGACATTGTCCATGCTCTGTTGCCTGTGTCTATGTGCCTGTGGTTCTGTCAGTGTGATCATGTGATGTATCTGACCCCAGGAATGTGTCAATAAAGTTTCCCCTTCCTGGGACAATGAATTCACGGTGTTCTTATTTCAATTTCCAGGAGTGTATATCAGTTCACGACCCCTACTCGCACATCACGAAACATTCATTTCATGCAAGAGATGTACGAATGACTCGGTGATCTGTCTCTGATCAATGATGCTGTCGCTCTTTTCTCCTTTGTTCACCGTCCTACAATAATGTGTTCTCCTCCGGTTAAACTATAAGGGTAAAGTAGAAGAGGATTGCAGTTTTCGGATGAGAAACTGTAAGAAAGACATTCTCACAGCAGATGGTGAATAACGTGTCAGGAAACACCGAAATACATCTGACATGAGAACAACGATGGTAAAATTAGAAAAATTTCGACTTATACATAGGTATGATGACAATCATTCTTATCGTGTGCCACCCACAAAGAAGCAGTATTGTTGTGAAGCATATACGAGGGCTATTTGGAAAGTAAGAAACGATTGCTGACGAAATGGAAACCACAGTGAAAATCTAAACTGTTTTATTTGCAAGAGTTACCTACACCTTCCAGTTTCATCTCTAGATAGTCGCCGCTCCGACTTAGACAACTGTCGGAGTGATTTACCAGATTTCCAGTATCCTCGTTAGAGAAGGAAGCCTGCTGATCTTTCCAACAATTTTCTATGCTGCTCTGCAGCTCGTTGTCTGTGCCAAAATGTTGTCTACATAAGCAGTGGTTCATTGAGAAGAGATGAAAATCAGAGGAAGGCGAGTCCGGGCTGTATGGTGAGTAATCAAACACTTCCCATCGAAATCTCTGTAGCACCACCGTCATTGCCCCTGCAATGTGTGGCCTAGAACTGCCATGAAGAAGGAACTGCATGACAGTTACATTATGTGGGGTACATAAAATCAGGTGAATTTTCACGACAGGCACCAATACTTCGCGGGAGACACTATTTTTTAGTTTCTGTATGTCCATTTTTTCACAGACAGTTGCGGAATCTTGACTTTTTAGTTAAGAATGTCATATCAAACACCTTTCAGACATCTAGATATCCAAATTGTTATTTCATTGGACCACCAGTTTCGGTGATATATTACGCTATCTTCTGGCGCCCTGAGCAACGTGTAGGAAGACACCATCTCTGGTCCAGCCGAAATAGGAGCCAGCATTCGCTATTTTCTAGGCATATTTATGCGCTCACTGTGCGCTCAGAACTGAGAAGAGCGACGTGACTCTATCTACGGGAGTACTAGAGACACTGCCCTACACATCTGTGCAAACATTCATTGGACTTTCATTATGGTTTCCATTTTTCGAACGATCGTTCCTTACCTAATAGCCCTCATAGATTCATCCATCAGCTGACAGATACCTGCTCGAAGATAGTTCCGTTCTAAGTAGGTTTAACAATGTTCGTTTAGATGTTTCCATTCTCTTGAGATCTACAAGTACGCACTTGCAGTTCACGCCCTGAGTTGCGTATTCTGTGATTTGAATTCATACCACGGGAATGCCATGGCATTGATATTGCCAGGTGCCACGCATAACACGCTCGACAATTTCACGCGTAGTTAGAATAACGATTATTAACGGGATTCCTGGAATAAATACTTTCATTGCATTACCGGATATATGAAACCACTGAAAATTATGGTGGTTGTAACATAAATCGCGAAAATTCCAGGTAATGTAATCCATCCGAAAAGAGTGTGTTATATTTGCGTTACATACAGACTATAATTGCGTGTCTTGTTTTTCCTGGAATGAAGGGCAGTGTATAATTTCAACATTAGCGACATTTTTATCAATTCTGATAACTCATTGTCCAATCGCTATTGTTACGCATCGTACTTTTTAAAAATTTAATTCGTGGAGTACATTTTTGAGCTCAGGTCATTTATAATAACATTTCAGTTCAAGCCAAATAATTACATTAACGTTATCAATTTATGAATGTGTTGTGCCTAGTAAAAATGAAGGCTATGCTGGGACATGGGTCTCGAACAAGGTCCTCTGACTTTCCTCTAGCAGTCTCACTTTTTTTAACTCTTCGTGGCAACTGTGCTGCTTCGAAATCCGTTCTTAACTGAAAATAAATTTCTTACTGAAATAGTAGTCCCTTTGACAGTCAAAACGTTCCAACTGGTATACATTTTCCATCAAACCCAAAACTCCTTGTACATTAAAAACTTTCTTCGAAATTAAACTATTTAGTCCATAAAAACAAGTGTTTCACTCTTATCTATCTTCTTCAAATGAAAATCTTCTGGGTGTGTTATTTCTTCTTTACCAAACTAAACTTTTCATTACCAAACCTGAATATACTTGTCTGAGGGAGTTATCTGCGATCCTTGTTTATACAAAACGGACTTATTTTCTGTCTGTCGATCGCTTTTCTTTTATTATTTCGTGACTGTAATGTAATGTAATATCGCTCACGTTCAGAGTATTTCTCGTAGTTACAGAGTATCCAATCTTATCGTAAATCTCAGTATATGACAGTGGTTGCATACCCCGTAACTACGACAAACTGCTGAAGATAAGCTATATTACTACAACTAATAATAATAATACATTACAGTAATAATAATACAAAAAACAATAATCGACAAACAGAAATAATCTATTTTGTATGAAATTTTTTTTCAAGACAAATTTACTTAAGTCTCCCTCTTCTCTGCCACGAGAGACTTATAGTATACTACACTGTACACTGTTATTCCTCGCTTTGTGGTGCCAACAATATTCTGTTTTGTCCATGTTCACTCCCTGGTTTCAAATCGTTTTTTACTGTGTAATTGGGAGGCTATTATTCGACATTTCTCAGGTAATGGACGTGGCGTGAAGTGAATTCTATGTAAATTAGAAATAATTCTACTCCATATGTACCAAGATGTCAAGACTTGTTTTTTCTTGGCTACCGCTACGTACCTGGAAGTTATAATTAAGCTGACGGTGCTCCGAATGCTGCAGTGTGTGCCGTATACAGTGCAGGACGCTGAAACAACTTAGACATTTTCGGTAACTGGTGCGCTCGCGGGCTATGCTGAAAAAAATTATAGTTCCACTTTCTGGCACCAGGTGAAAATATACCACTGTAAGCAGTCAGAACGTGAAATGTTTCGTGTTTTGACCTCAGTATGCTGTTTGTCGCTTCGCGACGCATGTCGATTTCTTATGTGAAGTGACCGTTGGTGTAAAAGGTTAAGAAGGTTGAAGTTTTTCGTACAAAACGCAGTGGCTATTGAGGAAAAAGACCGTGTTGTTTTATCATAACGGCAGCAAACAGCGGGGCTGCATTTTGCCAATATTGTCGCCAGAAACATCTGCGGAGAGACCCCATGTCAATAAATGGGCCAAAGAATATGATTAAGATATTTGAACGAACAGGTGAATTAGGTGGTGCAGCAGGGAGAGGGAGGTGGCCTATTCCCATGGCAACTGTTGATGAAGTTGCTGTGGCTATAGACGACTGTGCAGCATATGCTTCAGATTTTGCAGACAGTGCTCGAGCCGTGTCACCGAACTGACTCTTCCCTGATCAACAGTTGAAAAGACTTTGGGGCGCACATTGCACTGGCATCCTTACAAGGTTCAAAATGTGCACCAAATAAAGCCCAAAAAGAGGCTACAGCCCCACGACTTTGTCCTTCGCTTTGTGACACACATGGAAGTTAATTACATGTGGCCAGGGACTGTTATTTGGACGGACGAGGGACATTTTAGTCTGTATGGTGCTTGAACGCACAAAAATTTCGCGTATGGTGTCCTACTCCACCACATGTTGTGCGGGAGCGTCCACTGCGCTCAACGTATGTGACTGCGTAATGGTTTTCTTCGAGGAGATGACATGCTATGGTTCGGTGTACAGTAACATCTGGACGTTATACGGACCTTCTTGAGCAACACGTGGTGCCGGATTTGCAAGAACACAGATGGAATCCACGCCATCATTTACACACAAGATGGGACGATACCACACATCGCTTGCCAGGTGAACGAGTCGCTTCGAGAACCTTTGGTAACGACCGCATCCTCTCCAGACAATTCCGAGACGTGTGGGCTTCCAGATCCCCTGATCTAGACCTGTGTGACTTCCGGTTGCGGGGATATCTGAAAGATGTATCCGGACTCTTCCTGATCTGAAGGATAGCATATGACGTCACATTGCTCTGATTATACTGGATGTGCTGCGAGCAACTGACGACCATACCGTGTTGAGATGCAGCATGCTGCTGAGTTAGGAGTCCATACTGAACACAAGTTGTAACATGTGACCATATCTTGATGAAAGTTCCAGGACAATCATTATCATGTGTTTGATCTTTCCTCCCCTTTTCTTGCAATCTCACCACAAAATGACTGCTTACAGCGCCATATTTTCACTTGGTGGCAGAAAGTGGAATGCTGCGTGGGCGCACCGATTGACGAATCTACCGACGATGTTTCAGCATCCTGCGATGTATACAGTCCGCACTGCAGCAGTTAGAACACTGTCACTTTAATTATTACACCCATTAAGACTGCCGCGAGACGATTTCTTGTAGTAAAATGTATATATTTAAAAAAAACTTTATGTTCTTACTTTATGTTAATGAATTGTCGTGTCCGCCGTACTGAGTTTGTGATCCCAGTTATTGAAAAACCTTTCTCCAGGATGCAGTGTAATTTTTAGTCCCATTTGTACCCTACCCTTTATTGTGATAACATAATGTTGTTGGTACGCATTGTGTGCATGAGAAAAATTTCATTAGCTGCGTTGTCTAATTATGTCGTCTTATGGTAGGCGTCGCTTATCTGCTTGGTTTTTTTCTATTTCTTCCACGCTGTGCACAACGAAACTAATATCGTCTGCATAATCTTGGCGAGTCGTTCTAGAGAGAAAAATTTGCAGCTCTGGTAATCTTTAATGAAGAATTTTAAGTAAGGGTTCAACACATGTGGCGTGTAACGATGCTGATAGTGGACACACTTGATGTATAGAGCTTACAATCGTGGAGACGTCGTAAGCTGCCAACTTATTTTTGGATAAAAGTGTCCGGATGACTTACATAAATTGAACTTTGAGCTGCATCTTTGCCACGGTGCTGAGGAATGTTTGTGACTGACATATCGTGTCACATGCTTTAACAAAATCTAAAAGAATCAAAACCAGTTTGGTCTGGGAGATCAATATAAGGTAAACAGCTTACCTATATTTCGCAACCCCTCAGTGGCTGCAGTAGTTTGGCAAGGACCCAGAGACTTAATTAGGCTTCCTTTGAACCTGTCACTTAGGAGGCGCACAAAGATTTGTGCGCAACATATGTTGTGCAAAGGTTACTTACAAGGACGCCACTACTAACGATAGTAACAGTATGAAGATTGATGTTCCGATTTCCAACAAAGGAACAGGATGCAGCCTACAATTTTTGACTGGGAACGAAACCATCATAAAAATATGTAAAGGAAGTACCAGGAACAATAAAGGAATAAACCAACTGACATTGTAAGTAATCTTTCTACAACGTATGTTATACACATATATCCATGGAGAGCGGTTTGGGCCTTGTTCAGATGTTAATGAATTATTTCTTTATTATATTCCTTTACGTGTTCTTTACTATATTTTATATAAGCCTTACACGATTGTAGTCGTGATCCAAATTTTTTATGCTGAAATTGTGTTTTTACAGATTTTATTCGTATCTGATACCCACTGACTATCACTGACTTAATGTTGGAGATAGTGGGCGGAGTTCTCGTTGTTTATGCGACGCCAATTGCAGCAAGTCATGCTGCAGCTGCTCTTCACACCATCCAAGAGCAGTCAGCAGGGTATCTCGTCCTTTAATTACTTATATTGTAGTTGTATAATTTTTACTATTGTGTTTATCTTCATGCCTCTTTCATATTACTCCAGTTACACAGTATGTAACGGTCTGAGGATGAGCAGGTACTGGTCGAAACCGGTCACAGTTTCTTAAAATATAATATTTTACACAGTCTAGACTGTTTTTACTATACTTTTAATAAGTAGTAACTGTTTGTATGTTTGTTTATATTTACTGACCTGCAGTTCTAATATACATGGAATTCCCTGCGCCCGAGTTCCTTAGCACTCCGTCCGAGGAGTCAAGGCAAAACGGCGCATCGCATCGGTACAGTGGGCTGTCGATTTCTTATGTGAAGTGACCGTTGGTGTAACAGGTTAAGAAGTTTGAAGTTTTCCGTACAAAACGCACTGGCTATTGAGGAGAAAGACCGTGTTGGTTTATCAGAACGGCAGTAAACAGCAGGACCGCATTTTGGGAATATTGACGCCAGAAACATCTGCGAAGAGACCCCATGTCAATAAATGGGCTAAAGAATATGATTAAGATATTTGGAGGAACACGTGAATTGGGTGGTGCAGCAGGGAGAGGGAGGTGGCCCATTCCCATGGCAGCTGTTGATGAAACTTCGGCTGAAGTGGAAATACGGCAGCTGCAAGGCCAGTCCAGATCACTTCCTTAGCTCGCTTTTCCTGCAGTGTGTCCACTCTATCAGCCTTCAACGAGCACAAGGTTTCAACAGAGAGCAATGAATTGTTGTTTTGAAGGAATATAACAACACTGATGTTAGTGATATATTTTATTGTATTTTTATGTTCACAATTATTTTTGTGTTTACATTTGCTATGTTTTGTTTCTTATACAATGTATCCAGCGTTTCAAATAATTATTTGATACATATCTTCCTACACACATTATCAAAATGTAATTAGTGGTATTAAAAAGGCGTTATTTTTTATTTACTTTTGTCGTTTTTAGGATTCCGTATCTCAGGTGGCCAAAACGGAACCATTTGAGGATGACTTTGTTGTCCATCAGCCCGTCCGTCCGTGTGTCAGTCTGTCCGACTGCTAAAAACCCATTTTTTTTCAGGAACCTATTTAAGTATCATGATGAACTTTTTGTTACATATTAAGATCTATCGCCTCGTGACGATTTATAAAATTGGAAGCTTCTAAGCCAATGCAGTCAAGAGATATGGCCATCTAAGTCACATATTTTTATACTCGCGCCTCGCGGTATTAGCCGAGCGGTCTAGGACGCTACATTCATGGACTGTGCGGCTGGTGCTGGCGGAGGTTCGAGTCCTCCCTCGGGCATGGGCGTGTGTGTTTGTCCTTAGGATAATTTAGGTTAAGTAGTGTGTAAGCTTACGGACTGATGACCTTAGCAGTTAAGTCTCACAAGATTTCACACACATTTGAATATTTTACACTCGCAAACTAACTCATCAAAACCTATAGGGCACTTCACGCTGACCTAGAATCATAAAATTCTGGCAGAAAGGAAGGTTTTAGGGCACAAATAATGGAAAAAATTCGAAAATTGTTAATTTGCAATTACATAACACGAAAAATATATATTTTTGATTTTTTTATCCGACAGTGCGTCTGTCGTATGTTAAGCCCCCTTTTTCTGAGGGCGGGTGGACGTATCAAATTGAAATCAACGTCACATACTAAACTCCGTCGTCCCTTTGTGCCGTAAGAAATTTAATCTTCTAAGTCAATCCAATCATAATATACGGTCATATATTTTGATTCTCGTAATGTTACTCATCAAAAGCTATAGAGTTTCTCCTGTTGACATAGAATCATGAACTTTTTCAAGAAGCAAGTTTTTACTGTACAAGTAAAGGAAAAAATCCTACAGTTGTTTGTTAATTTGCAATTTTATCATACGAAAAAATATATTTTTATCATGTTATCCGGCTCTCTGTTTGTCCGTATGGTCAGACCTCTACTTCTCAGGAACTGGTAGACGTATCAATGAAATTTGTGTCACATTCTGAAGTCTATAGTGCTCTTGTGGTACAAAAAATTTAAGCTTATACGTCAATTCAGTCAAAAAATACGGCCATTTATGTCACATATCCTATATAGATACCGATAACAGCGAAAAATCGCCGAAATTCTCATCCCTGGAATGGATGAACTATCTATATACGTAATTATGTTAGAACGGTGCGCGAGCTCTACAGGTACATGTCCGAATTTTTTATTGACTCCGTATATTTTTCACCATCAAGCAGTTTCATTACAATTCGTTCATTGATATAAAAGTGCTAAAATGCTTGTCATTCGACGTTGGGGCAACTTCCCTGTCGAATATCTTTGAGAGTCTCTACCTGTATGTTTCTCGGTTTTTTCCTCGACATAATCTGTGGCACCACAGAAGCGCACATTTTTTTTTTGGTACCTCATAGATAAACCTCATAGATAAACCTCATAGGTAAACCTAGTGATACGTGGCTGGCGACCACGGGGTCCCGAGCTGAGTCCTGGCATTGCTTCCACTTACTTATGCCAGGCTCCTCACTTTTATCTTTCCTATCTGGCCACCCTCGGCCAGCTCTTGTTCTTTTCCGACCCTGACGCTATTAGGTTTCGAGGGCTAGGGGTCTTTCATTTTCCAACCTATACTTCTCATGCAGCGTCTGACCCGGAGCGGGCAGCTGCAAAAGGCGTCTGTATCCCATGTTAGGGGCGGCCTCCAGAACTGCGGAAGGCAACGGAATACCACCGCAGATTATCTTCCCTGCATAATGCAGTCTCCATTTTATGCACAAAAAATAGCTTCCTCTCATGTTAAATCAGTGTCCGGAGGTAAAATAGTCCCCCATTCGGATCTCCGGGGGGGGGGGGGGGGGGGGGACATCTTGAAAGGAGGCAAAAAACCAAAACGAGAATTGGTACTTGGAATGTCAGAACTCTGCTACAGGCAGGAAAACTAGAAAACCTTAAAAGAGAGATGGAAAAGAATCATATGGACCTCGTAGGAGTTGCTGAGGTAAGATGGAATGGACATGAAGAGTTGCAGTCAGATGAATATGTATTCTACTACTCAGGAGGAGAAATAAAAGGAATTAATGGAGTAGGAATGATTATGACAAAGGAATTGGCTAAATATGTGGAATATGTAGACTATGCAAATGACCGGGTTATTGGTGTAAGGCTGAAAGGAGCACAAAAAGATTTACTGATTGTCCAGGTGTATATGCCAACTTCAGATCATGATGACCAAATTGTAGACGAAACGTACAATGTAATAGAGAGAATAATGGACGAAAATAAAAAATGCTGCAAAATAGTAATGGGGGACTGGAACACCATTGTGGGAGAAGGGAAAGAGGGAAACATAGTAGGCAGTCATGGTCTTGGAAAGAGAAATGACAGAGGTGAATGGTTAATTGACTTCTGCAGGGAAAGGCAGCTGATAGCGGCAAACACATGGTTCAAGAACCATAAGAGGAGGCTCTACACTTGGAAATCACCAGGGGATAAATACAGAAGCCAAATCGATTTCATACTGGTGATACAGGAATGGAATAAAGAAGGTGTACACATTACCAGGTGCAGATATTAATAGTGACCACAACTTACTTATGGCAGAAATAGAAATAAGAATGAAAAAACTGAAAAAGGCGACAATGGTGAAGAAATGGGATCTAGAGAAGATAAGGTCCAACAAAGAACAAATTACAGAAATGCTGTCTCGGGACTTTCTAAACACATTACGAGACAAAGAAGCACCTGATAATGCCAACGAGTACTGGAATATGCTGAAAGAAGGAATCATTAAAGTAGGACAGCAAAATATAGGATATGTAAAAGGGAAAAGGTCAAAAAAACCATGGGTCACACAAGAAATGATTTCCAAGATGGAGGAGAGAAGAAAATTGAAAAACAAGAACACTGAAGATGCAAGAAAGATATACCGAAGGTTAAATAATGAACTGCGAAGAGAAACAGAGCACGCTAGGAAGAAATGGCTAAAAGAGGAATGTGATGAAATTGAAGAACTGGACAGGAAGGGAAGATACGACTTACTATACAACAGAGTAAAGACTATGACATGGGAACAAAACAGAGCAGGAAGTGCTACTATGGAAATTTTGAGTAAAGACGAAGAGGTAGTGTACAAAGATCGTGACGATGTCCTCCAGAGATGGGAAGAATATATAAAAGAGCTATATGACACAAATAGCAAACCAGAAACTCTGGAACTTGAATCACACAACAGTGTAAGTGATGAAGAGAAAGGACCGACCATCATAATGGAAGAAGTAAAGTCTGCCATTGCTGCAATGAAAAATGGCAAAGCAGTAGGTACAGATACAATACCGGGAGAAATACTAAAATGCTTGAACCACAATGGAGTAAGGGAAATATTGAGGTTATGTAATAAAATATATGACAGTGGTGAATGGCCTGAGGACTTTTTGACAACAGTAATGATTCCATTACCGAAAAAACAAGGAACCAAGAAATGCAGTGAGCACAGGACTATCAGCCTCATTTCACATGCAGCCAAAGTGATGTTAAGAATAATTAATAAAAGACTTGAAAAAGTAATGGAGGAGAATCTCGGAGAGGAGCAGTTTGGCTTTAGACGGAATACGGGCACCAGAGATGCAATAGGGCTCCTACGAATCTTGGGAGAAAGGTTTATTGAAAAAGGAAGAGACCTATATATGTGCTTCATCGATCTAGAAAAGGCATTTGACAGTGTGGTTTGGGACAAGCTGGCGACTATAATGAGAGGAAAGAGAGTGGACTGGAAAACCAGAAGACTTATAAACTCATTATATCTTAATCAAAAAGTTTCAGTTAAAGTGAGAGGAGAAAGTACAAACTGGATCAGATTAGGGAAAGGAGTAAGACAAGGATGCTGTTTATCACCTACTCTTTTCAACCTGTACTTGGAAAATATGATTGACCAATGCTCATTAGATGACAAAGGAGTAGAAATTGGAGGAAGAAGAGTAGGATGCTTGAGATTTGCTGATGACATGGTCCTTCTAGCCACAGGGGAAAAAGAATTACAGGATTTGGTGGACACCATTGCAACTAATGGAAAAAAATATGGAATGAAAATTAACACAAATAAAACAAAAATATTGGCAATAGGAGGAAATAAGGAAATAAAAGTTGTGCTGAATGGAGAAACACTAGAACAGGTGCAAAATTTTAAGTATCTTGGAAGCAGGATAGACACCAACTGGAAGTGCACCACAGAAATTAAAACAAGGATAGCAATGGCGAAAGAGGCATTTTATAAGAAAAGGAGAATCTTCTGCAGCGGTCTGGACAGAGAACTCAGAAAGAGACTCATAAAATGTCTTGTATGGAGTGTTCTTCTATATGGCGCTGAAACATGGACTATGAGGAAAAAAGACAGAGAAAGGCTGGAGGCTTTTGAGATCTGGACATGGCGGAAGATGGAAAGAATAAGTTGGATGGACAGAGTAAAAAATGAAGAGGTACTGAGAAGAGTGGGAGAGAAAAGACAGTTACTAGATGTAATAAAGAGAAGAAAAAGAAATTGGATTGGGCATATATTAAGATAGAATGACGGACCGATAAAAACAGTTTTAGAAGGTTACGTAGAAGGGAAAAGGAAGCGAGGAAGGAAGAGATTCCAGATACTGGATGACATGATGGACGGTACAACATACAGCAGCCTTAAGAAGGAAGCAATGGATCGCAAAAAATGGAGAGGCAAAGGACCTGCTAATATAGCAGATAACTGATGGTGATGATAGATAAACCCAGCTCCTAGATCATGAAATAGTGTTTAGGAGGGGAAGCGGCCTCGGATAGTATTAGAAACACGTTACTTTCGTGATCCCGCAGAACGTATCGAAGGATCAGTCGATAAAATTATGTACACGGCCACCGAGGTCGCTAGGCGCGGCGCGAAACGATACATCTGCTGGTAGCAGGTGTTGAGGCGAAAAACCGCTGGGAGACAAAGGCTACCGCGCACGACCACGACACTTGTTACAGCTCTCTAGTGTGCCTACTGAAGACGGACCTGCGCTACGCCGTTTTCTCTTGCAGTTTGTTTATACCTAGTCGTCGACGCTTGGCTAGCACAAAGAGTTACCCGTCTGCCTAATGCGGTACTTCGCTCACTATTGGATCGAACCTTGTGTTTTCAGTGAAAGAATAGACGGAAAATGAGAGCGTGGTTCGTATTCGAGTGCTTGCCAATCGAATCTACAAGCGGTGTTCTCCTGCGCTGACGTGCGAGATATTCAACAAGCTTCCAGGGTACTGTACTGGCCGAGTGGTATCCAGTCCACAAGATTTTCGTTTTGTGTATTTCCAGACGACTCTGAAATTATTCGTTTCTGCGATTTATTTTTAACTAATTTGTGCTTTATAAAATATGTGATGATGCTAGAGGATGACCTACAACAGAGGTAATGAGTGATCTATTTTACTCTGTTCTACATCGTAGGATATTTTATCGAAGCGAACGATTCTCAGACTTAATGTCATGGACGAAATGTTGACTTTCACTGTTTCGCCGCGCCATCGCTTGATTTTCAGTATCCACTTTGGGTTTGCATAATTGTGAAATAAGTTTCTAAATCCGTCAGTTTCATGTATGATGAGTACGTTACAAAGTCATATTAGGGTCCTAAAACGCAGCTATTCTATCATATAAGCAAGGATCATTTTCTGCCTCTTTTGGTCTCTGACTTTCAAACAGAAACGAGAATTTCAACCCTACGTTTCTCGCTGGCAGTTACACAGCGCTTCTAGCAACTTTACTTGCTCCCTCTCTCCGTTGAATACCTTCAACTCGACCCGAACTCACTATCTGACGACAGCTCCAGGCCTAATTCGTCACTGACGTTTCCTACTGTTACTTACAAGCACTACAGAGATTCTCTCACTGGATTTATGGTATAGGGGTCGCCACTCCTGGGCTTGGAAACCCTGCTGTTTCACCGGATGGAGACCTAGGAACCTGTGTGGCGTCGTGAGAACCAATAAAACAAGATTAAATATTGTTCCGCAAAATTTCGGGAGAACTGTTGGATGTCTTTGACTTCCTGCCACACTATTTCGGCCGCACAGAGCTCTGCTATTTATGGTCCCGCCGGCAGATGCATGGTGGATTCACTTGGCGTTGCGTATGCGCTACTTGATGCGCGTTAGGTTCTGGTGTGCCGCTTGTGGTGAAAACTCGCCGCATCGATATCAGTTCGATAGTCTTCCCATGCCTCCATCACAGAAATATGCCGGCTACGAAGGAAGCGAAATTTTTCAACGACTGGAATGATGGCGAATTCAATTGAAAACCGCCGTCTCGATTAATAAGAGATTCACTGTCGGAGAGTCGTATTTCCACGGTTTCATTAATAACAGAACTCCAAAAGTTAGACGTATGGGCTACAATTTTTGTCTCGCGGTATTTCATTACATGACTAGCGGAAACACAATGTTGGGCGATGGCAAACTTACAATGCTGAAGGAGTCTGGTATGCCGCTGATGCAGTCATTGACTGTACGGCTGGTCCCGACGGAGGTTCGAGTCCTCCCTCGGGCATCGGTGTGTGTGTTTGTCCTTAGGATAATTTAGGTTAAGTAGTGTCAGGGTGTCTACGTGGACAAGAAAAAAAAATTCCCGGATTTTTCCCGGATTTCCCGGTTAAAAACACAATTTCTCCCGGATGAAATTACGTATAAAGCGGGTGAAAATACATCCGTGTTAAGTAACAGTATACTTTCCCTCGGAGCTGTAAAACCTATCAGTCCTTTGAATCTTAAAGGTCTTATACCGGCGGAGGACGTCCCAGCACTTTAGGAAACGAAATCCAGGAAAAACAATGCGTTTGGAAAGTTGTTTGATGCGAGACAATATGCACAGAGTTTATTTTCGTATTGCTGAAGTATATACACAAATTCCACAAATTACAGCACGGTAGGTTCCGAAACTCTAAAATAGAGATTGCGTTGAGCGATGCACTTTTGTCAGCCAGTCATAGCTCATGTTACGTGACCTCGCTAGCTAATGACGGCAGTTATTCAGAGCACGAGGCCTACGAGAAAGACAGGCCGCGGCGCGTACGTTACGAAGGTAGGCCGAGCTCGCTCAATTCAGCAAAGTGCGTTTCTACACCGGTTAACTCGTAAGCAGACGTGTATGTACGAACGAGAATTGCATCCTCTATTGGCATCCACTGTTATTAGTCCTACAATGATAGGAAGTCCGTAGGCCTACTAACAGGCTCTAATTCGGCAATTAAAATCGTGCCAAAATGATTATCAGTTGCTTAGAAAAGTCGAAGTGTTCTGGCATGAAGGGACAGAGCATCGAGTGACATTATACTGAGTGCACTATCCGAAAATTACCTCGAGCAATTAAACAGAGAACCGACTCGTGGAGATAACATCTTGGACCTACTGATAACAAACAGACCCGAACTTTTCGACTCTGTAAGTGCAGAACAGGGAATCAGTGATCATAAGGCCGTTGCAGCATCCCTGAATATGGAAGTTAATAGGAATATAAAAAAAGGGAGGAAGGTTTATCTGTTTAGCAAGAGTAATAGAAGGCAGATTTCAGACTACCTAACAGATCAAAACGAAAATTTCTGTTCCGACACTGACAATGTTGAGTGTTTATGGAAAAAGTTCAAGGCAACCGTTAAATGCGTTTTAGACAGGTACGTGCCGAGCAAAACTGTGAGGGACGGGAAAAACCCACCGTGGTACAACAACAAAGTTAGGAAACTACTGCGAAAGCAAAGAGAGCTTCACTCCAAGTTTAAACGCAGCCAAAACCTCTCAGACAAACAGAAGCTAAACGATGTCAAAGTTAGCGTAAGGAGGGCTATGCGTGAAGCGTTCAGTGAATTCGAAAGTAAAATACTAGGTACCGACTTGACAGAAAATCCTAGGAAGTTCTGGTCTTACGTTAAATCAGTAAGTGGCTCGAAACATCATGTCCAGACACTCTGGGATGATGATGGCATTGAAACAGAGGATGACAAGCGTAAAGCTGAAATACTAAACACCTTTTTCCAAAGCTGTTTCACAGAGGAAGAGCGCACTGCAGTTCCTTCTCTAAATCCTCGCACCAACGAAAAAATGGCTGACATTGAAATAAGTGTCCAAGGAATAGAAAAGCAACTGGAATCACTCAACAGAGGAAAGTCCACTGGACCTGACGGGATACCAATTCGATTCTACACAGAGTACGCGAAAGAACTTGCCCCCCTTCTAACAGCCGTGTACCGCAAGTCTCTAGAGGAACAGAAGGTTCCAAATGATTGGAAAAGAGCACAGGTAGTCCCAGTCTTCAAGAAGGGTCGTCGAGCAGATGCGCAAAACTATAGACCTATCTCTCTGACGTCGATCTGTTGTAGAATTTTAGAACATGTCTTTTGCTCGAGTATCATGTCGTTTTTGGAAACTCAGAATCTACTATGTAGGAATCAACATGGATTCCGGAAACAGCGATCGTGTGAAACCCAACTCGCATTATTTGTTCATGAAACCCAGAAAATATTAGATACAGGCTCCCAGGTAGATGCCATTTTCCTTGACTTCCGGAAGGCGTTCGATACAGTTCCGCACTGTCGTCTGATAAACAAAGTAAGAGCCTACGGAATATCAGACCAGCTGTGTGGCTGGATTGAAGAGTTTTTAGCAAACAGAACACAGCATGTTGTTCTCAATGGAGAGACATCTACAGACGTTAAAGTAACCTCTGGCGTGCCACAGGGGAGTGTTATGGGACGATTGCTTTTCACAATATATATAAATGACCTAGTAGATAGTGTCGGAAGTTCCATGCGGCTTTTCGCGGATGATGCTGTAGTATACAGAGAAGTTGCAGCATTAGAAAATTGTAGCGAAATGCAGGAAGATCTGCAGCGGATAGGCACTTGGTGCAGGGAGTGGCAACTGACCCTTAACATAGACAAATGTAATGTATTGCGAATACATAGAAAGAAGGATCCTTTATTGTATGATTATATGATAGCGGAACAAACACTGGTAGCAGTTACTTCTGTAAAATATCTGGGAGTATGCGTGCGGAACGATTTGAAGTGGAATGATCATATAAAATTAATTGTTGGTAAGGCGGGTACCAGGTTGAGATTCATTGGGAGAGTCCTTAGAAAATGTAGTCCATCAACAAAGGAGGTGGCTTACAAAACACTCGTTCGACCTATACTTGAGTATTGCTCATCAGTGTGGGATCCGTACCAGATCGGGTTGACGGAGGAGATAGAGAAGATCCAAAGAAGAGCGGCGCGTTTCGTCACAGGGTTATTTGGTAACCGTGATAGCGTTACGGAGATGTTTAACAAACTCAAGTGGCAGACTCTGCAAGAGAGGCGCTCTGCATCGCGGTGTAGCTTGCTCGCCAGGTTTCGAGAGGGTGCGTTTCTGGATGAGGTATCGAATATATTGCTTCCCCCTACTTATACCTCCCGAGGAGATCACGAATGTAAAATTAGAGAGATTAGAGCGCGCACAGAGGCTTTCAGACAGTCGTTCTTCCCGCGAACCATACGCGACTGGAACAGGAAAGGGAGATAATGACAGTGGCACGTAAAGTGCCCTCCGCCACACACCGTTGGGTGGCTTGCGGAGTATAAATGTAGATGTAGATGTAGACTTGTGACATTGCTCAGTAACACATTATGCACATTTTTGTGAAGGTCAATGGAACTTTTTGCCATCGATTGCATAATTTTTTATCTATGAAAGAACAACATTAAATATGAAAACTAACTTGAAGCTCGGTCTTTTTTTAGCGTGTGTTACACGTTAAGTCATATCAAATACAAATGTGCCGGTAAAATTTTAAATAGTGGCATAAATGACTTATCTTCTGGGCCCGACATTTTTCAAATGGCTGATCCACAAAGTGTTACGTTTTGAATGAGAGTTATAACGCCCTGTGATTTAAGAAATGGACTGCACATTCTCACACGTAACATAAATCATCTTGCGTGGAAATTTACTTCGAAAGTAACGCATCTCAAGCCACTATTCGTAATATTTTCTGGCGATCTGTTAGAAATGTAAACAATTGTGACGTCACACACATCGAATGCATGTTAGTTGTTACGGACGTACTGAATAATCTTCGACCTAAATCCTTTGACACTATTTACCCATTTTCTATGCAATTAAACTTTTATTTTGGTGTTATTCTGTGATTTGTGTTTCATTGCTGCAATATTATTTAGCAGTTGTGGACTAAAGTTCTTCGTCAGCGTATCAGATCTTACACGTCACACCTACAAAACTTTAACTGCAATCTAAAACAACGAAAAATCCCGGAATTCTAAAAAATTCCCGAGTTTTTCCCGGATTTGTCCCGGATGAAAAAATTCCCGGGTTTTTCCCGGAATTCCCGGATGTCCCGGGCCGTATACACCCTGAGTGTGTAAGCTTAGGGACTGATGACCTTAGCACTTAAGTCTCATAAGATTTCACACATTAAAAAAAATTATGCCGCTGATGTTCTACAATGCGATCCTGCACAGTACGCGTCGCTTTCCCTATATATTTCCCGCACGGCATCCTGTAAACACCTACCTCGCGCACCCCTAGGTCGTCTTTGACAGATCCCAATAGCGACGAAATTTTTGCAGAAGGGTGAAAGACTGCTACGCCGGGAAAGTTTTAAATTTCCCAAGATTAAATATTCTTTCATCCGTCAGAATATATCTTGTCGGTGTGTCTCCCTAGGAGACTGGTGGCTTCTTAAGGGGGGTAGGACGTCAAACGGGCCGACTTGGAGCAGGAGAGGCATCTCAGGACATTTTAATTTCCAGTGTCTATACTTTTACAAATAAATTCATAAAACTTGGTCAGCATCACCAGGAAGGATTCAGGATTCACACTCATTCCAGTGGATGTTCGAAAACATAACAAAATAATTTTTTTTACGTGCGAAATTTTATCATTTTTTCACTTATTAATGGCTACATTTGTTGCTATAGGTACACTTTTCATCGTAAGTTAGAGAGATTCTTCGATGAATTTTGCACAGCATACATACCATACTCACAGGTGTATGAAACTCTAGAATTTATTTAATTTATGAAAAAACGAATTAACTGTTATATTTTAAACTTCATATTTAGAAAAAACACAAATCTTATATTTAATTACCTCAATTTTTACCACAGTTTTTAAAAGCTTTGGAAAATTCTAGAGTTTCATACACCTTTAAGTATAGTTTGTATGCCATTAGTAAGTGAAAAAACGATGAAATTTCACATTTAAAAAAATTACTTCCACTGCTATGAGTGTAAATTCTGAATCCTTCCTGGTCATGCTGACAAATTTTATGAATTTATTTGTAAAAGCATAGACAGTGGAAATTGCAATGTCCTGTGGTGCCTCTCCTGCTCCAAGTCGGCCTGTTTGACGTCCTACCCCCCTTAAGCAGGAGTGGAATGTGCTGAATCCAGAGGCAGACTCAGGGTACAGAAAATCACTGGATTTGCGCCGAGTGCAGACAGGTGACTCGGAGTGGGGCGGGTCCATTAGCCGCTTCCCGTCGGCTGGTCTCCTACTTATGAGTCTGTAGACTTATGACCACAGCAGTTGAGTCCCATAGTGCTCAGAGCCATTTTATGAGTCTGTAACCAGGAAGTGTGTGTATTTGGCTCACACGCCGTTCTGAGAGTACTCTGTCCATCTCAGGTCACGGCCTGTATTGTCCCACAAGATAGACGGTGATGTTGAAAGCCGTGATGTCGTGCTGAGTGCCCATCCTGACCCGCTAATTCGGTAGGCCATCTGACGTGAATGATGCTGATGTTTTCTAAGTAGGCTGTTTAGGTGTTTATGTTGGTAACGCCACGTAGCCTCTGCATGACAATCACTGACTGTGCCGTGTGGAGTCTGTAGCTGGTTGGCATTGTTGGAATATTCGCTATTGTAGTGTTGGGCAGCTGGATGGGAACAGCGCGTAGCGTTGTGCAGTCGGAGGTGAGCCGCCACCAGTGGTGGATGTGGAGAGAGAGATGCCAGAGTTTTGAGAGGTTACTACGAGGGCTATCCACAAAGTACATTACGTTTTGGAATTAAAAATAAATAAAGTATTGGAATTTTTTTTATTATATACAGATGAAAGCCACACTTAAATACTACTTTTCTACGTAGTTGCCATTTAAATAAAGGCACTTATCGTAGCGATGGACGAGCTTGGAAATTCCTTCGTCGAAAAATTCGGCCGCCTGCGCCTTCAACCACGTGGTTACCTCTTTTTGAAGCTGTGCGTCGTCATCAAAACGCTGCATATCCAACCACTTCTTCATTGCTGGGAATAAGTGGAAGTCGCTCGGTGCCAAGTCGGGACTGTACGGCGGATGAGGAAACAACTCCCACTTAAAAGATTCGAGAACTTCACGAGTGGCATTTGCCGTGTGGGCCCGGGCGTCGTCGTGAATCAACAAGATCTTTGAGCCCAACATTCCCCTGCGCTTGTTTTGTATTGCTCTTCTGAGGTTGTGCAGAGTTTGGTAATACCTTTGAGTGTTTATTGTAGTGCCTCTTTCTAGGAAATCCACAAAAATCACACCTTTTCTGTCCCAAAAGACAGTCGCCATCACCTTCCTTGCCGACATTGTCTGCATGCATTTCTTGGGTTTTTGGGGGGAATTTGTGTGCCCCCACTGCATTGACTGCAATTTCGTCTCGCAGTTCACATGCTTAACCCATGTTTCGTCACCAGTAACGATGCGATCGAGTAATGAGTCGCCATCTTACTCGTAAGCGTCCAAAAACGTTAACGCTACAGCCATTCGCTGATTTTTGTGAATCTCTGTCAAGATTTTTGGTATCCATCTTGCACAAAACTTGTGGTAACCAAGCTTTTCGGTAATGATTTCGTGCAACAAACTTCGTGAAATTTGTGGAAAACTCATAGAGAGTACCGTTATCGTGAAATTACGGTTTTTACGGACCGCGGCATCGACTTTTTCGACAAGTTCGGCAGTCACTATGCTGGGTCTTCCACTTCGCTCTTCGTCGTGAACGTTAGTTCGGCCATTTTTAAATTTTATGACCCATTGACGCACTCCACCTTCAGTGATTATGTTGTTCCCATACACTTCACAAAGCTGCCGATAGATTTCTATCGGTGTACAGTTTTTTGCAGTCAGAAACCTTATTACAGCACACACTTCACACTTCGCGGCATTTTCAATTAACGCTCACATTTCAAACTGTCACAGTAACTCAACGGAGTACAGCACGAACCTCTCACTAGCACGGCAGGATGCCGACTGAGCGGCGGAATGCCATGACACCAAGATGGCCGCGCTAGCCCCGCCCCTAACGGACACAAACGAAAACGTAATGTACTTTGTGGATACCCCTCGTATAAGCGGACGATCTGGACGTGTGTCCGCCCGAAAACGAAAATCTGTAAAGATGGATGTCATGAATGGATAGATATATATATGATGACTTTTGAACATTATTAAGGTAAATACATTGTTTGCTCTCTATCAAAATCTTTCGTTTGCTAACGATGCCTATCAGTATTAAGTGCCTTCAGTAGTTAGAGCTGGCAGTATTGGCGCTCGCTGTATTGCAGTAGTCGAGTAACGAAGATTTTTGTGAGGTAAGTGATTCATGAAAGATATAGGTTATTGTTAGTCAGGGCCATTCTTTTTTAGGGATTATTGAAAGTCAGATTGCGTTGCGCTAAAACGGTGTGTTAGTTTAGTGATGATCAAAATAAGTAAAGTTGAGTTTTGCTCAGCCGTTAGAAAATCAAATAACGTAGAAGTTTACCAGCACAGTCATTCATAATATTTCAAAGGGGCCGTTTCAGTTTCAGAACAGTTGGTGCCCTGAACTGGAACAGTGTTGGTAAACTCTTGGACTATCATCAGTGGCAGCTTCAGCACTGGATGCTAGTACAGTAGTCATCCATGGCTATGGGTTGATAGTCATCACATTAAGTATGACTAATACTGGAACAGGCCCAAGCAAGATGTTACCCTATAATGATCAGAAAACTGGGTGCGAACGACATGAATGCCATCAATCCTACTGATTGACTGCCTCTAGACTTTCTGGGTGGATTATTTATGCCGTCGAGGATTTGCTGTATGTCGTAATTTATAATGACAGAGTTGTCTGTAGTCTTTTGTTTTGTTGTATTAGCTTACTCAGTTTATTTTAGTACCGTAACGGCTTCGTCAGGCCACTAATAGTGTTGTTGCAGCCTATCTAGTGCTTCTTATATAATGTACAGAGTAACAAAGGCAGGTTGGTCAGCACTTGTCTTACACTTTTCGGCTCATCTCGCTCGCACTTACATAAGTGTTGATGTTGTACTGTTGGTGACAGACTAATCATGTCCAAATGTTTATGCCTAGCAGCTGTCTCGTGTTCATCCTTCCGTGCGCTTGAGCAATGCCGGACTGTAGAGACTTAGAAGAGATTTCTCTCCAATTCCCTTACTATCTTGATGTGTAACGATGGAAATGACATTACTAATCGAGGGGATCCAGGGGAAGCTTTCCTTGTAGTCTTTCTGGAATTTAATTTACTACTGATGAAAACTTGGGTTGGGCCTGGAGGCTTTCTGAGATAGCCTAATGGTTAAATCGACTGTTCAAGAGTTTCCAGAGATCGTGATTCGAGTTTCTGCCTCATTTTCATTAAGTGTGAGTTCAGCATTTTCTGATTTACTTCCATGTGTCATTTAGTAAGTAACCTGTTTGTAAGTTGGCAGTGCTACAGACTGTGTTAATATCGCTGAGCGCTCTACGCCCTCGGCAAGAAATTCTGTGGTTGGACGGACTAGCAGTTTGCGAGTGGATGGATAAGTGTATGGACATGTTTTTTCTTAGTGGAGACTCTGTGTTGGTAGGACATGTATTGTAAAGTGAGAGGCAAGGAAATGTAAAATGAGGATGGATGTTGTTGGTAATATCGACAACTATATAATTTTTAGAACTGGATGTCACATGAATACTGTGAAATTTGCTGACTACATTGTTTGCTCTTCAACAAAATCTTTCTTTCGCTAACCATATGCCTCCGAGTAGTTAATCTATGGCAGTTAGAATCTTTTTATTTAGGTGGCTATAGTTGCTGCTTGCTGTAATTCGTGTTATGAAGATTTTCTGTGAGGTAAGTGACATAAAAAAATGAGGTTCGTGATTGAAATGAGTTTAGGCAATTAACAAAATTGGGGGTAGTTTCATAATTCTTTAATTTCATATTTTTTGGATTTTTATTATTGTTAGGATTTCTTGCAATTCGGGGCCATTCTTTCGTGTTAATTATTGGAAGTCATGTCACTGTATAGCAGTCAGATGACGTTGGGCTTGTATATTGAGGGTAATAAACGATTAGGTTAAGCTTGAGTTGTCTTTGTCAGGGAAAAATCTGTAGGTCAGTTTTTAAATGATAAAAATAAGTGAAGACTTGCTCGAAGAGTCCACGGGTGTACTGCCAGTCCATAGTGTCCAACGGGCACAATATTTCGGCGATCAGACATTCCGCCATCGTCAGGTGCGCTGACGAACTGGGCTCCTAAGGGCGGGCGGCCGTTTTAAATCCCCTGTCCTCGCGGGGCGTTCGCTCCGCGGTCCCCGCCCGCGCGTCAGTTGTCGCAGGAGACGCTGGCGTCGGCGTCTGTGGTGGCGTCGGTGTAATTGCCTCGTCCTCCCTAGTCACCCGTTCGTTTCCTTTGCTGAGCGTCTTTTTAATTAGACCCTGGTACGAGTTTCGACAGCCTCTCTAATGACGCTGTCCCAGTATGTAGATGTCGGTGCCAAGACAGTCCATTTCGTGATTTTCGGACAAAGTGTTCTGCGACCGCCGACTTGTTGGCGTACACAAGTCGAATGTGCCTCTGATGTTCTCGGCAACGATCTTCGATAGTGCGCACTTCCCACATCGACACGGAATCTGGTATATGCCGGCCTTCCGCAAACCGAGATCGTCTTTGACACTTCCCAATAATGCTCGTGTTTTATTTGGTAGGCAAAATACAGTTCCTAGTGCACTAGTATACGGTATATAGGCAGTGGCTATTTCTTTCTCCGTGACTTCTTCCGTCTCCACACGCTGTGCTGTAGAGGTATGTATATATAGAGAGAGGTGAATGCCAAAATAGTCAGACTAGTGAACAGGGTTCGACAAGAGATTCGCGAACTTACGCCATTTATTGCCCGAACTGCCCGTTTCTGAGTCAAAAATATCTTTTTAGAATGGGAAGAGTTACCCCAAAATACACTCCTGGAAATTGAAATAAGAACACCGTGAATTCATTGTCCCAGGAAGGGGAAACTTTATTGACACATTCCTGGGGTCAGATACATCACATGATCACACTGACAGAACCACAGGCACATAGACACAGGCAACAGAGCATGCACAATGTCGGCACTAGTACAGTGTATATCCACCTTTCGCAGCAATGCAGGCTGCTATTCTCCCATGGAGACGATCGTAGAGATGCTGGATGTAGTCCTGTGGAACGGCTTGCCATGCCATTTCCACCTGGCGCCTCAGTTGGACCAGCGTTCGTGCTGGACGTGCAGACCGCGTGAGACGACGCTTCATCCAGTCCCAAACATGCTCAATGAGGGACAGATCCGGAGATCTTGCTGGCCAGGGTAGTTGACTTACACCTTCTAGAGCACGTTCGGTGGCACGGGATACATGCGGACGTGCATTGTCCTGTTGGAACAGCAAGTTCCCTTGCCGGTCTAGGAATGGTAGAACGATGGGTTCGATGACGGTTTGGATGTACCGTGCACTATTCAGTGTCCCCTCGACGATCACCAGTGGTGTACGGCCAGTGTAGGAGATCGCTCCCCACACCATGATGCCGGGTGTTGGCCCTGTGTGCCTCGGTCGTATGCAGTCCTGATTGTGGCGCTCACCTGCACGGCGCCAAACACGCATACGACCATCATTGGCACCAAGGCAGAAGCGACTCTCATCGCTGAAGACGACACGTCTCCATTCGTCCCTCCATTCACGCCTGTCGCGACATCACTGGAGGCGGGCTGCACGATGTTGGGGCGTGAGCGGAAGACGGCCTAACGGTGTGCGGGACCGTAGCCCAGCTTCATGGAGACGGTTGCGAATGGTCCTCGCCGATACCCCAGGAGCAACAGTGTCCCTAATTTGCTGGGAAGTGGCGGTGCGGTCCCCTACGGCACTGCGTAGGATCCTACGGTCTTGGCGTGCATCCGTGCGTCGCTGCGGTCCGGTCCCAGGTCGACGGGCACGTGCACCTTCCGCCGATCACTGGCGACAACATCGATGTACTGTGGAGACCTCACGCCCCACGTGTTGAGCAATTCGGCGGTACGTCCACCCGGCCTCCCGCATGCCCACTATACGCCCTCGCTCAAAGTCCGTCAACTGCACATACGGTTCACGTCCACGCTGTCGCGGCATGCTACCAGTGTTAAAGACTGCGATGGAGCTCCGTATGCCACGGCAAACTGGCCGACACTGACGGCGGCGGTGCACAAATGCTGCGCAGCTAGCGCCATTCGACGGCCAACACCGCGGTTCCTGGTGTGTCCGCTGTGCCGTGCGTGTGATCATTGCTTGTACAGCCCTCTCACAGTGTCCGGAGCAAGTATGGTGGGTCTGACACACCGGTGTCAATGTGTTCTTTTTTCCATTTCCAGGAGTGTATGATACCATACGATATAAACGAATGAAAATAAGCGAAGTAGACTAATTTTCATTTCGAACGGTCACTTACTTCAGATACCGTTCGAATAGTAAAAATGACAGCATTAAGTCTTTGAATAAGACCCTGAATGTGGGCCTTCCAAAACAGTTTACTATCTATCTCAATACCTAGAAATTTGAACAGTTCAGTTTCACTAAACATATGCCAATTCTGTGAAATTGAATTGTCAGGTTTTGTTGAATTTGTGTTAGTGACTGTAAAAACTGAGTCTTATTGTGATTTATCGTTAGTTTATTTTCTACAGGCCATGAACTTATGTCATGAACTGCACTATTTGAAACCGAGTCAGTGTTGCACATAACATCCTTTACTACCAAGCTAGTGTCATCAGCAAACAGAAATAGTTTACAGTTACCCTTAAAACTAGAGGGTATATCATTTATATAAATAAGGAACAGAGGATAATGTCAGACACATAATTCCTGACATACAGGATACAGCAATTCGACCTGAATGGAAAGCCATCTACAGACAAGGAAATAATGTCTCGTACACCCCAAGGAAGGCTGATAACAGCTGGACACTTATCAGTGGACATCAGTATGGGGTGTGGCCACCCAACGCCTTCGTAGCGGCTTGAACTCTTCTGGAGACACTTTCAATGAATCGTCTGAATGTCTGTGTGGGATTGGTAGCCCATTCTTTCTCAAGAGCCGAAATCATAGCAGGTAGTAATGCTGGACGCTGGGATACGGAACGAAATCGACATTGTAACTCATTCCAGAAGTGTTCCATTGGGTTAAGGTTGGGCGTCTGGGCAGACCACTCCGTTTCAGGAATGTTATTGTCCACAAACCATTGCTCACAGATGCTACACTACGGCAGGGTGGATTGTCACGCTGATACAAACCATCATCGCCTCCTAATTGTTTCTGTAGTATACGCAATACACAGTGCTTTAAACTATGCTCATATCTTTCCGCATTTAGCATTTTCTTAAGCTCAATAAGGCGACGACACTATATCCACGAAAAACAACCCCGTGCCATAACATTACCTCTTCCGTGCTTCAATGTTGGCACAACATATGATGGAAGATAACGTTTACTAGGTATTCACCAAATCCAAACCCTTCGATCGACTTTACAAAGGTTATAGCGTGATTCTTCACCAAGATCGCTCGTTTCCACATAACCACTGTCCACTGGCGTCACTATTTACACCACACCAAGCATCGCTTAGCACTGAGTACCGAAATGTGTGGCTCGACCACTGTACCCCATTCTTCTTAACACCCTACGCACAGTCACTGTCACAGCTGGACTGCTGGCAGTATTTCGAAACTCACGAATGATTCTGCTTTTTTCATGCGAATTTTGTACACGCAACTTCCGCAATGCTCGAGGGTTCCTGTCTCTCAGTACACGAGGTCTGTCTGTCCTTGGGTTAGCTACGATTGTTCTTTCGAGTCACTGCACGCTCACATCACCAACATTCGACTAGGGCAACTTTAGAAGGTTTGAACTTCGCTGGTGGGTTTGTCACTCGGGTGACATCCAAAGACTAGTTCACGTTTGAAGTCACTGAACTCTCCTAACCAACCCAGTGTGCTTCTGTACTGACAACACAATATTCCCAGCCTCTTTCTATACTGGCGGGTTCGCCTCCCGTGACATCTAGTGGTCACTTCCGCGTTACATAGGAGCAAAAATTCAAATGGTTCTGAGCGCTATGGGACCTAACACCTGAGGTCGTTAGTCCCCTAGAACTTAGAATTACTTAAACCTAACTAACCTAAGGACATAACACACATCCATGCCCGAGGCAGGATTCGAACCTGCGACTGTAGCGGTCGCGTGGTTTCAGACTGAAGCGCCTAGAACCGCTCGGCTACCCTGGCCGGCACATAGGAGCAGCCAGATACTTTTGATCAGACAGTGTATTAAATGAAACAACAAATATACTGTTACCAGTCACTGTTTATTTATCTATACGAAGCGTTTCAAAGATTTAAACATCCATCATCAGGTGGATTTACATTTGTTAATATGATATGTGTGTGTCTGTTGTGTTACGACTTTTTGGACGAACTTGAGGCACTGTCTCCAGTGGTCACACCTTTCTTTCACTGTTGTAACACAACACGTGTATACTGCCATATTTTTTTTTTTTTTTTTTTACAAAATGAATGTAAATCCAGCTGATGATGGAGGATTAAACCTTTGAAACGCATCGTGGAGATAAATAAACAATGACTGGTAGTAGTAAAATTGTTGTTTCATTTAATGTCAGTGACAGTCACGATAAAGCCCAATCTAAAATGTTCACATTGCAGACAGTGTTTAGTGGGAAAATATTAGAAAAATTTATAAACTATTTTAAGGTAAGAAACAGCGAATGTTCTTCATTCCTCTTAGAACACATCCTACAGAGAATATACACATAAAATTGGCAAATAACATTTTGTACAGAGTCATTCAGGGAGTCCTCCTTCCCACGATCTTAAGGTATGTTCGAATAAAAAATATAGTCTGCTACGTAGGTTGCACCATTTCGCAGAATATAGATGTAGATGGCGGTTTGTTCACCGTTATTTTGTTTTTGTTGATGTCCATCTTGTAACCTCTTTTCAAGACACTAGCCAATCCGATCAACTGCTCTTACAAGTTGTTTCACTTGCCTGTTACAACTACAGTGTCATCGCCAACCCCCAAAATTTATACTTCTTCTCCCTGAACATTAATTCTCTTTCATCACATTTGTTTGCATATAAATCAGTTTTTTACCTGGAATTCTACAAAGTTGCTGTCTATTTTCGTATATGACTTGCACAGTACTTGATTTAAAATTCGCTTTTGTTCTAGTAACATCAACAGTGTCACCGTTTGCTGGGAAGAAGTTTAAAAAAATCAGCAATATTCCTGAGGTCAGGGGAAATAAATAAATAAGAAGATATAACTTTAGTATTCTTACTTATTGCTTTGACTAAACTCAGATTAAACTTACGGTCATTATAATAATCAAAACAGACATGCCTAAAATATTACTTCAAAAGAGTCTGCACGCCTGAACGATGACCAACCATGACAGATGCATCATCACAGATCTGTGAAGCTACTGAATTGTGTCTTCTCATTCAACTTTAAGTATCTTTCTCAATTTACCTTACGTTTCCTTCACAGCTTGTTGACCGTACGGATTGATAAGATCAAAGATAGGCACTACCCTGTCTTGCTGTGTACTACTTTGTAAACGACGGTACAACGCTGCCTTTGCTGTGTACTACTTTGTGCACAATGGTAAGGAGAGATGGGCTACAGAGTGCGTGATGCGGAAGCTCGACAGGAGCAGAAATGATTAGCGGATAATTAAATACAGTAAACAGAATTTTTATTTAAAATACAGCATTCTTCAAGAGTTGCGAATAAACTTTACAATGAACCAACAGCAATAAAGTCCAGCAATTACAAGAAGCAAACTGAAGAGCGTCGTGCAGTGTGAAGCTCCACTCTTAATGCGCAAATGTCAAAGGCCGACTATGACTGAAGATAATTAGAATTATACTAATACCTTCAGCTGCTGACAGGCGTTGATATATATCAACGGGGACTGGTGAAAATGTGTGCCCCGACCGGGACTCGAACCCAGGAGCTGCTGCTTACATAGCAGACGCTCTATCCATATGAGCCATTGAGGGCACAGATTATAGTGCGACTGCAGGGACTATCTTGCACACGCCTCCCGCGAGACCGACATTCTCACCTTAAACGTCCACACACAACATTCGTAGTGTCCCACCCCAACACACTCATTACTCGTGGAAGATATTCTTACCAAGTCCCGTAAGAGTTTGGGGAATATCTATGCAGCCGCACAGAAGAAGAAGGTCAGGGTCGGTATCGCCGGAACTATACACTTATGTGGATATGGTGTCTGTTCTTTCGGGCATGTCCGGAAGAACAGACACCATATCCATATAAGTATATAAGACTGAAGTTTGTCGAAGACTACGACTCGGACTGGGGTTTGTAGCTGCCGTCGGCCATGCTATATCGCGGCGTCAGAGTGCGCTCTTAGTCGGAGCCGCTGAAGGCGTGGCTCTGTGGGCGTGCCTCATTGGATCCGTCGGATCCCCACACGACCGCTACCGGCGTCTGTCAGAAACGTGTGTTTCCGTTGTCAACTGTGAGACGCTGGTGAGGTAGGTACCGATCTGTAATACCACAGACTCACTCCCTTCTCCACCACTGATTCCCTTTGATGTCCTTCAGCTATTGAAACTGGAGTCTGGTTTCTGTGCAACTTGTGAATAGCTATAGATCCTTGCATATTATCCTCTCTACCTTCATAATTACAATGACTATAGTTGACAGTAATTGATTTATGTTTCGAAGGACACACATGGGATTGCGGCATCTTTACTAAGTTTTACTATTGCGATTCATTCTCCTTCTGTGTCCTTATGTCTTCGACTGTGCATCCATAAAACTTGTACTCAGCATACAGTGTCTCTCTGAAGCTGAAGCGGCCAAGTGCAGGTTTTGAAGTCGTACGCTATGAAATGAAATATTGTACATTCAAGCTACATGCATTGACACTGGTTAGGTTTGAACATAAATCTTTGATAAACATTTTCCAAAAGCCATCTGACAATCCAATGTATCGGGCATATGTAAGTGGTGCGTCTACAAACAAATCTTTCTTGAGAACTCTCCCTCTTTTCTTCTCTATTTATATGCAGCCACAGCCGTTAATTTTTAAATACGCTTTAGTCTTTATTATTGCCGGCCGGAGTGGTCGAGCGGTTCTAGGCGCTTCAGTCTGGAACCGGGTGACCGCTACGGTCGCAGGTTCGACGCCTGCCTCGGGCATGGATGTGTGTGATGTCCTTAGGTTAGTTAGGTTTAAGTAGTTCTAAGTTCTAGGGGACTGATGACCTCCGCTGTTAAGTCCCATAGTGGTCAGAGCCATTTGAACCACTGTTAGCCTTTATTAAAAAAACTAATTTCATTTTCCTTGAACTACATTCGATTTTTTGTTTTTTACGTGTCTTACCAGTTATTTCTTTCTCGAGACGTTAACGCATCTTCACAATAAAGGTAGACCAGTAATGGCAAAGGATAACTGTAGTTGATAGGAAATGAGGCTGGCCATCGTATCTCTTTGGCAGTCAAACTGTCAGCTACCTAGAAATTCTTTCAGACAAAATGCGGAATTTTCAGCTTTCCTGAAATCAGCAAATATGCAAAGATTTGAGTGGGCACACAGTAAATGAAAGAAAGGTAATCTGTACATTTCTCAATGCTAAACCCTGTGGGAAAGTCCATAGTTTGGATCCGTGCAGCAATAAATTTTGAGAACAGTGGCGTCCAAGTTCATTCATTGTGTGTCTAGTATCTTAATTAGTTACGCAACCTACCAGCCATCAGTGGTAGATAGATACACGGACTGCACCTGGAGAACGTTTAATATTTTAAGAGGGGGAATTAAACAACTGACTACGGAAAGAGGTAGTACGTGGGCAGAGAGACTATTAGGGCAAGAAGTGATCAAATTTGCTATTATCCAATCTCAGAAGGATGACAGAGCTGGACGCACGTTAGAACCGATTTTTGTCGCTCATTAAACTTGTCCACTCGTCGTATCCTAGCGTGAGACAGTGCAGTCGCTCACCGAGCTCACCTAACCGCACGCACGCTCCTTCCTGGCCTGCACGTTTGCCTGCCGTTCTGTTTAGTAACTGGGGTCGCGGACGTCCGGTTCGTCATATTATGGACGGCTGTGGAATGGGTGTCTGCGATATTTGAAGAACTATTGCTTCCTTTGCCTTTGTGGTCGTGGTTTTGCGTCTTCGGGGTCGGCACTTCCCTCATTTTTGCTGCCTTGGTTGTGGATGCCTTTGTGCCGGTATTTACTTGTAGCCAAAGAGTGGCGTGCAAAGAACACGGTATGCATGTGACAGTTGAAGAATTATTGCTTCCATCTGCCTTCACGCTGGCGGGTTGGCGTCATCACAGCGGTAAGTTTCTTATTTAGACTAAAGAACTGGTTGTCATTCGAGAAACCCCCTTGTTCGTCGAGTTACTTGAGTTCTTGCATATAACGCTGCCTAGCTTTGATCACTGACAGTTATGTAGGGTGGTCAAAAATATTCCGAAAAGCTTATAGGGGTACTGCGGGGTAGAGTGTGCTGAGAAGTAGTTGCTAAGAAAAAATCCGATACGTTGCGTCATTTCCGAGTTAATTAGTACCGAAATTAGCCAGTTAGGCCGTTGCGCGCCCTAATTCAAGTGCCGCCCAGATAAAATATTAGCGTGAGTTGTTCTCATAGCGTAAATGACAGCGCACGTGGTTGTTCAAGCCTGAGTGCGGGATCGATGCTCACTACATCCTCAAATACAATGTTCATATCGCTTTCTTGTTCGGTTTTAGGAAACCAAACCTGGAACACGTAGAAACGGCGCCACGTATCGAATTTTTTCCTTAACAATTATCTTGTGGCAGAACTTACTCTGCAACACCCTACAAGCTTTTCAGACTGTTTCTGACAACCTGTGTGTGTATCAGCAATCCGAGTTGCCGGAAAATGTCTGAATAATTCTTAAGCCATTTACAAAGGCCTTATTTTTCCCAACTATAGTTGCCTTATTATTTGATGTAATCATAATTGGGTACAGAAAATTTTGTGCGTATTTTCTGAAGGTCTGTGTTTTAAGACTATTACTAAAAATTAATTTTTCCAATTGTTTGTTCACATTAAATAGCCCCAGTTTAAATATGTCAGAATCAATTCCAATTCTAAGGTCTTTCATTGTGTAGTTTGTTCCATATTCTTGTTATGTGGTTCAAATTTTTATGCTGTGTTTGTGTTCTAGAGTCTGATCTCAGTCAAGGGACCGCGTGAAGTCTGGGTTAAACTCTAACTAATCACTTACGTCAAGTAATACATTCATTTTCAGCCTTTTAAATTCTGGTTCAAGACTGTATGGTTTGGGCATTTTCCGTGTGAATTTGGAAATTCAGTTTATTTTCATTTATTCTTGATGAGATGTAAACACAGATGTGAAAAAATTAAACATTTTCTTGAAATATTGAAAAGGAATATTTTGAAAAGTTTTTATGGTTCTATCTGTCATTCTCAGCACCTTATCACTCCCAGCTCCACCAGCCTACCATTTCAGTGATACAGATGCTAACACGTTGACTATCTCGAAGTCTATAGTGTGGGCTGTCTGAATACTGCGCCGCCGCGCGGCATTAGCCGAGCGGTCTAGGGCGCTTCAGTCATGGACTGTACGGCTGGTCCCGGCGGAGGTTCGAGTTCTCCCTCGGGCATGGGTGTGTGTGTTAGTCCTTAGGATAATTTAGGGTAAGTAGTGCGTCATCTGTGCTGATGACCTTAGCAGTTAAGTCCCATAAGATTTCACACACATTTTTGAATACTGCGCCGCCATGGGAGGTCTATCAGGTTGTAGCAGGCGGTTATAGCTTCGATGTTGCATGCAACGTTCTTGAGCTGAACGTAAAGTACGTCTGGGACATGAAACTCCACACTGATAGGGTATCTTAAGCAGGCCTGCCTTCAGTAGAATCAAGTCATTCTTCAATGATTCAATTAACGTTGTTATCCTTCGGAGCTGGCAGAAAAAAGTTTGACTTTTCTTTCCCTACGATTCGACCACTTTTCCTTCAGCTTCTTACAGTTGGTCACTCGCATTTCGTGTGATCTGCAAAACACTGAGAATTTTCCATGATATATGGCAATTATCTCCAAAACATTTTTGAGCTGCTGGAATTCTTCCCGTAGATGGTACTTACCAGTTTTCACATAAATCCCAAGTACTTGAGGATGCCGTTAGTCTACACAGCATGTTGACAGGTGACGGTTCGTAGGTACAGTTTTGTATGTATCGGTTTGCAATGACATAACGTACTTTTTTATGGAGAACCAAGACGTCCAAGAAAGGAAGGGATACGTTTTCCTCTAGTTCCGTGGTAATTTGGATGTTTCCATGAATGCAATTTATGTGGTACAAGAATTTAAGTTTCTCCTCACTATGGAGCCACACTCAAAAGCGTCATCCACATATCACTGAAATACAATAGGCTTAAAACTTGGAAAGCTAAACGCCTTTCCTCGAAATCTTTTATAAAAAGGTTGGCCATCAAAGGTGACAAGGGAAGTCTAACGGCAATCGTGTCAATTTGATGATAAAATTCTTCATTAGATAAAAAATTAGTTGAGTGCAGCACATGCTGAAGACTACAATCTATTTATTAATAGTTTTGCAATCTGTATCATCATTCTGGGATTCGGTTTTCATGGAAGACACTGAAATACCCTTTCTCATCAAAACTATTGGGACACCACTATTTAACGCGGAATTGACCACTAAATGTCACGGCAGGCTGACCTACCAGTATAAAAGTAGGCGAGGAGTGTCGTGTCATCAATAGGGAAACAGTACGGCAGAATAGGTAGGTCGGGAGAGCCCAGTGACTTCGAAAAAGCAGATAGAAACTGGTCTGACACCTTCCTGAGAGGCACTTTCCGCTCCTTCCCAATTAACAACGTAAATGTATAGCAGATGTGGCTTGAATTCAGAGAAATAGTATCGAGAGCACTTGAGAGATTTATACTGAATACATTAGCAAACGACAGAGCTGATCCCCTATGGTACACAAAACAGATCAGAACACTGTTGCAGAAACAACGAAAAAAGAATGCCAAATGCAAGCAAACGCAGAATTACCAAAGTTGGCGATCATTTGCAGAAACTCGAAATTTAGCGCGTACTTCAATGCGAGATACTTATAATTGTTTCCACAACGAAACTTTGTCTCGAAACGTGGCAGGAAATCCAAAGAGAGTCTGATTGTATGTAAAGTATGCTAACGGCAAGACACAATCAATGCCTTCTCTATGCGACAGAAATGGAAACACTATCGATGGCGGTGCTACTGCCGCAGAGTTACTAAACACAGCCTTACGAAATTCCTTCAAAAAAGGAGACGAAGTAAATATTCCACAAGTGGAATCAAGGGCAGCTGCCAACATGAGAAACGTAGATTTAGATATCCTTGGAGTAGTGAAGCAACTTAAATCACTTAATAAAAGGAAGTCTTCCTATATCATTAACATCGATAGGCACCAAGATTTTGCTTCATAGATTGTGTTCGAACATTATGAATTACTTCGAAGAGAACGGTCTATTGACACAAAAACAATATGAATTTCGCAACACTGTTCTTGTGAAAAACAACTAGCTCTTTACTCACTTGGAGTGTTGAGTGCTATCGACAAAGGTTTTCAAATTTGTCCATTAATTCTAGATTTCCAGAAGGCTTTTGACACAGTATCTGACAAATAAGATATCTATTCGGTGCGAAAATTGGCAGTTGACGCTAATTAATGAAAAGTGTGAGGTCATCTACAAGGTTGTTAAAAGGAATCCGTAAACTTCTGTTACATCTGAAGGCCATAAATTCAACAAGTTCCTAGGAATCGCAATCACGAACAACTAAAATTTCAAAGAATGCATAGAAAATGTTGTGGGGAAGAGGAATCAAAGATTACGTTGCGTTGGCAGAACAGTTAGATGATGGAACATATCTACTGCCTACAATACGGTTGTCCGTCCTATTTTGGAGTACTGCAGTGCGGTATGGGATCCCCACCAGGTTGAATTAACGAAGTACATCGAGAAAGTTCACAGAAGAGCATTATGTTTTGTATTATCGAGAAATAGGGGAGAAAGTGTCACAGACAAGATACAATATTTGGGGTGGACATCGTTAAAACAAAGGCGTTTATCCTTGCGGTGCGATCTTCTCATGAAATTTCAGTCCCCAGTTTCCCCTCCGAATGGGAAAATATTTTCTTGACTCCGACGTACATAGGGAGAAATAATCATCATAATAAAATAAGGGAAATCAGAGGTAGCACGAAAATATGTAGGTGTTCGTTTTTTCCGTGCGCTGTTCGACAGTGAAATAATGGAGAATTACTGTGAAGGTGGTTCGAAGCACCTTCTGCCAGGCGCTTAAGTGTGATTTGCAGAGTAGCCGTGTAGATGTAGATGTAGTGAATGTATATCATCTGAGTTACAGTTCCGTCAGGGACATCTCAACCCTTCTACTAACGCAGCCCTACTCAACTGTTGGCGATGTGATTGTGAAGTAGACACGCGAAGTAACAACCATAGCTAAACCGAGACCAGGCAGATCTCGTGTACTGACGGACAGGGACTCTCTAGCACGAAATCAGCGGAAGAAATCACTGGTGGGTTTCAAAGCACTACCAGTAGTCCAGGCTCGAACAATGACTGAGCATAGGGAGTTAAAGAGAATGGTGTGTAATTGTGGAGCAGTTCATTATAAGCAACACATTTCTGTAGAGAACGCTAAGCGACGGTTGAGGAGGTGACGCTGTTAAATGGTTGACGACTGGAAACGAATAAATTGGAGTGATGAATTATGTTATACTCTGTAGCAATCTAATGGAAGAGCTTGGGTTTGGCGAAGGACTGGAGACATTACCCACCATCACGTGTAGTGCCAATAGTGAAGTACGGAGGAGGTGGTTTCATGGTAAAGGACTGTTTATAATGGTTAAGGTATGGTCCCCATTGCACTTAAGAAAACAAATCCAGAGCGATTTGAATACATTTTATGGCTAGTTGTACTGCGTACAGTAGAGAATCATCTCAGAGACGATGACTGAGGATGACAAAATGCCATGTCATAAACTAGCAAAACAAAAAAAAAAAAAAACAAAAAAAATCCTGAAATGGACACGCCTGTCTACATTCCCGATCACAACCCAATGGAACACTTTTGGAATGAGTTAAAACGTCGACTTCACTGCATTACTCAGTGTGCCAAATCACAATCTTCTCTGGTTCAGCTTTTGAGGAATAACGGGCTGCGATTCTTCCAATGATGTTCAGACGCCTAATTTAAAGTATCCCCAGCAGAGTTCAGGCCCCACACTGATGTCCACTAAGAAGCGCTCTAGGCATAGCGTCCTGGATTAGTGATCAAAACATCTTCGGTCCCGGGTTCGAAATCCACCACCATTTAAATTTCGATTAATAACCAGCATTGCCAGCTGAAGATTTCCGGCGTAAGAAGTCACCCTCATTCTGCCAACGGCCTCGTCAAAGAGGGCGGAGGAGCGGACAGAGGTTCAGGGCACTCTCTCCCCCTTCAGGTGGGAAACTGCCCAGAAAAGTGAAAAAAATCATCAAAGATCAACAACATAAGAATGCACAAGGCAATGCGGAACACTGCATTAAAGACGCATAATGTGTATCAACAGGACATGTGAACTGCAACTGAAAAAGTGTCACGATGATCTCTTCAGTGGCAAAAGATTCCCCCATTCAGGTCTCCGGGAAGGGACTGGCAAGGGCGAGGTGACCATGAGAAAAAGACTGAATAAACAACGAAAAGATAACGTTCTACGAGTCGGGGAGTGTAATAGCAGAAGCTTGAAAACAGTGGGGAAGCTATAAAATCTGAAAAGGAAAATACAAAGGCTGAGTCAAGATATAGTGGGGGTCAGTGAAGTGAAATAGAAAGAAGATAAGGATTTCTGGTCAGATCAGTATAGGATAATATAAACAGCAACAGAAAATGGTAAACCAGAAGTAGGATTCGTTATGAATAGCAAGGTAAGGTAGAGAGTGTGTTACTGTGAACAGTTCAGTGATAGGATTGTTCTTAATCAGATTCGACAGGAAACCACCACCGATAGTCCAGGTATACATGCCGACGAAACAAGGTGAAGATGAAGAGATAGAGAAAGTATATGAGGATATTGAAAGGGCAATACAGTACGTAAAGGGAGATGAAAATCTATGGTCATGGGGGACTGGAATGCAGTTGTAAGGGAAGGAGTAGAAGAAAAGGTCTGGGGAGAATATGAGCTTGGGACGAGGAATGAGAGAGCAGAAAGACTAATTGAGATCTGTAATAAATTTCGGCTAATAATAGCGAATAATTTGTTCAAGAATCAGCAGAGGAGAAGGCATTCTTGGAAAAGGCTGGCTGATACGAAAAGATTTCAATTATATTACGTCATGGTCAGGCAGAGATCATATACTAGATTGTAAGGTGTACCCGTGAGCAGATACAGACTCAGATTACAATTTAGTAGCGACGAAGAATACGCTGAAGTTTGAGAGATTAGTGAGGAAGAATCAATATGCAAAGAAGTGGGACACGAAAGTACTAAGGAATGACGAGATACGCTTGCATTTCGCGAAGGCTACAGATACAGCAATTAGGAATAACTCATTACGCAGTACAGTTGAAGAAGGATGGACATCTCTAAAAAGGGCAATCACAGAAGTGGAAAAGGAAAACATAGGTACAAAGAAGGTAACTGCGAAGAAACCACGGGTAGCAGAAGAAATACTTATATTGATCAATTAAAGAACGAAGTACAAAAATGTTCAGGGAAATTCAGGAATGCAGAAATACAAGGAATTAAATAAATAGGAAGTGCGCGAAAGCTAAGATGAAATCTCTGCACGAAAAATGTGAAGAAATCGAAAAAGTCAAAACAACCTTAGGTGAAATTAAAAGCAAGGATGGTAACATTAAGAGTGTAACGGAAATTCCTCTGTAAAATGCAGTGGAGAGATCGGATAGGTGAAAGGAGTACACTAAAGGCCTCTGTGAGGGGGAGGACTTGTCTAATGTGATAGAAGAAGAAACAGGCGTCGTGTTAGAAGAGATAGGGGATCCAGTAGTAGAGAATTTAAAAGAGCTTTGGAAGACCTAGGATCAAATAAGGCAGAAGGGATTGATAATATTCCATCAAAATTTTTAAAATGATTGGAGGAAGTGGAAACAAAACGGCTATTCAAGTTGGTGTGTAGAATGTATGAGTCAGATTTTCGGAAAAATATCATCCATACTGTTCCGGAAACCTCAGGCGTTGACAAATGCGAGAATTCTCGCACAATCAGCGTAACAGGTGATGCATCGAAGTTACTGACAAGAATAATATACAGGAGAATAGAAAAGAAAAATGAGGATGTGTTATATGACTCTCAGTTTGGCCTTAGGAAAGGTAAAGGCACCAGAGAGGCAATTCTAACGCTACGGTTGATAATGGAAGCAAGACTAAAGAAAAATCAAGAGGCGTTCATAGTATTTGTTGACCTGGAAAAAGCGTTCGACAATTTAAAATGGTGCAAGAAGTTCAAAGTTATACAGAAAAAAACTATAGGGAGAGACGGGTAATAACAATATGTACAAGAGCTAAGAGGGAATAATAAGAGTGGACAACCAAGAACGAAATGCTCGGATTAAATAGGGGGTAAGACAGGGATGTAGCCTTTCGCTCCTACTGTTCAATTTATATATAGAAGAAGCAATGATAGAAATTAAAGAAATGTTCAAGAAAGGAATTTAAAAAAGATATCAGCGATACGATTCGTTGATGACAATGGTATCCTAAGTGAAAGCGAAGAAGAATTATATGATCTGCTGAATGGAATGTGTGTGTGTGTGTGTGAATTCCTAAGGGACCAAACTGCTGAGGTCACCGGTCCATAGACTTACACACTACTTGAACTAACTTAAGTTAAGAACAACACACACACACCTACGCCCAAGGGAGGACTCGAACCTCCGGCGGGAGGGGCTGCGCAGTCCTGACATGGCGCCTCAAACCGCGCGGCCACTTAGCGCGGCTGAATGGAATGAACAGCGTAAGGAGTACAAAATATGGATTGAAAGTAAATCAACGATAGATGGAAGTTATGAGAAGTAGCAGAAATGAGAACAGCGAGAAACTAAACATCAGGATTAATGATAACAAATAGATGAAGTTAAGGAATTCTAATACCCAGGCAGCGAAACAAACAGTGGCGCAAGGAGCAATGAGGACATCAAAAGCAGGCTGACACTGGCAAAAAGGGCATTACTGTCCACGAGAAGTCTAGTAGTATCAAACATAGCCTTTAATGTGAGGAAGAAATTTCTGAGAATGTACGTTTGGAGCACAGCATTGTGTGGTAGTGAAACATGGACTGTGGAAAACCAGAACAGAAGAGAGTTGAAGCATTTGAGATGTGGTCATAAGACAGATGTTGAAATTCAGGTGGACCGATAAGGTAAGAAATGAGTGAGTTCTGAGCAGAATCGAAGAGGAAAGGAACATGTGGAAAACACTGACAAGGAGAAGTGACAGTATGATAGGACATCTGCTAAGACATCGGGGAGTGACTTCCACGGTACTAGAGGAAGCTGAAGATGCTAAAAACTGAAGAGGAAGACAGATATTGGAAAACATCCGTCAAATTGTTGGTAATTGAGGACGTAGGTTGCAAGTGCTACTCTGAGATGAAGAGGTTGGTACAGGGAAGGAATTTGTGGCGGGCCACATCAAACCAGTCAGAAGACTGATGACTCAAAAAAAAAAAAAGTATCTAGATACATTTCAGCAGATAGTCTACGTATGACGAGTCATTTAATTAATAGTGGTCGTAGGTTCAGCGTAGATGAAATGTGGAATCCGGCACTGGCAACAGACGGAGTTGCTCGTCATACCGGTATATGAGATGGACTCACTTCGAAGCTGGCTGAATATTAGCAGAAATATTAGCAGAAGATAGTTCGGTCACGGATGAACGTCTCGAAGATTTGTGGATCAGGTACTATGCCGTGAGAACATGAAGTTCAACATACTCCATTTCTGTCGCACTCGGATTTCATCGAACTGGACTGCGCTCAGTGGACGGAGCATCCTGTGATTCGAGTTCAAAAATTGGCGGCGTTTCGCGCTAACAAACGAATTGTGGCAGCCCTTTGCGTGAGCTCACAATGAACATGTCCAATATCTGTGGACAAGGTACAGTAATTAAGCAGGAGCCAGTACACGAAGGGCCATCAAACCTAACGTGGCGCATGGGGAGGGTGGCACGCGAACTGACGGGTCTGCACATACTCTCCACCGCGCAGCCGGCTCCGTGGCGGACCTTTGTCTGCCGACAGCTGACCTTTCTCTCGCAATGTACGGCGAAAAGAAACGTTCCTTTTTCTTTCGCATATCTGAACGGCTGTGTTTGCCGACGCGTGAAGGAAAGTGGAATTTTGCGGCGCAGCATGTGGTTGGCATACAATTTACATGTATTTTCATTTGAACCACAAGGCGTATCCTCAATTGTAAGTGTATGCAAGCATAATAAAGGATTCGCCGGCAGCATTACCAAAAATTATTACACGTAGTTACCAAAACTAAAATAGAATTGATCGTTATTTTTATGTTTCATTACACACTCTTTTAAAAATGTTTTCGTGCAAATGCTAGCGTTTGGCATCATTCTGCAAGTAACCCTTGTATACATTTTTGACAATATTTTGGCCGTTCCTTTGAATGTTACTCAAAGAGTTATTTTGTATATATTCTTGCCTTATTTTACGCACAATTATTTTCTATAGCTCCCTGTCGTTCTTTTACCTGCTTGAAGCGTGGCCAGATAATGGCTGGAGAAACGCGAGGCCGAGGATTCCTTGACGCCACTTAAATGTAGAATAACGTATTACTCATAATTTACACCACGAAGTTCAGTATCTTCTGTTCTGCGTGTGATTGTTAATTGTGGTGATCAAAACCTGAGATAGTTTCGGTACATTAATGTTGTATAAGCTACAACTCTGAGGTCACAAATTTGTATAAAGTCATAAGGTTTTGCAAAAACTGACATAATGTTCTAAGAGAAAGTCGGCAATCACTGACCGTAAAGTAGAGCTTTTGTCCATCTTGATTGGTTTAATTTTTTAAATTGGCTGGTTTCAGATGGACATCAACCATCATCAGCTCTGACTGTATCGGTTGTCAGAGCTATGTCCAGCTTATAAACAAAGATTACATGCTGCGCCAAAGGACGTAATCGATACAAACCGATCTGAGAATGGTTCATGTTAAAGCGAATCCGTTCCTTAAAAAAATTAAAATAGTTAAGATGCACAATAAAAAATCTGTTTTAATGTCATCAGACTTGTACTGAGATACGCAAAGGGGAGCAGAATTTGATACAATTGAGTTGCCATAGAGACCCTAGATCAATTTAGTGTGTGACGTTCAATTCAGCTAATAAAATATTAGTTCACAAGCCTCAGGTACAAACTATGCATAAAAACTCAAAACGAAGGAATTATCCGAGTGGGACGGAAATTGGTAGATGCGACGTACAGGTGCAAGAAAACAAATTATTACAGTTTCAGAAAAAATAGATGATTTATTCAAGACAAAGAGCTTCATAAACTGAGCAAATCAATAACGTTCTGGTCCACCTCTCGCCCTAATGTAAGCAGTTATTCTGCTTAGCTGTGATTGGTAGTTTGTTGGACCACCTGACGAGGGATGTCTGCCAAATTCCGTCCACTTCGCGCCTTAAATCGTGAAAATCCCGAGCTTGTGGGAGGACCCAGCCCATAATGCTCCAAAGTTTCACAACTGGAGAGAGATCCGGCGACCTTCCTGATTAAACTAGGGTCTGGCAAGCACGAAGAGAAACAGTACAACCTCCAGCGGGTGGACTTTACCTTGTGGAAATGTAAGCCTATGATGGGTTGCCATGACTGGTAACAAAACGGTATGTGGAATATCGTCGACATATGGATGTGTTGTAAGGGTGCCGCGTATGGGAACCAAACGGTTCCTGGTATGAATTCTGTCCACTTGGCGCATTAAATCGTGAAAATCCCAAGCTTGTGGGAGGACCCAGCCCGTAATGCTCCAAACTTTCAAAACTGGGGAGAGATCCGGCGAAATTCCTGATCAGACTAGGGTCTGGCAAGCACGAAGAGAAACAGTACAAACTCTTGCGGACGGACTTTATCTTGTGGAAATGTAAGCCTATGATGGGTTGCCATGACTGGTAACAAAACGGTATGTGGAATATCGTCGACATATGACTGTGTTGTAAGGGTGCCGCGTATGGGAACCAAACGGATCCTGGTATGAATTCTCTTCACTTGGCGCCTTAAATCGTGAAAATGCCGAGCTTGTGGGAGGACCCTTCCCGTAATGCTCCAAACTTTCACAACTGGGGTGAGATCCGGCGACCTTCCTGATCAAACTAGGGTCTGGCAAGCACGAAGAGAAACAGTACAAACTCCCGCGGGTGGACTTTATCTTGTGGAAATGTAAGCCTATGATGGGTTGCCATGACTGGTAACAAAACGGTATGTGGAATATCGTCGACATATGACTGTGTTGTAAGGGTGCCGCGTATGGGAACCAAACGGATCCTGGTATGAATTCTCTTCACTTGGCGCCTTAAATCGTGAAAATGCCGAGCTTGTGGGAGGACCCTTCCCGTAATGCTCCAAACTTTCACAACTGGGGTGAGATCCGGCGACCTTCCTGATCAAACTAGGGTCTGGCAAGCACGAAGAGAAACAGTACAAACTCCCGCGGGTGGACTTTATCTTGTGGAAATGTAAGCCTATGATGGGTTGCTATGACTGGTAACAAAACGGTATGTGGAATATCGTCGACATATAGCTGTGTTGTAAGGGTGCCGCGTATGGGAACCAAACGGGTCCTGGTGTGAATTCTGTCCACTTGGCGCCTTAAATCGTGAAAATGCCGAGCTTGTGGGAGGACCCAGCCCGTAATGCTCCAAACTTTCACAACTGGGGAGAGATCCGGCGACATTCCTGATCAGACTAGGGTCTGGCAAGCACGAAGAGAAACAGTACAAACTCTTGCGGACGGACTTTATCTTGTGGAAATGTAAGCCTATGATGGGTTGCCATGACTGGTAACAAAACGGTATGTGGAATATCGTCGACATATGACTGTGTTGTAAGGGTGCCGCGTATGGGAACCAAACGGATCCTGGTATGAATTCTCTTCACTTGGCGCCTTAAATCGTGAAAATGCCGAGCTTGTGGGAGGACCCAGCCCGTAATGCTCCAAACTTTCAAAACTGGGGAGAGATCCGGCGACATTCCAGATCAGACTAGGGTCTGGCAAGCACGAAGAAAAACAGTACAAACTCTTGCGGGCGGACTTTATCTTGTGGAAATGTAAGCCTATGATGAGTTGCCATGACTGGTAACAAAACGGTATGTGGAATATCGTCGACATATGACTGTGTTGTAAGGGTGCCGCGTATGGGAACCAAACGGTTCCTGGTATGAATTCTCTTCACTTGGCGCCTTAAATCGTGAAAATGCCGAGCTTGTGGGAGGACCCTTCCCGTAATGCTCCAAACTTTCACAACTGGGGTGAGATCCGGCGACCTTCCTGATCAAACTAGGGTCTGGCAAGCACGAAGAGAAACAGTACAAACTCCCGCGGGTGGACTTTATCTTGTGGAAATGTAAGCCTATGATGGGTTGCTATGACTGGTAACAAAACGGTATGTGGAATATCGTCGACATATGACTGTGTTGAAAGGGTGCCGCGTATGGGAACCAAACGGATCCTGGTATGAATTTTCTTCACTTGGCGCCTTAAATCGTGAAAATGCCGAGCTTGTGGGAGGACCCAGCCCGTAATGCTCCAAACTTTCAAAACTGGGGAGAGATCCGGCGACATTCCAGATCAGACTACGGTCTGGCAAGCACGAAGAAAAACAGTACAAACTCTTGCGGACGGACTTTATCTTGTGGAAATGTAAGCCTATGATGAGTTGCCATGACTGGTAACAAAACGGTATGTGGAATATCGTCGACATATGACTGTGTTGTAAGGGTGCCGCGTATGGGAACCAAACGGTTCCTGGTATGAATTCTCTTCACTTGGCGCCTTAAATCGTGAAAATGCCGAGCTTGTGGGAGGACCCTTCCCGTAATGCTCCAAACCTTCACAACTGGGGTGAGATCCGGCGACCTTCCTGATCAAACTAGGGTCTGGCAAGCACGAAGAGAAACAGTACAAACTCCCGCGGGTGGACTTTATCTTGTGGAAATGTAAGCCTATGATGGGTTGCTATGACTGGTAACAAAACGGTATGTGGAATATCGTCGACATATGACTGTGTTGTAAGGGTGCCGCGTATGGGAACCAAACGGATCCTGGTATGAATTCTCTTCACTTGGCGCCTTAAATCGTGAAAATGCCGAGCTTGTGGGAGGACCCAGCCCGTAATGCTTCAAACTTTCAAAACTGGGGAGAGATCCGGCGACATTCCAGATCAGACTACGGTCTGGCAAGCACGAAGAAAAACAGTACAAACTCTTGCGGACGGACTTTATCTTGTGGAAATGTAAGCCTATGATGGGTTGCCATGACTGGTAACAAAACGGTATGTGGAATATCGTCGACATATGACTGTGTTGTAAGGGTGCCGCGTATGGGAACCAAACGGATCCTGGTATGAATTTTCTTCACTTGGCGCCTTAAATCGTGAAAATGCCGAGCTTGTGGGAGGACCCTTCCCGTAATGCTCCAAACTTTCACAACTGGGGTGAGATCCGGCGACCTTCCTGATCAAACTAGGGTCTGGCAAGCACGAAGAGAAACAGTACAAACTCCCGCGGGTGGACTTTATCTTGTGGAAATGTAAGCCTATGATGGGTTGCTATGACTGGTAACAAAACGGTATGTGGAATATCGTCGACATATGACTGTGTTGTAAGGGTGCCGCGTATGGGAACCAAACGGATCCTGGTATGAATTCTCTTCACTTGGCGCCTTAAATCGTGAAAATGCCGAGCTTGTGGGAGGACCCTTCCCGTAATGCTCCAAACTTTCACAACTGGGGTGAGATCCGGCGACCTTCCTGATCAAACTAGGGTCTGGCAAGCACGAAGAGAAACAGTACAAACTCCCGCGGGTGGACTTTATCTTGTGGAAATGTAAGCCTATGATGGGTTGCTATGACTGGTAACAAAACGGTATGTGGAATATCGTCGACATATGACTGTGTTGTAAGGGTGCCGCGTATGGGAACCAAACGGGTCCTGGTATGAATTCTCTTCACTTGGCGCCTTAAATCGTGAAAATGCCGAGCTTGTGGGAGGACCCAGCCCGTAATGCTCCAAACTTTCACAACTGGGGAGAGATCCGGCGACATTCCAGATCAGACTAGGGTCTGGCAAGCACGAAGAAAAACAGTACAAACTCTTGCGGACGGACTTTATCTTGTGGAAATGTAAGCCTATGATGGGTTGCCATGACTGGTAACAAAACGGTATGTGGAATATCGTCGACATATAGCTGTGTTGTAAGGGTGCCGCGTATGGGAACCAAACGGATCCTGGTATGAATTCTCTTCACTTGGCGCCTTAAATCGTGAAAATGCCGAGCTTGTGGGAGGACCCAGCCCGTAATGCTCCAAACTTTCAAAACTGGGGAGAGATCCGGCGACATTCCAGATCAGACTAGGGTCTGGCAAGCACGAAGAAAAACAGTACAAACTCTTGCGGACGGACTTTATCTTGTGGAAATGTAAGCCTATGATGGGTTGCCATGACTGGTAACAAAACGGTATGTGGAATATCGTCGACATATAGCTGTGTTGTAAGGGTGCCGCGTATGGGAACCAAACGGGTCCTGGTGTGAATTCTGTCCACTTGGCGCCTTAAATCGTGAAAATGCCGAGCTTGTGGGAGGACCCAGCCCGTAATGCTCCAAACTTTCACAACTGGGGAGAGATCCGGCGACATTCCTGATCAGACTAGGGTCTGGCAAGCACGAAGAGAAACAGTACAAACTCTTGCGGACGGACTTTATCTTGTGGAAATGTAAGCCTATGATGGGTTGCCATGACTGGTAACAAAACGGTATGTGGAATATCGTCGACATATGACTGTGTTGTAAGGGTGCCGCGTATGGGAACCAAACGGATCCTGGTATGAATTCTCTTCACTTGGCGCCTTAAATCGTGAAAATGCCGAGCTTGTGGGAGGACCCAGCCCGTAATGCTCCAAACTTTCAAAACTGGGGAGAGATCCGGCGACATTCCAGATCAGACTAGGGTCTGGCAAGCACGAAGAAAAACAGTACAAACTCTTGCGGGCGGACTTTATCTTGTGGAAATGTAAGCCTATGATGAGTTGCCATGACTGGTAACAAAACGGTATGTGGAATATCGTCGACATATGACTGTGTTGTAAGGGTGCCGCGTATGGGAACCAAACGGGTCTTGGTATGAATTCTGTCCACTTGGCGCCTTAAATCGTGAAAATGCCAAGCTTGTGGGAGGACCTAGCCCATAATGCTCCAAACTTTCACAACTGGAGAGAGATCCGGCGACCTTCCTGATCGAACTAGGGTCTAGCAGGCACGAAGAGAAACAGTACAAACTCTCGCGGGTGGACTTTATCTTGTGGAAATATAAGCCTTTGATGGGTTGCCGTGACTGGTAACAAAATGTATGTGGAATATCGTCGACATATGGCTGTGTTGTAAGGGTGCCGCGTATGGGTACCAAACGGGTCCTGGTATGAATTCTGTCCACTTGGCGCCTTAAATCGTGAAAATGCCAAGCTTGTGGGAGGACCTAGCCCATAATCCTCCAAACTTTCACAACTGGGGAGAGATCCGGCGACCTTCCTGATCGAACTAGGGTCTCCCCAGTTGTGAAAGTTTGGAGCATTACGGGCTGGGTCCTCCCACAAGCTCGGCATTTTCACGATTTAAGGCGCCAAGTGGACAGAATTCACACCAGGACCCGTTTGGTTCCCAGTACAAACTCTCGCGGGCGGACTTTATCTTGTGGAAATGTAAGCCTATGATGAGTTGCCGTGACTGGTAACAAAACGGTATGTGGAATATCGTCGACGTATGGCTGTGTTGTAAGGGCGCCGCATATGGGAACCAAACGGGTCCTGGTATGAATTCTGTCTACTTGACGCCTTAAATTGTGAAAATCCCGAGGTTGTTTGAGGACCCAGCCCGTAATGCTCCAACCTTTCGCAACTGGGGAGAGTTCCGGTGACCTTCCTGGTCAAAGTAGGGTCTGGCTAGCACAAAGAGAAACAGTACAAACTCTCGCGGGCGAACTTTATCTTGTGGAAATTTATGCCCATGATGGGTTGCCAAGAATGGTAACGAAACGGTACGTGGAATATCGTCGACTTATGGCTGTGTTGTAAGGGTGCTCCGTATGACAACCAAAGGGGTCCTACTATGAAAAGAAGAGGCACCCCTGGCACTCTTGACTGTTGGACCTTACGGCAGGCGACAGTCTTGTTGGTATCACACCGCTGTCTGGGGCGTCTCCACACACATCCTCTGCCTGGAATCTCATTGACTGGAGTAGAATTGTTTTCAGTGATGAATCCCGCTTCGAATTGTGCCCCGATGAGCAGCAAGCTTAATTGATTTGAACGTGGATAAATTGTTGGTGCTCGTATTGTGGTTGCTTCCATAACTAAGGTAGGCACCATTCGACAATTTACACCGCATACAACGAAAGCGGAAAGACAGCACCCGCTGTCGCAACGCGGAAGAAAGTGTGCTCATTACTCGTGACAGACGGCAATTAAAGAGAACTGTGATGAACAATAAAGGGACAAAAGGTGCAAAAATCACAGCAGAACTGAATGTCGCACTCACTAAGCCTGTCAGCATCAAAACAACACGAACTGAGTTCCACAAGCAGAAAGTTGTAGAATTAACTGGGACTACAATGCCACTAATCAGTAATGTAAAATCCTGTAACAGTTAAAATGGTGCTGAAGCGAGAAAATCTGGACTTTGTAGCGATGGAAGATTGTAATTCGGTCGGATGAGTAGTATTTGACTCTTATTCCAACATCTGGCTGAGTTTATGTCTCAGGAGTGAAACATGCTGCGGGTTCTGTGATGGCTTGGAAAGACATGTCATGTTACTGGAATGGACCACTTGGTTTACAAGATCGTATTACTGCCAAGGATTATACGATCATTTTGGCTGATCAGCTCCTTCCCAAGGTAGAAAGTTGGTTTCTCAATGCTGATGCCCGCCGGAGGTTCGAGTCCTCCCTCGGGCATGAGTGTGTGTGTGTGTTCTTCCGTAGGATAATTTAGGTTAAGCAGTGTGTAAGCTTGGGGACTGATGACCTTAGCAGTTAAGTCCCATAAGATTTCTCACACATTTGAACATTTTGAATGTTGATGCTGTGTTTCAAGACGCCCGGACCCCCTTTCATACAGCTCGCATCATCCGGGACTATTTTTGTTACCCTGGCCACGACATTAATCAGATCATAAGATTAGCGGGCGTCTGTGGTCCACTTTGGAGAGAAGGGTGCGCGATAGCTATTTACGTCCATCCTCGTTACGTGAACTTGCCACTACTTTGCAGGAAGAATGGTGTATGATTCCGTTGGAAAAACCGTAGAGGATCTATACTGATGCAGTCAGAGACGACTGGAAACTATTTTGAACGCCTACGCCGAGTAGCCGTGCGGTCTGAGGCGCCCTGCCACCGTTTGCGTGGCTGCCCCCGTCAAGGGTTCGAGTCACCCTGGGGCATGGGTGTGTGTGTGTTGTTCTTAGCATAAGTTAGTTTAAGTTAAATTAAGTAGGGTGTAAGCCTAGGGACCGATGACCTCAGGAGTTTGGTCCCACAGGAACTTATCATAAATTTCCAAATTGAACGCCAACAGGTTTGCTACACCGTATTAGAAATGATAAGTTGTTTTGTTTTTGGTGTGTCCGTATTTTTGTCCATCCCCTGTATTTCTCACGTGTGTGGGACTCATACGAATGAGGTCAGCACAAATGGTCATATGTTTGTTTGAACCAAGAGAGAGCGCCCCGGAAATGCTGGATAACTGAACAGGCCGACGCTCGAAGTGGGAAATACCCCCCTCCATCCACTTCACAGTGATTTGAAAAATATAGATGTAGATTATATTGCTCGAGCTTTTCCTGTTCTATTCAAAGTAAAAAACGTGTCGCTAATTTTGCCAATGACATTAACACGTGTTTGATTACCACAGAGATTTTATCTTTAAATGCAAGTAGTTTCACATTGGTTAACTTACGCTGTCGTTACCAGCCGCAAGACAAATTGCAGATGCTAATTCATTTGTTTGTTGCAATCAGCTATTAGTCTAACTAGATTGGCGACCATTGTCGTCCGGAATAAATTATTTCTTGGTAGTCTAAATACTGACAGGACTTTACCACATGTGTTCGTCAAAACCCGCCAGTATTTCGCTAGATCCTTTACAATTCAAAAACTGTAGCTCAAACGCAATATAAACCGACGGTGACTGTGTGTGAGTAGGCGTAGCTCGTATAAGAGGCCATACTGTAAGAACAGACTGCACCTCCGTACTGGATTCAGACAAAACTTTCAAACATTCTATACCTTTGAAAATTATTGAGAAATTTTTGGCAGTGTACTTAGCACTGTGCCACATGTTAGACTTTCCTTCGGTTGGTATCGCGTACGAAGGGCGGGAACAATGACTACTTAAAAGCCTATGTGCGCGCTGAAATTAGTCAATCTTGTCTTCGCGCCCCTGCGAAAGCCTTATGTAAGGGGCTTAAGCATGTTTCCAGATTCTTCGGTAAATATTGGCTCTTGAAACTTTGTAAGTAGGCTCTCGTGGGATTGTGCTATCTATTTTCGAGCGCCTGACAGTTCAAGTTTTCAGCGACGTTTTCCCGTTAGTCAAATATCTTTGAACATTCTTGACGCATTTACCGGTAAATTTTGGCTCTCCAAATAACAGCTCATTTTTTTACTACCATAAAAATAAGTAGCCGATCAGACAGCTTCCGATGAAAGCATGGGTGACGAGAAAAGACATTAGCCTCATCCGTCGATGAAGGCAGCTGCGGAATTCTCTACCTTGCTCGTTCAAACTGGTATACATCGGGTGTCCCAGAAATCTTGTGACAAATTTCAAGGGACTTTAGAGGGTGCCTTGAGGGACAAATCGAGGATAGGAACTCATGTCCGGAAACGTCGACCAAGGACGCTATAGAGTATCGAAGTTATAGGATTAGACCATCCCTTCGACAGCAAACCTGACTTTGTAAGCTGAGGACTGCAGGCGGAATGTCTCGCAATGTTGTTTGTTATCCAGCGATCGCGAATGATCGACACGATCGCCAGTGGAGAAGATGGAGATAGCTACTGCGTAGACAAGCGTTGTCTCCTATTAATGCAATGTTCCGTTGCCTTTGTCGACGATAGTTTCAGGCACGAGTGCCCATCTGCAGTTTATTGTCCTCCTGTATACCGAAAAACATTGGAGATTCTAGAGGGAAGCAGGAGAAAGACTGCAGATGGAAACACCTGGCCGAAACCGTTGTCCACCGAGGCAACAGACCATCGCATTCGTAGGAGACAAGGACTTTCTACGCAGCAGCAACCTTCATCTTCTTCACCAGCGATCGTGGGAATCAGTCGCGATCACTGTATAACAAACTGCATTGCGAGACGTTCGGCCCTAGGGTCCCTCAGCGTACTAAGTCACCTTTGCTGCCCAAGGGGTGGCCTAGTGGCAGGTGACGGCACCTGTACCTTTGACATTTAATTGTGAGGTTGGATGACGTTTCCGGACTCAGGTTCCTATCTTCGATTTGTTCCTCAATCCACCCTCTACAACCCCTCGAAGTTTGTCGCAACATTTCTAGGTCACCGTGTACTTCAAATATCTGTCATGGGGCTTCAGACAGACGTGGTAGGTATAGATAGATCACAAGATAAACCCTGAGTTATGTAGCTCTTCATGTATTACGGAAGTGTTTCGTTCGATAACACATCGATCACATCCTACCTCTATAACGAACTTTTTCATTATACATTTTCAACCATTGTGATACATTTTCATTGTGATAGTACATCTGTGACATACTGAACCACATCTGTTAACAGAGGGACTATATGAAAGAGAGCTACCCTTGCAGTGGAGGGTTAACCGAAAAGCTATCTATCACATGGATAAATGTTTGCACAAGTGCATTGTCAAAGAAACGTATCCTTCATATTTAAGCATAGTTGATGACCCGTTTTAATACATGATCAGGTGCTACTAACTACCGAAATGACAGTAAAAGATATCTAATTACTCCATTTACATATCACAAGAACTAGCACCTGTAGGGAAAAACTGAACATAGGGAACGTCTTCGTTCATAGTTAATACAATGCACATGAAGCATTAAACTGTCTCAGTTATATGTAATACATACATAAAACCTATATGTAATACCTTTAATAAACCTTTATTCCGGCCGGCTGGAGTGGCCGTGCGGTTCTAGGCGCTACAGTCTGGAACCGCGAGACCGCTACGGTCGCAGGTTCGAATCCTGCCTCGGGCATGGATGTGTGTGATGTCCTTAGGTTAGTTAGGTTTACGTAGTTCTAAGTTCTAGGGGACTGATGACATCAGTAGTTAAGTCCCATAGTGCTCAGAGCCATTTGAACCATTTTTGAACCTTTATTCCTCTGTGCCAATACATCCCACACTACAGATAATCAATGCCAGCCTACATAAAAACAAAAAAAATCTCTTCAGCTCACATTATTGAACTTATGGACCTGCTTGAATTCACACTTTCACACAACTATTTTAAATTTAACAATAAAATCTACAAAGAAACAGATGGTCTGGCAATGGGCTCAAATCTTTCCGGATTGATAGCAGAAATATTTATAAGTAACCTAGAAGACAAAATCCTGAATTCCAATCAATACCTCCTCAAAAATATCATCTACTACTACAGATATGTAGATGATACCATCATTTTAATGAAAGGCAATAAAGATGACATCATTGAGTTGAACCAGTTTTCAACAACTCCCATGAAAACATAAAATTCACAGTTGAACACCAAACAGATGAAACAGATGACAGTGTAAATTTCCTAGACTTACCATTAGAATAAAGAATAACAGACATAAGTTTCAAATTTATCGGAAGCCTACCACAACACATACCACAATCCATAACTCCTCTTGTCACCCCACAGCACACAAAATGCCAGCATTCCGGTACATGATCAATAGAGCTATCCAACTACCACTCTCTGATGACAAATGTGATCAAGAAATTGAAATAATAAAACAAACAGCTATTAATGGTTATAACAGCTCCATAGTAGACACCCTAAAACACTCAGTAATGGCAAAGCAATCACAACACAAAAGAAAATAGCGTCTTCCCTACAATCCCCTTTCTAGGTAACATTTCATATCAGATTGCCAATGTCTTAAAACAAAAAGGCACAAGCATATCCTTTACAACAGACAACAAGATTGGACAGAAGTTACCCCACAACGTCAGCATGCGAAATCCACTCCATCACATACGTGTGTACAAAATTGAATGTTTGGACTGTGACTGCTTCTACATAGGCCAGACAGGCAGATCATTTGAAATTAGATTCAAGGAAAACATGGCAGCACTAAAAAACAAAAAATACCACACATCAGCAATAGCCACCCACGCATGAAACAAAACACCATGTTAACAATACAAGTATTAGCATCCTATGTAGTGTTGGTAGAAGAGCCAACACCGTGTTACGAGAGGAGGCCGAAATGCACGCGTTTTAGCTCATGCAGGCTGGCGTGAGGAGCGAAGAACTATACTGACGTGAGGCCTGGAACATGACAAGGAATTAGAATTCAGAAAGCGGACGAAATTAAGTTGATACGTAACTTTAATCCATAAATGATGAACGTCGCTCTTGACGGTACGTGAGTCACAATATTATCTGTTCAGAGTAGTAACTGGATATGGCGCCTTGCTAGGTCGTAGTAAATGACGTAGCTGAAGGCTATGCTAAACTGTCGTCTCGGCAAATGAGAGCGTATGTAGACAGTGAACCACCGCTAGCAAAGTCGGCTGTACAACTGGGGCGAGTGCTAGGGAGTCTCTCTACACTAGACCTGCCTTGTGGCGGCGCTCGGTCTGCAATCACTGATAGTGGCGACACGCGGGTCCGACGTATACTAACGGACCGTGGCCGATTTAAAGGCTACCACCTAGCAAGTGTGGTGTCTGGCGGTGACACCACATTCTTCACATCGAACCAAAAGGCAGAAAACTAGACATCCTTGAAACACTCCAAATATACAAACACCAAACAAAACAACCTGAATCCATCTTAAATGACAAAAATGACAATATTTACAATAGTATCATCTCTGTTTTCATATTGACAGCCGCCAAGAGTACAAGAGATTGATCTCATTTACAGATAATTCATCGCACTAACAGCTTGTACCCCTTGTCAGCTTGAAACTATATGTACATCAACTACTGGCACAAATTGTATATCTATCTGTAATTTTAAAACCCCTTGCCATGTAAAGTTTGCTCTCATATAATCACTCTTTCCACCCTCTCTCTCTCTGACTCACTTTCTCTCTCTCTTCCTCTCCTTCTGCATCCAGCCTCTCACATCTATCTATTAATCCCAATCAAATATGGTCATTAATGTATAATTTTACAGCTGTAGCCAATATGATTATTGTACTTACAGTCTGTAACATTTCACCTGATTTTTATTAACGAGAATGAAGTTTAAGCCATTTTAACATTTCACTTGATTGTATAAACGAGTATGAAGTTTAAGCTGTTTTATCTTGTCAAAATCGGATTTATGTGCCAGCTGAAGTACACACACATGTATTCGACACCTCAAAACAAACACATCCAAATCCCTTAAATAATTATTCTGTAATAATGTTGTTATTATGTATATTCTTTCTAATTTGCGATTATGTCTTCCTTGAACAGTAGAATATGTTCTTATTTCTATCCACATAGCCCTATGAGTCAAGAAACCCCACAATAACCTGTGCCATTACGGTAGTAATGTAATTCTAAACCTTTGATGAATACGGAATGTCCTTTTCGCTCATGTTTACTACGACAAGGGTTGCGTATGAAAACGACGGATGTGCATTAGTAGGTTCTTGGAAATGACAAAATGCTGAACCAGCTGATACTGGTGTAAATGTCAGTGCTTATGTGGTAACAGCTGGGGTGTCTGTGAATGAATTTATGGCTATAGCATTCGGTAAATAAAAAAAAGAAAAGAAAACTAATTATGTGAGAAACATTTACGTAGGGATTCGCGTAGACGATGTGTTAGGTGGCAGGACAAAGGTCACATTTCTAGGTACATTCGACTATACATTGTTATCAAATTAATTGGCGACTTCGTTATTTTTTCTTTTTTTGTAGCATTGGACTGGCACGTGAGACTCGCTTGAGGTGTCTGCTCGATGATCCGGTAGACTGAACACAAAATTTGGAAAATGTTATGCCCTCTCCTCACAATAATTTACAGAAAAGTTGTCCTGCATAGTCGTAACGATGGAACGAATATTTTACTGAATAAACAAGATATCATCGCCCAGTGAAAAACAAAAGAAATAGCGACATGTTTAAAATTTCGTTTGACATTTAGCAGCAGCTAGCTGATCACAGGTTCCCCGAACGCCTCCCAGGCTACAGAAAGGGTCCTGCCGTTCGCCGTTGGTTTCCTCTATGGGCTGTTTTGTGCTTCTTTCATTTCTTGGGCGCTGCGATACCTCGTTCACGTCCCCGGCAGCGGCTGCGCATTTAGAAAAGAAACGTGCACGAGCAACATTCTACCTGCTGGCATTCAATTTCTGAGCCAGGAAGGCTCCCAGATGCCCCTATGCAGCGGAATAACGCCGAAACGGGGACACAGCGAAGCGGCCTGCAGCGAGGAACGGCGATATTAACAGCGAAATGTCCAAATGAAAATTTATGAATGCGGGCGCGGCTGTTACGCGCTGCTGCCGCCGCGACGAACAGCGGGCGGCACACAGCGCGCGCCGGCCGGCGGACCGGGCCATGCGGAGCGGAGCGGCCGACTCGCCTGCAGCTGCAGTGCGCCTGTGTTTCTAAAGCCTTCTCTCTGCCTCTCTCTCCCTCTCTCTGTGCAGCAAAATTTTCCTTTATGGTGTATTGCGAGTCATTCTTTGTGTGCATTTATCAGAAGCTGTGAATGACCAACAACTGCTCTTTTCGTACAAATACGAGGGTTGGAACTTAAATAGTGGCAACTACACTCCTGGAAATTGAAATAAGAACACCGTGAATTCATTGTCCCAGGAAGGGGAAACTTTATTGACACATTCCTGGGGTCAGATACATCACATGATCACACTGACAGAACCACAGGCACATAGACACAGGCAACAGAGCATGCACAATGTCGGCACTAGTACAGTGTATATCCACCTTTCGCAGCAATGCAGGCTGCTATTCTCCCATGGAGACGATCGTAGAGATGCTGGATGTAGTCCTGTGGAACGGCTTGCCATGCCATTTCCACCTGGCGCCTCAGTTGGACCAGCGTTCGTGCTGGACGTGCAGACCGCGTGAGACGACGCTTCATCCAGTCCCAAACATGCTCAATGGCGGACAGATACGGAGATCTTGCTGGCCAGGGTAGTTGACTTACACCTTCTAGAGCACGTTGGGTGGCACGGGATACATGCGGACGTGCATTGTCCTGTTGGAACAGCAAGTTCCCTTGCCGGTCTAGGAATGGTAGAACGATGGGTTCGATAACGGTTTGGATGTACCGTGCACTATTCAGTGTCCCCTCGACGATCACCAGTGGTGTACGGCCAGTGTAGGAGATCGCTCCCCACACCATGATGCCGGGTGTTGGCCCTGTGTGCCTCGGTCGTATGCAGTCCTGATTGTGGCGCTCACCTGCACGGCGCCAAACACGCATACGACCATCATTGGCACCAAGGCAGAAGCGACTCTCATCGCTGAAGACGACACGTCTCCATTCGTCCCTCCATTCACGCCTGTCGCGACACCACTGGAGGCGGGCTGCACGATGTTGGCGCGTGAGCGGAAGACGGCCTAACGGTGTGCGGGACCGTAGCCCAGCTTCATGGAGACGGTTGAGAATGGTCCTCGCCGATACCCCAGGAGCAACAGTGTCCCTAATTTGCTGGGAAGTGGCGGTGCGGTCCCCTACGGCACTGCGTAGGATCCTACGGTCTTGGCGTGCATCCGTGCGTCGCTGCGGTCCGGTCCCAGGTCGACGGGCACGTGCACCTTCCGCCGATCACTGGCGACAACATCGATGTACTGTGGAGACCTCACGCCCCACGTGTTGAGCAATTCGGCGGTACGTCCACCCGGCCTCCCGCATGCCCACTATACGCCCTCGCTCAAAGTCCGTCAACTGCACATACGGTTCACGTCCACGCTGTCGCGGCATGCTACCAGTGTTAAAGACTGCGATGGAGCTCCGTATGCCACGGCAAACTGGCTGACACTGACGGCGGCGGTGCACAAATGCTGCGCAGCTAGCGCCATTCGACGGCCAACACCGCGGTTCCTGGTGTGTCCGCTGTGCCGTGCGTGTGATCATTGCTTGTACAGCCCTCTCGCAGTGTCCGGAGCAAGTATGATGGGTCTGACACACCGGTGTCAATGTGTTCTTTTTTCCGTTTCCAGGAGTGTATTTATTCACAACCGATACAAAAGAGTTACATGCTTGCACCTGTTACTGTCCTTCAAAGCAATCACCTGCGAAGCCAGCGATATGGAAGGCGTAGTATACCGTTAGCAGAGCCCGTTCTGTTGTTGGTGCGAATGGAACGGTCTACTGCCTGTCGAATCTCTGGAACAGTTCTGAAGCGAATGCCACGAAGCGGTTCCTTCATCTTCGGAATCAAATCAAAGTCACAAGGACTTAATTCCGGGGAATATGGTGGATGGTACAGTACCTCCCAGTCCCATCGACCGAACAGAGCAGCCACAGCTAGCGCTGTACGCGCCCGCGTCGTGCAAAATGATGGGTGGTTCAAAATGGCTCTGAGCACTATTGGACTTAACATCTGAGGTCATCAGTCCCCTAGAACTTAGAACTACTTAAACCTAACTAACCTAAGGACATCACACACATCCATGCCCGGGGCAGGATTCAAACTGTGACCGTAGCAGTCGCGCGGTTCCGGACTGAAGCGCCTAGAACGGCTCGGCCACCGCGGCCGGCAATTATGGGTGGGTTGCGCTGAAAGTGTCGCCGCTTCTTTCGCAAAGCCGGTCGCAGGTGATGCTCCAAAAACGAACAGTAATACTGTGCGCTGACGGTGGCATACAAGGCCGTAATGACAAAGAAAAGAAAAGAAAAGTAATGAAGATGAAAAAGACACTCAGAATCAACAAGATTATGTAGATGGAATGTTTTGACATGTACGCATTGAGACGTAAATGAAACTAAAATCTTTAGTTTCAGTTTCCCGTAATCAACGTTTTTTCATGGATGCTTAGATATCATTATCTCATCTAATATTAAAACAAGAAAAACAAAATATGCATGAATAATAACGTAATGCTTTCTTAGATAGTGAAACACATTATTCAACCATGTCGTAAATTTTTTTATCTGGGATCTAGGAAAAAAAAATAATTTCTAAAATATTAAAAAAATAAACAAAACTATGAACTTGTAAATATTCCTGGTTTACTGTTTCAGCAGCTTCATAATTAAAAGAATAAAATTTGTTTTTATGTTTTATCTTGGAACAGTGTGGAAGTATAGTGTACCAAAAATAAAAGTTACACGTAATTCAGTAGGTAAGATTAATATCTATATTCGCTCCAATATGTATTCCAAGTTCTCAATTTTTTTTCAGATAGAGATCACAATATACTAATTATTTGGTTAAAGATTCATTCGAATATCTATTGATGTTTCTGAGTTAGTATATTTCAAAATACTTATCAAAACTACATACCATGATGTCCAAGTCCCCTTGATGACTGAAATTGTTTAGCTGACATGATTGGCGGCAAGTATACAAAGGAGACGCGTATTATTGTTATATGGCAAAAACGTAACTTTTGGAAACGTGTAATTTACTTACCTAGTTTCTTTACTATAGTTCTGCCAATGTTCCTGTTTGCCGAGTATCCCGCTTGAAGATTCCTGTTTTGGAGGAGAGATCCAGATTCTCCAGTTCATGAATTAATATTTGAATAAACAGTTAACACACCATTTTATGAATAAAAGTCTCTCGGTGTACTTGCCGCGTCAATTAAGGATAAAACTCCAAGCTTCCGACCACTACCTCCATGGTCGTCGTCAGGGCTTTACTAAGAAGAATACAACATACAGGGTGTTTCAAAAATGACCGGTATATTTGAAACGGCAATAAAAACTAAACGACCAGCGATAGAAATACACCGTTTGTTGCAATATGCTTGGGACAACAGTACATTTTCAGGCGGACAAACTTTCGAAATTACAGTAGTTACAATTTTCAACAACAGATGGCGCTGCAAGTGATGTGAAAGAGATAGAAGACAACGCAGTCTGTGGGTGCGCCATTCTGTACGTCGACTTTCTGCTGTAAGCGTGTGCTGTTCACAACGTGCAACTGTGCTGTGGACAACATGGTTTATTCCTTAGAACAGAGGATTTTTCTGGTGTTGGAATTCCACTGCCTAGAACACAGTGTTGTTGCAACAAGACGAAGTTTTCAACGGAGGTTTAATGTAACCAAAGGACCGAAAAGCGATACAATAAAGGATCTGTTTGAAAAATTTCAACGGACTGGGAACGTGACGGATGAACGTGCTGGAAAGGTAGGGCGACCGCGTACGGCAACCACAGAGTGCAACGCACAGCTAGTGCAGCAGGAGATCCAACAGCGGCCTCGGGTTTCCGTTCGCCGTATTGCAGCTGCGGTCCAAATGACGCCAACGTCCACGTATCGTCTCATGCGCTAGAGTTTACACCTCTATCCATACAAAATTCAAACGCGGCAACCCCTCAGCGCCGCTACCATTGCTGCACGAGAGACATTCGCTAACAATATAGTGCACAGGATTGATGACGGCGATATGCATGTGGGCAGCATTTGGTTTACTGACGAAGCTTATTTTTACCTGGACGGCTTCGTCAATAAACAGAACTGGCGCATATGGGGAACCGAAAAGCCCCATGTTGCAGTCCCATCGTCCCTGCATCCTCAAAAAGTACTGGTCTGGGCCGCCATTTCTTCCAAAGGAATCATTGGCCCCTTTCTCAGATCCGAAACGATTACTGCATCACGCTATCTGGACGTTCTTCGTGAATTTGTGGCGGTACAAACTGCCTTAGACGACACTGCGAACACCTCGTGGTTTATGCAAGATGGTGCCCGGCCACATCGCACGGCCGACGTCTTTAATTTCCTGAATGAATATTTCGATGATCGTGTGATTGCTTTGGGCTATCCGAAACATACAGGAGGCGGCGTGGATTGGCCTCCCTATTCGCCAGACATGAACCCCTGTGGCTTCTTTCTGTGGGGACACTTGAAAGACCAGGTGTACCGCCAGAATCCAGAAACAATTGAACAGCTGAAGCAGTACATCTCATCTGCATGTGAAGCCATTCCGCCAGACACGTTGTCAAAGGTTTCGGGTAATTTCATTCAGAGACTACGCCATATTATTGCTACGCATGGTGGATATGTGGAAAATATCGTACTATAGAGTTTCCCAGACCGCAGCGCCATCTGTTGTTGAAAATTGTAACTACTGTAATTTCGAAAGTTTGTCTGCCTGAAAATGTACTGTTGTCCCAAGCATATTGCAACAAACGGTGTATTTCTATCGCTGCTCGTTTAGTTTTTATTGCCGTTTGAAATATACCGGTCATTTTTGAAACACCCTGTATCACATAAATAACGTGTTATGAACTTCACGATAGAAATATTTCTCTTTGCAAATTTTGACATCCGACAACCTTTTTAAACAGGAATTTACAACTGCTGACACAGAACTGCAATTAACATGCTTCGAAAAGTAAGATCAAGAAGACAAGTGATGCACATTACACTGTACTATTATAATTAATATACACGGTGATTCAGCTGCCCCCATCGACTAAGCCGGCCGGAGTGGCCGTGCGGTTCTAGGCGCTACAGTATGGAGCCGAGTGACCACTACGGTCGCAGGTTCGAATCCTGCCTCGGGCATGTATGTGTGTGATGTCCTTAGGTTAGTTAGGTTTAATTAGTTCTAAGTTCTAGGAGACTGATGACCTCAGAAGTTAAGTCGCATAGTGCTCAGAGCCATTTGAACCATTTGAACCCATCGACTAATTTTTTGCAACCTGCTATTTCATATCTGGCCTTCAAAGACCACGCGCTATGTTTTCATATTCTCACGCTCGCTAGGCGTAAACTATTTGTCCTACAGAAAATATGAACAGGCTCTTCCTTTGTGAGAAATATAATCTAGTTCCATTGCCTACTGGGATACGTTTTCGCTAGAGGCCATAGTTTTCGAGTTAGTCACATGATTAAAAGTAACCGTCAAACGCACCCTCACGATCACACTCTACCACAAGGGGTCAGGATTTCTAGTATGTTGTTCACGGGTAGCTGTACGTATGCTTTCAACCATTTTTTGTCTTCGTTGACGGAACTTTTTAGTCGAGCATTTAAAAATTGTGAAATCGACGTTTCCGAAAATTTTACCTAATAATTTTATGAATTTTAATAGCATAAAATAAACAGTTATATCGTTATATTCACCAAGCCTTCTGACTGCGAAACTATTGTGCTTGTCAGTGTTAATTTTGGATGGAATTGTCACTTAATTACTGTTAGTGTAACGTTTACAAAAGTCGTTTTCCTTTCATTACTGTCACAGGCACTTTTAAATTACTAATGTCAACGAAACAGCCGACTATGCTCGTGGTGTAATGGCCCAATCTATAGAGACCAAAAACGTCGAATATGGGGAATACATGCATAGATAACATGCGTAGATATACTATACATAGATGATGCATAGATATACCACGCATAGATATACTATATATAATATACATGCTTAGATAAAGTCTCAAGTGATTAATACTACAGTGATTACTAGATTAGAATATTTGTTTCAGAAATGTTTTGAAATGATCATATAATAATAATAATAATAATAATTTCAGATGTCTTCAGAATTTGAAAAAAAAAATGTTTAGCATGACTGTAAGATATAGTATTCTAATTTTTAATTTGAAATAACTACTTATTGCACATTTTTATAATTGAGTATATCAAATAATTCTGTACTGTTTGTTGAACCGTAAATAAATTCCAAAACTTTGCGATGTACAACAGATGAGAGTGGATCGGGATTGACTTTATCGAGTAGTAAACAACAAATGTACCATTACAAGACGCATATGGCGCAGTACTTTTTTGAGTTGTTGATATCTATTGGTTACGTTACTTGCAGTGTTTGACTGACCCACAAGTAGCACCCTTGTACTGTGAGGCTGTCATGTCGCTGCCCGTGAGAACAGACGCCCACACGAACCTGCGGTGTGGACGTTCCGCGCTCGCCTCGCAGTGTTGTGTTGCAGCCCTGTTCGTCGCTTCGCTGGATGCCCTCGCCTGCAGATCTGGGGTCACACCAGTCGGGCCTTCTGCAGAAACACGGGCTGCTGCTTCCACTAGAAGCTGCCACAGAGTACCCGCACCTGCAGCTCAGCTCCACACGGCTCGATGTCGTCGGCGGATTGCGCAGCGCAAAGCACTCTACGCTACGTGACGCACTCAGCCGTCGGATCGCATTCCCCGTATCTCCTGCGTCCCGTGAGAGGGGCCAAGTGTACCATACACAAGCTTACGTCACCCATATAATTCGGTTACAAAACGAGGTGCTGTGTAACTGTTGAGGGAAGTCTTGGCGTACAGCCCCATGCAGGCCATAGGGTAGTGTGTAATGTACCTACCTCAGCTCACGATTGGTATAGTATCTGATACCACGGTTTAATGAAGTATACGATATTTACGTTTATCGTAAACCTATAGCGTTGCCTTTTCGGGAGAATGGCTATTTCAGTTTGTAACTTTCCAAGTGTAACTTTCTTTAAAAAAATGAAATATTAAACTTTATGATTACGTCGAATGAATGTCTGAACTGTGGAATGGATACAGAATTCGAATTGTCGTGTTGGATGTTGTAACTGCAAGTGGTGTGCTTACTTGTGTTATTGTTAGCAAACTTTACGAATCGACTGGGCAGTGTACCGCCCAATACCAATAAAGAAATACAGTCACTGCTAAATGGGTTCATCCCCTTAGGCACTGAGTCATCTGGCCCTGTTCAAAACTGACTGAATTGTCTTACCTCTAGAGCAGAATCAGTGCACCGCGATATATTCTGGTCTCTCGAAACAAAAAAAAAGGCTCAGCAATGTGCAATACTGGCCATATTACTTGAAATGAACGTGAAATTCATTTGGCTGATAAACGAGAACATTTAAGAAAAACTAACTTCTTTGAAAAATATATGACCTGGATTTGGAAGCGGTACTGATTATGGTGAATTACTAATACTCAATTTTGTTTTAGCAAATCATAGTTCAAGTTAAGTTTGGCTTTTAAAAAACATCTGACAATTGAAGTTACATTACTCAAAATTGATTCACAAACAATGAGATTTAAACAACAAGTATTATCTAACTTAATTAATCCAACGTAGATACAAATCGTCAAATTACACATAGCTCTATTAAAAAATCTTAAAAAGCATTACAAAAATGAAATATCTGATCAGCCTCTTTATCAAAACTGTATGGGTGCAATCTGGGGTAATTCAAAAATTACAAATTATCAGCCAACTAATCTATAATACCGCGCTGGCAAAAACAGAAATCTTAATTATTTAATATCTTTACCTTATTTGCATGAAGACTTCTACTTTCATGTTCAACAACATTGACATGCCTGCATTAATGTAACTCTTGGTAGCTTCACACACGACACCCCAAAGCCTGCCTACTCCATCGTCTTTCCTTCAAACACAGCTACCTACAACGGTGCGCCCAGCGCTCTTTTACTCCAACAAAGCAGTACAGTAGTATCTTTGGCTCTGCGGTCGCGCACAGTCAGCGATTCGCATTATCGAGCCTATCAGAGACATTCAACATTTATAGTATACTAGTTTCATTTTAATTTATTAATATTCTTATCTTGTTCTGGTGCCACATACAAGTGTACCTAGTATACACCTTTCAGGTTTGCTGACTGCTAGATGGTTAACGTATCTTCTGTCCATGCGAAAGTAACTCTGTTATTCTTTCACGACTAAACCGCTGAACCGATTTTGATAAAATTTGATATACAGATAGCTTGAACGCTGAGAAAGAACATAGGTTACTTTACAAAGTGTGTAGTACAACATATTTATTTATTTGATGAATATAACATGAAATATGGAACAATAATTACTCTGTAGGAACCGCCTGGTGGCACAACGAAACCGCACAGTGGACTATGGCATTTATTCTGTGAAGAATGTTATTTACGATGTGTTTATTGTTTGGTTTTGTTCTAGCACTATGCCATCTCTTTTTATATATCTTGGCTTTGGTATCGTTCCTATGTTCAACGACATGCAAAAATAAATTTTTATTCTTGAACGCGTTACTCTCCCTCAAAAATAATTATTAATTAGCGTCAGTGGCTTTAGTGGTGACCCCAAACACTGAACATAAAGAAAATTACGATGTGCAAACAAGAGAATTCAGCGACTTCAAAAAGTTTACGGGGGAATGAAGAGATGCAGCTCGTGAACCTTCAAGAACAGATACATGAACAACTTGAAGCACGGAAGTTAGCACTGGAGTCGCCTATTACTCCAACGTCATACACGCGTGCGGCCGTACAAACCAACAGCCCGACGGAAAACATGCAGCACGTAAAAATTCGAACACCGCTGACAAACTGCAGCTATGGTTTGCAATGATTGAGCTCACGTTTGCCAAAGCAAGATCCATGATGAGCAGACGAAGTTCGTGATAACGGTGAATGCGCTGGATGCTAGAGCAGCAGCCGCAGGAGAAGATGCAATACTCCGACCTCCAGCAGAACGACCGTACGCGGCGTTGAAAAATGTATTACTCACCAGAATGCGTAAACCGTTAAATCAACGCATACGGCAGATGCTTAAAGAAGAAGCTATAGGTCACAGGACACTGACGGAATTTTGGAAGCATTTGCGCATTATCATCAACGCAGAAGAAATGTCAGATGCGACGCTCAAACACATCTGGCTAGATCAATTATCAAACACGGTAAAAGCCGCACTAGTAACTCTTGAAAAAGGCAACATGCAGAACCTCTTGGAGATAACAGACAAAGTCCATGCGACCATAGGCAATTCACGGATGGATTGCATGGCAATATTTAACGGGGAAGAAGCGTCAGAAGTGATAGCAGCAATACAGAAGACTCAGCATACGGACGACAACAAAAAAATGCCAGAACTAATACGAAAAAATGGTTCAAATGGCTCTGAGCACTATGGGACTCAACTGCTGAGGTCATTAGTCCCCTAGAACTTAGAACTAGTTAAACCTAACTAACCTAAGGACATCACAAACATCCATGCCCGAGGCAGGATTCGAACCTGCGACCGTAGCGGTCTTGCGGTTCCAGACTGCAGCGCCTTTAACCGCACGGCCACTTCGGCCGGCCCAGAACTAATACGACAGATGACGTTATTGCAGCAACAGGTCTCACAATTGTTACAGAATGAAAACAGCAAGGACAACGGCGAAATTCAGCAAGGACGGGTATGTTGATACCATCAACGCTTCGCGGATAGAGCAACAAAGTGTTCGCAGCCATGTGCGTACCCAAAACGTGAGCGGCGGCCAGCTTTATGTCAGAGATTTCAAGAACCGTTGCTACATAGATCTTGCTAATTAAACGAAATCAAGAGACAGTAGATGGCATCACGGAACGTTACTCTTACCGCGCTGGCAAGCATAACTGTGACTCGTTGTCACATGCCGTAAATGATAACATTGTCGAAGAAAAATCCGCAGTAACTCACAAAGCTGTACACCGCATTTACACCACCTCGGGTCAGGTAATACGTCAACGACCGCGCAGGTTAGCACCCAATCGGTTGGTGGCAGCAAAAGCAGAATTCTAGGCATTACTGACATCAGAGTCGTACGTAGATGGGCGTCGCCCATACATTTGGCAAAGAAAAAAGATGGATCGTGGAGACCATGTGGCGATTACAGGAAGTTAAACGTTCGTACTACACCAGATCGTTACCCAGTGCCTAATATTCGCGGTTTCACAGATCAATTAGCTGGGGCAACGATCTTTAGCATTATTGATTGTAAAAAACCTGATCACCAGATTCCGGTCGCAGAAGGAGACTTACCCAAAACAGCAGTTATAACATCTTTCGGTTTATTCGTATATGTCCGATTGCCTTTCGGATTCAAGAACGCAGCTTTAACATGGCAAAGATTTATTGATAAAGTGTTGCGCGGGTTGAAAGGATGCTTCGCGTATCTTGATGACATATTTATCTCATCAACGACGGCAGAAGGACACGAGAAGCAACTGTCCGCAGTGTTCACACGCATAAACCAGTGCAGAATAATAGTCAACAAAGGAAAATACTGACTGTGAAAACGCAAATGACGTTTCTAGGATATGAAGTTTCGGCAGAGGGCATAGGCCCGAGAGAGGAAAAAGTAGCAGTAATCGACAACATGAACCGCCCCGAGACTTATCATCAACTCAGAAATTTTTTTGGCGCCGTAAATTTCTGTAGACAGCTTTTGCCGCGTGCTGCACTAGTACAAGCGCCCTTTGATAGACGCTCTCGCAGGTAAAAATGCAAATGGCAAACGACCGTCGCAATGAAACGTGGACATGGAGAGAGCATTTCAACACACAAAGGCCGACTTACGAAAAGCAGTACTCATTACTCGTCCGGTACCAAAAGCACTTCTGTCAGTAGTAGCCGATGCCAGCCAAGACGCGTTGGGAGCCGCACAGCACCCGAAAGTAAACGACAAATGGCAGCCTTTGGGTTTTTCCTCGCGATAAATTACAGACCCACAAAGGAAATGGAGCGCATACGACAGAGAACTATTAGCGATATATGAAGCTATCCGGTACTTTCGCCCGTATGTAGAGGCAACAGGCAGAATTACTGTATACACCGACCCTAAGCCAATAACCTTTGGATTCAGTAAGTCGCAGGATAACTGTTCTCCACGTCAATTTCGCCACTTAGAATACATCAGTCAATTTACTACAGATGTCAAGCATATCAAGGGAATCGAAAATATAGTCGCCGATTTCCTCCTTTCTTCCAGGAGTGCTAGTTCTGAAAAGTTCGCAGGAGAGCTTCTGTGACGTTTGGAAGGTAGGAGACGAGCCAATAACGGGGCATGAGTCGTGCTTGGGTAGCTCAGTTGGTAGAGCACTTGCCCGCGAAAGGCAATGGTCCCGAGTTCGAGTCTCAGTCCAGCACACAGTTTTAATCTGCCAGGAAGTTTCATATCAGCGCACACTCCGCTGTAGAGTGAAAATTTCATTCTATAAGCATCCCCCAGGCTGTGGCTAAGCCATGTCTCTGCAATATCCTTTCTTCCAGGAGTGCTAGTTCTGCAAAGTTCGCAGGAGAGCTTCTGTGAAGTTTGGAAGGTATGAGACGAGGTACTGGTGGAATTAAAGGTGTGAGGACGGGGCGTGAGTCGTGCTTGGTTAGCTCGGTGGTAGAGCACTTGCCCACGAAAAGCAATGGTCCCGAGTTTGAGTCTCGGTCTGGCACACAGTTTTAATTTGCCAGGAAGTTTCATATCAGCGCACACTCCTCTGTAGAGTGAAAATTTCATTGTAGAAGCATGGAGAGGTCTTGGAATGTAAGGCTTAAAGTCCTGAGACTGCAAAATTCTTTGAACACTGCTTTTGCATATCGCAGTCTCACGAAAGCATTGCCTCATAGATTTCTTTGGGGATCGTGTGTATGCCTGGATTACTGCATCAACACTCACATTGTCTGTTGAACTTCTCTTTCGTCCGCTATGTCCCTTCTTCATATCGTGCACCGTTTCTTCACTTGAGACTTATCTCTGATTCCTGTACTTATTACTCTTATCGTTGGTGGTGTTTCAAATTCAAGTCTTCTTTGTCGGCGTACCGCACTCACATTCTCTGTTTTCCAGTGACACTTAAGCATCCATTTCCGTTGTTTAGACAATAACGCCATGTTTGCTGACAATTCTGAAACAATAGAAAGCATTGTTATGTTTTCGACTTCCTTCTAAATTATTACCCATTAAATTGTATTTCTGTCTCCTTTAAGTAAAGAGACATTCTGTTTCAAAGAGAGTATACATTATTTTTTTACACAAAATAAGAATGTCGTATTTATGACTGATCGGTTTATGATTAGATTACTGCTATGGAATCTGAATAGTCTGAAACTTGGTAATCCAACTTATCCACAGATTAAAATTAAGCAAAATGCTGTCATTGAAGCTACTATCCTTAAAGATCTAGCAGCGGGAGAGGTTTCTCTCACACCCCACATACCAATGGCGACAACCGACTTACCCACTTATTTTAAGGTAAGAGGAAGGAGGAGGTGACACACCGAGAGATGGGGGAGGAAGAGGAGAGAAAAGAGGAAGTGATGTGCACAGAGAAGGAGTTTAAGATATATATCCAATTCCCACACATATTTAGCAGTTGCGATGCATTGCCAGGTTTGTTAGTATGAATATAAATGCGAGATTCTTTTTCTTATTTTAAAATTCCTACACGTGATATGCAAGTTAGTTACATTAGATAATAATGCACAAGTACTGGATATTTGCAATCGTCAAAACCCAAATTCAGTAGTTAATTTTGTACAAGAAATGGAATGTGAGTTTATTGTGACAAGAGATATTCACATAAGAAAATTATAAATTTTATGAAAGACTGTAACAATTTCAATCACGTGTGGAATTACTAACTAACTATTTGAGAGAATTTATAAAACTTTTCGTTTGTAGTGAAACTAACTGTGACTGGTGCAATCTATCAGCTGTTAGAAATTTGTTAACCGGAAGAATCTTTGGTACAGGCTTGTGTCTCAGTATTTGTTATGCTATTTCTCGGAGTTGGTGATTGTGCTGCTGAGACATGGTCGTTGTATACAACAAACCACATTTATATCTAAAAGAGTCTTGTTTTACAAATTAACAACCCAAAGAACTATGTCCTGAAATCAGTAAAAACTTTTTGCTACATTTAATGCAATCACACAGAGTAACATTAGGTATCGGGAACTATATGAAAATGAAATGACACAATTTGCGGCGAAAAATGCATGTTGTGTTAACTTCACTTCACAATTCGATCGGAAAAATAGAGATCATGCATTATTTGCTTATTTTGAACCATTTAAATGTGTAAATATTTATTAATACTCCTGTAGTCGGATTTACATTACAAGTGAACTATTAGAAATCAACAAGTGGTCATCGTAAAAAGAGAAACACAAATAAATGTGTAAAGCTAACAGTAAACCTTATAATTTGTTTTCGTATAACTTTTTGAAAATTAAGTCTATTTCAGACCAAGAATACGTGCACATCTGAGTGACTGTGGATGCCGTCGGCGTTGACTATGTGCGTGAATGTGGAGTGTCAGATGGCGGTGTTACATCAAAATAAAATCAGACGATTTTCAATTGCGAAGTTTTTAATCCTTTTGCGTCAGGTATAAATACCACGCAGGTACTCATAGGCGTCGGATTTAAATGACCGCTCAGCCGACAAATGTGTAGAAAAACTTAATCACCAATCATGAGATATTAAGTATTTTACACTAAAATTTTACGTATTTCCCCAAAACTGTACATACCTTAGATGTAGGCTCTCTGTGACGTTTTGATAACACACGCTTCGAATACACAGAAAGGTACCGGGATTTTAGCATTGCTAAAGATGTTCGCTTCGTTCAACTTTGTTGTAGCATACTGTTCAGCGCCTTCTTCTTTTCAGTTACTGGAATATTCATCAGAAAAAGGGCCCAATGCTTTGCGTGTGAATGTAAAGAACTGCAATTTTTGGCATAATTTTTCTTCATTGTATGAGAGTGTCTCCTGGGAGAATATGGTGCACAATGTGGTCGCACTTCTCGCCACCATCATTTGAATTATAACAACATTTGTAGCTACTGTCTGAAATACGGTTTACAAGAAATGATTCCTAGAAGCCATTTCTGAAGCATAGAGCCACGCTATTGTATCTACTGGAGTGCACGCAAGAGGCATTTGTCAAGCTGTCAGATCTGACTGCCACATGCGGCAGGCTGTACTCGCAGATAGTACTCGCTTGTAATGTATTCCGAAGAGACATCTGTGGCCTGACGACACATTGAACTGAGCAAGGCTCGATATGTAGAGAAAATAGGCTAGAAATATTCTGCAAAGCAAATGTTCATCATCGTAAAGAATGACAGCATATAATCATAAAGCTCAAGGCACTTTTAACGGGGTTAGGTCACTTTTATTTGTAGTTTCCTCCACTAATGACTATGCCATAATACAGTTGAGCATGCTAGATCGAGAATTAGGTCAAAACTGAGCCGAGAAAATCTGATTAATTACTACAGGAACGACGAAAAAAACAATCGTTTTCGTGTTTTTGGGATCTTTGGTCCGAAGGCTGGTTTGATGCAGCCTCCATTGCCAAAATAATTATTCTTTGATGTCTCAGGACGCCTCCTATACACCGACCCATTCTTTTAGTCAAGTTGTTCCACAGATTAATTTTTTCTCAGTGCGATTCAGTATCATCTCATTAATTACTCGATCTACTTATCTAACCTTCAGCATTCCTCTGTAGCACCACATTCCAAAACTTTCTGTTCTCTTGTTTTCTAATCTTTTTATCGTCCAAGTTTCACTTCCGTACAAGGCTACAAGCCTGACGAATATCCTCAGAAAAGTCTTCCTAATATTTTAATGTATATTCAGTGGTGAGAAATTTGTCTATTTCATAAATGCTTTTCTTGTAATTTCCGGTATGCTTTTTATATCCGATCTAGTTCAGCAGTCCCCTGTTATTTTGCTGTCCAAACAGCAAAACTCGTCTGCTGCTTTTAATGTCTCGTTTTCTAGTGAAATGTCCTCAGTATCGTCCGATCTAATTGGACTACATTGCATTTCTCCTTTTGTTGTTCTGTTGATGTTCATCTTGTAACCTCTATCCTTACTACAGTTTTTCAAATCCATTGCCGTCTCTGACAGAATTAGTGTCATTCATAAACTTCAATTACTTTATTTCTTCACCCTGAAATTTAATCCTCTTTCCAAATTTGTCATTGGTTTCCTTCAATGCTTGTACAGAGCACAGATTGAATAATATCAGGGGCAGGCTACAACGCTATCTCATTCCCTTCTCAACTACTTCCTCCCATTTATGTTCTTCTACTCTTATGACTGTAGTATGGTTTTTGAACTAGTTGTAAATAACCTCCGCTCCATGTATTTTACCCCTGTTACCTTCAGGATTTCAAAGAGTAAGTTCCAGTCATCATTGTCAATTCTTACTCTAAATCTACAAATGCTATAAATGTTGTAGTGTTTCAGGCTCGTTTTTGGTATTCAACGAAAGTGATGTGAGCTCTCTTTTTATTTGAGTTGTCACACTTCAAATTTGAACACTGGATATTTTTTAAACGTAAGTCTTTAATTGTCTACATATTATGCCCCAGAGGTTTTGAGTACAAAAAATGCGGTCTTTGGTTGTCAAGTTCATTGTCCTTGCTAGTATAGCATTCAGTGAGAAGTAAGTGAGAGAGTCTGGTGTTGGCCAAGCAGCTGGGTGGTCTGGAAATAATTATCAGAACTCAGAGATGCGAACACAGGCGCCGACTCCATGGGGCCTGAGGGGACCAAAGCCCCCTCAAAAAGTCGTTTTGGAGGAAGGAGGGGGACAGAGCCCCCCCCCCCTCCACCAATAATTTAAGAAAATTTTTAGTTATATTATGCTTTGTAAAATCGCAAAATTATGTTGGAATTTTTTATTTTCCTTGTTTGATGATAGTTACCTTTTAAAATAAATTCAGTACTGAGTTAAAACAAATAATTATTAAGGTAGTAGGCAGGTTAACTGAAAACGAGTGGTGTGAATCATGATAGTGTTACGGTGCTGCGGGCACACTTAGAATTTGTCCCGGGGCGCAAACCTTCGGGCAAAGTCTGGCGCCAGCGGGCCAGTGCTGCGGCCACGGTGACATCAAAAGGACTGCAGCAGAAGCGCCTGGAATCCTCCGCCTCGCGTCGCCTTGACGCTTCCAGACATTACGACGCCGTGGCTATATAAAGCCCACCCTGCTGTCGCAGTCAGTCAGTGTGGGTAGTTTCGTTCAGTGCATGCTGCAGACGTGTTTAGTGTTCCGACTTAAGTGTCCAGTGGACTATTTTATATGACTATATTTTATTCGTTTACTTCAGTCTTAGTGTATTGTGAATTAAGTTTGCAATGGATAAATTTGTTACCAAAAAGGAGCGCTTGGAAGCTGATGATACTGCAAGTCAACCTCCAAGAATTATTGTGTCATCAATTGCTTCGTCGTCTTCAGGCGAGAAACGTTAACAGCTGAAACCTGGACAATCCGGTAAGGGAAGATCATTTCAGAAGTCTTGGTTGATCAAATATACATGGCTAGAATATGAAGCATCTACTGGAAAAGGTTTTTGCAAATCGTGCAAAGATGCAAATGCTAAAAATATATTACAATTTTCTCCAAAAAAGAAGATGCATTTACTTCTGTAGGGTCTTCTAACAGGAAAAAGGCTTTGGAAAAATTCCGTCTTCATAAAAATATGTTTACGCATAAAGAAGGTGTTCTGGAACTAAATTCTATCACTAACCGAAGTGTGGCCTCCCAATTGAATGAAGAGTTAGGTAGTGATATGAAGAAAGGCCGTTTGGCTCTTGAGACAATTTTTACTACCATGCAATTTCTATGCCGACAAGCACTAGCTATTAGAGGGCACGAAGATGTAAACTAATTTTTTTTTTCAGTTGTTGGAACTCCGAATGAGTGACATACCTAAGTTTAAAGATTGGTTAGAGCGTTCGGAGTATAAGTGGACGTCCCATGATATTCAAAACGAGATCATTGATCTACTTGGAAAGTCTGTGTTGAGAACGGTATTGGCTTCAGTCAAGAAGACTGAACATTTTTCTATTATGGTTGACGAAGCAAGTGATTCTTTTTATTCATGAACAAATGTCATCTTGTATTCGTACTGTCTATGATTCCTTAACTATCAGCAAAGACTTTATTGGCTTATATGAGACCCCCATTACTGAATTACAAACTCTGTTTAGTATTTCAAAAGACGTTTTTGCTCGTCTTGATTTGTCAATGGATAACTTAAGAGGACAGTGCTATGACGGCGCGTTGAAGAGGACAGGTAAGTTCAAAGGGCTAAAATAGTTAGTTTCGGATATACAACCAAAAGCACGTTATGTGCACTGCACTGCTCACAGTTTAGACTTGGCAATTGTAAACGGTCTCCGCCATCCCTATGAGGGATTTTATGGCTTTAGCCAAGGACTTAATAAACACCGTAACGGAATCCAACAAAAGAATGTGACTTTTCAGAAGCAAAGGCTGTGAAACGGCCAACGATCGAGCTGGTCTATGACCCCTTTTCCCGACTCGATAGACTATGCGAGCTTCTAGTACCTTGAGAATATTGAAAAACTTTGAAGAACTTCTAGAGTTTTTTGAAACATTTTCTTGAGGACAAAACAGAGACAAGTTACAAATTTGGAGGCTACCTCGAGTAAATGTTACAATTCAAGACTTATTTCTTTTTATATCTTTATTGGCATGCAATGAACCCAGTAGAGGATGTCAATGAAAAAATTCAATGCCCTGATCTAAGTGTTGCTGATCTGGAAAAAACATGAGGGCTTGATTTGTATATTGAATGGAAGGCGTGATAGTTTTGAACGCTTTTGGAAATTGTGTTTAAAAGAAAAAACCTTCACAAGTTAATGATCCTTCGCTTCTTCGGAATCGAAGTATACCAAAGAAGTATGAAAACAACGAAGCCAGCACACTGCATACTTTCGAAACCCCAAATGAATACTACAAATCTATTTACATTGAAGTCTGGGAAACGGTGCACACTTGCATTACTGAGCGGTTTGCTTCAACTGGACTCACATTGGTCATTGCAGTTGAACAAGAGGGCTTGCTTTTAGTAAACAAAGGTGAAACAAATTGGGAAAAATCAACTGAGTTTTTCAAAAATGGCCTAGACATTGAGAGAATGCGTTTACACTGGAATATGTTAGCCAATATCGCTAATAGAAAACAGCTGGTCTTGAAAAACATGCTTGATGTAAGAAAGTACATTACACCAGTTGGAGAAATGTTATGTGAAGTAGAGAAGTGCATCAAGCTTTTTCAAGTAGTTTTAATCACAACATCAACAGCAGAACGGTCATTTAGCATCCTTAGACGTCTGAAGTCATATCTCCGATCAACTATGGGACAGAAGTGGTTGAACAACTTGGCTGTTCTTCATGCCCTCCGAGATGTTTTGGATGAATTGGATATCCGACCAGTAATCAACGGCTTCATATTCAGTAATCCAGTCAGACAGACGACATTTGCACCTTTCTAAAGACACTCTATGCCTAATAATGGCATTTAGAGCAACATTAAAAATCTTTATAAAATAGAGAAATAAATACATACATAATGTTAAATTTTCAGTTTCGAAATATTAGTACTAGTTTAGTATCGTATTACCATATCACTATAGTACTGTATTAGTTATTTTCAAATACTTAAATATTTTTAGGATGTAAGACCCAATTGAAACCCGCTATTTTACACACTTTTTGACTGAAAGTATTATGCATACTGTATTAACTTTATTAACTGTATTAAAGCATTCAATTTGAGATAATGTTTTTATTTAATGAACCCTGAGTCTTATTCAAAGCAAGCTTAAATTAACTATTTCACTTATTAATCAAAGTGCTATTACTGTGCGACAGCAATATTTTATGTATTATCCTTTTAATGATAGTTTAGAATTTATTTAAATATAATTTCTGCGACATGTAACTAGATTATCTGTTCACGGCTTTCATCATCTAATTTGCGAAAACAAAAATTATCACGACTCCACAATATGTGTGTGTGAACTGTGTAACGAAGTTTGTGAACGATATCACATAGAACTGTGCAGTTAAAGAGTGAAATCTATAAATGAGTACGCAGAAATGTAAAATGTAAATGTAAAAGGTAAAAGCAAAGTAACTGTATACGGCTATTTGGCTGCAATTAATTTAAATAAATAAAAAATATATAATTTCAGTCTTTTCAGAGCTATATATTCACTGCTCTGTAATAGTCTACAAGCATTATTATTACTGTAAATTACATTAGTTTTTTACGAAAATGCCGTGCGTGTTTGTGTTTTGTTTCTTTTCTCAAAGCCAAAAACGTGTCAGGCTTGTAGAGTTTCCCGGATTGTCGAGTTATCAAGAGTACAATTTTCGGCGTTCTAATGTTGATTATATGAATTTAAAATGTTTAAAAATCTCACTATTTTTCATCTAATATTTAGAAAATATCCCGGGGCAGAGGATGTTATTTTTTGAGTTTTGGAAAGACTTATATGAAAACTGTGAGGGTATTCAGGTAATGTTGTCTGTGTATTGCTTGTACGTTGGTAATTTATCATGAGTACGAGAAAAGCAAATTTTTAGCAGAGTTTTTTTTTATTGGAATAAATCAAACAGTTTGACTGTGGTGGCGTGATTAAACAAGCTTATCTGCTCGCGTGGCTTAGAATCAGAGTTATAGATTGACTGTATTAACTAATTTCATGGCAAAGTCGTAGTTTTTATTATAAATTAATTTTGTAAATATTTTTGTAGTTGTTAACGAATCAGAACAGTACGGTTTTTGAATGCTAGTCCCTTCTGCATCATTTTGTAACTGCAATCATTTCCACCGTCTCTTCATGAAAAAATTTGTTATGTAATGATGTGTTTCTGCAGTGCACTTAACCGAACACAGTCATTCAATACAAAGCATGATGTGCATAGTATAGATGCATCTCCTTGCATTGCGCTTGGGCAAGGTTTATTTTCTTTAGCTGGTTGGAAGCTGTTAACATTCACCACTTTCGAACAGGACTGAGTTTCTGTTGCTGAACGGTGAGTCACAAAAGTCTGATAGGGCCTGCGTAACGTCACAACACAGTAAAATCATTCACAGCTAAGCACAGCATTATAGAACTATTATCAGGTTCAGTTTAGGGAAAGTTTAGTTCAGATTTCATTCCTTTCTTAGACATTTTTATTCTTCTGGTGCAGTGTTACTTGATCGTGGTTGTGACATTTATAGTTCTTTACAGAACTATTTTGGAATGTTATTCTTTCAAAGTTCTGTTTTTAGTTTTATGCAGTATTTTCACTCTGTTAGTTGTTGTGTGTTGCAGTTGCAAGACACAATGACGTCATGAATTGTAGCACTGTCCACTCAATTGCACAATTCAGAATTTCAGAGGACAACTTCCTTAGGACACAGTTTTACGTTATCTAATTATTTTTGGTAAAAGGTAATTGCAATACAGTTATACAGTTCCAAATGGATCTGGCGACTCTTTTTGTTAGATAGCGTTTACCAAAACACACCACTAGCATTGTCGAAGCTGGCGGACGCAACAGCGGACATTAAACAGCGAACATTGCATAATGTAGTACACGTTTTACATGGGTATGTCGTCAGAAAGACCCAAATAAGGATCACACGATTTCACATAAAAAAAGGCGAGGATAACACATATAAAAATAGTAACAGAGAAAATGCCATGGTTCAAATGGGTCAAATGGCTCTGAGCACTATGGGACTCAACATCTGTGGTCATAAGTCCCCTAGAACTTAGAACTACTTAAACCTAACTAACCTAAGGACATCACACACATCCATGCCCGAGGCAGGATTCGAACCTGCGACAGTAGCGGTCACGCGGTTCCAGACTGAAGCGCCTTTAACCGCACGGCCACACCAGCCGGCTGAAAATGCCATGAAATGGAGATGAAGGGGGATCTGTTATGTTCTAGAATACGAGATGAACATTAATAAAACAGACAAACTGTAGGGACGGATTCCTGACTGGAATTGGAGAAAAGAAGATTCTATGAGCACGTGTCCGGAAGTTCATTTTTGCCACGGGAGGTTTCGCAGACGAACGAAATTTCCTCTCCCACGTGCCGTGTCTGTAGCCCACAGATGACGATTAGGCAGACTGATGTTGCAATTTCTGGTAAGCGCTGCTTCGTCGATGAAGAGGGTTGATGACAGAAATCCCATAATTGTGATGGTCTGGTGCCAAAAATATCGACAGACTTCTTCCCATAGAGGGGAATCCGCTGCTGATAATCCTTTGCACTCGTTGCAGATGATGGGGATAGTAGCGGTTGTCATGCAGGAACACATAACCATCCTTTGGATTACATCATGGTGTCTGCCCAGACCTCGTACAAGGTTTCGTCTCAATATCCTGTAGAACGCGGTCCTCCAAGTGTGGTGTACGAACAGTCCGCCGCCTCCCTGCACGTTATTGTGCCTGGTAGGACCCATGATCACACAAACGCCCAAGAAGGACTCAAAATATTGTGTGATGTGGTTGGTGTCTGTGGGAGTACTTGTTTTGGTATATCCGTGCTGCCTCGCGATCGTTTCCATTAGCTTGGTCATACACAAACACCATCAGGGATTGTTCCCGACATGGGCGGACCATTCTTGCTTACACTACTCTGCGTCAATCACACAACTTGCAAACACAGAAGGAACACGCGGTACGTGAGCAGAAGAGGTGTCATTCGTCAGCGCTATGTACCATGACAACAATGCCTTTCTGGACACACTTTCATCGCACCTTTTTACCTCCGTTTCCAGTCAGGAATCCGTCCCTGTAGTTTGTCGGGATTATTAATCTACATCTACATCCATACTCCGCAAGCCACCTGACGATGTGTGGTGGAGGGTACTTTGAGTACCTCTATCGGTTCTCCCTTCTATTCCAATCTCGTATTGTTCGTGGAAAGAAAGATTGTCGGTATGCCTCTTTGTGGGCTCTAATCTCTTTGATTTTATCCTCATGGTCTCTTGGCGAGATGTACGTAGGAGGGAGCAGTATAATCCTCAGAGAAGGTATGTTCTCTAAACTTCAACAAAAGCCCGTACCGAGCTACTGAGCGTCTCTGCTGCAGAGTCTTCCACTGGAGTTTATCTATCATTTCCGTAACGCTTTCGCGATTACTAAATGATCCTGTAACGAAGCGCGCTGCTCTCAGTTGGACCTCCTCTATCTCTTCTATCAACCCTATCTGGTACGGATCCCACACTGGTGAGCAATATTCAAGCAGTGGGCGAACAAGTGTACTGTAACCAACTTCCTTTGTTTTCGGATTGCATCTGCTTAGGATTCTTCCAATGAATCTCAGTCTGGCATCTACTTTACCGACGACCAACTTTATACAATCATTCCACTTTAATTCACTCCTAATGCGTACTCCCAGATAATTTATGGAATTGACTGCTTCCAGTTGCTGACCTGCTATATTGTAACTAAATGATAAAGGATCTTTCTTTCTATGTATTCGCAGCACATTACACTTGTCTACATTGAGATTCAGTTGCCATTCCCTGCACCATGCGTCAATTCGTTGCAGATCCTCCTGCATTTCAGTACAATTTTCCATTGCTATAACCTCTCGATATACCACAGCATCATCCGCAAAAATCCTCGTGAACTTCCGATGTTATCCACAAGGTCATTTATGGATATTGTGAATAGCAAAGGTCCTACGACACTCCCCTGCGGCACACCTGAAATCACTCTCACTTCGGAAGACTTCTCTCCATTGAGAATAACATGCTGCGTTATATTATCTAGGAACTCTCCCATCCAATCACACAATTGGTCTGATAGTCCATATGCTCTTACTTTGTTCATTAAACGACTGTGGGGAACTGTATCGAACGCCTTGTGGAAGTCAAGAAATACGGCATCTACCTGGGAACCCGTGTCTACGGCCCGCTGAGTCTCGTGGACGAATAGCGCGAGCTGGGTTTCACACGATCGTCTTTTTCGAAACCCATGCTGTTTCCTACAGAGTAGATTTCTAGTCTCCAGAACTCCATAAAAGTAATTATACTCGAACATAATACGTGTTCCAAAATTCTACAAATGATCGACGTTAGAGATATAGGTCTATAGTTCTGCCACATCTGTTCGACGTCCCTTCTTGAAAATGGGGATGACCTGTGCCCTTTTCCAATCCTTTGGAACGCTACGCTCTTCTAGAGACCTACGGTACACCGCTGCAAGAAGGGGGGCAAGTTCCTTCGCGTACTCTGTGTAAAATCGAACTGGTATCTTATCAGGTCCAGCGGCCTTTCCTCTTTTGAGCGATTTTAATTGTTTCTCTATCCTCCTGTCGTCTATTTCGATATCTACCATTTGTCATCTGTGCGACAATCTAGAGAGGAAACTACAGTGCAGTCTTCCTCTGTGAAACAGCTTTGGAAAAAGAAGTTTAGTATTTCGGCCTTTAGTCTATCATCCTCTGTTTCAGTACCATTTGGGTCACAGAGTGTCTGGACATTTTGTTTTGAACCACCTATCGCTTTGACATAAGACCAAAATTTCTTAGGATTTTCTGTCAATTCAGTACATAGAACTTTACTTTCGAATTCATTGAACGCCTCTCGCATAGCCCTCCTCACACTACATTTCGCTTCGCGTAATTTTTGTTTGTCTGCAAGGCTTTGGCTATGTTTATGTTTGTTGTGAAGTTCCCTTTGCTTCCGCAGCAGTTTTATAACTCGGTTGTTGTACCATGGTGGCTCTTTTCCATCTCTTACGATCATCCTATATGTGGAACTTGTTAAACTGATTAATTGAAGAGAAAATGGTACACACATAAAAATACAACATTAAGTGTAGATAGTGACAAATCCTTATTACCTACACATCTGGAACAGATCACTTTGATAATAACTCTTTCTGAAGATCTAGGAACTGATGACAGATGAAATTGGCTGGACCCGCCCGGATAGCCGCTTCCGGGATTGGAGGAGGCATTGGGCCTCGGATCGAATTTGCCCAGCTGATCAACTACGAGCGTTGGTGTGCTGGCGAGCCCGGGCGTGGCTCTTAGGCGATTTTCCACATCCGACTAGATGAATACCGGGCTGGTACCCACGCCTCGCCTCAGTTATACGATTCGCAAACATTTCGAAAACATGTTTCTCTTTATTACAACTGTAGCGGATGTTATCAATCATGAATAATAATTTCGAAAACATTCTCACCAATTCTCATATGACGATATTAAGCACAGACAGATTGGGTTCACAAACTTCGTCCTGGGGGCAGTTGTGGCGACAGTAAGGGATCCGGGCACTCTCCACCTGTAACATCACAAAATGCAGGTTTGGTATGCTGATCCTTGAACATACGGGATAAGGCCTGCAGGAAAAAGAAGCACAAAGGTGACAGGTGAAATTTAGTATTAGCAGTGAGAGTGCTGACAGAAAAACTCAGTCAATGAAACTGTACATTGAATAATGAAAGTATTGCTGAGAAATCTACCAGGCGAGAGGTCCCTAGCCATCTGAACTTTCGGAGTTACTTAACTGTACCTCATGAGATAGAATCTTCCCATAGTCGCCGCTTTCATATAACGACGTGATTATGCAGTAATTTCAGTTACTGCAACTGGAGCCATGATTATACTTTTCATTTAAAGTATTTTCAACTTAAGCACCGTAAAGTGTTCCCTAATTAGCCTCATCTGTTGGTTCCTCAGCGATGAAAGTGGCCGTAATCGTTGGTAACAGATTGTGGCACAGTGTTAACACTGCGTTAAAGCTTCACTGAAAACGCTGCAATTCATAATAAAACTACTTAAATGAGGTGGATGCTCTAGGATAAACACACATTCTTACTTCATAATATGTATGGCAAACATAGCAGAACCCACGAATAACACGCACGCTCACAATTAGCCAGCCACATCCGGACACCAGACAATGTGTTTTTTTCGGAAACTTGTTATTTTAACACGTTTTCATATGTCAGTACGTAACTTACTTCCATCTCCCTCGCTTAGTAGTGACATATTTATGGATTACTTATTTTTCGCAACACAACTGAGGAGAGTTAAATAATCAGAAACATTTCCAACAAGGGCGTAATTATAATGAGCAATCTGTAAACATCCAGCAATTCCAGGAAAGCTTTTCAACACCGAGCCAAGGATTTCACATTCAGACAAAGTGTACAGATTATAATCTGACTTAGGGGAGGCACCTCACATTTCTTACAAATTAAAACATAAAACCACTGAAAAACCGCGTTAATCGCAAGAAATATTTATGTTACCACTGTATAATAGGTACCTACTATCGACATTGTACTGAAATAACAGAGTATTGCTTGCATTATATTTGTGTATAGAATTTGCTGTCAGGGAGCGCTATCAGGCTGGAGACAATGCAGTTGTGTACAGGGAGGTGGCGCCGCTGGAAACTTGCTAACATATGCAGAGACACTTGCAGATGATAAACGTTTGGTGCAAACATTGCTAGCTAATTCTACACTTAAAAGAAATGTAGATTAATGTATGCAAACAGTCGAAAAGACTGTTTTATATGAATGCGTGGTGTCTGTTGCTTTGAAAGAAGGGACACCACGCAGATCCCGCAGCTGTGAACACTATATGTAAATGGAAGGGGGATAGCTGCTGTCAGCTGCAGCGGAACATTAAGCGGAATCAGCTGCGTCGAGCTGCAGCAGTCAGCTGTGATCCCCCTTCCATTTATGAAAAATCTATCGTTTAATCAATGATGAGGCAATGATAGATCCGCTACCTTCAAGAATTCAAGTGTGTATGTCTTCGTGTCCGGAATAATTTAAGATTGAAATATTACATAAAACTAGATGTGGTAAAGGCGACTGCAATGTACATGAAGCCCAAGAAGCCCAAGAAAGTGTAATTCGCTAACAAAGGAGTTTAAGATGTGAATGGGTGCAGTAATTTGCACTTAAAATCCGCTTCGCTGACTAAAATTCAACCACACTAATTATACTCGGCTCTTTGTCGTGTGGGGTATGGTGATATTCGTCATTGTCAGTTCAGTAAATAGAATAGTTACACCTATTTTATTAAATATACACAATAAATAAATGCTGCAATTGTGACGGTACAATCTAATAAAAATCACTGTAGCCGAGACAAACTGTATGTTGTGGTGTTCCCCACGCATTGCGTGATGAGGTCGCAAGAACATTACACGATTTGGAATCACAAGGTGTAATTGAACGTGTGCAGGCTTCTCTCTGGGCATCACCCTTAGTAATTTTGCAAAAACCTTCCGGAAAATTGAGACTTTGTGTGGACTTCAAGGCAACAGTGAATCCACAACTAGTGACTGCAACTTTTCCTTTACCCCGCCCGGAAGATCTTTTTGACAAACTGTGCCCGGGTAAATATTTTTCAAATTTGACCTAGCGCATGCGTACTTGCAAATACCGGTGGACGCAGAATCCCAGCGCGTATTGGTGGTTAACACGCATCTTGGTTTGTATCGCTTCAAAAGACTGCCATTCGGGTGTGCATCTGCCCCTGCATTGTTTCAGCAATATTTACAAACTGTTTGTGCGTCGGTCCCTACTGCAGCAAACTATCTGGACGATATTGTGATCTCCGGAAATACGGAAGAAGAACATTTAGCCAACCTCCGAACATTATTTCAGGTCTTGCGACAAAATGGTCTTCGCTTGCGGAAGGACAAATGTGTGTTTTGCTCGGGAATTGCCATATCTGGGACATGTACTCAATGCCCAAGGCATACATCCCAGTCCAGAGCACCTCCGTGCCATACAAGACTTGCCTTCGCCGCAGAATTTGAAGCAGCTACAGAGTGTGCTGGGAAAAATCAACTATTATCATAAATATATCCCCCATGCCTCTTCCATTTCAGCTCCGCTTCATCGCTTACGCCCTAAAGGTGTGCCGTTCGTCTGGACGACGGAATGCGACCGCGCGTTTCGCCAGTTGAAATCGGCGTTACTTTCTAATACTTGCCTTACGCCATTCGATCCCCGAAGCCCCTTTTGTTGATGGTAGATGCATCGGATTTCGGGATCGGTGCTGTGCTTGCGCACAAAGATGGATCACATGATCGACCTATTGCCTTTGCGTCCAAATTGCTCTTGTCAGCGCAAAGAAATTATTCACAGATCGAGAAAGAAGCTTTGGCTCTAGTATGTGGTGTTACAAAGTTTCATGATTTCTTGTATGGTCGTCACTTTACCATCATCACAGACCACAAACCTTTGACATCGCTTTTACATCCGACAAAGCCAGTACCTCCGCGTACAGCGCAGAAATTCATTCGCTGGTCTATTTTCCTCTCGCAGTAGCGCTACGATATCTTGTATCGGTCCACTGCTAAGCACGGAAACGCGGATGCGTTGTCCCGTTTGCCTGTTGCTGAGGATAGAGCATTCGATTCTTCCGAACTTGCTTGCATGTTCATTGATTCGGAAACCGATGATGTGGTCGAATCGTTTCCAATTGATTTTCGTCGCGTAGCTAGAGCTACAGCTGCTGACCCTGTCCTTGCTACCGTTTTGCGTTTTTTTGCTACGCAATGGCCCTTGTCAAAGTCACGGATCGAGGATCCGTTGGTTCGCCGATTTTTTGCTCACAAGGAGAGACTTTTTGTACGACGTGGTGTTTTGTTGTTGCGTTCTGATAATGATCAGTTCAGGGTCGTGGTCCCACGTTCGTTACAGTCCTCTGTCTTACGGCTTCTCCACCAAGGCCACTGGGATATAGTGAGAACGAAACAACTTGCTCGTCGGCACTGTACTTGGTTCGGAATCGATGCTGCGATTACGAAAATGTGCTCTTCTTGCATGGCGTGTGCCGAACAACAATCCGCACCACCGCGGAAATTCTTTGCATGGCCAAAAGCCACTTCCCCTTGGCAACGCTTACACATCGATTTTGCTGGTCCATTCTGGAATGCTCGATGGTTGGTTGTGGTCGATTCATTCAGTATTTTTCCTTTTGTTGTCCGGATGTCTTCCCCGACGTGTTCTGCCACAATCCAAGCGTTGTCCGCTATCTTTTGCATTGAAGGCCTTCCACAGACTATTGTTTCCGACAATGGCCCACAGTTCGTGTCCGCAGAATTTCAGTCATTCTGCAAGGCCAATGGTATTCAACATCTGACGTCCGCGCCGTTTTCGCCTCAGTCAAACGGTGCCGCTGAACGTTTGGTCAGAACTTTCAAGTCACAGATGTTGAAGTTGAAAGAGTCGCATTCTCGGGAGGACGCGTTCTTGCTCTTTTTGTCCTCGTATCGCTCTCAGCCTCGAGATGGTCGCTCGCCGGCTGGATGCTTCATGGTCGCCCTCATCGAACCTTGATGTCTTTGCTACATCCGCCGCATCAGGTTCCTGTGCAGCGGCAGACACCTGCTTTTGCCCCAGGTGACGTTGTATACTTTCGCAACTATCGCGGTTCACGGCGTTGGCTCGCAGGGCGCATTCTTCGCTGTCTCGGCCGCGCTATGTATCAGGTTTTGGGGCCTCTGGTGAGGAGCGTCGGCATCTCAATCAGCTGCGCCTCTGTTGTCGCACAGGATCTGCCGCTCCCCGTCTGCTTTCAGCGACGGTGCCGTCCGGTCAGCGCCCTGGGGACCCATCTACTGGCTCGCCTCATCCCCAGGTGTTACCGACGCTGCCTCCCATTTTGCCCCATGGCGACGCGCCGCCTCCGCCGCCGCCGCCTGTTCTCCCGCCGACGTCGCCCGAAGTGGACGCGTCGCTGCAACCGCCGGGCGCCTCCCTGGGTCACGCGCCGCCGATCGCTTCCCGTGACCAGTTGTCCTCCGCCATGGAATTCTTGCCCGCTCCGGACCATCTGTCGTCTTCGCCCGTCGGGTGCTCCGACTCGATGGAGGTCGACCCTTCGGCCCCTCCTGACTATCTACGGGCGCATGCACCGCATGTTGGCGTGCACCCTGGACTAGGTTTTCAGGCGTTTCCTAGCTCCCCTCGGACCGAATGGCCGGGTGCGGGTGGCACAGCCTCGCCTGTTGTTAGGCTCCCCACCTCGTCGCATACGTCAACATGGGGTCCTTCCCACGGCGGGCGGAAGCCTTATAACACAACCGTTCGCCGATTTGCGGGGGAGGAATGTGGTGTCACCGCCAGACACCACACTAGCTAGGTGGTAGCCTTTAAATCGGCCACGATCCGCTAGTATACGTCGGACCCGCGTGTCGCCTCTGTCAGTGATTGCAGACCGAGCGCCGCCCCACGGCAGTTCTAGACAGACGTCCTAACACTCGCCCCAGTTGTACAGCCGACTTTGCTAGCGAAGCTACACTGACAAATACGCTCTCATTTGCCGAGACGATAGTTAGCATAGCCTTCAGCTACGTCATTTGCTACGACCTAGCAAGGCGTCATGACCAGTTTATATTGAGATTATATAATGTACCAACAAGAGCGATGTTCACCAATTGTGGATTAAAGTTTTCTACCAGTTACTCTTGTTTGGCTAGTCTTATTTCTCTGACCTGTTCCAGACCTCACGCCAGCCTGCGTGAGCTAAAACGCGTGCTATTCGGCTACAAGTCATAGTGGATTGGCTGTCGGGTCAGTCCACTACATATGTATTAAGAGAACTGAATTTATTTACGTAAATATCCTAAGTAATAGTCATTGGTGCATACTATGAGCCTGAACTAGAAACTGCCTCCGTATGTTTATTAATGTTCTCCACAGCGTGAAAACAGTCGCGTGTCCTTAAGGTCACACGCTGCTGTTTTTCTAATAAGTTATCAGCACAAATTTTATGTACTTATAAAGCATGGCTAATGGACAGAAATATCATAAGCAATGCGTATACAGTGCTGAAATTTCATTAGTTTTTAACCATACTTTTAACACACAGAGTTTTTGAAATCAGTTCTTACCTTACTACAGAAATAGGTCATTAATGAACAGACGTTAACCGTGAAAAAATAAGATGGGATAGCTGGAATTATGTTACCTCATACTAGGGTATACCTCATTGTCCACCTCAATAACAATTACCCAAAACTACCCGAGCCCTTCTCATTCTTTATCTATAATGGCTTCGTGTTTGTTGCAGTCATCAGTCTTCGGACTGGTTCGATGTGGCCCGCTAAGACTACCCCTCCTACGCCACAGTTTTCGTTTAAGAATAGCTCTTACATCCGTACTAAATTATTTGTTGGATGTATTCCAATCTCTGTCTTCCCCCACAGTTCTTACCCTCTACAGATCCCTCTAGTACCATGGAAGCTATTATCTGACGTATTAACAATTGTCCTGTCATTCTGTCCCTTCTTCTTGTCAGCGTTCCTCACATCTTCACCGATTCTGCGGAGAACATCTTCATTTCTTATCTCATCAGTCCACCCAATTTTCAACAACCCTATATAGCACCATATCTCAAAAGCTTCGATTCTCTTGTGTCCTTTTTCATACAGTCCATGGTTCACTTCCATATTGAGCTGGGCGTCAAACGTACCGGTAAATTCTGAGAAATTTCTGCCTCAAATTAAGGCCAATGTTCGGTATTAGCAGACTACTTTTGCCCAGGATGCTCTCTTTGCCTGTACCAGCCTACGTTTTATGTCGTCCTCAGTTCATCGTCCTCAGTTCATCGGTCATGTGTTATTTTGCTTCCAAGGTAGCAGAATTCCCTCACTCCATCTACTTCGTCGCCTCAATTTTGATGTTAAGTTTATATCTAATCACTTTTCTGCTACTTCTCGTTAATTTCGATTTTGTTCAGTTAACTCTCATATTCTAGTCTCAGCATACTGCTTATTCCGCTAAACAAGATCAGTAATTCTTCCTCGCGTTAACTGGGTATAACAATGTCATCCGCGAATTTTATTACTGATATCGTTTCACCCTGAAGTTTAAACATACTCCTGAACATATCTTTTATTTCCATCGTTGCTTCTTCAATCTACACCACGGGAAGACTCCCTTTTTAACATGAACACTTCTTTCTTAAGCCTTCCATTTTTATTGATCTCTATTCCTCCTAGTACATATTGTATATTACGCGTCTTTTCCTATTGCTTACACCAATTGTACTGAGAATTACGAACATCTTCGCGTTTATAGTTGGACAAATCCTATGAACATGTCTTAATTTTCTTAATATCTTGCTTCCATTATCAAGTATAACGACTGAATTGCCCTCTTGGGCCTTTACTTTTCCGAAAGCCACATTGATCGTCATCTAATAGATCCTCAAATTTCTTTCTCATTCTTTTCTGTATTATTTTTGTCAGTAACATTGACGCAAGAGATGTTAAGAGAGTTGTTAAGAGAGTTCCATTTAATTTAGGAGTCATATCGCTTTACTAAGTTTGTTCTCTCTTCTCTCGGCAATAAGAAGTATACATCCTGCATTCCATCAGAGTATTAGGGTATATTTGTTATTACCTATGACAGTAGTCTATGCTTTTTCACACACACACACACACAAACACACACACACACACACACACACACACACACACATACACACACACACACACACACACGCACACACACACACACACACACACACACACACACACACACACATCTTTCAACACCAATCGGAATAAATGTCTGATTGTCACTTCCCGTAATGATTTCAGGATTTCCAAAGGAACATTACTATACCTTCCGCCTTACCTGATCGCAATTTGTTCTGGCTGTAACACTGGATCCATCATGTCATCGATATCGACTCCCAATTCTTCTTCTGTCTTCTTAGAAATTCAACAAAGAATCACAGTCGAATAATAAAGCAAATGCGAATACATCTGCGATCTCAGAAAAATGAGGCACATCCAATATCACAACAATACTCGTATATTCAATATTGTTAAAAGTAAATAAGTTAATATTTTACCGTGAGTAAACATTTTCACACTGAACCTCAGAATTAATAACTTGTGAACGCTTCATGCTAGTTCGACAAACTATATATCAGCCGATAGCATTGCATTACAGCTAACTTTCCTGACAGCTACGTATTCTCTATGTATTTTATTTCTTGATTTTTTACTTTTTTATATCTTTCCATTATGCAGATGTTTGTCGGAACATCATATCCTTCACAATACCACAGCAAATGAATGTGAATGAATATTTCATATCTTGTCATACTTAGGTATCTATTTAATGAATATATTAATATTTTTGCCAGATATTTATTTAACTAGCGATTAAAACTGTTAATAAAAACCGTGGTAATTTAAAAGTGATCAGTGGCATGTTTAGCTCATACCACCATTAAGTCATTTCTGACAAGCAGGCATAAATAACTGTTTGAACAATATTCAGCTATAATCAGTTGTCATTTCACGTGACAGCACTGGCGCAAGAATTCCTGGCTCATTTATTTATTTGTAATTGTTGGGAAGGTCTGAGTATAACCGAATGTTTTAACATTTATTTATTTAGATATTGTTGAAATATATTATAAACTAATATAGAAGTGGTCAAATTGAGTCACATCTTGTCTGCAGAACTTAAGAACGATGTGTCTTTGATGTGGATAGCCTGCAGCCATCGTAAAAGCAGGCAGTAGCGAACATCACTGGAGTCAAGTGGAGATGGACAATTTTTTGAGTGGTGCGAACAAGGGAGCGGTTCTGGGCACTTTTCGTTCAGATCGTGAAGAAGACACTTTTACATTTGTTCCGGAAGAAGGAAGAGCTACCTGTGGTAACATCCGTGATTTCATCGTTTAGATAATCGATTCTGGGTGGTGAATCGCCACTACAGTAGTCTAACTTTTACCGACTGCACTAAAAATGGTTCAAATGGCTCTGAGCACTATGGGACTTAACATCTGAGGTCATCAGTCCCCTAGAACTTAGAACTAATTAAACCTAACTAACCTGAGGACATCACACACACCCATGCCCGAGGCAGGATTCGGACAGGATTCGGACCTGCGACCGTAGCGATCGCGCGGATCCAGACTGAAGCGCCTAGAACCGCTCGGCCACACCGATCGGCGACTGCACTACATCTCGTGCGTGTAAATCTGCAAATCATCATGTTGAACTTTGGAGTATTTTGAGCTGATGAATATTTTGTGTATTGTGTTCACGAACTGGATTTAGTTTCTTGCACATCTTGTACGACCGTTAAGTTTGGAGAGCCTGCAATCATTCTTGTAATGCTATCAACACAACTTTACTGCCTTTAATAATATTATTTCTGTCTATAGTATACTTAATTATCGTAGGAAAACTTTCAGTTTAGTTGAGATTTACTTTCTTGAATAACATCATTCAACATAATTGCGTGTCGTCTATGTCAATTATAGATGGAATAGAATCCTTTTTATTAATTGTATATTTATCATTCTCTAATAAGTCTTTTTATGTTATTAATTCGCAGCTGAAGACAGTGAATGGATAATTAGACTGGGTGGATCACAGGTACAAGTTATCACGAGTATTTCAGCGAGTTAGGTGCTGGGCCTGAAAGCAGGCGTGTGCGGCTCTACCAAATCGAGTGTTACCTTTAAACAGAGCCGTTCATAGCCCAGTTACCTAAGGTGCGAGCAACAACAGGTAAAGGCGCAACTGCTTAGCTCATATTGACTGCTGAGACAGCAGCTACTCTGCGGACAATCGTTAGGTAACGTTGCCACATCATCGGATACTTCCCACTGTGAGCACCTCGTCTCCTCCTGCCGTGTTAAACAACAGTTCGTTGTGCCAGCTGCTGCGCAAGCTGCTGGTGCAGATGCAGTACGATGCACCAGAGCCACATACGCCGAGCACGATGCCATTCCTTCTCGGTAGTACTACGTGGCCTTCCGGAGCCTGGTCTTCTTGCGACTGTACATTCTCGTGATCACCACTGCTGGCAGTCATGTACAGTGCCTGCCAAGTTTTTCTGCAATATCGCAGAAGCAACATCCAGTTTCTCTTAGATCTACTACGCGACCTAGTTCAAACTCAGTGATGCGATGATAATGGAGTCTTTGTCGCCTTAAAGGCGTTTTTGAATATCAGCAACTCACGACGTTCAAACTCAAAGGTAATTAACGCTTACGACCATTAGAGAGCGTATTTATAGCGAACTTGATTTGTACCCTCATAGTGGTTAATATTGCATCTGGCGCGAAATCTGAAGAGACACCATATTTCATATGTAGAAACATGCCTTCCAACTTTAGTTTATGTCGCGGAGTCCTGTTTGATGTAGCGATTTTTTCCCATCAGTGTACTTTCTGGAAGATGCTCAGCTAATCTTTTCTTTGTCCTCCTGCTCAGATCCAGCCCTGATCTTGTGTATCTCTATCTCCGAATTGCAACTGCAGGTACACCACAGACTTTGTTCCAGTCCAGACTTTGTTCCAGTCAAAAGCAATGCAATCGTCTCTTTTTTTCGTGGTTGGCATCTGTGATACCCCGTGGTTGGTTATGACGCTGTAAAACTCTACATACTCCACGTCAGTGTGTGTTGATGCACCTGTTTTGTCCATGTCACCTTCGACATTATAAGTTGCTAGTCAATCTATTTCTTGGCCGCCCTACTATAAGCACCTGACATTTGTCATTTACAAAAGCCCCCGATGTTTCTGTTACCTGGTTAATCTTAGCACCAGGTTTGCAATGCTTATAAACTGATATTTTTTACTTAGTTTTTCCTGTAACATTTGCCCTACACCTGCCGTGACTGCCACCTAACAGTAGGGCTCTATATGACATTTCTACCGATCTAGTTTTAAAGTTGTTCCTATCAGGCTTTGGACAAAAATCACGAGAATATAAATATGACAGACATGTACACTTAGCGTAAGTTTTAGATTGCAAAGACACGAAATTAATGAATAAAAAGTGCAATATTGTTTGACAATCATCTCATACAGACAGAATCAGTAAGTTATGTAGTGCACTACAATGTATCCAAAAGTGAGCTATGCTTCCCCAAGACATATACACAGTTTCTATCTTTAATAGTTGACTGCGTTAAATCTTCAACATAATACTTGTTAATGAGTAGGTTATGGAATTTTATATTTTTAAATTCTGTTATCAATGATATGAAATACAGAAAATCATATTTTTACTATCCCTGCAAGTCGTTAGACACGCGACCTGCAACTGAGTCCAGATGACAGTAACATAAATGCTACTTTCTCCAACACCCATCTGAATATCACGGCATTAAAGGTAGAGAAATTCTCCCGACATGGAGGTGTCAGACAGGCTTTCTTTTTGTGTACCATCTGAGAATGGAATTAGAAGGGCGACTCTGATACGCTACGTACTCTCCGACAAAAACCATGGTGTGGCTTGCGGAATACAGACAGGGACGCAGAATTCCGAATGAATAATTGAATCTGTTATCACCCTGTGGTTGCATAAAGTTTGCCTGGGCGGAGTGCATTCTTTTGTGCTGTTTTCAGTAATAATGCTCCTTGGATATCGTTTTCCTCAGTTTAAGGCCATGATTCACCCGACGACTACATTTTAACATTTTAATCCTACTTTGTTGTCTGCGTATTTCTTTAAACACTTATGGGACGGAAATTTGGTAGATGTGATGTACAAAGAGCGTTCAAAAAGTTTTGCGCAGTCGTCTCTAATTTTTTTATTTTTTGCAGGAGGATAATGAAATTTTTTGGGAATATACTTGGAACATTGAGCTATAAGTTGGTATATAAAAGTATATTCTTTTATTTGCAAGTGAGCCATAATGGACCGTGAAGTAGATGTCAGTTTGCGAGAACGGTTGGTGATGGAGTTCCTCTTGAAGACCGGCGATGACTCTGCCAAATCGATTGACAGGACGTTGCTCCCCGTTTATGGGGAGGACACAGTGGATCTCAGCAGTATCCAGCGGTGGTTGCAGAGGTTTAAAGAAGGTGATTTCTCTCTACTGGACAAACCACGATGCGGTAGACCATCGACGGCAGTGAGTGATGTGAATAAGGAGAATATTGATCAAATCATCCAAAATGACAGATGTATGACGACACGACAGCTTTCTGAAATGACTCGTCTGTCATTGGGTAGTGTGGAAGCACTGGTACAGAAAAATCTGTGCACGTTGGCTGCCTAGATTATTGACAAGAGAAATGAAAACGACGAGGAAGAATGTGTGTGAGGGTCTCATGAATACCTTTACTGAAGAGTGGAAACAGTGTTTTGGTGGCGTCATTACCCAGGAGGAAACATGTTTTTGTCCGAACCTGAGGGCCCCAACCCATGGAGTGGCGTCATCCGGGTTCCCCTCGTAAGAAGACTTTCACGAACAGCAGGCCGAAAGGTGATGGCCGCATTCCTCTGGGATCAGTGTGGTGCCATTTTCATTGACTTTTTGGAAACTGGCTCCACAATTAAGCGGGACCGTTACTGTTTGTCACTGAAGAAGCTGCGACGTGCCATCAAGACCCACAGACCACACCTTCAGGGACAGATCACCAGACAACACCATGACAATGCCAAACCCATACAGCCCTTATGACGCAGGAGAAAATCAGGAAAATGGGTTGGAAAATAGTTCCTCATCCTCCCTACAGTCCGGACTTGGATCCGTCTGGTTTTACCTTTTTGTTTGTCTGAAGGCCCACCTGCACTGTAAAACGTTTGATAGTGAGAAAGACCTTATTTCCTGTGTGAAGCGATGGTGTAAAAGTCAATCCGCAGAATTTTACCAAAGTGCACTTAACATCATGGAAAGAACGTTGAGCCAGATGCGTCACAGCTAATGGAGGCTACACTGAGTAGGCTCAATGTATAGGGAAATGTTCCATGTACGTTCACAAAAAATTTCATTCTCCTCCTGAAAAAAATTAAAAAATTATAGACGACTGTGCAAAACTTTTTGAACGCCCTTTGTACATATATATACAGATAAACAAATGAGTTTACTTTCAGAAAAATTGGATGATTTATTCAAGAAAAAGAGCTTCACAAATTTAGCAAGTCCGTAACATGTTGGGACCTCTGCCTCTTCTACGCAAGCAGTTATTCGCCTTGGCATTGATTGATAGGTTTGTTGGATGTCCTCCTGAGTGGTATCGTGCTAAATTCTGTCCAATTGACGCGTTAGATCGCAAAAATCCCGAGCTGATTGGCGGGCCGTACCCACAATGCTCCAAACATCCTCAATTGAGGAGAGATCCGGAGGCCATGGTGGCCAACGCAGAATTTGGGAAGAACGAAAACAACCAGTACAAACTCTCGCCGAGTGCGGGCGGGCATTGTCTTGCTGAAATGTAAACCCAGTATGGTTTGCCATGAAGGGCAACAAAGCAGGGCGTAGAATTTCGTTGACGTACCGCGCTGTACTGTAAGAGTGCCGCGGATGGCAACCAAAGGGGTCCCGCTATGAAAAGAAGAGATACCCCAGACAATCACCGATGGTTATCGGGCGTACGACTGGCGACAGTCAGGCTGGCATTCCACCGCTGTCTGGGGCGTCTCCAGACACGTCTTCAACCTGGAGTATCACTGACTGGAGTTGAATTGTTTTGGGTGATGAGTCCCGCTTCGAAACGAGCCACGAATACTAGCGAAGACCTGTCTGGAGATGCCCTGTCGTGCCACCCTGACTATCGTCCGCTATATGGAACGACAACCAGGGGTGATGGACTGGGGTGCCACTTTGTTTCATAGCAGGACACCTTTGGTTGTCATCCGCGGCGCCCTTGCAGCACAGCGGTAACTAAACGACATTCGAGTCCCTTTTTTTTCCTCTTTATTGCAAGCCCTCTGGGCTTACATTTCAGCAAGATAATGCGCGCCTGGAATACGACGTCCTAACGCGCCAGATGGTCATAATTTGTCACGATATCCCTCAGGAGGACATCCAGACACTCTATCAATCAGCGCCAAGGCGGATAACTGTTTGCATAATGGGCAGAGGTGGACCAACGCATTATTAGCTTGCTGCCGCTTTACGCCCTATTCGGATAATTCTTTCGCGGTGTGCTTTTTTTGTTTTGGACTGTATTATGTCATTTTCATTTTTCCATAACGTGTATTCCGTCTACAATAATTAACAATGGTATCTGTTCTCCTTGAACACTAATTTTAGTCATCTCCTTCGCAGAAACGTTTACGTACCAGCTGACTTACAGTCCCAACTACACTCCTGGAAATGGAAAAAAGAACACATTGACACCGGTGTGTCAGACCCACCATACTTGCTCCGGACACTGCGAGAGGGCTGTACAAGCAATGATCACACGCACGGCACAGCGGACGCACCAGGAACCGCGGTGTTGGCCGTCGAATGGCGCTAGCTGCGCAGCATTTGTGCACCGCCGCCGTCAGTGTCAGCCAGTTTGCCGTGGCATACGGAGCTCCATCGCAGTCTTTAACACTGGTAGCATGCCGCGACAGCGTGGACGTGAACCGTATGTGCAGTTGACGGACTTTGAGCGAGGGCGTATAGTGGCCATGCGGGAGGCCGGGTGGACGTACCGCCGAATTGCTCAACACGTGGGGCGTGAGGTCTCCACAGTACATCGATGTTGTCGCCAGTGGTCGGCGGAAGGTGCACGTGCCCGTCGACCTGGGACCGGACCGCAGCGACGCACGGATGCACGCCAAGACCGTAGGATCCTACGCAGTGCCGTAGGGGACCGCTCCGCCACTTCCCAATAAAATTAGGGACACTGTTGCTCCTGGGGTATCGGCGAGGACCATTCGCAACCGTCTCCATGAAGCTGGGCTACGGTCCCGCACACCGTTAGGCCGTCTTCCGCTCACGCCCCAACATCGTGCAGCCCGCCTCCAGTGGTGTCGCGACAGGCGTGAATGGAGGGACGAATGGAGACGTGTCGTCTTCAGCGATGAGAGTCGCTTCTGCCTTGGTGCCAATGATGGTCGTATGCGTGTTTGGCGCCGTGCAGGTGAGCGCCACAATCAGGACTGCATATGACCGAGGCACACAGGGCCAACACCCGGCATCATGGTGTGGGGAGCGATCTCCTACACTGGCCGTACACCACTGGTGACCGTCGAGGGGACACTGAATAGTGCACGGTACATCCAAACCGTCATCGAACCCATCGTTCTACCATTCCTAGACCGGCAAGGGAACTTGCTGTTCCAACAGGACAATGCACGTCCGCATGTATCCCGTACCACCCAACGTGCTCTAGAAGGTGTAAGTCAACTACCCTGGCCAGCAAGATCTCCGGATCTGTCCCCCATTGAGCATGTTTGGGACTGGATGAAGCGTCGTCTCACGCGGTCTGCACGTCCAGCACGAACGCTGGTCCAACTGAGGCGCCAGGTGGAAATGGCATGGCAAGCCGTTCCACAGGACTACATCCAGCATCTCTACGATCGTCTCCATGGGAGAATAGCAGCCTGCATTGCTGCGAAAGGTGGATTTACACTGTACTAGTGCCGACACTGTGCATGCTCTGTTGCCTGTGTCTATGTGCCTGTGGTTCTGTCAGTGTGATCATGTGATGTATCTGACCCCAGGAATGTGTCAATAAAGTTTCCCCTTCCTGGGACAATGAATTCACGGTGTTCTTATTTCAATTTCCAGGAGTGTATTTAGCCATTCTTAATACGAAACTCTAGCTTTTATTCCTCACAAATGGCTTTTATGACTACTGTAAATTACTCGTATTTACCATCTACCACTCTGCTTTCTCGCCCTCTTTCCCACGATTTTCGAACGCTTTCTCCATGTTAAATAGTCCCAACCCTGTTAAGCTCCACGAACGCACTCAGTATACCCTGGTTTATCTAGTCTTTTTCTCTTACGGAGCACAAAGTAAAAGCTGTTCACTGAGACTTTATACTATTTTGGCACAAAATCGATCTTCGTTTAGGTATTCTATCCGTACGGTACACTTAAAATGGAGGTGGGCTATAAATGAAATGAAAAAAAATTTCGACGAAATGTACTCAAAACGGTTAGGGACACCTGTACGGAAACAGATTACTAGCCTGTACGTCCTCATTTTTTATTAGGCGTTCAAATCAGTTTGAAACGCTTTATGGAATAGCATTAAGTTTTGTAACTCTCCTGGTGCTATGTGCCAACGCTTGGTTTCACCTTCTTCCACCTTCAGCACCAACAATAAAATGACGTAGGTGGTACTCTTCCTCTCCACAATGGGTAGCACTTAACAGTTCTATTTAAGACACAACATATCTCATAGAATACGTGTCGATCTACATTAGTAAGAATGAAGTTCTGATTTTGGTAAACGATCATTACCTCGGGATGTACCAGCAACAATGAGCTTGAGGACGATCTGTTTATAAACGTCCACTTTCTGTGAGAAGACTGTCTCTGAAGCACACCTATTAACTGCCACATAGTTCACGTCTAAACATCATGAGCAACAAATTCATTAACGTAAAATTTTTAAACCCCAATAGTATGCATAATGGTTTTGATTGTTACGAGTTGCCTTGCACTATGTAGTCAGCAATGAATCAGGGAGAATGGATGAACAATTTACAACAAAAGTTCACATACTTGTTTCCGAAACAGTTACATGAGCTGTATTTTTTAAAATTATTCCTGGTGTTAGAGCGGGAAGTTGGGGGAAAGAAAATGCGAATTTGGAATTTTTATTTCCGGATAGCACAGATGCACAAACATTAATTGTTAATTCTGCATTACGTTTTCGCTGTCTCTGTTTCACGAAGCCATTGAAACTCTTGAATCCAATTAAAAGTGCTGAGGTTCGTTAAAAGTTAAAATGGAGACTTCGACTACGAGGCCAGAAATCTTTTTGCTTTCTGGACCAATTACACGAAATCTCACTCCAGAGTGGAGTTCGTGACACACAATGCGCCACTAACTTTGCTCATATTTGTAATAAGGTCCTCATCTTTCCCATTAGAGAGCCGCCGCTCTTAACAATACGGAGGCTTCCAGTGTCTGGCTATACAGCGAAGTCTGATACAGCTACGCATGGGAGGTGCAGAAATGCCCTTGAGGACGTCCAACATTTATCACTTTGCTGTGAATCACCTTCTTAAATCACCTTCTCCACGATCTCTTCAGTCACAAGCTTAGACTATGTGAATGGAAAGTAGATAGTGATAGTCATTGTGGTGTTCTGTAACAAAACAAAGACCAAAACGCTGAATTTAAAAAATTGGTGTTGCTCGCCAAAATATTAGGACATGTAACATGCAGTCAATTACGTTTTTGGCTCACATCCTTGTAACAACATGTTTTCAGGGTTTGTTTTCATCGATTTTACTTATAAACTGACAATTGAAATACACGAATTTGTGTATGTACCACAAAATGTTCTTTTATTATGTCTGAAAGTAACATAAAAAATTTTCACAGTTCTATTATTTTTTATTGAATTGCAAAAATAGTTCGTTTTTTCTGTGAAACAGATACATATTTTACATTTAGTGGGCTGCAATAAATGTGAAGCTTCTTACGCCCAGGCTACTGTTCTAGGTTTTCTCCACCATCTTTGGTAGATGCATGGCATCCTTACACGATTTTTGATGTTCTGTGGCGTTTCCTCATTAGATCTGCATTATCTTCTTATTCACTCTTTTGTCTCATTCTCATTTTTCGATAGCATAGGGTATATTTATTAGAGCGTATTCTAAACTCTTACGTGTTCAAAATTATTAAAAACATGCAGAAATTAAATTTATTTCTCGGAGCCATGCTGGCACTGCGAAAAACAGCTTACTTCAAGCATATACTGAAACCTACTGGGAACTCGCAGAAACGAAAGCAAGTGATGCAGTAAATGGCATAAAGTATGGATGTAAGACCATGATCCATCGAATGGAAGGCAGCATGTTTGTGTGCTACTGGGTGTTGTGAACATTAAGGTCATAATGTGTTTGTTGTGGTTGGATTTCTGTAAATTTTGGAACTATGTCTGTCTGTAGTGATATCTATGTTAAGGTCTAAGAAGTTAACGGAATTTTCACCTGTCCCCATGGAGAACTGCATGTTTTTGGTTTGTGAGTTTAGATGTTCCAGGAAATGTTCAGGTGTCTGTTGGTTCCAGTTCACACACACAGTATATCATCTACATATGTGTACTAATAATTTATATTATCAGTGAGAGGCTAAATCAGTAAGAATTCTTTTTCTAAATGAAATTATAATGAAATCCAGAGCTTTAGCTGCTTGGAGGCGTTGATAAATATCAAAGGGGACAGTTGAAAAATGTGTGCCCCTACTGGGACTCGAGGAGGTCCCGGGTTCGAGTCCCGATCGGGCACACATTTTTCAACTGTTTCTATTGATATTTATCAACGCCTGTAAGCAGCTAAAGGTCTGGATTTCATTATAATTTCATTCTTCGAGAGCTGCAAGATCACCAATGGTATCTGTACAGATACCAGCTTCATATTTTTCGAAATGGTCCATGAAGATTTCTGCTAAAAGAGACCTGGGGGGAGACCACATTGCCAAGTCATCTAGCAGCTTGTATACAGTACCTACGACTTGAAAGTAATTTTGTTGTAAAAGTGCCTGGGTGGCTAGTTTTTAGTATAGTATTTATGTTAAAAGATCCTCTTTTAGCAGAAGTCTTCATGGACCGTTTCTTAACACAGTTCCTACAGAATAAACCTCTCAAATATTGGTACACATTTGTAGGTGATGTACTGTGTCTGTTGACTAGAACCAACAGTCAACTGAACATATTCCTGGAACATCTAAACTCACAACACAAAAACATACAGTTCACCATGGATATAGATGAAAAATCCATTAACTTCTTAGACCTCAACGCAGATATCGCTACGAACACACATAGTGCCAAAATTTACGGAAAACCCTCCACAACACAGACTTTAACACCTTAACGTTCACAACACCCAATAGCACACAAAAATGTTGCCTTCCAATCCATGTTACATCGTCTTACAATCATACGAATGTCAAAACAGAATTTTCAGGCCGAATTAGACACCATTAAACGTACTGCATCAAACAGTGGCTACACCCCTGAATTAACTGACAATATTTTACACAAATAAAAAGAAGAAAAATGTTACACTATGTGTATGGCCACTCTGCATCAACAGTCATATCTAAAAAAACAACTGGTGTACTATTCCGTATTTAGGAAGGCTATCCGACGAACAAGTCAAAACTTCAAATCCCGCAATTACAAAACTTCATTTTACGTAAGAGGAATTACAACTCATATCCTGTTCAACAGCGAAGGCAAAACAGATTTATTAAGTAAGGGTGGTGTTTACAATATCACTTGCAATGAATGCAACGAACTGTATATTGGTCAGACAGGCAGCGCAATAACAACTACACCGACTGAATCAGAACGCAGCAAGAGATTAAATACGTCAGACACCACCTTTGCCGAAAATGTGCTGATATCAAGTACATTCAGAAGTACTACACATAGCCAACAAAGGAAGAAAACTAAGCTTGTCAAAGCACTTGAGGTATACGGATATTTAGCTCAAAATCAGCAGGTGGTTCTGAATAATCAATTACGGCTGAGCACATCTCCTTTTTTAAGCTTCACATGATGTAATCAACCAGCCACATAACTACAGGCCGCCACAGTGACACAGGGAGCTACAAAAAGTTAAAACACAATAGAATTTCCTGTTCCTTAACCTGCTTACTCCACAAACTTCAACAATATAACTTGTAATATTGTATTGCTGTGTATTTTGACTATGTACTGTGCTTAATATTGTCCATTGCACAAATGAATTATTTCCAGTGTAAAACATCTTTGTTTCACAACGTAAGTTAGTAGGCTCACTACGATAATTCCAAACCATTGTCACGACTTCTAGAACTAGGGCATCTAACCTGCAATACTGTAAGATTATGTATTTTAATTATTGTATATAATGCTGTCCACTGCCTAAAGTTTACTTTACGGGGTTGAAAAATATGTTTCTTGCGCCACACACATGAAGAGTGGTCAGTTTAACAGTTTCTCAGCCAAAGTCAAGACCTCAAAAAATTTAAAATTATATGCATTAGCCTATAATATTATGTTGTTTAATTATTTATTGTACTTAATACTGTCTGTTGTATAAAGTGTAAACTGTATGTAAGTGATTATATCTTTGCTTATAATATTTGGTTACCTAAGAAAATTTGCCCGTTTCAGACGCTAGTCAGTTGTTTCCTGAAGATGGCCTAATAAGCTGGAAACTAGTTTGAAGTAAATAAAAATATGTAGAACAAAACAGTGTATTGTTATTCAACCTTAAATTAAATAGTAAACATTAGAGTGCTTTCGTGAACATCACAGCATCTGGAAGGCATTTCCGTGCGTTTCCCTGGCCTTAAAGAAGTATGGGATGTGTTAGAAGAGTGACAACACTGCGAGAGATCTGGCAACGCTGTGTTGTTCCAAATATGTAGACCGGTGTGATAATGCGTTCCAGATGCTCAGTCAGAGTTTCAGCTCTGTATAGTCACCAAGTGATTTTTGAGAGCGTCATCAGTGAAGCTGTGCTTTTGTTGCATGTTACGAAAATGGAACGGTGGAATTTACAGCAACGTTAGGCCATAAAGTTTCTGTTAAGCTTTGGGGATCCGCGAGTGTGACTTTTGAAGAGTTAGACCAGGTGTATGGGGAACATTCCTTATCAAGAGCACAAGTTTTCGCTGGCACAAATCATTTTTGGAAGACTGAGAACACGTTGAAGTGATCTTCAGAAACCACGAAACGTCGAAAGAGTGCATGCTCTTGTGAGATGACACCGACGTTGAACAGTGAGCATGACGGGTGACCTGTTAAACTTAAAAACATTCACCGTACATCAAAATTTGACCCAATTTTTCCAAATGCTGAAGGTTTGTGCCAAAATGGTGCCAATAAACCTCTCAACGGAGCTGGACAACTGGAGGAGAGTGTGTGTTAACCTTCTTGAGAGGACTGCTGATGGCCACAAATGGTTCAGTCGTGTGAACACACATGATGAATCCTGAATTTCTGAGAACGATTCTGAGACAAAGCGGCAGACTGAGGAGTGGCACACTAGACATCTCCTCAACCTAAATGAACTAGAATGAGCAAATCAAAGATCAAAACAATGCTGATTTATTTTATTGACAATAGGGGTATCGTACATAAATAACTTAGTCCTCTGGAACAAACTGACTTTGAAATGGTCATGGAAAAGGTGAATTGGGTGAGACCAGACATTGCAGACAAGAAGATGCTGCATAATGACACAGCCCCATGTCAAACGACCACTTCCATCACCGACTTTTTGTCCACAAAAGGCATTCTTGTTGTGAAACAGCCCGCTATTCATCTGATCTGAGTCCTTGTGACTTTTTTATTTTCCAGAAATTGTAAAATTACTTTTAAGTCATTTTGTATTTCTGTAGAACATTGAACAGAATCTGACCGACATGTTAAAGGCGCTACCACCTGCAGCCTTTCAGCGCTGCTACCAAGACGGAAAAAACGTTGACGTACAGCTGCCGAAGGGAATTATTTTCAAGGGAACAATATTTTTGTTTAAAAATATAAAAAAACTTTCGTAGATAAAAAAATCAATCTCGTTACTTTTCTCACACACTACGTATTTGATCCAGTAATACGAAACATGTGGCCTCGTTAATGTAACTTCGTTTTTTTTTACACGTTTCGAACCACCAAGCAGCAAAGTATGTGATGTGAAAATACTGTTCTCATATTCGAACATTTTCCGTAATACGGATTAACAAAACTGATGTTCCATCTATGCCCTCTTCCAGAAAATGCTGAGAACGTATTTTGCTACGTCTGGACGTTTTGAAATATTTCCTTCTCACAATATTCAACCAGAGCGCTCTTCGCGTTATATTGATAAGAAATTTAAAGTCAATTTACAGAAATAAAACCATCCAGTGAAAATAGCCAATGCAATTAAAATTCACGTATATAAAAGAAAATATCGATCGAATGAGTTCACTTAAAAATGAAATGTGGTTCTTCTACTCTTTAGACTATAACAAGAATGACTACTATATCTATAAATGGTGCAAGCTGGCATTTTTTGTCGAAATACTTCCAACAGAAGCTAACACGGCAAATGTCGGCTGCAAGTTTATGACGTCACAACGGCTTCATGATGGCAGTGCTGTCAAATAGCATCTGTGGCCGATCGAACTTAACGACGATGTGTGTTATTGTTTTAGTGGAACGCAAAATTCAGTTCTTACACCATGACAACGATTTATCTGAAATTCAAATTAGGCAGGCTCAATGATCCTGCGATTGATTAGCGTCATTCTGTCAGTCATGCCATCTATGGTATATAGTGCGAACATGTGGCATCACTTTAATCACATTAGATACGAGTACAACAGACAGTTTGCGATTTCATGACTCGGTAGCAGAGCTTGAAACACTGAGTGTGAGTTTGGACATTCTACGCGATGGATGTAACAAGAGCAGAACAGCAAGCTTATGCGAAAATTGCCTTTCTCACTGGCAGAAATGCTGCTCTGTGATCACGAAGGTCATGCTCATTCTGGCGTACGGCAGCACATCCTGGACTGTCACATCATTAGGGACGGCCTACTATCAATGCCCAACACTACCGCTACTTTCTACTGTACCATCTGATATGTATACGTCGGCGAAAACGTCCGCGATTGCTGGTAGTGTATTCACACTCCATGATACCACTACAGCCCACCCTGTGTACAGCGATGGAGTGGGAAATCCTCCCCACCCCTTCTAAACACCGTACCTCATTCCACGCGACTTCGACCTAATTGCAGCACTGAGGGTGGGAGGCGCTTTGAAAACAGGGCCTCACGACATTTCAGCGACAAGTGGTACACATTGATGGCAATGTCAGTGGGAGTCAGTGCCTTCTCCATCGCTGGAAACACTGGGTGGATGCAATGGGAACTATTTTGAAGAACAGTATTTGTTTTTGGTTCATTTTTGTTCCATTTGAACTTTTGCACAATAAATTTACAGAAAGTTCCACGGCCTGCATTTCATATGAGTGAGGTCAAGTTGCTCTCCCACCTATTTTTCGCATAAGGAAAATTATTAAAGCTTTTATTACAACCTGGCGCACCTTAGGCAAGACTCTAGAAAGTTAATGGCCTAAGCAGACATTGATGGAGCCTGGTAGGGTGCTAAAAGCATGAGGTATTTTTATGATTCTTAGCCCATAGAAAAAGCTTGTTGTGAGTTGAAAGCAAGTGGCGGCGAGCCCATCCCTTAGCAAATCTTGCCGGACAGGCCCACAGCCATACAGGCCCCTCGTCGAGACAGGACTCCATCAGAACAATGCCGAGCTACCTGCCACAGTGCCAGCAGAAGCCTGGACTTGGGCGAAGGGAATACATCTATACAGTGGAGCTGTAAACCAGGCATTCTGAGCAGAGGCACACATAATAAAACTTCACAAGTTTTCGTGTTTGCCGATAATGCAAATATACCAATGAACCACTTTTCGGGCGGCCTCGGTTGTCTGCTAAAATCCGGCGTCTGAGGAACGTTTGGATGGTTGAAATGGCTCTGAGCACTATGAGACTTAACATCTGAGCTCATCAGTCCCCTAGAATGTAGAACTACTTAAACCTAACTAACCTAAGGACGTCACACACATCCATGCCCGAGGCAGGATTCGGACATTCGACCGTAGCGGTCGCGCAGTTCCGGACTGAAGTGCCTAAACGTTTGGACATAGGATCTTTATTACCCCTGATAGCTATGACTAACAAGCTCCAAGGTACAGGCGATTTAGATAAATATCTTTGAAATTGTATCTGTTCGCTTGTTCCCTGAGAAGCGACATGATGTTGGAAAAAAATCATTCCTTCTCCCTGTGGGAAAACTTAAAAAAGCCCGTAATTGGCGGCTACTTTTTTTTCAGAGTGGCAGGTCTCTTAACTCTTGCCCTGGTTCGACATGAGTTGGTGCTGTCGTGTGGGAGGGGAGATTCAGCTCAAGACAGTGTGAAAGGAGTGTCGTTCATGCAGTTTGCGGGCAAACGGAATTTTATTTCTGGCTAGGTGCGAAGCACTCGGGTGCGGTACTTCGGTCTGATAAGCACTTCTGGTCGAAGCTCTGGCATGTGTGGTTGGTACTTAGGACCTGCCCTGAGACTGACGTCACTTGCAACTGCTTCTGACTGGGGAGCCTGTGGTGAAGTTCTTACTCTACCGACAGTGTGACTTCAAACATCTCAGACTACTCGTTTGCCGAGGGCACACTTATTCGTTTTTGGTTTACCAGTCTTGACGTTTGGTATCCTTGTATTCTCTGTCGTATAAGTGAGCCAAATTGGTCCTTAGTATGACCAGTGAACGGGTGTGTCACACACTGAAATCTACTTTGATTTCACGGCTCTGGTAGAGAGTAAATTGCGATGATTCTGCCTGATCGCTGACCGTGAGATTTTTGCATTTCTTTCGTGGCCGCGATCAATTCACGGGTGCCGCATCCACGTTTCACATCCGCCGCACACATCGCGCCAGCTGCAAGTCACGTCACCACACGAACTAAACAGGATAACGTACTGCCGCTCCGGCATTGTCAGGGCGTACAGATCTCAATCGCCACCTGCTCTCAGCTGCACCTATGTAGAGAAAATTCAGTAGATCCAATCAACCAAAATCTTCTGAGTGTCAGATCAATTCAGCTTGCGTTATCCTCATTTTTAGGACCAGAGCACTTGACTCACTGATCACCTTGTTAAACTGTGTGTGTCACCCATGATCCTTGTCCAGTGTAGTCTTAAATTACCTGTTAGTTGTTTACAGTACTCAATCAACAACTTGTTTAGCAATATTTATGTCTGTTTTTGAAAAATAAATGTTGGTAGTACACTAAATTTTGCCTACTTTCTCAGTCAATTAAATAGTCCCACTAGAGTTCCCTTTCATTGTGGCTTCCCATGCCAGGATCTCAGATTGATAACACCTTCTGTTACCTTCAGATCGCGTTGCCTGGCGTAGTCATTCAATTTGACGTCACTTGCGCAGAATTTTAATTGATGGCACCTTCTGTGATCGTCAGATAGTAGATAGTATTGCCTAATCAAGTTTCTGTTTCCCATGTTTAATGTGATGCATTGGGTAGAGTAGAATCGAGTTGCTGGCGCCTAGACATAGTACTAATACTTAATTATTGTATGTATGTATTTTCATGTAGTCGTTGTGACTTCTGTTTCGCTTGATTTATGAAACAAAGCAGTAGGCTCTGCCAAATTTATCGACTCTTAGACAATGTGTCTAATAGTGTATTTTAATACGACAATATGCCATCTTATGCAATTTATACCACTTAAAACACTTGATAATGGCACTTTGAAGCCGAAATCATGATTGTGAAAGGTTAAATTTAACACTGTAAATAAATAACAGTCTAATGGCGGTCCTGACTTCAAAGAAATATAATATGACTGTGGCTTCACATTGTGACAAAATTATTAACTGTTACATTAAATTACCTTTATGTTTCCAGCAACTGCTCATCGGTAGACGCAGCGATTCAATCGAAGCTTTCAAGAGCGCTCTGTGCGAACTCGATTACGTGAATGAAATTGACAACTCGCGGGAAAGAAGTAGAAATAGTGACCGTAAATGGCCAGATTCGCCAGAGAGGAATGACGATGGACGAATTGGGGGAAAACATCGGTCGAATCGAAACCAAATTTGAAACTTTAATGGCAATAACCAGCCACCATGGGGAAGTAGAAGAAGGCGAGGAAATTGTAATCATAACAACAACAACAACAACAACAGGCGAAACAGAAATTGGAGAGAGCAACAGAATTCGAACCAGGACCAACAGGATTCTAGGGACCAACAGCAAAGCAATAGCAGGACATACAACAGTCAAGATGAAGGGAATAACCAACGTAGCGAATATAAGGAATTGAGGCCATCTAACCCATCCTAGGGGTCATGCAGAAAAAATTCAAACAGGAATTGATACACAGCCGTTGCGGACTCAGCTCTAAACAATGCTCCAGGAACTATCGGAACGAGCGATATTAACCTGTTAGAGTAAGAAGATACAAGAAAACTGCTACGTGAAGAAGGTGCAGTATATAAATATTCTTGATGCAAGAACCATTTAACGTAATTTAATGTCGATATTGTGTTGCTTAGCATAATTTTCCATTTGTTCTATTTCGGTGTCGTACAATATCACAAAATCTTATTTTTCATCGGTCACATTGCTTGATGTGCCAGAACAATATTGTGAGTGCTACTTATCATAGAAACAACCGAAGCACAAATTTTCGCAGCACCACGAGCATTTTATGAAAGCAACCGTCTTGCAGGAGCACGGTTTCTTCATGAGCGAAAGAGGGATTTCTATTTCATCTGCTCATTTCGATGCGAACCATGGGTATCTACTCATGCTTTCAAAATTAGGTGCGCTGAATTGATGTAGGATTAGAGAATGTAATTTTATCGAATATTCCCTAGAAGCGATCTCTCTATTGTCTTTCATCAAGTCGGGAGCATTCTGAATAATTTTCGTGAAGATTTTCACCTGTCGGTAAAAATAAACATCGCAGGGCTGGCAATAAGGAGTGCACTTTGGTGGGACCACTTTTAGGGTGCAGGTGCTCGCTTTCCTTTCATCAGTGAATAGATGATCGTATAAAGTTGAATCTGTTTGCCCTCCCCACGAATCGATTATGTACAGAACATTTTTCTGTCCCACGTACGGAAGAATTACAGAACGCAAAAATTATTCGTACAACAGTTTCGTGAAATTCCCAGATTTCCTACAGGACACGAGTACATTTCTGTATTTGCCAGTTAATTCGTCTACTAGTTTTTGAACGCTAGGACCAAATTTTCCAGACGGTTCTTGTATACATAAAGAAAAACATATAGGAGCAGGATCCGAACACGGTACATCCAGCACAGTAACCATGGACTTCTACTGCTGCGCTACGCTGACTTACTCGGAATATAAACTCCTCGAAATTGAAATAAGAACACCGTGAATTCATTGTCCCAGGAAGGGGAAACTTTATTGACACATTCCTGGGGTCAGATACATCACATGACCACACTGACAGAACCACAGGCACATAGACACAGGCAACAGAGCATGCACAATGTCGGCACTAGTACAGTGTATATCCACCTTTCGCAGCAATGCAGGCTGCTATTCTCCCATGGAGACGATCGTAGAGATGCTGGATGTAGTCCTGTGGAACGGCTTGCCATGCCATTTCCACCTGGCGCCTCAGTTGGACCAGCGTTCGTGCTGGACGTGCAGACCGCGTGAGACGATGCTTCATCCAGTCCCAAACATGCTCAATGGGGGACAGATCCGGAGATCTTGCTGGCCAGGGTAGTTGACTTACACCTTCTAGAACACGTTGGGTGGCACGGGATACATGCGGACGTGCATTGTCCTGTTGGAACAGCAAGTTCCCTTGCCGGTCTAGGAATGGTAGAACGATGGGTTCGATGACGGTTTGGATGTACCGTGCACTATTCAGTGTCCCCTCGACGATCACCAGTGGTGTACGGCCAGTGTAGGAGATCGCTCCCCACACCATGATGCCGGGTGTTGGCCCTGTGTGCCTCGGTCGTATGCAGTCCTGATTGTGGCGCTCACCTGCACGGCGCCAAACACGCATACGACCATCATTGGCACCAAGGCAGAAGCGACTCTCATCGCTGAAGACGACACGTCTCCATTCGTCCCTCCATTCACGCCTGTCGCGACACCACTGGAGGCGGGCTGCACGATGTTGGGGCGTGAGCGGAAGACGGCCTAACGGTGTGCGGGACCGTAGCCCAGCTTCATGGAGACGGTTGCGAATGGTCCTCGCCGATACCCCAGGAGCAACAGTGTCCCTTATTTGCTGGGAAGTGGCGGTGCGGTCCCCTACGGCACTGCGTAGGATCCTACGGTCTTGGCGTGCATCCGTGCGTCGCTGCGGTCCGGTCCCAGGTCGACGGGCACGTGCACCTTCCGCCGACCACTGGCGACAACATCGATGTACTGTGGAGACCTCACGCCCCACGTGTTGAGCAATTCGGCGGTACGTCCACCCGGCCTCCCGCATGCCCACTATACGCCCTCGCTCAAAGTCCGTCAACTGCACATACGGTTGACGTCCACGCTGTCGCGGCATGCTACCAGTGTTAAAGACTGCGATGGAGCTCCGTATGCCACGGCAAACTGGCTGACACTGACGGCGGCGGTGCACAAATGCTGCGCAGCTAGCGCCATTCGACGGCCAACACCGCGGTTCCTGATGTGTCCGCTGTGCCGTGCGTGTGATCATTGCTTGTACAGCCCTCTCGCAGTGTCCGGAGCAAGTATGGTGGGTCTGACACACCGGTGTCAATGTGTTCTTTTTTCCATTTCCAGGAGTGTACATAATGTTACGGGTATACATAGCGCGCAATGAACTTCAAAATCGAGTTTCTCAAAAACCAAGGCCAGTCCCTAAAAAACTGGATAGCCAGGTACTCAGGGTAAGTGCCTCTACAATATATATGAAGCGCATCAAAATCCGTGATTTACAGTATGGAGGGTCCTCTTGTAAGACTCGTGGTGTTATGAGCCATCGCCTGTCGTGCGGTGTAGGCTGTATCGTGGTGGAATTTTGCCAGCGCCATGTGAGCGCCGTCGGCGAAGTATTGTGTTTGGAGAATTAGGATGGGCAAGTGCAAGTCATGGTAAAATGACAAACCTCTGACTCGGAAATAGGAAGCAGAAACGAAATGATGGACCATGGATGAGACATATTTGAAAAAATATATGTATTTATATGATGCAGTAAGCTTGTGTTCGATTTCAGTAGCAGCGCTCCTGACAGAGGAGACAGGAGGCATACTTGTACTATGTAAAATTACGTGTACATAATCATAAATGCATAAAAGATTTCAGGCAAATCACCAGCACCTGAGTGAGTAGACGCACTTCCTGACCACTTCAGCATCAGCAGACAACACCTCTGGACATCGAAAAATGGAAGAGGAGTATACAAGGAATAAAATGCATGAAATTTCGCTTCGGTAGTATTAGCAAAAGCATAGGGCAGTACAATAAGTTAGTATTTAGTATTGGGAGAAGTCTGCACGTTTGGTGGAGGTATAGAGGTAGCGCCAGCGTAAAATGAGGGTGCGTGACAAGAGTACAACTAACCAGAAACTAACAAAAACAAGTGCACATACAAACAATGACACCTCACACCATATAATTTGCGTCTTTACAACATTAACAGGGCCCTGCAGTCACTAAATTTATTTTTGGATTTGCGTCTTTAGTAATAAATAAATATATTAAGTAAAAAATTTTTCTCTTCATCATTATTTTCTTTTCTATAAATTGATTATATCGATGTAATGACATTTGTGAGAGAATATGGCGTTTGACCACACTTGAGGATTGTGCAGACTCCAGAACCAACACAACAGACTGGACGCCACGGCCCACGCCAACCAGCAAAAGGGGAGCGGAGCAGGCAGCCGTAATGAGTCAGCTGTAGCAGCCCAGTTGAGGGGGTCGGACCAACTGCTGCGACAGAACCGGCTGCTGCTAGCTGACGTGCCTACGTCATGCAGCCCCCGTGGAGGCAGCACGTCTCAAGCCAGTGCAGACAGTGGGACACCACCTGGCGCCTGCAACAAAACGCCTAGTGGCCAACGACCCACCAGGTCGCTAATCGAGAGACAAGCGAGTCACGTGCCATCACAGTTGACTCGTGCACTCAGCCTAACCAAATCAGCGGGGTGTCGACAGGGACGTGTCCAATAGACAAAAGGCGAGCTAATCCGATGTCCCATGCTGGCAGGCACATGTTTCAATGTAGAGGCGAGCGGGAAGAGTAGAGCTGTCCCATGTCCCACTAATGCTGAATGGATTCCTATGTGAGGGGGCGAGTTGCACATAAAATGCTACGCTGTTACACCAGTCCCTGATGGCTGACTGCTGCATGATGCGGATGATGCCAAGGGTCCAGCTGCGGTTCAGAAGCTGCCAAGGATGCTGTATGCTGCCCAGACACCACATGCTGCCAGAGACGAGAGAGGACGCCAGAGGCTTCTGCCACCACTTCCTCCACGTCATGCACTCTCACGCAAATTGCTGTTCTTCAGTCCTGCCAGTCATGGTTTGTGAATGTGCGTAAGTGCCATGTTATCGTGTGACATTTCCAATTGTAAAATTTGTCTCCCGAGGGACCCCTGTGGAGGGAACGATAGGATATTTTTCTGTCATATCATTATGTAATATCTTTTTGAGTTTTCGTATGTATCAATTAAACTGTCTTGACTGTGAGGTCTATGTTTTTCTGCACATTTATTAATGCTTTTGACACTGATTATCTGCCTGTATTTGTTTTCTTGTTGTAGAAAATAATACACAAATTTACACAAGTTAGGTAATAAGACAAACAGATTACATATGTGATTCCTAGTTCACTGAGAATTTGAAAATGTAGTTTGATGACTGTGACCAAATGAATGATAGAGCAGAGGTAAATCAATAAGCAGAGAACAGTTCATACTCCAGGACATTGTAGATGATTAGGGGTATTAGACATCTCTGACCTCAGGATATGGTGTCAATGGGAATATTTCTTTGCTGCAAGGCCTTTTACCTCCATATCAAATGTTTATCAGAAGTCTGTGATGTAGCAATGACCCCTGAGTCGAACATAATTCATACTACTCACAGCAATGTTTGCATGTACTCTTGCTGGCTTGCAGCTTCATGTGAGTGAATGACCCCTGGAATAAATGAGGTCAAGCTAGGATGTGTTTTAGCCATGGGCAATCCAGACTGGCAATGTTCCATTTTTCACATATATATATATCAGTTATCAGGATGAGATTCCCTTACCATTTTCAATAATTCCTTGTGGTTCATACTGCACTAAACAATATTGAAGTGAGACACTACCCATGCAGAAATCAACAGCGGTTAGAGGGCTGTGAGAGAGGATAAGTTACTCTCTCACCTATTTTTCACATACGGAAAATTATTAAAGACAGAATTACAACATGACTCACGTTGAGCAAGACTCTAGTAACTTTGTGGCCTGAGTCTAGTAGGGCGCCAAGAGCATGAGATATTTTTATGATTCTTAGCTCATAGAAATGGCTTGTTGGGAGTTGAAAGCATTTGGCAGCGACCCCATCCCTTAGTAAATCTTGCCAGACAGGCACACAGCTGTACAGGGCAGACAGGGCAGCCCCTCATCAGGACAGGACTCCAGCATAACAATGCCATGCTACCTGCCATGGCACCAGGAGAAGCCAGGGCTAGAGAGACAGTGTAAGGGAACGCATCTATACAGTGGAGTTGTAGACCAGGCATTCTGTGTAGAGCCACATATAATAACAATTCACAAGTTTTTGTGTTTGCCGATAGTGTAAATACGCCAGTGAACCACTTCCCTGGCTGCCTCAGTTGAATAAAAAAATCTGGCATCTGAGAAACGTTCGGAGAAAGAATCTTTGTTACACCTCATAGCTACGAATAACAAACTCCAAGGCACAGGCGATTTAGATAAAGATCTTTGAGATTGTATCTGTTTGCTTGTTACCCTGGGAAGGGACATGATGGAGGAAAACAATCATCCCTTACCCCTCTGCGAAAACGTATAAAGCCCATAATTGGCGGTTTCTTTTTTTTTTTCAGCGATGCTCAACCAGGATGCCAGACATGGTCGTAGGCCTTTTCGAGGTCGAGGGAGACAAAAATGGCGGAGCAATGGGAGTTAAGCTGGAGAGCGAGGAGATGAGAGAGGTGTTGGGGTTGGTCATCGGCAGAGAAGGAAGGTCAAAATCCACATTGGGTGTTGGGAAGGAGGTGGTTCCAGCAGAGTTGGTGGTGGATGCACCGGATTAGAATGAATTCCAAGAGCTCGCTGAACACCGAGAGAGACATATAGGACGATAGGAAGAGGCATCAGATGGAGGCTTGTTGGGTTTGGGGAACATTAGGATATGGGAGGTTTTCCACAGGTCGGGGTAGAAGCCAGTGGCGAGGATGACGTTGTAGAGGGTAGCAAGGACTGCAAGGAAGGAGGGAGGGCAGTGTTTGAGGTGGCGGTAGGTAATGCGGTTGTGGCTGGGAGCAGTGTTGCGTTTAGTGCGGAGTATGAGGCTGATGTCCTGTGTAGTCTTGGGAGTGTTAAGTTCAGATGGTGGTATGTGGCCCAAGTACTGGAAGCTAGGAGCAAGGGGAGGAACAGAGGTATTCGTATGATCGATAACGACAGGGATGAGGGAATAATAAAATTGGGGATCATCTGGTATGGAAAAAACATCGGAGAGGTGAGAGGCAAAGTGGTTGGCCGTACTGAGGTTGTCAGGAAAGGGACGGTCATCAAGGAGGAGAGGATACTGTGAGGTGGGGCGGTGTCCAGTAAGGCGGTGGAAAGCAGACCAGTAATTGGAAGAGTTTATTGGGAGCGTGGTGTTGAGTTGAGTACGTGTCTACCGCCAGGCGCGGCGTTTCTTCGCAGCATGCTGAGCTTTTTTTTTTTTCTTTATTGTAATTTTTATCACCTTACACAAGGCGGTCTGTCAGCAGCTGAGTACGCCGCTCTTCAGCCTTGAGATTTACAATAAGTAATAAATAGAGGGGACACAGAGAATACAATCAAAAATGGTGGGCAAAACAATATAGACACCAAAAAAAAAAAAAAAAAAAAACACGGAGCCGTTCACGCCTGACGAGAAAACATCACTGACACTAGTGGACACGGCGCACAGAACAGGGATGATGGCGATGGTACACGTGAACAGTGGCGGTGTTTCGGCGAACAAACACTTAACACAAACGAAGGCACACACACGAGACACTAATGGCGATGACCTCCGGCGCGCGAATGTTCACTGAGCGTGTGCGAGTCCGGGGACCTGCCAAGAGAGGAGGAGGAGCATGCTGAGCGACAGGCAGGCACTTAAGTACTATATCGAGGAGGCCGCCATTGGCCGCTGCAACCACGTGTTCCACTGTGGCGCCCTCACACAAAATGCGGGCCAGGAGGCGCGCGCCGCCACAGCTTACGGCGCGATGGTACAGAGACCTCCATGGGTCTTCGACGTCCATGACGTCTGGCGGGGATTATTCAAATTCAGCGGCGCGCGGTACCAGACAAAGGGTCGTTCCAGTGAGGATTTCGATACATATATTTCTCTTTCGGGTTGTCTTTCGTTAAATGAAAGAACAAATACCCCTTTCTAACTTACGTTTTCTGCCATAAGGGTTAGGGGCTATTCGCTGAATCCATGGGACATATCTGAGCAAAACGGTTGCCTATGATCCAAGTTCACATTTTACGTCAAGTACGCATTTTGGAGGGACTCCATTCTTCCTTGTAGCTCTGTAGGAAATTGGGAAATCAAAGGTTCTCACACCTTGGGGATAACTGTGTGTCCAAGATGAATAAATGAAATGAAATGCTGCGAAATAAAATAAATATGTCTTACGCCAGGACTTATCAAAACGTGTTTCATGGATTAATTCAGAATAATTGCTGATAAGTAGGTTGGGATGTAGGTATATTATAGGCAATTTCAAGGTCAAATCCTTTCTAGATGGTAGGACGCCACCTCTACACGCTATGAACACGTCGGCGAGGCACCTCCGTGAATAATGTCTTGCAGGTGACGACATCTTGAGGTGGAAAATTTTTCAAAGCTGTAATCCTTTTGGTGCTACTTTTATCCACACTAATGATGGCTAAATTAATCCAGTTTAGACCACCATGAAAACAATTTGGGTCATAGTGAAACAGAACTTAACACCACGCAACACAGCAGAACCACTTAATAATTGATGATAGATGACTTGGGCTGTAGCAAAAATTTAAGCAATCTCAATATCATACAGTTGTTTCTAGATGGCAAGACGCCTTCTATACACACGAAAAATCCGTCGGCGAGTCATTTTAGGTAGTGAGTCACTAAACGACTGTTGGTTTTTAAGACGAAAACAGGATGACGTCATTACAGTAACTTCAGCAACCCGAAAAACTGCTATGCCGACATGCGCATAAGTTAATGTACAAACAATTTAACGAAGTTAAGATTCCCTGGTACCCGTGGTCTAGGTCTTCGGTCCCGGGTTCGATCCCCGCCACTGCCTAAAGTTTGATAAATAATCAGCATTGGCGGCCGAAGACTTCCGGCATAAGAAGTCAGCCTCATTCTGCCAACGGCCTTGTCAAAGAGGGCGGAGGAGCGGATAGAGGTTCAGGGCACTCTCTTGTCCTAGGGTGGGAAATTGCCCCTAAAGGCGGAAGAATCAGCAATGATCAACGACTTGAGGATGCAGAAGGCAATGGAAACCACTGCATTAAAGACACGTAACGTGTATCCACAGGACATGTGGCCTGTATTTGAAGAAGTGTCATGATGATCTCTCCATTGGCAAAAGATTCCGGAATAGTCCACCATTCGGATCTCCGGGAGGGGACTGCCAAGGGGGAGGTTACCATGAGAAAAAGATTGAATAATCAACGAAAGGATAACGTTCTACAAGTCGGAGCGTGGAATGTCAGAAGCTTGAACGTGGTAGGGAAGCTAGAAAATCTGAAAAGGGAAATGCAAAGGCTCAATCTAGATATAGTAGGGGTCAGTGAAGTGAAGTGGAAGGAAGACAAGGATTTCTGGTCAGATGAGTATCGGGTAATATCAACAGCAGCACAAAATGGTATAACAGGTGTAGGATTCGTTATGAATAGGAAGGTAGGGCAGAGGGTGTGTTACTGTGAACAGTTCAGTGACCGGGTTGTTCTAATCAGAATCGACAGCAGACCAACACCGACAACGATAGTTCAGGTATACATGCCGACGTCGCAAGCGGAAGATGAACAGATAGAGAAAGTGTTTGAGGATATTGAAAGAGTAATGCAGTATGTAAAGGGGGACGAAAATCTAATAGTCATGGGCGACTGGAATGCAGTTGTAGGGGAAGGAGTAGAAGAAAAGGTTACAGGAGAATATGGGCTTGGGACAAGGAATGAAAGAGGAGAAAGACTAATTGAGTTCTGTAACTAGCTTCAGCTAGTAATAGCGAATACCCAGTTCAAGAATCACAAGAGGAGGAGGTATACTTGGAAAAGGCCGGGAGATACGGGAAGATTTCAATTAGATTACATCATGGTCAGACAGAGATTCCGAAATCAGATACTGGATTGTAAGGCGTACCCAGGAGCAGGCGTACTCAGATCACAATATAGTAGTGATGAAGAGTAGGTTGAAGTTCAAGACATTAGTCAGGAAGAATCAATACGCAAAGAAGTGGGTACGGAAGTACTAAGGAGTGACGAGGTACGTTTGAAGTTCTCTAACGCTATAGATACAGCAATAAGGAATAGCGCAGTAGACAGTACAGTTGAAGAGGAATGGACATCTCTAAAAAGGGCCATCACAGAAGTTGGGAAGGAAAACATAGGTACAAAGAAGGTAGCTGCGAAGAAACCATGGGTAACAGAAGAAATACTTCAGTTGATTGATGAAAGGAGGAAGTACAAACATGTTCCGGGAAAATCAGGAATACAGAAATACAAGTCGCTGAGGAATGAAATAAATAGGAAGTGCAGGGAAGCTAAGATGACATGGCTGCAGGAAAAATGTGAAGACATCGAAAAAGATATCAATGTCGGAAGGATAGACTCAGCATACAGGAAAGTCAAAACTACCTTTGGTGACAATTAAAGCAACGGTGGTAACATTAAGAGTGCAACTGGAATTCCACTGTTAAATGCAGAGGAGAGAGCAGATAGGTGGAAAGAATACATTGAAAGCCTCTATGAGGGTGAAGATTTGTCTGATGTGATGGAAGAAGAAACAGGAGTCGATTTAGAAGAGATAGGGGATCTAGTATTAGAATCGGAATTTAAAAGAGCTTTGGAGGACTTACGGTCAAATAAGGCAGAAGGGATAGATAACATTCCATCAGAATTTCTAAAATCATTGGGGGAAGTGGCAACAAAACGCCTATTCACGTTGGTGTGTAGAATATATGAGTGTGGCGATATACCATCTGACTTTCGGAAAAGCATCATCCACACAATTCCGAAGACGGCAAGAGCTGACAAGTGCGAGAGTTATCGCACAATCAGCTTAACAGCTCATGCATCGAAGCTGCTTACAAGAATAATAGACAGAAGAATGGAAAAGAAAATTGAGAATGCGCTAGGTGACGATCAGCTTGGCTTTAGGAAAAGTAAAGGGACGAGAGAGGCAATTCTGACGTTACGGCTCATAATGGAAGCAAGGCTAAAGAAAAATCAAGACACTTTCATAGGATTTGTCGACCTGGAAAAAGCGTTCGACAATATAAAATGGTGCAAGCTGTTCGAGATTCTGAAAAAAATAGGGGTAACCTATAGTGAGAGACGGGTCATATACAATATGTACAACAACCAAGAGGGAATAATAAGAGTGGACGATCAAGAACGAAGTGCTCTTTTAAGAAGGGTGTAAGACAAGGCTGTAGCCTTTCGCCCCTACTCTTCAATCTGTTCATCGAGGAAGCAATGATGGAAATAAAAGAAAGGTTCAGGAGTGGAATTAAAATACAAGGTGAAAGGATATCAATGATACGATTCGCTGATGACATTGCTATCCTGAGTGAAAGTGAAGAAGAATTAAATGATCTGCTGAACGGAATGAACAGTCTAATGAGTACACAGTATGGTTTGAGAGTAAATCGTAGAAAAACGAAGGTAATGAGAAGTAGTAGAAATGAGAACAGCGAGAAACTTAACATCAGGATTGATGGTCACGAAGTCAATGAAGTTAAGGAATTCTGCTACCTAGGCAGTAAAATAACCAATGACGGACGGAGCAAGGAGGACATCAAAAGCAGACTCGCTATGGCAAAAAAGGTATTTCTGGCCAAGAGAAGTCTACTAATATCAAATACCGGCCTTAATTTGAGGAAGAAATTTCTGAGTATGTACGTCTGGAGTACAGCACTGTATGGTAGTGAAACATGGACTGTGGGAAATCCGGAACAGAAGAGAATCGAAGCATTTGAGATGTGGTGCAATAGACGAATGTTGAAAATTAGGTGGACTGACAAGGTAAGAAATGAGGAGGTTCTACGCAGAATCGGAGAGGAAAGGAATATGTGGAAAACACTGATAAGGAGAAGGGACAGGATGATAGGACATCTGCTAAGACATGAGGGAGTGACTTCCATGGTACTAGAGGGAGCTGTAGAGGGCAAAAACTGTAGAGGAAGACAGAGATTGGAATACGTCAAGCAAATAATTGAGGACGTAGGTTGCAAGTGCTACTCTGAGATGAAGAGGTTAGCACAGGAAAGGAATTCGTGGCGGGCCGCATCAAACCAGTCAGTAGACTGATGACCAAAAAGAAAAAAAAATTAACGCTTACCTTTTTCCATGCGAGCTCTGATTTCTTTTATTTGATTATGATGATCAATTTTCCCTGCGTTGGTAGCCGCCAACAAAATATTTGCACAGTCTGAGGAGAAATTTCATAAGGTCCTGCCGTACAGAAAAACGCCTTTCTTTTAATGACTGCCACCCCAGTTCGTGTATCATAACCACGAAACTCTCTCCCTTATTTCACGATAGTGCAAAACGAGCTGCCCTTCTTTGACGCTGTCTTCGACGTCCTCGTCAGTCTTATCTGATACAGATCCCACACTGCACAGAAATTCTCCAGAAGAGAGCGGACAAGTGTAGTGTAAGCAGCCTCTTTAGTAGACGTGTTCTGCCAATAAATAGCAACCTTTAGTTTTCTTTCCTCATAACGCTGTCTATGTGATCCTTCCAATTTAAATTATTCGTAACTGTATTCCCTAAGTATTTATTTGACACTACAGCCTTTAGATTTTTGTGTTTTTTTGTGTAACTGAAATTTAGAGGATTCTTTTTAGTGCTCATGTGCATGATTTCACACATTTTATGATTTAAATCAATTGCCACTTTTTGCACCATAAGATATTTTGTCTAAATGTGGATGACTTCACACTTTTCGTAATTTAAGTCAATTGCCACATTTTGCACCACGAGATATTTTGCCTAAATCACAATCCTTGTTGGTTGTTTCTCAATAAATAATTTCTTCTCGGTGATTCGTAAAGTACGAAAATATATTGCATATATATTGTGTATTTGCATTAAAGGTCGTGGAGATACATTGACCATCTAGAACATTATGACCATCTACCTAAAAGCCGGTATGTTCGTCTTTGGCACGGATAACAGCAGCGACGCTTTGTGCCATGGAAACAATGAGGCCTTGGTAGGTCACTGTTGGCACCACATCTGCACACACGCGTAAATTCGTGGCAGGGGGCGATGATCTATGACGCCATGTTCAGTCACTTCCGAGATATGTTCGATCGGTTTCAGATCTGGCTAGCTGGGGGTCCAGCCCATCCATTGGAGCTCGCCACAGTGTTTCTCAAACCACTCCATCACACTCCTGGCCTTGCGGCATGGCACACTGTCTTGTTGAAAAATGCCACTCACGTTGGGAAACATGATCGTCATGAAGGGGCTGTACGTGGTCTGCAACTAGTGTACAATATTCGTTGGCCGTCCTGCTGCCATACACGGACTGCACTAGATCCATGGATGCCCACGTTTCCCGTATCAAAATGGAGTCGCTGCCAGCTGGTTTCAGTCTCAAAGTGCAGTTGTCAAGGAGCTGTTCCCCTGGAAGACGGCGAATTCGTAGTTTTACAACGGCATGATGAAGATAGTATCGGGATTCATAACACCACGCAACGCTCTGCCACTGCGCCAACGTCCAGTGACGACGGTCACGTGCACATTTCAGTCATAGTTGCCGATGTCGTGGTGTTAACAGTGGCACATGCATGGGTCGTTGGCTGTGAAGGGCCATCGTGAGTGGTGTTAGGTGCACAATGTGTTCAAACACACTTGTAATCTTCCCAGCATTAAGGTCTGATTTTAATTCCACCAAAGTTCACAGCCTGTCCTGTTTTACTAGTCTGCCCAGCCTACAATATCCGACGTCTGTAATGAGGGGTGGCCGTTCAAATCCACAATGTCTGACTCAGTTCCATCGCAATCTGCCCTCGGTCAAATTCAGATAGATCGTTCGCCTTCCCCATTGTACACACGGATAGCATGTTCACTGATTAAGTACCGTGAGTGTGTCTGACTAGCAATCGTTCCCCGCAAGGTGACGCTGCAGTCACCTGGAAGGATTTATATCGGTAGTAGGTTAGTGGTCATAATGTTCCGACTGAACAGTGTATTTAGAATTTCATTAAGAATTTCAGTAATGGATACAAATAGTCAGAAAAGATTTTTTCTGGTTTCTAAAAGTTTCTCTCCGAATGTACAAATTTTTACACAACCAAAATTCAGAGAATTTTTTGTAACAGAATGTGTTGCGCAATGCGTGCCTTCAATGCAGCTAAGTTTGCAATCGGGACACTGAACAAAACATGTTTCAGACAGACCCAGAGCCAGAAGTCACACGGATTAAGATCAGGTGATCGGGACGGCCAGGCTGTAGGGAAATGGCTGCTGATAATTCTAGCATTTCCGAATTTGCTCTTCAGCGGTTGCTTAACTGGATTTGTAATCTACAGAGGTGTGTCATCTGGCATACGAATGATCCCATCCAAACATCCACGTTGTTGGAAAGCTTGAGTGAGGTGGTTGCGCAAAAGACACTCATAGCGCTTACCACTGACGGTACAGGTAACAGGACCGGAGACACCTTGTAAGAGGTATGCGATGTATGCGCTGTCTGCAACAGGCAAGACCTAGGAGAGTCTCTGACCAGAGAGCAGTATGTAGTTAGTTGTTGCTTGTCGCTAGTCGGCAGTAGTCTGCGTGAGTCGGCAGTAGTCGGTGGTAGTTGGCGCGTGTCTGTGCTTGTGTGCAGTCTGCTCTGGTCGGGACTCTGGAGGATGAGTATTATTGTAGAAGGTAAAGTAGCAGCCTTGCGCATATCTAGTAATGTATGTTAACTGTCATTTCAAAAAATACCCCAAAAATAATTTTTATAATATAAAGTAATTTTTTTTTAAAAAAAGCATTCATTTCAATTTAAAGATTTTATCCAATGACTAATTAATTCCTTTCACGAGTCACAAAGCATAGGCCAGCATTGCACGGAGCTGTGCCGAAAGTTTTTTATGTAAGAGCAGATGTATTCGCAGTTTTTATTGAGATAATAATTTTTGCTTTTTTTATTCAGAATACAGGGCCGAGGCGCAGCGCTGCTGTCGTCATAAAATTTACCAGGTTACTGAATTTTTTTTATTATTTAGGTGTTTAGGAATTTTTCTGTTTCGAACTTAACATTAAATGAGAAAAGAATTTTGTGGGAACATTAAATGTGAATGCATTTCTGCACAGAGATTATAAATGGGAGCTAATTTTGTTCAGAGGTTACAATACACAAAATTTCATTTTTTATTATTATTTCCGTGGCAAGTTTACACATGGTTCATATTTTAATTTAATATTTCTGTGGGGAGGTTACAACCTGTCTCTTCGAAAAAATGTGGCCCGGTGATAAACGATGCCGTAAACCCGCACCACACAGTGACCATTTCAGGATGAAGTGGTATTGGTTGATTTGAGTGTGAATTTTCCGTTGCCCATATTCGACAATTCTGTGTATTGACATAACCCGTCAGATGGAAGTGGGCTTTGTCTGTCCACAAAACCTTCCACGGCCAGTCATTGTCCATTTCCATGCAAGCAAGAAATTCTAAAGCAAAGGTTTCTCTTGCTGGCAGGTCATGAGGAAGCAACTCGTGCATATGGATAATTTGAATGGATTGCAAACAAGTATGTTTCGTAGGATTTTACGCACCGTGATCAAGGGTATGTCCAATGTTCGGGCAATTCTCCGTGCACTACACGTTTGCACACCACCACTCGTCTGCTCGTGCACTGCTCTGACCACTGCTTCAACTGACGTCTAATCACTTTGTTTCCTCCCTCTACCAGGTTGCACACCAAAAGAACCCGTCTTTTCGAATTTCCGGATCATTTGCTCCAGAACCACGGCAGTCAACGGACCAACGCCTTTTTTCAAACCCTTCAGTGTCCGAACTTCTGCAGAGCGACGTGAACACCGTCATCATTTTTGTAATACAGCTTTGCAAGCAGAGAGCGGACGTCGCAGACGCGAAAGGAGGAAAAGCCGTGTACCCGGCATGTTTATAGCAACTTCAATCGGTCGTGCGCATGACAGGTGTTTTCATTTATGTATTCTGACACATACAGCGCTGTCTATTGATCAATTTTCACACTACTGTTTTTCTTCTGTCATACGTTTTTCCCCTTCTCCGATAACATTCAGCTGCATTTTGACGTCACTTTGACCAGTGGTGTATTTCTACAGCGTTTTAAAAGTTTAACTTTAATTATAATCATCTTGAAGTATTTTATTGATAGAGGAAAGATCTCATAGGAAATCTTAAACGCCTAGCAAACTGCCAAGCTGGTGACTGCTACATATATGGCACGCAACAACGATGCAAAAAATGTTATCATACTTTCGCAAATATCCAAGTTAACTATTGTTCAATTAGACAGGCAGCTAGAGCCCTATCAGTTAAATCCTCTTGAGTTTGTACTGACGTATCTTACAGCAGCGGCTTCACGTTGCCCCATAGGAACAAATGGTTAATTGATCGTTATGAGTGAGTTCCGGCGCTTGCGGGCGTAGTACCGTATCTCCCGTGCCACTTCACCGATGAGGTGTTGCTCAAGTACCCACGAAAAGTAATGTCGCATTGAGATGGTGCTCCTAGTGTTGACAGCACAGGCTCTCCAGTAATTTCAACGAAGTACTCTACGCTGTATTCTTCGGAGTGTGAATATCACGGGGAAACGGGAGGGTCCTTGTTACGAAATCTTCAGCCACGTGAGGCAGCAGCATCGACAATACTTTGGTCAGTGCTCAGTGGCTTGCAGAGAAAATTTCTCGTAAAATAAATTAGTTCCGATTTGATCGATACCTGTAGAGACATGTAGTGACAAAAAAGGGAGGTTACTGATGGCTAGTAGCATCTCTTCGTAGCTGCTATTTTTCTAACTGTGCACGGCATTTTTCTACCTTACAGTCATTTTACAGTGATATGGAGAAAATCACTGCGCCATATCTGCGAAATTTGCTTTACATAAAAACTATGAGAGCGTGCCGAAAAATAATTCCTCCGAATATTTTATTCTATTCCCAACGTCGGTTGGTTGGTTGGTTGGTTGGTTTGGGGAAGGAGACCAGACAGCGTGGTCATCGGTCTCATCGGATTAGTGAAGGATGGGGAAGGAAGTCGGCCGTGCCCTTTCAGAGGAACCATCCCGGCATTGGCCTGAAGTGATTTAGGGAAATCACGGAAAACCTAAATCAGGATGGTCGGACGCGGGATTGAACCGTCGTCCTCCCGAATGCGAGTCCAGTGTCTAGCCACTGCGCCACCTCGCTCGGTAACGTCGGTTGAGGTATTGCGTGTCACGCTTATTGCTCGGTATATTTTCAGTTCCGCCGACGCAAGTGCCAACCCTCTGCCACTGGAGGGGGTGAAATTGTAGATTGTAACATGGCGATGCATAAAGTAACTATGTCGGTGCCTGGGAAGCAGCGTACTGCAATCGATTTTCACGAATTCGAAGAGTTCGTCCACACATGGAGGTCTCTCTCCTTCACCATGTCAATGCCAGACAAACCACGAGCGCTGTGACATCTGCAACAATACGACGCCTTGAGGTCACTGTCATCGATGATTCTCCATACAGTCTTGACTTAGCCCCATACGATTTTCATCTGTTTCTGAAACTTAAACAACATCTTCGAGGATTTCAGTTGAACAGTGATAGAGCGGTGCAAGGAGAGGTGAGGTTGTGGCTCCGACAACAGTCTCAAATATTCTACAGTGACGGTATCAACACACTGTTCTCTCGTTGGGAGAAGAGTGTTCGTCGCCAGGATGAGTATGTAGAGACATGAAGAATACAGATGGAGAATGTTAATAACGTTTGTTTTATTTGTAAGGCTTGAAGAATTTTCACATAAAAATTCAGAGCCATTACTTTTCAGGACGCCCTTTTATTACGCCATTTGGAACGTCATCATTTACCACTTGAAGCCCACGTGCGTCTGTTGTTTACGGCTAAGGCGCAACTTAGCTTCACGAGGAGCAGGGCGGTATCGTACCTGAGGAGGTAAGACAGGCATTCCGCTAGTCTGTCGTTGCTAAAAAGCTCGAGGGATCGTCTGACGTCACACTGCAGTGAATATTTCTAGGATACCTCATGAATTTTTGTTTTCCTTTGTGTTATTTGGTTTTCGGCTTTCATGAGTTCGATTGATCCTGTAGTGCAGATTAAGATTGCCCGATGCACCTTCCATAAAAGACACTCTTACATCTTCCACGCTGCAGAAAAACAAAATGCATGCAGTAAGTCACTCTTTGTAAGTGCATTAGAAAGGAAATTTGCATTCACAGTTTTTTGGCAATGTGGATTAGTATTTTCATTACAAGTTTTGATATGAAATGCTAAAAAGCTGCAGCACCTTCAAGGCTTGAACAGAGGATGTTTGTTACCTAGAAACTTTATTCTCATTACACTTTTGGCCACAAGACACCGCTACTACAACCAGCCACGACTGCAACGTTGGTGAAACTACAGCTGCCTTCTCAGTGCTTTTGAGTAAGTTGTGTTGTGTTTCTAATTACGAACGGGACAGAACGGTTTAAACACACTGTCCAGTCTACCAACGTGAGTCGATGTGCCTTTTGAAGCGTACACCGTGCACACCTTGTCATTTTGTGGTAATACACAGCACAAGTTGTGGGTGGAGTGTGGTCTGGGCTGGAGTTGTGCAATCGTGAACTTATTTTAAATATCGCCTTATTAACAATCATACAACATGAAAGCACATACAATAATAACCCTTGCGTTTGATCACAAAAAAAGGTTCGAAATGATAACACCAGAAGTAAACAATATTGCACTCATATATGCAAAAAATTGTTACTTAACACGGCCACAGTTATTTAGTAGTAAAAAGCTTACTCTAAGCAAATCCAAAAAGGAGGGTTATCCAGAAAGTAAGGAACGATCGGTCGCGAAATGGAAACCACAGTGAAAAATCCGATGAAGTTTTGCACAGGTCTGACGGGCAGTGTGCAGCTTTGCAACCAACCTTACATAACTGTCGTGCGTTTTCTTCTTCAAGACAATTCTCAGCCGCATTCTGCAGGGGCAATGAGGAAGCTCCTGCATTGTTCTCAATTGGAAATATTTGATCACCGACAATACAGCCCGTAATTGTCTCCGTCTGAGATTCATCTCTGCTCACATGAACCTCTGGCTATGAAGACAACATTTTCGCACGGACAACGAGCTGTAGGTCAGCTTAGAGAATTGGCGTAAAGCACTGGCGGCTGCCTTGTATGACGAGGGTATTGGAAAGTTGGTACAACGCTAAGGCTAACGTCTAAGTCGGATCGACGACTATGGACATAAGTAGTTGGAAGTGGTACCTAACTGTTGCAAATAAAACAGTTTAGATTTTCACTGTGGTTTCCATTTCGCGACCTATCGTTCCTTACTTTCCGAATAGCCCTCGTATTTCTTAGGCAATGATCTGTCTTAGCCAAGGCGACTTTACATGTAGGCATGACAAAAGAGAACCGTCAGCTGTCATTTATTTTGCACAATTCTCTACTAGTTTCTGTCAGTGACAATTATGAAGCTTAACTGGCATAAACGGCACACTGACCAGTGCGTTACTGGCTGTCGATGTGGACTTGCTTCTTGACGAAAATTATCGTACACAGTTATTGCCGTGAGAAATTTTTTACGTACTATCGTGGGTTTAAAAGAGCAAATTACTTTTGTTAAAATTATGGTGTAGCTTTCCTTCCGCTTATGCCAGCTACCCTTGATAATGGTCATTGATTGAAACTAGTAGCGAAGTGTGCAAAATGAATGACAGCTGAAGGTTCCACCATGAATTTTAACAATTATTTGGCGACTGAATATCCACACCTGCAAACATGCATAGAAAGAGAACCAGTATCAGCGCACAATAACTTAACAAACGGGTGCACAGAATCACACTCAGTAACTGAGCAATACTTTCATTAACCTCCACCATCTAACAAACCAATGCTTGCAGACAACGCAAAACAACACACTGCTAACTTCCACATTTTTGTTTCGATGGAACGAAAAATGAGTCTAAAGAAAAATATATCTTCTTATCTAGGCGAAGAAATATAGCACAGTACAAAATAACATACGACTCTTATACTTTGGTGAGAGGGCAATCTCTCCGTGAGCACTATGATAAGAATACAGTAAATATAACGGTTCTATTTATCACAGCCCCGCCATAAGACACCGTTACTCACTTGATGCAGTTTGTTGCGGTATCACCATGCTTCAGAACTGTATTATATGCAGAGCTGGACCTCTGCTCATACGGCCACTGGGTTCCTTGCATATGCTTGGCGGGCCAGGCACGGCCCCTGCATCACCTCTAGGCAGCTGTTTATTAACTCATAGCTGTTCTGTTTACCACCAAGTCTCCTGCGGTCGCCACAGCGTCCAGGAGCGTAGGCCGCGCTGCTATGTGGCGTGGAAACCGAGGTAAACAGCGCTGAAGTCGCTTGGGTCGTACTTGCGTCCGCGCGGTCACGTGTCCACGTGACTTCACGCCTGTGACCCTCCGAGCAAGTACTTAGGTCGCCGCCGAGCTCCTCGTCGGACAGTTCAGCTTCGGTTTCCAGACAGTTCGCCAGCCACGCAATGAGACTACGCCAGTGTCCGTGACGCCTGCAGCTGCTGCAACGCGGCCGGCACTGCCGCCTCGCGCCTCCATCTGCCTGCCAGGCACTGCCGTACGCCCGCCGATCCTGAAGACCTTGCTTCCACCACTCATCGGGTCCACCGACGATCGGGATTTCGTCCCTGTGCGCGCCGGCTACGTGATCGCCAAGGCGATCACTTCCGTGATATTCTTCAATCGTCATCACAGAAGGATACTTTCAGTTGTGTTGCATGCATGGACTTCGTCCTCAAGCTGTACTAAGTTCACGTTCAATGAGATCTGCACCACCTGCGTATCGGCAAACTTACGTAGCCATTCATTCAAGGGGAGCAAGGAACTAAAGAACGTATCTTAAGAAACTAAAAAAAAAAAAACTAACTATGAAATAAAAGTTAGACAGTAAGTAAAATAAAGCCAATCAATATTTTTATTTGTGTCAGAACATGAATGAGGTATCCTTTAAAAGAGAAAACAGAACTATCAGTTGGTATCACTATAAAACCGATATCTACAGGGTGAATCAGGAGGAAAGGCACGCGGGTAGCAGTATTGGTGATTGTCAACAAAAATGAACTACAAATGAACATATGGCCTTTTCGTAACCATATCCTACTTATACACTACTGGAAATTGAAATAAGAACACCGTGAATTCATTGTCCCAGGAAGGGGAAACTTTATTGACACATTCCTGGGGTCAGATACATCACATGATCACACTGACAGAACCACAGGCACATATACACAGGCAACAGAGCATGCACAATGTCGGCACTAGTACAGTATATATCCACCTTTCGCAGCAATGCAGGCTGCTATTCTCCCATGGAGACGATCGTAGAGATGCTGGATGTAGTCCTGTGGAACGGCTTGCCATGCCATTTCCACCTGGCGCCTCAGTTGGACCAGCGTTCGTGCTGGACGTGCAGACCGCGTGAGACGACGCTTCATCCAGTCCCAAACATGCTCAATGGGGGACAGATCCGGAGATCTTGCTGGCCAGGGTAGTTGACTTACACCTTCTAGAGCACGTTGGGTGGCACGGGATACATGCGGACGTGCATTGTCCTGTTGGAACAGCAAGTTCCCTTGCCGGTCTAGAAATGGTATAACGATGGGTACGATGACGGTTTGGATGTACCGTGCACTATTCAGTGTCCCCTCGACGATCACCAGTGGTGTACGGCCAGTGTAGGAGATCGCTCCCCACACCATGATGCCGGGTGTTGGCCCTGTGTGCCTCGGTCGTATGCAGTCCTGATTGTGGCGCTCACCTGCACGGCGCCAAACACGCATACGACCATCATTGGCACCAAGGCAGAAGCGACTCTCATCGCTGAAGACGACACGTCTCCATTCGTCCCTCCATTCACGCCTGTCGCGACACCACTGGAGGCGGGCTGCACGATGTTGGGGCGTGAGCGGAAGACGGCCTAACGGTGTGCGGGACCGTAGCCCAGCTTCATGGAGACGGTTGCGAATGGTCCTCGCCGATACCCCAGGAGCAACAGTGTCCCTAATTTGCTGGGAAGTGGCGGTGCGGTCCCCTACGGCACTGCGTAGGATCCTACGGTCTTGGCGTGCATCCGTGCGTCGCTGCGGTCCGGTCCCAGGTCGACGGGCACGTGCACCTTCCGCCGACCACTGGCGACAACATCGATGTACTGTGGAGACCTCACGCCCCACGTGTTGAGCAATTCGGCGGTACGTCCACCCGGCCTCCCACATGCCCACTATAGGCCCTCGCTCAAAGTCCGTCAACTGCACATACGGTTCACGTCCACGCTGTCGCGGCATGCTACCAGTGTTAAAGACTGCGATGGAGCTCCGTATGCCACGGCGAACTGGCTGACACTGACGGCGGCGGTGCACAAATGCTGCGCAGCTAGCGCCATTCGACGGCCAACACCGCGGTTCCTGGTGTGTCCGCTGTGCCGTGCGTGTGATCATTGCTTGTACAGCCCTCTCGCAGTGTCCGGAGCAAGTATGGTGGGTCTGACACACCGGTGTCAATGTGTTCTTTTTTCCATTTCCAGGAGTGTAGTTGTTTGGAACTCATGGGAGCCGGCCGGGGACGACGAGCGATTCTAGGCGCTTCAGTCTGGAAGCGCTACGGTCGCAGGTTCGAATCCTGCCTCGAGCATGGATGTGTGTGATGTACTTGGGTTAGTTAGGTTTAAGTAGCTCTAAGTTCTAGAGGACTGATTACCACAGATGTTAAGTCCCATAGTTCTCAGAGCCATTTGAGACATTTTGAAACTCATGGGCATCAGTCGCATATCATTCTTCAGCAACACTCGCATACAAATACATCCAAAGCATTAGGCTACGAAGTGTTGTCTTTATCGATCATTTCAGTGGGTGTGGTGGTGTATTATTAATGGCCAACACAAATGGTTCAAATGGCTCTGAGCACTACGGACTTAACTTCTGAGGTCATCAGTCCCCTAGAACTTAGAACTACTTAAACCTAACTAACATAAGGACATCACACACGTCCACACCCGAGGCAAGATTCGAACCTGCGACCGTATCGGTCACGCAGCTCCAGACTGTAGCGCCTAGAACCACTCGGCCACTACAGCCGGCGATGGCCAACACATCGGTCGAATTATTTTAGATAACCGTCTTAATGTAGTACAGTATTTTGATTTCGTTCAAAATGTGTTACCAGAATATTTGGAGGATATTCCTTTGGCAACAAAACGTCGTATGTACTTCCAGCACGACGAAACTGCTGGCCAGGGGTACCCCACTGAAAAGTATCGTGAGCGTTGGATAGGTAGCCGTGTAGAGTCATTCCTTGTCTACCGAGACGAGCCGATCTTATTGCATTAGAGTACTGTTTGTCGAGTTGGTTGAAGAGCGAAGTCTACAAGCGCGGAGTGGACACAAAGGAGAAACGTCTCGCTCGTTTTATACACGCGTGTGCTCAGGTAAAGGACTGTACGAATGAAGCCTGATTAGCAACATAGCAGCTACCTAAAATAGCTGCAAATTGTATTGCAGTTGACGGTTTACTTTTTGAACATCTTTTTTTGAGGAAATGTACACAATTAAACAAAACACTAGATCACAGTGTTTCATTTATTATATAATCTGTCTTAGCCAAGGTGACTTTACATGTAGGCATGAACAAAACAGAACCATCAGCCGGCCGGCCGCTGTGACCGAGCGGTTTTAGGCGCTTCAGTCTAGAAGCGTGCAACCTCTACGGTCGCAGGTTCGAATCCTGCCTCGGGCATGGATGTGTGTCATGTCATTAGGTTAGTTAGGTTTAAGTAGTTCTAAGTTCTAGGCGACTGATGACCTCAGAAGTTAAGTCCCATAGTGCTCAGAGCCATTTGATCCATATAACGTTTTTGTCCAGAATCACTAATACTACCACCTCTCAAAGCATTGATCTCTCCTTCTGACTGACTCTCCACATGTAAATTCCAACTGGCGCGTATAAACAACACTGGTTATTTAACTGGGTATTCAAGAGAAGAGTAAACGCTAAGCAGTGTATGTTTGCACTAATCAGAGAGTAAGTGCTAAACTATTATCTATAAACAAAACCAGTGGAAAGTAGAGTCAGTTTACTAGAAATTGATGGAAGTATATCACCTATTTTTAGAATACGTTTTGTAAAGTTAATTATTTAATCAAGTGTTTCACATTTTTACTCAATACTCTTCGTAATTTTAGGTTACCAATAACATTGCTGCGAATATTAACGGTTATAAACATATTTTAATACAATATTTTGTATTAGCTGAATCCACTAAGTCGCTTAAGGTGAATGTCGAGTTGGTAGGTTTCCAAGGGCACGGGCGATATCCTTCCTCCCTTTCTCATCCTTCCGTAATCAGAGCTTGGATTCCGTTTCCGATGACCTCGACATCTTTGTGGCATCAGACCATAACCTTCCACACTTTCATTTATTAAAGCCATTGTTTAACAGTTGTAACGACAGATTTTTAAATACTTTTGACCCTATGGCCATACAACTGAAGAATTCTATCTATCCTTCCACACTTTCATCACTACACCGATTACGAAGACAGCGATGAACGCAACGCATGATCACCTGGTTATGGAAGTAGAGGCACCCGTAACTTTTTACCGTAAATTTGGCTCTAGGTGACGTATGGTAAGTCAATGGCCTTGCGAATCCATTCGCCATTCGTTATGTTGCCTTAGAGTATCCGCTATATTTTTTAAAATTCATCATTTCAGTCCAGTTTTTTTCTGTTTGATTTATGACGCACGGTGTGTGTGTGTGTGTGTGTGTGTGTGTGTGTGTGTGTGTGTGTGTGTGTGTGTGTACCACAGTTTTTTATGCATAATCAGAGCCCCGTGCCACTGGCAAATATTGCAGCAGCGGTGGTTGCTCTGACGGCCGCGAGCGCAGTTTCTCTGTGACATGGCGTCACGGCCGACGTGTCTGCCGCGAGCGCTTCGGCAATCGCTCTATGGCGGCCTCGGCTGATACACTTTCTGTCACCAGCATTTCAATGAGCCCGAACGTATAAATATGAATTTCGAAACTCGAATGTCTCCCGGCGTATGAAATCATCAAACAACGTACGGGTGACGTCTTCGACAGCCGCCGAAAGCTAGTCATGTGGTGACCACGTCATTTTCAAGGCACAAATGCAGCGAGAGAGTGCTGTGCAAGGAAATTTAAAACGTCGGTTTGCGGTGCAAGACACACACAGACACACAAACACACACACACACACACACACAAACACACACACACACACACACTGTGAACACTAGAGCCAACATACAGCCGGAGATGACCTACATAGGAAGTTATCCACAGTGAAAATTAATAAAAACGCGAGAGGGCAGCCTTTTCTCTGTCTCTGTGTTGTCAGACTAGGAACAGATCAGGATTCGTAGTCTCCAATGATTGCTTAACCCCCATAGCTGGTCGTACATCCAAAAATTTCCTTCTAATATTCCATACGAAGACTGATGGGAAGGCAGTGTTCTGCACGAGTAGATTTACTGGGCTGTTGTAAGTGTGCGTGAGGCTTTCGCTCAGTTCAACGGTCCTGACGACTGAATGACATGCCAAGGACTATGGCGACAGCTACCTAACACAAACCATAGCTTCAAACGGCCCTTATTTTAGATGGTGGTCAAAAAACATATTTGACATCATATTTTCGCAAAATACGACTAATCCTATTGGAAACGCTCCTTGCGTATGGCCAAAAGGTCGTAGACTTTGGTGCCACCTCTGTATTACACTGTCCAGTCACCTGACAACAGCCTGAATAACCTGAGGGCCAGTGAGGTTCTGGAAGTTATCGTCACGAATGTGGAACCATGCCGACTCCAGTCCCATGGCCACCTACGCCAGGTTTCTCGGTTGAGGAACAGTGGCGCCAATAGCCTGATGGATGTGGTCCCACAGATTCTCCATTGGGTTTAAATCCGGAAGTTTTGTGGATGGGGACTTAGGGTAAACATATCTTGGTGCTCTTCGAATCATGCACGTAAGCTGCGAGCTGTGACACGTTGTATTGTCCTGCTGGTAACTGCCATCATGCCAAGGAAAAAACAAACGGCATGTAAGGGTAGACATTATCTCCGAGGATAAATATATACTTTGTTGATCCGTAGTGAATTTCATGATGACGGGATCAGTCAGGGAATGCCACGAAAACTTTTCCCAGACTGTAATGCTCCGTCCTCCGATGAGACCCTTCCGAAGACCGTTGGAGGGGTGTACACGCAAAGGGTACTCTGTTCTATGGAGCACAAAACGCGATTCATCTGTAACGGTCACCTCTCGCCACTCAGTGGACTTTGATTTATGGTACTGGCACGCAAATCCCTCCTTTCGTCGCTGATGGACAGCAGTCGTTCAGGAAATACTGTTAGTAGTCCGTTGGTTCATCTGTGCGGTCAATTGCACAGCTGCTGCACGTATGTTTGCCTGTCAATATCTCCGCAGCCGCTTTCACAATTGTCGTCAATGGTCCATGGTGCACCACAGTTGCCTCTGCGCCAGTTTTGGCGCCATTTTGTCATGCACGGTGTAAGGCAGGGCCGGCCAGAAATTCTGCACGCGTGCGGTGCTCCTGCACATGTGCAACTTCCGGGTCACAGCGTGCACGCCGCAGCCGTCAGCGTTCATGTAGTGCATGTTTCTACGCACAGATGTCGCTTTATCCACTTGCTGAGATACTCTGTACCGGCGAAATCTAGTGCTCTTTCCACAGCTTGCAGGCCAACCATGGAAAGATACTTCGCGTATTAAACATTTAAAATACTGTCACAGTCTACTCATTGAGACGTCTACTTTTATGTTAACAGTTTAACCCAGTAAGACAAGTAGTACAGTTAACAACCGTGGGTTTTTCTTAAGGCAGCTTGACTGACGGAACGTAAATACGCGTAATGTTTTTGATCTAGTATTTAAGAAAGAGAGCACTTAGCGACTTCCAATGAACCTTAGTCATGATTTCAAATAACATTAAACCAATACAAGTGTTCCTATAACTAATTCTCGGTGCCCTCAGTTACACCCACATAATTTCTGTCTCACTGACCTCTGAACAGAATGACAACCGCAGACCTCTCGATGATGACCTGTACCATTATTGCTATATCTTTCATCAGTTCTGTCTGAAATCTGCATAATAACCGACAATTAGATGAATGTTATGTTTTATCGACTTCAGCTGAGCGTAGCCCTTCACACATTAAAAAAAAAGACCCTAAATGTAAGTATACAACAATCGGTTTAATGGCCAATTTTCCTGATAATAATGTAACATGGAGCAGAATGAGCGAATAATGCACATTTAGTAAACAATAATTTTTAGTTATGAAAGGAATAAATCCAAACACATTTATCACTGGTCATGAGAAATGATATAGTTAATATCGGGCACAAAAGCACGGCTCATTGACAAACGCAAGCAGTTGCGGGAGATTTTCATCACTGATACTTGATCGAGACGACTGAGAACATAGATCTTCCGTTCTTTGCTTTTTCACAGTACCTGCCATTTCTCAGTACTTCACTGTTAAAGTTACGGTCACCAGGGGTAAACGAGACTGGGTAGGTTGCGCTCTTGCTCGTACCACATAAACAGGGAAGAGGAGCCGCCGCGGTTCATTTAGGACACATGTCTAATAACAGATATCGCTGTCGCTCGCTGTCGCACACGTGCGCACATGTGCAGCACTTCCGCACATCTGCACACTGTGCAGCGTTTGGCCGCCCCTGATGTAAGGGGTTCATTAGGGGTTCATTACTATTCGATAGCGCACTTGAGCAGACGTAATTTCGATGGATTGCTCACGCGCTGCTTGCGATATGGAATATCTTTGCTACAACAGAATCGCAGGTCAGAGTAGTGTTGGCAGTAAGTCGTGTTTTGTAGCTCGCAGAGAGCATTTGAGTTATGCACTTCGGACAGGGCAGTGCATCGGTTGACTAGTGTTGGGCCGGTCGTGCAGAACGATGGCAGTGCCTGAGCGATGTAGTATAAGGTAATACAAAAATATTATTGTTCTTTGTTGTCGTGCGCATATGTTAACTGCCACAACTCATTTAACCACAATTGTAATGTTAAAGTCCCATGTAATTCCTTCCAGAAATGTTTCAATAATAACTTTTGTTCTGGAGAAAACTTTTGCCAGACATTTATCTGAGTTTAAAGATTTTACGAATTTTTCCTATGCATACTCATGTTTATTAAACAAAAGAAAATCATTTGTTTTCCTACAAATGAAATTCTAGTGGCCAGTATTGCACTGAGCTGTGACAAAAATTTCTTATAGGAGCAGATATGTAGATAGCGTTATCTGGCGACATCATTGTGAGGTAAGAATTTTTAAGTTTATTCAGGATGATTTCACAGGACCATGACGCAGCGCTGCTGACGTCAAAACTTATTAATCTCGATGTGCAATCATTCTTTAATGGAAGGTCACATCAAAACTTGAAATTTCATTATTGGAAAGAAATTTTTCTATTGGGAACTTAAACGAGATTTTCCTGTTGGGAGGTTACACAAAATGTGAATATTATAATTATTTTTCTGTTGCGAGGCCACAATGGTACACTTTAACCAAGGCGGTACGCGAACGTTTTACAAACTTAGCCATTTCGAAAATGCTTCCACTCTTGACCCAAAAGCCAATACCAAGCCCGTTTGGACAGCAGATACTTTGCTTGATAGAACACTGACTCCCTGTTTTTCGCGACACCCCCCCTCCCTTCCTGGAATAATTTATAAATCCTGCGGTGCTAGTGGTGCCACCTGCCGTCTGTGATTGGTTATTGCATGTCGACGTCCAACATAGGCGGTGCTCACTTTAATAGGACTGGACTGTGTGTCATCATTCACCTGCTGCACTGTTGGTCGATAGCGCAACGCATGTCTATTTTCCACTAAAACCATTCTTACGGAAAGTGACTTCGATGTGGGTTGATTCAGCTGACGAACCTTCGTGGTCTGTGATGACATGAGCCGTACGAACCGAAGTACGAAGTAACTCTTCACAATGAGCCGGGTGGTGACAACTATCAGCCTGCAGATACATTTCAGTAGGAGTTGGTTTCCTGTAAACGACATGTTCCTAGGCACGATCGGCATTCCTGCTGGCCACCACATTGGGCAAGGGTAGGCTGCCGTCCTTTTCCACCATCATGGTGAAGTAAACATTGAATGGACTGAACACAAACGTTCTAAAAGCAGTTTAAATGTTCCTAGTTTTATGTGATAACGATATTGTATTAATGGCAAATTCTGAAAACGAACTACAAAAATCAATCCATCTTTTAAAATTAATTGGAAAGGCTTACAATTTTAAGCCAGAAGAAAATAAAGCTTGGACCATGACATTCCTTGGGAAACACCCTGTAAGAAACAAAATTGTAATTCAATACCAGATTTAGGAACAAGTTTAGCGCTTCAATAGTCTAGGGAGCTACGTTGCTTTTAACGAAGATAAGGATGTGGATATAAAACTACCGAAATATTAGAATATATGTAGCATTACAACTAGAAAATTAAAAAATGAAATTCTATTAGGTTAGCCAGTGCCGCTTTTATTGTATGATAGTGAATCTTGTGTTGTGAAGAGTAAAGATTCTAGCCTTGTTCAGGCGGTTGACATTTTTACGAGCATACAAATGTTTCACCATGTTAGACAAGAACCTTACTGAAAATATTAGACAAGAACTGTATATTTTTTGCAGTGAATGACATAAAAAACTGGAAGATATGGAAAGAAACGAAGATTAAAAGATTGCTATACAACACAAACCTAGGGGAAAGAGGATCATAGGGTGGACAGTTAAGAGATGGAAATGAGGCCAGAACCGCTTGACAAACTTAATCTGTGAAAGACAGAAGAAGAAGAAGAAGAAGAAGAAGAAGAATGAGAAGAAGATTAATTCTCGCTTCCATGAGGGTAAACAACAAAAGTACCGTCTACACATCTGAAAAATGTGGGTTTCCGTGCTGCCCAGATGCAATGATGTAATACTTGGGGATGTTGGCGATGAAATTTTTCGCAGAAGTATCCGATAAATGAGCTAAAATTGAAAGTTAAGACGACCCGAATGATCTATTGTGGTGCAAACTCCGCCAAGTGGGGTTCTCACGCTAGGCTCCGTCGGTACGCGCAGCAAGAAGATAGGCATACACTAGAGAGGTTAAATGTACTTCCTCTGTGCCCTACTTTATATGATGGCCGTATTTTTTCAAGGTCCTATCGGTCCGAAACAGAATGAGCCGTGGTCGGCTCGAGTTGATGCCTCGTTCTTTTGCATTTGTCACAATCGAGTGGCGTCTTATGTCTCCCTGAAGTTACTGCCATAACGAGTTGCTGACTTGCCTCCATCAGTGGCAGCAGGGCTTATCGATACTAGTACTGCTGTACCATCTTTGGTGCGACCGCTATATTTCCATGTGTGGTGTGTGTGGTAGTCGGTCGGTTGGGACAGAGCAGTGAGGAAGTCTCCACGGCATGGAGTCAGGTTGCGGCCGCTGGCGGCGTGCACGCGCGGTCGGATTTGTGTGGCGCTAGCTGCGAGAGCTACAAAGTTCGTCGCCCACCGAATCTGGACACTGAAGTTGAGTGATCAGTTAACCTGTTATGAAACCTCAACTGCTGTGACATCTCTTTGTTCATTGCCGGTTATTGCTTTCTGGGCCGTTCCCGCAAGCAGCAATGTATGGTGTGTTGGAGTCGGCGAAATTTTGCATTCATCTTCCTGTATGGTGTTTAACCAATGAATTGGTTGATACTTATTAGTGAAGCGCAGCAGCATAGTTTTCCGGCAGTGTGTTTTTCCTCGCTGTGTTGATGCCGTCCGGCACGGCGTGTAGTTCGACAGGCTTTGGTGTTGTTCGTATTTTTGGGTGGTTATTGTGTCTTGACTGTATTTAGACGCCACTTTTCATGACGTAGTGCTGCTGGTATCCTCGTCCTCGCTGATTTTTCCGTTGTCGTGCTGTTGGTCAGGCAGAAGGGAATTGATTAGGTTGTTGGTCGGTCCTTCAGCCGTCCCTGGGTGGGGTTGCCATCCGATTATTTAGTATTACGCTTGGCTGCCTGTCTCATCTAAACGTATGTTAGAGTTACCTCCTCAGGCCGACCCTTGGAACGCTTCTGAGCACCACTGTTCTGTTTTAGACTGTGATTTTCTTTTAGTCTCAATTACTGTGTGAGGCCTTCAGCCGTCTATTAATTTAGTTTTTTTTTAAATGTTGAAATAAGTCCTTCAGCTGCCTTAAATTAAAACTTTGAAGATTCTTGCTTAAACAGAATTTTTTTAAATAAGGGGATTTAATCCATTGGAAATCATTATTATTATCTACGCCTTAAGCCTTAAGTTGTTCTATGTTCAGTAAGTGGCCTTCAGCCGAACTTTACGTGAAATATTTTAAGATAAGACCTTCAGCCATCCTAAAGTAAAATTTAAAAAGTTACTTGTTTTAAAACCTTTTAAAATTTTCTTCTCTATCTGAAATTCTTGTTATCCAGGCCTTAAGCCCTCAGTTCTTCTACCTCCAGTGTGTCGCCTTCAGTCAAGTTTTTATGTAAAATTTTGTAACTAAGGCCTTCAGCCGTGTGTATTCCTTAAGGCAATATTACGAGGGCAGTTCAATAAGTAATGCAACACATTTTTTTTTCGGCCAATTTTGGTTGAAAAAACCGGAAATTTCTTATGGAATATTTTCAAACATTCCCGCTTCGTCTCGTATAGTTTCATTGACTTCCGACAGGTGGCAGCGCTGTACGGAGCTGTTAAAATGGCGTCTGTAACGGATGTGAGTTGCAAACAACGGGCAGTGATCGAGTTTCTTTTGGCGGAAAACCAGGGCATCTCAGATATTCATAGGCGCTTGCAGAATATCTACGGTGATCTGACAGTGGACAAAAGCACGGTGAGTCGTTGGGCAAAGCGTGTGTCATCATCGCCGCAAGGTCAAGCAAGACTGTCTGATCTCCCGCGTGCGGCCCGGCCGTGCACAGCTGTGACTCCTGCAATGGCGGAGCGTGCGAACACACTCGTTCGAGATGATCGACGGATCACCATCAAACAACTCAGTGCTCAACTTGACATCTCTGTTGGTAGTGCTGTCACAATTGTTCGCCAGTTGGGATATTCAAAGGTTTGTTCCCGATGGGTCCCTCGTTGTCTAACCGAACACCATAAAGAGCAAAGGAGAACCATCTGCGCGGAATTGCTTGCTCGTCATTTGGCTGAGGGTGACAATTTCTTGTCAAAGATTGTTACAGGCGATGAAACATGGGTTCATCTCTTTGAACCTGAAACAAAACGGCAATCAATGGAGTGGCGCCACACCCACTCCCCTACCAACAAAAAGTTTAAAGCCATACCCTCAGCCGGTAAAGTCATGGTTACAGTCTTCTGGGACGCTGAAGGGGTTATTCTGTTCGATGTCCTTCCCCGTGGTCAAACGATCAACTCTGAAGTGTATTGTGCTACTCTTCAGAAATTGAAGAAACGACTTCAGCGTGTTCGTAGGCACAAAAATCTGAACGAACTTCTCCTTCTTCATGACAACGCAAGACCTCACACAAGTCTTCGCACCCTGTGAGGAGCTCACAAAACTTCAGTGGACTGTTCTTCCTCACGCACCCTACAGCCCCGATCTCGCACCGTCGGATTTCCATATGTTTGGCCCAATGAAGGACGCAATCCGTGGGAGGCACTACGCGGATGATGAAGAAGTTATTGATGCAGTACGACGTTGGCTCCGACATCGACGAGTGGAATGGTACCGTGCAGGCATACAGGCCCTCATTTCAAGGTGGCGTAAGGCCGTAGCATTGAATGGAGATTACGTTGAAAAATAGTGTTGTGTAGCTAAAAGATTGGGGAATAACCTGGTGTATTTCAATGCTGAATAAAACAACCCCTGTTTCAGAAAAAAATGTGTTGCATTACTTATTGAACTGCCCTCGTAATAAATTGTGTTCTGGCCGTCAGCCATATTGTTTTGAATGCTTTTAAGGGCATGTGTGATTAAGTGTTTTAGGAAAATAAAGTTTGTGTGTTTTGTGCAACTTATTGTGTCCCCTTTCCACAACTATAACCTGATCCGCTCTGTCCTACGAAACCAGATTTCACAGAAACCATAGTGAAAATAAAAAATTTTTGATTTGCAACATTTAGCTACACCGTCCTGCTACTTCTCTATAAGTCGCTGCTCTGACAGGCATCTATCTGTGACAGAAGGCAGTCACACGTGATTTCTCCCAGTTCTCTGTACTGGTCGGCAGCACGTTGTCTTTGTCAAAGTTCTGTCCTCATAGCTAGTCGTTCATGTGAGCAAAGAGATGAATATCGATTCACGGCTGTTTGCTGGTGACGCTCCGGTGTACGGCGCAAGTACAGGAGCAGACAAGCTGACTTAGACAAGCTGACTCAGACAGAATTTCTATTCGGTATTATGAATGGCAGCTTGCTCTAAATGTGGAAAAATGTGAAGTAAAGCAGGTGAATTGGAAAAACAATCCTCCAACTTTCGAATACAGCTTGGGTGGTGTGCTGCTTGATACATGCGTAACAACGCAAAACGATACGAAATGGAATGACCACGTCAGGTTTCTCCTCATAAAAATAAAAGAATAACTATATTTTACTTATTTTCTCCTTATAAAAACAAAGAATAAGAAATTATCTTCTTGGATGTTTTCCCTTTTTTTAACATTTGTCCCATTTGTTAGGATAATATCTCAATACTTGTGTATGTATATTTCTTTGTCAAAGCAATTCTTGGAAATAATTCTTATTTGTTAGTGTAACAATGTTGAAATGAGTGTCTAGAAACAAAAACATTTTACTTGTACATGATATTTAGAAAATGTGTTAGGAATAGATTTTACCTAATTACTACATTTATAAAAATAAATTTCTAAGAAAATCGATGTGAAAGACTCCTCACTTTCGATAAAAAACTTCTTAAAAAACAAACTTCACACTTAAATAAAGAAAGAATATAATTAAAAATTAATAACAATAATAGCATAAAAATATTCTTCTCTTGTCAATATAAACATATTTTTGAGAATAATGTGGAAGAATATGAAAATATAAATTAGTAATACAAACTAGCATAGAACAAGAATAACGTGGCTGAACAGTAGGCAACAAAATTTAGATAAAGGAATAATTTTTGACTTAGACAACGATTCAATCATTGCCTAACTTCAGTGCAAAAATTAAGTTCGAAGGGTGGTGATATGTAAGGTGACAGGCAAATCCAACACCTTCCATGAAAACCTTGACATGATAAGCAAATCCAGCAGTATGTCACATAGCTCTGAATAAATCGTTACATTAAATTAACCAAAGTAATACGATTAACGAGTGAGCAAAGGGAATACCATAGACTAACACAAGAATGCCTAAATGCATGTCATACCTTCCCACCGTGAAACAGACGCAGTTCCGAGGGGAGAAACGAGAACAGAAGCCGAGAGCAGAACCGTGTTAAGCTAGAAGGCCCTACGATAAGGGACGGACACCCACGTCGCCAGCCAACCGCCAGGACCACCCCCCAGCCCATGTTAAAAGATAGAGCCCTCCAGAAGAACAGTATAGATCTTATGATAACATTAAAAGGACCACACCAGCTGCAAGTTTTAGCGTGAGACTTTTTCGCATCTCTGTTACGTTGCAAACTTTAAAAACATTGCCCCACCACGAAAAGTATAGTTTTTTTTAAACCAACTTCGGTAAATTGCAGTAAGGAGAAGTTAGGAGAGAGTTGCTTCCGAGACGGCAAACTGCATGGAGCTGCGCCGCCTGCCGGTCCCTGATGCTGCCTAACCAAAGACAAGGTAATGAACGCATGTGATGCCGCATAACAGCGCATAAAGCTTCACTCAGAACTGCAGAAGTCATCTGTTACACCCCCTTTTTACGTAATACTAGTGTCGATCATTAATCAAATCTCATGGTGTTCACATTTTCTACTTGAAGTAAAAATCTGAAACGCGATGATTTTTCTGTTATATAATTATTGAGAAGCAACATCAGCCACTGTAATTTACGACAAGTTAGATAAGTAATTAAAGATGATTGAGGGTCACTGTAGACCATTTTGATAGTTTTCTCTTTTGTGAAACTTAATTTAAACCTAGATTATAGATGTGATATGGCATAGGTCAGCCTTCGATCCATTGTAGAACTTGGAAACCTATTCAGGGAATATTCGTTCACATTTTTGTTCAATGCAGTTGGTTTTTATCATCCTGTATTAAAACATATCCTTTTATCAATAATGCAATTTATAAACAATATTTTGTGAGTAGAACTTAGAACTACTTAAACCTAACTAACCTAAAGACATCACACACATCCATGCCCAAGGCAGGATTCGAACCTGCGGCTGAACTGGTCGCCCGGTATCAGACTGTAGCGCCTAGAACCGCTCGGCCACACCGGCCGGCAAATTGTTTGTTTGTGGCATTGTATAATATCATGGGAAAATATTAATTTACTATTAGAATGGTGACATCTAAGGAATTCCGAATTAACCAGAGTTTGTCACAATCAGATATGCTAATTCTTTAGTCTGCCCATAGTAGCAGTTGAAGTACTTGAGGGAGTTACGGCAGTATTGCAGTCTATAGTATGGGGAATCCCCTTTTAAACGATAATAAGCAAATTATAGGACCTTGTCGTTGGTGGGGAGGCTTGCGTGCCTCATCGATACAGATTGCCGTACCGTAGGTGCAACCACAATGGAGGGTTATCTGTTGAGAGGCCAGACGAACGTGTGCTTCCTGAAGAGGGGCAGCAGCCTTTTCAGACGTTTCAGGGGCAGCAGTCTGGATGGTTGACTGATCTGGCCTTGTAACACTAACCAAAACGGCCTTGCTGTGCTGGTACTGCGAACGGCTGAAAGCAAGGGGAAACTACAGCCGTAAGGGCATGAGGCTTTATTGTATGGTTAAATGATAATGGCGTCCTCTTGGGTAAAATATTCCGGAGGTAAAATAGTCCCCCATTCGGATCTCCGGGCGGGGACTACTCAGGAGGACATCGTTATCAGGCAAACAAAGAAAATTGGCGTTCTACGTATCAGAGCGTGGAATGACAGATCCCTTAATCGGGCAGGTAGATTAAAAAATTTAAAAAGGGAAATGGATAGGTTAAAGTTAGATATAGTGGGAATTAGCGAAGTTCGGTGGCAGGAGGAACAAGACTTCTGGTCAGGTGAATACAGGGTTATAAATACAAAATCAAACAGGTGTAATGCAGGGATAGGTTTAATAATGAATAAAAAAATAGGAGCGCGGGTAAGCAACTACAAACAGCATAGTGAAACCATTATTGTGGCCGAGATAGACACTAAGACCACGCCTACTACAGTAGTGCAAGTTTATATGCCAACTAGCTCTGCAGATGACGCAGAAATTCAAGAAATATATGATGAGGTAAAAGAAATTATTCAGGTATTGAAGGGAGACGAAAATTTAATAGTCATGGGTGACTGGAATTCGATAGTAGGAAAAGGAAGAGAAGGAAACGTAGTAGGTGAATATGGATTGAGGGGGAAGAAATGAAAGAGGACGTCGCCTGGTAGAATTTTGCACAGAGCATAACTTAATCATAGCTAACACTTGATTCAAGAATTATAAAAAAAGATCGTATACATGGAAGAAACCTGGAGATACTGACAGGTTTCAGATAGATTATATAATGGTAAGACAGAGATTTAGGAACCAGTTTTTAAATTATAAGACATTTCCAGGGGCAGATGTGGACTCTAACCACAATCTATTGGTTATGAACTGTAGATTAAAACTGAAGAAACTGCAAAAAGTTGGGAATTTAAGGAGATGGGACCTGGATACACTGAAAGAACCAGAGGTTGTATAGAGTTTCAGGGAGAGCATAAGGGAACAATTGACAGGAATGGGGGAAAGAAATACAGTAGAAGAAGAAAGGGTAGCTCTGAGGGATGAAGTAGTGAAGGCAGCAGAGGGTCAAGTAGGTAAAAAGACGAGGGCTAGTAGAAATCTTTGAGTAACAGAAGAAATATTGAATTGATTTTATGAAAGGAAAAAATATAAAAACGCAATAAAAAAAGCAGGCAAAAAGGAATACAAAAGTCTCAAAATTAGATCGACAGGAAGCGAAAAATAGCTAAGGAGGGATGGCTAGAGGACAAATGTAAGGATGTAGAGGCTTATCTCACTAGGGGTAAGATAGATACTGCCTACAGGAAAATTGAAGATACCTTTGGAGAAAAGAGAGCCACTTGTATGAATATCAAGAGCTCAGATGGAAACCCAGTCCTAAGCAAAGAAGGGAAAGCAGAAAGGTGGAAGGAGTATATAGAGGGTCTATACAAGAGCGGTGTACTTAAGGACAATATTATGGAAATGGAAGAGGATGTAGATGAAGATGAAATGGGAGATACGATACTGCGTGAAGAGTTTGACAGAGCACTGAAAGACGTGAGTCGAAACAAGGCCCCGGGAGTAGACAACATTCCATTAGAACTATTGACGCCCTTGGGAGAGTCAGTCATAACAAAACTCTACCATCTGGTGAGCAATATGTATGAGACAGGCGAAATACCCTCAGACTTCAAGAAGAATATAATAATTCCAGTCCCAAAGAAAGCAGGTGTTGACAGATGTGAAAATTACCGAACTATTACTTTAATAAGTCACAGCTGCAAAATACTAACACGAATTCTATACAGACGAATGGAGAAACTGGTAGAACCCGACTTCGGGGAAGATCAGTTTGGATTCGGTAGAAATGTTGGAACACATGAGGCAGTACTGACTCTACGCCTTATCTTAGAAAATAGATTAAGGAAAGGCAAACCTACGTTTCTAGCATTTGTAGACATAGAGAAAGCTTTTAACAATGTTGACTGGAATACTGTCTATCAAATTCTGAACGTGGCAGGGGTAAAATACAGGGAACGAAAGTCCATTTACACTTTGTACAGAAACCAGATGGCAGTTATAAGAGTCGAGGGGCACGAAAGGGAAGCAGTGGTTGGGAAGGGAGTGAGACATGGTTGTAGCGTCTCCCCGACGATATTCAATCTGTATATTGAGCAAGCAGTAAAGGAAACAAAAGAAAAGTTCGGAGTAGGTATTAAAATCCATGGAGAAGAAATAAAAACTTTGAGGTTCGCCGATGACATTGTAATTTTGTCAGAGACAGCAAAAGACTTAGAAGAGCAGTTGAACGGAATGTACAGTGTCTTGAAAGGAGGATATAATATGAACATCAACAAAAGGAAAACGAGGATAATAGAATGTTGTCGAAGTAAGTCGGGTGATCCTGAGGAAGTTAGATTAGGAAATGAGACACTTAAAGTAGTGAAGGAGTTTTGCTATTTGGGGAGCAAAATAACTGATGATGGTCGAAGAAGAGAGGATATAAAATGTAGACTTTCAATGGCAAGGAAAGCGTTTCTGAAGAAGAGATATTTGTTAACATCGAGTGTAGAGTTAAGTGTCAGGAAGTCGTTCCTGAAAGTATTTGTATGGAGTGTAGCCATGTATGGAAGTGAAACATGGACGATAAATAGTTTGGACAAGAAGAGAATAGAAGCTTTCGAAATGTGGTTCTACAGAAGAATGGTGAAGATTAGATGGGTAGATCACATAACTAATCAGGAGGTATTGAATAGAATTGGGGAGAAGAGGAGTTTGTGGCACAACTTGACTAGAAGAAATGGGATCAATTGGTAGGACATGTCTGAGGCACCAAGAGATCTCAAATGTAGCATTGGAGGGCAGCGTGGAGGGAAAAATCGTAGAGGGAGACCAAGAGATGAATACACTAAGCAGATTCAGAAGGATGTAGGATGCAGTAAGTACTGGGAGACTGAAGAAGCTTGCACAGGATAGAGTAGCATGGAGAGCTGCATCAAACCAGTCTCAGGGCTGAAGACCACAAGAACAACAACAGGTTAAACTAAAACATATTAAAGATTAAACTAAAATAAGTAAATTAGAGGTTAGTTGTCTGTGGTGTTGCTTAGTGTAGGTACAGTGTTTGTTAATTGCTGTGCACTGAAGACTGAATTCGCCGTGGACTTCTTTTAGCAAAATCAGAAGTGTTGAAGCGTCAACTGATCACGAAAGACCTCATTCCTTAAAGCAGATGAAAGCACAAGATACAATTGCTACTCCTAGTTTTATGGTAACTAGTTCTTTGAAACATGTTGGTGATGTTAGCTATTGTATTCCTTCTGCTACTGCACAAATCGGAGAACCGATAAAGCAAGTTATTTTAGACATATATCCAAACGAAACAGCATCTTTGGCGACCATAGAGCGTAGCACTGCTGCACGCAAATCAACATTGACTGCGATCAATAGGCCTGAACTGCTATAGGTGGGCCGGCCGCGGTGGTCTCGCGGTTCTAGGCGCTCAGTCCGGAACCGCGCGACTGCTACGGTCGCAGGTTCGAATCCTGCCTCGGGCATGGATGTGTGTGATGTCCTTAGGATAGTTAGGTTTAAGTAGTTCTAAGTTCTAGGGGACTGATGACCGCAGCTGTTAAGTCCCATAGTGCTCAGAGCCATTTGAACCATTTTTTGCTATAGGTGGGTCTCGAAACAGTGGCAGGCACTTTGGAAAAAGAAAGAACGAAGTCAGTTGATTTGCTGTTCTAAGGAAGGACTTTTTTTACATTGAGAAATAATATGAACCTGAATAAATGAATTTTTTGCTCTTATCTGTCAGCCCTCCCAGACAGTTACGTACTACGTCATTGACTTACACTCACAGGTCAAGTATGATGAAATTCGATTGACCAGATAAGATCAAGTAAAGGCTACGGCCCTGTTCTCAAACTCTTTAAACTTAGCTGAATACCCGCACGTTTCACGGCTGGCAGTGTGAGTGACAATATTTACATCGCGAACCGCTTCCTGCAGGTAGCGGCGACTCAACTCCCATTGCGAGCGTAATTACTGGCGGGGCTCGGAGCAGAGCGCAGCTGTTGGGAATCCCGCAGGCGGTGACCGCTGCTGCCACCGGGCTGTCCGCCGCAGCTGGCCGGCCGATAGATTTGCATGCTGACGCCCGGCCGCGCTGCCCACCCCGCGGCTCCGCCACCGCCACTGTGTGTCACGAACCTACAAACAAACGGAAAACTAGAGGCGCGCCTCTGTAAGTATTTTTTCGTACCGCTTCGAGTATTGTAAGTACTGCACATATGTGAATTTTTTGAGAGTTATCAGCCTGCATAATGGTTTGATGCAGCTCGCTACGATTATCTCTCTTGTGCTAATCTCTTTATCTCAGAGAAACACACCCAATGCCCTCAGTTATTTCTTGTATATGTGTTACACCGTCAAACTGTAAATCTAACTTTTATGGATCAGCTAGGCAATAATTAGGCATTAATACACTAAGGTGACAAAAGTCAAGGGACAGCGTTAAGCACGTATACAAACAGCGGTAGTATCCAGAGGTGTGCCAATTCTCCCTCCAGCCTGCCTGCCTGCCCTTATTCTCCCTCCAGCCTGCCTGCCTGCCCTTATCTCCGCCCCAACCATTGAGGCAGCTCAACCTGCCGCAACGGAAACACAAGAGTGCATGTGTAGCGAAGCACAGTGATTAAAGCAGGCGCACTTGGGTTCCCGCTAACCTGGCAAGCTTGACGGGACTCGCTCAGCCTGCAGCACCTGGGACTAGCCAGGCATACTCGTATATGTGAGTATGGTTTCGTCGCAGCTCACTTATCTCGACGGTGGGAGCAGCAAAGTAAGCCGGCCGGGGTGGCCGAGCGGTTCTAGGCGCTACAGTCTGGAACAGCGCGACCGCTACGGTCGCAGGTTCCAATCCTGCCTCGGGCGTGGATGTGTGTGATGTCCTTAGGTTAGTTAGGTTTAAGTAGTTCTAATTTCTAGGAGACTGATGACCTCAGGAGTTAAGTCCCATAGTGCTCAGAGCCATTTGAATTTGAACTTATTCGCACGACCTCAAGTATGCTACTGCATGTCTGTAAATTTTAGCAGCGCATTCATCACTGGATGAATACTTTATAAGAGGACAAAGACTTAACGGCTGACAAGTTTGCAGAAATGTGCTCTAAAAGGACCTGACGCCGCTTAGCAGCATGTAAGCTTTCCATATTTAGAACAAACATTGACTGAAGTAGAAAAAAGTACGGCTCAGAGGACATTAAAAATCACAATTTGGTAGTGTGCAACGTCGTGCGAAGAAAGTTTGGTATCAAAGAGAAACATTCTTCTTTCAGGCATGTACTTTTTTGATTAACATAATAAGAAAAACAAACTTTATGCATGCTAAAATGCATTTGGGTAATTTAGAATGAAGTATCTCTGTTCCGGCGTAACGACAAACGCCAGCACGACGATGAAGAACGGAAGAGCAGAGAGAGCTGTGAGGCCAATAGTACACTGAATAGGACGACATCAAAACAGGAGCTGCATGTACATGAAGAGAATATAAACTCCGGGCCGCCTATCCGCGGCCGCATTGGAAGAAGAGCCGTCATACAAACGCTGCAGCAGTGACTTATAAACTGAATTGTTTTGCTTGCATCGAAATTGTTTGTACCAAAGGATACTGATTATTTGCATGTCACCATATGATTGCGACGCACCTTTGTGAATACGCAAAGTTAAGTATTGTCAATTTAACTTACTGTAATAAACCGTTAATACGATTTACCTGAATTGTTGTCTAGCGATCCAAGAAAACAGCTTCGTAGGCACCCTATAGTAGACGTGTGGACAGGATGCTACATTGGTGACGAGTTATAAGAAAAACCCAGTGCCCAGCGGCCACGGAATTCTCTTTTGTGTTTTGCTGGCGCCTTAATTATCTCTTGTATTTTCCCTGAGGGGGTATTTACTTGATTTACTAGTCTCTTATCGTGTTTTTGCTAATCACTGTTTTCAGGTGGGCGTTGCAGAAATTTGTCTTTGCTTTGGTACTTATTTTTTTTTCTTGCCTTGTCTGTTTCTTGCATTTCTCTCTTCGGCCGGCTAGAGTGGCCGAGCGGTTCTAGGCGATACAGTCTGGAACCGTGCGACCGCTACGGTCGCACGTTCGAATCTTGCCTCCGGCATGGATGTGTGTGCTGTCCTTAGGTTAGTTAGGTTTAAGTAGTTCTAAGTTCTAGGGGACTAATGACCTCAGAAGTTAAGTCCCATAGTGCTCAGAGCCATTTTTTGTCTCTTCCAGCATGCCCACCCCACTTATCCCACCCCCTGCTCAGACGCCACAGCTGCCAGATACTACGCAGCTAATGCAGATGTTTCAGTTTCAGAGACAGCAAACATCTTCACTGCTAAACGCGGTACAGCAACTCCTGGCAATCCAAACTACTAATGCATCACAAGCAGCACCTCCAGCTCCAAGTGCTATACCGCCTTTTCGCCAGTTTCATGAACAAGAAGAGGAATGGCTCGAGTGGTTGCAACAGTTTGAATCCCACGTAATTGCTCACAGCATACCAGGAACTGTGAAAAGCCATTACTTTCTCTCAACGGTAGGAAGCGTAGTCTTCAGGCTCCTACAACAACTGTTCCCTAACGCCACTCCCAGTGTACTTTCGTGTGATCAGGCTACAGATTCGATAACTAACGATAACGAACAAGTGAATGTGGTAGCAGCTAGGTATCAATTCTTTAATTGCAAAAAACGATCAGAACAAACTTATAGCGAGTGGGTAACAGATTTTCTGGCTATGACGAGTAAATGCAAATTCAAATGTGCTTGTGGTACTTTATATTCAGATTTTATGTTGCGTGATGCGATCGTGTACGATATACCTGATGTCAAACTCAGAGAAGAGATTTTGAAACATTTTGACCCATCATTTTAGCAGGTACTGCAAATACTAGATCAGTACGATTCTGGCGCCCTTTCGGCCGATAAATCTTTCTTTTGTTACATTTAAATTGATTTTTTAAAAGCAGAAGCAGAGAAACTATAGCAGTCTTACATGCAGTTAAATTTGGTTTGCTTTTTGAGAGTATATCAAAGTAATAATTTTTGCTTAAGTGAACACTATTCTCCCAATTTTCTTTACTACTGTGGAATAGGACGTAATGTGCACGAAACCTGATTTTCTTAATACATTAAAACACATAGGGACTTCATAGCCTTAACTGGAAAGACACGGCGTACTCTGCAGCTCAGAGTTTGGCATCGGACAGGTAACGCTGCCATGTTTTTATTTGAGAAAAAACATAAGAGGCTGTAAAAAAAGGAAACTCAGAAGACTTACTGGTCGGCAAAGCTGCTCCGATATTAAGAAAGTTGCTGCGTCCGCAGATTACGCAGCGGATTCTAAATATCCGATTAGTCTCAGTAACAGTTTGCTTGCGTTATTAACCGGACGCTGAACGTTATGGTACATGTGAATGTATTCAGCCTTTAATATTTAGGAATTTTTGCCGAAGAATAAGATGACAGTTGTTCCCCATCCGCCATACTCACGAGATCATGTGCCTTTTTCCCAAGATAAAAATCAGATTCAGGACTTGAAGATTTCACTCAGCGGGCGAGATTCAAGTGGAATTGCAAAGGGTGCTACACACTGTAAAAAGAAATACTTCCAAGACGTACTTAAAAAGTGGCAGAAAAGTTGGGATCTGTGTGTCCTCTCCAAAGAGGATTTCTTTTAGTGTGACGAAGTGGAATAAGACGTAAAAATTTTATTTAATGCATATCGGGCACTTTAGGGTACGATCTCTTAGTTGTAGAAAAAGATGCAATGGGTCTGTTCTTCCGGACATGTCCGAAAGAACATGTACCATCTTCATTTAGTTTGGTGGTTTTTCAACCATTCTCTCAACGCTTTCAACGTAACTTTACTGCATTCGATAAGGGTATTTTCTGCCTGTATTTTAATTGAATATCGTAGCACCACTTCCCGTTTATTTGAGATGTTCTTTCTTGAATAAACATTATTCAACGTAATTTTCTGTCGTCTACGTCAGTTACAGACGCAGAACAGAACTCTTGTTATTAATTTAGTGGTTCAAATGGCTCTGAGCACTATGGGACTTAACATATGAGGTCATCAGTTCCCTAGAACTTAGAACTACTTAAACCTAACTAATCTAAGGACATCACACACATCCATGCCCGAGGCAGGATTAGAACCTGTGGCCGTAGCAGTCGCGCGGTTCCGGACTGAAGCACTTAGAAGCGTATAAAATTATTCGTTTATCTCAGTTTGTATTTCTGTACATTTTATTAATTCACAATTGTAGCCAATGCATATACCGACTGCAGGATCATAGCTAGATGTTATTATTTACAGCGAATTAGCTACGGGGAATGAAAGCAAACAAGCGCAGCGCAGGCATCTATAATACGGGTTAGCACAGATAAAGAAGCAACTGGTTTGCTCGTATGGGATAACGTTAGGAAGAGCGACTACTCAACAGGCGCTGTTAGGTACTGTAGCAGGTTCTGATAATAATCTCCATAGCTAGCTTGGTTTCCTCGAAGTAAAAAGTTATTTTGAATTGAGCAGGTGGTTGCTCATTGGGAAAAACTGAAATGAGAGGATAATAAACAATTAATAAACCAACAGCTGTAGTTTCTTTGATTTATTCCAGAGGCAACCAGTTCCGGCATTCCGTTGTGCCGTCATCAGGCCTTTCTGATAACATAGCGGGTGAGCGTATATTACCAGACAAAATATCATGCAAAAGCGAACTAGTATTCGCACTAGTGTATGAAACACGTCTATACATTCGCAAACGATTTGAGCGCACTGATTATTTACGACTATATAGCCGTGTTACATACGCTGATGGGGATACTGGTTCGCCTTTGCATGATAATTTGTTTGGCAATATAAGCTCAGCGGCTGTGTTACCATAGAGAGCCTGACGATATTAAAGGAATGCGGTAACCGGTTGCCTCTGGAATAAACCACAGATTAAATTGCAGTTCTTTTTATTTATTGCTAGTTATACAGGGTGATGATTAATAAACCCAACAACCCACAAGGACGGATTCCTGGCTGGTAATGGAGAAAAAACATCCTGTGAACATGTGTCCGGAAATGCCACGGTAGTTGGCGCTGACAAATGACTTACTCTGACCAAGTGCCCCGTGTCCTTTATGTTTGAAAGCTGTGTAGTTGACGCAGCGTACTATAAGCCGCAGGATGGTACGGTATTCATGTTGGGAGCAAGTCGAGGCAGTAAGGCGATACCAAAAGTAGCACACCACACAACACTGCAAGCCATTTTTTGGCGTTTGTGTGATCATGGGTCCTTGCAGACAGACGCAAGTGCACACAGGGTACTTGTGATAGTATAGCCATGGTTACTCTCGCCCGTTTACATCTGCCTGGCCCACACAAACACAATCTTGGCGTTCCCAACATGAATACCGGACTAGCCCGCTGCTTACATTTCGCAGCTCAATCACATGGCCTGCAACACACAAGGAACACACAGCACGTGGTCAGAGGATCTTTCATTCGCCCGCGTCATCTACCGTAGCAACCCCGATCCATTTCCGGACACATGTTCATAAGACTTTTCTTCCTCGATTTTGTCGGTTTTATTAATGTTTTCTCTGTATACATTAGAAACAGCAGAAGGCCTTTAACGCTTCCTAGGGAAACTACAGATATCACTTCTGCTTTATTCGATGATTTTCTGTCAAAATCCTTTCTGAAGCGATACTGCATAGGTAAGTGATTTGATTAGAAGTCTCTTGTGACGAACGGTGTCAGAAGCTTTCTGGAAATTCAGAAATACTCGAATGGACTCAGTTTGATACCAAACATTATATCATGCAAAGAAAGAGCTAGTCGTACTTTTTCCTCTTAACGTATCTCTCATCTGCGTTTAACTGTGGAATTTCTTTTGAACTCATATATTTACGTCTTTGTGCTAAAGCTTTCCGAAATCTACCTGCAGTTTTCTGTATGTTGAATCTGCCCTTTCGAAGGTCATTCTATGCGATTTCTTCACATTTTTCCTGCAGCCATTTTGTTTTTATCTTCATTGTATTGCCTATTACAAGTGATTTATATTGCGGTGTTCCTTTCTTCTCTTTAACATTTATTACTTTATTTTGTTCATCAATTGAAATATTACATATGATTCCTTCGCAGTTACCTTTCTTAAACTTATATTTCTCTGTGCAGCTTTTGGACTGCATGCTTTAGGGATGTCACTTCTCTTTCACTGAACTGCCTACTGTCGTATTCCTAATACAAGTATTTATAGCCTCCGAGATCTTCAAACGAACTGTACCCCAGTTCTTTTAACACTGATTTCTTCTGACGAGTTTCTGAAACTTCAGCCTACTCTTTATCATTCCCGAACTGCGTTCTGAGTCTACATCTAGTCTTGAGGACACCATACATTTCAGTATCCGATTTCTGAATCCTTGTCTCACCAGTATGTCCATATGTAAGTATTCCAATTGGAAGTCAAATCTGCGAGTTGCATGTCCGTAATCTACTTATTCTCTATCGGTTTCGGTACTGACCAATAGGTTTTCCCAAATATTTATCTTCTGTAGATAACCACTTGAAGAAAGATCAAATGTTCAAATGTGTGTGATACCTAATGGGACTTAACTGCTAAGGTCATCAGTCCCTAAGCTTACACACTACTTAACCTAAATTATACTAAGGACAAACACACACCCCCATGCCCGAGGGAGGACTCGAACCTCCGCCGGGACCAGCCGAAGAAAGATCCAGTTAGCGTAATGAACCTACAGTTTAACCCGATCCGATCCACGTGTTACTTCTAATGAATCCTTACATCTTTGAGAGACGAAGGCCAAGTTGAAGGCAGACACAAAATTCATGGCACGATGGTGCTTCCACACAATCACCTTACCACTAGATTTGCTGTTCTTAACTGAAAGACTTAGGAACCTTTCTCCTTTCTCATTCTTGTTTCCGATCTCGTGTTCCATAACTCAACCCTTCATTCTTTCCGTCATACTTATTACATTCCATCCCTCCTTACATTCTTTAATATGCTATATCTAATCTATTTGTGTCTTCAGCATATATATATATAGTTAGGTTAGGTTAGGTTAGGTCAGGTCAGGATATATATCAGCTCTAGTTGTTGGCATTAGTTTAGTTTCAATTATAGCAATAAACCAATCCGCTTAACCCTCCCTTTGCCCTAGCTTCCCATTCATAACGATATTTACTCCCGTCGTAGCACTGTCTGTTATATTCACCTGACCAAAAATCTACATCTTCATTCCATTTTACTTCATTGATTACTACTACTAGATTTAGCCTTTGCATTGTCTTTTCCACGTTCTGTAATCTTCTTGCCGAGGAGCAATCATAATGACACTTTTTTTAGAGTTCCGAACCTCAGTCGGTAAAAAAGGAATCCTTACAGGATCAAACAAAAGGTCAAATTAAAACGCCCTCGTCGTCAAAATTTCCAGTTTTATTTTACTTGTGCAGCCAGTTTCAGCGTTGTATTATGCGATCTTCAGGACACTCCACCCCCCTCCCCCACCGACCGACGTTAGGAGGAATCCCATTTCTTATACAGTCGAAATAGGGGCCAGCATTCCAGTCAGTGGTATTTGTAGATTCCTGCGTAACACAGCGATCCCTTCGACAATCACTTGCCGACTTCTGTTGCCCGACCGTTCGTCTGTTCGAATATACACATCAAGTTGAAATTTATGTCACATTTTAAACTCTACGGTCCCTTCGCAGCGTAAAAAAATGTAAGCTTCTAAGCCAATGCAGTCAACAGGTACTGCGATTTGTGTCACATATTTTGACACTCGTAAACTCACTCATCAAAACCCTATAAGGTACTTCACAGTGACCCAGAATCATGAAATTTCTCAAGAAGCAAGATTTCACAAGTAAAGAAAAAATCTGTAATTATATCACACAAAAAAATTTCTTTTATCATGTGTTATCCGACTTCAGACTTAAATTATAACATTTTCGAAAGTCTTGGAATTGCCGAGACCAATGTCCTGCCAGTATCAATGTCGATAAATGGCAAAAATCGTCGAGATTCTCGATTTCCGGGATGTATGAACTGTGTACATGCATACTCGAGTTTGTGAGGAGTGCTACTCGCTCCTGGACGATTTTTTATTTCGATTGACTTATCTCTGGATACACGTTATGTGTCTCTAATGCACTAGTTCTGAAGTGGAACGGGATCACTCTGCCTTTATTGATCTTCCGACCAGAAATGACGGGGTCCATTCAAAAAATCTAACAAAATTTAATTGGTCTGTTAAATAAAAGTGAAATCTGAGACAAAACGATACAGAATACGGAAGAAAGGTGACTGCTCATTAATAAAACAATAAAAAATCTGTCTTATTCAATACTGGAATAACTAAAACGAATTATAAAATTTGATTGCTCCCGAAATTCACCGAATAGTACCCCCAGTCGTAAAACGTAAACTCTCATCAACACAAAAAAAAACATGTTCACACAATAGTTCTTGAATACAGGAATATGATAGCTCACATGTAAACAAATTTTATTCAGCACAGTACTATTCAAATTAAAGGTTTCCCCCCGTGTAGAAGTTCTAGCAACGGAAGTCTACCTACTCTGCTCTGATTGGTTCAGTCTGACTGGCGTTTTGCCAAACAGTTTACAGCGTGCGTATTTTAGTAATAGTAATGCATAATACACAGCAAAGTCTCCCCAAATATACATAAGAAAATTAACACTCACAAACACTGCTAATACCAATTTATATCTAATAAGCCTGAGCTGTCAGCGAACCATATCTGATCCGCGCATATGTGATATTAATAGCAGCCGCTCTGCGGGACTTCTTCGCCCGGTTGCTGGGTAACCAGTAGACCTTTTTCCGCAAAGGAGCGCCGAGTAGCGCTGAGTGACGATGTATGCACGTTCTTGGCATGTGGTTAGATAACTGTTGGCTTATTGGAAGCACAGTGTGGAGTTTGGGGTCTACTGTTGTGTGGAAGTTGCAAGCGTGGCTTGCGGACTGTTGGTACTGAGACACCTATCTCAATTCGAACCACCAGTTGGTTAACCTTTTGTCAGATGGGAACCTGGCCTGGGACTTCTTCTCATCTGACAACTGGTCGAATCTTTACGGTGAATATCCACCTTCGTCATTGGGCAGCGGTTTAGACTTGTTAAACAGATTTCCTAAACCTTCGTGCCTTGCATACAAGCGGGCGAGATTGGGATCGTCAAGTAGTTGTATTGAGCTGTTTGTGGCCGTTCTGAGCATGCACCGCGAATTGCTGCATGTCTGTGTCATTTGCTGAATTTTCTTGTTATCTGCACTGAGCGAGCAGTTGCCATACTCACTGAAGGTGCATAGCCCGTTGGTGCTCACGCGAGCTTCACAAATGGCTCTGAGCACTATGGGACGTAACATCTGTGGTCATCAGTCCCCTAGAACTTAGAACTACTTAAACCTAACTAACCTAAGGACATCACGCACATCCATGCTCGAGGCAGAATTCGAACCTGCGACGAGCTTCACATATTATGTTGTTACTGTTTTAGTGAACTGTGCTCTTAACATACCTGTTTAAAAAAAAAATATTTTCTGCTGGTTTGCATTTTACGTCCTTGTCTATGCAGTCGAGTGGATTTGTGCGTGTGTGCCTATGTTGGTAGGAACTTTATTCATTCAATATACTATGTTGTAGGGGAGCATAGGATTATTACTTTATTGGCATTATTTTACGTATGTAGTGAAGAAACCTGGAAGGGGACCTCGCTGTATAGTCTTACGTGACTGCTGTAAGGCGCCTCAACTGACAAATAATTCAAAACAGTTACCTTGACATAGTATTTAACATCTCAATGCAATGGCTAACAAAGGTACCTATCACGTTTTATTAACGCAGCTGGTCAGCTGTTTAAATTTTTACATTTCCGTTGTTATTTTGGAACGCTTAGGCCACTTTTTGGACGAGCCCTATCCTACGTGATATTGCCACCATTTTCTACTGTTATCTATCTCTCTGCCTCCCCTTGTTGCCCCAGCGTGCTGAAGTTAATTTAAGGATGTTTTTGTTTACTGTTTTGGTCGTTTAACATCGTTAACTTTTAATTTGTTTAAAATTTGATTACAAAAAGTTGCCTTTATTTTTAAAAATTTTAATATGCGTCTTGCCGCGAGGTGTTTTACCTGTTTATTAATCGGGTGCCAGAAGACTAAATATCACGGTTGTAAGATGCAGTTAGTGGCATTATTGCTTATTATTGCTCTAATATGCTTATTCTAAGCCTAATATTATGTAGCCATTGATGGCGATTTCTTTTGGCTAAAGAAACTAAAATAAATCTTTACTAGTACCGTCGTGTGGTTTTCAGTCTGTAAATTGTGACTGGCCGTTGACATCGAACTGTGGCTTTAAATTATTTTCTTATCCTCAGTGTGCCTCGCTTGTATTGCAGTCCGGTGTTCTATGTATTCTAAGTAGAATCTTGGGACGTCTCACTTACTGTAAACATATACTTGCCTATTGGCTGTAAATTGTTCTTTAAAAAACTATTATTTATTCATTTGCCAGAAGTGCTTACGTATTTTTAAAATTATGGAATTCTATGTTTTTTTTTAATACTGTGATGCTTCATTCAAGCTGTTATTAAGTTTGTGTTTGTTTGTGGTACTGAAAGAATAATAACCAACTATCTCTCTCTAAATTATTTTTTCGGTGGGGAATTGTAATAATTATTTATTCTGCCTTGTATGGCACTTCAACCTCTCCAAGTTTAAAATAGGAATATGGTAAGCAACTGTAAATAACATAGCACGCACTACAATAGCAAAGACAGAAATGAAGACAACACTCACCACAGTAGTACAAGTCGTAGAGTGACAATTGTTGTTCCATAGTAGACAGCTAAATGAATGGACAGCGGACTCATTTGGGTCCCTCCTGCAGGCTGGTTAGCTTTAAATTTAGAATACTTTAACTGGAAATGAGCAATATTTGTAAGAGACTGGTCTGCGCTCGTTATGCTACAGTAAGGCAATAATGGCATCACTTGGCCTGCTTTTCCTGTCTGGTCAGTTCTCCCGATTTCTCTACTATGTTACAAGATTGTGTTTCAGGTGCTCTGGGCGGTGTATTCTGCAGCGCCAGTGTACTGAATACTTACTCTTGTGGTCTGACTGAGAAGTTCTTGCTCAATTGAGTGGTCACCAAAATGACGGAACCTCTCTTCCTACGACGTCATTTTTCTGCGTCGGCGCCAGGTGGTTTAGTAACCTGGACATGAGCGCTGCTCAGCACTCCTACATTCCATGATGCTTTCCGTTATCGGGGAAGGCATCTTCTGTTTTACTTGGTTGCACCTTTATATTAATCTGCAGTGTATCAAATGTAATCTTTCCAAGGAAAGCAGATGCTGACGTATGTGAATGTTAACGGAGTATCAATCTCATAAGTCATGGTTACAAAATACTGACATGAATTATTTACAGAAGAATGGAAATCTGGTAGAAGCCTACCTCAGGGAAGATCAGTTTGCGTTCAAGAGAAATGTTAGATGCCGGAAGGCAATACTGTCCCTATGTTAAAGAAAGCCCAACGTAACTTTACAGCTTTTTAGACTAACAGAATGATTTTGAGAATGTTTATTGGAATACATTCCTTGAAATTGTGTAGGTACCAGGGAAAATACGGGGAGCAAAAGGTTTTATACAGCTGTAACGGAAACTAGACGGCAGTAATAAGATTCAAAGGCAATAAAAGGGAATCAGAGATTGAGAAAGGAGGAAGGAAGGCTTGTGGCCTATACCCGATGTTATTCAGTCTGTACTTTGTGCAAGCAATAAAGGGAACCAAAGAAAAAAATTTGGAGAAAGAATTAAAGTTCTCGGAGAAGATGTAAAAACTTTAAGAGTTTGCCAACGACATTGTAGTTACGTCGCAGACAGCAAAGGATTTGGGAGTGCAGTTGAACGGAATGAACAGTGTCTTAAAACAAGGATATAAGATCGAAATTAACAAAACTAAAACAAGAATGTGTAATGTACGTAAATTAAATCAGGTGATGCTGAGGAAGTTAAATCAGAAATGAGACGCTAAAAGAAGTGGACGAGTTTTCCTTTTTGAACAGTGATGGGCAGAGTAGAGAGGATATAAAATGTAGACTGCAATAACAAGTAAAGCGTTTCTGAAGAATAGAAATTTGTTGACATCGAATATCAATTTAACTCCAGAATGAAATCTTCACTCTGCAGCGGAGTGTGCGCTGTTATGAAACTTCCTGGGAGATTAAAACTGTGTGCCGGTCCGAGACTCGAACTCGCGACCTTTGCCTTTACAGGGAAAGTGTTCTACCTACTTTTTTTAATCTTATTTTGTCCGTAATTGTTCGTTGCATTTATTCGGGGAGGACGTCCTATGAGACTTGTTCAGATTCATCGTTGATCCATAAAATCAATTTTTTTTATTACAGAGGGCAGCTAACCCTCTGAACGAACCCGCTGAGCTACCGTGCCGGTGTTTTAAAATGAAATGACGTATGGCCTTTCCGGCCGGGGGACCCCATCCGGGGACGTTCGGCCTCCGAGTGCGAGTCGTACTTCAGTCAACGCCACATTGGGTGACTCGCGTGCCGGTGATGAGGATGAAATGATGACGAGGACAACATAACACCCAGTCACCGACTGAGCCACCCGAGCACGAATCAGCACTCGAGTCGGTTCGTGAGTTGTGCTTGGGTAGCTCAGCCGGTAGAGCACTTGCCCGCGAAAGGCAATGGTCCCGAATTCGAGTCTCGGTCCTGCACACAGTTTTTATCTGGCAGCAAGTTTCATATCAATTTAAGTGTTAAGAAGTCTTTTACGAAGGCATTTTCCTGTAGTGCAGCCGTATGGAAGTGAAACATGGACGATAAGAAATTCAGACAAGAAGAGAAAAAAAGCTTTTGAAATGTGGTGCTACGGAAGAATGCTGATGATTGGATTAGAAGATCGCGTAATGAGGAGGTACTGAATAGACTTGCGGAGGAAAGCAATTTGTGGCAAAAGTTACTAAAAGAAGGGGTCGGTCGACTGGACACCTTCTTGGACATCAAGGAACAGTTAATTATATATTGGAGAGAAGTGTGGAAGGTAAAAAATACAGAGGAACATCAAGAGATGTGTAGAGTGGACAAGTTTAGATGGATGTGATTTGCAGTAGTTATTCAGAGGTAAAGAGTGTGGTGTCACCGCCAGACACTACACTTGATAGGTATAGGCCTTTAAATCGGCCGCTGTCCGTTAGTATACGTTGGACCCGCGTGTGGCCACTATCAGGGTTACAGACGGAGTGCCGCCACACGGCAGGTCTAGTCTAGAGAGACTCCCTAGCACTCGGCCCAGTTGTACAGCCGACTTTGCTAGCGATGGTTCACTGTCTACATACGCTCTCATTTGCAGAGACAACAGTTTAGCATAGCCTTCAGCTACGTCATTTGCTACGACCTAGCATGGTGCCATATTCAGTTTCTATGTCATATCTTCAAGACTGTCTTCTGAACAGATAACATTGTGGCTCATGTACCGTCAAGAGCGACGTTCATCATTAATGGATTAAAGTTAAGTATCAAACTAATTACGTCCACTTTCTGAATTCTGATTCCTTGTCATGTTCCAGACCTCACGTCAGTATAGTTCTTCCCTCCGCACGCCAGCCTGCGTGAGCTAAAACGCGTGCACTTCGGCCTCCACTCGTAACACGGTGTTGGCTCTTCTGCCAACACAACAAAGAGGCTTGCACAGGACTGAGTAGTATGGAGGGATGTGTCAAACCATTCTTACGACGAAAGACCTGAGCAACAACAGCTGTAGGCGAAGGAGAGGCGAAGGAGGACCGAAGTGTCTTTGTCGTTATTGCAACCCTACGCACACCTAAGGCGTGTTTATCTAACGAATGTAAGGATGCAGAGTCTCGCAGCGACTTTTTTTTTCTTTTTTCTAGTCATCAGTCTTCTAACTGATTTGACGCGGCCCGCCAAGAGTTCTTCTCCTTTGTCAACATCTTGCAACCTACGTCATCAATTATTTGCTGAATGTATTTGAATCTCTGTCTTTCTCTACAGTTTTTACCCTCTAGAGCACCCTCTGGTACCATGGAAGTCTCGCTGGATTCCACGTCGCATTGATCTGCAGGCCAGCGTCTCTATTTAGAGTTTTATCAGTGATTTTTATTTCAATGGCTTCTATAATTACACAGTCCCAGAAGCCGTTAATGCGAGCTGCGTCGGATGTCTCTTCAAATTTTTTCTAGTGATCTTTCCTAACCAGATAAAATTTGACGAAGCATCTGTTGTGGTTCGCACAACATTCTGGGACTGTGCGATTAAAGAAGCCATTGAAACAAGAAAGATTTGTAACACCGTAAATAGTGACAGCGGCCTGCGGCTCAGCAGGGCGTGGGAGCCAACGATCGGGCACAAGGGACTCCGAGTCAACGTATACCCATATACGGTGATCCCGCGAGCACCAGCGACGTCACGGCCAGCCGCTATTATCCGTTCATCATCAGAGTAAACCTATGTATTCTTCCGCGTTAGCTGGAGCATCATTGGATTTCCGTTTCACGTGAAATTGCAGCCAAGCTGTCCGGAGTACTGTCAAGTTCGGTAATAAGGGTACGTTTTGTGCCGTGCGTCACCCCACCCTTAAGTACCTTGGCGTCACCCTCGACCGTCGCCTCTCCTGGACTCCCCACCTCCGGACAATCCAAGCCAAGGCACGCTCCCGCCTCAGTCTCCTCAAGCTCCTCTCCGGCCGTACGTGGGGTCTGGACCCCTCCACCATCCTCCACACCTATAAATTCCTCATCCGCCCTATCCTTTGTTATGCCCATCCGGCTTGGATCTCCGCCCCCCCTCCCTTTTACAAATCCCTCCAAATCCTTGAACGCCATGCTCTCCACCTCGCCTATTGCATCCGTCTCCCCTCCCCCACGCGGATCCTCTACGATCTCATCCCCTTCCCCCACCTTCTCCTCTTCCTTGAAAGGATACGGATCCTGTACACCTCCCGCAAACTCGATCCTCCTCACCCGCTCGTCTCCCCTCTCCTCTCCCACCCCCGCCCGCTGCCGCGCCTGTATTCCCACGTCCCACCCGGTCTCCATCTCTCCACCCTCCTTACCCTCTCCCGAGGTGGCTTCCGCCAGCTCCCCCTCCCCGATGATGTCCTCCGCCCTTCCATTTACCCCTCCTATCAACTTTGATCCTCCCCCAATCCCTGTTTCCTTTCCTTTAGGCACCCTCCCTCCCTTCTCTTTCCTTTTTCCCCCGTCCCCCGTCCTCCACCCCTCTTCCCCCGGGCTTCCCCTCCCCCCTCCCCCCTCCACCACTCTCCCCTGCCCATGGCATCTCTGCTCTCCCCTCTCCCTCTCCCACTCCCCCTCCTCCTCCTCCTCCTCCTCTCTTGGCAGGTCCCCGGACTCGCACACGCTCTGTGAACATTTGCGCGCCGGAGATCGTCGCCATCAGTGTCTCGTGTGTGTGCCTTCGTCTGTGTTTAGTGTTCTTTCGTCGTCACGCCTCCTCTGTTCACGTGTTCCGTCGCAGCCGTCCGTGTTTTGTGCGCCGTGTCAACTAGTGTCAGTGATGTTTTTTCGTCTGGCGTGAACGACTCTGTGTTTTTTTGTTTTTTGGTGTCTACATTGTTATGCCCACCATTTTTGATTGTATTCTCTGTGTCCCCTCTATTTTATTGTAACTCTCAAGGCTGAAGAGCGGCGTACTCAGCTGCTGACAGCCCACCTTATGTAAGGTGTTAAAAATTACAATAAAGAAAAAAAAAAAGCCGTGCGTCACGCGCCATCGACTTAGCGGTAATACGGGACAACAGTTTTACCGGCGCATTTAAACTTGGACAGCACTGGTCGGTCAGCTGGTACAGCTAGCCTGCAGTGACGTGGCCAGCTGAAGTTCACACGTAAAAAGAGACGAGCAGAGGAGCAATACAGTTTCGAATGTCCTTTAATTTTTAAGCGGAATGAAATAGTACATCGCAGATCTCTAACAATACGCTCCTTAGACAACTAGACGAAAACCGCAACACGTTATAGTTTTTAGTTAACGTACTGTTGCAAAAAAATAATTCCCTGTGTCTAAAGCCTCCCGTTGGGTAGACTGGTCGGCTGGTGCAAGTCATTCGAGTTGACGCCACTTCGGCGACTTGCGTGTCGATGGGGATGAAATGATGTTAAGGACAACACAACACCCGGTCCCTGAGCGAAGAAAATCTCCGACCGAGCAGGGAATCGAACCTGGGCCGTTAAGTAGGACATTCCTTCGCGCTGACCACTTAGCTACCAGTCAGCTACCAGTAATTAGAAACGAGAATGATAAAATTCCTGACTTAACCACAGCGTAATTTTTCTGCATAACCTGTGTGTAACGTAAGAGAGTTAGTCAAATATTGAAGCCATTGAAGGTATTACAAACAGTCGTGTGGTATTCTGTTAGCTTCTTTTTATCCGAATCCGACAAACACATTTTATTTATGGAAGTGTCACCTGCTACGTTGATAACGAGCCTATCAACAACAGAATCCACGAAGTCAACCAGGCGCAGCAATTTCTCCTTTTATGACAAGCCGATCTATATCCCGCCAGAGTTCGGCGGTGACGTGTGAGAAATCTGCGTGCTCGTTCCAGTACGTCTGGGAGCTTAACTGTCTTCTTACTTCTCGGGCCAAATCCCGCAGCTTGGCTCCAAATCAGTTCTGTTGGGTTCATATTGTAATGGTGCAACAGCAAATGTAAAAATGCAGCATTTGTATGATGTGCTCGATGCTGTGAAAATGATTGTTTTTCATGTTTGTACGGTATTTACCTATCTCTGTGGTATAAAACGATGGGCATAGTCCAAATGAAGAGGATTTGGTTTTTCATTTCTGCTTTAAAAATTAAATTGCTATGTTTTCTCAATTTAAACAACTTTTATGAACTGTCTTTCATAAAACACCGATAATTAAGAATTTGTATTTGAAATGGCAACAGGAACTTTGCGTCCAATATGTAATCAGAAACAAGAAGACGTGCATATTCATAAAAAAATGATGATGAATTTTATAATTACGAGATGTCGCTATTCCGAATTGAACAAGAAAAATGAATGATACTGGGAAGATTTGAACCAACGCACGAATAACCGTAGTTTTTTTACTTACTTTTTTTATTCCACAGAAACAGAAACAAAAATGGCTAGCTTACATATAAATGAAATAAATAAGGTGACAGATAATGGCAGTCATAAATTACATCATTCATAAAATGAGGAATGATATTCAGTCGTTTACAGTGCCAAATATTTAGCAACTTCACCTGGTGGCATCTTCACCTGGTGGCAGTTCGTCATGCACATTTTCTTCTTCTGCAACCTGAGGTCCCTCATCATCATTTCCCAGACCCAAATTAATCATTCAGTAAATCCTTTATGCGTGTTCCTAAGTCTCCTTCATGGTAAAATACGTTGACAGGAGAGCAGTCCCGAGCAGCAACATTGCAAAGTCCTTCACTGCCTTGTTATTTTTTGCCAGTTTCAGCCTTCTAAACGCATCCTTAGGGATTTAAAGATCTTCCTTTACAACAGACACCACGTTTTAGTCATATTATTGCATCTGCTTTACTACTGATTTATTTTTCATGTGTGACTTGCAGGTGAGGTTAGGGTCGGGAACGCTCCGCAGAAGCAGTGGGGCCGCTCCGCGGCACAGCTAGTGCTTCGTGTCCCGACCCACCCCCTCTCCACGAGGAACCCACGTGTTCCTAATCTCTACCCATTCTGTTGAAGACAATTCGGAGCATGTTACCATATTTCTTATTGTGATTTTGATACTGAAGTGTTTCCTCGAATTAATTTTCTATATACATATTATGTTCAGTATGTTCACCGCTCCCTATATTGTTAAAAATGTAACTTGTATATTTGCCCATTAACCAAATCACTGTGTTATTTTTTTACCTGACGGTAGTAACTTTCTTCTGGTCCGAAGAAAATGTTAGTCGGTACATTGTTTGCTGAAGTTCTTGATATTTGAGCAATTTTCTCCCTGGTCCACCTCCAGTTGATAATCCGATCTCCACATGTGTACCGATGAGGCACACTGTCAACAAGGTTGCATTTGCTGCAGAGGTCACTTAAGCCGATGGCTCATTAGTACTGATGATGTTATTAACTACCTTGTACCACGCTGTTCTCACGGCAGAGGAAAGAACATCACTACTGATGTTTTTCCAGACCGCATTCCATGCTATTCCACATATTTAGTTTCTATGTTATTTCTCCTTTCGTGTGTCCGTCTTTCAGGTAAAATCGCCTTTGCTATAACGTTTTTGGAATTTAAAAGCTTTTTGCTGAGGTAGCTTTTCTTTTGTCATCAGTCTTCTGAATGGTTTGATGCGGCCCGCCACGAATTCCTTTCCTGTGCTAACCTCTTTATCTCCGAGAGCACTTGCAACCTGCGTCCTCAATTATTTGCTGGCTGTGTTCCAATCTCAGTCTTCCTCTACAGTTTTCACCTCTACAGCTCCCTCTAGTACCATGGAAGTCATTCCCTGATGTCTTAACAGAAGTCCTATCATTCTGTCCCTTCTTCTTATCAGTGTTTTCCACGTATTCCTTTCCTCTCCGACTCTTTCAACATTCGTCTGTAGCACCACATCTCAAATGCTTAGATTTTCTTCTCTTCCGTTTTTCCCACAGTCAATGTTTCACTACCATACACCGCTGTACTCCAGACATACATTCTCAGAAATTTCTTCCTTAAATTAAGGCTGACATTTGATATTAGTAGATTTCTCTTGGCCAGGAATGCCTTTTTTGCCATAGCGAGTCTGCTTTTGATGGCCTCCTTGCTCCGTCGGTCATTGGTTGTTTTACTGCCTAGATAACAAAATTCCTTAACTTCATCTAATTCGTGATCATCAATCCTGATGTTAAGTTTCTCGCTGATATAATTTCTACTACTTCTCATTACCTTCGTCTTTCTTCGAATTACTCTGTCCATACTCTGTACTCATCAGACTCTTTATTCCGTTCAGCTGAGCATGTAATTCTTCTTCACTTTCACTCAGGATAGCAATGTCATCTTTTATTTCCATCATTGCTTCCTTGATGTACAGTTTGAACAGTAGTGACGAAAGGCTACATCCTTGTCTTACACCCTTTTTAATAAGAGCACTTCGTTTTTGATCGTCCACTGTTATTATTCTTCCTTGGCTGTTGTACATATTGTATCTGACCCGTCTCTCCCTGCAGCTTATCCCTACTTTTTTTGAGAATTTTGAACAGCTTAGACCATTTTACATTGTCGAACGCTTTTTCCAGGTCGGCAAATCCTATGAACGTGTCTTGATTTTTTTTTAGTCTTGCTTCCATTATTAGTCGCAACGTCAGAATTGCCTCTGTCGTGACTACGTTTCCCAGAGCCAAAGTGATCGTCTTCTAGCGCATCCTCAATTTTCTTTTCCATTATTCTGTATATTATTATTGTAAGCAGCTTCGATGCATGAGCTGTTACGCTGATTGTGCGATAATTCTCGCACTTGTCAGCTCTTGCCGTCTTCGGAATTGTGTGGATGATGCTTTTCCGAAAGTCAGATGGTATATCGCCAGACTCATATATTCTACACACCAACGTGAATAGTCGTTTTGTTGCCACTTCCCCCAATGATTTTAGAAATTCTGATGGAATGTTATCTATCCCTTCTGCCTTATTTGACCTTAAGTCCTCCAAAGCTCTTTTAAATACTGTTTCTAATACTGGATCTCCTATCTCTTCTAAATCGACTCTTGTTTCTTCTTCTATGACATCAGACAAATTTTCCCCCTCATAGAGGCTTTCAAGGTATTCGTTCCACCTATCCGCGCTCTCCTCCGCTTTTAACAGTGGAATTCCCATTGCATTCTTAACGTTACCACCCTTGCTTTTAATTTCACCGAAGGTTGTTTCGACTTTCCTGTATGCTGAGTATGTCCTTCCGACAATTATTTCATTTTCGATGTCTCTACATTTTTCCTGCAGCCATTTCGTCTTAGCTTCCCTGCACTTCCTATTTATTTCATTCCTCAGCGACTTGTATTTCTGTATTCCTGAGTTTCCCGGGACGTTTTTGTACTTCCTCCTTTCATCAGTCGAATGAAGTATTTCTTCTGTTACCCTTGGTTTCTCCACAGTTACCTTTTTTGCACCTATGTTTTCCTTTCCGACTTCTGTTATGGCCCTTTATAGAGATGTCCATTCCTCTTCAACTGTAGTGCCTACTGAGATATTCCTTATTTCTGTATCTTCAGCCTTACAGAACTTCAAGCGTATCTCGTCATCCCTTAGCACTTCCGTATCCCACTTCTTTGCGTATTGATTCTTCCTGACTAATGTCTTAAACTTCAGCCCACTCTTCATCACTACTGTATCGGGGTCTGAGCCTATGTCCGCTCCTGGCTAGGCCTTACAATCCAGTATCTGATTTCGGAATCTCTGTCTGACCATGATGTAATCTAACTGAAATCTTCCCGTATCACCCGGCCTTTTGCAAGTATACCTCCTCCTATTGTGATTCTTGAACAGTATGTTCGCTATTACTACGTGAAAGTTGTTACAGAAGTCTTTCTCCTCTCTTCTTCCTTGTCCCAAGCCCCTATTCTCCTGTAAGCTTTTCTTCTACTGCTTCCCCTACAATTGAATTCCAGTACCCCATTACTATTAGATTTTCATCTCCCTTTACATACTGTATTACCCTTTCAATATGCTCATACACTTTCTCTATCTCTCCGTCTTTGGTTTGCGACGTCGGCACGTATACCTGAACTATCGTTGTCGGTGTTAGTTTGCTGTCGATTCTGATAAGAATGACCCTGTCACTGAACTGTTCACAGAAAGACACTCTCTGCACTACCTTCCTATTCATAACGTATCCTACCCCTGTTACACCATTTTCTGCTGCTGTTGATATTACCCAGTACTCATCTGACCAGAAATCCTTGTCTTCTTCCCACTTCACAGACCCCTACTATATCTAGATTGAGCCTTTGCATTTCCCCTTTTCAGATTTTCTAGTTTCCCTAACACATTCAAGCTTCTGACATTCCACGCCCCGACTCGTAGAACGTTATCCTTCCGTTAATTATTCAATCTTTTTCTCATGGTAACCTTCCCCCTTGGCAGTCCCCTCCGGTAAATCCGAATGGGGGACTATTTCGGAAGCTTTTGTCAATGGAGAGATCATCATGACACTTGTTCAGTTACTGGCCATATGTCCTGTGGATACACGTTACGTGTCTTTAATGCAGTGGTTTCCATTGCCTTCTGCATCCTCATACCGTTGATAATTGCTGATTCTTCCGCCTTTAGGGGCAGTTTCCCACCCCTAGGACGGCAGGGTGTCCTGAACCTCTGTCCGCTCCTCCGCCCTCTTTGACAAGGCCGTTGGCAGAATGAGGGTGACTTCTTGCGCGTGAAGTCTTCGGCAGCGACGGTGGGATTCGAACCCGGGATCGTAAGAATCAAAGACGCTGCCCCCCTTTATTTTGTTCGATATTATTCGTTGGATTTGTTCGGTGCGGACGTCCCGTGACACCCATTCAAGTTCAGTGTTGAGCCGTTGACTCAGTTTTTTATTCCAGAGGGTAGCTCTGATTTAAGAGATTGAGAAGGTCCAAAGAAGAGCGGAAAGATTCGTAACTGATACATTTAGCCATCACGAGAACGTTATAAATCTCATAGAAAATTTGAAGTAGGATACGCTTGCAAATAGACGAAGCGCTAAATGGAAGGGGCTGCTCACTAAATTCCGAAATCCGATCTTCGCCGAGGATGTAGAGCATATATTACTACCACCAACTTTGAAATCGCGCAATGATCACCATTCAAAGATAAGGGAAATTAGAGGTCGTACTGAGGCGTTCAGACAGTCGTTTTTCCCTCGCGCAATCCGCGAGTGTGCCGGCCCGGGTGACCGAGCGGTTCTAGGCGCTACAGTCTGGAACCGCGCGACCGCTACGGTCGCAGGTTCGAATCCTGCCTCGGGCATGGAAGTGTGTGCTGTCCTTATGTTAGTTAGATTTAAGTAGTTCTAAGTTCTAGGGGACTGATGACCTCAGAAGTTAAGTCCCATAGTCTTCAGAGCCATTTTTTGATCCGCGAGTGGAACAGAGGGGGGAGGGGGGGGGGAATATGACTTGGTTCGAATTGTGCCCTCCGCCACACACCGATTCGTGGCCAGTGGAGTATATATGTAGATATGTAACCCTCTGACCGAACACGCTGAGCTACCGTGCTTGCACCCCTAGACCATGGGTAGCTTAGTTCAAGGTACAATTCCATAACATGTTTTAGTTTAAAATATAATTTATTTTTTGTACATTTATCGGCGGCTCTACACTTTCTGGCCTGACAATGTCGTATAGTTTTGCTGTAATGCACCCTGGATTGTTACACATTACGCTCCATGTTCGTTTGACGTACAGTGCCATCACTTTAGACTTGATGTCGGTTAGTCCCATTCCTCCATTGCTTGGATCCAACACTGCTGTCATCACCGGCACTCTAAACAATTTCCCTTTCCACAAAAACTTTGCTTAGATGGACATGATCGTCTTCGCCACCAGTGATGGTATGGGGAGAGCCTGTGCTATGTAGTAGGCCAGGTTCACATCCCGTAACGCTACCAACTGCACTGTGCGTTCAATATGGGTTTGTTTATCAACTGTATTGTATACAACGCTGAGAAAACTTCAAAGCCGATTATCTCCGTAAATTTATGAAAAACATTAAGAATAGCCTGTTTCTCGGCACTTTTCAACCGTGTTCAACGCGCGTGTTTTATTGCGGAACGGAAAGCAGCCTCAGTCGTTCTCATACTGCGCATTAACAGCGCGACAATCACAGCACAACACTGCAGAGGCAGTGCTTGTACACGATTTTTGAAATAAAAACTACGTAGCTAAAGCCTGATTAACAAAAACGTTGATGGTTGTTACTGCATTTTAATATCTTAAAGTTTCGTTAACGTCACTTAGTAATAAGATATCTAATACATAAGCAGGACCTACTTCCAAGAGCGTAACACCACCAGTGTAGGTGTGCTACGGCTTCTGACCAACCATCGCGTTTGTGTTTGTTTACATCAGGTTTATTCTTATGATAAACGGATTACAGTGTATGTTAGGGGCGTATGAGCAGCCCACTGACAGCCGTACTGCTTGACAATGGTCAAGGAGTGCTTGGCCGAAAGCTAGTGTAATTGACGCTTGACGCGAATTTTGATTTAAGTAACGAGCGATCCTGTCCGACGGAGGTTGCTTTCCGCGTAGCATATGTTCAGTGAGAGACGAAACTAACTGCGCTCAACTTATCATTTGCAATTCCCGCGACGTCGGCCACTGGTTGCGCGGGTAGTGGATTAGCAGAACCGACGAAGCAACTCTACTAAACATGGCAGTATGGGGCGGAATGGCGCCGGCTGCCGTAAACACGGTGAATGCCGTGCCGGGCGGCGGCGGTTAACGCCCGGACAAGGCAGGCGCAGCGGCGCGCGTTTTACGGGGCCCGCGATTACGGCCGGCCGGCGGACAGTAATCTGACAAACGCGCCGCCGACAGCCGCGCGTCCGCAGCCGTTAGCCTCTCCCGAGCGGCGCTCGCAGCCACTCGCCGGCTGATGAGCTGTCCTCGGGGTAAACTTGGCCCGTTACGGCGCCTGTTCTGAGCCCCGTCCTAGTTGCCCCTTCGCCCCGCCGCTAGTTTGCAAGTTCTCCGATGCGCCGCTGGACGCCTGACTGATCCTGACGCCCAGGACAAATACGCTGATAGCGCTGTTAAGCCGTACAAACTCGTACTCAACGTCTCGAAGCTTTAAGTTATCCGACAAACTAGTGCAACGCCGATAGCTCATATCGCGGCTGTTCTTGTTCTTCATTACTGTTCTTCATCGAACAACACTCAAGAAATGCGGGGTTCCTACAATTTTAAACGTGGCTATGAGACAGCAGCCATTCAAGAATGTCATACGTATCATAGAACCACCAGACAAAGTAAAGAAAAGAAAAAAAAATCGGTACCAATTTTGAGACCTGTATGTTAAGAGAATTTAGCCTCTTTTCCAAAACAATTACGACTGTGAAGTAACATTTTCTACTACTAATAGTTTAAAAATAATCTTATTCATAATTGAATCAGTGGTTTTGAAAAGGGCATCAGTCACATTTTTTAATAAAATGAGTTTAGGAGTTCGATATGTTCTTTACGACTGTATCAACCATGCAGATTTAACTGTGTGGCGGGCAAGTGCGCTACCACTTCTTTTTTTTAAATCTAATTTTATTTGTTATTGTTCGTTCTATTTGTCCGGGGCGGACGTCAAGTTCATCGTTGATCCATTAACTCAGTTTTTTTTATTACAGAGAGCAGTTAACCCTGTGACCGAAGATGCTGAGCTACCGTTTTACTTTCCCACTACCTGCCGTGAGGACTGGTTGTAATCTGATTCTCAAAAGGAAGAATTCCTAAAACTCTAAAGAAGTTACAAAATGTCCTCATAGTTATAATCAAAACGTGATAAAAAAGTGCAAAATACATTCCTAAAGAACAAACAGTACCGTTCTGTTAATCAAAACACCAAAAATCTGAATGCAACAAGCACTACAAGGGAGTATTGAAAACGTATGACTTTATCGACGAATGAAGATCTCATAATTTTATGTTGACAAAACGTGAAAATATACCATTCCGTAAAGAAATGGTATACTTGGAGAAGTGTCCGATTAATTCGAGAATATGAGGAGAACACTGAAAAACTCCAACAGTATATTCCGGTAGAACATGTCATACTCTTCTATGAGAAAAATCTGTGAATGGTCAACAAAGGACGGAGAAGGTGATTAAAAGATATTTCGTCAAACCTCATCAAGGTAAAGGTTCTACACGAAAGCATTTTTTGTGTAAATCTGTCATAAACAGTAGTAATATTCGGTTTAGTAAAATTAAAATAGGTTAAGCTCTATTATGTTTGTTCTAAAATATTTTCCTTATCTCAGTTTTGAAAAGGGCATCAGTTCCCTTATTTTTTTATTAGCTCAACAAAATCGTAAAAAAAAAGATTTGGTAGAATATGTCTTTTTGTAACAAGCAACTAGGAAAGAAAAGTTACATCTCTCACGTTGACAATTTTTTGACAGAACAGTCTTATTAATTTTCCGAAAGATAGACGCTTGCCGACTTATGCCCTTTTTAAAAGCACTGCATTCTCCCTTGCAAAATAAGTGTCGTGAAATTAGCTGTGACACATTACCAGCATAATATAACGACAAACGGTACGAGGAATAGCTGTGGGATATAAAGAACGTCTCTTACGAAAAAGAGGAGAAGAAATTTTCACTGTGCTCTTAATGAAGGTTTCATTTTGATTATAAGAGTTGCAACTGCGTAAAAATAATTTCTTTAATGGTATAAAACCCTTATTTAAACTCCTAAAACCGGCTCCTCTTTTTCCCCAGAGTAGCCTCTAAAATATCTGTCTCCTTTTTTTATCTATTACATTACAGCTGTTTTCATACAAAATGTACAGAACAATTGCTATTGCACAATACTGGCTATTAACCTGCCAGGTGACATTTGTATGTTATGTAAAATATTTTTGCAATTTAAGCAACTGATTTCTTCGATTAATAATATGTGATGTGACTTGTTTCGTCTTCACGTTGTGGCACCTTCGAGTTGTGAGCCACGTAATCTGATGCCACCTCTAGTGACTGTTTCAACTTACAGCCCTTAGTAGCGTGTAGTGTGTAGTGTGCTACGCCATGTAGTTTTTATTTTACTGACAATTACCAACTTTATGTCATTTCCAGTGCCTGTAATTTTGTATGGTTTAAATACTATCTTCTTATGAAGTATTTTGTGTGACTAGTGTAGAATCCTCATAAATCTGTTCAGAACAGTAACCCTCTATAATTGTTTTTTTTTTCTATGTTAGTGGTTTTTTTAACTTTTTAGATAATGGTTGGATGTTCTGATGAAGGCACCCTTAGTAGTTTCGACACCAGGTTAATGTAAAATCTTGTTGGAGCCGGTTGTCTGTATTATACATATCAATACAGGGCTACTGGCAAGTACCTTCGGTGATTCACAAAACGACTGAGTGAAAACTACGAGACATACAAAACGTAGGCTCGTATCAGAGGATAAAGCGTTTCACATAACAGGTGCGCAATATGGGTACCGTTTGTGACGCAGCAAATGTCAGGATGAACGTGCAGTTCATTGAATTCGCTGACACAAATTACCGTGGAACGCGCTACAGGAGCCCACTTCGCAAAACTATTTATTAGGTTGCCTATCTCCAGGGGTGGCAGCGCGTAGCGGATGAATTGCCCACAAGCTCTGCCACGCCTGACTGCAACTACACCACTGCGAATGTTACGAATAGGAATTTGGAGATGTGCTCTTTCTATTGATACGTGTCACTTTTGTGTATGTACGAACTTCCAGTATGCTGGGGTAAGTTGGGTCAGAAACTTCTGTTAATCAATAAAACGAAAAACCAATCCAAGTTGCAAATTTTTTTTTCTATCACTAGTTTCGGGCCGAGACCCATTTTCAAATCAACCTGCAGGGCAGAAAACCATATTTGTACTCATGCATAATACAGTTACTACCAAATTCTTAAGCATACACCACAGATACAGAACACATCGTTTTAAACTTACTTACCATAGTCGAAAATGGCATTTCCGAAGATGTCGAAAAATGTGTAATGTACATTACAATGCTTACAGATAACTGCCAGTTTCCTCCTTCTTCTGGTTTACTCCTTCCTTTGTCGTAAGGAAACCTCAGGAAACTGGCACCCTTTCAAGATATAGGAAAGCTTTTTAGCTATTAAAATGTTCTCCAACCATCACGAATACAACAATTCACACATCAAAATTAATACGTTTCAAAGTCTTTACCAAACTGCGTCAAATATTACAATCACTGACCAGTAGTACACAGCAGCGTCACATACGCCGCTTATTACAAAATAGCATGCCACGTTGGAACGAAAAAAACTCTTAAATATGAAACCATGCAAGTCTACAGTAAAATTATTGCTGCCTTTTAAATCGTTTACCAAAAACAGTCAACTATTTAAAACCACTGAACAGTAAAACACAACACCACATAGGGGGCGTATTACAAGATTGTAGGCCACGTAGGCTCGTAAAAAACATTAAATGTGAACAGCAACCACAGTGTTAAAATAGGAGAGCTTCTTAAATATTTACCAAAAAGAGACAAATACTTAAAACCACAGACCAGTAATACGCAGGAGCGCCAAATACGGCGCGTATTACAAAATAGTATGCCCTGTTGACATGTAAAAATCATTAATTGCGTACAGCAACATTAGTATTGAAAGAAATCAAAAAAATATGAGATTTTTTTTAAATCTTTACGAAAATATGCAAATACGTAAAATTACCGACCAGTAATTTTTGGTAAAGATTTTAGGCCTGGCGGTGTGGCCGAGCGGTTCTAGACGCTTTAGTCTGGAACCGCGCGACCACTACGGTCGCAGGTTCGATTCCTGCCTCGGCCATGGATATGTGTGATGTCCTTAGGTTAGTTAGGTTTAAGAAGTCGAAGTTCTAGGGGACTGATGACCTCAGATGTTAAGTCCTACAGCGCTCAGAGCCATTTGAACCATTTTGAACCATTTTAAAAAGTTCTCCTATTGTTTTCTGCACGGTTTCGCCATTTAATGATTTTTACGTGCAAACATGGCATACAAATTTGTAATACGTGCAATATGTGACGCTGTTATGTATTACGGGTTAGTGGTTTAAAGTATTTGAATCTTTTTGGTAAAGATTAAAAAAGTTATCCTATTGTTTTTTAATACTGTTGTTGCTATTCTCATTTAATGCTTTTTACGTGCCTACGTGGCATACAACTATGCAATACGCGCCTTATGGTGCTGTTTTGTTTCACTGTTCTGTGGTTTTAAATAATTGCCTGTTTTTCGTAAAGGCTTTAAAAAGGTAATAATTTTACTGTTGTCTTACACGGTTTTACATTTTTGTAATACGCGCCGTATGTGGCGCCGCTGTGTGTTACTGATCACTAATTTCACGTGTTTGAATATTTTTGGTAAGGGTTTTAAAAATTTCTCCTATTGTTTTGATTTCTTGCAATACTAAAGTTGCTGTTTGCAATTAATGATTTTTACGTGCCAACATGGCATACTATTTTGTTGTGGACTTGTACGGTTATTGTGTGAATTGTTGTATGCTTTACGGTTGGAGAATATTTTAATAAATAAAAAGGTTTCCTATATCTTGCTAGGGCGCCCCCTTCCCGAGGTTTCCTTATGATAGAGGAAGGAGTAAACTTCCAATTATCGGTGTGCACTGTAATATACATTATACATTTTTCGACATCTTCGGAAACGCCATATTCGACTTTGTTGCGTAAGTTTAAAATATGTTTTGTATCTTTCACATATGCTTAACAATTTGGTAATAACTCTATGATGCATGAGAGTAAATTTGGTTTTCTACCCTTCAGGTTGACTTTAAAATGGGCCTCATCCCGAAACTAGTAATCGAATAAAAAATAAAATATTTGCAACTTGGACTGGTTTTTTGTTCTATTGACGTTTGTGTTTGTCTTATAGTTTACGCGCTGTCCTCTCGTGAATCCTCAGAGGTGCTTATAAATACTCTTGTATGCTTTTCGTAAATGTAGGGTTGCCAAGTGTCCGTCCTTTTACGGTCGTGTACGGCCAAATATATATTGTGAAGACGAAAAATTGCTCGTGAACTCCTCTACTGAAACCCGTTGCAAATATTGGTTCCCTGTTATACACTCATGTTCAGAAAAAAAGAACAATTTGAACGACTAGAGATATGACGTTCATATTCACAGGGTATGTACATTAGTATGTTCTGCAGCAATGATTAGCATTTCAATCACCTCGGTGCAGCATGTGTCCTGATCCTTGGTAGGCATAGGGTCCGCCGTGGGTCCTGATAACTTGTTCCAAGCGTGATGGCACCTACTCATTTAAGTCGAGAATGGCGTCCTGGGGAACAGCCATCCGTGTCAGAGGATGTCACACAGGTCACACTGCCCTGCACGCGCACCAACTGTGATTTTTGGTTGTACCCAATAGCGCACCACACCATAAGGTCTCTTCCGCCCCTGGTAGCTGAGTGGTCAGAGCGACGGAATGTTATACCTAACGGCCCGGGTTAGATTCCCGGCTGGGTCGGAGATGGGTGTTGCGTTGTCATTATCATCATCATCATTTCATCCTCATCGAGACGCAAGTCGCCGAAGTGGCGCCAACTAGAAAGACTTGCCCCAGGCGCACGGTCTACCCGACGGGAGGCCCTAGCCACACGGCGCTGTACGTCTTGTGCGAATCGATTCACTGCGGTGCCGCTCTCCCTGTCTGCCTCGAACCAAAGTGCGGCCATCATTTTCAAACAAACAGAACCTGGATTCATCCAAAAACACTAATTGCCGTTCCTGTCCCCAGTGACGTCGCTCCATACATCATTCCCATCTAACGCATTTCTGCGCATTCGTCAAAGGTGGACAGAGAAGTGGCGACGCGCACGTAACCCATGCCGTAATAAATGGCGACGGACTGTTACCTTTGCCAGTATACTGTGACTGTTCCACTGTTCCACTCTTGCGCCAGATCAGAGGAGGACGCAACTCTGTCCTGCAATGCCATTTGGATGAGATGTTTAAACCACTGCCGCAACATTTCACCCCACGCGTTGAGCGGGTTCCCGGATCGACACATCACATTCTGTCATGTCAATAACGTGTCCTCTTCGAAAGTCACTGATTTGACGGTACTGTTCACGCATACATCTGCGAGGCATCCCGCACATCTGCTCAAGTCAAATGATCCACTAAGTACGATTTATAAACCCAGGCACATTTTATCAGTAGGTGGTGTTGCCCCGCAATACCGATGTTGACCTTGAACCCACTGGCAAAATTTCACGAGTTTCATACAAAACAAAAAAGACAACACTGCCTTTTAAAAGATTTTGTCACACAACAAGCTTATTTGAAATCATAGCACAATCAAGAATTTTATTTGGAATTATTGGAACTGGTAGAATATTGCTTTGAAATTTCAGGCCAAAATGCCAATGTCGAAAGGGTGCTGTTTTTCATAAACGCGCAATGGGCAAATGAGCGAAATAAATTATAAACTGACATAACCAGAAGGTGTTGTGAAATGTAATATGATTCTGTGAAGGGTTCCACGAAATCACCTGTATGAAAAATAACGTTCTACATACAGAGCAGCGCTGGCCATGGCGTGCGAAACTTCAGCCATTCAGGATATGTGTGCCGCGTGCCAGCCACAGCTCGGCCTTCCTCGACTTTGCTCGGTCCTTCTCGGAAGTACCCGTAACAGTGCGAAATTTCGTTTTCCGTCGGCACTGCTTTCAGTTCGGCACAATCGCGGTATCAGCGTTGTTTACCCTTGTCTATTTGTTCGTGGTATGAAGGACTCTCTCAGGTCCATGGCAGAGGCAGTCTAGCGATCATGTAAGCCTATAAATATGAATGGTTAGCACAGAAGAGAGGGTTGAGATATCTCAGTATATATTAGGCAGTCGCGCTAGTGGCTGGTACTGCGAATCTGTTGTGAAATGACATTACATACAATGCAGAAAGAATTTGAAGATTTAGTTCACAATGAAAGAGTGCAAAATTGCAACTAGAGACAGACAGAATTCATTGTTCTGTACATCAAGAAGCTCTTAGTGTTAAATTTGCAGGCATGGAGCATGAGAAGAATTTGGTGGTATGGATAGTAAAATTCCCTAATTCGTACGCTTTATTACACGGTCAGTTGCAACTGTGCAATTCCGAAGCATAGACTGCACACTAACCAGCGCAGCGTCAAGAAAAAGCATCAAGAAAGTGCAGATCCGCACGCCAATGGAAAGAGTGGGCAATTCCACACCTCCAGAAAGACAAGAGTTCAGCGCCCCCTGCCAACGATGGCTTAACCAGCCGCCCATCGGTGCGGTGTTCCGCCCAGTTCGGTCGCAGACTTCGAGAAAATTAATGCTGAGTAATAGGAAGACGATACTTAGCCTGTCTTCAGTGAGTAGTAATAGAGTGCAAAAGTATTTGCATGTAGGAGGCACAGGAAGCACCTCAAGCCACCTCATAAGAAGAAGTTAAATTATGTTTCTCTTTTTTTGTTTTGTTTTTAGAAACTTCTATTAATCTACAGCTGTTATGTACAGATCATTTTGGATTCCTGCCACCGGCCGTTGTAGCTTCTCTCCTTCCTTGTTTGTGTCAGAGCTGACTCCCAATGTAGCCGATACAACAGCAACAGTTTTCGATGGAACTGAATAAAGAGTATGGAGATCTTATATATTACTGCAAAATACGTTGGGTAACTCAATGGGGACGCTTGGAACGACTTTTAAAACTAAAATTCGATATTGTTGAATTCATGAAGGAAAAAGAAGGGTGCAGGACCGCAAATCAGAAGATTTCGAATGGATTGGAGACCTCGCATTTGAAGTGGACTTGACTACACACTGCTCGCACTAAGCCATTGCAAGATCTAGAACAACTTCTTTCCGATTTGATGGGAATGGATTTAAAACGAAAATTACATTGTAGGGGGGGACATATTCTGACAAATACAGTCCAGTTCGCTAACTTCACTGGCTTTAAATAAAGCACGAGTTTTGAAGAATTCATTGTGGCCTTGAAAGAATTACAATGATAGTTCCCTAAACGTTTTGAAGACAGTGCCTATCTCACGTTTCTTTTCGATCTATTTTCGACACTATTTGCTGTTTCAGTAAGCGTCCCAGTGCGTGTTTAGACGTAAGTGATCTGCAAGATAATTCCCATTTTAAAGACAACGTTGAAACTGTCCAGAATATCTACATTGCTTCCCTCAAGCAGTGTTTTCACATCTCAATAATGAGGTTATAAAAATGCTTCCCTTTTTAGATCAGTGGTTCTCAAAGTGTGCGCCAAGGTGCACTAGTGCTCCCTAGAACACTTACGAGTGCGCCCTGTAATATTTTAGGAAAACGTATGGCCAAATATAAAAGAACATAAAGCTATTCAGTTTTATGCATTTCAATACAAGTATAAGTTTTGTCGAATGGTTCAGTTTGGTTAAGGAAATAAGGAGGTATATTCTCCTTGTAGTGTCGACAGTATTCGGAACGTTTCATGTCGACTGTCTTCTCTCTTCCACTGCTGCTAATCTTACCTATATAACAGTAGCAAATGTTTGGGAAACGGGCAAAGGTATTTCAAAATAATGAGTGATGATAAAACCATTGCTGGCCCATCGAGGTCATCCTTTACACCACCGAGAAATGTAAGGAATTCTAGGGAAAGCGTAATTCGCAGTGGGGCGAGAAAAATAATTATTCGGATGGCAGATTGCTGCGGTCTGGAGAAACAGAATGGTCGGATAATTGTCAGGTTGCTACAGTCATAAAAATATGAAGCGGTGGGAGTGATTAATTCATTTAATTATGAATATAACTGTATTTAAAAATGTAACACTATAGCCATGGTAAAGTTCGGTGTGGTCAACACAGTAACTTATTTGATATGTTGTAAAAAGCTTGCAGTCCAAGACTGCATACTATGGACTGCAAATTCAAGTGGTTCAAATGGCTCTAAGCACTACGGGACTTAACATCTGAGGTAATCAGTCATCTAGACTTAGAACTACTTAAACCTAACTAACCTAAGGACATCACAACATCCATGCCCGAGGCAGGATTCGAACCTGTGACCGTAGCAGCAGCGCTGTTCCAGACTGTAGTGCCTAGAACCGCTTGGCCACAACGGCCGGCGATTGCAAATTTCTTAAAACATAATGCTTCATGGATATTCATAATTAATAAATGCCTCAAATGCTATTTTCTGCAACTCCTCGCACTAGAACTGCATTACAACAAAAATGGTTGAAATGGCTCTGAGCACTACGGGACTTAACATCTGTGGTCGTCAGTCCCCTAGAACTTAGAACTACTTAAACCTAACTAAACTAAGGACATCACACACATCCATGCCCGAGGCAGGATTTGATCCTGCGACCGTAGCGGTCACGCGGTTCCAGACTGCAGCGTCTAGAACCACGCGGCCACAAAGGCCGGCGCATAACAGCCTTACCTTAATTTCACAAGCTTTAGTAATGCGCTTTTAGCGAATCCTTTCTACTTTTCTGGGTAAAATGTAATGTCTTAGTCGCTGGTTGGTACCAGGCGCACAGGCATCCGTGGATGACTAGCACTGGTCGTGAAATTTCCCTATCCACCCCCCCCCCCCCCCTGTCACCACCGTTCGCCCTGTAGGCGCCGTGCAAATTATTTTCGCACGCCTCATTCCATGCCTTGTTTCCGTAACCAAACGGTACGACACTTGTGTTGCTCTTAAAGTTTGTAAATAAACATTGAGTTAATCCACAGTGTTGTCAAGCGTTAGTGGATTTCTTGTCAGATCCAAACGTTCAGAATTAGGAGAAAACGGTGAAAAAATATTTGACGATTGACAGATTTTTCCGACGGAAAGTCTTATGGATACTATCGGATCGTTTCGTGCTTTTGTTTCGCAGTTGATCTGCTTATGGACGAATTTCTTTCATGATGGTAGCGATTTTGAAATTGAGCTTTGTGCGGTATGGATGTGATCACACATTGGCCGTAGAATTCTGAAGGTTTCGTGTCGTTGGCGATGAATTCGAACCTATTCCACTTAACTCTGAGTAGGGCTGCAACAGCACGTAGGAAGTGAATTGCATATTATTATTAATGGCCATTATGACCTATTTAGGTACCGCAACAGTGTATCAAAAAACTATAAATAACTTCCGAAACCAGTCACTTTGTAATAACAATTTATTGAAAATGCATACATTTCTGTTGTCAATGAAATGTTATTGAAAAGAGGAACTGGGAGAAGAAATTATCTCTGAGACCTGCTTATTGTTTGACCTCTAGCTGTCCGTCACTAAAAGATTTCCATTTCATTTCATGTTCTTTGCTACGGATGAGTAGCAATTGTGAAGATGATCGTCATTGTTCATGAAGCTACACTGCAGTTTAATGATCCAGCAGATTCATGACAGACGCTTCCAGCAAGGTCAACGGAACTTGAAAATTATCCTTGGCAGCACTGTTAACCCATGGAGGCTCAAGAATCCAGGTGCAGAAGGAAAACGTGTTTCCATTGGTATGTGCTTGACGTTATCTCAGACTTTCAGGCGACATGTCACTGAGGTGGTGTTAGCGTACGTGGGGCTCGTTCTCTGTGTACAGCGTACAGCTTATTTTCAAAGCTCTAGAAGTGAATCTTATATGCAAAATACAATGGAATAAAATGGACACATTTCTGAAAAACAAGTATACCATCAAAAAATCCGATCCTGGAAGCGAACTATAGCGAAGTGCAAGTAAAAAAGGGGGACTGGGAAAGAAAGTTATCCTTTCCCACTACGCTTAGTATGTGGGTATAAAGTGGCAAATGAATCTTTACTTCCTAGTAAAGTGAGCCAAAATTTTGGAACAATGCATTCAAATTTGCAAGATAGATCTGTAAGTTATTTAAGACATTGTCTGAACAGTAAAACAAGGGCACAAAATTCTTTTAAAAGTGTAATGATAAAGCTCTGATCGCTTCCTACCAAGCCTCTGAACTAATAGCAAAGAGTGTGAAAGGTCACACTATAGGTGAGTCACTTATTATGTCTGCTTGCAAAAAAATTGTCATGGCGATGCTAGGAAATGAAGCAGCTATGAAAATAAGCAAGTTTACTTTGTCGAATGATACAGTTCACAGGCGTGTTATAGAAGTTTCTACTGATATTGGGAAAAATGTATGCAGTAATAAACTCAAGCACTCAAACTTTGCATTGCAAGTTGATGAAACAACAGTCATTATCAACCAATCGCAACTCGTAACATTTGTGCGTTTCATTAATCAAGATCAAATAGTAAATCAGTTTCCTATTTGCAAAGAGTTAAGTGTGTATGCTAAAGATGAGGACGTTTTCAACTTTTTAAATGGTTACCTTAATAAGTGGCAGCTAGCATGGAAGTCGTGTGTAGACATTTGTACAGATGGCGCCCCTTCGATGGTAGGCTGTGTTAAGGGCCTTATTTCTTTTGTAAAAAAACAAGATGAACACGCTATCGTAAGTCCGTGCTTTCTTCATAGGGTGGCCTTAACAGCAAAAACATTGGGAGAAAAATTGAGAGAAGTCTCAGAGAAAGTTGTTCAGATGGTAAATTTTATTAAAACAAGAACTGTCAAACCATGTTTATTTGAAAAACTTTGTACCAATATGGTGTCACAACACAGACGAATGCTTTTACACACAAAATTCAGGTGGTTGTTGGGGGGGGGGGGGGGGGGGAGTACTTACCCGTGCGCATGAGCTACGACAAGAACTCGTGTTTTTCGAAGAAATGAAACATTTACATTTTTGCAACCTCCTTTGGAGCGAATTTTGGATTGCCAGATTGCAGTATTTTTCTGATATGTTTCAGCAGCTCAATATTTTGAACACTATCATGCCGCAGTAGTAACACCGTCAGATTACCGAAGTTAAGCGCTGTCGGGCTGGGCTAGCACTTGGATGGGATATCATCCGGTCTGCTGAGCGCTGTTGGGAAGTGAGGTGCACTCAGCCGTTGTGAGGCAAACTGAGGAGCTACTTGATTGAGAAGTAGCGGCTCCGGCCTTGTAAACTGACATACGGCCGGGAGAGCGGCGTGCTGATCACAGGCCCCTCCATATCCTCAGCCAGTGACGCCTGTTTGCTGAGGATGACACGACCGTCGGTCTGTACCGTTGGACCTTCATAGCCTGTTCAGGCGGAGTTAAGTTTACTTTAGCATGCAAGGGAAAGAAGAAAATACCCTCACATCCAACGATAAAATTAAAGCGTTTCACAGAAAACTACAAATATGTAAAAGAAAAGCTGTACAAGGTAACTTGGAAACGTTCCCGTGCATAAATGAAATACTTCCAAAAGTAGTACATCATTTAATTAGTAGAAAGAGTAGATGTAAGGAACGTTTCATTTGTATTTTCACTATACTTTGAATTAATCGTTAGCTTTATTGCATAATTTCATTTCAATACGTTTTACGTAATAGTTTCTCTTGCCTTTCGTTTTGGCACGATAGGAGGCAACACGGCGCTCGGCCATCGCATTTGGATGACAATCGCGTTTCATGAATCTCTCACATTTTTTATGCAAAAATTATTTGTTCATGTTGTGATAATGGATGTTTTATATCAATATAAGTTGTATTTTCTGTAGTCTGGACGCGAAATTCAAAATAAATTAACTTAATTGTTATTTTATCACAGTACTGATTTCCTGTATTGACTACTGTGAAATATTCCTCAGAAATGTGTTATAGTGCGCCCACAATTATTTGCGGCCTTTTCAATGCGGCCGAAGCTCAAAAAGTTTGAGAACCACTGATTTAGATCGACATATGTGTATGTGAAAGATCGTTTTTGATTATGAAACTGAACTACTCGCAATTACATGGCAACCTGAGTGCGGAAAGCTGTGTAGTTGTATCTATATGAATGACAACAGTTTGTACGAGATAAAAATTATGTTATGTTTTTAGCGCCCCAAAATTAATTAAATAATTCTCAAAATTTGTTTCTTTTGATCTACGTTGCTGAGAAATGTGAAACATAAAACCAAGGCATATGAAGTACGACTGCATTTCCATTTAAATTCAATGCGTTCGCAGTTTTCCCTTGTTTCTCCTCGCGCTCAGACAGCTTGTCATGGCAGTGGGGGTACTGTGCCAGCCAAGCTGAGCACCGTGGGATTCATGCCAGGACATGCCTCACGAGCCGAATACTCGGCCACCCATGATACAGCGGGTTCAAACGAGAAATTTTAATACCTGAGCACAGATTATTGTTGTGTCTTGAAAGTTATTGAATATTTTCGTTTTTCATTAGATAAATGTTTAATTTGTTTAATGAAGAACTTTTAGGTTATTCTGAACTAACATTAACTTAGGGAGCAGACTGAGTATTTAAGAAGACATAGCACTTAGTTGCAATCATGAATGCCAAATCATGAGATTGTTTACTGAAATTTTTTACTTTAGGCCTGTTTAAAGTTAATCTCCCACAAAAATGACTAACTGATTACTAATAAACGATAGAAAGTAACCAATTGACTTTATTTCCATTTAGAATAGGTAGTCCAGCTTTTAGGCCAAAATCTCTGTCTCGATATAACACAGAGTCGGGCTTTTCCGTTTTTCGCCCTGGAAATTCTACGCAAGGATAGATACGCTAAATATGAAAGCCATGGCAGTGGACGCCCTTTTGCCTGATCTTTACGTGAACTGCAATTGATACTGGCCTAGAAATTTAACATATCACTCAGTTGTAACTGAGATAGGTCTCCAGCAAGCCGGCAGTTGTGACCGAGCGGTTCTAGGCGCTTCAGTCTGGAACCGCCCGACCACTACTGTCTCAGGTTCGAATCCTGCCTCGGGAATGGATGTGTCCTTAAGTTAGTTAGGTTTAAGTAGTTCTAAGCGTTAGGGGACTGATGACCTCAGATGTTAAGTCCCATAGTGCTCAGAGCCATTTGAACCATCTCCTGCTAATTTAAACATTTTCGCAACGTGCTTCAAATACGCTTATCTGGTAATTAGTTTCATGTTATTAAATTGATCACTTCAACATTACGAAAATTAAGACCTTGACTATACATTGAAAGCACTCATCTGTTTATGCGCGGTTGAAAAAGAATGTATTTATCCGATTATGATATTTCTTGTTTTGCAAACAGAAGTTCCTCTACTACAATTTATTGTTTTTATTTGACTTATTAATGTCTCGTTTCTATAGTTTCGGAGTTACACCCATTTTCAAGCGTTCATTGTTGTAAAAATCCATTCTAGCAGCATCACTCGTGACGTTATAGAAGAAATTTGATATTTTTATCCATCTGATTAATCTGGAGCTGTTCCATAGTTCTCCAGCAATGTACAGAAGCGTGTGCTCTGGTACAAGGTCCAGACAAATGTTCTGGCATAAAGCTCATTTAAGGAGATTATTTTCGGAAATCTGTCTTCTAGTAACTTTTGATTTCTCTTGCGCTGTACCATCTCTCACAATACAGGCACGGATCCAGGATTAGATTCTGTGGTGTGGGCGGTAGTGCACAGTCATCAGACTCACTTTTAATCCACCACAGAAGCCTAAGTTTTAATCACAATAACAATAAAATATAGAATTGTTCTGCACTCGATTTGGTCCGCATATGAAACAAATAACTTCCTTCTTCATCCCATAATTTATCTTTCTATCAGAGTGCTGTTATTTCCAAATTTCAAGACTTCGCTCCAGTTTTATTTTTTGGGATGAGAAACTCAAAACGCTTATTTCGAAATGTACCTCTGCTCAGATCTTCATATTTTTCAAACTTCATCTGTTTTATATGTCTTCTGATTTCTTAGCGCCATTTGCACCAGGTAGATTTTTCCCAGCTGACATGTTTAATAATCATCTGTTTTCACTCATCCAAACCACATTCTAAATTTTCTCATCATTGGCCTATTTTCTTGTTAATCCTGTTGCTACAATCACGATTGTGTTATTTGGCCTCAATATAATTCTTATTATGTTTTCTATTCCTTTTATCTTAGTGAAATGTAGGCACACGTCTGCACGTGAACAATCTGGTTTCATTACTATAAATTAATGTTGTAACTTCGCTTGAGAGCAGATTGATCTTTTATTTTACACATCGTTAGCCAGCTGAAAGGCTATTTCGTCTTGTTTTAGATTATATGTGTATGTGTCTAATAGGTAATAATAATAATAATAATAATAATACATGGATAATCTAAAACTACTGGCAGCAACCAATCAACAACTCAACCAATTACTAAAGATAACAGACGTATTCAGCAATGACATAAATATGGCTTTTGGAACAGACAAATGTAAGAAAAATAGCATAGTCAAGGGAAAACACACTAAACAAGAAGATTACATATTGAATAACCACAGTGACTCCATAGAAGCGATGGAAAAAACAGATGCCTATAAATATCTAGGATACAGACAAAAAATAGGAATAGATAATACAAATATTAAAGGAGAACTAAAAGAAAAATATAGACAAAGACTAACAAAAATACTGAAAACAGAATTGACAGCAAGAAACAAGAAGAAAGCTATAAATACTTATGCTATACCAATATTGACCTGCTCATTTGGAGTAGTGAAATGGAGTAACACAGACCTAGAAGCACTCAATACACTTACACGTTCACAATGCCACAAATATAGAATACATCACATACATTCAGCAACAGAAAGATTCACATTAAGCAGAAAGGAAGGAGTAAGGGGATTCATCGACATAAAAAACCTACATTTAAGAAAATTCTTTCTAGAACGAGCAGAAACTAGCAAAATACACAAAACAATCACTCGTATTAATACATTGGTTACACCATTGCAATTTCATAACCACTTCTACAACCCTATAGATCACATAACATCAACAGATACGAAGAAAGTAAATTGGAAAAAGAAAACACTACATGGCAAGCACCCGTATCATCTAACACAGCCACACATCGATCAAGACGCATCCAACACATGGCTAAGAAAAGGCAATATATACAGTGAGACGGAAGGATTCATGATTGCAATACAAGATCAAACAATAAACATCAGATATTACAGCAAGCATATTATTAAAGATCCCAATACCACAACAGATAAATGCAGACTTTGCAAACAACAAATAGAAACAGTAGATCACATCACAAGTGGATGTACAATACTAGCAAATACAGAATACCCCAGAAGACATGACAATGTAGCAAAAATAATACATCAACAGCTTGCCTTACAATATAAACTTATAAAACAACACGTTCCCACATACAAGTATGCACCACAAAATGTACTGGAGAATGATGAATACAAATTATACTGGAACAGAACCATTATAACAGATAAAACAACACCACATAACAAACCTGACGTCATACTCACCAATAAAAAGAAGAAATTAACACAACTAATCGAAATATCCATACCCAATACAACAAATATACAAAAGAAAACAGGAGAAAAAATTGAAATATACATCCAACTGGCTGATGAAGTCAAGGACATGTGGCATCAGGATAAAGTTGACATTATACCAATTATACTATCAACTACAGGAGTCATACCACACAATATCCACCAGTACATCAATGCAATACAGCTACATCCAAACTTATATATACAACTATAGATATCCGTAATTATTGATACATGTTCAATCACCCAAAAGTTCCTAAATGCAGTATAACATATACGTACAGTTAAAAGGAAGTCACGCTTGATCAAGGTCCGTGTTACTTTGGTCAACAGCATACTGTGCAGGCGGTTGGTGACTCCATAGGGGTGTGGGCTTTGTTTACGTGGATCATTGACTGTAAATGGTTATTTTCGGCTTATTTTAGACCATTTGTAGCCATTCATGGACTTCATGATCCAAAATAATTTTTGTGAGTGACGATGCGCCATATCACCGGGCCACAATTATTTTCGATTGGTTTGAAGAACATTTTGGACAATTAGAGAGAATGATTTAGTCAGTGTGTGAGCATATTACTGGGGGAATGCTGTATTTAAGTCGTTACCACCTACTATCAGGAATCAGTGTTTCAGATACTTATTTTATTTAGTGGAGGATGTTTCCCTTTCCGTTTTGTTCTGATGGACTTCGTGCGGTTTGCCGATTGTATCTTTCGAAACTGGCCTTTGTGGGAACAGACAGCCAGCTTCGAAGACTCCTTGGTTCATGATTATAATTCACGAAACATAGGTGCAAGGAAGTTCTGCTAACTTCGATCGACTTCTGCCACCTGGTACTGCCTCTCAACCCTGCAGGGCAACCTGCCGTCTATATATACAGTGTATTTAAAAAAAAGTGTCGTATATTCCTACAGTACGTAGTAATGCTCCTAAGCGGAAAAGAAGTCCCCATAATGACATGTTCCTAAATCAATGCCTATTGAGAGATAGGCCAATCTGTGCTTTCATTCCCATCTTTCTGTTACGTAGATGCAGATCTACAGATGGTGCGGTATCTGGTTACCAGGCACCCTAGCATGTCCTTAAGATCTTCTTCGCCGTGAATGATGCACTCTTCATCTGACTTTATTCACGTTAGTCACACGCTCCTATGACATCTGTAAGTTGCCGAGGAGTTGGGCATACATCAATGTCTTTCAGTGTACCCATACCTAGAAATCCAATAGAGTAATGCTCGGTGAAGGGCGAGACCTAGGTAAAGGAGCTTCTTGACCAATCCATAACCCATAAAAGGTTGCGGTGAGATACCGTCGCGTGATCCGTAAACGACGGGGTGGCGCTCCGTTATGCATAAAGCACAGACGTTGTTTTTCTGCAACGGTACCGTTTTTCAATAGCGCTGGTAATTAGTCGCGAAGAAATCGATGATATGGAGCAATTATTAATCTATTTAACAAAGGGTTTGGCCCTATGAGTCTGTCACCGACAATTCCTGCCTTTACATTGACAATCAACCGATCTTGACGTCTCATCTCCACTATTGCTCGATGGTTTACATCTGCTCACAAGGGGAGGCCGTCAATTGTGAAATTCAGATTCGATTCATACTCCGCATAATAAAAGCTGATGGCCAGAGGTGTAATGTGGCAAAGCACCAAGATGCACTTCTCAGCCGTTGTCGAGAAAATCGACAGTTAAAAGAAACCGTTGCGGTGAAATACTCTCTACGCTTAATAGTTTTATACAGCGTCGTGGCGCAGCGGTAAGCGCTCGGGTTCGTAATCCGAAGGTCGCCGGATCGAATCTCGCGCCATGCAATTTTTTTAATTATTAGTTTTTTGTAATACATATATATATATATATATATATATATATATATATATATATATATATATATACTATTAATGAATTGCTTATGCATGTTGGTGAAGGCGGATCACTCTCCAATTGTACCGCCTCCATTTTTCCGTTTTTTTTTTTTTAACAGGGTGTACCAAAGCTCTCCCGTCCGCACTGATTTTCGACGATGTTATAAGTTGCGCTAGGGACCGCATCTACCTTCTTTCGAAGTTAGCAGGCAACTACGCTGTTATGCGGCGGCTCGTTTCGGCCCATTCAACATCTGTCCTTCAAGTGTAACGAGCGAGTAACGGAGTTTATATTTCATACCTGCCACTGCGAATTTGTGTTCGTGGGGTCTCTATTCTAATTCGAACGTTTGACTTACGCTATACGTATTCGTTTCGGAATATCGTTTCTACGTCTTCCGTTAACTATACGTGGTTAACATTATGAAGACAATGAATAACATTTGTGAAATACAACTTTGTTTGCGGAAAACATAATGATGTTCGAAGTCGCCAGTTTTTCCACGACAAACGACTTTCAACAACTTATTATGTGCATAATTGTTGCAACAGATTGCCGGGAATTTATATATATATATATATATATATATATGTGTGTGTGTGTGTGTGTGTGTGTATATATATACACACATTTGAATTACAAAAAACAAATGCTAAAAAAAAAATTTGCATTGTGCGAGATTCGATCCGGCGACCTTCGGATTACAAACCCGAGCGCTTACCGCTGCGCCACGGCACTGTGGAAAATTAGTAATCGTAGAGAGTATTTCAGCGCAACGGTTTCTTTTAACTGTCGATTTTCTCGACAACGGCTGAGAAGTGCATCTTGGTGCTTTGCCACGTTACACCTCTGGCCATGATCTTTTATTATGCGCACTATGAATCGAATCTGAATTTCACAATTGGCGGCCTCCCCTTGTCAGACGTGTGTGTCCTGGTAATTTGCTATGCCATCTTTGGGAGTCCTACCTGTAACTACACATTGCTAGTAACAAATTAAACGGCCCCTATCCTGACACGTATTGGTTTCCGGACGTACAGAAATTATCTTCCAGTTTTGACCAACGATACTTTGTGTAAGACTACGTGGCGCCTTTGTTAAAGACCCAGTACATACATCAGCTGACTCTCGATGTGAAGAATTTTCGGAAGCAGGAGGAAATAGAAATTTCTGTGCGATAGTACCATTCGCTATAAACATACAGAAACAGTAGCAACCGTATTTAGGAGGCGCGTCAGAAGCGCCATCTAATTTTTTGCCCAGATGGTAGCGAGTACACTCGAATAACGCTAGGTGTCTCCCTACACAACTTTCTTGGATAAGTATGCCAAGTACTAGATGAGTGATGCGGTTAGATGTTTGTGAGGTAATTCCATTCCCGCGAGTTCCTGATTCGTGGTTTTGCGTGTCTGCATAGTTCTGTTTTAAACTTTCGATGCAGAGATCTATGGAATGTTGGAGCAAGCTCTTGGAGACAACGTTTTGTGCCAGTCACAGATTTAGGAATCGTATGAGAGATTCAAAAACTAGCGTAAGTAATGTAAGGAATTATCAGGTTGTGTTGTCTGAATGAATTCTAATTGGCCCTGTTATATGGCAAATTAATTAGACATCCTCCATAATAATTAATTAACAATTCAATGACTATTAAATAAAATAAGAACAATTAATTCGGTTTATTACGTTAAAATGACTCATAAAACATCTGACAAACAATAATAATTCCAAAGTAAAATCTTGTTACATCAGACTGAAGGGCCTGGGGTAAGTGTCTAATAATCGAATGTAAAAAAGCGGAACAACTGCAGTCGTGAAGTTGTACCGTTGAAACCTCCCCTTAGAAAAATTAATGAATGATTGTGCTGATAAACCCCTTACGTTATTTGATGTTGTTTGAAAAAACAGCTGAGCAAAACTGAACGTGCACAGACTTTTCTCTCTTTACTTATTCAGATCATCAATAAACTGACACACAATATTTTTAGCACAACGCAATCTGACTTTCCATAATCCCTACAAAAGAATGGCCCTGACTAACAATAACCTTTACCTTACCGCCGGCCGGAGTGGCCGTGGGGTTCTAGGCGCTACAGTCTGGAACCGAGCGACCGCTACGGTCGCAGATCCGAATCCTGCCTCGGGCATGTATGTGTGTGATGTCCTTAGGTTAGTTAGGTTTAATTAGTTCTAAGTTCTAGGCGACTGATGACCTCAGAAGTTAAGTCGCATAGTGCTCAGAGCCATTTGAACCAAGCCAATCGCTTACCTCACAATAATCTTCGTTATTCCAACTACTACAATACAGCGAGCGTCACTTCTGCCAGCTAAATAAAAGATTCTAACTACTGAAGTCACTAACTACTGATAGGCATAGTTATCAAATAATAGATTCTGATAGAGAACAATGTATTTACCTTAATAGTGTTAAAAAGTCATAATATATATCAGTTCATGACATCCAGTGTTACAAATTTACTGTCTCTGATGGACACACGTCCAGATCATCCGCTCTCAAAACTCCGCCATCTCTCTCCCCACATCCACCACTGCTGGCGGCTCACCTCCAACTGCGCAACGCTACACGCTGTTCACATCCTACTGCCCAACACTACAATAGCAAATATTCCAACAATGCAAACCAGCCACAGACTTCACACAGGACAGTCAGTGATTTTCATAAAGACCGCTACGTGGCGTTACCAAAATAAAAACCTAAACAGTCTACTTACACCGTGATTGTCGCATTGTCAGTATAAAAGACGGATAAGCATAGAGAAGGGAATACATGCATCTGTGGCCGGAGATGGAAGGAAATTGGTTATTCGAATCTGAAAGCAAATCTTCAGAGCGGAGCTTGAGGTTAATGACATTCTATAAAGATGACTGTACAGTTAACACAGATAATCTCGCTATAGCGGCTCGATCTCAGCATATGAATCTGTGTGTGGGGGCTGAAGCGGCTGTAGAATCAGTCATTGGCGGCGTACTAATGACACCTGCCTGCGGCTATCTTCGAGTCAGCCTGAAATCTTTCTAGGTACCTAAGCCCATCTGCCTGGGGATGCATATATTTCGGTGACCAATTAAGTGGGACCTTGGCAGCACAGCCTAATTTCTCTCTCTGATTTCGAGTTTACTTACATCAGTCAATCATTGCAGTTCTTATACTCCGTAAACATTTCTGTTTTATGTATCTGATTTTCGTTAGTGTCCCACGCTTGCAAAGAGGTCCCAAATTGTGGACTCTCACGCTATTTATAGGTATTAAGTGTAGTGGCAATCCACTTACGCCGAGCGGTCTGAGGCGCTGCAGTCATGGACTGTGCGGCTAGTCCCGGCGGAGGTTCGAGTCCTCTCTCGGGCATGGGTGTGTGTGTTTGTCCTTAGGATAATTTAGGTTAAGTAGTGTGTAAGCTTAGGGACTGATGACCTTAGCAGTTAAGTCCCATAAGATTTCACACGCATTTGAACTTTTGATTTTTGATCCACTTACAAAATATTTAATTGGTTAATGTCATGTTGCACAGTTACAATTGACTTGCAATAGTGCTTTATTGAATCCCTAATTTAGCAAGGTATGGCACAGTGTGGAAAAGAAGATAGTGCTAAGCAGTTACAGTGAAAGCAAGTCCGTAACCAACCTCCCTCCCCCCCCTCCCCTCCCCACTCATCCTCTTTCACACAACCCCACAAAGCCGTAATTCGTTTCTCTCAATAAAAACTACTCATTTACAACGATTTGTTTTTTACCTCTACCGTCCACATTAATTTGAGCCTTTAGGCATGGGGCAGTCGGTACAATTTACGTTACATATTCTAATCATTGGCTTTATATACAATTTTTCACCTCTGCTGTTTCTTTTAGTCTTTCCTCTGAGTCCTAGGATAATTTTCTTTCTACTGGAGGTATTTTCCATTTTATATCTCGCTATTTAATGATTTTAGTACCACTTCATTTCCTGCTTCAAGTGTCAACATGTACCATCTTGCTACAACACATTTCAAAAAATCAATAAGGTTGTCCTTTTTACATTTGCCGACGTTTAACGTTGCAGCGCAGATTATTTATTTATTTTTGTTAGAAGCTACGTGGTCGTTGGGTGAATTCCGGTACACACAATTCGAAGAATGTTGGTAAAGGACTTCAACAATACAACGAAATTCTCTAAAATATTGCGAGAAATTTCTGGACAAGGAACTTACGTTTAAAAACTTATGTGCATTGGCTTGATAGATCAATTTATATCTCGTACGCCATATATTCTTCTTGTGTCGTCCCTTATACGTCTTAAAACATCGCAATAGAACATTTTGTTAATCGTCTGACTAACAGAGACGAACTCTTTATCAAGAAACTCCTGAATACAAAAACAAAACAGGTCAACACGGGCTGAATGTTACTCCTGATTTGTCGATCTTTTTATAGACAGGCTGAAGGACTCTTCCACAGTGATGATTGCTGCTCAGTTTCAGGTTCATAGCTGTAAACCCGATATTATCACCAGTGACGACCTTTGAAATAAGGAGTGAGTCATCCTCAGGCAGTTTCCTAAGTTCATTCCAGGCTTGGATGTTGCTTCCGTTCTGGGGTCTGATTCTGCAAGATTGTAGATGGGCCATCCGTGAACTCTGAGACACATTTTGATAAGTTATGGTACATGTGAATGTATTCAACCTTCAATATTTTGGAATCTTTGACCAAGAATGAGATGACAGTTGTTCCCCATCCGCCATACTCACGAGAGTCACCTCCATGTGACTTTTTTTCCGAAGATGAAAATCAGATTGAGGACTTGAAGATTTGGCGCAGTGGACGAAATTCAAGTGGAACTGGAAAGGGTGCTACACACTGAAAGACTTCCAGGAAGTACTTAGAAAGTTGCAGAGACGTTGGGATCTGTGTGCCCTCTCTCACGAGGATTGCTTTCACTGTGGCGACGTGGAATAAGATGTAAAAATTTTATTTAATGCATATCGGGGACTTTTGGGTACGATCTCTTAGTTGTAGAAAAAGATGAAATGGATCGGAAGAATACTAAGGAGATCTAAGACTACAAGTTATATGTTATATATTCCTGACATGGTCAGCCTGGAGGCGATGTGCAATGCACGGTAACAGAAGAAAAATTCAAAAACCAAAATCGCTAGAAAAGTTTATTACTGGGTGACCGGTTTCGCCTGAGCTATGCTATCATCATCGGATCTTATGCTTATGCTGCAAAAATTCAATAACATAAGCTCCAATGATGACAGTACAGCTCATTCGAAACCGGTCATCCAATGAAGTGCTTTCCTTAGGGATCATCGCTTGTGAAGTTTCTTTGTTACCATAACGCTACACGACCGAAGTTGCCTATAAATTTCTCGTCCGACCGATTTCAGAGTGTTGCCTCTCAGTCTGGTCGCCTTTCGTGACGCATTTGTGCAGTAAGCACGAGAGCGTTATGGAGATGCTCATTACATTACTTTCCCAGATGCTGTTAGAGAAACGTCTTGTATCACGAAGAGGTTAAATCCGAGTGCGTTCAGTTATAAATTGCATGTTAGTTTCTCTCACATAATTCTTGAGAAATGACTATGACGGAAAAATCGGGAAGTCCGTCTCTTACCAACGATCGTTTTGTTTTCCCACGTGCTGTTCAGGAACAAAGCACCCCCTGCCACAGACCGAAAGGTGGTATGTGCATAGATTTAGTCTTTTGGTGAAGTACAGCCGTCCTTCAATGAGACCAATTGTGTTTAACCGCTTAGTTTGTGTGTTCGTGACAATAGTGAGCGATTAATTCGAAATGTTCTTCCTTCCAAGAAACCTTATTTGGTATTTGTGCCTTTCTATTCTAAAAGCATCGCTCGATAAAAATTTATGTCATTAAAGTCAGAAGACATCAAATTGCACAGAGGTCTACGTCTATTGAGTCATAAAGGCTAGTCAGCCTTTTAGCGAGCTCCAGCTGCCTGTTATATTCGTTTACTGTCTCTATGCCGACAAACTGCCAGCCAACCCTCTTGTTCAGGGACATTCTCCTGCGAAATATATTCTTCGGCGCCACGCCATACGTAAGTGGACTCCCTCGAGTCTTTGTGCTCTACTCGTGAGCTGGCACTGGGCGCATCAAGGCCTCTCCATCCTCTTTTATCTTCGTCATTGCGGCTGGATGCTCTGAATGGAAATGTGACGGAAGTAGCGGTTGTAATAGACTAATGAATTTAGTCCCGTATACTACGATGAAAATTTAAGAAGCCCCCGACCTACGCCCACTCATATGATGAGCAGACCCAACAGGCAACAGAGATCTTGAAGAGCTCAACACTACAACTCGGCGCTGTAAGCACGAGAAGAGGCACTCGGAGTGACGAAGCTCTATACTTGTTAAAACTGGTGTGTCGAAAGCACAAGTTTGCTCCTCGAAGGCGAAAGCAAGTGATATGAAGCCTTGGTACATACCTGTTCATCAATATCCACACATTCATTTTGTGTACTAGATTTAGTCTACGTTAATTTGCGAAAGACCTTCACGAACTTAACAGACCAGTGTACGTAGATTTTAAAACATAGTTGAAGGTCTTCTTTGTCGAAGAAAACTTCTAGCAAAATTTTATAGAATTTCGTTGCGCTGTTTAAGACCTTTATCACCTTTCTTCGAATTGTGTGTGCCGGAATTTGTCTCACGACCGCGTAGCTTTTGACAAAAATAAATAAATAATTAGAATAGTAACGTTAGCTATTGGAAAAAGCCAACCTTATTTACGTTTTGAAACATGTTGTAGTAAGAAGTAAGCTCTGCTGCTCTTCAGGTATAAACCAGAGCACCGAATCAGCTTTGCTGTCAGCATACGTGATCAGTAGGAGGATGTTCAGTATGCTTGCTGACTGGTTCGAATGATACCTTCGTATCGTTAAGACACAGTAAGACATTCATTGATGTTTAATTTAAATAAATTTATTAGATTTAGCGCATTGGAACACATTGTTTTCCAAACTCAGACAACGAAAGAATAGAAAAATGTTTGCTGCAAAGGCTGTCCTAATACTTACATGTTCACGTTCACCTATATGCTACTGCTCTAATTAACTAAACCTACTGACAAGAACATCTTCAGTATACTACACGGGTTAACAAATGACAGCAGACTATCTGCACGTCTAACAGGGGAACGGTCCAATTCGATATTTCGAAACCAGGCGTGAAACTTTATATGCAGTAAGAGTAATCCGAAAGAAACGTACTGTCAAAAGAACATGGCAAGCAAAGTTCCAGATCACTGCTTAAAACATTTAGTGATTGTTACGTCAACTATTTCGGAAGATATCCATTTTCAAGTGCGTCTACGTACTCCTGACGTATTTATAACATCTGATGTGACTGTATCTGGTGACTGTCCTCGTTACATTTCACGCGAAATTCTAAAACATCGATTTCACTTTGTTTCTGTGCTGTTTTATACAGTGTGACGTAATATTTTGACATAATATTGTAGACATTTCCTATAATTTTTTCACACTTCACACGGTAGATGTTTTATATTTACATATTTGATGTCTGAGGGTGTTTCGTCTGTGTCATACATATTGCTCACCAGATGGAAGAGTTTTGTCATGGCTGGCTCTCCCAAGGCTATCAGTAGTTCAAATATAGAATTGTAGCGCACATCAGTGTCAATACTGCGCTCAGAAGGTTAACTTCAATTAACATGCGTTACAAAGTAAATGCATTGCTACGTATATTTTATCACATGAATGTATTGATTACAGTGATAAATATTTTCATGTTAAAGAAGGCGGTACAGTTTCTCTGATATGCCTTCTATTCTGTATAATCATTATAATAATCGTTGAAACGATGTAAATGTGAGAAACAATTTTGAAAATATATGTAATTTTAAAAATGAAAACATGAAACAAATGGCTCTGAACACTATGGGAGTTAACATCTATGGTCATCAGTCCCCTAGAAGTTAGAACTACTTAAACCTAACTAACATAAGGACATCACACAACACCCAGTCATCACGAGGCAGAGAAAATCCCTGAGCCCGCCGGGAATCGAACCCGGGAACCCGGGAGCGGGAAGCGAGAACGCTACCGCACGACCACGAGCTGCGGACGAAAACATGAAACATGAAATTTTATTTCACTTACCAGATGTGATAGAGTGGGTCGTTACTGAATGAATGGGGTAATGAAATAGTTCATATTCTCAAACGAGAAGATTGTCAGTGCCATTTTCAAACGAGAAGATCGTCAGTGCCAGCTCCAGACCGTTCGCTTTCGGCTATTTTCTTCAGTTCTTGCCTATACGAAATCCTCAAGTTTTTAAATTTTGCGATTAGGTCTTTCGGTCCGAGTACTAGAATTTGGAGCGCATCACTAATTCTGGCATCTCGGTTTCTATACTCTTCGCTGCTTACATCATACAAGGCCTGATCAATAGTGTACAGTTCCAGAAACGGTAAAATTTGCCTGTCTTGCAACCTGGTCGCAAGTTTTTTTTAATGGCACTAATTATCTTTTTGTTCGTAGCACTAGATAATGCAATAAGATGCAGCCACAGGAGAAGCCAAGTCACGACTGAATAATAAAACACGTTTGATATGTAACGCGAACCCTCACGCCTGCCTGGAGACAGTTCTGGACGACCGATTGAGAGTATTGGTTTGCCACTGAGCGGATTGCAGTGTTTCGTCGGTGCTGAGTTCGCGGCATGCATGAGGTGGTGTGGTGACAAAGTATACTTAAGAACTTTAGTAGATATCAGTGGAAAACGAGAAATATTGTGACGTGTTATTAAGCTGTCGCGTACGGGCTGACGTGGACAGACGGCGCTCTTCGTGAAGGAAGTTCCTCTTTGCAGCGGGTTGAGTTGGCCGTTGTAACCGCACTGGGATGCTGCGGCATTCTGGTGGCTCGCTGAAGTGGAAAAGCGCCTTTAGTTGCTGTCACACTTAGGAGGGCTGTGCACGCTGATGGAAAACTTACTCTGTGTGCTCGAACAGAATTGAGCTTTGCTGAAGCAAAGCATGATATGAGTGATCATCTGCAAGTATGTGAAACTTCGTCCATTGCCTGTGCTTTACGGTTTAGTGCGGTTTGCCCCGCTCCCGACAGCCTTATGTGAATTTGGTGTGTCAATCTGCTGGTCGATTTTTCAAAAAATAGGTGTTTTATTTTCATATGTGAAATAAAGTTCCTTTTAAAACTTTTGTGCGATTTCGTTGAATTTCGTTACTGGGCTGAGTTTATCGAAATACACTGTTGGTTAGTAACTTAAATTTTCAACCATTGCCCATTAGCTTACCACAGCAAACTTCACCAATTGTTTGTTGTAGGACGGCTATTGCTAGGGTGTATTGCCTTTTCCAAGCAAAGTAGCTGCTCAGTAATTTTGAGACGGCGTTAACTGACGTTTGGGTTTTGAAGGTTTCTTATTTGAAAATATTTGATTAATTGTAGTCATTGCCACTGTGTTGTTCAACCTCGAGCTCAGGCCGGGTTGTGGTTTTGTAAAATCATTAAGTTTGTTGAAACATGCACGTTCGTATCTTGGTTCAGAACTTCCCTGTACCAACCTGTAATCAGGGTGTTCATGATACGGCAGGCGGCGGTTTTGGCATAACGTGGAGCCTGGGGAAGTGTTGTGACCCTTTGTAACACCCTTGTAATAAAGAATGTTTCTTGGATGCGGCTATTTTTCCGTTGTAAAAAATTGTAATAAAATGTTATATATATACGCAGTTTAGTCTCAACGAAGATTCACCTTTTCATGCTCTGTTTGGTTGATGAAAGAGAGAGGCAGTTCGCAATTAAAGTTCATTGCACTTTCTTTTTTTACATTTAAATTGATTTTTTAAAGTGTAAGCAGAGAAAATACAGCAGTCTTACTTACAGTTAAATTTAAGTGGCGTTTTTTGAATATGTCAAAACAATAATTTTCGATTGAGTGAGCACTATTCCCCAACTTTTCTTTAGTACTATGGAATGGGACATAGTGTGCAAGAAACCTGAACTTTTTAATACCTTAAAACACATGGGGACTTCAAAGCCGAAACTAGAAAGACACGGAGTGCTCTACAGCTCAGAGTTTGGTATTGGACAGGTAACGCTGCCAAGTTTTTATTTGAGAGGAAACATAAAAGGCCGTTAGAAAAAGGAGGAAACTCTTAAGGACTTACTGACCGGCGAAGCTGCTCCGATATTAAGGAAGTTGCTGCGTCCGGAGATTACGCAGCGGATTATAAATATGTGATTAGTCTCAGTGACAGTTTGCCTGCGTTCTTAACCGGACGCTGAACGTTCGGCGACGCTGCAAATGCCTCTCAAGTCGCCACGGCTATCTGCAGCTAATATTCGTCGGAGTAGTATGCGAAAATTGCAGACAGAATTAGCTATCTCACGAAATACTCGCTACTGTAGCTAGTCAGGAGGTCTTTGTTAGCGTGCCGCGTTCGCATACGCATGACTGGAGGGGTGTGGCTCTGAGATACCACACGACTAGCGTGGGTTTAGGCAGTATCTCCTCGCAACACTACAAGGTAAGTGTAAAGCCTATGAGACATCTTAAAAAACGGTGTGGGTAAATGGCTAAACATGACGTAACAAATTATACAGTACGTGAAGAAAAAAGGTACTTCCTTTAACGTGACGTCGACAAGTTAGATTGGAAAATGGTCGGCGCAGATGTTGAAAATTGCGGCGATCTAGGCAGAGAAACCCTTTTATGTGACAGAATTTGCTGACTGTCAATCGGTTGCGAGTGTGAAAAGAGCTTTCCGTGGCAAGTTTCACGACACCGCCAATTTACAATAACGTAGCAAAATGGTACAAGATATTCGAAAAATTCTTGTGTGTGAGCCGACAGAGGACGAAAGAATAGACAGTGGACTGTGTGAGAGACGTGATGCAGCGAAGCCCCTCAAAGTTTACCTATCGAGCCAGTGCGAAACTGGACATCTCTCAACCAGTTGTGCGCAAAATCCTTCGCAACGTAGTAAGAGTACAAATTGTAACTTTTGCAAACCATGAGAACGAACTGCGCTGACGAGGCTAATACACAGAACCAACTTGAAAATGACGACTTCGCAAGCAAATAAATCTTGTGATGAAGACAGTTCTCGTCTTCTCAGAAAGGCTAACCAACAAAACATACGCATATGGATGCCAGAAAATCCCCACGCAACTTTCGAACTCATCCAGACCCACGAGGAAGTTAACATGTTGCGTGCCAGGTCCAACAAGCCTATGGACTCTTCTTCTTTACAGGGAGAAATGTCAATGGCGTCACTTATTTCGACATGGTGTAGTTGCGACTCCTGGCGTAGCCCGGAGCAGGTAACTACTCTAGAGGACCCCACGGTCGCCTGAATTTTAAGATTGCATAACATATAGTGTTAATGTTTCACCTCTACCATAGAACCTAGAGGACTAGGGACACCGTATCGCAACACCTATTTTAATAGTCATTCCTGATATGCTGGGTCGGGAGTGGGCAGAATTGGATTGCCAGTTAGATGAATGCCCTGTGACGAAGCATAGGCATATAGAAAATTTATAAACATTGCAAAAAAGGTTAAGAGTTTCTCTTTCACATTCTGTATCTTTTTTTACGTCGTTCTTGGCCATTTATCTGTGAAGATTTTTTGAAATGTTCCATGGACTTTATAATTAGCCTGGTTTCTTTGTGAGTCATCACTCTTCTGACTGGAGTGATGCAGGATTTCTATCCTGTGCTAACAATTTCGTATCAGAGTAGCACTTGCAACCTATATCCTCAATTTTATTTGCTGGATGTATCCTAATTTCTGTCTTGCTCTACACTTTTTTATTCTCTACATGTTGACAGATATCCTACAATCCCCTCCCTTCTTCTTGTCAGTGTTTACCATATATTCTTTTGCTCGCCGAATCTACGGAGAACCACGTTACTTACCTGATCCGACTACCTTATTTTCAACATTCGTCTGTGGCACCACGTCTCAAATGCTTTTATCCTCCGATGTTCTGATTTTTCCACAGTCCATGCCTCAATGCCATACCATTCTGTGTTCCAAGCGTACATTATCAGAAATTTCTTCCTCATATTAAGGCCTATGTTTGATACTAGTAGACTTATCTTAAGCCAGGAATGCCATTTTTTCCAGTGCTAGACTGCTTTTTATGTCCTCCTTGCTCCGTCTGTTATGGATTGTTTTGCTGCCTAGATAGCAGAAATCCGTAACTTCATCTACTTCGTGATCGCCAAGTGTGATGTTAAGCTCCTCGCTGTTCTCATTTCTGCTACTTTTAATTAATTTCGTCTTTTTTCGATTTACTCTCAGTCCCTGTATTGTAGGATAAGAGTGAGATGAGCGTGGTTGCGTTGCAGCAAAGAGCCCCAGGTAAAGCACCTTCTCGATCGTCCTCGGAGCTTTCGTAACATCGGGCAAATACATATGCGGTCGCGACCAGGATCTACACACACTTACTCGAGATAATTTACGATATATGCTGCTCTGCAGGCTTTGTCACAACCATTTATTGGATAACCTGGATAATCAACGACCCCAGCGGGAACGTGCGCGTGTGTTCTTAAGTGGCCTGTAACAAAGAAATAATTAACATTCAGTATATATTGTAGATTTCGGATTTATTCTTAATGAATAACTCGCTAATGAAGTTATATGTTTCATTTAGAGCTTCCTTAAACTATGAATGCAAACTGACCCAGAGAGAGAATGCAGACTGTAATAGACAAATTCCTGACTCAGTGAGTGCGACTGTACCTAACGGTTACTGGTGATGAGTGTAGTTGCACTTGCAGACCGCAGTCACACGAGAAAGACAGTTGCATTTGTACCTGCCGTTACTCGTACTTCAGATACTGGCACTATGCTCGACTCGGTTTAAAAATAATAGCTAGATGTAGTCACAGGGTCGAGCCACGCTAGTCTGCTTTCATGCCCCGCAGCTAATTCCCTGCAAATAATAACCCGTAGCTGTGATCCTGCAGTCAAATAGTCTACTCACAGGCTGGAATTACAAGTTAATAAAATACACAGAAATACAAGACAAAATTTAAATGAATAACTTAATAACAAATGCTCTATTCTAACGTCGGTAATTGATGTAGACGACAGAGAATTACGTTGAATACTGTTAATTGAAGAAATGACATCTCAAAATAATCGGTAGTGGTCCTACAATATTCAATTAAAATACAGACCAAAAATATCCGTAAAAGCAATAAAGTTACGTTGAAAGCGGCGAGAGAATGTTAGCAAAATCTCTAAATTAAATAGTCATCAAAGACTAGCGAAAAAAGTCCATTTCGTGATCACAATACACAGAAGATTCTCCAGCTCAAAATAGTTCAAACATGATGATTCACAAATTAATCCACGCTGTACGAAGAATAGTAACTTATACTCTGTCTACTCTCAGTTCCGTAAATAAAATGGAGGAAGCTGGAGTCCTACTCTGGAACACATTCAAACCTCTCTAAATATAAAGTCCCTTCAGAAGTTAAAGTATGGGAGTGGCCGTTCACCACCCAGAAACAATCACCAGTACGACTGAATCGCGCAAGTTACTCTAGACAAATGTTCCTTCTTGCAGAAGTCGCCCCAGTGTGTGCATAATCGCTCCCGTGAGCTCTTTGCGAGACATCAGTCTCCACTTGACTCCAGCAGTGTTCCGCCACTGCCCAACTCCCTATGGTTGAAGCCCATCCCCACCTGAAATCCATCTTTTCAAGCTTTACAGACATTGTTTGACTCAACTGACCACTTTCTCGCTCTAAACTAGTATACTGTAACAGTATTTAAATAAAAGAAACTTTATAAACACTAGATTACATTCAGACCATTTACAATAAATATAAGTAATAGTTGCTTCATAAATAAGCCAGCATTCTTGCGCAGGTGCGCTCACGTTAAATGACAACGAATAGTCGTTAAATAAAGTTTAAACCATTATTTAGGCCTGCTTGTCAGAAGTGTCTTGGGAATGGTGCAGGGAGTGGCAACTGACCCTTAACGTAGACAAATGTAGTGTATTGCGAATACATAGAAAGAAGGATCCTTTATTGTATGATTATATGACAGCGGAACAAACACTGATAGCAGTTACTTCTGTAAAATATCTGGGAGTATGGGTACGGAATGATTTGAAGTGGAATGATCATATAAAATTAATTGTTGGTAGGGCGGGTGCCAGGTTGAGATTCATTGGGAGAGTCCTTAGAAAATGTAGTCCATCAACAAAGGAGGTGGCTTACAAAACGTTCGACCCATACTTGAATATTGCTCATCAGTGTGGGATCCGTACCAGATCGGGTTGACGGAGGAGATAGAGAAGATCCAAAGAAGAGCGGCGCGTTTCGTCACAGGGTTATTTGGTAAGCGTGATAGCGTTACGGAGATGTTTAACAAACTCAAGTGGCAGACTCTGCAAGAGAGGCGGTCTGTATCGCGGTGTAGTTTGCTGTCCAGGTTTCTGGACGAGGAATCGAATATATTGCTTCCCCCTACTTATACCTCCCGAGAATATCACGAATGTAAAATTAGAGAGATTCGAGTGCGCACGGAGGCTTTCCGGCAGTCGTTCTTCCCGCGAACCATACGCGACTGGAACAGGAAAGGGAGGTAATGACAGTGGCACGTAAAGTGCCCTCCGCCACACACCGTTGGGTGGCTTGCGGAGTACAAATGTAGATGTAGATTTGCATTAATATTTGATGTGAGTTATTGTCGAATCTCAACGAGCTGTAACATGGTCATCTTAAAGAGTTTCTGACACTTCGTCATTTCCTGGAGCACATTGTGCCGTGCGCTGGGGTTAAATTCGCATAATTCCCACGGGTTTAGAATCCCTCTGGCTGCAAGAGCGCATGGAGCGTTACTGTCGCCAGTAGAGGGCAGGTCGCAGGAGAAGGCAGTCAAGCGCTGCGGCGATCTGGAGAAAGGTGAGTGCTACACGGTCGGAAAGGAGCTAAAGTGAGACGGCGTGTTGTGGCCAAGCGTCTGCCGTGAACCGTTGGCAAGAAAGGAGCTTTTGCTCACTGCGGGTTTGGCGGGGCCGAGTGTTGGTCGCTGCTGTGAACATTGCTCATTAAAGGCTACTTCAGCACGACACACAGAATTCCACGTGTCCTCTGCTACTGAAGTTGCATGGAGTTTGCGTCCATTGTGATGCCGAGTTGGAGTCGGGTCTGATCTTTGCAAGCACTGGACGCGGTGGCGTCTGCTGGATGATGGTTGTAGGTTTCCGACAGCGAGTAATATTCGTTACATCCTTCTCTTGATGCTCTCTAAGCAAACGTTCGTCAATGGGCGCTGGATTTTACGAGAAATCACGGTGAGCATCTGATTAGTGTGCATGTTTCTTGGTGTCGTGTGGTGGCTATTTTGACTCCGTATCCTGGTTGCCCGTTGTTATGTATATAAATGTATTATTTATGAAGGTTTTGCCTGGTTCGAGTCCATTTCTGTCATTGTGTGTGGGCTTGTGGCTGTCACTATTCCAAACGGATTTTAGAATCTAAGGGTATCGAATGGAGATGCAATTCTTCTGGTTTACGAACTGTACTTTATAGTTAGTGAAACTTGTTGAATCTAGCTACCTTATTTCTGAGGCATGTCTATAGTTATCTATTGGCTAGTATCACGAGCTCGAGCTGTTTACTAAATTGTTTGCATCTACCAAAAAAAAAAAAAAAAAAGCTGAAGAAGAATTTCTGCATTTGTAGATTGTTAATTGGCTCGGAGCACTATGGGACTTAACTTCTGAGGTCATCAGTCCCCTAGAACTTAGAACTACTTAAACCTAACTAACCTAAGGACATCACACAGATCCATGCCCGAGGCAGGATTCGAACCTGCTACCGTAGCGGACGCGCGGTTCCAGACTGTAGCGCCTAGAGCCGCTCGGCCACTCCGGCCGGCAGATTGTTAATTGTTACTAAATAATTAACGAGTTGTCTCTGTGTTACAGGATATGTGATCTTATCTCTTGTTAACTGTGATCTTTTTAAAGACGTCTGAGTACCACGATTGATTTTTTTTTAATGAAGGTTTCTAGTACTGTGGTAGCAGAAAACGCCACCCTATGTTAGTAGAGAACGAAGAATTATTGCTACTGGCGTCGCCTCTGCCACCGCCTCTTTCATCATAGATTTTAAGCACCTTTATCAGTCATTTTGGCTACTTCTAAGGCAATGGCGTTTTGATAATTACTGGCAATAGCCGATGGGTGAAATTTGTGACATAATCATTTGATCATATGTTTTGCTGTTTGTAACGTAAATGTAATTTCTTTACTCAATTTAATATTCTTTACTAAAAGGAAGTGATTTTGTAATGTTGCCCTTTTGAGGTGTTTGTCATGAGTTGGTTATTGAAATTTAGTTTTTTCAGTTAATGTTATTCCTGGACGTTTGATTTTAGAAATAAATTCATTAGTGTTTTTAGAAACGTTAATGAATTAATTTTGGCTCAGTATATTTCCACTCCACAACAGCTCCCTACCGCATTTCACACATTCTGCATAAGGGCAATGGGAGCATTAGCCTTACAAATTCGTAGCTCTGGGATTTGCCCGCTTCCGGCTACGCGCTCATTGTCTCTGCACCTGGCTGGCCGGAAAGCGTCAACTAGCCGGGCTGACCTGCCCTGGGCCCGCTAGAGTTCAGCCGTGAAACAAATTCATCTCCCCTCGTAGCAGTGCTAGGCGGCCGTTTAGCTCGCCTATGTATGTGTAACATCACGTAAGTAACGGTATTCCGTAGTCTGATTTCGGACGCGATAATTCTGAGCTGATTTAACGATTTGCTCTAGACAGTGGCATCCGTTAAATTCAGATAAAATTTGAAACGCCTCCTTTCTTATTCCTCGACGAGGGGCTGTGATAGACACATGCGTTTCGATGGTTGGAGTCAAAGCAAAATGTGAAACCTCTGTGAATAGAAAGCGCCTTTTCACATTGTCTCAGCAGGTACTCCTTGGCCACTGATGGTACCTTCCTACCAGTTGGTAGTGGGCCATGTTTTGCCATTTTTTTCGGAAGATCACTATAGAGTGGAAACTCCGAGGGCATAAAGATCCGGAGCAGATACCCAGGTGTTTTCTTTCACCAGCTTCTCTTTGGACCAAGGGTTGCAGTTAGATGACCGATGTGAACGTGCTTCGCTCTTGTGATTTGCCGCATTGAATCAGATTACAGTTTGTTTGCTGATTACCTTGAGAAGGAGATAGTAATTTTGCTCGCATATAGGCATCAAACGTTTTCATTTGGCGTGCTCGACTACGTCGCAGTACTGTCGTAAGACATCTTCAGTCATAAGGCATGAAGTCACGAGAGATTTGTCCTTCTGGCACGTCGATCGTTATATCATTGGTTCAGTTCTCTATATAGTATGTTGTGAGTCCTCATGCATTTAATTACTTCCAGTATCTTAGCAGTGCAGAAGGTATTTAACGCCTTGTGTTGTTTCCACTGTCTTGATTTCCTAATTGTCTGGGATCCCCTGTTAAGTATAGACGAGGTGGACTGTCAGCTACAGTCGATACTGAGTAAGATTCCGAGTAAATCCCATGTTACTTCCAAATTTCGTCTCAAAAAGGGCAGAATAAATTTCTGTTGCAAAAAATAAAACACCTACAGCCGTCCTTACGATTTTATTTATTTTGCAGCTATCAGTTTCGGACCTTCAATGCGCCATCTTCAGTTAATGCTGGAGGGGTTGACACGATCACTATAGGCTATATACTGCATCAGTGGCCAATATAACTGATCACGTAGCCTGTCTGTAAACTTTGGTGTCATCACTCTATCAACTGCCGATGTTGATAGTTGGAGTGCTGACAATAACGTTTACGGATAGTCTGCGTAGCTAGTTATGTTGGCCACTTGCGCCGTTCATATAGGGGTCGTCTCAATCACTTTAGCATCAACTACGGCCTGAAGATGGCGGATTGTAGCGCCGAAACTGGTAGCTACAAAATAAATAAAGTCATAAGGACGGCTGTAGGCGTTTCATTTTCTTACAATAGTAAACGGCCGTGGTCCGCAAGACGGACATACAGAAATTCAGTTTATGTTGTCTGATAATTCTGGGCTGAGTTACTTACAACCTGCCGCCCTACGTTTAGAAAGAGCTTGGGGGATTCAGCTGGATTAAGTCTGTGAGCTACAATACGCCTAAATAAGGATTACTAACCTCGCTTTGACCTAAGAGATATGGTTAAAATGTGACTTCTCACATACTTCTAACAGATGCCCTGTATTAATCGCTGGCCGGTGTGGCCGAGCGGTTCTAGGCGCTTCAGTTTGGAACCATGCGACCGCAACAGTAGCAGGTTCGAATCCTACCTTGGGCAGGGATGTGTGTGATGTCCTTAGGTTAGTTAGGTTTAAGTAGTTCTAAGTTCTAGGGGACTGATGACCTCACACATTCAAGTCCCATAGTGCTCAGAGCCATTTGAACCTGTAGTAATCCAACTAACTTCAAAAGACTCTCAGAGCCGACCATTGGATTGGAAACGTCCACTGTAAACAGTGATAACACCACCACAAACTGGGTTTTAGTGTTCACTCCATAAATAAAACAGTGTAACAACCTAAGGAGAAAGACACTCATGAGAGCACCACACTTCAAATTTACATTAGACCAATATATAACAAACTACGTCAAGTCCCCCACGTTCCTGAACACATTGACTGCCACGCGCTTACAAGGGGACCATGCCTACTAGATTTCGCCAAATTTATGGTATACGCAGGGTTTGGCTAGAAATGTAAGTGACAGAATTGGGAGCTTCATATGGCCACGAGCACAGGTAGTTCCAGTTTTCAAGAAGGGTCGTCGAGCAGATGCGATAAACTATAGACCTATATCTCTGACATCGATCTGTTGTAGAATTTTAGAACATGTTTTTTGCTCGCGTATCATGTCATTTCTGTAAACCCAGAATCTACTCTGTAGGAATCAACATGGATTCCTGAAACAGTGATCGTGTGAGACCCAACTCGCTTTATTTGTTCATGAGACCCAGAAAATATTAGATACATGCTCCCAGGTAGATGCCATTTTCCTTGACTTCCGGAAGGCGTTCGATACAGTTCCGCGCTGTCGCCTGATAAAGTAAGAGCCTACGGAATACCAGACCAGCTGTGTGACAGGATTGAAGAGTTCTTAGCAAACAGAACACAGCATGTTGCTCTCAATGGAGAGATATCTACAGACGTTAAGAAAACTTCTGGTGTGACACAAGGGAGTGTTATGGGACCATTGCTTTTCACAGTATATATAAATGACCTAGTAGATAGTGTCGGAAGTTCCATGAGGCTTTTCGCGGACGATGCTGTAGTATACAGAGAAGTTGCAGATTAGAAAATTGCAGCGAAGTGCAGGAAGATCTGCAGCGGATAGGCACTTGGTGCAGGGAGTGGCAACTGACCTTTAACATACACAAATGTAATGTATTGCGAATACATAGAAAAAAGGATCCTTTATTTTATGATTATATGATAGCGGAAGAAACACTGATAGCAGTTACTTCTGTAAAATATCTGGGAGTATGCGTACGGAACGATTTGAAATGGAATGATCATGTAAAATTAGTTGTTGGTAGGGCGGGTGCCAGGTTGAGATTCATTGGGAGAGTCCTTAGAAAATGTAGTCCATCAACAAAGGAGGTGGCTTACAAAACACTCGTTCGACCTATACTTGAGTATTGTTCACCAGTGTGGGATTCTTACCAGGTCGGGTTGATAGAGGACATAGAGAAGATCCAACGAAGAGCGGCGCGTTTCGTCACATGGTTATTTGGTAAGCGTGATAGCGTTACGGAGATGTTTAGCAAACTCAAGTGGCGGACTCTGCAAGAGAGGCGCTCTGCATCGCGGTGTAGCTTGCTTTCCAGGTTTCGAGAGGGTGCATTTCTGGATGAGGTATCGAATATATTGCTTCCCCCTACTTATACCTCCCGAGGGGATCACGAATGTAAAATTAGAGAGATTCTAGCGCGCATGGAGGCTTTCCGGCAGTCGTTCTTCCCACGAAACATACGCGACTGGAACAGGAAAGGGAGATAATGCAGTGGTACGTAAAGTGCCCTCCGCCACACACCATAGGATGACTTGCGGAGTATAAGTGTAGATGTAGATGTAGTTTATAAGAGACAGCATGTTTTGTACAGGTAAGGCGTTGCATGAGACACTTACGTTACCGTAGTTCCGCGGCAACGGTTGGCGCATCGGAATGAGTTCAGGGCGCAATCGCAAAGTCGTGGGAAAGTGCCCCTGTGCAGAACTACTTTTATTTTTAATTTTTCGTTACTTATATCGCAAATAATCATAAGTAAAGTAAAGGAAAATTTGAAATTGCAAATAAATTTCCAGAAAACGGTTACGAAGTATACACGAGAAATTCCTTTGTACAACTGATTATTTCTGTTATTTTGTCTGTGATGATTCACATATGCTGGATTGATAATCATCGTCAAACACGGGAAAGCTGTAAATTTTTCAGCACCTTGAACGCTTTATATGTAAAGGCCGCATTCACAAATACATGGTTCTTTAAAAGTTTCTATTGAAAAGCAAACTTGGTTTACGGATTTTTCTGTGCGCAGAGTTTGGCAGCAAACCACGCGTAACGCATCATTTCGCCAAATATTGGCGATGATAGCTGATGATGTATATTGGAGAGTATCTTGATGAAGTCTTCTCGAGATGTGATTTCTTTTTCTCTACAAGAGCAGTTTTCAAGCTCTTCGATCAAGTTCTGTACCTGAAGTCCTATAGACTTTAATTTACAACCTCTTCTTGCAGATTTCTCGTGGATGCTGTAAGTACAGTCCTTTCTTGGAAATTTATTTGCAATACCAAATTTCCCTTTTCCTTCCGTTTTCATGCCCTTTATGAAAATGTTAATAAACATAATATATTGAAAATTATTGAGATGAATTTATAGTGTAAGTGACTGTAAATAAGAAAAAGAATAAAAAGTTTCTGTACAAAGATTCGATCCTACAACGCTCGGTTTACTTATGTACTTTTTTGCGCTGTGGCAACTGGTGCCTAGAAACAATGCTCGAAACAATGCTCGAAACAATGCTCGTGCTTCACCCTTCGGACTATTTTTTGTAGGCCCTTGGCCATCTGAAGATCTCACTTGTGTCACTTTCATTTCTGGTCAAGCTCTGCGTATACCGTAAATTGGGACGAAATCAGTGAGGACGAGTTGGCTCGGTCCTCTCTTTAATGACGGATGTTGAGTGCCAGGTCAGGCCATGAACACGGCGTTAGCCATGGGAGTCTGATGTCAGCATGGTAAACACCACCTCCAGCAAGCTAACACCTCCACAATCGGCTATGGAGACCATTTCTACAGAGAAACCAACACTCGTGTTTGGAAACAGCAAATGACTAGACCTGCTACAAACTTCGAATCTTCCGTGTGTGGACAACAACTGTATTAATCACTGAGGATACCTACATGATGGCTTCTGGAATATGATCCGCAACACACAAAAATTGCCTACGACGACTGCCGGCCGATTTCCTTATTTCGCTTGGCCCAAGCAGCTCCACTAAATTGTTTAACATTTAACCCTCTTAGTCAATTTAGTATCAGCAACAGAACTCAGGCTTCTCAACTGGCCATTTCCTGCTAAAGGTAGTAGCCCTTGCTGTAAAGTGGTACTTACTGCAATTTCTTAATGGTTGCTGGGGAACATCTGTCATCCTGGGAACACCAGGCACCCTCGACCGAGCCCCATAGGCCTCTACCACGGCCCATTTAGGAGCATGAGTGAAAGACTGTCCCGTCATCTTCAGGCTGGAGAAAGCCTCTTTGCACAGACACTGGAAACTTTTTCTGGATCCACAACAGCCACAGGAAGAATACGCAGGCGAGCCGAGGAATAGATACGTTACACGTCAAGTGCTTTCACGAGGATTTCGGTCTACGTATGCCAGAGTTGTGCAATAATTCGAGAGTACTTTTTGTGATTATTTAATGTCTTGTGAAATTTATATCACGGCTCTGAGGGTATCAAAATTCGTCCAACTGAAATTTTCCTTTGACGGGTGAACACTTACAGTAACCATAAAGTGACAATTAAGCATACTTACCACTGACTATTAATTTTTACGACTGTGAGTGATTGGAGGAAGAAAATTCATGCTAATTTTGAGACGATTAGTAATCGAACATCTTGTTTAATGGAATACACAGGTAGGGAGGTAGCATAGGCTTTATAGACTGAATTCGTGAAATTTTTAACAGAAAATTCCGGAATAAAGAAATAGTGAAGCAAAACGAAAGTTACCTAGACATTAACAACCTGTAAGAAAAAAATGGGTAACGAGCTTACAACATCGTAAAACCTTTGCAGCATTATCCCAGCATTTTTTTTTTTTTTGGTTGGGTTTAAGGGCGCTCAACTGCTGAGGTCATTAGCGCCCAGTCACTGTTGTTTGAGCACATGGAATCTGGTAAAACTCAAGGGGATGGAGGGGACACCAGAAGGACCCGACAAAGATGCAGACAAAATAAGTAAAAAGATTAAATGTCCTTGGACAAGCCAGTTAAAGTTATAAAACGCAGAATACGAGCAGCTGCTCGAGCGTCATCAGCTAAAACATCCGGTAAAGTAGATGGCAGGGACAGGACAACACGAAATTGACTAAAACGGGGACACGACAATAAAACATGGCGCACTGTTAATGCCTGACCACAAGGGCACTGCGGGGCTGGGTCACCGGAGAGCAGGTAGCGGTGGCTAAACCGGCAATGCCCAATCCGCAACCTGGTCAGAAGGACCTCCTCGCGCCGAGATGGTCGGGAGGATGTTGTCCAAGCAGTTGGTAGCGGTTTTACTGCCCGGAGCTTGTTTCCTTGGAGGGATGACCAAGCATCCCACCACAACGACACAAGCCTCTTACAGACATCCCCACGAACGTCGGATGACGGGACACAATGGGAGGCTGGCCGAGGCAGGAGGACTGCAGCCCTGGCTGCAGCATCCGCAGCCTCATTCCCAGGCACTCCCACATGTCCGGGAACCCACAGAAAGCTGACAGAACCACCATTATCAGCCAAAGAATGTAGGGACTGCTGTATCCGTTGTATCAAGGGATGGACCGGATAGGGAGCTCCAAGGCTCTGAAGAGCACTGAGTGAGTCAGAGCACAGTACATATGATGAATGGTGGTGGCGGCGGGCATACTGAACGGCCTGATGGAGAGCAAAAAGCTCGGCCGTAAAGCTGGAACACTGGTCGAGGAGCCTGTATTTAAATGTGGCGGCCCCGACGACAAAGGCACAGCCGACACCATCGTCAGTTTTGGAGCCATCGGTGTAAATAAAGGTGTGACCGGCAAGTCGAGCACGAAGTTCGGCAAACCGTGAGCAATATATTGCAGCCGGAGTGCCATCCTTCGGGAGTGAGCTGAGGTCGAGATAAATATGAACCGGAGCCTGGAGCCAAGGTGGTGTCGGGCTCTCACCCTCTCTGAAGGTGGTAGGGAGGGCAAAATCCAATTGTCGAAGCAGGCGACGGAAGCGGACTCCGGGGGGCAGCAGGGCAGACACATACAACCCGTACTGACGGTCGAGAGAATCGGCGAAGAAGGACTTGTAAGTGGGGTGGTCGGGCATAGACGACAGCCGGCAGGCATACCAACACAGCAGTACGTCGCGCCGGTAGGTCAACGGTAACTCGGCAGCTTCAGCATAAAGACTCTCGACAGGACTAGTGTAGAAGGCTCCGGTCGCAAGACGTAACCCCCGATGGTGGATGGAGTTGAGCCGGCGTAAGAGGGACGGCCGAGCGGACGAGTAGACGAAGCTCCCATAATCCAGCTTCGATCGGACTATGGACCGATACAAGCGAAGCAGGACAGTGCGATCCGCTCCCCAAGATGAACCGCTAAGAACTCTGAGGACATTAAGGGAACGTGTACAACGGGCCGCCAAATAAGAGACGTGTGGAGACCAACACAGTTTCCTGTCCAACGTGAGCCCTAGAAACTTAGTTGTGTCCACGAATCGGAGAACAACGGGACCGAGATGTAAGGATGGCGGAAGGAACGCTTTATATCGCCAAAAGTTGATACAAACCGTCTTTTCTTCAGAGAACCGGAAGCCATTTGCCACGCTCCATGAGTAGAGGCTGTCTAGACAACGCTGAAGGCAGCGCTCCAGGAGGCATGTTCTCTGGGCACTGCAGTAGATCGCGAAGTCATCGACAAAGAGAGAGCCTGAGACATTAGGTGGAATGCAATCCATAATGGGATTGATCGCGATGGCAAAAAGGGCTACGCTCAAGACGGAGCCCTGAGGCACTCCGTTCTCCTGGAGGAAGACGTCGGACAATACGGAGCCTACACGTACCCTAAACTTTCGATCCGTTAAAAAGGAATCAATAAAAAGGGGCAGGCGACCGCGTAGGCCCCACCTGTGCATAGTGCGGAGGATACCTCCTCTCCAACAGGTGTCATAAGCCTTCTCCAAGTCGAAGAACACGGCTACCGTTTGGCGCCTTCGCAAAAAGTTGTTCATGATGAATGTCGACAAGGTCACGAGGTGGTCAACAGCGGAGCGGCGGCGACGAAAGCCACATTGGACATTAGTAAGGAGCCGTCGAGATTCAAGAATCCAGACTAACCGAGCATTAACCATGCGCTCCATCACCTTACAGACACAGCTTGTAAGAGAAATGGGGCGGTAACTAGAAGGAAGGTGTCTATCCTTCCCGGGTTTGGGTATAGGAACAACAACGGCGTCACGCCAACGCATGGGGACTTGACCTTCGGTCCAGACGCGATTGTAGGTACGGAGAAGGAAGCTTTTGCCCGCCGGAGAAAGGTGTGCCAGCATCTGAACGTGAATGGCATCCGGCCCCGGAGCAGAGGACCGGGACAGTGCAAGCGCACGTTCGAGTTCCCGCATAGTAAAGGGGGCATTATAGGTTTCCAGATTCAGCGAGTGGAAGGAAGGTCGCCGAGCCTCTTCTGCCTCTTTCCTGGGAAGGAAGGCAGGATGGTAATGGGCGGAGCTTGAAACCTCCTCGAAAAAGCGGCCAAAGGCGTTGGCGACAGCCACCGGATCAACAAGGACCGCATTACCTGAGGTCAGGCCAGGTACCGAGGAGTGGGCCTTAATGCCCGACAGCCGGCGCAGGCTACCCCAAACGACGGAAGAAGGAGTAAAACTGTTAAAGGAGCCGGTGAAAGAGGCCCAACAAGCTTTTTTGCTGTCTTTGATGACTCTACGGCATTGCGCTCGGAGTCGTTTGTATTCAATACAATTCGCCAACGTAGGATGGCGGCGAAAGGTGCGTAAAGCACGTCGTCGAGCACGGATAGCGTCCCTACAAGCCTCGTTCCACCAGGGGACGGAAACGCGACGTGAAGAAGTAGTACGAGGAATGGAACGTTCGGCAGCATGGATTATAACAGCCGAGAGGTATTCGACCTGACTGTCACAACTGGGAAAATCGTGGTCCGGAAAGGTCGCCAGGGATGAGTAAAGTCCCCAGTCAGCTTTCAGTATGTTCCAGCTCGAAGGACGTGGGGATGGGGTGTGGTGCAGGAGACGAACGACACAGGGGAAGTGGTCGCTCGAATAGGTGTCAGAAAGGACACACCACTCGAACCGACGGGCAAGAGTGGTAGAACATATTGAGAGGTCCAAGTGGGAGAAGGTATGAGTGGAGTCCGAGAGGAAAGTCGGGGCGCCGGTATTGAGGCAGACAAGATTGAGATGATTGAAGACATCTGCCAAGAGTGAGCCTCTTGGACAGGATGCAGGAGAGCCCCAAAGGGGATGATGGGCATTGAAGTCGCCAAACAATAAAAACGGCGGGGGAAGCTGAACGATCAGGTGCATCATGTCAGCCCGACTAACGGTAGACGACGGTGGAGTGTAGATGGTACAAACTGAAAAAGGAAAAGCAGAAAGAGTAATGCGGACAGCTATTGCTTGGAGTGGGGTGGTCAATGGGATGGGATGGTAATAGACGTCGTCCCGAATGAGCAACATGACCCCACCATGAGCTGGGACACCGTCCACAGGGGTAAGGTCATACCGCTCCGAGATATAGTGGGTAAAGGCAATACGGTCAGTCGGGCGCAACTTGGTTTCCTGGAGTCCAAGGACGAGCGGACAGTGCAGGCGGAGGAGCAGTTGTAATTCCTCCCAATGAGATCGAATACCTCTTATGTTCCAATGAAACAACGCCATCGCTAGTCAAAAAGTTGTGGGAACGAGACGGGGGAAGAGCTGGTCACCTCGACGGCCGCGGAGGGCCAGGTTGCGAGGGAACAACGCTACAACCGACGGGAGGCGGATCCGGTTCCATCGACTGGTCGCCAGCTGCGGCCGCTGTCCCTGGTTGTGTAGGAGGGGCAGCATCATTTGCCGACGAAAGGCCAGCTGAGCGCCTGGCAGCAGAGCGTCCCGGCGAAACTGAGGACGGCCGGGAGCGGCGACTCACGGATGGAGCGTCAGTCGAAACGCGCCGGGGTGGAGAGGGGGATAAAGATTTCTTCTTGGAGGCCTTCTTGGAAGGCCGAGGAGGCACAGGGACAGTGGGCTGGACCCGAAGAAGGTCCTCACGCGCGGGGTCCGTTTTGGAACGCCGGACCTCGGAAGCCGGGGTCCGGAACGTTTCCCCAATGGACGCCTGAGAAGAGGATCGCTTCTCAGGTGGCGTGTGGGGGGAAGGAGGAGGAAGGATGGCCCCTGGGGCAGAGGGGGTGGGGGCCACGGGGGAGGAGGATTTGGAAGGGAGGGATTTGGGAGGTGGAGGCAGAGCCCCCTGATGGGCGGAGGAGGCAGAGGGGGGACAGGAGAGGGGTGAGGATACCGCGGAAGGAGTGGACACAACTGAGGCAAATGAAGTGGTCAATGGCACGGGATGGAGGCGGTCGTACTTCTTCCTGGCCTCAGAATAAGACAGCCGATCCAAAGTTTTGATTTCTTGTATCTTCTTCTCCTTCTGATATGCGGGGCAGTCTGAGGATCTAGGCGAGTGGACGCCAGGACAATTAACGCACCGAGGTGGTGGGGTGCATGTATGTTCCTCACGAAGAGGACGGCCACAATCGCCACAGAGGGGCTCAGCCTCACACCGTGACGACATGTGCCCAAAGCGCAAACACCTAAAACAGCGCATAGGAGGCGGAACGTAGGGTCGCACGTCACACCGGTAGCACATTACCTTTACCTTCTCTGGGAGAACGTCCCCCTCGAAGGCGAGGATAAAGGCCCCAGTGTCGATGCGACGGTCTTTGGGGCCGCGCTGGACTCGCCGGACGAAATGCACGCCTCGGCGCTCCAGGTTGGCCCTGAGCTCCTCATCAGATTGTAGCAGGAGGTCACGATGAAAAATAACCCCCTGCGTCCTATTGAGTGCCAGATGTGGGACAATGGAGACTGGGATGTCCCCTAGGCGGTCGCACGCCTGGAGCGCCGCCGACTGTGTGGCGGACGTGGTCTTGATAAGTACGGACCCTGAACGCATCTTGCTGAGAGCCTCGATTTCCCCGAAGATGTCCTCAATGTGCTGAACAAAGAACATGGGCTTGGAGGTGGCGAATGTCCCCCCATCGGTCCGAGAACAGACCAAATAGCGGGGGAAGTACTTCGCTCCAAGCCGGCGGGCCTGTCCCTCCTCCCATGGAGTGGCCAAGGGGGAAGGGGCAGGAGAACCAGAACCAGAAACGGTACTTTTTCTTTTAAAAGACTCGGCCGCAGAGCGACCCGATACGTGGTGACGTTTCATCTGCGAAACGTCCGCCCCGATACCACCCACTCCGACCAGGGGCTCTCCCCACGGGCGCCACCCAGCCGCAGCAAGGGCCACCTGGCAGGATGACCATTGCCGGGAGTCCTGATGCCCCAAGGAGACGGGCATCTACTCCTTGGCCGACGTGGGGAGGGTGCAGCTCAGGTATCGGCAGTACGATCCCTGTGTTGTCAGGGGGCTACCACCTAGAGGGTACATGACGACCCCACCACAACGGGCTGGCTACCGTGCTGGATTTCTGGTGCCATGGAAAGTCCATCATGATCGCTGGTGCAGATGGAGACGCACTATGGGCGTAACTGGGACAACCCAAAAGGCGTTTAGGCTCAATTTGAGCAATAGTGGGTATGGTTACAACGCCGGTGCAATGCTGAGTGCCAAGGTCTGAGTGCACTTAGGACCAGTGGTACACCACGTAAGGTGTCCTTCCCCAAAAGGCTCGTACTTCTGTAGAAATTTAGAAAAATGGAGGTCAAACCCCAAGGGGGACCATCACATGGAAGGCCGAAACGGTTGAACTCCTTTTAGTCGCCTCGTACGACAGGCAGGAATACCTCGGGCCTATTCTTACCCCGGACCCGCAGGGGGGTTATCCCAGCATGTCTTGTGTGCCGTGTATCGCGCAGTAGAAAGAGATGTCGTCATAATCCACTCACAGTATCGTAAGTGCAGAAAGTGTCTGATGACATTTACGTTACTGATAACTACCGTACCCGTATGAATCGGGAAATGGGGAGGGCTTAGGCAAAACGTAAAGTAGTGGTGGGGAAATTCTTAGGTGGTAATATTTGACTCTGACGTCATTCTGGGATAATAAATTTTAGTAATTATGGTAACTAAGCCAACAGGATAACACACCACAGTTTATACATCATCCACTTGACCTAAGAGAGTTGGGGAAAGTGGCCGTTTTTTGGGTTATAGATTATAACCATTAAGTAACAGGTTCATAAATTAGATTCGCATAAACATACAAGCTCAAGTGACTAGTCTTTTTTCATAAGCGAAAACAGAAGATAAGAACAATCGTCCGTTTGTCCCAGAATCCACACAGCCCTGTTCATGCAATCACTTAGGGACTCAAGCTGTATGCTACAGTGACAGCAAAATTTTCTAATTTTGTGTAGTTCTTGTTTTTTTGTTTTTGTCTTCTCACTGGTTTGATGCGGCTCGCCACGAATTCCTCTCCTGTGTCAATACCTGCATCTCAGAGTACCACTTGCAACCAAAATGTCCTCAATTATTTGCTGGATGTATTCCAATCTCTGACGTCCTCTACAGTTTTTGCTTTCTACAGCTCCCTCTAGTACCATGGAAATCAGTCCCTCATGTCTTAACTGATGTCCTATCATCCTGCCCCTTCTTCTTGTCGGTGTTTTCCTCATATTCCTTTCCTCTCAGATTCTGCACAGAACCGCCTCATTCCTTACCTTATCAGTCCACCTAATTTTCGACATTCGTCTGTAGCACCGCACCTAAAATGCTTCGACTCTCTTCAGTTCCGGTTTTCCCACAGCCCATGTTTCACTACCATACAATGCTGTGCTCCAGACGTAGATTCTCAGAAATTTCTTCCTCAAATCAAGGCCTATGTATGATACTAGCTGCCTTCTCTTGGCCAGGAACGCCCTTTCCGCCAGTGATAGTCTGCTTTTGATGTCCTCCTTGCTCTGCCTAGGTAGCAGAATCCCTTAACTTCACCTACTTCGTGACAATCAATCCTTATGTTAAGTTTCTTGCTGTTCACATTTCTGCTAATTGTCACTACTTTCTTCTTTCTTCGATTTCCTCTCAATCCGTATTCTGTACTCAGACTGTTCATTCCATTCAGCAGATCATATAATTCTTATTCTCTTTCACGCAGGATAGCAATGTAATCAACGAATTGTATCATTGATATCCTTTCACCTTGAAATTTAGTTCCACTCTTGAACCTTTCTTTCATTTCCATCATTGATTCCTCGTTTTACAGATTGAACAGTAGGGACGAAAGACAACATCCGGTGTCTTACACCCTTTTTAATCCGAGCACTTCGTTCTTGGTAGTCCATTTCCATTATTCCCTCTTGGTTCTTGTACATATTGTATATTACCCATCTCTTCCTATAGCTTACCCCTATTACAAATTCGAACATCTTGCACCATTTTACATTGTCGAACTCCTTTTCCAGGTCGATAAATACAGTTCTTTAATCTTGCTGCCATTACCAACCACAACGTCAGAATTGACTCTGGTGCCTTTACCTTTCCTAATGCCGAACTGATCGTCATCTAACACATCCTCAATTTTCTTCTCCACTCTTCTGCATATTATTCTTGTAAGTAACTTAGATGCATGAGCTGTTAAGCTGATTGTGCAATGATACACGCACCTCTCAGTTCTTGCAGTCTTCGGAACTGTGGGGATGATATTTTTCCGAAAGTCAGATGGTATGTCGCCAGACTCATACGTCCCACACACCAAAATGAATAGTCGTTTTGTTGCCACTTCCTCCAATGATTTTAGAAATTCTTCTGGAATGTCATCTATTGCTTCCGCCTTGTTTGATCTTAAGTCCTCCAAAGTTCTCTTGAAATCCGAATCTAATACTGGTTCCCCTATCTCTTATGAATCGGTTCCTGTTTCTTCTTCTATATTATGAAACGTATCTTCCCACTCATAGACGCCTCCAATTTACTCTTTCCACCTATCCGCAGCCCGCATCTCGTGGTCTTGCGGTAGCGTTCTCGCTTCCCACGCCCGGGTTCCCGGGTTCGATTCCCGGCGGGGTCAGGGATTTTCTCTGCCTCGTGATGGCTGGGTGTTGTGTGCTGTCCTTAGGTTAGTTAGGTTTAAGTAGTTCTAAGTTCTAGGGGACTGATGACCATAGATGTTAAGTCCCATAGTGCTCAGAGCCATTTGAACCATTTGAACCACCTATCCGCTCTCTGCTCTGGATTTAGCAGTGGAATTATCGTTGCACTCTTAACGCTACCACCTTGCTTTTAATTTCACCGATGGTTGTTTTTACTTTCATATATGCTGTTCTTTTTCGATTTCTTCGCATTTTTCATGCTGCCATTTCATCTTAGCTCCCCCGCACTTCCTATTTATTTCATTCTTCAACGAGTTGTATCTCTGTGTTTCTGAATTTCCCTGCAGTTAAAGGTCATCTTAAGACAGATCTGTCGAGTAAGAGTGAAGCACTTTTTCCTTTCAGAATTTGTATGACGTCAGTTCATTGGGCTATTGACAGTGGTTCTTAAAGCAGTTTCAATTTAATGCATCAGTTTCTATGGCACCATGTGAGACCACACACAGAAAACAGTGAAGAAAATTTAATAACAGAAAATGGGACTACAAATATTAGCAATGAAACAAAAAGTACAAAATTCTAGAAGCATTCGTGGAAAGTGTTAACGTATTGCCTGTTGGTTTTCATCACATGATGGTTTTACTGAAGTTTCGCCAGCACTAATGTCTGACATTGTGAAGGATTCTCCTCCATTGCTTTGCTGGTAATGGACTGCCTGTCCCCAGCTAAGGAGAGTGAATGGAAAAATAATTAAATAGTTACAACAGCACTTACAGTATTCCGTTTTCCTATAGTACAACGGTGTGCAGAACTTAAGGACTAAAGTAACTTTCACGTGATGTATCGCTGCCAAGTTACGTAGCGTGACAAACCTTCGAGCATAGAGAGAAAGAACTGATACAGTACTGTGCAGAATATAACCGAAAGAAGCACCCAGCGCAGCGACGAACAGAAATAACACCTTTACCCAGAGACAGCAATTACACAGATATCACCGCGGTTTGTGATTGGCTCCTGGACATTGGACTCGTTCTTAATATGACGTTTGATCCTTGCAGTTTTTTGAAATAAAGACGTGGTTGGAGACCGTGGTTGTTATGTGAAATAAGTTGTTGATACTGTATAGCAACTAGCTACAGATTGGTTTTAGGTTACTTTATTCGTAAAGTACCGATACCGGTTTCAAATTTGTGTAGTTCATCACCAGACAACTCTCATGGCGACCCAAGTTCTTTTTGCTGATCGTTTCATTACTGCACCAGCAAGGCTGAAAACTGCTGGACGGTAGTCGGTGGATGTGGACGTGCTGCTATACGTCTCCCCAACGCATTCCAAACATGCTGGATGGGATTTCAGTTGGGTGAACGGCCAGACCAATCCATTCGCCGAATATCCTCCCGTTCCAAGACCTCCTCCGACTGTGCATTTCGATGCGGTCGCGGACTGCCATCCAAAAAATGCAGACAGAGCTGATGGCACCTTTGAAAAGACGCACCTAAGGTAGAAGCACAGTGTCTCAGTAACACCGACCGGTATGTGAACCGTGTTCAGAGATCTGGAGGACAATACGTTTACGCAACATGAAGGCTCGCCACACTCCAACACCTGACCACCTAAACGATCACATTAGACAGTGTTCCTGAGTGCATTACATGTTCCCACCTCTCGCCATACGCATTGTCGAACATGATCATTTTGGCGATCCAGGTGCTGCATGTAGGTAGACTTAATGTTCTACATCTACATCCATACTCCGCAAGCCACCTGACGGTGTGTGGCGGAGGGTACTTTGAGTACCTCTATCGGTTCTGCCTTCTATACCAGTCTCGTATTGTTCGTGGCAAGAAAGATTGTCGGTATGACTCTCTGTGGGCTCTAATCTCTCTGATTTTATCCTCATGGTCTCTTCGCGAGATATACGTAGGAGGGAGCAATATACTGCCATACTCCTCGGTGAAGGTATGTTCTCGAAACTTCAACAAAAGCCCGTACCGAGCTACTGAGCGTCTCTCCTGCAAAATCTTCCACTGGAGTTTATCTATCATCTCCGTAACGCTTTTGCGATTACTAAACGATCCTGTAACGAAATGTGCTGCTCTCCGTTGGATCTTCTCTATCTCTTCTATCAACCCTATCTGGTACGGATCCCACACTGGTGAGCAATATTCAAGCAGTGGGCGAACAAGTGTACTGTAACCTACTTCCTTTGTTTTCGGATTGCATTTCCTTAAGATTCTTCCAATGAATCTCAGTCTGGCATCTGCTTTATATGATCATTCCATTTTAAATCAGTCCTAATGCGTACTCCCAGATAATGTATGGAATTAACTGCTTCCAGTTGCTGACCTGCTATATTGTAGCTAAATGATAAAGGATCTTTCTTTCTATGTGTTCGCAGCCCATTACACTTGTCTACATTGAGATTCAATTGTCATTTCCTGCACCATGCGTCAGTTCGTTGCAGATCCTCCCATTTTAGTTACAACCTCTCGATATACATCGCAACATCATCCGCAAAAAGCCTCACTCAACTACCGATGTTATCCACAAGGTCATTTATTTATATTGTGAATAGCAACGGTCCTACGACACTCCCACGCGGCACACCTGAAATCACTCTTACTTCGGGAGACTTCTCTCCATTGAGAATGACATGCTGCGTTCTGTTATGTAGGAACTTTTCAATAGAATCAGACAAATGGTCTGAAAGTCCATATGCTCTTACTTTGTTCATTAAACGACTGTGGGGAACTGTATCAAACGCCTTGCGGAAGTCAAGAAACACGGCATCTACCTGGGAACTCATGTCTATGGGCTCTGAGTGTCATGGACGAATAGCGCGAGCTGGGTTTCACACGATCGTCTTTTTCGAAACCCATGCTGATTCTACAGAGTAGATTTCCGATCTCCATCAAAGTCATTATACTCGAACGTAATAAGTGTTCAAAAATTCTACAACTTATCGACGTTAGAGATATAGATCTATAGTTATGCATATCCGTTCGACGTCCCTTCTTGAAAACGGGGATGAGCTGTGTCCTTTTCCAAACCTTTGGAACGCTACGCTCTTCTAGAGACCTACGGTACACCGCTGCAAGAAGCGGAGCAAGTTGCTTCGTGTACTCTGTGTAAAATCGAACTGGTATCCCGTCAGGTCCAGCGGCCTTTCCTCTTTTGAGCGATTTTAATTGTTTCTCTATGGTGTTGAGTGTGCGTACTGCTCTCCAAATCTTTGAACTCAATACACTCACTGGTCAACTCAGTTGTGACGTCTGCACCACGCATGTCTTTTCAAGATGCATTTTGCACTGACTTAACTGATGACAATGCACGACCTCATTAAATAGCGCATGTGGAGGAGCTCTTGGAACGAGAGGATATTCGGCGAATAGCCTGGCCTCTGTTCACCCGACTTAAATCCCATTGAGCGCGTGTGGGATATGTGTGGGAGACGTACTGCCGTACGTCCACCTGCACCAACGGCTATCGAGTGGTTATCAGCCACGCTTGTGGAAGAAACAACGATTAGAGTTTAACGTCCCGTCGACAGAGCTGTCATTGGAGACAGAAGACAAGCTTTGAGTCCTTTTCAAACTAACGGTCCCGGAATTTGCCAGGATCGATTTAGGGCAGTCACTGAAAACCTACATCAGGACGGCCGGACGGCGAGTTGAATTGTTGCCCTCCCGATTGCGAAGTAAGTGTGACGTTGATGGAGGAGTAGTACACCTTACCACAAGCACTCCTTATCAGCCGGCCGCGATGGGCGAGTGGTTCTAAGCGCTTCAGTCCGGAACCGCGCAACTGCTACGGTCACAGATTCGAATCCTGCCTCGGGCATGGATGTGTGTGATGTCCTTAGGTTAGTTAGGTTTAAGTTGTTCTAAGTTGTAGGGGACTGATGACCTCAGATGTTTAGTCCCATAGTGCTCAGAGCCATTTGAACCATTTTTGAACTCCTTATCAGCCTTGTGGACAGAATGGGTGCACATTGCATAGCGTGAGTTTCCATCCGTGGCGATCTCATACCCTATTAATAGCGATGTTCATAAATCTCCTTGATTTAGTGTAGTTATTATCTTTTATTCAAAGTGTCATTTCTGTTGGTCTCATTGCCTTACCCACTGTACGATAATGTAGCAGTTCTTTTTATGTATGTTCCAAATTTCATCGAGCTACGTTACTTGACAGTGATACGTTATGCGAATGTTAGCTTCTTCCTTACATTTTGCACAACAGTGCAGTAGCACTGCGAAAAAGGTTAGATTCCGATGTCAGCAGAGTACGACGCCCATATGTCCCCACGAATTTAAAACATTTGTCTGGAGAAGTCGGAGTTCCGTGCGGACCCTTTCTCTCGACGGTAGGTGTGAATGCCGTGATTTGAAACATGTCATGTTCTGTTTTAATGTAGCTGACGAGACGTGACATGTAGTGCGAATTGGCCAAAGCCCGAATTTCTGAGAACAATTTCAGCTCTATCCGAGAGTAATTTACTTATTGCCTCGTCTTGGAAGGAGTGTTCTCGGAATTTCGTGGGTTAGCTATTCCTTGGAATCGGAAATCTTCCTTGCAGAGCCTCTCCTAACAGCTTTTCTCCTCTAGTTAATCACTTACGGGCACATTAGTGCATAGCCCAGTAGCCTGTTTCCTTTCCTGCGGCAAAGCTTTGAGGAAGGAAGGAAGGAGAGAAGGGAGAAAGACTGGTTTAACGTCGCTTCGACGTCGAGGTCATTATACACGGAGCACAAAGTCGGATTGTGTCAAGGATGCGGAAGGAAATCGGCCGTGCCATTTCAAAGGAACCATCCCGGCATTTAGCTGGAGCGCTTTAAGGAAATCACGGAAAACCTAAACCCCGATAGACGGACGCGGGTTTGAATCATCGTCCTCCCGACTTGCACGTCCAGTGTGCTAACCACTGCGCCACCTCGCTCGGTGTAAGGCGTTTCCATAATACTCTTCCTAACATGTCTTCGTTTCTAGGCTATAATTTGATTCTTAACGGTCTTCATTAAGAGTACATTTTGAATGTTTTGTTTTCTTCTGAGTCCTATCATTCAAGTCCCTCTTACATGCAACACAGCATTAAGACGTTTCGAAAAGTTTTAATTATTGGACACTGTCCGATACCAGCTGATTTCTTTGCTGCAAATTAATTTTGCTTCAATGCTTCCCTTTTTTTGGACGTCTTTTTTAATCTCGTTCTAAAAGAAAAAAACAGAATTTTCTGTTTTCAAGGATGAATGAAAGAGCAAAACAATTCTGTTGTTGAGTTTGTTTCACAGCTTTTAAAAATTCTAGAGAAGACAGAATGTAACACCTTAAGCTGCTGTTCAACTTATTGTTTATTAGCCTCCCCCCAATGGCTACACTTTTATTCACATTCCAAGTGTACTGCACACATGTCCTCCATCCTCCTCCGTGTGCCGACCACTGCTTCTCCTGAATCTCTTTGCTCATCTCCTTCTCCACACTCTATATGTTCACCTCCTCCACCTCTGTGCATCTCCTCCTTCCCCCTGTTTCCACCTATCTCCTTCTCCCTCCTCTCTCTGTCCATCTCCTCCTCCTCCTCCTCCTCTGCCCACTTCCTGTTCCCCCTCTCTTTCTCCATATACCACTCCCTACTCTCTACCCCCTTCCTTTCGGTCCCTCTGTCCCTGATCATCTAATTCTCCCCTTTTTGTCCATGCCCCTTCTGTTCATTTCCTCCTCCTCTTCTCTTCTGATGGATCTCCTCCTATTCCCACTCCCTATTGCTCCTCACCCCTCTGTGTCTTCCCTCCTTTCTGTCCATCTGCTCCTGCCACTTCTCTCGCTCTATCCCCTCCGATCGCTATCCCCTATCACCCTATCCATCCTCTCCTTCTCTGCCCATCTCAGCCTTCCTAAAGCATGCTCATCTGCACTTGTAGCCCCTGCAAAACAGCTCAGTGAAGTAGATACATGGACGTACTCCAACATTACACTCATGTCATGGAGGGGGAGCTGGAAAACCATTTCTTCCCCCTGATGTGTAGGCTTCCCCAAAAAGCAAGTCGATAAGGCAGGCATCTACTGTTTCCACACAACACACCTCTTGTGTATGGCGGCCTATATGTACAAAGCACTTGTTTGCCCATATCTCCATCTATATGAGGGCTAGAAAATTACTAATTCCACAGTGCTTACATCCTCGCTTTTTGGGTGCCAAATTTGGTTGAAATCGATACAATGGCTTAGGAGGAGATCGTGGACATAAATACGTACTTCTTTATATATGAGGGTTGGAGCTTTAATAGTGGCAACTATTTATTTACAGCTCGTACAAAATAGATACGTGTTTCAGAGTTTTACTGACCTTCAAAGTAGTCACCGGCAATGTGTATAATCCGTTACCAGCGATGTGGAAGTCGTAGGCTACTCTTAGCATCTCCAGTTATGTTGACAGTTCGAGCGGCGCGGTCTATTGCCCGACGAATTTGTGGCAGTTCTGAAACGAATGCCGCGAAGTGTTTCCTACAGTTTAGAAATCGAGTTGAACTCACGATGTCTTACGTCAGGAGAGTGCAGAAGGTGGTATAGAACTTAGCAGCTCCATCAGTCAAACAAATCAGTAACAGCTTGCACTGTACGTGCTTGAGCATTGTCCTGCAGATGATAGGTTCTGCAGAAAGTGTCATCACTTCTGTCTGTATGCTGTTCATGTTTGGAACACAACCTGTGACCAGCATAGTGATTATTCTTGGCGAAACTGAGACAGTTCAAGTGAATGTAAAACTTGATAGTAAAATCCGTTTATCGTCTTTTCAATCGCATTTACTTTCCCAATAGACACTTCTAAGCATATATACATCAGGACTTTCATTGCCGTTTTCATACTCCAGAAGCGCTTACCTTTGAAAGTTGTAGTGCAATTAAGAACACAGTACAGTTTACGCAGATATGCGACATGGCGTGCTGACATTGCAGTGACAGTACTTCGAATTAATTCGCAGCCCTTATGATGAAGCTATGGTTTAAATGTTCACTGGCGAATTAGAAATGTCACAGGAAAGGTAGACCAAGAAATTGACATTAAGTTCCTGGGACGATTTTTTCTGTTCACATCAGTTGTGCCCCTTTCTTACAGGAAATTTGATCGTCTTAAGTTACGTTCATCGGTTCGGTAGATAATTGTTGAATGAACGCAAGATGTATTTTCTATGAAGCTGATAGAAAAGGGATACCGAAACCAAGCAATAGTGGTCATTAAACCTGTCAATAATGTACGGCAGACTGTGAGGGAAACCTGAATGATCACTAGAGAAAGCCCGTGGTACTGGCTATGTCACGGATAACTTAGACAACGCTGACACACAATATTAGTTTCGTAGAAGCATGAGGGAATAATTTACGAAAAAATTTCGAGACGGTACAGGCCAAGTAGTCTGACATGTTACTTTCTCTCACGCATACATCGCGAAATTATGATGATGGGAACTCCAATTAAAATTTTGTCTGACAATCGTCCTTATTAAGTTTCGCTTGAGATTAGTACATAAAAGTGAGTTAGTATTAGTCATATAGAAACGTCCGCCACCCGTTTAAAGATATCTTCCGAAGTATACTTGTGAATGAAGAACCAGACAATTGTTCAAACATAAAACTAATCGAAATATTACGTTAACACCACTCATAAAACATATTAACACAAATAACTAGCCTTAAAATCCGGTGTACCTTACCTATATGCTTCTGACATAAAGAATTGCTGACAGGAAGAACTCAACTTTATTGGTGGGTGAATGTTCCAGCGAAATGAAAATAACATGGAGCATGCCACAAAAAACTAACAGCATGCCTGCTCGTGTACACAATATACGACCGGACTTCGGAAAGTAACATACACATTATTATTGCAGGCAAAGTTACTTTTATTGAATGCTGTACCACACTTCAGAGTGACACGAAATATGACAGTCGGAACCTTCTTAGGCTCATTCAGTTCTTCGACGATAGAAATCCGCTCCTCGGTCACGGGGCCATTCGAGAACGGCTGTGTGGACATTCTCACTGTTGGAAAATCTCTTTCCCTCCCAGACCTTCAATTAGGTTGCTGGAAAGACGGAACTCGCATAGTGCTAGGTCTGGAATTTCCGACCAGCATCACCGACATCTATGCTGCTTTGTTCATACTGTTGGCACCTTTTCACTGCGGATTTACTTGTCATTACATTTGGTCCATATACCGCCGGTATTTAATGGTGATTTCTACTTCCCCCTTAGACGTTTTGCCCGTAAGAATGGTACTTTGGAGTACATTTTCATTTGCCGCTCCATTTGAGTTGCACATTGATATCCACCTCTTATCTCACTGCCGTTCACCTGTTATCTTCACCGCTGCAGAACCGTGAATGCAGAAAACCTAGGACAGCTATTCTCTGCTGACAATGAGCCACTCGTGTTATGTAATGATCCCAGTGAGGGCGTGACATGTGTAACTTGATTTCGGAAGCCCCTACGATGTAAGGAGTGTGTCAGAACTCTCCATTTCATTGGTTAAATATTACATTGAGTATCGAAAAAAATATAGCCAACTTACGGCTGTTGTTTGCATTGTGTAAGATTGGAAATAAATAAGCACTCAGATATCGATACTAACAATCTGAGGGCGAAACATGGGAGCGCGATTCTAAGCATTGTTGTGAGACGATTCAGTAGTGTTGGTCGAATCTCGGAGATGGAAGACTTGTCACGCTGCCCTCACGGCGGTGATGGCAGGTCTTACCACAGTCTAGACCTGTGTGTGTGTGAAATCTTATGGGACTTAACTGCTAAGGTCATCAGTCCCTAAGCTTACACACTACTTTAGGTAAAGTACCGTAAGGACAAACACACAGAGACTGATAACCTAAGGTGTTAAGTCCCATAGTGCCCAGAGCCATTTTGACAAACATACACACCCATGCCCGAGAGAGGACTCGAACCTCCTCCGGGACCAGCCGCACAGTCCAAGACTACAGCGCCCGTAGACCGCTCGGCTAATCCCGCGCGGCTCTCAAGGCCTGATTTCATTTATATAGCGAGGAGAGATTTAGATGGCTTAGCCACGTTTGAAGACGGAATTCAAGGCAAAATTTGCAAGCATAGCGTAAAGCGCAATTGTAGGGTTAGGCTCGTGATTGTTAGTCCAAGTTTGCAATAATTCCATGTTTTGCTTGTAGTTAAAGAAGCCACCTTCTCCTCCAAATAATAATAAATTTTCTCCACATCTAATTCATAGATATGCTGCGGTTATTAAATGTTAATGTAACTTTGAAACTGAAATAATTTGTTAATCTGGCACAGCCATTATTGATACGTGCAAGGTCATTGTCAGGCATTTCGCGATTATTAGTACTTGTTAATTATTGGTCATGATGATTTCGGAAGTTAATTTATGAAACCCTTCTTACATGTTATTTAGTAGTTAACAGGACCCAAGAAAATTCCTTTTTATTAAAGCCATTCTTACCAACGATAAGCTTTAGCCGCTGCGGCTGCATGCTGCTGCGAGTTTCTGTAAATCACTTGGAAAAAGGCACTCATCTAAAGAGGTGAGTGCAAAACTTAGGGCAAAAACAGAGATACTGACACACCGAAACATATCATGTACTCTAATCCAGTAAATTCCGTTGCACAAGTCAGATTCTGTATCACTTGTAAATTGTTATTCAAATACGCAGTCATATAGCTTATCCAAATGTTAGTTCAAGTTTTTCATGTAACAATCTGTTGAGGACTTAAATGACAGCGAAACTAATACTCATAAAACACGCATACAGTGTCATGCAGATCAGATTCCGATTACTGATAGCTCAGGTTGCTTATCGAGTCCATTTTCACAGACGAATATTAGCTTTATTTGTTGTAGGTAAGTTTCAATGTACGTAAATAATTTATCAGGTAAGGTCAGCACTAATGTCAGATTCTTGCGGTGATGTTGTTACCTACAGAAAAGTATCGTCTTTGTGTGATTTGGACAGAATTTTTGCTTAGGCAAATAACTTTATTGACATGAGTATGTGCAGGATGAGGGAGTTAAAACATATAATGCAAAATACGTAAAGATCAAGTAAATACAGGGTGATTCAAAAATAGCTGCACACACTTCGTGGGTGTAATCTATGCATCAAAATAAGCATACATTGTTAAACAAAGTTTTTCTGGAGTTGTTTTATTTCGTAGTTATGCAGTAGCGTAGGCATCACAAATGCAACACAAAACAACACAAAATTAATTCTTCTCAGAAAGCAGTGACACGAAGGAACACGAAATTCAACACACTTATGTACTGTACGTTTGCCCTAGTACACGGCGATGTAGATGAGCACAGTGAAGTGTTCGACGTCCTACCGCTCTCGAAATGTTGCATGCTCCGTTCATCTCATTCTGCACAACTGCACAGCCATTATGACATTATGCACAGTGGGCCGGAAATAAAGCAATTTCAGGCACAACTTTTTACTCTTATTTTGATGCATACATTTCACCCAAGAGGTACCAACAGGATTCTCATTTGCCAACACCTCCATGTTATGAGCATTCAGGATACAAGCACAGGTAATGAGGCTGTCATCCGCGAACAGTACCCGACAGTGGAACAATGTGTCATCATCAGCATTCTGCTCGAGTAATTACTAACAGAAATTCTGACGTCTAGGGCAATCTACAGGTGTCAGCACCTGTACGTTCTGCAGGTGAAATGAGTGGTATTGCTATATACGAGGCAGGTCCCATACAGTTGACTGACTCCAATGGTGGCATTTATACAGCGGCTGCTTATGGTCGGATCTTCATCAACCAATTCCAGGATGTTATCAAAACCGCTCCATCCATATGAGGCCAACCTTACCGTGATCAACCACGAATGCCATATTCTCTTAAACGCCCGTCCACAGCATTGAAAGTCTTAAGGTTCATCTACATGTACATCTACATTTATACTCCGCAAGCCACCCAACGGTTTGTGGCGGAGGGTACTTTACGTGCCACTGTCATTACCTCCCCTTCCTGTTCCACTCGCGTATGGTTCGCGGGAAGAACGACTGCCGGAAAGCCTCCGCCCGCGCTCGAATCTCTCTAATTTTACATTCGTGATCTCCTCGGGAGGTATAAGTAGGGGGAAGCAATATATTCGATACCTCATCCAGAAACGCAGCCTCTCGAAACTTGGACAGCAAGCTACACCGCGATTCAGAACGTCTTTCTTGCAGAGTCTGCCACTTGAGTTTGCTAAACATCTCCGTAACGCTATCACGCTTACCAAATAACCCTGTGACGAAACGCGCCGCTCTTCTTTGGATCTTCTCTATCTCCTCAGTCAACCCGATCTGGTACGGATCCCACACTGATGAGCAATACTCAAGTATAAGTCGAACAAGTGTTTTGTAAGCCACCTCCTTTGTTGATGGACTACATTTTCTAAGGACTCTCCCAATGAATCTCAACCTGGTACCCGCCTTACCAACAATTAATTTTATATGATCATTCCACTTCAAATCGTTCCGCACGCATACTCCCAGATATTTTACAGAAGTAACTGCTACCAGTGTTTGTTCCGCTATCATATAATCATACAGTATAGGATCCTTCTTTCTATGTATTCGCAATACATTACATTTGTCTGTGTTAAGGGTCAGTTGCCATTCCCTGCACCAAGTGTCTATCCGCTGCAGATCTTACTGCACTTCGTTGCAATTTTCTAATGCTGCAACTTCTCTGTATACTACAGCATCACGCGCGAAAAGCTGCATGGAACTTCCGACACTATCTACTAGGTCATTTATATATATTGTGAAAAGCAATGGTCCCATAACACTTCCCTGTGGGACGCCAGAGGCTACCTTAACGTCTGTAGACGTCTCTCCATTGAGAACAACATGCTGTGTTCTGTTTGCTAAAAACTCTTCTGTTTGGAAACATTTCCATAGACCGTCGTCTTGCTGCTCGTACTTTGCCTTCTGCTGCTACATAAAGGATGTGCATATCCGGCATTCACCGTTTGAGTACGCCCTCGTACAGTACACAGTGACACAAGTCTTTGATAGAGTGAGTGTATGTAGTACGTCTGATGCCGCTACACTACAATGGCGTTGTAGAGCACAACGTACCACACCGAGGTATGGGGGGTTTTACGAAGCAATATTAGTCTATATGCAAGCGACCACGGCACGCCAAAAGCCCGTACTCGCCCAAGAAGAAATGCCTACCACAAATGACATGCACAATAAGTCGCTAATAAAGCAGTTTCAGGTCCAATTTGATTTAACATTTCACTCTTATTTTCAAGCGTACATTACACCCACAAAGAGTGTATAGTCACCTCGTATATCGAGGAGTGGTTTCCGCTAAATTTTAGCAGACAGTGGGTCACATTTTGTGGCGTACGCAAATAATGTCTGCTTAAAACTGTTGTGCTTTGGGCTCAAAGTTATCCCCTTTTTTATAGAACTATGTACGGGGGGTATTCAAAAAGTAATGGAATATATTTTTTTCTCTGCCAGTTTCGCTTCAAGCAAGGCGGAATTTGCTGTGGAACATTGCAGAATATTCCTCTTAAGCCCGTATAGTATCATAAAATTCTGATAGGTGGCGGCACTGTATGTAGCCTTCAAAATGACGTCTGTTCCAAGCAGAGAGTTGTCATGAAGTTTCTTTTGGCGGAAACCCAGAGCATCGCAGATATTCATAGGCGTTCGCAGTATATGTACGGTGAACTGGCAGTAAACAAAAACATGGTGAGTCGTTGGGAAAGGCGTCTGTCATCATCCTAAGAACGTCCCGCAAACCTGTCCGATTACCCGCGTACCGGACGGCCCTCAGGAAACTGAACAAAGACTTCAGCGGGTTCATCGCCACAAAAATGCTAACGAACTTCTCCTTCTCCATGAGAGCCCAAGACCTCACAAGTCTGCGCACCCGAGAGGGGCTCTCAAAGCTTCATTGGACTGTTCTTCCTCATCCACCCTACAGCCCAGGTATCTGACCTTATGACTTCCATTAGTTTGGCCAAAGAAGGGCACTCCGCAGGAAGCAGTAGGTGGATGACCCCGGCAAGACGTTAACTCTGACGTCGACTATTAGAGTGGTACCATCCTGGCATACAGGCCCTCCAGTAAGGTGACTTAAGGCCGTCGAATTGAATGGAGTTTATGTTGAAAAATAGCGTCTTTTAGCTAACAGAGTGGAGAATAATACAGAGTACTGGAATCATGAAAAAAACCAATCTGCTTTCAAAAAAAAAGTGTCGCATTACTTATTGAACTTCTCATGTAATTTTTCTGAGGCATTGTAAAGAGCCTTGGAAGAAGTTCTCGGCGACTTAACGTGCGTGGGACTTGAGAAAAGATTTACAAGATGACTGTGCTGGTAACAACTGCCCACTGTCAGGAGAGCAGAACCCGCAAAGTTCCGCTGTAGTGTACAGATTGTAAGCAAGCACTCAACTCAGGCATAATTCAAGTGTATTTTATTATAAAAGTGATATTAAATGCTCAAAACATTGGCCTTGAGCACTACTATAAAACCATTCTTCACAGATAGCAGTGCAAGCTCAATTTTATCTGGAGTCATCGCAGGACACGCCTGGGTTGCATGGCATTTGATGTCTTTGTTGAGAGTCGACGGTGTTTTCTTGTTTTAATTTTACAATAGGTAAACATTTAGAGGTATTAAGTCCATGATAATTAATCGTGGATTTTGGTAAGATCAGTATAACTGTCGGCATACAATCGTACCACTGCATTAATAATCTGGCGACGTTACTCACAAACGAGGACTATATCCCCATTTTCGACTGTCATATACACTGTTACAAATGAGTACTGACTAATGGGCTTTGTGCACACAGTTGAACACCCGAACCGTGCCTGAAATACGTGCTCGCTCCCATTTAGTAAGTGGGGTAAACGTACGGTATCTGGTCCAAAGTATCCGGACATCAAATAGTGGACATTAATACGGGATGTGTCCATCCTTCCCTTTTATGACGTCTTGAACTCTGCTGGGGACACTTTCAGTGAGTTGTCGGAATGTCTGGAGGAATTGCAGCCCATACTTCCTCAAGAGCGGAAACCATAGAAGGTAATGATTTTGGGCACTGGGGTCTGGAGTAAAATGTAAATTCTCATCCCAAAGCCATTCCATCTGGTTTACATCTGACTTTGCGTAGGCCAGCCATTTCAAGAATGTTATTGTCCATAAATAATTGCCTTACAGACATTGCTTTTATGTCTGGGTGCATTGCCATGATGATACAGTCTTCGTCTCTGAACTATTCCTCTTCTGTATGCAGTACACAATGCTGTCTTTTCCTAAATATAATAAGGTGACCATATTCTAACCACCGAAACAGAACACTCCCTTACTGTAACGCCAGTTCTTCTGTATTCCACTATTGGCACTACACAGACTTAGAGGAAAATTTCCTCAAGCATTTGCCAGACACTAACCATTTCATCAGACTGCCACAGAATATCGCTCCAAATGTGCTGTAGCCACACATTGGTCAGCAAAGATGTAACGCGAAGATCGATAGTTGGCGCTTGATCAAGCACGCCTCTCACGAGAGGCCAGAGACACACCAAAAAGCAACATGCCGCCAACGCCTTCACGAGACCACGTATTTAGACTGCTGCCGCTGAGTGGAGGGCCTCAGTCACTAACTCACACTCTAGGTTGGCAGATTGACGCACTCAGGCAACGACAGTGCATAGCGATCAGATCGAGACTAGCTGCGAGACTGAAGTTGTAGTAGCAGGATTAGTGATATTATCTGCAAGAGGACTATTATGGATGAGCTTGTAGCAGAACACATGGACTCAAAGTTAAGTAGCAGCTGTTTGTTCGTGTAAATAAAGAACCGTGTTAATCCATGTGTGAATTTGTGTCACTGAAAGTGGATACCGGCCACTCATAACAACATCCTGTCCCTTGCCTCCTTACGGTACAAAGATCTACACCAATTCCCTCGTTTATTGTCACTCACTCTCCGGTGGCTAAGCGTCGCTTAGCACTGGCTACGGAAATGTGTGGTTTATGAAGAACTGCTCAGGAATTGTACCCCATTTCCTTTAAATCACCACGTACAGCTAGCTGGACTGCTGATAACGCTTTGAAACTCACGATCGATTCCTTCTGCTGATGTTATGTGATTTCTGACAACCACCCTCCGCAATACTAAACTGACAGGCCTGCCTCTCGTGACATACGAGTATGGTGGTCACCTTCACTTTATACACGGGTGGCCGCATACTTTTGACCAGATAGTACACGTAGGACCTCTTCTCCTTACAGCGAGAAAGTGGCGTTATTATTTTGTTACTTTTTATTCAAGTACCATTCACGTTATGTTATAGAAGCCTTTATAGAGGACTTTTTCCAGTGCTAAAGAATAAAAAGTGGTTTCATTAAAATTTTTTATAAAAGAAATAAGTAAGTAAAATGGTTAAACTCGGCGTCTATAAACTTTAAAAATTACACAAATAGAAAAATTTCTATCAATGTTCGGTATAATTCTGTTAAAAATTGAAAATTTGCTCCTTCTGGATAAATTTTAGGTTATCCATCTTAGCGGCACGCCCTGCGTGCTTGAAAAACACAGACCAACATTGCGATGATGCGTTATTACGAGATTAGTGGTGAACTTCCGGAGACAGCCACATTATTTAAATACATCAGTGTAATGCTAATAAGGGATATGAAATGGAGGAAACACTTCATATTTTAGAAAAGGAGAACTGAAGATTTTGATCCCACAAATGAAACTGTTTGCAGGTGCGACCAATTCTAGAATAATGGCGCAGCGTTTTGTGTTCTTACCAAGAAGGCATGAGAGCAGACTTCGAACCAGTTCAGCAGTCAGCTCTGAATAGCCTGTACGACAGTGTAACGAAGATGAAAACGAAGCTTAAAACGAAATTCTTAACAGAAAGTCGGCATTTTCCACGCGAAAACCATGCTGGTTTAATTTTCAGATAATAGTGCTGCTTCCATCGTATTTCTCCCATAGGGATAATGTAAAGAAGAATGTGGTTAGGATGAATACAGAATCATTTTTCCCATTATCAGAACTCTGTTTCAGTACGGAAAAATTATTACGACGTACCATCTACAATGTACTGCACACTGCTTGTGGATAATGCAGATAACGGCAGCTTGTATTCTTTTTTCTGTTAGTTTTTGCTGTTACTTGCAACAAACACGAGTAACATGTTACGAAGCTGCTTAATTTTTTGAGACTGGCTACTTTTCGAGCATTTTACATGATATATACCTCTCTTACGAATTATAAACCTATGAAATTTCTTAATTCTCTTTGTAATGAACTGATCGGTATTCAGAACCATCATTCCGCAAATTCATAGTATTGCAGTGCGGCGTACACAGCGCGCTTTGCACGCAATTACGTTACACTTGTCGCCTTCCCTTTGGATTCGCAGGCAAGAAAAGTACGTCAAGTTCTCTTTAGCGTGGCTAAGAGATTTTCTTGGTACCCAGCAGCACTCGACGTGATAGCACTAGAAGGCAAGAATGCACAAATTGCATTTCTATCCGCTCCCTCCGTCAGGTTTACTCCCTCATCCCTCAGCTTTAACATGCCTCGCAGTATTGTGACATTCGAAAGCGAATTTCAAATGCTCTGCCATTTGACTTGCAAAAATTTATGTTCTTCTCTAAAATCATTCTGCTGTGAAAGCTCCTCTTTACCATCTTTATATTTCTGTGCTTTATTCAAGCTGTACTTGACTTTTACAAATAGCTCTTACAAAATTTTAGAATATTCACTACCTGTTGCGACGGATATTTTACGTGCGTGCGATGCACCAATTGCGACGGATTTTACGTTGCTGCTGCAATGCAATTTCTTTTATAATTTTTTGTTCACCTACCTCTTTACAGCGGCAGATCTTCGCACGTAAACTAATGACTGCAGCTACTTACGAGATCACAGAAAAGCAGTGTTGAGGAAACTGTAACCTCAGAGCTACACGCCCGGGGTCGCTATAAGTAAAATTTGCTGAAAATTGTCTATGTACTTTAAAGAAATGATTCGGAAAGGGGATGTCACTCGTACTTTAAACATGAAGTTCAAATTTAAACCTTCAATAGGTCTTTATTGCCGTTGAGCAAGATCATCAGCCCACATTTACGAAAATTACTAAAGTTTCTGCTCACAGTTATCACCATACCTAAAACAGCCAGAACTTCTACCTCCCCAAATTCCGAAACCAATTACTTGTAACACAGTCAATGATCTGCCAATTACTTCTGCACACGATATTTAGTGGTTGTCTTTAGTTAAAGTTTATGCTCGCCATAAAATACTCAGTAAGAATATACTCAGTATCGCCACGCTATGTAATTCAAAGTTCACTTGCGATTTTCGTCGGAACGAATTATCACAACACTCTAAAGTTTTCATAAACAGTTTCTGGTCACTACCAGATACCATTAACACTGGACCATAACGCGGAAGTCATCCCAAGACTTCATCTTACACATAAAGCGAAAAGTCACATGCAGCATAACCGCCTCCAATCAAAGCTAGCTCGCGACTCCCCCCTCACTCTCCCCCCTCAAAACTATATCTCCTCGCTAGGCGGCCAACCGTCTCGCTTCTCATTGGCTGTCAGCACTTACGACCACTGGGAACTCACTTCTAGGGCGCGGCTCGCGCCAAAATCTAGCAAGCACCAACCACTTCTCTAGGCTCATTGACGTCATCAAATTAAGTAACACAAAACTCACTAATTAAATAAACAAAACAAAATGAACTATAAGCTTTACTCTACATCTGTAAATTTATTATGTAGTCGCGAATGTTCTGGCTGTCTTATACATAAGCGTACATACTTGGACATCCGACATTCACTAGTAGGGGAACCACTAGTGGATTCGTTCCCACGTTACAGAGTTGGAACAATTGCCAGTTCCTGTAGAGAATTACATGAATGATTTTTAATAATGCCGAACGTCCCACATACTCTCACGCATCTCATTCACACGCACCCTAACACACAATACACATATTACTTAATTCTTGAAATTATTATTTTAGAAAAGTCACAGAGGTTTTCTGAAATTAAAAACTTTCCAAATTTAGATATGAACACTAAAAGTGTTATCAGATCATCGTACATAGTCACTGAAGGTGAACTATTACATCACTGTATTTATTTAAATTCTTGACTGTCGGAAAATTACTTTTATGGAATTTTACTAACTTCCAAAATACAACTATTTTTGATCTCAGACTTCGACATATTGTTTGTTTTCACAACAGAAGGATGTACATCAAATATGACGTTCACAGGCTGTTCCTTTATTAGTTATTAATATTTTTAGTTTCGTATAATGTAAGTGACATGCCAGCACTACTCCACTACTTTCACACGCGCAGCTGCAACAGATGGTCGTGACGTCAGTCTGCAGGACACAACTCGTCCGCTACTGACCGTATAATACTCTACCGGCTTACATTGCAGCCCACATACATTCTGAAGTAAAGCTTTTAATAGACAAATGGGCGATCGCGCGCTAGTTGCGACGCCACACTGTCTTCATCGTATTTACTAAAAAATTGTAAATTTTATTTACATCATTTACCAAAGATTAATGTTCTAGTAATAACGTATCTTCATTTTAATTAAAATTTTGCGATATCACTCTGTCTGTTTCAGTGATGTACCAGAATATACATATCCTACAAGCATATTCTCCACTCGCCTAAATAATGGAGTGTTTTCCCTCCTTATAATCTTGGCTACAAAGCACTAAACTACTACATGTGGTACGAAGATGGTATCTGTTCTTTCGGACTGCCCCCCTTGAAATTTATCAACGCCTGTAGGCAGCTAATGGTCTGGATTACATTGTAATTTCACTGCGTGTGGTGTTCGAGAGCTGTGTGTTTCTCTCCAAGTAGCGCTGCTAGTTCATGAAAGACATGACGTTGTACATCTGTAGGACGTGCATGGGAATATTTATTTTTCCATTTCAACAAATCTGAAGACAGACAAATTGAGTAGACAGAGAGAACTCTAATGTTGCGTTGGCTGACATTCAATAAAACTAGTCTTAAATAAATTCTTTTTTTGTGTGGCCACATTGTCCGTATTTCCTGTTTAATTATTGAAGGTATTTTAGACCAGTCAGAGCAGCTGCTAGTATAAGCCTCTTTTTGTCCCAAAATGCTTTACGTTTCACTGGATTTATTGGTTTAAAATGAAACTTAATTCTGTTTACTTTCTGGATTTAAAAACAGTTCATTAGAAAGATGTTTATTTCACTTACGTTATTTTATATCAGATTTTCGCTCACACCAGGCAATACCGACCGCTTCCACCTTGCTGCCAACTAACCCTAGTTTTGATTTCCCCTTGATCTAAAAATGTTAGTTTCCTCTGCGATTCTTCTTATGTGTATTATGTCGTTTATTTATGTAGTTATTTTTTATTTAATGTATAAATCAAATGAAGAAACAATGATGGTTTGCCAGATATGAATAGGTGAGTGGAGAGGGTACAGGGGGTAGGGGTAGGAGCGTGGGGCCGCAGAGATGAGTGAACAGTGACTGAAAAGTAGGAGAAGGAAGGAGCGGGGAGGTACAGATGAAACGGAGAGGCTGGGGGGAGGGGAGGGGGGGGAGTAGAGGAGATGAGGGGATGTAGATAGACCAATGATATTCCTGTTTAAGGTGGTTTGTACTTCGGTGGGAACTTACTCCAAAACCGGTATTGGATTGTAAGGTGGACCCAGGAACAGGTGTACACTCGAACCACAATTTATTGATGATGAACCGTAGTCTGATGCTTAACAAGAAGAATCAGTGCGGAAAGACGTGGGATACTGAAGTAGTGAGGAATGATGAAAGGCATCTCAAGTTCTCTAAGGCTACAGATACTGCGATGATGAATGCAGCAGCAGGCAGTTCCGTGGAAGAGGAATTAAAATCCATAAAAAGGATAATCACGTAAGTTGAATAATCAAACTTAGGTACAATGAAGGTCGCTACAATGAAGGTAGCTACTCGAGCATTAAAAAAAAAAGAAATAAGTACAAAAATCCTCAGGGAAGACAAGAATTCAATGATATAACTCACACAGCAACGAAATAAATAGAACCTGTAGAGAAGCCAAAGTGAAATAGTTCGGGGAAAACGAGAAGAAATCAAAAAAGAAGTAGTCATGGGAAGGATGATTCAGCATATAGAAAAGCCACAATCTTCGGTGATATTAGACGCAAGGGTGCCATCACTATGAAATGGAAATTCTACTAATAAACGCTGATTAGAGAGCAGACAGACAGAGAGTAGACTGAAGGCCTCTACGAAGGGGAATAAATGTCTGATGACGTGGTAAAAGAAGAAATGGTATTCGATATACAAGACACGAGCGATCCAGTATTGGAGTCAGAGTGTATTGTCCGAGAAGTGTTCAGTAAACAATGCAGTACATATCTTTTCTCGGGCGATTTCTGTCGAAAAAAAAAATACAGAAGTTGTTGTAGGACATCGTGGAATATTCCCGCTTCCGATAGGTGGCGGCCACTATACGTATGCTTCAATATGGCGTCTGTAACGGGGTTGTAAGCAGAGAACTGTCATTGAATTTCTTTTGGCGGAAAACCAGAGCATCGCAAGTTGTTCATATGTGCTTACAGAATATCTCCGGAGACTTGGAAATGAACAAAAGCACGGTGAGTTGCTGGGCGAGGCGTCTATCACCGTCGCAACAACGTCGCTCAAACCTGTCCTCCCCCCGCGTTCTGGCCGGCCGCACACACACGTGACGCCTGCAGTGTTGTAGCGTGCGGACACTCTCATTCGAAGTGATTAACCGATCACAATCAAACATTTCGCTGCACAACTGGACGTTTCTGTTGGTAGTCGTAACATACCCGGCTACCATTTGGGGTACTCGGAGGTATGTGCCCGCTGGGTTCATTGCTGCCTAACTGAAGACCGTAAAGAGCAACGAAAGACCATCTGTGCGGAATTGTTTGCGTGGTCAGAGGCTGATCATGAAAATTTTTTGTCGAACATCGTCACAGGCAATGAAACAAAACGGCAATGCATGGAGTAGCGCCACACCACCTCCCCCCGAAGAAAGAGTCCAAAGGTCATGGCGACGGTCTTCTGAGACTCGAGAGGGGTTAATCGGTTTGATGTCCTCCCCCATGGTGCAACGGTACGCCCTGAAACGTATTGTGCTGTTGTTGCTGTTGTGGTCTTCAGTCCTGAGACTGGTTTGATGCAGCTCTCCATGCTACCCTATCCTGTGCAAGTTTCTTCAACTCCCAGTACATACTGCAACCTACATCCTTCTGAATCTGCTTAGTGTATTCATCTCTTGGTCTCCCTCTACGATTTTTACCCTCCACGCTGCCCTCCAATGCAAAATTTGTGATCCCTTGATACCTCAGAACATGTCCTACCAACCGGTCCCTTCTTCGCGTCAAGTTGTCTCACAAACTCCTCTTCTCCCCAATTCTATTCAATTCCTCCTCATTAGTTATGTGATCTACGATGTAATCTTCAGCATTCTCCTGTTGCACCATATTTCGAAAGCTTCTATTCTCTTCTTGTCCAAACTATTTATCGTCCATGTTTCACTTCCATACATGGCTACACTCCATACAAATACTTTCAGAAACGACTTCCTGACACTTAAATCTATACTCGGTGTTAACAAATTTCTCTTCTTCAGAAACGCTTTCCTTGCCATTGCCAATATCCTTTTTATATATTCTCTACTTCGACCATCAGCAGTTATTTTGCACCCCAAATAGCAAAACTCCTTTACTACTTTAAGTGTCTCATTTCCTAATCTAATTCCCTCAGCATCACCCGACTTAATTCGACTACATTCCAGTATCCTCGTTTTGCCTTTGTTGATGTTCATCTTATATCCTCCTTTCAAGACACTTTCCACTCCGATCAACTGCTCTTCCAAGTCCTTTGTTGTCTCTGACAGAATTACAATGTCACCGGCGAACCTCAAAGTTTTTATTTCTTCTCCATGGATTTCTTACCTACTCCGAATTTTTCTTTTGTTTCCTTTACTGTTTGCTCAATATACAGATTGAATAACATCGCGGAGAGGCTACAACCCTGTCTCACTCCCTTCCCATCCACTGCTTCCCTTTCATGTCCCTCGACTCTTATAACTGCCATCTGGTTTCTGTGCAAATTGTAAATAGCCTTTCGCTCCCTGTATTTTACCCTTCCCACGTTTAGAATTTGAAAGAGAGTATTCCAGTCAACATAGTCAAAAGCTTTCTCTAAGTCTACAAATGCTAGAAACGTAGGTTTGCCTTTCCTTCATCTTCCTTCTAAGATAAGTCGTAGTGTCAGTATTGCCTCACGTGTTCCAACATTTCTACTGAATCCAAACTGATCTTCCCCGAGGTCGGCTTCTACCAGTTTTTCCATTCGTCTGTAAAGAATTCGTGTTACTATTTTGCAGCTGTGACTTATTAAACAGCTTTCTTTGGGATTGGAATTATTATATTCTTCTTGAAGTCTGAGGGTATTTCGCCTGTCTCATACATCTTGCTCACCAGATGGTAGAGTTTTGTCAGGACCGGCTCTCCCAAGGCAGTCAGTAGTTCTAATGGAATGTTGTCTACTCCCGGGGCCTTGTTTCGACTTAGGTCTTTCAGTGCTCTGTCAAACTCTTCACTCAGTATCTCATCTCCCATTTCATCTTCATCTACATTCTCTTCCATTTCCATAATATTGTCCTCAAGTACATCGTCCTTGTATAGACCCTCTATATACTCCTTCCACTTTTCTGCTTTCCTTTCTTTGCTTAGAACTGGGTTTCCATCTGAGCTCTTGATATTCTTACAAGTGGTTCTCTTTTCTCCAAAGGTCTCTTTAATTTTCCTGTAGCGCAGTATATATCTTACCCCTAGTGAGACAAACCTCTAAATTCTTACATTTGTCCTCTAGCCTTCCCTGCTTAGCCATTTTGCACTTCCTGTCGATCTCATTTTTGAGACGTTTGTATTCCTTTTTGCCTGCTTCATTTACTGCATTTTTATATTTTCTCCTTTCATCAATTAAATTCAATATTTCTTTTGATACCGAAGTAGTTCCACTAGCCCTTGTCTTTTTACCTACTTGATCCTCTGCTGCCTTCACTACTTCATCCCTCAGAGATATCCATTCTTCTTCTACTGTACTTCTTTCCCCCATTGCTGTCAATTGTTCCCTTATGCTCTCCCTGAAACTCTGTACAACCTCTGGTTTAGTCAGGAAATTGAAGAAACGGCTTCAGCATGTTCGTCGCAACAAAATTGCGAACTAACTTCTCTTTCACCATGACAAATGCAAGGCCTCACACAAGTCTGCGCACCCAAGATTAGCTTATGAACCTTCATTGGGCTGTTCATCCTCATCCACCCTATAAACCGGATCTCCCACCTTCCGACTTCCATCTGTTTGCCTCAGTGTAATATTCACTCCGCGGAAAGCAGTACGTCGATGATGGGGAGGTTTCTGGTACAGGAAGACGTTGGCTCCAGCGTCGACAAGTAGTGGAATCATGCTGGTGTACAGGCTCTCCCAGTAAGGTGACGAAAGGCAGTCGCACTGAACGGACATTATGTTGAAAAGTAGGGCATTGCAAGCAAAACAGTGGAGAATAATATGGTGTATTGGAATCCCGAATAGAACCAACCTAAACTCAGGAAAAAAGTGGTGCATTACTTACCGGTACTGAGTTTCCCTCGTATTGATCAAATAAGGCAAGAGGGGTAGATAACGCCACTACGGAATTTCTGAAATCATTAGAGGAGCCGCCCTGGGTGGCCGAGCGGTTCTAGGCGCTACAGTCTGGAACCGTGCTACCGCTACGGTCGCAGGTTAGAATCCTGCCTCGGGCATGGATGTGTGTGATGTCCTTAGGTTAGTTAGGTTTAAATAGTTCTAAGTTCTAGGGGACTGATGACCTCACACGTTCAAGTCCCATAGTGCTCAGAGCCATTTGAACCATCATTAGAGGAAACAATTACCCAGTATGAGACTGGATACTCACTCTCAGAATATCGAAGACTGCAAAGGGAGATAACTGCGAAAATTAACGCACAAGCACGTCAACAGGTCATCCATCCATGTTAATAGAAGAAGAACATAATGAGAAATGGAAAAGAAAACTGAGGATCCGTTACATCATCACTTCGGCTTTAGAAAACCTAAAGTTACCAGAGAGGCAGTTCTGACGTTACATTTGCTAATGGAAGCAAAACATAAGCAAAAAAGAAACCTCTATAGGATTTGTTGACCTACAAAAAGTGTTAGACAACGTAAAATGGAGCAACATATTGTTATGAGGAACAATGGGGTAAGCTACAGGAAAAGACATTGATATACAATATGTAAAATAACTAATAGAGAACAATAAGATAAGCTACAGGAAAAGACATTGATATACAATATGTAAAATAACTAATAGAGAACAATAAGAATGGAAAACCAAGAACGAAGTGCTCGCCCATAATTTTCACTCTGTACATCGGAAATAAAACAAAGAAATATTCAAGAGTGATATTAAAATTGCTGGTGGAAGGATATCAGTGATAAGATTCACTAATGAAACTGTTATCTTCAGTGAAAGTTGCAATCAACACACATTATGGACCGAGAGTAAACAGAAGAAAGACGAAAGTAATGAGTAGCAGCAGAAATAAGCGATAAACGTAAGTTAAAAATTGGTGATCACGATGCAAACAGAGTGAAGGAATTGTACTAGCTTCGAAATAAAATAACACGTGACGGATGCTACAAAGAAGACACAAGGAGCAGACGGCGGCGAAGGGATGCCCGACCACTAGAAGTCTGTTAGTATCAAAAACAGTCCCTAATTTAAGAAAGAAATTTCTGAACATGTAAATTTAGAATATTGCGGGTATGGTAGTAAAACATGGACCGTGGGAAAACCGCAGAAGGGAACCGAAGCGTTTGAAATACTATGTAAGTATGAAAATTAAGTGGAATGGTATTGTACAGAATGTAGATGATCATCGCAGAGTCAGCGAGGAAAAAAGTACAGGAAAAACATTGGGAAGAAGGAAAATGGAGAGCATGATAGGACATATGTTAAGAATTCCGGCAGTAAATGCCATACTGCTAGAGCAAGCTGTACAGGAGGGTGACTTCTTATGCCAAAAGTCTTCGGGTACCACTGCTGATGATCTTGATTCAAAATTAAGTAGCGGCGAGCTTCGAACCTTCGAACCCGGGACCGACGGCGTTCTGATTATTAGACCACGGGTTAATATTTGAAGGGTACCTATCGACTAGGAATAAGCGTTGGTCACTACCGTTTTCAGCAAGCGTCTTAAAACAGATGCATACTATTATAGTCCTTCATTCATTGCTGCCAGTCTGCTGTAGAATTATGGAACATGTTTTATGTGGAACGAAAATCTCCTCTACAAAAATCAACATGGATACTGCATCAGAGATCTTGCGAAACTCAGCTCGCTCGGCTCCTCCGTGAGATGCATGTAGCTGTAACACAACGGCACTCCGGTCGATGCCGTGTTCCTTGACTTCAGAAAAGCATTTTACACAGTCCTACACTGCCGTTTCGAGAAAGAAAAATACGAGCTTGTCGAATATCGAACCAGATTTCCAACTGGATTCAAGACTTCGTTGTAGTTACAACTTAGCTTTTCGCTCTTAACGGAACAAAATCAACTCATGTAAACAAATATCCCAATTAAGTGTCATAGGAGCGTTACTGTTTGCATTGTATATAATTCTACTAGAAAGCGTAGGAAGCTCTTTAAGGTTGTTCGCAGACGATTTAACTGTCTGTATGGAAGTAGCAACGCCAGAAGATAGTAACGATTTGCACACTGACCTGTAGGTGGTTGATGAATGGTGCAGAATCTGGCACATTACCCTGAACGTAAATAAATGTAATTAATTGCACATACATAGGAAAAGAAAATCCGATACTGTACCAATACACTACTTATGTGAAATTTCTGGAAAAAGCAAAATATCTACTATAAAATATCTGAGAGCAACTATCTAGGGCGCCCTTAAGTGTAATGTCTATATAAAAGAAATAGTAGGAAAAGCAGATGCGATACTAAAATTCACAGGAACAATCTTAAGGAAATGAAACTTACCCACGAAGGAAGTGGCTTACAAGGTGCTTGATCGGCCGATTCTTGAGTATTGTTCATCAATATGGGATCCTTACCAGGTAGGACTGAAAGAAGAGACTGAGAAGATCCGATTAAGAGCGGTGCGTTTCGTCGCGGGATCGTGCAGTCGGCGCGGGGGCGTTACATAGATGCTCAACGAACTCCAGTGGTAGACATTACAAAACAGGCGTGCATAACGGAGAGGTTTGCTATTGAAATTTTGAGAGAGCACTTTCCGGAAAGAGTAGGACAACGTATTAAAGTACAACTTGTGAAATATCCACACGAGACAATCGAGAGATAAGATATAATACAGAGGCTTACTGACAATTATTCTTCCCAGACGCCATTCGAGAGAGGAACGGGGAAGGAGAAATCATAATACCAGAAGTATCCTCCGCCACACGTAGCCAAGTGACTTGCATAGTATGATGGTGATGTAGATCATATTTATGACAGTACATTTAAACAGTTGCTCTATGCTGTGCTGGAAGAAAAATTGATTTCATTTGTATCTGGTCTCCGAAAGCTACCATACTTTGTGTCGGTGGATACTTCAGGTGCTACTATTTTCAATCCAAACCTAGATTTTTAGCACTCGCGTTCGTTTGCCTTTATTGAATCAGTACGCCATGGGATTCATCATTCCAAATCATTCGTTTCCTTCCAGTCATCCACTGACTACAGATATGAATGGCTTTTGAAGAGCAGCGCGATCATTGTACCCCAATATTCTTAACTCACTACGCACAATTTATCGTGCTACCTATACTGCTGGTAGCTCTTTGGAACTGATGAGTGATGAGTGATTCTTTCCGATGACTTCATCCGAGTTTTTAAAACCATTACTACAATGTTCGTCTGTCTCGTCTTTGCTGAGCTGTTTTTGTTCCTTCACGTTTCACCCTCACAATATTATCACCAACAGTCGACTTGGGCGACTTTATAACGGCTGTAATGTCCGTGATGGATTTGTTACTCAAGTAATATTCAGTGATTAGGCCACGTTCGAAGTCACTGAGATGTCCTGACGAACCCTTTCTGCTGTAACCGCTTTTTTACTGACATCTAGTGGTCAGTACCGCATTACACACAGGTGTCCGGTTACTTTTGAGCAGACAGTGTTGGACGTGGAAGGGAGGATATTAAGACCATTTTAATGGTCGTAATCACTTAATAAAACCAAGACCTTTGGTCCAGATTGAATACCAGTCAGGTTCCTCTCAGAGTATGCTGATACAATAGCCCTGTATTTAGCAATTGCATACAACCGCTCGCTCACAGAAAGATCCCTACCTAAAGACTGGAAAATTGCTCAAGTGACACCAATACCCGAAAAGGGAAGTAGGAGTAATCCGCTGAAGCACAGGCCCATATCACTATCGTAGATTTGCAGTAGGGTTTTGGAACATGTACTGTATTCGAAAATTATGAAGTACCTCCAAGAAAACGATTTACTGACACTGCACGGATGCAGAAAATGTCGTTGTTGTGAAACACAACTATCTCTTTATACTCATGAAGTAATGAGTGCTATAGACAGGGGATGTCAAATTGATTCCATATTTTTAGATTTCCAGAAGGCTTTCGACACCGTTCCTAACAAGCTTCTAATAAAACTGCATGCCTATGGAATATCGCCTCAGTTGTACGACTGGATTAGTGATTTCCTGTCAGGAAGCTCACAGTTCGTAGTAATAGATGGAAGTCATCGAGTAAAATAGAAGTAATATCTAGCGTTGCTTAATAAAGCCAAGACCTTCGGTCCAGATTGTATACCAGTCAGGTTCCTCTCAGAGTATGCTGATACAGTAGCCCCATATTTAGCAACTGTATACAACCGCTCGCTCACAGAAAGATCCCTACCTAAGGACTGGAAAATTGCTCAAGTGACACCAATACCCAAAAAGGGAAGTAGGAGTAATCCGCTGAATTACAGGCCCATATCACTAACGTACATTTGCAGTAGGGTTTTGGAACATGTACTGTATTCGAAAATTATGGAGTACCTCCAAGAAAAAGATATATTGACACAGTCAGCACGGATTAAGAAAATATCGTTCATGTGAAACACAACTATCTCTTTATACTCATGAAGTAATGAGTGCTATCGACATGGGATGGCAAATTGATTCCATAGTTTTAGATTTCCGGAAGGATTTCGACACCGTTCCTAACAAGCTTGTAACAAAACTGCATGCCTATGGAATATCGCCTCAGTTGTGCGACTGAATTCGTGATTTCCTCACAGTTCGTAGCAATAGACGGTAAGTCATCGAATGAAACAGAAGTAATATCCGGCGTTTCCCAAGGAAGTGTTATAGGCCAGCTATTGTTCCTGATCTATATTAACGACATACGAGACAATCTGAGTAGCCGTCTTAGATTGTTAGCAGATGATGCTGTTATTTACAGTCTTGTAAAGTCATCAGATGACCAAAATGAATTTCAAAATAATTTAGATAAGAGACCTGTATGGTACGATAAGTCGCAATTGACCTGAATAAAGAAAAGTGTGAAGTTATTCACATGAGTGCTAAAATAAATCCGCTAAATTTCGATTACGCTACAAGTCACATAAATCTGAAGGCTGTAAATTCATCTAAATACTTAGGGATTACAATTACAAATAACCTAAACTGGAACGATCACATGGATAATGTTGTGGGTAGAGCAAACAAAAGACTGCGATTCATTGGCAGAACACTTAGAAGATGCAACAGATCTATTAAAGAGACTGCTCACACCACTCTTGTTCGCCCTGTTCTGGAGTATTGCTGTGTGGGTTGGGATCCGCATGAGGTGGGACTCATAGATGGCATCGAAAAAGTACAAAGAGGGGCACCTCGTTTTGTATTATCGCGAAATAGGGAAGGTAGTTCCAAAGACATGATACGTGAAGTGGAGCCGTATTTCGTTGCGACAGTATCTTCTCGTGAAATTTCAATCACCAGTTTTCTCCTCAGATAGCGAAAACATTCTGTTGGCACCCACCTACGTAGGGAGAAACAATTATCACGATAAAATTAGAAAAATCAGGGCTCGCACAGAAGAATTTAAGTGCTCGTTTTTCCCGCCCCTGGCTGATGACCTCAGATGTTAAGTCTCCTAGTACTCAGAGCAATTTGAACCCTTTTTTTCCCGTCCGTCGTTCGGGAATGGAACTGTAAGAGAGAGGTTGAAGGTGGTTCATTGAACTCTCTGCCAGGCACTTTATTGTGAATAGCAGATTAATCACGTAGATGTAATTACCTAGAAAAGAGTGTGAAGATCTGGAGCAGCTGTAAGCAGAGTCCTCGCTCATGCGTACTCTCTGCTGCAAGAACGGTTGCTTCATCCATATTAATAACAGTGTGTGTACGCTATTAGGCCTGAAAACCATCAAGGCAGGTTATAATTTCACCAATGGATCCTAAAGCAGAGCACTGAAGATCCTCAGTTCACGGCTGACATATTACTTGCGGATGAGGTGAGTAGCACAATGATCACTTCAGGGCAGATGCATGTCGTCGACCGATCATGGAAGCAGGATATCAGCTTCGCTTTAGTAATGTGTGGGTGACAGTAAAAGTGTGGGTCATAGACTCACGAGACCATATACACGCTCTGCCGGAGAGATTTGCAGGTGATGTTGTAAGGTGTCAGGCAAATCCAACACCTTCCATGAAAACCCTGACATGATAAGCAAATCCAGTAGTATGTCACATAGCTCCGAATAAATTGTGATATTAAATTAACCAAAGTAATACGAGTAACGAGTGAGCAAATGGAATACCACAGACTAACACAAGAATGCCTAAATGCATGTCATACCTTCCCACCGTGAGACAGACGCAGTTCCGAGGGGAGAAACGAGAACAGAAGCCGAGAGCAGAACCGTGTTAAGCTGGAAGGCCCTACGATAAGGGACGGACACCCACGTCGCCAGCTAACTGCTGGGACCACACCACCCGCAAGTTTTAGCGTGAGACTTTTTCGCGTCTCTGTTATGTCAAGACCACCCCGCAGCCAATGTTAAAAGCTAGGGCCCTGCAGAAGAACAGTATAGATCTTACGATAACACAAAAAGGGCTACACCACCCGCAAGTTTTAGCGTGAGACTTTTTCGCTTCTCTGTTACGTTGCAAACTTTAAAAACATTGCCCCACCACGAAAAGTATAACGTTTCTCATTGGATAGACAGAATTTTTGTAGGCGGAGCTTAAGGTTAACATTGAGACCCTGATTGGTCAGATGAAAACACAGCCAGATAGTTTTTTTTAAACTAACTAAAAAACACGCTCAGAGCGTCGTTGCGCGAAAGTGGTAGGGAGACACGATGTAGAACAACAGACACCACGCAGAATGTTTAGAGTGTGTATTACCAATTTCCGCGTTACAAATTATCTACGCTACTGGAGAACGTAAGTTTTGTAGAAAGACACCAGTTTTATTTACTATACAGTACCATCACATTTTCTCCGCCATTTTCCACACAACACAAATATTTAACGTGTGACGAATTTGGCTAGTATGAGAGGTGTAAGGTTTGTAAGAATAAGTGCTAACTGCGGTAAGAACCTGCTGTAGTGACAACAGCTACCACTCAAAGGCTATCAAAAGGTAATGTTTTCCGGATATATGTATAAAGCAATTTTCTTTAGTTTTGACAAGTACTATCGATCGTAGGAATAAGGGACACTTCTTTTTAATAACCAACGTAGGAGAAACAGAGAAAATTTGAGGTATTCTGTCAATGTATCCAGAAGAAATAAAAATGGGTGCTTAATACATGACAGTCAATTTTCTTTATGGACAAATATATTTCTTCCAAACGATCAATATTCCCCCACACTGCACTTAGAGCCAATCAGTCCCATTATCATATTATCTTAGTACTTCTATTCGGCTTCGTATATGATGCCTCTAACGTACGCTTCTGGCGTGGAGCGCGACCTGGAAGTACACGGTTGATGTTTATGCATCTTGAAGGTGATGTCCACGTAGTCCCTACCGAGAGAACTTCAATCTACAGATGATAAACTTTCTTTTCTAGACTTATTAATAAAAGAAATAAATTTCCTCTATATTTTTGCAAGTTCAAAGTTTTGACTGATTATGGCAGCACCCGAAACGGCGTCCTAAATAAAGGAATATATTAAGTGATCTAGACGGTTTCCTACATAATATATTCCTTTCTAGACCCTTAACAAGCTCGTTTTGAGAACTGTATTTGGTTTTCCAAAAGCAGCTCAGACCGCTTTTACCCTTGTGTTTATTTTATTTATTGATTTTTGTTACTGTCGATCCAGTCAATGCCTTCAGCTGCCGGAAATACAAAAACCTATTCTTTTCGATATTTTGGTTACACGTAATTAAAGTTTCATTATAACTGAATTTCAAGCCTATTTTCAAAAATTCTGTACTAAATTCTCCCATTCGTCCGATCTGTATTAGAGGTAAACAGTGAAATTTCATCAGCGAAAGAAAGCTCATTCAGATATCTAATTATCCTTACAATGTAATAATTCCAGAGGGATTTTTTTCGTTTCGAGCTTAGACTGGAAAATTTGTAGGAAACGCAGCTAAAAGTATGAAAACATATTTTAAAACGTCTGGATTTAAAATCTGCACTACACACGTTGTAGGGTTTTTCTGTTTTGTCAATGCTGCCTTTAACTCTTTCAATATTTCCCATGAATGAACGTTTGTTTCATATTGTACGATGTTTATCATCTGAGGATGAACTATCCAAGTTTTTTAGTAATGCTTCGTCCATTACTTCCTGCTTGTACAGTACTATATACAAATTTGTGTGTCTCTCTTCAAAGAAACTTTACGATTACAGCTATTGCGTCATTTGAATTGTTACTGTTATTCTAGATAGATTAGTTCTAGAAGAAAAGTATTACTGAGCTGTTCGTAATATGTAGCAGTTGCTTCCGTCCAGGCGTTTTTTTTCCGAGCAATGGGAGAAATAACTTTTTGATATAACGTAACATACATACCAGGCGGCTTAGCTCTCATTGTTTTAAGTTTGGAGGTGAGGTACAGGAACAGTAACTGTTTATTCAAAGCTTCTGCTTCAGAGTTTAAACAGTCGCTCTTGATCCTGAAAACTTCCGGATATGCTAGCGCACTGGACCCCACAATGCCTTTTAAGCTAACATAACACGTAAATACGTTGAGCTTTTTTCGTACGCCATACACGCATGCATATCGAGCGCTGGCAATTCTCGTCTTTGCTACAAGGTTTCGAAGTAGGAGACAAAAATTTCATATCTAGTACAGACGCTGTTTCCAGAGCTCCATTATTTGATTACGACTGCACTAGAAGATGTGAAAATAACTTTTGGTAATTATTTTTTCAATGCTAGTGCCGAAAATTTCATAGAGATTTTTTTTTACATTTTTTCAATGAATGGAGGCTATTATTGCCACCAACTGCTAACCGTCTATGGTTTATAATTCTATTAACACCTTTGTGTCGATAGTATCTTCACATTTTCCACAAAGTAACTGCACGCCCTCTCGTCATATTGGTTTACTACTACTACTACTACTACTACTACTACTACACCGTCAGCAGATATCTGTCACACGAAGGTACACACAAATCTCTAGAAAAATACCCATGCCTATATCTTAGTAAATGCTTATACAGTAACATATATAATTTATTATTTACGTAGAACAAGTAACAAGATGATCTCTCAGCAGTCACACTCATGGCGAAGGTTAAACAAAACAGTTTATGATTAATACAATTAATTATGTTCCCACGGTGCGTAGTTAACAAGTAGAACTGCCCTTGGTCGCAGTGCCTACACCCACCTTCCTGTATGCCATCAATAAAATGCCTAAATTTGCCATTTGACCACAAGCGTCCGTGCAGGAAGTTGTGATTAACAAAAATGGTTCAAATGGCTCTGAGCACTATGGGACTCAACTGCTGAGGCCATTAGTCCCCTAGAACTTAGAACTAGTTAAACCTAACTAACCTAAGGACATCACAAATATCCATGCCCGAGGCAGGATTCGAACCTGCGACCGTAGTGGCCTTGCGGTTCCAGACTGCACCGCCTTTAACCGCACGGCCACTTCAGCCGGCTGTGATTAACAAGTAAATAAAGTTATGAGAAGTAGCAGAAAAGAGAACAGCAAGAAACTTAACACCAGAATTTAAGTTAAGGAATTCTGCTATCTAGGCAGCGAAATAGCTCACAATGGACGGAGCAAGAAGGCCACAAAAAACAGACTAGCGCTGGCAGAAAGACCATTTATAGCGATGAGAACTCTACTGGTATTAAACATATGTCTCAATTTGAGGAAGAAATCTCTGAGAATGTGCATTTGCAGCACAGCATTCTGTCTTAGTGAAACATGATCTTTGCGAAAACCGGAATAGAAGAGAATCGAAGCTTGTGAGAAGGCTGTTGAAAATCAAGTGGACCGGTTAGGTGTGGAATGAGGATGTTCTTCGCAGAATCTACGAAGAAAGGAATATATGGAAAACACTGACAAGAAGAAGAGACAAGATCACATGGCATGTGTTAATACAACAGGGAATAATTGACACAGTACCAGAGGGAGATGTAGGGGGTAAAATCCACCGCATCAAACCAACCAGAAAGCTGGTAACTAAAAGTACACCAACCACTGCACCAGGCTGTGCAGATCGTAGTGACATCCGGCAGACTCTCAAGTGGCACATCAGTTTCTCGAGACCATCGTTCTGCCCAGAACTCGTCCGTTTATCTCTGTACAGCAGCTGCCTACTGCAAAACACCTTCAAGTGCAGCCCGCCAGTGTGCACGCTGCAGCCTCCGCGCCAGTCCGGACTTCCCAGTGCTGAGTCTGGTCTACTTCTACCATTGCAGCAACGGCGCTGGCCTTCGGAAGATGTGGCTAATTCCACTTAACGTTAGCTTAGCCGACTGACCACAATACCGTCCACGTTTGCGAAAACCTCGGGCATGGCGGCGTTCGCGGTAATCAAGTACCCGTGCTGTCCACACTTTGGCGCCACCAGCATAACACTCCGCAAGTAAATCAACCTTTCCATCGGACAACACACAAAATAAATGATCACATTTAACTAGTTTTCTTTTCGAACATCGCTGGGTCCAGCTGAAACTTGTAATTTGTTACTGCAAAAACCCTCCTCAGTAGCTGTTTGTATTTTGGATGGCCACCATCAAAAAGTGGACAGGTCTGAGTAACAACATGTCGCCCACCTTGCGGCCATCGTGCCACGAAGAATCTGACTATGATACAACGCATGATGTGGAGCTATACGTTGTCGAATGTCACTCAGCAGCATATTTTGATTTCACAGCCGTGCAAAGATGTGAAGTTTCGAACAACTTGTCTACATTTTGGTCGGTGCGCTTGCATTCATATGTTCCAAGATGCCGGGCAAAAGAACAGGAGTTTTCCGGGGCTCATGCCTCGCGTTTTGAACAACAAGGGACTATTTATATACCCAACAGGAAGATTGTCTTACTGGTCGTCTTACTATAACCACCCTACAGTACAGTGTCAAAGTTTCAATACTACACACTTCCTCCAGCTTAGATGAATGTAGCAAATCGGTTGGTACTTTTTTTACTATATGTGATCTGCGATACGCCTTAAGGGGCTTACAGAAGCGCCATTTGAGTCATGAGCGTTCCTGAGAAAATCCAAAAAAAAATCATGGTTATTGGCGACCAAACCGAGCTGCGGATTCCACGACGGTTATGCACAGCAAATGGCTGAAATTTAAACGATAGAAATATATCGATCTCGAATAGTTGTGAATATTTTATTGATATCTTTATCCTTTTTCGAGAACAGAGATGCAGAGCCAGTCCACGTGAACACGTAAACCACGGACCTAAAATCCGATGTGAGGGGAAATCCATGTAATAAATAATCGCAACCAATTGTTCAGATTTAACGGTACGTTATCTAGGCATATATCTAAAAGTGCCATCATCATCTTTTCAAAAATCTTTATCCCCTATCAAGACACACCCCAAAAACATTGTCTTTGGCTTTCAGAACGGAGCCGCAAATTTCAAGAAGGCTATGATTTTTACGACATGTTCCTAAGATCCCGATTTCGAAAAAAATTCAATACTTCCTTGAGAGCTTTGTCCGTCTTCAAGATACATAGGTTCGAAGTTACTCTACTTGTACACGTAGAATTCGGTCTGAAGCTTAACGTTGTTTATGAAGTGACGCAGTACGGAAAAATATGGCGTTAAGTGTCTCCGTTCTGATCTGAAGGAGGTTACGTTGTTGTAGTACTGACGTACACACGAAATTTTTGTGCATATGAAATCTAGTAGGAGGTGTAAAATTATATAGTTCTGGGTTATTTCAATTTCTTGTAAGTAAACTATCAAATTTTTACTGACTAATAAAGTTCTTTTCATGTTTGTGACACGTCATGCCTCAGCAGGGAAAAGAAGGGAACCACCGGCAAAATGCTGCTACTGGATTACAAAAATGCGAATATGCTCCAGTTTATTAAAAGATTGACTTAAATGTGGGGTATCAGCTGCCTCTTCCTACCTCCCTCAGTACCATTAAAAATGTTCCAAAAAATGTTGGTTTTCCAACTTATTCGCGTTTTTTTTTTTGTGCAGGGGAGTAGGATGCATTTGCAGTGGGAAAGCAATAAATACTGGAAGTTAGTAGACAGTGGTTGTGGTATAGAGAGGGACGTAGTGGCAGTGGAACATAGTTGACAGCAACAGAACAGTGCAAGGAAAAGAGTGAAGGAGTCAGTGCCAATGGCAGAGGAACAAAGAGAAGGAAGAAATGGAAAGGGTGAGAGTCAGTGATAATGACAGACACAGTCTATGACAATGACTAACCCGCCAGGATAGCCGACAGCGCTAACGCGCTGCTTCCTGCACTCGGGTAGGCGTGCCAGCCCCAGATCGAATCCGCCCGGCGGATTAACGACGAGGGCCAGTGTGCCGGCCAGCGTGATTGTCGTTTTTAGTCTGTTTTACACATCCCGATAGGTGAATACCGGGCTGGTCCCCACGTTCCGCCTCAGTTACACGACTCGCCGACATCTGAACACGTTCCCACTATTCCATGAATTACACTGGACGCAGACAGCTGGGGTACACTAATTCCGTCCTGGAGGGTACATGGTGGCGGCAGGAAGGGCATCCGGCCACTCCTTCATCCTAATCTTGCCAAATCCGTTCCTAACAATGCCGACCCTGCGTCAGTGTGGGACATGGCACCAGTGAAAGAAAGAAAAGAAAGAAAGTCTATGACAATGACTATGAGGAAGAGAAAGATAGTGACACCGACAAGTGACAGCAGCAGGGGAAGGAATGAACGAGATACTAGCAGTAAGAGAGAGCAAGCGAGAGAAAGTGAGAGGAGACAGTATTAAGACAGAACGAAGGGGGCTATGGCTGAGAGACACGGGACAGTGAGAGAGACACAAAGAGATAACGACCATGTGCTGGGCTGAGTGAATGAATGAGAATGGAGAAATGGGGTGGATGGGTATGAGAGGCATACAGCCACGGGCCGGTGGGTGGGAGCGAGTTACAGGTGGGGGAGCTTGTGCGAGTGCGAGGTGAGTCGCACGTTAAAAAGAGAGCGAATATGTTCGCATGCCAAAATTTTTTGGGAAAATTTTTAAAGGTGTTGAGAAAGGTAGATTGACAACTGATACCCAACTTTTTCAGAATATTTTTGTAAACAGAAGGATATTCGCCTTTTTTGTGCTCCGATGGATGTTTCCGCTAGCTATTGTTATGTTTATATTTCTTATAGTGTCTTTTTCATTTTGGTTTCGTAAGGATTCTTCTTTTATATTCCCTATGTAGTGATATGAAACTGAGCGTGGTGGCCCAGTGGTTAGGACACTAGACACTCATTCGGGAGGACAACGGTTCGAACCCGCGTCCGGCCATTGTGATTTAGGTTTCCCGTGATTTCCCTATATCTCTTCAAATACTAGGATGGTTTCTTTGAAAGGGTAAGCCCGACTTCCTTACCTGTCCTTCCCTAATCCGACGGGACCTTTGACCTCGCTGTTTGGTACCCTCCCCCAAATCAACCGACCAACCAACCAGTAATATGAATCTTTCGATTCCTCTCCAGAATGCTGGGGATATGATGATGAGGCACTTATAGGTAAGCCGCATATGGTAGCCGTGCGGTCTAGGACGCCTTGCCAAGGTTCGCACGGCTCCCCCCGTCGGAGGTTCGAGTCCTCCCTCGAACATGGATGTCTGTGTTTCCTTAGCGTAAGTTACTTTTAAGTTAGATTAAGTAGTGTGTAAGCCTAGGGGCCAATGGCCTGTGTAGTTTGGTCCCACAGGAACTTACCACTACCACTAATTATAGGTAAATGCTGCTAATGACGTGAGAAAAGGATATAGGAGGGGAACGACATATCACGAGTTTGTTGGCTGAGCCGTAATGTATTTTACACCCTATTTTTAACGTACTTCCCCTTCACTATGTTAATTTAAATTACTACTGTCACTGAGTTGCTGCTTTGCATGTAGGTGACCGGCGCTAGCAGAGCATATCGATATATCCCCTCTCGTTGTATCTTTGCTCGACTGCTATTACTTTCTGGTCATTGTCTGTCGTAAGGCAGTGCGGGTAGAGAGTTCGGGTCTGCCAGTCAGTTGGAACGCGCTTGGAGCGCAGTCCGGACCTGCCAGTCGGGGAATTGCAATGCGGCACTAGTGCAGTCGGGTTGGAGCAGCAGTGAGGACTGCGTCGACATGGCTCGCCCGACCATTGCCGCCACGCATCACTTGAGCCGGGCCGCGGTCTTGGTGGATCGTCGATTGGTCGTCCTACCGAACGACGCGTTTGGGCTAGCCGATCGTTCATGAGTCGGCTGTGTGTGTGTGTGTGTGCATCGACTCCCGATTTGTCTTCGTGCGTGCTTAGTTACTGTTGCGTATTGTTCAGGTCTTCGAGCAAGTGTTTGTCAGGTTTTGTGTGTAGTTGGCGTCAGGTCCGCTGAGGACTATTTTAGATGTTGTCGGCATTCTGAGGGGAGTCGGTCGGTTGTTGCGGACCAGGGAAGTTATCTTCGCGCGGTGCAGTCGGGTGCAGGCTGGGTCCGTTGGCGGTCCCTGTGCAGTGTCGGAGCGTGTGTGAAGATGTCCGATCGCTACGAGCTTCGTGGTTCACCGACCCAGGACGTCAAAGTTGAGTAGTGGTTTCAAGTACCCGAGTCATGTCCAGTCATGTTGTGTGGTTCGTTTCGGTGGTTCGCTGTTGGGGAGGTTTTCCTGTGAGCAACATCGAGTGTTTGTATTGCTGAAATTTAGCCGCCATGTTGTGGAAGTAACTATATTGGTTGACCACAATTCAAGTGCACCTGCGGAATTTTCTGCCTTGCGGCCGTTAGTGTTCCGGTTACCTGCCCTGGCCACTAATGTAATTTCAGGCAGAGTCCTTTCCTCGCCTGTTGTCGCTGTAAAACACGGTGTGTAGTTTTGACAGCTTAATACATATACATTTTTGATTGTGGATAATCACGCCCGTAACATTTTGTGTTTGAATTCTCATTTACCGATTGGTGGCAAGCAAGTCGTTAGTCGGTCGGTCCGTGGATGTCCCTTGGTTGGGTTCTGACGGATCAAGTGTAGTTGGGCTAACCACCTGTCTCACCTAAGTGAACGAGGGCAGACCTACCCCCTGGAGGCTCCTGAGTGCTGCTGTCTTTACTGTGTTTCTCACCGGTGTTTAATTGTCTGTTTATAATCTATTATAGCCAATGTTAAAAGAAAAATTCTTGATTTTACTGTGTTTTTTGTACGTAAGTTTGAATTCCGGCAAGTGTATATTTGCTAAAACGTTATTGCCGTTGTGTTGTCTTTTCTTTTAGTGCGGTTTCTGATACTTAAAATTTAAGGCTTATGGTTATTTCTTTAAAAATTTTGGAAAACTAATTGTGGGCCTTCAGCTTTGGAACCTTATACTTAAAATTACCTTTCTAGCTTAAACATTGCGGCCTTCTGCCTTTAAAAGATTATGGCAATACATTTTAAAATTTCGAAATTAAGTTGTCGCCTTCAGCCGTTTGTATTGCACCTTGCATATGTTTGTTCTGTCTACTTTTGCCTTGAGGCTTCCCACTTAGCTGAGATATTAATTATTTTATTTGCTATTTTAACTGCATTTTTATCTTGTTGATTTGTAAGATTTCTTGTTTGTTGGATGCCTTCAACCGTGAAAGAGTTGTGTTTTGAAACTCGTAGTTGTAAAGGTTCGGCTATGTGCAGCTTTAGTTGTAAATGTGTTGTACTGTTGTCGTGGTCCCCAGTCTTGATACTGGTTTGATGCAGCTCTGCACGCTACTCCATCCTGTGCAAGCTTCTTCATCTCCCAGTACCTACTGCAACCTACATCCTTCTGAATCTGCTTGGTTTTTTCATCTCTTGGTCTCCCTCTACGATTTTTACCCTCCACGCTGCCCTCCAATACTAAACTGGTGATCCGTTGATGCCTCAGAACATGTCCTACCAACCGATCCCTTCTTCTAGTCAAGTTGTGCCACAAACTTCTCCCCAGTCCTATTCAATACTTCCTTATTAGGTATGTGATCTACCCATCTAATCTTCAGCATTCTTCTGTAGCACCACATTTCGAAAGCTTCTATTCTCTTCTTGTCTAAACTATTTATCGTCCATGTTTCACTACCATACATGGCTACACTCCATACAAATACTTTCAGAAACGACTTCCTGACACTTAAATCTATACTCGATGTTAACAAATTTCTCTTCTTGTAAATGTTATTAAATTATAATAAATTACAGTTTTAAGGTGAAACTGACCCCAACCTTATGTGGCCCTTTCGACAATCCTAATCACCTGTTCTGACCAGCGGGTTTAGCAGGCGTCTGAGTGGCACAGAGCCTTTCGTTGCATGTCGGGATGTTTCTGGACAATGGCGATTTCGTGTGACAGAAACTGAGAGGAGGTCGACAACTTCAAACTCGTAGAAGAGCATGAAGATGTTGTCAGTCTCACGTCTCGTGTAAAGGCGACCATATTAGGGAACTTAACAGACGCACGCTTTTCTGTCGTTCTTGTGGGAGGAGTGTGCCCGACACCAATGGCGTTGGCAACGTGCGAGAAGCCAGAGCAGCAGATTACCTGCAGTTAACCTCAGAAGAAAGACCAACAGTTTTGAGGGTGCCCGCTTGTAGATGGAAGGATTTAGAGGGGAGACGTGTCGTGCGGGCGCCTCCATGATGGATGAGCCTCTGCTTACGACGTGCGGTACGGGCGGCACTGAGGCCACTGCCGCAGCAGCGAATCCAGTAGCGGTAAGCAGGTAAACCGTCGGCTTGCAGTAAAAGCCTGGCGCAGTTATTCCTGTATTTGCTGCCACGCTAAGGAGATTCCTTTTCTTTTTTATCATTATAACTTGTCCGCTGAAATTCTTTAACAATATAAGCAGCTTTTTTTACATTTATAAATTATTTTACATGGCCAGGGCAAATAACAGATTTATGTGTTGCTACCTCCACTTATTTTTCAGCTCGGGAATCGTTCATAGGCACCACTTTTACGTCCAATACTGCAATCAGTGTTGAATGGTTAATATGCACGGTTATTCTTTCAGAAGACTCCCCTCGTCAGAGGTTCGAGTCCTCCTTCGAGCATGGGAGTGTGTGTGTCGTCCTTAGCGTAAGTTAGTATAAATTAGATCTACATCTACATCTACATCCATATTCCGCAAGCCGCCTGACGGTGTGTGGCAGAGGGTACCTTGAGTAGCTCTATCGGTTCTCACTTCTATTCCAGTCTCGTATTGTTCGTGGAAAGAAGGATTGTCGGTATGCCTCTGTGTGGGCTCTAATCTCTCTGATTTTATCCTCATGGTCTCTTCACCATATATACGTAGGAGGGAGCAATATACTGCTTGATTCCTCGGTGAAGGTATGTTCTCCAAACTTCAACTAAAGCCCGTACCGAGCTACTGAGCGTCTCTCCTGCAGAGTCTTTCACTGGAGTTTATCTATCATCTCCGTAACGCCTTCGCGATTACTAAATGATCCTGTAACGAAACGCGCTGATCTCCGTTGGATCTTCTCTATCTCTTCTATCAACCCTATCTGGTACGGATCCCACACTGCTGAGCAGTATTCAAGTAGTGGGCAAACAAGCGTACTGTGACCTACTTCCTTTGTTTTCGGATTGCATTTCCTTAGGATTCTTCCAACGAATCTCAGTCTGGCATCTGCTTTACCGACGATCGACTTTATATGATAATTCCATTTTAAATCACTCCTAATGCGTACTCCCAGATAATTTATGGAATTCACTGCTTCCAGTTGCTGACCTGCTATATTGTATATTTAGTAGTACGTAAGCTTAGGGACCGATGACATGAGTATTTTGGTCCTGTAAGACTAAAAAAGAAGACTCCTAGGTTTACAATTATCTGACGAAACCACATGTGGGAATGAATTGGCAGACAAGCTTTCCAAATGAGCAGTTCGAGAAAACGCAATAGAATGCTACAACAAATACCTTCGTGTGTGATCAGAGGAAAGTTAAGATGCACTTCGAAAAAAAATGGGGAAGAGAATGAGCTGAAACTACAAAAGGGGCAATCACAAAAAAAAAATTTCCAACTGGTAAGGAAGAGCACTTCAGAAAAGAGAGGCAGCTGGCCCGTCGATGACCCAGTTTTCGTAAAGCTATACACGAACGAATTCCACAAATTTTGCAATTTAATAACGTTTCCCAGCATAAGAATATTTGTGTTATCGAAAGTTAAGAAACGGTATTGTACCTGAAAACTTTATACTGATCATACAGGAGTTTACGATTGTAAATAGTTTTCTTCCATACTACTGTAACTCGTTATAACCAAACTTGTTCTTTACGTAATTTGGTATCTAAACACGTATTATTACAAATATTGTAATGGAGCATATTACAAATAAATGAAATAAATGAAATGAAAAAGTGATCTGGCGACTGTACTTTATGTAAATATTTGAGCTAGCCACAGAGGGGGAATTCGTGTCATGATTAATTAATTACTCACAGGCGTTGACCGACAAAAGTGCACTACCACAACTGCTCCCTTCAATAGAATTCCAAATAGTAGGTGTAAAAGATATGAATTCAATGGCGTTTCACTCTTCGAAATCTGAGAAGGAATTTTGTAGAATATAATATACTTTAAACTTAAGATTTATGTTCTTAACATGAAACGAATTACTGTTTAATAACACTGTTTTAGATAATCTGCTACACTGGCTCCTCGCACTTTGCCAACATAATTGGTGTCACGCGTTTGTATCGATAGATGTTGGAAGTTTTCCTTAGCACGTTGTGAGAGGGCGTGACTCCCGATGCACCGATTTTAGCACGGTGCGCAAGTGCGGGACACAGGAAGGGTTTTTGTTAGGGCATTGTTCATGGAGTTTCCTGGCAGCGTCGAGCGTGTTAACATTGCCCGTGCTAAGGAACGGTCACCAGCTTGGAAAGGCGACGGGTTTTTCCGTTTGGAGTTGGCAATGTGAATGGTAGCCACATATAAGATCTTCGTTTCCTTCGTCGTCTTCTATATCTGGTGTGGAATGGTTCCAAGTTATGAACCCAGATTGTGATTCAGTGACGAAGGTAGTTCACCGAGGTGTACCTGCTGTGAAATCATTACAACAGTCATCACGAGCATTTGACGGAAATTAATGTTAAGCATCCGTTGGATCACTTACATCATAATGGTGCTTAGATGTTGTATGGCTTTCACCACCCTGCTGGTGCAAATGTAATTTCGATATATTGCTCACGCGCTGCCTGTGACAGAAAATATCTTTACTGCAATAGAGGCGCAGATCAGAGCAGTCTTGGCAATTGTTGCAATCGCTCGCTGCTACAGTCTAGTTGTAGTCTGTCGCCGTTACAGTGCACTTCATAACCATGTATTGTGACGTAAATTTTATTATTTTTATTGGCATACGCGTATTTAAGTCACTTATCTGAGACCTTAATATGAATTTGTTTCAATATTTTTGTGATTCGTCAGCACCAGTTGAACCAGATTTATAATATTCAATTTTTCATATAATTGATTGCAGATCTTCATCAATAATGTAAAAGATTTTCAGAATATAATTTTTAGCAGTCAACAAAAAATTTTGCCTTAAGTTACTACCAGTCCCGATCCAGTCTACGACTACAGTGATGGCCTCTGTGAAGGGGAAAATTTGTTGGATGTGATAGAAGAACAGGAGTCGATCAACAGGAGTCGATTTAGAAGAGATAGGGAATCCAGTATTAGAATCAGAATTTAAGAGAGCTCCGGAGGACTTAAGATCAAATAAGCCAGAAGGGATAGGTGACATTCAATCATAATTTCTAAAATCATTGGGGAATGTGGCAACAAAACGGCTATCCACGTTGTTGTGTAGAATGTATGAGTCTGGCAATATACCATCTGACTTTCGGAAAAATATCATCCACGCAGTTCCGAAGACTACAAGAACTGACAAGTGCGAGAATCACCGCTCAATCAGCGTAACAGCTTAAGCATCTGAGTTGCTGGTAAGAGTAATATACACAATGATCAGTTTGGATTTAGGAAATTTAAAGGTACCAGCGAGACAATTCTGGCGTAGCCGTTGATAGTGGAAGCGAGACTAAAGAAAATCAAGACACATTCATAGGATTTGTCGACCTGGAAAAGATGCTTGACAATATAAAATGGTGCAAGATGTTAGAAATACGGAGAAAAATAAGGGTAAGCTATAGGAAGAGACGGGTAATATACAATATGTACAAGAGCCTAGAGGGAATAATAAGAGTGGACGAACAAAAACGAAGTGCTCGGATTAAAAAGCCTTTAAATCAGGGATTTACTCTTCCCGCCCTATTGTTCAACCTGTACATCGAAGAGGCAATGATGGAAATAACGATTCAAGAGTGGAATTAAAAGTCAAGGTGAAAGGATATCAATGAAACGATTCACTAATGAAACTGCCACCGTGAGTGAAAGCGAAGAAGAGTTACATGGTCTGCTGAATGGAATGAAGAGTCTAATGAGTATAGAATAAGGATTGAGAATAAATCGGAGAAAGACGAAAGTAATAAAAAGTGGCATAAATGAGAACAGCGAGAAACTTAACGTCAGTATTGATAGTCACGAAGTGGACGAAGTAAAGGAATTCTACTAGTTAGGCAGCAAAATAACAAATGACGGACGGAGCAAGGAGGACAGCAAAAGAAGACTATCACTGGCAAAAAGGGCATTCATGGCCAAGAGGTCTACTAGTAACAAACACAGGCCTTAATTTGAGGAGGAAATTTCTGAGAATGTACATTTGGAGCACAGTATGGCAGTGAGACATGGACTGAGGGAAAATCGGAACAGAAGAGAATCGAAGCATTTTAGATCTGGTGCTACAGACGAACGTTGGAAATTAGGCGGACTGGTAAGGAATGAGGAAGTTCTGCTCAGTATCGGAGAGAAAAGGAATATGTGGAAAACACTGATAAGGAGAAGAGACAGGATGATAGCGGTCGCGCGGTTCCAGACTGTAGCGCCTAGAACCAGGAGGTCATCAGTCTCCGACATGTAGGCTGGGGATTAGAGTGGCGTTTTTGCCGTTCCGAGGTGCGTACGGTAAAAGCAAAATCGCGAACTATGGCGACGTTATTACTAAATTGCAGGACCAACGTACTGTTTTTCTTTTCTTGGCTGCTGATGGACAAACACCGGCAGACATCTATAGGAGGAAGAAGAATGTGCATGGGGTAACATGTCTTCGAAACTCACTGTAGTGGAATGGTGCTCCAAGCTCCTTGCTTGTAGCGATCCGACGCAAACGTGGTAACACAGAAATTGTGCGACTGAAGTGGGAGACCCTCGATCATCCACCCCGTAGACTCGACCTGTCCTCATGCGACTACTACGCCTTCTATTCCTTCAAAAGGCGTGGAAGATTCGACAGTACCTGTCGGACGAGTATGTGCAGCAAGAAGTTATGGAATTCTTCAGCCTGCTGCATGGTGGGGTGATTGCCTCAACGCTCACGGCAATTTTGCCCGACTGGCGTACCCACTCTGCACTGTTTAAAGCCTTCGAACTGTTACTTCTTCATACAATGTAAGCTTTCACGGCTGGTATTGTCTTCACTTAAAACTTCCAGGCTGATAGGCCGTGGTCGAAGTATAAAACACTCTCCTGACGTTTCGTCTCCGACTGCGGGATACATCCTCGGAGGTAAAGCGGCGAACTGCAAACGGCAGTTACCTCCGAGGATGTATCCCGCAGTCGGAGACGAAACGTCAGGAGAGTGTTTTATACTTCGACCACGGCCTATCAGCCCGGAAGTTTTAAGTGTTACTTCTTCATCACTCCCTTATAATGTGTGTGCTCCTCTCAGTTAATTTCCCCTGAATAGCGTGGTCTCTTCATCTTATTTCGAACTGGCTGAGGTGACCGCTCACTGTTGCAAAGTTCTTATTACGGTGCATTTGTGGAGACTGGTTGTTGCTGGGGGTGAATTTAGTCAATGACAGCAAGAAAAAGTAAATTCCCCATTTTAGGTGCTCAAAATTTAGGTTGGTACTAGGTTTAAATGTGCACAAAAAGTGAAAGGGGCGTTTCGTTCCTGAAGCATTGGCAGTTTAATTTGATGTATGCTGTTGAGTGGTGGAAAGAGACAACTCTGGTACTATTTCTTAAGTTGTATATAGTTGTTTTAGAATGTTATGGCATGTGGAAAAATATTGTTTTTTTCTATTTCAGTGCTCTAAAATTAATTTTTTATTGCACCTAATTATAACTGATGGATCAGCCTGTTGTGACCCGGGCCGAATGTAAATATTCCTCCTTCCAAACAAAGTTTTTCATCATGAGCTCTTACGTCCTTCGTCGCTATTGGCCAAATCTTTGGAACTGTGAATAAGGTTTGGTTGTAATCAAACACTTTTTATTGGAATTCTGCCAGTACTACGTTTAAGGCACAGAGATCTTTTTAAAAGAAAGATTTTTGGATGTTTATATCGTACGTTTCACTTATTGGTGCCCTTAAAACTAATTTGATTTTTGCAGTGTCTGATTTATTCATTGGGCCCTTTAAGTAATCGTTTTGGTGTTTGTATTGCTGTTTTACTTAATGTGGGCTTGAAACTATTTTGATGTATATAGTATTTGACTTATTGTCACTTTTAAACAATTTGGCAATTATCTTTCGTGTGCTTCATTTTATGATCAGCTGTGCACAGGTTAACAGCGTGTACCTTATGTAAATTTCTGGAGCGAAATAAATCGTAAAAATTTTCTGGTGAGTGTGGGCTCAGTTGCTTACGGGATCCCCGCATCCTTACCATTTCATGTGGTTGGAATAACTCACCAAATGAAAGACAAAAGACGTGGCATCCAAGGACGTCATGAGTTAACTATCGCAATAGTTTGGGTTTTGTGGCTGACAGAGCCTTGAAAGGAAAGTGTACAGATTGAAATTAGTTTGTCGAGCAGGAAACTGGGGTATAAATATTGTTAAATAAGATATTCGTATACGTAAATAAATTACGATGAATTTAATTTAGACATATATGTGTACGTTGTGCAATTATATCAGCCGTAAAAAAGAAACGGGAAACAATAACCAGTTCCATAAAATTCTTTCAATAACATCAAGTTTTTAAAACTCCTGCCTTCTATCTTAACATATTCTTGCAGCGGCTGGTGCAAGGACCTTTGGACATAGTGAACAGATTTCACAGATATTGTTACACGGTACAGAAGTTGATTTTTTAAATATTCTTCGGTCAGTGGAACTTGTGCACAGACTTTATTTTAGAGCTAACTACAAAGAAAAAATTTCGTGGGACTGAGATCAAACGAACGTACAGATGAGCTGATAACGCCTTCACGTCCTATACATCGACAGGGAAACAGCTGGGATACCGTATTCCCAGCCACAATCAAATTAGCTGGGCACCTGTTGTGCTGGCATGATATATGTTGCTGCGTTTCAAGTCGAGCTTCTTCTAGAAGAGACTATAACACATTGATAAAACTTGCGCACCTCATTTAACTGTTAATCTCTAACCAAAATAAAGACCAATTACATAGACTACAATATTTCTATACCAAACACTCACCCTCCGTTGCCTCAGTCAACGCGAATTCTCAGCAGCAAAGTAGTGACTGCTACAATTTGACTGGTTTTTGCCACTACAGAAATGACAACGATGATAATAAGGGAAATTATTTTCCACGCAAAATAAGTAACAACGTTGAACTAACTTGTTCCAGACGAAATAGCAATTTCTCTGGAGCTGACATTTGAATTACGACAAACAGTTCCAGAACACCTCTATTGTTTTTTCCACTTGCACACTTATCCCTTACATTTCTCGTAACATTTAAGTGACTTCTCAGTAACAAATTTTACGCACTTGCTGAACTATCATTCTAGTTGGATGCCCTCTGTTAGGATATTAGTTGGATGCCCTATGTTAGGATATCTTTCTGCTAGCAACTGAACAGTCCGCGTTCCTTCGGCGTTCTCCCGAGGGAAGTCACATACCAAATTCCTCTTTGTCTGTAAGTGACTTTTTGTTTCCAAGTAACCGCATTCGATACACGCAAACTACACATATAGAAAAGATAACTACATTATCTCTGAGCCCTTTTTATATCGTTATGGCGTCTGTGCCACATTGTTTTTACGTTTTCCGTACTTCTTACATGGATGTGAAATCACGATCTTCTGCATAAGAAGGCAATCCACATATCGTTATCAATTACTCAGTATCACCTTGAATATAAAACAGAATTGTTTTATAATACTTCTGATACAGCCACAGGAGGAGGTTTTATTCGTCGTCATCCTCAACTATTCATACTGCGCTGAGAAAAACACTGTGAGAGGAGAACGAGAAGAACACCGAAACACTGATAATGATCAGTGACTGAAACACACATATTTAGTGACGAATAATCAACGTTGCACAAATCGGCTCAGGCAGCAGCTCCTGAAGTCAACTACTATTGCAGAAACTAAGGCTGGATAGTAAACAGGTGTTGTCCCACTAGAATGTTCACTGAAGACGGGCTGGTGTGAACTCGCTAGAGGCAGACGATGCGTCGCGAAATACACAAGTAGGAGGTGGTCTTGTCGGTAGTCGAGCTGACTTGGAACTATCCACCCTGCTGTGGCGCCGGCGCATATCAGTTCTCCAGCGGTGCCATTGCTACGAATTCTTGGTGTGACAATCGCTGGACTATACGCCATCTCTGGAGCGGGTTGTCCACCTGTGCTGCTGCCTGGAGGTGCGTGTTGCGCTTGCGACACCAGAAGAACTATGTATCACATCAGTGTCTGGAAAAGCCTGACGCACTGTTGTCTTACAGCTGACGCCCTTGTAGCATGAGGGGTGAGGGAACTTCACTTCGGTCTTTCAGGATGGTGCGTAGCTTCTTCCCTACCGGGCGAAATCGTCGCAACTTTCACTCGACAAACACCTGACACCTGGGTGTCGTGCTGCTACGTAGCCGTCATGTTACGAGTAGCTGTTATAGCGGTGTCGTCAGCTTGGTCAAGTAAAAAAAAAAACTCGCAGTAAGTGCCTGAAACCTGGTTGGTAGGTACGCAGGGAGCGCACAGGATAAGGTTACGATTGTGGATGGGGCCGTAAACAGTTACTGTGAGTTGCACAATCAAACACACAACTTCATTTTTCTAAGAACGACTTATTTACACATTGCTTTAAAAGATTATTAGACAATACGGCTGAAGGCCTAGTTAAAGAAAACTTGAGATGCTTTCTGGGCTGCAGGCCCAAAACCACACCAAAAACAAGAACAGGTGACGACCTGGCTTAGAAATCAAAAATAGAACGTAAATTAAAAAAAAACATGCAATTGAAAACAATTAACGGCTGAAGGCGTACGCTACACGCCTGAAGGGCAACTATAATTAAAACACGTTAATAAACAATTTTCTAACCAAGAAATTTCTTTTTAAACTTACAGAAGAATGGTCGAAAGCTTAATTAAAGGAATATTAACTTATTGCAAGGCTGAAGGCCACAAACAAATTTGAAACAATGGCTGAAGGCCTGAGCAACAAGTCAGACAAACAATCTAAAATAAACCCCTTCCTTCTTATAAAAAATTTCCCTTGAAATAATACTCATGGCATGTATTAAAAGGGGTTCACGTAAATCCTCAGCAGAAGGCCACACATAACACATCGAACAACTAATGGCTTAGGGCCTGGATTGCAAACAATTTCAGACAGAACAAATTTTGGGTCGGCCTTAGAAGGTAGCTCAAACGTAAGGTGAGGTGAGACAGGCAGCCAAGAGTTGGAGTTCAATAATTGGATGGCAACCCAAACCAGGGACGGCCCAAGGACTGACCAACAATTTAACGATTTCCATTCCGTTCGACCAACGGCACAACGATGGAAAATATCGGCCAAGAACGAGGATAAGAACAGCACTACGTCTTCAGAAACACAACCACTCTAAGCAAAATATGAAACAACTTAAAAGGCTGTCGAACTACATGCCGTGCTGGACAACATCAACACGCTGAGGATAGGCACACTCCTGGAAAACTACGCTAACGACCAGGGCAGGTAACTGGGGCGTTTACGGCCACAGGACAGAAAATACCGCTGGCGCACTTAGTGGCAAATAACAGTCAATTTAATAATTAATCACAATATAGAAAGACAGCCGCAAGATTTCGCCGAATCCAACACATCATACGTTGCTGTTAACCTAAACGGCCCAGGGAGCAACAACCCACAAATGACCGAAGAGATGTCACAATAGTTGAGGTTTCATAACAGGTTAACTGATCACCCAACTTCAGCGTCCAGGTTCGGTGGGCAACGAACTTTGTCGCTCACGTAGCTATCGCCTCACGATCTGACAGTGCTTGCACGCCATCAGCGGTCCCAGCCTGGCAACGCGCCGTGGAGACTTCCTCGCTGCTCCGTCCCAACTGACTGACCACTACACACACCACCACCACCCCGAAGTACTAGCGCTCACACGAAAGATAGTATGACAGTACTAGTATCGATAAGCGCTGCTGCTGCAACTCAAGGAGGCAAGCCAGCAGCTTCGTTACGCCAGTAAGTAAGGAAGAAACAAACCGTCACTCGATGTGACAAAATGCCAAAGAACAAACGGCGTGAACGCGAGCCGCACACGGCTCAGTGCCTTAAGTATGCCACAATTTTGTGCTGTAACACTGCATCTGAAGGAAGAATGCACATGCGAGTGATACTGTTTTTATTTTTTGTTGGGTCATCAGTCTTCTGAATAGTCTTGTACAACCTGCCACAATTTCTTCTCTTATGACAACCTCTTCGTCTCAGCGTAGCACTTGCACGTATTGCCCTCAATTTTTTGTTGGATATATTTCGATATGAGTTTCCCCTACAGTTATTACTCTCTGCAGTGCCCTCCTGTACCATTCAAGTTACTTCCTGACGAAAAAAGCTTCGTTGGTGTTGAGCTATACTCATGCAATATTTTTTGATGGAATAAACAGACATTGACGGTGTACTATTGTATTTATCTTCTATACTATCTATATTTCGGCTTTTATGCCATTATCAAGTACAATTCGTAAGATTCTTAGACCATTATCATGTCATATCTGTGACGACAGTCCAAAGTAGGTAAACAAGACTAACCCAGTTATGACTTGTTATTGATCTAAGAGCTTTTCGCATTGTACTTGATAATGATATAGAAGCCGAAATCTAGATAGTACAGAAGATAAATACTGTAATACACAGTCAGATGGCTTATTGGCTTAACAAATTATTAACTGATGTCTTAACACATGGCCTGTCATCTTGTCCTTCCTTCTAGACAATATTTCCCGCCAGTTCTAGGCAGAATCTCCTCTTTTCTAACCTTATCAGTCCCCTAATTTCCAACATCCTTCCTCAGTACCAAACCTGAAACCCTTCGAATTTCTGTTTTTCCTGTTTTCCCACAATCCGTGGTTCGCTGATATACAATGCTGTACTCCAAGCGAACATTCTCAAAAATATTTTCCTTAAAAGTGCGGCCAGTGTTTGATACCAATTAACTTCTCTTGGACAGGAATGCCGTCTTTGCCTGTCCTACTTTGCTTCTTGTTCCTTCTTGCTTCGTCTGCCACGGGTAATTTTGCTTCCGACGTGCCAGAACTCCATCTTCTTTGTGATCCCAAAATTTGACATTAATTTTCTCTCTATTCTCATTTCTGTTCCATCACACAACCTGTGTCTTTTTCCGGTTTACTCTCAATCCATAATCTATACTTGTTAGACTGTTCATCCAGTAATTCCTCCTCACGTTTAGTTTTGGCACTTATCAGCCCTTGGTGTCTTCGGAATTGTGTGGATGATATTTTCTGAAAGTCCGATGGCACGTCGCCCGTCTTATAGATCACCTACAAGTGTAATTATGCATTCTCCCTACTATACTGCATGAACACAATATATGAAATTTCATTATTTGCTGTTCTCCATCGTATTTCAAATTTAATGTCAGTGGTGTAAAAATGGACGCTAAACGACATTATAAGAGACCGAGGAAGTACATCGGACACGATGTGGATGGTGTAGAAGAGATAGTTTAATACGTGATGAGAGTTTTAAGCGCACTTGAAATCCGATCGACTGACGCTAACACCGAAGTCCTTGCGTTTCGGTTCGAACCTGTAGTAGCTGACATGTATTGGAGATGGGAGCGACTGATTGCCTCTGGGACGAGCATATAGACGCGGCGAAGCTAATTATTCGTACATGCCTTGCTGATGGGATTGGTGGGCCAGCAGAGCAGTGCTACTCCTAACGGTATGGAGCAGGGATACGAGCTGAATTGTCGTTACGCCAAGGATATTGTATTACTGCATATTATTCACATGCTATATTTACGCAGTAATGAACCCCTGGTTTGAGGAAAAATTCGAATACGTACGTATTACTTCAACGTAATGCAACAAATGCACGAGATTGAGGAATATATAGTGCGAATCACGTATAACTTGCACCCTCTTACACTATACGACCTGGCAGGCAATTACTTACAAGTTTGTGGCGTCCTCCATCAGTAATGGTGGAATTCAATATGGCATTGGCCCATCCTTAGCCTTGACGATAGTTTCCACTCTCGCAGGTATACGTTCAATCAGGTGATGGAAGGTTTCTCGGGGAACGGTTTGGTTCAAATGGCTCTAAGCACTATGGGACTAACATCTGAGATCATCAGTCCCCTAGACACAGAACTACTTAAACCTAACTAACCTAAGGACATCACACACATCCATGCCCGAGGCAGGATTCGAACCTGTGACCATAGTGGTCCCGCGGCTCCAGACTGTAGCGCCTAGAACCGCTCGGCCACTCCGGCCGGCTCTCGGGGAATGGCAGCCAATTCACGGAGTACTGCACTGAGGAGAGGTATCGATGTCGGTCGGCGAGGTCTGGCACTAAATCTGCGTCCCAAAACATCCCGAAGGTGCTCTATAGGATTCAGGTCAGGACTTTGTGCAGGCCAGTCCACCACAGGCCGTGCATTAGGAACAGGTGCTTGACTGTGTTGAAAGGTGCAGTCGCTATTCCCGAATTGCTCTTCAACTGTGGTAAGCAAGACGTTTCTTAAAACATCAATGTAGACCTGTGTTGTGATAGTGTCAAGAAAATCAATAAGGGGTGCAAGCCCCCTCCATGAAAAACACGACCACACCATTACACCAGCGCCTTCGAGTTTTACTGTTGGCACTACACACTTTGGCAGATGTTCACTGGGCATTCGCCATACCCCACACCCTGCCATCGGATCGCCACATTGTGTACCGCGATTCGTCACTCCACACAACGTTTTTCCACTGTTTAATCGTCCATTGTTTATGCTCCTTACATCAAGCGAGGCGTCGTTTGTCATTTACCGCCGTGATGTGTGGCTTATGAACAACCGCTCGAAAATTAAATCCAAGTTTTCTCACCTCCCGCCAAACTGTCTCACTACTTGCAGTGGATACTGATGCAGTTTGGAATTCCTGTGCGAAGGTCTGGATAGATGTCTTCCTATTACCCATTACGACCCTCTCCAACTGTCGGCTATCTCTGTAAGTCAACAGACGAGGTCAGTCTGTACGCTTCTCTGCTTTACGTGTCCCTTCACGTTTTCACTTCACTATCACATCGGAAACAAACGCTAGTGATGTTTAGGAGTGTGGAAATCTCGCATACTGATCTATTACACAAGTGACATTCAATCACCTGACCACGTTCGAAGTCCGTGAATTTCGTGGAGCCCTCCATTCTACTCTCTCACGATATCTAATGACTACTGAGATCGCTGATATGGAGTACCTGACAGTAGGTGGCAGCACAACGCACCTAATACGAAAAAAGTATGTTTTTGGGGATGTCCGGATACTTTTAATCACATATTGTATACTTCATTACATTTCAAGACATGGAAACAAGGTTTACTTCGAATCATAATAGACAGAGGGGGAGACGTAATTTTGTTGTGTTTTACTCTTAGCTCCTGTATAAAGTGAAATACTGAATCATTAGCAGTTTTTTAAACTGGACGATATAGTTCTGTAACGGCTTTCGAAAGCTCTTATAGACGAGTACAGTGGTATAAAACTCGTTAATTTGACGTCGAAACCTCTCCCTAAAGTATCTGCGAAATGTGCCCCCAACTGAAAGGCAAGGAGGCTGGAATCGGTTGCTGATGTGTAAACTCCACGAAGTGGAACTCTCATTTTAGACTCCGTTGTTCCATGCTGCAAGAACATTGGCCTACATTACCGAGATAAAACTCCCCTCCTGTTGGCCACACTTTATACAACACAGACATAAGTTCAGTGATGACTGTATACGCTGACTTCTTGGATGCCCATTGCATAAAAGATTTTAGGCATAGTAGTCATAATCTGCAATTATAATAAAGCTCTTGCCTTGACCATAAGTGTTTAATTTATTTCTTTTATCCTTACACATTTCAGCATTACGTCATCTTCAAAGGATAAAAGCATCTTCAAAGAACAAAATCCTGTCGATACAAAGTACAATGCACAATTTAATCATATTCATTATAAGTGCAAACTTAGTCTCAATAAGGATTTTTTTCCTTTGAAAGTAAAATAAAATATACTTGTGATCAGGACGAATGTTTTATTATAAATGATAACTTCTAGGGCACCCAAAAATGACTCATAAAGTTATTTAAAATATTTATACATACTCATCGTTAAGTGAAGAGATTATGTGGAAACAAGTAAATAGTTGAAAGGCGTGATACAGGGTCGAACGTAGTATGATATTTACACTAGTAAATGGACCATAAATTTTGAGAGATGCGAAATAACCTAGTTGACGACCTAATGGAATGCAGGCAAATGACAGAGTCTGGAGTTCGATATCATAGAAGTACCCCGTATATAAGTTAAAGGGCTGACAACGATTTTTATGTGATAGCTGTTAAAAAAGTGAACCACACTGACCGTACCTAGAAGAAACAAATTCTGAACATCTAGTCACAAAAAATAAGCTATTGATATACGTGTCACTTTAAGCAGCAGTCAGTCCGTTGAAATCACAGGAAGTGTTGTCTCATGGCTACATCCATTCTTAGACTTCACTCAGGTTTGCTCCTAACAGAACCGATGCGCGTGACAACCAACATTGCTTTTAAATGTTTCAATAAACAGAAATGCTTAGAATTAACCTCGGTTGGATGAACAGATTTTGGTACAGTATTCAGTTTCGTTCTTTATACTTTTGTTTCAGTTACTGTAGTAACAGACGTAAAAATTGGAATGACCTACGTTGCGAATAAGAAAGTTTGTTATCTATCCGAAAGGGTCACGTATTTGAATGGTGGTGGTAATTTTTAGTGCAGTATCATCGATAAAAGGCAGCTGGTAATATTTTCCGGAAAATGACCCTCTAGTTCAATGGTTCCTAAGCTAGGGACAATTATTCCCGGCGGCGGGGGGGGGGGGGGGGGGGAGGGGGGGGGTTCGATTTCGAACTAAAGCCGGCCGCTGTGACCGAGCCGGTTCTAGGTGCTTCAGTCCGGGACCGCGCGACTGCTACGGCCGTAGGTTCGAATTCTGCCTTGGGCATGGATGTGTGTGATGTCCTTAGGTTAGTTAGGTTTAAGCAGTTCAAAGTTCTAGGGGACTGATGACCTCAGTAGTTAAGTCCCATAGTGCTCAGAGCCGTTTTTTGCGAACTAAATTATTTTTAAATGGACGGTATTATTATCTCTGTTTCGTAATGCTGTATTATTGATTACAAAGGTTACCACTAACTACACTTTTTTTCAAATGCTATTCTGAACACTGGACGCAAAGTGGTGGAGGTTACAGCTTGTGAAGCGAATGTACGAACGTCTGTTTCACGTTATGCAGGGTCTATACACATACTTGTACATTCTACCATACGTCAGTAACAGTAAAATTGTGACATATACGTCACGTATGCTCAAACATCTCAAAATGTCTTCTTGTAGTTGAAAGTAGCTCCCACACAACACGATAAAACGTTTCATTATCCATTTCGCAACAATACAGGAACAAATTGACAGTACAACTCAACAGTAACTATGGAATATCTGAAGTCTTCCAATTTTCTGTTATTCCAGAAGTAAGGAGACACAATCAAGTCATTCACAAACAATAAATATAATGCAAAAATTTGAGAGTAGTTGATTTTAAATGGAGGTGCAGGGTGTCGATAGGGAGAGGAGTGTTACAGAGGAAGTACGTTACGTAACAATTGTCTGTTCTCAATGTGGACAGTTAACTTTTTTTCTGAGGAGTTGTGGGCAGTACTTGCGATGCCCTGAGAACTGCTTCGTTATTTTATAAAAATAAGCTGTTAGTAGTAAGCAATACCACTGTTGCAATCAGTCATTAATTCGTGGTTTGTTCAAAGAAAATTCATTGTGATTCTAAAGTTTAGTTAGGCGAGAATGTTGATGATAGAGTTCGGGGGAAGGAGGGAGGGGTCGTTGGATAGTGCTGGTTAATATCTGATTGCAGTCTGTGGCCAAGGTCTCAGAAAAGTTAGGAACCAATGCTCTAGTCTATCGCCCTTAGTTCTCAGCTACGCGTGAATGCTACTGAGGACCAGATGACTTGTTACAGTCATTTGCCAATGCATGGTTATTGTAGTCACTTATCAGTCCACTTTATGTGACTCGCGCATTACTCATAATTAAAATGCAAGCTGTGAATTCTGGATTTTCCGCTCTGAATAATGCATGTATGGACTGGCTGATGTACTAGAGAACTTAAAGCACTACAGCTGAGATCAACACCGCAGTGAGTAGAATAAATACAAATGCAAACGCAACCAGTTATAAAGCGAGCAATGAATTTCAAAAGGCAGAAAGCATGTACATCTTCGCACTGAACAATCTCACCACACGTAAAGTGGCCCACAGCTCAAACCCTTAATTATAGTTCCAGCCAATACTATCTCCTGTACATAATTGGGATAAATAGAAAAACAAATGAAAAACCTTTCACCACACAGTCAAATTAATTTATGATAGTGATTATAATGTAAACAGTGATAACAGTAGTACCACTTGGGACCAGATAATTTGAACCAAATTTGATCTCATACAGAAACAATTGCAGTGCCTACAGTGGAATAGCAATACAAACTAAGAACCAACAACATTGCTATTGCTACCAGTACTACTAGTAATAACGATAAAAATAATGGTAACACTAATAGTGACTCTAAACAGTACTTTTTTAAACATAACTAAGGTAAAATTACCTCGCAGTGAGTTCTAAGGAAGAGAATTGCAGGTAGACTGTCTCAACTAGGAATCAGTGCTATGTGAAAGGTGCGGTGGTGAAGGAGGGTAAGCATTTGTGATGGGGTGAATGGTGCGCTAATTGACAAGGGCAACAGTTTTAGTGACATGGAGTGTGTATGCACTGATTGTAACTAAGTTCTTTATTACCCGAAGATGATCATTTCCCCTAGTGACACATCATGTATGTACATTGCTTGGCACGTGCTACCTGTTGTAATTATGTTTGCGAGGGACTCTCATAAAAAATATTTATTCTCCTTGAGTAGTTAATTGTTTATTTGCTTGCGGTCGCATGTCGTGGTACACAAGTCCACGCTCCACAGTATCATAGTCCCAAGCGACTGGTATGAAGCTCAGATGACTTTTGTATATGAGAAGGGAAAAAGAATGGACCTGCAATATTATGTACCCATATCCTTAACATCCGTTTGCTGCAGAATTCTTGAACGATTTCTCAGTTCGAATATAATAAATTTCCTTGAGATGGAAGAGCTTCTGTCCACAAATTATAGCGGATTTACAAAGAATCGTTTGCGTCAAACTCGGCTTACCATTTTCTGAAATGATACCTTGTCGATAATGAATGAAGAGCAACAGCCAGATTCCACATTCGTAACGGTGCCCCACTCCATACCTTTGACGAAAGTGCGAGCGCAGGGAATAGACTCATAGATATTTGAGTTGCTCCAAGACTTCTTAAGTAATAGGACCCTGTATGTTGTCCTCTACTGAGATTGTGTTAATGAGTGGTGTACGAAGTACCAGAGTGATTGCCTGTGACTTCAGTATCATCATGAGAAAAATGTTATTTCAGATATGACAGTATCCAACTTTTTACACAGATTTCGTGCAACACGGTCTGTGGTCGAAAAGCCAAGCAGTGGACGTCCAAGAACAGCCACCGACGAGGTGACTGCAGCAGTGATTGTGGTATCGTTTGCGAAAAGTCCACATGGCAGTATGCGCCGGTTATCAGCAATATTCATTTGTGAGTCAACGTTCAATATTACCTGTGTTGTACACCCACCAGTGGCACCCGTACAAGTTACAGTTACAGTTACAACATTATCTCTCGTAGTATATCCCTTATCGGCTGGTATAGTTTACGGAATGGGCTCTGGATCAGTGTAACAGGAACCAAAAACTTCGTACGAGAAGTGTTCCAGTGACGAAGCAGATTTTTATGTAGAAGGAGAAGAAAACAAACAATCATCGGTACTGGACAAATGCAAACCCCTCGTGTGTGGATCCCTGTAAAGGTGCTGGTGGTGAAAAGTGATTGTTTGGTGTGTGATTTGGGTAACAAGAATCATGGGTCTGGTGTTTATTGATGGAATCTTAAATGGGGAGAGGTGCTTCAACATGCTCAGTGATCATGAGCTTCCAACGCTGTTGAATCCGAGGGCGATTTCCCAAGCTTCGTCCAACAAGACGGTGCGCTTCCCCACTAGGCAACTGAAGTCAAAGTTTCTGGATCAAGGGTTTGAAGGTCACTGGATAGATAGAAGTGATCCTGTCGAATGGCCACCATGGTAGCCTGAAACACCTCCTGAATTTTATACATGGGGACATTTAAATCAATTGTGTATAAGGTAAAAATCAACAATATAGCCCTTATTTGCCGGCGTGTTCAGAACATGCCTCTGTTGATCCACAGATCCTGCGACGTGTGCAGCAGGGCTGACAAAAAGAATCCGATTATGTGCCCAGCGCAACAGAGGTCTTGTTGAGCATATGCTGTAATGCCGACTCTGACAAGTGTCCTAAACTGTAAAAGGTCATAAGTCCTACACATATAAAGATATCTTAAAACAAATTTGGCATGTGTATTCCCGAGGAAGAATCAGGTCAGAATCATGTGTCACATGACCCCCTTCCCCTTTGAAACATATTACCCAAATCCCAGATGACGGATTTCAAGATGACTTCTGGTGTCACCATAGCTTCTGTAAATTGTGTCTCCACAGAGACCCCACACCAGACGCCATTACGATTCCTCACATCGTTTGACTTTTATAGGAGTGTATCCAGCCTTTGCCAACGGCCTTGCCGCAGTGGTAACACCGGTTCCCGTCGGATCACCGAAGTTAAGCACCCACTTAGGTGGGTGACCATCGTCTGCCGAGCTCTGTTGGCAAGCGGAGTACACTCGGCCCTTGTGAGACAAACTGAGGAGCTACTTGATTGAGAAGTAGCGGTTCCGGTCTCGGAAACTGACATACGGCCGGGAGAGCGGTGTGCTGACCACATGCCCCTCCATACTCACATCCGGTGACGCCTATGGGATGAGGATGACACGGCGGCCGGTCAGTACCGTTTGGCCTTCATGGTCTGTTCGGGAGGAGTTTAGTTGTAATTTTTGTATCCAAACTTTTGCCTCACCCTCTAGGCTATGAAAAAGCTTTCGACAATGTCAGCAGACATCGATTGGGGTATGTTATGGGAAAAATAGGCTTCCCAACGCATCTAATTAACTCTGCAAAAGTTCTTTACAGAGACACAAAAACTGTAGTCGAAGACGGAGATAACTTGTCTAAACGATTAACAAGAAAACAGGAAGTTAGACTACGATATGGCCTGTCTCCAATTTTATTCAACAACTACATAGATGATGTAGTCTGGGTTTGGAAACAAAATATCACATAGGCTTAAAGACCAATAGTATACTATACGCAGATGATCAAATAATAAAACAGGAAAATCTTCAATGAACCGTTCATATCCTTCGTTTGTTAGCTTCTAAATACACTCCTGGAAATTGAAATAAGAACACCGTGAATTCATTGTCCCAGGAAGGGGAAACTTTATTGACACATTCCTGGGGTCAGATACATCACATGATCACACTGACAGAACCACAGGCACATAGACACAGGCAACAGAGCATGCACAATGTCGGCACTAGTACAGTGTATATCCACCTTTCGCATCAATGCAGGCTGCTATTCTCCCATGGAGACGATCGTAGAGATGCTGGATGTAGTCCTGTGGAACGGCTTGCCATGCCATTTCCACCTGGCGCCTCAGTTGGACCAGCGTTCGTGCTGGACGTGCAGACCGCGTGAGACGACGCTTCATCCAGTCCCAAACATGCTCAATGGGGGACAGATCCGGAGATCTTGCTGGCCAGGGTAGTTGACTTACACCTTCTAGAGCACGTTGGGTGGCACGGGATACATGCGGACGTGCATTGTCCTGTTGGAACAGCAAGTTCCCTTGCCGGTCTAGGAATGGTAGAACGATGGGTTCGATGACGGTTTGGATGTACCGTGCACTATTCAGTGTCCCCTCGACGATCACCAGTGGTGTACGGCCAGTGTAGGAGATCGCTCCCCACATCATGATGCCGGGTGTTGGCCCTGTGTGCCTCGGTCGTATGCAGTCCTGATTGTGGCGCTCACCTGCACGGCGCCAAACACGCATACGACCATCATTGGCACCAAGGCAGAAGCGACTCTCATCGCTGAAGACGACACGTCTCCATTCGTCCCTCCATTCACGCCTGTCGCGACACTACTGGAGGCGGGCTGCACGATGTTGGGGCGTGAGCGGAAGACGGCCTAACGGTGTGCGGGACCGTAGCCCAGCTTCATGGAGACGGTTGCGAATGGTCCTCGCCGATACCCCAGGAGCAACAGTGTCCGTAATTTGCTGGGAAGTGGCGGTGCGGTCCCCTACGGCACTGCGTAGGATCCTACGGTCTTGGCGTGCATCCGTGCGTCGCTGCGGTCCGGTCCCAGGTCGACGGGCACGTGCACCTTCCGCCGACCACTGGCGACAACATCGATGTACTGTGGAGACCTCACGCCCCACGTGTTGAGCAATTCGGCGGTACGTCCACCCGGCCTCCCGCATGCCCACTATACGCCCTCGCTCAAAGTCCGTCAACTGCACATACGGTTCACGTCCACGCTGTCGCGGCATGCTACCAGTGTTAAAGACTGCGATGGAGCTCCGTATGCCACGGCAAACTGGCTGACACTGACGGCGGCGGTGCACAAATGCTGCGCAGCTAGCGCCATTCGACGGCCAACACCGCGGTTCCTGGTGTGTCCGCTGTGCCGTGCGTGTGATCATTGCTTGTACAGCCCTCTCGCAGTGTCCGGAGCAAGTATGGTGGGTCTGACACACCGGTGTCAATGTGTTCTTTTTTCCATTTCCAGGAGTGTATAATAAGAACATCACCATTAATTAATCAGGTTATGGAATTCAAGGCAAAATCGCCTAGCACATCTGAACTTATATTAAATAATGTAATACTGGAACCAGTAACGCACTTTCAGTACGTTGGCTGTGGCGCAGGACGAAATTTTTTCAATGAAATTTATGACTAGGTCAATGAAATTTATAACAAGGTTTTCAAATTTAACGCACTTTATGGAACAGTTAGAAATAAACTACGTAAAGTCACGTAAGACACACAGATGGAGTTCTACAGTACCTGGTATTCTCTATGGATCTGAAAGCTGATTTCCCACGCAAAAGGATACGAGCAGGGTCCAAACTACAGAAATGAGATTTCTCTGTAGTGTTAGTGGGTGCACAAGAGAAGATCACTTCAGAAACGAAGACATTGAAAATGAATTACAAGTTGATTCAATTCACAGGAAAAAAGATAGAAGTAGATTACGGGAACATGTGGATAGACTGCATAAAAAAGTTTTAAAGCAAATTCTTGACTACAAATGTAGAGGAACAAGACGTAGGGAGAAAACCACGGAGGATATGGCTTGCCCTTGTTGATGAGAACAGGTAAAACCTCATAATCCATGAAGGGAAGGGAAGTAAAGGAAAACAAACGTTACCAGAAGAAAAAGCAGTAATAGATGACAGACGAAAACTCCGTGACAAATCTGTGATGGAACATGAAACCTTTAGATTCGTAGTCTGGTACGTGATCACTGAGCCAGCAAGCCACATAAATTCTGTTCTACAGGGAATGGAGAAAAGTAGGGACGCACAACAGACGTAACCCATTACCATGTCTAATATGGCGGAGGAAAACCGTTGACATTAAAAACGGCTTCCAGTCGTCTCGGAATGGGTAAATACAGGTTATGTAGAGAGAAGCAGAGACTGGAATACATCCAGAAAATAATTGAGGGTGTAGGTTTGCAAGTGCTACTCTAAGATGAACACGCTGGCAGTGCAGGGGAACTCGTGGTGGGCCGTGTCAAACCAATCAGAAGACTGATGACTTAAAAAAATGGTTTTCAAGAGAATCTTATATCAGTCTTCTCGCAAAATAGTGAAACATTCAGGTAACAACTATAAAGATGGATAGTGATCACTCACTGTTCTCTCCATAGTCTACCACAAAAGTTCAATAACATTGAGATCTGATTTCTGTGATGGCAAGGCCAATTCATTCTAGTGCTCACAAAAACATTCCTGGGTGATGCGAGCTGTGTGAATAGGAGCCCTGTTGTCTTGGAACACAGCATCTCCGTTGGGGAACAAATATTGTACCACGCAACGGACTGTTCTGAAAATGAATGACACATGCAAAGTATTCATGATAGTGCACAGGTGCCGTTCGTGGTCAAATACATCAGCTCGGCTAACATCTGCACTTATGTTCGAGCGTGCATTCATCGCGGTGTTTCCATATGTTAGTCCAGCCTCTGTACTTCGATTACATTAACTTTTTGTACTAGTCACTCAGTGAGTCGAGTGGTAGGGAACAGCCACCAGCCTATCGTAGTGTCTTCTTCGTGCCCCACGTGCTTGTTGTGTTGTCTGGCTTCTAGGTACATGCTTGCACGCCAGCAACGTTACCTCCATGTGCTCTCCTCTCTTCCCCCCTCAACGCCAATTGCAATTCCTCATTGCTTTATTCGAGCTATAGCAACCATTTCCACTATTCAACAAATCAGCAACTAAAGACCTCGATAACATGCTACGTTTCCCTACCAAGAAATCCTCCATTCCGTCACAAATTTTGTTCGAAGCCTCATATGATAGTCTTTCAGTAATAAACGTCGGTATGGTGTCGAGGTAATTGCTTTCAGAAGTCACTAAAATATATATTGCAATCACCTAATTGACTTGATCCATCTTTTATAGGAAGTTATGTCAGAAAAACGTGAGCCAGGTTTAGCATGATGCACGTTACCTTAATCAGGTTGGTTGGCATAGAAGATGACATTCTCTTTGAGCTCTGGAAACCGTGTTATAAGATACATCCAAGGACAGACGCCAATGAAAGTAATTGGCAGTTTTGTGGGGTCACTTCTGCACCGCTTCTGGTAAACGGGCGACCACCAAAGTAAGTGTAGAAAAAATTCTAACATGTTGTATTAATTGCCACATTGGCTCATCATTTCTTCTTGACAACGCAGATTATTATTATTTACTTAAATGTGAACTTAGTTTTATTAATTTTTTGTCATTCTAGAAAAAGTGCTGTACTGTTTTTTGTCATTGAAAAGCTTCTATATTTATTTGTTTATGCGTTTAATTCACACGGAAAGATTAGATCCTTCAGGATCTCTCTTACAATCCTACAGGCATTGGTAAGTGTAGTACAGCAAAAAATCCGTAATATTACTATTATTGATAATAATACAGGCAATTTAAGATTTATCTTATTAACAACATGTTAAGCAGTTTCCTGATTACGTTCTTGCCGAATGCGAGTAATATTTTGAAACAGGCGATCGGTGACCTTACTCAGTCGATAATCGCTTGCACTTACATAGATCAAGTTGGTGGTAAACCACCTAGAAGCAGAACCAGTAAGATGCCTTGCAGCACAATTTATTCTTTGCTCTCTGTTGGCCCTCACTGGCCTGTAAGGTTAAATGAAAAGCTTGATTTGAAGTAGATGATCGATTACTTCAATCACTACATGTTCGCTTGCGCTTGTCGTAGCTTACACGCAGCAAGTGGTCCGCTGGTGTCATCAGAAGGCAGCTAGCGAGGAAATGTCGTGCGGGCAGCGGCAGCGGCAGGGGCGCCGCAGGGGCAGCCAGTGTCCGGCTTGGCGTGACATAACGCGGTTAGGGCCCTGCGGGCCGTAATAACGTCGTTAGCATGCGCCGGCCTGAATGTCAGCAATGTCTCTCTGCACAGTCCGTCCTTGGGCTACCCGCGTCCATCAACACTCCGCGCCCGGAAAGGTCAGTAGCGGCGTTCGCTGCTCTTTGGTGTCGCAGTCTGTCCGAACGAGCTTCCCTGAAGGCGGAACGAATGGCAGACGCAAAGAGCTCAGAGCTGTGGCCAACACCTTGCGTGTAAACCGACCAACAGGCTTTGGGCTGTGGGATATTAAACTTCCGAGCCTAGTCTCATTACTCTCTGTAACTGGGACAGATGATTTTAATTGCACTTCTCCAAATAATTGCACTCCGCCTGGAAATGTCGATCGCACTCCGCCAGCAACTGTCAGTTCTAATTTAGTGTACTGTTCTACAATACTGTTCCAAACACACGAGCAGTACTCAAGAATGTGCGCCATTTGGGTCCTGTATGCACTCTGTTTTACGGTTGAACGACACTTTCCTAAAATTCTCCCAGTAAATTGAAGGCGAACATGTCACCTTCCCTGCTATTGTCCTTACGTGCTCATTCCATTTCATCTCACTTCGCAACTTTACGACCAGACATTTAATCGACATAACTATGTCAAGCAGGGCACTAGTAATGCTCTATTCGAACATTACAATCGTTTTTCTCAGCTCACCTATATTAACGTACGTTTAGAGCAAGATGCCGTTTCTCAGTCTAGTTATAAATTTTGTTAAGTCATCTTGTATTCTCCTATAGCGACACCTCAATATCATCAACATACAATCGCAGATACATACAATCGCACATTACCGCTCACTCTCTCCGTCAGATTATTTATGTATATAGGGAGTAAAAGCGGTCCTATCATATTTCCCTGGGGCACTTCTTGTCTCTGAAGAACAGAGATTTCGCGTGTGTATTCCTGAGAAAGAGGCAGCTCGAAGTGATGTGTCACATGATCCTCTTTCCAGCTGAAATAATAACCCAAATGCAAGACGGTGGTTTAAAGGCTGTCGCCAGAGCCCCTGTAAATAGTGTCCCCACCTACAGACACCCCATATCAGTCGCCATTATGATTCTTCACATCGGTCGACTTCTGTAGAGATGCCTCACCCTGTAGAAACACTATATGCGTATCTAAATTAAATTATTTCCTTTTCATTATCAGTGGTTTTACACTAAAAATACTATCAGTGCAGGCTCATCCCTTTCTGAACTATATTTGTTCTTCTAATAATACTGGTCTTAATTAGGACACATTCTTTTAATGTAGATTTTATAGCCTGTGTTAACTAGTTTAATTGTTCAATGATTATTTGGTTAACCTCTGTTGTCTTTCTTGAATGTGGAGAAAATTTTAGCCACATTTCACTCCTCGGATACATTACCAGCAATCCAACATAGGATAATGAGATGTAGCATACGTCTCTTTAATGCAAGACTTCCGTATTTAAACAATTGGGCCTTTATTCCACCTATCCCAGTCGCTACATTGCCCTTCAGTTTTTGCACTGCTGCATCTGATCCATTAATTTCAATGAGGTCTTGGTTTATGTATACTGAGCAGTTTTTACAGTATTCTTCCGCTGTTGAACTGTCAGTCCCAGAGATTTCTATAAAGCTCTTCCTAACGTTCTGGAGTTATTACACTTCCAAGAGTACCATATCTAGTAAAGTACTGCGGTGTAGAAAACAACATTCGGGTTGATGGTAGTTTAGGATTTTTTGACATAATTTATTACATATGACAACTGACGCCTCGTATGGCCTGTGAAGCAACTTAAACGTCTTGGATCCTGGGTTCGTTCCCAGCACTGCTCAAATTCTTAATAGAAATCACAGGCAGTAGCGTCCGAAGACTTTTGGTAACAGGAGGCACTCTCGTTCTGCCAACGAGCTTGTCAAAAGAGGGCGGAGGAGAGGACAAAGTTTCACTACATCATCTTGCCCCCGATGTGGCAAATTACTTATAAAAGGTGCAAGAATCACAATTATCAACGGAATGAGGATGCAGAATGCAATGGAAACCACTACAATAAAGGCACGTAATGTGTATTTGCAGGACATGTGGTCTGTAACTGAAAAAGTGCAACAGTGATATCTCCATTGACTGAAGATTCCGAATTAGTCGCTCTTTCGGAACTCTGGAAGGAGACTGACCAGGAGGAGGTGACCGAGAGAGCAAGACTCAACATACTACGAATCGGGGAGTGGATTCCGATAGTATGAATGTGGTTGGAAAGCTAGAAAACTTGAAAAGGGAATGGAAAGGCTGAGTCTAGATGTATTGGGGACCAGTAAAGTGAAACGACAGGAAGATATGCATCTATGGTCGGACGGATAAAGGGTAATATTAAACGCAGACATAAATGGTGTAAGAAGATATGAGTCGCAGATGAATACGAAAGATGCTGTGCAATTAGCTTAGCAGCTCATTCATCAAAGTTGCTAACAAGAATAATATACAGAAAAACTGAAAAGAAATTTGAGGATATACTAGATGAGAATCAGACTGGCTTAATGAAAGGTGAAATCATCAGGCAGGCAGTTCTTACGTCACACTTGACAATGGATGCATGCGTAAGAAAATCCTCAGCTTGGTCCTCTAATCGTTCCAGACAGAAAGTTGTCTTACCAGACAGACAGACGAAGATCAAAGTATTCCTATTAAGGTTTCGTTTATGGAGATACGGAACTCTAAAAAGAAAAGACATCATCGCTCAAACCAGTTGAAGGACTGATGACTCAAAAAAATTAAAAATAGCCACTCACCGTCATCAGTTCTGAGAGTATCGAAACGTCAACTTTAGTCCGTCGTTGCTAAAATTGCGAAGATAAATAGGGAACCTTATTTCGTAATGTCAAAATATTCACCAACAATGAGCGACTAGTGAAGCGATAATTCGGTTGAACCACTGGGCACTACGCGTAACAGATGACCTGTTGCGGTAAGCGGTCGTTATCGCTGCCTGCAAACGAATTTCGAATAATGTTGTGCATACATTTGTTTTACAACATAATATATCTTCCTGTCTATGATGTTATTTACTGCAGATTCTATTTTAAAATCTTCTTGATTAATGTTCAGTTATCTAATAGTTATACTACTATAATCCTATTTGTTTCTACCCTTTAGGAAATTTCATTTACCCTCGGGGGTAAGCATCCCTAGGTTTTGATGCATTGACCAACAGGGTGAGATATCTGAAATATGAATACCTTTTTCCGCAGCCTGTAGCAAGATGACCAAATCTTCATGAATAATTGCGCCGTAGAAGATGGCTCTGTTCAGTTCACACTAGAGGGACCTGTTGGCAAAGGTAAACCCTATTTTCAGCTGAATTATCGTCTAATACGAGCAAAGAATTCTACTTGATGTATTACAGACACGATGGTCATTATCGTTATCATAAAGCATTATAAACATACTGGAAAAAATTACTCCCCCCCATTCTTCCCCCCCCCCCCCCCACCCCAGAAAACATCACGCTAATGCTGTTTAACACCTCAACTAGCATTGGAAATAGCCTTAATTTGGTGAAGAAGAGAATCCACAAGTTTCTTCAGGTATGCCTTAACCATCTAAAGCCGCTCATTGGATTTTAGGACCCGAAGAGTACGAAATTGCTCTTTCAGACAGTCCGAGATATTTCTATGGGATTGTGATTGAGTGCCCGCCAAACCAGGAGCGTATGCGTGCAGCCCTGAGAACACGGGTGTGTCCACAGTATACTCATCACGATGATGAAGAAAGGGTAATACTTTGCCACCGAGAATATTGAAATAATTATTCTGGTTCATGTACAGCGGACTAAGTGAGTGGACCCAACTCACAATATGAAAAACATCTCCAAACGTCACAGAACCACCTCCGGAATGAACTACACCTTCAACACACTGCAAGTTAAACGCATCCTCAGTGCTCGTCGAATCTAAAGACGCCATAGACGTCCGTTGCAAGTAGTTCTCTTCGCAATTGCTTAACATGTATAAGAGTCGGCTGTACATGCTATTCTCCTTCTATCCCTCTCTGTCCTCCTCCTCTCCCCTCTCTCTGTCCATCTTCTCTCCTTCTTTCTGTGCCTCTCTTTCTTTCCTCTGCCTACATCCATTTCTCCCCCCCCCCACTTACCCTCTCTGTACATCTCCTCCCCCCCCTCTCTCTCTGACCTTGAGCCTTGTTTATTCTTATTGTAAACTAAACCTTGACTAGAAATAAGTCAATTAAATCAAATGGATAAATCGTTTGGGATCATTGCTATATGGGGTATGACAGAGACCTATCGAGCTACCTGATCTGTGAGGGTAGTAGCGCCAATGACAGTATTTCCCATAGTTTTAACATGCGAACCCGAAGGATTACAAAGCTCCGGACGGTTCAGATTCCGTAGTAGTTTTCTAATCATAAGTTGACAAGCCGTAAACACATCTTTACTGTACTTTGTTGAAGCCGACGGCGAGGAAGAAAACAAAACAGCATAAAATGAAATGATAATTAAATAAAAATCCTAAGCTGTCGACAGGGGTTGATATACATCAACGGAGACAGTTGAAAATGTGTGCCCCGATCGGGACTCGAACCCGGGATCTCCTGTTTACATGGAAGACGGCCTATCCACCTTAGCCACCGAGGGCACAGAGGATAGTGCGACTGCAGGGATTTATCCCTTGCACGCTCCCCGTGAGAACCACCTCCCCAACTAAATGTTCACACATTACATTCGTAGTGCCCCTACCTATTACACTAATTATCCGCGGCAGACAATCTTACCGAGTCCCGTAGGTGTTCGGGCAATGCGTGTGCATCCGCACAAAAGAAGAAGGTCAATGGCCTGTTAGCCTTAACTATATGAAAATTGTATCTGTTCTTTCTGACACGTCCTCTGTGCCTTCGGTGGCTCAGATGGATAGAGTGTCTGCCTTGTAAGCAGAAGATCCCGGGTTCGAGTCCCGGTCGGGGCACACATTTTCAACTGTGCCCGTTGAGGTATATCAACGCCTGTAGACAGCTTAGGGTCTTGATTCAATTATCATTTCGTTTTAGAGAGCTGCATGGTCACCGATGGTATCTGCTCATTCGGACATGTCCGAAAGAACAGATACCATATTCATAAAACAGCATACTGTCGCGTACACAGTGTTTCTTTAAAATAGAGTGTACGTGTAAGTAACAGTTTATCTAGTGGCCTAAACGCCCTGCTATCGTAGCTTCAAACGGTGAGGAAGAAAATAAAACTGTGCATTATCATGGCACGACACTTTCTTTCTCGCAGTAGATTTTAACGGGAAATCTGTACATTGTTGCTAAAAAAAATTTGTAACGTATTACTGTCTGAATGCTTATCAGAGTACCGTGTAAAAATACGAAGTGAATCAATCAAGACGTTTTCTGCTAACAACGGTTCCTTATTACATACACTCCTGGAAATGGGAAAAAGAACACATTGACACCGGTGTGACAGACCCACCATACTTGCTCCGGACACTGCGAGAGGGCTGTACAAGCAATGATCACACGCACGGCACAGCGGACACACCAGGAACCGCGGTGTTGGCCGTCGAATGGCGCTAGCTGCGCAGCATTTGTGCACCGCCGCCGTCAGTGTCAGCCAGTTTGCCGTGGCATACGGAGCTCCATCGCAGTCTTTAACACTGGTAGCATGCCGCGACAGCGTGGACGTGAACCGTATGTGCAGTTGACGGACTTTGAGCGAGGGCGTATAGTGGGCATGCGGGAGGCCGGGTGGACGTACCGCCGAATTGCTCAACACGTGGGGCGTGAGGTCTCCACAGTACATCGATGTTGTCGCCAGTGGTCGGCGGAAGGTGCACGTGCCCGTCGACCTGGGACCGGACCGCAGCGACGCACGGATGCACGCCAAGACCGTAGGATCCTACGCAGTGCCGTAGGGGACCGCACCGCCACTTCCCAGCAAATTAGGGACACTGTTGCTCCTGGGGTATCGGCGAGGACCATTCGCAACCGTCTCCATGAAGCTGGGCTACGGTCCCGCACACCGTTAGGCCGTCTTCCGCTCACGCTCCAAAATCGTGCAGCCCGCCTCCAGTGGTGTCGCGACAGGCGTGAATGGAGGGACGAATGGAGACGTGTCGTCTTCAGCGATGAGAGTCGCTTCTGCCTTGGTGCCAATGATGGTCGTATGCGTGTTTGGCGCCGTGCAGGTGAGCGCCACAATCAGGACTGCAAACGACCGAGGCACAGAGGGCCAACACCCGGCATCATGGTGTGGGGAGCGATCTCCTACACTGGCCGTACACCACTGGTGATCGTCGAGGGGACACTGAATAGTGCACGGTACATCCAAACCGTCATCGAACCCATCGTTCTACCATTCCTAGACCGGCAAGGGAACTTGCTGTTCCAACAGGACAATGCACGTCCGCATGTATCCCGTGCCACCCAACGTGCTCTAGAAGGTGTAAGTCAACTACCCTGGCCAGCAAGATCTCCGGATCTGTCCCCCATTGAGCATGTTTGGGACTGGATGAAGCGTCGTCTCACGCGGTCTGCACGTCCAGCACGAACGCTGGTCCAACTGAGGCGCCAGCTGGAAATGGCATGGCAAGCCGTTCCACAGGACTACATCCAGCATCTCTACGATCGTCTCCATGGGAGAATAGCAGCCTGCATTGCTGCGAAAGGTGGATATACACTGTACTAGTGCCGACATTGTGCATGCTCTGTTGCCTGTGTCTATGTGCCTGTGGTTCTGTCAGTGTGATCATGTGATGTATCTGACCCCAGGAATGTGTCAATAAAGTTTCCCCTTCCTGGGACAATGAATTCACGGTGTTCTTATTTCAATTTCCAGGAGTGTATTAGGTACGTATTTATCTACTATGTATAATGAAAATAGGAAGTAAATCGCTGAAGAACATTTCGAGATTTTTGCCAGCAACATTTCCCTATTACACATTGTGTATGTATTTGTATAGTATAAATATTAATTTGTATATTACAAATGTTTAAATAAATTTATCCTGTGTCGGTCAGAATATATATCACAGTATCACGTAATAATTTGAAGTAATCCTTTCAATAACTTTTCCTCTTTATATTCTAATGTTATTGTGGTCTTCAATCCGAAGACTGGTTTGATGCTACTCTCAATGCTACTCTATCTTGGACGAGCCTCTTTCTCTCCGAGTAACTACTGCAATCTCTATCGTTCTGAATCTCCTTGCTGTATTCATCTCTTGACCTCCCTCGACGATGTTAACCCCCCACACTTCCCTCCAACACTAAATTGGTGATTCCTTGATGTCTTAGAACGTGTCCTGTCAACGAATCCCTTCTTTTGGTCAAGTTGTGCCACAAATTTGTTTTTGTTTCTTCTCCCTGTACTTTAATTCTTACTCCAAAATTTTTTGGTGTCCCTTACTTCTTGTTCAATGTACATAGCCTACGATCCTGTCCCACTGCTTTTTAAACCACTGCTTCCCTTTCACGCCTCTCGACTATTAACTGACGTATGGTTTCTGTACAGCTACCTTCAGTGTTTCAAAGAGATCATTCCAGTCAACATTGACAAAGGCGTTCTCTAAGTCCACAAATGCTACACATGTTGGTTTGCCTTTTCTTAACCCATCTTCGAAGGTAATTAATGGTCAGTATTGCCTCGCCTCCGGAATCCAAACTGATCTTCGCCGAGATCTGCTTCTACCAATTTTTCCATTCTTTTGTAAAGAATTCGTGATGGTATTATGAAACCATGACTTATTAAACTGATTTTTCAATATTTTACGTCTCTGTATAGTAGTATAAATGGTCATAGTTGCATTTGTGTAATTTTGTATGAACCACAAGTATTTTGCTAGACAAGTTCGAAATGACATGAAACAGATTGATACATCTCCTCAATGTTGGAAGTACAGAAGTGTACCTGTGCTGTTTTGCAGCAATCCATTTAATATCCAGTGGCCGAAACGCGCCAGGAAAATATTTGTATTGTAGACAAATAAGTGGATTGTGTAACTTCACACTCTGTGTTACAGGGCTGCGAGTACTGCATCATTGCTTGCCGTCGTGTCGAACAGTTCAATATGATACGCCAACAAACCTGGCTAATTCATGCATAGTGTGGACATGGGTACGTCCGAAGTTGATAGCACCTTTCTGCCATTGGGTCACGTGTTCATATCACGCCGTCTTGCAGCGCTGACACCATACAACCAACTCGCAGGCACCGTTTCGCTGCCATGTCTTTCGTGAGTGGTGGACAGTCACCGACTTCTACTTCTACTCCTCCTACAGCTCTCAAAAGTGATAACTATAGACGTTTTATTGAGTGACTAATATTTTGTCCGATAAATGTACGTACAGGTGTTAAGTTGATATTTTGTGGCCTAACGATAATCTTGTAAATCGTTACGAGTAGCATGAAAAAGATATCCACTTGATAGCTGTCGGTGTATTTTCTGACACGACTTACAGCTGTGGAGTAGCCTCTACTGCAAAATGTTCACAGTAAATAATCTTAAAAAACCAGTCGCATAATATCAACTAGGTTCGAAATGTTTAAAGCAATTCGGTTACCTACTCACACGTTGATCATTTTCACAATGCGCATCTATGTGATTCGCCGTTCCTACATGTGCTGTACGCAACAGGACAATTAGCGATGGGCCGATAGTTTAGTGGCCAAACAGCGCCTTGAATTATTGTTATGTCCCCCATAGAGCAGGCGTGACTACTATCTATTAATAATTGGGTCAGAACTTGCATGTAATTAGCTTGTTAATTTGTGATAACTGTCGACGTGAAGTACATAGGCATGTCAATACAGCTGCACATGTGTACCGTTGCTGATGTGCCGGTTAAGTTGTTATCGAATCGTTGCGCTCGAGCCTGCATTTCTTTGTGAAAACTGCGTCTTCTGAATTGTTCTTTTCGACATTCCACTGTTCTTCACATCAGTGCCTGAAAACGTTGAGGAACAAGTTGACAAAAAATATGCTCAGAGCACACCCGAAGTTAATATTTGGTAGACATTTTTCCGTAATACAGTTTTGTTCATTACAACCCTCTATTGATGAAAATGATTACTGATGTTGCGAACATGCTTTCTATGGAAGCATACATAAGTACTCACTAGGTATATACTTCAAAAGTCACTTATATTAAACGGTGGAAGTTGCTTAACACCAGTACAGATTTCTTGCTATCTTACTGCAAAACTGTACATATGTCTCTCTGACGAGCACAAACCTCTTAATTTTTTTCTGTGGTCTATTCGTCAAACACCGTGGAGACGGAAAGATGGTTTTTCAGTTTAGGTCACAAGCGCCATTTCTTTAAATTTGCCCTACATAATTTCACGAGAAAAATGTAGCGTGTCTTCCGACGAAATCTTTGTTACATATTTGTGTGAGCTCTACTTATTACGATCCTAGCAGCGTGTGTCAGTTTCATTAATGACTACTGGCAACCTTGCTCGTTAGGAATCCAGTGATTAGAACAGTACTATAACATTCCTCGCGCTAATGCCTTTGTGCTAGGTTACCCTTGAAAGATACTGCGCACTTACCCAGAATAGTACTGTTTTCCATCATATTGTTGTACCACTGATTACTCGATTCGAAATTCTTACCAAAACAAGACTTTGGGAAAAGCCTATTACGTAATGTAAGAGTAGCCACCAGTGACGAAGTAGCTTAATCGTATAAACGTTATTTGAGGATGTCCGTACGTGTGCTAAATTGATTATGTTAATGTGCCTGCTATGTTTTAGCTACAAAAGTGAAATTAAGCTACATTCGAAAGTGTCTTCTTCCAGAGATTTGACACCTGGATTTAAGTTTTTAAAAGCCAAAATTAAAATGTGGTTAAAAGATTTAGTATTTAAGTCATCTCACTTAATACACACATCGAAAAAAGTTTTGCATCACCTCGGTTCCTAGAACTCCTGAAGTCAGACGTTTAATGTGGATATTGAGTCACAGACACAGTCCCTTTGACTGTTCAGAGATGTCACTAAACCCGCCCAAAGATGTAAAACCCCATGCATGAGCAGCGCCTATTAGACGGAGGGGGACCGACAGCCGATTAGTTCCAGTCATTCCAAAAGGAAGGAGTTACACGGCTCGTGTTGTCTGTAGTTCAACAATGCCTAGACGGCCAATACTGCAGTTCGATCACGTCCGCATTGTTACTTTGTGCCAGGAAGGGCTCTCAACAAGGGATCAAAGCGATCTTGTTCGGACATGGAGGAGATACAGAGAGACAGGAACTGCCGATGACATGCCTCGCTCAGGCCGCCCAAGGGCTACTACTGCATGGATGACCGCTACCTACGGATTATGGCTCGGATGAACCCTGACAGCAACGCCACCATGTTGAGTAATACTTTTCGTGCAGCCACAGGACGTCGTGTTACGACTCAAACTGTGCATAATAGGCTGCATGACGCGCAACTTCACTCCCGACATCGAAGGTGAGGTTCATCTTTGCAACCACGACACCATGCAGTGCAGTACAGGTGGCCCCAACAACATGCCAAATGGACCACTCACGATTGGCGTCATGTTCTATTCACATATGAATGTCGCATATGCCTTCAACCAATCGTCAGAGACGTGTTTGGAGGCAACCCGGTCAGGCTGAACGCCTTAGACACACCGTCCAGCGAGTGCAGCAAGGTGGAGGTTACCTGCTGTTTTGGGGTACCATTATGTGGGGCCGAAGTACGCCGCTGGTGGTCATGGACGGCGCCGTAACGGCTGTACGATACGTGAATGCCATCCTCAGACCGATGGTGCAACCATATCGGCAGCATACTGTCGAGGCGTTCGTCTTCATGGACGAAAATTCGCGCCCCCTTCGTGCATATATTGTGAATGACTTCCTTCAGGATAACGACATCGCTCGACTAGAATGGCCAGCATGTTCTCCAGACATGAACCCTATCGAACATGCCTGGGATACATTGAAAAGGGCTAAAGGGATGTTTGTAGACGACGTGACCCAACAACCACTCTAATGGATCCAAGCCGAATAGCTGTTGAGGAGTGGGACAATCTGGACCAACAGTGCCTTGATGGACTTGTGGATGGTATGCCATGACCAATAAAGACATGCATCAATGCAAGGGGATGTGCTACTGGGTATTAGAGGTACCGGTGTGTACAGCACTCTGGACCACCACCTCTGAAGGTCTCACTGTATGGTGGTACAACATGCAATGTGTGGTTTTCATGAGCAATAAAAAGGGCGGAAATGATGTTTAAGTTGATCTCTATCCCAATTTTCTGTATAGATTCCGGAACTGTCGAAATCGAGGTGATGCAAAACGTCTTTTGATGTGTGTACAATTTAAAAAGTTGAAAATTTGTTTAGTCGTGTGAATGAACTTTACGAAATTAGTTTCCAGAGTAAATACGTAATACATGTTTTCTTATACCCATCTTCTATGGGAAACGGGGCAGGGTGGTCAGTACGTGATACTGATAGTAGCACCTTTAGAATCGTGATTTCAAAATTCCCCTTTTCATTGTGCCAGGTTTCGGTGGTACACTACTGCGTCATCTGGCTCTCAGTAAGCAATAATTGTTTCTGAACCATCCATTTTATTCTCACAAAGGTTAAAGTTAAACCGGCTTCTACGGATATCTTCATGTATAAAATACACGCTGTGCACCAATTGTACCAGTTGCTGTTTCATGTGTATAGCTAGCCCTCCATATACGAATAGATCTGCAGACGCCGATTTAATTTGATTAATGGCAGGATTGATTGTTGACATAGATTCAATTCTTGCCTATTGAGGGCCTGATGACAGTACAGTGTAGTACCGAAACCGGTCGCACTGAATCAAGAAATTTTGAAAGCACACGATTGAAGGTGCTATCATTAAACCTTAAGTGTTTATATCAGTTCATGTTATGTCGATGGCCAGGCGCCATCGAGGTTTGCCCGTGGTGACCGTTGAAAAATGTACGCACATGTTTGTGATGCACGTTGGAACTAACGCATTTGACGCTAAGAAAACCTTCCTTAAAATTGATGATGTTAATTCACGACTTGAAGATTATCATTTCATCGCGCAGCTTTGGTGGTCCTGCGATGCCGTTTGGTAAACAGATCATAAAATCTATTGTGAAAATATGTTTAATTAATATGAAGGATTTTGAATCTGTTGTTCTATGCTGTCTTTTCTCTGTCAAGATCATTTTCTGCATTTCTTGCTAAAGTTGAGAAATTCTTTAGTGGTGCAATTTAGAAGACTGCTTATAAATCATACTACTCGGCTCCTCCTCATCTATGGTGATATGTCTTTTATATATACTAAGATGGTATCTGTTCTTTTATATATATATATATATATATATATATATATATATATATATATATATATATATATATATAGTTAAGGCTCACCAGCCACTTGCCATCTTCTTCTTCTGTGCGAATGCACAAACAGTGCCCGAACTGTTACGGGAATCGGCAACGCGCCGCGAGTATTGAGTATAATGGGCGGGGCACTACGAATGTAGTGCGGGACAATACGTTGAGAATTTGGGTTTCGCAGTCGCGCTGTCCTCTGTGTGCTCGGTGGCTCGGATGGATAGAGCGTCTGCCATGTAAGCAGGAGATCCCGGGTTCGAGTCCCGGTCGGGGCACACATTTTCATCTGTCCCCGTTGACGTATGTCAACGCCTGTAAGCAGCTAAGGGTCTTCATTTCATTGATATATCTTTTAAACTGTGGAAAAATTACTTTCGAAACCTTCGGCATACGTCTCTACGAGAATTAGTATTACCTGAAGATAATGTATATTATATTTAAGTAGAACTACAGAAACTCTGAAAATGAGAATTTATAAGACTTTATCCTAATTGATAATGATTTTCAGAACAAAATAGATTGTTGCGAATATTGAAAACCGTGAAAGCATTATTGCATGTCCGAAGGACAATTACCTCGTAATTCTGAACAACACAGGCACTGCAATATCGTATCTATCTGAACTGTGTAGTTTACGCACAACCGTCACTTTTGTAGAGGAGAATCAGTTTTGTTTTGTCCATATTGACCAGATGCCACTGACTAACGACGCAGGAAGTAAAATTGAGGGTAGCAAGGCAAAACCAGAAAGTTAAACTCTGTTTTGAAATGGTCCTTTACAAAAGAATATCCAGGAATATTGCCCCAATTTAATTCCCGTACCACTTCAAAGATGAAACAGATATTAGACAGCAGCGTTGAGAGCTGAAATTGTTAAAACTGAACAAAGCTCAAGAGTCCGATGAAACCCGTATCAGATTCTGTAACGAATTTGCGGCTGAGGTAGCCCTGTTCTAATCACAGAATACCGTATTAAGCCATTCTTATACGGCCATAACCCATGATTTTAAATAATTTCATTACTATTTTTTGTACTATTATAAATTATTTACGAAAAAACATTTCGAAACGATAAGTTGTGTACTAAGAACTTCTACGCGTAGGAAGTCAACTTTTGTTTTCTGTAAGTCTATAAATAGTCGAGACAATAGAGCCTCTGTCTCATTTTGTCATTTTATCTCAGCTCATCATGTCTAAAGCTATCTGTATTCTGTTAGATCGTGTGAGTGCTTATTGTGAAAATATAGAGTGCGAAAATATTGAATACTTTAATTTCCATTTTATCTGAAAGTAATTTTCTTTATGTCAGAGAAAGGTTGTATTATTAAAAAGAAATAATTAATTTTTAAGTGAATTCAAGGAAGTGAGATAAAGAGTTTCAGTGGGAAGAAATTAATTAAAAGCTTAAATTGTGAGAACTTCAATTATTTTCTATCGCTACATTTCGCACCCCCGCGGAGCGATCGTTAATTTTTCTAGTAAAATCGAACGAAAATTAATACAGGCATATAATCTTTGACTGCCAACATTAATGCACACTGACTTCGTAACAACTCGAAAAAATAACTCTTTCCCGTGAATTTAAGTTATTGTAAGAATATAAAATTAATTTGGACGGGACTTGCTTAAAGACTATCGTCTTCATTCATGGATTAATCCATCAAAGTTAAAGGGAGAAAGATACTACGAAATATTCATTTTCTACTACGAACCCTATATTACGACAAATTTTAAAGACAAAATTAGAATTATATATTAATACCTTCAGTTGCTGACGGGCGCTGATATATATCAACGGGGACAGGTGAAAATGTGTGCCCCTACCGGATCTCGAACCCGGGATCTCCTCGATACGTGGCAGACGCTCTATCCATTTTTTTAATCGTTGTGTTTGGTCGTTGCGGACGTAACAACATCCGTTCGAGTTCATTTGTTGATACTTTCACTCAGTTTTTTTTTTATTAGAGAGGCCAACCAGCTCTCTGACCGGACACGCTGAGCTACCGTGCCGGCGTCCATCTGAGCCACCGAGGGCACAGAGGATAGCGCGACTGCAGGGATTAAGGTAGTTCCTGCAGTCGCACTATCCTCTGTGTCCCAGGAGATTCCGGGTTCGAGTCCCGGTCGAGGTCCACATTTTCACCTGTCCCCATTGACATATATCAAAGCCCGTCAGCAGCTGAAGGTATTAATATATAATTCTAATTTCGTTCTAGAAGGCTGCAGGTTATCAATGGTGTCTGTTCTTTCGGACATGTCCGAAAGAACAGACACCATATCCACAGAAGTATAATTTTAAAGAGATTAGTTTGTGGCCTCTTCTTGCAAAGAAAATTAACTGTTACCACGTCCTGCGGTCAGTAAAAAGAACAAACGACGACTACCAACTAGCATTTGGTGACATTTGGTCGTAAACTTACCCATCTGCTTCATCGTATTGTATATTACGTTAATGCAGTTACAGATTGTGTAGCCGAGTCCAGCTGCCCGATGACAGTGCTTTCAGTAGAATTGATTGCTGTTTAGCACGAGTGGGCAGCACGGCTGATGAGTCAGTGCTACACGTTTTATGGAGTTCAGACGATGTACGTGCCGACATGGGTCGGACATTGGTTTCGGTATAATTATTCGCGTAACGTTCTGTTCGCCTAAAGTTTCAGTGTGAAACGATCAATGTCTTACAGTGGCACGCGAAAAATTGTTAAAACCGAGTGTATATCAAAATGTTTGAAATGAGTAATAATTTCGGTAATAAACCGATTGTTCGGGATTTGCTAACAATAACTGCTCTCGAAAGAACCCCTTACTACCCGCTTCTCCAAACTATCAGTAAATGAAATAAATATATCGTTAACTTCACGCATGTTGAGAGAAACATGGTTCAAATGGCTCTGAGCACTATGCGACTTAACTTCTGAGGTCATCAGTCGCCTAGAAATTAGAACTAATTAAACCTAACTAACCTAAGGACATTACACACATCCATGACCGAGGCAGGATTCGAACCTGCGACCGTAACGGTCGCTCGGTTCCAGACTGTAGCGCCTAGAATCGCACCGCCACCCCGGCCGGCAGTTGAGAGAAAGAGACGGCATCGGCGTGATATGGTACACCTGGCGTACATGTTATATATGGAGATAGTTGACAAGGACGTCTCATCCTGGGACAATCTTCGGATCCGGAGCCTGACTGCCAGCGTCAATGAATAGCGAATGATTCCAGAATGAGATTTTCACTCTGCAGCGGAGTGTGCGCTGATATGAAACTTCCTGGCAGATTAAAACTGTGTGCCCGACCGAGACTCGAACTCGGGACCTTTGCCTTTCGCGGGCAAGTGCTCTACCAACTGAGCTACCGAAGCACGACTCACGCCCAGTACTCACAGCTTTACTTCTGCCAGTACCTCGTCTCCTACCTTCCAAACTTTACAGAAGCTCTCCTGCGAACCTTGCAGAACTAGCACTCCTGAAAGAAAGGATATTGTGTGAGTACCGGGCGTGAGTCGTGCTTCGGTAGCTCAGTTGGTAGAGCACTTGCCCGCGAAAAGCAAAGGTCCCGAGTTCGAGTCTCGGTCGGGCACACAGTTTTAATCTGCCAGGAAGTTTCATATCAGCGCACACTCCGCTGCAGAGTGAAAATCTCATTCTGGAAACATCCCCCAGGCTGTGGCTAAGCCATGTCTCCACAATATCCTTTCGTTCAGGAGTGCTAGTTCTGCAAGGTTCGCAGGAGAGCTTCTGTGAATTTTGGAAGGTAGAAGACGAGGTACTGGCAGAAGTAAAGCTGTGAGTCGTGCTTCGGTAGCTCAGTTGGTAGAGCACTTGCCCGCGAAAGGCAAAGGTCCCGAGTTCGAGTCTCGGTCGGGCACATAGTTTTAATCTGCCAGGAAGTTTCAATGGCGAATGAGTTTGAAATTTTCAGAGCCACCATAATTTTTTACCGTTGGACTGGAAAAACAATGTGGACAGCGAAATGCCAGTTATAATTTGCATGTGCACTGTACATGTTTTAATAACAATGGTTAGTCAAACCGAGGATGTTGAGATAATTTATGGAAACCACACTTAATCATGAGCGTTGCTATCGATCTCATTAGTGAATTGGGATTTGTTAGCAGAAACCAAACTGCAGAGGAAACTGAAAATGAAAATTCAAATTTGAATGTGGACATCGAATAACGAGGGCCAGAAATGGACGACTGTAATGCTGAGAACGTAGGCTGGGAGGATAAGTGAAGGTAATTTTTACCAAAAAAAAATAAAAATAAAATTGTGCAATTAATAAAAAAATAAATATCTTTCCAAAACTGGATGATACTGATCAAAATTTGAACCAAAAAACTCGATGATACTAAGCGAGAATTATTAAAGGCAGATAAAGGTTGAGTGCTAATCTGAACATACCACTGGACCAAAAGGCCGTAAACATTCGTAATGAAGTTCTTGGTCATTTCAACACGTTTATGAAGGAATATAGGGGACCACTGAAAACCAAACAATCTGAATTCATGTGTGAGATCAAGATACGTTGTCAACAGATACAAGCATATGTAACTAAAATGCAGACCCAATTAAACTTATAGCAGGAAATTGTGAAGCAAGTCCTATTTGACAGTGCAGTAGCAAATAACAAAGTAGTCAATGCCGAAGATACGCGCGAACAAAATAGAAATTCAGCTATTAAAGTAGTTTCACAGTGCAACAACAATATTGCAATTTATAATCAAAAGTGTAGGGATTGGGAGAAACTATGAAGAATCTAAAAATATGCATCATGCAAGTTGATACGAACTGAATCCGACACGAATTAGAAACACTAATGCAAGAAAATCGTACTGTAGGTTGTTGTGCAAATATTGCTATTCATAGCATGCTCTGTCAAGGACATTTCAAGGAGTTTGAGCCACAAAAACAATTACATCTGATTGATTTCATGGAACACTTTAGTTGTGCTTGCGCGCGTTCATAATGAATCAGAAAATTCGATATTTGTGTACAGCACATGAGTAGGTGCTAAAACATGGGGAAATCGTGCAGCTCATCAAGACAATACATTTGTAGTATTCGAGAAAGCGTTTCACACAAAGCATTCGTCGTGAGAGGAACAAAGAAACACGGAAGAGAAATTGTTTTCACTGCATGATTATGAGTGCCAAGAAAAGTCAATGTGTAACTTTCAGCGGCACTGGCAATTGAATAATTATTTAGGCAATCCTACCAACGACGATGATCTGATCGTAATTTAGATAAGACATTACCGCGGAGTGTAAGAGAACAGTGAGCTTCATTACCATTAGTTTATTTCGGCAAGTTATTACGAGTTAGGGGATAGTTTAACGTGCTGAATACTTTTAAATCGCCTGGAGTCACATTCAGTTTGCAACAATCGGAATTTATTAGTGAGAAGATGCTACTCTCGGGTATATTATATCATCAGCAGGAATTGGGCCTAATCTGAAGAAATTATAAGCAGTTCGGTTCAAAATTTTCTAGTTCCAACATGTAAAACAAAACCTTCCGTCGTTTCTCAGTTTCTGTGGGTACTATCAGCGTTTTCTTAGAGGACATTGCCTCTCATCACCTGCTTTAGTGCAATTAATTATTTCAGTTTGAACATCGGGAACTGATCTACAGGGAATGTTTGATGAGACCAAGAAGTAATTCTTAGAAGTTCTATTATTGCACCTGCCAGATCTGGGTAAACAGTTTTATCTTGATACTGACAGTAGTGAATTTTGGACTTGGAGCCTATTTATCTTAGATGTTTAGAAGTCGTCTTTTATCAGTATGGGAAAGGAAATGCACAGCGACTGAGCGTGAAGCCTTTGCAATTGTTTGGGGCTTAGCGCGATTCCGTTATTTTCTGCTCGGACAGCATATGTTTGTATGGACAGATCATAAGACATAGTTCTTCCTGCTTGAGTGCAAATTATTGCATAATCGTCTGGCTAGATGGGCCCTCACCCTTCAAAGATTCAGCCGAGATACAATACATTCTGATAGAAAGAAACGTGGCAGCTGATGTTTTGTCATGTCTTCTGCGTCATTTAGGGAATGTTTGCAAGAGACTCCAAGTGTAAAGCAGATCAAGATTAATTTTATGAGAGGCAAGGAGGAAAAGTAAAAAATTCACAGGTTTCTACATAACATCAAAGCAGAGCAAGAAGCAGAGGAGATATTAAAATCGATCAAAACAGTGTATCAAAATGAATCAGAAATTAAAATTCGGCAATTTTACCTATTTCATGGTGACGTCTTGTACTGCTAGACTGATTTAAGCTCAGAATCAAGGAGGTTTTGATATCATAACATAATGTGATTAAATATATCGTCTAATTTCCCAGATTTTTGTCGAAAAAGATGTTTACAAATGGGTGTTTAGAAATGGATGACCTTTGACAGCGTGCCTTGGAAACTACGAAGATCATGTGAGTTATTTCAGCTTGCTAAGGTATCTACAACACACCTAGAGGTTTAATGAATAATATCCTTCCACAAACAATAGGTAAATAATTGGTTTCGACCTCTATAGTCCCCTTAGAATGTGTTATGGAAGTTTTTCACAAATCTTCAAAATTTGTTCGCCTCTTTCTGCTGGGAAAAGCTAACAGCAAAATCCTAGTTACAAAATTGAAGGAAGATTATTTTTTGAGTACCATTCAGTCTCAGTGTAACTTGTCAGATGATTCACAACTATTTTTCTCTGAGCTTTGGAACTCACTCATTGAATAGGAGAAGGCCCATCACATTGCTACATCTGCGTATCGTGCTACATTCAATTTGGCTGAGTGTATAATACACGTGCTAGGGATATTTTTCCGAGCATACTTCAGAAAGAAACATAAGAAATGGCTTAATAAAATGTCCGATTTTAAAGATGTAATGAAAAATTTGGCTCATGTTGGTACTGGTCTGCCACCCTGTACTGTTTTACTTGGAAAAAGCTCAATAATTTATTCGTTGCGATTATTTATTTGCAGTATCAAACTGAGGTGATCACGGAAGAAATACGGTTAATGGCCTTGTAGCTGATGGAGAAGATGTCTCATGCTGGGAAAGTGAAACACGACTGTTTTGTAAAAGCTATTGTGTATGAAGTAGGAGATTACGTGCTGAAGTCGATCAGATTTCAAGTCTTCAGCCGCAAGGGGCGAAATCAAGAAATTTCTCCATTATTTCTTGGGCCGTAGATACGGATGGTAGCGCATCCAAATTCTGTCGTGTTGGAGAAATTTAATGTCTACAAATTATATTTTGGACGTCATCATATGAAGAACATTAAATTGTACCACCGACATATGGAAGAGAATGAAAACGTTTAGTATTGCAGGAACGATATCTTCATATTATGGTTGTATGAGAATGAGAGACTAGTTAGTAGATCGATACTAAACGTTATATGTCGATAGAGTGTTAAAAAAAAAGATTTAGTTCGTGCTGTGGTCCAGTAGAACATGCATAAACGGCAATTGAAAGTAACACCAGAGCTACGGAACAAGGAAAAGCGTGCCTATGAACCACTATTCTAAAGATACCGCATAGTTGAATCTGATGTTCAGATGTTCAAATGTGTGTTCAATGCACAAGTTGCGCCTGCATTCGATACACATAGGCACGGGATGGAATACTGGTTTGTTAGGAACTGTGGGGTTTTCTGAAGCTCAGAGAGGGAAGTGGCACAGTACTTAAGGGCGACACTCATCTGTCCTGTCCGCACCGTCGTCACATGTACTGGCGCCCCCAGAGCCGCTCGAAGTCGCGCCGATAGTTGGGAAATTCTCCACCTTCGGTTAATCCACGGATGTGACTGTCAGACTTTAGCTGTTCCTTCCTCAAAAGCCGACTCTGACCGTGACTGTAGACCCCATGTGGAGTGGAACTCACCTGGAAGCCAAACAGAAAAACAACAGCAATAGTGTCTGAACAGGAAAGATACAGAATAGAGTATTAAACTGTAAATAAATGTAGTGGCACAGTGATGCTCAATAGATCTCAATCCTTCATCCCAAAGACCACCACGCTTTGCTACCAGAATGGTACTTAGTAACCGCATGAGGCTGTCTGTGATAAGAAGCACAGGACCAAAGGGAAGTTAGACATCACTCGTGTTGTGAACTTACTCTTTATTTTAACAGAACACACTAAGTTAGATTTATTAAACATCTATTGGAGAAACACCTCCAGTATTACTGACTACTAAGGAACGTAATAATTTACAGTCATAAAACTGTACCAGATTGATTAATAACATATAGATTAAATACAACAATTAAAACTTTAGCAGTACATTAAAATTGTTCTTTTTCGAAAGAAACTTTAAGATATACAATCCAGAATGGAAATAAACTGCGCAAATAAACACTATATACAAAAATTGCTATAGCGCTGGATAGCGGAGGTGTGCAAGATACGCAAGAGAAATAACAGACAAAATTCGTGTTATATACTACGTGCTGAATGGTACAAATAGTAATAATCTTCATAAAATCAACAGGTCTTAATTGTCCTAGTGTTTGGCCAGTTCAAAAACCAATTCTGTTGGCAGAGCCATAGTTGATAAACTCATTTAAGTAAATAAATCTAGTAATTACTCAATTGGAAAATCAGCTGGTTAACACTAACAATTTACATGAGCCAGAAAATAAAAAAAAAAATAAAAATAAGTCATCTGCAGCAGGCGCGCAGTGAGTCAGACACAAGTAAATACATCGACGTGCTATACAAGCCCGTCTTAGCAGGGCGTAGTAGGCTCGGAAAGATTGAGTGGTGCAGGGCCACCTGCACACGGCTGGTTCAAATGGCTCTGAGCACTATGAGAGTTAACATCTTAGGTCTTAGAACTCCTTAAACCTAACTAACCTTAGGACATCACACACATCCATGCCCGAGGCAGGATTCGAACCTGCGACCGTAGCAGTCCCGCGGTTCCGGATGTAGCGCCTAGAACCGCACGGCCACCGCGGCCGGCGCACACGGCTGGCCATTCTATCGGGTGCGCACACGGCTCCGCTTTCTGACGATGCGCCTCCTCTACCGACCAGACCGATTTGGTCCAAGGCCCACCAACAAAAGCACGAACGGTCGCCTAATTAACAGAGAAATACAGAATTTAGTACAGGAACTGGGCCAGACATGTACTATAGACCGATCGCCTCCGCACCACAGTCAAAATCACAACAAGAAAAACAATTAAACAGTTTTTCAACGCGTTAAAGGAGTCAAATCAACGAAACTTGTAACGCAGCGAAAATCTAACCACAAACTGCACCAAGCTCGCGCCATGTGGGCGAGGGTAAACCAGTAACTGCCATGCTGAGAGGAGCACTAAACCCGAATCTAACATGTTTGGTTGGCTAACGAACTCCTGACTAGCATCAGACAGAACATAACCTTTTGAATACCATTACAGCCACAAATAAGGTAGTAGTAACAAACGCAAAATAAAGTCCTCACTGGAAAGGACTTAAGAATTAAGCTTAAGAGGCCCCACGATTACGAACAATAAAAAAATTACAGTCAAACTTGGTAGTATAAACACCCAATAAGACAATAGATGAAACTGTATGCTCCAACAATAGAACATGCAAGACGTGACACATGAAATGAACTCAGTTAATATACAAAAACTCGACGCTACAAATCCGACGACTTACAGAAAATAGCAGATTGGAACATAGGAGTGCACACACAAGTTTTCTGCCTAGAGACTGTAGCGGTACCAATAACCAAGAGTATGATGTGGAACCGAACGTAAACCTCGAACAACCAACCAGAAAACTACCGAAATCAACATCACAGCACAGGTACAGGAAATGGCAGTTATAGCTATGGTTACTTTCGATACTCGGCTCACACGCACCGAAAAAAATCAAATTGGAAACTCACCTGACATATCCGTACAACTATCCAGGAATGACAGCGTGGAGCCGACACACAACTTCAACCCAGCGGCGGTTCACCATCTGCATCCAGCTCCGGTCGGTCACTGAAGTACACGAGACGCTCCTTCCCTCGGTATGCGCACCACACGTCCAAAGGTTTGCGGCCGGAAGCAATCTAGGTAATAAGGTTCTCAATCCAGGAACCTGTCCGAGTGCCTCTTTCTGATATCGCTGCTACGCTCGGAGCCAGTGGCTATTAACTGCCGGACTTGCATCAGCCATGAGCTGCCGTCTCACTGCTCGTCTCGTCGCCAGATTCCAACTCGGCCACCTCACCCTGAGCGAACTGTTCTCATCTTACCGGCCCCACTGTCACTGCCCTAGCACTCCGATATCCACGCGAACCACGCCCTCCTAAGGCAAATACGTATGTTGTACTAGGGACCTTGGAGCGACCTGTTCATATGGGATATCAAGTGAAATTTGCTGCTGAGTTCAGGATTACATGCTTGGGAGGCTCTAGGTGTAGAAGGAACTTCAGGTGTGCCCTAGAAAAGTATGTTGGAACTCTCGCTGTTCATGTTGTTTATTAATGACCTTGAAGACAATATTAAAAGTAACCTCAGTCTTTTTTGCAGGTGGTGCAGTTATCTCTAATGAAGTACTCTCTGAAAGAAGCAGTATAAATACACTGAAGAGACTTTAAAGTGGTGTAAAGATTGACAACTTGTTTAACACGTTCATAAATCTAAAATTATGCACTTCACAAAGCGAAAAATGTTTATTGTTCTATGACTACAATATCGATGGGTCACAGCTGGAAACGGGCAACCGATACAAATAGCTGCATGTGACGATTTTTAGGGATATGAGATGGAACAGTCACAAAGGTTCAGTCATAGGTAAAGCAGGAAGAAGGCTTCGGTTCGTTGATAGAATGCAGTGACATGCAGTCGGTCGACAAAGGAAACTGTTTACAAAAACTCGATCCATTGTGAGGATGATACAGTCTGTCTACAAAGAAGGTTAGTTACAAAACAATAGTGCGATCCATCCTAAAATATTGCTCAAGTTGTGTAGCGCCTGTACAAAATATGACACAAGGAATAAGGAATATATAAAAGGAATGACAGCACGAATGGTGACTGGTTTATTCGAACTGTGCGAGAGCTAAGAGGTATGCTGAAGGAACTGAACTGGAAAATCCTTGAAGGCAGGCATAAACTATACGATGCAGTTCTACTTAGTTGGTTTCAAGATGAATGTAAGGCTATAATGCAGTCCCTTACAGGTTGGTTCCTTAGGGATCACCATACCAGAATAGCCTAGTTATAATGCACTCAGAGGTGATTCAGCAATCGTCCTTCCCACACTGTGTACATGAATGGAACTTGGAAGAGCACAAATAACTGGTACAATGAGGAGTGCCTTGTGCCGTACGCCTCACAGTGGTTTGCAGAATGCTGATGTGTGGAGAAGAGAATTTCTCGGGAATTTTTCCAATGTCACATTCTAGTTTAGCTGAAAGTGACACGCCACTCTCCATGATCTGCAACGACACCGCTGATCCTAACCTTCCTCTTCTGTGATGGTATTCAGCAACGCTGGATGCAGCACTCGCCTCATGCCTGAAACACCCGGTATTTACGCTTATCAGCAAATGAAATTAGAGAAAGATGTTCTGTTGCGCAGAGAGCAACGTTGCCATGGCGAATCAAATACCGAGGAGTGTTGCATGACTTTGAATAGTCGCCCCTTGGGCCTAAGTAGAGCACAGAGGGGAGCATGGCCAAAGGTGCATGGTATCATTGCATTTCATCGCTGCAGACCGTGCTTGCTCAGCACATGAGACTGCAATGTACTGAGGTACCACACAAGAAGAGTATACGATAGAAGGGCTGTGGATACCCATCCGCAGCAGGAGCATCGATGCTCGCAAACCACCTTTTCAACGTGACAGAAGAGGCAATGACCGTGAAGTCGTTCACCTCCAGTAAACTGAAGTGAATAAATACGCGAGACGAAGAAGAAGACGAAGAAGAAGAAGAAGAAGAAGACGACGACGACGACGACGACGACGACGACGAAGAAGAAGACGACGACGACGACGACGAAGAAGAAGAAGAAGAAAAAGACGACGACGACGACGACGACGACGACGACGACGACGACGAAGAAGAAGAAGACGACGACGACGACGACGACGACGACGACGACGACGAAGAAGAAGAAGAAGACGACGACGACGACGACGACGACGACGAAGTGTAGCAGTAGTTTTCAGTCAGTTTCGGTGCTGAAGACCGTCATGCAAGAAGAGACTGCATCATGCACAGACGCACCAAGTCCGCCGCTGTAATGGAATAACAGGCAGCAGCCGCGGCGCCAGAAGATAGATGTTAGAAGGTATTTGAAGTCTGATTTTTACATACCCGGGTGACTCGTGAGGACGGGAAGGAGGCGGGCTCACATCAGCAGTCACCTGTGAGCTGGGATGAAGATCTGACAGCCGAAGACTGGCAAGCGGGAGTCCGTTGTTCGAGTCCGGGACACTGGCCTCCCCCCGCCGCGCCGCTGGCCGACGCACAACTCACGCGGCCGCTTAGAGAAGAGAAACACTGGGACGCCACATCAAAGGTATCACCATCCGATGCACGACTTCGCTCGCAATAATTAAACGGGCCACCTCGCGCTGTGCGTCTCCAGTCAGCTGGGCGAGACGGCGACACGAGATACACACCGCTACGCATAATCAGACGCCGCCGCTGCCGCAGCAGAAGGCTTCGCAAACGGCACAGCTGCCGCTCTCCGAGCCAGTACAATCCAGTAAGAAAACCGTTGTACGAAACTGTCTATAAAAGTTATCTTATGTAAAAATGCTCTTTCATTCTACCTCATACCCGAGCCAAGGAAGAACCCACCCTGCCCACATGTTGTTAAGAGAGAAAAATTAATTTATCTAGTATTTTCACCCTGGCATAATGCTTTAGAATGCTCATCCTGTCAATTGACTTGCATCAAAAGAGAAAACCCAGTTACATTTGAAACGTCCCCTTTGAACAATTTTACATGTGAAACGTCCACTTAGAACAATTATACAAGCCTGTGCTTAACCTGACACACAATATTATTTAGCGCAACGCAATCTGACTTTCAATAACCCCTACAAAACAATGGCCCTGACTAACTTTAACCTATACCTTTTACAAATCACTTACCTCACAAAAATCTTCGCTACTCAAGCTACTGCAAAACAGCGAGCGCCACTACTGCCAGCTAAATAAAAGATTCAAACTACTGAAGGTACTAACTACTGATAGGGATAGTTAGCAAATGAAAGATATTAATAGAGAACAAACAATGTATTTACCTTAATATTCATAATTGACATTCAGTCTTACAGATTATCAAAACTCCGCCATCTCTCTCCCCACGTCCACCACAGCTGGCGGCTCACCTCCAACTGCCCAACGCAATCTGCTGTTCACATCCAGCTATAGCAGTTCATGACAACAATGGCAGGCAACAATGCAAACTAGCCACATACTGCACACAGCACAGCCAGTGATTTTCATACAGAGAGCGCTACGTAACGTTGCCAATAAGAAAACATAAACATCAAACTTACATAAAGAAAACATAAACAGCCTACTTACATAGCCCCCATGCTCCCCACAAAAAATTTTACAAATGTTTTTGGCCAGTGGCCAATAATGATTTGATAAAATTTTTCATAATTACACTAACAAAGATATCCAATGCACACACTTATTGATACAATGTTGGTCAACAGCTAAAATTTTCTCACAGTCCATAAAGACAGTCCTGATCGTTCATCATAATAGTAATTACAGTTTTTTTCACAAAGTCTCATTCGTAAAAGAAATTGCACACAGAAGTAGTGGATTTCCATGCAGTCTTGAAGAAGTAGTGTTGTCCTTCCAACGGAAAGACAGTGCTGACTCTTGACATGCTGATAGGTAATGGGCCACAACAGAGCAAACCCACAGCAGAGTCAGTCGACGTTTCGAAGAATATTGGTAGGTAGGTCATCACAGAGTAGACCCACTGTAGTCCTGGTAGAGATTGTGGTAGTTGTGGGCCACCAGAGGTGTAGACCCACTGTAGTCCTTGTAGAGATGGCCAGCAGCCATCTGTTGTGACTGTGCAGGTGCACAATCACCATTGAAGAGTCTTGCGGATAATAGAGCAAGTCCATAACCACCACTTGTGCACTCACAAAGTTTTTGGAATTGTCCTTAGAACCAGCAATGCTGTTATCCAGTCCCTTGCTGAATTAGTAACACACGTGCAAACACTAACAGTCCCTACTTCTCACATATTGTCCATATACTATGACCAACAGAAATGTGTGCAGTGAAATGAATGCTTTCAAGTTACTTAATTTGATTAACTGGCGTCAATTACAATTATATAACATAAGAATACAATTACAAAGATACAAAATACAACATTAAAGACATAACAATACAGATAATATTTGTAGTAATAGGGGCTTTACAAAAGAATAGAAATAAACATATACATCAGTGTTACAGGAATGATGACATGAGTACATACATAAAAGATCAGAATCACTTTTGAAACGTCAACTTCACACATGAGCATTAAAACAAAACAGAATAAATAATGTCTAAGCATCTTTACAAAGAAAATAACGGAATATTAGAAAAATTCTACAACATAGCTCTCATCAGCTAAACACATAAAGACAGGAAAAAAACACAAATACACAAGGGTACACAAACACATAGTGGGATAACACCAAAGGAAAGGACAGGGTTTGTTTTCAGTGTAACATTTGGTACTGCAGTCCACCCCAAAACTTCATTCGATAGATCTTTCGTCTTATTTCAACATTTGTTTCCACCAAAAAAATCCTATCCAAGCATGCTTTCTGTATTTATATGTTCACATATTGCTTACCTCATCATTTATTTACAAGAAAATCCTACCTATACCTCGTTCCTGTATTCTATTCATCTTTCTTTCAAAATAATTATTTCTGATTGTACAATACTCATTGGGGCCCAAATCTTTCTTCGCAATGCATTCTTTACCTATTCTCCATAGTCAGTTTCTTATATAGTCTACCCCCTCTTAAGCTAACTTAAATCTACTGAGCTCAGATATATATACCAAGGGACGAGGCAATGCAGCATCACAACAAATCAACACAAACAGAAATGACAAAAAATGCAAATTGGCAAAGCTAGCAGCATAAATTAGCAAAAGTCAAATGCAATAACACTATGCCTGGCAAACAGCAGCAACTTATACCTAAACATGACATAGCGCAACCAGAAAAAATATTACAGTAAAAACAACAATGCAGACAAGGGAAATGCATATTCACATCTTAATGTCTATGTAATTGAAGTGGTGCACCATAACAACTGATTGTAAAAAAATATTACCATGTACCTGAAAAGAAAATTAAGTGTTACTGTTACTAGTTACTTCTTATTGTTCTTTCCTTTCCAAGTGCTCCTTTTTTAAAGAATGTGGATTACAAAATTATCATTTAATAGATCTGTTGACAGAAAGAGTTCACATTAGCAAATGCATCTCATTTTATAAAAGCAATGCTGCAACACAGCTGGAAACCAGATATCAAATGAAATAAGCAATTACGCAAACCAAAGCATAAAAATGTCATTCAGTAGTCATGTGACATTTCATTTCATAAGTTAATTGCTCTCAACTCTCGTACAAAGACTCTTGTCATAATCAGGTGTGCAGATGTAAAAATATTTCTTGTCATTTTGTTAGGCATTTCAGTAAATATCATAAATTTTTAAGTAACGAGGGTGTCGCATTAGCGATGAAAGGCACATCCTAATGGCTTATTCTCCAGGTGTTTGACACAGCTGTGTGCCCACAACGCATTACAAAAATCATATGTTTTCAAGTAGCGAGCGTGTCGCATTAGCGATGCCCTCTACAAAGGAATGTAAGGAGGAAGTAACGAGGGTGTCGCATTAGCGATGAAAGGCACATCCTAATGGCTTATTCTCCAGGTGTTTGACACAGCTGTGTGCCCACAACGCATTACAAAAATCATATGTTTTCAAGTAGCGAGCGTGTCGCATTAGCGATGCCCTCTACAAAGGAATGTCATTAACAGAATTATAGGCCTCTCTTTGTCCTTCTCTTCCACCTGTGCCTCTGGCACACCCTAATGGCTTTCTTTTCTACCTGAGCGTCTGAAAAGGCTTGTTCTCCAGGTGTCTGACACACCTGGGTGCCCACGTCACATTATGTGCAGGTGGTCACTTAACTTTCTTACGGAAATATTTACGACAGTAGTTTCCGCTACAGTGACAGTCTCATATACAAAATTTCACAGGTCAAGAATTAGCGTTGCAAATCTGTAGAAACAAAATGCTATTGATATGACACTGTCCAAAATATTTTCGCTTGCATTGTGATACATTCACGCATTTACACACACATTTCATAACTCTTAAAGTACGATTCTTGGTTTCCAACATCCTTTTTCACAAGTCAAGAGTCCCTAACCACTATTCATTACTCCTTACCTTATTCGTCGACACTTTTTCCATATTTCATCATAACAGATACATAGCATAATCAAATAACTCATATAGCATCAGCTTATGGATCATAAACTTACCGCAACAGCATAATACACATCGTCGTCGTAAAAATAACATCATAAAACCTCAGTCAAATCTCAAAATCGTCGTAGCTTCCTCCAATAATTTCAAAACCTAACAAAATTCTCTGCTCATGTGAAAAGTGTCATCTGCCTCCAACGTACTTTAAAATCATACTCCCTTACCAAATACATCATTCAAAGTTCTCATAGTATCACAATGGTTCCAAAAAAATATGAACAGTGCACAAAGTACAGACAAAGTACAATTTCTTAAGTGTGAAGTAATCCAACTCTGTAATGGCATGTGTCACTGACGTAGTAAAAGGATGTTTGTTTCTCTGTTAAATGATCAGATAGGTGTGTAATTTATGTGTTAGAGAAATATGGTACCGATGTGTTAAATTGTATAAGCAAATACCATATTAGCTAGGGCTCCTTGTGCTTGCCAAACACATGGTACACAAAGTAGGCGTGTACCCCCCTGAGGTTTATTGTAATTTTATCCTCAGGTATTACAGCTTACAGCAATGAAATGAAATGTGTCACGAAAAACTTTCTTTGTAATTCAAAAATCTCTAAAAATAAATGTCTTAAGTACAAAATTAATCACTCAAATACGTGTCCAGTAGCGCTAAATGTGCGTCTTGCTGTAAGATAATCTCTGGGAAGTGTCGTAGTTATTGTCCTCCGAAAGCTAAGTTCTGCAGAAGTCAATGTACTTACCTCATGATACACAAAAGTGAAATGCTTTGCGTATAGATAACTTAGTTATTATGCTTATTGTTGCGATGAGGAAAGTACTGTGCTGTAATTACGTATGGTCTAACACAAAATTTAGTATGCTCACGAACACGAAATTGGTATTGAAACCCCTTGATTGTTCCTGTTTTGTGAGTAAAAACTGTGGAATGTGCTTGTAAAATCTCAAAAAGATCCTGCCTATCAGTGTCATTACAATTCTCAATTGTCTGAATTTTATTCTGAATTAACTCATTAATTTCAAATATGCCGTCAATATCATCCCTTTCAGTACTTGCAGAGTGATTGTTGGTGTCTAGTTCCGTAGAAAATTCCGAACTGTTGTCTAACAGAACGTAAAGCCGATTAATTTCCTCATCATGGTTTGAGAGCCAGTCTTCAAATTTCAAAGCTATTGACTTACCTTCTTTCTCTAAACTTATTTCAGCATCGTGAAAGCTTAAGATTGCTTTATATTCATTCAAAAAGTCTACTCCCAGTATAATTTCCGTCGACAATAATGGAACAATAAGGAAGTTCATAGAGAAGCTGTGGCTTTGACAAAAGAATTCTAAATTGGTTTGTTGGCGTACATCTACACTTTTTCCAAAGATTGCACCTTGTAATTTAATCTTACGTAACGGAAGTGTGGGGCAATCGTTCGCTTTGTTGCATTTGCTAAAAGCTGTTTCGCTAATTACTGAAATGGGACTGCCAGAGTCAAGTACTGCCGTAAATTTTACGTCATTTACAGTAATGTGAATCACAGGATATGCAATGTTGTTACGTGTTACGTCGTGTTCCTGGAGTAAGATGTCCCTAATGTCTTCCATTTTTACGTAATTACTAGCTACGGCAGCTGCGTCATCAGTTTCATAAGTACGTCTTGTGGCTGCCAGTGGTGTGAGTCATCGCCTATTGTCTCTTTGTTGGCGCGCGTCGTTATTGGGATTTGGAGACCTAACTTCTACAAATTCATCGTGACGAGAGTGCTCTGCTCTGTTTAAATCTCGCCAGTTCTGATGCAATTCAGGTCTGTCGTTACGATCATATCGTCTGTCGTCATGTCGGTAGTTTCCATAGTTTCTTTCTTGTCGGTCACATGGTGGAGAATTTCTCCTTGAATCGTAACTACGCGCTGGACCGTTGCGTCTAAAGTTATTCTGTCTCCCTTGATAATAGTTATTTTGGTTCCCATATTGTCTGTTTCTCTGATTGTCTCTGTGATAGTCATTACCGCGGAAAGGTGATCTTTCCCTGTAACTATTACTCTGCCAGTGGTTATCATATGGGTGGTGTCTGTTTTGGTCACGATTTACGTTGTAAGAATAGGTTTGTCGTGGCCATTTATTGTTTCTGTCGTCACGGAATTGAGACGGATGTGACCTGTAGTGATTGTTTTCCTGTTTTCGCATCCCGCGACTGTCTGTGTCAATTTCCAGTTCTTGTAACAATCCCTGAAAAGCTTCAATGTCGTCTTTGCAACGTCCTGCCAAAATAATATGTCGTAAATGTTCAGGCAGTTTGATTAAGCAAATGCGGATGAGTTCTGAGGGGCTGTATGGGTTTGATAGGTACTGATTCTTGTGCAACATGTCTTCAAAATATTTGACAAGACTGGAAAATTCAGATTGTTCAAAGTGTTTCATCATCATGATGCTATGTTTTACGCGGTCTTGTGTGGCTTGAGACCAATATGCTGAGAGGAAGGCATGGTAAAATTCTCCTTCACTGTGGCAATCGTGAATGACCGATCGCATTCTTACAGCTGGTTCATTCTCTAAGTAGCCACACATAAATTCTAACCTGTGCTCCAATGACCAGTTGGGAGGGAAACAATGAGAGAATTGATGGAGCCATGCTTGTGGATGAATGTCGTTGCCAGAATTCTTAAATGTTTTGAATTTACGTGTAGTAATGAACAGCTTATAGTCAAAATCATCGTGTCGGCGAGTAGCATGTCGGTCATTGTCACGTCGTTTCGGCGGTTCCATCTCAAAATTCGGTGTACCTTGCCAATTTCTTTCATAATTACCGAAATGCCCTGTGCTATTATTTTGTGGCTTTTCCGTATTTCTAAGTTCCTCTTCCCGTGTTGGAGCGCGAGTATCCTCTGAAATATGTAATTCTTGTATTACCTGTGTCAACTGATCTTGTACTTCCCGGATTTCTCTTTTGTACTGTGTATTGATTTGATTTTGATTTTGTTTGAATTTTCTAATTTGTTCATACTCTTCTGTGTCAGTGAAGGCTACGGGTCTTGTGTCATTCAGATCATCATCTACCTTTGTAGATAAGTCAGTGACCTGATCCGAAAGTTCGGCTACTTTCTCTGATAATGAACTAATTTCCCCCATGTGTCTTTCTACTGTGTCCTTTAAGTTTTCCTGAGATTTTGCAAGTTGCGTAACCGAATCGGTAGATGCAACTGAGTCCATTTTAGCTTGCAAGGTCTCATGATTTTCATGAACAATAGTTTGCAGCTCTTTTATGGCTGCTTCGTGATTCTGTAATGCATTTTCATGCCGCGAAAAAATAGGCTGAAAATGCTCACAAATTTGTGTTTTTACGTCATTACAGACTTTTTGGCATTTCGATTCAATGTTATGTAACTCAGTAGTTAGATCTTCACGTGTTTGTTCAAGTGTGGTGTCTAACTTCCGAAGATTTTGTTCCATTGTGTCTAACTTTTGAAGATTTTGTTCCACTGTGTCTAACTTTTTAAGATTTTGTTCCACTGTGTCTAACTTTTTAAGATTTTGTTCCATCTGTCTCTGATTTTGTTCCATTTGTTGCATTAGTTGTAATAACAATGCATTAGTGTCTGGAATCTGTTCCTCTACTCTTTTCGGCAGTGCATTTGCGCCGGCAACATTCACATTTTGACAAGCTGAAAATGTGTCTTGACTTATTTGAGAAAACGGTGAGGACGCAAAACCTGAATCTACAGTATTTGCAATATTGTGTCCTATCATTTCGGATTCCTGAGGCGAGCTGTTGCCGACCGACCGATCGATAATGCTTCCCTGTTCACTACCTGTTTGACTGTCTACGCCATTGTTTGACGTCCGCTCCATTTCCCTATGCACAGTTACCAAATTACTACTTTGAACATTAGTTAACTCATTACACAGTGGCGCTAACACATTGCTTTCGTCTTCACTGTCGTTTCTCAGTTTACTTTGGAGCCGAGTGTTACGTTTTTCACACGCCATTATTGTGACAATATTTCACACGATAACACAGAAAAACACAATTTGAAGAGCAAAAATAGGAGAACACATTAACATAGCACTGAAAATAATATCTAGTTAATTGCAGCTGCGAAATACTTGGTGCAAATCTACATGCATACCACAACTGTTTTACAGTACAACAATGAAAGACTGCAACTACAAAGGAGATTCTCTCTACAATTACGCGCTAGCTATAAACAAAAGCTACACTAAATACACAAACTACAAGAAAAAATCAGAAGATTCCAGTGAGGTATCCTAGGCTAAGGGTCGACATATGAAACGTCCCCTTTGAACAATTTTACATGTGAAACGTCCACTTAGAACAATTATACAAGCCTGTGCTTAACCTGACACACAATATTATTTAGCGCAACGCAATCTGACTTTCAATAACCCCTACAAAACAATGGCCCTGACTAACTTTAACCTATACCTTTTACAAATCACTTACCTCACAAAAATCTTCGCTACTCAAGCTACTGCAAAACAGCGAGCGCCACTACTGCCAGCTAAATAAAAGATTCAAACTACTGAAGGTACTAACTACTGATAGGGATAGTTAGCAAATGAAAGATATTAATAGAGAACAAACAATGTATTTACCTTAATATTCATAATTGACATTCAGTCTTACAGATTATCAAAACTCCGCCATCTCTCTCCCCACGTCCACCACAGCTGGCGGCTCACCTCCAACTGCCCAACGCAATCTGCTGTTCACATCCAGCTATAGCAGTTCATGACAACAATGGCAGGCAACAATGCAAACTAGCCACATACTGCACACAGCACAGCCAGTGATTTTCATGCAGAGAGCGCTACGTAACGTTGCCAATAAGAAAACATAAACATCAAACTTACATAAAGAAAACATAAACAGCCTACTTACACATTTAGTACCAGAACTGTTACAGGACAAATAGGCTAAACCTGCATTCTATAATAGCTGTGATCGGTGTTACCACTGAGTAATATATTTTGCTATTCACTGTTCTGTTTTACTTTCACAGTATGTGTGTGTGTGTGTGTGTGTGTGTGTGTGTGTGTGTGTGTGTGTGTGTGTCTGTGTGCTGCCCTACAACTCACTCATCCGTTCTACCAGGACACCTATAATGGTCTTTCTCAGCGGCAGTGCGGTTTTCATAAAGTGGACGTCCCCAGTCCACAAAAGAGACAAATTTTATTCTGAGTCTTGCAAGCTGTACACTTTTGCATGCCACCAAGTGGGGGGAGTGTCTGATTCACATTCTGACGTGTCACAATCCATATGTTACGTACCTGCACCGAATGAGGAGGAAGGAAGCAAATGAATGTTTGTGCTGATAAGATGTAACTTCAAGAGTACCATGGCTGAGAACGCCAGCTGTATGTGGACGTGGATAGTGCAGAGGACAACAATAGGTCCAGCACAGAAAATAGAATGTTAAGTACAATGCCCACCACGAGTCAGCTTCATTGCTGACGCAGTGTTCGGAAACGCTTCTGAGGTCCTTTGACATTTGTTAGATGGCCCCCACAGCACTGCTGGGGAAGACGTACTGCTGAAGTACTGGACTGCACTGCACATCCAGGGAGCACGAGTGAGTGAATTATGTCGCCATTCAGTGATGGTCCCTAATGTATACGGCAACGCGGCCTAGTACCAAGAATATATCCCCTGCAGTCAGGAGAAGAGGGCGCAGACCAAGACTGCCATCCACACGGAGAGGGGAAAGTCAGACGAAGATTCAGTCCCAGCGTCCTCTGCAGCTGTCATGGAGCCAACGGGATACACTATTCAGCAAGTTTCTCACTGAAATTTTAGAGTACAAACTGACTTACGCCACTAGTATAGAAGTTCTCGAAGGAAGTCATTTTCTTGTGCAGACTGTTCTTTTATTTGGAATAACTGTCAGCTTTGATAAACATGACCGAAATAGAAAGTACTCTCATCAACGCCGCTAGGTGTTGCAAATAATAATGCTTTAGGTAGACAGTCGTAAATGAAACTGATACCGGAGCAGTGGTAACGGTGATGGTAACGATGGTCATAACATCGGTGTCATTATTTAAGCTGATGTAAGTACAGAAATGCATAACAGAATTATGATCTGTTGTAGAATACTAAGTAAAGGACTATGACATTGAAATAAATAAATAAAATACAACTGTGAGTATTCTACGGAAACAACTTTCGAGGGAAACAGTGTGTAGATGCCAAGAAGTGCCATAGGCCATCAAGGGCTGTAACAGTGAGTGAGCCGCTACAGTGTATAGCTGCATGAATTCTAACCGAGATACAGATTCAGTGACAGAACTTGTTATTGAGGAGTGTTTCTTATAGCTTTTGAAGCATTTTTTTCTAAGACCAAAGGGATTCCCTATGTTCTATAGTCAGCAAAGTCTTTACGTGACTGAAATACATTCTGCTGACAAAACAAAAGGAAGTGATTGCTGACCTTTCGGGTAGCACCTTTTCCATTTTACACCCGGATTTCACATCTGGGATGGTTGTGCCCGCACTTACTATGGCTGTGCGAAACTCTCGCTAGGGACTCCATCACCTTTCACGACCCTCTCCCCCTGCACTGATGCATGGAACAGATCGTGATATGTAAATAATTTTCCTTGTAATTTAGCATGATAGTCTGCACATGAAAATGACTTCCTTCGAGAACTTCTATAACAGTAGCGTCAGTCAGATTGTACTGTAACATTTCAGTGAGAAACCTACTGTTTTGTAGGAATAAAATGTAGCGAGATCACTATAAAAAGTTGTAAACTGAAACTTCTAGCTCTTTTCTTCCTTGTCGCGATATTTACGACGAAAATTATCTTCGGCTGTTATTATAATATTGAGTCTCTTGCAGAAATTCTGAATATCAACAATTCTTAAGAAAGAAAGTTACGTTCGTCGCACAGTGATTCTACTGTCGTCATGGATTTTGTAGTTTTGAGAACTTCTCCGTCATTGAAAGCAGCCACATTAATTCATTTTTACTACCTCAGACGAACCTCTGCCGAGACTTTTTACATCCAAAAACGCAGAGCTCATTGATTAATGACAAACACGTATAAACTTTTATGATGTACTGCTTTCAACATTTACGGCTCAGGAAAACCACAGACCTGAATTACGACGTTGCAAGTGCCCATATATTTCCAGCCTCCTTGTTGTATCAGAAGGACCATCTGTATTCAAAAGCAATCCCAGACGCAGATGCAGTAACATTAGCTCCTGTAACACGGATTCAAGGTACACATTTCCTGTAGGAAACAGGCTGCCTGCGAACGTCACCTACAGAGGAAAATGTACGAATGTTACCATGTTCTAATATCTGGACCACTTGAAAATGAGAGATATGTACATGGCAATACTATCGATGGTTAAAATTAACTGTAATCACTAAAATTATTCAAGACCAGTGTGCAAGCAAACCCATGAGATGATACATACGGAATCTGCTCCAGATCCGTTGAGCAGAGGACAGTCTGTACATGGCAATACTATCGATGGTTAAAATTAACAGTAATCACTAAAATTATTGAAGACCAGTGTGCAACCAAACCCATGAGATGATACATACGGAATCTGCTCCAGATCCGTTGAGCAGAGGACAGTCTACAACTAAAAAGAACGCAGGCGACACCTATATAAAAAAAGGTGCTGCAGAACTGAAACAAATAACTACAATACTCTATCACTCACCTCTATTTGTAGCAGAATTCATCAGTGTATTCGCCTTTCAAACTTAACAAACTATCGGAACAATCCCTATTACGACAAGCATGGCTTTCACAAAAAGTAGTCGTCACTGCCTGAACGTGACAACTCTCTTACTTGGCATAGTTTAGTTTGTTGTATTATACAGAGTGTAACGGGCATAAGTGAATATATTTCTATTGGTGACGTTGTACTGAACAACATTACATCGTATTTACCTCATTTGCAGACAAATAATTATAGCTATTAGGGGTAGTATGTTTTTAGGTCGGTTAGTATCTTCAAGTACATGTGGCAAGAGCAAGCCATTAATGTTTATTTTTCCATGGGCATCACGTCAGTTGTTAAAGTGTGGAGATCTGTATGCAAAACACACAGTCCCCTTAGTAGCACAACTACTATCATGCAGAAAACATCAGGTCATAAAGTTTGCGATGCGTTTGTGGGAAGACAGTTCGACGCAGACCACACACAACCTGTTACTGATGTATGTGCGTATTAAGGTACCACATATAAAAAATGGTCTGCACTTATACTCGTCACACCTGTATTTGCTGCTGATATGGATTCACAAAGAATATTATTAGCAATAAAAATCAATTTTGAATGTACAACATTATTTGAATTCCATGTTCTTGATAAACCGGAAAAAATAGACCATTTTTAAAAGTTCAATACGAATGGTATGCAGCACTGTACATGTTAATTTAAATGTGAATTTACAGCCATGAAACCTACTTTTAGTACTGCTTCATCCAAACAAGTGCACTGTCGTGAGGTAGACTCGCATACTTAGGACTGCACCGCGCGGAGTAGCCGCGCGGTCTAGGGGTCTTGTCACGGCCCAGGTAGCTGTCTCCGGTTGGAGTCCTCCCTCGAGCATGGGCGTGTGTGTGTTGTCCATAACGTAAGTTAGTTTAAATTCGATTAAATAGTGTGTAGGCTTAGGAACCGATGACCTCAGTAGATTGGCCCCATAAGACCATACCATAATTTTCCAAATTACGTAGGACTTCATTCCTCAAATTTTGTTTGCACTTGTTGTGGCGTTGAAGTCCTGCATGTACTTTAAGAACAGCATGCAGCATCTCAGAACGCAGTTTATTGCGAAGTTTAGTTTTAACAGCACTCATCTGACTAATCATTCTTTCAGCTTCCCCGTCACCCCATCTAGATCGAGCATAGATAATGCAAAGTGTTACAGGCAGCAAGAAAACCTTTCCCGACACTTCTACATTGTCGGGTAATCGCTGTTGCTGCTGTTATATAAACGCTGTTGCAAAGTTATCTCGGCGTTTGCTGATCATTTTCTCATTTTATGGGTTGCATGTACAATCTAGACGTGATTATTCAATTAGTTTTGAAAAATTGTAGCCTCGATATGTCTTTGGATCTAAAGAATCCATCACGTTGTGTGTAAAGTAAGTAATACTTTTTGACGGAGTGACTGCTCGGTTGATACTGATAGCTATAATAAGTGGCACACAAACTTCAACAAAATTAATTTAGGCATATCTTTCAATTTCTGATATACTCCGTTAATAATGCCAACATTAACATTTAGGTTACCTACTCCAAGTGGTTGTAGGTATACAGTTTAAGACTGTAGTTCGTAAATATGCTTTCAATGCATAATAGAGTAAAATGGAATCTGCATTGCCTTTTTCAAGGTCAGAAAGTTCTAGAAAAGATGAAAAATCTTTCCATACTTCTCAGTCTATTACTGAATAACTCCCCCAAACATTAGCTTCCGGCCGGCCACAGTGGCCGAGCGGTTCTAGGCGCTTCAGTCCAGAACGGTGCTGTTGCTACGGTCGCAGGATCAAATCCTGCCTCGGGCATGGATATGTGTGATGCCCTTACGTCAGTTAGGTTTAAGTAGTTCCACGTCTAAGGGACTGATGACCTCAGATGTTAAGTCCCATAGTGCTTGGAGCCATTTGAACCATTAGCTTACGCTGATATCTGTTGACTCGCCAATAAGTAAACTGAAAGGCCTTTCAACTATATATTTGCAGAGATCCTTATTACATCTACATCTACATCCATACTCCGCAAGCCACCTGACGGTGTGTGGCGGAGTGTACCCTGAGGACCTCTATCGGTTCTCCCTTCTATTCCAGTCTCGTATTGTTCGTGGAAAGAAAGATTGTCGGTATGCCTCTGTGTGGGATCTAATCTATCTGATTTTATCCTCATGGTCTCTTCGCGAGATATACGTAGGAGGGAGCAATATACTGCTTGACTACTCGGTAAATGTATGTTATCGAAACTTCAACAAAAGCCCGTACCGAGCAACTTGTGGGGCGGTGGGTGGAATTATTGTTATAAAAATGTTCCTACTATTTATGCTGTTTGCCGTTCTCAACACTGGCTCTATAACTACAATATTGGCAACCAGAAAGTGATTAGAAAAACGTGAAGCCTGTAATTAGAATTCCTAGTGCCCACTTCATCTGAGAAATACATTTATAGTTACAGTTTATAGCTCTGAGGAATTAGGAGATTGTCTGGGATTCATAATCAAAAACCATTCTCTCTAAAATGTTCACTATATTCTGAAAGTCACAGACCAAAAAGAATCCACACAATCAAACTACCAGAGCAGTTCAGAGTCTAATGCGCTGATGCAACTATAACTGTTCAAACTAAATGTATAAGTGAATGCTCGCCATAATTTGATGATAATGTTCATCAAACGCCACGCTAAATAAAGGTAGAATGTCTGTCCCGCGATGGCACATGAAAATACGACATACGCAAACTGAAGATAGATCATTAAAGTCAGAATTAACACTTCACTCGAAAACGATTTCATGGTTACGCGTATCCTGAGTAACTTATTATGGCATCCGAGGCTGTTTATGCCGGCCTTAGTGGCCGAGCGGTTATAGGCGCTACAGTCTGGAACCGCGCGCCCGCTGCGGCCGCAGGTTCGAATCCTGCCTCGGGCGTGGATGTGTGTGATGTCCTTAGGTTAGTTAGGTTTAAGTAGTTCTAAGTTCTAGGGGACTTATGACCTCAGCAGTTGAGTCCCATAGTGCTCAGAGCCATTTGAACCATTTTTTCGAGGCTGTTTATAGCAATGATACCAACGCGACGCGACTCCCGGCACAGGTGGTGCACTAATCAGTGTCTGGAGAGAACTGGGGCCTTTTGAAAACCTGTCTCAGTTCTTCCTTCTGATTAGCTGAAATTTTATCGATTTCCTGCAATTTAGCTTCTATTTTATCCAAAGTAATTGCTTCTTCTTCTTCTTCTTCTTCTTCTTCTGTGTTTAGTTTACTTTTACTAAGATTAACACCTTCGTCCCAATATCTCCTATTTTTCAGAACTCGTATAGGCAGCTCCCAAGTTTCATCATTATTTTCTACATGTTTATCAATAAAAGGTACCGTAATTACTCCGGTTATCGGCAAGACCATTTTTAACTGGCTTCTTTCAAAGTTAACCTCAATACTGAGATTATTTACAATTAAGCATGGATGATCAATTAAATTATCATTAATGTTAAAGGGCAATAAAACTTCCTGCTTTACCGTTTTTAACACCTTGCCAATAGCACCAATTATTCTTAGTCCTGATACCCTCATTACTGTAAGCTTGTCTTTACCAGGTAATGCATCAAAGGACAGATATCGCACTCATCTCACTTCCACTGTCTAAGAGACAACGTACATTGATACCCAATATATTCACTATTATTATAGGGTGGCTTTTTCTAGTTTGTACAGGTGGTTCCTCAAACTCATCCAATATTTCCTTTTGGATTTGTCTCCAACTACAGTGATCAACATCTGTCTTCATTACATTTAGGTCAAAGTGTGTAGGGGTTTCCTGAATTACATTTTCAGCTGTCTTTTCCAGTCGATCTATTAATTTCAAATCTAAACACCGCATGACTTCATTACATTTAGTTTGCTGAACATGATCCAAATTACTGTAGTCTGAGCGATTCTGCACCTCCAGACCGGGCTTAGCACTAGTTACAGCTAAACCACTTTCACTATTATCGTCGGGTTCCTTCTCAAGTGACAACTGGTCACAGTTACTGGGTTCATCGACCCCAGCAGGCTATCCTCTACGTTCTCACTTACCTCCTGTCCTAAATCTGTTAGTACATTATCAACATCCTGCACAGGCACTTTAGATAAGAGCACATCATCCTCATCGTAAATATAAGCATGAATTTATTCTGCTTCTTCACCTGACAATTCAGTGTTTTGTAGCTCTTCTCTACTGTTACACTGCTGCGCCTTCTCTTTCTCTTCCCACTTAGAAAGCGTCTCTAACATGGTATCTATCAAATACTGTGAAAGATCTAATATTTCTGCTGTATCCTTAGATGCTACCGGCCCCTCATCCACATGTTCAGTCTGAGTATTCTGATCTGTCTTACCAATTACTGTAATTACTGGCTTAGGAAAAGTAACCGCCTGGTGAGTACCAGTGTCCTCATAGACGGGAACTAGTTTTCCTGCCTCAGTCTACTACTGTTTCCTTTATTTCCATTATGGTTAACAGGCACAGCATTGCTTTCCGCACTGTTGTTTACCTGCATAATTTTGTTCGGAACAAAATTACTATCATTAGGATGCCATTGTTGGTTCTGATAATTATTTCTCCAATTCCTACCTCTCTTACGATGGCGAACACCTACTGTTCTGATGTTTACATTGTCATTCTGCTCGTTCTTAAAATTACTACTAGTGTTATTAGCATTTCTGTTATTACGTGCTTAATCCTCATTGGCAGCAACACGCTCTACACGTTCCAAATATTCAATGAAACGATCCAGATTGTCTCTAAGGGCAGATATAATTCTAGTTGCCAATACCATGGCAGTTTGGCTTCAAGACCTAGTATTATCATTTCAGGTTTTAGCTTTTCGGCCAAATGTGACAGACGTGAGATCCATGACCTAGCAAACTCTTTAATAGATTCCTTGTCTACATTGAAGCGTTTTCCACTCCAGAATTCTCTCAACACTTAATTTTGCTTATTACGAGATCAATACTCATTAATGAAAGCTGTTTTAAATTCCGCTAATGTTTTACACTTCAATATAACATCAGATGACCAACGCATGGCGTCCCCTGCTAAATGGCTTCTAATAAATGAGACTTTCTCTCGTTCAGACCAAGTTGGTGGAATCACATCTTCAAAATCGTTCCAGAAATCTAGCGGGTGGATATTTTTATCTGGGATCAAACCGCAAGAATTGCCGACACCCGATAAAAGCGGCGTTTGCAGCTACAACTTGTTGCATACTACCATTATCAGAAGTTACTAAAGCTACTTTACTCTCAATGTTAGCAATGTTAGTAATAATATTTTCTACTCTCATTTCAACATTATCTACTCTTTGCACAAAATGAGTAGTATCAGTTTTGATTGCGTCTACTTCTGCTTGACATATGTTTACTTTTATATTAACATCTTTAAACCTATCTGAGCACAGTTCAGATTCCGCCTCTATCTTTTCTGTTAACTTGTGCTACAGCTTCGCATCTTCCATTTGTAAGTCTTTGCGAACCTCAGCAACTTTGGATTTTACTGTTTCATACATCTCAGATAACTGTTGAGCAACCTTTTTCTTAATATCCTCATGACTGTAATCAATTTTATAATTTAAACTGTCCAGATCCTCCTTCAACTTATTGCAGCCAGTCTTGAAGGAAGTTTCTAATTCAGCTTTATTGGATTCTAATTTATTGTCCATTACCTCAAACCGTTTATTAAAATTGGTTTGGTTGGCCACAATCTCATACTTTAATTCAGCATTACTGCTAGCTATTGCTTATAATATAACATTTAAATCAATAGCCCCAGTATCTTTGGGTTGCTCACTAGCTGGTTTTTTATCACACTCAGGTGACGAAAAACTAGCTCCAATACCAGAATCATCAAAACGAAATGAAACATCTGATAGATCAGTCATATATAACTTATCCTTTTTAAACTCTACCACCTCTGATGACTTTCGTTTTTCACTCATCAGATAAACTATCATCCAATAAATTAACAATTTCTGATTTCTCCTTTACTACATCGGTCTCTATTATTGAATCATTGCCCCTTTTCACACTACTGTCAGGAGACAATACTTCATATTTCACTTTAACATTACTATTTTCATGCGTATTTACACTTGAACCGTTGTCTCGATTTACAGTTCCCTCAACAGACATAGGTTCTGATTTAAGTTTAACCTCAGTTTCTTCCGGCGGTTCCATCGCCGACAGTCTTTTAATGCAGGTTAGTAAAATTTTTAACAGCTTTTCACTTAACTTAGTTCCTTCTGCACGACATATGGCGTTGCTGGCGCGGCGTTCCAGGATCACTGATGCGAGCGGCGCGTTGAACTGCAGACGGCAGTTCGACGGCTGCTCTGTGTTTGCGTGGCCCGCAACTGCAGGCGCGGCTCCGGCTGCTCCGACGGACGACGGCGGTGAGGCGAAACTGGCTTCTCGCGATGCCGGCAGCGCCGCTAGACTCAGTGCCAGCTCCGTCAATCCAGATGCGTTGTTAATCCAATTGCGTCGTCCACATGCACTCGTAACACTATCACTGTTCTATTACTCAGTTTGCGTATGTCGTATTTTCACGTGCCGCCGCGGGACATACATTCTACCATTATTTCGCGTGGCGTTTGATGAACATTATCATCAAATTATGGCGAGCATTCACTTAAACATTTAATTTGAACAGTTATATTTGCATCAGCGCATTAGACTCTGATCTGCTTTGGTAGTTGGATTGTGTGGATTCTTTTTGGTCTGTGACTTTCAGAATATAGTGAACATTTTAGAGAGAATGGTTTTTGATTATGAATCCCAGACAATCTCCTAATTCCTCAGAGCTATAAGCTGTAGCTATAAATGTATTTCTCAGATGAAGTGGGCACTAGGAATTCTAATTACAGGCTTCACGTTTTGCTAAATCACTTTCTGGTTGCCAATATTGAGTTAGAGAGCCAGTGTTGAGAACGGCAAACAGCATAAATACATAAATAAAAGAAAAACATTTATAGCAATTATTCCACCCGCAGCCCCACATATGTTGCTAATTGGCCGGGAATGCAACTTTTCTACATTACATTCTGCATTTGGAATAACAATAAATCCACCTGCCGCCCCACAAACTGAGCGTCTCTCTTGCAGAGTCTTCCACTGGAGTTTATCTATCATCTCCGTAACGCTTTCGAGATTACTAAATGATCCTGTAACAAAGCGCGCTGCTCTCCGTTGGATCTTCTCTATCTCTGCTATCAACCCTATCTGGTACGGATCCCACACCGGTGAGCAGTATTCAAGCAGTGGGCGAACAAGTGTACTGTAATCTACTTCCTTTGTTTTCGGACTGCATTTCTTTAGGATTCTTCCTATGAATCTCAGTCTGGCATCTGCTTTACCGACGATTAATTTTAAATGGTCATTCCATTTTCGATCACTCCTAATGCCTACCTTAGATAATTTATGGAAATAACTGCTTCCAGTTGCTGACCTGCTATGTTGTTGTTGTTGTTGTTGTTGTTGTTGTTGTCTTCAGTCCTGAGACTGGTTTGATGCAGCTCTCCATGCTACTCTGTCCTTTGCAAGGTTCTTCATCACCCAGTACATACTGCAACCTACATCCTTCTGAATCTGCTTAGTGTATTCATCTCTTGGTCTCCCTCTACGACTTTTACCCTCCACGCTGCCCTCCAATATTAAATTTGTGATCCCCTGATGCTTCAGAACATGTCCTGCCAACTGGTCCCTTCTTCTTGTCAAGTTGTGCCACAAACTCCTCTTCTCCCCAATTCTATTCAATACCTCCTCATTAGTTATGTGATCTACCAATCTAATCTTCACCATTCTTCTGTAGCACCACATTTCGAAAGCTTCTATTCCCTTCTTGTCCAAACTATTTATCGTCATGTTTCACTTCCATACATGGCTACACTCCATACAAATACTTTGAGAAACGACTTCCTGACACTTAAATCTATACTCGATGTTAACAAATTTCTCTTCTTCAAAAACGCTTTCCTTGCCATTGCCAGTCTACATTTTATATCCTCTCTACTTCGACCATCGTCAGTTATTTTTCTCCCCAAATAGCAAAAATTGTTTACTACTTTAAGTGTCTCATTTCCTAATCTAATTCCCTCAGCATCACCCGAATTAATTGGACTACATTCCATTATCCTTGTTTTGCTTTTGTTGATGTTCATCTTATATCCACCTTTCAAGACACTGTCCATTCCGTTCAACTGCTCTTCCAAGTCCTCTGCGGTCTCAGACAGAATTACAATGTTATCGGCAAACCTCAACGTTTTTATTTCTTCTCCATGCTCTTTAATACCTACTCCGAATTTTTCTTTTGTTTCCTTTACTGCTTGCTCAATATACAGATTGAATAGCATCGGGGACAGGCTACAGCCCTGTCTCACTCCCTTCCCAACCGGTGCTTCCCTTTCATGCCCCTCGACTCTTATAACTGCCATCTGGTTTCTGTACAAATTGTAAATAGCCTTTCGCTCCCTATATTGTACCCCTTCCACGTTTAGAATTTGAAAGAGAGTATTACAGTCAACAGTGTCAGAAGCTTTCTCTAGGTCCACAAATGCTGGAAATGTAGGTTTGCCTTTTCTTAATGTAGCTTCTAAAATAAGTCGTAGAGTCAGTATTGCCTCACGTTTTCCCATACTTCTACGGAATCCAAACTGATCTTCCCCGAGGTCAGATTCTACCAGTTTTTCCATTCGTCTGTAAAGAATTCGCGTTAGTATTTTGCAGCCGTGGCTTATTAAACTGATAGTTCGGTAATTTTGTACATCTGTCAACGCCTGCTTTATTTGGGATTGGAATTATTATATTCTTCTTGAAGTCTGAGGGTATTTCGCCTGTCTCATACATCTTGCTCATCAGATGGTAGAGTTTTGTCAGAACTGGCTCTCCCAAGGCTGTCAGTAGTTCTAATGGAATGTTGTCTACTCCCGGGGTCTTGTTTCGACTTAGGTCTTTCAGTGCTCTATCAAACTCTTCACGCAGTATCATATCTCTCATTTCATCTTCATCTACATTCTCTTCCATTTCTATAACATTGCCCTCAAGTAAATCGCCCGTGTATAGACCCTCTATATCCTCCTTCCAACTTTCTGCTTTCCCTTCTTTGCTTGGAACTGGGTTTCCATCTGAGCTCTTGATATTCATACAAGTGGTTCTCTTTTCTCCAAAGGTCTCTTTAATTTTCCTATAGGCAGTATCTATTTTACCCCTAGTGAGATAAGCCTCTACATCCTTACATTTGTCCTCTAGTGCCGGCCGCGGTGGTCTAGCGGTTCTGGCGCTGCAGTCCGGAACCGCGGGACTGCTACGGTCGCAGGTTCGAATCCTGCCTCGGGCATGGGTGTGTGTGATGTCCTTAGGTTAGTTAGGTTTAAGTAGTTCTAAGTTCTAGGGGACTTATGACCTAGGCTGTTGAGTCCCATAGTGCTCAGAGCCATTTGAACCATTTTGTCCTCTAGTCACCCCTGCTTAGCCATTTTGCACTTCCTGTCGATCTCGTTTTTGAGACGTTTGTATTCCTTTTTGCCTGTTTCATTTACTGCATTTACTTCAAAATGTTCTCTTTAACTTACTGGATCATAACTATGTAATCTTGAGTTGCTCTTCAGCCACCTCTTCGTTCCTGTAGCGCAGTCCCACGTACTCCATAGTGCCGACCAATCCATGCTAAGCGATCCCATGATACACCTGCTATTTTCTGACATGTAGCATCACAAACTGGTACTTTAGATCCATCTCAAAGTTTTCTGTTGCACTTGGTAGACACTGATTTACAAGCCTGCGTTTTCTCTACTTTTACGGCATCACTTATTTCACTCACAGGAATATTCGCCGTCACCATCTATAGTCACAATTTAACACAAGTGTAGACTTCTACACTTAACTTCCACCAAGTGGCGGAAACTGGCAACCAACTCACGTAACAGCTGTCATCAAGAAACGTAGTTTAATACTACCCGCGCAAACTGAATGGACACCCAAGTTGAAAGCTAATGGCAGCTCCCATTAGCCACCGCGCCGACTGACAGTTGAGATGGCATGCACAATAATGCGCTCTGCCATCTAGCGCCAAGAAAAATATTTAACTTCTATCGCAATTTAAACAAATTATAAAAACCTCAACACTACCTCTAACACTTTTGACAAACTAAGTAGCATAAAGCGAATTCTGAAAGACCCCTACATACGCTTGAGGCGAGTTTTGCAAAAAAATAAAGCAAGTTTTACCAAAGTAGACTGCATAGGCTTGTAGAGGAAGCTGAACAGTATGTGTTAAAAAAACGCTATTGAAAAACGAGTTTTTGACAACGGCCCTCGATTTGGAATATTTGTATACTTGTATGACCATTTCCTGGCAGAAATTACAAAAAAAATTGAGTCTACCAGTACCTATCGTTTATCTTGACGTCATCAAAATGTTGGAAATGAACCACTCATCGCAAACCAGTACGCTACAGTACGTAGCATAATAAGAATTCTTTCGTTAATTTCGCTAACTTACTGCCAAAATCTCGTCTTTCAATCCCAGATCTCGCGCTCCGCAAGCAGACCGACACATAATTGAGATTTCGTATTCAAATTGTTTGCTTCACCAACTCACAACTAAACTGTCAGTTTCGAACCTAATCAATGCTACTTTACAATTCAGCCTGCCACCATAACATACATTCTAAAATATGTTGCATGAGGAGAATAAATACTTTTAGTACTCTGTTATATAGGGGATGGACAAATATATCAAAACATCGAGAGAATTGCTTGCTTGAACATAAATGCAGATACTAGCCAAGTCAGCAGGTTGCGCTGTTGTATTTTGTAACGAACGGCACGTTGTGAAATGTCCTCAATACGTTGCAAGTGTCGGTTGTGGTCAGATCAGTGTTCTGTGTAGTTGTGAGTGTGGTATGTCTAGCTGAGAGAATCAGGATATGGGCAAATTGTTGAAGCAAGTATGGAGGATGCTTCCGTTACCAAGGTAGCCAAAGTGTTCGGTGTTTGAAGAGATACCGTGTTGAAGATTTATACCGGATACAGGTGAACACGGATAACAATATCCGATGAGTCATAATGTGGACGCAATTGTGTGTTCCGTGATCGTGACGGAGGTAACTGAAGAGGATTTGGCGAAAAATAAGAAAACGACAGCTGCATAAGTCACAGCAGAATTGAATATCGTATTCGCGAACCCTTTCAGTACCAAAACAGCACGAAGCTGGGAATTGCAGGGCGAGCTGGATGATAATAATGATGTTTGGTCCGTGGGGCGCTCAACGGTGCGGTCATCAACACCCGTCCAAATTACCGTTCTGTACGCAGAGGAGTAGGTTTAATAATGAATAAAAAAATAGGGGTGCGGGTCAGCTACTATAAACAGCATAGTGAACGCGTTATTGTGGCCAAGATAGACACGAAGCCCACGCCTACTACAGTAGTACAAGTTTATATGCCAACTAGCTCTTCAGATGATGAAGAAATTGATGAAATGTATGATGAGATAAAAGAAATTATTCAGGTAGTGAAGGGATTTGAAAATTTAATAATCATGGGTGGCTGGAATTCGACAGTAGGAGAAGGAAGAGAAGGACACATAGTAGGTAAATATGGACTGTGGCTAAGAAATGAAAGAGGAAGCCGCCTGGTAGAATTTTGCACAGAGAATAACTTAATCATCGTTAACACTTGGTTCAAGAATCATGAAAGAAGGTTGATACATGGAAGAATCCTGGAGATACTAAAATGTTTCAGATAGATTATATAATGGTAAGACAGAGATTTAGGAACCAGATTTTAAATTGTAAGACATTTCCAGGGGCAGATGTGAACTCTGACCACAACCTATTGGTTATGAACTGTAGATTAAAACTGAAGAAACTGAAAAAGGTGGGAATTTAAGGAGATGGGATCTGAATAAACTGAAAGAACCAAAGGATGTACAGAATTTCAGGGAGAGCATAAGGGAACAACTGACAGGAATGGCGGAAAGAAATGCAGTAGAAGAAGAATGGGTAGCTTTGAGGGATGAAGTAGTGAAGGCAGCAGAGGATCAAGTAGGTAAAAAGACGAGGGCTAGTAGAAATGCTTGGGTGACAAAAGAAATATTGAATTTAATTGATGCAAGGAGAAAATAAAAAAACGCAGTAAATGAAGCAGGCAAAAAGGAATACAAACGTCTCAAAAATGAGATCGACAGGAAGTGCAAAATGGCTAAGCAGGGATGGCTAGAGGACAAATGTACGAATGTAGAGGCTTATCTCACTAGGGGTAAAATAGATACTGCCTATAGGAAAATTAAAGAGACCTTTGGAGAAAAGAGAACCACTTGTATGAATATCAAGAGCTCAGATGGAAACCCAGTTCCAAGCAAAGAAGGGAAAGCAGAAAGTTGGAAGGAGGATATAGAGGGTCTATACACGGGCGATTTACTTGAGGGCAATGTTATAGAAATGGAAGAGAATGTAGATGAAGATGAAATGAGAGATATGATACTGCGTGAAGAGTTTGATAGAGCACTGAAAGACCTAAGTCGAAACAAGACCCCGGGAGTAGACAACATTCCATTAGAACTACTGACAGCCTTGGGAGAGCCAGTTCTGACAAAAGTCTACCATCTGATGAGCAAGATGTATGAGACAGGCGAAATACCCCCAGACTTCAAGAAGAATATAATAATTCCAATCCCAAATAAAGCAGGCGTTGACAGATGTACAAACTAACCGAACTATCAGTTTAATAAGTCACGCCTGCAAAATACTAACGCGAATTCTTTACAGACGAATGGAAGAACTGGTAGAAGCTGTCATCGGGGAAGATCAGTTTGTATTCCGTAGAAGTATGGGAAAACGTGAGGCAATACTGACTCTACGACTTATTTTAGAAGCTACATTAAGAAAAGGCAAACCTACATTTCCAGCATTTGTGGACTTAGAGAAAGCTTTTGACAATGTTGACTGTAATACTCTCTTTCAAATACTCAACGTGGAAGGGGTAAAATACAGGGAGCGAAAGGCTATTTACAATTTGTACAGAAACCAGATGGCAGTTACAAGACTCGATGGGTATGAAAAGGAAGCAGTGGTTGGGAAGGGAGTGAGATAGGGTTGTAGCCTCTCCCCGATGCTATTCAATCTGTATATTGAGCAAGCAGTAATGAAAACGAAAGAAAAGTTCGGAGTAGGTATTAAAATCCATGGAGAAGAAATAAAAACTTTGAGGTTCCCCGATGACATTGTAATTCTGTCAGAGCCAGCAAAGGACTTGGAAGAGCAGTTGAACGGAATGGACAGTGTCTTGAAAGGAGGGTATAAGATGAACATCAACAAAAGCAAAACAAGGATAATGGAATGTAGTCGAATTAAGTCGGGTGATGCTGAGGGAATTAGATTAGGAAATAAGATACTTAAAGTAGTAAAGGAGTTTTGCTATTTGGGGAGAAAAATATCTGATGATGGTCGAAGTAGAGAGGATATAAAATGTAGACTGGCAATGGCAAGGAAAGCGTTTCTGAAGAAGAGGAATTTGTTAACATCGAGTATTGATTTAAGAGACGGGAAGTCGTTTCTGAAAGTATTTATATGGAGTGTAGCCATGTATGGAAGTGAAACATGGACGGTAAATAGTTGAGACAAGAAGAGAATAGAAGCTTTCGAAATGTGGTGCTACAGAAGAATGCTGAAGATTAAATGGGTAGATCACATAACTCAAAACTGGTTCAAATGGCTCTGAGCACTACGGGACTCAACTGCTGTGGTCGTAAGTCCCCTAGAACTTAGAACTACTTAAACCTAACTAACCTAAGGACAGCACACAACACCCAGCCATCACGAGGCAGAGAAAATCCCTGACCCCGCCGGGAATCGAACCCGGGAACACGGGCGTGGGAAGCGAGAACGCTACCGCACGACCACGAGATGCGGGCACACATAACTAATGAGGAGGTATTGAATCGAATTGGGGAGAAGAGGAGTTTGTGGCACAACTTGACTAGAAGAAGGGATCGGTTCGTAGGACATGTTCTGAGGCATCAAGGGATCACCAAATTAGCACTGGAGGGCAGCATGGAGGGTAAAAATTGTAGAGGCAGACCAAGAGATGAATACACTAAGCAGATTCAGAAGGATGTAGGTTGCAGTAAGTACTGGGAAATGAAGAGACTTGCACTGGATAGAGAGCTGCATCAAACCAGTCTCAGACTGAAGACCACAACAACAATAACAACGCAGTCCAATCTAGCCACTTTCACAAATGACAATGGAATGGTGAGAACAACACAAACAGCCAGTCCCCAGGCAGAGAAAAGTGCCGAACGTGGCCGGGATTCGAACCCGGAACCCCGTGACCCAGTGGTAGCAAAGCTAGTCACTAGCGAGGCGAGCTGGAATTGTAAAACCACTCATCAGTGATGCAAATTCCCGTTACGTAGAAAACATTGTCCCGAAGTCATAAAACGAGGACTGTGGGGATATAGTTGAAAAACATATGGTCGGATGAAAATCGTATCACACAGTTTCCAACTTCTGGCCGAGTTTACGTCCGAAAAGTGAAACATGGAGGTGATAAGTTGGGTAGCCGTATCGCGGTAGTCCATATGGTCAGAGGTTACGCTTCAAGTTCGAGTTAAGGATTATGTGACCATTTTGGCTGAGTGAGCACGAGGATTAAGTACTGTTCTCCCATAGCCACCACAGTGCCTAGGTCACAATGTTATTGGGTCTTTGTGGTGTACATTCGAGAGAAGGGTGCGTGATCGCTAGTGGTCGCTGTCCACCTCCATCATCGTTAGCATACCTCTACTCTATTTTGTAGGAAGAATACCGTAAGATTCCCTTGAAAACATTACAGGACTTGCATCTATCCATTCCGAGACGACTGGAAGCTACATCTACATCTACATCCATACTCCGCAAGTCACCTGACGGTGTTTGGCGGAGGGTGAGTACCTCTATCGATTCTCCCTTCTATTCCAGTCTCGCATTGTTCGTGGAAAGAAGGATTGTCGGTATGCCTCTGTGTGGGCTCTGATCTCTCTGATTTTATCCTCATGGTCTCTTCGCGAAATATACGTAGGAGGGAGCAATATACTGCCTGACTCCTCGGTGAATGTATGTTATCGAAACTTCAGCAAAAGCCCGTACCGAGCAACTGAGCGTCTCTCCTCAAAAAATGGCTCTGAGCACTATGGGACTTAACATCTGTGGTCATCAGTCCCCTAGAACTTAGAACTACTTAAACCTAACTAACCTAAGGACATCACACACATCCATGCCCGAAGCAGGATTCGAACCTGCGACCGTAGCAGTCGCGCGGTTCCGGACTGAGCGCCTAGAACCGCGAGACCACCGCGGCCGGCAAGCGTCTCTCCTGCAGAGTCTTCCACTGGAGTTTATCTATCATCTCAGTAACTCTTTCGCGATTACTAAATGATCCTGTAACGAAGCGCGCTGCTCTCCGTTGGTTCTTCTCTATCTCTTCTATCAACCCAATCTGGTACGGATCCCACACTGGTGAGCAGTATTCAAGCAGTTGGCGAACAAGCGTACTGTAACCTACTTCCTTTGTTTTCGGCTGTTTTTAATGGCTAAGATTTTCCTTCACTCTATTATATCAGGTAATGTGATGTGTTCTTTTGTTTCCATACATCTGTCCATCCTTTATAGATAAGTGCACTATGATTTGATATGCCATAAAATTATTACGTCATTGGTGAAGGCCAAGGTCCATTATCGGTACAGTCGATCCAGACATTGCGCTGCAAGGAAAGTTATCTTTAAACTTAGTATCGGTTTTTATTTAGGTATCCTTTCTGTTGGTGCACGCTTCTTACAGTGCGTAAGTCATGTAACCTGTAGTACCCCTTTTCGGCAAATCATACTAACAAGGAGATCGTACGAACTACCCCTCACCGATTTGGTTCATACTGACAAGGTGTGTAGGGCACGACAAGGATTTAAACATATGTAAACCCGAAGACACAACTCTTAGTCGTTTTCGAGAAGATCGAGTTTGACAATTTTTAAGCTTCCTTGTGCATATATTTTTTTATGGATGCACGTATTCAAGAAGATCCGCTGCCGAGAGAGTAAGCCCTAATTTCAATAAGCGCGAAGTCTCTGGGTCGAATCTTACGGATCGTATTTCTCCATTCTACAACAGATTTATTATGTCGGTGCATATTCTCAGTATTTAATTATTCATCATAAGAAAAGATACACGAGTATCCAGAATGAAATTGTCACTCCTGCTAGATTAAAACTGTATGCCGGACCGGAACTCGGGTCGTTTGCCTTTCACAGGAAAGTGCTCTACCAACTTACCTACCTAAGCACGACTCACGAACCCTCCTCCCAACTTTACTTCTGCCAGTACCACATCTCCTACCTTTCAAACTTCACAGAAACTCTTGTGCGAACCTTGAAAGACTAGCACTTCTGTGTGCCTGACTGTTGCTGACGTAATTCGATATGCGTTGGGAGGAGCTTTATGTGAGATTTCCTTCTACACCCATTCTCTATTTATGTGTCAGTATAGATGGTATGAAGATAGTCACATTCTGACCGAAACCGGCTACCGTTATAAATAAATATTTAATTTCTGGAAGATTCTTTTGAATCAGTTTTAAAGTATTTTAGCTACACCGATGATTTTCTCGAAGAGAAATATTCTCAAAAATTAATCATTATTTATTCCCTTGTTACTGAACATCGGCGTAAAGTGCGGTAACGCTAAGTATGTAAAGTTCGCTTCCTGTCGCATCATAGCGCCTCCAAAAGCAGCGAAAGAATTCTGGAGCTAAAACGACGTTTCACTATTTTTCTCAAGTTCTCGTACTTCCAGTTTTCATTTCTATGTTGTTATGGAAGGTGATTAGTAACATGCAGAAATTAAAAGTTCCTTTACGCATTAGGGGTCTAAGCGGCAAAGTTAAATTAATACTTTCGGATTCGACGTATTTTCTGTTGACTGTAACATACTTATGGTCAAAATATGTGAGCAGTCAGTGACATACGACAAGAAATATTTCATTTCACAACATACCAGTGCACGTACTTTCCAAGACTATTGGAAAGATTAATTTGCTTACAACGGCAATTCCAACATACAGTTGAGAATCACAATTCGCACTCGACTGACGTAAAAGTTTGATTGATACCAGAATCTGTTTGAGGAAACTATAGAATTCTATATTAAGATAGTTTTTGGAGAACTATACCGAAGAATACGTGGCCAATGAATGAAGTTTGCGAAAAAGTTATTTAAGTGAACGTTACAATGAAGTAATGAAAATCATTAAAGATGAAGTAAAAAATGAAAAGATTTTGATGTCAGTAGACAGGTAACTTGATCCTAAGGGTCGTTTTATGCCACTGTTATTGTTGGACCAGCAGACCCTTCAGTGAAACAGGTTTACAACAGTGGTCTGGAAAAAGATAATAATACAACTGTCAAGTTATCTGTGAATCTATTACCGTTACGTGGCCTGAAGAAATTAAGTCCAACAATATATTACTTTTCGTCTCAGACTCTGAGCCATAAATGAAAAAAATGTGGGACAACTCTAAAAGTGCTATTTTCAAACACGCTTTACGTGACTTGTGTAGCACATGTTTTTTCCAGTGACAAAAGATTTACGAAGCTTCTTTCCGGATCTCGACAAACTGATCTCCAGTATTAAGATCTTTGTGAAACCACCATACACAATTCAGACATTTAAAGATCTTGCACCAGACGTACCTCTGCCACCTGAACGTATCGCAACGAGATGGTAGATATGGATGTTAGCAGCAGTTTACTACGCTTCAGATTTTCCACAATATAGCTAAGGTGATCATTGTTCTGCACACAGAAGCATTTTAAACTACTGCAGCAGAGAAACTTCTCGATCCTTCGGAAGCAGGAAATGACTTATATTACGGCCGAGTTCTGTTTCTTGCCACAAATGGTCTGTCAGCTTCAAAAAACAGAGCCTCCTGTAGTGCCGTGCAAAGATTGGAGAGTGGGAAAGGGAAATTGGGTTCATTGGTTAGGGAAAAGTGTAGAAAGGTGTTTTCGAAAAATCCTGATCTTGAAACAGAAACATTTCTATTGCAGTAGAAACGGACCCTACAGTGGTTCATTGTTTCAGGTCTACTCCCATTAACTCTGTAGGAGTTGTGAAGTCCCTTTCTGAGGTGAAAACTGCATTGCTTTACAGGAGACTCACCTTGAATAAAAAAAAAAAAAAGTGAAAAGCATATAATGCATAAATAAGGTTTTTCTGTATTTTTATGGCCTTTAGCTGTTTATACGGCTTTCGTGCCTGCCTATTTTAATGATGTGTGATACCTAAACTTCTGATCTCTGAATTTATGACCCGTGCACACCTCGAAATTCAGTGTTGTCTATTGGCGTTTCGGGCACGTGACGCGGTAAGAAGTATGTAAGCGGATCAGAGACCAATGAGAAATCATTGTAGCGACTACGATAAGGGTCGCAAACGGGTAAATCCGTTGATAATAGCGACTTTGACCAAGCGTTGACTCTTACAGCCTAATGACCAGAAACGAGCATGATCAGCTATTTCCCACTATCGTTAGCTTCTATGGAAAATGGATGAAGAACAGTGAAATCATTAGCAGGCGACAAGGTGCTTGACGTCCAAGGCCCATCACAGAACGTGGAGGCCGGAGACTCACCCATTCTGTAAACCACAACAAACAGCGACGTAGGGTAGATATGATGACTGGACACCTCGGCACAGGCACAAGTATTACGTTGGTGCTGAAGTTCGTAGTGTTTTTGTTTAGCATGTTGGTATTCCTGTAGCTATGGGCTTCAGAATGATATTTTCAGTCTGCAGTGGAGTGTGCTATGGGCTTATTTAACGATTGTTATTTTTTATTTCACTAAAAGACCTGAGTCGAAACAAGGCCCCCGGAGTAGACAACATTCCATTGGAACTACTGACGGCCTTGGGAGGGCCAGTCCTGACAAAACTCTACCATCTGGTGAGCAAGATGTGTGAGACAGGTGAAATACCCTCAGACTTCAAGTAGAATATACTAATTCCAATCCCAAAGAAAGCAGGTGTTGACAGATGTGAAAATTACCGAACAATCAGTTTAATAAGCCACAGCTGCAAAATACTAACACGAATTCTTTACAGACGAATGGAAAAACTAGTAGAAGCCAACCTCGAGGAATATCAGTTTGGATTCCGTAGAAATACTGGAACACGTGAGGCAATACTGACCTTACGACTTATCTTAGAAGAAAGATTAAGGAAAGGTAAACTTACGTTTCTAGCATTTGTAGACTTAGAGAAAGCTTTTGACAATGTTGACTGGAATACTCTCTTTCAAATTCTAAAGGTGGCAGGGGTAAAATACAGGGAGCGAAAGGCTATTTACAATTTGTACAGAAACCAGATGGCAGTTATAAGAGTCGAGGGACATGAAAGGGAAGCAGCGGTGGGGAAGGGAGTAAGACAGGGTTGTAGCCTCTCCCCGATGTTATTCAATCTGTATATTGAGCAAGCAGTAAAGGAAACAAAAGAAAATTTCGGAGTAGGTATTAAAATCCATGGAGAAGAAATAAAAACTTTGAGGTTTGCCGATGACATTGTAATTCTGTCAGAGACAGCAAAGGACTTGGAAGAGCAGTTGAACGGAATGGATGGTATCTTGAAAGGAGGATATAAGATGAACATCAACAAAAGCAAAACGAGGATAATGGAATGTAGTGGAATTAAGTCGGGTGATGCTGAGGGAATTAGATTAGGAAATGAGACACTTAAAGTAGTAAAGGAGTTTTGCTATTTGGGGAGCAAAATAACTGATGATGGTCGAAGTAGAGAGGATATAAAATGTACACTGGCAATGGCAAGGAAAGCGTTTCTGAAGAAGAGAAATTTGTTAACATCGAGTATAGATTTAAGAGTCAGGAAGTCATTTCTGAAAGTATTTGTATGGAGTGTAGCCATGTATGGAAGTGAAACATGGACGGTAAATAGTTTGGACAAGAAGAGAATAGAAGCTTTCGAAATGTGGTGCTACAGAAGAATGGTGAAGATTAGATGGGTAGATCACATAACTAATGAGGAAGTATTGAACAGGATCGGGGAGAAGAGAAGTTTGTGGCACAACTTGACCAGAAGAAGGGATCGGTTGGTTCTGAGGCATCAAGGGATCACCAGTTTAGTATTGGAGGGCAGCGTGGAGGGTAAAAATCGTAGGGGGAGACCAAGAGATGAATACACTAAGCAGATTCTGAAGGATGTTGGTTGCAGTAGGTACTGGGAGATGAAGAAGCTTGCACAGGATAGAGTAGCATGGAGAGCTGCATCAAACCAGTCTCAGGACTGAAGACCACAACAAGAACAACATTTTTTATTTGCAGTTCAATGTTGCTATTTGAGTTTACATATTGCCATTTTGTCATTTGGAGATAATGAGTAGAGCTGCGGAATGCCAAGTGGAGAAATCGGAACATTTTCAACATATTTATCTGTCTTGGTAGAGGGGTGACACCAGCAGAGGCAGCCAGAAACTTTTGCGCCGTGACTGCGGATAATGCCATCGGACAGAGCACAGACGGCCGCCGTGGCCGAGTGGTTCTAGCCGCTTCTGTCTGGAACCGTGCGACCGCTGCGGTCGCAGGTTCGAATTCTGCCTCAGGCACGGATGTGTTGACGTCCTTAGGTTATATGGGTTTAAGTAGTTATAAGTTATAGGGGACTGATGACCTCATATGTTAAGTCCCATAGTGCTCAGAGCCATTTGAACCATTTGGACAGATAAAAATGCGCTCCGAACATGACGAGATCTTTGCCTTATAACCACGTAATTTCTACAGTCACGGAATCGAGAAGTTACCCAAGGTAAGAAAATCGTTTGCTCATGTTGAGGAGGACCTCTTTGACATTAGTGACTCCCCACATTCAGGAAAACCTTCGGGAAAACGTTCCAGAACTGGCAAGTGTGACGAAATGTGATCAATCCATCATCGTGCGAATTTGCGTGCAATGGGGAAGGTTCAAACGTCGCGTGTGTGGGTACTGCTTGCTCTAAGCCAAAATCCTATAAGTCCGCGACCGGCCGGCCCTTGTGACCTAGCGGTTCTAGGCGCTTGAGTTTGGAACCGCGCTGCTGCTGCGGCCGCAGGTTCAAATCTTGCCTCTGGCATGGATGTGTGTGAAGTCCTTAGGTTAGTTAGGTTTAAGTAGTTCTAAATCTAGGGGACTGATGACCTCAGATGTTAAAGTCCCGTAGTGCTTAGAGCCATTTGAACCATTTGAATCAGCGAGCGGCCATGTGTGCATTCCGCTCGCTCGTCATCTATTATCTCGTGAGGAGCACCGACCGTTCCTGTTCTGTATCGTTACTGGTGACGATACGTGGTATCTTTATGCTACCATAAGGAAAAGAAAGGAACGGTTGACCCTCACCAAAGCAGCAACTCCCTGTACAAGGACCTGCGCGCAACCGCAAAACATAATGTTATGTATCTGGTGGAACAGCGACGACGTGGTGTACTACGAATTGTACTCCCAAAGTATAACCATCACTGCTCACATTTACTGTCGATAATTGAGATGTCTAGCAGACGAAATCCAAAAACACCAACAAGGAAGACTGTGTGAAGTGATGCTATTCCCCGAAAACCCCCACCCACATTCTGCTAGACAAAAAACGCTATACACGAGTTGATCTGGGAAGTCATTCTGCACCCACCTTATTCACCCGATCTTGTACCCTCAGATGTTCACCTTTTCCACAACTTTCAAAGAACTCCCTTTCCGGATAAAAATGCGCTCCGAACATGACGAGATCTTCGCCTTATAACCACGTAATTTCTACAGTCATGGAATCGAGAAGTTACCCAAGGTTGGCTGGCTGTTGTAAACAGTAAAGATGAATATATTATTGGTGACTAAAGTCTATGTGATGTATGTTAGTTGTGTTTATTACGCTACGTAATTATGCACCAACCTAATATTTCGGAGCTCGTAGTTCAGTGCACATTGTTGAAAATGGTGCTCAGTAACAGACGACCCCTACGTGTTCCCACTTTGACTCAACGACAGAGACAATTACGAGTGCACGGGTTCGTTGAGACTGCATCGTGAATCTATGGAAATATGTCACCTCGTCGGAAGAATTACGCCATCTCCCAGGCGAACGGTTACTGAAGACATGCATCGCACCACAGACGTAGGCCGGCGGGGATGTATGCTACCACGGGGAACACTCACCAGGACTTCAATTGGACCACGAAAGGTGTTGATCACCTGAACATTATGCGGACCAACTGCATTCTTTCATGCTCGATGTCTTCCCCGAGTCGATGACATCTTCCATCAGGATAATGTCCGTGTAAGAAGGCCAGAGCGTCCTATGGTGGTTTGAATATAATGACAGTGAATTCCTACAGAAGCCTTGGCCACGAAATTCCCCTTATCTTCGTCTGATGAAACGTAGCTGGGGCGCTTTTGGGTGCCAAATCGGCATCCACAAACCCACGACTGGAAATTCCCAAGAATAGCGTAGCCTGTGAGTAGACATTTAGCACCGCATACCTCCGAAGATCTATCAAGGTCTTGATGAATCCGTACCACGTAGAATCGCTGGTGTATTGCATTACAAAGGTGGACCAACACGCTGTTAATCAGGTTGTCATAATGTTTTGTCTCGTCAGCGTTAATGCTAGAGATGCTCCATTGCGATAACGAGATCCAGTCACCTTACCTCTCAATATGGGACATTTATCACATGGTTTTTCGAACTTTTTCATTGCCAATGTTAGCACGCACTCACGTACCGGAAATGGAGAAAAATTAAAAGGTGTGGATCCGATTTTTGAGGCACGTCCATACATTATTTTGGTACCATACATATACTGCAGACGGACTGACGTTCTACATAATTAACAAAGTACTAATTAATGGCTAGTAACTTCTGTCGATTATAAGTGAGTAATGAACGGCTAGTGCGCTGCCATGATTTACGATTGCTGACCAATGCAGCGCAGAATAATGTGGAAACGCTCTTCATGCAGAACGATGCTTCCGTGCTTGGAGAGGCGCTAGGCTGTGAAAATTACACGTGGGTCACGCCAAAATTAATTAACTTCCCTTTTAATATTTGAATTATCTTCATTTTTTAATTTACTTCCTCTCACCTTTTGGATACAGAACAAAACCATCCCGAAAATTAAAAAAAGGTAACGAACTTATTTATTAAATTCTATTCTGCTTTCACTGCATTCGAACTGTCCCGCCATTTTCCAACACTGTCACTAGCAGAAATTTACTTTACTAAAGTTTCTCTCATGAACACGAAACGAAATAGCAGCAGAAAATTACCTGCACTTCACCTCCACAGTAACAAAAAAGGGTTCCTTCCGGTACATTTAAAATAAAGGTCATGAATGTAGTTAGTGAAGGTCCGTTAGTGAAATGAAAAGACAAAATACTTCCGATAGACACTGTCAGTAGTACTGTTGCATTTGCTTAACGCACTACCTTGACTCTAACATAGGACGCACTTCACAATGTGAATGACATGAAGCACACTACCAAACTCGTTTCATGAAGAATTAATGTACAACTAACGATACATTAGAAGATTATTATACTATAAGCTTAACTAAAAAATTGCACATTATACAGGGTGGTCCATTGGTAGTGACCGGGCCAAATATCTCCCGAAATAAGAATCAAACGAAAAACTACAAAGAACCAATCTCGTCTAGCTTGAAGGGGGAAACCAGATGGCGCTATGGTTGACCCGCTTGATGGCGCTGCCGTAGGTCAAACGGATATCAACTACGTTTTTATAAATAGGAAATCAGATTTTTATAACATATTCGTGCAGTACGTAAAGAAATATAAATGTTTTAGTTGAACCACTTTTTTCGCTTTGTGATAGACGGCGCTGTAATAGTCACAAACGTATAAGTACATGGTATCACGTAACATTCCTCCGTACGGACGGTATTTGCTTCGTGATACACTACCCGTGTTAAAATGGACCGTTTACCAATTGCGGAAAAGGTAGATATCGTATTGATGTATGGCTATTGTGATAAAAATGCCCAACGAGCGTGCGCTATGAATGCTGCTCGGTATCTTGTACGACATCATCCAAGTGTCCTGACCGTTCGCAGGATAGTTACGTTATTTAAGGAAACAGGAAGTGTTCAGCCACATGTGAAACGTCAACCACGACCTGCAGCAAATGATGATGCCCAAGTAGGTGTTTTAGCTGCTGTCGCGGCTAATCCGAACATCAGTAGCAGACAAATTGCGCGAGAGTCGGGAATCTCAAAAACGTCGGTGTCGAGAATGCTACATCAACATCGATTGCACCTGTACCATATTTCCATGCACCAGGAATTGCATGGCGACGACTCTGAACGTCGTGTACAGCTCTGCCACTGGGCACAGGAGAAATTACGGGACGATGACAGATTTTTTGCACGCTTTCTATTTGGCGACGAAGCGTCATTCACTAACAGCGGTAATGTAAACCGGCATAGTATGCACTATTGGGCAACGGAAAATCCACGATGGCTGCGACAAGTGGAACATCAGCGACCATGGCGGGGTATTGTATGGTGCGGCATTGTGGGAGGAAAGATAATTGGTCCCCATTTTATCGATGGCAATCTAAATGGTGCAATGTATACTGATTTCCTACGTATTTTTCTACCGACGTTATTACAAGATGTTTCACTGCATGACAGAATGGCGATGTACATCCAGCATGATGGATGTCCGGCACATAACTCGCGTGCAGTTGAAGCGGTGTTGAATAGCATATTTCATGACAGGTGGATTGGTCGTCGAAGCACCATTCCATGACCCGCACGTTCACCGGATCTGACGTCCCAGGATTTCTTTGTGTGGGTCAGCGCATTGTCAATGCATGTGCGAACATTACAGAAGGGGAACTACTCGCTGTTGAGAGGAATGTCGTTACAGGTATTGCCAAATGCATTGAGGTTGACGGACATCATTTTGAGCATTTATTGCAGTAATGTGGTATTTACAGGTAATCACGCTGTAACAGCATAAGTTCTCAGAAATGATAAGTTCACAAAGGTACATGTATGACACTGGAGCAACCGAAATAAAATGTTCAAATGTACCTACGTTCTGTATTTTAATTTAAAAAACTACCTGTTACCTACTGTTAGTCTAAAATTGTGAGCCATATGTTTGTGACTATCACATCGCCATCTATCACTAAGCGAAAAAAATGGTCCAACTAAAACATTTATATTTCTTTACGTACTACACGAATATGTAATAAAAATCGGGTTTCCTATTTAAAAAAAAATGTAGTTGATATCCTTTTGACCTTTGGCAGCGCCATCTAGCGGGCCGACCATGGCGCCATCTGGTTTCCACTTTCAAGCTAGACAAGTTTCGTTCTTTGTAGTTTTTTCGTTTGACGCTTATTTCGGGAGATATTTGGCCCGGTCATGATCAGTGAACCACCGTGTATACAAAAAGGTAACTGAAGAAAACTTCACAAGCTAAGATCACAAAAATATTATTGGATGACCAGTTTCGATAGAGGTACGCTGTCAGCATCGGATTAGTGATACAAGTCGCTCCACATTGCATGTGTACACCCACTATCATGAGGATCACAACACATTGGAATGTCAAATGTAAAAGAATTGTGCTGAAATATAAACAAAAATGTACTGCGCCGGCCGGCCGGCCGGCCGGTGTGTCCGAGCGGTTCTAGGCGCTTCAGTCTGGAACCGCGCGACCGCTACGGTCGCATTTTCGAATCATGCCTCGAGCATGGACGTTTGTGATGTCCTTAGGTTAGTTAGGTTTAAGTAGTTCTAAGTTCTATGGGACTGATGACCTCAGATGTTAAGTCCCATAGTGCTCAGAGCAATTTCTTTTGTACTGCGCCGATTGTAAGTGTTTACGTTCACTGCCACCTGGAGAAAACGGCGCGTGTTTCCACCGTTTGTCTTCGTGCTTGCCAAACCATCCCTTGCCCAGCAAGGCCGCCGGATCTCTCTTGCCCACGAAAGGCAAAGGTTCCGAGTTCGAGTCTCGGTCCTGCAAACAGTTTTAATCTGCCAGGAAGTTTCATATCAGCACACACTCCTCTGCAGAGAGAAAATCTCATTCTTCATTTACCTATAAGTATAGAACCCAACGGCATTACAGGTGCCACGTGTGTGTATCATGCGTTGAAGGTCTTTACCTGTGAGCTAGTGACTGTCAAAATAGATTTTCCTCTTTCCCATGTGTCTGTACAAATCGAAATATCAACTGGAAATCACGACAGTCTTAGAGTTGAGTAGTAGGTCGCAGTAACTAATGAAAGTAGAAGGCCGAACAGTTCACAGCTGTAAAAAGAGGTAAGTCCATAATAACTGAAAAGTAACTCCGCTTTCTGCTAAACCACTGTGTCTGCAAATTATTGAACAACTAGGCTTTTTGTTAGCACTCTAAGTCTTCTGAAATAAGAGAATAAAAGTATAAATAAATACAGAAATAACTATGATGTATGTACGCAGACTGAGACGACGAAGAATATTTGTACCAAGGCCGGGATTCGAACCTTGGTATAAACTTCCATTCGTCGTTTCAGTTTACATATATCGATGTTTAAGAGTTGAAGAGGTCTCTGGAGCCATATAGTTTCATTTGAAAGAAATAGAACTTCGTTGTCCGCACATTTCTTTGGTGAAATAATGGAAATTGTTCTCTGTTACATACTGAACGTTATATGATAACACCTTAAAGTGTTTACTTTTCACAAGGCTAGCACGTTAGGCAGAGGTCTGCCAGGGGTTTAAGGACCGAACCACAATCTAGCGCACAATTTTAATTTTTTATAAGTCTTCTACTACGCTGAAGAACTGCCATTTCCCATAGTGCTCAGAGCCATTTGAACCATTTGAACTGCCATTTTTTATATCAATTCAGTTGATGTTGCCCTCTGATTTCAGCTTTCATAGAAAACAGCTTTTCATTATTTACAGTTCCTCGGGGTTATAAAATTTCCCGGAGGACACGATACAGCAATATTATTCAGGTGAGAAAGACGTACCTGACTGATGTTTCCAGGAAGGTATTAAAGCGCTCAGAAAAGTGGCTTTCGCCGGGATTTGGGGAGACAGCAGAACTTTTTGTCCGCACCGAATCGACGCAGACAGGCTCGTGCATACGTGATGAAGACGGGGCGAGATCTGCGAGCCACCTGTTGTCTCCACCCAGGGGAGCGGCGGCGCAGCTGTCACCGGATTCCGGGCACGGATTCCTTCCTGCGCTCTTCAGCAATTTGTCCGGAAATGTCGAACTTGCGCTGCATGCCTAAGCGTGTGCTCTCTATCTTCTCTGAGGGACGTGATTTCAGGTGGGATGTCGTCAGTTCCTAATAGAAGTACGCAGATGCGAATGCTGGGCTGTCTGTAGACGTACTTTGTGTCTTGGTGGCTTCTTCCCGTGAGATCATAACCTTATACCGATTAGTATCGCTCCCGTTCTGTTATTTTCTACCAGCTGTACCCAGCCACTCGTTCCTGTGACTCAGTTCGGTCAAATGGAAAAGAAAGAAAGAGGAAGCACACACACACACACACACACACACACACACACACAGAGAGAGAGAGAGAGAGAGAGAGAGAGAGAGGAAGACGGAGACAGGAATACATCCAGGAAATAATTTGAGGACGTAGGTAGCATATGCTACTCTGAATCTCACTCTTCCTCTGCAAGTAATGTCAGTTGTGGGGAAGGCGGATAGTCGTCTTCGGTTCGTTGGTAGAATTTTGGGAAGATGTGGTTCATCTGTAAAGGATACCGCTTATAAAACAGTAATACGACCTATTCTTGAGTACTGCTCGAGTGTTTGGGGTCCCTATCAGGTCGGTTTGAGGGAGGACATAGAAGCAATTCAGAAGCGGGCTGCTAGATTTGTTACTGGTAGGTTTGATCATCACGCGAGTGTTACGGAAATGCTTCAGGAACTCGGGTGGGAGTCTCTAGAGGAAAGGAGGCGTTCTTTTCAAATGAATCGCTACTGAGTAAATTTAGAGAACCGGTATTTGAGACTGACTGCAGTACAATTTTACTGCCGCCAACTTACATTTCGCGGAAAGACCACAAAGATAAGATAAGAGAGATTAGGGCTCGTACAGAGGCATATAGGCAGTCATTTTTCCCTCGTTCTGTTTGGTAGTGGAACAGGGAGAGAAGATGCTAGTTGTGGTACGAGGTATCCTCCGCCACGCACCGTATGGTGGATTGCGGAGTATGTATGTAGATGTAGATGAAGTACCTCTAGTACTTAACATATATCCTACCATGCTGTACCTTTCCCTTGTCAGCGTTTTACATATATTTCTTAATGACCTTGTTTGAAACTCATAGACTTCTCTTGGTCAGTAATGCCCTTTTTGGCAGTACTAGTCTGCTTTTTATATCCTCCCTACTCTGTTAGTCATAGTTATTTTGCTGCCTAAGTAGCAGAATTACGTAACTACATCTACTTCCTGAACTCCAATTTTTCTCGGTGTTCTCCTTTCTGCTACTTCTCATTACTTTCTTATTTCTTCGATTTACTCTCAGACGCTGTCCTGTACAAATTGCACTGTTCATTCCATTCGGCAGGTCCCATATTTTTTTTCACTTTCACTGAGGATAGCAATGTCATCAGCGAATCTTCTCCTTGATATCTAAGTCACCTACAATTTTAAGTCCACTCTTGAACCTTTCTTTCACACTGAAGTGCCAAAGAAACTAGTATAGGCATGCGTATTCAAATACAGAGGTACGTAAACAGGCAGAATGAGGCACTGCGGTCGGCAGTGGCTATTTAAGACAACAAACATCTGCCGCTGTTGTTAGATCGGTTACTGCTGCTACTATGGTAGGTTATCAGGATTTAAGTGAGTTTTAATGTGGTGTTACAGGCAGCGCATGAGCGAACGGACATAGCATCTTCGAGGTAGCGGTGAAATGAAGATTTTCTCGTACGACCATCTCACGAGTGTACCGTGAATAGCAGGAATCCGATAAATCTCCGACAACTTTGCGGCCGGAAAAAGATCCTGCAAGAACGGGATCAACGACGACTGAAGAGAGTCGTTCAGTGTGTCAGAAGTGCAACCCTTCCGCAAAGCCGGCCGGGGTGGCCGAGCGGTTCTAGGGGCTACAGTTTGGAACCGCGCGACCGCTACGGTCGCAGGTTCGAATCCTGCCTCGGGCATGGATGTGTGTGATGTCCTTAGGTTAGTTAGGTTTAAGTAGTTCTAAGTTCTAGGGGACTGATGACCTTAGAAGTTAAGTCCCATAGTGTTCAGAGCCATTTTTTGAACCTTCCGCAGATTATTGCAGATTTCATTGCTGGGTCATCAGTAAGTGTGAGCGTGTGAACCATCCAACGAAATATCGTCGATATGGGCTTCCGGAGCCGAAGGCCCACTCGTGTACCGTTGATGACTGCACGACACACAGCTTTACGTCTCGCCTGGGCCCATCAACACCGATGTTGGACTGTTGATAACTGAAAACATGTTACCTAGTCCGACGAGCCTCGTTTAAAATTGTATCGAGCGAATGAATCTACGGACTCTGCAAGTCAGCAGGGCACTGCCAAACTGGTGGAGCCTCTGCAATGGTGTAAAGCGTGTGCAATTGGAGTGATATGGGACCTCTGATACGTCTGGATACGACTCTGACGGGTGACAAGTATGTAAGCATCCTGTCTGATCACCTGGATCCAGTGATGTCCACTGTTTATTTCGACGAAGTTGAGCAGTTCCAGCAGGACAGTGCGACACCCCACACGTCCAAAATTGCTACAGGGCGGCTCCAGATACACTCTTCTGAGTTCAAACACTTCCGCTGGTCACCAAACTCACCGGACATGAACATTATTGAGTGAAACTGGGATGCCTGTTACGTGCTGTTCAGAAGAGATCTCCACCCCCTCGCATTCTTACGGATTTATGAACACCCCTGCAGGATTCGTGGTGTCAATTCCCTCCGGCCCTACTTCATACATTAGTTGAATCCATGCCACGTCGTACTGCGCCACTTCTGCGTCCTTTCGGTGGCCCTACATGACATTAGACAGGTGTACCAGTTTCTTTGGCTCTTCAGTGTATCTCTGTCATTGCTTCTTCAATGTATGCATTGAACAGTAGGGGGTGAAAGACTACATCCCTGTGTTACACCATTTTCAATCCGAGCACTTCGTTCTTCATCTTCCGCTCTTGTTGTTTCCTCTTGGTTTTCATACAAACTGTACATTATCCGCCATTTCCTATATTTACGCCTATTTTTCTCAGAATGTCGAACATATTACAGCACTTGAAAATGTCGATCGCTTTTCCGAGGTCGACAGATCCTATGAATGTGTCTTTATTTTTCTTTAGTCTGGCTTCCATTATCAACCGCAACGTCAGAACTGCCTCTCTGACGCCTTTACCTTTCCTAAAGCCAAACTGATCCTCATCTAACAAATTCTGAGTTTTCTTCCCGTTTTTCTGTGTTCTACATATTTTCAGGAACTTGGATGCATGAGCTGTTCAGATGACTGTGCTATAATTCTGGCACTTGTCGATTCTTGCAATCTTTGGAACTGTGTGGATGATGTTTTTCTGAAAGTCAGATGGTATATCGTCAGACTCATACATTATACACGCCAGCGTGAATAGTCGTTCAGCTGCCATTTCACCCGAATGATCTTAGAAATTCTAATGGGATGTTATGTATTCCTTCTGTCCTACGCGACCTAAGTCTTCCAAAGGTCTTTTAAATTTTGATTCTAGTATTGGAACTCCTATCTCTTTATCAACTGCTGTTTCTTCTTCTGTCTCATTAGACAACTCTCCCACTCATAGAGGTCTTCAGTGTACTTTTTCCACTTTTCTGCTCTCTTCCTTCGTATTTTCACTCTTAGTGTTACTGTGGTGTCACAGCCAGACACCACACTTGCTAGGTGGCAGCTTTTAAATCGGCCGCGGTCCGCTAGTATACGTCGGACCCGCGTGTCGCCACTGTCAGTAATTGCAGACCGAGCGCCGCCACACGGCAGGTCTAGAGACAGATCCTAGCACTCAGCCCAGTTGTACAGCCGGCGTTGCTAGCCATGGTTCACTGAGAATTACGCTCTCATTTGCCGAGACGATAGTTAGCATAGCCTTCAGCTACATTTGCTACGACCTAGCAAGGCGCCATTACCAGTATAGATATTGAGATTCTATTAATGTATCATCAAGAGCGATGTTCTACAAATGTGGATTAAAGTGAAGTATTCCAGAAACTACGTACTTTTCTTTATAGCATTCATTACGTATCCTGTTTCAGACCTCACGCCAGCCTGCGTGAGTTTAAGCGCGTGCCTTTCGGCTTCCACTCATTGTGTCTAGGCTGTCTTGTCTAGAAACTACAGTTACCATTCTTGCTTTTTGTTTCACCGAAGGTTATTTTAACTTTTCTTTATGTTGAGTCAGTCCTTCCGGAAATCAATCATTCCATTTTCAATTTCTTCACATTTTTCATGCAGACATTTTGCCTTAGTTTCCCTGCACTTCCTATCGATTTCATTCGTAATTGATTTATATTTCTCTATTCCTGCATTTACCGGAACGTTTGTGGGCTTCCTTCTTTCGTCGATGAACTGAAGTATTTCTTCTGTTACACATGGTTTCTTTGCAGTTACCTTTGCAACTTACGTGATTGCGCTTTTTAGAGATGTCCATTCCTCTGCAACTGAATTGCCAACTGAGCCGTTCCTTATAGCAGTACCTGTAGCCTCACAGAACTTGAAGCCTATCTCTTCATTTCTTAGTACTTCCTTTTCTCACTTCTTTATGCTCTAATGCTTCCGAACTGGTCTCTTGAACTTCAGCTTAGTCTTCACCACCACTAAAGTGTGACCTGACTCTATACCTGCTCCTGGGTGGGCCATACAATCCAGTATCCGATTTCGGAAACTCTGCCTGACCATGACGTAACATAACTGAAATCTTCTCCTGTCTCTCGGTGTTTTCCAAGCATACCTCCCCCTCTTATGGCTATTGAACAGAGTGGTCGCTATTACTAGATGAAACTTATTGCAGGACCCCGATAGTCTATCTCCTCTCTTATTCCTAATACCAAGCCCACATTCGCTCGAAACGCCTTCTTCTACTCCTTCTCCAACATCCGCATTGCAATCTTCAATGGCTACTAGATTTTCGTCTCCCTTTACACACTGAAATTCCTTTCAATATCCTCATATGCTTCGTCAATCTCTTCATATTCGGCTTGCGACGTTGGCATGTATACCTGAACTATCGATGTCGGTATTGGTTAGCTGTCGATTGTGATGAGCGTCTGAACTGTTGACAGTAACACACTCTGCATAGTGGATGATTGGGAACGAGTGATTTGGAGTGATGAATGACGCTATACCCTGTGGGAAACCGATGGAACGGTTCGCATTAGGTGAATAGCAACATAACGTCGTCGTTACGGTATACGGTATAGGGGTATTGTTCGTGGTTGTAGTCCCTGTATCGCGTTTAAGAAAACGCTAAATACGAAAGGGTATGAATATATTTTGCAACATTTTGTACGGTGTAGAGCAGAGGAATAGTTCGGAAACGATCAGAATCGCAATTTCCTCTGTCATATGGCAGCATCTGTGAGGCAATGGTTTGTAGACAACAACATTCCTGAAATGGACTGGCCTGTCCAGGCCTCGACCTGGAACACCTTTGAGATGACTTAAAACGCTAACTTTGCTCCAGATCACAGCCTCAAACATCACCACTCTCTCTAGCTTCGGCACTTCGGGGAGAATTAGCTGCCATTTCTCCACAAACATTCAGAGAGCTCATTGAAAGTTTCCCCAGCAGAGTTCAAAGCGTTCTAAAAGTGTAGGATGGACACATCTCATATTAATGTCCACTAATAGGTGTCCGGATAAGGCAACGGCCTTGCCGCAGTGGTAACGCCTATTTCCGTCAGATCCCTGAAGTTAAGGCCTGTCGGACTGGACCAGCAGTTGGTTGGGTGACCATCCAGTCAGTCGAGTACTGTTGGCAAGCAGGCAGCACTCTGCATTTCTGAGACAAACTGAGGAGCTACTTGATTGAGAAGTAGCCGGCCGCGGTGGTCTAGCGGTTCTGGCGCTGCAGTCCGGAACCGCGGGACTGCTACGGTCGCAGGTTCGAATCCTGCCTCGGGCATGGGTGTGTGTGATGTCCTTAGGTTAGTTAGGTTTAAGTAGTTCTAAGTTCTAGGGGACTCATGACCTAAGATGTTGAGTCCCATAGTGCTCAGAGCCATTTGATTGAGAAGTAGCGGCTCCAGTCTCGTAAACTAACGTATGGCTGCGGGAGTGGTGTGCTGCCCACATGCCCCCCACACCCGCATCCAGTGACGCCTGTGGGCTGTGGATGACACGGCTGCCAGTCGATACCGTTGGGCGTCCATAGCCTTTTCAGGCGGAGTTTAGTTGTAATAGGTATCAGGATACTTTTGATCAGTGTAAGTTTACATTGCTGCCAAAAAGTCTTCTAAATTTTCATCCCATCCAACCAGAAAGTCTATGTATATAAAATCAGTGAAAAAGCAGTGTAGATTGCGATGGTACTTTATTAACATAACCGGTTTCAGCCTATGCTTAGGCCATCTTCAGCCAGCACCACGAGCTGAAGTTGACGTTGCGTACAGCCAACTCCAGTTTCAGCAACTGAGGTCAACTGGCACCTGATAGTGCTGTCTGAAGATGGTGTAAACACAAGCTGAAACTGATTATGTTAATAAAATACCATCACGATCTAGACTGGTTTTCTTTGATTTTATATAGACTATAAGATTACTGCTTCCCGAAAATTTTACCAAAAATTTAGAAAGATTATGTGGTGCAAACCTCAGTACTTACGGCTCTTTCATTGCCTTCTCTGCTGCTTCGCCATACGAGCCATACTCTGGCCGGTAAGAAGTAAGCAGTACAATGGATACCTGTCCTCAATATGTAAAGACAACTAGTAATTAATAATTTGGTTAAGACTGTCTGACCAAAATATACTACATTATTTTAGCTAGTATTAATATCTCACCATATGAAGACTATCTGCTTGGTGCTGAAACGTTCTGAGCACTAAATTGCCTCCAGACAATGGGCGTTCAGTTAGTGTAGCAAGCGACTGGACAGTGCCTGTTCAAACACATTGATCAAAACTGTCTTCATGACAACACTGTCAGTTGTACATAACTAGCAGTACTACTGCACGGTGGTCAACAGATACACCAGCTGCCTGAAGGTATCCCCACTGAAAATGGAAACAGCTTGCGTTCACCTGCCATTGGATTTCTGGATTCAGCTGTCACCAACAACTGAATTCCGACCACTGTCGGTTGTGCGAAGGAGAAATATTTCGTGTTATGGTCCAGCTGTATGGGCTGCACATGACAAGGACTACACCATATCATGCAGCCACCAAATGGCACTGTGGAGCTCCTACACTGTTCTTTGAAGGTCGCCTTTGAAGGTCGCTTTGACGCGGTGTGTACAGAAAGCTTACGCAAACTACTTTGTGTTTAACACCTCTAGTAACCACCACAGCTCTCAACACGAAACCGTTTTACGAACTCTTTTCCACAGCACACAATCCACCTGTGACTAATTGAATCTCCCAACTTACTGAAACATGGAGACAACATTCTGAATGCATTTGGCAGTCACGTTTGTAAAAATTCCAGCAGAGAAGTCGGCAGAACCTAGAGCGACACACAGTCAGATGTACAGTTTGCTCATCCACTGAGATCTTGACACTGCTGTGCTCCGCAAAGGATGACCGAGGGATTCGCATATCAGGGGTTTACCAAACCCCTACCAATGGGGCTAGGCATACATTAGGGAAACAGTACACATAGGTGAGGAGAAGTGCCATGAACATAGATGCAACACTTAACAACTCCAAACCACCTTATCAGCAGTGGTCGACCATAGTGTGCAGAAACTAGTCATACTATAGACTACATCAAAACTAAAATACTTAGGCAGTTTGCCTCCTGCTACGATTGCATGATTGGACCGAAATTAGTGTCAAAGATGGTCTAATTAACAAATATAGCAGCCTACAATTGAGTCAGGCTTGGAAGTATACAGTGAACCGAGAAGAAGCGAAACGTTTTCGTAATATGACATCTGCACCCCGTGGCGATAGTGCGGAGACTGAGGGTCGCTGTTTGCAGGAGGGTATCACCAACCTCACCACCGCCACCACCCACCACGGTGGCTGTATGGAGAATGGATAGAGTAATGGTTAACTTGTACAAGTTACTAACCAGAGCAGAGCAGAAGGCATCAGCAGACATATGAAGATGGAAACAAATCTGTGTGTCGAAATATCATGGAGAATTTATGATGTGACATAGGCAGAAGTAGGGGGACAGTATGTGTGGCCCCAAGTACGTTTATCCAATATGGCGGCGATAACGTCGTCCAAGATGGCGGCCGTGACATCATCTGATGACGTCATCCAAGATGACGGATTTTGGCAGGAAGTTTCAATTTTGATGGGAAGATAGGTCAATTGGGCTACCTCCACTAACCTAAGTCATCCGACCCCCACCTCTTCCTAGGGATTGGCGGGAAATTTGAATTTTGGACTATCTCTACTAACGTAAGAAAATGGCGGGAGAGAAAGGGCAGCTGGGTTACCTCCACTAACCTAAGTCATCCGACCACCACCTCTTTCTAGGAAATGATGGGAAGAGGACTCGGCCTGTGCTGGACATAGGTATTTATTTTGCATGCAATTAGAGGCAGTACCACCATCCAATGTGTTTGCCATGAGGTCTGGAGTGCAACTGACCTGGTACACAGTACTGCCACCAGAGGATGCTGTCATCTGTATCATAATATAATCCAAGATGGCGGTCTGGGGTGGGAGAAAATGGTGGCAAACAGTGTGATGACTTAATCCAAGATGGCAGGCTGGGGTGGGGGAAAACGGTGGGAAACAGTGTGTTAGCCACGAGGTGTGTCTACTACACAGTACTGCCACCAGAGGGCACTGTTGTGTGTTCCATGACATAAACCAAGATGCCTGTCTTGGGTGAGAGGTGAGGGGAAATGGTGGAAACCAATAGCAACCCTTAATCCAGTCACTTGTTAGACTTCAGCAAGTAGGATGGCAGTATTTGGTAATGTCATTGGATGGGGTATAGGGCTGGCTCAGCAGCTCTGGGACTTCAGTCTTCCTGAGTCAGTTAACAGCAGCATCAGAAGAAGAAGAACTATGAAGCGTCAACAGCAGTCACAATCCAACACGGCCCTGCAGAACAGGAGGAAACAGAAAAGTAAGTATCACATATCACATCTTTGTCTGTGGTTAGCATTATTATTATTATTATTCATTGTTTCTGCATTTTGGTCCATGTGTAATGCTCACCCCTCTTTGGTAAGCAGTAGCCCTCAATGTGTCCAAGCCAGCAGGGTCGAGCACAAGTCAATCTCTGCTGTGTCCAGAGCTGTAGCAAACCTCAGCTGCTGTCTCGTTGAGACCCTCAGGCTGTGGCTAAGCCATGTCTCTGCAATATCCTTTCTTCCAGGAGTGCTAGTTCTGCAAGGTTCGCAGGAGATCTTCTGTGAAGTTTGGAAAGTAGGAGACGAGGTACTGGCGGAATTAAAGCTGTGAGGACGGGTCGTGAGTCGTGCTTGTGTAGCTCAGTTGGTAGAGCACTCACCTGCGAAAGGCAAAGGTCCCGAGTTCGAGTCTCAGCCCGGCACACGGTTTAAATCTGCCAGGAAGTTACACATAGAACGCTGTTGGTGGTCCTAAACAACATTAAGATGGAGGACAGTACTGGTCGCCAACATATGACCCATCCCAGCAGAACATCCCTGTGATAGTGCAACTACAGAGTGCAGATGATGTGGATAAGAAGACATTCAGTATACCCATGCTTTTCAGTTCCACATTCAATTTAACTCTCAGTGGAATGAAACGTGTAAAGGCTGGTACAGAAGCACATCATGTCTGGGGCTTGCATGTGAGAATGGAAATTGAAAATGTATCGATGGTTGTTAAAATGCCAATTTTCGATTCCCACTGGGACGAAATATGTCGTGCAGAGCGCTACAGCAATCGACAGATGACTACTGAATATTATCCAACTCGTTCGCCCCCAGACAATTGCCTTACTTGTGTTACACATCCTATTATAATAGTGTATAATGACTGCGCACTATGTGTGAAATCGGATGACAATTGTGTTTATCTAAGGCACGCCTCAGTTATGAAGTTATACGATCTGGACGATCTGGATACTGCACTACGTCTTGCATTGGAGAGACTAAACCGTTGGTTGCCAAGCAGAGACTCTGTATACAATGATGTTGTAAACTCCCTACGTGTGCATAGTGTATACGTTGATGGTTGAAAGCAGCACCTTTGTTTGCACATGAACGCTGAACCGAAATAGAACCAGATTTAAGGTGTGTGAGGCAACCATTGGCCTAAGTGAGATATGCGCGGAATTTATTGCGTGTCAAAGAGCTTTGTTTGGGAAATACTGTACAGGTAAGAAGAAGATATATAAAGAGTTAATGATTTTCCTGAAATACTGCATCCTATGTTTGATATTTAAGTAAATAAATAATTTATGTGTATATAATCTCAATCGGTGTTTGTGTTTTATTTCATACCTCTCTCATTATAGTCAAAGAATCACGCTTATTAATTTTTTTCGATGCTATACCAGTTATTGACATAATGAATGACCAAGTTACTCTTCATGGGTGTTTCCTCTGTGTAGGCAATATAGCTCAGTCGGTTAACTGATGGAGCTATAGTGGCTACACATACTATTACAGTCCCTTCAAGTGTATCTTTCTATATATGTCAACTACTTGTCAGTACTTGATGCAGTTAGTATCATGGCAGGGTGGGTGACACATCCTCTTCACAAGGACTTTGTTGTCGGTGACTGGTCTTGTGAGGATGCAAAAAAGACCTGAAGAAGAAGAAAAACGGAATTCTCCTTCCTGATAATATACGAGCAATTATTGTAGGTCTATCCAGTTGTTGGAAGACTAATGTCCTCATGAGCTAACACATGTAGATGGAGTCCAATTTGAACATGTTTGTGTACTCTCAAAACAGAGTTTCAACCCAAGTATCAGCTATTACAGGACATATTGCGCGGTGTAGATGGTGTTACGTACACGAGATACAGTGAAAGTGGTGATATCCCTCCAACTGAAAAAACAAAACCAAACACTGTCTTCATATTTGACGACGTTGCTGTGGAAAACGAGGACCAAGTTCGAAAATATTTCTGTTTCGGACGTCATATGGTGGCTGATATATTTTAACTAAGCTAAACATATTTCAGAATCACGAAACAATTGGTTAGGGATAATGCAAACCTCATTATAGTCTTCAAACAAGACAATTCGAACAACACATTTACCAGGCACATGTCGGAACTGACATGTCGTTCAATGATTTTGTAAAGATATGTGCTGATTACTGGAATCATTCACAATATGGGTTTCTCATTATTTATAAAACAAGAAAACTGAGTGATGGGAGGTACAGGCGAAACTTTCAAGAGTTTTTGCATACATAGCAACGTAAGAGAGGTTAGTACATCATTATACGCTGCAACAAGGACAAATTCGTGCTTATGTCTAGCTCTTAACCCGAGAGAATGGGTGTACACAGACAGAAGCATTCGCCTGTACATGGATGCGAAAATTGAGGCTATTGTGCATAAAGTTGGAGAACTAGAGATGTATTACCAGACTCTTGTGAGAATGGTGAATGTGTTAAATGAGTTAGTTAATGAAGTTGGTAAGAAAGTAGCCGGCTGAACTGAAAAAGTCGGGGCTATTGAGGAGAAGGGGGAACAGGTACATAGTAAGAGGGAGAGGATGAGCGGATGTATAAAGCCTAACGCTCCGGAGATGTCTGATTAGTATACACCGAGATGTCAACGAAGCAGAAAGTGATTCAAGTGCGGAAAGCAGTTCGTGAGAAATTACGGTTGCTGAGGTTAGGGCATGTGGATCCACAGAAAACAGTAAGAGAGACATTTAAGCCGGTTACTGAATCTCTCCGACAGCTCTCAGCAAAACAAAAAAATACGATAACGATGGTGTTGCCACTGATGAATTCATTATCCGTCACGCACCTGGTCAGATAGACAGAACATTCGGCGCTAGCAGGAGAGACCGTACATGTTGAGTACACATCCTACAACTGTAACTGATAACACAATACAGATTGGTGATCGGCGGTTTGAGACAACACCCAGCTTAATGAATCTTCTTTTCCTAAGACCTACCAAAAAACCTATAAATTATTCAGTTAATGATAGGGAAACGTACCGTGAAATACTGCACATGAGTGATGTACACAAGATCTCGAAAAGCCTGAGCGACAAGAAATATAAAACCATTATAAAATCAATGCTTGATGACGAAAACAACAACAACAACAGCAGCAGCAGCAGCAGCAGCGGAGACGGTATGGACATTTAGCATAAAGCAGTGAACAATTGAATCCCGCAGTATATATACTGTATTATGACGACCCTAACGAGCAAATAGATCGACTACGGCTGCTCATGGCATCAGCCGCTGCAGGCACTACAGCTCATTCAAATGAGCTTGCTTCAAAAATCTCTGAGCTTAGAGAGACAGGTATCATCGAATAAGTACGGAGACAGTAGATCGAGAACTGCACCAGCACGCAAAACATACCCTCGTAGGCATGTGGATTACTTATGGCAAGCTGATTTTGTAGATATGAGAGAATATTCACATGAGAATAATGGATTCAAATATATTTTGATGGTTAATGATACATACTCCAAATCTGCTTGGACATTACCTGTCAAAACAAAAATGGGTAGAAATGTCGCGGATGTTTTTGAGTGTTTGCTACAGACGGGGATGAATCAAAGCCCAGACAACCTCCAAACCGATCACGGCGGAGAGTCTTACAATAGGTATTTCAAGACCGTGATGCAGCGGTATGGAATACATCACTACTCAACATTCGGTCACCTGAAGGCAAGTATCCTGGAGCGCTTGAACAGAACAATAAAAGATCGAATGTGGCGGCGTTTTAACCTTCGCGGCTCATACAAATGGACAGATATCCTCCCAGAAATAATTTCTCAGTATAATCGAACCAAACATACCACAATAAAAGTGAGTCTAATTGATGTTCGGGATAATGGACTCATGGATATGGTGTACCATCGCATTAAAATGCTGGATCCACGCAGACAGAAATTTAATGTAGATGATTTGGTACGTATGTCAAAACACAAGACGGCATTTGAGAAATCATACCTACCGAACTGGTCAACAGAGGTATTTACAGTTTCAAATGCGCAAAGAACGAATCCTATAACTTATATATTGAAGGACAGTAAAGGTGAAGAAATTGCAGGCTGCTTCTACACCGAGGAGTTGCAGAAAAGCTCAGAACCAGATGTTTTTTTTTTTTTCGTGGAGAGAGTCATAATGGGAATAAAGCACTAGTCAAATGGCTTGGCTTTCCTGCTATACAAAACAGTTGGGCTGATGCCGACAATTTGCTATGTAATGGGGGCGCATAGTTCACAACCGCCGCAGTAACATAACATGCGTGCTAGGAGGCGCATTAGAGGAGGTGGTGGTATTCTAGACAAACTGCCAATGGAATTACTCATCCCTGGGTATAACTACTGTGAACCTGGGACAAACCTTCCGAAACGCTTGGCACGAGGAGACAACGGGGTTAATCTGCTCGACGAAGCGTGTATGGAACATGACATAGCATAAGCTGCAAATAAAGATATATCAAGTCATCACATTGCAGATAGGATTTTAGCTGATAAGGCTAAGGCGATACCGAAAAAAAGGATATTGGTATAGGCCAATGCATCACAGCATTTGCAGTTGATAAAACCATGCGAGGAAAAATTGAGTTGGGTTTGGGAGTGATGAATTTCAAGCGATTTATGAATGCTGCACGTTGTGCACTAAACAAGAAGAGGAAGGACAAGGGCGGGAAGCAGAGCTGTTTGAAGAACTGTATCCTGACAGTGATGTATGCAGCTAAAAAGGCACTGAAGCAGAAAGATGCGGGAAGAAGAAGAGGATCGGTTAAAATACCTCCAGTTCTACCAATACCCAAGACACCTGGCGGTTTTCTTCCATTTCTCATCCTAGTCCTCTCCGCGCTCTCAGTGGTAGGTACTCTCGATGGTGGTGCTGCAGCTACCGCTCGAACGTCAAGAACGCGCAAAACACCCAAGTGCAGTTATAAGAGGCAAGAAGACATAACCACATGATGGAAACCACAGCCATCGGAAAAGGGCTATACTTGAAACCGTATAGAAAAGGGCTTGGTCTATTCATAAATAAAAAAAACCATTAGCGGTCCTACCAGATCGACCACTCACAAATACCGATCTTCTGAAGTTTGTTAGAAGTAAATTCAACATACGAAGATTCCGTGGTGTGTTTATGCGGGATACATTACCGAAGACTGTGGAAAACTGGTGAATGTAATATTGTGAATTTAGATGCTGCTGGAGGCCCCGGCACCCACTTGGTATCATATGTTACGAAAAATGCGAATACCGTCTACTATTTCGACTGTTTTGGTGACTTGCAACCGCTAGAAGAATTACAACGATACTTCACTCACAGAAGACGTGTGTTCTACAATTATCAATGCTATCAGGACTTACACACACACACACACACACACACACACACACCTCTGTGGACATCTATGCATCATGTTTCTCTTTACGTTCACAAAGAATAAGAATCATGCTATATGAGGAGGAGCTTTAATCATTCCTTCATCAGTTGAGGTTCAGATGCAATGTTGTACACTTCGACATTAAAAGAACGATCGTCAGTATTGCGTGAAAATTACTTCCCACCGATTGATTTGAGCTTTGGTGAATGGAGTATTGCATTGATTGGACTGGAGACGTACAACAGCATCCCAAATATCACTGAGACCAACAACAAACTGCCTCTGGATTTAATGGTGAAAAAATTCTTGTGGAAGTAGAACCAGCTGCATATGATATCGACGATTTAAAGGAAGTCTTAAAACAGTCTGGAAAAGGTATTGAACTACGTGCAAATATCAATACACCTAAATCTGAAATAAGAACTGTAAATGAAACGATTGACTTTAATCAGAAAGGTTCAATAGAGCGCCTGCTGGGTTTCACAAAAGGACAGATTTTGAAGAAGGATCCAAGTAAATTTTACAAGTCAGGTCAGGCTGTGGACATACTTCCCGTCAGCACAATTCGAGTCGAATGTAACATTGCAACGAACTCCTCTCTCAACGATAGTCTGATTCATACTATTTACGGATTCTTCCCCTCAGTTGCAATGGGGTAAAAGATTGTTGAGACCCCTGCCAATGCAATATACCGTCCAGTGACAGCTCAGACATTGGACTATTTGGAACTGCGTATTGTGGATCAGACTAACCAACTTGTTGACTTTTTTGGCGAGGAAATTATTGTACAATTATATCTAAGGCAGGATGGCCGAATGGCATAAAACAAGTGCAAGCAGTCCACAGCATGTCACTTCGCTACCAAATAGCAAAGTGATAACACCTGCAAACTACAAGTTTCTTAAATCATCGGCTAGTAACCGCGCAATTACGTCTTCACTCGATATAACCAGTCCAACTCAATATAACCATGGTGAGAGAATTATACTTCAGGAATACTTCTCTAATAAACCTTACGCTTCAACCACTTTTAACAAGAAGGATGAAATTAGGATTGTCATCCAGCACTATGTGCACTCACACTTCCATGCAAGAGTTTCATCTATTTAGAGAGGTCATTCAAGAAAACTGATGGCAGCGATACAGTGGGATCCAAGCTTACACGTAACTCTTAAGAATTCCAATTCCAAGACATACGCTATTAACTCCTTAGATCTGAAATCGACCTTACACACAATGTCGGCATAACATCAACCCTCAAAACATATGTCTCTGCATCACCTGCAGATTTGCATATTGTAGAAAATGCGGGATGTTTCACAGACGATCCGGAGGATAGAACAGTTGCAGAGTACAAGCGATTTACTGCACGCATACCTCTAAAAATGTTTATGGGGTACTTTGAGGACATGTGACATATTATTATTAACGTTAAACAGGAACTCATTCTGGTCGGAGTGCAACGGACAATATCTCATACAATTAAGGAGCTCGAGAGGAGAATATGATCACAGGCAGCAAGATAATATGGAAAATGCCTCATATCAGTGTATCCGACGAGAGGCATTTGAAGCTTTTAAAAGTCCTGAATTCCGGTAAGTTTCTGTCACTGACAATTCGCTCGTGGGCGGTTTTCGAGTACCCACTGTTACCGACTGCAAGCAGACAAACATGGGCTATTAAAACCTCGTCGCAGCTAGAGACACCTAGATTTATCATACTTCCATTTCAGACTGATAGAAGAGGTAATATAGCAAATGGTTCCTCCATGTTCAACAACTGCAAGTTAACTAATGCCAAAGTTTCCCTCAGTTCAGAATTCTACCCGTATGACAATTTACAACTGCAGTGGAATCAAAATGTATACAGTGTAGCTTATGACATTTACGGAAGGTTTCGTGCTTCTTACCATGAAATCGCCGAAGGAGAGGGAGGAGGGTGTCTACTCAGTCCACATAAGTTCAAGGGGCTTTCACCGATCATTGTAATAAACTGCTCGAAACGGAACGAGATAATTAAGTCTGGACCTATAGATGTGCGAATTGAATTTGAATCTTCGACAAATTTCCCAGTACAAACTGCCACGTATGCTCTAGTTCTACATGACCGTGTGATCAACTACTGCTCACTCACCAGTGTTGTGCAACGAGCTGTATAAATGAATAGGTGCTGCACCGTACCTAGACCATTTCACATTGACGACTCAAGGTGAGAACATCATTATGGACACTCAGGGTTTCTATGATGGTGAGCGTAGACAGGTCGAATTAAAAGATGTTGCAATTGTAGAGAACGCACAAGATGCTCGAATAATAGAGACATTCTTAGCAAACATTGCATCACCTAGGACTTTCAAGTAAGTGAAGTGTGCTAAGACACGGAAGAGTGCAAAGTGGTTAACACATCTCTACCATGGAGTTCACTGTGATTATCGTGGCATACCCTATAAAGATATGGTGATCGTGATTAAATTGTTCGATCATGCGGATACCATCATCTACGTGAAAAGGAAGGATAAGATCTTATGGATGCGTCGAATCTTTAAGTTTCCTGCTATTGAAGACATGGAATTCTACAGTTGTCCTTCTCTCAATCGACTCAAGAACATGTATGAAAAAAGTGTAGCTGTGCCTGCTTATGAAAATGTAAAATTACTTTCAAGTTGAATGAGAAATAAATGAATTTTTACCTCACAGCCTCTGTGTTCTTCTTTCTCAACCCTGTTCCCACTGTGACAGTGTACAGTTTTTTAACCACATTCTATGTCTGTGGTTTTCTTCATACACAGGAGATGTAATTTTAGAGATGTCTGCTATATATTTTGTTATCTCCCATCTTAAGCTTCACCTCCTTAATAGCGCTCATCTTCAGCAAAACTAATGTCATTTAAGACATGCACAGCCTTTTTATATATATAAACATACATAATGCATTAGGGATAGGGTTTTTTGTAAACAACAACAAAGATGTATGGTGACTAATTTTTTTCTTGGTGTATTCAGTTCACACAAATACGTTATAGTAATTGAGATATAATATAAATGTTGATGTACATTATAGTATTCTTGAGGTACAATATAGCATTCTTGAGGTACAACATAGTATTCTTGAGCTACAAATTGACTCTGCTGTTCCAATGCAGAAATTCTTTTAACTGACACACTACGACAGTAACACTGTTAGGAATTTTTTTTTATAAATCTATGCCAAAAACTAAGGCGGGGATACTTTCTTTACTACTTCAACTAAATTCCACAGCCGCAGTAGCACATCTTTTACAATAATTCTGATGGACTGTGCACGCTTAGAATGTAATTTTCAGAAGTCCACAATAGCAAAGGTTTTTACAGTAACAATTCTGATGGACTGTGAGCTATATACAATTAAAAGTATTAAAACTATTCTGACTTGGATGGCTAGCAGCAGGTGAAAAACTTAAAAGCTGTTCTATTTACAACATGCACATGGAACTTATATACTTATTTGCAGGCTACACATACATTGAATATGACCAAATATATCAATATTAAAAAAATTTGTTTATGTTTTTTCCTTCTTTCACAAATATGGTATGCATAAATAAACATAAATTTTGTTCTTTGTTTTCGTTTTATCCTCTCTTTTCCATACATTCTCACTCTCTATCTCTGTGATACAAGTGTACATAGTACACAAAAATATTTACATGACATACACACACTCCAACACACACACACACACACACACACACACACAAAATTAATTACACTATGAGAAAAGGGTCATACTACTACTCTGCAGACTCTCTTCCCCCCCCCCCTCTCTCTCTCTCTCTCTCTCTCACTCACTCTCTCTCTTTCACACACACACACACACACACACACTATCACTCAAACAGAGTCCCCCACCCCTTTTGTTGCTACAAGGGAGTAGTGTAAGTATGGGCGAGTTTCAATCCCGTCATCACAAATGACCCTTTTAACATCATGAGGTGACAGACCGATTTTTTACTGCAACACAGTGTAGACCTCGTGCTCTCCCTATCAAATACTGGTCTGCCGTATCATATGCAGTGGTTTTAGTGTAGCACCGCGAACAGCACTGCACAAGCACTGCAAATAATCTACGATAGAGAGGGCTCTCGATTACATGTGACGCACACCCTTAGCCCGCCTCTGAGTGGCACCTTCGAATGTGTGATACCCATACATTTTTGAGCGTAGACCTACAAACTCCACAATCGGCAATCCATTCGACTCTTCCTTCATAAGACCAATAACCTTCTTGTTCTGTGGAATAATAGCATAAGGATTATTGGCCGTGTATGAGGACGTGTCGAATTCATTAGCGTGGCACCTAATTACTTCATATGGATCACAGTTCTTCACTCAATAGATGAAACTATCTGTGTCCATATAAAGTAATTTATAAACTGCAAAATGAGTTTTTGCAAACTCATAATGAAAGCGGTACATGTGGAGTTTGGATAGGTCTAGTATGCACATCCCCACATAAATTGGTTTTGTAAACTCTACTGCAGTCTTCCCCATCTCCACAGCCACAAAGTTCTTATTGAATATGGTGATCCGCTTAAAATTTTGTCTGGCCATGCATTATCTTACGCCCTAACGCCCATCACATTCGGTTCTAATCAAAATTTTACGTCGTCCTCTCAAATTCTCCATCATCCTACCGACAATTGAATTATTCATTGATTTATAAAAATATTTTTCAAAAGCACACGCTGCGGAAGCTCCCTGTCTCGTATTCAAATCAACATACTCCTTCAACCAGGGGGAGTGCTTGAAGGAGATAGCCCAGGTGATTTTAACCAGTTCCATACCCAAGCTGAGGCATTGCTGGAGGTTACAATATTGAATAATGTATCTCTGCTTATCTCCCCAGCGTTGTCATAAGTTTTAGTGTGGAGCCTCCTTGCGGGACTAGATGTTCTGGACACAGTGGCAAATCGGTATGCACATCATGCTAACTAATAGGGTATGTGAGTTCTGCCTATACAACATATCCTACATCAGAATCAGCTGCCATACCCCCTATGATTTTTCCACCTAATCCCTTGCATTCGACTGTGGGCACCCATCGAAACTCGCCAATCGGCAGTGAGTGCTGCATGGCGTGCCCGTATAAGTTATTCACGTTGAGGTACATCATATAACTCGAATCAAGGGATGTGTTGAACCTGTCACCCATCCGTGGGTTATTTGCCTTTGCTTGCCTACGAACACATTTGCAAAGTCTCCACAGATCCCTCACCCAAAGAAAAGAAGCTTGCCAGCATCGGTCAATAATTCGATGCTGGAGTTCGTTTTCTTGAGTATTGCGTCCCAAGACAACCCAGGTGCCGTGTAATAAAAGGCGAGATCCAGACAATATGTGGTCATACATAGACTGTGGAACTTCTCGAAAACGTCCGCAAACAAGTACACATCTGTGTCCATGTAAATCTGTGCGTACTCTCCTAAAGTGGAAATACTGAATTCCCACCAGACATTCACGGCATGTTCATACTCTGCATCCATTATGACATCGCCTGTAAGGTTGCTGGATAATGCAGTTATGTCCGGTAGCCTGTTTCCGTTGAGTTTCGCCATACTATCCACATACTCACATAGGAAAACCCCCTTCCTAGTCACAAGTTTAAACTGTTCATTGCCAGGAAATGCAGCTCGAGTGTATGTATATCCTCCTGAGGTAAAGTTTCAACGAGTTTCCGGAGTGATGCCTGCATAAAACGTAGAGTATCAAGGAAACGGAGTGTAATTCTTGGCGTCATTCATTTGGAGAATGAAATGTATTTCTCCAAGCTCTCAGTTGGGACACTGATCTAATCTTTCTCCAAACCGAAAGCAGAAAGTGAGCGTCATACCCACTTAAATTGTGGAAGAAGAAAGGGTAGTGTGAGCTGCGCCACGGAACTTCCCCATAAGATAACAGTGGTCCCTACGAGGAATTTCGCTTTTCTGTCTAATGGCAGCCCCTAAATATGACAAACAAGCGCGATATTATACAAATTTCATTCTCCTTCGATTTGGTCATTGGAACATTGCTGCTGTAAAGAGTATCAACCTCCCATGAAAGATTTTCGAGCTCAGTGAGCAACCAAACCACAGCGCTGTCCCAAACGTAAGATTTGTAACAGTTAAGACTGGAATCATATGACAATACAATTTGGTGCGCTGCTGCATATGGTATGTGTTTTTCTGTAGAGGCAGTACCTGAGGCTGTAGGGTCACCTTTACAGCGAGTCACTGGAGCGAGGAGGCAATCAAAGTCGGCGCACACTACAAACAGGCATCACTCCTGGTGGTGAGCATTCTTAAACTTTATGAGTTTGTTTTCCTCAGTAGTCATAATAACACGTACCAGATCCTTGGAAGTGCAGTCTACTACTTGCACGGCTAATAACTTGTCTGAGGAGAAATAATTGAGGCACCTTAAGCAAATATATTTTACATGACATTGACATTTAGGGAGTTGATAGTTGGGAGGAGAAGAGTCGGGACATGTCTTTGATCCAAAACATAGTGATAATTATCACCTTCAGAGAAGAGCATCATGTTTACGTACAGTTCATGCTCACAGGAAAATTTTGAGAAATGGAGGGGGCAGACGACAATATGCTTGTCCTGATCATCTGACTTGCTTTTCTTCTCCAGGTCATAAACATGAACCCATTTACCAATATTCTGCTCCTCAAATTAAGGTATGTCCTGGATCTTGACGGGGAACTCTATACCATCAAAGTTATAAGACCGATGATCATTGTCACCTAAATCGTATGTACTGGGATGCTCAGGATGATCCCTTCGATCGTACTTTCTTTCGCAAGCCAGGACTGACAATACAAAACAAGCATTATAGCGTCTATTTACGACATTAATGCATGCACTCTTGTTAGCTATATCTTTAGGGAGTGTGATATAGCTAGATCGTCGATTTACTGGATCATAGACATGTGTATGGATGTCCAGGTGTAGAATTCTGCTGAGTGCTTTAGCTGAACCTCTCACTTCCATCTCAGAAAACTGGTCCAATATAGCACTCAAGGCGGATTTACGAAACCACTCGGCGATTGATGTGCTCCGTGTTATCACGCAATTCCTTCCCCCCCCCCCCCCCCCCCCCTCCCAAAGATAATGAAGACTCGTCTCTTCAACACCAGACTCAACTTTGGGGAGGAGGGGAGGGGTGCGATATTTCAATGCAAAGCACCATACTGTATTTAACGGCGGAATACCGTGGATCATTGACTACCTCAAGGAGGTCCGTTTCCACAACAGGAAGGCACCTGCTTAGAAATCCAACAGGGTCGCGGTACCCTCCTGCTGGGTTGTCGTGAACGAGATTCGCTCGTCAAAGGCGTTGGCTCTTACAGAGTACACTAACTGCGGTATGGTACCACTGACCTGAAGTCATCTACATCTATATACATACTCCGCAATCCACCATACGGTGCGTGGTGGAGGGTACCTCGTACCACAACTAGAATCTTCTCTCCCTGTTCCACTACCAAACAGAACGAGGGAAAAATGACTGCCTATATGCCTCTGTACGAGCCCTAATCTCTCTTATCTCATCTTTGTGGTCTTTCCGCGAAATGTAAGTTGGCGGCTGTAAAATTGTACTGCAGTCAGCCTCAAATGCTGGTTCTCTAAATTTACTCAGTAGCGATTCACGAAAAGAACGCCTCCTTTCCTCTAGAGACTCCCACCCGAGTTCCTGAAGCATTTCCGTAACACTCGCGTGACAAATCTAGCAGCCCGCCTCTGAATTGCTTCTATGTCCTCCCTCAACCCGACCTGATAGGGATTCCAAACGCTCGAGCAGTACTCAAGAATAGGTCATATTAGTGTTTTATAAGCGGTCTCATTTACAGACGAACCAGATCTTCCCAAAATTCTACCAATGAACCGAAGACGACTATCCGCCTTCCCCAAAACTGCCATTACATGCTTGTCCCACTTCATATCGCTCTGCAATGTTACGCCCAAAGATTTAATCGACGTGACTGTGTCAAGCACTACACTACTAATGGAGTATTCAAACATTACAGGATTATTTTTTCTATTCATCTGCATTAATTTACATTTATCTATATTTAGAGTTAGCTGCCATTTCTTTACACCAATCACAAATCCTGTCCGAGTCGTATCCACCTACGGTCACTCAACGATGACACCTTCCCGTAGACCTCAGCATCATCAGCAAACAGCCGCACATTGCTATCCACCCTATCCAAAAGATCATTTATGTAGACAGAAAACAACAGCGGACCTACCACACTTCCCTGGGGCACTCCAGATGATGTCCTTCACTAAGAGGACGAGGGAGGGAGCTGCCACTAGCCACATGATCTTCTCTATTACTAGTACTATAAGTAGAACTAGTCGATGAAGTTGGAGAGGTGGATAGGGATGCGCGCTGTACCTCACGTGTCTGCGTAGGAGGAGACGCTGTGGAATCAGGCCGCTAAGAGGGAGGCACATGGGCGCCATAGTGATGCTGTGGCAGCCGCGGCCGGGGCAGGGTTGGGGCCCAGGGCAGCGACGGTGGTGGACTCTTCCCGTGTGGTGACTAGCGGTACCCTTATAGGCGAGGCGTGCCTTTCCGGACATTGCTTTGATGAGGAGGACAGTATAGCCGCCACCGGTACGCGTGCCATAACGTGTTGAGACGCGAACGCTGTAGAAGAAGAAGAAGAAGAAGAAGAGATACAATAAATAACGGTTAAGTACATTGTTTAGCGCTGCTGGCGCGCTGAAAGAATGAATTCTGGCGATCTCATGGTTTTAAGTAATTACCTTTTTCGCTCTGGCTCCAGGGCATAAACGATTGACCAGGTGACTCCACCGCACCCTCAGAAATGTCAACGTAATTATCGTGCAGTAGAGCGAGATATGAGCGCTGTTGCAGGTCCGCGCCTAGAACAACGACAAACGAGATATATAAATCGATCGTCCTATACTAATACTACAACTACTACTATAGACAGGGAATTTTCTTTTAACTTACAAGTAACTGCTTGGACATCTCATTATTTGCTGGAGGCTGTTCCCGCACCTGCCGGTGAACAGCCTCTAGCTGCCTGTCCACCATATCCAAGTTCTCTAGAGCTGTTGCTGTAAAAGGATGAGACATAATTTTATTTATTTTTGAATGTTGAGTTACACTGAAAGATCATATATGGATATTTTTCTCTATACTTACGTGGGTGCCGTTGTCGCTTATTTGCAGCTGGAGGCTGGGAACAATTATCTACTGCAACAGCAGCAATGCTACGTGGAACAGCCCGCAGCTCTCCCTGCAACTGAATCTGATTTGCTTCAGGTGATATAGAAAAAAAAGAAGTATGAAATAAGAAAAAAATGTGAATGGCTGCTATACAAGACGAACAAATTACAATGAAAGCTATACTCACAAGGCAATTCCGACTGTGCGCCCGATACAGGAGGCCGGACTTCCAGAGTCTGATGCGGTCGAGCCCCCTCCTCTCTCACCTCACACTCCAGGACAAAATCTAAGAGTTGTACTATAACAAGGAGACGGAATTAATAAGGCGAATTTAACATAAAGACGAAAATTAAAACTCAAAATAGAAATTATTTATTCACTTGGTAATCCTGTCTCCTGAACTCTAAGTCTCTTCCCACTACACTCTGAGGTGTTGCTGGAGTTACGTCTCTTCATCTTGTGGCGGTAAAAGAACTATTGAACACAGATACACACACACGAACGAACGCTGAGACGAACTAAGTATGAGTGAGAAAGACTATTGGAGAGCGATTCCTTATATAGATGTGATCACACAGCATCACGTGATCTCAGTGTGAACCAATGGGTGTTGAACATTTGGGGGTGGGGGTGGGCGGTTGTGAGTGGGGGTGGGCTCACTAGCAGTCCGAGTGACAAAGCTGAACTAGTTGCTTCAGTACCTTGAGGAGACTTGAGTCTCTGATAATTTATGGTTCACAGTGAAAGAATTCATACTGTGAGTGAAGATGCTGTTTGGAATACGCACTAGATGATATTGAGTTCAGTCTCTGAATCTGAAGTCATTATGTGTGTATTACGAGCTCATCATTACAATAAAAAAGAAAATGGCAGACAAACATTTAACATCTTTAGAAAACCAACAGCCACAGATACAATAATACATTCCATGTCTAACCATCCCCACAGCCAGAAACTTGCAGCAATAAGATACATGTTACATAGAGTAAACAGAATCCCACTCAACAGGAGAAACTATGAAAAAGAAATGAGTACAATCATACAAATAGCTAGGAACAATGGGCATGACGCACATGTAGCATACAGGCTCAGTCAAAAAATAAAAACACAAATACAAAACAAACAAAACATTTCCATAATACAAGAGAACTCACAAGATGAAAACTTACAAACACACCCAACAAACACATGCAATGGCAACACCACACAGAAAAGAATCAGATGGTACATCATGACCTATACACATAAACTAAAACACAGAGTTTGCAAACACCCTAAAGAGACAGGGCTTCCAAATAGCATATAAGTCAGGGCAAACCATCCAGTCACACCTAAGCCAACCAGCTACCGAGAGGGACAAATTCCAACAATCAGGAATATATAAACTTGAATGTCAAAGTAGTGATGCAGTATACATAGGTATGACACGCAGGAATTTTAAAACACGATACAAAGAACATATCAGACGTTGGAAGTACGAAACAAACCATTTCACATTTGCAGACCATTTAAAACACCATAACCACCATCCTACAAACATAGAAAAAGAAATGAAAATAATGAGAATAAGCAACCATGATAAACATCTTATACAAATGCAAGAGAACTTCCACATTCAGAAAGCTATCGCTGAAAACGAACATGTGATACATGAACAAACACACATCATTACAGGCTCCCTACTACATTTAATGAAAGAAATGACAAGAAAAAAAATTTTTAAAAATCGTCCCTCTCATACAACCAGTCAGCAACAGAAACCAAATCATTGCATCGAAACAAGTGCTGTGAAATGTGGGAGAAAAACTGCAAATTGGCATTTAGAAAAAGAACAACAACCTCACCAAAAATGCAACAGGAGCGTAATATGTAGGAAATTGTCCACGCAACCTGTAAGTACAGTTCCAAATATTACTACTTAATAGGAAATACCAACCACCAGAACTGTTTATAGCCTATAGGTACAGTGACCAAAATGTAAATTAAATAGCAAACATATGTACATATTCCAGGTCACTGAAGGTGCCTTGCAGGAAATAAAGGCGAAACGCGTTTGGCACAAAAAATTGTGTTTTATTCAGTTACTGTCAGACGATCCATAAAGTAAAAATTATCAACACACCGTAATATTACAAGCAACTGTTTAAGACAGGACTACAGAAGTTGAAGCCCAAGTGACCTTTCTCCACCGCCAGAATTCAAATTTCCCACCAATCCCCAGGAAGAGGTGGCAGTCGGATGACTTAGGTTAGTGGAGGTAGCCCAGTAGACCTATCTTCCCGCCATTTTCTTCGGTTAGTAGAGGTTGCTGTGGTGTGTTGCTTTGTGCTGATGGAATTTGAACTTCTCGCTATTTTCTGGGGGAGGGGAGGGGAGAGGGGGTTAGTTTAGTGGAGGTAACCCTAATGACCTATCTTCCTGAAAAGAATGCAATCTTCCCGCCGAAATACGCCATCTTTGATGATGTCATCAGATGACATCACGGCCGTCATCTTGGATGACATCATCGCCGCCATCTTGGATAACTTTACTTGGGGCCACACATACTCTGTCCCCCTACTGGCAAACACCCGGAAATTCTAGAAATTAAAACTCTGGGAAATGTCCAGGTCACACATGTTGTTGCGTTTTAGCATAGTATGGCTCATAAACAAGTTTTGCCAACTAGCTTAGAACTGCTATCAAGATAATCCAATTGCACTGTTTATGCTGTAGCTTGTGACGATAGCATAAAAAATACAGCCATTGAATACGTCTTCTTTGAACATGGGAAGTAGTTGAATGTTATTTATGAAAAACATAACAAAGATACAGGAGTATGTAATTACGTAGTTTCAACCAAGTACATAGTCTCATTCTCGTTGTAGATACAGTCTTTCAGCTAAATACTTAGCCTAAGCATTTGGTGATCACATACGTATGTGTCAGATATTTTTGAAGTTTTGATACAAGTTTTTAGTGCAGATAATGCGTTGTTTTATTACATAACTACCACATGCCTAGCATTATGTAAAGAGCAGTTCTGATTGTACGCTATGTATTGATGGTAGTACACTTGACAATGGCTGTACAGGCTACCAAGTAAGTTCCGATTGGTCATGAAGTGGAAACCTCAGTGAAAATCAAAAATTTTTTATTTGGTACTGTTTGCTACACCTTACAGCTACTTCTCTACATAGTCGCCTCTTCGATTTAGTCATTTGTCGTGGCGTTATACCGGCTTTCCAATACTCTCTTCGTAGAAGGGAGCTGGCAGTGCTTTCCACCACTTCTCTGCGCTCGTCTTCAGTTCGTCGTTTGTGCCAGAATGTTGTCTTCACAGCCAGTGGTTCATGTGGGCAGAGTTGAAAATCAGAGGGAGCCAAGTCGAAAACGCTACATGAGCATCATTATTGTCCTCACAAAGGCCGGCCGAGAATAGTCATGAGGAAGGAAAAGCGTGACATGTATGTTATGGGGGGTTGCATGAAATCAGGAGAAACTTTGCAGTGGGAACTGATACTTGGCAGGACACACTATTGTTCTAGGAGTTTTTATGTTTCGCTCTGTGCTCAGGACAGAAAAATAGCAACATGACGGGATCGACAGACACACTAGAGACAATACCTAAAACATCTGGGAATGCTTCATCGAATTTTCACTGTCGTCTCCAATTCGCGACCTATCGGATCTTACCTTCCGAATAGCTCTCGTATATTACTTGGCTGTGAGACCTAGCCTCACTGCAAAATTTTCAAACCATTATTCCTCTTTATGTCATCGTACGAAGGACATCTGTCTCTATTGTCAGTCTCTTCAAATGTGTCATGTAATCGAAGTTTATTTTTTCTTTGTTGACGTTCCTAATGAGCCCCTCTCGGTACAGTAACTTCATAATCCGTTCTGCCCTTTAAAATCCTTGTCAGATTTGCTTTTTCCGCTTCTACATTTTTTAAGTATAAAATTTCCGATACGATCTGTGCTCATATTCGAGCTAGGGGTTCTTATGTTGTTTTTATTGTAACTGTGATAAAACAACCTATAATTGATCTGTATGTCTGTATGCTCTTGCATTTCATTTATGTTTACGTTTTTTTTATATAGGAGAACTGATTAACTTCATTCTCATGAAAGCCCATACATTCTCTTAATATCTTCATTTACCATTCATCGCATCCAGCCATAATTATGTTTGTAAACTTGTTAAAAATAGGGACAGTTATTACGTTTGCATCACATCTACCTGCTCTTTACTGTTGTCTAAGTACACTTTATTCAGCTATGTCAGTTCGTTCACTAACCAATGGTTTACTTTGTGTCATAGACAGAGACTGTAACTACTGTCATTTTGGAGCAGATAGTAGTCGTGTGATGTCCCTTGCATATTGATATTACTTAAAACTATTTTCCTCTTTATTTACATCTCACCATTCGTTACTCTAAGATTTCCAGGTACTTTAATTAACTTTACAGTTAAAAATTTCTTATGCTTCTTGTTTTCTAATCGACTCTGCTTTAATGGCCCACTTTCATTTGTGCTGCTAATCATTACCTTTTAATCGATCAACTTCTTTCACTAAAATAGCAACATACGAATAATTTCTAAAATATTGTGTTTCTGAAAATAAGTATATTTATTTGATAACAAACTGACTAATTTTGATTTACACAAATTATTTATTACTGTGTTTCGAAGCTTACACTAACGTTTTGAACATGCTTTAAAATTTTTTGAATCACCAATACATATAATGTCTGTATACGTCACTTGAGCTTTTACGTTTACTGACTCGATAAACTTGTCAGTAAATGAGGAAGTCATTGTGATTACTTTGCGTTTTATGGTTGGGGCATTCATATCAGATAATCAGAGAAGTTTGCTTGCAGTGGTTCATACAACTTCATGACCTACATTAGTTGAACATGACCGTTATACGTAATGCCAATAATGTAAGATGCAGCCTTCTATGTAGTGATGAAATGGATACAAGAGAGGCATATACGCAGTGTCAAGATAAGCTCCATTGGGCAGCAGTATAATTCATATGAATGGAAAGGGGAAACAAATTATGGATATAACATATTTGTAAATATAAATCTCACCGAGAAATGTCAAAGGAAGAGATTTAATTTCGTGAAATTCGAGAATGAAAATGTCAGAGGTTATTCTCATTCCAGGATTTCAGGTAAATTTATTTGCCGTCTGTCGGCTTTAGTTATATTTGAAATATTGTTATATTTTCTGAAAATGCGAATAAAGTAGTCGCACCACTCAAGCAGGTCCGAAACCTAAACTGAGGAGAGTGAGGATCGTGTTATGATATATGTGGAGGCGTGGGGTTTGTTTTTAGTCATCAGTCTTCTGACTGGTTTCATGTGGCCCGCAAATGAATTCCTCTCCTGTGCTAAGCTCTTCATCTCAGAGTAGCACTTGCAACTTACGGTCTGAATTATTTTCTGGGTGTGTCCCAGCTTCGTCTACAGTTTTTGCCCTCTACAGACCCCCCCCCCCTCTGCCCCCTCTAGTACCATCGAGATCATTACCTGATGTGTTAGTAGATAACCTATCATCCTGTCCCTTTTCATTGTCAGTATTTTCCACGTATTATTTCCCTCTCAGATTCTGCGCAGAACCTCCTTATTCCTTACCTTATCAGTTCACCTAATTTTCAACATTCGTCTGTAGCACTACATCTCAAATGCTTCGATTCTCTTCAGTTCCAGTTTTCCCACAGTCCATCTTTCACTACCATAAAATGCTCTGCTGCAAATTAAGGTCTCTGTTTGATACTAGTAAACTTCTCTTGGCCAGGAATACCATATTTTGCGAGTGCCACTCTGCTTTTGATATGCCCTGGCTCTGTCCGTCAATAGGTTGCTGAAATTGCTGTCTAGGTAGCCGAATTCCTTCATCTACTTCGCGACCATCAATTCTGATGTTAAATTTTTCGCTTTTCCCATTTCACCTACTTTTGACTGCTTTCTTTTTCGATTTACTCTCAATCCGCATTCTGCATTCATTAGACTGTTCATTCCATTCAGCAGATCATGCACTTCTTCTTCACTTTCACCCACGATAGCAATGTTATCAACAAGTCGTATCATTGACATCTTTTCACCTTGAATTTTAATTCCACTCTTGAAACTTTGTTTTATTTCCATCGTTGCTTCTTAGATATACAGATTGAACAGTAGGGGCGGAAAACTACACCCCTGTCTTAGAACCTTTTTAATCTGAGCACTTCTTGGTCGTCCACTCTTATTATTCCCTCTTGGCTCTTGTACACATTGTATTTAATTCGTCTCTACCTATAGCTTATCCCTATTTCTCTCAGTATTTTCAACATCTTGCAACATTTTACATTGTCGAAAGCTTTTTCCGGGTCGACAAATCGAGGTCTTTAGTCTTGCTTCCGTTGCCAACCGCAACGTCAGAATTGCCTCTCTGGTGCCTTTAGCCTTCCTAATGGGAATCTGATGGTTATCTAATACATCCTCAATTTTCTTTTTCATTCTTCTGTATATTATTCTTGTCGGCAATTTGTATGCAGGGGCTGTTAGGCTGATTATGCAATAGTACTCTTCGGAATTGTACGTATGGTCGGTCGCGGTGGCCAAGCGGTTCTAGGCGCTTCAGTCCGGAACCGCGCGACTGAACGGTTGCAGGTTCGAATCCTGCCTCGGGCATGGGTGTGTGTGATGTCCTTAGGTTAGTTAGGTTTAGGTAGTTCTAAGTTGGCCGGCCGGGGTGGCCGTGCGGTTCTAGGCGCTTCAGTGTGGAACCGTGTGACCGCTACGGTCGCAGGTTCGAATCCTGCCTCGGGCATGGATGTGTGTGATGTCCTTAGGTTAGTTAGGTTTAAGTAGTTCTAAGTTCTAGGGGACTGATGACCACAGATGTTAAGTCCCATAGTGCTCAGAGCCATTTGAGCCAAGTTCTAAGTTCTAGGGGACTGATGACCTTCCATAGTGCTCAGAGCCATTTTTTGAATTGTATGTATGATATTTTTCCGAAAGGAAGATGGTGTATCGGCAGATCGATACATTCTATTCACCAACGTGGATAGTCGTTTCGTTGCCACTTGCCCCAATGATATTATAAATTCTGAGGGAATGTTATTTATCCCTTCTGCATTATTTGGTCTCAAGTCCTCCAAAGCTCTCTTAAGTTCTGATTCTAATATAGGACCTCTATCTGTTCTAAATCGACACCTGTTTCTTCTCCTATCACAATAAACAAATCTTCCCCCTCATAGAGTTCTTCAATGTACTCTTTCCACATATCCGCTCTCTCCTCTGCATTTAGCGGTGAAATTCCCTTGCCACTCTTAATGTTAACAACCTTGCTTTTAAGTTCACCGAATGTTATCTTGACTTTCGTATATGCTGAGTCAATCTTTCCTTCAACCATTTCCTTTTCTATATCTTCGCATTTTTCAAACAGCCATTTCGTCTTAGCTTCCCTGCACCGTGGAGCTGCCTGGTCTTTAACTGCAAGTTAAAGAAACATTAACATTTATCAGAGTCGGCAGTCGATTCTCGTCTACGTCTGTTGTGACATCAGCAGCAAGTGAGCACTGTTTGGAAACTATGTTTTATATTAGATTGATTCCAGATTAATCACATTTCCTTAATAGCGTGTTTAGTGTGTTAATCAACTGTTATTCATTTCATGTATTTTGTTGCAAGTCGTAACTAGCATTAGGTAAATTTTTTCGCAGTGTGTCCAATCTCGCCTTCACACTGAGATGACGGGAGAACGATAGGCACATACACAGATGGCGATACTATCACGTACCAAGCTATTGGCGGAGATGTCATTTGTATGCAGGTGATTCATATGAAAAGGTTTTTGACGCGATTATGGCCGCACGACGGGAATTCACAGACTCTGAAAGCGGGATGGTAGTTGGAGATAGACGTATGGGACATTCCATTTCGGAACTCGTTAGTGAATTAATATTCAGAGATCAAAAGCATCAAGAGTGTGGCGAAATTACGAAATTGCAGGCAGTACCTATCACCACGGACAATGCAGTGGCTGACGGCCTCCACTTAACGACCGAGAACAATGGCATTTACGTACAGTTGTTAGTACTAACAGACAAGCGACTCTGCTTGAAATAACAGCAGAAATCAATGTGGGACGTACGACGAATGTATCCGCTAGGACAGTGCGGCAAAATTTGGCGTTAGTGGGCAATGGCAGCAGACGACCGACGCGAGTGCCTTTCGTAACTGCACGACATTGCCTGCAGCGACTCTACTGGGCCCGTGACCATATCGATTGGACCATAGACGACTGGAAAACCTTGGGGTGGTCAGATGAGTCCCGGTTTCAGTTGTTAAGAACTGATGTTGGCGTTCTAGTGTCGCGCAGCCCCCACGACGCTATGGACCCAAGTTGTCTACAAGGCACTGTGCAAGCTGGTCGCGGCCCATAATGGTTCGGGCTGCGTTTACACGGAATGGATTGGTCCACTGGCCCAACTGAACCGATTATTGACGAGAAATATGTTCGGCTACCTGGAGACCATTTGCAGCCTTTCATTGACTTCATGTTACCAAAGAACAATGTGTCATGTCAGCAAGCTTGAATTGTGCGCAACTGGCTTGAAGAATATTCTGGACAGTTCGAACGAATGATCTGGCCATCCACATCGCTCGAAATGAATGCCATCGAAGATTTATAGACCGTAATGGAGAGGTCAGTTCGTTAACAAACTGCTGCACCGACAACACTTTCGCTATTATGAACGGCTTTAGAGACAGCGTGGCTGAATATTTCTTCAGGGCCCTTCCAAAGACTCTTTGAGTCCATGCTACGTCGAGTTTCTGTATTTAGCCGGGCAAAAGAGGGTCCAACACGATGTTAGGAGATATACCATGACATCTGTCACCTAAGTGTGTGTCTGCCTGCCTGCCTTCCGAACTGTGCACATTGTACTTTGATGTTCAGATTTTTTTTAACAGTAAAATTAGTGCCACGTGTGATAAACGTGGTTATTGTTGCAGGCTGGTCAGTTTAGAAGTAGCGGCTGAGGATTGTTGTTCAGATTTTCGAAGCGGTGTCTAATTAAGAACTTTGTGAGAGTCCTCTCATAGCGTTTCCCAGCGTAATTTCATGATCGTGCGGTTTTGGTTTTTGTCTGCCTTATTATTACCCTTTCTCGAACCGATCTGATACGATTATATATGTTCTGTGACATGTATTTCTCTTATTTATTCTGCCACTCGCTATTAGTATATTGTAGCACATGTGTTTTATCAAGACGAAAGTGTCATGCGATCGCATGATCAGCGGTAAATTGACAAGCTTCGGCGATCTGTTGGTATGGTTGTTTGGAAAGGAATATTGAAGTTGTGTTATAGACAGTGATTAATGTTGTCATGTTAAATGGTTCTGAGAACTATGCGACTTAACTTCTGAGGTCATCAGTCGCCTAGAACTTAAAACTAATTAAACCTTACTAACCTAAGGACATCACACACATCCATGCCCGAGGCAGGATTCGAACCTGCGACCGCAGCAGTCGCTCGGTTCCAGACTGTAGCGCCTAGAACCGCAAGGCCACTTCCGGCCAGCTGCTGTCATGTCCATGCATAGTAGTTTTGCATTTAATTTCTAGTAGTAGGGGAAGGTGCGTTAAAGTGGCCAGAGCCTTCAAAGGGGCCACTGCGTATTTTTTGGAGCAGTGACTGCATACGGAGAAGTGGTCGGATTATTTCTAATATGCACCATCGCTGTTGTCAGTGAGCTTGACACAGGAAGTTTCTTCAGTTATATTTCAGTAAAAGCTTTTCTGATTTTTCAGTCTTCTGATGTAATGATAGTAAGCTATAGTAGTTTTGTTACCTCAGTTATATTCAGAATAATGCTTTTTTACCGTATCAGAGTTTCAACAATGTCTTGTGGACTATGCTTGCAGTTCCTTGTTGTTTATTTCTGTTCGATAATTTAGTCTGTCAACTACTAATGCCGGCATTGTGTCCACCAGGAGAAGCGGCCACATTACTCGCCGGGAAAAGTGCTTAAGTTGTTTACCCTAGTAAGGATTAGTTATTTCTATATATCGCACAAAATACTTCAGGTTAGATTTACTACCAACCGCCTTTTATATAAAAAGCTACAGCCTGAATTAATTTATATAATTTTAAACCGTCTCCGTTCTATTATATGTGACCTAATACAATAATAGGATTGAAAAAGATGTCGCCAAGGCACTTGGTATTGTTTCAGGTTCTAGGACATCAAGATGCCTAGAAAGCATGTCCGAAAATCAGTAGTACAAACACTGGATCCTACTTCGATGGAAATGACCACATTACCCCCATAGGTAGGGAAAAGTGGCTACTTTGTAAGCCTTCAGCAAAATGCTTATAGCTCCTATATATTGTTTCAGTTTTCAATTACTAATATTTGATGTGGTACCTTGTAATGCATATATTCAGAAAGTGTAGGCGGTAAATTTTATCGATAACCATAGTTTTTGTGAAAATTCGGTTTCCCTTAGAGTGGCCACTGTACCCCACTTTCTCCTACGATTGTAGCGTTACGTGCTTGCTACAAGACCGTAGCCTCTAATAGACAAGGGTGTGTGGTCGCCGTGTCACTGCTTTTTACGTATGTTTTACGGGAAAGCTTTGCTGAACATCTACTTCTTTATATGCAGGTTTAACAGAAGCTCAGATTTATTCTGCGTTAGGGGAGTCTGATTTTAGTGACATTTCGTCAGTGTTTACTGCATTTCGTAGATCTTTCAGCTGTCAGCTGCTGGTTTCAGAGAGCACTAGAGTGAAAAACAGATTACGAAAAAGAGAATTATGGATTTTCTTAAATTAAGGATGTTTTCGGGAGTGGCATTATCTTGTCCAGACAGAGCGTTCGAGGATCTGTTAGATGATGAGTTATGCACAAAATAAGGCAAAAATATACAAACCTCATCTAAAACCAGATCCCGGCAAGCAATACGATAGATATGATCACTGATCCACAATGGATGACCTATATGGCAGTAGGTAAATTTCAATATAGGCGCTGCAATATAAGAACTGTAAGAAAAATGTCAAATTGGTGTGAAATCTTATGGGACTTAACTGCTAAGGTCATCAGTCCCTAAGCTTACACACTACTTAACCTAAATTATCCTAAGGACAAACACACAGACCAATGCCCGAGGGAGGACTCGAACCTCCGCCGAGACCAGCCGCACAGTCCATGACTCCAGCGCCTTAGACCGCGCGGCTAAGAACTGTAACAAAGCGCACAAAATGTAACCAATACTTACGTCGTACAAACAGAAAGAATTCGCAAAAAGTGAAGCAGTCTATAATATTTCTTTGTATTCTAAATCTATACATTTGTTCTAATTATTACGTTCTAATGGCATAAAATGTCAATTATAAACCGTGTAACATTTTTCCGGCATTACTATCAAATACAAGTAAAATACCTACAAGCTTTTATTAACTCCTTTTTTTTATAGTACGAAAGTTGTTGCAGTACGTTAGAGTAGAATGAAGCTGAAATAAAACCAGAATGCTAGCACATTTCCGATTAAATTTTACTGTAGGACCCTGATGGAATGGGGTATGGGATGAACAGTTGTGGTACTGTGGGCTTATTTTAAATATCTCTTGCTAACACTCATATATCATGGAAGAGCATACAAGTTAGAAGTACTGTGTTTGATACAAAATACACTTCTGGAAATGGAAAAAAGAACACATTGACACCGGTGTGTCAGACCCACCATACTTGCTCCGGACACTGCGAGAGAGCTGTACAAGCAATGATCACACGCACGGCACAGCGGACACACCAGGAACCGCGGTGTTGGCCGTCGAATGGCGCTAGCTGCGCAGCATTTGTGCACCGCCGCCGTCAGTGTCAGCCAGTTTGCCGTGGCATACGGAGCTCCATCGCAGTCTTTAACACTGGTAACATGCCGCGACAGCGTGGACGTGAACCGTATGTGCAGTTGACGGACTTTGAGCGAGGGCGTATAGTGGGCATGCGGGAGTCCGGGTGGACGTACCGCCGAATTGCTCAACACGTGGGGCGTGAGGTCTCCACAGTACATCGATGTTGTCGCCAGTGGTCGGCGGAAGGTGCACGTGCCCGTCGACCTGGGACCGGACCGCAGCGACGCACGGATGCACGCCAAGACCGTAGGATCCTACGCAGTGCCGTAGGGGACCGCACCGTCACTTCCCAGCAAATTAGGGACACTGTTGCTCCTGGGGTATCGGCGAGGACCATTCGCAACCGTCTCCATGAAGCTGGGCTACGGTCCCGCACACCGTTAGGCCGTCTTCCGCTCACGCCCCAACATAGTGCAGCCCGCCTCCAGTGGTGTCGCGACAGGCGTGAATGGAGGGACGAATGGAGACGTGTCGTCTTCAGCGATGAGAGTCGCTTCTGCCTTGGTGCCAATGATGGTCGTATGCGTGTTTGGCGCCGTGCAGGTGAGCGCCACAATCAGGACTGCATACGACCGAGGCACACAGGGCCAACACCCGGCATCATGGTGTGGGGAGCGATCTCCTACACTGGCCGTACACCACTGGTGATCGTCGAGGGGACACTGAATAGTGCACGGTACATCCAAACCGTCATCGAACCCATCGTTCTACCATTCCTAGACCGGCAAGGGAACTTGCTGTTCCAACAGGACAATGCACGTCCGCATGTATCCCGTGCCACCCAACGTGCTCTAGAAGGTGTAAGTCAACTACCCTGGCCAGCAAGATCTCCGGATCTGTCCCCCATTGAGCATGTTTGGGACTGGATGAAGCGTCGTCTCACGCGGTCTGCACGTCCAGCACGAACGCTGGTCCAACTGAGGCGCCAGGTGGAAATGGCATGGCAAGCCGTTCCACAGGACTACATCCAGCATCTCTACGATCGTCTCCATGGGAGAATAGCAGCCTGCATTGCTGCGAAAGGTGGATATACACTGTACTAGTGCCGACATTGTGCATGCTCTGTTGCCTGTGTCTATGTGCCTGTGGTTCTGTCAGTGTGATCATGTGATGTATCTGACCCCAGGAATGTGTCAATAAAGTTTCCCCTTCCTGGGACAATGAATTCACGGTGTTCTTATTTCAATTTCCAGGAGTGTATCTTCACACCAAAAAGAAACAATACTCCGCCCATGTTCAAATACAGTAAAACTCTTACTCAAAATGCAAACAGTAGACTAATAATAAAAAAGTTGTCCCAAACAAATCCACAAATGTGTTAAACAACAATGAAACTCAGCCCAGGTTATTTTAAATGGGCACCAACAAAAGGGAACCTGTATCAATCCACAGTAATTTTACAGACGTGCACATAAAATCACTCTGAATAAGTGAGTTAAGGTCGTCGCTATAGTCTCCTTGGTTTCGCTGTTTTGACAAGGATTCACTGTTGGGTTAGAGATAATCTCTTATAGTGATAAGAGGTGATACTGCTTCTGCAGCGAGCAGGACTATAATTCTTTGAAAGCACCTGGATAACAGACACTACGGATTAACGACGGACTTCGTGTGGTGGGACGCGTGCACCAACAACGGATGGAGAACAAGTTTAGTGTTGACTGTGTCTGGTGCCACGTGCTAGCACCGGGTGCGGCCCATGTTGTTTTTCGCATGGTATTGTTTGGGTTGAGACTGACAGCAAGCCGTGGGTCATTATTTTCACCCTCTCTCTGTTCATTACTATATGAGTCCTCCAGTCCGGTGTTACACTGCTGTGGTGCAACGTGATTACAAATTTTACGCAAACGTGCTTGTCGAGCAACACTGCATTTGCGACTTGTTCATACGTATTTTTCCGGCGTCACAGGCGCTGTAAGAGCCATTAGCACCAGTGCATGTGCCTGTGCCTCCTGTGCCTGTGAAAATGTTACAAGCCTTATGCATTCTAGTGAAATACACGAGGAAGTGTATTTACAGTTTTCTACATAAAGTGTGAGCAAAGAAGCGATTTTCTAATTTGTGATAACGTGCATTCGACGCATCCTTTGGTACTATTTGCCAGTGTTGGACTTAATTACATTACAAGTACTAATAGAAGACTATTTTTGTTGTCTAATAGGACTGCTCCCTAATTCTAAGTTAGATGTAGTGCACCACGCTCCATTAGGCTGGTATACTGGTTTGTTATCTAGCGTAATTGGTGTCTAGGGATATCTAGCGCTGTTACGCTGGCCTCCTTTAGAACACAGCTGTCTTAATTTTTGAGTTCCATCAATATGAAATAAATTTTTTTCATATAATTAACATTTATTATCATAGAAAGCAACGAATACAAGAGGAAAACGACAAAAAGTAAACATTCAATTGTTTAAAGGAAGTGGATTCGCTTTGGAGTCGTAGGACACACAGTTTCATGTGATACACTTGAGAGTAAATTCGTATTTTTCCTAGCCACAGCCTCACAGCTCAAAACTTCCATTAACTCATAATATCCAAAACAAATTATAGTTCTTAATAACAAACAAAAATGGGCCTAAAGTTTAATAAATTTTGTTTTATACTGCCCCAGTGATTTCGTTTCGAAATTTTTTGTGGCAAGGTCTTATGGGACCAAACGGCTGAGGTCATCGGTCTCTAAGCTTACCCACTACTTAAACTAACTTAAACTAATTTACGCTAAGGACAACACACACATCCATGCCCGAAGGAAGACTCGAACCTCCGACGGGGGGAGGGTGGTAAGACGCCCTAGACTGTGCGGCTACCCCACGAGGCTTCCGTTTCGAATCGACACATAAAAGCAGTAACACAAACTCAAATCTAAGTTACAATAACTTTAGGTACACTTAATTTCGCTGTCAAAGATCCCATCAATACGGGAAAAAACCGCATGTCACAATCTCCTACAGTCATGGGCCACATTCTCCACGCCGTCTGTCGCTTTGAACGCTGTAAGGGACTGCTCAATGCACTGCATTCGCAGAGATATCTTAATGTACCAATAGATAACTCTGTCTTACCACAGCACCGGTTTTTTCATGCTAAAGTAATATAATAATAATAAAACGGTGGTTTCGGGCAGAAACCACTGGTAGAGTCGACAGAGACAAGGTCGCCAATGCGCAGTGACCAATTCTCGTTGAATTCGTTTGTTCGGAAAGAGGAGGCCGGTAGTGTTTGTCCTCTTTTCGGACGGTCGACAATGACAGAATCGAGGCGATCTCTTTGAAATGATTTTACAGCAATATTCTGTAAAAAAAGTTATTTTTGCTTTACTTGTACCTTTATTTCTCAGGTTTACTGTCACCTGCCCATACTTTCGTTAATGATCGTAGTCATTGTGACATTTACTTGAAAGTAAGACATTGTGCGAAATTAGAAAAAGTTTTCGAATAAAATAGGGGTCGCTATGATTTTCGTTTGCTGCGTGTTACCAATATGTCGCTATAACACTGAATTTTTCTTTACACTTGGGTAGAGAGGTCTCTATAATTCACCATTGTCGAGGAAACTGATCTGACGTAGCACACTCATTTGCTAGCGCGCTGCGCCAGCGATAACGCCAGAGTGAAACATCCAAAACATTCTTCACATTTTAGAAACGGTTTGAGATATCGAAATTTTGACGAGTAATAGCATGCAATGAGGCGAGTATTTTGCCGTGTGGTTATTATGCAAAACTTTATTATCTACCTTGTTTTCCACGAACTACAGACCCTTTCAATGAAAGAATGTAATTTTTAATGGCCATCGATAGCTGGTGAAACGAGAAATGCTATGGGTTTTGGAACATTATAAGTGAAGACATTACACGTTTATTCCTTACCGAGCATGTGCTTTTTCAGAAGCTACTGACCTTACTTTTCCTCAGTTCCTCACTTAATAAACCACTGTTCCTGAATTCTCTCGCAGCTCCGTCTGCACAGCATGTTTGTGAGGTCAGACTGTAAAATCCTCTGTGTTTTCGTTCGAAATGGCTCTGAGCACTATGAGACTTAACTTCTGAGGTCGTAAATCCCCTAGAACTTAGAACGACTTAAACCTAACTAAACCGAGCGAGGTGGCGCAGTGGTTAGCACACTGGACTCGCATTCGGAAGGACGACGGTTCAATCCCGCGTCCGGCCATCCTGATTTAGGTTTTCCGTGATTTCCCTAAATCGCTCCAGGCAAATGCCGGGATGGTTCCTTTGAAAGGGCACGGCCGACTTCCTTCCCCGTCCTTCCCTAATCCGATGAGACCGATGACCTCGCTGTTTGGTCTCTTCCCCCAAAACAACCAACCAACCAAACCTAACTAACCTAAAGACATCACACACATCCATGCTCGAGACAGGATTTGAACCTGTGAGCATAGCGGTCGCGCGGTTCCAGGCTGAAGCGTCTAGAACCGCTCGGCCACACCGGCCGGCTCTGTGTATTGGCAAAAGAAGCCGATTTTAACATGGTTTCAAGAGAAATGTGTAGATTTTATTCAAAATTCACCCTTCGTGACACTTCTCTGAACGTTACAAATAGTTAACAAGCCAGGTGAAAATAAATAGGTACATTTTCGGCAGAATTCGTTTTAGATACTAACGAAAGCAGAAGTGAAAGACCTTTTTGGATGGTCACCACGCAAGTGCGGCCGTGGAGGGGCCCTGCTTAATATTTACAATAAATGTAAGTGTACGCTTCGGTTTAGAGCAGCACTTCCCCTCCAGCGTTCGACATTTCCCCTACAGCGCCTGCTCACAGCTCTCACCAATACCGTTTAGTCTACGCGTGCCCTGCCGTCTGTGCATCTACCGGACACGGACACGGACACGGACTCTACTCGAATGGTGTAGGTGTGCCAAACTAAGTAGATGCTAACTTTTAATTTGATTTTTTATCACTTGATCAGAGTTAACCTTTCGGGTAACGGTCGAACTTTGAGTCAGTTTTCCATTTGTTTATTAAATGAGAATCTGTCGATGTTAGAGAGGTCCTTTTTGAAAGGCTGTATAAATTTGTTAATATTACTATTATGGAATTTCAAACGTAAAGTTTTTCCAAAATATCTTTGATATAAAGTCTCCAGTCTTTTGATATTCATCGCAAATCTTGTGTTGTCTGTAGAAATGATTGGATGGCACTGTTGGCCGGGAGGCCCCATACGGTGAAGTTCGTCCGCCAAGTGCAAGCCTTATTTCAGTCGATGCCACATTGGACGACTTGTGTGCCTGTGATGAGGATGAAATGATGATGAGGACAATACAACACCCAGTTTACGAGCGGAGAAAATCTCCAACCCGGCTGGGAATCTAACCTGGACCCGCTCCACGGGAGGCTAGCACGTTACCACTCACCTAAGCAGGCGGAAGTTGTCTATGGAAATCGAAGGGTGGTAAGAGGGCTCTTGTGCTTACACTGATCTTAGTTACAGGAAGACGTCTGCGGCCATTGCTGGGCGATCGGTGGTGCCTGATGTCGCCTCCCAAGCTGGTGAACGCAGCCACGACGGAATCTCCACTGTAGCCAGCGACGTTACTGTCACTAATGAATTCTTCAGTAAATGATTTTCAGCTCAATCTCGGCATTTAACCAAATCTCATCCTTCCATTCTGTACCACCAAGAACTGGGTTCACAGCGAATGTAGATTTGTGTTCAATCAGCATTATTAGCATTGGAAGAGTATTTTCAGTCAAGTAGTATGAAATGGGTAGAAGAAGATAGGAAATGGGAATGGATAATAAGTAAAAAGAGAAAATAAAAATATAAATGTCACTTTTGAATTGCCTTATATTAAAGAGTTTGACCTGTTACTTGCAATAAAAGGGAATTACCGTCATTTAAGGTTAGAGCAAAGCAGTGTGTATTAACGATATTATGGGTTGCTGGGAGACAAAAAGAAGTAAGAAGTAATGAATTCAAGTTGTAGAGAATATAGGTGTCTTTTGGAAATAATTTGAGGAAAAAATATCGGAAGCTTGTAATAACAAGAGCAGAAATTATTCACGCCAATAGCTTAGACTACCGCATTTCAGATGACGTCGATGGAGTGGGAGCAGCAACAGTGTACACTAATTTAGATATTCTGGAGGCTTGCAGCAACATGACTGGCCTTTTACTAACACAAAATGGTTCAAATGGCTCCGAGCACTATGGGACTTAACTGCTGTGGTCATCAGTCCCCTAGAACTTAGAACTACTTAAACCTAACTAACCTAAGGACATCACACACATCCATGCCCGAGGCAGGATTCGAACCTGCGACCGTAGCAACCCCGCGGTTCCGGACTGCGCGCCTAGAACCACTAGACCACCGCGGCCGGCTTTACTAACACAGTCATATAAACAACTGAGTGGGTTGCTGTCTCAGTTGTGTTCTATAACTGTTGATGCAAGTGGGAGTAGACGATGGACTCAGCACAGCCCGCAGACTAGTTGAGTTTCTTGCTGATTTGCAACGGGGGTGACAAGCGCACAGAGAAGTTCATTATGCTTGCTGGAGCTAGGCTCAATTTTCAGATTTTAGTTAGCCTTCGGTTAGTCAGTTTGAAAGAAATTAGAACAGAACAGGACTGTAGTTTCCGAGAAAGTATCAGTTCATTAGGGAACTGATGAACAAGTCATATCAGTTTCCTTCATGTTTAAATTCGCATAATTATGGCGAGATCGATTTCCTGTTTTTATTTAAGCAACTATAGGCACAAAAATGTCACACTTACGTTTGATTATAGTTAGCATGTTTCAGATAGAATTAATATCAAATGCAGAGGAGCAGCTTCATAGGTAAAAGTTGTACACAACAAAAAATAAGGAAACAGACAGTCTCTGTAGATTAAAAATTGTGGGCAAATTCTTTAATTTTGAGAGTCTAAAAATTTGCAATGACGTGCGCACAGTTATTTATGAGAAGTATTGACTCATTGTCGAGCTATCTGTCGGAGAAGAAGAAACATTTAATGGTTTGGGTATATTTCAGAATAGCTCCCCTATTAAACTATGGCAGAAAAAAGATCTGAAAACATAATTTGGCTGTTACAATTGGATTTCAGTGATTTTACAACTCTTGTTACAGACATAACTTTGTTACATATAGTCTTCAATCTAAAAATTCTTTATTGTAATCGCATTATTAGTACACTAACTGACCAGAATCGAAAACTGACTGAACTGGATGACGTAAATCCGTAAAGGTATGAGAAATATCCGTATAAAATTTAGGCTTGTTAATAAATGAGGGAGAAAGTATTTTAAGAACAAGACAGAAGAGTTTAGGTGGAATTTGGTACATAAGGATAGGGATGGTCTAGTGAAATTCAGTTGTTTTATAGTAAATGCTCATATTTGGAATTAGATTCCTAAAAAATTATCTAGATATTTGATAATAAAACAAGTAAACTATTGGAATTTATTAAGACATATATTTACATTACTTACAGAACAAGTAATAACTAATAGTTTTAGCTGCCAATTTCTTGTTGCCGAGGACTATAGGGAAAGGCGTTCCAGACCAAAAAAGCTAATGAGGTGGTGTGATACTTTTTGCCAAACATTTAATATGAGGAGGGGTGAGGCTAGAGATGTGTACCTATTAATGGGTGCCAAAGTTACAAACTATTAGAGTTTAATGTTAAGGAAAAGTGGCATCGGGGAAAATGACAGACAACGGAAAACCCACCGACAATTTTTTTTGCTATTTGATATCCTGCCTCAAAAGCTTATAAAATTAAATTCGCTAATTAACTATCGACATTTTAGTGCAGGACATCATGCTCGCTCCAGGCGTGCGATTGTCCATTATTAGTTTCCAGCGAGTCACAGCTGGGCAATCGGCGCTCGAGCGTGGGGCATTCCGCAATTCAGTGATAGCTGCGAAACGTGTGTGGGCTGTGCCCTCTTAGTTTCTTTAGAGAATAATTGTAATGTTACGTTCGTAATGAAGATATGTCTATCATTGTGAATAACGGAACACCGTGGAACCCAAACTTTGAATAACGAATGCTTCCAGCCGTTATCCATGTCGAATGAATCAGAATGAGTTAGTCCCCGCAAGGACTAGACACAGTGATTCTGATAAATAAAATGTAACAACTAAAATCGCGAAAAAGAAATTATTTTACTGGTGGTTACCCGTTTTGATTATAAATCAAATTTCCGGGAAACGTAACAGAAAGTGGGTCACAGCAACGACAGCAACAGTGGATGACATACTATTCGCAGCAAGTAATTACACTCCTGGAAATGGAAAAAAGAACACATTGACACCGGTGTGTCAGACCCACCATACTTGCTCCGGACACTGCGAGAGGGCTGTACAAGCACTGATCACACGCACGGCACAGCGGACACACCAGGAACCGCGGTGTTGGTCGTCGAATGGCGCTAGCTGCGCAGCATTTGTGCACCGCCGCCGTCAGTGTCAGCCAGTTTGCCGTGGCATACGGAGCTCCATCGCAGTCTTTAACACTGGTAGCATGCCGCGACAGCGTGGACATGAACCGTATGTGCAGTTGACGGACTTTGAGCGAGGGCGTATAGTGGGCATGCGGGAGGCCGGGTGGACGTACCGCCGAATTGCTCAACACGTGGGGCGTGAGGTCTCCACAGTACATCGATGTTGTCGCCAGTGGTCGGCGGAAGGTGCACGTGCCCGTCGACCTGGGACCGGACCGCAGCGACGCACGGACGCACGCCAAGACCGTAGGATCCTACGCAGTGCCTTAGGGGACCGCACCGCCACTTCCCAGCAAATTAGGAACACTGTTGCTCCTGGGGTATCGGCGAGGACCATTCGCAACCGTCTCCATGAAGCTGGGCTACGGTTCCGCACACCGTTAGGCCGTCTCCCGCTCACGCCCCAACATCGTGCAGCCCGCCTCCAGTGGTGTCGCGACAGGCGTGAATGGAGGGACGAATGGAGACGTGTCGTCTTCAGCGATGAGAGTCGCTTCTGCCTTGGTGCCAATGATGGTCATATGCGTGTTTGGCGCCGTGCAGGTGAGCGCTACAATCAGGACTGCATACGACCGAGGCACACAGGGCCAACACCCGGCATCATGGTGTGGGGAGCGATCTCCTACACTGGCCGTACACCACTGGTGATCGTCGAGGGGACACTGAATAGTGCACGGTACATCCAAACCGTCATCGAACCCATCGTTCTACCATTCCTAGACCGGCAAGGGAACTTGCTGTTCCAACAGGACAATGCACGTCCGCATGTATCCCGTGCCACCCAACGTGCTCTAGAAGGTGTAAGTCAACTACCCTGGCCTGCAAGATCTCCGGATCTGTCTCCCATTGAGCATGTTTGGGACTGGATGAAGCGTCGTCTCACGCGGTCTGCACGTCCAGCACGAACGCTGGTCCAACTGAGGCGCCAGGTAGAAATGGCATGGCAAGCCGTTCCACAGGACTACATCCAGCATCTCTACGATCGTCTCCATGGGAGAATAGCAGCCTGCATTGCTGCGAAAGGTGGATATACACTGTACTAGTGCCGACATTGTGCATGCTCTGTTGCCTGTGTCTATGTGCCTGTGGTTCTGTCAGTGTGATCATGTGATGTATCTGACCCCAGGAATGTGTCAATAAAGTTTCCCATTCCTGGGACAATGAATTCACGGTGTTCTTATTTCAATTTCCAGGAGTGTATAATACAATAACCTTAATAAAGGTATAACATGGCTTTAGCAGGACCAACAAGGAGCCAGATCGCAGGCAGGCGTGTTATAACCAAGTGCAAAACCGCACAGATTTCTGACTATCCACTGAATGCTAGAGTTGTGAAGGAGATGTTCTGTTTACTGTTCCCAGTGTAATCAGCTCCTAAATTGTTTAAAATCTGCAGACATCTTCAGCACCATATGAAAACATGTCAGTACCTAAATGCTTAAAAGAATGAAGAACGTTATTATTTAGCGCCGAGAGCTGCTGATGAAGTTTATTTACTGAGGAACCATTTTTGGTTCCCCGACCATCATCAAAATCCTATACATCAACCAAAAGAACCTATAAAAAGCAATACAAGATTAAATTGTCACAGTCCTATTAAGCGATGTACATGTCAACGAAAAAGACACGGAATAACATGTTACATACTCACGTAAAACCATTTACAACGTCATGCTAGCCGATATAAAGTGAGTAGCATCAGATAATAAAATTCGGAATTCGTTACCTGAAGTAAATGTCCAAAGCACAGAATACTATAGCCAGTTATGAACAAAACATAGCATAAAAACGTTGCATTTATACGCAGTTACCAGTTGTCACGTAGTAATATAAGTTACATCGTCAATCATAAAATGTGTCAGATACTGAACTTTTTCATGCTATATCAACAGCCATCATTATCGTTATGATCAGAATCATTCTACAACTGTTTACTGTTTCCTAGTTGAACCAAAGATCATCTACAGGGCTGTATTCATCGATAGATCCAGTATGCTTCTAGGGAATAATGTCTTACACCTAGTTGAGTGTCTTATATTACAATGACTAAATATGACAGTCATTGCAGTTTAGCAATTAGTAAGATCCATCCAAGAGGAAGCTACTTGTGTTACAAGAACAACAGCGTAACAGGAACAAAATACATAAAAGTGACACACATACACGTCTGTGTGAAACAAGGTACAACTGCATTCGCCATGGACATTGCTTCCGTCCAACAATGACCTTTGAGAAACTAACCATACTTCAGCCAAAAGAAAGTGAGGCAACAAGCAAGCAAATTTGGTTTCGTCTGCTCCACACAGTAAGAAATTCAATAATTGTAGTTCCCAATAACTTAACGTAATGCAACATACATCCTTCAAATGCTTACGAACTGTCAGGCCACATCTCATGAATATAAAGCAAAAGAACGTTGATTACAAACTGTTATTTTTGTTCTTCCTTAATAACTGCTTAAAAAAGAGTAACAGCAAGAAGGCTGAAGAAGCACCATTTGCAGTGTGACTGGACTATCAGGCTGTGTTATCGTTGTGAGAAAGAGCGCCTATATAGCCTTCCCGCCCATTATATTAACTGAATCGAGCGAGAAGGTGCAATGGTTAGCGACCTGGACTCGAGTTCGGGAGGACGACGATTCAGACACGCGTCCAGCCATCCTGATTTAGGATTTCCGCGATTTCCCTAAATCGGTACAGGAAAACACCGGGATGGTTTCTTTGAAAGGACACGGCCGACTTCATTCCCCACCCTTCCCTAAGCCGATGGGACTGATGACGTCGCTGTGTGGTCCCCTCCTTCGAATCAGCCAATTGTATGTTAACTTAGACGCAAACAATCGGCATAGTACTATTAGCCAGCTGGTCCTGTTGTCGCAGGCACACAATCTCTGGAGGGGTATGCTATGTACGACTTTTTACACAATGTTAAGGAAAGATGGGCTACACAGTCGTGCGGCAGCTATTATCGTAGGAAAGCTGGACAGGAGCAGGAATCGTTAGTGAACAAGTAACAGAACAAACAGAAGATTTACTTAACTGGTATTTCTCCAAATGTGCAAAGACTCATTACAAATGATGCAGTAAGAAATACGGTCCGCTATTGTCGTCTAACGGAAACTTGCTACTACGTTAACAATGTAACAACGCCTGTGGGTTGGTATCGATATGTGATACGACAGGGTAGGAAAGCTATTTGTTCATTTCAATAATAGGTTCTCAGCGGTGTCCTTCTGTTATAATCTCTGAAACAAAACACGGTTCCTTGCTTCCAGTGGCAGCGCAATTCATTAAAACTCTATAAAAACCATTCAGAACATGTTACAGTAATTTCGACCACTGTGCCAACTTAAGGAGGCGTACTATGTGATTTACAGTCATGCTCAAAAGTATCCGAACGACCTGAATTGAATTTCGCCTGATTCGCGTGCAACCCAGTGGAGATGTTGAGGAATCTGCAGTTTTGAACAAACAACAAATTGTAGTCGAGCTGTATTGTCACGAAGGGATCAAATTCCGCGTTAAGGGCGGTCTGAGTTGCATTCCCAGTTCAGAACCGGTTTTATCAACATACAGAAGCTAAAATGATAGAATAAGTGTCTTGTGACCCTACATAGCGTTTATTTCGTCACTAGAAATAAATAACTAGTATAAGAAAGGTTACTGGTGATAGAGTTTCTACACGTCGCCACTCATGACCTTATTGTGGTTCAACCTAACGTCTACTTGGTAGACAAGGAATATCATGTTTAATGTGAATTTCAGACCACAATGCCATTATAACTTCTTCACATGGTGTAACCGGAAGAGAATAGAATCTGTCTCTCCCTATGAAAAATCATCGGCAGATGTTGGAATCGAACCATGACCTTCAGTAAATGAACCTATCATCAATCCAACAGACCACCAAATCCTTTTCTCTGTGACTCATTTTTCTATCATAGCACCATTGCAGCACACTCGATGAGAATTCTGGCACACAGGCTCCATGTAGTGATCTGCAGCACGTTCAGTACATTCATTTACTTGGTTGACCGTATCGCCATGAACTAGCTGCCTCGGCTACCCAGTGCATACATTCGACTCTATTTTGTAATCAGCGAAATAAAATAACGTAACTGCCACCTACTCAGTACTGCCAAAAGTGTAGGATGCAGAAATTTAAATAGGAAATGTTCCTTTCCAATTGAGCTACTCTACTGTGCTATCTGATTGTTGAAACCGTAATGCAGTGCAAAAGAAAAGCTGTAACTGTCTGTCTCTCAGAAACCTAGATCCGACCATATGCATTATCTCACAGCACTGTGGAATGCGGAAGATCTGCAGTAACTTTTGTTGACTTCTGAAGGAGCTTTAGCTTAGTGACAGCCAATAGCGTCACGGTAAGCGTCACGCACTGTAGCTAAGACGTCGCGAGTTCCATTACATTTGCTGCTTTCATTTTTTAATACGCCATTCTGCTGTCTGCTGAAGTTATCAATTTAATGGAACTTTGAACATAATTCCCATCACTTCTTAACCCAAAATAGTCGCATATGGAAAAAGGGCTAACTTATGCGACATTTTGTCCTTTTCAGGTTTTCTAGACGGCCAGGCAGCGGATGCATCTCAAAGCTTTTGTATTATGTATGGGGAGAGCGCATCGTGCCAAAATAGTCAGAGAAGTATTGTCTACATTACCTGTCGTCTGATAGTGGCATTTTATTCTTCTTCAAACCTTGTTTAACAGCTTTAACTCAGAACAAGTTTTCTAGGTGCATGCAATCAATAAACTGCATTTGCATTGTCAGACTGTTACAGATAACATAAGAGAATTCGCAATATCGTTGATGATTAATTTCTCTTTCATGTGTAGTATTGTTTTAACAACACTAAAAGAAACCTTACGAAAGTTGTGAACTGTATTATAAGAAATAAAATAAGACTACCCATGATAACCTTACGACGAATGTCTTTTTGAATAGAACTGAGTGTACACAAACGTGCCTCTATCGACCTCTTTATTTCAAAAATAAAGTTATGTATTCCTAGAAATCCTAAATTAGCTTGTCAGCAGCGGAAAGAGGCGTTGCCTGTTGTGCAGCATTGTAAGGTTTTCACCACTGCGCTATGAGCTGAAAGTATTTTCTTGCGATTTGCTTATCAATTCATTTTCTTCATTCTTGTCACCCTGGCATGTGAGTCTTAAGTGAAGAACAATATTGAATTTCGTATCGTTGACGGTCGATTCGAATTTCTTCAGAGACGCTTGTATTGTAAAGCAGCTTAGCAGTCAGAAAGCCGAGATCTATGACCATTAACACAACTTACTGAGTCAAGCTACCAAGAGGATTTGATGTGTAAAGGTTTTCTTCTGATTTCGTTACAGAATTTTTTATGGAAATTCGCAGCTCCATAAAATAATCCACAAAAAAAAGCTCGCATGCACTGGCCGCTATCATGGTTAGAAGTGAGGTTTCCTTGAACTGCTGCAACACGAGACACGGGCGGTACCACGGGGCTACGGACACCTTGCTACTAGTACGTCACTCTCATCATGGTATGGTCGCTCAGCCTCATTACGCATCGTGAAAGATAATAAAAGTAGTCACTTATGTCAAGAATAGCATTTCCTTAGCCACAAAATTGGATTTTCTGTCTCAGTATCCTAGTTCTCATGAGGATTATATAGCACGAGTCATTCAAATGGAAAGGGAATATCAAGTGAATTTAGAGTGTAAATTCAGTACCATACGCTGCCACAGTGTTGCCAAATGTCTGTGACGATGTTGCCAATTCTCAGCAGTGCTAGGAATAGCTCTGTAGCGTTATAGGAAGAGAATCCCGTGCTCGTGTCATAGGAGCATACGAAGAGGAGGCGCGAGGTTTGGTTAATATGCAGCGTTTTCTCCTACCAGTTGTGTCAAACATTCAAGTGTGTAATCTTCCATCACGATTACAGTTTCCCGCAAAATACATACGAATGAAACACTTACCTTGTTACTTTGTGACAAAAGATTATTTCAGTACAATAAAAAGTCTTTGTAAATCAACTTTGTCCACCTGTCACGAAAAGTAAGATAACAGACACTTTGAACCTCGAAATCGATTGCATCTATGTGCAGTCTTGTGACCATACAAGTAGAATTTCATGAATTGCACGCGAACGTAGAAAAATGTTGGAGCAAATGGAAGCTGTAAGAAACACAGTTAACTAATTATTCTGTACCACGTAATAATCAATCCATTTGAAAATTCAGAAGAGAAGAAACTAAAAATTATGCCCATTAAGACAGAAACTGAAGTCCAGATGCGGACACTGTGCAGATCTGCGTGTTTTCATCTTCAGATCTATACAAATAATGTATGCTAACCAGCGTATTCATTGCTTTCGTAATGTTTCCCTCTTCTTTAGTCTTCTAATGATGAACTGGATCCACAACCATGAGTCTGATTGTTTCTTCGTATCCATCCATCTACTATCTTTGTGTGTTATTGTTCGGTGTTCAAAAAGCAAAATATTGTGCCTGCTCCCAGGAGGTATTAAAACGAGGTCGCAAAAAGGCTAACGAATTATAATCAAAATAACGTGAGACGCCAATTTGTCTGTCGTCATGATGTTAAGTCGACAGAAATAGTTGGGTGTTGTTGCCTGCATCACCGGCATCCCGTTGTCGTCTTCTCTTATTGAGATTTTTATATTATCTTGAACACAAGACGCCAAGATAAATGTGTATATTCTCCGTGACGAAACATCCCACATTCCATTCATCCTGATCCATTCGTTACGTGCATCGGCAGCAATGAGTGATAGGAAAGCTGTTGTGAGGTGCCGAATAACAATAACAGTGGTAGTAATAACAAATCAATAATCAAGGATGTTTACTGCATTACACACGTATAATAAAATAACCAAGAAAGGCTGAGTGTTTAATTGGCGCACTGCGTAGGTGCTCTTACCACTTTGTTACTGAATTCTGTCCTGGTTGTTTGCAGAGAGAACAGAAAGAACCCTGTAGCCATAGATATCGCTAGTACAACGAGATATTACCTATCAACTATCCTTGCTTTACATCACGAGACGAACATGGCGTCACTGAGCTGATATTTGAAATACTTTTCTGTTTTCTCTCTCTGTCTCCCTCTTTATTTTTATTTTTATTTTTATTTTTATTTTTTGAGGAAAGCATCGAGAAGCGCGAATAATAAGCAAGTAGGCATATAACCTGTTTACAGATATTTTCAAAAATGGCTCTAAGCACTATGGGACTTAACTGCTGAGGTCGTCAGTCCACTAGAACTTAGAACTACTTCAACCTAACTAGCTTAAGGACATCACACACATCCATGCCCGAGGCAGGATTCGAACCGGCGACCGTTGCGGTCGCGCGGTTCCAGACTGAAGCGCCTAGAACCGCTCGGCCACACCGGCCGGCACAGTTAGTTTAATCAGGATACATAATGCAAAAATACAACTTTTAAGTGTATTATTGCGTAATTCCAGTTATTGACAGTCTATTCGTGAGCTTGCTCGCATTCAGTGGGGTGAAACCTGTCACAGAAGCAAGCAAAACACAAATATTTCTTGCACAATGCTCAACACACAAACGAAATCTCGCTCCACTGACGTGTTGTCCGATATATTTGCACGGAAAACATATCTGATTCATGTTGCTAAATACAGCTCTATCAGATATCAATTTGGATGCCTACCGAGTGGATAAAAGTATATCCTGAAATGCGCAGAAAGGCACATAGAGGAATTCGACTGAAACATAGCCATGACCAAGATCGTGAATGGGGTCGACAGCATCGTCGTCTACCACCTAGACAACTCGAACGTTGACTTACGTTTACTGGTATCAAAGCTACATCATGAAAACACAAAAATGTTAATAACCCGAAGATCATTAATTTTGGAACCCATAGAAAGTAAAGCAGTAATCACTCGGAAGAGTGGTTTGAACACAATAATGCTTTCTTGTTGGAGGTGGTATGCCGTTGCTTTCCTTCGACCTTTGAGTTGACTTACTTAGCCAGTTAATAGGGGAACCTACAGTTTAACGTGGCTTTCGCACCACAGAGCAACACGGCTTTTTTCATATCAACAAACACTGCCCGACGAGAAATAAGTGTAAAATGGCACATAAAAATCGTGGGACTGACGAGGGATCGAACGTGAGACCTTCGTATCCGTAGTCTTGCGCTTAATCACCTTCCCACCACGCAGCCAACACTGTCGGTTACGCCTGGCATTAAAATTAAGGATCTGTCGTTTGTGCTTACGTTGGCACTTGCGTGTCCCTTGAGACCTTACCTTTGGGAATACCCTAGTATACGTGTGTGTAAACGCCTTCTAATGCCCACTCAAGGAAGACAAGGATACACAGTCAAGCTTCAATATTATAAATACGCCTCAGTTTGTGGATGAACAAAGACTTATGTTGATAATGATTTTGAATATTAGCAGTGCTGTACGCACTGGTGTTAAATTCGTTTACAACCAATGATTCCCACACTACTTGTGATACCTCTTAGACGAAATACTTACACAGTGCTATCAGACGAAAAGATCAACCTGACACAAAATGTGGAAAGTTTGTTTTACAATCTTCGTAAGTGGATAAAGAGCTTTTCCAGTTTGAGGTATCTGTGATCGTTGCTGCTTAAGACGATTTCAAAAGAAACTAAATTCCTTCAGCTACGCCAATGTTTAAAGAAATCGTCTTAACAGCACTAAATCGTGTTTTATGACTCGTTTACCGGCCGTACTCTGTCGCATTTTGCTGGTTGGAAGGCAAAAAGCTTACTGACAAATTTTACAATAGGAAAAGGGGGACGAAACGTCTCCCACTGGAAGGTCATGTTGTTTTCTTTAAATGAGTACAAAATCAGGTAAATCGAACAGTGGGGTTGTCAGTATAAGCACATTACTGTTGTCAATATGATGTTGCATCGCCCAGGGCCTGTAATGATAAAGGGCCCGTTTAGGTCAGGCAAATTGTATACAGAAGTGGAAGAGAGAGCATCACTAAATTCTACAATACTTATGCATACATACAGACATTACTGTTACAGTGTACTTATGGAGCCCAATGAGTGAATCGCATATTTTCCGGTGAGAAAGAGCATAGGCAAACAGTCTTCGCCACATAAGGTTACTTAAAATGGTGTCACACTGAGGTAGAATTTATGGTCAGCGATTAATTGTAAAGAAAATGAGTCCAATGCGGGTTTTGCAACTGTGAAATACTTTCCTACATTATAGAAGCCAATATTAAATTTGAACTACACTCCTGGAAATTGAAATAAGAACACCGTGAATTCATTGTCCCAGGAAGGGGAAACTTTATTGACACATTCCTGGCGTCAGATACATCACATGATCACACTGACAGAACCACAGGCACATAGACACAGGCAACAGAGCATGCACAATGTCGGCACTAGTACAGTGTATATCCACCTTTCGCAGCAATGCAGGCTGCTATTCTCCCATGGAGACGATCGTAGAGATGCTGGATGTAGTCCTGTGGAACGGCTTGCCATGCCGTTTCCACCTGGCGCCTCAGTTGGACCAGCGTTCGTGCTGGACGTGCAGACCGCGTGAGACGACGCTTCATCCAGTCCCAAACATGCTCAATGGGGGACAGATCCGGAGATCTTGCTGGCCAGGGTAGTTGACTTACACCTTCTAGAGCACGTTGGGTGGCACGGGATACATGCGGACGTGCATTGTCCTGTTGGAACAGCAAGTTCCCTTGCCGGTCTAGGAATGGTAGAATGATGGGTTCGATGACGGTTTGGATGTACCGTGCACTATTCAGTGTCCCCTCGACGATCACCAGTGGTGTACGGCCAGTGTAGGAGATCGCTCCCCACACCATGATGCCGGGTGTTGGCCCTGTGTGCCTTGGTGGTATGCAGTCCTGATTGTGGCACTCACCTGCACGGCGCCAAACACGCATACGACCATCATTGGCACCAAGGCAGAAGCGACTCTCATCGCTGAAGACGACACGTCTCCATTCGTCCCTCCATTCACGCCTGTCGCGACACCACTGGAGGCGGGCTGCACGATGTTGGGGCGTGAGCGGAAGACGGCCTAACGGGGTGCGGGACCGTAGCCCAGCTTCGTGGAGACGGTTGCGAATGGTCCTCGCCGATACCCCAGGAGCAACAGTGTCCCTAATTTGCTGGGAAGTGGCGGTGCGGTCCCCTACGGCACTGCGTAGGATCCTACGGTCTTGGCGTGCATCCGTGCGTCGCTGCGGTCCGGTCCCAGGTCGACGGGCACGTGCACCTTCCGCCGACCACTGGCGACAACATCGATGTACTGTGGAGACCTCACGCCCCACGTGTTGAGCAATTCGGCGGTACGTCCACCCGGCCTCCCGCATGCCCACTATACGCCCTCGCTCAAAGTCCGTCAACTGCACATACGGTTCACGTCCACGCTGTCGCGGCATGCTACCAGTGTTAAAGACTGCGATGGAGCTCCGTATGCCACGGCAAACTGGCTGACACTGACGGCGGCGGTGCACAAATGCTGCGCAGCTAGCGCCATTCGACGGCCAACACCGCGGTTCCTGGTGTGTCCGCTGTGCCGTGCGTGTGATCAGTGCTTGTACAGCCCTCTCGCAGTGTCCGGAGCAAGTATGGTGGGTCTGACACACCGGTGTCAATGTGTTCTTTTTTCCATTTCCAGGAGTGTAATATTGCGAAAATTGTGGACTTGGATAGCTTATAATGAAAATCTTTCTGTTTATTGCGAAGGAAAACAATTGATTTTCTAAAACATTCTCTGACATATACAACTTAAAACAGGTCACCTCGACCAAATCATATGGAAGAACTGACAGCGACGTATATCGGAGGGCAGTAAGATCCCTTGGCTTTTGGTTTGGCAGTATTCGACAGCCATTTATAGGCGCAAGTAATGAAGAAAGGCAGCGCGGTTTTGTTATGAAGTAACGTCTTCATCAATTACTTTAGTTTTAATGTGATCTACGAGTAATCGCTGATGTTTGATATTAACATGAAAAGGATTCCGTAGACAGGGAAAGAATCTGTTCTTGGGCAACTACTTCTATAATGACCAAAAGGCCTTAAATGATCTTCAAGCACATGTCTTTCAGCAGCGATATGAAGAAAATGATAGTAATAATGACGGTAATAATCGAATTATTCGGTAACTTCACACTTCACAGTGGATTTTCTCGAACTAAGACATTTCCTGAATTTGTGAAAATTTCAAAATGGCTTCACATCGAGGATATGATGCCTAGAAGAGTCTTTACATCCTGCTAACATGAGAATAGCTTAATCTCCACGTCAGAAGCTTGCATCTACTTAACCATTTAATAGACTCGCATTTTTTCCACCGTTACTAATTTTGTAAACTAAGCACATCATCCGTTACAGCACACTCCTGGGGCTGGGAAATGTGGCCACAATGATCTGGCGGAACAACTATCACAAGTGCAATGCGTGGGTTCAGCCATTTACTTTTAAGAGGCACAAATAGATTTACTTTACCTCTGGCTACCTCAAGAGAAAGATGTTATAATCCAGAATAGGCATTAAACATAACGTTCCTTCATTCCCAACTGGGCAGAGCCGCTTTACGATGGAAAATGACATAGGTGGAGGTCATGGTAAACAGAAATACTGTCGCCAGTAAACTTACTTACATTAGAAAATTTTATTTTATTTGATGAACCGATACCCACTCAAAGGGACAGGGCTCTTATTTTACTTGTACTTGATTGAACTAGAGACATTGAAAAATTTGGTGCTGGACTGTGATTCGAATTCCTATCTCCACTTTCGAGGATTTGAATCTCTCGGAACAGTATAATTCAATCATTTCGTTCCTTTTTCCAAGACTGCAATCTTCTCTAGGTCTCCTCCAAAGGTAAGTATGTGGGTCTGAATCCTGATGCAGTACAAAAGTATTCATAATTTCATTTCAAGCCCTATCACGTGCACACCGGCTTGCTAGTGAAAATTAACGTGCATTTTTAATGAACAATAGGAGTGCGGTTCGATTGTCACTCAGGCACAAACATTTGTATCCTTATTTTAGATTCAAATACCTAGCAGCTGATAAGAAAGACCGATTCGTAACATTTGATTTTAATTAGTTAACAATCCAATTACGCGTTGGGTTCGTATCTCCGTCACAGAATGAATGGAGGTATATCAAACATCTTTCGTGGTTAGTTAACAGGGATGAAAAGGTCTTGATAGGAGTCCCGGTTTATTACAATAACTGTCGTCTTTTATTTTCAAGTTTAGATTTGGTTACTGACATTGGCGAAAATTTCGGTAATTCATGACTTTTCAAGGCTAGTCAGCAATATGATATGATTAGATAAGATAAGATTAATACTTGATCCGTAGATCATGAATACGAAATTTCGTAATGATGTGAAACGTGTCACTTTAATGAAAGATTTCTTTACATACCAGTATTCAATTTCTTTACAACAATTTTTTACCCTCTCTCTCATTCTTTTTTATTTTTATCTCTCTCTCTCTCTCTCTCTCTCTCTCTCGCTCTCTTCTCTCTCTCTGTCTCTCCCTCTCTCTCTCTCTCTCTCACACACACACACACAAACACACACATTCTCTTTCTGTTTTTATTTATTTGTTGTGCTCGATTATCAGCGAGGCACGAAAACGGCCGTGAATGAGTTTCTTAGTTTTGAGTACAGTTACGAAAGAAATATAAAAACAACTATGAGAGCTACTTATTTATAGTGATTAGTTTGCAGTCAGTTCTGAGTATTATTAGAAACTACGCTCCAATGCCTAAGCCTAGTTACAGAAATGCGAATCAGACGCATGACGTATTCCAGGCCGTAGCAGCCGCTAGTTCTGTAACTGAGATTTGGCAACAAGGCAAGGTATGTTTGGCAACTCTGTGATCGACGAGTTACTTCCTGGTGTGCACGGAATTAAGCCTCAAAGTTCACATGATTTTTCCTGTCATTTCCATTGAATAATGTGAGTTATTATCGCTTGAGGTGTAACAGAAGAATGTAAATTTACGGTTTTCAGCCCAGGAAAGTCGTTGCACGGGGAAATCGAAACTAATCTCGTCCTTTAAATAGCGGTTTACGAGTTCTAGCCACTGTTGACTCCGTAAGAGGAAAGCATAACATATAACTCGTCACTAGCTCTGTGCTGACGTGCTGACCTGTGAAAAATCGACTGTTATGGTTAGCGGTTCTAGTCTCGCTGACAGTTAAGTTTGTATTCCTTCTGTGAAAGAGCTACAAGCAGTCAGATCAAACATCGATTCTACTAATACATAACTTTATTTGTGAAATTCCATATTTGCATACCTCTTGCGTAGGACACAGAATATCAATTAAACACAGATCCAATCGAAATCCAAGTGAGTAGTATTTTACTAATTCGTGCCGATAGAGCCACGCTTGTGTTCATATACTCAGATTTATTAAAACAGGCTTTCGTCGTAAGGTTATCATGAATAGTTTTGTTTCATTTCTTATAATACAGTGCACAATTTTCGTAAGGTTTCTTTTAGTATTGTTAAAACAATAATAAACATGAGAGAGAAGTTAATCATCAACGATAATGCGAATGTTATCTGTAACAGTCACAATGCACATGCAGTTTAATGAAAACTTGTTCTGAGTTAAAGCTGTTAAACAAGGTTTGAAGAAGAATAAAATGCCACTACCAGACGACAGGTAATGTAGACAATACTTTTCTGACTATTTTGGCACGATGCGAACTCCCCATACATAATACAAAAGCTTTGAGATGCATCTGCTGCCAGGCCATCTATTAAACCTGAAAAGGACAAAATGTCGCAGAATTTAGACCTTTTTCCACATGTGACTATCTTGGGTTGAGAAGTGAAGGGAATTAAGTTCGAAGTTCCATTAAATTGATAACTTCAGCAGACAGCTGAATTGCGTTTTAAAAAATGTAGCAGCAAATGTAATAGAACTCGCGACGTCTTAGCTGTAGTGCGTGACGCTTACAATGAAGCTACTAGCTGTCAAAAGCTACAGCACGTCCAGAAGTCAACAACAGTTCCTCCAGAACTTCCGTATTCCACAGTGCTGTGAGATAAGCATATGGCCGGATCTAGACTTCTGAGAGACAGATAGTTACAGCTTTTCTTTTGGACTGCGCTTAACTGCACGAACAAGCAGATAGCGCAGTAGAGTAGCTCAATTGGAAAGCAACACTTCCTATTTAAATTTCTCCATCCTACACTCTTGGCAGTTCTGTGTAAGTGGCAGTTACGTTATTTTATTTCACTGATTATAAAATAGAGTCGAATGTATGCACTTGGTAGCCGGGGCAGCTAGTTCATGGCGATTCGGTCAACCAAGAAAATGAATGTACTGATACATGCTGCAAACCACTACAGGGAGCCTGTGTGTCAGAATTCTCATCGAGTGTGCCGCAATGGTGCTATGATAGAAAAATGAGTCACAGAGAAAACCGAAACAGAAGAGAATCGAAGCATTTGAGATGTGGTGCTATAGACGAATGTTGAAAATTAGGTGGACTGATAAGGTAAGGAATGAGGAGGTTCTACGCAGAATCGGAGAGGAAAGGAATATGTGGAAAACACTGATAAGGAGAAGGGACAGGATGATAGGACATCTGCTAAGACATGAGGGAATGACTTCCATGGTACTAGAGGGAGCTGTAGAGGGCAAAAACCGTAGAGGAAGACAGAGATTGGAATACGTCAAGCAAATAATTGAGGACGTAGGTTGCAAGTGCTACTCTGAGATGAAGAGGTTAGCACAGGAAAGGAATTCGTGGCGGGCCGCATAAAACCAGTCAGTAGACTGACGACCAAAAAAAAAAAGTGTATATCGCACTGTGAGGCAAGGTGGTCAATGCCTTCATGGAAAAATGTTTGCGACTGTCTACGGAACCATGATTGTACCCAAACCGAAGCAAATTGACAGCCACTAATGTCCTTCTTCAGTGCTTTAAGAATGGAAATCGCATGGGGAGAACTCGAGACACTATAGAGGATGCGTAAGGGCTTCCTAGCTTCAGCGTAGTAAAAAAAAAAAAAGATCGCTAAATTGTTTGAGCCTGCGGCTCATTGACTTACTAGAACACGGTGTCACAATTAATGCACAGCGATGCGTGGACTCTTTGCGAAAAACTGCCACGATTGTTGAGACTGTGCTGCAGAGATTTCCCTTGGTTGTCTTTACACATCTTCCATGTAGTTCCCTCGCCGAGCCATTCCCAAATGTTTGTAGCCATGAGTGAAGACATTTACAGTCGCTGATTTGCCAAGAGGTGCAAGCCTGGGAACAATCATGGTTCTGTAGGCAACCACAAATATTTTTCCATTAAGGTATTGTCTCACAGATGAATAAATGTATAAACAGTTATGGCCATTACTTTTGAAACACACTAGGCGACTAAATTAAGGGATGGGTACCATTTTCCCACATTTCTCCGAAGCACCCACACAGAACCGGGACGACGTGGTGCCAAGTACAGACAGTGAGGCACTGGCGTTGCTGAGGTAAGGTTACGTATTCGTGTTGGAGGGATAAATGTCTGCGCAGTTGCGTCCGTTCCGCAGTACAGTAGTGATTGTTGCTGCCTTCCGTGAGTAATGTTGTTTTCTTTCTGTTTTTACGTGAAATCGGTACACATCGGTATGAGATGGAGGAACGTCGGTAGGCTTGTGGCAGAGCAGTCCAAAGCTGAGGTTGCAAGAGAGCTGGTTGCAACACTCAGTATGATCTTAAATTTGTGGAAGCAGTTTAAAACCAGTGGGGCAGCGGGGAGAAGTCCAGAACAAGGTCGCCTGAGAGCCACAACGGTCAATGACGACTGGTATTTGGTGCTTCCAGCCAAGCGCCAGAGGATGTCTACAGCCACACACCAAGCTGCTGCCACAGGAACACCAGTTTCTATGAAAACGATTGCGAAAAGGCTCCACGAGACAGGGATGTATGCCAGAAAGCCGACAGTGACCATCCCATTCACCCACTCCCACAAAAGAGAGCGTTTGCAATGGTGCATACAAAACAAACAGCGGACACTTGCTTGAATGGGCTAATTTTCTCTTCACGGATGAGTCGAAATTCAGTCTACAACTTAATTATGGGCGAGTCTTCATATGGACGGAACGTGGGTCACGATACCGTCGCCACAACATATGGTGGTGTGGGTATGCTGATTTGGGCAGGGATTATGCACGATACAAGTACAGATCTCCATGTGTTTGGCACTGGTTCCGTGAATGCCCAGAGGTATAGGCGGAAGACCCAAGAGCCCCATGTGCGACCTTTCAGGGGCGCTGCTGGCCTCAGTTCATTTTTATGGGTGACAACCACATAGCGCCCGAGTGGTTAATGAATAACTGGCAAGCGAGGATTTTCACAATATGGCTTGGCCGGCTAAATCACTTGACCTGAATTCTATTGGTCGCACATGGGGTGCTCTTGGGAGGACAGTTGCAACATGCCATCGATCCACCCAGAACCATTCAGGGGTTAAAAACCGCTCTGGAGGAGGAGTGGGTGCCAGGCAGTCCTGAACTCGTTTGTTAACATCATGGCCACTCGTTGTGCATGCTGTGTGGCTGTCCGAGGCGACCACATTTCACTTCGCAACCTGTGATTTGGACCACATTAGATTCTTGGGCATTACTAATGATAATCAATTACGTTTGAATTGTTGATTTGTACAAATGTCTGCTATACAGTAAACTTTATCCATACCTACTTTCGGAGTGGCTGAGTGGTTCTAAGCGCTATAGTCTGGAACCACGCGACTGCCACGGTCGCAGGTTCGAATCCTGCCTCGGGCAAGGATGTGTGTGCTGTCCTTAGGTTAGTTAGGTTTAAGTAGTTCTAAGTTCTAGGGGACTGATGACCTCAGCAGTTAAGTCCCATAGTGCTCAGAGCCATTTGAACCATACCTACTTTCATTCATTTCACGCCAATATTTCCCGCGTTATTAGGGTAAATGTTACCCATCTCTTTTGTACACCAGTGTAATAAAAAATTACTGACTTCGTTTCTGTCTGTCTCGTTTTCATTTGACTGTCCCTTCTACTTGCTACTTCAAAGGCCTCACCTCATTTCCTCTAGTCCCGCTGGGTTTTTCGAACGTTTGCGTCTATTTGCGTCACCGTGTTGTAGAGAAAAAGAGCCACGCTTTGCAGAGGCTCCAGTCTTTTGTCCTCTCTAATGGCGCGCCAACTGCCCTTCTCAGGACACTACCGCGTCAGAGCCAGCGCCCTGTTGGCGCGTCGAGGCTCACTGCAGCTCGCCTTCATCGCAAACGGGGGTTACGACCCGACATTTCTCGGCGGCTACTGCGCGCGGAAGCAGTTCAAACGGCGTCTTTAGAGTCGCTCCGACGGCCGGATGGGCTGACAGCAGAACGCGCCACCTGAGACTGCGCACTCACCTGCCTATTCCCCAGAAGGGAGCAGCTGGCGCTAAATGTTTTCACTCTTGTAGATAGACTGGGACAGTTACCGCTGGGCGTAATGTCACAATTAACCTAAATAAAATTTCTCTGTTATTACCAAAGTACGTCTGCAACACACTAAAAAGTTATTAATGATGATTGTTACCAAATACAATCATGGCACTCAAAACACATTACAGACATTTGCAAGTAATGATCAGGATATTCACATAAATACGAGAATGGAATAAATACTCTACTAGCAGTGAAGACGCCATGCAGCAAAACTGGAAATTAACACGAAGAGTTCTTCGTGCTTGGTTATGCAAAATAGCATTACGGACCAAAGGGACAGAGTAAAGGCATCTACGTACCGTTTCGCTAGTGAAACTCAGCTTGCTCTGTTCCTCTATGAGATTCATAGCGCTGTAGACAACGGCGTTGCGGTTGATGCCGCATTCCTTGACTTCAGGAAGGCATTTGACACCGTCCCGCACTGAAGGTTAGTGAAAAAGAGTACGTGATTGTCGAGTATCGGACGAGGCTGCCTTCAAGACTTCCTTGTAGGTGTAACTCAAACCGTTGCTATTCAAATTCAAATGGCTCTGAGCACTATGCGACTTAACTTCTGAGGTCATCAGCCGCCTAGAACTTAGAACTAATTAAACCTAACTAACATAAGGACATCACACACATCCATGCCCGAGGCAAGATTCGAACCTGCGACCGCAGCGGTCGCTCGTTTCCAGACTGTAGCGCCCAGAACCGCACGGCCACTCCGGCCGGCAAACCGTCGCTATTGTTGTTGTTGTTGTGGTCTTCAGTCCTGAGACTGGTTTGATGCAGCTCTCCATGCTACTCTATCCTGTGCAAGCTTCTTCATCTCCCAGTACCTACTGCAACTTACATCCTTCTGAATCTGCTTAGTGTATTCATCTCTTGGTCTCCCCCTACTATTTTTACCCTCCACGCTACCCTCCAATATTAAATTGGTGGTCCCTTGATGCCTCAGAACATGTCCTACCAACCGATCCCTTCTTCTCGTCAAGTTGTGCCACAAGCTCCTCTTCTCCCCAATTCTGTTCAATACCTCCTCTTTTGTTATGTGATCTACCCATCTAATCTTCAGCATTCTTCTGTAGCACCACATTTCGCTATTAACGGAACAGAATCGTGGATGTAAAGGTGATTTCCGGAGTACCCCAGCGAAGTATGATAGGACAGTACGGTTTACAGTGTGCATAAATGATCTAGTAGAATGCGTCAAAAAGCTCTTTAAGATTGTTCGTAGATGGTGTGGCTGTCTGTAAGAAAGTAACAATGCCAGAAGGCAGTATCACTTTGCAGAATGACCTCAGAAGATTGATTAGTGGTGCAGGGACCGGTATCTGTCCCTGAACGTAAATAAATGTAACATATTGCGCATATATAGGAAAAGAAATAGACCACTGTGCAACTACAATATTGATGACAAACAGCTGGCAACAGTATCCACCTTCAGTGGAATGGCCGCATAAAACAAATAGTAGGAAAAGCAGATGCTAGACTGAGATTTATCGGAAGAATATTAAGGAAATGTAACTCATCCACAAAGGTAATGTCAAATAAGGCGATTGTTCGACCGATTCTTGAGTGTCGTTAATAAATATGGGATCCTTACCAGCAGAACTGAAAGAAGAGGTAGAGAAGATCCAACGAAGAGCGTCGCGTTTCGTCACGGTATCAATTAATCGGCGCGAGAGCGTTACAGAGATGCTCGACAATCTCCGGGATGAGTCCGGATATCATATTACTACCTCCTACAGCTCTCGAAATGACCGTGATGAGAAAATTCGAGAAATTAGAGCTAATACAGTGGCTTATCGACAATCATTCTACCTACGCGCCATTCGCGAGAAGACACACACCACTAGGTGCCTTGCTGACTATTGATGTAGATGTATAGAGCGAATTTCTCACTCAGAAATCGCATTTGTATGTTGGTTGTCTGTGAGAAGGTCGTGTTACACGTCGCGTGAGAAGGCTAATCGTCTGTTAGCACGTGTCTGAATTCGGCTGTAGAAGGGTCAAGGCCAATCGAGGCGGCGGCTTGTCCTTCTGTAATGTTGCACCTCGCGTTGGTCTAGATCCCACGAATATGGAATCGATGAATTCACGAGGGCCATACTGAACGCCGTGCAGCGTATCAGCAGCCACACATGACTAGTGCGGGAGAGGACTGACAGATAATACACTTGACTACACAGAAACCTACAGCCACGTCATGTACCCAGCCAGCGTAAAAGAGGACAGACTTATTGTTACCTTTACCACGCAGCACCGTACAGCTACGTTATATATCTTAAGCCGGGAAAGGAGATATTTTGCACAAGGCAATTAGACATAACGTGCGACTACGTTTGGAGCAACACGGACGGACAGCGCAGTGGCCATTGATGCGACATGCCTTGACACGGCAGCAGAGAGAGATGATGATGATGATGATGTCTGGTTTGTGGGGCGCTCAACTGCGCGGTCATCAGCGCCCGTACAATGTCCAAATTTTTACACAGGCCAAATTTGTTTTCACAGTCCAGTATAGCCACTGTCACGAATGATGATGATAATGATGCGAAATCCCTGCAGTCTAGCTGTTAACAAGAAGTCTAACATTCTTCTGACAGTCTCATTGGTTCTCTTCCATTGTTTTTACTAAAATAATTTACACGTGGGCACCTCTACAAAATGACTAATGCGAACACAATTTTCTGGATTAAAACAGAAATTTATTTCTCACTTGTATGTGTTGTCTTTTTGTGGCGACTGGAACATCAGAAAAGTGTTTACACTCGTGCAGCCATTCTGCAATAACAACGCTCAAGTCCACATTTAACAGTTTAAAGTACACTCATGTTAAAAGTCTTTCGTCAAAGTGCGGCCAACTCGTCGCTAATTGGCAGTACGCAACCCCCTCAGCCACTGCCAGTCACACAATGCTTCACATCCAGTGTACAGGTAACTAAACAGCCCTTTCATTCCTCCCCAGAAGAACACATTCAAATGCTGACGAGGTTCAACACTCTCACCTAACACAAAGCTTAGATCCTATACTGTGAAAATAGCTCAACTTGCCTCTCTATAAAACGAAGTGAAGCTGGAGTTACGAGTCACAAATCGAATTACAAATATATGACTAGTCTTACAAGCAAACCTAATTTTACAAGGTGCCTGGAACCTTGTTTACGCTAGCCTAATAAAATATTGTAACCCAATTGCAAACATATATAGTGTTTCTGTAGTCTCAATCAACGAAGGACAAATCCGTGATGGATTCATGTAGTCAAATCACCTAATCCCGCGATAGGCAAAGATCTCAAGTTCGAGTCTCTGTCTGACACACAGTTTTAATCTGCCAGCAAGCTTCAAATCAGTTAATCTCTTGTAATCTACATTCATGTGTGACTGAATGTATATGAGTGTAAAATCTGACAGATTAATAACATCCCGATGAACTGTAGCCATAGTACTACGAGAAGATCTTTTTCAGGAACAAATGTTGATAATTTTTAGTTTTGATTCTGTTGTTCTTTTTCTTTCTCCCCATCTGTTTTGAAATCTCTTTCTTCTTCATGCGAAACTGATTATCCTTACAATTTTTAATGACCACTGCAGTGCAGTGATAGTTCTTGAAATCATTTATACTGTCTTCTTTAGGGTCTGGTAACCTCTCAATTCCAAAATACATTGCTTTATCAGCAGCACTTTTTGCAACTCTCTCGCCAACCAGATGACTGCATCTCTTTCAGATGATTTTGTTATGAATGAAAAACAGCCCACAGTTGCATTATTTATGTTTATACTAAATCTTGACCATAGTTTCAGCTATAATAATATAGCCCTCTTCAGAAGTCATAAGTTCTTAAAAGTGAAAAACGTCTTAGTCCAGCGGCTGCGTCATGTTCAATAAACTAAAATAACTTCAACAGGCATAAACCTATTTCGATCATAAGTAAAACTATATATCGCACCGTATGTCCTCCGCCACTACATCTGTCAGATGAAACCCACAAGACAGCTAATTAGACACTGAATCAGCGCCTCACCGCGTACACAAAGTCTTGATCGGTTTACACAAACTCGCTTATTCCTATGAAAGCTTGTCAAACAATGATAAAAACATAGACATCAGAAAACAACTATTGAATACTTGTTTATTGCCTGGATACTCTATAGATTAAAATTCCTTACAGTTCAGAGATATAAATTAGTTACATCCGATTCGAAATGCATCTTTCGCTCTGCATTGCTATTGTGTAACATACTGTTGTTGTTGTGGTCTTCAGTCCTGAGACTGGTTTGATGCAGCTCTCCATGCTTCTCTATCCTGTGCAAGCTTCTTCATCTCCCAGTATCTACTGCAACCTACATCCTTCTGAATCTGCTTAGTGTATTCATCTCTTGGTCTCCCTCTACGATTTTTACCCTCCACACTGCCCTCCAATGCTAAATTTGTGATCCCTTGATGCCTCAAAACATGTCCTACCAAACGATCCCTTCTTCTAGTCAAGTTGTGCCACAAACTTCTCTTCTCCCCAATCCTATTCAATACCTCCTCATTAGTTACGTGATCTACCCACCTTATCTTCAGCATTCTTCTGTAGCACCACATTTCGAAAGCTTCTATTCTCTCCTTGTCCAAACTAGTTATCGTCCATGTTTCACTTCCTTACATGGCTACACTCCATACAAATACTTTCAGAAACGACTTCCTGACACTTAAATCTATACTCGATGTTATCAAATTCCTCTTCTTGAGAAACGCTTTCCTTGCCATTGCCAGTCTACATTTTATATCCTCTCTACTTCGACCACCATCGGTTATTTTACTCCCTAAATAGCAAAACTCCTTTACTACTTTAAGTGTCTCATTTCCTAATCTAATTCCCTCAGCATCACCCGACTTAATTTGACTACATTCCATTATCCTCGTTTTGCTTTTGTTGATGTTCATCTTGTATCCTCCTTTCAAGACACTGTCCATTCCGTTCAACTGCTCTTCCAAGTCCTTTGCTGTCTCTGACAGAATTACAATGTCATCGGCGAACCTCAAAGTTTTTACTTCTTCTCCATGAATTTTAATATCTACTCCGAATTTTTCTTTTGTTTCCTTTACTGCTTGCTCAATATACAGATTGAATAACATCGGGGAGAGGCTACAACCCTGTCTTACTCCTTTCCCAACCACTGCTTCCCTTTCATGCCCCTCGACTCTTATAACTGCCATCTGGTTTCTGTACAAACTGTAAATAGTCTTTCGCTCCCTGTATTTTACCCCTGCCACCTTCAGAATTTGAAAGAGAGTATTCCAGTTAAGATTGTCAAAAGCTTTCTCTAAGTCTACAAATGCTAGAAACGTAGGTTTGCCTTTTCTTAATCTGTCTTCTAAGATAAGTCGTAAGGTCAGTATTGCCTCACGTGTTCCAACATTTCTACGGAATCCAAACTGATCTTCCCCGAGGTCGGCCTCTACCAGTTTTTCCATTCGTCTGTAAAGAATTCGCGTTAGTATTTTGCAGCTGTGACTTATTAAACTGATAGTTCGGTAATTTTCACATCTGTCAACACCTGCTTTCTTTGGTATTGGAATTATTATATTCTTCTTGAAGTCTGAGGCTATTTCGCCTGTCTCATACATCGTGCTCACCAGATGGTAGAGTTTTTTCATGACTGGCTCTCCCGAGGCCATCAGTAGTTCAAATGGAATATTGTCTACTCCCGGGGCCTTGTTTCGACTCAGGTCTTTCAGTGCTCTGTCAAACTCTTCACGCAGTATCTTATCTCCCATTTCGTCTTCATCTACATCCTCTTCCATTTCCATAATATTGTCCTCAAGTACATCGCCCTTGTATAAACCCTCTATATACTCCTTCCACCTTTCTGCCTTCCCTTCTTTGCTTAGAACTGGGTTGCCATCTGAGCTCTTGATATTCATACAAGTGGTTCTCTTCTCTCCAAAGGTCTCTTTAATTTTCCTGTAGGCAGTATCTATCTTACCCCTAGTGAGACAAGCCTCTACGTCCTTACATTTGTCCTCTAGCCATCCCTGCTTAGCCATTTTGCACTTCCTGTCGATATCATTTTTGAGACGTTTGTATTCCTTTTTGCCTGCTTCATTTACTGCATTTTTATATTTTCTCCTTTCATCACTTAAATTCAATATTTCTTCTGTTACCCAAGGATTTCTATTAGTCCTCGTCTTTTTACCTACTTGATCCTCTGCTGCCTTCACTACTTCATCCCTCAGAGCTACCCATTCTTCTTTTACTGTATTTCTTTCCTCCATTCCTGTCAATTGTTCCCTTATGCTCTCCCTGAAACTCTCTACAACCTCTGGTTCTTTCAGTTTATCCAGGTCCCATCTCCTTAAATTCCCACATTTTTGCAGTTTCTTCAGTTTCAATCTGCAGTTCATAACCAATAGATTGTGGTCAGAATCCACATCTGCCCCAGGAAATGTCTTACAATTTAAAACCTGGTTCCTAAATCTCTGTCTTACCATTATATAATCTATCTGATACCTTTTAGTATCTCCAGGATTCTTCCAGGTATACAACCGTCTTTTATGGTTCTTGAACCAAGTGTTGGCTTTGATTAAGTTATGCTCTGTGCAAAATTCTACAAGGCGGCTTCCTCTTTCATTCCTTCCCCCCAATCCATATTCACCTACTATGTTTCCTTCTCTCCCTTTTCCTACTGACGAATTCCAGTCACCCATGACTATTAACTTTTCGTCTCCCTTCACTACCTGAATAATTTCTTTTATCTCGTCATACATTTCATCTATTTCTTCATCATCTGCAGAGCTAGTTGGCATATAAACTTGTACTACTGTAGTAGGCATGGGCTTTGTGTCTATCTTGGCCACAATAATGCGTTCACTATGCTGTTTGTAGTAGCTAACCCGCACTCCTATTTTTTTATTCATTATTAAACCTACTCCTGCGTTACCCCTACTTGATTTTGTATTTATAACCCTGTAATTACCTGACCACAAGTCTTGTTCCTCCTGCCACCGAACTTCACTCATTCCCACTATATCTAACTTTAACCTATCCATTTCCCTTTTTAAATTTTCTAACCTACCTGCCCGATTAAGGGATCTGACATTCCACGCTCCGATCCGTAGAACGCCAGTTTTCTTTCTCCTGATAATGACGTCCTCCTGAGTAGTCCCCGCCCGGAGATCCGAATGGGGGACTATTTTACCTCCGGAATATTTTACCCAAGAGGACGCCATCATCATTTAATCAAACAGTAGAGCTGCATGTCCTCGGGAAAAATTACGGCCGTAGTTTCCCCTTGCTTTCAGCCGTTCGCAGTACCAGCACAGCAAGGCCGTTTTGGTTAATGTTACAAGGCCAGATCAGTCAATCATCCAGACTGTTGCCCCTGCAACTACTGAAAAGGCTGCTGCCCCTCTTCAGGAACCACATGTTTGTCTGGCCTCTCAACAGATACCCCTCCGTTGTGGTTGCACCTACGGTACGGCCATCTGTATCGCTGAGGCACGCAAGCCTCCCCAGCAACGACAAGGTCCATGGTTCATGGGGGGGTGTAACATACTAACAGATAAAATTGTTTGGCTGGACTTTGGCGTGAACCTTGATCCTTATCTCTGGTAACCAGTTGGGTCATTCTTACGCAGCCAGCGACACAGCGTCCAAAATGACTGCTCAACAGATTACAATGTATACATTTGAGCGTAATGCTCAGTTCACCTGAAAACGTAAATCAACGCTAGTGTTTTATTGTTCATCACTCCCGACGTTATCCTGTCTCCGTAGACTCCACAGGAACTCCACAGGAACACATAGTCCATGAGTATGCTAGTATTGGAGTTTTCGTAGAAAAATGGTTCAAATGGCTCTGAGCACTGTGGGACTTAACAGCTGTGGTCATCAGTCCCCCCAAACTTAGAACTACTTAAACCTAACTAACCTAAGGACATCACACACATCCATGCCCGAGGCAGGATTCGAACCTGCGAACGTAGCGGTCGCGCGGTTCCTGACTGTAGCGCCTAGAGCCGCTCGGCCACTCTGACCGGCTAGTTTTCGTAGATTTCTTTGTTTTGTCAACTTGATCCATGCAAGCGTTTGATCTGTCTCCGTTATTACTAATTATATGTATGAAGCAAATAATCGAGGTATGGACAAGAAAATATTTAGCTCGTATAGAAATTGTGTGCAATTCTGACATTTTTACTGCTTATGACCATGTACTACCATACAAAGGTGAAGATAAATGAATAGCAACATCAAAAATATATCATAAAATATAATATGAAAAATTATAAACGAAATTCCAGGCAACTGCACGTAGTATTATCTCTATAATAATAATAATAATAATAATAATAGCGTGAGCGTATAGAATATTCACTGCTGCATCCTTAGTCATACAGGGGCGTCCCCAGTTATACGGGGTGGGTCAGGAGGACAGGTGCATCTTTTGAGGGGTGATAGTGATCCTGAACAAAAAACTGCATATGGACAATGTACTGTTCCAAATGGTAGTCGAGATAGAACACATTTAATATCATTTTTGTAACTGAAAAATGGCACCCTCCAGCGAAAATGTATCGCTGTAGAAAATTAAACTACATTTCTCACAAGAAAGGTCCTATGTATTTTTTCTCTAAGATTAATAGTTTGTGCGAAGAGTGCTCTGGGACATTGAAACTCTCGTGCGAACGCATGCGCTGTAGCTTGTGGATTTTGAGGGCCAATTGGAGGTAGTTTCCCAACTCGATACACCGCAAGTATGCTGTATCAAAGTGTTCGTCTCAACTTCCTCGACACTACTGTTGGACGTTGTGAAAATGAGAATGTTTGAATGACACAGAAATAACTATGTGTACTAAAGATGTTCTATCTCGGATACCATTCCGAATAGGGAATGTGTCAGTATAAAATATTTTGTTCAGAATCCGTAATATTACCACCCCACAAAGCACACGCCTGTTTTCATGACTCATCCTGTATTTGTTTACTGGTTATCTTTTTCTTCCTTACAGCACCGTTATACTCCAAGTGTCATTTTTAATTGAATATTTTTACCTCCTCCTGTGCTCATAATAGCGTGTGCTTAAAAACGATGTATGCCGTTCTACATATTTTTCCAATTCGTGTGTATTATGTCACATAGTTTAACTATGTTCAGTTTATCAAACGCATTTTTGAAATCTATAAATGTGATGTGGGTTTCTAAAAAACATTTTGGAGTTTTTCTATGATTTGTTTAATAGCAAAACCATTCTTCAAATCATATTCCTCTTCATTTAGCATTGTCTCAGTTATTGTCTTTTATGTTCATTGTTCTTCTAAATTTTATAGATTGGCCTTCAATATAACTTGATAAGCATATTTTGTGTAAACAAATGCTATCTCAGTGACATGTCTTTGACATTGCTTAAGTGACAGTTTCTTTTAAGAAATCTGTGTGATTTGAACTGAGTTTCGGCATGCATCTATAATTACATTATGGGCTACGTTGATACTTGGCCAACTTTTGTAGCGGAAACTGCCATGTTTTTTGCTGCTACATCAGGATAGTGGAAACTGCCATTTCTTTTTGTAGCTGAATCAGAACAGACTACGTGGACGTCGTAGCACAAGAAATGGTTTTATTTTTCGCACCAAAATAAAGGACCAACTATAATCCAAGTAAGTTCTGTAACATGTCAGTGAAGAAGAACTTACATGTATTAGCGTGTAATGCACCGTGTGTAGCACAGAGATGTATGGACCAGAATGTGAGGTGCTGGACATAGTTTTTCAACCGTTCCATATAAAGATAGTGCGGTTGGTTCAGTCGGTACTACTGTGAGATATGAATCCCTTTTGAGCACACAGTTCATTCTGTCGCACTGGTCCTGGGGAAATGAAAGAAAAGAAGAAAAAATGATATACGCAATGTTTTGCTCATAAATCTGTTGCAGTTGAAAATAGTTGGAAAGTTTACGCGCTTGTTTCGGTAACGCGTGTCACGGAACATTGTGTTTTGCACCTGCGACCGCTACAGGTAAGCGATAAAATGTGATACTGGAAAACTAGTGAGCCCAACGTATCACTGACGGTGCGGAAAGGGGAACGCGGTCATGTTGGGCCTGGCCGGTTTCCAATTAAATTCTGTCGGACGGAGATTAGCATTCAGCGTTCCCAGCGTAATCCAGCTCTGGTTCAGAGTGGCCGACAAACTGTAATAACCTGTCAGCTCTCACAATGATTTATAGATATCAAGTGGGTCTCGTGTAACTGATATGAAAAAGATAAAGATTACTTTATCCTCCCCAAATTTCGACTGTGTCTTCGTCAGGGGTTGTTGCTGAGCGTCTTGAACGCTGCCAACGATAACTCATGGGGTACTTCTAATGCTGGCACGTAGACAATTACATAATTCTTCCGAATATTTGGCAAAATAATGGAACAGTGATCCTTTCAACTCAGTGACAAATACTTACATCAGTTGTATACTTTTACATCACACAGTCCATGTTGTGCAAGAGCTTTCTGAGTCAGGAGATGCACTGTCTTATTAAAAGTATCAAGAAACCTATTACTGGACATCAATACTGGGTGCTGCACTATTCACCTTTATGACAGTTTGAACTCACCTGGCGACACTTCCAGTGAGGTGTCTGAATGTCTATGGAGGAATGACAGTCCGTTAGACGTTGTGCCTCATCCGAAAGTGTTCCATTGAGTTCAGGTGTAGACTATGGGCAGTCCAGAGCATTTCAGTAGTAATAGATTCCACAAATCATTGCCGCAACCTGCTTTACAACAGGTTCCATTGTTGTGATGATACAATCATCGTCTCCGAATTGTTCCTCTACTGTACGCAGTACGCAATGGTTTATAACGTTTCATATCCGTCTGCACTTAGTGGTTTCTTAAGCGCAATAACGGGACGATACCCTAACCACGAAAAAATCGCCCATACCACAGTACCAATTCGTCTGTACTCCTACTCCACTGCTGGCACTACACCTGATGACAGGTATCATTCTCCGTTCATTCGCCAAATTCAAACCCAGCCATCGTATTCTCACATGGTATAACGTGATTCGTCCCTGATCATCACTAGTTTCTAGTCATTTACTGTCCAGATGGGTCGTTTACACCATCTCAAGCGTCTATTAGTGATGATAACAGAGAAAAATGGCTGATGAGGAGTCATTGTATCACATTTTTAACTGTGCTTGTGCCCCTGACATTATCGATAATTTCTCCACCCTCCAAAAATCTGCACTGGCTTCTTACAAGTAGGTAGAGCAAGGCAGTGGGGAAGCGGATGAGCCTTGACACATGAGCCGTGGTAAAAATTTCTGTTTCGAAGAGCGCGCCGCAGCGCGTAGTGTGAAGCAGTCGCCCTCCGTTTCTGGCGGTGACGCCGCTGTGGCAGTCGCAGCTTTGGTGGCTCCCTCTGGTGGGAAAGGGGAAAGGTAGCTTGTTCACGTGCATGTAAGGGGCGCTATGAGCTCTCTAGGGCGAGTATGGTTAGTTGGTCAGCGGGGTCAGTGTGGGGCAGTCAGTGTCTGTCTGTTGCCCGGAGTGTTAGTATCTGTTAGGCCGCCCGTCTGCTCGAGTTTGTTCAGGCAATGGTCATTGGCGGTTGGATCGATCGGTTGGTCGGTCGCGCACTTCGACACAAGATGACTTGACCGTCTTGAGAGTCGGCGCATGTGAGGTCGCCACGTCAGTCCAGTGGGCCGCACCGTATAGCGAGGACTAGTGGCTTCGCGGACGACACGAGAGCAACAGGAGTCAACCCACATCGGTCTGGCCGGTGCGAGCTGCGACGCCGTGAGACGGGAGATCGGCTCGCCTTCCTGCGTCCGTTGAAGCGGCTGGCAGTGGACGGTTCGGGAGAGCGTTTTGGGGGTGCTGCGTCAGGTCTTCGCCAGACATCGCCGTTTATTAGAAGTTAAGTGACTGCTAATATGTTGTTTCATTTACTTGTTAAATTCTACTTGTTTTCTTGGTCAGTCTCTCGTCCCCAGCTTGCTCGTTCGCATTTATGAGGCAGTTAGTGTCTGTCTGTCTGTCGGTCTGCCGTACGTTAATAGCTGCCTCTGTCATGTTTGTCGGATTCGGTGTTAACGAATTTATTGCTTGAAGTGTAGCGGTCGAATTCCTGAGATATGTTTTTATCTTGCCTATCATCTTGAGAGGCGGTATATGTGTAATGTAGAACATGTTTGGCCAGCCTTGTATATTTTATGTAAGACTGCATTTCATGGGTTTTTATTTAAATGGTCATTTTAGTATATAAAGTTGCCATCCTTCCACCCTAAGAGTTTTTTTTTTAAAATCGTGTTGCACCTACGGTGACAAGTTAATCTTTTAATATTAGTGTTTTGTACTATTTCCATACGGGGTGTATAGTTTATGTGCTGGTGTGAGTTCTTAAAATTTTTAGTTTAAAGTAAGTGCGTTGCAGATTTGCACCAGTGTAGTTTTTCAGAGGTTGTTGTGAGCGGTCATGACTACGGCCGTGTTGAAAGGGAGCGGCATGGTTCTCAGCCCGAAAGCTCGTACAGTCAAAAACTGTTCTTTCTGCCTCTGAATAAATTGTAACTTGATATTTAGAGGATGCTTTCTGAATAAAATTTTAAATCTGTTTTTTTTTTGAAGGCTTTTAGGAATAAAATTTCCATATTTCCATTTGTTGAAAGAAATTTGATTTGTTTTCATCAGTTACCCACTGGCAACTACTTCCATGCTCATATAGTGTGATTAAATGTTGAAAGGTGGCTACGCTGAGCCACAGCGCCAGAGATCGCGCCAGAGAGTATTGTTCCGCCACCTCCACTGGCAGTGATTATTGAGACGTAGCGGCAAGCAGTTCTTACCGAGAAGTTGTGGTGGACACTGCTTGTCGTGAAGTCAGAGTGAGATATGGTAGTGGAGAGTGTTGTTCCATGTTTTATGCAGTGGTTTGATGGGAGAGATAGCAGATGTTGTTCTAATGGAGATATTGTAATGGTCAGAGTGCATTTCGTCAATATATATGGAGGTATTTTCTTTTATTCTTTTATTCTTTCAGTGACCTGAATAATGTGTCATTACAGGTTCAGTCAACAAAGCATCTGGCGTGTGTTCTTGTATTAGAGTGTAATTTTGGTTTTCTTGCACAATTATAGTATTTGTAATTTTCTTTTATCACGTCAGTATAATTGGTATTTAAAAATTCTTGTCTTGTTGAAGAAGAACCATGCCAGATGTGCGTTGAGTCATACTACCACATACAGAACAGCTACACTTGTGCTTTGTTGGTTTCGTAGGTTTTATAGTTGCTGGGGACTTAATTAATTAACTGTGTTAACGAAAATTTTCTTACATTCTTTGTTGTCATTCTAAGCAGTCACATTGCGTACTAATACTAGTCAGGGCCAGCCGTTTACGAGACTTGCGTAATCGGACAGATATTATTATTATTATTATTATTATTAAGCATTACAATCCATGAAGGCTTTTTGCTGCAGAATGGACAATGTTGAACCACTTTGCTCTGTCTTTACAAGTAATTTGCCACTGTCTGTCATGTCCTAGTTTTCTGAGATCGTCTTGAATATTGTCCAAGTATCTCATGCGTGGGCGTCCAAGAGGTCGTCTTCCGGTGGGAATCTCTTCAGTCACTTTCTTGATGGTCCTGTTTGGTGGTGCTCTGATGACATGCCCTATCCATTTCAGTCTTTTGGCTTTAATTTTGGCCACTATATCGGAGTCTTTATATAATTTGTAAATTTCATTGTTATTTAGCAATCTCCATTCATCACTGATCCTATCTCTTATGGGTCCAAATATTTTTCTCAAAATTTTTCGTTCAAATACTCTTAATCTGTTTTCCTCTTTTTTTGTGAGAGTCCAGGTTTCAGATCCATAGGTGAGTACTGGTATAATCAATGATTTGTATACTTGTAGTTTGGTGTTCCTAGATATTAACTTGCTTTTGAAAACTGTCAAGAGACTATAGTAGCATTTGTTAGCCTTCTGAGTTCGTGATTCTATTTCAATTTTTATGGAGTTGTCAGAGGTTACTATTGTACCAAGGTAATTAAATTCATTTGTCTTTGTGAAAGCTGTGTTATTAATTTGCAGTACATTATTATTTGATGGATAGCGGGATAAGATAAAGTACATTGTTTTGTCTGTATTCAGCTGGAGGCCTGTGCCATTTGTGGCTTTAATTAATTGTGCTGTAAGAAGCTTCAAATCATTCTCACTGTCAGATAATAATGCAATGTCATCAGCGTATGCTACAATGTTAATTTTGCTTTCCAGTTGTGCTCCAATTTGTAGTAGCTTTACTTTTTGGATTATTCTATTGGTTACTATGTTAAAGAGAACTGGTGAGAGTGAATCCCCTTGTTTGACTCCAGTTTTAACCTCAAAGTCTTCAGAAAGTTTGCCAGCTACTTTTATTTTGTATTTTGAGTTTAAAGTGCAAGCTTTTATTAAATTTATCAATTTGTTAGGGATGCCAATCTGCCTCATGCACTTCCATAAATATTCCCTGTTGATACTGTCAAAAGCTTTTTTAAAATCAATGAAAAGCATATGTACATTTTGATTGAATTCATATTTCTTTTCACCCAACATCCTTAGGACATATATATTGTCAATAGTCGATCTGTTAATCGGAGTTAATCGGACAGATAGCTACAAAAAAAAATATTTGCATTCCTTATATATATAAACTGAAGCCCCCATGCAATGTGTTCAAAATGGTTGAAATTGCATACACACACACACATGATAAGGAAAGTTGCTACTCACCATACAGCGGAGATCACGCAAACGCAACTCACACACACTACTGCAGTCTAATGCAACTGAAACCACAATGCAGTGTAGTTTCAGTTGTCTTAGACTGCAGTCGTGTGTGTGAGTTGCGTTTACGTGTGTGTGTGTGTGTGTGTGTGTGTGTGTGTGTGTGTGTGTGTGTGTGTGGTCTGTTGTTGACGAAGGTCTTAACGGCCAAAAGCTTTAACTGTGAGAGTCTTTTCGTTCAAAAAAAAAAAAAAAAAAAAAGTCTCTGAGCACTATGGGACTTGACATATGAGGTCATAAATCATCAATCCCCTAGAACTTAGAACTACTGAAACCTAACTAACCTAAGGACATCACACACATCCATGCCCGAGGCAGGATTCGAACCTGCGACCGCAGCAGTCGCGCGGTTCCATATAGCAACTTCAATCGGTCCTGCGCATAACAGGTATTTTCATTTATGTATTCTGACACATACAGCGCTGTCTATTGATCAATTTTCACACTACTGATTTTGCGACCGTAGGGGCAGCGCGGTTCCAACCTGTAGCGCCTAGAACCGCTCGGCCACCCTGGCCGGCTTAAATGTGTTAATGTTCTTAATGAACCGCTAGTAAATAAAGTAAATTCTTAAGAAAAGGTTTTGTAGGTAAATTCACTGTTCAACACAACTGTCAATACGCTAGCTGGTCTGCTGGGAACATCTCGGAACTCACGAATGATACCTTCCTTGATTTCGTGCGATTTACTACAACCACTCTCCGCAAAGCTCGACGGCCCGCGTCCATTTGTGCATCAGGTCTGGTCTTGACCTAGCTGTAGTCCTACCACAGGGTCTCCACTGCCCAATCACATCACTAACAGCGGGCATTGGGAGTTTGAGCAAGGTTGAAATGGTCCTAATGGATTTATTACTGAGGTGACGTGTGACTGGTTCACGATCGACGTCACTATGCTCTGCTGACCGATCCATTCTGCTGTTACTGCTACTCTACCGACAACGCAATACTTCTCCTTTTAGGCTGCCGTGTCCGCCGCTAGCCACATCTAATGATCAATGCCGCATCAAATAGGAGTGCAACGATACTTCTGATAGTGTGGACTAGCATGCGCAAAGTGCCGTGAGTGCTGACCACACCGCGAAAGACTTTTAGCAGCGCATCCGGTGGAGAAGTGCAACAAAATGGAAATGCCGCTGCCGTAAATAATCGTCAAAATTTAAGAACCTTCAACATCGCAGCGCGTCAGCAATCGTTGGTTAATATATTAAGTGCCTAAGAAGACCTTTGTCAATGATTAAAAGAACACCACAGCTATATGAAACGTGAGGTGTTCAACTGCCTAAAATCACCTTCATCGTAAAAGGAAAATGAGGATAAAAAGAAAGAAGATGAACAGCTTGACCAACCTCGCTTGCCGATCAGCGGGCGCATGTGACAATCCCCAAATCACCGTTGAACACGACGACGTCTTTAGATTACGTCCCCTCAGCCCCCCCCCCCCTCCAGGCTAACAACTGGCTTTAGGTATAGTTTTTAAGAGTTCCTCCTGTTGTCATATGTAGCTTCATATATAAGTTTCTTTACTAGCATAAGCAACGGTGTGCGGTTACTTTTAGGTTTCATCTTCTATTTAGCTCGTCTCTTGTTCTACCCATTCCATTTTTTGATATACGTTGATCCACGGTTGGGAATATATGGGCTATTCAGCCCCGACCCATGTATGACCTTTCTCGTATTCGTATGCGCATGCGCATTCAAGTAACCTCCCTTGTTTAGCGCATGTGCATAGATAGCGGGTCAGGCTTGTAAGTGAGCGACCATTTGTAGCTGCAGTTTATGGCGGGTCATGGCCCATCGAACATAGGCCGGTGTGAGGTGGAGCGTACACTATTAAGTTAAGTAGTGCTTTTGACTTTGTACACATGTACTGTTTGTGTTTTCCATTTCTGTTTCGTTTATAAATGTATAGCTATGGTGTTCTTTTAATCATTGACAAAGGTCTTCTTAATCACTTGTGGGTTTAATTGTTGTTCTGAAGAAGGTGTAGTTATCGGCGCCGAAACCTGGGTTAACACTCAACACTAGGTACTTTTTTCGCAATTGAGGCGGGTTTTTAGTTTTTTAATAAATCGTCAAAATCTTCTGCCGACTGATAAGCGGGTTTTAATGCAGGTGAGCACAAGGTTTGGCGCCTCGCTCAGAAGATAGCTGTTCTACCTATTAATAAGATTTTCAGCCAGCCTAATTTCGATGATTTACCACACTCGCATACAAACTTATGATCACCGGGATTCCTCAACACTAGATCATCTTTAACACAGCCCAAAACGGCATTAATTTTGTCTAGCGAACGAAACACAGTCTTGGTACTGAAATGTACTAAAAACCTAATTTCAGCTGACTCGCTCCCGGCACATGATAGGAAAGCAGCTGATGTAGATTCATTTTGTACTTCCGGTGATGGTTCTAAGCCTTCAGGCATCCACCCGTCGTTCCATTTCACTAGTGACAAAGAGCGTAAAGCGTATACCGTATTGGATGTGGAAAGCTACCACAGGAAACTGAACAACTCAAGTCCGTATTTGAACTAAATGTATCCTCTGAGAAGCAGACCAGTCCTGCGTTGAAGTTCGGACCATCACCAGAAGTACAGCAAGATGAATCAACGTCAGTTGCCTTCCTGCCATTTGATGGAAGCGTTTCAACTAAAATAGGAACAATTTTAAGAAATTTCGAAATTAAGACTGTGTCCTCCAGGCAAGATTAATTCCCCTTTGGTTTCTATTAAGGATTATCTGGGACTAAAGAAATCCGATGTTTACGATTACAAGCCAGTGTGTTAAAATGAACATCGGCGTAAAATGTTAACTGTCTAACACAGCTTACAGCAACCCGAAAAATCCGCGATGGCGGAGCATTGCTTAACCAAGGGGCGTGCCGTGAAATATCATGAGACGCAGATAGTTGCTGGTGAGTATTCAGGTTTGTATGGCCGCGGTCCAGAAAACAAAGACATCTTGTAGTGAAAGTCATCACTGTTTGAACACAACTAAATGCTGCCGCTTCTCGTTACTGCGATTATGTTCCGAAAGAAACCACTGAAATTAGACTGGTTGGTAATCCAATTAATCGAGAAAAAGCCCATCCTCTGGGGAAGTCTTGGAGTTCTGCACTAACCTACTTTAACGCACGACATTCGCAGTCGGCAGCAGATATTGACATTTGTTGCGGAAGCGATAGATGGTGTTTGTTGGCATACACCACCTGCGGTCGAAGCCACAGCGCCATCGTTGCCAGCAGACGCAACATAACACTCAGCATCATCAGCAGCAACGTCACCAACAGCAGCAACAGCAGTCACCAGCGGCAGGCATAACGCCGCCAGAAACAACAGCGCCTTCGCCAGTAGCCACATGTAAATATTGCCTTCCCTCAGTCACCTAACAACCTCTCTTCCACATCCAACCTAACACTAAAAAAAGGGGCCTTATATGTGGGCGCCTGGGTGAAACAAAAGGAATTTTTTAACTGTTTCTGACAAGCAGGTTTACATGACACTAGCGTCTCAGACCCAGTACCTTTCTATTCCATTGTATTAAAAGCATGTAGCTTCAAATTATAAATCCAAGGCATTCTTCAGCCACATTCAGTGATATTCCCCTTCACTTAAAATCCAGTAACTCATTCACTGGAGAGACTCCATCATTATCAAAACCAATAACCAACACTGCCAATCATCCGAGTAGGGGATCTCCTCTTTTTGAGGAAATGCGTTCAAAATAACCCTCACAATTTCCACACCAAAAAAGTACATGCTTCTCGTGAACCTCTAATGGTCACAATAGCCCATTAGGGCTTTGCTTACAATGCACCGACGAAGAAATGTAAACTGTACTCGCTACCAGACATATACAAAATACACTCCTGGAAATTGAATAAGAACACCGTGAATTATTGTCCCAGGAAGGGGAAACTTTATTGACACATTCCTGGGGTCAGATACATCACATGATCACACTGACAGACCCACAGGCACATAGACACAGGCAACAGAGCATGCACAATGTCGGCACTAGTACAGTGTATATCCACCTTTCGCAGCAATGCAGGCTGCTATTCTCCCATGGAGACGATCGTAGAGATGCTGGATGTAGTCCTGTGGAACGGCTTGCCATGCCATTTCCACCTGGCGCCTCAGTTGGACCAGCGTTCGTGCTGGACGTGCAGACCGCGTGAGACGACGCTTCATCCAGTCCCAAACATGCTCAATGGGGGACAGATCCGGAGATCTTGCTGGCCAGGATAGTTGACTTACACCTTCTAGAGCACGTTGGGTGGCACGGGATACATGCGGACGTGCATTGTCCTGTTGGAACAGCAAGTTCCCTTGCCGGTCTAGGAATGGTAGAACGATGGGTTCGATGACGGTTTGGATGTACCGTGCACTATTCAGTGTCCCCTCGACGATCACCAGTGGTGTACGGCCAGTGTAGGAGATCGCTCCCCACACCATGATGCCGGGTGTTGGCCCTGTGTGCCTCGGTCGTATGCAGTCCTGATTGTGGCGCTCACCTGCACGGCGCCAAACACGCATACGACCATCATTGGCGCCAAGGCAGAAGCGACTCTCATCGCTGAAGACGACACGTCTCCATTCGTCCCTCCATTCACGCCTGTCGCGACACCACTGGAGGCGGGCTGCACGATGTTGGGGCGTGAGCAGAAGACGGCCTAACGGTGTGCGGGACCGTAGCCCAGCTTCATGGAGACGGTTGCGAATGGTCGTCGCCGATACCCCAGGAGCAACAGTGTCCCTAATTTGCTGGGAAGTGGCGGTGCGGTCCCCTACGGCACTGTGTAGGATCCTACGGTCTTGGCGTGCATCCGTGCGTCGCTGCGGTCCGGTCCCAGGTCGACGGCCACGTGCACCTTCCGCCGACCACTGGCGACAACATCGATGTACTGTGGAGACCTCACGCCCCACGTGTTGAGCAATTCGGCGGTACGTCCACCCGGCCTCCCGCATGCCCACTATACGCCCTCGCTCAAAGTCCGTCAACTGCACATACGGTTCACGTCCACGCTGTCGCGGCATGCTACCAGTGTTAAAGACTGCGATGGAGCTCCGTATGCCACGGCAAACTGGCTGACACTGACGGCGGCGATGCACAAATGCTGCGCAGCTAGCGCCATTCGACGGCCAACACCGCGGTTCCTGGTGTGTCCGCTGTGCCGTGCGTGTGATCATTGCTTGTACAGCCCTCTCGCAGTGTCCAGAGCAAGTATGGTGGGTCTGACACACCGGTGTCAATGTGTTCTTTTTTCCATTTCCAGGAGTGTACAATACGTTTCCTATGGACTTCACTAATTAGCTTTAGAACAAAGTGACAAGATAGAAAAACATATTAAAAAAATCGCAGTGATTCACTGATGGAAGTTTTGTGTAGAGCATTCGGAAGAACGGCACAAGCATACCGATGTCAGTGATTCATACAGTATAAGGACTTCCTTTTTTTGTGCGACCCACTAGGAATTCCTCTGCTGTGCCAATCTCCTCATCTTTTACTCGAACCTCTTTGGGGCTGATAGACACTGTAATTGGGATATGCGTCAAATGGCAGATGGCCAGTTAAACTGTATACCTATAACCCGAAGGGCTCCTCAACATGGAATCAGAGAGTACAAGCACGCACACACACGCACACACACACACACACACACACACACACATGACCCACACGTACGTAGCTTTAACCTGAGAGAACGAACTTTAGTTACAGGTCAAATCCAATAACTCGCCCCAGGAAAAGCCATGAAGTCTACAACAAACAGAAATTACAATCAGTAGTATCAGGTACTCAATAACAACAAACCATGATCTCAAGTACAAGATTAACATTACAAAATACTGGCCATACAGAAACTTTTTGGTTGAGACACACTGCTCCAAAAGGGCCACCGAAACGCATAAAAAACTGGATTCCTGGTCACCTCACACCGGGCAGAATTAACAATCTTTAAGTACAGTACTTTCTAAAAGTCTTTATGAATAATTTCAAACAAACGTCAAGGAGGTCAATATCTTCAGGACTCCAGGTAGACACCGGAAAATACTGCCCTGCTGCTCGTGGCTGCTAACAAGTTGTTCGATACATCTTGGCGTATTTAGCACACCACGATCGAATGTTGCACGTCGTAATCACATTGCAACTGGCTAGATCCGCGCCTTGCCCACTAAACTCGCCAATAGCAATTGTCAACGCTGCAGGACAATGCGGGCTCCCATACTCCAACGATCAAGGCTATTAACTCGCTGCAGTCGCCCGGACGCCAAGTACTCATGCACGCACGTCTAGCTCCGTGTCCCACACGCCACTTGCCACCACACAGTCCCAGAAGGAAAACATAACCCAGAAAAGACGATATGAGGAGGGCCAGAGACGATGTAACCAGTAGGATTACGCGCACGCCCTCACGGAAGCCGCAATGGCTCACCCACATAGACCAAACTTTAACACGTACATAATAGCTGCCAATCTAAAGCTGCACTCCCCCACAACTGCTTAAGTGGAGATGGTGGCAGTCTTGCACTGATATTTTTGAAAGCCATGTCTCTGTCATTTTTTGTTCAATCTCAATGAAATTTTGGACACTTATGTGTAGGGATCCAGTATCCTTTAAATAATTTTTACAGAATTGTTAATAAAATCTCAATGCTGTCAGAGAATTTTGAATTTTTTTGTTACACTGCTTTTTAAGGTACACTTTGTCATTATTTGCAGGGAAATTTGCAAATTGTTTGTATGGTAATGTAATCTACGCTAATAAATGTACAACTAAGTGCAGTAACGTTTTGGAAGAGCAGCTCAAACAGTTTTTCTTACACATGTTCATTAAGAACACCATTTGTCACACGGTACACATCGAGTTCATAGGCGAGTGCATCCCAACTTGGTCCGTGTGTCTGGAGTACCTGTAGCGACAACAGCTTCATTCCAACTCGATCAGCTGATGGTGGAGACACATACACATGATCGTCCACTATCTCCCAAAGGTAGAAACTGCATAGAACCATAACGTTAGAACGTCGACGCCATGTGAACAAGCTCTGTCATCCGGCCAGATGCGATTAATCCAGCGGTCGCGTGCAATGTCTTCTTAACAAATCCCGTACTGAGCCACACCAATGAGGCAGAGCACCATCTCGCTTCCTAATGAAGTTCTGATGTTTGGCTTCTTCCAATCGATGCTAGAGTCATAGTTCTAGTATATAAATATAAGAAACTATCGCTTCACCGAAAAAGAAAGGGGTTTTGTCGGGATACGACACAAAAAACATTAAATTTAGGGGAATGTCGTAGCATTTGTACCACCTCGTGGGCAACTTTTGGCCCCCGATAAGCACGTTATGTGTATTCCAATTTCAGTTTAGTTGGAATGTCGGGTCAACAATGAAAGAGACACGATCATCGTCTGCAGCAACATTTCGTTAGCAAAGTTGGCATGTAAACAGTTGTCTGTAGGATTTATAGCATGCGCACAGGCATACAGACAAAACAGTTTTCTCTTTCATTTGATGTATTGTTTATAACTGTAAGTAGAATGTAATAAATGCTAGAAAGCCTTATATCTTCATATTCATTTTGAAACACTCGGTATACACACATTATGAAAGAAAACTGCTCTCCGGTTAGGCAGAGTATATCGTAGTACGGTGACAGCACTGAAATGTTCCAGGTGATTGGATAATGGCACAGGATGTGCCCGATTATAAGAAGGGTTCTAAGTGAATGTAGTCCTGTGCAGCCCAATAATGATTTAGATACAGGTAGGAAAAAACCATGATTATGAGTCGATAACTTAAATGTAATCAAAGAGTGTGTTATTAGACAATGATTACAATTTGCCTGTCAAACAGTTTAAGGTGTTTTTTGAAGTCAGATGTGAGGGTAATTATAACTCTAATCTTTGCCAGAATATGCTGCTGCAGATCAGTAAATAGAAACAGTGAGAACCGTGAAACATTAAGGATCACTCAGCGATTGAAAATGGAACTACCACATAGGAATATTTGTAAGGCAATAATATTGTCTGTGATTCGTTGTTATAAACCCAAAGAAGTGAAATTCACCCATGAATGAAGTATCTTCCAATTCCCTCGTTTGACCAATTCTTAGGTATTGCTCATCAGTGTGGGACCATTAACGGATGCGATTAATAGATTAGATGGAGAAATGGTACGGTATTTAACTGTTACGACCCCCTCATGATGCGATGGAGCACTGGAACGATATTCTGATCCTCCCAAGTTAAACGTGGTCCGTCGCTGCTTGACGTCAAGATACTATCTGTATGGTGGACTTCCGCTTCTATCATAAGTCTTGGCAAACTTCTACATGAAAAAAACTTGAAGAGATTGCACTAAACACAGCGTCTCCGCTTCTTAAGCAGTTTCACCACGTTCGTGCTGTGGCTGTATGGGAGGGTCATACTATACGAATTCCTCGACCTCCTGAAGGAGATTTATCATCTTCAACATCATTATCTCCTCCCAAGGGTTAGTTGTCATTGTCATCTGTCCAGTCTCAAACATCCATTCACCTGTTACGAGGTGTACCTAGTTCTCTCTTTCCAGTCGGCTATTAATTCATTGATTTTTTTGTCAATCTGTTTTCTATCATTCTGATCTTTCTATTTCATTCTCTTCTCTTACATCATGTTATTAACTGAAAAGGCTTTAGAATATGATCTTATTGCTTCATTCTTTATTTTATCAATTTTATTCTAGCCCCTTACATATCTCTTGAATTTCATCTCTGCTGCCGGAGTACGTGATTTTAATTTTTTATTTTTTTTCTATCCTAGATTCGGAGCCATATACAACAGTAGGTACAGCCATAACTTTATGAAATTTCATTTGTGTGCCCTTTCTTCTTTTTCCTCCCAAGGTTCGTCCAATTATTCCGCAGACACAAAAATTTGTTAAACTTCTTCTCAGTGTCTTTGTCATAGTTAAAATTAATATCATATCCTAGATAACTGAAGTGCAACAAAAAGTCTTGACGCTTGTCTTTTTTTTTTTTTTTTTTTTTTTGCAGATATAGATAGAGTGAAGTATACTGCGTTTTGGCTGAATTTGCAAACTGCTCTTTGTAAACTATCTTCTGTTTTCTCTATAATCATCTCATCAGCGTATAGTGCAGTATTTAATGGTTTTTTATATTTACATGTAGACTCGTTATGGTAGTAACCGTTGAACACTGCTATCTCTCCCGTTTGATTCTGTAAGTGAACTGGCGATTTTATAGCAGGTTTAAGGAATAATTACACAATAGTCAAGCACCGTACAGGCACACAACTGGCTTCATTTTAAACCTCGTACTTTATAGATGAGAAAATATTCTTGCCTATGTATATGTATGGATCAGTACTCGTGTATTGCCAAAAACAAGGAAAAACTCTCTCTGGAATAAGTTTTAGATTTGCTCACAACGATTTCTAGTAGGGATAAGAACGAAACAAATATTACAAGTGCATATTTATTTCGTATTTTGTGACGAAAATTATTACTTGAAATTGATGACTCAAATTTATACATAATTTACTTACAAATGGTAGTCTTGAAAAGATACTGTGCTGCACGAAGTCCAAAATTGCAGTCTCTGTACCTTCATCTGCTTTCTTCCCTTATTCGCTCGCCATTCTCTTTCTTTCCTTTGTCAGAGAAAAATTCACTCTGACACGTGGCGTTTATTGTTGGCAGTGGGTGTGCCTTTTCTGGAAAATGGCGACTAAAATTTTTGTATAGGCTAGTGGTTGGTGTTAGTTGCAGTGATCGAATGATTTGTTCTGAAGCTATCAAGTCCATGCTATCCACTTCGTTTTTAATGTAAATTCCATTACAGATGTCTTTTGCTTGGTGACACCGTTGTGCAAAATAAACCATTCACAGTAGACATTCGGAAAACGTGAAATAAAAGTTTTTCCCATGACTTCCCTTTTTTGCTTGCGATGGGGTTGACATGGTCTAAAATAGTCTTTTTCATTCACAATCATGACAAAGTTCGGCTTATTGTTCTCGTAAAACGTCCTTTTGAACGTGCAGGAATCTCTTCGATGGTTGTCGATGATTTGTGGAGAGACAATACACACCATGACTGCAGAGACAACAAAAGACTTGGAGCAGTGGTTGCACGGAATGGACAGTGTCCCGAAAGGAGGATATAACATGAAAACCAACAAAAACAAAATAAGGATAATGGAATGTAATCGTTTAAAATCACGTGATGCCGAATTAAGTTAGAAAACGAGGTACTTAAAGTAGAAGGTGAGCTCTGCTATTTAGGTTGCAAAATGACTGATGACGGCTGAAGTAGAGAGAATATAAAATGTAAACTGGCAATGGCAAGAAAAGCGTTTTTGAAGAATTTGTTAACATTGAACATAGATTTAAGTGTTAGGTAGTCTTTTCTGAAAGTATTTCTGTGGACTGTAACCGCTGTAACACGCCCTGGAGTACAAATGGTGGGGGAAGGACCCTTTAAACTGGTTGTCTTTTCTTGACCGTGCGCCCTGTCCACACCACGTACCTGGTAATCCCGCGGCGGTCGTAGTGCTCTGCTCCTCACTGCTGCTGGCTGCCTGAAATTATCTATCGAAATATGCAAGCGGGTTTAGGGGAGCCACTCATCGTCATAACACCACACTATTCTACGTCTGGTATGAACAACTATATTTTTAGACAATAAAAGAAAGTCGCAGGTTGCACTGTTTACATTCTAATTCAGAACTATTTTCCCGATTAATGGATGATTACCACTGCACAATATCACTCAGACGAGCGTACGCGTAACCGACACGACGCGGCTGATTGTTGATGATGCGGAAGCCGAATGATGGAACGAAAGTTCTTACGCTCTTCACGCATACACAGATATTTGGTACCATTCCTCCTTGACACAAGTAATGATATAACACTGTTCGTAAAGTTAATTTTTCAGTTCTCAGTTCTCACTTTTACGAGCATGTGCGTAACCGTCGCGGCACGGCTGATAGTTGATAATGAGGAAACGCGATGATCGAATGCACGTCTTCACTCTCGCTTCAAGACACTGGGACTTAAATGCTCTTTCTTGTGGTAAATAGTATTACTGATTCACATTAGTTCATCCTTGGAGACCGAAAACGGCGCGAATGATTGATACTGTACGGTACGACACGCAACGAGAGGATACACAAATACGTTATCAGCAGCCCTGCTCGTTTTTAAATTACTTCTTGACCCACTTTCCTCTGAATCGTTTGCTTATTTTATCACTTTACTGTAATAGCACTTGTAGCAACACTTCAACTTCCATACTAACAATGCCTCTCACATGCAGAGCTACACACTGTACAACATAACAGTTCCGTGTCCCACGCTCGACTCGACAAACGCGCTGCCGGCAAAGATACTCCGCAACCAAGACAGCGATATGACAGTACGCTTACACCATGTGTGGTGGTGAAACACGTACTATAAGCAATTTAGACAAGAAGAGAGTAGAAGCTTTCGAGATGTGGTGCTACAGAAGAATGCTTAAGATAAAATGGATAGACCATGTAACTAATGAGGAGGTACTGAATAGAATCTATGAGAAAACAAATTTGTGGCACAAACTGTCTTGAAGAAGAAGGGATTGGTTGATAGGACACATTCTGAAACTTCAAGAGCTCACCATTCTAGTATTTGAGGGGAATGTGGGGTGCGGGGTGCATAAAAATAGTAGATGGAGACCAAGAGACTGTGAAGGATGTAACTTGCAGTAGTTATTCAGAGATAAACAGGCTTGCACAGGATAGAGTAGTTCGGACTGAAGACCACAACAGCAACATAAAAATAACATTACTCTTCCATTTGCGCGCAAGATTAGGACGCTTCGAAAAAAAAAGAAAAAAAAACAGCTTCCTTGTTTTGAAACTTTCTGGTAGGCCTTTTCTGTTCTTCATGACAGTTCCGACGACTAGTGTCTGTGTCTGATGTTGCTACATGTTCAGGAAGCCGGCCGTAGTGGCCGTGCGGTTCTAGGTGCTACTGTGTGGAGCCGAGCGACCGCTACGTTCGCAGGTTCCAATCCTGCCTCGGGCATGGATGTGTGTGATGTCCTTAGGTTAGTTAGGTTTAATTAGTTCTAAGTTCTAGGCGACTGATGACCTCAGAAGTTAAGTCGCATAGTGTTCAGAGCCATTTGTTCAGGAAGGATACTCTTGTAGATCGACACCTGCAGCATATTGTCAACAACATGTGAACTGCTACGGCTATCCCATAGCCGCCAGTATTTTAGCATGCGGGAAAACACATTTCAGTGAAAGGAAAAGGCGCACTTGTATGGCATGCCGGTGCCGTCTACACCGCATATACTTGGCGCCCGTGTGGCGTACGGGTAAAGTGCTGAATGTAATGATCAAGTGTTTAGGTAAACCTTTATTTCTCACAAAACTTTTCATAATCAATAATTGTTAAATGTGTTTCTAAGCGAAATATTCGACGTTTTTCAATAAATTATTTTATTATGGAGGTATTACCGTTGCACGAATGTCCCTTCCTGAAGCAGGATTAATCAACACATTAACATTACGATGGAGGCAGAGGAGAACAACGAGTTCCCGTTTCTGGATGTCCACTTGCAATGGAGACTTGATGGCACTCAGACACGGAGTGCAGGAAACCCACTCTTACCACCATGCAAGACAGCGATACTCCCGTCTGAGGACGGTAGTGCACAGAGTGAAGACCATATCTAATGATAGCAGCTTTCAGATGGAACTGGGCCACCTAAAAAAGAGTTTATGCTTCGAACGGCTGTAGAAGTGAAGAATCTGTACCGAGAATAGTGCTGACAATAAAATCAAGGCGAATTGTGTGTGATTTCAAACTTATACTGTTAACATTTGCCGCGGTGCGTCTACTGAACTAGGAAAATCGTAATTGTGCTCACGAATAGACCATCAGTAGACTTGAGTCGTTTGAATGTGAACCTCACTCAGGTTCATGTATGAAAGTAGCGTGTGAACAGTGCAGTCCTCAACAAAAGTCACTGTGAAATGGAGAACTGTGTTACCTTCATCGGCATAACAACATCTAATCATTCCCTCTGTACTGAAGTTTATGTTACACGAAACATTCCAGTAAGTCTACAACGACGGTGCTACGGAGGAAGGAGTAGCCTGTGCTGGAGTTTCAGGTAGACGGTATAGGCCACGGTCGTAAAGCATATCAAGTCTCCCCTGCCCCTCCAGCCATTAAATCAACCGGGCCGCAGCTCATATTTCGCGTAAAGTAGGGCACGTGTTGGGCAAAGCGAACGATACCTTCGGACTCCGTGCACCTGAGGTCTCAAAATGGTTCAAATGGCTCTGAGCACTATGTGACCTAACTTCTGAGGTCATCAGTCGCCTAGAACTTAGAGCTAATTAAACCTAACTAACCTAAGGGCATCACACACATCCATGCCCGAGGCAGGATTCGAACCTGCGACCGGAGCGGTCACGCGGTTCCAGACTGAAGCGCCTTTAACCGCACGGCCACATCGGCCGGCACCTGAGGTCTATTCCGTGCGAAAGAGAAAAATCTTACATCGAAGAAACGAAGCTCTGTGTGTCTCTAAGTTGCACTGAACACGGACAAAACGTAGATCCGTAAGTACAGCTGGAAAGAAGACGTCGATATTCATCCGATGACGGTGTATGCAACCGCAAAGATAGTAAATGTATTGACCATGGTTTCAAAGTCGTGCGCCAAAAGACAGCATATTGGCGTAGTTACCAGAGCGTCATCTGTGTCTACCGTTTAACAGGGAATGCTCACAGCCAGAAACCTCGGTATGGTGTAAACGCACGAAGAAAGCAGGCAACCACACCACGGAGACGCACTCGTGTTTCAACAGCTAACCGAACGAGACTGAAACTGGTGTGATTGTGGCCTTCCGAGTCTTGGGATAGTCGTTTTGGAGAACTGCCACAGAAGTTGCACGTGCTGCGTCAGCTGTGCAAAGATGCTGGTATCAGTTGTCACGTGAACATTCTCACACCCGTAGACGAGGTTCCGGACTTTCACGCAGCACAGACGCCTGCCAGGATCGTTGTATTGTAAGGGCAGCAGTGAGAGATCGTACAGCTACCTCAGCACAGATAACAGGGTTTGTGAACCCAGACTTGTCAACAAGAACTGTTGCGAACTGTTTATTTATTAGTATTGGGATTACGGGCACGCACACTTCTAGCCCGTCTTCCTCTCTTGCCACACCATCGACCTACACGGCTCGATTGGTGCTGTCAGAGTGTTACTTGGAAAGGCGCTCCGTAGACTTCAGCGATAAAAGCAGAGTTTGCCTGCATGCAAGTGATAGTCGTCTGGGCGTATGACGTAAACCTGGTGAGCGCTGCCTCATTGAGAGCATTCGTTCGACACACACTGACCACACCCCAGGACTAATGGTGTAGGGTGCGATAAGCTACAACTGTCGTTCACCTTTGATGTTCCTGGAGGGGACGCTGACCAGCGCTCAGTATGTGCAGAATGTTTTTAGATCTGCTCCTTTGACGTTCTTGCAGCAAGAAGGTGATCTGCTGTTCCCATATAATGCTCGCTCATACACAGTCCGTGAAACTCAACATGCACTGCAAGACATGCAGCTACTTCACTGGCCAGCACTATTCCAGACCTGTCTCCAATCTAGCACTTGTGAGATGTGATGGGGCAAGAAATGACTCGTTCCATTCGTCAGCCAACAACTGTTACAGCACTATGTGAACAGGTCGAACAGATGTGGAACAACGTATCCCAGGTCAGTATTCACCATCTATACGATAGACTGGATGCCACTCAGCGCCGGCGTTGCTACGTTTGGGGACTACACCACTAATATGCGTATTTCAGCATGGATCGACACCTGGTACCTCAGAACCCCTGATGATATGGATCTGTAAATGTAATCATTTCATGTTCTCCATATTCACTGCGTTGATTGAACTGGAAACCTCTGAAAGGGTGAGCTAATTTTTTTGCCGGCCCTTCCGAGGACAGATTAACGAAACAGCACATCTTCAGTTCCGAAAAGATGTCTGTCGTCTGCTCAGATAGTGGTTTCTAGGACAGCATTATTAAGGAGGCGATAGAGATTCGTCAATGAATCTTTTTAATCAAGATAAGAGTTTTGCCCTCAATGAAGCCTGGCGACCAGCCTGTGAAGCAACAGGAGGAAAGAAAGGAAGATTAGTGTTTAACGTACCACAGACAGTGACGTCAGAAACGGAGCACGATCTTAGATTAGGGAAGGCTGGGGAACGAAGTCGGCGGTGCCCTTTCCAAAGGAACCGTCCCGTCACTTGCTTGGAGCGGCTTATCGAAATCGCGGAAGACCTAAATCTGGCGCGACTGCTACGGTCGCAGGTTTGAAGCCTGTCTCGGGCATGGATGTGTGTGATGTCCTTAGGTTAGGTAGGTTTAAGTAGTTCTAAGTTCTAGAGGACTGATGACCACAGATGTTAAGTCCTATAGTGTTCAGAGCCATTTGAACCTAAGTCTGGATGCAAAATAGCATGCTTGCATGCATGCATATCTGAAGGAACACTTCATCCTACTTCTTCAAATCGCAGGTTCTGCTATTTCCGATTTATTCATCAATACCAGGTCCTCGACTCTCAATAAGTGTGTCCTTCCTGGACGAGAATATAAATAAAGTAGGAGTGCAAGTTATGATACATGGACGATGACATATGGATGTTTGGGTGTGGTAGTGATTCGTGCACGGATAGACGAAGTGGTTAAGGCGACCGGTCGCCAAAAGCGAGAAATTCGGGTTCGAGTCAACTTCCGATACAACCTTTCATTGTCACCATTGTAATATACAACTGACGGTGGTATGGATTCAGAGTTGAGAACAAATTTTCCTGTAACTCTGGATGGGCGGATGGGGATGTGATCCGCCGTCCTCTAGAATTCGAGTCTAGTGTGCTAACCACTGTGTCGCCTCGCTTGAAGATAACATTACAATACAATATAAACACTTTCTTTTTCGTGTTCTATCTTCTTTCTATTTTTCTGAGGTCTTCTCTTGGTACATTGGACGATTGAGTATAGTATGGATTTTTTAACATTGTTTCACTGTGCAATTTTGTTTCTGTACACGCCACAGAATTACTATTTTATTTTACTGGTGCGTGCGTGTTACTAAAATTCCTTTCTGTGAACTTGTTGCAACGAAATTATGGTTTTGTATGGAACTGTAAATCATCGCAATCGGTGTAACTCTAAGCAGGATGAGTAGAGCTGTACAAATATACCCAGAGGTCGATAGAGGATCATCATCAAAGAGTGGATAGAGCGAGAAGTGAGGTGATTGTCATGTTGCTTGAGTATGGGAGTGCTGTGTCCTTGGCCGATGTTATAAACCTGTTTTATCGGTGATACACATTTTGATTGCGATGTGTACCGCGGACAAGGAAACTAATAATCAAACGTGTCACATTGCTTCTCATTCTGAGCTGATATTTCGTACATAAATTGGCGACCTGCACATCGCAATGTTATGTTACGAAGTGCAGGTGGACAAGCCGCAAGGATGCTTTGTGTGCGGTATCGGTTGCGAACAACGCGGAGACGATGGTACGTACCGTGGACTACTAGATTACACAGAAATACGTTAATGCCCTTTATCGTTGTGATATGATACTCGGATAGCTGCATGATTACTGTGATAGCTGCGTGATTACTGTGAGCGTAAGGAACGCGTTGTAAACAAGCAACGATTGTTTGATGCTTGCGGCAGATTGTTAATTCAAATTATAAATAATGTGAGAGTCCAGAGTCTCACGCCGCTAACATTAAATAAAAATTAAGCTGGTTTAATCACTTGAGGCTGCTGGAACAGTAAGAACATTTTATGCAAATTATAAACACTTTAATTTACTTACTTTTTGTGGACTTCGGTTCTGATCGAATGGGAAAATGCAAATTCGAAAGTGAGACATGCTAACAAACATTGTGATATTGGGATACGCCACGTGTTGATTGAACGGTATGTGTCTTGTCTACGTCACCAGTTCTGTTTCATCCACTAAAGAATTGTTACGGTCAAATAGACTGATGTGACGTTGATACTTACTGGGCGCTAATGGATTATCGAGACGACGTGGATGAAATCGACACGTCGAGCTTCTCTTTATACATGCCAGAAAGGCTCAACCCTCGTGAACTGATACTGGACTATTACTGGAAAGAATGTTATAATAAAATTATCATTTGTGTTAAAGTGGTTTTAGTTCGATAGTCACACGGTGTTTCTTGTAACTGAAATTCCACTCGGGTTTGAAAAGCATTCTTCAGTAACTCTCGAATTAAAATTAAAATTCTTTCTTTCTTCAGGTAACTTTTTACTGCAGATGTTACAATTTTGCTAGCCTATTATCTTCCGACGCTATCCTCATTATTGCAAATGAGTACTTTATTAGAAGTGATACTCAAGTTCTCAATCTTTATTTTATTATTGCCTGTATATGTATATTTTTAATATTTGCAAGATTATTTGGATTTGAGTTCAATTTTTTTCAATAAAACCGTCTAGATCGCATACTAAAATTTCTTTATTTATTACAACGTTTCGACTACTACCATCATCAGATTTCAAAAAGCTTAGTACTTATAAGAGAAGGTCCTGGTTCAGTATTAAACTATGCCTAGGCCTAGTAATTTCATAAGTATTAAGCTTTTAGACACTTTATGATAATAGTAATCGAAATGTCGTAATGAATAAAGAAATTTTAGGGAGCAATACAGACAGCTTAAAAATAAATGTTCATAATGGTCACGGACTCTTACAAGAAGTTCTTTTTCTTATATCTATAAGTTCAATTTCGTGTGGTCATTGCCGTATGATAACGAAACACACATGCTAAGATGTGTAGGCCGTTAAGCTAGCAGGCAGTACCCAGTACCAAATTGCTAGTGTGTTCCCACTGACGAAGTCCTTAAGTGGTTGGGAAAGTTTTGATTTTGGTACACGTGCAATGATTCGCGTTTACCCAGACATCAATACTGGCCACGCTAGGGTTTTCTTAGCCACACTAAGGCCTTCATTACGTTTGTGGTAAAGATTATTAATTATTTCAATCTGAGGGGGCTTAATATTCAGTTAAACCTTAGAAAAGCTGAGTATTTTTGATTTCAGCTACTCCAAAAATATGTAGATGAGATACTGGGTACAAATCGGGGGAGGTGTATCAGAATTCTTTCAGTCTTTGTTACTGAACACTGTCGTTTCGAGTGAGACTAATATTCGAGAGGATTCGTGTTCCGTCACGGTTGCTCGGTAATAAGACGGGTGAGGCAGCAGTCTGGGCAGCGGTGAACGAAGGTCAAGCACGCAACTGGCCGGGCCGCTATTAAAATGCTGCGACTCGTCCGTTGCGAGACATAAATGACTGCCGCCGATACCTATATAAGAAGACTTGATGTGGTACACCAGCACTTAGCCCGAAGATGGAGAGAGACAAAAGATTTTCCCAACCACCGCACTCGCGCTTGATCTTACGAAATGAAAAACTTGTGAGAATTTTTTTTGTAACAACATGTAGTGTTTTGTGAATTCATTTTGGCCTTGGTGATGTAAGGTAACGAATTCGTTTCCTGTTTCATTGTCAGCGACGAAGCTACATTCCAGTAGGGTGTAAACGCGAACAGTCACAGTGCAGTGTAAAAAGGAGTGGAAACTAGCAGCTTCGAACCATATTCGAGCAATAGAGAGCAATTGTCTTTTATCTGAAAGCAAAAGTATTCAAATTTTGTACTCTCCTTAAGCTGTTATTGCGGGGAGGGGGGCGATTTTAATGTGTGTCAAATGATTAGCCAGATTGACCTGTTATGCTCTTTGTCTTTCATATCTACTTAATTTGCTTTGCTTTCTTTCACTTAGAAGTTAATGATAGCTAACACATAGGTTTTAAATTGTAATTATGAATTTGTCTTTATCATACGTATATGGAGCAGTAAGATTTTGTTACTTTCACTAAATTCTTATGTGATCACCGAACATCGTCATCATGATTATCGTCACCGTCATCATCAATATCGTCATCATTATCATCATCATCATTGACGCTCATAACAACATGTCAGTCACGGGACACACCACCGTGTACGACTCGATACTACGGAGAGGGTGTTCGAACAGAACGGCTTTCTATAAACGAATTGCCTATAATTGTATAGACTGTTGTCTTATCATACTTGACAGTGAGCGTAATTCTGTAGACAAATGTACCATCAAAGTCAGAAGACCATTGGCATACGAGTCAAGAATGAAATTATGTGATATTTTAACGAGTACAGCTTCTCAGGAACCCCGCTCAAAAATAAGTTTCCTTGTTTGTTATCAACTGAAAGTCATAACTCAGTAAACTGCGTTATTCCTACAGCTACCATTACCGGATAATTTTTGCTCTCTTATTTTTAATCAACTATCCTTTTGCTTGTTCTCTCTCCCTTGTAGGTGCATCTTTTAATAACCTATACTTTCTTCTGCCTGTAAATGATGCTTTTTTTCTTTTCCTTCCGTCGTCAACATTTCTTCAGTCACCCAGGCTTCGCGAACTTTTCTGGGTGTCCCAGGCAAAAAAGAAATATATGTACCACACCACTCGCGTATTACAATCATCTACGTGTACCAGATACACTTAAAACACGATTCTTACACTTCACGAAAGGAAAGGTGCCAGTGTGTGCGAAGTTAGGAAAAACCGGTCCAAAGAAGCAGATGAATCTACCGCCCCCCCCTCTCTTAGGTGTCACCAAGCCAACACTGTTCTTTTTCGCTAAGTATGAAGTGACTATCACTGTAGTTACGACATTATTTTCAGCCTAGCAATACGAAACAAACAAGTTCACAGATATTTTATTACAAGGGTTATATACATTTAGTAGGAATCATAATATATGGCACAGTCCACTGAGGATTTTTCATAAAGAAAAAGAGAAACATGTATTCCCATTAAAAAACAGGCTTTTATTTAGTAACATTGACGTACCAAATAAGCCTTAGGAAATATTTATAATTAATGTAAAGATTTAGGAACGAAATAAGGTACATAAAATAATAGCAGTATTTGACAGAGATCTTAATGAAATTGCTCCAAAAGAGAAAATTACTTTGTAATTATGTGGCATTAATGGAATTCAGGAACATAATTCTGCAAGATTAGCTCTTAACCGTAATTTAACTTCTAACTTTCACAGGCTTCAAGTCTGACTTGTTAGTATTTGCCGAATTGCTAGTATTTTCTGACTTGCCGCAAGAAACTCTGCTATCATTAATGCTTCTGTAAGTCTTCTCCCTCCACGCCCACCCCTACAGAACCACTTATTTGTTCGTGTCGGGAACCATTTTATGCATGCAAGGAAGAAAGTCATATGTACATGACAGGGAGCCAGCTAGTGGAAACACTTTTGTTGTCCGAGTTGGAAGCCGCCTTGTAGAAGATGACGGAAGAGATAAGAGCTGTTGACATGGCACGGCTTGAGGGCTATGGGGACCGTATTCTGCTCGCTGTCACTACATGACAAGGACACTCAGCCTATAGTCTAGAGGACGACTATCAGTCATCATCACTGAAAACGTTCCGGGATCTCGTTACCATTATCCCAAAGAACAATGGAAAACGAGAACCACGCATCGCGAATTCGTTAGGAACTTATATTCAAAAGTAGAAAATCCCCGATCCGTATCAGACGTTTGATTTGCTATTTGAACGTTCCATGGATCATAAGTCCGATTTCTCGCGGTGATGTGGAACGTGTCAGTTAGCTCAGGGATGTGACACAGATTCTCTGTAAAAGCTATGGCAACATACGAACCATTTACATGCCTTTCTTCTACACGAATGTTAAGCTACATTTTAATGCATGTCTTCCTGATATTAAGATTTTTATGTCCATATATTAGATGATAGTCTACTGAGAACTAGGGGTGATGATTAACAGTTAGTTTGACAGTTAATTTTTACTGTGCAATTTTACCAGCGAAAAGTAAAGTTCCACATAAGATAATAATAGCAGAAATGATTGCGCAAATTAATGCTTTCCAAACTACGGCAGCAGGCCACAAGTAGGTCGCACTATCACTCCAGGTTCTGCCATGTCGTTTTCCAGCACAGACCTCCGCTCGTCACCAACTGGTGCTGCTGCTAACTCAAGACTGCCCGAGCCACGCCGCCTCGCGGACTACATTCGCACCGCAAGCCTCTCTGGTAAAGGGATTCTACACCGCCAGCGATTCCACCAGAGTGGCACAAATACCAAAACTTTGAGGAACGCTTCGAAACACGGCACAATTAGCAACCTGCGACACCAGTCGTCCATAGCGAATGGAAGCAGAAACCGGCACACTAACTTAATAATGCAGAACAAGTAATAGGAGAGACGAAAATTGCTTTCTCGCCAGTTTAGTGGGACCCGTGAACAAATGAACTGGCCTCTCAGTCCTTTGATTCTTTCACCCACACTCTGTGGCACTCTGCAGTCTTTTAATTAGAGACGGAGGAAACTTGCAGTGGTATATTTGGGTAGGTACGGCGTGTTGGAAGTCACAATGAAAGCGGCAGCATTGTCCATTTTCCCATTATTTATTCGTGTTATTTGTCTCAGATCGATCACTCTCGTGTTTTTGCTTTCCGAGAAATCTGTTTCCATTGCAACACAGCAGATGAATATGCACTTCATTTTCACTATATTAACAGTGTCAGAGTCATTAATTTTTTCCGATTTTGTTTTTAGTTCCAGCTGGGATGATGCACTACTTTCAAAGTAGAAGGATACCGTTTCGTAGTCGTAAAAATTTAAGCATATTATTAAGCCCTTCTAAACCTTGATTCCTATAAGAGGGGTACACTCTGAAACGTCATTACAAGAATAAGAAGTCCACTTTGGTTAACGAATAGAGCCCGTTTCCTAATTTTATTCAGGCCATGAGGAGGGCAAGCCTTCCTCGACTTTTTGTCATGCTGAGTGGCTTGAGACGTTTATAAATGTTGTAGGAACTATAATGCACCATGAGCGATCAGGGAAAACAAGGATTGCCAAGAGAGAGCCCAATTTGTCTGGGAGGGCCTTATAAACTGTTGAAAGAAAATTAAACACTTACAGCCACGCTTAAGATGTCATTTATTGGGTAGCACCAGTTTCAGCGCTTCAGTACACCATCTTCAGGCCTTAGCGGAAGCTGAAGGAACCATCACGATCCATATATACGATGCATTAGTTATCAACATAACTGGTTTACGCAGACTACATGTAACTGTGATATCGTCTCTCCAGCCATAGTGACAGATCGAAATTGGGAGAAGGTTGATAATGTCAGAGGTTGCTAGAGGCTCATGTATATAAGAATGTTTCAGAACAATAAAACTATAGCGAAATGTGGGAAAAATTGCAGAGTATCATCACCTTGGCCAAGGAGTAGGACTTTTACTCTCAACATACATAAATATAAACCATTGCGCATAAACAGGCGTAGGGATCAACAGCTATAATACATCTGGTGGTAACTGTCCAGAGCGACCTACAGAACAATGATCACATAAGCTAGTTGTACGAAAACGAGAGGCCATACTTAGACTCTTTGGAAAAACCCTAAGGAAATGTAACTCATCCATGGAAGAAGTGAGCTATACTCGTCGCTAATTGTTTAGTACTTCTAGAGTGGGGATGGAGGGATAAAAAGAGCCGGCCGGTGTGCCCGAGCGGTTCTAGGCGCTTCAGTCTGGAACTGTGCGACCGCTACGGTCGCAGGTTCGAATCCTGCCTCGGGCATGGATGTGTGTGATGTCCTTAGGTTAGTTAGGTTTAAGTAGTTCTAAGTTCTAGGGGACTGTTGACCTCAGATGTTAAGTCCCATAGCGCTCAGAGCCATTTTTTTTTTTTTTTTTTTTGAACAATAAGACTCTCACAGTTAAAGCTTTTGGCCGTTAAGACCTTCGTCAACAACAGACCACACACACACACACACACACACACACACACACACACACACACACACACACACACATATGCAAACGCAACTCACAAAACGCAACTCACACACACGACTGCAGTCTAAGACAACTGAAACTACACTGCATTGTGGTTTCAGTTGCATTAGACTGCAGTAGTGTGTGTGAGCTGCGTTTGCGTGATCTCCGCTGTATGGTGAGTAGCAACTTTCCTTATCATGTGTGTGTGTGTGTATGCCAGTGTGCACTCAATCACGCTTCACAAAACGTTGCACATAGTTGTAAAACAAACAACACAGCAATCGCGCCATTCGGGATGGAAACACGATTGAATGGCGAATGGTCCCCACCACTAGACTCCGTGAAACGTCAATCACAAAGTAATTTTAATCCGAGTCTACAACTTCAGTAGACCAGCCATAATATAAATTCATATAGTACATTTATCATTAATTGCACTTAATGTAAATTATACGAAAATTAAAGAAAGATTACTGACCATATACATTTAGATTGAAATATAAGTGAATTATTAGTTTTAATTTCTGAAACATTTCTCAATTTACACGCTGCATATTATTTAAATCATCTAATCGAGTTTCTGTTTGACCCAATAATATGAATAATATTACATTACTGTGAACTGTTTACTCACTGCCACTTGATAACTGATATCAACTAATTCATATTCCTTTAATGGAAGTCGTACTTTATGTAAAAACTGCATGCATATATCAGTGACAAGGATGACCTCAATATGAAGTCTGAAGAGGAAAGTAAGAGGACTTCAGCAGATACTTCATGAAATTGTCACAAGGCGCAATAAAATATGCCTCTGTTATACATGCATAGATCAGCGCCAGTACAAGTGCAAGAGAAGACTTGAATAATGGCAGATAAGCCCTTTTATAATTTCCGTTAAGACCTGAAAAAGGCAGACTGTGGATAGCGATTTCAAAATTTGTGCACATTACTCTTTCAAAGGCATCGATATCAATGATTCTTCCTAAGCAATTTCCGATTATTTACTTAATACTACGCAGGTTGGAAGTGTACTTCGTTGTCCACACTTCCTGCGGTGACCTGTTTGCGTTTGGCGCTCTACGCTGGGATCAGGAAATGGCTAGATCAAGATGATGAAGTATAGTTTTAACTGAAACACTATTTATTAATGAAGAATCTAACTTCCATTCTTACATATACAAAAATATCCACTGACTATTACTGCGTCCAATTATTTTAAATTATCGAAGTTGAGAGAAGCTACATTTGCGTCTTCATTAGACCATGGCATACTACGAAGCAGCGCGTTTGGTCTCTTTTGTTTCGAGTGCTTTCTCAAAGGCGTTGTTGGCATCAGGGAAAAAAATGATTTCTAGCTCCACCCCTTATGATAATATATGTTGACTGAGAGTAATGGTCGTTGCTTTCACAAAACAATAAGTAATGTATCCTTGTAATTGGCCACTGTGCACAAAGACAACCCTGACATAGTGCAGTTAACCAATTGCATATGCAAGAGATTACATTTTTTTTTAAATTTGCTGAAAAAATTAAGGGGTCTAGGAATCTAAGGCTGGGATTAAGGGTTGTTTATTTGCTGTAATGACTGACATAAACCACAATGAAATCAATAGAGAGCAAGGTTCTATGAAACCCAAATCACATTACAAAATATGGAGAAGTACCAAAAAGTGTGGAAGACTCTGTAAGGTGGCAGACTGAATGAATGTCAGTTTTGCATCTTACATGAGAGATTTTATATGTCGTAATAAGTAGATGAGTATGTCACCTAACATACTTCAGCGATAATGAGCAGATTTGCCTATTAAAATGAACAGTATGTAATGCAGGGGAATGACCTCGATGGGACAGTATTCACACATCGAACCCAAATCCTGCATGTAAATGAGCAAAAAGGGAAAAAAATGCTGTAGGAAACGTTTTAGTCTGGGGTAGATGCGAGTTGTGCCGTCACAGCCCGAGTAAAATGTGTAAGTAGGCTGTTTAGGTTCTTATATTGGCAACGCCACCGCCACGTAGCGCTCAGTATGAAAATCACTGGCTGTGCTGTGTGCAGTCTGTGGCTGGGTGGCATTGTTGGAATTTGCTATTGTAGTGTTGGGCAGTTGGCTGTTAACAGCGCGTAGCGTTGCGCAGTTGGAGGTGAGCCGCCAGCAGTGGTGAATGTGGGGAGAGAGATGGCGGAGTTTTGGGAGCGGATGATCTGGACGTGTGTCCATCAGAGACAGTAAATTTGTAAGACTGGACGTCTTACTTTTGAACATTATTAAGGTAAATACATTGTTTGTTCTTTATCAAAATCTTTCATTTGCTAACTATGCCTATCAGTAGTTAGTGACTTCAGTAATTAGTATCTTTTATTCAGCTGGCAGTATTGGCGCTCGCTGTATTGCAGTAGTTTAAGTAACGAAGATTTTTGTGAGGTAAGTGATTCATGAAAAGTATAGGATATTGTTAGTCAGGGCCATTCTTCTGTAGGGATTATTAAAAGTCAGATTGCGTTGCGCTAAAGATATTGTGTGTCAGTTTAAGCACAGTCATTTATAATATTTCTAATGGGACGTTTCAAATGGTTCAAATGGCTCTGAGCACTATGGGACCCAACTTCTGAGCTCATCAGTCCCCTAGAACTTAGAACTACTTAAACCTAACTAACCTAGGGACATCACACACATCCATGCCCGAGGCAGGATTCGAACCTGCGACGGTAGCGGTCTCGCGGTACCAGACAGTAGCGCCTAGAACCGCACGCCCACTTCGGCCGGCCCGAGTACAACGGAACATTTTTAAAAAGGGGTTGGTGACCCGTGGCGAAAGGGACAATGAACACACTGGGCGATACATCATGGAGAATAGGTAGCGGGCCAGCACTTCTTGCTACGGAAAAATTCTTTAGAAAACTGCATTGGGGAATTTCCAGATGGATACAAATAGACCAACGAGGCAGCTGATCACGTGAAACGCCTTTGATGCGCTCGTGATGTACACGTGTAATTTTTAGGCGTCAGGAGTGGGCACAAAATGTCCTATTGGCTGAAGTAAACTTGTAAGGAGAAAAAGGGTTGATGTTGCGACGCAGTTTAAAGTTAGGCCCTTCGCGATTCATAGAGGTAGTTCCCACAAGATGAAAGGAACGCCCCCATTGGTCTGAAAAAGCCGTGATGTGAAGCACAAAAGGACACAGGTGGGGGACCGTTTGCTACAAAAGACACAAGACTGAAAAATTTGGGGACTCTCCTCTGAACCAGCGTCAAGTGTAGAACAGGGTGCATCACGCTCTGTACAACGCCAAAACAGGAATTTTGTTTGAACACTGTTCTCACTTCGGCTGACATTCAGCTGGAAATTAGTTGAAGAGTCGTTGAGCTCCAACAAATGGTTCAAATGGCTCTGAGCACTATGGGACTTAACATCTACGGTCATCAGTCCCCTAGAACTTAGAACTACTTAAACCTAACTAACATAAGGACATCACAGACATCCATGCCCGAGGCAGGATTCGAACCTGCCACCGTAGCAGTCGCGCGGTTCCGGACTGAGCGCCTAGAACCGCTAGACCACCGCGGCCGGCGAGCTCCAACAGCGGAGAAATGAAACAGCCACGTAGTTACCTGTTCTTGCGGGAACTGAGAGGGCATAGTAGTCTACACGCTGCTCCATCTATGAACGTGTATATCGTCATATTTCCAGATTAGGGATGAGTGCATGTTTTCTCGCCTAACGAGAAACATAGGACAGTTTCTGCTGATAAAATCAGTAAAGATTTTGATTAGCTTTTTTTATAGGATTTTCAGAGGGCGAGAGCAGCCCTGCAACCAACAGCTCATCACAGCTAAGGTAATCTTTTGCTCATCTCACAAAAACTAACTACCCTCCATAGACTTGATTTTCATCCGAAATAGTACCGAACTCAGAACCGGAAGCAGATGATTTGTTGTAATGTTGACCAAGTTCAGATTGTAGAGACCCTTGTATTTAAATTTGATATTGTTGTGTTCAGTGTAATTTCGGCTAAACAGGACGTAATGCGTTATCTTGACAACTGTCCTAAAATTATCATGTCACAAACCACGTACATTCGTGTAATTCTTTGACAATAATTCGGAAATTAAACATATTGTGTATAGCTATACACCAATGTGCTGTGTCCTAGAATAACGGTCCACTCCTAACCCCAGTCACTGATTCTAGAGACGCTAATGCACTCACAGGGTGTTTTTGCTGATGTCTGACAAACGTGAAAAGGTGTGGAGTGTCAGAACCCTATGGAGTAAGTTCAACATGATCTTCTTGTCTGTACAACCTGCAATTAACGTTACAACATGAAGGCACAAAACATAACCACATTAGGAAAAACCAGTTGCAAAGCAAAGTAAGTAACTAACGAGTTGCAGAGATTATGGATGGCACTACCGCAACTGCGTCACTTACATTACAGCAACAGACAACAGGCCAAGAGCAAAATGTCCAGAATTTGTGTTCACAGTCCTCAACTCTGTAATTACGAGAAAACTCTATATGCTGTTGCCAATGTGACAGGCGAGAATTGTTGCTTAATTCATGAAAAAACAGGAGGAAAGCACAGGCAACATCACTCTTTTTGGGTACAAGTCTCATATTTTTAAACGTGAAGTTCATGATGTTTCAACCGTATGCAATAACACCATCCAGAGTGAAACAGTCCTATGGCTGAATCAAATTTTTAATGGAACTGACTGCCCCATACTGGTTGGACAGTGTTGCAATGTCTGGGTCTCTGATGCACACGCAGAAAGGAATAATTGTCCTACTCAGTTGTCCTCTTGAGACTAGTGGGCCAGTCACGGTGTTCATTACAGTGGCTTGCGAGTCCCTGCCTGGCACTCAGCAGCCATGGAGTGTGTTGCTTGCAAACTTCTGCGAAACTGACCGTATCCCGAGAGGAGACCATCATAACCTAACGAGACTCACAGATTGTCTTCTGCGATAGATTACATACAGACAATTCCTATAACGTACCAACCCAGTGGGCAAGCTTAAAATTGCCGTTTCATGTACACTGCTCTAGTATACTCTCTGAAATAATTGTGAAATAGCTTTGAAAAATCAATGAATATATCATAGTGGTGTATGTGCACACTAAAAAAAGAATAATAATAAAAACTTCCAAGAATGCTGAACACTTATGTCACATAGGTTGGGCAGCCTAGACTCAACTCCTAAAAGCCTTGCAGGAGAAAATTTATCTCACTAATCCTTAATTAAATCATACGTAATGGATATGGTACCACAACTTTATACATAGATTTTTTGTGTCAGGAAGAATCTCTGTTCCATTTGAAAGTTTACTAGATTAATTCTTGGCCTGGTAAACAGTGCAACCTTTCCACAACGAACATCGTCTTCACAGACGCGAAATTAAAATTATCTTGAAACTTCCTGGCAGATTAAAACTGTGTGCCGGACCGAGACTCGAACTCGGGACCGTTGCCTTTCGCCTTCCACCTTGCCTTTTAATCTGCCAGGAAGTATCATATCAGCGCACACTCCACTGCAGAGTGAAAATCTCATTCTGGAAACATCCCCCAAGCTGTGGCTAAGCCATGTCTCCGTGATATTTCAGGAGTACTAGTACTTCTTTCAGGAGTACTAGTCCTGCAAGGTTTTCGCAGGAGAGCTTCTGTAAAGTTTGGAAGGTAGGAGACGAGGTACTGCCGAAAGTAAAGCTGTGAGGACGGGGCGTGAGTCGTGCTTGGGTAGCTCAGTTGGTAGAGCACTTGCTCACGAAAGGCAAAGGTCCCGACTTCGAGTCTCGGTCCGTCACACAGTTTTAATCTGCCAGGAAGTTTCATATCAGCGCACACTCCGCTGCAGAGTGAAAATCTCATTCTAAAATTCTCTTATCTCACATAGCGTGTGTACAACACGAAATATACTCAAAACAGTTCTACTTAGCATCTACTTTCCTTCTTCAGAATTAAAAAGTAATGCTCTTTACAGCGATTGATACGAGTATTTCTTAAGTTAGAAAACGTCAGTTGTTTCTTAAGCTAGCAAATGTTTGTTTATTAATGAGATTGAGAAAAATGATACACCACACGAATTTCTTAAATGGAGCTAGTGATTATGAGCCTATGAGCTGTAAGTTACGTTAGTAAATAGTCGCTACTGCCACGGTGCTATGAAGAAAAATTTGTGTGTGTGAAATATCATTTATATTTCTTGTAGTTATCTAAATGAAAATGAAATAAAGCACATTCGTGGGTGCATTTAAAGAAATGAATTGTCATGTGCACGTTGTACGTAGGAACACTTGCAATGCTAGAGCTGTCACACGCAGTGACTCTTCAAGTGAAGAGTGGCTACGGGTCCGCTGATCGTGGTTCTTGTCGATACCTGAAGTTTTATGGGCTGTTCACGGAGCAGACAGGCGTACGGCGGTCCCCCTGAACACCAAAGCACACGCCGGGTCTTAGGCCGAGCAGTCCCGTACATAGGACAGTGGGCCCTGCTGTACCTGCTACTAGGCAAACTTCTTCTGCCTCATCGTAACTCTTCTGTCTCTGAAACATGGGTAACTTCAGGGAGCAAATTTGGCTTCTTCATACAACATCAGCCGCGTGGATTAGCCAAGCGGTCTAGGGCGCTGCAGTCATGGACTGTGCAGCTGATCCCGGAGGAGGTTCGAGCCCTCCCTCGGGCATGGGTGTGTGTGTTTGTCTTTAGGATAATTTAGGTTAAGTAGTGTGTAAGCTCAGGGACTGATGACCTTATCAGTTAAGTCCCATAAGATTTCACACACATTTGAACATTTGATTCAACTGTCATTTGAACATCATACAACATCAGCACAACACGTTATAGCCCTGTCGCTACTTTTTTCAAGAATGAGAATGCACAGCTGTGACGAAGTTAATGAAAGACTTTAACTCTGGTTAGTCCACCACATTTTGGTGCAGATAAATTCACGGTTACTAAACCACAAGTTTTTTCGAATCCTGATTGAAAAATCTCGCTTACTAAGAAATCTCACTGCTCTCATAAGTTTTACGTTTAACATAATTATTATTGGTACTGAAGCATAGGTCTGCCCATATGGCGATCAAAGTGAAATGTGTGTTATTCATAAGTTCCCAGAAGACGGTATAAATTCAGATTAGCATCTTCTAGCCGCACAAGCTGATGAACTACAGAAATGACACAGAGGACTGTAAAATCCATAACATAGTCCAGATTGCTCAGTACTCTTCTGGCAAAAACTGGCACCTTCCAAATTCTACAACCAACTCAGCAAGTAGGCAGGGAAGATTTTGCAGCTGTCTGTAAACTAAAAACTTTTTAACAACATATGTACTGCATCCTATGACAGAACAGAAACGAAATACAAAAATCCTCCTGGTTCCACGTGTAAAAGGTCACCTTTTGTGACACACTACGGTTGCCCCATTCTTCAGAACTCTACGATAATGGGCTGAAATGGTTTTCCCCAAAGACAATGCACTATAGCACTAGAAAACTTGTATCACAGAACGTATGTACTCGACACTAAGAAGTAAAAGAATGGGGCTAGGCACCATAAGAAAGCAAATTTTATATGGTCGGTATTGTACGTTGTTACCTACAATAGCTATAATAATGTTCTGGGGATCCACCTATGATTTCTCAGTGCTGTTCAGTCCGAAATATTTGCAAAACCGGCATAATGCTTTTGCAAAAAAAAAAAAAAAAAAAAAAAAAATATGGCTCTGAGCACTATGGGACTTAACTTCTGAGGTCATCAGTCCCCTAGAACTTAGAAATACTTAAAATTAAGTAACCTAAGGACATCACACACATCCATGCCCGAGGTAGGATTCGAACCTGTGACCGTAGCTGTCGCACGGTTCCAGTCTGTAGCGCCCAGAACCGCTCGGACACCCAGGTCGGCTAATGCTTTTGCAGTAAGCAATTATCACACCATACAGTTCTGTGCTCTGCAGACGTGAAAGAGTAATTTCCGTGTTGCGTCTAACTCTGACACCATATACATCTATTTATTCTCTGTATGCCTGTGAAGACCGCATGCAGATGTAAAAAAGTATAATGACCACAAATCAAATCCCTACCCAGATTGTACAAAAGCCTTAACGTTGATCACTAACAAGAATTTATAGGTACGCATCGTCTCAAATAACTTACATAACAATCACAAGCTACAGAATACATACTAAAACCAAGACAAATCCGAAACAGTAGTTAGTGAAGCATGTTCGCCAAGTTATGGAACTGGGCTTTTTGTTTCAATTATTTTCATCTTCCTCTTTCCAGTTTTATTGATGTTCATTGTATGAAAAAAAAGGACGGGTGTTACAACAGGCGAAGGGCATGAAAGGTAGGTAATGGTTGATAAGTGAGTGAGGCGGTGTTGTATCCTATTTCCATATTTCCAGCGTTATTTAGCTTGTACATTTAGTAAACTGTGAAGAAAAACAGGATGAAATAGCATTAAAGTTCAGAGAGACTAAATAAAATCTTTTGTGCTTTGCCGATGGCTTTGTAATTCCGTCAAAGTCAGCAAAGTACTTGAAAGAGCAACTGAACGGGATGCAAAGTGGCTTGAAAGCAGTGTATAAGTTTCATACAATAAAAGAAAAACAAGAGAAATGGAATACAGTCGACTTAAATCAGGTGATGATGAGAGAATTAGAGTACGAAACAAGACACTTAAAGTAGTAGATGAGGTTTTCTATTTGAGCAGCAAAATATATCATGATGACGAAGTACAGAAGATATAAAATGTAGAATGGCAATGGCAAGAAGAGCAATTTGCTAACAGTGAATACACATTTAAATGTTGGAAAACATTTCATGAAGGCATTTGTCTAAAGTGTAGCCTTGTATTTTAGTGAAATGCAGGTGATAATCAGTTAAGACAAGACGAAATTTGAAGTATTCGAAATGTGATTCTACAGAAATATTCTGAAGATTCGGTGGCTAAATCGCATAAGGGAAGAGAAATATGTACCACAGCCTGACTAGGGATCGGCTTACAGGACACATTCTGAGACATTAGGGGAACGTCAATTTAGCTTTGGAAGAGAGTGGGCGTGAGGGATAGAAATTGTAGACGGAGAAAAGCGACGAGGACAGTAAACAGATTCAAATGAATGTCGCTTGTTGTAGTTATTCGGAGATGAAGAGGCTTGCATGGGATAGAGCCGCGTGGAGAGCTGCATCAAACTGTTCCTCTGACCGAAGATCACAACAACAACAATAACAACAACAACGATGGACATAAGGCACAATGAAATTAACGAGCAGAAGAGTTTTGACAACTCAAGTAAAATTACAAAATGACGCTAACACAGTGGTGAGGGACAAATAGTGCGGAGGACTAAAAGAAGTAAACGCAACAAGATTTGCTCATGTGGGCAGTCGCGAGATCGACGTTAACGTTACAACAACAAGCCACATATTACAACCAAACTAGGAAACACAAGTTCGGTGACAAAGTAAGCAAGTTAAGAGCTCCAGTGAATATGCTTGCATTGCTGTAAGTGCAACACTTACACTTCCCTAAACAGCTAGCGTGAGCTGATCAGCACTAGACAGCGGCCCTCTGTGGCGCGCCCCGAAGTAGAATGCCAAGAATCTGAGTTCACAGCCACCAATTTTCTATTCTATTTCTTTTAAATAAAAGAAACCTCTGCATGGAGGGGATGAATCCATGCTGTTGTCAATGTAACAGGTGAAAAGTTGCTAAATTCCAGAATGAGATTTTCACTCTGCAGCGGAGTGTGCGCTGATATGAAACTTCCTGGCAGATTAAAACTGTGTGCCCGACCGAGACTCGAACTCGGGACCTTTGCCTTTCGCGGGCAAGTGCTCTACCATCTGAGCTACCGAAGCACGACTCACGCCCGGTACTCAAAGCTTTACTTCTGCCAGTACCTCGTCTCCTACCTTCCAAGTTTTACAGAAGCTCTCCTGCGAACCTTGCAGAACTAACACTCCTGAAAGAAAGGATATTGCGGAGACATGGCTTAGCCACAGCCTGGGGGATGTTTCCAGAATGAGATTTCCACTCTGCGGCGGGGTGTGCGCTGATATGAAACTTCCTGGCAGATTAAAACTGTGTGCCCGACCGAGACTCGAACTCGGGACCTTTGCCGTTCGTGGGCAAGTGCTCTACCATCTGAGCTACCGAAGCACGACTCACGCCCGGTACTCACAGCTTCACTTCTGCCAGTACCTCGTCTCATACCTTCCAAACTTTACAGAAGCTCTCCTGCGAAACTTGCAGAACTAGCACTCCTGAAAGAAAGGATATTGCGGAGACATTGCTTAGCCATAGCCTGGGGGATGTTTCCAGAATGAGATTTTCACTCTGCAGCGGAGTGTGCGCTGATATGAAACTTCCTGCAGATTAAAACTCTGTGCCCGACCGAGACTCGAACTCGGGACCTTTGCCTTTCGCGGGCAAGTACTCTACCATCTGAGCTACCGAAGCACGACTAACGCCCGGTACTCACAGCTTTACTTCTGCCAGTACCTCGTCTCCTTCCTTCCAAACTTTACAGAAGCTCTCCTGCGAAACTTGCAGAACTAGCACTCCTGAAAGAAAGGATATTGCGGAGACATGGCTTAGTCACAGCCTGGGGGAAGTTTCCAGAATGAGATTTTCACTCTGCTTCGATAGCTCAGATGGTAGAGCACTTGCTCGCGAAAGGCAAAGGTCCCGAGTTCGAGTCTCGGTCGGGCACACAGTTTTAATCTGCCAGGAAGTTTCATATCAGCGCACACTCCGCTGCAGAGTGAAAATCTCATTCTGGAATTTAGCAACTTTTCACCTGTTACATTGACAACAGCATGGATTCATCCCCTCCATGCTCTGCCGCCAATTTTATTGCACGACGCAGCCGGCCGCGGGTGCAACAGAACCCATGTGGACGGCTGGAAAGAACTGTTTCAAGCTTCATAATACGTATTTATGTGTGACGTGTGTTATGCATTTCTTGTACGTGAATGTGAATCTGCACATGAACTTTCCTAATCCTCCTCACGCCTTTCCGTTATGCGTGGCAAAGTCTTAGTTGGGAAGTAGTTCAGTAGAATAGTAGTGTCAACCTCACTCCTGGGTAGGGGATCAGAGAGACATCACAGGCAGGTAAAAGTCAAAGACGTTCGAGTGTCACAAGATTTGAGGTGGAGAGGTTGGTCACGGCCAGGTGGTTCGACCACCTCCTGCACAGGGGCCCAGGAAGACCTCCGGGTGCCCGCCATATTCGAAGGGTGTTATAGAAGACGGGTAAGTGAGCAGACGTGCCCTCAGTGCGTCTGTCTCAATGTTCAAGCATGGAAGAGAGGTATTTGAATATTTGTATTAATTCTTTTATTTCCAGCTTCGAATTGTGTAAGGAAATGAATGTTCTTGTTTAATTTCGGAAATTTGACCCCCTGTGTTAATGTATTTGGACCCAGTTTGCCCGTTATCCTCCTCACATAGTGGATGTCCCATGTAAAACATTGGCAGACTTTGGTGGTATGCATTTGGCCAACGCAATTCCGTCTTGCCCGTAGAAACGTGCGTGCAGATTAGTATATAATATACCCGGGCTATAAGTTGTAAAATTGTAATATCTGTAAACTGGAACAATTGCTGCAATCGCTGTAAAGTCGAGTGATGATGTTTAAAATAAATAGGTAACCAATTGTCATCAATCTTTAACATACCTTAAAAATCACAACGAAGTCAAGTTAAAGAAATTCATTTAAAATAAAATATGTAGAATGCAGGGACACTCACATCAGCGTGTGAGCCGTCCAGCCCCTTGCCTAGTATCGTACAGAAACCGCACGCTCTCTAGGTAGCGCTCTCAAGCTCCCCTCCCCAGTTTCAGTTTTCCGTTGCGCAATTTTCATTCAGGGCTTGACGACATCAACTTTCATCTGGCGTCCCTAGGCAGGAGGTTTGACGGTAATCTTTCAATCTGTCGCCCTTGATGCACCAGAGTTGCCTTGTTATTGGTTTTGGATAAATACATTTTGCAAAGCTCGTGAACAGTTTACAGACGTAGCCGTTTCGAAAATGTTTCCACCCTTTACCCCCAAACAAAGATCAAGCCCTTTTGCACGTCATATTTATCGCTCCATTTCTGCATTAAGACAACGACTGTACTGTTTTCCGTGTACCTCTAACACTTTATGATTGGACCGGTTAGTATTAAATGTAGTTCGTTGTCACATAGACCCTTAACCCGAAACATCGGTCTCTCAGAGCCTGGAGCGGTCTATACTACAGATCTTGTGTCGACAAACACAGTACTTCAATGGTAAAAATATTTGCCAATGGGAACGTTCTGAGCCTGTTAGAACGAGAAGAACACCAGTGCACAACATTCTGAAAGGAGGAATGCCTGGCCTAATAGCCAAAAGACGAAGTGTTGGACAAAGTCCTATTAAATCTCAAATATGGGAGAATTTATTTGATGATGACATGATAGATGAAATATTTTTACATACAAACGTGAAACTGAATACAATAAGGGCAAAGCTATCGGAAACAACTAATACGTTCAGTTATAGAGATATTGACAACGTTGAAATCAAAGCCTTCATAGGCCTTCTAATGACGACATCAAAATTCAAATCGTCTCATGAAGATATGTTGTCTCTATTGTAAAAGGATACGACCGGTCGTCTTATATTTGTGGTGACAATGTCGGCAAAGCGCTTTGAAATACTTCTAAGCAGCATGAGACTTGACGATGCGACTATCAGAGACGAAAGAAAGAAGTCAGATCACAATGCTGCAATATCAAATATTTTTGAGAAATTTATTTTCAATTCTCAGTAATTACACTGTGTAAAAGGCAACGTTACAATGGATGAAATGTTAGTACCATTCAGGGAAAAATGTTCGTTCCGCGTTTATATACTTGGCAAACCAGCCAAATACGGCAAAAAAATTATGTGCCTTCGCAGACTCTGGAAGCGCTTACTTCTTCAGTGCCTACATATATTCAGGGAAAGATAGTGATGTATGTGGCCTCACAGAAGAAGAGAAAAAGATTACCAAACCAACTCAGACTGTTTTACGTCCGTGCAAACCAATAGAATGAAGTATCAGAAACATTACCTCTGACAACTGGTTTAGATCTAGAGAACTCATTCGTGAGCAGAGAAAGACAGCACTAACATACGTAGGAACAGTCAGGAAGATCAAACGTGGAATTCCCCAAGAGTTTTTGGCTGATAAATGTAGGCCAGTTAGGTCAGAATTATATGGATTCTGTGAGAATACAACATATTGTGTTGGCAGAAGAGCCAACACCGTGTTGCTAGAGGAGGCCGAAATGCACGCTTTTAAGCTCACGAACGCTGGCGTGAGGTCTGGAAAATGACAATGTAATTAATATTGCCAATAAGGTACGTTGCTGCTGGAATACTTAACTTTAATCCATAATTGGTGTACATCGCTCTTGACCGTACAGGTTTTACAATCTCAATATTAACTGGTAATGGCGCCTTGCTAGGTCGTAGCAAATGACGTAGCTGAAGGCTATGCTAACTATCGTCTCGGCAAATGAGAGCGTATTGGTCAGTGTAGCTTCGCTAGCAAAGTCGGCTGTACAACTAGGGCGAGTGCTAGGACGTCTCTCTAGACCTGCCGTGTGGCGGCGCTCGGTCTGCAATCACTGACAGTGGCGACACGCGGGTCCGACGTATACTAGCGGACCGCGGCCGATTTAAAGGCTACCACCTAGCAAGTGTGGTGTCTGGCGGTGACACCACACAACACTAGTTTCATTTGTTCCTGAGAGAAACAAGGCAGTAATTGTTGTGTCTACAATGCATCATTCCAAAGAAAATGGTATCATAAAAAATAAGCCAGAAATTATTTGTTACTACAATGCAACGAAATCTGGGCTAGATTTGCTCGATATAAAATGTGCCAATTATTCGTCAAACAGACGTACAAGGCGCTGGCCAATGGCAGTCTTTTACATATTTGTTAACATCAGTTGCGTGAACAGTTTTGTTCTGTATTTGTGCTACAGAGGGAACCCCATGCTAACTCGTCTCAAATTCAGCAAACGTCTGATAGAGCCACATCTAAGGAGATGCCTGGAAATTCAAAATTTATCTAGAAATATCAAGGAAATGATCCACAAAGTTCTGGGAGACATTCAGCAATCAAGCGAAGGCATACCAAGTGATAGAATGGACAAAGGGAAGACTTTTATGAAGTGCCCTGCGTCCAAGAAGAGGAAAAACACGTATAAGTGCATCAAATTTGGTCACCCACTTTTCCTGGAATGCAGCAGAAAGATGTGTGTCTACTGTGCAAAAGAGATATTATTTAATATTTCAGTTCATTTGATTATTATCTTTTTTACCGTTTTCTGGGATAACAATGATGAAAATCATATGGAATCTGACACTAAATGACTGCACGTACTTGCGATATTTCGTGTTTATTTTATATAATTTAAACAACAAAGGTGTTTATATGGGCTGAAAAGTAATAAATTTACTTACAACATGAATTAACTGACTATTTACTTGATTTCTGTCAACTTATGGGGAGTTCTGTGATATAAAATATTAGGTGGTCTGAGAGACCGCATGTTTCTAGTTATGTACATTTCAGAGACGTTTCGGGTTAAGGATTAAAAGGGAAATTTTGTCTTAGCGGCACGTTCCTTTCACAAAATCTATTGGGTTCTACAGAATTTTGTTTTCCGAGAAGGAGTAAATTACTTAAAATATAAAATTGAGATTACAGCAGTGTAGATGAGGTGTATATGTCTTAAGTGAGCACTTTCGAGTTAATGAGTAATCCACAGAAGGGTGCAGAGGTAGCGGGAAATTTGCGAGGCAGAGAGAGCAGAGTGTCGCTCTAGTAGGAGCAGGGTGACCGGCGCAGCTGGCGGTAACTGCGTTAGCAGCGGCGCTCCACTTGCTGATTAAGCGGACGGGCCGACATCGCAGGGCGGCGCGCCGGCCCTTCTGGTCAGCTGCGCAGGCATCCGCCTGCCCCGGGACCGCGTTCCCGATATTTCGCTTTAACGTGTCAACTGGCGTGCAAAATAAGTACGTTTTTACTTCACATGGAATATGCAGAAGAAATTCGTACAGTCATCAATACAAGCAATATACGTTATTCAGGTGCACAAATCTACCAACACTAAATCACGTGAGTTATCTCTTACATGGACATGTACCGTTGAATGTTTCCTAACAGCCACGTAAAATAAGAATTTCAGTAGTATCGCGTTAAAATATTGCTCTCGGTTCCACTGAAATTGCTTGTAATTGGTGGTATACCCTGAAGTTTTTCACGCATTGCAGAGTTAACAGACGTTGGCTGTAGGCAGTAATTGACACACTGGGAATGGATCCAGTACTTGAAGCATATTTCCGTATCCACGCCATGTTAATTTTACACCGAACGTTTGTCCCAAACGCGGGAAGGCTATTGAAAGTACAAAAATGAAATTTCTGCCCGATGGTAAGTACCTACCGCGAATTATACTGAACGTAAAATGTTCTGCTTGTTTCCAAAAAATTATAGAAAACGAAAGTATTCAAAATTTTGACACATTTTTCATCAGTTATAATTTTATTTAGAAGAAAAAAGTAGAAAACTTTATATCATTTGAGGTTCCATAGTTGAAGATGTTTCTTTTCTAGAGGCACAGTAAATTTCATTCTGGGAAACCACTTTTAATGAGAATGTGCTGAGTTCGAACACTTCAAGATGCTTAAAAACAGCCTGATGGCATACGTTTTGTCTTCTTCTCGCTGTAGCGTATCCTCCAGCTTTATTTCGCAACACCTGCATTTTTGGCATTCCTGTCACAGATATTTCAGCATCTTGTTCGATACAGTTTTCACAATGGCAAAGACCTGAGGCCATATTCTCCTCAGGAACAATCCCTAAGTTTTGTAATATTCAACACTTAGTAATATTTCCTCAGTTTTAGGTGAGACGAAGACCATTCCTTCGGCCGGAAATGTTATGGCGACTGTCTTTCGGTATTCGCAAGGGATAATTCTCATCGACTATCTGGAAAAGGGTAAAAATATTGCAGGTGCATATTATTCATCGTTATTGGACCGTTTGAAAACCGAGCTGCAAGAAAAACGCCGGTGATTGGACCGCAAAAAAGTCCTTTTCCATCACGACAATGCACCTGCACTCACCTCAACAGTTGTGGTCGCAAAATAAATGGAAAAAGGATTCCAACTCGTTTCACATCCCCTCTGTTCTCTAGACTTGGCTCCCTCTGACGACTATTTGTTCCCCAATTTGAAGAAATGGCTGGCGGGAGAAAGATTTTATTCAAACGAGGAGGTGCTTGCAGCAGCTAATAGCTATTTGGCAGACTTGGACAGTTCCTTTTATTCGGAAGGGATCAACAAATTAGAACAGCGTTGGACGAAGTGTATAAGTCTAAAAGGAGACTATGTAGAAAAAGAAAAAAAGGTTTACCCCAAAACATAAGTAGTTTTTATTTTTGCAAAGACTTTTCAAACGCCCCTCGTAACTCAGGCCTGGCTAAATCTCTAAATAGGATCTGGAAGGCTATGCTTATACGAATAAGACTGTCCTGTCAGTTTGGCCCTGTTAAACTCGCACCATGATGTGTCATCTTTCGGGAAAAACATGGAGTTTCATCTGCGGAAGATTTATGAACAAATATTGCCCACACATCATTCTCCATAACCTCTAGACTGCGCTTATTTCTTCTGTTTGTCTGTCCATAATATCACTGGAGATTTTATACTCCCTTAGGCTTCATCTTCAGTGAGAGTTAAGTAAAACTGGAATCACCAAGAACACAACAACGCAAACACGCAGATTTGAGCAACTACAGGAACAAACTCTCAAACACGAAACACGTGTGAAAGGGCTGAGCATCGTAATGGTAGTGCTATAAGTTAGGTACACATTTCTGGATATAATAAAGAAAAAAAATAAGATAAGTGATAAGAAAAGGCTGGACGTTAAGCCTTACTGTCAAGGGAAAATCCAGGTTCACAGACTAAACACCCAATGTTACATGAAATAAATGTGCTAAAACCAATTTTTCAGGAAAATCCTTTGGAGGGTGTATGAACAACAAAGATTGAAATTCCATCAGAAATTCGTATTTGTTTGAACCACTGCGATGTACTTAGACGTCGTCAACAGGTAGTTGCTGTAGTAGTAATTGAAATTGCTAGTTCAGCAATTTTCACACCTGTCAGCACCTGATTTCTCTGGAAGTGGAACTGTTACATTCTTCTTCAAGTCTGAGGGTATTTAGCCCGTCTCATACATTTTGCTCACCAGACTGAAGAGTTTTCTCATGGCTGGCTCGCTCAAGGATATTAGTAGCTCTAACGGAAAGTTGTCTTCTCCTGTGGCCGGCCATGTTTCGACATAGATAGTTCAGAGCTTTATCAAATTCTTCACCCAGTATCATATCTCCCATCTCATCTTCATCTACGTCCTCTTTATTTCCATAATATTGACCTCAAGTACATCGCCTTGTATAGATAATCTACGAGGGTTAGAACTTTAATAGTGGCAACTATTTATTTCCAGCTCGTACAAAATATATACGTGTTTCCAAGTTTTACTGACCTCCAAAGTAGTCACCAGCATTGTGTATAACCCGTATCCAGCGATGTGGAAGTCGTAGGATACTCTTAGCAGTGCCAGTTGTGTTGACAGTTCGAGCGGCGTGGTCTATTGCAAACGAATTTGTAGCAGTTCTGAAGCGAATGCCGTGAAGTGTTTCCTTCAGTTTGGAAATCGAATTGATCTCACGAGGGATTATGTCAGGGGAGTGCAGTAGGTAGTATAGCACTTAGTAGCCCCATCAGTCAAACAAATCAGTAACAGCTTGTACTGTACGTGCTTGAGCTTTGTCCTGGAAAATGATGGTCAGGTCCTGCAGAAATTGTCACCACTTCTGTCTCTAAGCTGGTCATAGGATGTGTTCCAAAAATGAACAGCATAGAGACAGAAGTGATGACACTTTCTACAGGAACTGACCATAATTTTGCATTACAATGCTCAAGCACGTACAGTGCAAGCTGTTACTAATTTGTTTGACTGATGGGGATGCGAAACGCTATACCACCTACTGCACTCCGCTGACTTAACCCCTCGTGAGATCAACTCGATTTCTAAACTGAAGGAAACACTTCACGGCAATCACTTCAGAAATGCTACTAATTCGTCAGACAATAGACTGCACCGCCCGAGCTGTCAACACAACTGGAGCTGCTAAGAGTATCCTACGACTTCCACATCACTGGCAACGGGTTATACACAAGGCTGGTGACTACTTTGAAGGTCAGTAAAACATTGAAACACGTATCTATTTTGTACGAGCTGTAAATAAATACACTCATGCTCATAAATTAAGGATAATGCTGATAGATGGTGAAACAACGCTCTGGTGGACGGTTTGCGGGTTTAAATCACCTCGCGGTGTGACCATGCGGTGCATCTGATCTGCGGTCGTCGCACGGTGGCGCTGGCAGCAGCCCACACACGCAGAGGTGTGTTGGTGCATGTCAGAGTACGGTGCAGCGAGTAAGTGTGCAGACGTTTTCAGACATGCTAATGGTAATTGTGTGCTGAAAATGGCCCAAAAAACACATATTGATGACGTTATGAGGGGTAGAATACTAGGGCGACTGGAGGCTGGTCATACACAGCAGGTCATAGCACGGGCCCTCCGTGTGCCACAAAATGTGATCAAGATTATGGCAACGATTCCAGCAGACAGAAAACGTGTCCAGGCGCTACAGCACGGGACGTCCACTGTATACAACACCACAAGAAGACCGATATCTCTCCAGCAGTGCCCACAATCGGCCACGGAGTACTGCAGGTAATCTTGCGCGGGACCATACCACAGCCACTGGAACAGCAGTCTCCAGACACACAGTCTACAGACAACTGAACAGACATGGTTTATTTGCCCGGAGACCTGAAAGGTGCATGCCACTGACCCCTGGTCGCAGGAGAGCCCGTAAAGCCTGGTGTCAAGAACACAGCGCATGGTCATTGGAACAGTGGTCCCAGGTTATGTTCACGGACGAGTCCAGGTATAGTCTGAACAGTGATTCTCGCCGGGTTTTCATCTAGCGTGAACCAGGAACCAGATACCAACCCCTTAATGTCATTGAAAGGGACCTGTATGGAGGTCGTGGTTTGACGGTATGGGGAGGGATTATGATTGGTGCACTTACACCCCTGTATGTCTTTGACAGAGGAACTCTAACAGAACTTACAGATCTGTGTCGTGTGTGGCCGGCCGATGTGGCCGCGCGGTTAAAGGCGCTACAGTCTGGAACCGCACGACCGCTACGGTCGCAGGTTCGAATCCTGCCTCGGGCATGGATGTGTGTGATGTCCTTACGTTAGTTAGGTTTAAGTAGTTCTAAGTTCTAGGGGACTTATGACCACAGCAGTTGAGTCCCATAGTGCTCAGAGCCATTTGAACCATTTTTTTGTCGTGTGTGTTTCCTATGTGACTAGTGTTGTTAGTGTCACGTTTTGTGGCACCACATTCTACAATTATCCTTAATTTATGAATGAGTGTAGTTGCCACTATTAAAGTTCCAACCCTCGTATATAATCCTTCCACCTTTCAGCTTTCCCCTCTTTGTTTAGCACTGGTTTTCCATCTGAGCTCCTGATATTCATATGTTCATTAAATCAGCTGATGCTGAGAAAATTAGATTAGGAGATGAAACACTTAAAGTAGCAGAAGAGGTTTGTTATTTGATAGCAAAATAACTGTTTATGGTCAAAGTAGAGAGGATATAAAATGCAGATTGGCAATGGCAAGAAAGGCATATCTGAAGAAGAGAAATTTGTTTACAACGAGTATATATTTAAGTGTTAGGAAGCCTTTTCTGAAAGGATTCGTCTTGAATGTAGCTGTGTACGAAAGAGAGACATGGACGATAAACGGTTTAGACAGCAAGAGAATAGAATTTTTTGAAATGTGATGCTACAGGTGAGTACTGAAGGTTAGATGGGTAGATCATGTAACTAATGAGGAGGTACTGAACAGATTGGGAGAGAAAATAAGGTTGTGGCACAACCCGACTACAAGAAGGGATTATGAGACATCAAGAGATCACCAATTTCGTCCTGGTTGTAAGTGGCGGGGGTAAACCCGCACAGGAGGACCAAGAGATGAATACAGTAAACAGATTCAGACGGATGTAAGTTGCAGTATTTACTCGGAGATGAAGAGGCTTGCACAGGAGAGAGTATCATGGAGAGCTGCATCAAGCCAGTCTTCAGACTGAAGGCTACAGCAACAAGAGTATCACGTTCGTATGTGGAATACTGAAGTACTTATAAATGATGGGTTGTGTCTGAAGTTCTCTACTCCGATACTGCGATAATGGGTATCACAATAGGCGGTTCAGATGAAGAGGAATGAAAGTCTCTCAAACTGGAAATCACAGAACCTGGGCAGCAAAATATAAGTACAAGGAAGATAACTACAAAGAAACCATAGGTAACAGAAGAAATACCTCACTTGATCGATGAAAGAAGGAAATACAAGAATGTTCGGAAGATACACGTATACAGCAATGTAAGTCATAAACGAAATAAACAGAAAGTGCAGGGAAGCGAAGGCGAAATGGCTACATGCAAAATCTGAAGAAAATGAAAAAGAAATGTTCATCGTAAAGACTGTTTGCATACCTAACACTCGAAACAACCTTCCCTTAAATTGAAAGTAAAGTACAAGAGGAATTCCGCTATTATAAAAAAGAGAAGGGAGAGGATAGACGAAAAGAGTACATTGAAGGCCTCTCCAGGAAGGAGGAGTTACCCATCGACCTGATAGAACAATAAATCAGAGATAATGTGGAACACGTAGGGGATCCAGTAGAGCCAGAGTTTAACAGAGCTTTCTAACAGTTGCAACTAAATAAAGTGAAAGGCACATAAAGCACTCCTTTGCAATTTCCAAAAACATTCAAGGTACTTTGTAGATTTATGAGTCCTCCAGTCTTTCCAAAAAATTATAATCCGCATATTACCAAAAATCGCAAGGGCAAATTAATGCGAGAACTATGGAACAATCAGCTTAACAGCTTAGGCACTAGACGTTGTATTTGATAATGGAATCATGACCTAAGAAAAATCAAGATATTTTCATAGGGTTTGTAGACCTAGAAAAAGCGTTCGACAATTTAAAATGATACTAGATGTTCGAAATTCTCAGAGAAATGGATTTAAGATATAGAGAAAGACAGGTAATACGCAATATTAAGATATAAAAAGAGAAGGAACAAGAGTTGAAGATAAAGAGCAGACTGTTTAGTAAGAAGGAAGGTACATTAGGGTTCAACGTCCCATCGATAACGAAGTCATTAGAAACGAGTCGGCTTAGGAACGCCTACCACAGGAATAATACAGGCATGTAGTCTTTCGTCCCTGTTGTTCACTGTACACCTCGAAAACGAAATTATGGAAATAAAGGAGTGGTGTGGATTAAAATTCAGGGTGAAAGGATTTTTAGTGGTAAGTTCCGCTGTTCCTTCTCTGTCAAGGTAAGGAGGAGTTACTGGATTTATTAAATGGAAGGAACGGTCTAATAAGCAAACGCTATTGATTAACAATAAGGCAACTAAAGATGAAAACAGTGAACAGTGGCGTTAAGTGAGACTAGTGACAAACTTCACACCAAAATTGTGGAAAATGCGTAGACTCAGTTCAAGAATTCGGCTACCATGGGAGCAAAACAACACATGACGAACGTAGCAATGACATAAAAAGCAGACTAGCAAAACTGAAAGGGTAGTCCAGGTTAAAAGAAGTGTACTGGTATTGACGAAAAATTTTTTGAGAATGTACTTTTGGAGCACAGTATTATATGCGGGAAAATCAGAAAAGAAGAGAATCGAGAGGCTGATGTGCTGACATACAAGAATGTTGAAAATTAAGTGGACTGAAAAGGATCTTTGAAGAAGTTCTCTGCAGGATCGACAAGGGGAGTAATATGTGGAATACAAGAAGAAACTGTGGGATGACAGGTCATGTGTTAAGCCTTCGCCGAGCGGTTCTAGGCGCTTCAGTCTGGAACCGTGCGACCGCTACGGTCGCAGGTTCGAATCCTTCCTCGGGCATGCATGTGTGTGATGTCGTTAGGTTAGTAAGGTTTAATTATTTCTACGTTCTAGGGGACTGATGACCTCAGATGTTAAGGCCCATAGTGCTCAGAGCCATTTGAACCATTTTTGTTAACCCTTCAAGGAAGAACCTCCATGGTATCTGAGGCAGCTGTACATGGTAAGAAGTGTAGGGAAAGACAGAAATTGTACTGTATCCGACAAATTACAGGGGATATTCGATGTAGATGGTACTCTGAGATGAAAAGGTCGGCACAGGAGAGGAATTCGTCGTGAGCCCCGACAAACTAACCAAAAGAATGAGGGACAAACAATAAGAATAAAAATATAAAAAAAATATATTGGACAGCCAAGGAAGATGTGGTTGATATCCTATTATTTACCAAATGTGCACAATGTTGTTGCCACCATATCAGTGCAAATGTATGTACTTTCTGTAGCACCCGTGGATGAAGATAAGATGTAATCTGTATCTCCGAAATCTTCTTTTTTGTGGCAGAATTTAGTCATCATAACCAAGTTAGTTTCCGTCTATGTACTTAGATGACTCTTGCCATTCTACATTCCAGATCTCTCTGATTACTAATTTCGGTGTTATATTTTCACTTCTTCCTATTTCTATGCCATCGGTGTTTGCTAAAGTTATCGAGAGGGTTGTATATACAAGGTTACTGGAGCATTTAAATTCACATAATTTGCTGTCAAATGTACAGTTTGGTTTTAGAAATGGTTTAACAACTGAAAATGCTATAGTCTCTTTTCTCTGTGTGGTTTTGGACGGATTAAATAAAATGTTGCGATTGTTAGGTGTTTTCTTTGATTCAACGAAGGCTTTTGACTGTGTTGACCACAAAATATTACTGCAGAAGTTGGACCATTATGGAGTAAGGAGAGTAGCTTACAATTGGTTCGCCTCTTACTTTAAGAACAGAAAGGAGAAGGTAATGCTCCGCAATATTGAGAGTGGTAGTGATGTTCAGTCCCAATGGGGCACTGTTAAATGGGGCGTTCCCCAAGGGTCGGTACTGGGGCCACTGCTGTTTCTTATTTATATAAATGATATGCCTTCTAGTATTACAGGTGATTTAAAAATATTTCAGTATTTCTGTTTGCTGATGACACCAGCTTGGTAGTGAAGGATCTTGTTTGTAATATTGAAACACTATCAAATAATGTAGTTCATGAAATAAGTTCGTGGCTTGTGGAAAATAATTTGATGCTAAATCACAGTAAGACTCAGTTTTTACAGTTTCTAACTCACAATTCAATAAGAACTGATATTTTAATCAGACGGAATGGGCATATTATAAGCGAGACGGAACGGTTCAAGTTCCTAGGCGTTCGGATAGATAGTAAGCTGTTGTGGAAAGCCCATGTTCAGGATCTTGTTCAGAAACTAAATGCCGCTTTATTTACCGTTAGAACAGTATCTGAAATAAGTGACATTTCAACACGAAAAGTAGTCTACTTCGCATATTTTCATACGCTTATGTCATATGGTATTATTTTTTGGAGTAATTCTTCTGATTCAAAAAGGGTATTTTTGGCTCAAAAACGGGCTGTTCGAGCTATGTGTGGTGTAAGTTGGAAAACCTCTTGTCGACCCCTATTCAATAGTCTGGGAATTTTGACATTGCCCTCAAAGTATATATTTTCTTTAATGTCGTTTGTTGTTAGCAATATTAGCTTATTCCCAAGAGTTAGCAGCTTTCACTCAGTTAATACTAGGCAGAAATCAAATCTGCGTGTGGAATGCACTTCCTTGACTCTTGTGCAGAAAGGAGTGCAGTATTCTGCTGCATCCATTTTCAATAAGCTTCCACAAGAACTCAAAAATCTTAGCAGTAGCCCAAACACTTTTAAGTCTAAACTGAAGAGTTTCCTCATGGCTCACTCCTTCTATTCTGTCGAGGAGCTCCTGGAAGAGCTAAAAAATTAAGCAAATTCCAGTGTTACATTCTTGATTTTCTTTATTTAAACTAACGACTTGTCGCCTGAATATGTTTCTTATATTTCATTTTATCTGTTGCTACAATCTACAACTGAATATGTTTATAATATTTCATTTTATCTGTTTCTACAATCGTGTTATAATATCATGTATTGACTCGCTCCATGACCATGGAGACTTCTCCTTAATGTGGTCCCACGGAACAATAAATAAATAAATAAATAGAGGTATGTCCCTGTTTTGATTACCTTATCTACTGTTGCATATATAAAAAAGTTAGAGGAATCTACCTACTATCCAGCAGTAGGTGTGCCGCTTTGTGAAAAGAAGAGATAAATATGACATTTGAAATAATGTTCAAACAACACATAAAATGATTACACCAGATAATTACGATGCGTGAATATCTCAGTAAAATTATTTACGAAAAAAACCGCATAAAAGTATTGGCTTCAAGAATTAGAAAGAGAATCCTCTGTGGACAGTAGGTAATTACATTCTTTTGTCGAAGAAATGAAGTAAAATGGTTCAGCCGAAGGTACATTGTAAGATTTTTGTCATAACAATGATTGTCACAAATTTATTTCAAAGTTTTCCACAATTCGGAATAAACTAAGGTGAGACCTATTGCAATAATTTTTTCTGTTTTACTGACGTCTCCTTTACGTTCTTAGCTAACTTTCGAACTTAGGAAAGGACAATGAATGTTTTGTTTTATGAAATATTCACTTACCTGTAGTTCTAACTTACCATTAGATACACCAGATATCGTAGATACAAAGTGTGCTCTGTGATATTATTCGTAAGGATCCAACAGTTTCTACATTCAAAAATCGATACCAAATACTCTTTCCATAACTGATACATTGATTCAGTCTAAAATCTCTTTGTTTTTGTAAATTCAATTAAATGATAATGGAAATCGGTTTGAAGCACCACACTCTGGCATATGATTTCAAGTAATTCCCTTGACACTTTTAACTGCAGTCACCTTCAATATATTTACTCAAACGGATTTTAGCACATTGTAGTGAGCAATTTGTTAAACGCCATTGTAGAACTTAATTAAATTGTGACGGTTTTATTATGCTGTTCGACTTCAGATGCTAATTTCAATTCATTTAATTCATAAAGTACTAGAATTAGCACTTTAGTATATCACTGGCAGTTAATATAAATCATAATGATTAGGTTTGCCAACACCTCTAATGTACACACATCAAAAACACTTTTGCATCACTCTGGTTCCCAGAACTCCTAAAGAGAGACGTTGACTGTGGATATTGCATCACAGACAAAGTCGCTTTGACTGTTCAGATGTCACTAAACCCGCTCAAAGATGTTACCAACCATGTATGAGCAGCGCCTATTAGACGGAGGGAGTCCGACAACCGATCAGTTCCAGTCATTTCACCAGGAAGAAGGTACCCTGCTCGTGTTGTCTGTAGTTCAACCATGCCTAGACGGTCAATTACCGCTGTTCGATCATTCGATCATTGTTATTTTGTGCCAGGAAGGGCTCTCAACAAGGGAAGTGTCCAGGCGTCTTGGAGTGAACCAAAGCGATGTTGTTCGGATATGGAGGAGATACAGAGACAGGAACTGTCGATGACATGCCTCGCTCAGGCAACCCAAGGTCTACTACTGCAGTGGATGACCGCTACCTACGGATTATGGCTCGGAGGAACGCTGACAACAACGTCAACATGTTGGATAATGCTTTTAGTGCAGCCACAGGGCGTTGTGTTACTACTCAAACCGTTCACAATAGGCTGCATGATGCGCAATTTCACTCCCGATGTCCATGGCGAGGTCCATTTTTGCAACCATGACACCTCGCAGTGCGGTACAGATGGGCCCAGCAACATACCCAATGGACCGCTCGGGACTGGCATCACGTTCTCTTCACCGATGAGTGTCGCCTATGCCTTCAAGCAGAAAATCGTCGGAGACGTGTTTCGAGGCAACCTGGTGAGGCCGAACGCCTTAGACACACTGTCCAGCGAGTGCAGCAAGGTAGAGGTTCCCTGCTGTTTTAGGCTGGCATTATGTGGGGCCGACATACGCGTTTGGTGGTCATGGAAGGCACTGTAGCGGCTGTACGATACCCGAAAGTTCTCCTCTGATCGATAGTGCAACCAGCTATTTAACTGTTTACGAACTACCGTGGCCAGTCTTTCGCTGATCACAGGCTCCCTCAACTGCTGCAATGAAAACCCTTCTGCCATGGGTCTGGATACCAGAGCTTCTAGTTAAAGGATACAATAGAGATAAAAATTACCTAATGCGAAACACCAAACGCATCAGTGTGTTGCTCAATGCGAACCAACTACCATAAACAACCTTTCAATTTGCTCGAGTTGGTCTATAGCTAACTCTGTGATGTCTCGAAACAGATGCACCAGGGGATTATGTAATTTAACAAAGTCCCCGGCTAAGCCCTCGGAGCCGGCCGGAGTGGCCGTGCGGTTCTAGGCGCTACAGTCTGGAACCAAGTGACCTCTACGGTCGCAGGTTCGAATTCTGCCTCGGGCAAGGATGTGTGTGATGTCCTTAGGTTGGTTAGGTTAATTAGTTCTAAGTTCTAGGCGACTGATGACCTCAGAAATTAAGTCGCATAGTGCTCAGAGCCATTTGAACCATTTAACCCCTCGGAGGACATAAGGGCGTTATTCCCGGGCTTGCTAGCCCACCACCCGGAAAATTACAAATCCTGCTCCCCCGTCCTCTTCCCATCAAACTCTAAACATGTGACCTTAAACTGCAATTTATTAACCAAGGACCCCAATTCAGCAGTTGATTCCTTATCACAATCCTCTATCTTTAATGCCCTTAAATCAGATCTCCGGTTGATTAAATGTATGAACTGTGCCCGCACTCTGTCTGACTGACTGCCACTAGGTTGAGTGCCCTCTAAAAAGCCGATGTTGTCCTCAAGGCTCGTAACAGCCTTAAACAAAACCTCTATGGCTGCCTTTGTCTCACCCACTACATCCAGCGTGACGTCAACCGGCTGAATAACGGTAGTACACAAGCAGGCTGCTAAGTCCGGAACACTACTCTCAATAGGCTGGCGTCTTATCGCCAGCTCATAAGTGAAGTGGTCCTTCCTTAATAGGCCGATCCTGGAGCACTGCCTGACCGCCATTACAGAGGTGATCACCTAAAACAAACACAATACCAAAGGCAGAAATCGTACAACACTAACAGAGCTTAACAAATCAAACCAACAAATGAAATGACGATATTACAAGCGTAACCACGCTCTGTTACCAGTTGAAACCTGATAGTCAAAGGAAGGCAGGATTCGGTTACGATCGTGGACGGCGCCGTAATCAGTTACTATTGGTTGCCTTTTACTGTTACACACAATTTATTTTTAAACCAGTAATTTCAGGCTCAACAATAAATAAAAATACTACACATTATGAATGAAGGAATAAACAAACGTGCAAATAATAGTGTTTACAGTGAGTTACAATTTAGCAAATCACCATTAAATACAGATACGCCAGATAATGTTTTAAAAGCAAGCCACTGTGATCTGCGCAGAAGGCCTTACATGCCAGGAATGGCAATAAATTAATAATAGTTTAAAAATCGCTGCAACTTAAAAATTACGGGTATTGAAATATTAAGGGCAAGTCGCCAGAAACACAGCAGAAAACATCAGACGCCAGGAATGGCAGTATATAAGGTTTTAAGGCTTACTGCTAAAATACAAATACCAAATTAGAATTTTAAGGCAAATGATCACAATCATGGCTGAACGCCTTACACGCCAGGAGCGGCAATAATATAAAAATTTAGAAACCTGCTATGAAACAGCAAATATAACAGCAAAGGTTAATTAAAAAGAAACAAGGAACTGATCACCAAACAGGTGAAATAAGATGATGGTAAACTTTGTAACATAAACCTTAACATCCAATGAACACTACACTGCTAGATTTATTCCAGAAGGCGACCAGAACTATTAATTAAACATGTATAACCTTTAATGTAGGCACTGAAAGGTATTGTAATAGATAATATAATAATAAAACACAGGGACCCGTACATAAATCCCTTAAAGAGTACTGAGACAGATTATACCAGCAGAGGGCATGGACTGAAGGAGCGATACACCGAAGTACTGGAAATCAGACCCCTTTTTAGAACACACATGGCTTACAAGAACAAGGGGCCACAGACGGTGCTCCAGGAATCGACCTCTGAGACGGTCCGGCAACAAACACTTTCGCGAGCGATGAGATAGGCAGCCAAGAGTCGCATTCACTCCACAAGATGGTAACTGACTAGTGGCAGTCCAACGAATGACTAATGATAATCTTGCTGAAGCTACCTGACGTCCGATAAACCAAATGCAACAATGGAACAATACGCCAAAGCCGGAACCAGCGGTATGCACTACGTCCCCAGAATGCTGTGTTTAGAGCACCCAGAACGATAAAGGGATCACTACCACCAGAGTAGAAGAATCACAAAAGGCCCACCATCGAGAAAGCTGTGAAAACTACTCGTACAAGCCTTACCGGACAGCAGCGGCAAGGGGAGGAAACGTACACTGCCGTTACGTACCCTAACCGCCAGGGCAGGTAACTGGGGCGTTAGCGGCCACCAGGCAAGAAAAATTACCGATGGCTGACTTAACAAATTGTAACAAGTTGAAAACAGCAAATAATAATAAGAAGTCGAGGAAAGCTAATCACATCCGGCTTCCCCAAGCACTCCACCCGCTGCTCTTCGCCTCGGCGACACTATGAGCAGCAACACGAACCCAGGTCACTGAGAATCGCGAGATATCACAATGGTGAAGGTTTCTCTACTTAGATTGAAATGCACTCATCTTAAGGTTTGCTGGATCCAGCTTACGACGAGGTCGTACACCCTCGTGACCACAGCCCTTCCATCTGGCAGTCCATGCGTGCCGCCAACGGTCCCAGCGTGTTATGGCACTGCGCGGACCTGGCTCCTTCTGAGTCCCCAACCGAAATCGCACACTCACATGACCCGGAAAAACAACGACGTCGCCCCAAAGATAGGGAAACAGTTACTACATATCGATAACTGCCGCTGCTGCCACTAGCCGAGAGGACACCCTTGCGAAACCGAGTGGCGCCAGTCAGCACGAGAAAAAGTCAAATAATCACAACCACACCAACTAAACTATACCGTGTGGCCTCCAAGAGAGGGCGGAAACCTACAAACAGCACCAACGCGAGTCGCAGCACGGCTCAGTCAGCGTCTGTATTTCGCGACGTAAGTAGTAGAACAGACGAGACTGAGGAAGGTACCTGACAGTATTACTCAACAAGGCACGGGAAGTGCAGATATCAGAGAAATGAAACACTACTCATCATTAAGGGTAACTTCAATCAGTTTAATTGTGGCTTAGGAGAAGATAAATTTTACGAAAATAAAAATCATTGAAGCCTATAATTACACTTCAGCAGCTGATACACTCAATCATTCTATTTGGTATTAACTGAGCTCTCTGTTAAGATGCGAAATATCAGGACACATTACTTCAGGAAGTTGATTCCACAGTGAAAGGTAAGTCTACATTGATTTGAATTAATTAAAACACTCATGTGATAACAATGATTACACATGCTGGTCAGAAAAATACGAATTCAGATTTATAATCCTCAGATCAAATCGCCATGTAATTTTTATTTTGATAAGATTATGGTTATTGTTTTCATATTTCTAGCTCTACTGACCTCAAACTAATAGGTTTCGTAATTTCTTATAAACATAATTTGAATGAGTAAGAAATCAACACTCTCTGAGGGGCTAGTTTCTATACTATTAATCACTCAATTATCAAGTGAATTGGCCTTCAGTCTAAAATATTGACATAGTACACTGAGGTGACAGTAGTCATGGGATAACGATATGCACACATAGAGGTGGCTGCTATATCGTGTACACAAGATATAAAAAGGCAGTGCATTGGCGAAACTGTCATTTATACTCAGGTGGTTCATATTAAAAGGTTTCTAAAGTGATTATGGCCGTACGACAGGAATTAACAGCCTTTAAAAGCGGAATGGTATTTGGAGCTAGACGCATGGGACATTCCATTCCGGAAAACGCCAGGGAATTCAATATTCCGAGATCCAAGGAGTGAAGAGCATGTCGAGAATACTAAGTTTCAGGCATTACTTCTCAACAGGGACAACGCAGTGATCGACAGCCTTCGCTTGACGATTGAGAGCAGCTCCGTTTGCGTAGAGCGGCAGTACTAGCAGACGATCAACACCAATTGAAATAACCGCGGAAATCAATGTCGGACTATCCTTTAGGAGAGTGCGGCGGAACGTGGCGTTAGAGGGTTATGGTAGCAGACGACTCAGGTGAGTGCCATTGCTAAAAGCTTACTTGTTCGGACTGGGCCCTTTGGTCCAACTGATCCGATCACTGACTGGAAATGGTTATCTTCAGCTACTTGTAGACCATTTGCAACCATCCATTTACGTCATGTTACCAAAGAACGATGGAAGTTTTATGGGTGACAATGCACAATGTGATGGGCCACAATTGCTCGCGTTTGAAGAACATTCTGGACAATTCGACAATTCGAACAAATGTTTTGGCCGCCTAGGTCCCTACATGAATCGCATGAACCATTTATGGAACATAATCGAGGGGTCAGTTCGTGCCCCGGCAAGCCTTTCGCATTTATGTACGACTGTAGAAGCACATGGGCTCAATATTATTGCAAAGAACTTCCAATGACTTTCTGAGTACGTCTCACGTCGAGTTACTGCACTACGCAGTGGAAAAGGAAGTCCGACATGGTATTGAGAGATACCCCATGACCTTTGTGACCTCAGTGTAGGTGATATACGCACATCAAAAAAAGTTTTGCGTCACCTCGTTTCCGAGAGTTATGGAACCGGTACAGAAAACTGGAATAGAGATCAACATAAACATCATTTCCGCCCTTTACATTGCTCATGAAAACCACATAATGCATGTTGTACCACCATACAGCGAGACCTTCAGAGGTGGCGGTCGGTCCAGACTGCTGTACACACCTGTACCTCTAATACCCAGCAGCACGTCCTCTTGCATTGATGCATGCCTGTATTCATCGTGGCATACTATCCAAGACACTGTTGGTCCAGATTGTCCCACTCCTCAACGGCGAGTCGCATTAGATCCATCAGAGTGGTTGGTGGGTCACGTCGTCTATAAACAGCCCTTTTCAATATATCCCAGGCAAGTGCGATAGGGTTCATGTCTGGAGAACGTGCTGGCCACTATAGTCTACATATACATCTACATGGATACTCTGCAAATCACACTTAAGTGCTTGGCAGAGGGTTCATCGAACCACCTTCACAATTCTCTATTATTCCAATCTCGTATAGCGTGCGAAAGAACGAACACCTATATCTTTCCGTATTTTATCGTGATGATCGTTTCTCCCTATGTAGGTCGACGTCAACAAAATATTTTCGCATTCGGAGGAGAAAGTTGGTGATTGGGAATTTTGTGAGAAGAGTCCGTCACAACGAAAAACCGCCTTTCTTTTAATGATGTTCAGCCCAAATCCTGTATCATTTCTGTGACACTCTTTCTCATATTTCGCGATAATACAAAAGGTGCTGCCCTTCTTTGAACTTTTTCGATGTACTCCGTCACTCCTATCTGGTAAGGATCCCACACCACGCAGCAGTATTCTAAAAGAGGATGGACAAGCGTAATGTAGGCAGTCTTCTTAGTAGATCTGTTACATTTTCTAAGTGACCTGCCAATAAAACGCAGTCTTTGGCTAGCTTTCCCCACATAATTTTCTAAGTGTTCCTTTCAATTTAAGTATTTCCTAATTGTAATACCTAGGTATTTAGTTGAATTTATGGCTTTTAGATTAGACTGATACAGTTTAACGAATTACTTTTAGCACTCATGTGGGTGACCTCACATTTTTTGTTATTTAGAGTCAACTGCCAATTTTCGCACCATTCAGATATCTTTTAGAAATCGTTTTGAAAATTGTTGCCGGACGCTGTGGCCGATCGGTTCTAGGTGCTTCACTCTGGAACTGCCGCAGTTTCGAATCCAGCCTCGGGCATGGATGTGTGTGCTGTTCTTAGGTTAGTTAGGTTTAAGTAGTTCTACGTTCTAGGGGCTGATGACCTCTGATGTTAAGTCCCATAGTGTTCAGAGCCATTTGAACAATTTTTTTGCAATCTCTTTTGATCTTCTGATGACTTTATTCGTCGATAAACGACAGCGTCATCTGCAAGCTACCTAAGACGGCTGCTTAGATTGTCTCCTAAATCGTTTATACAGATAAGGAACAGCAAAGAGCCTATAACACTACCTTGGGGAACGCCAGAAATCATTTCTGTCTTACTCGATGACTTTCCGTCAGTTACTACGAACTGTGACCTCTCTGACAGAAAATCACAAATCCAGTCATATAACTGAGGCGATATTTCATAAGTACGCAATTGCACTACAAGCCGCTTGTGTGATACAGTGTCAAAAGCTTTCCGGAAATCCAGAAATACGGAATCGATCTGAAATCCCTTGTCAATAGCACTTAACACTTCATTTGAATAAAGAGTTGTGTTTCACAGCAACGATGTTTTCTAAACCCATGTTGATTGTGTGTCAATAGACAGTTTTCTTCGAGGTAATTCATAATGTTTGAACACAATATATGTTCCCAAATCGTGCTGCATATCGACGTTAACGATATGGGCCTGTAATTTAGTGGGTTACTCCTATTACCTTTCTTGAATATTGGTGTGGCCTGTGCAACTTTCCAGTCTGTGGGTACGAATATTTCGTCGAGCGAAAGGTTGTATATGATTGTTAAGTGTGGAGCTAATGAATCAGCGTTCTCCGAAAGGAACCTAACTGGTATACAGTCGTTATTCTGAAGGAAGTCCATCACAAGATGTGCACGATGGGGGAGCAAATTGTCGTCCATGAAGACGAATGCCTCGCCAATATGCTGCCGATATGGTTGCACTATCGGTCGAAGGGTGGCATTCACCTATCGCACAGCCGTTACGGTGCCTTCCATCACCACCAGCGGCGTATGTCGGCTCCACATAATGCCACCCCAAAACAGCAGGGAAGCTAAACCTTGCTGCACTCGCTGGACAGTGTGTCCAAGGCGTTCAGCCTCACCAGGTTGCCTCCAAACCCGTCTCCGACGATTGTTTGGTTGAAGGCATATTCGACACTCATCGGTGAAGAGAACATCATGACAATCCTGAGCGGTCCGTTCAGCACGTTGTTGGGCGCATCTGTACCGCGCTGTATGGTGTCATGGTTGCAGAAATGGACCTCGCCATGGACGTTGGGAGTGAAGTTGCGCATCATGCAGCCTATTGCGCACGGTTTGATTCGTAGCACAACCTCCTGTGGCTGCGCGAAAAGCATTATTCAACATGGTGACGTTGCTCTCAGGGTTCCTCCGAGCCAAAATCCGTAGGTAGCGGTCATCCACTGGAGTAGTAGCCCTTGGGTGGCCTGAGCGAGGCATGTCATCGACAGTTCCTGTCTCTGTTGTTTCTGCATGTCCTCCATGTCCGAACAACATCGCTTTGGTTCACTCCGAGACGCCTGGACACTTCCCTTGTTGAGAACCCTTCCTGGCTCAAAGTAACAATGATCGAACAATGTGGACGCGGTCGAACTGCGTTATTGACCGTCTAGGCATGGTTGAACTATAGACTAAACGAGCAGTGTATCTCCTTCCTGGTGGTATGACTGGAATTGATTGGCTGTCGGAACCCCTCTGTCTAATTGGCGCTGCTCATGCATGGTTGTTTACATGTTTGGGCGGGTTTAGTGTCATATCTGAACAGTCAAAGGGACTTTGTCTGTAATACGATATCCACAGTCAACGTCTATCTTCACTAGTTTTGGGACCGGGTTGATGCGAAACTTTTTTATGTGTGTATTTAGTGCTGGTGGTGCTCCGCATATTATAAGTCTTTGAAAACTGATGACACTAGCATGTCGTCCAATCAAAAATACACGACATGATTAGGTAAAAATTGCTATTAACACTATGTTATTTATTTTATTTATTTATTATTTTCCGTGGGCTGGCAGAATAGTGATTAGAAAATGTATAAAGAATGAAGAATTAATGTAACATCTAAAGGAGACAGTATGGGAGTACATATTACGTAACAGAGAAAACTTGTGAGGTATAGTGAGAGATTTTTTTTTCTGTGGGAAACTGAAGTTTCAGTTGCAACATAACCCTATTAAAAACGTTAACAACACATTCCACAATCGAATACATGTACAAGGACTATAGAATCAGAATTCTGAGACACCTCAACAACCGCCTACACGAAGTTCGCGATTTGACAACGCACGGTTAGACGTTAATGTGTTCTCTGAAAGCCATGTGTTCTTCTTACTGTCTACCCTTTTACCTACATCATTTATTTGTATATCTTTCACAAAAACACATGTGTAATCTGCAAAGAGAACAATTTTTTGTCATGTGTAGTGTTTAATGGCAGATCATTGTGATCTAAGAGAAAAAAAGACAACGAAGCACGAAGGAAATTATCCGAATGGGACGGAAATCGGTAGATGTGATGTACATGTAAACACAAACAAATCTTTACAGTTTCAGAAAAAAATAGATGTTTTATTCAAGAGAAAGAGCTTGTCTAATTGAGAAGGTCATTACCGCAGTGGTCCACCTCTTACCCTTATGCAAGCATTTATTCGGTTTGGCACTGATGGACAGACTTGTTGGATGTCCTGAGAGACACCTTGCCACGCTGAGCCGAATGTCGCGTTAGACCGTCAGAATCTACATCTACATCTACATCCATACTCCGCAAGCCACCTGACGGTGTGTGGCGGAGGGTACCTTCAGTACCTCTATCGGTTCTCCCTTCTATTCCAGTCTCGTATTGTTCGTGGAAAGAAGGATTGTCGGTATGCCTCTGTGTGGGCTCTAATCTCTCTGATTTTATCCTCATGGTCTCTTCGCGAGATATACGTAGGAGGGAGCAATATACTGCTTGACTCTTCGGTGAAGGTATGTTCTCGAAACTTTGACAAAAGCCCGTACCGAGCTACTGAGCGTCTCTCCTGCAGAGTCTTCCACTGGAGTTTATCTATCATCTCCGTAACGCTTTCGCGATTACTAAATGATCCTGTAACGAAGCGCGCTGCTCTCCGTTGGATCTTCTCTATGTCTTGTATCAACCCTATCTGGTACGGATCCCACACTGCTGAGCAGTATTCAAGCAGTGGGCGAACAAGCGTACTGTAACCTACTTCCTTTGTTTTCGGATTGCATTTCCTTAGGATTCTTCCAATGAATCTCAGTCTGGCATCTGCTTTACCGACAATCATCATTATATGATCATTCCATTTTAAATCACTCCTAATGCGTACTCCCAGATAAGTTATGGTATTAACTGCTTCCAGTTGCTGACCTGCTATTTTGTAGCTAAATGATAAAGGATCTATCTTTCTGTGTATTCGCAGCACATTACACTTGTCTACATTGAGATTCAGTTGCCATTCCCTGCACCATGCGTCAATTCGCTGCAGATCCTCCTGCATTTCAGTACAATTTTCCATTGTTACAACCTCTCGATACACCACAGCATCATCTGCAAAAAGCCTCAGTGAACTTCCGATGTCATCCACCAGGTCATTAATGTATATTGTGAATAGCAACGGTCCTATGACACTCCCCTGCGGCACACCTGAAATTACTATTACTTCTGAAGACTTCTCTCCATTGAGAATAACATGCTGCGTCCTGTTATCTAGGAACTCCTCAATCCAATCACACAATTGCTCTGATAGTCCATATGCTCTTACTTTGTTCATTAAACGACTGTGGGGAACTGTATCGAACGCCTTGCGGAAGTCCTAGCTGGCTGGACCGCCCTTCCCATACAGCTCCAAACGTTCTCATCTGCGTCGACCTTGCTGGCCAAGGTAGGGTTTGGCAAGAACGAAGACAAGCAGTAGAAATTCTCATTTGAGTGGGCTGGCTTTTTCTTGCTGAAATGTAACCGCAGGATGGCCTGCCATGAAGGGCAACAAAATGGGGCCTACAATACCGTCGACATACCGCTGTGAGGTAGGGGTGCCGTGGATGACAACCAAAGAGATCCTGCTATAAAATGAAATGGCGCTCCAGAGAATCATTCCTGGTTGTAGGGCCATATGGAGGGCTGCAGTCAAGATGGTATCCCACCGTTGTCCAGCGCATCACCAGACACTCTTCTCTGGTCGTCTGCGCTCAGTTCAAAGTAGGACTCTTCAATAATGAGAGCTAATATGTCGAGTGATTGCTACCCCAATCCTCCCAGCCGGGAAGTGGAGCATATAAGAGAAGACAAAGTTATCACGGGGAGCGAATGGATTTTAACTGTAACGTAGCCGCTTAGACTAATTGCTCATAAAATTTGTATTAATGATTTCTGTGCACATCTCTGATCCATAATTTTAAGTAAGTTTAACACAGAATTTAGATTTGTAATGATGTGGGGCTTTAAAGCTGTCAAGTACTTGTGAATCTTCATTGTAGATGACCATCAGCTCTTTATTTTTATGCTCAATGCTGCCGGTTTTGATCAGTAGACCATTACCAAACCTAATGGACAGCCAAAACCTTTAAAGTGTGCAAGTCACGATATGCTGACAAAATAAAAGTTATAGCATTAAATAACATAGAAATTACTGACGAAGCTAACAAGCTTGTGACTACAACATTTGAAGCAAACAACTTCGATGTAGGTAGAAAAACATAGCTTCTGTTACAATACATAACCTCCAAAAGAGACAAATATGTAGGAGACGCACACAAGACAATTATACATTTCAGACTGAAGAAAACTGTAACGGACTTACAGCAAAAGTTGTTTTAATAGGAACAGTCTAAGGTAAACTGTTACGAAATTTTGATAAAGATCGTAAGAGAGAGTCTCTAGCTGCAACATCGGTAACGTATACATTACACGTGCATATTGGATCTTTAGAGTATTTTGGGTACATAGATTTAATAACGACGTAAACAGTGAAGTAGCCTGAAATAAAATTAAATAAGAAAACATCGAATTAACCGTCTTTAAGATTGTCATAAAAAAGGAATATAAGGTAACTAGAGATTTTTAATGTGTCAATCAAACGAGCCTGTAAACAGTGTCATCATAACAAAGCTACATACAATGAAGGGATTTTGAATCACATCCATCTTTTAATAATGTAAATAGTCAGGTCGCTATTGGAAAACTTGTTAACACTATCGAAATAGGAAGCTTATAAAGGGATGGTTTTCATAAACAAATGTCAAAAATATATATTATAAAATATGGTATAATAACCTGTGATGACATATCTCATAAACAAAACGCGAATAAGGGGGTGGGCTAGCAGTTATAAGCATAACAGTTAGATACATCATTAAATGGAGATATGGGAAAGGGGGGATCTATGATTGAAACATTTAAGGATTAGGAATATATGTTATATAAACAAATATGAGCTTACAAAGGAGTATGAAATGTATTGAAACATAATGGTATGAGGGCTAGGGGGGCGTAAGACGAGGGTAAAGGAAGTGTTTGGGAGACATACAGGATGCACCTATTCAGTTGCTATAATATAAGATCATTAATTGCTCATTAACAACCAACAGCGAGGGCAGTGGATACAATTAGTAATAACAAGTTGTACACATATGGCACCATTAAGCCCGAAGTTTTTCAAAAGTTGTAGCAACCATAACAGACAGAAGGATACAATCAACTTTATCATCTGACGTACTTACTTAGCTAACTAATTACGAGAAAAAGGGGTTAATGATAGTGTACTAGAATATGATGTGCTTGTAATAACGTTTGTTAACATCTGATACTATACTCAAAAATTTTAGAAGTGTGTCATCACAGTTGCAACAAATATGTATGTGAAGAAAAAATTATTTTACGAAAACCAGTTTTAAAATAGGAAAGAAACACAGATCACATTTATAGAGTGGTGTCTTATAAGCTGTGTATTTATACACGTGCCACATGCAGTATAACTAATTATTCCAATAATACCTCTGAAATTGACTAAAACATTTATCTACTAACAAGAAGATTGTCAGCCAATTACATCAACTAGAAATTGTTAAAAGTGGGGTCTTAAGTTTCAGAATTTAACACAGAAGCCAGCATGGTTGTTTCTTGCCCAGTATATAATGGCCAACGTAAAATTCACTCACGACATTGTGTGACACCAAGGTCCATTATAAAACTGACCCCCGTTTGGAAGTAAGTGCGTTTGTAAACACTGTAACCAAATCGGATTGGCGCCACGTGGGAGCAACTATCTACGCCCCTACTACAAAAAACACAGACTCTGAAAACAAACCCTAGACCACCCAGACAGACCCAAGCTCGAGACCTGAGAAGTGTTGACACGCTAGAAAAAACTGACTACAATTTATAAGATACATGAACAGAACAGTCAGAATATACCACTCTCATTGTATATGAGCTTCAGTGGTTTGCAGCTGTTCACAACGTATTCGCTGCTAGAAATTCGGTTACACTCAAATAGACCTGCCAAGGTTAACGCTGAGAAGCTTGGTTTCAAACATCCATTGTGCAGCACGCTACGCCCAACTACAGAGCAGCTGAAAACAAATGGCGTTCAACAGGTACCGCCACAAACAGTCTCAGCGCTACCCCACTCATCTTTCCTCAGCAACACTCAGAGCTGTCACTCGGTAGCTACCAGCAACAGTTCGTAAACTACTTCGTCAGGCAACATTGGTGTTTCACAACTTACACCAGACAGATCTCTCTGACGCTCAGGGGGCACCACCGCTCAGAGCCAAAGAGCACAAACAGCTCGTAACAACGAAAATGTGTCGCGAAGCGCCCCACTTGCAATTTGATAATCATGACTGAAAACAAGTTATATTATTTCAGCGGATTATCTATGTACGAGTTCTTTTCCTAGCATTTTTTCACCCACTGTTTGAAAATGTTCTTCTTTGAGCAAGGCCTTTCCTGACACGATTTTACACTCTACTCGACCTGTACTAGTTCTTGAACGCTCACATACATTCGCCGTAGATACGACATTCCCATCCCGTTGCCGGCCGAAGTGGCCGAGCGGTTCCAGGCGCTACAGTCTGGAACCGCGCGACCGCTACGGTCGCAGGTTCCAATCTTTCCTCGGGCATGGATGTGTGTGATGTCCTTAGGTTAGCTAGATTTAAGTAGTTCTAAGTTCTAGGGGACTGATGACCACAGATTTTAAGTCCCATAGTGCTCAGAGCCATTTGAACCATTTTTTTTTTTTTTTTTTTTTTTTTTTCTTGAGCTCTCGAAACATTATCTCATCTTGAATTCCGCTGCCCACGATCTGACAATTTTCTCTTGTTTACGTTTGATCCTTAACTAAACGAGCAACATCAGATAAAAAGCAGGTAATTTGAAGCTCATGAGCTTATATTGCTTCGTTATTACTAGATAACTTTTTTTAAATAAAGCTTCATTAAATAATTTCATTTTCACTGCCAATATCTACAGTGTCTGCCGACACATTGAAATGACTTATTTTACACGCTTTCGGTGTCATTTTATCTTACCTGTCATTATTACGTGACTGTTCAGATACTATATCTGTTATAATCTGCGTAGTACTGGAAGTATCTTGTACACAGATTGAGTTTCTGCGAAGTATTTATGGTGAATAATCATCATAAGCTTCTCTTCGTTGAGAGTAGAGTACTGCTCTGTTCCTAAGGACTGCAATCTTTTATTGTTCAGCCCCTGTTTTAATAAATGTTAGCGATAAAGGAATAATGATATTTCCAACGCCAATAAAATTCGCCAACAGCCGTATACTGTAAGATATTTCATTTTATTCGGAAAGCAACCAGTTTCGGCATATCATTTTGCCGTCTTCTGGCCCCATACGCTTCTATCCAAATAAACGAACTTGTCGTATAGCGCCACAAATCACTGGATATCGTGAATTGCAATCGATGCTCTTGTTTCGTAGAAAGACGTGACAGCAACTGAAGCAAGTGTACAACTACTGGAATTCACAATATCCCGTAATTTATGGCACTATACGACAAGTTCGTTTGTTTGGATAGAAGCGTATGGGGCCTGAAGACGGCAAAATGAAATGCCGAAACTGGTTGGTTTTCGAATAAAGTAAAATATCTTAAAGTATATAGCTTTTGGGGAATTTTATTGACACTGAAAATTACTTACCAGCCGATGTACCCTAAAAGTGATGAACCAACAGAGATTGAAATAATGATATTCTGTTAGTCCTATTATATGGACAAGGGACTTCAGCTGATACTATATATGAGAGAAAGTGCTTCCACAGCTGGGTTCATCTTGAGGATGTCTTTATTGTATCACACGGCTAGTTTCGGCGGCACACTACTGCCATCCTCAGGCCCCACTACTGCCAAAAGAATATTATATTTCATTGGCCCATTTACTGTGGAATCCCTGTTAATAGCGCACTTGGGGTAGCTTTCGCCAGGAGTCTATACTCGACACCGTGTTGTCTTCAATGAAAATGATATGTGCTAGATAGGCTGTGGCTACATATTGCTCTACGCCACTTCGCAAACCTTGCCAAATACCATGGAAGTTGTGACTCGATATCACAAAACATGTCCTATCATCCGGTCACCTCTTCCTGTCAGTGTTATACATACATTGCTCTACTCTCTGATTCCGCGGATAACCTCCTCATTTATTATCAGTGTGCCTAATTTTCTACAGCCTTCTTTCATCTCAGACGCCCCTATCCTTTTCCTCGGTTTAGCCACTACTCATGATTCACGTCCGTACGATGCTGTGCTCCAAACGTAGAATCTTATAAATTTCTCTCTCAAGTTGAAGTCGATGTTTGACACTTATAGCCTTTCGTGGACAGGTACGTTCTCTTTCTCCGTGCTAGTCTACTTTCTATGAACTCTTTGCTTCCAAGGTAACTGCCTCACTTTGTCTACGTCGTGCTTCACAAGTTGGATGTTCAGTTTTTTGTTAGTCCTCATTGCCTACGTCTTTCTTCAATCTTTCTCAGTCCATAGTGTGCTCTCATTAGACTGTTCATTACATTCAAAATTCCATGCAATTCTTCCTCACATTCACTGGAGACAGCATTATTGTGAGCGATTCATGTAATTCATGAAGCTTATCCTGACTTCTTTTATTTCGATCATTGTTTCATGGATGTACAGACAGAATAGCAGGGTTGAAAAACTAGATATCTGTCTTACATCCTTTCCAGTCTGAGCACCACGCTCTTAGTCTTCCATCTTTCTTATTTCCCCTTGGTTTTTGTACACAGGGTCTATATGACCGGACTTTCTTTGCAACTTACAGCCATTTTCCTGAAGGTTTCGAATATGTTGCACCATTTCACATTGTCGAATGCTTTTCCTAGATTGACATACGTTATGAACGTGTCACGATTTATCTTAAGTCCTGCTTCCGTTTTCGACGGCAACGTCAGAACTACCTCTCTTGTACCTTTACTTTTCGTAAGGTCAAACTGATTGTCACCTGACAGATCCTGTATTTCCTTTCCCATTGTTCTATATATCTATCTACGTACATAATGCACAAGCCACTGTATGATGGAGGGCACCTTCTACCACTACTTGTCATTTCCCTTCGCGTTAAAATCGCAATCAGAGCGAGTGAGAGACGACTTCGTATAAGCCTCCGTTCGAGCCCTAACTTCTCTCATCTTCGTGACCCTTACACAAAATGTACGTTGGCAGTAGTGGAATCGCTCTACAGTCAGTTTGAAGTGCCGGTTTTCTAACTTTTCTCAATAGTGTTCAGCGCAAAGAACGAGGTCCTTCCCTCTAGGAATTCCTACTTGCGTTCCAGTATCATCTCCATAATACTCGTGTGTTTATCTAACCTACCGGTAACAAATTTAGCAGTCTGCTCCTGAATTGTTTTGGTACCTTCCTTTCATACGACGTGGTGGAAATCCCAAAAACTCGAGCAGTGCTCGATAATGGGTCACACTAATGCTCTAAAAGCGTCTCCTTTACAGATAGACCACACTTTTCTAAGATTCTGCCAATAAACCAAAGTCCTTACGTACTTTTGCCACTTCATACCGTTTTGCAACGTTATGCCTGAATATTTAATCGACATAACTGTCAAGCAGTACACTACTAATGCTGTATGTGAACATAATGGGATTTTTTCTGCTATTCATCTGCATTATCTTACATTTTTCTACATTTAGAGCAAGTTTCCATTCATCACATCAACTGCAAGGACTCAAAGATGACACCTTCTCGTACACCACAGCACCATCAGCAAACAAACGCAGTTTGCTACTGACTCTGTACTTAAGATCGTTTATGTATAACGAGAACAAGCGCGGTCATATCGCCCTTCCCTGTGGCACTCCTTCTATGATGAACGCTCACTGTCAAGGTCCACGGACTGGGTTCTGTTATTTACGAAGTCTTGAAGCTACTCACATACATAGGAACCTATTTCGTATGCTCGTACTTACTTTAACAGTCTGTAGTTTCGCACGAAAGAAGCTTCCAAAACCCGTACTGATTTGTGGACAGAAGCTCATCCGTCTCAAGGAAATTTATAGTATTCGAACTGAGAAAAGGCTCAAAAATTCTACAGCCAACAGATGGTAAGGACATGGGTCTGTGATACTGCGGGTCCATTCTTTTACCCTTCCCATTTACAGAAGTCCCTCGCGCTTTCTTCCAGTCGCTTACTACTTTGCCCTGGGTGAAAGTTTTGTAATAAATACAAGCTAGGTAAGGACCCAGGGCCGTAGAATACTCTCCGTAAAACCGAATTGGCATCCTATCTGACCTGGCGACTTATTATTCTTCTTTGTACATCCATATTTAAACTGGATGAAGGTTGGACACAGTTGGTATAAATTTTTATTAAAAATGAATTTCCTCCAGCTGTACTTAAGATTTTTTATTTCCTTCGCTACTAGTTTCGACGTTGCGTCAACGCCATCTGCCATCTTCAGGCCCGTACACTTTGATGAAATCAGTTGCGTGTGGCTCAGTCTAGAAGTCCGCGGTGAGATCAACACGTGCTCCACATGCATGGCGGGCAGTAGCTAGTTACAGCTTGGCTGACTGAGGTATTAAGCTGATTGTGCGATATTTGTCGAACGTATCTGCCCTTGCTATTTCGAGCTTATGTATAATATTTGTTCTAAGCGTTGCTCCTTGCTCCATTGATATTAGAGACTTTGAAGGAGTGTTGACTGCCACTGGAAATTGACATAAGTTAATCTGTAGAGAGGTGACAAGTGCGAGAATTATCGCACAGTCAGCTTATCAGCTCATGCATCTAAGTATCTGACAATAAAAACATATATAAGAATGGGAAAGAAAATTGAGGACGTGTTGATGACGATCAGTCTGGCTTTAGTAAAGGTAAAGGTATCAGAGAGCCCGTTCTGACTTTGCTGGTGGTAATGGAAGCAAGACTAAAGAAAAATAAAGAGAAGTTCATAGGATGTGTCGGCCAGTAGAAAGCATTCGGCAATGTAAAACGGTTGCAAGATATTCGAAATTCTGAAAATGATAGGATAAGCTTTAGCGAAGGACACGTAATATACATTATACACAAAGCCAAGAGGGAACTATAAGAGTAGAAGAGCGAGAACTACTACTGCTCAATCTATACACGGGATAAGCAATGACGGAAATAAAAGAAATGTCCAAGAGTGGAATTAAAATTCAAAGTGAAAGTATATCAGTAATACGATTCGCTGATGACATTGCTATCCTCCCTGTCAGTGGAGAAGAATTCCAGGATCCGCTGAACAGAATAAGCAATCTAATGATTACAGAAGATGGACTGAGAGTACATCGAAGGAAGACGAAAGTAATGAGAAGTAGCAGAAATGAGAACAGTGAGAAACTTGACATAGGACTGATGGGCTCGAAATACACTCCTGGAAATTGAAATAAGAACACCGTGAATTCATTGTCCCAGGAAGGAGCAACTTTATTGACACATTCCTGGGGTCAGATACATCACATGATCACACTGACAGAACCACAGGCACATAGACACAGGCAATAGAGCATGCACAATGTCGGCACTAGTACAGTGTATATCCACCTTTCGCAGCAATGCAGGCTGCTATTCTCCCATGGAGACGATCGTAGAGATGCTGGATGTAGTCCTGTGGAACGGCTTGCCATGCCATTTCCACCTGGCGCCTCAGTTGGACCAGCGTTCGTGCTGGACGTGCAGACCGCGTGAGACGATGCTTCATCCAGTCCCAAACATGCTCAATGGGGGACAGATCCGGAGATCTTGCTGGCCAGGGTAGTTGACTTACACCTTCTAGAGCACGTTGGGTGGCACGGGATACATGCGGACGTGCATTGTCCTGTTGGAACAGCAAGTTCCCTTGCCGGTCTAGGAATGGTAGAACGATGGGTTCAATGACGGTTTGGATGTACCGTGCACTATTCAGTGTCCCCTCGACGATCACCAGTGGTGTACGGCCAGTGTAGGAGATCGCTCCCCACACCATGATGCCGGGTGTTGGCCCTGTGTGCCTCGGTCGTATGCAGTCCTGATTGTGGCGCTCACCTGCACGGCGCCAAACACGCATACGACCATCATTGGCACCAAGGCAGAAGCGACTCTCATCGCTGAAGACGACACGTCTCCATTCGTCCCTCCATTCACGCCTGTCGCGACACCACTGGAGGCGGGCTGCACGATGTTGGGGCGTGAGCGGAAGACGGCCTAACTGTGTGCGGGACCGTAGCCCAGCTTCATGGAGACGGTTGCGAATGGTCCTCGCCGATACGCCAGGAGCAACAGTGTCCCTAATTTGCTGGAAGTGGCGGTGCGGTCCCCTACGGCACTGCGTAGGATCCTACGGTCTTGGCGTGCATCCGTGCGTCGCTGCGGTCCGGTCCCAGGTCGACGGGCACGTGCACCTTCCGCCGACCACTGGCGACAACATCGATGTACTGTGGAGACCTCACGCCCCACGTGTTGAGCAATTCGGCGGTACGTCCACCCGGCCTCCCGCATGCCCACTATACGCCCTCGCTCAAAGTCCGTCAACTGCACATACGGTTCACGTCCACGCTGTCGCGGCATGCTACCAGTGTTATAGACTGCGATGGAGCTCCGTATGCCACGGCAAACTGGCTGACACTGACGGCGGCGGTGCACAAATGCTGCGCAGCTAGCGCCATTCGACGGCCAACACCGCGGTTCCTGGTGTGTCCGCTGTGCCGTGCGTGTGATCATTGTTTGTACAGCCCTCTCGCAGTGTCCTGAGCAAGTATGGTGGGTCTGACACACCGGTGTCAATGTGTTCTTTTTTCCATTTCCAGGAGTGTAGATGATGTTTAGGAATTCTTTTACCCAGGCAACAAAATAACCCATGATGGACGGAGCAAGGAGGACATGAAAAGCGGACTAGCACTGGCAGAAATGGAATTCCTGACCAAGAGAAGTCTACTAATATTAAACATTGACCTTAATTTCAGGAAGAAATATCTGACAATGCACGTTTGAAGCACAGCACTTCATGGTAGTGAAACATGTACTGTGGGAAAATCAGAATAGAAGATATTCGTTTGAGATATGGTGCTACAGAAGAATGTTGAAAAGTATGGCTGGTCGGTGTGGCCGAGCGGTTCTAGGTGCTACAGTCTGGAACCGCGTGACCGCTACAGTCGCAGGTTCGAATCCTGCCTCGGACATGGATGTGTGTGATGTCCTTAGGTTACTTAGTTCAAGTAGTTCTAAGTTCTAGGGGACTCATGACCACAGAAGTTAAGTCCCATAGTGCTCAGGGCCATTTTTTTTTTGAGTATTATGTGGGCTGATAAGTAAGCAATGACAAGGTTCTCTGAAGAATCGGCGAGGAAACGAATGTATGGAAACTACTGACAAGAAGAAGGACAGGACAGTAGGACATCTGTTAAGACATCACATAATAACTTGCATGGTACCAGAGCGAAATGTAGAGGATAAAAACTGTAGAGGGAAACAGAGATTGGAATAAATCCAGCAAATATTGGACGGCGTAGGTTGCAAGTGCCGCTCAGAGATGAAGAGGTTGGCACAGGAGAGGAATTTGTGGCGGGTCGCAGTCAGATGAGTCATGACTCAAACAAACAAAACAAAAATTGGGAGATATGGACGTTTGAATAGTCGTCAAAAAGGAGAGGCTCATTCCTTCTGCTAATGTGTTCTAGGTCTCTGGGGCATGATGCAGGGAATAAATGTATCCGCACCCTGTGGATGCTCCCCGCCAGCGCACTGCCGCTACCTGAGCCACACAGTCTGGGCTGTGCTATCGGTCTGTGGCGAATCAGCAGGCGGTCCGCACAGCGGCGGGACTTTCCGGCCATTGTGCAGCGGGCGGCCGCGCCACGCTGGCTGCCTGCCTGCCGTTGCAACCCCGGCTCCTCAGTTACCCGGCAGCTCTGTAGCTGGCGAAGAAATCCATTACGGCGCTCTCAGTCGCTTCGCCGCTGTTGCTTCATCCATTTCAGTCCATTTTGCCCACAAAAGGGATCTCTTTGCCGCTGTACCCACACTTCTCACGCGCCTTTGGCCAGACTGCCTCCCCCACCCGCTCCCCCCTGCCCGTCCCACGTAGCTCGAACGGTATCCACCCTCCCCCTTACTTCACCCCACCTCCCTCGACCCCTTTCTCCCACGCCCACCTTGGCCTGCTCCCAACTCCCATCCCCGTCGCTTCCACCTTCACTAGCGAGCTGCGTCTGATCCATCAGCAGGGCAAACCCTGCCTTTGAAATATTCAATATTCCTTTCCGCAGCGTTCGACGCGACTGGTGTAAATATTTCAGATTTTTATCTGCGGCTTAAGGGCGCGCCGTGCGACCCTCGAAGTAAGGAGGATTAATCGTAAATTTGAACGTCCCGCAAGTGGAAGTATCGAACTGAAGAACACTTCCCTGTGGGGCGGAGCGTACCTCCCTTGCGGTATCAGTGCTGCCGGAGAAGCCATGGATAATTCATTGCCTCTTAAAGAGGAAGATGCAGGCCTCACCGGGCCACACCGTGGCGAACTGAAGTTAGTACCACTCTTCTGAAACGCGTACCTTCGACTTGGTAGTAGACGTTCACATGTCTACAGATGGTCCCCAAAATTTCTACATGAACTTCTAGCGATTTTATATTGTGTTGTTTCATCTGAAGTAAGTCTTCAAACGTTACTAAGTATGATAGTATTGTCAACTGTAGAAGTCTGTAATGTGCAGTAACTGATTATGTGAATAGCGGCCTGGGAACGATAAACAGAAGAACACAGCCATTCAGTAGAAAGAAAAAGAGGGAGAGAGGGAGTGACGGAGAGGGGGGGGGGGAAGAATTCAATCGAGATAACTCCAAACGTTAGTCAAATATAGTCAAATATGTTAACGGTGTAAGTGAGCTATACTGTAGTGAAAAATCAATATCCAATCCATAAACGGAAAAAGTCAATAAAGTTAGATACAACATCATTTTCAGAGGAAATACAGGTGCATGGCAAATGCATTCTCAGTGAAAACAGGATACCGAAACTGCAACAGGAATTTTCGCTGTGTGACAAAAAACATCACTGTACGTCACAGAGCACTTAAAAAGCTAAATGTTTATTCAACAAAGGTGTACGATAAAGACAATCCGAAGGGAAGCGATCGTGGTGAATAATTCACTTAGTCTGCAAATTGATGAATTGGTCACAGTTGAAGGAACTTTAATGCAGAGAAAATTAGAAACCAGTATTCCGTCATTTATTACCTCATTTTTACGCGTTTCGGCGTTAGCTATCATCAGAATCCTGGTTCAGATAAAAATCAAATGATTATATAGTTACATGGTTGACTCATGTTGGTTACAAGTCAACCATGTAACTATTTAATTCACTGGTTTTTATCTGAACAAGGTTTCTGACGATGCCTAGCGACGAAATGCGTGAAAATGGATTAATAAATGAAGGAATACTGGTTTCTATTTTTCTCTGTATTTCGGACTATACAAAAAAAACAGTTTACTTAGCAAGAAATTAATACTATTCAGTTCATGTCTTATAACAATGCATCGTTGATGGATCTCGTTGGTCTCTCAGTATCTAGAAAAACTTAGCGGATTTTCAAACACCTGTATTTCGTCCAGCAATGTGGACGTCGCTCAAAGAGTTCGGTGTAGTAATATGCAGGTTATTGTTCTCTGCCACTATGCATTCCTACTGCTGCCACCTGTTGGTAAAGTACGCAGGTTTATTTTACACACACAGAAGTACCTGTGTTAAAATATTATTTCTGGAATTAAATCGGCATAATACTCTTAAAGAGGATATAAGGACAGAGAGCCACTAGCAAGAAAAGCTGTTCTAAAATAGAGAAATATGGTAAAATGTAATGTATCATAAATTAAAGTATTATGAAGTCTTTTCCGAAAGCATTTGTGTGGAATGTATCCATGGAGATGAGTGGTGGATAACGAACAGTAAAGATTAGAAAATAAAGGAAAGTTTTGAAACGTGTATTGTTACAGAGGAACGCTGAAGATTAGAAGATAAATCAGACAATTAAAGAAGAGGAACAGAACGTATCGCGTGAGGGGGGGGGATAAATTTATAGAGCAACTTGACGAAAACAAGTGACAGGTTAACTGCCGCAAGAAATATGTAAACTTCTTCCCGCGTGCAATACTCCATCACTCCTAAAGTGTTCAGGAAATACATCTGAAGCCCATCAAAAGATGTGAAGTTAATCCTCTTCCTCTTCTGCCAATCCAGTAAAAATCGTTGGTGCCTTTTCCTGTCACAATTCTTTTCCAGACTTGCCAAACTCCTTCTCCCAATGGACTGAATTCCATCGCTTGTCGAGGCTGCACAAGCAGTATTTCGTTATTTTTTTCATCTCTTATTTTGTCTTTCCTTGTGCAGCCTTCCACAGACCTAAGGAACTTCAGTTCTGATGTTTCAAGTTCTCTTAGGTCTATTACTCTTGAAGTCCAACTTTGTGCTCCATATAATACTGTGGGTATTAACTTGATCTCATAAAATATCATTTGGGTTTCTCCTGTTTTATCCTTTGATGTTCTTCTTATCCTGCCAATATATGTTGATAGTTATTATTTGACTCATTTATGTCTTTCTCTTTTTCAAAAGTTGTCAGATCGTCGGTAGTGGCAATAGGATATGTATTTATTCTGTTATTATGTTACTGATATTATCTTATTTCTTTTGGGGTATATTCCTAAGAATTCCGCCATTTCCGATTTGAGTATATTGTCCTGTATGATTGCCTAGTCCTTAACTAAAAGCATCGTATCCAGAAATTTATTTTTTATTTTTTTTCAGTCTCAATTCTTATACCTTGAGGTAATCTGTCCTTCATCCATTCACTGACCAGGTCGTCTACGCAGATGTTGAACACCACTGGTGACATACAACCGCCTTGCCTGACTCCCTGGTTTATCTATTTTTGGTGTCAGCCCTGAGCCAGTAACTATTCTTCTATTCTTATTTTGGTGCTTTATATAAATTTTGGTAAACTTTTTATTAGGTGCCTGGAACATCATTCCTCCATTAGTGAACGAAGCTTTTTCTGTGGAGGTTATCAAATGCTTTTTCATGGTCGATGCTACGCTTATCAACTCATTGAATTCTTGTAATTTTTGTGTAATTAGTATCATAATAAGAACATCATCGGCACAGGATCTTCAGTGACAGAATCTTGCTTGCTGTCCTAGTAGATTTGGATTACAAATATTTCAAAAATTTTCTTTATTTTGCTGTAGAGTTGTTAAGAAACATTCAGAAGACTGTTTTCCTATAATTAGTTGCATTCCTTCTATCTCCATTTTTAAACAGTGAAATAATATTAGTGCATATCTGTTCTTCAAGCATTTCCCCTACGCACCGATACATGTTGCAGGGATGGAGAATTCTGAATTATAGAAGTGTTTCACCATATATTATGAGTTCTGAGATTCTTTCTAATCCAAATGCTTTTCCATTTTTTTGTTTTCTTGAATGCCTATTTTAATTGTCTCAAATTTATTAGTTCTGCCGCTTCCTCTGCTTTTACTTCCGTTGCTTTCTGCATTTGGATTGTACCATAATTTATTAGAGAGATTTAGCCATGTTTCTCAAGGAATGATATTCATATTTGTAGTATCTTTGTGTGTTGTGTTTAACTGTGTAATCTGTCTATACGCTGCTTCCTGTCTACCATGAATATTGTGCTCAACTTTGCATGTAAATACATCCCATGAATATCTGTGAGCAAGTCTTAATATTTTTTGGTGTCATTTATGATGTTATTGTATTTTTCTTTACAATTCTCAATCTTTTTCTGACAGAACACCCTGTATGTCTTTTTTTTCTCCTTTTTTATCTACGAAGTCGGATACGAACTACCGACTCTCGTAACTGCTGTTTGGCTCTGACTACTTTGTATTTGGCAAGTCATTGAGCTAAGCGAACACTTTTTATGTAATCATTACTGTGTCTCTCATTTCTGCTTTCTGTCTTTAGAAATCTTGCCTTGCTACAGCATACAAGAATAATACATTACTATTCTGTAATGAACCATTGCAAACAAATGGTTCCTTCTACCAAAATGCTCAGAACTATCCCCGAACCACTTCCGAAGTATTTTTGGTGGAGTCTGACTTCAGCTCACACCATACATCTTCAGACACAACTCCGGAATATATCACAGTGTCATTAAAAAAACCAAACTTTATAATTCTATTTTAAACAGAAATTAACGTTATCATAACGAAATTTAAGTTAAGTTTCTACACTTGGAGAAAATAATAACAAAATTGTCTTCTTGCAAGAAGGCGGATTCTTGTCAATTATTAAAACAAAAGAAGGGATCGATTGGTAGGACCTGTTCTGAGGCATCAAGGGATCACCAATTTAGTATTGGAGGACAGCGTGGAGGGTAAAAATCGTAGAGGGAGACCAAGAGATCAGTACACTGATCACATGCAGAGGGATGTAGGTTGCAGTAGGTACTGGGAGATGAAGAAGCTTGCACAGGATAGACTAGCATGGAGAGCTGCATCAAACCAGTCTCCCGACTGAAGACCACAACAACAACAAGAAGAACATATTAAAACAAAATATTGAAGAACTGACTCTGAAGATCAGTTACAGTCTTCCACTTACCAAACAGTGAATAAACCTCATCAGTCCTGATAAAAATTGCTTTTGATTGCTGACGGTTTAGCTACAGTCTTTTACAAAATTGTCATTACGTATTATGACCTTATACTGAGGTAACAGAATAAGGAAAAGAAACTTACGAAGGCACGAAGGTAACACTGTATGGAACAACCATATGCTTTTTTTTGAACCATTAGTCCACCATGAATTCCTTTCCCGTGCCAACCTCTTCACCTCAGAGTAGCACTTAGAACTTATCTCCTCAATTCTTTGCTGGATGTATTCCAATCTATGTCTTCTTCTACAGTTTTCGCCCACTACAGCTCCCTCAAGTGCCATGGAAGTTTTTCTCTCATGTCTTAACAGACGTCGTCTCATACTGTCACATTTCCTTGCATTGTTCTCCGCATATTTCCTTTAGATTCTGCACATAACCTTCTCATTCCTTACATTATCAGTCCAACCAATTTTCAACATTCATCTGTCGCACCACATCTCAAATGCGTCGATTCTCTTCTGTTCCGGTTTTCCCACAGTCAAAGTTTCACTATCATAAAATACTGTGCGCCAGACGTACAGTCTCATAAATTTCTTTCTCAAATTAACACTTATGTCTGATACTAGTAGACTTCTCTTGGCCAAGAATGCCGTTTTTTGCCAGTGATAGTCTGCTTTTGATATCCTCCTTGCTCCATCCGTCATTGGTTACTTTGCTGTCTAGGTATATTAGAATTCCTGAACTTCGTCTACTTCGTTATTATCAATTCTGATGTTAGGTTTCTCTCTGTTCTCGTTTCTGCTACTTCTCACTATTTTTGTCTTTCTCTGATTTACTCTCATTCCAGATTCAATACTCATTAGACTGTTCATTCCATTCAGCAGATCACGTAAATCTACTTCATTTTCACTCAGAATAGCAGTGTCATCCCCCCATGAACCATGGACCTTGCCGCTGGTGGGGAGGCTTGCGTGCCTCAGCGATACAGATGGCCGTACCGTAGGTGCAACCACAACGGAGGGGTATCTGTTGAGAGGCCAGACAAACACGTGGTTCTTGAAGAGGGGCAGCAGCCTTTTCAGTAGTTGCAGGGGCAACAGTCTGGATGATTGACTGATCTGGCCTTGTAACATTAACCAAAACGGCCTTGCTGTGCTGGTACTGCGAACGGCTGAAAGCAAGGGGAAACTACAGCCGTAATTTTTCCCGAGGACATGCAGCTCTACTGTATGATTGAATGATGATGGCGTCCTCTTGGGTAAAATATTCCGGAGGTAAAATAGTCCCACATTCGGATCTCCGGGCGGGGACTACTCAGGAGGACGTCGTTATCAGGAGAAAGAAAACTGGCGTTCTACAGATCGGAGCGTGGAATGTCAGATCCCTTAATCGGGCAGGTAGGTTAGAAAATTTAAAAAGGGAAATGGATAGGTTAAAGTTAGATATAGTGGGAATTAGTGAAGTTCGGTGGCAGGAGGAACAAGACTTTTGGTCAGGTGATTACAGGGTTATAAATACAAAATCAAATAGGGGTAATGCAGGAGTAGGTTTAATAATGAATAAAAAAATAGGAGTGCGGGTTAGCTACTACAAACAGCATAGTGAACGCATTATTGTGGCCAAGATAGACACAAAGCCCATGCCTACTACAGTAGTACAAGTTTATATGCCAACTACCTCTGCAGATGATGAAGAAATAGATGAAATGTATGACGAGATAAAAGAAATTATTCAGGTAGTGAAAGGAGACGAAAATTTAATAGTCATGGGTGACTGGAATTCGTCAGTAGGAAAAGGGAGAGAAGGAAACATAGTAGGTGAATATGGATTGGGGGGAAGGAATGAAAGAGGAAGCCGCCTTGTAGAATTTTGCACAGAGCATAACTTAATCATAGCCAACACTTGGTTCAAGAATCATAAAAGAAGGTTGTATACCTGGAAGAATCCTGGAGATACTAGTAGGTATCAGATAGATTATATAATGGTAAGACAGAGATTTAGGAACCAGGTTTTAAATTGTAAGACATTTCCTGGGGCAGATGTGGATTCTGACCACAATCTATTGGTTATGAACTGCAGATTGAAACTGAAGAAACTGCAAAAAGGTGGGAATTTAAGGAGATGGGACCTGGATAAACTGAAAGAACCAGAGGTTGTAGAAAGTTTCAGGGAGAGCATAAGGGAACAATTGACAGGAATGCGGGAAAGAAATACAGTAGAAGAAGAATGGGTAGCTCTGAGGGATGAAGTAGTGAAGGCAGCAGAGGATCAAGTTGGTAAAAAGACGAGGGCTAATAGAAATCCTTGGATAACAGAAGAAATATTGAATTTAATTGATGAAAGGAGAAAATACAAAAATGCAGTAAATGAAGCAGGCAAAAAGGAATACAAACGTCTCAAAAATGATATCAACAGGAAGTGCAAAATGGCTAAGCAGGGATGGCTAGAGGACAAATGTAAGGATGTAGAGGCTTGTCTCACTAGGGGTAAGATAGATACTGCCTACAGAAAAATTAAAGAGACCTTTGGAGAGAAAAGAACCACTTGTATGAATATCAAGAGCTCAGATGACAACCCAGTTCTAAGCAAAGAAGGGAAGGCAGAAAGGTGGAAGGAGTATATAGAGGGTTTATACAAGGGCGATGTACTTGAGGACAATATTATGGAAATGGAAGAGGATGTGGATGAAGACGAAATTGGAGATAAGATACTGCGTGAAGAGTTTGACAGAGCACTGAAAGACCTGAGTCGAAACAAGGCCCCGGGAGTAGACAACATTCCATTTGAACTACTGATGGCCTCGGGAGAGCCAGTCATGACAAAACTCTACCATCTGGTGAGCACGATGTATGAGACAGGCGAAATACCCTCAGACTTTAAGAAGAATATAATAATTCCAATCCCAAAGAAAGCAGGTGTTGACAGATGTGAAAATTACCGAACTATCAGTTTAATAAGTCACAGCTGCAAAATACTAACGCGAATTCTTTACAGACGAATGGAAAAACTGGTAGAAGCTGACCTCGGGGAAGATCAGTTTGGATTCCGTAGAAATGTTGGAACACGTGAGGCAATACTGACCTTACGACTTATCTTAGAAGAAAGATTAAGAAAAGGCAAACCTACGTTCCTAGCATTTGTAGACTTAGAGAAAGCTTTTGACAATGTTAACTGGAATACTCTCTTTCAAATTCTGAAGGTGGCAGGGGTAAAATACAGGGAGCAAAAGGCTATTTACAGTTTGTACAGAAACCAGATGGCAGTTATAAGAGTCGAGGGGCATGAAAGGGAAGCAGTGGTTGGGAAAGGAGTAAGACAGGGTTGTAGCCTCTCCCCGATGTTATTCAATCTGTATATTGAGCAAGCAGTAAAGGAAACAAAAGAAAAATTCGGAGTAGGTATTAAAATTCATGGAGAAGAAGTAAAAACTTTGAGGTTCGCCGATGACATTGTAATTCTGTCAGAGACAGCAAAGGACTTGGAAGAGCAGTTGAACGGAATGGACAGTGTCTTGAAAGGAGGATATAAGATGAACATCAACAAAAGCAAAACGAGGATAATGGAATGTAGTCAAATTAAGTCGGGTGATGCTGAGGGAATTAGATTAGGAAATGAGACACTTAAAGTAGTAAAGGAGTTTTGCTATTTAGGGAGTAAAATAACCGATGATGGTCGAAGTAGAGAGGATATAAAATGTAGACTGGCAATGGCAAGGAAAGCGTTTCTCAAGAAGAGGAATTTGTTAACATCCAGTATAGATTTAAGTGTCAGGAAGTCGTTTCTGAAAGTATTTGTATGGAGTGTAGCCATGTATGGAAGTGAAACATGGACGTTAACTAGTTTGGACAAGAAGAGAATAGAAGCTTTCGAAATGTGGTGCTACAGAAGAATGCTGAAGATAAGGTGGGTAGATCACGTAACTAATGAGGAGATATTGAATAGGATTGGGGAGAAGAGAAGTTTGTGGCACAACTTGACTAGAAGAAGGGATCGGTTGGTAGGACATGTTTTGAGGCATCAAGGGATCACAAATTTAGCATTGGAGGGCAGTGTGGAGGGTAAAAATCGTAGAGGGAGACCAAGAGATGAATACACTAAGCAGATTCAGAAGGATGTAGGTTGCAGTAGATACTGGGAGATGAAGAAGCTTGCACAGGATAGAGTAGCATGGAGAGCTGCATCAAACCAGTCTCAGGACTGAAGACCACAACAACAACAACAGCAGTGTCATCAGCGAATCTTATCATTCATATCCTTTCACCACGAATTTTAATTCCACTCGGGAAACTTACTTTTATTTACATAATTGGTAATGCGATGTAGTAATTGAACAGTGGGGGCGAAAGACTACATCCCTGTCTTACACTCCTTTTAATCCTTGTACTTCGTTCTTGGTCGTCCACTCTCATTGTTCCCTCTATGCACTTTTACATATTGTACCGTATATCTCTCGTCCCTCCCTAAAGGTTATCCCCATTTTTCTCATAATTTCGTACATCATGCATCATTTTACAGTGTCGAAGGCTTTTCCCAGGTCTACAAATCCTATGAAGGTGTCTTGATTTTTCTTTAGTCTTGCTTCCATTATCAACTGCAACGTCAGAATTGCCTCTCTGGTGTTTTTGCATTTCCCAAAGCCAAACTGCTCGTCAAGTAACACATCGTCAGTTTTCTTTTCCATTCTTCTGTATATTATTCTTGTAAGCAACTTGGATGCATGAGCTGACAGGCTGACTGTGGGATGATTCTTGCTGGCTTCGGAATCGTATGGTTGATATTTTTCCGAATGTCGGATGGTATGTCGTCAGACTCAAACACTGTGTGAACAGCCTTTTTGTTGCCACTTCCCCCAATGGTATTAGAAATTCAGGTGTACTGTTATCTATCCCTTCTGCCTTATTTGATCGTAAGTCCTCCAAAGATCTTTTAAATTTTGATTCTAATACTGGATTCCGTATTTCTTCTGAATCGACTCCTGTTTCTTCTTCTGACACATCAGACAAATCTTCGCCCTCATAGAGGCCTTCAAAGTACTCTTTCCACCCATCCGCTCTCTCCTCTGCGTTTAACGGTCGAATTCCAGTTGCACTCTTAATGTTTTCACCCTTGCTTTTAATTTCATCGGAGGTTGTTTTGACTGTCCTATATGCTGAGTCAGTACTTCTAACAATGGTTCTTTTTTGATTTCCTCACATTTTTCATGCAGCCATTTCGTCTTAGCTTCTCTTCACTTCATGTTTATTTCATTCCTCACGACTCATATTTCTGTATTCCTGAATTTCTCTGAACGTTTTTGTAATCCCTTCTTTCATCAATCAACAAGTATTTGTTCTGTTACCCAGGGTTTCTTCGGAGTTAACTTCTTTACACCTATGTTTTTCTTTCCAACTTCTTTGATTTCCCTTTTTACAGATATCCATTCCTGTTCAGCTCTACTCCCTAATGAGCTTTCCTTATTGCTGTATCTGTAGCCCTAGAGCACTTCAAGATATCTCGTCGTTCCTTAGCAGTTCCGTATCCCACTTCTTTTCTTAATGACTCTTTCTGACTAATCTCTTAAACTTCAGCCGACTCTTCATCGCTACTACATTGTAATCTGAGTCTATATATGCTCTTGGGTAAGCCTTACAATCCAGTATCTGATTTCGGAATCTCTGTCTGACCATGATGTAACGCAACAGAAATCTTTGCATACCACCTGACCTTCCTAAGTATACCTCCTCCTTTTGTCATTATTGAACAGAGTATCCACTATTACCAGAAGGAATATATTATAGACGACAATTAGTCTTTCTCCTCTCTCGTTTCTTGTCCATTGTCCCAAGCTCATATTCTCCTGTGACCTTTTTTTTTTTCTACTCCTTCACCTGCAAGTACATCCAGTCCCCATGACTATTGCATTTTCGTTCCCCTTCACGCGCTGTATTACCCTTTCAACATCATCATATAGTTTCTCTATCTCTTCATCTTCAGCTTGCGACGTCGGCAAATATACCTGAACTATCGTTGCCGGTGTTGGTTTGCTGTGGGTTCTGATGAGAACAACCCTGTCGCTAAACTGTTCATACATTCTATTCCCTACCTTCCTATTCATACTCCCGTTATACCATTTTCTGCTGCTGTTGATATTACCCTATACTCACGTGACAATAGATCCTTGTCTTCTTTTTATTTCACATCATTAATCCCTATTATATCGAGATTGAGCCTCCACAATTCCCTTCTCAGATTTTTCTACCTTCCGTACCACGTTCAGGCTCCTGACAATCCACTCGCCGACTCATAGAACATCCTTTTGTTGATTCCTAAATCCTTTTCTTGTGGTTATCTCCTCCTTGACAATCCACTCCCGGAAATCCGATTGGGGTCTATTCCGTAATCTTTCGCCAATGGAGAGATTATCATGATACTTTTCCAATTACAAGCCACATATTCTGTGGAAACGCGTTATTTGTCTTGAAGCAGTAGTTTCCACTGCATTTTGATGCCGTTGATCGATGGTGATTCTTCCGTACTATGGCACGGTTTCCCACCCCTAGGGCAAGAGAGTGCCCTGAACCTCTGTCAGCGCCTCCAATCTTTTTGACAAGGCAGTTGGCAGAATGAGAGCGACTTTTCCTGCTGGCAGTCTCCGACTGCCAGTGCTATTTATTAATCAAAATTTAAGCGGTGGTCCCTATCAAACCCAGGAAACAGGAAGTTTCGATTATCAATCAATGACCCTAACAGTAGACCACAAGCGAAAGTTTCTCACCGGGAAATCGGAACTGCCTCTCTGGTGCCTTTACTTCTCCCAAAACCAAAATGATCGTCAAGTAACACATCCTCAGCTTTGTTTTTCATTCTTCTCTATATTACTCGTGTCAGCAACTTGGCTGCATGTGCTGTTACGCTCATTGTCAGATAATTCTCACAGTTGTAAGCTCTTGCAATCTTTGGGATTGTGTGGATGATTTTGTTCCGGAAGTCAGATGGTATATCGCCAGATTCATATATTCTGCATATGAACGTGAATAATCGCTTTGTTTCCACTTACGCAGTGATTTTGGAAATTCTTATCAAATGTTTTCTATCCCTTCTGCCTTATTCGGTTTTAAGACTTCCGAAGCTCTTTTATATTCAGATTGTAAAACTAGATCCCCTGTCTCCTCACTATCGACTCCTGTTTCTTCTTGCATCACGTCAACAGACAAGTTCTATTCCTCTCAAAGACCTGCAAGGTACCCTTCCAAACTATCCGTTCTCTCCTCCGTATTTTACAATGGATTTACTTTTACACTCTTAATGTTTCCACCGCTGATTTTAATTCACTGAAGGTTGTTTTGACTTTTGAAGTAGTCTTTCACCTTACATACTCTTACTTCCTTTTTATTTCATTCCTAAGTGACTCGTATTTCTGTATTCCTGCATTTCCCAGAACATATTTGTACTCCTTCTTTCAGCGATCAGTTGAAGTATTTCTTCTGTTACCCACGGTTTCTTTACAATTACCTTCTTTGTAGTTATGTTTTTCGCTCCTACTTCCTTGGCTGCCGTTTACGGGACGTCCATTCCTCTTCAAAACGAACTGCCTACTGAGCTATTCCTTATCGCAGTGCCTCTCCCTCAGACCGTATGACCCCAGTCCTCAGTATTTCAGTATCCCAGTCTTTTGTGAATTGATTCTTGCTGACTAGTCTCTTAAATTTCAGCCTTTCTTCATCATTACTAAATTGTGATTTGAGTCAGTATCTGTTCACAGCTGCGCCTTAAAATCCACTATCTGATTTGGTAAACCGTACGTGGCCATGATGGAATCTACATCTACATCTACATGGATACTCTGCAAATCACATTTAAGTGCTTGGCAGAGGGTTCATCTAACAACCTTAACAATTCGCTATTATTCCAATCTCGTATAGCGTGCGGAAAGAACGAACACCTGTATCTTTCCGTACGAGCTCCGATTTCCCTTCTTTTATCGTGGTGATCGGTTATCCGTTTGTAGATCACATTTGGAGGAGAAAGTTGGTGATTGAAATTTCGTGAGAAGATTCCGTCGCTACGAAAAACGCCTTTATTTTCATGATGTCTAGCCCACATCCTGTATCATTTCAGTGACACTCTCTCCCATATTTCGCGATAATACAAACTTGTTGCCCTTCTTCGAACTGTTTCGATGTACTCCATCAGTCTTATATGGTAAGGATCCCACACGGCGCAGTAAAATTCTAAAAGAAGACGGGCAAGCGTAGTGTAGGCATTCTCCTAGTAGATTTGTTACATTGTCTAAGAGTCCCGCCAACAAAACGCAGTCTTTGGTTAGCCTTCCCCACAATATTTTCTATGTGTTCCTTCCAATTTAAGTTGAGCGTAATCGTGAATCTAATAGAAATCTTCCCGTATCTTCCAGCCTTTTCCAAATACACTTCCTCCTCCTGCGATTCTTGAAGAAAGTATTCGATATTACTAGCTGAAGTTTATTGCATAACTCAATTACTATTTCTACTCTCTCATTCCAAGTACCTTGCCCGTGTTCCACCCTAACCCTTTCTTCTACTCCTTCCCTGACAGTTGCTTTTCCATCCTCGAAGACTATTAGATTTTCACTTCGTTTCACGTAGTGAGTTACCAGTTCAGCATCATCATATATCTTCACTATCTCTCCTACGAGTGTATGGGCTTGGAATATCAGAAGCTTGAACGTGGTAGGGAAACTAGAAAATCTGAAAAGGGAAATGCAAAGGCTCAATCTAGATATAGTAGTGGAAAGAAGACAAGATTTTATGGTCAGATAGGGTAATATCAACAGCAGCAGAAAATCGTATAACGGGAGTAAGATGCGTTATGAACAGAAAGGTAGGGCAGAGAGTGTGTTACTGTGAACAGTTCAGTGAAAGGTTTGTCTTCTCAGAATCGACAGCAAACCGAAATCGATAGTTCAGGTATACATGCCGAGGTCGCAATCAGAAGATGAAAAAATAGAGAAAGTGTATGAGGATACTGAAAGGGTAATATAGTATGTAAAGGGATATGAAAATATAATAGTCACGGGAGATTGGAATGCAGTTCTAGGGGTAGGAGTAGAAGAAAAGGTTACAAGAGAATATGGGCTTGGACAAGGAATGAGAGAGGAGAAAGACTAACTGTGTTTTGTAACAAGTTTCAGCTAGTAGTAGCGAATACTCTGTTCAAGAATCATAATAGGAGGAGGTATACGTGGAAACGGCCGGGTGATACGGCAAGATTTAATTTAGATTACATCATAGTCAAAGCATTTCTGAAGAAGAGAAATTTGTTAACATCGAGTATAGATTTAAGTGTCAGGAAGTTGTTTCTGAAAGTATTTGTATGGAGTGTAGCCATGTATGGAAGTGAAACATGGACGGTAAATAGTTTGGACAAGAAGAGAATAGAAGCTTTTGAAATGTGGTGCTACAGAAGAATGCTGAAGATTAGATGGGTAGATCACGTAACTAATGAGGAAGTATTGAATAGGATTGGGGAGAAGAGAAGTTTGTGGCACAACTTGACCAGAAGAAGGGATCGGTTGGTAGGACATGTTCTGAGGCATCAAGGGATCACCAATTTAGTATTGGAGGGCAGCGTGGAGGGTAAAAATCGTAGGGGGAGACCAAGAGATGAATACACTAAGCAGATTCAGAAGGATGTAGGTTGCAGTAGGTACTGGGAGATGAAGAAGCTTGCACAGGATAGAGTAGCATGGAGAGCTGCATCAAACCAGTCTAAGGACTGAAGACCACAACAACAACAACAACATAGTCAGACATAGATTCCGAAATCAGATACTGGATTGTATGGTGAACCCTGGGTCAGAGATAGACTGAGATTACAATATTGTAGTCATGAAGAGTAGTCTGAAGTTTCTGACATTAGTCAGGAAGAATCAATACGCAAAGAAGTGGGATATGGAAGTACTAAGGAATGACGAGATATGGTTGAAGGTCTCTAAGGCTACAGATACAGCAGTAAAGAATAGCTCAGAAGGAAGTACAGTTGAAGAGGAATGGACATCTCCTAAAAGGGCCATCACTGCTTTTGGAAAGGAAAACATAGGAACAAAGAAAGTAACTGTGAAAAAACCATGGGTGACAGAAGAAATACTTCAATTGACGTATGAAATGGGGAAGTACAAAAATGTTCTGGGAGACTCAGGAATACAGAAATACAAGTCGCTGAGGAATGAAATAAATATTAAGTGCAGGGAAGTTAAGACGAAATGGCCTCAGGAAAAATGTGAAGTCACCGGAAAAGAAACGACTGTCCGAAGGACAGACTCAGCATACAGGAAAGTCAAAACAACCTTCGGTGACATTAAAAGCAGGATTGATAACATTAAGAGTGCAACGGGAATTCCACTGTTAAATGCAGAGGAGAAAGCTGATAGGTGGAAAGAATACATTGAAAGCATCTATGAAGGGGAATATTCGTCTGATTTGATAGAAGAAGAAAGAGGAGTTGATTTAGAAGAGATAGGGGATCCAGTTTTAGAATCAGAATTTAAGAGGACTTAAGATCAAATAAGGCAGAAGGGATGGATAAAATTCCATCAGAATTTCTAAAATCATTGGAGGTAGTGGCAACAAAACGACTATTCCCGTTGGTGTGGAGAATGTATGAGTCTGGTGACGTACCATCTGACTTTCAGAAAAGCATCATCCACACAATTCCGAAGATCAGCTCAATCAGCTTAACAGCTCATGCATCCAAGTTGAGGATGCGCTAGATGACAATTAGTTTGGCTTTAGGAAAGGTAAGGGCACGAGAGAGGCAATTTGACGTTGAGGTTAATAATGTTAGCAAGACTAAAGCAAAAATTGAGACGTTCATAGGATTTTTTGACCTGTAAAAAGTGTTTGACAATGTAAAATGGTGCAAGATGTTCGAAATTCTGAGAAAAGTAGGGGTAATCTATAGGGAGATATACAATATATACAACAGCCAAGAGCGGACGACCAAGAACGGAGTGCTCGTCTTAAAAAGGCAGTAAAACAAGGATGTAGGCTTTCGCCCCCACTGTTCAATCTGTACATCGAGGAAGCAATGAGGGCAATAAAAGAAACGTTCAGGAGTGGAATTAAAATTCAGGATGAAAGGATATGAATGATACGATTCGCTGACGTCATTGCTATCCTGAGAGGAAGAGAATCTACATCTACATCTACATCCATACTCCGCAAGCCACCTGACGGTGTGTGGCGGAGGGTACCCTGAGTACCTCTATCGGTTCTCCCTTCTATTCCAGTCTCGTATTGTTCGTGGAAAGAAGGATTGTCGGTATGCTTCTGTGTGGGCTCTAATTTCCCTGATTTTATCCTCATGGTCTCTTCGCGAGATATAAATAGGAGGGAGCAATATACTGCTTGACTCTTCGGTGAAGGTATGTTCTCGAAACTTTAACAATAGCCCGTGCCGAGCTACTGAGCGTCTCTCCTGCAGAGTCTTCCACTGGAGTTTATCTATCATCTCCGAAGAAGAATTACATGATCTGCTGAACGGAATGAACTATCTAATAAGTACAGAATATAGGCTGCGAGTAAATCGAAGAAAGACGAAAGTAATGAGGTGTAGCAGAAATGAGAACGGCGAGAAACTTAACATCAGGATTGATGGTCACAAAGTAGATGAAATAAGGAATTCTGATAGCTATGCAATAAAATAACCAATGACTGGCGGAGCAAGGAGGACATCAAAAGCAGACAAGAAATGGCAAAAAGGGCATTCCTGGCCAAGAGAAGTCTACTAATATCAAATATCGGCCTTAATTTGAGGAAGAATTTTCTGAGAGTGTACGTCTGGAATACAGCATTTTATGGTAGTGAGACATGGACTGTGGGAAAACCGGAACCTAAGGGAATCGAAGCATTAGAGAAGTGGTGCTACAGAGGAATGATGGAAATGAGGTGGACTGATGAGGTAAAGAATGAGGAGGTTCTGCGCAGAATCGGAGAGGAAAGGAGGACGTGGAAAACACTGATAAGGAGAAGGGAAAGGGTGATAGGACGTCTGTTAAGATATTAGGGGATGACTTCAATGGTACTAGAGGGAGCTGTAGAGGGCATTAACTGTAGAGGAAGACAGTGATTGGAATACATCCAGTAAATAATTCAGGACATAGGTTACAAGTGCTGCTCTGAGATGAAGAGATTGGCACAGGAAAGGAATTCGTGGCGGGCCGCATTAAACCAGTCAGATGACAGATGACAGAAAAAATCTTCATCTTCGGCTTGCTACGTCGGCATATATACCCATGTATACCTGAACTATCGTTGTAGTTGTTGGTTTACTGTCGACTCTGACGAAGACAACCGTATCACTGAATATTTAACAGTAACTCACTCTCTGATCTACTTTCCTATTCATAACGAATCCTACTCCTGTTACCACCATTTTCTGCTGCTGTTGATATTAGCTTACAAACATCTAACCAGAAATCGTTGTCTTCTTTGCATTTCATTTGTCTGACTCCTTACTGTATCTGCTACGAGACTGACTCTCTTCATTTCCCTTTTCGGGTTTATCGGTTTCCTTATACCACGTGTCGTCTCGTAAACGTTATCCTTTCGTTGGTTATTCAATCATTTTGTCATGAGCAGCTGCTCCTGCCCCCCCCCCCCCCCCCCCTCCATGAAATCCAAATGGTGGACTAGTTCGGAATCTTCTTCCAACTTAGAATTCATCATAACCGTTTTTCAGTTACAGGCCACATCTGTGGATAGACATTGTGCATCTTTAACGCAGTGATTTCCATTGCTTTCTGCATCCTTATGCAATTAACCAGTGCTGATTCTTCCACTTTTAGGGGCAGTTTCCCGCTGCAAGGCTATGAGAGTGTACTAGACCTCTGCCCGCTTCTCCGCTCTCTTTGACGAGGCTGTTCACTGAATGAAGGTGACTTCTTATGCCGGAAGTCTTCGGCCGCGATTGGTAATGATTTTTATTCGAAATTTAAGTTGTAGCGTGGTTCGGATCTGTGACCGAGGACGTTTTGGTTACTAATCATAGACGAAACCTCGAAGCCTGGATAAAGATACGCAAAAGAAATTACAATTTTATATTTAATATATTTACTTGAGGAAAACGTTTACTAATCCGTGCATTTACAATGCTGGAGCCGTGTCGAAGCGGAAATTTTTGTTATTGTCTTCTGTTCAGTTTACTTACTCATACAACTAATTCCTAGCACTTTTGATCTAATTTATTCTCCTCTTTCCTATTCTACTTTACGTAATGTCCTATGAATCGTTGACTGTCACTCTTGTGCGCCACTTCCAAGCGAATTACATCCATCCGAGGTTATTTCCTCTAACTTTCCGCACGACTAACAGTTGTGTTCATAAGTCTTGCAACCAATATAGTCTGAATCCGACAGGATGTGGCACGTTGTTGGCAGGAATACCGCTCGAGCTTCCGCTTTCCTTTGGCTTTCCGACGTATTTCTGTTGCAGAGAGACTTCGCCGTTGATTTTCCTACCTAATTTTACGTAAGCTTTCTGCTAGCTATTATTCCTATACGTGGAACAATTGAATTAGTTTGCGAAATAAATCAGATACAATGCATTCACATAAAATTGTGCTTCACAGCAGAATTAAGTGGTGAAGTAAGTTACAACAACGAACTATGTAAATAGAAAATGTAACACTTGTGCACAATTATTCACTTCTTATTGTTTACAGAAACGAAAGTAGCAGCGCTGTTTAGATTTAAATGCTCTGAACACGAATATCAAGCTTAAAATTGTCCTAGTTCAGGGTTACAAGTAAATATTGTGTTACTTTCCACAGTCACACTGACTGGACATTATAAGAGCTATAAGCAAAGGCATTGTGACAAGGATTCCTCTACTTCAGGCACACCCAAGAATTGCGCCCGGCAGGCGCGCCCCAGTGTAGTTCAGCGCCCCGTCCGCGACCGTGTGTCGCTAGTGTCGGCATAGGAGCGAGAGAAAGAGAGAGAGAGAGAGAGAGAGAGAGAGAGAGAGAAAAGAGAGTGAGACCGCACTGCTCTGCGCTGGACTGTCCCGCGGTCAGATCTAACGTAAACAAAATATTCTATTTTAGAAATAGTTTTATGTAAGGGATATAGAGTCTCAATCTTACTGTTAGTAGTTACAAGTAAGTATTTTTTGTTATACTTCGTGCTACAAATTTTTGTATCCCTTCCCAGAATTTAGAAATCGGATCCTTAGTTTGCTGTTTTGTACGTAATAATTTTAACTGACAAAGTTTGAAAACTTATTAAAATAGAATTAACGTTATAAAGCTCTTTTATTCTTACAGTCAACATTGTGCAAGAAGACAGTTAACGTTTTACACGTTTTTCTTTTTCGAGGAAACGATTTTGTCTAGGCTTGGTACAATACTCCGTGAGGCTGTTAACCTCAAAGAATTGGTCAAATTTTTATCGCCAAAGAATGAACGGTTGTTAGTTTTAGGAAGTTACGCGTAAGAACGCGGTCCTTCTGGCGGATATGGCACTGTAGGTGAATCAGCTCTAGTTGAATCACTTGTGAGACGTCCCCTGCCCGAAGAGAAAACGGGCGAACAAATATATCTATCGGCTGGCTTTCGGGCGGTCCGCACGGCCAGCTGAGCGACACGGCTCGGCCACTGCAGCAACATACGAATTCGCCTGGGGCGCTGGCCGCGGGCGATCGCGGGCGCTAGCGCCCCAGGGGCTCAGTTTGGACGAGCCTGCTCTACTTCAAGTGAGGCGGACGCTTCCGGTGCTATTTGGGAGCACTGCCTTACGCCTTGACTGATATGCGCACCATCTAGTCATGTCAGTATAGTCAAGTGATACGGCTCCATGCTATTGTGCTGCGTTAGTTCACTTGTTATGGGAACTTGTGCCATAGTGGTTGGCAGTGAATGTGAGGTGAATTGTTGAAACTGAAGAACTGTGTTATTCCGCATGTGAGGAAGTTTACAAGTTTCACAAAAATGCCCCGCACTTGTAGTAACAAATCTTATAACTTTTGCTGCATCTGTCCAGATGTAATTTGTGGTTCAAGAAGGCGATCATTGACTAAAGCAGTGAAACCAGCATATGCCTTGTATTTCAGTGTCGAGTTGGAGGCCAAGAGAAATCGTGAGCACCACACATATACCGAATGTTCGTCTACACAGAGTGCTTGGATGCGTGGTATAAACATCTCCATTAAGACTTCTGTGCCTGCTATTTGGTGCCTGTTATTTTGTGTGAACCAAAAAAATAGTGGATCAGATTGCTATTTTTGTGTGGTGCCTGCTTTGAAGAGCGAAGTCAGTATGAAGAGTATTCGAAACCCTGACATCCTATGTGTTATTCGCCCTGAGACTCATGGCTAGGGATTGCCAGGTCCTCTTCCCCTACATGTACCACCATCAAGCAGTGACAGCAACGATGCTGAACGAAAACAAACAGCTGACAGTGATCCTATATTTACACCAACATCGTCATCTGGAAAACTACACAAAGTCGCACAGGGTGAACTCAGCGATCTGATTAGTTATTTAGATCTTGCAAAGCTTAAAGCTGAACTGTCGATCTTAGGACTACAGCAGTGGAATCTGACAAAGTACGTGTGTCTGTATTTAGGGAGCACTAGAAAAAATTTGAGCGTTATTTCGGTGCTGAATGTAATATTACATTCTACAGTGGCAATGGCGGTTCATTGGAAGACCCGAACATTACATACAAACCAGACGAGTGGATAACTCAAAAAAAGCCTGATAGCACCACTGTTACTCAACAGTAATGAAAGGCCATGCATTCCTGTCTCATGTGCTGTCTTAGCGAAACAAAGGTGTACCACGTTCCTCTGCCTTGTAAGACACCACTTGTCGCCGCATGGAAAGTTGCAGCCCCAGCAGCCGCAGCAATTCCCACTACTCTTGTTCCTCCACCAGCTCCGATGTGGTGTCGATGGGCCAGCTTCCTTCCGGTAACTGTCTCAGGGTTGCGGGAACAACTAGGTTACTCACATTGGGACGATGCACATGCCAATACAGTATGTTGAAATTACGTGTTAATTACAATAAGCATTAACAGATGGTGTACGGCCGCGTAACAGCCAGCAGCAGTAGAATCATCATCATCTAATTGTACTTAAACTAACTGTAGTAATACTGTGGCTAGCGGGCATTAGATCAAGAATGCAGTACGAGGGTACCGTGAGACTAGCGTTCCTGAAACATATGCCTTCCTGTTCTAGAAACGGAGCTCCTCAAGGTTGTTAATGATCTGTGGTATCCCTCCATCAAATGTAGTGCTGTTCTGGGCATAGAACTGTTGCAACCCTCCAAACAGGCCTTTGGCACTGAAGAGACAAGCCTTCACTATCTTTGAGGGGAAAATTGTGTGATATCGCGGAGCACATCAATCGTCATGTGATTTCGCGAGTACATCTTGAGTGCTATGACGGACCTCTTTTACGAGATGGAAGTTAGAGGGTCAGGTAAGGCACTCAGCTGAATGCTATACCTTGACGTGCATATGTATGTCAACGCTCCAGTAAGTGGAGTGTCCAGCTATATCAAGCTTCCTAAGGCTACAGCTGGTAAGAAGGCATGTACGAGTGTTAACGTCGAAAATAAATCTGACCAGACGTGTTTTACATGGTTCATCCTGACTTCCAAAAGATTTTACACGAAAAACCCTCTGCACACATCTTGATACGGTAGATACCTTGACATTCATAAGTGTTATAACTTTGATGGTATTGCGATCCACATCAAGATCCAGGACATACCTAAATCTGAGGCGCAAAATATCGGCCTATCTGTTCACGTTTATGGTCTGGAAAAACGCAAGTCACATGAGCAGAACAAGCAGAATAACCATATAGTCGCTGGATCTCTCAATTTCTCAGAGTTTGTCATTGAGCTTAAAATGAATTTAAACATGGCTGCTATTCTCAGATGAGGAAAATAAGGGGAAAGACAATTATAATTTTATTTGGATCAAGGACATGTACCAACTCAATTCATCCCAACCGTGTACACACAATGTTACACAGCATTTTTGCTTAAGGTGTCTGAACTCCTTTTCCTCAGTTTCCAGTAAACCATCTAGTAGACAGTTTCGAAGGACCCAGTACATGTTATTGTGCCTACTGAGGAAAAAAAAATTAACAAAGTTTAAGAATGATTTCAATCAGAAGCGATGCCAGTTTGTGGTGTATACCCACTAAGAGTGTTTCTTCGATCCTGTGACCTGTTGTGAATGCGATCCTACAGCCTCACGTATTACTTTCCCAGAAAAACACATACCATATGTGGCAGCATACCAAGTACAAATTTTATGTCAGGGATACTCCTGCTGTTTGACCTCTCACTGAGATTGAAAAACTTTCATGTGAGGTTGATAAGATCTACAGTGACAACATTCGCACGACCAAATCGAAGGAGAATAAAAATTTGTACAATAAGGCAGTTTACTGCCATATTTGTGCGCTGCTATTAGACAGAAAAGCGGAAACTCCTTGTAGGAACCACTTTCATCTTACAGGGAAGTTCCATGGCGTAGTACACAATACATGATGCTTGAAGTATAAATTACTGAGACGTATGCTTGTTTTCTTTCCTAATTTAAGCATGTATGACCTCCTCTTTCTTGTTGAGCGCTTGACTAATTTCAGTTTGGGGAAATATCAGATCTGTGTCCTGCCTGAGAGTGTTGAGAAACATATTTCAGTCTCCAAACGAATGACGCCAATACTTACACTCCGCTTCCTTGACTCGCTACTTTTTATGCAGGTACCACTCCAGGAACTTATTGAAACTTTCCCTGAGAAGGACATGCACATCATACGAGCTGCATTTGCCGACGAAGAAGAGTTTCAACACGTGAGTAGGGATGGAAATTTTTCATACGAGTATCTGGGTAATATGGCAAAACTCAACGGAACCAGGCTACCAAACGTAACTGCATTCTCCAGCAACCTTATGGACGATACCATATCGGATGCAGAGTATGAGCATGCTGTGAATGTCTGGCGAGAATTCAATATCTCCACTTTAGGAGAATGTGTACAGTTTTACGTGGACACAGACGTGCACTTGCTCTCAGTTGTTTTCGAGAAATTCTGGAGTCTATGCACGACCACCCACCTTTCGTTACACAGCACATGGGTTGTCTTGAAGTGATATGCCTGAGAAAACTAAGCTCAGCGTGGGACTATTGACCGATGCAGATATGCTTTTCTTTGAGTGAGTGATCTGTGGTGGACGTTGTCAATGTGCCCATAGGCAAGCCAAGGCAAATAACCACCATATGTGCGAGAGGTTCAACACATCCCTTGATTCGAGTTACATCATGTACTTGGATGTCAGAAACCCTTATGGGCATACCATGCAACAATCACTGACAACTGGCGAGTTTGATGGATGTACAAAGAAGAATGCAAGGGATTAGGCGGAAAAATCGAGGGTATGGAGTCTGATTCTGATGTAGAGCATTTGTGGAGGCAGAATTCACATACCCTATTAGTCTGCATGATGCGGACGTCGAGTTTCCAGTGTGTCTGGAGCAACTAGTTCCACAAGGAGGCTTCACCCCAAAACTGATGACAACGCTGGGGAATAAGCGGAGATAGATTATTCGCTATTGTAATCACTAACAGTGTCTCAGTTTGGTGTGAGGCTGATTAGAATCACCCAGGCTATCTCTTTCAAGTAATCCCCCAGTTGGAGGAGTATATTGATTTGAATACGAGACTGAAGGCTTCCACGGTGTGTGACTTTGAGAAAGATTTTTTTAAACTAATGAATAACTCATTTCTCGGCAGAACAATGGAGAAATTGGGGGAACATCGCGAAATTTTGATTAGAACCGATGCAAAGGCTGTTGGGAGATAAGAAACTGCATCCTCAGACAAAATCTTAAACGGATCACTGTGTTCAGTGACAACACAGTAGTCAGTGATAACAGACCTGTTCAAATTCCGCATATACTCCTTTCATTATGAGACTGCAAAACGTCATTTAGATGATTCTAAATTACTTTATATGGATGCAGATAGCTTCATAACTTGGGTGAAGAACTGTGATCCAGATGAAGAAATGAGATGTCATGGTGAAAAATTCAACAAATATTCATACAGTGGTGATAATTCTTACGGTATTGTTCAACAGGACAAGTAGGTAATCAGCCTAATGAAAGACGAGGTGAATGGTTTGCCAATTGTGGAGTTTCTAGGTCTGTGGGCAAAAATTATGCATATCGCTCATTGGAAGGTGCCACTCAGAGGGGGCTAAGGATGTGTATCACGCAGCATCGAGAGTAATCTTTATCGAAGGCTATCTGCAGTACCTGTACAGTAATCTTTGCGGTGCTCCACTGCAGCCGCAGCATATGGTGCAGCAAACTGGTATTCAATCGTGAGGGCACAACGTATACACTGTGCTGCTGTCAGCCTGTCGCTTAGTGACGATAAAGGGCCATTTGTGATTATGGGGCTGAAAATATCCTGTTCTCACACTGTTCATTTGTACAGAGAGAGGGTTTGGGGGGACCCTGAGTGAGAGGAAGACAATGAGACTGAAAGCAAATCATGCAGAATAGTATGACCCTTTTATCGTAGTGTAAGTAAATGTTTATGTGTAAATATTTTTCATTTATTTATATACGTCAGTTGTGTGAGGAATGTGTACTGTCTATACTTGTAAACAAATAACTTGTAAAAAAGATCTGTGCACCATGTACCTTGACAAGAGTTGTACTTATAAATTACCTGTATATCGTTTGTATAGAAAAAACAAAATAGAGAAAGAAAAAGCGAAAGAATTGCATGTCAAATATACACACACTCACCTGGTTTCAATTACTGACTATGATTGCATCTATTTTATATCTCCCAACATCACAATCACATGACCAAATGTGATGTTCCCTCGTTCCTATTGGTTCCTGCCAAATTTCTGGTGGTGGAGGGGGGAATGCTGCATAGCTATAGGCTCCAAGGGAAGTGGTGGGGTAAAAAATACATATTTCAAGTGCCATATGATAGTGATAATGTGAACTAGCACTTTTGAGGCGTGTACAGCAAGGGGAACGCCTATGATTCGTTCTGTCGGGTCTCCTGCATTGTGGATTGACAGGCATTTCGAAAATCACAAGACTGCTCCAGCACAGGTAGTAGACTCTATGAAACGTGAAATGCATCTTCAGCCCATCCCACTGTTTCGCCATTATTTGCTGAAAAGTATTTACCCCTTGCTCATCCATTAATACCTCCTTCCACTCCTAGAGTAGGAAGCTCTGGCTGTAGTCCTCAGCCATATGCTTGCAGGTAATACACACATTAAACTCCACTCTGTCAAAATTCAACTTCACATCAATTGAACACATTTCTCACTAAAAGTAAAGACAGCACTTTCCTCTCCAGTATTTTTCCTGCCACTTTACAAGTGGGGAGGGGAAAGAAGGAGCCATGTCATGTGTAAACTGATTAAATAAAGACTATACATATTGAATTGAACAATATATTATTATGTCAGTTTGGATTAATTTGAATTTTGTATTGTAAGATTTTGCTCTCCAGCAGCTTAACATGGACTGATTCTTCTTCTTCTCTCAGTTTGCAAATGGGGAGGGGAAGGTGAAGTGAGGGAGGGAGGCAAGCTGAGGGACTGACCAGGAGGTGAACAAGTGGCTTAAACTCAAGAAGTGTCACTTTTCCCTGAGAAATTTGGGAGGAGGTGGGAATGGGGAGGGGCAGAGGTTTATCAGGACAGATTATCCCCAGGGGTCATAAATCAACTCACAGCGAGTTATAAATCAATTATCATAACATTAAATGGTGTTGGAGGGGTGTAACACGGCCCTTAGTGTATGTTCATCCCCGAACGTATGCAACTCACGCAAACAGAATACGCCAGATCTCTCTTTATCCCACTACTCACTGTAAATCCAGGTCAGCTACATGCATGACACTGTTTTAGTAATGTGGCAGCGTTGTTTTTGGGAAACAGGAAAGCAGATGATTACAGGAACCTTCGCTTTTATAAAGTTACTGACTGCAATGCGACCATGAAGATGCACTTTTCCCACCTTGACGTATTCCCAGAGAATCTTGGTGTAATCAGTCATGAGCACAGAGAGCGTTTCCATCAGGACTTTTCTCACATGGACTAGAAGTACATAGGACAGGGACTACTGCTATGTTGGCTGGTTTCAGCTGGATGCTACAGGAAGATGCTCCAGACACCACCCAAAAGAAATGGCATGAATAAATTAGATAAGTTGAATTAATATATATGTATCTTACTGATTATGGTAGCAATATACGTGGAACGTAAATTTACAGTGTACTTGTAACCCTAAGATAGGAGACAATTTTAATAATGATATTCGTGTACAGCACACCTAAATCTATAAAAACAGCCCATTGTAGTTTCTGTAAAAAATCCATTGTGTAATGTATATGACACTGAGATGTTGTACTGTTAGTAACTCTGATTTTCATGTTAAAAGTGTTATATGTCATATGTTTTTATTACGTAATTGCCTGAAGACGGGACAATAAAGGCTAAAGTTACAACCAAAATTGTTTATAGAGTTGGGTCGCGGGCAGCTGACCACATCCCACTGTGGAATGAAGCTGTCTCACGAACATATAATATGCAAAACATTTGAAATATCTGGTTACCAGATGTTGAAACTCAACCAAACAGATAAAGTTACAAATCAGGGGTCAAAGAAATGGACAAATAAAGAAATTTGTGTTAAATCAACTTCAGAAAGACGGACATATTAGTGAGAGATGTTGAAAAGCAACAGAGTAAGAGTGTGAAAAAGTTAATTCATAGACTCAATACTGTGGTACAGACTGCCATCACAGATTCGTGCCGTAGATCTTGTGCAATGACGGGATTATGCATGGTGAATAGAACTAATCAGGGGTAAGTCTGTCAAAGAAACGATGAAGCTATCAATTAAAGAAAAACAAACCTGAACGACTGCAGTAATTCCTTTGATTAGCTGGATTCTAATACGCGGTTCGCTTGCAAAGAGATGTATTTCCCATGCAGTACTGAACCATTTTAAATAACAAATGCCTGCAATGCAAAGTCATCCTTATTTAATGTGAAAGTGAGATAAAGATGGCTTGTGTAATGATTTCTGTGTCTCGCTCTCTGACATTAACTGATCGGCAATGTCAGATAGTACATTGGCGATGTTTGCATCATGTTATCTTTGTGGCCTTCTGTATGGTACTTAAAGCAATTATACTGCAGCATTAAAAAACACTTTTACTGTGGTTTACCCATTTCCGAGCGTGACACGAAATTTTATTAGCGAAAGCAACTGCAACGAAATTAGGAAGTAAATTATACGCCTTAGGCACAATCACATGAAGACGCCAATAGAGCTGGAACTGTGATTACGGTATGCGTTCACATGTGGGAGGCGTGGGATACAAATTCTCGTTCATTCTTTCTAAGTTTTCCGTGTAGTGGAGCCTCCCATGGTTGGTCCTTTGTAATAAAAGCGAACTGCACCAATGTAAAGTTTCGTTCTAATTGGTTCGGAAACAGATGTTCCTTATTCAACGAGTTATGAATGAAGCGGCATGTGTATTGTTGTAACTTTACAAAAATGTGAAATAGAGCCTGGGAGTAGAGGACAAATACGTTGTTGATACTTTTTGTTTGTGTTTGTCAATTTGAAAAGGATTTCGAGGATTTCATTTTGCGCGAGAAATGATGTTGTCAAATCGGCTGCATACCCACAATTTACACCGAGGAGACATCAGAAACTACAATATTGTATACAATTTTCGAAAATGAAACATAGAGCCTGATATGCTGCGACGTAGTAGACGTTATGCTAATTGCAGTACAGGTAGCATAAGGAAACGTAAGGAGCAGAAAAGTTCTTGGTCCACGACCTCACATCCCGGAAAGTATATCAACAGCCATGTCAACCGGTCGTGAAAGCCTTCATTCTACTACTAGCATAAGGAAGTTTTCATTTGGAGTGTAGCCACAAAATATATTAATAGACTATCTCAGTAAACAATGACCATACTAAGATCTATATCCCCAGGATCTCTATGTGTGTAGCATGGCGACGCAGCTCTTAAAAATGTGCAACACCTCGGGTGTAAGAGAGTCAAGATGCAACTACGAAAAGATGACTTGCTTGTAAGTTACAGCATTATATCGTTATTCATAAAAGTACCTCTGCAAGACTCCTTGAAACTGTTGTCTCAACATTTGGAGTCGCAAGTAGTTAAACGTTTTGGATATGAACTGACGACCATCTACACTGAGGTGGCAAAATTCATGAAATACCTCCTAATATCGTGTCAAAGTGCAACAGCTTAACGTGGCATGGACTCAGCAAGTCGTTGGAAGACTCGGATAGGCTGGTACCACTCCAAAGTACCGTTATCCAAGATGGGGGCGATGACGTCATTCAAGATGGCTGCTGTGACGTCCATCAAGGTGACGCATTTTGGCGGGAAGTTTGCATTGTGGGGGGGAAAGTGCCACGCCCCCCTCGCCCAGAAAAAAGGAGCGAAGCTCAAATTCCACCATGATAATGCGTCACACCCCAGTTATCTCTACTAAGCAAAGAAAATGGCGGGAAAAATGACTTATCTTTATTGTTTGATCAATTTTAAGCAGGTGTGTCCTTCACTGGGTCTGGACTCCAACTGGGTTAGTTCACATTGGTGCCACTAAAGGGCGCTCTCCTGACGTCAGCTGATGACGCAAGTAGCGTCATTCAAAATGGCTGCACCCAATGTATCCACCCCGAGCTCCAGAGTCCAACTGGCTTACTCCATATGTCCATATTGGTGCCACCAGAGGACGCCACCGCGACGTCGGGTGATGACGCAAGTACCGATATTCTAGATGGCCGTATACAATGTGTTCACTGTGAGCTGCTGAAACCAACTGGCTTAGTTCATACCGTGGCTACCAGAGAATACTATCGTGAAGTCGGTTTATTACACAAGATCCTCTGCTTTCTCTTGTGCCATGCCACCGGCCCTTGGGCGTCCGACCACTTACGTCAAACACTCTCAGCCGCCACCTCAATACACGCGCCTTACACAGTCTTCTGTAAATATGCTAACTAAACTCACACCCACATCACGCATCTCACCTATCAATTACCTAAGTACTTAATTCCATTTCAATTTTAATCATATTCAGTAAGTCAATTTACAAGTACAACATTCAATGATCAAATGAGAATTTCCACATTTTCCCACTATCAGCACCATGTTCATTCATGACCTAGCACCACCCCACCTCTAGAATGCTGCACTCCTATTGGTTACTGCATTAGTCGCGTGGTTCGACTTCATAGAACCCAGGACTTGGAATCAATTTTCACCAATGCCACACCCACCTGGACTTGGAATCAAATAGTTAAATTCTCCACCACGATCCTCAACCCAGCACCACGCCCCATTGCCGACCGATGTTGGCGGGCTAACATGCACTAACCTGTACTAACGTGTAAGTGCACAGCACATGATGTCATCCAAGATGGTGGGGCGAAATGATTGGAAAACAGATCTGAACACAAGTCTTTATTTTGCTGACTGTTTCTCCCCCTCGAGGTTTACTGTCCAACTGACATAGTACACATTACTGCCATCCCTCCTATGACCTAATCCCAGATGGTGGTCTGTAGGGGCGAGAATTATGTTAAAATTACTCAGGCTGCGCTAGGCTACTGGAGAGAGCAAGGAAAGAATGCACTCTATTTACTTTCGAACATTTTATTTAGAGATCGAATATATTTTCACGCTGAGGCAAACACTCTTCATCTTATGTTTCCGCTCACAACACACAGTCTGCAGACACGCAAACAACTCCTAATTTACGCAAATAATTTAATTACAGAGGTTCAGACTCCTCCTAAATCACTCAGCACAGTTATGTCTAGACATGCGCAGTACTCGTAAACTGTCCAAATAACTCATAGCACAGCCTACAGACCTGCTCGCAAAATAATTCAATCTATGCGCGCAAGCACCCTCCGCCACACCCTGTCAACAGCACCAACGATGTGGCGCGTCCGTCAGCTGTCAAACCACTCACAGGCCCCACGCCAGGGTCCCGCAAGCGGCCACATCTCATTCATACTTCATTTCTGAGAAATTCCTATCCAAATACGTGTTCACCTAGACACACGTGCTGACGTGATCGGGCGAGAGCGCAAACGCGAGCTGTAGCCGAACACAGGTGACAGTTGTATGTTGACGCCATTGATGACGGGCTTACGAGGTGAGACAATAAAGTAATGAGACTGATGTGAAGAAAAAGTTGCTTAACGTTTCAGTCAAGTTTAGTGTTGTCTCCTTCAAAGTAGTTCCCTTCTGATTGGACACACTTTTTCCAGCGCTTCTGCCATTGATGGTAACATTTTTGGAAGTCATCTTCTGTAATATCCTCGAAGACCCTCGTCACAGCTTTTTGGACATCTTGTGACGTTTGAAAATGGTGTCCCTTGACCGCCGTTTTGAATCTTGGAAATAGAAAAAAAGTCGCATGGAGTGATATCTGGTGAATAAGGTGGCTGTGGTAGTTCTGAGGTTAAAAATTGCTGTACTGAAAGAGCGGTATGGGATGGCGCATTATCGTGATGCAGAATCCAACTATCAGAAATATCGTACGGACATCGATTGATGTTTAGTTCTTCTGCAATCATTTTCACGGATAATCTTCGATCAGATCGTACGAGCTCACGCACCCTGGCCACGTTGACATCTGTCCGTGAAGTTGATGCTCGTCCACTGCTGTCTTCATCTTCAACATTCGTTCTGCCTTCACTAAATATTTTACGCCATCGAAAAGCTTGAGCTCTTGAGATAACCTCATCTCCAAAAGCCATCTGAAGCTTACTGTAAGTTGTCGTCGCGTTTTCACCCAATTGAAAGCAAAAAGAAGTGTCATACCGTTGCGCGATATTATGGTGTTCCATTTCCGTGAGGAGAGACACAAACACGTCTTAACTTATTACAACACAACTCACGACTGAGCAGTTGCATCAATGTGCTGCTTAGACTAAAAGAAGCTTATAGACCAAAGTCAAAGATATTGTGCCTACGCAAGCCTGTAGTGTTGCCACATCTTGCAAAGAAAATGAGTCTCATTACTTTATTGTCGCACCTCGTATTTACAGAGCGCGCCCTACAAGCAGGGCCGCGCGCATGAAGCGTTCACGCTACCATCACTCTAACTGCGGTCCGGAAAAGACGCTGCAGAATTCCATTCCGCAATAGCAGAACCTACTTTCTCCTTAGCGATTCTAACGGACCATACATCACGTTTGACTGACGCTTCCCTTCGCGTAGCTGCATACCATCACAAACGCATCTAACAATGTTATCAATCTTATACTCAAGTCACATTGCTATCTAAAATAATAACCAAGTCTAACTCTAGTAAATTCCTTAGCCCCCCAGAAATATTTAACGTGCGCTTTTGTACTAGTTTTCGTCTTTTTCCAGCTTTTATGCACGGAAATTCATGCCCTAACAGAACCTCGTTACGAAAATAAAGTACAATAACGTCCAATGCAGTCTTCCTCGCGGACCTAGCATGATACCCACCCCGTCACGTGATACCCATCCTGCTCTCAACATATGAAAATGTTCGCACGGGTATGTAGAGGCTCCCATGTCCCACCACAAACCATGTTAATGAATCCAACAGTACCATTTGTTCTAGCAGTTATTTTACTCAGATCGCGAAATTGCATTGACAGTTAAACCCGCAAAATTCTCTCCACATTATCAAATAGATACCAGACTCACAAGAATATTGTAAGCCAAGAACATATTTACCATTGTAACTACAAATAAATATTACGACATCTGCTACTCTCTGATACCAATCAATGTACAGGTAATCCCTCCTCTTGACGAGTGTGCTTCAGTATCTATACCGCATATAATTATCCACTTAAAAACTCTATCTCATACCCTCGTCGTTATCAACCTGCTCAATATATACGTCCCTCACAATAGGACACACAGTCATCCTCTCTAGTCATGCCATGACATAAACCAAACTATCTTTACAATGCAATGTATACACAGTTTATACAATGTAAGCCACAGTAACTTTACAATACAATATACACACATTTTAGACAAACACTGCAGTCATCTTTCATATCTGTACAGCACCCGGAAAACTTATCGTATGCCTACACTCACACTGTCTATATATCACGATTTCTCCCGCCCCCTCCCCCCACTCCTAGGGAAGCACCATCAGCCTTTTCTTGCTTTCTACAGACGCGACATTCAGCGGTAATAAACTACTTTACACTGATCACCATTTCGCACCGACAACTAAAACTCGCAAAATTATCCACACACCATCAAATACATACCAGACTATACTTCACGATATCAAGTACACAGCAGTAGCCTCCCGATCGCTAACACATTTCCCGACATATAGACTCGAAATAATTTCTCTACAGTCACAAAACTTTAGCTACGCGGAACGTCCTCTAGACCACTGAGTAACTAGAAACAAACACATGAAAAATCATATTTCCTGCAGCGACTACCGATCTCGCTGATCTAACATACTCCATATCATCCATGTAATTTACAAGCCAACTTCTTTCCCATGCCTAGAGAACAGGCAAACGTATCTTCCACACACCATATTCGATCTTCTATCCACTAAAGAAACACCCCAAAATGTGCACAAACAGTCAAACCGAATAATTTACATGGGAGGGAATAACAATCCATCTCAATCATACCATCTTCTCAAAGTTCCACTTGATCACGAAAGCCGCCCAACGCATACTAAGTATTAGTTCACTATCTGGCCGTCTAGACAGGGGAAAATTAACTCATATATATTCGTACAATCCAACAGACCTTTGCATCTGCACCGATACTGCTGTCAACAGGAAACGTGAATCATTACCACCACGGACTTTGCATACACGGAATCATTCCGGAAAACCACTCGCATATACACTCCTGGAAATTGACATAAGAACACCGTGAATTCATTGTCCCAGGAAGGGGAAACTTTATTGACACATTCCTGGGGTCAGATACATCACATGATCACACTGACAGAACCACAGGCACATAGACACAGGCAACAGAGCATGCACAATGTCGGCACTAGTACAGTGTATATCCACCTTTCGCAGCAATGCAGGCTGCTATTCTCCCATGGAGACGATCGTAGAGATGCTGGATGTAGTCCTGTGGAACGGCTTGCCATGCCATTTCCACCTGGCGCCTCAGTTGGACCAGCGTTCGTGCTGGACTTGCAGACCGCGTGAGACGACGCTTCATCCAGTCCCAAACATGCTCAGTGGGGGACAGATCCGGAGATCTTGCTGGCCAGGGTAGTTGACTTACACCTTCTAGAGCACGTTGGGTGGCACGGGATACATGCGGACGTGCATTGTCCTGTTGGAACAGCAAGTTCCCTTGCCGGTCTAGGAATGGTAGAACGATGGGTTCGATGACGGTTTGGATGTACCGTGCACTACTCAGTGCCCCCTCGACGATCACCAGTGGTGTACGGCCAGTGTAGGAGATCGCTCCCCACACCATGATGCCGGGTGTTGGCCTTGTGTGCCTCGGTCGTATGCAGTCCTGATTGTGGCGCTCACCTGCACGGCGCCAAACACGCATACGACCATCATTGGCACCAAGGCAGAAGCGACTCTCATCGCTGAAGACGACATGTCTCCATTCGTCCCTCCATTCACGCCTGTCGCGACACCACTGGAGGCGGGCTGCACGATGTTGGGGCGTGAGCGGAAGACGGCCTAACGGTGTGCGGGACCGTAGCCCAGCTTCATGGAGACGGTTGCGAATGGTCCTCGCCGATACCCCAGGAGCAACAGTGTCCTTAATTTGCTGGGAAGTGGCGGTGTGGTCCCCTACGGCACTGCGTAGGATCCTACGGTCTTGGCGTGCATCCGTGCGTCGCTGCGGTCCGGTCCCAGGTCGACGGGCACGTGCACCTTCCGCCGACCACTGGCGGCAACATCGATGTACTGTGGAGACCTCACGCCCCACGTGTTGAGCAATTCGGCGGTACGTCCACCCGGCCTCCCGCATGCCCATATACGCCCTCGCTCAAAGTCCGTCAACTGCACATACGGTTCACGTCCACGCTGTCGCGGCATGCTACCAGTGTTAAAGACTGCGATGGAGCTCCGTATGCCACGGCAAACTGGCTGACACTGACGGCGGCGGTGCACAAATGCTGCGCAGCTAGCGCCATTCGACGGCCAACACCGCGGTTCCTGGTGTGTCCGCTGTGCCGTGCGTGTGATCATTGCTTGTACAGCCCTCTCGCAGTGTCCGGAGCAAGTATGGTGGGTCTGACACACCGGTGTCAATGTGTTCTTTTTTTCATTTCCAGGAGTGTATATTTATCATTATACTTACAATTAAATGTTACGATCGTGCTCTCAATTGAACAGCATTAGAGAATGAGTGAGGTATCGTAAACACACCCTGTTGTCGGCAGTGGCCCTGGCAATAGCTGTACCTTCCCTACAACTGGACATACTTCCCCCTCCCCCACATTGCTATCACAGTACTCCAAGTGATATCCATCCTTACCTTCCCTATAACAGGGCATAGTCATCTCCTTTCCCCAAACTTACATACTTTATAAAACTGATGCTCAAATGCGAACATATCACGCACCCACTAAGTATATTACTTAGTCTATAACTGATTGCTTACCATACCAAATAATACTGATCGAAAATCAGCGATGGTCATGCATCTCTCTTAAGTTCTTCTTTTGAATTTTACCACTGTGTCCTAGAAAGAGACACGTAATCGGTGAGATGTTAAAGAAAAAACTGGTACCACCAACTAGCGCATGTTACTGTCACAATCAGTCTTGGTTTTACAGGTACACACAAGTATCAATGTTAAAACCTATACCGGCATCACGAATTGAGGTACGACATTACTTGTGAATGAGGTTTTTTCTTCTGGACAAATACCGTGATGGTGATCATAGGAATACGTATTATCAGAAGAAAAATGTACACTAGGTTCTCAGATCTCTAGTGTTACACTATATGTTCGAAATGATGTGAATCATTTGGAATCACCTCTCTCCATTCAAATACATACCCGCATCGGATCACAACCACCACTGAATCATATTTATCGCACTCTCATATCTCGAAACGTGTCACCTTTCCCGAACCTAGCCTCTACAGTAAAATTCCAACGTGGTTCTAGTCACCCCCTACACATCATGCAACTGATTCTATTTCTACAGCTTCGCGCATGTGATCGGTCCAATTTAAGTCTGAACTGAGCAGAAGTCGAGGAAAGACATATCCACGACGTTCAACAACATTCTGCAGAAACAGAACGACCTTAATTACTGCAACAGGACCGTGTTTTGACCATTCGGTGGAAATGCACGCAATGTGGTACGTCCCCAAACCAGATGCAAATACTACAGATCCACGTCCATTCAAATCAACCAGCCCAACAGGTAAAAATTACGAATTATAAAAGCTCATACGAAATTAGAAGTCACCAAGGCAGCGATGAGGGAGCAATAACGCATAGCTGCTCTCGGCCTCCAGCGCGGAGAAACAAATTTCATAATACTTTCCACAATAGCGCAGCATGCAGCCATCCAAGCATTCCTGGCTGTATAGCCCCTTCCTCACCGGCTCTCACCTCAAACTACTAATACTGATGCTGTATGTATGACACGATTCTATTAAATTTACAGACACCACCAAGGCCACTTTAAAGTTTGCTCATCTATACTCTACGGGAATTATCACATGACACGATCCCTCTGGTCCTGTTTAGTTGTCTCAAACACTGTTTTCTAACACGCTTTTGTACAACGGCAAACATTTCGTTTTTCTGCCACGACCTCAATGCCTGTCTCATCTTCTAAACTAATATTAAGACGCCCTGATACAAGACCTCTCAGAGAAAACTAGACATCGCGCGGTGTAAATCATTTTGTTACTACAACTACCATAGCACGCCACACATCTGCTTATTTTAAATAAAAAATCCACTTACAACATAACGAAACAAGAAGACTTTTAAGGCCTTGGCATAGGTCTCCAAACTGATGTCCGAAAGCGAATGACGACCTATAAATTTAGACTCGTCTCTCACACTGACAGAACAGCTGACGACTATGCGTTCCCTTTCAACTCATTCCTCATATTGCACTCATGTACGCAACCACCGTTTCGGTGCTAGCAACCCCCAGAAGTTGCTGTCCCTCCACTAAAACTTTTTCCCCAACTGAAACAAGCCATATTAGTCAATCATTATCTGCTAACCAATGCTGGGGGGGATGGAAAATACACCATCCATATACTCTAATAATGAACATGAAACTTGATAGCGCGAATAATTTTACACGAAGTTCAACACCGGCCAATGATGTGACAGCATGGTTCCCCAATTTCAGTATCATAGCTAAACCATGCCCTCTCCACATTACAAGTATCATCGCGAACGTGGATAGATGACTGAACAGTACATCCATTCACTCTTAATTCTCGAACACATAAATCATCAAAATATACCAGACAGCTCTCCACATATTTCTACCATCTCGAGAATAGTCTTTAATTTACAATCTATCTCTCTGCGTATGGGGGTCACAGAGCATTCTCACTGTCTTAGGGTAAAATTAGAGATTGAAAGACCCTCATCACAATGTCATTTACCAACCATCCCTGCAGTACAGTTAGCGAATTAATCTACAACCCACCAGACGAAGACCCCTACACTCCACGTCTCGTAAATGAATTGAGCTTTCCGAGTCCTAACGCGTACAAATGCACGACATTCTCGAGATGTGACCATGTCGAGGATCTTAGGACTCCTTATCGATGTATAGTAACAGATTTCAGAGTGCCGTCATGTAATAGCAGACAGTTAAGAAGAAGTTAAATTATTTTTATACACGATCGAGCTCCAGACGGATGGTGTTCGAGGCATTTTTACCTAATTCAACCAAGCTATCAACTCTAAAGGATTGTTATAGAGTCTAGGATCGGTACCTAGAAGGTATTGGTAAGAGAGAGAACTGCACTTAAAAACGGGCTATAATGTTAGATCGCCTGCGTTTCCAACCTATCAGACGTATCGAATGTAGCGCCGTTAATATTGCATTGTGAGAAATATTTTTCAGGCCCATGAAATACATCCCTCTTCACAGTTTTTCTGCGCTGAACTATCTTATCGAATCGTAAACAATTTTCATTGCATGATACGAGCACAATATAGCTTTGCAGAGTTGTATAGCGTACACTGTTCACATCCAATCACGGTTCAGAAATTTTACGATGCTCGCATCAGGCCTATATAAAATAATAGTTAGTAGTGGGAGATACATCCTACAAGGAAACAGAAAACGCATAACGGCGGCGTCCAACATGTGAAAATTACAAGTGAATCCTTCACTAAATCTGTAAACAGCGCATCTGCCGGGCAGATGTGTACACGGGGATTGCAGCACCTCACAAGATCCTACCGCTAACTTTGTTATTATGCTGAAGTCTCGATTTTACACCCAAGATGCGACATGGGGGAATCACATAATTCAAAGTTCGTTAGTGGAAGGTGTCAAGTTTCATCACACAAGAGATGGAAGTCCTCTGATCAAAGACAGGTTTTCTATCGGTAGAACTGTCATAACCTGATTTCGTAGTGGCGCCCTCTAGTGGCATCAATGTGAACTAAGCCTTTTGGGCTCTGGAGCTCCTGGTGGATACACCGGGTGTAGCTATCTTGAATGACGCTACTTGCGTCATCAGCTGACGTCAGGAGAGCGCTCTCTGGTGGCACCAATATGAACCAATATGAACAACTGGAGTGCATACCCAGTGGAGAACACACCTGCTTGAAATAAGTTTACTAAAGATAAGTCTTTTTTTCCCGCCATTTTCTTTGCTTAGTAGAGATAACTGGGGTGTGACGCATTATCATGTTGGAATTTGAACTTCGCGCCATTTTTCTGGGCGAGGGGGGCATGGCACTTTCCAGCCAAAATTTAAACTTCCCTCCAAAATCCGCCATCTTGTTGGATGTCACAGCAGCCATTTTGGATGACGTCATCGGCGCCATATTGGATAACGGTACTTTGGGGTGATACCAGCCTAGCCCCTATACTAGCCATACACAACTGTGAAAGCGTTGCCGGTGCAGCTGTTTGTACACGAACTGACCTGTCGACTAGGTACCACAATTGTTCGATGTGATTCATATTAGGCGATCTGGGTGGCAAAATTGTTCCCTCAAATTGTCCAGAATGTTCTACAAACCAACTGCAAACAACTGTAGTGCCGTGAGACGGCGCATTATGGTCTATAAAAATTCCATCGTTGTTTCGGAACATGAAGTGCATCAATGGCTGCAAATGTTCAATGACCGGTTCAGCTCCACCAAAGAACCTAGTCCATTCTAAGAACATACAGCCACACAATTATGGAGCCACTACTAGCTCGCACGCCGCTTATTGACAATTTGGGTCCATAGTTTCGTGGGGTCTGCGCCACAGTCGAACCCTACCATCACCTCTTACCAACCGGGATAAGGACTCATTTGACCAGGCCACGGTTTTGCAGTCATCTAGGGTCCAACCGACGTGCTCTTGAGCCAGGCAAAGGCGCTGCAGGCGAAGTTGTGCTGTCAACGAAGACGCCCGCATCGAGTGTCTGTCTTCATAGCACATTAATCCCAAATATCGCCTCACTGCCCTCACGGATACGTTCGTCGTATGCCCCACATTGATTTCTGTGGATATTTCCCGCTGTGTTGCTCTCGGTCGTTAAATGGAGGACGTCAGCCACTGCGTTGTCCGTATTGATAGCTCCGAAAGAACAGATACCATCTTTATATATATATAGTTAAGGCTCACCGGCCACTTGACCATCTTCTTCTTCTGTGCGAATGCACAAACAATGCCTGAACTCTTACGGGAATCGGCAACGCGCCGTGAGTAATGAGTATAATGGTTGGGGGCACTACGAATGTAGTGCGGGACAATACGTTGAGAATGTGGGCTTCGCAGGAGGCGTGCCAGAGATAAATCCCTGCAGTCGCGCTATGCTCTGTGTCCTCGGTGGCTCAAATGGATAGAGCGTCTGCCATGTAAGCAGAAGATCCCGGGTTCGAGTCCCGGTCGAGGCACACATTTTCATCTGTCTCCGTTGACGTATGTCAACGCCTGTTAGCATGTAACTTTCTACGTTGTTCCATTGAACTCCCTGTTGTGTGCTGGTCGGGTGGGTCCATTGACTGTCTGTCGGTTGCGTTGTCGTCAGGTTGAGAATGGTTGGGCCGACTGCCTGTCTCACCTAAACGAGCGTTAGTGTTTGAATTCCAGGCTGACCCTCGGAAACTTCTGAGTGGCGTTGGGCGTACTGCCTTTTCTTATTAGTTCTTGTTGTTTGTATCAGTATGGCTTCTAGACGATTTTTTAAATGAAGGTTGTTTTGCCCTTAAGGCGTAAGTTTGTTTGGACCTTAAGCCCAATTTAAGAACTGTTTTAATTAAAGCCTTTGGCTTTTTTAAAAAAATTTAAGTTTGTTGAGTCTTAAGTGATGGGCCTTCAGCCGACTTTGAAGTAAAGTTGTTTTGCTCTTAAGGATCAGATTTTTTGGGCCTCCGCCCTAAATAAAAACTGTTTTAAGGTAAGGCCTTTGGCCTTGTAAAAATTTATTTTGATGGGCCTTCGGCAGAATTTTAAAGTTGTTTTGCTCTTAGGGTGTCAGACTGTTTGGGCTTTCAGCCTGATTGAAAGAACTGACTTAAGATATGGCCTTCTGCCTTTTAGATTTCAGATTTTGGTTTGAGTCTTAAGTTATTGGCTTCTTTCAGCTGATTTTAAATTAAAGTGGTCTTGCCCTTAAGGCATCAGATTGTATGGTGCATTCAGGCAGTAATTAAGTTCCAAGAATTAATGCTGTGTGTTTTTTTTTTAATTTTCTTGGCTCTTGTAATGTTTGGTCAAATAAATAAGGTTGTATGTTTGAGTGGAACTGACAACCGCTTATTTTGACCCCTTTCCACAAATTAAACTACCTGTCCTGTCCTGCGGATTTAGCAGGCCTATTGTATATTACCTGTCTTTCCCTATAGCTTACCTTTATTTTTCTAAGCATTTCGAATATCTTGCACCATTTTACATTGTCGTACGTTTTTTCAGATCGACAAATCTTATGAAGTTGTTTAGATTTTTCTTCAGTATTGCTTCTATTATCAACCGCAAAGTCCGAATTGCCTTTATGGTGCTTTTACATTTAGTATGTCAAACTGATCATCATGTAATACATCCTTTCTTTTCCTTTCTTCTGTGTATTATTTTTGTTAGCAACTTAGAGGCATGAGCTGTTAAGCTGACTGTACGATAATTCACCCACGGTATCATCTTAGGAATTGTTTGGATGAAGTTTTTCCGAAAGTGTTATGGTATATACCCAGTTTCATGCATTCTACACATCAACGTGAATAATCGTTTTGTTGCCAATTCCCTCTTTGATCTTAGAAATTCGGGTGGAATGCTATCGGTCCATTCTACCGTGTCTGATCTTAAGTCTTCCAGATCTCTTTTAAATCGTGGTTACAGTACTGGACTCCTATCTCTTCCGTATCGACTCCTCTTTCCTTTTCTGTCAGGTCATCAGAGAACTCCTCCGCCTCACCGAAGCCTTCAATGTATTCTTTCCATCTATCCGCTCTGTACTCTGCATTTAACAGTGGAATTCCCGTTACGCTCCTAATGTTATCGCCCTTGCTATACTTTCTCCCCTTATGAGAGTTTAACAGAATATTCGCCATTACTTTCTGAAACTTATTGCAGAACTCAGTTAGTCTTTCTTATCTCCCATTTCTAATACCAAGCACAAAATTTCCCGTAACCTTTACCTCCAGTCTTTCCTCTACAATCACATTCCATTCCTCTATCGACTAATAGATTTTCATCTTCCTTTACGTATTGGACTGCCCATTCAATATCCTCAAATACTGTTCATCGCTTGCGCCGTTGGAATTTATACCTGAATTATTGTTGTCAAAATGGTGGTTTCCTGTCCACTCGGTTAAGAACAAACGTGTCATCGAACTGTTAACGGCACCCCAACCTCCGCGCTAACTTTCTATTCATAACGATCGCTATTCCTATTACACCATTTTCCGCTACTGTTCATACTGCCCCCACATTCATCTGACCAGAAATCCTTTTCGTTATTTCAATTTCACTTCACTGACCACCGTTATGTCTAAAGTGAGCCTTTGCCTTTCCATTTTCAGATTTTATATCATGCCTGTCACGTTCAGACTTCTGATATTCCACGCCCCGATTCGTAGAACGTTATCCTTTCGTCTGTTATTCAGTCTTTTTTTCATGGTCACCTCCCCGAGGCTCACTATACTCTACTATATGTGGAAAATCATAGGGGAGTCAGGGAAAAACTGGCGAGTCTCTTCCCAGAGATCCAAATGGAGGACTAATCCGACATTTTTTGCCAATGGAGAGATCATCAGGACAACTTTTTCTATTACAGGCCACATGACCTGTGAGCATTATGTGTCATTAATGCGATGATTTCCTTTTCCTTCGGCATCCTCATGCCGACGATCATTGATGATTTCTCATCGCCCGCCGCGGTGGCCGTGCGGTTCTGGCGCTGCAGTCCGGAACCGCGGGACTGCTACGGTCGCAGGTTCGAATCCTGCCTCGGGCATGGGTGTGTGTGATGTCCTTAGGTTAGTTAGGTTTAAGTAGTTCTAAGTTCTAGGGGACTTATGACCTAAGATGTTGAGTCCCATAGTGCTCAGAGCCATTTGAACCATTTTTGACTTCTCATCATTTTCGGGGCAATTTCCTACCCCAAGAACGAGAGAGTGCCGTGAACGTGTGTCCGCCATCTTTCACAAGGTGGTTATCAGAATGAGGGTGACTTCTTATGTCGGAAGTTTTCTGCCTCCATTGCTGATGAGTTTCATTCAACATGTAAGCGTTGGCTGGGTTTAGAACCCAGGACTGAAGACGCTACTTCTACACCACACGTCTAGATACCAATACAGTAGTAATAATTTACGTTGTCGATTTCTCCGAAAGTACTTCACTTCACCGTGTGTCATTGAATATCAAAAGAAGCAGTTCTTATCGTATCATAAATAATATAGTAAATATCGGGAGAGGTATCCGTTGAAGTTTTCATAGGTACTTCCAACCCATATTTGGTGAACGGAGATACCAGAGACTGACTGTGACCTATTTTATGTGGAAAACCCATGAGGGTGTCGGGGCAACACGGTAGAGACACTCTTCTTACGTTTCCTTAAAGCACACCGGATCCACTACTGGAGAACAAATTGCAGTTTACATCATCTCTGTTGCCTTTTAGAAGAAAAAGAGTAGTCTCTGAATACTGGTATAATAGTCTTTCCTCGCTAAACCGAGGATATCTATTTCTAAGTTACTCATGTTGGCAGTTGTTCCTGATTGTAATTCAGGAATCCTCCCTCGGGAATGAGTATGTGTCATCCCTAGTGTAAGTTAGTTTAAGTTAGATTAAGTAGTTTTCAAGTCTAGGGACCGATGACCTCAACAGTTTGGTCCCATAAGACCTTACCACAAAAACCAATTTTTTCCGTAACGTCTCCATTGTTATCGCGCAGCAAGGGTACGGTTTGTGCCTTTCCGCTGACAAACTTTGCGTAAGATTCCCTGGCAGATTTCGAAACAGAGTTTAGTTGTGGAAACTTAAAATGATCTCACACTGAAGTTCGCGGCAAGTTTCGAGTTTCTGAAAAACTTGGCTATCTTGGGGATTTTGCGTCGTGTGAAATTTGACATACTTTTGTCGTTGCTTCTACAACAGTGTTGTGACCTGTTTTGTGTGGCATGGAGGATCAACACCACCTCTCAATCGGAACCAACATCGGGTACGATTGTGCAGTGTATGGTAATGGTAGGGCGTTGCAGTGCAGATTGTGCTGAGAAATAATTTTTTAAAACAAATTCGATATGCTGCGCTGTTCGCGTGTTAATCGCTATTGATGTCAGCTAATCAGGCCGTTGTGCATGCGAATTGGAGCGTCCCGTCAGACAGGTCGACAAACGTGCTCTTCGTTTGGTTCCCTAAAACGGATTAAGTGAGCGATAACAAAATTGGACATGGGTCGATAGTAAGGATCGAACCCAAGCCAACGGCTGAGCAGTGTCGTGCACTATTATCGAAGATCTAAGAAAAACTGATTCTTATTGTATCGGGAGGGTCACTTGAATCTGAGCGCGCAACCATCTAGGTAATTTCTAGTTAATTAAGTCGGAAACGGTGAAACGTGTCGAATTTTTTTCTTAACAACAGTTTCTCAGTACAGCCTACTATCCAACACCCATACAAGCTTTTCAGACTATTTGCGACCACCCCGCATACTGGACCGGATTCATCCAGTCATGAAGGACCGCGAAAAGCAACAAATTCTTCTGGAGAATAGAACACTGTATCGAGCTTCAGATTCTATCAGAGGTTGCCAGACATCGAAAAATTATCATAACATCGAATAAACTTCTTATGTATGAAAGGCCTTTGTAGCACGTTGATAAAGACCCACGTCACCAGTGCTACCAACTTCAAAACTGTAACATCCTTCAATAACTTATTTATGATGAAAATGTTGATCGTGGTAGAACTGTGAACGAACTACTCGAGGTATAAAAACTCTGCTGGGCATGGAATGAAAATATTATAGGTCCAAAGGTGTCTGGTCTAGTTGTAGTTATAAACCTCGACGCAAGGGTAATTTCATTATGGGCTGTCACGGTAGATACTGAGTGAAACTTTGTTTTCCTCGATGTATGTCGATTTCCAAGATGTCAAAGATAATAGTGGGTTAGGAGTTTATCCCCGGCAGTCGAGATATTGCATTAATATCGGTTTCCGGACAGCCTTATAAAACTTGCCTACGGTTTCTATACACTACTTAAGCCGAATGCAGGAATATTTTTTAAGACAAATTAGGATTTACTACGATTTTCTTGTACATTCCGAGCTCGTAATCTGTCTCTAAGACTCATCTCGATGACGACACATTATTCTTTAATCCTCCTACCTTCTGTTAACAAGTGGTTGTAAGAAAGAACAACCACTAGAATCCCGGTAGAGAATTTGAGCCTTTGTCAGAAACTTAAAAGCACGCAGAGAGGTCTGAAGTAATTGGTAATTTGTTTGCTCATATGTCTATAGCCACCGTAGATTTTTCAAACGAAAAAATTGTTTGTTATTTGCTGTACAGATTTCAGTTTATTTACTATAGGCCAGTTTCGACATTTTTAGTCATTGTCAAGCAATATTAAGATAACATCTAATCAACGTGCCACAACACATGTAACACAAAAATCAGTTCAACAGTCCAAATGTGGAACCACTTATAAAAATTAAGCCGTTCTCCGTTGGATAAATACACAACGTTTATAATGCATGTAACAGAACGATATACAATGTAACGAGTACATATTTAACATCCAACCACTGAGAATCAACATCATTTCGTACAAGAACATAAACTTATTCCCTCGACAAGTGCAGACACAGACTGCATGAAAGTAAGGACAAAGAAGGCGACCACGACACAGACGTTGCCCAGTCAGGCGATAAGAATGTACACTACTGGCCATTAAAATTGCTACACCACGAAGAAGATGTGCTACAGACGCGAAATTTAACCGACAGGAAGAGGATGCTGTGATATGCAAATAATTAGCTTTTCAGAATATTCACACAAGGTTGGCGCCGGTGGCGACACCTACAACGTGCTGACATGAGGAAAGTTTCCAACCGATTTCTCATACACAAACAGCAGTTGACCGGCATTGCCTGGTGAAACATTGTTGTGATGCCTGGTGTAAGGAGGAGAAATGCGTACCATCACGTTTCCGACTTTGATAAAGGTTGGATTGTAGCATATCGCGATTGCCGTTTATTGTATCACGACATTGGTGCTCGCGTTGGTCGAGATCCAATGACTGTTAGCAGAATATGGAACCGGTGGGTTCAGGAGGGTAATACGGAACGCCGTGCTGGATCCCAACGGCCTCGTAGTGAGCAGTCCAGATGACAGGCATCTAATCCGCATGGCTGTAACGGATCGTGCAGCCACGTCTCGGTCCCTGAGGCAACAGATGGGGAAGTTTGCAAGACAACAACCATCTGCACGAACAGTTCGACGACGTCTGGAGCAGGATGGACTATCAGTTCGGAGACCATGGCTGCGGTTACCCTTGACATTGCATCACAGACAGTAGCGCCTGCGATGGTGTACTCAACGACGAACCTGGGTGCACGACTTTCACAACGTCATTTTTCCGGATGAATCCAAGTTCTGTTTACAGCATCGTGATGATCGCATCCGTGTTTGGCGACATCGCGGTGAACGCCCATTGGAAGCGTATGTTCGTCATCGCGATACTGGCGTATCATCCGGCGTTATGGTATGGGGTGTCATTGGTTACACGTCTCGGTCACCTCTTGTTCGCAATGACGGCACTTTGAACAGCGGACGTTACATTTCAGATGTGTTACGACCCGTGGCTCTACCCTTCTTTCGGTCCCTGCGCAACCCTACATTTCAGCAGAATAATGCACGACCGCACGTTGCAGGTCCTGTACGCGCCTTTCTGGATACAGAAAATGTTCGACTGCTGCCCTGGCCAGCATATTCTCCAGATCTCTCACCAATTAAAAACGTCTGGTCAATGGTGGCCAGGCAACTTGCTCGTTACAATACGCCAGTCACTACTCTTGAGGAACCGTGGTATCGTGTTGAAGCTACATGGGCAGCTGTACGTGTACACGCCATCCAAGCTGTGACACAATGCCCAGGCGTATCAAGGCGGTTATTACGGTCGGAGGTGGTTGTTCTGGGTACTGATTTCTCAATATCTATGCACCCAAATTGAGTGAAAATGTAATCATTAGTCAGTTCTAGTATAATATATTTGTCGAATGAATACCCGTTTATCATCTGCATTTCTGCTTGGTGTAGCAATTTTAATGTCTAGTAGTGTACTTTACTAAGTGCGAGCCCGGTGCATGGTGCAAAATACCAGTTGTAGGTTGCCTATCTGACGGCTTCCAGGAGCAACAAATATTTGATTTTCAATAATTCGTGCAATAACTGATAGAATTTAAGAATCTGAAATTCTGTCACAATCTATTCAAGAGATGTACACTGAGGTGACGAAAGTCATGGGATAGCAATGTGCACATATAAAGAAGGCGGTAGTCTGACGTACACAAGGTATAAAAGGGCAGTGCATTAGCGGAGCCGTCATTTGTATTCAGGTGGTTCACGTGAAACGGTTTCAATAGTGATCATGATGTCAAGATTCACAGTGTCAGCAGTGTGGCGAGAACTCAAAATCTGAGGCATTATCTCTCACAGCAGACAACGTAGTGGCCGACGATCTTCACTTAACGACCGAAAGCAGCGGCGTTTGCGTAGAATTTTCAGTGCTAACAGACAAACAACACTGCGTGAAATATCCGCAGAAATAAATGAGGAACGTACGACGAACGTATCCGTTAGGAAAGTGCACTGAAATGTGCCGTTAACGTGCTATGGCAGCAGACGACCGACTCTAGTGACTTTGGTAATAGTACGTCATCGCTTGCTTCCCCTCTTCTGGGCTCGTGACGACTGGAAAACCACGGCCTGGTCAGAGTAGTTCCACTTTCAGTGGTAAGAGCTGATGGTAGAGTTCACGTGTGGCGCAGGTCCCATGAAGCAATGGACCCAAGTTGTCAAAGAGAGCATTGCTGATGGCTCCATAATGGTATGTGCAGTGTTTACTTTGAACTGACTGGATTCCCTGATTCAACTGATCATTGAGTGGAAATGGTTATATTCGGTACCTGGAGACCATTTTCAACCATTCATGAACTTCATGGTCTCAGACAACATTGGCATTTTTGTGAATGACAATGGGTGATGTCTCGCAGTACAACTGTTCGTGATTTGTTCGAAGAACATTCTGGACAGTTCGAGCGAATGATTTGGCCACTCAGGTCGCCCGACATAAATCCCAAAGAACATTTATGGGATGTAATAGAGAGGTCAGTTCGTTCACAAAATCCTGCACCAGCAACACTTTTGCAGTTGTAAATGGCTCTGAGCACTATGGGACTTAACAGCTATGGTCATCAGTCCCCTAGAACTTAGAACTACTTAAACCTAACTAACCTAAGGACAGCACACAACACCCAGCTATCACGAGGCAGAGAAAATCCCTGACCCCGCCGGGAATCGAACCCGGGAACCCGGGCGTGGGAAGTGAGAACGGACCGTACGACCACGAGATGCGGGCACTTTTGCAGTTGTGGGCGACTATAGAGTCAGCATGGCTCATTATTTCTGCAGGGGACTTCCAATGACATGTTCAGTCCATGCAAAGTCGAATTGCTGCACTACTCTATGCAAAAGGAGGCCCGACACGATATTAGGAGATATCTCATGACCCTCAGTGAGTTCTCCTGTTAATGTTTTAACACAGTAAACAGTTATTACAGTTAGAAACTGTCTCGAGGCAGCGAAAATTACGACTATGTTCATCCAGTATTTGAAAATTAGAACACTTAGTGACTTCCAGCGAACTTTAAAATTTCAAACCTTTACAAAACTTTTTCTCGCTGACATCTCTCACAAAAAGATAACATGAATAAATAGTTAATTGCTTGCTGCATTTTCGTGTTCAGCAGTAAAACCTCAGCATCAGGCACGACGTTTTAATTTATGACCTCTTTTTTATTAACTCTGTTACTGGGAGAAGAAATTGACAGAGCACTAAAACACCTAAGTAGAAACAGGAGCGCTCGATTAGACAACTGAGATCCTTGGTGGAACATACCGTGACGATACTATTCCAGCTGCTACGCAAAATATATGAGACGGACGAAATTGTCTGATACTTCAAGAAGAACGTGATAATTTTAATTAGAAAGAAGACAGGTATTGACAGGTGTGAACATGACCTCACCATGATTTTAATAAATCATTGCTGCAAAATAATGACACGATTTATTTACAGAAAGACGGGACAGCTGGCAGAAGCCATCCTCTGGGATGACGAGTTCGAGTTTGGAAGAAATGTGGGTATACGTGCCGAAATACTGACCCTGTGACTTATCGTAGAGGTTAGGCTGAAGAAAAGAGACCTCAATTTTATACATTTGTAGACTTGGAGAAAGCTTTTGACAATGTTGAATGGAATGTGCTATGAAATTATGAAGCTAGCAGAAAAAAAGTACAGGGAGCGAAAGATTGTCCACAGCTTGTACGGAAACCAGATGCAGTTTCAAGAACCGATGGACATGAAAGGGAAGCAGTGGTCAAGAAAGGAGTGAGAGAAGGTTGTTGTAGCCTATCAATTGCACGCATCTCACACCATTACAGAGCCTCCACCAACTTGAACAGTCCCCTCCTGACATGCAGGGTCCATTGATTCATGAGTCGTCTCCATACCCGAACACGTCCATCCGCTCTTTACTATATGAAACGAGACTCGTCTGATCAGGCAACATGTTTCCAGTCATCAACAGTCCAATGTCGCTGTAGAAGGGCCAAGGCGAGGAGTAAAGCTTTGTGTCATGCAGTCATCAAGTTTATACGAGTGGCCCTTCGACTGCGAAAGCCCATATCGATAATGTTTCGTTGAATGGTTTGCACGCTGAAACTTGTGATGGTCCAGCATCGAAATCTGCAGCAATTTGCGAAAGAGTTGCGCCTTTGTCATGTTGAACAATTATTTTCAGTCGTCATTGGTCCCGTTCTTGCAGGATCTTTTTCCGGCCGCAGCGATATCAAAGATTTGATATTTTACCAGAGCCCTGATATTCACGGTACACTCGTGAAATGGTCATATGGAAAGAACCCCATTCATCGCTACCTCGGAGATTCTGTGTCCCATCTTTCGTGCGCCGTCTATAGCACCACGGTCAAACTTACTTCAATCTTGATCATCTGCCATTCTAAGAACAGTAACCGATCGATCAACTGCGCCAGACACGTGCTGTCTTATATAGGCGTTGCCAACCGCAGAACCGTATTCTGCCGGTTTACATACCTCTGTATTTGGCGCTTAAGTGTAGGCTAACTACGTGTTGGTACTGTACGTAACATGTTGAAGCTTGTGGAAGAAAATAGTCGAACTGCATGCTGGGACTGTATGTAAATGTTTAACTGTCACTCGGACCGGTGTTCGATTCCGATTTGCTGCCTTTCGCGGGAACTCTGCTATTAAGTGAGTGACTATATGACGAGTACTGGGTAAAAGTCTCATCTAAATTCTTATACGCATTACAGTTTTCCAACCCAACCATCTACGATCCTTTTGCAATTTTTCTGATGTCTGTTTTCCCACCTTATATAAAGCAGTCTTTTCGGTCTTTTCTTAAACCGCTAGACTCAAGCTAACAACTCCCTCTGCCCGTATATCATCCATCCGCTTCATTATTTGATCCGATCGCATCCATATTACTTGCAATAAATATAATAACTGATATCTTTCCGCTTCACGTAAATAAAAAAAAAAACTGTCCATTTCTTGTCCAATACATAGGATGTCTAAGTACCTTAAATACAAACTCACCTAACGGCTCAATGACTTTACTAGTAATTCATGCAGTTTAGTTTTAGATATGTTGACTATCAAGTCTTCCTTACTACCTTCTTCCACTTGGTGGTGAAATGTATGTATACTAGATCACACAGTCAAAGTCATACACAAAATGAAGCTTTCTGGTACTTCTATTATTGTAATGATAATAATAATAATAATTATAATAATGATAATAATAATTATTATTATTAACTTTATTGTTACTTATTTGAAATTTCCCATTACATTATAATATTACACGCGCGTCTGCGTACGTTGTATCGTCATCTAGCTCATATGTTTTGTCCTGTTGGAGGACTGAAAATATCTTGTATCGTCGCTGAGTTTTGGTGATGTGGAATCTCAATGCCTTAATCAACTATCAAATCTAAATTCTCTCACGACCAAAATACTATCACATGTTGAATCAATTCCTTATCCCTCACTGATTCTCAGACAGTTAGTAAAGATTAGCTGGAAATGACCTAAAGGCCTTCTCGACATCTGTGAATCACAGATAAGCAAGTATTTCGTACAATTTACACATTTATATAGTTTAGTTCATGGCTTGCAAGTTATCCATTACGCTATACTCACTTTTATAAAAAATCTTGTCCATTTATCCCACCTAACTTTGGCATTTGCGTGGAGTCTGATCATTTTGGTTTGACAAGCAAATGGTTCAGGTAATGGATAGTTGCATGCAAATGTCCTATCTGTTTACACCACACAAATTCATTTCAAAGAAATACCCTAAAATTACTGCAGTCAGTAGCACATTTTAAAAATGGACATTTTTCTTATTTTTAATGTCAGAATTTAAAATCTCTATGAGACAAAAAAGTTAAAGAAAATTGTAACCTAATTAGAATATAGAACTAGCTAAACTACGGTACGTTGTACTTATTGAGTAGCCTAACCTGTCGTAACAGAACTATCGGTTTACTTTCATATACAAAATCAATATTCGCACGCTATCGTCCAACATTTTAATACGAATTTGTTTGGTTAAAGCTCCTGTAACTTTAAGGACTACCGTCCATCCGTACTAAGGATTTAAAATACAATACAGGAATAACCCATATGCAAAACATTCCTAAACGTACACATACTACTTTGATGAAGTTAACATGATGGATTTATAGCTTAGTCTGTGCGCCATTTGGTCTTACGCAGTTTCCTCTATGATTGTCGAATGGAAAGACGAGAAGACACATTTCTTTCTTAAATTTTTCTTCAGAGTTATTCAAATTTAACTTAGTATGTATGTTTGTAAGGCTAAAAAATCCTTATTAATATCTTACATATACATATTTGGAACGTTCTATCTATTACTTATTTCAGTATGATGTTTTAATTTATGTTAAGTGTATTCCTTAACATTACAGGCCTTATATACCAAAGAAATTTTTAAAAATTTCAATACAGGAATTTCTAAAATTTAATGTGTTTGCAAGGGTAAGAAATCCTCAACAATGTTTTATTGATATTGCTTTGGAACGATTTATGTTCGAATTATTTCAGTATCTGATTTAAATTCGACTATGCGGATAGAGGGCACCTTCTGACGTTCTTTTAAAATTTTCGTATACAGCGACTGTATGCAAGCATGGTCTTGTATACAATAATGAACCGAGTAGTTCCATTACTCTGAAACGACGTCATACGGCATGTTATACAACTTTTGTATCGTATGCACATCATAAAATATTTTTCAACTTTACGAACATGGCTTTAGTCCCTATTACCAGTGATTTTTAACATGTTTTATGATGGGTGACAGCGTTCAATCCAGTAATTTTGAAACAAAAATCAGCGATATACAGACAGAAAAACAAAAAAGGAATTCTATAAATAAGGATCACAGATGACTCCCTTGCCACGAAGAGTCCCAGTTTCGACAAAATACGAATTAGATTATTTAACACTCTTGTAGATCTGACGAGGAATTAAGTAGTTGGTAGAGCAGATGCCCGCGAAAGGCAAATGTCCCGAGTTCGAATCTCGGTCTGGCACACAGTTTTAATCTGCCAGGAAGTTTCAAGGAATTAAGTAGTAATAAAAGTACATTGAAGTTACGTTTATTTTGTGCTGTTGTTGAGGCCGTTTCAATGACACGCCGCCCGGAAGTTTACAAAACACTGAATTCTCCGTCGATTACCTTGCCTTGGCGGCCCTGATGTTCTTAGAGTTATGTGGTAGAGCTCTTATATCTCCAGAGATAAGTTAAATCTTGAGAGAAAGCAGACACAACGCTTAATATTTTCCTGGAAACAGAAGCAGAGAAACAAAAAGTATTCAGAACTTTTACTACTTCAGTATAAAAAATCCATACTGAGGAATTACCCTACTTCACGAAACACGAGCTGTATGAGATTATTAGCGTTTCAAGATACATTTTTAAAAGGAGTAAAAGGACGCTTTCGAAGCTATATATGCAAATAATGGTTTTCGTCACTCTTCTTTTTGTGATTGTGAAAGATAATTAGATTTTTATTATAAATGCAACGTATGTAAACAAAAGAATTATTTGTTTATCGCATTTCAGTTTTATGGAAGTGAGCAATAAATAGGTAATGCCATTTCAATTTTGTTGTATGTAATATTAACTTTTTCCGTTTCAGCTTGTCGTGTGTATCTAAACAGCCGCTGAATTTTTCACTAGCATGTTGCCATTAAAACGCTAATGACTCCAATAAATGAAATATGACACTCTACGTTTTGTATTTATTGTGTTTGTCACATTAAACGTCGCAGCAGCTGGTAACGGACTAGTCGCAAAAAATGTAGTTAACGAATAAGTTTGATGTTTATGGAATATATTGATATAAGACAGTAATACATCGTGTGATATCCGATAGTCCCAAGCAAGGTATTCAGAGCCATCCGAAGTTCCTGCTCTATCTTTTCTTCCATGTAATAGCACATTTGATTTCAAAAGCAGGTGAAATTAGATACTGTCTATGGTTGTTTCCAGTCTTCTGCCTCGAACATATCACTTGTCAGAAATGACACGGAAAGCTGCAGTTGGCTTCATGCATTGCTTTCTTTGACCCTTCACATATACCTATAACTAAATTTTTTAAAGTGGCAAGTATTTCGACTGTGACGATGCTGTAGAGGGGTTTAAATATAGGTTATTTCTATATGTCTGTAGTAAGGTGATATTTAAGAATGTAGAAGAAGGTGATAAAGTGGGAATATTCAGGGTGTTTCGAAATGAATATACGAGTTTAAAGTTCCGTAAAATTTATAACATTCAACTTACAAGTATAAACAATACAGTAAATGAAATTGCAACTGAGATCGTTTTATTTGTCTTCCTGTGTGCAAAGGTAAGAGTATGGAACGACCAAGAGTGACTGAAGATTCTGTTGAACGAGTGTGAATTTGTCAGGCGTACCCACCAAGGAATGAGCTAGGAAAGCTAGTGGTGAATTAGTAATTCTAGTGACGTCTGTGTGGAGACTTAAGCAAACGCTTATAACTACATCCTCATCCCACGCAGTTGTTACAAACCCAAAAGCCTACGGACTTCGGTGTACGTGCCAACTTTGCAAACGAAATGTTGCTGCTTGACGATAAGATTTTCTGGATCGTGTCGTTTTCAATGATGAAATAACATTTCACCCAAGTGGAAATGTAAAAAGACATAATGTGTGCATCTGGGTGTCAGGAAATCCTCACGAGATAGCGCAGTTGCAATGATACTCCCCTAAATTGAATGTTTTTGGCACTGTATCCCTGGGGGAAGTTTATGTGCTTTCTTTTTGCGAAAAGTAACTGGTGTTTATTGTCTTGATGCTATCTATGGCTCTTTCCTCAGCTGGAAGAAGCTGAACCACAGCACTTTATCTGGCAGCAAGATGGTGCGCCACCGCAGTGGCATAATTCAGTTCGTGACGTGTTAAACGACGTTGTACTCGACCGCTGGGCTGGCGGCAAGAGCCCATATAACTGAGCTTGTTTTGCATGACCTTCACGTTCACACACGATACGACACCATGCGATTTTTACCTTTGGGGTTCATAAAGGATCATATGTATGTGCCTCCACCACCAGCTAATCTACTCGACATTAGAAACAGCATCATTGCAGGAATTTCTCCAGACAAACTGATAAAGGTTTGGGAAGAACTCACCTGTCGATCCTATGCACTGACGCATGGAGCTCACACTGAACACTTGGAGTTGCTGTTTGCTTTCAAGTATTATTTATAATTGTAAGCTGAATACATTGAATGCTGCAAAGTATTAAAATCATTATATCCATTCTGAAACACCCTGTATATATACAAAAAAATTAGAGATAGATTAATTTTCCTTCGACAGAGCCTAAGTGTAATGATACTCAGCATGTAGAATGTCGAAAAAATATGCATATTTTCACTAAAGATATCACCAAAATTTATCACAAACATATGAATCTACATTCACTGAAGTACATAAGACAATTCATAGGCTCACAGCCACTCGTATTCAGACAGAAAGCAGCGCGGGGTAGCCGTGCGGTTTGGGGCGCCTTGTCACGGTTTGCGCGGCTCTCCTCGTCGGAGGTTCGAGTCCACCCTCGGGCTTGGGTGTGTGTTGTCCCTAGCGTAAGTTAGTTTAAGTTAGATTAATCAGTATGTAAGCCTAGGGTCCGATGACCTCAGCAGTTTGGTCCCATAGAACCTTACCACAAATTTCAAATTTCAGACAGAAAGCAGTTTACGACACTCATTTACATTGATCACATTATTGTGTGTAAGGCGTATAGTAGTCATATTTTATGTAATACTTACATTATTTGATATCATTATTAATATAAACGTAAACTGGTTGTACTTGTAAATTTATCAATGGAGTAGACGAAGTTGACCATCGGTCATGCACGATTCTCTTGAACTGAACGTTGCAAGTAGTTAAACTGTTTATTAATGCTATAAGTGATTAATTATGGGTTTTACAGAGCAACGGGCACGCTTGTGAAGCAAAGTAGATGACTAAGTGCTTATGTGAATTATTCTTATCTCTTAGCACTGATTTGATGAACGGAGCTGTTGGTGTGAAAAATGTGTTACTGTGTTAAATTTCGTTAAGGAATGAACATAATGGGAAGCGCTTCTGGACCTCTTCTGTTCCTTAAGTAACGTCTCTCCAGGCTTTCTATTTTCCTATTTTCAGCTAATCTCGTCACCTCTACGTGACCGCTACACTCAACATCCTTTGCGAGTATCCACTTCTTTGTCTGGCGCTAACATTTTTCCTCTTTAATGCTGCTGTGTTGTGGGCTTTGTGGTCTAGTGGATACAACACTAGACTCCGGCCCTGGAAATGCCGAGTTGAATCCCAGATAGGAGTGGCGGTTTCTCCACGTTCCAGACCCTCCAGATCCAGTCAGCTTGCTATCAAACGAGTGCCAGGGACCATTCTCTGGGTAATAGGCGGCCGGGCAATACGCCACTCCATGCAAATAATCCGGTCATAGGCTATACTGATCATTCCAGTGACAAGTAGAATATTCCTGGGCGTCATAGCAGAGATTGCACTAACCTTGTGGCAAAGACGTTTCGTAGATTTCTTAGTAATTTTTCATTTTTAAAATTCTTAGACAGTACCACATTTCAAGTCTTCCAGTACTATTCAACAGCCTAGGAAATAATCCAAATATTAGTATGATTTGTAAATGTATGATACTATAGAAAGAATGTACCTTCTCGGTTCCGTGCTTCAATCTGTAAAACCCTTCTAGGACTGGTTTGTTGTCCGTCAGTGTGACTGTATGTTTGTCTGTCCGACTGTTAAGAACCGTTTTTCTTAAGAGCGGGTAGATGTATCAAATTCAAATTTGTGTAACATATTAAGGACTATTGGCTCTTGGAGCTTTAAAAGCTTCATGCTAGTAAGTCACTTCAATCAAAAGATACGGCCATTCATGTCATGTAATTTAATCCTCAAAAACCCACTCATCGAAACTTACAGGATGCTTCCCGTTTACCTACAACCAAGTTTTCACCGTATAAGTAAAGTAAGTAATCTGAAAATTGTTAAAATGTAATTACGTCGTATGAAAAGTATCTTCTGGCTTTTGAACGTGTATTGGATTCATCGTCCGTCGAAAGCATAATAGACGAAAATCAGTGCATGCAAACATAAAATGTAACTTGTAGTCATGTTTTAGTAACTAAATAAAAAATGATTTCTTAAATGATTTCTTAAATATTTTCTCTCTCTCTCTCCTCTCTCTCTCTCTCTCTCTCTCTCTCTCTCTCTCTCTCTCTCTCTCTCTCTACATTCTACATATACACTGAAGAGGTACGAGGTGGTGGAGATCTCTTCTGAACAGCCACTGCCTAAATTTTGATTTGTCAGCATTGGCGGCCGAAGACTACTGGCATAACAAGTCGTCGTCATTCTGGCAACGACCTTATCAAAGAAGGCGGAGGAGCGGACAGAGCTTCAGAGCACTCTCTTGTCCTTGGGGGTGGGAAACTGTGTGAGGATGCAGAAGGCAGTGGGAACCGCGGCATCAAAGACACGAAAAACGTATCCACAGGACATGTGCCCTGTAATTGAAAAAGTGTCATGATGACCTCTACAATGGCAAAAAATTCAGGAGCAGTCCCCACTCGGATCACCGGGACTGCCTATGGGAAAGTGACCATGAGAAAAAGATTGATTAATCAACGAAAGGATAACATTCTGCCACCCAGGGCGTGGAATGTCAAAAGCTTGAACGAGGTAGGGAAGCTAGAAAATCTGAAAAGGGAAATGCAAAGGCTCAGTCTAGATAAAGTAGCGCTCAGTGAAGTGAAATGGAAAGAGGATAACGATTTCTGGTGAGATAAGTATGGGATAATATCAACAACATTGGAAAATCGTATAATAGGAGTAGGATTCGTTACGAATAGGGAGCTAGGGAAGAGAGTGTGCTACTGTGAACAGTTCAATGGTAGGGTTGTTCTTATCAGAATCGAAAGCAAACCAACACCGACAACGATAGTTCGGGTATAAATGCCGACGTCACAAGCAGAAGATGAAGAGAGAGAGAAAGTATATGAGGATATTGAAATGGTAATACGGTACGTAAGGGGATGTGAAAACCTAATAGTCGTGGGGGACTGGACTGCAGTTGTAGGGGAAGGAATAGAAGAAAAGGTTATAGGAGAATACGGGCTTGGGACAAGGAATGAGAGAGGAGAAAGACTGACTTCTGTAATAAATTTCGCTAGTAACAGCGAATTCTCTGTTCAAGACTCACAAGAAGAGGAGGTACACTTGGAAAAGGCCGGGTGATACGGGATGGTTTCAGTTAGATTACATCATGGTCGGACAGAGATTCTGATATCAGATACTGGATTGTAAGGCGTACCCAGGAGCAGATAAAGACTCAGATCACAATGTAATAGTAATGAAGAGTAGGTTGAAGTTCAAGGGATTGGTCAGGAAGAGTCAATACGCAAAGAAGTGGGATACGGAAGTACTAAGGAATGACGAGATACGCTCGAAGTTCTCTAAGGCTATAGCTACAGTAATAAAGAATAGCTCAGTAGGCAATTCAGTTGAAGAGGAATTGACATCTCCAGAAAGGGCAATCACGGAAGCTCGAAAGGTACAAAGAAGGTAACACAGGTACAAAGAAGGTGACTGCTAAAAGACCACGTGTAACAGAAGAAATACTTCAGTTCTTCGACGATAGAAGGAAGTACAAAAAAGTTACGGGAAATTCAGGCATACAAGTTGCTGAGGATTGAAATAAATAAGAAGTGTATGGAAGCTAAGACGAAATGGTTGCATGAAAAAGTGGAGAAATCGAAAAAGAAATGATTGTCGGAAAGACTGAGTCAGTACATAGGAAAGTCGAAGCAACCTTTGGTGAAATTAAAAGCAAGGATAGTAACATTAAGAGTTCCACTGTTAAATGCAGAAATGAGAGCGGATAGGTGGAAAGAGTACATTGAAGACCTGAACGCAGTGCTCACAATAAAAACCCCATAAGAAAGGAATGTATACATTCGTTCTTATTAACCAATTTATACATCGAAGAAGCTATGATAGAAATAAAAGAAATGTTCCGGGGTGGAATTAAAATTCGAGATGAAGGGACATCAATGATGGCATTGTTATCCTGATTCAAATGAAGAAGAATTACATGATCTGTTGAATGTCTAATGACTACAGAATATGGACTGAGAGTAAGCTGAAGGAAGACGAAAGTAATGAGAAGTAGCAGAAATGAAAACAGCGAGAAACTTAACATCAGGATTGATGGTCAAGAAATAAACGAAGTTAAGGAATTCTCCTTACTAATCTGCAAAATAACCAATAACGGACGGAGCAAGGAGGACGTCAAACGCAGACTAGAGCTGGCAACTAGGGAATTCCTTGCGAAGAAAAGTCTACTAGTATCAAACATTGGCCTAAATCTGAGGAAGAAATTATTGAGAACGTACGTTTGGAGCACAGCCTTGTATGACGGTGAAACATGGACTGTGAGCAAACCGGGACAGAAGAGAATCGAAGCATTTGAGATGTGGTTCTGCAGACGAATGTTGAAATCTGGGTGGACTGATGACGTAATGAATGAGGTTCTGCGCAGAATAGGAGAGGGATGGAATATGTGGAAAAAACTGACAAGGAGAAGAAAAACTGACAAGGAGAAGGGACAGGATGGTAGGACATCTGTTAAGACGTCATGGGATAGCTTTCATGGTACTAGAGGGGGCTGTAGAGGGCAGAAACTGTAGAGGAAGACAGAGACTGGAATTCATCTAGCAAATAATTGAAGATTTAGGTTGCAAGTGCTACCTTTAGACGAAGAGGTTGGCACAGGAGAGGAATTCATGGCAGACCGCACCAAACCAGTCAGAAAACTGATAACTCAATAAATAAATAAATAAATAAATGAGCTAATTCAGCACTAGTAAACATATCATTGCGGCCTGGGGCCTCCTTCAGTTGTAGTGATTACTGCTGTTTGAACATTTTCTCTGACACTACTGAGAATATATCTCATTTGTGGAATTGTACGAGAATCGCACTGAGAGAGTTAACGCTTTAATGTTGGTATGGAAGTAGTTGAGGGTATCACAGATAGTTATTTCTCGTGTTCAGTTAGTATACTGTGCAGCCAACTTATCCTTTGTTTTGCAAAAACTACACAATTAGAGTTGCTTGCTGAAGCTTTCAGCAGAGATGGGTAAAACTAAAGCGTACACATCTGCTATACAGTAATTATAATAAGAAACACCCTATAGTAGGAAGTTGACACAAGTCACACTACTGCAGTTAAAACAAGAAGCTTTTCCAGAAGAAGTTTAAACATAAAAAGTTTTCGGAGAGCCAAAACAAAGAGTTATTCATACTTACGCGAAAGATTAGCGTCAGCAGTTGTTCCCATTTGTTATTTAATTAGAATCTTTATAAGTCAGTGTCTATAGGAAGGATATTTGATTGGGCAGTGCCGTAGTTGCAAACTTCTGGTAACACGCCGTTGGTTCGCTGTCACGCCTCTTGGAGGGCTACAGGTTTATCAGTCTATCATCTCATTGTCTTTTTGGCTGATTTTCTGTCATAGTTAACAGAAGTTGGTTTCATTACAGTGCGCTTCTGATTACGACTTCTCGTGTTTATTGCACTCTTTGAACTGCGTTGTAAATTTAATGCTCGTATTCTGATTGCTTCTTCTCGCATCCCTAACATTGGGTAGGGTAAATGATTCCAAATTTGTTTTCGTTTAATGTAAAACTGATGCTCTTTTCGTTACATGGTATACTGCTGACCTACACGTATATGTTATTGCTTGTTATTTTGAGTCTGAATTGTTAGATTTAAATGCATTTTAAGTATATTACTCGTATTCCTCGCTATTTTTGTTTGCACTTGTTCTCCGTACTCTCTCATTTAATGGGGAATTCCGTGTTAGAAAATTTTCAAAGTATTGGTATTCAGTTTTATTATATCTTGCCACGTAATGAGTATATAATTCTGCTCTGAATTGTGTTGCTTCTTGCCACCACGGTGTACTGCAGAGTATGGATATGATTATAGATGAGTGGTCCCTACGCTTTGTGGTCTTGTTGACTAGAGAATTCTTCCTCGCTAATTCCAACAATGCAAGAGTAGCTACGCAATTGTTTTTAGACGGTATTGACAGGGACTGCAAACATTACACTTCAGCAGAATTCAGTGCAAATATCGGGGGCCTCCATTAAGGTGGAGAGAACAGGAACGGATAGTAACAAAAATAACGTACAATACAAGCAATATATTTACAGTGCATTTAACTGTTAACTGGTCTAGTCTAACTGTCAGACCCCAGGTCTTTTTTCTTACACGTACCTCTATATCTAGGCAACAGATGGCGCTGGCAGTTTTTGTATTCTCTAATGGTCTGCAGATGACTATGCGCGCCATTACACTGAATTCATTCCAAACGGTTTGTCAGTTGGGAGCAGTCCGGGGTGTGTCAGACCCCATCAGATCGTTAACATTAGTGTTTTTTCCATTAAGGTGAGCATTTTCTAGGAACCTTTCTCCCATTTTTTGTACTAAACTTTTGTAATATTTGCAGGAGTTACGGTGCCATGGTTTGGAGGTAGCTTTTGACAGACGAATAAATACAGCGTCTACTGGATGACCCCACTCTTAGTGATATCAGTGTAGTGGAGCCTGGTGACATATCATCTTCAGATGAAACTGATGTCAGCGAGGAAGAAGATTGTGTGCCCACTTGTGATTCCAACTATTTATACGGGAAGAATAAATGTTTCAAGTGGAGCAAGAATCCCCCTGCACTTGGACGTACACGTGCGCATAACATTGTTATTAGATTTCCAAGTGTTCGTGGAGCTGCAAAGGATGTCCGTGACAATGACGTTTTAGGTACTTGGCAATTATACTTCACTTACACCATGCATCATCCTACTGCCATCATTTGTGGGTGATGTTGATATGATTGAAATCAAAGCAGTGGTAGGACTGTTATACCTGGCAGGTGTATCGAAATCAGGAAACGAAGATGGTTCTAGCCTTTTTGCTTCAGATGGTACAGGTAGAGAGTCTTCCGGACCACTATGAGTGTCAAGAGATTCTTGTTCATTTTTGCAGCCTCGTGGTTTGACTGTGCCCAGGCACGAGCAGAGCGAAGGGGAACAGATAAACGTGCTCCTATTCGTGAAATTTGGCATGCATTCATCCATAATTGTATTCAGTATTTTATTATTGGAAGCTTTGTGACTGTTGACGAAATGCTGGTACCATTTCCGGGAGGGGGGGGGGTAGCCCTTTTAAAATGTATTTGCCTAAAAAACCTAATAAATATGGAATAAAAGTTCTATGCCTTGCAGATTCCAGGGACTTCTATAAGAATAATGCTTTCATTTATATTGATTCAGAAAGTGAAGTTCGCAGAAACATGTCAGTGCTGACGCAAACAGTGCTGCGATTAATTGAATCCATCAAAGGGACAAATCGAAATGTGACTTGACAATTGGTTCACCTTCAATGAACTTGCTGAGAAATTGAAAACACAGAAGCTCACCATCCTGGGAACAGTGAGAGACAACACACGTTAAATTCCACAAGAATTCAAAGCTATCCGGCCTAGACAAACTGGATCTACTCTCTATGGACGTACTGCAGACCTCACGCTTTGCTAATATGTTCCAAAGAAGAACAAAGCAGATGTTTTATTGTCTAGCATACATTACGACCAGAAGATAACAGACTCTGGAAAACCTGAAATGATAGCCAACTGCAATGAGACAAAGGGTGGGGTGGATACCCTTGACCAGCTGTGTGGTACATACACTACTTCTAGACGCACAAGGAGACTGCCTATGGCTATTTTCTTCGCAATGTTGTAGATTGCTGGTGTAAGTAGTGCTATTGTGTCATACTGAAAGCCGAATTCAACAGCACAGAAGATGCTAAGAAGGAAATTTTTGACTTCATTAGGCACGGCACTTATCAAAGAGCATATGGTTAGACGTGAAACCAGATATCTTCCAAGCGATCTGCAGCAGGTAGTTGCGAAAAATAGAGGTGGAGACGAAGGAGTGGGGAGTCCAGAGCCACGTGTCAGAAAGGGGCGTTGTCAGTTGTGCCCTCGAGAAAAAGACAGAAAGGCAAAATTTTCTTGTGTGAAGTGTCATAAGTTGCTTTGTTCGGAACACAGTGTACGTATTTGTCCAGACTGTGCAAAATAACATGGTTTAGTTTACATGCACAATTTAATTATGTAATCACACATAATTTATGTATATTCACATAGTCCATGTACTACAGATTCACATTCAAATAAGATATGTATCTTATTTGACAAGTAAGTGCAATTATTTTTGATAAAATCTTATTTTCAATCATTGAATTTTCTCAGACCCCACTAGAGATTTTATTCAGTTTTTTTTCACCGGACCAGTTAAGGGTTAAATCGAGTAGTTCACACACGAATTCTCAAGCAGCAACAAATAGACATCGGTTCACAGAATGCCATGCGACTAACGAAGTTTCGATTTCATATGAAACGAAAACAAGTATGGAATCATTTACACTAACCAATATTACGGATGAGGGCAAGAATCAGTCAGAATACGAGAAACGTATTTACGTAGCAATTCAAAGAGCGCAGTATGCACAAGAACGTCGTAACCATGAACATAATTTCGACTTGATAACAGCCGCGCTATGGAAATGGCAATATTGTATTTTACAAATAAATACACTATACCACCAGACTGCCAGACTCATTTTTCGAAATACAGTAACACGGATTTCCGCGCCGAATTTCTCATATTCAGACTTCTCTACCACGCCACTGCCTTGGTTCCTTGTTCCGTGTTATAACATAGGAATTACACTTCTGATAGTTTGGTGTTTTGTGTGGCAAGCTGAATAATGTTACGAGTTTTACTAGCGCTTGTCTTTCCGTTTTTGGATCTATAAAATATAAATCAAAGTTGGTTATTCTAAATCGTTTAAGGTGTAAAATAATACGCGTCTGCAAATTGTCGAAAATGTATGTCATACATTTTTAAAATATGTAAAATTAGAAAGCTTGTGCGGCAGAATGGTGATATAACTCCAAGATACTCACTTGACCGTAGTGGTGGTACACGTGACGGAGGTTTCAATTAGGCAGGCTGAACTTTGTTTAGGTTCTCTATATTCGTATCTGCTTGTAACTCTAGCTTAGAAAACATCACTCGAAATAAGTTGCGTTTGAAATGAAAAAAAGTTAGTGAACTTCCATGCCTACGCTACACCATTATCCTGACCGATCATTCCTTTCCTATCCCCTTTGCTTAATAATATATTCCTATATTTATTTGCCTTTGTAAACTATCCATTGATTGTCCACTAGGTACGCCAGATGAGTAATTGATGCTTTTATAGCGGCCTAGTGTAACTGCGCACAACCGAACCCGTAATTTGCAGACGGGCCATGTCAGATTTACGGTTGTGTGCTCGCCCTTTAGTGTGCAGGTAGGAACAAATTTGATCTCAGCTGACGAATGATTTTTCACAATATTTATTACTTACCGAAGACCCCAGTAGTGTTGCACAGTCTCCGTGTTTATGGAAGATACCAGAGAAGCAGATCTGTCGTCGCCGCTGATAAAGAAAGCAAGATTTAAGAGAAAAAAAATCAAGACGTGTTCATGTAGAATGGTGCAAGAGGGAACGTCATGAAGAAGACCAAGAACGAAATGCTCAGCTTAAGAAGGGTCTAAGTGAAGGATACAGTCTTTCACTCCTACTGTTCACTTGATATATCGAAGAAGTAGTGACAGAAACAAGAGAAAGTTTCAGGATTGGGATTAAAATACGGGGTGAAAGGATAACACTGACGAGATACGATTATGAGGTTGTTATCGTCAGTTAAAGTGTGGAGTAATAGCAGGACCCTTAAATGTAATGAACAGTATGATGAGCAAGCACGGAATGAGAGTTCACAGAAGACAGACAAAAGTAATACAGAACAGCAGAAATGAGATCAACTATAAACTTAACGTCATGATTGGGGACCACGAAGTAGATGAAATAAAGGAATTATGCTAACTTGGAAGCAAAATAATACGTGACTGACGAAACAAGGAGTACCCGAAAATGCATACCAGAACAAGCAAATGGAGCATTCCTTGTCGTAAGAAATCCAATACGAGTATCAAATATCAGCCTTAATGTGAGGAAGAAACATCCGAGAACGCGCATTTAGAGTGCCGGACTGTATGATATTGAATCATGGATTGTTGGAAAATTGGAGAAGGAGCGAAAAAGAGCATTTGAGGTGCGCTTTGTACAAGAAGGCACAGCGTAGTATGTGGCTGGAATGGAATTAATAAGACATAAAAAAGAAATATTGCAAAGAATCCTCCAGGAAGTTGTTAAAAAGAGCAGCGCTATTTTAGGTCGGCTGCGGAATAATGGAAAGAAACTGCCCTTTATGATGACCAACTCATAAGAGAGTAGGCGTAGATGATCTAAGGCAACTGCCTTGTAGGAGACGTAGAATACAAGAGAGCCAGTTTGGGAAACGCCTGTTTGTACGTGGATGCAGGAGGCAGTCACGTGGAATTCCTCCTGCGCTTCCTTCAAATGGTTCAAATGGCTCTGAGCACTATGGGACTTAACAGCTGTGGTCATCAGTCCCCTAGAACTTAGAACTACTTAAACCTAACTAACCTAAGGACATCACACACATCCACGGCCGAGGCAGGATTCGAACCTGCGACCGTAGCAGTCGCGCGGTTCCGGACCGCGCGCCTAGAACCGTGAGACCACCGCGGCCGGCCCTGCGCTTCCTTATTGGTTACTCACAGTAGCTACACTAAGCTGTGTCTTGGTATGGCGATGTTGTGCCATTGGACTTTGGTCTACCAATGCAGCATGCGTGTAGCGGAACGTGTAGCTGGATGGAACGACTGGGTACTAAATTCAGAATCTTAGCAGCGTGAGGAGACAGTAAAAACTTAATTTCCTTGGGAGAGATTGACAACAGGGCTTGTACATTAGGCGAATACATCTACGAATGCTTGAAGTTTTCTACTATGAGGATGATTGGTTCTCTCTTTGTACTTGTTGCTTTTTGAATGGATTAAAACTAATAATAAGCTAGTCTTATGTGTCAATTAGAAAGCAAATAAACGTTAAATTGACCACGGTTGTCTGCAGTCAAAATAATTCACCTCAAGTACAACTGCTTAACAAATAAATACTGTTGCTCATAAATTCACACAATAATTCACAGGCTCTCGCACTCGTTAAATTTAGCCATAGAGGAGGGTACGAGGCGTGGCGGAAGTGAGAGAGTTACAGGGACTGGAGAAGAGAAAGGCGTGATGTGCGGAGAGAGGAAGTGACTTACGGAGACAGTAACGGTCAAGTCGGTCAGTTTTGTGACCCGCTGAATCCCTTCTATAGATCCGTGGATTCTGAAACGCCCGCTAAATCACGCAGGGCTAACAGGTAATTAGGACTGTGTGAAAGGCCCAAGAGAGTTGCGGTCGGATTCATTTCACAATAGTAATTTATTATCATTTAGTTCACGAACACACTTTCGAGAGAATTGAATTTTCTTCGCGGCTGCAGGCCTCCAAATAGATGCTTTAGAATAAATTCAATTTTGAAAAGACATGACACACAGTTAAATTTACGAATAAGATAAATCGAATACATATATGAGATCAATATGCGGTGCGGCTGAAGGCCGCCGGATTAAATCTTCAAAACTTCAAGTATGCTATGATGATTACTGAAGGCAGAAAGCCACAATGTTATAATGCTAACAGGGTTGATGGCCCACGAGGTGCACAGAAAGAGATAATAAACGCAATAAGATGGCTGATGGCCCCAAAGTTAAATTCTGCAAATTAAGGAAATATATATTGCAACAATCGGTTAAACAGTACATTTATTTTAAAAATTTCCTGTTTACAACACCCTCGGCGGAAGGCCCACAATAACTTGTAAAATCTTTCAGAGGAAATTACAGTAACCTTTCAAGAGCAGAAGGCGATAATGTTTGGACTTGAAGGAAACTCTGAGAACATGTTTCCAGGGCTAAAGGCCTACAACTAACCTTGCCAAATTAAAAATATAAAATACAGTTAATTTACAACAACATTAACACTGCCAGAAGGATAATTAAGAGAACGGCACTCAGAAGTCTCCAGTGGATCGGTCTGCCCTCGTTCACTTAGGCAAGACAGGTGCTGAGTCCAACTACACTTAATTCGTGCGAACCCATCCAAAGGACAGTCACGGACCGACCGACCAACCGCTTGCTCGCCACGATGGAGTACTCAAGAATTCCAGGTCCCCCAAAAAAATTAGGAGTATCACTATCCCCAAACAAACGCGTATGTGAACTAAGCTGCCAAAACTACACACGATGTTCAGTAGCAACAACAGGTGAGGAAAAGACACTGCTTAAAAACAACGTTAGCGGCCAGGACAGGTAACCAGAACACTAACGGCCACAAGACAGAAAATTCCACTGGTTCACTTAACTACGAAACAAGATAATACGGCTAACTTCACCCAAAATGAACACTGCCTGAATTTACGTTAGCGGCCAGGGCAGGTAACCAGAACACTAACGGCCCCAAGTCAGAAAATTCCGCTGGTACACTTGACTATGTATAAATTAATTTGATCAATTTAGGTTCCAATCGCACAACTGAGACGATACCCCATAGGCCCGCAGCTTGATTAGAAGTCTCTTGTGAGGAACGGTGTCAAAAGCTTTCCGGAAATCTAGAAATAGGGAATCAACTTGAGATCCCCCTCGCACGATCGAACACTTCACTCGTCGTTGCTCACAGGAAAAACTGCTTAACAGCATCGCCGGAACCAACAACGTAATGTTCAAAACCTATCAACCTTCACGTCCTGGGTCGGCGAGCGACGATGCTCGTACCGATCGGACAGCTCCAGAGACACTCCGACACTGCACAGAGATCTCCAGCGGCCCAGTCGACTACTCCGCACGGAGTTGTCCTCGGACCAACCGACCGACCTACCAACAATTCACCAAAAGTCAGGCCCGGCTGAAGTGATGCGTGGCGACAACGGTCGGGCGGGCGATGTCCACGCAGGGCTCACTGCTGCTGCAAGCCGGCGATTGGCTGGCCCGGGCTGCGCTTCAGACGCGTTGCAACTGACTGGCAGGGCCCAACTCACGACCCGAACTACCACCGTGAACTCTCCTCTACATCTACATTTACATGATTACTCTGCAATTCACATTTAAGTGCTTGGCAGAGGGTTCATCGTACCACAATCATACTATCTCTCTACCATCCCACTCCCGAAAAGCGCGCGGGAAAAACGAACACCTAAACCTTTCAGTTCGAGCTCTGATTTCTCTTATTTTATTTTGATGATCATTCCTACCTATATAGGTTGGGCTCAGCAAAATATTTTCGCATTCGGAAGAGAAAGTTTCTGACTGAAATTTCGTAAATAGATTTCGCCGCGACGAAAAACGTCTTTGCTTTAGTGACTTCCATCCCCACTCGCGTATCATATCTGCCACACTCTCTCCCCTATTACGTGATAATACAAAACGAGCTGCCCTTTTTTTGCACTCTTTCGATGTCCTCCGTCAATCCCACCTGGTAAGGATCCCACACCGCGCAGCAATATTCTAACAGAGGACGAACGAGTGTAGTGTAAGCTGTCTCTTTAGTGGACTTGTTGCATCTTCTAAGTGTCCTGCCAATGAAACGCAACCTTTGGCTCGCCTTCCCCACAGTATTATCTACGTGCTCTTTTCAACTGAAGTTGTTCGTAATTTTAACACCCAGGTACTTAGTTGAATTGACAGCCTTGAGAATTGTACTATTTATCGAGTAATCGTTCCTACGGATTTCTTTTGGAACTCATGTGGATCACCTCACACTTTTCGTTATTTAGCGTCAACTGCCACCTGCCACATCATACAGCAATCTTTTCTAAATCGCTTTGCAACTGATACTGGTGTTCGGATGACCTTACTAGACGGTAAATTACAGCAACATCTGCGAACAACCTAAGAGAACTGCTCAGATTGTCACCCAGGTCATTTATATAGATCAGGAACAGCAGAGGTCCCAGGACGCTTCCCTGGGGAACACCTGATATCACTTCAGTTTTACTCGATGATTTGCCGTCTATTACTACGAACCGCGACCTTCCTGACAGGAAATCACGAATCCAATCGCACAGCTGAGACGATACCCCATAGGCCCGCAGCTTGATTAGAAGTCGCTTGTGAGAAACGGTGTCAAAAGCTTTCCGGAAATCTAGAAATAGGGAATCAACTTGAGATCCCCCTCGCACGATCCGACTGACTCCACGACAAATGACAACCGGGAAGTAATAGCAGCCGAGAAAAAATCCTATCACAGGGGATATATCAAAAAAATGTGTGTGAAATCTTATGGGACTTAACTGCTAAGGTCATCAGTCCCTAAGTTTAGACACTACTTAAACTATATTATCCTAAGAACAAACACCACACACATCCATGCCCGAGGGAAGACTCGAATCTCCACCGGGACTAGCCGTACAGTCCATGACTGCAGCGCCTTAGACCGCCCGGCTAATCCCGCGCGGCGGGGATATATCGATACGCGCTACTACCGCCGATGACGGTCAGGCAAAACAGCAACCCAGTAACGCCAGTAACTTAAATCAACGTGGTGAGATGGAAATACGTTAAAAGAGGATGTAAAATACCAAATGGTGGGACGGCGAGCCATGCACGGCTCAGATTAATTGCCTCGTGTCGGCCCTTGTACGCGGGACGTGGTTCGTTGGTGGTCTACGCAGGCCTGTCAGTAGGAAGGCATCCGCCGTTCGTCTGCGGAATTCTTCCGTATGACTTCGTTTTAGAAAGCGGTTTAATCCCGAGAAAATAGAAACACGTTTGGCCTCTCCAATCGTTTTCTCCTCCGCCGTCGCCTTTCTGCCTTACGCCGGGCGTGCAACCTCGAGAAAATTCTTCGTTGTATGTGTTCATGTTCGGCGTTAAGCCGTCAGACGTGGTATCGCTGTCCTCGTGTGTGTATTCCTTCGCAAGTGGTCTTATCCAGTATCACCAAGATCTATCTTCTGTTTAATTGTGAAACAGTTGGTTAAATGTTGCCTGAAGTTTGAGAGTAACAACATTAACGGCCGAAACGCAATTACTGCTCAGCCTTCCTAACTTGAAGTAGTATTGATATCCATATTTGCTGAATGTTAGTTTCAGGGTTTGCTTTTTTAAAAGAGGAACCGTTTATATGTCAATTGTGAATTTTGGCCAACTGTTTGACTTCAGGAGGGTTTCCTGTGTACCTTGAGTTTGGTGAGATCCTACTGGCAGTTATACTTCGGTAACGGTGTCGTAAACACGGTTTAGTCTTAATTTCAAGTTGCGTGTTGCTACTAGAGTTCTGTTCGCTCGTGCCAGAGCCCAAGCTTTCTAACTGGTTGTAATGCAAGCCGCCTTACACGGATTTGTATAAAGTAGTTAACATACGCTTTAAGCCTTTGAGGGAACTATTTTCTTGTTTTGCCTTGTTGGCTGGCCAGCGCTTACGGCGCCACTGTTAAAACAGTGAAACAAACAGCTCCTTCCCAAAGTTTAAGTTCGTTATTAATGTCATGATCTCACCTTTTGGGTGTATGGGCGCCGTCTTTTAAGCTGGCCTTTGTTTAACGAGCTATTACATATTTTCCTTTTTGCCTTCAATCATGTGCGAGTATTATATTAATTCTGTCATTGAGCGTTCCGTAATGTTTAGAGTCGAAGCTTTGTCGTAAATATCTTCGACATATTTCCTTAAGAAAACTTGCACAACTTTGGCCTTCCATTGCTTATTGCCAGTTAATGCTAACTGGACCTCCGGACGGGTCCCGCAATGTCTATAAATGTTCGTATGTGTGATCTGTAGGGAGGCCTACGTCCTGAAGAACCCTGGAGATACTAAGAGGTATCAGATAGATTATATAATGGTAAGACTGAGATTTAGGAACCAGGTTTTAAATTTTAAGACGTTTCCAGGGGCAGATGTGGACTCTGACCACAATCTATTGGTTATGAACTGTAGATCAAAACTGAAGAAACTGCAAAAAGGTGGGAATTTAAGGAGATGGGACCTGGATAAACTGAAAGAACCAGAGTTTCAGGAGGAGCATAAGGGAACAACTGACAGGAATGGGTGAAAGAAATACAGCAGAATAAGAATTGGTAACTTTGAGTGATAAACTAGTGAAGGTAGCAGAGGATCAAATAGGTAAAAAAACGAGGGCTAGTAGAAACCCTTGGGTAACAGAGGAAATATTGAATTTAACTGATGAAAGGAGAAAATATAAAAATGCAGTAAATGAAGCAGGCAAAAAGGAATACAAACGTCTCAAAAATGAGATCGACAGGAAGTGCAAAATGGCGAAGCAGGCATGGCTAGAGGACAAATGTAAGGATGTAGAGGCTTATCTCACTAGGGGTAAGATAGATACTGCGTATAGGAAAATTAAAGAGACCTTTGGAGAAAAGAGAACCACTTGTATGAATATCAAGAGCTCAGATGGAAACCCAGTTTAAAGCAAAGAAGGGAAAGCAGAAAGGTGGAAGGAGTATATAGAGGGTCTATACAAGGGCGATGTACTTGAGGACAATATTATGGAAATGGAAGAGGATGAAGATGAAGATGAAATGGGAGATAAGATACTGCGTGAAGAGTTTGACAGAGCACTGAAAGACCTGAGTCGAAACAAGGCCCCGGGAGTAGACAACATTCCATTTGAACTACTGATGGCCTCGGGAAAGCCAGTCATGACAAAACTCTACCATCTGGTGAGCACGATGTATGAGACAGGCGAAATACCCTCAGACTTCAAGAAGAATATAATAATTCCAATCCCAAAGAAAGCAGGTGTTGACAGATGTGAAAATTACCGAACTATCAGTTTAATAAGTCACAGCTGCAAAATACTAACGCGAATTCTTTACAGACATTAAAATGCATGGAGAAGAAATAAAAACTTTGAGGTTCGCCGATGACATTGTAATTCTGTCAGAGACAGCAAAGGACTTGGAAGAGCAGTTGAACGTAATGGACAGTGTCTTGAAAGGAGGGTATAAGTTGAACATCAACAAAAGCAAAACTAGGATAATGGAATGTAGTCGAATTAAGTCGGGTGATGCTGAGGGAATTAGATTAGGAAATGAAACACTTAAAGTAGTAAAGGAATTTTGCTATTTGGGGAGCAAAATAACTGATGATGGTCGCAGTAGAGAGGATATAAAATGTAGACTGGCAATGGCAAGGAAAGCGTTTCTAAAGAACAAAAATTTGTTAACATCGAGTGTAGGTTTAAGTGTCAGGAAGTCGTTTCTGAAAATATTTATTTGGAGTGTAGCCATGTATGGAAGTGAAACGTGGATGATAAATAGTTTAGACAAGAAGAGAATAGAAGCTTTCGAAATGTGGTGCTACAGAAGAATGCTGAAGATTAGATGGGTAGATCACTTAACTAATGAGGAGGTATTGAAAAGAATTGGGGAGAAGAGGAGCTTGTGGCACAACTTGACTAAAAGAAGGGATCGGTTGGTAGGACATGTTCTGAGACATCGAGGGATCACCAATTTAGTATTGGAGGGCGGCGTGGAGGGTAAAAATCGTAGAGGGACACCAAGAGATGAATACACTAAGCAGATACAGAAGGATGTAGGTTGCAGTAGGTACTGGGAGATGAAGAAGCTTGCACAGTATAGAGCAGCATGGAGAGCTGCATCAAACCAGTCTCAGGACTGAAGACCACAACAACAACACAACGTGCTGAAGGTGACTGTAAGACGTCCCGAAAGGTTGCGTAACGTCGGGGCATGTTATTAGGCACTGAGTGTGTTAATCTTAAGTAGAATTCACATATATTTCCTGTTGTTGCTACGTGCTTTGATAAGATCGATGACTTGTTTTGACCAACGATTCCAATGATTTTCCTTACGCAAATGTCATGAATGCTAGATGCCTATGCAAGTGTTAACATTTTAATAATTTTCCTTTAATAATTGTGTAAAGTGAATGCATTGGTTTTGTGATTTAATGTGGAACATACTTTCATTACTCTATATTTGAGATTCGTATTGTCGTTGCTGTTGTGGTCCTCAGTCCAGAGACTGGTTTGATGCAGCTCTCCGAGTAACTACTGCAACCTACATCGTTCTGAATCTGATTAGTGTATTCATCTCTTGGCCTACCTCTACGATTTGTACCCTCTACGGTGCCCTCCAATACTAAATTGGTGATCCCATGACGACTTAGAACATGTCCTACCAATCGATCCCTTCTTCTAGTCAAGTCGAACCACAAATTTCTCTTCTCCCCAGTTCTATTCAGTACCTCCTCATTTGTTATGTGACCTACCCATCTAATCTTCAACATTATTCTGTAGCACCACATTTCAAAAGCTTCTATTCTGTTCTTGTCTAATCTAGATATCGTCCATGTTTCATTTACGTACATGGCTACACTCCATACAAATACTTTCAGAAACGACTTCCTGACGCTTAAATCTATACTCGATGTTAACAAATTTCTCTTCTTCAGAAACGTTTTCCTTGCCATTGCTAGTCTACATTTTATATCCTCTCTACTTCGACCATAATCAGTTATTTTGCAGTCAAATACCAAAACTGATATACTACTTTAAGTATCTCAGTTCCTAATCTAATTCCCTCAGTATCACCCGATTTAATTCGACTACATTCAGTTATCCTCATATTGTATCAATCCTTATAATCATCGTGGAGGAAAGCCTATAGTTTTAATCGGTTTGATTGATGCGTGTTCAATACGTGCATTTTAAAACATATTTGTGCCACTAACGATGTTACACTAGTGGTCATTAAAATTGCTACACCAAAACGAAATGCAGATGATAAATGGGTGTTCATTGGACAAATATATTATACTAGAACTGACATGTGATTACATTTTCATGCAATTTGGGTGCATAGATCCTGAGAAATCAGTACCCAGAACAACCACCTCTGGCCGTAATAACGGCCTTGATACGCCTGGGCATCGAGTCAAACAGAGCTTGGATGGCGTGTATAGGTACAGTTACTCATACAGCTTCAACACGATACCACAGTTCATAAAGAGTAGTGACTGGCGTATTGTGACGAGCCAGTTGCTCAGCCACCATTGACCAGACGTTTTCAATTGGTGAGAGATCTGGAGAATGTGCTGGCTAGGGCAGCAGTCGTACATTTTCTGTATCCAGAAAGGCCCGTTCAGGACCTGCAACATGCGGTCGTGCATTATCCTGCTGAAATGTAGGGTTTCGCAGGGATCGAATGAAGGGTAGAGCCACGGATCATAACACATCTGAAATGTTACGTCCAGTGTTCAAAGTGTCGTCAATGTGAACAAGAGGTGGCCGAGACGTGTAATCAATGGCACCCCATACAATCACGCCGGCTGATATGCCAGTAAGGCGATGACGAATAAACGCTTCCAATGTGCGTTCACCTCGATGTCGTCAAACACGGATGCGACAATCATGAAGCTGTAAAGAGAACCTGGATTCATCCGAAAAAATGACGTTTCGCTATTCGTGCACCTAGGTTCGTCGTTGAGTACATCATCGCAGGCGCTCCTGTCTGTGATGCAGCGTCAAGGGTAACCGCAGCTATGGTCTCCGAGCTGATAGTCCATGCTACTGCAAACGTCGTGAAACTGTTCATGGAGATGGTTGTTGTCTTGCAAACATCCCCATCTGCTGACTCAGGGATCGAGACGTGGCTGCACGATCCGTTACAGCCATGCGGATAAGATGCCTGTCATTTCCACTGTTAGTGATACGAGGCCGTTGGGATCCAGCACGGCGTTCCATAGTACCCTCCTGAACCCACTGATTCCATATTCTGCTAACAGTTATTGGACCTCGACCAATGCGAGCAGCAATGTCGCGATACGATAAACCGAAATCGCGATTGTCTACAATCCGCACTTTATCAAAGTCGGAAACGTGATGGTACGCATTTCTCCTCCTTACAAGAGGCATCACAGCAACGTTTCACCAAGCCAAAGCTGTCAACTGCTGTTTGTGTACGAGAAATCGGTTGGGCACTTTCCTCATGTCAGCACGTTGTAGGTGTCACCAGCATTTTGTAGGTGTCACCACCGACGCCAACCTTGTGTGAATGCTCTGAAAAGCTAATCATTCCCTTATTACAGCATCTCCTTCCTGTCGGTTAAATTTCGCATTTCTAGCAGGTATCTTCGTGGTGTAGGAATTTTAATGGCCAGTAGTGTAAATAGCCCTTTGGTCTTGCCCTTTCGGTTCCAGGTCAACCAGGCACGGCAAGTGGTGTATCACTAGTGGTAACCTGTTACTTCAGTACCTGAACTGAAATAAGCACGAGCCCCAATAGAATGTTTAGCAAAGTCCCCATTGCTAAACTTATACAAAATCTGACTCAGTGCAATTAATTAATATTGCAAATAAATTTCACAAGCAAAAATACGACTTATCCTGAGCAGCTGACATAAATAAAACAGAGTCACAATGGCCACAACACTTCTAAGCCCTCGGCTCATTCCTCCACGGAAAATCCACGTATCTACCTCGTTGCTATTAAAAATGCCACTTACAACTTTTTACACATAAATGTTATTAGAAGTCTAAGTGTGCCATTAGATGGGCACTAAAAGCGTAAAAAATTTGACATTTTATTCTATGTGCAGTAGTTTGCTGAAAAATTAATGCTGAACAATTGCAACTTATCGCAACAATATTCAGAATAGTTCATGATCTCTGAGGCAACAATTATTAAAATTAAAAGTAATGTGACAGCACTTAATGGCCATGCTCCAGCTATTTGTAATCCTGCAATTAGAATTGACGTAGGTGTGTTACTTTTTCAGTTATGGGCAAAACAACTGGATTTAATAAACGGTTATTATAAATGACAATAAAAAAATAATTCTTACAAACTGAAAAATGTGAGTATTGTGTAATCACGTCTGCCTAAACGTACTGCTTTGCGAATCGTGTCGGTGTTTTGAATTAAATGATATGCTGATTTTAATTAGATATGCAATAGAACTGTTTCTTATGGACTAGTTAAATCTTACTAATTAGTCATTAAATTTCAGTTAATTAAATCGTCTTTCGACTGTAACTTTCTAGACTAGCTCCAGGTCATAGCTGGATATCAAAAGAATTGTATTCACTTCTTCTTTAATCTGATGTATCGTGCTTTTTGGTATCTATAACTGTTTGCGCTGAATTTATGAAAAAGCGAACAATGTACAACGGTGCCTCGGACATGGGCGCACAGGGGTCTGACCGAAGACGCGTCACTCTTCTGCTTGCCGGCAGCTGACCAGCTAACACGGCCGCTCCTTTCCCGGTCTCTCTCACACTATCCGTTATATTTTGGTCTAAGTGACTACCTCTTCGGGCCGCTGTGGCCGAGCGGTTCTAGGTACTTCAGTCCGGAGTAGCGCTGCTGCCGCGGTCGCAGGTTCGAATCCTGCCTCGGGCATGGATTTGTGCAATGTCCTTAGGTTAGTTAGGTTTAAGTAGTTCTAATTCTAGGGGATTGTTGACCTCAGATGTTAAGTCCCATAGTGCTTACAGCTATTTGAACCATTTTGACTGCCTCTCCACTTCGGGGTGCCACCAATGTACACTACGTTTTCTCATATACATTTTTTGAGATTAATTTTTGGCAACTGACGCTTTCTTATTTAATCAACCGCCCTGCCCGCTCAAACCTCTGTGTAAAGAACCATGTGCTAAACACTGACAAGATTAAGGAACGGGATGGTAGGATATCTCTTAAGACATCAAGAAATGACTTCCATGATGCTTGTTGGAGCTGAAGGGAGTAAAATCTCTAGAGGGAGTCAGTGACTGAAGCGTACACGAACAAAACTGAGGACGCTGGATGCAAGTGCTACTCCGAGATGAACAGGTTAGCGTTAGAGACGAATTGCAGTAGAACCTTCATTCTGTAAAGCATCATGCTGCAATCACTACTTTGACGAGGAGCAGCAGGGGAACGAATACTAGTACTACTACTAGTAGCAGCACTAATAATATTAGACAATACAGGCTCCGATTACACTAATTACGCACGAATTGTTGCCTGCCATGAGCAGATACAACAAACCGATAAACATGTAGTAATTATTAGGTCTACAACTGCTCTTCCGCCGTTTTCCAATATACGGCAGTAGTGGAAAGTAGTGGTGCAAGTCGTTCGTCGTGAGTGTCGCACAGTAAGCTTAGGCATTTGAGAACGTAACGCCATCAAAACATCAGTCGATTTTTAATTGCATCATAAAGTTATTCTCGACTGACTACGTCAACTTACGAGCCCAATTCTCGTCATCTGCGGGAGGTTTTGATTTTCTGCTTTTATATGAAGAAATATGCGGCTGAGTCTTATAAAAAGCTGGGTAAGCCCTATGATGAGCCGCGTGTTAGTGACAGAACTTCGCAGAAAATGGTTACCATGCTTCAAGTATCGTGATTTTGACGTATAAGGCCGGCATGGTTATGAAAGAGAGAAAGCTTTCGATGCTACTGCAACCGACGGGAACAATCACAGGAGATCGTTATCGAAAGCAGTTGATGTGTCTGAGCCGAGCACTGGAAGACAGACAGCCACACTATATCGATAGGCATGAAAAATTGATTTTGCGGCATGACAGTGCACGACCCCATGTCAAAAATCCCGTAAAAACATACTTCAAAACGTTGAAATGGGACGTTCTGCCCCACCCGCTGTATTCTCCAGATATTCCTCCCTCTGACTGCCACCTATCTCGATCTGTGACACACGACCTAGCTGACCAGCACTTGCGGTCATATTGTGTTGTTGTGGTCTTCACTCCTGAGACTGGTTTCATGCAGCTCTCCATGCTACCCTATCCTGTGCAAGTTTCTTCATCTCCCAGTAGCTACTGCAACCTACATCCTTCTGAATCTGCTTAGTGTATTCATCTCTTGGTCTCCCTCTACGATTTTTACCCTCCGCGCTGCCCTCCAGTGCTAAATTTGTGATCCCTTGATGCCTCAGAACATATCCTACCAACCGGTCCCTTCTTCTCATCAAGTTGTGCCACAAACTCCTCTTCTCCCCAATTCTATTCAATACCTCCTCATTAGTTATGTGATCCACCTATCTAATCTTCAGCATTCTTCTGTAGCACCACATTTCGAAAGCTTCTATTCTATTCCTGTCCAAACTATTTATCGTCCATGTTTCACTTCCATACATGGCTACACTCCAAATAAATATTTTCAGAAACGACTTCCTGACACTTAACTCTATTCTCGATGTTAACAAATTTCTCTTCTTCAGAAACGCTTTCCTTCCCATTGCCAGTCTACATTTTATATCCTCTCTACTTCGACCATCATCAGTTATTTTGCTCCCCAAATAGCAAAACTCCTTTACTACTTTAAGTGTCTCATTTCCTAATCTAATTCCCTCAGCACCACCTGACTTAAATCGACTGCATTCCATTATCATCGTTTTGCTTTTGTTGATGTTCATCTTATATCCTCCTTTCAAGACAATGTCCATTCCGTTCAACTGCTCTTCCAAGTCCTTTGCTGTCTCTGACAGAATTACAATGTCATCGGCGAACCTCAAAGTTTTGATTTCTTCTCCATGGATTTTAATACCTACTCCGAATTTTGTTTTGTTTCCTTTACTGCTTGCTCAATATACAGATTGAATAACATTGGGGAGAGGCTACAACCCTGTCTCACTCCCTTCCCAACCACTGCTTCCCTTTCATGTCCCTCGACTCTTATGACTGCCATCTGCTTTCTGTGCAGAAGTGCAAAAGTGGATCGACTCATGGCTCCCCTCAAAAGATGCCCAGTTTATACACTGCGGGATTCGTATGCTGTCCTAAAGCTAAGAGAAAGCGGTGGTCAACAATGCCCAATACTTTGAATGGTAAATTTTTTTATAAGTTTTGCACAATAAAGTCTCTAACTTCGAGAAAAAAACGGCGGAAGCAAAGTTGTAGACCTAGTAGTAATAAAGAAATAACACATAAGCTACGCCAAAGGTCTATATTTACTGAATTTATCTTGTATTTAATATATTAGGAGCTGACAATTACTACCTCGGTCTTCAATGCACTTTTGCGCGCGCCCTAACATGTTAATATACATTTGCAGCAATTCTGCCCTATCAGTTCTCAAAATTTCATTACCAATATTGTCGTTCAGGTCTTCTAACGTTACTGGCTCTTTTGCGTACACTTTTCCCTTTACACTGCTACACAGATAAAGGTCACAAGTCGTTAGGTCCGGCGAATGCGGAGCCCGCAGTCCTTTGCTGACAGTTCTTTCTTCTGTGAATGTTTCACGGATTCGTGAGATTGACTCACCTCAAGTGTGAAAGGTCGCTGATCCTGTTGAATGACAGTGTAGATACGTTCTTGTGGGGATCAACTGTACGTAAAGTTCCTCACAGATTTAAAATTCCTCAAAGATTCGCGTATGTACAGCGGTGTTTAGAGTTGTTTAAAAAAATATGGGACCCACTATCCAACTTGCTGACACGCCACACCACACTCCGGTTTCTTCACTGTGAAGAAGTTCCTTAAAAGCGGACAGTGATTTTTTGTTGACCAGCCTATGGTGTTCTGGGAGTTGACTCCTGGGATGTGGAACCAGGCTTTATCACTGATAAAGTACAGCAGCGGATCTAACGCTGCAGGCTAAATTATCTGACATAGCCACGTACAGTAATTCACACGTTTCGCCTTATGTTCCTCCTTCAATTCTTGGACACATTCATTTTTTAGGAATCATCCCTATATGGTGTAAAAGAATTTCACAAGACCTACGCGAAACATTCAGTTGTTGCAACAGTTTACGTGTCGGCTTCCCAGGACTTTGGATCATTCCTGCTCGAATATCCGCGATCATAGTAGGTTTAAAGACGAACGGGGCTCCATTCTGTTCTTCGTTTGCCGCTGACGCTGTAGCATCCTACTTTGTAACCAAATCCTATATATTGCACTTGCTGGTATACAAACACCAGTAAACTTCTTTGCAAAGACGCGCGGAGTGGCCGCGCGGTTAGAGGCGCCATGTCACGAATTGCGCGGCCCCTCCCGCCGGAGGTTCGCGTCCTCCCTCGGGCATGGGTGTGTTTGTTGTCCTTAGGGTAAGTTAATTTAAATAGTGTGTAAGTCTAGGGACCGATGGCCTCAGCAGTTTGGTCCCTTAGGAATCCACTCACATATATTTTTTTTTTTTTGCAAAAAATCCTACGTTTTTTGTAAATGAACTGCATGCCTCCACTATATCGATTCTTTCTAGAAGAAGCTTCATCTCGCTGGGATACTAACTTCACACGTCTTAATTAAGTCGCAAGGGCTTTCGTACAGACAATAATAAAGTAGTTGCGTCTGCTTCATAACAATAGATGACAATTGCCACGCGACAATGGGAAGTCTAGAACTCGAGATCGGTTTTTCGTGCGCCACCCTGTACTTCGCATCACACAAAAATCATCATAGGTGGCACGATGCTCGAGCTACCCTAGTTTTCCTACTTGGTACTACCAAATAAGACAACATTTCCTGATAAAGTCCTTCGTAGAGACAATCCTCGTCGTACAGATCCATTGCAATGAACCTGCTGTCGATGCAGTGTGGATGTGCCTCACAAAATTCTCTTTAGGCGGCACGCGTCTGCCGGTAGGAGCGTGTGCATAACGTTGCCGGCTGCGGCACGCCGCGCCGGGATGATGTATTCGCGCGCTGCCTGCCTGCGCCAGACGCAAGATTGAGCGACGGGCCGCCTTGGCGGTGATTGATTGCGCCTTTGACGGCTGGCGGGGGTGGGATAGGCCGCCGTAATCAGCACTCGTGCCGCCCCAGACGCTGTAAAACAAATGAACGCGTCATTTCTTACCAGCGGCGGGCGGGCAGTCACTAATCACACGCCCCGGGCAGCCGCGGTTCTTCTGGCGTGTAGCGCTTTCATCGGCCCGCCGTCAAAGGCGCTTCCGGCAGATTGTTTATTAAGGGCGGAAACGGGAGTCGTGAACTTCATCACTGCGAATCGTGTCACGCTCTTGTAGTGACATGAATGTTTTGATTCGTCGCCACAAAACTGGAAGTGTTATACCGAGGCAATGAGGTTCAAATGGTTCAAATGGCTCTGAGCACTATGGGACTCAACTGCTGAGGTCATTAGTCCCCTAGAACTTAGAACTAGTTAAACCTAACTAACCTAAGGACATCACAAACATCCATGCCCGAGGCAGGATTCGAACCTGCGACCGTAGCGGACTTGCGGTTCCAGACTGCAGCGCCTTTAACCGCACGGCCACTTCGGCCGGCACAATGAGGTTCAAAGTGTCAACAGTGTATACGATGAGAATGACAAATGATGTAATGGGACCACTTTTCGGAATGGATGTGCAGAACATGCAAATACATCAGATTCAAATTAGAGGTGCACCCACGACCTACGTAGCTAAATGATCAAATAAATGTATGAGGTATTGTAATATAAAACTGGATTTATTTTTGGGGAGGAGGAAAATGTTTTGGAAGTAAACTGGACGATATAGCCAGTGACCGCAGCGCCGTTGCACTTCTTCTGAGGAGTGCCGACAATGGGTGGCGGTCACACAATGGTCAAGGGTCGGCAGGGCCATCTCTGGCACCCTGCGGTGCCGCCGGGAGGTTTTCATAACGGAAAGAACTTCCTGGAGCGACAGCTTCCGAAAATATTTATGCGATGGAGTGAGAACGAGGCTTAGCAGAAAACACTATAGTGTGTCGAATGTGCAAACGACTTCTGGGTTGTTGCTCGGCAGATGAAAAAGAAACCCCAAGTATTCGAAACCTTGGGGAGCCGCTGCATGCGTAGCTCTTACAGGAAAACTGTGATAAGAACATAATGTGAACTGACTTTTTTCACATGGAAGTTTTACCCAGAGTGGCTGCGAGCACTGTAATGCCTAATGGAAGCTGTGTTATTCGCTCAAGAAAGACACAGAAAGAGCAAGAAACGGCTTATTGTGAGGAAACTGGAAGGAAAAATACCATTGGTTAACCAAGTTAAACCTAGTCTAGGGAAGGGGACTAAGGCTCTCAGAGATGCATTTTTAGTGGTCAGATCTCGGAAGAAATAGAATCCAACCAACCAGGACTACCTCGTAATGAAAAACGCGATAAAACGAGGTATCCTCAGCGGTATCCGCTGCACTCTAAGTCAGACTTCATCAAAGAGAGTCAGTAAGACAGAGACTTCTCCTACGCTACTCATCACCTAGTTGCCTCGCTGTGCTCTGCCACTTTTCATCAACTTACGATGCCAACTTAGAAGGAAGGTGGCCGGCGCTACCATATACTGAGCTCGTAGCATTTCTGCCACCAACAGCCACAGTAGGGTGAGCAAGAGCCGCTTCTGCATGAGACGTAGAAAGTCATATCGGTTTACAACTTTAATATCTTCCAGTTTTTGTTCTTGCACTATGAAACGTTTGCTTCCAAAATCCGCAAAACATATGAGGCAGTTTTCTTTTTGAGTCATCAGTCTTCTGACTAGTTTGATTCTACCCTCCGAAAATTCCTCTCCTGTTACAACCTTTTCGTCTCAGACTAGCACTTGCAACTTACGTCCTCAATCATTATGTGATGTCTTAATAGATGTCTTACCATCCTGTCCCTTCTTCTTGTCAGTGATTGTAATACTTATGTCCTTCACATTCCTTAGCATATCAGTACACCTAATTTTCAACATTCTTTTGTAGCACATCTGAAATGCTTCGAATCTCATGTGTTCCGGTTTTTTCGTAGTCCATATTTCAATACTATACAATGCTGTGCTCCAAACGTACATTCGTAGAAATTTCTTCCTCGAATTAGGGCCAATGTTTGATACCAGCAGACTATTCTTAGCGAGAAATGCTATTTTTGTCAGTGCTCCCTGCTTCGAACGTCATGGGTTATTTTGCTGCCTAGGTAGGAGAACTTCATCTACTACGTGGTCACCAACACTGATGTTAAGTTTCCCGCTGTTCTAATTTCTGTTACTTCGCATTACTTCTATCTTTCATCAATTTGCTCTCAATCAGTATTCTGTACGCATTAAACTGCTTGTGGCATGCAGCAGAACCTGTAAATATTCTTCGCTTTCACTGAGGATAGCAATGCCATCAGCGAATCTTATCACTGACAACCTATCACCTTGAATTCCATTCAGCAGAACCTGTAATTTTTCGCTTTCACTGAAAATAGCAATGTCATCAGCTAATCTTATCATCGATATCCTATCACTTTAAATTTTAATTCCACTCTTGAACCTTTGCTTTATTTCCGCTATTCATTCTTCGATGTAGACACTTAACAGTAGGTGTGAAGGACTACAGCCCTGCCGTACACCCTTCTTAATCAGAGGACTTCGTTCTTCGTCTTCCACTCTTATCTTTTCCTCTTAGCTCTTGTGCATATTTTAAATTACGGTCTTTTCCTATAGCTTACCCCTGTTTTCCACAGAATTTCACACATCTTGCCCATTTTATGCTGTCGAATGTTTTTTCCAGATCAACAAATCCTAAGATCGTGTCTTGGGTTTTCTTTAGTCTTGCTTCTGTTATCAACCGCAACATCAGAATTGCCTTTCCTGAAGTCAAACTTTCTTTTCCATTCTTCTATGTATTAATCTTGTCAGCAAGTTGTGTGAATGTGCTGTTAAGCTGGTTCTGCAACAATTCTTGCGTTTGTCACCTCCTCTTGCAACTTTCAGAATTGTGTGAATAGTCGTTTTGTTGCCACTTTCCAAATGATTTTAGAAATTCTGATGGACTTCAATCTACCCCTTCTGTCTTTTTGATCTAAGTCTTAAAAACTGTTTTAAATTCTTATTCTAATACTGCATTCCCTATCTCTTCTGCAGGGTGTTACAAAAAGGTACGGCCAAACTTTCAGGAAACATTCCTCACACACAAATAAAGAAAAGGTGTTATGTGGACATGTGTCCGGAAACGCTTAATTTCCATGTTAGAGCTCATTTTAGTTTCTTCCACCTACGCTCAATGGAGCATGTTATCATGATTTCATACGGGATACTCTACCTGTGCTGCTAGAACATGTGCCTTTACAAGTACGACACAACGTGTGGTTCATGCACGATGGAGCTCCTGCACATTTCAATCGAAGTGTTCGTACGCTTCTCAACAACAGATTCGGTGACCGATGGATTGGTAGAGGCGGACCAATTCCATGGCCTCCACGCTCTCCTGACCTCAACCCTCTTGACTTTCATTTATGGGGGCATTTGAAAGCTCTTGTCTTCGCAACCCCGGTACCAAATGTAGAGACTCTTCGTGCTCGTATTGTGGACGGCTGTGATACAATACGTCATTCTCCAGGGCTGCATGAGCGCATCAGGGATTCCATGCGACGGAGGGTGGATGCATGTATCCTCGCTAACAGAGGTCATTTTGAACATTTCCTGTAACAAAGTCTTTGAAGTCACGCTGGTACGTTCTGTTGCTGTGTGTTTCCATTCCATGATTAATGTGATTTGAAGAGAAGTAATAAAATGAGCTCTAACATGGAAAGTAAGAGTTTCCGGACACATGTCCACATAACATATTTTCTTTCTTTGTGTGTGAGGAATGTTTCCTGAAAGTTTGGGCGTACCTTTTTGTAACACCCTGTATATCGACTCCTCTTTCTTCTCCTATCACATCACATAAAGCAGTGTTTTCTTTCCACTTATCTGCTCTCTCCTCTGTATTTAGCAGTGGAGTTCCCATTGCAATCTTAATGTTACCAAATTTGCTATTAATTTCACCGAAGGTTGTTTTGACTTTTCTTTATGCTAAGTCAGTCCTTCACACAATCAGTCATTCCTGTGTTCGATTTAGTCACATTTTCCATGATGCCACTTCGCCTTAGCTTCCTTGCACTTCACATTGATTTCATTCCTAAGTGACTTGTATTTCTGTATTCTTAAATTTCCCGGAACGTTTTTGTACTCCCTACTTCCATCAGGTGAAGTATTTCTTATGTTACCCATGGTTTCTTCGCAGTTACCTTCTTGGCGTCTAGGTTTTTATTTCTAACTCCTGTAATTGCCCTTTTTAAAGATGCCAACTCCTCTTCAACCGAAAGACCTACTGAGCTATTCCTTATGGCAATATCTATGGCATCAAACAACTTCAGGCGTATCTTTTAATTCCTTAGAACTTTCATAACTCACTTCTTTGTGCATTGGCTCTTCCTGACTAGCCTCTTAAACTTCAACCTACTCTTTATCACAACTAAATTATGATCTGAGTCTGTAAGTGCTCGCGCGTACGCCTTACAGTCCAGTACCATATTTCGGAATCTCTGCCTGATAAGTTGTAATCTAACTGAAATCTTCTCATATCTTCCGGCGTTTTCCAAAAATACACCCTCGTCTTGTAATTCTTGAACGGAGAATTCGCTATTACTACCTGAAATTTATTGCAGAATTCATTTAGTCTCTTATCAATCTCGTTCCTACAGCGAAACCCATATATTTCTTCTACTACTACTGCACTCCAATCACCCATGACTATTAGATTTTGGTCTTCCTTAACTTACTGAATTATCCATTCAATATCCTCATATACTATCTCTGTCTCTTCATCTTCAACTTGTGACGTGGGCGTGTATACCTGAATTGTTGCTACCGGCGTTGGTACTGTCCTCTCAGTAAACTGTTCACAGTAACTCACTCTCTGCCCTACTTTCCTATTCGTAACTAATCCTACACGCGTCATATCATTTTCTGCTGCAGCTGATATTACGCTGTACTGATCTGACCAGAAATCCTTGTCGTCTTTCCATTTCATTCCACTGACACTCACTGTGTCTACACTGAACCTTAGCATTTCCATTTTCCGATTTTATAGCTTCCCTACCACGTTCAAACTTCTGACTTTCCCCGTCCCGACTCGTAGAACGTTGTCCTTTCGTTGGTTCTTCAATATTTTTCTCATGGGCCTTTGCAGTCCCCTGCAGGAGATCCGAGTGGGGTACAATTCCGGAATCTTTTGGCAATGGAGAGATCACCATAACACTTTTTTCAATAACAGGTCTCATGTCCTATGACGCCATTTCTGATGATTCCTGTTAAAATTCAAGCGCTGATGGTGTTCTAACCAGGGACAGAGGAGGAGGAGGAGGAGGAGGAGGAAGAAATTGGTGTTTAACGACCCCTCGACAACGTCATTAGAGACGGAGGACAAGCTCGGATTAGGGAAGGATGTGGAAGGAAATCGACTGTGCTCTTTTAAAGAAACCATCCCGGCATTTGCCTGAAGCTATTCAGAATGGCCAGGTTTCAAGTCCCGACTGCGAGTCCAGTGTGCTAACCACTGCACCGCCCGACCGAGGACGTTTTCATTACGAATCAAAGGCGCAAAACCTAGACAACGATTACTTGCCGGAGGTTATATTTTTCATAATTATGTGTGTTACCGTCAGTAGTTCTTTAACTAACATATTTCACGACGATAACCTAGTGTGTAACCGTTTTATTATCAGTTTTTCCCTGACTCCCATGTCAGATTAACAAATTTGTGTCTGTACAGGTTTCCTTATAGACATGTTGCCACAGGATGCCTTTATAAGAAGTTATTGAGAATTAAAAAAAACAATTGTTATAATTGAGTATTAAAAGGTTACTGAGAATTAAGTATATTTGTCCTCATTACTAAGAAATTAAAGAGTATAAAGAAAAACCAAACATCCTTTGTAGCAAAAAATTATTAAGAAGAAAGAGAAAAGTCCTACATGGTTCATGGTCGCGTGTTGGTGGAATTCTGCAGAATGGGGGCTTCCTGGGACAGTACTTTAGAGTGAGGCCATTACCTTCAAACTCGTTGAAGTCAACCTCCGCAGAAACTCTAAACAGCCCCGCTAGCAGGTGGGCTGTTTTAGAGAGGAGAAGTGACGTGCGGGTGCCGCCATGATTGATGAGCCTCTTCTTTCGATGCTGCGTCCTTGAGACATTGAGGTCATTCTCGCCATAGCTAACCACATTAAAGTATGGAGGTAAACGTTATGTGGATAGCAAAATCCTGGCTAAGTTTATAAACTGTTTTGCGTGAGCAGTCCAAATACTAGATTATGTGTTGCTGACCCCAATCATCTTCCAGCTATGGAATCGACCCACAGTCAGAATGACGGAAGTGACAGTGGAAGTAGGATCGGACCAATACCCTATGATCAAGACTATTTCGGTTAATAACAGTGGTTACCGTTCCGCAAAAATTATATTAATCTGGCAGCTGTATTTTTTGCAATTTTTCAGCCATGCAAGCAAGGTGATTTGAGTAACTAACTTATTCCAGGTGGTGATTGACGGACTGTTATTACCGCAAGCTGTTGAATGCAAACATTCTGAAAGTATAAAACCATCTGTTCTCGAAAGTGTATATTGCAAAACATACCACTGAAATCACATCAGAATACAGCAAGGCTGAATTAACTAGGAATACAGAAAGAGAGTGGGTTATCTTCATCGTATAAAGAAGATGTACTGCAGTAGTTATGAGTCGAAAATCGTTGATAAGAGACTAATCACAATTAAGCATTGATGTAGATGGAAGTTTAAGAGAAATGTCAGAAAAATCAATGTGGAACGAAGCGGAATATTGAAGTATTGAGGGATGATGAGATGAGTTTGAAGTTCCCTAAGGCTGTAGGAATCGCGGCAATGGATACCAAAATAAGTAGATAAGTTGACGACAAATGGAAATCTCTGTCAAAAAAAAAAAAAAAAACCTAATAATGAAAGATGAACAAACGAACATAGGAACAAACAAGGTAAGAGCGAAGAAACCTTGGGTAACACGAGAAAATCTTTAGCTGGTCGACGAAAGAAGAAAGTACAAAAATATTCAGGGAAAGACATGAATGCAGAAATATAAGTCATTTAATAATGAAATGAATAGGAAGCGAATTTTCTGGAGAAAAAATGTGTAAAAACCGAAAATGTAATTGTCGTCGAATGGACTGAATAAGCATATAGAAGAGGAAAAAAGAATTTTCGGCGAAACTAAATGCAATGTTAGCAACTTTAAGGGTGTAATGAGAAATCCAGCTTGAAACTTAGAGGAGAAGGCAGAAAAATTATATATTGATGGCCTCAGCAATGGGGAGGAATATTCTAATGACGTAAAAGAACAACACACATCAGTCGATATGAAAGGCATAGGTGATGCCCTTCTAAACCCGTAGGATAGGACAAGTAGTTTAAGTTGTGGAAAGGGGCCAAAATAAGCGGCTGTCAGTTACACTCAAACATACAACCTTTTATTTGATCAGACGTTACAAGAGCCAAGAAAAATTTAGTTTTGGAACATAATTAGGGGCTGAATGCGCCGTACAATCTCATGCCTTATGGGCAAGACCAGTCTAATTTAAAAACAGCTGAAAGCTAATAACTTAAAGCTCAACCAAAATCAGAAATTTAAAAGGCTAAACTTTATCTTAAAACAATTCCTTAATTACACTGAAGCCCAAAGAATATGACATATTAAGAGCAAACAACTTAAATTAAAAATCCACTAAAGGCCCAACACTTAAGACTCAATAACATCAATTTTAAAAATGCCAAGGGCTGTATGTAAAACAGTTTTTAAATTAGGCTGAAGACCCAAACCATTTGACGCCTTAAGGGCAAAACAACCTTAATCTAAAAGTCGGCTTGAATCCATACAAGTACAAACAGCAAGAACAAACTAGAAAAGGCAGTACATCCAAGGGCACTCAGAAGCTCCGAGGGTCGGCTTGGAATTCAAATACTAACGCTCGCTTCGGTGAGACAGGCAGTCGGCCCAACCATTGTCGATACGATGACAACCCAACCGACAGACAGTCAACGGAACCACCGACAAGATAACCTCCGCTTCACCCAACCAGCACACAACAGGGAGTTCAACGGAACAACGTAGAAGGTATGGGCGCCCACCAATTATACATCGAGCTGTCAAACTACACACTGTGCTGGACAGCGACAACACGATGAGGAAAATACACTGCCTGAATTTACATCAACGGCTAGGGCAAGTAACTGGATCGTTAATGGCCACAAGGCAGAAGATTCCGCTGGTGCACTTCAATTCAAATAACCAAGTACAGTTAAACTCCACCGGAGGCTGGCTAAAATTTGCCAATTTGAAAACACACTTTGTTGCTCGCAGGAATATCCCACCAGCCGACAACGAACTCCAAACGACACAATGTGAACTGTCGTGACTTGCTGGTAGATTAAGTCAAAACTCAACTTTCATGTCCTGGATCGCTGAGCCACGAAGCTCGTAGCAATGGGAACAGCACCACACACGCCAACACTGCATAGAGGCCGCCAGCAGGCCTGGTCAAACTATGCACTGCGTAGATTTTCTCGCTGCTCCATGCCAACCGACCAACTCCCAGGTCCGGAAACGGTGAAAGGACCAAGTATACGTTGGACGATGAAACAACCAACCGAACGACCAACCAACGGTCGTCCCGCTCCAATCTCCCTTCGTCGGACAGTTGATGTGTGTCGCCAGTGGTCGGCGAGCACTGGCCGTCGGCGCCCCAATGACGACGACCCAGAAATACTATCGGACGTTCCAGAGATGGTACGACAGTGCACTTATCGATACGCGCTGCTGCTGCCGCTCATGGGCAAGTGAGACAGAAAGTTAGTGATGCCAGTAAATGGAGTAAGAAAACGAGATGGCAATACCGTAATAGAAGATGACAAACAATAAACGGCATATACACGAGCCGTGCACGGCTCACGGAGATTGACAGAGCTTCGGAAGATTTGCGATCGAATAAGAATGAAGTGGTAGTTAACAACCCTTAGGAATTTCTAAGCTAAATGGGGAAAGTGGCAACGAAATGGCGATTCAAGTTGGTGCGAAGTGTTTCAGAGTTTTCAGACACATCACCAGAGCTTCAGAAAAAAGTCCTCCACCCATTCACGAAGCTAGAAAAGGCCGATAACTGAGAGAATTTTCGCATAGTTAGATTAACAGCTTATGCGTCCAAGTTGCTAATAAGTGTAGTACATAGAAGACTGTAAAACAAAATTTATGATCAGTTAGATGACGATCAGTTTGGCTTTAGGGAAGTAAAGCCACCAAACATTGGATTTGATAATGGGAAAAAGACATAAGAAAAATCAAATATTAGTAGGCTTTGTCGACCCACAAAAATCTTTTGACAATGAAAAATGGTACAAGATGCACGAAATTCTCAGGGGAATAAGTATTTGCCATAAAGGAAAGATGCGTAACACACAATATGTGCAAGAACCAAGAGTGAGAAAGGAACGGACGACCTAGTACAAATGCTCGGATTGAAAAGGGTCAAGATAGAAATGCTGTGTTTCATCAATATCGTTCATTCTATACATCAATGAATCATTGCCGGAAATGGGAGTTTCAAGAGTTTGGATTTAAGTCAGGGTGAAAGGATATTGGTTACAAGATTCGGTAACAACATTAGTAGCCTCAGTGAATGTGAAGAAGAATTGCAAGTCCTGTTGGACTTGAGCACACACTATAAACCAAACTGAAGGGAGACGAAAATAATGAGGAGCAGCAGAAATGAGAATTAGCGATATACTTAATGTCAAAATTGGTACCTATGAAGCAGATAGAGTTAAGGAAGTCTACTTTCTTGGAAGCGTAATAACACATGATAGACGAAGCAAGAAGGATATAAAAGAAGCTATTAGCATCAAACATAGGCCTTTTAAGTTGAAGATGAGATTTCTGAGAATGTACGTTTGGACCACAGCATTGAATGTTAGTGATTCATGGACTGTGGGAAAACGGGAAAAACATAGAATCGAAGCGTTTGAGATGTGCTGTAGAAGGATATTGAAAATTAGGAGGACTCATACGGAGTGAAGAGGTTCGTCGAGCAATAGGAACATATGGGAAACGCTGAGATGAAGAAAGAACACGCAGATAGGACATGTATTCAGACATTAAAGAGTAGTTTTCATGTTACTCGACGGAAATGTAGAAATTAAAACCTGTATGGGAAGACAGAGATTCATGTAGAGCAACATATATTTGGGGGACGAGTGGTGCACATGCTACGCCGAGATGAAGATGTCGACACACGAGCGCAATTCGTGGCGGACCATGTCATACCAGTCGTAAGAATGATAACCTCCTGTGCCCGCCCCCCTCTCCCCCCCCCCCCCCCAAAAAAAAAAAAAGAAGTGAGAAAGTTAGTGAGAGAGGGACTTTAGACCATATGGTTTCGAGGCAAGTGACCGCAGAATCTATTTTACTTTTACACTGAAGCGTTTAACTTTTATAGAATGATGACACTTTTTGGCATAGAACAACTTTATTCATTTCGTGTTAAGATAATTTTATTTATGTTGTTATCCAACGGGTGGCTATAATTAAAAGTGACGTCAATGTTCCGAGTGCTAAAATGCGGGCTGTATACATCACAGAGTGCTGAAACGTCTTACGTATGTTCATCCCTTGATGCTCACGAAGTCTGCTGAGACAAATAATAGTTCCACTTACTGCCACCAGCTGAAAATATAACGCTGTAAGCAGTTAGAATATGGTGTGGTTGCAGGAGAAGTGTAGGAACGATCATACACATGATAACGGTGGTTCTGGCACTTTTATTAGGATATGGTCACAAGTTACAATATGTTTTTAGTATGATCTCCCGACTCAGCAACATGCTGCATCCATAACACTGCATGGTCGACAGATGTTCGCAACATACCCGGTACAGTCAGAGCGATATACCCTCCACTAGTTCAACGTTGTGACGACTATTTTTATCGGCAGGTAAAGAATTTCATAAAAAACTTCAAAAGTGCTCTTATCTCATGGGGAGAAAAAGTAAGTAGATGCCTAGAAAACCGCTGTAAAAATTCATTCCACTGTACATCACCAGCTATCCTTGCCAAAATTTTCCGAAATGATACATCACAAGTGCTTTTCTGCGAAACTGTGCGATGAGAGAGAACCTTCTATGAGTGTAACACAAGTATTTTTTTATGTAGAAGCTTTGAAACAACCACTTAATTGTAAGTATGCCACTTTGTAACATGTATATGATACCTAGAAAATTACTGCTTCCTTTCTTTTTACGATGAATAGCATCTCTTTACGTATCAATCATCATCTGTAAAATACTAAAAGTATGTAATTTCATATATAAACTTCACGTGCACACTTTTTAATATCTTCCTGGAAATTTATTTCCAAATTTCCCTTTGCCTTTTCTTTTCGTGCCTTTTAAGAAAATATTCATAAATACAGTATACTGGTCGTTAGTTTGGTTTACATTCAGTGCAAATAAATTAAAAACAGAAAATTTAAAAACTCCACATAGGGAAATCCCCTCGGATTACCATCCTGCACGCTTACCGCTGTACAATCCGTGAAGATAAGAACATATGGGAAACGCTGAGAAGAAGAAAGAACACGCAGATAGGACATGTATTCAGACATTAAACATGGAACTTACGACAGCATAAATGGCTTATGCGTCACCCGCCCCGTGCCACATTTGCTAATGTCTCCAAATCCTCGACCATCTGGAGATCCCTCTTCTGTCATTTTCACTTCTGCCAAATAACACAAATTTGGACGAAATCGGTGACAACGAGTCGGCAAAGTGCCCTTGCGAGTCCAAAGTGTAAGCGTAAATATGATTTCATGTTTATCCTTGGTCTGCTGATGCTTATAAATATCCAAGTATTTATGAAAATAGTTTTTATGTATTTGGATATCTTGACCAAAGGTCTACTTTTACAACAGTTGTTTAAAGTGGCATTCTTCAGCTTTAATACCTGCTTGAGATCGCCACACGATGATCCGTTCGTAACATGACGCAGGCGTCCAAATGTATACACTCCCAATAGATGTCTTTAACGAAATGCACTCCTGGAAATTGAAATAAGAACACCGTGAATTCATTGTCCCAGGAAGGGGAAACTTTATTGACACATTCCTGGGGTCAGATACATCACACGATCACACTGACAGAACCACAGGCACATAGACACAGGCAACAGAGCATGCACAACGTCGGCACTAGTACAGTGTATATCCACCTTTCGCAGCAATGCAGGCTGCTATTCTCCCATGGAGACGATCGTAGAGATGCTGGATGTAGTCCTGTGGAACGGCTTGCCATGCCATTTCCACCTGGCGCCTCAGTTGGACCAGCGTTCGTGCTGGACGTGCAGACCGCGTGAGACGACGCTTCATCCAGTCCCAAACATGCTCAATGGGGGACAGATCTGGAGATCTTGCTGGCCAGGGTAGTTGACTTACACCTTCTAGAGCACGTTGGGTGGCACGGGATACATGCGGACGTGCATTGTCCTGTTGGAACAGCAAGTTCCCTTGCCGGTCTAGGAATGGTACAACGATGGGTTCGATGACGGTTTGGATGTACCGTGCACTATTCAGTGTCCCCTCGACGATCACCAGTGGTGTACGGCCAGTGTAGGAGATCGCTCCCCACACCATGATGCCGGGTGTTGGCCCTGTGTGCCTCGGTCGTATGCAGTCCTGATTGTGGCGCTCACCTGCACGGCGCCAAACACGCATACGACCATCATTGGCACCAAGGCAGAAGCGACTCTCATCGCTGAAGACGACACGTCTCCATTCGTCCCTCCATTCACGCCTGTCGCGACACCACTGGAGGCGGGCTGCACGATGTTGGTGCGTGAGCGGAAGACGGCCTAACGGTGTGCGGGACCGTAGCCCAGCTTCATGGAGACGGTTGCGAATGGTCCTCGCCGATACCCCAGGAGCAACAGTGTCCCTAATTTGCTGGGAAGTGGCGGTGCGGTCCCCTACGGCACTGCGTAGGATCCTACGGTCTAGGCGTGCATCCGTGCGTCGCTGGGGTCCGGTCCCAGGTCGACGGGCACGTGCACCTTCCGCCGACCACTGGCGACAACATCGATGTACTGTGGAGACCTCACGCCCCACGTGTTTAGCAATTCGGCGGTACGTCCACCCGGCCTCCCGCATGCCCACTATACGCCCTCGCTCAAAGTCCGTAAACTGCACATACGGTTCACGTCCACGCTGTCGCGGCATGCTACCAGTGTTAAGACTGCGATGGAGCTCCGTATGCCACGGCAAACTGGCTGACACTGACGGCGGCGGTGCACAAATGCTGCGCAGCTAGCGCCATTCGACGGCCAACACCGCGGTTCCTGGTGTGTCCGCTGTGCCGTGCGTGTGATCATTGCTTGTACAGCCCTCTCGCAGTGTCCGGAGCAAGTATGGTGGGTCTGACACACCGGTGTCAATGTGTTCTTTTTCCATTTCCAGGAGTGTAGTTTTGCATGACCCCCAAAAGAAGAAATCAAATGCCATGAGATCTAGTGCTAGAGCTACAAAACAGGAGATCCTGCCCATCTTTCAGTGAACGCTTAATGTAAATGTTCACGAAGAATCCGTGTAAAACAGGGGTGTCCAACCCGCGGGCCGCGTGCAGCAAAAAGCCAGTGTTGGTGTGGCCCCTAGAAATGAGCGTCTATCACACGATCGGAAAAAAATTACGTTATTTCTGAATTACTTAAAAGCGTTGGCTATATACCTCTGGCCGTCTATTTTCTTTTAGCTCAGCGGTTATTGTTAGTGTTACGTATATTATGTTTAGCCCAAAACTACTCGTCTTCTTCCAGTGTGGGCTAGGTAAGCTAAAACGTTGGACACCCTTGAAAGTGAATAGGGGATTCACCCTCTTGCAGCTACACATGTGCACGAAGGTGAAGCGAGATATCTTTAAACAACGTGGCGAGTACACCTCTCAGAAACAGACTGTTTTAGGCTGGTGGATATAAGCAGGGTGGAAGCAGAGACAGATCTATCAGCCAGTCATTTTTATGACCGCCCAACATTTCCCCGCTGATCTGCATTGATGCCTCTTTATCACAGTAGTACTGGGGATTCTCAGCGGCCTGTGCATGACTACTGAGACAATTGAGCAGTCCGCCTTCAGTGCAACAGTCATGGAACTGATAGTATGCAGGGAGAAAAGTATTTAAACCGACAAAATCTGGGAGGTTGTAGGGGACATCAATACATATATTTTTCCCTAATGTCATTTTTTCCTATGAGGATTATTTAAACCGTTGGAGGCTGTATTACGCTCTTCAGTTGTTACAGGCCGCATTACGATCTTCAGTTGTTAGAGGGCGTATTACGCTCTTCAGTAGTAGGCAACTGCTGCCCACCAATGTAGTAGTGCATTGTCTCTGTTTACTAATGGAGCGTTACAACTGGAGTGTGTGCACTGATATGGTTGGTGCGTACTACGTAGCGCACCACAACGGACGAGCTGCACAACGGGTTTATCAACAACAATATCCTAATCGCCGTATCCTGCATCATACGACCTTTGCTGCTGTGTACCAACGTCTGCGTGAGACCGGGTCATTTAGCAGATTACGTGGACAGGGGCGCCGCCGCACGGTAAGAACGCTGCAATTTGAGGAAGATGTGTTGCAGCATGTGGAGCGGGATCCTTCAATCAGCGCTCGTGCAATTGCACATAACATGGGGACGAATCAGACGAATGTACGAACAGTCCTTCGAGAGAAATTGTTACGTCCATTTCACTTACAGCGTGTGCACAACCTGGAACCAGTTGATTATCCACCCAGAGCACAGTTTTCGCAGTGGTACCTGGAAGAGGGTGAATGCATCCTACATTTCCATCCTCTGTGTTGTTTACCGATGAAGCAACGTTCTGGCGTGTTGGAGTCTTCATCATGCACAATTCTCATGTTTGCAGTGCGGATACCCCACTAGCGCTCATCAAGTGCGGTTCTTCGTTAATGTGTGGGTGGGTGTTGTTGGGGACTGTTTAATTGGGCCGTACCTGCTACCTAGGCCATTAAATGGCAGACACTATTACAATTTTCTCGCCAGAGCAGTGCCAGAATTGCTGGAAGACGTCCCGCTCCCTACAAGACAACGCATGTGGTTCCAACATGACGGGGCGCCGGCACATTTCAGTCGTCGTGTTCGTCGATTCTAGGACCGACGGTTCCCAGAAACGTGGATTGGCTGAGGTGGTCCTGTACCATGCACGATCCCCAGATATGTCCCCTCTGGACATTTTTGTGTGGAGAGAGGTGCGCAACCTGGTTTACGCAACTTCTGTTGCATCAGAAGAGGATCTGGTTGCCCGGATAGTAGCAGCAGCAGGAACAATTCAGGATACTCCTGGGATTTTTGCTCGTGTCAGACAGGACATGATCCGACGGTGTAACCTTTGTTTACGTGTCAATGGAGGCATCTTTGAAAATCTACTGTAACTGAAATTGGGTTGTGTTAATGTGTTGTCTCTTGGTCATAAAAAATGGAAAAGCGTTTGTTGGTTTAATTAATTTGCTGCCAGAGAAATATTACTCTACCGGTTTAAATACTCCTCATAGGAAAAAAATGACATTAGGGAAAAATATTTGTTTTGATGTTCCCTACAACCTCCCAGAGTTTGTCGGTTTAATTACTTTTCACCCTGTAGAGCACTGAATTACCCATTGGTCAACATAGACACTAGAGTCGTGGTCACAAGGAACTAGAGGTTGCACTTACCATGAATCGTCGGCTACGCGCACTCCAATTTCACATACAACTAGCAACCAACTAAACTAGCAAGCATAGTTGCTCTGCTTGGTCACAGTGTGTTCCTCTTTGCGGCTGGAACAATTTTGGAAGTGTGATATGAGCTATATGTCCCCTACATGAGTGTTTTGCTCCACACAAACTGTGAACTATTGTACAGTTTTCATTTGCTTCACTGTAGATGAAAATCATTCATGCAAATACTGCAAATTGGCAGTTTCACCATCTGAAATGAAATATTGGAATTCTTGTAGCTTTTCCATATCATTTGAACCTACATATTGGTGCATTTATTTCTTTTCCTGAATGTTTGTGTATTTCTTTCTTTTATCAATTAATGGATGTATTTCATTTGTTACATTATATTCGTGGCTATTTTTTTATGCCTACAAAATCTTATTCTTCATCAATTAACCTGCCTACATACATAGTGTTGCGGTATCTACAGCCTCAGACAATTTCGAATGCAGATCGTCATTCTTTACTACATCAGTATCTCATTTCCTTGCACGTTGTTTCTTCCTGACTGTTCTCTTACAATTTGAGGTGGTACTAATTCGTGGTTCCCGGCAATCGGATATTGTCAGTATAGGATGTAATGGGTGTAATAAAGCACTTTCGTATACATTTCGGATTTTATATACTATTTGAGACATTATAACCGTAATTAACAAGTGCATAACCTATAAATCACGACTCCTTTGAATAAAATATGGCTCATAAAATTTATGATTCGTTTAGTAACAGTGTCACATCCCTCCCCTTTATCATTCTAGGGTTAAAATCTTCCTACTTATTATTATAGACCGTCATTTACAGACCTTCGATTGTTCTTGCTTCCTCACTCTGAAACTTCGATTTTTTCTGTCTTCTTATAAACTTAGAAGTTAATCGAGTGAAAGTATTGAATTTATTTGAAAATTTTATTTGAGAACAGAATTCGAACTAGTGATAAGTTGTGTTTCGGAGCAGTACTGACATACTTCCATCCAACAGGGCTTGTGTCCACACTTAAGCACTGAACAACAGAAGTTTCTGAACTGTTTTGTTGCAATACATTGTACGAGGGCTATCCACAACCTACATTACGTTTTGGAATTAAAAATAAATAAAGTATTGGAAATTTTTTTATTATATACAGATGAAAGCCACACTTAAATACTACTTTTCTACATAGTTGCCATTTAAATTAAGGCACTTATCGTAGCGATGGACGAGCTTGGAAATTCCTTCGTCGAAAAAATTCGGCCGCCTGCGCCTTCAACCACGTGGTTAATCAGTAACCCGGTATAAATACGATTTTTGTGGATTTCCTGGACAGAGGCACTACAATAAACTCTCAAAGGTATGCCAAACTCTGCACAACCTCAGAAGAGCAATACAAAACAAGCGCAGGGGAAAGTTAGGCTCAAAGAGCTTGCTGATTCACGACAACGCCCGGGCCCACACGGAAAATGCCACTCGAGAAGTTCTCGAATCTTTTAAGTGGGAGTTGTTTCCTCATCCGCCGTACAGTCCCGACCTGGCACCTAGCGACTTCCATTTATTCCCAGCAATGAAGAAGTGGTTGGCTATGCAGCGTTTTGATGACGACGCACAGCTTCAAGAAGAGGTAACCACGTGGTTGAAGGCGCAGGCGGCCGAATTTTACGACGAAGGAATTTCCAAGCTCGTCCATCGCTACGAGAAGTGCCTTAATTTAAATGGCAACTATATAGAAAAGTAGTATTGAAGTATGGCTTTCATCTGTATATAATAAAAATATTTCCAATACTTTATTTATTTTTAATTCCAAAACGTAATGTACTTTGTGGATAGCCCTCGTAATACAAAAGATTAAAATGCCATGTTTTGCCAGAAGTCAGTTCAGTTACTATCTTACATTTATGTAATACTAAGTGTGGTATCCGACTTCTCTCAGGGAGTCGGAATGAGATCGTGTGGTAGTTGGAATAAAAGGATAAACTTTAAAGTATAAGAGGTAAAAAGAATTATTGAAAACATATTCTATTTACAATAGTGGTTAAAGTATAAGAGGTAAAACTTTTATTGAAAACATATTCTAACTATTTACGGTACTTGTTTATAAAAGACATTTCTGATTCTGTTATCCTGGCATATATGTACAATTTTTTCGAATTTTCTATTTCAGAGCAAACTACGTATAGTTCACCGTGAGAGAAGCAGGAGACTTTGAGGTTGATCCTGAAATATTTTAAAGTTTGTCCTTGCTCTTTGTTAATTGTAAAACTGTAGGCAAATTTTTTTTGGAAACTGCAGTCTTTTAGACTGGATTGGTAGTTCAGTAGAGATCAGTGGTATTCTGGGGATAAACAGTGTGTGTCCTTTGTACTTTCCAGTCATGAGTTCGGCTTCGATTTTGTTATTCGAGAGCCGTTTGACGATCATTCTTGTACCATTATATAATTTTGGTGAGATAAGATTTCTGAGTAGTATGACTGGCCATCCAATTTAAAGTCGAAGATCGTTTAATGGCATTCCTGGTACTTGCAAAGATTTTAGAAATTCTGTAGGGAAGTTCACACTTCCTTCAACGTTTACCGTCGTGTCGATCGAATTGTAATTTCTGTCTTCACCGGGATTTTCTTTTGAATATTAAAGTTGATATCGTCGACAATATTACTTTTAGTTACCAAAATTGCCTTTTCAAGTAGCCAGTCCAGATTGGTATAGTTATGAACAATGTTTGGATAAGTTTAGTCTATGAGTTAGTTTTCAGAGTGGCTATGTTGTAGAAATCACAGTTGAGTTTAATGAGTCCTCTGGTCAGTAGAATAAAGTAGTAAAAGTTGATGAGCAAAATGAGTTGTTGGTTCATCTTTCGATAGTTCCACTCTCACATTTTTTGTTAGTCGTAGTATTTGTATGTGTGGCCAGAGATGCAATTTTTTAAGCATGCTTTGGTCTCGTCCGCCGGCCGCTGTGGCCGAGCTGTTCTAGGCGCTTCAGTCCAGAACCGCGCTGCTGCTACGGTCGCAGTTTCGAATCCTGCCTCGGGCATGGAAGTGTGTGATGCCCTTAGGTTAGTTAGGTTTAAGTATTTCTAAGTTCTAGGGGACTGATGACCTCAGGTGTTAAGTCCCATAGTGCTTAGAGCCATTTGAACGATTTTTTTTATCTCCTCTGCTGGTGTTGACGTTCTGTGCATGGCTTCGAGTAATCTTTTATGTATCATTATGCATTCGTCCCAGAAGATAATTTTAGTTTGTCTTAGAAGTTCACCCCAGCCAGATGCTCTTGAGATTTTACATACCGGGAATCTCTCTTTCGCTATATTCACAGGTAGTTTTTCCTCCTTCCATAAGTAGACCGCAATGCCGTATTATGCCAGTGCAAGTGTGATATGGTTTTTAGCACATATTTCCGTCAGCAATTGCTTTATTAGAAACGTTTTCTCGGGGCCATCTGGTGCGTCCAAGTGAATAATTCCTGCAGTGTTGCCGATCCGGTCCTTGATAACGTTGTAAATTTCCTTTTGATTGTCATTGAGGAGTGGCTTGTTGTTAGCAACGTATTGAAGTAGTTCCCTGATGTTGTAGCTTTTTTCATTTGTAATTTCGAAGTTCAGCACACTGATAGCATCTTTTAGTGGTGATTGCATCTCGGGTTGTATTAAGGTCTGGTTGTTATTGCTAAACATTTATCTTCTAGGCAAATGAGTATTTCATTGAAGATGTCGTCGTTGAATTCGGTCAGTTCTGGATGAGCTTGTCGGATTTGTTACAGTGTGTCATACCTCATACTCTCTTTGGAGGATTCCCATAGATTTTTGGATTCGATGGGTTACATGTTAGAGTTATGGTGACTAAGCCTCTCGTTTGTTCAGCTGAGGCTCTGAGTGAGGCTTTTTGTAGTGTTAATTTCCAGTGGTTGTCGTTTCCAGTAGTCCTGATCGTTGGCCTGCTTCTCTGTACGTCTGGCATAGGTAACCGTCAATAGTCTTGAGAGCTATGAAACCTGTTGCTCTCCCTATTTCGTGTAGCAACATACGAAGGTAGAAATACTCGGAATTGTTCGGATTTACGGTGTATACTCGGTCTAATGCGCCAGTTTTAATGATTTCTGGATGATCTTCTATTGGAATTCCTTGTTTTCGTCATTGAAAGTTTTTTTCTTGTTAAGTTCCATGTATAATAGATAGGGACGCCGACATATAGTAATGTTTTCGCGAATGGATCGGTTTGGCACAGTTTGTAAAAATCTGTTAATGTTTTGTTCTGAGGTGGTTCTCTTGCAGTTTTTCTGTCGGTGTCTTTTGTGAAGTATACTCTCTGTCCATTCTCCAAGTATACTGCTTCATGTTGCACGTAGGTTTGCGTTCGTGTATTGGAAAAACGAAAATCCGCCACGCTGCTTCGTTACTGATGATATATCTTCCTATTTGGTACAAGAGGATCTCGTCGTTTTGTTGTTCGCTGTCATGTCTGTTTGAAATATTTGATGGATTTCACTAAATTACAATATTTTACTTTATGTGTGCTTGGAACGTTTTGGAAAGCAGTGTGTTACATGGTACTACCCATTGATTATCTATTCCCAGTTCGTTACTCCCTGATATTCGTAGTTTTGCTGTGAAGCCAACGATTTTAGGATAGCTATCAACTCCGGTTTATGTGTCGTCCAAGTTTGGTTTTGGGTATTCATGTACATTTTCCATCACTCATACATAGCAAATCGTGCGTTTAATATCCTGGCCGGCCGTTGTGGCCGAGTGGTTCTAGGCGCTTCAGTCTGGAACCGCGCGATCGCTACGGTCGCAGGTTCGAATCCTGCCTCGGACATGGACATGTGTGATGTCCTTAGGTTAGTTAGGTTTAAGTTGAAGTTCTAAGTTCTAGGGGACTGCTGACCTCAGATGTTAAGTCCCATAGTGCTCAGAGCCATTTGAACCATTTGTTTAATGTCCGACACGATGCGTAATCATGTTTTTCACTGGTATGTTGTGAGGTTCCTAATCTTCTTGTGGACTGGGAAATTCAGCTTGTATGATTTTAACTCTATCCAAGACTGAATGCTGTCATGTAGCCATAAGAGATTGTGTGAGTGAAGCAGTCTTCGTTTTTTCCATTCGATTGTGTACATCCAGCATCTAACGATTACAAAGGTGTGGCATTTTGTGATGACTTCAGTAAATCTAATTTTTTTTGTGGGAAAACACGGGCTATTATGTTGTGTCGAAGCATGGGGGCTTGTCTGTGTCTTAGTTGTTCGTTGATTTCTGGCCAAGAAGAGTTGCATGTGAATGGTATGATGAGGTCAGGTTGTTCATATTTTCTTATGTAAGCACAGCATCTTGAGTATACTCGTTCACGTGTCTCGGAATTCCTATGTGTTGTAACCGCGACAGGAACGGTCGCGGGGTTGCCGCTAACAAGAACACGGCGGGACCGAACGGGAGCGGCCCGCAAACAAACAAGACGGACGAAAGTAAATGGAAGGACAGGCACGACGACAGACAACTGAGCGAGACACCAAGATCAACAACAAAGTATAAAGCAACGAGGTCACAACAGATAACCTCATGAAATCAAAACAATGCCCACTCGTAAACGGGAAGTAAGCATACGCAACGTAAACACGATGTCTGTAACCGACTCAACGCGAATACCAGACTGCCTCGCTGAGTTTTTTTTTTCTTTATTGATTTTCAATTCCCCCCGAAGGGGCGGGCCGGCAGCAGCTTACTACGCTGCTCTACAGCTTACAGACTTTTTTTAAATAAAGGAAGGAGAAAGAAACAAGAAAAAACAGGCGATAAAATGGCGATTTAAAGTGAAAAATGGCGTGAAACTGCGGAAAGTTAAAACGGAAGCAAAGGGGGTGGCAATGTAGATAAAAGACACAGGAATCAGACAAGTAACACAGTAGACACACAGTTAAAAAACCATGGCGACAGTCTGGTTTCTGTTCGCAAGTAATAAAAGCACCCCCAGCGACAGTATGATGGCTGTTCGCTACACATCCCAAAAGACACAACATGGAGCACGCACTGGAAAAACACACTGTAAAACACTGCACGAAAAAGGCGGCACAAAGATGGCACTCCCGACCCAAGGCAGATGGGGGGGGGGGGGACCTGGAGTAGGGGGGAAAACAAGGAGGGAGGAGAGGAAAAAACGAAAAGGGGGGGGGGAAACCAAGGAGGGAGAGGACTAATAAAGGGGGAGAAGGGCAGACGCGAGAGGGAATGAGAGGAGGCACAGGAGGGAAATGTAAAAGGACGCAGGGGAGAGAAGGGGGCAAAGAGAGGGGAGGTGGGGAAGAAAGAGGATGGAAGGGGGGGCGAGGGAGCCCGGGAAAAGGACAGAGGAAAGGAGGGGGAGTGAGTATCAGAGTTGATAGGAGGGATAAATGGAGGGAGAGAGGGCATCATCCGGGAGGGGAGTTGATGGAAGCCACCTTGGGAAAGGAGATGTAGGGTTTAGAGATGGAGGGTAGGGGGGACACAACGGTGAAGACGTGGCAGGGGGCGGGGATGGGAGAGGAGAGGAGCAACCAGGGGGTGAGGGGGTTCAAGACGGCGGGAGGTGTAGAGGATGCGGATATATGCGAGGAATAGGAGCAGATGGGGGAAAGGAACCTCGCTGAGTGAGAGGCAGCCGCCTAAATACACGACAGGGCATTTCGCTATTAGGCCACTGGGAGCACATGCTTACACAGTGGAGCCCTTACGTTAGACTTGGGGCCAGGATCGCGCGCAGCCACAGCTTATGGCGCGACTGCAGGAAAGACCTCTAGTGGTCATCGAGTTCCATGCCGTCTGGCACGGGTTCGAAACTCGCGGAGCTCGGTACCAGACTATGTGTGATGAGGATAGGATTACTACTCTTCCAATGTCGTCAATGTTTCCGTCATTTATGATTGCGTCTCGAAGACGGATGTTTTCTTCCGTGTGTAGTTTCTCCTCATTGAGCATTATGTAAAGCATCCGTTCCGCTTCTGGTTTTGCATTCGTATCTACCAGTAATTATTGCAAGAAACGGTGATTATTAAGATTCTGATTGTATGTTTCATCGTCTCCTATCATTTACCCGTAAGCATTGAACTCTTTGGAAGCGACTTTTTTTTCTACTCCTGTTTCCGGTTGCATTTGTTTCACATTAAAACGATATCCGAAATATTAATCGTTACTGAAGGCAATCACATGAACTGTGTGTCTCTGCAATGCATTGTAATCCTTCTCTTCTTCGTTGCACAATTACGTCACTGCTTGTGTTTTCATTGTCCACAATTACGATGGTGACTTCGTCCATGTCAGGTGCATTAAAGAGGCGTTCATGTTCTCCATGTGATCTTTTGTCGACTTGAATCATAACTTTATAGTCATCAGAAATCATTCGATCTAGTGAAATTCTATCTGAATCAGTTGACTGTATTTGTGTAAGATCCTCTGTATATCTCGAACTACTTCTCGTCTCAATCCACTGATGTTTGAACATCGTTGATCAGTATCTGTTTCTCATTTTCGATTAAACATACTTGGAGAAATTTATGGTCTTCGTTGGGTAGTGGTAGTAATAATCACATTTTGTGCTAGATTTGTCCTTCGAAGGGAAAAACACAGTGGATTTCGTCTCTGTTAGTGCTGACCGAAGTGACATCGAAAGAAGACGTTTTGAAGCAGGTATTGTACGCTTTTGTATTCTGAAGTGATTCAGGAGTTTCCCCGGTCATGTAACGTGATAATTCCTGCAGAGACCCTTCTACTGGTAATAATCGAATTTTCCCATTCATGTAACAGAGTCCTGTTGTTTCTGTACTAAATTTTTAACGTTGCAGAATTGGCATATGTTATCCATTTTTGCGATTACGAAGTGTTTTTACTTGTTACATTCTTTCGTCGGGTCGTAGTGGCATGCTTCATTTGTTAGGCCGTACTGTTTACTTGTCCTCGTCTGAGATACTGGTAGGGTGATATTTTTGTGGCTGGCTTGAGTTCACTGTCTTTTATTATAAGACTGTGCCGTAATTCTTGATTGTTCAATCCGTTCATTTCGTTGTTGTTCGGTTTCTCTGTTTCTCATGATGTTCATTCTCGTTCGTTGGCATCTTACACGTACTGCGCTCTTCGTCTGTTTCCTTTTTCACTCTTCTTTTGCTTCAGAACTGGCAAGATTTCCTCCTCTTTTACCTTTGGACACTGTCCAAAACATAAATCAAGACAACTTTTTTATCTACAAATACACTAAGTACACATTTTACACACTGTCCACACTTTATTTTCGATTTATATTCAGTCACTATATCATTTTGCCTGCTCGTAATTCACTGTTTCTTTTTATTTACTCATTGCACTACCTTTTCGTTTCTCCCATCGTCACTGCTAAGAAACTGACGTTAGAACCCACGGCAGGTCTTGGTTGTATACCTGCACCAATGGGTATCTCCACCAGTGGCGAATTCCAAAACATACCAAAAAGGCTTCGAATAGTACATAATGTTCCACAGCATTGAACAACATTTGAGAGTGTTATGAAATGTTCCGCAATGAACTGGGATGTTCAGGGATGTTACAGAACATTCTGGAATCTTCCCGAATTCTCCACAAATACCGAAAATTCCAGAATATTCCAGCACATTGTGGAACATTCCGGAACATTCTGCATTGTTGTTGAGTGCTCTCGAATACTCTCGAACGTTCTGGAATGTTCTCGAATACTCTCGACGAATGTTCTGGAAAGTTCTAAACATTTCTATAGGGTGAAACTTCCCGGTCGTTATGTCTTGAAAAGTACACGCTTCAGGTAAAAACGGGATCTTCTTCATGGATGGGGGATGGAGGGCTACCACCCCACATAATTCCCTTGATTGTGGAAATGGAAATGAGCGTTTGGCGTCATTGGCCGGGAGGCCCCTCGCGGGGCAGGTCCGGCCGCCTTGGCGCAGGTCTTATTACATTCGGCGCCACATTGGGCGACCTGCACGCCGGATGGGGATGAAATGATGATGAACACAACACAACACCCAGTCCCTGAGCGGAGAAAATCTCCGACCCAGCCGGGAATCGAACCCGGGCCCGGAGGACGGCAATCCGTCACGCTGACCACTCAGCTACTGGGGCGGACCCCTTGATTGTAGCGTGACTCGTTTCTCAGTTCTAGCGGAACGCAGATTGTACGCTTACTTTTATAATATATACTAATAAATTATAGTTTAAGTATCTGCTGATAATACATTTCAGGAACGTGTACTAGCGGTGTGTTGTGTACTCAGGACAGGCACCGATCACAGTGAGCATACATCGCTCTATCGACTCTTGGCAGGTTGCCAGATTGCCTACTGATTACACGGAGTCTGAAATAAATAGTAGTCCTGATACGTCGCGTGTTAATTTAAAAAGCATTTGATTTGCTTTAGTATAGTTGGAAGGCGGGATCAAAATTTTAATTTCTATAACCGTAAGTCAGGGTAACAAAAGCATCAGTAAGCAAGATATGGAATACGTGGCAGCACTTGTTCGGGAAGATCACTCGGATGAGGGTAACATATCATAACAGCCAATAATTGTTAAATGTGAATCATTCAAGGAAAGTTGAATGAATGTACCGATACAGTCTATCGAGAAATAGCGTGAATCCACTCAGTAATCGTTACAACGCAGAATCGCTACAACAAATATCTATGAAAACTTCAGGTTCAGAATCGCGTTTTGGGGAACTTGGTGCTTGGTTTCTATTTGAGTAAGGTAAATGAGGTAGAAAGTTTTTGTTTTAGCTCAGACCAGCGGCCATTTGTATAGCCATTTGAACATCTATCTTACTGCGGATATGTTGAAGTATATTAAGCGAGGCTTGAACGGCGAACCGGAACTGGCGCATAGAAAAACTGTGCGAATCGATTAGTTTCTTTTGCAAAAGATTTTAGTTAGCTTGAAATTAATTCTGAACTTAAGGCACCGTTTCTAATTGCACGTCCGAATTTTAAATGCAAAAACAGTCACCATTAAATAATTACGAACTGGAGCGAGACTGATGGTTCAAATTTGGTCCAGCGGTGAATCGGACCTTGGTCTAAGAAACATTTTAACCGTTTGCAAAAATCGTGCTTTTGGATTTTACGTGCAAACAAAAAAACCGTTTTTCTGGGACGTTTTTGAAGTGACCCGCGTCTGTACTTTAATGAATCGGTTTAAGTTCTGCGCGCAGGTAGACAAATGGATAACGACAAAACAATATATTTTGTCCAGTATTTTTTATCTGTTGTCGAGATACTGTCGTTTAAAGTCGAGCTAAATGTAGCACGTAAAATTCGTTCTTCCGTGAGTTAAATGCGTGGAAACGGCTTAAACCGAATGAGATAAATAAAAAATGCGTTCATACAATAAAACTGGAATTTTGCTTTAAAAAATCTAGCTTTGTATTGTTTTTAAGTGCAAAAAGACACTTTTTTGAGAGTCTTACGCGCGGCACTCTACGTTTCAAACTTCTGCGAACCGCTTCTGATTTTGTAAGGTAGAAAAACACATGTAATCACTGGTCGTCCTATTATTTGAGAAAGATTTATCCGTTTCTACGATACAGCGGACTAAACTCACACAAAAAATCCGGTTTTAAGCGACCCACACGTGCTGAGACAGTTAAAAGTGACACATGTAATAATAAAAAATATATTCTTACGAAAATCATAAGAAGCATTTGCAAAAAAATTTTGTCGTTCGAGTGTTACGTGAGAAAAATCGTGTGTTTTCAAACGAACTGTGTCTCGTAGAGATAAATTGTATTATAAGCCCGTCATTTTGATATAATTAAAATTCTATTATTACAGTTGATTATCATTTCATTGCGTATACGTTAAAGATTTTGATCACCAGTGGCTTAAAATCATCGTAAAATCTTTGAACATGCAAACGATGTATTTATCAGGCCACAATTAAGCCAAGCCCTGTACAAAATGATATACTGTTTCATCGAGCAAGTAAAGCTTTATCGACGACCACGTAGAAAATAAAACCGACTTGAAAATGGTTATAGCAGTAATTGTCAGAGGGTAGGTCACGTTATTATTAGCCAATAGGAAATGTTTTACTCCATTTTCTTCAAAAACTACTATGCTGTGTTGTAGAAACTCTGATTTCGTACTAAACAATCTTAACTTCGTTAATTTTCGTACAGGACTGAAAACCTGATAGTATTCAGTCGTGTATGCATCTCGCGCACTTCTGCTTATTCCAACTACTCATGTTGTTGTTGTGGTTTTCAGTCCAAAGTCTGGTTTGATGCAGCTCTCCATGCTACTCTATCATGTGCAAGCCTCTTCATCTCCCAGTACCTACAGCAACCTACATCCTTCTGAATCTGCTTAGTGTATTCATCTCTTGGTCTCCCTGTACGATTTTTACCCTACATGCTGCCCTCCAATACTAAATAGGTGATCAATTGATGCCTCAGAACATGTTCTACCAACCGATCCCTTCTTCTAGTCCAGTTGTGCCCGTTGTGCCACAAACTCCTCTTCTCTTCAATTCTATTCAATACCTCCTCATTAGTTATGTGATCCACCCATCTAATCTTCAGCATTCTTCTGTAGCACAACATTTAGAAAGCTTCAATTCTCTTCTTGTCCAAACTATTTATCGTCCATGTTTCACTTCCATACATGGCTATACTCCACACAAATACTTTCAGAAAAGAATTCCTGACACTTAAATCTATACTCGATGTTAACAAATTTCTTCAGAAACGCTTTCCTTGCTATTGCCAGTCTACATTTTATATCCTCTCAACTTCGACCATCATCAGTTATTTTGCTCCCCAAATTGCAAAACTCCTTCACTTCTTTAAGTGTCTCATTTCCTAATCTAATTCCATCAGCATCACTCGACTTAATTCGACTACATTCCGTTATCCTCGTTTTAATTTTGTAGATGTTCATCTTACATACTCCTTCCAAGATACTGTCCATTCCGTTAAACTACACTTCCAAGTCCTTTACCGTCTCTGACAGAATTACGATGTCATCGGCGAACCTTTTTTTCTTCTCCATGGATTTTAATACCTACTCCGAATTTTTCTTTTGTTTCCTTTACTGCTTGCTCAATATACAGATTGAATAACATCGGGGAGAGGCTACAACATCGCGTCACTCCTTTCCCAACCGCTGCTTACCTTTCATGCCCATTAACTCTTATAACTGCCATCTGGTTTCTGTACAAATTGTAAATTGCCTTTCGTTCCCTGTATTTTACCCCTGCCACCTTCAGAATTTGAAAGAGAGTGTTCCATTCAACTTTTTCAAATGCTTTCTCTAAGTCTACAAATGCTAGAAAAGTGTTTGCCTTTCCTTAATCTATTTTCCAAAATAAGTCGTAGGGTCAGTATCGCCTCACGTGTTCCAATATTTCTACAGAATCCAAACTGGTCTCCCCCGAGGTCGGCTTCTACCATTTTTTCCATTCGTCTGTACAGAATTCGCGTTAGTATTTTGCAGCTGTGACTTATTAAACGGATAGTTCGGTAATTTTCACATCTGTCAACACCTGCTTTCTTTGGGATTGGAATTATTATATTCTTCTTGAAGTCTGAGGGTATTTCGCCTGTCTCATACATCTTGCTCGCCAGCTGGTAGAGTTTTATCAGGTCGGGCCCTGGAAAGGAATGGAATGTTGTCTACTCCCGGGCCTTGTTTCAACGTAGGTCTTTCAGTGGTCTGTCAAACTCTTCACGTAGTATCATATGACCCATTTCATCTTCATCTACATCCTCTTCCATTTCCATAATATTGTTCTCAAGCATATCGCCCTTGTATTGACCCTCTATATACTCCTTCCTCCTTTCTGCTTTCCCTTCTTTGCTTAGAACTGGGTTTCCATCTGAGCTCTTGATATTCATACAGCTGCTTCTCTTGTCCCCCAAAGGCATCTTTAATTTTCCTGTAGGCGAAATCTGTCTTTCCCCTTGCTTATTAATCTTTAGTCATTCCTATAGCTATTCCTTCTTAGCCATTTTGCACTTCCTGTAAATCTCATTTTTGAAACGAATGTATTGCCTGTCGCCTGCTTCATTTGCTGCGTTTTTAAATTTTCTCCTTTCTTCAATTAAATTGAATATCTCTTGTGATATCCAAGGATTTCTGCCAGACCTTGTCTTTTTACCAATTTGATCCTCTGCTGTCATCACTATTTCGTCTATCAAAGCTATCCATTCGCCTTCTACTGTATTCCTTTCCCCTGTTGTAGTGAACCGTTGCCTAATGCTCGCTGTGCAACTCTCAACAACCTCTGGTTCTCTCAATCTATCCAGGTCCCATTTCCTTAATTTTCTATCTTTTCGAAATTTCTTTAGTTTTAATGTACAGTTCACAACTAATAAATTGCGGTCAGAGTCCATATCTGCCCCTGCAAATGTGTTACGGTTTAAAATCTGATTCCTAAATCCGTGTTAAACCATTGTATAATCAATTTGAAACCTTTGGTGTTTCAAGGCCCCTTCCACGTATACAGTCTTCTTTCGTGATTCTTAAACCAAGTGGTCACGATGATTATACTCTGAGCAAAATTCTACCAGGCAGCTTCCTCTTTCATTCCTTTTCCCCAGTCCATCTTCACCTACTATTTTTCCTTCCCTCCATTTCACTACTATCGAATGTAAATTCCCCGTGGCTATTAAATTTTTGTCTCCCTTAACAACCTGTACAATTTCTTTTATCTCATCATGCACTTCTTCATTCTCTTCATCATCTGCAGAGCTAGCTAGCATATAAACTTGTAATACTGTAGTAGGCGTGGGTTTTGTGTCTATCTAGGCTACGATAATGCGTTTACTACGCTCTTCAAGAAATGGCTCTGAGCACTAAGGGACTTAACTTCTGAGGTCATCAGTCCCCTAGAACTTAGAACTACTTAAACCTAACTAACCTAAGGACATCACACATCCATGCCCGAGGAAGGATTCGAACCTGCGACCGTTACTACCCTCTTCGTAGTAGTTTACCCGCACTGGGCTTTGTGTCTATCTAGGCTACAATAATGCATTCACTACTCTGTTCGTAGTAGTTTACTCGCATTCCTATTTTCTTATACCGTATTAAACCCATTCCTGCTTTACCCCTGTATGACTTCGTATATATAACCTTTTATTCAGCTGACCAGAAGTCCTGTTCCCCTGTCACCGAATTTCGCTAATTCCCACCATATTTAACCTCAAAATATGCATTTACCTTTTTAAATTTTCTACGTACGTGCCCGATTAAGGAAACTAACATTACACGCTACGATCCGTAGAATGGCAATTTTGTTTCTCCTGATAACGACAGAGAAGAGAAGGAAAGGTCTTAGTTGAATATTGAATGGGGGAAAAGGAGTAAAATAGGAAGCTACGTGGTAGAATTTTGCACAGAGCAAAACTTAATTATAGGTAACACTCGGTTTAAGAATAGTGAAAGAACGTTGTATGCGTGGAAGAGGCCTAGAGACGCTGGACGGTTTCAAATAGATTATATAATATTAAGGCAGACATTTAGGAACCAGATTTTAAATTTTAAGACGTTTCCAGGGTCAGATGTGGACTGTAACCACAATATATTGGTTGTAAACTGTAGATTAAAACAAGTAACTACGAAAAGGTGGGACCTGGATAAACTGAGAGAACCAGAGGTTGTAGAGAGTTTCACAGAGAACATTAGGGAACAATTGAAAATAACGGGGAAAGAAATATAGTAGAAGAAGAATGTGTAGCTTTGAGAGATGAAATAGTAAAGGCAGTAAAGGATCAAGTAGGTAAAAAGACGAGGGCTAGTAGAAATCCTTGGGTAATAGAAGAGATATTGAATTTAATTTACGAAAGGAGAAAATAAAAAATGCAGTAAATGAAGCAGGCAAAAGGGAATATAAACGCCTCATAAATGAGATCAATACGAAGTGCAAAAAGGCTAAGCAGGGATGGCTAGAGGACAAATGTAAGGATGTATAGGCATATATCACTAGGGGTAAGATAGATAGACACTCCCTACAGGAAAATTAAAGAGACCTTTGGAGAAAAGAGACCCACTTGTATGAATACCAAGAGCTCAGATGGAAAGCCAGTCCTGAATAAGAAAGAGAAGGCAGAAAGGTGAAAGAAGTATATAAAGTGTCTATACAAGGAAGTTGTAGTTGAGGGCCATATTACGGAGATGGAAGAGGACATAGATGTAGATGAAATGTGATATATGATACTTTGTGAAGAGTTTGACAGAGCACTGAAAGAGCTATGTCTAAACAAGGCTTCGGGAGAAGACAACATTCCATCAGAACTACTGATATCCTTGGGAGAACCAGTACTGACAAAACTCTACCATCTGATAAACAAGATGTATGAGACACGCCAAATACCCTCAGACTTTAAGAAGAATATAATAATTCCATTCCCAAAGAAAGCAGATGTTGACAGGTGTGAAAATTACCAAACTACCAGTATAATAAGCCACGACTCCAAAATACTAACAGGAATTCCTTACAGACGAATGGAACAACTGATAGAAGCTGACCTCGGAGAAGATCAGTTTGGATTTCGTAGAAATATTGGAACGCGTGAGGCAATACTGACCCTACAACTTACCTTAGAAGATAGGTTAAGGTAAGGCAAACTCAGGCTTCCAGCATTTGCAGACTTAGAGAAAGCTTTTGACAACGTTGAATGGAATACTCTCCATCAAATTCTTAATGTGTCAGGGGTCAAATACAGGGAGCGAAAGTCTGTTTACACTTTGTACAGAAACCAGATAGCAGTTGTAATAGTTGAGGGAAATGAAAGGGAAGCAGTGGTTGGGAAAAGAGTGATATAGGATTGTAGGCAATCCCCGATGTTATTCAATCTATATATTGAGTAAGCAGTAAAGGAAACAAAAGAAAAATTTGGAGAGGTTTGTTGATGGCATTGTACTTCTGTCAGAGACAGCAAGGGGCATGGAAGAGCGATTGAACAGAATGGACAGTGTCTTATATCCTAAAGATGAACAACAACTAAAGCAAAACGGGGATAATGGAATGTAATCGAATTAAATCAGGTGACGCTGCGGGAATCAGATTAGGAAATGAGACACTTAAAGTAGTTGATGAGTTTTCCTATTTGGGAGCAAAATAACTGATGAAGTAGAGAGGATATAAAATGTAGACTGGCAATGGCAAGGAAAGCTTTTCTGAAGAAGAGAAGTTTGTTAACATCGAGTATAGATTTAAGTATCAGGAAGTCTTTTCTGAAAGTATTTGCATGGAGTGTAGCCAGGTGTGGAAGTGTAACATGCACGATAAATTGTTTAGGCCAGAAGAGAACAGAAGCTTTCGAAATATGTTGCTACAGTAGAGTGCTGAAGATTAGATAAGTAGATCCGTAACTAATGTAAAGGTACTGAATACAATTGGGGCGAAGAGGAAGTTGTGGCACAACTTGAAGATAAGAAGGGATCGGTTGGTAGGACATGTTCTGAGACATCAAGGGATCTCCAGTTTAGTAGTGGAGGGTAGCGTGGAGGGTAAAAATCCTGGAGGGAGACCAAGAAATGAATACACTAAGCAGATTCAGAAGGATGTAGTTTGCGTTAGCTTGCTCAGGATAGATTAGGACGGAGAGCAGCATCAAATAATTATCTGAAAACCACAACAACAACAACGATGATGACATCTTCCAGAATAGTCCCCGCTCCTAGATCTGAATAGGGGCTATTTTGCCTTAGGAACATTCTAGCCAAGAGGGCTCCACTACCGTTTAACCATACAATAGAGCTGCATGCCCTCGGGAAAAATTACGGATGTAGTTTCCAGTTGATTTAAGCCGTTCGCAGCACCAACATACACTCCTGGAAATGGAAAAAAGAACACATTGACACCGGTGTGTCAGACCCACCATACTTGCTCCGGACACTGCGAGAGGGCTGTACAAGCAATGATCACACTCACGGCACAGCGGACACACCAGGAACCGCGGTGTTGGCCGTCGAATGGCGCTACCTGCGCAGCATTTGTGCACCGCCGCCGTCAGTGTCAGCCAGTTTGCCGTGGCATACGGAGCTCCATCGCAGTCTTTAACACTGGTAGCATGCCGCGACAGCGTGGACGTGAACCGTATGTGCAGTTGACGGACTTTGAGCGAGGGCGTATAGTGGGCATGCGGGAGGCCGGGTGGACGTACCGCCGAATGGCTCAACACGTGGGGCGTGAGGTCTCCACAGTACATCGATGTTGTCGCCAGTGGTCGGCGGAAGGTGCACGTGCCCGTCGACCTGGGACCGGACCGCAGCGACGCACGGATGCATGCCAAGACCGTAGGATCCTACGCAGTGCCGTAGGGGACCGCACCGCCACTTCCCGCAAATTAGGGACACTGTTGCTCCTGGGGTATCGGCGAGGACCATTCGCAACCGTCTCCATGAAGCTGGGCTACGGTCCCGCACACCGTTAGGCCGTCTTCCGCTCACGCCCCAACATCGTGCAGCCCGCCTCCAGTGGTGTCGCGACAGGCGTGAATGGAGGGACGAATGGAGACGTGTCGTCTTCAGCGATGAGAGTCGCTTCTGCCTTGGTGCCAATGATGGTCGTATGCGTGTTTGGCGCCGTGCAGGTGAGCGCCACAATCAGGACTGCATACGACCGAGGCACACAGGGCCAACACCCGGCATCATGGTGTGGGGAGCGATCTCCTACACTGGCCGTACACCACTGGTGATCGTCGAGGGGACACTGAATAGTGCACGGTACATCCAAACCGTCATCGAACCCATCGTTGTACCATTCCTAGACCGGCAAGGGAACTTGCTGTTCCAACAGGACAATGCACGCCCACATGTATCCCGTGCCACCCAACGTGCTCTAGAAGGTGTAAGTCAACTACCCTGGCCAGCAAGATCTCCGGATCTGTCCCCCATTGAGCATGTTTGGGACTGGATGAAGCGTCGTCTCACGCGGTCTGCACGTCCAGCACGAACGCTGGTCCAACTGAGGCGCCAGGTGGAAATGGCATGGCAAGCCGTTCCACAGGACTACATCCAGCATCTCTACGATCGTCTCCATGGGAGAATAGCAGCCTGCATTGCTGCGAAAGGTAGATATACACTGTACTAGTGCCGACATTGTGCATGCTCTGTTGCCTGTGTCTATGTGCCTGTGGTTCTGTCAGTGTGATCATGTGATGTATCTGACCCCAGGAATGTGTCAATAAAGTTTCCCCTTCCTGGGACAATGAATTCACGGTGTTCTTATTTCAATTTCCAGGAGTGTAGAATAGCCAATTTGTTGATGCTCCAAGGCCAGTTCAATCAGTCATCCAGACTGATTGCCCCTGCAACTACTGAAAAGTCTGCTGCTTCTCTTTAGGACCCAAACGTTTGTTTGCTCTCTCGGCAGATTATTCCTCCGTTGTGGTTGCACCTTCAGTAAGGCTATCTATCGCTGGCGCGCGCATGCCACCCCACCGAGGCCAAGGTTCATGGTTGGCAGCCAGTCGCTCTAATTCGGGTTGGTTGTTGCATGATAGGTGCAAAACTTGCTTTTGTCAGTTTTTCTCGCGGTATTTTCTCAGCTTTTAATTTTTATTACTGCACACCTTGAATAAATAATAACAATAATTTTAAGATGAGAGACCAGAACAAGATGTATGCTTTTCAGTAGTTTTTTATTTGTTGCACGAATCGTTCGGCTTCGAATATAGGAAGCGTTTACATAAGTTAATCTGTGTAATATGGGCGCATCGTAAGTTTATCTGCGTGATATATTCCACTTATATATATTGTTATCACAAACTTCGCACAGTATTTAATATTCCGTTCGGTATCGCATTTTACGCTTGCTGTTATTTTGTACACTCTATTACTGTATTAAGTATTTATGGTTATGTTACGTATGTTGCACATGCAGTCTCATGTGCATATGAATAAAATTATCCAAAACTGAAAGAAATTTATACACTGGAGAATTAGTGTTAACTCTTAAAAAAAGGGCAAATATGTCAAGATGTTTCCATTTAAAAGTGCCAGATAAGTCAAAGAGCTAGTTCCTTTATTTTTCCCGTGCTCTGCCCAGGACTTATTCGTCTCTCTTGTGCTATGATACTTGACCATAGTTTTGACATTAGGCCGTCATAGCTTGTCAACGGATGTAGTTCATTTTTTTTTTTTACTCGGGCTACGACTGATACGGTATAGGTTTTTACTGACTTCCGAACCACGTTTCTTGAGTCGCGTATCGTTAGCCTGGCTGCTCTACGGTTACCTGCCTGATATGGTTCAACCTGACCAATGTAACCTCCTGGGTCCTCAGAGCACACAAGACTCGCCGCCACACCAAAACCACATGCCCACGGTAGGGTAATTTTTTAGTTTTTAACATTTTTTTTATTTTTTATAATTTGTATTTTTGGTACACACACGCATATACAGGGCTATTACAAATGATTGAAGCGATTTCATAAATTCACTGTAGCTCCATTCATTGACATATGGTCACGATATACTACAGATACGTAGAAAAACTCAGTCAGTCATAACAGTGCAACGACACTTCAGGACGAAGTTCAACAAAGATCCACCAACTGCTAACTCCATTCGGCGATGGTATGCGCAGTTTAAAGCTTCTGGATGCCTCTGTAAGGGGAAATCAACGGGTCGGCCTGCAGTGAGCGAAGAAACGGTTGAACGCGTGCGGGCAAGTTTCACGCGTAGCACGCGGAAAATTAGCTCATGCCAGAACTGGAGACCGACAGCGCCGACTTCATCTTTCAACAGGATGGTGCTCCACCGCACTTCCATCATGATGTTCAGCATTTCTTAAACAGGAGATTGGAAAACCGATGGATCGGTCGTGGTGGAGATCATGATCAGCAATTCATGTCATGGCCTCCACGCTCTCCCGACTTAACCCCATGCGATTTCTTTCTGTGGGGTTATGTGAAAGATTCAGTGTTTAAACGTCCTCTACCAAGAAACGTGCCAGAACTGCGAGCTTGCTTCAACGATGCTTTCGAACTCATCGATGGGGACATGCTGCGCCGAGTGTGGGAGGAAGATTATCGGCTTGATGTCTGCCGAATCACTAAAGGGGCACATATCGAACATTTGTGAATGCCTAAAAAAACCTTTTGAGTTTTTGTATGTGTGTGCAAAGCATTGTGAAAATGTCTCCAATAATAAAGTTATTGTAGAGCTGTGAAATCGCTTCAATCATTTGTAATACCCCTGTATATATATATATATATATATATATATATATATATATATATATATATACAGGGGTATTACAAATGATTGCGAAATGTATGCGAAATTGACACATTCATTATAGCGATAAAGTTATCGTTAACAGCGGATGGAAACTTCAGTAAATGATGATGAAACAAAGACGTACGACCGAAGAGAAACTATGTCTGAAATAACCGTTACACGTGAAATCGAAACACAACTTGCTTTTGAGCACAAATGTACTCCGCTGCTACCAGCTTCGTATGTCATGTAACAGACGAAACACAACTTCGTTGACGTTGGATACAACTCATGAAACAACATGTTGATGATGGCTACACAGACGAGCTTTCAGAGGCCTGCGATCAAACATCGCAGCAGAGCTAAACAACATTCTAGCGGAATTTCTATTATCATTGGGGGAATTGGCTAGTAAACGATCTAACGGCTTAGTGCATAGAATGAGACTAAAGGCGTACCACTAGAGTTTCAAGAGAACATCACCAAACCACCTCTCACAATGTAAGAACACTACAAATGAGACTTTCAGCAGGAGCAAACTTTCTTCATCATAAATAATCCACAAGTAGTTCGAAGATCCTGAGGACAGATAAATGTGACGACCATCACATAATCAGCTAGAAAGCTGTAGCATCGAAGTTGTTGACCGTAATATCCTTAAAAATGGGTGCAAAAGTTAAGAGAACTCAACACACTTTCATAAGATTTGTCGACCTATAAAGTGGTTCGACAATGTAAATAAAAACAGGTATACATGACGGCTGGTAATGTACACTGTGTATAAGAAACAAATGTCAGTACTACGATTGTATGACATGGAGAGAATTGCTCGGACTAAAAAGGTTGTAATACAAGAATAAAGTCTTTATTTTCCAACCTGTATACCGAAGAAGCAATGGACGAAATAAAAGAAAGATTCATAATTAGGACTCAGACTGTGTGTTAAAGGATAAACCTGACAATATTTGCTGAGAGAGTTCAAAGAACGACAAAGCATTATGGAAAAGAAGAGATGAAACTAGTTAGTCCAGTAGACGGAATATGAGTATTCTGCTAAGATCTCTTTGCTAAATAAGTCTACCAGTAAAAAACATAGAGGCTGATGTGAGAAAGAAATTTGTGAGAATACATGTCTTCCACACAGCATTATTTGGAACTGACTCATGATCTGTGGCAGAACGGAAGAAAAAGAAGAGAACAGAGGAACTTGAGATTCCCGATACAGAAAGAGGCTGACAATTAAGCGGAGGAATAATAAATAGAGGTTGAAGGATCACAAGAGGAGGAAGTAAACTTGGAAAAGACCCAGATACACGCGAAGATTCCAGCGGATTACATGTTCAGGCAGACATTAAGAAGTCAGATATTGGACTGTAAGGCATGTGGATGTGTGGATTGAAACGGGGGCCTAGAAACGACAGAGTCTTCGCCTCCGCTGTAGCCCTCAGTGGTTCACAATCCCACAACAGGCCACAGCAGTCCAACCACCCCACCGCCGCCCCACACCGAACCCAGGGTTATTGCGCGGTTCGGCCCCCAGTGGACCCTCCGAGGAACGTCTCATACTAGACGAGTGTAACCCCAAATGTATGTGTGGTAGAGTATTTATGGTGTACGCGTACCTTGAGACAGTGTTTGCAAAGCAATCGCCGACGTTGTGTAACTGAGGCGGAATAAGGGGACCCAGCCCGCATTCGCCGAGGCAGATGGAAAACCGCCTTACAAATCATTCAGAGGCTAGCCTGCACACCGGACCTCGACACTAATCCGCCGGGCGGGTTAGTGCTCGGGACTGGCAAGCAGCGCGTTAGACCGAACGGGCGGGCACTGTAAGGATTACTCAGAAGCAGTTATGGACTCACAATTTAGTAACAACGAAGAGTAGTCTAAAGTTTAAGATAATCGTCCCGAGGAATCAATGTCGAAGGAAATGGTATAGTGAATTACCTAGCAATAATGAGCGCGTTCGAAAATCACCGACAATGTGAACACTGCATTAAGGAATACCATAGTAGCGAGTGCTGTTGAATAGAAGTAGACATCTCTAAAAAGGGCAATAACAGATGTTGGACAGACAAAAGTAGGTACAAGAAGGTAACTGCGAGGAAGCCTTGGGTGACAGAAGAACTAATTCAGTTGATCATTAAAAAAAAGAAGTACAAAAATGTTCAGGGAAAGACCGCTTCGGAATGAAATAAATAGGAAGTGCAGGACAGCCAAGGCGAAATGGTCTCAGGTAAAATGTGAAGTCACCGAAATGAAAATGATCGTCGGGAGGACAGATGCAGCAAGTAGAAAAGTCAAAACAGCCCTCGGTGAAATTAAAAGCAAGAGCCACAACATTAAGAGAGCAATGGAAATTCTAGTCTTATGTGCAAAGGAGAGAACGCATTAGAAGGAAGAGTACCCTGAAGGCCTCAAGGAGCGGGAGGACTTGTCTGGTGATATGATGAAGAAAGAAACAGTAGTCGATATGGAAGAGATAGGATCATAATTTAAAAGAGCTGTGTAAGATACGAAAAGGCAGAAGGAATAGGTATCACTCCATCGGAATTACTGAAATCATTGAGAGAAATGGTAACCTAATATTTATTCACGTTGGTGTGTAGAATCTATGAGACCAGCGACGTACCAATAGACTTTTGGAAAAATGCCATCCGCACAAACTGCGAAGAGAGCAAGAAGAGATAAGAGCGATAACTATCGCACTATCATCTTAACAGCTCTGCATGAAAGCTGCTACTGTTACACGACGATCAGTTTGACTTTGGGAAAGGTAAATGCACCTGAGGGGCAGATCTGACGTTGCACCTGATAATGGAAGCAAAACAGAAGAAAAATCGAGACACGTACGTAGGATCTGTCGATCTGGGAAAAGCGTTCGACAGTGTAAATTGGTAGAAGATGTTCGAAATTCTGAGAAAAATTTGAGTAAGCTGTAGGGAAAGACGGGTGATATACAGTATGTTCAAGAATCATGAGAGACTATTAAGAATGGAAGACCAAGATCTAAGGGCTCGGATTATAAAAGGTGTAAGACAGAATACAGTGCCAAAGTTGAATCTGTACATCTCAGAAGCACTGACAGAAATAATAGATTCTAGAGTGATATTAAAATCCATGTTTAAATGATACCTGTGATAAGATTCACTGATCTCAGTGAAAGTGAAAAAGAATTAAATGATTTGCTGAATGGAATGGTCTAATCAGTACAGAATATGGATCGAGAGTAAACTGGAAGAAGAAGAAAGTAATGCGAAGTAGCACAAATGAGAACAGCATGGAATTTATCATCAGAAATAGTGATCACGATTTAGACGAAGTTAAGAAAAATGACATACGACGGATGAACCAGGAAGGGCATAGAAAGGAGAATAGCACAGACAAAGAAGTCCACTGCTATCAAACATAGGTTTAAATTTGATGAAGAAATTTCTGAGAATGTACGTTTGGAGAACAGTATTGTTGTGAGATACGGAACAAGAGAACAGGAGAGAATGGAAGCGTTTCATGTGTGGGGCTACAGAACAACGTTGAAAATCATGTGTACTGATAAGGTAAGGAATGAGGAGTTTCTCCTCAGAATCGACGACGAAAGGAACATATGGGATACTCTGAAAGTGGAAGGCACAAGATGTACGATGTATGTTAAGCCGTCATGGAACTCTACTGGAGGGAGGTGTAGAGAGTAAAAACTGTAGAGGAAGACAGAGGCTGTAACACATCCAGCAAATAATTGAGGACTTTGAGTGCAAGGGCTACGTTTAACACACAGTAGTCTGGCGTTGAGGTTCTTTCATATAACTTTTTGGAGGGAAGAACTTCTCATCAACCATCAATTTAGTTTATACGAGGTTCCCTTTTCGTCTCCACAGTCACGACTCGCCTCCAACACTGCAGTTGATTTGTAACTGGGACGTGCAATTCATTTACCTGTATGTACTGGGATTCAGCCCTATCCCCACTACAGATCATCTTTCCATACACAATCCAACTACCGTAGTCTCCGCCTCTCCCTTACACATTACCCGATACTCGCTTAAAATACACTTGCATCTACATTGTTCCTCATTTATCCATTTTACCATATCACTCTTCCTACTTTTTCAGGAAGCTGAGCATTATGTTCAATAATAACCATCAATCACATGCAAGGGCCAACACTACCTGCATCGGGGAACTAGTCACATCATCAACTCATCATATGTATATATATGATGGAAATGTCATCAATACAAACGATTAAGTTCTACTTTTATTGATTTAGTTTAGAAGTCATGCTAAAGTCCAACTGCGCCATAGTGCCACCCCTCCCCCCTGCCACCTCCCCCCCCCCCCGGCCGCACGCACACACACACACACACACACACACACACACAAACAAACATCGTCATGATGGGATGAAATTATCAGTAAACAAAAAAGGTCTGGAACGCCTTTATGATCTACGACACTTCCTGCCATTTCTAACAGATTTTGCCTAAAGAACATCTACCTCTTTACCGGACAAACTGCACCGCGCAGAGCTTTCCATTATTCGTAAATTTTGAGTAATCCTGTATCTGGATGTGGAGTTTGTTTAGTGGGTGCATGAAATTAAGGTAATATTTTTTTCAAAGAGTTTGTTGCCATTAATATGAATGGTTGCATTAGTTTTGTTAGGGAAGAACATGTGAAATACTACATTTCCTACACAATGAAAATATTCTCTGAATTTTCTGTGAGCACGTAAGGTACAACTACGTTAGATGAAATCGGCGCTTATCTTCCGCTATATTGCACTTTCGTTAACTTCCACAGGGTAACTGATATGTTACCTGACGGCATTCTTTGTTGTTGTCAGTGGACTTTATGTGGCCCTGAATGTTTATATTACAAGAAAGTGAGAGATATAATTTATTTTTGTAAGAAATGATGGGAGGGATGTTAGGCGTCACTTAGTCAAAGAGTTTATTTACACTATCAATGCTATCAGTAGCAGTAGCCTATACAAAGAAACTGGCATTTCCATGTGAAAAATAGAAACATTGGAGAACAGGAATAAGCATAGTCCAACGAGAATTTGAACTACACTTCTCTTGAAAGCGAATCCAGTGACTTAATCTCCAAGTCCTCGCTATGTTTTTTGTATAACGGAAATGGCTGTGGGAGTCAGTTCTGTATCATTCATAAGTATTTATATTGTAAGGTATCGACGATCAATTCAATTGATTCGTATCGCACAGAAATATCTGACTTTCGAACGATTCTGTTGAGGCGTGTGCAACGTTGCTTAGGAGATCATCCACCTACGCTCCTACGCTAAAATTTTCTTGCTCCGATGACTTCTGCATTTTAATGGAAAATTCCAGTCGTCGGACGTAAGTTCCACCTTAAATCGTTGAATGCAGTAAAGTTTGAATTATACCTGCTGCTGCTAGAACTACGACTAACTTTGCGGCGAAATTCCAACTTGAATTTACCGTTAACTTCTGTGAATAGAGCACGAAACTCTGTTTAATGTTCTTCATAACTTCACCTGACACTCTTGCTCTCTCCGAACGAAAAGCGTCCTCACTTTCACAATATTGCAGCAGAATGCATCTTTGCGAGTAAGGAAAGATCTGATGTCCGAAGCGGACACAGAGAGGAAATGAGATGCTTTGTGGCGTGGTTATGGTCAACTACATCATTTAAGTTGCCAAGACTGATAGTGTATTAATGTCACATTTAGTCTCTACTTGTGCCAGAGGAACGCACCTTCTCAGGCTAGATACTACTGTGACACATACATTACAATATTCAATACACGTTAAACATGGGATTGAAAGTGTTCTATACATAGCTGCTATTTTTATAATTATTATTAATGTCATGATTATTATTAAAATGTAGGTGATAGTTCAAGTTTACGATTATTCTTAATATATATATATATATAGTAGGGATTGTCACTTCATGAGTAGTAAGTACATGTATGTGTGAGGAAGTAACTAATGATCTCTCAGGTTTCCTCGACGTTATTAATGAGTGATGCTGAATCGGAAGAGCACCATTAAGAAAGAAAACTGCAACTAGCAACACTATATTTTAATTACAATATTTTTTCGTGTCTAGCTACGGGCTTAGCCACATCATTAAACAGAAGGGACGATTTATTCCAAAACGTCTACATTATTAATCTACAATAGAAAAAGTACATGAATGTAGAAGCGAGGATATGTGACATTCTAGACTCAGCTCTCATTCTGACCCGTTTAAGGTTATACTTGTTCCATTAATAAGAAAAAAACTGCTTGAGTATAAAGTTATAAAGATCAACCCCGAAAAGCTAAAGCAAAACAAATCTAATTTTCATGAGTTATCACAGGAAAGAAAAGCAGACATATATCCGAAAAAAAACGTAGATCCTACGTAAGAAGTAGCATCCTTAAAGATGCAGGTAAACAGAAGACTTCGATAAGGCAGTCCACCCATCGGCAGTGGCCAACAAAACTTGGTACACTGGCCAAACGGAAGATTGGACCTCAGAGGACAAAGAAGTGCGGAAGCAGACAGCAAAAATCCTCCTTAAAGACAAAAAATCCAAGGTCGTGGAACAGATCGAAAGCACTGAGTTAGAATTCTAAACAAACAACAACACGAAAGGGACCTTTAGGCAGTCTGCAAATCAGTGTAAACCATCTAGTCTGAACTTCAGGAGAGACGATGGGATCTGTCTGCAAACAATAAAAATAACTAAGATCCTAACCAAGTGTTTTGCAGCACTGCTTAAATTTGAAAAAGTCAGAGAAAAATGTCCGAGAATAGCTCCAGAACAAAGCTCTTCCTGCTCCTGATGAATTCGGAAGATTGTCGCGGAACTGAACAACAAAGTCGCTAGGGAAGACTAAATTGCAGGTGAAGTGCTCAAAAGCGGAAATTAATCACAACTAATGCCCTAAGTTAAGAGGTGGAAAAGATCTGAGTAACTAGGTTAGTACCCAACAGTAATCGCGGAACTTCTATCGTACGTCAGATCTTCAAGGTACTCTCCAAAGCACTATAGGCTAGGCTGGTTAAACAAGTAGATCATCGATCTGGATAATACGGAGGCGAGTTCAGGGGATGGAGGTAGTGGTCATCGACGATATTAAGAGAGCCTATTATTCGGTCGATCGCTCACTACTGTTAGACATCTTGAGAGAATGTGGACTCTAAAGCCGGCCGCGGTGGTCGTGCGGTTCTAGGCGCTCCAGTCCGGAGCCGCGCTGCTGCTACGGTCGCAGGTTCGAATCCTGCCTCGGGCATGGATGTGTGTGATGTCCTTAGGTTAAAGTAGTTCTAAGTTTATGGGACTGATGACCTTAGCTGTTAAGTCCCATAGTGCTTAGGGTCATTTGAACCATTTTGGACTCTAAAATAGTAGAAATTATTCAGCAAACTGAACAGACACATTTAAAGGTAAAATTCATGGAGAACTCTGCACAGGGATTTAAATAAGAACTAGAATCTGCCAGGATGATGGAATGTCCCCAGGTCTTCTCATTGCGTGTTAGAGAAGATCATCTGAGAATGGGAAAGGAAATTAGTTGAGAAAGGCTGATAACCTGTAAATTCTGTCAAGAAACGCAGAGCTGTGAAACAGATAAACTTGGTGAAGGAAAAGGCGGGAAAAGCTGCCGTCCAAATTTCTTTCGGGAAAACGGAGTATATAATTGACAACCGAACAGCACCGCATCACCAAACTACAGAATAGCGTAAAATAGAAAATGTGGGCAGTTTCACATACTCGATGAGATAGTGCAGAGGACAACTTGCGAAAAAGAAGCCAACGACAGCAGGCGAGATAAGATGACCGCTACTTTCGTAGGATGCATGTCCTATACTAGCAGAGGGCAATTTCAGGAGAAGCTTAACTCTTACATTATAACACAATGTTCAGAACTGAATGTTGGGACATGCTGAACTGAGAGAAACGGTAAAATTTGAGAGCAAGCTCTTCCGCATTCTTATGGGTCCTAGGATAATAGACGAACAGTATCGACTTTCCGAAAGAAAACAATTATACTGAGTTAACGACTGATAGCCAATAAAGAAACGATGACTAAAGTTCTACGGAAATCTATTCAGTATGGATGCAACTCGACCAACGAAGCAGATTTTTAATATATTGGATAAAAGACCTATGTTGTGGTTGTTGTTGTTGTGGTCTTCAGTCTAGAGACTGGTTTGAGCAGCTCTCCATGCAAGCTTCATCATCTCCCAATACCTACTCCTCAGTAACAGACCTATAGCCTTTGATAAATTCTTCAAGGCAGTAAGGAAGATCCTCAAGAGCATAGAAATGAAACGAGCGTACATTTCTAACCGATCAAAGTACAGATCACTTAAGGGCTTTCACGAGGAGCAAAAGCAGCCAGCAGCTGGACTGAAAAGAGGCGGCTAGAGAAAGAATGAAAGGCTTTTGTGCTGCCAGAAAGGCTTGCAGAAAGCCACTCTAGTTACTTGACGTGGTCTCTAACCAAGCGTGAGTAGAAAAATGTATACCTGATTTCTAGTTCACAAACGCATTTACACTAAAACTATTTAGTCAGTACATGTTTTTTAAGGTTCCTTGGTTATATGGTAAAATAAATATGTTAACAGCTACAATCCAATCAATTTGTGATATATTTCTAAAACATTTCTTTAATTTTTTAGTTGTGTTTCATTGAATGATCTGACATTGGAAGTTTACAGTGACATCGTGATTTCTTGTTGAAACTAATTATGAACTGAGTTATATTACAGATGGAAATGAAATCTGAGTGTACACTTCAGTGAAAAACAACAAAATGTACTTAGGTAATTATGTTCCCGTTTTTCCCTAAGGCTTTCGTTTTATGCAGAGCGCGAAATGTAATGCACTTGCTATTGTAGCGCAAGCGTTTGTCAGCAAAATCAGAATTTTTTCAAGAGAGTGCACCATTTCACAATCTGAAAGATCTCTACATTCTACTGATTCGAGTGAAAGATAATCTGTAAATATTTCAACACAAGGACCGAGCTTTCATCATGGATGACATACTGAACCATGAGCCAGTTTAATGGCAACATGGATGACACGTACACCTGTACGTCTTCATCTGTCACCATGTTAGACAAATAATTTTATTGCTTGCAGCAAAGAAGAAGATGACGAAAATGACAGAGCATACATTTATCTTCCATGAATTTTGTGCTATAATGTCCGCTGTGACTGACTTGTCATCTCCGAGCTATTTCTTCTGTAATATCATCGGCAGAAAATCTGTCAATAATTATCAGTGTATTTTTTATTAGTTTGCTTCCGCGTTTATCCATTTCTGTTGAAACACTGTAACATCCAGGCAACGTTCCTTTCTTGTAATTCCGAAAGGGCTTATATACATCACCCAGCATTAATTTTAGAATGTCATATTCATATTTATCAATACGAAATACATATTATGAATGATCTACGGTACTAATTTATTTCGTTTTCGGGTACTAAGTCATCATGAGGAAATAACTATCAGTTACAATAAAAAAAAGATAGATTATTGGTGAACAGCTGAGTGTGATATGAAAAATGAGAAAACTTCATGTTTGACAGTCGAGTTGAAATACAGTTGAAAATATATTCAAGCAAAACAATAAAGGCTGTACCTCACATTGTAAGAAATTTAGTAACTGCAGGATTCCAGTTTTTAGCTAAATTCTGCGATGCTTTCCCTAAGTATGGGATAGTACACAACTTTCTACAAACAATGACCTTTAATATCCAGTTACTACAGATTATAGTAGCGTATGTAAAATTATATGTTTTCACTGTAATTTGATTTGCTACGCAGCATCATTACAAATAGATTTACTAACTGTGAACGCACTGGACGTTGCAGAATTCAGACTCTACATGTGTGGCTGCTACACTGAGTGAGGGCCGTATTTGTCAACGACAGTTAAATGCTTAATGAAATTACACAGAAATCCAGACCCTTGTAGCTGCTTACAGGCGTTGATAAATATCAGCAGGGACAATTGAAAATGTGTGCTCCAAATAGGACTCGAACCCGCGACTTCCTACTTACATGGCAGACGCTCTATCCGACATTTTTCTTGCTCTCATTTTGTTCGTTAGTGTTCGTTGTATTTGTTCGGGGCGGAAGTCCCATGATGCTTGTTCAAGTTCATCGTTCACCCATTAAATCAGTTTTTTTATTACAGAGGGCTGCTAAACCTCCGACGGAACACTCTGAGTTACCGTGCCGGCTCTGACTGAGTCATCGACGACACGAAGGAAATTGCGACTGCAGGGACTTATCTCTGGCACGCTCCCCGTGAGCGTCGGTGCACACATTTTCAACTCTCCCCGTTCATATTTATCAACGCCAGTAAGCAGCTACAAAGGTCTGGATTTCAATGTAATTTCATTCTTCGAGAGCCGCAAAATCACCAATGATGTCTGTTCTTTCGGACACCATATTCATGCAGTTAAACGTTTAGGTTTCAGACAAAAGGCGAAAGCTGAATCTGTTGGAAGTCATGGAGCTCAGTTAACACGTGACACAGAAGTGACTCCCCAGTAGCTCTAGGCACAACTGATGGGAAAATACTACAACGACAGAAATGAACCGCCATCCGAAAATTCAAGCGAGCGATGTATGTTTTCCGCTTTCCTAACAAATATTTCTGTGTTTCGTACAATTGTGCTGTGTTTATGTCTGGAAAGGGATTGAAGCAAATAAAGGTGAAGGAAAAATAAATTAAAAAAATTCTGCGCTATTCAGTTACATTACAATTGAGTTACAAAATTCTAAACTACTATTCTTACACACACAACGAAGAAAGAAAACGTCCTGTTTGAAGTCATCTAGTAAATTTTTGTATGCTGCAGATGGTGATTTTCTACTATGTGTCTTTACTTCGTTGAGTGTTACTTGCCTCACTTTTATTTGTTCATTAGTCTATCGAGAAATAAATGAAACATCCTCGTGAACTGTTCCGCGATCGATAGCTCGCACCACGTCTCCTGGACCACAGTTTTTAGCGTGGCGTTTCCACGAATGGCGTTGAAAGCGTTTCCGAAGGGAGGCAGTGAGGCAACACCGACACCGTAGATGTGGTGAGGCCAGGGGGAGGGGGGGGGGGCATCGGGCCGGCTGTTTGTCTGTTTTTTCTCCTCCTGTGTGACTTCCAGGTTGGTGGGGCTGAATATCTACCGGACACAAAATACGCCAACCAGAAACGGGGGTGGACACATTATTCCTTTGGTCGATCTGGTCTGGAGGCTATCGGTGGGTCGTCGTCATCCACCCTGGGTCGTAGTCATCCACACATTTCCTGGCGGTTCCAAATCTTCCACTTTTCGTCGTCACACAAGGACTTCGTGTGGTCGGTGAGCTACTTCTGGTTCGTTGCTTCGGTGCCAAGACCACGCGGCTCTCGTAAAGACTTATGTTCCTCGCCGCTGTGAGCGCGATAATTGTGACTGGTTCTCTTACTGCGCGTGTTTGTGCCCTGCAGCTTCTATATCGGATTCGGTTCAGCCTCTAGTTGTTGTTCACTGTTCCTGTGTCTGGCCAGACGATTTGAGGAACGGGTAGCTCGTATCAAAACATAATAGCTTCCATTTGGTGATTTTCGTAGCGTTATGACTTGATTGTATGTTTAAGTTATTGGGGTTTTGTAAATTTCTTTTATGTTCAGTATGACGAACAAAACATTTTTGTTGCCTAATACAGTGTGTACTAAACCGCCAAACTGCTTTCTTTAATTATTTATATTCTGCAAGCTTGTGCGTCTTGCCGGGCCGAATCTCGTTACCATTCTTCCGAGGCCAAGCTTGAAGTTGAAGCTGAATCTCGATTGGCCTCTTAACTTCTTACCATCAGTTGTCAGTGGGGGTGGTTGCCTTGGCCAATTACCTTATTATCTTTTAGCGACTCTTCACAAATTTTTTCTCTGCGCTCCCAGCGTGTAGTCTGTAGACTTAAGTTTCACTCGTTTTACTTAAAAATTGCTTCCATGTTCATCACGCTATCGCTGTATGTTTGTGCCTTTTTGACTGCTCCCACTGACTGCTCAGTATAGGAGTGTCGTGAGCAGCGTAACGGGCTTGGCTTGAGTAATTTCGGGTCCATTCGTCCAGAACACATTGCCCAACGTATGGTGGTTTCATATCACGCAGCTTTAATTATTTTCTTTCCGTTTAATGAACTGATTTTCTGATAAACATGAATTATTTGTTCTAATTTAGTCACACATTCTAAAAATGTCTGCAGTCTGCCTGTTCTGAATACTTTTTTCTTAGAACCTTTGACGGTATTGTTACATAACGTCAACTGGTGAAATATTACCTTTCTTCCTTATTGAAATTCGCTGTAAATATTTCAACGATAGTAGCCAGTGGCACAAGAAATTTGTATATTTTTGAAAAGAGAATAACATTTGTTGTAAATTAAAACTTCCCTACTTCATGCTCTCATGAATGACTTTTGAAGAGTTGAGAGCAAGTATTTGAATCAGTCCAAACCTTTTGTTATTTGATCTCACAGGAATATTTGACGTCAGATTATCAGTAATTGTTCTTAAATTTTTGCATAGTTTTGTCTAATCAACAAACCTGTTTTTACTGACGAATCTAAATAAAAAACTTGATACCAGTGATGTTCAGCCCATATTTGGCTCGGTCCTTTCACTCCCAGGCAATTTTACGCCACTAGTATATATCATCTTGTTTTAATGTTCTCTTTTCAATGACGTAAAGTATCAGAGAGACACATTTTGTTTTATTTAGTCCATACTAACTCAGTAGCGCGTATGTGTGTGTGTTTGACAGGTTAGCACACATTTACACAAGTATTCATTTACAATCGTCGTTTTCACGCTTTTGTCATCTTTCTGGTGATTTCACATATAATCGTGGATATTTTAAAAACAGCACAGATCTAGCGCCCGTTATTAAATGTTTTAGCACCTAAATAATAAATTTCGCTGAAATATATTAATTTTAATAAATTTCGCTCACATACACCGATTTCATGTTTTATCGCACTTTGAAATCGACCGAAAACAAGACGCTCTAAACCCATGTCACGCTGAAGTAATCATTTCTGTACAGTTTCAAAACATTTCACGTTCGTAGCAAATGCGAATTTTTCTTAGATCGCTTCAAATGTCTGTTCGTAAACAGCTGAGTGAGACATCCGAATGGAACTTGAAGTTTTACTGGAAACATGGTTTCCTACACTAAAGTTAATAAACTGTACCCTTCGAAGTAAAATATCTGACATTATCCATTCATAAGCTGCATAGATCAATACCACGGGCAAAACTTTTATTCCGATCACTTCTGGGCTTTACAGATAACCATAACTTGATCACACGGGAACTCATATGGGAACCGTGAACATTAAAAGACTACAAAAGTAACAAATAAGAAGGGTCTTCGACGAACACAACGCATCAGTCAGCACAGCGGCAATATTCGTTGAAAATGTGAATTGATATACAACATTGTTCCTTCTGATTTGTGTTACTTATCACTGTTCCTTAACTTCAAAATTTTCTTTGTAAGAAAGAAACGTTCATCAAAACAGATTAGTTTACAACGTGAATCGAACCCAAATGACGTGATAACGCGAAGAAATAGAAATGCAGTTGTTCCAAGTATATATTGGGTTGATGAGGCTACATTTAGAAGTTATATGCTTTTTTGTTTCTTCATTGTTTTTTCTACCGCCCACTAATGTACCATAGCGTTTCAGGATTGTTAATACGGTCGCTGCTTCCAATTAATTTCCTTCTGTTTTACAACTTAGTGTTGTTACCACTTGCGTAGGTACAACACAAACTGTAACATCTGTAGTTAATTCTTGTACTTTCCGGTATTACGAATTTTATTCTCTCTTGTTCATTTTACATTTCTGTATACACTCTGTGCAAGCTAAATACGAAAATCACAAACAAGTGCGCTGCCCCATCATGAACATCACACAATCACACCAAATAATAACACGGTATCCTCGCATCATAGACTATAATGTAATTAATTATCTAATCAATCAAAAAACTGACTCTCGAAACAGTCCTAAATATTCGCTACAGAGTACTTGCTAGGACGCATTTATTTGCTCTTAGTAGAAGACGCATTACAAATAAGACACCCCGCTTTGTAATGCTACACAACAGACTCACCGTCATTAATTTGTAAAGCACTCGGACAATAACAATTTGTAGTTGACTATTTTTGAGTTACAGGTTCATTGCAAATTTTGTGGATTTCTGGTTAATCCTGCAAAAAGGGTTGTGTCGCTCTCTCTATGTAGGGCAAATAAATATGCTGTTCCTGGTCACTGTATTTCGTTTTGAATGCTTAGCTGTACTGGTGGAGTTTTTACGTTGACGTGGCTCAATGTACAATGAAAGAAATAGTAAAAAATTATGCTCGTGCACTTCCATTATAGCAGTGTTGGTACACGGTTATCACCTGACTGCCTCTTTTGTACTACATGCCGATGATTAAAATGATGGTCTATTGTCAGACAAGCGGCACAGTTTGTGGTTTATTTGTGAACGGAGTATTGTGTTTGGCAGGGAACAATCGACGTGCATGCAATCGGCGCGATTACACATGTCAGCAGTACGGGTCGCCTCGTGTGGAAGGCGCTCCCGTTGGCACCGACTCAGCATGTTCGACAGCCATGTGAAACGATTCGCAATGGCTGAAAGAAAGCTCAGCTGCCTCAGTGTTGCATTACGTGAGCCCTACGTTTAATCCCGTGCCCTTTCTATTCAATTTGCCTTATTGACATTTTGCTTCTATACGTTACACATACCTAAGCTGAATAAGTTGGTGAAACCTGCGGGAACCACCTGATATCAGAAAAACGGATCTCGTAAACGTAAGAGATTAAATTTTTATCAGTGTACTATTATTTAGTAGTGAATTGTGAGTAGGAAACAAGAAACATAACATACACCGAGTGATTCGGCTGTCCCCACAGTTGTCGTTTAATCGAACCCGTAATGTTATATCTTGTCATTAAAAACAGCGTGAGAAGTTTCATATTCTCTCGTTCGCTAAGCGAAAACTATTAGTACTACAGAAAAAATGACCAGAAGCTTTTTGTAGGAAATTTAATGTAGTCAAATTTTGTACTGGGATACGTTTTTTTTTTTGAGTTTTTCAAGAAAAACATGCAACAATGACGTCCAAACGCACCTCTAACCCCACACTCATCCCTCCACACTCTTGACTGATGCAGTCAAGATTTCTACTAATACCTTCTTCGTGGAAATACCGCCTACCACTGTATAATAATTTACGACTTCACTAACTATTTTCAATATTCTTCTTTGGTCTTTGCTGACTGGGCCATTACGCCACACCATGGTTGTCTAATCCGTTACGATTATCAACTTAAACGTGCCCGTAAGTGTAATGAAAAAACGAATTTTTTATACGTTATGGTAAAACTAATTACGTTGACATTTCGATCTGAACTTAACTCTTACGAGCAGAGTAATCTAGTAATAAGAAGGGCTTACGAATACAAAGACGTGATTGTCTATTTTATGCTGGTAATATACACAAAGCTGTTAGGTCACTAATTGTTGCACATTGGTAGGAGGGAGTGCCATCAACAACATTCTAGGAATCCTGACCGGTGGGTAGGGGGGGGAAAGAGGGGTGCGTTTGATGGTCACTTTTGACCGTTTTTCTTGAATAACTCGAAAAGTATGGCTTCTAGTGAAAATGTATCCCGGTGAAATTCAATTCATTAAATTCCTCTTCATTCTTTGTTGGCCTAATAGTTTGCGCGTAGCGAGGCAGAGAATATGAAAATGTCGTATGTGGTTTTTGAGGCCAGATATAACACTGCGGGTCGCACAAAACGACAGCAGTAGGGGCAGCTGAATCACATGTACACTGTTAAAGAACCGCTAGAAGCAAACAATATATACTGGAATAAAATGAGCACATACTGGATGTATTACAGAAACGAGAACGTCATCTTGGGAAACCAAGAAAGAGATCGGAACCGTAAAGGGTGTTAAATTGCTTAATATTGTACAAAGTGAAGAAGATGTGGATGAGAAAGACATATCATATGTGTAAAATTAGCTTCTCTCAGAAGCTTTTGGGCCATAAATCCTTCTTTCGTACTTCTTCTGCCAAAGATTTTTGGAAATGTCTGGTAAGACCCTATCGGACCAGACTGCTGAGGTCATCGGTCCCTAAGCTTACACACTACTTAATCTAACTTACACTGACTTACGCTAAGAACAATACACACACACACACACACACACACACACACACACACACACACACACACACATACACATGCGCGCGCGCGCGCGGGCGCGCACACACACACACATTCCCGAAGGAGGACTCGAACCTCCGACGTGGGCAGATGCGCGAGCCGTGACAAGGCGCCCCAGACCTAGCGGCTACCCCACGGCTACCGGCTACCCGCGGCTACCGGGATGAAAGTCCATTCCCATTCGGACAAAAGTTAGATAGTTGGAAACTTCGTCTTCTTTGGTGGCTAAAAGTATCGAGACCTTGCGATGGAATACACGTTATTGCTATGTGGCAGCTGTTACTACTGCTCTGAAGCCTTGCAACGATAGATTATACGTATATATAGTACGAGTAATTCAGTGAATCCTTCCCATTTATCAGAACTTTTTATTACATAAATTTATTTATTTCGTAGGTTACAGTATTTCTGGTTGGTTGGTTGGTTGATTTGGACATCGGATTGGGGAAGGATGGCAAGGAAGCTGGCCATGCCCTTTCAAAGGAACTATCCCAGGCATTTGCCTGAAAGGTCTTAAAAAACATATTGTTGTGAAACGTGTTCATTTTACGATTTTTAAGTCCTAAAGATCATAGCAATGTCTGTCGACACCGGTTGTCTTAAAGAAATACTTGAGCGATCTAGGCAGTTGAATGGTTTTAGCAAGTAGACCTTCGGTTTTCTCGAAATGAGAAAATTCAGTCAAATTCTGTTCTTTTGTCAACCTCTTTATGAAGCGTAGCACTTGCACAATAGAAGTTAGAATATTAAATGGATGTAGTCTAATCACTGTCTATGAGATAAAGTTACAGTTTTCACTATCTGCAGCTTCCTCTAGTGCCACGAGAGATATTCAGTCTTCTGGTCTCTTCTTGGCACTATTTTCCAAATTTTCGTTTGTTCGCCGATTCTTCGAAGAATGTCATCAGTCCTTGTTAGAATATTTAATTTTCAACATCCTTCTACAGCACCGCACCCTAAATGCACCGGTTCTCGTCTTATCCGGTTTTCGCACAGTCTATGATTTCCTTCTAAAACTGAGGCCCATGTTTGACATTAGTGGAGTTCTTTTGACACTAATTCCCTCTTTAACAGTGTCGTTCTGCTTTTCATGTCCTCATTGGTTCGCCAGCTACGTGTTATTTTGCTTACAATGTAAAAGAATTACTGTACTTCATCTACTGTCGTCTTTTTACGGTTTACTCTCAGTCAGTAATCTGTATCCATTACGCTTTTTGTCTTGTAACTCTTCTCTTTTCAGTGAGGGTAGCAGTGCCATCAATGAATCTTAACATTTACATCCCTTCATCCTGAATTTAAATCCCACCTTTGAACCGTTCTTTTATTTTCCTCATTGCTTCTTCGGTGTATGGAAATTTCCATCCAGCCATTCAGATTTGGATTTACCGTGATTCCCTAAATTACTCCAGGAAAATGTCGATGTTGTTCCGCCGGCCGGAGTGGCCGAGCGGTTCTAGGCGCTTCAGTCTGGAACAGCGTGACCGCTACGGTCGCAGGTTCGAATCCTGCCTCAGGCATGGATGTGTGTGACGTCCTTAGGTTAGTTAGGTTTAAGTAGTTCTAAGTTCTAGGGGACTGATGACATCAGATGTTAAGTCCCATAGTGCTCAGAGCCATTTTGGTGTTGTTCCTTTGAAATGGACACGGCCAATATCTTTCCCCACACTTTCGTAATCCGAACTTGAGCTACGTCCCTAAAGACATCACTGTAGGGACTTTTAATCTTCCATCCTACCTTCCCTTCGATGTATATACCCTTTTTATACCCTTTTTAATGGACACTTTTGGTTTCTCGTGTTGTGTTGTGAATGATACCTCTTTGTTCTTGTACATTTTGTATCTTAATCGTCTTTCCCTTAACTTACTGCTAATTCGTCTGAGTGTTTAGAATACCTTGTACCATTTTACACTATCAAACACTTTTTTCTAGGTCGAAAAGTTCTATGCACGTGATTTGAATTTTCTTAAATCTTCATTCCATAATAAATCTCAATGTCACAAATGTCTGTCTGCCTTTCCTAAAGCCAATGTGATAGTCATGTAACAAATCCTCAGTTTTATTTTCCATTCTTCTTCACATTTTTCTGATTAGCGACTGGGTTGAATGAGATGTGAATCTGACTGTGTGTTAATTGTCGAACTTACCTCACCTTGCTGTGTTCGGGATCCTGTCGATGATAATTTTCGCAAGTCACATCGTATGTTCCAGTATTACAGCGTCTACGTAGAAACTTGATGTCATTTCGTTGCCGCTTCCCCGAACGATTTCACAATTTCCGTGGGCATATTATCCATCCCTTCTCTCTTATTTGATCAAGCCTTCGAAAGTCCGATTAAACTCTGACGCTAAAACTGGATCTCCTATCTCTTTCCTATCAACTGACATTTATTCTGCTACGACGTCATCAGACAAGCCCTCACCTTCCTGAAGCCAAGCAGTGTACGCTTGCCATCTCTCCTTCGTGCTTAACAGTGGTACTCTCAGGACGTTCCTAACGTTGTTCTCTCACCTTTACTATTGAACTTGTACGTATCTGATCTTCACGACATTTCGTACAGAAAGTTCTGCTATCTCGACGACCTGGAGTACTGTGTGACGTGAAAACCCGAGCGCTGTCTGCTTCTGCGACTTTATGACTGAGTAAGCCGTCACCTTACCTTTACCTCGGCTCACTATTACGGCAATACCCCTTTACAACGTCCAATCAGTACACCAGAAAATATACTTACACATACAGTAACCAGTCTTATTGTTTATCGGAACATGTGACCTAACGTAAGTTTCCGACCTGTTTAGAGATTCCAAAAAAATTCGGGATGTATCTAGCACGAGAAGCACGCCTATCAGTTATCACATTTGCTGGATTTCTATGTTTCACTCCTTCGGGGAATATTTATACCGTTTCTCAGATAGATAAAAGTATACTTTTGTAATCATACAACCACACAATACTCTGAAAGTGTTGTCGCAGACTTCACCGTGTTATATGAAAAATGTATCAATCGTCAAAGGCTCTACTCAAGACTAATAGGAATTCAGAAGATATGGAGATCTCATTTGTTTATTACAAGAAATTAAACTGCACCAACAACGTTGTATCTTGGCGCCATTTATAAGATAATCCTTCTCTACACTTAATAGTTCACTTAGTTTTAACCTACACTAAATGTATCTTTATCTCTTTATGTATTCTCGGCTTGTTTCTTTCTATGATGTTATCCTTAAAGGATTGCATGAATACCTCTTAATTCTATGACTTCCTTTTATTATTTAAATCCACCTCCGTATTTAAATAATCTGCAATCCAGCAAGCTGGTCGCAGTATAGCGCCACGACTTTGTTTTTGTTGTTGTTGTTGTTGTGATCTTCAGTATAGAGACTGGTTTTATGCAAGTCTTCATGCTGATCTATCCTGTGTAAGCTTATTCATCTCCCAGTACCTACTGCAACCTATATCCTTCTGAATCTGCTTAGTGTATTCATCACTTGGTCTCCTACGATTTTTATCTTCCACGCTGCCCTCCAGTATTAAATTGGTGATACCTTTTGCCTCAGAACGAGTCCTACCAACCGATCCTTTCTTCAAGTCAAGTTGTGCCACACATTTCTCTTCTACACAATTCTATTTAATACCTCCTCATTAGTTATGGGATCTACCCATCTAATCTTCAGCATTATTCTGTAGCACCACATTTCGAATGCTTCTATTCTCTTCTTGTCTAAACTATCTATCGCCCACGTTTCACTTCCATACATGGCTACACTCCATACAAATACTTTCAGAAACGACTTCCTAACAATTAAATCTATGCTCGATGTTGACAAATTTCTCTTCTTCAGAAAAGCTTTCCTTGCCATTGCCAGTCTACATTTTATATCCTCTCTACTTCGACCATCATCAGATATTTTACTCCTCAAATAGCAAAACTGATTTACAACTTTAAGTGCCTCATTTCCTAATATAATTCCCTCAGCATCACCCATTTTAATTCGACTACATTCCATTATCCTCGTTTTGCTTTTGTTGATGCTCATCTTATATCCTCCTTTCAAGACAGTATCCATTCCGTTCGACTGCGATTACAGGTCATTTGCTGTCTCTGACAGAATTACAATGCCATCGGTGAACCTCAAAGTTTTTATTTCTTCTCCATGGATTTTAATTCCTACTCCGAATTTTTCTTTTGTGTCCTTTACTGTTTGCTTAATAAACAAATTCAATAACATCGGGGATAGGCTACAATCCTGTCTCACTTCCTTCCCAACCGCTGCTTCCCTTTCACGCCTCTCGATTCTTATAACTGCCATCTGGCTTCTGTACAAATTGTAAATAGCCTTCCGCTCCCTGTATTTTACCCCTGCCATCTTCAGAGTTTGAAAGAGAGTATTCCAGTGAACATTGTCAAAAGCTTTCTCTAAGTCTACAAATGCTAGAAACGTAGGTTTACCTTTCCATAATCTATCTTCTAAGATAAGTTGTAGGGTCAGTATTGCCTCACGTGTTACATTTCTACGGAATCCAAACTGATCATTCCCGAGGTCGGCTTCTATCAGTTTTTCCATTTGTCGATAAAGAATTAGTGTTAGTATTTTGCAACAGTGACTTATTAAACAGATAATTCGGTAATTTTCACATCTGTCAACACGTGCTTTCTTTGGGATTGGAATTATTATTTTCTTCTTGAAGTCTGAGGGTCTTTCGCCTGTCTCATACGTCTTGCTCACCAGATGGTAGAGTTCTGTAAGGGATGGCTCTCCCAAGGCTATCAGTAGTTCAAATGGAATGTTGCCTACTCTCGGGACTGTGTTTCAACTTAGGCTTTTCAGTGCTCTGTCAAACTCTTCACGCAGTATTGTATCTACCGTTTCATCTTCATCTACATCCTCTTCTCTTTCCATAACATTGTCCTCAAGTACATCGCTCTTGTATAGACCCTCTATATACTCCTTCCACCTTTCTATTTTCTCTCCTTTGCTTTGAATTGGGCTTCCAGTTGAGCTCTTCATATTCATTCCAGTGGTTCTCTTTTCTCCAAATGTCTCTTTAATTTTCCTGTAGACACTATCTATCTTACCCCTAGTGATACATGCCTGCTTAGCCATTTTACATTTCCTGCCAATCTCATTTTTGAGACGTTTGTATTCCTTTTTGCCTGCTTCATTTGCTGCATTTTCATATTTTCTCCTTTCATCAATTAAGTGCAATACCTCTTCTGTTACCCAAGGATTTCTACTAGCCCTCGTCTTTTTACCTATTTGATCCTCTGCCGCCTTCACTGTTTCATCTCTCAAAGCTAGCCATTCTTCTTCTACAGTATATCTTTCCCCCGTCCTTGTCAATCTTTCCCTGATGGTCTCCATGAAACTCCCTAGAACGTCTGGTTCTCTCCGTTTATCCAGGTCCCATCTCCTTAAATCCCCAACTTTTGGTAGTTTCTACAGTTTTAATCTACAGTTCATAACCAATAGATTGTGGTTAGAGTCCACATCTGCGTCTGGAAATGTCTCACAATTTAAAACCTGGTTACCAAATCTCTGTCTTAGCATTAAATGATCTATCTGAAAGCTTCCAGTATATCCAGTACTCTTCCATGTATACAGCCTTCTTTCATGATTCTTTACCCAAGTGTTAGCTATGACTAAGTTATGCTCTGTGCAAAATTCTACCGGGTTGCCTCCTCTTTCATTTCTTACCCCCATTCCATATTCACCTACTACGTTTCCTTCTCTTCCTTTTCCTACCATCGAATTCCAGTCACCCTTGACTATTAAATTTTCGTCTTCCTTCACTATCTGAATAATTTCTTTCATCTCTTCACACTTCTCATCAATCTCTTCGTCATCTGCGGAGCTAGTTGGCATATAAATTTGTACTACTGTGGCAGGCGTGGGCTTCGTCTCTATCTTGGCCACAGTAATGCGTTCACTAAGCTGTCTATAGTTAGTTACCCGCATTCCTATTTTTCTTTGATTCATTATTAAACCTTTTGCTGCATTACCCTCTTATATTTTGTATTTATAACCCTGTATTCACCTGACCAGAAGCCTTGTTTCTCCTGCCACCGAACTTCAGTAATTCACACTATACCTATCTTTAAATTATCCATTTCCCTTCTCAAATTTTCTAACCTACCTCCCCTATTAAGGGATCTATCATTCCACGCTCCGATCCGTAGAAGGCCAGTTCTCTTTCTCCTGATAACGACGTCCTCCTGAGTAGTGCCACCCCGGAGATCCGAATAGGGGACTATTTTATCTCCGGAATATTTTACCCAAGGGGACGCCATCATCATTTAACCATACAGTAAAGCTGCATACTCTCGGAAAAAATTAAGGCTGTAGTTTCCCATTGCTTTCAGCCGTTTTCAGTACCATCACAGCAAGGCCGTTTTGGTTAGTGTTACGAGGCCAGATCAGTCAATCATCCAGACTGTTGCCCCTGCAACTACTGATAAGGCTGCTGCCTCTCTTCAGGAACCGCACGACTGTCTGGCCTCTCAGCAATACCCCTCCGTTGTGGTTGCACCTACGGTACGCTGTATCACTGAGGTACGAGAGCCTCCCCACCAACGGCAACGTCCATGGTTCGGGGGGGGGGGGGGGCAACCACTTCACTACATCTATTTGCCTGGGAAACCATACGACACGTAGTCCAAATGAAGTACCATCCGACATCTTTTTTCTGTTACAAATTCTGATTTGTTATTCGTTCTTGTATCCATCAGTTTTAGATATTTTTAATTCTGGCTAGTCACAAAACATGAAGTTGAAATATTTTTCTCATCTTCAATATAGAAATGATGAATATACGACCTGCCAAATCTTCGCCAACCCAAGATCTTGAAAGGTATTTTTTTATTTTCTTTAAGATTTTCTTTTATCCGTAGGCCTGGCCTGATTTTCTCATCCTCAAGTGAACTTAATTCATTAAAATAGTATCCTTTTTATTCTTGTCCTTTTTATTCTTGTATCGTTATTAGGTAGGTGTGATGTCAGTTTAATTCTCTTTCTCCTTGTGACTCCACAAGTGAAAAATACGTCTGCAGAGAACATTGTAAGTTCTGTTTTGTGCTATTAAAGGAATATATCTGACAAAGAAAAAGGCAAATTAATATTTTATTATTTTTGTAATGCATGTAGCATTTGATTTATTTAAAAAGAACATTTACTTCAGTACAACAGTCATGGTGCTAGTTACTGAGTGCCAGAAAATAAACTATAATCCCCCAAAACAGTAAGGAAACGTAAAAAAAGAAAGAAGTGAAAACGCTACCTGTTCAGTCGCTCTCTTTATACGTCTCACTAAAATTCCCTACTCAAAAAAGTTCCCTCGACACTGTTGATTAATAAATGCAAAGTTTTCATAAGTGCTGTCAGTTTTAATGGGTCTGTTTAAATGGAGTTCACTTTATAACATGGCCAAGGGTAAGATCTATGTGTATACTTGGTTGAGAATTCATGGTTTGCGTTGTAAGTTATTGCGTCTAAAATATATAATACGCACTCTAGTCAGTACCAAAGAAACCACCTAATTCCGAGCAACAAATAGCAACAACCCATTTACCTCTGGATATGCTATCGGTCAACTACCAATACGTCAGTGACTTAAGCAGATGATTGGTTCAAATGGCTCTGAGCACTATGGGACTTAACATCTGAGGTCATCAGTCCCCTAGAACTTAGAACTACTTAAACGTAACTAACCTGAGGACATCACAAACATCCATGCCCGAGGCAGGATTCGAACCTGCGACTGCAGCGGTCGCGCGATTCCAGACTGTAGCGCCTAGAACCGTTCGGCACTCCGGCCGGCTTAAGCGGATGACTTTCTGGTACTATCGTCTCAGTAAATTCATACTATCAGAGAGACGGCTCCTATTGCTTCTTCAAAATTATACCTAAAACACTTATAATTTCTTCGTCCCGCAGAATACTGCTTCTCAATAAAAAGACCACCCTTCTCTACCCAAAACCAATTCTTAAGTGTAAATCAGTACTACTGAAACCTACAGACCAAATCACTCATATATCTGTCTTGGAGGACCCCTTGCAGCTACGTAAGTTAACAGTAGTCAGTTCTTAGAACTTGATTTACCGAAACCGTAAGTCTCCTTAGCAAAAAGTTTTTGATTTACCGAAACCGTAAGTCTCCTTAGCAAAAAGTCTGGCTCCGCCAGACACCAACTAAACACTGTAGCCTATCTCTCCACATGAATTGACTTCTAAGATGACTCAAACCGGACTGTATTTCTCTCTTATGTAAAAGCTAATCGTAACCATTATTTTGAATAACCATGTAGCGCCATCTTGATTCTTCACTGTAGCTTCACTTTGGGTGTTTACCAGTAGTAAATCCGAGCGATGACCGGCGGTTCCGCGATGTTGTGTTATCGGTGACGTCCGCTATTACCAGTGGCTGCCTTATGACTGCTACGACGTGCATCAGATTTCTTGTGACTTCAAATGAACTATGGATCTGTAACATATTTACAACAAAGATATATAAGGAGTAATACACATACCTTTTCATACATAACCATACACTGAGGTGACAAAAATAATATAGCGATATGCACGTTTGCAGATGACGGTAGAAACGTGTACACAAGGTATAAAATTGCAGTGCTTAGGCGCAGATGTCATTTGTATTCATGTAATTCATGTGAAAAGGTCTCAGATGCGCTACTGGCCGCACGACGGAATTAACAGGTTTTGAAGCAGAATGTTAGTTGGATGCATGGGACATTCCATTGCGAAAATCGTTAGGGAATTCAGTATTCCGAGATACACAGTGTCAAGAGTGTGTCGAGAATACCAAATTTTAGGCATTGCTTTTCACGACGGACAATGCAGTGGCCGACGACATTTACTTAACGACCGAGAGCAACACCGTTTGCGAAGAGCTGTCAGTGCTAACAGAAAAGCAATACTGCTTGAAATAACCACAGAAAACAATTTGGGACGTACGACGAACGTATCCGTTAGGACAGTGCGAAGATTTGGCGTTCATGGGCTATGTAGCAGATGACTAACGCGAGTGCCTTTGCTATTAGCGCCGCTCCTGGGCCCATGACCGTATCTGTTGGATCTTAGACGTACGGAAAGCTGTCGCCTCGTCAGATGAGTCCCGATTCCAGTTGGCAAGAGCTGGTGGTACGGTTCGAGTGTGGTGCAGGTTCCACAGAAACACGGACTCAAGTTGTCAACGAGGCAATGTACGAGGTGGTGGTGACTCCACATTGGCGTAGGCTGTGCTAACATCGAATGGACTGGCTCCTCTGGTTATACTGTACCGATCACTGACTGGAAACAGTTATGTTCAGATACTTCACATACAGCTGTTCATGGACTTCATTTTTATGTATGACAATGCGCCATGTCACCGGGCCACAACTGTTCGCGACTCGCTTGAAGAACATTCTGGACAAGTCCATCGAATTATTTAGCCACCCAGACCAGCACTGCGTATTGAGAATTCGTTGCTTAGAACATCCAGAAGCAGAAGGAACCATTACGACCAAAGCAGTCCAAAATAAGCGACATACCCGGATCACAATCAAGGAGGCTGTCGGTCTACACGCCTTACCAGATAGCAGCGGCGATTCAAGGGAAGGTACACTGCTGCGAAAATACGCTAATCTCCAGGGCAGGTAACTGGGGCGTTAGCGGCCGCTAGGCAGAAAAATACCGTTGGTGGAACTTCGCCAATAAACACAAGGAATTCAATGATTAATAATAAGAAGTGGAGGATGGATAATTAATTTCGCCAACTTCAAACACTCCACTCGTTGCTCTTCATCACATCGACCCTGCGAGCAGCAACGCACGAACAAACGGCATGATCTCCAAATAGTGGTGGTCTCACTATTGGGTTAATATTCACTCAAATCAAAGGTTCTGGGTCCAGTGGAGAAGGAGGTTGTCGCCTTCGCAACTATAAACCCTAAATCCGGCAGTGCCTCCATGCCGCCTGCGGTCCTGGCCTGTAATCGCGCTGCTGGACCTCACTGCTGCTGCATCACAACCTAACTACCCGACACACTCCAATCCGGAAAACACTTTACGCCCTTCCAAATACAGTACTAGGGTACTAGATATCGATAACCGCTGCTGCTGCCACTCATGGACAGACAATTCTAGGAGATGTAGTGGCGCTAGTAAACACGAGAAGAAAACGAGACGCCACTATCCCTATTACACAATGCCAACGTACCAACGGTACCAACGCAAGCTGCAACATGGCTCAACAATCACATGAGTGTGAGAACATATTTGGTCTTGATTCTCTTGGTTTGTTTGGATCTAAAATTTGGGGCAATTTGTTGTCAGTGTCTGCATTCAATGAAAAAGACAGTGTAAGTAGCTTGCTGAAAGAATTCTCAGAAATCTTTTCTGAAGGTTTAGGCAAAGCTAACACTTCTGTTGTACATATTTCGCTGAAAGACAATCCTCAGCCGAAATTTTGCCAGGCCGAACTGTTCCCATTGCATTACGGGACAAAGTCGTTGCAGAACTTAAAGAATTGCAAGATAAAGGAGTTATTGCACCCATATCAGCTAGTTAGTGAGCAAGTTCATTGGTTTTGCTCCCCAAACCTTCAGGTCACATTCGTCTCTGTGTTGACTTTACAGTCAAGCCACAAACTGTTGAAATGGTTCATGTCGTGACATAGTTCCGTGTAGTCAGCGCATACACAACTTTCCCACTAGAGCGCGCCCTGCTAAGCACAACAGCGCAGGCGCAGTGCTCGTCAGTCTCCGCACTACGAGATGGCGCTGCCTTAGAGACGGACCAAATTCTGCTTCCGCCGATCCGCGTATTAATATGTAACGCAGCCAATGAGATTGCTGCTAACGTAGAACCATTTCTCTTCGCGGATCACACTCGCACAGTGATACCTGAACGCGCGAGGTATTATAACGAGTGTACAGACCTCCAATCATTCAGCCTGCATTTGTCTGCACCAGTCTGTACCAGTCTGCATTAGTCTGTACCAGTCTATAGTCAACGTACCAAGACCAAAGGAACTTCAGATAGTCAATTGTAAACAGCATCCAGAATCAAGTTACGTGATGTCTATGCTTTTTATTATTTCAATAAATGTGTGTGAAAATTAATCAAGTTCTGTTTAAAGTTGGTCACTGTCAATCTGCTACTCTAAGCATGCAAGTGGCATTTCTATCGTCTGACCTAACAGCTGAAGATAAACACGCCACGATAAGTCCACGAGACATATTGCTGACACTCGCCTACTTCGTTAGAGTGACGAGTCAAATAATGTGTGTGTACCGAAGGTCTTACAGTACGCACACCACAGTTCAGATAGCTCTGAGCACTATGGGACTTAACATCTGTGGTCATCAGTCCCCTATAACTTAGAACTACTTAAACCTAACTAACCTAAGGACATAACACACATCCATGCCCAAGGCAGGATTCGAACCTGCGACCGTAGCGCCACAAACTGTCATTGATAGTTATCCATTGTCACGCCCAGAGGATCTTATGGACAAATTAGCTGCTGGACGCTACTTTTCAAAAACTGATTCGCGCGGTGCATATCTTCAAATACTGCTTGATGAAGTATCTCAAAAAAGTGTATGTAGTAAATACTCCTTTGGTTTTGTTTATATGTCTGCGTTTGCCTTTCGACAGTGCTTCTGCACCCGCCATTTCAAGGTGTTTGGACAAATGCCAAACTGTTCGAACTATTTGGATGATATTGTAGTAGCAGGTCGTACACCTGAAGAACATATTGCAAAATTTACGTGCTTTGTTTCATGTGTTATCTGCTGCAGGACTAAAGCGTAGGTTGGACAAGTCCGATTCTTTTTAAACCTTGTATCTTGGTCATGTTATAAACAGTCAAGGTGTCCATCCTCTTCAGTCGCATTTGTTAGCCATACGAGACTTGCCAGTTTCTCGCAATGTTACTGAACTGCAGTAAGTTTTAGGGAAAATGAACTATTATATTCGGTTCATACTGAACACTGCACAAATTGCAGACCATTGCATCACTTGCAACTTAAGAATGTCCCCTTTGTTTTGACAGATGAGTGCCAAGTAGCTTTTCAAAAACTTAAAGATGCATTTCTCATTCATCATTGATTAGTTTACTTTGATCCTGAAAAACCAGTTGTATTGCAAGTTGACGTTTCCTCTTACAGAATCGGTGCCATGCTTCCGCACAGAATTGGTGGCAAAGATAGACCTACTGCTTTCTCATCAAAAGTGTTGTCCAAAGCTCAGTGTAACTATTCACAGACTGAAAAAGAGGCTTTCGCTATTTTCTAAGGTGTCACCAAATTCCACCAAATTCGTATGGTAGGAAATTCTACTTAGTAACGGATCACAGTCCTTTGCATTCCTTTCTGTACAAACTGCCCAAAAATTGCAAAGATGGGCTTCGTTGTTGTTTCAGTACCAGTGCAAAATTGTGTATCGTCCGACAGCCCAACATGGTAATGTGGACGCACCTTCACGTTTTCCGATTGGCCGTGATATAGATTTTGACGCTTCTGCTCCATCTTGTTATCACATCGATGCTCAAGATTCTGAATTGCTTCAGTCTGTAAGGTGGCAGATTGAATGAATGTCAATGAGAGAGCGGGATAGTTTACTACGAAAGACACAAGACCGAAAACTTCGGGGACTCTCCTCTGAACCAGCGTCAAGTGTAGAACAGGGCCATAACGCTTTGTACGACGACAAAAGAGGAATTTTGTGTGAACACTACTGATATTCAGCTAAAAATTAGCTGAAGAGTCGGTGAGCTCCGACAGTGGGGAAACGAAAAAGCCATGTAGTTAATTGTTATTGCGAGAAATGAGAGGGCGTTGAAGTATACACGCTGCATCATCTATGCACGTGTACATCGCCACACTTTCCAGACTAGGGATAACTGCATGTTTTCTCGCCTAATGAGAATCATAGGACAGTTTTTGCTGATAACATCAGTAAAGATTTTGATTAGCTTTATATAGGATTTTCCAGAGGGTGAGAGCAGCCATGCGGCCAACAACACCTCGCATCTGAAAGGTAATTGCCGCTGGCAGATGCGTAAACTTGATGGTTCACCAGCATGTGTCCACTGTGAAATCGAGCAGCCTTGAGTAATCTTTTGCTCACCTTGTCACAAAGACTAACCATCCTGTCATCCTAAATTGCACCAAACTTAGAACCGAAATCGGATGAGTTGTCATAATATTGGCCAACTTCATGATGTAGTAGTAAGAATAATGTTGTAGAGAACCTTCTATTTAAATTTGATATTGTTGTGTTCAGGGTTATTTCTACTGAACAGGTCCTAATGCGTTATATTGATAACCGTCCTGTAAGTGCCATGTCACAAAATATGTAAATTCGTGCACTTCTTTGATAATAATTCTGAACTTCAACAAATTGTGTACAGCTAAACACCGATGTTCTCTGTCGTAGAATAAGGGTCCACTACTAACCCCTGTCATTAATTCTATAGATGCTAACGCAGTCTCAGGGTGGTTTTGCTGAAACGAAAGTAAAAAGGAGTGGAGTGTCAGAAGTATTTTCCGTTGAAATATAAGAAAATTGCGCAGGCCACGTACACTGATCCACATTTGAACATTTTGCTCGTTTATATTCGCACATCTTGGCCTTGTTAATTGCACTGAATAAAAGAACTCTGTAGCGAGCCAATACTTTTCACGTCGGCATAGGCTTGCTGTACAGAAAGGTGTGATTCTTGGTCAAAACGACAATGGACAATCATGTGTGTTAATCCCTAAGGCTGTGCAAACAGAAATGTTGTATTTACTTCACTTAGGACGCTGGGGGATTGTTCTTAAGGAAACAGTTAGCGCATCGACACTGTACTGGGCAGGGTAATGACGCCCAAATCGAACAACTGACGTCACAGTGTCAACATGTGTGGAAAATCAGTCCTCTCTGCCACAAAAATTCATTGCTTGGCCTATGTCGCAATTGCCATGGGAACGTGTGCACATAGACTTTGTGGGACCTTTTTGGAACACCCGTTGATTGATTGTGGATGACTCGTGTAGCAAATTTTCTTTTTCTACGGTCATGAACTCGACAACGTCACATAGCACACTTCAGGTGTTGTCGTTTTTTGCCTAAAAGGTTTATCTGAAGTAATAGTGTCAGACAATGGTCCAAGTCAAATGAATATGAATTATTCTGTGAACGCAATGGCATACAGCTTCTAACTAGTACACCGTTCCATCTACAGTCAAACGGCGAAGCAGAACATTTTGTCTGAACATTCAAGCAGCAGATGGCGAAACTTCGCTCCGCACACACCAGGTATGAAACATTGCAACTGTTTCTCGCTTCATTTCGTTCGCATCCAGGAGACGGACCATCACTAGCGGAATTGATTCACGGCCGCCGCCATCGGACGCTGCTCCACCTGCTCCACACTCCTCAGGATCCGGCGACGCAGGATGGCCTCAAGCATTGCTTCGCGCCCCATGATTTGTATTTTACAGGGTTTTTAGCGGAATAAGGCGCTGGGCGCGAGGCGAGATCGTCTGTCTACTTGGCGCTTGCACTTATCTTCTTTCGGGACTAGATGGTGTGCAGCGCCGCCATCAAAATCAACTTCGCCTCTGTCATGTACACGATGATCTCTCAGTCTCTCTTCCCCCAGATTCGCGGGTCCAGACCACAGCGCAGTCACAGCAGTCGCCAGAGGGTGTCATCACGACACCGCGGGATGACTCCATGGAGACGGAGCATCCGCCTCCTCTCGTCCTAGAGATTGAGCTAGACCCCCCCACACCGCAGAACTCGCCGCCTTCTTCCTCTGATTCATTACAGCAGGTGGTAGACGTGTACCCTTCTGGTAGTTTTCCAGGGGACGTTTCCGCCAGAGCGCAGGCCGAATGGCAGGGTACAGCCGGAAGCTTGACCTCCCCTGCAGCCAGAGCTTCCGGCTCAACGTTGCGCCCACACTCCTACATCCCCCGCCGTGGTCGTACTTCTTTCACGACGGCGGTCCGTCGCTTTGGGGGAGGGGAGGAATGTTCTAGCGTAACCACAAGCACCGGAACGAAGTACGCAAGACCAGGGAAGGCGCTGGAATGAAGTCGGCCCATGGTGCCGACAGCACCATGACGGGAGCACCTTCAAGTCGCTCAGATCGGCTCCGTATATGGACATTAGTGCTCAGTAGCGGACTTTAGTGGGCAGTATAGGCACAGTTGTAGACGGCACTCGCAGATCAATTATCAGTGACGTGTGTCAACTTGCAGGAACTTTGCATACAGCCGATGACTTATTATATTGCATGTCGCCCGACGTTTGCGACACTTGTTCTAGATCCAAAGTATTGTAAATCGGCTTATTATAAATAAAATTACTAATATTATTTGCTTGAATTGTTTTATAGCGTTTCGAGAACGCAGCATCCCGTAGGAACCTTATACGAGATGAGTGGGCAAAAGCAAACAGTATCCATTACGGATTTTTCTATGGTCGTTAATAAATTCTATTATCATTGCTGTTTCCTTAACCATAAATATTATTATGTTACTATATGAAACGCCCGCTGAACCCGCTGGGAAGAACAAGTAATAGGATTGTGGAAAGGGGCCAAAGGTTGAGGTCAGTTTCTCCTTCTAATTTTCATTTACTGTAATGTAATAACCTTTACAACCAAAGCGGCATATAGCCGGATCTTTACCAAATGCAACTCTCATGGCTGAAGGCCTCCAAACAAGGAATCTTAAAAATCAACAAGATAAAAATCTAATTAACATAGCAATAAAATAATTTAGAAACAAATAAAACAACAGATGCAAGGTGTAACACAAATGGGTGAGGGCCACAATTAAATTTGAAAATTATAGAATATATTACCACAATCTTTTAATGGCAGAAGGCCGCAATGTTTAACCTTGAAAGATACTTTAAAAATAAATTTTGCAAAATTTTAAGAAATCCAAAACAAATAACCATAAGCCTAAATTTTAAAGTAGCTGACAACAGATAATTAAACACCGGTGGCACTCAGAAAGCCTGCAGGGAGGTCGGTCTACCCTCGTTCACTTCGGCGAGACAGGTGGTGAGCCCAACTATACTTGATCCTCGGAACCCAAACAGAGGACAGCCATGGACCGACAGACATAACGACTTGCTTGCCACCAATCGGTACATGAGAACTCAAACACACGAAAGTTACGTAGCACGCATCATGAATGGACGAGGCTTTGTTAGTTGAAACTACTACTGAACTTTGACGTTCTGGGTCGGTGAACCACCAAGCTCGTAGCGATAGGACAGCTCCACACACGCTCCGCCACTGCGCAGGGACCGACAATGGACCCAGCGACTGCACTGCGCGGAGAGACTTCTTCCCTGGTCCGCATCAACCGACCGACTGCCTGCTGGTCCGTCCCCGACTGCTACTCCGTCGCGACCGCACTGCTGGTGCGTCTCCCACTCACTTCCAAATACACGACGACGGAAATACTGGCTCCTACCCAACCAAGCAGGGGACATCCCTGCACCAGGAAAGGACCGAACCAAGTTCCACAAGATGATAATTGAAAGGGGGAGGGGGGCAGAAGCGCTCAGAGAACCAGTTATACGTCGCCCGGTCAGACAATCGACTCCTCAGAGCCAGTACACAGACAAAATTTAAATTACGCTAACTACACACACAACCTGGCAAACACTTTCACAAGGACCTGAACCATACGGAACAGCAACTAAACACACACGAAGACAAATCGGGAGACCGAGCGAGGTGGCGCAGTGGTTAGCACACTGGACTCTCATTCGGGAGGACGACGATTCAATCTCGCGTCCGGCCATCCTGATTTAGGTTTTCCGTGTTTTCCCTAAAACGCTCCAGGCAAATGCCGGGATGGTTCCTTTGAAAGGGCACGGCCGACTTCCTTCCCCATTCTTCCCTAACCCGATGAGACCGATGACATCGCAGTTTGGTCTCTTCCCCCAGAACAACCCAACCAACAAATCGAGAGTTGATGCACACACACACACTCACACACACACACACACACACACACACACACAGCCGACTCACGAACGATCGGCGAGCCCAAACGCGTCTTCCGGTGAGGACGACCGACCGACGATCCACCAAGACCATAGCCCAGCAATGGTCGGGCTAGCCATGTCGACGGAGGCCTCGCAGCTACTCCAACCCGACTGCACCAGCGCCGGATTGCACACAGCCGACTCATGAACTACCGGCGAGCCAAAATGCGTCGTCCGGTAGGGCGACCGACCGAAGATCCACTAAGACCGCTGCCCGGCTCAAGTAATGAATGGCGGCGATGGTCGGGCGAGCCATGACGATGCTGACCTCACTGCTGCTCCAACCCGACTGCACTAGTGCCGCATTGCAACTCCCCGACTGGCAGGTCCCGACTCCGCTCCAGACCCGTTCCAACTGGTTGTCAGACCGGAACTCGCTATCCGAACTCACTATCCGAACTGGGTCAGGACAGACAACGACGGCGAAGTAATAGCAGTCAAGCAAAGATACTACAGGAGGGGATATATCGATACGCGCTGCTAGCGCCTGTCACCGTCAGGCAAAGCAGCAACTCGGTGACAGTAGTATTTTAAATTAACGTAGTGAGGTGGAAGAACGTTAAAAAAACAGGGTGTAAAATAGATGATGGCGGTAACACGAGCCACGCACGGCTCACTATATACTGACCTTCTGCAAGACGGGAAATATTTCAAGATCTTACTTTCAGAGTTCGGATACCAAAAAGCAGACATCCCTCACGATACACCAAATTTAGCGCCCACTTTTTAATAAAGGGAACCACTAGTGACAGGCGAGATTCAATATTGGAACAATATTCAACATGGGAACAATACTCCAGTGGTCGGGTAATCAATTACGAGATGAAAGTCACTCGTGTAAGAGAGGCATCATTCAATAAGGGCTTCTAAAGGCTGCCATCATTACGCCTGCACACAGATGGTCAATGAGGCTCTTCTTTAGTATATCACCAATTTATGTTCTGATGTATTCTTGAAAAGATACTATGAAATTTTGTCTGCGAGTCGCATTAGAATACTGGCCGCACTAGGTCTCTTCATGTGTTGAATTATGTTCGTTTTAAAACGTGTACCTTACCTGAGAATCATGTGAGCAGGTTGAACACTCTAACACTAAGAGTTCAGGTGTACCCAAAATGGCTCAGTCTTCTACCTATCTGATGCAAGTACACTGGACAAGGACCGTATCCAGTGAGAAAGTGGATCAATTCTCGAATCATAAGTAAATGCTGGTTCCTATAGTCTGATCAGATTTACTTGGTAGTTGGCAATACATGGACTGGAGTTGGTTTCCTCAACTCAGAACACTCAACATCACTTCCGAACTGTTTGCCGTTGGCAAATGCCACAACAATTGGTCAGTTTACCTTGTGAGACTTTCTTTTTTGTTGTGTTTGTATTCCGAATCAAGGAATTCACTACACTTCATAATCATAAAAAACAAACAAACAAACAAACACACACACACATACACACGTAAAATGATGCTAATAACATACAGGCGTTTCATACCCAGCACTAACCAAACACTATTAGACCCTTTTGCACAAGACGGGATCCCATAGAGATCGGTTTACATTAGACAAGTTTCGCACGACATTACTTGAAGCCGAATATTCGAACGCTGCAATTCATCGTTGCTACTGAAAAATGGGTCATACATGTAAACAGCTTCAGGTGGTAGTGTCGTAGCGCAGTGGCTAGCGCATTACCGTCTTTTGTAAAAGACTTTTGGTTCGAAATTCGCGAAGGAAAGCGACATTTTTTATTTCTAAATCTAATCAAAAGACTTTCATTATAATTTTCTTCAATTAATTGATTTAAATTTGTTTTTTTTTAATTTGCAATACTTTGCAGCTTCAATTTCATGATCTTATTGACTTTTTTGTTTACCCTCATTTTTTCTTCCTATTATTCTTTTTTCATTTGGAATCTGCCAGTATCGTCTATGATCTCAAGCAATTGTCAAAGAGGACTGTTCATCTGTTGGTAAAGCGGCAGTTCTTGTATCTTTTGTAAGTATAGTTTTAGGTAACCAATGAATGATAATGAAGAATTACCATTCTCTTTGTAGCGCTGAAACTGCAATTTTTCTTTCTCGAGTTTGATCGTAGAGGGTAGCTTTAATCGCTGTGAACAAAGCAATCGTGATTTTAGTTCTGCCGCAGACTGATCATCGCCATTTTCTTGGGCACATTACACATCAGGATGTTGTGGCCTGGGGACACCAGTTTATATTCAGGGCTACAATATGCATCGTCCGCTGCAGTTCAGTCACTGGTCGTTTAAAAATCAGCTCTCGACAGAGCATCTTGCATTTCCGTCATACTTCGCTGCGACCGCTTCCAACATGCTCCGTGTTACACGTTAACAGCATTTGTGAAGTGACCTGCCGTGTTTCTGTGTCACCTACAACTGAGTGGTAGCTGGTAGCCGATGTGGCAACACTGTAGCGGCAAGTGAGAGAAGTCAAATATCAAGTAATTTTAATCAGACTTTTTTTGATAGTGCTGCTGTCAACGTGTCGATAATCTGTGGATGTATTTCACACGTGTCCTAGGCTGTTTTACAAATCTTTTTCATTCTATCCTTAATATGCCTAGTATTATGACAAACTTGTGATTTCTTTGACCTTACCTAATCTTTGAATTTTGAACCAGTAATTTCCTTAATGACTGTCTTACGACAAACTGCACTGGATTTAAACCCACAACTACGAGCAAACCCTCAGCTGATGTCCTAAATGCACTACACGTTTTAGGATGCACCTCACTACTATCGTATACTTAACTAAATGTAGTCTGTATGTCCATTACTTTCTCCCATATTCTACTGTCGAGACAAGTAAATAAGTATGATACACTTTTATCAATTTGGCGGCGGATGATATTTTATTTCCCGAATGCTAATAAGTTTGTTAAATAGTGCTAATGTTCTTCTATTAAATTGCTTGACGTGCGTGCCATACGACAAATTTTGATCAAGATGGGCATACAAATCTCGCCTTGTAGTTAGGTGTCTGATATTAAGAGTATTAATTTTTGTATTCATCTCTATTTATTTTTCTTCTGAATAGTAAATAGTAATATTAACTACGTGCGACCAACAGTTTGGTGCATTAGCAACCATTCTTAGGAGTGTCGTGCCACAATGGCTCCTTCTACTGTTTGTTTCCTGGAGTTACACTGTACCAACTAGATGATGTTATCCGTGTAAACTGCCACGAAAACATTCGGGCTCTCTATGGTGAAATAAGGACAATCGCTCGTTATCCCTTTCGCGGTAATCTCGTCTGACTGCGACAGCCTCGAAATTCATCCATTGCAACAGTCAATCATGCAACAATTTAGTGTTCTAATTGAGAAGAGCGCCGGTCATCACAGATGGTCAAGAAACCTGGCGGTGTTAACCTTGACTTACAGTGCATAACTGCATGTATGTATGATATATAGTGCGCAAGCTTCATCGGATGGTGAATGGCATCCTCAACAGATTTAGCACACCGAAAACCATACTGACACTCATTCAAGTCTTGTACCCGTGCTTCATGAAATGCTGTGCAATTTAATAATTTAAAATACCCTTTGTACCACGAGTATAGATTGCAGGAAAGTAAAATTGTGTGTTTACATCCAGAGAAGCAAGAACACGTGGTGTTGGAATGTTTCTTTCAAGTAACACTGAAGCGGAATAACATTTTGGTATCATGTAATGCCGACCGAGGCTTCTTTTCCGCGACAACTGGTATTTTTCCATACTGTTTTAGGTGGTACATTTATGTTCTGACTCTACTGACTTAGAAAGGTCGCAAATGAATGCAGCAAATCGTCACAGCGTTTCTGTGTCGCTGCTAAAACTGAAATAAAATTCACGCTGGCGTAAACATCAAAATGAAAATATCTGAGCTCTTACAAATAGCTGTTGTCACGCAATAATGTTCTGCATTTAAATGCGCTCATGTGGAAAGTCTGGAACTACTGCGTTTCACATTTTTTTCAGGTCCTATGCAGCCAACGCTTGTGCAGACATCGTCAATTTGTGCCATTCTCTATTTCTAGTAGAAGAATACATACTTCATACTCCACATATATGAAACGACACTTTATAGAACGTCGAGAGCTACGCGACCATGTTCATTTGAAGTATTGCTATAGGAATAGAGAAACGTAAACAGTAAAATATGTACATTAGCTGGAAACGTAGCGTGGCACATACAACGTAATGACTACCAACGAAAGATATCACGCAACTGACCCATGCCAAAGTAAGGTCTGCAGCATTTATGCTACAAGTCACACTAAGATCTACATGTGGTGATAGAATCGATAATGTGAGAATTGCTGAAGAAAGTACACTGCATTGATCTTAGAAGCCTAGAAATGATTTCAGTATGGAAATGAAATACTTTCCTCTACAGAAAAACAAATTGATCTTAGAAGCCTAGAAATGATTTCAGTATGGAAATGAAATACTTTCCTCTACAGAAAAACAAATTGTTAATGGGAGATGTATGTACTGTGTTTTCAATGAACAGAGTTCTAGTGATTAAAATAAAATTACTGTGTAAATAGTTAGGATTATATAAAGGGTGACAGATATATCACACATAAAAAAACCTTCATCGAAATGAGTAACACATAGTACTCTCAAAAACGGATGTTGGTTGGTAAAACGAAGTAAATACACTATGTGATCAAAAGTATCCGGACAGCTGGCACAAAATTACTTAAAAGTTCGTGGCGCCCTTCATCGGTAATACTGGAATTCAGTATGGTGTTGGCCCACCCTTAGCCTTGATGACAGCTTCCACTCTCGCAAACATACTTTCAGTTACGTTCTGGAAGGTTTCTTGGGGAATGGCCGCCCATTCTTCATGGAGTGCTGCAATGAGAAGAGGTATCGACGTCGGTCGGTGAGGCCTGACACGAAGATGGCGTTCCAAAACATCCCAAAGGCGTGTTGTAGGATTCAGGTGAGGACCCTGTAGAGGCCAGTCACATACATGGGTGTTATTGTTGTGTAATCACTCCACTACAGGCCGTGCTTTATGAGCAGTTGCTCCATCGTGTTGAAAGATGCAATCGCCATTCCCGAATTGCTCTTCAACAGCGGGAAGCAAGAAGGTGCTTAAAACATCAATGTAGGCCTGTGCTGTGATGGTGCCACGCAAAACAACAACGGGTGCAAGCCCCTTCCATGGCAACACGACAACACCCTAACACCACCGCCTCCAAATTTTACTGTAGGCACTTCACACGCTGACAGATGACGTTCACCGGGCATTCGCCATACCCAACAGCTACCATCGGAATGCCACATTGTGTACCGTGATTCGTCATTCCACACAACGTTTTTCGACCGTTCAGTAGTGCAATGTTTACGCTCCTTACACTAAGCGAGAAGTCGTTTGGCATTTACCGACGTGATGTATGGCTTACGAGCAGCCTCTCGACCATGAAATCCAAGTTTCCTCACCTCCCATATAACTGTCATAGAAATTTAAGTGGATCCTAATGAAGTTTGGAACTCCATTGTGATGGTCTGGATAGATGTCTGCCTACTACACGTTACGACCCTCTTCAACTCTCGGCGGTCTCTGTCAGTCAATAGATGAGGTCGACCTGTACGCTTTTGTGCTATGCGTGTCCCTTCATGTTTCCACTTCACTATCACATCGGAAATAGTGGAACTAGGGATGTTCAGAAGTGTGGAAATCTCGCGTACAGTCGTATGACTCAAGTAACCCCCAATCACCTGACCACGTTCGAAGTCCGCAAGTTTTCGGACCTCCCCATTCTGGTCTTTCACGATGTCTAATGACTACTGAGGTCGCTGATATGGAGTACCTGGCAGTAGGTGGCAGCACAATGCACCTAATATGAAAAACTTAGGTTTTGGGGGGTGTCTGGACACTCTTGACCACATAGGTATCGCCTAAGGTCTCGAATTAAAGAATGAGTCTCCTAAAAAAAAAAAAAAAAGTTTTACTGTCGCACAAGAAAATTATTCCTTGAATCCTTACTGATAGACATAGTGTGAGATCATTTTAATTGACTTGTGTATGTTACATTTAAAATATACAGCGATCAACCAGAACACTATGACCACCGACCTACTATCGATATAAACTCGTCCAGGTGACAGCACCGTCACGTGGCGAGGGACGACTGCGAGTCAGACACACGAACGGTGCATGTAGTATCAGTGAGCGTGCTATCGTGTGTAGAATGGGAAAGACTCGTGATTTATCAGTCTGTGACCGAGGGCAGACTGTGATGGCTCAGAAGCTCGGCACGAGTATTTCGGAAATTGAAAGACCTGTCGGGTGATCGGGGAGTGTTGTGGTGAGTGTCTTCAACAAGTGGCGCAAGCAAGGTGAATCCAAGTCCAGAGTTTGTGGGCTAGGGCGGCCAAACCTCATTACAGATGTCGGACGCCGGTGGCTGGGCACAATTGTAAAACAGGACAGGCGGCGAGCTGTTGCGCAACCAACATCAGACTTTAATGCTGACAAGAGTACAAGTGTGTCTGAAAAGAGTGCACAGAACTCACTTAACGATTGGCCTCCGCTGGACCTGTGGTCGAGCGGTTCTAGGCGCTTCAGTCCGGAACTGCGCTGCCGCTACGGTCGTAGGTTCGAATCCTGCCTCGAGCATGGATGTGTGTGATGTCCTTAGGTTAGTTAGGTTTAAGTAGTTCTATGTCTATGGGACTGATGACCTCAGACGTTAAGTCCGATAGTGCTCAGAGCCATTTGAACCATTTGATTGGCCTCCGCAGGTAACCACACGTACATATATCAACGTTAACACCACAATGACTGAAATGGGCACATGACTATCGGCGCTGGACGCTAGCGCAGTGGAAGGACGTTGTGCAGTCTTCTTCATCACATCAGATGAATCCCGATACCTCCTTCATCATGCCGTTGGGAGGGCGTGAATCCGTAGTCTCTCAGGGGAACATCTCCTTGACATCTGTACTGCGTCGGCTACATTATGCTCTTTGGAACATTCACGTGGGCATTCATGGGTCCAATGCAGCTCGTGCAAGGCACCATGAGGGCCAAGAAGTATCGTACATTAGTTGCAGACACGTACATCTCTTAATGGCGACCATGTTTCCCAACGGCCGTGACAATTTTCAACAAGATAATGCACTATGTCATAAGTCAAGGGTTTGGTAGAGTGGTTCGAGGAACACAGTGGCGAGTTCCAGTTGATTCGCTGGCCCCCGAACTGCCAGATCTGAGCCCGATCGAACACATCTGGGGTTTCAATCAATAAGGCGTCAGAACTCATTGCCCTCTACCCCTCCGCAGGATTTATTGGAATTAGGAGAGTTGTGCGTGCAGATGTGTTGTCATCTCACTCCAGAGACTTACTAAGTACCCATTTCTTCCATGCCACGATGTGTCGCTGCTGTTATCGGTGCCAAACATGGACATACCGGCTATTAGGTAAGTGGCCATAATGTTCTGGCTGATCAATGTCTACATATTAAAGGAAAAAAGTTTTTTTGTTTCATTTAGCTATTAGTAATTTATCTATACGGTATACCGTAAGTGCAGATCTCAATCAGTTAACATCCTCCACTACTTCAGTCATAGCTCTGTTGTAAAGATAACTTAAAAGATCAAAAGCTGTTCTAAAGAAATAATGGAAAGACCACAGTCTACAATCGATAAAGGCAAAATTACGAAGACAGCAGGAGGGGAGAGGATGGAAGTAATTATTTTGTAACTTTCTTTGTATATTTATTGCATTGAAGAGCACTGAATGAATGCCTCAACTGGGATGCATACAAAACTGAAGTTATCGTGTAGTGTGTTGTAACTGCAAGTGGTACAAGTACTCTGTATAATTGTAACCAAAAAATTCTTACGAACTGATTGGGCAATGCAACACCCAATACCAATAAAGAAATACAGTCACCGCAAAATACATTCAGCCCCGTAGGCAGTGAATCCTCTGGCCCCTTAACAAATCTCATAACTTTAGTCCCTGTGCATGTAACAAATAAATAAAATTGTCTTACCTCTAGAGCAGCAACGGAGGATCGCGCTATATTCTGGTCTCTTATGAAGGAGAATAAAATATGCTAGTTACAGGCTCAGTGGTGTGCAGGTTGGCCGGAACACTTTGAAATGTACATGAAATTCTTTTGGCTGATAAATGAAAACACTTACGAAAAAGTCAGTCTTTGAAAAAAATATGACCTGGGCAGCGTGGAGTTACTGATTTGGGTGAATATCTAACACTACTTTTCAATAGTGAAATTGTATTCGAAGTTAATTTTGTCTTTCCAAAACATCAGACAATTGAAATTATATTACTCTGAGAAATTACGTCCTTTTTACTAATTGATTCACCTACAATGAGATTTATATAGCAAGTATTATCTAAGCCCACTAAAAAAGCATAAATAAAAGTCATCAAATTACATATACCTGTGTTAACAAATCTTAGAAAGATTACAAAAGGGAAATATCTAGCTAGCCTTTACATTAAATCTGTTTACGTACATTCTGGAGTTGCCCAACTATTGCCAATTATCAGCCAACTCCTCTACACTAATGTGCTGGCAAAATGAGAGTCATAAATATTTAACATCTTCACCTTGTTTGCGAGAAGACTTCTGCTTACACATTTGTATTTCCAATATTACATGTACTCGTAATTCCTACGTTATAATCTAACACTTGGTGGATTCACAGAGCACACCGCGAAAACTGCCTACCCCATCCTCTTTTGCTCACGAACAGCTACCCACTGCTGTGCGCCAAACGTTCTCTTACGCCAGTCTCAGACCACAAACAGTACCTTTAGCTCTGCGGTGGTGCACACTCAGCGATCTGCTTTATAAAGCCTATCAGAGACATACATTGTTTATAATGTAATGGTTTCATTTTGGTTTACATTAATCGTATGCGGGTGCCACATACAAGTGTGCCCCCATTAGACTCATCTTAATTTTATGGAGAAAATACTTGGTATAATAAATATAGGAGGAAACATAAATACAGCAGAAAGACTGATGACTTAAAGAGCACTATTTCAAACGCACCGAAAACATGGGTTTCGGCAGGAAAGAAATTCGGTGGTTTGCGATTCTTTCCATCTGCAATTGATGAGATTTAACTCTACCGTCTGAGTGTTATTTTGTTCCCCATTTGTGTGTTAACTTTTAACTGGCGTTAAAGAGTGGAGTTACTTTATTGTACGCTGTATGTATTTATCAGCATCAATATATTTGTCGTAGCACTTCGGGCTGTTTTTATTTCGAGTGGGTGTGTCAAATTTTGTGTGTAGTGCCATTCCCAAACAAATAAATATAGATGCCGCTGTTGGTACTACTCATAAATGTTATTGCCATTTGTTTCACTTCGATATTTTATTTTTCATTCAATTTTTCTTTAAACATTCCAGTTGTTGACAATATCAGTACTTTTACAGTGTTCTGTCCACGTCACGTTGACAAATACTTTTAATTTTTTTTCTTCCTCTTTCAGGTAACCAATTCATTTTGCAGTTTATACCCTTTCACATCGCTAACTTTTACAGGTTCAAAGAGCACTTGTTTTGAAGGTAAAGAAATGTTATTTAGAAACGAGTGCAGTTTGTAAATGAGACTACAGAAAGAGAAGAGTGCCTTGATGGTATACTGTATGTCCTAGGTAAAACTGGCCGTCCGTATAACTGGTCACATTCCGTCATTTTGTTTGAAGTCAGAAAATTATCTTAAAAATTACAATATGAGTTGACCATGGGCATCCCACACACAATGCATTTTAGTGATCGAGAAATCACTTTCTAACTGGCTTTATGCAGAAGTTTAACTTCGGTTGTATTAATATTCTGACACACATTGCCCTTCAGGTGGTCTAGCGTTTTAAGGTTCTTTTCGTAAACTTTGAAAAGTGGCAACCAAATAACAAGTGCCTTTTAATTTTTCCTGAATTTCTGTAGGCATTGTGTTTGTCCCTTGTTTAGATAGGATGTCGATCAGCGTATCGACTGCAAAACTAGGAGCAATGAATCTTTGAAACTGCGAGTATTCTGCGATCTCTTATGAGGCGCTATTTGGACTAGTTAGCCAATATGAATGTGAGGTGGTCGTTTTGGGTGGTTCCGGTTAGAGAGCAGCAGAATGTGTGCTGATATTTAACTTCTTGGCAGATTAAAACTGTGTGCCGGACCGAGACTCGAATTCGGAACCTTTGCCTTTCGCGGAGAGGTGGTCTGACGACTGAGCTCACAAACACGGCTTAACACACGTCCTTACAGCCTTGCTTCTAAGAGCACTTGGTCCCGGGTTCGAGCCTCGGTTCAGCACAGTTCGCCAGCTAGTTTCTGTACACAGCCTATGTATAGCTCTGTAGTTCCGGTCACGCAACAGGTGACCACAAGGTATTCTATAGTGGGTGCTGATTATGTTCTACATCTTCACTGGTTTTGGTTCAGTGGGACATGTGTGCTGACTCTTCTCTTGTAGCCGTTGTGCAGCACGCCGTACCTAGAGAAGAAGATGGAAACTTTTGAGCACCACATTTCGATATTATGTGGTGCAATGCATGACGTGCGCAGCTTAGTTTTCAATTGAGCCGTACAGGATTATCGGGATTTTCGTGTGATAAACGTGAGACTCGGTGCGATTCAACACAAGAACCACGGCTGAGTCACTCGTGACCCACTTCTTAATTCTTTCGTTTGTCACTCTTTTACATTACTCCCTGCTGCAATTTCTGTGCCTTTTTATAAAATAAGATAATTAGAGATTATACTTAATTTTACATTTTATGGGGAAACCTGAAAAGGGAAATATGAAGATTCACCTACAAACGGGGACGGGTCAGTTCTGACGCCTCTGCTGCAGCCGCTACAACAATCGCAGTTTTTGTGTAGCTTCATGTTTATTGTTAGGTTTTGTTTGGTCGACAATCGAAAAACTTCTTTTTGTCTCACTATCTGATGACGTCGCAGTTTTCCAGCAGGGGAGGAAAGGGAAAGCTTGTTGGAGCACGTGTCCATGTGTATGCAAGTATTGCGCAGCCAGTGCTTTGTTTCATGGAATATGGTTTTGTGCTTGGAACATACAAATTTATTATACCCAGAAGAGTACATTACAAATGAGGTAAATGAGATTTTGGATCATGAATCTGAGGGCGAGCAGCGGGAGACTTCATCTGAGGAAGAATTTCCGCCACCTGTAGTTTCAGATGTTTCATCGGAAGATGATATTACTCCTCAGGATGTTGTATTGAATATTGATGAGGAAGTTGTACAATTTATGTGTTTGTTTTTATAATAATTATTGTTTATGTATGTGCTACATAGACACAGATTTCAGTTGTAATTTGAGACGCCACGCTAAAGCTGCAACCAATTTTCCAAGGCAGAAGGCCCGAAGGTCTTAACCTTAAATAGTATTTAAGCCCAAGTACTTGATAAGTAAGAAACCAAAATTCTAAAGCGGTTGAAGGCCCATCATTTTAAGAACAATAACTACAGGAAATTTTCAACAGGCAGAAGGCATACAGCTTTATCTTGAAAGAATTTAGTACTTGATAAGTAAGAGCCTTAAAGCTTAAAGCAGCTGAAGGCCGATGCTTTTAAAAACAATATACTACAATAAATTTTCAACACGCAGAAAGCCCAAAATCTTCGAAAAGGTAATACTTGATAGGTAAGATCCTTAAAACTTAAAGCGGCTGAAGGCTGATGCTCTAAAACAATACAATAAATTTTCAACAGGCAGAAGGCCCACAGTTTTATCTTCCAAAAAGTAATACTTGATAAGTAAGGTCCTTAAAATTTAAAGCTGATGCTTTAAAACACTACAATAAATTTTCAACGGGCAGAAGACCCAAGCTTCAGACAATGTAAGACTTGCCCAATTTAGAAAAACTTACTTTTAAGACGACTGAAGCCCTTTGATCGTACAAATTCCAACCACCGGCTATGAGCCACTAAAAATACACAATTAAACGGCAACAAGAAAGGCAGTATGGGCAAAGGCGCTCGGAAGTTTCCAGGGGGATCGGTCTGCCCTTGAAATCTTAACGTTCGCTTAGGTGAGACAAGAAGTCGGCCCAACTATACTCGATCCGCCGGCAACACAACCATGAGACAGTCAGGGACCCATCGACCAGACGACTTGCTAACCACCGACCAGTATACGAGGATTCCAAAGCCAAAAGATTACAGACACAGCCGCCTACAACGCACTATACATTAAGCTGTCAAAAACTACACACCACGTCGGGCAGTGACAACAGGTGAGGAAAGGATACTGCCTGAATTTACGTCAGCGACCTCGGCAGGTAACCGGAACACTAACGGCCACAAGGCAGAAAATTCCGCTGGTCCACTTGATTTTCAAATCTTCACCAACTCGAACACTCGCTGTTGTTCGCAGGAATACCACCAACAGCGAACCACCAACCAACGGGACAAGGTGAAGGGACGTGATTTCGGTAATTAAATCACCACTCAACTTTCATGTCCTGCGTCGGTGAGCCACGAATCTCGCAGCACTCGGAACAGCCTGCACACGCTCCGACATTGCGTAGAGACCGCCAGCGGCCCGCCCGACTGCACCGCACGGAGACTTGCTTGCTGATCCGCTCCAACCGACCGACTGGTTGCACACCGCCAAGCCGGAACTATAAGCAACAGACCAAAGATGGTATACGATGCAAATATCGATACACACCCCTTCTGCCACACGTAGAAAGCGGAGGAACCACGGCATAATCGCAATAACCGCGGGAAACCAAACACAGAGTGTCAGCCAAGTTTTAAAGCAACGCATAAGCCGGGGTCTGCACGGCTCACAAACCTTATGTTTATACATTGTTGTTTTCTTGAGTTTTTACAAGTCTTACTTTACATTTATGAAGGCGAGTTTCTGTTCTCATATTCCATACTAATACGTGTTGCAATACTAATTATTACAGGAACAGCTGCCAAAAGGGCTAGGTCAGCTCGTGACGATGGGCATTGCAGACAACGAAATGACCAAGGTTGTGGACTGTTTCTGTTTCCTTCAGGTAGAGATATTGTAGCGCCAAATGGAACGACCTGGTTAGTGGGAATCACAGTTGTAGCTGGAAAATATGGACAATAGAACGTTTTCAAAGACCATGCAGGACCATCTCCTCACGCAAAACGAAAGGTGAGGGAGACCTGCTACAGTGTTTGGCACCCTATGATAACAGACAAAATTCTAAAACACATTGTAAAATGCACTGAGGCCGTAGCACGGCGAGCATTGGGTTCAGATAATTGGACTATGAACGTTGAAGAGCTGGAAGCTTTTATAGCTATATTGCACGTCCGTGGTGCTATAGGAGGGAAGAGCTTAGAACCAGAAACATTGTGGTCAATAAAGTGGGGAAGTAATTTTGTGAAGTCAACAATGGGTTGTGACATATTCAGAGAGATAATGAGCTACCTCACGTTTGACATTAGATCCACAAGATCAAAATGACTGAAAGAAGACAAGTTTGCTTTGGTATTAGAATAAGGTATGAGTTCATTGCGAACGCAAAACGCAGCTATATATTGGGTCCATATACAGGGTGTCCCAGCTATCTCGTCCACCCAAAATATCTCTGGAACAATAACAGCTATTGGAAAACGACTTTCACCGGTATCAATGTAGGGCTGGGGCCCATGAATGTACATATTTGGAAACATTCTAAAACGAAAGCATATGTGTTTTTTAACACAAACTTATGTTTTTTTAAATGGACCTCCTATATTTTTACTTCAGCAATCCATAGCATGACAAAGCACATACACAATGACGTTGATTGCACCGCAATATTCCCACTACATCCCGCGATATTGAGACGCGAAGTTGACGCTTGAAACACCCGACATGCGCTGCTAGAGCACGTCCTGAGGCTAAGGCGTGAACCCCATGCTGCCCGTAATCGCGATGTGATTGACATGTGTAATCACACCTCCATACTTATCAAGAGGTTCGAAACGAATAATATGGTCTTCTGCGATTACGGGCAGCATGGGGTTCACGCCTGAGCCTCAGGACGTGCGCTAGCAGTGCATGTCGGGTGTCCAACACCTGTATCAGTGATAAGTACTCTAAATCTCAATTGATTTACACGCAACTTATCTTAAGTGATGTATTTATTGCATATGGAATGCTATTTTTTGTCTGGTATCGGATATTATATCCAAAGCATCTAGAGGTACGTTACTTCGATGTGTGAACAAAGCCATCACAGACCATTACGTATGTGTTTCCGTTTTCATTTCTAGCTTCAGTCACTTTTTTTTATTTCACAATTTGAGTCCCAAACGTGCCATGTGATATGGCATCCATATAAAAATTTCAAATGAATCGGTCTGACGAGCTCATATAATCCATAGAATCTGCATTATAATGGACACATTGCACAAGCGCGTTCCTTCAGAATTAATTTTTTGTTGCTGACTTTGAGAGCAAAAGGTAAGTTTGAGGCTGATCCAGTTTTCTACGAGATCTTCGGGCAGCGGAGACGAAGAGCTTGCACTTAATAGTACTGAGCAAATACCAGAGACTTGCACGTTGTTAAATAGTGATGAGCAACTGATGTTAAGAAATGTTTCCAGAGCTTACAGGAAACATTTATATGCTGTTAGTTACGTTTTTGGTGGAACCATATGCTCACAGTTCACAGTCCGTGTTCAATGTTTAGAAAGACATTCTAATAAACGATTTTCCCCCTGTTGTAGCGCTTTTGCGTAAGATTGCACTTCCTATCACTAATCTACTCACAATCAAATCAAGTTAGTCCTTAAAATCGTTACTTCTGTCTGGGGGTATATTTCAGGGTGAAAATAATCACCTTAAACTTGCATGAATGCGCAAACAGAAGTGCACAAATCAAAGGGCAGTTCACAACTTTTCGCTTTAAATATCACAATACATAAGAAACAAAAGTAATCCAAGATCTACGAAGGAGGCAATCACAAACTTTCGTTTATTAAGGTTTTTAACATGTCTGTCACTCAGCGACTGTTATATAATACAAAATTTTGAAAACCAAACCCTCAGTTGCGAACATAATTAATTTGTGACCTAGGTTTCGGTGTCACAAGGGACACCTTCTTCGGACAAAATTAAAAATAAATGTTACAGCATAACGTACCAAAACACACGAAAGCTGCGGTCATACCAGACAGCGTCAGATAGTCAGATTTAAAATAAAATGCAACAGAGGTGCAAGCCACTAAGGGCTGCCATGTGTCCTCCGCTACAGTCAACACAAAACCCATTTATTATGCTTTCGTACATGAAGACATAGTGCGTACGACTAAGAAATTGATGGAATGTGCTGCACATACATTGACGGAAAAAAATCGCAACACCAAAAAATAGTTAGTGCCAGAGTAATGAAATTTCAGGAATACATTTGTCTAGGTAACATGTATAACTGATTAAAACTGAAGATAACATGTTAATGTAAACACGAGATAAGCCAATGCAAACGTGAAATGCTGGTAAATCGATAACCTGTGTAAACGCCAGAATCTTCAATAGAAGCAATAAAAGCAATACAAGCATGCAAACGTGCATGCGTTGTGTTGAAGAGTTGCCAGACGTCAGTTTGGGTGGTGCGGTTCCATGCCTGTTGCGCTTGGTCGGTCAATACAGGGACACTTAATGCTGTCTGTGGGTGGCGCTGGAGTTGCCGTCCGGCGTGTCCCATATGCGCTCGATTGGAGACAGATCTGATGATCGAGCAGGGAAAGACAGTATGTCGATATTCTTTAGAGGGTGTTGGGTTACAAGGGCAGTATGTGGGCCAGCGTTGTCCTTTTGGAAAACACATCCTGGTATGCTGTTCATGAATGGCAGCACAACAGGTCGAATCACCAGACTGAGGTAACAGATTTACTGTCGGGGAGCGTGGGATGGCCTCGAAAGTGTTCCTGCTGTCATACGAAATCCCACCCCAGACGACAGACGATATCTCCAGGCGTAGATAATTAACGCTCACGACCGTTACAAGGTGTATTTAATACGAACCTGATTTCTTGCATAGTGGTGCTACTGGCGCCACTCTTATGCGAAGTCTGAGTGACATCACGTTTGAGGTGTAGAAACACGTTTACCAACTTTCGTTTGTGTCGCACAACTCCTTCCTGGTGTTGTGATTCTTTTTCTCGTCATTGTTGCTCATCTTACTGACAAAAGCAGTCCTGAATTTCATGTTCCTTTAAGAGAGAGTAGACGTTTTCAAAAGATCATTCGACTATCTGAATCATCACACCAACCTACAGATGTTTTATCGTGAAGATGAATGTTTTCGGGAGAGCAGTAGCGATCAGTTTAATTATTCACATGGCCTGAAAGGTGTACCTAGGACTCATCACTCACGAAGTAAACCGTGGGTCACAGTCGCTACCAAAATTCTCTTTAAGCAACGATTCTCAGTACTTGACGCTCTGTTCTTTATCAGCTGTAGGTAATCACCGAAAATGGGAAATGCAGTAAGGTATGATGTATAAGGACTTAAATACTGAATGACAAGAGATTCGTTTAACATCTCTCCATCGTGGAAACCGCTTGACAGGTCTTTTCGGGCTAGCAGAAATTTTCTGCAGTGTACAGTATTAGCAAAGCTGCCTGAGATAGAACTGAAAGTTTAGAGTTTTGAATGAAATTCGTATCATCGTCACTGGACGGCCATTTTGCTGTCATCATCTTCCGAATTGTTCGAAGAAGTACCTGAGTTCGGGAATCGTTCACGGAAAGTTCCAAGTTCTTCTTCAGTGAACCAGTACGGATGCAAGATTCACCTGTAGACACCCTTTCATCACTGAATGCTATGTACTTGAATAACTCGAGAGGTCGAGACATACTTTCGAGCAATAAAAAACAACTGAAGATGCCAGCTAACCACGCCCGTCAGGTGATAGCTAGAAGGGACTAAACGGGAAAGAAAACTCTTGCAACGACCTGTTTGCGTAACAAGGCCATTTTGTTCGTTGCCACATTTCATCAATCCATTATAGAAACTGATTGAGGTTCCTTGGCCCTCTATCTCTCTCTCTCTCTTTTACGTGTATACAGGGTGTTACAAAAAGGTACGGCCAAACTTTCAGGAAACATTCCTCACACACAAATAAAGGAAAGATATTATGTGTACATGTGTCCGGAAACGCTTAATTTCCATGTTAGAGCTCATTTTAGTTTCGTCAGTATGTACTGTACTTCCTTGGTTCACCGCCATGATTTCATACGGGATACTCTACCTGTGCTGGTAGAACATGTGCCTTTACAAGTACGACACAACATGTGGTACATGCACGATGCAGCTCCTGCACATTTCATTCGAAGTGTTCGTACGCTTCTCAACAACAGATTCGGTGACCGATGGACTGGTAGAGGCGGACCAATTCCATGGCCTCCACGCTCTCCTGACCTCAACCCTCTTGACCTTCGTTTATGGGGGTATTTGAAAGCTCTTGTCTACGCAACCCCGGTACCAAATGTAGAGACTCTTCGTGCTCATATTGTGGACGGCTGTGATACAATACGCCATTCTCCAGGGCTGCATCCGGGCATCAGGGATTCCATGCGACGGAGGGTGGATGCATGTATCCTCGCTAACGGAGGACATTTGGAACATTTCCTGTAACAAAGTGTTTGAAGTCACGCTGATACGTTCTGTTGCTGTGTGTTTCCATTCCATGATTAATGTGATTTGAAGAGAAGTTATCAAATGAGCTCTAACATGGAAAGTAAGCGTTCCCGGACACATGTCCACATAACATATTTTCTTTCTTTGTGTGTGAGGAATGTTTCCTGAAAGTTTGGCCGTACCTTTTTTAACACCCTGTATATATCCGAAACTTCCACCTGAAGGGATATTCGAGAATATTTATTTGTGCCGAGCAAATACAATGTGATCACATGAAGCCGTTTCTCATCTTTACACTGCTTCCTTCTTAGTTTGGACTGCCAACCTTTATCTTGTAACTGGAGTCACCGTTGATTTTTTTTGTAAAACTGCACTCCTTTCTCTTTGCAAGTGCTTCATTTGTGGGGGCAGGTGAGTGACCGTATGGACAGTATTCGGTAGTACACGTGAATCGCTGGCGTTAGAAGATGGCAGGCGTAAGAGCAGCCCTACTTAATCCTACGGTATTATTGCCTGAGGTAAATGTATACTCGGCTGCCTGGTCGCTACTCTGCTCTTAAACGCGAAGTATCCCATCACATCATACTCTACAAACAAATACCTCACCGTAACCACCAACTTGTAGTACGATTGATTCAAGTTAACCTCTCGTAATGCTTCAACTGTCCAGTGAAGGTGTTCCACTCGTTCTCTTGCACACTTCGACGTGTTCTGATTAGTCCCTTGGGTGTGGATCGATGTCTTTCATACTCCATAAAGATGAGGCAGCAGGAGTAGGATTAATATGGAAATAGGTTACAGTGTGAGCTACTGTAAGCAATTCACAAATCGGATTATTCTCATCAGAATCTGCAATAAACCAGTGTCAACAGCAATAGTTCTTGTATACATCATGACGACAGGTGGAGACGATGAAGAGGAAGGGAGCCTATGAGACGGCGCAAAACGGGTAGCATATAACGCAATTGCAGTTGAAAATCTAGTATTTAGTTGGGTTGGAACACTACAGTAGGCGAAGGAACGGACAGAGTAAAGGCTCGGCAATACGAATGAGGGAGGAAAGCAATAAATTACAGATACTAACAGAAAATTTACTGTGTAAGAATGACAAGAGAAGGATATACACTTATATATGTGATAACTCCTGACATGCAGGACCGCAGGGTAACTCCATGGTGAGAGAGAGAGATTCCGAAATCAGAACTGGATTGTAAGGTGTATTTTGGAGATACAGACTCAATATCTCAATTGAGTTATGATGAAGACAGTGAAGTGAGGCGACGGGAAGAATACCTCTTCTGGTATTGAGAATACAGTGTTGTCAACACATAATCAAACAGGGGTAATGTAGGAGTGGTCTAATGCTGAACAATAAAACACGAATATGAGTAAGCGACTACAAACAGTATAGCGAACGCATCATACTAGCCAACACCCACCAAAGAAGTACAATTTGAAGAGAATGTAAGAATGTATGATGACGTAAAGGAAATTATTTATATAGATAATAGAAACTGAAGTTTAATTATGAGGTGTTATTGAAATACAGTAGTAGGAGAAGGAAAAGAAGGAAAAATAGAACACGGATTGGGAGGAAAGGAATGAATGATTTTGCTTAGTGGATAATTTAATCATCGCTGACACTTGATTTATGAGTCAAGAAATAGGACTGTACAGACAGAAGGGCCACTGGGACAATAGAAGGTTTCAGATTGGTTTTGTAATAGTAAGGCGGAGACTTAGAAACCAGGTTTTGTAAAACATTTCCTGGGGAAGATGTGGATTCCGGTTATAGTTACTGCAGATTAAAAATGAAGAAATTGCAAAAATGTAGGAAATGAAAAGATGGTACCTGGATAAACAGAAAGAACTAGAGGTTCAGAGGGCGTATTAGGCGAAGACTGATTGAATATGAGAAGACATACAATAGAAGACAAATGGCCTGAATTGAGAGATGATGTCTGGCCTGGAGACTAGCGGTTGTTCCGCCTCTCGCGTCGAGCGATCAGGTATTCTAATTCCACCCGTATCGGAGCACCGCGTGTGTGCGTGTATCGGCCGGCGATGCATCGTTCTTGCCCAGCGGAGCTTGTTGTTGGTTTGTTCTTTGGCGATGGCGTTGGCTGTCCGCGCCATGATGTCCCGAACTCCAGAACTTCTTCAAACAATTCGGAAGATGACGACAGCAAAATGGTCGTCCAGTGACGATGATACGAATTTCATTCAAAAGTGCAAACTTTCAGTTCTAACAAAGGTAGCTTTGCTAATACTGTACGCTGCAGAAAATTACTGGTGGCTCGAAAAGACCTGTCATGCAGCTTCTACGATGGATGGTTCAAATGGCTCTGAGCACTATGGGACTTAACTTCTAAGGTGATCAGTCCCCTAGAACTTAGAACTACTTAAACCTAACGAACCTAAGGACATCACACACATCCATGCCCGAGGCAGGATTCGAACTTGCGACCGTAGCGATCACGCGGTTCCAGACTGTAGCGCCTAGAACCGCTCGGCCACCCCGGCCGGCTGCTGAATTAGTGTCTTCGCAATCTGCTGTCAGTGCTTCTCCAGCTTTAGAGGTCATTGGGGAGACTTTACCTCCCGCTCCGCGCGACTCTCCGCCGTTAGCGGCACATTCATTTGCGGCCCCTGCTGCCGTTAACGTGCCGGCACCGGTAGCACAACTTGAGCTCCGGCGGAATCAGAATGGTGAAGATTTTTAAGTCAATCCTCCCCAATCACCACTCTCAGAGAAGGAGATGGTGGAGGGTGTCTCTTCCGTAGTTGATGCTTTGAATACTGCCGTTAATTGTGGCGTTTGCTTGTTTAGGAATAACTTGGCTGCTTCTGTTGGTGTTAAATGAATGTTGCATCTGCGTCCTCTTCTCCACCAGTAGAAACGTCTGTTCCGGTGGGTTCAAACGATTTAACGCAGACCACGTCTGGTGTTCTCCTTTACAGTGTTCTAGCGCAATTCCGCCACTCCTCATTCTGATAGAGTGGAGTAACAGGTTACTGCAGATTCTCTTCCGGGTAGTCTGATGATACAGACAGCTTCAGACGCTGTCTTGCCTGTCTCTTCTTCATCTGATGATGATGATAATGATGATGTTTATCGTTCCCAGTTGTGTTTCTCGCATTCCGTTAAGGAACACTATTGAGAAAATTTAGAGAAAAGGCATTTTAAGCTGATTGCAGAACGATTCTGTTGCCTCTAACACACGTTACGCGTAAGGACCTGAAACTAAGATAAGAGAAATTAGGGCTGATTTGGAGGCCCATAAACAGTCACTTTTCCCTCGCTTTATTTGCGACTGGAACAAGAAAAGAAATGTGATTCTTGAGTTTCTCCCGGCGTATTTGATAATCAAAATATCCACGGGTGTGCTGCCGGTCTATAGTGTCCAACGGGCACAATATTTCGGCCATCATACATGTCGCCATCATCAGGTGAACTGACGGACTGAGCTCCTGTGAACGTGCTGGCACGGAGATCCGTACGCTATGGCTGCTCAGAGGGAACTGGGTTCGGCGCCGCAACCGAACCCAGTTCCCTCTGAGCAGCCATAGCGTACGGATCTCCGTGCCGGCACGTTCACAGGAGCTCAGTCCGTCAGTTCACCTGATGATGGCGACATGTATGATGGCCGAAATATTGTGCCCGTTGGACACTATAGACCGGCAGCACACCCGTGGATATTTTGATTAAGAAAAGAAATGACTAGTAGCGGTAAGGCGTACCCTCAGCCAAGCTCTGTAAGGTGGATTGAGGAGAATCGATGCAGATGTAAGAGTGTGTTGCGCCTCCCCTCCCCCCCCCCCCACTTCCTTCACAACGGACCGGACCTTGATGAGCCTCCGAACGTTCCACGTCAATAAGTTGCATTGTCAAGGAATGGAGTGAAACAACGTTGGATTCCGCACCTTCCGGTACAGAGGATTCAAATCAGTACCTTCTTCTCCCCCAATCTGCCGGTGTTGTGAAGAGCGGGACGTGATGCGTAAATTCTTTTCTAGTTTTCTTTTCATGCCTTACGTGCGTTAACTAATGCAGGCGTATTCGTTTCTTACCTTAAGTGTTAATAAGATAAGCTCTCCATTACGGCTTGATGCTTTATGGCAGTTTATTTATGATTCCCAGGCTGATGTGCGTTTGCAAGACGTGTTATTTGATGTGATTTGTCTTCCCAGGATTTCTATGTTGTAAGGAAGATGCAATTTATCTATTTCGTCATAACCCGAGCAAAATTTTGATGGTGGAGATTTTAACTGCTTCTTACGATCTCTGGATCAGACTCCATATTCTAACTATTGTCGTGGACTTAACGATATGGCGGCGTCGTTTAGTCTGCAGGATGCTTGAATCTGCAGGCATCCCACATTAGTGCGGTTCATTTCTTTTGCAGCTACTTTCAGTAGTGCACTGGACCGTTTTTTTCTGCTTCCCTAGGTAGTTATCTTCTGTCAGTTGATGTTATTCCTGCCAGCTTCACTGACCACTGTGCTGTTTCAATGACTCTTAATCACTTTCTGCAGCGGGAACGTCTTTATCGCCCTATTTGGAAGTTAAATATTTCACATCTGGCAGACACGTCTCTGTATATCATCACTGCCGTATTGGAACAGGCAAGCGATTTCCATGTGGATTATCCCTCAATTAAGAAATGGTGGGTTGTCATTGCCAAACCTCGACTACATTTTAGTGCTGGTAAAGCGGTTGAAATGAGGAGGACTCGGGAATTTTATTATAATGCCCTTCGTTATCTATATGATGGTGCACGAGCAATCCATTTGAGGCGATTCTTCAACTTCTCCCGGCGTATTTATTGCTCGAACAGTCCACGGGTGTACTGCCGGTCCATAGTGTCCAATGGGCACAATATTTCGGCTATCAGACAAGTCGTCATCGTCAGGTGCGCTGACGAACTGAGCTCCTGAGGGCGGGCGGCCGTCCTAAATCCCCTTCCACCGCGAGGCGTTCTCTCCGCTGTCCGCGCCCGCGGCCACGCGTCGGCGGTCGTTGAGAGGCTGGCGTCGGCGTCCGTGGTGGCGTCGGTGTAACTGCCTCGTCCGCCCTGGTCGCTCGTTCGTTTTCGTTGATGAGCCTCTTTTCAATTATACTCAGTGCTGGTTCCCATGCCTTGCTGAAGTTATAGCCGCAATCTCTGTTGATGAGTCCGTCCCTGGTACGAATTTCGATAGCCTCTCTAACGACGTTGTCCCAGTATTTAGATGTCTGTGCCAAGACTCTGGTATGTTGGTAGTCCGTTTCGTGGTTTCCGGACAAACAGTGCTCAGCAACTGCCGACTTGTTGGGGTACATAAGTTGAGTGTGCCTCTGACGTTCTCGGCAACGATCTTCGATGGTGCGCACTGTCTGTCCAATGTAAGTCTTCCCACACTCACAGGGGATCTGGTATATGCCGGCCTTCCGCAAACCGAGGTCGTCTTTGACACTTCCCAATAATGCTCGTGTTTTATTGGGCGGGCAAAAGATAGTTCCTATTCGGTGTTTCCTCAATAATCGTCCTATTTTCCCCAATAGTGCGCCAGTATATGGCATAAAGCCGGTGGGTATCTCTTCCTCTGTGACTTCGTCCATCTCCAAACGCTGTACTGTAGAGGTGGGGCGGAGAGCGCGTCTGATCTGCCATTCCGTGTACCCGATTTTCCGAAATACAGTTTTGAGGTGTTCTAGCTCATGGGGCAGACTCTCAGCGTCCGAGATGGTGCGCGCCCTGTGCACCAGTGTTTCTAGTACCCCATTCCTCTGCGAAGGGTGGTGGCAGCTATTTGCATGCAAATACAGGTCGGTGTGCATTTTCTTCCTCTATACCCCATGGCTCAGAGTGCCATCCTCTCTTCTTTTGACCATGACGTCCAGGAACAGCTGGCGGCCATGAATCCTCCACCTGCTCTAAGCCTTGCAAGGTTCTCCCCACCTGTGCTTGACGTGGTGGCGCCCATACAGGCAACTACCTGGGCTGCCCAAAAATTAAGGCATTCCACAGCCCTTCCGCTGTGGAGCGCTGTGGGGTCGGTTCAGCAGGTACCCATGTGTGGTCCGGTCACCCAGGCCCATCCCCCCCCGACCTCCCGCCCCCCCCACTTCCCATGGGCATCCCACCCCTACCTGCCCCCCTCCTCCACCCCCATCCCCCCTTCTGACCCCTCTCCCTCCCTCCCCTTACCCCCAGCAAGCCTCATTCACCTCAGCTCCCCCCCCCCACCCCTCCCCTCCTGACACATGCACATTCTGGTCCTTCCCTCCACCTCTCCCCTCCTCCCCAGTCCTCCCCCCAGTCTTTGGTGACCTTATCTACAGTGTTGTGGAGGCTTTGACCTCTGCGATCACTGGGGCCCTTGACGCCCTCCTCCATTCCATTCCCCAACAAATTGCTGCCGCCCCTATCACCCTCACCCTCCTCACCCCCTGTCATGGCTGTTAGACTCCATGGCCTCACCATCATCTGGAATGCCAATGGCATCCACCGCCAACAAGAGGAATTTCGGCAATTCCTTCTTGATGAAGGGGTAGATATCTTTTTCATTACTGAAACCCACCATAAGCCAGGGGTGAGTGTCTGGGCCCCCAACTTCTGCTGCTACCAGACTGATCAGCCCACTGCATTTTGTGGCACAGCAGTGTATGTACGCGCCTCCCTCTGCCACCATCCCATTACCCTCCCCGCCCTAGCAACCATTGAAGCCACTGGCATTGTGGTGAACACTTGTGCGAGGCCCCTTAACTTTCGTGGCCCTCTACCATCGGCCCCGCAGCTTACTCCATGCACCCAACTTCGCTGCAGTGCTGTCCATAGCTAACTCCATGCCTCCGACTTTGCTGCAGTGCTGTCCATAGGCGACGACCTATTCGTTGGGGGCGACTGTAATGCTAAGCATGCTGCCTGGCACAGCCGCCTCACAAACAACCATGGCCGTCGTCTCCTTCGTCTGGCTGGAGCGCATGCTGCCCACATCATTGGCCCGTTTCACCCCACCATCTTTCCCCATCATGGACCTCCTGATGTTCTTGACATCGCCCTTGTGAAGGGTCTCCCCCTCCCTGTCACCACTCGTACTGTCCTTGCCTCTGATCACATCCCCATCATTTACTCCGCTGACCTTGTCAGGTCTTTGGACTTGCGAGGCATCGACTGGGAGTCTTATTGGAGGTGGGTCGAAGTGGCTCTACTTACCATTCCTGACGCCGCCAGGGTAGGGGCTGACCTCACCCTCACACAATTCACAGACACCCCCATTGCCGGTGCTGTTGCTGCGACCCCTCCCCATCCCCCATACCCACCAACACACCTGTGCCCTCTGCCCCCAGCCCTCTGTGCCCTCATCACTGAGAAGAACTGGGCCATATGTGAATGGCAATGATCCTAGGACCACGTCACCAGGCGCCGTGTGAACCGTATGCAGCACGAGATCCGGGCTGTTATTCAAGCCCATTGCAGTCAAGACTGGGGGGCAAAACTCTCTGTTCTAGACTATGTCATGCCTCTGTCTGGTGCCTGGTCTCCTGGCTCCTGCCTAGGTGTCTCCATATCCCCCCCCCCCCTCTTGGTCGGTGCAGAGGCTGTGTGCGATCCTGATGCTAAGGCCAATGCCTTGGCTGATGTCTTCGTGTGCAGCTTCATGCTGAATGACCACCCCATTGACCCTGCCCATGTCCGCATGGTCACAGCGCGATTCCACCAGTTCCTCGCTCCCCTTGACCCTGCTGACCTCATCACCCCCATCATGGATGAGGAGGTTACCCGGGAGCTTAAGTTCCTCCACCCTCGGAAAACTGGCGGCCCTGAGACTGTGACCAACCAGCTTCCCAAACAGCTTCCATTCCTGTCCTTACCGCCACTTTCAATTCCATCCTCTCCTCCGGGCAATTCCCTTCCACATGGAAACATGCAAAAGTTATTGCCATCCCTAAACCTTCCAGTTATCGTCCCATCAGCCTCCTTCCCGCCCTCTCCAAGCTATTTGAGAGGCTATATCTCAAACAAGTCCTTGTTCATGTCGCCCGGGACCGTGTGCTCCTCGACGGTCAATTTGGCTTCCGCCATGGTCACGCCACCACACACACCAGCTCCTCCGCCTCGTCGAGGAGGCGCTGGACGCTGTTGAGCGTCAGGAGTACTCCGGGACCATCTTCCTCGACGTCTTCTGGGCCTTCGACTCAGTCTGGCATGAGAGGCTGCTTTATAAGCTCTTCGGGCACGGCTTCTCCACCTCCCATGTCCGAGTCATCGCCACTTACCTCTAAGGACGCACCTTCCAAGTCCGGATCCTGGGAGGTACCTCCACCAGGCGGCACATCAGGACGGGTGTTCCACAGGGGAACGTGCTAGGGTCTGTCCTATATGGCCTTTTCACAGCCGACACGCCCACTATTCCTCTGGTGCATCTCTCCCTGTATGCCGATGACACAGCGGTCTATGCTCACTCCCGAAGCAAGCCCCCCCCCTCCCTACGCCAAAAGCTTCAGCTTGCCATTAACACCCTAGTCGAGTATGCCACAAAATGGCGCCTAGCATTTAACCCAGTCAAGGGTCAAGACGCTCATCATGTGTCGGCGCAGGTATTACCCCGTGTCACTGTCCTCGGTACCCACGCCCCAGGGTGAGTTGGCGTATCTGTATAACCTAATTCGGCACCAAAGGTGATCTCAAAGGACGTGCTTCATTACCATTCGTTCTATAGATGGATGTGAGTGGTTATCCCAACGTGATATAATGCGTGAACTTCCCCCTTTATTTGTCCGACCTTTAAACCGTAGTGGAATCAGGCGGTATGCCGCCTACCGATTTTATTACCTTCCTTGATGGTGTTGTTAGGCCAGCTCTCCATGAAAAGTCTTAGGCAAATTTTCACAGTGATGTATCTGACACTGTAGTTCACGTTGCTTCGTGCAATTACACTCCTGGAAATTGAAATAAGAACACCGTGAATTCATTGTCCCAGGAAGGGGAAACTTTATTGACACATTCCTGGGGTCAGATACATCACATGATCACACTGACAGAACCACAGGCACATAGACACAGGCAACAGAGCATGCACAATGTCGGCACTAGTACAGTGTATATCCACCTTTCGCAGCAATGCAGGCTGCTATTCTCCCATGGAGACGATCGTAGAGATGCTGGATGTAGTCCTGTGGAACGGCTTGCCATGCCATTTCCACCTGGCGCCTCAATTGGACCAGCGTTTGTGCTGGACGTGCAGACCGCGTGAGACGACGCTTCATCCAGTCCCAAATATGCTCGATGGGGGCCAGATCCGGAGATCTTGCTGGCCAGGGTAGTTGACTTACACCTTCTAGAGCACGTTGGGTGGCACGGGATACATGCGGACGTGCATTGTCCTGTTGGAACAGCAAGCTCCCTTGCCGGTCTAGGAATGGTAGAACGATGGGTTCGATGACGGTTTGGATGTACCGTGCACTATTCAGTGTCCCCTCGACGATCACCAGTGTTGTACGGCCAGTGTAGGAGATCGCTCCCCACACCATGATGCCGGGTGTTGGCCCTGTGTGCCTCGGTCGTATGCAGTCCTGATTGCGGCGCTCACCTGCCCGGCGCCAAACACGCACACGACCATCATTGGCACCAAGGCAGAAGCAACTCTCATCGCTGAGGACGACACGTCTCCATTCGTCCCTCCATTCACGCCTGTCGCGACACCACTGGAGGCGGGCTGCACGATGTTGGGGCGTGAGCGGAAGACGGCCTAACGGTGTGCGGGACCGTAGCCCAGCTACATGGAGACGGTTGCGAATGGTCGTCGCCGATACCCCAGGAGCAACAGTGTCCCTAATTTGCTGGGAAGTGGCGGTGCGGTCCCCTACGGCACTGCGTAGGATCCTACGGTCTTGGCGTGCATCCGTGCGTGGCTGCGGTCCGGTCCCAGGTCGACGGGCACGTGCACCTTCCGTCGACCACTGGCGACAACATCGATGTACTGTGGAGACCTGACGCCCCACGTGTTGAGCAATTCGGCGGTACGTCCACCCGGCCTCCCGCATGCCCACTATACGCCCTCGCTCAAAGTCCGTCAACTGCACATACGGTTCACGTCCACGCTGTCGCGGCATGCTACCAGTGTTAAAGACTGCGATGGAGCTCCGTATGCCACGGCAAACTGGCTGACACTGACGGCGGCGGTGCACAAATGCTGCGCAGCTAGTGCCATTCGACGGCCAACACCGCGGTTCCTGGTGTGTCCGCTGTGCCGTGCGTGTGATCATTGCTTGTACAGCCCTCTCGCAGTGTCCAGAGCAAATATGGTGGGTCTGACACACCGGTGTCAATGTGTTCTTTTTTCCATTTCCAGGAGTGTAGATGGCCTTCCCAAAGAATTTCCGGTTATGGCCTCTGATAGGAGATTACGATAACAGCTATGGCGAATGAAGCAGTGCAAGGGATACACATACCGCCGTCCTTTAAGGTCAGAAAATTTGTTTTAATTCCCATAAAGAAGGAACGTCTGTACGTGGATCACATCCGGCCGACAACCCTACTGTAATTTCATTATAAAATCATAACACCAGTGACAAATAACCGTTCGTAAGTTTTGCTTGATGGCATTGGTCGCGCCTTATCAAAGCTGTCTCCCAGGTCGTACTCTCCTGCCTCCTTTTGCTGTATGTCGTGATCTTATTTCGATTGCTTCCATTACTCCTGTGTCGGGATCTTTACTTTTTATTGATTTTAATCATGCGTTTGATCGAGTTAGTCATGATTTTCTGTTTCGAGTGTTGACAGCTACTGATTTCGATAATAATGCATGAGGGCGCGTTCATCTCTCTAATTACTAGTATTCAGGCGTCTTTTGACGTGAATTGTAGTCTTACTACCGCCACAGAGGTCTATCGAGGTGTCTTTAAGAGGAGTCTCCTATCTATGTCGTTTTTTGTGCTGTTTCTGGAATTCTTATTGCTGTCTATAGCTGCTCGCTGGTCATTATTAGGGAAAGGTTTATCGTCCGAGCATATGCGTATGACGTTGTGGTACTCCTTCGTCCTCATAACGAGAAACCGGTGCACAAGGACGTTTTGGATAATTTTTTTGACTTAGTGGAGCACAGGGTAACGATCGGAAAGTCGGGTACTCAGTTTGCGGTGATTTGATGCAGTTGATATTCTGTGGGTTGTGAGGGTCGCCCGTCATTGATTGTTGGGTGTTGTTATTGATCGTTGTCCGATGAGGATGTCTGCGCTAAGCTGGAATTCTGTCACGCATAGGAATCAGAGGCCGATTCTTGAACATGAGCGTCGCCTCCTTCGTTACTTATAAGTTGCGGACCTTGGACACTTGATGTGTTGAATAAAACCTATGGTTGTTGCACAAATTTTTCCTCTTCTTGCAAAGATGTCCCGAACGTTACAACGATTAATGGGCAAATTTATCTGGCGAGTGCTCTACAAGGTTATGGCGGGCCAAGACGTCTGGCTTACTTCTTCGACGTACTATTTTAACGTGTCCTTGCGTCCACCAGTCACTTACAGTTAGCCTTTTTGCGTGCCTCTGTCCTATCGACTGAACCCCTGCAATAGCTGTTGGTGGTGTAAATAACAAATTAAGGGGGATGTAACCGAAAGTTTAAACATTTAGTTAAAAAATCATTACAGCCACATTTATTAACGTAAAAATCTAAAATTTTGCATGTGTAAAGAAAAAGAGCTGTGTTTTACCAGAAAAATATAATAAAATAGGCAAGATTAATATTTTTCCATAAATCTGAATTTTTAATTTTTTATTGTCTTTTTTATGAAAAGCCATAACTCAAATTCTAATCATGCAATTAATCTCAAAATTTTATTGTAGTGTCCTGAGGAGGTTATAAGACTACTGAAGTACAGTTATTAATTAATGGCATAAATTGTATCATTAACAGAGTTTTTAATTTTGCACATCCTAAATTACCTATTTTTTCTACATAGATTCATCTAACAACCAGAATGTAATTGCAGGATCTCGTATTTTTTAGTTCCAGGGAGATAGCAACACGTTGCGAACAGTTCATCGAAATTTTATAGCATTAGCGCATATACTTTTGAGAAAAGGCTTCTAATAAGGTAAAAAATATAAGACAGAGAAAATGAGGTTCCTAGATTTTATTCTCATACTTCTACATGTAACAAGCTTACCTGAATTTTGAAATCCTCCATACTGCTCTCATCCTGCAGGTTTCTCTTCTCTGCTCTTCGAATCTGCCTGGCCTGTATTTGCAGGTAAAACGATGATCTGTTAGCTTTCTTGATCCTGCTCTCGTCGATGGTGTAAAAAGCTTTTGTTGCTAACACACCAGGATCGATACTAACTCTCTTTAGCGCATCAATTCTGCCATTATTTCCGTTATTGTAAGATAAAACTGTATCACAGACACCTATTTTGAGTACTTCAAGTCCACATAATGTCATTTTTGAGCAAAATTAAATTACTGAGGCGTTCATTTGTATTTTGTGTCTTTCCTTGAAGACACTTCCTCGGGCCGATGATCTGAGCGTCTGGTCTCTTAGAAATTCACACACACACACTTCCTCAATAACCTTTATGTGGGCTTAATTTAATTTATAACAGGTTCTGGTAATGAGTGTTTATGTGAATACTTCTCATTTCTATTGCTGAACTTATACCAATTGTCTTTCGGACACAAATTGTGCTTTGGTGTTCGGTCACTGGATAGTTTTTGTGGAAAAGAACTGCTCACACCTCACGCCTCATGGCCTCTAAATTATGTGTGTTTTTCCTGATAGCTCTCCCATAAAATAGCTGAAGAGAATCATTTTCTTTCAGGGTAAGCCTGCCTTTTCCTCCTAGTGATTTTCCTTCTTTAAGTACTTCACCTTTCTTCTCTTTCAGCAAGCGACGAAGCCTACCACCAAACCTCTATTGGATGTGGCCAACACATTCCAACTTTTCTATTGTTGTATTGTACAGATTTTTATCTGTTACAACTTTGAAAGCAGAGGAGTCCCCATCACCAAGATATTTAATATATCTAACACCATACAGGTCCTCAGATATGGAGAACATACTCACAACTGCAGCAGCCTCCATGTTCCTACTTGAGCCGTTATAATTTTTAGATCATGCTACTGCATGCTTTTCTTGCCACAGTTTCTTACTGTCTTCATTGTTGGACATTTTCCTTGTTGCACACTGGTGGCTGTATTTAGACATATTTTCAACATCTAAAACTTTACTTGAGTCAATACCAATAACAGATGCAACTCCATACAGAGATGTGTGACCCCTTCTCATTCAGGTCCCATCTACAGACACACAAACAGGTAGAGCACTTACCCGCGAAAGGCATAGGTCCCGAGATCGAGTCTCGGTCCGGCACACAGTTTTAATCTGCTAGGAAGTTTCATATCAGCGCACACTACGCTGCAGAGTGAAAATCTCATTACACAAAGCGGTCATTAACATTTGTAGTGGAGTCACTGTCATGAATATCTACCACAGGATCTATTTCTTTTTGGTTTATTTCCACCAATTCTCTCACGGCTTTCTTCATAGAAACTTTCGCAGTATCGCAAACAGCATCAGACATTTCTTTGTTTACTTTTTCAAACCTTGCACAAGGTGGAGGCATGTTCAGAAAACCACACAATAAATTACCCCATTCCCTGCCCACTTCAAGGCATCTCAGAGCATATTCTAACGTACAATTGCTTTTACAGGTATTAATGTCAGTATTTTAGAGGAGGAAAATGAAAATTTATAGCCTCACTAATTACAAATTAGTTTAAAATCACAAGATATTCCCACTCTTCTTTCTTCACCAACAATCATGCATTCGGTATTTTAACAGGTAACACATGAACGTGTAAACTTTATAGCCTGGCAGAGAGGCTCTAAATCAGTAAGCCTGAATCCAAAGGAATCCATATCAACACCATTCACGCACCTGTACAATTCTCCTGTCCTAAGTAACGATGCTAAAGCTGAGAGCTTATGTTCTTCATTTTGAGATGCTTCCTCTTTTTAATTGGTAAACCGATTTTCATGAAACCTCCGTTTCCTAAACACAGTTTTTCCACCACCCAATATGCATAAATCTCGACTTCCACGTAAAGGTTTGCGAATTCAGTCTTCCAACTACTAACATGCGTTAGTAATGTCAAAACGTAAATAAACGACATGCAAGAAAGTTATCAGGCAAAGATATAGATGACAGCCAGAGATATAGATGTCAACCAAAGATATTGAAATAATGTAGCCTTCACACTGACAAAAATTCCACTAAAGCAAGAAATTTCCCAAATCTCGGAAAATGTGGGAGTGGCCGCTAGTGCAGAGTTGACCAGTTTAACAATTTAATGGCGTTTCTAAAGTTGCTAACACGATAAAATTCACTCACAACATTGATTTAACTGTGTAGGTCAAGAAAATAATATTTTTGAGCAATCGATTATTTGGACCAAAATCCAATACATCCCCCCTGAAGGCATATTAGGGAATTTTATATTGATGTCAGTTATTTGAGGGTTGATAATCTTTCCCAGTCGTATCATCCTGTAAAAATGTTATGACTCTGGGCGTTTCCAAATCGCGTTTCCTCTGTGAAGTCCTTGTTGCCAGAGACAGACTAGGAGGTTGTTTGGTCCAATGTCGGCCTACCTGCTTTTCCGATGTAAGTGCCATTTTCATGATCCCAAGTTTTTCATAACCTCGTTCCCAACAACGTTTGACTTTTTCGCATTGGCCTTAGTGCAACATACCAATGTTGTTTTTACCATAGAACGTAAGCAACACGTCACCGGCTGGCCGCCTGCAGACGCAGACGTTGGAGTTGGTTCCGCCATCAATTTGCTTTTCTTGCCAGAACGATGGAAGCGGCAACCTGCAGTGGGATTCTCCTGCGTCACGATTAAGTATTTTATCCCAGCACGAAGAACAATACCTGTATGTGGCTTGTCGGGCATAATGTTCATTACGTGGTGGGAAGCGAGTATGACCCGGAAACTTGCGCCTTTACCCATATATGCTTACAGCCCAATGGATGTGGCAAAGGATACCATGCTATCGTAAGATTTTGCGAAAATGCTGTATCACATTTTTAATCACCAAGACTGGGATGACGTGTAGAATCCCTTTTCTGTTCTGATGTTTCATTCCTGTTACTTTGAAGTTGGCATTTTTTTTTTAATTTGTGAAAGGTTCCTAGGTTACCAAACTGCTGGCGTCATCGGTCCCTAGGCTTACACACGACTTAAACTAACTTACGATAAGGACAACACATCACCACCCATGCCCGAGGAAGGACTCGAACCTCCCACGGAGGGAGCCACGCGAGCCGTGGCAAGGAGCCCCGGACCGCGCGGCTACTCCTCCCCTCCGCTTTCCCACTGCTGATTTGTGAAGAGACAAGGAACAAGGACAGTGGTACACCCGGAGGACACGTGCAGGGCACCCGCGAGCACGACCTGGTGTGCACTTCAATAATGGCTGAAGTAGTGCTGGAATCCTGCAGGGCTTTCCATAAATCCGTAAGAGTATTGCAAGGGATGCTAAACGATGTTCATGTCTGAGGAGTTTGGTGTCCAGCGGAAATGTTTAAATACATAAGAATGTTCCTGGGGCCACACTGTAGCAATTCTGGATGTTTGGGGTGTCGCATTGTCCTGCTTGAATTGCCCAAACCCGTCGGGATGCACAATGGTCATGAATGGATGCAGGTGATCAGACAGGATGCTTAAGTACGTGTCACCTGTCAGAGTCGTATCTAGACGTACCGGGGTCCTATATTACTCCAGCTGCACACGCCCCACGACATTACAGAGCCTGCACCAGCTTGAACAGTCCCCTGTTGACATGCAGGTCCATGGAATTATAAGGTTGTCTCCATACCGTACACGTCCATCCGCTCGATACAATTTGAAACGAGACTCGTCCGAGCAGACAACCTGTTTCCAGTCATCAACAGTCCAATGTCGGTATTGACGGGCCCGTGCGAGGCGATACGCTTTGTGTTCGTGTGGTCATCAAGGGTATCGTTGATGTTTCGTTTAATGGTTCGCACGTCGGCACTTGTTGATGACTCAGCAATTTGCGGAAGAGTTGCACTTCTGTCACGCTGAACGATTCTCTTCAGTCGTCGTTGGCCCCGTTCTTGCAGGATCTCCTTCTGCCCGCAGCGATGTCGGAGATGTGATGTTTTATCGGATTCCTGATATTCACGGTACACTCTTGAAGTGGTCGTACTGGAGAATCCCACTTCACCGCTGTCTCGGAGATGCTGTGCCCATAGCTCGTGCGTCAACTATACATCAGGCTCAAACTCGCTTAAATCTTGATAACCTGCCATTGTAGCAGCAGTAGCCGATCTAGCAAGTGCACCAGACATTAATAAACATTAAACAAAAAAGATGTGGTAAAGCGCTTGACTGCAAAGGAAGAGGTCTTGGTATCGAATGCAGGTCGGACCTTAGATTTTTGTCTGACTTTTGACTTTTAACCTAACTTTCATCTCTCGACGCTGTGAGGAGTTGTCATAAACAACACGTGGCTCGGATTCCACGTTAAACTTAAATTGGCTCCCTTTCTCCGTTTGGATGACTGGGATGGGTTAGGAACACGCAAGTCGCAGAAGTGGCGTGCAATTGAAAGAGAGATGTAGTGAAGACGGTAGGCAGTCAAATAAGCATAACCATAAGGCCTAGTAGGAGTTCCTGGGTAACTCAGTCGATAATGAATTTCAATTGACGAAAAGAGAAAATGAAGCAGACGCCTGAATGTAAGTTTCCAGAGTGCTGCCGAGTATGGAAATGAAACGTGGATGGTAAGCAGTTCAAACAAGAAGAGAAAGGATGCTTCTGAAGTGTAGTTCTGGAGACAAATGAAGAAGATTAGATGGGTTGATCGAATAACAGATTGGGAGACATTCGATTGAACTGCGGGAAAAAGCAAAAAACGTTAAAGGTACACTTTGACTACGAGCAGGGATGGACTGATACGACACTTCGAGAGGCATTAAGGAATTGTCAGTTTGGTAATGAGATCGCGCGCGCGCGCTTGTGTGTGTGTGTGTGTGTGTGTGTGTGTGTGTGTGTGTGTGTATGTGTGTGTGTGTGCGTGTGTGTGTTACGCTTGTAGATGCAGACCTTGGCTTGAATATAATTGGCCGTTTCAAATGGGTAGGTTGCTGTGGTTGTGCGTAAATGAAAACGATTGTTCAAGATAGACTGGCATGAAGAGTTGTATCAATTTAGTCTTCAAACAGAAGACCACAATGATCCAAATGAAGAATAGGTGGAAGTTTAAGAGAATCGACAGATATGATCTGTATGTGAGAAATGAGGTACCAAAGTTGTGAGGAATGATTAAATATGTTTAACGTTATCTGTAATATTGAATCCCACATTGGTTATTTAGTTAAAGGGGGAGAAATATACTTAAAAACAAAATGGCAGATATAGAGGTATAAAGATGGTGACTGCGCAGTAACCTTTGGTGACTGATGAAATAATGATGAATGAAAGAGGGAAATTTAAAAACAGGGGAAAACAGGAATGCAGGGATGTAAGGCTTTCACATTTTGAGATAAAAGAAAATCGATGGAAGCTAAATCGAAATGGTTGCAGGAAAAATGTAAAGAAGTAGAAAAAAGATCGCCAGAAGAACGGTTCTAGTATGCAGAAAACAATTTTAGGTGAAATTAAAAGCAAAAGACGTCAGAATTAGGAGAGACAAAAGAAGGGGAGAGCGGATGCGTAGAAGAAAGTACACTGTGGGCCTCTACGAGGAGGAAGAAGCCTTTACTGACGTGTTACAAAGAATGGGAATCAAATAGGGTGACATAGGGAATCGCGTATTACTTATAATTTGAAAGAGTGTCACAAATTATATCGGAAAGGTAACGTTTCTTTGGAATTAATACAGTAATTATATGAACTGGCAAAGAAATGGATATTCCCATCGGCGTAGAATATGGCACTCGAGACATACCGCGCAGAGTGGCCGTACGGTTTGAGGCGCCATGTCACGGATTGCGCGGCCGCTCTGTCAGATATCGGTGTGTGTGTTAGCATAAGTTACTTTAAGTAGTGTGTAAGTCTAGGGAGCGATGACCTTAGCAGTTTGGTCTCTTAGGAATTCACAGACATACACACATACCTTAAGATTCTCAGAAAAATACCATCCACACAGTTTCGAAGTTATCAAAGGCACATGACTGCAAGAAGTGTGAAACAATCACTTTAACAGTTCATGCATCCGAGTTGCTGATAAGAAACATATGCAGATGAATACCAAAGTAAAAATGATCAGGCGATCAATTTGACACTAGGAAAGGAAAAAGAAAGAAAGAGGCAGTTCTGACGTTATACTTGATAATGGATTCAAAACTTAAATAATGCCAGAATGAGATTTTCACTCTGCAGCGGAGTGTGCGCTGATGTGAAACTTCCTGGCAGATTAAAACTGTGTGCCCGACCGAGACTCGAACTCGGGACCTTTGCCTTTCGCGGGCAAGTGCTCTACCAACTGAGCTACCGAAGCACGACTCACGTCCGGTACTCACAGCTTTACTTCTGCCAGTACCTCGTCTCCTACCTTCCAAACTTTACAGAAGCTCTCCTGCGAACCTTGCAGAACTAGCACTCCAGAAAGAAAGGATATTGCGGAGACATGGCTTAGCCACAGCCTGGGGGATGTTTCCAGAATGAGATTTTCACTCTGCAGCGGAGTGTGCGCTGATGTGAAACTTCCTGGCAGATTAAAACTGTGTGCCCGACCGAGACTCGAACTCGGGACCTTTGCCTTTCGCGGGCAAGTGCTCTACCAACTGAGCTACCGAAGCACGAATGCCGGCCGCGGTGGCCGAGCGGTTCTATGAGCTTCAGTCCAGAACCACGCGACTGCTACGGTCGCAAGTTCGAATCCCGCCTCGGGAATGGATGTGTGTGATGTCCTTAGGTTAGTTAAGTTTAAGTAGTTCTAAGTTTTAGGGGACTGATGACCTTAGATTTTAAGTCCCATAGTGCTCAGAGCCATTTGAACTTAAAGAACATCAAGGAAACTTGGCAGGATATGTTGATCTAGATGAAGTTTTTGACAACGTTGAATGGAGTAAGGTATTCTTAATTCTTAGAAAAATAGAATAAGGTATTCTTAATTCTTAGAAAAATAGGTATCAGTTAAAGGGTAAATCAAGTAACACGCAGTACGTAATAGTAGCAAGAGGGGAAATGGGCGAAGTGCTCAGACGAAAAAGTGTGTAAATGAAACAGGTAATTTTTTTCCGCTTCCATGTGACCTGAACGTCGAAGCAGCAGTGGCGGAAATAGACAAAAAGTATCAGGAGTGGAGTTAAAATTCACGGTGAAAAGATACCAATGATGATGTTCAGTGAACGTGAGGGAGAATCATAGAAAACGGTCTGTTAAGCGCAGAAAATGGAAAGAGAGATAAAGTAACAACGGCGATAATATTGTGGAGTGGTCAAAACTGTTCTGGCGTAATCATAAGGGCCGGAACGAAGGCGAGAAACGCAGAACCAGAGAAGACGGTGCGCCGCGCCAGAAGCGGCCTCTGCAAGAAGTGAATACAAGCGCCGTCCCTGCCAGCCTCGGCCTGATATTAGTGCTGAGTATTCACGCCATAGCGGACAGTAGTGGACAGTATTGGACAGTATAGGCACAGTTGTAGACCGGCACTCGTAGATCAGTTGTCAGTGACGTGTGTCAACTTGCAGGAACATCGTGTATAGCAAGAACTTTACTGTCTGCGTGTCGCTTCTTCATTTGGAAACCTTAGTAAAGCTCCAAGTTAAGCATTGTTAAATCTGATTTATTGAAATGAAACTATTAACGTTATTTGCTTGAATTGTTGAATAGCATTCCGTGAACGCTGCACCGGTTAGGCACTCTTTACAAGACGAGTGGGCGAGACCCAACAAAGACGATATTAACAATAAACTAAACATCAAAATAGGAGCTCACTTACTAGATGGAGTGATAGAACTTTGATATTGTGCGAGTAAAATTATACATGGAGGACGTAGCAGGAAGGATGTAAGAAGCATATCACAGGCGAAGAGGACACTCGTTGGTGGAAGAATAGTATTAGTATTTAGAATAGGGCTTAATTTGATGAAGGAATTTGTGAGAATTTACTTTTTGAAGTGCAGCATTGGACTGGAGTAGATCACTTACAGTGGGAAAACTGAAAGGAGAGTTAGTAGAGTTTAAGATGTGACGTTGCAGAGGAATGCTGGCCATTAACTGCATACCAACGTTATTTTAGTTCTGAAGTTTTGCTCATCAATGTACAGGAGTGTCAGTTTGGTAGGATACGCTCAAGCTGTTTGTGGTGTAACAATATGTCTGCCACTATGCTTGTTTGTGTTGTAACGTAGTTTGCACAACGTATACATTGTAAGGGTAAAATTATGAAGAGAAAACCTATGCTTAGGCCTCTGAGAGCATAGCCAAAAGATTGTATATGCACTAGAAACTCTACAGTATGTTCATATATTCACATTACAAACTTTCAGCGCTTCCAGGAGGTACTGGATAGATAATACTTCGAATTGGAACCCATATCCTGAAACGTACCATTTCCGTGCTACAACCGTTTGTACACATGTTGGTAACGCACATACATTCCCCAGTGATTTATTAGGCTCGGCTCAGTGCAGCGCTTGTTTTACAATTCCACTCATTAATAACCAAAGAAACAAAGAGGAAACGCGATGCAGTTCGACCTCTTCCAATTATAGTGTGCACCGTCTCCCTGACAGTACTTATGGCCTTTCTCGAAGCCGCTACATAATTCTGGCGAAAAGGGTATGGGATAAAGTCGGACGTTGTGGATAACGATCTTGATAAAGGCGGCGAGCAACTCTTCCGTTACCATGAGCTTCGCCTTAAAGAAGTATCATTTCGACGTATTCTGCAAACGCGTACTCGACGATGTTGCTCTAAAACTCAGACGCGTGAATGAGATGTAGGACAGAGGTCAATGACATCACATAATCCGACGTATCCCCCCCCCTCCCCCCACCATGACTACCCGGTTGCATACCTACCTAGCAAACGTATTTTCATACGGCTGTAGCACGAAAACAGTATATTTCCGCAGATGGCTTCCTACCCAAATTACTTTGTATTCACTTTCCTCTACAAATCCTAGGAGTTTGTAACGCGAATTTCCGAACACTTTGCAGGAAAGAAATAATCGAAAAGGTTACATATATAATCTCTACGATACTTGCCACTTTGACGAATTCCATGTTTATGCACACCACACAATATTTCTGGTGCTGGGATGTAGACCAGAATGCACTGTGGGTCTCTTATTGACTGCTCACATGCTATTAACGTGCTAAGTCTATCTTGCCACAGTGGGATACATATATGTCAAAACTCAGAGAGAGAAGGAAGCTTTCAAACTGAAGCATATGATGTGTGATGAAAGTTAATGAGGTGGTGTAAGGAGATGAAACAGATCGCTTTCAGCCTAACGGCACCAAGAAATGGAAATGGTTCTGAAACTTAATTTTCTGCAGAGTTGGGGTGTCCTAACTGATGAGCAGGGTTAATTGTCAAATCTGCCGAAACTGGGCCGAGTATGTAATAACTATACTGAAATTATTTACTTGTATTTCCTTACGAAGATATGCGTAAAATTTTTTATAGCTATGGTTTAATTCTTCTATATTATGGATACGAGTGATCAGATGCCTAAGTTTTTTTAATGGGGCCCATAAATTTTTGTGTACAGCTCCCAGCTGATGATCAGCCAAATACAGAGACAGGAGCAGATGAAATATCACACATGACGTGCCTGGATCTACGGGGTATAGGCTGATATGTATGACAGTAAATTGAGAGAGTGCGTCCACCGGAAAGATACTGAGAATGGCGTTACTTGGATGACATGCAGACCAGTGATTAGAAGCCTGAACTGTAAAGCCGACCGCAAAATTTCACCTAGTAAATGCGTTCACTTACCAGGAGGATCGAATTTCAAATCAGTGTTTAGCTCTCAGCTGTTTTCCGTAGCTCCCCTAAATCACTTCAGGTGAATACTTTTTCCTGACGTATTTCTTTCAGCGTGAGAAGGATCGGTAAATGTATCAATAGTTAGCTTACTAAGTCCCTTCTGACTATTTAACGACTAAGATGTCGATGAGATCGTACTGTATAAATCGCTTTTCTTACATATTTGGAGTTGTCATCATAAAGTAAATCACTAACCGATGTTTTAAAACTTCGTCTCAGCTGATTGTGGGAGTTAGGTAACTAGATAATCGTCGATGCGATTTCTAATAAAATTATGTGGAATGGGTCAATTTACAGACCATGAACGAGTGTAGATGACTTTTTGCTCCCATGGCTGCATACTTGACATTTACAAAAAACACGAGCACATGCCCTTAAAATAAATGAAAATCTCACTGCTCGTATTCCAAATGAAGCCTGTGGACTTTACAACAATTATATATTCTACAGTGTTTAATTAAATATTCGTTCATGTGATGCTCAGAAAAAATTTAAGTTAGATACGAAATTTGCTTTACTTTCTGTCATACATTTTATGTAATTGGGAAAATGATCAAAAGTTATTTGGGCTGCATTGTAATTTTTTTTGAGAAACTGAAAACGATCTTATGGCATTGATGGCCGGGAATCCCCACCTGGGGAAGTTCGGCCGCTGGGTTATAAGCCTTTCAGTTTACATCACACTGGGCGACAAGCGTATCGATGATTATGAAATTTTGATGAGGACAACACAAAAACCAGTCCTCGAGCGGAGAAAACCTCCGACACAGCCGTGAATCAAACCCGGGCTCGTAGCAAGGCAGTCAGACACGCTGACCACTCAAGTAAGGGGACGGACCCTAAGCCACTGCCAGCTTTCAGTAATAAGCAATAACGGCAAATGTTTTCTTGCTTTGTTGCTGGTGACGGTAGTATTCTTCTCAAGTTACGTCCCGAGCTCCGAGTAAACAACAGCCACATCAAAACTCCACTACGAGTCTCGGCTAAGGATCTCCTGCGGCTTCCCGCCAAGATGCCTTGCCGCCCTAGTCCTGAGGCACGTGCGACGCTGCGCTTCCGCCAGCCGCTCCGATGGCACCGCCTCGAAGTATCCGCTGTGACTGCCCTCGAGCTCATCGCCTCATGCAAGCTTGCTGCTCACCAACTGATTACCAGCGAGCTTCCAGCCTCATAGGACCGTGTCGTTACCAGTGGACTGCCCACAAGTTCCCATCTTCGTGGGACTGTGTCGCTGTTAATCTTCCCTTGTGCTCAAGATGTTGTTGTCCTCAAGTTGCGTAGACGTCATTCTCTGAAGTCATATTTAGTTTGGTTGTTGTAATAAGCAGAAGTGATTTCAAAGAGTGCATTTCACTACGTCCTGCCACACCACTGAGCGAAGGATGCTTGACTAGATTATTTTTAAATTAACGGAAATGCAATTAGCAGGGTCCACAACTAAAAACGTATTGTTCCTAGGCAGTCACAAGTATTTCCAATTTCTAGAAAGACAACACCGTCCAGCCAACCATTTTATTTTACTGAATAAGTGATTTAGACTCTTTTTATATCCACTTCTTCGCATTCGGGAGGACGACGGTTCAATCCCGCGTCCGGCCATCCTGATTTAGGTTTTCCGTGATTTTCCTAAATTGCTCCAGGCAAATGCCGGGATGGTTCCTTTCAAAGGGCACGGCCGACTTCCTTCCCCGTCCTTCCCTAATCTGATGAGACCGATGACCTCGCTGTCTGGTCTCCTTCCCCAAAACAACCAACCAACCAACCAACATCCACTTCTGTTAATTACATAAAAGGGGATACAATAGCACAACGTTAGTCGTAAATTGAAATAAAAATGCATACTATATCAGTATGCAAAATTAAACATCAAATAAATCATACTGAATTACTGCGAAGTACGGATATTCAAGTGACAAAGATACAGTTAAAAAAAACTGAAATTATGAAAACTGAAGCACGAAGGACATTAGGCAGATCTTGCCACGAGGTTGACAAGGTAGAGAACGCCGTCAAACGAAAATCTGTCCACACTCATTAAGGTGGTAGGACGTCAAACAGGCCGACTTGGCGCAGGAGAGGCACCGCAGGACATTTTAATTTCCACTGTCTATACTTTTACAAATAAATTCATAAAACTTTGTCAACATGACCAGGAAGGATTCAGGATTCACGCTCGTAGCAGTGGAAGTTGTAAAATATATTTTTTTACATGTGAAGTGTCATCATTTTTTCACTTACTGATATTTACATTTGTTGCTATAGGTACATTTTTCATGATAAGTAAGAGAGATTCATTGATGAATTTTGCACAGTATACAAACCATACTTACAAGTGTATGAAACTCAAGAATTTTCCAAATCTATTAAAACTGTGGTAAAAATGGAGATAATTAACCATAAAATTTGAGTTTTTTCTAAACATGAAGTTTAATATATAACAGCTCATACATGTTTTAATAAATTAAATAGAGATTCATACACCTGTAAGTATGGTTTGTATGCTGTGCGAAATTAATCGAGGAATCTCTCTTACTTATGAAGAAAAGTGTACCTATAACAACAAATGCAGCCAATAGTAAGTGAAAAAAGATGAAATTTCACTCCTAAATAAATGTCTTTTGTTATATTTTTAAACTTCCACTTCTATCAGTGTGAATCCTGAATCCTTCCTCGTCATGCTGACAAAGTTTTATGAAATTTTTAGTAGAAGTATAGACAGTGGGAATTAAAATCTCATGTGGTTCCTCTCCTGCCCGAAGTCGGCCCGTTTGACGTCCTACCCCCCCCCCCCCCCCCCTTAATGGGACTGTCTGTAGTGAGAACCGATGCGATGCCATCATGCTGAGGAAAAACAAGCTTCAACAAGCTTCATTTTTGGGGGGGGGGGGTGAACATGCTCGCACAGGATAGATGTATACTTTGGAAATATTATGCCTTTCGGAGTGACGAGATCACCCAGCGAACCCCACGAAAACATTTCTCATACCATATAGCTTCATCCTCCGACCTGGAGTGTTCTCTTTCAGACTTTTCATACCGTACACGCCAACGGCCATCTGTCTAGTGGAGAATAAAAAAAATGATTGATCTGAAAAGACAAAATGTCGCCACTCAGTGGGCATCAGGTTGCGATATTGGCGTGTAATTCCAGCCTTCGTTCGCGATGAACAGGAGTCAGGACGCGTATTTCCTATTAAGTACTTAATAGGAAATACCAACCACCAGAACTGTTTATAACCTATAGGCACAATGACAAAAATTTAAATAAAATAGCTAACATATGTACATATTCCAGGCCACTGATGATGCCTTGCAGAAAATAAAGGCGAAACGCGTATGGCACTAAAACTGTGTTTTATTCAGTTGCTGTCAGACGGTCCATAAGTACAAATTATTAATATACCGTAATATTACACGCAACTGAGGAAGACAGGACTATAAAAGTTGAAGATGTCAATATAACTAATATGTCCTCTTTCTTTGCCACTATGTCGTTTGATTTACTGATAAAATGTGCCGAATTCTTAATATAAGAATCTGATCGGTCCACATACAGTCGTAATAATGTTGTCAAGAACTAGGTGGGCGAAGCAATAGCACTCACTATACGTCTTAATGGAATCTATAAAGTCTTGGTGGTGACGCAGCTCAGTTGAACAGGCTTTCCTCTAAGGAACCGTTATCTACACCAGGATTCGAGCCACCATCCAGAACAAAAGCGAGGCATCATAAAAATGTTGGCGGATAGATCAAGGAAAATCTGCGAACCAGAGCTAATGGACGCAGAGTTAAAATCTCACCGGAGGTTTTTTCACGAATGCTTATTCGTTCGAGAGGTGAAAAGAGCGTTAAGACCACCGAGTAGGAATAATAACGGTGCTCAGTCGCAGGTGAACTCGGAAGTTTTCCTGCTTTTCATTAATGACGTTACTGACCGTATTGGGGAATCTTGAAAAAGCGGATCATCGCATTAGCCTACAATCCCACGCAGAAGATACAAGATCGTCCAAAAATCGGCCAAGGATGCTCGCCAGCCGTTGTAAAAAGGAATTACTAGCATTTCGTGTACTCCAGGGGAGGTCTGCGCGGGTGCTACAAAAAGAACAGTCTACATATGACTAGAAGAGCACAAGGGCAATTGCAGAATGTGGAATACTGACAGATCGGCTATTACGGAACATGCTTTGCAGCCAGGTGACCGTCACATTCATTTTGATGAGACTCAAGTACAGGGATCCACAAGCGGATACCACGAAGGCTATAAAGAGAGGCGGCAGAGATTGTAAAACATCGCAGGAATTTCAGTAGGGAGGAGGAGGGCGTGAAATTGAATGACATCTGGATTCTGGTGCTGAGGAAGATGTGTACCGGTCGTCCACCGTGACGTGATAACGACAGCGGGGGACTACAGTCGACAGTGGCTAATAGCGCTCGCGCATTCAAAACTTGTGACGTCACTTCACTGCGCGGAAGCACGCGAGAGCGGAATTTTGCTGCAGTGAGTAGGGAGCCAAGGCGTGAATGGGACGTGGCAAGAAGCTACGATCCCTCTTGAAAATGTCCTCCGCAGATGGAGGCGAAACGGTGGATTTTAAGATGGAATTCATTCGACAACGTCACACTAGCCCGGATCAGTTTATTACTTGTGATAGTTCCGGCCGTGAAAGTTTACATTTTACAGTCACACAGAACACACAGCATATAGGCATATTGACGTTTACGGGTCCGCGACATAAACTATTATAGCTTTCGCGTAGAATGTCATGGTAAATAATGCAATAGCCATTCTATGAAAATTAGTTTTACCCATTCAAAATCAATGTTTGTCTAGTTATTTTGATGTAATATACAAGGGCCAATTTAAGGATAACTAGAGAGATGAAGAAAAGTAATTAAACTGTTTATTATTTCAAGAGTAATCGCCACAACTGTTAATACTTTTATGCCATTGTGAGAAAATACAGTCAGTGCTCTTATGCAAAAATATTTGCGGTTACGAGGGAACCATGACTGTACCCAGCTGTGTGTCTCTTTCCGACAGCCACAAGTGTCTTTCTTCAGGGCTCCAAAACTACGGAAATCGCATGGGGAGAGATCAGGACTTAATTGAGGATGTGTGATTGCTTTTAGCAAAACTTCTACAGCGTACTCGAAACAAACTCGGCAACATGTGACCACTCATGCGATTTACATATTTTTGGAGCCTGGGTACAATCATCATTGCGGAGGCAACCTAAAAATTTTTACATGGAGGCACTGACCGTCTCGTCTCCCAGTAAGGTAGAGATATTGACGGTTATGGCGACTACTTTTGAAATTACAGTTCACTTACTTTTTACCAAGTGTCTAGTTTTGATCTGACTGGCCTTTGTATTTCAGACTCCTCCAGCACATGTAGTTCTGCCCATTTTCGGCTTTGTGGAGGATCCGCACGTTTGTATCCATGTCCGGGACTCTACGATGGTTTGATGATATATGTGTGCCCTGTACGGTTATTTCATAATATGGCAAATTTATTTCATTGCGGCTAGATGTCCTTTCTGTTGCATATGTAGTCCGGTCATCAGTTGACACATGGGATGGAAAACGTTTGCGCCGCCTGTCTGTGGGTCTTGTTAAGTGTCCTGCGTCTGTTGCCGTATTTTGACTGTTTGTGTATCGTGTTTCTGGGGCGATGAACAGTGACCAGTTCATAATTTTCTTGAACGAGCGTAGAGGGCTACACTGAGGCTGGCAGATGTACCAGATCAACGGCCGCGGGCTCAGGCTGAGAGTGTCTCACCTCGCAAGACAGCACGCTGCGTATTAAGATGTACGTGCCAGCCTCAGAGAATCATCGATTAATTCTTTGAAAAATCATTTTAAAAATAAAACCGTTTCATTTGTAAGTACCTTGTTCGGTCTAACGCACTGCTTTCCGGGCGAGGAGGAGCGCCTGGTCCCCGGTATGAATCCGCCCGGTGGACTTGTATCAAGGTCCGGTGAGCCGGCCAGTCCCTGGGCGGTTTTTAGGCGGTTTTCCATCTGGCACGTACGGGTCCACCACCATTACTCTACCACGCAAACATGGGGGTTACACTCGTCTGGTGTGAGATGTTCCCTGGGGAGGGGTGGGGGGGTGGGAGGAAGGGGGGGGGGGTCCGCCGGGGACCAAACCGCACAATAACACTGGGTTCGGTGTGGGGCGGCGAAGGGGTGAAGGGGACTGCGGTAGTCGTCGTGGGGTTTTGGACCACTGCGGCTGCGGCGGGGACGGAGCCTTTCCGTCGTTTCTAGGTGCCCGGTTGACATACAATACAATACAAGTACCGTATTTATAAGTATGACTGGTTTCGCAGCAATTTATCTGCGTCATCAGGTGCAATAAAATAAAATAAAAAATTCTGATCACAATATAAGATGGTATGACCCAGAGTTCACAGTCAGCTCTTGTGGTGGTATCAGAGGAGCGTTCTAGCGTTCTATGTCGTTTATGCTGTTTTATAACTGACATCCGCTTATACATAAAGTAAATAAGACTGAAGCAGTTTTATCTTCAAAATGATGTATCCAGGCTTTGGGTGCGCTACTAAGTCTTCTTTGAAAAATACTGTTAACAGTTTCTTCTGTCACTTACATCCTAACCAGATTAACTGTAGCTTTCATGTCAGCCACCAAATGTATAGATTGTTCTTGATGTGTTTTAAGTAGGTCATTCAAACATCTGAGTCGAACGAAAACTGAACGCTGATGTGTTCCAGAATTTCGCCCCAGTGAACAGAAGTTTCTCCTCTTCCAGAACGACTAAAGATACGTTTTTGCTTTTTTCGTTAAATATCGAAAAGTTCTTTCCAAAGCAAACGAGCAACGATTACGTTACTGTGAACCATACCCGAGACCAGATCATCTGTCACCTCCCCCCCCCCCCCCCCAAATTCTCTCTGGGATCTGGCAAGCCTTAAAGTTAGTATCCCACGCTCTCTCCCTCTCTCTCTCTCTCTCTCTCTCTCTCCAGACTGCGAGGTCTGCCGTAAGACGGCTCACAACATCTGTTCTTAGTTTTAATAAAGAAGTTTAATGTGCGCAGGCAGGATTTATTACGGCCTCGTCGGCTTGACGCGAGTCCCTCATAAAGCTCCCTGGAGCAGCCAGCCAGCGGCCCAGGCGGCGTGGCGTAGCGTCTGTCTGGCCCCTGGCTCTGCCTCTGCCTCTACCTCTGCTCCCCTTAATTCCAATATAGCGCCCGCCGTGACAACGCCGCCTCCTCTTCCACGCCACGCTGGCTTGCCCCCATTCCGTCGTCGTCAGTCCTCGGCGCTGTCCGAATTCCGGACAGTCTGAAAAACTCCTCGCCTTAACTAGCTCACACCGCCCTGTATGCGGATGGGAGAGGCGTTGGCGACGAGTCCAGATGCACAGAGCTGTGCGGTTTTCCGATTTCGGTGCTTAGAAATTCCCCTACGTTCGTGTACCTCATCCCTATAACAGATCTTCTCCCCTACATTGGTTTCACCGTCTGCTGCTGTTACTGTTTTGCAGATCTGCTGTGAAACTACTGTTAACAAATGTACAGCATGGCTGAGATAAAGACCGAACACCTTGTGTTAACATACAGGATCTATCATACTTGAGACCGAAAAATGACTTGTGTGGGGGTACACTATAATAGAAGCAAAACATTCCTGTAAACATGCGTACGAAAATCAGCTATTTGATAAATATTAGGTTGGTCCTTAAGTTCGCAGAGTGTTTGTCTGCATGTTGGTATTTCGCTTGCTGTGGGTTCATGTATCGATTGCCATTTCTTATTTGTAGTTCACTGTTACTATTTGAGTCATTTTGTCATTTACAGACAGTTAGCGGAACTGCGTACGCTATAAAATAGTGTCAAGTGTAGAAATCGGAACATTTCCAACGCATTCTTCGGACAGAGCACCCCAATGAAATGGTTTCCTCATTTTAATGGTCGTTTTGACGTTAGTGACTCTCCAGGTTTAGCAAGACCTTTGGGCTTTGATGAAGATCGTTTAAACGTATCAAACCACAACGATCCAAGTCAGTGGAGTCGATAACTGGCAGATCTGACAAACTGTGATCATGCCCCCATCGTGAGCCATTTGCATTCGGTTAGGAACTTTCAAAAAAAGGGGTGTATGGGTACCGCGGGCTCCAAGTCAGAATCACATCAGCGGATTGACATATGTCAATCTCTGCTTCCTTATCATCAGCTGGCTCGTGAACAACATGGACCATTTTCATCCCCAACCCTTATCGTTAATGGTGATGGGAAATGATGTCTTCATGTTAAAATAAGGAAAAGAAAGCAATGGATGAGCCCAAAGAAAGCAACAAAGAACTGCAATCATCCACAAAAGATAATGTTATGCATCTGGTCGAACGACGACTGTGTGGTGCACTACGAATTGCTTCCCCAAAGTGTAACCATCATTGCTGGCATATATTGACAACAACTGCGATGTCCTGCAGACGCAATCTAAGAACAACGACCAGAAAGTCTCTGTGTAGCGATACTGCACCACGGTAACGCCCACCGGCATTCTCCAAGGCTAACAAAGAACGCTGTACAGGAGTTGGGTTGAGAAGTGATTCTGCTCTCACATTATTCGCCTAATCTTGCGCCTTCAGAATTGGGAAACCAGCCACGTGTTTGCTATAATGAGACCCTTAACTGATATGCAAGCCAGGAGGAAGAATCACGATGTTAGGCAAATCACACTCAAGTGGAATTATTGAATCGAAATAAGGTATGCAATGCAGTCTTATAATGGCCATGATAATAATCTTATGTAGGATGGATATCCTATCAAATAATTTATTAATTATATTAACTGAACAAATTCCCCTCCAAAAATTCCCAGTGATCGGATGTCCCCCCACCCCCTGCTATTGTAAGTGGTGAGCCCAAAACTTCCCGCTCGTCTCATATGTGACATGGACAGAATTATGATACGCAAGCACTCTGTTCTATATCATGTACATGCTCGCTGACACCATCCCCTTACCTACCCTGCATGAGAGTGTATACTATAGTCAAATGACAGTAATTACCACGTACGTAAATTCAGATTTTAGAAATGTAAGATTGGTGAGTGTGACTGCTTAACACGTAAATGTCGTCCTAAAACTTTACAATTACATTTATTTTCCTTAAAGAGAACACAAAAATTATCATCAATTTGAGCAAGAAACAGTGGTGTATCTTAACATAAATCAAATATGTAAGTAGTCCTCACTTAATAGAGGAGAACCTAGTACAAACGACACTGCATGGGATCTAGCGTGCTTCTCTACTACGAGAAGGGGAGCAAAGAGAACTCGTGAAATATGTAATACTAAACTGAGTAATCGGTTGCAGTACCATGATATTACCTAAGGAAGAATAGTGGTTCTACAGATTCTACCGCTGAGAAACCTCAGTTCGAATTCCGGGCGGCTGAAAATTCAACTTAAATCCTACAGGCCGCTTTTTTTTTTTGTCATCAGTCTACTGACTGGTTTGATGCGGCCCACCACGAATTCCTTTCCTGTGCTAACCTCTTCATCTCAGAGAGTAGCACTTGCAACCTACGTCCTCAATTATTTGCTTGACGTATTCCAATCTCTGTCTTCCTCTACAGTTTTTGCCCTCTACAGCTCCCTCTAGTACCATGGAAGTCATTCCCTCATGTCTTAGCAGATGTCCTATCATCCTGTCCCTTCTCCTTATCAGTGTTTTCCACATATTCCTTTCCTCTCCGATTCTGCGTAGAACCTCCTCATTCCTTACCTTATCAGTCCACCTAATTTTCAACATTCTTCTATAGCACCACATCTCAAATGTTTCGATTCTCTTCAGTTCCGGGTTTCCCACAGTCCATGTTTCACTAAAATACAATGCTGTACTCCAGACGTACATCCTCAGAAATTTCTTCCTCAAATTAAGGACGGTATTTGATATTAGTAGACTTCTCTTGGCCAGAAATGCCTTTTTTGCCATAGCGAGTCTGCTTTTGATGTCCTCCTTGCTCCGTGCGTCATTGGTTATTTTACTGCCTACGTAGCAGAATTCCTTAACTTCATTGACTTCGTGACTATCAATCCTGATGTTAAGTTTCTCGCTGTTCTCATTTCTACTACTTCTCATTACCTTCGTCTTTCTCCGATTTACTCTCAAACCATACTGTGTACTCATTAGACTGTTCATTCCGTTCAGCAGATCATTTAATTCTTCTTCACTTTCACTCAGGATAGCAATGTCATCAGCGAATCGTATCATTGATATCCTTTCACCTTGTATTTTAATTCCACTCCTGAACCTTTCTTTTATTTCCATCATTACTTCCTCGATGTACAGATTGAAGAGTAGGGGCGAAAGGCTACAGCCTCGTCTTACACCCTTCTTAATATGAGCACTTCGTTCTTGATCGTCCACTCTTATTATTCCCTCTTGGTTGTTGTACATATTGTATATGACCCGTCTCTCCCTATAGCTTACCCCTACTTTTTTCAGAATCTCGAACAGCTTGCACCATTTTATATTGTCGAACGCTTTTTACAGGTCGACAAATCCTATGAAAGTGTCTTGATTTTCCTTTAGCCTTGCTTCCATTATTAGCCGTAACGTCAGAGTTGCCTCTCTCGTCCCTTTACTTTTCCTAAAGCCAAACTGATCATCACGTAGCGCATTCTCAATTTTCTTTTCCATTCTTCTGTATATTATTCTTGTAAGCAGCTTCCGATGCATGAGGTGTTCAGCTGATTGTGCGATAATTCTCGCACTTGTCAGCTCTTGCCGTCTTCGGAATTGTGTGGATGATGCTTTTCCGAAAGTCAGATGGTATATCGCCAGACTCATATATTCTACACACCAACGTGAATAGTCTTTTTGTTGCCACTTGCCCCAATGATTTTAGAAATTCTGATGGAATGTTATCTATCCCTTCTGCCTTATTTGACCGTAAGTCCTCCAAAGCTCTTTCAAATTCCGATTCTAATACTGGATCCCCTATCTCTTCTAAATCGACTCCTGTTTCTTCTTCTATCACATCAGACAAATCTTCAGCCTCATAGAGGCTTTCAATGTATTCTTTCCACCTATCTGCTCTCTCCTCTGCATTTAACAGTGGAATTCCCGTTGCACTCTTAATGTTGCCACCGTTGCTTTTAATGTCACCAAAGGTTGTTTTGACTTTCCTGTATGCTGAGTCTGTCCTTCCGACAACCATATCTTTTTCGATGTCTTCACATTTTTCCTGCAGCCATTTCGTCTTAGCTTCCCTGCACTTCCTATTTATTTCATTCCTCAGCGACTTGTATTTCTGTATTCCTGATTTTCCCGGAACATGTTTGTACTTCCTCGTTCCATCAATCAACTGAAGTATTTCTTCTTTTACCCATGGTTTCTTCGCAGCTACCTTCTTTGTACCTATGTTTTCCTTCCGAACTTCTGTGATGGCCCTTTTTAGAGATGTCCATTCCTCTTCAACTGTACTGCCTACTGCGCTAGTCCTTATTGCTGTATCTATAGCGTTAGAGAACTTCAAACGTAACTCGTCATTCCTTAGTACTTCCGTATCCCACTTCTTTGCGTATTGATTCTTCCTGACTAATGTCTTGAACTTCAGCCTACTCTTCAGCACTACTATATTGTGATCTGAGTCTATATCTCCTCCTGGGTACGCCTTACAATCCAGTATCTGATTTCGGAATCTCTGTCTGACCATGATGTAATCTAATTGAAATCTTCCCGTATCTCCCGGCCTTTTCCAAGTATACCTCCTCCTCTTGTGATTCTTGAACAGGGTATTCGCTATTACTAGCTGAAACGTGTTACAGAACTCAATTAGTCTTTCTCCTCTTTCATTCCTTGTCCCAATTCCATATTTTCCTGTAACCTTTTCTTCTACTCCTTCCCCTACAACTGCATTCCAGTCGCCCATGACTACAGGCCGCCCATGACTACAGGCCGCAGCTGCGTATATTACCGACAGTACGGTGCAAGACGGTGTGCTGATAATCGCTACCATTCGTGGTCAGCTGCTGTAAGGAGATGGGCTCCGCCTTGGAGATCGATTTAAGCGTGAAGGCGAGGAAAACTGTCTGTCCGGGTAGCTGGACAGGTGAAATTGCGAAAGAAATTACTCTGCAGCTAGGAATGCAAAGTACGTGATCGACTCTTGCAGTGGCCAGGAACCAAGTCACAAATTCTCTTCCGTTCCGTGTCCAGAGAGCGACCGCTCTGCTTGTGAAAGAACTCGGCCAGTCGTCGCCAATACACAAAGCTTGCTCCAATTATGGTCTTACACAAAATTCGACTGTACTCCCATTATCTTTCTCTGTAAACCTAGGCACCAGTACCATTCTTTCGCCGGCCGCGGTGGTCTAGCGGTTCTGGCGCTGCAGTCCGGAACCGCGGGACTGCTACGGTCGCAGGTTCGAATCCTGCCTCGGGCATGGGTGTGTGTGATGTCCTTAGGTTAGTTCGGTTTAAGTAGTTCTAAGTTCTAGGGGACTTATGACATAAGATGTTGAGTCCCATAGTGCTCAGAGCCATTTGAACCATTCTTTCCCGCCAATTCCCGATAGTCACTGAAAACTTGTGCTGACGTAACATTCGAGCAGTCTATTACAGCCTCCGCAAGACTTTTATGCGGAACACTTTCTGCAACGGACTCCAACAGAATACGATAACTGGGGCGCGAGATGTGGCGCCACTGTGTCGGCTATCCCGTGGAGCTCTGTGACCATTTCTATTAAATCTCCGACACAATAGCACAACTGTGGCACTGAGCTGGTGTGTGCCTGCCCCAATCATGAAAACTACTCCCAGCTATTGTGAAAATAGCAAACGGCCGCGGCTCTGGCCCCTGAGACCCGACAATGAGAGAGAAAGCTGCCGGCCATGGGTCAGGACTCCGTTCGCAATTCCCAGTGATCGGATGTCCCCCCACCCCCTGCTATTGTGTGTGGTGAGCCCAAAAGATCCCGCTCGTCTCATACGTGAAATGGACAGAATTATGATACGCATGCATCCTGTTCTAGATCATGCACATGCTGGTTGACACCATCCCCTTACGTACTTTACATGAGAGTGTATACTGTAGTGAAATGACAGTAATTTCCTCATACGTAAATTCAGATTTTAGAAATGTAAGATTGGCTGGTTTGATGGCTCTTAACAAGTGTATGAAGAAAGACATGTTGTATTCTCCGCCGCCACCCCCCCCCCCCAGACCAACACGCACACACACACACACACACACACACACACACACACACAAACACATACACACACACACACACAAACACATACACACACACACACACACACACACACACACACAGCCGGCCGCAGTGACCGAGCGGTTCTAGGCGTTTCAGTGTGGAACCGCGCGACCGCTACTGTCGCAGGTTCGAATCCTACCTCGGGCATGGATGTGTGTGATGTCCTTAGGTTAGTTAGGTTTAAGTAGTTCTAAGGTCTAGGGGACTGATGACCTCAGATGTGAAGTACCATAGTGATCAGAGCCATTTGAACCATTTTTGATCACACACACATTGACACTAGTGCCTCACTTCAGAAATGTGGCACAACGTCAAAATAAAATCGCACCTTACCCCTACGTTTCAGAACATCCTTGAAGGAACCGAAGGGTCGAATAAAGAAACAGAGGCTAAGAACTGACAATCCTCTACCATTTCATGAAAATTAAGGCGGGAAACACGGAGACATACTCTGGGCCACCACACATATTCACTCATTTTTTACCGACATTCAAAGAACTGAACACCAGGCTGCTGCCCAGGGTATTTCAAATGAGTGTGCCAGATTCGACTTAAGTCATCGTAATAACTGTGCACAAATAAAAACTTACGACAATCAAAATCAAGTTACCTTCCATTAGGAAAGTGGGTGCACTCAGCGACTGTTATGTGATTTATAAATTATACAGCGCAGCAATCAGTCGTCCTTCTTTTCTGCTGGTTTTATTTAGCAAATCCAGATTTCGGCTAGTGCCTAGCCATTATCAATGTACTATTACCTGATCTCGATTCATGTTAGTTCCCTGTTGTTCTGGAGTCAGACACAGTTCTTTGAATACTACTGAAATGTTCAAAGAACTGTGTTTTTTTTCCAGGAGGTGAATGAAATTTTTTGTGAACATACTTGGAACATTTAGCTATGCATTGAGTCTACTCAATGTAGCCTCCATCAGTTGTGACGCATCTTGGTCAACGTTCTTTCCATGATGCAAATTCACTTTGGTAAAATTCTGGCGATTGACTTTTACACCGTCGCTTGACACAGGAAATAAGGTCTTTCTCACTATCCTATGTTTTACAGTTCAGGTGGGCCTTCAAACGACGAGAGAGGTAAAAATCAGACGGAGCCAAGTCTGGCGTATAGGGAGGATGAGGAACAGTTTTCCAACCCATTTTCCTGATTTCCTCCTGTGTCATAAGGGCTGTATGGGGTTTGGCATTGTCATGGCGTAGTATGATAAGCTGACGATGAAGCTGTGGTCTGTGGGTCTTGATGGCACGTCGCAGTTTGTCCAGTCACAAACAGTAACAGCCCCGGTTAATTGTGGAGCCAGGTTCCAAAAAGTCAATGAAAATGACACCACACTGCTCCCAGAAGAAGGAAGCCATCACCTTTCGGCCTGTTGCTCGTGAAAGTCTTGGTTTCTTCTTACGAGGGGAACCCGGATGACGCCACTCCATGGATTGGATTTTGCTCTCAGGTTCGGACAAAAACCATCATGTTTCATCCTGGGTAATGACGCTGTCAAAACACTCTTTCCACTCTTCATTAAAGGTCTTCATCAGACCTCGCACACTTTCTTCCTCATCGTTTTCATTCTCTTGTCAATAATCTTGGCACCCAACGTGCACAAATTTTTCTGTACCCTAGTGACTGTATCAGTGATACCACACTACCCAATGACAAACGAGTCATTTTAGCAAGCTGTCGTGTCATCAAACATCTGCCATTTTGGATGATTTGATCAATGGTCTCCTTATTCACATCATTCACTGCCGCCGATGGTCTACCGCATTGTGGATTGTCCAGTAGAGAGAAACCCCCTTCTTTAAATCTCTGAAACCACCATTCGATACTGCTGCGATCCACTGTGTCCTCCTCATAAACAGGGAGCAACTTCCTGTGAACCGATGTGAAAAAGTTATCGCCGGTCTTGAAGAGGAACTCCATCACCGACCGTTGTCACAACCTGACATCCACTTCACGGTCCATTATTGCTCACCTGTAATTAAAAGAAAATTCTTTTATATACCTACTTACAGCTAAATGTTCCAAGTATCTTCACAAAAAATTTCATTCTCCTCCTGCAAAAAGTTAAAAACTTAGAGATGACTGTGCAAAACGTTTTGAACGCTATTTGTATAACAATCATATAATAATAACAGCGAAGAAGATCATATTAATAAAAACATTGACCATCAGTGTATTTCATAGAGAATACGCACAAAGAAAAATCGTTTAAACACTACATGAATAAACCAATGCTAAGTTTACCAAATGGGAACGATCAAAACACAGTGTTCATTAAATAATCTGTAAACTCTCTGTAATTGAGTACAAATTACGAATATGAGTAAGCTGAACGTATCCAGAGCAGAATTGTATTTATGTATCAAAATATAGAAGTGTTTATCAGCAAAAAGTGGTGAACTGAATTTGTCCCCACCACATTCGCCTTATAGACATACACTCCTGGAAATGGAAAAAAGAACACATTGACACCGGTGTGTCAGACCCACCATACTTGCTCCGGACACTGCGAGAGGGCTGTACAGGCAATGATCACACGCACGGCACAGCGGACACACCAGGAACCGCGGTGTTGGCCGTCGAATGGGGCTAGCTGCGCAGCATTTGTGCACCGCCGCCGTCAGTGTCAGCCAGTTTGCCGTGGCATACGGAGCTCCATCGCGGTCTTTAACACTGGTAGCATGCCGCGACAGCGTGGACGTGAACCGTATGTGCAGTTGACGGACTTTGAGCGAGGGCGTATAGTGGGCATGCGGGAGGCCGGGTGGACGTACCGCCGAATTGCTCAACACGTGGGGCGTGAGGTCTCCACAGTACATCGATGTTGTCGCCAGTGGTCGGCGGAAGGTGCACGTGCCCGTCGACCTGGGACCGGACCGCAGCAACGCACGGATGCACGCCAAGACCGTAGGATCCTACGCAGTGCCGTAGGGGACCGCACCGCCACTTCCCAGCAAATTAGGGACACTGTTGCTCCTGGGGTATCGGCGAGGACCATTCGCAACCGTCGCCATGAAGCTGGGCTACGGTCCCGCACACCGTTAGGCCGTCTTCCGCTCACGCCCCAACATCGTGCAGCCCGCCTCCAGTGGTGTCGCGACAGGCGTGAATGGAGGGACGAATGGAGACGTGTCGTCTTCAGCGATGAGAGTCGCTTCTGCCTTGGTGCCAATGATGGTCGTATGCGTGTTTGGCGCCGTGCAGGTGAGCGCCACAATCAGGACTGCATACGACCGAGGCACACAGGGCCAACACCCGGCATCATGGTGTGGGGAGCGATCTCCTACACTGGCCGTACACCACTGGTGATCGTCGAGGGGACACTCAATAGTGCACGGTACATCCAAACCGTCATCGAACCCATCGTTCTATCATTCCTAGACCGGCAAGGGAACTTGTTGTTCAAACAGGACAATGCACGTCCGCATGTATCCCGTGCCACCCAACGTGCTCTAGAAGGTGTAAGTCAACTACCCCGGCCAGCAAGATCTCCGGATCTGTCCCCCATTGAGCATGTTTGGGACTGGATGAAGCGTCGTCTCACGCGGTCTGCACGTCCAGCACGAACGCTGGTCCAACTGAGGCGCCAGGTGGAAATGGCATGGCAAGCCGTTCCACAGGACTACATCCAGCATCTCTACGATCGTCTCCATGGGAGAATAGCAGCCTGCATTGCTGCGAAAGGTGGATATACACTGTACTAGTGCCGACATTGTGAATGCTCTGTTGCCTGTGTCTATGTGCCTGTGGTTCTGTCAGTGTGATCATGTGATGTATCTGACCCCAGGAATGTGTCAATAAAGTTTCCCCTTCTTGGGATGATGAATTCACGGTGTTCTTATTTCAATTTCCAGGAGTGTATTAATCATATACAAACAGAAAGAGACAAAATGCACGTGAAGAGTGTCTTGTTGCAATGAGAAAAATGCTGAGTTGATATACAATAAAAATTAGCATTTAGAGTTTGTATAAATGTGTCCTTTAGGCTCTTGTCCTGTAGGCGTAGCCATGTTTTCACTGCATGACTGACACTCTCGTCATCTTCAAAATGTATTCCCCACAGAGAAAGGCCTCTCCGTCGGTCTCAAAACGCTCTAACAGTTCAGATGAAATGCCCTTTCTTTCAATCTTGTGGTCCGCTGTTAGCATTCGAGGAAGCCATCGCGAGCACCTCTTTGAATATCCGGGAGTGTCTATCATTGCAGACACAGTTTCAATGCTGACGGACAACTGTTGTGCCAACTGTCGAGTTGTGATGCACCGTTCGGCACGAATAGTGGCATCCACACGATACGGCATGTCTGGAGCTGTGGCTGTGACAGGACGTCACGAGCGTGGCTGATCATGGCTCTGTTTTTGCTTTTGTTGTGGCTGTAACTTTCTTTACTCATCGTCCAACTGTACTATCAGCTGCACAATCGATCGCCATACACTGCACACAAACGTTTGTGTATGTTCACCACGGTTGCTTTTTCTGAACACAATAATTCAATAACAGCACGCTACTTGTAACGTGCGTCGCATGTAGACGCAATTTTGACACTCTACTACGGCCCTTTCTTCGGGCTGAACGGTTAGAAACTTCGCCGGATCACAGGACAAACATCAAACGTGAAGCACCAACAAATAAGATTTGTCCACGTATATTAACGGCTTTTTTTTTAAAAAAAAATATGTGTGGCATTACTTATTGAATGACACTCGTACCATGCACTAGAGAGCATACTAGGGCGACGCATCTGTCAACTACAGGCGGCCACTGGGCAGCTCTTTGATGATAATACATTGAGGAATAGGTGACCCACTATCGCTTGATTACTGCCGTCTGCACTGTATCACAATGTGAGTGTTCCCCACACAGTGTGCATTAGCCGTGCATCTGAATTGGGATATAGACCCGTGGCCTAGGGATAGCGTCTAGAATTAGTAATCGAAACGTTCGAAACCCACCACTGCTTAAATTTTGATTAATAATCAGCATTGGCGGCCGAAGACTTCCGGCATAAGAAATCAGCCTCATTCTGCCAACGACCTTGTCAAAAAGGGCAGAGGAGCGGACTGAGGTTCAGGGCACTCTCTTGTCCTACGGGTGGGGATGGGTGGGGAACTGCCCCTACAGGCGGCAGGAAGGTGCACAAGACAATAGAAACCACTGCATTAAAGACACGTAATGTGTATCCACAGGTCAGGTGGCCTATAATTGAAAAGTGTCATGATGATCTCTCCACTGGCAAAGGTTCCGGAATAGTCCTCCATTCCGATCTCCAAGTGGGGACTGCCTAGGGGGAGGTGACCGGCAGAGAAAGATTAAATAATCAACGAAAGGATAACGTTCTACGAATCGGGGCGTGGAATGTCAGAAGATTGAACTTAGAAGATAAACTAGAAAATCTGAAAAGGGAAATGCACAGGCTCAATCTAGATATAGTAGGGGTCAGTGAAGTGAAATGGCAAGAATGGCAAGAAGACAAGGATTTCTGGTCAGATGAGTATATCGTAATATCAACAACAACAGAAAATGGTATGGGAGGGGGGAGGGAGGTAGGATTCGTTATGAATAGGAAGGTAGGGCAGATAATGTCTTACTGTGAACAGTTGAGTGATAGGATGGTTCCTGTGAGGATCGTCATCAAAGAAACACCGACAACGATAGTGCAGGTATATATGCCGACGTCGCAAGCTGAAGTTGAAGAGATAGAGAACGTATATGAGCATATTGAAGGGTAATAGAGTACGTAAGAGGAGACGAAAATCTAATAGTCATGGGGGAATGGAATACAGTTGAGGGGGAAGGAGTAGAAAAAAAATTAACCGGAGAATATGGGCTTGGAACAAGGAATGAGAGAGGAGGAAGACTAATTGAGTTCTGTAACAAGTTTCAGCTAGTAATAGCGAATACTTTAAACAAGAATCACAAGAGGAGGAGGTATACTTCGAAAAGGCCGGGTGATACGGGAAGATTTCAGTTTGATGACATGTGGTCAGACAGAGATTCCGTAATCAGTAAGGTGTACCCAGGATCAGATATAGACGCAAATCACAATATGATGAAGAGTAGGCTGAAGTTTAAGACATTAGTCAGGAAGAATCAACAAACAAAGAAGTGAGATACAGAAGTACTAGGTAATGACGAGATACATTTGAAGTTCTCCAATGCTACAGGTACAGCAATAAGGAATAGATCAGTATTCATTAGAGTTGAAGAGGAATGGACATCTCCAGAAAGAGCCATCACAGAAGTTGGAAAGAAAAAAAAACTACAAAGGAGGTAACTGCGAAGAAACCATGGGTAACAGAAGAAACATTTTATTTGATCGATGAAAGGAGGAAGTACAGAAATGTTCCGGTTCAAATGGCTCTGAGCACTATGGGATTTAACATCTATGGTCATCAGTCCCCTAGAACTTAGAACTACTTTAAACCTAACTAACCTAAGGACATCACACAACACCCAGTCATCACGAGGCAGAGAAAATCCCTGTCCTCGCCGGGAATCGAACCCGGGAATCCGGGCGTGGGAAGCGAGAACGCTACCGCACGACCAAATATTCCGGGAAACTCAGGAATACAGAAATGCAAGTCGCTGAGGAATGAAATAAATAGGTAATGCAGGAAAGATAAGATGAAATGGCTGCATGAAAAATGTGAAGAAATCGAAAAAGAAATGATTAACGGAAGGACAGACTCAGCATACAGGAAAGTCAAATCAACCTTCGGTGACATTAAAAGCAAGTGTGGTAACATTAAGAGTGCAACGGTAATTCCACAGTTAAATGCAGAGGAGAGAGCGGATAATTGGAGAGAATACACTGAAAGCCTCTATGAGGGGGAAAATTTGTAGGAAGATTTGTATGATGTGATAGAAGAGGTAACTGGAGTCGATTTAGAAGAGATACGGACCCAGTATTAGAATCAGAATTTAAAAAAGCTTTGAAGGAATTAAGATCAAATAAGGCAGAAAGGATGGATAACATTCCATCAGAATTTCTAGTCATTGGAGGAAGCGGGAATAAAACGGCTATTCACTTTGTTGTGTAGAATGGATGAGTCTGGCGACATACCATTTGACTTTCGCAAAAATTTTATCCACACAATTCCGAAGATTGCAAGACCTGACAGCCGGCCAGTGTGGCCGAGCGGTTCTAGGCGCGTCAGTTTGGAACCGCGAGACCGCTACGGTCGCAGGTTCGAATCCTGCGTCGTGCATGGATGTGTGTGATGTCCTTAGGATAGTTAGGTTTAAGTAGTTCTAAGTTCTAGGGGACTGATGACCTCAGAAGTTAAGTCCCATAGTGCTCAGAGCCATTTTTGCAAGACCTGACAAGTGCGAGAATTACCGCACAATCAGCTTAACAGTCATGCATATAAGTGGCTGACAAGAATAATATACAGAAGAATGCAAGAAAATTGAGGATGCACCACATGACGATCAGTTTGGGTTTAGAAAAGGAAAGGGCACCAGAGAGGCAATTACAACTTTGCGGTTGATAATAGAAGTAAGACTAAAGAAAAATCAAGATATGTTCGTAGGATTTTTCGACCTGGAAAAAGCCTTCGACAATGTAAAATGGTGCAAGATGTTCGTAATTCTGAGAAAAATAGTTGTAAGCTATAGGGAGAGACGGGTAATATACGATATGTAAGAGCCACGAGGGAATAATAAGAGTGGACGACCAAGACCGAAGTGCTTGGATTAAAAAGGGTGTAAGACAGGGATGCAGGCTTTCCCCCCTACTGTTCAGTCTGTACATCGACGAAGCAATGATAGTACAAAAGAAAGGTTCAGGAATAAAATTAAAATTCAAGGTGAAGGTATATTAATGACACGATTCGCCGATGACATAGGCAGTAAAATAGCCAACGACGGATGGAGCAAGGAGGACGTCAAATGTAGACCAGAAATGCAAAAAGGGCATTTCTAGCCAAGAGAAATATACAGGTATCAAACATAGTCCTCAATTTGGGGAAGAAATTTCTGTGAATGTACGTGTGGAGTACAGCATTCTATGGTAGTGAAAGATGGACTGTGGGAAAACCGGAACAAAAGAGAATCTAAGCATTTTAGATTTGGTGCTACAGACGAATATTGAAAATTAGGTGGAATGTTATGGTAAGGAATAATAAGGCTCTATGCAGAGTCGGAGAGGAAAGAAATATGTGAAAAACACTGATAAGGAAAAGGGTCAGGATCATAGGACATGTCTTAAGACATGAGAGAATAACTAGAGGGAACTGTAGAGAGCAAAAACTGTAGAGGAAGGCACAGATTGGAATACATCCACCAAATAACTGAGGACGTGTGTTGGAAGTGCTACTCTGAGACGAAGAGGTTGGCACAGGAGAGGAATTCGTGGCGGGGCGCATCAACCTAGTCAGAAGACTGATGACCCCTCCCCCCCCCCCCCCCCCGCAAAAAAAAATGAATTGGGAGTGAGCTGTACCTTGGTCAGCTCCACGAGTGCGCATTCATTGCTTCATTTCAGTCCTCGTCCGTGAGCCAGGCGCCAGCAGGTGCTCGGGTTGTGCCTCGAGCCCTTGAGACAGGCCGGCGTCGCAGTGGACAGGCGAGGTGTGTCGGCTGCTACAGGCAGCTTACATCTGAGCGCGTCGCCTCGACCCCTCTCGTCCGCCTCCCGTGGGAAGAACAGTAGCCCCGTAGTGCTGTTGTGTGGCATCTCCCCATGGCGGCCGTGGCGCCGACGTACCTGAGAACGGACCCCAAACCTGTGTCCGTTACGTCTTCTCTAATACCGTGAAAGTTGGCGTGGCCAGGGATTATATCACCTCAGTCGCCAAGAGAATGCCTCCGACCTCGCACTGCACATCCCTCGCCTGCCCAGATACTCTCTCCCTCCAGCTCACCCCTCTACCGACCGCTCCGGTACCAGGCCACGCGATGTCGCTTCTGGAGCTCCATTGTGGACTAACGTACAACACCGATGAAATGTCAGTAGGCACCCCACTATAAGGGGACAACTAAACGGCCATAGGAAAGGTGAAGGCCATTTATCACAAGTCGTTTGTTACTTCACAACAGTTCAATACTCTTTCATTGTGCAGATACTAAAGCAGTAATAAAATACAAATGATTCAGGCTGTTAACTCGAAAATTTCTTCAATTAAACCAACTGATGATTAATTAGTTAATTTAAACGAGTAAAATCAGCAATTTAGGAAGGACTAATAAGCAGGTAGTATCATAAAATGTAACTCAACACGCCCTTAGTGCTGAGCAAAGAATGACAGCAATAAATACTAAAGATTACAATTCCTACATTTGGCTGGTCAAAGGGGGTGCTTGACATTAATGACCATAACTTAAAGAAGTATAGTAACATAAAATTACATAAGTGTGGTGTCTGACGAGCTGAGGCCCGTTAAGTATTAATATTTTATGCAACGAGCACAAGAACAATTCTTAACACACATCTCCAATATTTAATCATTTAGAGAATCCCCTTGGACATAATCAGGATAATGATGTGGAAAAATAATAAAATACCATTTAACAAATTGAGCATTACACCAATATCAAAGCTATACAAATATTAAACTACAGTACATGAAATCTGCGAAACCTACAAGTTAATAAAGGAGGTATGAGTTGATCGAGTCACAGATGTTGTATCATTGTGGGATACTTGAACAACGAAAACGTCAGTATCGGTCACAGTAAATTGTGCACGCACCCAAGGGCACCGTGACATTGTGACAATAGCAAAACGATGCGATGACCCTTCGTAGCCACATCGAGAGTGAGCTTATGGTCGCTTTAATACCTTAAGCATACTGCTGTGCAATTTGGCGCTTCCAAAACTGGCAGGGTCTCACACTCGTACCTAAAACAACTCCCGATGATCCTGAGCTCTTGTAGCGAGGGTGAGCGCTCTGTCCATCTTATTATCCTAACCACATAGCAAATATTCCTGGGACGGACTTACGCACCGCCGTAATCATCTGAAACCAAACTAGAAGGGCGTCATGTTACCTACGCGTGTCCTCGTCTCTCGTCCATTTACTCTCTCACGTAGAACGCATCCCAGTACTCAACCAAAACTGCAGACCAAACCAAAGACAGTTTGATTACAAACACGATAGCTCACGAAAAACGGAACAGTGTCGACCCTCACGGAACAGACAGCTAATGAACACGTTGAGGTATTTTCCCACAACAGAAAATGGTGACTTTGAAAACCTATCCGACACGCACGAGTGCTGCCAGGGATGGTATCTGACGCACGGCTGTCATTCACATGAAACAAAGAAAATGGGATCTAGAGAAACCCACAAAATAACAAGAAAAACCAGAGATATTCTAGAGACTAATGCGGACTCTAGTCTACACATGCTACCACATTACAAAATTCTCAAAAGTGAGAATATCAAAGCTAATACTAACAAAGAAAGGAAAACAACAGATGACAAAGTCTCTGTTCTAAAAATGGTTTGACATCTGGTGTCAGTTATGATTGCCACTGCGGCTGTGCTACTCTTTACTGTCGCAGATTTTGCTGTTCGTTTCGTTCATTCCTCCCTCAGTTATTCTAGTGGGTTGCTGACCGTTCCCTTCGTTTGCACTTCTTCTTTGCATTGTATTTTCTTTCTCAAACACAAGCTCCAATTAGAATCTGAAACCTTTAAATGATTCAGTATTGTTATCACATTGTTGGCAGTGAATGGGGAGTTTACTGAAGCAAAACCAAATTATCTCAGGCGGTCAAGCAATGCGTCGAACATTTTGTGAGGGGTTTCGTATTCGTACGCCCCTGGATCTGGCCACCTCATTATTTCCTGCTTAATGCAGTCTTGCATTTCTCGTGACAAGTACGTGGCGAGGAACACGTCTCTGAATTATTCGAATGAACTGGAGCGTGCTGCAACGTCTCATATTTTTTCCGTAGCGGCACACTCCATGTGAGAGCAAATAGATTCCAGCTTCACATTTAGTGGCCACGAAGAGGAGAGTGACGCTAAAATGTCTAAGCCAAATCTTTGAATGTAAAGTACTCCCTGTATATTTGAAGTTCTGAAATTTCAGGATGGGCAGGAAGCGTTTGTGACCGAATGCAGGTGTCCCTTCTGCGCTTGAACCTCTCATCGACACCGATGTCTGGAAACGTTCGACGTGATGTGGTAACTCCTTACCGCTAAGCGTGTCGGGTGTTACTTGTCGCGTCAGTCCGGAATGGATCTCCGAGAACACTCTGATCGCTTCTCTGTTTGATCTGTATGGGTCACCACTTAAACCGGAAACCGTCTATAAAGACTTAACCGAAGGTGACTTTTATAATTGTACAGATTCCTGAACATTCCTGAACATTTGCCCAAGGTGAATCGCTCGATAAAGTATTTTTTGTGAGTTTATTCGAGATGTTCTCAACCACGTCCTCTCCTACTCTTGATCGAATGGGGAAAGCCTTTTTAATTTGATTGTTTGATCCGGGTGCTTGGCTCTCCTAGCTGCAGCGATAGCTATCTTATTGGCTCCTGCCGCTTGAAATTCAGCTAAACGTGCTTCTCTTTTTGCGCCAATTGCAATTTGTTTTGCTTCTGCTACTTACAACACCTTTTTCCCGAGTTCATTAATTTCAGGGGAAATTCGCTCTGTAAGTTCTGTAAAGTTTGCATCTCGTCGCTTTTTAGCCTCCTCTCTCCTCTTCTCTGTCTCATTCCTTTCAGACAAATTCGTTGCGGAATCCTTTGTCCTTCTGTTCCGCCGGCCGGTGTGGCCGAGCGGTTCTAGGCGCTACTGTCTGGAACCGCGCGACCGCTACGGTAGCAGGTTCGAATCCTGACTCGGGCGTGGATGTGTGTGATTTCCTTAGGTTAGTTAGATTTAAGTAGTTCTAAGTTCTAGGGGACAGCAGTTAAGTCCCATAGTGCTCACAGCCATTTGAACCATATGAACTTTCTATTCCCTCTTTCCTTATGCTCCGTCCCTTCTTTTATTTCCTCCCTCTCTTTTTCTTTTTGCCTCTGTAATAGAAGCTAAAGTAGCATCCTCCGATAGTTCATATCCCACACTGATAATAGCGGATTCAACTCTAGATTCTCGCACGCTATTTTTCTGGCACCAAGTGATTGCTCTGTTGTTTGTTTGCAACGAGTTCTGGATTATTACAATGGGTTCACCAGGTGGCTCAATGGAATCCGCATTAACCTAAATTGAGCGTTTTCTCCTTTCATGATTAGTATCAGAAGTTAAAAAGCACTGGCAAGTGGACCTCTCCGCTCCTTGTTCTCGAATACCACTTCATGCCTCTAAAAATCGCCGCCCCTGCCGTCAGTTTGCTCCTTCATGTCTCTTAACAACCTCACCTTACCCCTTGTCAGCATTCGGTACTGAACTACATTACAGCAATGACGCTAATAATCTACCATTCTTCTCTAGAGACTATAATAGAAAAACTTTAGCCCTCCAAAAACAACACATACCAGACTGTAGCGTCTAGAACCGCTCGGCCACTCCGGCCGGATATGAATGTGGTGCAGAAACCACAAAGCCTCGAGTCACCATGCAAGGTAACTCGCAAATAAAACACAAAGAAAACATAAGAATTAGCACGTAGGCGTCATTAACTTCAATCTGGCAGGGACGCAAAAAAAAAGAAAAAAAGAAAATCAGGTAACTGTGAGGGAGAGGAAAGAAACCTAAATTGTATTAGTGTGATCTGTAGGGTGCGAATCCTGCTTGGGTAGCGAGTTAATCCTGATGTACGAGTAAATTAACTGGTCATAGGCCCCCTCCAAACTTATGATGGGAAAGGATTCTGGTGAGTGTGACTCCTAAAAATTTACAATAGCATTTATTTTTTTAAATGATCATGAACTTATACCAGGAACAGTCACGTATCTTAACGTAAACGAAATATGTAAATAATCCTCGCTTTGCAGACATGTCGACAAGAACCTAGTGCAAACCATAGTGCATGGAATCGAATGTGCGTCTCTGCTGAGGGGAGGGGAGCAAAGAGAACACGTGAAATGTATAATGCTGTTAAACAAGTGGGTAATCGGATAGAGTACCACGACATCGTCAAAGGAGACCAAGTGATTCTAGAGATGCCACCGCTGAGAAATCTCAATTCGGATTTTGGGCGGCTGAAAAATATGCTGAAATGCTACGGACCGGAATTGCATTTATTACCGGAAATACGGTGCAAGGCGGCGAGCTGATGACGGCTGCTACTTGTGGTAGGCTGCTGTAAGGAGATGGACTCCGCCTTGGAGATCGAGCGTAGTGTGAGCGCCGAAAAACTAAGTTTTTGTTCAGGTGGCTGGACAAGTGGATCTGCAGGAAGGGTGGCAACGTACACGACCAGCTCCTGCGGTGGCTAGGAACCAACTCACAAGTTCTGTTCTGCATCGCGCCCACAGACGGACCACTCTGCTTGTACAATAACTCGTCCAGTCGTCGCAGATACACAAAACGTTCGCCAATTATAGCCTCACAACAATTTCATCTAGACTTCCACTACATACTCTGTCAGCCTAGGTACCAATACTATTTCTTCCCGCCAATTCCTGACGGTGACTGCAAACATGTGCTGACGTAAAAGTCGAGCAGCTTATCACAGCCTCCGCCAGGTCATTATGTGAGAAGCTTTCTGGCGACGGGTGCCAACCATGTGATAATTGGGGTGCGAAATGATGCGCCGTTCTGTCGGTTAGCTCATAGTTCGCGGCGAACTTTTCTCTAAAATTTCTGAAGCAATAGCATGGCCATGGCGCTGATCTTTCCCGTCCCTGGCAAAAACGAGAGGCTTTCGTGAGAAAATTGCCCCCAGCCACTGTGAAAATAGCGAGCGTCTGTAGCTCTGCCCCCTGAGATCCGAAATCAAAAGAGAAAGCCTCCAGCCGTGGCTCAGAACTCAGTCCGCAATTCCCAGTGACTGGATGTCCCCCCACCTTCTGCTATCGTGAGCGGTTGGTGTCCTCACAGCCCGAAAGTTCCTGCTCGTCTCCTACACGAAATGAGCAGAATTACGATACGCGTGCACCCCTAGTCCTGATCACGCACTTACTTTGCATGAAAGTGTAATACGGTAGTGCAAGACATTAATTTACGTGTATACAAATTCAGATTTTAGAAACTCAAGATAAGCTTGTTTGATGGTCCTTAATAAGTTTATGAAGAGGCCAGAGAGCCTGCCGGTTTTCAGTTTTCATCTTTTCCACTTCCTATCGAACAACCTTCAAGGTACATCCCTTCCGGATGAAAATACGCACCAAACAAGGCTGGAACAACTCTTCGCCTCAAAACTACGTGGTTTCTACAGTCGTGCAGTCGAAAAGATAGCTCAGCGTAGGGAGACTGTTGTAAATTGTCATGGAGAATACTTTATTGATGACTACAGTCTCCCTTATGAACTTATGCAGCAACCCATTAAATGCGTAGGTGCGGTCCGAAAATGACCTGCAACTGACTTGACGTGAAATATCGTCCTCGATAGTCCCAGTAAATCCCTGATTCTTCAAAGAGTCGAACTCCCTTTTATAAAACAGCTCCAAACGGATTATTGCTCTACAAATGAGACGATGTGTTAAACATTTGACTTTCAGCGTGTAGGCGAGGAAAGGTTTAGGAAATATTTGACATTATGCTTAAAGTTCGCCGGAAGTCGCTAACTGCTCTCATTATGAAACAATGGATGAATATAAACAATGTAAGCTATATTCCATTTTAAGCAAAAGGCAATTTTTGACGCTTCTCAATATTTACGAAGTCATTTCTCGTGAATTATGTGTTGTATAATCACAAAATTTCGCAAATACATTAAGTGAGATGTGCAGATATTGTATACAGAGTGTATTGCGGATAGAATTAGTAGTAAACCATTAAATCATTAATGCTCGATGGAGGTTTACTGTCATCCCCCCCCCCCTCCTCATTTAAAGAAAATCTACTTTTTCACGTATCTGAATGTTTGTGACGTCACATCTCCTAAATTACGAGTATTTGGCATACGATGATATACTTTTGCAGGTACATTCAGAGATATACACTACTGGAAACTGAAATAAGAACACCGTGAATTCATTGTCCCAGGAAGGGGAAACTTTATTGACACATTCCTGGGGTCAGATACATCACATGATCACACTGACAGAACCACAGGCACATAGACACAGGCAACAGAGCATACACAATGTCGGCACTAGTACAGTGTATATCCACCTTTCGCAGCAATGCAGGCTGCTATTCTCCAATGGAGACGATCGTAGAGATGCTGGATGTAGTCCTGTGGAACGGCTTGCCATGCCATTTCCACCTGGCGCCTCAGTTGGACCAGCGTTCGTGCTGGACGTGCAGACCGCGTGAGACGACGCTTCATCCAGTCCCAAACATGCTCAATGGGGGACAGATCCGGAGATCTTGCTGGCCAGGGTAGTTGACTTACACCTTCTAGAGCACGTTGGGTGGCACGGGATACATGCGGACGTGCATTGTCCTGTTGGAACAGCAAGTTCCCTTGCCGGTCTAGGAATGGTAGAACGATGGGTTCGATGAAGGTTCGGATGTACCGTGCACTACTCAGTGTCCCCTCGACGATCACCAGTGGTGTACGGCCAGTGTAGGAGATCGCTCCCCACACCATGATGCCGGGTGTTGGCCCTGTGTGCCTCGGTCGTATGCAGTCCTGATTGTGGCGCTCACCTGCACGGCGCCAAACACGCATACGACCATCATTGGCACCAAGGCAGAAGCGACTCTCATCGCTGAAGACGACACGTCTCCATTCGTCCCTCCATTCACGCCTGTCGCGACACCACTGGAGGCGGGCTGCACGATGTTGGGGCGTGAGCGGAAGACGGCCTAACGGTGTGCGGGACCGTAGTTCAGCTTCATGGAGACGGTTGCGGATGGTCCTCGCCGATACCGCAGGAGCAACAGTGCCCCTAATTTGCTGGGAAGTGGCGGTGCGGTCCCCTACGGCACTGCGTAGGATCCTACGATCTTGGCGTGCATCCGTGCGTCGCTGCGGTCCGGTCCCAAGTCGACGGGCACGTGCACCTTCCGCCGACCACTGGCGACAACATCGATGTACTGTGGAGACCTCATGCCCCACGTGTTGAGCAATTCGGCGGTACGTCCACCCGGCCTCCCGCATGCCCACTATACGCCCTCGCTCAAAGTCCGTCAACTGCACATACGGTTCACGTCCACGCTGTCGCGGCATGCTACCAGTGTTAAAGACTGCGATGGAGCTCCGTATGCCACGGCAAACTGGCTGACACTGACGGCGGCGGTGCACAAATGCTGCGCAGCTAGCGCCATTCGACGGCCAACACCGCGGTTCCTGGTGTGTCCGCTGTGCCGTGCGTGTGATCATTGTTTGTACAGCCCTCTCGCAGTGCCCGGAGCAAGAATGGTGGGTCTGGCACACCGGTGTCAATGTGTTCTTTTTTCCATTTCCAGGAGTGTAGACAGATACTGTCTGCTAAGTAAGTTACGAATAGTGTTGGTAGTAACTGAGAAAAAAATTAAAACGGCAGGCCTGATGCTGATATTTGACTGCATGAGCGACGAATATGTGGTATCCGATGAACATTTCTCTTTCATTTCGTACGACGTGTCAGCGACAAAAGGTTTAGTAAAAGTCAGAAATTCCGTGTAAGCTTTGTAGGTAGCCACTGAGTGCTCTCATTCCCAAGAAGTGGATGAAACAAGTCTGTGTATTTTCACGCTGCCAGCTATGCTGCCTCGAGGCAAACACACAATTTCTAAATGTACTTGTCTTATTGTGCTAAACTTTTAAGATAAGACTACGCCTCTTAAGGGGCAGTTTATGGCAATATTCTATATTTTGAAATTTGGACAATAATTACAAGCAATATTGAATCTCAAGTTTTGTTGCTCTAACGCTGCAGTTGCTAGCGTTTTAGTAATAAGGATAACTGTTTTTGATATTTAGACTTTTCTGTTAAGTTCCCACTAACTGGGTTCAGATTTTACCTATGTCCTAACAGCTACAATACAAAATTATCAGAGTCAGTACGTCGGCCTTATTTCAGGAAATGCAATACTACTTTACCACGTTCCATCCCGCAATTTACTGTTAGCTCGCACTTGATGTCTTGCGATTTGGAGGCAGTACTGCATTTATCTCTGCAATGAAAGACGAATTCTTACAAATACCTCTTAATCATAACGTAGTAAAATTTTACAAGAATGTACAATTCGCTGCTGCAGTTTTTTCAACCATATCAGCTCTTCACTGTTTGAGATAGTCCGCCACTGGTAGCTGAGTGGTCAGGGCGACGGAATGTCATACCTAACGGCCCGCGTTCGATTCCCGGCTGGGTCGGAGATTTTCTCCGCTCGGGGACTGAGTGTTGTGTTATCATTTCATCCCAATACACACGCAAGTCACCCAAGTGGCGTCAACTTTAAAGACTTGCGCCAGGCGAATAGTCTACCCGACGGGAGGCCCTAGCCACATGGCATTTCCATTTACTTTTTGAGACAGCCCCCGGCAGAGAAATAGGAAAGATTGAGCTCAGGTTATCTAACAGGCCTAAATAAACGTCCTATCCGATCAACAGAGTATTTCAGCACAGCGGTTGCAAATATTCAAGGGAGGTAGAGTACACCAGGACGATGGAAAATCAAATAGCAATAGTCGGAAACGGTTTCACGAAGAGGTAGTGTCGTCATGAAACAGAAGAAAGGAAGGACTCGAACAGGGTAACAAAACACCTTTATTATGCTTAGTACACCGGAAACCAATAGGTAAGAACAAACACAGAGAGCGATCGTCAGCAAAGAAGGTTTTCGAAATTGTGGCCCCAGACTGTGATGCAGGCCTAATACTTGACGTTCTGGAAAATACCGTGTGTGTCTCGGAATTCCCTAGCAGCTAGCTGCTGTGGTACGTGCAAAACGTTCCTCAATACTGTAACGGAGGTTTCGTTCACCAGTGTCGTACCATATCCTTAGATGAAGTAGTTAAAGCAATTGAGGTCTGACCAGTGCATCATACCACGCCGGGCAATCTATTGTTGGCGATACGTTGCGTTCCGGTAGCGACGCACATCAAGACTTCAGCATGATGGGCCACCATCGCAATTCGTGATGGAGAGCCCATCATGCCAAAACCATAAGGACAGAACACTTCGCAGCAGATACGTGTGCGCCGTCCAACAGCTGCGGCAATACTTGCTGAAGAAAGATGAGATATGACTCACCTGTCAAACGTTGGGCCCAAGGTAGAGCCCGACGAGATGGTACTCTACGGTGCCGGCCCATATATGAACTCAACGGTCGTCTCCGGCCCGCTTGGGTTTCGGTTGAAAGTGCATTTTCCTTCGACCACACATGGATATAATTTTGGTCAAACATTCCCTTTCACGTGAAGGTCGCCTCATCGGTGAACAAAATGGCTGCTAGGAAACGGGGTCTGCTGTGCGTATCTGTAAACAGCAGCGTGCAAAGGCCAGTTGTCGAACAAACTTGATTTCGCCAAGTAACAGCAAGCGCTGATTGCGGTACGGGTACATGGAACTGTCATGCAGGATCTGACGGACGCTGCTGTGGGAAATCCCGGAATGGCTGCCTGCAGCCCGCATGCTGGCAGCGGGATCGTTCTGTAGCAGCCCCAGCGCAGTCTCCTCGTTGCCTAGCGTTGTTAAACCTCGCTCACGTTATTATGTCGCCTCGCTGAAGGATCCTCTTTCGGACAACCTCCAGCGCAATTGTGCAATGATACGATGATGACAGCACAGCTGTGTCGAAACTGGTCAAACGATAAAATGCTTTTTTAGCGGTCTTAGGTTATGAAGTTTTCTTCATACCACTCTTGGACCATTATTTAATTTTCTTCGTAGCTTCTTCGGTGTACATATTGAACAACAGGGAAGAAAGACTTTAATCGCACCTTATATCCTAGCTTTAGACCTATTGATGTACGTTATACAACTGTAACAGACATGAGCTGTTATTTGATGTGGGAAACTTATGACAGCAGTCCTCAAGTGCACACGCATGCCGCTCTCAGAACGCAGTTTCCCTCAGGTTCTAATGTAAATCTTTTTGACCAAGGCAGCTTTTTAATTGGAAATTGTGTTTAACGTGTTAATCTGTCCATCGAAGACATTTCCATTACAATGTATTTTTAAGTCGACTTGAAAACAACACATACTCGTGAAAGTGGTCGGTGATAAAACATTGTTCATAATAATTATGGTGGTAGTATGAATTTCTTCAACTATATTTTACAAAAAAAAAATTCATCCTTTGGTTCTCTTAAACTCAAGCGAACTTCCCGTTATTTCGAAATTTTGATCAGATAGTACTTAAACTCTTGGGTTCGCCATACAATCCAATATACCCAGTAGGAAAACCAGGCGAGTAAAGTGTTTGCAACAACAGATAGAGCGAGAAATGTGAAAAATAAGATTTTAAAGTATCAGTTGTTACGAAATCGATCGCTCTCAGCGTAGTCCCAAATTTCATAATTCTTTTAGAAAACAAAGTAATTACCTCCACATTGTGTTAGAATACGGAGTTGGTTAAGACCCCAAGCAGAGAGATGGATACATTTCTACAAAATACTCTTCAGGCTACTTATACTAAATAGTAAAAATATTAGCCCTAAACAGATCCAAAATTAAACACAATAGTAAAGGAATATCGACGTAGGTTGGCAGATTAATACTCACATATTTCTAAGAGCCACCAGATTCAGCCACTTTGATTGCAGCTTCATTCAGACATAGCTTAAACTCGATAGCACGAAAATATACCGAGAGTATGGTAATAACAGATGGCAACTTACTAAGCACACCGTTGGCGGTAAAGACAAACAATGGTGCACAGTATTACTGAATTCAATGTCAGAAATCATACATGAAAGAAAAATTTATACCTCCTGGCTACAAACAGAGTCGATCTTTCCAAGTGTGCTATTCCAGCAACGATTATCACCACAAACCAAAAATGTTATTAAGAAAACTGGCGTCACAATCCCATTCCAGTAAGTTGTATTCTTCTAAACCGTAAGTTACATCAAAACTGTTCCAGATGCACCGACCGTCTTGTCTTTCGTTGTAAAGTCTGGAGAATCACACGGTTTTTACATTAATGTAATTTGATGAACGGCTAGACTCAAACCCAAGTACGTTATTCTTCATGAATTCTAGTATTCAGACATTTGAAATGGCTTCACAGCAGAAAATAAAGGTAAATTTTAATCCGTCAGATGACAAATCGCGAGGCAGAATGGTACTATTTCTGCTGTAGTTGGTACAACGTCTATTACGGTTCTGGATCTACTTTCTATCTGACGGCAGATCATAGTAGTTTTTGTTTTTTCTTCTTGATTCACTCTGTTGAAGACTGGCGAATGTCCGACACTATTTCAGCGCGACTGCAAATGAATAATCGTACAATGCAGCTTTAGTCTATACACTGATCAGCCAGATCATTATGACCACCTACCTAAACCATTACAGCCGATAGCAGCGTCACGTGGCGACGAACGACTGCTATTCAGACACTTGCAGGGTACGCGTAGTATCAATGAGCGCGCTGTCCGTGTGTAGAATAGGGTAGGCGCGCTACCTATCTAAATTTGACTGAGGGCAGATTGTAAAGGCCCGGAGGCTCGGCACTAGGATTTCGTGAACTGCACGACTTGCCGGGCGTTCGAGAAGTACTGTGGTGAGTGTACCATGCGTGGCGAAACCAAGGTGAAACCACGTCCGGACGTCGTGGGGCTGGGCGGCCACCCCAGCTCACAGATGTCGGACGTCGTAGGATGGGCAGACTAGTAAAACAGGACAGGCGGCGAACTGTGGCGGAACTAACATCAGAGATTAATGTTGGACAGAGTACAGTGTGTCCAAACACACAGCCCACCGAACACTCATAACGAAGGGCTTCTACAGCCGACGACCCATGCATGTGCCAATCTTAAATACCACGGCATCGCAACTACGACTGAAATGGGAACATGACCATCGGCACTGGATGTTGACGCAGTGGCAGAGCGTTGCATGATCTGATGAATCCCGATACCTTCTTCATCATACCGATGGGACGGGTTTGAATCCGTCATGTTCCAGGGGATCAACTCCTCCACACCTATACTGCAGGATGGAGACAGGCTGGTGACGGCTCCATTATGCTCTGCGAAATATTCACGTGGGCATCCATGGGTCCAGTGGAGTTCGTGCAAGGCGCCATGAAGGCAGGTTGCAGACCACGTACGCTCCGTCATGACGATCGTGTTTTCCCATTAGACTGATATTTTTCGACAAGATAATGAGCAATTTCTCAAGGCCAGGACTGGTACAGAGTTGTTATAAGAACACAGTGGGGAGTTCCAAAAAAAAAAAAATGGTTCAAATGGCTCTGAGCACTATGGGACTGAACTGCTGAGGTCATAAGTCCCCTAGAACTTAGAACTACTTAAACCTAATTAACCTAAGGACATCACACACAACCATGCCCGAGGCAGGATTCGAACCTGCGACCTTAGCGGTCGCGCGGTTCCAGACTGTAGCGCCTAGAACCGCTCAGCCACTCCGGCCGGCCGGTGAGTTCCAATAGATAAGCGCCCCCCCCCCTCCCCCCACACACACACCCTGACTCGGCAGATCTGAACCCGATCGAACACATCTGGGGTGTAACTGTATGTGGCGTCAGAGTTCATCGGCCGCCCCCTTCCCCTGAATTAGGAGACTTCTTCATGAAGTTGTGGTGCTAACTCTCTCCAACAGTCTACCAAGGCCTCACTGATTCCATGTCACGAAGCGTCGCTGCCATTATCAAAAAAATGGCTCTGAGCACTATGGGACTCAACTGCGGAGGTCATTAGTCCCCTAGAACTTAGAACTACTTAAACCTAACTAACCTAAGGACATCACAAACATCCATGCCCGAGGCAGGATTCGAACCTGCGACCGTAGCGGTCTTGCGGCTCCAGACTGCAGCGCCTTTAACCGCACGGCCACTTCGGCCGGCGCTGCCATTATCCGTACCAAAAGTGGACAAACCGGCAATTAGGTAAATGGTCATAATAATCTGGCTAATCAAATGTATTTGTTTATAAATAAATGACCGTCATCCATTATATTCAATGTGGTAAGCGTCAGTGGTATACAGTTCTGCAAAGTGTCCTATCACTACATTATACAGCATTTAGCTATGCTGAATCCTAATACAGAAATTTTTTGTCGATTTGTTGGTCAAAAGCGGTATAATTCTTTTTACAATGTCTATTCTGGGTAACACTTAAACTATCATTTTCACTTAGCGTCTTTGTTGCACAGTAAAAGAAACTTGTTAAAAATGAATTGAGACTGAAATTTCACATCGTTATTTGCTTTTGACAATGTTTAACATAATTAGCTTCGTAAGGACAATAATTTCATCAAACGGATCTGTAAATGTAATGCTTTATTATTCGTACTCCGTAGTAATATTATTGCATGTAGTCCCACGCGTTTGTGGGTATATTATAATTACTTGAATATTAATGATCCAGAGTTCATTATCGGCTCACTAATCTTGAGGGATAATTAAGTTATCGCACTGCCAATATCTCTATGCTATTCGATGGTGGTTTTCACGTAGCTGATCACTGCTTAATTTCCTGTTTGACAGCTTAATTTTCCAGAAAATTACGTAATTACTTATATTAAAACGAGAACAGCTCATAAAGTGTTCGTCGGATCGATTACTCAATTACACAAGAAATTCTTGCTTAAAATTCCCTTTCGGGAGTATACATCGTTTACTTCTCGCGCAACTGATACTGTTGGAGATAATTCATATACACCTCGATATGACGATTTTAAGATATTCTCAGTGTCCATTAGGAGACGCCGTTCGCATATTCTCGCCTAATGTTGGGCCCATGCTAACCACACAGGTATCTGCTCCAGAAGGTCCCTCTAACACCAACCGTCCGTGTCCCATTGACACACGGATGGACAAACAACAATTGATAGCGCTCACTCAACTTCACGTCACGTTGTTGCAAGTTACAAGAACTACGATCTTATTTCTGCCACAACCGATTTTGGTTTGCACTCTATTTTACACTTCAGCCTCTGTTAAACGAAGGCGCTGCCTGTAATGATCCGTTGCCGATACTACTATCTTTCAACACTGAGAAGCTTCGTCTGCTTATATGCACAATGTGGCATCCACGTGCAGACAGCAATCACGCCGAACACTGATCGTGAACGTTTGAACAGTACTCGTGAGTGACCAGTGCACAATGAGTCTTACAGGTATATTTTTGTTATCGGCTAAGACAGAGTTAATCGTTGAGGTCTTAAGAGATTACCTTCTAAAATGAACTTTCTTGCTAATTTAAATTGTGTGTCGCATCTGAACTCGAGCCCAAAATTTTCGCTTTCCTGGGCATTGCTCTTATCGGCAGGACTTTATTAAAATTCTCGATGAAAAAGCACTTCTAATCACGATAATGTACAAAAATCCTACTTCAGATGATTGAGTAACGAACTTTTGTCGCAGAGCGTGAAAATAGAGATAATGGTAGACAACCTAGAATATTTCGGATCAACTAACGTTTCACCAAAATTTTATTTCATTAGTAGCGAAGCTTGTCGCAGCCGTCACAAGTTGGTTTCCCGTTGCGGTCACGGAAGTCAACTGACCTGTATACTTTTCCTGATGAAGTGGATTCAATTTTATGTTTGTATCTTGGTTCTTTGTTTACTGCGGTTGTATGTCGATTCGTTTATATTAGTGAACGCTTGGAAGTGTTCTTATGAGAGGTCATTGTGTTTGTGTGAAGAAACTGAAGTATTCCTTAACGTAAACATCCGACGTGGCTAGTAGATAGCCATATATGGCACCATGACCAGCTTCTAAGATACGCTGCGGCGCTACATCGCGGCACCAATAGCGGCATCGAAACGCGGGCAGGCGGCAGGTCCGCCACCGCGCGGCAGCAGCTGGCATAGAATACGGCAACACACCACCAAACATCCGTCGTCTCTAACAACATCGTCTCTCTAGACGTCTGACAATAATTTTAAAATGAAAGAAGTATGTGCAAAGCGGCTGCTACCTTCTTTTCCACAGTGCCAAACCACAGCCCTGTCCAGCGCGTAACTATATATACCATGATGATAAAAATTCTGTATGTGCATCAGTAATTTCGGGTGTATGTTTGGGTTCCATGTCAAATTGTGATCAGCCGTGTTATCAGCGCACTTTAGCACGACGCTTTCGTGATTCAGGGAGGTGCGCCGGCTCTTGATCGAATAGGCCCTGCGTGTTAACAACGACGTCCCGTGTACTGACCAGCGTGGATGTAATGCCCGCGTAATGCTTCACAATTCGAAAACATTCAGGAAACATGGCAACACGGGAGCAAACAGATGGGGATGCGCAGTTTGGTCCTGGGGACGGATGGGTGGCTACACGATGGGCATCCGACCACACTATACCAGTAACATCAGCAAATCGAAATTAGGATGCCGACCACGTGAAGATACCGGGTAAAAGCTAGGAAAAAGAAGTCACAGTAAACTGTGCTGAAGAACCTGATGGTGATCCTTTATCAGCAGACGAATTTAAATTGTTTGTTATTTAAAAAAGTAGAGAAACTACTATCCATCGCACAGAAATATACAAGGAATTATGAAGATTTGAGAAAAATGTCTGAGAAAGACCTTCGAAGACAAAAGACGTAAATTTACGTAACAAGTTATAAAAATTGTCACTAGTAATAGAAAAGGGAACAGAATGCAAAATTGCGTCAACATAGCATCTATCACAAAAGTGGAACACAAATGATTAAGCGGCCTTCTTTTGACACCTCTGATACAAATTCTCTACGGAATCCACGACATCAAATTAAATGCAACAAAATCTGCAGAAAACTCAAGCGGCTACAAACAGTCTCGTGCAGCTTGTCGTGCTTAAACAGCAATTTAGTGCAGGAAATATGAGGAAAATTTCTGTACAAACAAATTCATAGATGCCATCGTATTGCAGCAACTGTCAGATGAAGTGATAGTGCTCCTAGAGAGCACCAAAGTGTCTTGCAAATCTCTTGGAGCCAGAATGTATTTCGACATATCTCGAAACATAAATACTGACTTCGAGAAATTAGACCACATTTTAAGATTTAAGAAATAAACTAGACTATAAGTATCCACAGTCACGCTCGATCAGCAATGTGGACTATAAACCTATTAATGATAGGGGAAAGGTAGTGAAGCATATTTGAGTGCCGATACCTTTTTATTGCGAATGAACAGAATGACACTACTACGAGGGGATGCCGATAAGTAATACCCCGAGTTTCTTTACATGAAAACGTTCAAAACTTTTTTTTGAAAAAAGACTTTATTCACATTCTGCATCTATATTCTCCATGTCTACATTTTTGTTTCTCAACATAGTCACTCTGGCGACGAACATATTTCTCAAAATGAGAGACCGGTTTGTTGATAACGTTACTATAGAAAGTTTAACTTTGTTGACAGAGTTACAATCTCACCTCTACTTGCAGCCAAACTGCCTATTGGCTTCTGTCTCGGGTTCTTCGGCCGACGTTCATCTAATGATTTTTCTGACGTTTCGCCAGCACGAATGGCTGGCATTGTCAAAGCTTCACCCTCCACTGCCGGTGGTGAACTGGAGGCGAGCTCGCGGCCGCAGACTATATGTACCTGGCGCGCCAACGTCCGAGGGCTTCTCCGCGGTCATTTCCGGTGCGGTTCTCCTCTTGCTACCTGCGACGGTCGTTCGCTGCAGTACGGGAAGCCAGGATCCGTTTACCTTAAGGCTTTCCTCTTTCTTGTTGAAACTGTTCGCGTGTTTTTGGATTTCTACAGCTTCTCTGAACAAGCGCGTGTGATAGTGCTTCTCTACAGCCAGAACTTCCGTGTCGGCGAATTTTATTACGTGGTCGGTCTCATTCAGTGCGTGCTCTGCCACGGCCGATTTCTCCACCTGCCCCAACCTGCAATGTCGCTTATGCTCTTTGATCCTGGTGTTAATGGATCGTCCAGTCATTCCGACATAAACTCTTCCGCATGTGCAAGGTATACGGTATATTCCCGACATTGCAAGTGGGTCTCTCTTCTCCTTCGCCGATCTAAGACACTCTTTGATCTTCCTTGTCGGTTTGAAAATCGTCTTTACGCCGTGTTTGCGCAATATACGGCCGATTCTGTCCGTCACTCTGGGAATGTATGGCAGAAAGGCCGTACCCGACATTTCTTTTTCTGGTTCCTTACTTCGCCGAGTGTTTGGCTCTGTTACACTTCTAATGTAATTTGTGGAGTACCCATTGCTCCTCAGAACAGTTTCCAGGTGTTGCATTTCTCGTTTGAGGTGTTGAGGCTCACATATTCGTCCTGCTCTCGTTACGAGCGTACTAATCATGCCTCTTTTCTGGCTCGGGTGGTGGTTTGACAGTGTATGCAGGTATCGGCCAGTGTGAGTCGGTTTTCGATACACGCTGTGTCCCAGGTTTCCGCCGTCCTTTGTGACCAGCACATCTAAAAATGGCAGTTTCTTGTCTTTTTCTACTTCCATGGTAAATGTTATGTTGGCATGGAGGCTGTTCAAGTGTCTCAGGAATTCACCGAGCTGTTCTTCACCATGGCTCCACACTACGAAAGTATCATCGACGTACCTGTACCACACCTTAGGCTTGCAAGTCGCCGAGTCCAGTGCCTGTGCTTCGAATTGTTCCATGAAGGTCATGGAACAATTCGAAGCACAGGCACTGGACTCGGCGAAGTAAGGAACCAGAAAAAGAAATGTCGGGTACGGCCTTTCTGCCATACATTCCCAGAGTGACGGACAGAATCGGCCGTATATTGCGCAAACACGGCGTAAAGACGATTTTCAAACCGACAAGGAAGATCAAAGAGTGTCTTAGATCGGCGAAGGAGAAAAGAGACCCACTTGCAATGTCGGGAATATACCGTATACCTTGCACATGCGGAAAAGTTTATGTCGGAATGACTGGACGATCCATTAACATCAGGATCAAAGAGCATAAGCGACATTGAAGGTTGGGGCAGGTGGAGATATCGGCCGTGGCAGAGCACGCACTGAATGAGACCGACCACGTAATAAAATTCGCCGACACGGAAGTTCTGGCTGTAGAGAAGCACTATCACACGCGCTTGTTCAGAGAAGCTGTAGACATCCAAAAACACGCGAACAGTTTCAACAAGAAAGAGGAAAGCCTTAAGGTAAACGGATCCTGGCTTCCCGTACCGCAGCGAACGACCGTCGCAGGTAGCAAGAGGAGAACCGCACCGGAAATGACCGCGGAGAAGCCCTCGGACGTTGGCGCGCCAGGTACATATAGTCTGCGGCCGCGAGCTCGCCTCCAGTTCACCACCGGCAGTGGAGGGTGAAGCTTTGACAATGCCAGCCACTCGTGCTGGCGAAACGTCAGAAAAATCATTAGATGAACGTCGGCCGAAGAACCCGAGACAGAAGCCAATAGGCAGTTTGTCAACAAGTGGCCACGAAAGCCTTAACAATTTTCTACTTGCAGCGCTTCATCAGTGTCAAAGTGAAGCCCTCGAAGACGTTATTTAAGTTTTTAAAACGGAAGAAAAACGAATGGGGCTATGTCGGAAAGGCGATCGATGACAGTGAACGCAAAAGTTTTATGCTGAAGGAGAGGGTGCTCCATGTGTGGACGAATTTTTCGAATTAGAAACTCGATTACAGCCCGCTGTTTCTCATTCACCGACATAGTTACATTACACCACACCATGTAGCGCGCAGTCATTTGGAGCCCCCTAGTGGCAGAGGGTTGCAACTTGCGTCAGTGAAGCGGGAAAGTCGACCGATTAATATGCATGACGTATCAAATTTCATCCAATACCGAGAAGAGAATAAAAAAAGTTGGGGGCATCATTTTCCAGCATACCCTCGTCCACACGAGAACAGTACTGTAATACGTAATATAGATCTATTTACCGACTGCCTCGTAGATCAGTGAATGGCGAGTAATGCTGTGACGAAGAAGCTTGTTCAGCTCACTTATTAACCCTTTTAATATAGGAACATCCTCACTAGATCACAGTGTCAACGATTAGACAATTTTAAATACATAGTGAATGAGAAAAACTTTAACGATTTAAAAGAATATTATTAAAAAGAGAACTGCAACAGAAGAATTTATATGAGGGCTGTTCGGAAAGTAAAGTCCAATCAGTCGCGAAATAAAAACGACAGCGAAAATAAAAAAAATCGCAACAATTAGCCAACCTTCCAGCTACCTCTCTAAATAGTCGCCTCTCCGACTTACACGATTGTCGTGGTGTTGTACCAACTTTCCAGTACCCTCGTCACAGAAGGCGGCCTCCTGTGCTTTCGGCCAATTCTCCACGTTGGTCTGCCTTTCGTTGTTTGTTCCAAAATGTTGTACTCGTAGCCAGCGGTTCATGTGAGCTGAGATGAACAACGGAGGCAGCCAATTAGGGGCCGTATCGTGGGTGATCAAATACTTCCCATCGAAAACGCTGCAGGAGCGTCTTTATTAGTTCTGCAGAATGCGGCCGAAAGTTATCTCGAAGAAGGAAACGCATTGAATTTATGTTATGTGGGCTGTATAACTTCAGGCGAAATATCACTTACCAGATCCACATAATTGGCGGGAGACACTGTTGTTTTAAGCTTATCTATGTAATCACTTTGCACTCTGAACTGAAAAGAGCGACGTGAAGCGATCGACAGGAGCACTAAAGAGACTGATCAACACATCTGTGGAAGTTCCATCGGATTTTAACAATGGTTTCCATTTCGCGCCTAATCCGACCTTACTTTCCGAATACGCCTCGTATCAAATTGCTACAATGACTTTAGAAACAAGGACACAGAACTGAGAAGGTTGGTAGAAAACGAAACGTTCATCAACAGATTTATGATAGATAACAAAATAATTAGAGAAGCTAGACACACGAATGTTTTCATAACAAAAGAACCATTACGAACTGAATCTGAAAGGCGGTCAGTTCCATGGTGGACAGCCGTATTAATAAATGAGAGGCACGACTTCTGCACTAACGGCAGTCAAAAAAATTTGTAGATAGCAGATTCACAGCCAAAACAAGGAGCTTTAGACGCAGCCAACGACTAAAGAAATGGCTGTTTGTATGATTCCCAAGCATATTTTGTGGCCGCGCGGGATAAGCTGAGCGGTATAGGGCGCTGCAGTCATGGACTGTGCGGCTGGTCCCGGCGGAGGTTCGAGTCCTCCCTCGGGCATGGGTGTATGTGTTTGTCCTTAGGATAATTTAGGTTAAGTAGTGTGTAAGCTTAGAGACTGATGACCTTAGCAGTTAAGTCCCATAAGAGTTCACACACACACACATACACACACACACACACACACACACACACACACACACACACACACATATTTCGCTAATTTCACTTTCAAAGCATTCTCAGTGGCTTGTAACATACAAACAGTAATTCATACTGTATCTAGATAATACATTTATGATACAATAGTTGTCAACAGGATACTGGATTGTATTTCTTGAGGGTATTTTTGTTCTGTCGTTGCAACAACAGAAAAATGCGTGATTTTTTTCCACCACACACGTTTCGCTTTATTCAGGTAAAACGTCATCACTGGTCTGTAATTAAGTTATTTAGATTTTGATTTGCTTTTAGATTGAAAAACAGTTCGTTAAGAATAGGTTGATTTGTACTTACGGTGATTTTTCGGCTGATTTCTCGCTTACATCGGGAAATTCCGTGTGCTAGCGAGAAATCAGCCGAAAAATCACCGTAAGTACAAATAAACCTATTCTTAACGAACTGTTTTTCTATCTAAAAGCAAATTAAAATGTAAACAACTTAATTACAGACCACTGATGATGCTTTACCTCAATAAAGTGAAACGTGTCTGGTGGAAAAAAAAAGAAACGCATTTTTGTAGTTGCAATGAGAGAACAAAACTACCCTAAAGAATTATAAAGCAACTACGGACACTATGACCACAAAAATGAAAAATTTACAGGATTATAGTTCCTGGCGTTACGTTGCTATCATAGCCTTACAGAAAACCAATTGGTGTACATGGTATACGATATCTAAAAAATTTTCGTTCCACTTACGATTAAATAAGGAATAACTTGTGCATCAAAAAATAGTTTTTAACCTAACAATACGAGACTGACGAGGCAAACTGTAACACAAAAAGGCGATCAGAATCCATGCACGTTTAGTAAGTAATAAATATATATTACAGATCATCTCATACACTAAGAAGATGCTAATCACCAACTTCGCGACTAAGGGACGAGACAATAGTCGAAAGCTAATGTGGAACGACCTCATAAAATTAAGGGTAGTGGAAGCAGAGGCTAGTAAGACAATCATTGGAAGAAGATTAAAAAAATCACATCGCCTACGAAAAACGCGGCTTACTAATCATTTGTAAGACCGACTATTGAGAATTCGCCCTCAGTCAGAGATCCTTAAACTAGACTGTATCAAAGATCTAATAGGGAAAATTCAACGATGATCAGCATGTTTCGTCACGCAATCGTTTAACAAGTGCGAAGTCATTACGGATACGCTCGAGAAACTCCAGTGCCCGTCAGTACAAGAGGCGTCGTGTATCACAAGAGGTTTACTGTTGAAATTCCAAGATCGTACATTCCAAGAAGAGTAAGACCGCATGTTTCTCCCTCCATATGCAGTGTTATTGTGATCTTCAGTCCGAAGACTGGTTTGATGCAGCTCTCCACGCTACTTATCCTGTACTAGTCTGCTCATCTCGGAAAAACTACTGCAATCTACATCTATTTCAACACAAAGTCTGAATCTGTGTCTCTTGGTCTCACTCGATAGTTTAGGTTGCCCCCCCTTCCCACCCCGCTCCCCAAAGTTCCTTCCATTACCAGACGAACGACTCCTAGTCAAGTTGTGCAATAAATTTATTTTTTCTCCCATTTCGATTTGCTACCATCTTATGACTCTATCTACCCATGAGATCTTCAGCACTCTTCTGTAGCACCACATTTCACACGCTTCTATTCTTCACTTTCTATTTCCGTGTAAGGCTATGCTACAGAAAAAATACATGCAGAAAGTTCTTCCTGATGCTTAAATTATTTTAGAGGATAACAAATTCCTCTTCTTCAGAAACGCTTTTTATCTATAGCGAGTCTGCATTTTAATCCTCTCTACTTCAGCCATAATGTTTTATCTTGCTGCTCAAATAACAATATTCATCTGCTGCTTTTAGTATCTCATTTCCTAACGTACTCTAACTCTCTCCTGATAATCATCTTGTAACCTTTTTTCAAGACTATACATTCCGGTCACCTTCTCCTCCAAGTTCTTCATTGTCTCTTACAACCTAAGCAGCAAACCTCCAGGCGTTTACTTCTTTTCCTTTTACTTTATTTCCCTTTCTAGATATTTCTATGTTTCTCGTACTGCTTGCTCAGTATACATCGGGGAGAGGCTTTCTCAAGTACAATTTCACTTTAATGTCCTGCCACTGCAGTCTGGTTTTTGTATGAGTAGTAAACAACTTTTAGCTCGCTATATTTTACCTCTGATAACTTCAAAATTTAAAGGAATGTATTCCTATAAACATTGTCAAAAATCTAAAAACGCTATAAACGTAGTTTATCCTCCTTTGATGTATCTTCGAAGGTAAATCGCAGGGTCAGTATTGCTTTGCATGTTCCTACATTTCTTCGAAACACAGACTGATCTTTCACGAGGTCGGATTCATGTTTTTCCATTCTTTTGTGAAATCTAGTCAGTATTTTTCAGCCACAACTTGCATGGCACGCGAAATGCCCAAGAAGAGGAAAATATGAGGTTTAGAACTCATACCGAAGTTTATCAACATCCTTCTTCGCATACGTCATTCACGAATGGAATGGCTAAGGAGTGAACTGATAGCGGTACCATAAGATGTTACCAAAAACACGCATCGTAACATATTATTGGTAACTTATCCAGTGCAGAACTGACGGCCTTGTTTGAACATATACTCTCCTCAACGTACTTTTTATTCAATGACGACTTTTTTGAACAAACACGGCGTCTCCATGGGGAGCTCTTTGTCCCCTGTGGTAGCTAATCTTTTTATGGAGGATATTGAGGAGAAAGCACTTGACTCTGCTGTTTTAAAGCCTGCGGTCTTCTGGCGGTACGTAAATGATACTTTTGTCGTATGGCCTCATGGCAGAAGGAACTGGAGAAATTCCTTCATTACTTAAACTCATTACATGAGAACATCAAATTCACGATGGAGATTGAAAAAGATGGCACTTTACCGTTTATAGACGTGCTAGTACGCCGTAAAAAATGATTGGTCATTAGGACATTTTGTGTACAGGAAACCGACTCACACAGATCTGTATTTCCAGGTGGCAAGCTGCCATCACCCAGCACAAACAGCCGGTGTTCTCAGTACCTTAATACATCGAGCGCATGTAATATCGGATGATGAAAACCTCCACGCAAGATTAGAACACTTGGAGAAGGTTTTTAAAGAGAATGGCTACACTTCACGCCAAATGAGGAAGGCTATGCGCAGCTGTCATAACAAGAAGCAACGCACTGAGGACGCTGATGACGACTTTAAATCAACTGCGTTCCTTCCACATGCCGGGAATGTGTCGCCGAAAATAGGCAGATTACTGAAGAAAAATAAAATCACGGTTATCTTCCGTCCACCAGCAAAGAACCGGGTCCTGGATGGATCCGTTAAAGACGATTTACAACTGAAGAAAGCAGGAGTCTACAAAATTCCCTGTGAATGTGGCTCTGGATATATTGGCCAGACGACAATAACTGTCCATGAACAATGTACAGAACGTGAAAGATACACCCGTCTGCGGCAACCGTCAAAATCGGCAGTACCAGAGCACTGTATTTCTTTGGGACATTCAATGGAATTCAATGGAACAAAAATTTTAGCTTCGGTTTCCGGATTTTGGGATTCTGTGATCAAAGAATCAGTGCAAATACGTCTTGCCGATAATCATATTAATCGTGACAACGGCTTTCAGCTGGATAAAAATTGGAATCCTGTTATTAAAATTATACAATTACAGCGGAATCGACGACGTCATTCGATACCCAATGACTAGATCTGTTACTTTCACCACCGAGGGCAGCACGTACAACTCGGCTATGCCGCGCATGTCAACACCTGACGCATGCGCTGTAGGATGCCAGTACAATTCGCAGGCGCGAGACTCGGCATAAATACCGCGACTTCACCTGGGCTCTTCAGTAGTTGTGTTCTCACCTGATGATGGCCAAACGTCTCTGGGCCGAAATATCATGACAGACGGTCGACGGGATCCGGCTGCATACGCGGAAATTATTAGAAGAAATACGCCGGGAAAATTTCATAAGTCGCAACTCAAATCAATTCTATTCCTTTGTTTCATTCCTTAAATGCCCTAAAAGGAAATAAAAAAAAATATTATCTCTGGGATTTGCGATCTAATCGGTACCGTTCAGTTTGCACTTCATCAGAAACACCAGTGGAGAATTGTAACAAACTGTTTGTTGACGGGAATACTGTATGTGCTGAAATCAAGCCACGTACAGTGTTTCTGCAGCGGTGGAAAACGAAAATTATGTAACTCATTTTAACAGGTGACAAGTTAAAGTGAAAGAGCGAAGCGAAACTATTTCTCTTGGCAAAGTGAGGAATCGCTAACACTTAAAAGTTCCGTGGCGCCGTTCCTCGGTGTGCCACTTTGGACGCACGGGTGGCGGCGCAGGTGTGCCCCAGTGACATTTGCATAGCCCGGCGCCTGTCGCCTCTCCGCAGGGTCGCCCGAATATTTCGATTACGGGGCTTAGGAACGCCGACCGCAGTGCGGCATCGCGCTGCTCCTGTTTCGTCGTCCTCCGCAAATCCCGCATTACGCGTGGGGTGGGGCGGGTCGTCGTGCATCGATAAGCGTCCAGCTGATGCCGATAACTTGCGGTCAAAGAGGAGCGTCGCGACGTACATGATGTGGAGTCCCCCGTACTGGACGGAAAAAACACTTCGAAAAGCTTTATAATGGAGACTAAATTGGCACTAACACACCTCAACATAATTACTGCAACATTACAGCAAACAATTAATTTTACACTTGCGGTGGAAAACAAATGTTAACTACACTACTGCTCATTAAAATTGCTACACCAAGAAGAAATGCAGATGATAAGCGGGTATTAAATGGACAAATATATTATACTAGAACCGACATGTGATCACATTTTTAAGCAATTTGGGTGCATAGATCCTGAGAAATCAGTACCCAGAACAACCACCTCTGACCGTAATAACGGCCTTGATACGCCTGGGCATTGAGTAAAACAGAGCTTGGATAGCGTGTACAGTTACAGCTGCCCATGCAGCTTCAACACGATACCACAGTTCATCAAGAGTAGTGACTGGCGTATTGTGACGAGCCAGTTGCCCGCCACCATTGGCCAGACTTTTTCAATTGGTGAGAAATCTGGAGAATGAGCTGGCCAGGGCAGCAGTCGAACATTTTCTATATCCAGAGAGGCCCGTACGGGACCTGCAATATGCGTTCGTGCATTATCATGCTGAAATGTTGGCTTTCGCACGGATCGAATGAAGGGTAGAGCCACGGGTCGTAACACGTCTGAAATGTAACGTCCACTGTTCAAAGTGCCGTCAATGCGAAAAGAGGTGACCGAGACATGTAACCAATTGCACCACATACCATCACGCCAGGTGATACGCTAGTATGGCGATGACGAATACACGTTTCCAGTGTGCGTTCACCGCGATGTCGCCAAACACGGATGTGACCATCATGATGCTGTAAATAGAACCTGGATTCATCCGAAAAAATAACGTTTTGCCATTCGTGCACCCAGGTTCTTCGTTCAGTACGCCATCGCAGGCGCTCCCGTCTATGATGCAGCGTCAAGGGTAACCTCAGCCATGGTCTCCGAGGTTATAGTCCATGCTGCTGCAAACGTCGTCGAACTATTCGTGCTGATGGTTATTGTCTTGCAAACGTCCCAATCTGTTGACTCAGGGATCGAGACGTGGCTGCACGATCCGTTACAGCCATGCAGACAAGATGCCTGTCATCTCGACTGCTAGTGATACGAGGCCGTTGGGATCTTGCACGGCGTTCCGTATTACCCTCCTGAGCTCACCGATTCCATATTCTGCTAACAGTCATTGGATCTCGACCAACGCGAGCAGCAGTGTCGCGATACGATAAACCGCAATCGCGATAGGCAACAATCCGACCTTTATCAAAGTCTGAAACATGATGGTACGCATTTCTCCTCCTTACACTAGGCATCACAACAACGTTTCACCAGGCAACGCCGGTCAACTGCTGTTTGCGTATGAGAAATCGGTTGGAAACTTTCCTCATGTTAGCAAGTTGTAGGTGTCGCCACCGGCGCCAACCTTGTGTGAATGCTCTGAAAAGCTAATCATTTGCATATCACAGCATCTTCTTCCTGTCAGTTAAATTTCGCGTCTGTAGCACGTCATCATCGTGGTGTAGCAATTTTAATGGCCAGTAGTGAAGAAAATAAATGAAGGAAATTGCGGTAGTTTCGAGTTAACAGGACTCAGACAGTAACACTAGATAATGAGAGCAAGTTCTGAGTTTCCCCCACGACTTGGAAATATCTGACCGAAAGATAATCGCAACACCAAGAAAGAATTATGCTACAGATAAGCAGGCGTCGGTAGCTGTGTTTCTTTCTACATCTGAAAGATGATGTCTATTTAAACTTTGTGCCCGTCTCATAAGAATGACGCTATCAGCGCCTCTATGAGGATGTAAATCAGATTTGCTTTAAATAACGCAGTAACGGTTGTGAGCGTTAGTTGCCTTTGAGATCGGACGGCGAGTTCGTCAAGAATGCCTTTAAGGCGACAAAGACGCCAGTATCAACATCTCAGTGACTTTGACGAGGTCGTTTAATTTGGCAACTGCGATATTGTAGAAACACTTGATAGTAATGTAGCCACTAAACACGATTTCTAACGGTGATGGTCAAAAGAATAAACAGTCCCAAGAAGACCGAGTTCGAGAGGCCAACCGAGCGATGTGGTGCAGTGGTTAGCACACTGAACTCGCATTCTGCAAGACGACAGTTCAGACACGCGTCCTGATTTAATTTTCCGTGATTTCCCTACAGCGCTTCAAGCAACTGCATGGATGGTTCATTTCGAAGGGAGCGGCCGATTTCCTCCACCATCCGTCCCTCATCCGATAAGACCGACGACCTCGCTGTTCGGTCCGCATCCCCAAATCAACCAACAAACTAACCAACCGGACGGCTAAGTGGGAAAGACTGTCGTGTTCGGCGTGTGGCTCTGTTGCAGTGTACTGCATATGCAGCAGCGAGCACCAGTCGGCACCACAGTGACATAGCAAACTCTCACATATCGTTTACTTCTAAGAGAGATCCGAGCCAGACGCCCTGAAGTGTGCGTTCCACAGACCGCAAACCACCACCATTCGCGACTGTGTTGTCGAGCGAGACTTCATTGGAGAGCTGGGTGGACGTCTGTTGCGTCTTCTGATGAAAGGTGATTCTGCCTCGGTGCCAGTGATGGTGATGTGTTGGTTCGAAGGAGGCCAGCTGAGAGCTTGTAAGCAACCTGCCTGCGTCGTAGATACACGAGACGGGCATCTAAAGCTGTGGTCTGGCATACGATTTCATATGGCAGCATGAGCACTCTCTTTGCTATCCCAGACACCCTGACTGCAAATTATGGGTCTGTCTGGTGATTCGACCTGTTGTGTTGCCATTCATAAATAGCATTACAAGAGGTGTTTTCCAGCAGGATAAGGCTCACTCACGTACAGCTGTTGTAACCAAACATGCTCTACATAGACATGTTTCCTTGGCCTGCCCGATCACCACTCTCCAGCCGAGCATATATTGTACATCAAAGGATGAACTCCAGAGTCACCCACACACAACATTTACCTCCCAGTGTTGACCGACCAAGGACAACAGGCATGGAATTCTATCCCGTAAACTGACATCCGCAACCTTACGATACAGTACATGCACGATTGAATTCAACATTCTGGCGGTTAAAGATGGTTCAAATGGCTCTGAGCACTATGGGACTTAACTTCTGAGGTCATCAGTCCCCTCGAACTTAGAACTACTTAAACCTAACAAACCTGAGGACATCACACACATCCATGTCCGAGGCAGGATTCGAACCTGCGACCGTAGCGGTAGCCGCGGTTCCAGACTGAAGCGCCTACAACCGCTCGGCCACTCCGGCCGGCCTCTGCCGGTTACACCGGTTATAAATACACGTTTGCAATGGCTTATATCGTGCTTACGTTAATCTGTGATCTTGCAATGTTAATCACTTAAATACGTTAGCTAGACAAATTTCCTGAAATTTCAATACGTTTCATTAATTATTTTTTGGTGTTGCGATTTATTTCTCGTCACTGTAATTCAGACTCTCTCACCTTTCGTTGGGCATTACTGACAATGTCCGGTGGCAAGACGAAAGGGCGAGAAGACAGATTTGGCAAATTCCAGGAGCAATGGTCGTGAAAAGAAGTTGATGCAGTGTAGATGGTAGTAATTGGTTGTCGTGAATTGCCTGTTCTCCAGACATTTACATTGCCATTTCCGAAGCTCCACTTGTGGCTGACCTGCATAGCCAGCAGTCACGTGACGTAGTTATCGCCGTTTGTGGCGGAACTGCTAAACCTACGGTGTTCATTCTCGTATATCCATCTTCAGACGGATAGTAGGACAACAGCTGGTAAGTACAGGGTGCAACGGCTGTAAGAGCAGATACTTCTGTTGGTGACAGAGCGGTGTACCGAACAACATTAGTATTTACGTCATTTTCCCATTAATAGTTACAGCTATTACATGTCGTATGCTTTTAGATTGGTTAGCATCTCACAGTACAAGTGATATTCGGAAAGTAAGGAACAATCGTTTCCGAAATGTAAACCGCAGTGAAAATCCGACGAAGCTTTGCATCAATGTGTTAGGCTTTGTCTCACGTATGAGCGTAAATTGCATCAAGTTGCTCGTCGAAGTCATGAGCGCACAGATGTCTAGAAACTAGTTGCTCCTGCCAAGTGTGAGTACCTGCTAAAATATCTCTCCTGATTTCATGTAACCCTACATAACGTAGCTGTCATGCAATTTCTTTTTTATGACAGTTCATCGCCACACATTGCGGGGACAATGAGGAACCTTCTGCAGCGTTTTCGATGGGAAATGTTTTATCACCCACCGTACAGCATGAACCTGGCTCCCTCTGATTTTCATCTCCGCTTAAATGAACCTCTGGCTACGTACACAACATTTTGGCACAGACAACGAGCTACAATAAAGCGTAGAGTATTGTCGGAAAGCGTAAAAGGCTACCTTCTATAAAGATGGTGTTGGAAAGTTGGTACAATGCTACTGCGAATGTCTAAGCGTAAACGGAGACTATGTAGAAATGTAGGTGGAAGGTACAGCTAACAGTTGCAAATAAAACAGTTTTGATTTCCAGTCAGGGTGCTATTTCGCGACCGATCGTTCCTTAGTTTACGATAGCCCTCGTACATCTAGCACGAGCAAATCATTATTGCTTATTTTCCTCTGGGCAGAAGGACAGGTGTTAAAGGGTAGACGCGAAGACGCAAAACGGTTAGTCGATGCTGACAGGCGTAGTCCACTCAGGGGTGCAGTTCCGACCGCGCAAAAAACATCAAGTAGTAAAGTCTGCGATGTGTTTGTGGGAAGACTGTTCGGTGCAGAGAAAGAACAACGAAAACACTGATGTGTTTACATATTAAAGTTAAAAATGGTTCAAATGGCTCTGAGCACTATGGGACTCAACTTCTGAGGTCATCAGTCCCCTAGAACTTAGAACTACTTAAACCTAACTAACCTAAGGACATCACACACATCCATGTCCGAGGCAGGATTCGAACCTGCGACCGTAATGATCTCGCGGTTCCAGACTGTAGCGCCTAGAACCGTTCGGCCATCCGGCCGGCACATATTAAGGTACCAGATATAAAAATATCTACACTTATACCCGTCACACACTGTATATGTGCACCAGTCAATAACACAGTCAGTTGTGTGTCTGTACTTATCATTATTTAACTGCGGCAGGTTTCGGTGGTCCTCTCCTCTGTCATTAGGCCCCTGGATACAGCAAATGTAACATCATCATCAACTATCTAAAATTTCGATACTGTAATGTCAATAGTAACTACTACGAAACAAAGTTACGCAAGACAGTATTATACCGAACCAAATGAAATTACGATTTTTGTGTTACCAGAAAAATCCTAAAACCACACAACGAACGTAATTACATTGTGAAAATCATATTCATTGTTCAAAACCAAACGGCTAAAATATTATGTATAGTGGTGTGTGATAGTATGGGTTCAATAAAGTTCACACGAATAACAGAAGGACTGAGCCATATAGTAACTACATCCAAATAGTGTATAAATAATACGTTAACGAAATTTTACTTGTGGCTGTCTACAAAATTGTACCAGTTTCATCCAGCCCAGTGAAACATATGAAATGGGTAAGTCCAACCCGTACAGCAACACCTAAAACCATGACCCTAAAAGTAACAGGGTACCACAAAATAACTTAAATCGATGCCCTCGTTTCATGATGAAAACGGAAGTAATCTCAGGGCTGTCTAGGGTCACATGCAAAGCAAATATGAGTAACAAATGAGGCACCATGTAAGGCACATAATAAAAGAACACGCCGTCACATAATGTAGAGACATATGATGCAAAAAAACCAAGCCATGTAAGATGTTTATGAAACCACTGACCACAAGTGACTAATTCAAAATTTCACAAGTTATGCTTGGCTAAGAAGAAAACTGCACGTAGATCAAGATCCGATTCCACGTGTTACTACGCAACAGTAGAAAATTACTGACACCCAGGCAATATTCAGCGATGTACATAGCTGTATATTACAATCTACGTTACATATGCAAAACATCTAACGTACATAGCATACACGTATAACAGGCATCGTCATAGCGCATATTATGAAAACAGCATAGGTAGCTAACGATGTGATCAAGAGCAAAACGCACTAAGAGTAACACTGCAACACCGAATGCCAGAAATGTTCAAATGTGTGTGAAATCTTATGGGACTTAACTGCTAAGGTCATCAGTTCCTAAGCTTATACACTACTCAACCTGAATTATCCTAAGGACAAACACACACACCCATGCCCGGGACCAGCCGCACAGACAGAATGCCAATACGTCTGTCGCGGTAGAAAGAAAAATATCCCCACAGCATACGACGGCCAAACAAGGACTTATAGGAACCAGTAAGGCATTAACAGGGATAGCAAATTGAATATATAATAATAATATATTTAGTGTACGAGGTGCATTCAAGTTCTAAGACCTCCGATTTTTTTTCTCTGGACTGGAAAGAGATAGAAACACGCGCATTGTTTTAAAATGAGGCCGCATTCATTGTCAACACGTCCCAGAGATTGCAGCACCGTACGGCAGATGGAATTTTACCGCCAGCGGCGAGAATGAGAACTGTTTTAAATACTTAAAATGGCGACGTTTTCCTTACTTGAACATCGAGCAATCATTCGTTTTCTGAATTTGCGTGGTGTGAAACCAATTGAAATTCATCGACAGTTGAAGGAGACATGTGGTGATGGAGTTATGGATGTGTCAAAAGTGCGTTGCGTTCGTGGGTGCGACAGTTTAATGAAGGCAGAACATCATGTGACAACAAACCGAAACAACCTCGGGCTCGCACAAGCCGGTCTGACGACATGATCGAGAAAGTGGAGAGAATTGTTTTGGGGGATCGCCGAATGACTGTTGAACAGATCGCCTCCAGAGTTGGCATTTCTGTGGGTTCTGTGCACACAATCCTGCCTGACGACCTGAAAATGCAAAAAGTGTCATCCAGGTGGGTGCCACGAATGCTGATGGACGACCACATGGCTGCCCGTGTGGCATGTTGCCAAGCAATGTTGACGCGCAACGACAGCATGAATGGGACTTTATTTTCGTAGGTTGTGACAATGGATGAGACGTGGATGCCATTTTTCCTTCCAGAAACAAAGCGCCAGTCAGCTCAATGGAAGCACACACATTCACCGCCACCAAAAAAATTTCGGGTAACCGCCAGTGCTGAAAAAATGATGGTGTCCATGTTCTGGGACAGCGAGGGCGTAATCCTTACCCATTGCGTTCCAAAGGGCACTACGGTAACAGGTGCATCCTACGAAAATGTTTTGAAGAACAAATTCCTTCCTGCACTGCAACAAAAACGTCCGGGAAGGGCTGCGCGTGTGATGTTTCACCAAGACACCACACACGCACATCGAGCTAACGTTACACAACAGTTTCTTCGTAATAACAACTTTGAAATGATTCCTCATGCTCCCTACTCACCTGACTTGGCACCTAGTGACTTTTGGCTTTTTCCAACAATGAAAGACACTCTCCGTGGCCGCACATTCACCAGCCGTGCTGCTATTGCCTTTAGCGATTTTCTAGTGGTCAAAACAGACTCCTAAAGAAGCCTTCGCCGCTGCCATGGAATCATGGCGTCAGCGTTGTGAAAAATGTGTACGTCTGCAGGGCAATTACGTCGAGAAGTAACGCCAGTTTCATCGATTTCGGGTGAGTAGTTAATTAGAAAAAAAATCGGAGGCCTTAGAACTTGAATGCACCTCGTAAGTGTAGCAGAGATATATGATGAAAGCTTTTTCACATACGACTATTAAAACGCCATAGGTCTCACATGACAAGAACCGACATTCACCACATACGTCAGAACAAGAATGCCTTCCCATGAATCACAACCGCACACTACACAATTAAAGGGACTTTACAATATGGAGACAATGTAATGCTGACTATATCCCTTTCACCATACTCCTATCTGCGACAAACAATGAAACACCCGTTAGAAAAACAGAAAATTGCAGGCCTTTACCGCTATGCCATTGCGTAGACAAAGTATTATGAGAACTATCGAAATAATTAATTGATAATCATTATCACTGGCAAGGAAAGCGTTTCTGAAGAAGAGAAATTTGTTAACATCGAGTATAGATTTAAGTGTCAGGAAGTCGTTTCTGAAAGTATTTGTATGGAGTGTAGCCATGTATGGAAGTGAAACATGGACAATAAATAGTTTGGACAAGAAGAGAATAGAAGCTTTCGAAATGTGGTCCTCGAGAAGAATGTTGAAAATTAGGTGGGTAGATCACGTAACTAATGAGGAGGTATTGAATAGGATTGGGGAGAAGTTTGTGGCACAACTTGACTAGAAGAAGGGATCGGCTGGTAGGACATGTCCTGAGGCATCAAGGGATCACCAATTTAGTATTGGAGGGCAGAGTGGAGGGTAAAAATCGTAGAGGGAGACCAAGAGATGAATACACTAAGCAGATTCAGAAGGATGTAGGTTGCAGTAGGTACTGGGAGATGAAGGAGCTTGCACAGGATAGATTAGCATGGAGAGCTGCATCAAACCAGTGTCAGGACTGAAGCCCACAACAACAACAACAATCATTATAACAATGTATTTTAATTAAAAATAGTTTCATTTATCGAGAATTTCGTCCTCGTGTTTAGTCTATAAAACCTAACTTCCTTCCAAAAGATTTTCTAAAAAATTATGAAAATTAGAAAAGAAGTAGTACTTTGACGCCAGGCTTTACGTGATTAGTTCAAGGAATCAATCCCACAAGTCCTGTAGTGTCTCTGTGAATGAGAGATGATTCTGAATTTCAATAAATGTTGGTCAAGCTGCAGATAATTTCTCAATGAGAAATGAAATTCGAAAATTAGTACTGCATGAAAGAAGTTGATGAAGTGAATACAAATCAAAAGTTAAATAAAATTTTGTGACTTACATTACAAAGAAGCTGTCATCAGAAGCAATGTATTGGATGTCGGCTGAGAGCTTGCAGTCTATTTGAGATTTATGAAAAGAGCGGCAGACTCAATAGAATTATGTCACATGCTTTTAGCAAATACCGTCCACACCTTCTCGTCAAACCACTGATAGAATCGTACAACTTGCTTTTTGCTTAGTTGCTCTTCTTTTCTTTACTTGCGATTCTGGTACTGGAACGATCATGAAGGAATGGTCTAGCTTGGATCGTTCCTAATCCACATTTCTCTTTAGTCAATAAGGTCAGTTCTGTTCTACGCAAATCATTGTTAATGCATATATCCGAAGCTTCAGACCTTTTGTGCTGTAGCAAGAAACTCACGTTAGTGGAAACATAAAACTATCAATGAATTCATTATTAAACATCTGTTCTAGTAAAGAATCTGCGTCCAATAATTGCCGCATAAACCTGCTGACGAAATTAAGGGATCGAAACATGAAAACCGTGAGATTTCATAGCTATGTTTGATAGTAAATAAACTGGAAGCAGTCTAGATCGCATAAATTTTTTTAATGTGGTGAACGGAGTCGATCTTTTATAAGATCATCTTCAGACCATGAATATCTGCCGTAGGTGGTGGCATATGGCAGCTCTCTTGCTTGGGTTTGGTGCTCCACTGTTCCACAAAACATCCTCGGTACGTGTGATGCCCGTTACTTGAAGGTATATGCAGGGGCTGGGGTTTGCACAACAATCGTAGGCGCATTGTGCTGTAATCTGCACCACAGTCTTTATGTCTCTCAGACATGTTAGATCACTGCTTAATTCGAATGGAAACGAAATATTATCTCGCTATTTCCAGCAGCTTTATAAAAACTGCTAGAAACAGCGAGATAATATTTAGTTTCCACTACAAAAGCTGCGAAAATATTTTGTAATCAATGTACAGGATGGACAAAATAAAGTCGGCCTGGAAAATATTTTATTTACTTTAAGATTGGAAGCTCAATCTTCACTATCTGCCCCTTGTGTGGATGATGTAATTTAGGTGGACTATCTTAAAGAAATATTATCCGGGTCACTTTTATTTTGTCCGTTATGTTCATTACTATGAAGTTGAATAAAAGTACTCTGTTTGTATCCCCTTTTTTATCTGTGAACCATCTGACTAGCTAGCGACGTTTGATTAATTTTTTTTCCGAAACCCCACTCTGATTTCTTGTATTGGTTGATGTGCCTTACTGCCATGATTTTTGAATTTTTTTAGCCTAGTGATGTCTACGTGATTCAAATGACATTGAAAGTTTTTAAAACGTTACATATTTTTGATTTACATGTCACTCCTTCCTACCGACTCTCCTACCACTAGAAATTAAATGTCATCAACCAGCCCAGTGACTCTAAAAGCAATGGATTCGACACGGATACCATTACTTTCACAAATCACCCTCTTTGGACTTGCACGCAATCACTAAGGATGTTATAAGTGTGTCAGTCGAATAGTGTTATTTTCCAGATAGTAATTCATATCCATTCAGTGACATTCTCACAGCATTAAAAGAACTATGCTTCATACATTACACTTTCCTACCCATACGCCCATCCATAGGCTGCACCAATAAGCCAGTTAACTGTTACTACATATGCGACCCTTAAGTTAATTTTTGATCATTTTGAATACATCCTCTTGATTCACCGTAGCGAGAAGCCTATTAACTCAACAGCCCACTCCTTAATAAGACCACCGCCTGTATTCGAGTCAAAATTTAGTAACCACTCACAGACGGCAGGTGGGAGCACTGGCTGTCGAGAGTGCATAAAACGTGTTGGAGGATGCAGGAAAACTGCGCAGTCGTTCTCGTAATGCGGAAACAGTGATTTATCTCGCATCCAAAAGGGTATGATCATTGGCATTCGAACCAAGGGTGGAAGCGTTCCCGAAACGGCTGAGTTGTAAACTGTTTGCATGCTCATGTGGTTAACGAATTCCGTGCATGGCAACACGGCGCTATCAAAAATTGTCACTGAGACAACTATGGTCCACCAGGGACCACAGATGACAGGGGTCATCGACGACGAAGACTGGAATTTGCACGCCAAACCACTATTGGACGTCCGCGGAATGGCAACAGGAGACCTTTTGGAGCGTACGGCTTGAAAGGTCTGAATGAAAACACCGTTCAACAACAGTCAGAGGGGTCCAGGCTGGAGGACGGAGCATTATGGTCTGAAAAACGTTTTCGTTGCTTTCCCTGAGTGATGTTGTCATTCTGAAAGGCAGAGTGGATCAACACACGTATGCATACATCCCTGAGAACCATATCCGCCGCTATATATACTTTTTTTACCTCGGCGCTATGACCTCTACGAACAGGACAATGCAATGTGTCACAAATTTCTCATTGTACGTTTGTGGCTCGAAGAACACTATTATGAGTTTACCATACTTCCCTGGCCACCAAACCCTCCCCTCATCCCCCCAGTTGAGAAACTGTGGGACCACCTCTATCGGGCTGTGTGCCCCATGAATACTCACCTGAGAAACTTAGTGTATCTGACCGTGGTACAATCATTCCTGTAGGTACCTACCAGAACCCCAGTGGTTCGCTTGCTCCACGAGTCACAACGATCCGCACTGCAAAAGGTGGCTATTCAAACTTTTGCAAGTGGTCACATTAATGTATCAAAATAAATTGTAGTAGTGGCAGCTATTTCACAGGCTGAAACGTTGCTCCTGGGACAATTATGTGACATAGATTTATGCTTCGTAGGGCAAATAAAAATGTCTAGGACGATTGAACACGATTGGACGTGAATGTATGCGTAAAACCACACCCTCCGACGCGCTCACCACGTGTACGCCCGCCACGTGAGCCACATCGGTTCAGAGCATCGTGAGGGCTGTGTCAGTGTGAGTGGAGCAGTGCAGAGACGACGAAGGTACTCACAGTGCAGAAGCAGGTATTCGTTATGGAAAGTCACGTGACAACAAAGTTCACATGACAACAAAGTTGTGGAAACGGTGTGGTCAGCCGTTTGCGAGAATTGTAATGGTGTCCGAGTGGCAGCAAACAGAGCCTTCCAACGCTTAGCCCGAAAATGGCATGAGACAGGATCTGTTTTGAACAAGTCAAAAACATTCTGAAACGTGCTCGTTTACTAGGAAATGTGGCTGCAGTTCACCAGAAAATGCTTCAGAGTCCTACAGAATCAACCCGACGCGTGTCTCAAGAGACCGGTATGTCGCATCGACCACTCGGACGAATACTCTACCTGGACGTGCACAATCGTCTCTACCGTCTGTTCTTCATCAATTAAAACCAGAAGATGCACCTCAGCGCCTCTAGTTTTGTGAGCAGCTGTTCACTGAGATAACAATGAATGGCTTGGACATGGATCTGTTCTTTACGTCTGATGAAGCTTGCTTTCACCCGAGTTGTTATGTCGGCTCACAGAGTAACAGATTTTGGTCAGCGGAGAATCCCCATGACTTCCACTTAACACTATGAGAAGGTGTGCAATGACTGCACGCCGCATTATCGGTCCCATCTTCTTTCATCAGCCGCTGAATCTGGTGCGTAACATTGCCAAAATTTTGAAACCATTTGCGGCAGAGAAAGACCTACAGTTACTTCCAACAAGATGGAACAATTGCCCATACAGCCGGCCGAACTTTGGAGCAGATTTACACAATATTCACGCCTGACAGAGTTGACAGAGGTGTCAGCAGAGGACAGTCTGGTCGCGGTCCTAGGTGGCCATCCAGGTCATCTGATCTGTCAGTGCAGTGTGCGATTACTGTGAGAGGGGAGCCCCGAAGTCTAAGGTGTATGGCAACAACCCTCATAGCCTACTAGAATTGCAGCAGCAAATTTCGGATGACACTGCAGCAATTCCAGCTGCCTAGTTTCGATCCTCCTTCGGCAACTTGCTGACCATGGGCCAAAAATGCGAAGAGGTGAGTGGTGGTTACTTTCAAACATCTGCTATAGTCAGGTTAATACAGTATTTCCTTTCCTCTGTTGTGTTTCTTTATTCCGTGGGACTCTGCTCTCCAGCCACATTTATTTGCCCCACCCTGTATTACAGCACGGTAACTGTCTCCGGGAACATAGTCATACGTTTAAAAAGTTTCATTGAAATCGCTAAAGGCGGTTCAGAGCTATGTTGGAAAATTCGCACATACAGCCGTTTTCATATTTAGCTGCTGTCTCTCCAAAGAGTCATCTTTGGTGTTTCTGTAGATGTTTGCAATCCAGTTTTTACAGTGTGTTGATGAGTAAGGCCATATAAATATTCATCATCATATGGTTCATGAATCGTCCAGCGTTGATAGGAGCCTTCGATGTGTTTCTTGTTAAAACCATATTTTTGATGTGTCTATTCGATAGCTGTCCTAAATTAGTCAATTGCGATATTCTGATCAAATAAGTATATTATCCTAACAGAGACAGTCATACTCGAAAAGTAACCATTAGCGAGTGAACACGGCTCTCGTTTTGTGAATAAATGGAGAGAGCACTGCCTGGGCCGGGCGCGGGTAAAGCACGTGACGCATGTCATACGTCGTGTACAAATGGTGATAAAAAAGGGAGCAATAGAAAATAGCGTTACATTAGTTTCGACGGCAATCACCAGATGAAATTTGTGTATTCTTTTGTAATCGAAGTGGAATAATTGAATACAATTCTACACCTTTACGATGTCCTCTCAGTGGTATATAATACACAATGAAAAACATATCGCGCTCTGACTTGAAAAAGGTATACACACAGAAATCGTGATTTAGTTTGGAGGAGGACATTCGTGTTTAAAGTCCCGTCGACAACGAGGTCTTTAGAAAAGTTGTTTATTTATTTTTTTATTTTGAGTCAACAGTCATCTGACAGGTTTCTACATCAACATGTACATCCATACTCCGCAAGCCACCTGACGGTGTGTGGCGGAGGGTACCTTGAGTACCTCTATGGGTTCTCCCTTCTGTTCCAGACTCGTACAGTTCGTGGAAAGAAAGATTGTCGGTATGCCTCTGTGTGTGCTCTAATTAACTGCTTCCAGCTGCTGACCTGCTATATTGTACCTAAATGATAAAGGATCTATCTTTCTATGTAGTTGCAGAACATTACACTTGTCTACACTGAGATTAAATTCCATTCCCTGCACCATGCGTCAATTCGTTGCAGATCCTCCTGCATTTCAGTACAATTTTCGATTGTTACAACCTCTCGATATGCTACAGCATCATCCGCAAAAAGCCTCAGTGAACTTCCGATGTTATCGACAAGGTAATTTATATATATTGTGAATAGTAACGGTCCTACGACACTCCCACGCGGCACAGCTGAAATCACTCTTACGAGATGCATTCAAGTTCTAAGCCCTCCGATTTTTTTTCTAATTAACTACTCACCCGAAATCGATGAAACTGGCGTTACTTCTCGACGTAATCGCCCTGCAGACGTACACATTTTTCACAACGCTGACGCCATGATTCCATGGCAGCGGCGAAGGCTTCTTTAGGAGTCTGTTTTGACCACCGGAAAATCGCTGAGGCAATAGCAGCACGGCTGGTGAATGTGCGGCCACGGAGAGTGTCTTTCATTGATGGAAAAAGCCAAAAGTCACTAGGAGCCAGGTCAGGTGAGTAGGGAGCATGAGGAATCACTTCAAAGTTGTTATCACGAAGAAACTGTTGCGTAACGTTAGCTCGATGTGCGGGTGCGTTGTCTTGGTGAAACAGCACACGTGCAGCCCTTCCCGGACGTTTTTGTTGCAGTGCAGGAATGAATCTGTTCTTCAAAACATTTTCGTAGGAAGCACCTGTTACCGTAGTGCCCTTTGGAACGCAATGGGGAAGGATTACGCCCTCGCTGTCCCAGAACATGGACACCATCATTTTTTCAGCACTGGCGGTTACCCGAAATTTGTTTGGTGGCGGTGAATCTGTGTGCTTCGATTGAGCTGACTGGCGCTTTGTTTCTGGATTGAGAAAGGGCATCCACGTCTCATCCATTGTCACAATCGACGAAAAAAAAGTCCCATTCATACTGTCGTTGCGCGTCAACATTGCTTGGCAACATGCCACACGGAGAGCCATGTGGTCGTCCGTCAGCATTCGTGGCACCCACCTAGATGACACTTTTCGCATTTTCAGGTCGTCATGCAGGATTGTGTGCACAGAACCCACAGAAATGCCAACTCTGGAGGCGATCTGTTCAACAGTCATTCTGCAGTCCCCCAAAACAATTCTCTCCACTTTCTCGATCATGTCGTCAGACCGGCTTGTGCGAGCCCGAGGTTGTTTCGGTTTGTTGTCACATGATGTTCTGCCTTCATTAAACTGTCGCACCCATGAACGCACTTTCGACACATCTATAACTCCATCACCACATGTCTCCTTCAACTGTCGATGAATTTCAATTGGTTTCACACCACGCAAATTCAGAAAACGAATGATTGCACGCTGTTCAAGTAAGGAAAACGTCGCCATTTTAAGTATTTAAAACAGTTCTCATTCTCGCCGCTGGCGGTAAAATTCCATCTGCCGTACGGTGCTGGCATCTCTGGGACGTATTGACAATGATCGCGGCCTTATTTTAAAACAATACGCATGTTTCCGTCTCTTTCCAGTCCGGAGAAAAAAAATTGGAGGCCTTAGAACTTGAATGCACCTCGTACTTTGGAAGATTTCTCTCCATGAGAATGACATGCTGCGTTATGCTATCTAGAAACTCTTTAATCCAATCACAAAATTGGTCTGATAGTCCTTATGCACTGACTGTTTATTAAACGACTGTGGGGAACTGTATTAAACGCCTTGCGGAAGTCAAGAACCACAGCATCTACCTGGAAACCCGTGTCTATCGCCCTCTGAGTCTCATGGAGGAATAGGGCGAGCTGCGTTTCACACAATCGTCTTTTTCGAAACCCATGCTGATTCCTACAGAGTAGATTTCTAGTCTCCAGAAAAGTCATTATACTCGAACATAATACGTGTTCCAAAATTCTACAACTGAGCGACGTTAGAGATATAGGTCTATAGTTCTGCACATCTGTTCGATGTCCCGTCTTGAAACGGGGATGACCTGTGCTCTTTTCCAATCTTTTGGAACGCTACGCTTTTCTAGATACCTACGGTACACCGCTGCAAGAAGGGGGGCAAGTTCCTTCGCGTACTCTGTGTAAAATCTAACTGGTATCCCATCGGGTCCAGCTGCCTTTCCTCTGTTGAGCGATTTTAATTGTTTTTCTATCCCTCTGTCATCTATTTCGATATCTACCATTTTGTCACCTGTGCGACAATCTAGAGAAGGAACTACAGTGCAGTTTTCCTATGTGAAACAGCATTGGAAAAAGACATGTAGTATTTCGGCCTTTAGTCTGTCATCCTCTGTTTCAGTACCATTTTGGTCACAGAGTTCTGGACATTTTGGTTTGATCCACCTACCGCTTTGACATAAGACCAAAATTTCATAGGATTTTCTGCCAAGTCAGTACACAGAACTTTACTTTCGAATTCGTTGAACGCCTCTCGCATAGCCCTCCTCACACTACATTTCGCTTCCTGTATTTTTTGTTTGTCTGCAGGGCTTTGGCTATGTTTATGTTTGCTGTGAAGTTCCCTTTGCTTCCGTAGCAGTTTTGTAACTGGGTTGTTGTACCATTGTGGCTCTTTTCCATCTCTTACGATCTTGCTTGGCACATACTCATCTAATGCATATTGTACGATGGTTTTGAACTTTGTCCACTGATCCTCAACACTATCTGTACTTGAGATAAAACTTTTGTGTTGAGCCGTCAAGTACTCTGAAATCTGCTTTTTGTCACTTTTGCTGAACAGAAAAATCTACCTACGCTTTTTAATATTTCCATATACAGCTGAAATCAACGATGCTTTAACCGCTTTATGATCGCTGATTCCCTCTTCTGCGTTAACTGTTTCAGGTAATTCGGGTCTGTTTGTCACCTGAAGGTCAAATACGTTATCGCCACGAGTCGGTTCTCCGTTTAACTTCATGGTAGTTTTCAGATATTGCACTTAAAAAAATGTCACTGGATTCTTTGACCCTGCTACCCGTTATAAACGTTTCAGTCTGCCAGTCTATATCTGGTAAATTGAAATCTCCACCCAAAACTATAACATTGTCGGGAAATCTACTCGAAATGTTTTCCAAATTTTCCTTCAGGTGTTCTGCCACAACAGCTGCTGAGCCAGGGGGCCTATAGAGACATCCAATTACTATTTTTGAGCCTGCTTTAACCTTGACCTTCACCCAAATTATTTCACGTTTCGGATCTCCGTCAATTTCTTTCGATACTATTGCACTTTTCATCACTATAAACACGCCTCCCCCTTCATTGTCTAGTCTGTCTCTGCGGTATACATTCCAATCTCAGTTTAGATTTTCATTACCGTTTACATCTGCTTTCAGCCGACTTCCCGTCTCTAGTACTATGTGGGCATTGTGACCGTTTATTAATGAGAGGAGTTCTGGGACCTTACTATAGAGGCTCCTGCAGTTTACTATTACCACATTAATACTGTCATTCTCTGTTGCGTTTTGCCTACTAATACCTTCTCGCGTCTCAGGACGCGTCTTGTCGGGCCTCGAGTGGGAATTCTCTAACCTACAAAACCCACATGTGCACTCCACACGTACTCCGCTACCCTTGTAGCCGCTTCCTGCGTGTAGTGCACGCCTGACCTATTCAGGGGGCCCTACATTTCTCCACCCGATAGCGGAGGTCAAGAAATTTAAACCCCAGATCTCTGCAGAATCGTCTGAGCCTATGGTTTAAGCCTTCCACTCGGCTCCAAACCAGAGGACCGCGATCGGTTCTGGGAACGACACTACAAATAGTTAGCTCAGATTCCACCCCACGAGCGAGTCTTTCCACCTTTACCAACTCCGCCAATTTCCTGTATGATCTGAGGATGACCTCTGAACCCAGACGGCAGGAGTCATTGTTGCCGACATGAGCAAAAATTTGCAGTCATCTACATCTCCATCAACATCCATACTCCGCAAGCCACCCGACGGTGCGTGGCGGAGGGTACTTTGAGTACCTCTATCGGTTCTCCCTTCAGGTGCACCCAGTGCTCTCTATCGCCACCGGCAGGGCCTCCTCCACATCTAGGATGAGACTCCCCGGCAATCAGACAGAGTGAACACTGGCCTTCTTCCCCGACCTTTCCGCTATTTCCCTAAGGGGCTCCGTCACCCACCTAACACTGGAGCTCCCAATCACTAATAAACCCCTCCCTCCGTGTGCCTGCTCGGACCCTGCTGAAGGAGCGGCCACATGTCCACTCACAGACAGACCGGGCGATGCCACACGGCCAGCCTCCACGTTGACCCTCCGCCTCGTGCGACGCGAACGCCGTTGAATCCGCCACTCCCCTTGGGGAGAGGGTGGCCCAACCGTGCCCAGTACCCGTGAAGATGTCTCGACAGCAGGGACCGTGGGTGAAGCATGTATCACCTGGGGTGTACCATGCGACGCACCCGACTCCCCACTGCCGCTACACTCCGAGGCAGCAGCCTGAAGACGGCTGACCGCGGCCGTCAGCACGTTCAGCTGTTCGCGAACTGTGGCCAGCTCCTTCTGCGTCCGTACACAGCACGCACACATCCTATCCATCCTAAGAAATCAACCATTTACTGTAGAGAGCTAAGTAATCAATATCTAACTAGACTGATAATTTATTAAAGGCTGCTGATAGCTGACTAAATTGTGGTTACTAGACACTTCTTATTGGAAAAAATAAAAGTAAGCACTAACTGTCTCTGGACTGTATTCAAACACGAAATCTATGGAACACTATTACTAGTACTCGAAAATTAATGCTTCATAAAAGCAAAAACACACGGTAAAAGAAGTGACAAGTAAGAAAAACACAATTAATACTTACATTTACGGAGCTCGTTGCACAGGAGGTATGAAGCAGACGGCAGTTACGACGACACTGGAAGTACTGGCACTACAGCTGATTAAAGGGACTCTCTCTGACTGTATTCAGAACAAACGCGAAATCTATGGAACACTATTACTAGTACACGAAAATTAAAGCTTCCTGAAAGCAAAACCACACGGAAAAAGAAGTGACAAGTAAGAAAAACACAGTTAATACTTAAATTTACGTACCTTACGGGAGATGTGAAGCAGACGGCAGTTACAACGACACTGGCAGTGATTTGATGTGATGCGATCTGACACGAATTTCTCCACTGTGCCAATCTCTTTATCTCAGAGTAGTACTTACAACCTAAGCCTCCCGTTATGTGTTGGATGTATTCCAATCTCTGTCTTCCACCAGAATTTTTACCCTCTAGAGCTCTCTCTAATACCATAGGTTATTTCTGCTGTCTTAAAAATGTAGTATCACCCTGCCCCTTCTTCTTTTCATCTTTCCATTCAGCATATCATGTAATTCTTCTTCACTTTCACTTAGGATAGGAATGTCATCAGCGAATCGTATCATTGATATCGAGTCAGCTTGGAATTTAATCCCACTCTTGATCCTTTGTTTTATTTGCGTCATTGCTTTTTCGATGTACAGACTGAACAGAAGTGGCTGCCGTGCATACTTTTTAATCTGAGGACTTCGTTCCTGGTCTTTCAGTCATATTGCTCCCTCGTGGTTCTTGTCGAAACTGTATGTTATTCGTGTTTTCTCATGTTGTTGTTGTGGTCTTCAGTCCAGAGACTGATTTGATGCAGCTCTCCATGCTACTCTATCCTGTGCAAGGTTCTTCACCTCCCAGTAGCTACTGCAAACTACATCATTGTGAATCTGTTTAATGTATTCACCTCCTGGTCTCCCTCTGCGATTTTAACCTTCCACGCTGCCCTCCAATACTAAATTGGTGATCCCTTGATGCCTCAGAACATGTCCTACCAACCGATCCCTTCTTCTAGTCAAGCTGTGCCACAAATTTATCTTCTCTCCAATTACATTCAGTACCTCCTCATTTGTTATATGATCTACCCATCTAATCTTCAGCATTCTTCCGTGGGACCACATTGCGAAAGCTTCTGTTCTCTTCTTTTCCAAACTAGTTATCGTCCATGTTTCACTTCCATACATGGCTACGGTCAGAAACGATTTCCTGACACTTAAATCTATAATCGATTTTAACAAATTTCTCTTCTTGCGAAATGCTTTCCTTGCCATTGCCAGTCTACATTTGATATCCTGTCTAGTTCGACCATCGTCAGCTATTTTGCTCCCCAAATAGCAATAGTCATGTACTACTTTAAGCTTCTCATTTCGTAATCTAATTACCGCAGCATCACGCGATTTAATTCGACTACATTCCATTATTCTCGTTTTGCTTTTGTTGATGTTCATCTTATAACCTCCTTTCAAGACCATGTCCATTCCGTTCAGCTGCTCTTCCAGGTCCTTTGCTGTCTCTGATAGAATTACAATGTCATCAGCGAACCTCAAAGTTTTTATTTCTTCTCCAAGGATTTAACTCCTACTCCAAATTTTTCTTTTCTTTCCTTTACTGCTTGGTCAATATACAGATTGAATAACATCGGGGATAGGCTACAACCTTGTCTCACTCCCTTCCCAACCACTGCTTCCCTTTCATGTCCCTCGAATCTTATAACTGCCATCTGGTTTCTGAACAAATTGTAAATAGCCTTTCGCTCCCTGTATTTTACTCTGTGAGCAAGCAGTAAAGGAAACAAAAGAAAAATTCGGAGTAGGTATTAAAATCCATGGAGAAGAAATAAAATCTTTGAGGTTCGCCGATGACATTGTAATTCTGTCAGAGACAGCAAAGGACTTGGAAGAGCAGTTGAACGGAATGGACAGAGTCTTGAAAGGAGGATATAAGATGACATCAACAAAAGCAAAACGATGATAATGGAATGTAGTCGAATTAAGTCGGGTGATGTTGAGGGTATTAGATTAGGAAATGAGACACTTAAAGTAGTAAAGGAGTTTTGCTATTTGGGGAGCAAAATAACTGATGATGGTCGAAGTAGAGAGGATATAAAATGTAGACTGGCAATGGCAAGGAAAGCGTTTCTGAAGTAGAGAAATTTGTTAACATCGAGTATAGATTTAAGTGTCAGGAAGTCATTTCTGAAAGTATTTGTATGGAGTGTAGCCATGTATGGAAGCGAAACATGGACGATAAATAGTTTGGACTAGAAGAGAATAGAAGCTTTCGAAATGTGGTGCTACAGAAGAATGCTGAAGATTAGATGGGTAGATCACGTCACTAATGAGGCAGTATTGAATAGGATTGGGGAGAAGAGAAGTTTGTGGCACAACTTGAACAGAAGAAGGGATCGGTTGGTAGGACATGTTCTGAGGCATCAAGGGATCACCAATTTAGTATTGGAGGGTAGCGTGGAGGGTAAAAATCGTAGGGGGAGACCAAGAGATGAATACACTAAGCAGATTCAGAAGGATGTAGGATGCAGTAGGTACTGGGAGGTGAAGAAGCTTGCACAGGATAGAGTAGCATGGAGAGCTGCATCAAACCAGTCTCAGGACTGAAGACCACAACAACAACATTTTACTCTGCCACCTTCAGAATTTGAAATAGAGTATTCCAATCAACATTGTCAAAAGCTTTCTCTAAGTCTACAAATACTAGAAATGTAGGTTTGCCTTTCCTTAATCTTTCTCATAAGATAAGTCATAAGGTCAGTATTGCCTCACGTGTTCCAATATTTCTACGGAATCCAAACTGTTCTTCCCCGAGGTCGGCTTCTACCAGTTTTTCCATCCGTCTATAAAGAATTAGTGTTAGTATTTTGCAGCTGTGACTTATTAAACTGATAGTTCGGTGATTTTCACATCTGTCAACACCTTCTTTCTTTGGGATTGGAATTATTATATTCTTCTTGAAGTCTGAGGGTATTTCGCCTGTCTCATACATCTTGCTCACCAGGTAGTAGAGTTTTGTCAGCACTGGCTCTCCCAAGGCTGTCAGTAGTTCTAATGGAATGTTGTCTACTCCCGGGGCCTTGTTTCGACTTAGGTCTTTCAGTGGTTTTCTCATAGCTTAGACCTATTTTCCCCACGAATTCGTACATTGTCGAAGCTTTACCAAGATCGACATACGCTTCCATTATCAAGCGCAAGGTCAGAATGCCTGTCTGGTTCCTTTAACTTCGCTAAAGCAAAACCGATCCTCATCTAATAGATCCTCAATTTTTTTTCCATTCGTCCTTATTTGGAAATTTGTGGTAGGGACTATGGGACCAAATTGCTGAGGTCATCGGTCCCTAGGCTTACACACCGCTTAATCGCTTAATCTAACTTACGGTAAGGACAACACAGGCACCCATGCCCGAGGGAGGACTCGATCCTCCGACGGGGGCAGCTGCACGAACCGTGCAAGGCGCCCCAGACCCCACGGCTACCACGCGTGGCCATTCATCCGTATATCAGTCTTAGACGCAATGTGAATTCCGAAACTGTTAAACTACCTGTCTGTACTCATCTGCACCAACTATGTTGGGAATTGTGTGGATGATATTTTTTCGAAAATCAGGTGGAATATCTCGTCTCGAACTGCTACACACTAAAATCCACAATATTTTCTTTGCCACTTCCCTCACTGATGTGGCCGAGCGGTTATATGCGCTTCAGTCTGGAACCGGGCGACTGCAACGGTCTCAGGTTCGAATCCTGCCTCGGGCACGGACGTATGTAATGTCCTTAGGTTAGTTAGGTTTTTCGTAGTTCTAAGTTCTAGGGGATTGATGACCTCAGATGAAGTCCCATAGTGCTCAGAGCCATTTGAAACATTTGAAACCCGCTGGTCTTAGAAATACTTGTGGAATGTTCTCTCTCCCTTCTGCCTTCCTTGATCTGATTCTCACACAGAGGCCTTCAATGTACTTTTCAAACATATCCACTATCGCCTCCGCTATTAACAATGGAATTCCCATTGCACACTCAATGTTAATCCCCTTGCTTTTAATTTCACTAAAGGTTGTTTTGACGTTTCTAGATGCTGATTCAGTACATCCGTCAATCATGTCTTGTTCGATATCTTCATATAGCTCCTGGTGCCGTTTTACCTTAGCACTCTTGTACTTCCTATTTGTTTCATTGTTGTATTTATGCATTCCTGAATTGCCGTAGAAATGTTTGCTCTTCCTTCTTTCGGCGGATCAACTACACGCACCACAACAAGTTTTGCATCACTCCGGTTCCCAGAACTCCTGAAGATAGACGCTGACTGTGGATATTGTATCACAGACACATTCCCCTTGACTGTTCAGAGATGTCACTAAACCCGTTCAAAGATGTAAACAACAATGCATGAACAGCGCCTATTAGACGGAGGTGGTCCGACAGCCGATCAGTTCCAGCCATTCCACCAGGAAGGAGGTACACGACTCGTGTTGTGTGTAGTTCAGCCGTGCCTAGACGGCCAATACCTTGGTTCGATCGAGTCCACTTTGTTACTTCGTGCCAGGTAGGGCTCTCAACAAGGGAGGTGTGTGTAGGCGTCTCGGAGTGAACCAAAGCGATGTTGATCGGACGTGGAGGAGATACAGAGAAACAGGAACTGTCGATGACATGCCTCGCTCAGGCCGCCCAAGGGCTACTACTGCAGTGGATGACCGCTACCTACAGACTGTGGCTCGGAGGAACCCTGACAGCAACGAACCACGTTGCATAATGCTTTTACGTGCAGCCACAGGACGTCGTGTTACGACACAAACTGTGTGTAATAGGCTGCATGATGTGCAACTTCACTCCCGACGTCCAAGGCGAGGTCCATCTTTGCAACCACGATACCATGCAGCACAGTAGAGATTGGCCCAACAACATGCTGAATGAACCGCTCAGGATTGCCATCATGTTATCTTCACCGATGAGTGTCGCATATACCTTCAACCACACAGTTGTCGGAGACGCGTTTGGGGACAACCTGGTCAGGCTGAACGCCTTAGACACACTGTCCAGCGAGTGCAGCAAAGTGGAGGATCCTTGCTGTTTTGGGGTGGCATTATGTGGGGCCGACGTACGCTGCTGATGGTCATGGAAGGCGCCGTAACTGCTGTACGATAAGTGAATGCCATCCTCCGACCGTTAGAGCAACCATATCAGCAGCATATTGGCGAGGCATTCGTCTTAATGGACGACAAATCCCGCCTTCATCGTGCGCATCTTGTGAATGACTTCCTTCATGATAACAACAACGCCGAATCGCCATTGATGTGTGGGATAATCTGGACCAACAGTGCCTTGATGAACTTGTGGATAGCATGCCACGACGAATACAGGCATGCATCAATGCAAGAGGACGTGCTATTGCGTATTAGAGGTACCGGTGTGTACAGAAACCTGGACCACCTCCTCTGAAGGTCTGGCTGTATGGTGGTACAACATGCAATGTATGGTTTTCATGAACAATAAAAGGGGCGGGAATGATGTTTTTGTTGATCTCTATTCCAATTCTCTGTGCAGGTTTCGGAGCTCTCTGAATCGAGATGATGCTAAACTTTTTTTGATGTGTGTACATTATTTCATCTGCTACCTACGAAATCGTGATTATGGGATCAATACATCCAGTAACTGCTTATACCCAATTTGTTGCCTTTTCCGTAACATTCTCGGACTAAGGCACCAAGCAGACAGAAAATACTCATGAAGTACTGCGTAATGTTATATTTCCTGTCTTCCCTGCTTTCGCGAAAGGGCTGTAACGTACCTACAACAAATATGTAAAGTAGCTACAACCAATATAGTCTATGTTCGTCTATGAAAATGGACTCGACAAGCCACCAGTAAATGGAATCTGACCAGCTTAACACCGTGTGCATGTTGTATCAGTGTTAGTTTCACTGTCGATTAAGCCCTCAACAGATCGTCACATGAAAAACTTAAAACTAACATTTGGATAAGGTATCTGAATGCGTATTTGAATAAGAATTTACAAGTGATTCAGAATCTGGCTTGTGCAACGGAATTTACTGGATTAGAGTACATGACATTTTATAGTATGTCAGTATCTCTGTTTTGGCCCTAAGTTATGCCCCCACCTCTTTAGATGACTGCTTTTTTCCAAGTGGTTTACAACATTGCACAGCAACATGCAGCAGCAGCGGCTAAAGCTTATTGTTACTAAGAAACAATTTAAGAAAAAGGATTTTGCTTGGGTCCTGTTAACTACTAAATGACTTCTGAGAAGTCTATTTAAAAACGTCAGAAATCTTCATGACCAATAATAGTTGACAAAATAGTTGGGAAATTCCTGACAATGTCGTAATTATCAATATTGGCTCAGTGATCACTGATATCTTTTCACCTTTAAATTCCACCCTCTGACATTTCTACTGTTTCCGTCTTTACTTCTTCGATGCATAGGTTGAACAGTAGGGGTGAAAGACTAGATCCCCGTCTGACACACTTTTCAAATCGAGCACTTCGTTCTCGTTCTTGCATACTGTACCCTCTTCTTGTACATACAGTGTCATTTATTCCCCGTCTTGCTTATTGCGTGTTTTCTTAGAATTTTAAACATCTTGCACCATTTGACATTGTCGAACACGTTTTCCAGGTAGACAAATTCCACGAACATGGGTTTTGATTTTTCTTCGGTTTTGCTTCCGTTATTATACACATCTCTGTGGTACCTTTAGCTTTCCTAAAGCCAAACTCATTGTAATATGACCAACCTTTAATTTTCTTTCCCATTCTTCTGTAAATAATTCTTGTCAGCAACATGTTTGCACGAGCTGCTAAGCTGATTGTACGATAATTCTCGCACTTCTTGGTTCTTGCATTATTTGGAATTGTGAGGCTGACATTTTCCTGGAAGTCTCATAATATATCGCGAGCCCTATAAATTCTACAAAGAAACTTCAACAGTCGTATTGTTGCTATTTCTTCAATGATTTTAGAGATTCCGATGGAATGTGATCCATCCCGTCTGCTTTATTTGAACTTAAGTCGTCAACAACTCTTTTAAAGTCTAATTCTAGCACTGGAACCCTTGTCTTTTAGGTATCGACTTCTTATATCACGACATCAGGCACTTCTCTCCCTTCTAGAGGCTTTCATTGTACGCTTTCCACCTATTAGCTCCCTCCTCTGTATTTAACAGTGAATTTTCCATTGCACTCTTAATGTTCCCTCCGTTACTCTTCATTTGACTGAAGATTGTTTTCACTTTGCTAAGTCAGTCTTTCCGACAATAGTTTCTTTTTCGATTTCTTCGCTTTTTTCATGCAGTCATTTCGTGTTACCTTCCCTGAATTTTCTGTCTATTTCATTGCTGATGGTCTTGTATTTCTGTATTCCTGATTTTTTGAACATTTTTGTTGGTCCTTCTTTCGGCCAACAACGAAGTATTTCTTTTTTTCCACTTGCCTCTCACTTGCCTTTCTTATACCTTTGTGTTTCCTTCCAGTTTATATGGTTTCTCTTTTTAGAATTGTACATTGCTCTTCAGCTGAACTTCCTGCTGATCTATTCATTATCGCAGTGTCTGTAGCATCAGAGAACCTCAACGTACCGCTTCATTCCTTAGAATTAGTATAAAACTTCTTTTTACATTGATTCTTCCTGAATATTCTTTTAAACTTTAGCCTACCCTGCGTTATCTTCCTAATTACTAAATTGCGAACTGAATCTATATCTGCTCCTGGGTACGCCTTACTACCCAGTATCAGATTTGGGAATCTCTGCCTGACCATCATGTAATATAACTAGAATTTTCAAGTTTGTCCCGGACTTTTCAAAGTACACCTTCTCCTCTTGTGATTACTAAACAAAATACTAGCTATTAACATCTGATATTTATTTCAGCACTATATAATCCTTTCTCGTCGCTCGCTCTTGTTACTAAGCCTATATTCTCCAGTAACACTTTCTTCTACTCCCTCCACTATAACCGCGTACCAATCTCCCATGACTATTAGACTTTCATCTCCCTTTACGTACTGAATTATCTGTTAAGTATCTCCATATATTTTGATCTCTTAATCCTATGCTTGGGACGTCGGCATGTAAACCTGAAGTATTGTTGTTTTTTTGGTTTAATGTCGATACTGATGAGAACAACCCTGTCATTGAGCCGTTCGCAGTAACTCGCTCACTGCCATACCTTCATATTCACAACGAATCCTATTCCCGTTATTCCGTTTTCTGCTGCTGTTGATGTTACCCTACACCAGTGTGCCCAGAAATTGTTGTCTTATTTCCACTTCACTTCACTTACTCCCAGTATGTCCAGATGAAGGCTCAGCATTACGCTTTTCAAATTTTTTATCTTTCGTACCACCTTCAAACCTCAGACATTCCATTCCTAGAGTTGTAGAACGTTATCCTTAATCTTTTTGTCATGGTTACCCTCCCTCGGCAGTCCCTTCCTGGAGATCCGAATGGGAGGCCAGTTTGGAACATTTCTCCAATAGAGACATCATGATAATATTTTTCCAATTCCGGGCGGATGTCCCGTGGGTATACATTATGCGTCTTTGATGCTGTGGTATCCATCGCCTCTGCTTGCTCATGATATTGATCATTGCTGATTCTTCGGCCTTTTATGGTTAGTTTTCCACCTCAAGAGCAAGAGACCACCCTAAACTCTGGCCGCACTCCGCCCTTTGACACGGCCGTTGTGAGATTGAGGTTGACTTCTTATGGAGGAAGTCTTCAGTAGACATACCTGATAATTTGTATTCAAAATTTAAGCAATGGTGGCGTTCGAGCCTGGGCCCCAATGCGTTCTGATCGCTAGTCAAAGTCGCAACCCATAGATCAAAGCAGCACGGTTGATTTTTAATACCATCTTAAAACAACCATGCAAATGTAAATTCCGGCGTTTGTAACGTGCTCAAGGTGTCGGTTTTTACAATGACTATCAACCCAGCAAGTGTAAATCTTAAACTGAAAAATTAAAAAAGAAATGCCTGTATTTGTATACGAAATTCTCATGTAAGCCTTACAATCCCTTCCTTGAAACTAATTTGCATTTCAAAGGTTCTTTTGCTTTTCCTTTTCATGCCTTTTCTGAAAAATATTAAGGAAAATAAATAGCATTATTTCAGTCTATTTGCAGTGTAGGGTGAAAACTGAAAATAAAAAAAAAGAATTTACCACATAGGGACTAGACCCAAAGAGTCTCTAATTATATTTCTGTACACCTTCCGCCGAGCAAACCGCTGTCTGGATGTTTTTCCAACGAAACTGGCTCATGTCTTACCTGAATCATGTCAGAAATGCTAATTTTTCCAAATGATTGGCCATCTGGACCTCACACTTCTTTCATTTGTGACCAAGTCTGCATGTACCATAAATATGGATGAAATCGGCGATGACGAGTAGACTTGGTCCCATTATGAGAGTTCTGGCAAAGAGCTACATTAGAGTGAACTGACATGGGAGTATTTGCCATCCAAACTCTATTTGACTCGATGCCGGGCCAGGTTAGGTCCATTGTTGCAGCAATAAGTGGCAGCTCTGTATTCTGAATTCTGCATCGTGTGTACCAGATGTGACCAACAACTCGGCTCGCAAGCTGTGACCTGGCATGAGTGCCATAGCGCTCAGCATTATTGCACACTTCTCCATCTCCACACCAGGCTGCCTGAGTGCAAGGAGGGAGAAGATGCCGCATTTAAATGGCAGTGTAGTCGCACTGCATGCGACTTGCTTTTATATTTCTCATAGATATACATCAAAAACAAAACAAGTTTTCAATATTAATTAATTACATTGTTGCCGTGAAGACATATCATTTTTGTGTGGTGTTAATTGGCGGTATATGCACAGACAGAGACAGTTTCGCAGATTTTCACACTCACGTTGCCACGTAATCGTGACTTCTTTAGTTTGATAATCGAGAAATGGTCTTTCATACGCATATGTTGATCGGAATATTGTAATACTTTTGCTGCCTCATTATAGAGATGGTGAACCTCTGCCTGAGGAAGGCAGTATAGACGTCCTCGACAATTTTAACCTAAAATTATTTGTCTTTAAAAGGGGAATTAGCATGCATGTGAATCAGTTACATCTGTACATCGATCCGGGTGCTTTCAACTGAAATGGCAAACGGTCTCGAAAACAGGACGGAAAACAGATGTAAGACTTTCAGTTTACTAAAAACGTTTAGGGAACTATCCTTACAATTCTTTCAAGGCCACAATAAAACCAATCCTTGCGTTTTCTTTGACGGCAATGAGGTTCGTGGACTGGTTGTGTATGTCAGAGTGTGTCCCTTCTACAACGGGATTTTCTTTTTAAATGCATGCTTAAGGAGTCGTTTCTCACCTTGCACTGGATTTCTGTGGCCAGTCTGCAGTCCCGTTCACTCAAAATGTGAGATTGGCAAACCATTCCGGATGTTCTAATTTTAGTTTCTGCACTCGTTTTTCCTTCATAAACTCTAAAATTTCGAGTTTTAAATCGAAAAATGGTTCCAGGCCTGCAACCTAAATTAACCAACGTAATTTTCAGTTATATAGAAAGTTCCCATACTCTACTTTCAATTCCTTCTAAAACTGTAGCAACTGACAGTGGAATAATGCGTGGAGCTTCAGAAATTTTTACTATTCATACCACCAACTTCTTCACGTGTTGAATGCCCGCATATTTAGCACGTCTGCTGATCTTTATAATTTTTTGCACTTTCATTGTCAACTAAATTTTTAAATTCCTTCTGTGCAGTATTGTAGCATCGTTTCACAGCAAATTTTCAGTACCCGTCACTTATGTGACTACATAATAGGTATTGAGAATTCTCATCCCTCTCTTCTGTCGTTCCCATTCATTTTTAAAGGATTCTGACGATATATGGCTAGATTGCGTCCTTTTGTGCAAACATCCATTGGACCTGTGAACGTCATTCATACCATGAACGAAGAGTGAAGGTAAACAGCACTGACACCACGATTCTGTTGAACTGAAGAGCGTTTTGCCGCTCGAAAAATAAAATTGAAATATCGAGCTGTATCGAATACTTTGGGAAAGGAACGAACAAAGCCGACAAAGGCATGAGCCATGGCTCGCGCGCGATGCCCACACCCAGCCCGTGTCAAGTTCTTCACGCCGTGGCCGGCACTGCTGTATACCCTCATATCAGCTACGAAATCAGTCATGTATTCTTCTTGAAGTAATGTGTTCGAACAATCAGTAAAATATCGTTATTTACTAGCCTTCTTTCTGTGGAATTTTAATAGCCACCACAGCATAGTAAGGAACGTTTCAGAGTCTTCAGTATCCCTATCAGCAGGTGGAGCCGATAACCATGTTATCGGATTCTACTTCACTCCTTAATGCTTTTAGGCATTCATACAGCATACGAATGAATCACCCTGTTGCTTATGGGGCTCAGTAGTTGATAACTTAATTCCACAACGATCAGCAGAAGACTGGTGTTGATGCAGAAAACGCGTCACCCCCTTAACGGAAAAAAAATCGATCTCGGCATATTTTCTGTAAGGCATTAAACTTAAATAATGGAAAACTGGAACAAATAATTGAATATTTGACTATGGAGGTACGAAAACAGTTAAGGATTCCCGTCAGAGGTAGGAAGAAGACGTATGCACAGTTAGAGAAGTACTCCACAGTCTGACTACCGTCGATACTGAACGAGCTTCAGAAGCACCATCGCATCACCCTGATTAACTTACGACTGCGTCAAAACAGATCTATAAAGCGTCAGGCTTTCCTCGTTTGGCTTATCGCGAAACAAAAATTTACCATAGATTATGCAATGTATAAATCGGTATGCTATATGGCGATGTCTTCTTCAACAGTTCTGTCCTCTGCCGACTTTAGCGAGGTTCTACAAGGTACACAGACTTCCATGAAATTTTTTTTTATTGTAAACGTACAATGTTTTGGGTTATTGGCAGAAAGTTTCGAATTGTGCATTTCAAAAATGGCTCTGAGCACTATGGGACTCAACTGCTGAGGTCATTAGTCCCCTAGAACTTAGAACTACTTAAACCTAACTAACCAAAGGACATCACAAACATCCATGCCCGAGGCAGGATTCGAACCTGCAACCGTAGCGGTCTTGCGGTTCCAGGCTGCAGCGCCTTTAACCGCACGGCCACTTCGGCCGGCAATTGTGCATTTCATTACATTTCAAAAGCAGTTATCAATATAATAGTGCTGATTGCAAGAATCACAAATGACAAAATATTACGATCGTAAATTGTTAAAAATAAAATTCACGTCAAAATTAAATTAACAACGGGAATTCCGATACATGAAACTCAGTGATAAAACTAGATGAATGTGCGACAAAACCGGAAGAAAATTTATGCTTCTGCGTTGAAAGGCCAGTTGATAAAGACCTCTTGCAAAATTTCTGCTACTGTCGACGTACCAATCGTTTCCATAAAACACTAAAATATGGTTATTTAACATTTATGAGTGCTTGAGACTAATATTAACGGTCTATTACTCGCCTATTGTGCTGGCGTCGGGTGATATGCGAAAATTAGGGCATTAATGACAGTAATGTTACGTTGTCCTCGCGAGGAAAATTATCATATGAGTTATTGCATTACGTGCTATTTGCAAATGGTGACATGCCAGTAATGACGTGGGGGATAACGTGCAGTTTTATACAGCTTGCGTGTACCCTACAACCTAGTGATCTCTGTGTAATAAAAGTTCTCCCACGGCCTTTTCATGGAAAGAGTAATGGTGCTGCGTGTGCCAGCTCACATTTTGCCATACAACAGCCGATGGACACGACGGAAAAGTGTAGAGGTCTTCTGGACAGTGTTTCAAAGGACGTGGGCCGCATGCCAAAATTTATAACGGAACTGACTCCAAGATAGTGCCTGTGCTAATTTATTATAAGGAGCAAGGAAAAACTGATTTCCACCTGTATATATGGTTCTCAGGCGAGACGTCGGATGTCATAGTGAAAACTCCACAATACTTCATCAGCGCAACTGGCCGACATCTTCAGGTGCGCCTGTTTATCAAAAACATGTACTCTTGAAATTATTTTGAGGTCTGGCCTTTTCACTGAGTAATTTTTTATAAGAGCCGCGATATTTCGACTGCGCAAATATAGCATGATCATTTATCATTTACTATTTGCATGCCGGTCGGGGACTTCTTGACGGGAAACGAATTATAAGCAAGTTGAAAAGATTTTAAAATGCAGTATGTAGTTATACTGGCCAATGTGGAAAATCGTCATACTTATCTCCTTTACTTGAGTAGGCAATAAAGGCACGTAATCATTTAGAAAGGTTTTATCTTTTTGTACAATGGTGGATTAGTATATGTTTACTGTGCTTTATGACATCTTAGCACCTATTTATATCCTGTACGAAACTTCAGGTTGCAGTCAGAATATCGTTGTGTAGTGGACTAACTGAATCGAAATAAAGTACTGGAAAATTTCATTGTAGAGGTTGTATCACAATTAATTGCCAGAACTGACACTGTGAAAGTAAAGAACAATACAAGCAATAATATTCCAGCAAACATGGATCCCTAAACGATTCGTTTGTGACAAAAATGCGAATATAATTCTCCATATAATCTGTTTTCTTGATGGCAAAGTGTTTTGAACAGTCGTACCGCTTTCGACTATTTAGTAGCCTTTTTCACACTCTGTAGTAAAAATAAATGAAAAGCACACAACACAAACCTGATATACTTCTCACTCCGCTGCACTACAACAAGCTTAACCACATAAAAAATTATGAAACAAAATTGCCATGCTTGTTTTACGCGTATATAGATAAGTTGCAAAATTTCTTAGAGATCGTTCACGTATGCATAACATACAGATGATTAAGCAAAATTACTAAAAGAAGGTTCATTTAAAGTATTCTGAGTTATATTTTTTGGTAAGCAAATTATTTTTACTTAACCATCAGAAAAATCTGGCACTAGATAAACAGATTTGTGAGGTGGTATACAGGGTGTAAACTTTAAGTTGACAAACCAGAATAACTTGAAAAATAAGCTTCACACAAAAAAATGTGTAGAATCCAAAGTTGATTATTTTCGAGTCGGCCATCTGCTGGTGTTAAAATTAGCCCGCCACCCCAGCCCCTATGGGTGGGGAAGGAGGAAACTTCAAAATTTCTGAAACTTCCTGGCAGATTAAAACTGTGTGCCCGACCGAGACTCGAACTCGGGATCTTTGCCTTTCGCGGACAAGTGCTCTACCATCTGAGCTACCGAAGCACGACTCACGCCCGGTACTCACAGCTTTACTTCTGCCAGTACATCGTCTCCTACCTTCCAAACTTTACAGAAGCTCTCCTGCGAACCTTGCAGAACTAGCACTCCTGAAAGAAAGGATATTGCGGAGACATGGCTTAGCCACAGCCTGGGGGATGTTTCCAGAATGAGATTTTCACTCTGCACCGGAGTGTGCGCTGATATGAAAGTTCCTGGCAGATTAAAACTGTGTGTCCGACCGAGACTCGAACTCGGGACCTTTGCCTTTCTTTCAGGACTGTTAGTTCTGCAAGGTTCGCAGGAGAGCTTCTGTAAAGTTTGGAAGGTAGGAGACGAGGTACTGGCAGAAGTAAAGCTGTGAGTACCGGGCGTGAGTCGTGCTTCGGTAGCTCACGCAGTCTGCCTTCGGCAGGGCAACAGAGCGAATGCGTACGTTTTGACTTCGTGCGGCGCGCGAGCTCGCCTTGTTTACTTTCTGACGGCCGTTGCTTAAGTGCCGGCTTACCTTGTACGATCCATGGCGAACCGTCACCGTAAATCAACACTCCGATTTACTTTCTGCAACGATTATGCCCGACCCAAAGCACTCGAGGTGGAGCGTTTTCTGCGAGAGGAAGTGAAGATCCCGGCGACCGATATTATCGGCATACATTTGTCCATCGTGAGCAGCACGGTTTATGTGAAAATCATTAACGACGCGGCGTGCAATCACGTTCTACGTGAGACCAAACAGGGGCTCCGCTTCTGTCACGCTGATGGCAATGTGGGGGAGGTAACCGTCGACCACGCAGGCTTAGGTACGCGAACGATACGCATTTTCGAATTGCCATTCGAACTTCCAGCTGAGGAAGTCGTCGCGGCACTACGCCCATACGGCACAGTCCACGGCCACACTGCGGAGAAGTGGACACAGTTTCGGACGTATCCTGTCCTAAACGGGGTCCGACAGGTCACCATAGATCACCGAAGCCACGTCCCTTCCTACTTACGGATCGGCGGATGCCGTGCCATAATTATATACGATGGCCAGCCTCGGACCTGTTCCGGGTGCAGCAAAGAAGGCCACCTTAGATCCGAATGCCTACAACGGCATATTACGCAACTTCCAGCTGCCGAAGAACCACCTACGTCGCAACCTACAGTGCTACCGGTGACCTATGCCGCTGCTCTGGCTTCTCCTACCACTTTGCAACGTCGCCCGGCCACCACAAACGACGCCACCAACGAGCCCGACCAGACACCGACGGAGAGCGCCTCGGACGACCCTCCGCCTCGGCCGGCCATTGACGCTGCTCAGAAGATGCCGGCGCAACCAGACGCTGACCCTGATCTCGGAAACACGATGGAGATCGACTCGCTCATCGTTCCCCCAGCGACCTTTCTGCCAGAACGACGCGACTCCCTTCCGTCGTCGGACACGGAGGGTCGCACAAGGAAACAACGTTCCCCGAAACGTCGCAAGCGAAGACGTCGCACCGTTTCCGGCCAAGAGGAGACGTTACAAGTCGAGGAGGACGTAACCGTCGACCAGCACGAGGCCTCAGAACCCGCTACTGCTGACGAAGACGTAATGAGCGCGGAGACATCTACCGGTGTGCCTGCGCCCCGTGCTGACGCTGAACTAAATCATGAACGTATCACAGGCGACACTACACCACGCACAATTACAACATCTTCTGCAGACAAAATGGACGATACACCAGTTTCCGCTTCCACGGCGTGGCACGAGAAGGAGGTCACGGAGCAGGAGCCGTTACGGGACCCTGCGCCGTCACGGCCGCACCACTAATCATACTCTCCCCAGACTCCCCTGCGGGCCAGCGGGATAACGTTCCGCTGCGACGCCCACACCCTTGTGCGGACGGCGGAGTGGACCAGCCTCCAGCAATCCGACACCAGGCCTACCGGATAGCAACCATCAACACCAACAACATCCGTTCCAGGGTGAAAATCCACCTTATGCAGGAGATGTTCTGGGCTTCGGATATTGATTTCGCCCTTCTGCAGGAAGTTCGCTTGGCTAGTCTCCTGGTTATCAATGGCTATACCGCCCACGCCTCCGCGAGTGATCCTATGGGCCGCGGGGTGGTCATCTACGTCCGCCACGGGATTTCTGTGACCGATGTCGCCTTCCTTCCATCAGCTCGGGGCATGGCACTCACTGCCATGGGGACACGCATCGTTAATGTCTACGCTCCCTCGGGCACCGACCGACGGCATGAAAGAGCCCAGTTTTATTCCGAGGAAATTGCTCCCCTGTTTTTAGGGCGTTATGACCATTGCCTGCTAGGAGGTGATTTTAACTGCGTTCTGCATCCTAAAGATCAGATTCCCCACTATACTACATGCCAGGAGCTACGTATAGTGGTGCGAGACCTCCTGCTTCACGATACCTGGGAAGTACAACACGGCGACCTTTCTGGCCATACCTTTCTTACAAGTAATTCCGCAAGCCGACTAGACAGGATATATGTCTCACAAACTCTTAGATCTGCGATACGGGGCGCCGAACGCTGGCCGCTGGCCTTTTCCGACCATTGCGCTTACATCTGTACGGTCCTCCTTCCGCCGCAATCAGTATGGCGCAGCCGTGCGCCATGGAAACTCAATACCTCACACTTGCATGACCTGGCGTGTCGCCAACAAGCCACTGAAACGTGGACAGCCTGCGAACGACGCCTTCCCCGCTACCACTCGACATTGACATGGTGGTTGGACTGCGCCAAGCCGCCGATCCGGAGGACACTGATGAGATACGGGAAGGATATGGCCGACTGGCATCGCACCACTGTTGACTTCTATTGCGCGATTCTCCGAGATCTGGATGCTCAACCGCCAACGCCGGACAACCAGTTGGAACGGCAAAGAACTAAGGCGAAGATAATTGCGCTGGCACGCCGGAAACTGCAAGGGGTCGTGATACGGACGCGGCGCCACGATCACGCGCATTTAGAAATTCCATCCATGCATGATATAGTGTCCGACAAACGAAGGCGTCGTCGGCAGATCATCAGCACTCTGACCACGCCTCATGGAACGCAGGTGACCACTCAGAATGACATCGTCCGCGTATTCGTCGAGCACTACCGTCGTACTTATAGTGATGACGACGCTGAAACTGCAGCAGACGACTCCATTTTGCATTACGTCACGCGCACCCTCCCCCACACGGAGGCGGATGCTTTGACAGTGGCGGTCACGCTAGACGAAGTCAACAACGCAATCGCCAAGGCTGCAGTCAACAGATCGCCCGGCATTGACGGCTTACCGATTGAGTTTTACCGTACCTTTCGGGACCTCATGGCCCCACGGTGGACGACTATGTATCAAGAACTGATAACATCTGACCAAGCAATCCCACCCGCCTTTGCTGAGGGCATCATTATACCAGTCCACAAACCAGCCCGTGGTTCGATGGTCACGAGTTACAGACCGCTCACCCTCCTCAATGCCGATTACAAGATTTTCGCGCGCTTCCTGGCAATGCGGCTCCGATCTACACTCCCTCATATCCTCTCGCCAGAGCAAACGACGCCTGGCGGACAGATTAACATACAGACTGCCACAGGGGAATGCCGCGATTTAATTGCGATAGCGGCGGCCTGCAGACTCCAGGCTGCGGTCGTCGCTATAGACTTCGACAGCGCCTTCGATAAAGTGCGTCATCGTTTCCTGTTTTCGGTGGCAGCCCGAATGGGCATCCCCCCTCCGTTTCTCGACGTCATCTGGCGTCTTTACGACAGTGCCAGTTTACGTGTCCAAGTCAATGGACGTATAGCAGGGCCGGTACTTATCTGCCGTTCGATACGGCAGGGGTGCCCCCTCTCTACCCTCCTGTATGCCATTGCCTTTGAGCCCCTTATTGGGGGCTTGACGACCAAACTCTCTGGCCTCACCCTACGCCAACACACTTTTCGCTGTCGGGCATATGCTGATGACCTCCTCCTCCTCATTCGCTCCGGCTCTGAGATTCGGGATTTCCTCGAATTGATTACCCGTTGTGGGGCTGCCGCTGGCAGTGCCATGAATGTCGCCAAATCTTCCGCAATGTACATTGGACGAGGCCTCCAGGAGGGTGAAGTGGCACCCCTGCCGCTTGTGCGGACTTTCCGGTACCTGTGCATTACCTTTACCCCCACGGTCACACGCACGGCGGCAACGAATTTCCGTCGCCTGTTACACGTCATCCGCAACGACGTCCGCCAGAACCTCTTGCGCCGCCAGGACACACTTCAACGGGTTGCGTTTATTAATCTTTATGTGGCATCAAAATTGGTTCACATCGCGCAACTTCTCCCTCTGCCAACTGCAATTGGGCGCAACCTTCAGGCGGCTTTTGGCTATTATCTCACGGCTAGTTCAATGTTTAAAGTCCGTTATGAGACACTTACCCTGCCCTCACGGTATGGTGGCGTCGGGCTCGTCAATGTCCGTATGCGAGCTGCAGCCTTGTACATGAGTGCCATGAGAAAACAATGGATGGACCAGGGCACATCTCTAACACGCAGCTTGCTTGAGGTCCTCCTACCGGCTTCCACCTCACCACCGGTGTCTGTCGGCCATATCGTGCCTCATTTGTCCCATATTTCGACCTTTTTCGTCGACTACAGTTAAATACATACCAGTCTCCCATATACACGCCCACCTAGGACTAAGGATTTTTACAGCCTGTTGCTGCGCTGTGTTCCCCGGAATGTGATGGAGACCAAACACCCCCCCATCCAGTGGCCCATAGTGTGGACTACCGTCCACCAGCCCTTCCTCCCTACGAACGTCCGGGCACTGTTTTATCACATAGTCAACAGGAAATTTGCCACGAAGCAGCGCCTGCACAACATTGGCTTGTCAGAATCCCCTCTTTGTCTCCTTTGCCAGCAACTGGACACTGGTGAACACCGTCTGACATGCGCCTCATCGCAAGATGTATGGCGCTTCGTGCAGCAAATCATTGCCTGCTATCTCCGGGTGCCACCAGACACAGTCGAGCCTCGAATGTTTCTATACCCGGAGGACCGACATTTTCCCGCCGCCAAATGTCATGCTATTACGTGCGTCAAAGGGTGGGCGGTCGCTTATCTCTTTCATGAGGGACCTAAATCCCGCCTCGACTTCTGGACCTATTTACGAACAGCCCAGGCAGCTCTCGAAAACACGCCTCGTTACCGAACATTATTTGCTAACTATCTTCGAGCGGTCTTTGTTAGACCTCCACTGAGTTGGGGGGTGCCTGGCACAGAGGGCACCCACCCCTCCTCCCCCGGCGGTGTCTGAGTTTCAACCGCGTACGATCTATTCTACTTCTGACCTCCGCGGATGGGAGAGCGCGTCGCAGATTGCGCGGATTTTATTTCTTTTTGCTTTTCCTTTTTCCTTTCTTTTTCTTTACCCAGAATCTATATTTCTTTTCTCTTTCGCATATGTGTTCCCATAATTTCATGCTATTAGTGAATATTACAAAAACAAATGCAAATAAATAAATAACAACGCCTTCCACTACTGTTGATTCCTGTTTCTCCCACTTCCCTAAGCACCACAGGCTCGGTGATGGTGATGGGGACAAGAAAAAAAAAGTGGATACGCCGGTAAAAAAAAAAACAAAAATAAAAAAAAGATGGTAGAGCACTTGCCCGCGAAAGGCAAAGGTCCCGAGTTCGAGTCTCGGTCGGGCACATAGTTTTAATCTGCCAGGAAGTTTCATATCAGCGCACACTCCGCTGCAGAGTGAAAATCTCATTCTGGTTTTAAAATTTCTAATTGGACCTCCCATTTTTAATTGCAGAATCAGATTCTACATAAAATACTATGCACATTTTGTTTTAAACATTTGTTTTCATTATTGGTAGTTGGCGCTGTAATTCAAGAAAATCCATATTCTCATTTTTGCGTGGAAAATGGTTGCGGATAAATAATAAATAGTTATTTACTTCGTAAATTTTGATTTGGGTCAACATTTGTAAAACACTAACTCCTCTCTCTCAAACCACACCCTATGGAGAGAGAGGGAAGTTGTAGTTTTAGAGAATACCCTCCTACTACCACTGGGGACAATATGACAGCGTAAGCCATAGGAAATATGTATATTATTTGTTTTCAAAGCTGTTATTTGAAAAATATTTGACTCCCTCCCTCTGGCTCAGTCGTATCCAGATTTGTTTCGTTCAGTTTTCTATTTAGCATGCATTACAATTTATTCATGGTTTTTGAAACTGGCACCACTGAGTTCGGTACGACCCCAATCTAAATTTCTGTTTGTTCCTTGAATGTAACATTATAAAATTGATTGATGACTGTAATGTATGTTTTTATGTTACTTCAAAAATTCTTCTAACACATCGATTATAAGTTAGTTGGGATCTTGATCACTCCAGTGGTATTCAGTGAAGCAAAGCTATCCTGATAGGATCAGGGTTAAATACAACTGAGAACAGTTCACTGTGATTTTGGATGAATTCTTTTTCAGTTATATCTTATAATCATCTGTACGTTAAGCATACATCAATGATTTCTAGAACAGCTTTGCATCCTATATACATCGTGTTGAAGCATGAATGCCAGCTTTAACTACTTTTGCTTTTGCATCGTTATGACTTCCTGCGTAGCAGCAGAATGAGGGGTATATCGTGTTTATATTAAATTTTCTGCCCTTTTATTTTACCTGTTATTTTAGTAGGTAGTAATACTTTTCATTTGCTTCCGTTGTAGATTCTGAAGATAGCTGTTGTATAGCCGATACCGGTAATTCTCTTAAAAAACTTTGCTATCAAGACAATTATTTAAAAAAATATGTACGCCTTTCGATTGATTTCCAAGTGGTTATTTTATGTAACATTCTATTCATAAATGCGAATGTGTGGTTGCTAATCGCCACTGACTTCAGTACCACATATTGTCCTAATTAGTACAGAATATAATTGAAATTTAACCTATTTGATCAAGTCCCTATTTATTCGTCACCCACGGCCTACCGTAAAAAGACATTCAGTAATACTTCAGCATGTTATATGTTACAAATTACTGTACACTTGCTCCTGTTCAGGGAAGCCATCGAAATGCGGTTCTCTGACTAGAATAAATACTGTAGGAATTGCGAGTTCTTTCAAACCCCGTCCCCGATTATCTCGGCAAGAAGTTTCAGTTCACTGAGCCAGTTCTTCATATTCGTCAATAGGAGTACTGTACACTTTTGAACTGATCTCAGACAGGAAAATCTAGCACACAAGATTTTTTCATTAAACATTTTCAGTAAATAAATGGGACAAAATCATAACTTTGGGTTTCTTCTCGCCCTACAGATGTGGATTTGTGCTTTTCGGGAAGTTTGGATGCGCCATAGCGTGTTTCCCTTACAGTAATCTGTGTGTTCACTAAGCGCCCTGTGTGGCTTTCCTGAAAAGTAACTTAGTTGTGATCCCCCGGTGTGAGAACTGTGGTGACAGTTTTTTATTGTTTGGTTCTAATAATGTTTCTCCTTGCCAAATGATGCCTAACATTATTACTGTCACAGTCTCTGCAAGCTAAGGGAGTGTGACGGCGGTCGCAGGTGCTGCTGGTGCTGTTCTGAACATTTATGATTAATGCGCTCCTTTAAACATGATTTACATTCTGGTCTGACCACATCTATTAGCATACCGGGTGCATTTCTGTTGCCATCTTTGGGTGTTATAAGGCGAAATTCCTTAGCTGATGCTTGGAGTCTGATTGGCCTGCGAGCTGTCTCATACTGGCGTCTGACCGTTACATTATTAATTGAACCAGGATTCAAGACTGTTGTTTAAAAACCACTTAAACTATGTTCGTATCCTGGGTATGTTAAGACACTTATTTTTGGTTGACTCCAGTGTTTAAATTTTACTGTTATTGAAATTATTAGTTTAATCCGTAAATCACCGTTTGCCGGGTGTTCTCCATTATTCTGGATTGCTTATTCAGTCAGCTATTTGCTGAATGTGTGGTATTGTACTAATTGACCTGTTGGTTTGCGTTTCTAGGCATCTTCTTGTCGCATGGTGCTTACTTTACGAGCGCCTTGCTGTTGCTTGATGGGTCAGCTACTGTTTCTGCAGTCTATATGTGCAACTAGCCCGGTCTGACAAGGGTGAACGCATTGGCGGCACAATATTACTGGATAGCATTTGAGATTTTCCGCTGACATTACCTTGTGGGAAGCAGCTCTAAGGCACGGTAACTGCTTTTTTTCAGTCCAGTTTGTCTTCTCTGGTTCGCATGGGCCTAAAGCTGTTCAAAGTTAGCGTATTTTTGTCTGTTGGCTTGGATGACTTTTGGTGCCGTGCTCTCTCTGTGTCAAGTTTCCCTTGGTCAGCCGGCCATTTTATGGCCCTTGTATTGCTTAAATTTGCCAGTTTTCTCAATGGACTGCGCTAAATTTGGATATGTAATGTAGAACCGTACTGTTGGCTAGGACATTAAAATTTGCTTTAAACATTTTCCCTTCACTAAATTGGTGCTAGCCGTTGATGCATTTGACCTTTTAGAAATCTTCATTTAAATTTGTCAGCTCTCTTAAGGTACTGGATAAAATTATGGTCCAATTTATAGGCATTCAGTTAGCTTTGACATTTAAACTGTTAAAACACTTTACCTGTTACTAAATTTGTGCTACTTGTTACTACATTCACCTTCAAAAATTGGCTTTAAATTTGTCGTATCCTTTAAAAGACCATGTTAAACGTTGAGTCAGTAATTCAGAGCTATAGTTAGCCTGGTATCATTTTTCTATATTGGGTCTGATAATTCAAAACCGCTGTATTAACCATTTTGCTGTGATTGTGTTTTAACATTGTTGTTTGTAAGAAACTGTGTAATAAACGTGAATCACTTGGCAAATAATGAATGTCATAATCTGGGACCTAACACTTCCACGGATTCCTCCTTCCACGGCTCTTTGACCTTACACGTGATGTATATTTAATACAGTGGTTCCAACTGCATTCTGAATTCTCATTCCATTGATGATTGCTGAATCCTTTACAGGGTGTTTCGCAACACTAGAGAGTGCCCTGAATCTTTGTTCACTCTTCTGTCCTTTTTGACGAGACCATTAGCAGAACGAGGGTGACTTCTTATGCCGGAAGTCCTCACCCGGTATTGCTGATATTTTTCATTGAAATATTAAGTTTCGGCGCTGTTCGTACCAGGGACCGAGTTTGTCTTGATCATCAGTCAAAGACACTACCTCTACACCTCAGGTTTCTGATATGTGCATTTAAGTAATGTTGGCGAAATACGACACAACTGTTTCTTGACTGCACGTATGTAGACATTAGCATGTTTGGATTAGCTGCCTATGCAGGAAGATAGATATTAAAAGCAAATTAACCACTTGTAGTAAATTAATGTTTCTGTTGCTGGCGACGTTAGCTGTCGTGTGTGTGTGTGTGTGTGTGTGTGTGTGTGTGTGTGTGTGTGTGTGTGTATGTGTGTGTCTGTCATTCAGAGCATATTTACACCGCTGGCCACTAAAAATAAAACACCCTGAAAGAAACATCGAAAGCAGGTGAAATTAGCAGCATGCATTTGCGGCGACAAGAAACGCACATGATTAGCATTTCAGGGCAGGCGCACATCACGGCCACCGGTAACGCCATCTGCAAGAGCAATATGTCCGGGGGGTGGGGGGTGGGGGAACAGACGGCCGTATGGATGTACTGGAATTGTTCTTTCGTGTGGTTGTTTCGCGTAAGCAGCTCAGTATGACTCTTATAATACAGGGAGCGTCTTTCGAGCACTTTTCGGAGTTTGACTGAGGAGGCACAGTTACCTATAATGACTGCGGATTATCCTTCAGTGTAATCGATGATAGTGTTGGACGGAAACAAGCAACTGTGATGCAGATCTGTAATCGCTGGATGCAGGAGAGAACGACGGACCGAAGGGACCGATTGTATCCACCCAACACAAAGATACCAAATAAATGTAAAGACTCTCTTAAAAAAACATTACACACACCTTGACACAGAACCAGACAAAAAGAATGACACAAAAGAACCCTAAAGCTCCACTCTTAACAAGCCTGCCAAAGGTCCACAAACCCCTGATCCCAGTCAGGCCGGTGGTTGACTTCAGAAAGCCCCATCTTACTTACTAGGGAGACACATGCACACATTCCTACAGAAGACATACACATACACAAACAACAGAAGAATCAAAAACACAGGAGACATGATAGAGAAAATTAGGTAATGTCAACATCCCCCAACAGCAAAACTGGTATCTTTTGACATAACATCAATGTACACAAACATACCCACAGTAGAATCTATAAACATTATAGAACAACAGCTAAAATGCAAGAAATTCCCAGAAGTACAAATAAATGAAATTCCATCCATTCTTAGGCTAATCACAGAACAAAACTACTTCACTTTCAACAACAACTTCTACTTGCAACAAGAGGGGCTTCCCATGGGGTCCCCCATCAGTGGAACCTTAGCCATCATTTTCTTGGACCATATAGAGAACACAATATTCAATAATATTGTAAAACAAGGAGGGTGCAAAATAATCTACTGGTACCGATATGTGGATGACATAATCTGTCTTGTAGATGAAACACATAACAGGATAGAAGAGATACACAGTAACATCAACAAAGTGCACCGTCAAATACACTCCACAAAGGAAATAGAAAACAACAAGAAACTAAATTTCTTGGATCTTACAATTACAAGAAACAACCACCAACATGAATTCTCCATCTACAGAAAACCCACATCCACAAGCACTGTCATCCACAGGTCATCCAACCATCCGACAGTGCATAAATATGGCAGTTTCACACACATGCTCCACAGGATAAACAGAACACCTCGTAAACCAGAAAACTACACACAGGAACTAAACATAATCAAGATAATTGCTGTTGAAAACGACTACAAAACAGACAGCATAAACAAACTCAACAACAAGATAAAACGGAAACATGCAGTACACAAAGACAACACAGCTGACCACACCACTTCAGAAAAAAGAGAGAGATGGTACACACTAACATACAATAACAAAATATCACATAGAATAAGAAACATCTTGAGAAAGCAAGAGATTCTAAAACAATTCAGAACAAATAATACAATTCAGAAAAGACTAAGACCGGTCAGAAAAACCTCAAACAAATTTAGCAAAGCTGGAATACATCAACTCACTTGCAACTCCTGTCAGGCCCAATACTTAGGACAAACAAGTAGAAATTTCTGAACTAAGTACACAGAGCCCATGAGAACTCTAAAAAGTGACAGCGCTCATTCATCTTTTGCAGAAAATCTAATGAACGAAAACCATATTCCGACTAATATTGAAAACGACTTACACATTCTGGGAAACAGCAGCAGTTTATGCCGGAAACTAACGATAGAAGAAAATTACTACATACAAAAGGCTATAGTCGAAGGGAAAAGTGTAATAAATGTAAACACAACGCTTTGCAACAACACACTCTTTACCGCCCTGAGAGAGCTGACCAAGGACACCGAACATCACACACAGAGACATAAATAATGAACAGAAGTTTTCGTAATTCACGCTACAGTTTTCATAGCCTTTCTCGTCACATGCTGTACACCTCTCGCGACACACGTGAACAGCAAGAGGGCGTAATGTTTTGGATCAGAAACAAAGCGCGAAAGTTTTGTTTTTCTGTTTATAAAAGCAGCCACATACCATTCAACGAACGTGAGTACACGAATAGCTAAGTAACAGCTCAGTACACACCAAATAACTGGTTTCCACAACACTACCATAACCCCAAGTATATATTGCTGACATACGAAGTTCACATTTCAGTATTTTGTCTACTAACAGCCGCTCACGTGGCTGCAGATGACATGATGTTCGCTAAGTAAAAAACGGCAACAAAAAAGAGCACAGAAAATATGCCGCCATCAGCGCCAATAATTGCTTAAAACATGCTGTAACATACAATAAATAAGGTAGTATGAAAGTATTTCATAGAAAACTATATTTCAAAAGATGAATAATAAAAATGTAATAATATTTTACTGTGTTTGTATTACCATGCTATTTTCTGCATGTTTTAGATTAAAAATCCCAGTTAAGATGTTTTGCATCAAAGCGGACTCAATTTATGATATTACTGTTTTTCTATGCAAACACGGACCAAATGGAAGAGTTCCAAAATAAAATAATCGTTGCACCTCCACACGTGGTGACAGACGTGTTGCGTGCATGTCAGTACTGAGTCGCTCTGCCACATCACGAACAACAGCACAACGAATTCGATCTGTTGCGCAACAAGCAGTGTCCGCACGTACCATTCGACGTCGTTTGTAACAAAGTAGACTCTCCACAAGGCGTCCATTGATGTGTTTACCACTGAGTCAACGCTACAGGCGTTTGCGCCGGCAGTGGTTCGATGAACAATGAACTTGTCAGCCGAATGGAACGACATTGTTTTTACCGAGGAATCCCGATTCTATTTGCACCACCGCCACCACGATGGTCGGATTAACCTGGAGAAACCGTGGTGAGAGACTGTTGAACTGATTCCTCATGTATTTCCATACTATCCAGCTCCCGGTACTATGGTTGGGAGTGGTATAAATTTCACTCTCGCACTCACGTAGTATTTTTTTTTTTTTTTTTTTTAGCTCGTCAACTGCCACATCGTAACAGGATAGTGGGCACACAGTGTTCAGGACCTCTTCGCCGTCCATCGGATTGCTGCGTTGGCCTCCCTGTTCTCCCGATGTCCTACCTGTCGAAAACGTCTTGTCGACAACAGAGGAACGACTGGCCCAGAATACAGCACCCGCTGCTACACCAGTCCAGCTTTGGCAATATGTGGAAGCAGCATGAACTGTTATACCACAACAACATATCCAGAGCCTCTCTGATTCAGGACCGAGGCGTGTGGCAGCGGTCATGTCCAGCAATTTTATCATCTGTCTCACATCACATCGGGCTGTATTTTCAGTCATGTGATCTTTCTACAATGCGTTAGCTTCCAAACCAACTTGGCTGTGATGTCCTTCTTCGTGTTGCATTTTGGATTGTAAGCAGTGTATAACTCTCTTCACATTCAAAATGGATGTATAAATAGTCTCAGTACTTGTATTTTCTGTATGGCAGTGTATTTATAGCTTAAGAGAATCATCATCTAAATTCTCAATTATTATTCCGCCTCAGTCGCACGTTTTTAAGTACAGTACATGTTTTGATCACCCTGAATCATCTGTGCGCCAGCAACATGGCAACCTGTCTTGTCTACTCAGAACCACATATCAGAGTGCTGTATTCTCATAGGTTGTTCTCACTAGGCAAACGGGTCTCTGACGCAACTACTTGGATCTGAAGATGATCCAGAGTCGTCAAAACACGTAATATAATTAAAATTGTGCAACTGAGACGCAATAATAAATGAGGGTATTTTTAAATATCTACAAAGTTGCTGAATGTTTCAAGACGATTATGTGGACTATAGTGAGAATCGTCATCATCATCTTCATCCTCATTTTCTCTTTTTTTCTTCTTTCCTCTATTTGCAGCTACAATAGATAACCACCAAATTCTGTAGTACTATGACACCTCTATTTTAAAGATATTGGCAAAGAAAAGGAGTTGCTACAGATAACTTAGTTCATTTGTCTAAGCAGTAGTGTATATTACAAATAATGGGTGAAACATCCACAATGTGGATTAAAATTAGTGATGATAGTTTAGAGTGGATTTGCATATTTCTGCGTTTAAGAGCCCAATATGCATTGGCGTAGTAGCTAATGGTGATGAGTTTAAGTATCCCGAAGCTTTCTTGAAGCTTATTTTATATTTGTCACCAACAGAATACATGAGTTCCATTGACGATTAGATATACTCGTAAATATCTTACTTCTCTACCGTCCATGTCGGTTGATATTAGGGAAATGTAAACGCACCGTAGGAATAAGTCTCTATCATCGATCAATGACATCAGTGAATGATATTCAGCTAACGTTATGACCTGTCCTTCAAAAGAACTAGACACTTTCCAGATTCGCGAATAGCGTTGGGTGTTAAAAGAAATTCTGAAACTGCATGTTAACATAACTTTATTCAATGGGTTGTATACTGAAACATGAAAGAAGTTACCAAAGTGAATGCAAACAAAAATTCGTTCAAATTTGGATTCAAAGAATAGTAATTATTGCTACAAGTGGTCACTTATAGCGGGTTAGTAAGCCATCAGATGACCTTGTAAGCTACATATCTAGCTATATCTCTTGCTTAGAAGCATTACACCATGCTAACATTTCATTTTCTAGCAATCTGAAGCACGTGAATATATTTGAGACTAACGACGAAATGATGTCTCTTAATATGTGTGTTACTCCAACTTCTCAGCACGATTTACGTTTATAGGAGAGGCAAAGGAATATGATGAAAAAGTAATTTAAAGTCACTTTACTCTGTGCATTGAAACATCATAATCATGGGAACCAGTTAATCAGTTAATGACGCCGGTTGAATATACAAATATTTACATAAAAATCTTTAGACGCTTTAGAGGCTAGCACAAGTAACGTTTCTCTTTATACTGTTACGCTGTAATACTGAGCATTGTTTGTGTTATTTTAATTCTAAAGTGAAGTTGGCTGAACCTTTAGCGATTGTTTGCAAATCAGATCATTCAACAGTGTCACGCACAAAACAGGGAAACAGTAAATAAAATTCCAAAAGCGCAGCATGCAGTTAAAGCTATCATTTAACATATATGCAGATATCGGCTCTCTACTACAACGGGGCGCTAGTGACGCAAGTGATGTGCACAAACCATTGTATAATTCTCTGCATTCTCCGTAGTTACACTAGAAATGATCGGAGTTTCGTTTGAAGTGAGGTACCGACTGTATGGAATGACTTAATAAAAAACTTTGTTTGACGGCCAAGTGCGTGATAAATTACAAGCAGATAAATATTAGCCTCGAAGAACGATAATTTATTTTGCTGCAGAACTTGGCCACATGTGCAGGGAATGGAAGTAAACTGATGTGAAACACACAAATTATCCTCATGACACAGACAGATTTAGAGGATATACACATGTTTTCTGAAATTTAAATTACAGGGATCATTTTACAGTGTAAGGATATAGGAACAACAAAAGGATACAAAGGGAAAGTAGTTCCACTGTAAGAATCGAAATATCTCAATTGCGAAAAATATGTGAATCTGCTAGGGGGCTCTCTTCGAAATCTGATGAATTATGATGACAATTTTGTATGAACGTATGCAAACAAGTGAACGAAACGGAACATAATACTGCAGAGGAAATAAATACAGGCCATGTTACTGGGAATGGGACAAACATTGAAAAGTAGAAAATATTTACTAAAACTATCGTTGTGAAACAACATTGCGAACAAAAATTCCAGTTATTATAGCCCTGCAAATTTCTGGGTACTCTCAGCAAAGATGAGTCTCATACCTAAAACGTGATGACTTGAAAATAACAAGAAAGAGTATCCCCAACAGTGAACAGTTTTATTTGATTAATAAGACAGATTACATATAATATGTACAAGAACCAAGAGAGATCAATAAATTGGAATAACAAGAATGAAGCGTCCATATTAGAAAGCATGTAGAACAGGGATGTAGCAATGATGGAAAAATGAGAAAGATTCTAGAAGGAAATCGAAGCATTTGAGATACGGTGCTGAAGAACAACTTTGAAAATTAGGTGCCGGCCGGAGTGGCCGAGCGGTTCTAGGCGCTTCAGTCTGGAACCGCGCGGCCGCTACGGTCGCAGGTTCGAATCCTGCCTCGGGCATGGATGTGTGTGATGTCCTTAGGTTAGTTAGGTTTAAGTAATTCTAAGTTCTAGGGGACTGATGACCACAGCAATTAAGTCACATAGTGCTCAGAGCCATTTGAACCATTTGAAAATTAGGTGGAGTGATAAGGTAAGTGATGATGACATTCTCCGCCGAATTGGCGAATAAACTAACATATAGAAAACACTGACAACAAGAAGGGACAGCACGATAGAACGTGTGTTAGACGTCAGGGAATAACTTCCATGTAGAGGTTTAAATCTGTAGACGAAGACAGTGATTTGAATGCACCCAAAAAAAAAAAAAAAAAGGTGAAGATGTTTTATAATATATTTGGAAGAGACAGATTATTAATTCAGTTGCAATAAAATAATCAACGTTTGTCTTAAAACGGATGATGTTTCTTTAATGATGACCTGCTCTAACATATCAAATCATCTTCAGACCATAAAGCATCTCCTTCAGTGATCCGCAGAAACACAGTTGAGGCAGCCGTTGACCACTGTGCCTTCCGACATACAGTCTAGACTCTTTTCACTGTTTCCATGGATCAGTGAACGAGATGCTTTATAGTCTGAAGATGATCTGTATACTAAAAAGCGTGCAATGGGTGTTATTTATTTGATAAAAGACGTTGGCGGATTACTCTGACTTATATTTGTGAATCAGTGTCTTATTATTGGACAATGTGTTTAAAAATTTCTTCCCAGTCTGTCTCAAAACATACGAACTAAAATCAGCTCATTATGTGACTTCGGCTGATTTAACGTAGCATGCTTTGCTTAAAATATTTAATACGGTGGCAACTTATTGTGCAAAAATTTTCAATTTCCAATTTGTTGGGCCTGGCATCAGAGACGGTATTGTCCACTGTTCGCATAGACATGCTGCTGTAAACACTTGATTCATGACAGATTTCAATTAAAATAATGATTAGTCGTATATTATAAACCTCGATGATGATAGCATCTACAATTGGGCGATGATGCAGCACCTACCAGTCTCTGACTGGACGGTTTTGATGACATGGGCATATCAGATGACTCAGACATAGTTTACATTTCAGAAGAAGATACTGTGTGCAGAAAATATCCATTTCTTTCACTCCACTCTAATACTGTCCGCAGAGAAAATTATAGCACCACCAAGCAGTAAAAAGTCGATTTCCGCTTTATACCACAGTAAAATTTATGTGCTGCAACACTGAAATTTAAAGCAGATTCTGATCAGTAATCTTATTGGTATCAAAATTGATCGGATATTATTCCATGCCTCCTTGTATTAAACCGATATCGATATTAACTCTTAAAAGTTTAAGAATGCAAAAAAAGGTTTCGAAAAGAAGTTTTTGTAACTTATGAATAACAACTGAAGGTGTTGGAATAAATAAAGAAATTATGAGAAACAAGAAATAAAAGCAAGTATAAAAGCGGCATCCAGACCTTCATATTCACTCAACAAAGCAATGTCACCTAAAATCGTATCAACTGGATCCAAAATAAGGCCACATAAACCATAATCAGAGCAATAAAACTCTATGTGGCCGAAATACACCGAATAGATAAGTATCGAGAGTACATAAAATCTAGCGGAAAATGATTTGTGAGGGAGCAGAATTGCGAAGAAGGGAAAAAGAGAGAACTCATAAAGCAGTATAAAGAATCTGATGTTGACGCGAAAGCAAAAATGGAGATGTTAAGGCAGACCTAAAATAAGGTAGAAAGATAAGCTGGCCAAAGATCGTCATATAATTGGTGCAAAGAAAGAAGATACCAAGAGCACTATGCTGTGGAGTAGGCTTCTTGACTAGATCAAAAACCGACTGTGGTTTATGGGGCCAGAAGGGTAAGAGCAGCTAAGCATGAGTAACAATGTTTCTGTAAAATTAGTGAAGAATGTGCAAAAAAGTGTGATGTAAAGTTTGTAATAAGCTGGGAAGGTAGATACTGAGCTGCTGCTCTAATTGCAAGACCAGTTTTATAGTGTAATGTGATATTTAAGAACAATTTAGTTGTTTTAGAATTAAGTGGACAGAAAATTGTTTTGGAGATATCCATAGCTGCAAGAATGTCTATTTTTGATGTTACTAAGCTTGTAGATTTCCATTATGTGTGTAAAATGAAGGCTCTGTTGAAATGTGATAGCTTAATATGTGATGTAACTAGCACACTGGTCATTAAAATTGCTAAACTAAGAAGAAATGCAGAAGATATATGCATATTCATTGGACAATTATATTATACTAGAACAGACATGTGATTACATTTTCACTCAATTTGGGTGCATAGATCCTGAGAAATCAGTCCCCAGAACAACCACCTCTGGCCGTAATAATGGCCTTGATACGCCTGGGCATTGAGTCAAACAGAGCTTCGATAGCGTGTACAAGTACAGCTTCCGTTGCAGCTTCAACACGATACTACAGTTCATCAAGAGTAGCGACTGGCGTATTGTGACGAGCACGTTGGTCGGCAACCATTGAGCAGACGTTTTCAGTTGGTGAGAGATCTGGAGAATGTGCTGGCCAGGGCAGCAGTCTAACATTTGCTGGATCTAGAAAGGCCCGTACAGGACCTGCAACATGCGGTCGTATATTACCCTGCTGAAATGTAGGGTTCTGCAAGGATCGAATGAAGGGTAGAGCCACGGGTCGTAACACGTCTGAAATGTAACGTCCACTGTTCGAAGTGCCGTCAATGCGAACAAGAAGTGACCGAGACGTGTAACTAATGGCACCCCATACCATCACGCCGGGTGATACGCCAGTATGGCGATGAAAAATACACGCTTCCAATGTGCGTTCACCGCGATGTCGCCAAACACGGATGCGACCATCATGATGCTGTAAACAGAACCAGGATTCATCCGAAAAAATGACGTTTTGCCATTCGTGCACCCAGGTTCGTCGTTGAGTGCACTGTCGCACGCGCTCCCGCATGTGATGCAGCGTCAAGAGTAACCGCAGCCATGGTCTCCGAGCTTATAGTCCATGCTGCTGCAAACGTCGTCGAACTGTTAGTACAGATGGTTGTTGTCTTGCAAACGTCCCCATCTGTTGACTCAGGGATCGAGACGTGGCTGCACGATCCGCTACAGCCATGCGGATAAGATGCCTGTCATCTCGACTGCTAGTGATACGAGGCCGTTGGGATCCTGCACGGCGTTCCGTATTACCCTCCTGAACCCACTGATTCGATATTCTGCTAACAGTCATTGGATCTCGACCAACGCGAGCAGCAATGTCGCGATACGATAAACCGCAAACGCGATAGGCTACAATTCGACCTTTATCAAAGTCGGAAACGTGATGGTACGCATTTCTCCTCCTTACACGGGGCATCACAACAACGTTTCAGCAGGCAACGCCGGTCAACTGCCCTTTGTGTATGAGAAATCGGTTGGAAACTTTTCTCATGTCAGCACGTTATAGGTGTCGCCACCAGCGGCACCCTTGTGTGAATGCCATGAAAAACTAATCATTTGCATATCCCAGCATCTCCTGCTTGTCGGTTGTATTTCGCATCTGTAGCACGGTAACTTCGTGGTGTAGCGGTTTTAATGGCCAGTAGTGTACCTCAAATATTTAAGATGTTTTTAAAGCGATGTGCATAGGTGGCTCTATGCTTCAGATTACACCGATAAAACCATTTCTAACTTCCCTTTAATTTGATAAAGAAAAAATGAAAATAAATTCCTTGGGTTTATTTTTACAGAATTCATAGAACAGAGAAAATATACCCGCTCTGGAAACTGTTAGGCCCCAGGGGATCACTGGCAAATGCAAAATTTTCTTAAAATTGTCTCCAGCCAGCTCTACGTGAAGTCAAATAGGCCAGCATACCGTATAGCAATCAGAATTACCAACATGGACAGAGCCGACACTGTAATTAATGTGGCACACCCCGGAAGCTATTGCATCATATTGCTCGACTGAGGAATCTGAATAATTAATTGAGTAACATGATCTCACTGGGGAGGGATCATAACATCATTTTTACAGCCCAGCACAATGCCATAGGAACACGCCGAGTTGGCGGCGAGTGGACCTCTGGCGACGAGGAGAGGGGGGTTGGAGAGTACCGAACGAGAAGGACAGAACGGCAGAGTGTTGGGGTCCGGATGGTCCGAATTGTGCATTAAGAATTTTAGCAATCTGCGGTAATGAATTGATGGTGAAACCGAGATGCTTCGTTATTCAACCCAGCTGTGGACTCTACAACTGTATGGACGCAATTTACGGCGAGCTGTGACCGATGATGTTTGTGGGTGTTTTGCCACGGCAGATAAACGAAGACAGCGTGGACCCAACCTGAAAACGCTGTGCTGTAGCATGTTCGCCCACGATATGGATGTCATGATCTTGGAGAAGAAAGCAGTGGAGTACGGTACGTGTATTAACCTTCAGTGACTTCTAGGGTGTTAATTTACTTAACTGTGTGGAGATTGAGTAGTAACTGTCACTTTTGAACGGAATTTACGATTGTGTAAAAGTGTGGCCAACGGCCGTATGGACGTTGTCATAAAGTTATTATATTTCTTATTTGTGAACATAATTTTCTGTTATCAGGAATACTCACTGTACAGATATGAAATTGTCAGTTCTGCGCTTTAGTTCAGCGGGTTACAAGTACTAGAATTTGACAAATATCCTAATTGTGAGTTTTGGATATGTTTTTATATCTGCGTGTTAAATGAAAGTGAATTTTGAAGTTTGTAAGGTATCTTTCTACCATTACGATTCTGTAAGTTTTTATTTGGAAGTGATGTTTGCTACTGTTACCAGATTAATCAAAGGAACGGCTATTTAACCAGCCTTTCTACGAAGTGTTTTAAGACTTGTTTTTCAGAGAACTGTTATTAATAAATTACATAAATCAGTAATGTTGTGTAAGCAGTTATTGAAGGCTCCCATCTCCATTAGCCAATCAACCATGGCCAGTTGAGAACGGGCATTGATGTAACATTAGGGGACTAGAGACTATTTGTCAAGTTGTGGCACCGCTAATCCTATTGTTTGTTGGTCTTATCGCAGTGTCTAGTCGCCCCTAAATTAAATACTAATTCCGCACGCCCTCGGTAAGACATAAAGTCATTGCCTCAGATGGATAGGCTTCGAGGAACATATCCTATTAAGTTACAGTGAGCCAGCTATGCTGCAGACGCTTGACAGACTTCTACCATTCGCCAAATGACTTATCTTTGAAATTGCTGCTTGCACGGTCTGCCAAACCTAGTCGCTGTGAGATGCAAACATATCAGTTTGCTGATGAGGAGTCTGGGGGTTATCTGTTCCCAGATTTCTGAGAGCTGAGCTGATGCTATTCGGTGCGTCACCCACACGTCACTGTATCTGGAATTGATGCTAAAGGCAGCTATCTCCGACTTGCATATGTAAGCAGACTCCAGTGTAACTCTGCACTACTATCTACGTTCCGTGAGAGCTGTCGGAATTGACTTAGGGACACCGCTTCGAGTGCTCCACTAAAAACAGTCGATGATCTTATGGTCGACTCCACTGTATGAGCAATTCATGCCGCCCACTAGCCTACATGACATCTGAGCTGCCTCGACAATGACCTTGAGAATGCGCGGAGGTGACCGAGTCAGCGTGTTCCAAGGATGTGTGCAGCGTAAGTCTGTTGAATTGGATGTTCTCTAATTGGTGTATTACCATAAAGTGTCTCGGTTTGCTTTCTTATAGGAATGCTTCGTTTGGCAACTATATTTGAAGTTGTTCACAAGTATACAGGTTGCGTAAGGAATTGTTGTTATATCCTTAATTTGATGTATAGCCCAATTATGCATCCAGAGCCAACTTAATCCTCCATGAAATACCTGAATATGAGTTATGGATCGAATTTTACACCTTTCATCAAAAAGAAAACCATAAGATACATAACAGATAATGGGAGAAAATTAACAGAAATAATTAGTTTTTCAACACATCAAAACTAACTCCATAGTGTTCAAAATATTTTTTGTTATTGTACATAGGGATACCTTAATTTAATTGTGCAGGTCTTGTAAAACGCTATGTGACGCAGAACAACATGACAACTATAATGAATGATGTTTGACGTGTTCAAATTTTGAAAATACTGTTGATTCGAAAATCTATTAAAAGAATTAGATAATTATACAACAGTTTACTGGTTTAGTTCTTATGAATCAGCAACAGAAGATAATGATTCCCATGAACACTAGTTCGAGTGAAAACTGGTAAACTGTAGTTTGTTTATCCAATGCGATCGAGACACAATATCTGCATAGAATTAACGTAATGTGCAGCTTCATGGACATCATTGATGGTAGAGTACTGAAGACAGTGTAGACGTGGACAGATACGATTCAATATTTTAACAGTGAAACACAGCACTAGCAATGTATTTTTTCGTGTTTAGTACGACGTTCTGTATATCTTGAACTGAAGTCGCCATTCTGAGGTTATACTGTATTCCGAAAATTGGCCAAAATAAATTTTATTATGTGTTTTACGCTCTAATGTTAGAAACAGTGTTTGCTCCACCTCCACCATTAAATTCATTATATGCGATTTCTGAAAGGGATGGGGAATTATAAGATCTTCTTCTATGTTTTTGAATGGGTGTCCATTTCATGTTTGTTGCTGTAACAGATTTGGTGAATTGGTGATCTGTGTAACAGTTGATGTGCTCAATGTATGTAGTATGAACGTTCCCATGGGTCTGTCCTATGTAGTAGCTTGAACAAGTTTTACATGTCATTTCGTGCATTCCTGAGTATGAGAACTTATCTTTCTTTAAATAAGAATATGGCATTTCAGTCGTTTGATCGCTATTTTTTATTTGTAAATGTCAAACAATGTAGTTGACAGCTGAGTAACCGTGAAAAAAAAAAAACTCTGTAAGTCAATCAGATGTCTATATCGAAACGACCAAATGAGCATGTGTTAGAAAATTCTGTTACATTTATTATCACAGGATTAATTAATAGAAAGATCGAAACTTCCTGACAGATTAAAATTGAGTGCCGGACAGTGACTCGAACGCAGGACCTTTGCTCTTCTGCCTGAGCTACCCAATCAGGACTCACTTCCGGTCCTCACAGCTTCACTTCTGCCAGCACCTCGTCTCCTTCCTTCCAAACTTCACAGTTCTCCTGCAAACCCTGCAGCACTACCTTGCAGAAACAACACAGGAGAATGATACATACATAAAATATGTGGATAAAAGATGAAGTTTACACATGAGAAGGGGAATCAGTGGAGGGCAAATACACAAAAATGGGGTAGTTTCACAAGGCATGTTTACATTAAATCCACATATAATTAAAATGACACTCGATGATTACCTATCACATAAGCCTGAGCGGCAAGAAGAGCACAATTAAAAATGGCATTCAGTCATGAGAGTGACATGGGATGACAACACTGAACACACACTGCACTGATGTTACACACATGGCGAGCACCAAAACACAACAATATAATTGGATTAAAGTCAGAAGAACCTGCCAAGTGAGAGGAGAGGAAAGGATAGGAGGGAAGGGGAGGGGAGATCAGAGAAGAGAGAGAGGAAAGATAGAAGGGTGGTCGGCAGAGGAGGGAGGGAGGAAGGGACAGAAGTTGGGCAGCCCATAGCACACAAAGGGGCAGGAAATAGGGAGGATGGGGAAGGTGCAGCCCATGAGGGAGCACAGGGACTGGGAAAAGAGATGGACAGGGAGGAAGTGATACGAGGGAGGAAACAGTAGATGGGGGAGGGGGAGGAGAAGGAGTCCAAGAGAGGAAGGGACACCATCACTTATTTTTTTTCTTTATTGTGATTTCATTCCCATGCCCATGTGGGCAGGGGAGGGCTAGCAGCAGCACAATCCGCTGCTCCACAGTAGGGTAACATAACAGTTAAAAAAGAGGAAACTGTGCATAAAAAGGGTGATGTAAAAACATAAGGCCGGCCGAAGTGGCCATGCGGTTTACGGCGCTGCAGTCTGGACCCGTAAGACCCCTACGGTCGCAGGTTCGAATCCTGCCTCGGGCATGGATGTTTGTGATGTCCTTAGGTTAGTTAGGTTTAACTAGTTCTAAGTTCTAGGGGAATAATGACCTCAGCAGTTGAGTCCCATAGTGCTCAGAGCCATTTGAACCATAAAAACATAATAAGTGGAGGCAATGAGGATTAAAACACACACTGACAGGGAGACGTTTATTGTGGGACAGTTAAAAAAGTCGACATAAAGTTGGAAAACACAGTTGGCGATTCGTGCAGCAAATCAGATACACTGAAGTCACTTTCACAGTTTAAAAGCTGAGCACAGTATAAAACACTCCATAAGAAGGACACTTGAAAAGCCACTGTAAGAGATGGAGCACACATGATGAAGAAGAAAAATTGCTGAGAGGGACCCGACGAGGGAGGGCTGGAGGCTGCAGGATGAAAAAAAAAGTGACAGGAGACAGATAGGTTTGGAGATGGAGAAGAAGGCAAGCCAGGAGGGAGCACAGAGAGACAGAAGGGATGACAGGAAAGGGGGGTGGAGGAGGAAGGAAAACCGCTCACAGGAAGGGAAAGGAGGGAAGAGGGAGCCTTTAGGAGTAGGAGGGGGAAGATAGGGTTACAGTTGGTAGGAGAGGTAGAGATCGGGGTGAAGCTTATTATCCGAGAGGGGCAGGTGCTGGAAGTTGCTTTGGGAAAGGAGATGGAGAGTGTGGAGATGGAGAGAGGATGGGACACAACGGTAGAGATGCGGCAACAGGCAGGGTAGAGAGGATGGAAGGCACCAAGGGGTGGGGGGGACTAGGTCTGCAATGTAAAGGGTACAGATGTGTTCGAGGAGAATGAGAAGATGTGGAAAATATTTGAGGTCATAGAGGACCCTATTGGGGGACAGGAGGCAGATACGGAAGACAACGTGGAGTGCATAGCCTTCAAGGATTTGGAGCACTTCATAGAATCTGGGAGGGGTGGAAATCCAGGTGACGCTGGCATAAGAAAGGATGGGGCGAGTCAAGGATTTGTATATGTGTGGAACGATGCTGTCCCCATGTCTGGCCAGACAGGAGTTACAGGTGGTGGAGTCTATTATGGCGATTGTGTTGGATTGTAAGGAGATTGCGAATCCAGGTGAGTTGATGGTCGAGGGTGACGTCACGGTATTTCAGGATAGGAATGAGGTGGGTCAGATGACCATAAATTCTGAGGTAAAAATCGTGGAGCTGAAAGGAGTGTGTGGTACAACCTATGACAATTGCCTGAGTGTTGGAAAGGTTGATGCGAAGGAGCCACTGGCTGGACCAGGTGGTGAAGGGGTTGAGGTGGGTTTGGATGGTTTGTTAGAACTCTTGAAGGATAGGATAGAGAGCCAGAAAGGAGATGTCATCAGAAAACTGGAGAAGGTGAACACGCAGTGGAGGTTTGGGCATATCTGCATTATACAGGTGATAGAGGAGAGGGGAAAGAACGGAACCTTGGGGCACACTGGCAGTGGGATGGAAAGTGCAGGAATTGGTATTGTGGACAGTGACATAGGAGGGGCGACGGGAGCAGAATGAAGCAACGAGATGGACCAATCGATGGGAAGAGCATAGGTCTGGAGCGCATTTAAACAGGAGCCAAGGATGCCAGACATGGTCATAAGCGTTTTGGAGGTTGAGGGAAACAAAGATAGCAGAGAGAGAGAGACCATTACCTCTTTCTTTCAGTTCCTCATTCAGGGCAGGCTGGCAGTAGCATAGGCGCCGCTCTTCTCCTGAAAGACAGTAAACACATAACAGGGAGACATTTAAAACGGCATAGCGGAGAAAATATGGCGAAACAGAGATTTAAAAAAAGGCGGAACATAATGGAAGATAGTCCATCGCCTTAAATACGGACATTTAAATAAGCGTATGATTTTGTTGGCACAACGGGAATAACTGCTCATCCATCGAACTATTGGGATAATGTGATCAGAGAAACAGTTCAAATTATACTTTGTGAACACATCTTCAATAGAGACACTGGCTGTGCACATAGCAATGCACAGAAGTGTACACTAGGAACGGAAAAAAATTAGAAATTCTCGCAATTCACCTCCTGATGTGATGGATGCCTCTGTAAGCAACAGTAGATAGAGGGTGTAAGTAAAATCTGTAGATGCAGAGCACACTACCTCTGTTAACGTAATCCAGCCAATTCGAGGCAGTCCTGTGGGTATCAAAGAGGGAACATTTAAAGTTCGCGACATCAGGGCAAAAAACATCGGGACTGGCAACAGACCTGTACACGACTCAACACCACCCTGCCTATAAACTCCTCCAAGTACTGGTCAGCCTTCCATCACCTTACTGGTTTCCATTATGCATCCCATCACTCCCTTCTCCATAATGACTGATCCCATCCCGACAACCTCAGTAAGGCCAACCGCTTCACTTCCTACCTTTCCGAGGTCTTCTGTGTCCCCGATGATCCTGACTTTGGTTACTCCCTTTTTCCCACCGTCATGGAACACGTCAATACCTCAGTCACTCCACTTGCTCCCAGTCTCCAGTACTTGGGAGAGTTGCCCCCCTCAGAGATAAACAGTTTCAAGACATTAAACTTATCCTCCGGTCAGAACGCAACACAGCCACTGGACACCACTGGGTCACCTCAGAGAATGTCCATTCTCCTTCCTGACTATCATTGACAATATGTACAATGTCATCCTCGCTACCGACTTCTGCCCCAACTTGTGGAAGAACTCCCATGTCGTCTTATTCCTTAAACCTGGCAAACCCCCTTCCATCACCTCTTCCTATCAACCCATCTACCTGACCTCCATCTTCAGTAAGGTCTTCGAATCAGTCTTCTTCCATCATATCCATTACCACCTTAATCAACATCATCTCCTGCCCCTTACCTTGTGTGGCTTTCTACTCCACTTCCCTGCCAGAGACCAACTACATGACCTCGTCCACCTTTCCTCCCTCCAGCTGGCTGGTGTGGTCAAGTGGTTCTAGGTGCTTCAGTCTCGAACCGCGCATCCGCTACAGTTGCAGGCTCGAATCCTGCCTCGGGCATGGATGTTGATAGTGTCCTTAGGTTAGTTAGGTTAAAGTAGTTCTAAGTTCTAGGGCACTGATAACCTCAGATGTTAAGTCCCATAGTGCTCAGGGCCATTTGAACCATTCTCCCTCCAACTTAACTCCTGTCACCAAGCCATATTTTTCACTCAACCTCCATAATGACTACAATCACATATGGCACCCTGGTCTGCTCTTTAAACTCCAAACCTACACTGTACCTATCAATTTAGTTCATCTTGTTGCTTCCTTCCACTCACTCCGTCCTTCCTACATCACCCTCATGTACCTTTTATCCCACCTTTTATCCCATTGCTGGCGTCCCCCAGGGTGCCGCTGTCTCCCCAATCTTCTATCTCCTGTACACCACAGATATGCCCAACCAACCCCCATCTGTCTACCTCCTCCAATATGGTGATGACACCGCCTTCTCAGCTCTCTATCGTATCTTTCAATGGCCCTAACCTGACCAGTTCACCACTTGGTTCAACCAAAGGTTCCTTCATATCAACCCCTCCAAAACCCAGACAATCATCATAGGCTGCACCACCCACTCATTCTGTCTCCATGATCTCTACCTCATTATGCAGTTCACCCCATCCTGAGATACTTTGGCCTCACCCTCAACCATCACCTCACCTGGATGCCTCATCTCCTGACCATCCAGCAGAGAGCCCATTCCTGCTTCCACCTCCTGTCTGGCCGGACATGGGGACTGCATCCTTCCATCATCCTCCTCACCTCCAAATCCCTCATCCATCCTATCTTCTGTCATGCTAGCGTTACCTGGATCTCCACCCCTCTCCACTTTTATAAGGCCCTCCAAATCCTAGAACGCCACTCACTCTGCCTTGCCTTCTGTATCCACCTTTCGTCTCCCAGACATCTCGAATATGACCTCATCCCCTTCCCCCACCACCTTCTTTTCCTCCAACATATCTGCATGCTTTACACTGTCTGCATGCTTCATCCCCCCAACCCCTGACATTCTTCTTACTCTCAACCTCCCACTCATTGCCACACCTCTATCACAGTATCCCTCCCTCTCTCCATCTCTGCACCCTCCATTTTCTTCATCAGGGCCATTTCCAGCACCTCCCCTTCCTGCATGATGAACTTCATCTTGACATCTACCCATCCCACCAATTGTAGGTTGGCCTCGTTCCCTGTCTCCCCAGGGTCCCCCTGTTTCCTCTTCACTCCTTCCCCCCAGAGTGGTTTTTCCTTCTTCCCACCCTGAGTCTCTGCACCCTATCCTCAGCTGTTTTCGTCCTCCATCTTTGTCTCTCTGTCCCCCTTCAGTGCGCCCCCAACCCGTCTCCCCCTCTCTCCCCCTCTAACACTACCCATCCCCTGCCCCCTTTCTTCCCTTTTGCCTCATCTCCGTAACTGCGGCAGACCCTCTCAGTTTGTTTGTCATCATTGGTGTGCTACATCTGTGTTTTGTTTGGTGCTGTTTCCAGTGCCATCAAGAGCTGTGATTTTAATCACATGCTGGACTTGTACATAGTATTGCTATCTGTGATTCTTGTATGACACACTGCTCATCGCAACTTTTATGCTCCGGCCATACTTGGATTTTTTGTGTGCACTACTTTTTTAAGGTTTTTATCTCCATTTTACAGTCGCCCACTTTTTATCTGTTCTCTTCCAAAATGTTCCCCTTTTTATATCTATGTGGCGCCATATTGTCTCCTTTATATTATTTTAAATGTCTTTTATTGTACAATTAAAGCCTTTCAGCTGCAGAGCAGCGCCTCTGCTGCTGCCAGCCCGCCCCAGATGGGGAATTGAAGTACAATAAAGAAGAAAAGAAACTTTCACAATACAGTTCAGTCATGTTGGAGCCCTGAAAGTGTTTACTTGCGAGTAAGTGCTCTTAGTTTGTTGCGGCCACGAGTTCTGCTGTGTTGCTATTTGCAGTGTCTGAGTCGACGTTGATTTGTCGTTCGCCTGCTAGGATGCCTTTGTTTTTCGTTCATGTCCATTCTAGTGGGGAAGTATAGGCGACAGAAGTTGGGGTATTCCGTCGGCTAGGGCCCTGGCTACGTCAGTTGGGCCGAGGCAAAACGTGAATAGACCCAAGGACAGGAATCTATGGCTAGGTGAGTCTTCTGCTGCCCTTCTGCAATGTGACAGTGGGCGATTGACGTCCATCGCGGCAGGCCGCGTGAGGCGCCATACTGACGCCATCCAAAGGACTAAGGATCTAGAGCACTGTGCCTCTCGCCATGAGTCACTGGAAACCACTGACAGTGATACTGACTTGTGAGAGCCCTCTTTACAGCTTTGCATGAGGTGCTGATCTTCTACTTCATCATCTGACGACGCACATGGCCACCTGCTGATAGACCTCTCACCCAACGATAGTCACGCCATGTCAGCTCCAAACACTTTTCGTCTACATCGGTTCGTCAGGCCAGCGAGCTTTCTGGATACTTCGTTCCTGTCGGTACCCTAGTGGCTGATATCCAAGCAGTCATCCATTCACACCCCCTGGACTGGACATAATTTGGATTCAGATGCCTCCACATCAGAACCAGCTGCATCTGTTAGTGCCATGGACCAGGGTATGGGTTATATCCAAGTCATCAACTTTATAAAGTTGAGGGCTCTGGATTACTACTCCTATCAGGCTTCTAGTAATTCAAGAACGAAAATCACCACCGTAGATCTTTCCTGCAAGGTTACCGAATCAGATGTCAAGGATGAATTACTGTCTCTAAAGTTTCTGGACCCTTTGATCCACCATCACAACAAGGAAGCCACAGATACCCAGAAGTTAATCGCTATGCCAACGTATGTTGTCTCTCTTATTAGGAAAGAAGATGTCAACAAGTTTGTCCAAAGAGGTACTTCCGGTGCACTTGGATGTGTACTGAATATTATGATGGCCAAACTGACCCATCCACCTGCGATAGGTGTGAACGTTTGTGACAAACCAGCAGTTACTGCTCAAAGCTTTCCTGGTGTGGTAAGTGTGCTGGCCCACATGTGTCAGAGGAATGCAAACTCTTGGCCTCAGAAAAACCCATATGCGCCCTCCTGGATGTTTGTCCCATATACCAGAAGGCGATGAAGTCATCCCACCCTCCAAGAAGGAAGCGAATAACAAATCAGCCACCCTCACCATTGTGGGACCGAACCATTTCCCCATCTTATGGCATGAACCCAACAACCAGGCACCTGATGCATCTGAGACATAGGGGCCCCCTTCTGGCTCCATCCCCTACCACCTTTTCCACACAGTGCAGTCTACTCCTGCTCATCCATTTCTTGTGTCGAATACCAACGACCAGCAGACAGGAATGCTGTCTGCAGCCTCCTCCCACCCACCTGTTGAAGTGTCCCAACCCACCATTGTGGGACCTTCTCCACCAATTAGCATTCCACCCATGCATGCCATAAAGCCAAGCAGTCGACCTGGGATATTCACCCAGTGGTGTAGACAGGTTCTTTGTTTCAGGATGATATGTGAGAGATCCTCCAGGTCATCTCTCAGTTCACTTAGCCCCATATCAGGACTGCTATTCGCGAAAAGGTCAAAAGATCTTTCAGCCAGAGGATGGGCTCACAGAAGTCATCACCCTGGAAAAAGGACTCAGCCAGATTTTGTTGTTCTGAATCTTCCACCACTCAACCACCAGCGTCCTTGCGATTTCATTGTCGTATCATGGCATTAAGCAGGTGATGACTGAACTGAACACTTTCCTCTGTGACCCCTTGTGGACATTTTACTTGTCTCAGAAACCCACTGGAAAAAGAATTTCGTTTACACAGCATTCATTGTTATCACACATTCTGACTCCATACCTGAGGTGGGGTCACGGCAGTGTTCCTACATAAGACACTCGTTCATAATCGTGAGCCGTCCCTAACCAGTGGAACGCTGAGAGGCCCTAACGGTCACTATCTCTACTCCCCTTGGTGCTATTACTTTTGTTGTGGCGTATTTGAGCGCTAACCTATGCATATTGACATCATTTAAAAAACTCATTGTTGGAGAAGGCCTCAATACCAAGCGTGTGGCTTGACATTCTCGCGCCGCTATTCCCAAGGGCAGACGCCTCCTCAAACTGGAAGATACTCTGGCACTGTTAATTTGTGGCTCAAATGTTCCTACTCATATATCAATCTGCTCCGACTGACAGCCTGACGTTCTGGGTATGACAATTTTCAAGAACATTGTGATGCAGTTTTTGTTGGAAAAACTCTACGAACTGGTCTCTGACCACCACCCAACACTCCAGCCAATGTTGTTCTGTCTTCAGACGTCTGTTCTACCGTGACCATCACGGATTGGGACAAATTTTTCAGGATCCTCAACTCCACCCAGGAAAACCTGCATTTCTGGTTAGCACTGTAGCTTACCTAACCACAAAAATCCAGAAGGCAATGAAGGCGTCTGCTTCCATTGTCTCTGGAGCTTTATCCCACGTCCGCATCTAGTGGTCGTGCGGTATCGTTCTCGCTTCCCACGCCCGGGATCCCGCGTTCGATTCCCGGCGGGGTCAGGGATTTTCTCTGCCTCGTGATGACTGGGTGTTGTGTGATGTCCTTAGGTTTAAGTAGTTCTAAGTAATAGGGGACTGATGACCATAGATGTTAAGTCCCATAGTGCTCAGAGCCATTTGAACCACTTTTTTTTCTTTATCCCAATGTATGACTTGCCTCCTCTATTGCGTGAACTAAAAATCCAGAAGAACCACTGCCACAGGCGGTGGAAGCAGTTTCACGACCCTCTGGATAAACATCACATGAAGCACCTCCAACATGAATTCTGCCACCATCTGGCTGATTGGAAAACGGAACAATTGGACATAAATCAGAATGGGCTGTTATCCAAGCCCTTCAGCGCTCTGCAGTGAGGTCTAACCATACCATCTGTACAGTCGTGACTTAACTTACGATACATCCATTTGGTGGAAACTCTGAACAACGCATTTGAGGCCCAGAATCCACTCCCCATTCAGGACCTTACGCCTCATGAACTCCAGGATGAATACGATATTCTGACGGCTGTTACTGCTTTCTAACAAGGACCGCTGCTCCTCAGTTTACATCCCTGGCAGAAGTCCAGCGGATCCTCTGGCAGAAGCACGGACAGTCAGCTCCCAATTTAAATGGCATCTCAAATGAACACCTCTGTCGGCTGGTATTATTCACCAGTATGCTGATTCACTGTCTCAGAACTAGACTTTTCCCGAACAGTGGAAGCAGACAAAACTGACTGACATCCCCAAGTCCTACTGTTCCTACCAACAACAGCATTCAGAATGAGATTTTCACTCTGCAGCGGAATGGGCGCTGATATGAAACTTCCTAGCAGATTAAAACTGTGTGCCGGACCGAGACTCGAACTCGGGACCTTTGCCTTTTGCGGGCCAGTGCTCTACCAACTGAGTTACCCAAGCACGACTCACGCCCCGTCCTCCAAGCTTTAGTTCTGCCCGTACCTCATCTCCTACCTTCCAAACTCTACAGAAGCTCTCCTGCGAACATTGCAGAACTAGCACTCCTGAAAGAAAGGATATCGCGGAGACAGGGCTTAGCCACAGCCTGGGGGATGTTTCCAGAATGAGATTTTCACTCTGCAGCGGAGTGTGCACTGATATGAAACGTCCTGGCAGATTAAAACTGTGTGCCGGACCGAGACTCGAACTCGGGACATTTGCCTTTCGCGGCAAGAGCTGTAAAGTTTGTAAGGTAGGGCACGAGATACTGGCAGAAGTAAAGCCGCGAGGACGGGGCGTGAGTCATGCTTGGGTAGCTCAGTTGGCAGAGAACTTCCCCGCAAAAGGCAAAAGTCCTGAGTTCGAATCTCGGTGCGGCACAAAGTTTTAATCTGCCAGGAAGTTTCATATCAACGCGCACTCCGCTGTAGAGTGAAAATCTCATTCTGGAAACATCCTCCAGGCTGTGGCTAAGCCATGTCTCCGCAATATCCTTTCTTTCAGGAGTGCTTGTTCTGCAAGGTTCGGAGGAGAGCTTCTGTAAAATTTGGAAGGTAGGAGATGAGGTACAGGCAGAACTAAAGCTGGGAGGAAGGAGCGTGAGTCGTGCTTGGGTAGCTCAGTTGGTAGAGCACTTGCGTGCGAAAGGCAAAGGTCCCGAGTTCGAGTCTCGGTCTGACACACAGTTTTAATCTGCCAGGGAGTTTCAACAACAGCATTACTTGCCTTCTGAATGTCATGGCGAAGGTCGTACAATCTTTGCTCCTCCATCACATTTCCCAGCCTCTGGTGACGGCTGGGACAATCCGTCCAGAACAGCTTGGTTTCATTTCCCACTTGTCGGTTGAACTACAAGATATTAGAACCACAGAACATGTCAGCAAGGGCTTTAACTCCACTGTGTCAATGCTAACGGTTTCCCTGGACTTGCAAAATGCTTGAGAAAAGATTTAGCAGGACAATCTCTTGTACAAAATGCTGACACAGACGACCATCCCGGACATAAACATCAAGTTGTGGAAGAGATCATCCACGATACAAACCTCTTGGTTACTCAGCTAAGAAAACGCTCGAGCTTGTCATATGTCGATGGATAGCTCTCAAGGCCATGCGTTGTCTCGAATCCTGTTTAACATCTATGTTAATGATATGCAGTCATCCCAAACTGCCACCTGGCATAATATGCCGACGATACAGAGCACTGTATGACTGACTGCAACACTGACCAGGTGAGTGCAACTGTCACCTGGTGTCGTTCAAACAAGATTTCACTCAATGCAACCAAAACTATGGTCATATAATTCATCAACCAGCCCCCTATACTCCGTCACAATATCACTATTGCCAGCATGGTCCCGAGATACCACATATCTAGGCGTCCACATGGATAAAAAACTTCTCTTCCATTGAGATGTGGAATACGTCACCCAAAATGCATAGAATCTATAAAAACATAGTACTCACTCTTCAACAGCAGAGAACTGAACTTAGACACCAAGCTCCCTATGTACCGCATGGGCGATACACCATTCCCTCACATCTGTGTCGGCCACAATTAGTGCCTCCTGGATGTAGGTCTACCAGCGTCTGCAGTATACGGTGGTTTGGTGGAGCCTTCATGCCCCTTCATGTTACTCTAATCGAGGAGATCAAAAACGTTCCTCTAAAGTCGCTCATTTGGGGGATTGCATGGTACACTACAAAAAAGTGAACACCCTATGGGACTCAATCAGTGGGCTGCAAGACACTGGGACCACGCCTCCCCAGCACTGGCATCGCCACTCTATCCCTCTTACCTTCCTCGAGGGAGATTCAGACCATGGCTAATGATAATTCTGGTACGACCACTCTGGTACATTCATTCTGGGCAATCCTTCGTGTGACTACCAGTCTAACTAAGTCTCTAGTTGTGTCTGGTGTTACTGGCAAACGTGAACTTACGCTGTCAGAGGGTGGTATGAGACTTCAAGTCCCACCGCCACACCTTCAAAACGAAATACAATGATGACATTGAAATGCCACCAGTGTTAAGATAGACAAACACTACTCTGACACGAAGACAGACACTGCTCTCCACTAGTGTGGCTGTACTGCAACATTCCGCGTAAAATAACTCACGACAGTCAGATTTATTCCTTGACGAAGATGATGAAGGGTATCACAAAAGCTTGGACTTTTATCCAAATTTGACACGGCAAGTAAAGTGAGAAATTTTTGTGCATTAACTCCATCGCGAAAAACTTCAAGTGACACTTGAGCAGCCGCTGGTGAAGTATCAGTGCAGCGGTAGTGCAGCAGCAGTGCAGTACCGAGTCGCATATTTAGCTTTCATATTTGTTTTGTAGTTTGATTCTTAATTTCTTTCCGAGTGTTTGTGCGCTTGCATATTTAATTACATAAAATTCTTGTGTATTCTCGTATTTGAGAGGAGTTATATTGCTTATTGATAGCTGTAAAGTATAAATTCGCGGAGTCGTTAGCCAGTTGTTTGTTTTGGACAGCCAGTGTTTTCTGTTAATTTCGTAGAGTCAGTTAGCAGCAGACAGAGGCCAGTGCAGTTTCATCTGTGCTTGCAGAGTGACGTGTGCAAGCAGCAGTAGCAGAAACTTGTCGTATATTCAGTTTTTCGTATTAGTTCCGCAGGTTTAATTCAAATTACTTTGTGTGTTTGTGTGGTGAAATTTTTCCGATCTTTGCATATTTTCGAATTAGAAAGGGGTAGTATCAAATTGTTATAACGGTAGAGGATAATACTGCGTAGGCGATTGTCATTTGTACTAAGACAGGGGTAGGATCGCATTGTAATATCTCTATAGTGGCGTAGTCGTGGTCAATTGAGTGCTTAGTTCGTAAGTAATTGTTCATATATCGCAGCCCAGTCTGGCGCTGGTGACGCAACTGTGCAGTCGCATATTGCTGTTTTATTTGTAGCAACTCTATACGTCCAGATATTAGCAATAGGATGGATAGCATGTGTGCGTGCTGTTTGTGGGCGCAGGAGGAACTGGCCGCGGTTCGCGAGCAGCTGAGTGTGCTTTTGGCCACGGTCAGCCGCCTTCAGGCTGCCGCCTCGAGGTGCAGCGACGGCGGAGGGTCTGGCGCGTCGCTTGAGACACCCCAGGTGTCGCTTGCTGCGTCCGCTGACTCAGCCGCCGAGGCACCTTCTAGTGTACCCGGCGTGTTGGGGCCGCCCTCACCACAGAGTGAGTGGCGGACTGCAACGCGTTCGTGTCGCTCGAGGCGGAGGGTCAATGTGGAGGCTGGCCGGATGGCCTCGCCCGTTCATCCTGTAAGTGGGCAGGTGGCCGCTCCTTCAGCAGGGTCCGAGCAGGCACTCGGGGTAAAAGGCTTGCTGATTACTGGGAACTCCAACGTTAGGCAGGTGAAGGAGCTCCTTAGGGAAATAGCGTACAGGGCTGGAAAGAATTCCAACGTGCACTCGATTTGCCTGCTGGGGGAGGGGGGGGGGGGGGGCTCATTCAAGATGTGGTGGCGGTCTTGCCTGCGACTATCGAGCGTATAGGGTGCAGTCGTCTGCAAGTAGTTGCTCACGTCGGCACCAATGATGCCTGTCGCTTGGGTTCTGAGGCGATCCTCAGTTCGTACAGGCGGCTGGCGGATTTGGTGAAGACCGCTGGTCTCTCACACGGGGTGCAAGCAGAGTTCTCTATTTGCAGCATCATTCCCAGAGTGGACCGGGGTCCTTTGGTTTGGAGCCGAGTGGATGGTCTCAACCAGAGGCTTCGTCGTCTCTGTGACGGTCTTGGCTGCAGATTTCTAGACTTGCGCTATTGGGTGGGGAATTGAAGGACGCCCCTGGATAGGTCAGGGGTGCACTACACAAAGGAAGCGGCTACTCGGGTAGCAGAGTACTTGTGGTTTTTTAGGCTAGGCAGTAGTGCGAGGTGTCCTGATGAACACTCACCAGTCGACGTGCAGGCAGGGAAAGCAGGACGCGCTCAGTGTAAAGACACTTCAACTATCAAGATATTAGCAGTAAATTTTCAGAGTGTTCGGAATAAAGTTCCTGAATGTACTGCCCTCCAGGAAGCGTGTGGGGCTCAAATTATTCTCGGGACTGAGACCTAGCTGAACCCTGAGATAGGAAGTTCTGAAATATTTAGTGAGGGTTGGAACGTGTATCGGAAAGACAGATTAGACACCGTAGGAGGTGGTGTCTTCATTGCAGTTGACAAAAATATTGTCTACTGAAGTCGAAGTAGAGTACGATTGTGAAGTTATCTGGACACGTTTAACAGGGCTAGGAAAAATAAAGTTAATTGTTGGGTGTTATTAACGGCCACCAGGTTCCACCGTGACTGTTCTAGAATCATTCAAAGGGAGTCTACACTCTGTATCGCAGAAGTACCCGGATCATGCTGCATTAGTCGGAGGCGACTCAACCTACGTAGTATAGACTGGGATGTTTATGGATTCATCACAGGTAGTACAGACAAGCCGTCGTGTGAATTACTTTTGAACACATTATCCGAAAACTGTCTTGAGCAGATAAATCGACAGCCAACGCGTAATGGAAATATTTTAGATCTGGTAGCCACGAATAGGCCAGACCTCATCGACGGTGTCAGTGTTGAGACAGGGATTAGTGATCATGATGTTGTCATTATGACTGTGGCTACGAAAGTTAAAAAACTGGTACGATGGACGTGGAAGAATTATGGGCAAATTTTGAACACATTGTAAATCACGCATTGGAGAAGTATGTGCCGAAAAAGTGGGTTACGGACGGAAAAGACCCACCGTGGTTTAACAGCAAAATCCGGAGAATGCTCAGGAAGCAAAGACAGTTGCACTCGCGGTACAAGAAAGATCGGGAGAATGAGGACAGGCAGAAGTTAGTAGAGATTCATGCTGCTGTAAAAAGAGCGATGCGCGAAGCATACAACCACTACCACCGTTATACCATAGCAAAAGATCTTGCTGAACACCCAAGGATGTTCTGGTCTTACGTAAAATCGGTAAGCGGGTCAAAGGCTTCCATCCAGTCACTCACTGATAAGTCTGGCCTGGCAACGGAAGACAGCAAAACGAAAGCTGAAATTTTAAATCTAGCATTTGGGAAATATTTCATGCAGGAGGATCGTACAAACGTACCGCCGTTTGAGTCTCGTACAGATTCCCGTATGAAGGACATAGTGATAGACATCCCTGGGGTTGTGAAGCAGCTGAATGGGTTGAAAATAAATAAATCGCCAAGTCCTGATGGGATTCCAGTTCGGTTTTACAGAGAGTGCTCTACTGCATTGGCTCCTTACTTAGCTTGCATTTATCGCGAATCTCTTGCCCAACGTAAAGTCCCGAGCGACTGGAAAAAAGCGCAGGTGACGCCTGTATATAAGAAGGGTAGAAGGACGGATCCCCAAAATTACAGACCAATACCCTTAACATCAGTTTGTTTCAGGGTTCTCGAACATATTCTTAGCTCGAATATAATGGATTTCCTTGAGACAGAGAAGTTGCTGTCCATGCATCAGTACGGCTTTAGAAAGCATCGCTCTTGTGAAACGCAACTCGCCCTTTTTCACATGATATCTTGCGAACCATGGATGAAGGGTATCAGACGGATGCCATATTACTTGACTTCCGGAAAGCGTTTGACTCAGTGCCCCGCCGCAGACTCCTAACTAAGGTACGAACATATGGGATTGGTTCCCAAATATGTGAGTGGCTCGAAGACTTCTTAAGTAATAGAACCCAGTACGTTGTCCTCGATGGTGAGTGTTCATCGGAGGTGAGGGTACCAACTGGAGTGCCCCAGGGAAGTCTGGTAGGTCAGCTGTTGTTTTCTATCTACATAAATGATCTTTTGGATAGGGTGGATAGCAATGTGCGGCTGTTTGCTGATGATGCTGTGGTGTACGGGAAGGTGTCGTCGTTGAGTGACTGTAGGAGGATACAAGATGACTTGGGCAGGATTTGTGATTGGTGTAAATAATGGCATCTAACTCTAAATATAGATAAATGTAAATTAATGCATGTGAATAGGAAAAAGAATCACGTAAAGTTTGAATACTCCATTAGTAGTGTAGCGCTTGACACAGTCACGTCGATTAAATATTTGGGTGTAACACTGCAGAGCGATATGAAGTGGGACATGCTTGTAATGGCAGTTTTTGGGAAGGCGGATAGTCGTCTTCGGTTCATTGGTAGAATTTTGGGAAGATGTGGTTCATCTGTAAAGGAAACCGCTTATAAAACACTAATACTACCTATTCTTGAATTTGGGGTCCCTATCGGGTCGGATTGAGGGAGGACATAGAAGCAATTCAGAGTTGGGCTGCTAGATTTGTTACTGGTAGGTTTGATCATCACGCAAATGTTACGGAAATGCATCAGGAACTCGGGTGGGAGTCTCTGGAGGAAAGGAGGCGTTCTTTTCGTGAATTGCTACTGAGGAAATTTAGAGGACCAGCACTTGAGGCTGACTGCAGTACAATTTTACTGCCGCCAACTTATATTTCGCGGAAGACCACAAAGATGAGATAAGAGGGATTAGGGCTCGTACAGAGGCATATAGGCAGTCATTTTTCCCTCGTTCTGTTTGGGAGTGGAACAGGGTGAGAAGATGCTAGTTGGGTACGAGGTACCCTCCGCCAAGCACCATATGGTAGATTGCGGAGTATGTATGTAGATGTAGATGTAGAAATTCTTAGCCATGTATATTACTGTGTGTGAATACCTCAATAATAATAGGTAAAAGGTGATCATCAATATCCAAATCTTTCAAAGCTTCCCACAGTTTTGCTTTAGAAACTATGTTACAGGCTTTTTATGAACCTGTAGAGGCGATGTGTAACTCCTTCCCTACGGCTCTAAAGTTGTCCATTATGTATTGCTAAACAAAAAGTTAATCTGTAATGAGCCAGCAGGCTGGCGACCCTTTTACACACTTCCAACTCTACATGCCTACCACCAGGCGCAAAAACTGCAGCGTAGCCACCTTACAGGCACCTAGGGATCTTATAAAGCTTGTCTCTCTACATTTTTGAAGTTCTCAACAAAGATGGGCAGATGACACCAAGGGTGTTGCTGAACTAGGTGATCTTAGAGAGGCTCTTCCACCGTTTCATTTATGCTTGTGTCAGTGTTGCACCCCTCAGTGATCACATCACAAGGGGGCACGAAACAGAGGGGTTGAAAAGCATAAGTATCTTTTGCTGTTTCGGATAACATTCAGGCTTGGTGGAATGGTTTTAAGTGGTTCCTAGTGGTTTCACTTTGCACACCAGACGAAACCTTTTGGTCACATTGCACTCCAGAGGTATGTATTCTCGTTCAGTGTAGTTGATAGCGCATGACAAAGAAGCGTTAAATCGTGTGGGGGTTGTCCGTTGTGTCAAAGGTTCTTAGCAACTCGTCCTGCTGCTCATCGCATACTGAACTGTAATTTTCGATAGCGAATAGTGTGGTAATGAACGTCCCAAGAAAGGGAATCGTTTCATTGAGCCCCTTATGCCCTCCCCCCCTCCCCAGGTTCTTTTCATGTCGATTATGAGCGGCGGTATGTCTATGATGTTGTATTTGGCCATCCATAACATACCTTCGTAATATCAACCCTGGACGTCGCGATTCTGACTTCCTCACGTAGGAATCAAAAGAAGGGGTGTTACGATATTCCCATCGTGTGACATGTCCACCGTGGCACTGGGCTGAATTGTGATGAAATCTGGTGCCAATGTTACATTATTAATCCACCGTACAATTCACATGAACTTCTGAGTTCTGACTTTCATTTCGCATGTGTCGACATATTGTTGTTTGAACCATTGCCAAGCTGGAGGATACCGTCGAAAGATACCACGTTTTGACACCAACATTCAGACTTCTACGGTGCAATGAGTGGCAATAACCACGTTTCTAAAATGTGATTCTTTAATTGTGCTGTGCAGTGCAGCTCGCTGGACGCTTTAGCCGTCGGGTTCTTTGATGGCCAGAGAGTCTCGTAAAATTACGTACAACGTCCCTAAGAAATTTTAATTAGTATGCCTGATATTATCGGGATTGGAGAAAGCGATCTGTACGTAATTTACTCAAATTGATTTTTTTGCAAAATTTTTCATGAGTAGATCTCATTTAAACTAAACAATTGAGTAAGACAGTTGCAATATCAAGATTAGATAGTTTTTATTGCAATTAACTACCATCTTCAGATCATATGGACATATTAAATGTGGTTTGAACATAAACTGTTCAGTTGTGTTTTGACTTTGAATGGGGATAGTCTGTTCAGTCTGGCTGAGTATACAAACATTTTATTTCGCTGTCGATGAGTTACGTGATGTAACGACGGCCATTTTAAACCATATGACTAATACACGATTTTAGCAACCTTGGTGTAGGGTCCTTTTTTGATGGTCTTCTCTTTTCTACAATTGCAAATTAATAATGCGATTTTTGAATGTTTAAAGTTTTGCATATCGTGCAAGGAGTGTTTGTATCCCCAGGTATGTTACTCCACAGGGTAGCAACTTGGCTGTGGATAGAAAAGAAGCGAAGAAAAGGAAGATCATTTTTCAAGGAAATGACCTTTGCGCAGAGATTTAGAAAACTAGTAAAGAAGTGCAACCCCTCTACTACCTTTGAAACATATTCCACGAAATAAGGCAGCGCAACAATATCTGATATGCAAGTATATGCATCGTGATGTTCATAACATGTAATATACCCGTATAACTCATTAGCTATCAGTCTGTCCACCAAAGAAACCTTTGCGTTTTAACAGAGATATTCTGCCGACACAACACGCTGTAGCTTTATGCGGAACTTCTTAAACTGTCGCTGCACGTGGTACATTGAATTTACTTCTGCGGAGTAGGGGTGTTTCTTTTAACCGATAACCATAAAAAGTTTTTACGCTTCTCTCCACCAGTCGAGATAGGACGTGCCTTGTTGGATTTTATGAGTCGTAACATCAGTGTAGCATTTCTTGTTCAGTGAATTTTGCAAGAGCTTCGATCGATCATATCTTACTTTTTTATGAGATGAGATGGTTGTATCACAGTGCACCTATATAGAAGTAGTTTGTGGTGTGGGGCATGTTAGTAGTAGTGAGAAAATATCCTCGGTTGTAGCTCGGTGGAAAAGAACGTTTAGTGCGTTTGCGTCCAATGCTGATTTGCATCCATCGTGACGGTTACGGTTAAAAACATGAATTTACTCAGAAATCATCCGTAGTGAAACCTGGAAATTACACCGACGTGAGTAACCCACGGAAAGAGATGGCGCAGTGGCTGTCAGTATAATATTAGCTGACCAGCCTAAATGAAATATGCTGAACTTTCTTGTATTTTATTCAAGCAAGCTGTAGAAGGACTATAGCTGGCGATACTAGACTTCACATGTGTTTTTCGTCTGTGCTTTTGTGTGATGTCCACGTCTGTGTGATGCATTGATTCTGATATTTAGTGGGATATTGTCGAGAGCTTTCAATCATTCCTTAACCGTGCTTGCCCGGTAAGGGGTGTCGTTTATGTTCGTTTGCTCTGAACCATCACGTACCATGTGTATAGTCTTGAGAAAATAGGTAGCCAGCCTGTTTCCACTAATATAGCATTAAGTGGTGTTTAAAAAGTATTAATTCTTGTAGGATTACAGATTTTAGTGACAGAAACACCTAAGAAAGAAAATAATTGATTTTTTAAAGTCTACGAACAGAAGTAGTGATTATCGTTAAGGTAAACATTGTTAGTTCATTAGATAGGAGAACAAGAACCGGAATTATCATTTTGCAAATTAAAGTACGTAACGTGGCGTATCCCAGATTCAAATTATACCTGATAATTGTTAACAAATGTACGTATTAGTACCAATTGTAAATTCTCCACTGTAATTCCGCCACAGTTGCGTAACAGTATGGTGACGACTAGTTTGAAACTACCTTGTTCATTTTAAAATCATGCCTACTAAAATACAAAACTTTTATGGGAACACACGAAAATAAAAGTTAGAAAACCAAGGAATACAGTTCTTAAAATTTCAGTAGTTGTTCGCTCAACTGAAGCATAATTGCACTAACAGTATTTGGTTCAGCGACGGTCAGTTCACACATAGATAAAACGAGACACATGGAATGTCAGACCAGTTTCACAATATAGATAGATGTGTTCATGAAGCGCAGTTGAACTGTCTAAGGACTAGCACTGGAAACAGTTGCATAAGGAAACAACTGATGTCATAGTGTCCAGTTTTGCATCCGTGCACCCGCCTATAGCCAACAGCGCGTAGATGAGTAAGATATATGACAGGTACTGTATCGTAAGCAATTCGCTGAAAGTAAAGAAGAGCTAAGTCATCAAATAATAAAGGACGTACAAGTTGTTCTCACATTACAGTTATACACTTAGGTGACAAAAGACATGAGATAGCGGTAAGGAATTCGCTGAAAGTAAAGAAGAGCTCATCATCATCAGTTATCTGCTACATTAGCAGGTCCTTTGCCTCTCCATTTTCTGCGATCCATTGCTTCCTTCTTAAGGCTACTGTATGTTGTACCGTCCATCATGTCATCCAGTATCTGGAATCTCTTCCTTCCTCGCTTCCTTTTCCCTTCTACATAACCTTCTAAAACTGTTTTTATCAGTCCGTCATTCTTTCTTAATATATGCCCAATCCAATTTCTTTTTCTTCTCTTTATTACATCTAGTAACTGTCTTTTCTCTCCCACTCTTCTCAGTACCTCTACATTTTTTACTCTGTCCATCCAACTTATTCTTTCCATCTTCCGCCATGTCCAGATCTCAAAAGCCTCCAGCCTTTCTCTGTCTTTTTTCCTCATAGTCCATGTTTCAGCGCCATATAGAAGAACGCTCCATACAAGACATTTTATGAGTCTCTTTCTGAGTTCTCAGTCCAGACCGCTGCAGAAGATTCTCCTTTTCTTATAAAACGCCTCTTTTGCCATTGCTATCCTTGTTTTAATTTCTGTGGTGCACTTCCAATTGGTGTCTATCCTGCTTCCAAGATACTTAAAATTTTGCACCTGTTCTAGTGTTTCTCCATTCAGCACTATTTTTATTTCCTCATTTCCTCCTATTGCGAATACTTTTGTTTTCATTCCATATTTTTTTCCGTTAGTTGCAATGGTGTCCACCAAATCCTGTAATTCTTTTTCCCCTGTGGCTAGAAGGACCATGTCATCAGCAAATCTCAAGCATTCTACTCTTCTTCCTCCAATTTCTTCTCCTTTGTCATCTAATGAGCATTGGTCAATCATATTTTCCAAGTACAGGTTGAAAAGAGTAGGTGATAAACAGCATCCTTGTCTTAGTCCTTTCCCTAGTCTGATCCAATTTGTACTTTCTCCTCTCACTTTAACTGAAACTTTTTGATTAAGGTATAAGAAGAGCTAAGTCATCAAATAATAAAGTACGTACAAGTTGTTCTCACATTACAGTTATACAATTAGGTGACGAAAGACATGAGATAGCGATGTGCACATATACAGACCACAAGATACAAAAGGGCGACGCACTTGCGGAGCAGTCGTTTGTTCTCAGGTGGTTCATATGAAAAGGTTTCCGACGTGATTGTGGCCGCAGGACGGGGAACAGGTTTCAACGCGGAATGGTAGTTGGAGCTAGACGCATGGGACATTCCATTTCGGAAATCGTTAGGGAATTCAGTATTCCGAGATCCACAGTGTCAAGGGTGTGCCGAGAATACCAAATTTCAGGCATTACTTCTCACAACGGACAATACAATAGCCAGTGGCTTTCACTTAACTACCGACAACAGCGGCGTTTTGTGAATTGTCAGTGCCAACAGAAAGCTAAACTGCGTGAAGCTACAGCAAAAATCGATGAGGGACGTACGAGGAAGGTATCCGATAGGAAAGTGCGGCGAAATGTGTTATGGCAGCAGACGACCGACGCGAGTGTCTTCGCTAACAACACGACATCGACTGCTGCGTCTTTCCTGGTGTCAGATGAGTCCCGACTTCAGTTAGTATGATCTGGTAGTAGGCTTCCAGTGTGGTTCATGCCCCACGAAGCCTAGGACTCAAGTTGTCAACAAGGCACCATCAATTTCTCGGTGGCTCCATAACGATGTCGGCTGTGTTTGCATGAAATTGACTGTGTCCTCTGGTGAAACTGAAGATGCCATTGTTTGGAAACAGTTATATTCGGCTGCTTGGAGTCCATTTTCAGGCATTCAAGGACTTCGTGTCATCGGGACACAATTGTTTGCGATTTATTTGGAGATCATCCTGGAAAATTCCAACGAATGATTTGGTCACCCACATTGTCCCACATGAATCCTGTCGGACATTTATGGCACGTAATCGAGAGGCCAGTTAGTTCACAATATCCTACACCGCCAACACTTTCGCCATTATGGACGGCTCAGTAATTCTGCAGGGGATTTCCAACGAATTGTTGAGTTCATGCCAAGCAGAGTTGCTGCGCTACGGAGGGAAAAAGGAGGGCCGAAACGGTATTACGAGCTGCCCCATTACTTGTCAGCTCAGTGCGGGCCGTCATATGGCCATATACCTTATAAATTAACCAGTAACATAGTCCAATAAAAATTAAAATTAAAAATAGTCATAAAATATTAAAATGACAGTCCATGTCCCGACAGAATAATCTGCTGTAATCCACCGTCATACGACCAATAACAGTCATTTGCGTCAAGAGCAGAGCGAATATGAAATATTTATTGGGAATAATCATTCAGGCACTAAGAAAATCTTAACGCATTGACACACTGCATGCACTGCATGCATTGCATCATGGGACTGCATCTGTTCTTTAGCAGAACCGTGCAATTCAAAACTTGGCAACCGCAACGCGTGCCACTGTGTAACATGCCGCAATAATACGTTGCACAGCTATCAGCTGATCTAACAGTACGCAGTGCTGCTACGCTGATATTCAAGTATCCGGTTCGGACCTTAAAGTGATAAATACATTCACTACAGCTGCTTACGATGCCATGTGCCTATCTGCCAATAGCGCTTGATGTGTTCCTGCGGCTGTTATGTTATAATAGAAAATAAAATATTAGAATTTCATTAACATCATTATATTTAATTTTTATTGTTTCTGGTTAATTTACATGGCGTATGACCTTATGGCATAATGTTAGAGTAGCGTGAGTGCAGTTCGAACATAGTTTTTTATTTGATGATGTAACTCAACTTTTACTTCAAGCATATTGTTAACGGCACTGCACCTCTTATATGTGTTACTAATATACGCAAGAGGATCTGAAAGTTTTTTGTTGACAGAACTTCGACATGGGTCGCCTTACGAGATGGACGCTACGACATGTTAAGCAGGCAGCATTACTATACAACCAATACTTAGACCGCGTTCACTTATTTGTGACTGACAGGTGCTCAAATTTGCCTTATTTGTGTTACTCCGGTGTAAGGACGTAAACATTGAAGTCCATATTTTTCAACAAAATTTCGTCAGTTTATCTAACTGACTTTTAGTGCTAAGTAAATGTAGCAACAAATTATGTAATTGCAATTGTCCTAACGTGGATTGGTTAATACGATTGTTGCATAAATGATATCGCTTACTGTAAGTTTTCGTATTGGTGCAAACTTTTCCATTCGGTATTTGTCAAGTAAGTCTTGTGACACGCTATGTAAAGATGCACACGAACAGTTTGAGATGCATGCGCTGTTGACGGTAGGTGTGCACATCGACACGCATCGAGGCATTAGCGTCATCACCCGTTGGCCTATACAACTGTCTCCATTGCTAGTCCTCAGTCTAGTTCAACAGCACTTAATAAATATATCTGACATTCCATGTGGCTATGTACTATGAGTATACAGTAGCGCCTATGTGATTTGATTGTCGCCTAAACAAGCACTATTAGTGCAGGTATGTAAAGTGTAGTTCACTCACGCAACTAATGTGGCGCCTCAGCTTGGAGCCTAGTGGCATCACCAGCCAGCATTCACACAGAACACTACAAATTCTGTGCAGTTGTACTCTTTCAGTATGGAGATCACATGTGCTGAAATTAATTTTATAGGGCAGCTTCAGCATTAGAGCTGTGACATGAGTGAAATACAAGGAAGATGAAATCCAGATCAAAAATTGATTTTGTGCAGAGATATATAAGGGGCCACAAGCATATTTACAAAAGAAATAACCCTCGAAGGCGAAAATACTGTCTGCTATGGCAAACTAACGAACAGCTGACACGTGTAAATATCATCTGCAGCTGAGTCACTAGTCCAATATTTTAGAATGTTATGGTTTTCGTTGATATAGGTAGGTATTTCGAATTACTAATTTTGATTGCTGTGATGGAAGTACATTTTTTTAGACCTACAAGTCTCACCTTTATTTTAGATAAGGATAGAAGCTGAACCAATGAATTAAATTTTGTGTCACACCTGCTACTTGAATTTTGGTCTGTGATAGCCATAGCTATGACAGTGTAATGGTTAGCACATATGCCTAACAAGCAGGAGACCTGGGTTCAAGTCGGAGCTGTGGTACTAATTATAATTCATTGATTCAGGTTTTTTCCTTAGCGAACTAATTTTTAATTTAACAACTGCGAAATTACACTTGGGGGCTGTTTCCCACATGTAATTCACAATTTATGCAGTGTTTGGTCTCCAAATCGTAAAGTTTATACTACTTGCTTTTTTGCTTACACAGTAAGTTTATTTATTTATTCATCAAAAAAATTTTCAATACTATTGAATAGGCCTACAGCTTGAGTTTTCAAATATTGCACACACACGCACACACACACACACACACACACACACACACACACACACACACACACACACTGCTACAGAACATTAAAGATGTTTTCATTCTTGCAGTTCCATAAGCTGTGAAATTGTACCCGTCGGCCACTGTTTTGTCTTTATCAGTAATAAAAAGAAAACATGCTGAAATCGAATAGAGCATGGAGGCAGTTACTCCACGACAACTGCTACAGGTTGTTCGTGTTTTTAAATACACTGATGACACAAAACATTAAGGTTACCATATAGCCGCGCAGGATTAGCCGAGTGGTCTCAGGCGCTGCAGTCATGGACTGTGCGGCTCGTCTCGGCGGAGGTTCGAGTCCTCCCTCGGGCATGGGTGTGTTTGTTTGTCCTTAGGATAATTTACGTTAAGTAGTGTGTAAGGTTAGGGACTGATGAACTTAGCAGTTAAGTCCCATAAAATTTAACACCCATTTTTGTTCCCAATAGCTTGTTTATCCGTTTTTGCAACGAAATACATTACTGATTCAGCGTATCACGGAGCCGACAGTTTGTTGGTAGGTATGTTGAGGTTTGTGGCAGTATATGTCTACGCACAGGTCATGTAATTCGCGTAAATAACGGGACGTTGTTTGCGTACGCTGCGATGATGCCCAATGGCGACCGAGGTGAGTACCATATGATTCACGTCAGGCGAATTTGGTCACCGGGACATCAAAGTGACTTCACTATAATTCTCTTGAAACCACTGTAACACGGTTTTGGCTCCAAGACACAAACAATTACGCTGCTGAAAGATGACATCGCCGTCGGGGAATACATAAAGCATGAAGTGGTCTGTCATCATGTCTTCGATGACTCCTACTTTCATAGAAGCGGAGGATAGTATCTTCCATAGCATAATACCGCTCCCACCAGCCAGCGTCAGTGGCGTGCTGCACTTTTCGAGCCACCGTTCACTGCGCTTGTGGAGACGGCCGTTGAGCTAGTGTAGGAAAGAAGAGCTGAAACGTTTCCACTGATCGGCGTTCGAATCCCAACGATCCCGCGCACCCTGCAATCCTAACAGTCGATGTCGTTGGGTTTACACGTTAAAACATAGGGGTGGTCTGTTATAGAGCTCCTTGTTCCACAATGTACAATGAATGGTGTGCTCAGAAACACTTGTGTGTGCACCAGCATTCTGCTCTTTCAGCAGAGAAGTTACAGATAACTATTTGCCCTTCTCTACAGAGCAGGCACTCTTCGGACCCCAAGTTTCATGAAGAGTCATGAATGTCCAACCATTTAATGCCTAGTGGTAGTTTCATTGTCCTTCCACCTCTTTCCGTAGATGCTCAATGTTGAATACCATTGGCCTTGCAGTATGACTGAAATTCTGCGGACATGAATTGTGGGCCATTGTCGGAAACAATAGTCTGTGGAAGACCTTCAATGCAAAAGATAGCAGTTAACGCTTGGATGGTGGCAGATGACGTCGTGGAAGACATCCAGACAACAAAAGGAAAATTACTGAATGAATCGACCAGAACCAACCATGGAGCATTCCAGAAGGGACCAGCTAAATCGATGTGTAAGCGTTGCCAAGGGGAAGTGGCTTTTGGCCATGCAAAGAATTTCCGCGGTGGTGCTGATTGTTGTTCGGCACACACCATGCAAGAAGAGCACATATTCGTAATCGCGGCATCGATTCCGAACCAAGTACAGTGCTGACGAGCAAGTTGTTACGTTCGCACTATACCCCAAGTCCTTGGTGGAGAAGCTGTAAGACAGAGGACTGTAACTAACGTGGGACCACGACCCTGGACTGATCTTTATCAGAACGCAACAGCAAAACACCACGTCGTACAAAAAGTCTCTCCTTGTGAGCAAAAAATCGGCGAACCAACGGATCCCCGATCCGTGACTTTGACAAGGGCCATTGGGTAGCAACGAAATGCAGAACGGTAGCAAGGACAGGGTCGGCAGCTGTGGCTGTAGCTACACGACGAAAATCAATCGGAAACGATTCGACTACGTCATCGGTTTCCGAATCAATGAAAATGCAAGCAAGTTCGGAGGAATCGAATGCTCTATCCTCAGCAACAGGCAAACGGGACAAGGCATCGGCGTTTCCGCGCTTAGCAGTGGACCGATACAAGATATCGAAGCGGTCCTGCGAGAGGAAAATAGACCAGCGAATGAATTTCTGCACTGTACGTGGAGGTACAGGCTTGATCCGTTGAAAAAGCGATGTCAAAGGTTTGTGGTCTGTGATGATGGTAAATCATAAAACTTTGTAACACCAAATACGAAAGCCAATGCTTCTTTCTCGATCTGTGAATCATGTCTTTGCGCAGACGAGAGCAATTTGGACGCAAAGGCAATAGGGCGATCGTGTGAACCATCTTTGTGCGCAAGCACAGCACCGATCCCGAAATCCGATGCATCCACCATCAACAAAAGGGGCTTCCGGGGATCGAATGGCGTAAGGCAAGTATAGGAAAGCAACGCCGATTTCAACTGGCGAAAGGCGCGTTCACATTCCGTCGTCCAGACGAACGGAACCCCTTTAAGGCGTAAACGATGAAGCGGAGCTGAAATGGAAGAGGCATGTGGCACATACTTATGATAGTAATTGATTTTTCCCAGCACACTCTGTAGCTGCTTCAAATTCTGCGGCGAAGGCAAGTCTTGTATGGCACGGAGGTGCTCTGTACTGGGCCGTAAGCCTTGGGCATTGAGTACATGTCCCAGATAGGGTAAGTCACGAGCAAAAAACACACATTTGTCCTTCCGCAAGCGAAGACCATTTTGTCGCAAGACCTGAAATAATGTTCTGAGATTGGCTAAATGTTCGTCTTCCGTCTTTCCGGACATCACAATATCGTCCAGATAGTTTGCTGCAGTAGGGACCGACGCACAAACAGTTTGTAGAGATTGCTGAAACAATGCAGGGGCGGATGCACACCCGAATGGCAGTCGTTTGAATCTGTACAATCCAAGATGCGTGTTAACCACCAAGATGCGCTGGGATTCTTCGTCCACCGGTATTTGCAAGTACGCATCTGCTAGAGCCAACTTCGAAAAATATTTACCCGAGCACAGTTTGTCAAAAAGATCTTCCAGGCGGGGTAAAGGAAAAGTTGCAGTCACTAGTTGTGGATTCACTGTTTCCTTGAAGTCCACACAAAGTCTCAATTTTCCGGAAGGTTTTGGCAAAATTACTAAGGGTGACGCCCAGAGAGAAGCCTGCACACGTTCGATTACACCTTGTGATTCCAAATCGTGTAATGTTTTTGCGACCTCATCACGCAGTGCGTGGGGAACATTGTGTGCTCTGAAAAATTGCAGTTGCGCGTTTACTTTCAGTTCCAGATGTGCTTTATAGTTCTTTATAGTTCTTCACAGAGACGAGAAACACTGGCTGAAGGCACAGTCTGGTTCACTGAGAGGACCTGATTTACTATAGACAAGAACTGAAATAAATCGAAACCAAACGAGTTCACTGCAGAAGAAGAACGAAGGACGTAAAATGACACAAGTTTTGTTTGTCCTTTGTATGTTGCAAGAAGGCTGCACTCTCCAAACACAGGGATCACTTGTCCTGAATAACTACTTAACTTAACATTTGCGGCACGCAACAGAGGTGTGCCCAGCTGTTTGTACGTGTCATGATTGATCAATGAAACTGCAGCTCCAGTATCGAGCTGGAATGGTATCACTTTGCCGTTTATGTCCAAGTCCACAAAAAGTTTATTGTCCTGCTGACGACAAGAGCGACTGTCTCGTGCAACGTGAACTGACACTGGTACAGAATCACTTGCGACTTGACGGGATTTCCAGCGATGTCGACGCACCCTATTTGTGGGACGAACACAGTCACTGTGAGAGAGAGTAGCACTGGGCGGAGTGGAATGAACTACATGAATTTCCATGGGCGAAGTGTCGTGAGCCGGAAAATCCTTGGTTCGATTCCTATTCCGGCGCAAAGCAAAGGGCCTGGAATGGTTTTGAGCTTCGGATCGGAGCTTTTTCTGGCAAACACTTTGAACATGTCCTGTTTTATTACAGAAAAAGCAAATAGCCTAGCGTGACGGGCAATTCTCATGCGAATGTCTAGTAGCACACCGCAGGCATGATTTCACTGCATTTGCTTGCTGGTGCAGTGCACGTGGCTGAGAGCCAGGCGGCTTTGGCGCAGCCGGGCGCAAGGACTGTTTAGTGTTCCGTGCAGCTCGCCCGGCGGGCCGGTTAAACTGACACACGGGTGGCGAAGTTTCAAATGATTCCTGAGCAAAGTCAAGTGTGTCCTACCGATCCAATTTGTCCATCACTTGTTGAAGGAAGGAATTGACTAGTTTCAAAATCTGTTCCCGTATACGAGCATCAGAAACGTTGCGTGCAACTGCATCACGCACCATAGTATCTGAATAAGGGAGTCCACATTGACACTCAAAATCACAATCCCTAGTAAGGCCTTGCAAGGTTGCAACCCACTCCCTATTAGTCTGACCTGCCGTACGTTTCGTACGAAAGGAGGTATACCGTTTCGCAACCACATTGACTGATTCTTTGAAATATGCATCTAATGCAGACAAAAGTTCGTCGTAGGACAGAGTTGCTACGTCGCGTCGGGGAAATAATTTTACTATCACACGGTACGTTTGGACGCCGACGGACGAAAGGAGATAAGGCTGCCGCTCGTTACCTTGAATTCTGTAGGCGGCGAGATGGAATCCAAATTGGCGTGACCACTCCGTCCAGCTTTCCAGTGCAGCATCAAAAGGACGAAAAGGTGGTGCAGCTGCGTGTTGTGGCTGCGGTAGCGGTGGAGCGGCGGCTGCCGCACCGTTTTGCAGTGCACATTGACCCTGGAGGAGCTGTCCAAGGGCATCCAGTAAGGCCTGCGTCTGCTAATTCTGTAAGCGATAAAATTCGGACAGTACATCTGGAGATTGTGGCGAAGCCATTACACAAGTAAATCAGGGCAGTATAGTTACGAACGCGATTTGGCCTCGTCGCCAAACTGTTGTGGATTGGCAAGACAGCCAACCCACTATGAGGAAGCCGAAAGGCACGCGTTTAAGCTCACGCAGGCTGGCGTGAGGTCTGAAACAGGACAAGGAATTGAGACTAGCAAAAAACGTACGTATCTTCTGGAATACTTAACTTTAATCCATAATTGGTGAACATCGCTTTTGACGGTACATGTTTTACAGCATCAATAGTAACTGGTAATGGCGCCTTGATAGGTCGTAGCAAATGACGTAGCTGAAGGCTATGTTAACTATCGTCTCGGCAAATGAGAGCGTAGTTTGTCAGTGAACCATCGCTAGCAAAGTCGGCTTCACAAATGGGGCGAGTGCTAGGAAGTGTCTCTAGACCTGCCGTGTGGCGGCGCTCGGTCTGCAATCACTGATAGTGGCGACACGCGGGTGCGACGTATACTTACGGACCGCGACCGATTTAAAGGCTACCACCTAGCAAGTGTGGTGTATGGCGGTGACACCACAGTTTCCAATAAGACTTTGAACTGCATATGTGTTGCCAAAACTAACACTGTAGATGACAAGGGACTGACCTTTCCACTGCTGCATGCGGACACAGTTTAAAAAAATAACAATTGTGTCCTAAATTATTCTCACATAAATTTGAAGAATTCGTAAGTTCAGATAAGACCTTCTGGTTTCGGTCTGACAATCCTTGCTTAGTCACACGGCAATCCCAATTATGTGTGACTCTAGTCCTTTTCTCCTTCTGTACTGAATTTGAGGTTTCTGTATCATCAATACTCAATTCTTCTTACTCTCACATAGTTCTTTATCGGTATTTCTCTTCTTACCATACTTCCTGAATTGAAAATAACCTACTCTTGTGACAGCGAGATAGAGACGTGGGGAAGTCGTTAGACAATTATTCGAGGAAAGCTGCCGTTAAATCCCCTCCTATCTGTCTTGAAATGCCTGTATAGAAATTGGTAGTACAGTACGGTAGCACAGTACGGTAGTATATTGGTAGTATGGTATGATATAAAATTGGTATTGGTAGTAATGCAATGGTAGTTCCATTCGGTCTCTAATGATCTTTGTGTTCAGTGTTCAGTTGTTTTCGTCAAGAATTACAGTTGCGTAAAACACATTCAAAAACATTTTTAGGGCTGGATATATAAATACCGTTAATCGACGTTAATTCACGTTCAGATAAAATGTTCAAAAAATGGTTCAAATGGCTCTGAGCACTATGGGACTTAACAGCTGTGGTCATCAGTCCCCTAGAACTTAGAACTACTTAAACCTAACTAACCTAAGGACATCACACATAGCCATGCCCGAGGCAGGATTCGAACCTGCGACCGTAGCAGTCGCGCGGTTCCGGACTGCGCGCCTAGAACCGCGAGACCACCGCGGCCGGCGAGATAAAATGTGATTTGTCTAAATTGTAGAACTGCATCCCATTCTGCTATCTGTGCAGATAGATATGTGATACAAGAAGTAAGTTGGAAGTACCAAACATATTCAGGCAAAAACGTAACGGAAAAATCACAGAAAATATAACGTCCATGATATCTGAGATTTTTGAAGGCTGTGAGTCCATTTTCAAAATTTTTTATTCTCTATTCCATGTATCATAACATTTTATGCTTATTCATAATCTGACGTCAAGAAAAGGAAGATGACATGTAGGGAGAATTGGCGTGGCGTACGCCACACAGCAAAATGTAATAACTTTGACGAATTATTCTGAGTAAAATACAACGTGTCTCCAACAGGATAATATCCTCCAAGCCAGTCGAGACGAATTCCGAAAATAAGGATCATGCCAAAACTGACTCGCTCTTCTCTCTCACGCATCCAACAATAGAAGCAGAAGGATGACTTGTTGTAATGGGAACCAAAACGCTTCAGTGGACATCTGATGTCACACTTTATGACTTCACAGATATGTGGGGGAGAAGTAAGACGACAAGGTTTGACAATATTTATTACGAAAGTGGTTTGAAATGTTCTCGAAATCACCACGAGAGGTCAGCGCTAGCGCAACGATTTGTTCACGATATTCATTGGACTGTTGCATGTAAACAAGTGCCAATCAGTGCTCTTGGAAGAGAGCTATGGCGGTGACGTGGCTCTGTTGTTGTTCCCGCGAAGTGATTTGCAAAGACGGAAAAAAATCGAGATTTAACAGTAATTAAGTACTGCGGAAGGAAAAGTATGAAAGCAAAGGACATTCATCTCGATTTCCAGAATACACTGCGGGACTCTGCTCCTTCATATTCAACTTTTGCCAAATGGACAAATGAATTTAAAGTTGGTCGGGAGAGTTTAGATGACGATCAGCGCAGTGGTCGACCAAGATGTGTCACTAGTCCAGAAATCATTGCAAAAGTGCACAAAATACAAAATGGTCATGGAGGATCGCCGATTGAAGGTGCCTGAAATTGCTCATGCTTGCTAGATGCCATCTGAAAGGTTATATCACATTTTAACTGAAGAAATAGAAAAGAAAAAATTATCTGCAACATGGGTGCCGCAACTCTAGACGCTCGATCAAAAACGCATGAGAATGGACATATCGGAAAAATGTTTGGCCCGTTTTAGGAGAAACGAACAAGTTTTTTGGCGCCACTTTGTGATCACAGATGAAACTAGAGTGCAATACTATACCCCAGAGACAAAACAAGAGTCAAAGTAGTGGAAACATGCTGATTCTCCGCCACCGAAGCACGCGAAGACAATTCCTTCGGCGGGAAAGGTCATGGCAACAGTGTTCGAGGATGCGAGGAGGATTGTGTTTGTAGAGTATCTCCCCACTAAGCAAACAATTATTGCAGAATACTATGCTAGCCCCCTGGACAAATTTCAATAAAAGATACCCTTAAAAAGGCCAGGTTTAGCAAGGAAAAAAGAAATCTTCCATAAAGACAACCCGCGCCTGCACACATATGCCGTCACCATGGCAAAATTACAGGAACTAAGGTATGAATTGTTGCCACACCCACCTTATTCATCTAATATGGCTCCTTCAGACATCCATCTCTCACCAAAACTGAAAATTTTTCGTGGTGGGCGAAGATTCACTTCAAATGAAGAACTGATAGCCGGAGTTGACAACTATTTTGCAGGCCTGGAGGAAACGCACTTTCGAGACGGGATCAAGGCAGTGGAACATCGTTGGACCAAGTGCATTAATCTATAAGAAGACTACAATCAAACATTAGAAGCTTCAGTGATGTAAGAACTTTTTTTCTATTCCGTTCCGAAAGCTATTCAAACCAACCTGGTAAATACACAAGAGCGCCACAAACAGTTTAATGTTCAAATTTCAACATGTCAAATATAGCCCAACAGTTCCCAGTCGTCCACCAAATAAAACTGATGCCCATTTCCGAGATACAATCAGGGGCACGTCGGCCTGGCAGTTGTTGTTACTTCCAACCCAGATCCAAGATTCCGCAGCCTTGCCCTTGCCCTTACACCTCGGACAGTGCAGGAACAGCCGTTCTTTCTGCATAGCTCAGCAATGTCACTCTACAATGCCGCCGGGAGATTCAAATCACATCGAACTGATCATCTGACTCGCGATGAATTTGGCACGCAGTTCAGAATGGCACCGGTAATAAACCAAGCACTGATTTTAGGGCACTAACACTCCCAAGTCAAGACTGACTGAAGCACCCTTCGCAGTGCGCCGACCTGTTGTTACAACCACAGAGGCCCAGACACTGCTGGTACTGGAGCTCAATATCACCTTTCCTCAAAAAAACATTTTTATCAACATGTAAACCACAAGCGTTCTACCCTATGCCCTGATTTAGACAAGTCATGAAACGACCACAGTGAAGATACCAGAGAATACTGAACACATATGCTACTTTTTCTCAAACATGGCCGCCTGCAGTATCGTCTCGCATCTGGAACTACAAGCCTCGACTCGAATATCATTTTACTTCCACGGTTTGCTGTCTTGAATGGGTTTCGGTTTTCTTTGTGATGACCGCATGTTTTGCCGTTTGTCTTCGTTCGACTTAGAGGTGGACACAATTTCGATCTTGAAATTCTCAGTTAATGACAACCCTTTTATCCATTCAGCTTTTATAACGTTATGTTTCAGTCAGAAACTGTAGACTAGTTCCACACTGTCGTTGTAGCATGCGGTGTAAGTGTCAACATGTCGCACTATGAGAAACACATTTTTCAGAGACTGATTATTCGTCATTGTTCGAATACACGCATCCACTGATATGGGCCTCTTTGACATCGCAGGCAGTTTCTGGCAATTGCTTTCACGTTTCCGATTCGGTTGAGGGTCGTTACCGGATAAGCTTCGCGTAACACACATATTTTCTCGTCATACCAATGAGGTTGCTACCGCATCTAAATGTATGCCATCACTTTGCAAGGTTAATATCGCATGCTCTTCGATTTGTTCTTTTCGGGAGGGAGGATTAGTGTTACAGTTGTCATGAACGTGTACTCTCTCAAACGTTTCTCACAGTGTCGATAACGAATACCAATAACAGGACAGGTAACATATTATTGAATTTCGTCCACCAAGAGACGTGGCGCATTAATATGTTAAAGATTCACATCATTTTGGGATAAAGTATAATGGATAGTCTACATCGCCGCTGACTGCTGCCAGTTTATTGGAATATAGCGGATCATGTGCTGTTAATGCACGGGTTTTGGCAGCCGCTACCAGTCGTCGTTGGCATAACAGAGAATCGTCAGTGTTTCCCTGGGCTTAAAACGACCCTGTTACGAAAAATTATCGGTTTTACTCGAGCAGTATAGAACGTATCTAATGCTCGTAATTCTGATTAATAGACATGAAAATTGACCCTTCATCTGAGGGAGAAGTAAACTGTTCGTTATTGGTCCAGAACAGAATAATCCTTGATAGCTGCCGACCCTTCGTAAGCTACCAAAAGTTTTGTTGATTATACAGCAGCAAAATATGCATCTGTCTATCTGGATGGCAGAGCTCAAATGATCGTAGGTTATTGCGTTAGTTGTGTTATAATAAATGACCGCATTGCGCTATATCATGACGTGCCCAGTATAAATTTCTTTTTCTTTCAGTCTCCTTACTATAATTACTTCACATTAGTACTTACGCACAATTATCATATGAATATATTACAATAGCTGTCTTCCCATATAACGTTTCCCCTCTACGGCTCGATATCGTGTCATGGAAGTTATTTGCTTCTACCGTAGCACTTCCTCTCAGTCTCTTTTTATAGCTGTTGATTTTGTACACATTAATGTCCTCGACGAATCTGTGGAGACATCCGTAAGTCGAATTAATTTTCTGCTCTCTTTTATAATATCAAACCGTTTACGATCCGGAGAGTCGTGTGCTGACTCCATGCCACTCCATACCACATCCATATGAAACATTGCTGTAGATGTCGATCGGTTCTGATTGGACAGTCTGAGCGAGAATGTGGAGCTTTGTTTTTCTGTGTTACTACACCTCAGATGCTTCGATTCTTTCCTTTTCTTGTTGCCGTGCAGTCTACGATTCAAATCCATCTTAACTAAAATAAGCGTTAATTTCCTACTTTCCTCAATGTTTCTAGATAATTCGCCGATATGTCATCTATCCCTTCTCCTACTCAAATCGTAACTTTTTCAGACTTCTGTCTAATATTTGTTCTTCCATTTTGTGAAGTGAAGTTCCTACCCAAAATTAAGGACTATGACTGATACTAGCAGATTTCATTCGACAAGGAGTACTCTCGTAGTCAATGTTCTTCGTCTGTCATTCGTTGATTTGTTTCCAAAGTAGCAGTGTCGACAGGGATACTTAGCATCGACTTAATTTCACGATAAATTTCAATTGAGCTTATGAACCTATCTCGTACATCCTTCATTCCCTATTCCAGACAAAGGTTGAACAGCATATATCCCTGCGTTGCGCCCTTTTTGAACCTGAGAATACATTACGTGGTCTTCCATTCCGTTCTCAATGGGTTCTTCAACACATTTTTATAGAGCCCAACTTCGTCTCTAGAGTAAACCATACTTTTTGTGAGTATTTCAAATATAATGCACCGTTTCACTTTTCCTATGCCAACAAATCCCCTGAAGGTCTCTTGAGTCTCATTAAGGCTTTCTTCCATCAGCAAAAAACCTGCTTATATGGGTGCCTTTAAGATTGCTAAAGCCATAGCGCCCACCATCAAATTAAAACTTAACTTTCTTTTACGTTGTTCTACACCTGGGGTAAATGAGTTGTTAAGCTGATTTAACCTTTCCGTGTAGTCTTCAATACTGTATTGATATTATCCACAGTGTCCTGCATAAAGTTCCTGATTGCATAGATTCTACATCTTAACTAAAGTAAGCGTTAATTTCCTACTTGATTTTAGGTGGTCCACTGTTGTTACACCTATCTCTTCTTCTAGTTTACTCGTAAATTTTTCAGACGTCTTTGAAACTTTAATATTAGTTCTTCCATTTCATCCACATATAACCCCGTAACGATGATAATTCATATTATAAATCAAGTGACGAGTTTTTTGACTGAAAAAAATTGGTACTACATATTTTTCAACATGAAGTTATGACAGGACCAGCAACTTGGATAACATAAATTCTTTATTGTAATTTCATTATAGCTGCCTACTACTATTCTGGCAACTAGTTTAGAGCTGATAAGTTCATTCCCAAGCCAGGTGTGTTTAAGCTAAAACGCATAACATTTATGAGAACACATAGAAATACAGTTCTTAATTTCAGCAGTTGTTCACTCAACAGAAAAGCCAGTTTCACGTATCCAACTAAAGTGTCGCCAAGTCTAGTGGCATAATGCTGTTGCAACTAAATTGCATGTTTAACTCACAGCTATTAATGGCACACCTTAAGAGAGGCCAGTTTTGTCACGCCACTGAAAGTTCAACTAGGGTGTACTTTGCTACTCCACTTTCCTTCCACCACTGCTGCTTGGTGGCTGTACATTGATGATCCAGCCAATGTGACCACTGCCCACCATGACGTTGGATGCCGCCTGCTGGCGTTGTGAGCAAGTGACGCTGTAACAAAAGTATGTAAGCGGAACAGACACAGACGGGAGACCATCCCAGTGAAGATATGGGCTGAAAATGGGGGAATCCATTGACACAAGCAACTTTCGCAAAGTGCAGATTATTACGCGAGGCCCGGGAACGGGTATCTCGAAAACAGTGAACCCGGACGAATGCGGCGATCAACAAGTGCCCGCTATCCAGCATCCGTATCTGCGGCCCTAGCCTTGGGAAGTCTCTGGCGTGTGTCAGGAGCTGAGACGACTGCCTGCAGTAGCAAACCATGGACTGGTCCGCCCTGGCTGGCTGTGGACCCCGCGTCGGCCTCAGAGGGTCGAACCAATGATCTGCCATGGACTGGGATGCTGGCCGCATCTGTTGCTGCGTGTAGCCCAGTGGTGTGACATGCCTCGCCGTCCAGAAGAGCTGCCAGACTTGAATGCCCCACGTGGGCTTCAGAGAGTCAAACCAGTGACCTACTGTGGACTGAAATGCTGGCGCCCCATCTTCTCTGTGTGTAACAAGTGGTGCGACACACCCCGCCATCCAGAAGAGCTGTCACACTTCAATGACTCTCGTTAGGAAACAACACCTATTTACACCCTGCTGCGCACCTCTGTGTCGCTAATTCACCGCTTCACGTCACGTATGCATAACACTTAGGTCTGCCTGTGACTTGCGCCATGGAAACTGCTGTGTGTGCCCTCTCCGGCAGTTCTACACCCCCGTCGCCTCTATTTGCCTTCTCAACTGCTGGTATGTGTAACTTACTGCAATCTGGCCTGCACCTGGCTGTAACTAGTGTTCCGAATGTTACATAAAACTAACTTTCCCTATCCTAGATGGTGATGCCACTACAATATATTGTGAAGTTTGTCCTGTAAGTACCTAGCAGATAGCTTATTTCTATTTATATTGTGAGGAAAAAAAAGTTACATGAAAGAAACTGACATGAAGATGTTTATTTAAATACATTTTTGTCTCAAAACATCGAGGTTTTAAAAATGGGCTGATATTTTATATGCACACCATAGAAAATCAAATCTCAAATCGTTGTAGCCGCATTCGAACCGCAAGCGCATCAAGAAATCATTTCTCTACAGAGATTTACAAGACACACCTCTAAACTCCCATTCTTTTGTGCTTTCAGGACGTTTTACGTTTTAGAATATGTACATACACTCCTGGAAATGGAAAAAAGAACACATTGACACCGGTGTGTCAGACCCACCATACTTGCTCCGGACACTGCGAGAGGGCTGTACAAGCAATGATCACACGCACGGCACAGCGGACACACCAGGAACCGCGGTGTTGGCCGTCGAATGGCCCTAGCTGCGCAGCATTTGTGCACCGCCGCCGTCAGTGTCAGCCAGTTTGCCGTGGCATACGGAGCTCCATCGCAGTCTCTAACACTGATTGCATACCGCGACAGCGTGGACGTGAACCGTATGTGCAGTTGACGGACTTTGAGCGAGGGCGTATAGTGGGCATGCGGGAGGCCGGGTGGACGTACCGCCGAATTGCTCAACACGTGGGGCGTGAGGTCTCCACAGAACATCGATGTTGTCGCCAGTGGTCGGCGGAAGGTGCACGTGCCCGTCGACCTGGGACCGGACCGCAGCGACGCACGGATGCACGCCAAGACCGTAGGATCCTAAGCAGTGCCGTAGGGGACCGCACCGTCACTTCCCAGCGAATTAGGGACACTGTTGCTCCTGGGGTATCGGCGAGGACCATTCGCAACCGTCTCCATGAAGCTGGGCTACGGTCCCGCACACCATTAGGCCGTCTTTCGCTCACGCCCCAACATCGTGCAGCCCGCCTCCAGTGGTGTCGCGACAGGCGTGAATGGAGGGACGAGTGGAGACGTGTCGTCTTCAGCGATGAGAGTCGCTTCTGTCTTGGTGCCAATGATGGTCGTATGCGTGTTTGGCGCCGTGCAGGTGAGCGCCACAATCAGGACTGCATACGACCGAGGCACACAGGGCCAACACCCGGCATCATGGTGTGGGGAGCGATCTCCTACACTGGCCGTACACTACTGGTGATCGTCGAGGGGACACTGAATAGTGCACGGTACATCCAAACCGTCATCGAACCCATAGTTCTACCATTCTTAGACCGGCAAGGGAACTTGCTGTTCCAACAGGACAATGCACGTCCGCATGTATCCCGTGCCACCCAACGTGCTCTAGAAGGTGTAAGTCAACTACCCTGGCCAGCAAGATCTCCGGATCTGTTCCCCATTGAGCATGTTTGGGACTGGATGAAGCGTCGTCTCACGTGGTCTGCACGTCCAGCACGAACGCTGGTCCAACTGAGGCGCCAGGTGGAAATGGCATGGCAAGCCGTTCCACAGGACTACATCCAGCATCTCTACGATCGTCTCCATGGGAGAATAGCAGCCTGCATTGCTGCGAAAGGTGGATATACACTGTACTAGTGCCGACATTGTGCATGCTCTGTTGCCTGTGTCTATGTGCCTGTGGTTCTGTCAGTGTGATCATGTGATGTATCTGACCCCAGGAATGTGTCAATAAAGTTTCCCCTTCCTGGGACAATGAATTCACGGTGTTCTTATTTCAATTTCCAGGAGTGTATTTGCTCTCCAGCTATTCATCACAAGTTGTTGTGCTCACTACTGATCATCGTGACCCCATGAACCAAATGTCTTCTTCTTAGACTGCTGAGGATGTAGACCAGAGATCTATGATTGTTCGATACCCTTGTTCGCAGTTCCTACCCTCGATCTTTCTTTCCACGATTATTTTCTTTGTTTTTTATCCATCTCTTCTCACAATTTGCCCAAAGAACTGGAGAAGTTTTTTGGTTCACACGAGAAGAAAGGTGCGAGGAAATACTGAGCTGCTCAATTATGGACACATTTGTTGTTCTTTTAGTCCATTTTATGTGTAGCGTCCTGCGCCAGCACCAAAGCTCAAATACATTGATGCGCTGTTTTTCTCTGGCTTCAAGTCTTGAAAACATAAAAGACGGAAAACACCATGAAAGTTTCAACAAGCCAGATCTTTGTGGTATTCGTTATTGCTCTCCTCTGCCAGATCTTGATGAACTTCTACATAGCCATTCGCTGTAGAGTGATCCATCTTCACAGCTTCCTGCGTCACAGGTGGTTGATCCATGATAGATGAAAGAATGCGTGATTTGCACTTCCTTTAATCGGCCAGTGAGTTAAACCTTTATTCCACAGTTGATTATCATGAGTGTGAGTTACTGAGGTTGAGGTTTGTTTCATAAGATATAATGATGTCTTTTATCTTTGTTAATAGCTCAGCAAGTTCATCTTTGCTGGTGGCTAAAAGCACTATTATATCGGCAAATCGGAAGTTGTTAATAGTTCTACCTCCAATTGAGATGTCTTTAGTTCAAGTTTAGTTTATCAGTGGAATATTTCTTGAATGGCTGAAATATGCTGAAGTTAAGCCACTGTTTAAGAAGGAAGATAAAGAAATAGCATCAAATTTCCGTCCAATTTCACTGTTACCAGCATTCTCAAAAATTTTCGAAAAAGTAATGTACAGTCGTCTTTATAACCATCTTATCTCAAAGAACATACTGTCAAAGTCACAGTTTGGATTTCTAAAAGGTTCTGATATTGAGAAGGCTATCTTCACTTACAGTGAAAATGTGCTTAATTCATTAGACAAAAAATTGCAGGCAACTGGTATATTTTGTGATCTGTCAAAGGCATTTGACTGTGTAAATCACAATATCCTTTTAAGTAAACTAGAATATTATAGTGTAACAGGAAATGCTGCAAAATGGTTCAAATCTTATATCTCTGGCAGGAAACAAAGGCTGTTATTAGGAAAGAGACATGTATCAAGCTATCAGGCATCATCCAACTGGGAACTAATTACATGTGGGGTCCCACAAGGTTCCATTTTGGGGCCCTTACTTCTTCTTGTGTATATCAATGACCTTTCATCAGTAACATTACCAGATGCCAAGTTTGTTTTGTTTGCCGATGATACAAACATTGCAATAAATAGCAAATCAAGTGTAGTCTTAGAAAGATCAGCCAATAAAATATTTGTGGACATTAATCACTGGTTCCTAACCAATTCTTTGTCACTAAACTTTGAAAAAACACACTACATGCAGTTCAGAACTTGTAAGGGGTGTCCCAAGAGTATATGTCTAACATACAATGACAAGAAGATAGAAGAAGTGGACAGTGTTAAATTCTTGGGATTACAGCTTGATAATAAATTCAATTGGGAGGAGCACACCACAGAACTGCTGAAGCGTCTTAACAAATCTCTGTTTGCAATGCGAATTTTGTCAGATGTAGGGGATATAAAAATGGAAAAGCTGGCATACTATGCTTACTTTCATTCCATAATGTCATATGGGATTATTTTTTGGGGTAATTCATCAAGCCAAGCTAAAGTTTTCCGGGCACAAAAACGTGCAGGAAGAATTATATGTGGTGTGAACTGAAGAACATCCTGCAGAAGCCTGTTTAGGGAACTAGGGATACTAACTACAGCTTCCCAATATATTTATTCCTTAATGAAATTTGTCATTAAAAATATATCACTTTTTCAAACCAACAGCTCAATTCATGGAATCAATAATAGAAATAAGAATAATCTTCACAAGGATTTAAAGTCACTTAGTCTTGTACAAAAAGGTGTGCATTATTCAGGAACACACATTTTCAATAACTTGCCAGCAGCCATAAAAAGCTTAACAACCAATGAAATTCAGTTTAAGAGAAGCCTAAAGGATTTATTGGTGGCCAGCTCCTTCTACTCCATTGATGAATTTCTTTTTAAAACCTACTGATTTGTATATAAGTACAACATAACTTCTGCACAATTTCAGTGCAGTAATGTGTTCACTGAAAATTTGTGTGTCTGTGTGTGTGTGTGTGTGTGTGTGTGTGTGTGTAAGTATAATCTAACTTCTGCACCATTTCAGTGCAGTAATGTGTTCATTGTAAATAAGTATTACAGTAGTTGTATTACATGTTTAATACCTTATAAATAAATAAAAAACTTTTTTATTTTAAATTCAGTGCATTAGTATTTGTAAAATGACTCTTAGTGTTCATTAAAAAATGACGATCATTCCACTTGGGACCTGTGGAATGGTACATTAGCTTATTTGTTTTAGTTGTAAATATTTGTCATGTATTGTTGTTTTTCTGACATGTTCCACATCCAGGAGGACCTCCTCACTACGGATCAATTGGCATGAAAGTAAATCTAATCTAATCTAATCTAATCAACCATCAAGAGCAATCCTAATGACATGTTCTGCAAAGACGTTTTGCATTTGAGGAGGATAGAACACTACTCTGTCTGACACTTTTTGATACACTGAAGAAATTAGGCGTGCCAGCAGGTGTTTACTTTATAGACCTCTGATCAGACCTGCCAAGTGTGATGGTATTTCGAACTCTACAAGCATATGATACAACTGTTTCTCATGTAGTTAAGGATCCAGATGAAGAGAGAAACACGAACTCTCACGATTTATCGGTTACTTGACATATGTTGATATTCTGTTCATGAGTTCCTTTTCCTTCAAGAAAACCTACTTGTTCTGCGGATATGTGAGGCTGAATGTGTGGCTTCAAACTCTGGTTCAAGACGTAGAGCAAAATTTTGCTTGCGTCGGGTCTGAAACTATGGATCGTAGCTGCAGATCCTGATTGCCCGTTTCTTGTGTATAGGAATGAAGAGAGACTTCGATCAGCCTTCTGGCCACTCTTCAGTTTACCACATTCTTGTACACTTGAATGGAGCACATCAACTCCTTCCACCCCCATTTCCTTGATCATCTCATCAGATATACAGTCTATACTAGGAGGATTATAGTTCTTCAGATGTATTGATTTCTCTCTTCTGCTGCTTAAGATTGTAGGTTCCAGTGTAAGATGCTGAACTGCTTGTCTTTCCATAATGTTGTTAAGTCCCGAACACAACTCTTCACAGTACTTTTTCCATCCCATAACAGCTCCTTCCTTGCCTCCCATATGGTTGCCATTTTCATCATCTACTGCGAATGAGGATAAAGAGTATGTCTGGCTATTAAAGCCATTAAAATGAAACGTTATACACACATTCCAGATATGGAGCAAAATCCTGTGGGACAGTTATTTCCTGAAGTTGTTTTAAACTGAATTACATACCTGATATGAGTAAATGTGAGTAAATTATTTTACAAAAAGTTGATTCCAAAGAAAAAATGTTCTATAAAAATAATAGCACCGTTGGTTCCATTTTGGTTTGTCTTTGTATAACATTTGATGGGACTGTTTATGAAGTTGAACTTACCTAACACTAACTGTCTAACTGCATTTTTCCTCCCCCTCTTAAATACCTTATACAGTATAATTACTAAAATATAAAACTACACAATTATATACCTTGTTTTATTTCAGTTTTTTTCTGGCTTTTTTGTGGTCACATTTAGCGTTTTTGTTTCGAAGTGGTGGCAACAGTTTTGACGGGCAGATGGCGTCAGGCTTCAGGTTATGCTGTGTCCGCCGGCGGCGTCATGTCGCTCAGTGTGTTAACCAGGTAAAGTCCGCTGATGTAAGTAGTCCCTCACGAAAGTCGCTGCACCTGTTCTTAAGGATTGTTTATCACTCATTCTTTAGAACTGTTATCACTCTCGTCTCTTGTAAATTTGGATAAAAGGGGAGGCAGGAAGGAAAAGATAAACAGAGAACATTCTAAGAAATGATGCAGGAATATCACAGGTTTATTTAAATAATTCGTGGTTACTATCGTCTCCAGACATTATTGTTGTCAGTGTACGACACGTTTCACCGAAAAAATATAATTGAATATACAGTTCTTTATCAGTATCAAAATGTTGCACTATCAATAACAGGAAAACTGAGTAAATTACGTAGATGTATAAGTTTTCTCATAACAGAAGGCAAGGGGTTTATCTTTATAGCGTACATGAATCAACGGTGGCTCTTCCTTATTACAAAGTTTACCAAACTAAGCGCTGAATTTAGAGCGACCAATGCAAATACATGTAGATCTACATGCAATGTTCTGAGCTTTACTCCATAAACACTTTGAGCTCTGCAGTGTGTTAAAATCCTCAGTTTATCTCTTACATTATATGCAAAAAATTCAACTCACACCATTCAGGCTCTCGGAGCAAAGAAAAATCTACCAACGCGTTGAGAACGCTAAGCGCAGGTGTTAAACGGCTTTAATAAAACATATTTCCACGTGGGAAATTCGCATTTATACGGAGCGTAAACACAGGAAGAACAAAATGTAGTACTCTGAGGAAAAACAGTCTGTGCCACACCAATGGTTTTCTGATTTTATTATGCGGTTTTAAATCCATTATTACGCCGTGAATACAGACAAGGCAGTTTATAAGATGTTTAAAAATATTCTTCCCGACTTATCAGTCTTGCAATTGCATGAGTGAATGTTATGCATAAACAAGTTTTAAAGTTCAGAAATATGACTCAGTTTTATACGGACATGAAGCTACTACACACCATTACGTTACATGCTGCTAATAAATAAAACAGAATGAAAACCAAACAACAGAAATAAATCGACTTTTTGCATGTGTCTTCTTATAACTTGTTGAATATTATGGTTCCAATTGAACCCAGTCAGGTAACATATTTTACAGAAAAAATTTCTCTACATTGTCCAGCCAGACAAAAACAATGGAACAAAAGTTTTCAGTGAAAGCAATAGTGAAATATTCGCAATAGCTACCCCATTTTGCAGCAATCGGATTCAAAGGAAACAAGCCCACTAAGTAATTTTCGCTCATGATTCAATGGCAAAAACGAAACTAATATTCGGTGTGTCTCAAGGGAATGGGATATCCTGACAATACTGAAAGAAGAGAAACATTCCAGATGAAGTCCATTTTATATCACTAGAAGTCACAAACCTGTAGTCCAATAGCCCTATTAAAAAACCGTTGCAAAACATAAAGAACAATTTACTGAAGCATGAAAACGTAAAGCTACTGGAAGTAGGCTGTTTAGGTTTTCTTATTGGTAACGCCACGTAGCGCTCTGTATGAAAATCACTGGCTGTGCAGTGTGCAGTCTGTGGCTAGTTTGCATTGTTGTCTGCTATTGTAGTGTTGGGCAGCTGGATGTCAACAGCGCGTAGCGTTGCGCAGTTGGAGGTGAGCCGCCAGCAGTGGTGGATGTGGGGAGAGAGATGGCGGAATTTTGAAATTTGTAAGACTGGATGTCATGAACTGCTATATACATTATGACATTTGAACAGTATTGAGGTAAATACATTGTTTGTTCTCTATCAAACTCTTTCATTTGCTAACTATGCCTATCAGTAGTTAGTGCCTTCAGTAGTTTGAATCTTTTATTTAGCTGGCAGTAGTGGCGTTCGCTGTATTGCAGTAGTTCGAGGAACGAAGATTTTTGGTGAGGTAAGTGATTTGTGAAACGTATAGGTTAATGTTAGTCAGGGCCATTCTTTTGTAGGGATTTTTGAAAGTCAGATTGCGTTGCGCAAAAAATATTTTGTGTCAGTTTAAACACTGTCATGTATAATTGTTTCATACTACTAGGACAAATCTTCAAAAACAAAGCAAAAATCAGAATTTCTCAGTGAAAAACTAGATAATGGAATGACTTATCTCTTGAAATGTTTCACCTGTATATGGGGTGAAGCACCTAAAACTTGTACCGCACTTATTGCGTAAATAGAAAGTGCTGTTGTTGTACGGTTTCCACAGAATGGGTTGGTAGTCAGAGAAAAGTATTTTCAGCCAATGTGAAAATATACACTTTTTAAAATGGAACAATGCATATTGACGTTAATAATATAATAGTAGCGTAAATTAGAATTTCAGTGTTGTTTACAGCCAGTCGTTCATGAGGTATCGTGTTTTGAAGTTCCCATCCTGATACCTGCATAATACCTGTGATGCCACACACTAAAGAGCAACACAAGTGTACATGCTATTTATGTGTGCTCTGATCAGTAATAAGACAACTGGCCATCACAGATTGTGTTCAGAATGACCAGCGACAGCCGCAATACACCATGTAAGTAGGTTGTTCAGGTTTTTATGTTGGTAGTCTGGAACCGCGTGAGGTTCGAATCCTGCCTTGGGCATGGATGTGTGTGATGTCCTTAGGTTAGTTAGGTTTAAGTAGTTCTAAGTTCTAGGGGACTGATGACCACAGCAGTTAAGTCCCATAGTGCTCAGAGCCATTTGAACCATTTTTTTATGTTGGTAACGCCACGTAGCGCTCTGTATGAAAATCGCTGACTGTGCTGTGTGCAGTCTGTGGCTGGTTGGCATTGTTGCAATATTAGCTATTGTAGTGTTGAGCAGTTGGATGTGAACAGCGCGTAGCGTTGTGCAGTTGGAGGTGAACCGCCAGCAGAGGTGGATGTGGGGAGAGGGAGATGGCAGAATTTTAAGAGCGGACGACCTGGACGTGTGTCCGCCAGAAAGAGTAAATTTGTAACACAGGATATCATGAACTGATAGATATACGATGACTTTTGAACATTATTAAGGTAAATACAATGTTTGTTCTCTATCAAAATCTTTCATTTGCTAACTATGCCTAGTAGTAGTTAGTGCATTCAGTAGTTTGAATCTTTTATTTAACTGGCAGTATTGGCGCTCGCTGTACTGCAGTAGTTCGAGTAACGAAGATTTTTGTGAGGTAAGTGACTCATGAAAGTTATAGGTTATTATTAGTCAGGGCCATTCTTTTGTAGGGATTGTTGAAAGTCAGATTGCGTCGAGCTAAAAATATTGTGCGTCAGTTTAGTGTTGATCAGAATAAGTAAAGAGAGAAATGTCTGGGTACGTTCAGTTCTGCTCAGCTGTTTGAAAATCAAATAACGTAAGATGTTTATCGGCACAGTAATTTATTAATTTTTCTAAGGGGACGTTTCAACCAGTCTGATAAGGTACGATTGCTGCACGCGAGCTATGACTCAGCGGAGTTTTCCGACTGTCTGAAGTAATCCGTTGCCGCATATGATCGGTTGTGGTAGGTACGTCCTTACAGACACCATTTTGTGTCCTCTTCACAGAAAAAAAAATCTACAATCGTCAAATCCGGAGAACAGGGTGGCCAAGGTACACATCGTTTGCGTCCAGTCCAACGACTTGGAAACAATTCATGAAGACATGCTGTAGTACTTCGCGCACTATGGGCTGGACAGCCATAATTTTTACCACAGTTTCCTCGTAATCTGCAGAGGAACGTCTTCTGTCATCCGGGGAAGACGGTCTGTTACGTCTATGAAAAACAGGACCATGAACTGATGGTTCACCATCCCACGCCAGACTTTACACTCTACGAACGCTGACACTCCAGCTGACGAAGTCAACAGGGATTATCTACAGACTAATAGCTCATGCTTCGATGGTTTACATGGAAATGACTGGAAAATGTGCATTCATCATTAAACAAGATACCATGATACATGTGGAACATCCGGTGTTAATGCCCTTGTACAGAAGTTAACTCAGTTCTCATAATCGTTTCCACGCAGGTCTTGATGGAGAAAGATAAGTTAGGGGTGGAACCTATGTCGATGGAGAACGTTTTTATGCCACTTCCTGTTGAGATTGCGCGAAACCTAATATGCGGATCAACTACAACAGCAGCAATAACTTTGATTTTCCCCTCTTTTGCCGTCACTTGTCTCCATGTGTTACGTTGAATGCGTGTCATACTACCACTTTCATGTAACTGGTTGAAGAGGTTGATAATTAACTACCGACATGGTTGACTTCTATTGGGATATCGTGCCGCATACACCGATCAAGAATGAACTACATTCTTCCTACATTCTCCTTACACAATGAGCATGTCGGCATTTTTGTGTTGGTAAATCCCGTAGTTCACTCACGAAATGCCGCTTGAACTGTTACACACTTGCTGATTAGCAAGTCACAATTCACTCAAGGAACACACGAGCCCACTGTAAGCAAATATTACAACACCTTACCTAGCAACTACGCAGGCTGAGTGACACAAACAAGTGTCGGTGTAGAAACTTCAAAATACGGCTCCCGCTAGAATCCTGGACCAACACAACTGACTTTCTAATTTACCCTACTTTTAATTTGTTAATGTCAATAGGCATTGTTCCTTTGAAAAAGGTGTATGTTTGCACAAAAATACACTATCTAAGTGTTGTTACAATCTGTTGATAGGCTAACAATACCATCCTTTGACTACCAATACATCCTGTGAAAACTGCACATCAATAGAACTTTCCATTTCCGCAATGTTTGCGGTGCAAGTTTTAGGTGATTCGCTAGGTATAATAAATAAAATAAATTGGTAAATATGTTCATTTCTTGATACCTTCTAGTCAATAATTGCAACAAAATAGTGTAATAAGTCGAATATAAAGCTTCGACCATAATTTAGAAATGCTAGGACAGAAGTTATGAGCAACAGCTTGACATAAATAATGTAATGCACGAAAAATATAACACCTCTGACTGCATCGATCTCTTTGGAAACCCATACTTTCGTAATACCTTTGTACCACATTTCTATTTCACATAAACAAACAGTATGAGTGTTGGATTGAGTACGTTAAGATTTATGGACAATGAAGGAGGGACATTACTTGTCAGTAGACGAAAAATGCTATTTTAATAAGATTAGCACGTAAAAGCTCACAAGATTCGTGCCTTCCGACCGCAGTAAAATCACTGAGAGCTAATACAGGGCAGAAGAGGTAGAACAACACCCAATCAAACATAACATACAATAGCACTATATATATTTGCACTTGATGGTGAGAATAAGTTCTCGAAATGTGTCGTGCCATGCGTGAAGCCAAGCAATTGGTGCATGACACAGTTGCAAGATTTCTAAGAACATAGATTTCACTACAGTGCCAGTTGTGGTTCAGATACGTTCCATTGAATAGTATTTCTTCTTTGTTATCCCAGTCTAAGGGTATACAAACTTCTAACGCTCCTGAGAATAGTTTTGATGACAAGTAATCTACTGCTCTACCCCTCTTTCAGTTCTGATTACCTCTCGATTGTCAGAAAGTTTGTTGGGAACTGTAGTAGTGTGGAAGGTGTGCATATTAGGAGAAATGGTTATGTGGTTATGACAGGTGTATATATCATGAAAAATATCAGTTTGTTCGGTTTGTTTGTTACATACATTTTTACATGCCTTAACACATGAGAGATACGAATTATTTAGCAGCCAGAGGTTGTATTACTGCGTAGAACTCAGGCGGGCGATGGAGTCAGTAGCATTTGTCGACTACACACACACACACACACACACGCACACACACACACACACAGAGAGAGAGAGAGAGAGAGAGAGAGAGAGAGAGAGAGAGAGAGAAAGAGAAAGAGAGAGGGAGTTAGTTGTGTCATGGCAGAGTAAGGAGCTTGGATGATGAAAGTGCCGCACTATGAATTTTATTTGAGGTTCTCTATGGTATGTAATTAGGGCTAGAGAATGATTTTCTGAGGATATCATACAGACAGCTCATTTGGAAAAATGTAATTTGAATTTTAATTTTTTCTCCAAGCACTAGACGAGTAATTATTGTAGTGTAAATATTTCATTATGTCTAACACTATATATCCGTATACAGAGTGAATTATCAGTCATGTGTTCAGTACTTTAATTAGTTTGCTCCCACGATCGTTAATTACAAGCATTCCATTTAAAATGCTAAGACTAAATTTTATGTAATGTAAATATTCTGTGTAGGAGTACTTATTGTGGTACATGACAGTGCTGAGAAAAACCTATGGTCCTTGCTGGTTCGACTTTCTCTTCTGTCTCATTAAAAGGACTGAATATGATTGCAGAATACTTTCCTTTTGTCATTTGTAAATATTTCATGAAGCTTATCTTTACACATTGAGAGAAAGATAATTTTGGTAAAACCCAACTATCACTACTTGATACCTGCGTTTACAGTGCATCACGCTTTCAGATAAAGATGACAAAAGTTCAGTTTGCTAATTCAGCCTGAGAAAATAAATACAGCATAGATTAACCGATATCACACACATCAGAAATAATTTGCGCAATGTTTAAAAGTAGTGTAGCTAAGGCTACTGTAGATCAGTATACAACCGACACTGTTACCACGTATAAAGGTACTGGCTTTCAAATTTCTAGCAAAGGTTTTGGCGCATACAGTTTCCTTTTAACAAGTAATAGCTAAATAAGATACAGCTGACATGTATATTCTTCAGTAGAATGACATTTACGTTATTGTAATGCATGTGTTGTTCAGAAGTACGATGCAATATTCCTTCGGTGCGGCATAAATTTTCACTATCGTCGCTCCATTAAATAGCAAATGGTAGTCCATATTCGCAACTGCGAATACTTTTTACACTCACGTACGTTGTATCAACAGATTCTCGATTCAGTGACCTCGATCAGTGCCTAATGGACTGCTTCGGACGGTAAGCTCTTTGCTCATAACAGTACATATTTTCACATGATGAAAGTTGCTTCAGATGCAATGTAACAGACACCTTGGACTACAGCGTAAAACTGCTTGACATTATCCGTCCCTTTTCATATGAACCTCTCTTACATTTATTGTATCAATTTACTGGGTGTAATGCCTGTTTTCACATTTGGTTTCCTTTTTAGATATTATCCTCTACCCTACTAATATCCACTGGAAGTGAGAGCCACCACCTATTTCAAGTGACATAGACAGATTTCCTGAGACACAGTTGTCATGAACTAATTCCACGAAAGCTGAAATGAGAGCACTGCTCAGCTCACTTTTCGACACTTTTCTTGAGAAAGTTGTTCCGAAGTAATTGAGGTATTACAGTAGGCGTACGAGGTCAAACAACCTCGATAAGGTATGACTTGTATTTTATGAATAAAATCTAACCTTTTGACTTCTTTATTAACACCTGGAATACTGCAAGACTGTGACTAATATTATATTGGTCGGAAGAACCGTTCGAAACACGATTTACGGAGTACACAAATTCCCAGAATAAGACAGTTCTTGTTGTGCACATTTCTGTAGACAAGCGTCAGGCCAAAGATGTTATCCATAAAATGGAAATTTTGCACTCCGCACCCATGGGTAGGCTTCTCGATGTACTCGACGAAAAAGAAATTTATAGCAAAAAGGAATATTCTCCTACAGTAATACTCAATGATCTACGCGTGTTTAGTCAGAACTATCATTTTAACATTTTCGATGACCTGGTCTAAATGAGGTGACTTATTCTTCTGAAAGCACTGGTGTGCGACCGGACGAGTCTTGAATGTGCGTTGCAAGGAAGACTGCCAGGAAGGATTTCCCGTAGCCTCCCCCCCTCCCCCCCCCCCCCTGCCTGCCGTGCTCGTGCGTTGCTATCGGCTCCGCTAACTACGCCTGCTGCAAGGTGGACAGTAGGCGACCACTGGCCTTCAAGAACAATTTTAATGTTAGATTAAAACACTCTTCTTCTCAGTACTCATTTTATTTAAAATACGTTTCTTGGTTTTACCGTTTGTTTTAAGAGCTGCCATCTGATATTAGTCTCTCTCTCTCTCTCTCTCTCTCTCTCTCTCTCTCTCTCTCTCTCTCTCTCTGTCTTTCTATGTGTTGTGTACGTAGTTCCGCGTAGTCAGCGCGTACGCAACTTTCCCAATAGAGCGCGCCCGCTAAGCTCTACAGCGCAGGCGCAGCGCTCGTCCGTCTCCGCTCAACGAGATGGCGCTGCCGTAAAGACGGACCAAATTCTGCTTCTACCGATCCGCGTATTAATAATATGTAACGTAGCCAATGAGATTGCTGCTAACGTAGAACCTTTTCTCCTCGCGGATCACATTCGCGCAGTGATACCTGAACGCGCAAGGTGTTATGACGAGTGTACAGACCTCCGATTAGTCAGTCTGCATTTGGCTGTACCAGCCTGCATTTGTCTGCACCAGTCTATAGTCAAGTTTCAGTCTGCGCCCAATAAGATTATCATATTCCTGTACATAGCCATGAAGAGAAATGTATAGACACTTTGTCAAGTATCAGAGATGTGAGAATAAGATTAACGTACCAAGACCTAAAGGAACTTCAGATTGTCAATTGTAAATAGCATCCAGAACCAAGTTAAGTTATTTTTATGCTTGTTATTATTTTAATAAATGTGTGTGAAAATTAATCAAGTCCTTTTTAAAGTTGGTCACCGTCAATCTGCTACTCTAAGCGTGCAAGTGGCATTTCTATCGTCTGTCCTAACGGCAGAAGATAAACACGCCACGATAAGACCACGAGACATATTGCTGACTCTCGCCCACTTCGTTAGAGCGACGAGTCAAATAATCTGAAGGTGTGTGTACCGAAGGTGTTAGAGTACGCAGACCACACTATGATTATTACGAAGACAGTAATAACCATTTATATTATTTTCTTGAAATTGTAGTTCTGTGTACTTATGCAATATATGGCTGTTATAACTGTCAAACCACGGTGAGCGCGCACACACTTTTGGTGATTTTAAACGATAACAGCCATTCTTTGACGTACTATTTACTTGGCATGTTACATTTCATAACGGTGATGTGGCATGTGTTTTACTTACTTACCGATTCATTAATTTTCATCATATTTGTGTTTCAGTGCTGTGTAGACTTTTGGAGATGTTAAGTCTTAACATTAATTGGAAGGCAATTTCCGGTTAATTCCTATATATGTGAGCTACACTTTGTTACGATGGTGTTATGGCCAATAGTTTACTTCGGTACGGACTCGCTAGTAAGCATGATCAAACGTCAGTCGTTAATCAGTCGAAATTGGTAGTCAGCAAATTTTAATTTATTAGGTTACCCAAATTTCAGATCTGTAACATAGATCGCTGCATTTCCTTCACCTGACAAGGTCAGGTCTTTAAGCCATGTCCACCCTGGCTGCACCGCGCAAAGAGATGGAAAGAAGTTGGGCGCAGTGCGTCGCGGCGCGGCCTATGTGGACGTCAAACCGCACCGCTCTGCATGGCGCTGCGCCACAACACCCGAGTGCGCGGTACATCAAAGGAAATGGTTCTTCCGAGCGCGCTCTGTTTGGACTACGTTTCTCGTTTTCTATTTTTGCTGATGCATTCGCGCACACAGGCACATAGCTGCAAACCTACGAACACTTTGCTTCATTCTGCGCAATTCTGCACAGCTTTACGCTCCGCAGCGCTTTATTAACAAATTTTTCTTTATATTTCAACCCTCAGTACCATACCAAACGTCAAATGAAGCTGTGGACATACAGCGCTGGAAAAATCGGTGAGTGCAAAGCAAGTATGTGTACTGGAGTCCTGAATTTGAGACACTATTACATGGTGTCGATTTTTATTCCTACATATCAAAGGAAAAAGTGAAATCTTTTCTCAAAATGTATTTATCTCATTTCACCTATAATTTCGTCCACTACTTGCAAATGATCTACCGGATATACTTAAGCCAGTACCTTCCTTTACCGGACTGAAATCTCATCTTGCTGCCTAGGCTTTTAATGTACAATATAATGATTTCATGTTTATTCACTTCTGCTCCAACCCTTCCTGTATAGGTGGCGAAGCGCATATCGGGTGTTTCTATAGTCCGCTTGACCGCGGTCTATAGCTGCAAGATCAGGATGTGTCTCCAGGAAGGCTCCCTCGACATCTGCGACTACGCGCGACAACCCCAGCTTTGGAATTGAGGATTACGTATTCCGCCTCTGCCAGCTGCGACCAGTCCGTGGCTGCGAGGGACGTTTAGCTGTGGGAATGTCGCTTGTTCAAGTGGTGAAACGTACCTGTATCTACACCTATATGATTACAGTTTACAATTAAAGGCCTGGTAGAGGATTCATCGAACCACCTTCAAATTATTTTTCTACTGTTCCACTCTAGACCAGCGGGCGGAAAAAATCAACACTTAAATCTTTCCGTCAGAGGTCAAGTTTCTGTTACTTTATTGTGAGGATCATTTCTCCCTACAAATGTACCAACAAAATATTTTCGCTCTGTGAGGAAAAGGTTGGTGAGTGAAATTTCCCGAGAAGAACCGCTGGAACGCAAAACGCCTTACTTTTAATGACTGCCACCCCAACTCGCATATCATATCCGTGGTACTAAACTAAACTATACTAAACTCCCTCTGAACAGGACTTAGAGGGCCCAACGGTACCGACCGGTCGCCATGTAATCCCCAGCCCACAGGCGTCACTGGATGCGGATATGGAGGGGCACGTGGTCAGCACACGACTCTCCCGGCCGTGTGTCAGTTTACGGGACCAGAGCCGCTACTTCTAAATCAAGTAGCGCGTCAGTTTGCCTCACGAGGGCTGACTGCAACCTGCTTGCCAACAGCGCTCGGCAGACCGAATTGTCACCCATACAAGTGCAACGCCGTGGTACTCTCTTCTCTATTCCGCGATAGTACAAAGCGAGTTGCCCCTCTCTGAACTTTTGCGACGTACTCTGTCAATCCTATCTCATGCGGATCCCACACCACGCAGCAATACTCTAGAAGAGGGTGGACAACCGTAGTGTAAACAGTTCCTGTAGTAGACGTGTTGTATTTTACAAGTGTTCTGTCAATAAATCGCAGTCTTTGGTTAGCTTTCCAGCAACAGTATCTATGTAATCATACCAAGTTAAGCTGTTTGTAATTGCAATCCCTGAGTATTTAGTTGAATTTACAGTCTTCAGACACCTGAAATTTAGCGGATTCGTTTTAGCAGTCATGTATTTTCTGTACGTCGACTTCCTTAGATTACTTCTTATTATTATACAACACATTTCTAGTTACTGATGATGCACTAGAATTTTTTCTTTACTTTCGACGGAATATCACGAGGTTATCAGCTTATCACAGAAGAAATTCTTTTCCAAGCTGATAGTCAGCAGATTTTCTATCTGTAGCAGAAAGTAAGTCATGTTACGCTGTATTTTGATACGGTGCCTATCTGTCTTCCTAACTGGCGAGCCGAGCTGTGGACAAGGGAACTCAGTCTGGATCCCAAGGCGCAAAAGCACCACAAGGAAGATTAACGTTCGATTTCCCCTTTAACCAATAAAGATGCAAAGCTTACTCTGATTGGGGGAATAAAATTGATCGCATGTGTTTCGAAGGCATCTTTCTGGAATTTACCGAAAGGGATTTAGGGAAACCACGAAAAACCTAAACGTGGAAGGCGACTTGAAGCGCCGCCCTCTGGAATGCAAAGATAACCACTGTGCCGTCTAGCTCGGATGCGTAAACTTCTTACTCTGTGTGAGTGCGAGAGGTAATAACACAGGAGCCAGACTAATGTGTGTCAATGTTTCTTCTTCTTGCTCGTACATATACTCTAACACGTCTCGGAAGGACGATTTCCGCGATTTCCGTAAACCGCTTCAGACAAGTGCCAGGATGTTTCTTTAGAAAGGGCACGGTCGATTTCCTTACTCATCCCTCCCTACCCCGACTTCGTGATCTGTCTCTAAAGGACCTTCCTTTAAAGACATCCAGTAATGGTGATTCCTGGAAGTTTCTGGATACTCTACATCTTCTAGAAGTAACTAGTTTCCCAAGAGCCAACAAAGCTACTTGCTTGAAACTTTGTGCCCGGTGCACTGCCGCACCCAAACGCTAAGGCATCTGGCGAGAACCAAGCAAATTATGGGTTGGATCTCAAACTTTACCTACACTATAGCCGTCCCGTTCCCTTAAACTTTAATATCGAATGTTTCGTTTGTTAAACTGACGCAGGAGTTCGGATTTTGCCGCCTGATGCTGATATCCTCCTTGATATTTCATTTTCTGTTTGGATATTGCGGTGAGCTAATAAAATACGATTCTTCAATCACGTCCGCAACTTTTTAATGAATACACAAATTTATTTTATTTTGAATTTATAGCCCTTATGTTGCCAAAATGGGATGTAAATGTAAGCGAGCAAAGCCCGAGGCGCCATCTGTCTCTGATTCGTGATTACTTCTTCAGAGTGCCATTGTGTTTTAACTGTTTCCATAACGTATTTTCTGATGCCAGACTCAGGATCTGCCCAGCATTTGCCTATACGCGTACGGAAAATATCCTAAGAACAACACTTATGCTGGCCGGAGTATTACACTAGTCCACCGCGCTGGTCTGAACGGAAATCGCTCATTTCCCTGTCTCGTAAGCTATATGGGCAGATGTGTACGGAAGCTAACTATTGGTTAAGAAAATTTACAACACACAGTCACCATTAGAACATCTGAAAACATCTGCACATTTACTCGCTGCACCGTACTCTGACATGCACCAACACACCTCTGGGTATGTGGACTGCTGCCAGCGTCACCGTGCGACGACCGCAGGTCAAGTGCACCGCATGGTCATACCCCGATGTGATTTAAACCCGCAAACCGCCCACCATAGCGTTGTTTCACCATGTATCAGCATTATCCTTAATTTATGAGCATCAGTATAGAAAGGGTAGCTGTTGGTCTTTTTCTACCTCAACAGTAAATTTTACGTTGGTATTTAGGTTGTTCAGGTGTCTTCGGAAGTCGCCGAGCCGTTCCTTTCCACGGCTCTATACAACGAAGGTATCGTCGACATATCTGTACCACATCTTAGACCTACAACGTCCCAAGTTCAGTGCCTATGCAACGAAATGTTCCACGAAGATGCTGGCCACCACTGGATTAAGTGGACTACCCATAGCGACGCATCCCAATTGTTCGTAGAAGTTGCCATTCCACATGAAATAGCTTGTGGTGAGACATGCATGAAAGAGCTTAGTGATGTCTTGTGGGAAAATGGAACCTATGTACTCCAGAGTCACCTAATGGCACATTGGTAAACAAAGAAACTATAGCAAAGCTGACAAGAATGTCGTTTCGTACAAGTTTTAGTTTCCTCTGATTCTCAATGAAATGTCCAAAGTCCGTTATGTACGTGTCAGTCTGTCCCACGTGCGGCTGGAACTGAGGGCCAAGTGTTTCGCCAGTTTATACGTCAGCGACACAAGAGCGCTAACAGATGGTCTTAATAGAACACAATTCTAATGGATCTTCGGTAATCCATATAGTCGTGATGGTAGAGATTCTGCGTTGCGCAGGTTTCTTTCTACGTCTGCCTAGAGAGAAGACGCCTTGATTAAACGATTCATGTTCCGCGTGAACCGCCGATTCCGATCTAGGCTTACTTTTCGGTACGTCGTCTGATCTAATGCATCCCGAATCTCCTGTTCATAGCCTTCAGTCTTCATTACGACGATCTTATTTTCGTTATCGTCAGGCAGTACCAATATACTCCTGTCGGCGTTAAGACTATTGATAGTTTGTAACTCTTCTTTCTTCAGGTTTCTAGCTAGTGGTTTTGCTCGGAGCACTATCCTGCTGTTTCAGATAGTATTTCCTCAAATATTTACAAGGAAAGGTCCGAATGGCCGCTTCAGTGTTAATAATATGTTATCCATAGGTATAGTTCTCGGGGTGATAAATAAACTCCCTTCTTTTAGGACAGGACTGTTCCTGTTCGGTTAATTGTCGTTCAGTGAGACTGACCACTGTGCATGGCATGTCGGGAAACGCCTCGTCAATTTACTTGCCATATCTGGCATACTTTCTCTTCTGTCACTCAGTGCAGCGGACGAGTTCGTTCTGCATGCTACTGTGAGTGACGCTGTCGATATTGTCCCTATAGTCTCGATGCAGTCTGCTACTTAGTTGACTTGCCAAGTACCTACGTGTTGCATGAATCCACTCCCGAAGAAAAGCTATTTTTATTCTGTCGTAGATACGATGTGCCTGGGTGGTGGTGATTAGGCGCTTCTATTTCAAGATTGGTGCACCGCGACAGAAAGGCGAGAGAGGACGTCAGTCGCCCTCTTCTTCCGTCGTTCGGCAAGGCTTCGGAGCAATCTACAAATCTCCTCCCGCAGAGGCGCAGTACAAAACTGCTAAGGCTTTCTTGGCCACCTGTTGACAAATTGAATGTTAGCTTTTCCCTGTCTCTCGGTGGGTGTTCCGATTTGCAATCGATGCTGTGTTATCCATTTTTATGCCTGTCTTTCAAGGATAGTGTCATTGACACTGATCTCACAAAAAACGTTTTCCAAGTCTATTATTATAAAATAGATATGTTGCCTACTCATAACCTTTACAGTATAGCTACTGAGGATGTTCAAAAAATGTGAATCATGTCTGGCGACTAGATTTTTAGTTTCATTACGCTTGAGACAGAAAAACATAAATAATTGTGACAGTTAATGATTTATATTGTTTAGTATGCAGCCAACATATCTGTTGGTGACGACCCTCCAGTCCCTAAAAACCAGTTGTCGTTGTTGTTGTGGTCTTCAGTCCTAAGACTGGTTTGATGCAGCTCTCCATGCTACTCTATCCTGCGCAAACTTCTTCATCTCCCAGTATCTACTGCAGCCTACATACTTCTGAATCTGCTTAGTGTACTCATCTCTTGGTCTCCCTCTTCGATTTTTACCCTCCACGCTGCCCTCCAATACTAATACCCCTCGATGCCTCAGAACATCTCCTACCAACCGATCCCTTCTTCTAGTCGTGCCACAAGCTCCTCTTCTCCCCACTTCTATTCAATACCTCCTCATTAGTTATGTGATCTTTCCATCTAATCTTCAGCATTCTTCTGTGGCACCACATTTCGAAAGCTTCAATTCTCTTCTTGTCTAAACTATTTATCGTCCACGTTTCACTTCCATACATGGCTACACTCCATACAAATACTTTCAGAAACGACTTCCTGACATTTAAATCTACACTCGATGTTAACAAATTTTTCTTCTTCAGAAACGCTTTCCTTGCCATTGCCAGTCTACATTATATATCCTCTCTACTTCGACCATCATCAGTTATTTTGCTCCCCAAACAGCAAAACTCCTTTACTACTTTAAGTGTCTCATTTCCTAATCTAATTCCCTCAGCATCACCCGACTTAATTCGACTACATTCCATTATCCTTGTTTTGCTTTTGTTGATGTTCATCTTATATCCTCCTTTCAAGACACTGTCCATTCCGTTCAACTGCTCTTCCAAGTCCTTTACTGTCTCTGACAGAATTACAATGTCATCGACGAACCTCAAAGTCTTTATTTATTCTCTTGATATTCATGCAAGCCATCTCTGCTTAGCCATTTTGCACTTCCTTTCGATCTCATTTTTGCCTGCTTCATTTACTGCATTTTTATATTTTCTCCTTTCATCAATTAAATTCAATATTTCTTCTGTTGCCCAAGGGTTTCTACTAGCCCTCATCTTTTTACCTACTTGATCCTCTGCTGCCTTCAGTATTTCATCCCTCAAAGCTACCCATTCTTCTTCTACTGTATTTCTTTCCCCCATTCCTGTCAATTGTTCCCTTATGCTCTCCCTGAAACTCTGTACAACCTCTGGTTTAGTCAGTTTATCCAGGTCGCATCTCCTTAAATTCCCACCTTTTTGCGGTTTCTTCAGTTTTAATCTACAGTTCATAACTAATAGATTGTCGTCAGAGCCCACATCTGCCCCTGGAAATGTCTTACAATTTAAAACCTGGTTCCTAAATCTCTGTCTTACCATTATATAATCTGTCTGATATCTTCTAGTATCACCAGGGTTCTTTCATGTATACAACCTTCTTTCATGATTCTTGAACCAAGTGTTAGCTATGATTAAGTAATGCTCTCTGCAAAATTGTAACAGGCGGCTTCCTCTTTCATTTCTTAGCCCCAATCCATATTCACCTACTATGTTTCCTTCTCTCCCTTTTCCTACTCTCGATTTCCAGTCACTCATGATTATTAAATTTTCGTCTCCCTTCACTACCTGAATAATTTCTTTTATCTCATCATACATTTCATCAAATTCTTCCTCATCTACAGAGCTAGTTGGCATATAAATTTTTACTACTGTAGTAGGCGTGGATTTCGTGTCTATCTTGGCCACAATAATGCGTTCACTATGCTGTTTGTAGTAGCTTACCCGCACTCCTATTTTTTATTCATTATTAATCCTACTCCTGCATTACCCCTATTTGATTTTGTATTTATAACCCTGTATTCACCTGACCAAAAGTCTTGTTCCTCCTGCCACCGAACTTCACTAATTCCCACTATATTTAACTTTAACCTATCCATTTCCCTTTTTAAATTTTCTAACCTACCTGCCCGATTAAGGGACCTGACATTCCACGCTCCGATTCATAGAACGCCAGTTTTCTTTCTCCTGATAGCGATGTCCTCTTGAGTAGTTCCCGCCCGGAGATCCGAATGGGGGACTATTTTACCTCCGGAATATTTTACCCAAGAGGACGCCAACATCATTTAATCATACCGTAAAGCTGCATGCCCTCGGGAAAAATTACGGCCGTAGTTTGCCCTTGCTTTCAGCCGTTCGCAGCACCGGAACAGCAAGGCCATTTTGGTTAGTGTTACAAGGCCAGATCAGTCTATCATTCAGACTGTTGCCCCTGCAACTACTGAAAAGGCTGCTGCCCCTCTTCAGGAACCACACGTTTGTCTGGCCTCTCAACAGATACCCCTCCGTTGTGGTTGCACCTACGGTACGGCTATCTGTATCGTTGAGGCACGCAAGTCTCCCCACTAACCCAAGGTCCATGGTTCATGGGGGGTGGCGGGGGGGGGGGGGGGGAACAGTTACAGAAATCAAAATAAGAGTCACTGATACATGCATTGGCTGTTTAGGCACTCGGTCGACAGGTCTTTGAGACATGAACTGTAGTCACTACCTATACCACTCAAGGCCGGTATCCTTCGTGCTAGAAGTGTAACTGAATGTAGGCAACCACGCAAGATATGTTGGGCAATCCTGTAAAGGACGAGTTACTTCCTGAATGACACAGAATTATCCCACAAAATTCGCTTGATTTATTCGTATCATTTCCCATAAATAATCTGAGTGATTTTCACATAAAGTGTGAAATAAAGTAATCAGTTTATGGCTTTGAGTCCAGGAACAGTGATTCGATGTCGAAATTTCAGTTTATATCGTGTTTTACGTTAAGAACTTATCTGTCCTAACCAGCACTGGAGCAAGAAGAATGAGCACAATGCTATACTATTCCTCTAGGTGAGGGGTAAAATGGTCGCCTGCAAAGCAGGGGCGGTTTTTGTTGCCAGTGCCAGTCTCTCTGTACGATACATATCTAGCCATTTCGTGGCAGATCTATAAGTAGTCAGATCGAAAATCAATAAGGAAATTATTTTATTTATGAAGTGCCACTTTTTCATACTACTTAATTGTGACAAACGACAGCAAGTAGACACTGGCCATTTCTAAGTAATATCTTGATAATTCATGCTAATATAGGCACACTCCTGTTACAGATACTTTATGTTTTATTAAAACAGACTTTATTTAAAAGAATATGGTGGTAATTTAAATTTCATTTGGATTAGCACACTGCATATTTTAATAACGTTGCCGAACACTTTGTTGAACACAGTAGTAAACATCAGAGAGAAATTAACCATCAACAGAGTATTTCCTCGCATTATTTACAACAGTCTGACACCGCTCAGATAGTTTACTGATTCCATGAGTATAGAAGTCTACTAGCTCTGAGTTAAAGATGTCATGAAATCAGAGTGGAATTTTCTTAAATGTTTTTCGACGAGCAGCTTGAAAGGTAAACGTCTAAGGGTATAAGATAAGAACAATAAGTGGTTAAGGGATGACTTTCCAAAATCCTGGATAGTTTTGTTACTAAAATAGTCAGAGTGCATTAACGCTTAGTACAACACATGATGAAATTTCGTAGGTCTTTTTCTCGTGTTTTAGTTGTTGGCAGAAAATACCAGCTGCGGTATATTCACCCTGGAGAGATTTCCGTAATGCACAATACCCTTTTTGAACGACCAGAGGCAAAATATTATGTTCAAACTGCCCTGTGCTCGAGTATTCGTGTTTTTAATGTTCAGCCATTAAGTGTTCTTAAGAAGCTAAAATAAAGATATAAATAGTCACCAGTGGCAATGTTGAATTGGAATTCTCATTGATCCAACTAGTAGCAATGAAGCAAAAATTCATGAATGGCCACTCTTTTGATTTTTGTTTTTTTAAATTACATCATACGGTGCTACTTCTTCCGAATTCTGAATCTTCCCTACTGAACGCAAATGTCGCACGATGCTTAAATGCATGCACTTCATCCCATGTGTGTGTTACCGACGCTTCCTGAATGTGCAAATGCATTCATGCTAGAACGATCTTCCTTGAAGAAAAAGAAAATCATTTGCTGACTTGTTTTGGCCAAAAGCACTCGCTCCACACAGAACACAAAGGTTCAGAGCAACCTCTGCTGCCTTCACCCCTCTATTAATCCAAAGCGAACAATATGTCGCAAATGTTAGGCCTTTTTCCACTTGCGACTACATTTTATCACACTTGAACAACGTTCGGCATTCATAACCCAAATCGTAGCTGTGAGATAAATACGAGAAACTTCAAATAACAAAATACACTTACAGCGCCGTACCACATTCAATTGGTCGGAGGCATCTGACGCAGGCGGCAGACGGCGTATGATCGGTAACCTAGCTGCTGTGGGGCGAGGAAACTCCCAAGTGTAAATTGTTCTGAATTTGACGCATCCACGAGATGTCTGGCGGAAATGTTTCTGGAACGTTTTACTGTTACAAATGGGTTATAAAATGAAACGAACTATATTTGAGATTCCATCAGATTGATAAGTTTACCAGATATTCATATGCGATTCAAATGGACTAGGGAATGGAGTGGACACGAAGCTTACCACTTTTTTTCCTCCTTCTCCTCCTCCTCCTCCTCCTCCTCCTCTATCATCATCATCATCATCATCATCATCATCATCTTCTTCTTCTTCTTCTTCTTCTTCACTAGACCATGAGCAGATACGTTTCTGTAACCTCGAGAAGGCCGATAGGACGTTCTCCATACACTTACACATCCTACAGTGTTGCCAGATCGTGTATATTGTCGGATTTAGAACTCTGAGGGGGATGCCGGGAATATTGTCCGCCTTAAAGTGAACGACTCAGACTTCGTCTCTGCGACAGCTGTCTAGCGGCCAGGTTTCATTCCTAAGACTGTCCTTTATTGCCGTCTTGATGAAATATTCTGAATAACTGCATTTAAGATGTGATTCTAAGTAAATAAAATTCTTGGCTTGAACTCAAATTTCACGTTTGGAACGTAAGCTGTGACTGCTCTCTGATGTTACGTTCCAACTAAGTGTAATCTATACCACAACAGTATCATGTTGGCTTAGAGGTAACACGCTCGATTTATAATGTGCTGATCGATGTAAAAGTCGTTTTGGATCTTGCTGGAGAAAAAGTGCGGTTTGTAAGTCTTTTTATTGTTTTCTGTATTAGAATTGCAAATGGCCAGAACTGAATTCAAAGACTAAATTGTAAGACGAAGTTTGCCTCATAAGCCATCTCACATCCTCCATTCAGTACGTTGTAGGAGCGAGCAGAAGTGTCTGTTTTGGAAATACTTCGTTACTGGAGAAAAGAGGTTCAGGAAAGCTCCAAGGCACCATTAATCACAGTAATACGTGTGTTGTTTGCCATTTAAGGCATCATCACCCAAGACAAGCGTTACGGAAGTAATGAACATACTGAGGTAATACTGGAAGTGACAAACGTATTGATAACACAAGATTTTTTATATCTTTCTGTTTGTACCTGCTTCAGAAGAGAAACATTTTCCTTGTAAATATACATTTTGATTACTTTCATCACTTGAATCATTTCACTGCTGTGATCAAAACAGTTTTCTTCCATTACATCAAAACTTTCGTCCTAAGATGGATACCATAAGTATTTAATTCAACTACATTTGAATCAAGTTGATAGAATATATGCTTCAAAGATACTCAAGCTATTTCCTGCAAGAGCAACAGCCGCATGAGTAATCTTGCCATTACTGTGTCGATTTCTTTTTCACTCGATATATCATTTCTTTTTCATGGAAAAGATATGACATCACAGACCATGTTATACCATTTCGTAATTGAAGCATGGGCTACTGGTAGAATGGCCTGGTGGTTAACGTGATCAGTTTTTATCCTGCAGCTAGGCGCTTCGAATCCTGTCACTCCTACTAATTTTAATACGTGGTAAGAGTTGTTAGTTTAGTTTGGCAACGAGAATTATTAGGTATTCAAAAGTTTAAAGTATTCATAAGTATACAACTGTAGATATGGTGAACTCAAATGCTCGACTTTACGACTACACCGCTGGTCTTGTACCAGTTTTTCTCTTGATGTATTATTTCTGCTAGGCATTGAAAGGAAGTTATATCTTCTTTGTGTTTCTTTAGGTACTGACATCCTACCTGCTTGTAAATACAGAGAACACAAATTAAAATGATACTTTTTTATCGACGTAAAAAACTAAATGCTTTCTCTTTCTTGCTTTCATCGGCACTGACGTCATGCACCATGCCATGTGGCAAAAAAAAAAAAAATTAATTTTCATATTTTTCTCAATCTTTTTGCTCAATGGTCGTAAAATACTTTAAAATCAAGAGTCTATTTAACGACTGAAAAGAGTGAAATAGACAGCCTGAGGACAACGAAAGATCGTTTGTTATAAACAAAATTTTCTCCCTAACAAAACTAATTCAGTACCGTGTCCAGTTTCCGTCCTCTACAACTGAATTTATCCACACGGGAATAGAGGTAATAAGTGTTCGGATGAATCTGTTATTCTATAACAACTCTTCTCACGCGTCACGAAGTGCTTCGGTTAGTGCTGAATGCTGGAGTTCCACACCAATAACTTTCTCCATATCTGCTTCTACATCCCCTATGGGACTGAGATCACCACCACCTTTACGAGGCGAGTCCAGCATCTCAACGTCTCGGTGCATTTGAAACCAGCAAACCAGCGTTTTACACAGTTTGCTGTGCGGGCAGGAGATCGATCGGGTTGGAAGATTGTTCTGCCTCCCGAAAATCTCTGAGGAACAAAAGGAAGCGTTACGATCTCCATTATTTCGCAGGAGTAATGACTGCCAAAGAAAGCCACAACCAATTACTGACATCCAAACCCAGACTGGCAATAGCAATTTGTCCATTTCGTCGCCGGTTCCGTCGTACCTCCCTTTCTCGATGAAACGACGATGAATGGTTGACCTGCTCACACTTAACTGGAGGATGTTCCTGATGTCAGTGCTAGCCCAGAACGGGTCTTCATCAGTACAGAGGAGTCTACTATTGTCTGTGGACGTCCAGGGCGACAACGACGGTCAACGCGGCCTCCCTCCGCCATCATCTTTACCCAGAGATGTATCGTAGATCTGCACTACCCTAGGGTACAGAAATGGCGCTGATACAGTATTCATATTCACAAAGCGCAAGGATGTGACCTTTGTGAAAGCCCTTGAGCTGTGACATTTAGCGAGTAAGCATCAGCTGATAAAGCAAGAGGAAGCGAAGTGCAGCACAAAGCGGAGAGCACTTCCTTCACCTCAGAAGTCAAATTAGTTCCCTATTACATGCTTTGCAAAAAGATTCTAGAAATTAGCATTATTTAGAGTATCATGTAAATGCACTTTTATTTATGTAGTAATAATAATGCCACCTTTTTCAGAGGATAAAGATAAAATTTAGTTTCAGTTTGTGGTGCAGGTAATGTTGCTCTTGCTATTGTATTTTGGTCAACTGTGTTATCTCACAAGTCTCAAAAGTCTGCAACAACGCTTCATAAAAGTAGTAAGATAGTGGGGCAGGTAAAGCACTCAGTTTTTAAGCTCTTGTTATCGTGTTCGAATCTCTCCGATTCTACAAATTTCAGTTCATTGTAAACAAATAATTGTTAGTTTACGAGGACAATGGCAACTGTAACGTTCAAGGTAATCATAGTATTGCAAACATTTTTGTGTATATGACTTCCATTGCGCACTGGAAGAAGGCAGCCTTCGATTGTTAACCGTTTTGAATAATTAGCTCTACCACACCTTTGGATGTTAAACCCAGTTTCAACATATGATTTCCACAGCTATAGGAACACAACGTGTGATACCTCTTAGGTAAATTATACTGCAGTGCTCTCAGACGAAACGTTCGACCTGGTCCACTGTGTGTAATTTGTAAGCTAAACGCATCATCCGTGAGATACAATCGGGAATGTAGCAAAATTGGGCTTCAGTGGTCTGGTGGATTGATCCTATTTTCTTAGTTGCGCGTTATGGGTTCTATTCCTACTTCCGGCATGTACTTTGAAAATACACGGATAGTTCTTTTTCACCTCTAGTAACGCCAAGAGTAGAACTTCAGGCAGCACCATTGTTCAGAATCCGCATTATAAACATCGTATACGTACCTTCGTTTCTACAGGGGGCAAAGCCGATTTTGGTTGGGCCATTGCAGAGGCGGAAATCACGGCAAACAGGATCTCTGTCGCCAGTGATCTTCCTTAGATTCGAAATTTCACTTTATGTACTGAGATAATGCTCATTGAAGATGAGAGGGCTCTTATTTTATTTGAACTTGAGACTCTGAAAAATTTGCTGCTGGTCTGGGATTGGCATTCTGACCTCCTCTTTCGAGGCATCTTTCCCACATGGAATAATATAATTCGATCAGTTAGAAAATCTGAATTTTAAATTACATGACGAAAATTTTTTTAATGCATTGGGAAAAATATCCAGAAATTTTTGTCCCTGATAATGAATGACGAAAGATGTTAACTACGGGTTGTTTTCCCCTTGATTGGAAACTCTTCTAGGTCTACACGAAAGGCACATATGTGGTTTAGAAACCTTGTCCAATACAAAAAATTCGTGGATTGAAGCCCTACCATATGCATATAGAACTACTAATGATAAATAATTTCCATTTTTAATGTGTCTTCGCGTGGTGTCAACAATAACGATGCCATTCTCTGCAGTGAAACATGGCACATCTCACTACTAGTGAACAGACACCTAATGGATAAAAAATAGCGACTGCATGTGCCAGGACTGATTCCCAGTCTGGAAAAAAAACTGTATCCTCATTTCAGTTTCAAACATCTCGCTGCGGGCGGAAAAATTCGGTATCTAACATCCGATTTTATTTAGTTAACAATCTGATTATGTGCCGGGTTAGAACCCCGCTACATAACTTTACTTCATGGCACACAATGACAATTCATTCTAAAAACATGCAAATTTCGTAACTTGTAATTATATTAAACGTATTTAGTGGTTAGTTAACAGGAAAATAACGGTCTTGACATGATTCCAGGTAGAGCACAAAAATGTTCAAATTAAGAACGGAAAAAAGAAACTATTTATAACTTCGATATTTGACGGTTTTTATGCCTAGTCACGAATGACGAACGCTGCTGTTATCGAGTCTCGGCCACGTACGAAAGCTTTATTTAGTTGCAGTGGCTGTAAGTGCTTGGTTTCATTCCAGATACAAAACAACGGAGTTCGTCATAATGTTTAAAGATAAACACGTACGCAAGTAATTGCACAATCATGAGTACAGAGAAATTAATGGTGATACGGTATTAGTTTTGAGATTTTCATAGAGTACTTGCCGTTGTTAATCGCGTGACTTTTAACTGGTTAGGTACACAACCAATTTATTACGTACCACTCATATTAGGCACGACTTTTTCACAGGTGTGAAAAAATCGTTTAAAGAGCAAAAATCCTTCGAATTATCACAGAACTTTAGGAGACCAGATATTGTCTCAAAATCTCTTGTTTGTAAAAATAATTTTGCCTAAAGATTGTTGTAGTGACTTATGTGACGGAGTTAGCTAACTCAGATTCTAATCAGTGTGCTAGTGATTTTGAGATGTCACTTTCTGTAATAAAATTGAGTTTGCGAGGGTTAAGGACTCTATCATAACTAATGTCGCGTATCGTGGTGTTGTTGTACCTTAAAAGAAACTGTTCCCTATTGATCTCTTGAGGTATCCACCTTTCATAGTCAAACGAGTGAGCTGCAAGCAGATTAGATGACTTCAAGGCAGCTGCGTTACGCAGGCTGCAAGCAGGCGAAACACAACTCAGGTCGTTCGGATACCGTTGGGTGTGACAGTACATGGGAAAAAGTCTATGATGGAGTGAGTGGATCACTGGAATGACCAGTATTACCGAACGTAAGCGACAGGGGCAGGTGCAGAAATCGGTCGTGATGGAGCACGCGCTATGTGCGACCGACCACAAAGCAAAATACACCTACACCCGAGTTCTTGGTGTAGAGATGAGCTATAACATCCGCTTGTTCAGAGAAGCTATAGAAGTAAAGAAACATGAGAATAGTTTCAACAAGAAAGACGAAAAAAAGAAAGACGAACGATTCCTGGAACCTGGTGCTGCAGCGAACTACCGATGCACATAGCAAGAAAATACTCACGGAAAAGCACTTGGACGTTGGGGAGCCAGGAAATAATCTGCGGCCGTGATCTCGACTACAGTCCATCACCAACAATGGAGAGTGTGGCTTTTCACTCGTGCTGCCGAAACATCAGAAAAATCATCAAACAAACGTCGGGGGAAGAGGCCAAGACGGAAGCTGTAACGTCCCACCGGTTAGTGTGTAGTTAATAATGGTTTAAAACCCTGTGAATATCTTGCCTTCGGTGTCCCTCGACGACCGCATATATGAGCTAAAATACGCTTCTTCAATAAATACAGGATACCATAATGGATTTCAGTACAATGATGTAGGCCACAACTGAAGTAAGTACGTAGATTTATTCATTTCAAAACCTGTAACATACGAGCTCATGATCAATCTTCGGTGTAATAAGCCTCGTTGTTACTACTACAGCTAACCGATGGTAGCACACACTACACTGGCGAAATTAATTAGTCCAGATGCAGTAATTTCATAGCAATGAGTGTGTGAGGTCCACTGCATTGTTCAACACTAATACTCAACAAAGTAAAGTGGAAACGTAACCCTTAGAACAATTATACATGACTGTGCTTAAACTGACACACAATATTTTTAGCGCAACGCAATCTGACTTTCAATAATCCCTACAAAAGAATGGCCCTGACTAACATTAACCTATACCTTTCACAAATCACTTACCTCACCAAAAATCTTCATTACTGGAACTACTGCAATACAGCGAGTGCCACTACTGCCAGCTATATAAAAGATTCAAACTACGGAAGGCACTAACTACTGATAGGCATAGTTGGCAAATGAAAGATTTTGATAGAGAATAAACAATGTATTTACCTTAATAGTGTTGAAAAATCATAATATACATAGCAGTTCATAATATCCAGTATTACAAATTTCAAAACTCCGCCATCTCTCTCCCCACATCCACCACTGCTGGCGGCTCACCTCCAACTGCGCAACGCTACGTGCTGTTCACGTCCAGCTGCCCAACACTACAATGGCAGACAACAATGCTAACTAGCCACAGACTGCACACAGCACTGCCAGTGATTTTCATACAGAGCGCTACGTAACGTTGCCAATAAGAAAATATAAACAGCCTACTTACATAGCCCCCATGCTCCCCACAAAAAAATTTACAAATTGTTTTGGGCAGTGGCCAATAACGATTTGATAAAATTTTTCATAATTACAGTAACAAAGATATCCAATGCACACACTTATTAATACAATGTTGGTCAAAAGCTAAAATTTTCTCACAGTCCATAAAGACAGTCCTGATCATTCATCACAGTAAAACTGCCGTTTCTTTTATCAAAGTCTGAGCAGTAAAAGACAATGCACACGTAAGTAGTGGATTTCCATGCAGTCTTGAAGAAGTAGTGTTGTTCTTCCAACGGAAAGACAGTGCTGACGCTTGACATGCTGACAGATAATGGGCCACAACAGAGCAAACCCACAGCAGAGTCATTCGACGTTTTGAAGAACATTGGTAGGTAGGTCATCACAGAGCAGACCCCTGTAGTCTTGGTAGAGAATATGGTATTGGTGGACCACCAGAGGTGCAGACCCACTGCAGTCCTTGTAGAAATAATGGTATTGGTGGGCCATCAAAGATGCAGACCCACTGTAGTCCATGTAGAAATAATGGTATTGGTGGGCCATCAAAGATGCAGACCCACTGTAGTCCTTGTAGAGATGGCCAGCAGCCATCTGCTGTGACTGTGCAGGTGCACATTCACCATCGAAGAGTCTTGCAGATAATATAGCAAGTCCATAACCACCACTTGTGCACTCACAAAGTTTTTTGGAATTGTCCTTAGAACCAGCAATGCTGTTATCCAGTCCCTTGCTGAATTATTAACACAAGTTCAAACACTAACAGCCCCTACTTCTCACATATTGTCCATATACTATGACCAACAGAAACGTGTGCAGTGAAATGGAACTTACAAGTTAATAATATGATGAACTGGTGTCAATTACAATTTTATAACATAAGAATACAATTACAAGGTACAAAATACATCATTAAAGAACATAACAATACAGATAACATTTGTAGTAATACGAGCTTTGCAAAAGAATCGAAATAACATATACATCAGTGTTACAAGAATTATGACATAAGTAAATGCATAAAAGATCAGAATAACTTTTGAAACATCAACTTTACACATGAGCATTAAAACAAAACAGAATAAATAATGTCTAAGGACATTTACAAAGTAAATAATATAGTATTAGAAAAATTCTACAACATAAGTCTTATCAGCTAAACACATAAAGACAGGAAAAACACAAATACACAAGGGTACACAAACATATAGAGGGATGACACAAAAGGAAAGGACAGGGTTTGTTTTACTGCAGTATTTTGCATGGAGATCTCCCTTCGTTCATCATTATTCACAAAAAGTCCTATCTAAGCCTGCTTTCTGTATTCTGTTCAAATCCTCTTTCAAAAATAGTTTTTCTCCACTGTACACTACATTTTTGGCCAAACCATGTTCGTATATATTCTCAATGCATTTCTTCCAATTCATCATAGTTAGTTTCTTATGTAGTCTACCCCCTCTTAAGCTAACTTAAATCTACTGAGCTCAGATATATATACTAAGAGACGAGGCAATGCAGCAGCACAAAACAATTAACACAAACAGCAATGAAAAAAATGCAGATTTGCAAAGCAAGCAGCATTATAGAAATTAGCAAAGCAATTGCAATATTACAACTAATATAAGGCAGTGTGCAGCAAACAAGAAAAATAAATCAGTAGTAAACTGGCTTAGAAGAGTAACACAAAGTCAAATTCAGTAACACTATGCCTGGCAAACAGCAGCAGCAAATGAAATAACTTATATCTAAACATGACATAGCTCAAGCAGAAAAAAATGTTACACTAAAGACAACAGTGCAGACAAGGGAAATGTATATTCACATCTTGATGTCTATGTAATTAAAGTGGTGCACCACAAGAAGTTATTCTACCAAAAAAATTACCAAGTAGTTGAAAAGAGAATTCCGTATGCAATTCCTGTGAACGGAAATGTGTTTTTGTGCTCCTTCGTTTTTTTTTTTTAAGTACATCAAAGTTATTCTTTACTGGATCTGTAGGCATAAAATATTTATATTAGTACATGTATGAAATTTTATTTTAACCATTGCTGCAGTGCAGCTTGAAACTAGATATTAAACAAATGAGCAAATAGATACATAAAGCAAGCCATATGGCATTTCTCTCAACTAGAAAGACAGTAGTCATAATCAGGTGTATAGACATAAAAATATTTCTCATCATTTCACTAGGCATTGCAGTAAATATCATAAATTAAGAGCTCCACAGTGTTATCATGTTTTCAAGTTTGAGGGTGTCGTATTTACGATGCTTTCTACAAAGGAATGTCAATAGCGAGATTAATGGCCTCCCTTTTTTTTTTCTACCTGTGCCTCTGAAAAGGACACACTAATGGCTTTTTCTCCAGCCGTCTGACACAGCTGGGTGCCCACGACGCATTACGTGCAGGTGGTCACTTAACTTTCTTACGGAAGTATTTACGACAGCAGTTTCCGCTACAGTGACAGTCTCATACAAAAAAATTCCACAGGTCAAGAATTTGCGTTACAAAGCTGTAGAAACAAAATCCTATTGATATAACAGAGTCCAAAATATTTTCGTCGGCATTGTAATACATTCACGCATTTACATACATTTCATAACTCTTAAAGTACGATTCTTGGTTTCCAACAACCTTTTTCACAAACCAGAGTCCCTAACCACTACTCATTATTACTTACCTTATTCGTTGGCACTTCAATATTTCATCATAACAGATATGTAGCATAATCAAATAACTCATATAGCATCAGCTTATTAATCATAAACATACCGCAACAGGATAATACACATAGTCATCGTAATAATAACATCATAACACCTCAGTCAACTCTCAAAATCGTCGTAGCTTCCTCCAATAATTTCAAAACCTAAAAAAAAATTCTCTGCTCATTTCAGTAGTGTCATCTACCTCAAACGTACTTTAAAAATCATGATCTCATACCAAATACATCATTCAAAGCCCTCATAGTATCACAATGGTTCTGAAAAAATATGAAGAGTTCACAAAGTACAGACAAAATACAATTTCGTAAGTGTGAAGTTATCCAACGGTGTAATTACGTAAACATCTGTCACTGATGTAGAAAAAAAATGTTTGTCTCTCAGTTGAATGATCAGATAGCTGTGTAATTTATGTATTAGAGAAATATGGTACCGATGTGTAAAGTTGTATCAGAAAATACCATATTAGCTAGGGCTCCTTGTGTTCGCCAAACACATGGTACACAAAGTAGGCATGTACCCCCTGAGCATTAATGTAATTATACCCTCAGGTGTTACAGATTACAGCAATGTAATGAAATGTATCACGGAAAACCTTCTTTGTAATTCAAAAATCTTGAAAAATAAATGGTTTAAGTACAAAATCAATCACTCAAAGGCGTGTCCCGTAGCGCTAAATGTGCGTCTTGCTGTAAGATAATCTCTATGGAAGTGTCGTAGTTATTGTCCTCTGAAAGCTAAGTTCTGCAAAAGTCAATGTACTTACCTCATGATAAACGAAAGTGAAATGCTTTGCGTATAGATATCTTAGTTATTACGCTTATTGTTGTGATGAAGAAAGTACTGTGCTGTAACGTATTGTTGTGCTACGAAAGAGGCTGTCTCATTGTAGCTATACCACAAAAGTTACTACTAAACATGTTTTACTTTCCAGAATAATTCAGAAAAACTTTGCAGATATAAAACAGAAACACCGCAAAAGCAACATTGTAAATTGTCACTCATTAGTAGTGTCATGATAAAATCGTGTAGCTGTCACATAAACTAACCACTGTGTCATCTGGTGTCTCACAGAAAGTACATTATATCCAGAATGTTTCTTCAAGTAAACCAAAATGTTGCATTAAAATCTCATTAGCAGTACCAGTATATGTCCTAAGTATGTAAGCCTCATAGTCATTACGTAATCGTGGAACTAACAAGCAAGAATGTACACACACACAGTAACACTATGTCCTCTGTTCACTATCACAATGCAGTGGTAATTACTGTCTAAATATGTACCCTAGGTTCTAGACTGGATAGTTAACTTCAAAACATATTTGCATGATAACAGTTTCTAAGTGTGACAAAGAGTACTAGTAACGTGAAGTGAAAAATTTTATAGCAAAGACTAAATAAAAAAACAGTTTATCTCTCAATAAACGGTTTTACATGTGAGACGTGGTGTAACCCTTTGCTCTTCTCAGTACACAGTGTTTCAACTTCGACGCAATTATCGTGTGGTATACGTCGGTAAAGAATACTGGAATTTTTCTCAAGGTTAGCGTCTATGTTATTTTTCTCTGAGCCAGCCGGCGCAGTTGGCTGCCTGCGGTGTGAGTCATTGTCTGCTATCTCTTTGTTGGCGTGCGTCGTTATTGGGATTAGGAGATCTAACATCCAGAAATTCACGTTGTCGAGAAAGCCCTGCTCTGTTTGAATCCCACCAGTGCTGATGAAATTCAGGTCTGTCGTTATGATTATATCGTCTGTCGTAATGTCGGTAGTTCCTGTACTTTCTTTCTTGTCAGTTAAGTGGTGGAGAATTTCTCCCTGAATTATCACTGCACGGTGGACCATTGCGTCTGAAGTTATTCTGTCTCCCGTGATAATAATTATTTTGGTTCCCATATTGTCTGTTTCTCTGATTGTCTCTGTGATAGTCATTACTGCGGAGAGGTGATCTTTCCCTGTAATTATTACTACCCTGACAACGGTTGTCATACGGGTGGTGTCTGTTTTGGTCACGATTTGTGTTAGGAGAATAGCCTTGGCGCGTCCAGTTATTATTTCTGTCATTGCGGAATTGTGACGGATGTGACCTATAATTGTTGTGCTCCTGTTTTCGCGTTCCGCGATTGTCAGTGTCAATTTCCAGTTCTTGTAAGAGCCCCTGAAAAGCTTCAATGTCGTCTTTGCAACGTCCTGCCAAAATAATATGCCATAAATGTTCAGGTAATTTGATTAAGCAAATGCGGATGAGTTCTGAGGGGCTGTATGGGTTTGACAGATACTGATTCTTGTGCAACATGTCTTCAAAATATTTCACAAGACTGGAAAATTCAGATTGTTCGAAATGTTTCATCATTATGATGCCATGTTTTACTCGGTCTTGTGTGGCTTGAGACCAATATGCTGAGAGGAAGGCATGGTAAAATTCTCCTTCACTGTGGCAATCGTGAATGACCGATCGCATTCTTACAGCTGGTTCATTCTCTAAGTAGCCACACATAAATTCTAACCTGTGCTCCAATGACCAGTTGGGAGGAAAACAATGAGAGAATTGATAGAGCCACGCTTGTGGATGAATGTCGTTGGCAGAATTCTTAAACGTTTTGAATTTACGTGTAGTAATGAACAGCTTATAGTCAAAATCATCATGTCGGCGAGTCGCATGTCGGTCATTGTTACGTCGTTTCGGCGGTTCCATCTCTAAATTCGGTGCACCTTGCCAATTTCTTTCATAATTTCCGAAATGCCCTGTGTTATTATTTTGTGGCTTTTCCGTATTTCTAAGTTCCTCTTCCCGTGTTGGAGTGCGAGTGTCCTCTGAAATAGGAAATTTTTGTATTACTTGTGCCAACTGATCTTGTACTTCCCGCATTTGTCTTTTGTATTGCGTATTAATTTGATTCTGATTTTGTTTGAATTTCTTAATTTGTTCATACTCTTCTGTGTCAGTGATGGCTACAGGTCTTGTGTCATTGAGATCATCATCTACCTTTGCAGATAAGTTAGTGACCTGATCCGAAAGTTCGGCTACTTTCTCTGATAGTGAACACATTTCCTCAGTGTGTTTTTCTGAACCAAGTTTCAGAGTGTCCATTTGTGTTGAAATCGAATCTACTGTGTCCTGAGTTTTTGCAAGTTTTGTAACCGAATCGGTAAATGCAACTGAGTCAATTTTAGCCCACAAGGTCTCATGATTTTCATGAACAATGGTTTGCAGTTCTTTTATGGCTGCTTCGTGATTCTGTAATGCATTTTCATGCCGCGAAAAAATTGGTTGAAAATGCTCACAAATTTGTGTTTTTACGTCATTACAGTCTTTTTGGCATTTCGATTCAATGTTATGTAACTCAGTAGTTAAATCCTCATGTGTTTGTTCAAGTGTGGTGTCTAACTTCCAAAGATTTTGTTCCATTGTGTCTAACTGTTGCTGTGTATGCCCCTGGTGTTGTTCCATTGTGTCTAACTTTTGATGCTTTTGCTGTGTTTGTCTCTGATTTTGTTCCATTGTGTCTAACTTTTGAAGATTTTGTTCCATTGTGTCTAACTTTTGCTGTGTTTGTCTCTGATTTTGTTCCATTGTGTCTAACTTTTGAAGATTTTGTTCCATTGTGTCTAACTTTTGAAGCTTTTGTCCTATTTGTTGCATTAATTGTAATAACAATGCACTGGTGTCTGAAACATGTTCTTCAGTGCTGTTCGGCAATGCATTTGAACCGGCAGTATTCGCAGTTTGAAAAGCAGAAAATGTGTTTTAACTTATTTGAGAAAAGGGTGAGGACGCAAAACCTGAATCTACAATATTTGCAAGATTGTGTCCTGTCATTTCGGATTCCTGAGGCAAGCTGTTGCCGACCGATCGATCGATAATGCTTCTCTGTTCACTAATTGTTTCACTGTCTATACCATTGTTTGCAGCCCGCTCCATTTCCCTATGTACAATTACCAAATTACTACTTTGAACATTAGTTAATTCATTACTCGGTGCCGCTAACACACTTCTTTCGTCTTCACTGTCATTTCTCAGTTTACTTTGGAGCCTAGTATTACGTTTTTGACACGCCATTATTGACACAATATTTCACACGATAACACAGAAAAACACAATTTGAAGAGCAAAAATAGGGGAACTCATTAACATAGCACTGAATATAACATCTAGTTAATTGCAGCTGCGAAATACTTGGTGCAAATCTACATGCATGCCACAACTGTTTTACTGTACAACAATGAAAGACTGCAACTACAAAGGAGATTTTCTCTACAATTACGCGCTAGCAATAAACAAAAGCTACACTAATTACACAAACTACAAGAAAAAATCAGAAGATTCCAGTGAGGTATCTTCGGCGAAGGGTCGACATATGAAACGTCCCCTTAGAACAATTATACATGACTGTGCTTAAACTGACACACAATATTTTTAGCGCAACGCAATCTGACTTTCAATAATCCCTACAAAAGAATGGCCCTGACTAACATTAACCTATACCTTTCACAAATCACTTACCTCACCAAAAATCTTCATTACTGGAACTACTGCAATACAGCGAGCGCCACTACTGCCAGCTAAATAAGAGATTCAAACTACGGAAGGCTCTAACTACTGATAGGCATAGTTAGCAAATGAAAGATTTTGATAGAGAACAAACAATGTATTTACCTTAATAGTGTTGAAAAATCATAATATACATAGCAGTTCATAATATCCAGTATTACAAATTTCAAAACTCCGCCATCTCTCTCTCCCCACATCCACCACTGCTGGCGGCTCACCTCCAGCTGCGCAACGCTACGTGCTGTTCACGTCCAGCTGCCCAACACTACAATGGCAGACAACAGTGCTAACTAGCCACAGACTGCACACAGCACAGCCAGTGATTTTCATACAGAGCGCTACGTAACGTTGCCAATAAGAAAATATAAACAGCCTACTTACAAAGTCATATAACTTTCTGCCTTTGGCGATATTAAATGAAACTGTTTAACACTCCGAAATCTGTCTCTGCATTGTCCTAGTATGCTGTTTTAGACAATGTCCAACACACGAGTTGCTCTATTGGAAATACAAACCTGAATTATGCACCAAGAACATGTCTCAGCTGTACGCACAGATCTGTCCCCTAGTGGGTCCCACACTCATCTTCCCTGACAATAATCGAGGCCGAGTATTTATGCTCTTCCTACAATGTACTACTGGTTATAATAATGCAAAACATAATGTATAATATGAAATAATTTAACAACGTTATCAAACACTCTACAATATTCCCTAGTTTGCTAGAACAAGCTTAAGACATTTCTAAACACATAAAAATCACATTAATATTGAAATTGGAGAAATGAGCATTCTAACAATGCTAAACGGTCAACTATCTATATTTTGTTAATTAAGATGGAGATTTAATTCCTACCATTTACAGATGATGAGAACGAAATAGATTATTCTTTTATCTAAACGTTTTCCACATATTAATTTCCTGAATGTGATTTTGATCGTTTATGGTACAAAGGGTATGTAACTACTATTGTTTGGTACTGCAATTATTCACCTAAAAGCCTTTTTTCCTATTATCAAAAAGCAATTGAATTTAATTGTAGCTGGAGACATAAGAGTATTGATTTAGTAATAAATAATAGAGGGGTGGTAGCCATAAGCCCAGAACGTTACAAAGCCAATGGGCAGCTTGTCAGCAAGTCGCCATGAAAGCGTTAAAATTCTTATTTAATTGTTGGTCATATGAGTATTTCGTTTGTTTGAAAATCCTTATCGCAGCTTCATCTCTTTTCAGTACACAAAGGACAATCGTTAAAAATTAATGTCGTGTGACTAGGGCATCCCGTCGGATAGACCGTTCGCCGGGTGCAAGTCTTTCGATTCGACGCCACTTCGGCGACTTGCGCGTCGATGGGGATGAAATGGTGATGATTAAGGCAACACAACACCCAGTCCCTGAGCGGAGAAAAATCGACGACCCAGCCGGGAATCGAATCCGAGCCCTTAGGATTGACATTCTGTCACGCTGACCACTTTTTTTTTTAAAGCTTACACACTCCTTAACCTTAATTATCCCAAGGACCAACAGACACACCCATGCCCGAGGGAGGAATCGAACCTCCGCCGGGACCAGCCGCACAGTCCATGACTGCAGCGCCTGAGACCGCTCGGCTAAACCAGCGCGGCATTCCACTCAGCTAACGGGGGCGGACAGGACAATCGTTCAGGTGGACAATATTAAATATCTAAGTGCTATCACGGGTACGTGAAGCAGTAGGAGTAGAAGTTCGCTACCCTGCTACCTTGATTTCGCCACTGCTCATAAAACATTATCCATAGCATTTTTCGGTTATTTCTCACAAACACTCCTGTTCAAAGACATCCTGTACCAGAGTGTTGTCTTCCTATTTACTGTATTTATCCTGAACTGAGTGTTACCCCTCATGTGTTAGCCCAGTTACTGTAACCAACTCAGCAGTTGTATTTAATTTTATTCACAAACATTCTATCGAGAGGTTATAGCTCGTAAGTTGTCCCCTATAGAAAATTCAATGCCACGGTAATAAGTTATAGCGTCCACTTCCTTATGCATGCCTTGCCCATCTGGGAGATAAATAAATGTGAATGTCGTGGGACTAGAGTCTCCCGTCGGCTTGACCGTTCGCCGGGTGCAAGTCTTTCGATTTGACGCCACTTCGGCGACTTGCGCGTCGATGAGGATAAAATGATGATAATTAGGACAACACAACACCCAGTCCCTAGGCGGAAAAATCCACGACCCAGTCGGGGATCCAACACGGGCACTTAGGATTGACATTCTGTCACGCTGACCACTCAGCTACCGGTGGCGGACATCTGGGGGATGAAAACTGGTTATCCTGTAGATGGTTGCGTAAATGAAATCAATTGTTTCAAAAACGCTATAAAATTTTGTCCATTTTTTGATGCTTTAACGGCTGTACAAACAATACAGTCAGTTGGTTTATTATTCAAGCCACTATCATTCATTCGGTAGCATAGGAAAACAAACAATGGAAGAACGAATACCCCACTCCTCTCATGTAAAACTATAATGTAATCTTTCGATAATTCTTCCAGTATGTCAGTTTTCCAGCTTCGCACTTTCCTTCACTCTAATGGCTTTCACAAGGTACCGCTTGTTGCATCAGTGATAACATCCCTGTTACGAAAGAGGAATCACTTGCGTTGCGTTTCGATAACAAAAATGTATTAACCTTAGGTATGTCTATTAAATACTGAAAAACGATAGTCACGGTACACTCGTGAAATTGTCGTACGGGAAAATCCCCACTTCATCGCTACCTCAGAGGTATTGTGTCCCAAAGCTCGTGCGCTAACAATAACATCGCGTTTGAAATCACTTGAATCTTGATAATCTGTTACTGTAGCACTAGTAACCGATCTAAAAACTGCGCTAGAACTTGCTATCTTCTGTACGCGTTGCCGACAGCAGCGCCGTATTCTGCCTGTTTACGCATCACTGTATTTGAATACACATGCCTATACCTGTTTCTTTGGCGCTTTACTGTAGTATACACTCCTGGAAATTGAAATAAGAACACCGTGAATTCATTGTCCCAGGAAGGGGAAACTTTATTGACACATTCCTGGGGTCAGATACATCACATGATCACACTGACAGAACCACAGGCACATAGACACAGGCAACAGAGCATGCACAATGTCGGCACTAGTAGAGTGTATATCCACCTTTCGCAGCAATGCAGGCTGCTATTCTCCCATGGAGACGATCGTAGAGATGCTGGATGTAGTCCTGTGGAACGGCTTGCCATGCCATTTCCACCTGGCGCCCCAGTTGGACCAGCGTTCGTGCTGGACGTGCAGACCGCGTGAGACGACGCTTCATCCAGTCCCAAACATGCTCAATGGGGGACAGATCCGGAGATCTTGCTGGCCAGGGTAGTTGACTTACACATTCTAGAGCACGTTGGGTGGCACGGGATACATGCGGACGTGCATTGTCCTGTTGGAACAGCAAGTTCCCTTGCCGGTCTAGGAATGGTAGAACGTTGGGTTCGATGACGGTTTGGATGTACCGTGCACTATTCAGTGTCCCCTCGACGATCACCAGTGGTGTACGGCCAGTGTAGGAGATCGCTCCCCACACCATGATGCCGGGTGTTCGCCATGTGTGCCTCGGTCGTATGCAGTCCTGATTGTGGCGCTCACCTGCACGGCGCCAAACACGCATACGACCATCATTGGCACCAAGGCAGAAGCGACTCTCATCGCTGAAGACGACACGTCTCCATTCGTCCCTACATTCACGCCTGTCGCGACACCACTGGAGGCGGGCTGCACGATGTTGGGGCGTGAGCGGAAGACGGCCTAACGGTGTGCGGGACCGTAGCCCAGCTTCATGGAGACGGTTGCGAATGGTCCTCGCCGATACCCCAGGAGCAACAGTGTGCCTAATTTGCTGGGAAGTGGCGGTGCGGTCCCCTACGGCACTGCGTAGGATCCTACGGTCTTGGCGTGCATCCGTGCGTCGCTGCGGTCCGGTCCCAGGTCGACGGGCACGTGCACCTTCCGCCGACCACTGGCGACAACATCGATGTACTGTGGAGACCTCACGCCCCACGTGTTGAGCAATTCGGCGGTACGTCCACCCGGCCTCCCGCATGCCCACTATACGCCCTCGCTCAAAGTCCGTCAACTGCACATACGGTTCACGTCCACGCTGTCGCGGCATGCTACCAGTGTTAAAGACTGCGATGGAGCTCCGTATGCCACGGCAAACTGGCTGACACTGACGGCGGCGGTGCACAAATGCTGCGCAGCTAGCGCCATTCGACGGCCAACACCGCGGTTCCTGGTGTGTCCGCTGTGCCGTGCGTGTGATCATTGCTTGTACAGCCCTCTCGCAGTGTCCGGAGCAAGTATGGTGGGTCTGACACACCGGTGTCAATGTGTTCTTTTTTCCATTTCCAGGAGTGTATTTTGATACACCATTAGAAGTTTCTTCAGTTGGAACATAGACCTGTCGGTCGACATCTTCATAGACGCATAACGATCAAAATATAAAAAAAGGCGTTGAGATCAGTGACGGAGATGGTACGGTGAATGAAATGTTGACTTAGTTAACACTTTCAGATGTAAACTGCAAACGTACGAGAAAATCTGACCCGCTGTATTTGCTTCTGCTCACTTGATTGAAAGGTACTGCAATCTGTATTTTTTTTTTCCTTTACTAACTCCAGTATTCTTTGAATATGAAAACGGGCGTAAAGGTTAATATTAATAATGGTGGAGTAGATAAGCTTCGTAAGCAAGTCTATTTACTTTTATTCTGCGCACGGTACATACGGGCTACATTCAAAAATTCTGAATTGTAAATCAAGTCTGCCAGCTTTCAAGACTTTTTTCTTGTTTACAGACCTTTCACTTACAAATAATGGAGGAAACAACTGATTTTCAGAAAATACACCAGGTGCTTTCCTTGCTGAAAAGGACTACCGAGGATTTTGCCGTTCTCTTTAGCTTCTCTTCCTTCATTATCTGTAGCACATGCAAAGGAAGCTATAAAACTATCTTGAGCAGGAGCTCATAAAGATTACTGGTCTGTGCTCTTCTGGGCTATGCTTGCAGCTTTGAACTTCTAAGTGCTCATTTAAATTCAACACTCGCCTGCCAGTAACCGTTTCCAGCAGAGCGAAGAACAAGGTATAGGCGGACAGGCGGTTTATAACATTCGCTGTGTACCTTATTAATATTGGTCAGCTCTGATAACCAGGAACGAAACATACTCCCCTTTCTAGCGCTACGATGCTTTCTTCGTTTAAACAGTTCCAGCTATATTAACTGGCACAAATATATTACAATCAAATCCTGTATGTACGCCCGGTAACTTGCTTTTAAGTGTTCCAAATAGTCTGTATTCTGCAACAAATATCACGTTTATTTTGAGGAAAAGGTCAAAATGGCAAAGGTGAAACAAACAAGCCCCAGCAAACTGAAGTCAGGTATAAGAGCTTCGTTTATTGTTATTTCATTTCCTATTCGTTTTGTGATTGAGCCATCTATCGCGCACTTCGCTCCAAATATATGCCTCGTTCACTCCCACTCAGTCTCATGACCCGAAAACCACGTTCTCGAAGCAACAATACTTTTTTTTGCGAATAAAGCCTTCTGCAGCCGTGCATTCACGAAAGTAGTACCGAATAAGGAGTGTACATGTCAAAGAAAAAATGGGCGCGAATACCCAAGGACTCATGAGTAGCACGCGTTGTAGGGATCACTTTTACGCGAGTGATGATGGGCACGAATTTATTTAGTGGTCCTTCTCTAATTTCGGTTGTTTCAATGACTGCTGGGTGCTATCCCACTGAAGGCAATTTATCTACAGTCAGAATTGTAAAAGTGAGTACAGATAACATGAAATCAAGCGGTTAATGGGGACCGTTAACATTAAGGTAAAAGACAAAGAATATAGAAGACAATACTTGACTCCTGAACATCGTTGATTTTATAGTTTCCTTGTCGAAGACTTTGTGACACGATATTAATGAGAGAAATGAACGTGCAGAGAGAGAAGTACACGTTACGAATAGTATGAGTGTTGCCCTTTACCGTTCTTGTTGATTAACTACGTTGCGACCTACTCCTTTGGGCACGAAACGTCTTTATAATTTGTGTCCATTTTCTTAAAAATTCACATCATTAAAGGAAAGTTCTTTCATTCATTGAAACACAGATATCGGTTACCCTCTGACCACGGCAATTTTATATCAGAGCGCGGTCGTAGCCATGGCCTCCCTTGTACGTACTCCTTTTCAAATGCCAAAGTGTAAATAAACTAATTTTTTCACAATTATTAATAATTATTTTGAAGAATAATTTTCAAACATGACTCATTAAACTAAAAAGTTTGCAGTGGCGACATTTCCGAGGGAGGAGGATTTTTGTGAGATGAGCAAACAAGTATGGATAAACAAATGCTACAAATGTTATTAAAGATTTAGAAATAGTTACGATTTTTCATCACAGTGTGTATTGGAACTTCACCTCGGCCACTTAACATATTAATCATTATAAATAAATTAGTCCTCCCATATTACACCAGAACCCAATTGCGATTTGACGCCCATTTAGAAGGGAATTTGACTCTCATATTGCTTTCGCGGCTGTAGACCGAAGTGGTTAGAACAATTTCACGACCCAGAATTTTTGTCTGTCATCAAGAAATGACTGTGAAGCAATGAGTAAGTACAAAGATACTGGACACACTGTAGAAAAAACCCCTAAAAATACTCTCAAATAAGTGCAAAGTACCTATCCACAGCTCCATTTACTTACGTGAACGTTAGACAAGGTATAGCAATTACCTTGACACGTGAAATACAACCTAACGATCAAGTAAAAAAAGACAGCGTGTTTGAATTTATGATCGTTACAAGCAAAGGTTAGTGCAATAAATGTGTGATGTAGCAAAATATTATTAATCAGTAAAAGCAAATCTACACAGACTTATGTTTAGACGCACATCTGGTCAGAGAAAAGTCATTCTGTCATTCAGATAAAACACTACACTCCTAAGGGATAGTATTTTAGCACCATTTGTTTAGTGACATATATTTTATCTATTCGTTTTTCGACGAGAGAATAATAGAAGAAATGCGTATGAGCTTATTGTATCCTAGCGTAATATAAATTAAGGACACTTAGAACATGTAACAAATCTAATAAGAAGACTGCCTACACTACGTTTGTCCGTTATGTTTTAGAACACTGCTGCGTGGTGTGAGATCCTTACCGGATAGGACTGACGGAGTACATCGAAAAAGTTCGAAGAAGGGCAGAACGTTTTGTATTATCACGAAATATTGCACAGAATGTCACTGAAATGGGTTGGACATCATTAAAAAAAGGCGTTTTTCGTTGCGACGGAATCTTCTCACGACATTCCAATCACCAACTTTCTGCTCCGAATGCGAAAATATTTTGTTGACACCGATTACATAAGGAGAAACGATCACCACGATAAAATAAGGGGAATCAAAGCTCGTACGGAAAGATATAGGTGTTCGTTCTTTCCGCGTGCTATACGAGACTGGAATAGTAGAGAATCGTGAAGGTGGTCCGATGAACCCTCTGCCGGGCACTTAAATGTGATTTGCAGAGTATCCACATACATGTAGATGTAGATAAAGAAGTTAGAGATAATCGAATGCAGAGCTGCGCATCTTACCACGTTTTCGTTCATAAGAGAAGTATTGAGCGCATCGGTTAAATTTACTATTAAAATTGGGACCCTTCAGCAAGATCGAATCAGAAGAACCTCCGCTCTCCCTCCCTCATTGGTCTCTTGAACAGATGGTGACAGAAAAGCCAGGAAAAAATTTCTCTCCTACGGCGGCAAGCTGTCGTTCGTCCACATTGCCACTGAAAAATTCAACAGGATCGAGGGAAATGATAGTGAACATGAAGTGGTCTCCGCCTCCCAGGAAGATAGCTTCTTGAGTATAATTGATGTTACAACATGGCGTTAGGGGAACGGTAGGGACTAGTAGATTACGTGCACTATTCTCCAATATATTTATTCAGCACAATCTTTTTCAAGCACAAAATAAATATCAAACGCTTCAAATAAATAAAATATTTGTTCTATTACAACTGTAACGGACCACTCACATCCGTCATTTTATTCATCGTCGAAGTGTTGAATTTAAGTGCGGAATTACACGGCACCGCAAAACTTGAGGAGCCGGCCGATGTGGCCGAGCGGTTCTAGGCACTTCAGTCTGGAACCGCGCGACCGCTACGGTTTCAGGTTCGAATCCTGCCTCGGGCATGGATGTGTTTGATTTCCTTAGGCTAGTTAGGTTTAAGTAGTTCTAAGTTCTCGGGGACTGATGACCTCAGATGTTAATTCCCATAGTGCTCAGAGCCATTTGAACCAAAACTTGAGGACGAAATAGATTTGGTTGACTTGATATGAGGAGGAATTCTCGGGAAAGCGGAAGAAGAACAAAGTGTGACTGGTGTAGCCCAGAACTTCGGTACTGCTCACAGCACCGTTTCACCTGCAGAGGTAGCATCGCCATACCCAGCACTACTGCTGGAAGGAGAAGAGGTGGGTGACCACGATCAACTACAGCATCACATAAAAACTGCACAGTACACGCAAGAAGAGTCCCATGTCAAACATTAGGCGCAACTGCAACCACATTTAACAGCACTAGAAGGCGTGTAGTCTCACATTCCACTGAACGACAGCGACTACATGGGTGGTACGTACGACGTACGAGGTGCATTCAAGTTCTAAGGCATACGATCTTTTTTCTCCGGACTGGAAAGAGATAGAAACATGCGCATTGTTTTAAAATGAGGCCGCGTTCATTGTCAATACGTCCCAGAGATGGCAGCACCGTCCGGCATATGGAATTTTACCGCCAGCGCCGAGAATGAGAACTGTTTTAAATACTTAAAATGACGACGTTTTCCTTACTTGAACAGCGTGCAATCATTCGTTTTCTGAATTTGCGTGGTCTGAAACCAATTGAAGTTCATCGACAGTTGAAGGAGACATGTGGTGATGGAGTTATGGATGTGTCGAAAGTGCGTTCGTGGGTTCGACAGTTTAATGAAGGCAGAACATCGTGTGACAACAAACCGAAACAACCTCGGGCTCGCACAAGCCGGTCTGACGACATGATCGAGAAAGTGGAGAGAATTGTTTTGGGGGGATCGCCGAATTACTGTTGAAGAGACCGCCTGCAGAGTTGGCATTTCTGTGGGTTCTGTGCACACAATCCAGCATGACGACCTGAAAATGCAAAAAGTGTCATCCAGGTGGGTGCCACGAATGCTGACGGACGACCACATGGCTGCCCGTGTGGCATGTTGCCAAGCGATGTTGACGCGCAACGACAGCACGAATGGGACTTTCTTTTCGTCAGTTGTGACAATGGATGAGACGTGGATGCCATTTTTCAATCCAGAAACAAAGCGCCAGTCAGCTCAATGGAAGCACAGATTCACCGCCACCAAAAAAATTTCGGGCAACCGCCAGTGCTGAAAAAATGATGGTGTCCATTTTCTGGGACAGCGAGGGCGTAATCCTTACCCATTGCGTTCCAAATGGCTCTACGGTAACAGGTGCATCCTACGAAAATGTTTTGAAGAACAAATTTCTTTCTGCACTGCAACAAAAACGTCCGGGAAGGGCTGCGCGTGTGCTGTTTCACCAAGACAACGCACCCGCACATCGAGCTAATGTTACGCTATAGTTTCTTCGTGATAACAACTTTAAAGTGATTCCTCATGCTCCCTACTCAACTGACCTGGCTCCTAGTGACTTTTGGCTTTTTCCAACAATGAAAGACACTCTCCGTGGCCGCACATTCACCAGCCGTGCTGTTATTGCCTCAGCGATTTTCCAGTGGTCAAAACAGACTCCTAAAGAAGCCTTCGCCGCTGCCATGGAATCATGGCGTCAGCGTTATGAAAAATGTGTACGTCTGCAGGGCGATTACGTCGAGAAGTAACGCCAGGTTTATCGATTTCGGGTGAGTAGTTAATTAGGAAAAAAATCGGAGGCCTTAGAACTTGAATGCACCTCGTATATGTTCCTTCCTACATCGGCGGCACCATTTGCGATGATACCAATAGCATAGGGAGTGGACTAGTGAGTGAGGTTGCATGGTCTTCTCGGATTAGAGCACATGCATTCTGACTAGTGATTCTAGAGCATGCATTCTGACTAGTGATTCTGGACGTATATTCACACGGCGAGAAGCGGAAATACGTAAACGCACGCAGGAGCATCTTCGAACGCAGTCGTTTAGTGGGCCTGATATTATGATATGGGGAGTGTACTGTTGCATGGACGAATTGTTGAACATGATGCACTCACCTTTCTGTCTTATTGTAACTCTGTCCCCATTTCCGTCTTTTCAGCGGATCATTCGGGACTGTCTCCTTTTTTATGGAAGACAATGCACCACAGCATCGAAAAGTGCAGGTGGAGGATTGCTTGGAAAGAGAGGATATACGGAGAATGGACTGGCCTGTCCATTTCCTAGACTTGAATCCGATCGAGCACGTGTAGGATGGTTGGGGAGACGTACTGCAGACTGCAGCTCGTCCTTACGCACCAACGATTATCCAGCGGTTGTCAACCTAGTTGGTGGCCTAATGGAACACCCTACGATGAGAATTTCTTACCAATGTTGTGGTCAGCACAGGAGGGCGTTAGAGTTCATGCACTTCCGCTAGTAGCCATCACACATTACAAGAACCATGTCCCGCCTTTTCTAATGTGCGTTCTCAATTATAAATCGCTCTTTTGAGCACAAATTTCTTTTATTTTCGTCTCACTGCGTATTTCTTTGAGTTATCTGCTGTACTAGACTGTACTGCGCTGTACTGCAATGTACTGTACTACATTACAGCAGTTCTTTCTATGTATGGTGCAAGTTTCGTCGAGCTACGTTAGTTGATGGTGACGTATCGTATGAAAGTCTAGTAATTCATTTCCGTATTACAGTGCAGAAGGATGTACTGAAAGCGTTTGCGGAGTGATGGGATAACGGCTACAAGGATCGGGGAGAGATCTGTTACGTGTTAAGAACGACTGAGTCGCCACCAGAAGCACACTCAAGAAAAAGGAGTCCTAGACGGAGGATGCGTAACCGTATCAGCCGAGGAACGATGAGACAGACAACTTACAGATGCTCTTTCCGTGATAAAAGAAGGTTTTGTTCAAACCAGGTCCCAGTAAGTCTTACATCTGTGTTCGTTTCCAATTGGCGTATTTTTTTATTGCTCCAGGCCAGCGTAACTGAGTGTAAAGTCAGTAAGTAAATAAATTTTACGAGGAGCAATCGATTTATTGATGCTGATGTGGTTCTTCTTGTGTTCAACGCTTCATCGGGTTCTTTTATATGTTGAGACAGTTTGTGCAACGATGTGATATTTATTTTCAGTTGACTGCAAGTGAGGATGTCGCATAAAGTTTCTGATTACCAGCCTTTGCACCGATGCGCTGCATTAAATTCCAAATCTCTTCGCAGCATCTCATGAAGTGGTACTGTTGATGGTGATCCGAGCATCGGAATGAGACGTTATGCTCGGCGGTCGCCTTGGTGTAGGCTATGTGTCGGCACCGGGTTTCACCTTTTCCCTTTTCACATCATCATCATCATCATCATCATCATGATCATCATGCAACAGGGACATAACACTACACTATACACACCTCCATTAATCCACAAATAAACCTATCACGTATTGACAAAGGAAAGGAGCAATGTACAAAAAGAACAGACCATTTCTGCTAAGCGGTTGAAACATCCCAGTGAAAAATTCCAGCCAACAATTTCATTTAAATTAGTGCACTACATTTTTTTAATACATTTGTTTCTGTGTGAAGTACTGAGAAAATTGTTATTTGTTGTGGAGTATTCTTTGTTTAGTGGTCGAAATAAAGTTGAAATTTTAACATGGAACGCACTACCAGGCACTTAAGTATGATTTGCAGAGTATCCATGTAGATGGCATATTTTAGTGTCCAAGTATGACTTTTGTGGTGGAACATTTGCAGCATCAGGGTTTCTTTTTTTGTTTTTGTTAGACAGCTGTTTGGGATAATTAATCCTAGAAAAAAGAACTTTTAAACTTGTACGAAATGTGCGGGAACTCTGCCGTTAGGAAGTTGCTTATAAATAATAGTGATGCTGTAACTGTTGGTTGGTAATATTTACTGACAAAATGCAACCTAACGCTAGATTGCGTACTTACGGCTATCCTGTGTGGCAGTTTTTTGGTACGACTTTAAAAGAGAGAGAGATTATTAAGTGATCACCGATACGTCGGTTCTCGATTGTCTTCAGGAGACGTACGGGTAGGTTACACGAGTAATTGACCTTTCGACCCGGATTGCCTTCACGCAATCAAAATCTTTGATGAAAATACCTAAGGGACCTATCTGAATATAAAAATGGAAATTAATGCAAATTAGTGGAATTTCGTAAGAGAAAGAGTAACGGATCGGAAGTTGAACACATTATTGGTCTCCCAAATACAATCGAGACACCGCGATAAAGAGCGAACCTGTAACAAAGCTCATATACAATTTGAACATCATTTTTGGTTAGTGAAAGAAAAGAATAAGAAGAAAATTACTACATCGTGAAATATTAATATATTTTGAACAAATTGCATTAAACTTGTAAACATTGACAAATACACAATAAATGCATCACTTACATCTGATATTTATTTTGTGGATGGTGCAGCTCAACAATCGCTGCTTTGTCAGTCCGTTCCTTCGTAAAATTAAATGTCCTTACGTGTGCGTAAGTACATTGTACCCACACCTGAGTTACCGAAATGTTTATTCGTCGTTTCACATAGTATTTACATAAAATAAAAATACAACTTGTAGCAATGCTATGCAGTACGTCTTAACATGTCGGCGACCAAAAGTACAAGTGATAATGAAGCCTCTAGAATATTTCTTAACAAATGATATATTGTTCTTTCTTCTGTTTCGCAGCTTCTTGCTATCAAGCGCTGCGGCAATGATTTTAAATATCTGCGCCCAGCGGGTCATAGTGTTTATTTGGAGTATTTAAACTCTGAACGGTCCTTTTGGTACAGGCGCACATTAAAAAAAATATTTTATCTCTTTACTCTCACGCTGTGATGCTTAGCATCTTTACGAACTACAGTTCGTTGGCTGTCCTTTTCTTTAACGACAAATATCTCACATGCAAAGTATCTGAAATCGAATAATATTACAGAACTGATGCTTAGGATTCTTGCAATTAATGTGTCACTCAGTTCAAAAGTAGAAGCGCCAGACAACGTATTTGCGTACAACCTTGAGAGGGGTTTAGTCAACTTACACTTCGCACTCAGCAGTGATTATATTAGCAGCAGAACTACATCAACGATTCCTCGTAAGGAGCGCAGATGGTAGCTACACTCACTATAACTGGTGACAACATCCGACAAGGGGTGTATCTAACTGTCCTGACGCAATGTCACCAAGGAACACCTTGTAATCACGTCCATGTCTGTGGCCGCAGCGGTTTTGGTTCGACCTCGGGCAGTGTAGGAACAACTGCGCCGTGTATTTGGGCTAGCGGGTTCGCACGGCACTGCCGCCATTAAAATGGTGTTGTTTGCATTAGGTGTTGTTGTAGATGTAAATGTCCATTAGTTAATATCACAAGTCACTGTATATAACGAGGAAGATGTACAAAGTGCCAAGGCCGATTTACATTGGCATAGAAACTTCTAGGGTTTCTAAAATTGGCATTGTCGAAAATTATCTGCAAACCGGATCTTCTGCACCTGACTGTATCTCTTAGTTTCTAATATAGTTCCATGCCATGTTGCCATTAACCAAAGAGCTATTATTCCCCTTCCCCCTCCACACTGACGAAAAAGTTCCCGAATTTGACAACTCATATGCAAATACTGCCGAGAACATCAAACTGGCTTCATTGGAATCAGGCAGTGTCGTTCTCTAGGGGCTCACATACAGAGAATCTAAGATAGATACAAAAATTCTCTTTGAGTATCACATTCTAATCTCATCGCGAAACTTTAATCTCATGAAATAGTTCCATACGACATGCAACATAGTGTAAACTATGAATTGGAGGTCAGAGAATTCCATTTGTTCGCCAATGATACCACAGCTGGAACAAATTACGATAGTGATAATAAGCTCCACCATTCGCATTGATGAGCGATGCAGGTCTCATAACAAAACGATATAATGGCTCAGCTTATTTCATCGCAGGCAGAAAAAAAGAAATTTCTTTTAAAATTTTTGCATACAATGGTGCAGAATCGTTTGCCCAACGCGTGTAGTCTTGTCAACATTGAGGCTAACTGCCATCGTTAGTGGCATGTCGACGACAAGAGGATCTGTAACTTATTGCGACAGACGAAATTATATCACTCCACAGTTTGACTTCAGTCAACCAACAGTCTAGAAACAATCGTATTATCCCCATAGTAGGGTTTCGGGAGCCGTTAGCTACACCAGTAGTAGCCTCAAACCCGTAGTCACAGTACGCTTACCCAAATAGGGGTGGAGGCGCAGCTACACTACGAATAAAAGTAACAATTACTTTAGATATATGTTAATGAAAGGCATGGTTAGGCGATGAATGCTTTTTCCCAGTATGTTACAGTTCAAACCGGTGATGCTTGACCCCTCTCTAAGACCCGACGCTCGTGACGAACCCGATGGACAAGTGCATAATACAGTGCGATTCTGTTGTTTATTTTTATCGTATTTAATTATTTTTGACACATCGGAGTTCTCATTACGGATTGGATGTGACAAGCAAACTTCTTCATTTCACAGTAGCACTTGCACCCTACGTTCTAAATTATTTGTTTGATGTTTTCCAATCTCCGTCTTCTAAAACAGTTTTTACCCTTTGCTGCTCACTGTAACACCGTGAAGGCTATATCTCGAAGTCATCATAGATCTCCTATCGCTCTGTTCCTTCTTATTGTCAATGCTTGCCACATGTTCTTCTCCTCACCAATTCTTCTCAGACACTCTTCAGTCCTTATCTTATCAGTCCACCCTAATTCTAACGTCCTCCTATAACATCACGTCTCAAACGCTTCGATTCTTTTCTCTTCCGGTTCTCCAGTCAGTCCATGATTCACATCCCTATAATGGTGTGCTCCAAACCTACATTCTCAGAAATTTATTCTCCAAATTAAGGCCTGTGTTCAATATTAATAGAATAAATAAATGCTTCACCTGTGCAAAGGTGCTTTTCATGTCATCCTCGCTTCGTCCGTCATGTGTTATTTAGCTTCTAATGTAGCAGAATTCCTTCACATTGATTGCTTCTTGGTCACCAGTTGTGGTGTTACGTGATGATGATGATGTTTGGTCTGTGGGGCGCTCAACTGCGTGGTTATCAGCGCCCGTACAATTACCCAATCTTTTGCACAGTCCAATTTCGCCACTTTCCTGGATGATGATGACATGATAAGGACAACACAAACACCCAGTCATCTCGAGGCAGGTGAAAATCCCTGACCCCGCCGGGAATCGAACCCGGGACCCCGTGCTCGGGAAGCGAGAACGCTACCGCGAGACCACGAGCGGCGGACGTGGTGTTACGTGTACAGCTAATCTTAGTTCTGCTTTTCCTCAATATTTTCGTTTCTCTTCTGTGTATTCTCAATCCATACAATATCCTCATTAGACTGTTCATTACTTTTAAGAGATCCTGCAATTCTTCCTCACGTTCACTGAGGGCAGATATGTCGTTAGCTACTCTTGTCATTGATTACATTTCACCTTGGAATTTAAATCCACTCCTGAAACTTCCTTCTATATCTGCCATTGCTTCTTCGATGTACAGATTGAGCAGCAGTGGCGAAAGGTTGCATCTCTCTTTTTAATGCGATCACTTCGTTCTTGCCGCGCGGTTAGAGACGCCATGTTACTAATCGTGCGATCCCTCCCGCCGGAGGTTCGAGTCCACCCTCGGGCATGGGTGTGTGTGTTGTCCTTAACGTTAAGTTAGTTTAAGTTAGTTTAAGTAGAGTGTAAGTCTAGGGACCGAGGACCTCAGCAGTTAGGTCCCCTAGGAATTCACACACGTTTGAACGTTTGAACATCGTTCTTGTTCTTCCATACATACGAGAAGTTTTCCGTCTTGGTTCTTTTACATACTGTATACTACGCGTATTACTTTTCTCAGAATTGACAACATCTTGTGCAGGAGATTTTCGATGGCTTTTCCTAGGTCGGCGTGTCCTGTGAATGAAAATGGTTCAAATAGCTCTGAGCACTATGGGACTTAACTTCTGTGGTCATCAGTCCCCTAGATGATAAACGGGTATTCATTAGACAAATATATTATACTAGAATTGACATGTGATTACATTTTCATGCAGTTTGGGTGCATAGATCCTGAGAAATCAGTACCCAGAACAACCACCTCTGGCCGTAATAACGGCCTTCATACGCCTGAGCATTGAGTCAAACAGAGCTTGGATGGCGTGTACATGTACAGCTGTCCATGCAACTTCAACACGATACCACAGTTCATCAAGAGTAGTGACTGGCGTATTGTGACGAGCCAGTTGCTCGGCCACCTCTGACCAGACATTTTCAATTGTTGAGGGATCTGGAGAATGTGCTGGCCAGGGCAGCAGTCGAACATTTCCTGTACCCAGAAAGGCCCGTACAGGACCTGCAACAAGCGGTCGTGCATTATCCTGCTGAAATGTAGGGTTTCGCAGGGATCGAATGAAGGGTAGAGCCGCGGATCGTAACACATCTGAAACGTAACGTCCACTGTTCAAAGTACCGTCAATGTGAACAAGAGGTGACCCAGACGTGTAACCAATGGCACCCCATACCATCACGCCGAGTGATACGCCAGTATGGCGATGAGCAATACACACTTCCAATGGGCGTTCACCGTGATGTCGCCAAACACGGACGCGACCATCATGACGCTGTAAACAGAACCTGGATCCATCCGAAAAAATGACGTTTTGCCATTCGTGCACCCAGGTTCGTCGATGAGTACACCATTGCAGGCGCTCCTGTCTGTGATGCAGCGTCAAGGATAACCTCAGCCATGGTCTCCGAGCTGATAGTCCATGCTGCTGCAAACGTTGTCGAACTGTTCGTGCAGATGGTTGTTGTCTTGCAAACGTCTCCATGTGTTGAACCAGGGATCGAGACGTGACTGCACGATCCGTTACAGCCATGCGGATAAGATACCTGTCATCTCGACTGCTAGTGACACGAGGCCGTTGGGATCTAGCACGGCGTTCCGTATTATCCTTCTGAACCCAAAGATTCCATATTCTGCTAACAGTCATTGGATCTCGACCAACGCGAGCAGCAATATCGCAATACGATAAACCGCAATCATGACAGGCTACAATCCGACCTTTATCAAAGTCGGAAATGGTAGTCATTTCTCCTCCTTGCACAAGGCATCACAACATGTTTCAGCTGGCAACGCCGGTCAACTGCTGTTTGTGTATGAGAAATAGGTTAGAAACTTTGCTCAAGTCAGCACGTTGTAGGTGTCACCACCGGCGCCAACCTTATGTGAATGCTCTGAAAAGCTAATCATTTGCACATCACAGCATCTTTTTCCTGTCGGTTAAATTTAGCGTCTGTAGCATGTCTTCTTCGAGGTGTAGCAGTTTTAATGGCCAGCGGTGTATACACACCAACTTGAACAGTCGTTTGGTTGCCACTTTCCCCAGTCACTTTAGAAATTCTGAAAGAACATTACCCATCCCATCTGCCTTACTTGATCGCAAGTCTTCTAAACATCTAGTTCACCGTCGAGACAGAGAAAGAGATGAGGCTGCCAGTTTCAGATAATCTGATACAACAAAAGTCTGATGGACATCTCGGCCACTCAGTGTGCCGCGAACCGACACAGACTGATTTGGGTGCGTATAGTTTTTACTATCCACTACAGAAGAGACCGGCTATAAATACACTGGTATACAGAGGACAAACAGTTTCTGACGTACACCACTTGGATCGCGAAATCAATCATCTAAAGTATGTGCTTTGGAAGAACAGCTATGTGTCACTTGATATCAGGTCAGAATTCACGAAGAAAAGGTGAAAATGTTAAACTTTCACGTGATTATGTGGCGATTGCATTCCTTCCTTGCTGCGGCGCTGCATCCAGCAAAATAGGCAGAGTCCTGATAAGTTGAGATATCAGATCTGTTTCCTGACCTCCTAAGAAGACAAAGCAGATGCTACGCCCTGTTAAAGACAGTTTTTGTCCCAAGAATCCTGGAATGTACAACATCCTACATGAATGTGGAAGGAATTACATCGCTCAGATCATCCGCATCGTTTCTTATCGCTGAACAGAACATCAACGGCGTATTTGAAATCTTGAATTGGAGAAATCTGCAATTCCTGAGCTCAATCTCACAAACAAACATAAAATATTGTTTGGCGAAACAAAACTTTTGTCCCAGGCTCCCACATACTGGGACCCTATAAACTCTGTTTAAATAAGAATGCGTGAGAAAACCTGCAACCGCGACGGCAGACTTAATCTTAGCAGTGCGTGGAACCGAGCGCTCGATGCAGAGGAGAGCCGTAGGTTTTCGCCACAACGTCTGCGCTACTGCCGGAGCGGTGGCGCCACCAGCGCAGACGTTGGCTCCGTCTACGACAGCATGACGTAACTACCGACTAATCAGAAGCCGTCATTGGGCTATATAAGGCCACCACAGCAGCAGTTTTTAACAGTTTCTCCTTATGATGACGATGTTGGAAATCGTCGAAAGCTTTAGGTTTAGCCCCGAACTGACGCTTCACAAAGACCGGGAATGTTTAAGTACAACAGTGCCGCGGTGAAAGACTTCATTCTCGTTATGATTTGTTCTTCGATCATGTGCCTCTATAAAGGCCATCAACGTGCTTTTTGTACCTATCTGCTCACTCATTCCTCTACGTTCAAGAGAGAAATTCCAGTTGCGTTCCTAATGTTGCACCCTTGCTTTTCTGAATATCACCGAAGATTGTTTAGACTTTTCTGTACGCTGAATCAATCCTTCCAACGAACATATCTTTTTAGGTATCTTCACATTTTTCCTGCGGCCATTTCGTCTTACCTTCCAGTTTCTAATGGACATAAAATTTGGTTGGCCTACTTTTATTAAACATCAAGGCTCTCTGCTTGTGCGTCACAATTTTTTATTGTTGACGGTGGTAATTCATTAAGTATCACAGCTACTTTGAGTGATCTAAGATACCACGTCAACTATTATCGCGTTTATAATTTGCACATAACCAATGCGATACTTTGATTACGACGTTACTTATAACTGGATATTACCATCTGAAACAGTGTGAGGAGCTGGGAGTGGTAACTGGCAGTAAAAACCCATTTAATAAGAAATCCAAAATTATTTTATTTGGATCGATGGCAGTGCACCTGTTAACACAGAAAAAAACCGCACAAATTTCGTTAGGCTTAACACAAGTACGATGAACTGATCACGTGTTCCATCCGCCTTAAAGAGTGTACCAAAATGTTGCGTTAATGAACAAGATTTACAAATAATAGCCGCTCTCTGTGGCCAAGTCTTGAGGTGCGCAACGCTTGTTTAAAATGAAGTAGTTTTCCAATTTTTTCAGGGCATTAACTTGGCCGTACAGGGAACAAACACATTTGAAAACCTCGTATAAAACGTACACAATAAAAAGAAAACATTTAGTAATATTGAATAGAACATCATTAACATTACTTGGACACTTCCTTAAAACCGATGGCATTAGATTGTGATAGAACCCCGTTTTATAATAACTTGAGTGTGTAATTCCCGCAAAACTAGTCATAATGTAACACATGAAAAACCTTTCCGTTTTTTCCACGTTCTGGCAGGGGAGCCATTACTGATACAACTGAAAACTCAACCGGAGGACACAGTCCTGCAACGACACCGAAAGAACAAATGAACTTGGCAACTTACATAAAGTTAGCAAGGGTTCTAATCTCCCCCTCCCACAATTTATTGATGTCACTACTATTGTCTATGGTGTAGTCTCTTTTTTTAAAAAAAATACGAGAGGAGTAAGATTTACAATAATCTTTTTACTTATCTTCTTGTCTCGTACTTGGCTCCAGTACTTCATGTCTAGGTGCTGATTCTTGAAGCTAAAAGTTTTGACATTTTATGTTGTCATGGTTCCAGCTAACGTAATTAACTCTGAAGAATGCGTGTGCTTTTTTGTTTGTTTTCACGATAATTTATTGTCTCACATTTTACGATATCACACTGCCTTTTGAATTTTCACATTCAAAAGGCCGAAATTGTATTGTCCTTCCAAAATACAAAAACACGTCCGATCACATCAGAGCCATGCCCACGACTACTTCCTCACTCTGCGGTTATAACAATATTCCGAAGGGTTTACAAATTGTCTTGAGAAATAAATTTCTATTAATTCATGTTTGAATCCAGAAATAAACATAATAAACAGTAACAGATTACGTAATTAATAACAAAAATTTTTGAGTGTGCCAAATATTTCGTATCGGTAATTTCAAATTTTTCTAAAAAAATTAGTTTAACTGTACATAAAGAGCTAGTACATATCGATTGCAACAAGGAAAATCAAGTAATTTTTGGTTATAGATTTTAGATTGAAAATAGCACATTGTATACAAAATGGTTTAGAAAAGCATCTGAGATGGTACTGACCTACTCAAAGTTCGAAAATTAGTTATTGTATCGACCACTTCTGTAGAGAAAAAGTAATGGTGGAGGAGGGTGTCCCTTTACAGGGTCAATCATTCAATGACCGTGCACAGCAATACACAAGTCACGCCACCGTAGTAGGCAGGATGGGTCAATGCGTTTTGTTTAAAAATCTTTCTTCTGTTTTGCTCACTGTGCAGTAAATGAAGAAAATTGCTATTCTCGTATGTACATCTGCCATCGATCTGCCATCGGTCCCGACCCTTCAGACAGCAGCTTGTTCGGTGTGAGTTCCCCTCAGATGCAATGTACGGTGTGCATCTCCTCCGACCGTTCCTGGTTGACGAAGGCAGACAAAGATATGAGGTTTCACATTCAATAGAAGGAAAACACTATTGTGTCTCCATTGCCAGGACTTGGATGGCAGCGGCTACTTACACTCAAAGCCACGAAACGAGGCACACACACCGAGAGCGACACTATGCGTATAACGCTCTTAAACCAGGAAGACTTCCACTTCGGGAGCACTTTAGCACTCGTTACTTGTCTACAATTTGCGAAAGTACAATAGAGGGAAGGCCTCTATCGAAATTAGTTTCATGTGCCACTAAACAGCTGACTTTTCACTGCTCTGCTGATGGGTGGCTTTATTCACCACAAATATTACCGATGGCCAGTACCAGAATCTCGGAGCTTAGTTTAAGATCATTTGTTCGAATTAAATTCTCGACTAAACAAATTCAGCACATTGAGGATACGTATACTTCAATAACCAAGAAGTCCTCCCACTGGGCACACATTTTTTTCAATAATTAATCTCAATTTCTTCTGTGGCCCACGAGCTAGCCTTTTAATTTCTACGAAGTTTGTTGTTCCTTCACTTTGCAGCTAGGAGTGTGTCCGATGTACGGACTACAAGGTCTTACGTTTGCTTCTAAAATATTCTCCCTTCTTGACTAGCCCACATGCAAATCAATTTATTGAATTATTACTGGAACTTTCACATGCCAGACCGCTGAATATGGTTAAGGTATTAACTATTTTATAAGTACTACAAGTCGTACTTTGGAAAAAAAACAACATATATTTCTGATGTTATGAAGGAAAACGAAGATAACTCAGATCTAATGTGTCCTTCCACTTAAGACTATATGTTGTTCGTCCATAGTGAGATCTCTCCAAAAATTTACTTGGTAATCTCTGCCAGCAGAGAACTCACCCGATGTACGATCCTTCCCTTGGTAAGTCTGATGCATGCTAATTGTTCCGTTTGAATTCCACGAGAAATAACAGAATTGAATTAAATGTGAGACAGCAAGGTACAAGCAACACGAGATGCATGTTTGGACTATGAGCGCGGCGTGAGTCAGAGAGAATGTCAGAGGATCCTGGCGACATCAAAGGTCACAATAGTGCAGAGGGCCTCTTGGAGTCAGGCAGCGTTTCCTTCTGTCATCAAAACCAGTTCATTCTGCACACTTGCCTCAGCGTGTCTTTGTTCTATTTCAGTGTGTTCAATATTTCGACTTCACAAATATCTCGTGCATTAATATCGATACATTTTTCGCTGTATGGTAATTTGCAAGCTAAAAGTTGTTGTTAAGTTCCAGACGAGACTCCTATCTATAAGAATGGGTAAAATCTCATCACTAAGGATAACATACAACACAGCTCACCCGAGACCTTAAACTGAATTCCGGGAGGTACCGATACGTCTTTATAAATCTGTACGTGCAAGATATTATCTTAAGCAATATGAGACAATCAGAAGAAGCAGAACTGCTGTCTGTCGGGTATAAATGTCAGTGAATAGTCATCAACTGAACTGGCTTACTGAACATTATGTACAATTCTGCACATCAGCTAAATTATCGCTACAGAGGACAGTAACTGTGAGGCAAATGGGCGCAAGAGCGATCATTTTATCTCATGATAAAGATAAGGCGCATTTCTGAGCCGTAGCTGTTACATGAATAGATATAAACATTTGAAAATGAAGAAACCCGATATGCGTAACTAAAAGATATTAATTATGATTAAATAGAAGTGGTTGTTATGTAAATGGTTATCAGACCTGACATAATTCACTCAATTTTGGGAAGGACCTAACAACACCGCTCAGTGATAAAAGACTTCGTAGCTGGAAACCTCTTCTTATGCTTCAGTCAACACATTTACGTTTATTACATCTTTACCATAAATCGTGGACCTGAGTCTTCATAAGAAAGTATTGTGAGGGGTCCACGTGTACGTGGAGACCGATTTTGTAATATTTTTCATGAAAAGTGACATGAAACGGTTATCACATATAGAAGAGATTGTATCTTTGATACCAATGAACCAAAGATGTTGCCTGAGTGGTAGAATAAATTGTAAGCAGGGGCACGTGAAGCGCAGAAGTAGCTGCCGTTGTCCTCTACTGAAGGTAGGATGTAAAACGTTAAGCTAGTGCCTAGCTGTGAGAATTTAGCTGTTGGCCTATGGACGCAGGATAATGCAGTTTTGTAAGGAAACGAAATTTTCTGTATTTAGTTTTAAGTATGCAACAACGCAATGTGAATTTTACTAATTCTAACAGTTTTGACCCTTGAATGTAGGAACCAAGTATTTGCCATCAGATTTAATGTATAGGTTGATTTAGGTATACACGATTTGTAATAATTTGTGTATTTTGTAATCCTGATGCAGACAAGTTAAATTTTGGAACCTCAGTTACCAAACGATATCAAACTTTATCTCATCTAACAATCCAAGTATTTTTAATTACAACAGTAAGTGAGAATTGTAGAACAGTTTAGAAGTTCATTGATTTTGAAGTTAATGTATAGTTGCATATTAGATTTTGTGAAGGAGAAACTTTACTTTGAATACAAGTTTGAAACTGAATCATTCGGTCCGAGCATTTCCCGTTATCAAAACCTCATTCTCTTCCATGTCGTGTTTCTTTAAATCCGTTGCGTATTTCTTAAAAGGAAATGGTTTTTCAATCAGAGTAAAAGAAAAATTTAATGTGCGAGAATTAGAAAATTACTAATGTTTGTAACAGTTTTAATGCGGGCAGCATTGCTCAGCGCTGAGATAATATCCAAAATTATCATTGAACATTTGCAAGGTTATTCATTAATGAACTAATCTTCTGAGATTATTTGTATGAAGCTATTTTACGGCCAGCATTGCACTTCACTGAGCCAAGATTGAATATTTTTATATGCCTACTGTGGAGAGAACAGAATACCAACATTACATCTGTTGCGACTTAAGAGCTAAAGAAAATATATTTCATTGCTTATTTGCTTAGGGAATTGTATCAGTTTATTGCACAGAGCCATAGAAATCGGTCCTCACAAGACTGACTAAATTTCAGAGGGATTGATTTCATTATAGGCGTTACATACTGCTTTTCCAGATTAAGTTGTTGAATTTTTCTTTGGGTTACAGTAAAACTGATTGGGTGCTCCATTTGCTGAACATCACAACACACAGTAAATTTGGATAGCACAAAGTTATATTTTTTAAAGAACGTTACAGTATTACAATGACCTTTGTTTCATTGATCGGTAATATTTAGAAATTAATTTTACGAAAATTTCGTACGAGTGAGTATATGGTATGACAGGAAGCTTGAGTCATTCTTCATTAAAGAAATCACAAATCAGGCTCTTAAAGTTTTATTGCTTCAAAGACAGTGAATACGCGTGGAACGCCTTTGCAATTGCTACGTCAGAAAATGATCTCTTCCGGTTTCCAGTTTATACATTTATTGAAGAGTATGGGGAAAGTTAATCCGCCTACCGAAAATTCCTGCACACTTGTGATTTTGTAGTGGTAGACAATTACCATGATTCTGAGACACCTCATACTTACAGGGCTGTGGAGTGAATATTTAATGACGTTCAATCAGGGAAAATATGCTGCTGAGGTAAGGAACCCTCACTCTGTTAGGAGTGGGACAAGAGTGTAAAAGCCATGACTTACAAACGTAGCCGAATACAAAGTACGAGAGAATATCGGAAAGTAGCGCACAAAAATTTTAGTAGCATAAAGTTTAATAGATGACGCAAACGAACTTTTATCTACTTTTCCACATAGTCACTAACGTTCTCCACACATTTCTCCCCCCATGGTGCCAGTTTCAACATACCCTGTTCGTAAAAGCCCTTTTGATTAGAGTATAGCCATCTGTGGATTGCTGATTTCACTTCCGCATTTGTTGCTAAGCGTTAGCCGAAAAGGAATCTCTTCATGTGATCTAACACATGAAAGTCCGACGATGCAAGGTCCGGACTGTATGGTGGATGCCGGAGCACGTACCATCTAAGTTCGGCGATTTTTCACGAACAGGAGCAGCAACATGGGGCGAGAATTGTCACAAAGAAATTTGACATCGTCAGCATTTATGTTGTGGCCCACGACACTGCTTAAGCGAAGTTTTGATATAAGCTTCAGCATTCGCTCTGGTCCCGTGTTCAGCAAAGCCCATCAATAAAAGTCCATGCACATCTCAGAACACTGTCATAAGCAATTTCCTAGCAAACTAAGTCACTTTTCTTTTCGTACTGGGGATTAAACATGTTCTGCTTCATGAGGCCTGCATGGTTTCGGGCTCGTAGGATACGCCTACAACTGATCACCTGTGGCGGTTCCTTTCAGGAAGTCATGCCCTTTTGTGGCGTAACGCGCTAAGTGGTCCAAGCTTGTCATCATTCGCTAGCCCTCGTGGTTGTCTGTCGGATTCTTAGGCACAAAGGGAGCATTAAGTTTACGAAATTTCAAATATGTAATGAACAATATCGTACACGACACGGACGATGAGGTTCACAGTTCCGGTCGCCGGTTTTTCAAAATTGCTGCCTCAGTGGCTCCGACATTCTGTGGTACTGCAGGTGTTACCACCACCCTGAGCGTGGCGAATCACTAAGGTTCACACGGTCTTCTTCAAGAATGCATACCACCGGAAGACATTGCTACTGTCCATACGTCGTCTCCATAACCGCCACATTTCCTGTGAATTTCTCTTGGTTTATGCCCTTTGGCCCACAAATATCGAACTATATTTCGATCATCTTCACAATTTGACGACAATGACATGCGCGCGATTTTTGTTCCGTAGTTCAGACTTCTCTCGCTAGAGCTGTACGTGAAAACAAAATACTCTCGGTAGCTCAAACTTCAGTATAGATCGTCGTGGAATTTCAACATAATAGCTCCAATATCAGGGCAAACAAACATTATTGTCCTTACTTTCCGATCCTCTTTCGTATGTTAGTATAAAACGGCAAGGTTAGAGCTCTAGGGAGCCTACATAAATATTTTTTTCTCACTGTTTATAATTTGTTTTATTCATTACATTTACTACAAAATGGCTATACACGTGCGTCGTATCGATGGAAAATGCAGAAAGACACTGAGTAATACTGAACTGTGAATTGTGCTTTTATTTTTGTATCAACTGACGATTTTCACGAGTTCAATAAATGCAAAGCGGTGAGCCTATGGTGAAATCAGGCTTGTGCACGATATCAGATTTGAACACATCTAGAACTGTGTTGATATAAAAAAGCTTTGAACAGTGTCGTATCACTAAGTATACTAACACTTTTTCGAGGGTTTCCCGGAGTAGAACATTGTACAGATGAAAAATATCCTCCGTAAATATGCCAGTGTCGCGTATTTAAAATTATGCGCACTCTGGAACTACAATACCATTACATCAAGCTCACGAGTGCAGATGCTACGATATAAGAGTCCTATAATTACTTGCAACAGATATATAAAGATTCTGTGGAGATTGATTTGAATGTAGAATCGTACAATATGAGCATGGTCGCTTCACTGGCTCGCAATACTGCAAGGAAGTGACGTGCAGCCAAAGCGGAGATTTTAAAAATAGGTTGACAAATAATATCAGAGTCTAAACATCAAAAGGAATGTATTGCAGGTTCCCTCTTCAAAATCAAATGTTCCAGTCTTAGTAACTTAATTTGTTGACCTACGAGATCACTGTCATTGCATTAGTACCAATGTATTAATATAGTGTTCGCTCTACATCCTTCCTACAACTTTTCTGTTAATTTTTAAATTAGAAGTAACATTATTCATTCAATATATTATCCGTATTTCGCATATTCTGATATCTGAAGTAGTACATAAATATTTTTCTGAAGTGAGCATAATTGCAGATCGCCGTTATACGGCGTGCACGCGAACCTATCAGGAATGTCCTTTGTTGACTGGCCGCGAACGGCAGCCCCTCCGGTAATCGTATTCCACAGCTAGTGTACTTGTGTCAGGTGCTGGTTTGTTTACGATGTTACGCGAATTGCATGGCTGAAGCACGCCAATATACTTAGACAGACAGTGCAATTCTGGGTTCGGCATACTTACTGTTCAGTACCAGTGGTGTTATATGCTTTTGGGAGCTATATTTATTGTCAGAGAATAGTGTCTGTTTAAGTTCTTGATCTTGCTTCTAGCATATCTGTATAATGTTGCAGGACGAGTATACAAGTATAGCTTCATCGATTTTGAGTTGGAAAATAAATTTAATTTCATTCTCTTTACCTTACAATCCAAAACGGGGAATTTATCTCTCTGGAATAGCACACTGAATTTTATTTCATGTGACACAGAGTAACTATGACACCACTTGATTACGCGGTCTCTGGGAATATTTAAATTTAATTCTGTCATCGCTTCGTATTACAGAACCTATATTTTTTTAGGGTGTTAAGCAGATTGGTGACAGTGCTGAAGATGGTGACGGAAGGTGTGACAAAATAAACACATACTATTTCTCGCAAGTAGACATACGTGTCAGTAAGCATTCAGTAAGCACTGATATGTGGCACTTACTTCTAAAAATGTTGTCACGTGTATGCACTGAAAGTGCACCTTTCTATTGCAGTAGATCTTGATTATTTCAGCAAGGTCCCTAAATTCCCCTGATAAAGCTCAGTTGCCCCCTTTTTTACATTTTGTCATGTTACCACGTGCAGTCACTATGCATACGTCTTCTGCAGTTGATCACAATAACTAATCAATTTTCCAGCAGATTCATTAAGCTCCATTGTCTCCATATCTCCTTTACTTACAGCGATATTCCAATTGCCTTACTGCAGCAACTTGGTCCTCTAAAAATGTGCAATGGCAGAAGACAGTTTTTAAGTGCGATGCTGGACATTCACTTAATGCGACAAATGGAACAGGAGAGACGTATACTGATTACTCCGACGAATCTCAGTTTTCATTTTAAGTGACCGCATTGTTCAGTAACACTTGCGTTTTTAGTGATAAACAGTAAATAGCATTGGCAGTGTATCAAGTACAATAGAGTGGATTTGAGATCGAAATGTTTCTCCAGCAGGCAATTTTATATTGCCCACCCAATATTACAAAGTTTTTATTTCAGCGAGTTTGTCAAATATTTTGCTTACTAATTATATTTTGTATACATATTTTTGAGACCATGAAAATAAAATATGTTTATACAAAACAAACTGCAGCCCACACAGAAATAAGTAAGCGAAGATATCGATTTTCTCCAAGATTATAGAGATGAGAAAAAAATGAAAAAGAACTGGAAACGATAACGCTCTACACACCCACTAAATGTATCACTTACAAAGCAGAGAGGCCGAGACTGACTTTGTAACAATACGTTTTGTAATAATTCGCCATAAATTTCCTAAAAATATTCATCGAAATGAATTGTTGTCTACTACCTTCTATCATTATTCCGAAAAGCAAGACAGCAAAAATACTGCACAGTAATCTGTGTGAAATAAAGCAATGGATGCCTTACACTGACTGAAACGGCGGAAACAGATGAAAGTAAACATTTTGTTTTTTAAATTCGTGTTGGCTACTACTGCCTCATTATGTGAAGAAAGTGAGCGTGAGTTTTTAAGTGAACAAATAACGTTGATGATGCAATTGTTACTGTAGACGTGGGAGGTCTTCGTGTGTGTGACTGTCCCACTTCATTTGATGACCTTGTCCCTACTTTCCTATTGTGTGTGACATTATTATTCTTCGACGTTCCAGCTCAAAGTTTTGAAGAGCATTTGAGGTAACTGAGCGCCAGCGACTTCGATCTTCTGCTATTGTGGACCAGTTACTCGGATCGATGTTCAAGTTTTTCAGATTTTTCTTGTACTGATCCTTATAACGTTTGAGAGGGGCACCTCGTGGCCTTTTACGTGTGCTCACTTCGCTGTACAGCATTTGGCGTTGAAGTCTGTCATTTTTCGTCCGCTGGACATGTCCGACCCATCTGAGTTGATGCCCAATAATAAGAGCTTCCATGCTATACATTTTTGCTTTTTGAAGAACAGCCATGTTGGATATGAAGTCATCCCATTTCAGGTTCATGATATATCTTAGCTTCTGTTGGTTGAAGCGTTCAAGTTTCCTCAGATCACAACAATATAACGTCCAGGTTTCGCAACCACATAGCAGGGTGGAAATGACTACAGCTTTGCATACCATCAGTTTGGTGTACAGTGTTAGGTCTTTATTCAGGAAGACACGCTTTGTAAGACGTCCAAATGCTGCATGGGCAGCACATAATCTATTCTCGACATCTTTTCCAGATGAGCAGTTAGATGGCAGTATGCTTCCTAGGTAGAGGACATGGTTCCTTTGTTCCAAGGGTGTATCATAAATGGATATGCTGAAATCAGGAACGGAGGAGCCAGGAGTTGGCTGCGCTATCACCTTTGTCTTTGGAATATTGATGGAGAGACCAAATCCTTCGTACGCCCTGCTGAAGGAATTAACTGACATCTGGAACTCTGCAGGCGAATGAGCTGGAGAAGCATTGTCATCAGCATACTGCAGCTCTGTCACACGAGTGATACTGGTGAACCTTTTTGAATGGAGTCTGGACTGGTTGAATAATCCTCCATCGAACCTGTACTTTAGTTGTATTCCTGCATTGTTTACGGATGTATCGTAAAGCATAGCTGCCAGATACAATGCAAATAATGTTGGTGCGAGAAAGCATCCTTGTTTAAGCCCACTTGTTATTGGGAATTCACCAGTTGTTTCATTCTGGCAGAGGACCTGTCCAGTCGTATCATCGTGGAGAGCTTCAATCAAGTCAACAAAATGTTCAGGGCAGCTGAAGCGTTTTCAGACCATCCACATGGCTTCTCTGGGAACTGTATCAAAGGCCTTTTCTAGATCGTAGAAAACAAGTAGTAAAGGCTTTTGCTGTTCTCTGCACTTCTCCTGTAGTTGACGTGCACAGAAAATCATGTCAATTGTCCCTCTTGAAGGTCGAAACCCGTATTGAGACTCAGATAGTATAGTATCTGAAAGTGTCTGGAGGCGATTTAAAAGGATTCTTGCAAAAATTTTGCCAGTGACAGAGAGTAGAGTTATTCCCTGGTGGTTACCACAGATGCTTCTGTTGCCCTTCTTGAAGATGGAGACAATTGTTGAGTTCTTCAAGTCATCTGGTACCTTGCGGGTTTCCCAGAGTCTAGTTTTTAGAGGCAAGCCGCCGCCCTCAATAAGCTCCATCGGGATGCTGTCAGGTCCAGGAGCCTTCCCAGGTTTCATCCTCTTGAGTGCCTTGCATAGGAAAGATTTTGTAGTTCTGTGGCTTTCTGTTGCCACCATTTGTTCTTGATTGCTCGTATTTCACTTTGGCATATCTGCTTGAGTTTTTGAAAGTGTGCTTTCTTTTCTGCGCAGGACGGATCTTGAGCAAGGGATAGGTAAGCATCCCACTTTGCATTGATGATGGTTTGGATTTCTCCATGGTTGTCATCAAAACAGTCACTTCTTTTCCGTGCACTAAAACCAAAAACATTCTTAGCAGTTTCTTTGATGATATTCTTTAATGTGGTCCATTCTTGTTCGAAATAATCTGTGGTTGCTGGAACTTTGTTAAGTTGTTCAGACAGTATGTCTTGGAAGTGTGAGCGAACGTTTTTGTTGTTCAGGTTGCTTATGTTGAATTTTCTGCGTGGTGGGTTTGGAAAGTGGGATCGTGGCTTGCGATACGTTGGTACTCTCAAACGGCTGACTAAAAGTCTATGGTCAGTCCAGCACTCATCGATGTTTAGTGCTGCTTTTCTGATGAGAATGTCTTCCTTGTCACGCTGTCGAGTAATAACGTAGTCTATAAGATGCCAATGTTTGGAGCGTGGGTGCAACCATGTGGTCTTATAGCGGTTAGGCAAGCGGAATTGGGCATTGGAGATGAAAAGCTCGTGCTCAGCACATAGACCAAGAAGTAACAACCCATTTGCATTGCAGTTTCCGCCTCCTTGTTTACTCATGACGTCTCTCCAAAAACGGTTGTCCCTTCCCACTCTGGCATTGAAATAACCAAGTAAAATTAATTTATCTTTAATGGGTATCTTCGAGAGAGTACTGTTCAGTTGGTGGTAGAACTGATTCTTTGTGACCTCATCACTGTCTAAAGTAGGAGCATATGTGGAGACGAAGGTGATGAAACGGTCTGAACCAATGGGTACTCTAAGAGTCATCAGTCTTTCATCAATTGAGACAGGTGTAAGTCGAAGATCTTTCACTATTTTCGTTTTTACGGCAAATCCTGCACCATGGATGCGTGGTTCTCCTGCATCCTTTCCCTTCCAGAAGATGGTGTACCCTGAACGTACCTCACTAATGTGTCCCTCACCTGAGAGTCTTGTCTCACTCAAGGCAGCTATGTCTATATCTGGGTGATAAGAGCGGTTCTTCTCTCTGGCCTGTAATTGTTCACGTCCGGGAGGGTCCTGACATTCCATGTCCCTATTGTCATAATCATTTCATTCGTCTTTTGTTTAAGTCCGCATTATAAGCAGTGACCTAGTGGGTGCGCATTCCCAGTCCGGTTCAAGTGTGACTTCCGATGTTAAGCCCACATTTTCTAGGGCCTTCCCCATTCAGGGTGGGCAGCGGTCGTCCTAAATAGGCCTGCCCAGTCGCAGAAGCAGAGCCGGATTCCCGAGTAGTCACACGGGTTCTCAGGAAGGCAACTATCACACACCTGCCACCAATGTGCAGGTCCATACTAGTAGCTTCCAGCCTCACTCGGAACCTGCTACCATCGTCCTTATCCCATCGCCATTCGTCTGTAGAGGAAATGACAGGAGAAACTGCCATTTGAGTGAATTTGTTTAAGGTGGACTACAGCTTGCGAGGAAGTGACCCACACACTATGATTCTGGAACAATTCATCACGGCAATTATGTATGTGACATGTGACTTCAGGTACCAGAACTGCAACGGACTGCCGCGAGCTCAATGATGGCTGAGCGGCGCCTTTACAGCCAGTTCGTCTGGCATGACCTCTTCCGCCTCCACAATCGTTGAGAATCTGGGATATAAGATTCTTCTTCCGCTCGCTTCGCCGTTGGGTCGAACGGTAGATAATAGATACTAGAGAGGAAAGTGAAAGACACCCTTGGGCTTCGGAAACCTAATACCGTTGGGGTCGAAGAAACCAAGAGTTGGTCAAGGGAGGCCGGATAGGAAAGGAAACAGGAGAAGCCTGACACAAGGAAGTGGAAGTAATGCCAGGCTTAACTAAGGGCTCGTGTGGTTGCCACCCACATACTCCCAAGACGGGAGCCCCGTGCGGGGGCTATTTCTCTATTCCTATGAGCCACGGATATTGCTTACGTTTCTCAGCAATAAAAACTGCTGTAGGTGGTGCGAAGTCTGAGGAGTATGTCTTGAGATTCCTATGGTTTCTGAAGAGGAGCAACAGCCCGTTTCTGTAGTTACTGGGGCAACAGTAAGAATGATTCACTGATGTGACTTTGAAACACTAACGCTTAATCCTGCTATACTGACATGGCTGGAAGCAAACGGAAACTGAAATCTTTATCGAGGACATGATGGAGCTCTACTGTCTGCTTTCAGGATGATGACAAATTCGTCAGGAAAATATTATGAAAGTAAATGAGCCCCTGTTAGGTTCTCCTGGAGGGTACAAATCAGAGGAATAGTGTCTTAAAAAGAGATTGTAAAATGGAAATCAATAAAAGTAAAACATTGGTAGAGCGAAGCCACTGTCTTACCAAGGAGCTTATGAGAGAATTAGGTCAGGAAACGATAGAATAAATGTAGGAGATGAGTTTGCTATTTGGGCAGCAAAATAACTGCCGATGGTTGAATCACGCAATAAAACGCAGGTTTACAGTATCCACAAAACTTTTCAAGAAAACAGAAATTTGGTTCCATCTAACACAAATTTAAGTATTAGGAAGAATTTTCTGAAGGTATTTATCTGACGTGTTGGCTTCTATGAAAGTGATACCTCGATGAGGAACAGTTCAAACAGAAAGAAAATAGGGGCTTTATATATTTAGTGCTGTAGAACATACGTGGAGCATTTCGCGAAAGAAGGTGTAGTATACCAAACTGAAAAGAGATCTACGGCACACAGACTAAAACAGATGGCTTCACAATTCACATGCTGAAGTATCAAGCAACAGCCAGTTTGATAACGAAACGGAAGAATGTGGGAAGATATAAGAAAGCAGAAAGAGACCAAGGCTTGACAACAGTAAGTAGTTTTAAATGAATTTATGTGCAGGTGGTCCGGCAGAAATGAGGTTTGCACAAGGCACATTAACGTGGAGGCCTACATCAAACCAGAGGCCACAAGAGCAACAGCAACAATACTGTTTATTTCCCACGTATGCATTAAGGTATTCATAGGAAACGTTAGATTCGGTTTATCTATCTGTGTTACTTCAAATTAGATGTGCGCACCTACAAAAAATAATGGGGTAAAATAAGAATGATATTCAGTTTAAGAGAAGTGTGAGAAAAGTAATCAGACTGACAACACTACGAACTATTTGGCAACGCTGTTTTGGTCTACTTGTGGAGACCGGTTAATCATCCCTTTCATATACTCAGGCCGACTTTCAGCTCCGTACACTTACCATGTGATTTTTGAGAGCGGCGTCAATGAAACAGTGTTTTTGTTGTGTGTTACGAGAACGGGACAGCGGAATTTAGAACTACGTTACGCAGTCAACTCTTGTGTTAAACGTGGAGAAACATGTGGAACATTGCTGATCAACAGCAGTGTTTACCTTGCATAGTTTATTTTTGGGAGGCCGAGAACAAGTAGAAATGAATCTCGCTCAGGGAGACCTTCAACTTCAGAAAAAGACGAAAACGTCGAACATGTGCGTGCTCTTGTATGTTTAACAACTGGGATAATGGGTGGCCTGTTAAACTTAAACACTTTCACCGTACATCAAATTTTGACCAACGATTTGTACAGTCAAGAGGTCTGTGCCAAAATGGTACCGAGAAACCTCACAATTGAGCAGAAAGAGAATCGATGAAAGATGTGTGTTGATCTTCTTGAGAAGATTGCCAATGACGGCGAATGGATCAGTTGTGAAATCACAGATGATGGATACCGGATTTTTTAGTGCTATCCTGAGACAAAGCGGTAAACTGAGGAGTGAGTCACTGAGGTATCTTCTTGACGGAAAAACGGCTCGAATGAGAAAATCAAACATCAAAACAATGCTGATTTGTTTTTTCGACAGTAGGAGTATCAAATGGCTCTGAGCAATTATGCGACTTAACTTCTAAGGTCATCAGTCGCCTAGAACTTAGAACTAATTAAACCTAACTAACCTAAGGACATCACACACATCCATGCCCGAGGCAGAATTCGAACCTGCGGCCGTAGCGGTCGCTTGGTTCCAGAATGTAACGCCCAGAACCGCACGGCCACTCCGGCCGGCGTAGGAGTATCGTATCTGAAGAATTTGTTCCTCCAGGACAATGTGTCAAGCAAATGTTTCAATAAGATGTCCTTGAAATGCTGAGGAAAAGGGCGAAATGTGTGAGACTGAACATTGCAGACAAGTGTATGCTGCAACATGAGAATGCCCCATGTTACACGGCCACTCCTATCACTGAATTTTTGACCTCACAAGGCATTCCTGTTGTTCCACAGCCCTCTGTTCTCCTGACCTGAATCCTTGTGACTTTCTTCTTTTCTCGAAATTGAAAAAGTCTTAAATGGATGTCATTTTGGGTCTCCGAATAACACGCAAAGGAATGTGACCGACATGTTACAGGCCCTAGCAGATGAAGCCTTTCAGCGTTGCTGCAAGGCTGCGAACTCAACCTGTGTTTAGCTACTGAAGAGTACTACCACGAAGGGGACAAATTGCGGTTTGTAAAAACTGAACACTTTGGCTGATAAAAAATCAGTTTACTTACTTTTCTCACACCGCCCCCATGTGTAGCAAAATGCGAATTAATGAAAAGGGAAATAATTGAAATCTGTAGATTAAATTAGCGTGATATGATGCAGAACAATAATTACCTAGGGTATTACTTAACACTGGTAATTAGATTTATGTGTTGTGTTACTGGGAAGAAAAAATGAATATTGTTGACGCCAGTAAAGAGTGACAAGGGGCACTTACCGGTTTAGGCCTTGATTAATCTGTAAGCCGTGTGGTACATGTACTGAAATTGGATCACAAGCAATCACACTGATGGACTCGTTAACGGACAGATTTCGCTGAATGAAGTGTATTTCGGATTGCGTGGGAGAGAGAGAGACAGAGAGAGAGAGAGACAGGGGAGGGGTGTGACAGATGAGAGAATGATACTGATTTTCTGAACACAGTGAAAAACCACAATGTACATCACGAATAGAAAGGACCCTGTAATACATACCAAAGCATACATCTGATGTATCTACAGTTAGTCCAGGCTCACAGAAACCATGTTTCTTTATTATCAATAAATGATCACCTCAATCTAAAGTGGCACTATTGGTATTGAAGAAGTTTGCAGAACTCAAGCACAGCTGAAAACAAAAAGGGGCCGATAACGTAAATTTCATGAAAAGTAAATATGTGCTGACGCCTCAGGCACATCTGAAGAGCAACAGGTACGTTTCACATATAGAATTAACTACAACAAATCGTTACGCGAGATGGCTTAAACACTGACCGGAAGCTTGAGTGGATCATTGTAAAGAAAGATGCCATCCTGGTTTTGTGCTTTGCCAAAAACGGTGAGTCAATTTTATTTGGCAGAGTAGTTATTGTAACAGACTTACAGATTGCATTTGCCACGTCTACAGATAGTAATAAGTGAGTACTACACAAGTTTTCCGATTCGTCATGACAATGCACCTGTTTACAAAGGCGCTTTGACGTTATTACTCACTACAGAAAAGCTGCATTTTTTGCTGTTTTACTTTCGCTTACAATGTTTTTTTTTTAAACAATGTACACTTAGGTGACAAAAGTCATGAGATACCTGCTAACTCAGTGTCAGGCCTCCGGTTTCCCGGCGCAGCGTAGCAACTAGACACGTCATGGGCTCAACTAGTCGCTGGAGGTCGGTGCACAAACGCTCAACCATACTGCCTACATAGCAGTCCACAATTGCGTAAGTGCTGTAGGATTTTATGTACAAACTGACCTCTGTCATTACGTTCCATAAATTTTCGATGAGATTGATGTCAGGTGGTCTGGGTTGCCAAATCATTCGCAAGAACTGTCCGGCATATTCGTCAAACGAATAGCGAATCGTGTCCTAGTGACGTGGCACATTGTCATTCATAAAAATTTCATCGTTTTTTGCGAACATGAAGTCCATTAATGGTCGACAAGTAGCCGAACATAATCATTTCGCTCAATGATCAGTTCAGTTGGACCACAGGACTCAGTTCGTTCCACGTAAACATAGCCCACACCATTATGGAGCTACCACCAGCTGACACAGTGGCTTGTTGACAACATGTGTCCATGGCTTCGTGAGGTCTGCTCAACACTCGAACCTTACCATCAGCTATTACCAATTGAAACTGGGACTTATTTGACCGGGATATGGTTTTCCAACCGTCTAAGTTTCAATCGATATGGTCATGAGTTCAGGAGAGGCGCTGCAGGCGATGTTGTGCTGCTAGCAAAGGCACTCGCGGCCATAGGCCATTAACGCCAGACTTGACCGCACTGTCCAAATGGATAAGTTCGTCCCACATTGATTTCTGCGGTTATATCGCGCAGTGTTGCTTGCCTGCTAGCACTGACAACTGTGCGCAAACACCGCTGCTCTCGGTCGTGAAGGACATCGGCCATTCCTCTGACCGTAGTGAGGTGAAATGCCTCAAATTTCGAATTTTTAGCCCTTATTAACACTGTGGATAGCGGAATATTGAATTTCCTGACGATTTCCGAAACTAAATGTCCCATTCGTCTAGCTCCTAGTACCATTCCGCTTTCAAATTCCGTTAATTCCCGTCGTGAGGCCATATTCACGTCGGATACCATTTCACATGAATCGCCTGAGTACAAATCACAGCTGTGCCAATGCACTGCCCTCTTTGTACCTTGTGTATGCAACATTATAGCCACACGCACATGTGAAAATCGTTACCCCATGACTTTCGTCACCTCAGTGTGTATGTGTAGCAATACGTCTCGCGTACCGCCCCTGGGGGATGACCGAAAGCAGGCTATTGTATTATGCAAGTCAGAATTTGTGACATACGCCATGCCATAACACACAGTTTTCAGTAGTGTTCTACTTCACGACCTTTCATTGTACATATCAATGTGATCAATAAATAGTTCGTTTTGTTTTTTGAGAAACTGTCGGCATAAATAGAAGTGATCGTACGTCCTAGTATATTGTATCAATTGCAGTGATGCAGAAATAACGAGTTCGTAAAACCGTCCATATCGAATGCTTAATCTTTACATTTACAAATCTCATTTTCAAGTATGTAGCAACATTCTGACGATTCAAACGTCAGAGAATATAAATTAACTTGGCATGAAGGAGAAAAATAACATAACATTCGAAAAAAATGGTCATTGGTTTAAAGAGAACTAGACGACCAAACAGTTAGAAAATTAGGAATCATATACACTTCTTCTGAATCTTTTTTACATAATTTCTACCTCTAACGAAACTAATAACTGAACATTTGAATCCAGCAAAAAGGTTATGAAAATACGATTTTGTTCATTGCTGTCTTTTCTTCCAGCAGTTGTGGTACACATTAAAAAGAATGAACTCAGTCATTACTAGCTCAACTGGAATATTTTGTCGCACCTACCTGGTTTCGACAAAATAATCTGCCATCTTTGAAAGTCTACAAAACTTACGAAATAGGACATGACCATACATGTATTTGAAGAACAAGAAGGTGTTACAATGAAGTTCCTCAGTAGTGGCTGATAACATGCATAAGTAGACGTCAAATTAGGGTAAGTACTTAAAATGGTTAAGTTAAATATGTTAAAGTATTTATTTAAAATTAGTCATGTTGCAAAAGTTAAGTCATAAAAATTATCTACCTATGCTAACGAAGTACCATATGGCAAAGTACACATAATCTATGCTACTATTGTAATTGCAGAGTTAGAACTTAGTGAGAATTTTTTTTCTAGCACGCTTGTTGCACTTAATTACATGTGTGACCATGTGCTAATGATTTGTATGTTTCTAAATTTTATAGACTCCAGAAAATAACAGACTGGGCTATCGAAAACGGTTAAGAATAAAAAAATATGCCAGTTACGCAACTCACGACTGATTGTATATTTAAAAAGATTATGGAAACCATAGATGGACGACTTCAGATATTCTGGAACCGTATCAGGCTTAGTTTTTGCCCAAAAGTTGCCGTTAGACACTCTTTCACTGCGAAGTGGAAGCTCTCCACCTAGCCTAATTACCACATTTTCTTGACTTATACTCCATATTAGCTTCCGAAAACTGGCCCTCATTGAGAATAATACTGTGTGTTCTGATTTAAAAAGAGTGTGGGTCTGACATTCAGCATGCCCGTGCACTGCTCAAAAAATTATTTGTAACACTCCCAACACTCTCGTAGTCTGTGTTTTATTGTTCGGAAACCTCCCGCTCAGACGATATGAGGAGACATCGGTGTAATGGAGGTAAACGTATTCCAGGACCATTTGTGCATCGTACAGCCTGGAGACATGCAGCGTGGGTTAGTTCGTGATCAAATCGTCCTCGCATATTGGCATGAGAAGGTGCCCTTGTAATTGGTGTACACGACAGCGACGTCCTTCTAACATTCAACTGATATCGGAGGCATAAAACACTGAACGCCTTCCTCTGAGTGGTCGCCGGGGTCAACATCAGCTGACGACGGATATCTAAAAACTGTGGTTCGTAGGTATCCCAACTCAATGAAACCAAACTGCGCATTGTTCCTTCGAAGCCATAGAGATATGTTGACCGAAAGAGTAGACAGCCCTACCCACGTGGTAAATTTGACCCCACCCTTCCCACCCGTAGCTCAAAGGTGAGTGAAGGAAGTGGGCAAGGAAACACCTGGAACAGAAAGTGGACCAACTGCGATGGTTTTTCTTCACCGATGAGTCTTCTGATAATACAAACAATCCTGTTGGATGAACATCCGGAAATGAGCATTATACACTCCTGGAAATTGAAATAAGAACACCGTGAATTCATTGTCCCAGGAAGGGGAAACTTTATTGACACATTCCTCGGGTCAGATGCATCACATGATCACACTGACAGAACCACAGGCACATAGACACAGGCAACAGAGCATGTACAATGTCGGCACTAGTACAGTGTATATCCACCTTTCGCAGCAATGCAGGCTGCTATTCTCCCATGGAGACGATCGTAGAGATGCTGGATGTAGTCCTGTGGAACGGCTTGCCATGCCATTTCCACCTGGCGCCTCAGTTGGACCAGCGTTCGTGCTGGACGTGCAGACCGCGTGAGACGACGCTTCATCCAGTCCCAAACATGCTCAATGGGGGACAGATCCGGAGATCTTGCTGGCCAGGGTAGTTGACTTACACCTTCTAGAGCACGTTGGGTGGCACGGGATACATGCGGACGTGCATTGTCCTGTTGGAACAGCAAGTTCCCTTGCCGGTCTAGGAATGGTAGAACGATGGGTTCGATGACGGTTTGGATGTACCGTGCACTATTCAGTGTCCCCTCGACGATCACCAGTGGTGTACGGCCAGTGTAGGAGATCGCTCCCCACACCATGATGCCGGGTGTTGGCCCTGTGTGCCTCGGTCGTATGCAGTCCTGATTGTGGCGCTCACCTGCACGGCGCCAAACACGCATACGACCATCATTGGCACCAAGGCAGAAGCGACTCTCATCGCTGAAGACGACACGTCTCCATTCGTCCCTCCATTCACGCCTGTCGCGACACCACTGGAGGCGGGCTGCACGATGTTGGAGCGTGAGTGGAAGACGGCCTAACGGTGTGCGGGACCGTAGCCCAGCTTCATGGAGACGGTTGCGAATGGTCCTCGCCGATACCCCAGGAGCAACAGTGTCCCTAATTTGCTGGGAAGTGGCGGTGCGGTCCCCTACGGCACTGCGTAGGATCCTACGGTCTTGGCGTGCATCCGTGCGTCGCTGCGGTCCGGTCCCAGGTCGACGGGCACGTGCACCTTCCGCCGACCACTGGCGACAACATCGATGTACTGTGGAGACCTCACGCCCCACGTGTTGAGCAATTCGGCGGTACGTCCACCCGGCCTCCCGCATGCCCACTATACGCCCTCGCTCAAAGTCCGTCAACTGCACATACGGTTCACGTCCACGCTGTCGCGGCATGCTACCAGTGTTAAAGACTGCGATGGAGCTCCGTATGCCACGGCAAACTGGCTGACACTGACGGCGGCGGTGCACAAATGCTGCGCAGCTAGCGCCATTCGACGGCCAACACCGCGGTTCCTGGTGTGTCCGCTGTGCCGTGCGTGTGATCATTGCTTGTACAGCCCTCTCGCAGTGTCCGGAGCAAGTATGGTGCGTCTGACACACCGGTGTCAATGTGTTCTTTTTTCCATTTCCAGGAGTGTATTAGAGGTTGAAAATACCGCTACAGTTGTAAATTTTCTTTTACTTTCACGACCGGTTTCGGGTTCTTATCCTCAGGTGTCGCACTGAAAACAGCGAGAGGCGGGAGATAATTTTTACACTCTGCATTACACATAAAAAGCATAAAATTTCATAACAAAAGTTTTAAAAAACTTTTAAAAAACGTTTCGAAGCCGCCGGTCGGGCTAGGTGTTATGGAACCTATTTTAATGCGAAAGTGACACGAGATAGTACTACGGATGACTGCCAGCGTAGGGAAATATGCAAATAAAACCAGGACACTTACATTGTGCTGTGGCACCCTTGCGCCACGGTGGACGTGTACTAGGCGCGGTTTGCTACCTATGAGCGCAGAACAAGGAGTAGTGGATGTGAACGAGGAAGCAAATTGGTAAACCAGAGTGGCATAAGTGCTGCAACCTATTGACGTAGAGAAGTACACGGCTGTTCACAATTTGAAATAGTGGTTTACATTTAAAATGAAGAAAAATAAAAAATACATAAAAAATATATGAAATAAGTTAAGTGCATTATACGTAGTAAAGGAGTGTATTGAACAGGTCGGTGCAGACTTGACTTATTTTGTGTATTTTTCATGTAATTTTTTATTGTTCTTCCTTTTAAATGTAAACCACCAACTCAATTTGTGAACGGCCGGGTTAGTGTGCCCGCGTTCTTCTCTACGTCAATAGATGGCAGCACTTTTGCCACTCTGGTTTACCAATTTACTTCCTCGTTCGCATCCGCTACTCCCTGTTCTGCTCTCATAGATAGCAAACAGCGCCTAGTACACGTCTACCGCGGCGCAAGGGGGCCACATCAAAGTGTAAGTGTCCTGCTATTATTTATATGTTTCCCTACCCAGGCAGTCGTCCGTAGTACTGTCTGGTGTCACTTTCTCATAGACATAGGTTCCACAGCGCCCAGCCTGACCGGCGGATTCGAAACATTTTTTAAAAGTCGTTAAAAATGTTTTAAGAAATTTTATGTTTTTTATATGTGTTGCGGAGTGTAAAAATTATTTCCCGCCTCTTGGTACTGTCAGTGCGACACCTGAGGATGGGCTTATTGGAACCCGAAACCGGTCGTGGTACTAAAAGAAAATTTGCAATTAAAGCGGTGTTTTCAACTTCTGATAACAGTCGTGGAAGGGTGTGGAGGCCTCCAGCTGCTCGTTTAAGGCGTGCGATGTTGATGTGGGTCCCTCTTGTATACTGGATTGTATGGCGTACACAGGAGCAGACATAGACTTAGGTCACAACTAAGTAATGATGAAGATTGGAGTGATTTTTAAGGGAGTACTCAGGAAGAATCATTGCACAAAGAAGTTGGACATGGAAGTACTAGGGAGTGCAGAAATACGCTTGAAGTTCTCTGAGGCTAAAGATACACGAAATGAATCTCTAAAGAGGATAATCGCAGAAATTGGAAAAAAAATCAAGGTACAAGGAAGCTAACTGCGATGAACACATGGGTACAAGAAGAAATACTACGGTTGATGGATGAAAGAAGGAAGTGAAAAATGCTCCGGGAAATTCAGGAATACAAAAATACAGAACACTTAGGAATGGAAGCTAAAGCTAAATGCCTCCATGAGACATGTGAAGAAATCGACTAAGAAATAGTTGTCGGGGGTACTAATTCAGCATACAGAGAAGTTAAAAGAACCTCTGATGAAGTTCTACTGTTAAGTGCAGAGGAGAGAGCAAATAGGTGGAAATAAGTATGTGGAAGGACCTTTCTGATGACGTGCTGGTAGTAGAAACAGGATTCGACAGGAAAGAATAGGGGATTTAGTATTACGAATGGCGTTCAATAAGTAATCCAAAAATTTACTTCATTAGCTAATTTTGGTTGGAAAAAGGCAGAACTTGTCGTGCGACATTGCTGAGTATTCTCGCTTCAGCCTCTATACTTTCATGAAATTCCGATAGGTGGCGGGGCTGTACCTAATCTTCAAAATGGCGTCTGAACGGACAAGCGCTTCAAGCAGAGAGCTGTCACTAACTTTCTTGTGACGGAAAAACAACGCATCATATATATTCATAGGTGCTTGCATAATGCCTACAGAAACCTGGCACTGAAAAAGTGCACGATGAGTCATCATCAGACTTCATTGGACTGTTCTTTCTCATCCACCCTGCAGCCGGGATCTCGCACCTTCCGACCTCCATCTGTGTGGCACAATGAATGATGCTTTCGCAGGTAGCAGTACGCCAGTAACTGGCAACACGACGTTGGCTGCAATGTCGGTCAATAGAGTGGTACAACTCGGGCATACAGGCCATCTGAGTAAGCCGTCGCACTGAACGGATATGAAGTTTTTGTATGTTCATCCTTTTGACTGGAGGTCTGAGCGACCACGGCCGTTTAGTATTGTAAGAAAATGATACGCCTACAGCCGTCCTTATGATATTATTTATTGTGTAGCTACCAGTTTCGAGACTTCAATGCACCATCTTCAGGCTGTAGTTGATGCTGAAGGGGCTATAACGATCCATATACATGGTGCATAAGTGTCCAACGTAACTGGTTTACGCAGACTATTTGTAACTGTGACGTCGTCCCTCCAACTGACAGTTGATGGTTGGAGATACGACGTCACAGTTACAGTCTGCGTAAACCAGTTATGTTGACCACTAATGCATCGTATACATGGATCGTGATAACCCCTTCAGGATCAACTACGACCAGAAAATGGCGCACTGAAACGTTGAAACGGGTAGCTACACAATAAACAAGATCATAAGGACGGCTGTAGACGTTTCATTTTATTACGAACAAAGATTTTGTTGAAAACCAGGATATCGTAGCCAAAAGAGGAGTGAATAATATGGTGTGCTGGAATCCTGTATAAAGCCACCTGCTTTCAGAAAAAAGAAAGATGTTGCATTTATCATCGAACTCTCTCCGAATTAAAGCTTATAAAGTGCTGCCACCTGTTAATAACGTAATGATAGCTATTAAAAATGAGCACAATTATTGAAACAACCGGTTGTCTCTAAGAGCTAAGACGTAAACAAGGAACAAAACGTTACAGGGCCACATGCTTCATTAAGCAAATAAAACCGTTTGACGACTCCATGCTCAAAAATGAGATGGAATGCGTTAGCAGTCTATTGCAGACTTTGGATGACGCTGTCCACGACTTAACGTGAAACAGAGTACGAAGCCGATGTCTCGGCATGTGGTGATTGTACAAACTCTGAAAGCGGGTGATTGCGAAGGCGAAGCACAGCACTGAGGAAAGACTTTTAGATGCCACGGCCAACAGAACGACATCTTGGATTTCTACACAGGCGTGTAGTCAGTGCTCGACCTCCACCGATCAAGTTGGAGCTATTTTCCGTTGACAACAAGCAACAGACTCGTTTTTGGGGACAATTAGAATTCTCTGTCGATGCAGACCCTAACTCGTCAGTTATCAACAAACACGTTTTTCTTCGAGACTGCGTGGAGCAGGAAACCAAGTGTTTGATGCAAGGCATTTCTGCAACTGTAGCTGCTTACGAACAAATCAAGCAAATTTTGCGAGCGCGTTTTGGTGATAGAAATAGAATTACCCTGGCGCATATTGACTGTCTGACTCTAATATCTGGCTGCTCTGAATTATTAACTTTTCAGTGACTAGAGGAGATAGAAGAGGCTAATAGTTGAGTTTTAATTCCACAGATTTTTCGCCCTAGCCCAGAATTTAAATCAGCGTTCCGCGACTAAGGTAAAAATAAGGCATAAGGGATAGATAAAACTGCTTCAGAATTTCTGAAATAACTGTCGGAAGAAGCAACAAAACGACTGTCGCAATGAGTCTGGCGAAAGCTATCACACTTTCAGAAAAGCATCATATGTACATCTCCGACGACAGCAGGGCCCGACAACGCGAGAACTACCTCACTGTCAGTTTAACCGATCATGCATCCACGTTGCCGACGAAAATAGTATGCAGATGACTGGAAAAGAAAACTGAATATCTCTTAGCCGACAATTAGTTCCGCTTTACGATAGGTAAAGGCACCAGAGAGGGAGTTTTGACGTTGCGGTTGATAATGGAAGCAAGACTAATGAGAAAATCAAGCGACTTTCATGAGATTTGCCGCAAAAACCGTTCGGCAATGTCAAATGGCGCAGAAAAATATGGTTAAGCTGTAGCAAAAGACGGGTAATATACAAGAAGCAAGAGGGAATAGTTAGAATGGAATACTATGGACGATCTACCAAAAAGAGTCTAAGACAGGAATGTAGTCCTTCACCTGCACTGTTCAACTTACACATCGAAGAAGCAAAGACGCATATAAAAGAAAGGTTCAAGAGTTAGCGTAAAATTAAAAAAGAGGGCGTCAGTCATAAAAAGTCGCTGATAACATTGGCATTCTAGTGAATGTGAACAAGAATGACAGGATCCATTAATTGAATGAACAGTCTAACGATACAGAATATGGCTGGAGAGTAAACAGAAGAAAGACAAAACTAATGAGAAGTAGCGGCAATGAAAACGAGAAACCTAACAACATAATAGGAGATCACGAAGGAGACCAAGTTAAGGCATTCTGCTACGTAAGTGGCTAAATAATCCAATACGAACGAACGAAGGAAGACATAAAAAGCGGCCTAGCACTGGCGAAAAGTGCATTCCTGGCCAAGGGAAGTCTACTAGTATCAGACATAGGCCTTAATTTGAGGAAGAAATTTCCGAGAATGTTCCTTTGGATCACAGCATTGTGTGTTAGTGAAACATGGTATGCGAGAAAACGGAAACAGAAGAGAATCGAAACGTTAGAGATGTGTTGCTACAGACGAATGTTGAAAATTAGGTGGACTGATAAGGTAAGTAGTGTGGACGTTCTCCGCAGAATCTACGAGTAAATGAATACATGGAAAACATCGACAAAAAGAAGGAACAAGATGATAGGACGTCTGTTACGACAACGGGGAATAACTTGCATGGCACCTGAGGGAGCTGTAGCGGGTAAAAGCTAAATACATCCAGCAGATAATTTAGGACATAAGCTGCAATATTCGTGGCAGGTCGCATCAAACCATTTATAAGGCACAAGCCTCTTTTCGTGAACACCTTTATGGAGATTTCAGAAATCATCCATATAGAAAAAACACAATTTGAAATGTATGGGACCATCTGTAACTTGCAGGTACCCTCGTCACACAGTTGAGTGTCACCGTCCGAGAAAATGGTCTACTTAAGTGTCCAAGCTCGTTACAATGTAAATAGGGAACTGTTTCCTGTATTATGCGGCCTCCTAATTTCTACCAGTACTATAAAACTCATCCTCCTTTTACTACTCGACATCAAGTAAGTCCAGCGTGAACTACGTGATTCTTGGAACCACATTGTCAGCTAACAGTTCTGTTTGTTGAGGAGCAGAGCGCCTGTAAACTTTCGTGTTCGTGGTGAAGAGAATTACTGTTGTAAGTGGCAATATTTTGTCGATATGTGTTAACGCAGAATATAAAGCAACCCAGGAGTGACTCAATAGCGCTGGATACTTGGCAGTAGCAGACAGAGCAGGCCAAGGCAGTCTATCACTGATAGTGTACTGGTTATTCTTAGTGTTTTACTACTCGTGTTAATACATATCGATAAAACGAATATCGTACTTGACTAAACTTGGAGCGCTCTATCGAGTGGGTACGTAACATTCCGATTTAGAAATAATTTTCTGATTGCAGCTACTCAATGAAAAAACAAAACTACAAAGATCTGCTGAAACACCAGAGAAAATGCATCTGATGACTGTCAGGAGAGATACCCCATGTTTCAGCAGATCTTTGCAGTTTCATTTCGTCATTCACTAACTATTGTCACCTAGAATAGCTCCGAAAGTATGACAGAAGCTGAAAAGTTTGTGGGACAAATGTCGCATGGGTTTTTGGTTGCTAGGTAGGGTCGCGTCAGAGATGTGAAAGTCAACTTTTTTTTTTTTAATGGGATGCTGTAGTCTGATACTTATTTTGTGATAGCGCCTATCGAGACGAATTCAATGATGTGTAACAGTAAGGTCTTTGAAGGTCAACGAAGGTCACAAAGGAGGCATGAAGGTCCATTTACAGAAGGTGTTGGAACTGATGACCATTGGTATCAATGCAGTGTTGCAATCCTCTTATTATGGATTGAGTGGTATTCCTCATCACATTAGCACTTGTCGAAGCACATGCTTTGGCAATTCTCTCTCGTATGTCGTGCAAATAGTAAATACTCGCCGAATAGGGCTATCCATCTAACGTGCCATTGACATGTAAACACCATTCGACGGTTTCGCAATGCAGCACTAATAGGAACGGTAAGACAAGTATCGTCGAATCAAGAGAATGTGAATGATGGATCCCTTTGAAGAATAAGTAGATATCCTCTCATTTACAGAGAATGCCAACGAAATTCAGTGAGAGCTAGGCACTTACACACTGAAGGATATCCTCAACGTACTTACTCTACACGTCGTACATTTAAATATGTGTATGATGAGCTGAGAACAACTGGATCTTTAACGAATCGGAAACATATCCGGAGAAGGAAAGTTACTGACAAGGAAACGGAAATTGGTACTCTTGGCACGGTGGTTCGACATCCTTGTGTTAGTTCCCGTCAAATCGCAAGGGAATCTCGCATGAGCCAGAGTAGTGTTGTTCGTGTTCTGCATCGCCATAAATATCAACGTTACCATATCAGTCTCACCAAGAATTATGCGTCGCATTGAATTCTGCTGATGGGCTCAACTTCAAAACCAGAGGGATGTAACATTTATTAATTTGATTTTATTTACCGACGAGGCTACATTCACAAACCATGGAAATGTAAATCTGCATAACATGCATTATTGGGTAAATGAAAATCCATGTTGGTTGCGGCAAGTTGTACACAAAAAACCATGATCGGTGAATGTATGGTGTGGGATTCTGGAGGACAGAATTAGAGGCCCCTATTTCATCGAAGGAAATCTTAATGGAACACCACAGTCCTGCAAGAAACATTCGGTCAGTTATTTAGGGACAAGGAACAAATGTGGTATCAACACGATCGGTGTCCGGCACATTTTTCGCTAATGGCTAGAAATGATTTGCAGAGAGCATTCCCAAATCGTTGTATTGGAGGCGGAGGAGATGTTCCATGGCCATCTCGTTCGCCAGACTTGACGCCTCTGGATTTTTCTTTTGGGGTTTCGTAAAAGACATTGTTTATAAAGACGTTCCAACTACACCTGAAGGTATGCGACAGAGGAGTGGCAGCATGTGCTTCGATAAGTGCCGATATGATAGCGGATACCACTCAGTCGATGCTAAGAAGATTGCAACACTGCATTGATACCAGTGGTCATTACTTCGCACACCTTCTGTAAATGGACGTTCGGGCCTCCTTTGTGACCTTCGTTGACCTTCAAAGACTTTACTGTTACACATCATTGGTTTCGTCTCGATAGCCGCTATCAGAAAATAAGTACCAAACTAGCTACCCATTTACTTCCCTCTTAAAAAAAAAACAAAGTTGAACTTCATATCTCTGACGCGACCCAACCTACCAACAAAAAAACTAACGTCATGTTAGTCATGGCCTCCATTATCCCATGCGACTTTTGTCACACTATATATATATATATATATATATATATATATATATATATATATATATATATATATATATATATATATATATATATATAGGGAGAGTCACCTAACATTACCGCTGGATATATTTCGTAAACCACATCAAACACTGACGAATCGATTCCACAGACCGAACGTGAGGAGAGGGGCTAGTGTAAGTGGTTAATACAAACCATAAAGAAATGCACGGAAGTATGTTTTTTAACACAAACCTACGTTTTTTTAAAAAAATTGAATCCCGTTAGTTTTGTTAGCACATCTGAACATATAAACAAATACGTAATCAGTGCCGTTTGTTGCATTGTAAAATGTTATACATCCGGAGATATTGTAACCTAAAGTTGATGCTTGAGTACCACTCCTCCGCTGTTCGATCGTGTGCATCGGAGAGCACCGAATTACGTAGGGATCCAAAGGGAACGGTGATGGACCTTAGGTACAGAAGAGACTGGAACAGCACATTACGTCCACATGCTAACACCTTTTTATTGGTCTTTTTCACTGACGCACATGTACATTACCATGAGGGGTGAGGTACACGTACACACGTGGTTTGCGTTTTCAATTACGGAGTGGAATAGAATGTGTCCCGACATATCAGGCCAATAGATGTTCAATGTGGTGGCCATCATTTGCTGCACACAACTGCAGTCTCTGGCGTAATGAATGTCGTACACGCCGCAGTACATCTGGTGTAATGTCACCGCGGGCTGCCACAATACGTTGTTTCATATCCTCTGGGGTTGTAGGCACATCACGGTACACATTCTCCTTTAACGTACCCCACAGAAAGAAGTCCAGAGGTGTAAGATCAGGAGAACGGGCTGGCCAATTTATGCGTCCTCCACATTCTATGAAACGCCCGTCGAACATCCTGTCAAGGGTCAGCCGAGTGTTAATTGCGGAATGTGCACGTGCACCATCATGCTGATACCACATACGTCGACGCGTTTCCAGTGGGACATTTTCGAGCAACATTGGCAGATCATTCGGTAGAAACGCGATGTATGTTGCAGCTGTTTGCAGCATGAAGTGAGGACCAATGAGGTGGTCGCCAATGATTCCGCACCATACATTTACAGTCCATGGTCGCTGTCGCTCTACCTGTCTGAGCCAGCGAGGATTGTCCACGGACCAGTAATGCATGTTCCGTAGATTCACTGCCCCGTGGTTTGTGAAACCCGCTTCATCGGCAAACAGGTAGAACTGCAACGCATTCTCTGTTAATGCCCACTGACAGAATTGCACTCGATGATTAAAGTCATCACCATGTAATTGCTGATGTAGCGACACATGAAACGGGTGAAAGCGGTGACGATGCAGTATGCGCATGACACTACTTTGACTCAGTCCACCGGCTCTCGCAATGTCCCGTGTACTCATGTGTGGGTTCATGGCAACAGCAGCTAACACACCAACTGCACCCGCTTCTCCTGTGACGGGCCTGTTACGGAGCCGTTTGCGTGCTACGACCATACCTGTAGCATACAGTTGGCGGTAGATGTTTTGCAATGTGCGGCACGTTGGATGCTCTCTGTCCGGGTACCGTTCTGCATACACCCTGCAGGCTTCAGCTGCATTTCGTTGACACTCGCCATAGATGAGTATCATCTCCGCCGTTTCAGAGTTCGAATACACCATGGTCACAGTTCCTACAACACTACACTATCACAGACGTCTGGTAACACGGTGTACTATAGTTGGTCTGCGTGCGGAGACGAATGCAGAATAACAATAGCAGCTAGCGCTACATGCGGACACTGCGACAGCTAGACCAAACCACAACAGTGCACTACAGCCACACTCGTAAACACAGTCGTCATCGTAAACATGTCCCTGCAGATGGTGCTCGCCGACCGTGGCCCGTGTTTGTTACAACACGCAACTGAACGTCGGAGGTTTCAAGCGTCAACTTTAGGTTACAATATCTCCGGATGTAATTAACATTTTACAATGCAACAAACTGCACTGATTACGTATTTGCTTATATGTTCAGATGTGCTAACAAAACTAACGTGATTCCATTAAAAAAACGTAGGTTTGTGTTAAAAAGCATACTTCCGTGCATTTTTGTATGGTTTGTATTAAACAATTACACTAGCCCCTCTGCTCACGTTTGGTCTGTGGAATCGGTTCGTCAGTATTTGATGTGGTTTACGAAATATATCCAGCGGTAACGTTAGGTGACTCACCCTGTATATATACATATTGTGGGCCAAAAGTCGCAGGGGACAACGGAGGCCATGACTAATATGACGTTAGTTTTTTTACTAAAATGTAAACTTTCACGGCCGGAAATATCATGTCCATTATAATTATCCGGGCTGTTATGCAGTGGTCGGTTGATGAATTCTGTGGTGATTTAGTATCAGACGCCTCTACGGGGAGGAGATGTCAAGAGAAGTGCGACGCCTGGAAGGACTCCAGAAGAAGAGAGTGCAGCTTTTGTGTTCCCTCACATTCCTGTCTCGTTTCAGAGCCGTCGGCGTTATACCGAAGTTTCTGAAGATAAAGCAACTGTTCTATTCGGGAAAGGCACAACGCATTTTCAAACGGAATGAGGAGGCCTTACTACGAGAGCGCATTCAGCAGACCCGACGGGACTTGGCAAGCACAAACTGTAAGTTAATGTCTCTCCATATTACGATCAGTAATAAACTGTGCAGCGGTGACTGGGATAAAATTGATAGGCTACTGCATGATACCATGAGGAAGCGTATGTTGACGACGTCTAGTAGACAGAAGAAGAAGTTTGATAATTTGCTACCTACTCAGACTGTTCCGCATTTAGACGTTTCCCGGACCGTTATCAATTTGTCCAAACGTTCGTTATTTGACGATGAGACATCTGTGCTTGCCAAGGGAGGAAATTTTGCTGTTAGTCCGCGTTTTGTGCCCACGGAAGAAATTATAGCCAATGTAGAAGCAGGAATTCGCAGTGTAGATTCTGTAACAGCTGAAGAAATCCGTATAGAAACAGTGAGAATATTAGCCAATGCAAAACCGCCGAAAAGTAATATAACTGTGGGTGAGAGAAGAGCTTTAAGACTCCTGAATGACGACGATAGTATTTTGGTTCTCCCAGCTGACAAAGGAAGTGCAACGGTGGTTATGGATGTGGCCGACTATCAGAGAAAGATTACGGATCTACTGGATCCGCAAGCATATAGGAAGCTGAATAAGGACCCCACTAACAACGTTCTCAGAACTGTGTCGCGGTTAATAAAAAAGTCCTCCATTGAAGAGAGTGTACAGAAAGGTCTCTGCAATTCGGTTGCGCTACCACCGAGGCTTTATGGATTGCCCAAAATTCATAAAGAAAATGTTCCGTTGAGACCGATACTAAGTGCCATTGGTTCGCCCACCTACTCGTTAGCCAAGTTTTTGACTACGCTGTTAAAACCACATGTGGGCTGTTCGGACTCTTATATAAAGAATTCGACACATTTCATCAGCAGATTGAATGGCATAGTGGTCCAGCCGGAGGACATATTGGTCAGCTTCGATGTGGTATCGCTGTTTACCATGGTTCCACTTAATGATGTATTGGAACAGCTGGATCGAATTTTTCCTGCCGATATTTTAGAGCTGTTTAAGTGTTGTCTGACGGCCACATACTTCAAGTGGAATGAACAGTTTTATGAGCAAACGGATGGCGTGGCTATGGGAAGCCCCCTAAGTCCCCTAATTGCAAACTTCTTTATGGAGAAATTCGAAGAACAGGCCTTAGGTACTGCCAGCAAGAAACCAAATGTATGGTTCCGATACGTGGATGACACGTTTGTGTTGTGGAGACATGGTAGGGAGGAACTAAGCCGGTTCCAAGAACATCTGAACAGTATAAACTCAAGAATTCAGTTTACAATGGAGGAGGAGGTAGACGGCAAACTACATTTTCTCGATGTGCTTGTGTTTAGAAACGAAAAAGGTAGTTTGGGCCACTCCGTGTACCGCAAACCCACGCACACGGACCGTTATTTGCACCGGGATTCGAACCACCACCCACAACAGAAGTGGGGTGTTATCAAGACGTTAGCGGACAGAGCTAGAAATATTTGTGAACCTGAGTTGCTCGACGCTGAGATGGAACGTCTCCACAATGCACTAACGAAGAACGGATATTCGTCCGCCGAAATAAAACGTGCGTTGAGGCAGCCTCGCAGAAATCATACTGACGTACAGGCTACTGCAAAATCTAAGGTTTTACTGCCGTTTGTTAAAAATGTAACGGAAAGAATAGGGAGGATCTTGACGAAGTGGAATATTACCGTAATTTACAAGCCCACCAGGAAGATACAGGAATACCTTAGGCCTGCCAAGGACGCTCGCAAACCATTGGAAAAATCTGTAGTGTATAGGATCCCATGCAGCTGTGGTGATGTTTATGTGGGTACCACTAAAAGAACTGTTTCTAAACGTTTGGAAGAGCACAAGGGAAATTGTAGAAGAGGAGAAACGGAACGATCAGCTGTTGCGGAGCATGCTCTCCAGCCAAGGAACCACAATATTCGTTTCGAGGAGACGCAAGTATTAGCGGCCACGAACGGATATTACGAAAGGCTCTACAGGGAGGCAATCGAAATCGCTAAACACCCAAATAATTTCAACCGAAAGGAGGAGGGCGTCAAATTAAACGGTATATGGATGCCGGTGCTGAAGAAGATGTGTACCACTCGTCCAATATTGGGTGATGGCAACGGCGATCGACGGCGACGGACAGCGGCCAATTGTGCTGACGTTTTCAAAACACGTGACGTCACGCCGCGGCGCGGGGGCGCGCGGACACGGAATTTAGCGGCAGTCAGTAGCGAGCCAGTGTGTGTGTTGGACCTTCCATCAAGCTACGGACCCCCTTGAAGATGTCTCCCGCAGTCGGAGACGAAACGTTAAAAGGGAATCACCACAGAATTCATCAACCGACCAAGGCATAACAGCCCGGATAATTATAATGGACATGTTAGTTTTTTTGTTGCTAGGTTGGGTGATCAAAAAATCAGTATAAATTTGAAAACTTAATAAACCACGGAATAATGTAGATAGAGAGGTAAAAATTGACACACATGTTTGGAATGACATGGAGTTTTAATAGAACCACCTCATATTGCTAGACGCGTGAAAGATCTCTTGTGCGGGTCGTTTGGTGGTGATCGTGTTCTCAGCCGCCACTTTCGTCATGCTTAGCCTCCCATGTCCCCAGACCTCAGTCCGTGCGATTATTGGCTTTGGGGTTACCTGAAGTCGCAAGTGTATCGTGATCGACCGACATCTCTAGGGATGCTGAAAGACAACATCCGACGCCAATGCCTTACCACAACTACGGAGATGCTTTACAGTGCTGTTCAAAACATTATTCCTCGACTACAGCTATTGTTGAGGAATGATGGTGGACATATTGAGCATTTCCTGTAAAGAATATCATCTTTGCTTTGTCTTACTTTGTTATGCTAACTATTGCTATTCTGATAAGATGGAGCGCCATCTGTCGGACATTTTTTGAACTTTTTTATTTTTTTGGTTCTAATAAAACCCTATGTCATTCCAAGTATGTGTGTCAATTTGTACCTCTCTGTCTACATTATTCCGTAATTTATTCAGTTTTCAAATTTATACTAACTTTTTGATCACCCTATGTATATATATGGATTTCAAGTGGTTTAGATCTTCTTGTGTAGTTTATTTTTTGTAGCAGGTATCAGATGTAATAATTTTTCAGCTCTCAATAAGCACAGAATGAGATCCATCGGGAAAGAAATGAGCGCTCTTCGTACTATAAGGGAAATAGAAACAACATTTCTTTCATCAGTAAGATCGATAGTAGTGCTGCGTCAGATGGTGGGGCTCTTCTGCGACGTATTGATTCAGAATAACCGTAACTGAGTTTGCCGCAGCCTACGCAGAACTGCGACCGCAGTCCGCACTTTACTGGCAGATTGCGCCGCCAGGACCAGAAAGCCAATTCGCAGTATCGGCGGCGACGTCGCCGCCAGCTCATTAACCCGGCGCCGCAACCAATCTGACACTTGTTTGTTGGCTCGCGAAATCAGCTCCGGAAATGAGGAACCTCGGAGGGCGATCGTTTCTGCGCTGTCGCAGAGGTTTACTGTGCCCTGTTACCTGCGCACGCACCTCTAAACCCCGCCAGTTTTTTTAGAGCCACATGATAATTTTGCGGCAGAATCCATACGGATTGGCAGCCCTGGCAATTTTGTTACTGGACCAGTTGTAGCCTCATTCTGAAAATGCTTTTAATAAATCTTTACTGTAGGGGATATGACCGAATTTATGATGTGCTTTCTATACAAGTCAGAAACCAGTAATCCCTGATTCATTACCTCTTACCTATTTCGACGGAAATAGAAAGTGCTACATAGTGAAATACTGTGTAATTGTTCATCATACAAACTGTATTAATTGTGCACACTGGTCGGCTCAGTACACTCCTCAAGGAGTTTATGATGCTAACTGCTGTGTGGTTCGTGCAATTTTGTACACTCATTTAAAGTGTACGACCAATATCATTTATGTTAGAGAAGGACACTGCATTGTAGACCGTTAAACAGACAATGCAAATAGTATTTACATGCCTAGGCAGAGGCTGCTACAGTAATAAGTAAGTCTTTTTCTGTTCGGGAAACACAACGGTTGTGCCAGTGCGGGACTGGGAAACACGGCGACATAGGGAGGTTTACGTCCTGAAAGCTTTCTCGGATAGCAGAAGTAGATAAGGCAACCTGTTCGCGTACAGAAGGAAATCCGGTTTCAGTCGTGGTCCGCTAGAAATTTTCATATTTTCCTAATGAACTGTACAGTTGGAGTCTCATCGTATCCGCAATCGCGGATACGTTTTTGCGTTATTTTTAATTCGTGCCAAATACTGTTCGTCACTTGTCCTCCCTTCAACAATTACCACAACATATCCTATACCTCTCCGTTTCGCAACTACAGGAAATTTCGAAGTGTCCATCTCGTGATTCACTGTTTCCTGTGATCTTTCTCCAGGTCTTCTAAGGCCTAGATCCGACTGCTACAAACAAAAGACACACTCATCGCTGAACACCAGAGAATGCCAGTCAATGTCGCAGTTCACTCTTGCTCTACACCAGAAAAATCCCGGTTGCCTGTGGGACAGAGACCATGTGCAGCCACTTATGGACTTCACGTTCCCAAACAAAGATGAAATTGTCAATGGGTCACAGTTGGATAAGGTTCTGGGCAATTGGAGCGAATGTTTTGGCCACTCAGATCGCCAGACGTGTATCCCATCGAAGATTTATGGGACCCAGTCGAGAGGTCAGTAGGTGCACAAAATCCTGCATCGGCAACATTATGGACGGCTATAGAGGCGCCATGGCTCAATATTTCTACAGGGTCTTCCAACCACTTGTTGAGTCCATTCCACGTCGAGTTCTGCACTACACCGGGTAAAAGGAGGTCCGACGCTGTATTAGAAGGTATTCTATGACTTTGACACCTCAAGGCAGTTTAGTTACCCACTAGGTATTATTCGAAAACGAGAAAACAAATCGCTTCATTGTCCTGTATTTCCAGCGTGAACTGTATGTTTTTATAGAACCTGTTGCAGTCGTAGTGAAACTTACATAATTCTATTCTACACGCATTAATACGACGAACATGTTTTCAGACTTATTCTGGTTTCACATTATTCCCGTAGCGTTTCCTTCTTTTAAAATCACAGTATCCTTATTGTTCTTGAGTCTGTTTGGGACCTGTCTATTTCAAACTTTTAACATTGTAATATCAAAAATTTTGCTGTCGTACAGCCGACGTAGTTCGCTGTGTTTTCCGCACTTCAGAAGCGGCCACATTTTTTTGTCTTCCAACTAAGCTAATTCGGCTTGCTTACCACTAGCAAATCAGCTCGCGCAATCGTTTATCATTCCCATAATCGTTCTCCTTGGTATTTCAGGTACCGGTAGCGCAAATAAAATAAGCAGCCTCCTGAAGATTAGAAAACTGCTAGTACATGCTACGGTTGATTCTAAGTTGTGGATACGTTGTTTACTAGCAATTAAAGCTATTAACATCCTCTTAGCCTTCTGGTTATTACTCTCTTTCGTAGACCTTTTGACTGCCTGACAATTAAAGGTAACTAACTACCTATGTTACAGGTACACTCAAATACACTGATAGATATTAAAACTGAAACGCCAAACAGAACTACAAATAACGAAATTTTACCTATTTTGCATACAAAGTTCATTAAGTGTAGGAAGAATACATGGTTACATTTTGATAACATTTTTGCACATGAGTCCGAAGTCTCTATACGTATTTCAAAGAAAAAAATATCCGTTAAGGGATGAAAAGTTCCCAGATTCATTTACTTCTGAGAAGTTTCGCTTTTTAGTCAGTGTCAAGCACACTATTAACATACTAAAACACAGAGAGAGACTGAATTTTAATGTACATGTCGCATATATAGTATTGAATATTCTCTATACGATCGACGTCACTGAACACATAGTGTTCAGTTAACCGCGGACACCACAAGATCCAGAAGAAGACCCCAGAAAAGGGGTCGAAACGTCCACCGCGTGGGACATATATGGCGCAGCCTAACAACCCAGAAGGCTTTACTTCAGTCATGAAACTTTTCTCGAGGTTTGTGCTCATGCAGACTGAAGTAGAAGACAGCTGCCCCGTACTATAGTAAAGATATTGCCGAAGACTTTATTTTCTGCATGTCTATATCGATAATATATGCCTCACAGCTGGCATTAATTAGACACTGATCTCAGAACGAGATTAATCATATGCTCCATTTTTACAATACCATACTCGTAACACTGTATTACATACATAAGGAGTCCAAAATTCATATATAAAACTGCATTCGTAACATCGCTTTTGCATGATTACGTAAATTACATACCTCTGGAAAACCGTTGAGCGTAATTCTATGCTGCAAAACATGAAAGCACGCCATATACAGCTGAAGAAGAGAAATTGAGTAAATGCAAAAGGAGTAACCATTACCACAGCCAAATTCCCGAAATACAACACGCTTAACATTCCAGAATGGTAGGAGACGAGATACTGGCAGAAGTAAAGCTGTGAGACCGGGCGTGAGTCGTGTTTCGGTAGTTCAGATGGTAGAGCACTTGCCCGCGAAAGGCAAAGGTCCCGAGTTCGAGTCTCGGTCGGGCACACAGTTTTAATCTGCCAGGAAGTTTCACGCTTAACATTGATTGCAAAGCCATAGCTAAGCAAACCTAATATGTAACAAGAACGTGTATCTAGTACGCACAGTAAAAAGTATAAAATCGATACATATAACCTTAAAAGTGTCATAAATGTTCTCGTTGTCGCAGCTGAAGTCGGCTCATACTCCCATACAAGTTTTTTAGTTCTCTCCTGCATTTCAGATACTGGACCACAGTTCAGGTGTGGAAATGCTTTTATGGCTTAGCAGGCCAATCCTGGCATGAAGCACGAGACTACTCTGATTACATGTAATGGTGAGTGGAGTGTGCTGCTGGGCCTGACGACGTTTTCATCTCTGACACTTTTCATTTTCCGATGTTACTGCTCAAAATTTAAGACATCAGTTGACATAGTTGTGCGCCAGATGTTATGATGTTCTGCTGTGGAACATTAATAACCCGGATCAATGATCAGGATCTTTAGGCTCTTCTTGAACTGGTCCCTATAGCGGTTTAGAGAAACAATATGGAGGCCTTCTAGCGGTGCTCACTTCACTATACAAAAACTGTCGAGGAAGTTTGCTGTTTCTCAACCGCTGGGCATGCCGAGTCCATCGTGGCTTCTGTACTGTACGTCTTTTCCTTCTCAAGGACGGTAGTGTTTGATGCGAAATCATCTCGTTTGATCTTCCTAATGTATCTATGTTGTACAATTACATAAAATGGATGTATGAAAAAAAAATCATTAAGCGAAGGTTTATGTTACAAAACGTGAAAGGCCAGAATCGTGCTAGAGTGCGTTGAAGGGCGTGATACTGAATTCAGGCGTGATAGCGAATTCACATCAACAATTTGAGTATCGCTGATTTTTGCCTGAAATCTCCACTTTATTATTATTTCTAAAGTAACAGTGCCTTTAGCACGAAACTACCGATCCTGTTGCAAAACAGGGACATCTGACGGTACAGTGAGGCACTTCTATAAATGTAGTGCATTGTGGCAGTCGCTTACGTTTGACAGTGAAAGTAAATATGTAAATATGTCTAAAATAAATTGGAGAAAATTTGAGTTAGTAGTACGAGTTTCATGAGTGACTCTGGAGTAAAGCCACTGATTCATTATACAGTTTGATACAACTTTTTTAAAATTTTAAGCCCATTTTTCTTCTTATTTAGGACTACAATTTGATTTAAATACTGTTAATTTCATGGAAGTTTAGGGATGTGGGATTACGTCCAGAAAAACTTCAGATTTACTCTTAAATATATCAGATGAAATGACAAGTTATAGGGAATCTAACGTCCTGGTGTTTCCAAGGTGAAACCAACTCCTTTAAACAATCGATCGTTTACTTTTTGCCAATTTCTTCTTATGTCCATTGCTTACTATGATAACAAGGGTTAATTTTGTGAAAATGTTAAAAATTATATTTTAAAGCGAACACACAACTTTACCATAGTTGGACGTAGATATGCAAGAGGGAATCAACAACCATTTTTTCAAGTTTCCACTTCTCTCTTGAAGACTGTGCTCAATATGTGTAGCATGTCATGCGAAATAGAACTAACTCCATTCCATAATTTGCTGTTATCGAGAAGGGTCTGGACCAACTACTAGTTGCTGTATCCATGTCGTACATGTCGCAGTGACTTGCAATATTGAGCGAAAATCACATAATAATGCTGAAGACTTCTCTGCAGGAACGTGGCACTCTAAAAACGATTCCCCTAAAATTTCTTATTTCCATTCGTTCATACTCATCGAATGACAGGGATTTCAGTGATATAGAAAGCGTACTAAAAATGCAGCAAATGCTGTATATCCCAGAAGATTCCATCACTATCATGCTACAAACCAGAAGAAAAACACGCTCTTCAAATACATAGGATGCCAAAGAACTACTTTTGCAATACTTCACCGTTAGAAGAAAGAGCTTGTCATACATAACAACAGAGTTAATTGGCTAGAACGTCGTCAAGTAAGAATAACCAAGCACAAACATTATTCAATAAAAGAACTTCGAAGAGAACTTCGTTGAAGTGAGTATTCAGAGATGTACTATAGACCACCCAAAGTCTTCGCCATACTTAACAGCATTCTTTATACCTTTATTGCCAAATGGTAAAACAGTATCTCTGCCAAAATTAGAAGGCATAAATCGATAATGCATCTCATTCCAGGGGATGCCAGTGTTATAGAAATTTAACTTCACACTCTGGTATTGTGGACGAAGATGGCATTGATGGAACATCTGATTCCACTTCGAGTAGTTTCAATTATGTCAGTGTGTAAAAGAGTCATTGGGCATGTTATGTTACTGTTGTGGGCTTCAGTTTAGAGACTGGTTTGACGCAGCTCTTCATGCTACTGTATCCTGCGCGAACCTCTACATCTCCGAGTAATTACTACAACCAACATTCTTATGAATATGCTTACTGTATTCATCTCTTGGTCTTTTTCCGCGATTTTTACCCTCCACGTTTCCCTCCAATACTAATTCCTGATCCCTTGATGCCTCAAAACGTGTCCTACCAACCGATCCCTTCGTACAGTCAAGTTGTGCCACCAATTCCCCTTGTCCCTATTTCTGTTCAGAACTTTCTCATTAGTTACATGATCTACCCACTTCCTCTTCAGCATTCTTCTATACCAACACATTTCAAAAGCTTCTATTCTCTTCTTGTACAAACTATTTATCGCCCCTGTTTCTCTTCCATACATGGCTACAGTCTATACAAATATTTTCAAAAAAGACTTCGTGACACTTAAATCTGTACTCGATGTTAACATATTTATCTTCTTCAGAAACGCTTTCCTTGCCATCGCCAGTCTACATTTTATATCCTCTCTACTTTGACCGTCATCTATGATTTTGCTTCCCAAATAGCAAAACTCATCTACCACACACCATTTCATAATCTAATTCCCTCAGCATTGCCTGATTTCATTCGAGTGCATTCCATTATCCTCATTTTGCTTTTGTTGATTTTCATCTTATATCCTCCTTTGAAGACACTGTCCATTCCGTTCAACTGCTCTTCCAATTCCTTTTCTGTCTCTTTCAGAATTACAATGTCATCAGAACACCTCAAGGTTTTTTATTTCTTCGTCCTGGATGTTAATTACTACTCCAAATTTTTCTTTTGATTCCTTTACTGCTTGTTCAGTACACAGATTGAATAACATCAGGGATAGGCTACAACCCTATCTCACTCCAGTCTCAACCACTGGTTCCCTTTCTTGCCCCTCGAGTCTTAAACTGCCATCTGGTTTCTGCACGAAGCGTGAATAGCCTTTTCGCTCCCTGCATTTTACCCCAGCCACCTTCAGAATTTGAAAGATGGTCTTCCAGTTAACATTTTCAAAAGCTTTCTTTACGTCTACAAACGCTAGAATTGTAGGATTGCATTTCCTTAACCTATCTTCTAAGATAAATCTTAGGGTTAGTACTGTCCCGCATGTCCTTAATTTCTGTGGAATCCTAACTGATCATTCCCTCGGTCGCTTTCTACCAGGTTTCCATTCGTCTGTAAAGAATTCGTGTTAGTGTTTTGCAAATCGTGACTTATTAAATATAATTAACAATGTAATAATAACGTTACGCTAAATGTTGAAGTACCTACTTTCATAAAATAAAGTAGTACTGAATTTGAAATAATGTTTCAACGTGTTTGTATTTACTTCCTCATTTTGCTACTCTTACATTGACGTTGTCTGTAAGAAATTGAACAAACATGAATTCTGAATTGAAATCTTTTAGTTATGTAAGTGTTGCTCATTTTACAATTTTCCAAATGCAAACCATAGGAATAAAATCCCGGTGTTAAATATTAAGATAAGCTATATGGAACCAACTCCAATTTTGGTCCCCTATACTTGGCGGGTCAATAAATGTTGAGATCTATAGTGTTAATCTGATAGAGAATTAGAAAATGATTGTAATGTGACAATTGTTTTTGGGATACCGTCAAATTTGAATTTTATTTGTAATGTTGTGCTAAAACAGGTTTAGTGCAAAATTTAAATTTTTGATATGGTTCCGTATTGCCTAACTGCTTACTTTCTGCCAGTTTTTTTCTTGTATTCGTTGCTTACTATGATGTTGTTGTTGTTGTTGTTGTGGTCTTCAGTCCAAAGTCTGGTTTGATGCAGCTCTCCATGCTACTCTATCCTGTGCAAGCTTCTTCATCTCCCAGTACCTACTGCAACCTACATCCTTCTGAATCTGCTTGGTGTATTCATCTCTTGGTCTCCCACTACGATTTTTACCCTCTACGCTGCCCTCCAATACTAAATTGGTGATCCCTTGATGCCTCAGAACATGTCCTACCAACCGATCCCTTCTTCTAGTCACGTTGTGCCACAAACTTCTCTTCTCCCCAGTCCTATTCAACACCTCCTCATTAGTTATGTGATCTACCCATCTAATCTTCAGCATTCTTCTGTAGCACCACATTTCGAAAGCTTCTATTCTCTTTTTGTCTAAACTATTTATCGTCCATGTTTCACTTCCATACATGGCTACACTCCACACAAATACTTTCAGAAACGACACCCTGACACTTAAATCTATACTCGAAGTTAACAAATTTCTCTTCTTCAGAAACGCTTTCCTTCCCATTGCAAGTCTACATTTTATATCCTCTCTACTTCGACCATCATGAGTTATTTTGCTCCCCAAATATCAAAACTCCTTTACTACTTTAAGTGTCTCATTTCCTAATCTAATTCCCTCAGCATCACCCTACTTAATTCGACTACATTCCACTATCCCCATTTTGCTTTTGTTGATGTTGATCTTATATCCTCCTTTCAAGACACTATCCATTCCGTTCAACTGCTCTTCCAAGTCCTTTGCTGACAGAATTACAATGTCATCGGTGAACCTCAAAGTTTTTATTTCTTGTCCCTGGATTTTAATACCTACTCCAAATTTTTCTTGTTTCCTTCACTGCTTGCTCAATATACAGACTGAATAACAATGATGAACTTACTATGATACTAACACATAATTATGTGACACGGTTTAATGCTATATTTTTCCATATTGGTGGGATTCAGAGGTTAATGTCTTGTCCAGAAAATACACATAAGTTGAGCCCTAAGGAACACACCTCGGACACTATCGGGCACCATCTCTGACCCACGAACCACCGACCCATAATTTACGGGAATTACGTCATCTGTACGTAGACATCTGACTCCACATACTTTCGGGTACCTACCAAGTGCTTGTGGAATCTGTGCCACGAGAAAAAATGAGCTCTATTGGTTTCCACAGGTGAGCCAACACGTATTTCAGCAGGTGGTGATAATGTATGGCCACATGGCTGTATGTCTGTCCTCACGGGCGATAGTTGGGCCTATTGGGATCCGTGAATACTGTCCTTCTGAACATATCGATCCGTATTCGCATGATAGCCGTGATATCTGTCCAACGTTGGACGATATACCGAAATCTCGATAAGTCCTGCCGATGTCGAATTCTGACATTTGGTTGAAGAAGTTTCTTTTCTTTACCCGGGGCATAACGTGACTTCCCAAAACCAATATTAAAATTCAGTTCCGGATTTATACACCTGCTGCTTGACACTAGGAGAGCCATGGATTATGGTCTACTTAGAAGGATCAACCCGTCACTCTGGCAACGCAGTTTAATGTGCGTTTTTTCAAAGAGAGAAAAAATTTGGATATACACCAATTTATTTCCTACTATATATACAGTTTACCAGAATATAATTTTACTTTTTTCTGAAGTATTACATGTTACAATGTACATTTTATACTTAATAATTAAGCCAAATAAACATGATAAGAAAATGTGAAATCGATAATCCCCGTAGGAAGAATGTGTTTACCATAAAATTTTGAATAACACGAATATTGTAGAAGAAACATTCATAACCATGATATCGCTCATTAAAATCCACCTGCTGCATTCTGACGCCTAACACATGAGTATTAAGCATTGCCTAAACGTGATCCACAAAAGTACTTGCTGCACTCTGTACATAAATGCTTGCTCCGTTTCGTCCCTCTACATCTTCCAGATCTTGCGGATGTTGCTATGCTGTGATACTGTATCATGAAATGTACGTTATTCTCCCGTGACCTTATATGCCGAAGCCAAGTCGTCTGCCAACTCGTATATAAACTGACGTCTCCTTACTTTTTCACATGTTACTTTCTTACATTGATGCATTAATAGCAGCCTGGCCCATATATTGAAAAAGACAGGCACGGAACATCTGTGACATCCATACTTCACAGTTGTCAAGACGATCCATTTGGTTGAGGACGCTGTACTTGCTGTTATTGTAGAATGACACTGACTGTGGTGGATTTGTAGGGTGTCGTTCATTGATAGTAACTGTGTCATGCACTGACGTCAAATGAAGCGCATTTTTGTGTTTTCTCCCCCTGATAGCATGTCATAGTCATATTACCTCCCTTATAAAGTGTAGTTGTCTGCCAAGTGCTACAACATATTTTACTGACTAAAGGGTCTCCCGTCTAGATTTTTTCACAGTGCCTACAACACTTGTAAAGTTATGTTTCAAACTTTCTCAAAGGCATTTAGTTTTAAACATTTTTCCTGCGGAAACAAAGGCCTGTATAAGACACGTTACATCATGCTCTTCAAGAGCTGTGGGACACTGCTTAACTTTCCTTAGGTAAGAAAAACCGTTCACCTGATACCTAAAATTTTTATCAACTGTAGACCAAATACTGAATGAATATTCATATACTGAATGAATTCGTCTGACATTGAAATTAAATATTTTAAAATTTATTCATCAAACAGACCACGTCTTGGGAACGCCATTAGGAAGCAAGTGGAATTTGGTCTATACGAACTGTGCCACATGAGCAATGAAGCTTCCTTCCTCATCGACAAAGGGTCTGCTGTATGCCATAAGGCAATATTGAAAGCTAACAATAATACACACATCAAAAAAAGTTTTGCATCATCCCGGTTCCAAGAACTTCTGAAGATAGACCCTGAAGAGAGACGTTGACTGTGGATATTGTATCACAGGCACAGTCCCTTTGACTTACCAGATATGTCACTAAACCCGCCCAAAGGTGGAAACAACCATGCATGAGCAGCGCCTATTAGACGGAGGGCGTCCGACAGTCGACCAGTTGCCGTCATTCCACAAAGAAGGAGGTACAAGGCTCGTGTTGTCTGTAGTTCAACCATGCCTAGACGGTCAATACCGCGGTTCGATCGAGTCCGCATAGTTATTTTGTGCCATGAAGGGCTCTCAATAAGGGAAGTGACCAGGTGTCTCAGAGTGAAACAAAGCGATGTTGTTCGGTCATGGCGGAAATACAGAGAGACACGAAATGTCGATGACATGCCTCGCTCAGGCCTCCCAAGGGCTACTACTGCAGTGGATGACCGTTACCTACGGGTTATGGGTCGGAGGAACTCTAACAGTAACGTTACAATGTTGAATAATACTTTTCGCGCAGCCACAGGCAGTCATGTTACGACTTAAACTAAGCGCAGTAGGTTGCATATGCGCAACTTCATTCCCGACGTCCATGGCGAAGTCTATCTTTGCAACTACGACACCATGCAGTGCGGTGTAGATGGGCCCAACAATAATCCGAATGGACCGCTCAGGATTGGCATCACGTTTCCTTCACCGATGAGTGTCGTATACACCTTCAACCAGACAATCGTCGGAGACGTGCTTCGAGGCAACCCGGTCAGGCTGAATGCCGTATACACACTGTCCAGCGAGTGCAGCAAGGTGGAGATTCCCTGCTGTTTTGGGGTGGCATTATGTAGGGCCTACGAACGCCGCTAGTGGTCATGGAAGGCGCCATAAGAGCTGTACGATACCTGAATGCCATTCACCGACTGATAGTGCAACCATATCGGCAGCATGCTGGCGAGGCTTTAGCCTTCATGGACGACAGTTCGCGCACCCATCGTGCACATCTTGTGAATGATTTCCTTCAGGTTAACGACATCGCTCGACCAGAGTAGCCAGCATGTTCTCCAGACATGAACCCTATCAAACATGCCTGGGATAAATTGAAAAGGGCTGTTTATCGGCGACGTGGGCCACCAACAACTCTGAGGGATCTACGCCGAACAGCTGTTGAGGGGTCGGACAATCTAGACCAACAATGGCTTGATAAACTTGTTAATAGTATGCCACGACGGATGCAGGGATGCAGCAATGCAAGAGGACGTGCTACTGGGTATTGGAGGTATCGGCGTGTACAACAATCTGGACCACCCCTTCTGAATGTCTCGCTGTATGGTGGTACAACATGCAATGCGTGGTTTTCATGAGCAATAAAAATGTCGGAAATGATGTTTATGTTGATCTCTAATCCAGTTTTCTGTACAGGTTCCGGAACTCTCGGAACCGCGGTGACGCAAAACTTTTTTCGATGTGTGTAGTTGTGAACAGCTCTGAAGCTGTTGTTAACAATTATCTATCAGTCAAAATGCCCGAAGGCGGTCTTTTTAGTAGAAGTTCATTGTGCCGCTTGGTAGAAAGTTCCTACATGCTTCATATTTTGCAGACGTGTACCTCACTATGTTTGTTAAAAGTCGCAGAATATACCATTTACCAGAAATAAGTCTCCTACAATAAAAATGCAATCAAAATAACTGGTGCTGTCCTTCTAGTGATGAAGTGTCCCTAAATACCGATGTATACGGCACTTTTGCAACCCTCCCGACAGCCGAGAGCGTTAATGCGCCATTACAAGGAAACCAGGAGGTGAGTGGATCGAGTTAACGTCGTGGGTTAACGACTAAGGCTGGTGAGCTAGCTAGGCTGCTTGTGGTTTTTAGGCTGTGCCCCACATCCAGCTACTTAAATATCATGTTGATACACATTTCTGCCTTAGATACATACTATGCAAACATTTAGAATCACACTAAACCATGTGATTTTGTATAGACAGAGACAGGTAGAGTACACATGTTTCGTCCAGTGAGAGTTCTGACATCAGCTGCGGCATTTAGACAGCAAATGCCACTAACACTGCTACAACCGATACACAGGGTCTTCCAGTAGTCTTTCGCTGATAACAAACATACATATCGCAGAAAATATGACACGTATCTTTTATCTGGAAGTGCATGTTCCGTATTCAAGTTGCTTTGTACACACGGATAATAAATTCCGACGTGTGCTCCTTCGTTGTCCGAAGGAAATCTAGGAAACATTCCGATTCCACCTATGTGTTGTTGAACATTTCGTGAGGAATAGATGCTATGACGTCACTTATTCTGCACCGTAGATGTCGTTCACTGGTGATTAATAAACTTGGTCCATGACATTACCCCAAAGGAAGAAATCCAGTGATGTTACGTTCGGTAATCGCAGTGGTCAGCTGATGGAGCCACTTGGTCCGATTCATCTTCCTGAAAATGTTGTATCCCAATAGACTCGAACGTTTGACTGTCCACGAGGTGGCGCACCGTATTGTTGGAAAATAAGTCAGAATATCCTGATAATGTGCCTCTACAAATAACTGCAATATATAGTGATAAGTACTGGCTGGAGAGAAAAGGTCCCCATGATTTTCTTGTATATAAGACCGCACCATACTGTAAAAGCTGCATGCCCTAGGGAAAAATTACGGCTGTAGTTTCCCCTTGCTTTCAGCCGTTCGCAGTGCCAGCACAGCAAGGCCAGAACAGTCAATCAACCAGATTGTTGCCCCTGCAACTACTGGAAAGGCTGCTGCCCCTATTCAGGAACCACACGTTTGTCTTGCCTCTCAACAGATACCCATCCGTTGTGGTTGCACCTACAGTACAGCTATCTGTATCGTTGAGGCACGCAAGCCTCCCCACCAAAGGAAAGGTCCATGGTTCTGTATATTGAAGCAGTAAAGGAAACAAAAGAATAATTTGGAGCAGGAATTAAAATCCATGCAGAAGAAATAAAAGTTTTGAGGTTCGCCGATGACATTGTAATTCTGTCAGAGACAGCAAAGGAACTGGAAGAGCAGCTGAACGTAGTAGACACTGTCTTGAAAGGAGGATATAAGATGACCATCAACAAAAGCAAAACGAAGATAGTGGTATGTAGTCGAATTAAATCGGGTGATGCTGAGGATATTAGATTAGGAAATGTGACGCTTAGATTGTCAATGCAATGGAAGCGTTTCTGAAGGAAAGAAATTTGATGTTAACAAGTATAGATTTAAGCATCAGGAAGTCTTTTCTGAAATTATTTGTTTGGAGTGTAGCCATATATGGAAGTGAAACGTGGACCATAAATAGTTTACACACAACGAGAATAGAAGTTTCGAAATGTGGTGCTACAGAATAATGTTGAAGATTAGATGGGTAGATGACATAACTAATGAGGAGGTATTGAATAGAATTGGGTAAAAGAGGAATTTGTGGCACAATTTGACTAGAAGAAGGGATCGGTTGGTAGGACATATCCTGAGGCATCAAGGGATCACCAATTTAGTATTGGAGGGCAGTGCTGAGGGTAAAAATCGTAGAGGGACACCAATAGATGAATACACTAAACAGATTCAAAAGGATGTAGGTTGCATTAGATACTGGGAGATGAAGAAGCTTGCACAGGATAGAGTAGCATGGAGAGCTGCATCAAACCAGTCTCTGGGCTGAACATCACAACAACAACAACAACAAGACCGCACCATACGTTTAGCTTAAGGGTGCGTCTGACAGTCTCAAACACAGCGTGGTAATTCTCAGACCACCAAATCCTAGGATTGTTTAGGTTGACAACACCGTTAAAATGAAATGTGGCTCGTTTGAGAAAAGGACACATTTCAGACAGGGACCATCTTCCTCAGTCTTAGCGACAGAAAAGTCATAACGAGCACAGTAGGAGAGACTGCACAATCTGGACTTTGTATCGCGGGAAAGGAAGTGGATGCAGGATGCGGTGCACTGATGGCTTCGGAATCAGCAACTCAGGTGATACTTTGGCGACTGACTTAGTGAGACCTCTCTCACTGAATGTTAGCGCACTAGGTCCAGGCCTGCCTCTTACTAGGGAGATTACAGACGCACCCTATTTCCCTAAACATGGTAGACCACATCTTGATGCTTTTAACAACTGGTGGCTATGATACGCCGTCTGGAATTTTCTCTGGACGGTTTTAGGTGACTGTGTCTTGAGTTACCGAGAACACATTGGGCTTTCTTCTGGTTTGGTAGATGTTCTTTGCAAATGGCGTACGATTCCGCTGTTGTAACGTCACTGGGCCCTGTAACAGAAAGAGGAATGGCAACTATATACACTACTGGCCATTAAAAATACTGCACCAAGAAAGAATGCAGATTCATTGGACAAATATACTATATTGGAAGTGACATGTGGTCACATTTTCACACAGTTTGCGTGCATAGATCCTGAGAAATCAGTACCCAGAAGAAACACATCTGGCCGTAATAACGGCATTGATACGCCTGGGCATTGAGCAAACAGAGCTTAGATGGCGTGTACAGGTACAGCTGCCCATGCAACTTCAACTGGATACCACCGTTCATCAAGAGTAGTGACTGGCGTATTGTGACGAGCCAGTTGGTTGGTCGCCATTGACCAGACGTTTTCAGTTGGTGAGAGATCTTGAGAATGTGCTTGCCAGGGCAGCAGTCGAACATTTTCTGTATCCAGAAAGGCCCCACAGGATCTGCAACATGCGGTCGTGCATTATTCTGCTGAAATGTAGGGTTTCAAATGGTTCAAATGGATCTGAGCACTATGGGACTCAAGTGCTGTGGTCATCAGTCCCCTAGAACTTAGAACTACTTAAACCTATCTAACCTAAGGACATCACATACACCCATGCCCGAGGCAGGATTCGAACCTGCGACCGTAGCAACAGCGCGGCTCCGGACTGGAGCGCCTAGAACCGCACGGACACCGCGGTCGGCAAATGTATGGTTTCGCAGGGATCGAATGAAGGGTAGAGCCACTGGTCGCAACACATCTGAAATGCAACGTCCACTGTTCAAAGTGCCGTCAATGCGAACAAGAGGTGACCGAGACGTGTAATCAATGGCACCCCATACCATCAGGCCGGGTAATACGCCACTATGGCGATGACGAATACACGCTTCCAATGTGCGTTCACCGCGATATCGCCAAACATGGTTGCGACCATCTTGATGCTGCAAACAGAACGACGTTTTGCCATTCGTGCACCCAGGTTCGTCGTTGAGTACACCTTCGCAGGCGCTCCTGTCTGTGATGCAGCGTCAAGGGTAACCGCACCCATGGCCTCCGAGCTGATAGTCCATACTGCTGCAAACGTTGTCGAACTGTTCGTGCAGATGGTTGTTGTCTTGCAAACGTCCCCATCAGTTAACTCAGGGATCGAGACGTGGCTGCACGATCCGTTGCAGCCACGTGGATAAGATGCCTGTTATCTCGACTGCTAGTGATACGAGGCCGTTGGGATCCAGCATGGCGTTCCGTATTACCCTCCTGCACCCACCGATTCCATATTCTGCAAACAGTCATTGGATCTTGACCAACGCGAGCAGCAATGTCGCTATACGATAAACCGCAATCGCGATGGGCTACAATCCGACCTTTATGAACGTCTGAAACGTGATGGTATGCATGTCTCCTCCTTACGCGAGGCATCACAACATCGTTTCAAAAAGCAACGCCGGTCAACTGCTGTTCGAGTATGAGAAATCGGTTGGACACATTCCTCATGTCAGCACGTTGTAGGTGTCGCCACCGGCGCCAACCTTGTGTGAATGCTCTGAGAAGCTTATCATTTGCATATCACAGCATCTTCTTCCTGTCGGTTAAATTTCTTGTCTGTAGCACGTTATCTTCGCAATTTTAATGGCCAGTAGTGTATGTACACAGAAACCTGAATAGGTTACATGCTATTCAAGATAAAAAGTGTGTCATATTTTATGTCTTATGAAAGTTTGTAAACACTCCTGAGATGCCCAGGGTACCATTCACGACCCAGTAGAGAAACGGGACATTGATAAAGGAAAAGATCACACTTTTCTTACTTACTTTCTTAAATTGGGCTCAAATGCTAATCATTTGAATATCCAATTATATACATCTGATGCCTGTTTGACGTTTGTTTCATGTCGCTCTCACGATGTTGCAAGTTTATTAGCTGCTGTGGAGTGTGTTGCTGTGGCGTCTGACGCGTTAAAATGCTGAATACCATCCAGATGGATGTTTCGTGCTTGAAGCCCTTTCACGCTGGCCCGCTTAGCTTCTGATGCGGCACAAAAACAAATAGGACGGTTAGTCACTCCCGGGGCGGCCTGAAGAGGCGCCGACCTATTTGAGCGCGGCTGGGGGCTCGGTCATTAGCGGAAGCCTTGTTATCGCGGCCGGCCTACCTCCGCGCCTGAGTTATGGCGACCCGTGTTCTCCGCTTACCCGGCCGGCGCGGCGTGCCAGAATGGACACGCGAGCCTTCCATTTGGCCCGGCCCTCCTGCCGGATGCTCCGGCCGTGGTCTGCTTTCCGTGTGCGTGACGCCTCAACCAGGGGGCCGCCGTGATACGCTCACTCTGAACAGCGCAACAAGGCTGCTCTCATGTTCGGTGGCTCTCAGGAATACGGAACTGTAGTCTTACTCGTCGCGGTATTCTATTGTATGTATTCAAATTACATGGACCGTATTTTCTCTAATAAAGGGTTTCCTAAACAGAACGTTTCCAGCCTCACTTCTTGTCTTCTTCCCGTCGCCAGCAACCACTGCCGCACCGCTAAACCTACTGGTATGTTGAAGAGAATCTTTCGAGTTGAATGCTCATAGTCCTTGGAGCTTTCTCATTCCTGACATCCCTTTCAGAGAAGCATTTAAAGTCTTTTGAGAGGCTCCTGATTCCGCTTTCTTTACGACTGCAAATTTCAGCAGAACCATGAGTCCTTGTGAAGATGAAACTTCCTGGCAAATCAAAACTGTGTACCAGACCGAGACTTGAACTCGGGACCCTTACCTTTCGCGAGCAAGTGCTCTATCTGTAAGCTCTTGCTCGCGGAAGGCAAATGTTCCGAGTTCTATTCTCGGTCGGGAACACAGTTTTAATTTGCCTAGAAGTTACATATCAGCACACACTCCGATACAGAGTGAAAATTTCATTCTTCTATTTCTAAAGATGACCAGCACAACTCTGGACGAAACGTCATGAATAAAATAATTTCATGGACCATATAACCCGATTATTCACCAGCACCCGAAACAGCTGGTCCTCGCTATATCACCAAGATAGCAATTCCGATATCACAGGAGAGCAGATAGTGTACGAAATAAACTCCTGCCCCGACCTAGAAATCTATACATGGATCTGTATCTTTAAAGTCAATGATCCCTTCTGTATCCTCAGAGTGTTCATAGAATAACCCACGAATCACCCAACATATCCTAAGCAGAGCATTTATTCACCTACAACGCCACATCCGAAACCCAGACTAACCATGTCTCTGCCCCTTCCATGTACTCCGCTGAACGCACCAACAAAAAACGCTATAGATGATTACCTGTCATCATCAGAAGTCCTACCATCTCCATAGGCACTCTACCAGTCTGAAATACCCTGCTACATGTCACACGTACAATGAATCCATTCGCACATGTTTCCAAAAGAGCTAAGCCAAACATTCCCAACAAAACAACAACAAAAACACTGTAATCCGACTATTCCACAGCCCAGTCTCCAACTATTTCGTCCGTCAGCCTTCCATACCTGACGACAGTCCAGACAGCAAGTATGCATAACAACAGCTCGCGACACCTGAGTATGATGATTAAGTCGGTCGTGGAAACATTGCACATAAAATGGAATCAACAACTCATTTCTACACCCGAAAGTACGCTGTTGAACTTGGAGTTATTTGCCAACTCTCTACAGACTGCAAATAGTTTTCGTCATATACCACACGGATTGCTGTATACCATGTCACCTGACACGGAATATTTCCGAAGTAAAAATGTTGGACCAAATAAATTAACTGAAAAGGATGTTAATACTGAAGAAGGGATCTAAGTGACTGCGATTTTATCTTTAACATTTGGGACCGATGACCGTAGTAGTCTGGTCCCTTTAATCCCACAAACCAACCAACCTTTAACATTTAATGGATGCTGTAAATTAGATCTTGCAAATACATGACATGTCAAGTAGGACAAGTCATCACACGTAGTAATTAAAGAAAATATTGTTGTTATACTACTGGATCAATTAAAACAATCGTCAATTACTAACAAAAATTATACAAAGAGGATAATTCCTGTGAGTGGTAACGGGGGCATCATCGCCATCATCACGATCATCATCATTATCATCATCTCCTTCACTTAATGGAGTACGCTGCGCAGCTGTTTCTGGAAATCATTTTCTCCTCTGACGTCCAACACTTTGCTGTCCAATGGGCTTGTAGTTCATGACGTTCCTATACAAACCATCCTGCTGAATTCTTTTCCCAAATGATTACACAAGTTTGATTAATAATTTTCAATTCTGATTAGACAAATCGCAATTCAGAGCCATTGTCTTAATTTCGTGTTTTCTGTTCTGCCCAGTAGTCTGCAGTTTTCAACTACCCTAAGAAATTTCATCTTAGCTGATGTAATTTTCTTTCTGTTTGTTTATGAGTTTACTCACATCTCACTTCCTTATAATGATAGCGAGACCACCATTGTTTTATAAAGATTCAGTTTAGTTTCTTTTCTGATTTTCTGTTTCAGAATTCTTTGAATTGCTTCACATATATGATAAATTTTTAAAATTTTGTTTCTGTATCGCGATCTGTTGTTGAAAATATTCCATATACAAGATGGTTAAAGGTTCCAACGTTTTGCCATTTATCTCAGTTTTAGACCTAATCGTGTTTCTCCTCGAAAACCCCATTACTTTTGACTTATGTGGAGCTACTGTCAGTCCATATTATTCTTTTTTTTATTTCTTAATGTGTATAGCCCCCTTTGTAAATTACCTCCCGTCTGTTGCACAACAGCAACATCGTTTATATTTAAAGTGTTACTTTATCTATATTGCGGGGAGAGCATTACACCGCACTTAAAAAAAAAATTGTTTCCATCACACTATGACCTCGTCCACACACGTAGTAAAAGTTGTTGGGGAGGGACAGCAACCTTGTCTTTTTTAATTTTTACAGCTGCTGTTAGTTGAATGCCTGTGTCAATAAATACACTAATATTTAAATGTATAAATGTAGCTCCATCTTATGGCTGGAGTGTGGGGCTATGGCTGGTCAAATTACAATAGTACAGTACCAATCACCGTTAACTAGGTTTTATTTTTGGGCTACCAGATTGGACATTACATTATGTCATCTTCAGACCTGCTTAAATTGAGTAACCTTCGTATTACAAAATATAACAGCACTTTTAACTGGTCTCGTGCAGATCATTTCACATGGGCACGCATGCTCATTGGACAGCTGTCACCAACTGTGAGTTGCCCGTGTGAAATAATCTTCATGAGACCAGTTAAATGTGCTGCTATATTTTCTAACACGAAGGTTATTCAATTTAAGCAGGTCTGAAGATGACATATTGTGTTGTCGAAACTGGTAACCTAAAAATAAAACCTATATAACGGCGATTGGTATTGTATTATGGGAATATTCTGATGTAGCCTTCAGGTCGCTTTCACTCTCATCAAACTTTCCCAGGGCATGTCTCTATTCAGGCTGTCAAATGCCTTTTGAAAACCGATAATTGCGTTGTCAGTTTACAAACTGAATTCCCTTCATTTCTCGATTATTTGTTTCTGAAAGGAAATGATATCTACTGTAGAGTTTCTCGGTCTAAACATCATCTGTTCTTAGCAGGTTGTATTGTCTGCTATGCCCTTAAGCATTCTACTGATTGTTCTGCAACATCACTATCCACAAAACTGTTGGCCCTATACTTTTGAGATTCATGTCTCTTGTCTTCCTTGTAAATTGGAATTTTGTTTACATATCCATGACCATATACCTGCTCCACACTCCTCCTCCATCGTTCCCGGTTGCGAGCCTCCTAGCACTACTCGCCCGCTCCTAGTCCCGTGTCCTCTGTGTCCTTGTCGACATTGTCCTTCCATCTTGTCTACGGTCGTCCCCGGTACCTCCTTCCAGCTACAGCTCCCAGAAACACATCATGGGGTAACCTCATTTCATTCATCCTTGCTACCTGTCCAACCCAGGTCAACCTTCTTCTTCTTATTCTTTTTATAATGTCAGGCTGTGCGTAAAGCTCTTTTAATTCTTGTTTTTTTTTCGAATTCTCCATTCTCCTGTTTGTGAATCTATCACAGGACCATATATTTTTTGGAGGATTTTTCGTTCGAAAACAAGTAGTTTCTCTTCATCTGTTCTTCTAAAGGTGAGGCTTTCACAACTGTACAGAACTACTGGCATAATCATACTTTGGTACAGCCTGATCTTAAAACATTTTGACAGGGACCATATCTTCAGCACATCCTGAAGGGTGAACATCACTGAACATCAACTGAACTGTTGCCTCCGACAATTCTTGCATTTATTTCAATTTCACAGTGGTTCTGATCAGTGCAGAGACTACCAAGGTATTTGAAAGTATTTGACCTTTTGAATCGAAGACTGTCCACCGTGGGCGGGTCCCCATCTCTCGCTGACTTGCTCAGGACCATGTATTCTGTTTTATCTTCACTGGCTTGCAGGCCTGCCTTATTGGCAATCCTGCAGTACGAGCCTGCCATTCTTCTGAACTCTTCTCTACTACCGCTGATTACGATTGTGTCATCCGCGTATGCCAGTCGAGTCACTGACATGTTGTCTAGGGGTATTCCAATGGGTTCAGTTTTCATAAATTCATGGTCTATTTTTTCTAGCACAAGGTTGAATAATATAGGGCAGACGACGTCTCCCTGTCTGAAGGCTGGTTCGAACTTAGAACTGTTCTGGTAGACCGGGACTTGTCTGCACTTCACAGAGTGTTTGTTCTAGACTCATTCCCACCAGGCTTATTGATTTAGATTAAAACTGAAATTCCATTAGTATTCGGATTATAGAACCCCTGTGCACGCTGTCATAGGCTTTTTTGAAGTCAATGAAGAGCATGTGCATGTCTGTATTATATTCCCAGCATTTCTCCGTTGTTTGACTTAAGGTAAATAGGTGGTCCACTGTTGATCTGTTGCGTCTAAACCCACACTGGTAGTCTCCTACAGCTTCTTCAGCAAGCGGTAGTATCATATTTAGGAGGCATAGAGATAGTACTTTGTAGCTGACATCTAGCAGAGATATTCCCTTATAGCTGTCACATACCAGCAGGTCATTCTTTTTCAGTAATGGACAGATGACGTCCATTTTCCAATCTTCTGGGAGACTTTCTTGCTCCCAGACCTTCCGTAAGAGGCTTGTCAGGTCCTCCATTTCTTATGAGCTCTGCAACAATTTGGTCTTCTGCGACCGCTTTGTTGTTTTTTAATTTTTTGAGTGTTTGTGTAATTTCATATTCAGTGGGAGTAGTCACATCTGTGTCCACAGTTTGCGGACACACAGAAGGAAGACGTTCTGTGGGGTCTTCGCATTTTAGGAGCTGGGAGAAATATTCTGCCCAACATTGCGCAAAAGAAGAGCGGCGCGTTTCGTCACAGGGTTATTTGGTAAGCGTGATAGCGTTACGGAGATGTTTAGCAAACTCAAGTGGCAGATTCTGCAAGAAAGGCGCTCTGCATCGCGGTGTAGCTTGCTGTCCAGGTTTCGAGAGGGTGCGTTTCTGGATGAGGTATCGAATATATTGCTTTCCCCTACTTACACCTCTTGAGGAGATCACAAATGTAAAATTAGAGAGATTCGAGCGCGCACTGAGGCTTTCCGGCAGTCGTTCTTCCAGCGAACCTTACGCGACTGGAACTGGAAAGAGAAGTAATGACAGTGGCACGTGAAGTGCCCTCCACCACACACCGTTGGGTAGCGTGCGGAGTATAAATGTAGATGTAGATGTAGATCTCTTTCCCGTTCACTAGTATTCTTCCCTTTTCATCTTTAATCAAATGTTTGTTCTTTACATACCTTTTGGCACACTTCTTCACGTTTTGATACATTTGTGTAGTCCTGTGGTGAGTGAGATCCTCCTCCGCCTCGTTCAGTATGTCGTTGTAATATTTCCTTTTTTCCTGTCTAAGAACTGTTGATGTTTCTTTCCTTATTCGAGTAACGCTTTGTTTTAGTTGTATATTGTTCATGTTTTCTAACCACTCCTTTCTAGGTATCCTTCTTCCCTCAACTTTTCTCTCGCATATCTAGTTGAACCATACTTAGTTAGGTTTCTTCCATTTTCCCAAAATTTTTGCGGCGCCTTCATTCACGGTGGTTATGTCCGAAAGAGATGTTGTCTATTTAGTGAGGTTCTTCCTCGGAATTCTTATTTTCGTACAAATTAAATGTGTCGCAAAATGAGTATACATTCAGCTTACAATTGTTCAACACGTTTTTCACTCACTCTTCCTCGGCCCATACTCACCCCTTTGCGCACAGTTATGCAAAAAAAAAAAAAAAAAATAAAAAATAAAAAAAAAAAATAAAAAAGCTGCTTAAGCTAATCTTTCATTTCAAGTTAATTGTAATAAATGCTAGAAAGCCTTAAAACTAGTATATTTGTTTTGAAAAGCCATGTATTCCCATAGTACGATGCAGATGAAGAGCTCTCAACAAATTTCAGTGATGATCAAATGAATCGCGAGACTGAAGATGTACCAATGTCTGAATCGGAACGCCTAAAGGAGGAAAGAATGCACTGTGGGACCAATAAGAGGCAAGTCGAAATGCGGGAAAAGAGACGTCAAGTGTAATTTTGACTCAAAATGCAGAAATTTCACAAGATCAGGATCAAAAAGTATAGATACAGAAACTAAAAAAAAATATGATCACAAAAGACAATTATGACCTATTAAATAGATTATATTTTCAGTTTAATATATACTGACGTTACCACACTGCACTTTAGTGAAAGAAATATGAGTTTATCGAGTATTGGACCAGATTTGCGGCTGGATTCAAAACTTCTTTCCGGACAGAACTCAACAACTTTTCTTAACGGCTCAAAATTAACAGATGTAAGGGTAACTTCCCTGGTACATTACGGAAGAGTGATAGGACCGTTATTGTTTACAATGTATGTGAATGATCTAGTATAAAGCGTCGAATGATCTTTAAGTCTGTTCGCAGATGATACGGTTGTCTACAAGAAAGTAACAAAGCTAAAGACAGTTACGGAATGACCTGCATAGGATTGATGAATGATGCAGGCTCTGGCAATTAACCCTGAACCTAAATGAAGGTAACATTTTGTACATATGTAGGAAAAGAAAGCCACTGCTGTACAACTACACTATTGATGAGAAATAACAGGAAACAGTGTTTACTGTAAAGTATTTAGAAGTTACTATCCAGAGGGACCTCAAATGGAATGACCTCATATAACAAATAGTAGGAAAAGCAGATACTAGACTGAGATTCACAGTAATAAACGTAAGGAAACGTAACTCATCTACGAAGTTAGTGGCTCACAAGGCGCTTGTTCGATAAATTTCTGAGTGTTGTTCATCAACGTGGAAACCTTACCATATTGGATTGGTAAAAGATATGGAGAAGATCCAATGAAAAGTGACGCTTTTACTCAAGGGATCATTTAGCTGGCGCGAGAGTGTTACTGAGATGCTCAACAAACCCCATTGTCGGTCGTTACGAGACAGGCGTTGTGCGTCACGGAAAGGTATACTACTGAAATTTCGAGACAGCACTTTCCACAAAGAGACATACATGCACTACTGGCCATTAACATTGCTACACAACGAAGATGACGTGCTACTGAGGCGAAATTTAACCGACAGGAAGAAGATTCTGTGATGTGCACATGATTAGCTTTTCAGAGCATTCACAGAAGGTGGCGACACCTACAACGTGCTGACATGAGGAATGTGTCCAACCGATTTCTCATACACAAACTGCAGTTGAGCGGCGTTGCCTCTTGAAACGATGTTGTGATGCCTCGCGTAAGGAGGAGACATGCATACCATCACGTTTCAGACTTTGATAAAGGTCGGATTGTAGCCCATCGCGATTGCGGTTTATCGTATAGCGACATTGCTGCTCGCGTTGGTCAGGATCCAATGACTGTTTGCAGAATATGGAATCGGTGGGTGCAGGAGGGTAATACGGAACGCCATGCTGGATCCCAACGGCCTCGTATCACTAGTAGTCGAGATAACAGGCATCTTATCCACGTGGCTGCAACGGATCGTGCAGCCACGTCTCGATCCCTGAGTCAACAGATGGGGACGTTTGCAAGACAACAACCATCTGCACGAAAAGTTCGGCAACGTTTGCAGCAGTATGGACTATCAGCTCGGAGGCCATGGTTGCTGTTACCCTTGACGCTGCATCACAGACAGGAGCATCTGCGATGGTGTACTTAACGACGAACCTGAGTGCACGAAAGGCAAAACATTTTTTTCGGATGAATCCAGGTTCTGTTTACAGCATCATGGTGGTCGTATCCGTGTTTGGCGACATCGCGGTGAACGCACATTGGAAGCGTGTATTCGTCATCGCCATACTGGCGTATCACCCGGCGTGATGGTATAGGGTGCCATTGGTTACACGTCTCGGTCACCTCTTGTTCGCATTGACGGCACTTCGAACAGTGGACGTTACATTTCAGATTTGTTACGACCCGTGGCTCTATCCTTCATTCGATCCCTGCGAAACCCTACATTTCAGCAGGATAATGCACGACCGCGTGTTGTAGGTCATGTACGGTCCTTTCTGGATACAAATGTTCGACTGCTGCCCTGGCCAGCGCATCTCTAGATCTCTCATTAATTGAAAACGTCTGATCAATGGTGGCTCGTCACAATACGCTAGTCACTACTCTTGATGGACTGTGGTATCGTGTTGAAGCTGCGTGGGCAGCCGTTATTACGGCCAGAGGAGGTTGTTCTGGGTACTGATTTCTCAGGATCTATGCACCCAAATTGCGTGAAAATGTAATCACATGTGAGTTCTAGTATAATATATTTGTCCAATGAATACCCGTTTATCACCTGCATTTCTTCTTGGTGTAGCAATTTTATGGCCATTGGTGTATTACTTACACCCACATACAGCTCACATAAGGATCATGAAGAGGAAATTCGAGAAGTTAAAGCAAATACAAACGCTTACTGACATTCATTCCTCTCAGTCGCCATTCGCCAATGGGGCAGGCTAGATGCTACCAGTTAGTTATACCACAAATACCCTCCACCACATACCATTAGGAGGATTGTGAAGTGTGATGTAGGCAGATGTAGATGTACGATAAGGAATATCAACAAGAAATGAGATGGAAAGTTTTTGTTTCAAACAAGAAACAAGAGTTTCAGTTCCTCGGGTGATGAAGTGATAGGATTTAGTCACAAACGAGAATTCTTTGGGTTTATAAACATGTTTAACTTTCATTTTTAGAACAAAGAGATATACGAAAAATTGTAAAGCGCACGACTGGAATCCGAAAACTCGCCGTTTCGATGCCTGGCCGCCTAACCTTCACCTCTCAATGATATCGAGATACGCCAGGAACGACTGAGATTCGGAACTAAACTTTAAGTCCCTGCAAGTCAGCGAAGTGTCATCCAGCTGAAAAACTTGCACCAGGCGGCTGGAAATACCACTTGAGAGACTTCCAGCAGCCAATCGAGCCATATGAATATTTTATTAGTACAGCCGAAAAATTTTGCAGTTCAGTCGGAGAAAGCAGGAAGACGAGTGTTTAACGTCCCGCCTACACTGGCTTCGTACTGGGCTCTGTACATCCAGCTGGTTCATTTACTGCGCTCTTTTATCGTGCTGTTGAAGTTTTCATTTTGAGCAGCGTTTTTGTAGGATCCGCCCTGCAAATTGAGAATGTTGTACCGCCTCGTTCGTTCGGAATACGGCCCCCGCAGCCGGCTGCGCTGGCGGGTGGAGCGGTGGTGGGGTGAGGTTAGGGGCGCAACGCAGCTCTGCGCAGCGCAGTGGAGGCCGGCGCGGTGCGGCGAGTGTTGCACGAGGGCCCTCGAGGCGGCACCGGTGCCGCTAATGAGGAACCCGACCCAGTCCAGCCACTGGCTGCCTTCCCAGACGTGTTGATCCGCACAGTGGTTCAAAAAGCGCCCACTTTATTTATGCTGCCCGTCGCCCGCTTCGTTTCGGTATTTTCTGTAAGCCTCCCGGTGCAAACACACCGGCTTTCACGCCGGCTAATGACTGCACAACGCGCCCCACTCTGTTCGGAATATCATCCTTTACAAAATTATGCTGCACAATATATGCTTCCGTCTCAAGTGGATGGATCTCTCAACACTTTTCAGCTCTTGGGTTGCTCGTTCAGTGTCCACCGAAAACAACGCAGCATTTACACTGAGAAATCAAAGCATTATAACCACTGCCCACCGCGGCGTTGGATGCCTCCTGGTAGCGTCGCAAGTACATGACTTGGTAACGGAAGTATGCAAGCCGAGGAAACACTGACGGGGGATCGCCCTCTCAAAGCTATGGGCTCCATATAGGAAAATCAATTGAAATAAGCGACTTGGACAAAGAGTCTGTGAACGAGTATTTCGAAAACGGCGTAGCTGGTCGAATGTCCACGTGCTACTGTCGTGAGCTTCTACGAAGAGAAGTAGAAGGACAGTGAAACCACCATTAGGTGCTAAATGGTTGGACGTCCATGACCCTTCACAGATAGTGCGGTTCGGAGGCTTGTCTGCTCTGTTAGTAGGAGATATCTGCGTGAATTCACCACAATGCTCCCCAAACGACTGTAAAACGGTTCTTGCTCCGAGACACGAACAATTGTACTGCTGAAAGACGTCATTCCCATTGGAGAAGACATCAAGCATGTACTGGTGCACGTGGTTCGCAGCTGCCAGTGTGTCTTCCACTATTATCACAGGCCGCATGCAAGTGTAGGAGAATGTCTAGCATAACATAATACTGCGTCCATCGCACACTGTACGTTTCGAGCCGCCATTCACCTCGATGACAGCGTTGATGGAGAAGACCAACGACCTGGTATAGAAAAATTTGACTCACCGTAAGAGCCGACAGGTTTCCAATGATCAACGGTCCAATCCCGATGGACCCGTGCTCACTGAAACCACAACTGACTATGTTGTTGCGTCAACATACGAACACTTCTTGGGTGGTCGGCTGCGGAGCTCCATGTGGAACAATGTACGATGAACGGTGTGCTCCGGAAAACTTGTGCGTGCACCAGCGTTGTGTTCTTTGGCAGAGATGCCACAGTTCACTAGATGCTAGGGGAGACCTTCTCCTGCAGTTGCGTCGGACCTGTGGTGGTAATGCAAGACACGCTGGGACCTGCGAAGCACTTACATGAGTTAATGCTTGATATCTTCTCCGATGGCAATGGCATATTTCAGTAGTATAATTGTCCATGTCTATGAGCCAGAACCGTGTTACAGTGGTTTTAGGAGCGTTATAGCGAACTCATGTTGATGTCTGCGTGACGAAATTCTCCTGATATAAACGCTATAGTGTCCATCCGTGTCGCCGTCGGGCGCCATCACCGCGTGCTAAAATCAGTGGCCTATTATTTACTCGAATTACATGACCCGTGGGTAGACATCGAATGCCACATATCTCCACAAACCTGCAGACAAACGGTCGGTTATGACTTCAAGCCTTCATGAGACGGGCATAGACCAAGACGCTTAGGGAGTGGTAGGACCAGCCCCTCAGATAAACGTCATTCGCACAATAAAAGAAAATCCAGTTTATGTTCTCCAGCACTGCACATAACAATAAATTACAATACAATTAAATGCCAGAGGGACCCAATAAGTTAGATTTTATAATGATGCAAGTATTGGCAAGGCTCCAACCCGGCACTAGTTCACAATACTGGCTGCGCCGTGCTGCAGCATCAGGCTAAGTAAAATATATGTAAAGAGATACACTTAAAAAACACGCTAACTAGTTTACACAACGAAGACTTCTTTTAAATTCGCCAAAAGTAAAGATTACATCCCCTGCAGCCAGAAATGATTTTGAACAATTATTCAAGGTGCTAATAAATAATTTAAACCCCATTAATAAAAGAACCAAATTAAAACATTAGTGCTTTTATCTTTCGACAGAAGCTCTAGCCCTTTAATAGCCGAGCAAAAAGAAGTGGCTGACTAATTTAAAGCCGACAAATTAAAACAAAAACCAATTAAGACAATGCCTACATCTCTCGGCAATCACAACAACAATCAACTCTTAAATAATTAAAAAAGGGTTAAAAAATGTTAGTAACTTATGGAAATAGCTGTAAACTCTTCACTAGTTAAAGGGAGTGCTAATAACGTGGGTAATGCAACTAACCTGAAACTTGCGAGGATGCTGCTAGTGAGGCGTGTAGTGGGATTCTTTTCAATAAACGTAGAAGCTTCACACTGATTCACAAATGTTCCCACGTCTTTATTCTGGGATAGCCAAACGAGATACTCATAATATTCTGTATTGTCTTATTTGTTCGTAGGTGCCCGCCAAGCACCGACTCGCGAAAATATTTGAACGCTACTGGCACTAGCCAAATAGAAGATACATTTTCAACTTAATATCTCCACGAGTAGACTCTTGGTAGTTAGTAACCGAGCATTTCCTCTCTAGCGGCAAGCCTCATTTCAACACGTCTTCTACATGTCTATCCTGGAGGTTTCCAAACAAAGAGCGTATTACAGATAACACAAACGTTCAAACCCAGGCTCTACCCTCAGTGTTTTCACAATTACCAGAATCGCCGACATCTTCTTCAAACATGCGGCTAAGAACATTGGTGACTAGATGTCTCAGATTCTTACGTGTTTGGTGGAAAAACGGGCAACAGTAATTCAGACGGCCCAGTGACCAATACATCCTGTTTTACGCGTTCGAGCAATAAACCAGCTGAAAGCCTGATTACCCGTTTCAAAGGTAAACTGTCGATGCTCAAGGTAGAAATGGAATTTTTCTAGCGCAAAGAGGGTCGCTAGCGCCTCTAATTCATACATCAAATATTTTACCTCGGCAGGAGACATAGCATATAACATCTGTGACTGTTTTGTTCCTGCAGCTAAACCGTCGCAACACTTTAATTAGAGACATCTGTCTGGACCACCAGAGCCCTATCGAAATTCAGGGTAACCTGAATGGAGGAATTATTTAAGGTGGATTTCAATGCTTCAAAGGCTGCTTGCTAGCTTTCCGTCAACTGAAACGTAACTGATTCAAAAGTGCATCTAGCTGAGAAAATGTAGTACGAAAATTCTAAAAATTCATTTTAGTAAGGATTTAAGCTCCTCTTTTCTTTCTTCCGTGTTTGAGATTTAAAAACTGGTTGGTTTTGGAACGTTTGCGTAAGGCTGATTTATAAAAACCCCTAGATTCTAAAAATTCGCAATTCCTACGTAACGGATTCATTTCTTAGGCAGTGGACACATCTAACTCGCCTTCATTCGCTCCTGGTCTATTTTAATTCTACCGGGCGACATTAAACGCCCTAAGAAGGTGATTTTTTTCATGGTCCAGGTTATCCGTAGACGGCTTCACAGTAACTCCAGAGCTACGCAAACAGGCCATTACCCGTTGGACATATAAGTTCAAAAAATGTGCTGCTATATATGACGATATCATCCAGACAATTACGAACAAATTTGAATGTGAAATCCTCCAAAAAAAAATCCAAAAGCCTCGAAAGTACAGCGGCTCCAGCAGATAAGCCAAAGAGAACCCAGCTGAATATATATAAGTTCCAATACGCACAAAAGGCGGAAACATGCTTAGAATTCTTAGTCAAGGTACTTTAGTGGTGGGCTTGGTTGAGATATACAACGCGTCGCGGCAAACCAAGTGAAGCAATTACGGAGATGTGTTAATGGAACTGATGCCAAAACAACACTGTGATTTTTTTTTCTTTTTATTAATCTGTCATCTGATTGGTCTGATGCCGCAAATTCGTGCCAATCTCTTCAGCCCAGAATAACACTTGCAACCTACGTCCTCAATTATTTGCTAGATGTATTCCAATCTTTGCCTTCCTCTACAGTTTTTGCCCTTTGCCTCTAAAGCACCTTCTAGTACTTTGGAAGTCATTCCCTGCTGTATTAACAGATATCCTATGATCCTGTCTCTTCTCCTTATCAGTGTTTTCCACATATTCATTTTCTCTATGATTCTGCTCAGTCTCCTCATTCCTTACCTTATCAATTCACTTAATTTCCGAGATTCATCTGTAGCAGCACATCTTAAATGCTTCGATTTTCTTCTGTTCCGGTTTTCTCACAATCCATGTTTCACTACTATACAATGCTGTACTCCAAATGTACATTCTCAGAATGTTCTTCCTCAAATTAAGGCCTATGACTGATGGTAATAGATTTATTTTGTCCAGGAATGCCGTTTTCCCAGTCTGCTTTTGAAGTCCTTCCTGCTCCGTCCGTCATTCGTTATTTTGCTCCCTAGGTAGCAGAATTCCTCATTTTTATCCACTTCGTGACCTTCAATCTTGATGTTAAATTTCTCGCTGTTTTCATTTCTGGCACCACTTCTCATTGCTGTAGTCTTTCTCCGATTTACTTTCAGTCCATATTCTGTTCTCATCAGATTGTTCATTCCATTCTGCAGATCATGTAATTCTTCTTCGCTTTCACTCAGGATAACAGTGTAATCAGTGAATCGTATCATTGATATCGTTCCACCTTGAATCTGAATTACACTCCTGAAACTTTCTTTTATTTACATAATTGCTTCTTCGATGTACAGAGTGAACTGTAGAGGGGAAAGACTACATCCCTTTCGTACGCCCTTTTTAATCCGAGTGCTTCGTTCTTGGTCGTCTTTGATTTTGTACATACTGTATACTATCCATCCCTCCCTTTATCTTACCCTTATTTTTCTCAGAATATGGAATACCTTGTAGCATTTTACATTGGCGAATGCTTTTTCCAGGTCGACAAATCTTATGAAAGTGTCTTTATTTTTCATTACTCTTGGTTGCATTATCAACCGCAACGTCAAAATTGCCTCTGATGACTTTATATTTTCTAAAGCCAAACTAATCGTCATTTAGCGCATCCTCAATTTTCTTTTCCATTCTTCCGTATATTTTTCTTGTAGGCAACTTGGATGCATGAGCTCTTAAGGTGATTGTGCAATAATTCTCTCACTTGTCAACTCTTGCAGTCTTCGGAATTGTGTGGATGACATTTTTTCGAAAGTCAGATGGAATGTCGGCAGACTCATACATTCTACACACCAACGTGAATAATCGTTTTGTTGCAGCTTCTCGAAATGGTTATAGAAATTTTGATGGAATGTTATCTATCTCTTTTGCCTTATTTGTTCTTAAGTCCTCCAAAACTCACTTAAATCCTGATTCTAATACCGGATCCCTTACCTCTTACCTGGCGATTCCTGTTTGTTATTCAATCACATCAGACACATAGTGGCCTTCAATGTATTCTTTCCACCTATTCACTCCCTCCTCTGCATTTAACGGTGGAATTTCCGTTGCACCCTTAATGTTGCCGCCCTTTCTTTTAACGTAATCGAATTTTGTTGACTTCACTATATGATGAGACAGTCTTTCTGACAATAATTTCTTTTTCGATTTCTTCATATTCTTCATGCAGTTCGTCTTAGCTTCCCTGCACTTCCTATTTATTACATTCATCAGCGACTTATATTTCTGTATTCTTGAATTTTCGTTAACATTTTTGTATTTCCTTCTTTCATCGATCAACTGAAGTATTTCTTCTATTACCCATGGTTTCTTCGCAGTTACTTTCTTTGTACCTATGCTTTCCTTCCCAACTTCTGTTTCCGAACTTTTTAGGTAAATTCCTCCTCAACTGTATCGCCTATTGAGCTATTCCTTATTGCTTTATCTGTAGCCTTAGAGAACTTCAAAAGTGTCCCGTCATTTCTTAGTATTTAAGTGTCCCACTTCTTTGGGTATTGATTCTCATGACCAATCTCTTAAGCTTCAGTCTAATCTTCATCACCACTACATTGTGGTCTGTATCTATATGTGCTCCGAGGTACGCCTTACAATCCAGTATCTGATTTCGGAATCTCTGTCTGACAATAATGTAATCTATCTGTAATATTCCTGTATCACCCGGTCTTTTCCAAGTATACCGCCACCTCTTATGATTGTGGAACAGAGTTCTCGCTATTATTAGCTGATATATATTATAGAAGTCCAGTAGTCTTTCTTTTCTCTCATTACTTATCCTTAGCCCATATTCGCCTGTAACCGTTTCTTCTACTCCTTCCCCTACAACTGCACTCCAGTCCCCTATGAATATTATATTTTCATCTCCCTTTAGGTACTGTGTTACACTTTCAGTATCCTCAAATTCTTTCTCTAGAATAACGTGTCATTGAACTGTTCACAGTAAAACACTCTCTACCCTACCTTCCTATTCATAACTAATCCTACTCCTATTACAGCATTTTCTGCTGCTCTTGATATTAGCCTATACTCATCTGACGACAAATCCTTGCATTCTTTCCACTTCACTTCACTGACCCCTATTATAATCAGATTGAGCCTTTGCATTTCCCTTTTCAGATTTTGTAGTTTCCCTACCACGTTCAAACTTCTGACATTCCACGCCCGACTGATAGGACATTATCCTTTCGTTGGTTATTTATCCTTTTTCTCATGGTCACGTCCCTCTTTCATTCCCCTCCCGGAGACCCGAATGGTGGACTATGCCGCAATCTTTTGCCAATGGAGAGATCATCATGACACTTTTTCCGTTACTGGCCACATGTCCTGCGGATACATGTCATGTGTCTTTGAGGCAGTATTACCTTCTGCATCCTCATGCCATTCATCATAGATGATTCTTCCGCTATTAGGGGCAGTTTCCCATCGCTGAACCTCTGTTCACTCCTCCGGCCTCTCTGACGAGGCCGTTGGCAGAATGAGGATGACCTATTAAGGCAGAGGTCTTCTGCCGTCATGCTGACTATTAATCAAAATTTAAGCTGTGGAGTGTTTTGAACCCAGGACCGAGGACATTTGGATTACTAATCAAAAACGCTACCTGTATGACACGAGTGAAATTTTTTTTGCATTAGCGGAAAAAAAAGAAATAGGGTAGCAGAGAGGAGGAAAATTAAAAAAAAAAAAACGCGTGGCAGTGTGCGTTAGATTATAATTGTAGAGGTTAACAGTAGTTGATAAGTTTTGATGTGTGGTGAGCAAAATAACTGATGATGCCTAAAATAGAGATGGTATGAAACGTAGACCGCCTATAGCAAGATTGCAGGGTGAGAATCCTAATACAATTTTATTAACAGAAAAGAGCAACACAATGATCCTCTCCAGACCATGGTCTACATATACATCTATATGAAACACTCTGCAAATCACATTTTAAGTGACTAGCAGACGGTTCATTGAATTACCTTCACAATTCTCTATTATTCCAATCTTGTATAGCACGCGGAAAGAATGAACATCTATATCTTTCCGTACGAACTCTGATTTCCCTTATTTTATCCTGGTGGTCGTTTCTCCCTATGTAGGTTGCAATACAAAACGTGCTGTCCGTCTCTGAAGATTTTCGATGTACTCCGTCAATCCTACCTGGTGAGGATCGCGCACCACGCAGCAGTATTCTAAAAGAGGACTGACAAGCGTAGTTTAGACAGTCTCCTTAGTACAAGTGTTACATTTTCTAAGTGTTCCTTCCAGTTTAAGTTGTTCGTAATTGTAATTCCTAGGTATTTAGTTGAATTTAAGGCCTTTAGATTTGACTGATTTATCATGAAACCCGAGTTTAACGGATTTATTTTAGCACTCATGTGGATGACCTCACACTTTTCCTTATTTAGGGTCAACTGTTAATTTTCGCACCCTACAGGTATCTTTCCTAATTCATTTTGCAATTTGTTTTGATCTTCTAATAACTTTATTGGCCGATAAACGACAGCGTCATCTGCAAACCACCTAAGACGGCTGCTCAGATTGTCTCCCTATTCGTTTATATAGATAAGAAACAGCAAATGGTCTATGACACTACCTTGGGGAACGCCAGCAATCACTTCTGTTTTACTCTATGACTTTCTGTCAATTACTACGATCTGTGACCTCTCTGACAGGAAATCACAAATCTGGCCACATAACTGAGACGATATCCCTTAAGCATCCAATTTCTCTACATAGTTCTTGTGAGGTACAGTGTTAAAAGCCTTCAGGAAATCCAGAAATACAGAATCAATCTGAAATTTCTTGACAATAGCACTCATCGCTTTATGCGATTAAAGAGCTATTTGTGTTTCACAAGAACGATGTTTTCGAAATTCGAATTGACTGGGTGTCAATAGACCGTTTCCTTCGAGGTAATTCGTAATGTTCGGACACAATATACGTTGCAACATCCTGCTGCATATCGACGTTAACGATATGGGCCTGCAGTTTAGTGGGTTACCCCTACTGCCTTTATTGAATAGTGGTGTGACCTGTGCAACTTTCCAGTCTTTGGGTACTGATATTTCGTCGAGCGAACGGCTTTATACGATTGACAATTGTGGAGCTACTGTATCAGCATACTTTGAAAGGAACCTAATTGGTATACAGTGTAGACCAGAAGACTTACTTTTATTAATGATTATAAACAATCCGCCTCGATTGCAAATTGATACCGGATGTTTACCTAGGTTTCGGCGCGGATAACCACGCCTTCTGCGGAACACACTAAAACTACAAACTGCCTAAAGAGGCACGGTCCAAATTTTATTAAGTTATTTATGCAACTTTACTAATCCAAGGATATTTACTTCTACGTTACTCATGATAGCAGCTGTTCTTGATTCGAGTTCTGGAGTATTTGCTTCGTCTTCTTTTGTGAAGGCATTGAGGAAGGCTGAGTTTAGTAACTCTGCTTTGGCGACACTGTCTTCGATAGTATGTCCATCGCTAGGCACTGACTGCGTGTTCCCGCTAACATACTTCACATACGGCCAGAATCTCTTTTTCTGCCAGATTTCGTAGCAAAGTTTCGTTGTGGAATTCCTAATAACATCTCGCATGAAATCCGATCTTCTGTAAATGATCGCCAATCTTGGGGATTCTGGGTCTCTTTAAATTTGGCATGTCTGTTTCGTTGTTTCTGCAACAGTGATCTGACCCGTTTTGTGTATCAGCTCTGTCGTTTGTTAATTTATTTGGTATAAATCACTCAATTGCTATCGATACCTTTTCTTTGAATTCAAGCCACATCTTGTCTACACTTATATTATTAATTAGGAATGAGTTGAGATTCTCTCTCAGGAAGGCGTCAGTTGAATTTTTTGACCAGATATATTTTTGTTTTACTTTTGGAGGATTCTTAATCTTGCTACGAGAACTCTGTGTTCACTAATCCCTGTATCCATTTTAATGCTCGTTATGAACTAAGGATTATTTGTTGCTAATAGGTCAGATGTGTTTTCTCAACCGTTTACTATTCGCGTGGGATCATGAACTAAATGCTCGAAATAATTTTCAGTGAATGCGTTTAGCACAACTTCCGATGATGTTTTATGCATACCTTCGGAATTTAAAATTTATTTTCGCCAATAACATTTCGGGGCTAAATGAAAGTCCAAAAAATGGTTCAAATGGCTCTGAGCACTATGGAACTCAACTGCTGTGGTCACAAGTCCCCTAGAACTTAGAACTACTTAAACCTAACTAACCTAAGGACAGCACACAACACTCAGCCATCACGAGGCAGAGCAAATCCCTGACCCCAACGGGAATCGAACCCGGGAACCCGGGCGTGGGAAGAGAGAACGCTACCGCACAAATTAAAGTCACCACCAACTATAATTGTATGAGGCGGGTACGTGTTTGAAATCAAAATCAAGTTTTCTTGGAAACTTTCAGCACTTGCATCATCTGAATTGGGAGGTCAGTCAAAGGATGCAATTATTATTTCATTCTGGCTACCAACAACGACCTCTGCCCATACTAACTAACAGGAATTAGCTACTTCAGTTTCGCAACAGGATAAACTACTTCTGATTGCAACAAACACCCCACCGCCAACAGTGTTTAGCCTATCCTTTCAGAACACCGTTAGGTTCTTTGCAAGCATTTCAGCTGAGCTTATCTCGGGCTTTAGCCAGCTTTCAGTGTCTATAACGATTTGAGCATCAGTGCTTTGTATTGGCACTGTGAGCTCTGGTTCTTTCCCAACAGTATTTTCCGGAGATCCTCTAAACTAAAAATCCTTCCAGTCCAGTCCAGTGCTTAAGTAAGGTAATCAGCTATTGTATGACTCAGAATATTCCGTACGAAATACAGACTCCATGGACAAAATGTTGCAAAGAACTTCAATTCCTTAAGGACAGCATAATATCAGACGTCGTCGCCCAAAGGCTACTTATCCATATATCTGTCTTCATTTGTCGGCTCAGTAACTTATGACTCGAACCACTAGATATACTCATGAATTTCGATGCGGCCTCAGTTTGCGATCGAATGCTGTTATGGTAAACGGTTTAGCTCATTGACGAGAATCTATCCTTTATTTAGCGACCAATAGTTGTAACAGACTGACGATGTACCAATGGATAACACCTCATCATCCGGTGTGATTAACATTTTCACGGTTGATTTAGAGATTCTGAGGAGGGATCATTTCAGTTGCTGTGGTTGAAACCTCTGGGCATTTGGCGATATGTGGATAAAATGTGTGTATCTGTCTCCTTTGGCACTGCATTTTTGGATGTTGACTATTCCTAACGGTAGATTCGCTGTGCCTTATGCCTGGTGCGTGTTACACAATGTGAGAATGCCATTGTATTGTTTTGTATTGTATGTTAACCGAGGACCTAGAAACGACGGAGAGGCTCCGTCCCCACCGCAGCCGCAGTGGTCCACAACCCCACGACGACTGCCGCAGTCCACTTCACCCCTCCGCCGCCCCACACCGAACCCGGGGTTATTGTGCTGTTCGGCCTCCAGTGGACACCCCAGGGAACGTCTCACACCAGACGAGAGTAACCCCTATGTTTGCGTGGTAGAGTAATTGTGGTGTACGCGTACGTGGATAACTTGTTTGCGCAGCAATCGCCGACACAGTGTAACTGAGGCGGAATAAGGGGAACCAGCCCGCATTCGCCGAGGCAGATGGAAAACCGCCTAAAAACCATCCACAAACTGGCCGGTTCACCGGACCTCGACACAAATCCTCCGGGCGGATTCGTGCCGGGGACGAGGCGCTCCTTCCCGCCCGGAAGAGAATGCCATACTTTCATAAAATTTCCCATGTCATACAATCAATACTCAGCCTTTTTATAATCTTTGTAAAAACAGACATAATGACTGATGGGATAACCGCAATCACTGGCTAGTTACCCGTCCACATACAGCATCCTTCACGGGTTATTCCTGTAAGCGAAATTTCAGATCTGAAGATGGTTCTAGAGGAACCGAAACCGGTCATGTGAATAAAATTGTTTGAAATCCAGACGGATTATAAATAACGTTTTATAATCCACAAATTATACATACTTCTAGAAAAATAAAAAGAAGCAACGCACCACAAAGGAATTATCCGAATGGAACAGAAATCTGTAGATGTGACGTACATGTACAGTCAAACAAATGATTAAAATTGCCGAAAAACTGTACAATTATTCAAGAGAAAGATCTTCACAGACTGAGCAGGACAATAACGCGTTTGTCTATGTCTGGCCCTTATGTGAGTAGATATTCTACTTCACACTGATTTATAGATTACTGAATGTCCTCCTGAACGACATTCTGCCAAATTCTTTCCGACTTTCGCGTTAGATCGTTAAATTTCGGAGGTAGTTGGAGGGTCCTGCCCACGACGCTTTCGACTGGGGAGAGACCTGGAGACCTTACCTGCCCAGGTAGGGTTTGGCAAGCATGAAGACACACAGTACAAACTCACGGCCTGGGGGACCGGATATTATCTTGCTGAAATGTTAGCTTAGGATGGCTTACCTTAAAGGGCAACAAAAGGTGGCGTGCAGCATCATTGAGATATCTTTATACTGTAAGAGCGCCGCGGAGAAAAATTGTCTTCATTAACGAGTCCGGCTTCGATTTTTATTATTAGATAACCTTTTATTTGTCTTCCATGGATGTAATATTTTAAATTTCCAAGGAATTTCTCTTAGCTCTGCCTTTTAACTCGTTTCTGTTTTAACTAATGCTATTTCTCTTTTACAATCAATGTGATCTTGTACACTTCTTGTATTGAAATGTCTTAAAAAAGCATCTTTCTTTCTCATAATCATCTTTGCTGGGTCTTCGTTCTGTACAGGGAGCCTTCTTGTGGTCGTATATTTATTCACCTTTCCTATAGCCCCTTCAGCTGATTTTATTATTGTATCACTAACTTTCCTTCATTCTTCAGTTTTGTTTGGTTTACTGTTGATTAATTTAACATTTCATCCATTGTTCACTGATATAAATGCCCCAAGCTAGAATCCAGAAGAAGTTGTATATTGAAGAGTTCCTTCCCCAATGTATAGATTTTAAAGTCAGCATTATACTGTTGCATTTTTCATTTTAGATACCATCAGAAGGTTGTCCGAATGTACACCGTACCCTCGTCGTGTTCTAGTATCTTGTACTAAAATTGTGGTTTTGTAATTTGTGAGGATGTAATTAATGATTGACCTGCCTCCTCTTGCAGACAAAATGAATTTATGGACATTTTCATGTCGATAACATCCATTTGTTACCTTCAGGTTATAAAACGTTGCGAAATCTCTTAAATGATCACCAATTTATGTGTTGTAATCTTCTTCAGTAGCCCAACTATCCCTTTCGAAGGAGTATTTTCTATCCTTCCGTTACAATCGCCAGCGATTATGGGATGGTGATGACTATGTACCTTATCCACCGAAGACTGCAGGGAACGATAAAATTCGTGAGCCTCTTCCTGTATGACTTACTCTGGTGAATATATGGATGTTAATATTCTGTTTTATTTGAATTTTGGATGTGTAATGCTTTCAGTTAATGAGAGTGTATGAATGTATGCTCTCTTTCGACTCAGTCTTTACCATCATGCAGTTCCTCTTTTATTCATATCCACTCCGCTTGTATCAGAAGTATAATATTTCCATTCAATGGTTTCTTTTTTCTGTTATTACTGCTGTATCAGTTTTCCCTTTTAGTAGCTCTTGGTGAGGTTCTCGATCTTTGCTGTCTAGGATCCTCTCATTCCATGTGGCTATCTTCAGTAATTTATTGCTTCGATTACTATCAGTTACTTTCATTGTCTTGGTTGTCAACTTAGCATCAGTTCAGCTTTCATTTGCTTAGTTGTGCAGAGGAAACGATTTATTTCACTTGTTAAAGATTGTCGACCTGTAGTTAGGGTAACTACGTTGCGATTTTGTCACCTTTAGGCACCGTGGCAACCACAATAAGAGCAGAAAATTGAAGATACTCTCAGGTCTCTAAGCCGAATATCCTCGGGGTCGGAAAAAAGTAAGAATGAGCTAAGGGAGACTGACAGGGAGACTATAGCAGAGCCTGACACAAGTAAGTGGAATTAATATCAGACTTAGCTAAGGGACCACAGGGATACCACTCAAATACTCCCGAGGCGTGAGCCTCTTAGGATTACTTCACTTTGTCCGTAATCTCACCAACTGACCATCCGGCATTGCTGACCATACTAAGAGCATTGTTCTAGCCAGCATAGCTCAGTGGATCATTTAGACGCACAGACTTCACCACGAACGATAATGTGGTAGTCCTTGGGGATGACATTCTTATCATGTCAGGTGTAATTAAGATCTTTCACTTAGCGTGAATTTTTTCTGATAAAAGAAAGGTGCCTATAATCAATAGTAGGTAATCGTGCAGTGTATCCTGAAATATGTTTGCCTTACACTTTTTATACGTAATTACGATAATTAGCATCATGAAATAACTGGAGGTAAATGTATAACAAACACATACAAAACTGTAAAATATAAATTTGCATTACTGCCGTATATCAATACTGTCACAGGTTGTCCATTTGTAATTATGAATTAAAAGGCCATCATTCGTTAATGGAGTCCAGCGTCTGATGGCTAATTAAGCTGGTGTATAGCCGATATCTCTACACCATTCGATAGCGCTAGAGAAGAGCCATCTATTTAAACGATGCTGCTGACCGTCTCAACTTTTGAATAATGGATATTAATTTCCAATTGACATACCTAAGTATGAATCTAGCAACAGGAACATTGGTGAGTAGCTAGCAACTGGTTACGGCCACACTACCACGCCCATTTACATGTACTAGGCCTTTGGAATAACAACCGTGATGTATGCTTACGGGTTTTTTGCATGTGAATATTACTTTAAAGGCGTTACAACCAAACTCCGACGGCATGATGCGAAGCACTCCAAGTATTTGCATCTTGGCTGGCAAAAATTTCATCTCCAATATTTCAATAGTAATGATAAGATAGGGATTCATAAACAGCCCCATACGATAAAAGCACCCTGATGTTCTAGATGATGACGAGGACCTCCCGTCGGGTAGACCGACCGCTCACCTGGTGCAAGTCTTTCGATTTGACGCCACTTCGGCGACATGCGCGTCGATGTGGATGAAATGATGATGATTAGGACAACACAACACCCAGTCCCTGAGCGGAGAAAATCTCCGACACAGCCGGGAATCGAACCCGGGCCCTTAGGATTGACAGTCTGTCGCGCTGACCACTCAGCTACCGAGGGCGGACGATGTTCTAGATAAAACGCTATTCTGTGATGAAATGGAGCTACATGTTATTTTGGGAGGTGGATAACCACCTTTTGGTTTCAGATATATTTGTGTATAAATTTGTATGGACAGACCAGAATAACACATTGTACAGGACATTAATCGACGAGCGACTGAATTTGCCTTCAGGGGCAACACTTCTCCGGGATAATATCCCAGAACGCTGGTCGAAACAATGTCGACATAGCATGGACAGAACGACATAATTTTGTTTACATGCAGCGTCTAAAAAGCTATGGATAGCACAGAAATACGCACTAGTCTATTGTTTTTACTGTAAGTAACTTCATGTCTAAGTAACTTATGTACATTAATTTTGTAAAATGTTCAAATGTTCAAATGTGTGTGAATTCCTAAGGCACGAAACTGCTGAGGTCATTGTTCTCTGGACTTACACACCACTTTAGCTAACTTAACAGTAAAGACAACACTCGCACCCTTGCCCGAGGGAGGACTCGAACCTCCGCCGTGAGGGGCCGCACGATTAGTGACACGGCGCCTCTAACCGCCGGGCCACTCCGTGCGGCTTGTAAAATGTAATAATAATTTTATAAATAACAGATACACCTGCCGTCAGCTCGTGGGTCACTGAGATAGATTATAATACGTTTCTTTGTTTTAGAAAATAAGTGAAGAGTGTTCCTGCTCGGATCCTTCTCTTGTCTGTTAGCTTTTCTACTGATATAGGGTGCACTACACCTGCGTTTCTTGTTTACCAGTAAGTAATTTTTCTTTTGTGTAGACAGGTCTTATGTAAGCATACCTTTAGAACCATTTGTAATTAAATTACTTTAAATTATTTAAGTTTCATGAGTCCTCATTTTAACAGTCCTCCTAATAGATATAAGATACATGAAATATTTTATTGTTACACTCGTCGATCAATACAAGCTTAACGGAACGTGGCATGGAGACGCAATGGCCGCATGAAATTAGTGTTGTGCAATTTATTCATTTGCAACTTGCTACAGCATCCCTAAGATTAACTTCCGATCATCACGAAGCTTTTCGCAAACTCGAAAGCATGCGCGGAATCTTTAATGATCTGGCCACAGTCTCCAAACTACGATTCCATTTCGCCCGTAATTAGAGGATACCAGCCCCGCATAATTTATGGTGGTATTATAAGATGTAATCTTCTCTAAATTTTACAGGATTTTCTTGGAAGTCAACTTGTTGTTAAAAACATAGTAATGGATGGCTCATTCTCCGGCTAAAAATGAAAATTTAAAATACAGTCATACCGGGTGGCACGTAGTGAAGGGAAGAATTACGATTATCACGAATAGCGATAGATGGCAGATGACAGCTTGTTCATGCTCAGTCTTAAGGGGTGGCGATATCAAGGCTACAGTCCTCTGTTACGTAGAAGTGAGGAAGATAAGTCATTCAGGTAAAATTTATTAAGAAATATTTATAAATTAATGAGTGCAACAATATGAATGTACACTTTGCGTTTGAGCGCGACCGAGAGCTAATATTAATATAGTGATGTTGAACTTATTACACGACCTCTTTCAAAGTAAGTTAGATACTGATACTGGCATCAGTGTCGCCTTAAAGGCACTCTTGATTAACGTCAACTCACCACGTCCAATCACAAAAATAACTTATGCTCACGATCGTTAGAACACCTATTCAAAGTAAACCTGTTTTGCATCCTCATGGTGTTACTATTGGATTTACTCTTATGTGACTGGCGCGAAAGATGTAGAAACATGCCTACCAACTTCTGTTTATTTGGCGCAACTCCTACTTGGTGTTACAATTTTTTCCGGCAATGTGTTTATTATTCCACAATATATAAATAACTATTACCCACCTTTACCCTTCCATTGTACCAAAGAAATAATTTGGAATCGCAATAAGACTCAATATAGCTCAGTTCCTTGGCTGTGTAGGTTACCTCCCTCTTACATTCTAGCAATCAATTTTACTGTCGTATATGTGCTGTACATAGAATAAAGTATGAGTGTAGTGGATGGACTATGTGGGAGGAAGTTCATACATTCGTTCCCGAGGATGAAACCTCCACCACATTGTGTCATGCATTATTATTAGTATTTTTTAAACTGTAATTATCGTACGACATAGCGTTAACAGTACTGATCTTTTTAAAATAGCAATTTCGTAACCGAAAGTCAATCGACTATATGATTCTACCTTTCAAAACATTTTTCATTTTCCCCTGAGGGATAATTACCCCCAAACGTGAAGCACGGTGATAAAAGAGAGTTTTATCTCATCCAAATAAATGTGCGTACATTTTTTCAAAGACAGTCACGTAGTTTTATGTTACCGATTTCAGCTGTATCTAAGAAGAATATTCAGATCATTGAGCAGTAGAGTAGCTGCATGAAGATCAGATCTACTGTGCAGTATATTGATCTGACGATGAGCGTATGGTACAGCTGAGACTGGCATTATAGAACTGTAAATTTTTGTGGCTGAAACTACAAATTTTTCATTTTTAGGATTACACTTCATTGTATCAGTAATGGGGCTATTTTACTTTATGTGTTTCCAAAACAGTTACTCCTTGTCAGATACTTTCAGTAATTCAATACAATAGTAGATTAAACTGACGCTAGAAAGCGAGTTTACTTTCAGTAACGGATTCCCACTGTATGTCAAGGATGGGAATAGACATCGCCAAAAAAGAAGCAATCATATGTTCCCTTATCTAAATTCGTGGAGAGGAGCCAGCGGTGGCGAATGAGTATTAGCGACAGGCAACTGACGTGGGCGCTGTTACATCAGATACGGCCAGGGAGGTGGGCGGCGGACCAGTGTAATTCGATTGGCCGGTCGGAGAGCGCGCGTGACCGGACTCGCGTGACTGATCAAACCGTCTCAAATTCTGCTCGCAGCCCTGAGCTGCCGCACGGAATCTACTGCAAGCGGTGTCCTGATGCAATCTGCTGTTCGTCCCCCCAGCGTGGGAAGCTTCAAGAACTTAATACACAAGTAGGTTCTGACAGCGATAAATTCTGATCTGCTATAATGGCGATTATCCATTTTCTTTCCACATTAACTATTTTAACTATTTATCCTACTGGGAAGAAACTTTTTTAGTATTTATCTGTACAGTATTGCATATGATGGCAGGATGGTACTCACGAACTGCAAGTTACTCTTACTCTAAAAACCTGCAAGTAGCTCCCGGATTCCCTGAGGAGCAGAAGTAGTACACATCTCGTAACCCACATTTCTTATAAACAAATTTACTTTCTAGTATATATGCAGTGTCTGTCAGGCTGCAACTCTAGACTGGAGATGACCGTAGGACATATCTTAAGCCGGTCACTGCGAAAATAGAACAAGTTTTCATCATGACTCATAAAAAGGAAAAGGGATCATACTTCAATGACGGCCTCTCCAATTCGACAATTACGTTCAAATGTTCAAATGTGTGAAATCTTATGGGACTTGTAACTCTTCAGGCTTTCCCGGCGATCTAATGACATCTTGGGTTGTCGGGTGTTCTGCCGGATATCAGCGTCGTACTTGCACGATATTTCGGTCACGTAGCTCGTGACCTTCATCAGGTGCGACCTGAGACTGCTCCTCGAGTGGACCTGGTCCAGTATTTACGCCTATGCCTATGCCATAGGCATAAATACTGGACCAGGTCCACTCGAGGAGCAGTCTCAGGTCGCACCTGATGAAGGTCACGAGCTACGTGACCGAAATATCGTGTAAGTACGACGCTGATATCCGGCAGAACACCCGACAACCCAAGATGTCTTATGAGACTTCATTGCTAAGGTCATCAGTCCCCAAACTTACACACTACTTAACCTAAATTATCCTAAGGACAAACAAACACACCCACGCCCGAGGTAGGACTCGAACCTCCGCCAGGACCAGTCGCACAGTCCATGACTGCAGCGACTCAGACCGCTCGGCTAATCCCGCGCGGCGACAATTATGTCGTTTACCATAAAAGGTACAGTGGTTCCTGACATACAGAAGCTCGTCTTTGTTCCCTGAATCAGAATTACCGGATGAGGATATAGTAATGCTCCTTGTGAACGCAAACCCAATTTACTGTGTCCAGACTAAGCGCCTGCAACTATCGCTTCCCGAAAAGCAGACCGGTACAACGGGCCCCGGACCGAGTAGGAGTCAGCCTGACCGGTCGTCCCGAAAACACAGACGCTTCCCCGAGACCACCAGGAGGCGTCCATGGCGCCGCAAGAGGTCGCTACAGCCGCGGACCTCTTTCCTTCCGCTCGACACGTGACTGCAAATAGAGCCAGCCATATCCACGGGCCAAGCAGAATTTAGGCTGGCGCAGGGGCTTGGATAGGCAGTTCACGCTGAGCGAGCCCACTGGTGTCATCGTAGCCACCACCGCCAGCGTACCGGAGCCATCTTCGCAGGGCCTCTACACGTCCTCGGACTCAGGTGACTACAAACCTGGACTCCGCGCCGCTCTTCACGAGACGCTCGGGGCTTGGTTTGGTGAAGTTGTATGGTTACTACAGACAGTTTATGTTTGGAAGAATCTCTGATTTAGTTATTGGTAGGCTTGGAGGATCAGTCCTACCTCACGAATATTGTTTTGTAGATTTTGAAGAAAGACTTTAGTTAAAATAAAACCGCTATAACTCACACTCTGAGATTTTCCTATCCGCGGACGGCGAATATATTAGCGGCGACAAGGAACTTTACGAATTGTCTACGTGTGCATCTCTCCGGTGGAGACGTAGTTTCTGCTCTAGGACTGTTTCAGTTCCTCAAGTATGACCGAACAGATGGATGTGTCCCAGCAGATGCTCCTCCTGCTCCAGCAGATGCAGCGCACGAACCAGCTTCTGGTCGAACGTCTGGAGTCAATGGCTAGCACCCCTCCGGAGGTCTCACAACGTCTTGCACGGATTCACACCGTGGTCAAGAATTTCCGGACGGCGCCGCCTCATTTCCAGCAGTGTGACAAGGTGGAAACATGGACCAACTACATGGCGCATATGGAGCAGCACTTCGTGGCCACGGCATCGCTGGAGACGCCCAACAGCGTGCTCACCTCCTGGCGTATGCGGGGCCTGAGATCTACCGCCTCCTGCAGCAATTACACCCGGAGGTGCAACCCCATGCTCTCCCTTACGAGATTCTTAAGGTCAGTCTGTCAGATTATTTTGATTCCCAAATTCACGTGGCTGCTGTCCGGCATAAATTCTCTAGCAGCCACAAGGCCACGGGGCAGTCTTACCGGGAGTGGATTGCCCGTTTACAAGGGTTATCCCGGGACTGCCGTTTTGTCTGTCAAAATCCTGCCTGTAAACAATCATACGCAGCTTCCCTGGTGTGTGACATGATTCTGGTTGACGCACCAGACGGCAGTCTCAGTACCGACCTGCTGAAATTGAAAGATCCTTCATTGGAAGCATGTCTTCCGATCATACAGGCGTTCGAGCAGTCGGTTCGTTCAACTGCCTCTTTCCAGGACCCATCTTCTGCATATGCCACCCGCTCTACACGTCGATCACGTCCTCCTCAAGGCCAGAGGGACACACTGGGCTCTGGTACTGCCCTCACGTTTGGTCGACGCCCACAAGCATTGCCCTCCTGTCGACATTGTTTTTCCCAGCACCCTCGACCTCGGTGCCCCCATAGGAGTGCCAAATGCGCCGCCTGTGGTAAAATTGGTCATCAAGCCGAGGTCTGCCAGTCTACCACTAAAATGGTGGTCGATTCTAGTCGCTTAGTTCAATTTGATACAGAAGAGGAGGTCTCGACCAGTGGGTTGCCAATGGTCTCCTTGATCCAAAGTGTTTTTTCCACACTCTACAAAGGCTATATCCATCCGTCTGTCGATTAATGCTGTTCCCCTCGACTTTCAGATAGATACTGGCTCGTCTGTCACCATCATTGACTGGAAATCATATGTACGGGTTGGCTCCCCACCATTACATCCCTTTGATATCCCTCTTCGCAGCTACAGCAATGACATCCTCAAAGTCTGTGGACAGTTTTCTGCACCAATCCAATGTCATTCTACTGCCTTGACTGCTCGCATATTGGTCATCAAGTCTCCTGGCGCCAACAACATCCAGGATGCGACCCCCTCCGTTTGGTCCATTGCCGATCACTCCTACCTACAAGAGTTGATGGCACAGTTCAGTTCGGTGTTCGAACGACCCACTACCGGCATAGTAGGGTTCCAAGATCATGTCGCCCTGCTGCCTACAGCAGTACCTAAATTCTTCAAGGCGCGCAATGTGCCCTTTGCTCTCAGGGATGCACTAGGCCAGGAGCTTCAGCGACTTCAGGATGAGAAAATCCTCTTGCCAGTGCCTCACAGTTTGTGGGCATCACCAATCGTTCTGGTGGAAAAACCTAATGGTGCGTTGCGCATTTGTGGGGACTTCAGGCATACAGCCGGCCGGTGTGGCCAAGCGGTTAAAGGTGCTTCAGTCTGGAACCGCGCGACCGCTACGGTCGCAGGTTCGAATCCTGCCTCGGGCATGGATGTGTGTGATGTCCTTAGGTTAGTTAGGTTTAAGTAGTTCTAAGTTCTAGGGGACTGATGACCTCAGAAGTTAAGTCCCATAGTGCTCAGAGCCATTTGAACCATTTCAGGCATACAATCAACACCCAGTCAGTTATTGACTCGTACCCCATTCCCAAAGTTGAAGACATCTTCTCACGCCTCGCTGGCGGGCGTATCTTCGCCAAAATCGACATAAACGATGCCTATCTTCAGATACAGCTCGATGCTGACTCTAGGCAGCTTCTTGCGATCAATACACCATTCGGTCTCTTCCAGTACAACCGGTTGCCTTTTGGCATAGCCAGTCCACCAGCCATTTTTCAACGGTTTCTGGAACAGCTGATTCGAGTGGTACCAGGCACTGCCAACTATTTAGATGATATCCTGGTTGTGGGAAAAGACGCTCAGGATCTAGCAAACAACCTTCGTGCCCTATTTTCAGTACTCCAACAAGCAAACCTTAAGGCCAACAAGGATAAATGCTCCTTTTTTGTGAAAGGGGTCGAGTATGTGTTCAGCGCGGGACGGATCAGGCCGATGGCCCAACATGTAGAGGCCATCCAGCAGCTACCACCTCCTTCCAACACCAGTCAATTAAAGTCCGTCCTGGGCCAATTACATTACTATCGCAAGTTTATTCCCCATGCAGCAGCCATTGCTGAACCATTACACTGACTACTTCGCAAGAATGTGAAATGGAATTGGTCACCTGAATGTAACAAGGCGTTCCAGGCACTTAAAAAGGCCCTCCTCCGGCCCACTTGTCTCGCCCCTTATGACCCATCCCAACCTCTGGTCTTAGTAGCGGATGTATCAGATTACGGCTTGGGTGTCGTCATGCCCCAAGTTATGGATGGTGTAGAGCGGCCCATAGCTTTTGTCTTCAAAGCCTTATCAAATGCACAAAAGAACTAGAGCCAAATTGAAAAAGAAGCGTTAGCCATTCTATTTGCACTAAAAAATTTCATGATTATGTATATGGCAAAAATTCACGTTACTTACAGACCATAAGCCTTTGCTTCCCCTCTTTAGAATGTCAGCTTCTATTCCAACGGAGACAGCCAGACGCCTTCAGCGCTGGGCCTTGATCTTGTCTAGTTATCACTATGAGATTCAATATCAGTCGATCACCCACCATTCTCACGCAGATCTGCTTTCCCACTTACCCCTTGGACAGGCCTTCGATGAAGATCTTGATGTGTGCTTCCACATCGACGTTGGAGAAGAAGAAGCCATTGCCAACTTACCGCTGGATGCCAAGCTCATTGCCAAACACACAGCCACAGACCCAGTCCTGCGGGAGGTATTACACTGGGCAAAAGTGGGGTGGCCGACCGATCGTCGACAGCTTAAACACACACTCGTGTAAGCCTACTGGTATTGCCGGCATGAGTTATCCTCTCGCCAGGGGGTGCTTGTTCTCCGAGGAGACAATAGGAGAACCAGGGTCATCATTCCCTTCGCCCTCCAACAACGGGTCCTCATATTACTCCTCGAGGGTCACTGGGGTGTGGTGCTTATCAAGAGACTGGGTCGTCAACATGTCTATTGGCGAGGTATGGACACGGACATCACCAAACCTCCTGTCAGACATGTCAGAGTAAACATGCAGCCCCCCCCTCCACGTCAGTTTTTCTCTTGGCCGGATACCTCAAGCCATTGGTCTCGCCTCCACCTGGATTTTGTGGGACCCTTCCTGGGACACACATGGCTCATACTTGTCGACGCTGGTACTGGTTTTCCATACGTTTCCCAAATGTCCAACACATCCGCATGGCAAACAGTACAAGTACTGGCCCGCATCTTTGCCATCGGGGGATTGCCAGAAACTATTGTTACTGATAATGGGCCCCAATTCACATCGGTGGAATTTACTATCTTTTGCGCTGCCAATGGCATTGAACTACTCCACACTGCCCCTTTCCATCCGACATCTAATGGGAGAGCGGAACGATTTGTCCGCACTTTTAAAACTCAGATGTCCAAGCTGATACAGCACCATCCGTTAGAAACGGCTCTACCGCTATTTTTGGCCTGGTATCGGGCTACCCCACAAGAAGGAGCAACACCAGGAGAACGTTTACACGGCCGTGCACATTGCACATTACTATCATTAATGCAGCCGTCCCCATCTCAACCTTCTAGTCGACGAAACCGTCATTACCACTTTGCACTGCAAGATCCAGTTTGGGCGTTAATGTATCCCAAAGGTCGTCCTCATTGGGCCCCGGGAGTTATATCCCGCCTGCTAAGACAGGCTATGGCTGAAGTCAGCCTCCTTGCAGGCCCTGTCTGTCGCAAACACATAAACCAACTGCGGCCCGGTTGTGGGGAGACTTCTGTTCCTAGGCACTTACCATCTTCTTTTGTTCCCGATAGCGATCCTCCTTCCACAGAGGGGCGCCTCCCACCACGGCCGAGTGTAGACAGCCGGCAACAAACCACGCGTCTCCTCCGACAGCAGCACCAACCCCAATGGAAGTGGACCCTGATATTCCAGCCGCCCCAGCCACCGACGCGAGGCTGACAGAACCACACGACGTCGAGATGCGATGTGTCCTCTCCACCCTCATGGCTGAGAGGAGTACTGTGTACAGACCAAGCGCCTGCAACTTTCGCTTCCCGCGAAGCAGACCGGTACAACGGGCCCCGGACAGAGTAGGGGTCAGCCTGACCGGTCGTCCCGGATACACAGACGCTTCCCAGAGACCACCAGGAGGCGTCCACGGCGCCGCAAGAGGTCGCTACAGCCGCGGACCTCTTTCCTTTTGCTCGACACGTGACTGCAAATAGAGCTAGGCATATCCATGCACCAAGCAGTATTTAGGCTGGCGCATTGGCCTGGAGAGGCAGTTCACTCCGAGTAAGCCCGCTGGTGTCATCGTAGCCACCGCGTCATCATCCACCACCGCCAGCGTGCCTGAGCCATCCTCGCAGAGCCTCTGCTCGTCCTCGGACTAAGGTGATGGCAACGTGGACTCCACGCCGATCTTCACGAGACACCCGGGGCTTGGTTTGGTGAAGTTGTATGGTTACTACAGACAGTTTATGTTTGGGAGAATCTCTGATTTAGTTATTGGTAGGCTTGGAGGATCAGTCCTACCTCACGAATATTGTTTTGTAGATTTTGAAGAAATACTTTAGTTAAAATAAAACCGCTATAACGAACACTCTGAGATTTTCCTATCCGCGGACGGCGGATATATTACAATTAATGGACGGCGCCGCTTTGCAGCAACCGATGAATTCGTAAAAGGTTTTACCCCTGAAAGCGCGGCGATACAGCATCCAGTATGTAGAACGAGGAGAAGAAACAGTCTTTGTTGCTTTGTTGAAATTACTATTTGTTTATTCATCAATAGCTCGAATTTTGCCTAATTCAGGGCATCTACAGTCTGGCCGATAAACGTTGATAAGCATATTACGCATATCGAGGATAAAACGGTCGCGGTAGTAACTTGCACTCGTTACGTGCGAGACAAATAGTCGAGCAAATAAATGCACCCGTCGTGTATTAAAAGCATAACACCTGATAATCGTGTCGGGACGCGTAATAAACTACTGGCCATTAAAATTTCTATACTACGAAGATGACGTGCTACTGACGTGAAATTTAACCGACAGGAAGAAGATGCTGTGATTTGCAAATATTAGATTTTCAGAGCATTCACACAAGGTTGGCGCCGGTGGCGACACCTACAAAGTGCTGACATGAGGGAAGTTTCCAACCGATTTCTCATACACAAACAGCTGTTGATAGGCGTTGCCTGGTGAATCGTTGTTATGATGCCTCACGTAAAGACGAAAAATGCGTACCATCACGTTTCAAACCTTGATAACGGTCGGATCGCGATTGCGGTTTATCGTATCGCGACATTGCTGCCTGCGTTGGTCGAGATACAATGACTGTTAGCAGAATATGGAATCGGTGGGTTCAGGAGGGTAATAGGGAACGCCGTGCTGAATCTCAACGGTCTCGGATCACTAGCAGTCGAGATGACAGGCATCTTACCGGTATGGCTACAGCGGCTCGTGCTGCCACTTCTCGATGCCTGAGTCAACAGATGGGGACGTTTGCAAGACAACAACCATCTGTACTAACAGTTCGACGACGTTTGCAGCAGCATGGACTATCAGCTCGGAGAGCATGGCTTCAGTTACCCTTGACGCTGCATCAAAGGGAGGAGCGTCTGCGATGGTATACTCCACGACGAACCTGGGTGCACGAATGGCAAGACGTCATTTTTTCAGATGAATCCAGGTTCTGTTTACAGCATCATGATGGTCGCATCCGTATTTGGTGACATCGCGGTGAACGCACACTGGAAGCGTGTTTTCGTCATCGCCCTACTGGCGCATCACCCAGCGTGATGGTGTGGGGTGCCATTGGTTACTCGTCTCGGTCACCTCTTGTTCACATTGACGGCACTTTGAACAGTGGACGTTGTAATGTAACGACGTAAGTTCTTTATAAATGATTTTCTTTTGACCTATGACCATGTACAGACTTCGTCACCTACGTCAGTTACAACCCACTTCAAAATTATTTATATTCTTTTTAAATTGTCTCAGAATGGTTCTTGAACGAAACTGTAAAACATCATTTGAGTCTTATGCGCAGAATTACGTCACTCGGGCCAATTGGTTTGCGTAAACATTTTCTATTTTAGATGTCGTTTGTTTCTCCTCAGAAATTATATTGATACACTTTATCTTGATTTAATCGATATTAGAACCACAGTGAATAAACGTTTGAGATTCAAAGTCGCGATGAACGCTGCCAAAATTCAATAATCTCGTCAAATATATTATTAATTCATTCACATAATTCTTCATAAATAAATCCTCAGAACACGTATTTCAACTCTAATAGCATCCACCAGTTTATTATCTTCCTACATACAGACGTGAACCTGAGCCTTGACGAGACAAAACTAACATTTTCAATAAGATTAAACTTCCTATGATATCATTGTTGTACAAAACATTACAAATTTTCATTTATTTTATCTTTTAGAAGTACGACGCAACAACTCGGTTCCAGGATCTTCTGTTGCTCTTTGGCTGTCGACCCGCGACGTATAGTGGCCAGCAATTTTCTCTCTGGTCCCGGCAGCGAAGATGCTGTCTCCGTTCGTTGCGCCGCCCTCTCCGTACATGAAACATAAGAAAATACAAAAACTTTAGACAATTCACAACCATTACAAAATATTACAAAAATACATAAACAAAACTAAATTAAACTTATATTCACCTGCAAACTTGGCTGACACTGGTGGATGGGTGACGCTTCAATTTCGTCCCACCACATACCCCACCCACAAGCTCAGTTTGTCAGGTTTTAACCGAAAATAAAACTTTTTCTATATACCATATTTAACTGTTAATACATTTTCCTCAAATTTTACGTAATCTAGAGTCCTTGCTCTTAGATATATTTAATCCTTTTACTGCGATATTGTTGTGACTATTTGCCATTTACTCTTAATTGTGCTATTATGGAAATTCATAACCGAATATATGGAGATTACTCCTTTTCGTTTAATAGTTGCTAATAAATAATAATTTAGTACGTTCTTTAACGTTGTTACATTAGGACAGAGCGTTCAAATTGTGATATATTAGTTTCAGTTTTATTCATTTACTAGAGTTATTCTTTCCAAAAATGTATATTCATAATAAGTTTCTCACAATAACTAATAGTACTATTTACTTTACGTCATTCTTTTCCCTAATGCCTTATTTATGCCTGAGGTCAAGAAGAAATCAAGCAAAACTTTCTTTAGAATCTCGGCATGGCTTTCTTTACCTTCGGACACCTTGTTGGGTAATGGCAATTTATTTAGGAGAAACAAGCGAGAGAGCCCCGTTTGGTGTGTTCTACATTAACACTATTACAAATCTCTATTAAAGGCACTCTGCTATGTTCTCGTGAGCCATATAGCTCTGGACGCCCATGGTCCCTAAAATTGTTAACCATCCCCTTTGGTTCCTACTATCCGAGTAAATATAAAATATACAAAATTCCTTCTGACCTAATAACAAAATTTCTTCCATATAAATCCCCTTTTAGTTATCTTTCCCTTTTTGAAGTACCGGTAGATTATTGTAGAACGCTTGTTTAAACTTCCTGTTATTTCTTTAAAATAACATGTAACTATCACGAAAAACTTCACATAAATAAACTATGAACGCTCTTCCGTATGTAACATATACTAAATTTTAACTTATTTAGGAATGAAGGGTTTCATTTGATCAACACTATATAATCCTTTAATTACACCTGATGAAGGTTCCATAAGAAGTAACGCTTTGGGATGTACAATCTTATGTACAACATATGGACCTTCAAAGATAAAGAAGAATTTTCTACATTAATTATTGTTCTTCGAACTTTTAGGATCAGATCGTACTAATACACTATCTCCTTTTCTCGTTCAGATAGATAATTCGCAGAATAACATTTTTCTTTCCTTTACATAATACGGTAATCCACTAATTACGACTCCTATTAGATGACTTTCAATCATTGGTTCTCCAATCGATTTAGCACGTTTTAAATGCCATTCGAAATAATTCCTATAACCTCCCCACCGTTTAGAATATGGAGGAGGGTCTAACAACTCTAAAGTTAAGTGTTGTTTTCCTCTTAACCAATAATTTTGTTTAAACTGCTTAACAAAATCATCCCAGTCCCTAAATTCAGTTCTATGCAGTACTGCCCATTCCGCAGCTTCAGGGTGAAGTTCGCCTCCTGGTTTGAATACAGGAAATCGACTTGCTACATTTGAATTTGTCGTTATATCATCCCAACGCTCTGCGAGAGACATAGTTGGATTTTGTTTAGATTGCAGAGACGGAGTTGCATCGGATTGGCATGCCATGATTTCTTTATGCGTATTGTTGTCGTCCGAGCTAGCAAACCCGATGCGACTGTTGTCTCTGATTACGTTATTGCTTCTACTACTTGAAATGTTTTCATTATTATCTAATTCCGATAACCGTTTAATAATTTCCAGTATTCGCATTTCTGTATTGGATACGCGATTAGCCAATATCGATTCTTCACTGTGTTCACGATGTGAACGCTCTGTACCTTCGTCAATGTTATTATCTTTGGAAGTCTCAAGGTTACTGCATATTTCAGTAATTAAAAATTTCATGTTTTCTATTTCGGTATGATCTTTTTCTACTCGATGAGTTAATGTCTCTAATTCTACATTATGTATTGAAGAAATCTCTACAGATCTGGTAGAAACCTCTTTAATAGATCCTAATAATTGTCTACGAACAGTTTCTGTTTGCATAGAAAATTCATCTCGTAACTTATTGTTATTTTTCTCTATTTCATTTACAATTAAGACATTGACATTATCTAGTCTCTTGGTTAAGTCAGTAATATCATTTCGCCTGCGAGCTTTTTCCTCACGTGATTCCTGGATATGTTCTTCTAACCTTTTACAATTACCAGCAATCTTATTACTAAGTCCTACTAGTTTTTCCTGCATTTCAACTTTGGAAGCCTCTATTTTATCACTAAATTCTCGACTGGTCACATTAAGATGTTCCTGTAACCTGTCTGTCGATTTTGTTAGCTCCCCTTTAAGTTCCTCTTTTAATCTAGCCGTAGATTCTTCGTTTTAATCTAGCAATAGATTCTTCGTTAGACTGCTTTAATCTAGCAATAGATTCTTCGTTAGACTGTTTTAATCTAGCAGTAGATTCTTCGCTAGACTGTTTTAATTCCTCTTTTAATCTAGCAGTAGATTCTTCGTTAGATTGTTTCAATTTAGCGATCGCCATAAAAAGGGATCTCATGCTCCTATCGGACATAGATTGCTCTTCGTCTGACATTTCACTTCCCGACATTATTGTAAGATATTAACTAGTTACACACACAGACTTGTAATCAACAATCCTGTAAAAGCACACTATGTACAACACTCCACTTCAACTTGAAACAAACTCACCGGACACTAATATTGTAGTTTATAGTTCTCGGTGATCAGTGTGCTGCTATGGGCTGCAGAAGTAACAGCCGTCGATGCAGCCGCTGAGATGCTGCGACCCCGCTTCCGCAACCGGCAGGACGCTGAGTCGAACACCGGAGACGTCACTGGCTGCAACCACGCCCGGCACCGCCGTAGACAGGCGAAGCCCTCAGAAACACCTCTAATACCAGCCGGAGGAACGCCCTCCAGCTGACGTACTGGGCCTGTTAGTTTAGGAGATAAAGGTTGTTGGGGTTTGCAGCGTTCAGCTGCTGCCGAACAGATGCGCCTTCTCGTGGAATAACTACGTGACCGTACTGCTTGGCTGCGCTCCGTCAGATGCCCACACCCGCGAAGTCGCCGCTGGCTGGTGAAGGCTCCACGAAAACTCGCGTTGACTTCCGAAGGACTCTTGATGTTATGTTTCATACCTGTGTGCCTTAGTTGCACACAAGTCCTGTCACGGTCGCCACGGTGTAGTGTAACGACGTAAGTTCTTTATAAATGATTTTCTTTTGACATATGACCATGTGCAGACTTCGTCACCTACGTCAGTTACAACCCACTTCAAAATTATTTATATTCTTTTTAAATTGTCTCAGAATGGTTCTTGAACGAAACTGTAAAACATCATTTGAGTCTTATGCGCAGAATTACGTCACACGGGCCAATTGGTTTGCGTAAACCTTTTCAATTTTAGATGTCGTTTGTTTCTCCTCAGAAATTATATTGATACACTTTATCTTGATTTAATCGATATTAGAACCACAGTGAATAAACGTTTGAGATTCAAAGTCGCGATGAAATCTGTCAAAATTCAATAATCTCGTCAAATATATTATTATTTCATTCACATAATTCTTCATAAATAAATCCTCAGAACACCAGTTTATTATCTTCCTACATACAGACGTGAACCTGAGCCTTGACGAGACAAAACTAACATTTTCAATAAGATTAAACTTCCTATGATATCATTGTTGTACAAAACATTACAAATTTTCATTTATTTTATTTTTTAGAAGCACGACACAACAACTCGGTTCCAGGATCTTCTGTTGCTCTTTGGCTGTCGACCCGCGACGTATAGTGGCCAGCAATTTTCTCTCTGGTCCCGGCAGCGAAGATGCTGTCTCCGTTCGTTGCGCCGCCCTCTCCGTACATGAAACATAAAAAAATACAAAAACTTTAGACAATTCACAACCATTACAAAATATTACAAAAATACATAAACAAAACTAAATTAAATTTATATTCACCTGCAAACTGGGCTGACACTGGTGGATGGGTGACGCTTCAATTTCGTCCCACTACAACGTTAGATTTCAGATGTGTTACGACCCGTGGCTATACCCTTCATTCGATCCCTGCGAAACCCTAAATTTCAGCAGGATAATGCACGACCGCATGTTGCAGGTTCTGTACGGGCCTTTTTGGATACAGATAATGTTCGACTGCTTCCCTGGCCAGCACATTCCCCAGATGTCTCACCAATCGAAAACTTCTGGTCAATGGTGGCCGAGCAACTGGCTCGTCACATTACGCCAGTCACTACTCTTGATGAACTGTGGTATCGTGTTTAAGCTGCATGGGCAGCTGTACCTGTACACGTCATCCAAGCTCTGTTTGACTCAATGCCCAGGCGTATGAAGGCCGTTATTACGGCCAGAGGAGGTTGTTCTGGGTACTGTTTTCTCAGGATCTATGAACACAAATTGCGTGAAAATGTAATCACATGCCAGTTCTAGTATTATATATTTGTCGAATGAATACCCGTTTATCATCTGCATTTCTTCTTAGTGTAGCCAATTTTAATGGCCAGTAGTGTATGATCCTAGGCACGATCAGGCATATGCTATCTGTCAGATGATAAATGAAATGGTAAACATGCTGGAAGCATGATTCTACATCTTTCTGCAGCAGTCACATTTAACGTTCGATCTGAAGATGCTGCGAATTTGGCAAAACTCGTTTCGTGAATACGTAAACAGTAATTTCAACCTCGCAACCAAGACAGCTTTCTTCTCATTACAGTTCAAATCGCTCCAGGCAACACGGAACGTTAAACACACGGATCTTCTCCCTCACCTTCTGAAACGTCAAAACCTACGCACGCACGCGCGCGCGCCAAAGAATGAATGCCTCTTGGTGGTCATGCAGTGAAATAACGCGCTAAGGAAGGCGTATAAGCGGAAGAGAGACGAATGGCGAATCATTCTAGTGATGGAATGATATAAGCAACTTTGGCAATGGACAGATTATTGTGAGTCGGTGCCTGCGAACGTGCAACCGTTGGCGTGCTACTGTTACGAACTCCTGTGGAAAATTGTGGAGGACAAAGAAACCACGAGTAGACGATAAAGTGTTGGACGTCTATGCCTCGTTATAGAAAATGGATGTCAGAGGCTTACCCGCTCTGTGAAGCAGGATAGGCGGCGATCTGACGACAGAGTACAATGAAGGTGCAAGTGTGTTTCAAGCACTCAATTCTGCGGTCATTGGTGAACAGCAGACTTCCCTGTTGGCTACCAACATCGTCCATTACTAATGCAATGAGTACGAGCTGATAGTGTCTGGATTGGGGATTAATATGAAAGTGTCGTCTGGTGGGATGATCTGCGTTTCTTGTTATAAAATTCGTTCTTCGTGTGCAGGTAAACCGTCATTCACGCGAGTAGTTCTCAAAACGTACACCGAACCACGGGCGGAGGTTACTGGGGAGGTATAACTCTATAAGGGACCATAGCCTGCGCTTCCATGGAACCTATCGTAGTAATCAAAGGGACCAAGGCAGCCGTGGACTAAGTGGACATTACTGTGGGCCATCCGCAACTCTTCAGGAAACGTGTCTTCCCTGGCAGCGATGGCATCTTCCAGCAGGACTACTGTTCGTGTCAGAATGGTATAATCGCGCCACAGTTAGGAGAAAGATATCTTGGCCACTAAATTCGTCTCATCTGCCCACAAACAACCAGTTCATATTATATAAGAATTACATTGAACCGAGCTTTAGTGGTTGGGAGTGGATGGCTGGGATTTTCGTAACTGACGAGGGTGAGCTGATTAGTATTTATTGAAGAATGCATTTGCGCCAGTAATACTGGAGGCTGTGTTGCGATGAGACGAAACTACAGTCGTCCGGACAGAACTGTGAGTTCTTTGATTGCGGAGTGGGGTAACACATTAAAATAGAAAACATGAAATATTAGTTCACTTTATTACACAAATGAAAAAAAAAAGATTTACATAGGTCTTTGCTACAGGATTAATTGATAAGTTACAACTGTTATTTAATATTAATGCATCACTTGACTCACATATTTAAAAACAGTGCAATGCAGAGTTCCACATTTAAATGAACAGTCCATCACAAATTTTATCTATTACGTGAGCCCTATGCTATGCTGTTGATTCCTTCACATGAGGTCGCTAGCTGGTGCTGAGCTGTTGCATGCTCAACAATAAATTGACCTCAGGGTCAGGGCGCTGCTGTTGCTGAGAAGGGGGCGTGGTCCGCAAGAGCACCTACCATACGTCGTCGTGGATTACACCAAGCACTCGCCACTGTCTGTAGCATCAATTCGCATTGCCAACTTTGATATGGCACTGCGGTTTCTGGACAATACCACAGACTACAGCTGAGATTCTGTTGTGGCTTTGGGACTACTTGGTTGGAAGGCAACGTGAGGAACCGTTGATCTTCCAATATTGGCCACACATGCCTTCCTGTAATTGAGATTATTGTATGAACCAGGGCCCACTTACAATGTTACCAGTGTTCAACTACGACAGGCAATACGGAATCAATATCAACGATTAGATGTTCTGTATCAAAGATACTTTGAAAAGATTTTACTTTCAAAATTTCGTAAATACAGTATTAGCATATCTATGTAGCAATTAAAAAAAGATCTATTTAAAATTGACAGATTCTCATTTAATTAAAAATATAAAATTGTCTCCAAATTATACATTTACTGCAACGATTAAACTTAAGTCATGTGACAGTAAAAACCTAAATTTAATAATTGATATTTTTTTTACTCGTCAGTCTTCTGCCCACTGGTGTGATGTCTACGAATTCCTCCTTTCCTGTGCCAACAATTTTACCCTCTACAGCTCCCTGTACTACCGTGGAAGTAATCTCCTGATACTGTAAGAGATGTCGTGTCATCCAGTACCTTCTTCTTGACAATGTTTTGCATGTGTTCCTTTCCTCGCCACCTAAGCGGAGAACCTCCTCATTTCTTATCTTATCAGTCCAACAGATTTTCAGCATTCTTCGTTGCACCACGTCTCAAAAACTTAGATTCTCTTCTGTTCTGCTTTTCCCACAGTTCGTATCTCACTACCATACCACATGGTATTTCAAACGTACATTCCCAGAAATTTCTTCCTCAAGTTAAGACTCATGTTTGATGTAAGCGGACTTCTCTTGCTTTTTATGTCCTCCTTGCTCAGTCCGTACTGCCTAGATAGCACAATTCCTTAGCTTCATGCACTGTATTTCGCGACCCCCAATTGTAATGTTAAGTTTCTCGCTCTTCTCATTTCAGCTACTTCTCATTACTTTTTGATTTAGTCTCATTTTCTGCACTCATTGGATCCTTCTTTCCATTCAACACATCCTGCAGTTCTACACTTTCACTGACGATAGCAAAGTTATCAGCGAATCTAACCACTGATATTCTTTCACTCTGAATTTTAATCTCACTCTTGAGCCTTTCTTTTATTTTCGTCATTGCTTCTTCGATGCATAGATTTTACAATATGAGCGAAGGACTACATCTGTGTCTTACACTCTTTTTAATCTTCGAACTTCGTTCTTCTTCTTCCAGTCTTATTGTTCTCTCTTGGTTCTTCTACCTATTGTACATTACCCGCCTTTACCTGTAGTTTACCCATATTATTCTCAGAATTTCGAACATTTTGCACCATTTTACATTGTCGAACGTTTATCCCAGGTCGAGAAATCCTATCAAAATGTCTCGTGTTTTCTTCAGTCTAGCTTCTATTACCAGTCTTAACGCCAGAACTGTCTCTTTTGTACCTTTTCCTTTCCTAAAACCAAACTGAACGTCATCTAACACATTTTCAGTTTTCTTTTCCATTCTTCTGTACATTATTCTTGTCAGCAACTTGGATACCTGAGCTGTTATGTACGATAATTCTCGCACTTGTCGTCTCATGCTATCTGTGGAACTGTGAGGATGACGTTTTTCCGAAAGTCAAATGGAACTTCGCCAAACTCATACGTTCTACAGGGTGTTTCAAAAATGACCGGTATATTTGAAACGGCAATAAAAACTAAACGAGCAGCGATAGAAATACACCGTTTGTTGCAATATGCTTGGGACAACAGTACATTTTCAGGCGGACAAACTTTCGAAATTACAGTAGTTACAATTTTCAACAACAGATGGCGCTGCAAGTGATGTGAAAGATATAGAAGACAACGCAGTCTGTGGGTGCGCCATTCTGTACGTCGTCTTTCTGTTGTAAGCGTGTGCTGTTCACAACGTGCAAGTGTGCTGTAGACAACATGGTTTATTCCTTAGAACAGAGGATTTTTCTGGTGTTGGAATTCCACCGCCTAGAACACAGTGTTGTTGCAACAAGGCGAAGTTTTCAACGGAGGTTTAATGTAACCAAAGGACCGAAAAGCGATACAATAAAGGATCTGTTTGAAAAATTTCAACGGACTGGGAACGTGACGGATGAACGTGCTGGAAAGGTAGGGCGACTGTGTACGGCAACCACAGAGGGCAACGCGCAGCTAGTGCAGCAGGTGATCCAACAGCGGCCTCGGGTTTCCGTTCGCCGTGTTGCAGCTGCGTCCAAATGACGCCAACGTCCACGTATCGTCTCATGCGCCAGAGTTTACACCTCTATCCATACAAAATTCAAACGCGGCAACCCCTCAGCGCCGCTACCATTGCTGCACGAGAGACATTCGCTAACGATATAGTGAACAGGATTGATGACGGCGATTTGCATGTGGACAGCATTTGGTTTACTGACGAAGCTTATTTTTACCTGGACAGCTTCGTCAATAAACAGAACTGGCGCATATGGGGAACCGAAAAGCCCCATGTTGCAGTCCAATCGTCCCTGCATCCTCAAAAAGTACTGGTCTGGGCCCCCATTTCTTCCAAAGGAATCATTGGCCCATTTTTCAGATCCGAAACGATTACTGCATCACGCTATCTGGGCATTCTTCGTGAATTTGTGGCGGTACAAACTGCCTTAGACGACACTGCGAACACCTCGTGGTTTATGCAATATGGTGCCCTGCCACATCGCACGGCCGACGTCTTTAATTTCCTGAATGAATATTTCGATGATCGTGTGATTGCTTTGGGCTATCCGAAACATACAGGAGGCGGCGTGGATTGGCCTCCCTATTCGCCAGACATGAACCCCTGTGACTTCTTTCTGTGGGGACACTTGAAAGACCAGGTGAACCGCCAGAATCCAGAAACAGTTGAACAGCTGAAGCAGTACATCTCATCTGCATGTGAAGCCATTCCGCCAGACACGTTGTCAAAGGTTTCGGGTAATTTCATTCAGAGACTACGCCATATTATTGCTACGCATGGTGGATATGTGGAAAATATCGTACTATAGAGTTTCCCAGACCACAGCGCCATCTGTTGTTGAAAATTGTAACTACTGTAATTTCGAAAGTTTGTCTGCCTGAAAATGTACTGTTGTCCCAAGCATATTGCAACAAACGGTGTATTTCTATCGCTGCTCGTTTAGTTTTTATTGCCGTTTCAAATATACCGGTCATTTTTGAAACACCCTGTATATACCTCCCAGGGATCTTAGAAATTATGATGGAGTGTTAACTATCCTGTCTGCCTTATTTGACCTTAAGTCTTTCAAACCTCTTTTAAATTCTGATTCTGATTCTGGACCCCTATCTCATCCCTGTATACTCCTGTTTATTCTTCTATCACGTCATCACAGAAGTCTAGCCCCTCGTAGAGACTTCCAATGTATTCTTTCGACCTATCCGCTATCGCCTCTGCATTTAGCATTGAATTACCATCGAACTGGTAATGATACCGCGTTTGATCTTAATTTCATCGAAGGTTGTTTGGACTTTCCTATACGCTATGCTGAATCCGGCCTTCCGACAGTAACTTTTCTTTCGATTTCTTCACATTTTTTCATGGAGCCTTTTTGCATTAGCTTCCCTGCACTTTCTGCTCACTTCGATCCTAATCGACTTGTATTTCTATGTCTCTGAATTTCCCTGAACAAATTGTTGTGCTTCGTTTTTTCGTCGGTAAGCTGAAGTATGGCATTTGTTATCCACGGTTTCTTCACAGCTGTCTTCCTTATTCCTACAGTTTTCCTTCTATTTCTATGATTGCCTTCTTTAGATATGTCCATTCCTCTTCAACTATATTATCTACTGAGCTATTGATTATCGCAGTGTCTATGGCCTTAGAGATCTTCAAATGTGTCTCTTCATTTCTTACTGCTTGTGTATCCCACTTCTTTGCGGACTTACTCTTCCTGACTAGTCTCTTAAACTTCAAATTGCTGTTCATCATTCCGAAATTGTGATCTGAGCCTAATCTGCTCATAGGTAGGCTTTTCAACATCTGATTTCGGAATGTCTTCCTGATCATGACGTAATCTAATTGAAATCTTACAGTACCTTCCGTCTTTCCCAAGTATACCTCCTACTCTTGTGTTTACTGAACAGAATATTCGCTCTTACTGATATTTATTACAGAACTCAATTTGTCTTCCTCCTATCTCGTTTCTACTACCAAACTCATATTCTCTTGTAACCCTATAACCTGCTCCCTTGCCTGCAAACACATGCCTATTTCCGATGAGCATTAGATTTTCATCTCCCTTTACGTACTGTATTTCTCTTTCAATATCCTCATATACTTTTCTCTATCTGTTCACCTTCTGCCTGCTGTGTTGGCATGTATACCTGAAATATGGTTGTCAGTGTTGGTTTGCTGTCGATCCTCATGAGAAGAACCGTATCACTGTAATTTTCAGATTAACGCCGTCTCTACCTTCCTATTCATAACGAATCCTACTTCCGTTATGCCATTTTCTGCTGCTGTTGTTATTCCTTATACCCCTCAGACCAGAAATCCTTGTATTTTCCATTTTACTTTACTTATCCACAGTATATCTAGATTGAGCTTTAGAACTACTATTTTTAGATTTTCTAGCTTCCATACCACGTTCAAACTTCTGAAATGCCAACCCCGATTCGTAGACCCTTATCCTTTTGCTGGCTATTCAATCTGTTTCTCATGCTCACGTCTGCCTTCGCAGTCCTTTCTGAGAGATCTGAATGGGGGATTCTTCCGGAATCTTTTGCCAATCAAGAGATTATCATGATACGTTTTCAGTTATAAGTCGCATATCCTGTGGATAAACATTGTGTCTGTCATGCAGTGGTTTCCATTGCCTTCTCCATCCTCATGCCGTTGAGCATTGCTAATTCTTCCGCCTTCAGGTTCAATTTCTCACCCAAATGGAATGAGGGTGCCTTGGAACTCTGTCTGCTCCTCCGCCGTCTCTGACAAACCTTTGGCTAAATGAAGGTTTCTTATGACGAGACTCTTCGGCAGCCATTGCTGATGATTTTTATTTCAATCTTAAGCGGAGACGGTGTTCCAAATCGGGACCGAGAACTTTTTGATTACTAATAAAAGACGCTACCTTTAGACCACAGGTAACAAACTTTCGATCTTAAAACACTCGAAAGGAAATTAATTCCAATTTCATTTAGTTTATTCTCGTCGAGGAGTTCTACCCCACCATAAAAATTTACACAAAAAATGTAAAAGCTACTGAACCTCTCGTCTCCGCTGCAGAATAACATAATACGGAAGTATGAGTGCCCAATGCACAAGTTCAATGGTACAGAATTAAGCGCTACGGACTCTACATGCCAAAGCATCAGCCCAACTACAGTCACGCTAAGAAAAAGCGGATCACCTTGAATAAATAGAGATAGGATGTTCATATGCGCAGGACATCTACATTAGTATATGCTGCCGATATGAACTGCATTTCAGTCAACTCGGTTTAGCATGCGTCCTATTGCCATAAGACTCCATAACTTGTTCCATGTGTGATGGCATCGACGCATATAAGGAGCGAATAGCGTCATGTGTTATAGCTATCCATAATCTATTCCCCTGATTCCGAAGTTCGTCCTTGGTGATTGGTATTGTGTCACAGCGCTGCACCTGTAGTTTCACCACATCCCACATTTTCGATTGGGGACAAGTCTGGTGATCTGGAGGGCTCGAGCTGACATCCTGTGACACCAAGAAGGCACGTATTCGAGCAGCAACACTTGGTCGTACATTGTCTTGCTGAAAAATGGCGTTGGGGTGTTGTGCAAAAATGGTATGGCTACGTGTCGCAGAACGTCATTCAAGTAGGTCACACTGGTCACAGTGCCCTGGGCATGCACCAATTGTGATTTGTAGCTGTACCCAATAGCACCCCACACAACAAGGCCTCAAGTTGGCGCGGTATGTCTTGTGCGAATGGAGTCATTATAGTGCCGCTCCTCCTGTCTGCAGCGAACCCGATCCTCGATTAGTCCGAAAACACTATCTGATGCCATTCCTGTCCCCCGTGACATCGTTCCATACAGGATTCCCGTCTAGCACAGTTCTGCACATCCGTCAAAGCTAGACGGAGAACTGGACGACGCGCACGTAACCCATGCCGTAATAAACGGCGACGGAAACACCTCTGATGGTGTACTATCAGTTACACTGCCCACTGTTGCGCCAGATCCGAGGAGAATACAGCTGTGTCCAGCAATTCCATTCGGATGAAATGTTGATCTCGTGGTGTGGTGTGGGTGGTGCGACCTGGCCAATCTCGTCGCGTTCTACGGCCTTCCATCAAACATTCTGCACACACCCGTTGCACTGCCGAAACACTTCGCCCCACACGTGGAGCGGTGTCCCGGATGGACGCAACATATTCTCTCGTGCCAATAACGTGTCCTCTTTCAAACCCACTGATCTGACGGTACTGTTCGCGCATACGTCTGCGAGGCGTCCTGCACGTCTGCTCAACTCACACTGATCTATTGTCTTCGGGTTGTAGCGACAACGAGAGCTGCAGGCACATTTGACCCGTAGGTGATGTTGCGCCGCGACGTCGATTTTGAACCCGCGAATCGCAGAACATACTAATGTACATGTCCTGTTAATATGAGCGTCCTCTCTCTAGTCGTTCAAGGTGTTCTGCTTTTTCTGAAAATGGGTGCAGTTACTTCTCTCAAAGCAGAACTTCAGTGTCTTAGCGTGCCTCAGGATGGATATATTATGATGTAGGCCAGTTTAAGAGAGCTGGATTTACGTAGGTACCACTTTTAGTGGATAAGAAATCAGTATACTAGCACAGTTAGGGGCAGCCCTACTGGGCGCACGGAAATAACTTGTTCTCACACCTTTAATTTAATTAAACACACACACTGGCAACCAATATCGAAAGGCCACGCCGACTGCGCATTACCACAAATTAGAAATTATTATTTCATTCCTCACACTGAATGTGACAAACAGCGAATAGACATGCTGGTGTATTTCACCAGGATACCTGAGGAGTGTTATGCTTTCACAGCCGCTGCCAGTCAATGCGCAACACTCCACCATTATAGAGCGTGAGGGGCCGGAAAACCCAGGTCTGAGCAAGAAACGCAAATATAAGTTTGCAAGATCGGCATACATGCATAAACCTGTAATCATGTTCCTCTAATGGAGTGGAAAAAGTCACTGAGGGTACGCAGACTCCACTGACCTTATTTCGCGTCACTTTATGGTGCACATAAACCCCCACACAACGTAGATTTGTTGCGTCTGCTGTTTAGGAGCTTCCACAGAATCCTAGTCCTGGTTGCTGCACGCGCAGTAGCACATCCTTTCTCGGTAAGATATTTTATGTAACCAACAGTGAACAGTCACCAAAACAAAGTAGTCAAAGTGCTAGCAATAACAGCAACAATGAACAAAACCCAAACGATTTCGCCGAGCAAAGCGTGTCTAAAGATGACCACCACCAACTACGGCGACGACGCTGGACTAAAACACTTAATAGCAAACATAGGGAACGACACAAAACCAGTCAACGCAACATAAATGGTCTTCATTCAGGAATCGGGTATCTGCCTTTGGCGTCAACGACCCTGCATGCCACTGCACTATCTATTTATATATTTATAAATTCAAACCGTTAATTCAAAGAAGTCATGCGGGAAGCAAAGCAGATCGACGACGACATGACAACAGACACCAAACATTAACACCTTTCGCAATTATGTCCGAGCTGCGCCATGCTACTTCCGCGATAAATCTTAAGGTGTCACTTGCTCCGAATCACAGAGCCGACAGATAGCTGCTCGTCTTAGCCCTACACCACGTGTCCGTCGCAGAGGACGCTGACTCGACAGCCCAGAAGTTAGCTGATGATCAGCGCCCCCCCCCCCCTCCCATGTGCGGCGACAGATTTTTTTTAACTTGTCTAATTAATGCTACTCCGAATCACTGCTTTATTTCAGTTCCACCAAGAAGCTCACACGTTTTGTCTCAGCAGATATGTCCCCAGCTCATGGTCTAGTGGCTAGCGTTGCTATCTCTGGCTCACGGGGTACCGGGTTACATTCCCAGCCGGGTTGAGGATTTTCTCTGCCCGGGGCTGGGTACTGGGTGTTTGTGTTGTCCTCATCATTCCATCACCATTCGTGAAAGTTACTAGATTGGACTGCGTACAGAGTGGGAATTTGTACGGGTGCTGATGACCGCCCATTTGAGTGCCCAACAAATCAAACATCATCATCGTCGTCAGCAGTATATGTAAGTGTACCAGCAAAATACGAAGGGCGTTCAATAAGTAAAACAGGTTGGTTGTATTCAGGATTCCAACACACCATATTATTGCAACTCTTCTGGCTACAAAATCCTATTTTCCAGCATAATTTCCGTTCAGTCCGGTGGCCTTGGGACACGTTACGGCGAGGGCCTGTATGCCCGCAAGGTACCACTCTACTGGTAGACGTCAGTGCCATTGTCTCCTTGCATCAATAACCTCCACATCAGGCACGTACTGCTTGGCGCGGACTGCGTCCTTGATGTGCTAAGCAAATAGAAGTCGGAAGGTGCGGGATCCGGGCTGTAGGTGGACGAGGAGAAACAGTCCAGTGAGCTTCTTTAGGGTGCGTAGGCTTGCGTGAGGTCATGCGTTGTCATGCAAAAGGAGAAGTTCGTTTGTATTTTTGTGGGGACAAACACGATAAGTTGTTTCTTCATTTTCCTGAGAACAGCACGATACCTTTCCGACTTGATCGTTGTACCATTAGGCAGGACATCAAGCTGAATACGGATGACCGTCGCCATGACTATAACGGCTGAGGGTGCGGCTATGAACGTTTTCTTCGGAGGTGAGGTGGTGTGGCGCCGCTCAATGGATTTCCGTCTTGTTTCCTTTCGAAGTAACGAACCCATTTTTCATGGCCTTTAACGATGTTCGTCAAGAAATTTCAAAATCAGCGTCGTAACGCTTAAAAAATTCCGAGCAGATGGTCCTTCGTTGCTCTTTGTGATTTCAGTTAGGCAACGAGGTATGCCACGATTACAAACCCTTGGCTACCCCAACTGATAGACGAGTGTGTCAGCACTACCAATGAAGACAAATGGTTGCACAGCGAGGCGTTTGGTTTTAATCAGTCAGTCAACTCGATGAGACTGTCCGCACGTTTCAACATTGCTGTAAACCCAGTTTTATGCGCCTCCTCAGAGGACACCGCCTTAACGTAGGACTGTCCGTGCGGGCGAGGAGGTTTGCATGCTCTGGATCCGGAGGGCTATGCCGGCGGTAGCGTAGCTACCAGCAGGGTCATCCATGCCGGATGGGCCGAAGGACCGGAGCCAGACCAAGTGTGTCCCACAACGACCTATAGATGGTTCAAATGACTCCAAGCACTACATGACTTAACATGTGAGGCCATCAGTCCCCCTAGAATTAAGAACTACTTAAACCTTAACTAACCTAAGGACTTCACGCACGTCCATGCCCGAGGCAGCATTCGAACCTGCGACCGTAGCAGTCACGTGGTTCCCGCCTGAAATGCCTAGACACGTTCGGCCACAGCGGACGGCGACCTATAGGAAATCTGCCTCATAACCTTTTCCTATACCTAGCCGATCCTTTTTCTTTTTTTTCCCACTTCCCCCACTTAACCGATGATGGTGATTAAACCGACTATAGGGATGCGGAGGAAATGCCAAACCCATATGCCGAACATTTGGGAAATCCTCAGTGCCTGGACGATAAGGTGGCAGCCCCACAAAGGCAATCGGAAACGGTGGGCCAGTCACCCACCCTTCTTAAATAATCTAATTACTGAAACCGAAACGCGAATACGAAACCGGATGGATAAACTGGTGACGACCTTTGTGCATGAAAAGGGGAACGAAAATTGGCTTTTATAATATACGAAACTTGACGGAGGGTAGCAAGCTGAGACGAGTGCCCAGGGAAATGAATAACTATAAGCTTGATACCCTGGGATTGAGTGAAGTGAGGTGGCCAGATTTTGGTGAAATGCAGACATCAGATGGAATTAAGCCTTTATATTCCAGATGTGAATAGGAAGAGGAACACCGGGATGGAGTTGGGCTATTATTTACCAAGGCCTTCTTGAATGGAGACCTGTGTCCAGTAGGATACTGACTGCCAGATTTAAGACGAAGGTTCGAAACGTGACGCTCATCCAATGCTCCGCCCCCACAGAGAAATCAGAGATTGAGAAGAAGGAGTTCTATTACTTGCTACGAGAGACTGCAAGTAAAGTGAGCACGAAAGATATCTCCATTCTTATGGGAGACATAACTACCAAGGTGAGAGATAACAATGAAGGTTAATGGGGGTACATGGCTTGGGTGAAATGAATGATAATGGGGAAAGATTTAGTGACTTTTGGGTAAGTCATGACCTTGTAACAGGAGGGACCTTGTCTTCTCGTCGGAGACGTTATAGCATGGGTATTTCCAGATCCTACTCCGGAAAATGAAATTGACCACATCGCAGTATCCAGGAGGAGCCTGGAAGATGTGCGGAATAGAAGAGGAGCAGACTCAAGTAGCTACCACCGTCTTGTTACTGCCACTTTCAGAATGGAGGTTGTGGCTTCCAGAAATAAATTCGAGCCAAGGATTAGAAGATTCGACGTAGGTAAACCGAAAGATCCACAGATAGCTGAGGGGTTCCAGCTGTAACTCCAGAATAGATTCCATGCGCTGGAACTTGAGATGACTGAGGATAATGACATGGAGGAAATGTGGACAGAAGTTAAGAATACTTTTGTGCAAGTGAGTGAGAGACAACTTGACTTTAAAAATCGCCTGCGGAGAGATTGGATGTCCGAACATACCTGGAGGAAGATCACTCATAAAAAGAAGGCCAAGGGAAGAGTAAACCAGAGCAGGACCAGGCAACAAAAACCACAGGCACAAGCTGATTACAGAACAGCAGATAAGGAAGCGAAAAGGAGTGTGACAAGAAACCACAGACGATGGGTAGATGAACAGGCTGATAGAGCAGAACAGGCAGCGCAGAGCGGGGATGTGAAAGAGCTATATGATATCACTAAGATTCCCTCAAAGAAAAGCTTCCAGGGCAACCAACCAGTAAGGAATAAGAAATGGGAGATGGTAACTGCACATGAAGAACAATCATGTAGGTGGAAAGAACACTTTAACGGAGTTTTAAGTAGACACCTTGGCGGTGAGGTAGAAGAACAAGAACAAACGGAATACAATGATCCTAGTCCCAGCATTGGCGTAAGTGCACCTACGAAAGCAGAAGTCCGGATAGCACTGAACCAGATCAAGAAGAGAAGGCACCAGGACCGGATAATAGACTTGGACACCACTTTCGAGTTATTATATATCCTCTTAGAGAAGATATGGAGAGAGGAGAAACTGCCAACAAATTGGAAACGAGGTATTATCGTGAAAATACCCAAAAAAGGAGATGCTGCTAACTGCAACATCTGGCAGGTCATTACCCTATTGTCAGTACCGAGTAAGGTACTTTCGAGGATCATTTTAAAATGCATTTTGGATTCTGTGGAAGCAAAACTGAGGAGAGAGCAGGTGGGTTTTAGAAAGCATCGAAGCTGCGTGGACCTTATCAGTAATCTCAGAATTATTCTGGAACAAAGTGGGGAGTGGCAACACACTCTCTACCTTACCTTCACTGACTCTGAAAAGGCTTTCGACTCTGTCAATCGAAGAGTCATGTGGGATACACTTGCAAAATATGGCATTCCAACGAAGATTATCAACATCAAGGAAACGTATGAAGACAATGAGTGCAAGTACTACATAATGGAGAACTAAGAGAGCCTTTCCAAGTTAATTCCGGAGTACGACAATGGTGTATTCTTTCGCCAACGTCCGCAGCTCGTGGTCGTGCGGTAGCGTTCTCGCTTCCCACGCCCGGGTTCCCGGGTTCGATTACCAGTGGGGTCAGGGAGTTTCTTTCTGCCTCATGATGACTGGGTGTCGTGTGATGTCCTAAGGTTAGTTAGGTTTAAGTAGTTCTAAGTTCTAGGGGACTGATGACCACAGATGTTAAGCCCATAGTGCTCAGAGCCATTTGAACCATTTTGAACCTTTTGCCAACTCTTTTTCCTTTGGTGGTGGACCATTTGATGAAGAGAGTGATAGGGGACGGAAAAGAGGTGTGCAATTGGGGATGCGGGATAGGCTCTAAGACCTAGATTTCGCAGACGACATCTGCTTAAGGACACGACGAGATCGAAACATCGAAGAGAAAATGGCCAGGTTACAGAGAGAGGCGGAAGTTGCAGACCTCAAGATAAATTCTCACAAAACCAAAGAATGCGGATAAATTTGACCATCGCGGACAGGCTGGCCTATAATGGGGAGGACATAGAACAGGTCCAACCTTTCCTCTATGTCGGAAGTATATTCAGACTACAGGAGGCGCTGAGGAGGAAGTCCGTAGTCGCATCCGCATAGCAAATGGTGCGTTTGTACAACTGTACCCAGTTTGGAGAAATAGAAACATCTCGAAAATGACGAAACTCTGGCTTTTCAATAGAAATGTGAAGGCTGTTCTGCTGTATGGTTGAGAAACTTGGAAGGTGACTAACCACATCAAAAACTAGTTCCAAGCTTTTATCAATCGCTGGCTCCAGCGTATTTTAAATGTGAATGGGCAGATATAATGACAAATGAAGATCTTTGGAGGGAGAGAAATCAGCAACCAATCAATATACAAGTCAAGGAAAGAAAATGGAACTGGACTGGGCATACACTGAGGAAAACTCCTGGAGCTGTTGAAAGGGTGGCGTTGGATTGGAACCCTCAACGAGTTAGAAAACGTGGCCGTTTGCAAACAGACCTGGAAAAAGACGATCGAGAGAGAAGCAGCAGAGGATGGGAAAACCTGGAGTGAAGAGAATTGCTAGAAATCGTACCAGGTGGAAGAATTTAGCCACGGGCCTATGTTCCAGAGGGAACGCCAGGAACTAACTCATTGTCAGTAAGTAAGTCAGTTGTATGCGGCCGGCCGGCACGCAGGAGATCGGACAGGATGGCGCAGCCTTATTGCGATGATGACAGACGCCTCGTCGAACTGTTCACCGTGCTTTTGTTCACTGCCAGGACTACGTTAACATTCTGCAAGCGCCTATGAATATCTACTATGGTCTGGTTTCCCGCCGAAAGAAACTCAATGACATCTCTCTGTTGGAACGTACCTCTGTTACAGATGCTATTTCGCAGCTTACGTCCAGCGCTGCCCCCTGTTGGCGTCTCTATAGGGGCTGAAGCAGGAATATTCCACGATGTGTCACAACAGATCCCGCATTTTTCACCCGAAAGTGGCCGAGAAGAAAAATATTACGTTACTTATTGAACAACCTTCGTAGTTGAAACATTGTTTCGAAACTCGAGAGATGTAAAACTTTCGCCAGGCTGTCATTTGACCAACCATTACTAACGTAATGACAGTAAATGTGTTGCATGGACTTAGCTTGTAATTTAGGTCGACTTAGAGATGCGAAGGAAATGCAGAAACGAACTGCCATATTTGGATGCGTTCCTGATCACAATGAAGACGCTCCAAACTTTAGTGTATCAACGCGGCCAGTCCATGTCTACAAGAAATATCATACCACTTCCGTACATGGAACATGGCTAGAGAGTGGTTGAAGAAATCTCGTAACCGACGGGGCTGGAGACGGCCGGCCGTTGTGGCCGAGAGGTTCTAGGCCCTTCAGTCTGGAACCGCACGACCGCTACGGTCGCAGGTTCGAATCCTGCCTTGGGCATGGATATGTGTGATGTCCTTAGGTTAGTTAGGTTTAAGTAGTTCTAAGTTCTAGGGGACTGATGACCTCCGATGTTAAGTCTCATAGTGCTCAGAGCCATTTGAACCGGAGACGACTGTTATCCCTGTCAGTGACAATCGAATCAAACCCGACAGAACTTGTATCTGGCTACAGGCCAATTTAATCAGTTTCCTAGTGTAGTGGACTGCACGTGATTGACGTTTGGAATCGGCTACAGTGAAAGAAATCATTGCTTAGAGCGACGAATAAAGCTGCTCATCCTCAGTGGAACAAACAACATTAAAATGGAAAGTAGAAGCGTATAGTGTGATCCGGTAAATCGCGCTATTACGTATTTAAACGCAGAGACCTAACATCGGAATTAGTGATCCGGAAGTAGATGAAGTGAAGGAATTACACCACATAGACAGCGAACTAACCCATGACGGAGGGAGCAAAGAGGACATAAAAAGCAGACTACCACTGACAGAAAAGACATTCCAGGCGACGAGAAGCATACTGACGTCAAACATATGTCTTAATTTGAGGAAAAAATTTATGCGAATATACGTTTTGAGCACAGTATCGTATGTCTGTGAGACACGGAATGTCGGAAAACCGGAAGAGAATAGAAGCGTTGGAGATGGAGTGGTACAGAAGAATGTTGATATTTGGATGGACTGATAAGGTAAGCTATGACGAGGTCCTCTGCAGAATCGGCAAGGGAAGGAGCATAAGGGAAAGGGTGACAAGAAGAAGGGACAGGATGATAAGACATCAGGGAATAACTTCCATGGTTCTAGATGGAGCAGTAGAGGGTAAAATCTTTAGAGGAAAACAGAAAGTGGGATACATCCAGCAAATAACTAAGGACGTAGGTTGCAAATACAACTCTGAAATGGAAAGGCTGGCAAAGGATAGGAATTCGTGGTAGGCCGCATCAAATCAGTCAACTGACCGATGGCTTAAAAGAGGGGTCGAGGGCACAGACGGCACAATGAGGCGTTTAGTCTGCAATGTGTGGAGAGGGACTTCGTGCTAACCATTAACGTATATAACATAGCATAAACCGTAGTCTTTATATCAATACGTCGGTCACCAAGTATGGGACTATCTTGTGCAGCTTCATGATGGGTTAGCTATGGACACTCCCTTCTTCCAAGACAACAACAGTTGTGTACACAGGGTTGCACGCACATATACCTGGTTTTCGTAACAGTCATCCCCACCCCCTCCTTTTTTTTCTTTCTTGAATCATCAGTCTTATAACTGGTATGTCGGGACCTGTCAGGAATTAATCTCCTGTGAGATTTGCGTTTCAGAGTAGACTTTGCGAACTATGAAAGACGATCACTGTTAGTGTAGTAAAAGGTCCTCGCAGTGGACACCAAATGAAAAAGCTACTCCTTATGTTTCTGATCTAGACTGCCATAAAAAGGCGAAGGAGCTGTTAACCAGAACTGAGGGAGAAGTTGTAGTCTAATTCACAGTCGATTTACTCATCTTAAACATGACAAGACAACAAAATTATTGAAGAAACATCATACAAAAATATTTATTTAACAAAAGTCTTACTAAAATTGGAAAGTGATCTGCTGGGGACAGCCACATGATACTAACCAGAACACTACTCGCTCTATCTCACTTCATACACATGAATCCAGGTAATGACATCAAACTACGCCACACCAAGCATCTATATTCAACCATACAAAAAAAGAGAAAAATATGGTTCGAAAGAAATAGACATTCCAGCCCTACGTCGCAGCAGCGAATACTTTACCATCCTACTGGTCAGGGCGGCACACTACGATGCGTTCGGCGACCGAAGTCATGGCGACGGAAATCTGTTATTAAATGCACGTTCCCGAAAAATGCAAGTACATGGTCTCGCATTCAGTTAATTCAGAACACAGGTACTTCCCTAAGAGCCTCTGAAGCCCCGACGGATTCCCGTGTGCAGGTGGACCCGTTTGCTGGTCTGCCAACCCATTTGACTCCGGGCCACGACTGTGTGTGTCAGAATACGTCAAATGTTTAGACGGCTGACTCAAGACAAATAAGTACACCCACGCATCACTCGTTATGACCCTGATGGTTCAGAAGGTGACTGGCACAGGCTCTAAGTCGCGCCCTAGTAAAGGACAGAAGTCTCACCGTTTAGGTAGAGACCTGCAGTTCTTTACTAGTTAAGTGCCAGTACAAGAGACTTGTACAAGAGTGACGATCTCCCTTTCTCTCTGTTGCCTTCTCAGCTCGGTTCCAAAAGCACATTTCTCTTTTTTGACTTCCCCCAATTTCACACAAGCCAATAACGAGCTGGAGCCCAGCAATCTAAGCTCGGTGAATGGTCTTTGCACTGCAAACCGATTTGACCAATCAGAGACTTAAAGTTAATTGGCAGAAAATGGAAAAAAATTCAGCTTCGTGGCCTCTTTACCACACATTTGCCATGTCTTTTGCTAACACAATACAGGGTGGAAGCACAGCCCTCCATAAACAGCTTGTTATCTGCCCTGCTGCGTCCATTTCAAAATATTCAGGGAATGGCCATAAAATCGCATTGACAAAACATGTTTTGAAACAGAGTCTGCACGTCTGAGCACCAGTTTTCCTGTCCCACGGACATTTTCAGAGCGTTTACATTTCTTTTGGCGGCTTGCTCGCTAACAAGGTCTACAATGCGCTGTCTGCGACTTTTCGGCGCTAGGCCGTATACCTGGACGTCTAGCGCCAAAGCTTAATGTGTTTCTGCACAATGCGACTGCGACTGGAAATGTCTCCTCACCATTCTCCAGAAAAAAACGCGCTTTGTCGCCCCACCAACGCCGTGATTTTACTGCAGTCGTTTGAGTCGGCACCCTGTTCCTTTGAATGCAGGTAAAGCTTACCGTATTCCTTTCCCTAGAGCACACAAACAAGACCATAAACTGCTACCCACCATTTCATTACAATGTATGAAGTCAAATCGCCATAGATCGTATTCCCTACACCAAATCAGAAGTGAGAGTGCCCTGCAATCTCTCAACTACTTTCTCTATAATTTGCTGGATGTAATCCAATTTCCGTCTTCGTCTACCGTTTTTACCCTCTAAAGTTCTCTCTAGTGCCAAGGATGTTATTTGCTGTCCCTTCCTCTTCTCGCTGTTTTCCATATATTGCTTTCCGCCTTTCATTGATTTAGTCTCTGTATCCTGTATCCATTAGACTCTTCATTTCATTCCAATAACCCTGTAATTCTTCTTCACCTTCACTGTGGCTAGTCAAGTCATCAGCGAATCTTATCATTGGTATCCTTTCAGCTTGAATCTTGATCCCACTATTTAACTTTTCTTTTATTTCATTCGTTGCTTCTTAGATTTATGGACTGTACAGTAGGGGCGAAAGACTATGTCCCTGTCTTACATCCTGTTTGTAGGTCAAAAACTTTTGTGAACATTTCATGATTTTTCTTCAGTGTTATTTCCATTAGCAAAAGTAACGTCATAACCATCTTTCTGGTGACTTTACATTTCTGGAAGCCAAACGGATCTTCATCTATTACATCCACAATTCTCTTTTCCCTTCTTCTGTATGTTATCTTTCTCAGCAACATTGACGAATGAGTTGTTAAGCTTATTGTGTTATAGGTCTCGAAGGTATCGTCTGCTACAGCCTTCGGGATCGTGTGGATTACTAACCCAATCGGACCTCTGTTGGCACATAACTCACAAAATATGAAGCCCATAGTAAACGACTGGTACTATTTGAAGCAGTAGGTTGAACGTGGTATTCTAAATTCCAGATATTTGGTGGTTCTGCTAGATTAATTACCAATAAGTTCCATCTACTATACATGACGTATCTGGACTCTCTTCTTCACTGATTTGTGACTATTATCTGGAGGATGTGTTACATGATATTAGCATGATGCCATGTCAGTACAGTAGCAGTTTGGCCTGTACAACTTGCAACTGACGACCCGGGAAATCATACATGACGCCGATTTTTAGATACCTTTGAAGACATTTGCCTTTGTTACGGAATATTTACTTAGCGTTACGAGTCCCTCCGTGTGACAGACAACGATACATTACTTTCTGTCCACAATCTACTACTCATTATAAACACATGGAAGAAGCTATATCTGAGGACTACTCAGACCACGCTAGTGTCATCTTATTGTAATTATTGCAGAATATTCAACACTAGGTAGTGTAGAGAACAGTTGGCGCCTTGATGCCGAGATGAGGGGTTACATGTTTTGCTTTTCACTTACGTATAAAAATACGATCGTAACTTAAGAATCATTAATCAAGACTGGGTAACTAGCAATCTGAATTGCTTAATGAAAGTTTTCTGTTTCTTGAAATGCATTAGAGAATACATTGTAAGTAGAACGTATAGAGTACCTGATAAAAACTAGTGTTGTGTAAAAGAAACCTTGCCCGCATCTCGTGGTCGTGCGGTAGCGTTCTCGCTTCCCACGCCCGGGTTCCCGGGGTCGATTCCCGGCGGGGTCAGGGATTTTCTCTGCCTCGTGATGGCTGGGTGTTGTGTGCTGTCCCTAGGTTAGTTAGGTTTAAGTAGTTCTAAGTTCTAGGGGACTGATGACCATAGATGTTAAGTCCCATAGTGCTCAGAGCCATTTAAAAGAAACCTTCAGTTATTGTAAAGAGAGTTCCTGCAGTGTTAATCTGGCGACAGTGTGAGAACAAGTACAGCGAGAGAACATTTCTTTGTAGTCAGTTGTGAAAGCGAGAGCAATATTTCACTTTTTTTTTAAACTGTCTTGTTTATCGCACTGGAGAAAGGACGTATTTGTGCAGTTCACCGTCCTGTATGCAATGTGGTACTTGTACGCAGGGAATGTGCTAAATTGATGTTGCAAGTTCACGGTGGTTTACGACGCAAGTTATAATTCTAACTGGGGCTCGTGACGGTAGTGGCGGCCATTGGAGTATGATCAGTCTCAGTGCCTCAAGTTTAATTTAATTTGTGATAAGAAAAAAAACAATTTTGTGATAATTAAAGTGGTTTGAAAAGTCAGATGCATGTGTAATCCGCTATGCGTATTCTACTATTTAATTACTGCGTTTACGCAATTAAATACTGGTTTGTACTGAATTTATGTGGTGTGTTTGTCTGTTTCTTTGATTAATTGGCTTAGCTTGAATACTTTTGACTACGATCCTTCAACAGCAAAGTGAATGCTCTTGTATTCTGAAGTGCTGTACGTGCTAAATGAATAGAAATACGGTACTAAGAATCCTAAATACTTGATTTGCTGAGTAAGGTGAGTTCACTAGGAGCTAGGTGTAAAGCCAATCTACTGAAGATTTCCGCAATCCGTCTTCCTCGCCTGTGCCAGCCACATCATATCAGAGTAGGACTTACATTAAACGCCTTGAATTATTTTTTGAATATATTTATTGTTATCCGTTACAGCGTTTGGCCTTTATGGCTCTTATTTCTACCACAGAAATTATTCCTGATGTCCTGGTACGTTTCCGGTCATTCAATCCGTTCTTAGAGTCAGTTTCCCCACATATTTCTACGTATGTACCTAAGAAAGCAACGCAATGTCACACACAAAATTTCTCAATTATGCAACACTTTTCTACCCAAGAAACTGTGCTGTGTGCTCGCGACATCCTTGGTGCTCAGTATTTGATTGTGTCTGCCCTGTTTATGTCTCTGCCTTGTGCACCTGTGCTGGGATACCGGAGGACGCCCACCCGCAAGAGATCGTGTGAGCACCGGCGCACGGCGCTATGGGGCGTGACCCGTAAGGAAGAGGGAGAGGACTTGCTGGCAGCGGAGTAGACAGCTGGAAAAATTGTGGTAAGGTCTTATGGGACCAAACTGCTGAGGTCATCGGTCCCTAAGCTTACGCACTACTTAATCTAACTCAAACTAACTTACTCTAGGGACAACGCACACACCCATGCTCGAGGGAGGACTCGAACCTCCGACGGGAGGCAGCCACCCGGACCGTGACAAGACACCTCTGGACCGCGCGGCTACCCCGCGCGGCAAACAGCTGGAGATCCGGGTTTGCTGAGGACGTGTAGCACTCTGCTGGACCAAACATAGCTGGAAGGCGGCGACCTGGCCGGGGGAGTGTTTTCGGCGCCATCAGGCAAATTGAAATTTGAGAAAGTGAGCCTGCTTCGGGAACTGCTGCGGGTCCATATTGTGTGCAATTTGATGGGATATTTTGCAAAGGACAGTAATTTTATTTTTAATTGATGTGTAAGCTACTTGATCAGCTTCGTGGCCTCTTTACCACACATTTGCCATGTCTTTTGCTAACACAATACAGGGTGGAAGCACAGCCCTCCATAAACAGCTTGTTATCTGCCCTGCTGCGTCCATTTCAAAATATTCAGGGAATGGCCATAAAATCGCATTGACAAAACATGTTTTGAAACAGAGTCTGCACGTCTGAGCACCAGTTTTCCTGTCCCACGGACATTTTCAGAGCGTTTACATTTCTTTTGGCGGCTTGCTCGCTAACAAGGTCTACAATGCGCTGTCTGCGACTTTTCGGCGCTAGGCCGTATACCTGGACGTCTAGCGCCAAAGCTTAATGTGTTTCTGCACAATGCGACTGCGACTGGAAATGTCTCCTCACCATTCTCCAGAAAAAAACGCGCTTTGTCGCCCCACCAACGCCGTGATTTTACTGCAGTCGTTTGAGTCGGCACCCTGTTCCTTTGAATGCAGGTAAAGCTTACCGTATTCCTTTCCCTAGAGCACACAAACAAGACCATAAACTGCTACCCACCATTTCATTACAATGTATGAAGTCAAATCGCCATAGATCGTATTCCCTACACCAAATCAGAAGTGAGAGTGCCCTGCAATCTCTCAACTACTTTCTCTATAATTTGCTGGATGTAATCCAATTTCCGTCTTCGTCTACCGTTTTTACCCTCTAAAGTTCTCTCTAGTGCCAAGGATGTTATTTGCTGTCCCTTCCTCTTCTCGCTGTTTTCCATATATTGCTTTCCGCCTTTCATTGATTTAGTCTCTGTATCCTGTATCCATTAGACTCTTCATTTCATTCCAATAACCCTGTAATTCTTCTTCACCTTCACTGTGGCTAGTCAAGTCATCAGCGAATCTTATCATTGGTATCCTTTCAGCTTGAATCTTGATCCCACTATTTAACTTTTCTTTTATTTCATTCGTTGCTTCTTAGATTTATGGACTGTACAGTAGGGGCGAAAGACTATGTCCCTGTCTTACATCCTGTTTGTAGGTCAAAAACTTTTGTGAACATTTCATGATTTTTCTTCAGTGTTATTTCCATTAGCAAAAGTAACGTCATAACCATCTTTCTGGTGACTTTACATTTCTGGAAGCCAAACGGATCTTCATCTATTACATCCACAATTCTCTTTTCCCTTCTTCTGTATGTTATCTTTCTCAGCAACATTGACGAATGAGTTGTTAAGCTTATTGTGTTATAGGTCTCGAAGGTATCGTCTGCTACAGCCTTCGGGATCGTGTGGATTACTAACCCAATCGGACCTCTGTTGGCACATAACTCACAAAATATGAAGCCCATAGTAAACGACTGGTACTATTTGAAGCAGTAGGTTGAACGTGGTATTCTAAATTCCAGATATTTGGTGGTTCTGCTAGATTAATTACCAATAAGTTCCATCTACTATACATGACGTATCTGGACTCTCTTCTTCACTGATTTGTGACTATTATCTGGAGGATGTGTTACATGATATTAGCATGATGCCATGTCAGTACAGTAGCAGTTTGGCCTGTACAACTTGCAACTGACGACCCGGGAAATCATACATGACGCCGATTTTTAGATACCTTTGAAGACATTTGCCTTTGTTACGGAATATTTACTTAGCGTTACGAGTCCCTCCGTGTGACAGACAACGATACATTACTTTCTGTCCACAATCTACTACTCATTATAAACACATGGAAGAAGCTATATCTGAGGACTACTCAGACCACGCTAGTGTCATCTTATTGTAATTATTGCAGAATATTCAACACTAGGTAGTGTAGAGAACAGTTGGCGCCTTGATGCCGAGATGAGGGGTTACATGTTTTGCTTTTCACTTACGTATAAAAATACGATCGTAACTTAAGAATCATTAATCAAGACTGGGTAACTAGCAATCTGAATTGCTTAATGAAAGTTTTCTGTTTCTTGAAATGCATTAGAGAATACATTGTAAGTAGAACGTATAGAGTACCTGATAAAAACTAGTGTTGTGTAAAAGAAACCTTGCCCGCATCTCGTGGTCGTGCGGTAGCGTTCTCGCTTCCCACGCCCGGGTTCCCGGGGTCGATTCCCGGCGGGGTCAGGGATTTTCTCTGCCTCGTGATGGCTGGGTGTTGTGTGCTGTCCCTAGGTTAGTTAGGTTTAAGTAGTTCTAAGTTCTAGGGGACTGATGACCATAGATGTTAAGTCCCATAGTGCTCAGAGCCATTTAAAAGAAACCTTCAGTTATTGTAAAGAGAGTTCCTGCAGTGTTAATCTGGCGACAGTGTGAGAACAAGTACAGCGAGAGAACATTTCTTTGTAGTCAGTTGTGAAAGCGAGAGCAATATTTCACTTTTTTTTTAAACTGTCTTGTTTATCGCACTGGAGAAAGGACGTATTTGTGCAGTTCACCGTCCTGTATGCAATGTGGTACTTGTACGCAGGGAATGTGCTAAATTGATGTTGCAAGTTCACGGTGGTTTACGACGCAAGTTATAATTCTAACTGGGGCTCGTGACGGTAGTGGCGGCCATTGGAGTATGATCAGTCTCAGTGCCTCAAGTTTAATTTAATTTGTGATAAGAAAAAAAACAATTTTGTGATAATTAAAGTGGTTTGAAAAGTCAGATGCATGTGTAATCCGCTATGCGTATTCTACTATTTAATTACTGCGTTTACGCAATTAAATACTGGTTTGTACTGAATTTATGTGGTGTGTTTGTCTGTTTCTTTGATTAATTGGCTTAGCTTGAATACTTTTGACTACGATCCTTCAACAGCAAAGTGAATGCTCTTGTATTCTGAAGTGCTGTACGTGCTAAATGAATAGAAATACGGTACTAAGAATCCTAAATACTTGATTTGCTGAGTAAGGTGAGTTCACTAGGAGCTAGGTGTAAAGCCAATCTACTGAAGATTTCCGCAATCCGTCTTCCTCGCCTGTGCCAGCCACATCATATCAGAGTAGGACTTACATTAAACGCCTTGAATTATTTTTTGAATATATTTATTGTTATCCGTTACAGCGTTTGGCCTTTATGGCTCTTATTTCTACCACAGAAATTATTCCTGATGTCCTGGTACGTTTCCGGTCATTCAATCCGTTCTTAGAGTCAGTTTCCCCACATATTTCTACGTATGTACCTAAGAAAGCAACGCAATGTCACACACAAAATTTCTCAATTATGCAACACTTTTCTACCCAAGAAACTGTGCTGTGTGCTCGCGACATCCTTGGTGCTCAGTATTTGATTGTGTCTGCCCTGTTTATGTCTCTGCCTTGTGCACCTGTGCTGGGATACCGGAGGACGCCCACCCGCAAGAGATCGTGTGAGCACCGGCGCACGGCGCTATGGGGCGTGACCCGTAAGGAAGAGGGAGAGGACTTGCTGGCAGCGGAGTAGACAGCTGGAAAAATTGTGGTAAGGTCTTATGGGACCAAACTGCTGAGGTCATCGGTCCCTAAGCTTACGCACTACTTAATCTAACTCAAACTAACTTACTCTAGGGACAACGCACACACCCATGCTCGAGGGAGGACTCGAACCTCCGACGGGAGGCAGCCACCCGGACCGTGACAAGACACCTCTGGACCGCGCGGCTACCCCGCGCGGCAAACAGCTGGAGATCCGGGTTTGCTGAGGACGTGTAGCACTCTGCTGGACCAAACATAGCTGGAAGGCGGCGACCTGGCCGGGGGAGTGTTTTCGGCGCCATCAGGCAAATTGAAATTTGAGAAAGTGAGCCTGCTTCGGGAACTGCTGCGGGTCCATATTGTGTGCAATTTGATGGGATATTTTGCAAAGGACAGTAATTTTATTTTTAATTGATGTGTAAGCTACTTGATCCTGGATCCTTTCAGATATAGCTAGTATATATGTCATTCTTCCGATTTTCTGTTCTGTGTGAGAGTACTCAGTTGCATTTTTCCTATTCAGCCCTGTTCAGCTGATTCTCTGTACACGTAATCGCGATTCGTGGCAAACGTGAGTTATAATTTGATTTTTTTTGTCCGATCCCCATGTTACGGCGTAGCGTGGCTTAGTTGTTTGTGTGTTTCTTTAACGTTTTCTTGAATTTTATTAGAATCATGTTTAACGCATTCAGTAATTGCCATACTTGTTTTATTCATAGATGGTGGTGGTGGTGGTGGTGGTGGTGGTGGTGTGTGTGTGTGTGTGTGTGTGTGTGTGTGTGTCTTACAGGAAAGGTTAGCCATTAATTAATGTCTAATTCATTAAAACTCTGGACAAAATTCGGATGATGCCTCACTATATGCTGTGGTTGGTCTTGTGACGTTCACGAAATAATTTTGTTATATAATTTCCTCATACAACTGTGGAAAAGTTAGTAAATCAGCATTATTTGTTATTAGGCGGTCGGCCGCGGTGGTCTAGCGGTTCAGGCGCTCAGTCCGGAACCGCGCGACTACTGCGGTCGCAGGTTCGAATCCTGCCTCGGGCATGGATGTGTGTGATGTCCTTAGGTTAGTTAGGTTTAAATAGTTCTAAGTTCTAGGGGACTGATGACCACAGATGTTAAGTCCCATAGTGTTCAGAGCCATTTGAACCATTTTTGTTGTTAGGCGTTTTCTGAAATGCCCGGCTGTTTAATAATAACATATAATTTACTGATGAGGAGCCGTATTAAATATAACCCCAGCTATTTCGCTGAACGCGAATTTCATGACATCAGCTGCAATGGCTATTACCCAATTGTGAGATGAAAATTTGTGCTGGACCATGGTTGATACAGATCTGGCAAAAAATTTTCATCTCATAATTGGGTAACACCCATTGCAGTTAATGTCATGAAATTTGTGTTCAGGGAATTAATTGAAATAATGTTTAACAATTATTGCGTGATCCGTTCGTCTTTTGTTTCTGCTCTGCCAGGCCTGATTGATTCCTTTTGTATACACAGATCAGCCATATCATTGAGACCACCTATCCAATAGCAGGTATATTCACCATTGGCACGGATAACAGCGGAGACGCGTCGAGGCATGGGAGGAATGAGGACATAGTAGGCTGTTTGGAGCGAATTGGCACCACCTCTGCCCTCATATGTCACCTAATACCAGTAAATTCCGGGGAGGGGGTGGTGACGTCTGACACCACGTTAGCAGCATCACAGAAGTGTTCGATAAATTTCAGATTTGGCGAGTTAGGGTGCCAGCACATCAACTGGAACTCCGCCATATTCCGCGACCCACCCCATCACACTTCTGGCATTGCGACATGGCGTCTTGTTAAAAAATGTCACTGCCGTCGGGAAGCACGATCGTCATGAAGGGGTGTATGCGGTCTGCAACCAGTGTACGATACTCCTTGGCCATCATGGTACCTTGCACGAGCTACACTGGACCCCTAATGCCCACGTGAATGTTCCCCAGAGCATAATGGAATCGCCACCAGCTTTCATCCATCCCGGGGTACAGGTGTCAAGGACCTGTTCCACTGGAAGACACGGCATTCGCGCTCTCCCATCGGCATCATGAAGAAGGTATCGGGATTCATCACACGACGCAACGCTGTGCCACTGCACTAACATCCAGTGCCGATGGTCACTCGCACATTTAAATCGTAGTTGGTCTTGGAGTTAACGTTGGCACATGCATGGGTTGTCGACTGCTGAGGCCAGTCATTAGAAGTGTTCGGTGCAAGTGTGTTCAGACACACTTTTACTGTACTCGGGATTAACGTTTGATGTTAGTTCCGCAACAGTTTGCCGCTTGTCCTATTTAGCAAGTCTGCCCAGCCTACGACGTTCCGACATCTGTAATGAGAGGCGGCAGCCCAAACCCCCATTCTACACATAGACAGCACGTTTTCTGACTCTACATGCGCCGTCCGTGAGCCTGACTCGCAGTCATTCCTCGTGATGTAACGCTGCGGTCGTTCTATTAGCAAGGGCACTCGCATCGGTCGTCTGCTGCCATAGCCCATTAACGCCAAAATTCGCCGCACTGTCCAAACGGATACGATCGCCGTACCTCCCACATTGATTGCTGCGGTTATTTTACGCAACGTCGCTTGTCTGTTAGCACAGACAACTCCCCACAAACACACCATCTCGATCGTGAAGGGAAGCTCGTAGGCCACTCCGTTGTCCGTAGTGGAAGGTAATGCCTAAAATCTGGCATTCTCGGCGGCTCTTGACAGTGCGGATTTCAGAATCCCTAACGATTTACGAAACGGAATGTCCCTTCCATCTAGCTCCAACTAGCATTCCTCATTCACAGTCTATTAATTCCCGTCTTGCGGTCATAATTACATCGATAACCTTTTCACATGAATAACTTGCGTACAGATGACAGCTCCACCACTACACTATCCGTTTGTACGTCATGTACGCGATGCTATCGGCATCCCATGATTTTTGTCACTTTACTGTTGTTGTTGTCGTGGTCTTCAGTCCTGAGACTGATTTGATGCAGCTCTCCATGCTACTGTATCCTGTGCAAGTTTCTTCATCTCCCAGTATCTACTGCAACCTACATCCTTCTGAATCTGCTTAGTGTATTCATCTCTTTGTCTCCCTCTACGATTTTTACCCTCCACGCTGCCCTACAATACTAAATTGGTCATCTCTTGATGCCTCAGAACATGTCCTACCAACCGATCTCTTCTTCTAGTCAAGTTGTGCCACAAAATAATTAATTTCCCCTATGATTTAGAGCAACTGACTTGATCTGAATCCCGCTTAAGTAAATCTAAGCACACCGTGGATAAGGGCGGCCTTTAGCAAAACTTCCAACTAGTATTTGGGTCGGACTTTACCCAGGAAAGTTCACTATGTTTTTCACCTGATCACCTTAATGAGATGTTCACTCTGCAGCTGAGTGTTCGCTGATACGAAACTTCCTGGCAGAATAAAACTGTGTGGCGAACCAAGACTCGAACTCGGGACCTTTGCCTTCGCGGGCAAGTGCTCTACCAACTGAGCTACGCAAGCAAGACTCATGACACCTCAGCATTGATTCCGCCAGTACCTAGTCTCCTATATTCAAGAGATTAAAGCTGTGAGGACGGGCTGTGAGTCGTGTCTGTCGTGTTTGGCCAGAGAGCTGGCTACTATTTGTAATATAAAAACAAAAACTGAGTAAAGGGATCAACAACGAACTTCGACGGATGTCATATGACGTCCTCTATGACCAAATACAACGAATAATAGCGAACAAAATGTAAAAATTCGGTAGAACACTCGCTTTCGAAAGATAAAAGTCCTGAGTTCGAGTCTCGGTCCGGCACACATTTTTAATCTGCCATGATGTTTCACCTGATCACCTGCCAGCCCGCGGAGATGAGAGGTAAACGTACGTCCCCTTAAAATACACTCCTGGAAATTGAAATAAGAACACCGTGAATTCATTGTCCCAGGAAGGGGAAACTTTATTGACGCATTCCTGGGGTCAGATACATCACATGATCACACTGACAGAACCACAGGCACATAGACACAGGCAACAGAGCATGCACAATGTCGGCACTAGTACAGTGTATATCCACCTTTCGCAGCAATGCAGGCTGCTATTCTCCCATGGAGACGATCGTAGAGATGCTGGATGTAGTCCTGTGGAACGGCTTGCCATGCCATTTCCACCTGGCGCCTCAGTTGGACCAGCGTTCGTGCTGGACGTGCAGACCGCGTGAGACGACGCTTCATCCAGTCCCAAACATGCTCAATGGGGGACAGATCCGGAGATCTTGCTGGCCAGAGCACCTTCTAGAGCACGTTGGGTGGCACGGGATACATGCGGACGTGCATTGTCCTGTTGGAACAGCAAGTTCCCTTGCCGGTCTAGGAATGGTAGAACGATGGGTTCGATGACGGTTTGGATGTACCGTGCACTATTCAGTGTCCCCTCGACGATCACCAGTGGTGTACGGCCAGTGTAGGAGATCGCTCCCCACACCATGATGCCGGGTGTTGGCCCTGTGTGCCTCGGTCGTATGCAGTCCTGATTGTGGCGCTCACCTGCACGGCGCCAAACACGCATACGACCATCATTGGCACCAAGGCAGAAGCGACTCTCATCGCTGAAGACGACACGTCTCCATTCGTCCCTCCATTCACGCCTGTCGCGACACCACTGGAGGCGGGCTGCACGATGTTGGGGCGTGAGCGGAAGACGGCCTAACGGTGTGCGGGACCGTAGGCCAGCTTCATGGAGACGGTTGCGAATGGTCCTCGCCGATACCTCAGGAGCAACAGTGTCCCTAATTTGCTGGGAAGTGGCGGTGCGGTCCCCTACGGCACTGCGTAGGATCCTACGGTCTTGGCGTGCATCCGTGCGTCGCTGCGGTCCGGTCCCAGGTCGACGGGCACGTGCACCTTCCGCCGACCACTGGCGACAACATCGATGTACTGTGGAGACCTCACGCCCCACGTGTTGAGCAATTCGGCGGTACGTCCACCCGGCCTCCCGCATGCCCACCATACGCCCTCGCTCAACGTCCGTCAACTGCACATACGGTTCACGTCCACGCTGTCGCGGCATGCTACCAGTGTTAAAGACTGCGATGGAGCTCCGTATGCCACGGCAAACTGGCTGACACTGACGGCGGCGGTGCACAAATGCTGCGCAGCTAGCGCCATTCGACGGCCAACACCACGGTTCCTGGTGTGTCCGCTGTGCCGTGCGTGTGATCATTGCTTGTACAGCCCTCTCGCAGTGTCCGGAGCAAGTATGGTGGGTCTGACACACCGGTGTCAATGTGTTCTTTTTTCCATTTCCTGGAGTGTAGTTACTAGTGGATTTTCTTTTCCTTCAACAAAATTTCATGTAAAGCCTAAAGCATCTGTTCCAATCTTGAAGGTCTTTTTCATGGCGGTCTGCAGTTCATACATTTATTCTGCATCTGTCTTAAATGCTATTAAAGTTCCTTGTAGTGAAATTCTGTTCATTTAAGATTGGGCAATGTAGCAGTAAATTGGTCTTTATGGTCCAGACTCCGTGTCCCTTAATGAAGTTTGTATGCAAAATTTAAATACAGGGAGAACAGATTTAATACAGACAAACTACCAAAAATAGAAACAAATTGCTGCATGTCACTTGATAAAAGAAGGTTCAGAGTTTAATGTTCGCACCGACACTACACAGTACACTCAACACGAGCACCATCTGTTGCTAGAGAAACATCGAAACGGTATTGCATTTCGAAGACAGGGTTTTAAGACCCCCAAATTTTTACAGTATGACACTTTACTTTACCCAGTGGCTGAAACGCTTTCAACTTCCCCCTCTCCTCGCCATCTTTCCGTATTCGATGATTTTCATATTACTGCTATGCACACACCAAAACTCCTCCTTCCTCTCTATCTTCATACTATCTTCCACAACATCTACCTTCATTTTTATAGACGCTATCTTGTTGATCCATGTTCTGATACCCGCACACTGGAACACATAATACATAATCTGCTTCTCACAAAAAGCAGTTTTTCCATATAATAGGTTCTTCAACATTTCTGAGGAAGTCAACGGTCTGTACCGTGTTTTTAATAAATTTTTATATTACTCTTCAGTTTCAGTTAAAAAACAATTAAATTCAATATATATATATATATATATATATATATATATATATATATATATATGTGTGTGTGTGTGTGTGTGTGTGTGTGTGTGTGTCATATTTAATTTTCTTTAGATATTAAACAGTTTGTGTTTCACTGTTTCATTGTGCACTGGTGTACTAAACGTTGGGACTAAACTACCTTTTGCACGATGCATCATGGTACCTATATATAAAGAATGTTACACAGAGTAACTGAGGGAAATACAGCTAGATAAATAAAAACGACACTTTTAGACAGTAATTATACCAAAGTCACAGTGACTTTTGATGGTGCCGTGGACATTACAAAAGACCGGACGTGGTTCTCAATAATAGCAAGCATCCTCTTCAAGGTGCTCCAATGCTTGCCACAAGGTTGGTAAGTAACTCTTATGGCAGAGCGTTCCATTCTTTGACCAGTAACGCTGACAACTGCCGTATGATCTATGATCATTAGTGCTTGTGAGCGTCCTGTAATATGCTCGATGGGCTTTAAGTAGGGGCAATGGGCAGGCCATTCCGTTTACTGAATATCCTCTTGTTCCAAGAGCCCAGCCAACTGTGTTGTTCGATGTGGTCGTGCATTGTCATCCATAACAACCAACCTATGGCTGAATGCACCCCAGAAAAGCCGCAGATGGAGAAGGAGCACAGTGTCACAACAATGTTGAGCAGAAGAGTACTGTGGTCAAAGATCAGGAGTTCATTGTACCCATGCAACGTGAAGCTTCCTCACATCATAAAACTTGGACTACCAAAATGATCACGTCTGAAAATGTTCCTGTGTGCATTACTTGTGTCCACCTACACCATACGAGTGTACGACCAAGGAAAAAAAAAACTAGTCACGACGAGTGTGCTCTCATTCGACAAGGGCACGTGGACCTACACCTTGACGGTGCCGTCACTTGTCTTGGCGTCACCAGAAAAGGTGCCGTCGATGTTCGGGTGTCAACATAGCGTGCTGGTTGCTGGGCAAAGAGACCACACCAGTGCAGTCACGGTGTGCTGTGGAGAGCGAGATTGTGTACCTCGCATTTCTTTTAAATGTGGCTACTTCACGCAGGTCACTTCTCATTTGTTGCACATTGTAGAGACCGTCTGCTACTGTATTTGACAACGATCGACCATTTTCTCTCCTTCAGACAGCAGTGACTGTTGTTCGGAATGCTCCCCATGCACGTGAAACACTGCTGTCGGGAATACCAATCTCCTGGGCTACACGCATCAAGATACATTCGTCTTCCAGTTTTACGATTATTCTTTCCCGTGTGAAGTCATCCAAATGACTTCTCCGGACCTTGCTGTAATAAATAACACCACTGCAGTGCCTTGGAAACGATGGCTTGTGTTTCATGGCCAGCCGTATTTGGCACTTGAGTCAGTTTGACCTCAAGCCATGTGACGTGCATGACTGGGAGACCTCTGGCAAAATGGTTCCTCATTTGCACCGAATAGTTTCTGTTACGTTACTTTCGTTACCTTGTTCTTAAGTATTGCCTAGCAGTGTATAAACTCGTCTTTAAACATGCACCCATGAGAAACGAGGAAGACGAAACAAAAATAGACTAGTGCCTTGGACTGTGACGTCAACTACGATACAATACTATTCCTGATGAGTGTGCAGCGTATTATATAATACCGACAAAGCAAATCCGCATACAACATAAGGTGCAGAACGTGCACGAGCGAAGCTAAATTATCTTATTTCCAGCATTTACACACTGTTCAGCGGATAGAGTGTGGTACCAGTATAGCAAGCAGAGACTGCGTCAGCAAACTCATGACGGCTTCACAGGGAACGTGAGAAGGACAACGTAGACATTCCTCTGGAAACAGAAGGGAGTATCCGTACCATATAAGCACGCCGGGCCGGTGAGCGACAGCCATTGTGCTCTGCCGTACTTAAGCTACCAGCGCAAGACAACACTAACCAGTAAACGGAGTATTTAATGTTCTGGAGGGTAAATTACGTCTCTATGCCATCACGTGAACCGGCTGTGGCCATGTAGACGGAAATGTTGTCGTCCAGATTAAGGTCACGGTGGTCCTGCAGGCGAGTCTGTTATTCCATTTTCCGAGCTGCCGTGATCAACCGCACAGTCGGTAAGCATACATTTTGCAGACACATCTATTTCCATTATTTCCCTTTCCTACTGGTAGCCGCTAAAACATTTAAAATTTTGTTCCGAATCGCAAGTTATTTCTATCTATGACGTATCTTCAACTAGAATATAAGGGCTACCAAGTGCTTTTATGAAAACTGTCCAAAAAATCTGTTATATTGCTGATATATTCGTAAGGAAAGTCTGCACCTCTGTTGAGTTCCACATTTACCTTTATAGTTAATAGTTTCGATCAACATCTGATCATTTTCAGGTCTAACTATATGAAATGGTAGGGAGCTGCTTGGGCAGTAGTAAGGTACCGGGAGCACAAAGCAAAGTGTACCTGAACAGCAGTTATTGTCACAAAAACAGAATTTAATAGTAGGAGCCCTGATTACTAATGAATAAGATAATTAAGGCCTACGCTCAACGCGTCAATAAATACAATCCTTGATATGTATCGATGCTAGGCGATATCCGTTTAAGAAAATAACGGAGTCCGCCCAACGCTGGTGGGCTAGCACAAAATTTTCGAAATTTTCGAAATAAGTTAAAGTAAGCGGTTGATGTAAATTTATTGATTTATTAATTTCCATTTTCTCTCCATTGGAGGAACAGTGTATTGAAAATTTTGATAAATTTCAGGTACACGCTCCTTGTGTATGCAAAATGATGACTACTGTTATATGGGCTGTACGACAGATGGACCAAGGAATGAAAAGACTCTTTTGGTTTATATTGGACATGAAGATGGCGTAAGTATTGGTCCGAAACTAGTTATGTCAAATAAAATTCTTCGATGAGGCGGCTGTGGTGGTTCTTTTTTTAATTTAAATATCACGGAGGATTTCGCTATCTCGGAGAGGAAGTCGCTTGACGTATGACAGGGAAGAAGCTGTGTGAAAATTTCTCCTTATGTGCTATGTGCTACCACCGTACTTTTAGCTGTAATGGTTATTTTAGTCAATGTTGACATAAAATTTTTGGTGGCTATACAAGTTTTGACAGACGAAATACTCTCAGCAGTCCATAAGTCTCTCTTGGCAGATAGGTATGGAAAAACTTCCGACAAGTGAGTTGAAAACAGTGTAGTCATTACACAACTTAGGCAAAGCATTGATTGAAGTAAACTTTACTTTCGCGATCATCATTATTCTGAGCGGTTTGATGAGGCCTGCCACGTATTTGTATCCTGTATCCACCTCTCCATTTCAGAGTAGCACTAGGATCCTATGTCCTCAATGGTTTATTGGCTTTATTACAATTTCTGTCTTCCCTCCACCCCTCCCCTCAACAACGTTTTCAGTGTCTGCAACTCTTTCTAGTACTATGAAAATTATTCCCTAATGTCAACACATTTCCTACTTCCTACCCCTCCTTCAGGGCAGTGTTCTTGACGTAACCCTTTCCTAGTCGATACCATGAAGAAGCTCCTGATCTTCATCTTATCAATCCATCTAACTTTTACCATCCTTCTATAGCACCACAGTTCAAATGAGTCGATTCCCTTCTGTTTCAGTTTTCCCACAGTCTATGATTCACAGTGCTTACTGCAAAGATACATTCTCACCAGTCTCTCCCTCACATTAAGACCAATGTTTATTGTGAGCAGATTTGGACAGGAATGTATTCTTCGCTGTGCAAGTATGCTTTCTATACCCTCCACGTTTCGTCCGCTATGGGTTATTTTGCTTCCAGGCTAGAAGAATTCCTTCACTTCAAATACTTCTTGGCCATCAACTTTATGTTAAATTTACCGCTAATCTCAATACTGATACTTCTCACTACTTTAGTCTTTCTTCGACTTACCCTCAGAAAATATTCTATACTAATTATACTGTTCATTCTATTAAACTGACTCAGTAATTCGTCTTCACTTTCCCTGAGGATATCAATTTCATCCACAAGGGAAGGCTGCATCCTTTACATTCTTTACAATCAGGGCATTTCTTTCTTGGCCTTCATTCTTATAGTGCCCTCTTAGTTTTTTTACGTACTAAATACACATATCAAAAAAAGTTTTGCATCACCCAAGTTCCCAGAACTCTTGAAGACAGGCGTTGAATGTGGATATTATGTCACAGACACAGTCCCTTTGACTGTTGAGAGATGTCACTAAACCCGCCCAATGAAGTTAACAGCCATGCATGAGCAGCGCCTTTTAGACGGAGGGGGTCCGACAGCCGATCAGTTTCAGTCATTCCACCAGGAAGGAGGTACACGGCTCGTGTTGTCTGTAGTTCACCCAGGTCTACACGGTCAGTACCGCGGATCGCGTCCGCATTGGCACTTTGTGCCAGGAAGGGCTCTCATTAAGGAAAGTCTCCAGCCGTCTCGGAATGAACCAAAGCGATGTTGTTCGGACATGGAGGAGTCACAGAGAGACCGTAACTGTGGATGTTCGCGACTTACGGATTATGGCTTGGAGGAACCCTGAAAGCAGCGCCACCATGTTGAACAATGCATTTCGTGCACACACAGGGCTTCGTGTTAAAACTCAAACTGTGCGCAATAGGTTGTATGATGCGCAAATTCAATCCCGACGTCCATGGCGACGTCCATCTTCGCAACCACGACATCATGCAGTGCGGTACAGATGGGGCGAAAGACCGCTCAGGATTGGCATCACGTTCTCTTCACCTATGAGTGTCGCATATGCCTTCAACCAAACAATCGTCGGAGGCGTGTTTGGTTGAATTCAGGTTGAACTACTTAGACAGACTGTGCAGCGAGTGCAGCGAGGCAGAGGTTCCCTGCTGTTTTGGGGTGGCATTATGTGGGGCCGACTTACGCCGCTGATGGTCATGACGGAAAGTGCCGTAATCGCTGTACGATAAGTGAATGCCATCCTCCGACCGATAGTGCAACCATATCGGTTGCATATTGGAGAGGCATTCGTCTTCATGGAGGACAATTTGCGCCCCCCCCCTCCCCTTTGTGCAAGTCTTGTGAATGACTTCCTTCAGGATAACGACATCGCTCGACTAGAGTAGCCAGCATGTTCTCCAAACATGGACCCTATCGAACATGCCTGGGATAAATTAAAAAGGACTGTTTATGGACGATGTCACCCACTTATCACTCTGAGGGATCTACGTCGAATCGCCGTTGAGGAGTCGGACGATCTAGACCAACAGTGCTTTGATGAACCTGTGGATAGTACGCAACGAAGAATACAGGGCTGCATCAATGCAAGAGGACGTGTTACTGGGTATTAGTGGTACCGGTGTGTACAGCAATTTGGACCACCACCTTTGAAGGTCTCGCTGTATGGTGGTGCAACATGCAATGTGTGGTTTTCATGACCAATAAAAAGGGCGGAAATGATGTTTACGTTGATCTCTGTTACAATTTTCTATATAGGTTCCGGAAATCTCGGAACTGAGGTAATGTGAAACTGTTTTTGGTGTGTGTATTACTCGTCTCTCCCTATAGCTTACTGATATTTTCCTGAGAATTTCGAAGATCTTCTACTACTTTACAATGTCGAACGCTTGTCTTGCTTCCATTATCAAGCGCAAAGTCAGTACTTCTCTCTGGTGCCTTTACCTTTTGTAGAGTTAAACTGATTTGTCCTGCAACAATTTAGTTTTAATTTACTTGTACCAACTATTTCTATTATTCTTGCTTTAACCCTAATAGTTTTACGCTTCCTTCTTTCGTTGATCAAATGACGGATCTAATAGTTTTAGACTTCCTCCCTTCGTCGATCAAATGACGTCCATTCCTTTGCAACTGAACCACCAATTGTGGTATTCATTACCGCAGTATGTACAGCGTTAGAGAAACTCAAAAGCATATCATTATTACTAAGTACTACAGTATAACACATCTTGCCACGTTGATTCGTCCGGACGATTGACTTACACTTCATCCTACTCTTCTCCGTTAGTAAATTGTGATCTGAATCGGCATCTGCTGGTGGGTACGCCTTACAACCCACTATGTGAACTGGGAATCCCTGTCTGAGCATGGCGTAATCCAGCTGAAATCTTGCACATGTCTCCAGGCCGTGTCCGAGTATACCTATCTCCTCTGAGTTCTGAGTAGCGTAATCTCTATTCTTAGCAGAATCGTACGCAGAACTCAATGTTGCTCCTTGTTCGTTTCCCCTATGTAGTTTATATTCTGCTTGAACTCTTTCTTCTATGACGGCGTTCCAATCCTCCGTGATTTATCGATCTGCATCTATCTTTAACTGCTATATTACCCGATCAATGCCCTCATTATGTCCTCCATTTTCTTCTAATCTTGGGATTGCCATGTACATCTAAACTATTGCTAAAGCTGGTTTGCTAGTGATTCTGATATGAACTACTCCGTTACTGAGCTGTTGAACGTAATGAAACCTCAGTCCTGTCTCCCTATTGATGACAAATCCGAAAGCCATTTTCTGGTGCTCATGACCTTATACTCACCTGACGGAAAATAGCTTTCTGCTTCCCATTTCACTTCACTAATTCCGAAGACTAAGCCTTTGTATTTCTCTTTCCAAGTTTTATAGCTACCATATCCGTTCAGACTTTTGACATTCCACGCTCCGTCTCGCAGAACGTTGCCCTTTCTTTGAGTATTCAGTCTTTTTCGTAAGGTAACTTCCCTCTCGGCAGCATCTACCACAGATCCGAATAGGGCAGTAATCTGTAATATTTAGCCAATGGAAAGATGATCATGACCATTTTTCAACTACAGTCCCCGTGTTTTGTGTCTTTAATGCATTTAGGGGCAGTTTCCCATTCACTCCGAGGGCAAGAAGTTCCTCCGAACCTCTGTCTGCTCCCCCGCATTTTTTTGACAACGCTGTTTAGGATACAGAGTGTTGTCGTGTCTGATAAGTTTCCTGTGAGTGGATCAGTAAGAAGGAGCTAGACACTAACCTGGCTGAGGCGGAGTGGGCTCATCCACCTCCTAGTTCTGGAGCAGAATCTGTAAAGCTGGAATAATTTTTAAACTAGTGAACTCGGTGTGATCGTAAATAAGCTTCTGATGAAGAAGAGAGACGGTTGTAGTAAACATTACTCAAGCTTAGAGGCACTGACACCTGAACTAAACTTTGGGAGGTGTAACTATTATTCCGTGCAACTACACTCCTGGAAATGGAAAAAAGAACACATTGACACCGGTGTGTCAGACCCACCATACTTGCTCCGGACACTGCGAGAGGGCTGTACAAGCAATGATCACACGCACGGCACAGCGGACACACTAGGAACCGCGGTGTTGGCCGTCGAATGGCGCTAGCTGCGCAGAATTTTTGCACCGCCGCCGTCAGTGTCAGCCAGTTTGCCGTGGCATACGGAGCTCCATCGCAGTCTTTAACACTGGTAGCATGCCGCGACAGCGTGGACGTGAACCGTACGTGTAGTTGACGGACTTTGAGCGAGGGCGTACAGTGGGCATGCGGGAGGCCGGGTGGACGTACCGCCGAATTGCTCAACACGTGGGGCGTGAGGTCTCCACAGTACATCGATGTTGTCGCCAGTGGTCGGCGGAAGGTGCACGTGCCCGTCGACCTGGGACCGGACCGCAGCGACGCACGGATGCACGCCAAGACCGTAGGATCCTACGCAGTGCCGCAGGGGACCGTACCGTCACTTCCCAGCAAATTAGGGACACTGTTGCTCCTGGGATATCGGCGAGGACCATTCGCAACCGTCTCCATGAAGCTGGGCTACGGTCCCGCACACCGTTACGCCGTCTTCCGCTCACGCCCCAACATCGTGCAGCCCGCCTCCAGTGGTGTCGCGACAGGCGTGAATGGAGGCACGAATGGAGACGTGTCGTCTTCAGCGATGAGAGTCGCTTCTGCCTTGGTGCCAATGATGGTCGTATGCGTGTTTGGCGCCGTGCAGGTGAGCGCCACAATCAGGACTGCATACGACCGAGGCCACAGGGCCAACACCCGGCATCATGGTGTGGGGAGCGATCTCCTACACTGGCCGTACACCACTGGTGATCGTCGAGGGGACACTGAATAGTGCACGGTACATCCAAACCGTCATCGAACCCATCGTTCTACCATTCCTAGACCGGCAAGGGAACTTGCTGTTCCAACAGGACAATGCACGTCCGCATGTATCCCGTGCCACCCAACAGGCTCTAGAAGGTGTAAGTCAACTACCCTGGCCAGCAAGATCTCCGGATCTGTCCCCCATTGAGCATGTTTGGGACTGGATGAAGCGTCGTCTCACGCGGTCTGCACGTCCAGCACGAACGCTGGTCCAACTGAGGCGCCAGGTGGAAATGACATGGCAAGCCGTTCCACAGGACTACATCCAGCATCTCTACGATCGTCTCCATGGGAGAATAGCAGCCTGCATTGCTGCGAAAGGTGGATATACACTGTACTAGTGCCGACATTGTGCATGCTCTGTTGCCTGTGTCTATGTGCCTGTGGTTCTGTCAGTGTGATCATGTGATGGATCTGACCCAAGGAATGTGTCAATAAAGTTTCCCCTTCCTGGGACAATGAATTCACGGTGTTCTTATTTCAATTTCCAGGAGTGTATAATGTTCTGGAAAGGTATGCATGGCAAGAATATTCGTTTCATAAGTTAAATAGATTCACGTAAACTTTTCGAAGAATCAGTTTCTAAACCTCCAACGCACAGCTATTGTTATTATAACCCTTGAAAGCCTTCTGTAATTATCACCAGTTAGATGTATCAAATGATCCCAGAGGGAAAAAATCGATTGGTATTAAATACGGGCCCGCATCTCGTGGTCGTGCGGTAGCGTTCTCGCTTTCCACATCCGGGTTCCCGTGTTCGATTCCCGGCGGGGTCAGGGATTTTCTCTGCCTCGTGATGGCTGGGTGTTGTGTGCTGTCCTTAGGTTAGTTACGTTTAAGTAGTTCTAAGTTCTAGGGGACTGATGACCATATATGTTAGTCCCATAGTGCTCAGAGCCATTTGAACCATTTTTTTTATTAAATACGGTAATCGAATCATGCCGTTAGCTGGCGAATGTTTGATAGACCTGAACTCACTCAGCTACTGTGCCGAAAAGTACCTGGCGAGTTCATGACTAATTTAGTTCTTGTGGCATAAGTCCATTTGGTACATAGCCCATTTGGAAACTTTTCATCCTCTCTTTGAGCCTCAGAACATGTCAGCGCGACACAGCAGTTAAGCTGTGTCCTTTGTTGACAGTGAGAATACTAGTAAATTATCTTGTCAACCAGGACAGTTGTTTCAATCTATGTACTCAACGAATTCCAGCGCTATAGCTAATTCGCCATAACTTTCCGCAAGCAGCACACGGAATGCACAGGCGGTATCAGGACTCGATCAGAGGACCCGTGCACTATCACACGAGCTCCAGAAATTCCCTTCCTGGAGAAACATGTTCGATATGCCCCATAGCCTCGGCAGAGAAAACGGCAATCCATTACCTGTAATAAGCTCGCATCTCAGGCTGCTCGGCACCTGGCCTGGAGTGGGATACTCGCTGAAATATTAAAGGTGACGCTGTCAGTCAGCTGTTAATCCTTTAAGTGTCACTGGTAAATATTTCTAAATCACATACTGGATTGTAAGGCGTGCCTGGGAGCGCATTTACACACATCAAAAATAGTTTTGCGTCACGCAAGTTTCCAGAAACCCTAAAGAAAGACGTTGACTGAGGATATTCTACTACAGACACAGACACTTTGACCGTTCAGAGATGTCACTAAACCAGCCCAACGATGTAAACGACAATGCATGAACAGCGTCTATAGACGGAGGTGGTCCGACAGCCGATCAGCTCCACACATTCCACCAGGCAGCAGGTACACGCGTCGTGTTGTCTGTAGTTCGACCATGCTTGACGGTCAACACCGCAGTTGAATCGCGTCCGCAATTTTACTTTGTGCCAGAAATGGATGTCAACAAGGGAAGTTGTCCAGGGGTCTAGGAGTGAACCAAAGCGATGTTGTTCGAACATGGAAGAGATACAGAGAGACTGGAGCTGTCGATGACATGTCTCGCTCAGCCGTCCAAGGGCTGCTATTGCAGTTGATGCCCGCTGCCTACGGATTATGGCTCGGAGGAACCCTGAAAGCAACGCCACCATGTTGAATAATGCATTCCGTGCAGGCACAGGACGCCGTGGTCGACTCAAACTGTGCGCAGTATGATGCGTGATGTGCAAATTCACTCCTGACGTCCACGGAAAGGTCCATCTTTGCAACCACGACACCGTGCAGCGCAGTAAGGTGGCCGAATGGACCTGTCAGGATTGGCATCACATTCTCTTCACCGAAGAGTGTCGCATATGCGTTCAACCAGACAATCGTCGGAGACGTGTCTGGTGGCAAACCGGTGTGGCTGAACGCCTTAGACACACTGTCCAGCGAGTAGCATTATGTGGGGCTGACGTACGCTGCTGGTGGTCATGGCTGTACGATACGTGAATGCCATCTTCCGACCAATAGTGCTACCATATCGGCAGCATATTGGCGATGCATTCATCTTCATGGACGACAATTCGCGCCACAGTCGTGCACATCTTGTGAATGATTTCCTTCAGGATAACGACATCGCTAGACTAGACTGGACTGCATGTTCTCCAGACGTGAACCCATCAAACATGCCAGGGATAGATTGAAAAGGGCTGTTTAATAGGCGATGTGACGCACGAAGGGATCTACGCCGAATTGCCATTGAGGAGTGCGACAGTCTGGACCAACAGTGCCTTCATGAACTTGTGAATAGTATGCCACCACGAATATAGGTATGCACCAATGTTAGAGGACCCGCTACTGGGTATTAGAGGTACAGGTGTGTGCAGAAATCTGGACCAGCACCTCTGAAGGTGGTTCTCATGAGCAATAAAAAGTGTGGAAATGATGTTTATGTTAATCTCTATCCCATTTTTCAGTACATATTACGGAACTCTCGGAACCGAGGTGATGCAAAACTTTTTTGATGTGTGTATGTTCCACAGCTCGTAAAAGCTGTTTATTACTTTATTTACTAGAGCCATTTGTATTAATATAATCATGATAGTTTTTGTGATAAGTACGAATAGCATTGTATGTTCCTAAGTTGGTAGGCTTGCGATATCGGTGAACAAGTGAGTAATGGTACGAATATCTAAGTAATGGCACGAATATTTACCGGTGGCCTTCGAGACAATTCTTCAGTGCTGATTCTGTATTCTGCTGTGGATTTTTCTTTTGACATTCTCTGATATAAACGACGTTACATGTAATTGAAAGGAACATTTCCTACTTCATACGGTATAAAATCAGGACGAAAGTCGTGTGTAAGCATATGTGCATCCACTTTTCTTCCTCGCCACACTTCGATGCAAACAGATCGCTGTGAATTCATTTCCTATTCCAATTGTACTGATTATACGGTCTGAAGAATAACATTGCTGATAATGTTGTTTCACAAACTATCGTGACCATATTAGCCGTTGAGATAATATTAATTATTTCCACTGACAGTGCTTTGGTAGGATGATAACAGAAAGTGTGTAACATGGTGAAAACAGGTTACGTACGCGCTCGAATGTAATCGACGGAGGCCCTCTACTTAGATATTAATGATTAGTTTTTATAATTAGAGGGGTTGTACTGATATTCTCCCGCACAGGTCATGACGGCCCAAAGATACCGACTGACCGCCGTGACATCCTCAGCCCACAGGCGTCACTGGAGGAGGATATGGAGGAGCATGTGGTCAGCACACCGCTCTCCCGGCCGTATGACTTAATATTCGTACATGATTATTTTAGATCTGCAGAAATGACGGCATGGAGGTGGCAGAGGTCAATGTCAGATGAAGACTTTGCTGATCGTATGTTGAAATGTTGGAAAGAGAACGGACAAGAGCATGCTCAGTATTAAAAATTTGGAGGAGAATCTGATGTAGATGACGTAGGTACTATCTCTACAGGTCCAAGCACTTTATAGTAACTGATGATACTATTGGTAACACAGTGTCCTATAGGTGACAGATCTAGTATATTTGCGGCAGGTAGGGTAGACTGCAAGGCGATGCTTAAGGAAAATTTTTATAAAAGTACAGAATCTGACTGATCCTGATGTGACTGTTCACTGCCCAGTCGCGTTAAAGTGACCACCGTGTATGTTTGACTTCAATGTCAATAAACACTCATCAGTGAAAGATATCTGAAGCGTGTCGTGGGAACAAGCAAAACTGTACAATTATTGTCGTAATGCGGAATTGGAACGATGTATCTGAAGTTCAAAAGGGCATTATCATTGGCTTTCTGGCCAAGGGTGAAAGCTTATCCGAAACGGCAAAGTTTGTAAAATCTGCGCTTTGCATCGTGGTTTAAGTGTATCGTCAATGGCAAAAGGGCGCTATCCAAAACCGTCGCTGAGGTAACTGGGGCTCACCACCAGCCATACATGATCGGGGTGAGCAGCGGCGCCGGCCCTTGTGGCCGAGCGGTTCTAGGCGCTACGGTCTGGAACCACGCGACCGCTACGGTCGCAGGTTCGAATCCTGCCTCGGGCATGGATGTGTGCGATGTCCTTAGGTTAGTTAGGTTTAAGTAGTTCTAAGTTCTAGGGAACTGATGACCTCAGAAGTTAAGTCCCATAGTGCTCAGAGCCATTTGAACCATTTTTTTTGAGCAGCGGCTGCGGAGATGTGTACTGGCGAATAGACTTGCCACTGTTAAGCAGCTGGGTCCACAGCTAAACCAAGAGGCTACCAACAGTGTCTCCTCAATGACCTTTCAACAAAGTTCCTGCATATGGGCCTCTTCAGCAGCTACTGGTTTACGTGCTCACCTCGACTGTGTTTCATCGGCGACGATGACTGGAATTCCACCGCCAGTAGCGAAACTTGACGTTTACTGTTTGACTATAGATGGTCTTTTCAGGTGAATCATGTTTTATTCCCCATCAGACAGTTTGCCATTGGCGGGTGCGGCGCGAAATGTCTGATGTGGAAGATCGTGCAGCAGTCGCCGGAAGGGTCCAGACCGGAGGATGGAGCATTGTGGCCGGGGAAATGTTTCCGTGGCGTACCCTGGGTGTTCTCGTCATTCAGGAACGCACAATGGATCATAACAAGGATGCATATATTCTTCAGGTCCATGCAGTTTGTGTTTCCCTCGCATGATGGCGCCCACCAGGAGGGCAGGTCTAGTTGTCACACCGCTCGCGGTGTGCGTGCGTGGTTCTCAGGACACCAGGCTGAGTCTACCTACATCCCTGGCCACCAAACTGCCCGGATTTATACCCAGTAGAGATTCTGTGATCCATTTCAATGAGACTGTGCAGGCGATGGATCCTCAATCGAGAAACGTAGCGCAGCTGACCACAGCATAGGAGACGGCACTGTTATATCCCTGTCCGTACCTTACAGGACCCTCTTCCTGCACGCCTCGCAGCGATCCGCGCTGCAAAAGGTGGTTATTGAGGTATTTACATATGAATTACTGTGACGGAAGAGTGTAAATTTTGATTCATGAGCGGTGTTCGGTAAGTATTGCAACATATTTTGTCTAAAAAGTAGATTGGTTTCATTTAGGATTCCAGTGCACCATATTATTCCCCATTTTTTGGCTAGGAAACCTTTTTTTCCACCATAATTGCCGTTCAATGCGACGGCATTACGAAACGTTACTGTATGCCCACGTGGTACCACTGTACTGGTCGACGTCGGAGCCAACGTCTTGCTGCATTATAACATGCCAATCATCCATGTCCTGGTTGCCGCAGAGTACATTCTTTATTGGCCCATACAGATGGAAGTCGGAAGGTGCGAGATACGGGTGTAGGGGGGTTAGTGTGGATGAGGAAGAATAGTCCCGTGACGTTTTGTGGGCTCCTCTCGGCCGTCAGCACTGCCAACAAAGACGTCCAGAGTTGCAGCGAGGTGCTTGATTGTGATCCGTCGATCACCTTCAATGAGAGTGTCCGCATGATCCGACATTATGCGAGTCACAGCTGTGGGAGGCCCTCCGACACACGAGAGATCAGATAGGTTTGAGCTATTTTGTCGCGATGATGATAGACACCTCGCCCAACGACTCACCGCGCTTTTGTTCACTGCCAGGTCTCATAAGACAAGCTGCTTGCGCCTATAAATATCTGACATGCTCTTGTTTTCCTCCAAAAGAAACTGAAACACGTCTCTCTGCCCGAAACGCACTTCCGTTGCAGACGCCATTTTCAAGTCTACGTATAGCGCTGCCGGGTATCGGAAATTGATGAAACTACAGTGGCTGACGCGGGAATGTTTCCCTATTTCCACAACAAATTCCGCACTTTTCCATCAGGAATCAGCTGAGGAAAAGAATATGTTTCATTACTTATTGAACACCTGTTGCATATTTGTGATTTAAAGTTGGCTGTGGACCCATTTCCTTTGTGATTGTCTTCCTCCCGAACGCATATTTGTACTAACAGAGGTTGAAATTGAGAATTTATTGCAGATATTTTCCAGCGTAAGAGTGAAACGACCACGTATGTTCATGTGCTCCTGATTAATTCGTATGAATATTTTCCACACCATCACTCCTGAAGGAATTGGAAATATGTAATAAATTGAGCAGTTTTACTGATTACTCTTCCAGAGCGTAGGGCCTGCCATGTATTTTTTTGTTCTGCTGGCTAAGCCATTTTGACACTTGTTGAGTTAAGCCGAAAATGTCGCGGTTGCTGACAACTTATATGGCCTCTTTTCATCTAGCTTAAGATCGGATTATGGTTTACGGAGAATTTGCCCTTAACAGGCATCTATTTGGTTTTACGTGCTGCTATTATCAATTTCTTGCTCTATTTAAATTACAGTATCTTTGAAGCGGACTGTTAGTAAGCTCCATTTAAGCCTTGCTGGCTAGTGTCATGAAAGGATCTCTGTGTTGATCATCGGAGTTTAGCGTAGCTACTCGACTTAATTTACACTTAATATGGCCAATGGATGGTAGAATGCTTGCAACTACTTTTTATTTTTGTTTGTCACACTTTCTACATCATCTCTTTACCCCCCCCCCCTACCCCCCCCCCCATGGGAGTAAGAATGAGTAAAGCATGAATGTTTGGGTAATAGAAGGATAGGACTAACCAGAGAGTGACCGAAAATAGTGGAATTGTCAGAAAAATCTCTCCAATACTAGACTGGTGATCCCTCGGTGTCTCAGAATGTGTGGTACCAACCGATTCCTCCTTTCGAAAGATACTTTTGTCTTTCATCTAAATTGTTTATCTCCCATGTTTAACTTTCATAAATGGCTACATCCAAAAGCCACCAGAAGAGACTTCCTAACACTTAAATCTATACTTGATGTAAATAAATTTCTTATACAACCACTGCTTGTCTCTATTAGGCTTTACTTTGCTTCCAAATGCGATAGTACATTCATACAAAGCAGTTTTGTGGTATATTTTGGTATGGCAATGTGAATGCGAAGTTGTTTTGCTGGTACGACGTCATATGTAATAAAACCTTCCCGTTACATCACAGTGTGACATATTAACTATATCCGTAGGAGGCAAAATAATCTCAGCTGTCAATAAATACTGGTAATTGTGGAGAGACATACGAATCATCTGAATTTGTAAATTAACCTGATACAGAAATTGCTAATAGTGTAATAAATTTTGAACATCTTAAGAATCAAATGTTGCTATTGAAATCGTAAACTAGCCTTCCCTTCTTCCCAATCAAGGCATAGTTTTTCAGTAATTAATAATAGTTGAGAGAACTGAATAAATTAACAGATTTAAGAAACCTAATTCAGAGTAATAATTGGAAACGAGTTATTAGTTGTTAGTTTGACGACATGACTGCTCTCTTTGTACTGATTACGCTGGTTCATAATAACTTCAGAGAACATTATCCGTTGCGTATTTAATTAATAGAGATTATTAAATTCATTTTGTATCAGTATTTAATTAGTTAAAATCGAGACAATTTAATAAAATACCATGGCATTAATAGCTGCATTAAGAAGTTATCTTAAACAACAGTAGTTGTCAATAACCAGAAATTTGAAACAAACTTTCTCAGATAGCGTTGTACCTGTCAAGCACCATAGTTCCAATCAAATAATCAAGCAAGAGAGAGGTTTGCATTTCTGTCAGGCCCCAGAAAACAGATACAAATCTCGAGGCTTTGGAGCAGGACTTGGTAATTAGTTTAATGTTTTGTGACACCCAGCTAGACATTGGACTATAGGAATCTTACGACATTCCGTGGAACTAAGCTAAAAGCATTTTTGGACTCAAAGTCATCTAACTCTGCAGGCCACCAAAAATTTTCAAGGGTGCCTTTGTTGCCACTGATTCGTAGTACATACTTATCATTTAAGCTGTCTACAAAATATAGAGCTGAAGTCATTGAGTCATAGATTAATTTAGGTCTACAGAAGTGAACCTAACAAAGGGCGAGCCTGCGGAGCTATGTGTGCTCGTGAAGACAATTGCACAGTAGACACTCATGAATTTCGCGATGTTTAAAACGGTGACAATAAGATGAATATCTATTACTAGCAATTTATCAAATAAATATAAAGCCCTGTTCGTTGCAGTTCGACATCCATACTACACACATCAAAAATGTTTTCCATCACCCCGGTTCACAGAACTCCTGAAGACAGACGTTGACTGTGGATACTGTATCACAGACAAAGTTCCTTTGACTGTTCAGAGATGTCACTAAACCCACCCAAAGATTTAAACAACCATGCGTGAGCAGCGACTATTAGACGGAGGGGGTTCCGGCAGCCGATCATTTCAATTCATTCCACCAGGGAGAAGGTACACGGTCGTGTTTTCTGTACTTCAGCCGTGCCTAGACGGTTAATACCGTGGTTCGATCGCATCCGCATTGTTACTTTGTGCCAGGGAGGGCTCTCAACAAGGGACGTATCCAGGTGTCTCGGAGTGAACCAAGGCGATGTTGTTCAGACATGGAGAAACAGAGAGAGACAGGAATTTTCAATGACACGCCTCGCTCAGGTCACCCAGTGGCTACTACTAAAGTGGATGAGCGCTACCTTGGTTTATGACTCGTAGGAACCCTGACAACAACGCCACCATGTTAAACAACGCTCTTCGTGCAGCCACAGGACGTCGTATTACGACTCAAACTGTGCGCAGTAGCATGTATGATGCGCAACTTCACTCCTGACGTCCATGGCGAGGTCCATCTTTGCAACCACGACACCATGCAGCGCGCTACAGATGGGCCCAATAACATGCCGAATAGACCGCTGAGGATTGGCATCACGTTCTCTTCACCGATGAGTGTCGCATATACTTTCAACCACACAGTCCTAGGATACGTGTTTGGGGGCAACGTGATCTGGCTGAAAGTCTTAGACACACTGTCCAGCGAGTGCATCAAGGTGGCCGGCCGCGGTGGCCGTGCGGTTCTGGCGCTGCAGTCCCGAACCGCGGGACTGCTACGGTCACAGGTTCAAATCCTGCCTCGGGCATGGGTGTGTGTGATGTCCTTAGGTTAGTTAGGTTTAAGTAGTTCTAAGTTCTAGGGGACTTATGACCTAAGATGTTGAGTCCCATAGTGCTCAGAGCCATTTTGCATCAAGGTGGAGGTTCACTGCTGTTTTGGGGGTGGCATTATGTGGGACAGACGTATGCCGCTAGTGGTCATGGAAGGCGCCGTAATGGCTGTCCGATATGTGAATCCTATCGTCCGACGGATAGTGCAACCATATCGGCAGCATACTGGCGATACATTCGTTTTCGGACGACGATTCGTGGCCCCATCGAACACATCTTGTGAGTAACTTCCTTCAGGATAACGACATCGCTCGACTAGAGTGACCAGCATATTCGCAGACATGAAACCTATCTAAAATGTCTGGAATAGATTGAAAAGGGCTGTTTCTGGACGACGTTCCCCTCCAGCCACCATGAGGGATCCACGCCGAATCGCCGTTGAGGAGTGGGACTATCTTGACCAACAGTGCCTTGATGAACTTGTGTATAGTATGCCAAGACGAATACAAGGATGCATCAATGCAAGAGGACGTGCTACTGGATATTAGAGGTACTGGTGTGTACAGCAGTCTGGACCACCACCTCTGAAGGTCTCGCTGTATGCTTGTACAACATGCAGTGTGTGGTTTTCCTGAGCAATAGATAGGGTGGAAACGGTTTTTATGTGGACCTCTATTCTAATTTTCTGTACATGTTCCGGAACTCTCGAAACCGAGGAGATGCAAAACTTTTTTTGATGTGTGTAGTTAACTAAACCTTTTTTCAAGAACAGTTTGTTACCCACATGCACACCTTTGAAATGTCGATGCCACCTTTCCCAAGTTCATTTAATCAAACCCAACAGATAGGAATAAAAATACTTTTTAGTTATTCCACTACCCCGTGCTTCTACTTTGACCACATGTACAGGGTAATTACAAACGATTGAAGCGATTTCACAGCTCTACAATAACTTTATTATTTGAGATATTTTCACAATGCTTTGCACACACATACAAAAACTCAAAAAGTTTTTTTAGGCATTCACAAATGTTCGATATGTGCCCCTTTAGTGATTCGGCTGACATCAAGCCGATAATCAAGTTCCTCCCACACTCGGCGAAGCATGTCGCCATCAATGAGTTCGAAAGCATCGTTGATGCGAGCTCGCAGTTCTGGCACGTTTCTTGGTAGAGGAGGTTCAAACACTGAATCTTTCACATAACCCCACAGAAAGAAATCGCGTGGGGTTAAGCCGGGAGAGCGTGGAGGCCATGACATGAGTTGCTGATCATGATCTCCACCACGACCGATCCATCGGTTTTCCAATCTCCTGTTTAAGAAATGCCGAACATCATGATGGAAGTGCGGTGGAGCACCATCCTGTTGAAAGATGAAGTCGGCGCTGTTGGTCTCCAGTTGTGGCATGAGCCAATTTTCCAGCACGTCCAGATACACGTGTCCTGTAACGTTTTTTTCGCAGAAGAAAACTTTAAACCGTGAGATTGCACAGAACACGTTAACTTTTGGTGAATTGCGAATTTGCTGCACGAATGCGTGAGGAATCTCTACCGCCCAGATTCGCACATTGTGTCTGTTCACTTCACCATTAAGAAAAAATGTTGCTTAATCACTGAAAACAAGTTTCGCACTGAACGCATCCTCTTCCATGAGCTGTTGCAACCGCGCCGAAAATTCAAAGCGTTTGACTTTGTCATCGGGTGTCAGGGCTTGTAGCAATTGTAAACGGTAAGGCTTCTGCTTTAGCCTTTTCCGTAAGATTTTCCAAACCGTCGGCTGTGGTACGTTTAGCTCCCTGCTTGCTTTATTCGTCGACTTCCGCGTGCTACGCGTGAAACTTGCCCGCACGCGTTCAACCGTTTCTTCGCTCACTGCAGGCCGACCCGTTGATTTCCCCTTACAGAGGCATCCAGAAGCTTTAAACTGCGCATACCATCACCGAGTGGAGTTAGCAGTTGGTGGATCTTTGTTGAACTTCGTCCTGAAGTGTCGTTGCATTGTTATGACTGACTGATGTGAGTGCATTTCAAGCACGACATACGCTTTCTCGTCTCCTGTCGCCATTTTGTCTCACTGCGCTCTCGAGCGCTCTGGCGGCAGAAACCTAAAGTGCGGCTTCAGCCGATCAAAACTTCATGAGTTTTTCTACGTATCTGTAGTGTGTCGTGACCATATGTCAATGAATGGAGCTACAGTGAATTTATGAAATCGCTTCAATCATTTGTAATAGCACTGTACAAGCACTCGCGTACACACACACTGCATACGACCGAACACAAATAGGTAATAATAATTTGCAGCAATAATAGTGTACTGAATATGTCATTGTGTATATGTGTCTGTATTGAAGTTAAATCACTACACAACTGTAGCAGGAGTATAGAGTGAAATTGTATGAAGAACGTCTAGTCGAATAATAACAAGTAAAAACTTGGAATGACTGACTATCCACATATTATATAGCATTCGTCTGTAAGAGGCATTACAGTGTCTGTATACATAAAAGCAATAATGTCGGCTACCGATGACTGGAATCTGTGTAAAAGTTTTACACTAAATTTAATATTTTATTTAGCTTCCCACTACATATGAAGCTTTTTAATGTTTGAGTAATTTACTAAACTTCACACATTCAATGTTGATAATGTTGTTTTGTGTCGTTGTGAATATTTTCTTGTTACTGTTATGGATACGATCAAAGAGTATTCTGTGAGGTCCTACCTGTGATTGGACTACGGCTGGTTATTGCATATCACTGGATCGCTACATTATTGCTGAGCTGAGTTGTCCACAAAATGGCTCTCTGAATTTAATAAATGCTCTGGAAAATATTTTCTCCAAAATCCCACTCCAGAAACGAACTCTACGTTCAGAATTGTGGTGACTACCCTAGGGAAGAATTCTGCATTTGACTCACAGATATTGTTCTTCCCACACATCATCATTTATTACAAAACATGATACCTACACAATTTTTCTGGAGGGTGGACATTGATTTAAAGGATTCACACACACGTATTATTCTCGTACAGTTATTTAAAGCAGTTCTTATCTATGTTACGTATATAACGTGTGAAATCATTTGCCTTTACATAAAGATGATTAGATAATGCACTGAACAACCAAAGAAACTTCTACACCTGCCTAATATCGTGTAGGGCACGCAACACGACGCGGCATGGTCCCGTCTAATGTCTGAAGGAGTGCTGGAGGGAACTGACTCCATGAATCCTGCAGGGCAGGATTTGATATTTTACCAGATTCCTGAATTTCACGATACGCTCATGGAATAGTCGTGAGGAAAAATCCCCACTTCATCGCTACCTTGGAGATGCTGTGTCCCATCGTTCGTGCGCCGACTATAACAACATGTTCAAACTCACTTAAATCTTGATAACCTGCCACTGTAGCAGCAGAAACCGATCTAACAACTGCGCCAGACCCTTTTTGTCTTAAATAGGCATTGCCGATCGCAGCGCCGAATTCTGCTTGTTTACATATCTCTGTAGCTCAATACTCATGCCTATATGAGTTTCTTTGGCGCTTCAGTGCTAGATGTACTTTTTGTTTCCGTAGGTTCATAGTAAAAGGATCTTCGATGATGTAGAACATCTCAGTAAATGAAGAATAGGCAGTAAATATTTACAAAGACAAACAAATATGCTAGTGAACTGTCCATGGATCAAAACTAAAATGGTCCTCATGGATGTGGAATAAGGCAAAAAAATATCTTAATAATATTTTCATTTAAAGGTAATAAATGACGTGTCATAAAACACGTAAATGTTCTGAACACTGAGTTGCATATGATATGTCGTAGGCTGTATGTAGCCATGCAACATTAAATAGAAATATCATTTTACAGCACTTATTTACAATGTTAGAATTACTGCTCTGGGATTGTACAGAAGTCAGATACCACTACTCGCGTTACTTGTTATTAATAGTAACATAAGCGCTTCCTTTGGCTCTGTTCAGAAATCCATCAATAGAGTAGAAGGAATTGGCCACTAATAACTCATTTAGGCTCCTCTTAAACTGAACTTGGTTAGCGTCTCAACTTTTTATGGCTTCTGTCAAGTTATTGAAAATGTGTGTTCCTGAATAATGGCCACCTTTATCGTCCAAAGTAAGTGACTTTAAATCTTCTGGTATTGTATTGTATCGTATGTTAATCCCACGACGACTACCACAGTCCACTTCACCCCTCCGCCGCCCCACACCGAGCAACTCTTTTACGGGTATTGTGTGGTTCGGACCCCGGAGGACCCCCCTCCCCCCCTCCAAGCCCCAGGAAACGTCTCACACCAGACGAATGTAACACCTATGTTTGCGTGGTGTACGCGTATATGGATAACTTGTTTGCGCGGCAATTGCCGATATAGTGTAACTGAGGCGGAATAAGGGGAACCAGTCCGCATTTGCCGAGGCAGATGGAAAACCGCTTAAAAACCATCCACAGACTGGGCGGCTCACCGGACCTCGACACAAGTCCGCCGGGTGGATTCGTGTCGGGGACCAGGTGCTCCTTCCCAATCCGGAAAGCCGTAAGTTAGACCGCACGGCTAAACGGACGGGTAAAATTTTCTGGTAGTTATTCTCGTTTCTAGTTCTGATTCCATCACCACCACACAGTCCAAATATGCCCACTACTTTGTTTACCACTGAAGTCCGTACAACTTCATGCCCTGTGAACACAGTACATTCATCTCTACTGCACACCATATATAAATAACAGTTCGGTTAGGTAGTTACTTCTTCAAGCACTACATATCTGCCAATCGTCATTAAACAATACTTGACCTCCCACGTCATTTACGACTTCGCCATCCCAAGAAAATTAGTTCTGCACTTTATTCTGTCTTCCAGTCGGCTTTTCTTTTTGATACACCTACACCTTGAAATAATTTTAACCTACACGATGTATCAGCTTACAGTTCGTCGACCAGCTCTAACACAATGCTGTTATTATTCGTAACACACTTCACTACAGCCACAGTTTCATTATTCTCCGTACGTCCTCGTCCAAACCTCCTCTAGAAAAACCTCTTCTTCCCCAACTACACAAATTATCCCTCCTTTAAGTACTTCCAATCTCTCATTAAACCTAACATGTATTACATACATCACGAAATTTAATTAATTAATTTAAGTGTCAGGAAGTAGTTTCTGAAAGTATTTGTATGGAGTGTAGCCATGTAGGGAAGTGAAACATGGACAATAAATAGTTTGGACAAGAAGAGAATAGAAGCTTTCGAAATGTGGTGCTACAGAAGAATGTTGAAGATTAGGTGGGTAGATCACGTAACTAATGAGGAGGTATTGAATAGGATTTGGGAGAAGAGAAGTTTGTGGCACAACTTGACTAGAAGAAGGGATTGGTTGGCAGGACATGTCCTGAGGAATCAAGGGATCACAAATTTAGCATTGGAGGGCAGCATGGAGGGTAAAAATCGTAGAGGGAGACCAAGAGATGAATACACTAAGCAGATTCAGAAGGATGTAGATTGCAGTAGGTACTGGGAGATGAAGGAGCTTGCACAGGATAGATTAACATTGAGAGCTGCATCAAACCAGTCTTAGGACTGAAGACCACAACAACAACAACAACAATTTTACACAAAACTAGAGTACAAGAAATAGATTAAGAAAGTAAGCTTCATACATTTGAATATATTTATTTATATCTTAAAATTGTTTTTATCAACTCCGTAATAAAATATGAAATAACTTGACACTGAAATCAAGGACATTCAACAAAGCAGAGAATACTGTGAAATCTACCCATCGTAATTACTCAGGAAAAAACTCTCACTAGCAGTTTCTGAAGCATGCAAGTCTACCGTTATTCGGCTGTAGGTATTTTTATCTAGGCCTTTCCTTACGCTGACTGCACATGCAGATTTGTAAGTCGCTATGGTACCATCCTCTGCCTTAATCCCCCATTCGGATGATTTTCTTTTTAATTGGCTTATGGGTGACCCTATTCATCCACCAATAAACAAAATAGGCACGATGGAAATGTATTAAGACGACACTGAAAGTTAATGAAAGTATAAGAAACTACGCTAACTACCACAGCTGATTACTAATGAATCGCTATGTATTCCACGAATGTCTCTTATTCTAGTACAGAAAGTACATAATGTGCTATATATTGAAATGTCTTTTAGTGATGACTGTAAAAGGACTAGGAATGGTAACTGATGTTTAACCGGGACACTGTTCAAGCTCGTCATCACCGATCCATTCCAGTTAGAGATACACGCCGGGCTTGGCGGAAATTATATAGTCAGAAGTGGGAGCTCAAGATGGCCAAGCGTTTACAAATAAGTAGCGTTTTGCACATGGGTCGAGCGGGGCATGAGCCATGGTAGCGTTTGATGCAACGGGAAGAGAGAATCCGAAGGTCGTGCTGTCGAGTCCGCATGTCGAAACTTATTTATAATTTCAAAAATGGTCCAAATGGCTCTGAGGACTATGGGACTTAACTTCTGAGGTCATCAGTCCCCTAGAACTTAGAACTACTTAAACCTAACTAACCTAAGGACATAACACACATCCATGCCCGAGGTAGGGTTCGAACCTGCGACCGTAGCGGTCGCGCGGTTCCAGACTGTAGCGCCTAGAACCGTTCGGCCACTCCGGCCGGCTATAATTTCATTTTTTGTGTTAATTACACTGAATATAATATATTGCATATATTAACATTTTCATAAAAGGCATAAGAAAACGGCAAATAAATATCCGAGAAGGAATTTTACTTCCAACGTCCACAAGGACTCTGCAGATAACTTTCCAGGAAGCGGTTGTAATTAAAGCGCACAGGACATCAAATAAGAAATCTGATCTAAGAGTTTCAAAACTGCTCAGATCCCGAGAAGATTACAGCAAAATACATTCCACTGTATTTCACCAACTATCCTCGCCAATATTTGATGAAATCATGCTCTATGAGCGGTTTTCTGCCAGACTATGGGACGCGCGAGAAACTTCCATGAATGTAAACAGAATCAGTTTTTTCTATACAAACTTTCAATCAAACGCGTAACTGCAAAAAATGCGGCGTCTGTAAAGTGCGGAGCAACTGCATTCCCTACTTTTGCGATGAATACCTCCCCAGCATGTGTAAATCATTAACTGTAAAATAATGAAAGTATCTAACTTTATATATGAAGTTCCCATGAACGCTTACGGTCCATTTCTGGAAATTTATTCATAAACCCAAATTTTTCTCTGCTCTTCCTTTTCACACCTTTTGCAGAAATATCAATGAATACAGTATATCGAACATTGTTTCCGTTTTATGCTCTGTGAATAACGTAAAAATTAAAAATTAAAAGTTTCCACGAAGGAACTCGACCCTCGTTCCTCGGTGTAACTGTCTGTACATTGCCCTTCGCGCCAATCGCTGCATCATAACTACGGTGACATAACTGGTTCACTTCTCGCCATACTCGAACCAAAATTGTTCGGTCATATCGAGTTCCCACTACTGTCTCTTTCATTTCTGGTCAAGTCCTTGTTGTACCATAAAGTTGGACGAAATCGGTGATGACGAGCAGGCGCGGACACGTTCTAAGACGACAAATTTTTTGAGTAAATGTCCACACAAAGAAAATGCGATATAGAGTTTTATCTTCACTTCATCTTGAAAGACGTGCTCCTCCAACTCCTGTCTTACATGTAACCAGATGTCCTTCCGAGTCAATATTACATTATACATTTAGTGTAATAATAACTTTGATAATAATGATAACAATGCATTTCTGTTTGTACATAACTGATTTGTTTCCAAGAAAGGAGACGTTTTTCTGGAATCACAAAATTATGCTGCTCATCGCATCATCAAAAAATCGTGAGGCAAGTTAAAAAATAAATACCCTAATCAAGACGTCGCAAGTGCCATAACAAGAAAGTGAATGTGTTTTTAAAGCCCTTACGAAAGTTTTTACAAGTTTATTCTTGCAAAGAAGAAAGCATCGACATGTCACTGTTAATAATGTTACATATTTACACAAATAGAAAGTGACCGATAACCCTGTAGTTTGGTCCCTTTACACCCCAAACCAACCAACCAACACAAGTGCGGCTGCAGGTGATTTCGGACCAACAGATCTTCAGACTCCTGTTCAAGTTTATAATAAGTGTGATGTTATTTATATTAGTTATTGAATGGTTTCACCCAACAATTGGTAGAAACAATACCAAATGAAATATACGCTGAACCGCCAAAGAAACTGGTATAGACACGCGTATTCAATTACAGAGATATGTAAACAGGCATAATATGGCGCTATGTTCGGCATCGCCTATAAGGGCCAACAAGTGCTGACGCAGTTGTTAGATCGGTTGCTGCAACAATGGTAAATTATCAAGACTTAATTGAGTTTAAACGTGGCGTCATAGGCAGTGCACGAGCGATGGTACACGGAATCTCCGAAGTAGCAATGAGGTGGGGAATTTCCCGTATGACCATTTCACGAGTGTATAGTGAATATCAGGAATCCGGTGAAACATCAGATCTCCGACATCGATGCTGCCGGAGAAAGATCTTGCAAGAACGAGACCAGGGACGACTGAAGAGAATCGTTCGACGTGACAGAAGTGCAACTCTTCCGAAAATTGCTGTAGATTTTAATACTTGGCCATCACGAAGTGTTAGCGTGCGAAACATTCGACAAAAAAAACATCGATATGGGCTTTCGGAGCGGAGGTCCCACCAATGTACCCTTGCTGACACAAAGCCTTACGCCTCGCCTGGGTCCGTCAACTCCGTCATTGGACTGTTGATGACTGAAAACAAGTTGCCTGGTCGGTCGAGTCTCGTTTCAAATTGTATCGAGCGGATGGACGTGTACTGTACCTCATCAATCCAGGGACCCTGCATGTCAGCAGGGGACTTTTCAAGCTGGTGGAAGCTCTGTAATGGGGTGGGGCGAGTGCAGTTGGAGGGCTATGGGACCTCTTATACGTCCAGGTACGACTCTGACAGGTAACACGCAACTAAGCATCCTCTCTAATCATCTGTATCCATTCATATCCGTCGTACATTCCGACGGACTTGAGAAACTGCAGCAGACCAACGCGACACCGCGCACGTCCAGAATAGCTACAGAGTGGCTCCAGGAACACTCTTCTCAATTTAAACACTTCCGCTAACCACCAAACTCCCCAGACATGAACGTTATTGAGCATATCTGGGATGAGTCCCAATGTGCTGTTCAGAAGAGGTCTCCACCCTATCGTACTCTTACGGATGATGGATATCCCTCCAGGATTCGTGGTGTCTACTACTTCGGACATTAGCCGAGTCCATGCCACGCCGTGTTGTGACACTTCTGCGTGCTTGCGAAGGCCATACACGATATTAGGCAGGTTTATCAGTTAGTTTGGCTCTTCAATGTAAAAGTGAAGAACTGCCTGAAGATTAACCTGTTCGAAACCGATAACAGCGATACGATTGTAATTGAACAGCAGTATTAACAATAGATGCTTACGGATGTCTGCTTTGCATCAATCAACTTTCAGCATATTATATTCACATCCATGATCTAAAAAATTTCAGTTGTCAAGAAAATAACACAAGCTTTTGTTTTAGGTGGCATTAATAATGTGGCACGACATTGTATTTTTGATAATGTGAATACAGATGTCTAGCATTAAGTTTTTAGTTGGTAGAACTGCAGTCATCGAAAACCACTTGTCACATCCTTTTAATTTTGGAACTCCAGAGGGAAGTGCAACTTGTCACAAAGATCGTGCGCCACGTAATAACGTATATTTAGAAGATTTTCTGCGTAGTTTTGGCACCAGGAAAGCAGAACTGTGTCGTGTAAGATACAGGTTACATGGTAGTTTCATCCAGTGTAGTGTCACTGGAATGGCAACGAGATGGAGAAAGACTGTGTTGAAAAAATATACGGCCAACAAGCTGTATATTTTCATCTTAATGTGGCAGGTGTGAAATAATGATAGCTATAAGATATTTGAGGAGACATATCGAGAGCATTGTAGACATAGACGTAGACTCCGTCGGCAGCTTCTAGCGGGGCCATCAAATGGTTCAAATGGCTCTGAGCACTATGGGACAACATCTGTGGTCATCAGTCCCCTAGAACTGAGAACTACTTAAACCTAACTAACCTAAGGACATCACACACATCCATGCCCGAGGCAGGATTCGAACATGCGACCGTAGTGGTCACGCGGTTCCAAACTAGAACGGCACGGCCACACCGGCCGGGTGCAGGGCCATCGCTACCGATCAAGCCCCGTGTCGTTCCCTGCTAGAGGCGCAATTGGATGTGATACGAAGGGGCGTGGTCTCTTCACACTGCTCTACCTGCCGTTAACAGTATTCGGGACTTGGTACCATTACTACTCGGTCGTGTTGCTCGTGAGTTACTACCACGAGGCTGATAGAACTCAGTTTCTGTTCTCCCACAGACGAAAACTCCCTAGTATTACAAGGAATCGAACGGGGGTCCTCTGCACCGCACTAAGCCGCACTGGACAGTGAGGATCTCAGTCTCTAAGGAAACGATTAAGGAAACAGATATTGTTAAAATCAGTTGTCCTATCCGATTCCATTCAGACTACATGGCCAGTCACGTTAACGTGACCAGTGCCTATGTTCGTCATCAACGTGCAATAGCCAATCAAAGACGCGAGGTGGTAGCTTTATTGGTGAGGAGTATTTAAGACTTGTCGAATGGGGCACGAAAACAATGTAGTCATCGCAATTGGGATATGACGTCCAAAAGGGCTTGATCATTGGCTTTCGTGCCACGAGTGGAAGCATTCCCGAAACGATTCAGACCGTAAACTGATCGGATACCGCTGTGGATAAATTACAGCGTGCATGCAGAACCAGCACCGAGGAAACAGTAGTGCGCCACGGGCCGCAGACGACAAGAGCGAAAGACGGCTGCGAACAGACGTGCAGCTGTTGAGCTACTGGCCGCCCAAATGCCTGCTACTGTGGCCCAGCGGTTCTAGGCACTTCAGTCTGGAACGGCGCGGCCGCTACGGTCGCAGGTCCGAATCCTGCCTCGGGCATGGATATGTGTGATGTCCTTAGGTTAGTTAGGTTTAAATAGTCCTAAGTTCTAGAGGACTGATAACCTCTGATGTCAAGTCCCATAGTTCTCAGAGTCGTTTGAACCATTTTTTCCGCAAGGACTGTTCAGCGAACGTTGCTGGGTATGCAGCAGGCGCCCAATTCATGCTCTCATGCTAACTCTGGAATTCCCTGGGTGATGACGGCATTCTGGAAGGGACAATAAATCAACACAAACACGTATCTGCCAAACACGTATCCATCTTTGATCATCATGTCCAACGCCAAATGCAGACTTTTTCTTGGCACGATGGCATCTACCAGCAGGACAATTTTCGTGTCACACAAGTTGTAGAGTACGTGGGTGGTTGGAAGAGCACCAAGATGAGTTTACCGTACTCTCTGGCCATCAAACGCCCCCGCCTTTAAACCAAGTCGGAAATCTGTGGACCACCAACATCGGGATTTTCACGGCATGGATCTTCAACCGATAAACGTAGCCCAGCTGGCCACGGCAATGACGTCGGCATGATTCAATATCCTTGTCGGTACCTTCCAGACCCTCGTGTATTCTCGTTCTCCACGCCTCGCACCGGTCCGTGCTGTAAAATGTGCGTATTCAGGCTTTTTAGAGTTGTTCACTGGATATTGTTATACAGCTTAGAAAAGACTGACGTGATTAGAAAATAGAATAAAACACACACACGTCGTATGCAAGCACTGGTAGCATGCTCGAGCCCTCTTCAGCGATTTGATCCCGAATATAATTCCGATAATAATTCTCTCAACGCTGACAGAGCTAAATCCTACGCTGAAGTAAACAGGGAGAGTGGAGCATTAGGGCGGGAATTCGGCGGCGGTACGCGGTGGGCGTCGTTGTCTGGCTGTGTGGAGGGGCAGCGACAGTTATTACCCGCGGCATGCGTCAGGGCCTTCAGGTCGGTAATTGCCGCCCACCTGATGTACCGTGGGCGGCGGTCGGACAGCCGCGCGCTGCGCCTGACACCGCCAGAGTGTGGGTAAACAAACAGCGCCGACTAATGGCCGTGCCCCGCTGCAGGAATCCGCGAGTAACTGCCGCCAGATTACCTCAATTTCACGCGTTTGCTCTAATTTACTGGGTAGTGCTTCCGACTGGTTGATATTTTGCTTTGTGAGATGCCGAAGCAATGTATAAGGATATTTTACCAACATCGATTACAGCAGTATCTAATCTGTTATTCGATATCGATATGTTTATCTTAATAACAATAATAAGATTGTTCTTAATCATTAAAAGTTTTGTTTGGTGGCAGTGTAAGCTGGTGGCGTTGTAAGCACTCTGTAAGCTCACGTAAACTTTCAACATATGACACTGTAAACTCTGAATATCACAATTCGATTGCGAGAATGTCTTGCAAAATACGACTGCGAGAAGGTAACTTGAAAGTGCCTATATCATTCCCTATCTATTTAGACATTCACAATGGAAAAGAATACTGCCTGAATTGAACAATGTGAATTATTTTAAACTGTTGAAATGGCCCTGCAAAAACTCATTGTTCCCTTTCTGTTATTACTTAAATTTGGCTGACCTGTTGCGCGTTGGAAACACATGACATTGCGCTTGTCTTGAAAGTGCGCCGCATTTGCCGAGCAACAACAAACTACTGAAATGCGCCTGGTGCAGTGCGCTGTCTTCCTCCTTTTCTTTTCTTTTCTATTTTTTTAAAAAAAAGAAGAGCCAAAGCATACTTGGTTCATAACAAATCTGAAAACGTAAATACGATAATTCAAATTTTGACGTGGACCTGGATACGGACAGTGGCTAGGAATAAGTTATAACATCAAATGTAAATAGTTTATGATTAGATTATTTGCTTCACAAACATTGTTGTTGTTGTTGTGGTCTTCAGTCCTGAGACTGGTTTGATGCAGCTCTCCATGCTACTCTATCCTGTGCAAGCTTCTTCATCTCCCAGTATCTACTGCAACCTACATCCTTCTGAATCTGCTTAGTGTATTCATCTCTTGGTCTCCCTCTACGATTTGTACCCTCCACACTGACCTCCAATGCTAAATTTGTGATCCCTTGATGCCTCAAAACATGTCCTACCAACCGATCCCTTCTTCTAGTCGTGCCACAAACTTCTCTTCTCCCCAATCCTATTCAATACCTCCTCATTAGTTACGTGATCTACCCACCTTATCTTCAGCATTCTTCTGTAGCACCACATTGCGAAAGCTTCTATTCTCTTCTTGTCCAAACTAGTTATCGTCCAAATTTCACTTCCATACATGGCTACACTCCATACAAATACTTTCAGAAACGACTTCCTGACACTTAAATCTATACTCGATGTTAACAAATTCCTCTTCTTGAGAAACGCTTTCCTTGCCATTGCCAGTCTACATTTTATATCCTCTCTACTTCGGCCATCATCGGTTATTTAACTCCCTAAATAGCAAAACTCCTTTACTACTTTAAGTGTCTCATTTCCTAATCTAATTCCCTCAGCATCACCCGACTTAATTCGACTACATTCCATTATCCTCGTTTTGCTTTTGTTGATATTCATTTTATATCCTCCTTTCAAGACACTGTCCATTCCGTTCAACTGCTCTTCCAAGTCCTTTGCTGTCTCTGACAGAATTACAATGTCATCGGCGAACCTCAAAGTTTTTACTTCTACTCCATGAATTTTAATACCTACTCCGAATTTTTCTTTTGTTTCCTTTACTGCTTGCTCAATATACAGATTGAATAACATCGGGGAGAGGCTACAACCCTGTCTCACTCCTTTCCCAACCACTGCGTCCCTTTCATGCCCCTCGACTCTTATAACTTCCATCTGGTTTCTGTACAAACTGTAAATAGCCTTTCGCTCCCTGTATTTTACCCCTGCCACCTTTAGAAGTTGAAAGAGAGTATTCCAGTCAACATTGTCAAAAGCTTTCTCTAAGTCTACAAATGCTAGTAACGTAGGTTTGCCTTTTCTTAATCTTTCTTCCAAGATAAGTCGTAAGGTCAGTATTGCCTCACGTGTTCCAACATTTCTACGGAATCCAAACTGATCTTCCCCGAGGTCGGCTTCTACCAGTTTTTCCATTCGTCTGTAAAGGATTCGCGTTAGTATTTTGCAGCTGTGACTTATTAAAGTGATAGTTCGGTAATTTTCACATCTGTCAACACCTGCTTTCTTTGGGATTGGAATTATTATATTCTTCTTGAAGTCTGAGGGTATTTCGCCTGTCTCATACATCGTGCTCACCACATGGTAGAGTTTTGTCATGACTGGCTCTCCGGAGGCCATCAGTAGTTCAAATGGAATGTTGTCTACTCCCGGGGCCTTGTTTCGACTCAGGTCCTTCAGTGCTCTGTCAAACTCTTCACGCAGTATCGTATCTCCCATTTCGTCTTCATCTACATCCTCTTCCATTTCCATAATATTGTCCTCAAGTACATCGCCCTTGTATAAACCCTCTATATACTCCTTCCACCTTTCTGCCTTCCCTTCTTTGCTTAGAACTGGGTTGCCATCTGAGCTCTTGATATTCATACAAGTGGGTCTCTTCTCTCCAAAGGTCTCTTTAATTTTCCTGTACTCAGTATCTATCTTACCCCTAGTGAGACAAGCCTCTACATCCTTACATTTGTCCTCTAGCCATCCCTGCTTAGCCATTTTGCACTTGCTGTTGATATCATTTTTGAGACGTTTGTATTCCTTTTTGCTTGCTTCATTTACTGCATTTTTATATTTTCTCCTTTCATCAATTAAATTCAATATTTCTTCTGTTACCCAAGGATTTCTATTAGCCCTCGTCTTTTTACCTACTTGATCCTCTGCTGCCTTCACTACTTCATCCCTCAGAGCTACCCATTCTTCTTCTACTGTATTTCTTTCCCCCATTCCTGTCAATTGTTCCCTTATGCTCTCCCTGAAACTCTCTACAACCTCTGGTTCTTTCAGTTTATCCAGGTACCATCTCCTTAAATTCCCACCTTTTTGCAGTTTCTTCAGTTTCAATCTGCAGTTCATAACCAATAGATTGTGGTCAGAATCCACATCTGCCCCAGGAAATGTCTTACAATTTAAAACCTGGTTCCTAAATCTCTGTCTTACCATTATATAATCTATCTGATACCTTTTAGTATCTCCAGGATTCTTCCAGGTATACAACCTTCTTTTATGATTCTTAAACCAAGTGTTGGCTATGATTAAGTTATGCTCTGTGCAAAATTCTACAAGGCGGCTTCCTCTTTCATTCCTTCCCCCCAATCCATATTCACCTACTATGTTTCCTTCTCTCCCTTTTCCTACTGACGAATTCCAGTCACCCATGACTATTAAATTTTCGTCTCCCTTCACTACCTGAATAATTTCTTTTATCTCGTCATACATATAATCTATTTCTTCATCATCTGCAGAGGTAGTTGGCATATAAACTTGTACTACTGTAGAAGCATGGGCTTTGTGTCTATCTTGGCCACAATAATGCGTTCACTATGCTGTTTGTAGTAGCTAACCCGCACTCCTATTTTTTTTATTCATTATTAAACCTACTCCTGCATTACCCCTATTCGATTTTGTATATATAACCCTGTAATCACCTGACCAAAAGTCTTGTTCCTTCTGCCACCGAACTTCACTAATTCCCACTATATCTAACTTTAACCTATCCATTTCCCTTTTTAAATTTTCTAACCTACTTGCCCGATTAAGGGATCTGACATTCCACGCTCCGATCCGTAGAACGCCAGTTTTCTTTCTCCTGATAACGACGTCCTCCTGAGTAGTCCCCACCCTGATATCCGAATGGGGGACTATTTTACCTGCGGAATATTTTACCCAAGAGGACGCTATCATCATTTAATCATACAGTAGAGCTGCATGTCCTCGGGAAAAATTACGGCTGTAGTTTCCCCTTGCTATCAGCCGTTCGCAGAACCAGCACAGCAAGGCCGTTTTGGTTAGTGTTACAAGGCCAGATCAGTCAATCATCCAGACTGTTGCCCCTGCAACTACTGAAAAGGCTGCTGCCCCTCTTCAGGAACCACATGTTTGTCTGGCCTCTCAACAGATACCCCTCCGTTGTGGTTGCACCTACGGTACGGCCATCTGTATCGCTGAGGCACGCAAGCCTCCCCACCAACGGCAAGGTCCATGGTTCACGGGGGGGTCACAAACATTAATACACAAAAAATTACTGTTGTTGAATGGACAAACGTAAATACTCTTTAAAGTCTTTACCATCAAATGTGAACTCTTCAAAAATCCAACTCGTAAGAATGATATTAAATGTTCAACATTTAATCAGTTTCCTTTAATTTACGTCTATGGTCACCATCTTTTCTGTTTAACAGATTACCGGTTTCGGTCTTTAATGACCATCATCAGATCTGTCTAAATTGTTCAACATTTATTCCCACTTCCAAATTTAAATTGAAAATTATGCATGGCTGGTTATGTTACCTTATATTTAAGTCTCTGGATGCCTGAACGATGAATGCGAGACTACAAGCCGCCGCAATGAAGTACAATATCTGAAATCAATTACTTTAAACTAAATCCTTTTCTATTAGTCATTAAAATTACCGTAATAAAATATTCTTCTCCCAATGCATTAGTCAGTTTCCTCATCTCACATAATGAATCAGTAAATCAAGAAGTTCCAATTCCTCAGAATAAAACTGCAATCATACCATTCGAACTATGCCGTACTGCTACTCATGACACAACACTGCCTACTGCTGTGTCTCCACATCTCACGATTAACTGTGCGCATCATCTCTCGTGCATCTTGGAAAGCACAGATGGTCCGAGCAAGCCTGCAGGCCACACATCATCTGTGATGACAGTACGCTTATAACTTCAATCAATACAAAGGCGCTTACGCGTTTATGACATATTAAACACCGCTCTGCACATTTTTGATGCGACGCCCACTGTCGACAGTAATCGTCAGTTTATTCCTCGTAACAAATAAAAGTCTTTAAAGCGAAATTTTACAGCGGTGCCAAACTAGTCGACTGCGATATCACTTTTATCAATATGTACTAAAAGGGACAGTAAAACAAGGGGAAAAGGAAGTGCTCGACTCGCACTGGCCTGCACTAACTGCTAGCACCATGCAGCAGCACTGCTCAATCGCTGCTGCAGTATTGGTGTTCTTCCTGTGGAATAGTCTGGCACCGCTGTATCGGACGAGCATGTGAAATTTAGCTTTAAATATCTTTTTTTCTTTTAATGGTGAAGAAACCAACGATTTTCGTCAACACTGGGCGTCGCATGGAAAACGTGATGAGCAGTATTTGGGTAGACTGATTCCAGCAACACTATACAGAGACGAAATTGCAAATACCTGTCGAAAAACCAAGATAATGCGCGTGACTGTTCCTAGGCCTAGGAGACATAACACACACACACACACACACACACACACACACACACACACACACACACACACAAACATACATAACGAAATGTTTTATGTTAAATAAAGGAACTATACAAGTATAACGCACTTAAAGCAGTTGGAAGAAAGAAAAAAAACTGATGCGACCAGGACTTACGTATATACACAGTTTATTTATAAGTTTCAATTAGTGAGTTTGCGGGTATCAAAATTTGTGACGTAAATAACTGTAACTTTTGATTGCATTGAGGTAGAAGCTTAAATTTTGCACACTAACTAGGAAATGTATGCCAGTGTTTCCCAAATTGTGTTCCACAGAACACTGGTGTTCCGCGGAATGTGAGTAACTGATCCGCGACATTCTATTAATAACATGGTTGTTTTTTGATATTTTGACGACACAAATTATCTTTTTTGATTTTTTAATGATTTCTTTGTTATTAGTCTCAAATTAAAATTGAATTACTCACCGAATAACGAAAAGGTTTTCTCTTTTTTTCAAATCTTACTAAAGTAGAAAATAAACAGTGCATTCCATCAAAGTACCAGGAGTCTCAAATTGTTCCATCGGGGAAATGTTTGAGAACGTCTTTTGTACACCATAGAATGTGACATAAGTATCAGATTGATAGCTGTACCTGTTCCTGAGAGAAACGGTCTTTACAGACGACTGTATCTTTCGCTGCATTGACATAGAAGCTTAAATGTTTAGCACTGCCAAAATAGAGTGTAGACTTAAGTATGACATAAATTTCAACCTGAGACGTCCACACATTCCTGACAATAGAAGAGGCCAGATGAACACACAGACAGACTGACAAAAAAGGCAAACAAATACTTTTGTGATATAATCACAAACAAACTGTTTTCGAGTTTTTTACTTTATGTGTACTGTGAATCCCTGCTTTTTGCGAAACTGCACGATTGTATATCAACGTGAAGTACACAGCAGGTTTTGATGAGTTTGTTTGTATCAAAATATGTGACACAAATGGCGGTGTGTTTTGATTGCTCTGACTTAAAATCTTAATGGTCCTTTATTGCTGATTAAAGAACGGAACTCTATAAATAAGAAGCAAACTTCTTGTTGAGGATACGGGACTCAGGGACAAAAGAAGCCCTGAAAGAAATACACAAAGCTACTGAAATTCTACTAAAATACAGAACAGAAAAAATATGGCATTAATAAAAAAAAGCTAAATCGCGGTAAGCAAGTAACAAGAAATACACAAATATTTTTGGGATAATTAGAACATTAAACGTGATATACACAGAATGCAGAACACCGAAAAACTTACGTAAGTCGAAATGAAACAATTCTAGAATTAATGTAATTAATAAAAGCAGTTGATGAAACACAATAAAAATTATGGAATAATGAAACTGCTACAGTAAACAGATAATATGTGACTCACCAGCAAGGTAAGACTGTTGTGTACGACTTCGCAAACAACAGTAAGGAGAAGTGGACGGGCTACTGACTGTTTCGGCAACAATCGTCATAGGAAAGATTGACAGGAACAGAAGTGATGAGCGAGCAAGTTGACACTGTAAACAGAAGATTTAGATTTACTTAACTTGTATTTCTCCAAACGTACGGAGTCTCATTACAAAAAATAGTTCAAATGGCTCTGAGCACTATGGGACTTAACATCTATGGTCATCAGTCCCCTAGAACTTGGAACTACTTAAACCTAACTAACCTAACGACATCACACAACACCCAGTCATCACGAGGCTGAGAAAATCCATGATCCCGCCGGGAATCGAACCCGGGAACCCGGGCGCGGGAAGAGAGAACGCTACCGCACGACCACGAGCTGCGGACGACTCATTACAAATAATGCATCGAGAATTAGAGTCCAGGTCATACAATATCAACAAGGATGAGGCGATGGCGATGACAATGAAAGGGCGTCAACTTGTATTGGCTTCCGGACTGGCGCTCACGCAGCGGAGCACGCCGTTCCCGGTCTCAGAGAGGGCTGTTGCGTCCAGGCAGGCCCTAAATCTGTGGTGTAAGCACAGCAGGCACCACCAGGCACAACACCACTGGCGTCGATAGGTCGACAACTCACCCTAGAGACGGTGTATAGCCCAGCGATTGCCGCACCAAAGTGGTCGCAGCAGTGAAGTTACATGCGGCTGCACCACTACAGAGCGGGCAGTCCCAGGTCAGCTCGACCACTGAGTAGACCTCCTCCTACTTGTGTACGTCGCTCCCCGTCGTCTGCTTCTAGCGAGTCCACACCAGCCCTTCTTCAGTGAACAGTCTAGTTGTACAATGTTTACAATCTAGCCTTAGCATCTGGAATGGTAATTGCTGCCTCAGATGATTTGTCCGAAGTTAAGTATTCGTCAATAAATCTGCATGTTCCTGTCACTAATCATTATCAGTGTTCTCCTTTTTCTCCTGTCGCAGCATTTTCTTCAGCATACTACAAGTAATTGAGGTTGCCAACATTTAGAATCTGATTCTGTGGTTGTATCAAAAGTATGATACAACAGTACCTGGAAGCATAAAGCCTGCGGCAGTATCACGCAATTCACATGGACGAATTTGATTCTGGTGGTATCGCAGCAGTGTTCTCCTGTATGCAGGAGAAAAATAGAACTTTCGAGAAAATGTACAGCGGTGCCTTGCTGATAGAGCCTCCATTCGGCATACAATCTTTAAAGGCTGAATCGTTAGTTGATATTTCAATTGTCTGGATGTAGTGGGCGCCGCCCGCGGTGGGAGGAGGGGCGGATGGGCAGTAACTGAAGCAAGGTGTGGTGACGCTGTCTATTTTATTTCTCGTGTCAGAAACATAGAGGTTCATGTACATACATTTTACACAGTTATGATTAAATTACGTTTGACCAAAACTTGGCTACTTCCAGTTATATTCTGCGCATGTCACAACTTCTACGTGTCTCCTGTATGCAGAGTATGTGGCACTGGTACTGACTTCACAGTTCTCGTAGCTGTTCTTCTTAGGTTCGTGTTATGCCTTCTGTGTTAACAAATATAATCGTTAACTGTGGTCCTGAAAAAGGCTCAGGTATATATGTTTCTGGTGTAAATAGGTCAGCCGTCAGAATATTTAGAATCATATCTGACATTGCCCAGGGTACGCCCGAGGCGCTGTCCGTGTAACAACTCCACTGGCTATGACTTGTCGCTTGGCTGGAAGCGGCAGGAAGACAAGAAGAGCAACGAGCTTGATCCTTTCTGTGAGAGGCATCTACTGCTTAGATGTCTGTACATAGCCTTCAGCTTCGCCGTTGGACTGCGGGTGGAAACGTATCACTCCCCATGTGGTTGATGTCGGAGGGGGTGCAAACTCGGCGACAAGAAATTGAGGTTCACTGTCAGTCACAACCACATCAGGCAGCCCCTCGACGCAAAAGATAAATGGAAAGGCTTGGACTGGGGAACGAACCGTAGTCGAATGCATAGAAACCACGAATCGAAATTTGCTGACAGCTTCAGCGAAGTTGAGTCAATGCGTATTTCAGTAAGGGCCTGCAAAACCAAAGTGCAAGCGCTACCAAAGTGTTTGAGGTCATGGCCACGCAAAGTGCTGCTGAGGTGGGGATGACTGATGTTTAGCACTGTCTTCACCCTGAGAAGTCAATTCTATTTGTGCCACCAGACCGAGCCAAGTGCAATGACGTCACGCCCACGACTTCGTGTGAACGACACCCCACTAATCTCGGAGTAGCAAACAAAGAACATCGGGCTGGAGCGCCTGGAGTACCATAACGTGTGACTGGTCATTACTGGTACGAAGCGAAATGAAAGCTTGGTGAAACGCGAGGAATTGCCGATATGAAAAATATCGGAGTACCACAGAGCTGTCTGACAAAGTGGCCAACCAGGTAAGTGCAGTGAAACAGAATCGGCAAATTGGGTTCCCCTGCCGTGGTCTGACACACTCACTACCAAACAAAAAGAACATTCTTCCTGCACAAGCATGCAAGGGAGCCACGATGTGAGGAGCGTTAAGAAAAAATCAAATGTTATACGGGAGTTTCCTTAACACAGGCTGCAATTCCCCCACATTGCCAAGGCGTGGGAGGCCGAAGATAGAAATCAAATGTCATTGCAATGGGTGAACACCCTGGATGTTAATGATATGTTCTAAGTACTCAAGTTCTGTCTGAAGAAACAGTTGTCTTTACTACGTCTGAAACCAGCTGCAGATAACACGTGAAACAGAGTGCGAATATTGCAAAAAGAGTTCTTCGGAATGCGACCTGAGACAAGAACGTCATCTAAATACGAGCGCTGTCCATAAAGTAAGTTCCGATCGGTCGCAAAATGCACACCATAGTGAAAAATCCAATGAAGCTTTGCACAGATGTGTTGAGTAGTGTCTGTAGTATGACTGTCGATCGCATCAAGACGCTCTTTACAGTTGTGACTGTAAGCGAGTAAAGGTGCGTAGAACAACGATGTATCCCGCCAAGTAGGAGGACCTGCTGAGAGACTTCGCCTTAATGAATGCAGCCCACCTAACACAACTACCACGCATTTACCTCTTCGTGGCAATTCTCAGCCTCACTCAGCACGGCCAGTGAAGACGCTGCTGCAGGCTTTTCGTTGGGAAGTGTTCGGACACCCATAACACAGCCACAATCGGCTCGTCCTGAGTATCATCTCTGATCACATGGAACGCTGCACACGAAGACAACATTTGGGCGCAGAGTATGCACTATAGAACAGCGTAGAGATTTATCGGAAAGCATGGGCGGCTGCCTTCTATGAAATGGTGTTGGAAATTTGGTGTAACGCTCCGACTAATCTCTAAGTGGGAGCGGCAACTATGTAGAGAAGTATCTGGAAAGTGTAGCTAACTCTTGCAAATAAAATATTTCTTATTTTCACTGTGGTTTCCATTTAGCGACCGATCGGATCTTACTTTCTGGAAAACCCTCGTAAGCTGAGCTGAAAGGAAAAAATCTGTAGTCACCTGCTCCAGAAAGCGCTAAATGTGGCGGGAGTGGAAGCATTGACAAACGGCAATCTCGAAAGATTGAAGAGACCCAGATGAGTGTTTATAGCAGACTTTTCCTACAGCTCATCCAGAGGGATTTGCAAGGAGGTGTCGCACAAATCAGTTTTGGCGAAGTAATGACTGGCACCCAATTTATCCATCAATTCTTCTGGTCCGGCAAGAGATAACTGTAAATGACTGTTTGTGCATTCGCACTTCTTTTAAAAATAGGCACACAGCTGGAGTCTGTTCTTTAGGATAGCAAGAGGGGGGACAGCAATTTCCTGGGCCACCTATTCTCAAAGAGTGTGAGGGGCTGGATGAGCTATACATTGTCCTTCATTGTGCCATTAGCAACAAAATTAATGACTTTACCTCAGCGATCTGAGCCGTGCTGCGGCTCGCGTCGGTGCTGTTTGTAGCTTTCCGCCCTCTGTTCGTGGCCAGACCATATCCTTTAGTTGGCATGGTTGCGGTTGTTTGTCTTCTTCTCGTCTTGACTGGTGCCACTTGTTTCGCAAGCTTGCCTGTCCCCTAGTGGCAACAGCGGTGGTTATCGATATGTAGTAACTGTTGCCCTATTTTTGGGGCGACGTCCTTGTTTTTTGGTGTCGTGTGTGGCAGTTCGGTTGGGGATTCAGGAGGAGCCAGATCCGCGCACTACGAGAATGCGCTGGAACCTCTGGCGGCATACATGGACTGCCAGAGGGAAGGGCTGTTATGACGATGGTACACAACCTCGTCGTGAAACGCACCCATCAAGCTTCAAGATGAGTACATTTCAATCCAAGTAGAGAAACCTACTCCATTTTGACATCTCGCGATTTTCTAGTGACTTGAGTTCGTGTCGCTGCTCGTAGCGTCGCCGAGGCGAAGAGCTGTGAGTGGAGTGCTGTCTAATCTGGTGATAGTAATTCCTTTCTCGTTCCAGGCGCTCTAAGCACAGTATTCTGAGGGAGTAGTGCAGTCCGCCGGTTCCGGTTTTGGCGTGTTTTCCATTCTTGAATTTGGTTTGTTGGACATCAGGTAGCTTCAGCAAGATTTTCATTAGTCATTCGTTAGACTGCCTTTAGTTACCATCTTGTGAAGTGAATGCAACTCTTGGCTGCCTATCTCATCGCTCGTGAAAGTGTTTGTTGCTGGACCTTCTCAGAGATCGATTCCTAGAGCACCGTCTGTGGCTGGTCCTTGTGTTTCATTATTAAAGGTGATGTATGTCTAGTTAATAGTTCCGGTTGCCTTCTGGAATAAATATAGCAGTGTAAGGGTTGTGTTACAAGGTTACTCACATCTTATTTCACCCGTTTGGTGGTCAGTTGCTTGTTTCTTTTAATTAAGCTTTGCTTATATTTGATGTTTTACAGCAGCTTTCTAAATTTTTTTATATAATTGCCGTTCCTGGCATGTAAGGCCTTCAGCCGTGATTGGGGTCATTTGCTTTGAAAAAATAATTCGATATTTGTATTTTGGCAGTAAGCCTTAAAACCTAATTTACTGCAATTCCTGGCGTCCGATACCTTCTGATGTGTTTGTGGCCACTTACCTTTTAATATTCCAATACCTATAAGTTTTAACTGCAGCGAGTTCTTGAACATTCTTAATTTTTTGCCATTCTTCGCGTGTAAGGCCTTCAGCCGTGATTACACTGCCTTTTTTTAACATTATATATATCTTTTTTTAACATTATATATATATATATCTCCATTTTATGGTGATTTGCTAAATCCAATATATTTACACAGTTGTTTATTCCTCCATTAATAACGTGTGGTACTTTTTTATTTATTATTGAGTCTGGAATTACTGTTTTTAAAAATAAAGGTTTACAACTGTAAAAGGCGACCAATAGTAGCTGATTACGCCTCGCGCACAATCATCGTCGAATCCGGCCTTCCTTTCACGCTCAGAAAAGTAATCCTGAAATTTTGTACATAACTTAGCAATACTGTCCCAAGGATCAAAGGAAGAAACAGAAAGCACGTTGACCTAAATGCTTAAAACAAACAAATGAAAAGGGTCTAGACCAAAACAGTATTAACACTGTCTCGGGAGGAAAGAACTGTAAATGTCACATTCTTGGTCAAATTTCGGAAAATTGGAGGAAGGCTACATGTGCCTGTGTCAGGAATCTGTTGGCCGTAATATTCCGACAGCATACGGTGCGATGTACGTAACTTATGTTTGCAGGTAGTTCGTTAAGTGCTACGGCTGAGTAAAATCACTCTAGTTCCATTGTCAAGACGAAAATGGACTGATTTACCAGCAATAGTAAGAAAGACAAAAAAGTTTGTAGTCCTCGCGTAGTACTGTAGATTAGTTTAGAGAATTTCGTGAACGGGTATTAACTGTTGTTTCGCACTAACAACACTGTGTGACTTTGAAAACACTACACACGATTTGTGACTTAAATTTGCGTGAGGATTAATAGAAGGTGGTTCCTTATGTTTCTGTAAGCACACAGGCTGTAGATATCCTCGTTTTCCGAAAAAAAAGCAAGTCATATTATTTGAGGGGTAAAATCGACTATTATAGGCCGCATTTCAGCGAGGGCACACCCTTGCACTTAGTGCCGGATGCGACACGTGTTTTGAGAGCACTGTGGCTGTGACCATCTGGGCCGCCATTTACAAGACGGCGGCGAGGCCTATTCGTCACAGTCTGGAACCGCGCTACCGCTACGGTCGTAGGTTCGAATCCTGCCTCGGGCATAGGTGTGTGTGATGTCCTTAGGTTAGTTAGGTTTAAGTAGTTCTAGGGGACTAATGATCTTAGAAGTTAAGTCCCATAGTGCTCAGAGGTGCTCAGAGCCATTTGAACCAGCCTATTCGTCACGTGCATCTGCTGCACAACTGGCGCTCCTCAAAACAGTCTTCTGCACTTTCGCAGCAATATTGGTAACCTAGAATCTGCAGAACCTGCTGCTTACCCAACCTAGAGAACTGAAACAGACAGCCCGGACTCGATTACTCCTAATACTTTGGAAGCGTCTCCAGTATGTCCTCATATTGAACTACTTTAGGGTGTGATGTGGGAAAATGTTTTGCACAATACCTATAAATAGTCACTCCAGTCTTGGCTAAGAAATAAGAATGTTTGTTACTACTCTGTATGTGATGTGTTGCGATGTGAGTTGTGAATTGAGCGAGGTACTCTGACCAGTCTTCCCTCGTCTCGTCAATCTCAATAAATAGTTGGTGGCACTGTCCATGGATCAGGCCTCTTGTCTGAAGTTAGCTTGGGCAGTCGTGAAGCCATTCATCACTTCAAGAAGTTGCATCGTTTGGTGTCTCTGGGCCTGAATAAAATGAGTTAGATCAATTTCAGGCGGCCCGGCAGGCTTTTGTGGCGTGGTAGTCAGGCAAACTAAGCAACGCGTTAAATAACAAGACAAATCAGCGCAGAGAAAGCAAAAAAGGTCTCAAAAGCACAACCATTGAACCTAGAACATGAAGAGCACAACCTGGGCAAACACTGAGAACACAAAAACAAGCAACTGAACAAAAACCAAAATTGGCACAACAGAAACACCTACTCTTGATGATGGCCACACTTAGGCTCTAGTACTCGTCGTCTTGTATGCTGTGTACGTTTTCATACGCAACAGAAAGGACAGGTGGGCTACAGGGAGGTGCGGCAACTATCATCGTAGGAAACGCTGGATAGGAGCAGAAATGATTAGCGACCAAGTTAACACAGTAAACAGAAGATCTGCTTAAATGTATAAGGGTAGGAACTTTAATAGTGGCAACTACGAGGGTCGTCTAGAAAGTAAGCTCCGATCGGTTGCTAAATGGAAACCACAATGAAAATCTGAAACTTTTTATTTTCAGCAGTTAGCTATGCCTTCCAGATACTTCTCTACATAGTCGCCGCTCCCACTTACACATTTGTCGGAGCGTTATAACAAATTTCCAATCGTCATAGTAGGCAGCCGCCTGTGCTTTGCCATACTTGTCTACGCTGATCTATAGAGCGTAGCCTGCGCCCAAGTGTTGTCTTCGTATCCAGCGTTTCATGTGAACAGAGATGACACTCAGGACGAGCCAATGAGGGCTGTTTTGTGGGTGATAGAACACTTCCCATCGAAAAAGGCTGCAGTAGCGTCTTGACTGCCCCTGCAGAGTGCGGCTGAGAATTGCCATGAAGAGGGAAGTGCGTGGCAGTTTTGTTATGTGGGCTGCATTCATCAAGACGAAGCCTCTCAGCGGGCCCTCCTACTTGGCGGGAGACATTGTTGTTCTAGGCACCTTTACTCGCTCACAGTGCGCTCACAACTGAAAAGAGCGTATTGATGCGATCGATGGTTATACTAGAGACACTGCCCAACACATCTGTGCAAATCTTCATCGGGTTTTCACTGTGGTGTCCATTTCGCAACCGATCAGAACTTACTTTCTGCACAACCATCGTATTTATTTACAGCTCGTAAAAATAGGTACGGGTTTCAAAGTTTTACTGAGCTTCAAAGTAGCCACCAGCATTGTTTATAACCTGTTGCCAGCGATGTGGAAGTCGTAGGATACCCTTAGCAGTGCCAGTTGTGTTGACAGAGTGGCGCGGTCTGTTGACACAGTGGCAGTTGTGTTGACAGTTAGAGAGGCGCGGTCTATTGCCCGACTAATTTGTACCAGTTCTGAAGCGAATACCATGAAGTGTTTCCTTCAGTTTAGAAATCTAGTTGAATTTACGAGGGCTTAAATTAGGGGAGTGTAGTAGGTAGTACAGCACTTAGCGGCCCCATCAGTCAAACAAATCAGTAACAGCTTCCACTGTACGTGCTTGAGCACTATCCTGCAAAATGATGGTCACGTCCTGCAGAAAGTGTCATCACTTCTGTCTCTATGCTGTTCACTATTGGAACACAACCTAGACCAGCTTAGAGACAGAAAGTGTGGAGGGTGGGGGCTGGGGTATTGGTGGCAGGAGGAGGGGTGGTTTCCATGGAGACGATGGGGGGAGGGGGAGGATGTCCCGACTTTTTGTGGGAAGTGGCAGGAGCAGAGCTGGCAATAACGCAATTCTGGGGTTTTTTGAAGGCTGAAGGTTGGACGAGGGGAGAGGAATGGGGAGGAGAGGGAGGTGGTGGGCCACAGATCCTGTAGGTGTGGTGGAGGTGCTAGGAGAAGCAGCTGGTTCAGTGTCGGCAATTGTGGCCTGGCATGACGTGATGCGTGCGGGGGACGCAGATGATGATGTGGCGGTGGGTGGGGGGGGTGAGAGAGGGGAAGACGAACATCTGGTGGGTGGCAACAGAGGCGGCTGCGGAGGTTTACAAGAGCGTGGGGGCTCGAGTGGGGGCTGTTGTGGGTGTGGAGGATTGTGGAAGTGTGTAGATGTGGGGGTACACAGCAGGGGAGGGATGGGGGAATGGGTGAGTGTGGGGAGGGGAAGTGAGGTGTAAGGAGGGAGGGCATGGGATGCACTCCAGAAAGTGACAGTGGAAGAGGGGGAGGGGCAGGTGTAGATGACAGTGGAGGTGGGAAGGCTCATGATGGAAGGACGGCGAAGGACGGACGGTCAGCCGGCGGCGGCCGTGGCGATGGACGGCGGGGGGCGGACGGACAGCAGGCAGCGGCTAGCACTGGGCGGCGTCGGCGTAGGTGGCGGCGGCGATGGCGGCGAACGGACAGACAGGCAGGTGGATGGACGGACGGACGACAACAGCGGGGGCGGCGGCGGCGATGGCGAAGGCGGACGGACGACAATGACCGGAATGCAGGCAGGCAGACAAACAGACGGACTGACAGCAACAGCAAGTGCAAGGGAAACAGCAACAGGCGCTTCGAAAACGTAGATTTCACTCTGAGGGTAGCCCAGGCTCTGTAATCTGTCGTCTTCGAAGGAGGGGATCCAACCCTCGTGATGCAGCGATGGGTGACAACATCCTGTTGAATGAAGACAACATTTTGTATGAACAAACGGCAATACCTGCTAATGCATAGGCTTGTTGGTCCTCTGTGATCAGGGAAGCAGTTGAAATTAGAATATTTGAAAACAATATCAACAGAGTCACTTAGCAATGCATGGAAATGTCAGTTGATGAAGAAAGAGCACACATTATGACTTCTCGTTTACAGCTGATACGAGGGATGGCACTGCAAACTACGCTGGATAGAGAGGGTAACCAAAACAATGGGCGTAATCGGTAATACCTCGGTGCGCGCCATTTCCGTGTTGTCATCAAGACATAATATAGCCAATAAGATGCCGTCTTCTAGGCATAACAGCGGGAGCCTCGTCATTTTACCGACGTTCAATCTTAGACTCTGACGACGATGAAGGAAATAATCACCAAGAACTTGGAATTTTATCATTACTTAACACCGCAAGTAAACCGAGAACTTTTTATGCAAGGAATGCGTAGTGAAACACTTCGTAGCCATATTAGCTGTAGCCATGGTTTTATAAGATTTTTGTTTGGTTTCCTTTCATGTTTTGTTTTCGGCTGCTGCTTCTTATTCCACATGTTGATTGATATTCGTTTATCTTATTTCCTATATCCTTGACCGTATCGCATCTTTTACCACATCCTAAAAATATAAGGCTGGATAGTGGCCTACGTGGGTTGTTAATTATTACTATTTTTGTGATTCTTGAGTTTCTCCCGGCGTATTTGATAATCAAAATATCCACGGGTGTACTGCCGGTCTACAGTGTCCAACGGGCACAGTATTTCGGCGATCATACATGTCGCCATCATCAGGTGAACTGACGGACTGAGCTCCTGTGAACGTGCCGGCACGCAGATCCGTACGCTATGGCTGCTCAGAGGGAACTGGATTCGGTCGCAGCGGCGGCCGATTTAAATACCCTCCGCTCGCGGCCCGCTCCCTCCACCGCCCGCGCCCCGCGCCACGGTCACGCGGTGGAGCAGATTGCGACGGCGTCTGAGATGACGTCGGTGTGATGGCTCTGTCCGCCGTGGTCGTCACAACTATACGTTTGCTCGATTTACTCTTGATTAACCCAATCGATGGTTCCCAAGCCTTGTTAAGATTATAGCCACAGTCACGGTTTATGAGGTCGTCATTGGTGCGAATTTCGATGGCCTCTCTAACAACGCTGTCCCAGTATCTCGACGTCTGTACCAGAATCCTCGTGCGTTCATACTCCATATCGTGATTTTCCGACAAAAAATGTTCAGCGACCGCCGACTTGCTCGGATACATCAGTCGAGTGTGCCTCTGGTGTTCACGGCATCGATCCTCGACGGTACGCATCGTCTAACCAACATACGACTTGCCACATTGACACGGAATCTGGTACACGTCGGCCTTCCTCAAACCGAGGTCATCTTTGGCGCTCACCACCAGTGCACGAGTTTTATTCGGAGGACAAAACACAGTTCCGACCCGGTGTTTCTTCAATATGCGGGCGATTTTCCCCGAGGGTGCGCCTGTATATGGAATAAACGTAGTGCCTACCTCCTCCCTCGTGATTTCATCCATCTCCACAGGTTGTGCTGTAGTGGTTGGGCGGAGAGCACGTTGAATCTGCCACTCTGAGTACCCATGTTTTCCGAACTACAGTTCTCAGATGTTCCAATTCCTGGGGGAGACTCTCTGCGTCAGAGATAGTGCGCGCCCTATGTACTAGAGTTTTAAGTACACCATTCCTCTGTGAACGGTGGTGGCAGCTGTCTGCGTGCAAATACAGATCAGTGTGCGTTGTCTTCCGATACACCCCATGACCTAGGGTGCCGTCAGCTCTTCTCTTGACCAAGACGTCAAGGAAAGGTAATCTACCCTCCGTTTCAGTCTCCATAGTGAATTTGATGTTGGGGTGTATGGAGTTTAGATGTGTAAGGAAGTCAAGGAATTTATCCACACCATGTGGCCAGATGACAAACGTGTCGCCCACGTAACGGAAAAAGCAAGTAGGTTTCCATTCGGATGACGACAGAGCTTCCTCCTCGAAGTTCTCCATGTACAAATTCGCTACCACCGGTGAGAGTGGGCTACCCTTGGCGACTCCCTCCGTTTGTTCGTAGTATTCTCCATTAAAAAGAAAATACGTGGAAGTCAAGACATGCCTAAAAAGTTCAGTGGTCTTCTCATCAAACTTTTGACTTATCAGTTCTAGTGACTCTCGCAGGGGTACCCTCGTAAACAAGGAAACGACGTCAAAACTCAGCATGATATCTCACTCATCCAACCTGCAGCTATCAAGACGTTTAACAAAATCCACGGAATTACGGATGTGATGAGGGCATTTACCCACATAAGGACTTAATATTCCCGTCAGGTATTTGGCCAACAAATATGTAGGTGCTCTGATGTTGCTGACAATAGGGCGTAATGGTACCCCCTCTTTGTGAACCTTCGGGAGTCCATATAGTCTAGGCGGTACCGGACCTTGGGGTAACAATTTCTTAGCGTCACCCTCGGGCAAATCTGCGTCCTTGAGAAGCGACCTCGTCTTGTTGTCCACCTTCTTTGTAGGGTCAACGCTGATCTTCCGGTAGGAATCGTCATTTAGCAGGCTCTGCATCTTATCGGTGTAGTTCTTATGGGAGGCAACAACTGTAGCACTGCCTTTGTCAGCCGATAAGACAACAACTACAGAGCGCTCCCTCAGACCACGAATGGCCGCCCTCTCTTTACTGGTGACATTTGACTTCATTGGCTTGGATTTCGTCAACGCACGACAAGTTTCACGACGTATTTCCTCAGCTGATTCAGGCGGAAGTCGAGCTGCAACCTGTTCAACACCACTAACAATTTCTGCGACCGGAGTGAACTTGGGGGTGGGAGCGAAGTTGAGACCTTTCTGCAAAACCGAGACCGCATCATCACTCAACACCATGCCACTCAGATTGATGACAGTCTTGCACGGAACCTGCAGAGATGGTTTGTCGAGGAGACGTGAGAACTTAGCTGTTTGCCGTCCCGTTGCCTTCTTATGGGCGGAATCATCTGCAACCCAGGTGACACCATCAATCCAACCCCAGGAAAAAGAAGTGAATTTACTAGCCAGTTGCAAATGTAGTTTGAGTAATTCCTGTGAGATGTATGATCGCCGAAATATTGTGCCCGTTGGACACTGTAGACCGGCAGTACACCCGTGGATATTTTGATTCCTATTTTTGTCCGTGCAGTGTGTTTCTGCTAATGAACGATGATTTTGATTTTATTTAAGTGTGCCTGTAGTTTGTGTAATTGACATAGTTCATATTCTGCTTTTTGTAGCTTCTCTCCATTGTTCCGAAACTGTTACATCGCCTTCATTAGGATATTGCCATATTTATTTCTATTAATCTGTACATCCGGTTTTCCTCTCTAGCTCTACTTTTTAATCAAATCATTAAAGTGTTGACGATAGGCTGCAGCCTTGTGTAAGCCGTCCTTGAATTCGTGTTTTATAGTGTCAGTAAGATGCATAGAATATCCAACAAATGCTTCCAGGGGATTTCATGTCTATTGGCTCATTTCACCATACGCAGCTTCCTGTGAAAAAGGATGGATCGTTGTTGCCTACTGCTGACGTAAATGAAATTTCATAACAATGCACATAGCTTATTACGTTCAAATTGTGAAGGCATTGTCGCAATCAGTAATCTGTCATGAGCTGTTTGGTGCGGGTGCAATTCATGTATGTAACACAGAAATTTCTGTGTGATTATCATTAGGAAAAAAATTCTTCCTGACTAGCGGTTGGAAGTATTAGTAAACATATCAACAAATGCAGTGAGGAGAATATTTCTTAATAAGACCGTAGAACCGTTTCCACAAATTGAAGGGCATTCGCTTATAAAACTGTCTTCGGTTCCATCAACATATGCCGAATCCACTGTAGATGACATAAAATCCTCTTTTCAAGCTCTTATGAAAGGTAATATTAAGAGTATCAATTGTGGCAATGAATCCAGGAGTTTTAGTGAGAACTGGGAAGAAGTGGATCAAATAACTCTCAGAGCCTATACTGGTTTGTTTTTACTGGCTGGTGTGTATAAATGATATGGTCAATCAACAAACGGTCTATGCGGTCCAGAATCGGGAAGAGTCATCTTTCCTGCCGTAATGTCACAAGTACGATTCTGTTGCCTCTCACATACGTCACGCTTAGATGATAAGTCTGACCGAAGAGTAAATGACAAGTTTGCAGTTGTGATAGATCTGTGGGAAAGCGGGTAAAATATACTTTCGAAAATATGTAAAACAGGCACAAATGTAAACTCAATGGGCAAACAGTACCATTCCTGCACTCGGGGATGGAGGTTCTGTTTCACTATCTTCGAATCGTTGTAACTTAACACGAATATCACGTGCGTGGTGTCTCGTGACAGGCCTAAGCCTATGTAACTCCGTACCATGGCGCGGCTTGATCCTAATCAATATTCTGAATTCTCGACCCACACTGTACCTGCTATTCACTGTTCAGATGTCTATATGTGCACATCCTGAAAGGAAGAAAAGATACAAAATAAAAGTAGAATCTACATTTAAAATTATAATAACTTTTTTTAAAATATAAGTATTATGTCCTTTACACACAAGCTGGATCATTAGGAACTGAAAGAGCTTATGCCTACAGCTTTTTTTAAGCAAAGGAGATGCAATCAAAAACATTGCAGTAAAGAAGGAAACTGTTTTCTTCGACTTATCCAAACTGCAGACGATTTTGGTGGAGGAGATGTCACCGAATTCATTTCCTCCAACCATTTGTTTGTTACTGTTGTTACTTCTGGAGCAGAAACATTTGTTGCTGTAGTTGTATCTGCTCTTCGTGCTGGTGCAGTAAACTACTAGAGCTGTTCTTGTTCGTACTTTGTTCGGTGCTGCCTGAAGTCGAAAACCTGTTTGTCCATAACTCATGCGGAGTAAAGCCGTTGTCTTCAAAACTTCGTACCTCTGGAGATACAGGAAAACACCGTGCACTGATAACGGCACGTCAAAGCGAAGGGAGCCTGCATGTGAACCAGGATCTTTGGTTTTCAGAGGAAGTGTGAGAGTGCCAAGTCTGTCGGCGGCTGGTGTAACAGTCCACTGAAATGCAATGCGAAATCCAGACACAAAATTAGCGCCGTTACTCGCAGGCTGTTATGGAGCACACAGTTAAGTTTCAGAAACAACAGCGATCTCATCTTACCAGCGTGGTGCTTCGGTACTCAGCTGCACTAGCTTCGCCCATTTTACACAGCATTTACAGTTCCAGTCTTTGGAATCGGCACTAAAGGGGCGAAATGACATGCAAACAATGCCAGATACACAGTACTGCACCTTGCGACGTAGGATATACATTTACATCTACAACAATATCTGCGAGACACAGTTCGGTGCTTTGAGAAGGGTACCCCGTGCTAATACTGGCTATTTCGTTTCTTGTTCCACTCGCAGATAAAGCGGGTGAAAAACGACTGTCTCTGTGTCTTCGTATGAGCCCTGATTTCTCATATCTTATTTTCACGGTTCTTAAGCGGAATTTATGTTAGCAGCAGTAGAATCGTTTTTTTGTTAGCTTCAAATGCAGGTTCTATAAATTTTGTCAATAGTGTTTGTCGAAAAGAAGTCGCCTTCCCTCCAGGGATTCCCATTTAAGTTCCCGAAGCATTTCTGAAACACTTGTGTGTTACTCAACCCTACTGGTAACAAATATAACAGCTCGCCTCTGAACTGCTTCGATGTCTTCCTTTAATCCGTTCTAGTACGGATACCCAACACCTGAGCAATACTCCAGAACAGGTCACATTGGCCTCCGGTACGTCGTCTCCTTTACAGACGAACCACACGTTCCTAAAATTCTTGAAATAAACCGAAATCGACCAACCGCTTTCCCTATCGCAATCCTTACATGTTTGTCCAATGTAATATCGCAAAGTAACCTTACGCCTAGATATTTAAACGACGCGACTGTGGGAAGCAGGGCAATACTAATGTTTTATCCAAACATTACAGCTTTGTTTTTCCTACTTATTCGCACATTAACTTACATTTTTCTACATTTAGGGTTAGGTGCCACTCATCACACCAACTGGAAATTTGATGTAAGTCATCTTGTGTTATCTTACAGTCACTCATCTTCGACAACACAGCATCATTACCAAACAACCGAAGACTGCTGTCCACCCAGTCCTCCTGAGGAAGTACGGCTAAAATGACATACCATTTTGTTTTTAGGTCATCATTACTTCATAAACCATGATGTTCACTAAAATTTGTATCACGATCATACCTAATTCACTGGTAGGATTCGCTTGTCGCCATGTTTTTAAATTAATATAAACTATACGAGTTTGATATACTTGTAAAAAGTGCATAATATGCCATTTTAGACCGATGTTACATGACATATGAGCAATAAAAAGTAAGAAACTGAGATAAACATTGGATATTTGATATATATAATAGATTTGTGCTTGAGAACAATTTAAAGACTGTACCTGAAAAAATTCTTCAACAATACCAGTTAAGGCTTCTCAGTCAGTCATACAAAAAAGTGAGGGCAAAGCAGAATTACCGATGTTTATCCATGAAACAACAAAATTAGTCCCATTTTTGAATAAAATAATTCTCACCAATCCTATGTATTTGAGGACACACGAATGAAGATTTTTGTTCTGTGGCCCACACCATCACATTTAGTGTGTGCCCACGAATCACACTGCTAACACTTTAACCAGTGTTCTCTGGGTTTTGAATGTAAACTTCCAAGTAGTACAAACAGTGACGATCTTCGGAAGCATCTCTGTTGTCACCAGAAAGGTCTTTTTTGTTCAATTTAAGCAGATAAACAAAATAAATAGCTTCATTAATATCAAAGATTACACAGAACAGAACAGGAGTGCAGTATGTCATTTTACCCTGACACATGGCGTGTCTTTGTAGCCTGAAAGAACTACTTTGATTCATTCGGAAATATTCAACTAGTGCGTGCTCTAGCAGAACCTTCTACCCCTCAAAACATAAACAAGGTAACTTATACTTTTCTTAAAGGTGTAATTACCTACAATACTAATGAATAAGTATACGTGAATAAACATAAAAGGTTGAACGCTTACCTATAAGCTTATCGTTCACAATACCAAGACGGAAGTTGGCAGCTCGTTGCCATATACGTAGGAACAGGATTGTCAATCGACCTTCAATACAGCTTAATGCAGATGGCGCCGCTCAACTGGCTTCGTCCAAAGTCTTGCTATGCTATTTTACCTTGGCATGTCATTATAGCCAAACGTCCCCTACATAGAAAATAATATCGGTCCTATCACACTTCCCTGTGGCACTCTTGATGATACTCTTGTCTCTGATGAACACTGCCAACCACGGAGAAGACACTGGGTTCATTACTTGAGAAGTGTTCAAGCCACTCACGTATCTAAGAACCTTTTCCGTATGCTCGCACCTTTGTTAACAGACTGCAGTGATGTGCCGTTTCAAATTATTTTCTGAAATCCAGTCTGAAACCGTGCAGATTCATGGACATAAGCTGCTCGGTCTCTAGGAAATTTATTACATTGGAACTCAGAATATTTCAGGATATTGGTCTGCAATTTTGTGGGGCCGTTCTTTTACTCTTCTTATAAACACGAGTCACCTCTGCTATTTTCCAGTCATTTGGGACTTTGTACTGGGCAGGATGTTCGCGATAAATGTGAATTAAGTAATGAGCCAATGCAGTAGAGCACTCTTTGTAAACCGAACGGGGATTGAGTCCGGACGTGGCGACTTATTTGTTTTCAACTATTTCACTTGATTCTCTACGCCAGGGATGCTTATTACTACGTCGTCTCCACCCGGGACTCTGTGCGATGGTCAAACGACGGTACGTTTGTATGATTCTCTTGCGTGAATGATTTCTTGAGCACGGAATCTAGTACTTCGTCTTTCGTTTTGCTATCCTCAACTGTCATACCATACTGGTCAACAAAGTAAAAGCATACACTGCGCCGCGTTTCCCAGACGGGCAAACCCAGATACTGATTGATGATAGCCCTAGCCATAACGGTAATAGGCACACAGTTTAAAAGCTCTATAACTAGCTGGGACGCCAGGCTCGCAGTATAATAGCCCTGGTACAGTTTTTTTACCTCCAACAACGAACGAGTACACGAGAACAATGTTCACTCAGCATATCGAAAATTGCTAGTGCTGGCGTGTTCTCTGATAAAATCTACTTGCCGTAACTACATACGAATTAACATCGGTTACAACGTCGAGACATGACGTGCAATCTCTCTCGATGACTGAGATTATCAGTTCAGTGAATCTGTTTTTACATGGCCTAGTCCAGCAAGTTGAGTCTAGGCACGCACGCTTTCAGGAACGAAAACCGAGTCACGAATGTTTACTCAGTATTACAGTGTTTGAAATCTGGTATCGCAAGACAGAGCCAATCAGGTTGTGGAAAGGGGTCAAGATCAGTTACTGTTAGTTAGACAAAAACACAGACTTTTAGTCCTCGAAATCACAGTGAACAGTTTTCTGTTTAAAACAACGAGGATCAATTCACGGCTGAGGGCCGAAGTAACTACTCAACAATATGGTTTAAATAATTCCTTTTAAAACACAAGGATTTAGAGAAACGGCTGAAGGCCTTACTTAAGTAAAATTAAAATGTCTTCTCGGCTAAAGGCCCAAATAATATTTCAGATCAACAAAGGAAATTCTTTAAAAGGCAAGCATTTACGAATTTCGGCTCAAAGTCATATTAAGGAAAATTAAAATTAATTCCTCGGCTGAAAGCCCAAAAATATTTCAACATAATAAAAGACAACTTTAAAAACAAGCATTTACACAGTACTACAGAAAACCATCTTAAGAAGACCTGAAATATCTTGACGGATGAAGGCCCAAACAATTATTCAAAATAATTAAAGACAAACCTTAAGATAAGCATTTACACCGTATGGCTGAAGGCCATTTTAAGAATTCGAGATAATTAAAGAGAAACCTCACACACAGGAACCTACACATTGAGGCTTTCAGCCAAATTTTGAAACAAACGCGGCTGAAGGCCTAAATACAGAGGAAGCAAGAATTTCAAATAAAACACTGCTGAAGGCCTAATCTTAAGATACTTCACATAAGGTTTGGCTGAAGGCCGTATACTGAACATAGAACAGACAAAATTAATAAGCGGCTGAAGGCCTGGCACAGTAATTGCGACCAAAGAAAATCACACTCACAATCAACAGAAGTGTCCCAAAGGTCGGCCTGAGGAGGTAACTCTAACGTAAGGTTAGGTGAGATTGGCAGCGAAGAAAAAGATTAAGAAATCAGATGGCAAGCCGACGCAGGGACGGCTGAAGGACCGACCAACAACCTAATCAGTTCCCTTCCGCCGTCCAACGGGACGACAACCGAAAATATCAGCCGAGGACGAAGATACCAGCAGTACTAGGTCTTCGAAAGTGGCGTCTAAAAACAGCCAAGGCACAACAACCACTCAAAAATATGAAGAACACCAAAAGCTCTCGAGCTACACGCCATGCCGGGCAGCGTCAACACGGCGAGGAAACACACACACTCGCTGCTCTGTCCCAACCAACCGACTGCCTATTCCAGTTATGTGTTGAAAACTGGTTCAAATGGCTCTGAGCACTATGGGACTTAACATCTGAGGTCATCAGTCCCCTAGAACTTAGAACTACTTAAACCTAACTAACCTAAGGACATCACACACATCCATGCCCGAGGCAGGATTCGAACCTGCGACCGTAGCGGTCGCGCGGTTCCAGACTGAAGCGCCTAGAACCGCTCGGCCACTCCGGCCGGCCAATTTATGTGTGTCGGCAACGGTCGATCGAGTCATGGCTGTCCGGATCTCACTGCAGCTCCATCCCGACTCCCTTGATGTCCGTTCGGAACTCGCGACCCGCGACCCGGGCACACTGGCTCGGACCCAACCATGCAGAGGGAACACTTGCCCACTGGGCACCCGACATCTCTACACAAGGAAGGAACCGACCCACGTCAGGCAGGATGATCAACTGACGAGGCCGAGAAACGGTCAAAAGACCAAATACACGTTGCCCGATGAGACGACCGACCAAACGACTAACAAACGATCGTACCCACTCTAGTCACCTTTCGTCGGACAGTACAAGTGTGTCGCCCGCGGTCGGCGAGTACTGGCTGTCCGCACCTCACTGGCGCTCCGTCACCGAACGAACTCCCGACACATGACGGGCCGGAAATATTAGCGGTCGCTTCAAAGATAATACGACAGTGCTCTTATCGATAAGCGCAGTTACTGCCACTCACAGGCAGATAAGACAGGAACTTAGTGACGCCATTAAATAGAATAAGAAAACGAGGTGCCAGTACCGTAAAGAGAAGATGACAAACAATAACCGGCATGAAAACGAGCCGCGCAAGTGTCAGTGTTGCCTGTTTACTGGTATGTCTTCCCCTCCTTCTTCGAATTTCCCACACCATGCGGCGTCTATTGCAACCAGGTTTCCGTCTCATTCTATCTTGCCGGGCCTCTTTATGCATGCCTCAGTTCTGCATCGCGCGTCTCACTCATCGTTTTAATGTAGCCGGGGTTTTCCTCTTTTCCTGTGTCGTGCAGGTCTCCAGTGCCACACTTTAGAAGACCATCTCTCCTCTTGCATCTCGCATGATGCACACACCATGGTAGCTGTTTATTTTAAGTTTCGTCTACGATATCCTTGGTAACTCCCACCTGTTTTCGTAGCACTTCATTTCGTCAATGAGATTTTCACTCTGCAGCGGAGTGTGCGCTGATATGAAACTTCCTGGCAGATTAAAATGTGTGCCGGACCGAGACTCGAACTCGGTCCGGCACACATTTTTAATCTGTCAGGAAGTTCATTTCTTACTTCTCTTCTTGTTGATTCACACCTTCATCACATAAACCCCATTTTTCATTGCCTCTAATTTGTTCTCGTTGAGCATGAAGACTTCCCACAGTTCAGAACCATACAGAGAAAAGCTCTCAGCTAGGCTATATTTTTGTCTGTACTCCATTTCAAATTTTCTGATGTAATATAGCCAATTACATAGGGATATAGACAATTACACAGGAATAATTGAGGCCACTCTCTCTGAAGGTGTCATGTGTTGCATGCAGCACTTAACGCTCCGTGATGACGCCAAGAGAGAAATTTTTGTGTAAACACTTTGTTGATTCACAAAGCTCTGCGTTAGCCGAAATTGTGCTGGATTTCTCATACAGCTCCGTAGTGGAGTACATGAGAAGTACTGTTAACAAGTTTGCGAAAATTTTTGAGGGCAACATTGTGCATGTTGTACAGCCTTGGCGAGTGTACAAAGGCACTTGTCTTAGCTAGAGACGCATACAAATTTCTGCTTCACGGAAATATAGGGAAGTTGTGAACTGTTAAAAGTCTGTCAGAGGGTAGCATAGTTTCGTGAGGCCAACAGGTTTGAGAGGCGATGCACGCAACAGCCGACCGCCATCAAGGTTATTGCTGCCTTCTGTGAAAGGTAAATAATGCATTGGCATGGCATTAAACATTGAAGTCACCAGCGTGCTCTCACTTCAGGTCTACACTGGACTAGAGTAATTATTCACATTCCCTCGCGTCCATGTCAGCCACGTGAAACGTGTGCGATCCTGAGGTTTAAATTTTAGGAAGTGATACGACAGATACTACCCACCTGCAGTAGTTTAATTTAAATTGTCACAGTATACAGCTTTCGTTTTGGGAGTAATGTCAATCGAAATACTTTTAGAAGATTTTAGATATTAAGTTCTCATTGACCTAAATCAATCTTTTCCTTCTGTTTATTTCTCTACAGGATCTTCCTAGTTTGCACAGGATTTTCATAAAATTACCATTTCCATATCTTGAGCACAAAAATATGGTAATTTATGTAATAAATTATTATGTACAGGGAATAGACTACCGTTTGTTCTAAAGTAGAGTCCTCTACTCCTTCCCCCCCCTTACTTACTGAAATATTTCAGGTATACCGATAGTAGCTAATCTTCTGATGTCTAACAGCTGGCGTGGCTGAGATCTCCACACCTCGAGTTCACCGGCGTTGGATTTAATTTTGCCATTCACAAGATTCCTTGCGTGCAACAGATCACACTAAACCAGCACCGGCTCGTTATATAATGGTGATCCTACCAGGATGCTTCAATGTGTGTCATTCTGATGGTCAGTAGGTTGGGGGTAATATTCTACAGGAAGTCAGAATTGCAAAACTTCTGCCGGCATATTTAAGTGTTACAGAATAAATCATACAATTTGCTAGGATTCCTATTACACTCCTGGAAATGGAAAAAAGAACACATTGACACCGGTGTGTCAGACCCACCATACTTGCTCCGGACACTGCGAGAGGGCTGTACAAGCAATGATCACACGCACGGCACAGCGGACACACCAGGAACCGCGGTGTTGGCCGTCGAATGGCGCTAGCTGCGCAGCATTTGTGCACCGCCGCCGTCAGTGTCAGCCAGTTTGCCGTGGCATACGGAGCTCCATCGCAGTCTTTAACACTGGTAGCATGCCACGACAGCGTGGACGTGAACCGTATGTGCAGTTGACGGACTTTGAGCGAGGGCGTATAGTGGGCATGCGGGAGGCCGGGTGGACGTACCGCCGAATTGCTCAACACGTGGGGCGTGAGGTCTCCACAGTACATCGATGTTGTCGCCAGTGGTCGGCGGAAGGTGCACGTGCCCGTCGACCTGTGACCGGACCGCAGCGACGCACGGATGCACGCCAAGACCGTAGGATCCTACGCAGTGCCGTAGGGGACCGCACCGCCACTTCCCAGCAAATTAGGGACACTGTTGCTCCTGGGGTATCGGCGAGGACCATTCGCAACCGTCTCCATGAAGCTGGGCTACGGTCCCGCACACCGTTAGGCCGTCTTCCGCTCACGCCCCAACATCGTGCAGCCCGCCTCCAGTGGTGTCGCGACAGGCGTGAATGGAGGGACGAATGGGACGTGTCGTCTTCAGCGATGAGAGTCGCTTCTGCCTTGGTGCCAATGATGGTCGTATGCGTGTTTGGCGCCGTGCAGGTGAGCGCCACAATCAGGACTGCATACGACCGAGGCACACAGGGCCAACACCCGGCATCATGGTGTGGGGAGCGATCTCCTACACTGGCCGTACACCACTGGTGATCGTCTAGGGGACACTGAATAGTGCACGGTACATCCAAACCGTCATCGAACCCATCGTTCTACCATTCCTAGACCGGCAAGGGAACTTGCTGTTCCAACAGAACAATGCACGTCCGCATGTATCCCGTGCCACCCAACGTGCTCTAGAAGGTGTAAGTCAACTACCCTGGCCAGCAAGATCTCCGGATCTGTCCCCCATTGAGCATGTTTGGGACTGGATGAAGCGTCGTCTCACGCGGTCTGCACGTCCAGCACGAACGCTGGTCCAACTGAGGCGCCAGGTGGAAATGGCATGGCAAGCCGTTCCACAGGACTACATCCAGCATCTCTACGATCGTCTCCATGGGAAAATAGCAGCCTGCATTGCTGCGAAAGGTGGATATACACTGTACTAGTGCCGACATTGTGCATGCTCTGTTGCCTGTGTCTATGTGCCTGTGGTTCTGTCAGTGTGATCATGTGATGTATCTGACCCCAGGAATGTGTCAATAAAGTTTCCCCTTCCTGGGACAATGAATTCACGGTGTTCTTATTTCAATTTACAGGAGTGTAGATTGAATTTGTGTGACTTAGTAACACTCTCAAGGTGCAATGTCCTGTGTAAATACAGATAACAAGTGTTACTCCAAACTTATGCTAGATCTGTGAGAGGAATTTAAAGTAAATGTGTGACTAAGCTGCTGTGATACTTTAAGCTTCTGAGCCAGAGTAAAATATATGTTCATAAGTTCAGTATTAGACTCAGTAATTAGGGTACTTGTGAAATTGTATTTTGTTTGAAAAATATTGAAAAGTACTTCCTTAGTTCGAAACATCGAATTTACACCATAAAACGTTATCAGTATTTCAATATTTGACTCAGACCATGCAAAACATACAAGAGAACTTGTTGACAGCAAACCGAAAAGGGTGTACACAACAACGAAAAGGCCATACAGAAAGGGGCATACAGAAACTAGGTAAACAATCAGATCAAATTCGAAAGGATGCGAAGCAATCAGATGTAATTAAAGCGCTAAGGCTTGGTAAAAAAAATAATTTAAAAAGCTAACGGACATAAATGTGGTTCAAGAAGACTTGACCAAGTTGCGTGATGAGAGTCAACAGAGTGCCATAGAAGTTAACCTACGATTCGATACAGTTGTAATAACAATAGAGCACAAGAAGTCATCACGGAGACATATACAAAGAAGGGTGACGAAAGTGTTTTTAAAGCGATTTGATAGCCGAGTTCTAAAAATAGAATCAAAAAACAAGGAACATTACCAACGGCTCAGGTCAGAATTGCTTCATTGTATCGAAGGGCGAAGTGATAGTGACAACGAGTGTTCTGAGTCTATTGGGACTTTCGGATCAACAGTTTGTTCGCGCAATACCACTGTCAAAGTCACGGCAAAGTCACCGGCTGGCTGCAACGAGACAGGAAAAGATGGGGAAAAGTTAATAGATGAGAATGTGGTTGTAAGTTCGAGTGCTAGAGTCTGCAAAGCGACAAAACGTGTAAAAAGCATGGTATTTCGATTCACACTGTGAATATGTTAATCATCACATGAATTCATCACTTGTGAAGAGTAAGACACTGCGTCTGGTGAAACCGACATGTCAGGTGCAAAGTGTGACTTGCACTGATCAAGTAAGAGATCAATATGCAACACCACAACAGTTGAATTAGGTAGCAGCAAGTTTTTGTACAGAACAGTTCATGCTGTACCACAGTCAGGTGCCACTGTCGAGACTGAATACAGCTCCGGTAGTCAGCAGTATGTGCCAAGGTCGCGAACCATTAGCAGTATGGGGCAAATAACCGTGCCATTGCTACATAGTAACACATGTTTGGAAGACAGTGGAAGTCTGCAATACCAGAAGGCGATTCAGTTGACAGATGCTAATAATGTAGGTACGATTGGAGAGAGGATTGGTGTGTTAGAAAAAAAAAAAAAAACACCGTATGGTGTCTCAACGAAATTTGACTATATATAGTGTGACAACATAATTTGACAATGACCACTTCCTACTGTGAGTAAGTTTCAATGTTATAAAAAGAATGATATTCCTTGCTTCCAAGGACATTTATAAGTCAATTTTAAGTGAGTTTACAAGAACATCGACCCTTACTCCATAAGTCCACAGCTCGTGGTCGTGCAGTAGCGTTCTCGCTTCCCGCGTCCGGGTTCCCGGGTTCGATTCCCGGCGGGGTCAGGGATTTTCTCTGCCTCGTGATGACTGGGTGTTGTGTGATGTCCTGAGGTTAGTTAGGTTCAAGTAATTCTAGGGGACTGATGACCATAGCTGTTAAGTCCCATAGTGCTCAGAGCCTTACCCCATAAGCTAGATACAAAGAATAGCATAAAGCTGCACGTCATGTCATGAGGTTAAATCTTAATTTCTCTCACAATACCGTTCACCTGAAGTGCAGAGTAAGTCCAAATATTAGCTGCTTCAGAAGAAGTTACACGAAATTTCGAAAGTGAAAAGCCTAGTAAAATTCTTTGAGAACATGGTAAAGAAAAGTCAGTGCCTAGACAATGCGTATGATGATGGAGAATTGTTTCATCTATAAACAATGAGACTGCCTTTATGGTATCAGTTGTCTCTGGTGGGAAGAGTAGGAGATAACGTGCAGGCCTTTAAGGGAATCGCTGATGACCTCGACGTTGAGCGCCCATAAGCCCCTTTAAGGGAATCCTCCGTGAGTTACGTTTGATATTCAGTAAGGTTATTTCTCAAAATCAAAGACGCCAACGGGAGAATATCGTCGATTAGCCGAGAATTGGAAACTGCAACAATTGGAACAACTACAGTAATGAAAGACCAAACGCAGGACAGAGTAATAGTCAAAATGGAGGAAACTAGAATTCATCACGAAATAACACTGGGTACAATAATCGGTTCTATCGAATTAATAATAGTAACAGAAACGATATCTCGAGGAATAATGATGATTGACCAAATTGGTTTCAGCCATGTATTCCTAATGATTCGAACTCGAGCAGCCCTCTGCAGTTGGCAAGAGAACAACAGAATCAATGAATTTCAAGTGATGAAAGGGAAAGCGAACCATAGCCTGAGACTGCGATTAGGCCAACTAGTCCAGGTAAACGTCAAAACTGAGTAACTGTGGAAATGGGGAACCAGAGTATAACATGTGACCCACTTAAACTTGCAGAGTTGTCAGTAACCTGTTCAGAGACTCATGTATGACAGGGAATGAGGAAACAGTACCCGAAGGAGAATATATGCGTCAAGAGTCACGATTAGTGTGTTAGGATAGTACTGGGGGATTTGATAGATGGTGAAGTTGATGCCCCACCAATTGACGTCACACGGTGTGAGGATGAAGATAGGTTAAACTGATTATTACAAATATTTTATACTGGGGCTAATGAAAGCAATGTTCATGATGATAGCCCGCAACTAACTAAAACCCAAGCCCGTGTGCAGTTTGATATAAAACCAAATGTATATATTTCAGGGGATTATGAAGAAATAGCGCAAGTGTGCACGTGCCATTATGGTGAAATTTTTCCACCAAAGAATGGGGAAGTGGTCAACGTCAGAGGATACGAAGTACTCGACGTACGTCCGCCACAAGACTCGGTTTCTGGTACTGAGGGGTTAGCCGTCTTGTTTATGATTTTACGTGTCGTAGATCACACCAAACTACCACCGGTTCGTTAGAAAATGGCAACACTGCCAGTCTGCTTCAATGAGTAAGTTGGGGGCAATATCCTAGTGGATATCTAATTAGCAATACCTTTATCAGCATATTCAAGTGTTATAGAATCAGTAGTATCATAAACTAGGATTATTATTTGATTACTATTGTGTGAGCTAGCAACACAAGTACACAGCTCTACGAAAATACAGAGAATCAGTGTTACTCCAAACTTATGCTACATTTGTGGGAGAAATGTAAAGTAAATGTATGACTTAACTCCTGAGATAGTTTAAGTTTTTGAACTGGAAAATACATACATTTATAAGTTCAATATTGACTCAGTAGTTAGAGTAGTTGTGAAATTTATTTGTGTTGTGTGGGATAACAGCTGGGTGTCTCGTCGTTGTTGGGTGGCATTGGATTCTATTCCAACAACATTTAAAAATACTTCATTTCTTTAAAACTACGTAATTTTCATAAGGTAATAGAATTCATACAGATCTATGTACGTTGCTTAGGAAAAGCATTAAGTCATGTGATCGGATGTTAATGCAAAGTGAAGAGCGTAAATGGTGTAAAGCTCAGGGATCATTAGAAAGATTTGAAATGGCGGATGGACACAGATCAAAGCAAAGGGAGATAGTAGACGAGCTGGGTAGGATCGAGGGTGAATCACAGTAAGAGCATTGGCATGAACAGAGAACAGAGAATGTCACATGATGAAACAGGAACAGTTTCAAGACAATCTCACCAGGGGGTTCATTATCGACTTGGAGAGGAGGCAGTGCATAAAGGAGACTTGCATTCGAATGACGCTAGGTTACAGTGGGTAGAACCGAACGCAATCACAATGAACCAACTGTCACACGGTAAGACTGAAAGAATGAGTGCCAGTGCACCAGCATCTGTTCGAAACTTAACACAGGATAGACAGAATGGAGATATATTGCATCATATTTTGGGTGGGTGGTTGGGGGGGCGGGGGAGATACAGATCTACACGATAAAATATTTGCAATGTTTCAATATTTGATGCAGACAATGGAAATCACGCAAACTTCTTGTTGAAACAAGGGCAACAAACCGAAGAGGTCATACAGAACTTTGAAAAGGGCATACATAACCCCGAAATGGACATACAGAACATAGAAAATAATTAGATCAAATTCGAAAGGACGCGAAAAATCAGGAGATGAGATTAAACACTGATGCTTGGTCACAAACAATTGCGAACCGACATAGATGGGGTTCATAAAAACATGACCAAATTGCGTGAAGAGACTTAACACAGTATCAGAGAAGTTAAACAACGGGTCGATACATATGTAACAAGGACGCCTCGTAGAGCACAACTAGTCATCGAGGAGACAACTGTACAGAGAAGGGTGACGAAAGCAGCTTTAAGCGCTAATGCTTGGTCACAAACAATTGCGAACTGACATAGATGGGGTTCATAAAAACATGACCAAATGGCGTGAAGAGACTTAACACAGTATCAGAGAAGTTAAGCAACGGGTCGATACATATGTAACAAGGACACCTCATAGAGCACAATTAGTCATCGAGGAGACAACTGTACAGAGAAGGATGACGAAAGCAGCTTTAAGACAATTTGATAGCCGAATTCTAAAAATAGAACCGAAAAACAGGGAACAATTCCCACAGCTCTGGGCGGAATTGTTACAGTGTATCGAAGGTCGAAGTGATAATGACAGTGAGCGTTCAGAGTCTATTGAGACGTCAACAGTAGATCCGAACGATGGCACTGTGAAGATTGCAGCGAAATAACCCACCGGTAGTAATAAGACGGAAAAAAATGCGCAAAAGTTAAGAGACACGAACGTGGCTCCAAGTCTTAGTGCATGAGTGTGCAAAGTGACAAAATGTATTCTTATCCACACAATGAGTACTGGTTATCAGCACATTTATTCATCAGTTGCACAGAGACAGCTGATGCCTCAGGTAGATACAGAGTTACATGGAGCGCCACAGAGTCCAACACAGCAGGTGCAAAGTGTGACTTACGCTGACCAGGGTGAAAGAGATCAATATGCAGCACCGTAACATTTTGGTCAGGTAGCAGCGAGGTTCTATACAGAACAGTACATGCCCTACTATAGTCCGATGCCACTGGAGAGCCTAGATACAGATCCTGTAGTTAGCAGTATGTGCCAAGGTCGCGAAACGTTATCAATGGGAGATACTTCGGGACATACGACGTAAGTTGAGACAAATAACTGTGTACCGTTGCAGCGTAGTGACACAGGTTTGGAAGACACCGGATGTCTGCAGTATGTGAAGGTGGTTTTGTGGACAGGTGCAAATATTGTAGATTGGAACATTAGAAAAAACGCGATGTGGTGTCACAACGAAATTCGATACCGACCACTTCTTCACTGTGAGAAAGTTTCCAAATTATACAGAGGATGGAGATTCCTGCATCCAAGAACAATTATAAATCAATTTTAAGTGAGTTTATCAGAACACTGTCCCTTATTACATAAGCTGTATTTCATTTGTGCTCATACGTACGGCGCTATCGCGTAAACAACGCATTGAATAGCAGAAAGCTGCAAGTTATATGAGCAGTTTTAATCTTCATTTCTCTCACGAGACTGGTCACTTGAAGCGCAGAATAGGTTCAAATACGAGATGCCTCAGAGGACGTTTTGAGAAAATTTTAAAGTGAATGGTCCAGTAGAACACCTTAGTAACATGGTAGGAAAACATCAGTGTCTAGGCAATTCGTATAGTGATCGAGAATTGATCTGCGTATTTACGATGAAACTCCATTTATGGTATGAACAGTCGTTGGTAAGAAAAGAAGGAGATAACGTGCTGGCATTTAAGGGAGTTCTCAGTAAGCACGATCTGATATTAAGTAAAGTCATTACTCGAAAACAGAAGTCAACAAGACAATAATGTTGATATACATGAAGATGGTATCTGTTCTTTCGGACATATCCGAAAGAACAGGTACCATCTTCATATGTAGTTAATGCTAACCGGCCATTGACCTGCTTCTTCTGTGGGGATGCACACGTATTGCCCAAACTCTAACGGGACTCGGTAAGATTGTCTGCCGCGAATAATGAGTGTAATGGGCAGGGGTCTTACGAACGTATTGTCTGGTCATTAAGGTGGGAATGTGGGTCTCACGGGGAGCGTGCAAGGGATAAGTCTCTGCAGTCGCACTATCCTCTGTGCCCTCAGTGGCTCACATGGATAGAGCGTCTGCCACGTAAGCAGGAGATCCCGGCCTCGACGCCCGGTCGGGGTACACATTTTCAACTGTCCCCGGCTGTATAGCAACGCCTGCCAGCAGCGTAGGGTCTTCATTTAATTATCATTTCATAGTTTTGATAGGTTGAGAACTGTACACAGTAACAAGAGGAACATGAGCAGTAATAGAAGATAAAATGAAGGACAGAACAACGGCCGAATGGATGATATTGGAACTCATCACGGAATAGCAATTGATACAACAGTAGGTTCTACCAAAATAATAATAACAATAACAGAAACTGGAGAAATAATGATGATAGACCAAATTATTTGCAGCCACATGACCCCAACTATTCGAAGTCGAGCAGCCCTCCGGAGATGGCAAGGGAGCAATAGAACCCGGGAATACTAAGTGATCAAAGGCGAAATGGGGCAGAACCTGTGAATGAGATTGGGCTACCTAAGGCAGGTAAACGGCAAAACTGATTAGCAGTGGAAGTGGGGAACCAAGAGGATAAAGTGCGACAAACTGAAAATTGAGAAATTGCCAGTAACCAGATTAATATGTATAGCACAGAAAAGACGGAAACAGTAACCCACGCAGAACTTGTGGGTCAAAGGTCACGATGAACATGCTGGGATACTATTGATTGGGATTTTATGGAGGCTGATATTGAAGTCCCATCACTCGAGGTCACAGGAACTGAGCATGGAAACTGGTTAAACTGTATATTACGAATATTTGATACAGATGCTAATGAAAGGAAAGTTCACGAGGATAACCTGCAACTAATTGAAACTGAAGCCGATGAGCAGCCTGAAATAAAACCAAGTGTAAATATTTCAGGGCGCTGTGACGCCATTGTCGAAGTGTACCTGTGCGATTACGGTGAAAGTTTTTCACTGAAGAATGGGGAATTAGTCATCGTAAGAGGAAACGAAGTTTTCGTGCTATGTCCACCATAAACCTCTGTTTCTGCTATTAATGAGGTTAACCGACTTGTTTATGATATGTGGTGAGATAGATCAAATAAATCCAGCACCGGTTCGCCAAATAATAGCTACCCTCCCAGTTTACCTCAATGAGAGTTATTCTGTTCGTTAGCAGGTTGGGGATAGTGTCCTACTGGAAGTCGAAATTGCAAACCTTTTGCCAGCATATTTAAGTGTTATAGAATCAGTAGTACCATACCCTAGGAGTCTTATTTGATTAGTAATGTGTGAGTTAGCAACATACATAAGGAGCGTTGCTTTATGTAACCCGAAGAAATGGTGTTACTCTGAACCTCTCCTAGATCTATGAGAGCAGTTTAAAGTAAATGTGTGACTTAAGGCTGATATAGCTTAAATTTCTGAATTCGAATAAAATATATATTTATAAGTTCAGTATTGGACTTGGTAGTTAGAGCAGTTATGAAATTTATTTGTGTTGTGCGGGCGCTAAGGTGACTGTCTAATCGATCTTGGATTGTATTTAATTCTGTTCCAGGAATATTTAAAAATACTTCTTTCCTTTGAAACTTCGAAACTTTAGTGAGGTAATATATGTATATATATTGGTAAAAGCGTTAAGTCATATGATCAAATGTTTGTGTGAAGTGAGACGGGTAAACAGTGTGAATCTCAGAGATCCTTAGAGAGATTTGAAATGGCTGATATACATATATCACAGGAAAGGCACGTTGCAGACCAGCTGGATAGGATCGAGTGTGAGTCACAGCTAGAGCTTTAGCACGAACAACACGCTATAGAGGACTGATGATTAGACAGAAACAGTTTTAAGACAGTTTCACCACGGGGTTGATAACGAACATGGAGAAGAGGCAATGTATAAAGGGGACTTGGATTCAAATGATGCTAGCTTAGAGAATTTAGAACCGAGCATAATCATAGTGAACAAACTGTCATACGTTCGAACTGAAAGGAAGAGTTTGATCCAATGCACCAGCACACTGTTCTGAACTCGATGAATTGAGATGACTGTATCAAATGGCTACCAGGGGAAGATACGAAAGTACGTGATAAAGTGTTAGCAATGTTTCAATATTTGACTCGGGCCATGCAAAACGTGCAAAAGGAGTTGTTGAAACAAGGACAACAAACCGAAAGAGCATGCAGAACATCAAAAAGGGCATACAGAACGCCGAAAGGGCCTTACAGAACCTAAGTAAACAATCAGATCAGAGATCAAAGTAGAAAGCACACAAAAGACTCACGAGATGTGATTGAAGCGCTAATGCTTGGTCACAAACAAATGCAAACCAACATTACCAACGTAGACGGGGTTCTAAAAGACATGTTCAAATTGTGATCAATACATTTGTAACAAGAACAATCCAAAGAGCACAACTAGTCATCGAAGAGACGCCTGTACAGAGAAGGGTGACGAAAGCAGCTTGAAAAAATTTGATAGCTGAATTCTAAAAATAGCGCCAAAAACAAGGAACAATTCCCTCAGTTCGGGGCTGAATTGTTGCAATGTATCGACGGTTGAAGTGATAGTGACAGTGAGTGTCTTAATCATCAGTAGATCGGAACAATGGCACTGTGAAGATTGCAGCGAAATCAACATGTCGGGCGCAAAGTGTTACTTGCGCTTAACGGTGTCTACGAGATCAATATGCAACACCGCAACAGTTGAATCAGGTAGCAGCAAGTTGCTGTGCATAACAGGACATGCTGTATCATTGTCTGACGCCACTGGGGGGACTGAATTCTGAATCTGTTGTCAGCAGTATGTGCCACGGTTGCGAACCAGTGTCATGTTAGATAATTCGGTGCAGACTGCGGCAAAGAACTGTGTGCTATTGTGACGTAGTAACACACGTTTGGAAGACAGTGGAATTCTGCAATACCAGATGGCGGTACAGCGGACAGATGCAAATAATGTAGATATGATCGGAGTGAAGACAAGCATATTAAAAAAAAAAAAGAAAGAAAAACCATATGGCGTCTCCACGAAATCTGACAATGATCACAAGTTTCAGCGTTACAAAGAGGATGGAAATTCACTGCATCCAAGAACAGTTATAAACCAGTTTCAAGTGAGTTTAACAGTACATAGTCCCTTATCACAAAAGTGAGATATCACTTGTGCTCATATGGACGGCAGATACAATGCAACGAACAGCACACTTCTGCTGGTCCTACAATGAGTTTAAATCTTCATTTCTCTCACGATACTGGTCGCCTGAAGTGCAGAATAGGATCAACTATGAGCTACTTCAGAAGACGTTATGCGAAAATTCGAAAGAGAAAAGCCCGGAAAATTCTTTGAGAACATAGTATAGAAACATTAGTGCCTAGACAACCGGTGTAGTGATAAAGAACTGATCTGTATATGCGAAATGGTGCTCCTGTTATGGTATCAGCAATCGATGGTAGGAAGAGGAGGAGATAACACATAGGCCTTTAAGGGAATCCTCTATGAGTTAGGTTTGATATTCAGAAGGATTAATGCGCGCAACATAGAAACCAAGAAGACAATAACACCGATAGATCGAGAATTGGAAATGGTGAAACGGAACAGTTGCAGTAATGGAAGACCGAATGCTGAACGGAACAATGATCCAAAAGGTGGAAATTGCAACTCAACACGAAATAGCTATGAGTACAATCGCTTCTACCTGAAGAATAATAACAATAACAGAAATGGTAATCGGAGTAGTAATGATGATGATAGACCAAATAGACTTTAGCCACGTAGTCCAAATTATTCGAAGTCGAGCAGCCCTACGGATGTGGCAAGAGAGGTATAGGATCCAGGAATACCAAGTGATCAAATTAGAAGTGAAACACAACCTGAGTTTGAGATTAGGCCACCTTGTCCAGGTACACGTAAAAATTGACTAGTTGTGAAGGTGGTGAACCAAGATGATAACTAGCCGCCCACCTTCTCCCCCCCAGGGAGGGAGGGAACAGTGCCTGAGGCAGAACATATAGGTCAAAATAAAAATTTAAAGTGTTGGAATACTTTTGATTGTAATTTGACAGATGATGAGACTGTTACCACTCGAGGTAACATAAAGTGAGGATGACAGTGGCTTAAATTGTTTATTGCAAGTATTTGATACAGAGGCAATTGAAGGAAAGTTGGTGAGGATAACCCATGACTACCTGAAACACAAGCCACTGTGCAGTCTGAATTAAAACCAAATATATATATTTCAGAGGATTAAGAATCCAAATTGAATGTGTACACGTGCCATTATGGCGATATTTTTCCAATAAGGAATGAGGCAGTAGTAAACACGTTTCCGATGCACATCCACCAAAAAGCTCGGTTTCTGGTATTTAGAAAGTTAACCGGCTTGATTATGATTCGATTGAGGAACTGCTGATTCAAGAAGACGAAAGGAATTTACATCCTGAAGCACACTCAATAATTAAACTGAAATCGGGAATTCAGTTGTTAACGCTGTAGTTGATAGTGGTAGCACTATGAAAAATTGTTCAACCAATGTAATTCTGAAGATGCACTTCTAGTGTTCAAAACTAGAGCAAATGCACAAATCAAAGGTCCTGAGGTTTTGGGGATCAAGCATAAGTGGAAGAATAAAGACTCCTCGGAAACTAAGCAACTTCATCTGTTAACAATGGACGAGGTCTTGTTTTATGAACATAATGTTGATACCAGTTGATGGGTTTTATGTATTGCAGAAGAACTAACTAACACATACATTTGATATATTCATCTTAGTAATGGTCGTTGCAGGTCAAAAAGATTCTTTTTAAAGTGATGTTACTTTCCAAATATCGAAGGGGAACTGAAATAAAATTTAGGCAACTGTAAAAAATGTAAGCAGACTAAACAAGAGACTTTTCAAATCAGACCACACATGTTTTCCATAATTCCAGAAAAAGTAAGACATATCGCTGCTACTGATCTGATGGGATCTTTGTCACGATCAAAGAAGGTACATACATTCATTTTTGTGGTAACAGAATTAACTTCTAAGTATGTCACCATCACCTCTCTGCAAAAGCTTACAGGATTCAGTGTTAGTAAGGCTCTCAAGCAAGAGTTCTTGAAGCAAGTTAGCAAAGTTGGCAAGTTACTGTCAGATAATGGACCACAGTATAGATTTAAACACTGGAAAGCCACACTGATGAGGCCTATATATCTTTCTAAATAAAAACTGAGTGCAAATCCGACTGAACAGATAATGAAGGTGTCAGGGAGATGATGACACATATTATAGTAAAAGGCACACCACATGGGATACATAATTAGATGAATTTCAAGTGGTGATCAACGAAATGCCCCACAGTACAACTTTACTTTCAGTGCTAAAGAATAAACCGGCTGCGGTAGAATTAGGAAGGTGATAAAATTCCTCCTGTTTCCAAGAGAACAACGTCTAAGTACAGTGGCGATGGTGCTAAACAGTATTCGTTGTGCAGTCATAAAGAGGTAGAACCGGATGGACAAAACTACCATTAATGAGATATTCACTATAGGATGCAAGGTCCTTTTCGCAACACATTATTTGTCCAAGAAACAATAACAACAATGGCACAAACGTGAAAACACATTATTTATCCAATAAACAACAACAACAACAACAATGCCACAAATTTTCTGCAGCATGTGAAGTTCAAGTGGAAATCAACAGGGTTGTCCAAACAAATGGGGTGGAATTGATTCACCCAAAGACAGGGAAATCGGTGGGTATGCACCACAGAAGACATTTGAAAGCTTATGGGGGATGAATCTGTAGTATTCAGGGGTTTCAATAGAGAATTTGACTAAAGAGGAGCACAGTAACCATGTTTTCATTGTACAGATGACATTAATAGATCACTCGTCTGCATGTCACAGATAATTGGTATCACAGTAGTACACATTATTAAAGATTAGCATTAGTGGAGTAATTGCCTACATGTGGACACAGATATCGTGTGGAAGGCTGATAATGAGATAGGTAAATAGGCAAGGATGAGTTATCAGAGGTACTGTATAGCAAACACATGTATTTGAATAATTTGAATTGTAATTTTGAAATATCTCTTGAGCAATGTAAAAATCTTATCGATAGGGAAACAGCTTTGTTCAAAAGAGTTATGTTTCAGAAACCATCACGAAAATGAGAGTGCTGATGGAGAACCGCAACGATGTCATTGAGACAAAGCTACATCAGCAAACTGATTACATTGCTAAGCATGATGTATTAACATTTGTGGTTTAGAATCAGAAGGGTAGGAGAAAAAAGACAGAAAGAGGGAACTAACTGTATATTATGAATAACTTTCCACAATGTACATCACTATTAATCCTCACTCTCATTCTCCCTGCAAAGTTGAGGAAACTTAGGTATATGTAAAAGAAACATAGAATATTTTTATTGAAATATAGAAAAACGTCTAAAATAATACAGCTTTTGTAAAGTTTTAGGAATGATACGTAAATGTAGAATTAATTTATAAAAAAACAGGAAAATGTTTGTAAACAGGAGTGCTAGATAATCACCACAACACAACGTCACAATGGGATGACGATACACGGACAGATTGAACTTCTACCAGCGGAAGAGGTGGCAGCATAAAAGGCGACAGGGAGAGGTGGGAAGAGTTAGAAGAGAAGCGTCTGTAATTACCGCTCATGTTATTTTTTTAGTGGACAATTTGAGGAAGGGCACAAAGCAGATAGCTTAAGTATTCAACTGCAGAGATGGAACCAGGCGACAGGTAGATGCTGGATCGACATAAGAAGTTTTATAAGATCCGTTTAGCATCTTTTACTTGTTTCAACGAGGCAGCCTGGGGCCATAAAGACATTAGGCTGATTGGCCACCATGACAACCAGCTTATGTACAACAAGCCTCTCAGGAAGCAGCATGGGTTTCAGTGTGCATTTGATGTGAATGTTCTAAAAGAAATCCTACAATTGTCAAACTACATGTCTTAACATCATATAACATACACCCTATTAAACTAAATTCATTAATAGCATTTTTAATATCTCAGCCCAAAGAAGAAACAAGTCACAAGTAAGATGAATTGATGAAGCACCAAGAGCAGAAGAGATGACGAAAGGAGAAGAGAGAAGATTGGCTAGAAACATCAAGCATGTACCTTCCCACGTCCCATTCTTACATTTTAATCATTAGTTGGAATTCAGGATCCCTAGACAACCATGAAACTATTTAACTGGATGTTAGATCCACACTGACAGCGTATTATCGTGTTGGGGGTTAATACAGCAGAGTATAACACAAGCAACAACAAACCGAAATTCCTACTACGGGTCGACACCACCCTACAAGTCAAGTAGAAAGCACACCAATGCTCTGCTAACCTAGTCTGCTAATGAACCTTATCAGTCAGGCTAATGTATAAGGAGATCAGACGTCACACTCTAATGGTACTCACTCTAAGCCATCACCAGCCCTGACTGCCTCAGTAACAGGTCATCACACGGCATGTTCTGGTGACTCCAGTGTCGACATTGATGAAGAAACACATAAAGAGGTTTTAGAACATTGGTCATAATGTACCATCAGAAGATGAAATGAGTTTGTACAGGAGAACTTTGATGTGTTTTATTATTGTCTGCAGCATTCCAAACCACATATGCGGAATTCATGTGATCCTATATTATTTTCATACATTTCCTGTCTTATATATTTCTAATTAAGTGTTATATATACGTCCTAATTAGTGTGTATTTAAAATTTGTATTATGTAGGTATACTCTTCTTACCATTTTCAATAGTAATTTTCAGATATATTTGACTTGCCTCGACTAGAATGTCACATACAAACAGTAGCGGAAAATTTTACTTTTTTAAAGATGTGAAAAATTGATTAACTATGCAACGTATGTGTTGCAATGGATGTAGGACGGATACTATAGTAATAAGAAGGATTAACCTGGTTGAGGACATTTAAGTAATCCCCATTTTCACTCATCACCATCATCCCTCTTAGTTTAAATGTGGTAATGAGGATTTGCTAATGGCATTAACCTCCAGTTATTTACAATGATTTGTAAATAATAAATATCAAAGTTGATTTAATATCACGTTTTCCAGTGGTATAAAAGGTAAAAGCTGCTTGAATTTGTAATTTAACGATATGTAGCTCGTCATAAAAATTCAGTCTAAAAATATTTAAAAGTAACATATGAGAGAAAATTTAATTTAATGAGGGTTAAGAAAGAAAAGTTTAAGTTATGAGATTACATTGAGTCTCTTTTTAAGGTAACTGGACAATATGGGTGATATCCCTTGAAATTTGACACTGAAAACTTTTATGTAACTTTCTGTAGTGTTAATCAACGCCTTCACCAATGATTGACCCCAGCACAAAATCAACTTGGAAGGGGGAGGACCTGTAAAGTGGCAGAGTAATTCTTACAATCATGTTAATTTCCTAATTAGGCCGATTCTACCCACTAAGCCAATTCGTTTGATATGTCACAAGCCATTCTCTGAACGCAGTTACGTAATATGCGTAGTATGAAGTGTAATAAGAACATATGTGGGTTGCATGTACACGGTACTAACAATTCCTACCTCAATAGCACGCAGATAAATGTGTAATATTTTGATAGTAAGGTAGAACTGACGTGACTGACGTGAAACAGGTTTGCCAGTTGATAACATAAAAGTTGGACAAGGAAATACATGTAGCAAGCTATAACAGAGCGAGCCTCAGAGCAGGAAGACCAATTAGTGGACTACGGATATGACCATTGAAGCACCAGAAGACGAAAGCACAAAAATGCAGCGTCAGGCGCCTTCTGTAAAGAGCAGAATCATGTGATACTAGCGTGGACAGTAATTCGTTAATGCAATTATATGACTTTTACTTATTTTTTCTCCTCTTTCTGAGGATGTTTTAGTATTTACAAAATATTCAATTTCTTCGCCATTTCATTCAGTATACCTATAACGGAGGAAAGGGTCAATTTGACCTCACTCTAATTTATCATCTGAATACAAGTACATTATCCACCAATATAGTGGCAACAGTGAGCAGTAACGCAGAGCAATTACTTCTCATTGTTGCATCTTGGCTAGTGTACAAATCCAGTCCGCCAAAAGTTATGTTGTGTCACTCAGACAGTCTTTGTCCGTGAAACACGTTTTCGAACATGTGTTGTCAGCTTGGACTTTCTGATGAAGCAATGTTACGTCTCTTTGAGAATTCAGAAGTTGAATCGGAAATTGACCTCACTGATGAACATGATGATTATGTGCCTGACACAAGTGAAGATGAATACATTGTGAACGAGGGGCGATTAGTGGAAGAGGATGGAAATGCTGATATACATCACAGTAGGTACAGTTGGAAGCGTCTACAAAGATAACTGCAAGGAATGTAACCGTGTGGGAAATTGAAAATTATTCGTCTTCTGGAAGGCGGTCAGCTGTGAATGTTCTGAAGGAGAGAGGAGGTCCAACTGCTTATGCTTACCAAAGACTAGACTGTGGTATCGATAGCTACGATGCCACAATGTAGGTGCGCTGCATTAGGTTGGCACTACGACACCGACGACAGCGCCCTCTAGCCGGCGCTGTGCAGCTCTACAGGCGCCGCTCCGGATTCAGCATATTTGATTCCGAGGAGACGACCTAGCAACATTGTTTTTATTTCATAGTGGGCGAGCCTATGTAACTTGCTGTACGGCTTCGCACCTACGTGCTCATCTCAGCCAAAGTTAAGTACATAGTAAAACCACTTTTATTTGCAGTACCACGTGTTCTACCTCACCTGCTCCTCCTAGCTTACTACATTCGGCATACCCTGCAATTTACAGGAGCAGACCCACGCGCCGCCTTCCAGGCGGGATACAAAATAGACTGCTCTGTCATCAGTGCCTTCCGTCTTATTTTTAATGAAGCAATGCTACGTGTCATGAGGAAATAAGCGGAATTAAATTTTCGAAAATTACTAAAAATAATTAATGGACTGTGTCGCTTGAGGAGCTGGAGAAGCTAATAGCCATCATGTATGTTCAGGGTCTATCGTGCAGTCTTGGGGGCCCGCTTTTATCGGGGACGCTAAGCCAAGGGACAAATTTTAGGAGCTTCTCAGGTTTCTCCACTTCGATGGAAAATAAGTCATGGCTGAACGCCTGGCAGCCAACAAATTCGCTCTTCTATCTGAAATTTGGGGAAAGTTCATTGAAAACAGTATTCGTACTTACTACCCTGGAGAAACTATAGCCACTGACGAGGAACTGTTACCAAGCAAAGCAAGATGCAGGTTTACTTAGTTCATGCCCAACAAACAAGACAAATATGTTCTCAAACTCTAGTTGGCTGTTCATGTAACGACAAAGTAATGTAATGCTTTTCTATACCTTGGCAAAGAGGAAACGCGTAGAGAGAAACAACCACTTGGAGAGTACATCCTTCTGCATCTCATGGAGACATTTGTACATCAAGAAAACAATGTGACCACAGACAACTTCTTTACGTCTATTCAACTTGCTAAAAAACTCAAAGAAAATAGAACTTTATTAGCTAGTACAATGAAAAACATCCGACGTGAAATCTCCGATGAAGTAAGGAAGCCGAATGCTGAAATACACTCCACCCACAGACTGCACCTTGACTGCATATCAAGGAAAGAAGAATAAAAACGTCATTCTTCTGAGTACCCTGCATGCTGAAGTAGCAGTAAGCAAGGAAGGAAAGAAAAACCTGTAACTGTAACGTCCTACAACGCAACAAAGTACAAGGTAGACATGGTTGATCAAATACCCATAAATGTACTACAAAGGTTGCATGTCTTCTACAACACACTGGAAATGGTCGCAATAAATGAATGGGTCTTCTATGAGATAGGAACGAAAAAGGAAATGGAAAGGAGGAAGGTCATACTGCAACTGGCAAATGAACTCAAGGGAACTAAAGAGCAAGAACATGAGGCAAAGGAAAAGGATATGGGACAGAAATCACCTAGAAAGTGGAGGAACTGCCAAATCAGCCTCTGCAAAGTCAACTTGCCCATCAAAAACTGTGTAAAGTGCCACAAAGCAATGCAGGATTTTAGAACATATATTGTGTTCGAACATTGTGAATTACCTCGAAGGAAACGATCTACTGACACACAGTCAACATGGGTTTAGAAAACAGCGTTCCTGTGAAACACAACTAGCTCATTATTCACATGAAGTGCTGAGTGCTATTGACAAGGGATTTCAGATCGATTCCGTATTCCTGGATTTCCGGAAGGCTTTTGACACTGTACCACACAAGCAGCTCGAAGTGAAATTGTGTGCTTATGGAATATCGTCTCTGTTATGTGACTGGATTTGTGATTTCCTGTCAGAGAGGTCAGAGTTCGTAGTAACTGACGTAAAGTCATCGAGATATACAGAAGTGATTTCAGGCGTTCCCCAAGGTAGTGTTATAGGCCCTTTGCTGTTCCTGATCTATATAAACGATTTGGAAGACAATCTGAGCAGCCGTCTTCGGTTGTTTGCAGATGACGCTGTCGTTTATCGACTAATAAAGTCATCAGAAGATGAAAACAAACTACAAAAGATTTAGAAAAAATATCTAAATGGTACGAAAAGTGGCAGTTGACCCTAAATAACGAAAAGTGTGTGGTCATCCACATGAGTGCTAGAAGGAACTCGTTAAACTACGGTTACACGATAAATCAGTCTAATCTAAAAGCCGTAAATTCAACTAAATACATAGGTATTACAATTACGAACAACTTAAATTGGAAAGAACACATTGAAAATGTTGTGGGGAAGGCTAACCAAAGGCTGCATTTTATTGGCAGGACACTTAGAAAATGTAACAGACCTACTAAGGAGACTGCCTACACTACGCTTGTCCGTCCTCTTTTCGAATACTGCTGTGCGGTGTGGGATCCTTACGAGGTAGGACTGACGGAGTACATCGAAAAAGTTCAAAGAAAGGCACCACGTTTTGTATTATCATGAAAAATGGGAGAGAGTGTCACAGAAATGATACAGGATTTGGGCTAGAAATCATTAAAAGAAAAGCGTTTTTCGTTGCGACGGAATCTTCTCATTAAATTCCATTCACCAACTTTCTCCTCCGAATGCGAAAATATTTTGTTGACACCGACCTACATAGGGCGGAACGATCACCACGATAAAATAAGGAAAATCAGACCTCGTACGGAAAGATGTAGGTGTTCATTCTTTCCGCGCTCTATACGAGATTGGAATAATAGAGAATTGTGAAGGTGGTTCGGTGAACCCTCTGCCAGGCACTTAAATGTGATTTGTAGAGTATCCATGTAGATGTAGATATGGAGATGTAGAAAGCCGTGTGCGGAGAATGTGCGCTTAGAACAGAAATCACCTGTTCTAAGTGCGTGTATCACAGAGCACATAATGCTTTGTCGTGACGCCAGGAGAGATACTTTACTGTGAACACTTTGAACGAACCTCTGTGGCAGCCGAATTTGTGCTGGATTTCTCGTGTATCTCCATAGTGAAGGACTCGACAGTAGTTGTTATAGTTGACACTTGTGAAAATTTTTTAGTTTAACATTGTGCATGTTGCCCAGCCTTGCCGAGTGTACACAGCCACGTGTGCTAGCTAGGGATGTGTGCAGGCTTCATGGCAATATACGGACGTTTTTGACTATTAAACTCAGTCACCGGCCAGCATAGCTTTCTCAGATCAACAGGTACGAGAGGGAACACATGCACCTGCCAACCACGGCCGAGATTTTCAGTGCATTCTGCGAAAGTTAAATAACGCATTGCTTACGTGTTAAATGTTGAAGTCATCAGCATGCTTTCACTTCAAGTCATTGTTACATGAGCGTAGCTATTCGTATTCTCTTAGTTATTCGCATTCTCTCTTGTCCATATCAGGCACATGATTCATTTGTGTTCCTGAGGTTTAAATTTAAGGAAGTGATTTGGTGGATAGGAATTATTGCCCAACTACAGTAGTTTAAATTACGTTGTCACAGTATACAGTTTTGGTTTTGATATCAATATCAACTGACATACTTTTAGTAGACATTCGGTGTTAAATTGCTAGTGGCCTTTATCAATATTTTACTTGTGTTTTCCTAGTTTGTACAGAATTTTCCTAACATTGCCAATCCAACAATTTGAACTCAAAATGAGTATCGTAATTCATGAAATTAATTCTTATGTACAGGGAATAGGGTGTTGTTTGTCCTAGAGTTTTAGGTCTACTGACAGCAACAATTCTTCAGATAACTGATAGTCAGCTGGCTGGCACTTCCACACCTGGGAGGCCCTGCGTAGGCCCAGGGTTCACCGGCATAAGACTTAATTTTCGTTTTCAGAGCATTCTTTGCACACTAAGTGGTGTGGTAGACCACACCAAGCCAGCACCAGCACGTTTGAGGGGGCCACTCAAATTTTCACTGGCTAAGCCCATCTGAATGTCAGAGTGATTGTGAAGATTGTCATGGGATTAATAGAAACTTTCCAAAAAGTGCTTACTTCATTCATGGAACTGTAACAAGTGACATATACATACAGTTTTCTTGTAAAACTTCTTCTGGCATTCCTAGTGGAAGTAACACTTGTAGATCTAGTAATCCCACCACAATCGGTGCATGGCTCACTTGTTACTTGTTGCTAAGAAAACTTTCCCTTGGACCGGCAAATTCCAACATGGTCTACATTGACACCAAAGGGTTGTTGCCAAACTGCAAATGATGCATGGCAGCAATAAAATATAAAATAAAGGAGATGCATTATATGTACATGGTGGTCCACGAGAAGGATTTCCTTTTATTTGCTTATTGATTATTTAGTTTGACCAGATTAAGGTCTTAAGGCCCTCTCTTATATCTGACCATGAGTAACATATGCCAAAGATATTACAGAACTTCCTCAATAATAAAATAAAAATAAAAGTAAGGATAAGCACTGAGTGAGGCAGTGCAGCGATTAGCACACTGGATTCCCATTTGGCAGGACAACGGTTCAAACCTGCATCGTGCCATCCAGATTTAGGTTTTTTGTGGTTTACCTAAATCTATTCAGGCAAATTCTGGGATGGTTACTTTGGAAGGGCACTGCTGGCATCCATCCCTAATCCAATGGGACCAATGATCTTGCTGTTTGGTCTCCTCTCTCAGATCAAACAACCAACCAAGAATAACAATACTGAAAATAACAATAACTGACACTAATAACAATAATATTAATAATAATGGTAAAGATCACTTATTTATAACCGAATGTCATCAGCATATAGGTGATATTTGCCCTGGGAGAGAAGAGCTGATACATCATTAACATGTAACGAGAAGAATGATGGGCCCAATAATGGTCCTTATGGGACCCCTGACCCTAAATCTATCCATTGTGAGTTTTTGTTCCAGTCATAAGTCACTGTTGGTAAGTTTTATGGTATGACACGACCCACTGCACAGCACTTTAAGAAATATTTTAACTTGTATGTTTTGCAAGCAGAATGTCAAAGGCGACAGTGTCGAAAGCTTTGTTGAAATCCAAAAAGCACACACTAGCCGCCTGTTGTTTATCCACAGCCTGTTTCAGCTCGTCAGTCACTTTCGTAAGAGCAGTCATCGTGCTGAGATTTTTTTGGAAACCAAAATAGTGTTCATCTAAAATACTATTTGACGTTATAATAATTAGTAAGCTGTTCACGAACAGTTCCTGTATCTGAGTCTGCGCGTTACACCGTCAGTCTGCTCGAGTTTGCTTAGGCAATGGTCATTGGTGGTTGGATCGATCGGTTGGTCGGTCGCGCACTGAGACACAAAATGACTTGTCCGTCTTGAGCGTCGGCGCATGTGAGGTCGCCACGTGAGTCCAGTGGGCCGCTCCCTATAGCGAGGGGTAGTGACTTCGCGGTCGACAGGAGAGCGACAGGAGTCAATCCACGACATCAGTCTGGCCGGTGCGAGCTGCGACGCCGTGGTGTAACTGGTTCTCCGAGCGCTTCTGGGCCCCTTCAGTTACTGTCTTGTGGAGCTTGGCTGGTGCAGGGATGTCGTTTTGCCAGTGGGCGTGTTTCCTCTCTACGGTTGGGTCCGAGCCTGTGTGTCTGGAAGTGAGTGGGAGACGCACCAGCAGTGCAGTCGCGACGGAGCAGCAGTCGCGGACGGAGCAGCGCACCAGGAAAGACGGGAGATCGGCGCGCCTTCCTGCGTCCGTTGAAGCGGCTGTCAGCGATTTGGGGTGCTGCGTCAGGTCTTCTCGAGAAATCACAGTTTATTAGAAGTTAAGTGATTGGTGATATTTTGTGTGATTTATTCTTGCTAAATTTTACTTGTTTTCTTGGTCGGTCTCTCGACCCTAGCTTGCTCGTCTGTCTCTCGTCCGCATTTGTTAGGCAGTTACTATCTGTCTGTCCTTCGGAGCTGCCTCTGTCATGTTTGTCGGATTTGCTGTGTTACGGATTTATTGCTTGGAGTGCACTGGCCTAAAACCTGAAACATGTTTGATCTTGTCTATCATATTGAGAGGCGGTATCTGTGTACTGTAGAGCATCTTAGTTTGTTTGGCCAACCTAATAGAATTTTATATAAGATTCCATTTTATAGGCTTTTATTTAAATGATCATTTTAGTATATAAAGTTGCCACCCTTTCACCCTAAGACTTTTCTTAGGATTTGAAATCAAGTAGCACCTTCGGTGGCAAGTTAATATTTAATTTTAGTGTTTATACCATTTCCATCACTCCTACGGCGTTCGTAGTTTGTGTGCTTGTGTGAATTGTTAAAACCTTTAGTTTAAGTTAATTTGGCGTGTTGCTGATTTGCACCAGTGTAGTCTCTCAGAGGTTGTTGTGAGCGGTCGTGCTACGGCCGTGTCAAAAGGGGGTGGCAAGTTTCTCAGCCCGAAAGCTCATAGTCAAAAATCTGCTTCTCTCGGCCTCTGAATAAATTGTAACTTGATATTTAGAGGGTGCTTTCTGATTATAATTTTAAATCTGTTTCTTTTAAAAAAACGCTCTTAGGAATAAAATTATCATTTGTTAAAAGCAATTTGATTATGATTTCATCAGGTACTCCCTCGCACCTACTTCCACGCTCACATAGTGTGATTAAATGTGTTAATGTTCTTGATGAATCGCTAGTAAATAAAATGAATTTTTAAGAATACTCTTTGGAATTAAATCCACGGTTCAACCATATTTCAACGGTGCATGCATTTTTATGGTTGCCAGTGTGGGACTGCATCGAAAAGTGAAAGTGGTGGGCCTCTAGGGACCAGAGAAGAGTCAGTTAATGGGCAGAACTGCCTTCTCGTCTTACCTGTATCCCGTCAAGCACTTGTGGGATGCTTTGTGGTTGCGTATTGCGGAACGTCTGTAAGAACCAACGACCGTCCAGTAGTTGTCGACCGCGCTGGTGGAGGGATGGAAAGCCCTGCCGCAAGTATTCCTTGCCATCCTTGCGGCCAGCGTGGGTGAACGTTGCTGACATGCGCTGCCATCTGTGGTGATCACACACAGTATTAAGGACCTGTGTAGCCTCGTGTATTGTCCAGGCATCCGTCATAAATCGCAATAATTATCGTGTTCCTATGAAAGTATCATTTCTGTTCGCTTTACTTCGTATTTCTTTCAGTTACTTTCTGCATTATTCAGCAGCAGTTCTTTCTATGTATGTTCCGAGTTTCAGCGAGCTGTGTCACTTGACAGTGGCACATCCCAAGAAAATTACTTTCGTCCATAAGTATATTAAGCTCTGTATTTATATTCCGGATTGTTAAGCATTATTTTCCCCCTCATCCTCTGGTTGTTCCTATCCTCTCCAACCCATGTTCTCTGCCGCTCCTTCAACGTTGTGTCTCCCCTACCTTCCACCTCTACACTCTTCATCTCCTTTCCCAAAGTGGCTTCCATCGACTTTCCTTCCCAGATGATGCCCTCTCTCCCTCCGTTCATCCATCCTATCAACTCTTATCCTCACCTCCCCCTCCCTCCCTCTCCACCCCTCTATCCTGTTTTTCCCCACCTACCCTCTCTCTCACTCACTTCTCTCTCCTGAATCCTTCTTCTCTCCCCTCCACTGCCTTTCTGACTCCTTCTCGCGTCGGCCCTGCCCCCTGTTTTCTATATCCTCTCCCTCCATCCCCCCTTTTTTATTTTCTTCTCCCCCCCTTTTCCCCCTCATCGGTCTGGATCCTCCCACCACCCATCTGCCACCGTGTCGCCTCTATAGTGCTGTTTTAAGTGAGTGTTCGGTGTTGTGCATTCCCTGTCAGTGTTGCGAACAGCCACCATACTGCCGCTAGTTTTGTTTTTTATCTCATGCGAACAGAAACCAGATGGTCGCGGTGTTTTTTTAACAGTGCTTGTCTGTTTAATATGTGTTTTCCTCAGCATCACTGACCATTTGTTTTTATATTTTTCTTCGCATCCTTTTCGCCAAGTTACAGTTTTTCACAGTCACTGTTTTATCGCCTGCTTTCATCGTTCTGCTATCTCCTAATTCTGCTTTTTTAACTTCTCTGTAGGCTGCAAAGCGGCGTATTGTGCTTCTGCCAGCTCCCCCCCCCCCCCATCCCCCTTTCTGGGAGGGGAATCGAAATTCAATAAAGACAAAGGAAACATTATTTATCCTCATGCTACTGGGTTTCAACATATCTTTTGCCATCGCATATAATAGTCTGTGTGCGAATAAGTTAGGGTTTGGAAGCAACACTATTAAGTTATAGTTACACAGATTCTACTATGTCAGTGTCAGTTTGCAAGCAAACTGTAGATGGTGCACAGAATACGGTCCCCTCCTGCTTGTTGGCAGCAAATCACGTGGGCTAAAGCAACTATTAGTCCATGACTGCTCAGTTAACTTACCGATTCTATTGCATTCTTTAGGCTAGGGCGAGGGGCCTATCGTGGCCTGCAGCCCTGCAGAGTCTTTCTACCTGATCCAAAATAAAGGAGTTTCCTTAAAGCATCAGGAAGGTACGTAACTTCGTTCAGAGCTGATAGCTGCCCTTGAAAGCAGGTAAGAAATGAATAATTCGCCTGTATTAGGCGACTGAGGGGGCGGCTATCTGCTGATAAAACACTCTTGTTCGAGACAGTGGGAGGAATACTTTTAAAAACGATAATATTCTAAGCTAGCCTCCAGAAACAGTAGAGTATGAGAACTACCGTTTTTATCGGCAGCCACGCAATGGTACAGCATTCGTTTAAAATATTTTCGACCACCTTTCTGACTGGCAGTCAATATTCATTCGCGAACTTCCAGCATGCTGGAGTTATCTGCATTTGCTGCGACTGTTCGTTACACGTTTTTGAGATGGTATTAACATCTTCAGAAATTCTACTTTTGTCTATTTTATGATGATCAGAAAATGGGCCTCGGCACGAAACTAGTCATCGAGTGAATAAAAGAAGCAAAATTTGCCACTTCGGACTGATTTTTCGTTGTACTGAATATTTATTTGTGCAGAGTGCGCACGTCATGCATGCCTACGTGTAAGCCTTTCGATTCGCCAGCTTCAGAATCCAGTAATGGGAGAGGTTCTCAGCCTCCCTTTCGCTTCTCAGCATCATTGATTGATTCGAAAATAATCCCCTGGAATAGGAGAGTGTTTAAATTATTGTCAAAATTGTTACTGGACAGAACTCTCAACGTGTGTTGCAGACGGCCAGGTAGATTCCTTGAATAGCGGAAACAAACAAGTTTCAGGGTGTTATGATAGAGAATACTTGCCACTGGGAGACTGAAGAAGAAATAATTGCAGACGGATAGCTAAGTAGAAGAGACTTGCTATGAGACCTGACTTGCAGCCTTACAAGAGGACGTCTCGACTTTAGCTTTAAGTACAGAGGGCCATTTGGACTCAAAATTGCCACCTGTTTCTGCCGCCATCTTCCATGATGCAGTCATCGATTCAAGGGGGACGTGATGCTAGTTATCTTTCATTAGGGGCTAACTGCACAGTTTTAACGTTCGCAGCCAGCTAGTTGCTTCTACTGCTGTTCGTTCTTATTTTTCTGGACTCTTTCTTTAAATTACTAACCATTCCTGCAGTCACTAGCAGTATCTGCAATTTATTTTCATGACCCATCTTTGTCACGTTAAGAGTTCACTTGTCCATGTATTATATGTTCATTTCCATATCTCAGTGGGTAATTCTTATGTACAGTAATAAACCAGATTGTTACAATGACCACTTGTCTTCGTTGTAGCCAGATGATCCCACCTCTCCTTAATACATCAATGTGCAGTGTGGTCCCAGTATTTTCGTACTTGATTGGGTTACCTCTATTAATTATCATTCAATAACATGTTTCAGTGGTGCGACATTGTCATTTCCCTAAAATTTGCATGATCATATACGAAGCTTCCTCACTCTTCTGTAGGTCGCCTGAGATCGGACTTATAGCATCTTAGGCATATGCTAAACAGGTCAACCGCCACCCAGTACACCCTCAGTGATGTGACACAGGAGCTTGTGTGTGAGTACTTTACGGAGAGGAGCTAAAAAATAATAATCTCGCCGAGTGTTGAGAGCAGGAGAGCGAAAATAAAATGTTCCCCCACTCTCTCTCTCTCTCTCTCTCTCTCTCTCTCTCTCTCTCTCTCTCTCTCTCTTAGCCAGTAATACGAAGTAATGCTCAAAGGAGCAAGCTTTACCTCTCTGAGAAGAATTCGGAATTTTGGTTGAGACCTGCTTTTACCTGATCAACATACCGCGACAAAAACTAGCGAGTCCATTAAAGTATCAGTCGGTTCTACAAACGAAACACTTTTTCCACAGCTGGTAAGCCCTAATACCGTCAGGAAGTGAATTACACAGACTCTGTCGGTAACTGCAATGCACGAGAATGTAACAGTGCCAGCAGTCATCGATCCTCTGCTGCCTAAAACATAGCGGATATTTTTAACCATTCTTTGACCTCCAACATCTTTTGCACAGCAAGGAAGGATGGACGCATAAAACCAAATGTTACCCAAGAAGTAATCTCAAACATCCTTCCGATTTGCACTCTACCAGCAGTATCCAAGACTTTCGAGTACATAATTCAAGGTGCGCTGCTCCGTCCGTGACTGCTGCTCCGTCGCGACTGCACTGCTGGTGCGTCTCCCACTCACTTCCAGACACACAGGCTCGGACCCAACCGTAGAGAGGAAACAAGCCCACTGGCAAAACGACATCCCTGCACCAGCCAAGCTCCACAGGACAGTAACTGAAGGGGCCCAGAAGCGCTCGGAGAACCAGTCACACCACGGCGTCGCAGCTCGCACCGGCCAGACTGATGTCGTGGATTGACTCCTGTCGCTCTCCTGTCGACTGCGAAGTCACTACCCCTCGCTATAGGGCACGGCCCACTGGACTCACGTGGCGACCTCACATGCACCGACGCTCAAGACGGACAAGTCATTTTGTGTCTCAGTGCGCGACCGACCAACCGATCGATCCAACCACCAATGACCATTGCCTAAGCAAACTCGAGCAGATTGGCGGTGTAACGCGCAGACTCAGATACAGGAACTAAGCCCCGACCGGGCAACCACTCGCTGAGTTCTCTTACTGGTGGAGTGGAAAGACTGTCATTTTGCCGGCTTTTAAGGTTGATCCGAACGACACAGATACTAGCACTCCGAACGACGGACAGACATTAACTGCCTAACAAATGCGGACGTGAGACAGACCCAGACTGACCCCAGACTGACCGAGACTGACTGAGATTCCTACTGGCGAGCTCATAGCGCCTCTTAAATGCACGTGGACAGTCAGCCTTTCCCCTTTCCCACCAGAGGGAGACACCAAAGCTGCTATTGCCATAGCGGTGGCACCGCCAGAAACGGAGGCCACTATTTCACACTACGCGCTGCGGCGCGCTCTTCAAAACAGCAATTTTTACCACGGCTCAATGGTTATTCAGATTCGCAACTGTGAATACTTACTATGTGTTTCATAGCAGTTATAGCCACCACAGTGCCTGTTCCTTCGTGCATATATGCATGTACAAAGGAACATTGCGTCCAACTTATGAACAACCCAGGCACTGCCATGTCTTATTTACCTGTCGACACTGGATAACTGACTTCGAATTAAAATTTCTCCACTGTTCGGGAATACACCTATGGATGTACGAGTACATGTTGTAGGCACACAACTGACGACATACGCAAGTTTGTGTCTGGCCGTGAAGCGTCCTCTACATGTAAGGCGACCACTCGAGCCCCTGCCCGGACAAATTTTCACTATCGTCATTCCATTGTACAGCTGATGAGTGTCCATATTCGGTAATGCGAATGTATTTCATTATTTCATAGTTTCTCAGTGGCTTCTCATTTATGTGTACATCCAATTTAACATTGGAAATAATAATTTAAGCAGTAAAGTATTGACGGTCACAGTTCTGAATCACAATCATTATCTGGTCATTAGTTTATTGTGGTTTGATTTCACTCTCTTATGGAGCTTATATAAATTATGCGACAGTCTGGTAAAATGTCACATAACACGGGTAGAACAACCGCATTCCCTTCTACCACTTTTCTCTACCCTTTCTATGATCCCTTGGCTGCCTATGGGACTACTCCAGATCAACATGAGCTCTTAACGCAACTGCAGGCATAACAATGCTGTAAGTCAATTCTTGACTTCATGAAAGTAGTCACGAGATTGTACATACAGGACTAGGAATGGAAAATAATAAAACTTAGGGCCACTAATGATCTGCGCATTTTATTATTGTGTAAAAGATATTAAGGGGTTGGCCTTCACGTCCTTGACTTTGAAGTGATAAAACATTTTATGTTTACTCATTACAGCACGAAGAGTAATGGAAATGCCGGCCGGTGTGGCCAAGCGGTTCTAGGCGCTTCAGTCTGGAACCGCAAGACCGCTAAGGTCGCAGGTGCGAATCCGGCCTCGGACATGGATGTGTGTGGTGTCCTTAGGTTAGTTAGGTTTAAATGGTTCTAAGTTCTAGGGGACTGATGACCTCAGATGTTAAGTCCCGTAGTACTCAGAGCAATTCCGACCAAGTAATGGAAATATGCCTTAGCAGAGGACTAACATGGACTAGCTGGACACCAAAAGCAGTCCAATGAAGATAATTTGAAAGAGATTTACGATCACCTCACAGTAACTGATCAAAAAATGAAATTTCTTGGACATTTATTTAGATATTGTTAGCAGAGACAGTGGAAGGAAAAATTTCAGGTGAAACACGAATGGAGACCGAAAAAGGAAACACTTGACGACGTACTGCAAGAAAAAGTAAAAATTATTCAAAAATACAGAATACACGATATACCAGAGGAAAATGGTTGCAGCGATAAAGCGTAGTTTTGTGAAAACGAAGTTCCATTAAGTCGTTAGTGTAAGAAAATTTACTAGAACATGGTCGATAGGATCCTGGTTGACAGTCTACATGCACAGTGGACAAGAGGAAAATTTCACAGAGTTTACCAAAGGTTAACTGATCCTTGCAGTATACTGAAATTTGGTATCATTACCTTGAATAGCTGCAATAAATTTAGTTTGAAATTTGCATCCAGCAAGAAGAATTCCTCATGAGATTTTCCGTATGTGTCCCACCGGCGAATATCTTCTTTTGCCATCATGAAAACAAAATCTTTGAATAAAGAATGAAATCCAACGAGTACAAAATAGTGCGTTAGTACAACTACGTTGAATGCCATTATTTGCTTTGATAGATGGAACACATGAGTGGGTAATACAGTTACACAGACACATCATTACTATCCACCCAAACATCCACTTCACATCTGAAAGCGAAAGGGAGAAAAAATACACAACAGAAAACTGAAACTATGAACACCAGTTACCAATGTAAATAAAACCACCAAAAAAATTACAATAACACTCAGCAGATCTAACCAGTCCGCCATACATATCAAAAATCGATCTCAGCTACCTCCTACACCGACTGAAGAGAATTCCAGTGGTTAAACCTAGCTACACACAAAAACTAAGTAAAGTTAGACAAATCATAACACAAAACAGCAGCAAACTAAACACAGCCGACAAACCGACATAAATACATGACTCACGCAAAACATTGTCAGTAATATTATAGTATGACACACCAGAAATTATCATACAGTGGAAAACAGGTAAAGTGACCAAGATTAGGAAACTATAAACAACAAAACACACCGTATACACTAACGTTTGACGACGAAATGACCCACAGACTAAGAGTCATCATGAGAAATCAACGAATGTATGTGGCCTACAGAACAAACAAAACGCTACAGAAAAGATTGAAAACATCAGCACTACCTGGAAAAAATTTAGCAAACTAGGGATATAACAGCTTAACTGCAAAGATTGTGATTCGGTAGATGTGGAACACTACTGTAGGAATTTGAGAATGAGGTATACTGAACATTTAAGAGCACTGAGAAACGACAGTACACACTCCACTTTTTCGCACCATCTCATTTAAAACACCCACCGCTCTAATGACATAGAAACAGAACTGCAGATTGTTTTGTAAAAAAAAAATAACAACAATCAGTAGAAGAAAATTCTCATATTTTAAAAGCTGTCATACATGGAAAAACGTGCATCAGTGTCCAAACCGAACTCTTCAAATGAACATTATGTGTCACGTAAGCAAACAACACACAGCAAACGCACAACTCACACACAAACACCGCCCACCTCACACACACATGTACACCGACGCATATCCGCACAAACGAAAACAAAATGGAAACACAGCTGTACAAAGTCCAACCACGCGTCCACCAATGAAAAACAAAACAGTCAAACAAACGACTGCCAACAGCGTACCTGAAACGTAATTGTCCAGTGAAAGCTGCGTGTGAGCCACGGCTATGTAGTAACGTCAAAATTCGCCAATAGGTTCCAGGAAACGATAGTAAACGATGGTAAAAGTTCACAACACTTCCTATGAATAATTTTCCAGACCAAAACTTCACCGCTGTCAACAGGCCTCTTCAAACAAGAAAATAACCACAAAAACTCTTTCAGCTGCCAAATAATAAATTAAGGGGGAGTGTTGTACCTCGAAGACAATGTAAATAGAACACATAAGCTTTCCTGGTCAGTGTTTCAATTTAGTGACAGATCTTATAACCACATGAAGGACCGCCAGAAGCAGTTTCTGGCGTTTTCTACTGTTCTTGTTGTTGTGGGACATGAGGTTGCGTTTTGTGCAGAGTTTGTGAGTATGAAGAGCGCTGTATGTTTATGTGTTGTATAACATACCAGGTACGTATGGTCTAGGGGTGCCGGCACGGTAGCTCAGCGTGTTCGGTCAGACGGCTAGATGCCCCCTGTAATAAAAAAAACTGAGTTAATGGATCAACAAAGAACTTAGACGGATGTCTTACGACGTCCGCCCCGAGCAGATGTAACGAACGAAAGCGAACAAAATGAGATTAAAAAAAAAAGGGGTAGCGTCTTTGATTCACAATCAAAACGTCTTCGGTCCCGGGTTCGATCACCGCCAGTGCATAAATATTGATAAATAATCAGCATTGGCGGCCAAAGACTTCCGGCATAAGAAGTCAGCCTCATTCTGCCAACGGCCTTGTCAAAGAGGGCGGACGAGCGGATAGAGGTTCAGGGCTCTCTCTTGTCCTAGGGGTGGGAAATTGCCCCTAAAGGCGGAAGAATCAGCAATGATCAACGACATGAGAATGCAGAAGGCAATGGAAACCACTGCATTAAAGACACGTAACGTGTATCCACAGGACATGTGGCCTGTATTTGAAGAAGTGTCATGATGATCTCTCCATTGGCAAAAGATTCCGGAATAGTCCCCCATTCGGATCTCCGGGAGGGAACTGCCAAGGGGGAGGTTACCATGAGAAAAAGATTGAATAATCAACGAAAGGATAACGTTCTACGAGTCGGGGTGTGCAATGTCAGAAGCTTGAACGTGGTAGGGAAACTAGAAAATCTGAAAAGGGAAATGCAAAGGTTCAATCTAGATATAGAAGGGGTCAGTGAAGTGAAGTGGAAGGAAGACAAGGATTTCTGGTCAGATGAGTATCGGGTAATATCAACAGCAGCAGAAAATGGTATAACAGGTGTAGGATTCGTTATGAATAGGAAGGTAGGGCAGAGGGAGGGCTACTGTGAAAAGTTCAGTGACTGCGTTGTTCTAATCAGAATCGACAGCAGACCAACACCGACAACGATAGTTCAGGTATACATGCCGACCGCAAGCTGAAGATGAACAGATAGAGAAAGTATATGAGGATATTGAAAGGGTAATGCAGTATGTAAAGGGGGACGAAAATCTAATAGTCATGGGCTACTGGAATGCAGTTGTAGGGGAAGGAGTAGAAGAAAAGGTTACAGGGGAATATGGGCTTGGGACAAGGAATGAAAGAGGAGAAAGACTAATTGAGTTCTGTAACAAGTTTCAGCTAGTAATAGTGAATACCCTGTTCAAGAATTACAAGAGGAGGAGGTATACTTGGAAAAGGCCGAGAGATACGGGAATATTTCAATTAGATTACATCATGGTCAGACAGAGATTCCGAAATCAGATACTGGATTGTAAGGAGTATCCAGGAGCAGTTATAGACTCAGATCACAATATAGTAGTGATGAAGAGTAGGCTGAAGTTCAAGACATTAGTCAGGAAGAATCAATACGCAAAGAAGTGGGATACGGAAGTACTAAGGAATGACGAGAAACGTTTGAAGTTCTCTAACGCTATAGATACAGCAATAAGGAATAGCGCAGTAGGCAGTACAGTTGAAGAGGAATGGACATCTCTAAAAAGGGCCATCACAGAAGTTGGGAAGGAAAACATAGGTACAAAGAAGGTATCTGCGAAGAAAACATGGGTAACAGAAGAAATACTTCAGTTGATTGATGAAAGGAGGAAGTACAAACATGTTCCGGGAAAATCAGGAATACAGAAATACAAGTCGCTGAGGAATGAAATAAATAGGAAGTGCAGGGAAGATAGACGAAATGGCTGCAGGAAAAATGTGAAGACATCGAAAAAGATATGATTTTCGGAAGGACAGACTGAGCATACAGGAAAGTCAAAACAACCTTTGGTGTCATTAAAAGCAACGGTGGTAACATTAAGAGTGCAAGGGGAATTCCACTGTTAAATGCAGAGGAGAGAGCAGATAGGTGGAAAGAATACATTGAAAGCCTCTATGAGGGTGAAGATTTGTCTGATTTGATAGAAGAAGAAAAAGGAGTCGATTTAGAAGAGATAAGGGATCCAGTATTAGAATCGGAATTTAAAAGAGCTTTGGAGGACTTATGGTCAAATAAGGCAGAAGGGATAGATAACATTCCATCAGAAATTCTAAAATCATTGGGGAAAGTGGCAACAAAACGACTATTCACGTTGGTGTGTAGAGTATATGAGTCTGGCGATATACCATCTGACTTTCGGAAAAGCATCATCCACACAATTCCGAAGACGGCAAGAGCTGACAAGTGCGAGAATTATCGCACAATCAGCTTAACAGCTCATGCATCGAAGCTGCTTACAACAATAATATACAGCAGAATGGAAAAAGAAAATTGAGAATGCGCTAGGTGACGATCTGTTTGGATTTAGGAAAAGTAAAGGGACGAGAGAGGCAATTCTGACGTTACGGCTAATAATGGAAGCAAGGCTAAAGAAAAATCAAGACACTTTCATAGGATTTGTCGACCTGGAAAAAGCGTTCGACAATATAAAATGGTGCAAGCTGTTCGAGATTCTGAAAAAAGTAGGGGTAAGCTATAAGGAGGGACGAGTCATATGCAATATGTACAACAACCAAGAGGGAATAATAAGAGTGGACGATGAAGATCGAAGTGCTCGTATTAAGAAGGGTGTATGACAAGGCTGTAGCCTTTCTTCCCTACTCTTCAATCTTTACATCGAGGAAGCAATGATGGAAATAAAAGAAAGGTTCAGAAGTGGAATTAAAATACAAGGTGAAAGGATATCAATGATATGATTCGCTGATGACATTGCTATTCTTAGTGAAAGTGAAGAAGAATTAAATGATCTGCTGAACGGAATGAACAGTCTAATGAGTACACAGTATGGTTTGAGAGTAAATCGGAGAAAGACGAAGGTAATGAGAAGTAGTAGAAATGAGAACAGCGAGAAACTTAACATCAGGATTGATGGTCACGAAGTCAATGAAGTTAAGGAATTCTGCTACCTAGGCAGTAAAATAACCAATGACGGACGGAGCAAGGAGGACATCAAAAACAGACTCGCTATGGCAAAAAAGGCATTTCTGACCAAGAGAAGTCTACTAATATCAAATACCGGCCTTAATTTGAGGAAGAAATTTCTGACGATGTACGTCTGGAGTACAGCATTGTATGGTAGTGAAACATGGACTGTGGGAAAACCGGAACAGAGGAGAATCGAAGCATTTGAGATGTGGTGCTATAGACGAATGTTTAAAATTAGGTGGACTGATAAGGTAAGGAATGAGGAGGTTCTACGCAGAATCGGAGAGGAAAGGAATATGTGGAAAACACTGATAAGGAGAAGGGACAGGATGATAGGACATCTGCCTAGACATGAGGGAATGAGTTCCATGGTACTAGAGGGAGCTGTAGAGGGCAAAAACTGTAGAGGAAGACAGAGATTGGAATACGTCAAGAAAATAATTGAGGACGTAGGTTGAAAGTGCTACTCTGAGATGAAGAGTTAGCACAGCAAAGGAACTCGTGGTGGGCCGCATCAAACCAGTCAGTAGACTGATGACAAAAAAAAAAATATATATATATATATATATATATATATATATATATATATATACCAACTGTACACTACCATGTCTTGCGGTGGCTCAGTCTGGCTAAATGGAAAATTGCAAAATATCTATGGGAAGCGGATGTACGTCCTAATCTCCCTCTTCCCTATCCCCATCTTCTCCTCACCTTCCCTTTTTTCCATCTCCTCCTCCTCTTTTTTTGTCCGTCTCGGTCTCTCGCTCTCTGTCCATCAGCTTCTCACCATTCTCATCGTCTCTTTTCTTCTCCCTCCTCCTACGCCTTGACACTCCTCTTCTCTCCGTCCAACACTTACTGCTGCCTTTCTTTTTCCATTTTCTTTTCCCCACTTTCTGTACATGTCCCCCTTTCTACTCTCTGTCCATATCCTCCCATCCGTCAGTCCATCTTCTTCCCACCCCCTCCTCACCTGTCTACGACCTTGTTTTTTGTTTTAGTCACTGGAAATTCATATACCGTTATCTGAATGTCTAACAGATTCTCGTGTAAAATTAAAGTAAAACGGTCAACAACATTTCCATATTTTTGCTAACAGTATTTCGCTTTTTTATGTGGTACACACATAAAAAAGTATTGCATCACCTCAGTTCCGAGCGTTCCGGAACCTGTACTGAAAATTGGAATAATGATTAACATAAGCATCAATTCCGCCTTTTTATTGCTAATGAAAACCACACAATGCATGTTGTAACAACGAACAGAGAGACATTCAGACGTGGTGGTCCAGACGGCTGTACACACCGGTACCTATAATACCCACTATCACGTCGTCTTGCACTGATGCGTGCCTATATTCGTGGTGGTATACTATCCACAAGTTCGTCAAGGCACTGTTGGTCCAGACTGTCGTACTTCTCAACGGCTATTCGGCGTAGATCCTTTAGAGTTGTTCGTGGGTCACATCGTCTATAAACAGCACTTTTCAACCTGTCCCAAGCATGTTCGATAGGGTTCATGCCTCGAGAATATACTGGCCACTCTATTAGAGAGCTATCGTTATCCTGAAGGAAGTCATCCACAATACATGCACGATGGAGGCGCGAATTGTCGTCCATGAAGACAAATTTCTCGCCAATATCCGGCCGATACGGTTGTACTATTGGTCGGAGGACGGCATTCGGATATCGTACAGCCGTTACGGCGCCTTCCATGACCACCAGCGGCGTACGTCGGCCCCACATAATGCCACTCCTAAATGGCAGGGAACTACCATCTTGCTGGACAGTGTGCCTAAGGCGTTCAGCCTGATCTGATTTCCTCCAACTACGTCTCCGACGATTGTCTTGTTGAAGATATATGCGACACTCATCGGTGAAGATAAAATGATGCTAATACTGAGCGGTTCATTAGGCATGCTGTTGGGCCCATCTGTACCGCGCTGCAAGGTGTTGTGGTTGCAAAGATGGACCTCGCCACGGACATCAGGAGTGAAGTTGCGCATCATGCAGCCTGTTGCGCACAGATTGAGACGTAACACGACGTCCTCTGGCTGCACGAAAATCATTATTCAACATGGTGGCGTTGCTGTCAGGGTTCCTCCGAGCCATAATCCGGGGGTGGTGGTCATCCACTGCAGCAGTATCATATGGGCGGCCTGAGAGACGCAAGTCATCAATAGTTCCTGTCTCCCTGTATGTCCTCCATTTCCGAACAACATCGCTTTGGTTAACTCCGAGACGCCTAAACACTTCCCCTCTGGCATGAACTAACAATGCGGAAGCGATCGAAGGGTGATATTGACCGTAAAGGCATGGTTTAATTGCGGACGACACGAGCCGTGTACCTCTTTTCTGGTGGAATGAGTGGAACTGATCGGCTGTCTGACCCCTCCGTCTAATAGGCACCGCTCATGCATGGCTGTTTACATCTTTGGGTGGGTTTAGTGACATCTCTAAACAGTCAAAGGGATTGTGTCTGTGATACAATTTCCACAGTCAACGTCTATCTTCTGGAGCTCTGGAAACCGGGGTGATGCAAAACTTTTCTTGATGAGCGTCTATATACACTGAAACGCCGAAGGATCCTACACAGGCACGCGTATTCAAATTCAGAGATGTGTTGTTGTTGTTGTGGTCTTCAGTCCTGAGACTGGTTTGATGCAGCTCTCCATGCTACTCTATCCTGTGCAAGCTGATTCATCTCCCAGTAACTACTGCAACCTACATCCTTCTGAATCTGCTTAGTGTATTCATCTCTTGGTCTCCCTGTACGATTTTTACCCTCCACGCTGATCTCCAATGCTAAATTGGTGATCCCTTGATGCCTCAGAACATGTCCTACCAACCGATCCCTTCTACTAGTCAAGTTGTGCCACAAATTTCTCTTCTCCACAATCCTATTCAATACCTCCTCATTAGTTATGTGATCTACCCATCTAATCTTCAGCATTCTTCTGTAGCACCACATTTCGAAAGCTTCTATTCTCTTCTTGTCCGAACTACTTATCGTCAATGATTCACTTCCATACATGGCTACACTCCATACAAATACTTTCAGAAACGACTTCCTGACATTTAAATCTATACTTGACGTTAACAAATTTCTCTTATTCACAAACACTTTCCTTGCCATTGCCAGTCTATATTTCATATCCTCTCTACTTCGACCATCATCAGTTATTTTGTTCCCCAAATAACAAAACTCCTTTACTATATTAAGTGTCTCATTTCCTAATCTAATTCCCTCAGCATCACCCGACTTAATTCGACTACATTCCATTATCCTCATTTTACTTTTGTTGATGTTCATCTTATATCCTCCTTTCAAGACACTATCCATTCCGTACAACTGCTCTTCGAAGTCCTTTGCTGTCTCTGACAGAATTACAATGTCATCGGCAAACGTCAAAAATTTTTATTTCTTCTCCATGGATTTTAATACCTACTGCGAATTTTTCTTTTGTTTCCTTCACTGCTTCCTCAATATACAGATTGAATAACATTGGGGAGAGGCTACAACCCTGTATTACTCCCTTCCCAATCATTGCTTCCCTTTCATGTCCCTCGACTCTTATAACTGCTATCTGGTTTCTGTACAAGTTGTAAATAGCCTTTCGCTCCCTGTATTTTGCCCCTGCCACCTTCAGAATTTGAAAGAGAGTATTCCAGTCAACATTGTCAAAAGCTTTGTCTAAGTCTACAAATGCGAGAAACGTAGGTTTGCCTTTCCTTAATCTAGCTTCTAAGATAAGTCCTAGGGTCGATATTGCGTCACGTGTTCCTATATTTATACGGAATCCAAACTGATCCTCCCCAAGGTCGGCTTCTACTAGTTTTTCCATTCGTCTGTAAAGAATTTGTGTTAGTATTTTGCAGCCGTGACTTATTAAACTGATAGTTCGGAAATTTTCACATCTGTCAACACCTGCTTTCTTCGGGATTGGAATTATTATATTCTTCTTGAAGTCTGAGGGTAGTTCACCTGTCTCATATATCTTGCTCAGCAGATGATAGAGTTTTGTCAGGACTGCCTCTCCCGAGGCTGTCAGTAGTTCTAATGGAATGTTGTCTACTCCCGGGACCTTGTTTCGACTCAGATCTCTCAGTGCTCTGTCAAACTCTTCACGCAGTATCGTATCTCCCATTTCATCTTCATCTACATCCTCTTCCATTTCCATAATATTGTCCATCGCCCTTGTATTGACCCTCTATATACTCTTTCCACCTTTCTGCTTTCCCTTCTTTGCTTAGAGCTGGGTTTCCATCTGAGCTCTTGATGTTCATACAAGTGGTTCTCTTTTCTCCAAATGTCTCTTTAATTTTCCTGTAGGCAGTATCTATCTTACCCCTGGTGATACAAGCCTCTACATCCTTACATTTGTCCTCTAACCATCCCTGCTTAGCCATTTTGCACTTCCTGTCGATCTCATTTTTGAGACGTTTGTACTCCTTTTTGCCTGCTTCATTTACTGCATTTTTATATTTTCTCCTTTGATCAATTAAGTTCAATATTTCTTTTGTTACCCAAGGATTTCTACTAGTCCTCGTCTTTTGACCTACTTGATTGTCTGCTGCCTTTACTACTTCATCCCTCATAGGTACCCATTCTTCTTCTACTGTATTTCTCTCCCCCATTCCTGTCAATTGTTCCCTTATGCTCTCCTTGAAACTCTGTACAACCTCTGGTTTAGTCAGTTTATCCAGGTCCCATCTCCTTAAATTCCAACCTTTTTGCAGTTTCTTCAGTTTTTATCTACAGTTCACAACCAATAGATTGTGGTCAGAGTCCACATCTGCCCCTGGAAATGTCTTACAATTTAAAACCTGATTCCTAAATCTCTGTCTTACCATTATATAATCTATCTGAAACCTGTCAGTATCTCCAGGCTTCTTCCATGTATACAACCTTCCATTATGATTCTTGAACCAAGTATTAGCTATCATTAAGTTGTGCTCTCTGCAAAATTCTACCAGACGGCTTCCTCTTTCATTTCTTCTCCGCAACCCATATTCACCTACTACGTTTCCTTCTCTTCCTTTTCCTGCTACCGAATTCCAGTCACCCATGATTATTAAATTTTCGTCTCCCTTCACTATCTGAATAATTTCTTTTATATCATCATACATTTCGTCATCTGCAGAGCTAGTTGGCATATAACCTTGTACTACTGTGGTAGGCGTGGGCTTCGTGTCTATCTTGACCACAATAATGCGTTCACTATGTTGTTTGTAGTAGCTTACCCGCACTCCTACGTTTTATTCACTATTAAACCTACTCCTGCATTACCCGTATTTTATTTTGTATTTATAACCCTGTATTCGCCTGACCACCGAACGTCACTCATTCCCACTATATCTAGCTTTAACCTATCCATTTCCCTTTTTAAATTTTCTAACCTACCTGCCTGATTAAGGGATCTGACATTCCACGCTCCGATCCGTAGAACGCCAGTTTCCTTTCTCCTGATAAAGACGTCCTCCTGAGTAGTCCCCGCCCGGAGATCCGAATGAGGGACTATTTTACCTCCGGAATATTTTACCCAAGAGGACGCCATCATCATTTAACCATACAGTAAAGATGCATGCCCTCGGGAAAAATTATGGCTGTAGTTTCCCCTTGCTTTCAGCCGTTCACAGTACCAGCACAGCGAGGCCAATTTGGTTAGTGTTACAAGGCCAGATCAGTCAATCATCGAGACTGTTGCCCCTGCAACTACTGAAAAGGCTGCTGCCCCTCTTCTGGAACCACACGTTTGTCTGGCCTCTCAACAGATACCCCTCCGTTGTGGTTGCACCTACAGTATGGTTATCTGTATCGCTGAGGCACGCAAGCCTCCCCACCAACGGCAAGGTCCATTGTTCTTGGGGGGGGGGGGGGGGGTACAGAGATGTGTAAACAGGCAAAATACGGCGCTGCGGTCGGCAATGCCTATATAAGAAAACAAGTGTCTGGTGCAGTTGTTAGGTCGGTTACTGCTGCTACAGTGGCATGTTACCAAGGTGTAAGTGACTTTGAACGTGGTGTTGTAGTTGGCGCACGAGCGATGGGACACATCATCTCCAAGGTAATGTGTGTTCCCTGAATATCAGGGATACGGTAAAACATCAAACCTCCGACATCGCTGCGGCCGGGAAAAGATCCTGCAAGAACTGTGCAACGTCCCCTTAGAAAAATAATAAATGACTGTGCTGATAAACCTCGTACGTTATTTGCTTTTCAAACAGATGAGCAAAACTGAACGTACTCAGACATTTCTCTCTTTACTTATTCCGATCATCACTAAACTGACACAATATTTTTAGCGCAACGCAATCTGACTTTAAATAATCCATACAAAAGAATGGTCCTGACTAACAATAACCTTTACTTTTCATAAATCACTTACCTCATAAAAATCTTCGTTACTCGAACTACTGCAATACAGCGAGCGCCAATACTGCTGATAGGCATACTTAGCAAATGAAAGATTTTGATAGAGAACAAACAATGTATTTGCCTTAATAGTGTTCAAAAGTCATAATATATGTATCAGTTCATGACACCCAGTCTTTCAAATTTACTCTTTCTGATAGACACACGTCCAGATCATCCGCTCTCAAAACCCCGCTATCTCTCTCTCTCCCCACATCCACCATTGCTGGCGGCTCACCTCCAACTGCGCAACGCTACGCGTTGTTCACATCCAACTGTCCAACACTACAATAGCAAATATTCCAACAATGCCAACCAGCCGCAGACTGCACTCAGCACAGTCAGTGATTTTCATACAGAGCACTACGTGACGATAGCAACATAAAAACCTAAACAGCCTACTTACAACGGGACCAACGACGACTGAAGAAACTCGTTAAACGTGACAGAAGTGCAACCCTTCCGGTAACTGTTGCAGATTTCAGTGCTGGGTCATCAACAAGTGTCAACGTGCAAGCCACTCAATGAAACATCATCGATATGGGCTTTCGGAGCCGAGGGCCCTCTTGTACCGTTGACGACTGCACAACATAAGGCTTTACACCTCGCCTGGGCCCGTCATCACCGACATTAGACTGTTGATGACTGGAAACCTGTTGCCTGGTCGGACAAGTCTCGTTTCAAATTGTATCGAGCGGATGGACATGTACGAGTATGGTTACAGCCTACGAATCCACGGACCCTGCATGTCAGCAGGGTACTGTTCAAGTTGGTGGAGGCACTTTACTGTTGTGGGCGTGTGCAGCTGGAATGATATAGGATCCCTGATACGTCTAGATACGACTCTGACATGTACATAAGCATCCTGTCTGATCGCTTGCATCCATTCATGTCCTTTGTGCATTCCGTCTGGCTAGAGCGGTTCCAGCAGGACAGTGCGACACCCCACATGTCCAGAATGGTGACAGATTTTCTCCAGGAACACTCTTCTGAATTTAAACACGTCCGCTGGCTCCACAGACATGAACAATCTTGAGCATGTCTGGGGTGCCTTGCAACGTGGTGTTCGGAAGAGATCTTATTTTTCAGCACTACTTCACACATTAGTCGAATCAATGCCATGTCGTGTTGCGGCACTTCTGCGTGCTTGGGGGGGGGGGGGGGGTGGGGGGCGCTTCACGATATTAGGCAGGTGTACAAGTTTTTTTGATTCTTCATTGTGCAAGGCAACAATGGTTATATCTCGCGATAATTCCACAACATGAGAATTCCACAATGCGCACTGAACTGGTACAGCAATGCGTATCTGAGTGCCAACATAATATAGAGCTCTAGTACTGGAGGTCACGGTAAGTACTGACATGAAACACGCGTTGGAACGCTTTGTAAAATTATTCTACATAAGAAGAAATAAAAGAAAAATGAAACAAGATCGACTAATGTACTTCAGAATGGCACCATAGTGCATAAGCACAACGTTGTCAACAACGAGGAAGGCGTTCAATGCCACCGGCATTGCCACAATGTGTGCCACCTGTATACATTATATGTTTAACTATATATTGTATTAAAATATGTAGCGTATGTCTATCTGAATGTTCATTAGAGTATGATTTTATGTAAATCCGTCACGAAAGTTTCGAGAATTTGGTAATAATGTTTCTTCTTATGTATCACATATTTACTTACATATAACATGTATTACAAGTAGGTATATAAAAGTGCACGTTTATGTAAAACCATCGATCTGTCAAAATTTCAAATCAATCGACCAACGACTTTCCGATTTCTGAGAACACAAACATATGAATGCTAAATTTTTATATATGGAAACATGTGCGGAAAAACGGGCTAACCTTCAAATGTAAAAACTTAGATACACGTGTTGCCATCTGTTGCTGGGTAAGTTCCCGTACCCAGCAACAACTGGCAGCACTCATGTCTAAGTTCTTACATTTGCTGGTTAGCCCGATTTTTTGCCCGTATCTTCATATAAAGATTCAGGCTGCTTTTACGATATTTTTAATTTTTCAGGGACCGAGATTTATGATCAATGAAATTCTGTATATTTTTAAAACTGGTTACATAGCATGTGAACGGTTAATCAATACTTTGTCAGTAGTGCAGCTACCTGTACCTCGAAGTGGAAGACTTACACTCCTGGAAATGGAAAAAAGAACACATTGACACCGGTGTGTCAGACCCACCATACTTGCTCCGGACACTGCGAGAGGGCTCTACAAGCAATGATCACACCCACGGCACAGCGGAAACACCAGGAACCGCGGTGTTGGCCGTCGAATGGCGCTAGCTGCGCAGCATTTGTGCACCGCCACCGTCAGTGTCAGCCAGTTCGCCGTGGCATACGGAGCTCCATCGCAGTCTTTAACACTGGTAGCATGCCGCGACAGCGTGGACGTGAACCGTATGTGCAAGTTGACGGACTTTGAGCGAGGGCGTATAGTGGGCATGCGGGAGGCCGGGTGGACGTACCGCCGAATTGCTCAACACGTGGGGCGTGAGGTCTCCACAGTACATCGATGTTGTCGCCAGTGGTCGGCGGAAGGTGCACGTGCCCGTCGACCTGGGACCGGACCGCAGCGACGCACGGATGCACGCCAAGACCGTAGGATCCTACGCAGTGCCGTAGGGGACCGCACCGCCACTTCCCAGCAAATTAGGGACACTGTTGCTCCTGGGGTATCGGCGAGGACCATTCGCAACCGTCTCCATGAAGCTGGGCTACGGTCCCGCACACCGTTAGGCCGTCTTCCGCTCACGCCCCAACATCGTGCAGCCCGCCTCCAGTGGTGTCGCGACAGTCGTGAATGGAGGGACGAATGGAGACGTGTCGTCTTCAGCGATGAGAGTCGCTTCTGCCTTGGTGCCAATGATGGTCGTATGCGTGTTTGGCGCCGTGCAGGTGAGCGCCACAGTCAGGACTGCATACGACCGAGGCACACAGGGCCAACACCCCGGCATCATGGTGTGGGGAGCGATCTCCTACACTGGCCGTACACCACTGGTGATCGTCGAGGGGACACTGAATAGTGCACGGTACATCCAAACCGTCATCGAACCCATCGTTCTACCATTCCTAGACCGGCAAGGGAACTTGCTGTTCCAACAGGAAAATGCACGTCCGCATGTATCCCGTGCCACCCAACGTGCTCTAGAAGGTGTAAGTCAACTACCCTGGCCGGCAAGATCTCCGGATCTGTCCCCCATTGAGCATGTTTGGGACTGGATGAAGCGTCGTCTCACGCGGTCTGCACGTCCAGCACGAACGCTGGTCCAACTGAGGCGCCAGGTGGAAATGGCATGGCAAGCCGTTCCACAGGACTACATCCAGCATCTCTACGATCGTCTCCATGGGAGAATAGCAGCCTGCATTGCTGCGAAAGGTGGATATACACTGTACTAGTGCCGACATTGTGCATGCTCTGTTGCCTGTGTCTATGTGCCTGTGGTGTTGTCAGTGTGATCATGTGATGTATCTGACCCCAGGAATGAGTCAATAAAGTTTCCCCTTCCTGGGACAAAGAATTCACGGTGTTCTTATTTCAATTTCCAGGAGTGTATTTTACCACCAAACACGTGACATTTGCAAAGAAACCTGGTTTTCTTAATGTCTGAGCAATTTTCCATGTCTCGAAACTGGAAATTTGTGTTACCTTCCAACATCTTCTAATTCAAAATGTTTTGAACTTGTAAACTGGTTCTTGATCATTTTTCCTCATTTGATATCACTTACTGATTGTGGGCATGCAGCAAATTAATAACTGAAACAGATAGACTATTAAACACAGTACTGACAAGATTTGCTCCAGTGATTAACTTTTAAATTTGAATCGAATTTTTGTTCGTAGGTATATGACTACATTATAGATGTTATTGCCTGTTAACAACTTTTACGGCAACTGCTTAATACTTTATATTATTTTGGCTCCACCGTGGAACACATTTATCATTGAGCATTATGCTGTTTGTGCAGTTGGTAAGTAGAGTCATATGCTCGATCAGTTGATGTCGTTGAATTGTCTGGTAATGAGCAATGCCGTATGACAATAGTTTGGTTGTAGCTGCTTAGTAATTGCATTACTTTGATAATATCCCGAAAGATCGTTGGTACTGAGTACAGCGCCGTACGAGGCCAGCACCGAACACGAGGCAGTTGGTGTTACGGTAAAAGACAGTTAACGAGAAGTTCCGGTGCACTGTGGAGAGTTTTTCATTACCAAATGGTCCGGAGACAGCATACGGATGACATTACATGGGGTAAATCATCGGGAAAATGGAACAACGACGAAGTGTGACGACCTTGGCTTCTAGTTTGGTAGTACTTGTGGCCTTGTTTCACGTGGGTGTATGACTGCATGTGGTGGAGCACTGTGAATTATAGCGGCAGATGACCGCTACGTGGTGGAACAGGCAAGAGGGAACCTATGTCAAGCAGCGGGTGCAGTTGCAACCACATTTAGCAGCACTGCAAAGCACGCAATCTCAAGCTCCATAGAGGCAGGGCGGTTGCTTTAGAACGGTCTGTTTGTGAGACGGCCCGTACTGTGTGTTCCGTTGACACCCCGCACATCGACGGCGACATTCGTGATTATTCCAAGAGAATAGGGACTGAACACACAGCTGGGCCGCTTACTCTTCTGAGATGAGAGCGTACCCTGCCATCGTAGTGGTCCAGGTATTAGGGGATCTGGAGGTATAAATTTACTTGGGCTCACTGACTACCCATATATTTGAATACAGTACACTCACCGGTGAACGTTACTGTGACGCTGTATTTCTTCCCCGTATGCCTCTTTTTAAGGGTGCATTAAGCCGCGTACACACCGGCCACCAAGTGCAAAACCATTGGAAGAGGTTCGGTGCAGCGCGGCAAGTCAGTTGTAAAAGTCAAACCGCGCCGCTGTGCTCAACAACGAACAAGACCTATGACGTCGGTAGACCGAAAGAAGTCGTTCGTTCATGCGAGTTTTGTTTCGTCGGCGGCTCTCGCTTTCCATTTTTATTGATGCCCGGTCATACACACAGGAGCACTATAGCGCTCCTACGAACATTTTGATGTATTCTTCCCAGTTTTTCTCTGGGTCTGTGCCGTTCTAAGTTGCTCTGCACCGCGCGTTTGTGCACGATGCGACGCTCCGTTGCGTGGCGAATCCGTTACGGAGCGCGTCCTTTGCGGACGTAGCTTTAGGCTCCGACTTCATTTTTATGGATGAGAAAGTCCCACCACGTCCAAACGGGCTGGTAGAGAAGTCTTGGAACGAAGGGGTATTCGGCGAATACACTTGCCTCTCAAGCCCACCGACTTAAAACACATGGAGCACGGGTGGGATGCATTGGGGAGACGTATTGCAGGACGCGGACGTGCACCAACGACCGTGCAGTAATTGCCAACCGTGTGCGCCCTACCACAACAAGTCATTACCAACCGACTGGCACTACTTTCCGTGCTAACCACACACTGTATTACGAACCACGTACCGCCCTGTGTAATATCCAGGAAACCATCATTAATCGTGGCGACTTCAGTGTAATTATTGTCTTTTATTAAAAGTGTCAATTCTGTTCACCTCAGTGCTTATTTCTTTAAGTTACTTCCTGTACAATACTGTAGCAGTTCCTTCTACGTGTGGTCCAAGTTTCACCGAGCTATGTTACTTGGCAGTGACACTTCGTGCGAACGTTACTTTTGCCGTTTAGTTTTGCACACCAGTGTACCTATAGATGATGTAATGGATTGCTTCGGACGCTCCGTGAACATGTTCGCAAATGTTATTGGTTTTTGCACTAAGTTTTCAAGGCTAGAAGACTGTACTGATGTTGAGAAAGAGTTGCAGACAATCGATGTGTGATGCAGGGAATATCGGTTGACACTGAGTCACATAAATGTATCGTATTGCTCGTAAATACCGGAGAGATCCATTGCTATTCGACTGTACACTGGGTGACAAACCTGCTAAATAGTAACAACTATAAGATAGGAGTAAACGTGCAGAGCAATCTTCAGGGGAACGACCACATAAAACTGATTGTAAGGAAACCAAATGCCGAGCTGACTTTCATTGGAAATTGAAAAAGCGTTTTACCAGGGGCTAGGTAAGGACCCGCGAAAGGGATGTAGTGTGGAAGGAGAACCCAAGGGTAACACAACAACATCATTCGTTGTTAAAAGTTTTTAACAGCACATTTATTTAGCAATTGGCAGGCTTAATTGATGGTAACCTGTCTATCGGATTCGGGACATCATGCTCGAGCCGGCCGATGTGGCCGTGCGGTTAAAGGCGCGTCAGTCTGGAACCGCGTGACCGCTCCGGTCGCAGGTTCGAGTCCTGCCTCGGGCGTGGATGTGTGTGATGTCCTTAGGTTAGTTAGGTTTAATTAGTTCTGGGTTCTGGGTGACTGGTGGCCTCGGAGGTTACGTCGCATGGTGCTCAGAGCCATTTGAACCATCATGCTCGGCTGCCCACTCTTTGCTGCTCAGAGGAGAAGGCTATGTGCTACGCCTGGTTTCGCTCTCTCCCTTCCCTTCACCCATAACAACACAAACCGAACGTTACACTGTACAAGTACTCGTCACACTGATTCACATGACAAATGGCTCAAATGGCTCTGAGCGCTATGGCACTTAACATCCGAGGTCGTCGGTCCCCTGGAGCTTGGAACTACTTAAACCTAAGGACAGCACACACATCCGTGCCCGAGGCGGGACTCGAGCCTGCGACCGTAGCGGCAGCGCGCTTCCGGACTGAAGCGCCCAGAAAAGCTGGGCCACAGCGGCCGGCTCATTCACATGACACAGGTACACACTTGCCTCTGTAAGAAGTCGGGGAAGACATTGGTAAACCACCTCCACTAGAACGGTGATGCAGGATTCCTTAATCTCCTCTCCTACACTCTCTCCCTCAATATGGAACCAATTTCACTTTTCTTGTTTAACATCGCAAAGGCTAAATCTCTAGACATATAAGGAAACGTTCTGACTGCCTGTGTTACCATCGCCCGGGGCAAACCGCTCAGGACAGACATTTGAAATTTGCAGAGGATGTTGCTCTCACAGTATTGGCACCGTTTAGTATGGGATATTTTTTTTTTCTTTTTTTAGAAATTCCATCCCTAAGGGGGTAAAATGGGGGATGAAGTGTTTTTTTTGAAAAGTTGTCGCTCTTAAGGCAGCTTTGAAGCTAGAATTCCGAAAGTGGTATTTGACTTCTCGGTTAGTAATTTTAAAAAAATACCTACATGAGTGTTTTTCGGAATTCAGCAACTAAGGAGGTGCAACGGGACATGAAGTGTTTTATGGAAATCTTTCTGAGCCGTGCTCCGGCGCTTCGTTACAGGATCATTTAGTAATCGCGAAAGCGTTACGGAGATGATAGATAAACTCCAGTGGAAGACTCTGCAGGATAGACGCTCAGTAGCTCGGTACGGGCTTTTGTCAAAGTTTCGAGAACATACCTTCACCGAAGAGTCAAGCAGTATATTGCTCCGTCCTACGTATATCTCGCGAAGAGACCATGAGGATAAAATCAGAGAGGTTAGAGCCCACACTGAGGCATACCGACAATCCTTCTTTCCACGAACGAGACTGGAATAGAAGGGAGAACCGATAGAGGTACTCAAGGTACCCTCCGCCACACACCGTCAGGTGGCTTGCGGAGTATGGATGTAGATGTAGATGTAGACATATAGCAACCACAACTAACTGCAACTATATAAGATAATGAAACCGCGAGGAGAATTTTTTTCATTTCTCAGCGTGAAGAATGTCAGGTACATTTAAAGTAATGATCTCTTGAGAAAATGGTGAAGATAATGATATCCTTAAAGAAGGTAACAATCGCTTTAACACATCCCAAGAAATTATTCAGAATCTTGGTATTTTAAGTAAGATGTTTGCTTTACATATTTAGCAGTTATTAAGGCAACCATCATCTTGAACTACTTACAACTCCCTGAATTCGTGTCAAGACTTAAGACTAACAAATAATGACGTCAAGAAAATGACTGATTAAATTTTAATATCAAGTAAACCAATACAATAAAGAGCGTTAGTCACTTCACTTCAGACACAATCTTTTCTCACGACACACAACTGGCTAAATTCGTAAAGCGAACATCCAGTAACTGGGTAGAAGTAATTTTTAAAGAATTTCGCGCATTCGCATTGAATGTAATAAAATACTGCTAGCCATACACTTGAATACAGATGAGTTGTCGAGTAACCAGTAAATTAAGAGAGTCACTTTAATTCAAAAGATGGCTCCGAGCACTTTCGGACTCAACATCTGAGATCATCAGTCCCCTAGACTTAGAACTACTTAAACCTAACTAACTTAAGTCATCACACACATCTATGCCCGAGGCAGGATTCGAACCTGCGACCGTAGGATGAGTTTTATGAGCAAGTTGATGGTGTGGCCATGGGTAACCCATTGAGTCCTACAATCGCCAAGTATTATAAGGAAAAATTCAAACATTCAGCTCTGGAAGAAGAGAATAATAAACCATGTTATGGTATCGATACATGGATGATACATTTGTGGTTTGGTCACAAGGCAAAACATTTTTAGAGGAATTCTTTTGTTATTTAAATGGTATCAATCCTAAAATCCAGTTTACCATGGAAATGGAGGAAGACAATGCAATATCCCTCTTGGATGTCTTCGTTATGAGACAGACTGATGGTAGCATCATACATTATCTCTTTCGGAAGCTTACACATAGCGCCAGATACTTGCATAAGGATTCCAATCATCAGCCTACTGTGTACATAGTTCCGCGTAGTCAGCGCGTACACAACTTTCTCAATAGAGCGCGCTTCGCTAAGCACAACAACGCAGGCGCAGCGCTCGTCCATCTCCGCACTACGAGATGGCGCTGTCTTAGAGACGGACCAAATTCTGCTTCCGCCGATCTGCGTATTAATATGTAACGCAGCCAATGAGATTGCTGATAACGTAGAACTTTTTCTCCTCACGGATCACACTCGCGCAGTGATACCTGAACGTGCGAGGTATTATAACGAGTGTACAGACCTCCGATTTGTCAGTCTGCATTAGTCTGCTTTTGTCTGTACCAGTCTGTATTAGTCTATAGTCAAGTTTCAGTTTGCGCCTAATAATATTATCACATTCCTGTACATAGCCATGAAGATAAATGTATAGACACTTTGTCAAGTATCAGATATATGTGAGAATAAGATTAACGTACCAAGACCAAAGGAACTTCATATTGTCAATTGTAAACAGCATCCAGAATCAAGTTACGTAATGTCTATTCTTTTTATTATTTTAATAAATATGTGTGAAAATTAATCAATTTCTGTTTAAAGTTAGTCACCGTCAATCTGCTACTCTAAGCGTGCAAGTGGCATTTCTATCGTCTGACCTAACGGCAGAAGATAAACACGCCACGATAAGACCACGAGACATATTGCTGACACTCGCCTACTTCGCTAGAGCGATAAGTCAAATAATCTGATGATGTGTGTACCGAAGCTCTTTCAGTACGCACACCACACAAGCACAACAGAAAAGAGGTGTAATTAAATGTCTAGTGAACAGAGCTAGAAGGATTTGTGGACCGGAATACTTGGACGCCGAGTTCAAACATCTAAAGCAGGCTTTTGAGAAGAATGGGTACTCTAGTAATGAAATAAATAGAACTTTGCGACCGAATAAGAGGAGGCCTAAGGTCAACGATAGGACACAGCAATGTAAGATCACGGTATCTCTACACCTCATCAAAAAAGTAACGGATCAAATCGGCAAGATTTTAAGGAAACACAATGTTCGACTGATTTTCAGACCAACTAAGAAAATAGGCCAAGCACTTCGTTCCGTTAAGGATTAACGTCCCCCTCTGTCTGCAAGTGGTGTATACAAGATTCCGTGTACATGTCGTATGGTCTACATTGGAACTACAAAGATAATAGTGAATACACGGTTGAAGGAAAATAAAAGTCTTTGCCGACTAGGGAGAACAGACAAGTCAGCTGTGGCGGAACATGCTCTGCAGTCGGGTGGTAGTGAGATTTTTGGAAACTGTACTTTTATGTACTATGACGAACTATTAACTACAGCTGTATAGAGAAGCCATCGAAATATATAAACATGGGGATAATTTTAACAGAAAAGAAGAAGCAATGAAACTCAGCGATATATGGACAATGGTGCTGCAGAATCGATGAGAAGTTTTTGTCTTTGACGTCAAAGATCCATAGTTATATTTTATCCTTGACAAGGTTTATCTCTGCTATCATGTGAAATCCAGACCACGCCCACTTTTCACGGTATTTAGGCCGTTCGTCGATGTCCGACTCGTTAGTCGGCAAGACTCAGCACCACCAGTAGCACCTCCGAAGATGTCCAACGTAGCTTTGGACGAAACATCTGGGATATAAGAGTTCCATGGACCATAGCCATACAACCCGGAAGAATGCTCTGCAGCTGTGACACAGATTATTCTCCAACTATAAGGAGGGCAGTTAACTGCACTTAGTCAACAAACGCAGCGATAGTTTGCTATACTTATAACATCGAGTAGGATTCGTCTCTGAACTGTTTGTTGCGCTGATTATGATTTGGAAATCTTCAATGAAGTTCGAAATTGATACTGGTGCAATGTGAATTATTACCAGAATATAGTAATTCGTCGAGTGAGTGTGGACTTTGATTTAACGTTAATGTTCCCGACTCCTCTGTATTATATGTAGAGAATTAGAATGTTTTATTTCAATGTTAGCGAGCCGAACTGTGGACTTGTAGACTGAAGATTATAGGGAGCACATTTTCCTACACTTTGTTGTCTGGAAAAATCACTATTAGACTCTTGTAAAAATCAGTGGTATTTAAAGATTACACAAGCTTTCAAACATTGCGCAAAATTAATTAAAACAAACGAATGAAATTTTTACCCATACGCCGCAACCAAATTGCTTGGGAAATGACTATGGCGGAAGCTGTAGGACCAGGGATTTGAGATCGTGTCTGCCGGAAGATGATACAGAGGTACCGTATCTGTATGGGGCCTCGGTAGTTCACATCGAGCCTTACCTGTAAGTAGGCTCGGACGCCAAGCAGCTGTTCTCAGTGAACAACGTGTGTTGTGGCATTTTGCTTTCAGTGGCAAAACCATAGGTTTCCGGACATGAGTTCCTATGCTAAACTTGGACACCCCTACAAGTCCTCAAATCGTTACATCCTGAATAACAGTCAACCGAGCAACAGCGATAGCATTCCTAGATTTGGAAAATAATAAAGCACAAAATGGGATACGTTCGGATAGTATTATTGGTGAGGATGAATATCATCCACCTTCCTCCCCTCTGACATACTAAGAGCGCTATTCTGTCGCATTATCAGCGGATAGTAAAACTGTTGTCAGCTGCTAATAGCTATGTCACGATGGTTGTCTTCACGCTTCTTTCGGCTGGACCGCAGATCTGCCCTTCAAAGAAATTCAAAAGTAAACAAAACATTTCAATCTGTAAACACTGCGATATTAGAACTTTGAAGAGTTCAAAATCGCTGTATTAACTCTTCAAAGGAAATACTAATTACTTTTGACCAGAGCTGTCACGTACTTCAGAAAATGAGTACGATCGATTGCTTTTTATAACGACTTGGAAAGCTCTCTGCTTTTGTCATTTCGGGAAAAGTCAGAACAATATTTTTCGTTAAACTGCAGTAACCAACTAGCTCGCCGGCTGGTGTGGCCGTGCGGTTCTAGGCGCTTCAGTCTGGTACCGCGTGACCGCTACGGTCGCAGGTTCGAATCCTGCCTCGGGCATGGATGTGTGGGATGTCCTTAGGTTAGTTAGGTTTAAGTAGTTCTAAGTTGTAGGGGACTGATGACCATAAATGTTAAGTCTCATAGTGCTCAGAGCCATTTGAACCATTTTTGAACCAACTAACTAGCTCGATTTCTAAATCTGCTGTTCTTAGATAGCTTTGTCACAATTTTCATTTTTTTCTGTTCTAGTAAGTGTTTAGATCTCCCTAAATTTTTCTACTTTTTCTTTAGAATATATGGTCTCGATTTTCTAATCGGTTGTTAGCTTTGAAGGTTGAAGAATTGATGTGGACTGCGTCTCCCTTTCATTTTTATCATTTGGCAGCTCACAAAGCCATTTATTGAAAAAAGGAGTAAACTGATAAAATTGAAGCTTTAATATAGGGAAGATGGTAACATCTCCGATAAGCAGTGTCAGGTCTAATTTAATTGGCGATATGAAACAAACAGATCATTACGTCACACACCAAAATAACGGAAGTTAAAAAAAAGATGTGCACCTTGCAGAACTTGTTACTAGGACGTTCCATTTAATTCCTTTTCAAATGGTTTTACAGTAGAAGATTGGGTTCTAGATACAGCTGCATCTATATACATTCACCGAAAGCCACCGTACGATGCCACAACTAGTCATATCCTTTCCTGTTCCACTCGCAGACACAGTAAGGGAAAACTAGCTATCAAAATGCCCCCGTAGGGGGCTCATTTCTCGTATCTTATCTTCGATGTCCCTAAGTGAAATGTATGTTGCCAGCAGTAGGATCGTTCTGCACTCAGCTTCACATGCTGGTTCTCCAAACTTACTCAGTATTTTTCTTCGAAATGAATGTCTCCTGGCCGCCAGGGATATCCACTTGAGCTCAAGATGCATATCCATAACACTTTCATGTTGCTAGAACCTACCGGCAACAAATCCAACAGCTCTCTTCTGAACTACTTCGATGTCTTCATTCCATCCGACCAGGTGCTGAACCCAAACATTCGAGCACAACTGAAGAATAGGTCGCTCCGTCGTCCTGTATGCAGTATCGTTTACAGTGTCCTGCAGTATAAACTCCCAATAAATAGAAGTCGACTATTCCCCTTCCCTACCACGATCCTCATATGCTCGTTCCATTTCATATCGCTTCGTAACGTTACAAAAGTGGTTCAAATGGCTCTGAGCACTATGAGACTTAACATCTGACGTCATCAGTTCCCTAGACTTAGAACTACGTAAACCTAACTAACCTATGGACATCACACACATCCATGACCAAGGCAGGATTCGAACCTGCGGCCCTAGCAGTAGCGCGGTTCCGGACTGAAGAGCATAGAACCGCGCTTCCACTGCGACCGGGCAACGTTACACTCAGATATGTTAGCGACTTGACTATATCAAACATGACACTGTTAATAAATGACGCTTACCTGACATTTCCCCAGTAGGAACGGAAGTAAAATAATGATAAATACGGTCAGACTAAATTACAACTCGATTATCAACTTGTCTACAGCTGATAATAAGCTATGCGTTAACGCCGTGTCTAATGGAACCCAAGCCACAAAAACGTCATCATGAAGCTAGCGTGCATATTGTCTTCATAATATGTGCTGGTGATATTACGCAAAAGTTTGACATTTGGGGCACACCCAATTGTTCTAGTTCATTCCGGCAAAGCGTTTCATATACGCATAACTTCGGTCTCTCATTTGTTCCAGTCGCCATACGTAATCAGCTGTTATTGGACTACACGATATTCGTGTTAACTAAAACCTTCAGTCTCGTTTATGACTGATAATGGACTTCTATTAACGACCTCTTGCAGCTTTTGCTACAGTTGTACTTTATCACGTTTAACATCTCTGTCATTGCTGCCGGTTAGTCCAGCTAAGCTTTCAGAGGGCCAGGCTATGTAATTTTGTTATTAGCGCTAATGTACCACTGTAGTGAGGACAACGGGGTCGCCCCGCTGCTGGAAAGGCAGGTCGCCTAACGGCTCGCGACGCACGTAATTCGCGCTTTATCGAATCAACGAGACTAATAAAATTTGGTTGCCGCTCAGTCCCAAAATGAAGGTTGAGTCGCTGAGTTCGGAAATGATGACACGTCTGTTGTGTCTGCACTCAACGATAATCACACGTACTCTGTAGTGCAGCACTGTCGTTGCGAGTTACGAGTGTTAACTCATACAGTTTGTCGAGCTGTTCAGTACTATGAGGATACGTCTCTTGTAGAAAAGTTTTCAGTTTATGCTTTCGTTAAATTTGCGTAACGTGGACGGTAGCGTAATATTTTTCACAATGTGAAGAGTAATGGAGGATGATTATCACGAAACAGATGTAAAGATGTTTTCGGTAAGCAAGCATTTAGACATTACTGCAATAATGTACCTCTAGTACCATTTAAAAATAACACTACGTCGTTTTCAGTCGCGATTTTCTGTTATATGCCGTATGCAAGCCCGTGACATTTCTGGATACGAGTGGGCTTATACAGGGTGAACTAGAAGTCCACCGACGAACTTTAAGATGGTAATATGGACCAATACCAGAAAATAAGGTTGGTAAACATGGTTTGTGAAATGTATACGTTAATAGCTACAAGCAGTTGTTCAGTAGAAGAACGAGATGGGGAGATGAACAAATGGTCATAATTCCCATGTTGCACATTAGTGACCATGTCGGATGCACTGTGTTTTTGTCCATACAAAGAGCTTTCAATAGAAGAGCTATGTCGCACAGCAGTGAAGATGAAGCTCTTAAGGCAAGCATTTTTACAGCCAGTGTTTCAGTGTTTACTAGACTTTTTTCCTTCATTTGGTCCACACTACATCCCCTGAAAGTTAGTCGGTGGGGTACTGGTTCACAATGTAAAAGTCCTTCCATTTACTAAAATCAGAAGAAATTGAAGGGAATGGCTTCAAGAAATTAGTGTTTAGTCTTGGGTTGGTGTTCTCGAGCTATACTGCTCTAGGCTTGAGCTACAGCTCGTTGTTCAGCTCGATGAATAACGAATCTTGGGGTCTGTGAATGCAATGTAGATAAGCAGACAACTTTCTACCTTGTGGAAACAGTTTAGGACAGAATCAGTTTTTTGTTAACCTGAAGATAAATCTATCCTCAGTGAAAGGAAAGCAACTGCAGGACTCATTGGTGGGAAACCGCGGCAGGTTGAAAACCCAGTAACAGCAGCTGGAAAAGAGTGGTAAGTATTTCTGCTTCGTTTTATCAGAATGTATGGAAAAAAAATTGCTCTTAAAATTAACCGACTTATTTTCGCAACACAGACGATCACTAAGAACACGTGCAGCAAAACTACAACAAAAAGAAGAGAGTATAAGGCTTAGAAACATGCCAAAGCTAAGAGATTGTAGACAGAAGCTACAGGAGCTGTGTTGGAGCTTGAGAATTATATCAGAAGAAGTTATAAGCTAATTGGAAGTGGATTCCGGATATACATGGATTATTAGAGAACTGTGGGAGGCAATATCGTGGACGAGATGAAGGGTAAGAACAAATGTGTGGTGATGTATGGAAAGACAGGTCTGAGGTGGGGATGAGTGATAATTAGAGAATTAAGTACTCAAAGGAAGAGAGGAAACACAGCTGCCAAAGGAGTGGGGACTCAGCAAGCGTTAGTATTAGATGGTGAACAACACAAGATGAATACAAATGGAAGAATGAGACACCATCAACAAACACTTAAGAGATTTACTCCACACGTGGTCGCCAGTGGATGGGTTCAAATGGCTCTGAGCACTATGGGACTTAACTTCCGAGGTCATCAGTCCCCTAGAACTTAGAACTACTTAAATCTAACTAAGTACATCACACACATCCATGCCCGAGGCAGGATTCGAACCTGCGACCGTAGCAGTAGCGCGGTTCCCGACTGAAGAGCATAGAACCGCTCGGCCACTACGGCCGGCTCACCAGTGGAGAACACACTACACTGAGGGTTTTATAAAAAGTGCGGGAGAGAACATCAATCCATGAAGAGACTTTCAGCGGTTCTGTAGAAATTGAGAAAAAAAAAATGCGGAGACACTGTGAGAGAGGGATGCTCGACCATAGATGCAGGCTCTAATCATGCCTGCAGGCTGCGGTATTGTATTTAACTACGAACAGACCGGTGTAATGTCCTTAGTACGGTGAAAATGTCATTCGTGGCCAGAACAGTATTGTGTTCAGTTGGGAGTGCATTCTGTCGGAATTAAGTGAATTGATCATGGGCAGATTGATACAATCAGTTTTGAAGGGACGTTGCTCCCAAATCCTAAGATTTCAGGAACTAAGGAAAATGTTCTGCGAGTGAGTATGTGGAATCTAACAAAATGGGGTTACCAATGTTTAAAGAATAGATTAGAATTGATATTTCGCCACTACTGCAGTTGCTAAGTTTTTCAGTCTCATTAAAAAAAAGTACAAAATCTTGGCGTAAGGTCCTTTTCTTGCGGAACAAATTATTTGTATGGTCAAATTACGTTCTTAATAGTGTTTTAAGGTGTTACTTTTTTTACCAATACAATTTACACAGTATTGTAAGTCACGGCACATGCGAAATGGTTTCCAGATCATCATCATCACCAGCACTGTTATACACAGGCCACCTGATCAAACTTTCACAGAAATACCTATATTCATAGGAAATATAATCAAGTAAAGTTTGTAAGACCTGCGTTTTTTTTATATTGATAGCCAATGGTCCTGCGAAAAGCTTACCAAAATTAAAAACCATAGACTCTTGCGGAAATAAAAGCTACTTGGTACTTTCACTTCGTCCCAACTCAGTATTTGACGCCATCTCAAAACACTTTTCATAAATAACAACATTTGCACTATAAAAAGCGAAACGTAATGCACAGTGAATTTTTTATTTTTTATTTATTTATTTATTTATTTATTTTGTGTCGTCAGTGTTTTGACTGGTTTGATGCGGCCCACCACGAATTCCTCGCCTCCTTTTCATATCAGAGTTGCACTTGCAACCTACACCTTCTGTTATTTGCTGGATGTAGTTCACTCTCTGTCTTACTCTACAGCTTTTGCACTCCACAGCTCCCTCTAGTACAATGAAAGTGATTTCCTGATGTCTTAACAGATGCCTCACCTTCCTGTCCCTTGTCAGTGTTTTCCACATATTACTTTCCCCTCCGATTCCGCTCAGAATGTCCTCATTCCTTACCTTATCAGTCTGCTTGATTTTCAACATTCGTCTGTAGCACCACATCTCAAATACTTCACATCTCTCGTGTTCCGGTTTTCCCAAAGTGCACGTTTCACTACCATACAATTCTATTTTCCAAAGGTAAATTCTCAGAAATTTCTTCCTCAAATTTAGGTCAATGTTTGATGCTAGTAGTGTTATCCTGACCAGATACGCCCTCTTTACCAGTGCAAGTCTGCTTTTAATGTATTCCTTGCTCCGTCCATCATTGATTATGTTACTGCCTAGGTAGCAGAATACGTTCACTTCATCTGCTTCGTGACCATCAAGTGATGTTACGCTTCTGACTGTTCTCATTTCTGCTACTTCTCATTACTTTCGTCCTTCTTCGATTTACTGTCAAGCAATATTCTTTACTCATTAGACCGTTCACTTCATTCAGCAGATCATGTAATTCTTCTTCACTTTCATTAAGGATAGCAATGTCTTCAGCCAACCGTATCATTGTTATCTTTTCCCACTGAATTTTAATTCCAATTCTGAATCCTTCTTTTATTTCCATGATCCCTTCTTCGATGTACAGATTGAACAGTAAGGGCGAAAGACTACATCCCTGTCTTACACCCTTCTTAACCCGAGCATTTCGTTCTCGGTCGTCCACTCTTATTATTCATTCATTCTTGTACATACCGTATATTACCCGTCTCTCACTACAGCTTACCCCTATTTTTCTCAGAATTTCGAACATCTTGCACCATTTTACGTTGTCGCACACTTTTTCCAAGTCGACAGACCCTATGAGCGTGTCTTGAATTTCTTGTCTTACTTCAGTTATCAACCGCAACCTGAGAATTGCCTCTCTGGTGCCTTTAACTCTCCTAAAACCAAACCGGTCATCATCTAACACATCGTCAGTTTTCTTTTGCATTCTTCTGTATATTATTCCTGTTAGCAACTTGGATGCATGAGCTGTTAAGCTTGCTGTGCGATAATTCTCCCACTTGTCAGGTCTTGCCGTGTTCGGAATCGTGTGGATGATTTTTTTCGAGAGTCAAATGGAACGTCGCCATACTCATACATTATACACACCGACTTGAATTTTTTGTGCTACTTCCTAGAATAACGTTAAACATTCTGATGGTCTGTTGTCCATGCCTTCTGCCTTATTTCATCTCAATTTCTCCATAGCACTCTTAAATTCCGATTCTATTACTGGATCTCCCATCTCTTCTAAAAATACTCCTGTTTCTTCTTACATCAGACAAATATTCGCTCTGACAAAGGCCTTCTCTGTACTCTTTTCGGGTATCAGCTCTCTCCTCTGCATTTAGCAGCGGAATTCCCGTTGCACTTATATGTTAGCACCCTTGCCCTTAATTTCACTGAAGGTTGTTTTGACTTTATGCTGATTCAGTCCTTCCGACAATAATTTTTTTTTCTTCACATTTTTCATGCAGCCATTCAAAACGCTGTAAAATAACACCACTGGTCACAATGACGTCAATTTGCAACGGAATATTGTCGGAGGAACGGGCCAAATGTATGTAAGAAAACAGTGCGAAAATGGATCAATTGGTGGCACTGTATGTGTCAAAATACGTAAATGAAACACCTGTCATGCGCACGACCCACTGAAGTTGGTACAAACACGCCAGCTACACGGCTTTTCCTCCTCTTGCGTCTACATCTACATCTACATTTATACTCCGCAAGCCACCCAACGGTGTGTGGCGGGGGGCACTTCACGTGCCACTGTCATTACCTCCTTTTCCTGTTCCAGTCTCGTATGGTTCCCGGGAAGAATGACTGCCAGAAAGCCTCCGTGCGCGCCCGAATCTCTCTAATTTTACATTTGTGATCTCCTCGGGAGGTGTAAGTAGGGGGAAGCTATATATTCGATACCTCATCCAGAAATGCACCCTCTTGAAACCTGGACAGCAAGCTACAGTGTGATGCAGAGCACCTCTCTTGCAGAGTCTGCAACTTCAGTTTGCTAAACATCTCCGTAACGCTATCACGCTTACCAAATGACCCTGTGACGTAACGCGCAGCTCTTCTTTGGATCTTCTCTAACTCCTCTGTAAACCCGACTTGGTCTGGAACACACACCGATGAGTAATACTCAAGTATAGGTCGAACGAGTGTTCTGTAAGCCACTTCCTTTGTTGATGGACTACATTTTCCAAGGACTCTCCCAGTGAATCTCAACCTGGCATCCACCTTACCAACAATTAATTTTACATGATCATTCCACTTCAAATCGTTCTGGACGCGTACTCCCAGATATTTTTACAGAAGTAACTGCTACCAGTGTTTGTTCCGCTATCATACAATCATATAATAAAGGATCCTTATTTCTATATATTCGCAATGCATTACATTTGTCTATGTTAAGGGTCAGTTGCCACTCCCCACACCAAGTGCCTATCCGCTGCACATTTTCCTGCATTTCCCTGCAATTTATCTAATGCTGCAACTTCTCTGTATACTACAGCATCATCCGCGAAAAGCCACATGGAACTTCCGACACTATCTACTAGGTCATTTATATATATTGTGAAATGTAATGGTCCCAAAACACTCCCCTGTGGCACGCCAAAGGTTACTTTAACGTCTGTAGACGTCTCTCCATTAAGAACAACATTCTGTGTTATGTTTGCTAAAAATTCTTCAGTCCAGCCACACAGCTGGTCTGATATTCCGTAGGCTCTTACTTTCTTTATCAGGCGACAATGCGGAACTGTATCGAACGTCTTTTGGAAGTCAAGGAAAATGGCATCTACCTGGGAGTCTGTATCTAATATTTTCTAGATCTCATGAAAAAATAAAGCGAGTTGGGTCTCACACGATCGCTGTTTCCGGAATCCATGTTGATTCCTACAGAGTATATTCTGGGTTTCGAGAAATGACATGATAAGCGAGCAAAAAACATGTTCTAAAATTCTACAACATGTCAGAGATATAAGCCTACAGTTTTGCGCATCTGCTCGAAGACCCTTCTTGGAAACTGGAACTACCTGTGCTCTTTTCCAGTCATTTGGAACCTTCCGTTCCTCTAGAGACTTGCGGTACACGGCTGTTAGAAGCGTGCCAAATTCTTTCGCGTACTCTGTGTAGAATCGAATTGGTATCCCGTCAGGTCCAGTGGACTTTCCTCTGTTAAGTGATTTCAGTTGTTTTTCTATTTCCTGAACACTTATTTCGATGTCAGCCATTTTTTCATTCGTGCGAGGATTTAGAGGAGGCACTGCAGTGCGGTCTTCCTCTGTGAAACAGCTTTGGAAAAAGGTGTTTGTATTTCAGCTTTACGCGTGTAATCCTCTGTTTCAATGCCATCATCATCCCAGAGTGTCTGGATATGCTGTTTCGATCCACTTACTGATTTCACGTAAGACCAGAACTTCCTAGGATTTTCTCAAGTCGCTACACAGAATTTAACTTTCGAATTCACTGAACGCTTCGCGAATAGCCCTCCTTACGCTAACTTTGACATCGTTTAGCTTCTGTTTGTCTGAGAGGTTTTGGCTGCTTTTAAATTTGCAGTGAAGTTCTTTCTGCTTTCGCAGTAGTTTCCTAACTCTGTTGGCGGCCGAAGTGGCCGAGCGATTCTAGGCGCTACAGTCTGGAACCGCCCTGCCGCTACGGTCGCAGGTTCGAATCCTGCCTCGGGCATGAATGTGTCTGATGTCCTTAGGTTAGTTAGGTGTAAGTAGTTCTAAGTTCTAGGGGACTGATGACTTCAGCAGTTAAGTCCCATAGTGCTCAGAGCCACTTGAACCTAACTTTGTTCTTGAACCACGGTGGGTTATTCCCGGCCCTCACAGTTTTACTCAGCACGTGCCTGTCTAAAACGCATTTTACGATTGTCTTGAACTTTTTCCATAAACACTCAACATTATCAGTGTCGGAACAGAAATTTTCGTTTTGATCTGTTAGGTAGTCTGAAATCTGCCTCCTATTACTCTTGCTAAACAGATAAACCTTCCTCCCTTTTTTTATATTCCTACTTACTTCCATATTCAGGGATACTGCAACGGCCTTATGATCACTGATTCCCTGTTCTGCGCTTACAGAGTCGAAAAGTTCGGGTCTGTTTGTTATCAGTAGGTCCAAGAAGTTATCTCCACGAGTCCGTTCTCTGTTTGATTGCTCGAGGTAATTTTCGGATAGTGCACTCAGTATAATGTCACTCGATGCCCTGTCCCTACCACCCGTCCTAAACATCTGAATGTCCTAGACTATATCTGGTAAATTGAAATCTCCACCTAAGACTATAACATGCTGAAGAAATTTATATGAAATGTCTGCGGCCTTCGCCATGACTGTCTTAATGCGGGATCACGCTCTGCTTGTAAAGCTGTATTACAAGAATGATGACTGTGCACACGTCGCTCTACAAGAAGTTGCGTACACTGAAGGGTTTGAAAAAAGACGTTGATCCGATGACTGCCATGGATCTGGAGGAAATGATTCGGAAATTCGAAAAGACGCGCTCGTTTGGTCTGCAACCTGGTGGAGGGAGGAAACGAATTGATTTGACGTCAGTGGAAGCAGCGGCCACAGCAATGCAGGAGGTGACGAGTGGTGGTGTGCAAACGTGTAGTGCATGGAGAATTACCCGAACGTTGGACATACTCGTGAGCTCGGTGTGTAAAATCCTACGAAACATCCTTCTATGCTGTCCATTGAAAATAATCCATGTGCACGAGTTGCTTCCTGTTGACCTGCCAGCAAGAGATACCTTTGATTTAGAATTTCTCTCTGGCATGGAAGTGGACAGTGACTGGCCGTGGAAGATTTTGTGGACAGACGAAGGCCACTTCCATCTGACAAGATATGTCATTACACAGAATTCTCGAATATAGACAACGGAAAATCCACATCCAAATCAACCAGTACCACTTCATCCTGAAAATGTGACTGTGTTGTGCGGGTTTGTAGCATCACTTATCATAGGCCCATACTTCTTCGAAGAGAGAGGGGCTTCCAGTCCTGTTATCTGTATCGTCACTGGTAAGCGCTATGAATGTCTTTTGAGCAACAGCGTGGATGTGTGGATCGGATCTTCTTTATGCAAGATGGAGCACCTCCTCACATTGCAAATCAGTTAAGCAGCTGCTGAAGCGCCATTTCGGGAATGCTAGAATTGTCAGCTGCCATTTCCCTATAGCCTAACCGTCCCGATCACCTGATCTTAATCTGTACGACATCTGGCTGTGAGGCTGTCTGGAAGACGTTGTGTTCAGTGTTCCGATTGTAAGCTTAGCTTGAAGGCACGCATTGGGCAGCAAATTCTGAACGTTACCCCGGAAACACTTCGATCAGTTGCTGTTTCTCGATTTCAACTTGTTGTAGGAAACGGAGGGCATTATATTGAACATGTTGTGCACCAATCATACGGAAATTAACTATCCGATCTGATTTTGATTGATGCCTTTTATGCGGTTTTTGGCCTCAGGACAATCAAAAACCGATTTTGGCCATCCGATGTGATATGGCCTTGCCGTGGTGGATAGGCTTACATAACTAACAGTGTCACACCTGTACTGTCACACCTGTACACCCATGCACACTATTACAGTTTGCTTAACGTCAAACGTACACCTTGCCTATGCTTCATTATTCATTTGTAGTCGACCACTATTGTATTAACCCATTTCTGCCTAGCGTAACATATATGTTATGGAACAGTCTGTCGTTGTTTTCTCTCGTTGGCAACAATGCCTGCGATTGGAGTAGCTATTGTTGTATGGCTTTCAGACAAGGAGGTTTTGTTGTTCATGTTTAGGTAGGTTTCAGCCAGTTGCAAGCATTAAGTGGTCAGTGACTGGTGCTTCAAGTACGGAAGACTTTTCTGAGTGAGATTATGTCTTGTAATAAGAAGTAAGTATAATTTTTATCACAAATAATAATACAATTTGTTTGAATTGTGGTTGATTATAATGTTAAAAGTACTGACATTTATGTTAATGGTTATCTACAAAAATGCAAATCTTATTTTTGTGGCTCCAAATACAGTTTTAATTTTGTGTTGCATATATGTCACGCTAGGCAAAACAGTGAAAATAACGATTCGTTCTCTTCAGAGGTCTATCTCTCCATGAGATTCAGGCTATTCTTGAAGGGGAGGAAGAAGATGCAACAGATATATTTATTGATCCTCCTGAAGCTAATATGAATTCGGATGAAGATTCTGGGGAAGAAGATGGGGGAGGAAACGTCGATAATCTTGGACCAAGGAAACTCCAGAATGTTGCAGAAGTGGTTTTAGCAAGTAAAAACAGGTTAGGTAGTGAACCTGAGATTTTAAAAATTGTAATCAGAGATTGGAAAAAAGACGATCTGCGTAGGGTTAGTTCTGTATTTTCTGAGAGTGATTATAGTAAATACAGAAACTTGTCTCCAGTTCAGTGCTTCGAATTATTTTGGAACGACGAAGTAATTGAATTTCTTCTCACTGAATCGACGAAGTATGCTTTGTTCAAGAACTGTTCAGATCCAAAAATAACATATGAATAGATAAAAGGTTTTCTAGGCATTCTAATTATTTCTGACTATAATCCTTTACCTAGCAGAAGATATTACTGCGATTCTGGATTGGACATGAGAAATGAAATGGTCCACAGCACAATGAGAAGGGACAGGTTTGAAACAATTATGAGATTTATTCCCTCGTGTGACAACACAAAAATAATTGCTAATGATGGAATGTGGAAACTTCGTCCATTAATAAATATGCTAAGAAAAAGGTCTGCTCTCCACTTTCAGCCTGAGCAAGATTTGTCTTACGATGAGAGCATGATAAAGTATTTTGGCAGACATGGACGTAAATAGTTTCTGAAAGGTAAGCCCATTAGATCTGGGTACAAAGCATGGTGTCTAAACACAACCATGGGTTATGTAGTGGACTTTCAAATATACCAAGGAGCCGATCCTCCGAGGAATGAAAAATATGAGAAAGCATTTGGAAAATGTGCTGCTCCTTTGATTGAAATGATCGATTCTCATCCTGAAAAGAACAAACATCTTCCCTACAGGTTTTATTTTGACAACCTGTTTACACCACAAACATTGTTGCACGACGTTTTCGTGCAACTGTGACTATTCGTGAAAATCGTCTGCCTAAATACTGTCATCTCATGCCTTCTGATACTATGTCCAGAAGGAATAAGAGAGGAGATTTTGATTACAAGAGCAGCAAGGAAAGTGGAATAATCGTTGCCAGATGGCTAGATAATTCTACAGTAATAACTGCTTCCACAAGCCATGGTATCAGTCCAGTCAACACCGTTGCCCAATACTCTAGACAAGAGAAGAAAAGAATACTTGTACCTCGACCTAATGTAATTGGATAATACAACAAAAATATAGGAGGAACTGACCGAATGGATGAAAATGTAGCGTTATGTAGAGTGAGTGTCAGAGGAAAGAAATGGTGGTGGCCAATGTTTACATGGATTCTCGGTATCTCTATACATAGTGGGTGGCTTCTTCATAGAAAGACTGGTATAAATATGCCTCAGTGGCACTTCCGGCGCTACTTTGTGAAATGTTACCAGCCTTCCAATGCTGCAATACCAAGAGGTCCTGGATGGAAATGGCTCTGAGCACTATGGGACTCAACATCTTAGGTCATAAGTCCTCTAGAACTTAGAACTACTTAAACCTAACTAACCTAAGGACATCACACACACCCATGCCCGAGGCAGGATTCGAACCTGCGACCATAGAAGTCCCGCGGTTCCGGACTGCAACGCCAGAACCGCTAGACCACCGCGGCCGGCAAGAGGTCCTGGATGCTCTGCAGGTAATTCAAACCAAGGCAGAGTGCTGCATGATATTAGATATGATGAAACAAATCATCTGGTAGCCCTGGTACACAGAAAAAATGAAGACACTGTGCAGTGAAAAAGTGCAAAGGAACCCCAAGAACAATGTGCTGCGAATGTGATGTTGGTTTGCGCATAGAATGTTTTATGACCAATCACAGAACTTGCGTACTGTCGCCTGAATTTGATGTAAATCACATACAGTGTATTATTTTACTTGCTGTCATATATTCCGCCTAAAATGTATGTTATGCCTAGTGTGATATATATGTTACACTCCTTTTTGTTTCAATTATTGATTATTTTCTGTTTTGATTGTTGTACTGCTTTTCTTGGATGACAATAAACACATAAATATCTAATTTCTAGAAACCAGAAGAAAAAAATAATTCAGGCAGAAATGGGTTAAGATGCTTACAGTGTCATTTATCTTTACATCTTGTAACTATTTATTTTCCTTCTGCCGTAGTGCAATGAGCTGTCATCTGCAAGTCCTCTCTCTTCTGCTCAAATTCCTATAAAACTAATTACCCCCTTGCTGAATTTTCCAACAGAAATTTTCCCTATGTTTCTCATTAGGTGAGAGAACATGTATTCATCCCTAGTCTTAGAATGTGGCGATATACACCCGCATGCATACCCCCCTGAACCATGGACCTTGCCGTTGGTGGGGAGGCTTGCGTGCCTCAGCGATACAGATGGCCGTACAGTAGGTGCAACCACAACGGAGGGGTATCTGTTGAGAGGCCAGACAAACGTGTGGTCCCTGAAGAGGGGCAGCAGCTTTTTCAGTAGTTGCAGGGGCAACAGTCTCGATCATTGACTGATCTGGCCTTGCAACACTAACCAAAACGGCATTGCTGTGCTGGTACTGCGAACGGCTGAAAGCAACGGGGAACTACAGCCGTAATTTTTCCATAGGGCATGCAGCTTTACTGTATGGTTAAATGATGATGGCGTCCTCTTGGGTAAAATAGTCCGGAGGTAAAATAGTACCCCATTCGGATCTCTGGGCGGGGACTACTCAGGAGGACGTCGTTATCAGGAGAAAGAAAACTGGCGTTCTACGGATCGGAGCGTGGAATGTCAGATCCCTTAATCGGGCAGGTAGGTTAGAAAATTTAAAAAGGGAAATGGATAGGTTGAAGTTAGATATAGTGGGAAATAGTGAAGTTCGGTGGCAGGTGGAACAAGACATTTGGTCAGGTGAATAGAGGGTTATAAATACAAAATCCAATAGGGGTAATGCAGGAGTAGGTGTAATAATGAATAAAAAATAGTAGTGCGGGTAAGCTACTACCAACAGCATAGTGAACGCATTATTGTGGTCAAGATAGATACGAAGCCCATGCCTACTACAGTAGTACAAGTTAATATGCCAACTAGCTCTGCAGATGATGAAGAAATTGATGAAATGTATGATGAGATAAAAGAAATTATTTAGGTAGTGAAGGGAGACGAAAATTTAATAGTCATGGGTGACTGGAATTCGAGAGTAGGAAAAGGGAGAGAAAGAAACATAGTGGGTGAATATGGAGTGGGGGAGAGAAATGAAAAAGGAAGCCGTCTGGTAGAATTTTGCACAGAGCATAACTTAATCACAACTAACACTGGTTCAAGAATCATAAAAAAAGGTTGTATACTTGGAAGAATCCTGGAGATACTAGAAGGTATCAGATAGATTATATAATGGTAAGACAGGGATTTAGAAATTTAGGTTTTAAATTGTAAGACATTTCAAGGGGCAGATGTGGAATCTGACCACAATCTATTGGTTGTGAACTGTAGATTAAAACTGAAGAAAATGCAAAATGGTGGGAATTTAAGGAGATGGGACCTGGATAAACTGACTAAACCAGAGGTTAAATAGAATTTCAAGGAGAGCATAAGGGAACAAATGACAGGTATGGGTGAAAGAAATACATTACAAGAAGAATGGGTAGTTCAGAGGGATGAAGTAGTGAAGGCAGCAGAGGATCAAGTAGGTAAAAAGACGAGGGCTACTAGAAATCCTTGGGTAACAGAAGAAATATTGAATTTAATTGATGAAAGGAGAAAATATAAAAATGCAGTAAATGAAGCAGGCCAAAATGAATACAAACGTCTCAAAAATGAGATCGACAGGAAGTGCAAAATGGCTAAGCTGGGATGGCTAGAGGACAAATGTAAGGATGTTGAGGCTTATCACACTAGGGTAAGATAGATACTGCCTACAGGAAAATTAAAGAGACTTTTGGAGAAAAGAGAGCCACTTGTATGAATATCAAGAGCTCAGATGGAAACAAATTTCTAAGCAAAGAAAGGAAAGCAGCAAGGTGTAAGGAGTGTATAGAGGGTCTACACAAGGGCGATGTACTTGAGGACAATATTATGGAAATGGAAGAGGATGTAGATGAAGATGAAATGGGAGATACGATACTGCGTGAAGAGTTTGACAGAGCACTGAAAGACCTGAGTCGTAACAAGGCCCTGGGAGTAGAAAACATTCCATTGGAACTACTGACGGCCTTGGGAGAGCCAGTCCTGTCAAAACTCTACCATCTGGTAAGTAAGATGTATGAGACAGGCGAAATTCCCTCAGAATTCTAGAAGAATATAATAATTCCAATCCCAAAGAAAGCAGGTGTTGACAGATGTGAAAATTACCGAACTATCAGTTTAATAAGTCACAGCTGCAAAATACTAACGCGAATTCTTTACAGACGAATGGAAAAACTGGTAGAAGCCGACCTCCGTGAAGATTAGTTTGGATTCTGCAGAAATGTTGGAACACGTTAGGCAATACTGACCCTACGACTTATCTTAGAAAATACATTAAGGAAAGGCAAACCTACATTTCTAGCATTTATAGACGTAGAGAAACTTTTGACAATGTTGACTGGAATACTCTCTTTCAAATGCTAAGGGCGGCAGGGGTAAAATACAGGGAGCGAAACGCTATTTACAATTTGTACAGAAACCAGATGGCAGTTATAAGAGTCGAGGGGCATGAAAGGGAAGCAGCGGTTGGGAAAGGAGTAAGACAGGGTTTTAGCCTGTCCCCGATGTTATTCAATCTGTATATTGAGCAAGCAGTAAAGGAAAGAAAAGAAAAATTCGGAGTAGGTATTAAAGCACATGGAGACGAAATAAAAAGTTTGAGGTTCGCTGATGACATTGTAATTCTGTCAGAGACAGCAAAGGACTTGGAAGAGCAGTTGAACGGAATGGACAGTGTCTTGAAAGGGGGATATAAGATGAATATCAGCAAAAGCAAAACGAGGACAATGGAATGTAGTCGAATTAAGTCGGGTGATGCTGAGGGAATTAGATTAGGAAATGAGACACATAAAGTAGTAACGGAGTTTTGCTATTTGGGGAGCAAAATAACTGATGAGGGTCGAATTAGAGAGGATATAAAATGTAGACTGGCTATGGCAAGGAAAGCGTTTCTGAAGAAGAGAAATTTGTTAACATCGAGTATAGATTTAAGTGTTAGGAAGTCGTTTCTGAAAGTATTTATATGGATTGTAGCCATATATGGAAGTGAAACATGGACGATAACTAGTTTGGATAAGAAGAGAATAGAAGCTTTCGAAATGTGGTGCTACAGAAGAATGCTGAATATTAGATGGGTAGATCACATAACTAATGAGGAGGTATTGAACAGAATTGGGGAGAAGAGGTGTTTGTCGCACAACTTGACAAGAGGAAGGGACCGGTTGGTAGGACATGTTCTGAGGCATCAAGGGATCACAAATTTAGCATTGGAGGGCAGCGTGGAGGGTAAAAATCATAGAGGGCGACCAAGAGATGAATACACTAAGCAGATTCAGAAGCATGTAGGTTGCAGTAAGTACTGGGAGATGAAGCAGCTTGCACAGGATGGAGTAGCATGGAGAGCTGCATCAAACCAGTCTCGGGACTGAAGACAACAACAACAACAACACCCGCATGGTTGGAGCAGCGTGCATATTATAATGCCCTCTCAGTTCTCGCAAGAACAATTAACTAGTTGGTTGGTTTGTTTCTCCACAGTTGGAGCTAAACGATGCTACAGCTAATTTCTAGCTGCTGTGAACGCAGTGTGCACACAAATTACTCCTCTGCTTCGTGCAGAGCATTATGCACTCCGCTCTGCGCTTGATGCTAGTTCAGAGAAGAGTCCTCAAAATTTCCTATCTTCTTTTACTCATAGCCAAACTGTCGCCCAACCTGGGTTCTTCCGTTCTTCATGTCACGGCTTTATTCAACCAATAGGAGCGTTCCTCTTATTTTGTGGAAACTCTCTCTACCAATCACAACGTCCGTACCACTAAATTGTGTCGAAACTTTGACTCTTATCTCCTTCCTAGCACGTTTCCGCCAATCAGACGTTTTTTGCCTGTTACAGACGCCTAAATGCATGCATTGACTGTCGTGTGTGTAGCACTCACTGGACATGTGGTCGAAAATGTGTCACTCGTTTTGTTCATATCCCTTTGGAATTCCGAAACACAGTTTTTAAAAGATTTCTTTCCTGTCCTCCCTCAGATGGGCCATTATATTCGCTCTCCCCGTCTGAGTCATCTGGTCAGTCGTTGAACTTCTGCCTGGGACTCTCCTTTATGCGGTTTCCGTGGTACCCCCTGTAGCGTGACCTTGCCTCTGTTCACCCCTCTCAAATTCCAAACTAAAACGCCACTCGCTGATAGTTGCACCTTCTGCTCATAGACATGGATTTTATAGGAACAGTGTGTTAATTAACATCGATTGAGAGTCATCCATATTTTGCATTACATACTGATAGGCAAATTTGCTCATAATAGCCGAATTAAGTTGGATGTCATCTTCACCGTCGCATTGTGATGTATAAAGCTTTCATGTAAGGTGTGAATGTGACCTTCATTTATTCTGCCACCTTATAAGGCAACACGCTGTCTGCCTTGTTGCCTTTGACGTGATACTCCACACTCCACGCACTAATAGATCCAAATATATTTAGTAAGATCTCTGATTATGGAAACAATGTTAATTCCTTTATTTTTTTAGAGGACATTTTCGTTCTCCAAGAGCGTCATTATGCATGAGCATAAATATGTTCCACATATTTAATACAGACTGGCATCAGTGATGTAGGTCTATAAATATGTGCATCTGTCCAATGATCCTTCTTGCCGGCCGGTGTGGCCGTGCGGTTAAAGGTGCTTCAGTCTGGAACCGCGTGACCGCTACGGTCACAGGTTCGAATCCTGCCTCGGGCATGGATGTGTGTGATGTCCTTAGGTTAGTTCGGTTTAATTAGTTCTAAGTTCAAGGCGACTGATGACCTCAGAAGTTAAGTCGCATAGTGCTCAGAGCCATTTGATCATTAATGATCCTTCTTGAAAACGAAAGTCTTATTAGTATCTACACACTGCTGCTAGAAACGAACACCTTCTTTTGCATAATCTCGTATGTCTCTCATACGATCCAGTTGACTTTATACTAGTAGTGGCTTTAGTCAATTTTTAGTTCTACTACCGCTTATGCCATTTCTGCGTTCGTGCATTTATCGAAAGGTGGAACGATATTACGATTTTCCGCGCTGCAACAATTTCTTACGGTCAAAGTCATTATTCCGGCCTTCTCTTTGCTATTTTCCATTTCTCTGCCACCATGGTTACTTAGCGAATGAATAGATAATTTCGCTGTGCGTACTGACTTAACTCATTAGGAAAATCAATTTAAGTTTGTTCCTATAATTTTCCCCCTCTGCAGTTTCCTCCAATGTTTAGTTACTGGTTTGCAGATGCCTTAGAAGACGTCGTCAAAACCTCTCCGAACATCTTTTCCGTGAGACAGAGTGAGGTGACCAAGAGAGACATTGGCTTCACATTCTGTTCAACGAATTCTCGAGTGCTTTTCCGGCCACTGAAATATGTTCTGTCCACCTAAATCATTTAAGGAAAACGTAAGGATGCTTTCATTGAAATGAATACAGACGAATTCCTTTTCAATTCTTTCCAAGCAGGGCTTCATCTCCATGTATTAAGACTTAGTCAGTTACAGGACGTTGGCCTACTATTATTCTTTCTTTCTTCCTTATAGTGAGTGTTCCTTAATCGTGTAATCTCTCAACCGCTTTCTCTCTACAGTAACTTATCTGTTCTATAGCACTTCGTTACAGACTTTTCCAGTTTCGGCTTCCCCAATATTTGTACGGTCCTACTTCACTTCCATACAACACTGTGTTATTTATGTAGACCTCTGTTCCAGTGCATCCCAATGTGTGGTAGTAAAGTTAAGTTTTTGAAAAAAAGCTATTTTTATTGCTAGCACACATTTTTACCAGTCTTGAGTAATCTTTTTCCGTATATCGTACTAAGTTCTAAGTGCATCCGTATTGAGTTGTGTTTACCACAGTTTTAATGTTTATGTAGTCATTAATCATGATCGCCGGCCGGAATGGCCGAGCGCTTCTAGGCGCTACAGTCTAGAACCGCGCGGCCGCTACAGTCGCAGGTTCGAATCCTGCCTCGGGCATGGATGTGTGTGATGTCCTTAGGTTCGTTAGGTTTAAGTAGTTCTAAGTTCTAGACGACTGATGACCTCAGAAGTTAAGTCCCATAGTGCTCAGAGCCATTTGAACCATTAATCAAGATCGTCGAACCTTTATCTTTACCATTCCTTACTAAATGTGCTGTCCATTACATTCAACAATTACTATGTCTTCCATAATTCCTATCAATTGGGATACTGGTTTCTTTCACGTTCATTTGAGTTTCTACACTCCTTCATAGATCAGTCAACGCATAACTGAAGAAACGGTGGCAGTAGGCTCGAACTCTGTTCGTCGCATTTTTAATACGAAATAGTCGTCCATGGATTTTCATTCTTACTAACAACATTCAGGTTTTGGAGTTACTGTATTCTAATCAATTGTCTCAGCCATATAATTTACCGTTCACTTGGCGTGAAAATTTATGTATTTTGTCAGTACTCACTACGTCATTTATTGTGTCATTTACTGTTTTGTAGAAATATTCGCTGTTGGTTCGGCATTTATTTCCAGCTATTTCAAAACTTGGTAGTTCTTCGGGATATTTACGTTCACTTCATTACTATATGCTCTTTTATTTGGCGTATATAGGAACACCAAGAAATAATTACTGTACAGTAATGAGTATTGAAATTTCGGTAATCCATTTGTGTAGGTAACATATTTGGCACTAACATTGCAAGTTCACAGGTTATTGTAAGATTGAGATAAGCCGTTAGAAATGTAAAATGCTGGTACATTAATAAGCGGTGAACACGTCGGAATGTTGAATGCGAACATGTATGCATGCATTGAGTAGTACAGGCGCTGGATGTCAGTTTGTGTGCAAGAGTTCCATGCCTGTTGCATTTAGTCAGTCAGTAAAGGGGCGGCTAATGCTCGTTGAGGATGACGTTGGAGTTGTCCTCTGTTGATTTTCCATACGTGGCCCAATGGAGACAGATGTGGTGATCGAGCAGGCCAAGGCAACCTGTCGACTCTCTACAAAGCGTGCTGGGTTAGAACAGCGGTATGTGGGCGAGCGTTGCCCTGTTCGAAATCTACCCCTACAATTCTGTTCGTGAATGGTAGCTCAGCTGGTCGAATCACTAGAGTGAAATGTGCAGTCAGGGTGCGTGGGATGACCACCAGAGTGCTCCTGCCATCGTATAACATCGCACCCCACACCATAACTCCAGCTGCGGGTCCAGTGTGTCTAGCACTCAAGACAGTTGGCTGCAGGTCCTCATCTCCTTCTAGCCGACACATGGACATCACACCTACCGAGGTAGAATCAGCTCTCATTAGAAAGCACAACAGACCTCCACCTTGTCGTACCATAAGCTCTCGCTTGACGCCACTTACGTACCAGATAGCAGTCGCTGGGTTTCAGTGGAATGTGCGCTACAGGAGACCGTCTCAGAGATGTCTTTGAGGTAGCCGATTTGTAACAGTTCATTGTGTCACTGTTGTGCCAACTGTAGCTCAAATTGCTGCTGCTACAGATGGGATACAATGGGCTAGAGCCATACGCCGAACACGATGGTCTTTCGTCCTGGTAGTGCCACGTGGCCCTCCGTACTGCAGTCTTCTTGCGACCGTACATTGTCGTGCCAGCTAAATCACTGTCAAGTCTGCAGTGTCGCAAAAGAAACTTCCAGGTACTTCTGCCCAGTTACACGACCGTTCAAACGCAGTGAAGTGTTGATAATGCTGTCTCTGTTGCGTTAAAGACATTCTTCACTAACATCAACTCGCCATGTCGTATCTCAAAGGTAATTAACGCTCCACTCTAATGCGACTGGTGCTAAATTTATACTGACGTCATCTTTCAGATGTAGAAACACGTCTACCAACTTTAGTTTACGTCACACAACTCCTTCTTGGTACTGCGATTTCTTTCCGTCAGTGTAATTCCATTTTGTGAATATAATCGCTCTCAGCACAATTTAGATTTTATTGCATCACAAAAACGTCCATTCAATCATTATTGTTAATTTTGAGAACATGAATTAGGACTTAGTATTAAACAGTTATGCAAAACGTTTACTCAAGTGCAACTTCATTTCGAATCGCATCTCCGTCTTTAAAAGTCTTAGTGAAAATGACGAGAAATGTTTCGGCTTTATGAATGGCAAAATGCTGTACTGAGGGTGAAGAGAGATGATTCGAGACGACAGAGATTTTTTACTCCGGCTGAAATTCTGGATACAAAAAGATAACTTTGAAATTAGGAGGCTTTTAATAAAACAAACCAACACTTTTCTAAAAATACTGAACAAGCAAACATGAAATTACGGTTCCGTGCACGTGATGAAAAATATTTACCTAACAAACTTTTCGTTTGCACCGAAACGTACGCAATTTGAACGTGCTTTGTAGGGCGCCTGAGGCAAATATTTATTAACAGTTACAGGAATTGAGTTACCTTACTCTTATACATTACCTGATCTTAATTTCACATGTCAAATACGAAATATGTACTTCAAGGTCGTGGAATTTTGGGATTTGCTGTTCCGTACGTTGCTACGTACAGGATAAAACGTTTATTTTCCGGTAATTTCAAATAAACATTTTACTCAGCTGATCTGCGTTACCTTGTTTGTTAACGTTAAATACTTGCCGCAGAGTCACGCAGCAAACAACAGCACATATTTCCTCCGTCTGAATGCTTCTTTCCTGTTATACAGGCTGCGAACAACAAGCAATCCCTTTCTCAGTTCCTCTCTTTCTGTGATGATGATGTTTGGTTTGTGGGGCGCTCAACTGCGTGGTTATCAGCGCCCGACCTCTCTTTCTGTGTATTATCTACATACACTTCTTTTACGTTAGTTGATATCCTGTTTTGTAAATATTTAACAATTAATACGATGCAGTAACTATTGTACAGAACATTTAATGATGGAGGATTAAGGGAATCTGTCGGTGTGGACGATGTCTACGTGGTTCTGAAAGTCACTGGGTCATGTGAGACACTCAGCAATAGATCGGCTGCATTTTTGCCATAAAAACGAAAGAGGAAAGCATTAGTAAACGTGAAAACTGTTGGAGGATCAGCGTGACATTTTAGACTCATAAAATGAAGAAAGAAATTTAATTCTGAAGAGGAACAAAATGAAGATATGTTTTAGTTTACTAAGAGATGAAGGTATCAGAGACCTATTGGTGTGTATTAGAGAAGGAAGTATAATCAAAGTATTTCGATAAAATTTATTGAAAGAGTTCAACATCAAAAGGAGTCGACTAATTTATAATCAGAGTGATTTATCCTCCGCTTCATGATTATGATAGGTTGGTTGGTACTGAGATAAAAATATTTTGAGTGTGAAGAAACTTCTTCCTTTTGAATAACTTTTAAAAAGTCTCCTTATTAAATATTCTTTTAGCATTTGTCAAGAGGTACGTGCCATGCTCACTATATGCGGTTAGCAACCTTGAAATAATGTCTTTGCTTGACAGTCTGTGACATCTTTGCTTGGTGGATCATCTCTGTTAGTAAACATTATTATAAAGCACATGTCTGAATATGCAACTGTTGTGACGAAAATTATTAAATGTTTGTGTGCACAGTCGATTGCCCAGTGACGATTACCCAGTGTGTGCCTGTTGCTTATTTTTAAACATTCGCTGGTTGTTGCTAAAAATTGATAAGGTCAAAAGAAAAGCGAAATATTTTTCTCCAGCAAATGTACGTGTCCACAACACAGTTACTTTCTACAGGAAATTTGGAAATTTATGGTAAAGTCTTACGGGACCAAACTGCTGAGGTCATCACTCCCTAAGCTTAAGCACTACTTAATCTAACTTACAGTAACTTATGCTAGGGATAACACACACACCCATGCCCGAGGGAAGACTCGAACTTCCGACGAGGGAGCTGAGCGGACCGTAACAAGACGCCATAGACCGCGCGGATACCCCACGCGGCTGATTTCTAGTGTCAGTTGCTTCAATATTAATTTTCTTTTTATCGGCAAGTCACCCATAGACTACATAAAATAGCGGTAACTATATAATTATTTTGATGTTGTACAGAGACAGAGAAAAGTTCATCCATGTCCCCAAGTTTCCAATGGAGGTATCCCTGATGCTAACGTACCTTTCAAAGACGATCTACTCTCTTAACCACGCTAAGTGTTTAAGCGTTTCCTTAAGCATCTGACTGCAATTAATATATTGTCCAAGTCACAGTTTGGATTTCTTAAGAGTTCTGATATAGAAGAAGCTATTTACACTTACAGTGAGAATGTAATTAATTCATTACATAATAAACTAGGCGCCACTGGCATTTTCTGTGACCTCTCAAAAGCCTTTGACTGTATGAACCACAGCATTCTCTTAAGTAAATTAGAATATTATGGTGTCACCGGCAATGTTGTGAAATGGTTTAAGTCTTATCAATCTAACAGGAAACTAAGTGTGTTACTGCGAAACACCTGTGCAGTAAGCAGTCAGTCTTCATCTGATTGGGAATTATTTACATGTCGTGTTCCTCGAGGTTCCATCATGGGTCCATTGCTTTTTCTTGTGTACATTAATGACCTATCATCGGTTACATTGCCAGATGTTAAGTTTGTTTTGTTTGCAGATGATACAAACATTGCAAAAACTAGCAAGTACAGATTTAGGAATAAATGCTAATCAAATTTCCACTGACATTAATAAGTGGCTTAAAGCTAATTCACAGTGATTAAACTTTGAGAAGACCCACTATAAGGAGTTCAGAACCCGTAAGAGATTACCTTCTAGCATGTGTATAACATCGGAAGACATGTAGATCAAAGCGGTTGACAGTATTACATTTCTGGGATAACAAAAATGTTCAAATGGCTCTGAGCACTATGGGACGCAACTGCTGTGGTCATAAGTCCCCTAGAACTTAGAACTACTTAAACCTAACTAACCTAAGGACAACACACAACACCCAGCCATCACGAGGCAGAGAAAATCCCTGACCCCGCCGGGAATCGAACCCGGGAACCCGGGCGTGGGAAGCGAGAACGCTACCGCACGACCACGAGATGCGGACCTGGGATAACAACTCGATAACAAATTCAATTGGGAAGGACACACCACAGAATTGCTTAAGGGCCTAAACAAGTCTGTGTTTGCAGTGAGAATGATGCCAGATGTCGGAGATATAGATAAACTTGCATACTTTGCTTACTTTCATTCTGTCATGTCGTATGGGATCCTATTCTGGGGCAACTCAAAAACCGAGAAAAAATTTAAGGGTGCAAAAGCGTGTGATTAGAAGCATTTGTGGTGTAAATTTAAGTACATCATGAAGAAACCTGTTGAAGGAACTTTGTATTCTAACCACTGCTTCACAGCACATTTATTCCTTAATGAAATTAGTTGCAAGTAACACATCTCTATTTCCAACCAATACCTCAATATATAGTATCAACACTAGAAATAAGAACAATGTACATAAAAACCTAAAACCAATTACCTTGGTCCAAAAAGGGGTCCAATATTCAAGAACACACATTTTCAATAAATTGGCAGCAACCAATAAAAACTTGATTTTCGATAAAGGACGGTTTAAATGGAGTTTGAAAGACTTTTTGATAGGCAACTCCTTCTACTCTATAGATGAATATCTCAACAGAGGCTGTTAAGCCCACTTAAGTAAAAATATATATTAGATTTCAGTTTCGACAGCACTTGGTCACAACAGCCAAGATGAGGTATTCTGTGTATGATAAGTTTATTAACAGCGCAAAACGATGTTACATTCTGACAGGGTGTTAATTTTGTAAATATTAGATGTACCAGTTTACCGCATTGTACTCACCTATTTCGATAATCTCCTGACAAATGATCAGCGTAGTAAGTATTATATTCAAATGTTTTATGTTTTTATGTTATGCTTTCTAATATGTTCCACACCCACAAGAACCATCTCTTTTTTTTGGGTCTATGCAAGTAAAACTGATTCTAATCTAATGTAATCCAAGTATACGACAGTGTGAACTGGAAAATGAATTTTTATGTTTAAGAACCGATGATTTGACGAGCATCGAAGTAAGATATTCCTACATCTTTAAAACTGAGACAAAGGAATAGGAGGTTACAGAGGGACAAAAATGAGTAAGGTGAATCCAATGCAAATTTACAACATGTCTTCAGTGCTGTTTAATATGTGTAAGAGTGAAGAGAAATGTCAGAAGAGAAATAACAATGCGAGGTTAACGAATACCACTGACAATATTCGCAATAAATTCAGCTATTTTAACTCTAAAATGGTACAGGGGAGCTTAGAAGTGAATGGGGTCTTTCAATGAACAACAGAACTGGGCAGGTGAACAAAATTGGCTTGTTTGAAGAGGTTACTAAGTAAATGATGAGAATAGACTGATTCCTAAAATGAATGTATTCTGTACTGGTAGATAGGACAGCTTGGCTGTGGAAGTGGAAGGGTAGCTCACAACATAGACAGACAACAGTATTCACAATTACAAGCACCCAAGCTTTAATGATCTTCCAGCAATAAAGGCTCTTAACAAATTTCAATTAACGAAGGACATAAACGTGGCTACAAACATATGTTAACCTTCAACCAGTGAATAGCCCCAAATAAAGAATTGCCAATCAATAAAACGTAGATAAAGGGACTACTTTACAAGAATGCTTAAATTAAGTAAAATCATGAAAGCTAAGTTACAAATTTTATGTTAAGCTTCAACAGGTGAATAACCCCAATAAAGAATTGTCATTTAAATAAAACAGATAGGAAAGTGCCTTACCAAAATGCTTGAATTGTTTAAAATCATGAAAAGCTGAGTTACTACTTTTCTCACAAACTACTTAGGATTTTACAGCAAATAAACAAGTGTGATCTGTTTAACCAGAAAGTGACTGCCAAGTCCAAGCGACCGAAGCCACTCAGAGCGGACGACCGCCCCAATGCTGGTCATCAACCGACATCGCCACGGCCCAGTGGCCACCGTGCTAAAACAGACTAACGTTTCGGTAAGCGACCGACAACAACACAGGAGTAACAGTGACTGAAAGTCTTCGTACGCCTTTCGAAATACGGCACACCCTGAAGCGGGAGCAGGCACAGTTGACTATCGGCCATACAACAGCGAGCAAACAAATCTCACGCCGCCTGTACTAACGCGGGAAATGATAGCGAGGGACAAGACACCACGCGCAAAGCAGGAACCGTGCCTACCCCTCGACCACAGAATGTGCCCTGTCTCCTTGTCTATGGTAATACAATTTATAGCACACAAGAAACGATTTAATAATGGCATTAGTTCAACGCAAGATCAGTTAAGTTAGGTCCAGTATAGATTTTGTGGTGTCACCGCCAGACACCACACTTGCTAGGTGGTAGCCTTTAACTCGGCCGCGGTCCATTAGTATACATCGGACCCGCGTGTCGCCACTGTCAGTGATTGCAGACCGAGCGGCACCACACGGCAGGTCTAGAGAGACGTCCTAGCACTCGCCCCAGTTGTACAGACGACTTTGCTAGCGATGCTACACTGACAAATACGCTCTCATTTGCCGAGACGATAGTTAGCATAGCCTTCAGCTACGTCATTTGCTACGACCTAGCAAGGCGCCATAGCACTTGATATTTATCTTGTCAAGCATGTACAGTCAAGAGAGATGTTCTCCAATTATGGATTAAAGTTAAGTATTACATCAACTACGTACTTTATTTGCTACTATAAACTCCTTTAATTGTTCCAGACCTCACGCCAGTCTGCGTGAGCTTAAACGCGTGCATTTCGGCATCCTGGCATAGTGACTTGGCTGTCTTGCCAAGTCACAACAGATTTACCAACGGATTTACCTTCAAACCAACTTCCGGACCACAGGCGGAAATTAGTAAACTTGGCATAAGTTTTCACCAGACCGATAAACAAGAAATCAAATTAAACAGTTGCCAAAAATACAGTCACGATACGCAAGCCCTTCAAGACCTTGCTATCTTACTCACAGCTATCATTAACGGCGAAACATACAAAAATGAATGAAAAGACATTCACCATTGAAAGCAAAACAACAACACACCACAAAGGTTACATTAATTAATTTGCAGATGAGCCAGTCACTGAAAGCTCAGTTCCACAAAATTTAGGACTAACCTCACTCGGCAGCAAAACATTTGTGTGCGTGATAACCAGGTTGCCCAAACAGGACTCCAAAACCCAAAACAACAGATCACCCGTTAGCTTTCTTGTTCTCGGATACTAGGCACCACCGGGATAAGACAATCGCGACGCAAAAAAATCTCTGAAATTACAGCTGCCTGCAGCAAAACAAATGAGTCAGGGTGCATGAACGTAAAGCACAAGCCACTGTTCCAGCCGGAGCGTAACCTTTTCAATGCACATACGGACAGAACAACACACGTGGGCATAAAGGGAGCGGCAGATGCGTACCAAGAAAACTATACTGCGCCAAAATACGACCCACGTCACGTCCACAAACCGGAGCACTGCTCCCGGAGCTGGTGTCTGCTCGCTGGACTGCCGCAACTCTCTGTCCCCCGGAAAGCGATGCTGACTGCCGCCTTGCTCAACGCTCCCTTCTCGGCCGTACGCAACAACTCTTCTCTTGTCGCCTCAGAGTGCGGCCGCAATGTCCGTTCTCCCCTGCTGTCCGCTCCAGACCCCCGTACTCGCACTCACTCCCTTGTTAAACCGTCGGCACACGGACCGCGCTGTCGAACGTTAACGTTTAGCGTGCAAAGTTCAACGTGCTGCTTAACGCAGAGGAACGATGCGACTTGTGCATACGGTACGTGGGCCCCAACGTCGTATACGCGATCGCAACGCACTCCAGCGGCAGTTGAGGGATGTTTCTAGTTTTGCTAACTTTAATGCGATTCAAAATCAAGTGAGTAATCGATAGAAGAACCTGCTCTGATTCGGAGGCACTTTATGAAACAAGTTTATTTTCTTAAAAGATATGAATTTTGCGACAGAAATGCAAGTACCAAACTAATCAGAAAAAGAGAGAAATATAGCAACCTAAGTAATTTAGGAGTAAAATAAATAGAAATCGAAAGACACCCAAGGAGAAGTGCCTTTAGGAAAAGGGGAAGAAATAAAAAAAGAATGGCTGACGTATGGACTGATTCAGCGTATGTAACATTGAAGGATAAGTTCAGTGACAGGAGAGAGCGGATATGTGGAATGCCTTTACGATGGTGCGGGAATGGTGGGATATCTCTGGTTAGGTAACGGAAAACGAAATAGCAGTCAGTGAGAAAGACGTAGGGGAAACAGTATTAGAGTCAATTTAACTACAAACAAACGACTATACAACTTGGTACGTAGAATCTACGACTCTGGAAACATGCCATCGGACTTACAAAGAAAATCTTCCACACAATCCTGAAGACAGAAAGAGCCGATAACTGCGAGAATCACGGTATAATTACTTTAACAGCTTTGTTTGTTGTTATTTGTTGTTGTGGTCTTCAGTCCTGAGACTGGTTTGATGCAGCTCTCCATGCTAATCTATCCTGTGCAATCTTCTTCATCTCCCAGTACTTACTGCAACCTACATCCTTCTGAATTTGCTTAGTGTATTCATCTCTTGCTCTCCCTCTACGATTTTTACCCTCCACACTGCCCTCCAATGCTAAATTTGTGATCCCTTGATGCCTCAGAACATGTCCTACCAGCCGATCCCTTTTTCTAGTCAACTTGTGCCACGAACTTCTCTTCTCCCCAATCCTATACAATACCTCCTCATTAGTTACGTGATCTACCCACCCAATCTTCTACATTCTTCTGTAGCACCACATTTCGAAAGCTTCTATTCTCTTCTTGTCCAAGCTATTTATTGTCCATGTTTCACTTCCATACATGGCTATACTCCATACAAATACTTTCAGAAACGACACCTTGACTCTTAAATCTATACTCGATGTTAACAAATTTCTCTTCGTCAGAAACGGTTTCCTTGCCATTGCCAGTCTCATTTTATATCTTCTCTACTTCGACCATCATCAGTTATTTAGCTCCCCAAATAGCAAAACTCCTTTACTACTTTAAGTGTCTCATTTCCTAATCTAACTCCCTCAGCATCACCCGACTTAATTCGACAACATTCCATTATCCTTGTTTTGCTTTTGAAGATGTTCATCCTATATCCTCCTTTCAAGACACTGTCCATTCCATTCAACTGTTCTTCCAATTCCTTGGCTGTATCTGACAGAATAACAATTTCATCCGCAAACCTCAAAGTTTTTATTTCTTCTCCCTGGATTTTAATACCTACTCCAAATTTTTCTTTTGTTTCCTTTACTGCTTGCTCAATATACAGATTGAATAACATCGGGGAAGGGCTACAACCCTGTCTGACTCCCTACCCAACCACTGCTTCTCTTTCATGCCTTTCGACTCTTATAACTGCCATCTGGTTTCTGTACAAATTGTAAATAACCTTTCACTCCCTGTATTTTACCCCTGACACCTTTAGAATTTGTAAGAGAGTATTCCAGTCAACATTGTCAAAAGCTTTCTCTAAGTCTACAAATGCTAGAAACGTAGGTTTGCCTTTCCTTAATCTTTCTTCTAAGATTAGTCTTAAGGTCAGTATTGCCTCACGTGTTCCAACATTTCTACAGAATCCAAACTGATCTTCCCCGAGGTCGGCTTCTATCAGTCTTAACAGCTTATGTACCCAAATTCACAACGAATTCCTTTCCTGTGCTAACCTCTTCATCCCAGAGTAGCACTTGCAACCTACGTCCTCAATTATTTTCTTGACGTATTCCAACCTCTGTCTTCCTCTACAGTTTTTGCCCTTTACAGCTCCCTCTAGTACGATGGAAGTGATTACCTCATGTCTTAGCAGATGTCCTATCATCCTGTCCCTTCTCCTTATCAGTGTTTTCCACATATTCCTTTCCTCTCCGATTCTGCGTAGAACCTCCTCAATCCTTACCTTATCAGTCCACCTACTTTTCAACATTCGTCTATAGCACCACATCTCAAATGCTTCGATGCTCTTCTGTTCCGGTTTTCCCACAGTCCATGTTTCACTACCATACAATGCTGTACTCCAGACATGCCTTTTTTGCCATAGCGACTCTGCTTTTGATGTCCTCCTTGCTCCGTCCGTCATTGGTTATTTTACTGCCTTAACTTCATTGACTTCGTGGCCATCAATCCTGATGTTAAGTTTCTCGCTGTTCTCATTTCTACTACTTCTCATTACCTTCCTCTTTCTCCGATTTACTCTCAAACCATACTGTGTACTCATTAGACTGTTCATTCCGTTCAGCAGATCATTTAATTCTTCTTCACTTTCACTCAGAATAGCAATGTCGTCAGCGAATCGTATCATTGATATCCTTTCACCTTGTATTTTAATTCCACTCCTGAACCTTTCTTTTATTTACATCATTGCTTCCTCGATGCACAGATTGAAGAGTAGGGGCGAAACGCTACAGCCTTGTCTTACACCCATCTTAATACGAGCACTTCGTTCTTGATCGTCCACTCTTATTATTCCCTCTTGGTTGTTGTACTTATTGTATATGACCCGTCTCTCCCTATAGCTTACCCCTATTTTTTCAAGAATCCCGAACAGCTTGCACCATTTTATATTGTCGAACGCTTTTTCCAGGTCGACAAACCGTATGAAAGTGTCTTGATTTTTCTTTAGCCTTGCTTCCATTATTAGCCGTAACGTCAGAATTGCCTCTCTCGTCCCTTAACTTTTCCTAAAGCCAAACTGATCGTCACCTAGCGCATTCTCAATTTTCTTTTCCATTCTTCTGTATATTATTGTTGTAAGCAGCTTCGATGCATGAGCTGTTAAGCTGATTGTGCGATAATTCTCGCACTTGTAAGCCCTTGCCGTCTTCGGAATTGTGTGGATGATGCTTTTCCGAAAGTCAGATGGTATATCGCCAGACTCATATTCTACACACCAACGTGAATAGTCGTTTTGTTGCCACTTCCCCCAATGATTTTAGAAATTCTGATGGAATGTTATCTATCCTTTCTGCCTTATTTGACCGTAAGTCCTCCAAAGCTCTTTTAAATTCCGATTCTAATATTGGATCCCCTATCTCTTCTAAATCGACTCCTGTTTCTTCTTCTATCACATCAGACAAATCTTCACCCTCAAAGAGGCTTTCAATGTATTCTTTCCACCTATCTGCTCTCTCCTCTGCATTTAACAGTGGAATTCCCGTTGCACTCTTAATGTTACCACCGTTGCTTTTAATGACACCAAAGGTTGTTTTGACTTTCCTGTATGCTCAGTCTGTCCTTCCGAAAATCGTATCTTTTTCGATGTCTTCACATTTTTCCTGCAGCCATTTCGTCTAGCTTCCCTGCACTTCCTATTTATTTCATTCCTCAGCGACTTGTATTTCTGTATTCCTGATTTTCCAGGAACATGTTTGTACTTCCTCCTTTCATCAATCAGCTGAAGTATTTCTTCTGTTACCCATGGTTTCTTCGCAGATACCTTCTTTGTACCTATGTTTTCCTTCCCAACTTCTGTGATGGCCCTTTTTTGAGATGTCCTTTCCTCTTCAACTGTACTGCTTTCTGCGCTATTCCTTATTGCTGTATCTATCGCGTTAGAGAACTTCAAACGTATCTCGTCATTCCTTAGTACTTCCGCATCCCACTTCTTTGCGTTTTGATTCTTCCTGACTAATGTCTTGAACTTCAGCCTACTCTTCATCACTACTATATTGTGATCTGAGTCTATATCTGCTCCTGGGTACGCCTTACAATCCAGTATCTGATTTCGGAATCTCTGTCTGACCATGATGTAATCTAATTGAAATCTTTCCGTATCTCCCGGCCTTTTCCAAGTATACCTCCTCCTCTTGTGATTATTGAACAGGGTATTCGCTATTACTAGCTGAAACTTGTTACAGAACTCAATTTTTCTCCTCTTTCATTCCTTGTCCCAAGCCCATATTCTCCTGTAACCTTTTCTTCTACTCCTTCCCCTACAACTGCATTCCAGTCGCCCATGACTATTAGATTTTCGTCCCCCTTTACATACTGCATTACCCTTTCAATATCCTCATACACTCTCTCTATCTGTTCAGCTTTAGCTTGCGACGTCGGCATGTATACCTGAACTATCGTTGTCGGTGTTGGTCTGCTGTCGATTCTGATTAGAACAACCCGGTCACGTGGGAATTTTACGCTGGCCCGTTGAGCAAACAGCTTAGAATGCTGCTGACAGCCTGCCTGTTGTACGAGTTTCAAAATAACAATAAAGAAAAAAAAAGCCTGGAGAGGCAGGTAACGCCGAGCGAGCCCACTGGTGTCATCGTAGCCGCCGCGTCACCGTCCACCGCCGCCAACGTACCGGAGCCATCCTCGCAGGGCCTCCGCTCGTCCTCGGACTCCGGTGACGGCAACGTGGACTCCGCGCCGCTCTTCACGAGACGCCCGGATCTTGGTTTGGTGAAGTTGTATGGTTACTGCAGACAGTTTATGTTTGGAAGAATCTCTGATTTAGTTATTGGTAGGCTTGGTGGATCAGTCCTACCTCACGAATATTGTTTTGAAAATTTTGAAGAAAGACTTTAGTTTAAATAAAAACGCTATAATTCACACTCTGAGATTTTCCTATCCGCGGACGGCGGATATATTTCAAGGGAATATTGCTGTTTGTGTGGTTGATTGGTTTTGCTAAAAATCACGTTATGGTAATTATTAGCTAAATCCACAAATTTTAACTACGGTAGCGGAAGTAAACGATTAACAGGAATAACATGTATTGAAGATTATCTGTTGTAATATCTTATCGATTTAACTGTCCAGTCAGATGCCCCCAAAATGACATGAAATGTATCCAAGGACATGAAATTTTGACAGACAGTTTTTGCCACAACTCTACAGGCTAAAATAAAAAAAAATGCATGTTTGATATTAATATAAACGACAGAAATTAAGTATATACACAAATGATCATGATTTTGAATGTAAGACCGATTCTTCGGTGTTAAAACATTTAGTTAGTAAGGATTAAGTGGTTAGTGTATCAAGAAATTGCTCTCTTGGGCTCGAAACAGGAAATAGATCTAAAGATAAAATTGAAAAAGTAAATAAATCGGCTTCTAAGATGAGAAGGTGGCTTTACGGAGCAGGTGCATCATTAAGCTCCATTGATACATCTGATACTACGATTGAGGTATTTCGAAAAATTCTTGTAATTTGGATATTCAAGCTAATTCGACTGAACAATCTAAGCTTCAAGGCTCAGATAATGGTAAACAGTCTTCATCATCAGTATTATCTCAGCAGGAAATTGAGGTTGAGCTAGCATCTAGTGACTTACTGCAGTCGAGTAACAAGGATAAAATTACAGATCTCATGGATCCAGGTTCATGGCCGGACCACTAAAGATTTACTGAAAGACAAAGGTAATTTTTCAGCTAGGAAGCCGTGTTACTAAATGACAATTATCACTAAATGATAAACATTCAAGTAACATAGAATCTGCAGTCCGGTTAGCCGTGCGGTCTAACGCACTGCTTCCCGAGAGGGAAGGCGTGCCGGTCCCCGACACGAATCCTCCCTGCGGGCTACTACTGTCGGGGTCCGGTGTGCCGACCTGTCTGTGGATGGTTTCTAAGGCGGTTTTCCATCTGCCGTGGCGAATGCGGGCTGTTTCCCCTTATTCCGCCTCAGTTACACGGAGTCGGCGATGGCTGCGCAAACACTTCTCCACGGGGTCGGTGTGGGGTGGCGGTGGGGCGAGTGGACTGCTGTAGCCTGTTGTGGGGTGGAGTACCACTAAGGGCTACGGCGAGACGAGGCCCTTCCGTCGTTTCTAGGTCCCCAGTTCAATACATACATGCAACATAGAATCTGATCGCTGATCGCAACCGTTAGCGTTTGCTACCTCACATGTAATACGGAAAAATGACAATTAAGAAAATAAAAGATCCTGTCTTCTTTCATCGAAAACAAAAAATGCAATTTACTGTAATACCTGAAAGCTATACGTCAACGCTTCTACATCAGCCTTGTGTGCAGTGGGCTTGTTAATTGGGAAGAGGCTTCAGAAAGATTAAGCATCACAAACACATAAAGAATGTCTTAGCAGATGGTAAAACCAGTCTTCGGCTAATGAAATTATGTCAGGGCTTCGATTGCGACATTGAGCGATTACTTCTCCCTAAGAAAGAAACATGGAGACATATTGTTCATGTAAAATGGAGCCTGTCAAGTGTCTTGTTACAAACTGTCTGTCTTCTCGAGCTCTTAAAGAAACGCTGAATAATCTCACTGAAAATTTTCGTAACCCTAATCAAGGATATTTTCTTAATTTGGTAACTGTGCTCGCCAAATACAATACTACTCTCAAGTACCAATTAGACCAAGTAGAAAAATGATGGTATCCTATTTGTCGAAGATAATACAAAATGAAATAATCGATGTAACGGAAAACGAAGTTCGAAATACCATTATCATTGTGAGACCAACTGTTTCACTACCATGTTGACTACCCTCCAGATGTATCTCACAAAGAACAAAAGAGGCAGGTGATCCGTTCTCTGAAAATAACAGAAACTGAATTTTTAAGTAAAAGGAAGCCTTCATGGTTTTACAGAAGTTGAGAGAAAGACAGGAGAGTATACAAGTATATCACGCAGCGGATTCTAGAAAAACTAGAAGCTGAAGGTCTGACTGTACAAAAACGTCGTTTAAAGTCTTAGTATAACGCGACTAATGTGGCCGGCATGTATAAAGGAGTCCAATCCAAAGTTACGGAACTGAACCAGCTGGCGGAGTGTGTACCATGTTTAGCACACTGTTTAAATCTTGCGGGCGTGCATTCAGATTCGTCATGTCTAGAAGGAGTTAGCCTGTTTGAGCTTGTAGAAAAATTTTATTTCTTCTTTTTTGGATCCATGCTGTAGAAAATTAAGTAAAAGTGCACAAAAACCAACTTAAAAGGAACTAAATTACAATGAAATGAATACCCTAGCTGCATACAGGCATTGATATAAGTCAACGGGGACAGTTGAAAAAATGTGCACCGAACGGGACTGGAACCCTGGATCTCCTGCTTACATGGCAGATTCTCTCTCTCTCTCTTCTATATATATCAACGGGGACAGGTGAAAATGTGTGCTCCGACCGGAACTCGAACCCGGCATCTCCTGCTTACATGGGAGACGCTCTGTCTATCTATTTTTTTTTAATGAAAATAACAAGAGAAGTCATTTCGACAAAAACAAAAGGGTGAAATCAGAAAAACGTATAGGAAGGAATGGGGCGTTAATTTTAACGTGCCCACACATTCTTTCTTCCGTCACTTCTACATCGTGGAACATCTAAATCCATAGAAGTGTTCACAAAAATAAAAAATAAAATAAAAAAGGGGGAAATGGCAACACATCCAACGCCTTGTCGATGAAAAACAAGATACAGTATATTAGAAAAAAATTCACGATAACGGGGCATCCTGAGCCACGTCCAATGTGCGGTGGCCATGTATTGGGAAACGGCACACAGATCTGCGTCATATCCACTCACCATCACGTAGTGGATGTAATGACCAACAGGCCACATGATGGTATAGTTCTTCGAACGAGGAAAGAAGGTTGAATCGGGACGGACGAGAATCTCCCCTTAGATAGCCGCCTCCGACGTCCTGAGGAAAAAAACCAGTTATCAGCGAAGCCATCTCCAATGGTCATGACACCTGGAAATCAATCGATGAGGTAATGTATCAGTTTCATGGCAACTACTGCAGCGATCCGTTACACTGAGGCCAATACGAAAAAGTCGCAAGTTGGTAGGTACAATACCATGCACAACTTGGTACCGTGAGGACGCCACTTCCATTGGGAAAATCGGGAGGCTGATGTCAGACCAAACAATCTTCCAGTTCGTTTCTGGCGACAGGGCTTACACAGAGGGAATACTATGAGGAACTGGCCAGCTGCTTAACAGCATTTTTAGAGAGAGAGTCGCTTGGGGAAGGATATTTACTTGTAAATAACTGACCTCAAGAAAAAATTCCTTAACGTTCCGTAATTTATAGCTAATCCTACCAATATCTACTGGAGGTGTTAAAACTCGCCGGTCGGATACAGTCATAAAGGCGACCTGTAAGTGACTAGGGAGCGCGTTGACATGTTAAAACGATGCGACGGATGAATAAGGCAGAACTCTTAACCCGAATGTCAGGGAGGCCCAAACCTCCCTGCAAACGGACCCGCGCCATGACCCCATAATGCACGCGAAATTCATAGTGGCGCCAGATAAACCTGCCAGTTAAACTTTGCAACTTGCGGGACATCATCGCAGGAAGTGGAAATATTTTAGCAATAAAATAAACCTTATGAAGAAGTGAGAGGGAGCGACGCTCGTGTTCAGTGATTGCACCCTGAATCTTATCCGTGACAGACTTCCAGTTTATCGTAACCATCTTTAGCGTACAACTGTCAATTATAATATCCAACGATCGAGATCGGGTGACCTTCAAAGCCCATGGAATTTTAACAGCGCCAAATCCTCGCAAAATGAGTTAAACGACATTTCTGGTCATTAATCCGCGCGCCCGTTAGACGACAAAAGGCATCCAAAACTTCCTTCAGCAGTGGAATATCATCATGGATAAGGAGAAGAACCATAACGTCATCAGCATATGCACGAACGGTAAAGCTTTCTCCCAGCAGCGACCAGCCACTTAAACGAGCAGCTGTAGTTCGCAATAATGTTTGCATATAGAGCGACATAGATAATGGACTCCCTTGAAGGATGCCCTGACACACCGCGATGGGAGATGTAAGACGGCCGTTTACGTCAATGGACGCCCGAATACCAGTGATTGGAGAGCAGCATCGTTAAAACCAACAGTCGTCAATAATCTCATAAGGAATCCATGATTAACGCTGTCGAACGCTTGGTGAAAATCATTGAAAAGCAAATAGCTTGGCACGGGAATGGTGGAAGCAAGCGAAATTAAATCACGACATTCAGCAACGCGTGTCAGGAGAGTACGACCCGGAAGATAACTTTGATGGCTCGCGATGATGGTAGTCGACAATGTCGATAGTCGGCTGTTGACCGTTCGCGCCTCTGTTTTATAATCATAATTGAAGACGGTTATCAGGCGGACCTGATCCACACGCAAACGTCCCGGCTTTTTGGGGACCAGGACTATTTAACAACCTTAAAGCTGGGCGGGAGAAGGCCTCCGTGGAACACTTCATTCACCATGGAAGTTATCGTATCTCCAATTAGGGGCCAAAATCGAGTATAACATTCTTTGGGAAGGCCGTCGGGGCCAGGTGATTTGTGGGAGAGAGAACGAGCCACAATATCAAATACATCATCGCGATGGAATACAGAGAAAAACTCTTCCTGGAGAGCTGGCGTAACAACACTGTCAAGGAGGTAGGTGAAATCAACAGACGGTGGACCGTTATAATCCACTTCAGTATAAAGCTCGGAATAGTACTGGTGAAGTTCACGCATGGTATCAGATTGGGAGGACCACTCATGCCCATCTAGAGAACGAATGGTAGAAAGACACGTCCTTTGAGATCGCTTGTGAAGCCGGAGAAGATGATAGAGAGAGGTCAACTCATCCTGTACGATGGAACGAGGCTGAGAACGCAGTCGGACACCATCCATTTGCCTACGTTTGAGTTGGACCCTCAAGGGGGGCATCACGAGCATTATCGTAAAGATCGCGAAAGACAGCATAATAAAATTCCGTAGTGCGCCTTATTTCAGCCGCTTTTTCAGCGCTAAAATGCTTGAGTGTATTTAGAATCCGGGGTTTAGCAAAGGTAACTCACCATTCTAGATGTGAGGAATAACGCGTCTGGGACTGGGTTGTCCACCGCAATACGTCAACGATGATGCCTTCCAGAGAGGGGTCCGTGAGATGCAGAGTGTTTAGCTTCCATAAAGGGCGCTAAAGATGGACCGGCTGCGGGACGTGGTTAAAAGACATTGAAACACCACAGTGATCAGTGAAACTGGCAGGAATTACATCAATCGGTAGAAGCTGACTACATACGGGGGCAGACAAGTAAAAGCGGTCCAATCGGTTACTTGAAGTTGCTGCAAAAAAACGTAAACGGCACCAATGTAGGATATCTGCAAACCCAAGCATCCTGGAAATGCATGGACGTCACCATATCATCAAATTTACGACAAAAAGTATAACTGGGGGTCTGATCTACACGGTGCAAGACGCAGTTAAAATCGCCCCGTTACAAAACCTTTTCCATGGGAGTAAATAAACAACTTCTTCCTTATAAAACCGCACTCGATCGGATGAACGACCGGATCCAGACGGAGCGTAAAGAAAAATTAAGGTGAGGTCATAAAAACTACAGCCTATACCGCGACCATCATCTAGCGTTTCGAAGTCCGTCAGCGAGATGCCATCTCGATAAAGCAACATTGAAAAACATAGAATATCCAGGAAGACAAAACACATCAAATAACACCTATTGTAAACACATGATGTCAGCTTGGGAATCGTTAATAAACTGGCGAACGCAGCAAGCCGTAATTGGGAACGTATCCAATTAGCATTGAGAGTTAGAAAAGTATATGCCTGCATCCGTTAACACATGTAAGGTCAATAAAACAACATTAAGGAAAAAGCACTATCCCGTCCGTCTCTCCTCAACGTCTGGAAGAGGGGGAAAGAAGGTATAATTCTAGTTATCCCCATCTGATGCCGAGAAATCCTCGTTTTTCTTTTTATTACGCGCCGCGGCACGTGCAGGTTGAAAACGCTGTTTCGCACCACTCAGTGAAAACATACACTCTTGATGTGGAGGGTTTGGGGGCACGTGAAGCTCCGATTTGATAGAGGAGGCATGGTCGCCGCACTTACCGGAAAACGGGGAGCCCAACTCAGAACGACCAACAGCAACACCAGGTACAGAAAAGACAGGTAATGCAGTGCCGGTGTCGGGTGGCATCTCCTGAACATCAGGTAGAGAACCCGTAGAATCCTGTTGCTCGACCGTCTCATCGTGGAGGAGGGGTGGTACTGCACTAGATCACTGTAAGGGCTGGCCAGTAGGCGACATCTCTGCGGGAACAACGGAACCCACGAGACCGTCACGTCGACGGGTAAAGTGGGGGATGCAGATTCAACACACATTTCAACATCAACAAAAGCAGCTGCATCCTCTCTGGTAATAATGATTCAAAAATGGTTCAAATGGCTCTCAGCACTATGGGACTCAACATCTGAGGTCATCAGTCCCATAAAACTTAGAACTACTTAAACCTAACTAACCTGAGGACATCACACACATCCATGCCCGAGGCAGGATTCGAACCTTCAACCGTAGCAGTCACGCGGTTCCGGACTGAAGTGCCTAGAACCGCACGGTCGCCGTGGCCGGATGGTAATAATGGAATCACAATTAACATCAGTAGACAACTCATTATCGCCAGAAGGTGCACCCTCTGTCAACGCCGTGTTAGAAAACGAGACTGGAGTGCGGCGTCCTCGAAGTCTGTACCGTCCTCAGTCCGCCGGCGTTTGACGTGCGCTGCAGGATCCGACGTCCCCGCACTGGTACGCGTCGGTAACGGTGGAAATTCGCGAGGAGTAGGGGGTAAAGTTGCCCCTACATCGCTTAAAACTGGAGACTGACTGACAGCGAAGTTACTGTGTCTGAAAATGTTGATAAGGTGACGTCAGAACAGTAGTACGGCGCGGGCAATCAGATGTGAGATGACCGCTTTCGTTACAGAGAAAACATGTTCCTTCTTGCCCTTGCATACGTAACATGGATTCGGTAACCACAAACAGTTAAGTTCGAAGGAATATTCTTTTTAATGCACCTGTCCACAGTCCGGATACCATTATAACACTGGAAGCGGTGTTGTGCTGACCAGCGTTCCCATCGGATATGCCGTATGACTCTAAACGGAAGCAACGCTGTTTTAAGAAATGAATCGTCCACTTCAGGAGGAAGGTTACAAATTCTAACCGGAGTATACTCGAGTGCCGCATTTTCAAGGAGGACTTGACTAACGGAACCATCGCGATGTGTAAACAACACTTCTGAACCAACCCGGAAGAGAAGTCGTTTTACTTGAACAGGATCATAAAACTTCACAAAGAATGCATACAAATCAGAATTAAAGTAAGCAGTATCTACCTGATCAGGTGTAACACGGATAACATCAGCCAACCAATCATGAATTTCTAAGGAGCCAGGTTGAACACGACGTGGACTCTTGTCAAAACTGAGACGAGCAGTATTTCGACGAGGAACAGATTTAGCAGACTCGACAGACACCAGAAAACATCGCCGCCAAGAGGAGAACGACAACGAACTCCGCTACGTAACTACGATGTGACTCCAGCCTATACACCAAAAAGACTGAGTAGCTTCGACACAAGCGGCGCTGCGTCACAGGCGGAAGTTAACGACAACCTGCTCGCTCGACGCGCAAGGCGACGCTGAGCCACCAAGGACACAGAGGATAGTGTGACTGCAGGGACTTATCTCAGGCACGCCCCAGTAAGTCCCACATTCCCAACTTATTGTGCCGCACTATATTCATAGTGCCACTGCCCATTATACTCATTACTCGCGGCTTTTTGCCAATTACCGTAAGAGTTCGGGCACTGTTTGTGCATCCGCACAGAAGAATATGTTCAAATGGCCGGTGAGCCATATATATAAATGGAATTAGTCAAACAAGATGTCGGCTAAACACCGGAAGTTGTCAAAGATCTGGGAGCAAATGAAAAATCCTCTCTTGCCACAGATCTAAGTATGAAACTGGCCATAGATTTTGACTAGCGTTTTTCGGCAGATTAATAGAGTGGACTTTGTAATACAGAAAGAGGACATTATCACTGCACTTTTTGTGGCGCTAATGCAAGGTATTGTTGAGATCTTGCAAGAAATGAGGGAAAAACCAATAGAACAGAGGATAAAAGGAGCTATAACTGTATCTAGAAAGTTGAAAATCGAGCCAGTTCTTAAAAGCAAACGAACGTTCAGAACGAAAAGGCAACACAATGAAATATTGAAGGCGAATTAAGAGCACTACAGCTGACTGAGCTATTTTTCAAAGATATAAAAGTAGAATTTGACAGAATTCTAAAACATTTTGAAAAAGGGTAGACAGAGGAAGGAGTCTACAAGAAAATTTCGCCGTCCTCAGTGGCCAAACGTTTCAACTGGCCGACTGAGGATCTGCAGGGAACTCGAGATGATCTAGCACGAAACTATTCGAAAGAATTGAATACAGATGATTTCTGCAGTGAACTCGCTGTATTCTAAAAGCTAGCAATACAAATTAATGAAAAATCAAATGAATTCGTCACGTTACTACATCTGTGCAAGCATGCCTTGCAAGAAGCATTTACTAATTTTGGTATATCTTTAAGCATATCCTTCGGTGAAGTAAAAACAAGGGCGGTAACATTGAGAGTGGAACGGGAATTCCACTGTTAAATGTTAAGGAGAGCGGGTAGTTGAAATAAGAACACTGATGCCCTCTACGAGAGGGATGATTCGTCTGATGAACGAGGAGTAGTAGTAGTCGACAAGAAAGAGATAGGGTATCCATAACTAGAGTCGGAATTTAAAAGAGCTTTAGTCAACTTAAGATCAAATAAGGCAGAAAGGATTTCTAAAATCATTTGGGGGAAGTGGCAGCATAACGATTATTCAGGTAGAATGTGCGACTGGCGACATACAGTCAGACTTCTGGAAAAACATCATCCACAGAATTCTGAAAATAGCAAGAGCCGACAAGTCCGAGAACTACCGCACAATCAGGTTAGCAGCTCATGCATCCAAGCCGCTGGCAAGTATCATATGCGAGAAAATGGAAAAGAAAATTCATAATCTGTTACATGGTTAGTTTGGCTCTAGGAAAACAAAGAGGCGCCAGAGAGGAAGCTATAATCTTGCAGCTGATAATTTAAGCATGGCCGAGGAAAAATCAAGACACGTCCGTAAAAAGTGCTCGGATTAAAAAGGGTGTAAGACATGCCTGTAAGGTTTCGCTCCTAATGTACAATCTCTACACCGAATAAGGGATGACGTAAATAAAAGTAAGGTTCAAGAAATGGATTAAAATTCAAGATGAAAGGATATCAATAATAAGTTTCACTGATTACGTCGCTGTGAAGGTGAATATGATTACGGTATCTTTTGAATTTAATGAACCGTCTAATGAGTACAGAATATGGATTGAGAGTAAATCGATGAAAGACAAAAGTAATGAGAAAGAGCAGGACTGAGAACGACGAGAAACCTAACATCAGAATTCGTGATCACGAAGTAGACGAAGGAAAGGAATTCTGCTACCTGGGCAGCAAATAACGTATGGTGGACGGAGCAAGGAGGACATTAAACCCAGAGAAGTACTGCCAAGTGGGCGTTACTTGCCAAGAGAACTTACTAGTATCAAACATAGGCCTTAATTTGCTGAAGAACGAGCACTCAATGGTGTGGACCACAATACAAAATTTAGTTGAGAACACTTTCAAGAGCAACAACACGAGAGTGCTGTGTGTCCAAGTAGGAGTGTATTGAATGTTGCTCTTAATAATTGTTATCATCAAATCATTACGTCACGCCTGCAGAAACTCCACCTCAGGATATGACAGGGCCATTTCAGAAGCTTAGAAATGTAAAAGACTTGCCAGCATAGTAGAATCAGTTACTGCATATTAAAGTTTTTGTACATTTTAATCTATCTCAGCGCTAATAATTTTCCTTCGAAATTACGTCCAACTACGGGATCCTGTGCCCATCATTATGTTAAATGAGTGTCCCGTTATTAAAATAGAAATAAACATTAATATGAAAATATTCTTAATGCCCTAAAGTAATTCTTTGACGTGTTTGTTTCAGTAAAATAATAAATTTTATGGAGTAACTGACAGTATGACACCAGTTCTGCAAATTTAACTTCGGTATTATCTTTATGAGAAAGAAACTTATCATTAAAATAATCGTTCTGATAAAGGAACATTATATAATATAATCAAGAGTATTATATGTTTCTATATGTTTAGACGTCCTTTATGTAATCTTGGATTTCGTATTTGCGACATTATCTGTTTTGATAGCTGATACTTGTGGCATATTCACTGCTCAGTTGCTTTATTTCTGGTAACGAGTTTTGTTTACTAGAAAGAAATGATTAGTAAAACCTGTAGAAAGTGAACATTATGGTGAAGTAACGTTTCTGTATAATTGTTATGTTACATCGTGCAATTAGTAAATTACTTTCGATTTTGAACTATTGCAAAGTATGCAGTGTCATGTTAACTAAAATCCAAACACTTTATAATATCATGCATTTTTAACGCGTTCTTGTGCATGCACTTATTGTCGTTACCTACACAAAGTTCAATTATTGCTATGTAAATTCTAATTTTTGCCCAACAAAGTCAGTTTCACAAATTTTGTACTTAATCGGAGAGGCGACCGAATTATTTCATCATCACCCAAAGCTTTGTTAAAATTCAAGTCTTAAGTAACAACACTTTCTGTAACTAGTTGAGATTCACCAAAACAGCTATATCGCTTTCTTTTCTTTTTTGTTTTTGATAGTTATTAATGAAACACTGGCATTATAACTTTCAGTAGTAAAGAGATCTGAATTCTCTTTGTACAAATTCTGCGGAACTGTCGTCTTTCCTGAAAATTGCAGAATATCGTGCACATGCATTGTTAATTACCGGAGTATGAGGGTAAGTAACAACGTGTCCAGTCTCATGCTGAACAGTCCACACATTGGCGTTATTGGTATTTACTTCCTTTGCTATGGATTGTGTGATGGTTCTGGTGTTGCCCTCGGTTTTCTTAACCTAAACAATTCATACACTGCGAGGTCTGCGAACTTCCTGTTAATCTGGTATAAGCCATCTTATTTTAAGAAGACTTCCACCACGTCTTTGAAATGTGACACGATTTGGTAACCCCCTTCTTGGAAATCGTTCTCCATAGAAACACCTTGCTGCTCTAATGTTGCATCATGTCTCCTTACGGATGAGACGCATGTCAGTTAACTCGATAACAGTGTAACCATTTATAAAGAAACTGTAAACATCAGTAGCAAATTTCGTGTAAGCACAACATGACACGAACAATAATTATGTGTCTTTTTTTTTCTTTTTTGAGAGCATGGGCACCTCACTAGCGGACTGAAAACTTATCCTTCCTTGCGTAAGATGATGTAACTGTGTTGCTAATCAAATTCCAATGGCAACGTGTTGCACACAAAACAATCAAAACAAATGTGAACGTTGGCCTGAGGCAAGTCCAGCGTGGACACCTTCAAGGAGCTCTAGTGGGGAAAGTGCTCCTGCGAGATTTGTGACACGTAACGAACGTGCTCCGTTAATGTTCTCTAATATCTTTACAAATATGCATACACGGATATAGTGAATGTGAATATACCTGCATGCTGTAGTAATGCGGTGCATGATTGCTTCGACTGGCGAAAGAGCTGCTTTTGCATCGACTCAGCAAAATGATGTGGAGAGAAGCGCCCTATCAGCGTAATAACTAGGTGCTGTGGACCAAGGAGGCGTATTCAGTATGCAACATGACGTTATCAGTACACTGATGATGTGAAGACGCCATTCAGCATCTCTAAAAGCCGATGTTATGACACTTACAGCACTGGCTGTGTTCCAGGAAGAGGTGACTAGATAAGAAGTCCATCGCGAATGAAATAATAGTTTTCCATTAATTAGATGTGTCAGCTTCTAGGGAAACTGTCACTGGAGAAACGTTAGCATCCCACCTCATAAACGTACCACCTTATTTGCACCCTTAGTCTAAGTATGCTCAGTAGTGTTCAGTTGTACACTGCATGCTCATTTATGCGGTCAGAAGAAGTCCGCTTGCTGTCCAAGATAAAACAGCAACCGGCCACTACATGAATGAGCTATCAACAGCTGCAGCCCTCTGCCAGGGTTGTCTGTCTGCAGCCCACCCGACGCGTTTTCGCCACTGGACGTCTAACATCTCCTGATGGCCATCTCTCTGCCGAGATGGGGGTTCGAGCCTCGGCTATCTAGTTGTCCATCTGCCACTGTCCACCACCCCTGAGGACCTATGTTGTTGCTGTTAGATGCCAAAAGCAGACACTCACCATCGTCACAAGCCACGTTGGAGGACGCAGTTTGACCCATTCTGCTCCAGTTTCTGTTGTTGCTGCAGAAGAAGGCCAGTACGCAGGGCAGCCTATGTTGCCGTCATCAACAGCCGCACCTTCATCTTGCGTCGCCGTTCTGCTGGAGCTGACTTTCGTTTGATGTCGCCAACCGTCAACCCTATGCACCACTGGCAGATGCTGCCGTGACTTCACAATGGAGGGCGATCACTGCCACTCCTGATACTGTTATGAATAAAAGACTTCCTTAACTACGGACGTTTTACTCACTGGCCACAGTTCGGCTCCAACCATTACCACTACTGCTTCTCATGTCCCGGAGGGAGAAGAGCATTTCGTCCTGACATTCCAGCGGCCCAAATCACTCCCCACGCCAGGAGTCAGGGACCCGACTTCTACAAGTCAAGTACTTTTTTCCTCCTTATCCGTGTATATAGGCCACCTGCTATACCTTTTCAGATACATCATCCTATTTCACTCAAAAAACATTATAAACTTCAGTAGCCACGGCACCGTGTGAGGACATTAGGAGTGAGATGATAGCAGTGACAGCTTACCTGGATGGCTGGCGCAAAGAAGAGAATGTAAGCTACAGTGTGATACTATGGAGACGAAAAAGTTCCAGTTTAGAGGTTGGAATAAATATTCACTCGATTTCCCTTTTGTCTTTGTTGTCTTATCACACCGCTACGGTCGCAGGTTCGAATCCTACCTCGGGCATGTATGTGTGAGATGTCCTTAGGTTAGTTAGGTTTAAGTAGTCCTAAGTTCTAGGGCACTGATGATCTCAGAAGGTAAGTCCCATAGTGCTCAGAGCCACCTGAACCATCAGTTACTGAACAACTTCCTTGCAAGACAACGTAGACATACAATCTATAGACCAGGTCTCCAGATTTCATGTATTAGGGCTACAGAAAAATCACACTGGAATTTCCAGAAAAAAATAGGTTATCTACTCTTTCAATACACATGACAAAATAATTCCACCTGTTGATAATGACGAAAGATTTGTCAGTCTAGTAGAACCAGCAGCAAAATTAAACATTTCTCATGGCTACAGAAATGATTATACATCCAACTGGAATGAGGAAATAAGTTGTGTGGTACAATAAGGATAAAGGTTATCCAGTAGAAAGCAATTTAACTCCTGAAATTACTAAATAATGGTAGAGGAGGGAAGTGCATATCTGCCGTAGTAGATCTTAACTTAGAACACTATTGTGTTTCAGAAGCTTGATGTAATTTTCATAGCATCAAGAAAATATTCTTCGGTAAATACGTAAACCGTTGAGCAACAACTAGTATCCACACCATGGCCTGCAGCAAATGAGAAATACACTAAGCAACTTAACTGAACCAAGGCGTATAAAACGAGACACGCAGCCAAATGATCAACATACTCGACAGTTTTTCCTACTAGATACAGAAGATTACGGTTGAAAGTCCAGTCGACGACCAGGTCTTAAGGGACAGATCACTGGACTGTGGAGGGAAATCACCCTCGCGTTTATTTCAGCATAAGCCTCAAGTACTTCAGAGAAACCGCCAAAAACTTAGATCCAGTTCGGCAGCCGGAGTTGCCGTAGAAGAAATACCACAGGCACTTCGCACACTTAGGAAAGCCACGGCTTCGACCCACTACACTCTAAACATTAAAACATTGTAGTCCAACACCGAAACGTTGCCATGCTTCTTTTCTCGACTTTGTTTCACACTGGAGTCGTTTCTCTAGTTTATTTAAAAAATCTAATGAAGCTGTCTCGAATTCAGCCTGTGCAGAAAAATACCCTTTAGCTTCAGATTGGAGTTGCATAACCATCATAGGCTACGGTAGGCCATCATAAGTACGCCCACACTCCAGAAGTTGTCCTAGTAGATTAGATCAGTTAAGGTCGTTCCCACGTTACCTGTACGTTAAGTGTGTCGCATACCTATCGGGAGTTACCTCAGACCAATGGTTCCCTTTATAAATGCCATTCGTGTCTTGCTAGAATCCCCTGAAATCCAAAATGGTGAACCGCCTAGAAACTGAGTGATTATTTATAAAGGTCCAAACAACCTACTGAATAATTTTGGTTCACAAATTCATCTCCTGTGTTACTTAAAAGTTATTTACCAGTTCTACGAATACTACCTGTAATCTTTACATTTCTATAAGGTACCAAAACTACCGAAATGTAGTTTTCATAGGGTGCAACTCTGCTTCAGATCCAAAACTCTATAATGAAGTAATTTTAAATAAAATTTAGGTTTTGCTTAGAGTATTCTAGCGATTTACTGAACAGAACTGCTTGTAAGGCAGTGGAGCTAAGGACGTACATGCGAGATCTGACTTCTAAGCGCGCATGCCTTTCCGTATGATGTCGATGGTCCGACCCAAGGGACGGAGATTACACGAAACTCCTCACTTCCAGGTGAACGTCAAGGTGCGAGAGACACTGAACAGGCGGTGGATTTTCTTGCAGGCAAAATACGTCACATCCGCACGCACGGAACGCAAAATGTGGCATGGGGAGGATCATCACTGAAACAACACTTACATAAAATCTGAGATACTTAGTGCGGCACAATCTAATAACGCTACGTAAAATGCACAGCTACCATACTGACCATGGTAATGAGATAAGTCCACTACCTCGTGGAATGTTCTTACTAGACGAAACTACGCAAGCTAGAGCGGTAGTAATGAAGTAATGACTGTCATTTACGAAAACTCCTTCAATAAATTAATTATGGGAGAACCGGAGACTCTACAAACTCAAAAGGGTTGGTGAATGAAATATATTTGTTTATAGCGAAACCTGTGAGACGTATAATTTGATACACTATTTTTAAGGTTGAAAGCAACATTGAATTGTACAATAAAGTAAATTAATCCAAAATAAGCACTTTACATCGAGGTAAACTACTAACATCTGGATAATTTAAGGAGTAATACATTACCGTAATTTCCCGCACAAAGTACATGCTTACCATCTTCAAAAATCATATTTTATTTTCATTACAGAGTGAGATGTGCGAGAGATGGAAATCGATTAGATGTGCAAAGGTACGAGCCTCTCATGAATTGATAGAGATCAGTACTCCGATATCAAAAAGGAGGTGCTTTCAGTAGGCTGGTCGAGGCTATAAAAAGTTTCACAACCCGTGTACGGCGAGAGGAACTCTTGCGGCGTGCTCGAGTAATATTCCAAGCACTCTCTGCAGGTTCAGATAAGCATTAGCGTTAGGTAAATGAAGCGCAAAGGAAGGCAGCTCACGCCAAAGGATTATCCGAGTGGGACGCCGACTTTGAACGTGAAACATCGTCGGCAAAAATTTATTGAGACGAGAAGATATTTGAAATTATCTAAACAGGAAATTGCTTTGATTATCGTGAGAGTAACTGACGTATCTAGCTGGGAGAAGCAATAGTGAGTCCGAGGAACTAAAGACGAAACATCATGGGGCAATGCTATTCTTTGATAGGGCGACGTTTCTTACGAAGTGATGTTTCTCGAGCAGTTGTATGCTGTAGGCTAATCGTTCGGCCTCATTTCACTTTGATTTTAATTTCTGCACGTCTTATCGTGCTATCGACCTTGGTGGTGGTGCGGCGACTCGGGCACCAGCAGGTGAGACCGCTTCTTGAGTTCACGTGCTTTCTAGTGCTGATAAAGTGCTTGTGCCGGCCCTGCGACACATTCGTCTAATCTTGGAGACCATATGTCACCAGCCTGAAGTACGACAGTCTCACTAAACAGACCTTGTAATCTTGCTTGGTGTATTTCATTTCCACCTGTGTCACAGCAGCAAAACGAATCGTCGGTTTAGTACAGTATTTCACAACAGGGTGAAACAAAGAAAATTTGATATTACAATGTAAGTACTTTCCAGAAAGCGTGTGTGGCACAAATGGGGAAGCACCACAAAGTCATTACTGTTTCTTGATAATTTCCTTAACATTTTCACTGTTAGGACATCGTCGTGTTGCTAGACGCTATCGTCGAATAAATACGGTGTCTCACAGTAACGGCTACTGACAGAAAACTGAGCTGTAGGAAATTCGACAGAATATTTCTTGCCAACCGCAGTGAGCCTTATCCCCAGAGAACTATTTCGCACACTAGGAGTAGCATGCGTTCGTACTTGAATCAGTCAGTTTTTTAAGGTATATACGTGCTATGAACAATCATCGAATATTCCATACATCGCTATAAATTATTACAGATAGCTCTAATAAAGCATATGTTCCGAAGCTTTGATTAACCTCTTTTAAAAATGGTAGTTAATAATAGAATGATTTTCATCATTTTATGTAAAGTAACTTTAGGTGCACAAAAAATTACCTGAGAGCACAGAATTAAAGAATTTCTATGACAAATAAGTGTCTTACATGTTAATATGTTTTGCAAAGAAGTCAGTGAATAACGTCAACTGAATACCTCATTCTTAAATAACATAGTAAAAAAAATGATTCAAATGGCTCTAAGCACTATGGGACTTAACATGTGAGGTCATCAGTCCCCCTAGACTTAGAACTACTTAAACCTAACTAACCTAAGGACATTAGACACTTCCATGCCCGAGGCAGGATTCGAACCTGCGACCGTAGCAGCAGTGTGGTTCCGGACAGATGCTCCTGGAACCACCTGGCCACAGCGGCCGGCGAATAATATAGTAAACAATATCTTTATTAAAGGACAAAAAGATGACTTTTTTTCAATTTTTGGCTGCTACAGTTATCTTATGTACTGGACGCTATTTTCATTTCTTTTGTTGCATAAATGGATAGGGGAATGGGATGAGTGTAAAGTATGAACCATTAAAGCTGTTAATATCCATGTGTTAGTAAGTCTGGGATTCAAATCGTGCAGCCTTATGTGTCACATACAATGCTAAAAATTATAACTGTAAAACAACTAGTTTTCTGTAATTTAGAAGTGTAAAACCTGTTTCAGTTTTTCGTGTGATTAGCGATGGGTTTAACTTACACTTACCTCCATTTCAGAAATGTGTACCTTTGTTCAAATGTTTCAACATAAAGAAAACAATAGTCCGCATAAATTAGACACAGAATATTTTAACGGTTTTATATAGCCAAAAGAAGAATGCAAAACAAAATTGATTGTTTTAAAGTAAACAGGGTAAATTTAAATAGTTACTTCAGGGAAAATAGAGATGTTTCACGAACAGCTGGTGCAATGTAAATGAAGTGTCAGAAAGTGCATCTCTTCAAAGTCCTTCAAGGCGTAACTATTTTCCAAACGGGAGTTGTGGTATTTAACTGTCAGCAGAGCTACCTTTGAATCAAGTACTAAATTTAGCAAATGATCTATCAATAAGATAAAGTTTTCTGAACAAAATTTGTAAAGAAAAAATGGTAATGGTCAAATATTGTGTGAAATAATTTATCCAAAAGTAAGAAATAAAATATAAGGGGCGATGAAAAAGTTTTGTTTCAGGACATTCTTGCAGCGTATATACAAAGTTGCCCGATTTAAGTGCGGGAGTGTAAGCATCGACAAGTAGGAAAGGGTTTAGTGTGCCATTCGAGTCTTCCCGACTTATGTACGGTTAATGCGGAAACGTGAACTGTGGTGATATTGTTACCAAATGCGTCCAAACGTAGGAACGTGCTCTTAGTCATTTCTTGGTTGCCGAAGGACAAACACCAATAGACATTCATCTGGAGAATGAAGAATGTATACCGTTGTGAAATGGTGCGCCAAGGGGTGCTGTTGCTTCATGGTCGATGCTTTATGGTAACGCACGTCCTCATATCGCATATATCGCAACGGAGAAGTTACTCCAACTCAAGTGAGAGACACGCATGCTCACGCCCTATAGCCCTGGTCTCCCACCATGCGATTATCACGTTTTCGGTCCCTTAAAAAGGGCCTTGAAGGGTCGACGATTTCTGTCGGACGAGGATGTTCAGTGGGCAGCTACGGACTTCTCCACGCCGCAGGATACGGTGTTTCATATAAAGGGTATCATCTACGTGGTGCGTTGACGGGATGATAGGCTCAGTGCACACGGCGATTATGCCTGAGTGACACACCGCTTCTGGACTGCAAGGCCTTCGAACGGAAACTTTTCGATAGTCCGTTACACATTAGTGAAACATTTGAGCGCTTTTGTATGATGATCCAATTCATGTACAGCAAATAAGTCGCATCAAATGCATCTCTACTATTATTTCTTACTTTTAGGGTAATCTTTTCATAAAACATTTGACCGATTATTTTAAAAAGTTTTAATGTTATTTCATGTAAACTGCTTTCAGCAGAGTCTGTGTACTGGTTTATGGGAATCGAAACATGAATTTTCTTGTCTACTGTGCTATTCGGGCAATAAGAGAAGAGAGCCTGCACGCGTGTTGATACAGAGAATCTGGAGGTCTCTTAGTACAGAAGTATACATTTGCATTACCAATGACTAAAAATGAATTTTCGGAGACACTGATTAATGACTACAGGTTTATGATCGTTCGTGGATAATGTCTGCAAAATTTTCAGACCAACTGTCAGATGCGAAAAACACATGTTCTAGGATCAAAAAAAGTTACTTATTGCCCACTGTATACTTTATTGTACAGAAGCTTTTCGTGCCTTTCAACACCATATTGTATGAACAGTTACGTTTAATAGCAAGGTGTGTTGTTTGACAATGGGCATGTTAGCCCGAAACCGGTAGCCACTACAGCTGAAATTTATATCAGTGCAACTGAGACGGACGAAATGAAGTTGCGGACATACAGTCCTGTGGCGGTATGCCTCGAATAAACAAATTCTATACAGCTTTCTCAGCAATGGAAGACTGTACTTTGATACAGTGTAGAACAGGTGTTCCGGAAGAACTCACTAAGGTGATTAATTCCTATGTCATTAGGAAGACAGAAGAAAACTGTCCCGCCACAGAATTTCTTCATTCAAATATTTGATATAATATGAAGAAATTTTGCAGACGAGAGCCAATGAAGTGTTACATGCGTGAATATTTTCTTGTGCAACATATGCAGAGTATTGATGCAGCTTCCGCAACTGTAACACCGATTTTGAATAAAATGTCAGCACCATCATGGAGATCATTCTAGGTGAGACCAGGAAATTCAATGGTTAGCTTTTGGCTTCAGTACAGCGGCACAAGAATCTCACAGATTTCTGGTAGCCATATCTTCACATATAAGTCCAGCTCACCAGTAACATATTTATGGTCAATCAACCAACTGTTGCCTCAGAAAATTGATGCAACGTAAATCCGGGACAATTGGAAGAGTGCAAGAGGAAATCTGAATAGTATTCATCACAGAGAAACCAAAGGGTACTACTGGGGTAGACATCCCACTCACATCAAACGGGATGTCAATGTCTTTGTGCAGGAGTGTAGATTTTCGTTTTTCACAAGAGTTATCGCTTCAAAGCCAAATTAATTCATGTCTGCCATACAGAGTTTAGGCAGTTAAAACTTTCGGAAGTAAGTTTAAAAGTTCGTTTACGTTAGTGGTTATTTACGGATTGGTATAGGTTACGAAACTACTGTGGTCTTGTGCCAACTTATTCTCTGATTTTGTGTTAAGTTGGTCTATCAAACCATGTGTGATCAATGTGGTGGTTGCTGTAGAAATTTGAAAGAGGGGGTGTCCTGTGTAAACTGTAAGTTATGGTTTTATTAGGGCGAATGTAGCGGCGAGGAAACGAGGGTAGAAAATGAGGCTCTTCCATGGCAGTGTAGGTTATGTAGAAAGGGCAGAAAAATCGCTGAACAGGAGGCAAAAATTAGTGCTCTTAAGGCTGAATTAGAAACCGCAAACTTAAGGGAGGAAAAAGAGACTGGTAACCGGGCAAAGATAGCAAGCAAAGGGCGAAAAAAGTAGACACTTGAAAACAGAAATTCAATTAGTAAATCAGTTCGGCTTGCTTTCTGAAGTGGAGGAAGGGCCTCATACAGATGTAGCTGAAAGTAAGTTTATGTAGAACATTAGCTTAAAGAAAAAATAGAGGTCGGGATCAAACTAGAATAGGAAAAGAAGAATTCTGCTTATCGGCAGCAGTCATGGGAGATTCCGGATAAATTAGGTGCAGAGTACCTGGTCACAAGTTTTGTGAAACCAAGTGTTAGCCTAATCCAGGTGACAGAAAACGTAGGTCAGCTATGCAGGGACTTTGAGAAGGAAGATCAGGTAATTACAATTTAAGGAGCAGGAAACAGCCTGGCTATGAATTCAAGATACAGTATTAGGAGTGACCTGGATAAAATAGGAGAAGAATCTGGGCACACAAATGTGGGGTTTGTGGAGATCTTTCAGCGCCATGATCAGCCCTAGGTAAGCACTGCTGTAAGGCATGTTAACACGGAGCTGAACAGGATGCTCCGGACACCAGAAAAATCTCACGTAAGTTTTGTTCCTGTTACTTCAAGGAAACTTTGTATTACTATAGCTATTAAAGTGTGTTCAGAAAGAAAAAGAAAACTGTATGAGACAGCGAAAAATTGTAAAGATTCAGAAGTAGTTTTACGCTATAAAAGTTATTGTAACACACTGAGAGAAGTTGTTAGGAAGTCAAGAAATATGTATGTTAGAGAAGAAATTGACAACTCCAGAAAGAAATCAAATCAATATGTAATATTGTCAGAAGGGAGACAGGAAAAGTAACCACTGGGTTAGGTAGTATTACTATCAAAGAGAATGAGACCATCCTAACCAACAGTGCACATGTAGCTAATGTATTTAACAACCATTTCTTAAGTATAGGAGAAAAAATTGGTGAACATAGTTCAAAAGAAAAAGCCATGCAGTGTGCGTGGGAGAGTCAGTTTTTAGAAATAATAGATTAATTGTCATTTAACAACCTCTTGTGAAATAAAGAGAATCATTAAATCTTTGAAAAATATATGTTCTGTAGGAGTAGATGACATCTCAAATGAGATATTAAAACAATGTGGAGGAATTATACCTGATTTTCAGAGTCACATATGTAGTGCATCGCTAACTCAAGGTATTTTCCGAGACAGGTTATAATATGCCATGACCAGGCCACTCTAGAAAAAGGAGGACACCATAAATGTCAGTAATTTTCGGCCATTATCCTTGCTTACAGCATGTACACAATTTACTACAGAGTGGTTAGCCATCTCTACAATAATGAGATACTTAGTAAATCACAGTTTGGATTACAAAAATGCTGTTCCACTGAGACAGAAATATGCAATTTCACTGTCCACATGATAGAGTCTTAATATAGTAAAATTTCACCAATAGGAATTTTCTATGACTTGTCCAAAGCATTCCAATCATGTGAACTATGACATTATGTTACAGAAATTACAATTTTATGGTACAAATGGAATAACATATGAGTGGTTTAAGTCATACCTACAGAACAGGAAAGAAAATGTTTGTTTATATGTGTCAAGTCATTTAAATAAGTGTGCCACTTCATGTAACTGGGGTGCAATTACATCAGCTGTTCCACAGGGTTCAATCATGGGTCCCCTTCTGTTCTTGATATATGTGAACGACCTCCCTTCTTATCTGAAACAAGAAGCTGAACTGACACTGTTTGCTGGTGATACAAGCATCATTAATAATCCAGTAAAAGAAACTCCAGTTGAAAATGATACCAATAAGGTCTTTGGAAAAGTCATTAATTGGCTTGTTTTAAACTTTGAAACAACACAGCACATCCAATTTCCTACTGCAAAAAGTAAAGTTCCTTCAATAAATATAATACATCAAAATACGTCTGTAGACAGGGTAGAGCATAATAAGTTTTTGGGTGTACATGTATATGAGAATCTGAACTGGAAAATTCATATTTTGGATCTTCTAGAGCCATAGGTTCAGAAACTTTTGCAATCAGAATAATTGCCAGTTTTGAGCATATAGAAATTAGTAAGCTAACATACTTTGTATACTTGCATTCTCTGATGTCATACAGAATAATATTTTAGTGTAACTCAACACTTAGACAAAAAGTATTTACAGCTCAAAAGAAAGTGGTTAGAATAATGTTGGGATCATAGTCGCACATATTGTAGGCATGTTCATAAAAGATTCGAAATTCTTACAACAGCCTCATAGTATATTTACTCACTAATGAAATTTGTTCTCAGCAACATGGACCAGTTTAAAAACACTGTGTCATTCATGATTATAATACCAGAAAAGAGTAAGACTTACACCATCCTTTATTCAACCTATCTTTGGCACAGAACAGGGTAAAAAATGCTGCCATAAAATTTTTTGAGTAGTTACCAGATGAAATAAAATGTCTGACACACAGCAGTAATAGCGTAAAAAATAAATTGAAAGCATATCTTCTTGAAAACTCTTTCTATACCACAGATGAATTCTTGAATAGGATTGAAGGATAAGTATAGTATATACATGTTGTGCCATTTAAGGGAATGGGGTAAATAATAGAAATATTAATCTTTAAGACTTTACTGTAATATATTTAAACATCTTGCTTCATATGAGCTTTTCTTGTGCACTTGACATTTTCCACATCATAACGGCTACTGTACCATGCGATTGATCAATGGAACATGAAACCAACTAACTAACTTACTAAGAACTTACAGGCGCTCAGTAAAACCAAAGATAAAATGACAGGGCATTGCTGTCCAGGTTTATGGGGCCGGTACAAATACTGCAATTTTTGATTCCTGAGACATCGCTGGTAAAAAGTCCGCGGAGTAAAAGAATTTTTCGTGTGTGCTTATCTTGAAGCGGCAATATGTTATCATAAAATGACCATAATTGATGGTTATATAAAAAAGAATGCAGGTTTCTGATGAAATATTGTTAAAACTAGAGTAGCCAGCTGCACTGTAATGTGGGCAAGTACACTTTTCTCAGTAGTATATTTAAAACATGTTTCCTACGCACGATATTTTTAATTTAATAGTCTATGGGAGCCACAGGTATGATTAAATAAAAGACAAACTTCAGCATTTCCCTCAACTAGGGTTTTCAAGGGATAACAGGACCGATATTGCCCTGAGCCCTTTAACCTAGAAGCTGCTACACCGTTTACACGTTTTGGGACATCGCTGCGCCGCGATGGACGTGGGCATTGCTGGCTGCGAAAACTGTAATCCCGCAGCGATCGCGCCGAGCGCTGCCTCGAATCCAGAGGGCGCACAACGGCCGCGCACTGTGAAGCAGCGGGGTATGCGGTCACAGATCGTTTATTGACGTTGGGTAACATGGACAAAGTTGCATAGATAGTCCACTCTGCACGGCATGTGAACAGGACTCCTGAGGCAACTGCCAGCAACCGAGTAGTAACTTCAGCAAGACTACATTTTTTTCCCATTCAAACAGGTGGGGAAGGATACCTCCAAGTTTGTAACTGTATAAATTAAAATTCAGCCGCTGAAGATTCTAATTATAGGAGCTAGATACTGTGCCTCTTGTCTTTGGTGGCTGGTGTGTCTGCTTAGTTAAATTCCACTTTAAGCTTTTACTTATTTATTTATTTGATAAAGTGGGTGTCGCACCTAATCGCTGAATTCAAATTGTTCTTGTTATAGTGGCCGTTGTGTCAGTCAACTTCAGATTTGGAAATATTTTGTAAGCTGACCGTTGGGCTTAATCATTAAATTCAAGTCTAAAGATATTTTGGTAAGGTGACCGGTGAGCACAACTATTGAATGCAGATTTCTTTTTCTTAGGTAAATTCAAATTTTTATTCTACTATTATTTTTTGTGAAGTGGGAGCTGCACGTAACTGTTTCAGATGTTTTTCTTTTAACTATACCCATTGGGAGAGATTAAGTATTGGTCTAATTTTCTCTTAGTGAAAGTTGTTGAGATTAAACCACTTGGCCCTGTCTCTCTGTTACATATTCACACTCGCATGTACTGCGAGTGGTGTCACCGCTGACCCCCTCACATCGTCGCACTGTATAGCAGCTGGTAGGCATACCCCACGTACATGTTGTGAAAGAAATCAAAATTTTTCATTATAACATATTATAATTGTTATTAATTTATTTCTTAGTTAAATAAATCTGCCGTTATTTAAAAGCATAATGCCTTATAAGATATACTCTACAATGTGAAGAAACAGTCCTTACAATTTTTGCAAATGACCAGTTAATATACCGCCTCAACAACTCTTTGAGAATTTATTAAACACTGAGAGAGACAACCTGTAAATCTGCATACTTTCCCCTATGATATCATACTTCATGTTCCATAATTTCTAGTTGTTAGTACTGGTTGTTTTATATGTGTAGTAATTAGCAGTGTGAGTGTTGTATGAGTGAAGAAGAACAGAAGTAAATGAAAATTGTTTTGTTTATTCACGAAGTACCAGTTAAACTGTACAGGGGATGTACTATAATTAAATGTGCAGTCAGTTTATGGTACTAATAAATCGTGAGTAGAGCACAATTTGATCGGTAATTTCAGAAGGAGTAATTTTATATTTGATACTTTTCTAAATGTATTTATTTAGCAATTGCCATAGAAAGAAATGTTTTATTTTGATTGGTCATTGAAGTAAATCGCGGGTTAGCGCTGGATAATACTGCAACCTGATTTGCTGTTTGTGATATCAGCCAATCAGAAAAATGCAGGCGCGCGCCAATCTATGTTGGGAAAAAAGCCTTTGGTGTGATCTAGGCATAGTCGGGGCTGAGGGTTCGAACTAGTAACATGTCATTGTAAGCAGCTCCGACGAAAGTACTATAAAATCGCGGAAAAATGCTAATTAAGAGTTCGCGAAGTAGTACAAAGTGTATTTAAGTGAACGGTATAGTGGAAGTCGTGTGGAATTTCAGACGGAATATTGAAATTATTGCTTTTGACTGTTTGTTAAGACCGCGTGGCGTGTTGTGCGATCTAAGACTGGAACAGGTATTACGTGTAGAGCAGAGTGCACAACATTTGAGCGAGCATTTTCATAACCAAACGATCCGGTGAACTCTATAAACTTCGGTAACGGGTGTAAATACCATAAACTGGCTACGTGTGTGATTGTGGTGTGCGTGGGAACTTTACATTGTGTAGACACTTAGTACGGACTTGGCAGTATTAACTGTGATCTTTATCGTAAAAATACACCTGAAAATTTACATTGCCAAGTTAAAACTTTTATTTCAGTACTAGCCACATCCAGTTTACCGGACAATTCTATGTATGTTGCGACCTGCAGTAGACAGTAGTGGTCTAGTATTTTCTACTACAGCTTTTAGCTAGACAAATGAACATTGCTAGACATTGGCAGGGCGGTAAAAAAGAAACGTGCCGCGCCGCAATACATTAAGAAATGTTAAGACTCGCTTTAGCAAGATAACCTTTGATAAAACAAATAGTTCAAGCCAAACTTAAATAAACTATCAATAGACAGTATGTTCAAGTGCACTCTCCCCGCCGTCGATTAATCTTTTAATTCTTTTCAAATAACAGAACGAGGTCCCCGTCACCAGAGCTCCAGAGCGCGACCTGCTTCTATAGTGGCTGCCCAACACTCGACAAGTCACTCGGCGATCCGGCTGGGTACATGCGGTGTCAAACCAAAATCGACCCAACCAAACCCCGGCGTCCCAAATTTGCCCAACCGAGCCTCGCCGCCAGGCACTGCTGCTCCTGCCTTCCTCCATCCGTCACGTGCAGTTCACAGCTCACTGCCTCCGCGCCAAGCCTTCACACTTCAACCAGGAAAACCAAAGATAGGTCGCAAGGGGGGTGACTTTCGATACCCTGCCAGACGTACACAACTGGCCATTAATATTGCTACACCACGAAGATGACGTGCTACAGACGAGAAATTTAACCGACAGGTAGAAGATGCTGTGATATGCAAATGATTAGCTATTCAGAGCATTCAATCAAGGTTGGCACCAGTGGCGACACCTACAACGTGCAGACATCAGGAAAGTTTCCAAATGATTTCTCATACACAAAAGGCAGTTGACCGGCGTAGCCTGGTGAAACGTTGTTGTGATGCCTCGTGAAAGGAGCAGAAATGCGTACCATCACGTTTCAGACTCGATAGAGGTCGGATTGTAGCCTATCACGATTGCGGTTTATCGTATCGCGACATTGCTACTGGTTTTGGTGGAGATCCGATGACTGTTAGCAGAATATGGAATCGGCGGGTTCAGGAGGGTAATACGGAACGCCATGCTGAATCCCAACGGCCTCGTATCACTAGCAGTCAAGATGACAGGCATCTTATCCGCATGGCTGTAACGGATCGTGCAGCCGCGTCTCGATCCCTGAGTCAACAGATGGGGACGTTTGCAAGACAACAACTATCTGCACGAACAGTTCGACAACGTTTTCAGCAGCATGGACTATCAGCTCGGAGACCGTGTCTGCGGTTACCCATGATGCTGCATCACAGACAGGAGCGCCTGCGATGGTGTACTCAGCGACGAACCTGGGTACACGAATGGCAAAACGTCATTTTTTCGAATGAATCCAGGTTCGGGCTACAGCATCGTGATGGTCGCATCCGTGTTTGGTGACATCGCGGTGAACGCACACTGGAAGCGTTTATTCTTCATCACCATACTGGCGTATAAACCGGCGTGATTGTATGGGGTGCCATTGGTTACACGTCTCGGTCAATTCTTGTTCGCACTGACGGCACTTTGAACATTGGACGTTACATTTCAGATGTGTTACGACCCGTGCCTCTGCCATACAATCGATCCTTGCGAAACCCTACATTTCAGCAGGATAATGCACGACCGCATGTTGCAGGTCCTGTACGGGCCTTTCTGGATGCAGAAAATGATTCGGCTGCTTCCCTGTCCAGCACATTCTCCAGATCTCTTATCAGCTGAAAACGTGTGGTCAATGGTGGCCGAGCAACTGGCTCCTCACAATACGCCAGTCACTACTCTTGATGAACTGTGGGATCGTGTTGAAGCTTCATGGGCAGCTGTACCTGTACACACCATCCCTGTTTGACTCAATGCCCAGGCGTATCAAGGCCGTTATTACGGCCAGAGGTGGTTGTTCAGGGTACTAATTTTTCAGGATCTATGCAGCCATATTGCGTGAAAATGTTATAACATGTCAGTACTAGTATAATATATTTGTCCAATGAATACCCGTTTATCATCTGCATTTCTTCTTGGTGTAGCAATTTTAATGGCCACTAGTGCAGTTAGGCCAGCAAACCGAACCGTCACGTCTCACCAGCCACCCTCGCTGTCGGGTTCAGGTCGTTCACAGACTTCGAGAGCATCACTACAAATAGGAAGACGATGCATGTGTTCCGCGAGTAGCAATAGTGGATAGCATGTGTTTCGCGAGTAGCAATAGTGGGTAGCATGTGTTCCGCGAGTAACAATAGTTGGTAAATTAATTGTAAGTTCTAGTCACGGGAACCACATCAAGCCACTTCATAACGATAAATTATATTTCCTTCAATTTTAGCAAGGAGGTGTTCTATTAATTTCGACAGTGTTCCATACAGAACATGTTGTATTCCTGCCACTGGCCATCGCAACTTCTGTCCGTCGTTTGTGTCGGTTGTGACTACCACAATAGCCGACAGAACACCTGGTACAGAACCAACACTTCATTCCCTCTTCGCTGCTCTGTCAAAGTGCGTGACTAGTAGTTCTGTTTTTTTTTTCCTTTCAGAGGAGCATTGCTACTAATTCTGTTCTTTTTTGCAGACTAGATGCAACACTTCCGCTACTTGTGTATTTGCTTTGCTTGTCATTTGTTGCGGCGCTCCTCTCATAAAAATGGCCTCTAACCCGCCTCCTACACCACCTGCACCTGCGCCTCTGGTTGCTGCTGCTTTTGATCTAACGCAGTTTATTCAGTTTCAGAACCACGAAACGTCGCAGCTGGTGCCGGCAGTCCGGCAGCTCACTAAGTCACAAGCCACTGCTACATCAACTCTGGCGTAACAGCCAGCCACATCACGGCAGTGCCTCCGTTCATTCCACCGTTCTGAGCTTTCAGAGAACAACAAGAAGAATGAAATGAGTGGTACGCTCAGTTCAACGCTCATTGCGCTACGCGTCAAGCATAAGGTACTGGGAAACTTATATATTTCTTGTGAAAGTACGGCACAGGAGTTTACCGGTTCACTGTGAAGTTATTCCCGACTAGGAGGCTCTAGTTGTTAGTTTTTGAAGATTTATTGTCTGCCGTCGTTCAGTATTACAAGAATCAGATACAGGGTACTGCAGCTGATTACAAGTTCTTTCGATTGCGGAAAAAGCCAGAACAGACGTACCAGCACAATAAACTGCAGGGTTTGACATGACTGTGTCGTTTTCAGTCTAGCTGTGGACAGTACTACAGTGTCACAATGATTCGTGAAATTGCGTACAATGTGCCAGGTAGTGGGATTCGTGAGCAAATTCTCAAACATTCTGACCCTATTTTGAAACAAGTATCACAACTTACTGAAAATCAGGATTCATGTGGTAAGTTGAAAACTTCGAGGTAGCTCCCGTCTGCAGTGTAAGGCAAAGGGACAAACACGTACGGCTTTCGAACCGACCACCCCACGCGTACAGGCCACCGCTCTGTGGACAGAGTAAACAAGTTTCTACATATGGTCTGCTGTGAAATCATGTCCCCGTTGTTATTCCATGCATAAAAGACAAAACTGCCCTTCGTGAGCCGCGACTTGCTTTGCTTGTGGGAAGCAGTTAATGTACAGTCTGTGTGTTTGCAAAAGAGAAAGAACTCTATCCATGTTCACTCCCACAACCGTGGAGCACCATCTCACTCAGTGAACGTAGCTCATTCTAAATCAGCTACCAGAACTAGTAACAGGATGTGCCATCACCTCGCCCAAGTGCTGAGCGATGACAGTCAAACAAAGTGTTTGTGAACTTAGTCATTGCCAGACACTGTGTGCGATTTCAGTTTGACATTGGCGCTTCCATTACGTTGCTTACTCGTGCCACTTGCGAACAGTTGAGCTCGCCACGGTTGACAAAATCTTGCACTCAACTTACTGCATGTAATGCTCAGGACATTCTAACGCTTGGTACATGTAATTTGTTTGCCGAATTCCGGTCTCACATAGGAACACTGAATTTACAATTTTGCGTTCGCGAGACTGAAAATATCTTCGGGTTATATTTATTTCATTGTTTGATCTTCATATTCACGTAATTTCTTTCTTCTTTCAGCCAAAAAGACAGTGCTACTCATTTGATTGAGGACTTTCCTGAATTATTTTCTGAATTGCCTGGCAGACCAAATAATTTTGTGGTGCACGTTACAATGAAGGGCACTGCGCAAATTAAGTTTTTCTTTCGGAATGTCCCGTCCGTCATTCACTTAGAGACAAAACTGAAAGGGAACTTAAAGAATGTCAAGATAGTGGTGTTACTGTTGCTATCCACGCTAATCAGTGGGTTTCTCCCTTAGTAATGTTACCCAAGGCTTCTGGTAAACCTCGTCTTAGTATTAAACTCGACTATTTCGTGCCGTACCATTCAGCCTTTTCCATCTATTCTTTTGCTTCAGAGGATTGCCTGAAGAGTTGGTTGCAGACAGCGAACCACAATTTACGGCTCAGGACTTTGAATAGTTTTGTACAGCCAACGGTATCACTCACCTTACCTGTGCTCCTTTTCATCCTCATTTGAACGGAAAAGCTGAACGATTTGTGTGTAAGTGCATAAGATTCTTTCCGTTTGGAAGTAAACTGTTCCATTAAGTTGAAAGTGTCATGTACATATCACTTTGGATTTCTGACTCCGGCCGTCACAACTTCTCTCCTCCATTGTTTGTGTCGGTGCTGACGTCTACAGTAGCCGTCACAACAGAGACAGTGATTGACTATTTAAATCTCTTTCATAATCGCAACGAGGAAAATGTATTCATCACACACAAGCATTGGAAATCAGGTCCCATGCTTCTTGACAGAGCGTAGGGGAACGATGCGGGAGACCCGCACCGCAGTACTAGGCATGGTCCTAATGGAGGCGGTTTACCCTTGCCTTCTGCCAACCGTAATGGCGATGAATTATGATGATGAAGACGACACAATAACACCCAGTCATCTCGGGGAAGGTGAAAACGCCTGACTCCCCCCCCCCCCCCCGGGAATCGAACAGGGGACCTAGTGCTCGGCAAGCGGGAATGCTACCGCGGGACCTCGAGTTGCGGACACATGCGAGCATTCGCAACTGAAAACGAGTCAGTTCATTTATAAACATTTATCAGTTTTCGTTTTTTCGAATTGTTCTGTGGAATTACATGAAACTTAATTCCTAACGAAATAAATGGCTCTGAGCACTATGGGACTTAACTTCTGAGGTCATCAGTCCCCTAGAACATAGTACTACTTAAACCTAACTAACCTAAGGACATCACACACATCCATGCCCGAGGAAGGATTCCAACCTGTGACCGTAGCGGTCGCGCGGTTCCAGACTGTAGTGCCTAGAACCGCTCGGCCACTCTGGCCGGCTTAATTCCTAACGTTTTTCGTAGTCTGCGGTGGTCGGTACAGCTCGCGTTCGCACGGCAAATCATTGTTATTCATTGCAAACAATTCACATATTAAGATCTCTGAATACAAAGATAATTGCAACGTGACTCTGCGCTTAATTCTCAGTCACGTATAACAACTCACACTTACGCCAGGAACCCTGAGTTCACATAAAAGCGGAATGACGGTAGGTTACAGCCATAGCGGGAGAGTGAGCGGTGCCGGGATGGCTGTGATGTCAGGTTGTTAGTCAGATTGCTACTGTGCACAAATGTCATGATTCATACTGTGCATTTTAGTAAACATGGTACGCAGTTTACCAGTACTACACATCCCTCCCCCTACCACACATCCGCTTTTCCATTTCCGGATGTTTTGTGGGAAGAAAAATTACGAGTCATCGCTATCCCTTTGTATGAGAACGAATTTCTCTTACTACCACAATTATGTGTGATGAATTTTGGAGGAACTTCCTTCAGTAACGTGTGCAGAGGTACCATGGTATAATATATGCGTACTGAGCGGTTGCAGCTTTAGTGAATCATCCTATTCAACAGTACTTTCTTCTCCACACACAGGTCCCACACTGTCTTCATAGCGTGATGGGGGGGGGGGGGGAGGGATTGGGGAGGGATTAGGCAGTTTGGGCGACACTAGTTACAGCTCGCGGTCGCATCTGGCGTTTCTGCTGGGAAAAGTAACCAGTGTCCGCGAAACTGCACCAGCTGTTATCCCTCGTGTTAGTGCCATCTCTTGGACAGGAGGGTGATGTGCTTTACCAGCACGACAGTTCATGTCCACCTAAGGCTGCTGCAATGCAATATGCTCTTCGTGGTGCATAACAACTGCTCTGGGCAGCAAGATCACCAGATCTCTCTCCAATTGATGATGTATGCGACACGCTGTAGCGGGAACTTACTCTTTCTCGGGCGCCTGCATGAACTATTACCTAATTGATACAAAGGTTGCAAGCTGCGTGGGACAGTTCATCACATAATGTCATTAAGAGCCTTTGGGATTGTCTGCGTGTGAGAATACACGCCTATATTGCCTGCAGAGGGTGCTGCACTCTGCATTGATGCGACTGTTTGATTACCCTCAAATGACGAACTGTCTTTCACATTACTAGTCAGTAAAATGCCATGTCCTTAATATTCTTTCCCGGAAAGATTCTACGGACTTAGCCTTCTTTGCCATATGACGATTTATGTAGCTGTTTCTTGAATCTTACAAGGTTCCCAGAATGAACAATACTTCAGTATAGGTGGAATTTCTCTTTGTAGGTGGCTGTTTTCAAGACTGAACTACACTTCCTTAAAGTTATTTTTATATGTGACTGTGGTATCTACGTTTCCAACCGCTGTATTTATTTAAATATATTTGTTTTAGTCTCCATCATCATACTGTCAATTCGGTCATTGAGTTTGCCAACACCCTGTATATTTACTTCAGTAAGACCTGTGATTATTTTACTAAAATTTAGAATCTAATCTGTGTAGCAACAAGGAAGGAGGAGTACGAGATACTGTTAATCGATAGTCTGCATTATCCTCTGATTCCTTACTTTTCTATTCTAACATTTAGTCGTATATTGAAATGGTGTCGTCCTCCATGTTTCTATCTTTTAACGTCACCAGTAGAAATAGAGACCATTTTTGTCTTTGAGATTCTATAGTGCATTGTATTGAAACAGATCTTAACAAATTACTACCAGTAACAGTTACTAGATACTGTTTTTTGATTAATGTTCCTACACTAAAAGCTACTATCATGTAAGTAAATATGCAGCGTAAATAAATATCCAGTTTCGAGCACTGCATATGTCACCAACATTTTAAATATTTTTAGTCCAAATTGCATACAGACATTACTTTACTTTCAGACTGGACAACAAGCTGCAAGCCGGCCTGAGTGGCCGAGTGGTTCTAGGCACTACAGTCTGGAACCGCGCGACCGCTACGGTCGCAGGTTCGAATCCTGCCTCGGGCATTGATGTTTGTGATTTGTGATGTCCTTAGGTTAGTTATTTTTAAGTAGTTCTACGTTCTAGGGGACTGATGACCTCAGAAGTTAAGTTCCATAGTGTTCAGACCCATGTTAACCATTTTTGAACAAGCTGCAATATGTGACCAAAAAGTAGATCACAAGTAAAATTCCAATGAAGACATTTTGATATGTGAACGATAAAAATTGGAAACATGAACATAATAATAATAATAACTAGTAATACAGAAGTGACTATTGTATGAAAGATAGCGATGTTAAGCATATAAGATTTGACAATATATTTCACTCAAAATAGCTTTAGAGGAATTAATTCCCCTGTGCAGCGCTTCAGCTGTGCGACAGAATGTTAATGTGGTGGAAAACGCGGTCTGTAACAGTTCGTAAATGATGGTGTGTGGATGAAGCTTTCACACAGCAGGCAACAAAAAGGAATGCCTGTAGGATAAATAAATACGTATCATATAGAAATATTCTACTGGATGTGTGACAGTCAACACAGTAGCTTCGACTTCAGCATGGGGTAGCAAAGCTTATAACCCTACCACTAATATAATAATTTAGTACGCTTTTACTTAAATAACAGAAAACCTGTCTGTGTTTCCACGTATAAAGCTCTTACTAAAATTTAGTTAAGTTTCCAAATAAAGTACACTATGGTAGGATAGTCCTCTTTATGAGAAAAGCTAATCAATAGAGTTACCCATTTTCCAGTATATTGTGTCTAATGGATAAGTAAATCAGACTATTCACTTCTTTTCCTAAGATCTTTCCTAGCGGTTAGATAGAAACGCAGTATGAATAATATTATACTGAAGCTAGGGCAGCTCAGTTCCAAGTTCATTTAGTGGTTTAAAACATGTACTTATGGTCGGCAGCCTGTCCAGGCAATGAAACACTGAAGTACTGGAAAATCGAAGAATGAGTTCTGCCTACTTTCTAGGTACTATTTCATTTTGTTCTTCAAATAAATATTACTCCACTTCAACAATGTTGGACTACACACTGTAACGCCGCTTCCTTTGGACGCAAAGATGAAAATATGAAAATGGTACCCAAAACCCAATACAAGGTCCAAACTGAAGATCACAATTTCATAAAAGTAGAAAACAAAGTACCACTGTGACAGCATCACTTGAATAGTAGTAAGTATACTGAAGAGAAACAATGTAAAAAGAAATAGAAAAGAAATCTAGTATAAAGTACCTTAGTATTTTTTCAAGAGAAAGTAAAATAGAATCCCTTTTGTATCAAATTAAAGTAAAAGTAGATCGCAAAGTAGTGTACTTATCAATCACGAAGTAGAACAAGTGATGTCAAAGAATGTTCCTTGTGAGTACACTTGATCATGTCGTAACTTAACTAGTGCTCTAGTACGTAGGCGATACGAGATTTTTACTTTTGGAGATTTGTGATCTGCTAGAAATAACTAAGCTTGAAATAGGTTGATTAGCATCTTTGAGTATATCATTACGTAAAGTCGAGCTAGGAAAAGAACCGAAATTTTCTTAAATTTATTATTATCAATGGAAGACTGAACTTTGTCCCAAATTGATAGACTGTTGGTAATTTAACGAAAAAGGAAGTAAATATTAGTATCGAATTGTGAGAAAATACTTAGATTTCGTTAAATCATCTGTTGAAATCTGGATCTTATTACAAACTCTTTGACCGAAATTTACCTAACTTATTGCACCCAGCTTAGGGAAAGGTTACTTCTTTAAGAAAATGCTAGGATGTGCTTAGACTATGATAAACCAGCATAACGTGAATTTACCGTGCTTGACATTTATTTCAAACGAAATAATATTACGTCCTTACGAAACATTTTATCAGTGCAACGATACAGATTAATAACGAGCGCTTTTATATATATATATATATTGCCTCTCTAAAAAAGTTATTGTACTGATTCAGACTATTTAGCTTACGTAAACTGAAAACTTTATTGGAGAAACTATTGCAGTATATAGACTGTAACCTTGATTAGTGCAATAATAGGAGTTTGTATGCATATACGTGTAGTTGTTCTCGTACACGCCGGGGAGCATATGATTATTTGAGCTGTCCGGCACAATTAATACGCACTCGGTGTGAATTTAGTGCAACAGGACAAGCTTCTTTTGTAACGTTCCTTATCAGACAATCTACAGACATTGTACCGCTAGCTGTTCGGAGCACGAACTTCGGCAACGAACATTTTCAATAGAAGGAGAGGTTACAACTCTTATACATTAAGTTTTTATAAGAGAAAAAGCCCAGTAGATAACTTCCACGAAGTTAAAAAGATTTGGCCAGGGGGGACCTTTAGAAAAGCACTTCCCATAATCAACAAACTTAAATACTAAAAAACTTAGGTACTAAAGCACACACGTTTCGTATTAAACATTTCACTGCAAGGAAATCTCTTTGTTACTGGAATTTACAATGGTTACAACGGCTCTGAGCACTATGGGACTTAACATCTGAGGTCATCAGTCCCCTAGAGCTTAGATCTACTTAAACCTAACTAACCTAGGGACAACAAACACTTCCTTGCCCGAGGCAGGATACGAATCTGTGACCGTAGCGGTCGATCGGTTCCAGACTGAAGCGCCTAGAACCGCTCTGCCACACCGGCCGGCACTGGAATTTACTTAAAAAAACGATTATTCTTTAGAACTAACTCTGTATAGTCATTTAACTGATCCTAATAACTTGGCTACATTCTGATTGAATTTTACGTAGGCAAACTTGTACTATAACATTTTACAGTAGTTAAGAGAACACAAAAACAATTTAAATGGTGCTTTCTTATATTAACTTGGCACTTCATAATTCAGTAAAACAGGATACTCGGATTAATCTGACACCAGGAAGGAATCATATGTAGGTGTATGATTAGGATGAAATAATAGGGTGAACCAGTTTCTTTGAAGTTCAAGAATGTTAAAACACAGTTCAAATTAATGGTTCACGATGTACAAAAGTAAAACTACAGAAAGATCTTGTGTGGTAGCTGTAGGCTTGGGTGTGTCGAACGGTTATGACGACTACACTACCCACTGTAATGCCTGCAAGTGTCTTGCTGTATGGGCTCAATTTCTCTTCTTGGCGACGTCCAGTTTTACATACAGTGGACCAACAACTCGCAGCCATGCCGCAAGGCGTTTGCAATCTAAATCCGAGGCATTTTTGCGCATTTGCAGGCAAAACTTCTACTGCTCCACAAAGGTGTTGCCTCACTCACTGCTGCCTATAGACTGTGTGACTTACTTGCTCTAGGTAAAGCGCAACTTAGCCCTTGCCAACTTTCCGACTGCACAGAGCCACTCTCGTTTCCAACAAAAGCACACTGGCTTTTACATAACACGTATTTCTTACATTGTTCCTAAGCGTGACCATTTCTTAAACTGTCAGATTTACATCAACATGAACAATTTATACACACAAGTTTTTTTTTTAAATACAAAATGTCATTCGAAAATTATTTAACGTAATAAGTACATTGTATTTTACATACACCCTTCACATGCAATGCAAACACCTTCAGCCTCCAGTACAGTACGCTTTACTTTACATATACAGAAAGTATAGTACCAATATGCGAAAATTTTAAAGTAAAAAATTTTATAAAAAATTAAATGAACCATAAACGAATAATGTTATAAGCTAGACTGTGTAAAACCTGCTTGAGTGACTAGAAATAGATTCATATCTCTCTCAGGAAAGAATTAGTTCTTTCATGGACGTCATGACTATATAATAATGGACCATGTAGTGGTGCAACTGCAGCAGAGAACACGAGTACTTTTAAGGACGTCGTGACTATATACTATATGCATTGTTCAGTGGTGCTGCTGCAGCAGAGAACGTGGTCTACTAATCTCCATTAGCTACTGGTTCACAGTCACACACAGGTATACACGGAACTGCCAACGGATGATTAACGTCACCCTGCAACGCGAGGGGTAATCACTACACCTGCCATAATCAAAACACTTGACACCTGTGAAATTAACAACCAGTGTCCTTTATCTCAGTGGTTTAGCTGTCTCCTCGCAGAAACTAGGTGGTAAGATGCCAGGCCGTCACCATAAGTCCATAAAAACTGTGTGCCATATCCTGACAGTCTGAAATAGAATTCTCATGTGTCTAAACAATTTCTTTCCTCACTAAGGTCCAGATGTTATGTTCAGGATATGTACACAATTCATATTACTGGCTTCTAGAGTTTGTATAAATTAACTCACAAAATGGGATCGCTTTCCGATCTCCCGCCTCACACGCTACGCACACAAACTGATAATAGGGCACCGTTGCTAGTTCCTGTAGTAACATCACATACCATTTTCTTTCGTCTATGACAACGGCTGCGGGAAACTCGTAGAATAAGAACTAGGACGGTTGACTGTGGCACTCCACAGATGCGCAGACCCCTCGAGGGCGTCCTTCAATACATACAATGAAGAGCCAAAGAAACTGGTACACTTGCCTATTATCGTGTAAGGCACCCGCGAGGACGCAGAAGTGCCGCAACAGGACGTGGCTTGGACTTGAATAACGTCTGAAGTAAGGTTGGAGGGATTTGACTCCATTAATAATTCAGGGTAATAGTACGAAGGGGTGGAGATCTCTTCTGAACAGCACCTTCCAAGCCATCAAAGACATGCTCAACAATGTTCGTATCTGGGAAGCTCTGTGGCCAACTGAAGTTGAAACGTCCCCTTAGAAAAATTTATGAATGACTGTGCTGATAAACCTCTTACATTATTTGCTTTTCAAACAGCTGAGCAAAACTGAACGTACTCAGACATTACTCTGTTTACTTATTCTGATCAACACTAAACTGACACAAAATATATTTAGCGCAACGCTATCTGACTTTTAATAATCCCTACAAAAGAATGGCCCTGACTAACAATAACCTATACCTTTCATGAATCACTTACCTCACAAAAATCTTCGTTACTCGAAATACTGCAATATAGCGAGCGCCAATACCGCCAGCTAAATAAAAGATTCCAACTACTGAAGGGACTAACTACTGATAGGCATAATTAGCAAATAAAAGATTTTGATAAAGAACAAACAATGTATTTACATTAATAGTGTTCAAAAGTCATAAATATATATATTAGTTCATGACACCCAGTCTTACAAATTTACTATCTCTGATGGACACACGCCCATACCATCCGCTCTCAAAACTCCGCCGTCTCCGCACATCCACCACTGCTGGCTGCTCACCTCCAACTGCGCAACGCTACGCCCTGTTAACAGCCAACTGCCCAACACTACAATAGCAATATTGCAACAATGCAGACCAGCCACAGACTTCACACAGCACAATCAGTGATTTTCATATAGAGCGCTACGTGGCGTTTCCAATATAAAAATCTAAACAGCCTACTTACAAAGTGTTTAAATTCAGAAGAGTGTTCCTGAAGCCACTCTTAGCAATTCTGGATGTGTGGGGGTGTCGCATTTTGCTATTGGAATTGCCCAAGTTCCTCGAAGTGCACATTGGACATGAATGGATTCAGGTGATCACACAGGACGCTTACGTGCGTGTCATCTGTCAGAGTAATATCTAGACGTATCAGAGGTCCCATATCACTCATACTGCACATGCCCCGCACCATTACAGAGCGTCCACCATCTTAAACAGTCCACTGCTGACATGGAGGATCCATGGATTCGTGAGGTTGTCTCCATATCCGTACACTCTCCATAGAATTTGAAACGTGACTCGGGTGACCAGGCAACTTGTTTCCTCTCATCAACAGTCCAATATCGCTGTTGACGGGCCCAGACGTGCCGTAAAGCTTTGTGTCGTGTTGTCATTGGTGCTCGAGTGGGCCTTCGGCTCCGGATGCGCCTATCGATGTTGTTTCGTTGAATGTTTCGAATGCCGACTCTTTTTGATGGCTCAGCATTGAAATTTGCTGCAATTTACGGAAGGGTTGCACTTCTCTCACGTTGAACGATTCTCTTCAGTCGTTGTTGGTCCCGTTATTGCAGGATCTTTTCCGGCAGCCGTGATGTCGGAGATTTGATGTTCTATCGGATTCCTGATATTCACGGTACACTCTTGAAATGGTTATACGGGGAAGTGTCCACTTCATCGCTACCCCGCGATGCTGTGTTCCATCACTCGTGCGCCGACTGTAATACAACGTTCATACTCATTCAAATCTTGATAACCTGACATTGCAGCAGCAGTAACCGATCTAAAATGTGCGCCAGACACTTGTTGCTTATACAGGTGTTGCCTATCGTATTCTGCCTGTTTATATCAACGTATTGAAATACTCATGTCTATACCAGTTTCTTTGGCGCTTCACTGTAGAGGAGAACCTGACGACGAGTGCTCGGAAGACTGCCCACGCCATGGGCTCCTGCAGAAGACACGTATCAGAGTGCATTGTCTCCACTGTGCACCTACCGTGAAGCGGGAGGCCTCAAAGTGGTCCGACTTTCAAACTTATTTTAAGTATCGAAACCGTAAGCTTCCAGACATAGTTCCTTATCAAAACTTTATCCATTACGTCATCTATAAAACCCTAAGAAGCACGTAATCACTTTTGCGTAGAACCTTGCAGTCAATATAGGAACTGAATTATTAGTCAATACACCATTTTCTCCGTGCGTCTGGGACTCCAACACTTCCTATTCCTATATTGCGGCTATGAAACTCACAGCCATTTTCAAGCAGGGCCTGTGACTGTCCCGAGTGTTCAAGTGATGCTATTCATCTTTTCTTTACCAGAAACGGGCATCAGGCCTTCTGATACTTCAGACCGGAATTTTAAATGAAAATACTTTTCCCATGTCACTTAGAGGTTGATGGTAATTTCAGTGGGATGAATGGTAAAAAGACAGTAACAGAGTAGAAAATTATTTGAAACAATTTCTGAATGCATCTAATGTAATGTAGTCTGTAAGAAATGGATGTAAAAATAGTAATGCTACTGCAACAGGTAATAATAATCGAAACAGGAGACACCACTAGATGTATTTGTAGATACAAAAAGATTAAATGTCCTTGCGGGTTCTGAGAGCAATTCAGATAGATTGAACAAACGAGGAACATTCGGAAGTGAGGACGGTCAGACATCAAAGAAGGCTAATTAATTTTTATGTACTGAACAATGGCAGACATTAGAGCAACAGTTCACAGATCATTAGCTGTCTTTTAAAGCTAGACATTTCATTCGGTTTCCAATATAGTGAGGGAGATCTGTTCTAACTCAGGAATCCGCTACTGAAACGAACAAACACCGTATGAAGATTGCTGTTTTTCTTATTTCACATTGACCAGTTTCGGGCAGTATCACTCACCTTGATTTCTGTGTTTTGTGTTTTTCAGTCATCCGTATTCTGACTGGTTTGATGCAGCCCGCCTCTAATTCCTTTCCTGTGCCAACCCGTTCATCTCAGAGAGATGCTGGACAGTGCCAACCTACGTCCTGAATGGTTTGCTGGATGTATTCCAATCTCTGTCCTCCTCTACAGTTTTTACCATCTAGAGCTCTTTAAAGTACCATGGGAGTTATAGCCTGATTTCATGTCCTGTCATCCTGTCCCTTCTTCTTGTCAGATTTTTCCACAAATTCCTCTCCTCTCCTGTTCTGCGCAGAAACTCCTCATTCCTGACGTTTCCAGTCCACTTAACTTTCACGATTTTCTGTAGCACCAGATCTAGAATGCTTATATTCGCGACTGTTCACATTTTTCCACAGTTCATGTTTCACTACGATAGAGTGCTGTGTTGCAAACGTACATTCTTAGAAATTTATTCCAAAAACCAACGCATGTGTTTGATACTAGTAGATTCCTCATCCCCAGAAACGCCTTTTTGACACTGCTAGTTTGGTTTTGACTTACTTCTAGCTCCGTCTGTCATTGGCTATGTTGCTGCCTAGGTAGCAGAATTCCTTGACGTCATCTACTTCGTGTCTATCAGTCCTGATATTAAGTTTCTAGCTTTTCTCATTTTTGCTACTTCCCATCACTTCCGTCTTTATTCAACGTGGACTGTTCGTTTCATTCAGCAGATCATGTAATTCTGCTTCATTCACTGAGGATAGCAATTTAATCACCTTAAATTTTAATTCCACTCCTATAACTTCCTTATATTTTCCTCACCGCTTCTTCGTTGTATACTGTCAATAGTACGGGCGAAAGACTACATACCAGTCTCACATCCTTTGCATTCCGAGCACTTCGTTCTTGATCTTTTACTCTTTTTACTCGGTCTTGTACGTGTTGTATATTACCCGTCTCTCCCTATAGCTTACCTCTATTTTTCTCAGAATTTCGAACATCTTGCACCAATTTTCACTCCCGAATCTGTTTTGCAAGTCGGCAAATCCCTATGAAAGTTTCTAGATTTTTCTTTAATCCTGTTTCTACTATCAACCGCGACGTCTGAATTGGCTCTCTGGTGCGTTTACCTTCCAGAAAGACAAACTGATCGTTATCCAATACATCAATAATTTTCTTTACCAAGCTTCTCGAAATCAATCTTGTCAGCAACTCAGATGCAAGAGCCGTTAAGCTGATTGTACGATAATTCTCGCACTTGCGAGATTTTGCGGTCTTCAGAATTGTGTGGATGATATTTTTCTGAATATCAGATGGTATATCGCCCATGCACACACATTCTACACACCAGCGTGAATGGCAAGACATCCTGGGCTTACATTTCAGCAAGTCATTGACCGCCTGCGCACGGCGAAGATTTCTGCTGCTTGTTTTCGCGCTTGCCAAACCCTACCCTGGCCATCAAGGTCGTCGGATTTCTCCGCAATTAAGAGCGTTTAAACCATTTTGGACATGACCCTCGAACCTCCCCGGGATTTTGACGATCTAACTCGCCAGTCAGACAGAATTTAGCACGACATCCCTCAGAAGGTCATCCAACAAATCTGTAAATTAACGCCAATCTGAATAACAGCTTGCATTAGGGCGAGACGTGGACCAACGCGTTGTTAGCTTGCTGAATTTACGACGGTCTTTCTCTTGAAGAAATCATCGAATTTTTCTGAAATTATAATTATTTATTGGTCTGTACATACGCATCATATCTACCCATTTCCGTCCCATTTGGAAAACTCCATCATGGAGCATCTTTTATTTATTTATTTTTTGAAAAGAGCCGATAGCCAGATGGAAAATAGTTCATATTTTCTACAAATAAAGATTGAGAGTTGTTTCAGTTTTGACGAAAAAAGGTTTTCCTCTTGAGAGAATGAGCGTTTCTGAAGTGTTGTTGCGACTATAGTAGAGATGTGAGAGACGTATTATATTAGCAGGATGATAAAGAGTCTAGTGTGAGCGCAATGTTTCTGTCTTGGACTGTATTGAGCCAGGATAGCTGGATATAAGATTGTGAAATATGATGAAAAAATAGAGCTTCTCATAAATATCTGATGTAGGCCGTCATCAAATCCAAAGGCTTTAGCCTACCTGAGAAAGTACTTGCGGTTAACATAGCCGTAATCAGAAATTGGAAGTAGAATTTATACATTGATATGGGAAACGGGAAGGCATACGTTGTAGATAAAAGGCGGTAAAGAAACAGTTGATGAAATCCTCAATACATTACTTCTCTATATGTATCCTTAATTCCCGACAGCACAAAATGTTCCCGTATGCTGCCCTGCTTAGCGCTGTGTTGCGGCGGGTTTAGCTGCGTCACGGGATGGGATTACAAGGCAGGCAGGGGCATATCCTCTCAAGCCGTCGCGGATTCTGCGGGGACCGGAATGAATTTGGCGCTGCCTGCGCTTCGCTTCGCTTCGCCTCGCCTCGCGCTGGCTGCACTCAAGTTTGCGCGACACCAGACAGGAGACAGGAGAGAGGGCACCCCGAGGGAACTCGCGGGCCGGAGCGGTGCCAGCCAGCTAGGTCGCCGCCGTGCCTTCTCCCATCAGAGAGAAAAAAAGAAGTACAGTTCGGAGTAGACGGTCTAGCGTGCACCGCAGACTGGGAAACCTAGGCTGGCAGCTGGTGCCTCGGCTGTCTGGCTAGTATAGTACCAACGCCTGCGTAAACAAGGACGTAGCTTGCCGGCGCGGCGAAACTAGAGAGGTATAAACTAGCACGTAACAAGATGAGAAGTCGAAAGCCTACACTCTGTATTTCCTCAAAAAAATTAACTTGGTAATTGTCTCTTTGGAAATCATCTAAGCACCAGTAAAAATACAACTTTGCTCAAGACATTCTAATCGATAAGGGCATACACTGAAACCAAACTACCTGCTGCAGTACTCCGTCCAACTTTTACATAACATATACGTACATGAACGTCCATTTATAGACTCCAGCTTGAAAGCAAATAATTGATGTATAATAATAATAATAATAATAATAATAATAATAATAGAGCAATTAGATGAAAAAAAGCAGAAATTGCAAGCATTGGCCAAACGACTTAGAAGATACAAAAAAAGTGAAAATAGAAGGAAACAAAACCAAACATTCAACACAAACCAAAAGAGATTTTACCAAACAATGGATAACACACACATTAAAATAGACAATCCACCAAACATAACAGACATGGAACACTTCTGGAGCAACATATGGTCAAACCCGGTACAACATAACAGGCATGCACGGTGGATACAAGCAGAAACAGACACATACAAGATGATACCACAAATGCCTGAAGTGATAATTTTGCAACATGAAGTCACCCAAGCAATTAATTCTACACACAATTGGAAAGCCCCTGGAAATGATAAAATAGCAAATTACTGGCTAAAGAAGTTCACCTCAACACATTCTCATCTAACTGAATTATTTAACAGTTACATTGCATACCCATACACATTCCCTGATGCACTTGCACATGGAATAACCTATCTGAAACCTAAAGATCAAGCAGACACAGCAAACCCAGCTAAATATCGCCCCATAACATGCCTACCAACAATATACAAAATATTAACTTCAGTCATCACACAGAAATTAATGACACATACAACACAGAACAAAATTATAAATGAAGAACAAAAAGGCTGCTGCAAAGGAGCACGAGGATGTAAAGAGCAACTGATAATAGATACAGAGGTGACATATCAAGCTAAAACTAAACAAAGGTCCCTACACTACGCATACATTGATTACCAAAAAGCCTTTGATAGTGTACCCCACTCATGGTTACTACAGATATTGGAAATATACAAAGTAGATCCTAAATTGATACAGTTTCTAAACATAGTAATGAAAAACTGGAAAACCACACGTAATATCCAAACAAATTCAGATAACATTACATCACAGCCAATACAGATTAAGCATGGAATATACCAAGGAGACTCATTAAGTCCTTTCTGGTTCTGTCTTGCTCTGAACCAACTATCCAACATGCCAAATAATACAAATTGAGGATACAATATTACTGGAACATACCCACACAAAATCACACATTTGCTATACATGGATGATCTAAAACTACTGGCAGCAACAAATCAACAACTCAACCAATCACTAAAGATAACAGAAGTATTCAGCAATGATATAAATATGGCTTTTGGAACAGACAAATGTAAGAAAAATAGCATAGTCAAGGGAAAACACACTAAACAAGAAGATTACATATTGGATAACCACAGCGACTGCATAGAAGCGATGGAAAAAACAGATGCCTATAAATATCTAGGATACAGACAAAAAATAGGAATAGATAATACAAATATTAAAGAAGAACTAAAAGAAAAATATAGACAAAGACTAACAAAAATACTGAAAACAGAATTGACAGCAAGAAACAAGACAAAAGCTATAAATACTTATGCTATACCAGTATTGACCTACTCATTTGGAGTAGTGAAATGGAGTGACACAGACCTAGAAACACTCAATACACTTACACGATCACAATGCCACAAATATAGAATACATCACATACATTCAGCAACAGAAAGATTCACATTAAGCAGAAAGGAAGGTGGAAGGGGATTTATAGATATAAAAAAACCTACATTATGGACAGGTAGACAATTTAAGAAAATTCTTTCTAGAACGAGCAGAAACTAGCAAAATACACAAAGCAATCACTCATATAGATACATGAGCTACACCATTGCAATTTCATAACCACTTCTACAACCCTTTAGATCACATAACATCAACAAATACAAAGAAAGTAAATTGGAAAAAGAAAACACTACATGGCAAGCACCCGTATCATCTAACACAGCCACACATAGATCAAGACGCATCCAGCACATGGCTAAGAAAAGGCAATATATACAGTGAGACGGAAGGATTCATGATTGCAATACAGGATCAAACAATAAACACCAGATATTACAGCAAGCGTATTATTAAAGATCCCAATACCACAACAGATAAATGCAGACTTTGCAAACAACAAATAGAAACAGTAGATCACATCACAAGCGGATGTACAATACTAGCAAATACAGAATACCCCAGAAGACATGACAATGTAGCAAAAATAATACAACAACAACTTGCCATAAAACATAAACTAATAAAACAACACGTTCCCACAGACAAGTACACACCACAAAATGTACTGGAGAATGATGAATACAAATTATACTGGAACAGAACGATTATAACAGATAAAACAACACCACATAACAAACCTGACATCATAATCACCAATAAAAAGAAGAAATTAACACAACTAATTGAAATATCCATACCCAACACAACAAATATACAGAAGAAAACAGGAGAAAAAATTGAAAAATACATCCAACTGGCTGAGGAAGTCAAGGACATGTGGCATCAGGACAAAGTCGACATTATACCAATTATACTATCAACTACAGGAGTCATACCTCACAATATCCACCAGTACATCAATGCAATACAGCTACATCCAAACATATATATACAACTACAAAAATCTGTAATTATTGATACATGTTCAATGACCCGAAAGTTCCTAAATGCAATATAACATATACCGTACAGTTAAAAGGAAGTCACGCTTGATCAAGGTCCGTGTCACTGTCCATTTTTGACCAGACATAACGTCTGAGAATAGAAAGAAATAATAATAATAGTAATAATAATGATTAACGCCATGCACATTTTATGTGGGTATATGCTATTACCTATCAGTGCTTCAATTTAAAGCACGAAAATTATATTAGAATTTCCGTTGTGTCATATTCATTATTACACTACTGGCCATTAAAATTGCTACACCACGAAGATGACGTGCTACAGACGCGAAATTTAACCGACAGGAAGAAAATGCTGTGATATGCAGATGATTAGATTTTCAGAGCATTCACACGAGGTTCGCGCCGATGGGGACACCTACAACGTGCTGACAAGAGAAAATTTTCCAACCGATTTCTCATACACAAACAGCTGTTGACCGGCGTTGACTGGTGAAACGTTGTTGTGATGCCTCGTGTAAGGAGGAGAAATACGTACCATCACGTTTCCGACTTTGATAAAGGTCGGATTGTTGCCTATCGCGATTGCGATTTATCGTATCGCAACATTGCTGCGCGCGCTGGTGGAGATCCAATGATTGTTAGCAGAATATGGAATCGGTGAGTTCAGGAGGGTAATACGGAACGCCGTACTAGGTACTCGTATCGTTGGCAGTCGAGATGACAGGCATCTTATCCGCATGGCTGTAACGGATCGTGCAGCCATGTCTCGACCCCTGAATCAACAGATGGGGACGTTTGCAAGACAACAACCATCTGCACGAACAGTTCGACGACGTTTGCAGCAGCATGGACTATCAACTCGAAGATCATGCCTGCGGTTACCCTTGACGCTGCATCACAGACAGGAGCCCCTTTGATGGTGTACTCAACGACGAACCTGGGTGCACGAATGGCAAAAAGTCCGGCCTATCACCCGGTGTGATGGTATGGCGTGTTATTGGTTACACGTGTCGGTCACCTCTTGTTTGCATTGACGGTACTTTGAACAGTGGACGTTACATTTCAGATGTTTTACGACCCATGGCTCTACCCTCATTCGATCCCTGAGAAAACCTACATTTTAGCAAGATAATGCACGACCGCATGTTGCAGGTCCTGTACGGGCTTTCCTGGATACAGAAAATGTTCGACTGCTGTCCTGGCCAGCACATTCTCCAGATCTCTCACCAACTGAAAACTTCTGGTCAATGGTGGCAGAGCAATTGGCTCGTCACAATACGCCATTCACTACTCTTGATGAACGGTGGTATCGTGTTGAAACTGCGTGGGCAGCTGTACCTGTACACGCCATTCAAGCTCTGTTAGACTCAATGCCCAAGCGTATCAAGGCCAAAGGTGGTTGGTCTGGGTACTGGTTTCTCAGCATCTATGCACCCTGATTGGGTGAAAATGTAAACACATGGCAGTTCTAGTATAGTATATTTGTTCAATGAATACCCGTTTATCATCTGCATTTCTTCTTGGTGTAGCAGTTTTAATGGCCAGTAGCGTATTTCTTACACTTTACGAGAGTATACCATCGAAATTAAGTCATAACAAATATACTGTGCTATCCACCATCAAACTTTCTCGTAAGTAACAGGAATTCAACTGGATGTACATTTAGGAAAGCTGTACGGCACTTAACTGTGATAGAAATTACAGTGTCTTTATGTTCTTGCGAAGTCAGACTAGCTACCGTTAACTTGAGTCTGTCCTAAATTTTACACTGCGAGTCTCAGTAATATTTTTTACTATATTTCCTACTCCATATTAAGGTTGTGAAGTTCATTTAACTCACTTGTGTAAACTGATGTTAGGAGTTGTAGAAAATGTGGTTCCGTTACCGTTTCACGGCAGCCTTCAAAGATTACTCACAGTGATCTCTACACTACCTGGCTGTAGATCTCAGAAACTTGCATTGACGTATACATGAGGAAAGGTGGTGCCATTTATGCTCTACAGACGGCACTACAGACTTACACTTTACGTTGCTTTGAAGCCGGCGCGGCCGTGTCACTAGCCCCTGAATGTCAGCAGACTACTGTTTACATTTGCTTCTTGTTCTCAATTTCTATCGTGTCTTCGCAACAATTTTTTTAAATAGTAAGTGTTACTGTGCTTTTGACAGTAACTTGTTGTTAGCTAGGCATTTTCAGATGTTCTTCTTGCCTTAAACTCATATTTTACCCAGTGATACGACGGACTTGGCATCTTTAATGTAACTTTCGTTTTGTTTCAGGTTTCGAATAACCAGGAGACGAGGTATGTGACGTGGAAAGGCAGCTTTCTTAATACAGCATTTTGCCTCATATGGAATGATGAAACTGATCCGTCTACGTCATCGTTCCGAAAATTCTGAGAACACATTTTGCTACGCGTGGATGGTTTGCGATATTTCCTTCTCAAACCGTTCAGCCAGAGCGCTCTTCGAGTTGTCTTAGTAGGAAATCTAAATTCAAATTATATAAATAGAACCCCTGCAGAAAAAGTGCTTAAAAAATAAGAAAACGAAATGATCCGTATTATGAGTCGTGACGATATACATTTGATTCATCATACGTAATATTCTTCTACATCTTGCCGAGCGAGGAGGAGCAGAGGTAAGGCACTGGACTCGTATTCTGGAGGACGAGGGCCTAAGCTCACATATAACTTTCGCATCATTTGTTGAAAACGCCTAACATGTATTTCGCCGTGGTTCCTATCAAAGAACGCAGCCGATTACATTTCCACTGCTTCAACTACCCTAGCTTGTGTTCGATTGGTAAAGACCTCGCAGCCGAAGGGCCGAAAAATTTTCCAATCTTCCATCCTCACTCCCAGATATAAAGAAATTTTTGGTTGGAACAATGTTTTTTTCGAATGAAAAGTTAATGCAGGAGCAGTTGGGTATCTCCCCTATCTTCTTGAACCTCACTTCAGTGATCGAATCAGCTTGCTGGAAATAGATAAAGTGCAAGTTTGTATGTGCTCCCCGTTCCTAGAATATTTTCGCATGCCTTCTTACATCTCAACCTAAGGTGGAGCTTCTGTGGTAGTCTTTAATGATTACTAACAAGTCATTAGCAAAATAGAGAGGATGAAGAATCAAAATTTAGCACAAAAACACTTCAACCGTAAGTTACTATTGTATTAGTTTAGAAAGCGTCTGTATTTCTACTGTAGAATAATAAATGTGCTCCTGCTTACAGGCAAGTGGAAACATGTGGCCGTAAAGGAGAAATTACAGCTATTTTGATGAACGCGTCTGTGAAAACCAATTTCAGGTTATAATATTTGCTATTAATAACTCACTGACGAAGCATTATGAAGAAAAAAGTGATTTATGAGCGTACGATTTCGCGGCCGATGTGTGTTTCAGTACGATGATTCGGGTTCTTGACACCCATGATGTGGTAAAGCTATCAACGTTTCCGCTGAAACAGCAGCCAGCCAGCGGCAGGGGAGACTGTTGAGGGTTTCTTGAAATAGTAGCTGAACCTTGATAGTTTTATCACGTAAACCTGTTCATACGTCTACGGCGGTTTTACTGTAACAAAGTGATTGATGCTTTTTTAAATTTTCTTTGAAGCAGAAGGGGAATACTTTATTGGAGGCTGATATGCTATGAGGACCACGCCATCGTAGGATCCAAGTATGAATGGAGTTTTTGTTAAATATTGAATCGAGTTCACTGTTATTTCAAAGGCATTTGCTCTTAATTGTGCAGTCTGGTCAACAATATGCTGAAACTGTAGCTGTGGACAGCCATTCCTTCTTCTCAATGAACGCCTTAATTAGTTTAAGCACTGCAGCTAGAGATGTCCTCAAATATTAATTGTTAGTTACATCAATAACTTTATGAAAACAGGGGAATAATTAATGGGGTAAATTCACATCGTATGGTCCAACGGAGTAACAGTTGCTGCTATTCGCAACATGAACGTAAACACATAAAGAATTACACCTTCACACTGTAACACATCGTGAGGGGTGAGAGAGGGAGGGAGGAAAATTTCCTTTAAAGAAGAAGAAACTCCATATCTCGTGATATACTTTGCGACGCTATTTTGAATTCATATTTCAAGATACTTTTGTTCACATGGAAGTATATAAATGAGTTTATATAACTCGACTTTTATAGAAACATTTCTCTTGAGAGTGTCGCGTTTTTCAAAATGAGTGAGAATAATATATCCCAAAAATTAAATTTTCATCACTCTGTCACATACTTTGGAATAAAGACAGCAATCGGAAACATGTACACTTGCTAAACCTGTAATGGGGAACATGCAGATATGTGAAGCTGTGGAAGTTTCATTTAAAGCATTCAGAACGAAACGTTATTACTCAGTACTTAACGACCACTCTAATATATATAACTACATAAATAACTTCCCTGAAAACATTTTATTTGAAGAAATATAATACAAATTATACTGTAAACAAAATATTATGCAACTTTTTTTAACAAAAAGTGGACTGGATTTAGGAATATGACACCTGGGTTTAAAGTTCGTATTATTTTTTTCCCAGCACACATTTCATTTTGCCAGAAAGTTTATTACATACAAAATTTTAGTTTTAGAAATTTTAGTATTGAAAGTTTCCAATTTCGAAACGTTATTACTTTGAGAAAACTGATTAAAATTTAAATAACTTGATTATTCCAGTCATTATAAAACAGTCATTATTTGGTTATAGTGTATGATATAATAATGAAATTATTATAATTAAAATCTATCGTCTTCACGAAATATCTGGCATTAAACACTAACCTATAAAAGGAAGAGAATCACACTAGGAGTTCAGTTCAGTTTGTCTTTTACGGTATGTTCAGTCGTATGGTCAGTGTATCCTTTGAATTCAGTCCATTCTAATATTATTTAAATGTTGTTTTCTCAAATTAAGTTCGTAAATTTCCTGAAAGATAATGAGAAGATATATGGAGGGAAGTAAAAAACGAAAAGAAATGTTCAAACGAATCTTTCAATGATAAAGTAGTTGATGTAGGGAAAAAAAGTCGCTGATGACAAAGGAAAACTGCAAATACCCTGTGAGACGAATCTTTCAATGCTAAAGTAGTTGATGTAGGGAAAAAAAAGTCGCTGATGACAAAGGAAATCTGCAAATACCCTGTGAGACCAAGTGAAAAAGGTAAGTAACTCTTTCAAAGATTATGAATGTTGTCTCCCAACAACAAGAAACAGTGGTCGGTAGCTAGCCAGAATATAAATACGTTATACACGGTAGCTAATTAAGGAAAGTGTACAGATACAATATTCCACAGGGGACACCCCTTATCGTAGAACTGTCTGTGCGGGTGAAGGGGTTTGTGTGTTCGTGTGAAGCTGAGGACTACGCCAAGTGTATCATAGCTGCTGGCAACGTCTTTCTTTCATACAGGTCTCAGCAGATGAACAAGAGGAAGTGTGTCCCACAAAGCCCCATCTCTTTCCACAATCCTTTCCATAGCTCCAACACTCTAGGCCTCAACAGCTAACTAGACGGAAAAGCAACATTCCACACCTTATAAGTAGGCAGTTACGGTTTTTATGTTGGTGACAACAGGTAGCACACTGTATGAAAATCACTGACTGTGCTGTGTGCAGTCTGTGGCCGGCATACATTGTTGGAATTTGTTATTGTAGTGTTGGGCCATTGGCTGTCAATAGCGCGTAGCGTTGCGCAGTTGGAGGTGAGCCGCCAGCAGTGGTGGATGTGGGGTGAGAGATGGCGGAGTTTTGAGAACGGATGATCTGGATGTGCGTCCATCAGAGACAGTAAATTTGTAAGACTGGATGTCATGAACTGCTATGTATATTATGACTTTTGAACACTATTAATGTAAATACATTTTTTGTTCTCTATCAAAATCTTTCATTTGCTAACTATGCCTATCAGTAGTTAGTGCCTTCAGTAGTATGAATTCTTGTGAGGTAAGTGGTTTGTGAAAGGTATAGGTTAATGGTAGTCAGGGCCACCCTTTTGTAGTGATTTTCGAAAGTCAGATTGCGTTGGGCTAAAAATTTTGTGTGTCAGTTTAGTGTTGATCAGAATAGGTGAAGAGCGAAACATCTGAGTACGTTCAGATTAGCTCACCTGTTTGAAAATCAAATAATGTAAGAGGTTTATCAGAAAAGTAATTCATTAATTTTTCTAAGGGAACGGTACATATGTCGACGCTTAGCCGAGGATACCTCACTGGAATCTTCTGATTCTTTCTTGTAGTTTGTGTAATTAGTGTAACCATTGTTTATTGCGCATAATTATACAGAGAATTTCCTTTGTAGTTGTAGTTTTTCATTGTCATACAGTAAAACAGTTGTGGCCAGCAAGTAGATTTGCACCAAGTATTTCGCAGCTGCGCTTGCAGTTAACGAGATATTATTTTCAATGCTATGTTAATGTGTTTTCTTATTTTGCTCTTCAAATTGTGCTTTTCTGTGTTATAGCGTGAAATATTGTGACAATAACAGCGTGTGAAAAACGTAATACTAGGCTCCAAAGTAAACTGAGAAATGACAGTGAAGATGAAAGCAGTGTGTTAGCGCCACCGTGTAATGAATTACCTAATGTTCAAAGTAGTAATTTGGTAATTGCGCATAGGGAAATGGAGCGGGCTGTAAATAACGGTGTAGACAGTGAAACAATTAGTGAACAGGGAAGCATTATCGATCGATCGGCCGGCAACAGCTCGCCTCAGGAATCCGAAATGACAGGAGACAATCTCGCAAATACTGTAGATTCAGGTGTTGGGTCCTCACCGTTTTCTCAAATAAGTCAAGACAGATTTTTTGCTTGTCAAAATGTGAATGTTGCCGGTGCAAATGCACTGCCGAAAAGCACTGAGGAACATGTTTCAGACACCAGTGCATTGTTATTAAATTAATGCAACAAATGGGACAAAAGCTACAAAAGTTAGACACAATGGAAGAAAATCTTCAAAAGTTAGACACCACGCTTGAACAAACATGTGAAGATTTCACTACTGAGTTACATAACATCGAATCGAAATGTCAAAAAGTCTCTAATGACGTAAAAACACAAATTTGTGAGTATTTTCAACCTATTTTTTTGCGGCATGAAAATGCATTACAGAATCACGAAGCAGCCATAAAAGAACTGCAAACATGAAAATTCATTCATGAAAATCACGAGATCTTGCGGGCTAAAATAGACTCAGTTGCATATACCGATTCGGTTAAGCTACTTGCAAAAACTCAGGAAAACTTAAAGGACGCAGTAGATACTCTGAATATTGGTTCAGAGAGACACATGGCGGAAATTAGTTCATTATCAGAGAAAGTAGTCGAACTTTCGGACCAACTAAATGATTTCTCTACGAAGGTAGATGATAATCTTTATGAGACAAGACCGGTAGTCTTTCATGACACAGAAGAGCACGAACAAATTAGGAATTCAAACAAAATCAGAATCAAATTAATACGCAACACCAAAGAGAAATCCGGGAAGTACAAGATCAGTTGACACAGATAATACAAGAATTAAATATTTCAGAGGACACTCAGGCTCCAATATGGGCAGAGGGACAAACAAATACGGAACAGCCACAAAATAATAACACAGGGCACTTCGGAAATTATGAAAGAAATTGGCAAGGCACCGAATTTTGAGATGGAACCGCCGAAACGACGTAACAATGACCGATATGCGACTCGCCGACACGATTATTTTGACTATAAGCTGTTTATTACTACACGTAAATTCAAAACGTTTAAGAATTCCGGCAACGACATTCATCCACAATCGTGGCTACATCAATTCTCTCATTGTTATCTTCCCAACTGGTCATTAGAGCACAGATTAGAATATATGTGTGGCTATTTAGAGAATGAACCAGCTGTAAGAATGCGATCGGCCATTCACGATTCTCACAATGAAGGAGAATTTTATCATGCCTTCCTCTCAGCATATTGGTCTCAAGGTACACAACACCAAGTAAAACATAGCATCATAATGATGAAACATTTCGAACAATCTGAATTTTCGTCTTGTGAAATATTTTGAAGACATGTTGCACAAGAATCAGTACCTGTCAAACCCATACAGCCCCTCAGAACTCATCCGCATTTGCTTAATCAAATTGCCTGAACATTTACGACATATTATTTTGGCAGGACGTTGCAAAGACGACATTGAAGCTTTTCAGGGACTGTTACAAGAATTGGAAATTGACACTGACAATCGCGGGATGCGAAAACAGGAACCCAACAATTACAGATCACATCCGTCACAAATCCGCGATGAAAGAAATAATAACTGGACACGACAAGGCTATTCGTACAAAGTAAATCGTGACCAAATCAGACACCACCCGTATGACAACCGTTGGCAGAGTAGTAATAATTACAGGGAAAGATCACCTCTCTGCGGCAATGTCTATCACAGAGACAATCAGAGAAACAGACAATATGGGAACCAAAATAATTCATATCGAGGGAGACAGAATAATGTCAGATGCAACAGTCCACCGCACAGTTACGATTCCCAGAGAAATTCTCCAAAACATTACCGACCAAAAAGAAACTATGTAAACTACCGACAAAACGACAGACTTGCATTTCATCAGAACTGGCGGGATTCAAACTGGGAGGGCCCTCTCGACAAGGTGAATTTATAGAAGTTAGATCTCAAAATGCCAATAACGATGCGCGCCAACAAAGAGACAGACAATGACTCGCACCGCTGGCAGCCACGTGCGCCGGATGGCTTAGAGAAAAATAACATAGACGTTGACCTTGAGAAAAATTTTAGTAGTCCTTACCGACCCATACAACATGATAATTGCTTTGAAGTTGAAACTCTGCGCACTAGAAAGGGTAAAAGATTGCACCACATTTCACATGTAAAACCGTTTATTGAGAGATAATGTGCTTTTTAACTTAGTCTTTGCTATAAAATTTTTCTCTTCTCGTTACTAGTACTCTTTGTCACACTTAGAAACTGTTAACATGCAACAATGTTTTGAAGTTAAATATCCAGTCTAGAACCTAGCGAACATATTTAGACAGTAATTACCACTGCATTGTGATAGTGAACAGAGGACACAGTGTTACTGTGTGTGTACATTCTTGCTTGTTAGTTTCACAATTACGTAACGACTGTAAGGCTTACATACTTAGAACATATACTGCTAATGGGAGTTTAGTGCAACAACTTGGTTTACTTGAAAAGACATTCTTTATTTGAAGTACTTTCTGTAAGATTAAAGATGATTTAGTATTTGGTTTCTTTGACAGCTACATGATTATATCACGACGCTACTAATGTGTGACACAATTTACATTGTTGCTTTTGTGCTGTATCTGTTTTATATCTGCACAGTTTTTGTGAATTCTTCTGGAAAGTAAAACATGTTTTAGTAGTAACTTTTGTGGTATAGCTACAATGAGACAGCCTTTCTTGTAGCACAACAATACATTACAGTGTAGTACTTTCTTGATCAGGATACTGTAGGAAATAACTACGATATCTATACGCATAGTATTTCGCTTTTGTTTATCTCGAGGTAAGAACATTGACTTCCACAGAACTTTGCTTATGGACGACGATAATTACGACACTTGGTACATATTTTACCCTTAAGTTATGACACAGATTATGTTACAACCAGACACACAATTTAGCGCGGCAGTACACGTATTTAAGTGATTAATTTTGTGCTTAAAACATTTATTTTTAAAGATTTTTGAATTACAATGATACAAAGGTTTTCCGTGGTACATTTCATTCCATTGCTGTAATCTGTAACACCTGAGGGTATAATTACATCAATTCTCAGGGGGGTACACGCTTACTTTGTGTACCTTGTGTTTGGCAAGCACAAGGTGCACTAGCTAATATGGTATTTGCTTATACAATTTTACACATCGGTACCTTACTTCTCTGACAGAGTTACACAGCTATCTTATTATTTAACAGAGAAGCAATCATATTTTTACTACGTCAGTGACACATGTTTCCGTAATTACACAGTTGGATAACTTCACACTTATGAAATTATATTTTGTCTGTAATTTGTGAACTGTTCATATTTTTTTCGGAACCATTGTGATACTATGAGACCTTTGAATGATGTATTTGGTATAGGATCATGATTTTTAAAGTATGTTTGAGGTAGATGACACTATTGAAATGAGCAGAGAATTGTTTTTAGGTTTTGACATTATTGGAGAAAGCTACAACGTTTTTGAGATTTGGCTGAGGTGTTATGATATTATTACGACGACGATGTGTATTATGCTGTTGAGGTATGTTTATGATCAATAAGCTGATGCTATATGAGGAGTTTGATTATGCTACATATTTATTATGATTAAATATTGAAGAAGTGTCAATGAATATGTATGTGTGTAATTAAGTAAGGAATAATGAGTAGTGGTTAGTGACTCTGATTTGTGAAAAAAGTTGCTGGAAACCAAGAATCATACTTTAAGAATTATGAAATGTGTGTATATGTGTGACTGTATAGGATTTTGTTTGTACACATTTGTAACGCAAATTCTCGACCTGTGAAATGTTTATATGAGACTGTCACTGTAGCGGAAACTGCTGTCATAAATTTTTGGGTAAGAAAGCTAAGTGACCTTGATGTAATGTGTTGTGGCGCCCAGCTGCACCAGCTGCCTGGAGAAAAAGCCATTAGGTGGAGAAAAAAGAGGCCATTATCCTCGCTATTGACAGTTCTTTGTAGAAAGCATCGCAAATACGACATGCTCGTTCTTGAAAACATATGATTACACTGTGGAGCTTTTAATTTATGATATTTACTAAAATGCCTAATGAAATGATGAGAAACTTTTACATCTATTGTCTTTCTAGTTGAGAGATTGCTCATTTTGTTTAATATCTAGTTTCTAGCTGCAGCATTGGTTTAAAAAAATTAATAGATGTACTAATATAGATATTTTGTGCCTGCAGATCCAGTAAATAATTATTTTATGATCTACTTCCAAAAAAATGAGGGAGCACAGAAAGACATTTCCCTTCACAGGAATTGCATACATAATGTTTGTCAATGACTGGGTAACTTGTTTCGTAGGGCAAGTCAAGGTGATGCATCACTCTAGTGATAAGATCTGACATAGGTATTATACATTTCCTATCTTTACTGTAATATTTCTTCTGCTTGAGCTTTGTAATGTTTAGATAGAAGTTATTGCATTTGCTGCTGCTGTTTTCCAGGCATAGTGATACTGAATTTCACTTTGTATTACTCTGTTAAGCCAGTTTTACTTCTGATTTATTTTTCTTGTTGCTGCACATTGAGTCATATTAGTTGTATTGTTTCATTTGCTTGGCTAATTTAGATATACTGCTGCTAGCTTTCCCAATTTGCATTTTGGTCATTGCTGTTTGTGTTAATTGTTTTGTGCTGCTGCATTGCCTAATCCCTAATTTAGCATTTGAGTTGTACAGATTTAAGTTAGCTTAAGAGTGAGTAGGCTATATAAGAGAATAAGTTGTGATGAATTGGAAGAAATGCATTGACGAGGTATAAAAAAAAGTGAAATGAGAGGAAACATCTATGAAATGAAGTTTTGGGTTTGACTGCAGTACCAGATGTTACACTGAAAACAAACCCCGTCCTGTTCTTTTGGTTATTCCACTATGTGTCTGTGTACCTTGTGTATTTGTGTTCTTCCTGTCTTTATGTGTTTATCTGACAATAGTTATGTTTTAGAATTTTTCTAATAATGTGTTATTTACTTTGTAAAGATGTTTAGACATTATTTATTTTGTTCTCTTTTAATGCTCATGTGTGAAATTAATGAGAAACAATTCCCATTATTTTATTTATTTACTTATGTCATAATTCCTGTAACACTGATGTATCTGTTTATTTGTATTCTTTTGTAAAGCCTGTACTACTACAAATGTTATCTCTATTGTTATGTTCTTTAATGATGTATTTTGTAACTTTGTAATTGTATTCTCATGTCGTTTATTTAAATCTGTAATTGACACCAGTTCATCAAATTAAATAACTTGTAAGCATTCATTTCACTGCACACATTTATGTTGGTCATAGTATATGCACAATATCTCAGGAGTTGGGACTGTTAGTGTTTGCATGTGTGTTAACAACTCAGCAAGGGACTGGTTAACAGCATTGCTGGTTATAAGGACATTAAAAAAAATTTTTTTTTGTGGTTGCACAAGTGGTGGTTCATGGACTTGCTATGTTATCCGCAAGAGTCTTCGATGGTGATTTTGCCCCAGCACAGTTGCAAAGGATGGTCTGCTAGCAATTTATACAAGGACTACAGGGGGTCTGCACCTCTAGTGGCCCACCAATACCATAATCTCTACAAGGACTACAGTGGGTCTGGTTTGTGAAGACCTACCTATCAATATTCTTCAAAACTTCGACTGACTCTGCTGTGGGTTTGCTCTGTTGTAGCCCATTACCTGTCTGCATGTCAAGAGTCAGCACTGTCCTTCCGTTGGAAGGACATCACTACTTCTTCAAGACTGCATGGAAATCCACTACTTCCATGTGCATTTTCTTTTACTGCTCAGACTTTGAGAAAAAAAAACTGCAATTTTACTGTGATGAATGATCAGGACTGTCTTTATGGACTGTGAGAAAATTTTATCTTTTGACCAACATTGTATCAATAAGTGTGTGCATTTGATTTCTTTGTTATTGTAATTATGAAAAATTTTATCAAATCATTACCTGCCACTGCCCAAAACAGTTTGTTAATTTTTTGTAAGTAGGCTGTTCAGGTTTTTGTGTTGGTAACGCCATGTAGCGCTCTATATGAAAATCACTGACTGTGATGTTTGCAGTCTCCGGCCGGTTTGCATTTTTGGAATTTGCAATTGTAGTGTTGGACAGTAGGCTGTTAACAGCGCGTAGCCTTGCGCAGTTGGAGGTTAGCCGCCAGCAGTGGTGGATGTGGAGAGAGAGATGGAGAAGTTTTGAGAACGGATGATCTGGATGTGTGTCCATCAGAGACAGTAAATTTGTAAGACTGGATGTCATGAACTGATATGTATATTATGACTTTTGAACACTATTAAGGTAAATTCATTGTTTGTTCTGTATCAAAATCTTTCATTTGCTAATTATGCCTATCAGTATTTAGTGCCTTCATTAGTTTGAATCTTTTATTTAGCTGGCAGTAGTGGCGCTCGCTGTATTGCAGTAGCTCGAGTAACGAAGATTTTTGTGAGGTAAGTGATTTGTGAAAGGTATAGGTTAATGTTAGTCAGGGCCACTCTTTTCTTGGGATTTTCGAAAGTCAGATTGTGTTGGGCTAAAAATATTGTGTGTCAGTTTAGTGTTGATCAGAATAGGTAAAGAGCGAAATGTCTGAGTACGTTCAGTTTTGCTCAGCTGTTTGAAAATCAAATAATGTAAGAGGTTTATCAGCAAAGTAATTCATTCAGTTTTCTAAGGGGAGGTTTCAACCTGAGAATCCCTCTGATCGCGTAGGCGGATGAGATCATACCAGACGAAATATCTGTAATTGCACGGCTCTGCCGTCCTTGAGGTCGCAGCAGTACGTTGCTGTTCCGGTATCTGAAATCACGTGTCTCATACCTCTGTCTCGAAATGAATAGTTCCAGAATGATAGTGGGTTACTTCCTCGCAAGTTGAGATCCACCTTAAACAATGTCAAGCAAATGGCATATTCTCGTGCCATTTACCTTAGTCCATTTGCGTTGAGGAGGGTGGCAGCAAGCTGTCAGGCAGCTGTCACTTCGGACAACGCACGCTGGCGGCAGGTGTGTGATGGTCGCCTTCCTGAAAGCTCATCTGTCTTCTCAGGTACACAGACCTGCATCTGCGACTGGGGAAGCCTATTTAGTGTGTGCGCCGCCCATCCTGAATGAGGAAGGCCCCTGGAAGGTGAGCTAAACTTCGGTTGTGACATTTGTATTTGGATAGCAACCGACATCCTAAACGTCACTCCAAATTTGCAGACAGGAAACTAGAAAGAACAATATATCTACGACTACCAGAATACGAAACGTCAGGAGTCTATAGGATTTAAATAGTAACAGAGCAGAAAGAATAACAGCTCTATCAGGTTTCTATCACCAACATTCGTTGTAAGAGTACATGGATGCATCCACGCTCCAAACACTGGCGTCTCATTGACTATGTGACTAGAAAGACGTCTTGACCAGAAAAACAACTTTAAACTTCGATGACTGTTGGACTGATCACTGAATAATGATTAGCCTTATGACGATCCTCGTCCATTGTGTACCACGATCTTACTTCTCAGATCCTCCCAGCAGAAAATTCAATATCAACAACCAGCAGAATGAAACAGTTTACTGTCTCTTCCAAGACATGCTTTCTGACGATTTAGCAGTACACCAGGTAACGCAGGTTGAACAGAAATGGGTAGCCTGATAAAAAAATCAGAATGACTGCGGAAGAGGTTTTCATGCAAAGAAGAAAACTGACAACTGTGATGATATTAACGAAGTGATTAAGAGCCTCATAAGTGTCAAGCGGGATGCTCACCTATCTGTTGCTCAGCGTCCAGCTTCCGAGAAAAAAAAACACGTTTTCAAACAACTGGTGACAACAAAAAGCCAAGGAACTCTAAAGTTTGTCATACTTTCAGATGCCAGAAACTTGCGACGTAATTACCGCGGGATAAAAGAAATATATGGGTCTGTTCGTTCGTCATTAGGAACCATGAAAGGCACCAACAGTACGTTCATCCTCACCGACAGCCAGGACATCTTCAGTTGCTGCAAAGAGCATTTCCGCTCACTCTTAAACTGTAGTTCTATTGCTGCTGACGACTCTCTCAAACATGCTCCACAGCAGCTTACACAACCTTGGACGGCAGTCACATCGAATTCATCATTTCAGAGAGGCTCTAAATAGCAATAAATCGAGAAAGGCACCAGCTTGCCTTAAAAAACCTAAATGTTCTCCGTTCCTTCTTAAGAGAGAAACCCGTAAATGAACTCAATCTTTAAAAAAGGGAGCTGACGTATACATTACTGTGGCATATTCTTAGTCTCCGTATTTGTTACATGTTTTGTTAGAATGCTGTTCAGTCGCCTCATGACATTTTCAGAGACTGTATTACTGAATCTCACTGCAGATTTCGCCCGTGTAGAAGAATGAATTGATCTGTGCACAATAACTGCAGATGTCCAGGAAACAATATATGCCTATACTGTTTGTATGCTGAAACCTAGAAAAGTAGTATATACGAAGGCCAGAAAAGCTATGTGAAAGTTCTTAAAACGTTTTGGCTACCCTGAATGTTTTGTTCGACTCACTGACGTTCCCTTGATGACGTATCTGGGTAAGCGCTATACCCGATGAAACATCTAACAAATACCCTACTACTAATCGGCTCATAAAAGAAGTTGTCTTAGCGCCAATGTAGTTTCCTCTGTAACTAGCTGACATGATTTATGTGACGTCATTATTTCTACCCTTCTGTGTGGTTACGAAACCTGGATTGTGATTGTTGAACAGAGTATTCGCTATTACTAGCCGACATTTACTACAGAACTCAATTAGTATTTCTACTTTCTCATTTATAGTGCGAAAGACATATGCTCCTGTCTCCCTTTATTCCACTCCTTCCCCGACATCCGCATTTCTGTCACCCAGGACTATTAGAGTTTCATCTCCCTTTACGTACTAAATTACCCATTCAATATCCTTATTTACTTTCTCTGTCTCTTCAGCTGACGACACGGGACTACTGTTGTCGGTGTTGGCTTGCTGTCTGAAATGCCCATTGTAAATCACTCTCTCCCCTGCATACCTATTCATAACCAGTTCCACTCTTTTATACGATTTTCTGCTGCTGTTGATGGTACCTTATACTTATCTGACCAGAAAACCTTATCTTCTTCCCATTTTACTTCACCGACGCTCATCATGTCTCGATTGCGCCTTTGAATTCCCTTTTCAGATTTTCTGGCTTCCCTACCACGTTCAAACTTCTGACATTCCACGCCCCTACTCATGGAACGTTATCCTTTCGTGATTTATTCAATCTGTTTCTCCTCGCCACCTCCACCTTGTAAGTCCCCTAACGGGAATGGGGAATAGTCCGTGAATTGCTATTTATTTATTTAATGGGATAATAATAATTATTAAAAGGTGGCAATTCTATTTAAGCACCGTTTTTGCTCTTTCGATTGTTGCGAGTTAGCGATAGTGCAGTGCTGCTCGCTTTGGAGAATACACATCTTATAAGAATTATTTGATCCAGGAAAACTTTTGCGATCACGGTTGCGATCTAGACGGTATTCGCATAATTGTACTGATTAAAAGTTATCGTTTCCGAAAGACGCAGGTTCGATTAAAGCTGTGTGCACTCTTGCGCGTATAATGAAAATATTCATAACACGTCGCGTAACAAAAAGAAAGATGCGAATCACAACTGTGATCAAACGAAGAAAATATGTGATAACACAAATGTTCCTCGCTGTCATTCAGGACAGGCTCAGATTACACCTTGCAATTTGTAGTTATAGGAAATAACAAGACGTTACATTTGGGAGATATTTGTTTTGAATAAATTGCATTTACCTTCTCTCTCTCTCCTTTTTACAGCCTTTATGCATTCACATCGATTGAGGAACTTTTCCTTCTCTACCGACCAGTACGAGAACAAAATTCAGACAACAAAATGCATTACATCGAATTATTACATGCTTAACCCTTGACAATAATATATAGTTTCGTAGTACAAACAATACTACTTTATTCCGTGCACTAGAAAGTCTTTGATACACTGAGCACAAAAATGAAAATAATAAAATTGAAATTACATTTTTAATATCATGAATACTTCTTTAAATCATGAAAATAAGGTTTGCCATCGACGCAATATTAAATTTTCATCGTTGTAGCACTACATTGCCCCCTTTGGATGTACAGTCACACTTGTTTGACTGGACATCCAAGCAGGCTCATTTTCCTTGTCTGTTCTGTTTAAAGTTCGCTGTGTTCTTTCACATTGAAGCATGTACTTTGTTTACTTTTAAGTCCCGAAGAAACTGCAAAAAGGTGGGAATTTATGGAGATGGGACCTGGATAAACTGAAAGAACCAGAGGTTGTACAGAGTTTCAGGGAGAGCGTAAGGGAACAATTGCCAGGAATGGGGGAAAGACATGCAGTAGAAGAAGAATGGGTAGCTTTGAGGGATGAAGTAGGGAAGGCAGCAGAGGATCTAGTAGGTAAAAGGACGAGGGCTACTAGAAATCCTTGGGTAACAGAAGAAATATTGAATTTAATTGATGAAAGGAGAAAATATAAAAATGCAGTAAATAAAGCAGGCCAAAAGGAATACAAACGTCTCAAAAATTAGATCGACAGGAAGTGCAAGATGGCTCACCAGGGATGGCTAGAGGACAAATGTGAGGATGTAGAGGCTTATCTCACTAGGGGTAAGATAGATATTGCCTACAGGAAAATTAAAGAGACCTTTGGAGATAAGAGAACCACCTGTATGAACATCAAGAGCTCAGATGGAAACCCAGTTCTAAGCAAAGAAGGGAAAGCACAAAGGTGGAAGGAGTATATAGAGGATCTATACAAGGGCGATGTACTTGAGGACAATATTATGGAAATGGAAATGTAGATGAAGATGAAATGGTAGATACAATACTGCGTGAAGAGTTTGACAGAGCACTGAAAGACCTGAGTCAAAACAAGGCCCCCGTAGTAGACAACATTCCATTGGAACTACTGACGGCCTTGGGAGGGCCAGTCCTGACAAAACTCTACCATTTGGTGAGCAAGATGTATGAAACAGGCGAAATACCCTCAGACTTCAAGAAGAAAATAATAATTCCAATCCCAAAGAAATCAGGTGTTGACAGATGTGAAAATTAACTAACTATCAGTTTAATAAGCCACAGCTGCAAAATACTAACACAAATTCTTTACAGACGAATGGAAAAAACTAGTAGAAGCCGACCTCGGGGAAGATCAGTTCGGATTCCGTAGAAATACTGGAACACATGAGGCAATACTGACCTTACGATTTATCTTAGAAGAAAGACTAAGGAAAGGCAAACCTACGTTTGTAGCATTTGTAGACTTAGAGAAAGCTTTTGACAATGTTACTGGAATACTCTCTTTCAAATTCTAAAGGTGGCAGGGGTAAAATACAGGGAGCGAAAGGCTATTTACAATTTGTACAGAATCCAGATGGCAGTTATAAGACTCGAGGGACATGAAAGGGAAGCAGTGGTTGGGAAGGGAGTACGACAGGGCTGTAGCCTCTCCCCGATGTTATTCAATCTGTATATTGAGCAAGCAGTAAAGGAAAGAAAAGAAAAATTCGGAGCAGGTATTAAAATCCATGGAGAAGAAATAAAAACTTTGAGGTTCGCCGATGACATTGTAATTCTGTCAGAGACAGCAAAAGACTTGGAAGAGCAGTTGAATGGAATGGACAGTGTCTTGAAAGGAGGATATAAGATGAACATCAACAAATGCAAAACGAGGATAATGGAATGTAGTCGAATTAAGTCGGGTGATGCTGAGGGAATTAGATTAGGAAATGAGACACTTAAAGTAGTAAAGGAGTTTTGCTATTTGGGGAGCAAAATAACTGATGATGGTCGAAGTAGAGATGATATAAAATGTAGACTGTCAATGGCAAGGAAAGCGTTTCTGAAGAAGAAAAATTTGTTAACATCGAGTATAGATTTAAGTGTCAGGAAGTCATTTCTGAAAGTATTTGTATGGAGCATAGCCATGTATGGAAGTGAAGCATGGACGATAAATAGTTAGGACAAGAAGTGAATAGAAGCTTTCGAAATGTGGTGCTACAGAAGTATGCTGAAGATTCGATGGGTAGATCACATATTTAATGAGGAAGTATTGAGTAGGATTGGGGAGAAGAGAAGTTTGTGGCACAACTTGACCAGAAAAAGGGATCGGTTGGTAGGACATGTTCTGAGGCATCAAGGGGTCACCAGTTTAGTATTGGAGGGCAGCGTGGAGGGTAAAAATCGTAGAGAAGACCAAGAGATGAATATACTTAGCAGATTCAGAAGGATGTAGGTTGCAGTAGGTACTGGGAGATGAAGAAGCTTGCACAGGATAGAGTAGCATGGAGAGCTGCATCAAACCTGTTTCAGGACTGAAGACCACAACAACAAGAACAACAACAACATGACATATAATAATGGTACAATTTCGTGGCAGTGCTGCTGGTGACGACGGCTGGCCACTTGGTGTACTGCAACACCGATGTCTCGCCCCATCAGGTAGGTCTGCGATGGATTGCGATGACGTGGCAGGGTGCGGCAAGGGATGACGGATGCTGTCGCTGCAGTATGCTGCCCTCACCGACACGTGTGCTCAGCATCTCAGCATACAGTCACCTGAAATTCGAACAGCAGTATCAGTTCCTTAAATTAACATCTAAATTACATCATATTTCACCCACTCATTCACTCAACAAGAAGAATGTGTTTTTTGTTCGTGAGATGTTCGACTGTCTGTGAGTTTCTTTATCATGATTCAAGTCCATTCGTCCTTCCGACATAACTGACTATTTTCAATTAAAGGTTCATGTAATTACGTTACAACATTGATACAGTTCTGCAACGGGTTTAGTGATATAGTCAGTAGCAGTTCCCAACACTATTACGACTCACCACTGTTGCTGACTGATCGATAAAAACACTTGCTCTTGAGTTTTAGTTTGCCTGGAATGTTACGTCCACGCATGTGGTCCCAATAACACTGTGAATATTTGGCATTACTGAACACACGTAGTACAAAATTTGAAAACGAAATCATGGTAACACAACGCACTCATTAGCGCCCACTTTTGTGTTAAATTCCACTCTTTCGCCAGTGAAATAAAGTTCGTACGCGCAGAGGATAATGTTCACAGGAAGCCTTTGTTCATAGGTCATCTGTGACATGTTCACTCCACCACGTAGTCACTTGACCACAGTTATCTAGTCTGACAAGGTAAAGTCCTTGTGCTATCCATAAGAATGTCGTTACACAGTCTAGTTATATAATGATGAATAACTGAATGATCGTACATATCAAATGAAGTACATAATTGTAGTCATTTACAATATAAAAGCAAATCCTAAGTCATATATTTTCTCGAAAAGGTGCTCCTGGACTTACAAAGAAATGTGCAGTAATAAACACAAGTCTGTATATGTTTGTCTGTGTAATGATCCGTTCAGTCATGGACAACATCTTGTTCGACCTGGTTTATAGCACATGCAAGTCCGAGCACTAACTTACGGTGGAAAATTTGTTAAATCTATATGTAACTCGCGTAAACTTTACATGTTGTAAGTGTATCCTGTACACAGTCTGAAAGAAAAAAAGGAACATAACTTGCTCACCCTAGTGAGTTCAAAATAGTTAACAATCAACAAAATGAAACGTTTATTTTCTAAAGTCACTATATCCTACTGTTTTGTGAAATATGCAGTTCTGTCCACTGTTCGTAGTTTCACACGCATATGTTCCTGAAAGTTTTCTAAATATCAACAAGTTTGTATTATGTTTGATTAAGTGTCTTAGGGTGGAATCATCTTGAAGCAATTCTTCTTCTCCTTGCTGCAGCTCGGCGTCCTCTTCTCCGTCGAACTAGAGCTGAAATTTTCTTACAACTAATTGGTATTCTGAGAGTCTCTTCCCGCAAGGAGTACTGATGCTTCCAATGTTGTATCTTCCTATTCTCCCACACGCCTCATCGCTGTGTCTCCATGAAATACTTATACACTAGTCCATTAATTAATAATTGTCACTTAGCCTACTCGCACAGTACTTGAGTCTTTGATGTTTGACTTCACCTCATTACTACACACGTAAAAGGTCATCTACTGTACTTAAGATACATATCTTTTAAAGTCTTTGTGATTGTATAGTCCTTTCTGTCTATTTGAGTTGGGATGGACTAAGAAATAACTATTTTTATGTGGTGTACCTAAGATCACAAATGGTCCTGAATATAACGGAAACCACTTCTTTATTTTTCTCTTTAATAATGACGACTTCGGATAATTCCTTACTAACACCATATCTCCCACGTTAAATTGTTGAGTATTCTGTAGTCTCCGGTTGTGTGATTCTTGCCGTTTCTGTGCATTCTCGTATAGTGTGACCAATGCTTGTCTAACTTTGTCCTCACAGTCTTGCGGTTCGGTATTTAGTTTTGGAAGAGGGTTGCTATATGGTGATAACGAGTTCTCAATAATTCCCCATTCCAGCATTCGTCTAATTTCTTATGTTACTGCTTCCCTTTTCGCCCTGGGTATTGAGTACATTTGATGATAGTAAATTTCATGGGGAAACACTTGCATGTCGTACACGTAACCTTTAATTAGTCCAGGTTTTTTCAAAATTACTTTACGATGATTAGTAAGTGTGTCTAATAATTGGTTTTGTTGCAGACTCTCAAGACCAGAGGATTGTTGTACTTTTTCTACTGTTTCAGAGAGGTGCATATTCTCCTCGTCCTTCACATCTTCCATGACCGAGAATGTATTGCAATTGAAACTATCTTGAAGCCGCCATAAATGTGCGCGAATCGGTTCTATCTTTAAAATTTGACAATATTTGCCATGCAATTCTTTGGTCTTTACCAAGTCTAACCTGACTCTCGTGTCACCAAAACACATACTGCATTCACCCTTTGCGAGAGCGATTATAGTTTCCGTCTCTCTCAAAATATCTAATCCGAGGAGACAGTTCACGGCCAAATTCTTTACAATATGTAAGGTGCACTCTTTGGCTCCCATTCCAAAATTAATACAAATCCGTGTCTGTTCCCGAACTAGTTGGGCTTTCTGACTAATGGCTCCTGTAACTCGACAATTAGTGCCTGAAAAAACCGGAATCTTTCTAATCTTCTTTAAGTGAAGAAAGAACGATTCATTCAGCACAGAAACAGATGCTCCAGTATCTAAAATCACCGTAGTTTGTATACCATAAATATCACAAACTATAGCTGCTTGTACAACTTCCCGTTCAAACAAATTACACTTCTTCCGAAAATCTTGACATAATTCCTCTCGTATATAGACTCCGTCATTATATCTTAACATCTGCACAGTTGAACTACGTTGCTGAGCAACATCAACATAATTATTCCTACACACTGCATTTTTCGCGTCGTTCGACCCGATCGATGCTGATTCTAAGCGATACACATTCTCATTGTTACTACAGCTGGTTGTCTGCACGTTTGGTTGCTCGTTATTACTAGCATCATTCATGCAAGTGCCCCCTAGACACCCTGCGACTGACACACGGGAGCAGAATGTCGTCGCATCTAGTTTGATTGACTGGTACTGGTTAATGGTTGCGGTTCACTTACCTCAATGATCTTGATATTTTGATTCGGCGGTTGCCATGGCTGCGCATTCATATGCTGCTGCATGTTATTTGACATATTTGTATCGTACGGGGGTTGTACATGATTGTTGTTGTGATATTGCGGTGGCCTAGGCTGCTGACATTGCTGTTGTGCATAATTCTGCGTTGACCAGTTATGTGGTGGTTGCATGTTTTGCTGATTATTTGAAAAATTACCGTTATTGTAATTGGCGTTAGCTCTAAAATCTTGTTTCCGTTTCTTTGAAAAGTTTCCGTTATTGTTTTGTTCACTATTGTTCTGTGGAAGATAATTGTGATTCGGTGCATTACCGTACTGCCATTTGTGTTCACATTGTGGTTCTGCCGTCCTGAATAATTCGGACTATTCCAATGCTTTTGATTCCCATAGTAGGTGTTTCTCTTACTATTGTTCTTGTGGTTTCGCCCGTTGCCGTTACCATTTCCATTATTCGACGAATTATTCCCAAAATGGTGTCTGTCCTCTTCGATAACCAAGTCTAAAGAGTCCAGTACAGAGAGAAAATGTTCCACGTTGTCTTCAGGAATGTGAAACAATTTCTCCTTTAGATCACGCGGTAGCTTCTCCTTTAATATCTTTAAAACACTCAGGAATTGGTGTGGATAAATATTTCACTTTGTCCAGATACTTTTCGAAATATTTCCTCAAAGTACCGCCTTTTCAATTAAATGGCTCAGGACTATAAACTTCTTTTCTTAATCGTTCTTGTACCCCACGCGACCAATATTTGTTTAGAAAAGCTTGTTCAAATTCATCGAAGGAACTGCATTGTTCAGCTTTCTGTGTCGCGAACAACGCTGGCTCACCTTGAATATGGGTAATGGTAAAGACAATTTTCTCCCTTTCGTTCCAACTTTTTGGCATTATTCCGCGGATTCCTTTGATAAACACAATTGGATGGGGTCCGTTCTTATCATTGGTAAACTTCTGAAACTGTGAAGTCTTCACTAAAGCACCCTGAGTCACCAATGATTGTGTATGGTCCTGATAAACAGATGTTACTCCACGTGTTGGATTGAAATTATTGCCCGTCTGCCCCCTACTTTCAGTTAAAGGCGTTTCATAATGATCAGGGTGTGTTTCTGTGATACTAACACACGCCGGCCGCGGTGGTCTAGCGGTTCTAGGCGCTCATTCCGGAACCGCGGGACTGCTACGGTCGCAGGTTCGAATCCTGCCTCGGGCATGGATGTGTGTGATGTCCTTAGGTTAGTTAGGTTTAAGTGGTTCTAAGTTCTAGGGGACTGATGACCTCAGATGTTAAGTCCCATAGTGCTCAGAACCATTTGCACCATTTACTAACACACTCCGGTGAACCGTTATGAGATGTTTGCATACGTGTTTCATTAAGCACTTTCTGCACGTTTTGTAATTCAGTCTGGAGTTCACGAATCTTTGTGTTGTTTTCATGTATCAGTTGTGTTCCTGCTCGTTGTAACATCACAGGTAGTTCCTTCTGTATAACAGTACTAATTTGTTTGTCTTTGTCATTTAGCAATGTGTTGAATGTGGTCACAACGCGTTCTTCTTGTTCTTTGCATTTTTGTTCTATTACGTTTTGATTATCAAACGTTAGGTTTTCTATACGTGTTCTTATGTTGCGTATTTCTGCTTCCAAAGAAGTGTGTGTTTGTTGTAATTTGTCCACATCCTGGGTTACTTGCTTTACATTCTGTGGCAAGTCATGGTATGTTTGTTGCATACTTGAAATGTTGTTCTGTATAGCTGACAACTGGGCATCTATTTGCTGTCGCAGCTGGCGATCGTGTTCTTTTTTTTAACCGGTTTTCAAGCTTTTGATGTATCTCTTTTTGAGAACTGTGAAAAGCTTAACTGCGTACGCGCGTCTAATTGACTGATGCGTTCATCCAAGGTCCTAATCCGTTCATCTACTCTGCTAATACGTTTATCTAAATTATTATTAATCTCAGTTGCAAGCTGTTTAGCAGTTTCTTGTTCTCGCTGTATCTGTGATTGTTCCTGTATTTTAAACATTTGTTCCATTTTCATCATTAAGAGAGAAAATGGATCCATTACTGTTTGTGTTGGCTCTACCGGTGGTAAATCGACTGTAACTGGTGTTCTTTGTGGTTCTGCTTCAGTATGCACTTGAACTACCGTCTGTATTCTGCCTGAGTGTTCTACAGCAGATGGATCACTGACTTTAATATTGGTGTTCTGTTCTATATCCTCTGTCTGATCTGAAAAAAATATTATCAATTTCTTCATCACTAGTTATACCTTCCTCCTCTGAATGTTCTACAGTTACTTCCTGCTGTGTGGCTTTTCTTACACGCCGCACTGTTTTCACCATGTTTGCAAATGTTTGGGTGCAAGTCTAATTGGGAAAACGTCACACGCAACACATCAATTATTCCGTCACACAAAACATAAAATAATTACTACACTGCACCAGATTGAAATCAGTACTATAAACGTTCACTTTCGTTTGATTAAAAATCCAGTTCCAATCTCGTTCAGTTAGCCTCTACTGAAAACACATGATGCTGAATTTACTGATCCTTCTCGCAGTTATTTAAATATAATAGACTCTTATAGCTTCCTAAGAAAACACGCTTACATCCCCGGTACGGGACTATAAGTCCCACCGCCACACCTTCACCTGCCTGACTCATGCAGTACTATCACCGTCAGAGGGTGGTACGGGACTACAAGTCCCACCGCCACACCTCCAAAGTGAATTGTAGTGACTCAGTTACTGCCTAGTGGAAGTTTACTGCCTCACTAACACAGTTAGACCGAAATAGACCGGTGATGCTGTATTGTAACATATCACCCCTGACTACAAGTCCATAAAAAAAGAACCGCTTACGAATTGATAAGTTAGGGTCGTCGTAGATTTCCGCTCATTACAGCATGAAACAAATAGAAAAATCGCGCATTAGCACGCACATACAAGCTACTCCGGTCAATAGGTTGCCACTGGCGTTATTAGACGATCTGTTGTGTCACGGTCGACACTGAATTGCAATTTATTTATTTAATGGGATAATAATAATTATTAAAAGGTGGCAATTCTATTTAAGCACCGTTTTTGCTCTTTCGATTGTTGCGAGTCAGCGATAGTGCAGTGCTGCTCGCTTCTCGCTTTGGAGAATACACATTTTATAAGAATTATTTGGTCCAGGAAACACTTTTGCGATCACGGTTACGATCCAGACGGTATTCGCGTAATTGTACTGATTAAAAGTTATCGTTTCCGAAAGACGCAGGTTCGATTAAATCTGTGTGCACTTTTGCGCGTATAATGAAAATATTCGTAACACGTCGCGTAACAAAAAGAAAAATGCGAATCACAACCGTGATCAAACGAAGAAAATATATGATAACACAAATGTTCCTCGCTGTCATTCAGGACAAGCTCAGATCAGACCTTGCAATTTTTAGTTATAGGAAATGACAAGACGTTACACTTGGGAGGTATTTGTTTTGAATAAATTGCATTTACCTTCTCTCTCTCTCCCTTTTTACAGCCTTTATACGAGGTGCATTCAAGTTCTAAGGGCTCCGATTTTTTTTATAATTAACTACGCACCCGAAATCGATGAAACTGGCGTTACTTCTCGACGTAATCGCCCTGCAGACGTACACATTTTTCACAACGCTGACGACTTGATTCCATGACAGCGGCGAAGGCTTCTTTAGGAGTCTGTTCTGACCACTGGAAAATCGCTGAGGCAATAGCAGCACGGCTGGTGAATGTGCGGCCACGGAGAGTGTCTTTCATTGTTGCAAAAAGCCAAAAGTCACTAGGAGCCAGGTCAGGTGAGTAGGGAGCATGAGGAATCACTTCAAAGTTGTTATCACGAAGAAACTGTTGCGTAACATTAGCTCGATGCGTGGGTGCATTGTCTTGGTGAAACAGCACACGCGCAGCCCTTCCCGGACGTTTTTGTTGCAGTGCAGGAAGGAATTTGTTCTTCAAAACATTTTCGTAGGATGCACCTTTGCCGGCCGCGGTGGTCGTGCGGTTCTAGGCGCCGCAATCCGGAACTGCGTGACCGCTACGGTCGCAGGTTCGAATCCTGCCTCGGGCATGGATGTGTGTGATGTCCTTAGGTTAGTTAGGTTTAATTAGTTCTAAGTTCTAGGGGACTGATGACCTAAGATGTCAAGTCCCATAGCGCTTAGAGCCATTTGAACCATCTGATGCACCTTTGGAACGCAATGGGTAAGGATTAGGCCCTCGCTGTCCCAGGACATGGACACCATCATTTTTTAAGCACCCGAAATTTTTTTGGTGGCGGTGAATTTGTGTGCTTCCATTGAGCTGACTGGCACTTTGTTTCTGGATTGGAAAATGGCATCCACGTCTCATCCATTGTCACAACTGACGAAAAGAAAGTCCCATTCATACTGTCGTTGCGCGACAACATTGCTTGGCAACATGCCACACGGAGAGCCATGTGGTCGTCCGTCAGCATTCGTGGCACCCACCTGGATGACAATTTTCGCATTTTCAGGTCGTCATGCAGGATTGTGTGCACAGAACCCACAGAAATGCCAACTCTGGAGGCGATCTGTTCAACAGTCATTCGGCAGTCCCCTAAAACAATTGTCTCCACTTTCTCGATCACGTCGTCAGACCGGCTTGTGCGAGCCCGAGGTTGTTTCGGTTTGTTGTCACATGATGTTCTGCCTTCATTAAACTGTCGCACCCATGAACGCACTTTCGACACATCTACAACTCCATCACCACATGTTTCCTTCAACTGTCGATGAATTTCAATTGGTTTCACACCACGTATATTCAGAAAACTAATGATTGCACGCTGTTCAAGTAAGGAAAACGTCGCCATTTTAAGTATTTAAAACAGTTCTCATTCTCGCGCTGGTGGTAAAATTCCATCTGCCGTACAGTTCTGCCATCTCTGGGACGTATTGACAATGAACGCGGCCTCATTTTAAAACAATGCGCATGTTTCTATCTCTTTCCAGTCCGGAGAAAAAAAAATGGAGGCCTTAGAACTTGAATGCACCTCGTACCTTCACATCGATTGAGGAACTTTTCCTTCTCTACCAACCAGTACGAGAACAAAATTCAGACTCAACAAAATGTCTTACATCGAATTATTACATGCTTAACCCTTAACAATCATATATAGTTTCGTAGTACAAACAATGCTAATTTATTCCGTGCACTAGAAAGTCTTTGATACACTGAGCACAAAAATGAAAATAATAAAACTATAATTACATTTTGAATATCATGAATACTTCGTTAAATCATGAAAATAAGGTTTGACATCATCATAATATTAAATTTTCATCGTTGTAGCACTACATCCGGAATCTTTTGCAAAGGAGAGATCATCATGACACTTTTTCAATTACAAACCACGTACCCTGTGGATACACATTACATCTCTTTGATGCAGTGGTTTCCATTGCCTTCTGCGTCCTCATGCCGTTAATCATTGGTGATTCTTCCGCCTTTAGGGACAGTTTCACAGCCCACGGGCAAGAGAGTGCTCTGAACCTCTATCCGCTCATCCGTCCTCTTTGATAAGCCTTTTGGCTGAATGAGGATGACTTCTTATGCCGGAATTTTTTGTCCGCCGTTACTGATGGTTTTTATTCAAAATGTAGGTGGTGGCGGGATTCAAACCCGCACAGAGGACATTTTGTTTAGGTATAAAGACGGTACTCCCTTTCTTTAAACCGGGGCTTGGGATCATGTCATGAGTTGACGGAGACGAGGTAGGCATGGGTCCCACCCAATACGCGGGCAAGATGTCTCCTCCTTCCTGTTCATGGCGATGTGTTCAATGGAATGAAACAATTCTTTATTTACGTCTACTACAATGATCTGCTGAAAAAATCTTTATTTCAACGACCAATTTTAGTCGACTTACCGTCAGCTTCTTAAAAACATTTACAGTGTCATATCAGGTGAATATAAAATCATTGAAAACGAGCGTTTGGCGTCATTGGCTTGGCATCATGTGTTACAGGCAGGTTCGGCCGCCTTGGTGAAGCAGCACGTAAAGTTAAGGATTTCCCCCATCCTGGAAGCAAAGTGACCCATCTCGGCAAAGGAAGAACGACATAAAAAGTAGACGAACAAAAGCAAAAATTGTGTTTCTGGCTTAAGAAGTGTTTCAATATCAGTAGAGGACCTAATTGAAGGAAGATCTGACAATGTACGTTTTGGAGAGCAGCATTGTATGGTAGTGAATCATGGATCGTCAGAACAGAAGAGAATCAAAGCATTTGAGATGTAATGCTACAGATGAATACTGAAACTTAAAAACTGGACTATAATATAAGGAATGAGGAGGTTCTCCGCAGAATCGGTGAAGAAAGGAACGTATGGAAAACACTGAAAACAAGAAGGAACGAGATGACAGAATATGTGTTAGGGCGTCAGGGAATAATCTCTCTGTTACTAAGGAAACTGTAGAGAGTAAAAACGTAGATAAACTTAGATATAGGCACATATCCTTCAAATAATTAGGGACGTAGAATGCAAGTGCTAATCTGAGATGAAGAGGATGGCACTAGAGAGAAATTTCTGGTGGAGGTGTGTGTGTGTGGGGGGGGGGGGGGAGGCAGTCAGAAAAATGATGGCAAAAAATAGGCATTTCTCACTCATTTTTACCTCGCTGCATTTACGAATGGAATAGGAAAGGAAATGACTGATAGTATATGGCACTCTCTGAGATGTGGATGAAGGTGACAGACTAACTGACTGCCTTGAAATACGTGTTGCGCTACCAAGTACAGTGCAGGCGATGGAACCACATGCCTGTACATTACGTGGGTAGTGGGTAGGTCGCAGTGGGGAGAGCTTGGGACGGCCCCATTGCAGAGGCCTCCTTTAAAGTCAGTGTTGGCGTGTGCGCTGCTTTTGTGTGTGTGTGTGTGTGTGTGTGTGTGTGTGAGTGAGCTCCGGCATTTCCTCCCCTTCGGCTCCCTTTCGGCCGTAGCTGCAAGCGGCATCGCAGGCCGCCCACATCAAAGAAGCCAGCCGGCGAGGGCACGCAGGTCAGCAGGGGTGTGCTCGGGGCACGGGGCACCGCCACCGTTTGCCGGCTGACTCCCGTATCTCCCGAGACGCACTCCCGCTGTTGCAGCGGAAATCCCCCGCCTTCCGTGCAGCAGGGCACGCGCAGGTGTGCGCGCTACGATGGTGCCCATTTATTACTTGCTGGCTCGCGTATAATATAATGCTCTTTCGTTACAATAAATGTAAATCTACCATCTTTTTAACAAGTGTTCTTAGAAAAACGGGGCTTTCAATAAGTAAGGGAACACATTTTTATCTCTTCCAGTTTCGGCTGATAAAGGGCGGAATTAGTTGTGGGACATAGTAGAATATTCCCACTTGAGACCCTATAGTTTCATGAAGTTACGTATAAGTGACGGCGCTAAGCGTATCCTTCTCAATGGCGTATGTAACGTTGGTGCGTTCAACGCAGAGAGTTGTCACTGAGTTTCCTCTGGCGGAAAAGCTCAGCATGTTATATATTCATAGGCGCTTGCAGTATGTCTACGGAGATCTAGCGGAGAAAAAAGGCACTGTGAGTCGTTGGGAGAGTCATCGGTCATCATCGCAACAACGTCCCGCAAACCTGTCCGATCTGTTGCTTGCCGGCCGGCTGAGGCTCCTGTAATGTTGGAACTTGCGGACACTCTCACTCTAGAAGACCGACGATCACAATCAAACAGCTCGCTGTTCAACTGGACATCTCTGTAGGTAGTTCTACAACTCCCGTCTACTAGCTGGCGGACACAGAGGTGTTTTCCCGCTCGGTTTCTCGTCACGTAAGAGGAACTAAAGACCATGTGTTTGGAACTGCTAGCAAGTTACGAGGCTAATCGTGACAATATTTTGTCGGGGATTCTCACAGATTATTAACCGTGGGTTCATCACTTCGAGCAGAAAACAAAAGGGTAACGCAGGTAGTGGCGCCACACAACCTCTCCTCCGAAGAAAATGTTCAAAGCTGCACCCTTTGCCGATAAATTCATTACGACGGTCTTCTGATACTTTGATTGGGTTCTTCTGTTTCATGTTATCTCTCATGGTGCAACGGTCAACTCCGACGTGTAGTGCGCTAACCTTTTCAACCTGAAGAAACGACTTCCCTTTCTCCGTGATAACGTAAGACCTCACACAAGTCTGTAGAGGTGCACATAAAATTTCATAGGACTGTTCTTTCTCATCCACCCTACTGTCCGGATCTAGGACGTTCCCACTTACATCTGTTTAGCCCAATGAAGGATGGACTCCGCTGGAGGCAGTATTTGGATGATGTGGATGTTATAGATGCTGCAGTAGATTGGTTCCGACTTTGATCAGTAGAGTGGTACCATGCTGGCATACAGGCCCTCCCAGTAAGATGGCGTGTGGTCGTCACAGTGAACGGAGTTTATTCTAAAAAGTAGAGATTTGAAGCTAAAAGAGTGGTGAGTGATACGGCTTATTGGAATCGTGAATAAAGCAAACTTTTCAGAAAAAAATATTTTGCATTAGCCTGAGCACTATGGGTCTTAACTTTTGAGATCATCAGTCCCCTAGAACTTAGAACTACTTAAACCCAACTAACATAAGGACATGACACATATCCATACCCAAGGGAGGATTCGAACCTGTGACCGTAGCAGTCGCGCGGTTCCAGACCGAAGCGCCTAGAACCGCTCGGCCACCTCGGCCGGCTTTTGCATTACTCATTGAATTGCTAATTACTGACATAACTACTTCATAATTAAATTTATGGCCGTATTACGGTCCCTTTTTTAATGCACTGCCGGATTTATTGGCTCCAGCAAAACCATAGCGTTTCTCGAAACCGAACGATCTCCACACGCTAAAGCACTGGTCTTGGAACTTTTGCGGCCCGACAGCCGCTTGTGGGCCCACATGTTGCCAAGGTTGTACGGAATAGGCTGTAGAAGTTTGTCCTGGAAACCCTTACACATCCTCCATACAGATGTGATCTCTCCCCACCACCTTTCCACATTCGTGGACGTCGATTTGATTCGAAACAAAAGGTTCACGCCGGTGCACATTCATCGTTCCGTAGGCAATCGCACACATCTGTCCACGAAGTCACTGACCTTCTTGTTTCACAGTAGGGTATTAACAGTTATGACGATTACTTTTGAAACAGTAAACTGTTTGCTTACTTTTTACCGTTTAGTACTTATTTTGGTATAAAGCTAACCCATTACAGGATCAGTTTGTTGTCTATCTGTATGTCTCTGGCAATTTGTAGAGGAATCAAAAGGAAGTCACAAGAGTGGAAGACCAAGAACGAAGTGCAGGGATTAAAACGGTAATAAGAGCAATATGTAATTTTTCGCCCCTACTATTCAATCTGTAGATCTAAAAGGCAACGAGGGAAATAAAGGATAGCTTCGAGTGTGGGACTAAAATTGAAGATGAAAGACTATTAGTGGCAAGATCCACTGATGATATTGCTATCCTCAGTGAAAGTGAAGAAGAATTGTGTTATGTGTTGGATGGCATGAACGGCCTAATGAGAACAGATTCTGGACTGAGAGTCAATCGAAGAAAGACGAAAGTAATGAGAAGTAGAAGAAATAAGGATAGCGAGAAACTTAATACCAAACTAAGGTGATCAGGATGTTGACAAAGGCAAGGAATTCAGCGATATAGGCAGCAAAATAAATGCTGACGGACTGAGCAAGGAGGACATAAAAAGCAGACTAGAACTGGCCAAAAGATCTTTTCTGGCCAAGAGAAGTCTACTAACATCAAACATAGGCTTTAATTAGAGGAAAAGGTTTTGCGACTTTACGTTTGGAGCATATCATTGAATGTTTATGGAACATGGGCTGTGGGAAAACCGGACCAGAAGAGAATCGAAGGATTTGAGATTTGGTGCTACAGGATAATACTGAAACTTAGGTGGACCGATTAGGTAAGAAATGATTAGCTTCTCCGAAGTGTCAGCGAGGAAAGGAATATACGAAAAGCATTGGCTAGAAAACCGAGGGACAAGATAATGAGATATTACGGAACAACTTCCATGGTACTAGAGGAAACTGTAGAGGGTACAAATTGTGAAAGAAGACAGAGATTGAAATACATCTAGCAAGTAACTCAGGACGTATGCTGCAAGTGAGTCTCTGAGAGAGTGGCACAGCAGAGGAATTCGTGGCGGACCACATCAAACCGGTGAGATGACTGGATAAAAAGAAATATAAAAAAGACGAGATGAGACATAAGATATTGTTCCAGCGAAACGCTTCAGACTGCGTGGCCGCGTTATGGTGTAATTCTCCACATTTCAGTTACTGCGTTAGGTAGATTCCATCGGGTCGGGATCACGTGCCCACCACCCAGAGAGCTTTTTGCTATAATATCCGAGACGGTGATAATTTTATTACATCATGGCGAGGGCGTTTACAGAAATCCGACATTTTTCTCGAATAAATTGTTAGCTTTCGGCCATAGCAGTACTTAAAGTTTGCTTTCCGCAAGTCCTCCCATTGTGGTAGTTTCGCTTCTCCGTGATGTTGTCCATATTCGCAGTTTGGATACTCAGCCTCGTTTCCAAGCAAATGTTGTGTACTGGTAAACGTTGTTGTATCTTCAGTAGCATTTTCCGTTCTCTGTTGCCATTATCTGTAATCAACTGAATTAAAGATATCGGTCTTGGTTGGTTGGGGAAGGAGACCAGACAGCGACGTCATCGGTCTCATCCGATTAGGGAAGGACGGGGAAGGAAGTCGGCCGTGCCCTTTGTAAGGAACCATCCCGGCATTTGCCTGGAGCGATTTAGGGAAATCACGGAGAACCTAAATCAGGATGGCCGGACGCGGGAAGATATCGGTCTTTTATATTGCTTACACCAGGTGTGTGACTTCAAGAGGCAGATTTACTGACTTTAAACAAAAAAATTATATATCAGCAATTTTGGATAAGAAGCTAAACGATTCTATACTGAGATTGATATGAGAACCGATGGTCCACCATCCAGTATGCTTCCAGATGGGAGTATTTAGCGAAAGACAGGAAAACGTTAGCGTCTCCGAACTCCATAGAGAAACACAAACCGAACTAATATCCCACTTTGCCAACAGGCAGTGGTATGAATTTAATATCAGCTCGAAGAAACGCAGATACTGACTTACAGCAAGCGTAAATAGAGCCATCTGATATGAAATCTTTAACTGGTTCGTCATTCACCACGAAACTCTATCCTTCCCACTAGGTAACTTCCTTGGTGCTACTCTTCCTTATATAGATCTACCGTTAGATGTCGATCAGTTTCCCTTCGGGAAAGATTTAGCCAGAAGAGCCATTTTATATTGTAGAATACTTTATCGAGTTCGACAAACCCTATGAAATGTGTCTTGATTTCTCTTCAGTTTTGCTTCCATTATCAAGGCTACGTGTGAACTTCACCACTGGTGCCTTTATCTTTCCTAAAGCCATACTGATCGTCATCTAAGACAGTCATTATTTTCTTTTCCATTCTTCTGGATGTTATTCTTGTCAGAGGCTTGTATGCATGAGGTGTTAAGCCGATTGTGTGACAGTTCTCGCGCAAGTCTTCTCTTCCTATTCGGCACTGTGTGGACTATTTTTGTTCCCGTAAAACTGATGTTTTATAGCCAGTCTCATAGATTCCATATATTCTTGTAAGCAGTCGATTTGCGGCCATTTCCACCAATGAATTTGGAAATTGCAATGAAATTATATCCATCTCTTATGTCTTACTTTGCGTTTAGTCTTCCAAAGCTCTTTTTAATTCTGTCGCTATAGACTCTGGGTTAGTCTTCTATCATGTCATCTATCGCCTCCACCCCCTTACAGAGGGCGTCTATATCTGCTCCTGAGTACTGCTTACAATCCAGTATATACTTTCGGAAACTCTATGTGAGCATGATGTAATCTAACTGAAGTCTACCTCTATCTCCTGGCCTTTTCCAATTATAGGTTCTCCCCTTCTGATGCTTACACCGAGTATTTTCATCTCATTTTACATATTGAATTACCCGTTCAGTATGCTGATATACTTCCTCTATATCTTGATCTCCTGCCTGCTGTGTCGGCATGAGTACCTGAACTACTGCTGTCGGTGTTGGTTTGCAGTCGGTTCTCATGAGAAGAACCATATCACTGTATTGTTCATAGTAAAACACTCTCTAACTACCTTCCTATTCATAACGAATCATACTCCCGTTATACAATTTTCTGCTGCCGTTGTTATTACTCTTTACTCGTCAGACCAAAAATCCTGGCCTCTTACCATTTCACTTCACTTAGTAGCACTATATTTAGATTGATTATTAAGATTTCCCTTTTCAGATATTCTTGCTTTCCTCCCACGCTCAAACGTATGTCATTCCACGCCCCGACTCGTAGAACGTTACCTTATCGTTGATCATTCCTTTTTCTCATGGTTGCCTCCTTCTTCGCAGCCCCCTCCCGGAGATCCGAATTGGGGACTAAGCCAATGGAGAGATCATCATGATACTTTTATAATTTCAGGCCTCTTGTTCTGTTTCTACACGTTATGTGCCTTTAATGCAGTGATAGCCATTGCCTCCGCATCTTCATACGGGTAATAACTGCTAATTATTCCACATTTTTGGGGTAGTTTCCCACACGCAGGGCAGGACAGTACCCTAAAACTCTGTCCGCTCCTACGCCCTCATTAACAAAGCTGTTGGCAGAATGAAGGTCCCGTCTTATGCCGGATAGCATCGGTCGCCATTGCTGATGACTTTTATTCAAATTTTGAACAGTGGAGGGTGTTAGAATCACGTTTCGATGACGCTTTGATTACTATTGAAAGACGCTATCCATAGAGCGCATTTGAAACTCTAGGGGATTCACAGGTTCTCATTTAAGAAGATTTTTATAACCGACTGGAAACTCTACTCTTCTGCGAAAGATTAATCATGTGATTATACTAACTCGAATTCAATTATCAATATTAGCGCCTGGCTTCTGTTTTAACATGTGTCCATCTTGAAATACTCGGGGGCAATTGAATTTCAATTTCATTTATTTTACTCTCGTCGACGAGGACTACTTTGCAATAACAATTTACTCCATATATAAGGACTAATGACCTGCTGTCCTCGAATCGTTACAGGACATTCAACACGTAACTACTAATGCCCAATGCACCTTAACGGTAGAGCATTACGCACTATACAGGTACTCTCGTCATGCCGAAGAATCAGCCCAAACTGGTTGCTTTCCACGCAGCAGAACGTAACTAACTTAGCGCCTTAAAATAGATGTATTCTGAAGTAGCCCAGGTTAAGTGACCCACATTTGCACAGATACCACCTGTCCTAGGTAACTAATCACTATACGAGCCTATGGGGACATGGTGGACCACAGCTAAGTTAGAATGAAGCGGAAACGTTATTGAGAACAAGAAACTTTCTTATACTCGTACTTTCAGTTTAATTAACCACAACACTGGCGACCCCGTATCAGAAGACCGCGCCGATTGAACTTTATCGCAAATTACAAAATCAGTACTTTACTCCCAATGGAGTTGGCAAATTGCAAATACACTTCTTGGTATATTTCTCCAATATACGTAAGACGTGACACTTTCAAAGGGAGTGTCGCCGAACGAAACAAGTCCGAAGAATCAAGTCCGAACAAAAATCACAAATATAGTCTTGCACGACCTGTACACGTACGAAAAATCTGTAATCACGTTCCATCACGGAGTAAAAAACGTCGCTGTTGGATACTTATAGCAGTGAGGACGGAGAGGGAGAGAGTTAACGACCCACGGCTTGCCATTAGCCTCAAACCAGGCAAACAGAATAACAGCAGTACCATCCGACAACGCTGGGACAACTAACGTGGGTAGTACTCGATGCTAGCGCTTGGCACCAGTCGCAGATAACACTGACTTTGTTCCGCACCTGTTCATGGTGCACGTAACCCATCACACAAAGTCGGTAACGTGTGCTGTCCAAGCGCTTTCACAGCATTCCCGTCCTGGTTGATGTTCACGGATTAGCGCATCTTTTCACTCTCGTATTCTCTCTAACTTATACTGAACAAAACAGCAAGGTCAAGGAGCTGGCAGTAACAGCATCGAGAAAAATCCAACGACACATCAAAGAAAATCGCCCACCAGAGCTTCCCCAGACAAGATGACCACCAGCTCAGACACTGAATATCGAACCTAAGGTCCCGGTACGATAAAAAAGGGGTACCTGCTTTTTGTATTATGGGGAACGCACACTATTGCAATATTATAGTATCAAACCAATAACACAGACAAGTCATGCGGAGTTAGCAGTGAAACAATCTCAGATAAATGATGTGGCCACGGACACTAGCAATTAATACTTTGCTCTATTACACCCGAGCCGAACAACGTTAATTCTGAGATGAACATGAGAGTCTCACTCTCACTATATCACAGGGCTGACATACAGCTTCTCGCCTGTGTGTCCGCCACAGAGGACTCTCAGTCAACAGCACAGAAGCTGATTGCCCATCAGCGCCCCAAAGTGCAGCGCATCCAAAGCACACGTGCGATTCAAATCTCCAGAACGATGGACATCCGACACAACACGTCATGTAATTTACTACCTGATGTTCTCTGCACGGTGGACTACGACTGTCAATATAGACTGTCCGTTTTGCATCCACACGTCCATATTTCAATATTCCACCTGCTGCCCAGGGGAAAATAAACATGAATGGCTTACTTTTGCCATGTGTACTAGGAAGTACTAACCAACCTGGTGACGAATTACTCGCAATCACAATAATTATTAGTCTTCTACGGAGTAAATATTGATTTAATATTGTTGACTAAACTGTTCTGTCATCAATACAAATAAGTTCTCATATAATCCCCCCCCGCCCCCCCCCACCCTGTCTCTCTCTCTCTCATATATACAGGGTGAAGCGAAATTCACGCAGTCAGGCTTCGTAGTGCGACACCTCGCATGCCAGCGATAAAAAACGTCTCTCCCAAAATTTCCTCTGGAGAGTACACCCGGCAGAAAAAAGACGTCAAAGAGTGACAATCTGGATACACCGTAACCACATGTATGACTACTTCTGTCAACACATGTTGCTTGCACGGTGCTGGTAGTGCAGTGTATAAAGCTTTGGGTTAGCGTGCTGCAGATCAAGGGTTCGATAATGGGTGAAGCCATACGTTTTTTATTTGGTAAATGTAGTCCAGGTGGTACGGTATCTGGCATCTTAATCGTCAACAGGGATGGCAGCGGGTCCTCTAGAAAACATTTGCTCTTACATACTGCAATCGTAGAAATGGTAGACTGGTCAGCTTTGGAAAAAGCCCTTTCCACATCGTAGACGTGAATTTATTGGCACTCCTTCATCTACTAGATTTATTTTCATCTACTACTTTATTTTCTTTGTACCTTCCTCCAATGGTCCCACACATTAGTGGCAACTACTATTCTTGCCTCGTTGAGGTCCATTACAATTCTTTAGGGCCTTACATTACCAGTAGGACTAGCAACATGCTTTGTGAATAATGTACAACCTCGCTTACTATTTGTATGTGTAATCACCATGGTCCCACTAATTACGCCTTTCAGCATTGAGTCTGGTAACGGCATGCTGTTTCGAAAGTATATCAATTCATTATTATTATTATTATTATTATTATTATTATTCTATCGATAGGATTGTGGAGACAATGTAATTCGAAACCAAAGGTTTCACATCAGCGGTGTCGTGATGAACCATGCAGAACAATATATGTCAGACCGGTAGGTGGAACAGCGCACAGGACTGACGGCGTGTTGACACTGTATGCACTGTCCACCAGACAGGGACTAGTTGCGAACGGAGTAACGCGCCCGTGACAGACACCAATGTACATGAGTACACGTATTGAATTTTCTCATAGTAAATCTCTAAATCAGTGTGGCAGACATATGGCATAGACAAACGATGTATATGTGGATATGCTACTGGTCCTTGGTGCATCTGATAACCGGGCTGGTGTTGCCTCTCATGAATATGCTGCTAGATATCCTCGTCGATGCCATCCAGAAAAAATGTGTTTTGCTATCTGGAGCTATGCCTTCAGGAGTCATGTGGTCTCCTTCCACCAACGGGTGATAGAGGTCGTCCATGGACTCGCTGTACTCCCAGCTACTGAAGAAGCTATTATGGGGGTCTTACACAAAGAACCTCAGCGAAGCACACGTAGCGTAATAAGGAGCACGGTCCTTAACATGCTGCACGAGCATCGGCCGCACACCTATCATTATGCTTTCACGCAACACTCGAACTATCTGCCTGATGCGCTGGAAGAATTTCCACTACATGCTCAGCAGAGGATATGGTTCCAACGTGATGGTGCACCTCCACACTCTGGAATTAATGTGCGACAGTATTTGGACAGAACATTTACAGGGAAATGGCTTGGACGTGTAGGTCCAGTTGTATGGCCATCGCTTTCACCGGACCAAAATCCCCTGGATTTCTTCCTGTGTGGACACATGAAAGGGCATATGTACTCTACTCCGCCGACGATTGTGGAACAATTGGTAGCGCGTGTTCATGCTGCTCATGTTACTGTGGATGCACCTTTGGTGCGGAGGGACCAGAGCAGTATGATCCAGTGAGTATCGCATTATTTGGCCGTGGAGCGAGGCCGCTTTAAGCATCTGTTGTTCTGAGGACAACGTATTCTGTTGGGCAGGTCATGTTCTCATTAATATGGACATCATTATTGCCACTGGTTCCTAATGTGTGACGTCTGAACGCTCATATTACATGTAGTATAAATAAGAAGCAGATATTGTGTCATTGTACTGTGCTGTCATCTTTAGCATTTCGAAACTGATATTGTTCTTGTAGTTCTTCACTCCTATTACAGGTCATTTGTTTCAACTTTCTATTTCTTATTTGCTATGTTCAGCGTTACAAAATGTTGTAAATTTAGGATAATAGTGACCTAAGAAATGGTGTATATTACAGAGTAAAATGCCGGAATGAAATTAGGAAATAAAAAAAATGCGCCCGAACCGAGGATCGAACCCTCGACCTCCTGCAGCTAACTCAAAACTACACCAACTGCACTGCACAAAGCAGATGTGATGTCAGAAGTAGTCACCATACATGTGGTTACAGTGTTGCCATATTGCCACTCTTTAACGTCCTTTTTCTTCCGGATGTACCCGCCAGACGAAATTTTGGGACAGACTTTTTTTTATCTCTGGCATGCGAGGAGTCGCGCTGCGAAGCCTGAGTGCCCGAATTTCGCTTCACCCTGTATATATATATGTATAGAGGATGGTCCATTAATCGTGAGCGGACCAAATATCTCACGAGGGAATAACATAGTGTTCGGTTTATGGCTGTGGCCCAGCGTACTGCATCTGCAGTGTAAATTTGAGCAGCAGTTCAACGAAGGTTTACAAATCGGTTACTTTAAGGACAGCTCCGAGCCAGACACCCTGTTGCGTGCATTCAACTGACCCCAAACCACAGCCATTTGTAACTTCAGTTATGTCAAACGAGAGCTCATTCGATAACAGGGCCGAGGTCTCTTGTGTTTTCAATTGAAAGGTGGTTCTGTCCTGGTGCCAGTGATGGACGTGTGTTGGTTAGAAGGAGGCCAGTTAAGGGCCTGCAAACAACTTACCTGTGTGCTAGACACAGTGCTTCGGTATCTAGAGTTGTGGTCTGGGGTGTGATTTCATATGACAATAGGAACACCCCTGAGGTTATCCCACGCTACCTGAATGCAAAAGTAAACTGCAAGCCTGGAGATTCGACCTGTTTTGCTGCCGTTATTGACCAGCATTCCAGGGGCTGTTTTCCAACAGAATAAAGTCCGCATACCGTGGTTGTAACCCATCATCCTCTGCAGACTGTTGACATGTTGCCTTGATCTTTTCGATCACCAGGTCTGTCTCCAGCCAATCACATACTGGAAATCACTGGACGAGAGCTCCTGTGTAATCCAGAATCAGCTTCTCTATTGATTGACCAAGAGCAACAGCCATAGAACTCCATCCCACAAACCGGCATCCGGCACCTCTACAACACAATAGATACATTTTTGCATCCATGTATGCTATTTTCTGGTGGTTACACCGGTTATTAACATACCAGCATTTCACATTTGTAGTGGCTTATCTCAAGATTGCATTGACCTGCGATCTTGCAATGTTAACTACTTACATATGTTAACTAGACATATGTAGTCCCAAAATTTCAATTTCCTGCGTTATTTACTTCTTCGTATTGCGATTTTTTATCAGTCAATGTACATAAGTGTGAAAAGAAGCACGTTTAAGAACCAGTCATTCGTAGACCTAACGTGCAAGTGCGCCTCTAGAAGTTGTTATCAACAAAGAAGATGGATGACGTCCACACAAGAGATTCTTTAAACATGGAAAACTCATACAAAATCAGTATAGAATTAAGTCCCATTTATTTTCAGTGATGTTTATTGTTTGATTGCTATTATCTTGCGTTTGTTGATTAAGTATACTTCAGCAACAGGATATGTGCAGGATAAGAACGTAACGGATTTCCAGCACATTGTCGTCAAGTCTGGATCAAATACACGAGGGTTGTTCGGAAAGTAAGGAACGATCGGTCGCGAAATGGAAACCACAGTGAAAATCAAAACTGGTTTCTTTGCGCATTTAGCTACACCTTCCAGGTACTTCTCTACATAGTCACCGCTCCGACTTCGACATTTGTCGGAGCGTTATACCAAATTTCCAACACCATCGTGATAGAAGGCAGCCGCCTGTCCTTTCCGAGAATTCCCTACGCTGTTCTATTTCGCGTAGCCTGCGCCCAAGTGTTGTCTTCGTATCCAGAGTCTCATGTCAATAGAGATGATACTCAGGTCGAGCCAATTAGGGCTGTGTTGTGGGTTATTCAACATTTCCCATCGAAAAGGCTGCAAGACCGTCTTTACTGCCCCTGCAGAGTGCGGCTGAGAATTGCTATGAATACGGAAGTGAGTGGCAGTTAGGTAGGCTGCATTCATTAAGGCGAAGCCTCCCAGCGGGCCCTCCTACTTGGCGGGAGACATTGTTGTTCTAGGCACCTTTACTCGCTCACAGTGCGCGCATAACTGAAAAGAGAGTCTTGATGCCATCGACGGACATACTAGAGACACTGCACAAAACGTCTGTGAAAAGCCTCGTCGGATTTTCACAGTGGTTTCCATTTCGCGACCGATCGTTCCTCACTTTCCGAATAGTCCTCGTAGTATCACTCACGTTGCACACATTTGCGTATTCGACGCAATTAATGATGTATCAGAACCACCAGCTATATTCTAACGGAATTTTGATCCAACATATTTGTGAACAATATTTTCGTTACGGATGACGTATGTCCCCTTAGCAACCAGTAAATGGATTTCATATATGCTGCAAGAAACTGTCATCGCTAATTAGGTAGTTTCGCTGTTATTATATGTCGCTGACTCTCCCTTATAGAGACTCTTAAAATGATGGCCCAAGATTTTCTGTTGTTATGGTATATCATGTGGAATTTATATAACGCTGCACTTGATGTGATTCCATTCAAGTCTTTTCAAGCGTCGACACCGATGGTTTGAAGATATGCCGTCCCTTTGCTTTTTTCCACTGCCTTTCTGATCAAAAGCCTTTGCTATCAATTCATGTTTTGTCCGTTTTGTCTTCGTCTTGAAGCTCCACCTGCTGCAGCAATGGATAGTAATCATCATGCTTTTGTGCCATCAATGACTTTGGAGAGTCTAGCATCTCAGAGCCTCACTCCTGCTTTCAGCTAAACTCTGACAATCAGCGCATATCTGTAACACTACAGATCGGAGGTCTGGAAACTAGGGAAACACTGAGACCATTTGTCGAATACTGCAAAGAGACAACTGTTGGATGAAAGAGTAATTAAAGTGAGATACGCCCTTATTCGAGTCCTTTCCTCGGTGTATATTGTACTGCCTTACTTGCCACAACTGTTTTGCTTAGGAACCAAAACCAGAGCGTAGAAACGATATTTTGTGTCACCTTCAACGCCGTTGAGAATGAGATGTAATAGATATGTTTGAAGGTGTTCAAGGCCTGCGGCTGTAATGGCGTCGTTGTGGCAAAACTTTGTGAAGAGCCTCTGCTGCTCACAGTGAAACTGATGAGGTCACAAAGACATGACTGTGCAAATGCCCAGTTTAATTATCTCTGAATTACGTGTTTAATCGAAATATAGAGTACTCCTTTCATAATTTCTGGCGTTTCATGTTGTCTATTAAAGTTTTTTGAACTGTGTTTTTCCTGTCTGTCACTGTGGACGAACCAGGAAATGGGGTGAAGGCGTAATGCGCAAATGGGACGATTTGTCTGGCCCAAACGGCGTCATTGGATTTGTGGCCAGTGATGGGAACAATTTCGAACTGGCTAATTTAGCAAACCGTCCGCGTGCCGCCATGGTTAAAGCACACCGTGAATAGCAAAATGGCGCTATTCGGCCATGGATGACAGGAGTATACGATCACTGCGAAGATGTTTACGGGTGAAAGACGAGCAACTGTCGAGAAGCTAATCGCCCAGATGATCCAAGGGGCTAACAACAGTGTCTGCTCAACGACCGTTCAGGAAACGTTGCTGCATATGGATGTCTGCAGCAGACACCTGGTTCATGCACCCATGCTGACTGCTGCTCATCGGCGAGGAACACTGGAATTACCACTCTAATATCACAACAGGACATCCCCTGAGTGATGACTGGTTGCCTGTTCAGATGAATCACGTCTTATGTTCCATCAGACAGATGGCCAGCATGAAACGTCTGAAAGCAACCTGCAAAAACCCTCGGAAGAGTGAAGGACAGTATGTTTTGGTGGCATTTAATCGATGATATCTTCATTCTGGAACCCACAATGGATCAACACAAGTATGCATTTATCCTTGAGGACTATGTCCACTTTGACAGGCATTTTGTTTTTCCTCATCAATATGGCATCTACCAACAGGACAATGCAATGTGTCACACAGTTGGCAATGTTCTTGCACTGATCGAAGAGCACCAGGATGAGTTTACTTTCCACCCCTAGCCACCAAACTTTCCTGATTTAAGTCCATGGATCCTCAACCGGGAGACCTGGTGCAGGTCACGGCACTAGACTCAACATAGCTTCACATCGCTGCCAGTACCTTGGAACACCTCAATTATTCTCTTCCAACAGGTCTCGCCGCGGTACACGATGCAAGACGAGATTATTCAGGACACTGACAGGTGGTCACATCAAAGCGACTGGGCAGTGTATGTACGCCATGTAGTATCATAATAAGCGATTACAAACCAGACTAGAGGCGCGCGGGATTAGCCGAGCGGTCTGATGCGCTACAGTCATGGACTGTGTGGCTGGTCCCGGTGGAGGTTCGAGTCCTCCTTCGGGCATGGATGTGTGTGTTTGTCCTTAGGATAACTTAGGTTAAGTAGTGCGTAAGCTTAGGGACTGATGACCTTAGCAGTTAAGTCCCATAAGATTTCACCCACATTTGAACTTTTTTTGAACCAGACTAGACATTAGTCTAGATGCAGGTCAGCTGTATCCAGCTTAAACGTGATACCTAAGGAATTACAATACGAATAAAAATTAAGGAAACTGAATGTCATACACACCTTTATTGGAGTGTTAAAAAGGAGCACTGCATGAGAAAAAATGTTAAGCATCTAGGACACGGTCGGATATCACTCCTAGCATCGTACATGGACGCACAATTTGTGGGTATGTAAGTGATTAAGTTAGCAATTCTCAGTGACAAGTATGACGCTCGCCAGAGTGCATTAGTGACTCTCATGTTTGTTATTGTTATCTAGTCTTGCAGTGTGTATAAAGGGCGTCAACTGCCTCACATTTTGATTAAACACTGTGAAAGACACGGAGATGATACCTACTTCTAGGATACATCGTTATCAGCACCTGAGAGTGTAGGGAAGGACTTCATTAGCCCGGTTAATCGAATTGAGCAATTTCCAGATTTGTGGTGCTTTCATGTGTCACAGTGGCCCGATGTTGGGCTGCTTGCGAATGTGAGGACTAGCATATTCGCTGTCAAGGTTCCGGTAGACCACGTCTGACCATCAAAAGGCAGGATCGCTGTGTTGTGCACCAAGCACTAGGTACTCACTACAATACAAAAAAACTGCTTCTGGAAAAGTGCCCTGGCTGGGAAGCATGAACTGCCGACTAATGGCGTTGCATCATGTTCAGCTACATATCGCAGCTGTTCACGACCCTGAATGACCATCGCTGGTATTACAGCTACTTGGGGAGGAGGTCTGTTTTCTCCAGTTTTGTAGAATCACAGCAGCGTGAACATCTGGCTTCATAGTCTTGAGAGCCATCTAGTATGGTATCAGGTCACAACTAGTGGCGACTGAGGGAACTCTGATGATGCCACGGTAAGACACGGACGTCCAGCGTCCCCATGTGTTACCTCTCACTCGACAATACGGTGGTGCCATTTTTCAACAAAACAAAGCTTTTAATCACATGTCACTTTCGAACTGTCTGTATGGTGCTGAGATAAACCAGTGGTTAGCAGGGTCCCCAGATCCATCCCCATAGAACAAATGGGTTGCCAATTCTGTACTGGAGCCGGTTTTCAACTTATCAAGAACCAATAACTACAGTTATGGACCAGTTTGCATCCGGAGAGGATACAGCTGATTCGGGCCAAACGTGATGCAAAGTCTTACTGATAAACGGTCTTCTCGTACCAAGTTCTGCGTCAGTTTGGCCCCATCTTACAATCAGTGAAATAATCTCACATATCTTCTCAACAGATGGTGTTTCATTTTCTTTTCTTTGTCAGTCAGCGTGTTGCAAGATCGCAGGCCTAAGACAATTCTGGAACTCAGATCACGCTGGAAATATGCTCTTTTGACCTGCAGTTTTTTTTTTAAGACACATGTTTATATATTGAATCACCATGGAGCGTCCGAATTGAATACGAGATACCTGACGCCTTGGAAGCATCGATTGAAATCGATATATCCCTCTTACACATTGCTCTGATCATTACCGAACTACTACGAGTATGTTGTAATGATGCGTTGTTCGATACAACAAATTAAAACAAATGCTAATGGAGAAAAATTCTTTGACCATACCACCCACTGGAAGTAACAAAACGAATAAACTGAATCAGTTTTAATATCGATTCTTGCTACAGCAGTCTGTGGCTCTGTATGTTATGCGAATCGGTCTCAGAAAATGAACTCCAATAAGCCACTACTTTCTCAGTAGCTACAGCGAGAGCAGCTAGCAAACGTAACCAATTAACTGCGTGACTCGCACTTCACAGTAGTGCAGACCAACAAGTGCTCATAGCTCGGTAAGCATGCACTTTAGAGATAATGTTTACTGGACATTTTTCCTAATATTTGTCTATACTACCACCTTTCAATAAATTCCAAGAACAAAGAGCTTGCAGCAGAAGTGATCAGTTTCACATTATCGAAGATGAAGAGTTGCTCATACCTCTTAAGGAATGCACTCGAGAGCCCATGTTTACTAGTGTTTCTGCTTGGAACGTTCGTGCATGTGGTTTCCCTGAATATTGACCATTCCTTCTGGGACACCTGGTGTAGGTCAAAAAACGTATTCAATACGGAACTTTAAAATGTAGTAGCCAATGAATAATACGATTAATACGAGACAGTCACATGTTTACATTATCTGGAAGTAATACCTTGTGGTGACTTCTAACGGAAAGAAAACATTGAGGTTTGTGTAACCCAGACAAATACCAAGCTGCGGTGTATTTCCAGGATACTGGGCAACAACAGACTGTCTTTAAAAGATATTGGTAACGAAATACTTGAATCTGCCGTATTGGAATAATAGTAAATCTTGATGTACATTGATAGTACAAACCCAGAGGGAATTACGTTGGTTACACACATAAGTAAATAGCGCTCGGCCACCGCATCATCCATTTGACTAACGTTGTAAGATTCGTAACACTAGTTTTATTACAACCTTTATTTAACATGTTGTAGTTGATGTTGTTGTTGTGATCTTTATTCAAGAGACTGGTTTGATCCAGCTCTCCATGCTACTCTATCCTCTGCAAGCTTCTGCATCTCCAAGTAAATACTGCAACCTACATCTTTTTGACTCTGTTTAGTGTATTCACCTATTGGTCTAACTCTACAATTTTTACCATCCACGATGCCCTCCAATGCTTAATTGGTGATCCCTTGATGCCTCAGAACGCTTCCTACCAACCGGTCCCTTCTTTTCGTCAGGAGTCATCTACTCTTCTCCCCAGTTCTATTCAGTACCTCCTCATTAGTTATGGGATCTACCCATCTAATCTTCAGCATTCTTCTGTAGCACCACATTTCAAAGGCTTCTATTCCCTTCTTGTCGAAACTATTTATCGCTCATGTTTCACTTCCATACATTGCTACACTCCATACGAATACTTTCAGAAAAGGCCTCCTGAGACTTAAATCTATACAACAAATTTCTCTTCTTCAGAAACGTTTTCCTTGCCATAACCAGTACACATTTTATATCCCTTATAATTCGACCATCATCAGTTATTTTGCTCCCCAAATAGCAACACTCATCAACTACTTTAAGAGTCTCATTCCCCAATCTAATTTCCTCAGCATCACCTGACATCATTCGACTACCTTCCAATATCCTCGTTTTACTTTTGTTGATGTTCATCTTATATCCTTCTTTAAAACACTGTCCATTCCGTTCAACTGCTCTTCCGGATCCTTTGCTGTCTCTGACAGAATTACAGTGTCGTCGGCAAACGTCAAAGTTTTTATTTTTCCTCCGTGGCTTTTAATTCCTGCTCCAAATTTTTAATTTTTTCCTTTACTGCTTGCTCAATATACAGATTGAATAACATCGGCGATAGACTACAACCTTGCTTCACTCCCTTCCAATTACTGCTTATCTTTCATGCCCCTCTACTCTTGTAGCTGCCATCTGGTCTCTGTACAAATTGTAAATGGCCTTTCGTTCCCTGTATTTTACCCCTGCCACCTTCAGAATTTTAAAGAGGGTATTCCAGTCAATATTGTCAAATGCTTTCTCCGAGTCTATAAATGCTAGAAACGTAAGTTTGCCTTTCTTAACCTATCTTCTAAGTTAAGTCGTAGGCTCAGTATTGCCTCACGTGTTCCAACATTTCTGTAGAATCCAAGCTGATTTTCCCTGAGGTCACCTTCTACCAGTTTTCCCATTCTTGTGCATAGAATTCGTGTTATATTTTGCAGCCATGACTTATTAAACTAGCAGTTCGGTAATTTTCACATCTGTCTACGCCTGCTTTCTTTGGAATTGGAATTACTACATTCTTCTTGACGTCTGAGGATATTTTATCTGTCTCATAAATCTTACTCATCACATGGTACAGTTTTGGCATGGCTGGAAGTCCCAAGGCTATCAGTATCTCCAATGGAATGTTTTCTAATGCCGGGGCCTTTTTTTGACTTACGTCTTTCAGTGCGCTGTCAAATTCTTCACGCAGTATCATATCTTCCATCTCGTGTTCATCTACGTCCTCTTCTTTTTCCGTGATATTTCCGTCAAGTACATAGCCCTTGTATAAACCCTCTGTCTACTTCTTCCATCTTTCTGTTTTCCTTTCTTTGCTTAGGACTGGTTTTCCATCTGAGCTATTGATATTCATACAAGTGGTTCTCTTTTCACCAACGGTCTCTTTAACTTTTCTGTCGGCATATCTATCTACCCCTAGTGATATATGCCTCTGCATCCTTACATTTGTTCTCTAGCCATCCTTGCTTGGCTATTTTGCACTTCGTGTCGATAACATTTTAGAGACGTTCGTATTCCTTTTCGCCTGCTTCATTTACTGTATTTTGGTATTTTCTCCTCTCATCAATTAAATTCGAAATCTCTTCTGTTACCAAATGATTTCTACTAGCCCTCGTCATTTTACCTACTTGATCCTTTGTGGCCTTCACTATTTCGTCTCTCAAAGCTAACTATTCTTCTTCTACAGTATTTCTTTCCATTGTATGTGTCAATCGTTCTCTAATGATCTCTCTGAAACTCTCTACAGCTACTGGTCCTTTCAATTTATCCAGGTCTCATTTCTTTAAATTACTACCTTTTCGCAGTTTCTTCAGTTTTAATCTACAATTCATAACCAATAAATTGTGGTCAGAGTCCACATCTGCCCCTAGAAGTGTCTTACAATTTAAAACCTGGTTGATAAATCTGTTACCATTATATAATCTACCGGAAATCTTCTGGTGTCTCCATGCCTCTTCCACGTATATAACCTTCTTTCATGATTCTTAAACCAAGTGTTAGCTATGATTAAGTTAAGCTGTCCGCAAAATTCTACCAGGTGGTTTCCTCTTTCAATCCTTACCCCCAGTCCATAATCCCCTACTACTTTTCCTTATCTTTCTTTCACTACTATCGAATTACAGTGCCACACAAAGTGGATGTATAAACCGCTCGTGACGTATCATTGTAGATTTTACTGTTAACATTCTGCAGCGAGTTATTGATTTAAAGTTATAAATATGTTCCGCGAAGGATTTTCCGTTTCTAAAACCACCCTGATGTTCTCCCAATTGCTTGTTTAAAGTTTTTACAAATCTGTCCAAGGGAATTTTTGATAATACTTTGTATCCCTATGGCAGAAGTGATGCTCCTATGTAATTTTTGACATTTTGTGTCTCTCCGTTTCTACGCAGAGTATGGGTTAATGGTATTTTCTACTTTACTGAAATCCTTAACGTTTTCCAAATGTTCGCAAAAAGCAGTTTAGACCATGTATAATAATTGGTTTTGACCACTTTAATAATTCTGCCGTGATAGAGATTTTACAACTTGTTTTGTTGTTTTTGAGTGGTTTGATGGATTCACTAATTTCTTGCTCTGTTAGTTTTTATTTCCTCACACATTATATTTTGGCTCCTCAGTACATATCGTTTTAGTGTCGATGGCTTAGAGGAATTAATTTGCGACTTTATGTTCTGGACAGTAAACAAACTTTTGAATGTATCTACGAGCAACTGTCGTTTAGATCATCAGATTTCAAAAGAAGGAATGCACATTAGGGAGGTTGAGACCCCTCGAGGTCTTGATCATTTAGGATATTTCGATGAAACTAATGCGGAAAATGAGCAGTAGTCTCTTTAACGAAACAACGTTTGCATAATGAACGCTAAGGTTGGTTTCATGCAGTTCTCCAGCCTTGTCTCTTTCCAGCTGTCCAACATAACCACTACATCTACATCAACAACGATATGACTCTTAAAGAAGGGCATAAAATATCAGTTCTTCAAATTGCATTCATGCGATGCGTCCATTCATCACGAAAGATTCAGGAAGGACTTGTGCAACTTTGGGAAAGCTGTATGAAAGCAATAATGACTCTCAGTAGGTTCGTTCGACGTCTCATTCCTGTGCTTTTCTTTGCTCGTCGTTTCTTAAGTGTGAATATGTAATGTCTCAAACGATATGTTTATTTCAAGAACACATACTCGTAGTCGGTCAATACCACCGAGTAGAGAAATTTACTCTCATCTGACGTGGTGACTTACGTTACAGATTTTCGTACTATTGCTGCAGAAATCTGTTGATGCTGAACCAATTACCACAAGTGGTTTAGATCTTTTGAAGCGGCGACGTACACTCGTTGACTGTGCACCACGAGCGCTGTTGTAAGTGGGTAGAGGTTCACCGTCAGGCAATGTGTGGCGCTGTGACGCCATAAGGGCTAATGTAAGCGCTTTTAAGGCCCGCGTATTAAATCCTCAGCCAGTCCCAGCTTACCACTGCCAGTTTAAAGCAGCGCTAGAGTTGCTATACCACCCGTATCACGCCGCGACTGCAGCTCTGCACTGCTAGGCGGCACTGAGTGCTGGCGGGACAGAGGGGGTGGAAGGGGTGAAGGCGGTTTAGCCTAGTCACGCTCCGTACATTCGCAATTCGTGCGCGTGCGTGCATTCGCATTTACGTTCATGTATCCGGTGTTGTATGTTTCTATGTGGTGTGTGTGTGTGTGTGTGTGTGTGTGTGTGTGTGTGTGTGTGTGTGTGTGTGTGAGTGTGCGCGTGTGTGTGCGTGCGTGTGTTGTATGAGTGAAGGAGGCAGAATTATAGAAAAAAGGAAGGGGGTGTAGTAAGGCAATCCTACGACATAAATTAAAGAGAGTACTTGGGTATGTAATGAAATAGAAATCACGATCGAAGTAGAAAATAAAGACACAGGAGATTAAACTATGTCAGTACACACACTGCCAAGACGTGTACGGAAGTGGACCATGGAAATATAATTCTTTAAGCACGTATACTGCGAAATCGGACAACTTATCCTTCACTACAAACGACGGAAATAGAGTAGAGTTTATTGAACTACTTGTAGACTATCCGCTAGTTAAATCAGTATATAGTGTTTGAAGGAATTTTGACTATTTTTCGACCATGACTGTCTCAAGAAAAATTACCGCTACCAGTCACAAACTTGGTTAACAGTTGTATTACTTATTTATTTAGCGACGTTTTTCGAGGTAATACCTCATTAAAAAACCACAGCATTTATGAAAAAAACTATGTAACGTAGGTATGACCTTATTGTAAAATTGTTTTTGTAATGCCATTTAGCTTGAAGATGAGGTGTTCCCCAAAAAAACATTTAGCTAAAAAATAAGTAATTCAAATATTAGGCAGGTTTTTGACTGGTACTGATAATATAAAAGCCATTTACAGCATGTAGTGGGTTTGTTTTAACTTGAGAAAATAAAAAATCTCGAAAACGACGCATTGTACGAAAAACATGTTCTAGGAGAAAAGTTAACACTAGCGATGGAGACATGTCTGTGCTACAACCGGTCACCTCTAACCACCCCACCTGCGTAGTGGAATCAAATTTGTATTTTCAGATGGGAGCCTCTCCCCCATCTTTCTTGCATATTCGGATTCTACACCACAAAATATGTACGGTTTGCTCAAGCCATTGTTTTGCACTCATGGTAGGTGGTGGTGTACTCGACAAATGTCCAGTGAGCCTCTTTTTGCAATGAAGAACCGAATCATTTGGATCATTTCGTTTACGATGTTAGTGCAAACCTCTCTTTTCTGATGGTTGATATTGATGTTAAGACGTTACTTGAGGGTTGTAAGTGTGACTGGTGATTGTAAAGTACACATAATATGGTTAGACATTGACATTTGTGGAAAATAAGCTACTTGTATGGTGTTGTAATTCTCTGTTCCCTATTGGGCTGAGTCCTCAAATCACCGGTTTGCTTGGTTTCGGTGGCTGCCTTCAAACCTCGCCATCTGGGTGACTGATTTCGGAGTGTTTCCATCCAACCACCGTAACTCGCGGCTGACAGCTATCAGCTGTATACAAACTACAACGGTTGTGGTAAGGTAAAATATCCATGAAGTGATAGTGACTGGTGCACCTCTCTTTAATACTCACCGAAATGAACTCCACAGAGGTGAGAGGCGAAGGGACTCACCCATAGAGAACAGAAAACTATTACATCCATGTCGTAGTTCCTGGATCACGCTAAACGTGGTTTCTAATCGGACACTAAAACGGCTAACCGTATTGTACTGTTCAGTCAAATTAGCGACAGTTAAGTAAATTTTGATCATAAGTATCAGCAGTTAGAAGACAAAGGTTATCTGATATTGAGAATTTGCTCTCGTGTTCCTTTATTATGCACAAACCCAATTTGTTCGTGGATGACATTAAGAAGATAGCAGATTGATGAAATGGTTTTGTATTTCTCACAATGCTGTGTGTTTCCTTGCTTATGAAACAGAATCATTACCGACATGGTCCAGTCCTCTATGTGTATTCCGTTATTCCATTTGCTGTTACATATTTCGTGCATGATTTTTAAAAACAAAGTCTTCAGATGCTTTGATCATATCAGCAGTAATGAGGTTCAGGTCGTGATGCTTTGTCATTTTTCGCTATAGCTACCGTTTTTAGGAGCTCTTCTCTTAAGATATCACGGTCCTCCTCTTCTGAAATGTTTACACAGCCAACTTTTCCATTTCAATCCATGTACAATATGTTGCATTATGTTCTCCAGGGATCAGCAGCTACTTCAAAGTTGGTTAGAGATGTGATATCATCATGTTCAGTAACCCACATTCTTGGTTTGAAGTATCTTGTTAGTTTCTTTACTTCAATGAACCAACTCTAGGTTGTCTGGAATTCCAGAGCTTCTCAACTCCATGACATGTTTCACTGATGTAATTAAGTCTGTCTCTTCAGCAGCTTCTCTGTATGAACGCTGAAAACATGCGGTACTGCAGAGTTCCCTGTGATTGTACTTTCCTGTTCTCAATGATTTATATGGTTTCGTAGTACACTGAAGACCCAAAGAAACTTCTTTTTTAGGGTCATCAGTTTTCTGACTGGTTTGATGTGGCCCTCCACGAATTCCTCTCCTGTGGCAACCTCTTCGTCTCAGAATACTACTTGCAACTCCTTAATTATTTTCTGGATGTATCCCAATCCTGTCTTCCGTCTGGCGTGAGGTCGGTCGCTTGACGGTGCGTTTGGTGCGGCCCTGTCCGTTGCCGGTGCGCCTTAAGGCACGGAGGCTCGCTCTAGGGCGTATTGCCTCTAGTCGGGAATGCCGTGCAGTCCTCACAAGCGGAAGTGATGCGTCTCTCATAGCCTCTCCTTCCCAAGTGGCTCTTTCCGCCTTCCCTTGGTGCCAGACGTTAAGGTCGGCATTTATCGGGTTCGCCCGAACGCTGCCTTGTGACAGAAGGGAGAGCTGCGATCCAACCCGATGCGAAAGCGGAGGGTGCGTGGCACAGGTGGAGTTGTGTCTGAGGGACCGACGATCTGTCCCTCTCTCTTTTCGCAGTACACAGATCAGCAGTTGCTCTGCATGCCGGCGACCTCGTTTGTCGGCGTGGGATCGCGGCGCGAGTCGGCAAGGGTGCTTCGCCGCGCCCCTGGGTAACCGGGGCGTGTTCTGCCAAACCCAGGAGGTGGTGACATCGCATGGGCCAGGTTAGCTGGGTCCAGACCGCCGAACGACTGGGTGACTGGCCCACCACCTGAGTAGGAGTGGGTTCTTGGCCGAGAGGTGGAAGCTCGGGCTAGGAGGCGGCGAAGGGCGAGAGGTGCATCCGCCTCTCTGGAGTGTGGGATGCACTTGCCGCAGCACTCGTCGATGGCAAAGCCACCAATGGGGACCACTGCGCTGGCGACAGCACCTCGAGAGTGCCCTTGGCCTTGGGGCAAGGGCGGTGGGCGAGCTGCGTTCTTTGTCCCATTCTCTATGCCAGAGGAGCCGGTCTGGGCAAGAGACGGGCTCCCACATTTTTATCACTCGTGACTAAAGATGGCTGGAACTGAGACAAGTGATACGAGTGTGTCCAAGCGTGATGCTTGATCGCTCTCCACAGGACGAGCTGGGACAGGCAGACAACGAAACCGTGACTTAGAGGCATGTGCATATTACGTAGTTCATGGAGAAAAACATTAAAAACTGGAAAATAAGTCAAGCGGCACTGTCAATCATCAAACACGATTTGGCTGAATGGGCTATTGCGAACGCCAAACTCGAAGGCCGTGTAGAATAACTAGAAAAGGAAGATGACAGACTAAGGAGGCAACTGACCAAGTCCCGGACGGGAGTGGTTGCGCAAGCGCCACCCAAGCAGCAAACCACAAAAGATACGATCGCTTAAGTTACCAAGCGGCCAGATACGGCGGGCTTTCTCAGGACTCTGCACAACCAACACATTAGTGTAAAAAAGATTCAAGAATTACTGGCCACAACCATTGATCCAGTAACAGACAAGATCAAAATAAATAAAGTAAAACCAAGTACGAACTCGGTGATTGTGGAGGTCGCCATCGAGGAAGAAAAGGAAAACTTATTAAACAACCCCAAGCTGAACTCTGTGGTCAAGTGTGAACCACTTCAAAAAAAAGAAACTCTCTAATCATACTATACGATGTTCCCACAACAATGACAAATGAGGAACTTCATGAAACAATTAAAGAACATAACTTTCAGCAAATGAATGATGAGGAATTCAAAAACTCCTTCAAGTTGAGATTCAAAACGGGGTCTCCGGATCGTGATTTTGTTCATCACGTTGGAGAGGTTACTGCACCCATGTGGATGACAGTGATGACAATGGGCAGACTATAGGTTGGCCTTCATGCGGTCAACGCCTGAGACTATCTCGTGGTACCTCGCTGCCACAATTGCGGAGACTTGGACGACATTCTAAGGCACCGCACCAGAGGGTCGACGTGCTCCATGTGTGGTGAAGATAGTCACACCCGAAAAGATTGTAGGGCTGCGGGTGTCTGTATCCTGTGCAAGAGACGTGGTAAGAAATCTTGTGGAACCACAGGTCGGAATTGTCCTACCTACTTGATGTTGGAACCGGATCGTTTATGGTTGAGTACATTAAATAGAACAGGACGCCAAAGCGGAAATCCCTGAGCCAAAGGAGGAGGGATGCCATGAGGGCAAACAAGTTTAAAGAATTCTTGAGGTCTCTTTCGAGCGACAGTCGATGAAGGAGTTCAAACTCAGCTCCCAACGATGGACAAAGGTATTCAGACTGAGCCCACCCTCATGGTCACAACTCCCTCCTCTCACAGACGGGGAACGAGGCTGATTAAAGATCAGCAGCTGCAACTGCATCCTGTGGTAGTGGCAATCCCGCAAGATGAGATCAGCCATAAAGAACAGAAAACATTTCAAGAAAGTACAGTAACAAGGTCACAAGATACCCATGCAGCTGTCGCCAGTGGACCCGATCAGAGTATATCCTAACATTGAATATACAGTGCAATTGGCGAGGTTGGAGCAGCAGGCTACTCTGACCACTGCCTTACAATATGTGGTTCGTGTGGGACACGAAAACGGAAGAAAAGTCACCTTCTCGGTAGTGGAAGCTGTAGACAGGATACAGCTAAAGTCACTGAATCTCCCCACCGACTTCGGAGCCCTGCACGCCATACTAAAGAAAGTTTTTGAAAGACGAGGAGAGAAATTCGACCTCAATGACGTCTATGAACAATCTGCGTTGGTAAATGGACGAATTACGTTTGTCTGGATTAAGACATGGCCTAACGATTACATACATACCTACTTTCCTTAATGAAAAAATTACCATTAGCCTATTTACACTCACAGCAGCAGACTAGCGATGCAGGAGCTGTGTAATGAGGTGGAGGACAGGAGGCTGGAAGTGCTCTGCCTACAGGAGCCGTACTCCCAAACTGGAAAAATAGCATTTGCAGTCGCAACCTGGCAGATTATCAGCCGAGGGGAAGACCCGAAAGCGGCGATAATAATTACGAACAAAGCCTTGAGAGCAACGATACTCTCAGAATACACGACTAGTCACTACAATGTCGTGGAGTTGCAATCACCCGTCGGAGTAATAACCCTAATTATCATATATTTTCAATACGGTGACAGCATCGAAAGACATCTCGACCACCTGACCACAGTAACCACGGCATTGCAGGGACGAAATATGATAATTACTGCTGACATCAATGCAAAATCCCCCCCCCCCCTATGGTACAGCGGTACAAGGGACACAAACGGAGAAAAGGTAGGAGATTTCATCATGGCCTCGCAACTAGTGGTGGCAAACAAGACCGGCAACTTTCCTACCTACGCTGTGGGAGGAGGACCAGGCACAAACATTGATGTAACCCAAGTAAGTGACCACAATTTCATAACTTTCACTCTAGGTGATAGAGTGTCCCGCTGGGCCATGGGGTGGGAGGTGCAATTAAACTATAGAAGAGCTGACTGGGAACGCCCAGTGAGGGAGTACGACATGCAGCCTTGCCAGAGGGTGACACACACCTGGACATAGACAAATGAGAGAGCAGAGGAACTGGTGATCTCAATAACTAGAGTGGTGAAAGCAGCCATAACATCTAGGACGAAGGCCATGGCGGCCTCTCCGTCACCATGGTCAGCCGAACTCTTGGACATGCGCCAGTCTGTCAGAAGTTTGAGGAGGCACTACCAGTGCAGTGTCGTCTGGCTGGAACGGCAAAGGTGGCTGCTACAGTATCGGGAGGCCAAACTTAGCTTCCAAAAGGAACTAAAAGCCGTAAGGACAAGAAGCTGGGAGAGCTTTGTTCAGAATCAGTTAGCATTAGACCACTGGAGCACACCACATAAATTAGTCAGAGAAAAGATCCGCTCTCCTACGGAATTGTCAACAGTTAGGCATGGTGACAGGCTGATGGAATCCTGGCAGGAGACTGCTGAGGTCCTCCTCCAGTCCCTGATGCCTGACGATAGCGCGGATGGGGAATCTGAAGGACAGTGGCAACTACGGCATGATGACCTTGAAGAATACAACAATAACACGGCAGTCTACCCTATCTCAGAAGAGGAGGTGGCAGCCCACATAAGATCACTAAAGAGGGGTAAAGCACCGTGGCTAGACGGCATTGTAGCGGAGGTGGTGCAATTCCTAGCTCCCCAGCTAACTGCATCACTCACTCACCTGTATAACGAATGCCTTAGACAACGCAAGTTCCCAAAGATCTGGAAGACACGGTGCAATTCCTAGCTCCCGAGATAACTGCACCACTCACTCACCTGTATAACGAATGCCTTAGACAACGGAAGTTCCCGAAGATCTGGAAGACAGTGAATGTTGTGATCATCAGAAAAGGACCCAATAAATGACCCAACAGAAACAAAATCATATAGACCCATATGTTTGCTAGACATACTTGGTAAGATATTACAAAAACTACTGGCTGACAGACTGACTGCACACCAAGTGCTGTTTGGGATGAGCAGCAGGAAGTTCAGCTCCAGGCCTGGGCGATCGACATATGATGCAATCGCCCTGGTGGCTGAGGTCTGTTGCTCTACCCCGCATAAGTATGTAGTGGGCATCATCGTAGACATCAGAGGCGTCTTCGACAACCTGTGGTGGCCTTCGCTCTTCTCCTGCTTGCGGGAGAAAGAGTGTCCAGGTCCGCTATATGGCTGCCTGAGGAGCTTATGTGAGGATAGGGAGGTCTGGTCATCAACCCCTGGTCATCAGCAACAAAGGCATGCCCCCAGGGTTCCGTATTAGGACCCCTGTTTTGGGACATCCGCATGGAGCCGCTATTGGATACTTTACAACAAAGTGAAGAAGTGCTAGAGGTGATAGCCTACGCAGATGTTGATTGCCAGCCATAGTTGCGAGGACATAGAGCCCAAAATAGAAAGAGCCATGAATAAATTGCAACTATGCCAAAACACGAAAATGAAAATATCACCAAGTAAGTCAACTTACCTATTACTAAAAGGACAGTTAATTATAAGCCCAACTGTAAGAACTGATGGCCCACTGGTTCTTCGGCGATGTGAGACATAGTACTTGGGAATCATCATTGACGAAATGTGGAACTTCGGGAAACACATTGACATCGTAACCCAGAAATCCATTCAAACACTAAACAATCCCATCTCCATCGGACATAAAAGGTTTCATCTTCCTCCTCAGCTCATAAAACTATACAACAACAGTATTCTAACGTCAATAGTGGGTTGCAGTTTGGGAGTTTCGGCACACAGGTTCATGAGGGTCGTGCCAGCCATGACCGTGATAAGGGTTCAGAGAAATATGATACTGAGATCTTTGGGGGCCTATAGAACATCCTGTGGGGGGCGCCCTATTAGTCACAATGGGGCTCTGCCCCTGGACATCAAAATTCGATAACAGGCTGCGTGGTTCTGACTTAAAAAAGGGAATACCGTGAAGATAGAAGAAATATTAGGCATTGGGGTTGAGGATAAGGGTGAAATAAGGCGAAGAGGCGAGGAATTGTAACAAGCATTATGGTAAGCAGAAGAAACAGGTCGCAGAACTTTCTTCCTAACGTCAGGGAACGACTGGACATGAGATACTTTGAACCTACTCGAGGACTGATCCATATTCATACTGGTCATGGACCATACCCCTCATATATCTGTCAGTTCAGGAAAAGGCTACACCCGCGTGTGAATGTGGTGAATTAGAGGGTACTCCCGATGATGTGGTCTACCAGTGGCCCCTTTTTATGATGTAGCATCCACATTACGTGACAAATTACCTGACCATGTCATATACCACTTACCAAGACAAGAAGACACTTTTCAAACTCTTATCCAATTGGCGGATGAGCTATCACGAAAAGTGTTAAAAGAATACTTGAGGGACATAAACCAACATAACAATTTGAGACACACCAAATACTGAATCTTGACCCCTCTTTCCATACCGCCTGTGTGCAGACAGGCTGACTTTACTCATAGTCTGGAATCCGCCGCTTACAGGACTAGAGGAGTAGGGTACGACATCACTGATATAGGACTTAGATTAGAACTAGTTACAAGGACTTAGATTAGGAAATTAGCTATTTAGGAACCTAATAACATCCTTGGCCTGCCCAATGTCAGAGGCATGCTCATCGGGATTAGCTTGATGAGCAAGGCTCTAAAAGTAGGTTTATGAACTACTGACACAACTGTGACGCTACAGGCAGTAGAGTTTACTTAAGCGTAGGTCATATAAAGTTAACATTAACAAGAATAGATGAAATAGTGGCCTATTGTTATCTAGTTATAGCTGTAGCTCACAAAGTAATCAAATATGTATCTAGCTGCAATTAATGTTGGATAGAATTAGAACCCACTAATGCTTTAAGGAAATGGGTTATGACTGTATAATTATTACAGATTTGCAATAAAGATTTTTTTGAAAAAAAAATCTATCTTCCGTCACAGTTTTTAACTTCTACAGCTCCTTCTAGTACCATGGAAGTCATTCCCTCATGTCTTAATAGATGTCCTATCATCGTAACACCTTCTCTTTATCAGATTTTTCCTTATATTCCTTTCCTCTCCGATTCTGCGCAGAACCAACTCGTTCCTTAACTTATCAGTCCACCTAACTTTCTGCATTCGTCTGTAGGATCAAATCTCAAATGCTTCAATTTTCTTCTGTTACGGTTTTCCCACAGTTCACGTTTCACTACCATACAATGCTGTATTCCAGACGCACATGCTCAGAAATTTTTTCCTCATATTAAGGGCTGTGTTTGATACTAGTTGATTTCTCTTGGCCAGGAATGCCCTTTTTGCCATTGCTAGACTGCTTCTGATGTCCTCCTTACTCCGTCGGTCATTAGTTACTTTACTGCCTGGACAGCAGAATTCTTTAACTCCACTTACTTTGTGACCATCAATCCTGATGTTAAGTTTCTCGCTGTTCTCATTTCTGCTACTTCTCATTACTTTCGTCTTTCTTCGATTTACTCTCAATACATATTCTGTACTTATTAGATTGTTCATTGCATTCAGCAGATCATGTAAGTCTTCTTCACTTGCACTCAAGATAGTTATGTCATCAGCGAATGGTATCATTAATATCCTTTCTCCTTGAATTTTAATTCCCCTCCTAAATCATTCTTTTATTTCCATCATAGCTTCTTCGATGTACAGATTGAACAATACGAGCGAAAGTTTACATCCATCTCTTACACCCTATTTAATCCGAGCAATTAGTTCTTGGTCGTCCACTCTTATTATTACTTCTTGGCTCTTGTACGTACTGCATATTAACCGTCTCTCCCTTTAGCTTACCCCTATTTTTCTCAGAATTTCTCACATCGTGCACCATTTTATAGTGTTGAACGCATTTCCAATGTCGACAGATCCTGTGAACGTGTCTTGACCATTCTTTAGTCTTGCTTCCATTATCAACCGCAACGTCAGAATTGCCTCCATCTTGCATTTACCTTTTCTATACCCAAACTGATCGTCATCTAGCACATCTCAATTCTCTTTCCCATTCTTCTGTATATTATTCTAGTCAGTAATTTGGATTCTTGAGTTGTGCGATAAGTGTCGCACTTGTTAGCTCTCGCAGTCTTAGGAATTTTGAGGATGATATTCTTCCGAAAGTCAGATGGTATGTCGCCAGACTCATGCATTCTACACACCAAAGTGAGTAGACGTTTTGTTGCTACTTCAGTGAACGGTTTTAGGAATTCTGATGGAATGTTATCTATCCCTACCGACTTACTTTATCTTAAGTCCTCCAAAGCTCTTTTAAAGTCTTATTCTAATACTGGATCCCTTCCCAAATCGACATCTGTGTATGTCGTATAGGGTCCCCGCGGGCACGCAGAAGTGCCACAACACAACGTAGCATGGAGTCAACTAATGTCTGAAGCAGTGCTGGAGGGAACTGACGCTATGAATCCTGCAGGGCTGGCAATAAATCCGCAAGAGTAAGAGGTGGTGGAGATTTCTTCTGAACAGCACCTTGCTAGGCATCAGACATGCTCAATAATGTTCATGTGTGGGGAGTTTGGTGGACAGCGAAAGTTTCTAAATTCAGAACAGATTTTCTGGACCCACTCTATAGCAATTCTGGACGTGTGGAATGTCTGTTTGTCCTCTTTAATTGCCCAAGTCCATCGGAATACACAATTGACAAGAGTGGACGCTGGTGATCAGACAGGGTGTTTACATACGTGTCATCTGCGAGAGTCGTATGTAGATGTATCAGGGGTCCTATATCACTTCAGCTGCACTCCATTACGTAGCCTCTCCTAGCTTGAACAGTTCCCAGCTGACATACAGCGTCCATGGATTCATCAGGTTGTCTCCATACTCGTACACGCCGATCCGCTCGATAAAGTTTGAAACGACAATTTTCCGACCAGACAACGTATTTCCAGTCTTCAACAGTCCGAAGTCAGTATTGAGGGGCCCAGGTGGGTTGTAAAGATATGTGTCGTACAGTCATCAAGGGTACACGACTTCGCCTTCCGCTCCAAAATCCCTTTTCGATGATGTTTCGTTGAATGGTTCGCACTCTGACATTTGCTCATGGCCCAGCATTGAAATCTTCAGCGATCTGCGGAAGAGTTGCTATTTTGTCACGATGAACGATTCTCTTCCCTCGTCGTTTGTACCGTTCTTACAGGGTCTTCTTCCGCTACAGCGATGTCCAAGATGTCATGTTTTATCTGATTCCTGGTTTTCATAGTCTACACGTGAAATGGTGGTATGGTCAAATCCACACTTCATCACTGCCTCCGATAAGCTGCGTCTCATTGCTCGTACGACGTCTGTAACACCACGTCGAAACTCATTAAGTCTTGACTGCCGGTTTAGCAGCAGTAAATGATCTAACACTGTGCCAGACACTTGTTGTCTTATATAGGCGTGGCCGACCAAAGCGCCGTATTCTGCTTGTTTATATATCTCTGTATTTGTATACACGTTCCTATAGCAGTGAAATTTCTTTGTTTAGTAGTTTTTTTACTTAAATTGCAATAACGGAGAAGGTGAAACTTCTTAATTTAATTCCTAAACTGCTGAGTGAAATTGAACGTACTGTCACTTTGCTATATTTTTATCATTTCAACACTGACCTACAGAATTTTTCCTGACAAATGCAGCTCAAAGTTGTTCTATACATTTATGACCCACAATATACAACAATACGCAATCTGACAGCTCAAATAATTAACACAAAAGAATGACCCTGAATTAGGAGAAATCCTAACAATATCCCATACATTTAATAAGTCACTTACCCCACAGAAAATCTTTATTACATGAACTACAGTGATACAGCAAGCACCAACACAGCCAGCTAAATAAAAGATTCTAACAACTGTAGGCTCTAACTACTAATAAGCATGTGGTTAGCAAAGGAAAGATTTTGTTGCAGAGCAAACAATACATTTAGCAAATTTTACCTCAATAATGTGACATCTAGTTCAGAAAACTATATAATTGTCCGTGACATCCAGTTCTAAAAAATTATATAATCGTCAATAATTTAAAATCTCTATGACGGACACGTCCACACCGTCCGCTCGCGCTGATACTTCAGACCTGTAACCACTATCTCTGCTAACTGTGGACTTCCAACCTTCATCACTGCTGGCTGTTCACCTCCTACAGCGAGACACAGAGTCTCTTACAGACGGCGCACAGCGCTGTCAGATTTATAACTCAGTCTATCGTGCTGCCAACATACAGACACCGAAACAGGATACTTACATAGCCCCATGCTGGACTCAAAAAATTTTGCAAAGTGTTTCGGGTAGTGGCCAAGAATGATTTGTTAACTTTTTTTAAAATATTAACAATATCAAATAGCGCTGATGCACACAATTAGTAATTTACTGTTGATCACATAGCAAAACATTGTCCTCACAGTCCATAAAGACTGTCTTAACCATTTTTCAGGAGAGTAGTCTATGACAGTTTCTGCACAAAGTCTGAGCAGCAAAAGAAAATGCACATGTAAGTAGTGGTCCTCCGTGCAGTCTTGAAGAAGTAGTTTTGTCCTCCCAATGGAACCACATTGCTGACTCTTGACATGAAGACATGAAGATCGGTAATTGGCCACAACAGAGCAGACCCACAGCAGTCAGTCGAAGTCTTGAAGAATATTGGTGGAATTGGTAGGTCATAAGAGAGCAGACCCACAATATTCCTTGCAGAGATTATTGCAGTAATGGGCCACCAAAGGTGCAGGCCCACTGTAGTCCTTGTTGAAATTATGTTAGTGGTTTGCCACCAAAGATGCAGACCCACTGTAGTCCATGTATAAATTATGGTAGTAATGGGCCGCCAAAGGTGCAGACACACTGTAGTCCTTATAGAGATGACCGTCAGTCATGCATTGTGACTGTGCAGGTACACAATCACAACTGAAGAGTCTTGACGACAATATAACAAGTCCATGAACCACCACTTGTGTATTCACTAACGTTTCTTCTTTTTTTTGCAATATCCTTACAACCAGTAATGTTGTTAGCCAGTTCCTTACTCCTTGCTGAATTAAAAACACACGTGCAAGCACTAACACAGTTATTTAGCCTCTGACATTTTATACATTTACTGTGACTAACAGACAAATGTGTGCAGTAAAATGAATCTCTACTATTTACCTAATTTGGAGAACTGGTGCCTATACAATTTCAATTTTACAGCATATAAATTCAATCACAAATGTAAAGAAAACATCATAACAGTAAAGAACATGATAATAGAAATAACATTTGTGGTAATACAGACTTTACAAAAAGAACAGATATAAACATATACATGAGTATTACAGGAATGATCACATAAGTTAATAAATGAAAAATGCGAATACCCTAAGAAACATTAACTCGACACAGGAGCATTAAAAGAAAACATTACATAATAAATATTGACTGAACATTTTTTCAAAGTAAAAACAGGTTAGATTTGAGGATAACAGTGTTCCTCATCATAGTGAATGCAGCTTAGTATTAGAAGGAAAAAATTCTACTAAATTTATCTTATCAGATAGACACAAAGAGATAGGAAGAATACAAACACACAGGGGTACACACAAACACATACTCGAATAATACAAAATGAAAGGACAGGGTCTGTTTTCAATGTGACATTTGGTACTGCAGTACTTGTGGTACTTCAATTTCAATCAAAACTTCTTTTTTTATCGAAGATCTCCCTTTGTTCAACATTTGTTCTCAAAAAATCCTATTTATCTGTGTTTATACTTTCATATCTTTCTTACCTAATCATTTCTTTCCAAGAAAATCCTACCTATGAAAATAATTGTTCCTCATTATACAATTCTCTTTGGCCAAACCTTGTCCTTATAGCTTCTCAATGAATTTCTTCCCAGCTCATCACAACTCATTCTATTATATAGCATACCCCCTCTTAAACTAACTTAAGGCTACTGAGCTCAGATATATAAAGTACAAGGCAATGCAGCAGCACAAAACAATAAACACAAACAACAATGACAAAAAATGGAAATTGGCAAAGCAAACTGCAGTATATCATTAGTAAAGAAAATGCAACATTACAACTAATATAAGGCAATCTGCATCAAACAAGAAAAATAAATCAGTGGTAAAACTGGCTTATTAGAGTAATACAAAGTAAAATTCAGTAGTACAATGCCTGGCAAATAGCAGCAACAAATGCAATAACTTAGACTTAAATATGACAAAGCACAAGCAGTAAAGACAGCAATGCAGATAAAGGAAATGTCTGTCCACATCGTAATGTCTATGTCATTTCTTAACACTAGAGTGGTGCACCACAACTTATTCTACCAAAAAAATACAAGTCCTTGAAAAGAAAGTTATACATGCAATTCCTGTTACTAGTCCCATCTCCTTGTTATGCTTCTTTCCTTTCCTAGTGCTCCTTGTTCAAGAATGTGGACCATAGAATTATTATTTAATAGATCTATTTACAGAAAGTGTATACGTTAGCATATGTATTAAATTTTATTTTTTAAAAACCAATCCTGCAGGCCAACTAGAAACTAGATATCAAAATAAGCAAATAGACACAAAGTAAAGCATGGAAACATCATTCAATAGCTATGTGGCGTTTCATAAATCAGTAAAAATTCTCGCAACTCTTTTAGAGAGATACTTATCATAATCAGGTGTGTAGACATAAGAATATTTCTCATCACTTCATAAGAATTTCCGTAAGTAGCACATAGTACAAACTCCAAAGGGTAATCATATGTTTCCAAGTAATAGTGTGTGTCGGGTTTGCGGTGTTCGGTGAAGAAATGAAAATAGCAAAGCCTCTCTTTTCTACAGGTATGCGAGCACTTATGGGAGTGTGGCGTGCTTCTAAGTGACTAAAGCGTCACAAGTAAAGTTGAAAGTCCACACAACAATGGGTATATTCCAAAGAGTCTAGTGCACAGGTGGGCTCTGCAGAGCATTATGTCAAGGTCACATACACTTTTTACCAAACTATGTACGACAGCATTTTCAGCTATAATGACAGTTTGATACCAACAAAAAACTCCACAGGTTGAAAAATTACTGTGGATGTGTGTAGAAACGAAATCTCTTCAATAGTAGTGTCCAAAATTTTCCGTCAGCATTGTGGTACTCGTATTCACATACACTTTTCATAACTCTTAAAGCACGATTCTTGGTTTCCAACATTCTTTTCCACAAACCAGAGTTCCTAACCGCTACTCATTATTCATATACATATGTGGCGTTGCTGCTTCAATATGTCATCATAATAAACACTAGCATAATCAAGTTCCTCATATAGCATCATGTTATTGATCATAAACGTATCTCCACATCATAATAAATGTCGTCGTCGTAATAAAGTCATCATAACACATCAGTCAATTCTCAAGATCGTCGTTCAATAATTTCAAAATCTTTAAAAAAATGCTCTCTCGCTCGTTTCAATAGTGTCATCTACATCAAATTTACTTCAATAATCATGATCAAATACAATATATATAACTAAAATCTCTCATAGTATCACAATGATTCCAAAAATATATGAACAGTTCAAAAAGGCAGATAAAGTACAATTTCATAGCCTTCTGTGTATCATAGTAGTTCAAAAATAATTCTAAAAATGTTCCAGGTACAAAAGGTAAACACTGAAATGCGTGTCATTTAGCTCTAAACTATAGTTCTTGCTGTAAGATAATTTCTGTCATTGGCTAACGGTAAAAATGTACCAAATGTCATAGTTATCGTCGTTCATAAACAAAGTTCTCCCAAAATCAATGTACTTACTTTAACGTCTCTTAGCAAAAGACATATTATGTAATAAAGGGAAAACATTGTGTATCATGTTTTGTTCTTGTATAAAATTATGTACTGTTTTTTTTTATTTATTTTAGATAATATCTGTGTCGGCGAGTACTGAAACCGCCACAGACGATACTTTTTCTCTGTCGTTTTCTTGGAGTTACGTGAGTAGGATAGCCTGTGACGTTATATTGTACGCTAGTGTAGCATTCTTTTGTCAAGTTTGTAAGAGGGACGCCATTAAGTAAAGTTTTGGAAAGGTGTGAAATTAATTGTTTTGTTTAAATGTTTTGAATAGAGTTACTTTGTGAAACCTTGCATTATGATTTGTAATAAGCTTGCCTGGTATTTTATCCCATCCCTTTAAGACATTTTCAGTTATTTAAATATTATTGGTGGTGCAGAGCTGCGCTACGAACGAACGAGCCGTTGCCGCGGCGCATTCAAATTGCATTAAATGAAATCTATCATACCGCAAAGAAGCGGGCAGGTAATGGTGAAGTAAAATTATTTCTTTCAGCTTTCGGAGTTGCAGAGCAGAGCAGCAGATTTTATGATGTGTTTTACAGGTTTATGCGGGCTGCTGATAATATATTACTAACAGTGCAAAAAGATAATTTACTTTCATAACATAAAAGAAATCTTGCTGTGCGTAGTTCTGGTCTGGCAACCTTATAGTAAAAACATCTTTTTTCTCCGATAATAGTCTCATGTTGTCGTGTTAGTCGTGGTACTTATTGTTTTTTACTGTTAACAAAAATCCACTGCAAAATTATGATGCTGAACAATCATTGCGTACTGTAACACCAGTACTGATAACGAAGTAATTTTCATTAACCTTTTCAATAACTATAAAGTAAGGAAGATATATTGAACTTTATGGCGAGTTACAGTAACGAAAAAATGTTCCTTTAATAGAAAGCCAGATCCAGAACAATAAGAACATAATATATTTAGTTTTGTTGAAAATTAATGATCCAAAGAAAGGCATAGCACAGCATCACTAAAAGGTATTTCGGGTCTCTTTTCGTAGTAACATATTTTATCTCATACATTAGTTGTTACGCGAGTAATAGTAAAACAAAACAAATAATAATAGAGTCAGCGAAATTACATTTGTCACATACAAAAGTAATGTGCTATACATAAACATGAAGTCATTACGTTAATTGCCGTGACATTGAAAGTACTGTACTGTAATGTACTATTGTATAGCTGTCTCACTGTAGCCATGTCACGAAGTAATTACCAAAATATGTCTTACTTCCCAAAAGAAGCCAGAAAAACTGTGCAGACATAAAACGGATACAGCGTAAAAGCACTCAAAAGTAGCGTCGTAATATAATTGTGCAGCTGTTAAACAAACCAAATACTGTGTCATCGTAACCTCTGAGAAAGTACTTTAAATAAAAATGTCTTTTCAAGTAAACTATCATGCTGCAGTAAAACCTCATTAGCAGTATATGTTTGAAAACTATGAGCATTATAGCTCCGATGTAATCGTGCAAATAACATGCAAAAATGTACACACAATAAGACTCTGTCGTCTGTTCCCCATGATAGTGGACCCATAAAAATACTGTCTTAATAAGTTCCACAGGTTCTTGACTAGATAGCTGACTTCAAAACATCGCTGCATGTTAATAGTTTCTAAGTGTGACAAGGCGTACTAGTAACGTGAAGTGAAAATTTGATAGCAATGACTAAGTCACAAAGCAAACTATCTCTCAATAAACGGTTTCACACGAGAAATGTGATGTAATAATTTGTTAATTTTTTTCTAATAACCAATTAGGACGAAAACAGTAAGAAAATGGTTAAAGCCAGGCCTGTGGATGTGTATTATTACTAGAGTTCTGAATGTTCTGAATTTACAGTTAGTGATGAAGAGCTTACAGTCAAACTCATTGTGTCGCCGAGTTGCAAATCTGTCATTCTTACATCGTGTTGGTGGTCCCTTCTCAAGGCTCGCTGCACCTTGCGACTCCTTTCAAGATCTCCGAAATACAATATATTTTTGCCATGTGACTTTTGTATCATAATCGTATCTACTGTTTCCTTGAGGTTTTCCTGACTTTTTACATGTTGCGTGACCGCATCGGTAGATTCAACTGAGTCCATTTTAGCCTGCAACATGTCGTGATTTTCGTGAAAAGTAATCTGCAGTTCTTTTATGTCAGCTTCGTGTTTTTGTAATGTATCTTCATGTGACTAAAAGATAGGCTGAAAATGTTCACAAATTTGTGTTTTTACATCTTCAGAACCTTTTTGATATTTCTATTCGATTTCGCGTGTCTCAGCGGTTAAGTTTTCACATGTTTGTTCAAGTGGTTGTTGAATTGTGTTAAATTTTTGGAGCCGTTGCAGAATTCGTTCCTGATTTTGTACCATTGTGTCTAGCTTTTGAAGCTTTTGGTCTATTTGTTGCATTAATTGAAATAAAATGTATTCGTGACTGAAACACGTTCCTCTGTGCTTTTCGGCACTGCATTTTTACCGGCAGTATTCGTATTTTGAAAAGCAGAGAATGAGTCTTGACTTAGTTGAGAAAAGGGTGTTGACGCTAAACCTGAATCTATGGTTTAATAATTTTTTTCATAATGTGGGGCCACAGTCATAATATTTTTCTTTAAAGTCAGTACCGCCATTAGACTTTCTTATGTGCAGGGTTGCATTTACATTATCATGATTTCGGCTTCAAAGTGCCATTGTCAAGTGTTTTACGTGTTATACAGTGTCTATTAGACAATGTGTCTAATAATGTATTTTAAATACGACAGTATGCCATCTTAGGCACTGTATAACAGTGTAGACACACTGTAGACGCATTGTCTAATAGTGTATTTTAAATGCGACAGTGTGCCATCTTAGACAGTGTATAGCACTTAAAACACTTGATAATGGTACTCTGAATCCGAAATAATGATCATGTAAATGTAAGACTGCAAATTAAAAACAATCTAATGTTGGTACCGACTCTGAAGAAGAAAAAATAATGGATCTACGGTATTTGTAAGATTTTTTTTGTATTTCGCATTCCTGAGGCGAACAGTTACCGACCGATCGATTGAGAATATTTCCATGTTCACTGATTGTTTCACTGTCTACACCGTTATATACTGCTTGGTCCATGTCCCTATGCGCAATTACCAAATTACTGTCGTGAACATTTGTCAGTTCGTCACTAGGTGGTGCTAACAAGCTGCGCTCCTCTTCACTGTCATTTGTCAATTTGCTTTGCAGCCTAATGTTACGTCTATCACACTCCATAATCACCACAGAATGTCACACGATACGAAACAAAACCAATTTGAAAGGCAAAAATGAGAAGCAACGCTAAAATGTCACTGAAAATAATAAATATCTAATTAGTTACAAAAGCGAGCGCCAGATACTTAGTGCAAATCCACGTGTATGCCGCAACTGTTTTACTCATTACAAACATTACGCGCCAGCAGTAAGCAATACCTAATTTCTAATCATGCACTAATTATTCAAACTACGGGAAAAAATCTGAACAGTCCAGTCAGGTATTCTCGGATAAGGGTCGGCAGGTGAAACTTCTTTATTAAATTTGTACTTATGCTAAAATAACTGGGAAGGAGAAACATCTAAGTTGAATTCTGAAACTGCTGAGTGAAACTGACGTACTGACACTTTGCTTGTCTTTATCATTTCATATCTGACCTACAGAATTGTTCCTGACAAATACAACTCAAACGATATCTGGCTGCTCAAATAATTAACACAAAAGAATGGCCCTAACTTAGGAGAAATCCTAACATTAACCCATACATTTCATAAGTCACCTACCTCACAGAAAATCTTCATTACACGAACTACAGCGATACAGCAACCATCAACACAGCCAGTTACATAAAAGATTCTAACAACTGTAGGCTCTACCTACTAACAGGCATGTGGTTAGAAAAGAAAACATTTCGTCACAGAGCAAACATGCAATTAGCAAATTTTACCCTAATAATGCGCACCCGATTTAAAAAAAATTATATACTCGTCCGTGATATCCATTTCTAAAAAATTATATAATCGTCATTAATTTTAAATCTGTATGACGGACACGTCCAGAGCGTCCGCTCTCGCTACACTTGAGACTTCTAACCTCCATCTCTGCTAACTATAAACTTCCAGCCTCCATCACTGCTGGTTATTCACCTCCAACAGCTAGTCCGATCAGCCACACTGAGTCTCTTACAGAGGGCGCACAGTGCTGTCGGATTTATTAATGCAGTCTATCGCGCTGCCAACATTCAGAAAAATAAACAGGCTACTTACACCAGTTCCTTTAGCGCTTCTGTGTATTTCCACTGGTGTCCAAAATGAAAACAACAAACTTAAATTTTGCAAGGTTCTGTTCATTTTGCCACAAAATCGTATAAAAAGGTGATAGTGAAGTAGAAACAATCTAAAGAATACAGAACGTATTAAACTGCATGATGCGTAACGATAGACACTCATTTTCTTCGTTTTTTTCCAACCTAACTGGTTTGCACAGACATTCTGACATCTTGTTACTGTGCTGAGAATGTGATGTGACCACCTCTGACATCAGTGTACACTACTGGCCATTAAAATTGCTACACCAAGAATAAATGCAGGTGATAAACGGGTATTCACTGGACAAATATATTACACTAGAAGTGACATGTGATGACATTTTCATGCAGTTTGGGTGCATAGATCCTGAGAAATCAGTACCCAGAACACCACCTCTGGCCGTAATAGCGGCCTTGATATGCTTGGGCATTGAGTCAATCAGAACTTGGATGGCCTGTACAGGTACAGCTGCCCATGAAGCTTCAACACTATACTACAGTTCATCAAAAGTAGTGACTGGCGTGTTGTGACGAGCCAGTTGCTCGGCCACCATTGACCAGACGTTTCCAGTTGGTGAGAGATCTGGAGAATGTGCTGGCCAGGGCAGCAGTGGAACATTTTCTGCATCCAGAAAGACCGTTACAGGACCTGCAATATGCGGTCATGCATTATCCTGCTGTATTGTAGGGTTTCGCAGGGATCGAATGACGGGTAGAGCCAAGGATCGTAGCACATCTGAAATGTATCGTCCACTGTTTAAAGTGCCATCAATCCGAGCAAGAGGTGACCGAGACGTGTAACCAATGGCACCCCATAGCATCACGCCGGGTGATGCGCCAGTATGGCGATGACGAATACAGGTTTCCAATGTGCGTCCACCGCGATGTCGCCAAACACGTATGCGACCATCATGATGCTCTAAACAGAACCTGGATTCATCCGAGAAAATGACGTTTTGCCATTCGTGCACCCAGGTTCGTTGTTGAGTACACCATCGCAGGCGCTCCTGACTGTGATGGAGCGCCAAGGGTAACAGCAGCCATGGTCTCCGAGCTGATAGTCCATGATGCTGCAAACGTCGTCGAACTGTTCGTGCAGATGGTTGTTGTCTTGCAAACGCTCCAATCTCTTGACCCAGGGATCGAGACTTGGCTGCACGATCCGTTACAGCTGCGTTCCGTAGTACCCTCCTGAACCCAACGATTCCATATTCTGCTAACAGACACTGGATCTCGACCAACGCGAGCAGCAGTGTCGCGATACGATAAACCGCAATCGCGATAGGCTACAATTCGTCCTTTGTCAAAGTCGGAAGCGTGATGGTACGCATTTCTCCTACTTACACGAGGCACCACAACAACGTTTCACCAGGCAACGCCGCTCAACTGCTGTTTGTGAATGAGAAATCGGCTGGAAACTTTCCTCATATCAGCACTTGATAGGTGTCACCACCGGCGCCAACCTTGTGTGAATGCTCTGTAAAGCTAATCATTTAGTTATCACAGCATCTTCTTCCTGTCGGTTAAATTTCGCGTCTGTAGCACGTCATCTTCGTGGTGCAGCAATTTTAATGGCCAGTAGTGTAGGCGTGACAACAATGGGACATGCTGTCATCAATCTCGTGTTGAGGCTATAACGCTCATTCACCATGCAGAGCAGCTCGCAAGACTTAGCTGGTGTTTGGTGGATGTTGGCGTAATGCAATCCGCCGCACTAGTGCATCCCAGACATGCTCTCTGGGATTCATATCGGGAGAGCGACCAGGCCACACCATGCATGCAGTATCTTCCGTTTCCGAAGAAACATCTGCCACTCTTGCACTATGAGGTCCAGCATTATCGTCCATCAGTACGAAGTGTGGACCACCAGCATTTCGCAGCAGCCCTGCATAAGATTCCAAGATCTCCTCACGGTACTTGGGCCACACAATTTCATGAAGAGGTGAAACTTCTTGCCAGATTAAAACTGTGTGCCGGACCGCGACTCGAACTCGGGACCTTTGCCTTTCGCCGGCAGGTGCTCTACGAGGTACTGGCAGAAGTAAAGCTGTGAGGACGGGGCGTGAGTCGTGCTTGGATACCTCAGATGGCAGAGCACTTGCCCGCGAAAGACAAAGATACCGAGTTCGAGTCTCGGTCCGGCACACAACTTTAATCTTCCAGGAAGTTTCATATCAGCGCACACTCCACTACAGAGTGTAAATCTCATTCATGAAGAGGTGTTCGAGAGGTCAACATAATCCCTGCCCACACCATTAGTGATCCTCGTCGATATCGGTCTCTATGCACAATTTTTGGTCCCGAAATCGCGTTCCATATACGAATCCATCTAGAATTACTCTCCAGACCAAATCGGAAATTATCTGTGGAAAGAACATTGGTCTACCGTTCTACTGTCCAGGCGGCAGGTTGATGGCTCTACACTAGACGTTCCCTTCTGTGAAGACACGGCAGAGTTATACAGACACCAGGTCTTCAACAATAAAGGTCATTCTGCTGAAGCATTCTCTATATCATTTGCCTCTATGCAACACATCCAGGGGATGCTGCGAAGTCAGATACCAGCTGCAGTTTAGCACTAAGGTGCTACCGTCGTGCCCTTAAAGTCAAATAACGGTCCACTCTTTCTGATGTCAGACGTGGTCGGCCCAGTTCTGGTCTCTGGGATACAGTTTCGCTCCTTAAAAACTGTCGCCTCATCCGAGAAACAACAGAACGTTTCGCTAGCAACTATTCTGCTTCTATTTTTCCCATGCCCCTCCACAGTTGAGAGCCTGTAGGCGATAGTGGATGTGGGAATACCCTGCAAACACTACCAAGCTTCATAGGTGCCCTGAAGTCATTACTGGCGTGATTTTCCGATGATCTAAATGCCATCTTACTTTCGACACGATGGTAACGACATCTGTTGGCAGTTTGTATGATTATATTGTGAGTTAGACACGGGGCCGGGAAACAGCAATTTGTTGCTTTAATTTTGGGCAACGTGTTTTCTTCACGTTTTATCCTTGACGGTTTCCTTACGTGTTTTAACTAAAGTGTACTTTAGCAAATTCCATTTCCCTGCACATGTCGAATTACCTGACTGATGGGTCGTGAGCTTTTCTCGAACTTGATTCCTAAAAATTTCAATTTCAGCCTTTCCTCTGATCTTCTTTCTTTTGGAGGTGTTCCTTTGCATACCGACAGTTTAATTCTCAGTTCAGGTCACTGAAGTCAATCAACCAATAGTCAATCTGATTTTGGCGTACTCCAGATGTAAAGCCTCCGTGGATGGTGTTGGAAACAGGTGTTGGTTATAACAACCTTATTTTTGTTACAGCACAGAATCAGTCGATCTCCATGATCATTTATTTTGTCTTAATCATGAAAATCAAGTGCTCTATTTGATGTGCCCCACTTCCCTACCTGAGCATTAAAATCTTCTGGTACTACGTTACTTATTTTTGTGCTACTGAACGGATGCAATTGGAAGGAGACTCATGATATATTCTAACTCTTCATCACCAGCTGTTGAAATTGGTCCATCTGGCTGTATTACACTTCGATTGCAACCTCTAGTATTGAAGTTTAATAGTAATATTCGATCATTGACAAGCTCCTATTCAATCACTGCTGCATTCCACGCCTTTTCTACTAACAAAGCAGCACCCCTGATGGAGTTACCTGATGTACCAGACCAATATACTGTATTTCCATTAGCTTTTCCGAAGTGGACAGTGCAATTCCAATGAATCTCTTAATCCTAATATCCCTATTTTAGTTCGCAGGTATTCCCTTTTCACAATTTGTAATTTTTCAATCTGGCATAATCCTTGTACACTGCAAGTGACAGTCTTATGTACACTCCTGGAAATGGAAAAAAGAACACATTGACACCGGTGTGTCAGACCCACCATACTTGCTCCGGACACTGCTAGAAGGCTGTACAAGCAATGATCACACGCACGGCACAGCGGACACACCAGGAACCGCGGTGTTGGCCGTCGAATGGCGCTAGCTGCGCAGCATTTGTGCACCGCCGCCGTCAGTGTCAGCCAGTTTGCCGTGGCATACGGAGCTCCATCGCAGTCTTTAACACTGGTAGCATGCCGCGACAGCGTGGACGTGAACCGTATGTGCAGTTGACGGACTTTGAGCGAGGGCGTATAGTGGGCATGCGGGAGGCCGGGTGGACGTACCGCCGAATTGCTCAACACGTGGGGCGTGAGGTCTCCACAGTACATCGATGTTGTCGCCAGTGGTCGGCGGAAGGTGCACGTGCCCGTCGACCTGGGACCGGACCGCAGCGACGCACGGATGCACGCCAAGACCGTAGGATCCTACGCAGTGCCGTAGGGGACCGCACCGCCACTTCCCAGCAAATTAGGGACACTGTTGCTCCTGGGGTATCGGCGAGGACCATTCGCAACCGTCTCCATGAAGCTGGGCTACGGTCCCGCACACCGTTAGGCCGTCTTCCGCTCACGCCCCAACATCGTGCAGCCCGCCTCCAGTGGTGAATGGAGGGACGAAAGGAGACGTGTCGTCTTCAGCGATGAGAATCGCTTCTGCCTTGGTGCCAATGATGGTCGTATGCGTGTTTGGCGCCGTGCAGGTGAGCGCCACAATCAGGACTGCATACGACCGAGGCACACAGGGCCAACACTCGGCATCATGGTGTGGGGAGCGATCTCCTACACTGGCCGTACACCACTGGTGATCGTCGAGGGGACACTGAATAGTGCACGGTACATCCAAACCGTCATCGAACCCATCGTTCTACCATTCCTAGACCGGCAAGGGAACTTGCTGTTCCAACAGGACAATGCACGTCCGCATGTATCCCGTGCCACCCAACGTGGTCTAGAAGGAGTAAGTCAACTATCCTAGCCAGCAAGATCTCCGGATCTGTCCCCCATTGAGCATGTTTGGGACTGGATGAAGCGTCGTCTCACGCGGTCTGCACGCCCAGCACGAACGCTGGTCCAACTGAGGCGCCAGGTGGAAATGGCATGGCAAGCCGTTCCACAGGACTACATCCAGCATCTCTACGATCGTCTCCATGGGAGAATAGCAGCCTGCATTGCTGCGAAAGGTGGATATACACTGTACTAGTGCCGACATTGTGCATGCTCTGTTGCCTGTGTCTATGTGCCTGTGGTTCTGTCAGTGTGATCATGTGATGTATCTGACCCCAGGAATGTGTCAATAAAGTTTCCCCTTCCTGGGACAATGAATTCACGGTGTTCTTATTTCAGTTTCCAGGAGTGTATATCGCTTTGTATGGTCATAGGTTTCCTTGTTGTTGTGCCCCACCCCCAGAGGTATCAATCTGTTTAACACCAGGCGAATACACAATGGGTTTTCTTGGGAGCAAACACTGGAGTGGTATCCTTTTGCCTTCACGTTCCGGTTGGAAATATAAAGGAATATATAAAGTGGTAAGTAGAAATAGTCTGTGTGTGATCGTGGTTCATCCTGGATAAGGAGCTAGGACAAACCGAGAACTCGCGTAGGCAGGGTCGTCAAATCTCTGGAATAATACTTCACGGGAATTGTGGAGGTGTTCCCACTCACTACCATAAAATTTTAGGACCCTCAAAGGAAGAATTCATGAACAAGATGTAACCTCCCCCTCACTTATCGACCTTAATGACAGTGAAAAATTAAACCGCGTGTACCTAATGGAAATTTGGGAAAAAGCAATCGTCACCGAAGTTAATTTGTCGGTAAAGAGGGAGGAAAGGGTTACATCTAAATGAAAGGAAAAATGCTAATGAAACAGGTGGAAATTAATTTTGAAAAGGGGCAAAGTTAATATAGAAAGTAAATGTTACATTAACAATTAACTAGCGGTAATTAGACATTTGAGATTTGGGGAAAATTACGGTCGCCAGTCCTCAGGACAATTACTATAATAACTGAAAAAGAAAGGTTATTACACAAACAATTAGCACTAGAAGCGTGGCACTGAAGGTTGAAACGTACAGTGTGAAAACTGAAAGTTTGTCAGAAGTAATAAATTTCGCTACACTCTGAGTTAATTTAGCAAAAGAATTAATAAAACAGGAAAATCGAAAGTTAATTTAGTGACTGAAGTTAATAGTGAGCTTTCTTTCTGAAGCACATCGAAATTCAGTAAAATATGGTTAGTCTTGGACTACCTCAACAATCATTTCAAAACTACTTGAATCTACGCAATTTAGAAATAGGGGATTTAACTTTGAACTTGAATTAAATGATTCTGAACAATTAACAGTAGCAAAATTTAGTACGTACCAAGCTGATCTGCAGTCACAGGTAAGCTAAAATACGGTAACAAAACTCGCACTCTTAATTTGTGCTTGTGTAATCTAAATATTGTAGCCAGCTATGAATACCTTAACTGAACATTGAAATTAAAGCAGAGAAATCTAATGATGCTGGCGTTTGAATTTCAACGACACTCGGGTTCATTCCGGAAAAGGAAGGGACCCTGCTTGGTAATGCAATTGGGACAATGAGCAACAAAGGTTCATGCTGAGTTGCTGTAATTTTGTGATGCAACAATTTTAAAAGTTTGAAAAGCTGAGGTCTGCCATACAGTTCTAAAACTTTACGTGCTTCCTGTCTTCTTTGATGGTTGATTGAAGGTTTGAAGCCGTCGATCGAGGAGGTGGCGACAGTCACTCATTGTCGGCCGTCGCTGTTGCAGAAGCTGGATGTTGGCGCGCCTTCTTCTCGACACGGTGACCAGACGAAACGGGCTCTTGACGTGCGCCAGCTAATGCTTCCCTTCCGCGACCCTGTGTCAGAAACTATCATAGCAAGTCGAGCGCAATTACATGCTGCCCAACCCCGAAAGCGCGGCAACTCACGGGAGCGTCACACAACTCACCTGCTCCACTGCCCTACCCCAGCCAGACTCTCTCTCTGCCCGCGCTCCACGCGGCCGAGTTAACACTACCAAAGATCCTACACACTTTGATTCTTCACACGACCTAGCAGTTTTCCCTAGGCAAGACCCAGCGTAAAAATACAAATAATATTTACGAAACAAACCAATTATAGATCGACATAAGTGAATAAATATATATATACAAATAGTAAAACAATTACAATATGTAAAGACACAGAAATGTCATATATTCAGGTAACAAAAATATGGAAAACAAATTTATGGTACAATAGATGGAAATAGGAGGGTATGCATTTCCGGCGTTACAAAGACAAAGTTTATCAGCTTGGGGGCCTGAAAACATAGCTGAAGTGTATAACGCACTGACCAGATTTTGAAGTTGCGTTTGGACGTAAGTGCGTACAATTTCCATTTAAAACAGTTATAGGTTACTTCTACTGCACTCTGTCTCTATCCTATTTTTCTTTTTTAGAAAAAATCATCAATAAATCATGATGATTCTCAGTATTAAAACAGATAACCAAACAGTAAACAGTGCTTCGAAGAAAAATGGCTCTGAGCACTATGGGACTTAACTTCTGAGGTCATGAGTCCCCTAGAACTTAGAACTACTTAAACCTAACTAACCTAAGGACATCACACACATCCATGCCCGATGCAGGATTCGAACCCTCAACCGTAGTGGTCGCACGGTTCCAGACTATAGCGCCTAGAACCGCTCGGCCACTTCGGCCGGCTGCTACGAAGAGGTTGGTGTAATACACTGAATTTTTCGTTATTCGAAACTGACGTTAGCTGACGACATATATATCTTAATGGAAATATACCTCAATCATCACGATCAACACAATAAATGAATTCCAATACATCTGTCGTCATCATTTGTTGAAGGAATCAGAGAGACTGGCACGATCGCAGCATGTCGTCAGGCAAAAAATCCTAAGCGAAATATTGTGCTTCTGATTCAGAAAAATTAATAGAATTTCTGTACAAGGCGTATTGAGATTTGATGTGTGGTACATCGAAGTTGGTGGCGAGTTGTCACTGAAGTCAGAATATTTTTCTTACTCGCTACTTTTAAGAATTAGAAGCTACAGGCGCAAAGACAGCAGCATTATTCGAGTTTAATTTTCCATACGTTAAAGAGACCGATAAATGCTTCCCGTCACATTAAAAACCGACGTACGCTCATGTTCATGTACCGGTATTAACCACAAGAATCTCTTTTCTCTAAAAAGAATTAAATTTGAATAGAATGCAGTCAACTCCTAGTAATTTTTGATGGCGGCTATGTGTTCGTAACGATTAGCAAAACGCACGCCTCAAAACAATTACCAAGAGGTTAAATGCCACAAAAGGACACACACCAATATTTGAGGGCAAGGTGACCTTGATTTAATGGACGTCCATGAACAAGATCTAAAAGCTTTATACTTGACGAGAAATTTAGAATACTTAGACTTGATTTTGAATGATTTAAATAAAATAATTTAAATAAATATAAATGGACTCGTACTTTAACATGGGGTGAATTAGTGTACTACTCTAAAGTCAACAATTAAATAATGATTGGACAGGACTGCAAGTAACACAAAAATTAATAGCTTAATAAAATTCAGGTTCCTTTAACAAGTGAGGTGGAAGTCAACACCTGATACACGCGAATCCTCTGCGCCATACAAACAGCAGTTACGGCTTGATTCCCCGAGTTACTATGCCAAACGAATGGCAGTTCACGTCAACACACCGAAAGGGAGGAAAATTAATTCACAATTTACACTGCTCACACAGTGCAACCAAAAGAAGCACAAGCTGGGAATATATATTTTGTGCTCAAATCACCAACTGGTGTTTTGTGTGGAATTGTTGTTAGTTAATATATTTGTTTAATGTTATTTGATATCCGGCCCTGTTGCTTTTCACCCACAGATCCTTGTATCCTACCTCCATGTAGCCTAGCATACCACTGTAAAGGATAAAAAACTTTTCAGCCCCTGCAACGGACTACACAACGAACTGCATTCCGGGTTCGATTCGCGGTCTGGTTGGGGATTTTTTCCGCCCGGGGATTGGGTGTTTGCGTTGTCCTCATCATTTCATCCTCATCATTCGTGACAATGGCTAGATTAGACTGTGAAAAAATGTACACTGAAAAAATTGGGGCTTTTTACGGGAACTTACGATCCCGCAGTTGAGCGCTTCATGAACCAAACATCATCATCATCACGAGCTGCATAAGGAATAGTCTGATTTGAATTCGCTAAGCATTGGTGCTTAATTGAACGGCATATGAATTACGGGAAATACTTTGCTGAAAATGGCATAATTATCTTACCATTCAGGAATGTGGTAGTTTCGAACAAGAAATGGCTTTCGATGCCTGATGTCGACTAAAGAGACTGAGTGAAGTACTTTTGTGTGTGTATGTGTGTGTGTGTGAGTGTGTGTGTGTGTGTGTGTGAGAGACAGAGAGAGAGAGAGAGAGAGAGAGAGAGAGAGGTATAGAGGAAGAACGGAGTGGTGGAGGAACGTAGAAAGCATAGAATAATTTACTGCACTTGACACAATTGTTCGGACTATTTCCCATGGAGAATTACTAATGATGAATAAGCAAAATGTGCGCTTTTGTAGTCTGTGTAGTGACGTGTACATCAGTTTCATTAGCTGCAAGATAAATGGAAATCGTCAACAACAGTAAACTAATGTTTGCATTTAAAAGCATAATTAAGCGTCATTATAGCAGTTCAATAAGTTAAATCCATATTTATGACAGATAATTACGGTTTCGTGCAAACGTCCTGTTAGTGAACTGTTGAGACGTGAATAAATTAATGTTTTCCATCGAGAAAGATGGATTCAGAGAATTTCAACTTTCGAGGAGTTATTACTTTAGGATTTCCATGATTCTTGTGCGAACAGTTTTACCGTATATCGGAAAATTCCTGTAGTTTCCGTATTATAAATGATGCTCTGCCAGTAATTTTCCGTCACGTGACGGAATTATTGGCTTTTGATGCTTCTTGCCTTTTACACTTTTTGTAGTTTTCGTAGTCGCATCCAGCGTTAATTACTTGCACAAATTAAAAAGAGGCACCAAAAGATGTGAATTTAATTACACTGTAGTCTTTTCCTGAGGCATCATTAATTTCCTACTTTGTGCTTACTCTCTGTTTTTTTTTCTATAAAGTAACGGCGAATCGTTCTAATGGGTGAGTCAGTAAAATTTTTTTGTAACACACTACCTTTTATTTAGGAACATACGGTTGAATTTTAAAATGTCGGTGAATGGTACCAAGACAAAGGAAAGGAAATATATAAAGAGAAATTTAGTTAGTATCTATGCTTCGCCAGTTATCCACAAATTTTAGTAATTCTCAATCCTAGTTTGAAACGCTGTTTCCCATTTTGTGCCATTACATGCAGAGTTTTGTTGATGTAGACATTTTTCCATGACAGCCGCATTTTTGGTAGTAAACCAAGTACTGATTTTGGTATCTCGGCTATAAGTCAACCACATTAGCGTTCAGTTCTATGGAAGTTCTCATTTACGTCTATATCTGCACTTCATAGGCAAGGGTGCGCCATGTGGTGTTAGGACCATGGCGTCTGGATACCCTTCTTCCGCTTCCTATTACAGTCCTGGTTCGTAAGCAGAAAGAAAAATTGTTGTAGCTCATTATGAACCCCCAATGTTTAATTTTAGTGTTACTTAGTCGTTACGTGATGTGTAGCTCTATACTAAATATATATATATTTTACTCGTTTTGATATGTAGTCTCTCTTCGATTGACAGTGACTTCCATGCAGCTCTTTGCACTGCTATCTCTTAACCATCCGTCTGAGAATGTGAAAAATTATGAGTGGGAATAGTTTCAGACTGACCAAAATTACTCTAAAACTGAATGAACGAAGATTCAGAAAGCGACAGCTTTTCTGCTTAACAATTTCTGAGGGTTATTTTAAAAAATTAGCTTGGCATCTCTCTTTCCCAAGCTCCACCTTCAATCGCTCAGCGAAGCATTCTTGACTGTTGTGACTGATTCCATTGACTGGTCGCCGACTTCATAATGAAACGATATCGGGAGACACAGGGAGATAGCGGATTCCTTACGTTATGGAGATTGCCAAATCCGATATCCTGCAAGGTGTTTCTGGCAAGAGGTAGACTCATATCATAGTTTAGTTATGGATAGTAGGCTGAAGTTTAAGAAAGTCGCCAGGAGGCGTTAACGTTCAAGGAGGAATTGAGGACTGACTATGCGTGATTGAATTTGCCTGAAGTCGTAAACGTTAAATAGCTTGGTAGATGGAGAAGTTGGGAAGGAACGGATATTTCTAAAAATGATAATCACAGAGACTGGACTCATAAATGTGGTCTCAGAATGGGTGCTCTGAAGAAGAAGTGGAGTTACCAAAAACTAAATACGAAAAGAGAGGAACTGAGTAATGTATCTGATCTAGTAACGAAAACAGGAACTTTAAGGTAGCTACTCCGAAATGACAATATAAAATTGGAAATAAATACCAGAATGGAAACGATGGTCGGAAAGAGACTTTACAAATATCTGAAATAAAACGTCGTCCTTCTGGCCACTGACGGAGGACTCGTGCCCGACCGACTGCCGTGTCATCCTTAGCTAATGACGTCATCGAGACGCGTTATGGAGGTGCGTGAGCTCTCCCAGTCGTCGTCGGGTTAGTAGGCCTAGTGCCACTACTGTTCGACCAAGTATGTCCTCAGTTGGCATCACGATGTTGACTATACCCCGTTCCAACATTCTAATCAAGAAAACATCACTGACGGTGTCGGGAAATTCGGGAATCAAACACAGATTTCCCACTGGCAGTAACCGCACTACCACGCTCTCTTTCTTCTTTTTTCGATCTGTTTCTTCATCATTTATCGTCAGTGATTTTGTGCCGATGTCGCATGTCGTTTTTCTGTTTTCATCACTCAGTATTTTATATTACAGAGTGTAGCCAGACGTAAGTACAGAGACAAATCAAAATTATTTTCAAAGTATTTAGAGACAAACCTGTCAACACTGAGAATTCGAAAGACATATCACTGGTAAACACAGAAGACAGGGTGGATAGATGGAATGAGTACTTTCAGGGGTTTTACCAAAAGGAAGATGTCTGATAACGTGATAGAGAACGACTGGTAGTCGATGTGGAGGACATGTGGTGGACGGTATTCCGAAAGGCGATAGACAGAGCTTTGAATGTTGGGATGCAGTTCCTTAAATAATTGGGGGAGTTGCGAACCAAATGATTATTCAAGTTGACGTGTAGAAGCTATAAAACTAGAGACTTGTTATCGCACTAATGGAAGAATAGTGTGCACTTAATCCCGAAGATAGCAAAAGCAGATAAATGCAAGAAGTATCGTACAATCGGCCTGAATCCTTGTGTGCCTACGTTGCTTGACAGACTAGTATAAAAAGGAATGAAAATAAATTTGAGGTTCTGTATCGTACAATCAGCCTGAACCCTTGTGTACCTATGTTGCTTGACAGAACAGTGTACAAAAGGAACGAAAATAAAATTGAGGTTCTGTTGCTTGACGATGAGTTTTGGTCTTAGGATAACAAGGGGAACCAGAGAGGCGGCTATCACGACAATCTTAGTAAAGGAAGCAAGACTTTATAAAAAAATTAGAAAATAGTTACGATACTTATCGACCAAGGCAAAGCGTTGGTCAAAGTAAAAAGGAACGAATTTGTAGATATTCTCAGAAAACTATGTAGCTTTTACAGGGAAAGGTGGATGATCTACACTGTGCAGCAGAACTGAAGGTAATAATAACAAGTATCTAGATTAAAAAGGTTGTAAGGGAGAGTTCCATTCCTTTTAATATCCTGTTCTACCTGTTTGTTGAAGAATCCATGACAGAATTAAAATATGGTTAGTATCCAGATTGGATACTATTCTGTAGCGCAAGGTATGGGAATGTAGTTTGACCGGCAAGGCAACGAGGATATAAAGAAGTAAAGTTTAAGTGGAAAAGAGCATTCGTCTCCAAAGCAAGTCCTAGAGTATTTAAAATAGTCCATAATTCGAGGAATAAGGCAGCATTTTATGAAGTGGATCATGGTTCTGCGAAACCCAGTAAGGAGGAGAATCGAAGCATTTGAGAAATGGTGTTACGAAAGGATAACAAAAATTCGTTAGGCTACTATAATCAGAAATGTTTCTCATATGAATAGGTGCTGAAAGCAGTACACTCGTACGAACAGTACTATCTAGAAGAAGGGAGAGGTTTGAAAACTTAATTAATGTCTTATGGAAGTAATGGCAGGGAAGTGTCACTATGTTTTTTTTGCCCGCTGAGTGAATAAAGTGTTCTTCCTCCGAGAACGTTGGTCCCTTTCTTTGCTGATATATGAGTTGTGTCGTACCTATATTTATGGATGATCTAAGGGAGAGGCTGAAATCCGATGCCAACACAGAGCCTGCTCCTCACGAACAGCATCAGGGGCCGCCGAGTTTAACGACCTCTTCCGACGGACTGATCGTTATCACAAAGTGTCACATTCCCTCCCTTCATGAGATACTGCGTTTTGGTATTTATTCCTGGACATTGGTGCAAAAATGGATGACAATAACTCTCCTCCAATTGCCGGCAAAATACTATCACTGAAAGCTTCATCCACGACCGCCTGCAGTATTCGAACGACTTGCCTCCGCGTCGAACAAGACGGCACAGGCGTGCATTAGCGACCTGGGATACGAACGCTGGCGAATCGATAGGACGTGTTAAGAGTAAATGGTATAAGACGGAGACGTAGATGGCAAAAACAGTAGGGGAAGACCGAGATTAGAGTTCGAGGACGTATGGCGTACGCTTAATACAACGATAATAGTAATATAAATGTATAGGCTTCCGGGACCAGAGTCATTTGAGATAAATTTTTCTGCGTATCTTACCGCATCATAATATATAAAAAAGCTACCGTTTAGGCCACGTTTAGTCACAGTTTTCCAGTTTATTCGCCCGAGCATGGTCCGGGATAATCATAGATTTGTTCCGCAGAAATTGTGGCCAATGATGATAGATTGCGTTCCAAAATTAAATGCCGGCCGTTGGGAAACGGTATTCACTGGATCAAAACTATCACGGTCGAATACAGGACCACCATGATTCTCACACTGATGGAGTTTTGAAGAGCTTTCGAGTTTCGTGATGACCCGTAATGACCCAATCGTTTTATTGCCGTTTCAGGTGTGTCCTACGATTTGGATCGTGCCTCCTCCAACGTAATGATCAGCGTAAGAAAATTTTACTTCGCATTCATAACGTTCCAAGTAGATACGAGAAACGCTGTATCATAGACAATACTGAATATCCAGTACTGTCATATGTGTTACTTCTGTCTTTCGGGCGGCTCGGTTCAAAAATGGTTCAAATGGCTCTGAGCACTATGGGACTTAACTTCTAAGGTCATCAGTCCCCTAGAACTTAGAACTACTTAAACCTAACTAACCTAAGGACATCACACACACCCATGCCCGAGGCAGGATTCGAACCTGCGACCGTAGCGGCCGCGCGGTTCCAGACTGTAGCGCCTTTAACCGCTTGGCCACCACGGCCGGCTCTTCGGGCGGCTCGGGAGTAGTTTCGCATCGATGATGCGATTCATTGATATTAGAACGATCTGCTCGGAAATATGTCTGCTACACTTCACTGTCCCTCGTTGAAAATTTTTACCCATTTTTCAACAGTTCTGTAATGCAAAAAAAGATAAATCCACAAGCCTCTTTAAGACACCGGAAAACAGAAGATATACTATGAGCGGTAAATAAAATGAGCCAATACGTAATATGTTACGATTTAACTATGTAAATAAGGGAAAGATAATGACTTTCAAAGTAAAAAGAATCGAGTCAGACCCAAATAGTAATAAATGAGAAAGCATTATAGTAAAGATTCGATTTTATTTACCTAGGATCTGATATTAGTTGAACTATGACGGACATATGATTCCGAATGATGGATGATAATAAATATAGGAAAATCACGAAAGAAACAGATATGAAATTCATGAGATAAGTAATGGGATGTAACGAAATAAATTAAATGAAAACGAAATATGAAAAGATTGAAATTCATTCCAGTTAAAGACAAGGATCATGCGGATACAATGGTAGAAAATAGATTGCCAAAAAAAAAGTAATGAATTATTGGCTGACTGGAATGGGAGAAAGAGGTAGATCTTGTAATAAATAGGTGGATGAAGCCACCTACAGAGGTGACCGTAACAACTAATCCTAGGAACGATATGATGCTTCGTCAGCACACAGATATAACAAAATGGTTCAAATGGCTCTGAGCACTATGGGACTCAACATCTTAGGTCATAAGTCCCTTAGATAAATATGTCAGATATAACAGGGTAGAAGAAAGACTGCATCCCTCCAATAACATTTTTTAATCCGAATACGTCTCTTTGTCATTCAGTACTTTTATTTCCACTTTGATTCGTACATACTGTATATTACCCGTCTTTCCTTATAGCTTGTAAGACACATTATGTACAAGTCAGTCTTGTATACGAGGGTTTTCCAGAAAGTAAGTTCCGATCGGTCGCCAAACGGAAACCACAGTGAAAACCAGAAACATTTTATTTGCAAGAGTTAGCTACACTTACCAGATACTGTCTCTACATAGTCGCCGCTGCAACTTAGACATTTGTTGTAGCGTTATACCAAATTTACACCACCGTCATAGATGGTACCCATCTGTGCTTTCCGATAATTCTCTACGCTGGTCTATAGAGCGTAGCCTGCGCCCAAGTGTTGTCTTCGTATCCAGCGTTTCATGTGAACAGAGATGAGACTCACGAAGAGCCAATTAGGGCTGTGTTGTGAGTGATCGAACACTTCCCATCGAAAAGGCTGCAGGAGCGTCCTCACTGCCTCTGCAGAGCATGGCTGAAAATTGTCATCAAGATGGAAATGTTTGGCAATTGTGTTAGGAGGGCTGCATTCATAAAGGCGAAGCCTCTCAGTGGGTCCTCCTACTTGGAGGGAGACATTGTTGTTCTAGGCATCTTACTCGCTCACAGTGCGCTCATAACTGAAAAGAGCGTCTTGATGCGATCGACAGGCACGCTAGAGAAACTACCCAACACATCTGTGCAAACCTTTAGCGGGTTTTCACTGTGGTGTCCATTTCGTTACCGATAGTTACTTTCTGGACAACCCTCGGATATGATTTTTTGTGTGCTTGTGTAAAGGAATATATAATGATGTATCGGTTGAGGACCAAAGAGTTCATATGTCATTATTTATGCTACATGTACAAATAAAAGAGGGCGCGGCCTTCATTTTTTTCTTCAACGCTGTTGTCCTTTATCATCCCGATTTCGTAATGTGAGTATCGTTGTCTGCAGCTCCAAATAAATTCTAACGTATTAAGTTAATATTCATTCAGAACGTATCCGAATACTTTATTGCAAAATAAAATACATAGATTTATGTCAATAATCATCGCCCCAATAATTATACACTCCTGGAAATTGAAATAAGAACACCGTGAATTCATTGTCCCAGGAAGGGGAAAATTTATTGACACATTCCTGGGGTCAGATACATCACATGATCACACTGACAGAACCACAGGCACATAGACACAGGCAACAGAGCATGCACAATGTCGGCACTAGTACAGTGTATATCCACCTTTCGCAGCAATGCAGGCTGCTATTCTCCCATGGAGACGATCGTAGAGATGCTGGATGTAGTCCTGTGGAACGGCTTGCCATGCCATTTCCACCTGGCACCTCAGTTGGACCAGCGTTCGTGCTGGACGTGCAGACCGCGTGAGACGACGCTTCATCCAGTCCCAAACATGCTCAGTTGGGGACAGATCAGGAGATCTTGCTGGCCAGGGTAGTTGACTTACACCTTCTAGAGCACATTGGGTGGCACGGGATACATGCGGACGTGCATTGTCCTGATGGAACAGCAAGTTCCCTTGCCGGTCTAGGAATGGTAGAACGATGGGTTCGATGACGGTTTGGATGTACCGTGCACCATTCAGTGTCCCCTCGACGATCACCAGTGGTGTACGGCCAGTGTAGGAGATCGCTCCCCACACCATGATGCCGGGTGTTGGCCCTGTGTGCCTCGGTCGTATGCAGTCCTGATTGTGGCGCTCACCTGCACGGCGCCAAACACGCATACGACCATCATTGGCACCAAGGCACAAGCGACTCTCATCGCTGAAGACGACACGTCTCCATTCGTCCCTCCATTCACACCTGTCGCGACACCACTGGAGGCGGGCTGCACGATGTTGGGGCGTGAGCGGAAGACGGCCTAACGGTGTGCGGGACCGTAGCCCAGCTTCATGGAGACGGTTGCGAATGGTCCTCGCCGATACCCCAGGAGCAACAGTGTCCCTAATTTGCTGGGAAGTGGCGGTGCGGTCCCCTACGGCACTGCGTAGGATCCTACGGTTTTGGCGTGCATCCGTGCGTCGCTGCGGTCCGGTCCCAGGTCGACGGGCACGTGCACCTTCCGCCGACCACTGGCGACAACATCGATGTACTGTGGAGACCTCACGCCCCACGTGTTGAGCAATTCGGTGGTACGTCCACCCGGCCTCCCGCATGCCCACTATTCGCCCTCGCTCAAAGTCCGTCAACTGCACATACGGTTCACGTCCACGCTGTCGCGGCATGCTACCAGTGTTAAAGACTGCGATGGAGCTCCGTATGCCACGGCAAACTGGCTGACACTGATGGCGGCGGTGCATAAATGCTGTGCAGCTAGCGCCATTCGACGGCCAACACCGCAGTTCCTGGTGTGTCCGCTGTGCCGTGCGTGTGATCATTGCTTGTACAGCCCTCTCGCAGTGTCCGGAGCAAGTATGGTGGGTCTGACACACCGGTGTCAATGTGTCCTTTTTTCCATTTCTAGGAGTGTATTTTCTAATTTCTTTGTGTCAGGATTTTGTGTGGCACCGATCAATTATTGGCATGACTTTCTTACTAATTTTCAGTATCATTTTCTCTTATCGTATCTCCTGCATCTCCAGTCTTTCGAAGAAGCATTCCGAGAATTCTAACAAATCAGCTTAGAGCGGTTATCACGTTGGGATATGGAAATTTCATCGGTACACATCTTTAGCTTCGCTGCTTCCAACACTAGTCTGGGACAACTACATTTAACAGTGTCAAACTGCTTCAGAAGTATTTAGCGAGAGGTGGTAGAAGCCAGTCCACAAGATTACATAAATTTCCGAACAAATCAAGTATTTTGCACCTTATTTTATTGACAAACGCATTTCCTAGGTCGACAAATTCTGTTGAAGTACCCTGACATTATTGTAAAGCTCAACATCGAAACTCCCTCTCTCATGCCTTCACTTTTCCAAAACACAAACTGGTCGCTGACGAAGAGATCTGGAATTTTCTGTTTTATTCTTCTGTTATTGTTGCAGTTCTATGAGTGAGCTGTCATTTTAATTATGCGATAGTTCTCTCGTTGATCTGCTCCTGCTATGTTCAGAATTTTGTGAGTGACAGATATTCTTTCAGAAGTCTCCATTCTCACAGATTCTACACATTAGTCATTTGGTTGCCACTTTGTGCTGTGATTTTGCAGGAAATTTGCAGAAAGTTTTCCTCTCCCTTACATTTTGTTTGCACTCAGGTTATCCGAAACTGTGAAAGATTAGCGCCGCCTACCCTCCCCCTCCCCCCCCCCCCCTCACCCAACTACATCCCTCTTCACGGCCACCACATCGACACTATCATCTACCATTTTATTTGACGTTCATTGTGCTCCTTTTTTTTATATCCACCGTCTCCTTTGCTTTTAACAATTGGACACACTTTGCATTTTTACTGTTGACGCCTTTGCCTTTCAGTTGTTTGGAAACTATTTTGACCGTTGAATTTGCGCAATGTGGCCATCTGAAAACAATTTCCTTTTCAGTATTTACAATTTTTCTTATGGCTAACAGGCTTCAACATCTATACATTTTTATTAATTTTACTACCAAGTAATTTCTTCGGTATTCCTTTATTTTGCTGAAGGTCCTACACGGTCGCTTCAAATCCAGCAGCGGCACTAAAGATTGTACTACGGTGGAATCTCATTTCCATCAGTGTAAATCTGTAAGTCGCATACCCAGCTCGGGATAGCCATTGCAAGATACTGCGAACGCTCTCAATAAGTTTCCTGAAAATCGAAGAATTTCTCTTTTCGTACAGGTACAACACTCACTTATACAGCCTACCTAAGGAGCAAGGTGAGACATTGGTTAGAGCAATGGAATCGCATTTGAGAAATGCCTGGTACAAATCAATCTCACTGAATTGACAGGGTCCCCATCCTAACGCTACTGTATCTGGAGGTCTGTCTCTAATAACTTCACTGTTGATAACAGGTGAAAAACAAATATTATTCCTTACATTTCAACTATTACGTTCCCCTGCCCATAAACGTCTAGGACAAATTTTTTATTTCACGTCTATGGTCACAAAGTTGTAGGTCCTCACACTACCGGTTTCCGTCAGCAATAAATAAATAAATAAATAAATAAATAAATAAATAAATATATATATATATATATATATATATATATATATATAAAACATGTCCTAATATACTGGAGCGTCCGTGAGACCAGAAGGCGGTCATTGCCTACCGAAACAGGCAGTCTGAGAACCTACAATTAAAAAAATATATTCTACATTCTCGGGTCACTGTTCCATTCGCGGCCATGTCCCATATTGTGAAACGTGTATGAACTTCATGTGTTCGAGACTAAATGAGTTTCACTACTATCTATCTCCGTGTACATGCTGAAGCATATACTTTTAATAGAAAATGGTTCAAATGGCTCTGAGCACTATGGGACTTAACATCTATGGTCATCAGTCCCCTAGAACTTAGAACTACTTAAACCTAACTAACCTAAGGACAGCACACAACACCCAGCCATCACGAGGTAGAGAAAATCCCTGACCCCGCCGGGAATCGAACCCGGGAACCCGGGCGTGAGAAGCGAGAACGCTACCGCACACTTTTAATAGACCTCACCGCTTTGTTGCAGGTAAATTCACCTAGCCATTCCGGATGCAGCTCGTCTAATTTCCACACGACTCGCAGTTTTCCAGCCGAATTTATCAGCGAGATAAACACACTGGCTGAGCTAAAAGCTGCTTCCTCAGCGGCGCAGCAGCGGCTGCAACTATTAGTGAGACAAATTTTACCGATCTAATAGCGGAAACTGCTTCGCGAGATGTGCTTATTCCTGGGGGCGTGAAATACGATCCCGCAACATTGCCAACGGTATAAACGACCGCGAGTGAGAGAACCGTTTAATTAATTCCGGTTGAGACAAATTGTCTTCAGAATGGGGAGATTCCCGGGTCGGCCTGGAGAGCCAACAAAGCGTGCAGAATTACGGTCTTAGTGCCCTTATGCGCGGACGTTATTCATGCGCTCTCACGCAATTGTTCTACAGAGATTTATTGTTCAAATATTGAATTCCAAACACCCGCAGCTGCAGTCTTGCGTTTCGCACCCTGTATCTTTGTGGTTGGTGCGTCTCTTTGAAAATGAATAAAGATGGGTATTATCGTGGAAAGCTACAAGTATCGTTAGTCAAATTTTACTGTGGAACATTGTAAAACCTCTTTATTTAAATACCCTATACAATTCCGAATGTAGCTTATGGAGCAACAGTTATTATACATACTAGGATAAAAATATCGAATTGTCAAAGATTCTAATGTAGGTAGAAAATCTCCAGTGTGTTCCTCTATCAACAGAGCACTGCGTACGTGCGAATTGTAATTTCACTCGTTTTAGAGTGTATTACTCGACAGTAAATTAACTGTCTCTCATGGGAGTCTTTGTGAAGACGTAAATACATGGACAAATGACTTCGTTTTTGCCCGCATTTTTATTGTGCAGTTAGTACCCACGAGTGCTTTAGTATAATTCCTTTTCTGTTTTCAACTTCTACTCCGTAAGTGGTGTGGTAGAGATGATTTTGCTTTATTATTAATCAAATTTCTGTGCCCTCTACACAGAACAATATCGGCATCTTACAGTGTCAAATTTTACCAGTCCAGATGCAACCTATTTTCGACCTATTTTGTACCTGTACCGATATTTCTCCGTCAGTTTGTACTGTTGATTATGTTGTTGTTGTGGTCTTCAGTCCTGAGACTGGTTTGATGCAGCTCTCCATGCTCCTCTATCCTGTGCAAGCATCTTCATCTCACGGTACCTACTGCAGCCTACATCCTTCTGAATCTGCTTAGTGTATTCATCTCTTGGTCTCCCTCTACGATTTTTACCCTCCACGCTGCCCTCCAATACTAAACTGGTGATCCCTCGATGTCTGAGAACATGTCCTACCAACCAATCCCTTCTTCTAGTCACGTTATGCCAGAAGCTCCTCTTCTCCCCAATTGTAATCAATACCTCCTCATTAGTTATGTGATCTACCCATCTAATCTTCAGCATTCTTCTGTAGCACCACATTTCGAAAGCTTCTATTCTCTTCTTGTCTAAACTATTTATCGTCCACGTTTCACTTCCTTACATGGCTACACTCCATACAAATACTTTCAGAAAAGACTTCCTGTCATTTAAATCTATACTCGATGTTAACAAATTTTTCTTCTTCAGAAACGCTTTCCTAGCCATTGCCAGTCTACATTTTATATCCTCTCTACTTCGACCATCATCAGTTATTTTGCTCCCCAAATAGCAAAACTCCTTTACTACTTTAAGTGTCTCATTTCCTAATCTAATTCCCTCAGCATCACCCGACTTAATTCGACTACATTCCATTATCCTCGTTTTGCTTTTGTTGATGTTCATCATACACCCTCCTTTCAAGACACTGTCCATTCCTTTCAACTGCTCTTCCAAGTCCTTTGGTGTCTCTGACAGAATTACAATGTTATCGGCGGACCTCAAAGTTTTTATTTCTTCTCCATGGATTTTAATACCTACTCCGAAATTTTCTTTGGTTTCCTTTATTGCTTGCTCAATATACAGATTGAATAACATTGGGGATAGGCTACAGCCCTGTCTCACTCCCTTCCCAACCGCTGCTTCCCTTTCATGGCCCTCGACTCTTATAACTGCCATCTGGTTTCTGTACAAATTGTAAATAGCCTTCCGCTCCCTGTATTTTACCCCTGCCACATTCAGAATTTGAAAGAGAGTATTCCAATCAACATTGTCAAAAGCTTTCTCTAAGTCCAAAAATGCAACAAACGTAGGTTTGCCTTTCCTTAATCTTTCTTCTAAGATAAGTCGTAGGGTCAGTATTGCCTCACGTGTTCCAACATTTCTACGGAATCCTAACTGATCTTCCCCGAGGTCGGCTTCTATCAGGTTTTCCATTCGTCTGTAAAGAATTCGCATTAGTATTTTGCAGCTGTGACTTATTAAACTGGTAGTTCCGTAATTTTCACGTCTGTCAACATCTGCTTTCTTTGGGATTGGAATTATTATATTCTTCTGAAAGTCTAAGGGTATTTCGCCTGTCTCATACATCTTGCTCACCAGATGGTAGAGTTTTGTCAGGACTGGCTCTCCCAAGGCTGTCAGTAGTTCTAATGGAATGTTGTCCACTCCGGGGGCCTTGTTTCGACTCAGCTCTTTCAGTGCTGTTGATTATGCAGAGTGTTGTATTTGTCATGGACCTTCTTTGAATATGTATACACATTGCAAATAACTTCTGGAATGATCGTTATAGAATTAACTGTAAATGAGTTGGTCCATAGTCAGGGAACGAAGGTTTAAATGGAAAAGACCTTTGTGATGGGTAATGAGACTGGTCTGAGCAGTGCTGTGGTTAACATTTCGCTAGCAGTAGCGAATCATTGTGGCCCATATTCTTCGAGTTCTGAGGCCAGAGGAGCTTAAGAGCAGTATTTATGAGTCTTGGATACTACATTTGGTGGAACTATTTCCGGTGCCTAGGAGATCTGTGACAGGGTGAGGCTAACAGTACTGCCATGACTGCATCGCCACCATATTCACAGCCACTTCAAATTTTATCGTTGGCATATTTTCTTCCTAAATCTTAGTCCAACATCTGATACTGTATTTATTTCTGTCATTGCTTCACCGATGTATGGAATGAGCTGTAGGGACGACATACTGCACCCCTGTCCCACACGCTTGCTAAGTGTACTTAGTTCGTGGCCTTGACAGGTCTCCGCGGGATAGAGTATGACGTCGTCTGCCCTTACACAATTCCCGTCAACCTTACTGTTGAGAAAGTGTCTGTACTTACGTTACCTAAGCAAACTTTAGTCGTAGATCTGAAGGTAATAATCAGATTTATTGCTGTAGCTATTTAGACATAACAGACCTTCTTAATGTAAAGGTTCTTATACTGCTCACCGTATGTAATATTCAACTGACATACCTTTTTTTATTAAGCATTGTTAACGTTTTTCCAAGGAAGGCTTCTGCTTGAAGTGTTTCTTGGTGCTATGTACGACGTCGAGGTCTCTCTGCTATACCTGTGCTCACGTCAGAGCATCTGTCGCGGTGTCCACGACATCGCACAGAGTCCGTGATTATCTTAAGCAGGAATTAAGAAAAAAGGCAAAAAATTAATGTAGTGCACGTTGCATAATAAAACGTTTATTTACAGAATCGGAACCTTATTTAATGGTAACTCTTACTAACTCATTTCAACGATTTAGCACGTTTGCTCACTCATAATCTTTTGCCGAGAGAACAGAAATTTCAATTAAAAAATATCCATGAGAATTTCCCAAACTAAAACTTCGCAATTTCTGAACCCTCTCAGGATTCTGTTCTTACTTTTGGCTCTTGGATTTTGTACATACTGGATATCACAGTCTCTCCCTTTAGCTGAGAATTTGGATGAGAATTTAGAACATTAAACTGGAGATCATATACAAGTCTTGTAGCCAATGTCCTTGCAACTGTGACAACAGGAGTTACCGCCAGGTTACCGAAGATAACCACTGTCGGGCTTGGCTAGCCTTTGGATGGGTAACAGTCCGGGTCTGACGAGCGCTGTTGACAAGTCAGGTGAACCCATCACTTTTAAAGCCAATTGAGGAACTACTTGCTGGAAAAACTGAAAATGGGCGGCAGCGCGGTGTGCTGTGTCCCTATGTCCCTCCGTATCCGCATCCAGTGACGCCTATCGGCTGTGTATGGCTGGTATGTCGGTATTATTGGGCCGTCGGAGGCCTGTTCGGACGAAGAGAGTTACGAATCACAAGTAACTCTTCTTTATTGCCGTATTTCAACCGTCAGACGTGAGAATCTTCAGAACTGTGGAGATAAAATGTTTTACGCCGCCATATTATGAAATAAATTCACACATTCAGCTTCCACATCTACATCGAGACACATATCCCGCACGCCACCGTACGGTACATGTTGGAGGCTGAACTGCAGCACAACTAATTATCTCCTTCCCTGTTCCACTCGCAAACGGAGCGAGGAAAAATTGATTATCTATACCCTGTGAGCCCTAATCTATTATCTCTTTTCTTCGTGGTTCTTCAACGAAATGTATCTTAGCTGCTATAGGAAATGATTCAAATGGGACTGATCTCTATGGGATTTAACATCAGAGATCATCAGTCCCCTAAAACGTAGAACTAGTTAAATCTAGCTGACCTAAGGTCATCACACGCATCCATGCCCGACGCAGGATTCGAAGCTGCGACCGTAGCGGTCACGCGGTTCCATACTGAAGCACCTAGAACCGCTCGGCCACAAAGGCTGGCCGCTGCAGGATACTTTCTCGGTATTGTTCCTCGTTAAGAATGTCGCCTTCCCTTCAGCGATTCCAATTTGATTTCACGAAGCATCTCCATAATACTTGCGTGTTGTTCGAATGTGCTGATAATAAATATAGCAGTCCGCCTCTGACTTCTTTCGATGTCTTTTCTTAATCCGACCTGGTGCGGATCCCAAACACTCGAGTAGTACTCAAGAATAGATCTCACTAGCGTTCTACATGCGGTCCCCTTTAGAGACTGAACTACACTTTCCCAAAACTCTCCCAAAGTACGCAAGTCAACCATTCGCCTTCCCTACCACAATCCTTACATGCTCGTTCCATTTTATACCGCTTTGCAGCGTTACGCCCAGATAGCAGGACACTACTACTACTTTATCCGAACATCTCAGATGCTTCAGTTTTCTTCTGTTCCTCTTTTCCATGTATCAGTGTATCCCTGGCATACAATTCTGTGCATGAAACGCCCATTCACAGAAATTTATTCCACGAATTAAGGCCTATTTTTCTTACTAGTAGTCTTTCTCTTGGCCAGAAAACCCGTTTTGCTAGTGACAGTCTGCTTTCTATATCTTCCTTGCTACGTCCTTCATGCGTTGCTTTGTTGCCTAGGTAGCAGAATTACTTTATCTACTTTTTGATCACCAATTCTGATGTGAAGTTTCTCACAGTTCTCATTTATGATACTTCTCATCATCCTTCTATAGTCGCTCAAAATGGACACCTCCACGTATACCACAGCATCATCAGAAAACAACCGCAGACTGTTGCCCACTTTGTTCGCCAGATCTTTTATGTGCATAGAGAATGACATCGGTCATACGACGCGTCCCTGGGGCACTCCTGACGATACCCGTGTCCGTGATGGTCGACGTACTGGGCTGTATTACGTAAGAAATCTTCGAGTCACACATCTATCTGAGAACCTATACTATATGCTCGAACCTCGTTAATATTATGCAGTGTTACGGTGTGTCAAATAGAAATATGGAATCTGCCTTTTGCCACTCATCCATTGTTCGCAGTACACAACGTGAGAAAAGTGCAAGCTGAGTTTTCGCTAGTGCTCTGCTTTTTAAATGCGTGCACATTCGTGGACATAAGCTTTTTGGTCTCTAGTAAGTTTATTATATTTGAAGACGGAATAAGTCCAAGAATTCTGCAGCAAACCGATGTTAAGCATGTTGTTGTTGTTGTTGTTGTGGTCTTCAGTCCTGAGACTGGTTTGATGCAGCTCTCCGTGCTACTCTATCCTGTGCAAGCTTCTTCATCTCCCAGTACCTACTGCAACCTACATCCTTCTGAATCTGCTTAGTGTATTCATCTCTTGGTCTCCCCCTACGATTATTACCCTCCACGCTGCCCACCAATACTAAATTGGTGATCCCTTGATGCCTCAGAACATGTCCTACCAACCGATCCCTTCTTCTGGTCAAGTTGTGCCACAAACTCCTCCCCAATCCTATTCAATACTTCCTCATTAGTTATGTGATCTACCCATCTAATCTTCAGCATTCTTCTGTAGCACCACATCTCGAAAGCTTCTATTCTCTTCTTGTCCAAACTATTTACCGTCCATGTTGTACTTCCATACATGGCTACACTCCATACAAATACTTTCAGAAATGACCTCCTGACACTTAAATCTATACTCGATGTTAACAAATTTTTCTTCTTCAGAAACGCTTTCCTAGCCATTGCCAGTCTACATTTTATGTCCTCTCTACTTCGACCATCATCAGTTATTTTGCTCCCCAAATAGCAAAACTCCTTTACTACTTTAAGTGTCTCATTTCCTAATCTAATACCCTCAACATCACCCGACTTAATTCGACTACATTCCATTATCTTCGTTTTGCTTTTGTTGATGTTCATCTTATATTCAGGAAGCATCTTCGCTTTCTTCCAGTCACTTTTGCGCTTGACGACAGATTTGCGACAAATGAAAGTTAAGTAAGGGGCTAATGGCACAGAGTGGTGATTTTCAACCCGTAAGGTGCCCTCCCCCCCCCCCCCCCCCCCTACAACCTCACACCTCTATGGGTTGTGATAACAGTAAACGGGACGTGAGCTTATAGAGAAGCAAAATATATGAGCTCAAAAACTAATTAACTTACTGAAACGCAACTGAAGCAGGATACATTCTGACATAATATAAATTTCAATTTCATGTTTACTCTGATATAATTAACTTATAAACAGGACTATATCAGCACTTTACAATGCATTTAATAATTTACTTTTCAGTACTAAATTAAAAACAAAATTTGTAATAATTGGTGACTTCCTTCAGCCTGGTTTGCAGAGGAAAGTTATTGATAGGCAGCGGCTATGCTACTTTCCACTAAGAGAATCGAGAAATATTTCGCGAACAACTTGTGAGACAAAGAGCAGTAGAAGGCCAGCTACTCTGGGCCTATCAGTGTAGCGGATAGTTTTTGCAAAATAGCAACAGTTCTTACTGATTTGTAAGGTTAATAACTTTGTAGCTTTACCGTCAGAATACTTAAAATACATTATTATATGCAAGGTGGTTATAATTAAGCATTCGGTGCTTGAGCCAGCGTAGATGGAAAAATATTTACCGCACGCATATCCAACTATATAGAAATGATGTTCGGACTATGTGCTGCAGGATTTGCGTTGCTAATTGGGCTAGTTTCGTGACTTGCAGTTAGTGGCCGGTACCGTTATGGCGGCGTAGCACTGACACATAAGCATCCCTGTATATTACAGCTGCAGACAGTAAACATGGGTCTGGACAAGATGAAAAACGCTTTACCCAGAAAGTTGATTTATCGAAACAGCAATAGTGTTGCTGCTCTTCGATAGGATCGACGCGTTTGAAGAATACAGAGATATCCCCCTTCCGCAATGGGGTTGAAGAACGTGATTTGGAAGTTACAATCAACTGGCGATTTGGGAATTGCTTCTGGGATAGGCCGACGGCCAATTTCGCAACACATTGTTGAAGAAGTTACAGATGCCAAGGCTGCGAAAGCTGGACGCAATGTGAGACCGTCAAGCAGTGTGCAAGTGCTGTATCTCGACAGCTGAACATTCCTTGGTCCAAAGTTCAAATCGTGCTGAGAACAATATTGTGGAATGATATCTCTGGTGCAGTTCGAGGCAGTCGTGGATGCAGATGGTCGTCACATTGAGCAGCCTTTGTAACGTGGAAAGTAATCATGGTACGCCACTAAAAACTTTTACCCTCTCGCGTAAAAATTCAAATGTCTTTTTTAATATTTTATTCATTAACTTTCTAACGCATGTCCTTGCAAATGTTTCCACAAAGTTTCGTAGTCCTACGATCACTCGTTCCTCATGGGGGCCGACTCTAGTAGAGAAAGTTTAATCATAGCTAGTACGATGAACATTAGGTCGCGAATACTGAAAGGTTGACAAACGCTGACGTAGTGTATACTTTGTATAACGTAATTCGGATTCCATCCATACCTGGCGAGTTACATGTTGTGAACTCTTTCAATTGTTTCTCTATGCCAGGCATACTTAATTACAATTTCGTGCATACGGGACTGTGAGCGATGGTCAAACAATGGTATGTTTGTTCGATTCATCCACGTGAATGATTCGTTAAACGTGAAATTTAAATCTACGGATTTCGTTTTCGTACCTTCTACCGCTACACTACACTAGTCAATCGAATTCTCTCGGGTACTCGTTCAGATTTTTGGCTCAGGTATGTCTCTGGTAACTGTATGCTTCGCACATAGATCTTTTCACAGACACTCGAATCCATATTAGCCTTTGCCTGTCGCAGTTTGTACGTTCCCTTTTGAGCCCAGAGTGCAATAGACATAGCTTCCTCAGTCTTTTCTGAATTTCTTTGTTAAACCATGGTGGTCTCTTTAGTTCTTAACCCAATTAGTAGGCACATACTTGTCCAGAGCACGATTTATACTCTATATAAGCTTTGTCCCTGATTCTTCTACATCTATCATACTGAAAGTAAATGATGTCAACTGATTGTATAAGTGAAATGTTAACAACAGCTTATCAACTCTTTCTAGAAGGAAGACTTCTAGATCTCTATCTTATAACGTGATAACGTATACTAAGTAGGAAAGGGGGCACCAGTTAGATTCTTGTGTCTCTGTATGTGTATAGCGCCGCCGTCATTATTGAAGTGGAGCAAGTTGGTTGTCTGCAGTTAACGTAAGCTCTGTGGTCAGATAAATCTTAACATTAAACTGGATGGTATCATTTTTGTTGTGCGAGTAAAATCGCTACCGCATTAAGCCTGGTGTGATAGAAAAACCAAAAAGTCAATAAATTGTGGCTCATATCCACCGCTTTTACGGAGTTTATAGAGAAGTCTAAAACTCATTACAATAAATTGAGAATAACGTATCAAAGTTACAAAATTTGGAAATTTGTGGTAAGGTCTTATGGGACCAAACTGAGGCCATCGGTCCCTAAGCTTAAACACTATTGAATATATTTTAAACTAACTTACGCTAAGGACGACACACACACACCCATGCCAGAAGGAGGACTCGAACCTCCGACGGGGAGAGCCGCGTGGCCCGTGACAAGACGGCTCAGACTGCATGGCTAACATGCGCGGCTCCAAGTTACAAATTTAAGTTACAAGCGCCATTAGAGTGCAATGTATGTAAATTAATATATTAATAACGTACACATTTTGTACGTATATCAATATGTGTCTGCTCATAAACGTAATAAATTTGAAACTGCATGAAATTTACATATTGAAGCAAAACGGAAAATAGTGAGACCATTCTTGCTGGCATCGCTGCCATAAAATTGGTAAAGACTCGCCGCACGTACGGCCACGAAAACACATATCTCCGATTAACATACGGTGTAAACGGACATAGTAATAAATAAATAAATAAAATTAAAAAAAGTACAACATGTGTAAACTGACATGGTAATAAATAAATAAAGAAATAAATAAACGGAATAAAATAGCAATTGCCTCATTTACAGGTGTTACAGCGACAAGTACCAAAAGCAGTCATGTGAGACTGATAAAGTCGTAAACGCCATTCTCTTCAGTAATTAAAAGATGTGGTTCACTATGATTCTTATGTGACAGTGGTTAGACAGACTGGAATATATTGTTCCCATTATGCACTGTGCATCGCGACCTTCGTGAAATATCAGTCATTTTGGAATTAGAAAGTCAGGTAGATACAGTATTTCTGTTCAACCTTCTAATGTTCCTGACCAGAGAGTTTACGTCAGCTGCGAACAATCTACTTCCTGCATTTCAGTTATGACATCTACGCTACACTCGACCAGATATATTTAACATGTGGCTCCTTGGTTACTAAATCTAATTTATCACGTTGTAAGTTGAAACGTATGTGCTTTTAATTTAGTTTTGTGGTGAAATAAAGCACATTATTTCCAGTCCTGACGATAATCACGTCTGTCGAGTGAAATATGTCCAGACAGGAAGGTTACATACGATTTATAGTTTCTCTGCAATTTAATTCCTAGCGGTCGCTTTTCTCCTACAGGCACTACATAATTTCAAACATGCACAATTTTAAATTATCGAACGTATTTTCTAGTTCGACAGATCCTAGGAATATGGCTTGATTTTAAAGTTTCGCTTCCATTTTTAAATGCAACGTCAATGCCGCTTCACTTACGCTTTGAATTTCCTAAAGCGAAACTGATCGTCATCTAACTGATCCCCAATAACCTTTAGCACTCTTCTGTGTATTCATTTTGTTAGCAACTAGGATGTATGAGAAGTTAAGCAGATTGTGCAGTAGTTTACGCAATTATCCTCCACTACTGTCTTCAGGATTGTGTAGATAATTTCGTTAGTCTAATCGTATGTCTCCACAACCTAAAACTGTCCGTTACGTTTCCACGACCAAACCGTAGCACCGATTACGATGAAATTTGGTATGGAGGTGGTCCGAACCCTGAGAAAGAACATAAGTTATTTCGGAAAAGAAAGGAAGAAAGAAAATGACATCACGTCCCCTGATAGGGTGAAGTAGGAAATAGAACGTTAAAAATTGTATAGTGTACATGCCGTGTTATACACAGCTAGTTCAGTAGCACGATGAGATGCATAGATGCGGACCCACCTCTCGCCTGCACTGACGTGCTGTACGATATTGCGTCGTGTGTTGGAGTAGTTGGCTGGGGTTGGAGGACACGAGCTATGCTTGCCCAAACAGGCAGACACATGAGAGCGACTGAGGTTATTGATGTCGACAGTTTATTTACCAAAACAAAACCACTGATATATGGCTGCAGCTGCAACTAATAACCAGTTCCCTATATTGAAACGCCGGTGGTTATCTTGACCTCGAGACCATAATTTCGAGAACTGAATGCTAGTTCTTGAAGTACCATGTTAATTACCAAATAAGTTTCTTCTCATAGAAAGATCGTTGTGGTTTGTGAACTGGACAAGTTTCATAGTGTAATTCTTAACTCTTCTGCATGTTTTATATGCTTACTTAGCTAAATCGGAAATTGAATGTTTATCAGAAAGACTCACTTAGCATACAGGAAAGTACAATAATCAGAACAGTCTTCGGTGAACTTAAGAGCAAGGGTGGTAACATTAAAAAGTGCAATGAAAATTCCAGTGTTAAATGCAGAAGAGAGTGCCGATGGTTGGGAAGGGTACACTGAGGGCCTCTCCGAGGGTGAGAACTTATCCGATGATGTGATAGCAGAAGAAGCAGGAGACGATAAGGAAGAGATAGGAGATTCATTAATAGAATGAGAATTTAAAATAGATTTGGAAGACTTGATATCAGATAAGACACAGGGCATAGATATGATTTCATCAGAATTTCTAAGATCTTAGAGAAAGTGGCAACTACTTATGTAACAACGAAATCCAAGAACCTTCGACGTAGCGCTATCATCAGGTCAAGTACAAACTACAGTCCGATGTGAGACCAAGGAGGGAAACCAATACCAAAGCGAAGTAGCCGACGAGTAGACATAAGCTCTGTGACGTCAGTAACTAACACTGTCAAAAGGACATGACTGGCTGAGCGGTCGAGGTGCTGCGGTATTTCTGCCGTCCGCGAGGGACACTACTGGAGTTATAGAGTTGTTGGTCATTAAAAAGGAGAGGAGCTCCAGTAGTAGGTGCATTACACAGCCACTTAGCAACATACCGTCAAGGTCTGGAAAAAATTCTAATGTGCACTCTGGATGTATGTCGGGGGGCCTCATTCGAGATGTGCGTACCTGCAGAACATGTGGCGTGTAAACGAAAAGTGTCATCATGCTCTCTCCATTGGCAATAGATTCCGCGCTTGTCCCTCAATCGGATATCCGGGATGGGACTCCTAATGGGGTGGTGACCATGAATAAAGATTGATTAACGTTAACGGGTGTTTAATTTCAAAAGGGAACCTAGAAAATCTGAAAACGGAAACGCAATGGCTCAGTCTAGATATAGTGCGTGGCGGTTACTAAAGTGAAATAGAAAAAGAGAAGGATTTCTTATGGGATGAATGTAGGGTAGTATGAATAGCAGTACAAATGATATAACGGATTAGGATTCGTTATCATGAGGAAGTTAGGGCGGAGAGTGAGCCACTGCGATTTGTTCAGTGATGGCATCTTTTATCATCAGAATTGACAGCAAGCCAATACCGACAACAACCGTTCATGTATACACACCGAGTCGTAACACGCAGATGAAGAGTTAGAGAAAGTACACGAGGATATTCAACAGGTAGTTCATTGCGTAAAGGGAGCTAAAAATCTGATAGTTCTGCATTAAATTTCAGATAGTAATAGAGATGGTTGATTGATTTGCCGGATGGAACGAAATGGCGAGGTCATCGGTCCTATCGGATTAAGGAAGGATGGGAAAGAAAGACGTCAGTGCTCTTTCAGAGGAACCATCCCGGCATTTGCTTGAAGCGATGTAGGGAAACCACGAAAAACCTAAATCGGGACGGCCAGACTCGGTTTAGAGCCTCCATCCTCCCGAATGAGAATCCACTTCGCCACCTCTCTCGGCGATAATAGAAAATACTCTGTTCAAGAATCGAATAGGAAGTTAGGGAAGTATAGGCGACATTGTTGGACGGTGTATTCACTTGGCTATACGGTGGCGCATTCATTAGGCGAGTGCAGCGCTGCGGCGACACTGCCCTCTATCGTCCATCGAGATCCATTTGCTCCGGCGGGTATTCAAATGCTGCGCAGCCCGATATCAGGGCAACAAAACGATTATTGACGCTGGTGTGCAGACTGTACGAGTCTGTCGATATACCATCTAAGTTTCGGAAATATATCATCCTCACAATTCCTAAGATCGCAAGAACTGACAAGTGCGAGGATTATCCCACATTCATGTTAACAGCTCATGTATCAAAGTTGTTGACAGGAATACACACAAGAATGGAAGAGAAAATCGAGGATATATAGACGCCGATCGGTTTGGCTTCAAGAATGGTGATGACACCAGAGAGGCAGTTCTGACGTTGTGGTTACTTATGGAAGCAAGACTTGAGAAAGCCAAGACATTTTCATAGTATTTGTCGAGCTCGACAACGTCAAATGGCTCAGTATGTTCGAGATTATGAGAAAAATAGAAAGCTATAAGGAAGCCAGGTAAAATACAATACGAACAAGAGCCAAGAGGGAGCAACAAGATTGGAAGGCCAAGAACGAAACGCTCAGGCTAAAAAGGGTGTAGGACATGGACGTAGACTTTCGCCCCTAGTGTTCAATATACATATCGAAGAAAGAAAGATGAAAATAATATAAACGTTCAAGAGTGGAATTATAATTCGAGATCAATTACATCAATGATAAGAATCGCTTACGATACTGCTATCCTCAGTGAAAGTGAAGAAGAATACCAGGATCTCTTGAAAGGAATGGACAGTCTAACGACTGCAGAATATGGCACAGAGGTTAATCGAATAAAGACGAAATTAGTGAGTAGTAGCTGAAGAGAAACATCAGGATTAGTGATGGGACAGTAGACCAAGTTAAGGAATTTTGCTACCTAGGGAGGACGGAGGACATACAATATAAAGTAGCACAGGCATGAAGGGCAATCCTGGCCATGAGAAGTCTACTAATATTAAAAATAGGCTTTAATGTGAGGAAGAAATATCTGGGAGTGCACGTTTGGCGCACAGCATTTTATGGTAGTGAAACATGGACTGTCGGAAACCGGAAGAAAAGAGAATCGAGGCATTTGAGATGTGGTGCTATAGAAGACTGTTGAAAATTACGTGGACTGGTAAGAAGTGCAATGAGGCGATTCTCCTCAGAATCAGGGAAAAAAGGAATATATGGAAAACATAGAAAGAGATGTCAGTGAATGGTAGGACATGGTAAAGACATCAAGGAATAACTTCGTTGGTACTAGGTGTACTGTAGACGGTAAAAAATATAGACGAAGATATAAATTGTAATACATACAGCAAATAAATGAGTACTTACGTTACAGATGTTACACTGTCATGAAGAGGTTGCACTGGAGAGGAATTCGTTGCGAGCTGCATGAAACCAGTGATGCATTTTTTCGCGATTGGGACAGAAAAGGAAATGATTTGCAGTAGTACGTGGTACTACCCGCCATGTTACGTATGGTGACTTACGGAGTGTATACGACTACGTACAGATAGATTTAGAGAAGCAACGCAGGTGGAGTGGTGTTTAAATTCCTGCTCGGCTGTCAATATGAATGTTTTCCGTGGTTGCCTAATGCCATTTAAGATCGAAGCTGGGATGTTTCCTTTCTTCCGTTCTGAAGGACGAGACATACATCCCTCCGTATATTTGTCACAATCGCTAGCTGTTTTCTGTTTCTAACAATGTCAAAATCAGTGTGATGTCAAACCGAATCTTGCAGTTATAAATTTATTATGCTTCTTACCTGGTGTACGCATATTAACGCTACTAACGATCACAACCCGGTAAGGAATCATGCCATATCATAATAGAAACCAGAAGACGGTCTGTGTTGTTTAGCTGGTCCTAAATCATCGAACATCAGAAGGGAAGTGGCGAACAATAAATGAACCATCACAATCGAAGATTTTAAATGCTCGCTAATTACAGTCTTAGATAATGGCAATAAATACAAAACTGCGATCACCCTGTCCATCAATGACATTATCCTTAACTGGAAACAAAAAGTACTCGAATGTATCAACATATCTAACTATCCTAATTATTTGCTCCATGAATTCTATGTATTGATATGTCCAATTGTCCATTTGAATCATCCAGGTTAATAATACGAAATTGATCTCTTCGAAACCAAGATATATTCGATGGCATCTCGTGGCAAACTTTCGGACTGATTGTAAAATACTGTGGGGTCAAGATCATACCTCAGACACTTGGAATGTTAAACCGACTTTGGCAGTACTAATTATTTGTGTTGAAAGATGAATAGGTATGAATGTATGTGCATCAACATCCCTGAGTGCCAAAAAATAAACCAAGACACGAAATAAATAATGGGTTTCATGATTTTTGATGCTATGAACTCCAAAAAGAACTTACGCCAAACTGTAGGACGCAGGAAAGAAATTACAGAAGAAGAGTAAATCATGTTGGAAAGCAAATAGCCTGAGAGTACCTAGAAATATATGAAAACGATTGTAGAATACCAAGTACCAGGACTAACAAGGGTTTCACAATAATCTCCTTCCGAAAGTGGTATGAAGTTAAAAGATAGCAGGTGAACGTAAGAAGTAGTTGGAGAATTTGAGAAGGCGGAATATCGGTAAAGATCAATACAATGCCCAAAATCTACAACATAAAGAAATCAGATGACACTATCATAGACGCGTACGACAGTATTAAAAAGATGTCTTCACAGAGGATCTGTAACAAGTAAATAGAGGTAAACAATGAAAGGCAATGGTGCAACTAAGGCATATCGATACATATAACGATATATTTTGGGGATCCGCATTACTTAGCGATTGTGGTGCAGTTACGAGTGGCAGATCGCAAATACGCTTCTGCGTTCATTCTGAAACATCTATGTCAAATATGCCAAAGTATGTTTTACTCTTAGAGTTGATTAATTAAGCAATAAATAGCAATCAAACATAAAACGACATAACACGTTACCTTTTGCGGTAGTCGGAAATAACAAGAGTAAAGGTGACCATAGTGATCGCGTCATCATGGTCCTAGCCAGATTTACTGCAAACACGAACTGGCGTTCGCTGACACACGCTTCAACTGTTTGTACACCACACCATCAATAGTATCTAGAAAACTCCAATCTAAAGCGGAAATACCCATTACATGTCACGAGATTCGTACCAGCCAGTAATAAAGGAGCGGTGTAGTATTATATTTTCACTGGAGAAGCAGTAACAGCGGAGTGTGTTGGTCAGGAAGGCTGAGTGACTTGCAACGTGGGCTAGTCCCTGGATGTCAACTGAGTAGCAGAGACGCTTCACCTCTTCCAAACCAGAACTGTCCAAGTGGGTTGCTGATCATGTGACTGTCAAGTGAAAACGCATAGGAACTACCCTAGCTAAATCAACATCAGGCAGGCCTCAAGTACTGATGGTCTGGGACCGTCGATCACTGCAATGTTGTAAAAAAAATTGCATGAAATTAGCGGAAGTAATTACTCTTGATTTGGAAAGTTGCATTAAGGCTAACGCCATACGACGTCATACATCACATACAAGTGATTTAGGGTAGTGGATCGCGCTATAATCTGTGACTATACGATGGAAGGGTTTGAGTTGGCGAATGACTAGAGAACTTTACCTGCTATCATGAGTTGTGTCAACAGCGAAGTACGGATGAGATGGTTTTACGATATGGAGTGTATCTCGTGGTTAGGTAGTGTCCCCTTATTGCGCTAAAGAAACTAAATTGGGAAGGATACGAAGATATTTAACAGCACTGTGTGCTGCTTAAAGTACAAGCTCATTTCGGGAATAATGATTGGGTGTATCATCGTGACAACACGCCTTGACGTGAAGCGTCATCCGTGACACAATAGTTTCCGTACAACAAAACATCTGAAATTGATTAACCTGCTCTAAATCCCGACCTAAAGCCAATGGAACTCCTTCGGGATGAGTTAGAAATTCATCTTCTATCCAGACCCCTGATTCCAATATCACTACCTTCTCAGGTTTTTGCTCTTGAAGACTGTCCACAGTCATACATGCCCATCTTATGTGTCCTCACTGGAGTTCAAGCGTTTATAAAATCGATGTGGCGGCACACCTTATACTCACTACGACCGACATATCCTCACGAGAGAATCCAGCACCTATATTGAGATTTGAAACAGCTTTAATAAATCGCTTTTTTCCATTCTCAGTTGCCTATTTTATACAGTATGATTAGGTTCGATCTCCATAGCCTCCACAGCCCTTCTTCAAGGTAGTTGCATCAGCAACCCGTCATGACAATATCGAACTTCAAATCAAAATAGAATTCTGTTTCTGGTGTGTTGTTCCGAACTAGAAACGACGATTTGCTGACGCAATTACATAGAACTGTAGATGATCAGGGAGATCGGTGCTAGTCATAGTATGCAAAAAATATGATTTGGGACAGAATAATATATGATATATTAAAATTGTTTTAAGCGCCCCATATTAATAAGTGTTCAGATACTTTCGACCAGATAGTGGAGATAGAAGGAGACTGGTTCGCCTTTTGCGCTAGATTCCTAACTATCGACATGACATTGTAGTTACGTTTTTGTTTGGTCGTCTTTAAACTCAAGTTGGCTACAAAGGTGACTACGGATTTAAGTTTTTCAAACTTCTTGGCACTTGATCGATTTTCAGTCATAGAAGCTTGTTCAAGCATATTACAATACGCACTGATCAACCAGAAAATTATGACCGCCTACCTAATAACCGGTATGTCCAAATCTGGGGACGGATAACAGCGGCGGCGCATCGTGGCGTGAAAGCAATGAGGCTTGGTAGGTCGCTGCAGGGAGTTGACACCACATCTGTACACACGCAATTCACCTAATTCTTGTAAATTACTGGGAGGGGGACGATGAACTCTGGTGCCATCTCAGACGTGTTCTAGAAGGTTCACATCTGGTAAGGTGCGGGGCCAGCACGTCAATTGGAACTCGCCTCTGTGTTTCTCGGACCACATGAATTACAACTTTCCACTGTGTTTCTCGAACCACTCCATCAGATTGCTGGCCTTGTGACGTGGCGCATTTTGTTGCTGAAGAAAGCCACGGCCGTCGGGAAGCATGGTAGTTATGAAGGGTGGACGTAGTCTGCAATCAGGGTACGATACGCCCGGCCGTCGTGGTACCTTGCAGGAGTCCCAGTGGACCCAATGATGCCCACTTGAGTGTTCCCCAGAGCCTAATGGAGCCGCCGACAGCATATCTCCGTCCCACTGTACAGGTGTCAAGGAGATTTGGAACATGACGTGTTCGTGCCCTCCCATCGGCATGATGAAGAAGGTATATGGCTTCATCAGACATGCAAAACTATTGACACTGCACCAGCGTCCGGGATATGCGTGGGTCATCGCAACGGAGGCCTTTCGCTGGGAGTTATCCGTGCACTGTCAGTTCAAACGCACATGAACTTTTCCCAGCATTAGTCTGATGTTAGTTCCACCACAGTTCGCCGCCTATCCGGTTTTACCAGTCTGACCAGCCTACGACGCCCGACATCTGTAACGAGTGTTGTCCGCTCAACCCCACGACGTCTGGACGTGTTTCACATTGGTTTCGTCGGTACTGAAAACACTCACCACGGTGCACCTCGAACACTCTACATGTCTTGCAGTTTCCGAAATGCTCGTCCTGAGCCTCTGGGTCATCACAATCTGATCTTCGTCAAACTGAGATAGATCGCGCACTTTCCACATTGTACACAAAGACAGCATCCTCACTGATACTACGTGCACCTTGCGTGAGTCTGACTAGAAGTCATTCATCACCAAGTGACGATGCTGGAGGGCTTTATTTCGATAGTAGGTCGATGGTCATAATGTTATGGCTGATCGGTGTTTATGCTTGTGCTTGTGTTCCCCTAATGTCCAAGCTTCTACAAGGGAACTTCAGTTACAGTCAATCTTTGTAGCGCCAGTGTATCGAGGACATGAAGCAAATCAACAGTATATTACTGAACGAAGTTAATCCGGTCTCTATCTCCCATACAAGTTTAAAAAGTGTTGGTGTAAATCGAAAGTCTTTTATGGCGAGACACAGATGAATGTTGTATATGCTATACGTTTGATAAATTAACAAAGCTTTGAACTTGTTACAGATAAATATGCTATAAAATAAAGAGGATAAATTCTTACAGAACCAACTACAGGAGGAAAGAAATGATGATGGTAAGTACATATTAATATTTGGTAAGATGGGAAGAAGTTCATAAGACAGCACTCACATCCATACATTAGAAGAATGGATGTATGTATTTACCTCATCTCCTCTTAACATCTTGATCGATTTCAACCAGGCTTGGTACAGCATCATTTGCTCTCGGGAAAGAATCGGTATGAAGGTAAGAATCACTTACCTATCAACAGGTGGAGGAGTGGGTGAAAAAGCAGTGTAGCCCACGACGTGTGAATTCCCATACTTCAGTTAACCAGTATTTGAGGCTGAGAATGCTTAGTGATTTAAAACAAACTTTACACATAATTTCGAACCTATGCGAAATTTTTACTCGTTGACAACTCTAACAAAAAGACATTTTCGCGCTTCATGCAGTAAAATTGCGCATGAAGCATGACTCTTTAAATTATTACTTGTTTACTACTATTCCTTCGTACACATTTCGTACACAGTATTTACATACACATCTTGATTTACCAGCAAAATTACATGTGTACGACACATAATTCAGGATATACGGTATCATCAAGACGAAAATCGTTAAAAAGTGGCGAATCATGCAAGATGTTAGGTTTATTATTACGTTACTACTAACACTAATCGCAGAACTTTCCGCAGGTTGTATTAACATCTGCTGATAAATGTACCTATAAAAATAATGCATTTTATGACACATAATTTATAAGATATGACTGCAAATGTTGAGATGCGCGAAAAACTGCCGCATCATGCATGATGTTTTAGTGCAGTACTTCTGTACTACTAACTCTATTGGCAATACACTTCTTATACCATATACGCATATCCACTAAATGAAAAAAAGAACTACGTACTAGGCATCTTTAAAGCACCAGAAGAATGACAGCATAATTAGAGTGGCAAATTACAACGTCGCGATTGGACCTACAATGACAGAAGACTATAAAGAGGAACGAAGGATCATCTGTGTGGAATTCCTTGAGCGTTTCGAGGCTGCTCGTGGCAGTTTGTGTCAGAAATCGTCACAGATGATGAAACACGGGTTCATCACTTCGAACGGGAAACTAAACGGCAATCCATGGGGTTGCACCACACCACCTCTCCTCCGAAAAGTTCAAAGCCGCAACCTCAGCCGTTACAGTCACGGGGACCATCTTCTGCGAGTTGTTATTTTGTCTGACCTCCCTCATGTTGCAACGATCAACTCTGAAATGTATTGTGCTACCCTCTGGATATTGAACAAACGACTTAAGCATGTCAGTCACCACAAAAGAGCAAACGAACTTCCCCTTCTCCATTACTGTACAGTAGAAGGCCTCGCACAAGTCTGCACACACGAGAGGAGCTGGTAAAACTTCGTTGGAAGCCTTACAGCCTGGATCTCGCACTTTCCCATTTCCATGTGTTTGGCCCATAGAAGGATGCACTCCGCGGGAGGCAGTGCGTGGGTGATTGGGAGTTTATTGATGTAGTAAGACGTTGGCTCCAGCGTCCACCAGTGGATTGGTACGACGCCCGCATACAGACCCATCCAGTAAGGTAGCTTTAGGGGGTCGTACTGGACGTACATTATGTTGAAAAATAAGTTTTTTTAGCCAGAATAGTGACGAATAATATATTGTGTTGGGTTAGATAGAGCAGCAATCTGTCGTAGAATTAAGTTGCTTTAATATGACATTTATAGTCAAGTAACAACTAATTAAGACAGGTCCCAACACGACAAAATATGCAATACTTCCTAAACGTGCTTTACGTCAGTTTTATAATTAATTTTAGCCCATGAGGCGTAAACTGTCACTATTACGTGCTATAGTAATTTTAAACATCTAGCACATTACAGACCTGAGGAAAAGTAAGAATTGTAATTTTACATAGTTTTACTCATAATAACTTCATGTTACTACTTAGTTACTATACAACATAAATATTACAAAAAATGTCGTCAAAATTTTAAACTTCAGGTGCAGCTCATAGAGGGCGCCATACGCAAAACCGATGTGTACTGTGAAACCAACATATAATTTTACGACAGTAATGGTTGAACTGTGTAAGCATTCACTTGAGCACGAACAACTGCTACAATTCCGTACTGGTATGTAATGTTAACATTAAAAGACAACGATGTGATGGACTTATAACGTTTGTAAATCACATTGTAATATATACTCTTGTATTTGTTTTAGCATTGATAATTACTTGACACAGGTCGAAATCTGATCTGCGTTGTGACTATAAATGTCATATTAAAGCAACTTAACTCTACGACTGATTGCTGCTCTATCTAACCCAATATAAACACAGTCGTTGCGTGCACCCACCCCATGGATGGCAACCCGATGAATATATTGTGTATTAGTATCCTGAATAAAAGGAACCTACTTTTATAAAAAAATTGTTTCATTACTTACTGAAGGCCACTCGTAGCAGTCTTTTTTTAATAACGTTGGTGTTGCTGTACCACATCTCATTGCAAGCTTTCGAAATAGTGTGAGGTGGATGGTGCGCAAAGCAAGTTTAAGATAATATGTCCAGATCTGTTATAAACATCTTACAGGTAATGATAAGACTTCTGTACTAACCCAGCCGTCGCCTCGAACTTGATTTCACCGGATTGCAGTTCCGGGGGTGTGCAATTTTGAAATATGGGGTAAATTCGTTTATACAATGTCCTACTCCGTGAAATCCGTGGAACAGTTTCACTTCATTGATTTGTACGACATAGTTCAAGGCATAGTTACATAAATGCACAGTCGTCCATTCACCAAAGAAGAAGCGAAATGCGTCCACTGCACAGTGAGACAACCATCTACTTCCATAAATAAAAGATGACGCACAGTTTACTCAGCTTCCTGATGTTCATGTCTATACGGTGCGCCCATTAATTTACTTCATTTATCCATGCCCTGAGACACATAAGTCAGTACATAAGCCCACGACACGTTAACAAGCTTCGTATCTCAATTTAAAAAAAATGTTCAAATGTTTGTGAAATCTTATGGGACTTAACTGCTAAGCTCATCAGTCCCTAAGCTTACACACTACTTAACGTAAATTATCCTAAGGACAAACACACACACCCATACGCGAGGGAGGACTCGAACCTCCGCCGGGACCAGCTGCATAGTCCATGACTGCAGCGCCCTAGACCGCTCGGCTAATAGCACGCGGCTCTGCGCTACCACTCCATTGTTCAATTTGTAAGCTGCCTATGTTTCAGAATTTACATTAGTGCACGTTGAAATCCATCAGAAAAATGCCATGATGAAAGTGTCCTCTTTTCTTTATAGCTGCTGACCCAAGAAAAATAGTATTATAACGCAATTTGATCTCATTTCATGAATAATGTAACACAGGAAAACTTACTTCATGAAACGATTCAATCGAGCATCTAGATTATTTTATTCTGTGTAAAGAGTGAGTTTCGTATCAAAAGCTCAAATAGTTATCATAAAAAACTTTCCTACGTTCCGCCTTAAAAGCAAAAGATATGCTTTGACCATGCTTAGCGCAGTAACGTAATTCATAACATTTTTCTATCAAAGACCTCATAATGTAGAATTTTCCCAGAATATTGCATGGAACCTGGAATAGCAAGTACTGGTCGAAGATTTTGACTGAACCATACCTTCTGGAACCTGGAAGAAATCTGCTTAAGGTATTGGAAGCAAACTCTCGATATCTAAATGTCCGTACCGGCTGGAAATCAAATCTAATTGAAGGGGTAGCTTTGTCCAAGGCAAAAGACCACTTTAAGATTTCGTTATTCAAAGATGTGTTATGTCACTGACACACGATACCATGACAGTTACCAACAAACAAAATTTATATTTTCAGTTAAATGAGCGAACAATATGTGGACCCATTCAATTTATTTCGTATCATGAACCCAAAAGGTACAATTCCCACGAAACACCAAAGTTAACGTTATGAGAGCCACGTGGTAAACACACCAAAGTAAGACAAACAGTTCGTTTGCAAAGTATTCGTGGAACCCACGAAAACGCAAAGAATGTTAGGGGAACGAGGAACACATTTATCAGTTCGGTTTAAGAATCATGTAGACCTTATTGAGAGAATGAGAACTGCTACACATTAATCAAAACTGCAGGTCTCACAAAGGAAAACAAGCCCTCTCCTCAATATGTATTGCCAAGGACATATTGGCAGGAAATACTACCTTGTTTTGCATCGCTCCTCGCAATTCTCATCATAATCCACAGATACAAACTCAGGCCGCAGCTGTGCATCGCACTCCTTTCTCCTCAGTGTCATTCAGAGCAGACATCGAAGCACACACAAGAATCGAACGGTGCGCAAGTTCGAACAGAACAGAAAACTTTGTTCATGGTCAAAAGCACGTGCCATGCTGTTGATTCAGCCGCCATGGCTTCTCAATGTCTCAGCCACAGCTCACCCAAAGACCGTAATTAAGACAAAACACAGCATGCGAGCAACGAGTGAGTACACTTACATCGACTAGTGGGCGCAGGAATCACATGAAAGTCTACTCGTGAGTAGCTGACGCGAAAAACGTGATTACTTGAACGTTGACTATTATAAGACTTATAAGTTTCGATAGTTGCAACCAGCTCTCTTATACCAGAGATACAGGGGTTGGACAAAAATGAAGAAACACCGAGACAAATGAATGCTTGAAAAAAATGAAGATTCTAGCGAAGAGAACGGCGCATGTGCGTTGTCCTCAATACACTGGAAGTGTCAATCGTGGTCAGGACAATATTCCGTGTACTTGTGAGTACGTTATGTCGGAACGAAGTGAATTAGCACCCGGCAAATTGTTGGTGTTCGTATGATGGTTACTTACGTAAGCAAGGTAGCCAAAATGTTTGCTGTGTAAAGAGGCAACGTATCAAATATTTATACCGCGTACGAGGAAAGCGGAAAAATATAATCCGCTAAGCGACAACGCGGACGAAAGTGGGTGCTGAGTGATCGTGACGGAGGGTCATTTAACAGCATTGTGACGAACAATAAGAGGACAACAGCGAAAAATGTCGCTGGAGAAATCTTCGCACTGTGAAACCTAGTCAGCACCAAAAAAACACGAAGGGACCTCCATAATCAGGGAACTGTTGGAGGAGCTCGAATTCCAAAACCACCCATCAGTGATGTAAGAGGCTGACTGATCGCTACCCGCCTCAATCGTTGTTGGAGAAAAAATAGCATCAGATTCCCTCGAAAATCATACAGGACATTCATTTATCGTTTCGAGACTAAAGCGAGCCCCTGGATTTTCCTACACCGTATTAGGCGAGGCAGCGTGTTGTGTATGTGGTGTTTGCATGTTTTGATTCACCCCTCTGTGTACTGAATAACTTTGAAACATTTATGTTCAGATATATATTTTTTGGAATTTATTGGCATATATTACTAAATATAATATATGAAAGGAAAAAGAAAGAAAATGTTATGCAGTCTCCGAAGACCTGTAGGCTTACAATGTGAAAAGTGTTCTTTCGACCACTGACCTTTATTTACGACATATATCACGTCTCATCAACCGTTTGTTTTTGTAACATTATATTTTCACATCACAACGTGAAAGATCGCCGAAGCGAGCAAATCATTATCGTTGAACTGAAAGATATACGTACCTTGTGCTTGTACAGGGTGCGGCAGGGTTGATAGTAGGATATTAAAAACACAACATCAGGCAGTAACTGTAATTAATTATTACATCTCATGTCAATTGGAAACAGCTCGTGGTGTCGCAGTAGCGTTCTCGCTTCTCGAACATGGGGTCCCGGGTTCGATTCCCGGAAGGGTCAGGGATTTTCACCAGCCTCAGGATGACTAGGTGTTGATGTGCCATCTTCATCATCATAATTCATCCCCATTACGGTCGGAGGAAGGTAATGGCAAACCACCTCCACTAGGACCATATCTAGTACGGCGGTGCGGGTCTCCCGCATCCTTCCCCTACGCTCTGTCAAGGAGTATGGGACTTCATCATCGTGTCAATTAATAGTTAAAAGTGTGACATTTACTAATGTGTAAGTCATTGTGCATTGCGTGGATTACTTCTTGAATATGACTCCTGTCAAATGATGCGCCCTCTGCACACCACATTCATCTAGGCGTCTTTGGAAGCTTTCCATAACTCGGTGTAACATATTTCTTGGGACATGGCCGACGGCAGTTCTGATGCGATCCTTCAAATTAGGAATGGTGGCACAACGTGTTCGGAACACTTCTTGCTTTATCTAGCACCAAAGGAAAAAGTCTGCACATGAAAGGTGTGACGTCGGTGCCATTTGTTACGTTATGCCATTTGTTGCGTTATATATAAAAAAATTATATGTATATTTTATATCTATACTTTATTTTTATTTTATCAGCATGAATTTTTCTATTGTTAGAGCCTCATTCTTTCTCTCAGGGATACGATCTTTTCTTATCACTTTTACTTACGTGCATAAGTAAATACGAAACGGGTTCTTGAAGGGCCGCTGTTATTCATGTACCAACATTCGTTTTTGAACATGATGACTAAAATATAGTTGCCGTTAACTGAGTTGAATGTACAATTTTGTTAATTTCTGTTTATTGATTGAACAGCAAGGCTCGAGAGAATTTCGATTGTTGCCATGGAGCGGCCAAGATAAAAATTACCGAACTCATGTAATGTGTGTAATTTTTTTTTAAAAAAAGAGCTTTAACGTAAATTAATTATCTGTTGCAATTTAGAAAGGTTCTTACAACGAAATATCTCGCATTTACATTTACGATTAACACTTTGAAAAATAAAATAATACTTCGGTGCGTAATGGCCGACCAGAGGCTACATCGGAAGATGAGCTTCTCGCACCGCAAATTACTGAAACAATGTTTATTAAAATGATTAGCCACTGAGAGCATTTAAGGTGACAACTATTACAAAGACATTCATTTTGTGTTAATGATAATTAGTTTATTTTAGTATAATACAGAATAACTTACATAAACTATGTGTAGCCGCTCAATGGCTGCCTTCCGTATCTCGAAACAAAACAGTGTGTGTACCATAAAATAAGTCCTTCCGCCTCGGCCGTACAATCGCGACTCTTTCGATCCTTTTTTATTTTCATATACATTAAATAAAGATGCTACTCTTAAATTATCGCTGCATATCAGTTGTTTCAAGAACATTCACTGTATCTTTTACACTAATTATATTCATAAAATACGTTAACTACGGTTTACAACCGATAAAAATGTCAATATTTATGTGACATACCATCAAAAAGGTCAGGTGAGCGAGGCAGTCAGGAAAAGTCACCAAAACGGGCAATTAATCTACCGGGAAATGTCTGTCGCAAGATATCCATGCAAATTCAGGCCACCATTCCTGAGTTGAAGGATCCATCAGAACTTCCGTCGGAAATGTCCCAGGGAACACATCACACCGAGTTATGGAAAGCTTCCAACTCCGCCTAGATGAACGTGTTGTGCAGAGGTGGCATCATTTGACAGGTGTCATATTCAAAAACTAATCCATGCAATGGACAATGACTTACACACTCGTAAATGGCATCCCTTTAACTGCTAATCGACGTAAGAGGTAATAAATAAATTACAGTTAATGCCTGATGGTATGTTTTAATATCCTACTATGAACGCTGCCGCACTCTGAACAAGCATACTTAAATTCGGAAGTGGAGAAGGGGATATGTACAAGCTTGCACAAAATGCTTCATCACGCATGCTTGTCAGCTTGCAGTTACTCGTGTGGCGGCCGTTGGAGTGCCGCGGTTCCTCGTTCCACACTTGACGAATGACTGCGGGGAACGCTCCACCGGCCCGCTGCCGCACATCTGTTGCGGCCCGTCACATCTGCCGCCCACAAACGCGCGGTCTCCGCCGGAACTGCAGGCTACCTGGCGCACAGTGCACCCTGCACCGCACGGCAAGCGATTAGCCAGGCGCAGTTTGCCGTTATATCAGGGCGCACGATAAATAACGGAAAAAGTTGCTCCTCTCAGTTGTGTTAAAAGTAATCGGCTCTTGCTTATCGGAACCACGCTACTGATACAACAGGGATGTCGATGTAACTGGTGCAGCCCTCTGTCAGAAAAACATTATTGATTTTGAATAGTTCTTTGCCGAGCGTGTAGCCTACTCGTGCTAACTGAATAAAATAGGAAGAGAATACAATCAGTGACTACATTATGAAAAGGCGTTTGATTGTGTGAACAGTAGCAAATTATGGCAAATAATTGCAGTTTATTAAAGCAATTAAGACCTACTCTGCGGTTCCTAGTCTTTCTCGGACCATTACCCTGGAGTGAAATCAGATATTAGCTAGTACCCCAGCCCGCTCCTCCTCACGCGGTCCCCCTACCACCATCAACATTAGCTCTAACTAAATTTTAGAAAGAAATAACTTAATCTGAGCTATTTTATTTGTAAAACGACGAAAAATAAATAATACGACTATTTACTTTTTGTAGGTATTTTATTAACGTATTTTATTAACTCAGGAAGTAACGAGTCAGTGACGCAAAGGGTCATTTGTAACACAAATGTGACGCAGTTTTCATCACGTCTCGAATGCTACCTACAACTCCTACTCAGAAGAGAAAGCTAAGTATTCGCACTCAGGACAGACGATTGTTAGAAAACACGCTTACTCTGTTCCACTGCTCTACCGAGCAACACTTTCTTCAAAATCAACCAAGTTAAAATGTGTGCATTACGACTACTGTTTATAGTATATAATTAGTGGTAGTGATGGGGCACGAAACACTGGCAACCTAATTCTAATTTCTGTCAGCTCCGAAGAAAGGAATCCAGCAATCAGGATGATTATAAACAGTAGTCGTAATGCACACATTTTAACTTGGTTTATAGTAATAATAATAGTAACAACAATAGCAGTGTGTATGCCTTGCAGGAGTGTAGCTCACATTATGTAATTACTGTCGTGTCAGAGTGTAAGTTAGTTCACTTACTGTTCCGAAGTGAATAATGAAGTAATTTCTGTTCTACTAGAGAACGTGACTACAATTGGGAGAAAGCATTTTCGTTGGATGTTTGTGCATATATGATGTGTGTGTCTCACATTTAGCTCCATAGATGCGTGGAACTAACGATGTGTGTCGTTGGTGGCCAATATGAGGAAGATAGTGATCATACAATCGTTTCACAAGCTATGACTACTATAACCATCACCAACACATTGTGCCACGCGATAATTCTAGTATTTGGAGAAAGGGAATGTAATTGTTGGCCACGTAAGTAATCTACATCACGGTCTTAAGAATTACCCTAATATGATTCTTTAATAATTAAACTGCAGCTACTGGCAGAGGTCCAGAGGTCCATGACAGCGAATCTTTTTAAAAATTCTAATGGGTTACTGGGAGCTAATGCATGCCGGAAAAAAGAAAAATTAGTTCAAATTTTGGCCACCAGCAAATCTGGTGCTATTAACACATGAACGATGCACATGAACCTTTCCATATGTAATTAATTATTAATGAGACATAGGCAGAATAGGTCAAACAGGTGAGAAAGACATGAGTTGGTGCAATTATTAACTGCCATTTACACAGTTGGTTCAATGTGAACACTGGAGTCGTAGAAGAGATCAGTTCAACATTAATTCATTTAATTCATTAACATATGTACCAAGTTTTGCTGCAATACCATAACTATAGCCTGCAACAGAGCACCGTGAGAGGCCGCAATTGTATTATAACCACCAAGTATTAATGATCCTTTAAAAATATTAATTTCATGATCGAAACACAATTTAATCTTTTGTTCTTCCTTAGAAAATATCAATTTACATCTTAAGTGGTAATTACCCCCAGGTTGGGGACCAGTGAATTACAGGACATGTGTAGCAAACAGCAAGGATAAATTCGTCGTAAGTTAAGGAGTAAAACAGGGATGTCCAGTCCCACCAACGTTCTGCTTCAGATCTCAATCATCACATTTCGGAAACATTTAATATTCCCTAGCGTAATTTATGTATAGCCCAATGCCTGATGCCACATCTTATTACGATGAATGCCATCATACCGTAGATCATTATTTGTGTTGAGTTGCTTGTTCCATCCTTAATGTCCTGTTAACTCTACGACACATTCTTGATGATCTGCTTAATTTACTTGTGATCTCCATTCTCTCTCTGTATTTGTACTGTAAGGAAATGCAACTGTATATTTATTCTAAAATTTTACTGTTTATGACTGCTTTAATCTTCACATGCTGTTTACATCAGAAGCATATCGTCATGGTTTATATTACTGATAACATCAGACACCAGAATTACTGTAAGGAAAGATTTCTGACAATCTCAAGTTTGGAGATCAGGAATGTACGGAAGTAAATCACGGACTGAGAGGAAATCGGAGGAGAATCGAGGCGTTTGAGATGTGGCGCTGTGCAGGGTGTAACTAAATTTCCTTTATAGCCTTTCAGAACAGATTCCTTTCCCCTAAACAGGAAAACAGTTGGTTCAAATGACTCTGAGCACTATGGGACTTAACAGCTATGGTCATCAGTTTCCTAGAACTTAGAACTACTTAAACCTAACTAACCTAAGGACATCACACAACACCCAGTCATAACGAGGTATAGAAAATCCCTGACCCCGCCGGGAATCGAACCCGGGAACCCGGGCGCGGGAAGCGAAAACGGGAAAACAGTTCCGAGTGAATATGAACTCTGAAACGCTCACCTTAAGAGCTATGAGCACATGTTCATCTCCGATATTGTGAAACACATCTCTTCTACGGTAAGCTCTTTGGTTTCCATATTTTAGGAGGAGATAGTGTGGACCAAAATAATACAAAAATGTCCAGTAAACACGGGCTCTAAACTGCATAATTTAAATGCTATGAGCACTTGCTTATCTTTGCTACAGTGAAGCATCCTTCAGTGAACAAGTGCTAATAGCTGTTAAGGTATGCATCTTAGCGCCAAGTCTACTGAAAACTCTTGGTCCATACTGACTCCCAGATTTTGAAAGGAAAGAGCTTGCTTACGTTTGAAGTACTCGTAACTTCCCTGTTCCAGGAGGAGGTTGCAATGAGGGTAAGTACTAGGTGTTTGTGGTGGAGACACTGAGCAGTGCGTAATTCACAGAAATCATAAAGTGCTTTCTTCTGCCATTCGCACGACGCCAAGGAAATATATTCTAAGGCCTTGGCAATATTCTATACCCTTCTATTAACATACAAAATATTCTCTGATGTGTTCATTAACAGCAGACTGTTCCTCAACTACTGTCGAAAACCGATACGACGATTTCTCAACGTCCAATTTACGCAGCGAAAAGAAGCGCTCACGTCTTGCACAAGTGAATATATCTCAGTAAACAGTACTATCGTGGTATGGCTATAGATCCTGATTAATGTAATGGCTTTCATCTAAACCACTAAGCACTTTTCATTTGCTTCACCACTCTAACCAGTTGTGTAATATTTGGAACAATTTGAAAAATAAATATGCGACCATGCATCTCTGATTGAATATGGAAATGGCAAAACAGGAAGCTACAGGAAAAGTGCAAAAGTTCCTTAACACACGAAATATGGTTATTGTTTATGGGTAAATTAAAGAAACTTTTAGAGGAAAGCTAAGCACCTGTATGGTAATCAAGAATCAGTATTAAACAAAAAAAGAAAGACAAAATATTGGAAGAAATATAGTCGTCCTAGATAAAGGAAAGGAACTGGATGACAGTTTTATTGAGAGGGAGGGAAAGTGGATGAAAGTGGGTGACCCGATGGTGCGAGAATAACTTAGAGAACTCAGAAACGACTATGTCGGAACAACAGACCAAGGCACCTGGAGTAGATGACATTCTGTGAGAATTACTGAGATCCCCGTGTGAATCAACCATGACAAAAGAATTACAAGTAGTAAACAGGATTTATGGAAGAGGCTGAAGCTGAATGTAATTGAGCTAGTGACCTGCTGGCGCCAGTCTCCATCGATTGTCATCCTGATCCTGGTGAGTCGATTTTCGATGCCTGCTTGTCTTCTTCGCATCTTTGGCCGATGACTATTTAACTGCAGCGTGCACGCTCTGTAGGGGCTTTGCGTTCGTGTATCAGCTGTGCGAGCGACAGTGACGTGTCACAGTGGCGAGTGACCGAGTCGGTACGAAGAAGTAGAGTGGGCAGTTGCTGCGGCTTGTTTTGCCGTTTGAATGCAGATCGGCTACCGATGGTGATTCGGATTTCCTGGAGATTTGAAGGACATATTTCCGTGGCGTCTGTTACATGTCACTCAAAGTGATCGAGTTAGAGTCGTCGAAGTGTTTCTTGGTGGGTTCTGTTCACGTTAATTGAATACCCGGGTGCACTGAAAACTATCTTGGTTTTTTTCAGTTATTTGTCACTGTACTTGAACTGTGATGGTATTTAAGGGAGTGCTAGCTACGCGCAACAAAGGGTCATGAAGCCGCCGTGCTTAATGCGTAGCTAGAGGTCATGCCAAATACGTAGTACGTAAGTCTGTGCCTGACGTTCAAGAGCAAGCCGAAATAATTTTCGTATTTCCTATTTCCTGTTCCTTTGTTATTATTTTATTTCATTGTTCTAGAGAATTGGCTAATCAAATTTTAAGAGCCGTACTAACCTAGGTTAGTCCGCCTTGGGATGCCGGCTCGGTGGTCTAGCGGTTCTAGGCGCTCAGTCCGGAACCGCGCGACTGCTACGGTCGCAGGTTCGAATCCTGCCTCTGCCATGGATGTGGGTGATGTTCTTAGGTTAGTTAGGTTTAAGTAGTTCTAAGTTCTAGTGGACTGATGACCACAGATGTTAAGTCCCATAGTGCTCAGAGCCAGTTCGGCTTGGGTTCATTGGTGCCTTGTATAACTAAAGGTTTATTTATAAGCAGATGAGCAGATATGTTTATCTATCTGATGGGCCAGAATGTTGTCTGCTGCTGATGTGTTTATGTTTCAGATAATTGGCAGTGGTAGACGCGAGCAAACTTCGATCCGGGTATCACGGTAAAAGAGGGAATTTAAGGACCTGGATCAGTGTCTGTGGTTACGTTGTTAGTGTCCTGCAATTCCATCTTTCCGGTGGAGTGTTGTGGTTTTCTGGAAGCTTTATTGCAGCCTAAAGTTGAATATAGTTCCATTTTATCTTTTCGTCCGTGTATTTCCTGTATCTGGTAGCACCTTTCGGTCTGCTCGCGTCCATCACTAATTTTCAACGTGAAAGTTGTAACGGCTCCATGTTAAGACTATTTAATAACCTATTTTTATATTCTGTCCATGAAATGTATTTGAACCTCGTACCTGTGAGTAATTCTAAAGAGGAGCTTAGTCGAGTGCATTAATCTCATGATACTTTTAATTTGTTACAATTGCTTAAAATCAGTCCATGGAAGTTGCTTTAGAAATTGATATGGGTTATGTAAAAGCCCGTTCCTATGTAAGTCATGAAGCATTCTGTTATATCAGTTAAATTTTATTAATGGGGTTTCATGAATATTGTTTTAATTAGCGAAAATTACTTGAGTAAATTTTGAAAGATCTGGGTCTATCACATTTAAATGCATTAATGTTCCAATCTGATTACTGGTGCTAGTTCTGTCGGCCAGGTGCCTTTTATTATAATCGTGTTACTCTTGGTTTCATTAACAGCATGTGTTTGTAATACAGAAGTATTTGGCAATTACAAACTGGTTATGTGTTTAATTTCGATGTGTCGAAAGGAATGATGCATCAGTAAAAATAGTAATAACAAAGACGGCAAGAGAGAGAGAGAGAGAGAGAGGGAGAGAGAGTGAGTGAGAGAGAGAAAAGAGAGAGAGAGAGAGAGAGGTAACGTATGAGTTATAGTCTATCCTCTAAGTTATTCAATATGCAGAGAGCGAGTAGTAAAGCAATTCAAAGAGGTATTAAGAAAAGGATTTTTCCACACTTTATTTTCATTTGACACGATATGCAAAAGCTTAAAACGTGTCAAATGGGAATAAAATATTTACAGTTTAGTCGACGACGCTATCCAGCAGCAGAAGATATTGACTGTATGTTAGAGGTTCGCCATTTACGTAATTCACCAGTGCCTAAAGCTTCATTTCAAACTGTCTGCATTAATTCCCTAGATTGTTAGTGTACATTGTGCACTTCGGAACGTCCGATAGCCCATGAATTGTAGAATTTACAAACAAGAGAGGAAGCTATGCCAGAAGTCAACCTGCTGTTAGTTACTAAACGACTGCTATTAAATTAAAGAATTTCAGAAATTGAAATTCTAATGCCTTGATACTTCCGTGAATTTAGAGAGAAAGAGAGTCCACAAGCGTTTTAAGGTATGCCATATGATAAGTCCTGTACTGGGTGACTCACACAACAAATAAATAGAAGCGCCCAGTTAGCCAAAGGAAAATGAAACGTTATTAACACAATACTCAAGCAAGGTCAACAGAAAGCAATCCAGATCTCATGAGACCTCTATACCATGCACAGTAAGTACACAGTCAACACATGACAAGATTCCATGCTTCAAAGTACATTGTCTTTCCTAGTATGGTACCAGTGACAACACCAGCAACGTTCGTAAATGGACCTAGTCTGTGGCTGATGCACTCGTGAATGCTCAGTGGTTTGGGCATGGTACTGGATGCCGTGGTCTCGAACTTGCGGATATTGTGTGCTAATAAAATGCAACTGCCTGCATGACCATTGTTAATCCTGGGTAACTGTGAATATCTAATTCTGGATGTCAGCTGACTGGCGAGGGGTTGGATGGCGTCCTATAAAGCCATCCGGCAGATGGGTACCAGGAAATCGTGACAGAGTCTCGTGACTCCTAGAGGGGAACTCGTAATGACTGCGAACGTAGTGCCGCCAGGTACCTTAGAGGTTGCTGGAGGTGTGATGTCCCGTGGTTGTGTTGCTGGTGCCTTGAAATTGTGATAGAAGAAGATTGTGATAGAAGAAGAAACAGGAGTCGATTTAGAAGAGATAGGGGATCCAGTATTAGAATCGGAATTTAAAAGAGCTTTGGAGGACTTACGGTCAAATACGGCAGAAGGGATAGATAACATTCCATCAGAATTTCTAAAATTATTGGGGGAAGTGGCAACAAAACGACTATTCACGTTGGTGTGTATAATATATGAGCCTGGCGATATACCATCTGACTTTCGGAAAAGCATCATCCACACAATTCCGAAGACGGAAAAAGCTGCCAAGTGCGAGAACTATCGCACAATCAGCTTAACTGCTCATGCACCGAAGCTGCTTACAGGAATAATATACAGAAGAATGGAAAAGAAAATTGAGAATACGCTAGGTGACGATCAGTTTGGCTTTAGGAAAAGTAAAGGGACGAGAGAGGCAATTCTGACGCTACGGCTAATAATGGAAGCAAGGCTAAAGAAAAATCAAGACACTTTCATAGGATTTGTTGACCTGGAAAAAGCGTTCGACAATATAAAATGGTGCAAGCTGTTCGACATTCTGAAAAAGTAGGGGCAAGCAATAGGGAGAGACGGGTCATATACAATATGTACAACAACCAAGAGGGAATAACAAGAGTGGACGATCAAGAACGAAGTGCTCGTATTAAGAAGGGTGTAAGATAAGGCTGTAGCCTTTCGCCCCTACTCTTCAATCTGTACATCGAGGAAGCAATGATGGAAATAAAAGAAAGGTTCAGGAGTGGAATTAAAATACAGGGTGAAAGGATATCAATGATACGATTCGCTGATGACATTGCTATCCTGAGTGAAAGTGAAGAAGAATTAAATGATCTGCTGAACGGAATGAACAGTCTAATGAGTACACAGTATGGTTTGAGAGTAAATCGGAGTAAGACGAAGGTAATGAGAAGTAGTAGAAATGAGAACAGCGAGAAACTTATCATCAGGATTGATGGTCACGAAGTCAATGAAGTTAAGGAATTCTGCTACATAGGCAGTAAAATAAGCATTGACGGACGGAGCAATGAGGACATCAAAAGCAGACTCGCTATGACAAAAAAGGCATTTCTGGCCAATAGAAGACTACTAATATCAAATACCGGCCTTAATTTGAGGACGAAATTTCTGAGGATGTACGTCTGGAATACAGCATTGTATGGTAGTGAAACATGGACTGTGGGAAAACCGGAACAGAAGAGAATCGAAGGATTTGAGATGTGATGCGATAGACGAATGTTGAAAATTATGTGGGCTGATAAGGTAAGGAATGAGGAGGTTCTACGCAGAATCGGAGAGGAAAGGAATATGTGGAAAACACTGATAAGGAGAAGGGACAGCATGATAGGACATCTGCTAAGACATGAGGGAATGACTTCCATGCTACTAGAGGGAGTTGTAGAGGGCAAAGACTGTAGAGGAAGACAGAGATTGGAATACGTCAAGCAAATAATTGAGGACGTAGGTTGCAAGTGCTACTCTGAGATGAAGAGGTTAACACAGGAAAGGAATTCGTGGCGGGCCACATCAAACCAGACAGTAGACTGATGACCAAAAAAAAAAAAAAAAATTACAGATGTACAATTCATGCTCTCCCCTTCACAACGTTTCATCGGTAGCTCAGATAATGAACCTCTATTCACCGACAACAGCAATTTATTTTGGACCTGAAACTGATTCTCAATGCGTCGCTACACTCAACTCTAGACTTTTCTCGCTCGGGATCTTTTCATAGTTGCTCCTTTTATACCAAGTTCTGTGCTTGTAGACAAGTTGTACATGCCTCCTTGGTATACCAAAACATCAGACACCGTAATCCAGGGCGTGATTCAGCACACTTCTTCAAGCCAGCCCATTGTAACTCATTGTATCCGTACATGCGACTGGCATGTATACAACTTCAGATTCATGACTATTGACGCATGTCCGCCCAATAACTGTTCTTCACTGTCTACAGGGTGTGTGCGCCTGTGGGGGGGGGGGGGTTGAGGTGCCTGATGATGGTTTAAGGGACGTCTGGCCAAAGTGAAGGAAACAAATTGTAAATTCTGTGAGGGACTACTTGAAATGAAAGAGGGAATGACACATAATAGCATTTGCAAGCATTTTTTTACAGGAGCTGCATATTTTAGAATGAAGATGAGAGGTTGAAATTGTGTAAAAATTCTCTTGTTATTGACTACATTCATAAAGTGGAAATATTTAATCGAAAATTACGTTTCTCGACCTCACCAGGGGAGAGATAATTGAATTGAATTTGCCTGCAACAAGGATGACAGCTTAATGCTCGGAAGACGAAGTATGTAAGGGCAATGGATTTTTATAAAAACTGTCTTTACTTCTAGAAATATGCATAAGGACTGAGTGAAAAAGGAGCGTTGTTTGAGAACTTCGCAGAAGTTCACATCATTCAAAAGAAATAAGCAACAAATACAGCTGGTTTCCACTAAGTATCAGGCATAACTGAAAACTGTTTTGAACTGTCGGGGGACTGCTGCGGGACATGCGCAACATGCTATCTACCGTTTGCGGTCACAAATTGAAATCAAGGAACAGCATCTCAGGGGTCAAATTCAGAATGTGTTGCGCAGTGTATGCCTTCAATTCAGTTATGTTTTCGACCGGAGCACTGAGCACAGCATCACTTCCGTAGCCCCAGAGCCAGAAGTTACACGGGCTATGATCAGGTGATGTTGATATCCAGGCTGTAGGGAAATAATGAATGACAATTCTATTATTTCCAAAATGCCCCTGTAGCAGCTGCTTCGCTGACCGGGTGATGTACGGAGGAACACCATCTTTGATAAAAATGATCCTACAAACACATACACACAATTAAAGGGTAGGAATGACGCCAGTGGGCAGAAGACTCTAATAGCGCTTACCAGTGACGGTACCGATAAGGAAACCCTCAGGATCCATCTCCTCGAAAAATTATGGTCCTACGGTAAGTGATACCGTCAACCCGCACCACACAGGTGCATTTGCAGAATGAAACGTTAGATTTTGATGTGCGAGTGGATTTATAGTTGTCCACGTCCTGAAGTTATGAAAATAGATGTGTCCTTGAAGATCAAAAAGGGCTTCATCTGTCCACAGAATTTATCTTCACCATTCATTGCTCACATCAACGTGAGCAAGAAATTCTAGAGCAAACAATTGTCATACTGGCTGTTCAGCACAAAAGAACTCCTGATTATGGCTAATTTGGTCGGGTAGTAATGTAGGACGTTTCGTATAATTTTATGCATGGTGATCCAGGCATGCCCAACGTACGAACAATTCCCCGTGAACTGCATGTTTCTACATCGCCACTCGATCCCTCCTGCAATGCAACTGAAGTCGGAATGACTGTTTTCCTCCTTCTACCACACTGCACTTCAAAAGAAGTAGTCTTTTCGAATTTAATTAATATTGTCTCTGGATCCTTGCTAGACATCGGACCAACGCATCTTTTTGATACCCTTGAGTGTTCGGAATTTCTTCAGATCTACTGGCTCACACTCACCGGTCTTGTAAAACTGCTTTACCAGCAGTGCGCAGTCCTGCATTGAGACAGTCAAGCCAAGCGTCGCAGAGCCAAACTGAAGAACAGACACGTATTCCACGTCTTTTCTTTGCATATTCTGATCCTTACAGCAGTAAGTTTCGTTACATTTTTTATGTTTATATGATGTATCTCTCTTCTTCTATAGTAAAACGTTAAAATCTGACGTCATTCCGAGCAATGTTTCTTCTTCTGTCCGTGGCTGGAAACTGTAACTTTAACGATGCACTGACGTGACCAAAGTCACAGGATAGCGATGTGCACATATACAGATGACGGTAGCATCCATACACAAGGTATAAAAAGGCACTGAATTTATACTCAGGTGATTCATGTGAAAAGGTTTCCGACGTCTTTAGGCTGCACAACCGGAATTCACAAACTTTAACGTGGATTGATAGTTGGAGCTAGATGCATGGGACATTCCCTTTCGGAAATCGTTTGGGAATTCAATATTCCGACATTGACAGTGCCAAGAGCGTGTCGAGAGTACCAAATTATAGGCATTACCTATCACCGTGGACAACGCAGTGGCCATCGGTAGCAGCGTTTGCATAGAGTTGTCATAACTAATAAACCAACACTGCTTGAAATAAACCAGAAATCAATGTGTGACTTTTCCGTTAGGACAGTGATGAGAAATCTGGTGTTAATTGGCTGTGGCAGCCGCAGAAATGGCGTCGGTGCCTTTGCTAACAGCACGACATCGCCTGCAGAGGCTCTCCTGGGCTAGTGACCACGTGGGTTGGGCCCAAGACGACTGGAAAATCGTAGCCTGATCGGATGAGTCCCAATTTTAGTTACTAAGCGCTGATGTAGGGTTCGAGTATGGCACAGACATAATGAAGCCATGGACGCAAGCTGTCAACAAGGTACAGTGGAAGCTGATGGTGGCTCCATGATGGTGTGGGCAATTTTTAGATGGAATGCACGGGGTCCTATAGTCCAACTGAACCGGTAATTGACTGTTCTGCTACTTGAAGATTATTGGCACCGTCTATGGACTTCATATACTGGAACAACGATGGAATTGTTACTGAAGACAATGTGCCTTGTCACTGGACCACAATTATTCGCAGTTGTTTTGAAGAACTATTCTGGATAGTTCGAGAGGATGATCTGGCGACCCTGATCGCCAGACATAAGTACCATCGAACATTTGTGAGACATAGTCGAAAGGTCAGTTCGAGCGGAAAATCTTGCACCAGTCACACTTTCGCAATTATTATGGACGGCTATAGAGGCAGCAACACTCATTATTTCTCCATGAGCCCTCCAACGATTTTTTGAGTCCTTGCAACGTCAAGCTACTGCGTTATGCCAGGAGATCCGACATAGTATTAGGAGATAATCTCTTAGAACTGACGTATGATCTAGAGATAAAAATAATCTGAAGTACAAAATTAGAACAAAACCTAAAATAATTATTAAGACGAATATGAAAATATAAAAATATTTAAGTAACAATCATTTGCCATTGATATATCTCCACTTGACACCATGTCAATCTATTATTATATCCATAATTATAAAACACGTTCACAGTAACTACTGTTGATACATGCTTGTAAATTAGAATTTGAAAAGAAAGTTCAAAACATAAATAAAAAACATGAAATAGAGCGAATTCCATTAAAGTTTTGAGTGAATGACTTTCACGTGATGGTACTGCCTTTGTTTGTTTATGGCTATCTCGAAAGAGCTCCAGGTCTATCAGCAAGCTGTAAGTGAACCTGAAACTACACCTATTGTTGCTACAGTATTTACATTTCCCCACTGGTATGAGTGTGCCTCACGATTCTCAAACCTACACACACCCAAGTGGGTGACTTTAACATCCTTTATTGGGTTTGACGTTCCTTAATTTATTTTTCTTTTTTACACAGTTCCTCTCAAATGTATTTTATACGTGATTATCATTCTCTGTTATATAAGTAAAACTTTTTTATGGTCTTCTACTTTGATTTTCGGATCTATAAAGACTACTTTGATATTCAGATCGTCCGCTTGATCTTAAATGTTTCGACTTGCTATCAGAATAATTGTAGTGCATAAAATTTGGTTAACTACGATTGGTTGCAAATCGCAACTAATTGGATGCATCCCTTACTTATATATAAATGTGGGCCACTGAAAAAAAATATCATATGAATCGTCTCCTCCACATTAGCGTGTTATTACATCCCGCACGATATAGATGTTTGTGGTATGGACGATGGTCTGTGTTTTAATGCTGTAGAATATGCTGTGCACTGTACTTGCAGTGCTTCTAATGGCATAGGCAGTAATTTTACTAACCTCCAGATTCGAAAGTGACTTTTATTAGACGTACAGTTTCCTGTAAACTCTTAGAATGGATCATATTTTTCACCCCACAACCTAAACAACACTGTTCTGTAACGTATCAATATATCAAACGGAATCACCTGCGATTTACCCTCGACAAGTGTAGTTGGAAAGCCTCTTCTGAGTGCGTGTCCTTCGCAGTATTGATCTGCAACTCTTCAACTGAAGGCGGTGCGCCCAAGACCTTGCCAATGAAGCGCACAGTAGCGATGAAGATAGAGTATCATGGTATGACCATGTAAGATGCAGGATAAAGATTAAATTTTGTGGAACTAATGAAATAAGTGTTAATTTTTATTGTTTTTGTGGCGAAGAGTAGCGAATGTTGTAACGTGTAAGCCAAGCAATTCTGTGTAATCTGTCGGATGAGACTGGCGAAGACAGCGTAGAGGCCGTTTCGAATATTTTAAATAAAATGTCTTAGATATCAAAATGGGAGAAAAGTAAGTAAACTAAGAAGTAAATTAGACAGAGACAGTAAAGACATGTAAATAATTTCTATGACAAAGGATACAGTTTGCTATAACAACAGAAGATAATTCTCAGTCTGCTGACTTTGTTGGGCAATTTAATACCGACGGGCAGCTGGCTCATCCTGTGCCAGTGGTGAGTCAGGATGTGTCATGGAGGGTCGGGGGTCAGGACACCTCTCTCCAAACCATTTCCAGCTATTGAGACTAGTAGTCGCCAATTCTCAACCGGTAACAGCAATTGGCATCTCGCGGCTTGATGCGAGGAAAATTCTCTAATGGCACTGCGATCGAACACGTTTTCTATACATAGCAGTTTGGCTAACCTCTGAGTTACGGAAGCAGACTTATACCAGTTGCTAAGTGATGTTCGGGACTAGTCATGGGAGGTAAGTAGAAGAGCCAAGAGCAGGTCTTCTTCATAGTAAGCATGGTGCACATGGGACTCCAGACGTGGTTTGTAGGTGACAGTTTGGGTTGCGAGTGTGAGTGCTTTTGCGTCTTAGACGAATTTTTCTGGCTTATAGAAGGATGTTCGTTTTGTAAGACAGTGAACTTGTCATCATTCCAGAGTGAGTGTGGATGTGCTATTGTGTACACTTTCGAAAACCGGCTCCTAATTTATACACTGTAAGTAACATACGCTGCAAGAATAGTGGCTACACACTGCAAACTAACTCATGACAACAGTACGTGGCTTACAGTATGAAAAGGAAGTCAGTGAAAACCATGAGCGTTGGGCGTTACTGCCTCGTTTATTACGTATTGCTTTCTGTATTTATAGCGGACTGTCCAAATGACCAAATGAAATAATACAGCTGTTGAATGGACGTCGAGTGGAACAACACTACGGATCGGCTCTCGAATATCCCAATTGCCTCAAAACTCAACCTAATGCCTCTTTCCAGTTCGTACGTTAAATCGACGTCAGGGGTAAGGAGTACATGAACATGCAGTAAACAGTACTTGCTGTTGCTGAGAGTGCTGCGTCATCGAGATAACCATGAAGTGAGTAATATTAATCTCATCGGGAAGAAACAGACCAGTGCCCAGTGAGCGAACACTAAGTGCTTCATGTAAGGGGAGTCTTCTGCGGCCACTGTCAGTGTCAAACTCCTTCAGATTATGTGATTACACTGTCGATATGTAAAATTTTCCACTATTTACGTACTGGCAATAAACTACTATATTACTTTACTGTATAGCTTTATTCAGCTAATATATAGTAATGGACTCAATAAACCGTGATTTTCCGTTCAAAACTTTTTCTTAAGTTTTTACTTTATTTACTAGCTATTCATCAAGAACATTAACACATTTAATCACACTATGTAAGTGTGGAAGTAGTTGCCAGGGAGTAACTAATGAAATCAAAATGAAATTGCTTTTAACAAATGGGAATTTTATTTCTAAAAGCTTTTCGTTTTAAGAAACTGATTTAAAATTATAAGCAGGAAGCACCCTCTAAATATTAAGTTAGAATTTATTCAGAGGCAGAAAGAAACCAATTTTTGAGTGTATGAGCTCTCGGGCCGAGAACCTTGCCGCTCCCTTTTGACACGGCCGTAGTCACGACCGCTCGCTACAACCTCTGAAAGACTACACAGGTGCAAATCTGCAACACACCAGATTAAGTTAAATGTTTTAACAATTCACACAAGCACACGAACTATGCACCTCGTAGGAGGGATGGAAATGGTACAAAACACTAAAACTAAAAGATTAACTGGCCACCGAAGGTGCAACTCGACTTTAACTTCTAAGAAAAGTCTTACGATGGAAATGACCATTTAAATAAAAGCCCATGAAATTCAATGTTATATAAAATTATACAAGGTTGGCCAAACATGCTCTACTGTACACATATACCGCATCTCAAGATGATAGGCAAGACAAAAACATATTTCAGGAATTAGGCCGTTACACTTCAAGCTATAAATTCGTTAACATACCGAATCCGACAAACATGACAGAGGCAGCTATTAACGTACGTCAGATTGATAAAGGGATTACCGTACAACCCGAACCACTGGTTGCTATAACCCGGCCCTACTCCACAAGGGAAAAACGGACCACCCAATTCATAAAGAACCACCTTCCCGCGGGTGGGCAAACGGAGAAGAATGGTGGGACGATCCCAAAACAAATCGGCTGGTGACCTCACCAAGAAAACAAGTAGAATTTAACAGGTAAATGAAGGAACATATCACCAATCACTTAACTTCTAATAAAGTGCAATTTCTGACGTAGACCTGGCGCAGCACCCCCAAAACGCTCTTCCGAGCCGTCCGCTGCCAGCCGCTTCAACGGACGCAGGAAGGCGCGCCGATCTCCCGTGTCACGGCGTCGCAGCTCGCACCGGCTAGACCGATGTCGTGGGTTGACTCCTACTGCTCTCTTGTCGGCCACGAAGCCACTACCCCTCGCTATACGGCGCGGCCCACTGGACTCACGTGGCGACCTCACATGCGCCGCTCTCTTGTGTCTCAGTGTGCGACCGACCAACCGATCGATCCAACCGCCAACCGCCAATGACCGCTGCCTGAGCAACTGGAGCAGACTGGCGGCCTAATGCACAGACTCAGATGCAGGAACTAAGCCCCGGACCGGGCGACCACTCGTTGAGTTCTCTCACAGCGCCAAAAATTCAAACGAGAGAAATACTAGCAAGCTGGGGATGAGAGACTGACCCCAGACTGACTCCAGGCTCACCCAGACTGACACCAGACTGACCAACTGACCAGCTCATAGCGCCCTTAAATGCACGTGATCAGGCTACATTTCTCCTTTCTCACCAGAGGGAGACACCATAGCTACGATAGCCACAGCGGCGCCACCAGCAGAAACGGAGGGCAACTGCTTCACACAACGCGCTGCGGCGCGCTCTTCAAAACAGTAATTTTTTCCACGGCTCCCTTAATATCTCAAGGATTAAAATGTCTTTAAAACAGTTTCACCTAAATCAAACTCATTTCATTGCTTTGGAGGGCTCAGTAACTAAAAGGAATATTATTGTAACTATTTTCAAACATGTGACTACTTGTTTACTTTCTGCTTACTTAAATAGTTAGACTCTACCTGTTTGTAGGCATGTATATGGTTCCAGACTTTTCCAAGTCTAATGATTGCCTTTCAAGACTGTCACTTCATTAATGAATTGAGAGGTTTGGATTTCATCTTGACAGGACTGTTCTTACAATACCGAGCGGTGATTGGCTTTGACCGCGAAATAATTATTTGTTCGGCGATTTCTATTTATGAAGGAAACCTGTTGTGAATGCAAGACTTTCACCTTTACAAGAAGTGAAAATCCAGCTGTGGAATCGGACAGAGCCGAGGAAGAGACTTGAAACTCTGTCCAACCCACCGACGTACAGCTTATGGACAGAGAATGATCGAAACGTCGGCAGCTCCGGGTCAGCCAAACTTGCGTGTGTAGACACCTGGAATTGTTGTTGTTGTTGTGGTCTTCAGTCCTGGGACTGGTTTGATGCAGCTCTCCATGCTACTCTATCCTGTGCAAGCTTCTTCATCTACGAGTACCTACTGCAGCCTACATCCTTCTGAATCTGCTTAGTGTATTCATCTCTTGGTCTCTACGATTTTTACCCTCCATGCCGCCCTCCAATACTAAATTGGTGATCCCTCGATGCCTCAGAACATGTCCTACCAACCGATCCCTTCTTCTCGTCAAGTTGTGCCACAAGCTCCTCTTCTCCCCAATCCTGTTCAATACCTCCTCTTTTGTTATGTGATCTACCCATCTAATCTTTAGCATTCTTCTGTAGCACCACATTTTGAAAGCTTCTATTCTCTTGTCCAAACTATTTATCGTCCACGTTTCCCTTCCATACATGGTTACACTCCATACAAATACTTTCAGAAACGACTTCCTGACACTTAAATCTATACTCGATGTTAACAAATTTCTCTTCTTCAGAAACGATTTCCTTGCCATTGCCAGTCTACATTTTATATCCTCTCTACTTCGACCATCATCAGTTATTTTGCTCCCCAAATAGCAAAACTCCTTTACTACTTTAAGTGTCTCTTTTCCTAATCTAATTCCCTCAGCATCACCCAACTTAATTCGACTACATTCCATTATCCTCGTTTTGCTTTTGTTAATGTTCATCTTATACCCTCTTTTCAAGACACTGCCCATTCGGTTCAACTGCTCTAGCAGGTCCTTTGCTGTCTCTGACAGAATAACAATGTCATCGGCGAACCCCAAAGTTTTTATTTCTTCTCCATGGGTTTTAATTCCTACACCGAATTTTTCTTTTGTTTCCTTTACTGCTTGCTCAATATACAGATTGAATAACATTGGGGATAGGCTACAACCCTGTCTCACTCCCTTCCAACCACTGCATCCCTTTCGTGCCCCTCGGATCTTATAACAGCCATCTGGTTTCTGTACAAATTGTAAATAGCCTTTCGCTCCCTGTATTTTACCTCTGCCACGTTCAGAATTTGAAAGAGAACTGGAACTAGATCAGACATAACCGCTTTTTTCGAGCTCACATCGATTAGAGAATCGGTAGTATTCGTATCATTCCCCATCTAGATCTCAACATGGACTACAACTAAATAAGTGATCTAAGAGGAAAGGGTGACGGAATCTTCGCTGAATAATTGTAAAGTTAATCATCTTTGAGGTCCTTTGAATTCTGAAAGAGCAACCGGTGATGGCTGTTACTACAGTGGTAATTTATAGTTGACAGTACCACGACGAGGAACCTTTGAATACTTTCGAAATACTTGATGAGAGTCACATTTTACTTCTTCTAGGAAGGTCCTTTTGTGGTCTTGGAGAATTCCTCGATGCAAGCTCTACTCCTATTTACAGGAATACCGTAAAGCCTCAGAGAAAGATGTCTGATGAGAAAGTATGTATTGGTTTTATGAGCGGATGTAGCCTGTTTGTTATGCTTGCTTCAGCACTGCAGCTGAAGGAACGTATTACTACTCTTCTTCTCGTGTGTCGGCCTGAATCCCACAGACACCGATGTTATACTTGTATCACCACTGTAGCTGAACCAACGAACTATTCGTCTTCTTCTCGTTTTTAGGCCTGGATACTGCAGACACATATATATGGACGTCTTCCGACTATGCATCAACATCTCCCGGGCCGAATTCCTCTCCTGGGTAAACCTTTCCATATCAGAATAACAACCTACGTCCTCAATTATTTGTTAGATGTATTCTGGTCTCTGTCTGCCTCTACAGGTTTTATCCTCTACAGCTTCCTCTAGTACCATGAAAGTTATTCTCTAGAGTATTAACAGATGTCATATCATCTTGTCACTTCTTCTTGTTATTTTTTCCAATATATTCCTGTCCTCGCCGATTCTCCGAAAAACTTCATTATATCTTACCTTACACTCCAGCTAATATTAAATACTCTTCTGTAGCACCACATCTAAAATGCTTTGATTCTTATCAGTTCCGGTTTTCTCAGAGTCGGTGTTTCACTGCCACATAGCGTTGTGCTCTAAACGTCTGCTCACAGAAATTTCTTCCTGATATTAAGGCCTATCCTGGATACTAGTACACTTCACTTGGCCAGGAATTCCCTCTTTGTCTGTACTAGTCTGACCTTTATGTCCTCCTTGTTCCGTCCATCATGGGTTATTTTGATGTGTAGGTAACGGAATGCGTCTATAGCGTCTTTAATGAGTGAAACTGCGTATTTCGGAGTTGAATTCTCAGCAGTCTGCTTCGTCTATAAACCTCCCTTTACTGGATCCATGGTTCAGACGCAAGTGTGTCCAATGCGCTTATGCCTGCATTTGGAAGTAATTAGCTTAGAGTAGGTACACCAAATAGCTGCTTATAATGAGTAATATTTATTTACAAATACAACAAATAGTTTCAGCTTTATCGCCATTTTCAAGTACGTTTAGAGTGATGTGACGTCCATTTTGCGTCGTTAGTGGACTGTTTTGTAACTGTCACTGCTTTAATAAGATCGTAAATGTTGTTGTCTAGATGTTAAAATTAAATGTTAATTACGACGTGACAGCAGTGTGACAGTTCCACTATTACGACGCTATATGTTTACAAAGATTGTCAACAACATTTACGATCTTATTAAAGCAGTGACAGTTACAAAACAATCCACTAACTACCCATTATGAACGTCACATCAATCTAGACGTACTTGAAAACGGCGTAAAGCTGAAACAGTCTGTCGTAATTGTAAATAAAGATTACTCATTATGAGCAACTATTTGGTGTATCTACTGTAACAATCATGTTATCAGACATATATTACGCTGCAGACCCTAAAAAAGAAAAAAACAAGTAAGTAGCATTTTTGCAAACCCACACAAAGTAGGAACAGGTTTCGCCACCTACGCCGTGCATATATCGGAATATGACGCTGATGTCTCTCTTGATAATACATCCAGAATTGATGTATACATTATTCCTGACTGATAATCTCAGCTACAGTTTCCTTTTGCTGGAAAATAAAAATTTATTACAACTGAAGCGCGTGTTATCAGTAATGAGTAATATTACCCAGGTTTTGTTCTCATGCACATACGGCATTTCGATGTTGGCTTTTAGTGAGTAGATCGAGTTACTACTCATGTGAGAAAAAGGGGTGTCCAATAGCACGTGTCAGAATTTTACTATGGCTTGATAGTTGCCTACTTGCAATGCAGTTTGATGTTCCGCGATATTACTGCTCGCGTTAGTCGGCAATCCACGTCTATAATGAAGAATCGACTGACTCATAAATGTTATGCTAACCGCCATGTAGGAAACCAATGTCTAAATGTAACTGATTTCCTAGACGATAAACACATAGCTTGCTGTGCTATGTAGGATCATACATCCCTTTATGTACTGTGTCAGGAAGTGGGCTGGTTTCAGCGAGACAGGACTCACTGTTTGGCTTTCCTTGATGCGGCAGTGCAGGGAGGGATACCCAGCAAAGATATGGCACCAAGTCGTCTTATAAGACGAGTCTCATGTCTGTTTACGATGTGACGATGGCCATATACGTGCTTGGAGGCTCTGGGAGAAAAAGCATTGCCTTTGTCTTTCTCGTCTAGGCCCACAAGCTGGCGTGATGGTGTTTTTTGTGTAATCGACACGACCACTTTTGTTTTGCAAAACCGTACGTTTCAATATCAGCTGTTACATTTTGGACGTGTGAATGCCACTGCCGATGCCCAATCTTTGATGAGTCTGTGACGTTATCTTTCAACAAGATAACGCAAGACCGCAAATTGTTCGTGATGCCTGGCCTGCCTATCATATTATCTAGACTTCTCACCCATTGGATGACCATGGTCTCCAGAGACTGGCATCTTATAAATCGCCAGTAACCACCACTGATTGAGAAGAAGGAGCAGCTGTCACCTAAGCTCAGTTCGACTTCATGTCCATCCAGATTTGAACTATAATTGCTGCCAGAGTTAGCAGGTCAGTCTATCGTATTTCGCACCCTGTGTTACCTCAAAATCATCTACAAATTTCATCAGTGTAAGGCCACAATAAGTTGTTTCAGTTGTAATGGCCAGTAGTGTCGACGAATTACATGTCGCTGTTTTCAGTACTTACGTTCTTCTTAGAAGAACTATTGCTGGGATTTGTCTGAAACGGCCAGCTCGACTCTCATATAAAAAGAAATATACTGACACACATACATCAGCCGATGGTAACTAAACTGGACACTCCGACCAAGTTATTGACTTCGCATTCATATTCACTAACAGCTGCACAAACGTACATAAGGTACTTCTTTCCCTGAAGTATATTATTCCAGAAGCAATTTAAAGATAGCTTCAAAAGCCCCAGTTCCAACAGAAGGTTGCGGAAGTTTTCCCACAGCGGAAGGGAAACGCTAGAATTGTTAACTTGTGCAAAAATATTCTGATTTCTTCACCGATCTACGTCACTCCCAGCTATATGGCTGGATGGAACCGAGGGTAGCAATGTCAAACAGCCCGATCTATGATTCGGGGAAGAGAAGTATATTCACAGTAATCGAATATTGCTACAGACTGAGCAAATATTCAGCGTCACATTATAACACAAGTTAGTAGGTATATGAAGATAGTTCGTGCGCTCCTAGTTTTGAGAGGCAGACTTGCCCAAATCATTCACTATTCCATGTCGTATTGTCTTGGTTGTAAAGCAAATTCCGATGACACGTATTCTGTCTCCTCTAAACCCCTCTGCTGCACCTCCAGATCGCTCCATTGCCCGGTTTACATTTGACGGTATCTGAAACAGCTCTCCTAGCGAAAGCAATGAATATACAACATAGCATTATACAGCCAACTGATTGCAAAAACTGTATAAAATATTGCCCAGAAAATTTTGTATGTCAAGAAACACGTTAGTCATTATAACAATTGTTATGATGTACAATGGTTACATAGGTAAAAAGTATTGCAAAGAAGTAATGGTCAGAATTTAGAGCAGTTATGCTCAGGTTAAAAATAAACTAACATGTTCCAGCCCTTGCCATTTGTGTCTAGATAGGAACAACGCAAACTGATCGTCCCAGTGGCTCACATTGGTGCCACGAAAACAATACAAGTCGCGCCGTCCATCGGGAGCGGACAGTGGCATGTACCCACTTGAAACATTATAACAGAAGTAATTGAAAAAAGTCATTTCATTTTAAAAACAAAATGTAAAGGAAGATAGTTTAATGTATTTTTTTTTAAATACGCAGCCAAGCAGATTAAGTACAACTAAGGGCCATCTATTTGGCTTTACAGAAATTACTATTACGTAAAGGACAAAATAATATAGACAGGCTTTACACAAAGCTATACAATTCAAAAAAAAATCGTACACACGTAACTTCAGTAGCACATATCAATCATATTGGAAGAAAATGATATTTCAGAACCAGAGGCAGAAAAATATATTAAAAATAGATAAACCAAAATTCCACGAGCAGTGGACTGAAACCATTGGAAAAAAAAATTGTTGCGTAGTTGTAACTGTTCATTGAGGATGAGGCAATCGTTCTTAGGAATTTGCCTGAAAATCTCCAGATCTTCGAGTGTATTTAGTCTACGACCTGTTTCTTCTCTATGTAAAATGGAAATTTCTTCAACGTATTCCGGTTTTGCGCCCGGAAATCAGAAGATGATCAGCAAAAGTGGAATTGCCTAAATTAGTGTCTCTTTTTCCAAAAAATATTCCTTTACCTGACACTAATGGACCTTTAGTTTGACCTACAGTAAACAGGACACGTATCACAAGTGATGTTTTACACTCCTGAATTGTGTATAGATATAACTGTGGACTTGGGATTGTGAACGAGAGTATTTTATAAATTATTCTTCGTGGATAAGGTAACTTTGAATTCATAAAAATTAATAATCAGAAGACAACGAATTTTAAGAGAAATTCGGCCTAAAAATGGAGCTGGGAAAACATTTTTGTACACGTTACTGTTAGAAACAGCACTGCTGCATAAAGCGGTCGCTTTAGTGTCAGTTTTAACTTTGAAGATCTTGTCAGCTATTATGGTACCATAGCCGTTGTTAACTGTAGTAGTATTTATTATATTCATCTCTTCATTAAGCTGGTTAGAAGACAAATGTACAGTAACTGCACGATTAATAGCTGAATGGAAAAGTGCTTTCTTATGGGAATGAGGGTGCACTGAACTAGTGGGCACAATTTTATCTGATATAAATGACACAGGAAACATAATTTAAATCAGGGTTCATCATATAAACATTACAAATTTCTGTAAAGCAAAAGAAAATTTACTAATCAGTTACGGCAAGCGTTTATACCGACATTGATTGCAAGGCTTCATTAATTTACTCGAACACAGAAAATTGACAGGTAGATACAGTCATAGTGCGTATGAATTCTCGGTAGCAGCTGAGATTAAGTTTCTTATCACTAAATTTGATTTGAGATCGTTATTATTTTGTGTTAATTTGATTCTGTCGTCCATACATTGGCTTTGATCGTATGCAGTGTTTGGAGCTGAAAACATTCAGATCATTCTTCAGGAGGTATTGCTGGTTGTGTCCAGGTCGGGGTCACTAGGTACCCTCACAGTTCACAGTTTGTCACAGAGTTATATCTTTCGCGAATATTCTCACCTCGAGAAACGCAGATAGGCACGTATTCGGGCTTTGCAGTGTTGGCCCATCTGAATTCACCTAATTGGCCAATGAGACAAAGCAGTAACAACACCAACAGTATATAAAATAGCACACATATTGCAATTTTAATTTTGATGCAAAGGCTGTTGGTGAAACGTAATGATACAGCTTCACATTTATGCAATGAAGATTCCTTCTTTGTCTAGAATAGTCAGGTGTGTTAACGTTACTAAACTTTGTGTCCTTCTTGCTTTTCTTTCTTGGTTCTGCTAATTCTTGTAGTATTTCTTTATGTCCCTAACCTCAATAAATTTACAAATATTCACCTCTGCTTTGCAGGCTATTTGAAAATGAGATTTCTAATGTTATAATATTATGAAAAATATTGAGCCATGCCAGCTTTCATCCTATCGAATCTCATACAGTGACCGTACTCTTTCGGCACTCCTGTTGTGTTCGCGAGGTGGGGCTCGCACTGGGACAGGTGAATGACCGAGCGAACGTGCTGAGTGAGGGGTATTAGTAACAGTGTGTGGTTGGTAGTCGACACGAGAGGTAACCTTGGCGGCGAATATTGTCACGATGACAACGTCTATTCGGGTCGGCGCTGGCTGTGTTGGGGGCGTTTTGGGATGGACTGCGTGGCGAAGAACTTTGGTGGTCGTTAGCCGATACAAGTTTTTGGGAGTTTTGACCTGTGACCTATCTTTACGTTGCTGTTGGACACGGACTTACACTAACATAATAAGGAGGTGTCATTATATTTACCTCATTCGTTGGAGACATATTTTTTGCAAGTGTGACGAACCTGAGACAGTTTACGGGTTGATTCTCAATCACGAAACTCTGTGTACAATTTATCTTGTGGTTCGCTGCTACGAAACTTATTGTGCCATTGTCACTGTAGAAACTCGTATTGGCACCTGATGGCTTTGAAAGTGTGGTTTACCATTTAAACCTTGAGGATAACTGTGTATTATTTCTTAATATTAATGTTTAGTCTGTTTCAGGAAGCACTGTGTATGACCGAACGGATCGATGCAACAATGTACGGTCATTCCGCCAGATCTTTTTACGTAGTTTTGAATGTTTGGGTCCAGAAGGGTCGTGTAACTACTGTAAGGCTATCTTATGGTAATCTTATGGTAGTGTGATTTGAATGGCTTGTGTAAAATCCTGGGGATTGAGTGTGATTTAATTAATGCTAGAAGGCAATGACAATTTGTTTAACGTGTTTTAGTACTGATTTGATGTTGCTTTGGGTTTATTAGTGTAGGATTATTTATTTAAGGAGTTTAAGTTGTAGCACGTTCATTATCTATCCTATGCCAACCTCTTCATCTCAGAGTATCACTTGAACCTACGTCGTCAAATGTTTTCTGGATGTCTTTCTCTACATTTTTACCCTGTACAACTCTCTCTAGAACCAAGGAAGTCATTCCCTGATGTCTAATAGATGTCCTAACATCCCATCCTTTCTCCTTGGCCAGACAGTGTGGCCGAGCGGTTCTAGGCGCAGTCTGAAACCGCGCGACCGCTACGGTCGAAGGTTCAAATCCTGCCTCGGGAATGGATGTGTGCGATGTCCTTAGGTTAGATCGGTTTAGGTAGTTCTAAGTTCTAGGGGACTGATGACCTCAGATGTTACGCCCCATAGTGCTCAGAGTCTTTTTAACCATTTGAACCTTCTCCTTGTAAGTGTTTTACACACATTCCTTTTCTCTTCTTACGTAGTAGACTCTAACGTTCCGTTTATGCTACACGTACGCCCAGTAACATTTGTCTGTTTTGAATTTAATACTGTCTGAGGGAGTGTATGTGAGACAAAGTCGGCGTGAGACTTGTACACCTCGCGCTATTGGTCTGGCCGTCAGTTGGTGGCCGAGCAGGACAATTGGCCGTTGTCCACGCTGCCTGTTGTGTCCGACGTTCGTGTCCATAACCGTTTGGCGCTTGCAGTTCAGATATATTTATAAGATAAGTGTCATCTACTAGTCCCAGATTCACAACTTCAAAAGTAATTTCTGTAAATGTAGCTATTGCCTGTCCTTTTCAGGCGTTAGCTGAGTTGTGTTTCAGATGAAAGACTTGCATGTTTAAAGTTGCTTATTCTGTTTATTCAGTTACGAAAGCATTTGAAAAGTGTGGCATTTATTGTCTGTAAGTCAATTTTGTCACTCTTTAGTTTGTCTTCAGTCTATCCCTCAAGATAATTAACACTGAAAGCATTGTATTGTAATCGTATTACTATAATCCCATGAAATTTGAGTTAACAAAAATTGGCTTCTGCTGTTAGATCTGTAATGATTGATGCCTATCATTTTACTTTTAATCATGGTACAATATTCCAACGAACGTGGTATAAGCCGATGTGTAACTAGTAATCACTATAATGACAAACTGTTCAGAGAATTCTTATTTAATCCTAGTTTGTTGCTTTTATTAATTGCACCTATATCAGAATTAGTGTCTCAAGAACAAACTTGTGCCCCTTTAGATATCTGGTAACCCTTCGTTTGGCAATTTTATTTATTATGATTGTTATTTGAATTAATTGTTTACTTGAATATAACTTTAAGTGCAATAAAAGGTGAATGAAGTTCTCCCGCGCCCACAAGGTCCAGCCCTCCCAGTTAGTTCCTTATGGCCGTTTTATGAGGCGACGATGCATCCCTTCATGTAATATGTATTTAATTATTTATTTGAGTAGATCAGAGTACTTCTTCGTCCTCTTTCACGTCGTACCAGGGTGTTTCACATGTAATATTTTTCATATTAGTATTATTTATGAAATAATATAAATTTCTAGGTTAAAGTAGTAAGAAAATTTTAGTAATACACTGAAAATTGATTTGAATCAAGATTACAGCACAGATTAAGAGCAGTGACACTAGTGATAATACAACGACAGGTACTATTACCACTACTAAAAAAAGTTACGTCACTTTTGGACCTTGGAGGCGCTAGTTCTCGTTCAAGCAGCACCTCAGTTCGCATTACGAGGCTGAATGAACTTCAGTCAAGTCTATATAAGAAGATAGTAACTGTCCTCGCAAGAACAGACACCTTGATGACCGTGCAGCTTCTCTAGAATAAACGATAAGTAATTGAATCCCTCAGCTGCCAAGAGGTGTTTGTTGATATACATCGAGAGGGACAGCTGTAAATGTGTACACCGACCGGAACCCGAACCCGGGATCTCCTGCTTACATGACAGGCGCTCTATCCATCTGAGCCACCGAGGACACAGATGAACAGCGCCACTGGAGGGACTTACCCCTTGCACGCTCCGCGCGAGACCCACACTCCCAACTGTCAACAATCTACATATGTAATGTTCCTAATAGACATTTGTCCATCCACTCATCACTTGCACCAACTAACGTGACGATTCCCGTAAGAGTTAGGGCAACCTGTGCGCATTCGCACAAAGGTCAATGGCCGAGTAGCCTCTAACTATACTCCTGGAAATTGAAATAAGAACACCGTGAATTCATTGTCCCAGGAAGGGGAAACTTTTTTGACACATTCCTGGGGTCAGATACATCACATGATCACTCTGACAGAACCACAGGCACATAGACACAGGCAACAGAGCATGCACAATGTCGGCACTAGTACAGTGTATATCCACCTTTCGCAGCAATGCAGGCTGCTATTCTCCCATGGAGACGATCGTAGAGATGCTGGATGTAGTCCTGTGGAACGGCTTGCCATGCCATTTCCACCTGGCGCCTCAGTTGGACCAGCGTTCGTGCTGGACGTGCAGACCGCGTGAGACGACCCTTCATCCAGTCCCAAACATGCTCAATGGGGGACAGATCAGGAGATCTTGCTGGCCAGGGTAGTTGACTTACACCTTCTAGAGCACGTTGGGTGGCACGGGATACATGCGGACGTGCATTGTCCTGTTGGAACAGCAAGTTTCCTTGCCGGTCTAGGAATGGTAGAACGATGGGTTCGATGACGGTTTGGATGTACCGTGCACTATTCAGTGTCCCCTCGACGATCACCAGTGGTGTACGGCCAGTGTAGGAGATCGCTCCCCACACCATGATGCCTGGTGTTGGTCCTGTGTGCCTCGGTCGTATGCAGTCCTGATTGTGGCGCTCACCTGCACGGCGCCAAACACGCATACGACCATCATTGGCACCAAGGCAGAAGCGACTCTCATCGCTGAAGACGACACGTCTCCATTCGTCCCTCCATTCACACCACTGGAGGCGGGCTGCACGATTTTGGGGCGTGAGCGGAAGACGGCCTAACGGTGTGCGGGACCGTAGCCCAGCTTCATGGAGACGGTTGCGAATGGTCCTCGCCGATACCCCAGGAGCAACAGTGTCCCTAATTTGCTGGGAAGTGGCGGTGCGGTCCCCTACGGCACTGCGTAGGATCCTACGGTCTTGGCGTGCATCCGTGCGTCGCTGCGGTCCGGTCCCAGGTCGACGGGCACGTGCACCTTCCGCCGGCCACTGGCGACAACATCGATGTACTGTGGAGACCTCACGCCCCACGTGTTGAGCAATTCGGCGGTACGTCCACCCGGCCTCCCGCATGCCCACTATACGCCCTCGCTCAAAGTCCGTCAACTGCACATACGGTTCACGTCCACGCTGTCGTGGCATGCTACCAGTGTTAAAGACTGCGATGGAGCTCCGTATGCCACGGCAAACTGGCTGACACTGACGGCGGCGGTGCACAAATGCTGCGCAGCTAGCGCCATTCGACGGCCAACACCGCGGTTCCTGGTGTGTCCGCTGTGCCGTGCGTGTGATCATTGCTTGTACGGCCCTCTCGCAGTGTCCGGAGCAAGTATGGTGGGTCTGACACACCGGTGTCCATGTGTTCTTTTTTCCATTTCCAGGAGTGTATATATGAATATAGTAACTGTTCTCGAAAGAACAGATACCATTGATGACCGTGCAGCTTCGCCAGCAGGGAGCGTGCTAGGGAAAAGTCCCTGTAGTCGCGCTGTTCATCTAGGTCCTCGGTGGCTCAGATGGATAGAACGTCTGCCATGTAAGCAGGAGATCCCGGGTTCTGGTCCCGGTCGGCGTACAAATTTTCAGCTGTCCCCATAGATGTATATCTACAAACACCCGTTGGCAGCTGAGAGATTCAATTAGTTATCATTCAGTCAAGTCCTCCCATCCTGGCGGTAATGGAATGTGAACGCGGATCCTCTACACGATAGTAAAGGGGGCTACGGAGGCGGACGCTACCACTACTACTGTTACTACTACAACTGATAATAATTAATAGTATAACATCGGGATGTATTAGTATTTATGAGAGTAAATATGTGAGATTATATTACAAACCGAGTTCTGAAGTAAATAAATTCAAGTAACACTGCTCTAAGTAAGACTAGGAAAATGGGGACTACCATATATGAACGAACCGGGGAACCGGGGTACGGGTACTGGTGTCAGTTGAAGCTGTTACTCAATTTGGTATAATGAGGAAGTTGGCTGCAGGCACGTGTTCCTGTTACCAAATTCGAGTTACAGAATGCAGCCCTGTGACTAAGAAGGACATAAGGTATTTAGCTCTGAAGGGAACGAATGTATGTGTTGTGCTGTTCACACCAGTGCGTTAAAGTTACGGTAAGTCTGAGTTACGTTGTTACAGATGTAGAGATACCGGAGGGAGTGGAAATCTTTGCGCTTGTCAGTAGGTAGTACGGATAACTTTACATGTGGCAAAATCTGATCAGGAAGTCGAATGCCATAGAAGTATCTTTTACAATCCTTCATCACCATCTTCAAGGACATAAGAAAACCGCATTCGTTACCTAGAATTTAAGGACATTTTTACATGTATAATTTTCAAGTCAAAACAGAATCGCCTGTTATATTTTTTGTAGCGGGTGACCTACCGCTGACACGTTCTTCAGTATTACAGCTGTGTGTTCGACTCAGTATATATGTCCTAGTAATATTTCTTACTACTATCTTTACTCTCGGAGGAAAATTTATACTTGTCCTACTTATGCTTAAGATGCTAATGCAGCCGTAATATCGGGATAGCGAACGCTTGGAGTTTGGGTAGACAGAGCATAATCCTACCTTACATTCCCATTCAGGTAAAGCTCAGATGTCAGCATTCATATTGTAGACATCTGTGCGCGAGATGAAGTTATGTTTAAATACGAAGTCGAGGGCTTTACGTGTACCTAAAACGCACGTGGTAGCGGCCTGTTGTCTGTTCGCACGTCGTCTGTTAACACACACATGAAAGTTTTCATCACCCTGGTTCCCAGAACTCCTGAAGATATTGTATCACAGACACAGTCCCTTTGAATGTTCAGAGATGTCCCAGACATGTAAACAACTATGCATGAGCAGAGCTTATTAGACGGAGGAGGTCCGACAGCCGATCAGTTCCAGTCATTCCACCAGGAAGGAGGTACACGTCTCCTGTTATCTGAAATTCAACCATGCCTAGACGGTCAATACAGCGCTTCGATCTCTTCTGCATAGTACTTTGTACCAGGAAGGGCTCTCAACAAGTGAAGTGTTCAGACGTCTCGCGGTGAACCAAAGCGTGTTGTTCAGAAATGGAGGAAATACAGAGAGACAGGAACTGCCGATGACATGCCTCGTTCATGACACCTAGGGGCTACTACTGCAGTGGATGACCGCTACCTACGGATTATGGCTCGGAGGAACAGTGACAACAACGCCACCATGTTGAATAATGCTTTTTGTTCAGCCAGAGGATGTCGTGTTACGATTCAAACTGTGCGCAATAGGCTGCATGATGCGCAACTTCACTCCCGACGTCCATGGCGAGGTACATTTTGGCAACCACGACACCTTGCAGAGCTGTACAGATGCGCCCAAAAAACATGCCGAATGAACCTCTCAGGATTGGCATTACCGATGAGTGTCGCATAACCCGTCAAACATGCAATCGTTTGAGACGTATTTGGAGGCAACCGGGTCAGGCTGAACGCCTTAGATACACTGTCAAGCGAGTGCAGCAAGGTGGAGGTTCCTTGCTGTTTTGGGGTGGCATAAGGGGAGTGCCGGCGTACCCCGCTGGTGGTAATGGAAGGCACCGTAACAGCCCTGAGATACGTGAATGTTCAACCATATAGGCTTCATATTGGCACGGCATTCGTCTTCGTGGACAACAGTTCGCGCCCTCATCGTGCACATCTTGTCAATGACTTCCTTAAGGATAATGACATCGCTCGACGTGACCAGCATGTTCTGCAGCATGAACCATATCGAACATGCTTACGAAACATTTAAAAGGGATGTTTATGGTCGATGTGACCCACCAACCACTCTGAGGGATCTCCCGGGTTCCCGGCTTCGATTCCCGGCGGGGTCAGGGATTTTCTCTGCCTCGTGATGACTGGGCGTTGTGTGATGTCCTTAGGTTAGTTAGGTTTAAGTAGTTCTAAGTTCTATGGGACTGATGACCATAGATGTTAAGTCCCATAGTGCTCAGAGCCATTTGAACCATTTGAGGGATCTACGCCGAATCGTCGGTGAGGAGGGGGACAATCGGGACCGACAGTGCCTTGATGAATTTGTGGATAGTATGCCACGACGAATACAGGCATGTATCAATGCTAGAGAACGTGCTACTGGGTATTGGAGGTACCTGTGTGTACAGCAATCTGGATCACTACCTCTGGAGGTGAAGATGTATGGTGGTACGACATGCAATGCGTGGTTTTCTTGAGCGGTGAAAGGGTGGAAATGATGTTGATGTTGATCTCTATTCCTATTTTTTGTACAGGTTCAAGAACTCCCGGAACCGATGTGATGCAAAACTTTTTTTCTATGTGTGTAATATGGAAGTACATCTTTCGTTTAGACGATTGTGAAAAGCATATAGGTATTTTTCTAGCTCTTTGTTTGCATATGACGCAGTACATGCCTGAAGACGTTGGATCTGAATAAATCTTACATGTGATTACTACACCGTTCCGCAAACCCTAAGGACGGAATAGATTACCATAACATATTAGCAACTACTTGGATATTTATTAAAGTGTGGGAGCATAGTGCCAGAGGTATCCCAGATGTGAAAAGTAAGCTGGATGTCACATGGCGTGAGATAAACTTCACTATAGCCCCTGCAACACGAAGCAGTTTGAAGGAAAGGGAAAAGGTACGTGTCTAGTAAGTGGCAGTTACGGTGAGTTGTAAAGGTGTTCTTCATTACATCATTGCCAGGAGACAACATTTCGACGACTTTACACGGCGATGAATCGTCGGGAAACAGACGGAAGGACGGAGTGACAAATGTGTTCCAGAAGTATGTTGTTACACACAGCATTGTTTCGAGTGAATGGCGAGCATCCGAACAACAGGCACTGCTACGTGAAAAAGGGAAGGTGCTCGACCGCGGTCAACTACGTCAGCAGATGACCGCTACACTATGCAACAGGCAAAAAGAGACCCCAAGCCAAACTGCTGCTGCAATTGCAAGCATATTTAACAGGACCTAAAGGCACACAATCTCACGCTCAACAGTGACACGGTGACTGCGTGGGTGTGATCTCCTTGCCTTCCGACCAGTACGCTGTATTTCGTTGACAACAGCATATCATCGGCGTCGTCTGCCAAGAGCCTGAGGAGGTGACAAACGAAGAGTGGGGTCGTACTCGGATGAGTGTAGATTAAATCTGAATAGTGACCGTGGACGTACACAGGAACACATAAGGTTAGGGCTTGAAGTACCTCTCGTACAATCTATCACTGGCACGTAACGTAGTTGGATGAAGCCTATACCACATGTAATAAGAACTGCTACAGTGTAGAGTGGAGCGTAATTCAAGGAAATACACAAGGACACAGACAGAAATGATTTATTCAAAGACAATAATTACGCTGAAGTCATCACCTTTTATAATCGTCCCCTGCACATTATAAAGGCGAGACAAAATGGCTCTTCACACGGTGTGTAATCATTATGGACGGCAATGAATACTCTGCCAAGTGCTCTGATTTTGGTCCCAAGTTTGGTAGGTAGTTTTGGGGTAACGCGCTCAATTCTTCACAAACGCTATTGACATCTTCTGGATTGTCGTTGGTGCATATGGATGTGCCTCAACAAGTCGATGGGATTTTAGTTGGTGGAACAGGCGGGCCAACTCCTCCACCTGCGCAGATTGATGCGGCTGCTCGTTGTTATCCATAAAAACTTAGTCAGAGCCGAATGTATCCCTGAAGAGATACACATGGTGAAGGAAGAGAGTATCACAATACCTGTGACTTGTGTATGTGCCGTGTTCAAAAATTTCGTCAGTACCCGCATGCTCGCTATGCCTCCCCACGTCACAACACTTGGACCACCAAAATGATCATGTTCGACAGGGATGGTACCCTCATATGGTGAGAGGTGAGAATACGCAATTCACACAGGAATATGTTGACACCTCATACAAGTGTTACTTTCACCAGAGTATTTAGCGAGTATAAATCATTGATTAATACTATAATTCAGCTGGTCTGAGTGCACGAACCTAATAAAACGATAATGAAATATTAATGGCACCCAAATTCGACAAACACACATGAAAATATCGAACACAAAATACCAACTCGGCAACGTTCCTAGCACTTAACAGATGGAGCTTAATAAAAGTAGGGAAGAACATGGTAGATCATCAAGCCTAAAGATATCTGTATAAGCTGGAAGGAACAATAACTGAATAAGGTCCCTTTGAATAAGCAACACCACGACACCCATCTTATGCACCGCCGCTCAGTAGCACACACAAGCAGAATCCACTTGTGTATAGTCACCACGATCTTCCCTGCAGCCAAGACGCTAATTATCGTCAACTCACCTGGAACAGGTAAATCGTTTTGTAAGCCGCTAGCTAGGGCCAGACTCCACCTAGCTGCCCCACTCCTGCCCACGAGAAGCTGCACCTAGGCCAATATCGCTCTCAACCTTCTCTGTTGCTGCTTCGTTCTCCTTGCTCGGTTAAGTAAGGCAAATTGACAGTCGTCTCGGCCAAGGCTCTCCAAAGAGTGGCACAAGTGAATTTTTTCTAAGAATGAACATGTTACCTTATGGTAATTAAGCAATACTTCTCTGTTAGTAGTGAAAGTGGAAAAGATTCCTAATTCATCACACAAAGAAGTTCTAAACATTTTTCTGCGTAATCTTAAAACGTTATAATGAGCCACTAACCACCCAGTATAGCTCTGTCATGAAATTTTAAAATTACTGTCTAAAATAAACCAAACAACTATGAGCTGAACTATCATGTAGAATTAGTACAATAATGCTTGTAGGGAATGGTACACTGAGTATTATAATTCCGAGAGAAATTGTTCCCTATACTGCTGCAACTTGCAAAAAGTAAAAATAAAAGATTAATTAAGCCAATGTGGACACGTGGTGTAGGGATAGTTCTTTTGACCAGTAATCAAAACGTCCTAGGCCCTGGGTCAAAACCATTACTGCTCATTTTTCATTAAAATCATTAGCAATGACCTTGTCAAACGGGGTGGAGGAATGGACAGAGATTCAGGCAACTCTATTGTCTTTCGGGTAGGAAACAACCCCTAAGAGGCGAACAAACCAATAATGATCAACGGAACGAGGATGAGGAAGCAACGGAAACCATTACATCAAAGACACGTAATGTGTGGCTACAGGACATGTGGCCTATAACTGAAAAGTATCATGACGATCTCTCCATTGGCAATAAATTCCAGATTATTGCCACATTCGGATATCCGGGACGGAAATGCCAAAGGGGAGGAGACCATGAGAGGTAGATGGAGTAACCAACGATATTCTAGGAGTCGTAGCATGGAATGTCAAAAAATTTCAATGTGAGAGGAAAATCTGATAAGGGTAATGCAAAAACGCAGTCTATATATAGCTGGAGTCAGTGAAGTGGAATTGCAACAAGATAAGGATTTCTGGTCAGGAGAATATGAGGTAACATCAACAGAACCAGAGTGTAATATAAAGGGAAAGTGGCATAACAGGAATGGCATTCGTTATGGATAGGAACATGGACAGAGAATGAACTATTCTGAACACTTCAGTGGAGGGTTGTTCTTATGAGAACCAACAGCAAACCAACACCGATAACTATAGTTCCTGTACACAAATTTACGTCGTAAGCAAAGGGTGAAGACAGAAAAAGTGTATTAAATATACAGAATGGGTAATTCAGTTCGTAACGGTAGATGAAAATCTAATAATCACGGGGGCTGGATTGCAGTTGTAAGAGAAGCAGTAGAGAAAGTGTTAAGGTTCAAATGGTTCAAATGGCTCTGAGCACTATGGGACTTAACTTCAGAGGTCATCAGTCCCATAGAATTTACAACTACTTAAACCTAACTAACCTAAAGACATCACACACATCCATGCCCGAGGCAGGATACGAACGTGCTACCGTAGCGGTCGCGCGGTTCCAGACTGTAGGGCATAGAACCGTTCGGTCACCCCTGCCGGCGCAAGTGTTCAGGGAGACTATCCGCTGGGCGGAGAAATGAGGAACTCCAGTTGAGTTCTGTAACAGATAAGAAATGATAGCAGCGAATATTCTGTTCTAGAATCACAAGAGGTGCAGTTGTAGATCCCTCTCACAAGTTAATAATGATGAACAATAGAGTGAAGACTAATAGAATCGCACAAGAGAACCGCTGTGGAAGGAAATAGGGTACTGAACTAATGAGAAATGATGAGGCGGGTTTGATCTCCATTAAGGGTGTGGATACTACGATAAGGTACACAGTGTACGTAGTTCAGTTGAACTGCATATCTCTAAAAAACGGCGATCCCAGATGTTTGACAGGCAAGTTTATATAAATGCGAAAAATGATGGGTAACAGAAGAAATACTTCATCTTATCGACGAAAGAAAGTTCAGGACAAGACCAGAATACATTAATGTCAATCCTTTACAAATGAAACAAATGTAAAGTGCACGGCATGCGAGGAGATGTGGGTGCAGGAACGATGTGACGGAACCGAAAAAGGAAAAGGGTGACACAGCTTATAGAAAAGTCAAAACAACCTGCTGGGAAAATAAAAGCAATCGTTGTAACATTAATAGTGCAATAGGAATTCCACTTTTAAATGCAGAGTAGAGAGCGGATAGCTGGAAAGGGTACATCAAGTGCCTCTATGAGGTGAGAAATTCTCTGATGACGTGATATAAGAAGAAATAGTTACTTAGGACAAGAAGATCTTCTTAGCCGAGATCGCCGTAAAAATGTATTGCAGATAAACGGTTTCGGTGAAACTAATTTACTATCTTCAGATATTTAGAAAAGTTATTACGAATATCTTGTGGCAGCTAGACACCAAATGTTTCCACTGAATTTCCAGGTACATAAAACATGAAATTCGCAGTGCATTGACAATGCTCATTTAATGTTTTATGTACTGGGAAATCTCAGCTGTTTATATTTATTGATTTGCGTAAAACAATATTGAGCACTCTTTTCTATAATTGTCTGAAAAATCTTCTCAACTAGCATTGCGCGTGAATAATATGTCTCCATTAACGAGATTTGCGCCTATTCCTGTCACAGTGTGTTAGCTGACGCGGATTAGCTCACGTGCAAGTGTTACGAGAACTCGTCAGCAATTCCACTGTTCCGGTAGCGACCGTCCTTCGGACCGTAAAGGACTGTGCAAAGGGATTGGCTCGCACTCCAAACTGGCCGCGCAGCGCAGGCAAACATGTTTCGTCCGCAAGGACCGCTCGTAATGTGTTGTCCGATGCGGCCGTCTGGAATTACGACGTCCGAGGACCGGCAAACGCGCGGTCTGTGGCCCCCGTCCGCTGCTCTGTGTTGCGTAATGTATTCATCCGCTCATTACTATGTGTTGTATCTGTGTTTAAAGCACGCTTGGGGCGACATGAGATAATTAATTATGTGGGATTGATTTGAATATTCAACGCCGCGTTGCTGACTCACAGACGTGACGCGGTACTGTAATCTACTGCAAATGCTAATTTGCACGTTTTCTTCTGTAATACTGGAATGCGGGCTACAAATGTCAATTTCAGTGCATTATCGAAGGCAGCTAAAGTCAGTGTAAGGTACAATCATTACACTTAGCGAAAAGTAAAACTAAATTCCAGCTTACACTGACTAAAGTGGAGAGGGTTACACCAGCAAACACCAATCTGCTATTTATGAAACGATGTGGGCTTGCTCGTCATATAACGGTATTAAATGATTCAACTTTCATTCCGTTCACAAGTAATGTTCATCATCTTCATCAGTAAGAGCTGTCAGCCCCACCGGTATGAATACGATATCACAATCGTGGTAGAATGAAAGCAGATAGCTTCTGAATGTCATTTACCGCAATTTTCTGCCATGCCTGATACACGCGTTGTGTTATTTAATGGAGATGCCTGTCGAGAGGCTGGTATTAAAACAGACATCTTCGTTTCGTGTCCTATACATGTACTATGGGTTAGGAGACTAGGAAGGCAGTCAAGGTTCGCAACATTTCTCAAGTGTGACCTGTTTCATTATCCTCGTGGAATGGGCCATTTTATACCCAGGCTATGGCAATAGATTTTTATCATTATTGCCCCATACTTGCAAGCATTCAGACTCCCTTCGACAACAACTAAATGATTCCTCTTGTGATATCCTTCCCCAACATGATTTCAAAAATAGAAGACGTACGTGTCTCGAGAATCGAGGCTTCCTGTGAATTCTCACTAGGTCGTCTACAGACACTTTGGCATAGCTATGACCACTACATAAGGAACCGACATTCATCGACGAACACTATAAAAAGCTACTCTGTGCTACAGATTATCAGATTTCACACTATTCTCTGTTGGATGACGCCATCGGTTAACGAAGGCATGGCAACTGGAGATCACCATCCAGATACCAGTAATCTGACCGCAACGGTTGGTAGTGGCTCTTAACCTACAATTTTAGTCTGTATTTTAGCTGTTCTCATGCATCTGATCCTCACACCTAATCGAAAAATCGTACAAACCCACAGTTAACATTTTAAACAAATGTATTGGAAAACAAATGGCCAACTACAATACGCTGTATCGGCGCTACACAGGGTCATCGTCTTCTAGTCGCTTGTAATTACGCCACTAGTCAGATCGTTGAAAATAAATCATTCGATACGTTTAAGAAGGATGCCCTTGCATAAAGACAAATAGTATAATTACTGAGAAATGTTTGAAAACGTGCAATAGTCAATTCTAGATCCCGTGACTGAAAATATATTCTAATTAAACATATTTAGGAGTGGATCATCATCATCAGTCATCATAATCATCGTTAGCATCATCATCATCATCGTCTTTTCTTTCATGGATATAACGCCTGTTCCGTCTTCATGTGTCAGCCTTATTCATACATATACCTTGGTCTTCCAAACCTTCACTTTTATTGTTGTACCTATTTCATGGCTTTTGGTGGTAATTGCCTCTCTGACTTTCTTTCTGTTTAACTACATTTATTATATCGTTTGCTGAATAAAATTTTAAAATCTCTTCTGATGGTTTGACGTTATATTTTATCTGATATTGTACAGTCTAATATCTTCATTTCTCGTTTTACCTTATTTCCTGTATCATTTCACAGCCGTAATGAATCTCAGTTCAGACATCTCAGCCGTATTTTCCTCAAATTTGGTAATGATCGAGGACTCATTCTGGTAGTGTAGTGCAAGAGTTGCCATAGTTTAATAAAACGTAATTTGAGTTCTGTTTCTCATTTTGATTTATAAGTTTACGTTTTAATGGACTTACTTGGAAGCAAGTTAAAAACGTAACTAGTTCATCATATTATTTTAAATGATAGTTCTTAATTTCAAATGCTGGACTCCTCTAAATGCCATGAAATTACGCATAATAGTGGAAATCTTACATTTTTTTACACTAAGCTGATGTGCTGGAGAGTTTTTTGCTGTTTTTCTGCGGGATGTGTAACGAACTTCAGTTCGGTATTTTTAAAACACGATTAACAGAAACTTACGCATGTCTCAAGAAGCCGTCTGTATTGATACATATTAAAGTGTGCGGGTGACAGACTAGGCCTTCTCTACTAATTGATGTACTTGGATTTTGTCCGAAATTTTTTGAGCCAATTTTCATAGTTACTGGTGTTTTTTATGTATATCATCAAATAAGGGTATGATATGCCAGTGTATCCTCTTTCTACCATTGTGTTCCAAAAACGTCTATTATTTCAAACGCATTCATATAGTTTATAAAATCTACGTGAGTTTAATTATTAAACTCTGTTCTTTTCGCCAGTTGTATTACAATGAATACGTTTTCGGTGCAAGATTTGCTCATCTTAAAACCATTCTGCTCCCCCGAAAACAGTGATTCATTTACTACTTGTACTCATTTAAAGATCATTCTGGTAAACATACGCCATATTTACATGAATTCAAGATGTGGGGTTGCTCAGTCATTTCCCATTTTCCCTGGATTTTTACAGGCAGAACCTCGTTCGGAAACAAGGGACCCAGCTACAGGGATTATTTAACGGTTGAAAAAGACAGTGCAATAAAGATGCTTTAAATCCTTATATGTGTAGATGTTCTACCTAGAATCGACGGAAGATTTTATTAAAAGGACATTTAATTAAATACTAGCTAAGAATAGACCAGACATTATTTAAATGCATTGGTATGAGGCAATCAAACGTAAAGCAGTCACAACTGCTGAAATCCTGTCGGTGTCAATGATTCTTTTTCCTTACGTAGTTGCACTTATTTATGGAGTGAAAGAAAATATAATCATCAGTTCTTTCTACAATACAATAAACAGATTTAAAATCGCAGTAAATAACGTTAAATAACGTATCGTGGGGAATGAAAGATACGCGTTTATATTAAAGACGTCCAAAGACATTTCATCAAGACTCCTACTCGTTCTTACTTATGGTTAATTGCTCCTTTATCTATACTCCTGCAGTTTTTCTTGGCCCATTCTACTGTTACGAATAGGTTGAATGGGATAGAGTGCTCCGGTTTTAATTCTCCTTAGAAAGTACGCACTTCACTGGCGGTATTGTATTATGCGATCTTATGTAAACCATGGACCTTGCCGTTGGTGGGGAGGCTTGCGTGCCTCAACGATACAGATAGCCGTACCGTAGGTACAACCACAACGGAGCGGTATCTGTTGAGAGGCCAGACAAACGTGTGGTTCCTGAAGAGGGGCAGCAGCCTTCTTGTAGTTGCCGGGGCAACAGTCTGGATGATTGACCGATCTGGCCTTGTAACACTAACCAAAACGGCCTTGCTGTGCTGGTACTGCGAACGGCTGAAAGCAAGGGGAAACTACAGCCGTAATTTTTCCCGAGGGCATGCAGCTTTACGGTATGATTAAATGGTGATGGCGTCCTCTTGGGTAAAATATTCCGGAGGAAAAATAGCCCCCCATTCGGATTTCCGGGAGGGGACTACCCAAGAGGACGTCGTTATCAGGAGAAAGAAAACTGGCATTCTACGGATCGGAGCGTGGAATGTCGGATCCCTTAATCGGGCAGGTAGGGTAGAAAATTTAAAAAGGGAAATGGATAGGTTAAAGTTAGATATAGTGACAGGAGGAACAAGACTTTTGGTCAGGTGAATAAAGAGTTATGAATACAAAATGACAGGGGTAATGCAGGAGTAGGTTTAATAATGAATAATAAAACAGGAGTGCAGGTAAGCTACTACAAACATAATTGTGAACGCATTATTGTAGCCAAGATAGGCACGATGCCCACGCCTACCACAGTACTACAAGTTTATATGCCAACTAGCTCTGCACATGATGAAGAAGTTGATGAAATGTATGATGAGACAAAAGAAATTATTCAGGTAGTGAAGGGAGATGAAAATTTAGTAGTCATGGGTGACTGGAATTCGACAATAGGAAAAAGATGAGAAAGAAACGTAGTAGGTGAATATGGATTGGGGCTAAGAAAAGAAAGAGGAAGCCGCCTGGTAGAATTTTGCACAGTGCATAACTTGGTTCAAGAATCATAAAAGAAGGTTGTACACATGGAAGAGTCCTGGAAATACTAGAAGGTACCAGATAGATTATATAATGGTAAGACAGAGATTTTGGAAGCTGGTTTTAAATTGTAAGACATTTCCAGGGGCAGATGTGGACTCTGACCACAATCTATTGGTTATGAACTGCAGATTAAAACTTAAGAAACTGCAGAAACGTGGGAATTTAAGGAGATGGGACATGGATAAACTGAAAGGACCAGAGATTGTACAGAGTTTCAGGGAGAGCATAAGGGAACAATTGACAGGAATGGGGGAAAGAAATACAGTAGAAGAAGAATGGGTAGCTCTGAGTAATGAAATAGTGAAGGCAGCAGAGGATCAAGTAGGTAAAAAGACGAGGGGTATTAGAAATCCTTGGGTAAAAGAAGAGATACTGAATTTAAATGATGAAAGGTGAAAATACAAAAATGCAGCAAGTGAAGCAGGCAAAAAGGAATACAAACGTCTCAAACATGAGATAGACAGGAAGTGCAAAATGGCTAAGCAGGGATGGCTAGAGGATAAATGTAAGGATGTAGAGGCTTATATCATAAGGGGTAAGATAGATACTGCCTACAGGAAAATTAAAGAGACCTTTGGGGAAAAGATAACCACTTGCATGAATATCAAGAGCTCAGATGGAAACCCAGTTCAGAACAAATAAGGGGAAGCAGAAAGGTGGAAGGAGTATATAGAGGGTCTATACAAGGGCGATGTACTTGAGGACAATATTGTGGAAATGGAAGAGGATGTAGATGAAGATGAAATGGGAGATATGATACTGCGTAAAGAGTTTGAAAGAGCACTGAAAGACCTAAGTAGAAACAAGGCCCCGGGAGTACACAACATTCCGTTAGAACTACTGGCAGCCCTGCGACAGCCAGTCCTGACAAGACTCTACCATCTGGTAGCAAGATGTATGAGACAGGCGAAATTCACTGAGACATCAAGAAGAATATAATAATCCCAATCTCAAAGAAAGCAGATGTTGACAGATGCGAAAATTACCGAACTATCAGTTTAATAATTCACAGCTGCAAAATACTAATGCGAATTCTTTACAGACGAATGGAAAAACTGGAATCAGCCGACCTCGGGGAAGATCAGTTTGGATTCCGTAGAAATGTTGGAACACGTGAGGCAATACTGACCCTACGACTTATCTTAGAAGAAAGATTAAGGAAAGGCAAACCTACATTTCTAGCATTTGTAGACCTAGAGAAAGCTTTGGACAATATTGACTGGAATACTCTCTTTCAAATTCCGAAGTGGCAGGGGTAAAATACAGGGAGCGAAAGGCTATTTACAATTTGTACAGAAACCAGATGACAGTTATAAGAGTCGAGGGACATGAAAGGGAAGCAGAGGTTGGGAAGGGAGTGAGACAGGGTTGTAACCTCTCCCCGATGCTATTCAATCTGTATATGGAGCAAGCAGTAAAGGAAACCAAAGAAAAGTTCAGAGTAGGTATTAAAATCCATGGAGAAGAAATAAGAACTTTGAGGTTCGCCGATGACATTGTAATTCTGTCAGAGACAGCAAAGGACTTGGAAGAGCATCTGAACGGAATGGATAGTGACTTCAAAGGAGAATATAAGATGAACATCAACAAAAGCAAAACGACGATAATGGAAGTAGTCGAATTAAGTCGGGTGATGCTGAGGGAATTTGATTAGGAAATGAGACACTTAAAGTAGTAAAGGAGATTTGCTATTTGGGGAGCAAAATATCTCACGATGGTCGAAGTAGAGAGGATATAAAATGTAGACTGGCAATGGCAAGGAAATCGTTTCTGAAGAAGAGAAATTTGTTAACATCGAGTATTGATTTAAGTGTCAGGAAGTCGTTTCTGAAAGTATTTGTATGGAGTGTAGCCATGTATGGAAGTGAAACATGGACGATAAATAGTTTAGAAAAGAAGAGAATAGAAGCTTTCGAAATGTGGTGCTACAAAACAATGCTGAAGATTAGATGGGTGGATCACGTAACTAATGAGGAGGTATTGAATAGAATTGGGGAGAAGAGGAGTTTGTGGCACAACTTGACTAGAAGAAGGGATCGGTTGGTAGGACATGTTCTGAGGCAATAAGGGATCACCAATTTAGTACTGGAGGGCAGCGTGGAGGGTAAAAATCGTAGAAGGAGACCAAGAGATGAATACACTAAACAGATTCAGAAGGATGTAGGCTGCAGTAGGTACTGGGAGATGAAGAGGCCCACACAGGATAGAGAAGCATGGAGAGCTGCATCAAACCAGACTCAGGACTGAAGACCACAACAACAACAACAACATGTAAACTTGACTAATACCTATCCATATGTAGGTGATAGTAATCGTAGAAACTACTGGGAAACTCGAACATTCATATGTAAATACTATTTTGCCTGAATAAGTTTATTTTATATGCATATATTACCTTTGTTGAAAATTCCTTACCCCACGGAAAACTTGATCGGTCTTTCACAATGGTCCTTAAGGGAAGTAAATGGAAAGTAATTATTGGCTTCTGTTTTACAGTCAGTTGCCACGTCTAACATCTCTGAACTCAGTAAGTTTGGTACTTCTCCATTTCACTCCATGGGGGATCTTTTATTTGTAGTAAGTTTCTCTACTGCTGTCGAAAATCTATAGTAGGAAAGTCCTACATTTCTTAAGCCACGTAATGGCATTCCATCAAGTAAATTAAAACTTAGTAGCAAGAACACTGTTTTTCATTTGATAAGCATTTTAGGATAAACCTATTTTCCTATGAACATCGTTTGTAAAAAGAGATCATTGTCCTATTTGTGAGTATTATCAAGGTTATACTAGAAACTCTAGCAGTAGTTGCTGGTCGTGGAATTTATTAAATTGTCAAGAAGGAAGGACTTGCATATACAATGTAGTTGCCATGTTAGTGCATTACAGATGCTATAATAATAGTATTTATAAAATTATTTATCATGCAGTGTATCTTGACTGCATTTTACAATTACTTCTCTTGCAGTGTACCTTGCCTGGCACTGGAATTATTTGGCAGCTGCTGCACGGCGAATTAAATAACATTCATTTGCTGGCGGAACAATTGGCATTACGAGAGTAACATCGAAACGCTTCCTACAGTTATTAAAATACGGCGAACACTAGTTCCTCATACAGCCACTTCAGCATGATTTCCATTACAATGCTAATTGCTACGGTAGTTGTTTTGCATTTCAAGTAATTCATTCACCGATTTCAACAGATGTAGAGCTAGAGATACTCAAAAACTAATACGGCATTTTAGATTATGTTTTTTGATACTTTAAGCTATTGATCAGCACACATTGGAAACAAAAGCACTGATGAGGGAAACAAAATAATTAACCTGACAAAAGGTATTAAAACTCTTTTTAATAATGTTTGATTTTAAAACACGACTATTCCACCTCGTTAACAGCTGGTCATAAGTTAGCAGATGTAATGGGACGCGTAAACCAAATATCGTCTCGCCGTTACACTCTTTTGTACTTTGTTACTCTCCATTTTATTCTGAATGGATCTGTACATGTTGTCTCTACTCTGTTCACTAAATATTTTCCTCGTTGTGGTGAACAACACTGAAGTTAATTTATTTGGAATCGGTACATACATTGACACTAGAGATAACACTCACAGTTGTTGCTTCCTTCCTAAATAATAAACACCCAGCCACTACGCAACGGACTGCTGTTTGAAATGAAGAAGCTGAATAATTTCAGTGCTTTCAGACAAAAGCCGATGAAGGGAAGGAAATTAGAATAAAGTAGGGAGTGGAAGAAAAATTTTAGAGAACTCGAAGAAAGGGAAACAATTCTTAAGTATTAAAAATCATATACGAAGGACGTATTGACAACTTCAGGATGCGTCAAAATTGAAAGATGAAGAGAAGCATGCTGAAGGGAAACAAGTAAAAGAGAACTGAGAAACGGGAAAAAGGGTACGCAAGAATTGGAAAAAGGAAATGGAGAAAGGAGGAGGGAAAAACATTCTCCTGGAGGAATAAGAGTCTGTAAGAACTTACTGAGTTGCGGTGAAATAAGCCAGAGGTATTTCGGAAAGGAATTTGAGAACAAAATTAACCTGGAGGAAATAAAGGGAAAGGGAAGTTTCTTATGAGATACACATAATAAAAGGGAGATGGCTTCTACAGTGTTGGTGACGTAGTTAGGTGAAAGAGAGAAACTTACGGAACAGTGAGAGAAAAATTTCGGACTGTCAAAGAATAAGTCAGCAAGTAAAATGTTTTGAATAATTTGTGTTTGTTTGCATCACTATTGTAAAAAGTAGAAAATCTCTCAAGGTAAACTGGTAGTAAATTTGATTCAAAGCTATGTCAAGATTAAGATCGAATCAAAGCAAGAGAAAAAAATTATCACTCCAAACAATTGGGACACTAGGGGCATAATTAAATGCCAAATAGTTGTCTAGAATATCTAGATGGTATACAGTTGTTACAATTTCGACTTCAGTTAATTCAAACGTGAGTAGCAATATTAGCTTACAAGCCTAATCCATAGTTGGAATTCGGTGAACACACTGCATAGTATGTATGATTGGCCTTCCAGACACTTTGGTGGTCTACATACTGTTTTCTGAACTATAAACTTTTGAGGACAATATGCCCTTAAACAACAAATAATCGCTATTCTTTCTTTTTAATTTTCAACCTTAGCCTATTGCCAAGAATTAACTCACACAACCAAGCATAAAGTGTACTGTCCATTCCTTGTAACTAAATGCAAAGTTTAGCGCAACTCTATTGAAAAAAGAACAAAAGCATACCCATCAAAGAAATGTCAGGAAACAGATCGAATAAATTGCAACATTTCAGTTATGAATGATGAAGGAATAGGATTTAGGAAACGGTAGTAATTGTGGGACGAAATTCCCTTCTGTGACGGTATAAGATGATTGTGGAAAAGCTTTGTCTCTAGAAGAAATTTCCTGCTGTGATGGTACACATCGTTTGTGGAAAGGCAATGACAGTGGATAAAGCTTCCCACTGTGACTGAATGAAAATAACATGAAATTGAAGTGGGATAGTGGTAAACGCACTGAAGATCGCTGTGGGAATATGTTAGTTGTTTCTGCGGTATTTAGTCTGCAGACTGATTTGATGCATCTCTCCGTGCTACGCTATATTGCGCAGGTTGCTTTATCTCCAAATAACTACTGCAGTCTACAACCTTTTAAATCACGTCACTACATATATTTCGTGATTTCTCTCTTCAATTTTTACCCCCAACATGTCCCGGCAATATCAAACTGGGTATCCGTGAAATTTCCTAGAAACGCGTCCTAGCAACTGATCCCTCCTTTTAATAAATGTGTGCCATAAATTTCTTAGATCCCCAATTCTGACCACTACTTCCCCATTAGTTACATGACCTACTTACCTAATCTTCAGCGTTCGTCTGTAGTACCACATTTTTAAAGTTTCTATTCCTTTCTCGATTGAACTCTTTATAGTCCATGTTTCACTTCCATACAGCGCTACACGCCAAATACTTTCAGAAAAGACTCTCAAATATTTTATTCTATATCGGGTGTCAACAAATCTGTCTTCTTCAGAAATACTTGACATTGTCAGTACACATTTTGTATCGTCTCTACTCCTGCCTTTATCAATTGTTTTACTCCCAAAATAGCAAAAGGCGTCTATTACTTTTAGTGTCTCATATTCTAATTTAATTCCTTCAATGTCGACAGATTTAAATCGGCTACATTTCGTTACCCTTATACTGAATTGTTGATTTTCATTTTATAACCTCCTTTCGCAAACCTACCCATTCCGTTCAACTGATCTTCCAAGTCCCTTGCAGTCTCTGATAGAATTACAATGTCGTCGGCAAACCTTAAACATCTTACCTCTTCTCGCTGAAGTGTTTGTTAGTCCTTTTAACAAATTTGTTTTATTCTTCATATCATCGTTCCTTCGTCAATAACTGTCACTTTGGTAATGCGAACGGAACAATGGGATGGGAATTTGATAAGAGGAATATGTTTCTAATTCCGTTTATTCCACCCACTGCACCTTGTACGTTTCGCAGTGCTACATTAACGAAGTATGTAAAAAAATTTCTGACAAGATAGAGAATTTCTATGCACAGACGATGTGACATTTTATCCTAGATGGAGAGTCATCGACTTATGTAGATGTGACTCCAGGTGTGCTCGATGGAGGTGTGTTGGGACTGGTAGTGTTTTTGTTTCATTTTAATGACGAGTCCACAAAATGCAAATTATAAGCTTAGATATGTTTCATATAATATGGTTATTGCAGAGAACCTGCATAAATTATCAGGCAGACCTTGATAAGGTTTTTGGATGATGCAGTTTTGTTCAACTTCACATACTGGGAAAACTTCGAATCCTATGAATACAATATCAGCGAATCACAACTGGAATTAATCAACACATACAAATTTGAGCGTAACGGTTTGTGGTAATATGTCATGGAAAGACAACAGAGGTTCAATTTTAGGTACAGCACGTATGAGAATTCGGTCATTTAGTAAGATACTGCGAAAATGGAGCAAGTTTACAAAAGTAGCGTTCAGAAAACGCTCGTGCGGCCCAGGTTAGAATATTTCTGAAGAATGAAGTTTGGAGGTGGAAAAGAAGATAGCACATTTTAAAAATGAAATGAAAAGGCACAATCTGTATGTACTGAGATGCAGAGAAGTGAAATTTAAAGAGATTAAGGGACGTAGTCAGACGAATATACGGTAATATCAGTAGCAGCAGAAGATGGTATAATGGGAGTAGAATTCGTTATGCATAGAAAGGTAGGGCTTAGAGAGAGTTACTGCGAACACTGCAGTGACAGGATTGCTGTCAGCAGAATCGACAACAGATCAACTCGAACAAGTATACAATCAATCTGGCATCACAAGCAGGTGATGTAGAGTTACAGCAAGTATTTATGATTTTGAACTGACAACTTGGAACGTAAAGGAAAATGATAATCTAATAATCATGGATTGGAATACAGTAGTAGGAGAAGGAATGTAAGACATTTACAGGAGTATATACACTCCTGGAAATGGAAAAAAGAACACATTGACACCGGTGTGTCAGACCCATCATACTTGCTCCGGACACTGCGAGAGGGTTGTACAAGCAATGATCACACGCACGGCACAGCGGACACACCAGGAACCGCGGTGTTGGCCGTCGAATGGCGCTAGCTGCGCAGCATTTGTGCACCGCCGCCGTCAGTGTCAGCCAGTTTGCCGTGGCATACGGAGCTCCGTCGCAGTCTTTAACACTGGTAGCATGCCGCGACAGCGTGGACGTGAACCGTATGTGCAGTTGACGGACTTTGAGAGAGGGCGTATAGTGGGCATGCGGGAGGCCGGGTGGACGTACCGCCGAATTGCTCAACACGTGGGGCGTGAGGTCTCCACAGTACATCGATGTTGTCGCCAGTGGTCGGCGGAAGGTGCACGTGCCCGTCGACCTGGGACCGGACCGCAGCGACGCACGGATGCACGCCAAGACCGTAGGATCCTACGCAGTGCCGTAGGGGACCGCACCGCCACTTCCCAGCAAATTTGGGACACTGTTGCTCCTGGGGTATCGGCGAGAACCATTCGCAACCGTCTCCATGAAGCTGGGCTACGGTCCCGTACACCGTTAGGCCGTCTTCCGCTCACGCCCCAACATCGTGCAGCCCGCCTCCAGTGGTGTCGCGACAGGCGTGAATGGAGGGACGAATGGAGACGTGTCGTCTTCAGCGATGAGAGTCGCTTCTGCCTTGGTGCCAATGATGGTCGTATGCGTGTTTTGCGCCGTGCAGGTGAGCGCCACAATCAGGACAGCATACGACCGAGGCACACAGGGCCAACACCCGACATCATGGTGTGGGGAGCGATCTCCTACACTGGCCGTACACCACTGGTGATCGTCGAGGGGACACTGAATAGTGCACGGTACATCCAAACCGTCATCGAACCCATCGTTCTACCATTCCTAGACCGGCAAGGGAACTTGCTGTTCCAACAGGACAATGCACGTCCGCATGTATCCCGTGCCACCCAACATGCTCTAGAAGGTGTAAGTCAACTACCCTGGCCAGCAAGATCTCCGGATCTGTCCCCCATTGAGCATGTTTGGGACTGGATGAAGCGTCGTCTCACGCGGTCTGCACGTCCAGCACGAACGCTGGTCCAACTGAGGCTTGGCAAGCCGTTCCACAGGACTACATCCAGCATCTCTACGATCGTCTCCATGGGAGAATAGCAGCCTGCATTGCTGCGAAAGGTGGATATACACTGTACGAGTGCCGACATTGTGCATGCTCTGTTGCCTGTGTCTATGTGCCTGTGGTTCTGTCAGTGTGATCATGTGATGTATCTGACCCCAGGAATGTGTCAATAAAGTTTCCCCTTCCTGGGACAATGAATTCACGGTGTTCTTATTTCAATTTCCAGGAGTGTAGATGTTTTATTAGGAAAGAGAGACGAGAATTATTAAGTTCTGCAGTAGACTTCAGTTAGTAATAGCGATTACACTACTCAAAAATAACAGTGGGAGGAAGTAATACCTGAAAAAGGCACGGTGACACGGGAGTATTCCAGCTCAATTACGGTTATGTCAGACAGAGATTTAGTAATCAGATATAGGATCGAAAGGCATACTCGGACTGTTGTAGACTCGGGTCAAAATTAAGTAGTAATGAAGAGTACACTAAGACGACTCGTTCGGTGAAATTCATGTAATGATATATGGTATGCTGAAGTACGTTGGAATAATGAGAGAATTAGAAGATCAGAAATTCGTATATACGAGGGCTATCCGCAAAGTACATTACGTTTTGGAATTAAAAATAAATAAAGTATTGGAAATTTTTTTTATTATATACAGATGAAAGCCACACTTAAATACTACTTTTCTACATAGTTGCCATTTAAATTAAGGTTGGTTGGTTGTTTTGGGGAAGGAGACCAGACAGCGAGGTCATCGGTCTCATCGGATTAGGGAAGGACGGGGAAGGAAGTCGGCCGTGCCCTTTGAAAGGAACCATCCCGACATTTGCCTGGAGCGATTTCGGGAATTCACGGAAAACCTAAATCAGGATGGCCGCACGCGGGATTGAACCGTCGTCCTCCCGAATGCGAGTCCAGTGTCTAACCACTGCGCCACCTCGCTCGGTTTAAATTAAGGCACTTATCGTAGTGATGGACGAGCTTAGAAATTCCTTCGTCGTAAAATTCGGCCGCCTGCGCCTTGAACCACGTGGTTAATCAGTAACCCGGTAGAAATACGATTTTTGTGGATTTCCTGGAAAGAGGCACTACAATAAACTCTCAAAGGTATTACCAAACTCCGCAGAACCTCAGAAGAGCAATACAAAACAAGCGCAGGGGAAAGTTGGGCTCAAAGATCTTGCTGATTCACGACAACGTCCGGCCCACACGGCAAATGCCACCCGTGAAGTTCTAGAATCTTTTAAGTGGGAGCTGTTTCCTCATCCGCGTACAGTCCCGACCTGGCACCGAGCGACTTCCACTTATTCCCAGCAATGAAGTGGTTGGCTATGCAGCGTTTTGATGACGACGCACAGCTTCAAGAAGAGGTAACCACGTGGTTGAAGGCGCAGGCGGCCGAATTTTACGACGAAGGAATTTCCAAGCTCATCCATCGCTACGATAACTGCCTTAATTTAAATGGCAACTATGTAGAAAAGTAGTATTGAAGTGTGGCTTTCATCTGTATGTAATAAAAAAATTTCCAATAATTTATTTATTTTTAATTCCAAAACGTAATGTACTTAATGGGTAGCCCTCGTAGAATAAAAATGAGCATGTGTGTGTGTGTGTGTGTGTGTGTGTGTGTGTGTGTGTGTTTGTGGGTGGGTGGGTTGGTACGTATGTTTGGGTGTGGGTGGGGTATGTTCCACATCCCCTCCTAAACTACTAACCCGATTTCAATCACACTTGGTACACATATCCCTTACTGTCAGGCAACTATCCCTTGGGGGGAAGGGGGGAGGGGCAACAACAAACTGCATCCCATAGTTCACAAGATATGACGTAATAAGCAGTAAGATGCGTGAAAAACTTGTGACATCGTGCTAGACGTTTTAAATGCATAACTTCTGCTTTACTAACTACGTTCGTAATGAATTTCGCTGTCTCCACACATACCACTAAATGTACCTACAAAACTACGTCATGATACCACATACAGCTAAGGGGATATGTTAAAAACTGCCGCATCATGAAGAATGTTTAATATTGTTGCTCTTTTCTACGAACTCTATTTACAATATATTTCGCTAACAATTTCGATACATACTGCTAAATGTACCTATACCGTTGTTAGACACATAGTTCAAGATATGTGACGTCATAAACACTGAGATGTGAAAAATGTCACATAATGCATGACATTTAACAAATTTATTCTTTATGACTAAGACATTCCTACAGACAAGTGAACTTTAGGAAATCTCTGATATCTGACAACGACTTTGACAGCTGCAAAGGGCGAAAGGCTTCAATCGAAAACGATATCAGTTAATAGAACAATGAAGAGGTTTAGTCATAGAGACGTTTATAAAATCACGCGAAGCAACTGCACCCAGAAACTGCAAACCTTCTTAATTTGGATACTCTACTTGTATATTTGTACATTATGCAAATTTCTTTGTGCGACTGTTTCATAATTCTAAGGATGTTTCGATGAATAAATAGAAATGAACGTTTTCGATGCTCCATTACAAAAACAGTTTTTTTTAGTCTTCGTTACTACTACCAAACTGGTAAACTTAATACTGTAGCATGGCAGCACCAAGTTCACTTAAAAAAAAAAAAAACATTTCTATAATGAGCAGACATTGCTGCTAGAGAGACAAACATAGGCCCCAGAAGGTCACTGTGAATAAAACTTAGGTGCTACAAAAAATACTTGAAATGATTGGTAGAAGAAGGATGTGCAAAAGTGTTCATGGACAGATACATATTCACACATGAATAGTGCTAATATTAATATTATTGAAATTTTTAGTTTTACACATGCAACTACATTTAGAGCATTTAGAGGTGCAATTATTTTTTACCAGTTCTGAAACAGAAACTTTTCCATGGAATAGAAGGAATTGTCCAAAAGAAATGATTTTAAACTAGATTTAAATTTGATCTGCTACTTGCCAGACACTTTATGTTGTTGGGAAAGTAATTAAAGATTTTTGTTGCTGAATAATGTACTCCTTTTTGAGGAACTGACAGCTTCAATAACAGATAGGAAAGATCATTTTTCCCTCTAGTGTTGTACATATGAACATCACTGTTCTTTGTGAATTGAAATGGATTATTTATAACAAATGTCATTAGCGAATATATGTACTATGATGGTGCAGTTAAAATACCTAACTTGTTGAATAGGTGCCTACATGACGTCCTTGGGTGATCACCACGAATTATTCTCACTGTTCTCTTTTGTGCAATCAATACTAAGTGGTTAGTTACCCCATAAAACTATTCCATAAGACATTATTGAGTGGAAATATGTAAAGTACGTTAGGAGGCTGATCTGTTTATTACCAAGACTAGCTATTATAGGAAGAGCGAAAGAAGCTGAACTTAAGTGTTTGAGAAGCTCAGTAACATGCTTCTTCCAGTTTCAGTAGTCATCAATGTGAACACCCATAATTTTGGAGAAATCTACCCTGTTAAAATCAATTGTCGGTATGACTCTCTTTGGTGTGCAGAACTGGGTATAGTGGGTGTTTTCAAAATTAAAGGAGAGTCCTTTTTCTGAGAATCTCTTAATAATTCTTTGAAACATATCCTTAACATTATCCTCAGCTGCTTCTCCTGAAATGGGATTTATTATAATACTTGTGTCATCTGCAAAAACTACTAATTCTGTTTTCTGAACGTTAAGTGAGAGGACATTCGCATGAATAAGGAACAGCAGAGGACCCACAATAGAACCCTGTGGGAGTCCCTTTGTGATAACTCCACATTCACTAGAATTTACCACCCTTCCAACATTATTTGTTTTACGCTGCACAACTTTTTGCTTTCTGTTCGTTAAGTATGATTCAAACCATCTGTTGTATAGCCTTCAGTTCCATAAAACGTGAGTTTTTCTAAGACTGTGACATGATCCACACAGTCAAATACTTGGGACAGAACACAAAAAATACCAACTGGAAATAATTTGTTACTTAGGGCTTGTACTATTTTTTGGGTAAATGTGTAGATAGCATTATCTGTTGAGTAATTCTTCTGGAATCTGAACTGTGACACTCTGAGTAAATTATTTTCGCTTAAATATGAGACTACTCTCGAATACATTCAAATCATCATGTTTGTACCAGTCACCGTTTATACACCTAAACCGCCTTGTACAAGGAAGAAACACATGATCCATATTGTAGTGGTCTGCAGCTTGGTAATACCATGTACCTTAGGTAAAGAAGACATATAAGTTTCGAGCTGTCTTATGTCTGAACCTTTTATAAAATCTAGGACATTATCAATAAATTTCGCGCTCCTGAGGTTGTGATTTGACATATGTGGTATACCATATAGGTTTTACTCTATGACTGGAGATCATCCACGTAAAACAGTCAACCCCAACTATCACACTGTATTGTTGTGGCAGCTTCTGCCACCGAATGTATCAGGATGACCAAATGTAGCAGGAAGACATCCAATGTAGTGGGTGAGTGCCAGGAGTTGACGTATTAAAACTCAGTGAGAACTTTCCAAATGATTCTTTTGCTTCCACTACAGAGTTCTGTTCACCCTTCGGTTAGCATCACAGGCCCTGCAATGCTAAGGAAGCACCCACTCGGCCTGTATAACGCATGGCTGTGTCATGCTGGCCTTGGCTGGCGACTGGAGAGTTCCGATTACGTCAGGATGGCTGCGCCAACAGCCGACTCAGCGGTCGCCATCCCCATTGACTCAGAGCTGCTCCACCAGGTGTTGTAGGCTGGTCCCGTTGTTGCTTCTTCCTTGCTGGTGTAGCTGAGAACACGGCGGCAATCACTGCTTGTGATCCGGCGACCGAATCTGCGGCCCTCACCTCGGAAGTCTCTCGCATGTGTCAGGAGCTGAGACGACTGCCCTCGGTAGAGAGCCGAAGAGTGGCTTGCTGCTGGCTGGCTTGCAGACCACATGTCGGCTTCAGAGGGTCGAACCAACGACCCATCGTGGACTGGGACGCTGGAACCCCATCTGCTGCTGTGTGTAGCCTGGCGGTGTGACACACCTCGCCGTCCAGGAGAGCTGCCGCACTTGAGTTAATCACATTAGAAAACGGCACCTATTTGTACTCGAGTGTGCACCTCTGTTTTGTCAAGCGTGCTGCTTTGCGTCACGTATGTATAACACTTAGGTTGGCCAGTGGCCCTCTTCTACCTGTGACTTGTGCCATTGAAGCTGCTGTGTGCGCCCTCTTCAGCAGTTGTACGCCACTGTGGCCTCTATGTGCCTTTGCAACTCCTGGTATGCATAACTTACTGCAATCTGGCCCACACCTGGCTGTAACTCGTGCTCTGAATATTGCACAAAACTAGCTTTCCCTACCCTAAACGGATATGCCGCTACAGTATGCTATAATACTAGGTTTCGTGTGTGATTCTTACACGAAGGTAAAGATAACTGGAAATGTAGGGCCCTGAAGTGTTGTAGGGGGTCGCTACACTTTCAACGACCTAGTTCCAACTATTTTTCAAGGTCATACAACTACCCAGATCCATAACATACAGATCACCATAAGAGGACGACTTTTTAGGATCTTGCCTGGGCAGCGAGAAAGATAGCATAATCTTTTTCTCAAATTTAACAATTCTTACATGTACACTCACACACAGAAAACAACTAGATCTCTATTTTTATTTTGTGTAGTTTCAATACTATAAACTTAATTTTCAACTTATAATTTAATTACAAATATTCGACTTCTTCCAGTAAACTGACAGTTACAGAGAGTTTTTTCTTAATTTCTAATACTATTTAGGTTTTTCCTTGTAAACTATCTCCTTTATGGCTTTAAAAATTATTTCTCTTTCTTCCAGCACATCTTCTAGGTAGAGAAATCAGGAATTTTTTGGTCTTATATTGCCTACGTATCACTATTGTTATAAGATTCCACTTCTTACTCCACGTGCTCTACTAGATTTTCGCAGCACATTCCTGTGGACATTCTGTGTATGGTCTTGGTTTCAAAAACGTCCATCACTTAAATTTTGATTAACACTCAGCATTGCTGGTCGAAAATTCCGGCAGAAGTCACCCTCATTCTGCCAACGGCCTTGACAAAGAGGACAGAGGAGAGGACAGAAGTTCTGGTCACTCTTGAAGAATACTCAGTATTGTAGAACACGCTGTAGAATGTCATTTATTGAAACTGAACTGCACTTCTCGAGATATCACTATATTCACACAAAGAAAACAAATAACATGTAGACGACTATTCATTAAGAGCATTGGTGAGGTTCGTCGGAGCTGGTCCCAGCTCAGCGAGGAACTGGCTGTACTTCTGCTGCGCTGGCCTCATAAAGCCGACGGAGGTCGGCAGAGTTCTGCTACTTTCCGTGTGTCTGTGAGGCGACCTCTGCAAAAAAAGGTTTGCATTAGCCTCTAGCAAGTTCTGTTTATTTTGAAGAATTGTTTACCTCTTGGTTGCGCCTGCATGTGCTTGTGTATGTTATATGGAACACAGGAGTGTCTTGAGTGTAGTCTGCCTGGCAGGGGCCGTCTGTGGCAGACATAACATACCTCCCTTCTGGAGGGGAGCCGCACGAAAGATCGATAGTTGATACGTCATGGAGATATGTGGCTGCGGCTCCCTGGAGGAGGCTGTGGCGGCTGCCTCTTGGAGAATATGGTGCCATACGTCCTGCGATGAGGGCTGACTGGTTGTGATGGCGGCATGGGTGAGACCAGTGGCATCGGTTCGTCTTCATCGGTGGCCATCAGCTGGTGGGGAGGCGCCAAAGAAGGGCTGGGCAGCTGGTCCGTTGGGTGCGGCTGCTGTGTTGGTGGTGCTGGTGGCGGCAACTGATGCCCTGAAACGTCACCCAGGCCACAATGAGACGGCAGTAGAGAAGAGGTCTGTGTAAGTAGTCTGGAATGGGTCATAGAGGTAACAGTGGTCTGTGTCATAGTGTGTGGTGTGGGTGGTGCAGGATGGCCAGGGCGCAATTGATTTCGATGGCGACGGACTATGTGGCCATCCAAGATGACATGAAAAAGTTGGCGACCCTGGGAACGTTGGATGACGGTGAGAAGCCAACCTGTGTTAGTGCCAAAACCTCGGGTCCAGACTAGGGAGCCAGGTAAGAATCGGGATTGTCCAGGAGGAATCTGAATTCTCTGAGAGGGCAAGAGAAGATGTAGGAAGGTCCTGGGTTGGTGGCCGTGGAGTGCTTCCGCTGGGCTTTAGTCCCCAATTCGAGTGGCTCGATAGGAACTGAGGAATAGCGTCAGGGCATCTTCTAGGAGTGGTCTTTGGTATATTTGAGCATTTGTGTCTTGAAAGTCGTGACCAGGCGTTCTGATTCCTCATTGCATTGGGGATGGAAGGGTGCGGTAAGAAGATGCTGGATGCCATTGTTGGTGCAAAAGGAGAGGAATTCCTGGCTCCGAAATTGTGGTCCATTGTCTGTGACTATGGCTTTCGGTAATCCTTCCAAGCAAAATAGTTTTGCAAGGGCTGATAAGGTAATATGCGTGGTGATTGCTGAACACCGAACGACGTACGGGAAATGCGAAAATGCATCTGTGACTAGGAGCCATTTGTGGCCAAGAAGGTGGATGCATTCCCAGTGACCATTCGACATAGGCCAGGGGGGGGAAGGGGCAATTGTTGGATACAGACAGTACAGCGCTGCACCATCTCTGTGATGTCAGATGTGAGGCCGATCCTAAAAACGTATCTTCTTGTGAGGGATTTGGTGCGAATGATGCCCCAATGCCCTTGGTGTAGAATGTGGAGGATCGTTGGCTGCAGGGATCTCAGAACGATGACCTTCAGTTCTGCTGAATCTAAGCGAAGGACGACTCCATCCACCACCGAAAGATGGTATTGGATGGAATAGTACAACCAGAGGTGGTTTTGATCCTGAGGAGGTGGCGAGGATGGCCAGCCATGCAGAACATGGTGTCAGACGAATCGGAGGAGGGAATTTGCTGTGGTGGCTGCAGATACTTTGCCACCTGTAGAAGGAAATGCCTTCAGGTCCTCTTGGACGCCATAATCAATCTGAAACACGAGGAGGTCCAACAGGTCAACAGGAGGGTCCGAACCTTGTGGCAGACACGACAAGCCGTCCGCGTTGGCGTGCTGTGAGGTGGTACGGAAATGCATGGTGTAGCGAGACTGGGATAGGAACAACGCCCAATACTGGAGACGTTGCGATGTTTTGGTCGGTAATCGCGTAGAAGGGGCAAATTAAGAGAGGTGCGGATTGTGGTTAGTAATTAGTAACTAGCCATAGAGAAAGGGACAGAACTTGGAACAGGCAAAAACCATGGCAAGTGCTTCTTTCTGGATTTGGGAATATTTTATTTGTGCTGTGGAGTGAGCTTTTGAGATGTATGCTATGGGCCGCTCTGTGCCATCTAGCTATTTGTGAGACAGGAAGGCACCCACACCATACTCAGAGGCGTCTGTAGTATCAAAGGAAGATTAGGATCATAAGGCATGAGACATGCAGCGGATTGGAGCTGCTGTTTGAGGGTATGGAAGGCGGTCTCTCAGACTAGGGTCCAACAGAATGGGACATTTGTGCGGCAGAGATGGTAGAATGGTGCTGCAGAAGGAACGAATTTCCTGTAATACGAAATTTTCCCCAAGAAGGATTTCAACTGATGAAGGTCGCGGGGATGGGGCAGGTTGTTAATGGCGTTGATATAAGAGAAAGATGGAGAAATGCCCTTCTGGGAAATGATGTGACCAAAATAGGAGATAGATTGCGGGAAAAATGAACATTTAGAAATATTACATTTCAGACCAGCAGTTGAAAGGCGGAGGAAGAGGAGGCGGAGGTTGGCTATGTGCCCTTCAGAGGAGGACCCCGTGACGACCACGTCATCTAAATAATTTATACAGCCCGGGAGTGAGACGTTGTTCAAGGTATCTTTGAAAGATTGCAGGAGCACTGGCAAAACCGAACATGAGTCTCGGTTTAGTTGGAAGAGGCCGATAGGAGTATTTATAACAGTGTGTTGTCGGGAGGAAAGATCAAGAGGAATTAGGAGATATGCTTCTGCTAGCTCGATTTTGGTAAAATAAGAGCCCCCTGCCAATTTGCGAAAAAGATCTTCCAGTTGTTGAAGGGGATAGTCGTCAACGAGAAGCTGTGGGTTGACCATAGACTTAAAGTCACCACAGAGGCGAAGACGGCAGCCTGGATTCTGCACGATGACTAAAGGTGTGGACCAAAGCTCAACCACACGGACTGGAGAACCCCTTAATCTTGAAGACGTTGGAGCAGCTGTTGTTGTGCCACTGGGACCTGGCGAGCCTGGAAGTAGTCGGGCTGGGCAGTGGGATGGAGTTGGAGCGAGGCCTCAAAGCCCTTGGCACAGCCTATGCCCGGTGAAAACAGGTCCTGGAATTCATTACATGGTGTATCAACTTCAGGAAAAGGAATGTGCTGAGACACTAGGTGAACATCGTCCACAATGGAAAATACGAATTAGTAGAAGGCGTCTAGTCCGAATAACTCTGCTGTGGAGGAATTGTTGACAACCAGAAATGTGACTGGACGGTGAACCCATTTGTACTTGAGCCGTGAATTGTCCTAAGAGGGATATCTCTTGCTTATTGTACGCCAGCAGGCGCTTAGGGAATGGGAGAGGGGTGGTGAACCAATGTGAGCATATGAAGTGTAATTAATCAAGGATAGTGCTGTGCCGGTGTCCACTTGAAGATGGAGAGGCTTGTCACTGATAGTGACGTCTATAAAAATTTTTGATGTCGAGGAGTTGTCCACCTGGTTGACGTCCATTGGAGTGTTGTTCAAGCCATCTGGATATGGCCTGGGCTGGTGGTTGCTGGAGGTGGCTGTTTTTGCGCGACAAACGGACGCTAAATGGCCTTCCCTGCTGCAGTGTGTGCATTGCGCCAGCGGTCTGGGCAATCTTCTCTATCATGTGTTGAATAGCAGGTTGGGCATCAGGGCAGGCGGAGACGTTGTTGATGCAGTAGCTTCTGGCTCCGGTCGGGATGGTGCGATTGAGCGTCTTGTTCTGGAGGTGGTCTCCGACCGCGGCGGTGGTAGAAGCGTGGCGTGGTGCCCTGGATTGCTGCGACGTCTTCGGCGTCCGTCGTGGCATCGTCACGGATTGCTGCTACATCTGCCCAGGATTCCAGTCGACGATCGGCGGTTGTAAAAATTTCGAACTTATACGCTATTTCTATGACCTGCTAGAGGAACGGGTCTTCTAACTTGAGGGCGTCGTGGCGGAAAGCGGCGTCTAGCGCTGTCTGTATCAAATGGTCACTCACCATGTCATCAGCGTATGATTCCTAGGAAAGATGTGTGTGAAACTTTCATCTCGTGCTGAGACCTTGCAGCTCGGCGGCCCACTGGCGATAGGTCTGCTCGGGTTTCTTCCGGCATTGGTAGAACTCGACCTGGGCTGTGAGGACATATCAGCGTTTGCAGTAGGCATTTAACGTCGCACAGAAGGCGGTGAAGGTGAGGGAGTCGGGGTCCAGCGCCTGTAGTTTCGTGAGCAGGGCATACATCTTCGATTGGTTCCGTGACAAGAAAAAAGCGCGCTGCCTGTCTTCTTGGGTGACTTGATAAATCATGAAGTGTTGCCGAAGACGTCGTTCGTATGTTTCCCATTCTTCAACTTCATCGTTGAACGCCTGGAATGGCGGTGGCGTCGCGGGGTGGTGGAGGCTTCGGATTTCGACGATGAGTTGTGTCTGAGTTTCAGAAACTGGTGCAGAAGTCTTTGAAAGAATTTTTGCTATTCTGTACGTGCTGCTGTCGTAACCATGATGGTCGTCGATTCGTTCCACTATACTCGTCGCCACTGAAGAATACTCAGTATTGTAGAACACTCAGTATAATGTCGTTTATTGAAACTAAACTACACTTCTCGAAATATCACTATATACACGCAAACAAACAAATAACATATAGACAACTATTCATTAAGAGCGTTGGTGAGGTCTGTCGGAGCTGGTCCTAGCTCGGCGAGGAACTGGCTGTATTGTTTTTTTTTTTTTTTTTTTTTTTTTTTTCCTTTATTGAATTTCAATTCCCCCCGAAGGGGGCGGGCTGGCAGCAGCTTAGGACGCCGCTCTGCAGCCTACAGATTTTCTGATAAAAAGCAGGAGAATAAACAATAATAAAAAACAGGCGATAAAATCGGGGACTTAGTGAGTAACAAGGTGAAAAGAAAATGGGGAAATTAAAACAAACAACAGAGGGAGGATGAAGCGAATAAAAATACATACGGAGCAGACAGGGGAAACAATAGACAATTAAAAAACACGGCGACAGTCTGGATTCTGTTCGCAAAGTATATAAAAATGCACACCCAGCGACAGCATGGTTTCTGTTCGCAACACAACACTGAATAGTCACTAGAACACAGCACGAAAAGTCGGCAAAGGTGACACCACAGTCGAGAGCAGGTGGGGGGAAACTGGACAGGAGATGGGAAAACAAAAAGGGGGGGAAAGGAGAGGAAAAGCGAAGGGGGGGGGGGAACCGGGAAAGGAGCTGATGGAGGATGAGAACCCATAAGAGGGGTGGGGGGCAGACGCGACAGGGAGGGGGGGTAGGCAGAGGAGGGGAATACAAAAGGACTGGGGGGGAGAAGGGAGGTAGGGAGAGGTGTAGTGGGGAGGAAACAGGACGGAAGGGGGGGGGGAAGAGGGAGCCCAGGGAAAGGACAGAGGAAAGGAGGGGGAGGGAGGATCAGAGTTGATAGGAAGGATAAATGGAGGGAGAGAGGGCATCATCCGGGAGGGGGAGTTGACGGAAGCCACCTTGGGAAAGGAGATGGAGGGTGTAGAGATGGAGGGTAGGGGGGACACAACAGTGAAGACGGGGCAGGGGGCGAGGATGGGAGAGGAGAGGAGCAACCAGGGGGTGAGGGGGTTCAAGACGGCGGGAGGTGGAGAGGATGCGGTTATGTTCGAGGAAGAGGAGCAGATGGGGGAAAGGAATGAGATCATAGAGGATCCGCGTGGGGGACGGGAGGCGGATACGGAAGGCGAGGCGGAGTGCATGACGCTCAAGGATCTGGAGGGACTGCTGGCTGTATTGCTGCTGCGCTGGCCTTATAAAGCCGGCGGAGGTCGGCGGAGTACTCCAACTTTCCCTGTGTCTGTGAGGCGACCTCTGCAGAAAACGTTTTGCATTAGCCTCTAGCAAGTTCTGTTTATTTTGAAGAATTGTTTTCCTCTTGGATGCGCCTGCAAGTGCTTGTGTTTGTTATATGGAACACAGGGGTGTCTTGAGTGTAGTCTGCCTGGCAGGGGCCATCTGTGGCAGACGTAACAACTCTCTCGTCCTTGATGTGCAAAACTATCACTAAAGGCGGAAGAATCCGCAATGATCAATGGCATAAAGATGCAGAAGTCAATGGAAACCACAGCATTAAATATACATAACGTGTATTCGCAGGTCATGTGGCCTGTAATTGTGAAAGTGTCATGTTGATGTCTCCATTGGCATAAGATTCCAGAACAATCCCCAATTCTGATCTCCAAGAGGGGCTGCAAAGGGAGGTGACCAAGAGAGGAAGACTGAATAATCAACCAAAGGCTAACGCTCTACAAGTCTGGGCCTAGAATGTCAGAAGCTTGAATTTGGTAGGGAAGACAGAAACCTGAGATGGGAAATGCAAAGGCTCAATCTACACTCCTGGAAATGGAAAAAAGAACACATTGACATTCTTATTTCAATTTCCAGGAGTGTACTTCCTAGTTCCACAGAAGACCCCTGAGTTGTCACTGTCAAGTATCCTTTTGCACTCCGAAAATCAGACACAATGGTACTACTGATCACGTGATCCTCCGCTCCTTCCTTTTAAATGTGCTTGTACTTTTAATCTAATCGTGAACACCTAGCTCAACTGCACTGTCATGTGTACATGTATATCAGTTTGTCGCAGGGCTGTCAGGCATCGGGCTTTGGACGTGAATTGCCAGGCATTTAGCGTTGAACATAAGACAATCAGCACTACCTTTCGAATACCTATTCTGTTAACTGTAGATAGTAAGGAATTCTCTACCTAGGCAGCAAAATAACCGATGGTGGACGGAGCAAGGAGGACATCAAAAGCAGACTAGCACTGGCAAAAAGGGCATTCCTGGCCAAGAGAAGTCTACTAGTATCAAACATAGGCCCTAATTTGAGGAAAAAATTTCTGGGAATGTACGTTCGGAGCAAAGAACGCTTTGGTTTTTAAGTTATTACTGGAGAAAGTGGACAATCTTGATACTGATGTTGATAGAAATTATACCAGGATGAATTTTAGAGTGCTTACAGCCATTACAAAATCGATTTACGGCAACACTATAGTGGTTAAAATCAGTGATCAAGTGGACTGTCAGAACTAATAACGCAAGGGCGGTCTGTAATGTTAAAGAAAGAGATATGCCGATCATTTATCTATTACCTAAGTAGTAAATTCTTCAAGATCGTCGCTGTGAGACATGGTGTCTTGGTGAAGCTACCTTTGCTACTATATGAAAACAATAGTGTTACAGGAGAAAACCGCCTAGGAAGCACCAAAAACCGTTTCGAGGGAATTCAAACATCCTATGGCTACACCATATAAAGTGGAATTACCCGACGTTAAATGGGTTGTTCTAATGAAAGAGTTGCCTGGATTAATGTTGCAGCTTTGTGTGGAAGACTATTACATTTTGAATTTGCCATGCCGCAGGCTTTCGTTGAAACTATTAATAAAATGGTGATGTACGACTACCTAACATCAAACTATGACTTCTGTACGGAAGGAGACTGCCAGGGAAACAGCAATGTGATCGTGGTCAATAATGTGGGCGCTAGGATTGACTGCCTGACGTGGATGACTTCCAATTGTAGAGCAGATATAAATAATAAATTTACAGAATGAAATTTCCACTCTGCGGAGGAGTTTGTGATGATACGAAATATCCTGGCGGATTAAAAATGTATGCTGGACCGAAACTCGAATTCGGGACTTTGCCTTTGGAAGGAAAGTGTTTTACGAACTGAACCACTCAAGCACCACCCGTCCTTACATGGGGGAGGAGGTGGAGAGACAAAGTACTCATGAAACTAAAGCTGTGAGGGCGGGTCGTGAGTCGTGCTTGGGTAGCTCAGTCGGCAGAGCAATTGTCCGTAGAAGGCAAGGGTCCCAAGTTTAAGTCTCGGTCTGCACACAGTTTTAATTTGCCAGAAGTTTTATAATATGCCAAATCATAAGCCCAGGAGCGACCAAAGGTATCGGTAAGCAACTTATAGATTTTATAACATGTTGAGACAAGCGACCATGAAAAGCTTTTATGTTCACCTTTGCTCAAGAACATGGTATTACAAAGGAGGAAACTACATTATACAGGTACAGACTGGGTCATGTGTCTCACCCGGTGGAAAACTGTATATGTGTTTTGCACTCTTGCAAACAGTATTCACAATGTGACCGATTGTGCTCTGTGCCAATCACATCCATGTGGTGTCAGTTAACGAATAACTTACAAAGCAGCTGCTGCACAGTGTTTAAAAACGCTCTGCAGTTGGTTTACTGGGGTGCCGTAATAAAAACTACGAAATTGAATGGTGTCTTTAAACTTATAAAATAAGCTCAATCTCCCAACAAGTTTACTTGTCTACCTGTAAAGTGTGTGGATATTCTTAACACTGCCTCCCGCGAAGAAGCATAAATTTTACGCAGAATTACTATATTAAAGCAGAGGAAAAGAATTCTCTCAATCAAGAACATTGTTCTCTACAATAATGTCAGGTGCAGATGTCGTCAAAATAGGACTTGCGGATATTCGTAACACTGCCTCCAACGAAGAAGCATATTTGTTACACAGAAGTGCTATATTAAAGCAGAGGAAACGAATATCAATCAAGAACATTGTTCTCTACAATAATGTCAGATGCAGATATCGCCAAAATAGGACTGTCGCCCATATACAACGTCATCTCAGAAGTCCTAAGAAAAAGGGGTAAATGTATCGCATAGAATTAAACCATTCCTCATCATGGAAATTTAAGTGCAGTTAATGAGGTGTGGGTACGAAAAATAAAATTGGACAAGGAAGAGATATATGACAAGAAACGAAAACTAGATTACATGGAGAAGACAACTACCAAAAGGAAAGAATGTAAAGTGCTGTAGGAAACCGAAAAAGCTATTGCAGATGTGGTGGCAAGGCTTACATATTAACTTAAACACAGTATACGAATGTAAAGTACTTGCATTAACTGTTAATAGCACTAGTAAGTGGCCATACATTCGATACAGGCAAAAAATAATGGATTGGAACATGGTTACTGCATTAAAGAACACAAGAAAAACCTGTTTACGAAGAATCAGTTTACGAAAGAGGGTTATATCGTGTCTAAATGTGCTGGATTGGATACTGTGCAGCTTTCAGTAGAACAAACGTTTGCAGAGATTAAAATTGTTGGGAATAACAACTTTTAATCGACATTCGTTTCCAGAAGTTCTTAACAAATCGTCCTACACGAAAATTCCACAAGAATGTGCATCAGAAGAGCTGGTAGCGTACTGCCAGGAAGATGTGGAAAGTTATCAATGAAATTATGAATAAATAAGAGGTAACGCTAAAATCCCCGTAAACGGTCACCTAGAAGAACTGTTTAAAGGAATAGTGCTAATTGCTATATCAATAAAAGAGATCGGTTGCAGGAAGAAACTTAGATATGTGCTGGAATTTCACAACATATCTTCTTTGTACCTGTGAAACTACAGGGCGAAGAAAGAATTATAAGTTAAAAATTAAGCTTGATGATGTGAAAACAAAGCCATATAAAAATAAAGAGACAAGAATAAAGAGCTAGTTGTTTTCTGTTTTTGAAAGTATATGCAAGCATTAATAACGTTTGAGAATATACAGTTTAATATTTTTTTTATTCACTGCTCACGCTAAATCCTTAACTGTCCTCCATGTATTATGGCCTTATGTGTGTCTGATGGGGTGGATCTATGACTTCGGAAATTAACGTCAACTGTGTAACTTCAAGGTCCTACATTTACAATTTTCTTTTCTTTCATAAATGTAAGGCATGTGACACCTGGAGTTACACTATGCGATAAGGCAGTTGGGATGGACTTCTTAACGGGAATGATCTCCAGTTATAGCGGGAAACCTGTATAATATATTATATACATCCAATCACTTGCACAGGACCGTATGAACTCATTGCTAACCAGTTATAGATTTTGTAAAGTGTCCACACATGTGAAAACTGCAAACTTTTACATCTTTCTTACCTAAAGAACATGGTATTACCAGGATGGGGACCACTAGAGAATGGATTGTGTGTCTGGTACCTGTATAAGACTGTTTTAGATATGTACGCGATTATCTGTGCCATTTTTTCAACTACTTTGTTATGGTATGTAATTACGTCACTGTGGGAATACTCGTCTATTCCTCACCGCTATTTCTGCTATAATCACATTATTTCTTCTCCGTTTGCCGTGTATTACGACATCGATATCTTCGTCTCAGCAATCCGGCAGTCATGCTGTCACACTGCAAAGTTCAAGTACTATACCTCCTAATACTTACAGCAATTGTACAAACGTTTTGCTTAGTAGAAGTCTTAACACGTATGATCTGGTTGAGGGCTTGATATTAAGAGTATTTTTCAGCTGAGTCGGCATCACGGATTGGTAGAATCTCTAACTTCATTTTCGGTTCTGACCCACTAAATTTTACAAGGTGACAACTTCCTTATAGGGAACAGCATTACATTAATACAAGTTATGACATTTGTTCAGCACTCGTAGCCATGGAGGTTGGTCATACTATATCTTGCGTTAGGTGTTACACGTATTTCGATGGAACATTGTCTTACAAGGTATAAAGATAGGAATATTAGCGATTTGCTTCCATAACGGCCAACACGCATTTTAGTGACTTACACAATTTGGATCGGGCAACATTTAATTAATGCTTGAAATGTCTCACAGTACAGGGTAAATAGCCTTAAAAAAATTCAGTTCTAAGATCTCGACGCTGACTTTGTCTCTCGAAATGTGACATCTCTCATTTGTTACTGCCATTGGCCGTGTGTTTACATTACAAGCAGTCCGTGTCCCTCTGTAGGTTTAGTAATATTCTTTAGTAACTAAACACCTTTTTTCCTTCTTTCCGTAAGACGACAGTTGTGTTGTGAATGTGTTTGTGGTGGTGTGGTTGGTTACAGGTCTTTATTTTCTGAAGCAATAGTTTCCGGAAATGCAGCAGCGCCGATTGAATACACATTTTACGAATTTGGATACCACTGCAATGTGAACATCGTAGTTTTCACACTGCTGACGTATTTTTAGAATATGTGAGTAACATTATCGAAAAAATACAATGAATGAAGCTTTTACGGAGCCTTTTAACTGTAAACTGTTGTAATTGTGTATAGCCCCCAGCAGGGCCGCGTCGATCCTAATACTAACAATAATAGCTGCTTTTACATTTTTGCTAGTGAATAACATGAAGTATTATCTTTGTTCTTCCTAAAATGGTGCTTGAGAATAATTTAAATGGGTCAGTATATAGTTTGAGGTAGCATGGTGACTTACATCAGGAGTAGGTCAAATTAGTTCCATTCAGTCGGTCTCTTCGCTTGCTTTGATAGCAGGTACTTTTCTGTAGTTTGATGTCTGATCAGGAAACTTCTACGATGTCGAAGTGTTAGACTTAACGTCTAAAATGTCAACTGTTACTACATATTGAAATCTAGCATTGAGGGTACGTGCTGCAGATTTTTCAGCGCTAATTTGGTGTACATGTTTATATGTGAAAATTAACTAGTGCTATCTTTTACAGTGCTGACATATATGACATCACATTAATTGGTTTCAGACCTACAGAGTATGTATTAACCTTAACAAGCAATGTTAACCTCATAGTTTGCCGCTGTGTATGTATTTGGGCAATATTTTAAAATTTGAGACACATCAGATGTGAGATATAATTAATTTACGATTGCTTTTTGTTTTACCTGCGGATCATATGGAAATGGGTGGTAGATGGTATTTTTTGTAATATGAATAAAGGATTCATCTTGTCCCATCGACGAATGACCGCGGGAAGAATGAATGCTTGTATGCCTCTATTCGAATGGTTCTGCTTAGTTTTATTCACAAGATTTCTGTAGGCAAAATACACAGACACCAGAAAAATATTGGTAGTTTCTGCCTTTATATTTTGTGAGCAGGTTCTCCTGATATATTAGGGGTGTTTCTTCGGGAGTTTTGCAATCGCTATTTTTAAATATTTATTTGACCTCCTGAATTAGTATTTTATTTAGCCGTCGATAGCACATGTTTATATACACACATCAAAAAAGTTTTACATCACCCTGGTTCCCAGAACTCCTGATGATAGACGTTGACTGTGGATATTCTGCCACAGACACAGTCCCTTTGACTATTCAGAGATGTCACTAAACCCGCCCAAAGATGTAAACAACCATGCAAGAGCAACGCTAATTAGACGGAGGGGTAGGACAGGCGATAAGTTCCAGTCACTCCACCAGGAAGGAGGTACACGGCTCATGTTGTCTGTTGTTCAACCATACCTAGATGGTCAATATGTCCGTATTTTTACTTTCGGCCAGGAAGTGCTCTCAACAAGGGAAGTGTCCAGGCGTCTCGGAGAGAACCAAAGCGATGTTGTTTGGACATGGAGGAGATACAGAGAGACAGGAACTGTCGGTGAAATGCCTCGCTCAGGCCGCCCAAGGGCTACTACCGCAGAGGATGACCGCTATCTACGGATTATGGATCGGAGGAACCCTGACAGCAGCGCCACCATGTTGAATAATGCTTTTCGTACAGCCACAGCACGTCGTGTCACGACTCAAGCTGTGTGCAATAGGTTGCATGATGCGTAACTTCACTCCCAACGTCCATGGCGAGGTCCATCTTGGCAACTACGACACCATGCAGTGCGGTACTAATGGGCCCAACAACATGACGAATGGACCGCTCAGGATTGGCATCAACTTGTCGTCACCGATGATTGTCGCATATGTCTTCACCCAGACAATCGTCGCAGACGTGTTCGGAGGCAACCCAGTCAGGCTGAACGTCTTAGACACACTGTCCAGCGAGTTGCAGCAAGATGGAGGTTTCCTGCTGTTTTGGGGAGGCCTTACGTAGGGCCGACATACGCCGATGGTGGTCATGGAAGGCGCCATAATGGCTGTACGATACGTGAATGCCATCCCCCGACCGATAATGCAACCATATCGCCAGCATATTGGCGAGGATTGGTCTTCATGGACGACAATTCGCGTCCCCATCGTGCACATCTTGTGAATGATTTCGTTCAGGATAACAACATCGCTTGACTGGAATGTCCAGCATGTTCTCCAGACGTGAACCCTGTCAAACATGCCTGGGATAGATAGAAAATGGCTGATAGAAAATGGCTGACCCACCAATCACTCTGAATGATCTACGCCGAATTGCCGTTGAGGGGTGGTACAGTCTTGACCCAAAGTGCCTTGATGAACTTGTCGATAGTACGCCACGACGAATACAGGCATGCATCAATGCAAGAGAAGGTGCTACTGGATATTAGAGGTATCGGTGTGTACAGCAATCTGGACCACTACCTCTGAAGGTCTCGCTTTACGGTGGTGCAACGTGCAATGTGGGGTTTACGGGAGCAATAAAAAGGACGGAAATGATATTTATGTCGATCGCTACTCCAATTTTCTGTACAGGTTCCGGAACTCTCGTAACCGAGGTGATGCAAAACTTTTTTTGATATGTGTATAATACGTAAATGTACAGAGCAAATACATAAATGCGTATTTACGGAACTTAAAACTCAAGCCATCAAAACTCTTTTTTCACAATATATTTTAACAGCATGTAATGTGAACTACTGCTTTTTGTGTTATTAATTCACACTATTTCACAACTTTATTCGTGAAATAGTGTGAATTAATAATTTAATCATAAGCGATACAGATAAATGAAAATATGATTACTTTCAAAGTCTACAGATTTGTCCCTGTACGCTTCTGGGCATCAACAGTCACTTTGTAAAGTCCAATGCCTCTAGGAACCAAATGAGGAGAAGCTGTCTGACAGAGGAGGTAAGCGATACTCATCAGTGTCTTTAAAAATTCCGATCGCCCACAGTCAGATTCGAGACACGATAAGAAGATGTGGTTTACATTAGCTTCGGACTTAGAAATGGTTCAAATGGCTCTGAGCACTATGGGACTTAACATCTGTGGTCATCAGTCCCATAGAACTTAGAACTACTTAAACCTAACTAACCTAAGGACATCACACAACACCCAGTCATCACGAGGCAGAGAAAATCCCTGACCCCGCCGGGAATCGAACCCGGGAAGCCGAGCGTGGGAAGCGAGAACGCTACCGCACGACCACGAGCTGCGGACAGGACTTAGAATCACACTCACATCGACGGGATTCGTAAATGTTGAATTTATGTAGATGTAATGGAAAAGCGGAGTGATAAAGCGAAGTCGAATAGTGGGATAATTGTATATACACTCCTGGAAATGGAAAAAAGAACACATTGACACCGGTGTGTCAGACCCACCATACTTGCTCCGGACACTATGAGAGGGCTGTACAAGCAATGATCACACGCACGGCACAGCGGACACACCAGGAACCGCGGTGTTGGCCGTCGAATGGCGCTAGCTGCGCAGCATTTGTGCACCGCCGCCGTCAGTGTCAGCCAGTTTGCCGTGGCATACGGAGCTCCATTGCAGTCTTTAACACTGGTAGCATGCCGCGACAGCGTGGACGTGAACCGTATGTGCAGTTGACGGACTTTGAGCGAGGGCGTATAGTGGGCATGCGGGAGGCCGGGTGGACGTACCGCCGAATTGCTCAACACGTGGGGCGTGAGGTCTCCACAGTACATCGATGTTGTCGCCAGTGGTCGGCGGAAGGTGCACGTGCCCGTCGACCTGGGACCGGACAGCAGCGACGCACGGATGCACGCCAAGACCGTAGGATCCTACGCAGTGCCGTCGGGGACCGCACCGCCACTGTTGCTCCTGGGGTATCGGCGAGGACCATTCGCAACCGTCTCCATGAAGCTGGGCTACGGTCCCGCACACCGTTAGGCCGTCTTCCGCTCACGCCCCAAAATCGTGCAGCCCGCCTCCAGTGGTGTCGCGACAGGCGTGAATGGAGGGACGAATGGAGACGTGTCGTCTTCAGCGATGAGAGTCGCTTCTGCCTTGGTGCCAATGATGGTCATATGCGTGTTTGGCGCCGTGCAGGTGAGCGCCACAATCAGGACTGCATACGACCGAGGCACACAGGGTCAACACCCGGCATCATGGTGTGGGGAGCGATCTCCTACACTGGCCGTACACCACTGGTGATCGTCGAGGGGACACTGAATAGTGCACGGTACATCCAAACCGTCATCGAACCCATCGTTCTACCATTCCTAGACCGGCAAGGGAACTTGCTGTTCCAACAGGACAATGCACGTCCGCATGTATCCCGTGCCACCCAACGTGCTCTGGAAGGTGTAAGTCAACTACCCCGGCCAGCAAGATCTCCGGATCTGTCCCCCATTGAGCATGTTTGGGACTGGATGAAGCGTCGTCTCACGCGGTCTGCACGTCCAGCACGAACGCTGGTCCAACTGAGGCGCCAGGTGGAAATGGCATGGCAAGCCGTTCCACAGGACTACATCCAGCATCTCTACGATCGTCTCCATGGGAGAATAGCAGTCTGCATTGCTGCGAAAGGTGGATATACACTGTATTAGTGCCGACATTGTGCATGCTCTGTTGCCTGTGTCTATGTGCCTGTGGTTCTGTCAGTGTGATCATGTGATGTATCTGACCCCAGGAATGTGTCAATGAAGTTTCCCCTTCCTGGGACTATGAATTCACGGTGTTCTTATTTCAATTTCCAGGAGTGTACATCGGTGTAAAGGCGTCCTTTTAAATCATGACTCTTAAGAAGTCGAGACTTAAGTGCAGCGTAAAATTCACTTTTCGTTTTTAGGGCACATTCCACATCATCCATGTGTTTTCTTTGCCGTAAGCAGTCTCTAAATGGCACTTTCAAATCGGGAACAGTTTCTATAAATACCGGTTCTTTGCTAGACTGTCAACTACCTCATTATGGCAGATGCCAACAAGGGAATGCACTCACAGCCGATTACCTGTCTGCCCTCACAGTTTACAACGGACATATTCCAGTACTACATCCAAAATAAAATGGTTTGTTGTTTTATCCCATCTTCGGTGGTGAATATTTTTAAGGACACTTTCCGACGTAATTAACATCTTTCACAGGGAAGTTGAAGGTACAAACTTCATTGCGTGCAGCAATACCAGAGTCTCTGCCGTAAAATCGAAGCACTTTTCAGTATTTCGAAGGCTGTACTGACATAGATCGGAGGGCTTAGAAAAGGGCATCCAGTATATACATCTTGTGGAATTTTGAATCCAGCGGTATGTATATGGACACAATCAAACCACTGAGCTTCAAGGAGATGATTAAATCTACAGTTTACGTCAATCATCACGAAAACGGTGAAATGATAATAACGGACAGGGCTCTGGTATCTGTGTGCCGTAGGGTACTTTCATACCCCAATAAAGTCAAATGCAATGAATACCGCATAGAATGTATGACAGAAGTCGAAGTTTAAAAATTTGTGCACACGTCCGCGATTTTAGTACTTTTTTGTAAACGCTCAATATATTCTGGTAGGCTGACGTCATATGGGTCCCATACACCTAAGCAGTATTCACGAATGTTTAATGCGGAATACTGTAGACTAATTGTAGTTTCGTAGTATTTCATCAGCTGCAGTTTCTCAGCAGCCTACCAGTAACTAATAGCATACCAACCGAGCCTACAGGGTTCTCACAATTTATAGCTGCATACAGATACCCCTAAGTATGTTGCCAGAGGCCATAGGTCTGTTAAATTAATACTGTACTGAATGAATACCTTGCTCTTACGTTCTGTGAAGTGCGCATCTTTCCAGGTCTCACATTAACACTAGAACGGCGGAAGGGGTCAAAATGACCCCTGTTATACGTTTCTCGTTCATTGTCATATTCAGTTTATTTACTTCATTAATGAAATTATATGAGTTTTTCTGATTTTTTCTCCTCTTTCCGAAGATGTTTTAGTATTTACAAAATATTTTAATTTTCTATGTCATTTGATTCAGTAAACCTAGAACGGCGGAAGGGATCAAATTTGACCCTATTGTTGTAACTTCTCTTCTAAGTATAAATAAATTATCCAACAATACAGTGGCAACAGTCAGCAGTAATGCAGAGTAGTTGCTCCTCATTGTTGGAACTTGGCACGTGTACATTCCAGTCCGACTCAGCTTATGTTATGTCACTTAGGCAGTCTTTGTCCGTGAAACACGTCTTCGAACATGTATCGTCAGTGTGGACTTTCTGATGAACAAGTGTTACATCCCTTAAAGAATTCCGAAGTTGAACCGGACATTGACTTCACTGATGAAGATGATGATTACATACCTGACACAAGTGAAGATGAAGACATTGCGAGAGGTGGACTATTAGTGGAAGAGGATTCAGATGCTGATATACGTCAGTCATCACCTCTTTCACCACAGCATGTACAGTTGGATGCGTCTACAAAGGTGATTGTAAGGGATGGAACCTTGTGGGACATTGGGAATTATTCATCTTCTGGAAGTTGGCAGCTGTGGTCCCACTGCTTATGCTTGACAACCAGTAGACAGCTCTGTCATCAGTGCCTTTCGTCTTATTTTTGATGAATCAATGCTACGTCTCATGAAGAAATACACAGAAGGAAATGCTCGAAAAGTACTAAAAACAATGACTGCACTATGTCACTTGAGGAACTGGAGAAACTGACAGCCATCATGCATGTTCGTGGTGTATTGTGCACAAAAGATATGTCTGTGGGTTATCTCTGGTCCCACTCTTGGGGGCCTGCTTTTATCAAGGACATTATGCCACGGAAGGATTTCAGAAGCTTCTCAGATTTCTGCGTTTTGATGAAAAGTCAATCCGGGCTGAACTCCTCACAACCAACAAATTCGCTCTTTTATCTGAAACTTGGGGAAATTTCATTGAAAAAAGTATTTGTGCTTACCGTCCTGGAGAAAATATAACTACTGACGAGCAACTGTTACCAGGCAAAGCAAGATGCAGGTCTACTCACTTCATGTCCAGCAAACCAGACAAATATGTTTCCAAATTCTGGCTGGCTGTTGGTGTAACGACAAAGTATATTAGTAAAGAGGACAAGCATAGACAGAAACAAGCACTTGGAGAGTACATCGTTCTGCATCTCATGGAAATCAAGGAAGACATGCGACCACAAACAACTTTACGTGCCTTCAACTTGCTAAAAAACTCAAAGAAAAGAAAACTTATTTAGTTGGTACAATGACCCGCCCTGCAATCCCTTATTAGATTAGATTGGCTTTACTTTCATTCCAATTGATATGTAGTGAGGAGGTCCTCCAGGATGTAGAGCATCTCAGGAAAACAATAATAAACGACAAATATTTACAACTGCAACAAATAATTTAATGTACCCGACACAGGTCCCAAGTGGAATGATCGTCATTTTTTTAATGAACACTATATGAAAGAATCATTTTACAAATACTCATGTACTAAGATCGCATTAATACATTGAATTTAAAATTTAAAAAATTTACTTATAAGGTAATAAATATATAATAGAAATACTAAAATACTTGTTTATAGTGAACACATTACTGCACTGAAATGGTGCAGAAGTTAGATTGTACTTATTTACACACACACACACACACACACACACACACACACACACACACACACACCACACACACATACACCAGTAAGGAAGCCGAATGCTGAAAAAAACTATACCTCAATACTGCACAAAAGCGGCAACACAGAGTGCATCTTGACTGTATACCAAGGAAAGAAGATTAAAAATATCTTTCTTCCGAGTACACTAAATGGTGAAGTAGCAATACGAAAAGAAGGAAATAAAATACCTGACACCGAAGAGTTCTACAATGCAGCAAAATACGGGATGGACGAGGTTGATCAGATGACCTATAAATATACTACCAAGGTTTTATGTAGGAGATAGCAATACATGTCTTCTAAAACATACTGGACATCACGGGAATAAATGTATGGGTGATCTACAACATAGTAATGAACAAGAAAATGGAAAGGAAGAAGATCATACTTCAACTGGATAATGAACTCAATGGAACGAAAGAGCAAGGCAAAGGAAGAGGATATGAGACTGAAATCACCTGCAAAGTAGAGGAAGTGCCAAATCAACCTCTGTAAAGGCAACAAGATCAGCGAAAACCGTGTAACGCGCCTCAAAGCTGTGTGCGGAAAATGTGGGCATAAAACAGAAATCACCTGTGCTAAGTGCGACTGGCAGCTTCAAATGACTTGAGTGAAAAGAATACAGAGCGGCTCGTAAAACACATGTGAGAGTAAAATGGACAATGTGTCTAGAAGGTTGTATGAATAGTTAATAAATTAAAATCTTTACTTAAGAAACTTGTTAGCAGTAGAAATAATAAATTCGTATCGTTCATTGTTGTTCAAATAAATTAGTAATTATTATTTATAATTGTAAATAATTGTTTTGATTACTAGAAGTAAAGTACAGATCAACAAACACTAAAAATGGATTTTTTAGTCTATTACTAAAATGTTTTATGTGGGGTCAAAATCAACGCTTTCCGCCGTTTTAGGAATGTCAGATACTCCGCCTACCTAATGTTTAGAGCTAGTTTCTAGTCTTCACATAGGGCTGACATTTTGTCAAGACCAAACAGAATAATTATGCAATTTTTCCCGGACGCAATTCCCTCATATAGGTAATTGCATCAGCTACCAAAAACTGAGCGGGAAGACGCAGTGGTTAGCGCAATTGACTCACATTCTAGAACACGTCCATCCAGATTTAGTTTTCCGTGATTTCCCTAAAACACTCCAGACAAATGCCGGTATGACTCCTTTGAAAATGTCGCGGCCGATTTCCTTCGGCATCCTTTTGTAGTCCGATCTACTCTGTCTCTAATGACAGCGCCATTGACGGGACGCTAAACTCTAATTTTACTTGCTTCTTTCCTTCACCTATGTAAAGGCTAGGATTTTAACTTATGTCACACGCTAAATCATTGACGTGTAACATGAAAAGAAACAGTTATATTAATTTCCCCTGTGGCAAAGCAAATATTAGCTTAATCTATATCTGTCCATGGTATCGTGTATTCTCTTTGTCAGGAAATTTACAGCGTTTACAGTTTTAAATATCTCAATTTCCATATTTCGCAGCTGACTTTTGGGGACTAAAGTAGCCTGAAAAGTAAGAAACTTCGAAAATGACAAGAAATTCTATAAATTACGAGCTACATTTAATACGGGGTAATTTTCAGCGGCTTGCGTGAGGGCGTTTCCATCAGGTTGACGTCAACTTACCGATTATCATTCCAACCAGGTAGAGGTTGTTCAAGATAACATGATCCTTTCTGCGAGCATGACGCAGTAGGCGAAGGGACGTGGTATTAGTGGGGGTTACCTAGCGAACGACCACGCGCGGCAGGGAACATGCAGTAACGACAGCTGAAGCCTTTACTTAAAGCTTGCCTCAAATATTTGTAGGCTACAGCTAGTACGTCTACAAACGTTCTATCAAATGATACATCAATACCATAAATAATTAAGAAAATATAAAAATTTCAAAATAGCGATGTCGAGCATAGTAACGAAGTAGCTGAGAAATTTGTGTACTGAATTATGTCCCAGTCATATCTAAAATTTTAAAAAAAGAAATTAAAATCCATATAAACTGAATTATGTATATAGACAGTTCATCCATTCCGATAATCCAGGATTCGACGATTTTTTACCACTTATCGGCATTGATACTGACTAGAGATCGGTCCCAGGGATTCGAAGACTTTCGAGAATTTTTTACTTTTGAGATTGAAGTCACATAACAAATGGGAAAAGAAAAACTTTTCGAATGGTGTAATTATATTTGTGCTATGAAAACTTTCTTATTCCAAATTTCATGATTCTACGTGAAGAAGTAACTTATAGGTGTTCAAGAGTGAATCTGCGACTATTTAAATGTTGTTCTGGTCTTCAGCCCAAAGACGGGTTCGATGCCGTTCTGCATGCTACTCTATCTATCTGCACCTCCGAGTAACTGCCGGAAGATACATACTTCCGAATCTGCTTACTGTATTCGTCTCTCGGTCACCCTCTATGATTTTTACCCTACACGCTTCCATCCAGTACTAAATTGGTGGTCCCTTGATGCCTCAGAATGTGTGCTACCAACCGATCACTTCTTCTAGTCCACTTACGCCACAAATTCCCCTTATCCACAATTTTATTCAGTATCTCCTCATTAGTTACATGATCTACCCATCTAACATACAGCATTTTTCTGCAGCACCACATTTCAATCATTTCTATTCTCATTTCGTCTAAACTGTTGATCGTTCATGTTTCACTTCCATACATGGCTACACTCCATACAAATACTTTCAGAAAAGACTTTCTGACAAAATCTATACTCGATGTTAAAAAGTTACTCTTCTTCAGAAAACGCTTTCCTTGTCACTCGCAGTCTACATTTCATATTCTTCCTACTTCACCATCATACGTTATAGTGATTTCTAAATACAAAACTCATTTACTACTCTAAGTGTCCCAATTCCTACTCTTATTCCCTCAGTATCAACTGATTTAATTCGACTGCATTTCTTTATCCTCGTTTTGCTTTTGTTGCTGTTCATTTGATGTTCTCCTATCAAGACACTGGCCATTTCTTTAAACTACTCTTCCAAGTACCTTGCTGTCTCTGACAGAGTTACAATGCCATCGACAAGCATGAAAGTTTTTATTTCTTCTCCAAATGGTTCAATGGCTCTGAACACTACAGGACTTAACATCTGAGGCTTAAACCAGAGGCTCAGATGATTCTGCGGAGATCTGGGGTGCAAATTTCTCCACCTCCGCTATCGGATGGAGAAATGTAGGGTCCCCCTGAATAGGTCAGGCGTGCACTACACGCCGGAAGCGGCTACAAGGGTAGCGGAGTACGTGCGGAGTGCACATGGGGGTTTTTTAGGTTAGAGAATTCCCTCCCTAGGCCCGACAAGACGCCTCCTGAGACGTGGCAAGGTAGGAGTAGGCAAAATGCAACAGGGAATAACAGTATTAATGTACTGATAGTAAACTGCGGGAGCGTCTATAGAAAGGTCCCAGAACTGCTCTCATTAACAAAACGGTCACAACGCCCATATAGTACTAGGGACAGAAAGTTGGCTGAAACCAAACGTAAACAGTAATGAAATCCTAAACTCAGATTGGAATGTATACCGCAGAGACAGGCTGGACAGTGAAGGGGGAGGCGTGTTTATAGCGATAAGAAATGCAATAGTATCGAAGGAAATTGACGGAGATCCGAAATGTGAAATGATTTGGGTGAAGGTCACGGTTAAAACAGGCTCAGACATGGTAATTGGATGTCTCTATAGGCCCCCTGGCTCAGCAGCTGTTGTGGCTGAGCACCTGAAGCATAATTTGGAAAATATTTCGAGTAGATTTCCCCACCATGTTATAGTTCTGGGTGGAGATTTTAAGTTGCCGGATATAGACTGGGACACTCAAACGTTCATAACGGGTGGCAGGGACAAAGAATCCAGTGAAATTTTTTTAAGTGCTTTATCTGAAAACTACCTTGAGCAGTTAAACAGGGAACCGACTCGTGGCGATAACGTATTAGACCTTCTGGTGACAAACAGACCCGAACTATTTGAAAAAGTTAACGCAGAACAGGGAATCAGCGATCATAAAGCGGTTACGGCATCGATGACTTCAGTTGTAAATAGAAATATTAAAAAGGGTAGGAAGATTTTTCTGTTTAGAAAAAGTGACAAAAAGCAGATTTCAGAGTACCTGTTGGCTCAACACAAAAGTTTTGTCTCAATTACAGATAGTGTTGAGGATCAGTGGACAAAGTTCAAAACCATCGTACATTATGCGTTAGATGAGTATGTGCCAAGCATGATCGTAAGAGATGGAAAAGAGCCACCGTGGTACAACAACCGAGTTAGAAAACTGCTGCGGAAGCAAAGGGAACTTCACAGCAAACATAAACATAGCCAAAGCCTTGCAGACAAACAAAAATTACGCGAAGCGAAATGTACTGTGAGGAGGGCTATGCGAGAGGCGTTCAATGAATTCGAAAGTAAAGTTCTATGTACTGACTTGGCAGAAAATCCTAAGAAATTTTGGTCTCATGTCAGAGCGGTAGGTGGATCAAAACAAAATGTTCAGACACTCTGTGACCAAAATGGTACTGAAACAGAGGATGAAAGACTAAAGACCGAAATACTAAATGTCTTTTTCCAAAGTTGTTTCACAGAGGAAGACTGCACTGTAGTTCCTTCTCTAGATTGTCGCACAGGTAACAAAATGGTAGATATCGAAATAGACGACAGAGGGATAGAGAAACAATTAAAATCGCTCAAAAGAGGAAAGGCCTCTGGACCTGATGGGATACCAGTTCGACTTTACACAAAGTACGCGAAGGAACTTGCCCCCCTTCTTGCAGCGGTGTACCGTAGGTCTCTAGAAGAGCGTAGCGTTCCAAAGTATTGGAAAAGGGCACAGGTCATCCCCGTTTTTAAGAAGGGACGTCGAACAGATGTGCAGAACTATAGACCTATATCTCTAACGTCGATCAGTTGCAGAATTTTGGAACACGTATTGTGTTCGAGTATAATGACTATTCTGGAGACTAGAAATCTACTCTGTAGGAATCAGCATGGGTTTCGAAAAAGACGGTCATGTGAAACCCAGCTCGCGCTATTCGTCCACGAGACTCGGAGGGCCATAGACACGGGTCCACAGGTAGATGCCGTGTTTCTTCACTTCCGCAAGGCGTTCGATACAGTTCCCCACAGTCGTTTAATGAACAAAGTAAGAGCATATGGACTATCAGACCAATTGTGTGACTGGATTGCGGAGTTCCTAGATAACAGGACGCAGCATGTCATTCTCAATGGAGAGAAGTCTTCCGAAGTAAGAATGATTTCAGGAGTGCCGCAGGGGAGTGTCATAGGACCGTTGCTATTCACAATATACATAAATGACCTGGTGGATGACTTCGGAAGTTCACTGAGGCTTTTTGCAGATGATGCTGTGGTGTATCGAGAGGTTGTAACAATGGAAAATGTACTGAAATGCAGGAGGATCTGCAGCGAATTGACGCATGGTGCAGGGAATGGCAATTGAATCTCAATATAGACAGTGTAATGTGCTGCGAATACACAGAAAGATAGATCCTTTATCATTTAGCTACAAAATAGCAGGTCAGCAAATGGAAGCGGTTAATACCATAAATTATCTGGGAGCACGTATTAGGAGTGATTTAAAATGGAATGATCATATAATGTTGATCGTCGGTAAAGCTGATGCCAGACTGAGATTCATTGGAAGAATCCTAAGGAAATGCAATCCGAAAACAAAGGAAGTAGGTTACAGTACGCTTGTTCGCCCACTGCTTGAATACTGCTCAGCAGTGTGGGATCCGTACCAGATAGGGTTGATAGAAGATATAGAGAAGATCCAACGGAGAGCAGCGCGCTTCGTTACAGGATCATTTAGTAATCGGGAAAGCGTTACGGAGATGATAGATAAACTCCAGTGGAAGACTCTGCAGAAGATATAAAGGCACATTTGCATGCCGAGCGTGAGTTTCCGCGGAAACGCGAAATATTAATAAAATAAAAAATCAGTGACAAATAAATAAAGCCTATGGCACACAACTGCAGCGCTGTGTCGCTGATAAAACAAAAGCACAATTACGTTACTCTTATGTTTAATTAAGAAAGAGGGAGAGCTCTGGTTGAAGTGGTGCGAGAAGCACGTATTTTATTTTATTGTCTGGCACACCGACATATTTCATGTTAGAGAAGAATACTGCGAGTTGCAACCAGACTAGGCACTCGATTCTGTAAAGAATTTATATTTATAAAAGTAAGTAGGATTATGAACTGTAGGCTTATTCATTGAATATATCTGATTTAACTAACTGTGTAACTTTTTTATGTTTAGTAGACAGACACCTCTGTACGACGTATTGACATGGCTGGCAAATTATTCTAATATTGAGATTTAGATTTGAGTCCGCACCTACCGCAGCAGTCTTTGGAAACGATTTATTTACGAAGTCCGATTATTTCAGTTTTATTTCACGGTCAACTACGAGTAACATTGCCTTTACGAGAAAGCCATTGTCAAGCGTCTGATACCGAATAATTAAACGTCCACGTTCCAGATAAGCAAATATCAGTTACAATTACAAACACCATCATACAGATAGAATAATTAATATATTATTATTTTTAAATTATTTTATATTGGCGACCGTGACAGGACTTGTTATTTTGTCATTTGTTACATTGTTCTCTTTGTTTCATGTAAAAAATCAACTTTCTGGACCTGGACGTCAATGTATGAGAGATAACAAAATTGGAAGATATTTTGAAATTCTGAAATTTTGCCGGAAGACGCAAAGAAGCTTCCAGCAAAATAAGGTAAGACGCAGCATCTTTGCATTAGCAGGCTTGACCAGACGTATAATTCAGTGTATTAGCTTTTCAGTAAATTCTGTAGTGTTTCTTTTCCGCATAACAGTTTCAGTGATAAATTTCGTTCTCAGTACTTTTCCCTAAACAATAACGTATGCAACAATACCAATACACGAGTGTACAATATGGCCGACTTATGTACGATATCATGTAACATGGCCAGCAGCCATTACCAATAATCTCAAATTCAGTTTATATTTTTAAATTAACAGACAGCCATTGTTGCTACGAGCGATTCATGCTCAACTACATTTTATTTTAAAATCAGTGTCAAAAATTTTCTTGAAACATTTATCACGTGTGGCATGGTAATAACTAGAAAACAATACGCAAAAATGGAACAGCAAGGACGTGCTATTCAGACGCAATCCGACTCGGACGTGAGACAAGTGTTAGAAAATGACTTTACGACAGCAACCGGTAGTGACGATTCATCAAACATTGACGCAAGTGTTGACGAAAATTTTGACAATAGGCCGTCCACCACAAAAATTTCAAAGTCTCAATCAGAGCCCATGTTAATGCATGACGTCACGTCTAATGACGCGGCGGGGGCAGAGACCTTGCAAACGGTAAACATTGCCGACATGTTACAAATGCTAATGAAACAAAACGCAGAAAACATGGCAACCTTAAAGACACAAAATGAACAGTTAAAGACACAAAATGACGCAATTAAATCTGACCTCATAGCACTCAAGACAGGTAATGACACTTTATGTAAACGTGTGGAACTTATAGACGCCACACTGACCAAACAGATGACTGAACTCAGTACTAAATTTTCCCAGCTTAATACGAGACAAGAAAAGACTACAACTGACGTAGCACTTTTACAGACACAAGTAAAAAACCTTAATGTCACGTGTGAAGTTCTTACTGAACAAATTCAAACATATCCTTCAGTACATGACAACCTTGAAAAACGAATTACTGACGTACAGAATAAATTTGACAATGTTGAACAACACCTGACTGACATCTTACAATCTGATGCCACAGCTCATTTTCAAAATATTAATAAGGAATTTAATGATTGGGTAGTGAACAAAGACAAACATTTTGATACATGCTTACGTGAAAATTTACCAACAATTGTGCACGACTCCGTAGCGCAATACATTACTAATAACAAACAGCTGATCAGTGACGCTGTACAATCCGTCACTGCACCCATGAGACAATTCACCGATCGACCACAGTCTGAATGTAACGAAAATATCAGTCAAAATGCACAGTTCAGGAACCAATATACATTCGAGTATGACACACACATACCGCACACGACAAACACACAAGAACAAAACACACCACGACTACAACACATACCACGATGTGCAAACACAAACACAAGCTATTATCATGGTAAACCACAGCAACATTATCGTAATTACTCGCCAGCTGAACATACCAGTAATTACAGTGGAATAAATCCATATCACAATACGAAGGAAGAAGAAAGCTTAATGAAACACAGGCAATTTCAGATTTTTATCCCAGAAAAACGAACCATTCATCCGGTGATTTTTCTTAAATCCTTTAGTAACGCATTTCCACGCACTTGGAGTGACCGGAAAAAGATTTCATATATTGTCGGTTACATCCAAGGCGATGCAGCTGTATGGGCATACAGTCAAGCTGACGTATGTACCACGTACAGTGAGTTTGAGCGTGCTTTTCTGAACAAATTCCGGTCGCAATCCGTCCAGGAGCGACTCAGAAGACAAATCTTAGAACCTGAAACTTTTAACAGTAAAAATGATAACTTACGCAGATATTTTGAAAAATACTTGAACATGGGACACTTTTTAGACGAACCAGTCGCAACGCGTGATATACTCCGTGCGTTGAAGGCCAAATTGCCTTTCAACATTAAAGAGAAACTCCTACATATCCCGGATGACGATTCAGATTATTTTTTAACAGCTTTAGATTCGGTTGACATGTTACTTGAAGACCAGCGCTTCGCGCGGCAAAACAGCAGCCACAATGTTTACACTAGTGGTATGCAAAACATGCAGGCTTGCCAACACAATTCTGGCGCGTCCACAGTTGGATACGCGGTACAACAAAAACAGCAAACTCACATGCCGTCTCAGTACGGAAATCAAAATCAACACGCGTATTCCAATACAAACAATAGTTACAACAGTAATAACACTTCATGCGGCAATCCATACAAAAGGCACCGCGGTAATAACTACAACGGTAACAACGGATACAAAGGCAACAACAAAAACACAAACAGAAATACACTCCTGGAAATTGAAATAAGAACACCGTGAATTCATTGTCCCAGGAAGGGGAAACTTTATTGACACATTCCTGGGGTCAGATACATCACATGATCACACTGACAGAACCACAGGCACATAGACACAGGCAACAGAGCATGCACAATGTCGGCACTAGTACAGTGTATATCCACCTTTCGCAGCAATGCAGGCTGCTATTCTCCCATGGAGACGATCGTAGCGATGCTGGATGTAGTCCTGTGGAACGGCTTGCCATGCCATTTCCACCTGGCGCCTCAGTTGGACCAGCATTCGTGCTGGACATGCAGACCGCGTGAGACGACGCTTCATCCAGTCCCAAACATGCTCAATGGGGGACAGATCCGGAGATCTTGCTGGCCAGGGTAGTTGACTTACACCTTCTAGAGCACGTTGGGTGGCACGGGATACATGCGGACGTGCATTGTCCTGTTGGAACAGCAAGTTCCCTTGCCGGTCTAGGAATGGTAGAACGATGGGTTCGATGACGGTTTGGATGTACCGTGCACTATTCAGTGTCCCCTCGACGATCACCAGTGGTGTACGGCCAGTGTAGGAGATCGCTCCCCACACCATGATGCCGGGTGCTGGCCCTGTGTGCCTCAGTCATATGCAGTCCTGATTGTGGCGCTCACCTGCACGGCGCCAAACACGCATACGACCATCATTGGCACCAAGGCAGAAGCGACTCTCATCGCTGAAGACGACACGTCTCCATTCGTCCCTCCATTCACGCCTGTCGCGACACCACTGGAGGCGGGCTGCACGATGTTGGGGCGTGAGCGGAAGACGGCCTAACGGTGTGCGGGACCGTAGCCCAGCTTCATGGAGACGGTTGCGAATGGTCCTCGCCGATACCCCAGGAGCAACAGTGTCCCTAATTTGCTGGGAAGTGGCGGTGCAGTCCCCTACGGCACTGCGTAGGATCCTACGGTCTTGGCGTGCATCCGTGCATTGCTGCGGTCCGGTCCCAGGTCGACAGGCACGTGCACCTTCCGCCGACCACTGGCGACAACATCGATGTACTGTGGAGACCTCACGCCCCACGTGTTGAGCAATTCGGCGGTACGTCCACCCGGCCTCCCGTATGCCCACTATACGCCCTCGCTCAAAGTCCGTCAACTGCACATATGGTTCATGTCCACGCTGTCGCGGCATGCTACCAGTGTTAAAGACTGCGATGGAGCTCCGTATGCCACGGCAAACTGGCTGACACTGACGGCGGCGGTGCACAAATGCTGCGCAGCTAGCGCCATTCGACGGCCAACACCGCGGTTCCTGGTGTGTCCGCTGTGCCGTGCGTGTGATCATTGCTTGTACAGCCCTCTCGCAGTGTCCGGAGCAAGTATGGTGGGTCTGACACACCGGTGTCAATGTGTTCTTTTTTCCATTTCCAGGAGTGTAGAAATAATAACAACTACGAGCCAAGACAGCATCAAGGTTGGACTCGTAACGATCAGTACTTTCATTCAAACTCTGCTTTACCACAGCAGACACCAGGACAAAATTGGAGCATACCTTACGACCGACAGGTAAGTCATAATGCGCAACAGCAACAACAACCACAAAAGTTTGGAGATCATAATAGGCAATATCCGAATGTGAATATAATAGAAATGACACCTGATGCACAACCTCAATCTGTGTCAGTACCTAGTACAAATGCTAATCCAACAAACTAGAAACAGTCACTACTATGCCCCAGATCGTGGCTGAAGAATTCTTGGGGGGCGACTTCAATGTTAATCAGTTATTTGTCACCACACTTGAACAACAGAATAATGATATGCCGAATAATTCTAAACAAAAATTACCTGTTTTATTTATAAGATACAACCACAATGAGAATATATCAGATGAACTTTTGCAAGACAGTACACAATGTCGTTCAAACACAAATGAAATTGTTTTAGCATCTACTACTGGTGTAATAGGTGGGATTCCAACTACTATTATCCTAGATACAGGTGCAGCTGTGAGCGTTTTGTCTTTTAATTTCTATAAAAAGGTGTGTGAATTGGAACCTGTGCCTGAGTTTCCTGCCCAAAACTGTAAAATAACTACTGCACTAGGTAATAAGTCATGTAGGGTTACGAAGCAAGTTTTTGTAAACGTTAAAATAGGTAATGGAACCGTACAATGGCCATTCCTCGTTGTACAAAACCTTGTGACAAATTGCATATTAGGAATAGATATTATGAGCGAGAAGGACTGCATTATAGACTTCTCCAAAGGTAAATGTATTTTAAATGATAAAAGCAGGGTAATTATTATTGATATGGACAGGAGAACTCTAAAGCATGACAAACACTGTACAGGGTACAAGGTTCAGTTAGTACTTGACAAAGACATTCAAGACATGCAAACACACTCATCTGACACAGAGCTAATGGACTTGAAAACATTCCTTGATCATAAGATAAGTGAAGCTACAGCTCTCAGTGTACATGAACGTATAAAACTACAGGAAGTGTTATCCAAATATTTACAAGTTTTTACCAAACGATTGGTTGTTATCAACACGTATGTGTACAAGATTGAAGTTAAGCCTCACAAGATCTTCTACAATAAGACATATAACGTACCGTTATCTCAACGACCTGCTGTGTGGCAAGAATTAAAACAAATGTTAGACTGGAAGGTCATTGAACCATCCACCTCACCTTATTGTAGTCCTCTACTTGTTGTCAAAAAATCGAATGGAAGCATTAGGTTAGTGTTAGACACACGAGCAATTAATGAAATAATTTTACCGGTTCACACAAAACCCGAAAATTTAGAAGAGCAATTACAGAAATTTCTAGATGCAAAATATTTTTCCACAATAGATCTCGCTAATTCGTTTTGGCAGGTGGGTATCACTCCTGATTCACGGAAATATACTGCATTTATGTTCGGGGGGCGAACCTATCAGTTTTGTGTTCTACCCTTCGGACTGAATGTCAGCTCTGGGGTATTCATTACAGCCCTGGATACCGTGCTTGGCGACGATTTAGTTGAGACAGTCACACACTATGTAGGTGATATACTGATAGCTACACAGTCTTGGAATGAACACGTTGACACACTTCAAAGAATTTTAGAAAAATTAGCACAAGCTGGAGTCACAGCCAACCTAAGAAAATCAAAATTTGGTTGCAGTGAGATAAAATATTTAGGACATATCATTAATTCGCAGGGCATACGTCCTGATCCCAGTAAATTAGATGCTATCAGAAACTTTCCTAGCCCTCGAACTAAAAAGCAGTTAAAATCATTCCTTGGGCTATGTTCATTTTTTAGACGTTTTTTGCCACAACAACTTTTGAACAGTAAAGATCTGCTAAATCTACTCAGAAAGAATCAAGTTTGGATCTGGTTGGAACAGTGCCAGAATGACTTTAATACAATTAAACATGCTTTAGTGGGTGCAAACTTATTGAGCCATCCAGATTTCAATTTAGATTTTTGTATGACTTGTGACGCTTCACGAACTGGCTAGGGATGTTGCTTATTTCAAGTTGTAAAGAATAAAGAAAAGGAACAGATAAGAATTATTGGGTTTGCAAGTCGTACTTTAACTGAATGTGAGCGTACATACTCCACTACTGAGTTAGAAACACTTTCCATAGTATGGGCATTCAAGAAATTCAGTTATTATTTATTTGGAAAACATACAGTAATTTACACCGATCACCAGGCCCTGACATTTTTGTTAACTTGTAAACTTGTACATCCTAGACTATCACGATGGGCAGTTACACTTCAGAACTACTCTTTTGAAATTAAGTACATAAGAGGTAAGGACAACACCATTGCAGACACTTTGTCTAGACTTCCACAAGGAATGAATGATACCAACAGTGACTTGGAAAATATAAATGACTACAGGATTCTCTTAATGCAAGACAAGCAGTATCACCAATATTATATTGATATGTATAGAAACATGGCTGAATTACAAAAATCTGATCCTCACTGGTATAAGATAATAACATTACTGGTAGAAAAACACAATCATCCTTTGACCAAGTATTACAAGTTACACAATGATGTGCTATTTTATCGACGACATCCTAATGCTACTAACTGGTGTGTATGCATTCCCAAAGAGTCTGAATGTAATTTAATTTGGCACACACACTTAGTTTGGGGTCATTATGGGACAAAAAAGTGTTTAGCAAAGCTCAGCACATACTGTTATTTTAGCAATATGAGAAGAAAAATTTACAGGGAACTGAAAACATGTGTCATATGTCAAAAATCAAAACCTCAGAATTTATCCACAAAAACAGATTTACATTCTATTTTACCCAGTAAACCCCTGGAAATCCTGTGTACTGACATCAGTGGACCGCATCCAGCAAGCTCTGGAGGCGTCAAATATATCTTAGCTTTTTACGATATATTTTCTAAACATGTAAAACTTTATGCTTTAAAATCCGCCACTGCAAGTGCTATAATACGAAGATTCTCAAGTGATTACCTGACGCACGTGGGAAGACCTAAAGCAATTCTGTCAGATAATGCAGCATACTACTCTGGGTACAAATGGAGAAATTTCTTCAAGGACAATAACATCAAAAGTATATTTATTTCGAGGTTTAGCCCACAATGTAACGCGACTGAGAGACTTTTCCGAGAATTAAATCGATTCATGAGGACCTATATTTCATCAAAACATACTAATTGGGTGTCCTACCTAAGTCTTTTCGAAGACGTACACAATAACTTAAATATTTACGATACAAATTACACACCTAACGAGATCATGTTCAATTGCAAACAGAACGATCAGTGGATAGAACCATTACCTAAGTTGTCAGACAAGGAAATCACACCTGAACAGAAAATAAAAGAAGTATTGACTACATCGACACATCACACACAAATACGAAACAAACATCACAGAAACATAATAAAAAGAAAACAAAAATTCGAGGTAGGCATGCTTGTACTACTTCGTACTCATCATAAATCTGTAGCACTCAAACGATGCAACGCTAAGTGGCGTCTGCTATATGAAGGACCTTATATAATTGTTAACATACCGCATCCTGGTGCGTATCTGTTACAACATCCTAGAACTAACAAAATTATTGGGCTATACGCACACCGAGATCTTAGAGCATTTCATGCTGAATAATGTCAAGGTCATACCCTTCACAATATTGCTAAGCAACTCAAAAAACTCTGTTGTTACAGCACAGATAATAAGTAGTATAGAAATTTTCATTTCAGCGGTTCCAGTGACGCAGTTGAAGACAGAAGAACTCTTCTTTCAACGCACGGCACCACCTGAAGGACGGAATATTAAAGTAAAATTTATGATTACGTAGCAGTGGATGGCATATTAATTTTTCACGGAACATTTGTTACTGAAGGTACCACTGACTTGGTGTGACACCTGACGAACTGACAGACGTCACCTGTGAAGCGATCTTTTACTTTGAGAAATAGATTAGACGCACATCTCTCAACACGAAAAGCATCTATCAGTAGTCAAGGCCACACAGACACTCTACACACACGCACAAAACGCGAGGAATCGAACATTTTCTCTCTCTTACTATTTTGAATATTATTGAGTAGTGAAAACGCCTGGTCTTGTCTACTGATGTAATGAATGTTGTGTCTAACCAATCTTAATTTCAGATGACATCACAAAAAACATCGATAATATCCCAGCAAAACCGCTAAAGAGGATGTAAATATCGACAATTCATGTAATCAAATGTGACACAATGTAATAACCTATAGCTATGTAATGATGATGCAAACATGTTTATATGCAACTGTATTATGTTTATGCTAAGAAAATATGTGACGTGTGTATGTATAATTACTTATTTTTTTTAACTGATGTATCGTGTAACTGTACTATGTAAAAAAAAAATTTTGAACAAAACGAGTGCCAAAAAGACATTCCATAGTGAACCTCTGTTCACGGACATTAACGAACATTACTAACTCTGCAACTACGCAGAAACCTATGTGAAAGAAACGGTTAATGCCATTCATTATGCAGCGTATCTATGTAAACGCGATGAATGATTTCTTTGATTAATAACTACGAACATTTAGGCGAACTATATTCAGCGAAAAACTGAAAATGTGAAGTGCATAATTCGTGCATCGTCTAGTGACATTACTACAGTACCTAACTTCAAGATGTTAACTGGATTAAATGGACACATAGTGCCTGTCCAGAAAACGACACGACGGGTGGAAGAATTTTGGTTGGAACTTCAGGGAATGAAATGTTCTCGAAATGTGACGGACACTCTTACCTGGACTGTCCAAGGATCGACGCCAGCTATGTGCCGTCCGAGGTTCTGCAACCAAGCTTCCACGGAATGTAAAAAACGAACTGCACGTGGACCAATTACTCGACGGGTCACGTCTGATCTGTAATAAGCAATGCTTTTAGTCACAACGAACTGCATCACAACGACTATAATGGAGATGAGAAATGGACACGCTTATGTATTAATCACGTTGTTATACAACGATGTTACTGTGATCAAAAAAACTTTACCACGACGATACTAACCTGTAAAAAATTATTGTGCAGCGGATGAATATGAACTGTAATAACGACACGATGTGTATAGGTCAACGCACCTGAAACATACGGACATTTTTCTTTGAAGTATTTCAAAACAATACTATGTAACTAAGAACATTCAACAATCTAAGTTGTATTGTGTTATAACAAATATTGTAAATTTAAAACTAAGTTACCTGTCATAGAATGTAGTCTTCGTATGTAATCTTGGTTGAATATGTTCTTTGTGCAACGACTGAGAAACGCGCGCACACGAACAATATGAACTGCAATACTGTGCCGCGTGATCTAACTGTACGACATAATGGCAGTCACACAGACGCTTCTGCGCATGCGCGCACTCTATCTGCCAACATAAGAACTTTTACGGCGCACCCGCGTCATTCAAATTTTGTATATAATGTGTATAATGTAGGTCATGTAAATAATTGTAGATAACTTAGATTTTCTTGTGCCTTTAGGTGAATTGCTCGCCTGCAGGTGTGTCCTTTTGCCTCGCAATTCAGGGGGCAATATAAAGGCACATTTGCATGCCGAGCGTGAGTTTCTGCGGAAACGCGAAATATTAATAAAATAAATAATCAGTGACAAATAAATAAAGCCTATGGCACACAACTGCAGCGCTGTGTCGCTGATAAAACAAAAGCACAATTACGTTACTCTTATGTTTAATTAAGAAAGAGGGAGAGCTCTGGTTGAAGTGGTGCGAGAAGCACGTATTTTATTTTATTGTCTGGCACACCGACATATTTCATGTTAGAGAAGAATACTGCGAGTTGCAACCAGACTAGGCACTCGATTCTGTAAAGAATTTATATTTATAAAAGTAAGTAGGATTATGAACTGTAGGCTTATTCATTGAATATATCTGATTTAACTAACTGTGTAACTTTTTTATGTTTAGTAGACAGACACCTCTGTACGACGTATTGACATGGCTGGCAAATTATTCTAATATTGAGATTTAGATTTGAGTCCGCACCTACCGCAGCAGTCTTTGGAAACGATTTATTTACGAAGTCCGATTATTTCAGTTTTATTTCACGGTCAACTACGAGTAACATTGCCTTTACGAGAAAGCCATTGTCAAGCGTCTGATACCGAATAATTAAACGTCCACGTTCCAGATAAGCAAATATCAGTTACAATTACAAACACCATCATACAGATAGAATAATTAATATATTATTATTTTTAAATTATTTTATAGAGAGACGCTCAGTAGCTCGGTACGGGCTTTTGTCAAAGTTTCGAGAACATACCTTCACCGAAGAGTCAAGCAGTATATTGCTCCCTACTACGTATATCTCGCGAAGAGACCATGAGGATAAAATCAGAGAGATTAGAGCCCACACAGAGGCATACCGACAATCCTTCTTTCCACGAACAATACGAGACTGAAATGGAAGGGAGAACCGATAGAGGTACTCAAGGTACCCTCCGCCACACATCGTCAGGTGGTTTGCGGAGTATGGATGTAGATGTTGATGTAGATGAGATCATCAGTCCGCTAGAACGTAGATCTACTTAAACCTAACTAACCCAAAGACATCACACACATCCATGCCCAAGGCAGGATTCGAACCTGTCACGTGGTTCTAGACTGAAGCGCCTACAACCGCTCGGCCACACCGGCCGGCATTTCTTCTCCCTGGACTTCAATTCTTACACTTTTTTTTTCTTTTAGTTCTTTACTTGTTGCTCAATATACAGATAGAGTAACAACGGGGCTCACGCACTTCTCAACAGGTGCTTCCCTTCTGTGCCCTCGACTCTTATAGGTGCTATCTGGGTTCCGTAAAAATTCTAACTATTCATTCGCTTCCTGCGTTTTACCCATGCCACCTTCGGAATTTGAAAGAAAGTATTCCTGTCAACATAGTCAAACGCTTTCTCTGAGTCTACAAATATTATAAACATAGGTTTGCCTTTCCTTAACCTAGCCTCTAAAATTAGTATTGCGTAGCGTGTTCCTACATTTCTTTGGAATCCATACTATGCTTCCCCGAGGTTGGGTTCTACCATTTTTTCTATTCGTCTGTAAAGAATTCGTGTTAGTATTTTGCAACCGTGTATCATTGAACTGATAATTCTGTAATTTACACACCTGTCAGGACCTGCTATCTTTGGAATTAGTATTATTATTATTGAAGTCTGAGTGTATTCCAACTGTCTCATACATCTCGCTTACCAGATGGTATCAGTAGTTCTAAAGGAATGTTGTTATTTCTGGGGCCTTGATTCGACTAGGTCTTCAGTGTTCTGTCACATTCTTCACGCAGTATCATTTCCCCCATCTCATCGTCACCTATGTCCTCTTCCACTTCCATAATATTGCCTTCAAGTACATCTCCCTTCTATAGACTCTCTTTACACCTTCCACGTTTCTGCATTCGCTTCTTTGCTGAGGGTTGGTTTTCCATCTGAGCTCTTAATATTCATATAGGTAGTTCTCTTTTCTCCAAAGGTCTCTTTAACCTTCCTGTTGACAGCATCTGTCTTACACCTAGTGATAAATGCTTCCACACGCTTACATTTGTCCTCTAGCCATTGCCAGTTAGTAATTTTCGTCTCCCTTATCTAGATAATTTCTTTTAACTCATCATACATTTCTTGAATGTCTTCATCTGCAGAGCTAGTTGCCATACAAACTTGTACTACTATGGTATGCTTGGGCTTCGTGTCTATCTTGGCTACAATAACGCCCTCGCTATGCCGTTCGTAGTAGTTTACCCGCGTTGCTATTTCTTTAATTCATTATTAAACCTACTACTGCATTACCCTTACGTGATTTTTCATTTATAAAGCTCAGTTCACCTGACCAGAAATCGTGTTCCTCCTGCCACTAAACTTCACTAATTTCCTTTACATCTAAATTTAATCAATCCATTCCCATTTTTAAATTTTCTAACCGACATGCTCCGTTATGGGATCTTTTATTCCACGTTCCTATCCGTAGAACGCCAGCCCCGTTTTGCCTGATAATGACGTCCTCATAAGAAGTCCCCGGCCACAAATCCGAATGAGGGGACTATTTTACCTCCGGGATATTTTACCCAGAGGATACCATCATCATTTGACTATAGAACAGAGCTACATCCTCTCGGGAAAAATTCCGGCTGTAGGTTCTCTTTGCTTTCGGCCGTTAACAGCACCAGCACTGCAAATCCGTCTTGAATGACGGTATGAGGTCAATTCAGGCAATCATCCAAACTGTTGCCCCTGAAATTACTGAAAAGTGGCTGCCGATTTTGAGGAACCACACGTTTATCAGGCCTCTCAACAGATATCCTCCAGTTGTGGTTGCACCTACGGTGCGTCTACCTGTGTCGTGGAGGCACGCAAGCGTCCCCAACTACGAAAATGACTATGTTTAATGAGGGGTATATCCAAATATGCGACAGAAATATCCGTCTCTTTAGGTTACATTGACGTAGAAACTTACATTTGTTACCACACTAAGTATTATAAACCTTCGTATGTGACATAAATTTCAACTTCCTATGTTGAGCTGTTCCTCAAAAAAGGGCGGCTTGACAGACGGATGTCGTGTGATATTATTAGGAATGATCTATTTTTGAATGTATTGGTTTTTACTGTGAAACTCTGCTTCTTGCCAAATTTCATCACTCTACGTCAACGGGAAGTATACTGAAGATTTTGATGAGTAAGTTTGCGAATGTGTGACATATTTGGCCTATCTTTTGATTGCATTGAGTTAACGGAAGCTTCACGTTCCTACATCGCCAAGTGACCGTAGACCTTGATGCGTGACATAAATTTCAACTTGATATGTCGATCTGTTCCTGAGAAAAAGTGTTTCGAATAGTCGGTCAGACCCACATACAGACAGACAGACAGACAGACTGATGGACGACGAAGTCATTCCATAAGGGGTCCGTTTTTACCGATTGAGCTACGGAACCGAAAACACAGTAATTCACTCGGGCTGTTATAGTGCTTTATCAGTCCAGTCAATGACAGCAATTTAGTCTGCATAGAATATATGGGACTTTTTCTACTTCGGAACATTGTTAGAAATCGTTACAAGGCAAGCATACCAAAAGTCCCCGCCCATGGTAAGTGAGCTAATGTCAGGAGAAGGGTAGAAAGGTCCCATTTTTTCGTTTTTTGTTTTTCTTTCGGAAACAGAAAAAAATATTCCAGAAAAAATGGAAAATAATTAAATTTCCTATAAACGTTCTAGAGACATATTTGTCGAATTCCCGACGATTTGCAAATGTACGTTATTTAAAATCGTTGATTTGCTTAAATAATCATTTTTACCTCGTTCTAAACAGATTAGCTTCTACTGCCTTCCAATATAGTTTGTCAGAAGTACAGTTACTGACAAAGTCGTGGAGCATTAAATATCTTTTGGTCTGATATACACTTTTTCCACTTTATCTTCAATCAAAAAATAGTTTCAACGATTCACTAGAAACGAGTATGTTGAGAGCGTTTTGCGTTTTAAATGGTGTAACTTGCTATAATGGTGAGTAACATGACTTTAACAATGGAAATAAGGAAACTGAAATTGTAACACTTTTTATTATTATTACTTTTATACACTATTACAAATCACATAATGAAAGTACACTGTTGTAAAACATAAGTACAGCCGTTTAGAGGTTTCCAATTTATTAAAAATTTATTCTTGCAACAGCATGTATGTAATACATGAAATCATTACATTTACATGAATAGCAGGAGCATTTCTGAGATATATTGGCCCACGTTGGAACACCCACGTTAATACGTGGTGTAGCCTCCACCTCGCGGCAATCCAGGCAACGACTTTGGTATCCAGTCAATCGTACAGACGGCGAATATTGTGCTGGGATGCATTATGTCGTGCATGCTCGACCCAAACATGTATCGCACCCCAGACTATAAGCCCTAGGCTGAGGCCAGTGTGTCTTGAAGGCATACATTGTACGAGACTGTGCTCACCAGGTCAGCGTCGTACGTGCAAACGACCATCACTTGCAGCATTCCAAATGAACCTCTAATGACATCAGTCGAGCCGTGCACCTCTATGCTGGGTGGAAGACAGTCCAGAGGTGTGCGTGTCCATAGGTCCATGGCACATAACTAGTTCACAACAAACCGTGTTGTCGTGTCTGAGCTCACAAACCCTTTTACTGTGAAGTGGTAGCTGTATGAACTGGCACTGGTGCGCTTGGAGTACGACCATTCTGGCTGACGTCTGTGCTGTGTGGACATCCAGAAACTCGTCCATGGGTGTGAGAATGTTCGCGGGACCACTGATACCAGCAGCTTTGCACAAATGAAACATCGATCGTGTCCATCTTGTGTGGCAATTCTCTGAAAGGACCATCCCGCCACTCAGAACCCCTTTCAAACGTGTTCAGTTGGCTATACGAAGCACGAGTTCGTTTCTGTGTCACGGTTGGCTGCTTGATTCGCACGTTTGTACCACGCTGAGCCTTCTGGCTGTGAGCACGGCCTACTAACCGGTAGACACAGATGGCGCTCTGGTAGCTATGCTACTACGCTTTCTGTTACCGCACGACTTTGAAAACATTGTTAGTCTATCAGGTGGGATATGCAATCATCGTATAAAATCTGTGCCATCTTTCCAGGTGTGAATTTTTTATCCGAAAGTGTATTTACGTGGACTGATAGTATTTAAAAAACAAAGAAAATGCTCGCTCAAAGACTTTCTGTCTTTTTTTCTGGGTAGAAGGGTCGAGGCTCATTCATCTTCGTCAGCAGTGGAGATACTGTCCAGTGAAATTTGTAGGGAATTGATATCGTCATCGTTGTCACCTTCTTCCCGTAATAATACTGCGACTCCGTTGTCGAAGCTGCCCTTGCATATGACAGAGAAGTTTAAATACGCTTTTCTACAGCCATACCTGTAGATGTCACATTCTTTTGTGCATCGGCAAGAAGTCACTGTCAAGATTTGGTCAGGGGTAGATGGAACTAGTAGGTAATTCCTCCTGTTCCAACCACATTCGGCGCCCCATCATAGGGTTTCTATCCCAATCACAGCTGTAATTGCGTGTTACTTAACAGCTCCTTAAGTTGGAGGGAGATTTGAGAGATCATTCTTCATGTTTTCAACTGATCTGATAAATGATTTGTAGTAGAACCCGCTGAGGGATTTTCCTGTGGCTGGAGTGCCATACCATGAAAGAGTACCCGTGATCGCAGGTTTCTCAGTGGCGTTAGGGAAAAAAGAATCACTGCCAAATGCGCTATCTACACGTTATATGATTTTGGACTTCTGGTAAATTTTGACGAAAGTAACTTTACTCTGGCAATATGCTACATATGTTGTGTCATAGGCTGTTAATTCATGTAAGAAAAAGAAACGCGAATTGGCCGTAATTTTCAACTCTTGTTGTAGCTGTTGTGAGGAATATGCACTCGTATTGACTTTTCGTCTTCAAAAATGGTTCAAATGGCTCTGAGCACTATGGGACTTAACATCTTAGGTCATCAGTCCCCTAGAACGCAGAACTACTTAAACCTAAGTAACCTAAGGACATCACACACATCCATGCCCGAGGCAGAATTCGAACCTGCGACCGTAGCAGTCCCACGGCTCCGGACTGCAGCGTCTAGAACTGCACGGCCACCGCGGCTGGCTTTTCGTCTTCCAGATTCTACAAGCGGAATGTCGCAATCACTTGTAGTTTTGGCTGCCAAGACACCAGCCAAGTCTACGCCCTCTCCAATAACATCAGCCGAGTAATTTTGCGATTTGTTGATAGCTATCTTCACAGTACAAACGTCAACGTCATCTGAAAGATGGATCGTATTTATCCTATTTTTCTGTAGTTGCATCACTAGCAGGTTTGTTAGTCTTTGTTGTGGGTTGGCAGGAGAGCCAACACCGTGTTATTAGAGGAAGCCGAAAGGCACGCGTTTTAGCTCACGCAGGCTAACGTGAGGACTGGAACAGGTCAAGATAATTAGAATTTAGAGAAACGGACGTAGCTGGTGGAATACTTAACTTTAATCCATAAATGGTGAACGTCGCTCTTGACTGTACATTATTCACAATATCAATAGTAACTGAACATGGCGCCTTGCTAGGTTGTAGCAAATGACGTAGCTGAAGGCTATGCTAACTATCGTCTCGGCAAATGAGAGTGTATTTTGTCAGTGAACCATCGCTAGCAAAGTCGGTTGAACAACTGGGGCGAGTGCTAGGAAGTCTCTGTAGACCTGCCGTGTGGCGGCGCTCGGTCTGCAATCACTGATAGTGGCGACACGCGGGTCCGACGTATACTAACGGACCGCGGCCGATTTAAAGGCTACCACCTAGGGAGTGTGGTGTCTGGCGGTGACACCACAGTCTTATTATAAACGTTCTATAGGAAATGAGCTTGTTTGAGTTTTAATTTCACTTCGCGAACTGAGATTGACGTCCACACGTCTGCTCATCCGATATCGTCGATTCTGTTCACATGCTTTTGTGCTCTCTGATGTGTCAGTGTACGTATCAGAAATCATAGTACTACCTCCCTCATGACAATATTCTAACGTAAAAGCTACAAATGGCTGATACAGTTGTCTCTTTCTGCCAAATAACTTTGTGGACTAGGAATCCCCCATCACCAACAAATCAGTTGTAGGTAAATCAATTTACTTAAATGGTATGTACAGCGCCGATTTTCTGTAGTTTCTAATTCCACTTTCGTTAAAGCACGCTAGAGGGGTGGAACCCAGTTCATACTGAATGTAATTCCCAAATAATGGTCAGGTTTATTGAAAACAGAGAATCGCAGAAAACGTAAAAATGGATCAACGATAACTTTTTCATTCTTAGTCTTGATTGACAAATTCATTGAAGAAAGAGGAAGTACACGATCTTTCCGTGGCAGTTCGTTATTTGTGAACAGGAAGTTTTCCATTTTTGCTATTGCTCGTTTGTCAATGGTAACTGGATCGTGAAATAAGATTGTATCATCTCCCACGTTTCCTGCCCCTATTGATATAACTTCCTCGGTCTTCAGAAACGGAATAACTTCTGTAAGCTTGCCATTGTCACTTGCTTCTCTACTTTGTCGAGCTTCTGCAAAACCAATGTCCTCCTCACTTGATGAAAACAAAACGCCACAGTAATTTTAGAGTGAAGCACATATGTCTAGAGTTGCAGTCATCCCAATTATCCACTTACTGGGAGCACTATCCGACATTCGTCTACCGCGGATCAGATCATCTCAGCTTCAGAACGACCGTATGAAGGTTGTCTCGATGGTCATGTTTGACCAGATTCCGGTCCAGACCGATCATTCCTACTCATAGTGACGTAGCCTTTACTGACGAGCCTCTCGTACACGTCGTATGTCAATAGAGTAGGGCGGTTTTTCACACGCTATATAGATGTAAGTGACCAGAATTGGCATACGGTAAATGCCCATCCACGTGAAAATAATGTATCGTTCGCTTTCAGTAGTTCAGGTGAGCAAGGAAATCACTAGACGTCTTCGCATGGACATACTTCTTGGTCAAATTCACCGGTTCGACGTGTTGAATCCACAGCATTGCAGTGAGTCGATTCTTGCTGATCCTGTCCAGCGTTTCTCAAAGTTTGATATCCACTGATTACTTTGCTTTGGTTCAAAGAATTGAGAGAGATACGCTCGAAGAGGAAATCTGATGCAAGGGTGCTGATGAAAAACTGCTATTCCCCTAATAAAAATTTGTAAATTGTTGGTAATATCTTATGGGACCAAACTGCTTATTTCATCGGTCCCTAAGCTTACACACTTCTTAATCTAACTTAAATTAACTTACGCTATGGAAAACACACACACGCATGCCCGAGGGAGGACTCGAACCTCCGACTAGGGCAGCCGCCCCTCCCCCCAAGAGTTGGACTTCGTTTAATATCATGCTCGACAAGGTATTCTGAAAAGGTAAATTACCCTCCACTGCTCGGACAACGATGTGCCCTTTCAGGATTATGTCCACTGGCTATGGAGAATATGCAGTCGGTAAAAGTTCTTCCAAACCACCTCCTTTCATGAGGTATCCGGCGCATCCCAAAAATGTCAATAGCAGATGAAATCTGCCGAAACGTGCAACACAACTCAAGAGCTTAGAGTATAATGTATTCGTAGTAGCTGCACCAATATCTCTGGGTTTCCAATTATGAGTTAATCAAAAGATAAGGATACGTGTTTTTGATCTATTTTGTCACAGAATTTCCGTGCATCGCTGTATAAACTGTCCTAGTCTAGTGGGGTGTGGTTATATCTCTTTTCACTTGGGTTTCCTCTGCGCAGTGATTGCACCTCTTTCATTCTCAGACTGTTGTAACTTGCTTTTTGGTATTAAATCACAGGATGTCATGTGGTGCACGATGTGTTGGTGCTTCTGAATTTCAATGGGTGCAACAGTCACATTTTGTAGACCACATTTAATCGCCGTGTGCTTTTCTATCAGAACACTTCCGAGGTTTCCAGTTTCATCAGACGTTGGCATTTGTTCCAACTTGGTATTCCGATACTGTTTTAACACATTTCATCCAACTCACAGTGTGGAAGGTATTGAGCCCATCTACGGCGCAAACGTTGAAATACACGTAATCAAAACCAAGTTGGTTTTGTGCCCTGACTTGCAGGTTATCTGAGTGTGGACAATCGCAGATAATTTCAGTTTTTATGCTTCATAGTATGATGAGCTGAAATTCAGATTTGTTAAAACATCATTCTAGTTCTTTGAGGTGTATTTACTGTGGAGCTGGAGAGAAAGCCCTGTCAGTACTGGTAACAAAAAGATACGAGGCCTAACAACCGGTATGTTGGCATTGCCAATAGCGATACACTTCTTCCTGGACTCCCCAGCTTTCTTTTTTTCCCAACATGACCCCCTCAAAAAAGGCCTGGAGAGACTGGGGGAGACAATCTGCATCTTTCTAGAAGTTATGTCTTGTCGGTTAAGTGTTATAATTGTTCACTTCAGTCGTTATGTCTTGCCTTATTCACTCAGCAGCTTTTAGACTATCTTGCGTCAGTCATTATTTTCCTCATCATCATGCTAATAGTTAGGTAGCAATTTGTATTCGATGTCTCCAAAAAATTATTCCTTGCGTCTGTAGGACATTGCGATCACGATTATGCGGCGCCTTTACCTCTGCTTTACAGTTCTCCGTTCAGGTTTTCTCCAGTAATATCGCTCATAATTTCGTTTACATTATACTGGTGCTCACTATTTCCCTCCAGTAAGTCACTAACCTGTTCTGTTTACAAAATAGTCTTCATACGTACCTAAATCATTTAAAGAGGAAAGACGACACATCAGTTTATCTCTACAATGATCGTGTCTAACTTGAGCAGCATCGATACTCGTTACATGTATGTCAGTTTTGTTGCGTCCTTTTGTGATGTTAGTAATTGAAAATATCACCCTACGTTACGTCTTGGAGGTTTTTCACTCACCCTCAATACTTTCGGCAAAAAGGGAAGATTTTGTTTTGAAATCGAATTTGTATTGTTTGAATCTCAAAGTTACAGGCTCAGACGGTTCATAAAGCGTCTCAGGTGGTTCAGAAAGTGTTGCAGGTGCCTGTATCTTTATAAGAGCGTTGATGGATTTGCTTTGATGTAATTCTTTAATCATTAAATATGAATGAGAAGTTTGCCCAAACCCTCTAAAGAGGAGCTATTCTCTACTTCTCTGGTTCCTTTCACTAGCGATAATATTCCTATTTCTTTCACTGTGGGGACACCATCATTTGGTGCACCAATTTTTCCATCAAAAATAAAACTCCGAGTACCCGTAGTTTGCACAACACTGTTAACGTTCGCGTATATTAGAAAAAAAAGTCATGAAACACCGACACATTACACCGACACAAAAACTGTTTCTGGGGACGAACGTTTGAAGTGACCTGAAGATGGAGAAAGGAAATGAGCAAGAATCCCAGCATCTCCAGCCTATCTTTTGGAAGAAGCCAGGTGGTCGGACTATGTTGCTCCTCGAGGGATCACCCATTGTTAATCCTTTCCCGGGTGTGAGGTACTGGCAACCTTAACGGCGTCCCCACTGTTGACGAAGATAAATGAACCTTCGATCCTTCCACCTCAAAAAACCAAGATGTTGAACGCATATTTCTTATATTTCCTGAATTTCTACTTGTTCATATAGATACTTCCATTACTTGGTTCGTAATAAAGATATAAAAGCTATAATTATAAAAAAATTGTGTTTCAACTTCAGTTACCTTATTTCAATTGTTAATGAGTTATTACTCATCATGATAGCTAGTTACATTCGTCACAATTCAACAGGCTCGCAACATGCTCATTTCTAGAGGATGATAAAGTGCCAAAAATGTATATAAAATTTAAGGAAATTAATGCTCTGCAACTTCGTTTCTGAGAAATTTTCTGAGAAACTATAAGCAAATTATTGACAAAAAGACAGAAATAAAAGTGAGTTTTTCAAAAATCAACGATTTTCAGTAACATGCATCTCCGAAATTGTTGGGAGCTCGACACATAAGTAGGGACATAATTGTATAGGAAATTTGATTTGCTTTCATTTTATTCTAGAACATTTTTTATCAGTTCACTGTTTCCGAGATATAAGTGAAAAACAAAAAAAATTTCTAAGGCCAGAATAATTTTATGTATTCTTCATAGTAACAGAGTGACATTAAGTACCATTTTTAACTGTGTGTACAAGAGCTAGGACTTTTCCTTTTTAAAGTGGCTATTTCATACCTTGACCCATCTGACCACGTAAACCATGAGCATCGCCATATACGATGGCTCTGCTCTCTTTTCGGTAATTTCTAACATTATTCAGAAAGTCCATACGTTTATTTCGTGTATCTACAAATTAACGTAGTACCTTTCGTACGTTTCTGTTTGTGATGACGTTCTTCACCTGGTAACTATTATAGAACGTATACGAACACTGAAACATGTCGATAATATAGGAACAAATAATAGAAAAAGAGGAACCTGTAACCTAACTTGTGTAGTAAGTATCGTAATAATGCAATGGAATCTTTAAATGTCATGTTTTCTCTGATTAATGGAACTAGTGAATTTAATGTCATGAGATGTTTATGTGTCTCTGGGAATTATGTATTAATCTCCAAATAACCGGTTCATCAAAATTATATAAATGTAAAAAGTCTTTCTTTGAGTAGAGAAGCCTTAGGAAGTACCTCGTTCTTAATTATCTTTTTGTTGTATGGGAAATGCCAATAGCTGCTCCATCCTTCTCTAGCACAATTTTAATAGGTTTGTTAATCCGCCATACGCCCCTCGTGGCACGAATTTTATGACACTGCACGCAATCTTTCTTACGTAATATGAAGCACTCTACCTGCACGTGAGGTGGATGGAGACTGTGCTCCCATACTGTGTACAACAGAGACAACAACGGGAACTCTCGAATTGCACAGGCTAAGAGGCAAAATCTATTTGACAATACAGGTGGCCACCGCTAGCAGATGAGACGCAAGACTCAGCAGTTGACGTACAACTGAGGCTGTCACCTCTTCAAAAGAAGGGAATAGGCTCGCCAAACGGCCAGGACGAGAATGCGTTTCAGGTGTGGGGCCACGTTTTCCTGCGTGACCTCTAAGGTTTCAAATTCATAGGCTGACGTTACCTGTTGTAAACAACAAACCTCACACGGTTCGTGAGTGCACAGGCAGAACTGTCATATCACAGAAACTTGACTAACGAAGAAGGAAAGATAAGGGCCTTCCACTATGAAGAAAGATAACACGAATATCCACTTCATTAACGTGGACAGGAACCAAATACAGTAACAGCATTCCAATCACCCACACGCTCGTGTAACTATAGTCCGCAGACCTACTGTCACAGTGGCAAAGCGCAGTGAAATATTATAACAATAGTTTATGTTGTATAGATTACGAAAATGTGCAATTTACGACAGTTCGGTGGTACTGTTCTTCTTAAGTCAATTTAGTGATACGCGTACTTTTCAAATTTTTGGAAAGGATACTTTTCGAAAATGCATCTCCTTGATTAGTATTTAATGCCCATTACACTAAAATGGTGTATTAAATACACATGTAAACAAACTCTTCTCACTGTTATGGTTATAATTATATTCAGACCTCTTTAACATTTTATTGTTATTGTTATTTAAGTTTAAGTTGTGGGGATCCAGGTATATTGAAAGTAATCATGGGGTTGGGGGAAAGGGACACTATCGAAGTGTGACCCACTCTTCCCTCTACCTTCACTTGTAAAACAGCCCCCTGGATATGTCCCTATCAGTAGTCAACATGGACATTCGATACTGATGTTTTAGTGTGAAAGTATTTACCTGGCAATACGATGATACAGCATTGGCGGAGAAGCCTTTCGATAATTTGGAAACAAGTCGACTCAGCTTCCGTGTCCGATGACATTAATAGTACCACGTGCAAAGAGAGCGAGTTCGCGCTCGCTTGGTCGATGTTTTCTGGCCTCGACTGAGAAAGTCAATGTCCTGCTAAAATGGCGAATTATTAGAGGAAGGTGAAAGGTGCACTAAATGGGACACGCATTGATAATCGTATATTAACCTCGAATCCTTTGAAAATGCATCCATTTTGCCCACAAGTGTGGAAAGTTATGCAGACTTTAAATAATATCCGAATTTCAAACTGAATTAATATTGCCAAATGTATTATAAATGCAGAGCATTGTGTAATTTGAATTTCAAATCCCAGCAGTATTTATGCCCCACGTAAAATTATCCGTAATTACAGTTATATATTTCCAAATTATCGCGTGACGCATGCACAGGAACGTGAGAAAGAATAATGACAAATTTAATCACCAAAAAGCACAGGACTTCACCGACAAGCGTCAGTCAACAACCTGCCTTATTATGTCCACTCTGGAAATGAATTTAAATAGCGGTATTATTAGCCTCAACAAAAACTACGAAAAACGCAAATGAAATCGAAACTTTATTTTAAGCTGAAGGTGTCATAAAATTAAAGAAATGTTTCCACAGTGTTATCTGAGGACAGGTTATACATATTTCCTCTTGGTTTTGTAGTCTGTTCGGAAGATAATTTGTCTATGTGATTAAGTTTTCTCATCACATACACCGCCACACAAAAAGGTACGAGACTGATTTTGTTCCCGGCGTATAAGCGACGTCATCTCATTCACTGAGATTATAGCTTGAACTAACAATTGCGAACAACAGATGTGCATTCGAACACCGAGTTGCGAGCAGGCAATGTCTAGTAGTTGATATGCGCAATGGAGTAACAACTCTAAATAATTTTTGTGCAGAACATTGTGAGGAAGAAGAAACTCTAGACAGGGTTTATCCGGTCCACCTCGACTCCTGCACAAGAACAACGAATCGTGGAACCTTGCCGCAACATCACCGAAGTGCCAAATCAGACATTTGTTTTTTGTAAAATATCATTACATCTGACGAGACTTGATGTTGTCAGTATGAAACTACCACAAAACGAAACAGTGCAGAAACTAGACGCTTTGACGGCATATCCAACATTCAAGGCAAAATAACGCGCGATTTGAACAACATCCCAAATATGGACTTATCTGGAAATGTCACGTGTTTATGTGTACGTTCTTCGCATTGTGTTGAAGCGGGGGTTCGGTAGGAGGGACGAAGGGGGGGGGGATGAGGAGAACATGTAGAACGCCTGGAGCATTAAAACTACACTCCTATCTTCTCTCTTTATTTTGTAAATTCTGTTTCAAAACATCATTAGTACATTCTGATGCATTCGTTGAAGTTGCCTTTCAGCTAAAGTATTCTCTTACATACAGTTCTCCTGTTGTTGAACCATTGAACAATGCAGTTGTGAGTGAACCTCTACTTCATTTATATTCATTTATTTACGTTATAAAATAATTGAAATTGTTTACTTAAAAATTATGCATTGTCATGCGTTTGTTTGAAATTTTTTATCAGGACCTATCGCTACCTGCCCTGTAACGACGTTTACATGCGTTACTTCCCCTTGCCTACGACCTGCCCGGATAACCGAGCATGTTAGCGAGCTACTTCCGGAAGTCGGGGTGGCTCGTCGGTCCCGGATGGAATCCGCTCTGAGGTTTGACTGTTTTTGGAAGTTTCTCATCAGTAGTGTGGTTGTACAGTAATGCATTTCTTTTTCTGTTATTTGCAACATATTATATATTTATTTACGTTCATGATCAAAAGTCGGAGACTTTACCACTTACCAGTCCTGTGCAGGTCATTCTACCAAGTCATACTGTGTTCTGGCGGTGCTAACTTGTAATAAACAACCGCATCATCTGCGAACAGTCTTAAAGAGCTTCCAACGCTCTCTACGAGATCATTTAGGTACACTGTAAACATTTGCGGTCCTGTGACACTTCCTTGTGGTACTCCAGATATTGCCTTTACATCTTTACCAAGGAAAATTTCCCAGCAGTCCTATCTTTTGAGAAGTTATTTTAATTAGACAACCAATTTCAACATCTCAATAATGGCATCTTCAGCCCCTACACACAGAAAATCAGATAAATCGATAGTTGCGTAACTGGGGCCATCAACATATGGATTTTGTGAGTTTGTTTTTGGAGTGTTTATTCCGAAGACCTGACAAGTCAGGAGTTGTTGTCAGTCTTCGAAGTAAATACTTAAAAAAAATATTTACGCAATCGAGATATTGACGGCTCTAGTTATGCAAGTATCGATGTATGGGATTGTCTATACATGAAATGCATGGAGGTCTGATGAAAGCATTTTTAAGATTGCGAAACTGTTTGCCTAAATAAGATAACTGTTCAAAACATAAGGCTGTCTGGCGTTTTTTCTTGGTAAATATCTTACCGGCCGCTGTCCCGTCTTAACAATATATCAAAAGAGTTTACAACTGTCGCTTTCGTTCCGTTGAGAGTGATGTGTTGATCTCTTTCTTCAAGGAAACCTTGACTCTAGTTGCCAATCCAGTACGATATTTGACATGCTCGTGTGTTTTTCAGCAAACGGCAGTGTAGGACGGTGTCAAACGCCTTCTTGAAGTCAAGGAAAACAGACTATCATGTTGAGAGCCGTTGTATTAGCTGCTATGGATCTCATGGAGAAACAAAGTGAACCGAGTTTCACAAAATCTATGTTTGAGGATTACATTTTGATTTTTGTAATGGAGATTTCCATTCTCCTGAAACGTAAAAACTCTCGATCATAAAACATGTTCCATAATTCTGTAACAGATTGACGTCAATGATATAGGTCAATACTTGTATGCATCTGTCTTCCGGCACTTCTTGGAAACGGGAGTGACCTCCGCTTCTTTCCTGTCGCTAGATTGTCTTCGTTGCTCCAGCAATCTTCAGTAAACTCCTGCTAGAAGCGATGGACGTTCTTCCACATAGTCTTTGTAGAACCGTACTGGCAGCTCATCTGGCCTGATGCGATTATAGTCACATTTTCGCATTTCCATCCCGCGATCAGTTATCTCAATATCTGTCATTCCAAGGTTCGTGAGATTATTGAAAGTAGTGACTGTGCTACGATCTTCCGCTCTGAAAGTTTCGGAAGACATAATTCAGTAGTTTGGTCTTATCTCTGTTATCCTCCACAGCTACCGAGATACCGACTGGAGATTTCACAAAGCAATAGCTTCCAAACTAAGTTACTTAAAAAATCCAAACTTCTCCTAAAAGCTTTAATACTGTAGTAACTCTCACGATCACGAAAAGGAAGAGACAAAACATACTATGCTCCATAGTGACCTTTACAGAAAGAGGGTTCCCGAGTGACTCACAAACATACAGAACTGTAGCACAAAGCTCTACACAGAGCACGAGAACTGGTTAATTCTTACTGGATTATGATTTAGACAGCCGGTGAGAACAGCTACAGCTCTCAATTACAGGCACAGCCAATACAACAGCAGAAAAAAGTTATAAAAGAAACTCTCAGTTAACGAAACCAATTTTTTTTCTGGCCGCATTTATACAAAAGCAAGCACACCATACCATATGTTCATCATTCACGATGGCACAATATTTTCCCTATGCATACGTTTCACATAGCTCTTAATAATACAGAAAAAGTCCAACCACTCTCTCTCTCTCTCTACATAATCTCCACACACACACACACACACACACACACACACACACACACAAAACATTCTCATACAATGAATTTAGAAGCAGTTTCTATAGGTCGGCCAAGTATCGTAATGGAAGCAGAGAAAATTCTGTAAAAATAAATAATTTGCATATTATTTCAAATGATATTTTAAATGAAAGCATATCAATCTCTACCTTTGTTTTGTATTAGTAGAAAAGTTATAATGTGTTCTTCGTAAAACCTTCGAAAGTACTGAAGTTAATTGTGATTTTTACAGTAGAATTGTAATATCAACAAGTGTCTGTATGTGGGGTACGAAAGAGCCAGAAAAAATTTAATACTATTTCTTTTGATTCATAGGGAGTGTTCATAAACTTATCATGGGTACAATAGCCTCAAAGACAGCTAAGCTGATATGAGAAGAAAAGAAAACTGCTCTCCTCCTGATACACAGCAAGGCTCAGTATACGATCGCTTACTTCACGTGAAGGAGTAAGGCCTCGAAGTAACTTGATATGTTTCACACTCTCAATGAGCCGAGAAGTACATTTTATATTCGTATTATGGCAATATTATTAAGAAACATTTCTTTTAACTGAACGAAACAAAACAATTAACCAAGGATTGTGAGCCAAAATTGGAACATACACACTATTTACATAAAGGATCTATGTTTGGTGTTCTTTCCAGCAAATTATATTTCCTCCCTAGCTTGATAGTTTAATGAAATACAGCGTTCATAAGAAAATTCTAGACCATTATGTCACCTACAGTATGACGAGGAACTATAACTGGTGCATTCTTTGCACTAAAAATACTCTTCACACTAATTAACTTTTCACAGATATCACTACGTTCATAAGGAAATTTCTTCCATCATTTTCTTACGATGAGGTATTATGGCAGTTGTTTCTTTTTGTCTCAGTTACACTGAAAATGGAACATTTCATAATATTCACTGTGGTGGGCGTCTTTGAGAAATTTTATATCGTTTTGGATCCTACTTTATGATGGAACAGCATGGAGGTCATCTCTCCTTCCCACACATACACATTCTTGGTGTCAAGGGCATTTTATGTATATCAGATGTGATGTCTTTTAAATCGTGTTGTGAATGTGTAAATTGAGCAGCGTCCAACATAAATATTTAAATATGTCTACAGTTCTTAACTGTCATTCAATTACTGCATTACCCACCTCGAATATGACATGAGCATGAATGTGAACTAAATTGAAACACACAACGGTTTTCATGTGTTGTCTGTAAAGAAGTCAATCTGTTTAAAATTATTCAATTAGGTTCATTGACTACTTTCATACAAACTTAGTTAACCTTTGAATATCACTTCACTTTTATAACACGGACACGCACAACACTGGAATCGGCTAATTTTACTGACAAGATTTCTGAGCTTTGGCTGAGAAAGTTTTACGATCCGTCACCAGCAAAGAACAGTAGAAGTTAAAATAGTTTCTCTTTGCATATATTTTGCTATACAATCAAGTTACCTAGACGTGCATTCTTTCTACAATGGCAAATATATATGTATGAATTATTCGGCAATTTAAACTCGCTGCTTAAAGCTTTCCTGGAATGGCGGCAGATAAATAAACATCGGTGATCACAGAATCGATCTGTTCCGAGTACGTGAAAATAGCTGACTGAATTCGATTTTAAATAACGTTAATCAGCATTAAATAATAGCTCTCAGCATTTTCCATCTGAAATAAAAGTATAACTCTTGCCAATAAAGTTATATAAATATATTACCGCCAATGATGGCGTTGCAGCTCGTCCGCAGCGAAGCAAAGATGGAATGCAGAGGATCAAGATTAGTAATATTCTCACATAAAATATGAAATAAAATTGAGTAACATTATTCAATATGTTTCTCCATTAATTTACAATAGGTAGTTTACATAATTATAGTAACACCAGAACTTATCACACGCGGTAGATTAAAGTGCGTCTTGCTAGCATCATGGCTACTCGAACAGGATAAAAAAGAATGCAACAAAAAATCTGTGATAATAATAATTGTTCTTATAATCAAACGATATCATTGTTTTCAGTTTGTTTTCTGTTGCTTGTGAAGATACGTTTACACCTTCTCTGCACTAGCAAAACCAGTCTGTTTCTCCGACAACACACTTATCTATTACGATATCACATATTAAAAACATTATAACAAATACTTTTATCGACTATAAAATAGGGGTAGGGATGCTATATTGCCGCCTGGGCTGTTTAAAGAAAATATTTAGTGCCAAAATTGTTTTTAAGAGTCCACAACAACCATGACATTCACTTGCTTTAGTCATCATTATTTACTGTTCAGGTGTCTGATAGTCTCGTTATACTTAGACTCATAATAGTTTCGATGTTGTTATTAATATACCTATTAGATGGATCTATACATTTAACAATAAGTATTTTCGTAATAGTCGGGTTTACTTCTGTAGTTAAAGATGCTTTCAGAAATAGCCCCATCCTGGTTCGCTGGATGTGGTAAACTGGGAATAAAACCGTCCAAGGGCTCGAAGACACCCATAACTACTTACTTTCTGAGTTTGGGATAGAATTTTGTGGTATTAACGAACATTTCTTCGCAATAAGTTCATATTACAGTTATATGGGTATTTCGTATGAAAATTTCTGTGACTAGGTCATAGGAACTCATTTCTACAACAACATTTTAAAAGTTTTTGGTTGACATAAGTCATTAAAATCGTCTGTTGTCGCGCCGATGAGAAGGTCTTCCAGCATGCCGAGTCTGGAGAACGTCGGCAGGTGGGGCTACATCGAAATCACGATCTGCTGCTGGACCAGATGCTGCACTGGAACAGGTCAGGATTGTCACCGCCCATTTCCAGCTTGTTCACGAAGGATTCATGAAATTTGAAAATTAGTGTTAGTATACATTTCATATATCGGTGGTGCTCTGCAAAAGAATGGGTAGATTTGTGTTCGCTTTCACACACACAGATTCACTCGATATACAACTCAGTATATGTCCGCCGGCTGGAGTGGCAGTGCGGGTCTAGGCGCTACACTCTGGAGCCGAGCGACCGCTACGGTCGCAGGTTCGAATCCTGCCTCGGGCATGGATGTGTGTGATGTCCTTAGGTTAGTTAGGTTTAATTAGTTCTAAGTTCTAGGCGACTGATGACCTAAGAAGTTAAGTCGCATAGTGCTCAGAGCCATTTGAACCATTCAGTATATGTCCTGGAATCATAACACTGTCCTCTCATTTCCAGGTAGTGAACCACTATTTATTTGTAATATTTTGTAAATGACACAGCACCGGTTAGTCTTTTTTTGGTGTCCGTCTTGATAGTTTGTTTTCATCAGCATTGTGTATAAACATTCCTGCGTGACTCATCAGAGCCAGCGACGTAACACACATTGTTAGTGCGTCACAGCAGGTATAGTCTGATTCAAAAATATTACTCACATAGCATAGGCGCCACTGCACTACTAAAGGCCTGTAATTTTAGAATGTTTTAAGTTGTTAACTGAAATCAACGTCTTTTATTGTTGCAATAGTATCATTTCACTCTATGAGTGTCCATAAAACATTTTGAAAGTTGTGATATAGTTTATTTAAAAAATCCACTGTTCTATCACATGTCTATTTCACCTTCTTTACACAGTTTTTAATTAGCCATGCTTCATTGTCCAGTTCACAGCCAGTGGTTTTACATTTCACGCAAGAGCTACATTAGTTTCGTTTTGTTATAACACAAGTAGCGACCTTGTTATCTGATTACGTTTTGTGGCTTATGTCAAAATATATTCACAAGGATCACATAAACATTGACATTAATCAGGTTGATCTTCTACATTAATCGTCATCGAATCAGATCCGACATGTGTTGATGGCAGTACATAGTCCCTTCTATATAGACTCTTATTACATTCATCATCATTCATATGGGCAATACTACTAATTGAAAGTATGGGACAAATGTCCATGTTCAGGATTGCAGTCATAAGTAAGTTCGGAGCACTCTTAAGTCAACCTGTACGCAATTGGTACGCAAAATCTTAAGCAAGCTGAGCCGAAGTCAATAATTTACAAAATACACTGACTCATGCGAAACTAATCCTCAACACATGTATGCATTCAAAAGTTATTTACCAATTAAATTATTCATTTAAAGACACAGGATAATGGGTCTGTAGGGATTCACACATACCATCCACTGCTAACTTCCGTCGTTTTATAGAATAAAGTCTTATAATGTAACTTCCTGGCAGATTAAAACTGTGTGCCGGACCGAGACTCGAATTCGGGATCTTTACCTTTCGCGGGCTAGTGCTCTACCAACTGCGCTACCCAAGCACGACTCACGCCCCGTCCTCAAAGCTTTATTTCTGCCAGTATCTCGTCTCCTACCTTTCAAACTTGACAGAAGTTCTCCAGCGAACCTGGTAGAGCATTTGCCGGCGAAAGGCAAAGATCCTGAGTTCGAGTCTCGGTCTGGCACACAGTTTTAATGTGCCAGGAAGTTTCATATCAGCGCACATTCCCCTGTAGAGTGAAAATCTCATTCTGGAAACATCCCCCAGACTGTGGTTAAGTCATGTCTCCGCAATATCCTTTCTTTCAGGAGTGCTAGTTCTGCATGGTTCGCATGAGAGCTTGTGTAAAGTTTTTGAAGGTAAGATACGAGATACTGGCAGAAGTAAAGCTTTGAGAACGGGGTGTGAGTCGTGCTTGGGTAGTCAGTTGGTAGAACACTTGCCTGCGAAAGGCAAAGATCTCGAGTTCGAGTCTCGGTCCATCACACACCTTTAATCTGCCAGGAAGTTTCATATCAGCGCACACTCCGCTGCGGAGTGAAAATCTCATTCGTATCATGTAACTGGTAATATTGATGTAAGACACTATCTTGTTGTTGATTGAGAATGCTCCTAATGTTCTGCCACATAGGATCATTTTCCTGTGAGTTTTCCACGTTTTCCAGATTTCAATGTATATTTTTCGATACATCAGGTCTTTTATTAAGAAAACTTTTAATTCTTTAGAATTCTCAACTGTTACTGCGAATTCTGACATTCTTTGTGACAATCTCGAAAGAGTATCCGCAAAAACGTTATCTGGCCCACGGACATGTCTTATCTCGAAGTCATAGTCCTTTAGTTCCAGAGTCCGTCTAGCTAAATGTGTGTGTTGCAATTTACAAGAAAACATATAACTTGATTCCTGATGGTGGCATAGAACATTCACATGCTTCCCATAGGCACGATACTGGAATTTTTTTAAATGCAAAGTCAACAGCCAGTGCTTCCAGTTCTGTCACAGTGTACACCCGTCCACACTTCGTCAATGTAGGAGTGGCGGATCCTATCATTCTGATGTCCAGTCCGTTTCCTTGTTAATCAGTTAGGAACAAACATGAACCTGAACCTTAGCTTGAAGCATGAGTAACAATAAAGAAGTCTGTTGACATATCTGGCTGGTGCAAGATTGGTGCGTTAACTAATGCTTCTTTAATCCTATCAAAATCTTGTCTGTATTGATGGGCCCAGCACCATTGTGCATTCTTTTCCAATAATTCCAGTAATGCCTCACTGTTTAACTGTTGAGTGGGTAGAAAACGCCTGAAGAAGGATGCCAAGCCATTGAAACTAATTTTCGTTTAGTTTTGGGATAAGGGAAGTTATCAATTGCTGGCATCTTAGTGGGATCTGGTTTGATACCCTAAGGTGAAATAATATGTCCTAGACATTTAATCTTCTTTCGAGTAAATTTTGATTTCTTTAAATTTACTGTGACTCCCCTTTGGGCGAATTTACTTAGAACATCTTGCAATTGATTAATGTGTATGTCCCACATTTCTATTGCCAGTAAGAGATCATCGATGTACACTTTGACTAGATTGGTTCACAGTGGCTGGCACTAACACATTGTCAAGTGCCACAATAAACACTGCAGCAATTATATTTAAGCCGAAGGAAAGAACACAAAACAGATAACTTCACCCTACAAATACAAATGCTGTATATTTTCTAGATCGCTTTGACCACATGATTTGCCAGAATGACTATCTCAGACCCATACAGCTTAATTCTCTTTTGCCATAAAATTTCTGAACCAGCTCGTCTAAATTTTTGGGTTCTTTCAGACAGGTGTGAGAACTATGTTAATGTCCTATGCATCAAGAACCCATCTAATACCTTTATCTGCTTTACTTATTGCTAGCAAAGGACTACTATAATGGGAATTGGACGTCTCAATTATACCCCAGCCCAACATCTTCCTTATCTCTTTAATGACTTCCTTTTTTGTCCAGGGGACCGAGTAAGATGCTCGACAATAGGTCTTATGTGGAAATATCTGCATATCATAGACATATCCTTTTACAATACCTGGCTTATCTGCAAATACTGAGGGAATTTAGATAATAACAATGTCAATCGTTTAGCTTACTATTCCTCAATGTTTGTTGCTTCATTTACATTCTCATTGGTAGGGCTACTGATAGTCCTGGAACTGAGTGCATCAGTATCCTGATGTGTACAACAGAATTTCATTTGTTCATACTTCAACATGAGCAGTTTCGGAACACCGATGGGTGAATGAAATACCTTATCGGCGAATGGGCTGCATCAAATTCGCAGTTGAGCTCCATAGCCGTCTGCTGCTGACAGTATTTAAAGGTGAAGGTCCCACGGGTGAGGTCTATTATTGCCTCTTTCTTCCACACAAAATTTAGATCTAGTAAGACCAGTAACGAGACATTCTCTATTAAAAGGAATGTGCACGCTATGGCTCCAATTTCCATTTGAATCTCGACTTGAGTCAGGAACTTGATTGTTTGGACCTTCTGTCCTAGTGCATCAACAACGTTGGAGTTTGAAATGGGAAAAAAGGTAATTTTCTAATCTGCAAGACCCTTTTATATATTCACAACTGACACATTCACTCTGGTACCAAGAAGTATAGTGGTGGTCACACCGCTTATAATTGCAGTTATTGCGAAACTGTACGAAACCGTGGGCTCTTCATATAATTCTTCACAAATATCCCTACCATTCTGGTATTTAATCATATAAATACTGTTCGACCTATTGTCTTCATTTCCATCCTCGGTCACCTGTCGAAGGTATACAGCGACCGATTTTAGTTTGAAGGTTTCTGATTATTCGGTTCCTGCTCCGGTGACATCTCCACATTTTTTTTTTTTTTTTTTGGTCATCAGTCTACTGACTGGTTTGATGCGGCCCGCCACGAATACCTTTCCTGTGCTAACCTCTTCATCTCAGAGTAGCACTTGCAACCTACGTCCTCAATTATTTGCTTGACGTATTCCAATCTCTGTCGTCCTCTACAGTTTTTGCCCCCTACAGCTCCCTCTAGTACCACGGAAGTCATTCCCTCATGTCTTAGCAGATGACCTATCATCCTGTCCCTTCTCCTTATCAGTGTTTTCCATATATTCCTTTCCTCTCCGATTCTGCGTAGAACCTCCTCATTCCTTACCTTATCAGTCCACCTAATTTTCAACATTCGTCTATAGCACCACATCTCAAATGCTTCGATTCTCTTCTATTCCGGTTTTCCCACAGTCCATGTTTCACTACCATACAATGCTGTACTCCAGACGTACATCCTCAGAAATTTCTTCCTCAAATTAAGGCCGGTATTTGATATTAGTAGACTTCTCTTGGCCAGAATTGCCTTTTTTTGCCATAGCGAGTCTGCTTTTGATGTCCTCCTTGCTCCGTCCATCATTGGTTATTTTACTGCCAAGGTAGCAGAATTCCTTAACTTCATTGACTTCGTGACCATCAATCCTGATGTTAAGTTTCTCGCTGTTCTCATTTCTACTACTTCTCATTACCTTCGTCTTTCTTCGATTTACTCTCAAACCATACTGTGTACTCATTAGACTGTTCATTCCGTTCTGCAGATCATTTAATTCTTCTTCACTTTCTCTCAGGATAGGAATGTCATCAGCGAATCGTATCATTGATATCCTTTCACCTTGTATTTTAATTACAATCCTGAACCTTTCTTTTATTTCCATCATTGCTTCCTCGATGTACAGATTGAAGAGTAGTGGCGAAAGGCTACAGCCTTGTATTACACCCTTCTTAATACGAGCACTTCGTTCTTGATCGTCCACTCTTATTATTCCCTCTTGGTTGTTGTGCATATTGTATATGACCCGTCTCTCCCTATAGCTTACCCCTATTTTTTTTCAGAATCTCGAACAGCTTGCACCATTTTATATTGTCGAAAGCGTTTTCCAGGTCGACAAATCCTATGAAAGTGTCTTGATTTTTCTTTAGCCTTGCTTCCATTATTAGCCGTAACGTCAGAATTGCCTCTCTCGTCCCTTTACTTTTCCTAAAGCCAAACTGATCGTCACCTAGCGCATTCTCAATTTTATTTTCCATTCTTCTGTATATTATTCTTGTAAGCAGCTTCGATGCATGAGCTGTTAAGCTGATTGTGCGATAATTCTCGCACTTGTCAGCTCTTGCTGTCTTCGGAATTGTGTGGATGATGCTTTTCCGAAAGCCAGATAGTATATCGCCAGACTCATATATTCTACACACCAAAGTGAATAGTTGTTTTGTTGACACTTCCCCCAATGATTTTAGAAATTCTGATGGAATGTTATCTATCCCTTCTGCCTTATTTGACCGTAAGTCCTCCAAAGCTCTTTTAAATTCCGATTCTAATACTGGATCCCCTATCTCTTCTAAATCGACTCCTGTTTCTTCTTCTATCACATCAGACAAACCTTCGCCCTCATAGAGGCTTTCAATGTATTCTTTCCACCTATCTGCTCTCTCCTCTGCATTTAACAGTGGAATTACCGTTGCACTCTTAATGTTACCACCGTTGCTTTTGATGTCACCAAAGGTTGTTTTACTTTCCTGTATGCTGAGTCTGTCCTTCCGACAATCATATCTTTTTCGATGTCTTCACATTTTTCCTGCAGCCATTTCGTCTTAGCTTCCCTGCACTTCCTATTTATTTCATTCTTCAGCGACTTGTATTTCTGAATTCCTGATTTTCCCGGACCATGTTTATACTTCCTCCTTTCATCAATCAACTGAAGAATTTCTTCTGTTACCCATGGTTTCTTCGCAGCTACCTTCTTTGTACCTGTTTTCCTTCCCAACTTTTGTGATGGCCCTTTTTAGAGATGTCCATTCCTCTTCAACTGTACTGCCTACTGCGCTATTCCTTATTGCTGTATCTATAGCGTTAGAGAACTTCAAACGTATCTCGTCATTCCTCCACTATCCTTGCATTTTGTTGGTAGGTAGTGGGAGAGGGTGATACTGATGCCACTGTTGTTGATGAGGATTATCCTGCATGGGTACAGCTTGCATAAAAGTTATTGGCTGTGAATGCAAACCATATATTGGTTGCAGATTGCAACCACTAAGACCTGGCTCTTGCCAGTATCCTTGCCCTGACCGCATGTATTTTGGGTTGTTCCTATGTGGACTATTTTGCCCATTTTTGGTTATCCTTTTACGATTACAATGTTTATTTCCACTATCGTTATCACACTGTGGATGATAATTATTCGATACAGGTTGGTTTTGATTGCTGTTATTATTGTTGTATTCTACCTTTGATCCATTGTTTATTTTATTACTATTATAATCTCCATTACTGAACTATTTACTTTTACTTTTCCTATGACTGTTATCGCCCTTGTTCGATGTGTTCCCATTCCGTGATGGTTTTTAGTTATTATTATTGTAATTACCGATGGCAGTTCCTTCAGTGGAGCCGGCCGGTGTGGCCGAGTGTTTCTAGGCGCTTCAGTCTGTAACCGCGTGACCGCTACAGTCGCAATTTCGAATCCTGCCTAGGGCAGGGATGTGCGTGCTGTCCTTAGGTTCGTTAGGTTTAGGTAGTTCTAAGTTAAGGGGGACTGATGACCTCAGATGTTAAGTCCCATAGTGCTCAGAGCCATTTCAGTCATTCAGTATTGTAGCTGCTCTACAATCATGACAAAGGGACCGACAGAACTAAGGATTTTCCTCATCTTAACAAAAATTTGTCTGGCCCGGCTCCACGTCGACCTTTAAAGTCGGATGCACATAATTGCTGGTCAATTTCACAGAGATAGATTTGTTGTAGTATAATGGAACATACTTTGTGTTCAGACATAATGACCTTTCTAGACTCTGAGAAGCCCATCTGCAGAAACCAGCACGGTTTTAGGAAGCAGCGATCATGCGAGACACAGCAGGCTCTCTTTGTGCACGAGATACAACAGGCTCTAGATACCGGCTCTCAGGTTGATGTCGTATTTCTCGGCATTCTAAAGGCGTTCGACTCAGTTCCGTACTGTCGCTTGCTCCAAAAAGTGCCCTCTTATGGTCTATCCGATCACATATGCGATTGGATAGAAGGTTTTCTAAAAAACAGAGAGCAGTATGTCGTGCTGAATGGGGTGACTTCAACAGAAACAAGCGTAATAGATCCGCTTCTTTTTACGATTTACATAAACGATCCGGTTGAAGGTCTTGACAGGGGCATTAGATTGTTTGCCATTGCTGCTGGAGTCCACAGGAAAGAAGTATCACACGAAAGTTGTGAACAAATCACTGAGGATTTGCAGAAAATAAATCTGTGGTGTAATGACGCAATTATCAATATTAGTAATTGATACCTGCTGTGTATAAAAAGGCGAAAATCCCATATATGTACGAGTACAAAATGAATGCCCAGTCTACGGAAGCGGTAACATCCGTTAAGTACGTTAAGTATCTGGGTGTGACTATTCGAAATGATCAGAAATGGAATGATCAGATTACACAAGTAACTTGGAAGACGAACTGTACATTGCGGTTTATTGGTAGAATCTTGAATCGATGCAGTCCTTCAACAAAGGAAATTGCTTACGATACGTTAGTTCGTCCAGTCTTAGAGTATTGTTCATCTATATGGGACCCTTACCAGTTGGGTCTGATTCAAGAGATTGAGAAGGTCCAAAGAAGAGCGGCAAGACTATTGACTGGTACATTTAACCATCGCGAGAGCATTACAGATCACATAGAAAGTTTGAAGTGCGACACACTTGCAAATAGACGATGCGCTAAACAGAAGAGCTGCTCACTAAATTCCGAAATCCGATCTTAACGGAGAATGTATTACCACTAACCTTCAAATCGCCCAATGATCACCATTTAAAGATTAGGGAAATTAGAGCTCGTACTGAGGCGTTCGGACAGTCGTTTTTCCCTCGTGCGGTCCGAGAGTGAAACAGAGTGGGGGGGGGGGGGGGGGGAATATGACTTTGGCGTGAATTGTGCCCTCCGCCACAGACCTCTTGGTGGCTAGCGGAGTATATATATGTAGATATAGAAAGTAAGATGGTTCCTTTGCGATTCACAAGCATACAGAACTGTATCATAAAGCACTACAAAAAGGGCGGGATCTGCTTAATTCTCAATGGCTGATGATTTAGGCAGCCAGTCAGAACAGTTCCAGCCCTCAGTTACACTCAGTACTTCCTAACACTTCCAATAGAAATGCAGAAAGCAAATTATAAAAGAAACCCCGGGATTTATGGAACTCAATTTAATTTAAATAAAAATCACGATTTATGAGCGGAAATGGAATACTTATTGATTTAACACGTAGGTATTCTTCTGACTGATTTTATACAAAGCCGTGCAGTGTAGTACAAGTCAGTATGCAAAGAAAATTCTAGAAAATAATTTATATCAAATGAATCTTTTTCTTATGATTTCAAATGATATAATACAAGAAATCATAACAATCCCTAGCTCGTTTTTGTAGTACCAGAAGAAAAATTTATTGTTTGTTTTAGGGAAAATTTAATATGTCCGAAATTACTGAAAACAACGAAGTAAGATTTTTCCTATCAGTAACATTCGCTGATGACATCGCTATCCTCGGTGAAAAGGAAAAAATCATGGGAGCTGTTTAATGGAATGTACAGCCTAATTAGTAAAAAACACTAATTGAGAGTACACCGGATGGTACAACAAATTATTCGGCCATGACATGTCTCATTTTGATTTCTGTGGTGATATGAAGACCTTCTCACTTGACTTCAATTCTTTCTCCAGCAAGGGGGATCATTAAATATGTGGCGCTTATGATGTCAGCATTTTAGAATGTCATATTTCGAGTGAGTATTTTCTATTAGAAAATAATGGAGAGACTAGTGTATGAGCTAACATGTCCATTATTTTAACAACAAATGTGGTTTAACTTCCAAGAATTTGTGAATGGGTTGACTAGTTACCTAAAATATTGAGGATATATAGTAGTACGTTATTAGTGTCGCGGTCTCGTTCTTAGGTTCTTGTGGGTGTTCATCCAGCCACTATTTTCAATTTTTATTTCAGCTTTTGCTCTACAGATAAATTATAGCCTGAGCACCACGTTTAACACTGGAAATCTTGGCAGATTCATTTTCTGAAATGTATTGAGTGACTCTCGCTCTCTCTCTCTCTCTCTCTCTCTCTCACACACACATACACACACACAACACACACACACACACACACACACACACACACACACACACAGTAGTTGTTTTCCAGCTTCTGTAGGAAGCTGATGTGTGTCACCTATCGACATCTCGTTCATGAATTTTCATTTTAACGTTATGGTGGCAACACGTCAGTTATTATGTTGATTTGTATTACAGTTGTGTTATTTGTTTGTTTACAAAATAAATAACAAAATTCAGAATGATTTTCTACATTAATAAGCTATTGATCAACGTATATTTAATTCTCGAATATGACTGCGTGATCTCTGGCCTCTTTATTTACACACTGAAAACTAAATGAGCATCAGAAGGTTTAATTACAATGTTATTAATCTAAATATTCTCATTTTGACAAAGGGTATCAATTTTAATAAACTGTTTTGAAGAAATTAAGGAGGTTATCAATTATGCACCAAATAACTGGCCTCACCTAGATAGAAATCCCTCAGTGAAGTGAAACCAGCAGTACAATATTACACTGGCAGTGCTATAGTTGTATTTTGTTGCAAAAAAGGAAAACACATTTATCTACTGTGCAGATAGATATTCTTGCAGTTGTGGTGATTGTCAGATATCTTTTGACTTACACCTAAAAACATATCGGAACAAGTGAAGAACGTTTAACAACTTGGACAGGAATGTGTATTGAACTGAGGACCTAAAAACGACGGAGAAGCTTTGTCACGCCATAGCCCGCAGTGGTACACAACCCCACAACAGGCCACAGCAGTCAACCTACTCCACCGCCACTCCACACCGAACCGAGGGTTATTGTGCAGTTCGGCCCTCAGTGGAACCACCCCCCATTCCCCCGACAACGTCCCATACCTGACGACTGTAAACCCAATGTTTGTGTTGTAGAGTTATTATGGTGTACGCGTACGTGGATACAGTGTTTGCGCAGCAATCGCCAACATAGAGTCACTGAGGCCGAATAAGTGGATCTAGCCCCTATTCACCGAGGCAGATGGTAAACAGCCTTAAAAACCATCCACAGGCTGGCTGGCACACTGTATCGCGACACTAAGCCCCCGGGCGTATTAGTGCCGGGGACCGGCACGCCTTCCCGCTCGGGAAGCTGCGCTTTAGGCCACGCGGCTAGCTGGGAGGGCTTGACAACATAGTTTGTGATACTAGGAGTGGCTGTCCCTTGGCGTCATAAGCACATTTATTGCTGCCACGGCCGTTGGCGTCTGCAGGAGTGGGGAAAGAGAAGACACTTGCTCCCTCTAAAATCTGAATACAGCCGTATTATTTATTACATTATTTTCACGAATTTCTAGCAGTGAACGATAGGTACGGAATGAAATTGCAGATTGCCAAATCGAACTTCTCTAGCCGTGTACTGAGAACTCTTCCTTCTCTGTTGGTCGCAACCCAGAGAAATATGCATTATGTTGAATTCTGCAGATCATTGATGCGGCTGCACAATAATCTGAAAATCTTCGCCGGCCGGAGTGGCCGTGCGGTTCTAGGCGCTACAGCCGACACCCCCGGGATAACAAGGCCGCCCAGCAGTGCTAGTGACGTCACACTAAGCGGCCCATAGCCGACGCAGCAGTCCACGGACACCTCCGTACAGACGCGCCTGATGCTAACGATATTCCGTCCGTCATACAGAAAGGAGCGAACTATAATTCGAACCAAAGACCAAATTATATATATTCTTGTAAACAGCATAAAGGTTCATAACGAAATACCGGTTACATATACGGGCAGGAATAAGTTTAATCGATTGAGGAACTTTGCCACTATTTTATAATTGTCAGAACACTATTTAGCTTTAAAACTCGCATACAGGTGGTGACAAATGCCAACTGACAGCAGGACTTAACATTTTCAAGCTATTACACTGAAAGTAAATTATCTTAAACACTGTCATACATAGCAAAACCCTCACAACTTTCGTTTACAATAAGGTAACAACAGTTCGCTTTATCTCATAAAACACATGACTATTGTGAATTTACTCATATGTTCATGGTGACAGCACTTTTCAAGAATTTTTACAAGTGTATCCCCAGTAATAAAGAATGGAAACAAAAGATAGATATCAAATATTCTCCTTTTGACATAGCCATCACTGAACACAAGATTCTGTCTTGCACTGTGATACTAAGGGACTGCTCTTTCCTTTAAGAAAAGCCTGACAATTTGAAGTTCACTCTGCTATTGAAGATACACTTCTTGAAACAATATTAAAAATGTTATGAAAGGTAAGGACATGAAAAACAACCAAGTGCATTACATGTAAGAATGTGAGCAAAAGGCTGAGGCTCTCTTTACTTACCATTTTCAATCTGTCTACAGCTTATTTCCTTTTCCACGTAGAAATCACCAACTGCAAGTCTCATTATTGCTGTCTGTTACTAACAAAGTGCTTTTCTATTTAGAAAACCTGACAATTTGATGTTCATTCTGGTACTGAAGATAAACACTTTTCAGAGGAGTTCTAGGACCTATTCCTGCCCGTATATGTAATCGGTATTTCGTTACGAACCTTTATGCTGTCTACAAGAATATATATAATTTGGTCTTTGGTTGGAATTGTAGTTCGCTCCTTTCTGTATGACGGACAGAAGATCGTTAGCATCAGGGGCGTCTGTACGGAGGTGTCCGTGGACTGCTGCGTCGGCTGTGGGCCGCTTAGTGTGACGTCACTAACACTGCTGGGCGGCCTTGTTATCCCGGGGGTGTCGCTACAGCCTGGAGCCGAGCGAGTGAAATGAGTTCTTTTTATTAGAGAAAACTTTCTCTGTGCTTTGACCGTGTGATAGAAGCCGGTTCTACTGCAAAGATCGATCACCAAATGCTCGAAGTCCTATACAAGCTTGTAGTGCATAATAGTTCCTCACAGAACCCTTCGATAAAAATTTAATACGCCAATTACCTTTAAAATGCAACAGACTGTATTTTGGCCGTTACTATACTCCACCTTAACATTTCATACTGCTTGTGAATCTCAAAAACACTAATTATATAATAAGACGGCTAACAATGACTGTTTCATTGCACACACTTCCTACACGGTCTCTCATTAGCGTGTCTCGTAACAAAGCCCAGTCACATTCTCATTTTCTTACTTTTCTTCACTCGCCATGGAACGAAGCGACTTCATAGAATAATTATTTCACTCGCGCAGGCGACACGCAACACCTCGCGCTATATATTCAATTTAGACAAGTAACAATCGGTAAGACTTTTTATTGATAACTTCCTTCAACCAGCACAGGGCAAGGGATATTGCAAATGACATGTATACAGGCTGTTACAAAAAGGTACCGCCAAACTTTCAGGAAACATTCCTCACACACGAAGAAGGAAAATATGTTACGTGGACATGTGTCCGGAAACGCTTACTTTCCACGTTAGAGCTCACTTTATTCCATCTCTTCAAATCACATTAATCATGGAAGGAAACACACAGCAACAGAACGTACCACCGTGACTTCAAACACTTTGTTACAGGAAATGTTCAAATGTCCTCCGTTAGCGAGGATACATGCATCCACCCTCCGTCGCATGGAATCCCTGATGCGTTAACGCAGCCCTGGAGAATGACGTATTGTATCACAGCCGTCCACAATACGATCACGAAAAGTCTCTACATTTGGTACGGGGTTGCGTAGACAAGAGCTTTCAAACGCCCCCATAAATGAAAGTCAAGAGGGTTCAGGTCAGGAGAGCGTGGAGGCCATGGAATTAGTCCGCCTCTACCAATCCATCTGTCACCGAATCTGTTATTGAGAAGCGTACGAACACTTCGACTGAAATGTGCAGGAGCTCCATCCTGCATGAACCACATGTTGTGTCGTACTTGTAAAGGCACATGTTCTAGCAGCACAGGCAGAGTATCCCGTATGAAATCATGATAACGTACTCCATTGAGCGTAGGTGGAATAACATGGGGCCCAATCAAGACACCACCAACAATGCCTGCGCAAACGTTCACAGAAAATCTGTGTTGATGACGTGATTGCACAATTGCATGCGGATTCTCGTTAGCCCACACATGTTGTTTGCAAAAATTTACAATTTGATCATGTTGGAATGACGCCTCATCCGTAAAGAGAACATTTGGACTGAAATAAGAATTGACATGTTGTTGGATGAACTATTCGCAGAGGCGTACCCGTGGAGGCCAATCAGCTGCTGATAGTGCCTGCACACACTGTGCATGGTACGGAAACAACTGGTTCTCCCGTAGCACTCTCCATACAGTGACTTGGTCAACGTTACCTTGTACAGCAGCAACTTCTCTGACGCTGACATTAGGGTTATCGTCAACTGCACGAAGGATTGCCTCGTCCATTGCAGGTGTCCTCGTCGTCCTAGGGCTTCCCCAGTCGCGAGTCATAGGCTGGAATGTTCCGTGCTCCCTAAGACGCGGAACAATTGCTTCGAACGTCTTCCTGTCGGGACACCTTCGTTCAGGAAATCTGTCTCGATACAAACGTACCGCGCCACTGCTATTGCCCCGTGCTAATCCATACATCAAATGGGCATCTGCCAACTCCGCATTTGTAAACATTGCACTGACTGCAAAACCACGTTCGTGATGAACACCAACACTGTTGATGCTACGTACTAATGCGTTTGATGCTAGTACTGTAGATCAATGAGTCGCATGTCAACACAAGCACCGAAGTCAACATTACCTTCCTTCAATTGGGCCAACTGGCGGTGAATCGAGGAAGAACAGTACATACTGACGAAACTAAAAAGAGCTCTGACATGGAAATTAAGCGTTTCCGGACACATGTCCACATAATATCTTTTCTTTATTTGTGTGCGAGGAATGTTTCCTGAAAGTTTGGCCGTACCTTTTTGTAACACCCTGTATAAATTACAAATTCACATTGGCAGTGTTTTGTTATTTTGAATATAACCTAAACTGGTTGAAGATGTTAAAATTTTTACATCCATTACCTCAAAATCTTACAAAATCGGTAATTTTTTATATAGAGGGCTGTGGATTGCTGTGTTATAAAGGTTTAATTACGTGTTTGTATTGGTAGCACTGTAAAAACCAGTATCGTATCATTTCATAGTGTGAAAACGCGTTGTATGTCGAAGTGCTAACGTTATTCCGACAAAAAGTGACGAATAGATTATTAAATCTCTCGAAAAGTTAAGTATGACGCCAAAACGAAGTGGTTTTATGAAACGTGGATTTCATGGGAATAGATTTTCGAATGAAGGAAAACATTGTGTGCAACATGTGGTGTGTGAAGTTACAGACAATGAAATACAGGCAAACTCGTAAGTATCTAGAGAACCCCCCATTAGCGCTTCGAAGATTAAAACAAACCGTAGTGATACACAGTTTTCTCCAAACGAAACTGATGCAGATGGTAGGCTAGGTTATATTCTGATAGATTTACACATCCTAAGAATGTCAGGTGAATGTGTGTGTTGCTAAATATATGGAGGGCCAGTTAGTTTACATGAAGACAGGGAGGTATGAAATGGATTATCCAGGAGACTTACATTAATTGTGCCAGTTGTACATACAAAGAGCGTTCAAAAACTTTTGCACAGTCGTCTCTATTTGTTTAATTTTTTGTAGGAAGAGAATTTTTTGTGAGCGTACTTGGAACGTTTAGCTATGCATTGAGCCTACTGAATGTCGCCTCCATCAGCTGTGACGCATCTGGCCCAACGTTCGCGGCGGGGCCGGGTTATTAAAAAGTTTTATTCGTTGGTCGCTCTGTTCAGTGCAAAAGTTCCACGTACCTCAGTACAGCGTTAGTTCACCATGTCGTTTCTCTGCAAACATACGTACCCTTAGTACGTCGGAAAAGCAGGGTTAATAAAACAGCGCCTATACTTACGTTACAAAGTCCGCGTAGCTCTAGTAGCCAGTTATCCTGCAAATATCTTATAATAATTTTCGGACGGATGGTGGTTGCTTCATTACTTCAGCAAAATGTCAAAACTCTAATACAAGTCTTTTTATTTCCTTTAGCTAAAATGAAATAAAACCTGCCGTCAAGCCCTCATGTACTTAACTAACAGAACTACTCTTCTCAATTCACAGTTCATGCAATCCAAATCACACCCAAAGCAGCAAGAATTTTAACCTAAGTCGGATCCAAATAATTACACGATCTTACAGTCACAGTTCCGCCAAATAATTACATGATCTTACAGTCACAGTTCCGGTACTAACAGTGAGCTACACATTCGATCCTCTTCAGTGGATTTATTTAAAAGAAACTGTTCGCCAAATATTCCACATACTAAAAAAGAGCATGTCACGTGGAATGTACACACAGACTGAACGTTTACCCGCAGTTATGTTTCCAACAAAACAATTCAAAAACTTCCAACTTTCACCAAACTCTCTGTAAATGTCACTGCTTTCATGGCAACACTATTGGACTCGAGAATCCAATTACTTCTTCGTTTTACACATAATGAATACTGAAATGTTCAACATGACCTGCATGTCAAGTACCTGACTAGCGGCTGACTTGGATGTTGCTTCTGCCAAAGCATATCTATCCAGCAGTGTGCGGGAACTGCTTAACTCTGACTGGCCGATCATTTTCGCTGGCCAACCAGAAGAATTGTTCGAGATCATTCTCCCGCCAAAACTGGCCTACGCCAATCATTATTCACAGATGCATTTACGTCATTCCAACATGCAAATACTAATATGAGATATAATAAAACCAAACGAAAATAAAATTAATCTGTGAATAAATTTAGAATATGATTTTACTTTCAACTGTTATTCTGGCTGCTTCCTTACAAAAGCAAGTACACATAGACATACGTCATCAGCAAAGTGAGCACAAGCATTTTTCCCACGCTATGATTACGTAATGTATTACATAAATTTTATCTTGAAATTTAACCTATGTCCCACAAACATACTCTCACTCACTCTCATTTACGCCCACAACAATATTAGACACAAATAATAATTTTGTCTGACTTTTATATTACAAAAATGTTAAGTAGTAAAAGCTTTTTAAATTAAAATCTCAGTTAAATAATTCTGCCCATTTAGAGTTCTGGTTATGTTTTCAAATTATACCAAAATATAAACTAAAAGTTGGTTTTTGACTTTTTAAATCAGAAACTATAAGAGTTAAAGGCTTACAATTTTTGTACAATCTTCTCCTGAATAACAAAAGGTAGTGTACCCATTTTGAAAATGATTGAATAAATTTAATATAGTTTATTTAGGTTCATAGGTGGCATGAATATAAGCTCCTGTTAAGTGACACGTTGGCGCGTTCAGCAACAGGTGCACATGACTCATTGATAGGACATATCTTGCTGTCTTCTTCAGAGCCTCCAGCTCCAATATTGAGTGCTGTACTGCAGTGTAGCTTACTGCAATAATTTGTATCGCGCATTAACTCGCGACGTCACACGTTCTTCCCATGATGTAAATGCACTTTGGTAAAAATCTGGGCATGGACTTTTACACCATTCCTTGACACAGAAAATAAGGTCTTTCTCACTATGAAAAGTTTTACCGCGCAGGTGGACGTTCTGGCGACCAAAGAGTTAAAAATCAGACAGCCAAGTCCAGACTGTAAGGAGGATGAGGAACAATTTTCCAACTAATTATCTCCTGCATTATGACTGTATAGGGTTTGGCATTGTCATGGTGTAGTCTGACGAGCTGACCCTGAAGCTGTGGTCTGCGGGTCTTGATGGCACGTCACAGTTTGTTCAGTGACAAACAATAACAGTCCCGCTTAACTGTGGAGACAGGTTCCAAAAGTTCAATGAAAATGACACCAAACTGATCCCAGAAGAAGGCCATAGCTTTTCAGCCTACTGTTCGTGAAAGTCTTGGTTTCTTCTTCCGAGGGGAACCTGGATGACGCCACACCATGGATGGGGTTTTGTCTCTGGTTCGGGCAGAAACAACCATGAATCAACCTGGATAATGACGCCGTCAAAACGCTGTTTCCACTCTTCAATAAAGGCCTTCATGGGACTATTGCACACATTCTTCCCCATCGTTTACATTTCTCTTGTCAATAATCTAGGCACCTAGCGTGCACATATTTTTCTGTACCCTAGTGACTGCGCCAGTGATACCACACTACCCAATGACGAACAAGTCATTTCAGCAAGTTGTTGTGTCGTCACACATCTGACATTTTGGATGATTTGATCAATGGTCTCCTTATTCACATCACTCACTCCCATCGGTGGTGTACTGCAATGTGGATTGTCCAGGAGAGAGAAATTACCTTCTTTGAACCTCAGCAACCAACGCTGGATACTGCTGCGATTCGCTGTATTCTCCCCATAAAGAGGGAGCAACTTCCTGTGAATCGATGTGGCAGAGTCATCTCCAGTCTTGAAAAGTAATTTCATCACTGACCCTTGTCGCAACCTGAAATCTGCTTCGCAGCCCATTATGGCTCACCTGTCAATAAAAGAAAATACTTTTATACACCAACTTACAGCTAAATGTTCCAAGTATGTTCACAAACCATTTCATTCTCCTTCTGCAAAAAATAAAAAAATTACAGACGACTGTGCAAAACTTTTGAATGCCTGTTGTATACTCATTCATTTTGGAATAATTATCTTGAAGTAAATGTTAGGTGATTTTTTGGATTGAGAGGTATTGGTAAAGGTCAGAATGCAACAGAAACAATGTGTGACATGATGAATATGCCATGCCCACCTTGTAAAATCGACAAATATGCAGGATTTGTTGGAGATGCTGTGGAATCTGTTGCATGTGAGTCAGTGAATGGTGCTACAAACGTAGCTGTTGAAACAGATGATGGTATGACTGACATAACAGTAGCTTTTGATGGCACTTGGCAGAAGTGTGGCTACCGTTCTAAGAATTCTGTTGCTACAGTGATCAGTGTGGAAAATGGAAAGGTAATAGATTTCCAGGTTTCAACCAAACGTTGTTATAAGTCTACATCAGGGAATAAAGAAGTGCATATCTGCGACAGAAATTATGAATGAACAAGTGGTGGAATGGAGGTCTCTGCAGTTATTAAAAACTTTAGGTGATCTGGGAACGAAAGGGGAATGTGTTACACTAATTTTTTAGTTGATGGAGACTCAAAAGCATATAACAGTGTAGTAGCCACTCAGCCTAGTAGCCGCTCAGCCTTATGGTGATAAGATTATCACAAAACTGGAATGTGTTGGTCATATCCAGAAGAGGATGGGCACCAGGTTGAGGAAGTTGAAACAAAGATTGAGAGACAAGAAACTTTCTGATGGTAAAACTATAAGGGGTATGCTGACAGACAAAATGGTTGATGAACTACAGCTATAAATAATACTGATGATCGGTTGAAAGTAAAGTGGGCAGTATGGGCTACCTTCCTCCACAACCTGCCAAATGATGAAAACCCAGTATACCACCTTTGCCTCCCTGGACCTGATTCACAGTGCAATTACTGCAAAGCCCTGTACTCAAACAGTTCATACAGCCATAAACATTCCATCCCAGCAATAGTGATGCATATCATAAAACCTATTTACAGTGACCTGGCAAATCCTGAATTACTGAAGAAGTGTCTGCATGGTCAGACTCAAATTTAAAGTGGGTTGTTCAGTAATCTTATATGGACTCGCTTACCAAAAAACGTTTTTGTTGGAATGAAGACACTAAAGTGCGGTTATTGCTTTAAATGATGACAATATTGGTAGGGTGAAATTGCTACAGGGTATGGGAATTAATCCTGGAGCAAACTGCATCAAAGAACTTGAATGGATGGGCAAGGTTCGCATTGATAAAGCAGAGTATGCAGCACAGGTGGCCACTGAGTCCTGAAAGAACAAAAGAAGAAAGAACTTGGAAAAATATCAAGAAGATGATAAATAATATACGGCAGGGTGCTTCTGAGTGACTAAAAATAAAAAATCAAGCATGTATTAAGTGATTTACAGTCTTTTGAAACTTTAGAAGCCGTTCCTGAAAATTTACATTTTTTGTTCTATTTTTTAGTAAATATCAGAAAGCACTTCGAGTAGAATACTCAAATTTTAAAGGAGTTATAACATATATATCCTGAGTCTATTGAACTAAAAGAAGAACATAATGTTATATATAATTTAAATTATTTAGGACAACGCACAAAAAAATTCACTAAATATTAACTATAAATTTAAAAACTTGAATATCCAAAACCAGTGGCTGAAATGCGATTACTGTAGATTCAGTAGACTCAGAGCCTACAGTTAACGTCCTGTAAAAGATTCATGTCAGTGGCTACAGTGGTTCCTGAAACACAGGGAAGCCAAATCCCTAAATTTAACATTGTCAGGATAGGGCGTTCCAACTCCACTTCATCTCTGACCTCATACCGATTTCTATGTTTTTAACATTCTCGTGTTTTCGTTATCGAGTTGTTCATTCTCTCGCACGTATGTGTGTATTAAATGATAATAAAGGTTTCATACTAAAATCGCAACAATTTCATTACTTTCACACCATCTGTTTTTTTATTGTTAATTGTCGTAGCTGAAGTTGAGAAACATCTGTTCTGAAAGCTATATTAATAAAGCCGTGAGAAAGTCGCAAACGGAGGTTTGCGAACGCGTTGAAACATGTATGTAGTCAGCAAAATAATGAATAGGCCGTGAAGGCAAATGTCATATTTGGGTTTCCCAGGTCAAGTGTAGTTTGGGTCAGTTTACGACTCAATGTAAGTGGTAAATACTCCAAAATCACCTTCAAATTCACCTGCAGAAGTAACCTTCTACAGCATAGGCAATGCAGACATCATCTGAAGATTTTCAAATGGTTCAAATGGCTCTGAGCACTATGCGACTTAACTTCTGAGGTCATCAGTCGCCTAGACCTTAGAACTAATTAAACCTAACTAACCTAAGGACATCAAACACATCCATGCCCGAGGCAGGATTCGAACCTGCGACCGGACGTTATATATCAGATGTGTTACGACCCGTGTCTCTACCCTTCCTTCGATTCCTGCGAAACCCTTCATTTCAGCAGGGTAATGCACGACCGCATATTGCAGGTACTGTACGGGCCTTTCTGGATACAGAAAAAGTTCGATTGCTGCCCTGGCTAGCACATTCTCCAGATGTCTGACCAATTGAAAACGTCTGGTCAGTGGTGGCCGAGCAACTGGCTCTTCACAATACGCCATGTAACGTCTCTTAGTAAAAGACATATTATGTGATTAAGAGAAAAACATGGTGTATCATATTTTGTTATTATATAAAATTATGTACTTTTTTATTATTTATTTTAGATAATATCTGTGTCGGCGAGTAATGAAACCGCCACAGATGATAAATATCAAACAAAGATGAGAATATGTGACTAGTATAAATAATACATAACGAACATTAATTTCTCTGTCTTCTTCTTAGAGTTACGTGAGAAGGATAGCCTGTGACGTGATATTGTATGCTAGGGTAGCATTATTTTGTCAAGTTTGTAAGAGGGACGCCATTAGGCAAGATTGTTAAAAAGGTGTGTACTACTCAAATTGTTTAAATGTTTGAATAGTGTTATTTAGCGAAACCTTGTATTATGATTCATGTCAAGCTTGCCTGGTATTTTATCCCATCCCTTTCAGACATTTTCAGTTGGTTAAATATTATTCGTGGTGCAGAGCGGCGCTACGAAAGAGCCAGCCGCTGCCGCGGTTCATTTAAATTGCAGTACATGAAACCTATCATACCGCAAAGAAGCGGTCAGGTAATAGTGAAGTGAAAAATTATTTCTTTCAGCTTTCGAAGTCGCAGAGCAGAGCTGCAGATTTTATGATGTGTTTTACAGGCTGACGCGGGCTGCTGATAATATAATACTAATAGTGAAAAGAGATAATTTATTTTCATCACATGAAAGAAACTAGCTGTGCGTAGTTCTGTTCTGGCAACCTTATAGTAAAAACATTATTTTTCCCCGATAATAGTCTCATGTTCTCGGGTTAGCCGTGGTACTTATTGTTGTTTTACTATTAACAAAAATCCACTGCAAAATTATGATGCTGAACAATCATTGCGTACTATAACTGCTTTAATAGAAAGGCAGATACAGAACAATAGGAACATAATACATTTTCTTTTGTTGAAAATTTGTGATCCAAAGAAAGGCATAGCACAGCACCGCTAAAAGGTATTTCGAGTCTCTTTTCGTAGTAACATATCTCATTTAATATATGAGATGTTACGCGTATAATAATAATAAAAATAATAATAAAACAAAGCAAATAAAACAAATAGAAAAAAGAACAGAGAAGCGAAACTAGGCCAAAAAGAAGTGAAACTGTCGCCCAAAAACGCGGGGCCCGAATTTGCAGTGGCCACGAAAATAATAACTGTTTTATGTGTTTTCTTTCATTGTCTATTGTTATATACATGTATGTATTTGGTGATAAATGTATGTATGTGTATCATGATTAATGCCATGTATTAATGAATGTACAAACATTCTTTCATGAAAAAACGCACCACTGGAAGCGAGTCAGAGGAAACGATCCTGATAGTACTGAGAAACTGTAACGACTACATAATCCGGGGGCAGCCGAACCCCGAAATCAGATAAACTAAAGGTAAGACTACAGTGTAGTTGTCCTGTTTGTAGAAGCTTAACACCAGTGAAGTGATCTCATATCGCTAGTGGTGTGCGTAGTTTGACGTTGGTGTTTATAACAGGGCAAAGTTGAGTGTAGATAGTAATTTTTAGTGTGCAGAGTACTGTAGATAAATTAACATATTTTGTGTGCAAGTGGCAAAACTGTCAGATCTTGTGTTCGAGTAGGTAATTTATTAATATGGTTAAATTGCATAGTCAACGTCCGAGCAATATGGATACTGAGGAACAGCCATTAGTTAGTGCAGGAAATGTAGAAACGGGTGCATTAAGCAGTACAAGTACTTTCTTTGAGGATATACCATGCGAAAATGTGGGGGCAGGGGCACAGGAAGTGGTGCCACCGCCCACCAGTGCTCAAGGAGATGTAGACAAAGAAATTGCACCAACCCCAGAAAAGCAGGAACCAGAGAGTGGTAATCTGCCTGGTGGGTATTCACTTCAGGCGATATTAGAGCGCGTGCTGGATTACCAGTCGAAATTCGCACAACAACAAGCTGAAAGGGATGAAAAAATTGAGATCTTTCTCGCGCAGCAAGCTGAGCGAGATCGCCAGCAAGCTGAGCGGGATCGCCAGTTAGCTGAGCGGGACCAGCAACTTGTGCAATCGTTAGAAATTATGAAAAAAGAGATTGCCTGTATGAAACAGAATTATGAGTCGATACCTAAAGCCGTGCAGGAGTTGACTGTACAGGTCTACAACCTGCAAGTAGCAAACACTAACAGGGTAGACGAGATAGGTGTCTTAGCCAACTGATTAGAAAAGCTAGAAATAGATTCCACACAGCTTGTACAGCAGAAGTGGAACTAACAAGCGACTAAAACTGAAACCGAATTCAACTCATGGCTAGAAGCGAAGGAGAGTGAGATCGACAAAAATATTAATTCTAAGGTACAAGCAGCCATGCCAGATAGAGATTCCGAATCGTTCAGTACTGCGGTAAATAGTCAGGTACAGAACGACGTGCAAACCATCAAACAAATACTCAGTGAGGATATTCCGCAATGGCAAGTGCATATTAGTAAACGGATATCCGACATGGAAAAGGGTTTAGCCCAGAGCAGCAATCATCTTGAACACGAAACTATGTCGCCAACAGCCAATGTTTTGGCAACGCACAAACTTATACGCGACGCAACAATGGTGAATCTTTAGGCGATAATGCGAAGAGCTGTAGCTTCGGTTCGGAGCACACAGCCTATGTCCCAGGAGCAAACCAGTATAGTCCAAAAATATTGGTTGAAGAAAGTTTGATAAAAAATAGGCAGTTTCAAACGTTTACTACTGAACGGAAGTCAGTACACCCAGTAGTATTCATAAAAAGCTTTAGAAATATCTTGCCTAGTGTGTGGAACGAAGCCCAGAAAATTCAATACGTAATGTCATACATTCAGGGTGATGCAGCGTTGTGGGCTACGGAAGTAGCAGACAGCTGCATGACGTATGAACAATTCGAAAGGGCGTTTTTGTCGAAATACTGGTCGCCTTGTATACAAGAACGGCTAAGAAAAGAAGTATACAATCCCGAACCGTACTCACCCCGTCTTGGGAATCTGAGACGGTATTTCGAGACGTATATAAACAAAACGCGTTACTGGGATGAGCCAATCTCACCAAGAGACATAATAAGACTCCTAAAATCACATTTACCATCAAAGAGAAATTAATACACGTACCAGAGAGCGACATGGAACATTTCCTGTCTGTTCTAGATTCAATAGATTTAATCCAGGAAGACGCAAAAGCAGCGTGTGATCACTCGCGGAATAATGGATCAGGGTGTAAACATGACAGAAATAATAGTGCACAAAACCACAGCCATGGAAATGGTGGGGGTAGTAACAAGCGGCAAGAGCACTCGCAAAATTGTAATAATGGGAGAAGTCAGAACGGGTATGGTCAACCGTCCCATAACAAAAAGCGTCGATTTGACGACCGGTACGATTCCGGACTGCCAGGGACCAACCGCTGGAAAAATGCGCGAGGTCAGTGGCATAGCAATTACAGCGACAGTAATCGCAATTGGAATCAGAATCAGCGACCAAGCCCAGAACGGCAAGGTAATGACCGGTACGACAACAACAGACCACCACTGCAAAACGCGCCTATTGCGCAGTCGTGGCGGCCTACAAATCAAAACGTAAATATAGTAGAGATCGCGGACAATGGTCGTCCAAGTACCTCGCAAGCAAACCATTCAACAAACTAGAATCGGCCTCGATATGCTCTCCATCGCTGGCCGAGGGGTGGAGTGAGAGCAACACGAATGACAATAATATCCCTGGAATACATATGCTGCGATACAACGACGGTATCAGTATGGATAAAGATCTACTGACCGAACCGCATGAATGTAGGAAAGATAGCAACGAGAATGTGCAAGCCATAATAGAAGCGAAAATCAATGATGTTGCAGTGAATATAATCATCGACACAGGTGCCTCAGTGAGTGTAATGAGTACAGAGTTTTTTAAAGCGCTGGGGAAAGGACGTAGCATACCGACTTTCCCGGTTAATCATTGCAAGGTGTCTGGAGCTATAAGTGCACAGAGCCAATTAGTTAAGTACCAGGTGCAGGTGGAGATTTGTAAGGAGGGCGAAGCCATAGTGAGCTCGTTCCTCATTGTTAAAGGGTTAAAGGTGGCCTGCATTCTGGGAGTAGATTTTCTCCGTGAGAGGGACGCAGTGATCGACCTCTCCTCGGGAAAACTAAGCATAGTTAATAAAGGTAGGAGGATTGAGTTGTCTATGGTGAAATCGAAGGAGGTACCTGTGCCATGTTGCAACCGAATTAATATCAAATGTAGGAACCCCTGGGTACTACACCTCGATGATTGTTCACATGTAGCAGACCTCTATTATCCGAATTTAGAAGACAGAAATTTTGAAACAAATGTTGATGCATTTCAAACAAAGTACAGGAATCTGAAAGTTTAAGCAACATACAAAAGCAACAGTTGACGCAGCTGCTATCGGAATATAACATGGTATTTACCGACCGACCAGGAATTATCAAGGGGTACCACTATCACCTAGAGGTGATGCCCCACAAAACATACTGTCGCGCATCTTACTCCATCCCTTGGTCGAGGAGGGAAGTAGTGGCTAAAGAGATTTGAAAGAGGTTAGAGTGGGATAGTGAAATTATTTATTCAGTGACATGTCAGATGTAAACAGTAGTAGTAATAAGACGATTTCAATTGTGTTTTAGAGTATAAGTATGTTAGCTTTAAGAAAGAATTTGTGTGTATTTAGAATTTTGAAGAAGCAAGACATAAATAAGTAAGCGTAGCATGAAAGTAGAATTAGTAAACTGAGCAATAGCATGCAAATGAAAGACTTTGTTTACAGACAATTAGTGTCATTAAAATACTATATGCTCATCAAGCAATGAATAATCTTTTTGTTGATAAAATAATGATTAATTTCTTGAATCATTTTTCATTTGTAGTAAGTAAGTACAATTAATGATGCGATCTCATATAGTAATGTAACAGATGTAATTGTGTTAGAATTAAGGAACCCTGAGAGAGAGTCTCTACTGGCCATAAATTGACTTTGTAGTACGACACAATTATGTGATGTAACGTTTACTGCCAATAGTGATCTGAGAACGACACTGGGGTAGAATTCAATCAAAAACAAACCCGTTCCGTGTAACCTACGCTTTATATGTATCGATGCTTCAATTGAAGCCAGTGTACTTGGTACACATCCTTGAGTATTAATTACGCGATACGCGAGTCAAGTCAATCAACGTGGAAACTACACTGTAGTCGTGTAGGACAGATCATTAAAAAATAATGCTAGTACTAAACGAAGTATTTATTGAGCAATATGCCCAAGTCCAGCTGTCATGCACATGGTAAAATCTGTTTGCTAGATGGGTGATAACCGGGCAAGCTACACTGAAAAGGGAAAAGAAAGCTATGTACAAAAAATCACACACCTTTAAATAATTACAAAAAAGCCATATATGCCTAGTAATAGTATTAAAAGTGTGTAATGACATGGTAAACACAATGGACTCAATGTAGATGAGAGTGATTATGCTAAGAACAGTGATATGCATTAAAAATAAACTGTGTGCATAAACAATCTAGGAAAGGACGGAATATTGTGTGTAGTAGGGACAGAAAATGACTGTTGTATCTGCACCAATATATGCGTCGGTATGAATCAAGTGTTGAGTGACTAACTGTCATAGTGCAGTGCTCAACGAATAATAAATTTACCGTGTGTAAAACTGGTAGTTAGTGATCCGTTCGGAGTCGATCCAAACAAACATCGCTCGACGGAAACATTTAGTGTGTGTGAACCGAAACATTTTCGCATGTTGAAGACGCTCTGGCAGCGTATCGACCGTGAGAACAAATGAAAGTGTGTAGTACAACGTATGTGTGACGAACCCTGAATACCAGTGTCACAATGCGATTGATTTCTGAAGCCACAAGAAACCTGTTATCACGCCAAAACATCCTGTGCATACCAGTGAAACGACGGCTTACTGAACAATAAACGCTTTTAACCAAGTTGCATTTTCTTCCACAGCTAATAATATGTATCCTTAAAGACAGTACACCGTTGTGGAATATTTGTTTCATGCATTGTGACGGGGAGCCGTGCGGAGAAGCAGAGACGAGTGCCGTGCCGCCAGCCAACCGGCCGCGGGAAACCACTGCAACACGCCAACATTGGAGAATGGTTCGGCGCGGTTCGCGACTACTCGGGCGCCACCCCAGCACGCCGTCGCTGTTACGGCGAGCAGGTCGTCGACCCCAGCGGTCGTTGGCACGCCGCGTCCCAGACGACGCTACGCAACAATTGCTTCGCGCCGCCCGCTTCATACAACATTGTTGACATTCAACTGAACTTTACCAACTACGCTGTTAATGTACTAATATGAAAACGATTTATTGGACACGAAATTACGTGACAGACATTTTTTTTCTTTAATTCACTGTGTATAAACTCAAAACATTTACTTGTTCGATGATATATGTTATATGTTTTCGTCATATTAGTGAAGCAAACTGACACGAATGCCATACTATGGTAGAACATTGGTCGTGAGTAAGTGCAGAGACAATCAATTACACTACTGTAAAAACTGTTTAATGATTGACTTTCAGTGTGACACAGAACACAAATGTGAAAGAGTGTAGAAGGTACATTTTTAACAAGGAGACTAAAAGTTTAACATTCTGTCATAAATAACCTTTGTTATCTGTGAACATTAAATGAATTCCAACCTTTTTTGATGAACAATCGAACTGTGTTTTAAGACAAACCAGGCGTGATGACCATGGCACCGGCGCAGTTTTCCCAGGTTTTCTGACCGCACGTAGCCCGAATGGGGGAGCCAAAAACCTGTAATGACCCTGGGACTAGGTTTACGGTCACCTCGCGAAGTGTAAGAAAACCATAAAGAGTGTGATTAAAACTATAATGCAAAATAGCAAACAAGTGAATAGTGAATATTCCAAATAAGGTAACAGACAATGACAAAACGGACGTTAGTGGCAGCATATTGCTGAACATTCTTAACGTTAGTCAATTGCTGCCAGGGGGCATTGTAACGTCTCTTAGTAAAAGACATATTATGTGATAAAGAGAAAAACATGGTGTATCATATTTTGTTATTGTATAAAATTATGTACTTTTTTTATTATTTATTTTAGATAATATCTGTGTCGGCGAGTAATGAAACCGCCACAGACGATAAATATCAAACAAAGATGAGAATATGTGACTAGTATAAATAATACATAACGAACATTAATTTCTCTGTCTTCTTCTTGGAGTTACGTGAGAAGGATAGCCTGTGACGTGATATTGTATGCTAGGGTAGCATTATTTTGTCAAGTTTGTAAGAGGGACGCCATTAGGCAAGATTGTTAAAAAGGTGTGTACTACTCAAATTGTTCAAATGTTTGAATAGAGTTATTTAGTGAAACCTTGTATTATGATTCATGTCAAGCTTGCCTGGTATTTTATCCCATCCCTTTAAGACATTTTCAGTTGGTTAAATATTATTCGTGGTGCAGAGCGGCGCTATGAAAGAGCCAGCCGCTGCCGCGATTCATTTAAATTGCAGTACATGAAACCTATCATACCGCAAAGAAGCGGTCAGGTAATAGTGAAGTGAAAAATTATTTCTTTCAGCTTTCGAAGTCGCAGAGCAGAGCTGCAGATTTTATGATGTGTTTTACAGGCTGACGCGGGCTGCTGATAATATAATACTAATAGTGAAAAGAGATAATTTATTTTCATCACATGAAAGAAACTAGCTGTGCATAGTTCTGGTCTGGCAACCTTATAGTAAAAACATTATTTTTCCCCGATAATAGTCTCATGTTCTCGGGTTAGCCGTGGTACTTATTAATGTTTTACTATTAACAAAAATCCACTGCAAAATTATGATGCTGAACAATCATTGCGTACTATAACTGCTTTAATAGAAAGGCAGATACAGAACAATAGGAACATAATACATTTTCTTTTGTTGAAAATTTGTGATCCAAGGAAAGGCATAGCACAGCACCGCTAAAAGGTATTTTGAGTCTCTTTTCGTAGTAACATATCTCATTTAATATATGAGATGTTACGCGAATAATAATAATAAAAAATAATAATAAAACAAAGCAAATAAAACAAATAGAAAAAAGAACAGAGAAGCGAAACTAGGCCAAAGAGAAGTGAAAGCCAGTCACTACTCTTGATGAACTGTGGTATCGTGTTGAAGCTACATGGGCAGCTGTACCTGTACACGCCATCCAACCTCTGTTTGATTCAATGCCCAGGCGTATCAAGGCCGCTATTTCGGCCATAGGTGGTTGTTCTGGGTACAGCACACAGGATCTATGTACCCAAATTGCGTGAAAATATAATCACATGTCAGTTCTAGTATGACGTATTTGTCTAATGAATACCCGTTTATCATCTGCATTTCTTCTTGGTGTAGCAGTTTTAATGACCAGTAGTGCAACTTTCCTTAATATGAGTCAGCCATAACATTGCAGCACGTAATGATATAAAAGCCTTATCACGCTTCGCATTAAGCCGATTCAGATCAAAGTTTTGTTAAGTTTATTCCCCATTTCTGCACTAAGTTTCCATTTTTAATGGTTATTTTTGTTGACATCTTTTTTTTCTAAAGCAGATTTTTAATATTCAGTTTCGGCCTTTTATTATGGAAATTTTAGTAACGTTTTTGTGAATATTTTGCGTGTTTGGTTTGTAACTCGTTGGATAACGTGCATGTAATGGTACGAATATTTTATTTCATATCTCTGGATGAAATAGGCGACATCTGCAATAATTCAGAAACGGATAGCTATCTGTCATTTGAAATAATAATAGTGTTGTGTACTTCGTGTTAAATTTAGTTCCTGGGGCGCGAAACGTTTTCAGACATAACGGCTCAGTTATATTAAAACTGGCAATATTAGAGTGGTGCCTCTCTTGGAAAATTTTCTACGGAAGCCCATGGCTGAGGGCCAGGCGGGTAAGGAAGCGTGAATAGAATGGACTGGGTTCCTGTGTTGTGATCATACGGGCAGCGACTGACTACATTAGCACACTGGGAAAATTGAGGCAGTGAGAGCGGGGCTGCTGCCAGCCCAACAGATTGAAGAGTGGCGGATACAGATGACTGGGAAGAGTGAATAAATAATATTTTCCTACGAAAATGCTTAACGTACATCACAAACAGGCTACAGAAACACCAGATACCCCAGAGAAATCGCATGATGAGACGAGTTCATGGAAATTGTAAGCATAATAATTATTCTAAGCCCTAAAACTAAAAAAACAGTAATAGTTTTAATTACACTATTTTATAAAAAGAAATAAGAAAATAACAAATTAAACAATATATACACATTGTGAATCATATGCATGCTGTTGATATCGGTGCCGGCCGCTGTGGCCGAGCGGTTAGAGGCGCTTCAGTCTGGAACCGCACTGCTGCTACGGTCGCAGGTTCGAATCCTGCCTCGGTCATGGATTTGTGTGATGTCCTTAGGTTAGTTAGGTTTAAGTAGTTCTAAGTCCAGGGGACTGATGACCTCAGAAGTTATGACCCATAGTGCTCAGAGCCATTTGACCCATATTTTGTTGATATCGGTAATCACCACAATGTACTACTTTTACAGTGAAGCATATGTGTAAGAAATTGTACACAATTTCACGAAATTAATATACAAATTATTCTACGGCTATAAATTCTCATCGCAAATACGTATCGTGAAAACATCATTAATGTCCCTGAACATTAGTTAATATTACTGATGTAAGAGTGGACAGAAATCTGCTAGTTACGAGGTATTTGTAAATTTATGGTTAACAAAAAAAGGTGGTCAGACATAACCTGGAAAGCATGTCAGGATATAGCAGGATAGGTTTTACTGAGACATAATCAGCATTGACATTGGCCAGTAGCATCACTGCGCTCGCAAATTAAAGTGGCCCGCCAGGTGCAATTAGTATCAGTTGTTCTTACAGCGTGGATAATAGTGGTGGTCACTGTTCTACTTCTGGCTGCGTTTCGATTCTTAATATTGTCCTAGGTGCTACTTTGTATTGCTCTCTCGTTAGGTTTTATGAAACCAAAGGAACAACACATTTGGCGACACCGTCTTTGGGAGGTTTCTTGAATTAGCGCTCACAATGACTTGATTTCGTAACTTCATAACTAACTTGGAGGAATGTATCGAATTTTTTCTTAACAATTATTTATCAGAAACATTCTGAAAAGCTATATTTATCAAGACAGCCTACCCTGCAAAACGCTTACAAGCTTCTTAGACTGTTTCTGACCACCCTGCATACACAGTGAAGAGCCAGGTGAAGGCATGCATCGCAAACTTTATTCGCTACTTGGCTAATATTGTGTGAATATTTTATAGAGGTTTCAAGGTGACCATAAGAATTTTCCCTATGTTCTAGTATATTTCTATACAGTATGTAATCATCATCATCATCATCATCATCATCATCATCATCATCATCATCATTTAAGACTGATTATGCCTTTCAGCGTTCAATCTGGAGCATAGCCCCCCTTATAAAATTCCTCCATGATCCCCTATTCAGTGCTAACATTGGTGCCTCTTCTGATGTTAAACCTGTTACTTCAAAATCATTCTTAACCGAATCCAGGTACCTCCTCCTTGGTCTACCCCGACTCCTCCTACCCTCTACTGCTGAACCCATGAGTCTGTTGGGTAACCTTGCTTCTCCCATGCGTGTATCACGACCCCACCATCTAAGCCTGTTCGCCCTGACTGCTACATCTATAGAGTTCATTCCAGTTTTTCTTTGATTTCCTCATTGTGGACACCCTCCTGCCATTGTTCCCATCTACTAGCACCTGCAATCATCCTAGCTACTTTCATAACCGTAACCTCAACCTTGTTGATAAGGTTACCTGAATCGAAAGATTGAACGGTGCACAGATAACTTAGTCTTGGTACTGACTTCCTTCTTGCAGAAGAGAGTAGATCGTAGCTGAGCGCTCATTGCATTAGCTTTGCTACAACTCGCTTCCAGTTCTTTCACTATGTTGCCATCCTGTGAGAATATGCATCCTAAGCACTTAAAACCGTCGACCTGTTCTAACTTTGTTCCTCCTATTTGGCACTCAATCCGTTTATATTTCTTTCCCACTGACATTAATTTCGTTTTGGAGATACTAATCTTCATACCATAGTCCTTAAATTTCTGATCTAGCTCTGAAATATTACTCTGCAAACTTTCAATCGAATCTGCCGTCACAACTAAGTCATCCGTATATGCAAGACTGCTTATTTTGTGTTCACATATATTAATCTCACCCAGCCAGTCTATTGATTTCAACATATGATCCATAAATAATATGAACAATAGTGGAGACAGGTTGCAGCCTTGTCTTACCCCTGAAACTACTCTGAACCATGAACTCAATTTACCATCAACTCTAACTGCTGCCTGACTATCCATGTAAAGATCTTTAATTGCTTGCAAAAGTTTCCCTCCTATTCCATAATCTTGTAGAACAGACAATAACTTCCTCCTAGGAACCCGGTCATATGTCTTTTCTAGATCTATAAAGCATAGATACAATTCCCTGCTCCACTCATAACACTTCTCCATTATTTGCCGTAACCTAAATATCTGGTTCTGACAACCTCTAAGAGGCCTAAACCCACACTGATTTTCATCCAATTGGTCCTCAACTAATACTCGCACTTTCCTTTCAACAATACCTGAGAAGATTTTACCCACAACGCTGATTAAGGAGATACCTCTGTAGTTGTTACAATCTTTTCTGTTTCCGTGTTTAAAGATAGGTGTGATCACTGCTTTTGTCCAGTCTGATGGAACCTGTCCCGACTCCCAGGCCATTTCAGTTATCCTGTGTAGCCCTTTAAGACCTGACATTCCACTGTATTTGATGAGTTCTGACTTAATTTCATCCACCCCAGCTGCTTTATTGCACTGCAAACTACTGACCATTTTCTCCACTTCCTCAAATGTGATCCTATTTCCATCATCATTCCTGTCCCATTGTACATCGAATTCTGAAACATTACTGATCGTATTTTCACCTACATTGAGCAACTCTTCAAAATATTCCCTCCATCTGCCCAAGGCATCCACAGGATTCACCAGCAGTTATCCTGACCCGTCCAAAATACTTGTCATTTCCTTCTTACATCCTTATCGAAGACTGCTAATTACACTCCAGAATGGTTTTACAGCAGCTTGACCCATAGTCTCCAACCTGTTCCCAAAGTCTTCCCAAGATTTCTTCTTGGTTACTGCAATTATGTCTTTGGCTTTGTTTCTTTCTTTAACATAACTTTCTCTGTCTACCTGAGTTCTAGTATGTAGCCATTTTGATATGTCTTCTTCTTCCTTTTACAGGCTGTCTTGACTGTGTCATTCCACCAAGCTGTTTGTTTCATCCTACTTTTACACACTACTGTTCCAAGACATTCTTCAGCCACATCTAGTACTGTGTCCCTGTACCTTGTCCATTCCTTTTCCAATGAATGTAATTGACTACATTCAACTAACTGGTACCTTTCTGAGATCGTTGTTATGTATTTGTGCCTGATTTCCTTATCCTGAGAAAGAATCTCCTGAATACACGTGTGTCCCTCACAGCCTTCCTGAATTCCTGATCTGTTATTATATAGTTAATGACAGATCTGGTTCCCCTGCCTTCCCAAGTATACCGGTGAATGTTCTTATGTTTAAAAAAGGAGTCTGTGATTACTAAGCCCATACTTGCACAGAAATCCAAGAGTTGTTTCCCGTTCCTGTTGGCCTCCATATCCTCTCCAAATTTACCCATAACTTTTTCATACCCTTCTGTTCGATTTCCAATCCTGGCGTTAAAATCACCCATGAGCAGAACACTGTCCTTGTCCTTTATTCTAAGAACTACATCACTGAGCGCCTCATAAAAACTATCCATATTATCTTGATCTGTCCCTTCACAATGCGAATATACTGACACAATTCTAATTTTCTTGCTAGACAATGTCAAATCTATCCACATCAGTCGTTCGTTTACATACCTTATTGCAACTACGCTGGGTTCCATTTCTTTCCTGATGTAAAGGCCTACGCCCCATTGTGCTATTCCTGCTTTGACTCCTGACAGGTAGACCTTGTATTCTCCCACTTCCTCTTCTTTCTCACCCCATAACCGAATGTCACTAACAGCTAAAACGTCCAGCCCCATCTCACTTGCAGCCTCTGCTAGCTCTACCTTCTTCCCAGAGTAGCCCCCATTGATATTAATAGCTCCCCATCTCACCACCATTTGTTTGCCAAGTCGTATCTTAGGTTTCCCTGGTTTGTCAGTTAGAGGTGGGACTCCGTCAGCTCCAAAGGTCCGAGGCATTTTGCTCTGATTGTTGCCAGCATCATATTTAAAGTACCAGGGAAGCAGGTTGCTAGCCTTACTTGCCCCGAGTCCCACTGGGTTTTACCCCTAACGGCTGCGGGACTAACCGGTGGATTTGGTAGACTTTGCTGTATGAGCACAAAGGTGACCACGACTCAGAATATGTCCGAGATGCCCAGCCTTATTCCAAAGTAACTGGTATCCCGACTGTCGGGACCACTTACTTGGCCACTCATACGTTGCCCGTGGTTCATGAACTAGGACATGACTACAGGAACCCACACCATGAACCACGACAATATGTAATTTTCTTTAAAACTGAAATGTTGTCATTTATTTGATGTTTAACTGGGATTCATCAGCCAAGACTTCAAAAAATGAAAAAGTGTTGAAAAGGACACCGAGTGAGGTGGCGCATTGGTTAGCACACTGATCTCACATTCGGAAGGACGAGCTTCAAATCCGCTTCCGGCCGTTCTTATTTAGGTTTTCCGTCATTTCCTTAAATCGCTTTAGGCAAATTCCAGGATGGATTCTTTGAAAGGGCTCGGGGTATTTCTTCCCGATATTTCCTTAATCCGATGTGACCGATGCTTCACTGTTTGGTTTCCTCACCCCAAACCTACCAACCAACTAAAATTATTGGCGTTCATCGTTGTTTGTTGGTGATTGCTGGGATATGGTATGTTGGCGAATTAATTGCGCACCCAAAGCGATTTTAGGTTTGGGTAACCATTTGGTGAACTTTGAAAATTTTTTGAGGTACTACCTCATTGAAATTTCACGGTGCTCAGAATAATATCGTGATCACAAGTTCCGGAGTCTAAACTCTGATAATTGAAAGTATTTACGTGGTTTTTGGTGATTGCGGGATGACGTGAACTTCGAAATCGTCTGAGTACTTGTAGCAGGAATTAAAACTTATGTTTCATTATAATTATTTTTGTAACAGTGTGTGACGAACTTCTTAGATGTTTTGTCGATATACACTCCTGGAAATGGAAAAAAGAACACATTGACACCGGTGTGTCAGACCCACCATACTTGCTCCGGACACTGCGAGAGGGCTGTACAAGCAATGATCACACGCACGGCACAGCGGACACACCAGGAACCGCGGTGTTGGCCGTCGAATGGCGCTAACTGCGCAGCATTTGTGCACCGCCGCCGTCAGTGTCAGCCAGTTTGCCGTGGCATACGGAGCTCCATCGCAGTCTTTAACACTGGTAGCATGCCGCGACAGCGTGGACGTGAACCGTATGTGCAGTTGACGGACTTTGAGCGAGGGCGTATAGTGGGCATGCGGGAGGCCGGGTGGACGTACCGCCGAATTGCTCAACACGTGGGGCGTGAGGTCTCCACAGTACATCGATGTTGTCGCCAGTGGTCGGCGGAAGGTGCACGTGCCCGTCGACCTGGGACCGGACCGCAGCGACGCACGGATGCACGCCAAGACCGTAGGATCTACGCAGTGCCGTAGGGGACCGCACCGCCACTTCCCAGCAAATTAGGGACACTGTTGCTCCTGGGGTATCGGCGAGGACCATTCGCTACCGTCTCCATGAAGCTGGGCTACGGTCCCGCACACTGTTAGGCCGTCTTCCGCTCACGCCCCAAATTCGTGAAGCCCGCCTCCAGTGGTGTCGCGACAGGCGTGAATGGAGGGACGAATGGAGACGTGTCGTCTTCAGCGATGAGAGTCGCTTCTGCCTTGGTGCCAATGATGGTCGTATGCGTGTTTGGCGCCGTGCAGGTGAGCGCCACAATCAGGACTGCATACGACCGAGGCACACAGGGCCAACACCCGGCATCATGGTGTGGGGAGCGATCTCCTACACTGGCCGTACACCACTGGTGATCGTCGAGGGGACACTGAATAGTGCACGGTACATCCAAACCGTCATCGAACCCATCGTTCTACCATTCCTAGACCGGCAAGGAAACTTGCTGTCCCAACAGGACAATGCACGTCCGCATGTATCCCGTGCCACCCAACGTGCTCTAGAAGGTGTAAGTCAACTACCCTGGCCAGCAAGATCTCCGGATCTGTCCCCCATTGAGCATGGGGATGAAGCGTCGTCTCACGCGGTCTGCACGTCCAGGACGAACGCTGGTCCAACTGAGGCGCCAGGTGGAAATGGCATGGCAAGCCGTTCCACAGGACTACACCCATCATCTCTACGATCGTCTCCATGGGAGAATAGCAGCCTGCATTGCTGCGAAAGGTGGATATACACTGTACTAGTGCCGACATTGTGCATGCTCTGTTGCCTGTGTCTATGTGCCTGTGGTTCTGTCAGTGTGATCATGTGATGTATCTGACCCCAGGAATGTGTCAATAAAGTTTCCCCTTCCTGGGACAATGAATTCACGGTGTTCTTATTTCAATTTCCAGGAGTGTAGTTCTTCTTCTTATTATTCTTCTCTTCATGTGTTAGACGAAATTGCCTATTAACATAAGTTATTGAGATTAATGTTGTTTAGTTTTGGGTAGTGACTAAGTGAGACACAGGACTTTCGAACTTCAAGTGTTTACTGCTGATATCTCGAGTTTATGTGATGTTACATGAAGTTTACTGGCAAAGTCACTACGTTAAATGCTCTTGTCCCACTACATGAATGCATACCTTTAGTGTACAGTCAATCATTGTTGAACTACTGGGAAAAATGAATGCCAGAGAGCTGTATTTTATTCATTTATTATGACTATTCGTTTCGGTCATAAAGCATCATATGGGAATGAAATAATAAACACTAATACTCACAGGTCATACAAATTGAATGATGGACTCAAATTTACTGGTATATTCGTTACAATTGGGCACATCTAGCACAGCGAAAATTCTTAAATATGAATTGGAGGCCCAAAAACAGCTACCGAACTCTTTTGATATGTGCTAAATTTTTCGCCTGCGTGGTTCATCAAGGGCAATTACGCATGCATCTCCGCCACCGCTTTACCCTATCGGAAGAAAAACTTCATCATTTGAAAATTGGTGACTTCCCCAGCAAAAGCTGCGGTCGTCATGGTCCATGATTTTTATTCCAAATGTTGATGTGGGAAGGCTGGAGATGTATGGAAAGCGAAGCGTTCTACGATGTGGCAGGTGAACATTTTGGTGAATCATCGTGCAGCACATACCGCAGGCTGCGCGTGTATCGTCTGTCCACGCGTGGCGCAATTAGGCTGCCCGGCAGTCAGCGGCTCTCGGCTGCGACTCTTCCTTCCGCAGGGAATCCGGAGCTGCAGAGAAAGCGGGACGCGTTTCCCGGAAAATTCGACCGCGCTCATTCTATTTGCCGTAACACGATTTCGTGAGGCTGTTCGGGAGCTCGCCCGAGATGCCGAATAGCAATCGCCTCTTCCGTTCTCCTTTCCCTCTGCGCTCCTCATCCCTTCTTACCAAATCTACTAGCCTCCCCGAGCCTTTCCCTCCATCCTATAGTTGTCTGCAGCTACACGTACGTAAGATCGATGGAAAGTTAATAACACAGTCTTAGAAAAAGAGAAACTATATAAAAAACAAAATTACATTGGCCACAGTTGCCACCTATATTTATGCACTAATAATCACTATGAAATGTATGGCAGAAGGAGTGATTTATTATAGCAACTGTGCAGTTTTCTCCTGTTTTCAGCCAAGGATGTCGTATGGGACTAACAACCACATCCATGTGAGCTATCATCAGTCTGAATTTACTTTCGGCATCTCTTTGCGACCAAACCTTATGATATCAAGGAACATTCGTAACTTATATCATGAACATAATTTGGTAGTATTTTCTTCTTAGAGTAACTGTCAACTAATATGAACCAAGATTTCATTCATCCTCTTTCGTAATTCATACCGATACCGAAATCGTAAGTCTACAGTGACTGTGGGATATCAGTACATTTTCTGTCAGATACATTATTGCTCACTGGAAATGTGTGTATGGAGAGGAAGCTTCACATCCTCCTAGCGGTTCAGGTGAACTCTGGTATGGTCTTGAGTCTTCTTTGTCCGCAGGTGAAGTACGCCTCATTGTGGAAGCCAGGATGCCTGCTCCGTTGCTTTTTTGTGTGAATACATCTGCTACCTGCCCAAGTGCTGGGCAGCGAAAGCCCCATCCACGTTGCCATCCTCTCAGGATAATTTGAACATGATATTTTACTATTTCTGTCCTAACTTCAAAGGCCTAGACACCGCAACGCCAAGGGGGAGCCTAGGAGCGTTGGTTCTGTCTCACGCGATAAATTATACTTTTATTCAATGAGATACTGCAATACCACATAGTACCTGGTGTGATGGTTCGACCAATCAAGGTAAAACTGATTCAGTACATTGCTAAACGTGCGATGGTAAAATATGGGTTTTTAATGTGAAAAGTGGGAAGTTTGTTGTACTTTTATAAATTTTGTTTCACTTTTCGCCCATTACATTACAATAATTTGGAGTCGTCCTCTCCATGTTGAAATTCTGAAAATTTGGGAGTTTGTCAGGCTGAAGCAATTTTCCGCATTTAAGGATGGACGATTGGAGGAGTTGGGAACTGACCACCATCTGGGGCTGGTTAGCACATCTTGCTGATCTAGAGGATATGTGCGTCTTTGATACGCACTCTGAGCAGCTCGTCTCCCCTTTGTTTCAGGTATTCTAACTGAGTGACTGATTTGATTCCAGTTTGTATTTTGTTTCTTCATATTTTACTCGTGAGTTGCACAGATCATTCTGGAGGCACTACATTCTTCAGGTTTCTTCATCTTGTACAAGTGAGTTGCCCAGAGCATTGTCTAGGAGCTTCATTCTCCAAGCAGTCTTCCTTTTATTTGCTGCCTTCCTTAGTACTAGCATCACTTTTTATTAAGGCTTTTTGTAACTAAATGAATATTCTTCTTAGATAACTTTTTATGAACTGTTGTGGAACTTGAGTTTAAATAAAATTATGTTAAATGTAGCCAGGACTCTAATTTCAAGATCTTGAACTTCTCCTACAGCTTTCCTGGTTAGAAAACCGATTAAAAATATCTATAACCTGGTATAGTACGAAATTGTGGTTTGCTGTGCCGGTGTTATAGTTTGTGTACAGTAACTACATTAGATGAAAGGTTGTTGCATATTTCTTTTTTAATACCAAGGATGACAGTTCAGTCGACAACAGAAGGACTATTACTTAACACTACACTGTCCAACGAAATAATTAAAGTGGACATAAATCAGTCATCGAAGTGTAACGTGCCGAAACTACACTTACGACCTAAAACATAATCATCACCCGCTTGGCAGTGAAGTGATCTGCCTTTGAAACGCTACACACCAGCGGTTATATGTGGGGTGGATTCGAAAAGTCCTTGACAGGTATGTCGCACCAAACACTACAGGCCACTGGCGATGGTGTCTGACAGCTTCCATGGGCTTCACATCAAGTGAAATTGGTGGCCAAGACATCAAATTATTTCGCTCCTCGAACCAACGGAGCACGATTCGTTTCTAATGACACGGTTAGCTGTCAAATGGTTCATATGAATTTGAGCACTATGGGACCTAACATGTGAGGTTATCACTCCCCTATATCTTAGAACTACTTAAACCTAACTAACCCAAGGACATCATAAACATCCATGCCCGAGGCAAGATTAGAACCTGCAGTTGTAGCGGTTGCGCGGTTCCACACTGAAACGCCTAGAATCGCTCGGCCACAACGGCCGGCGAATAGCTGTCCTACTGGAAGATGCTAACATCGTGGTAGATGACATCAAGCATGGTCCACATGGATTACTACTACAGGGTGCATGAAATCCCAGGTGACTATCGCTCATAACATAATACTACCCTCTTTGGCGTGTGCTCTTGATGCGGTGCATGTTTCGATTAGCCATTCTCGTTTATGTCTGCTTATCCAGACACGCCCACCACCTGATGCAACAAGAAATAGCTTTCATCCGACAAGAGCACATGTTCACATTCATCCATGGTCGAAGATCTATGATCCCGTTCCCACGGCATTCGTAACTGATGACGTAATTGGGTGAATATGAGAACATATGTGGGACGTCTGTTGCAGCGTGCCATGACCAACAATGAACGCTGTACTATTCGCTCCGAGATACTTGTAACTACTCCAGCACTGCACTCTGTCATCAAACCTCCTATACTGCTTTATGGAGTGGGTAAGCCTCCGACGTCCATATCAAGTGATGAGTCATGGACGTCCAACGACTTGTCACCTTCCCGAGGGTTCTGCGACTTTCATCCGTTTTATATGGACGCTCACGACAATGGTACATGAACCGTTGGAGAGGCTTGTCGTTCTTGAGACGCTCATTCCCAAATACTGGGCAATAAAAATCATCCCTTTACCAAAGTCGATAATGTCAGTGTATTTAACCATTTAAGGCCTGTATCGCCGCTAGAATAAATCTTTTTTCAACTCTGTTGCGCTCACATACTTTCCTTACCGCTAACACATGGCTTTCAATTTTTGGTGGGCCGCAGTCACTTCGAGGCTGAAGAGGATAGCTGCTTTCACTTCTTGATATTTGGCTCAGGAGGAAGCATGATGGAAAGATGGGACATACTTCTATGAATTGCCAGCTTGTGGCTATGTGTTCCCAGAAGCAGATAATTGTCAACACATGACTCACCGTTAGAGGATAATCTGCTTCATAGGGCCCTTGTTGTGTCTTTCTGGAAATTTGGCAGCTTAGGACGCGCTGAAGTTACTATTCACCAAAATGGATATAGTGGGTATAAAATTAGTCATGCACTGTGTTATCGAACAACCTTAGAACGTAAGAGTGTTAAGAATAATGATATGGCGTCTAAGTATACAGTTTTATTGCCTTATGAAGGTGATACTTCTAACAGGATTGATCATACTTTTAAGAAACACGATGGATAATACGTGTTTCACCGTCTAAGACTAGCGCGCCTTTAGAGTTGATCTGAGTATGTTGAGTATTCACCATATACCTGGCAACTGTCGCATGTAATACTTCGAATACATCATCAGGACCGTGAAGATCAGTAGTACAGAGCGCAATAGTCACACACGGTTACAACAGCCGAGTAAATCGGCGACTGGTAGATACTGCCAAGGCAGCTATCATCCAATGGAATATAAAAACACAGAGTTCATGACGTATACATAAAGGTATTGGAATATATTGATATTATGGAAGAAAATAGAGGATTTTCCTTAAAATATGATTCGCTTGGAATCCTGGGCTCTACCTGAGAAGTAAGGGAGGGACACAACGAGCGCTGGCTGTTCATCCGTTTTCAGTTTTCACTATCGATAACGTCTAACGTTCGTTATCTGTAGTTGTGCAGTGGCATTTGTTTACGGTGAGTGTTGGTTTCTGCTTACACTATGATTTGGTTCGTGAGGGACGTAGTGGTGTACGGACGTCGATCCGGAGTTTACATTCCCATGTATAGCGATCTCTCGTTTCATCTGTACCTTGTAAGTGATAAGTGGTTGACTTGTCGAAGTATGGGAGGTAATCGAGAATGTTACCACACTACATTACCGTAAGTTATATGAACATTGGTACGCCAATACGAGCTCAATTTCGACAAGAATTATGGTTTGCCAGATAATAAAATTAATTTCGTTTGTCAGATTCTTATAGAACAACAAAACATTTTGTTATTTTCTGTTTGTGTCTCGCCTCGTATGGCTTCACATGCAACACCTGCAAGCTGAAGATTATACCTGATGCCCGGTATCGGTAAGCCCAACCGAAGTCACTTCTTAATGAAGCACATGGACTGATCATCAATAGCCATGCACTTGCATACTGGCCCCATGCGGCTTTGCGTGTGCGACACATTAACTCGTAGCCATAACCTGTCAATACTCTTCTTTTAACATCTCCCTGGTATTACATTTGGATCATAGAAGACCATGTGCTGTCCACTGGAGTTGACACTGGATTCATTTTGCAACCCCATAGCTTAGACAATACATACGTTTTGTTGATTCATTTAACTTCTATTTTGTTCTACATCCCATCGTTGAACTTCTGTAATTAGTGTACGATTAATTCGATACTATAATGAAGAGTAATCTTTGTAATATGCACAATATGAGCTAATGATCTTTTGTGTTCCTCATACAATCTTTAAAATTAATTAATTTTGTTTAAATAATTTTGTGTAGAACTACCAATATATGCAAATGTCCTGTTTTATTTAAAATGTTTGTTTGGTGTTATGTAAATTGCTGACCTTCAGTTAGGGTTCTTAGTTATTTTGTATGTAAAAGCTGTTGTGGTTCCCCTCGGGAACGGAACTGTGTAGCGCGCGAAAATTGTGGTTGGCCTAGGTAGAAAAGGTGGAACCAAGAGTCAGTCGGGGTGCGAGCTACCAAACCGTCAACTGGTCATTTAAAAGTTGTATATTGTGCTTGTGCTGAGAGAGGCTTTCCGTGCCGCTGTCCAGTGCCTCGGACGGATGGATGAAGAGATGGAAGTATTCTGGAATTGACATCTATCACCGCCACCAAGAAATAACAGAGTCGAGCAATTCTACCTGCAAATCCACCAACCAACATGGAGTCGCCACCAAATTGCGCAATGACTGTAATGGAAAACTAAAGTAATGAACAGTGAAGGATCAGATCATTGAATGTGTTAGTGTGCTCAAATATAAGGTAATTTATAACTAAATTTATGCACCTACCTTGATTTTTCCTTACCATAACACCTCTTAGGTTCCTCTCTGTTTGAAATAAAGTGATTACCGAGTGTCCTTTATTGAAAGCAATAGAGTGTGCTAAATTTAATATTGTTTGTTGAAAGGATCTTACAAATATCTTAAACTCGTTTTTCACTGTAGTAAAAGTTCAGAAGTGCAACTGTTGAGAGTTATATGTTCCCGCTTGTTAAGTACTTGTTTCTCTAGTGTATTGAAAGTGTGTTTAGTTTGCTCTGCTACAGTGGTCAAGATTAAGGGCCCCCCTCCATTGAAAGTAGTTCAAATGCACAAAGTTACTTAATTATAGAAAGTCTTAACTACTTTTCTATTCAAGTCAAATTCTGAAAAATATTGGGTTCCTCTTGTGTATTAAAAGTGCTTATTAATGTTGTAACAGGATCCGTAGTTTGTCTATTGTGCTCATGCTACATAACGATTAACAGCAGGACAACTATCTATGAAAACAGTAACTTCTTTATTCAAAAGACAGTGAGAAGTAATCTTTTAGTGAATTCCATTTAATTTTCATTCTAAATAAAAAGGTGTGTAGTATTGAGAGACTTAATCTATGCACAATAACTAATTTTGCTGTACACCGTATCTATATTTCATGTCAGATAGGAATATGTTTGAAAAGTGATATTGAACCTATGTCCAATTTTTGATTCTAAAGTGCACTTTAATAGTAATGTTATTGAAACCACTCAGTTGGACTAAGCCCTGAAGATAGTAGTGTGTATCGTTATCTGTGATATTTATGCAAATAGTTTGTTCTGCTCTAGCTGTCAACTCCAAACTTAACGTTACCATGTTCAGGTGTCAGAGTTCATTGCACTCGCTTGTGGCAAAATATAGCTTGCGTTTGTCCGTTAAAGTTACTCGTACCTACTTTTTTAAACAAGTATGTTAATCATTCTCATGTCTAATGAGGCTGGCGACCGTTTTATTTATTCTTTGTACAGTGTGGATAAGTAAATTATTGTTTGTTACTGTTTGAATATTTACGTAATTTTGAGTTTCGCTTCCGAAAAGCCACCTCCGTTAGATACAACACGCTCAACATAACGAAATTCTTCTCAGAGGGTAACACTGCTCTGTTGCTTTATACCATAATTGCTTGAATAAAAATAATTTCATTGTAAGAACTGCCTCCAACTTTAAGGTTATGTTATAGTAGAAGCGGACGGTAGTGTTATAATTTCGGTTGTCTCCAAATTCAACTATGTTTCTCTTCGTCCCTTCCGGGGGATGTGCAGCTCTATTTTTTTTTAAATTCGAGTCAGAAGTATTTGAGTACCTTTGAAGTAAATATAGGCTATAGAACGTGTAAAATAAATTACCTACAGCAGCTTATGTCTTAGACAACAAAGGTTATTTTTTATGGTTTAGGGCAGAATCTGTCTTACATTCACTTTCGCTGGCTCTTAAGGGATTTATAGACGTTTTTGTGGAGTTCGTTGGCTAAATCTGACGGTTTCTTTTGAAGTTTATTACGCCAGAAGAAATATTTCAGTTGATCGGTGAAAAAGGAAGTAAAAATGCTCTTGGAAATTCAAGCACAGAATACAGTTCATGTACGAATGAAATAATCTGAATGTGCAGGGAAGTTAAGGCAAAATGGTTACGTGAAAAACATGAAGAAATCGAAAAAGAAATGATTATCAGAATGACTCACTAAGCATATAGAAAAGTCGAACTAGCTCTACTGAAATGAAAAGCAAGGGAGGTAGAGTTAAGAGTGCAATGGAAATCCCGCTGTTAAATGCAGAAGTGAGAGCTGATAGGCGGAGGGAAAACATTGAGGTCGTCTGTGAAGGGGAGTTCTTGTCTAATGACGTGATATAAGAAGCAACAGGAGGCGCCAGGGAAGAGATAGGGGGATCCAGTATTAGAACCAGAATTTACAACGGCTTTGCACGATTTAAATCAAATAAACGGAAGGTATACATAACATACCATCGGAATTTCTAAACTACTTGGAGGAAGTGGCTACAGAACGATTATTTACGTCAGTGTCTATAATGTATGAGGCTGGCGATATACTATCTTCCACAAAATTCCCGATATTGCAAGAGTTGATAAGTGCGAGAATTACCGCACAATCAGCTTAAAAACTCATTCATCGCCAAGTTACTTACAAGAATAATATATAGAAGGATGGAAAAGAAATTGAGGATCTGTTAGATGACCATCCGTTTGGCTTTAGGAGAGGGAAAGGCACAAGAGAGGCAGTTCTGACGTGTAAGATGATTATGAAAGTAAGACTGAAGAAAAATCAAGCCACGTTCATTTGATCTTTCGACCTGGAGGAAGCATTCGATAATGTAAACTGGTGCAACATATTCAAAATCCTGAGAAGAATAGGGGTAAGCTATAGGGAAAAACGGGTAAGTTACAATATGTGCAAGAACCAATAAGACTGGAAAGCTAAAAATGAAGTATTCTAATGAAAAAGGGTGGACAGAAGAGAGTTAGTCTTTCCTCCCTACTCTTCAATCTCTACATGGATGGAGGAATGGCGGAAATTAACGAGTGCTTTTCAATTCAGGGTGAAAGAATATCAATGATACGATCCGCTGATAACATTGCATTCTTCGTGGAAAGTGAAAAAGAATTACAGGAAATGTTGACTGGAACGAAATGTCTAATGGATACAGAATATGGATTGAGAGTAAATAGCAGAAAGACGAAAATAATAAGAAGCAGCAGAAATAGGAACAGTAAGAAATTTAACATCGGAATTGGGGATCACGAAGTAGACCATCTGAAGGAATTCTGCTAATTTTTCAGAAAAATATCTCTTGACAGAAGGAATAATGAGGATACAAACAGCAGACTAGCACTGGCTAAAAGGGCGTTCCTGGCCAAGAGATGTCTGTTAATATGAAACATATGTATATATGAGAATAAAATTTCTGAGAATGTGGGTTTGGAGCACAGTATTTTATGGCAGTGAGACGTTAAGGATTGAAAAACAGGCACAGAAGAAAACAAAGCCTTTGAGTTGTAGTGCTACCGAAGAATGTTGAAAATAAGGTGGATCGATAAGATAAGGAATGAGGAGGTCATCCGCAGAATCAGTGAAGAAAACACTGACAAGAAGAAGATGGGACAGGTTGATAGGACATGTGTTAAGACATTAGGGAATGTTACTAGAGAGAGTTATGGAGGGTAAAAGCTGTAGAGGAAGAAAGAGATTGGAATACATCTAGCAGGTAATTGAGGACGTAGGTTGCAGTTGCTGCTCTGAGATGAAAATTGGATCCAGGCTAGGAACTCGTGGCGGATTGCATCAAACCAGTCAGAAGACTGATGACTGAAAAAAGATCTCCACTTTATGTTACGTTTTGTTGCCATATATATGTGTTGCTCTGAGGAAGCTGTTGCTGTTAATCGGAGTAATGAACTTACACAGCCGGCCGCGGTGGTCTCGCGGTTCTAGCCGCTCAGTCCGGAACCGCGCGACTGCTACGGTCGCAGGTTCGAATTCTGCCTCGGGCATGGATGTGTGTGAAGTCCTTAGATTAGTTAGGTTTAAGTAGTTCTACGTTCTAGGGGACTGATGACCTAATATGTTAAGTCCCATAGTGCTCAGAGCCATTTGAACCATTTGAACTTACACAACTGATTTATTTACAACACTTAGAAAGTAAAAAAGTAAGGAAAGTTATAATTTTATGTTTTTAGGCACAATACCAATAAATCAAGTTCATTAATTCCTTACTGCGACCAGCACAGGGAAACCACGTAAACCAGCCTGAGTGTTGACTCATTTGTTTAATGTTGAATATTCTCACGTATTGTTTCCATATGCTGAGAAGATAGCGACAGGTTTCTTTTACTCTGCGGTTAATTCCTCTGAAGGAAACATAGTGGAGAGCCGAGCAAAGTGGGTAAGCTAACGCATTCCTATTTTTTAAACTGTGCAGCAATAGACGGAAATACAACAATGTGACTGGTTATAATCTGTTATCACTGATGTATAATACCGAATAATTTAATTACCTTAGTATCAAATTAAGAATTTAAACAATTCATTTTTCACAAAGCAGCCACTTGTCTCTAAATGAACCATCAAACTGATCAGATAAACAAAAAATAAGTGATAGAGGACTGTTTTAAAAAATAAATAGGTAAATAAATATATTTTATTCTGAAACATGATTCTAATTTAATTATTTATCCGTATCACAACTGGATTCCGTAGAAATACTGGAACACGTGAGGCAATACTGACCTTACGACTTATCTTAGAAGAAAGATTAAGGAAAGGCAAACCTACGTTTCTACATTTGTAGACTTAGAGAAAGCTTTTAGATATGTTGACTGGAATACTCTCTTTCAAATTCTAAAGGTGGCAGGGGTAAAATACAGGGAGCGAAAGGCTATTTACAATTTGTACGGAAACCAGATGGCAGTTATAAGAGTCGAGGGCATGAAAGGGAAGCAGTGGTTGGGAAAGGAGTAAGACAGGGTTGTAACCTCTCCCCGATGTTATTCAATCTGTATATTGAGCAAGCAGTAAAGGAAACAAAAGAAAAATTCGGAGTAAGTATTAAAATCCATGGAGAAGAAATAAAAACCTTGAGGTTTGCCGATGAGATTGTAATTCTGTCAGAGACAGCAAAGGACCTGGAAGAGCAGTTGAACGGAATGGACAGTGTCTTGAAAGGAGGATATAAGATGAACATCAACAAAAGCAAAACGAGGATAATGGAATGTAGTCGAATTAAGTCGGGTGATGCTGAGGGAATTAGATTAGGAAATGAGACACTTAAAGTAGTAAAGGAGTTTTGCTATTTGGGGAGCAAAATAACTGATGATGGTCGAAGTAGAGAGGATATAAAATGTAGACTGGCAATGGCAAGGAAAGCGTTTCTGAAGAAGAGAAATTTGTTAACATCGAGTATAGATTTAAGTGTCAGGAAGTCATTTCTGAAAGTATTTGTATGGAGTGTAACCATGTATGGAAGTGAAACATGGACGGTAAATAGTTTGGACAAGAAGAGAATAGAAGCTTTCGAAATGTGGTGCTACAGAAGAATGCTGAAGATTAGATGGGTAGATCACATAACTAATGAGGAAGTATTGAATAGGATTGGGGAGAAGAGAAGTTTGTGGCACAACTTGACCAGAAGAAGGGATCGGTTGGTAGGACATGTTCTGAGGCATCAAGGGATTACCAATCTAATATTGGAGGGCAGCGTGGAGGGTAAAAATCGTAGGGGGAGACCAAGAGATGAATACACTAAGCAGATTCAGAAGGATGTAGGTTGCAGTAGGTACTGGGAGATGAAGAAGCTTGCACAGGATAGAGTAGCATGGAGAGCTGCATCAAACCAGTCTCAGGACTGAAGACCACAACAACAACAACATCACAACTGTAGGTCAGTGTGCTCCTGTACAGAGTTCATGAACCCAGAGGGAGAACTAAATCAATTGCTTTCAATTTAAAAATTATTCTTCGCAGTACATGACTCTCAGTCTTCATCGCTGTCTTCAAGAAGATCTCTTTCAGGGTTGGGTTTTCCAGCACTCCATACTCTTCTTGTAACTCCCTTTCGTCTCCTCGTCTGTGATTTTCTGATTCCACCCTTTTGCTTGCTTTTTCTTCTTTTTCATTGTTTGCCAAGCCTAGATTGTTTTTATAAGGACTTGCTGTAAGTATCGCTGCGGAGCCCTTGTTTGGCTGCTTCTGTTAAATTTTCTAAACGTGGCCAGAAGCCATCGACTACACGGACACTTTCCCCATACTAACGCCATTCCCCAAAGGTGTATTCCTTCCAATAGCATACCCGAAATTCCTATAACTAAATTAGGAATATGGAATGAAGACACTAAGCTTTCAAAACAGTTTCATTAAAACGCATAAGTCACGTTCCCTGTCCACAATAAATTCCTAAATGGACCACTTACCTTCCATTAGGTAAAACAAATCAACACAGCTTATGATAACTCAGAGGAGCGGACACAAGGCATGTTAGACTTCACTCCTTTGTATCGGTTGTGAATAAATAGTTGCCACTATTTAAGTTCCAACCCTAGTATAATCTACTGCAGCAAAATAAAATATAACATCTTACAGAGGATAACATGAAACTGTGCCTCGTATAATTGTAATCTATTACTAGTTCTAGTGTACCACATGACCTTTTCGTTATTACATCAATACTGTTATATGTTATAGACTGACTAGCACATCTCGTTAGGTGGCCCAACGTAATCTTTTGTAGTTCGGAAATTGTACTGTGATTCGTGATAGCACATAAGGGATGAAACATGATATGGAAATTTAGATTATCTACTTTTAATAAGATAGCTCATGTGAGAATAACTAATATAATAATTCACCAGTAGCTAACTTATCTATCATCCATAAATAGAATCTTTACCATATCACGACAGCTGTGCCTGTACTTCTAAATGACAGTTTTCTGGCACATTATTGTATTGTTTTTGTGCCACATACATACAGTAATACGATGTATACCTATCCACATATAGCTGGTATGTAACTAACTATGAAAAGAAGTGTGAAATTTAAAACGTGTGAGAAACTAGTATAGTAAAGCACATGAGCATGTGAAAGTTTGTAGATTATTGATGTATAAATCACAGGGCTTGAAAATGACTGACAGTTGAAAATTGCACGAATAGTAAACAGACTCCAGCCTACTTGGGTCCTCAAAACACGTTGACGCTGTTGACCCCCACAACAGCAAAACTTTAAAAAATGTTCTTTATGTAGTTATTGTATAGAGAGCTGCAGCAGCGAGCTCTAATTTTTTAATAGAAATAAATAGCTGAAATGTTTAAACCAATTGCGGACAAGTCCATTTAAATGATATGTCCAGCTATTTTAGGTAGACAGCTACAAGTGTTCATGGTTTTGGGTATGGTGCTACACATAATTCGTTGTGTCAGTTGCATGTTCTGGTTGCAGAATGTTCATTTCTTTTAAATGACCTACGGACAAGCTGTAAAATTGCTGATATCACAGAGTGACCAGCTTCCTTGATGTGTTGCTTGACGTCATACTCGATTGGGGTTTAGAATGCCTCCTTACACTATCACATACGTGATTCGATCCGTCACGGATACTGACATGGCTGAAACATGGCGTAAATATCCCCTGAGTACCTAGAAATATTGCTCATGTTTCGTGAATGTCGACACGTACCAATCAAGCATCGTTGAAACCAGCAACCTTGGAAAACGCCTTATTCAAAATATCCTGGAGGTCATCCTCAAATCCATGTACCTTCTGGGGAAGAGTAATCATATTGTACCGGGTCGAAATGTGCACCACTTCTATAAAATACATATTTCTTGTCGTACGCGATGATCAATGATCAAGGTGCTTCTCGAAGCCGTATTGTCAGCTATGAGGACGAGGAAGGAGGAGATTAGTGTCAAACGGCCATAGACAACGAGGTCTTTGGAGCACAGTCTCGGATTAGGGAGGGATGGGGGAGGAAATTTGGCCGTGTCCTTCCAAAGGAACGATCCCAGAAGTGAACCCTAAAGCGGATTAGGGAAATCTCGGAAAACCTAGATCAGGATTGCTGGACGTGAATGTGAATGGCTGTCCTCCCGAATGCGAGTCACTGCTAACCACTGCGCCACCTCCCTCGGAATCAGCTATGAGTCATGAGTGTTGAGGTACAGATCTTCTGAAGACAACGTTGAATCTGAGACAGCTTTTTTCTCACATTTTATGTACATGGAAAGGAGGATTAATGTTATAAGGTAGGTTGCAACATGATGTTTTATTTACCGATGAATATACTTGGAAGACCATTAATTTTCAGACAGTCATGACTCTGTATTTGTTGCGGACCATTTGTAGAAAGTTCTTAAAGAGAATTTGTCTTTAATACGTGGCTGTAAGTTTCTGACAATATACAGTTACAGTTCAAGGAAGTTGTTTATATCATGACATTTAAACATGCATTTAGCATTATTAATGCAACATAATACTTAGAAATGACGTAGAGGGTTTTCTAACGCATTTTTATAATAAGTTGTTAATGAATTTTTTTGTATTTCAGTATCGCAACAGAAAGAGTTTCCGGAAAGTGGAGCTCATATGAGCTGCATTTAGCTGAATAGTGAATCCAAATGGGGATATTTGATATAAATTATCAGCAGACAGCTGCACAAAATAATTTTTCTTTCTTTTCCGGCTTCAGGCACCTGGTACCCTTCTTCAGGATATTAGAATTGTCATATTATTAGCGAACATCAAAAATAAGCAGTTGCATACAGCGTATTACTGTAGTCACATGAATATGGTGTAAGGAAACTAAACAACAAAGTTAGACATCGTGATATGACTTGGAAAATAAATTTATTAATCAACTTCCATACCATTGGTGTAACGATAGGTTGGAGATATTTTAAATGCCAAGGGCCACATACAGCTATTCCACACTTTAAATAGTCTCCTTAATAATACCAGTCCACCTATGAATTACAAGATGATGCCACCAATATTAATTACTTAGATTTGTCCATCAACATCAAAGAAAAAAGATCTCGTTATGTATATTACAGAAATCTACTAGTACTGGTAAAAGTCTTCGTAGTACTGCTTGTCATCCAGAATAGCTTGAAATTATTATTTTAACTCTATAATTGATATAATTATGCAGATTCCACTCTCTGATGATGCTGTTGAGGGACAGTTGGAGAATCTGGAATATGTGGCAGCTAATTTTGATAATGATTCAAATTTAGTACATATATTATTTAAACAAATGACTCACACATCTAAACAATCCACTTTACTTTATAATATAGGGAAACCGAAATACATAGTTACTACTTTTCTTGGCAAAATTTGTTACCAAGTGACCTACCAGGTAAAACATATGGTATTACAGCAGCCTTTTGTACTAAGAATAAAATTAGTCAGTGGCTTGTTCAAAATGAGGAGTGAACAAACAATGCATCGAATAAGTGTAGCATTTATCACATTGACTGTGAAAGCTGTCCAGCTAGGTACTTTGGCCACACTGAAGGAGCATTTAAAACCAGATTCCGCGAACACCTACCAAACAAAAAAAAAGAAAATCAATATAACCAACTTTAAGTTAGAACCACATAGATAAAAATCATAGCGCTCCGACTATTGATAACTCAGACATTTTACACTTTGTTTATAAAGGAGACGAAAGGAACCTACCGGATGAGAGGAAGTACAGAAACAATCAAAGACACATGACTGTCTTTAAGTAAATGAAAAACGTTTAGAAAATTTAGATCCTACATATACACTTCTAGGAGGCTTTTAATTAACTGTTTTAAATTTGTAACACTTATTAAACAGTAATACAGGTAAAAAATCCGACCTAGTTTTTCTCGTTATAACATTATAGTATCATGCTGCTTACATATAATTATTTCCGACATGCGCTAATAATGCGGTAATTCTAATCTGCTTACTAAGGGCACTAGGTTCCTGAAACAGACAAACAAATAAAATTCTTTTGTGTAATGGTTTCTGATTTTTTCAACAAATACACTTACAGTTTGCTTAAGAAGGACAAGATGTACAAAGTACTAAACAGGGATTGTGGATTAAATGATAGTGCACGCATAGAAAACGTGCTTAAGTTAGCAACTAAGCGACATACTGAAAATAGAAATGAAAATGCGAACTTGGCAAAGTACACTATATTCTAACGAAGTAGAAAACTAATTGTAGAAGCATTCTCTTATATTTGAAGAGATGATGTTCAATATGAGCATCTGGGACTACAAAAACTAGCATTCGACATTAGTGATTGCCCCTTAATATCAGTGCACAAGAGACTGTGGCAGGCAAAAGTAGGACCGCAGATGTCCACCCAAGAAATATCACAGAATCCGAGAGAAATGGTGACAGCTACTAGCAAACCTCCAAGGATTAGCCAAGCAGAATGTGAGTTGATGAGGAGCCCATGCGAAAACTAAAATAAACCAAACCGAAACAGAAGAAATCCAGAACTGCAGTTCCACCTGTGGAAAGGAAGTGTTTTTGAAACCCTACGGGGAAGGCACCACAGAAACTAATTCGTAGAATTGGGTAATGGTGTACAGAGCTATGCAATGCCAATGGCATGAAGGACACGATCAGATGCATGAAATGCGAAATGTGGATTCATGAAAGCTGTGAAGAGGTTGGGAAAGGAGGGAAAAACTTCTATTGCTGTGCCTGTAAGTAGTGATAAAAGAATTAGAGCATGAAACATTTCCTTGAACTTTATGTAGTAGATCTATCTAAGCACAGGGACGTAACGTGCAAGAGCGATACAATTTCTGCACCCACTAGTACAAATTAGCAAATGAGATTCGTTATTGCAAACGTTTAGATAACTAAGTGCAATGTGTTCATTTTCTCATAATTGCAAATCTTTAAGTCAGATACCAAGAACAACACCCTACTGGTGAACCCGGCACTGTTTAAATAATTTTGTAACTTACTATAGAAGCTGTAATAAACAAAAATCTCGAAAGTGGTACAATTCAGGCTACTCTCTCCGGCTGTGGAGCGAAAGTAGTCAGCAGGACTAAGAAATGGTTGCACACCCTGCTGACTAGCTGTGCTGTGCAGTAATTAGATACGTATATCTGGGGATAAACGATATCAAAAGTCTAAACCCGGTATCCTAACGAAACAAATCGAATGATCCGATAACGTCTTCCGTCATAACGTTTCCTCTTCAATAGCATCGTAAACTGTGGAAAAGGACATCAAGTAAGTCGCTTGTGGAAGAACAGAAGGGGAAATTAATTTCATTTTATACAGGGCGACGAAGAGGGAGAGTGTGGAAAGCTACGATAAAGGGTGAAAATTTTTGCGCGGCCCTCAGGAATTATTTTAATCGTGGTATCTCAGGAACAGTTACTCGTAAATTAGACTGTCGGACAGTCCTCCGCCGACGCAGTTTCCTGGTCTCGCCGCAGGCGCCTAAACACTCTCTCCGCCATATCGCATTCGTTACCGCGCCACTTCGCGAGACACACAACTGGTTCTTTTTCTCATCGGCCGCCGTCGCCAACGCCGCCTTTCCCACTAAATGGAAGTACTTTGCATATTCAGCGATTCCCCCCACTCTTGAGCGTGTGTGTGTGTGTGTGTGTGTGTGTGTGTGTGTGTGAGGAGGCGTGTGTATAGACGTGGGGATATGGAGGGCAGCTAGGCTGCCGAGAGGAGGATGTGGAAGGGGAGGAGGTGCACGAATAACAGCAGGCGGCCAGCTCCGGCGGCGATTAGCATACCCCACGCGCCGTCCGTCTCTCGCGCCGGGCTTGTTGTAGCAGTGGGGCACGCGGGCTGGCCTACACTAAAGGGGACCTCGCCGACGCGCGCGGCCTCTCTCGTCCGTTTAAAGCCGACAGACTGCGGCACACGTCTGCCGACCTCTGCGAGATCCTTCCGCCAGTCTTTCGCGACTAACAGTAACGTTACTACATGAGTTATCTCGGCTGCCAAACTGTTCTTCAAATATACCAACAACAGCGAACGAAAGCATTTCCTGTGTAGGTACACGCTAACCTCCAAAAGCTTCGCATTTCATTATTTATCTGAATAGTACCACTCATAATACGTCAACATACTCCTCAGATCTATGGCTATTGCATCACACAGCAACAGCGTCACTTGGATCATTAAAATTGCATCCAAATGATGATAACTTGTAGTTATTTTTCTGGTGGTAACGCGTTGTAAGTTAAAATAATAGTTCTACATCCTAGTCAGCAAAAAGTAACTCAATAATATTGCGGTATTTTCTATTTGTATGATGATATTCGCTTCCGGTGTTGGAAATTAGTCAAGTGATACGTGACCTGTTGGAGTTTATCTGTACAGTAATATAACAACAATTATTCATTCGTAAAGTAATGCTCTGCTACAGCATCTGTGGCGCTGGGATATATGATTATTTAAAAATGTCTGTATCGTTACTAGTATCTTAGCCACTGGTTGATTCATCAATTAAGAAACTTTAAAGTATAGCCCATGGTCTGTGGAAATTTGAAGTAATTGTGCTGTGAACATTCTTGTACTCTGTGTACCAGATAAGGATGTATTCAGCAAAGATGTTCGTAAAGACAACACTTTAATACGAATACTATATATTTCCAAGCCACATAACGACGCACACTAAAACAAATCAATCCTTCTGCACAGGGATAAATTACTGTATATCACGGCACGCCAAGCAAATAGTCTTCATCGTACTTCAAAGGAATCTGTAAGTAAAAACTAACATGCTTATAACATTAAAGCATCTGAAGATACCAACTTGCATATTACCGAAAAGCATCATGTCAATAGATACTGATACGTCAAAGTAAATGAAGTTGTAAAATTATTTATAAATCTCCCAATAAAAATATGCAGAGCATAACAAAGTCACTCTGTTGATGTTGTTACGTTTTGGTGACGGAACGAATCATCGTGACAAACATTTCACGATAGATTAAATAAACTGTCTGATCAAATGTGTATGGAGATTTGTGAGAGGACACTAATACAGTATTTGTCCATCCTTCACCTTTATGACCGTTTGAAATCTGCTGCTTGATCTCAAAGAAGTTTCAATGTGGTTAGGACAGGACACTTGGCAGGCTAATCCTCCTCAGAAATGTTCTTCTCCACAAAGCATTACCTCACAGCTCCTGCCTTATGAAAGAGTTCATTGAAATTCAGGTGAAAACGATCATAATCTCCGAAATACTCCTCTCCTGTAGGCAGTGTACAATACTGGAAAATGCTTTCATATTCTTCCGTATTCAGTGTATCCTTGACCTAAATAGGATACCAAGTACTAAACGCGAAAAACACTCCCATACCCCAAAACTACCTCCTTTGCTGGCACTGGGGTTGGGTAAAATTATCTGGGAAATCGTCAGGCCCAGATGCTTCAACCGGACTACCACAAGCGCCCTTATGTCAAATGGTTCAAATGGCTCTGACCACTATGGGACTTAACTTCTGAGGTCATCAGTCATCTAGAACTTAGATCTACTTAAACCTGACTAACTTAAGGACGTCACACACATCCATGCCCGAGGCAGGATTCAAACCTGCGACCGTAGCGGTCGCGCTGCTCCAGACTGTAGACCCTAGAAACGCTAGGCCACTCCGGCCGGCGCCCTTATGTCCTTACAGTGTTCTCCGAACCATTGTCACACATTTAAGGAAGAAGTGCGATTAATTCACTCCCTCGCAGCAGTGCCCAAAGCCGCGCGGGATTAGCCGAGCGGTCTGAGACGCTGCAGTCATGGACTGTGCGGCTGGTCCCGGCGGAGGTTTGAGTCCTCCCTTGGGCATGGGTGTGTCTGTCTGTCCATAGAATAATTATGGTTAAGTTGTGTGTAAGCTTAGTGACTGGTAACCTTAGCAGCTATGTCCCATAAGATTTCACACACATCTGAACATTTGAACAGTGCCCAAAGCAATAACGAGATGCACATATTCAAGCAGAGGTTCATTGTACTTTTTGCAATTGATAAATATTCTGCAAAAAATAAGTTCACCATCTTTTGAAATGTGCCGCGTTGGCGAGCAGGACGAATCGCCTCATTTCGAGCTACACATACGATACCCCGGGAGTGTGCCGGTATTTGTATTGCGACACGTCAGTCGAGACGACCTGCATCCGAGCTGTAAACCAAGTGTGACGGAGCAACAGTAAGAAACTGGTCTCATATTTGGAAAGACGACTGTTGAAATTCATATCCTGCCGTCCATATTTATGTTTTCCGTGATTTTTCAGAGTAGGTTAAGGCAAATGACGAGGAATTCGTTCCACAGCTCTTTCGATCCGCGCTTGTGCTCTGACTCTCATGAAATCGTCGTTGAGCGAATGTGACACCCATACACCCCATTCTTCCGTCTATCATGCACTTCCTGTTTCAGAGCTTCTATTGTCCGTGTTAATCTCCAGGACCTGTACAGTGCGTTGAGCCGACGTATAGTGCAGCGGTAGCTTCAGTAAAAGACTGGCGGTATTTCTTGTAGGTCTGATTCCGTAGCTTGTCTACTGATCTATTGGAATTGCGCTTGGAGACATACTCTCAACTTCAATAAGGATAGGAGCACAAGTAACGAATTGAAATTAGTGCAAAGCCCAGAACTTGAATCTCGGTATCCCGCTTACTAGGAAGATGTGTTATCCACTAGACCACCCTCGCACTTTGGATAATGCAGCTGCACAGATTACTCTAGTCCAGTACTCTCCCTAACATAAACTTTCTCAAACTCCACCCCATCTTGATTCTCCCCTTCTTAAATTATAAGTATTGCCGAGTGTCTCCTGTATTGGAATAGAACCCCAGCCATACGTAATGGGGAAATCATGCCTGTACCACAGACATAGGTTATCTATTGCTCTGGTGGAATTTTGTTTTCCTGCAAATATACTGAAGTGGAAAATCAAAATGGGCTGAGATGTGAAGTGATATTGGTGTTAGAGGGGGCACTCGAGTAGTCTGTGCAGCTATATTAGCCACGATAGCAGGGTGGTGTTGAGGACAACGAATCTGGCTAGTAAGTGGAAGACCTGGGATGAAGTCCTGGCATTTGTACAAAATTTAATTCATAACTTCAGCTTTTTTTGTTACTGACGGCAAATTACTCTGGCGGACGCTGTTCTCTCCTGAGCTAACCAGATTCGAAATGGTCTTGGAACGTGGGACCGAATACTTTAACTTTTGTTTGTGTGAGAGGTCTACTTTGTTTCCAAGGACTTTTTACATGTGTTATAAGGATTTCTTTCGTGTGTAAACTTATATTATATGGAGATATCTTACCGCCTTGTGGAATAATTGAGAGCAAGTGCTGATTTCCTCGCTGAATGGGACCTATAAACTCAAATAGCTTATTATCTTTATAATTATGTTATTTTTCAAGAAATTCTCTTATTATTGCTAAATTTATCCATGTTATGTTGGATTGTTTTAGGTCTGCTACTTTATTATATATATATATATATATATATATATATATATATATATATATATATATATATATATATATATACGTCTAACATTTATCAGCACGACACATTCGGCACATACTACATGCCATTATAAAGTATATTACATTAATGAACTCCATCAAAATATGTTCAAATCTGTGTGAATTCCTAAGGGACGAAATTGTTGCGGTCATCGGTCCCTAGACTTACACCCTACTTAGGCTAACTTATGCTAACAACAACACATACACCCACGCCCGAGGGGGGACTCGAATGTCCGGCGGGAGGGGCCCCGAAATCCGTGAGATGGCGTCTCGAATCGCGCGGCAACTCCTAACGGCTAACAGCGCCATCACGCTAAAGATTAGTGTAGTGTACACGTAACTTTAATACATCTGATGATGGCGGAATGCTGCCGAAACGTGTCGCATTAACACTTGTTAGTAAAAAGATACTAAATCAGTTGAAATGTTTCATAAATTGTCTCTTTTTTATGGAAAATGGAAATGTCGTGTGGCTAGGGCCTCCCGTCGGTAGACCGTTCGCCTGGTAGCAGGTCTTTCGATTTGACGCCACTTCGGCGACCTGCGCGTCCATGGGGATGAAATGATGATGATTAGGACAACACGACACCCAGTCCCTGAGCGGAGAAAATCTCCGACCCAGCCGGGAATCAAACCCGGGCCCTTAGGATTGACAGTCTGTCACGCTGACCACTCAGCTACCGGGGCGGACTCTTTTTTATCAAGAGTTGGTACTTACAATTTTGTGTGTGGTCCAATGTAACCCAAGGATTTTTAACGTGGTTTAGTTAAGTATTTTATAATATTATGGTTTTAAGTTGGAGTTTGTTGTCAGATGTCTCTCAGCACACTGAAAAGTACATGTAGTACCCACAAACAAATTAAGTCATCTGTACATTTATTGCAGACTGAGGTACCTAAGCTCGATTTTATGGGAAGTTCTATTCTTTGTGTCGCTATAAGTCTTCTTGATCCACAATACCGGTGGTTATTATACAGTCTTATAAGATCCTTGCTGGGTTACCATTACAAAATTGTGCAGGCTCGTTTCAGCAATTTGAGAAATCCAGGCCAACAAAAGATATGTGTTTCTTGGAATCACAAGAAGAATACATGATTTAGAAATCAGAATTAGTGCTGAATGTGCTAGAGACATTCATAGCGATTCCTGGTAGCAAGAGGGATATTGCCACTATAGAAGCTGGTCTTTAGTTGAAAATAAAACCCTAAATATTACAATTATTTATGAAAGATGTTTCTGTGCGGTGATGAATATATGAACTATTCAGGTAGATAGGGCTCTGTTCATTTCTTCAGAAATATATATGATATATTTGACATGTCTTTGTTATAACAAATATAATTCTGTTAGTGTACCTATATTCTGATTATAATTATTTAAGTGCAGCTACGTAGACAGAACGCTCTTGAAGTGTACAGGACGAAGAGCAATTATGATTGTACGAGGGCTGTTCGGAAAGTGAGGTCTAGTACGTTGCGAAATAAAAAGACGATGAAAATCTGGTGAAGCTTTTGCACAGATGTGTTGGGCAGTGTCTCTAGTACGCCCGTCGATCACATCACATCGCACTTTTCAGTTCTGAGCTCACAGTGGGCACCTAAAGATGCCTAAAACAAAAGTATCTCTCCCCAAGAACGGGTGCCAGCAGCGAGGTTTTGCCTGGTTTCATGCAGTCCCACATAATGTACCATTTCCTTCTTCGTGAAACTTCTCGGCCGCACACAGCATGGCAATGAGGACGCCCCCGCAGTGTTTTCGATGGTGAGTGTTTTGATGACACACCATACACGTCGGACTTGACTGCCTCCGAGGTTAGCCTTTGCTGAACCGGTGGTTGTGGGATTTCTACCAAAATGAATTGTAATACAATCATTAATAGAAAATAACATTTTGGTACCGACAACGAACTTTGGGCCAGCGTACTAGCAGAAAAGACAGGTGGCTGCCTTCTATGACAAGGCAAGTGTCATAATAGAAGCGACGACTATATACAGAAGTAGCTGGAAGGTGTAGCAAACTGCTGAAAATAGAACATTTTTTATTTTCACTGTGGTTTCCATTTCGCGACCGATTGTACCTTACTTTCCGAATAACCGTCACATGAGTAAAATTGAGACTTTAACAGCTGTGGAAGTATCTTAGCATAGCATTGTTCAGTTGCAATTGCGTCGTATTCAGTGAACGCATACACAAAGCCTATATCGGCTAACTTCTCTTCAGTAAATTCATTCCTGCTAGTGTGTATGAGTGTTAACGCACAAATAACTCTGGCGGAAAGCAAACCGGAAACGAACTCCGGCTGTACTGAATCCTTTAGTAGTCGCGATGGTGACTGGTTCACCCAGTGATATTCTTTTTGTTATCCTGTAGCTCGTACGTGTTGTCCACAGACGTCAATTTGTGCAGTTTGGAGTTACAATTCAACGGTCAGTATTTCGCCATTGTTGTTTGAATGTGGCTATTGTTAGGGAGTATAAAAATAAGCTTATCCACATCTGTGTTTTGGTTGACAATTGTCACCCATGTAACTACTATTATCACCAATTCTGTTTGTACAATTATTTCGATAAGTAAGATATTTATTTTCAAGTGCTTAGTGTCTGTATTACTTGGTTGATACTAAATACTGTATAACGTGTTTCAAGCCTATGGTCGTTCACAGCCTGTTGAACCTCACAAACAAAGCATTAGCGTAAATGATGTTGTAATAAAATTGTGGAACTGACTGTGGGCACTAATGGAGGTGTAACCTCCAGTAACTGGTTTTTGACATAGTCTCTTACTGAAATTCTCAAAGATGTCTTACTCACGTGGGAATGATACATCGCCGAAAGAAACGAAAAATACCTGTGTAGGTTTTTCCAAACAAACGAGGAACACGAAAATATTCAATTTTCGCCTTTCAAAACGACAAGTTCCTCGCGTCACACCGTCTCTAAGAAGAATAAAGCTGCCCAAATCATTTCTACAGTATACCACGGCGATGTTATCGATAGCAACACAGGGGATGCGAAAAAGTCTGAGATCATAGAATTTTACAACGTAACAGAAGCTAACGTGAACTTTGTTGTCCAGCTGTCTCAAAAAATGAGGTGACTGGAAATGTAAGACTTTTGCCTGTCATAGTGTCCTACAGTCTATTATACTTAGCTGCAATAAATGCATTTCGCATTTATAAATTCAATAAAAATGGACGTAAACCACTGAAGTGAATTAATTTGCTAACCTATAACACGTGGGAACTCATAAACCCCCAAACAGAAAGAAGCACCACAGCCTCCTTAGGGGACCAAGAGACTTGGACATTCATTATTTGGAGAGAAAGAGTCTGTGAACAGGCCGCAAGAGGAAAGAGAGTAAGATGGAGATATTAAGTTTGTGGTATATCACAGGACAAATCAACCAGATTGGTGAGACAAGTGGACCTCCGCTGATTAGTTGAAGGAACATCATGTCAATTGTTTTGACAGTGTGCAGTAAAATAATAAACATTCAGAAAGCAATATGGATTTCTTGTTTTAATTATTGTATTAGTGAGGTTCATGTTCAGGTACTGCAGTGTATGCGTCACTAACTATACTAATTATGCATTTTAATTTATACAAAGTTACACCTTTGTTTGTTTTCATTGGAATGGGTTACGTATGGGTATTGTAATGAATATAGCGCATTAAAGCGTGCAGCTGAGTAAATAATCTAATCCTATATCATTGTGCAAGTGTATATCTTATTTTGTTTCATCGTTGTTAAAATAACACTGAAAAAAAAAAGACAATGAATGACAGCTGTGACCCACGTGACATGTAACTAACAGAAATTCAAGCGATTACTGCAGAGTTAACGAAAGCTTGAATGTGTGTCACTCTTGTGAACATCAAGCACCCCGAGTGAGTGAAAGACGTTCGTTTTCAAACAAGACACGCAGTGTACAACGTCGAAAATTGCACTGTTGTGCAGATACTTTCGTTGTAATACCGATACAAAAATCAATGCTCACCACGTTGCCATTATTCAGACAGTTCGCAGCAAAGCCCATTTTTCTTATATCTTCACAATCTATTCCCAGAAGACAGAAAAACAGTTGTAGAGCTCCTGGTTGGCTTCCGGCGCTTCATCGAGTTTATAATTTAGAATAAGTGGGGTGGAAAACCTAGAAAATAAAATGTAACTTTAGGGAATTTGTATAAAACGTAAAATCGATGACGTGAAGGACATGCACTGGAGTGTACCCCCGCTAGGATTAAATAATGAAAAAGAAAAATTGTTTGACCTGATGTTACAGTGTGACCGTGAGGTGAATTCATGAAACCTAGTGAATAGTTCGAAGGCGATATAGAACAGCAACCAACTAAATATTACGGAGTAATAGCCTTAATATGCATACAGGAATAAGTGGGATTTAAATAAAATTCAAGAAAGACGAGCTGAAAACAAACATATTGTTAAGAATTACTAAGGGACATAAATGTAAAGACAGAAAGAAAGGTAACGTTATTTGGATACCAGTATGATACCGCCAGAATAAGCGGAAATTAGGTTAATACAATAGAACAGAGACACAGACAAATGCTTAGTTGAAAAATAGTACTTCATCAAAACAACGTCAACTTGATATCAGAAGAAAATTTACTTTTTGCTATATGAGACATACTGAAGAAACAATTCCGTAGTGTTGCAATGTAGTGCTTGGCAGATATTGACCATGGAGTAATGGGATTTTCGATAAAAATACATCAATCACAAAATTTAGCATAGGATTTTTACGATTTTCATTCTCGACAAGAACAGAAATGCCATGTCGTACGTTATTATAAATGCATAAAGATAAAAATTTCTACAGGAATTTTGAATAATGTTTCCTCCTTCTCTGCAAAGAACGCACGATATTTTCATTTGGAGAAACAGGGCACCGGAGAAAGTTCTGTGCTGGTGGCACAAGCAATATGAAAACGAATGTCTTCATGAAAAAGAAACATTTCAACAGAGAATAATTTATGAGCTATTTTGGACTTCCAGGGCGCCTTACTTTTCCGGTACGGCTCTACCGTCGTGCTTTGTTCCACTATTTTGCGTGTTCACACGCCGCACATCGATCAACTTATTCCAAGGCAGAGATTCCCAGTGACTCGAGCGATGCATTATTTAAATGAGTGAGCGAACACCATTCATTCTCTGGATTTATGCCGCGAGGAATTAGTCCGAGTTCAGGCAGACAAGACGCCATATGAACTACATCTGCTTAGGTGACGGCCATCGAGTGTACTTCGAAAATGCTCTCACTATGAATGCTGTGACTCTGTCTTATGCTACGAAAACGAGAGTTCTTCGGAATAAAGCCACCCTCTTCTTAGAAAACAAGAACGAAGATTCCTCTTCAAATTATATTGCAGTTCACAAGCGTTAGTGTCTGCACTTTTTCCGATGATGATATTGTCCGTATTTCTCCACTCTACCATCTTCATCAATCAATAGCCTACAAAATGCAGCGTCTTAAAGAGGCTGGCAAGGTGTTTTGGTGAAAGTATAAAGATCCATCGTTTCTCTCGTTGCTTTAACTTCCAAAATTTTTTCATCTTTTAAATCTCTTCCACTGTGGTCTGATTTGTAACCATATTTCTCTCACCATGAAGAAACAATATTCTTACACAAGTTTTCAAGGTCTACTACTGTCAGTGTGCAGAACACCAGGCTCACTCCAGAAGCAAACCGTAGATGTTCTAAGATATTCATGTACAGAATCTTCGAGGCAGATTAAAACTGTGTGTCGGACCAAGACTAGAATTCGGGATAATTGCCTTCTTATATATCGTTAACCAATTTTTGGCACCCAAGACGATCACCTGAAAACATTTGACTGTCACATGGACAGACGTTAGCAAGATGGGCTAGATATGTAACCCAAAGTGACAATATAAACGATACTTTGTACAATGGAATTGCGATACATGAGGAAACATTTTTTAAAATTTCTAGATCTGTTGTTGCATTACCTAATGAAAAAAAGGAAGAGTTTTTGGGAAAGAGTGGAGTACAGCAATGCAAGTCACTTACAAATGAAGCAGATAGTTGGGTCAGGGAAGCTGAGGTATAAGGACTTTAAGAGAAATGCGAATAAATCGAATGTTCCGTGAAGGGCTGGTCCAGCACTTAGAAGGAACACACTTTGATATAATGAATTCTTCATAAACATTGAAAGACATATTCCGAGTTTGAACGCGGAGGAGAGTTCCGATAAGTGGAACGATTACATTGAAGTATTCTACGAAGGGGACAAATTGTTATCTGGTGGACCACAAGACACTGGATTAGAAGTTAGACTCAGAGTTTAAACAAGCTTGGGAAGGCTTATCAGATAACCTAAAAGAGATACAGAGGATTTCTTCTGAATTTCTACTTTGTGTGTGTTTGTGTGTGTGTGTGTGTGTGTGTGTGTGTGTGAGAGAGAGAGAGAGAGAGAGAGAGAGAGTCTACAAAACTGATATTCACATTGGTTTTTATAATTATTTATGAGTATGGAAACAAGGGCAGTTAAGAATGACGACCATCACACATTAACGTTAGCGACACAAGCACCTAAGCTGCTAACAAGACTAATACGCGTAAGGAGGAGAATGAGAATTGAGGATCTATAGCTTTAGAAGAGGTGAAGACACCAAAGAGATTCTTCTAATGTTGAGCTTGGCAACTGAAGTCAGTCTTGACAAAAATCAGGGTATATTCATAGGAAGTGTCTACCTAAAAACGACGTTCGGCAATGTAAAATTGTGCAACGTGATTCATATTTTGTGAACAGTAAGGACAACGTATAAGGAAAAGCGGATAATGTACGGAAGTCGAGAGGATACAATAACAATGGAAGGCCAAGAACGGAGCGCTCAGATTAAGTAGGTGTAAGATAGAAGTGCAGTCCATTGCCTGTGCCGTTCACTGTACAAAAAAAGAATAATGGAAATAAGCGAAAGGTTCATAAGTGGGTTTAATATTCGTGTGAAAATATATCAATGATAAGATTCGCTGATGAAACTGCTATGCTTAGTGAGTGAGAAAAAACCGAAGGACCTACTGGAAGCGCTAAACAGTCTAATGAGCGCACACCGTGGTTTGGGATAACATATAAGGAAGACCAAAATAATGAAAAGTAGCAGAAATGAAATTTATGTTAAACTTAGCCTCAAAATAGAAAAGGTGAAGGAAATTTACTACATTTGAAGGAAAATGATGCATGACGTATGATCAAGGAGGACACAAAAAGCAGACAAAGAAGGCATCCCTGGCCAAACGAATACTACTAGTATCAAACATAAGTCTAATCCAATGGTTCCCCACTTTTCTAAGATCATTACCCCTGTGGGCAATAAGATAGTAGCAATCCCCCACCTCTCTTCTCCACCTTGTTTAATATCAGTTCCCAAGTAAACTTAAGAATGAAAAAGAATTATCTCTGAACACACTCTTTTTAAAATGATGAAAAGTAAGTGATATTAAGCTTTTTCAGTTGGTATATTAAACCATGGGACAACTGCTGTGGCTTACTTGAGACAACTTTTTCTATAGAATGATGAAGGAATTCTCAATACATTGCAACTGTTACCCAAGCAACCTTCTCATAAAAGTAAGCCAACTATCCACAACGACAGAAGACACTTGCTACAAAACATGCTTCCTCTCGACCACTCCTCTCCTTAGCAGCATTTGATTTACCCACATCCGGCACTCCCATTCAAAATCAACCGAATTAAAATGTGTGAACTAAATTGAGGCCTCTGATTGTAAATGACTCCTTACAACTGAACTGGAAGAAATTGGAAGACTTCAGGCTGCCAATTCTTTGTGTCTGACCGCTGTTACTAACAAGAAACATAGTAATAATCATAATACAGTTAGGCCATACAGCAATGTAGTAGCTGTTACATAATTACTTGTATGCCATCAGTTAGTCACACACTGTTATATAGTGAATAATCAACCAGTTTATGGTCTCTTGTAGGAATTACCTACTACTCGAGAAGGTGTTTTCATTATATTTTACCATATCTGATGCGCGTGTTTTAATGTTACTGTGGGAGGTGTGTGGAACAAAGTACAAATTATGTGTGAAGTGGGTGAGCTACGTGAGGTAGATTGTAAACTAGCAAGTTATTATGAGACGGCATTCGTTGCAGTAAGGCACGCAGCCGTCTAGTAAGGTGTCTAAGTAATCCATATTTTGTTAAAATGTGGTGCACAGTCTATTGTTATTAATGGAATGGTGCTGTCAAATATTCAGGTTTTTATTTATTATTATTCTGGAGATAAAGAGAATTACATAAAACTCCTAAAACCTAAGCTTGTTTTTTAAAACCAAGTTAGGAACGATAACAGATTGACTTTCATTATCATTTGAAGCCATTACAAAGTTATCAGTGGATGAAAATTAAATAATCAGAATTTTCTTTTTAAAACTTTAGTCACTGTGTATTAAGTAATACAAACATCGGTCAAAATTATTATTAATTGTACTTTGTCATGTGACTGAGTGAGAATAATTGGGAGAGTGTAGGCCCTTTGTCGGACATACCCTAAAATTAAATATTTCATTTTTCGGAAAACCTTGTACAAACGAACCGTAGGATAGTTATACTGCATCCACGATTCAGGTGACGTATGTTGGTGTGTGCTTGCTTTTGTATAAAAGCAGACAGAATGGGAGTTAGGGGCGGAATAAGTTTATTTAACAATTTGAAGAATATTTCGCACTTCGTTTATTTTAATTAAACAAAACACGAGAATTTGAAGTATTGCTGACATTAATTACTATCAAATTAGTAATAGGATAAGGCAAGATTTGCCGCGAGAATGATTAGGAAGGAACGTTCTGATTAATCGTTTAGATCAGCTTACATCAACAGCCAATCAAAATAAAGCTGTTCCCGTGCGGAAAGAGGAGTGGGCACAGCGGAGCGTACCTCGAGAGGAGTCGCTTGCTAGCCGGTCTACGGATAACACGATGCCAGATCGGTCCTTAGAAATGCTCTGTAAGATGAGGAAATAGTGAGCTAATTTCGGTTCGAACTTATCGTGACTGAAGCGACTGGAGTTACGAACATTTTAATGAAGGTTTGGCATTTCTAAATTAAATAGTTTGAGATACATGAGCGTGAGAACTTCGTGGTCATAGTAACAACTCCGCGTGGCATGTTGCGTCCTCTGTACGCAATATTTTGGTGAGCACCTCTTACAAAGAAGACCACTGAAATGACCGAATGTTTAACTCGCGAACAGTTGTGGGTCTGGGACTGGTAGGACGTGAAAATTAGTCTGGTCGGACTTACTAAAATTCTGTGTCTTATTCGTACTCCATTCATGACTGTTGAAGAGATTACATGTAGGGGAGACTAGAATACAACTAGCGTAGGTGCACAGTGAGCAATTCGTTATAAAAAATATATATTTGAAAGTAGGGTAACGTAATTTCAACATCGGTACGTACTCGTATGTTGGTTAACACCAGCTGATTTTACTATATAGTCGCTACCTGCACCTCCGACAAAACCTGAGTTGTGTGTTTGAACCTCGTTTCTTGCGAGATTTTTATGAAATAAAAACATTTGTACTGGTGCACCTTATAATCCAGGGAAACTGAAGGCGTTAAGCATGAAGGAACTAAGTTTATAAAAGATACTGAAGCACTGAAATGTATCGCACATATAAGTTTCTTATGTAGTAAGTTTTTCAAATTACATGTATGGGCCAACGTGGGCAACTGATGCCAAGGTGCAGTGGGCATACTGCCCAGTGTGCCCGCTATCATTACAATTTTTGCTCTGTAGTCTTAACCTCTTTTCTCTTTCATATTTCAAGAAATGTTTTTTGGAATAGGAGAAGGGATACTAATGTCAGTTTGACACCTAAAGACAGGTTGAAATAAGCTATACAACCTGTCCTAAAAGATGGTTATACTGCGCCTGCAGCATCTAAAGAATGGGGAACTCCTAGACCGACACTTGCACTGTATACTAACGTAATTTATCAGTGGTCAAATTTGGAACTACAGTATGAAAGCTGTATATAAGTCCAAGGGCTACATTAATTTAGAAATTTTGTTTTTGTGGGTATGTGAAAAAGCAAAGGTGGCACCAGGCTTTGAAGATATTCGATTTCAACCAAAGTATAAATCTAGACATGTCTTTCATTGGAGCAAGAAAATATTTTCTGTGAGTGTGCTGGAGTACCTACTAACGTTTTGTATAGTATCTCCATTATCTCCATTACGCAGCTTGCTCTACTCCCTTACGAGGCTGTATCTCGCAGTAGTATCAGAATACCAGAAAATGTGGTTACAAATAAACGTGCTGTTTCAGACAGGTGCCAGGAATTTTTGAAAATACATCATTCACTGAGCTTGAGGTTGCCACAGCTTACATCATTATCAAGAGTAACAATCTTCAACCCTCACAATGTGGGAATGTTCTTTGGGAAATTGGTGGAAGTCTTCAAGTGCCACCCATATGACCCTTAATCCTTGTACAATTTGGATGAGACTTGTGTGACAACCATGTTAATGTCATTGCTCCAAAAGCACAAAAGCAGGTAGGTCATTGCACATCTGCTGTAAGTGGCCAACATTTTACCCTACGTCTTCTGATAAATGAATTGGGGAATTCTATTCCGTATGAAATAATATTGCCTTGAGATTGTAGTCCAGAACACATGCTGTATGGTGCGTCACCAAAAACACAAGAATTAATTCACAAATCTGGTTGGATGAAGCAGGAAAATGTTGTTCATTTAATGAACCATTTTCTTAAACATTCATTCACGCCCCCTATCAACCCAGTTTTGTTTATTTATGACAATCATGGAAGCTATCTCATTACAGACTGTATTGACATAGCAAAGGTGAATAGTGCAGGATTTTTAACACTGCCACATATTGTAGCAGCAAACAATAACCTAGACACAGAACTGTTTATGCTCATTTCAAGAGCTTCTATTACATTGCTTGTGATAATTTTATGGCCATGAACCCTGGTGAAACTATCACAATCAAAAAAGCACTTACTGGAAAAACATATCCAACGACATTCACAATATCCCTTATTACAACAGAATTCTACTCCACAGGCATCACCATCTTAACGAAGATTTTTTTACAGAGCAGTATTTCCTGTTAGCTTCTTCAGTGCAGTTGAAACTAATTGAAATTGGTAAGGGGAACTGTGATTCAATTAATATGAAAGTTGATAACGTGAGTGTTTATCAACCTCCGATGTGTCCGGAAATCCTGGACGAAACGTCAGGAACAGAAGAGTTTTTTGGCCCACGACCTCACCTTCCGAAAGGCTTACCAGCAGCTAGGAACGATAATGTCTGTTGCTGTATTTAAGGTGAGGTTACCGAAGTACCATAAATAATAGTTGTTATACTGGAACGAATTAAATGGGGCTTATTGATTTTTGTACGAAGGGCAACCTTTTTATTGGACTTAACCGCTGTCATATGATGCATCTTAGAATATATGCAAAACACTTCATTATACTAGCATCATAGAAGATTACCGAAAGTCTTAAGTTGTCAGAATTACGTCGCAGTGAAAAATTTAGGTAAAGATAGAGAAATCCTTAATACCTTTAAAGACAGACGAATTATAAAATAAACTTTCTATAGCTTTTGTAGCTTAGAAAGAAGATCATTAACTGCTAATTTGTATTTAACTATATTTTGATTTCAAATTATCATCTAATTCGCTCACTCTAAACACTGTACACAGCCTCATTTCCCCTTAAGTTGATCACTGCTTCTTTATAATGTCCACTGTCACACTGTTGCTCAAAAATTTTTATCAGAGCATCTCTTGGCCCTAATGAGCTTTCCTCAGCAACTGCCAGCGTGCTATTGCCTTTGATTTCGATACTTACTCACAATGATATCGCATATCAATAAGGGTATACAAATACTTTAGATCTTCACTAGTTATGTTTCACATTGATAAAACGAATACACAGAATGAATGTATGAGATATTAATTCCCTACTGTAGATATTCAGCAAGTAATTACATAGTAAACAGAGCGCAAGACAACGGAAGCGACTGGAGTGTAGTAGAGGAAATGACACCAAAGAAACCGTAGGTAATCTTCGATAGAGGAATCAATCGAAAATGAGTAGAATTGTGCAGCTGACGTCTATGACCTAAATATTTCTCACCTCATGGTTTTCAGTGGTAATATCAATACGTCGTTAATTTCGTCTCTGCTGCCTCAGAACACTTCCGCACTTCAATGATTTATCCACGACCCATATTCCATACCCACTAGATTGATCATCCCGCATCGTAAGTGTTACAATTTTTCCTTATATCTACACTATGGCAAAGCCATTAGCGAAATTTATTACCAATATTACTGGTCTTCCGTAAAGATACTTCTTGTTATTTTACATGCATCAGCTTTGAAGATGGTTTTGGATAGGTCTCCTATTACATGGCCTAACTATCTTCGTAACTGCGTAGATATTATTTTTCCAAAATGGCACGTGTCTCTATGAAGAGTTTGCATGACGTTGAAGCAGTTCTGCACGCAGCATGTCTTCCAGATCTGTCCCAGATAGGCTATGTTTGGGTCCAGCATGGGCGTCAACACGTTCCAGAGTGACTATCCAAGATATCAAGGAACAGTACAGTATCTACCGTCCAGCTTGCCTGAGGTGACATTCTTTCGAAACGACCAGTGCCTGCACTCTTAGCTGAGTGCTCAGCGTATCTGACAGCCATGCAGGGGGCACGCGTTCGATTCCCAGCCGTGTTGGAGATTCTCCTCTGCGCCCGAACTACGTTTTGTGCTATCATTGTTAATTTATCATCATCGACACGCAAGTCACCACATGTGATCGGCGACCAAACGTCCCCATGTGAGGACTCCTAGCCTTCAATGCCATATGGTTATTTAATTTTAGTACTTACATTCAGGCCGGAGGTTGCAACGTCGTACTTTTAATAAGAGCGCACATACTACAAAGTTTTTGTAAATTGGCATACACTTTCTAATCACTGGATAACAAACATCGCATACACTTCAAACCGTGTAGTAGCATTTCGTTTCCTCCTTTCCTTCTGGGTATTTTACTTTCTTTATTCAGGTAATGTGTTTGCACTGAAAATTGTATCCTTTGCCTAAAACCCGTTTCCGGAACAACCGTGGAAGTTACCAGTATAGTATCGCTTCAGGTGGGATTATTGTGACAAAGGGGAACACATGCACACAATAGAGTTAGTTTCACGTCCTACGACCCCTTTATTTGTTACTCGTGTTGGCACTGATTCGTAAGGAGTTTCTCTGAGTATGGGTTGCCTCAGGCGTCGTTCTATAATGTCCAGGAGAGTCTTATGGACTCGAAAAACCTTATCACAAGTTTCTCATTAACAATAACTAGTACATAGATCAATTTGAGAAATTTAAACTTCATGCCCAGTTACACAGAGTGCAGCTACTGACTGAGGTGGCGCAGTGGTTAGCACATTGCACTCGTTTTCGGGAGGACGACAGATCAAACCCGCGTCCGGCCATCCTGATTTAAGTTTTCCATGACTTCCCTAAATCGCTTCAGGCAAATACCGAAATGTTTCCTCTGATAGGGTACAGCCGATTTCCATACCCAACCTTCCCTTATCCGATGGGACCTATGACCTCGCAGTTTGGTCCCCTCCCCCGAATCAACCAACCAACCAATCAAAACAGTTGTAATGACAGTTGTGTCATTGTCAGACTTGCAGGTTCTAACAGGCGGGAACATATACAGTGACATGCAACTCAGCTGACAAGTGTTGACGAGACACACAATGATGGTTGACAGTTCAATAACGCGCATGAGGGCCTGCTAATCTCTAAGAGACATTCATCTTCTGTGACGGATTTCAACTATTGGTTCAAGAACACTGTTATAGGTTCAATCCTGTTTCGATATAATCATTCGTTACCTGTTCTCACAATCCAAAGTGTACGGTTAGATTCCTAAATGTCATGGAATAATTTCGTCTTTGCCGGCCGCGGTGGTCTAGCGGTTCTGGCGCTGCAGTCCGGAACCGCGGGACTGCTACGGTCGCAGGTTCGAATCCTGCCTCGGGCATGGGTGTGTGTGATGTCCTTAGGTTAGATAGGTTTCAGTAGTTCTAAGTTCTAGGGGACTTATGACCTAAGATGTTGAGTCCCACAGTGCTCAGAGCCATTTTTTGAATTTCGTGTTTCGAATTTGCGAACTGAGGGTGAAAAATATGTGTATTGGCTTAGAAGCTCACTGATTCGCCTATTTCCAGGAAAGGGATGTTGCTTAAGAAGGGCAGCGTGACTTAGAAAATTGGGGAGTCAAAGGCATACGAGGTACGGAGACGGAGGGAGGGCCAGGACGGTCAGGTGGTGGGGAAAGGGTACGTGAGAGGGAAGAAAAATAAAATTTGATTGGAAAAGTACACTGCTTTCCTAAGGTCTGTTCTGGACTATTTATGTAGACGGTTGAACGTAAATGGCCTGTATGATATTACTTCGAGACTTATAATGCTAGTGTCACTACTTATACAGTTCTGCCTCCGAACGGCAAAGCATATCCTCTAAAATCTTAGACCTGCGTTATACTGTAAAAGTTCTTTGACAAATCTTTTCAAGCCGGTCGGATCACGACCTGTCTTTTATGAGTGATAAAAGTACTCCAACACACTGTCAAAGATTTTGTAGAACGGTTTTAATAAAAGGTATCCCGTAAAGCACATTAGTGGCGATTGAAGGAAGCAAGTACACCTGATGAACATGTCCATATCAGACTTTCGCACCGCATTCCAGTCAGTATAGGAAATGCTATTCTATTGATGATCGTAAGACACGAAATAGATATGGATGAACTGCTCACCAGTCCATACTGCTGACAAATGAGTATCTCCTACCCTCTGTAGTTAACTTGGTACGTAAGTACGTAGGCCTTCTGGTTTGCTTGTTGGCATTCCGGCTGCTATGGGTCTATTTATCGATTGCGATTTCCTATTTGTAGTTCACTGTTGCTGTTTGAGTTTACATATTGCCATTTTGTCATTTGGAGATAGAGAGAATAGCTGTAGACGCCATTAGATGGCGTGTCAAGTGGAGAAATCTGAACATTTCCATATATTCTTCTGTTTGGCCGCCTTAGAGGGGTGACAGCAGCGGAGCAACTACAAACATTTACGCCGTGTGTGGGATAATGCCACTGGAGAGAGCACAAACGATAAACACTAATTAGAAACAGAATCAGTTAATAATGGAAATATAGCCTTTTAAGGAGGATGGGAGGAATTGGAGGAGAGCAGAAGAGGGGATTGGAGTGGAAGGGACGAGAAATGAGAGGAGAGGAAGCGGTAAGTTAGGGAAAGGGGAGTGAAGGAGGGTTAGAGAGAAGAGAAAGGGGGAGAGGGAAGGATGTAGGAAAGGAGAGGTGAAGGGAGGTCAAAGAGAGGCATTGAGAGGGTTACAGGGATTGTTGAGAGGAGGGGGAGTGGAGAGGACAGGACAGGACAGGACAGGACAGGACAGGAGAGGAGAGGAGAGGAGAGGAGAGGAGAGGAGAGGAGAGGAGAGGAGAGGAGAGGAGAGGAGAGGAGAGGAGAGGAGAGGAGAGGAGAGGAGAGGAGAGGAGAGGAGTGGAGAGGAGAGGAGAGGAGAGGAGAGGAGTGGAGAGGAGAGGAGAGGAGAGGAGGGGAGAAAGGAGCATAAAGATGAGAGCAGGGAGAGGGGAGGTAATAGAGGAGGAGAGGAGACAAGTGAAGACAGTGAGGGGGAGTAGAGCAGGGACTAGAGGAAGGTGAACAAGAGAGGTGACAGGGGAAAAGTGGTGAGAGGGGAGGAGAGGGTAAGAGAGAGAGAGGCTAGAGTGAGGAGAGAGGTGAGGACAGAGTGGAGAAAGGGAGGAGAAGAGAGATGGGAGGAGAAGAGAGAGGGTAGGGGAGAAGAAGGAGTAGAGAGATAGAGAGGAAGCAGCGGGGTGGGAAGGGGAGGGGAACAAAACGTAAGGTACCTAGATGTTTAGGCGAGAGACAAGAGCCATTTTACACGAGACATGAGACTAAATACATGACGTTTGTAATAGAATAACAGACACGAGCTCTGAGACATGACATGACAAAATGAGATGTGGCGACAAGAGTCAAACGTGATTTGAGAAGACGTTTACTGCTGCAGTAAGGACTTTACACAACGCACAGAGCAATGGCTTGCTATGGTATGAGGCATTCTCTCTGAAACAAATTTTAAAATGATGCTAACGTGTATCGTCAGACACACTTGTAGATATTGCACAATATTTCAACAGGGTAATTGTTCGTTATCTTCAGATGCTGTTGTAACGGGTAGCTACCACGAAATATAGTTCAGTTTCCGCGTCTACATCCGTGTGGTACATCGGAGAACCAATTATACCGCTTATATTTAGGTAAACGTACATTTGGCGGTAGATTTTACAAAACTCTCTGCAGTTCAAGAAACAATATGGTACCAAAACAGGCACAGGCATACTGTTCCTGCCTGAAGTGAAGACATCTTTTAAATGGGTAATTGAGGACTCAGAAACCTTCTAAAGAAGAAAAAAAACTAAAGTGGAATTGTGGAGTTTGCATAAACTTGAACGTCACAGAAGGGGAATTAAGCCGTCGCAGCCGCCGCCAACGCCGACGCCGACGCCGACGCCGACGCCGTCGTGGTATCGGAAAGCACCTCGACGGTGGGTGACCGGTGCATTATTCATGGCGCCGCTCCCCACCTGTGGGCCCCTACTGTTTACTCGCTGCTGGCGCCGCATCGAGCAGGGCGCTTTCGTTTCCCTTTGAGTCCCACGTGCCGCAATTCGCGCAGGCGACATTGCCAGTATTTTTAGAGAGCTCCAGCGCTTTTTTACATTTCAGGAGAATCTCCAGGCGTGAGACGGAAAGTTTAGCGAAGGTGTGTCATTTTTTCTGTATCATAAGGGTCAACCACTTGATATCTGCGCGTACGAATAACCGACAGGCTCGAAAGACAGTTAAGGAGAAGTAGATTTCGAAAATCATGAAAATTTAGTGGTTTAGAGCGGCTAATTTGAACGTTCAAATATCGAATAATTATCAGGTAAGATAGCCATTGGAGATTTCAAGAAAATAATGCCTGGCCACAGTGATATCACGCCATAGGAGGTGCTGAAGAGTTCTGGTGGCGATACAATAAAATTCGGGAACCAAATAAAGAGAGAAACAACGTGGTCAAACGATTTTCCTCGAGACTGTGCATGTCCCTATATCTAAGAGTTTAATTGAAGGAAGCACATTCATTACGAAACTACAATCTTTGTAACAAATAACTGTGTTTCAGTCATATTACCGATAATATTATATATCCAAATGTGAACTTTATTTCGATATCTTAATTATCTACGAACTTTTACACCTTCTTTTTGTTAAAAAGTTAAAGAACTGAAGTCGAGTCTTCCTGCTTCTTTTCCGAGGCTCGCTGCTAGGAGGATCTATCATCTTGTTGTGGAATAATAACGCCTTATAACTCATTTACGACTATTCTCGTAGCTGAGTGCATTACCCTGCAGTTCTTTCAAAACGAATATTTTGTCTTCTAAATTAGTTGCCTGTATTCAGTTTGGGAAATTACGATCATGTGTAATAAGCATGTTATCGATTTCACAATTTCAACATTTGTAAGTCGAACCTGCAAGCTATGTTTTTAACGAAGTCCGAATGTAATAATTATTTTCACGCAAACTATTTCTTTGCATTAAAAATTAAGAATATCACGAATTGGTTTCAATAAGCTGACCTTTTTCCAACGACGGCTTCTCGACCCGTAGCAAAGATCACAAGAACAAAGAAATCATCTCTTACAGAATAATATTACCCCACGAGAAAAGTGTAAATTCAGTGCCTTCTCTCTGACTTAAATACATGCTTTCTTGTATTATTGAAATGTGATGTGTCCTTTCTTCGTTTACATTTTACTTTCTTATTTACATTTAAAAACGCAAAATTCCACACAGTAGGGAATGATACGTTACTCCGTATGCTCTGATAATAATCCCATATATATCTATAGGTAGATTGAAAAAAAAAGGTAGAGAGTAACTTACCAAAACCTATTTTAATTCAAAAACAGAGGCCAATGTATGTGTAAGAAAGCTGACACAAACAGAAAATGATAGAGATCAAAAAAATAGTAAATTTGTTTCACACACTGACAAAAGCTTTAGACTGAGTAAAACAGAAAATATATCTGAAAAATTGAATTGAAATTGAATAAAAGGGACAAGCATTATACTTGATGGGTGTGCAGGAAGAAGAATCAGATCAAGAAAGTATACAAGTGGAGTTTGTTAATAGGTTGATACATGTGTCTTGCCCTATGTGTTTCTGTGATCACATAGCTTAGGATGAATAATAATTTAAGGAAAATAAAAGTCAGACGAAGAGTAGAAAGTTATCAAAACAACAGATGATTAAGCGGTCACACCCGAAAGTGAAGACCTACAGAAAACAGGGGGAAACATTTGAAATGTTTATGAACATACACACTATAAAAGTAGCTAAAGCAGAGAAGTAATTTCCAGTAAACATGATCCAGAGAGAATGAACGTTGATGAAATAAACATGCCCAATGAAAGGGGAAGCTGTACTTGTAAAACAAAATCTAGGCTGATTTATGGAAATCAGCATTTAAGAAAAATACAAAGGTTTTAAATAAGGATAACTATGCCCTAATCATGTTCATTTGTGTATAAGTTATAGCATTGTCAAGGTTGGTTCAACACATTTTCCTACATATGATCGAAAATGTAAGAAAACTTAAATATTATTTTTTAACTTGACAACTATAAGGAAATAAAATAAAAATCACACTAGAACAGAATTTCCCTTTAGTTTTTCAAAAGATTTGCTACAATTAACTACATCGGATTCAGAAGGAAAGAATTTCCTCAGGGTATATTGTATTAACTCTCATATAACTAAAAAGGAGAGTGAAGTTCCTTATCCATCATAATTAATAGAATGATCCTTTGAAGTTTTTAGCTAATAAAAAGAAAATTGCGTTTATATCTATTACATTGGCTTCATATATTGGAGGCTTTCTTCTGCGATGGGAAGGAATGAGCAATTGAATACAAGATGTAGCATGTGTCATGAAAGAAGGAAAATATGTGGTCAGAAGAGTGGAGATAAGATTTCCAGTCCCAAGAAATGAACCTAAATATGAAACTGAATCTTGGCGGAAAAGGGTTCAGATTCGTAGAAAACCAGTTTCATTCCATGAAATACAGATTCAAGAAATTGCTGAGTTATGTGGTAGCAACAATTTCGAATTCTGTTTAACAAATGATTAGAGCTGAATGAAATCTGACATGCCCAATTTATGTTTGTAGCGTTTCAGGCAGATAGGAAGAACATTCAGCTCAGCATCAGTATATCACCATCTTCATAGCACTTATCTAAAATATGGTTACAGTTAAGTGCTCTGTGGACTTTACATCAAACATGTAACGTTTGTCCTATTTACTTTATACATATGACATGTAGGAAGATTGTTTCACCAATTCAGGAAAACCTATGGCACAGTGTGCGACTTTTAAAGATAAGATACTTTAAATACCTTAAGATGTTTGCTAAATAAGGGGAAATGAAGTTTAACTTACGATATAGAAGGTAGAATTCGTGCACAAGACTTTAAGAAAAGTTCTTTTTCTTCCCCCTATGCAGGGTGTCGCAGAAGTAACGGTCAATATTCGAAGAAACAACTGGAACGATTATTCGAAACAAGAAGTGTAGTAAAGGAGAACTCTACAATGCATACATTAAGAGCATCTTCGATGCTGCGAAACAAATCTGTTCTTATGCAAGCTCTTTGCTTTCCGTATTTTGAATTGTGGTAGTATTTACCAAAAAAGAAATTTTTTTACTGAATGTGGAGTCTAAAGTGTAAACATTAAGAGTTATGAGCGACTGCTTATCTTCAACACAGTCAAGCACATCTCTTCTACTGAACAAGACCTGTTAACATCGATTTTGAATAAGGGTACTGGTTATGATAAACTTACACCAACTCCGCTGGTTTTCGCGTTTTCAGTATGCAACTGTATGTTGTTGCTGTTGTTGTGATCCTCAGTCCGAAGACTGGTTCGATACAGCTTTCCATACACCTGAATGTCTCTTAACCTCCCCATGGCTATATTGAAAAATATGTACTATCATAAGGTCTTGATTTCCTCCTACATTGTTTTTTCCCGACAGTATGACTTCTTTGTTCCTCTGAATATGTTGTTTTGTTTTACTCAAGGGATTAATAAATTTCCTTACTACCTATTCGACTGAGTTCATCAGTTACACTATCTAACATCTTCAGCATTTTTCTGTATCATCACATTTGGGAACCTTGTTTTCTCTGCTTGACTGAAACGTTTACTGTCCACATTTTATTACCAGACAAATACCTTCAGAAATGTATAAATCTCTGTTGAACTTAAGTCCTGTGTCAGAAAATTTCCATGCAGAATTAACTTGCAATTACCTGTCTCTATTCAATATTCTTTCTACTTCGGCTATCATCAGTAATTTGTTTTGTACCATCAGTCTTTTGGCTGATTTGATGCGGTTGCCACTAATTCATCTTCTGTGCAAATAAAATTATAGGCCTATCAATCAAATTTACATTTTCTTCCAAGAATGGATGTTTTCGCGTCACATGATGCAAGTCTGTTGTGCCAGTTACATCTTGGAAACTGTATGATAATATTCTAACAGGAGATTTTGCTAGAGGAGATTAATTCTTGAACGATTTTGTTTTCCCATCTCTTCCTTGATAAGCATTACAGTTTACTGAAGTTTGAGCTATGATAGATGAAGTTTCAGAATCGCCGTCAGACTGCTCTATTGCTCTGTAAATCTCTTCATGCTCAGGTTGTGCATCGGTAGCTGAAGACAAGCCTTCTGTTTGGATATTGTCGTTTAGTGGTTCCTCTATCCTTATTATACACAGCAGTTCGTCTGGTACGACTCCTTTCCTGTAAAATTTTATGCACACACATCAAAAAAGTTTTGCATCACCCGGTTCCCAGAACTCTAAAAGACAGAGGATGACTATGGATGATATATCACAGACACAGTCCCTTTGACTGTTCAGAGATGCCACTAAACTCGCCCGAAAATGTAAACAACCATGCTTGAGAAGCGCTTATTAGTCGGAGTGGGATTTGACTGCTGATCAGTTCAAGTCATTCTACAAAGAAGGAGGTACACGGCTCGTGTTGTCTGTAGTTCAACCATGCCTAGATGGCCAGTACAGCGGTTCGATCACGCCAGCACTGTTCATTTGTGCCAGGAAAGGCTCTCAACAAGGGAAGTGTCCAGGGGTCTCGCAGTGAACCAAAGCGACGTTGTTCGGACGTGGAGTAGATACAGAGACACAGGAACAGTCAATGACAGGCCTCGCTCAGGTCGCCCAAGGGCTACTACCGCAGTTACTGACCACTATCTGCGGATTATGGCTCTTAGGAACGCTGACCGCAAAGCCACCATGTTGAATAATGCTTTTCGTGCAGCCACAGGACGTCGTGTTACGACACAAGCTGTGCGCAATAGGCCGCATGATGCGTAACTTCACTCCCCACAAGGTCCATCTTTCAACCATGCAGCGCGGTACAGATGGTCCAACAGTATGTCGAATGGACCACTCAGGACTGGCATCACGTTCTCTTCACCCATGAGTGTCAGATGTACCTTCAGACACTCATCGGAAACGTGTCCGGAGACAACACACTTTCCAGCGAGTGCAGCAAGGTGGAGGTTCCTTGGTGTTTTGGGGTGGCATTATGGGGGTCGACGTACGCTGCAGGTGGTCATGGAAGGCGCCGTAACGGCCGCACGATACGTGAATACCATCCTCCGACCGCTACTGCAACTATATCGGCAGCATATTGGCGAGGCATTCGTCTACAAGGATGTTCGCGCCATCATCGTGCACATATTGTGAATGACTTCCTTCAGGGTAACGACATCGCTCGATTACATTAGCCAGCATGTTCTCCAGGAGTCAACCCTATCGAACATGCCTGGGACTGACTGACTGAAAAGAGCTGTTTATGGACGACGTGACCCACCAACCTCTCAGAGTGATATACGCTAAATAGCTATTGAGGAGTGGGACAATATGGACCAACAGTGCCTTGATGAACTTGTGGATAGTATGCCACGACGAGTACAGGCATGCAAAAGGACGTGCTACTGGGTATTAGAGGTACCGGTTTGTACAGCTATCTGGAGTACGACCTCTGGAGGTCTCGCTCTATGCTGGTACAAAACGCAATTTATGGTTTCCATGAGCAATAACAACAGCGGAAGTGATGTTTATGTTACTCTCTGTTCCAATTTTCTGTACTGGTTCCGGAACTCTCGGAACCGAGTGATGCAAAAAAATTTTTTATCTGTGTATTTTTTAATCTGGTAGAGCACATCATGTAGAGAGTTTGTATACGCAACTGCTTCATTCAGTATGTAAAAGATAGTAAGAATACTTATTTTTTCAATAGTACTTAACATCCAGAAGAGAAAAATTAACCTAATACATAATACTAGAACAAAGAGATAGGCTAAGACAGAAGCAGCACGACTTTTCAAGAATAGACAAGAAATTGTTACGAAATAACACCCGTGTGAGAAAAGAATCTAACAACGCGAACTGTTACAAGGGGACGACGATTGCAGGTAGAAATATATATATATATATATATATATATATATATATATATATATATATATATATATATATATATATATATATATATATATATATATATATAAAAGGCATTTCAAGATCAACACTGCAATGTCTTTAAGATATATTGAATTACTTCGTTAAAGTCATGGATATACTTTTCTCAAGAGCGATCAGTCGCGACTTTCCCTTCATAGAGTTAACAGGAATGGTCAGAAAAGCTTGTGGGGGTGATGCATGTGGCCATGTAAGCGTTCCTAACATGTGCCATAATGTAATATTGCTGCAGGTTTACCATTGACATTATAATTGTGTCATATATGGTAGAGGATCTAGAAGTTCAGTCAAACAGAATGATTTTCCACGGTAGGTGTACAAGGGAATGGAATGTAGCCGAATTAAACAAGGCAATGCTGAGGTATTAAATTAACACTAGAACCCCCATTGGTGGTCAAATGACAGAAAACATGATGAAGGCAAATAAATCCCTATAAAATAATTAAATGTAATAATAACACTCCATGAGAAATTCGCGTTTTAAAGTCAAAAATTGGCTTTTGGCCACCACTTTTGATTAAAAATGCGAATGTCTTCGTAACTACAAATTTTTAAAGCAATTACATGTTTTGCATTGCTTCACGTTGGGAGACACTTATTGACTGCTTCTCACACATAAATATTTTACCTGGTTTATTTGGCACTTTTGATAGTGAACAATGATGAACACCAAAGAATGTTGTGTGCAACAGATTTTATGCTTCTGTTCATGCTCACTAATAGCTCTACTTATAACTACAATCGCTCTCTATCGCAATCATGGCCTTTCTGAAGCTGAAAATAAAGTACAGACTCTAAACTTATATATGTTCTGAATGGTTTTCTATGTTTGTAAAAGATTAAACGACATGTCCCTGGGAGAACATATTACACTTCGCCTCATGGAACTGTATTTGCGAGAGGGGAGAAGCGTTGGATCAGACTGATTCTTAACTTTTCTTAAGTTCGAAAAATAGCTGAAAACAAGAGATACAAACATTGTTTTCACATGGAACAGTTGTAGAAGGGTAATGTCACCATCCATAGGATAAAGACAAGTTGTAATTCATTCATGTGAAATGTACAGGGTTGGTGACTTCACTCTAACACCTTACCCTGGGAGCTAAGAAATTGCGTAAATTCTTAGTCCTATGCACGCCAGTGTAGCAATCGACAATTCAAGGTGACTGACTGTAAGTGATACGAAAATTGTCAGTGATAAGAATACTTACTGCCATGGGTCTGTTCAGTGAAAGAGAAGAACAATCGCAAAACCTGTTAAATGAACCAGCAATCTAAGGAACAAGCACTATGGATTCTCAGTAAACTGAAGAAAAAACAAATAGTGAAGAGTTCTAGAAATGAGATTTTCGATAAACATAAAATTAAAATTGCTCACCGAACGTTAAACTAAAAGGCATCTGCTGCCTCTCAAGAAAATTAAGCCGGACTAATCAAAGGGGACAGATTAAGCGGACTGCAACAGACAATGAAAGAAATCTAATGGTATGAAACATAGACCTTGATTTAAGGCACAAATTTCTAAGAATGGTCTTGTGACACAGGCTTCTATGGAATTGAATCGTTGACTGTGGTAACACTGGAAAAAGTGTAATCAAATGTTAGGTTCTACATAAGTAAGTTCAAAATTAGTTGGACTGACACAAGATGAAATAACAAGGTTTTCCACAGATTCGGTGAGGAGAGGAGCATGTAGAGGACACTAACTTGAAGAAGAGATAGAATTCTAGGACATGAGGTAAGAGACCAGGGTAAGACGTCCACGGATCTGAAATGAACTGTAGAGGTTAAAAACTGTTGGAGGAGACAGAGAATGGAACTCACCAAACAAATAACTGAGGACATTGGATGAAAGCGCTGCATTGGATTAATGGGAATTATTTTTTCTAGGCACTGTAATTCACCATACTGTAAAATACAAAAAGCAAGAACTATTTTTAGCTATGGAATGTTGTTTAGGAATGGAGGTTAGCGATGAAACAACCATTTCTCAGTTACACTGAATCTTTTCGCATCTAGTTAACGTAATTTGTAAAACCGCTCAAAAGAACCGGTTTCTGAAATAAGCAATTTTCGGTTCTTTGTTGCTGTTACTTCAAGTAATAAAAATAGACTTCAAATAAACATTGAGAAATTCTAATGAAGGTGAAGAAGTAGCATAAGGCTACGGCAGAAACTGGTCTGCTAAGACGCGAAGGGAAGGAGATAGACGCGGTGACAGCGAGAGCAAAATGTCCCAAGCTGATGCTTTCGCTGCATCGTCTGATTGGGATGGTATCAGTTTTTCACAATGAAGCAACCACAAAATTGAGGGCAATTACAATCTCAAGTTCATAGCACTGCTATAAAATCATAGGTCTATTAATCAAATTTAGTCCGCAGCACTTGGTCGTGCGGTAGCGTTCTCGCTTCCCGCGCCCGGGTTCGATTCCCGGCGGGGTCAGGGATTTTCTCTGCCTCGTGATGACTGGGTGTTGTGTGATGTCGTTAGGTTAGTTAGTTATAAGTAGTTCTAAGTTCTAGGGGACTGATGACCATAGATGTTAAGTCCCATAGTGCTCAGAGCCATTTGAACCATTAATCAAATTTACCTTCTCTTCCCAGGAACATTATGGATGTTTTCTCCTTATATGATGCAAGTCTGTTGTGCCTCATCCCGTCTTTAATCTTTTTTAAAAAAATGGAGCATTGTACTTCATTGCTACCACACTTCGTAAAATGCTTCCAAAGTAATGTGGCCATTTTCTGCAATACAATTGATGTCCAAAGATGATAACGAGAAACTATCGTAAAGACCAGGTGGCGGAAAGTCTTCCATATTGCACCTAACACATACCGTCCAGTAGGCTACGCCACACGACAACAGGTACAGGGGTGAGAACTATTGAACTACGAATACATAAAAGAAAACGTAAGTTAGTTACTAACAACGGTTTGCATACACTTTATTCGACATGTAAACGTCACTGGAGACACTCGGATCTTTGTAATGACGTGTTTGACATGCTTGCCATCATTGGCGACGATGTGGCGCGGACGAATACCGAAATTCGCTGAAGAGTCGAAACATCGACGCTGTCGATAACCTCCTGAAAGGCTGTTTTCAGCTCAGTAACGGTTTTAGGGTTACTGATGTGCACCTTGTCTTTAATACAGCCCCACAAAAGGAGTCTCATGTTCGGAGAGTATGACGACCAATCGAGGCCAGTGCCAATGGCCTCTGGATACCCCAGAGCCAGAATACGGTCCTCAAACGGCACTTCCAGAACATCAAACATTTTCCTGCTTCGATGAGGTCGAGCTCTTGTCGAAATCAGTGTCACTTTGAATAACGGAGATCAAATCGTCTTCCAAAACATTAACATACCGTTCAATAGTTACCATACCATCATGGGAATCGCACCGATTTTTCCGTAACTGGACATTAGACACGACACACCCACCCGCTGAGGGTGAAGAAACTTCTTGATCGTGAAATGCTGATTCTCAGTCACCCGAATGCGACAATGTTACTTAATGACGAACCCATCCAAATAAAAGTGGGCTTCGTCGATAAACCAAACCATGCAAGCGCATACTAATTCCCATCATGCACCACGGCCAACCACGCAGTTTGAACGTCCTAACGCAAACCTTTCAGAAGTTAAGACGATTTTATTTCATATACTTAAAAAATTGTAACCCTTACATTATTGTATGTGTAGTGCTGTACCGATTCTTATGTGTCTGATACTAGTTTTGAACTGTTGAGGCTACTATTAAAACTGTCCGGATCACTTTAACACATTTCAGTTGTTACCTAATATCTCTAAGCAATGGTAACTTTACGAATAAACATTAGTCCTATTTTTAAAAATGTTTTATTTGAAAAATAAAATATTTTAGCACTGCTGCTATGGCAAATTAGACTGCCGGTTTCTTTGCCTGGTTAATAGCAAAAAGTTTAACGAAACCTCTTGTACCCGAGACCAAACTAATACCGAAAGATACTGGCTATTCGAGACTAAAATACCGGTATCGGCTTCAACCGGTCGCTTTTTCCAATTCCTAATAACCGAGACTTACCACATGGAGGTTTTGAAGAACTATTCGCTTTTCTTGGCGTTTATAGGTACTTCGCAAATGTGAAAATTCACAAAAGGATGGATCTGACCCATTTTGGTAAAACGAAAATAAAGTAAGGCTTCTTCGTCTACTTGCTATGATTATGCTGATGCCCTGTTACGACAGATGTGATTGTATTGCATATTGAAATATTGTTAGTTAAAAGAATGTGCATCTTTCATTAAACGTTCACACGTATTTATAATGTGCTGGCGATTGTAATGAAGAAGTTTACTTCAGAAATGTAGCTTTGTATTTAACTTGGAACTTAGAAACCTAAATGATATCTATAGTAGGAAAATCTGAGACGGGAGTTACAATAGGCGCGAGCGAACGCGGTTAACCCTTGCATGGCATGACCTCTGGAAAAACATACTATATATATGGAGGCTTTTTTGACCGTTGAGTCATTCTGACAACTAATTACATGGAGATAAAATGTAAAATACTGTTACAAATATAATAATGACTTATTGTGCGATCCATACACACTGTTGAAATTACAGCTCAATTGTTGCTGTAATTCTGTTTCAGACTTGTAAGATACTATCAGTGAAAATATTTCTACCACTTTCCCTCAGCTGATAACGTAAATCATACACCACTCGTTTCCCTTGATTTGTTTCACTTCTTTCAGAAGATCTCGCTTTATACAGTTGTGCATTTTTGAGATAATTAGTCCCACAATATATTGCAGCACACAGTTTTATCCTATACCATGCAGGTTTTGAAGAAATATGCACCTTGAATGGGCACTGTCGTCTGAAAGTATGCAGGTGCCTATCAGTATTAATGTTAGGCCCAGGGATATAAGACGAAATGCATTCATCAATGAACATTTCAGGCAAAGCCCGTATAGATTCAGTTTTTAAACGAGAAAATAATTTTCTTTTCTTCTTGTATGTTGATCATCGAAAAGGAGGCGTATCACAATGACACGAAATCTTGAAAACATCATTGTGGCTTGAAAAATTGGTAAGCCTTACTCATCTTATCGAAATTCGCACCAAGATTTCCCAAATGTCTTGTGTAAAGAGCCATTGTAAGTAGACCAAAGAATGGCTGTAGTTATCTAGGGTCAAGTTAAACCCAGCGTTCAACATATGGGTGTAGAATTTTGTCGTGTTCTTCATGAATATTGGCCTCCATTAGTATTAAACTCAGCATGAAATTGGTGATAAAAAGTCTGAGACAATCTGCTCTTGTCTGTATTTGTTGCCTAAGGTGTTCCTGACTACGTGCAGTTCCCTGTATTGTATTCCTGGAAGCATGCTTGCATACCGTATTGTATTCCTGGAAGCATGCTTGCGTACATTAGGTGGTACTATGCCATATTTTATCTGTCCGCTCCTAGATACAATAATAGGTTCACTAGTTTCCCGAATACCATTATCATCCTCTTCTCATTGATTTACATCTCCTTTATCTCCGACCTGATCATCTTGTTATCACATTTACATCAGCATCACATTTCGGCATCCATTTCCAAAATTTGATTCATTTTCACTATCACTCTTATGTATATCTGCTAAGACCTGCTCGAGCCTGGGGCCCTTTTCAGAGCCTATATCATGATCCATTAAGAATAAAATATAATACTATTTACTTGTTGCCGCCATTCACGAGTATGTATTTCCTACCAACTGGCTACAAAGCTGGACATATAAATGTTAGTTGAGAAGTAGCATTGCTACGCAGTTTTCTTTTCATAATAAAGTTGAAAGTGACATATTATATACCTGGGGTATTTTCTGACCCCACTGGATAAATTTCATATAGCTGTACTACGAACCACAAACCGTGATACAACCATAAATATTTTGACCAGTTATAATAAAAAAGTCTATAATAAGCATATCTGGAGGATGAGAATCCTATGTGCATCCTACAACTGTTTCTTTGTAGTTAGAAGTGACTTGGGGTCTAAACAGATCCTAAATACCAAGCAAGGATTAACAGCGTTTGCTTTGTCATATTTCCCTATCAACATATTGTTCCCTAACTATTAAGGTGTAGTGCGTTTACTATTCTTCTGACCAGAGACGCAAACGCTGCTGTTGCAGCTTAAGAGGCAGACTCTAGAAGTGAGTGTCCACGGACAGATGTACTGCCGGCGGCGCAGGTCTCGGCAGAGCCCCGCATAGCGGGAGTTACGAGCCGCCCTGTGAAATACCGCCGCAGTAACGACCGTAACGGCCGTTTGTCGCCGCCCCGTATGCAGCGGCAATTCGCAGCGATGCGTTATTACTGACCAGTGTATTAATTACTCTAGACTGGTATTTCACCCTCCACCCCGATTGTTTTGGTCGTTTACCGATGATGTGCCATCCACAGTACTGAACCGTTCTCTGATGCATGTTGTGCACAAAGACCTTCAATAACTGCGGCGGAGCTCTGTTGAGCGTAAAGCGAAGCTTACCGGGAAATTGTTCTAGTCCGTATTTTCAAGAGCAAATAACGTTTTCTTTTTCGTTTTATTCGTCCTTTTCTCGATGAAGGGTACTGTGAAATGTAGCTAAAGTGTTTACCTCACAGTGTACCAGTATTCAAGATCTTCAAAGACCATGTCTCATTTTGAAACGGCAGATAGAACTGGCTAGATGTAGAAAAAACTGGCCACGTGGGAGTAGGACTCGCGCTCTGTGGGTTCTGCATAAACTTACGTCTGTAGGCAGTCAAACCATCCCAGGAGACGAGAATCTCGGTGACTTCTGCCTGTTATCGACACTGATACGATAAAACATCGGCCCAGGAAGTCCGAGACTAGCGAATGTTTTAAGTTTGAAATGGTATAACAAATGACAAAAGAAATATTTTTTGTGTGCTGCAATTACAGATTAACAGCTTTCTGATGTTTTTCTTTTACTTTCGACGTGAAATCTTCCTCCTGAAATCTTCCTCCTTACCTAATTTCATGATTCTGTGTCAGTGAGATGTATCCTATAGGTTTTCATTAGTGTCCTTGCGAGTATCAAAATACGACGTAAAGGTTGACTTTTTACACCAACAAGGGACAATAGTCCTTAAAGCCGTTTCAATAGGACAGACACTCAATCGGATAAATAAAATTCGTTTCATACAATTAAAAATTAAGAAATTTCGGATCTGTCGCTTTAGTTGTACTGTAAAACCTTGCGTCTTGCCAAATTTCATGATTCTGTGTCAACGGGAGGTACCCTGTAAGTTCTGATGAATAAATTTGCGAGTATCAAAATGTCAATCCAATTTCCTTTACTTTACGTCTGGGGTCAGAATTTTTTTTTGTCATGACAGTACCGGTTACGGTCTGTAATGACCATCTTCAGATCTGTTTTATAAAAACATCTCCTAATTGACTGCAGCCATACTGGCACCTTCAAATGTTAAACACAAAATTAGCCACTACGACTGTAGTACATTAGGACATGTTTTTATAGAACAGATCTGAAGATGGTCATTATAGACCGAAACCGGTAGTCTGACGACAACAAAATTTGTGAGCGCAGACGTAAAGTAAAGGAAGTTTATTCTATATTCGGGTCACTGTTTTATCCGTGACGATGTAGCAGCTTGTGATCAAAATATGTGACATAAATGGTCGTATCTTGCGATTTCACTACAACCTTCAATTTTTTACATCACCGAGGGACCGTAGACCCTAGTATGTGGCATAAATTTCAATTTCATACGTCTATCCGCTCCTCAGAGAGAAAAATGGTTTATAACAATCGGATACACAGACAGACAGACAACAAAGTGATCATGTAAGGGACCCTTTTTTACCCACTGAGCAGCGGAACTGTAAAAAGTAGTATACTTCTAACAACAAATACTATTTGAGATAATTTCCTTTCTGTCCCGTCTACATTTACGTCTACATTCGTACTCATCAGATCTCCTCATGGTGGCTGCGGGATATACGCAGGAGGAAGCGATGTATTTCTTGCCTTCCCAGGAACGCACGCTCTCGGAGTTCCAACATTTAGCACACCGTGATGCAGAACGAGTCTTCGATAGCGTCTGCCACTGCAGTTGGCTGAGGACTTCCGTGATGCTTTCACTGGTACCAAGTGTACCTGTAACGAAACTTTTCTTTGGACCTGTCCCACTGTCGCACCGTTTAGAGTTTAACTGTCAGCTACTCTACCACTGGAGAAAGCGAGCCTGCTCGGGGAACCATTGCTTGCCCTAGTTCAGGACTGTTTGGTGATTCCCCCATCCCACATTTTTCTTTGAGTCATCAGTCTTCTAACTGCTTTGATGCAGCTCTCTTCTGTGCCAACATTTTCGTCTCAGAATAGCACACCGAGTGAGGTGGCGCATTGTTTAGCACTCTGTTCTCGCATTCTGGAGGACGACGGTTGAAACCCGCATACAGCCATTCTGAATTAGTTTTACGGTGATTTCCCTAAATCGCTTCCAGCAAATTCCTTAATGGTTCATTTGAAATGGCACGTCCGACTTCCTTCCCCATCCTTCCATAATCCGATGGGACCGATGACCTTGTTTGGACAATTCCTCCAAATCAACGAACCAACCAGAGTAGCACTTGCAACATAAGCCCACAATTATTTGCTGTGTTGTTGCTGTTGTGGTCTTCAGTCCAGAGACTGGTTTGATGCAGCTTTCCATGCTACTCTATCCTGTGCAAGCTTCTACATCTCCCACTACGTACTGCAACCTACATCCTTCTGAATCTGCTTAGTGTATTCATCTCTTGGTGTCCCTCTACGATTATTGCCCGCCATGCTGCCCTCCAATACTAAATTGCTAATTCCTTGATGCCTCAGAACGTGTACCACCAACCAAGCCCTTCTTCTAGTCAAGTTGTGCCACAAATTTCTCTTCTCCACAATTATATTCAGCACCTCCTCATTAGTTATGTGACCTACCCAACTAGTTTTCAGCGTTCTTCTGTAGCACCATATTTTGCTTTACATATCCCAATCTCTGTCTACCTCTACAGATTTTACGAACTACATCTCCCTACAGTACCATGGAAAGTATTTCCTGGTTCTTAACACATGTCCTGTCACCCTGCCCTTTCGTTTTGTCAGTGTCCTTTCCTCGCCAATCCTGTGGAGAACCTCCTTAATCCTTACCATATCAGCCCATGTAATTTTCAACAGTCTCGTGTAGCACAACATTTCAAATGCTTCAATTCTCTTCTGTTCAGTTTTTCCTACAGTCCATGTTCCACTACCATATAATGCTGTACTCCAAACGTACATCATCAAAATCATTTTCCAGAAATCAAGACCTTTATTTGACACTAGTACACTTTTATGGGCCAAGAATGCCCCTTTTGTCATCGCGGGTCTGCCTCCTATGTCCTAGCTCCATCCGTCACGGAGCTACTTTGCTGCCTAAGTAGAAAAATTATGTACCTCCATCTACCACATGATGGTAAGCTTCTAACTGTTCTCATTTCGGCTACTTCTGATTAGTTTAGTCTTTCTTTGATTAATCTCTACCCATATTTTGTACTCGTTAGACTGCTCATTCTATTCAATAGATACCATAATTCCTCTCCACTTTCACTGAAGATAGAAACTTCATGAACGACTCTTAATACTGATGACGTTTCACCTTCAGTTTTTTAACCTTTCTTTCAATTCCGTCATTGTTCCATTGATGTATAGATTGAGGCGAAAGACTATATCCCTGTTATACACACTTTTAATCCGTTCACCTTATTCTTGGTCTTCCACACTTATTGTTCTCTCTCAGTTCTTGTACACAGTGTATATTACCCGCCTGTTCTTACAGCTTACTTCTATTATTCTCAGGATTTAAAAAATCTTGTACCATTTTACAGCGACAAATGCTCTTTTCAAATCGATACATCTGGTGAATGTGGCTTAATTTTATTTCGGTCTTGCTTCCATTATCAACTTAACGTTAGGTAAGCCTCTCTGATGCATTTACCTTTCCCAAAGCCAAACTCATCCTCATGTAACAGAGCCCCAAGTTTTCTTTTACATTCATCTGTATACTTTTCTTTTCAGAAACTTGTACGATAATTCCCGCACATGTCAACAGTTGCAATCTTGAGGACTATGTGGATGATGTTTCTGCGAAAGTCTGGCGGTATATCACCAGCCAAATACAATCAACACTCCAAGTAAATAATCGTTTCTGTACTAATTCCCGATGGAATATTACCTATCCCCACTACCCTTTTGATTTTAAGTGTTTCAAAGTTCTTCTGAAATTTGTTCTTAGTACTGCATCCCTTATCTCGACCCTACCCACTCCTATTATTTTTCATGTCACGACATCAGATAAATCCTCCCCTCTATATAAGCCCTCAGTGTACTCTTTTCACCTATCGCCTCTGTCGTCTGCGTTTGACTGTGGAACTCCCATGATATTCATTGTGTTACGCCCTTGCTTTTAATTTCACCGAAGGTTGTTTTGACGTTACTACCTGTTGCGTCAGTCCTTTAGACAAAATTTCCTTTTTGCCGATTTCTTCCCATTTTTCATGTGGCCATTTCACTTTAGCTTCGACGCACTTTCCGTTTGTTTCATTTCTAATTGACTTGTGTTGTATCCCTGAATTTCCCGGCTCATTTTTGCACTTCCATCTTTCGTCGATCAAGAGACGTATTTATTCTGTTACCCATAGTTTCTTCGCAGTTACCTTCCTTCTAATTAAATTTTTCCCTCCAGCTTCTGTGTCTTCCCTTTTTACAGATGTCCATTGTTCTTCAATTAAATTGCATGCTGAGCTATTCATTACCGAAGCATCTATAGCCTCAGAGAACTTAAAACGTTTCTCTTCATTGCTTAGTACTTCTTTATCCCGTCTCTTTGCGCAATCCAGTATCCTATCACGGAATCTCGGTCTGACCCCGATGTAACCTAATTCAGATGCTCCAGTATCCCTCGGTTTTTTCCAGGTATACCTCCTCCTCTTGAGATACGTGAACAGAGTGTTCGCTATTACGATCTGATATTTATTGCACAACTCAATTATTCTTTCTTCTCTACTATTCCTAATAACAAGCCCAAGTTCTCCCGTAATCCTTTCTTCTACTTCTTCCTCCTTCCCGTACAATCGTACACCACTCCCCCAGGACTATTAGATTTTTGTCTCCTTTTGAATATCCTATACCTCTTCCGCTTGCGAGGTCGCCATGAATGCCTAAACTATATCGTTGTCGGTTTTCTCTCGACTTCGATGAGAAAAACCCTTCCACAGTAATTCACTCTGGTTCTAGCTTTTCATTCAAAACGAATCCTACTCTCATCATAAAATTTTCTGCTGCTATTGATATTACCCTGCACTCGTCTGACCAGAAATTTCCATTTCACTTCACTGATACCCACTGTATCTAGACTGAACCTTAGTACTTCACTTCTCAGATTTTGCAGCTTACCTACCACGTTAAAACTTCTGACATTCAGCTCCCCGATACCTAAAACATTACTCTTTCGTTAGTTATTCAGTCTTTCTCTAATGGTCACCTACCCCATGACAGTGCACTCTCAGAGATCCGAATGGAGGACTCGTAAGGATTCTTTTGCCAATGGAGTGATCATTAAGACACTTTCTCAACTACAGGCCACTTGTCATGTGGATACACGTTATGTTTCTTTAATGCAGTGGTTTCCATTGTTTTCTGCATCCTCATGTCGTTGATCAGTGCTGATTCTCGCGCCATTAGGAGCAGCTTCACATCCCAAGGATAGTAGAGTGCCTGAATCTCATTCCTCTCCTCCGCCGTCTTTGACAAGGCTGTTGGCCGAAAGAGGGTGATTTCTTATGCCGGAAGTTTTTGACTGCCATTTACGATGATTTTAACTAAAAATTTAAGCTGTTGCGAGGTTTGAACCTTGTAAGAGGACCTTTTGATTTCTAATCAAATATGCTAACCGTAGAACATGTGTACGTCGTATGTCAAGATAATTTCACAAAGGATTTGATCGAGCCAGGTCGACACATTGCAGGTATTTTGCGCCCAACAGAGCTCTCACATCTCCCAGGCAAAACTGATCTTCTAACTCTCCACACTGCTGGCAGAAAGTCACTTTACTCTTAGAGATCTTATAAGGTAATTGTTTACAGCTGCCAAATACACTCCTGGAAATGGAAAAAAGAACACATTGACACCGGTGTGTCAGACCCACCATACTTGCTCCGGACACTGCGAGAGGGCTGTACAAGCAATGATCACACGCACGGCACAGCGGACACACCAGGAACCGCGGTGTTGGCCGTCGAATGGCGCTAGCTGCGCAGCATTTGTGCACCGCCGCCGTCAGTGTCAGCCAATTTGCCGTGGCATACGGAGCTCCATCGCAGTCTTTAACACTGGTAGCATGCCGCGACAGCGTGGACGTGAACCGTATGTGCAGTTGACGGACTTTGAGCGAGGGCGTATAGTGGGCATGCGGGAGGCCGGGTGGACGTACCGCCGAATTGCTCAACACGTGGGGCGTGAGGTCTCCACAGTACATCGATGTTGTCGCCAGTGGTCGGCGGAAGGTGCACGTGCCCGTCGACCTGGGACCGGACCGCAGCGACGCACGGATGCACGCCAAGACCGTAGGATCCTACGCAGTGCCGTAGGGGACCGCACCGCCACTTCCCAGCAAATTAGGGACACTGTTGCTCCTGGGGTATCGGCGAGGACCATTCGCAACCGTCTCCATGAAGCTGGGCTACGGTCCCGCACACCGTTAGGCAGTCTTCCGCTCACGCCCCAACATCGTGCAGCCCGCCTCCAGTGGTGTCGCGACAGGCGTGAATGGAGGGACGAATGGAGACGTGTCGTCTTCGGCGATGAGAGTCGCTTCTGCCTTGGTGCCAATGATGGTCGTATGCGTGTTTGGCGCCGTGCAGGTGAGCGCCACAATCAGGACTGCATACGACCGAGGCACACAGGGCCAACACCCGGCATCATGGTGTGGGGAGCGATCTCCTACACTGGCCGTACACCACTGGTGATCGTCGAGGGGACACTGAATAGTGCACGGTACATCCAAACCGTCATCGAACCCATCGTTCTACCATTCCTAGACCGGCAAGGGAACTTGCTGTTCCAACAGGACAATGTACGTTCGCATGTATCCCGTGCCACCCAACGTGCTCTAGAAGGTGTAAGTCAACTACCCTGGCCAGCAAGATCTCCGGATCTGTCCCCCATTCAGCATGTTTGGGACTGGGTGAAGCGTCGACTCACGTGGTCTGCACGTCCAGCACGAACGCTGGTCCAACTGAGGCGCCAGGTGGAAATGGCATGGCAAGCCGTTCCACAGGACTACATCCAGCATCTCTATGATCGTCTCCATGGGAGAATAACAGCCTGCATTGCTGCGAAAGGTGGATATACACTGTACTAGTGCCGACATTGTGCATGCTCTGTTGCCTGTGTCTATGTGCCTGTGGTTCTGTCAGTGTGATCATGTGATGTATCTGACCCCAGGAATGTGTCAATAAAGTTTCCCCTTCCTGGGACAATGAATTCACAGTGTTCTTATTTCAATTTCCAGGAGTGTATTTGAAGAAGTGCACCTCTGAGCCATCAGCCGTACAAATACTAATTTGCTCTTTAAAGAACGAAGCTGTGTTTGTAGGAATGATGACTCAGAGATGTAGTCCTTCGAACTTCGCTCTTACTTGCTCAGTACGCCCCTACAACACCGACTGACGCTGCTCACATGCCCTGGTGTGAGTAGGCGACCAGCGGTATCTCAGCAACGGGGTAAAGACTTACGCAATGCAATAGTGCTGTTGAGGTGGGCGCTACAGATCCTGGTCCTAAGCTCCACTGCGTCTGACGAGGGTGTGACTACTCATGACTGGCTGTCCCGATAGTCACACATGTGTTTCAATAATTATGTTTTGGCATCTGAGGACGGAGCTTTAGGTTTCGGAACCTTTCGTGTAATACTGGCAGCTGAACTGAATTTTTTATTCTGTTGGCAGTCATTTTGTTCTTAACTGGTGTGTGACACGCTGTATCCTAATTCTTTTCGGATCTACTTGGTATATGTGGTCGTTCCTCCGATTTTCCCTTTTGAGTGGTTACGTTCGACTACCAGGTTGTGTTTTGTCGATTAACTGTACACATATTTACTATAGGAGTCGAACGTGGATAATATTTTGATATTATTACCTACTTCGCATGTTCCTGGGTTGCTTGGATTGGATGTTTGTGTACACATGCCTGTGGATTCTGTCAGAATTTTCTGTAAATTTAACTGTGAACTACTTGTCTGTTCTGTTACTTATTCTGTGCTTAGTAGGCCTGTTTTATTCGTTGATGTTTTGTGTTTTATTAGAACAGTATTTAACTCTGCTTGTGTGCTTGTGTGTGTGTGTATGTGTGTGCCACATGACACATAGATCATCCATTATATAATGGTTATTTATTGAATGCAGGAGCGAATCAAGAATGTGGCCTCACTGCATATGCTTTGGTTTGTTTTGCAATGTAAATTCCTCATACGTCGTCGGCAAAGGTACTTATTTAGGTAAGACAACCGACCATTGATTCTAGTAAATGCACATTACTTGTCATTAGCTTTTCAGCATTAAAAACATTTAGAATAACTATACTGTGATTTGTTTGTTTGCTACTTCTGCACTCAGGGTTAGGCTGAATCCTTCTGTATGTTTGATCAGCTATTGGCGTTGTTTGCTTATCGGTAATCACTGAGGTGAAGCGTTTGCAATACTTTAGTGTTCTTTCTTTCAGTTATATACGATAGTGATAAGGGGGCCTTTATGTTTATAATTAATTTCTCTTGTGCCTTAATGCAACTGGTTTCTGCTAAATCCCAGGTATGTAAATGTAAGCAACACTGCGTACAAGTGACAGTCAACGTTTTGGTCAGCCATTTGTGATGCCCTGTATGTTCTAGGTGAATTGCCGTGAAGCTCTCACGAATGATTATTCACGAGGTGTCTGTTGTTTCGGACATGACTGAAGGAACATACCCCACACATTTTGTTGTGTAGATATACCTCAGCGCTTATAAGTCTTTTTCAATGCATATGCAGATCATCGTTCGTTCCCTTCTGGGAATACAGTCAGGCTGCGAGCAACGCAGAAAATGAACGGTGTCACAACAAAAGTAACAGAACTGGGGAATCTGGGGCGGATGGAAGCAGGTCAGGTTGGCCTAGGTGTTTAAGGCTACCGTCATCGAGAAGTGGAGCATATCCCGGTCCGGCATAAATTTTTAAGCGCAGCTACTGAATAATTTCAGGGCCGAAAGTACCTACTTCAAATAAATTTTCCCTTAACTCTCATGAACTTTGCGTCTCGTATTTAATGTTTTGACCGGGCATTGGGCCATAAAGTTCACTGTGTCCAGGGGTTTGATAATCTGCCTGCTCGTGGAGGCGTGTTCAGACATGAGCTTAAGATTCATCAAAATAGTTACTAATGGATTTCCTGTATTGTAACCAAATTTCATGTACACCCTAAAGAAACTTCTGCAACTACAAAGATTGTTACATGGGCGCCGGCCGTTGTTCTATTAGCCATTACCTATCATAAACACTATTAAATTTCCTTGTAGTAAAGTTCTGTGCACCTGAGATTGTTTTGTTGTAAACTGATCTTTATGTCCCAGGCATCGGTGTATATGGTGTATTTTGTAATCCGAGTATCTCACCACTCCTAAACCAGGTAACAACCACCACTTCAAGATATATTTTACGAAGTATTGAAGGATACAGGAAGGAGCAAAACGGATATGAAAGCTGAAGTCCAGCTGAAACTTGCATTTAGAGAGATTTATATATTACGATAAATAGTACCTGTCTTACTGAGTGCGGTTCTAGGCGCTTCAGGCTAGAACCGCGTGACCGCTACGGTCGCAGGTTCGAATCCTGCCTTGGGCATGGATGTGTGTGATGTCCTTAGGTTAGTTAGGTTTAAGTAGTTCTAAGTTCTAGGGGACTGATGACCACAGATGTTAAGTCCCATAGTGCTCAGAGCCATTTGAACTATTTTTTTGTTACTGACTGCTACACAATACTGCCAAAGCAATATGAGTTCACAGAGAACAAGTTTAACATTTTTGTCAGGTCGTGGGCTGAGGAGGCTACGGTTACAGGAGTACAGTGGTGGAGGCCAGTTGGCGACTGTGCGCTAGTTAAATAATATTAGCAAGACATAGATTTATTCACGTTAAGTGTTACAACAGAACCATCTTCTGCACAACAGCTTTGAGAAATGGTGCTAACATAATAAGCAGTTTCTCTAGGCCGTTGCCTCTGTCGTGGAGTGCTCACGTTACAGAGCGATGTCCTTTAGGGCAGCGTGCGACATGTGCGGTTCGTACATTAACGTTGCCCACCTGAGCACGAAGTGCATGTTACAAGGACATTCCCTTAGAGGTTGCACCACTGAGCCTGAAGAAACTCCAGAAGCTCTGCACGGAATGTAGACAGTAGTGATGAATTGCAGTGCGTCTCTCCACCAGAGATGGGTCATGAGCAGCAGTGTCTGCTCACAGATGTTAGTCGAGCATGATGCTTTAGCACACCTCCCAGATATAGCGACAGTTTGCGGTGCGTCAAACACTATCATCTGAGCTTCCAGTAGGTCGGAGGTAGAAGTCCTGAAGACTTCCCCTCAGTGAATGGGACGTTGCCAGCTTACGCCTCCAGGTTTTAAACCAGGCAAGCAGCAATCCGAAAGGTAGAAGTCATCATGCAAATGATTTGCAGCATGTCACAGGGTGAGCATCAAGCTCACTGCAACTGAATAGCATAATGACTAGGATGTCAGAGTATTTATTATTGTCTGTCTGAGGAAATAACATTAGTTTGAGCTAAGGATGTTCGTGTTGGTCCTCGTTCTCTGGACTCATCAGCATTCTTTGCCATACCTCGGTGTTACAATAGTGACTTTCAGGGCGACAGCGTGATCCTTTCCCTCCATGACAGCGGGATGATAGGCGTTCTTATTGAACATCCACTCATTCTTTCAGCATCAAGCTGTGTTGTCAAAATAAAGTTGTGATCCCTCTTCTGTGAAGACGTGTTGTTGAACTAGGGAGTCAGACATATTGTTCATGATAGGTGAAGCAAGAGGTTTACTAGCAATAGCAATAGCAGTAGCCTTATTATTTTCAGTATCAGCTTTCTGCTGTTTGTCATTTTGACTTCTACATGGTGTGATGGATTTGTATGACTTGTCTTTGTGCTGGCTGGAGATAATTTTAAGATGATATTGCATTTGCCTATCATATGTTTCTGCAGCATAATGTACTCCCCCTCATTGAAAACGCTTGTCTTCAATTTTTCCTTTCTCTGCCTCTGTAACAATCTCATGGCATACATATTACACACCGTATGATTTGCAGTAATTCGAATCTTTGGAAATTTTGTTCATAAAGCCTTTGTTTTGTTCCTTAATTCTATATTGTCCATTTTGAACCTCCATCCTCTATTAGAAATCGTCAATCTTAATGTTATGCTTCTTTGTTTATTATTAATACCATTTATTTCCATTATTTGGTAAAGGAGGATTCCAATCAGTTCGTTTCATAATGCGATTTTTTGGTATGTCATGTGGAACTTTGTCTTTGAGAATAAAATTTTCGTTTTCTCAAAACACCCATCAATAAAATTATGGTTACTGAAAAACTACTTTCAGTACTACCACGTAACATGTACTGGGTTTTAGATCCGGTTACCTCTCTCATTCTACAGTTACTTACAGATCGCAATCCCATGCTTCCTTGTACCATTTCTTTTTAAAACCAACTTCATTTTGCGCTTCAGCACTTCGTATGTTTTGTCTTTTAGTGATACCGTACACAGTTTAGATGATTCTGGCTTTATTGATAATAAACCCTTGCACGATAACCCTTGCACACCTGAAACAGTTTCCTTCTAATGAAAATGTACCTCCACGTTTCTTATGCGCACTGTTCAAGATTGGAACAGCAGAGAATTATTGTGGAAGTGGTTAGATGACACCTCTGACGGTCACTTAAGTGTGATTCGCGAAATAGCCACATAGATGCAGATGTAGATGCTCTTGCTATTCTACGAGCTGACTAGGCTCCTGTGTGCTACGCTGCAACTTTTAGTCAACTTGTTCCCTTTATTCATAATATTTAGTAAATTGATTTCCTTGTTTATAATTATGCTCATATATTGTGGTTTGTATATTGTTATTTTGTTGGATCCGATGGCTGAAAATCTGAAACCTCTTATCAGTTCTAGGAAAGCAACATATGACCAAGACATTGAATTTTATGATTAAATCCGATGAAAAGATAACCAGTTTTCTCCACAGGTCCAAACGGCCTCATTTCTCTGACCGATGCAAAGGTTGTGTCTATGTAGTACTTCTGCCACTTTCTGTGTGCGTTCTGTAAGGGAAATGTTGTATCACGCAGCTACACGCATGTTGACGGTGATGCTTCTCTTGTCACCTTAGTATTTTTAGCTTTTAAACGTCCCTGACCGTTTTGGCTTTAAATTTTTACAGCCGTTTGTCACTTGACGCCAAGGTTGTGATACTATGACACGTACTGAAGTTACGGCACGTGCAACGGCATTGAAATTTTCTTATTTGTATCTGCCGATTAGTTCAGAAAACTACTATAAATTGTGAAACTTCACCTTGATTATAAGTTAAGAGCAATATTACTCATGCCGAGTCCTCCTCTGAGTAACATGTAATTACGTTTCATTCGTTGCAAAACACTTTTCTTTGTAACTCAGCACTGACTTCCCCTGGAGAGAACTCACTGTCCCACAATTCTGTCCTCCTCTTCTTGGCCAGTTACAAATAAACTACTATTAAAATATTACAAACTACATTAAAAGTAGCAAATTCCTTTTGGCCTCAGTATGTGTCCTATCAATCGAACCATTCTTTTGCTCATATCGAATCATGTATTTCTTTTTTTCCTAATTTAGTTCTGAACCTCTTCATTGGTTATCATATCTGACCATCTATTCCTCTTACATTCCTGCGAGTCAGTACATATGCAAAATATCTATTGTCTTCTAGTCTGACCTGTTTGTGGTCAACGTTTCATTGGTGTACAAGATTAGACTTCGGACAAATACCACAGGAAAGATTTTCTGTAATTAAATTTATATTTGGTCTTAAGAAACTAGATTTCTACGGAACTGCTACTGCCCTTCTGTGTTAAAAATCTTGTTCATTTTTGGTATCGTCAGTTATGTTACTGCCTTATCAGCAAATCTCATTCACGGTTTCTTGTCTCTCATTGCGTAACATAACTCCTTAACACTGTCGTGATTTGACGAGTTCATTCCATTACCGTTCTTTCACTTCAGGTGATATTAAACTTGTAAGCCCTTCTCAAGATAGTATACATTCCGCTCAGTGGATCTTTTAAGTGCCCACTCTTCTCAATCAGCCAATATAATAATCGATTTTTAAGATATTTCTTAAAGTAATGAAACAAACCTTATCTGAAATCAAATAAACATTTTTTAATCTATAGGATACTGCTCAAGTGGCAATTGCACAGATTTGATTTAAAATTTGACAACGTAATAAAGTGTTTGACTTTTGAAACAGAGTCGTAGGTTTGTCGTGTGTTTTTGGTTTCTTTGTTGCAGTAACTAATAAATAAATTAAAACAAACAAATAGCCGACAACTCATTGCAACATGCCCGTGCAGTAATTCAGCCTTATTTCAGAATGGTATCTTTGTAAGTGTGCCTGCAATCCATTTCGTCAGCTTGAGATACAGTGTATTTGAAGCCGATGGAATGGACTGCAAACACACTAATAAAAATATCTCTCTGAAATATGGTTGAATTACTTCATAGGCCTACCTGCAAGAAATAAAACAAAGTAATTTTTTTCATTTTATATAATAGTTGTTGCAAAAAGGAAAAAAGGACCAAAAACAGACGACAACACATCATCTTTGCTTCGGACGTCCGTCATTTTATTATTGTATCAAATATCAAATATGTATGATTTTGCTCCGTGTTTATTGTCCTAGAGATTAAGAAATTTGTTCTTTTTTTTTATTTAGATAATATTTGCAGACTGCAGGGCTTCCGCCTTTGTCACACCTCGTTTTGGACAAAGGATGTTTAACTCCTCGTATGGGGGCTTAATGATGACTGAATTTGTTGAAGAAATCAGAAAATGTTGTCCAAGGAACTTACGATAACTCTTTTATCAGTTTTTCCAAAAGAAAAAAATCTTGTAAATCGCTTTCATTATAGGCTCACTGAGGAGAACTGATCCTTAACGATCGGACAGAATTTCAATTTATTGAGCAAACTCTGAATTTTCTGTCTGAGCTTTAATTATCTTCAAAACTTTTCCTGGGTTTTCTACATCACGGTTACGATATGAGTATATGCTATGTTGAGTAAATGCAGAAAGAGGTATCAAACCCATCGTTGGTACAATATTTTGACAAAATACTAATTAGAAAACAATTTGTTTTCCAAATTATTACCAGAAATTAATTATCAGTAAAAAGATAATAACTGTTCACACATATCATGTTATAGTTAAAGGTAAGTCATAATTAGAAACGTGTTTCTATCAAATAAATTACGAATATTATTATCAATAACATATTTTCTGTTATACTTCTCAAAGTTTCTAGGAAGTTTTGGTACATTTGGATAATTTTATCTTGTAACAAGTGTTGACTTTAGCTTCTTGTGCGCCTGTTATGTTTATTTAAGGATAAAAATGGAAATCGGGGAAAAGGAAGACTATACTACTTTCGAACGAAATATTTTGAGGCGTGTTCTGATTTGCAGCTTCAAGACGTCTGAACGTCTGATAGCAGTTTTTTGAACGAGAAGAAAGTTTGTATTCTCTCATAATTTTATTTATCTACTTATTTGGTTGAAACAACGTAGGAGCATGGGAACAGCAAAATTTTAACTTACAGAAAAGTAACTATACCTAACAACAACCTTAATGAACACATATAAAGTGTTGCTCTATTTCAGTAAACTAGAATATATTGCGTAATCATGATACTTGATTTACTGAATCCATGTGTTCCGCCTGTCACTTCAACGTCAACGAACCGTCCTTTTACAGTACTCTGTTAATATTTTTGAGTATTTATAATTATTTGTATTAAGTGTTTTCACGTCCTTATATCACTATGTCCATAAGTAAAACTCATATGCTTCCTTCTTTTCGACCTAGTGATGATTTACGATCGAAACCAGCGGAAAATAGGGAAAAGAGTATGTACGTATCGTTTTTTGGTTGTTTTAAGATTTGTTTCCTGAATTATTCAAGAGATATGGATCCTTAATTGAGAAAGTACTATTTTAATTATAATTAGACTTTCATTATATGTTAATAAGTATTCCAGCATGACAAGAATTTATTCTGAGTTAAAGATGTTTACAGTCAGTAATTCTGACTTCCCTTAGAGGGTAAATTCCTTAACTGCTCATGTGCCGGGTTCGCAGAGAGGATAACAGAAAGTGACGTCGTCGCTACAGAGCACCTGACGCAGCCGGCAAATGCGGGTTACTGCGTCTTGGACGGCAGAGCGGCCGCCCGGCGTGCGTGGTGGACCATAATGGCTAAATTAACTGCCCGAGGATGGCGAAGCTGCCGCGGGATTAATGCGGGGTAATTTAAACTGGCATTATCTCAATTACCGATATTAAGCGGCGCCGTTACCCGCAACATCTTAGGGCTGCCAGTTAGTGCCGCGTCTCGGTACTCACTCAGTCTGTCCGCTAGTGCAGAACACGCCGTGGCTGCTAATTTCTGCAGCCGTTAGGGGCTTTTGCGGCACTCATCGCGTAACAAAATGGCACCGCGCTTGTTACGTGGCTTGAAAGGCAATAGGCTTCTTCCTACTTCCCAGAATGATTTCTTCAATGCAGTTACATGTTTAGATGAATAAGTTCTTGAAATAGTGCATACTACTGTATTATATCCAACACATTATTAAAATGTATTTATGTATATAATGTGTATGTGCGCATGTGTGTGTGTGTGTGTGTGTGTGTGTGTGTGTGTGTGTATGTGTGTGTGTGTGTGTGTGTGTTCCGCTTCTCCTCCTAAACCACTTGACCGATTTGAACGAAACGCGGTACACGTATCCCTTACTGCCACGCTACAATCGCTGCAGGGGTAAGAGACGCCTATCTATCATAGTTCAGGAGATATGACGTCATAAGCAATGAGATGCCTTACAAACCGACACATCATGCTTGACCTTTACATTTATTACTTCTATGCTGCTGACTCTATTCGCAAAAATTTCGGAGGCAGTGTCCACATATACCTTTAAATACAGCTACAAAATTTTATAATGGACGACACACAGATCAGCAGATATGACGTCGAACACCGAGATGCGTGAAGAACTGCCGATTTTTGGATGACGTCTAGATTTATTACTTATTTGCTACTAATTCTATTTGCAAAACATTTTGCAAACAATATCCACATTCGTCGCTGAAAGTGTCTACCAAATTATATCTTTGTATTGAACGTAGAGCAGGTAATATGCGTCAGAAACATTTTGATATGTGAAAAATTGCCGTATCATGTATGACGTTAAAATTTGTTACACTTTTGCTACTAACTCTGTTCGCAGCATATTTCGCAGAAAATGCCCACATAAGCTGCCGAATGTATTTACACAAATATATTGTTGTACGACACATAGTTCAAGATTGTCCGTCCCCGGTAGCTGAGTGGTCAGCGCGACGGACTCTCAATCGTAAGGGCCCGGGTTCGATTCTCGGCTTGGTCGGAGATTTTCTCCACTCAGGGACTTGGTGTTGTGTTGTTCCAATAATCACCATTTCATCACCATCGACGCGCAAGTCGCCGAAGTGGCGTCAAATCGAAATACTTGCACCAGGCGAGCGGTCTACCCGACGGAAGGCACTCGTCACACGACATTATTATTACTTCAAGACTACGTTATCATGCACACTAAGATGAGTGAAAAAATTCCACATCATGCATGACGTTTTAATATATATCTTCTTTAGTACTATGACGCTCCCAAAATCGAGTGAACTTCAGGAGATCCCTGAAACCTGGAAGAGCTTTTGACAGCTTTCAAAGTCGAAGCGCAAACGGGTGTAAACAAAAACAGTAGCCGTGTATGGAGATATGAAGAGACGTTTACAAAACCACGTTGTATACACATTTTTACATTTTGATTACTTCGTTGCACAACTGTTTCAAAGGTGTTTTCACCAATACATAGAAATAAAACTTTTCTATGTTGAACTACAAACACAAATTATTTTTTGTTTCCGTTTATAATAGAAACTTGGCAAAATGGTTATCTGAGCACAGCTGGCTACTAATGTAGATTTCCCAGTTAAAGTTTCATAGTAGTGTAATCAGGGGTAACGGCAACTCCACCTAGAAACTTTCAGAAATGGCAGCATGGGGCAAAGTAAGAAATAGCGGCTTGAAACCATAGATGCTAAAATGCAAACCTTAAGACCTATGAGGATTTGTGCACCTTCGCTGCTGTGAAACGTATGTTTTATCGAACAAGTCGTCATTGCACTTAAGGTATGCCTGTGCCTATGCCCATTCCCATGTTTACTGGAGATGTGGAAGGTAAAGACTTTTCAGTAGACGAGATGTGTCTCACTGTAGCGAAGATGAACAAGTGGTCGCAGCTCTTAATGGTTCAAATGGCTCTGAGCACTATGGGACTTAACAGCTGTGGTCATCAGTCCCCTAGAACTTAGAACTACTTAAACCTAACTAACCTAAGGACATCACACACATCCATGCCCGAGGCAGGATTCGAACCTGCGACCGTAGCAGTCGCACGGTTCTGGACTGCGCGCCTAGAACCGCGAGACCACCGCGGCCGGCGCAGCTCTTAACGCTTATGATGTAGATCCAAAGTTAAGTAGACAGTTTTGTCTAGCTATGCTCCGTGCTTTCACCTCTTGAAAGCTATGGGTGGACTTCTTGTTCACTCTGTGTAGGGAGATTTCTTTCGGTCCTTTTTAATGCAATATTTTCAGTCTGTCTTGCATTTAGGTGAAGTACAAAAGATTTCAATCAAAACTAATTATTAGTTATTGTATTGAATCCATCACTCCGCAAAGAAATGTGTTATGCTTTGAAACTTCTTGGGAGACAAAAATTGTGTTCCGCAGCACAGACTGAAGCCAAGTAGTACTTTAAGAAGTGGAAGAAGAGACGCTGTGTCAGTGGATCGTAGATCGCTTGTGAATAGTTCGGTGGGCCCTCCATACAACGTCCCTTCTTACAAGAGAGGAATCTTTAACGTTTTATAATCACCTGGGAAACCAATCTGCGAACGTGGAACCAGAAGATGGCATTACCTGTTCTCTGCATATTCAGCTTTCAGTCTGACCTATTTTTCTCAAAGACTGGCAACTTGGAAGAGAACTTGGTTACAGAAATTTGCATTTAGCGTAATCAAGTATTCAAAATGACAGCCACAAACGCATTACTTATTTTGCCGCCAACCAGTTTCAACCCGCGATGGGATCATCTTCAGGGCAATTTACACCATTTGGTCGCTCGCTGGAGTCGTCACCTTGCCTGTGCATGGTTGGTTACCAACATTTATAAATTGAAATAAATAATGCTATTGTGACTGTCATTTTGAATAATTGATTATAAGTAAATTAATCGGTGTTTACCTCCATACAAAGATGTCTAAAAATTTTGCATTTACTGTGTTGCGTATGTTGCACCTACTTCAGATATTACCCTGTCGCCATTCTGGAAAAGACGACCAAGCAATAATTTCTTCTTGTGAGTAAAGAGGAGGAAATGACGGATCACTATATCAGAAGAGCAAGATACGTTGAAGCAAAATTTGATTGCCAAGAAAAGCTGCATGTGCGAATGTGTCCGTATATGAGTTGCGGCTTTTTTCTGCAGGAGAAGCGCCCTTAGACCACTTCAGGAACTATGTCGTCTTGACATACTTCAGAAACTTCTTCAGGAAGTTGAAAAATTAGCATCTGATATCCTAGATCAGTGTCGACATGAAACATACGCATCGCCTGATGTATTCGATGTATTCAGTCTGATTTTACTTACGACATCTTTAAAACCATGCTGGACTAGCAAGTGCAATGTTCGTAGTACACACATCATTGCAAAGATGTTACTCACTGTATGTTTCTACTTCGCTCTAGATGTGTTACTTCTCTTCCAATGTTGTCTGCTAACATTTAACTTCTTTGGTGATAATACTCAGTAAATGCCTGAAGATGGCCTTGTAAGCCGAAAACCGGTTAGCAATAAAAATAATATTGTAGAACAAAAGCAAACTGGTGCTTTTCATTTATTAAATAAAAAAAGTTAGCATCACCCCTGGTCCAAGAACTGCTGAAGACAGACGTTGACTGTGGAAAATGTATCTGAGACAAAGTCCCTTTGAAAGTTCAGAGATGTCGCTAAACCCGCCGAAATATGTAAACAACCATGTATGAGCGGCGACAGTTAGACGGAGTGGGTCTGAGAGCCGCTCAGTTCCAGTCATTGCACCAGGAAGAAGGAACACGGCTCGTGTTGTATGTAGTTCAACCACGCCTAGACGGTCCGTATCGCGGTTCTATCGCGTCCGCACTGTTACTTTGTGCCAGGAAGAGCTCTCAACAAGGGAAGTTTCCAGGCGTCTCGGAATGAACCAAAGCGATGTTGTTCTGACATGGAGGAGATACAGAGAGACAGGAATTGTCGATGACATGCCTCACTAAGACCACCCAAGAGCTACTACTGCAGTGGGTGACCGCTACCTATGGATTATGGCTCGGAGGAACCCTGACAGCAACGCCACCATGTTCAGTAATGCTTTTCGTGCAGCCACAAGACGTCGTGTTATGACTAAAGCCATGCGCAATAAGCTGCATGATGCGCAAGTTCACTCCCGACGTCCATGGGGAGGTTTATCTTTGCAACCACGACATCTTTGCGACTACGACACCATGCAGCGCGGTAAAGATGGGCCCAATAACATGCCTAATGGAGCGCTCAGGATTGGCATCAAGTTCTCTTCACCACTGAGTGTCTCATATGCGTTTAACCAGACAATTGTAAGAGACGTGTTTGGAGGTAACCCGGTCAGGCTGAACGCCTTCAAAAATGGTTCAAATGGCTCTGAGCACTATGGGACTCAACTGCTGAGGTCATTAGTCCCCTAGAACTTAGAACTAGTTAAACCTAACTAACCTAAGGACATCACAAACATCCATGCCCGAGGCAGGATTCGAACCTGCGACCATAGCGGTCTTGCGGTTCCAGACTGCAGCGCCTTTAACCGCACGGCCACTTCGGCCGGCCTGAACGCCTTAGGTATACAGTTCGGCGAGTGCAACAAGGTGGAGGTACCCTGCTGTTTCGGTGTGGCATTATATGGGGCAGACGTACGCCGCTGGTGATCATGGAAACCGGCGTAACGGCTGTACGATACGTGAATACCATCCTCCGACCGATAGTGCAACCATATCGGCAGCATATTGGTGAGGCGTTCGTCTTAATGGACGACAATTCGCACCCCCATCGTGCACATCTTGTCAATGACTTCAGGATAGCGACATCGCTCGACGTGAGTGGCCAGCATGTTCTCGAGACATGAACCGTATCGAACATGCCTGGGATAGATTAAAAAGGGCTGTTTATGGACGAAGTGACCCAACCACTCTGAGGGATCTACGCCAAATCGTCGTTGTAGTATGGGACAGACTGGACCAACAGTGCCTCGATGAACTTGTGGATAGTATGGCACGGCGAATACATGTATGCATCAATGCAAGAGGACGTGCGTATTAGAGGTACCGGTGTGAACAGCAGTCTGGACCACCACCTTTGAAAGTCCCTCTGTGTGGTGGTACAACATAAAATATGTGGTTTTCATGAGCAATAAAAAGGGTGGAAATGATATTTATGTTGACCGCTATTCCAATTTTCTGTACCGGTTCCGGAGCTCTCAGATCCGTGGTTGTTGCAAAACTTTTTTCTGATGTGTGCACATCAGTTAAACAACTGGTCACAATATCTGCGTAAAAGCTGAATAATCAGAATGTTTTTCCACTGTATAGCAATGGAACACGGCTATAATGAGACAGATAAATAAGAAACACAGATGAACTGGCTCTATTTATTTTTAGAGAGTCGCCTAACCAGGATCATTTCTCAAGATCAGTTCGGTTCTCAGATCAAATGAAGCCTGAGTTTAATAAGTCATTTATTTATTTTGAAACATAACATATTAAAATTGCAAAAATAAGTTTCCAACGAAATGAACATAGAGTCTCGTAATATTGACCGACTAATTGCTCGAACATAATGAGCACAATGTCGCCTAAAATATTAAAAAAAACAAAGATGTCTAGAGCCTTCAGTTAAAGAATAATGTTCCGTTAACACTGTGGGAAGGTACCTCACTTTTGTGGAAGACTGCTTCGGAAACGCTCACGCCTTACTGAAACTGTAATGTAAAGTAAACGAGTCGCTGACCCACGAAACAATACAATTAATCAGGAAACGCAATTTTCTTATCAAAACCCACTAGTTGTGAGATGCTCAGAAACTGGAAGTGCTAATGAAAAATGCGATTCTTACCCAAAACTGTGCAAACGTGCACCAGACTGCCCCTATCGAACCAGATAAAGATCCCCCTAATCGGCGTCAGCAAACATGTGCCCTCCTCGTTGTCAGGACGAGATGTTTCTCTCCCTCCACGGAAGGACCACAAGTGTTCGAAATTACGTAAGGTCCTGAAAATCTAAACCCCAACTTCGTGAAAACTTCACAAGGAATGAATAACTCAGTGCTACTACCAACGTGACAAACAACAATGTTGCTTTATTTGCCTGGCTATAAGGAAACACTGCAACATTTTCGATTCTTGGCTTTCAGGAGAGGTTCATGTCTCCCGATTGCCCTGTTCCATTCCTTGGTCCATCCCGTTATGCCGACGCTTAGTGGAGAGTAAGACGTACTTAACTGGATAACAAAATATGGAGTGTGCGGCTACGAATTTCCTCAGTGGCTGAGCAGAGACACGGTGGCCCATTCTTAGATCTACGTAGAGCAAGGTGAACTTATTTATGTTCGATGTTACTTTAGGAACATGGCATTTCCCAGAGGCATTCAGCATTCCATGCCGTTGGGTCTTTGCTTTATTCGGCCTTGGTAAATCCACATACACCATCTGTCCAAAAGTATTTCGAGACTGACGTTTCTCCTGGTTTGTAAGGAACTTCAGCACAGTACCTACGACAGCACCTTAACTGGACAAATGTAAATTAGGGATGTATTTTCTACACTCTGTTTTCAGCGGACAGTGTTTTGTAGTGAACGCATGGCTGTAGTGTATCGACACTGGGTGTCAAAAATAGCGCTGGAGAAACATCCGTAAATAAAACGTTCAAGATGTTCCCTAGAAGTTTTGAAGAAGAGAAAAGTCTATGCGAAGTTTATCCCACACATCTTAACTCGTGTAATTTTTGTTCCTCACATATTAACTCCCTAAGAAAAAGAACGAAACAAGGATTCCTCCTGTGACTTCATTGAAATGCAACAAGCAGGTACCTCTTTCTAAAGAAAACCAGCACAGCTGAAGAGACTAGATGTTATCAAAACGAAACAAAGTAACAAGATAAACTAATATACATGACGTGTCAGGAATTTGATGACATAATCGACATCCGAGCCAATGTGATGTGAGGTTCGACAGCATGCCAAAGAATGACTTTTATGGCAGTTTCATGGTTGTATCAACTTTCAGTGCATTGTACGCAAATGGTGGGAAACTACGTAGCATATTTAAAGCACTGAAACCACCGACTTAGCTTTTATTTGTATTTTATTTACACAGTGTTGAAACTTTTGACTATGTCTATTGATTGACGTGTTCCTTTATCATTATCCTTTATTCAGTCATAATTAGGCACTCATCATTCGTTCATGCCGATTAGGGCGCTAAATAAGTCGTCCGGATTGGCCTGATGCTGCTTTGACATTTATCTGTTTCCTGGGTTCGGTGGACCTTGTGAATGGATTGAGCAGTCGAGGAAACTCATTGAAGACTGTCCTTCACATGTTCAAAATGTGTCTTCAGTAGCGAGGACCTCAGCTTCTCTTGTACTTCTGAGTTCGTCGCAACGGTCTGCATAAGAAACGGCCCTTCCTGAATCCAAAGGGTGCACTGCACACGAACAGGGACTTCAACGGAGCTCCGAAGGCTGAGTGCGCGACCCATCCGCTAACATAATTATATACACCCTCGTCTTTTATATGTGGCAATAAATGAAGATTCTGTAAACCCTAAAATCAGATCTATAGCCCAAACAATTTTGCGATACTGAGCCTAGATTACGGGTTTTGGTAATAGAAATGCTCATCTTTCCGCCATTAACAATTTTCTTTCATTTACTTCTAGTAGGGAAAGTTAGGGGAAACGATTTAGATTTTAGAAAGCGGTTTTTCTTGCATTATAATGTTTCTGCGTAAAGATTTGGATTATTAGCTGCTACATTATTCTGTTGCCATTACTGGGTGAGATGACAGTCGGTCCATCTTTGATACGATTTTGTAATTTTGTGAAGTTCTGCAGTGTCCCTTCTTTGCCTGTTCCTTCATACTTCATCAGTCTTGGGGGGATGATTACAACTGAAGCCTAACTGATCGTTTTTCATCATCAATTTCGTTATGGTGGGTATTCGACGACCCACATTACTTTAACCACCTCTCCTAAAAATGAATGATCAATATATTTCATGAATGTGGGTGTAATTGCAAGCGCATCCCCGTTGTTAAATTCGGATGGACTTTCTTGACTCAGGGCCTGGGAACGACTGTTGTGTTTAATTTTTCGAAGTTGGCTTTGGGCGCCGGTTTCAGTGGATGTTGTTGTGCCTTGTTTTTCTTACCGCAAGGGATCGCTATTGGTTGTTTCAAAACCACGCACAGGGCAAGCACTTGTTAAAATATTAGACGTTGAGCGGATGGAGCATTCTCGGCAAAGTAATAAGGCATGGCGTCTCTTATCTTCTGATTGGACGAGGTTCCTTGTACCAATGAAAAAATCGTCTAGTCGATTGGGCAGTTCTACATCTACATACACACCTCACCGTACGGTTCGTGGTGGAGAGTACCCTGTATCACTAACAGTCATTTCCTTTCCTGTTCCAGCCGCATGTTACCTGTCATATTACTGTTCCAGTCGCAGATAGAGCGAGCGAAAAACGACTGGCTATGTGCCTCTGTATGAGCCCTAATTTCTAACAGATTTTCGTTGTCCTTACGCGAAACGTATGTTCGGGTCAGTAGAATCGTTCAACAGTAGGCTTCAAAAGCCAGTTCTCTAAATTTTCCCAACACTTTTCTTCGAAAATAACATCTCCTTCCCTCCAGGAATTCACATTTACTTGTTGTTCGAAACTGCTGATAACGAATCTAGCAGCCCGCCTCTGAATTTCTTCAGTGCCCCCCTTTAAACCGACCTCGTGCATATCCCGAGCATTGTAACGTACCCGTTTTATATTATACAGGTTGGGTGATACAAAATAATTCTGTTACGTGGCCTGGTACATTTGTTGTTGTTGTTGTGGTCTTCAGTCCTGTGACTGGATTGATGCAGCTCTCCATACTACTCTATCCTGTTCAAGCTTCTTCATCTCCCAGTGCTTACTTATTGCAGCCTACATCCTCTTGAATCTGCGTAGTGCATTCATCTCTTGGTCTCCCTCTACGATTTTTACTCTCCATGCTGCCCTCCAATGCTAAACTGGCGATCCCTTGATGCCTCAGAACATGTCCTACCAACCGATCCCTACTTCTAGTCAAGTTGTGCCACAAACTCCTCCCCAATTCTATTCGATACCTCCTCATTAGTTATGTGATCTACCCATCTAATCTTCAGCATTCTTCCGTAGCACCACATTTCGAAGGCTTCTATACTCTTCTTATCCAAACAATTTATCGTCCATGTTTCACTTCCATACATGGCTACACTCATACAAATACTTTCCGAAACGACTTCCTGACACTTAAAGCTATAACCGACAATAACAAATTTCTCTTCTTCAGAAACGCTTTCCTTGCCATTGTAAGTCTACATTTTATAGCCTCTCTAGTTCGACCATCAACAGTTATTTTGCTCCCCAAATAGCAAAACTCCTTTACTAATTTCAGTGTCTCATTTCCTAATCTAATTCCCTCAGCATCACCTGACTTAATTCGACTACAGTCCATTATCCTCGTTTTGCTTTTGTTGACTTTCATCTTATATCCTCCTTTCAAGACACTGTCTATTCCGTTCAATTGCTCTTCCAAGTCCTTTGCTGTCTCTGGCAGAATTACAATGTCATCGGCGAACCTCAAAGTTTTTATTTCTTCTCCATAGATTTTAATACCTACTCCCAATTTTTCTTTTGTTTCCTTTACTGCTTGCTCAATATACAGATTGAATAACATCGGGGAGAGGCTACAACCCTGTCCAACTGCTTTCCCAACCACTGCTTTCCTTTCGTGCCCATCGACTCTTATAACTGCCATCTGGTTTCTGTACAACTTGTAAATAGCCTTTCGGTCCCTGTATTTTACCCCTGACACCTTTAGAATTTGAAACAGAGTGTTCCAGTCAACGTTGTCAAAAGCTTTCTCTAAGTCTACAAATGCTAGAAACGTAGGTTTGCCTTTCCTTAATCTTTCTTCTAAGATAAGTCGTAGGATCAGTATTGCCTCACATGTTCCAACATTTCTACAGAATCCAAACCGATCTTCCCCGAGGTCGGCTTCTACCAGTTTTTCCATTCGTCTGTAAAGACGTGGTACATTATTGTATTTAAATTGGAATGTTATGTCAGAGGATATCTCGGGTCACCACCTTTATAGCCCAGCCACTTAATTATCATGAACATTTGCTAAAAAACAAAGTAAAATAAATAAAAAAATCTTGAATTCTATAGGTGATTCAGCTTGGGAACTGCTTTTAAGTATGTTAATAATCTTACACATGCGAGCTTAGCTGGCCTAGAAGAGTGTTCGATGGAAAATTAGCGGGTGAGTTATTGAGAGTCAGGAATGCCTTTTACCATACATTTCAGGATCAAATCTTTAAAAGGGACGTATATGAACAAACATATATTTTTACGGAAAATCCGTAACCGACCACGCAATGTTCGTACTGAATATTGCTTGCAAAATGGACTGAAATGCATATATGAACAACGCTATAGTTTGAAGTGAGGAGTGCCGTGGGAAAGATGGATTACACACGTTCACATTCAGACAAACCATTCATCACAGAGAAAGAAGTCGTTCAATAATTTTATAAAGGAAACAAGATATAAATTTGGATAGAGAGAGACTAGCCTCGATAGTCGAATACATGAACAGAAAATTATTCCCAAATTTATATAAAATTATGCGAGATTGCAGTTAAGAACAATGAAGAGGAACTGCATTCTGTGAACAATTCTTCCAAAATACATGACCCACCGAAAGTCACTAGTAAGCATGTGGCTACCCACTACAAAAAACGTCGATAAGATGTAAAGGAATTCACTACAAGAAAGACCACGAAATCAAAAAGAGAATCACGAGAATTTAGTTAAGCAAGGAGACTGGTTAATTTCTAGCATAGAATACTAAAGCAGAATCTCATGAACAAAACACGTGGTAACGGCTACAAACCAAGTATTTAAGCAAGGAGACTGGTTCATTTGCTAGACTAGAATACTAAAGCACAATCTCGTGGACGTGGTAACGTATACCAGTCATGCACAAAGTTCTTGCGCAAAAAGGAAAAGTCTGCACAAAAAACAGTGGAATTTTTTCAAATATGGCAACCGAACGTTAAAACCGTACGTTCTGCATTTAATTAGTTACACGATTCATTCAGGAAACATTCACATGGTCTCATGCCCCACAGTACGAAAATTATAGAGCACAAAGAAAACACTGCTATAAATTCGCAAATCGTGAAATTAATTTGAGTACCTGCCTACGCAAGGTACTTCTAGTTATTTTATAATAGCTGAAACCTGATAATAAATAAATTAAATACTCAGTTAAACTGAAGCTTAGACGTTCACAAAATGAAAACACTAAGGACTAAGGCAAGATGTAACGGTTTCTAGCGCAGTCAAGCTGCTCATCACTCACCCACAGTCCCTACCACAAACCAGAAGCCGGTATACAGACAATATGCACACTCCACAAGAGCCAACTTAATGTGACGGATTATCATACACCGGTGTCTGCGTGAGCCCAATGAGTGGGCTAGGCTGTCCCTGTATTCAGAGAAACTTACCCCAAGTCCAAAGACAAACACAGACATTCCAGTAGGAGATAAACACGCTTTCTAGCAGACAAACAAAGGGATAAAAAAGGAAAAAAAAACATAGGGCTACATCACAACTACATGATGACTGCTTTCCAGTATCAAATTACACTCACAATAACTACGTAGATAATGAGGAAAATAATTCAGACGGAAAATACAGCATACATGTGGTAATTCAGAAATGAAATACCATTATTACAGTCAGACATATCACCCAGCTGGTTATCTTTCTCTCAGTTCGAATCTGTAGGAGCACAAACACATAAACGTTGCTGCTAAGAAATGAAAAAAAAAAAAAAGAAACGGGTATCAATGCTGATAGTCAATGAAGTGACGTACATAGGGACGCTTCAACACTGAAGCAATACTCGAGTGTATCTCGCACTATCATCCTACATGCGGTAGGAGAGACACACATCCCTAAAATTTTCCCAATAAACCAAAATCGACCATTCACCTTCCCTACCACAATTCCCACATGCTCGTTCCACTCTAAAGCTCTCTGCAACGTGTCCCCCCGATATTTAAACGACGTGATGTGAGTATTTGAAGGAGGCCACTACTACTGACCGAAGATTTCGGGTTTGCCTTTACTACTCATACGCATTAACTTACATTTTTCTATACTGAGACATAGCTGCCATTGATAATATTCTTCTCGGGTATGCAGCCGGATCATGACACAATATTATCAATGATTACGCCGGGAAATCCTTCGTAGTCATAGCTGCCATTCATCACACCAACTTGAAATTCTTTCTAAGTCGGCTTGTATCTTCCTGCAGTCGCTCATCTTTGACCCCTTTCCATACACCCCAGCATCATCAGGAGACTATGGCCAAATACCGATCGCTGTGTTCGCCAGACCATTTCTGTATATAGAAACTAAAAGCAGTCCTATCACACTTCCTTGGACACTCCTGACAATATCCTTGCCTCTGATCGACGCTTGTCTTCGAGGAAAACATACTGGATTCTATTGATTAAGAAGTCTTCGAGTTACTGACATATCAGAGAACCAATTCCATATGCTCGTACCTTCGTCAACAGTATGCAATGGGCCATCGTGTCAATTGATTTCCGGAAATCTTGGAATATGGAATCTGCCTTTTGCCCTAAATCCATAGTTCACGGTATATCACGTGAGAAACGGAAAAAGTGAGTTGCACATGAGTGATGTTGCACATGAGTGATGCTTTCTGAAACGCCGCTAATTAGTGGACATAAGCTCCTCGGTCTCAAGGAAGTTCACTGAGTTGGATCTCAAACTATGTTCTAGAATTCCGCAGCAAACAGATGGTAAAGATACTGGTATGTAATTTTTCGGGTCACCTCTTTTACCCTTGCTTTATGCAGGAGCCACCTGCGCTTTTTTTCCAGTCGCTTGGGAGTTTGTGCTGCTCGAGAGATTCGGGATAAATGTAAGGAAAGTAAGGGGTCAACGCCATAGAATACCCTTTTTAAAACCGAATTGGGATACTACTCGGACCTATCGACTTATTTGTTTCCAAACCACTCTGCTGTTTCTCTGTGCCAGGGATACTTAATACTGTATCATCCATAGGGGACTCTGTGAGATGGTCAGACGACGGTATGATTATTCGATTCTCCTGCGTGAACGAGTTCTTAAACGCGGAATTTGAAACTTCGGCTGTCATTTTTTCTACCTCCAACAGCAACACCAGACTTACGTGAGAGTCCTCACCCACGTTTCTTTTTATCTCCTGCACAGCGTTGAGGCAGATTGAATTTTGTACAGGGCTGGTTGCTGTGTTGAGATATAGTATGACGTTTCACTTAGAAGGTGATATAGAATGACGGTCACTTCAGATTTTCGTGCTATGGAAATTCCTATAATTTTTAAAACCATATGTCTGAAGGATTATTGGGTTCTTGCGAGTGATAAGCTTACTGTCGTTCAGCTACATTCAGATACGTTCTTTATCCGTTTTGGATTCAGCTCATGCATCGTGATCCCGATTAAATTTCCTGCTTGTTTTCGTTGCCTGTCGCAAGCCAGTTTTTTTCTAAAAATGGTGACCTCGGCCTTTCGATATTCTTTGAATGTTTGAATCTTCGTGTGTGAGCACATGGGCGTTCATATTGCTTTGCTTACCTTAGTTAGCTTAATACTCGCTGCATAATGATGATTAATATAATAAAAAACCTTTTTCCCTTGCGGAACTATAGTATCTGGATTTTATATGTGTTAAATATTACTTACGTTGGTAAGGACGTCCAATTTCCTGTTAAATGGTGTTGTGAAAAGAATTTAGTTCGTTGAACGGTTCGCCAATGTGCATAACAGCATGCTATTCCATCTCCTGTGGCCATAAACCTTATTTATCCTGTAAGAGAAAGATAGTAGGAAGGATTTACTGAAGTTTTTTCCCTAAAAAGTTGATCTGGCGACCGGTAGTTAAATTTCCGTTGCATGGCTCCTAATTAATGTAATGCGACTGTAACTTCAAACGGCTTGTCATTCAGTTGGGCTACAATAAACAATTTGTTCGATAGGAAGCTCTTGACTTCGAAAAAGTGCATGTTATGTGCCAAACATGCGTCCCATTGAAAATCATGATACCAACATCAGACGCATTTCTTATCTCGTAAACAAGTAGGCGACTTTTAACTGTAATGTATACAATTTGTAATAAATGATGGATATTTATGTATAGTTAATGGAGAATTTGGAAAAACATCTTACTTGCAGTTTTCTTGCGGTCCTCTTGTGCAAAGAATTACGTAACTGAGTAAGTCAGTACCGTGTTGGTCCTCGTCCGTCCCTTATGCAGGCAGTTATTCGTCTCAGCACTCACTGACGGAGTTGTTGCATGTCCTCCTGGGGGATGTCGTGCCAAATGTTGCCCAAGCTGGGCGTTATATCGCTAGAATCCCGAGATGTTGGTAGGCCCTGCCCATAAAGCTCCAAACATTCTCAACTGGGCAGTATCAAGTGACCTTGTTGGCCAACATATGGTTTGGTAAACACGAAGACAAGTAACACAAACTCTCGCCGTGTACGGGCTGGCATTATCTTGATGAAATCTGAAGATGGCATGCCACGAAGAGCAACAAAATGCGGTATGACATATCGTAGATGTATTGCTATGCTAAAACGTCCGCGGATGACGACCAAAGGGGTTCTGCTAAGAAACGAATGGTACCCATCACTCCATGTTGTCTCACCGTATGGAGGACGACAGTCTGGTTTGTATCCCACAGCTGTCCAGAGCGTCTCCGGACACGACTTCAGATTTCCGTCTTATTGACTGCAGCAGAACTGTTTTCACTGATGTGTCCCGATTCGGACTGAGCACCGATTACCAGCGAAGAAGAGTTTGGAGTTGCCCCAGACAGCGTTGGGTTACCAACCTGACTGTCCGCACAACAAGGCTCTAAAGTCAGGAGTGATGGTCTGGGATGTCACTTCAATTGTAGTGTAATATCAAGAGGATTAGAAAAAGATACAACGTGAGAAGAATTTGCTAAGAATATGAAGTAGGACTGAGGGAGAGTTATTGTGCACAGTGATTGTGTACTTAACAGATTCGGTAGTAATTCAGTGGAACAAAAATAGTTCAGGTATATGTGCCTACGTCAGCGGCAGCAAATGAACATCGGCTATTCTTCCACTGATGATGGCTGAAAAAACGGGCATGGGTCTTCATATGTTGAATAACTGTAGAAAGGTAGCTATGCGAAATAGTAAGAAAATGTAGAGTTACGGAGTGTATAGTAGGATATTAAATTCCGTGTGTGAAGGGAGATGAAAATATACTCTGAGACGAAAATACTGTATCATTCGTTTGTCCATACATGTACATCACATCTATCAGCTTTCGTCCCATTCGAATAATTCTTTCGCGGTGCCTTTTTAGGCCTTACACTGTACAATAATAATTGGTGATCAGAACACTGTAGTGGAGGAAGGAACTGAAGATATATTCATGGGAAAACACGCTTTAGTTAGTTGGAATGAGAGAGGTGAAAGACAAATTCAGTTCTACAATAAATATCAGTTACGATTAGCGAATACACGGTGAAAAAATCACAACAGCTACAGACATACTTCGAAAAGGCCCGGAGACACGGGAAAATTCTACACTACCGGCCACTGAAATTTCTACACAAGGAAGAAATGCAGATGATAAACTGGTATTCAGTGGACAAATATATTATACTAGAACTGACAATGTGATTACATTTTAACGCAATTTGGGTGCATAGATCCTGAGAAATCAGTACCCATAACAACCACATCTGGCCGTAATAACGGCTTGGGCATTGAGTCAATAAGAGCTTGGCGTGACAGGTACAGCTACACTCGCAGCTTCCACACGATACCACAGTTCATCAAGAGTAGTGACTGGCGTATTGTGACGAGCCAGTTGCTCGGCCACCATTAACCAGACGTTTTCAATTGGCGGGAGATCTGGAGAATGTGGTGGCCAGGGCAGCAGTCGAACATTTTCTGTATCCAGAAAGGCCCGTGCAGGACCTGCAACATGCGGTCCTGCATTATCCTGCTGAAATGTAGGGTTTCGTAGGGATCGAATGATGGGTAGAGCCACGGGTCATAACACATCGGAAATGTAACGTCCACTGTTCAAAGTGCCGTCAATGCGAAAAACAGGTTACCGAGACGTGTAACCAGTGGCACCCCATACCATCACGCCGGGTGGTACGCCAGTATGACGATGACGAATACACGCTTCCAATGTGCGTTCACAGTGATGTCGCCAAACACGGATGCGACCATCATGATGCTGTAAACAGAACCTGGTTTCATCCGAAAAAATTACGTTTTGCCATTCGTGCACCCAGCTTCGTCGTTGAGTACACCATCTCAGGCGCTCCTGTCTGTGATGTTGCATCAAGGGTAACCGCAGCCATGGTCTCCGAGCTGCTGCACACGTCCTCCTACTGTTCGTGCAGATGGTTGTGGTCTTGCAAACGTCCCTATCTGTTGACACAGGGGTCGAGACGTGGCTGCACGATCCGTTACAGCCATGCGGATAAGATGCCTGTCATCTCGACTGCTAGTGATACGAGGCCGTTGGGATCCAGCACGGCGTTCCGTATTACCCTCCTGAACCCACCGATTCCATACTCTGCTAACAGTCATCGGATCTCGACGAACACGAGCAGCAATGTCGCGATACGATGAACCGCAATCGCGATAGGCTACAATCGGACCTTTATCAAAGTCGGAAACGTGATGGTACGCATTTCTTCTCCTTACACGAGGCATCACAACAACGTTTCACCAGGCAACGCCGGTCAACTGTTGTTTGTGTATGAGAAATCGGGTGGAAACTTTCCTCACGTCAACACATTGTAGGTTTCGCCACCGGCGCCAACCTTCTGTGAGTGCTCTGAGAAGCTGATCATTTGCATATCACAGCATCTTCTTCCTGTCGGTTAAATGTTTCTTCTGTAGCACGTCATCTTCGCGGTGTAGCAGTTTTAATAGCCAGTATTGTAGTTGTAATACATTACGGCCAATAGAGATTCAGAAATCAGACATTCGATGGTAAGGTACATACAGTAGAAGATACAGGCTCAGATCACAGTTTTGCAATGAAGAAGACTAGACTGCAGTTCAAGACAACAGTCCCAAAAAATCAAGATGGAAAGAAATTGATTACTGAAGTACGGTGTAACGATGAGGTGCGTTTGAGATTCTGTAAGTCTGTAGATACTGTGATAATGATTATCACAGTAGGCACTACAGCTGAGGACGACATGTGTAAAAAGAGCAATCATGGATGATGCAGAAGCATACATAGGTGCAAGGGACTGAACTTCGAAGAATCCTTGGATACTAGAATAAGTTACTCAGGTATGAAATAAATGGGAAGTACATGGAAACCAAGCTGATGTTTTTGGTGGGATATCTGTTAACACATTAGGAAATAACACCCGTCTTTCCAGAGAGTAAACACAATAGGGGAAGAGAGAGATTCGAATATATCCAGTAAATAAAAGAGGACATAGATGTTCGAGTACTACTCAGAGACAAGAGAGGAATTCTAGGAGGCTGTGTCAAACGAATCATGGGTCCGATAAAAGAAGTTGATATACTGAAGTGAAAAGTGTATCGTGCTACCCTTAATAATTGTGTTACCCAAAAGTTATTATTATTTGTAATTGAACTTTTAATGGATTAATGTCCCTTGTTCGTTGGTTAAAATATTAGACGTTTTAAAATTCAATCATAATTTTCGAGAATAGAACTATTTTAGTGGGCAAAGGGGAGACCTTGAGATAAGTATTAACTGGTAAATTTGCAATACCTCATATGGCAGAGCAGTTAGAGAAAGCAAAGTGCCAACAAAGTAGGATTTTAGCGGTCTGTAGCCTTTGTAAGCATATTACAGGCAGATGTAAACATAGGAAAGTAGCAGCAGAGGAATACTGTAAAGTTTTCCTACTCCTGGAACGGAGGAGGCCATTCTGCGTTCCAGTTTGTGTCAGCTATTCACGTAAGTGTTGCGTTATCATTCTGGAAAATAGCATATTTGTTGACCTAACAGTGATACCCGTTTATAAGCAGTTACGCTGGAAGAATTAGATGTTCAAAAACATTTTTATTATGTTTCATCTTTCCCGTCTTCCTTCCGGACTGTACAGGTCACGCATTTATTGCAACCTTTCATCTATACTGTCGTCTGTATTTAACGAAGACATCCAAATTTCACTTCGAATGTCAAGTGTTTTAAAGACAACTACACAGAAGCTATCTGTAATTTTCTGATATTCACATAATCTTTTTTCGTACAATGGGTACTTTATAAATTTCTTCATATACTATTTTCATCGATTACAATTGACACTCTTTGCATTTCCCTTGAACTACATCCCAGCCAAACTAATTTTCTGCTTTTCAGTCTCAGTACGTCTATAATTCCCTTTCCAATCAATAAGTCGTAGCTCTTACCAAGTTATCTCTTCATTCCATCACCCCTCCCTGTGGTTTCACTACATCTGCACTGCTTTACTTATTTCCATAATTGTTGCATTCCAGTCATATAATACCGTTATATTCTTGATACCTTTACGTATGGTTTCTACGTGGAGAAATTCCACATCTTCTTAGCCTTCACTAATTTTGGTAGTGCACAACATTCTATTCTTTATATTATTTCATCTCAGCGTAAACTTCTCTAGAACTCAGCCGGTGTTGATATGATTTACTCTTCCTAAATTGTCTTTTAAATTTTCACCTAAGCGTGATGTAGTCCAGTAAATATCTTTATGCGGCTCCTAGTCTTATTCAAACACATCTTTTTCTCTGGTGGTTTCAAAAGAAAACTTTTATTGAAACAAGGTAATACCTAACGCAGAATTGCACAACCCACTGTTTCTCCAACTTGAATTCACCCTTCCATTATTTCCACCGAAACTGGATTCACGTACCTAGAAGGAAACCAAATTTTTCATAGTTCTTCACTTCATGTCTCTTTCATTTTATTACGTAATATATACATCCAAATTTCAAAACTGTGATATGAAAGTAATTACAAGAAGGCTCTGATCCAATTCTCGTGAGAATAGTTCGGTCACTTCATTTCTCATATCTTCCTGTACACAATAATGGAACAATTATTTTCTTTATATTTCGGGCGGCAGTCATATAGAATTGTTTAAATGACAAGATACCCATCTAAATTACTGAATTATTTATTGTTTCACTGTAGGCAAATTTTGGCGTTATTACATTTTTTACTGGTCACTTATTATTTTATTGTTGTGCGTTCCACATATACTGTACGTTAATGGCTCTGTTAGATGTCAGTGGCACTGTACAGAGCTTACAGAATCCTACGTGAAACATACTATTTTATTTACATTTTACTAAATTCCAGTCGAAATTTTTAATGATCGTTCTACAACTTATCTACAAAACATGCTTTGTGACACCACTGTATCTTTCGCATTTCACACCTTTGCACACAAATAACTATGTGTATGAAAAATTGTTCTAGTGTGATGTCACCTTACACACAGCGAAAAAGTGTAGTTTCTTCTATAATATTGTACTCGGCACGAATACTTTGATTCCTTCAGACGCGACACATGATTTTTGGTCTGCTAGTCACACAGATTAACGTTTACCGCGGCAGAAAACTGTCGACGACGTTGTGTAAAAGACATTAAACCACTCTAATACTTTCAGCTAAAAATAAATCTGTCATTTCGAAATTACTCTGACTAAATAGGATTTTTTACATTATAAAGCACCAGTACGATATTTATCAAACATCATGGAGATTCTAATGAGACGCAGGATAATTACTAAACCTTATTTTCACTCTTAAGTGATTATCAGCAATATCAGTAGAAGGTGTGTATTTATTGCAATGCGTGAAACACATGCGCTGTTAGTTCATGAGCATTGCTGGCAAGAGACCTTATGAAAGTGTGCATCTTCCTATCTCAAATACACTCTGTTACTCATAAATAAGTGGATTGGGCTGGTCAGTTAAGGATTCGTACATTCGTTAACATATTTACGGAGTGAAATGCAGTGTTGGGTACTGTATTTATATATCCGTAATATACAATTACGTGCTATGGGTATGTACTGCATGAATACATTGTTTACCTTTTTCCGCATACAAGCGGTCATTCACCCATCAAAATTTTTATGTTGTCGTATTTAATAGCACTTACACAACGATTTAGGGTGTGGAAGACGTACAGGTCTCGAGAACCTCTCCTTTCTGTGGTTTCTGAGAAGGTCATCTATGGACACGTTGGCATCCGTCTGCCTTTTGTCTCGCTCCCATCACGCCACCGCTCGTTGTGCAGTGACTGCAGTGCAGCCAACTATCTGGGCGATACGTCGGCAAGACGCTCCCATTTCCCAGATACCACTGACACAACCTTTGTCTAAACACGAAAGGTAGTGATACGCTGCAGGTGTATGTGTTGCGTTCCTGTTGCGTTGAACACCCAAAATAAAATAATCAAGTAAGTTCGCGATTATTGCACTGTAGGAAAAACTTTTCTCTCCATTGAAACTACTGACAATAAGCTCACTTAAACAGAAACTGTAATCAGTATATCCCACGGGCTAGGTAACACTTCGATATCAGTTTGGTACTATTTGGACAAAGTATTCATGGCGTAATACTTTCCGTCAGTGTACTAACGACTGCGTTCTGGATGACGAAAATAATTTACTGTGTCTAGTTGCCATATCCTGTTTCCTTTGAGTATGGAATCATCTTCATTTGTTGGGGAACGTTAGTGGACGCAACAACTGAAGACGGTAACAGTATCTCAGTACGGCAGGCAGGGGGAGGCCACCAGGATTTAGCGCTTATCGCCGCGGCAGCCTCCGGCTCTCAAGAAGGCCCCTTGGAAACAAACGACGGCCGCTGCTGTTGCCCGCATACAAAGCAGACCCCGCATTGTTATCGCGGCCGGCCATTGTCCGCCGCTCCTACATCAGCCGCACGTTACCCTGCCAGCCAGACGGCGTCTCGTTCCCTGTGTACTCGTTACTCGGATTCTGTGCCTTACTTGCGGACGCTGCTCGCTGGATCTGGTTTCACTGCTAGGTATCACAAGAAGCTCCTGTTTATCGAACTGGAACACTGCCTACAAAACGGTCCCCTCCTAACGATACTACGTGGAACGTGATCTATACCTCTTCGGAGAGCGTGTAACAAAAACCGCCGAACGTTTCTTGCAATTATGGGCTAATAAGATGTGAATAACACCAAACTGATATGAACAGCGGTTCAGTTAGCCGACTTTGGACATATCAAGAACAGCTTTTATTTTATATTCTCATTTCTTGATAAGGGAAAAATATAGGTGTAACAACAATATTAATGAACGTGGCACTCGTCCCTTAAGTTTCTTTCAAACAGATATGTAGCGATACTCTTCATGTAAGAAAGAAATGTATGACAGTCTCCGAGCCCCCTTCCAAAGTAACTCACTAACCAAATTTAATGATGGGGGACTTGAAGTGTACTCTCTCTTTTTGCTTGTTAGGACTCTACTTCATCGACAATCGAAACTGAAACGTCCTTGTAACGAAACAGTGTACACCACTAAATATGCGTAGATCTGTAGTTAGCTGGCTAGGTGGCATAAAAAGCCGTACATCAGGTAAAAAAATGGCTTTACTGATGACAAAGTATACATGACGCGTTTCGGAATTATTTCCTCCTTCAGAAATCCAAGTATAAAAATAGCACAAGGACAGAGCCTTACCAGTTGTGTACGAAACATGAGATGACAAACTAGTCATGTTACGAACAGAACTGCTAACACTCTTGTCCTTGTGCCCCTTTATACTTGTATTTCTGAAGATGGATATAATTTCGAAACTCGTCATGCATTGACTCCTTTGTGATCAATAAAGTCAATTTTTCATCTGCTTTACGACTTTTTACGTCATGTAGCCAGCTTAACTTCAGATCTTCGCATATTTATTAGAATGTACGTTATTTTCCTACGTGACCTTATCAGAATTTTTATTAGCATACATAACGACATAAATTTCAATCCTATAAATTTTCACAGTATGACAGTATGTGAGATATATAAGATTCCATGTACTTGCGGAAAGGCCAACATTGCAAGATTCCATGTACTTGCGGAAAGGCCAACATTGCAACTACCAAGAGAAGCGTCAGTACAAGACTGAAAGGGCATATGTTTGCTGAAAAGGGAAAACAGAAAGTAATATGTCATATGTAACGGATTATAACGTTCAGTCAGAGAATCATGAAGTTCTTTGTGAGCAAACGTTTATCTGCAGTGACAAACTGTTATCTGTAGCTATATAGAGAACCCATCGAAATATTTTGACAGAAATGATGAACTTAGTGATATGTGGGCAGTGGCACTGGAGAATCAGGAAATAAGTTCTTATCCTTGACAGGCGACTGTCGATAGTTAAGTTTTATTTATAACAAGGATTATCTCCCCTGATAACGTGTAAACAATACTACGGCCTTTTAAAGCAGTATTTATACCACTCGCCGAAGTCCGACTCGATGCTCGATAAAACTCAGCGTCGTCGGAAGCACCTCCGAAGATGTCCTGGGCAGCTCTTGACAAAACGTCAGACCAAAAGGTTTTCTGGACCACGGCCTTACAACCCGGAAGACCCACAAGCAGCTAAGACTACCGGTGATGAAACCCTTAATTGTATGACCATGAAGATCGTTGGTTTTATGATGACTAATATAATAAATATTTCTTGTAGCTTTAGAAATAATACATGCGCGTCGAAAATAAAAATTACCTTATTTTGCTTTACAGAATCAGTCTTGTTTCAATAAAGAACGCGCACATTACGACAGGCAAAGGTTAGTAGAGTTCTGCGGAATGATCAATGCTCGAAGCATACAACTACGCGCTAAACTTCGGTGAGTCGACGGGAACCGGTGTCACCACTTTGGCAAGGACGAAAAAATTCTGGTCCTGTGTGAAATCGCTAAGCGGGTATAAGGTATCCATCCAATCAGCCGTTGACCAGACTGGTATCGCAGTTGCAGATCTTTTTTAAAAAAGAAAAAAAAAACCAGAAGTAGTAAATATTCCGTTTCAGAAATCGTTAACTCGGGAGAATAGTAAAACATACTGTCGTTTGTGGATCGAACCGACTCCCGTATGGACGACATAGTAAAAAGCATTAATGGCATACAGAAACCACTAGAAGAGTTGAAGACAAATAAGTCTTCAGGGTCGGATTGAATCCGAGTTCGGTTTTACAGAGAGTACTGTGCGACGTACTCATCTTGCAAATTATCGTGAATCCCTCACCCACTGTATAGTTCCAAACGACTGCAAAAAAGTGCGGGTGACTCCTGTATATAAGAAGGGATAGAAAAAATTGCAGACCGTATCCCTGATATCGGTTTGCTGCAGAATCTTTGAACATATTCTCATTTCGAATATAACAAATTTTCTTGAAACCGAAATGCTTATATCCACGACTTAGTACCTGAGCTGATGCACTACGCCGGACAAAAGGAGGTCCGACACGAATTACGAGGTATCTCATGACTTTTTGTCACCTCATTACAGTGTCTGATTACAATACTTTGATGAACTTCTTCAGCACGGTACGTCGTAAAAATATTTGATGCCGGAAATCACCAGGTAACCACATTAATACTGTCTATTGAATTAGCCACTTTCTCTCCTAACGGTGTCAGTAATACTGCAACATTCACCCCTTTGTGGAGACAAAGTTTTAAGGTTGCTTCACTGAAAATGTGTCGTGTGGTACTACAGACAATAAGATGACTGTACCTGTTGTATAACAGCATCGCGCTAAAGGCCCCGTTATGTAGACCTTCTCGAGAACGAGCTTCCAGCGTTACTGAAAGAGGTCTATTGGGCTTTGGGCTACAAGAATGGATATTTTCTGCGAGCGGGACGGGGACCCCCTATATTCTAGTTGCCATGATACACAAAACCTAACCGTAACATTCCCCGGAAGATGGATCGGCAGAAATGGAAACGTTCTTAGCCAACAACGTCCCTGGACTTTAGCCCCATAAAATTTTGCCTGTGGGAATTGTTGAAAGGTGAAGTGTACGAAGACAAAGCAAGCAAATGAGACGAAATGACCGTTAGCATTGTGAATAGTTTGCCAGCAAGAAAGAACGCCAAAACGATCTCACAAGTGTTAGACCCGCGGAGTGGCTGCGCGGTTTGAGGATTGCGCGGCCCCTCCCGCCGAAGGTTCGAGTCCTACCTCCGGCATCGGTGTCTGTGTTGTTCTTAGCGTAAGTCAGTTTAAGTAGTGTTATGTCTAGAGACCGATGACCTCAGCAGTTTGCTCCCTTCGGAATTCACACACACACACACACACACACACACACACACACACACACACACACACAGGTCCATGTTGTGTTGTCAAGACACTGGGAGAGTGTACTGAAATCGGAAGTGAATTTATCAAAATTGACTTATAATTTTTCTACGATTAACACTTACTGAAAGTATTTGTCTAGGTTACATTCCTACAGCTGTAAATGTGTGAACAATATTTTACGTTGTCTTAAGAAATAAGCTGCTGTCTTGAGTAGTTTGCTCAAGCCCCGACCTCTTAGGACGTGCTGCACAGTATGAATGCTTATACCCAACTGAAAACGCCCCTATGACCACAAAAGCTAAAAGAAATTGTAAAAGAACACTTCTGTAATATATGTGTATCGTTTATGAACTCCCGTATCTATGTACTCGAACATCCAATATTATGCAATCATTCATGAAACGTCTCCAAAAATTACATAATTATTTACTTTAAGCTTATGGCCAAAAGCGGTGTCCTGAGGACGTTTCCTCGTATTCATAATCACTGAATAAACTCTCCAAAAGAACGAGTGCTGAAAAGTTTCATTAAACTAATGAGATGACGACTTAATTTTAAAGCAAAACCTGCGTATACTGTTGAAAATAGGCAACACCCGACTATCATGTGTTCACGAAATATATTACTATCGTACCACGCATAGTCTTCCACAGTCATCTGCATTCCAGAAGTAGCCCACATTTCTACACGTGAAAGTTGAAGAAAGGGGTACTTATTAAAAATAGACTGGAAAAGCTCTGTACAACTAATTTATCTGTACTAGTCGCATATTAACTGATCACTAATACGACAAGGACTGTAGCAACAAGTGTTGAAAAAGTGACAGTATACTAGCATTTAACTGTTTAATAAAATTAATGACTTGCGAAGAGAACAAAGCAAGTGCTAATACCCGGTTTCCCGGACACTTTGCTCAGTGGAAGAGGGTCCAAAATGAGCGAACACGTCTCTCGGCGTATACGTAACTACTCGACCGCATCTGAGAAAAGAACAGTCAACGTTTTCGACGAAATTTGGAGGTCTTTTAGCACGGAATAATTTCAGCTGAAATATTGGCACAGTTTTGAGTCTTTGAAACCAGATAACTGTTTCTGTTTATATTATTATTTACTTTTATTTTTCATTTTTGTACATGTATCCGCTGAAGCATACTCCGTGAATGTTTATTGTCAAAGCAGGTGATACAAGAATGTCATATTAATTAAAAATTACAAGTGGGCTTCACAATAAGTGTCACACATTCCTTTTGAGATACACACCGAAGCGCCAGAGAAACTGGTATAGGCATTCGTACTCAATTACAGGGATCGGTAAACAGGCAGAATACGGTGCTGTGGTCAGAAACGCCTATATAAGACAACAAATGTCTGGCTCAATTGTTAGATCGGTTACTGCTGCTGCAATGGAAGGTTATCAACATGTGAGTGAGTTTGAACGTCGTGTTATGGGGTGCGCACGAGGTAGAGATGTATTGGGGATTTTCCTTTAGGACCATTTAACAAGTGTACCGCGAATATCAGGAATCCGATCTAACATCAAGTCTCCGACATCGCTGCGGCCAGAAAAAGATCCTGCAAGAACGAGACCAACGACGACCGAAGAGAATCGTTCAACGTGACACAAGTGCAATCCTTCCGCAAATTGCTGCAGAATTCAATTCTGGTCCATCAACAAGTGTCAGCGCGCGAACCATTCAACGGAACATCATTGATAGGGGCTTTCTGAGACGAAGGCCCACTCGTGTACCTTTGATGACTACACGACACAAAGCTTTACGCCTCGCCTGGGCCCATCAACACCGACATTAGACTGTTGATGACTTGAGACATGTTGCCTGGTCGGATGCATCTCGTTTCAAATTGTATCGAGCGGATGGACGTGTATGGGTTGGGAGACAACCTCAAGAATCCATGGATCCTGCCTGTCAACAGGGGACTTTTCAAGCTGGTGGAGGGTCTTTGATGATGTGCAATTGGAATGATATGGGACCCCTGATACGTCTAGATACGACTCTGACAGGTGACACGTACGTAAGCGTTCCGTCTGATCAAGTGCATCCATTGATGTCCATTGTGCATTCCGAAGGACTTGGGCAATTCCAGCAGGACTATGCGACACCCCAAACGTCCACAATTGCTACAGAGTGGCCTTCCAACGTGCTGTTCAGAGGAGATCTACACCCCCTCCCCCTCGCAGTGTTAAGGATTTATGGATAGCCATGCAGTATTCATGGTGTCAATTTCAACAGCACTACCTCATACATTAGTCGAGTCCATGCCATGTCGTGTTGCGGCACTTCTGCGTTCTCGCGGGAACCCTACACGGTATTAGCAGGTGTACCAGTTTCTTTCGCTCTGCAGTGTATGGTATTTTCAAGGGTTATTATCTTCTTAAATTCTCGTATTGCTATGTTTCATTCTCATATCAGTTCTGATATAAATTTTTGTATATTATTTTATGTTTATTCTTCGGGAAAATTTGGTGCACTATCTTGGATCATACCGATTGTAGAATCATTCGAAACACATGAATACAGAACACCACGAGCATCGCGCGATGGAATTTTTGCCAAAGTGACGTTTCTTCGTATGAATCTAACTCTGCAAAGGAAAGTAGTTGACACTGGAAATATTTTCGCAAAACATCACGCATGACGGAGTACTATACCAAAACTAGAGCTTGCAGTTGAATGTGAATCAAGATGCAATACAGGAATTACGCCGAAACGAATTTCAAATAGTTTGCTCTTTCGCTTATTGTTTCTTTCTTAATTTTATTGATTCAAGAGACTGGAAATTAGCAGACGAATAAGGACAAGGTTATTTCTGTATACAATGGAACATAATTTGTGTAGTGATCCCATAAGGACACGGGTAGATAAATAAAACAAGAAAATAAAAATATTAATCATGTTTCGAGCCCGGGACGCAAAAATTTCAAGCCGCGACTCAATGCACTGTGCTGTTGCTTCCGTTGAATGGTTTATTCGCTAAAAGACACGTAAAGTACCTAGAAAAGGTTGACCGTCGTTTTCTGAGAAACGATCGAGTATGTACAGATAAGCTGAGACATGTGTTCTTTTATTTTGGATCCTCTTCCAACGAGCGAGGTGTCTTGGTAATCTGGTTAAGGTACTTGGCGTTTTCTCCTCGTTAGACTGAGCTATATAACTGATGTATTAATTTCGAAACTTTGCAGCAAAATCACAAAGACCATTTTGGTTCTCAGTGTAGATAACATGAATTTCTGGATAAACTATGTATCAGCATGTCACCGAAATACATCTTCCAGCAAGACAATAAACCATATATAACGCAGGAGAAGATTATGAGATTGAATATATAATGCTACGGATTGAACGAATGTTACTTGATCCCATAAATCAATTTCCAGTCTACGAAAGACGAGAGATCTGTAAGCCTCTGTGCCGCCAGGCGGAACAATTCTACCACACGTCATGATTCACTGCAAGTTCTGTACGCCGAATGAGTGCAAAATCACTATGCGAATATTTTGAGCACACGATTATAGTGTTCTACACATTGCTCATTAACCACCAGAGCAAGAGATTGTAAATGTGCCATCAAAAGTCTGCAGCACTGCAGGACTGTGAACCGCGTCACGCCAGTCAAGCATAAAGCAGAACGCCGGATGCAGAAAACAGAATGCACAATGTCGAGTGTCCATTGGAATCTACCCGATCACATGGCCAGACAACTGCTAGCTTTCCTCTTTACTTGAAGGTTAAGCAGCACGGCAAAAATACTGCAATCTTCAGTGGAGCCACTTAACAAGCGAACCGCACCTACACGTCACCATCGATTTCGTCCGATTTTTTGGTGTAGGCGTACGCATGGTTTGGCCAGAACTGAAAGTGACTGAAGCGGGAGCTGCATATGGACAGGGGGTTAGAAAAAAATACCATTTCCCGCGCATATCGGGGAATTGCCTTTATGATATTTCCATAAAAGTCTTTTTATTGAAAGGCAAAGAACAATATAGGATTACAAATGAATTCCCAGAAATGGATTGTATTTACATCGCCCACGCGGATTCTGCATACAACTAATGTTCCAAAAGCGGTCGGCAGCTGCATGTCACCAATAATTTCGTGGTACAGGTAAAATCAAACCTGTGGTCCTTGCGGAGAACGCTAGCTGCGGCTGCGCCGTTCATTCGCTTGTTAACTCTTGACCGAGTAAAGTGAATTTTTCGAGAATACTGCGAGAACGCAGTGAGACCATTGTTTTGCTATTGAAACATTAGATAAACGATGAATTGTAATAAAGGGGCCTTAATAACGTATGCAAGATGCCGGTAAAATTACTGTATCTCCTTTTTGCACGATTAATATTGCCCTGGCAAGTGTATATCGTCAAACAATAAAACTATGTAATGTTACACTACTGGCCATTAAAACTGTTACACCACGAAGGTGACGTACTACAAACGTGAAATTTAACCGACAGGAAGAAAATGCTGTGATATGCAAATAATTACCTTTTCCGAGCATTCACACAAGTTTGGCGCCAGTGGCGACACCTACAACGTTCTGACATGAGGAAAGTTTCCGACCGATTTCTCATACACAAACAGCAGTTGACCGGCGTTGCCTGGTAAAACGTTGTTGTGATGCCTTTTGTAAGGAGGAGAAATGCCTACCATCACGCTTCCGACTTGGATAAAGGTCGTATTGTAGCCTATTGCGATTGCGGTTTATCGTATCGCGACATTGCTGCCCGCGTTGGTCGAGATCCAATGAGTGTTAGCAGAATATGGAATCGGTGGGTTCAGGGGGGTTATACGGAACGCCGTGCTGAATCCCAGCGGCCTCGTGATGACAGGCATCTTATCCGCATGGCTGTAACGGATCGTGCAGCCACGTCTCGATCCCTGAGTCAACAGATGAGGACGTTTGCAAGACGACAACCATCTGCACGAACAGTTCGCCGAAGTTTGCAGGAGCATGGACTATCAGCTCGGAGATGCTGCATCACAGACAGGAACGCCTGCGATGGTGTACTCAACGACGAACCTGGGTGTACGAATGGCAAAACGTCATTTTTTTTTCGGATGAATCCAGGTTCTGCTCACAGCATCATGATGGTCGCATCCGTGTTTGGCGACATCGCGGAGAACGCGCATTGGAAGCGTGTATTCGTCATCGCCATACTGGCGTACCAACCGGCGTAATGGTATGGGGTGCCATTGGTTACACGTCTTGGTCACTTCTTGTTCTCATTGATGGGACTTTGAACAGCGGACGTTACACTTCAGATGTGTTACGACCCGTCGCTCTACCCTTCATTCGATCCCTGCGAAATCCTACATTTCAGAAGGATAATGCACGACCGCATGTTGCAGGTCATATACGGGCCTTTCTCGATAGGTCGCAGGTTCGAATCCTGCCTCGGGCATGGTTGTGTGTGATGTCCTTAGTTTAGTTAGGTTTAAGTAGTTCTAAGTTCTAGGGGACTCATGACCTCAGATGTTAAGTCCCATGGTGCTCAGAGCCATTTGAACCATTTGAACTTTCTGGATACAGAAAGTTGTCGACTGCTGCCCTGGCCAGCACATTCTGCAGATCTCTCACCAATTGAAAACGTCTGGTCAATGGTGGCCGAGCAAATGGCTCGTCACATTACGCCAGTTAACTGTGGTATCGTGCTGAACCTGCATGGGCAACTGTACCTGTACACGCCATCCAAGCTATGTTTGACTCAATGCAAAGACGTATCAGGACCGTTATTACGGCCAGAGTTGGTTGCTCTGGGTACTGGATTCTCAGGGACTATGTACCCCAATTGCTTGAAAATTTAATCACATGTCAGTTCTAGCATAATATATTTGTCCAATGAATACCCGTGTATCATCTGTATTACTTCTTGGTGTAGCAATTTTAATGGCCAGTGGTGTATAAACGAGGTCCTCATGTACAGTTACTACCTTGATGTTTAACTGCAATCTCCAATTTTCCTATGCCATTGTTTTTCACGATTTTTTAAAAAACATTTAAAAGAAACAGTATAATGGTCATTAATTACTTGGAGGAAGAAAGTGATTCCTATGGGGACACGACAGACGCATTATTGTTTTGCACTCATTACGCTGCGCAAACTGCTGCCTGGAATTTACACTAACAACAATGTCTCATGCCTCGCCCAACCCACTCCAGAAATGCTATTATTTCTAAACTCTTGGCGGTCTGGTCCTCTCCCTTTAGTCACTTTCATTTGTGGCCAAGACATGCATAAACCCAAAATTTTGACGAAATTAGTGATCAAGAGTAGGCGTGGTCGCCTTGTTAGTGATAATCCAAGTCTGGTTTGAATTTTGATAGGTGACCGTGCAGTGTGGCTGCAGAAAATTGGAATTATGTATTTTCCATTTTATAAGGTTAAAATATTGTTATGGTATCGTTCAAAGATTGCATTGCCCCACCGAAGTTGGTAACGCAAATCGATGGCACAGACGTTAGCGTCTCTGCAATTATACATGGGAGCAGCTCCTGAAAACCACACCTTCCCCTTCAGCCTAGCAGTGCCCCCAGCCTGAGGTCAGTAGAGTGCAGACTTAGCAAGAGCTCTACCACCATTCGTGACCTCATCCGAAGGAGCCAACATCATAGTACAAGATCAACGTGATAGTTCATTTAAATGTGGAACATTATACTGCAAAAAAAAAAAATAAAACGATTCTTAATTAGTGCATCAACCGACTATTTGCTAGTCCAAGGCAGTTGTAAATTAGGCAGTACTTCCGTGGCAAAGAACTGTGGCAAAATTAAGTAAGCCTTTTATTCGTTCAAGTAATGGTTCGAATGGCTTTGAGTACTATGGGACTTAACTGCTGAGGTCATCAGTCTCCTAGATCTTAGAACTACTTAAACCTAACGAACCTAAGGACGTCACACACATCCATGCCCGAGGCAGGATTCGAACCTGCGACCGTAGCGGTCGCACGGTTGCAGACTGTACCACCTAGAACCGCTCGGCTACCCTGGCCGGCAGTTGAGTAATAAAGTGAACTAATATTTCCTGTGTTCTAGTTCAATATGCCATTTCACTGAGCAATAAAATAAGCCACAGTTGTGGCTGCATTTCTGAAAGTAATTTAGAACAATCGCCAGACGTGTGGACAAAAATGAAAGTGCAATGATACAGGTAACTTTCAAATAAAAATTTGACACACAGTGAAATAGTTTATTGAAATTAGACCGCCCTACGACGTCTGGGATTATTTATTATTTGTCCTGTTTGTAGATGTATGTGTGTAGCTGTTTTGGAAGCACCACACGGTGCCAGAGGAAGGCTCCGTGCGAGTAGAATGCACCGTGGCAGCGACAGCGACAGACAGCGACGGACAGGCGGTGCGTGGAGCGAGCTGAGGGTACAGAGGTAACACGCCCAGCATTGTCCCGGCGAACACAGCGGAGCGCGGGCCTAGCTCGCGCGGTCGCGCCACTAGTGCTGTCGGCGTGCTGCGCCGCACTGTTCGACACAAAGGGAGCGCTTCGGGCTAGCCGCGCCAAGGCGGCCGGAAAAGCCCCTGAATTTCCACCAGAAATGCACATCTGACGTAGTCGCTCGTAACAAGCGCGAGCGGCCCGGCGTAGCGGGGCGCGGCCCGCCGTCGCGACAGCGCTTGTCACTAACAAAAGCGGCGCCGCCGCGAAGCGCCGGCTCGGGCCGTGAGATGCCTCCGCAGCGAACTGCGGGTTGCCTATCGATTCTGCAGGCTGCCGCAGCTGTTGCAGCTGATGAAACAGTATTTGCGTTGCTGTAATGGTTCCGACATTACCACGGTAGCTGCGACGTCAGCCGCATTTATTCAGTTCTATCCCCAGAGTTTGTTACTTGACACTACAGTGGATCAGCCAACCGCCGTCAGTTGTAATTTGTAATAATGGTTGCTGGAAAGCAGTCTACCTGGTGTTTACAATTAAAGTACAGCTATTCACAGAGTTGTAGTCTCAGTTGTAACTAAACAATGAAGCGTTAATGTGGGACCGAGCTATGTTTGAAAAAAATTAATTCCAATTTTGGCTACCATGCGGACATCTCGCACTGTACACCACGTCATCGACGTCTTTTGTGTTCATACTGGAAAAATTGTGTAACCGGCTGTTAATAATAAAATAAGGATTGTGGATTTCAAACTTTTTTGATCTTTCAAAAATGGCTCTGAGCACTATGGGACTTACAGGTTACTAACCTAAGGACATCACACACCCCCATGCTCGAGGCAGGATTCGAACCTGCGACCGTAGTGGTCTCGCGGTTCCACTCTGTAGCGCCTAGAACCGCTCGGCCACAACGGCCGGCTTTGATCATTACTGCCCACGTCCTGTTCGTAACCCATTACACACAGAAACATTTCTAAACGTCTTTCATGGACTCAGAACCCCAAATTTGCACCTGTTCAAACAATTTTTCCAGCGTAAATTGGTTGATCATTAACACATTAGAATATGAACCAAGTTCCGCTGACGTACGATAATTACGACCTACGCTAGAGGAGTTTGGGGAGAAGAGTAGTTTTTGGCACAACCTGACTAGAAGAAGGGATCGGTTGGTAGATGATGTTCTGAGGCATCAAGGGATCACCAATTTAGTATTGGAGGGCAGCGTGGAGGGTAAAAATCGTAGAGGGAGGCCAAGAGATGAATACACTAAGCAGATTCAGAAGCATGTTGGTTGTAGTAGGTACTGGGAAATGAAGAAGCTTGCACAGGATAGAGTAGCATGGAGAGCTGCATCAAACCAATCTCAGGACTGAAGACAACAACAACAACGCTAGACCTATGTCAGTAGCTGCACTTTTAATTATAACCACCCCATAGATTTATAGCTTTGACAGACATAGAAGAAACCTCAGATATTTACGAATGGGCAAAATGTTTGACTTCTTAAAATAATCAGAAATATTCAGTAAATATCTGAAAATAATGTGGAACCCTTGAAGCAAATGCCAAGAGTAAAAACCAAGAAGAGGTGGTGACACGAAACAGCATTCGGAAAGGTTGTGCATGATCACTCACTATCTTTAGGCTGTACAAACAGTGACGAAACGAACTACTTTCTATGTAGAGTAGAACAATTTGATATGGGACACTTGCGGTTTATCTAACTGGAAAACAATCTCAGATTGGTCTGCAAGAGCTGCCTACGTTATACCACGAGATTTTAAATATCCTCTCGCTCTCGTATGCACTAGCTTAGTCTATGTTGTTAATATTATTGTTTTAAACTTCTCCCGCGGTCAATCAGAGAAAACAGTCTTCTGTTAACGTAATGCAAAAACCCATTACAAGTCAATGCAAATTTAACCTTTATAACGCACGCGTTTCTTAGTAAGAGGGCCAGAAAAACCAAGGGATTGTCGAGTAGTTTTTAATTTTGTTATTTTAGAAATCAAAGTATTTTGGGGTAAACTGTACAGAAACGTCAATATTACATTATGTAAGTAGAAGAACAAGGATTTCTTAATATTCAACGATAATGTTACTAAAAATCTCGCTAGGCGCTCATCACTTCGTATTGGATGGCTCTTAATAAGCGAGTTTGAGGCTATTTCCCGGCTTCATAGACCACAATTGCCCAACATCAGTTTCTTTTCCTCGACTTGATCTGCTCCTCTGTGGTATGTTGTAAACAACGGTTTCATTTAATTATTTATTGCGTTCGACATCTTTCTTCGTTTTTGAGGTTATTTCTCAATCCGCTGTTTCGGTACATCATCAGGAATTTAGTCTTTGAAACAAAAGATTCACTTATTTGTTCTTAAAATATGCATCCTTACAACTAAGCTTATAGAAAAACTACTTATGGCACTAACGCACACCACATACTGGTCGGTGGCTCCAATTACATTTCTTTTTTTACAGCTGCTCACAGACTGACTTCGCCTCGAAAATTTACCATGTGCATTGACTTTTAGTGACGCCGTACGGAGTTTAGGTGTGTTGTACTTTCATGATAATAGACCCTTGCAACGATGCAACACTTGCCTCTGTCGTCTATGACTGAAACACTGTCTTCTCAAGTTAGACTGATTACACAACGTTTGTTCTTACCCTTGTTACTTATAACACTGAAAGTATCGTCAAATTCACCTTCAACCTGAGACACAGATTCCTGAAATGATTCAGCCTTGTTGACTCGATCATCAACCTTAAAGGTATTTTCGCTCTTCCTCCCCTCCTCCTTTCGAGAACGCGGTGGCACCACAAGTGAAGATGAACCTGCGTCCTTTGGAAATAAGTACATCTGTATTACTCCGTTATCCACAATGTTAACAACACATTTAACATCATCAACAGATCCTTAGCCATTCTCCGTAGTATTTACCTTAAAATCACAGTATGCAGTTCTACTATGCACGACTCCAAAATCAGTGGCTACGGATGCAAAGAAAAATATGTGAAAGCAGGGATAGTAACTTTTCATGGGTACATTCCACATAGCTCTAATTATAGTTTTCATTTTAGTAAGAGACACTGTATACGTTTAAAAATTTCGAGACGCATTATAACTAAGACTTGATTCTGTAGACCTATTTTTCTACGATTTTATGACTATATAATAGATATTACGGCTCGTACAAAAGTTTACAAACAATCGCTTCGTCTCGTAAATTTGCTAGTGGAACAGGAAAGGGAAAGGTTTCAGTAAATACTATCCTCCATGCATTTATCAGTGACTTGTCAATTATGTATATAGATTACTCCGTCTACTAGTTATTTAATGAACTGGGAGCAAGTACTTAAAATGCGTTAAATAAATACCTCAAAGTACCACCAGTAAGAAAAATTGTGCTTTAGGTCGCAAAAACGAGAAAATAAATACGCAGAAATACGAGAAAAAAGGACGAATTAGCAGGGATATAATCGCTAATGTGTGAAAATTCGGTGATTTTCGGACACTTGCGAAAGTACTAACGTACTGTCAAGTCGTTTTGCAGGACTATCACTGCAAAAATGTACTTCAGGCTCTGTAATACTATAAAGTGCGGTATCATACCAAAAACTACCAAAAATCGAGTGCATCTGAACTATGACACCTATCGCAAAGAAGCTGAAAGTAATATCACTTGCCCTTAAAAGTTACGTAGCTGGTTTATTCCCGGTATCAAATGGATACTGTTAAAATGTCTGCGCAACATATATAAAAGTTTACGTAAACGCAGTCAACAATATAATATAAGAAGCAGCTTAATTTTTCAAGGAACTCCTCGACAGAATAGGAGGAGTTACCCATGAGGAAACTCTTCTGTTTCGATTTGAAAGCGCCTGGATTACTGCTAAGATTCCAAGAGGAAGCTCTTCTGTTTCGATTTGAAAGCGCCTGGATTACTGCTAAGATTTTTGAATTCCTGTGGTAGTGAGTAGTGACGCCATTGAGTTAGTATAATGTTCTGTCTTGTACCATTCGCTCAAGGGTAGTATCGACTATCCCTCTTGTGGCCCCATTGCTAATATCTATGAGGATAGTTCGTATCTGTGGGTTGTGTCCTCAGAAAGTCTTTGCTTGCCAATATATGTACGGTGTTCGCTGGCCCGTAGGAGGGAGGCACGAAGTTTGCGAAGTTTGAGGGTTGCTGGTAGCGTCGCGACCAGAGGTGGTCTTGAGGTCCGAGCGGCCGAAGCCACGAGGCCCTATGTTAACGCGCGACCGCTCGTGGCCTGGCTGCGATCTTCTACCCGGCTTTCATCGGCACCACTCAGTAAACATTCTGACACACCGTGGATCCATGGAACTGCTTGCTGATAAAGGGGAGTAACATTCTGTAATAATCCTAGTGATTTTTGTCATCGTTACCTGCCCGCCTTATTATTTTCTGGTTAGTGCCCGACCCTCAGAGTTTTACTCGATCGGCTCTTTGGTCGTAAATACAGGTCATAGTATTGTACTGAGAATCTAGCTGTCCTTTGAAAATTTTTCACGCTATTATCTTGTCTAACCTTTCTAGTCTATACCCAATCATTTATGTTCTTATGAATCAGCTCCTGGCCGCAAATACAGCTGGAACAATTGTACTAAGGCCAGGTTGCCGTTAACCCAAACAGGGGCCTTGTAGTTAGATTTAGAAGTCAACCGGTTTAATTCTTTGATTGTAATTGTATTTCTCAGTCATTAGTTATAATCTGAACAACCTGTTGTACTACCACAAGAAGTGCATTGCTGTGTCTGAGAGACCGTCTCATTATTGGTATACTTTTGCGGGATCTTGTGGTTCCGCCAAGTCAGTTCTCTTGTAATAACGTTCACAAGTAACGTTTTAAGAGGTTCCTTCAGAGTGGTCTTAATAACTGAAAATCAGCTCAACTTTGACAATATTAACAGCCAACTGTCACCATGGCTTTAGTGAAAATAAGACTGTCGAAAGGGATGGGTTGGGATCCTGTCGCACCTCGGTTGCCGATTGAAATTAAGAGGTTGGTTGCTTTAAAGTGTGCCTTATCATTGTCGTTTTGTTTCCTAATCTGTTTAACCTTTAAGCATAGATGTACATCGCAACCCCAAACATTCAGATTTCAAATTAAAAGTTACGTCATCTGCTTTGAGTAATTGAATCACTCTTGTCAGCAGTGGTTCTTATGTAGTCTTCATGTGTTGCTGAGGGGAATTTAACAATATAATCTGTGCCCAACGCGGTAGTAAACACCGGTGTTTCACCCGATAAAGGGCGGGCCGCAGGTCCGGCCGTATTGTAATCATTGTCAGATTGTTTGCTGTATTGATTTTTGTTGCGGAAGCTTATTCATTTTACGATTTATATTATAAATAAATATTTTAGTTACCCATAATACTAGAGGGAATATCATTTACATAAATAAAGAACAGGAGGGGCCCCAGCACTGATCCCTGGGGCACCCTACGTTTGACTATACCCTACTCACACCCCACATGACAGCCGTTCTCGACACTGTGAATAGTGACTGTGAATAGTGACCTTTAGATGTCTGCTGCTAAAGTAAGACGTTAACCATTTGTGAGCTACTCCCCTTATTACGCATTGTTCCAACATCTGGAGTAATATTTTGTGATTAACACAGTCAAACGACCTCAGTTAAATCAAAAAATACGCCTAGCGTTTGAAACCTTTCGTTTAACTCACCCAGTACCTCTCAGAGATAAGAGAATATAGCATTTTCAGTTGTTAAACGGCTTCTAAAACCGAACTGTACATTTCGCAGCAAAATGTCTGATATAAAATGATCAATTATCCTTAAATACAAAGCCAATTCAACAACTTTACCAAACACTGATGGCCTAGGAATAGGTCTAAAATTGTCTACATTATCCCTTTCCTCCCTTTTTATAAAGCGGCTTTACTACTACTTGGATCGTTCAGGAAACTGACCATTCCTAAAGGAAAAATTAAAAATACGGCCTAGCACGTGGAGCACAGTAGTCTGCTAGGCACACCCTCATATCCATGAGAGTTTTTAGTCTCTAGTGATTTAATTATTGACTCAAGCTCCCCCTTGTCTGTGTCACATAGAGTATTTCAGAGATCAATCTCGGAAAGTCATTTGACAAGAGAGTTATCTGATTCCCTGTAGAGACTAAATTTTTATTTAATGCACCAGCAATGCTCAAAGAATGATTGTTAAATACTGTACATGTATCTGATTTATCGATAACAGGAATATTAATACTACGAACTGATTTTATATCGTCGACCTCATGTTGCTGACCAGACGCTTGCTTCATAACTGGCCACATGGTTTCAATTTAATACTGTGAATTAGGTATTCTCTTTTCGTACCACGTAATCTTTGCCTTCCTAATAACATTTTAAGCACTTTACAGTAATGTTTGTAACGGGCTACTGTAGCTTCATTGTGCCTACTTCCAACATTTTGATATAAATCGCGCTTTGTTCTGCATGACATCCTTATCCCACTAGACAGCCACCCATGCTGCCTTTTGCTGCTAGTAGACCGTTAAGAACATTCTAATGGAAAGCAACTCTCAAAGAGCTTGGGAAATGTATTAAGGAAAGCACTGTATCTGTCATGTATGTTATCGACACTATAAACATACAGCTACTCTTGTTCCTTGACGATGTTTAAAAGTCTATTGCCGTTGTATTAATTTTCTACATAGTTTGTAATTATATGTGACTTTTTTGGGTAGTAAAACCTTTTCGTGTTAAAATTTGTGCATTATGGATTGAAAGAACATTCACACTTTTACTAAGAGAGTGCCCACCTAGTAATTATTGTCTGTGGTTATGCTACTGTTCCCCTACACCCTAGTTGGAAAAAACACAATCTTTATCAGATCATACGAATATCTAGCAACAACCTTTTTCTGGCACAATCATATACAGAATTAATATGGAAGTCATCACATATAACTAATTACTGGTACTTCATATAAAATGAGTCAAGAAACTTCTCTAGCTTGAGCAGAAATGCTCTGAAGTCAGAGTTAAGGGACCTATAAACAACAAAAATTACAAGTTAATTGCACTTAATTCAACTGACCCTGCACAAAATTCAAATACACTCCTGGAAATTGAAATAAGAACACCGTGAATTCATTGTCCCAGGAAGGGGAAACTTTATTGACACATTCCTGGGGTCAGATACATCACATGATCACACTGACAGAACCACAGGCACATAGACACAGGCAACAGAGCATGCACAATGTCGGCACTAGTACAGTGTATATCTACCTTTCGCAGCAATGCAGGCTGCTATTCTCCCATGGAGACGATAGTAGAGATGCTGGATATAGTCCTGTGGAACGGCTTGCCATGCCATTTCCACCTGGCGCCTCAGTTGGACCAGCGTTCGTGCTGGACGTGCAGACCGCGTGAGACGACGCTTCATCCAGTGCCAAACATGGGGGACAGATCCGGAGATCTTGCTGGCCAGGGTAGTTGACTTACACCTTCTAGAGCACGTTGGGTGGCACGGGATACATGCGGACGTGCATTGTCCTGTTGGAACAGCAAGTTCCCTTGCCGGTCTAGGAATGGTAGAACGATGGGTTCGATGACGGTTTGGATGTACCGTGCACTATTCAGTGTCCCCTCGTCGATCACCAGTGGTGTACGGCCAGTGTAGGAGATCGCTCCCCACACCTTGATGCCGGGTGTTGGCCCTGTGTGCCTCGGTCGTATGCAGTCCTGATTGTGGCGCTCACCTGCACGGCGCCAAACACGCATATGACCATCATTGGCACCAAGGCAGAAGCGACTCTCATCGCTGAAGACGACACGTCTCCATTCGTCCCTCCATTCACGCCTGTCGCGACACCACTGGAGGCGGGCTGCACGATGTTGGGGCGTGAGCGGAAGACGGCCTAACGGTGTGCGGGACCGTAGCCCAGCTTCATGGAGACGGTTGCGAATGGTCCTCGCCGATACCCCAGGAGCAACAGTGTCCCTAATTTGCTGGGAAGTGGCGGTGCGGTCCCCTACGGCACTGCGTAGGATCCTACGATCTTGGCGTGCATCCGTGCGTCGCTGCGGTCCGGTCCCAGGTCGACGGGCACGTGCACCTTCCGCCGACCACTGGCGACAACATCGATGTACTGTGGAGACCTCACGCCCCACGTGTTGAGCAATTCGGCGGTACGTCCACCCGGCCTCCCGCATGCCCACTATACGCCCTCGCTCAAAGTCCGTCAACTGCACATACGGTTCACGTCCACGCTGTCGCGGCATGCTACCAGTGTTAAAGACTGTGATGGAGCTCCGTATGCCACGGCAAACTGGCTGACACTGACGGCGGCGGTGCACAAATGCTGCGCAGCTAGCGCCATTCGACGGCCAACACCGCGGTTCCTGGTGTGTCCGCTGTGGCGTGCGTGTGATCATTGCTTGTACAGCCCTCTCGCAGTGTCCGGAGCAAGTATGGTGGGTCTGACACACCGGTGTCAATGTGTTCTTTTTTCCATTTCCAGGAGTGTATATGTTCAGTGCAGTGCCGTGATACGCCTATGGACTCAAATGGAACACTATTTTTATGTACATATCAACTCTCCCACTCCGCAAGGAACTCCTTGAAAAACAGCCAGCTAATCTGTATGCTGGTGCCGCGCCTAATTGCCGCGCGGTTTGAGGCGGCATGTCACGGACTGCCTAGCCCCTCCCGCCGGAGGTTCGAGTCCCCCCTTAGGATTTGGTGTGTGTGTTGTTCTTAGGATAAGTTAGTTTATGTAGTGTGTAAGTCTAGGGACCGTTGACCTCAGCAGTTTGGTCCCATAGGAATTCACAAACATTTGAACATTTTGCATCCAGGCATAGGAAGCCTCTGAATTGTCAAATTATTTAAGTAGTGCTCCGACCTACCAATTATTTCAGAGTCAACATCTATAAGCAGTTCACTAACTTTACCTCTTATATTTTGATGAAATATGCCAATTCCTTCTCTACTCGGAAACATGACATCCTCTGAAGTTGAGTCCTTAGTTAGAGAACTTCCTTTAAGCGAGTACACCTATCAGCTGACTTCAATCTAAAAAAGGTGCAGCTCTAACACCAACTACTACAGGAACTTTTCCATGCGTGATCCCACAACCACCCACCACACGGTCACCTATATGCTTTGCCAGCCTCCCCTTCCCATACCTATATAAGTACAGCTCACGTCTAGTGAAATCCGGTCTATTGATAGACTGGACTGGCACCACTTTCAACGTGATCCATGCCCTCTGCCATCAGTGCCTTCTCCAGCCCCATGTTAACGCCTCTTACAGCCGCTGTAAGATGAGGCTTAGAACAGTTGCACGAATTGCACATTAGTACCACCAGTTTGAGTACCTACATTTTAGAGGTCACCACCTACATCATATTCCCTGTCCCTATCAAGACTATTCCTTTTTCCACTCACTATCACTACCCGATCCTCCTTCGTAAAATTCCTGCATAACTCCCCTATACGGTCAGTCACCCGAGCCGGCCCTGAAGTAGGCTTCACAATGCTGGTGACCTGTACTCACTCGCCCACACATCCTGCAACTGCTGGTCCATAACTCTACCATGCGTACTACCCAGCAGCAGAACCGTCTTCCTTCTGTTAGACTTTATAATTATCATTGGCATCCTAACTGCTGCATGTTTCCTACACCAACAGCTACAAGAGGCTCCTACCTTCTCATCTCCGACAGCAGGTCAAATTTATTACATATACGCAAAGTACAACTGTCTGAATATCTCCTCCTCCTAGCTGCCTTGTTGCCAAGTGCCAGTTCCCATTCTCCAGTACCCTTCACCCTCCTTAACTCATCTAGTTCCTCCTTCTTGTATTGAAACTGCACCGGAAAGGCACAGATTCTACGCTCCTGCTCCTCTATCAACGTATTTCTTCTACATATTCTGCATTACCACTATAGCATGTCTCTTGAATGCCCACTGGCTTCCCCACTGCCTCCCCCCCCCCCCCGAGTGAAACCACTTTGGACAAATCCCACTCCCCCACACCACAACCCACTATTCACAAACCTACGACAAAGCTCACACTTCTCACTCATGGTAAAATTGTACAGTTACTGATAAAACTAAACGTCTACTCTACGTAAGTCCAGTTACATCGGTAGAACTACTTATAGAACTAACAATAGCGGTTTAGAAATTCTCTCTCTCTCTCTCTCTCTCTCTCTCTCTCTCTCTCTCTCTCTCTCTCTCTCGGTACTAAGAAAGCAACAACTTTTATTAATACTACTAAACTACAACTAATACCAATACCAACAAAACTTCACAAAATTTATTAGCTAGAACCAGAAATTCAAGCGACCACTGGAACACTCAACGAAGTTAAAACATTGAATGAAATTTTTACTGAAACATTTGACTACAAACAATAAGAAACGTGAGCTGAAAACCGATGCACGAAATTAACTAAACGACTTCAACGCACAGAAAACTCTAAAAAACACAGCGATAGAATATTTTCTAAAGTTTATTAAATAGTTATTTCACCACAAACAGCACGAAACATCGTTGAAAACTATTAAATTTAATAAGTATATAACAGTACACAAACAATTTTGTCTGTACTCCTCTACAGTTGCAACCGCATACATCTGGCAAAGAACATAATGATTCACCATCTAACAACACATTAGCAAAAAAATGGCTTAAATGGCTCTGAGCACTATGGTATTTAACTTCTGAGGTCATCAGTCCCATAGAACTTAGAACTACTTGAACCTAACTAACCCAAGGACATCACACACATCCATTCCCGAGGCAGGATTCGAACCTGCGACCGTAGCAGTCGATCGGTTCCAGACTGTAGCGTCTAGAACCGCTCGACATTATCAAAAATTACACGATAACATACACAACAATTGTGGTACAAAGTACACTAGTCCTTGCGCCATATCATAGTCTAACGGGATTCAGTACACTGGACCGCCTCTTCGTTAAATACCGGGTTATCAAAAAGTCAGTATAAATTTGAAAACTTAATAAACCACCGAATAATGTAGATATAGAGCTAAAAATTGACACACATGTTTGGAATGACATGGGGTTTTATTAGAACAAAAAAAAAAAAAAAAAAAAACTCGCGTGAAAGATCTCTTGCGCGCGTCGTTTGGTGATGATCGTGTGCTCAGCCGACACTTTCGTCATGCTTGGCCTCCCAGGTCCCCAGACCTCAGTCTGTGCGATTATTGGCTTTGGGGTTACCTGAAGACGCAAGTGTATCGTGATCGACCGACATCTCTAGGGATGCTGTAAGACAACATCCAACGCCAATGCCTCACCATAACCCCGGACATGGTTAACAGTGCTGTTCACAACATTATTCCTCGACTACAGCTATTGTTGAGGAATGATGGTGGACATATTGCGCATTTCCTGTAAAGAACATCATCTTTGCTTTGTTATACTAATTATTGCTATTCTGATCAGATGATGCGCCATCTGTCGGAAATTTTTTGAACTTTTATATTTTTTTGGTTCTAATAAAACCCCACGTCATTCCAAGTATGTGTGTTAATTTGTACCTCTCTGTCTACATTATTCCGTGATTTATTCAGTTTTCAAATCTATACTGACTTTTTGATCACCCGGTATATCTGACACAGCCTGCATACATGGCAGCACATGTGTAGCCGAATCACAGTACGGTCATCTCACCAGTAGCAAGCAAGCCTATCTGTTAGTACCAATATACAGAGGCCGGTCTACAGGTTAGCCGTGCGAGATGGCGCACTGGTTAGCACACTGGTCTCGCATTCGGGAGGACGACGGTTGAATCACGCACCCAGCCGTCCTGATTTAGGTTTTGCGTCATTTCCCTACATCGCTTAAGGAAAATGTCGGGATGGTTCCTTTGAAAGGGCACGGCCGACTTCCTTCCCCATCCTTCCCCGATCCGATGGGACCTATGACCTCGCTATTTCGTGTCCTCCCCCCGACCAACCAATCAACCATCCGCAGGCTCCTATGGCTAAACAAAAGACACTTTCCAATGTCACAACGCATTACCATAGCTGTAAACAACCGAAACAAAAGAAGGGCCAACACAAAAAGAAAGAAGCATCTCACCACCTCGTACTGCAGACCAACAGGTGGTGCTGAAATCATACTGCTGGACCACTGCTTATCCCAGACGCTTCGGTGACAGATAGCAACACATGAAGGCAAGTGCAATCGCCCGGCGATCGGAGGTACGTTAGGTGTCGGTACGGGGTCGTCGGGGTCAGAATCAGACCGGACTGTCACCGCTCAGGCGTCGGGGTGGCCTGTGGCTAGGTCGAGCTGGGAGATGGCCGGCCCTGCCCCCACGGCGCCAATAAACTACCATTTACAGAGAAGCATTTACTGTTCGAGGATAAATTGTGCCTTCATTCACAGGTACCAAAATGGTGGCGGGAAGCAGGGCGCTAGCCACAAGGGAATGCCCTGACACCCCCACGCGCCGCTCCGTCTCGGCCGTTACAGCTGTGGGGGCCGGTACTCGGCGGCCTGCGGCGTCGGGGCAGATTGGCCGCATCTCGGCTGGTGATGTCTGCGCTGCCTCACGTGTTAGGCAGTGTGTGGAAGTGGGTTACGAGAGTGCTCTCGTTGACATCGTAGACTTCACCCCAGTACGTACCTAACGGTCTCTCAAGGAGTGTGCATCGTTGGCTTGAGCCAGGGTGGGATCTACGACAGGCCTAAGACACACAGCATAGGAATATACCTACAGAAACGGAAGGCGGGTACTGGCTGCAGCAAGTTCCTCTGCTACCACGATTGCTAGCCGCTCTCTCGGAACACGAATTAGGCTTCCAGAAGTCCGGTCGGTGGATGTATCAGACAGTTACCCAGTAGTCTTGAACGGTAGGAATGCTGTTTCATCAGAGTTCGCAAACGATTTCCACCAACAGAGGATAGACTTCACTCAGGTCCTGGCTGTGAACTGAGTATGAGCAGAGATCCAGCCACAGGATATGAATAATGTTCCCACAGGAACTGTCTCCCGTGCGTTGCTGTTGCTAGGATACGACGACTTCACTTGGCCTGCTTTTCTTGACTAGTCAGCTTTCTCGACGCTTCGGCTGTAGCTAAAAGCTGTCTTTACTCCTCCATTCAGCAGCAATGGCGGACGTGTTTCGCGGTGTTAGTAATTGAATAATTGATACTCTTAATAATCGTCTTACGTCCGACTTATGGATTGTTAGTTCACTCTGCGTGGTCAACATAAAGAAGTCATTCTACTGTACTTGCGCTTTGGACATCAGATCTTGCGGCTTGCTGCAATTATCCCAATTAAAATGTTGTTTCTGTGAGAATCCACAGCCTCTAAAAAATTTATAAAAGTAAACAAGGTCCGTTGCAGGCTGTAATATAAACTTTCTTTGTTCACATCGTGCGATAAGCTAATTTTGACCATCAGTCATTTTCAGTTAGCAATTTGTGACATCTGATGATGTAACAGAGCCGTTGCGGCTCCCTGGATATCGACCCTTGCCCTGTTTTATTCTTTGTTCATCGGTTGCGACTCGAGCGCAAGGTGGCGCGCTCTAGCGGAGAGTAAGGGAGACACTGGAGAGAGGTGACAGCAGTATGAGCGAGCAGTGCGAGCGCCGGCCGCTGTGGCCGAGTGGTTCTAGGCGCTTCATTCTGGAACATCGCGACCGCTACGGTCGCAGGCTCGAATTCTGCCTAGGGCGTGGATGTGTGTGATGTCCTTAGGCTACCTAGGTTTAAGAAGTTCTAAGTTCTAGGGTACTGATGACCTCAGATGTTAAGTCCCATAGCGCTCAGAGACATTTCAACCATTTGAGCAGTGCGAGCCTAGTAAATCCCTCGCGTAGTAGTCGCCGATGTTGACGGCTTCGGTAGTACTTGCGGTGTGCTGCGGACTAGCCGGGAAGTCTAGGTGCAAGCAAGCAGGCCGGAGAATTTATGCTGTCAGACGAGGAATCCTGGAAATGCTTTAAGGCGATTTCCCTGTCCTTACATCATTTTATTTCAACTTGTTTTCTGACCACTTCATCTGCAGGTGTGTTTAGATTGAAGTTGCTTTACTTGCAATTTTTTGTTTGCGCCTGAACTCTAAATTCTTATTAATTATTTATTGTGCGAGTCGGTGTTCTGAACCGTTAAGTTCAGAGTGGTGCTGAATAGTAATTCAGATTACCTGCACCGGCTTTTAGAGTTGTTTCATTGACATAGCTACCTTGAGAATCCGTCATCATCATGGGTACATTTTGTTCTAACCTCTCTCAGTACTGGCATTTAATCTGTCTCAGGAAGCAACGTGAATTGCTAAGCAGAGGTCTTATTCATCAACCTTGTTATTCCGCCAGATACTTTGTGGGGAGTTTTGGATGTTACTCTGCACGGCATAATCAATGACTTTATAAACGGATATTTAGTGTACTAGTTATAACAGCTTGTGCTCTCTATGCGGTCACCAAATTCTATGTTAAGGAAAACGGTTTAAATTTTATATATTATACCGTATCTTCTGTTATGTACTAAAACCGGCATATTTGTTGACAGTTTTACTTGTCTTTTAATATTTTTAGAAGATAAAAGGTTTACCTGTTAATGCATTACTACATTGGTGGACAATAAGAATTTCGCTCGTGATATTCAGAAAGAGTATGTGGGTCTATTGACCTCGATAGTAACGATTGTCACGTATCACTCAAAATTATTTTAATAAGCAGGGGCAGTGGGCCCCTCGTTTTCCTGCATAGAGTTCTTGCCTTCTATTGCCGTACTCTTAGTCTTTGTAGGGGCAAATTGTTAATAGTATGGTTGCCGCTCTTTGGGACCTGTTATCTGTTGTAAATATGTTTTGGACATTGTCTTTATTCGTTCGGCCACTTTTTAAGTACTGATACTGTTATTAACTGTTCCATGTGAAATAAAGTGTTACTTACTGATATCATGGCCACTAAGAGGTGTTGTCGGGACACGACTGTTTAAAAAAAATAAATAAACTTATCACCTGAAGATGCATCTCCACTGATGCTATACCGGTCGTGATGTACAATCTAACTTTGAAGTTCCGTTACATTAAATAATTTTTTTTCAATATGAAAAATCTGTGTAAAATACAAGAATCTATTTATTTCACTAATGTATACTTGCTATCACACATGTAAGCAGAATTCTTGCACTATAATGGGGTTAGGTTAACAGCAAGGTGTGAAATGTTTTGTTTATAAATAGCGGTGTATGCAGTCAATGCGCGCTCTTTCACGTTGGTTTATTTCAGTTGCTTCAAAATAACTGATTGTTCAAATAGCTATTCACACGACTTTATTAAATAACGGACAGTCCTTTCATTTATAAATTACGTCCATCTCATGGCCGCTTTACATATAGCATTAGCAGTCCGTTCATTTTGCGATTCCACCGCGCTTTGCTTGCCTCTGCGTTATCAGGAAAGATTTCATGGCTTTGGCCCACTAAAGATACGTTGTACTCCAAGCTCTCTCTGGTGAGCGATGGAACCAGAGGACCCATTTTAAAAGATACTATTTAACGGATAATCATCTCCAGACCGCCATAAAATAAGGCAAGCTGTTCCTGAAATTTTGTCGCTTCATGGAAGGCATAGAGGTAAACGCCAGCGAATAAAATTATCTTTTCTGTTTCGTTTCCCATGGTCGGAGAAAACCGCTCTGTTCGTTCTACAGAACACCGATTGGCAGAAATTTCGTGAAGTGAAAATGACGTAGTTTTTGAATCAACAGTTTCTAAGAAAGGGTGGCGTCTGGCCAGCTAGTAGGAGCAGTCGTTATCCTGAGCCTGTGATAGGGCATTTGCTATAACTGAACAGTTACGTCGTTGGCTGAAAACTGAAACGTCCCCTTTGAAAAATTATACATGACTGTGCTTAAACTGACACATAATATTTTTAGCGCAACGCAATCTGACTTTCAAAAAATCCCTACAAAAGAATGGCCCTGACTAACATTAACCTATACGTTTCACAAATCACTTACCTCACAAAAATCTTCGTTACTCGAACTACTGCAATACAGCGAGCGCCACTACTGCCAGCTAAATAAAAGATTCAAACTACGGAAGGCACTAACTACTGATAGGCATAGTTAGCAAATGAAAGATTTTAATAGAGAACAAACAATGTATTTACCTTAATAGTGTTGAAAAATCATAATATACATAGCAGTTCATGACATCCAGTCTTACAAATTTCAAAACTCCGCCATTTCTCTCCCCACATCCACCTCTGCTGGCGGCTCACCTCCAACTGCGCAACGCTACGCGCTGTTCACATCCATCTGCCCAACACTACAATGGTAGACAACAATGCAAACTAGCCACAGACTGCACACAGCACAGCCAGTGATTTTTCATACAGAGCGCTACGTGGCGTTACCACTAAGAAAACCTAAACAGGCTACTTACAAAATTATTGTAACGATTTTTGATTATAGGACCGAGTTGCTGGGCACGAAGCAGGACACAGTGCAGAGTCTTCGTTTTTTGTAGACCTCTGATTCGGGGCTCTGAACTGAAGTCACTCTCAATGTGGTCGCACACACAGGCTCCACGCTCTGGCTTTCGACTTCTGAGGCAGCTTTGGGTTGTCATATGTTCGAGTCTGCAGCTCAGAATTACTGGGGGCACTCTTGGTTGCAATCAGCAACACCATCAGCAATCTGCTAATACATTACCAACGAGTGCAGTGAAAAAATCTCACAGCATCAAAGTGTTAGGATGAATCGGTGTTCTCTGGATCGGCAGAACAAGCATAGTGGTGCGTGCAACTTAGTTATTCTCACTGACTAACGAACGATCACCGTTGCCATGTCGCGGCTATATTGCGTTACATTAGATATGTTAGGAAGCTGTTCATAAAAATTACACTTCGCAATCTGCCAACTTTGACAACCACCGTTTGCTGAAACTTAATTTCATTGTAATTAATGTCTCTTCATCGTGTAGCAATTAATTTCATGGGACGTTGGTTCTTTTAATTTAGTACACAAAATTTTATAATTCTAGATTTACATGGGTTATGCTTTAATTCATAGTCAGTAGGTGCTCTATTAGTTGTTTAGAATGAAAATCTGTGGTTACTGCGCTTAGGATACATGCTAAGGGCCAAAATTCATTTACAGCGGTAATCAGAATGTTGCGCAACTTTTAATTAAGTACCAAATCCTGAGAAGTAATTCGTATCGTTGCAGGAATTTACGGCACAGATCACGGTAACAGCCAGCTCACACGGCTTTAGCAAAGTGCTGAAGTTAATAGGTTTTACGGCCACAAGCAAGCAGAAAATTCACACTCGTATCCTCTACCTGTGGTAGAAACGTCGGAATGACTCCAAAACAGGGAGAAGCACCCGTAGTTTTCTTCCAAATATAAATCAGAGACAGAGAATGAGGCACCTGAATCTCTCAAGGGCCCTATCATACATCTTGATGGATCATGGACCTTACGTCATCTTGGGCGAAGAGAAGCCTCTGAATAAGCCCGTGGTGAAGAAGTCACGCTCGTGTCCGACAAATGCCAATGTCACTGAAACTTACATAATAAAATGGAACACCTACAGCCGTCCTTTTCATGTTATTTATTATAAGGATAGCAGTTTCGGTACTTCAGTGCGCCATCTTCATGCAGTCTGCGGCTAGTTTGCATTGTTGTCTGCCATTGTAGTGTTGGGCAGCTGGATGTGAACAGCGCGTAGCGTTGCGCAGTTGGAGGTGAGCCGCCAGCAGAGGTGGATGTGGGGAGAGAAATGGCGGAGTTTTGAAATTTGTAAGACTGGATGTCATGAACTGCTATGTATATTATGATTTTTCAACACTATTAAGGTAAATACATTGTTTGTTCTCTATTAAAATCTTTCATTTGCTAACTATGCCTATCAGTAGTTAGTGCCTTCCGTAGTTTGAATCTTTTATTTAGCTGGCAGTAGTGGCGCTCGCTGTATTGCAGTAGTTCGAGTAACGAAGATTTTTGTGAGGTAAGTGATTTGTGAAACGTATAGGTTAATGTTAGTCAAGGCCATTCTTTTGTAGGGATTATTGAAAGTCAGATTGCGTTGCGCTAAAAATATTGTGTGTCAGCTTAAGCACGGTCATGTATAATTGTTCCAAGGGGACGTTTCAACAATAAGTAACAAGGTAAGGACGGCTGTATGTGTTCCATTTTATTACATGAGTCAACGGCCGAAGTCCCTCAAACCTCCAAACAGAAGGACTGAAGTAGCCGATATTTGTCGACAGCAACTATGTTGGGTAGTGATGCACAGAGATGCTCAGGGGTGCCTCACACAGAGCATCCCAGGGTGCTCCTGAGAGCTACAACACCAAGGATCGTTTCTAGTCTTTCGGCAGGATCACCGTGGGAGGAGGATTTCAGTATTTATGAAATATAAAGTCAAGTCAGCAGCAAACTTTACAGCTTCACTATCACCAGATCCATTGGATCACACATAAATAGTTCCTCTTGATGATGGCCGTAGGTCCTCAATACAAAAAGCATTATATAATAAAAATATAACGTACCAATATACTTATTAAAAACTTCACGAACATTAAAAGAACGGTAAGATATGACGTCACAGATATTAGAAATTTGTAGGCCATCGATATTCTGAAAACTTCCATAGCTAACAATAGACATGGTAAACCATCCGTAATGTAACTAAATTTATCATCTTTTGCAGGCCGGTGTGGCCGTGCGTTTCTAAGCGCTTCACTCTGGAACCGCGTGACCACTACGATCGCAGGTTCGAATCCTGCCTGGGGCATGTATGTGTGTGAAGTCCTTAGGTTACTTACGTTTAAGTAGTTCTAAGTTCTAGGGGACTGATGACCTCCATGTTAAATTCCATAGTGCTCAGAGCCATTTGAACCATATCATCTTCTACTAGGAAAATTTTAAGATACCACCTGCAAGGGCAATCAATGAGAGCAGGGGATACAATGCTTTTAATGTTAACTTGAGTATTCTCCTTGGTCCCAATACTGACTTCAGTACTACCAATGGCCTCGTGAGCTGTAGCGCGTCAATGCTAAACAGCTACGACGTATTTGTGTGAGGCTGCTTGCGTGTTATCTAAAGGCTCGGTGTTCCTGAAGCTGTAAAACTTGTTTGAGACTTGACTGCATATTATCATAAATAAAAAAAATCCTGCTCCCCTCTCCACTTAAAACAACTAAATTAAATAAAAATTGCTCTGGTCAAAAGCCGAGAAGCGATTCTTGTTGTTGTAGCTCTGAGGAGCACTCAAAAGTGCTCTCTGTCTCACTCTCAGTCGCGGTCCATAATTTGCGCATGCAGTAGAATATCTTGCCATCTTGTGTAAAGAATCTGCAGCAATGGACGTTATCACGCCACACAGTGAACTAGAGCTGGGCGGATTTGGGCTAGCATGTTCCGCATTCCCAGCGGCAGCGACTATGCTCCCTCGGGAGAAGGGAGTCGCCTCTGCAACCAGGCGACTAGCGTCAGTTTTGGTGTTCTTGTAAAGATAAGTCAGTTAAAATTATAAAAACAAATGTTTTAGTACTGATTACGTGCCAAATAGGTGTATTAGTGTGCCTTTTAAGCGTACCGTTAAAGGTTCCATTTTTCTTTACTTAATGTAGCAGAAAATGCGAAAAGATCGTACAGTCGTATTTTCTGTTTACGTTTTGCCGCAGCAAATCTATAGAATTTCGTTTAGTTGTTCTTTGCGATCTCCAGCAATTTAACTGTAGAGCACCTCTTCATTATTTAACTCACATTTCCGGAGTGTAGAGTAAAGTTCAAGTTGTTGTTTAAGAAACTTAGCACTGTTGTTTTTGTTTACACACAGTCGTGTGTAAGCCAAATTTGTGAAGCCATATTTTCGTGTTTATCTGTAAATTAACTGACCTATTCTTAATAAACTATTACGTTTATCATGAGTAAAGAGTGTTTAACTTCCCGTAGAACTATTAGGTCGGGGCTTTGGTGAGACGAGTGCTGTAGTTTTCTTCATGTGGGTGACTGTATTGGCGTGGGAAAAGGGGAAGGAAATGAGACTCATCAGTAGTTTCGTGGGATAAGTAATAGAAATAGGAAGATACTAGAACAGGAGGGGGAATTTTCCGCCCTTCAGGCTGAGTTAGACAAGGCCAGGGGAGAGCTTGACAGGTTAAGGGGGGAGAAGGGCAAAGAGAGGTGGGAAGTGGCAACAGGAAGAACAGGCCTAGAACTTTGTCTCACAGCTTCGTGGTAAATGTAGAAAATAGATTTCACCTATCGCTTCAGTTAGAAGCTGGTGAGCCTCACGCTGTTGCAGGTGTAGACAGGGCACAGCAAACTTTCAGAAGCAAATTGAAAAGTAAGGAGTAGGGAAATAAGTAAAGAGAAAATTTTGTTGTTAGGTATTTCCCATGGAAGAGGTGTTGGCCAACTTTTGCAGGATGAACTATGATCAGAATACCAGGTCACCAGTTTTTTTTTAACCTAGTGCTGGTCTGGAGTACGTGAAAGAGGATTTAGGATCACTTTGCAAAGATTTCACAAAGGAAGACACCGTGGTTATAGTGGGTAGGGCAGGTAATAGTACTGACAGAGATCCTGGGTACAGATACCTGGCAAAGATTGTATCAGCATCGAAGAATACAAGTGTTGAGATTGTACCTGTTCTTGGTCGCCATGACCGACCTCATTTGAACTCTTCTGTCAAGAGAGTTAATTTGGATTTGGAATGGCTGCTTATGTCTTGTGCAGGGTCACACATTGGTGTGGTTCTTGTTGATTCTCTCAATAGGTTGGATTATATTAGGCACGGCCATCACCTCAACAGGAAAGGGAATGGCAAACTGCCTGGAAAATAGCAGGAAAGTTAATGAGGGAGGCAATGTCTAGACTGATAAAATACCAGTGGTTATAGAGTTCAGAAAAGATCCAATTTTAGGGGATGGAGGACACAGAGAAGCCAAATTTTAAGAGAGGTTAGGACTGATATAAACCTTCAGTTTGAGGGGAAAAAAAACAAAAAACTTAATTCCAGCTTATTACATCAGCATAAACAGCTGTTGGCAAAGGATTTTCAACAGTCAGCAGATATTCCAAGTCTACCCAGTTTTAACTCAGTCAACGTGAAATGTCAGCTATCTTTGTTGCATCAAAATATTCGACGACTGGGAAATAAAATTAATGAATTAGTTATCTGCATAGATGAATTAGTCTTCAAACCCAGCTGACATACTCTGCCTCTCTAAACATCATGTGACCACTGGTATAGAACTTTAAAGTGTTACAGGGTTTAGGTTAGCATCTCAGTTTTGTAGAGCAGAAATGGAGAGAGGAGGAGTTACCACATTCATCAGGAACTGTGAAATTTAAGAACATATAAATTCATAAATTTTGCCTAGAACAGCATATGGAAGCTTGTGCAACAGAAGTAGAATGTCACAAAAAGTCCTTCATAATATTAAGTGTATATAGAGGAACTGCAGGCAACTTCAATCTGCTTCATAAACCACCTTGAAGCGCTACTGGCCCATTTAACAACAAAAACCAAAGAAATAGTGGTTGTTGGTCATTTCAATGTAGATTTTCCGTAAAGACTCTCCCAATAAGAACTTACTTGAGTGAGTAACACTATCATTGAGCTTAATTCCCACTGTAAAGTTCCCCACTAGGGTAGCCAATTGTTCACAGCCATATATTGTATCTTTATAGAAAAGTCCAATGAGCAAAGTTATATTATGAAACCAATAGTCAATGGCCTCTCAGACCATGACATGCAGTTCCTTGTGTTAAATTTTAATACTGAACAGGATATAAAATCTGTTAAATCTGAGCTCAAGAGGGTAATCAATAAGCCAAAAATTATTTTAAGACAGTCCTCAGAGACATTCATTGGACTGATGTTCACAGTGCTCATGGCATGAATGAAAAATATAACCCCATTGCTAATAAACTGCTTACCTTATTTGAACACTGTTTTCCCCCAAAACTAACAAAGGTTAGAGCAAAGTCTACAAAGAAACCATGGATTACTGAAGGAATACGGGTATCTTGCAAAACAAAAAGAAAACTATATCTGTCAATCCAAAACAGTTCTGACGTTGACGCTATAGGACATTACAAGAAGTACTGAAAAAATTAAAAACTGTAATACAGACATCAAAGAAAATATATTACAAGGTACAGATAGTCATATCAGATGGCAAAATAAGGACAATATGGGATTTAGTGAAGGAGGAGACAGAACCAGACACATGTGCAACTGATTTTTCTATGCAGATTACAGCATCAGCTGCACTGAGTCCCTCTAACAAATAGCTAGTTAGACGCAGGACTGGGGCCTGATGTCCTGTTTCGTCTTACAAACCAAATGTCGAAACAGAAAAGTAAATGATCTAAAGTTGTAAGAGGTCCGAGCAGATGTAATTTCGATGTATTGCTCATGCGCTGCCTGCGATATGCAAGGTATAAGAGAATCGCTGACCAGAGAGCAGTGTTGACTGCAGTAGGAACAGTGTAGCTGTAGCAGTAAGTTGTGGCTAGTCTGCAGTCTGCTCTGAGCTGGTCTGGTGTATCGTGTTGGCTGGCCCGGTCGCGGTGCAGCGATGCCGGAGCCTGAGTATTATTGTATAAGGTAAAAAGCAGCCTCGCGCATATGTAATAATGTTATCTCAAGTCCCATGTAAAAGTTTTAAAAATGTTCTAATAATAATCTTTCTCATATAAAGTAATTTTTAACAACCATACATCTCAATTTAAAGAATTTACTAATTTCTCCAATCCATGATCATCCCGATTGTTGCAAAAGAAAAATCAGTTGCTTCCTTTCATAAGTGACAAATCTATCGGCCAGCATTGCACAGGACTGTGCCAGAAAAATTTATTGTAAGAGCAGATATATATGCGTTATCCGGCGACTTCATTGACGTAAGAATTCTCTTTTTATTCAGAATGATCTTTCAGGGCCATGACGCAGCACTGCTGACGTCCAAAATTTACCAGGTTAAATTCACAGTCAATTATTGAAAAGTGATAAGTGAGCGACAATTTAATTGAGAGGTTAGTTACATTGTAATATTACCAGGTTACTGAATATTTTTTGTTGGGACGTTACAGTGAATGTGAACAACATAATTATAATTATTACTGTGGAGAGGTTTAGAAATTTTTGTTTTGAGGTTACACTAAAATGAGAAAGAATTTTGTGGGGAGGTTAAATGTGAAGGAATTTTGTGGGGAAGTTACACTGTGAAAGAATTTTGTGGGGAGGTTACAAAATTGTTACTTCCGAGCATACAGTACATAAGGAATGGCAACCCAAATATCTTTCGATATCCAAATTATAGGGGCTAGAAAGCAAAATTTTGGTCTGCTTGGCAGAAATCTATTTTAATATATGATGTACTTGCATGTCAGAAAACCTTCTGGGTAATTAAAAATTAAAAGGAAGGTCAGCGTTGGCCGTAATATTGATGTTTTATTGATAGCAGAATCGATTTACGATCACATGGTGATCATCTTCAGTGCTGTACAAATTAAACTTAGACACTGGTATCAAGTTACCAATAACCAAAACTGAGAAGCGATCACAATAACTGAAGCCGCTGTTTAATGGTGAACCATAAATGGTGAAACAGCCGCTGTTTAATGACGAACCATAAATGCTGAAACAGCGCCTTCAGTTATTGTGATCACTTCTCAGTTTTGGTTATTGATAACTTGATACCACTGTCTGAGTTTAATTTGTACAGCACTGAAGATGATCATCATGTGATCTAAAATCAATTCTGCTATCAATAAAACATCAATATTACGGCCAGCGCTGACTTTCCTTTTAATTTAACATATATGGTCGTTGTGCACACAGCACTCCATGGAGTCGCCAATCTTCTGGGTAATGTTAGCTGTACGTATGTATTGCCTTAAAGAAGCATAGTCCCATCCAGTTAAATGCAGAATAGAATTATTAAATTATAAAAAAATATTAAAAATTTACCATTTTAATATGATTCTGCGTAAGCAGACAAAGGCAGTTGGATTTGCTGGTTGTCTAAAACCTCGTAGATAGTTTTTTCGAATGACTCTAAAGTAACGAAAACACAAGGTTCCTTCTTACTGGGTTTATAGACAACCTAGGATGAATTTCCAGTATTATTGAAACTTTTAATCCTAATTTGTAACAATATTCGAAAACAATTTTACACTGCATCCGTACATGTAATACAGGCACCTAGTACCGGTGTGTGCGTGTGTGTGTGTGCGCGCGCGCGCCCGCGTGCGAGCGATTGGGTGCGTTGGGCTGAACATTGGTTGAAGCGAAACATGAAGCACTGCTGCCAAAAGGGAGGATACGAGGCAGCAAAGGCACAGTGAATTATAAAAAAGAATATCGTATTTATTCGGTTATTCCAGCGTGTTGGTATTGTGACCTGCGCTGTTTTTCTGATCAGAAATCAACTCGAGAGGGCGTTCCGACGACGACCGTGGTAAGAGAAACAGCACCAGCTGCAAGTAAGAGAGCCAAATGAAATTTCAGTTACTTGTAACTGAAAGCTAGAAATTTAACAATAACCAAATTTATATCACAATATAGTCCCATTTCAACTCAATACACTCCATCAAATCGTTTTTGTAACTTATTTTAGCTGTTGTATAACACAGTTTCTTGAGCGCTGGCAATAGGAAGTTGTTTTGAGAAGCTTTTTCAAGCGAGTATACTCGCTACTTCATTCTCTTATGGTGAAGAAGCTGTCAGCGCTAAGGAAATATAGAGCCCGCAGTAAAGAAACTCTGCAATATGTGATGTGACAATTACACTCATGTGAGTGGCTTGGTACGGTGAACTGGTGGTAAACGTTCTCTATCCACACAAAGCAGATTAATATTATTACAATTTCATATACACTTATTGTATGAACGATAATAATATGGACATGCTTTTGCTGTTGGACATCAGATAACTGACAAATCTTGCACATTATAATATGTAAAATTATGCAGCTCTAACTTCTACTCCTTCATGGTGAGGCTTGATTATTTTTTGGAGCAAGATCATAGCTTTAGCCACTATTAATTCCTCTCTGGTTGCAAACTTCGCATAGAGTACTAATATTCCTCAACACGGGTGTCTGTATTTTTTTTTTCATTCAGTCGACTGTGAACAAACGGGGAAGAGCATCAGTTTTGTCGAGTCACTCTTCCGTTACGAACTCGTCACTACCGCATGCAATCACAGTGTTTTACTCAAGTGACCACCAGTAAATCTGTTCAGACAGTGTCATGTGCCGGACATGTATCGAAGTTTTCATACATTTTCTCAGTTGTTTACGTCGCAAGATGCACTGATCACTTCAACGTTTTGCAACCGTTTTTACAGTAGCAGCATCATTGGGTACGCGATAAACCAGAAGCAACAACAGAACGACTGTTCTAAGAATTCGGTGCTGTGGTGATTACTTTGGCCTTCGAGCGTTGCATTTTTGGGAACCAAGGATATACCATTTATCGTTCCCCCATCTGGTTATTTACGTTTGATTTCTTCTGTATCGTTAGCATGTATACATTGCGTCTTCAGAACCTAATTACCGGCTGATGCTTCCGATTTGAGGGGTAGGGAGAGGGGGTTGAGCAGGGAAGACATAGACGACTATTATAGAAGTGAACCTTAGGATTTTCCTCGATTTGCTCCGTGATGTTAATTGCCAGGCTACTAAAATGATACACTGCTGCACCATTTCGCGGTGCTGACCAAACACTGTGTGCCTTCAAGAAAGTTTGTATGTACGATATATTTAGTCACACTTCTGATCGATCATTTTCTAGGAACAACTAAATTTTGTACTCAATTAGCACGATCCCTTCACACAATGAAGTTCTCTGATTTAATGGATATTAATTCAATACGCTAAATCTGCTTGCTGCTGGACGCTGTGAGGCACTTAAATGGTAACCTAAAAATTTTGACATTATTACAAGAAAGGATTGGTTGGATAATGAACTGACTTGAATCGAAATAATTATTTCTACTAAAATTATTTGCTTGTTTTGAGACCAGTTTTATACGCTTAAATTATCGGTAAATTATTTTTCAAACATTAGTATTACAAATTAAACCGGTTTCACACATACACGCGTGATATTACTTTAAATGCATGTTTATTCTTGAAAACTATGAACGCGTCGAACAATAAATGCATACAAATTTAATGAAGTTCTCTCTTCCGAGACGGGACCATAGTTATAGCGATTGTTCCCTGCAGGTATGAAAGGTGATTTTTGTTATAAAAATAAAAGTAATGTTGGCTTTAACGCTTGTCGCAAAAAAAAGATCTTCATTGTATGGAATAGGTGTAATAGAATATGCGACCGAACCGCTGAATCTTTCCATCAGTAAATGGGGTATGTTCTCAACTGACTCAGTGGTTTTAACCCCCTCCACTGACGGAATGACCCACTTCCCAATTCCGTATGTATAAAACCAATACGGACTTGTAGCTGTCACGCCTTTGCGCTTACTGCTACGTATTTTAACTGTAAATAGCTCAGTCCCAATGGTAAGAGGCAGTAGTGAATTCACGTAGTTAATATTTGAATCCAGCACAGCTGCCACAAGCTCAGCTCACTTTTACTCCACTCCTACCCTCGCCATTGCACCACATTAACTAGGTGCTACGTGGACCTTGCTAAATTCACTTGCGTATACATTTTTGACCGTTACTCGTCAGTATTTACCTAATGATTAGTACACTCCTAACCGGACTATTTCCCTAAGAGCTGTGATGATTGAACGGGTTCGATCCACGGCCTACAGTGCCCTACAGTTCACACAGTAACACTGCCTACCTGACCCACTTAACTTGGTAGTGAGCTTATGTATCCAATCACCACTGCTAGCAGCAGTGGATAATCCTATCAGCACGACGAGAGCAGCAGACTTACCGTCGAATCCTCCTGAAAATACTTATAACTACGGTCGCCAGCTCTGAAGGAGCAAAAGAATAAATCAATTTTTGGGCTCGTTTCAAAGTGAAATGGCTTGAGTTGAATTTAAACTTAATTCTGAATATTACTATTTCTGATCATTCTAGATGATTGTACAAAGCAAATACTCTCTCAATTTCTGTGAGTCGGCTTGGTAATTACTACCAAGACAGGTTATGCAACTTCGGTTAACAAAATTCTATCCTTCAACTTATTTAATGATTTTGGATATTACTCTTTGGACCATTGATACAGAATTAGTTAAGTGACTTTACTTGAAAGGTTGCTCAGAAAAATTTAATTAACTGTAAATAGGCGACTCATTCTGGTGTGACCATTGCTCTTTTCAACATTCTTATACGCTAAAGTATTCTACAACCAAAAGAATTGTAAATGAAAGAGGCGATGGTGGCCTCAGTCTGATTTCACTATACTATGTTTGAGGTTACTACACTTTACAATGAACAACATGCGTCGTAATTTTACTCATTACTATATTCTGTCCTCTGCACTTGCATAAAAGAAAACTGGTATTCTCCTTTTACATGTATACAAAGTTCGACTTAACAATTGCAAGCAGTCTTGCCTTGGGTAGACATGTCGGTGCTGGTGGTGAGATGCATGTGGCTAACGCAGCTCTTCACGCCTCATGCCCTTAATGGTGGCTGGAACTACGAGCTGTAGCACTCGTATAAGCTACTGCACGTCCGCCATAAAACCTGGGCACAGGAACTCTTACAATCAGCCCCAGTGGCATAAAGGCGGCTTCAACAACCATTCGTCGCGTTTTACTCCAAAAACGGCGACGATATTCGCCTCTCTGCTGTTGCACAATCACTTTTGCGTGAGCACAGTTACGCACGTCCGATCACGTCAACACTCCCCAGGCCATTCCATTGTTCAGTCCCTGTGTCTCTAGCTACCCCTAGCTACGCTCGTATCACCAAGAGTGGGGGCGTTCCCCTACCACCTTTTTACCGAAATCATTTAGTATTTAAGAATATTTATATTTACTACCCTGGAGTTCATACCAGTCATAATAATTTACTACTAGCGCTTTACCACATTAAATTATACAGTAATAACTTATAATTACCAAGAAAAAGAATACATTTGACTCTGAGAGCTTAGTGCATTGTCTGACAGGCAGCGCTAATTCCCAGTTTCGCCAATAGATGGCATCAGGGTGCACTCCCTGGCAGTCTCACACAAGCGCGCCCGTTTCCGACGCGCGGGCTCCAAATTACTGTCAGCCCACCATCATTTCAGTTCCGTTACAAATACCTTTGATTAACGTGTTTACACATTTGTAACATATATACGTTCAGAATGTTAATATGTGTTACAAATCGGCCTACTTTGTAAAACCGGAGTTTTAAAATTAAATTGTGCTTTGTTCAATTAAGTACAGCTGACAACAGAAACTGTAAGTAAATTTTGTATGTATGTTTAAATTAGTGACAATTATTTTCTTATCAGACTGTACCATATTTCTGTAATGTGACCTGAGTGGTGTGTTGTGTTCAATTATGATACTGATGATATGCAACTGAAGATAGCCATCCAACACTAGGAATGGATCTTGTTTCACGACGAAAACCACGATTGACGACGAATGGGTTTCGTTCTTTATTTTGTGAGTGGCATTCAGCCACGGTTCCAAAAGTGACGACAATAGATATTTGCAAAAGTAAAATTATAGCGTCATATAGTTTCAAATGCCTAAAGAAGCACATCTTACAGCCGCCTCAGAAGTTTCACTCAGTATCAGTGCTTTTTATCAATATAAGACAGACTGAATGTTCTCAATGAACAACCAGCTTTCTCACACATTTAGAAAAGGTGATGTACAATCGGCTCTATAACCATCTTATCTCAAGTAACATACTGTCAAGGTCACAATTCGGATTTCTAAAGGGTTCTGGTATTGAGAATGCTATCTACACTTACAGTGAAAAAGTGCTTAATTCATTAGATAAAAAATTGCAGGCAACTGGTATATTTTGTAATCTGTCAAAGGCATTTAACTGTGTAAATCACAATATCCTTTAAAGTAAATTAGAATATTATAGTGTAACAGGAAATGCTGCAAAATGGTTCAAATCTTATATCTCTGGCAGGAGACAAAGGGTGTTATCAGGAAAGAGACATGTATCAAGCTATCCGGCATCATCCAACTGGGAACTAATTACATGTGGGGTCCCACAAGGTTCCATTTTAGGGCCCTTACTTTTTCTTGTGTATATGAATGACCTTTCATCAGTAACATTACCAGATGCCAAGTCGTTGTGTAATAGAAAGTTCCACTTTAGTTTCCTTTTTAGAAATAACGTATATTTATTGCAAGCCATATTAATTTGTTAGCAACTACATCAAATATTTTGAGGAGGTTGGGATGGCTTACATAAGCTAATGCCACTTTGAAACGTACCCTTAGAAAAGTTCATGAATTATTGTGCTGTTAAACCTCTTGCGTTATTTGATTTTCAAACAGTTGAGCAGAATTGAACGTACTCAGACATTTCTCTCTTTACTTATTCTGATCTTCACTAAACTGACACACAATATTTCTAGCGCAACGCAATATGACTTTCAATAATCCCTACAAAAAAATGGCCCTGACTAACAATAAGCTGTATTTTTCATGAATCACTTACCTCATAAAAATCTTGGTTTCTCGAACTACTGCAATACAGCGAGCGTCAATACTGCCAGCTAAATAAAAGTTTCTAACTACTGAAGTCACTAACTACTAATAGGCATAGTTAGAAAATGAAAGATTTTGGTAGAGAACAAACAATGTATTTACCTTAATAATATTCAAAAGTCATCGTATAAATATATTCGTTCATGATATCCAGTATTACAAATTCACTCTTTCTGATGGACACACGTCCACTCTCAAAATTCTACCATCTCTCTCTCCACATCCACCACTGCTGGCGGGTCACCTCCAACTGAGCAACGCTACGTGCTGTTCACATCCAACTGCCCAACACTACAATAGTGAAAATTCCATTAATGGAAACCAGCCACGCACTTCACACAGCACAGTCAGTGATTTTCATATAGAGCGCTACGAGGCATTACCAACATAAAAACCTAAACAGCCTACTTACAATATTATCTAGTCAATGAGATATTCTCGTCTTAATTTGATCCTTTTCTCCAAAAATCCTTTCAAAACAACAGGTGTTTCAATCTAACCACGAAATTAAGTTATCTCGATTCTTATAACCAGTTTCAGTTAAAAGGGGGTATTTTCACTATAGTTATTTTAGTAAAACATCGAAAAATATACATACGTAATACACATAAATGGAACAATACCGCACAGATGCTGAATAGGTCTCACAATAAACCATCAATGAATAGAATATTATGCTTTTTAAGCTAACACGTCATCAAATAACAAATAAACATAGCTGTAAAACGAAATCCATCTTGTGTTACATACGTAACTGCTAGGTGCAGACAATTACGTATGTAGCAAACCAATTTATTCACCTGTGCAACTTAATGTATTTGATATGTTGTGATGGGTTATGCAGAAACACGTAATACTGAAGTCATTCATTCACCAGCTTATGAGAGTTTCCCGAGTGACCAATTCGTCATTTGTGCGGTACTAACCCAATCATGTAATGTGGTTGCCTGCTTCCTGTACCTTGTCGCATCTCCAAAGCTCGTAATACTTCACCTTGACAAGATTCTACTTTAATTTCGAAACTCTGACTCAAAGAAACGCTTTGATATAAATAACAATAATATTTTGTTTGAATTTCTTGTAAATAAATGGATTTTAATGGCTTTAGCCTGCACCATGCGATGAATTCACGCAAAACATACAAGTATTGAAAGAAAGTTAGAGATAGAAAATTTGTTTGATTTGCATGCACACATATACAATGAAGACAGAGCCTTCATGGTTACCGAGAGACCAATAAAATCAGAGGATATAACGTTTTTGCACTCCATTACCAGTCGTCTTAGATACATATACCTGAGGCAATAGAGAATCTGTACACCGCTGGACGAGTTTCTAAACATTGGTAGCTAACAAAGCTATCCCGCACTTTGGCTGCAGATAACCGAGGTTTACGACGTCTTCAGTGCAGTCTGGGGAAATCAAAGGAAAGGTGATCCGCGTCCGCCTGTTATCCACAAGAACACAAAGGTATCTCCTAGATAAGTAGCGTTGGAAGTTTACGGAAACAGCCGTGCATAAATTGTAGTCTAGATAACAGAATCCCCATTACGATCCGGTAAGATCAGTGTATCATAAACATAATATTAATCTGAACATAAAATGCAGGTAGTAAGGGACTCAGAATGTCATTTCGATGTATTAAATTAATCATATAATTGTCCACCAGCATAACTTAAAAGTGTATGAATCTTAATTTTAACCAGAATGTACCGTATGATTGTGACATATAACTCAGTTCACGCCACAGTTGTGATGTCATGAGCTATCATTTCAAAAAGCTGAGCTCTCAGCTGGTGATAAATCTTTGCATAGTATCGACCATTGTATCAAGCAGACACTATGTTAGCCACATATGTTGACATTTTCAAAATAACGCTGTATTGTTTTTGCCTAAGGTGAAAGTGCCAAAAGTTATGCACATACATATTTTAGTATCTATCACTTTTGTTGTTGTTTCTGTATGGATGCCAAATAAACAAACATTCGACAAAAGTTTTTTGTATCTTCTCCAACCTCAACTGGTCAACTGTCATTTCAAATGTTGAATTAAAGGCATGGGCATGCAACCCTGAAGCAAAACACAATCATCAATTTTAACTTTATTCACAGGTATTCTGGATCTGGAGCACAACACTATTAGGATGGCCATTTAAAAAAGTAGATTTCAGCCTGTTTCAAATATTTCGACGCGTTTCTACTAACAAGGAGTTTCACAAGCGATCTCCTGCTTACCTAGCGGGAAATATAAAAGGCGGGACGGTGATAAATGAGAGAAGCGTTCTGTGACCTTGAATGGCAAGTTTTGTTAACCTATCCGACTAAAAGCCCTAATAGGTTTTTGTCTTACGTAGAATCAGTGAATGTGTGGAAATCCTCTATCCAATCAATCAGAGAGCACATAGGCACCAAAACGGAAGATAACAGAGAGAAGGTCGAAATACTAAATTCGGTCTTTCGAAGTTGTTTCACCATGGAAAATCGTAATACGGTCCCTCCTTTCAATCATTCTACGAACAGCTAAATGGCAGATATTGGGATAACAGATCGTGGAACAGAAAAGCAACTACAATCATTTAATAGTAGAAAGTCATCGGGACAACATGATGTACCATTAAGGTTCTATAAAGATAATGCGAAGTAAGAAGGATCGTAGAAGAGACGCACGTAAGCGTAGGCCTATATCGTTGACATCAGTATGTTGTAGCACCATGGAACATGTTTTAATTCATGACGTTCTTTGTGAATACAAATATCGTATGTGAAAATCGACATGGATTTCACAGACCCCTAGGAAGTGAGAAAGGACCGCCAATATCTACAATTTATGTAAATAATCTAGTACAATTCGTCGGAAGAAATTTAAGACTGTTCGCAGTTGTCTTTAAAAACAATAGGAACGCCAGACGACAGTACAGATTTGTAAAATGACATACAGAAGATAGATGAATGTTGCAGCCTCTGGCAGTCGACCATACACGTAAATAAATGTAGCATATTACCCATACATAGGAATAACTCCAATTCTGTACAACCAAGTTATTGATAACAGATTGCTGGAAACAGTACATATCGAAAAAAATCTACGTGTAACCATCCAGAGCGACCATAAGTGGAAAGATGACATATAACAAACAGTAGGAAAATCGATGACAGTTTAGGATTCTTAGGAAAACGTGGTTCACAAGGCACCTGTGCGATCGATTTATGAGTATTGTTCGTCAGTCTGAGGCGTTTACCACGTAGGACTGGTTGAAGAGGTACAGAATATCCAACGAAGAGCGGCGCGCTTCTTCACGGGATCGTTAAGTAGGCCTGACAGTGTTACAGAGAGGTTCATCTCACCCTGGTGGCAGACGGTACTAGAGAGGTGTGGTGCATCACCTACAGGTTTACTATTTAAATGACAAGAGAAAACTTTTCGGGAAGAGTGAGACTGTCATATTACTTCATCCCACATACATCTCGGAATCGACCACGACGAAAATATTCGAAGAATTGGAGTTGCTACTAAGGCCTACTTAAAATCATTCTTCAGACGCGCCCTTCGCAAGGTAGTACGGAACAGGGAATCAGTTAGCGGTATGAGAAGTACCCTCTGACACACACCGTTCGGTGGCTTTCGGTGTATTGGGGTAGGTATATGACGGGGATCTTAATAAATTAAGGGGTGAAAATCGCTCAAGGGAAATTTGCATTCACCGCAAGTCGAACGCAGATCACAGATTCCCGCCTCCCTTATTGGAAAAATTGTTGCCAGAGAGCAGAGAATAATCTCATTGTTTGCGTTGAATGGAATATTAATTTGGTGTACGCTTTTCTAATCCATTTGGCAGCGGCGCGGAATATTCCGAAATCTCGGCCATTCTTCTTGCGCTTCTCATTAGCCAGAGCCGGAGGCCAGCGTCTCCCTGTATAATGAGACACCTGCGAGACGGCATTCTGGAATGATCGTTTTATTCCGCCAAATCACAATATCTTTCCCACAGCGGAATGCAATTAAAACAGAGTGGGTTTGCGGGGAACGCCGCTTTTGTAGAAAGAGCGACGAAAAAAAAGGAGGTAGAGGAGGAGGGGCGGGAAGAAACCATGCTGTCCCATTTACTCGGAAATGCGGCCTTGGAACTCGCTTGCGGAAAAACAATTAACATAAATATTCTTCATTCCCAGCGTAAACAGGTCCCACCACAGCCCTTGAATTTCCTCGCGAGCCACATTAAAGCAGGAGCCTTGAGCGCCAGTAGAGTACTTCACGTGTGTGTTCAAACAGTTCAGCCATCGCTGTTTTCTAATTACTACTGTTAAACAAACTGCACTCTGTTTAGGTTCCATTTGTTTATCAGGTTAATCATCTTCGAAATACTATCAAAGACTTTTTGACTTTTTAATTGGCCATCGGTGTGCTTACTCTGCAGATCGCATCGAATCACAGATGTGGTTCACCTGATCAATGAAACAGATTTCGGTATGTTTAAAGACAGGACAAAAGACTAGTAGCATTTGATGATAACACATGACAGTAAAAGCGAAAAGTGAAAGAATTTTATACAGGGTTTTACGAAATTCTTGTTGTAAACTTCTAGGACATGTAGACGGGAGAAGGTACATTATATTTCGAATAGGAACGGTGTCCGAAGACGTACCGTTTCCTTTTTACGATGGTTTCAGTTGAGAAGTATAATGCGTCCACAGTGCTTCCAATCAAGCTACTGGTCCTGCATACTTGATCTCACTACAAAACATATTGGATATGTTCTTGGAATTGTGCCTCTGAATCCCTGTCAGGAAATCTGGTTTCAGAATGACAGTGTACCACCTCATGTCCAAAGTGAGATTCGGAGACATCTCAACAGACGATATTGTGAAAGACGGAGAGGCCGAGGTGGTCCAACTGGATGGCCGCCGCGATCGCCGGATTTAACTCCTGTATACCTTCTTGTCCGATCGTATGCAAAGGCTAATTTACGAGACTCCTGTAGAGACAGAGAAAGATCTGCTGACTCGAGTTCTGGTCGGTATAAACTGAAGAGATGCCAAGTGGGATGGAGAGTGTCTACCAAATTATGATTCGTAGGTACTATATCTGTAACAACGTTGGTTGTTGACACATTTAGCCACTGCTGCAAGACATCAGTACTTTCTGCACATACGGTATGCTGTTTTCTTTGGCTTGGAATAATGTAAACACATAGTGATTAATACAAACATATGTGCTTAAGTGATGAACGGGTGTTCAGTCAGTTCCCCGTCGAACTGTTACCTAATACTGTATTGTATGAGGCCTAATTCAGTTCCTCAAGCAGAAGTGGCTGAGTTAAACATCTGAATTGAAACCGACGTTTGAACGGAACCACACGTTTCCTCTCTACAAGTACTGGAAGTCTGTAACGGTAATTTCGGAACACCTGTATATCTACGAACAAAAATTAAAACAGAATACAAATTGACGAATTGGTCGGCTTTCGCTGGACTTTGTCGTCTCAACTTTTGCTTTTCATTTAGTAGGAATCATGACATAAACCGGTTATTATTCTATAGTGATGACTCTGTAACTGATTGATTATCACATAGATTCAGTAAAAACTTTCATTCACTGCAATAACTGTTTTTCAGTACTAATGTTGTGTAGACGTACACACGTGATATCATTTACAAACTACAACATAAAATTCTAAAACCATTTTGACTACAAGAAAGCCAGCATGCTTTCATCATTGAATATAAATTTCACCTTAAGTCTGTTTTAATTTGAACTGATTGCAAAAGTAGGGGAATTCTATAAGAGCAAATACAGATATTACAGCCTTTAATTACATTAATGACTCGATTGAAAATGTTCCATACATTTCATTAGATTTGTCTTCTTCTGGCTATTTATTTCAGTTTGACACTCTCGGAATGTATGGTGAAAGGATAGGTACCTACTGATGGTTAACGACTGCGTGACAAAACAAGCACTGTATCATTTGAGAGCTACTGAGGTGGGTGTGTGTGCCGGGACTTACCCCAGGCCGGCCACTGTGGCCGAGCAGTTCTAGGCACTACAGTCTCGAACCTTGCGACAGCTACGGTCGCAGGTTCAAATCCTGCCTCGAGCATGGATGTGTGTGATGCCCTTAGGTTAGTTAGGTTTAAGTACTTCTAGGTTCTAGGGGACTGATGACCTCAGAAGTTAAGTCCCATAGCGCTCAGAGCCATTTGAACCATTTTGAACTTACCCCAGTTCACTGCTACTAACACCAAGTCATCATAACGCGCCTGGGCGTAGTACACAAAATATTGTGCCATAAAGTAAGGATGAAATTAAAAATTAAAGTAGCTTTCCAAACTTTGTCACCATATGCTGCAGTATAATAATGTTTAAATTGTTAAACGTCAGACTGATTAGACGAACATGTTTCCCTAAATACATCTTTTTAAGTAATGATGAAGTGGCGCTAAATAATGAAGGAAAAAGACAAAAATACTTCAGAACGTGCAAATGTGTGTCAAAATCAACTGTTACAGGTCTCAACTTGATCCGAACCATACTTTGGTTAAAATTGGCGTTAGTGTACGAAAAATTGAAGGTGTTAGATATTAAACTCAGGAATACGAAAATTCGTATGAAGCTTCACTCTGGTATAAAAAAGTTATGTATGTGACCCCATCAAGCTACGTCTGATAGTTTTCAACTAAGTGACAAAAAAAATAAATGTGGACCAAAAACGTCCTTATTTATAATAGATTAAGTATCATCTATATTAATGATAGATAATTCTGATTACAGCACTTGATTACATCCATTAAATTTTACAGCTATACCAAATTTCAAGACTTTGATGTAAATACCAATGAATACAAGGTCCCTTATAGATGTAGTTCAGAGATCATGTTTTACTGTTGCTTCCGTTGTAAAAATTCTAGACAGCATAGTTTAAATGTAGTATACCTAAAACTTTTGCGAAGATTAAAGCCAACAGAACTCCATTCACATAAAAATTACGAAGCTGATTCATGCCCCAATAACTAAATAATATGAGTTTGAGAAAGCGGCAATTTGGATGCTGCTACCTGGGCATACAGCAGATGACTGCAGATGTTCCCTTCGGCCGTCTGCTGCTATAAATTATGTGTCCCTTTGGAAGTCAGGTCGGGAAGCTGGAGAGATCTGAGGAGTTTGAATAAGAGTCCCTGACTGTTCTTTCCACTAGTGCACCAGTATGTCGTCTTCTACAGTTGTCCGCCCCCCTTCCCACCCCCACCCCTCCCCAGCGCAGAAGACAGCTCGTCGGTCGTGGAATCTTCTTCAGCGGAGGCTGTTACGCTGCCAGTTCGAGCCTGTGATTGTGCTTTTTGCGGGACGCCACATTCCCAGGTTAGTCTCTGTATCTACAGAGGTCAAGATTCATAGTGCTGATGAAAGTAGGTGACACTTCTCTTTAATGTATCCTGTTTGGTTACTATTCAAATAATCACACATATACACTGCCTTTTACAGCACTCGATGTAGGTTTCTTACTTATCCATCCAACTTCCCAAATATGGTGCATATGTCCGGCTTACCGGTACGCGCTAGACAGAGTGAACATTACATATTCACATCTAAGTAACATACGATACTGACATACGTGTTCGACCCTCCAGAATGCCCGAAGCAGAGATACGTGTCCGGCCATCCAGAACACCCGAAACAGAGTGACTAGCGGTCCAAAGCGACCCGAAGGTGTGAGAAGCACTTCGGTAGCAATATCGTTACTCTTATGTTTCTCAAAACTAGTGAAATTAAAAAAAAATATAAACATAGACTCGTAGTGTAACCATGAGAGACCGTCATACTAAAACTGGGTTCAACAGAAAGAAAATTATATGAATAATTAATAAGAGAAGTTACGCGTTTTGGCACCTAGCACCGGAACTTGCCGACCAATGAGAAGCAAGTTCCGTACAATTGGCGGACTCTCCCACAGGACTGGTACATACAGACTACCATCTGTCGCTTGTACCTCACTCCACTTCTGTACCATATGCTACTTCACGAGTATCAAGCTGCATCAAGGCGAGCTTCTAGGAAAATAAAATACTGGCGACCACAGCCAGGAATATCATACTGCGCCCGGATATAAATATGGCCTGAGAGGCAATGAGACACAACTCGCACTCAACCATCAATCGGTCAGTGTCAATCAAATAACCTTTAATAGCTGCCTCGGGTGATTTCACAACCAGGCTGCAATTAAACACATGTTTTCAGTTCAAATAAGAAGTGAACTCGTGAGGATTGTACACCGGCCTGGATCGCTTAGATTTCGCGGAAGTAACTGTTGCTGTTTGCCACCCGTACCGTAATGTTAACAAATGCGCGTGGCAAGTCGTGAGATTGGTTTCCATTTCCGTAGCGAGCAATTAATTTGGTTATTAAGTCAGGGCGAAAGACCATTTTAATGGGGACGTACTGTAAAGGTCGCCTCTGAACTGCTCATAGTGCTGTTTAAGATAGAGACACAACTATTATTATTGTCAGGAATATTACTATATTCGTTTGTTTGAACCTCATCTAAATACATTATTTACTTGGAACCCAAAACTTTCATTTGTAATCAGAGTTCCTGATCCTGAGTAAATAGACAGTAGAAACATTTCTTTCAGTGGGAAAAAGAAGAATGAGGACTTGCAGACAGGAAACTATGCTCAGTATATTTCCCTTCTCTTTCTGGCTGACCACAAAAATAGTTTTCTGTCTTGTAAAAAAGACGGAGAACAAGATATAATTCAATTCTTACAATGTTATCTTACTGCTAACCCGCCGTCCTGCAACTGGCATCAATGACGTTGTCTCGTGAAGATTTTTCTTCCACGAAAAACGCTGTAATGTTCCAAAAAAGTTACTAAGACGCTGTCTTTTCTATTACACAGCTGCAAAATACTGGCTGGATCTTACTTTGGGATTCCTTGCCTGTGATGCGAAGTCGTACCTGTAATGAGGCTCATTATGGCAACAGGCTCTTCTTGATTAGCGAGCAGCGTGAATTAATTTGGTCTACACAGCATTCTTCATGACTTGCAAACCCTTCCTGCGACCATGTACTGTCCCCACAAACTTGATTGCTTACTTATATTTTGCCTGGCCAATTATTACAGTAGCATTTTCGACGCAAGACTAAGTCTCATTTGCACACCAACTCATACGTCTGTTCCACACCACAGATACTTCGCAATTAATTCTCTGTCTTCACCTCTATGACTGCACACACTCGGGTCAACGATGTTGTTACACGAAAGAAATCCTTTTTGCTTTGTACAATAAAAACTTTTCTGACCTTGTCAGCAAGTTCAATGCTGTGATTTGACTTAAATAATTCTTACTAATCCTTCCACATACATTACATGTTCATAAACACTAATTTCTGACAAAATTCCTTAACAATACATTTACAACGGAAATCTGCTTAAGAACTTGAGATATAATGTAGTGAAAGAATATGTGGGACACTGGGCTGTAGTTTTACATAGTCCTTACTCTTGAAAAGCCCACAACCATGTGTTCTGCTTCTAGCTGCTATGGAACCTTGCTCCATTTTGTCAGAGCGTTAACTCGCTGGCCAGTGTTGGAAAAGATTACAAGCGTCAACCAGTGAAACTCAAGTGAATTTGATAAACGATCTCCTAATCGTGTATGTCTTCCATTTGTTGAACCAATAGGGCCCTTACTTGTCGAGCAAGGCAGAAACTCTCTCTGCACAAACTTGAAAATAGTCAATCCAATTCTCTGCACATAGACACAGTGAGAAAGTAGGGGCGAATCTGCAAAGATTTTAGTGTTTCTTGGACAAAAAAACGGGCATTCCTCGTCCAGCCTGGAGAGTGAGCTGGGGAATGTGGACGGCCGTGAATGCTGGTCTGTTTACCTGAGGCATCGCATCCGCCCACGACTCAATCATTTCTATGATGAAAAATTCCTTTTAAACGGATTCCTGTCTTGCGCAGCCAGCGTTTAATCTTTCTTTGAACCTAATTACATAGGGAAGGAACAAAAACAAACAGTGAAATGAAAACATCCGCTTGCGAAGCTAATCCATCTGCGTTTACAGAGCAGTGTAACAGAAAGACTACTTGATCAAAGGAATTTGCATGACATCCTCTGAGATAAATTAGTGGACAGTTTCAGAGAAAGAACGGCACGTTACCTAACCAAGAAAGGCATATTTGCCCTTTATTTACCCAGACACGGAGGACACTGTGTAGAGAATATGATCTCTATATCAGCGCACATGGGATAAGCGAAACTAGCACATGGAATATTCTCCGCGACAGCTGTCACTATTCGTTTCACATCCAATACGTGTAAGTCATATTGCCAACGGAATTTCCTCCACGGTGTCGGTTTTGTCGCACAGGCCACCATGATGCTATGATTTCTATAATTCTTCTTATTTAAAAGTGAGGCTATTTTTACGAGGGGCAGTACCATCAACCTTCATAACACACACCTGTGGGCAACAAGGATCGCCACAGAATGGTGACAGCGAACTTCAGCACCAGTTCAGCTTCAAAGTGTGGATGGTGACTGTTAGCATATGCCTCGTGGGACCAGATGTCCATTCACAACCCCTCGCAAACGAAGTGTTTGGCACTTCCTGTTGGTGACCTTGCCACCCCTCGTGGAAGACGTGCCTTCGCTGCTACGAAGGGTAATGTGTCTATTCCATGACGGTGCGCCAGCTCAATTTCACATTTCCGTTCGAAGACATCTCGGTAAAATCTACCGCTGCCAGTGGATTGAACGCGCTGGTCCAGCCGCATGGTTTGCCCGGTTCCAGGGAGTCAGTCTTTTACATCAGGACCGGCCACGGTGTGACAGACTTTACACCAGCAGGATGTGCGGACTGCGAGTGGGCTACGCTTGGCCTCTCTCGGCTTTGCCCGGTCTTTCTCAGAAGTACCCGACAGAGAGCGACATTTCGTGCAGTATTGCAGTGTGGCATTTCTCCGTCTGAGCAACTCTGTTCAGTTCAGACGAATCGTAGTGTCAGCGCTGTTTAATCTTCGTTTTTCGTGCTGTGCAGGACGTCCAGATTCAGTGGCTGTTTGCACAAAAAGAGGCAGTCTAGCGATCTGTCGTCATATGCCTTTAAAAGTGGATGGGAACGACGAAGGAGAGGGATCAGATTCCTCAATATATATTGTGCAGGCGCCTAAGGGACTGGTACAGCAAATTTGCTAAGAAACGGCATTCCAGTACCATGCGGAAAGAATCAAACATTTAGTTGAAACTACGGTCGCAGGTTCGAATCCTGCCTCGGGCATGGATGTGTGTGATGTCCTTAGGTTAGTTAGGTTTAAGTAGTTCTGAGTTCTAGGGGACTGATGACCACAGATGTTAAGTCCCATAGTGCTCAGAGCCATTTGAACCATTTTTTTTAGTTGAAAACGCAAAATCAAAAAATTACGATTGACATAAGGGATTCATTGTTCTGTACATCAACAAGTACTTCGTGTTAAATTTGCGAGTGCAGCACTTGAAGAAACTGGTGGTGCAAAAAGTAAAATTTCTCAATTGTACGCTTTATTCCACTGTCAGTTGCAACAGTTTCCGATGGAACTGAACGAGGACTATGGATCTTCACATATTAGAGCAAAGTACGTTGATTAAGTCAAGATACATGCCTGGAACGAGTTTTTCCTTTTAAAGCCATGCTTTGTTGAATTTATGACGGAAAAGTTCAGGAATGAAAATTATAAAATCAGGAACGGACTGCGGACATTGCATCTTAGTTTACGTGACTCCTCAATGCCCAAGTAAGGCAATGCAAGGTAAGAAACAACTTCTTCTGGTTTGATGGAGATGTACTTAAAAATAGCGTCGTGGGAAGGACACATTCTGACAAGCAATACAGCTTCCTAAGGTCACTGGCTTTAAAGAACACGCGAAGTTTAAAGAATTCGTTGTGACCTTAATAGAATTACAAGAATAATTTCCAGAAATGTTTCACTAACACTGTCAATCCTACATGTTTTCGAAATTCTTTCGAGACCGTTCGAGATTTCATCCCAAAACGCTTCAGTGCATGTGCCAATGTAACTGACTCATTTGGTAATTTCTGTTTGAAAGAGAACTCCTGTTATGTCGATATTCCTCAGGTAGATATTCCATGTTTCCACAATGAGAGCGCAGGGGTGTAACAATATTGCGATCAACATTTGTTTGTGAAAGACCATTTTTCGATTATGAAACTAAATCAGGCACGATCACGTCGCAACCTTAGTAAAAAAATTGGGAATTAGTCTGCGTCTGTTCGTATGCTGACAATTTGTTCAAGATAAATGCTAGAATGCCATACTGTGTCTTCAGCCAGCAAAAATACATCACTGGCCATTAAAATTGCTACACCAAGAAGAAATGCAGATGATAAACGGGTATTCATTGCACAAATATATTATACTAGATATGACATGTGATTACATTTTCACGCAATTTGAGTGCATAGATCCTGAGAAATCAGTACACAGAACAACCATCTCTGGCCGTAATAACGGCCTTGATACGCCTAGGCATTGAGTCAAACAGAGCCTGGATGGCGTGTACAGGTACAGCTGCCCATGCAGCTTCAACACGATACCACAGTTCATCAAGAGTAGTGACTGGCGTATTGTGACAAGCCAGTTGCTCGGCCACCATTGACCAGACATTTTCAAGTGGTGAGAGATCTGGAGAATGTGCTGGCCAGGGCAGCGGTCGAACATTTTGTGTCTCCAGAAAGGCCCGTACAGGACCTGCTGAAATGTAGAGTTTCGCAGGGATCAAATGAAGGGTAACCAATTGCACCCCATACCATCACGCCGGGCTATACGCCAGTATGGCAAAGATGAATACACGCTTCCAATGTGCGTTCACCGCGATGTCGCCAAACACGGATGCGACCATCATGATGCTGTAAACAGTACCTGGATTCAGCAGAGACAATGACGTTTTGCCATTCGTGCACCCACGTTCGTCGTTGAGTACACCATCGCAAGCGCTCCTGTCTGTGATGCAGCATCAAGGGTAACCGCAGCCATGGTCTCCTAGCTGATAGTCCATGCTGCTGCAAACGTCATCGAACTGTTCGTGCAGATGGTTGTTGTTTTCCAAACCTCCCCATCTGTTGACTCAGGGATCGAGACGTGGCTGCACGATCCGTTACAGCCATGCGGATAACATGCCTGTCATCTCGCCGTTGGGATCCAGCACGGCGTTCCGTATTACCCTCCTGAACCCACCGATTCCATATTCTGCTTACAGTCATTGGATCTCGAACAACGCGAGTAGCAATGTCGCGATACGATAAATCTCAATCGCGATAAGCTACAATACGACCTTTATCAAAGTCGGAAACGTGATGGTACGCATTTCTCCACCTTACACGAGGCATCACAACAACGTTTCACCAGGCAACGCCGGTTAACTGCTGTTTGTGTATGAGAAATCGATGGGAAACTTTCCTCGTGTCAGCACGTTGCAAGTGTCGCCACCGGGCCAACCTTGTGGTGAATACTCTGAAAAGCTTATTATTTGCACATCACTGTATCTTCATCCTTAGTTTCGCGTCTGTAGCACGTCATCTTCGTGGTGTAGCAATTTTAATGGCCAGTAATGTAATTAATTATTACTAAATAGTTCTTTTATTGGTTATACGTTGTGCTCAGGAGATTGATAGACATTGACTTCATTGCCATCGACACTGAAGGGGCAAGGAAACTGGTACTCCTGCCTAATATCGAGAAGGGTTCCCGCTACACGACGTGGCATGGACTCGAGTAATGGCTGTAGTACACCTGCCTAATATCGTGAAGGGTTCCCGCGAGAATTCAGAAGCCCCACAACACGACGAGGCATGTATGAAGTAGGGCTAGGGGGCATTGACACCATGAATCCTGCAAAAATGGCTCTGAGCACTACGGGACTTAACAGCTATGGTCAGCAGTCCCCTAGAACTCAGAACTACTTAAACCTAACTAACCTAAGGAAAGCACACAACACCCAGTCATCACGAGGCAGAGAAAATCCCTGACCCCGCCGGGAATCGAGCCCGGAAACCGGGGCGCGTGAAGCGAGAACGCTACCGCACGACCACGAGCTGCGGACTGAATCCTGCAGGGCTGTCCATAAATCCATAAGAGTAAGAGAAGGTGGAGATCTCTTCTGAGCAGCACGTTGCAAGGCATCCCTGACAAGCTCAGAATGTTCATGTCTGGAGTGTTTGGTGGCTAGTGGAAGTGTTTAAATTCAGAAGAGTGTTGGAGCCACTCTGTAGCGATTCAGGACGTGTGGGGTGTCGCATCGTCCCTGTGGATTTGCCCAAGTCTGTCGGAATGCCCAATGGACATGAATCAGATAGGATGCTTACGTACGCGATTCAGGACGTGTGGGGTGTCGCATCGTCCCTGTGGATTTGCCCAAGTCTGTCGGAATGCCCAATGGACATGAATCAGATAGGATGCTTACGTACGCGTCACCTGTCAGAGTCGTATCTAGACGCATCAGGGGTCCCATGTCACTCCAGCTGCACACGACCCACACCATTACAGAGCCTCCACCAACCTGAACAGTTTTATTTATAAAAACGCCGAAGTTTTTCTGTGGATGCCTGCCCTACAAAACAACATGTTACAGACTGGCACGCACAGCTACGCGGGCCTTTTGCAGATTTTTTGATTTAAGGAAGTGTATAGTTAAGATATGTGCCCAAATTCATTTTAACAGACAGTGTTTAGCAGCTAAGGTCATTCCAAATTATGTCTGGTGTTTGTTTCGAAAAAATGCTCATGGCACTGAGAAATACTTAAGAAATATTATGTTATTTTGCCTGCGCAATGAGATTCGTTCCTTGAATATTAAGAAAGCCTTCGTAAATAAGGAGCTATATATGGCTCATCTATGTTTAGCTGGCATGTTAAAGGGACAACAATTCCAATGCGTTTCTGATCACTTCAATGTGTACCTGGATTTGTTTAAGCAAAGTCTCGCTGAAAATCAGGATAAAAAAATTGCAGAAGTTTCCAAATTTGAAACAACGGGGTACCAATTCTCCAGTCACTAAATTCTATTTAAAATTTTTCCAAAGACGTGTAACTTAACCAACATTGTCTTCGATCGGAAAGAGAACCGGTTATTGGATAAGGGTTTATCCTATAATACATCACACAAAATATCGCAGCAGCAACTGGATCGGTTGGTCTCCCATACTGTTTCGGTTTTGGATGGACGACTGATGACGACGGCTCAGCGTAATGAAGTGACTATAGGGGTAAACCAAATAGTAGATAATTACTCTAACAGATTAGGTCATCCTAGTCGTAGTTCTCTTATATGGTCTGAGGAGAATATTACAGCACGTAGGATCAATGAAAAGCTCCGGGATAATGGTGCGATTATAGTGCAAGCGGATAAGTCTAAATGGGTCGTAGTTATTTCGGAGGAACAGTACGCTGAATAGGTCGAGCATTTTATTGACACCGACCACATCGAGAAAAGTAGGTACGACCTAACTGCTAAATACGTAGCGAGTATTAAAAAGCTGACTTGGAATACAAGTATCTTTCTCAAACTTTTTAATAAGAGGTTAATTATTCCGATGAACCCATCGGCTCCTAGACTTCGTGGTGTAATAAAGCTCCATAAGGAAGGTTTGCCTATCCGACCTATGATTAACTCCAGGAATGGCCCAGGTGTTCAACGTGAGAAACATTTGGCTGAGTATTTGAATAGGAACTTCAAGCATCCGGTAAATTTCAGTATCTCAAATAGACGGGAATTGATCAGCAAACTTTTAGCCTTGACAATCTCAAAGGGTACTTCACTGGTTCCATTTGATGAAAAAAATATGTATGTAAGCATCCCAACCGATAAGCTCCACGAAATAATTAGTGAAAATTTAGAGGAAATTAGTGGCAGACAATTAGAAGAGATAGAAGAGGTATTGCAGCTTCTCAAATTGGTATTAGGTTTCAACTATTTTAAATTTGGGGATAGTACATATATCCAAAAACAGAGCTTGGCAATGGGATCTCGATTGTCTTATTGCCTTGGAAACATTTTTACGACGTTTTTTGAGCACAATATGCTGGTCGACTTAAGCAGGTACTCTGAAAGGATAATTTTTTGGGCTAGATATGTGGATAACTTGTTGGGCTAGATATGTGGATGACATAATTTTGCTGTATAACGGTTCTTTCCAGGATTGTAACGTATTCCTGGGCGAACTAAACAAAATACATGAGAGGATCCAATTTACTATGGAACAGAGTATTAATGGCACCCTTCCCTTCTTCGATCTATTGAACAAAATCAGTGGGATCTCGATTAATTTTGATATTTTCAGAAAACCCACCACTTCTGACGTCGCGATACACAGATCGACTTATGATCCTTTGCATTTGAAAAAGGGCACATTCAGGGCCTTACTACACATGATCCATACGGTCCCATTATCTCAAGAAGCCAGGGCTCTGGAATTTAAAGTAATACAGTTTATCGCTTTTTCGAATCGGTACAAAGTGGATTTTGTTGGAAAGATTAACAGGGGTATATTGCGGAAGATAAACATGAAGCATAACACTGCACGCACCCCACTCACACCCGGAACATTCACTTCCCTCCAGCCTGCAAGTAGCGGATTAGCTATTGGGCGTTAATTCCACTGGATACCTTTTTATGGTAACATTTCAAGCAGACTCGGCATATGCTTAAATTCCAAGGGAATAAATCCGGCTTTTTATATTCCTAAAAACAATGGAGAGAAGTTCAGGCTGCATCATGGAATAGTTTCAAGTCGTCGGGAGTACATAGTATCGCCTGTGACGATTGTGATGCGGAGTACATAGGCTAGACAGGAAGAAGTTTTGAGACTCGCTTTAATGAGCACAACAGCGACCCAGGCTCAAAATCGGCCGTAGGTGCGCATTTTCGGGAAACGGGTCACCATATCATCGGCATCCAGAACAACATGTGGCTGTTGCACTTGGAAAACAAGGGCAACACCCTTAATGTCTTGGAAGAAGTAGAAATCTTCAGAATTCTGAAGAAATCCCCTAGCTCCTCACTCAATATCCAGACCAATCTGAGGTACAAGGGTGTTTTAGAAAATTTTGATTACTTAAACAGGTAGCCTTATCACTATAGCTTACTTGTTAGTAGGTTCTGTCGTATATACAGTCCTGGAAATTGAAATAAGAACACCGTGAATTCATTGTCCCAGGAAGGGGAAACTTCATTGACACATTCCTGGGGTCAGATACATCACATGATCACACTGACAGAACCACAGGCACATAGACACAGGCAACAGAGCATGCACAATGTCGGCACTAGTACAGTGTATATCCACCTTTCGCAGCAATGCAGGCTGCTATTCTCCCATGGAGACGATCGTAGAGATGCTGGATGTAGTCCTGTGGAACGGCTTGCCATGCTGGACGTGCAGACCGCGTGAGACGACGCTTCATCCAGTCCCAAACATGCTCAATGGGGGACAGATCCAGAGATCTTGCTGGCCAGGGTAGTTGACTTACACCTTCTAGAGCACGTTGGGTGGCACGGGATACATGCGGACGTGCATTGTCCTGTTGGAACAGCAAGTTCCCTTGCCGGTCTAGGAATGGTAGAACGATGGGCTCGATGACGGTTTGGTTGTACCGTGCACTATTCAGTGTCCCCTCGACGATCACCAGTGGTGTACGGCCAGTGTAGGAGATCGCTCCCCACACCATGATGCCGGGTGTTGGCCCTGTGTGCCTCGGTCGTATGCAGTCCTGATTGTGGCGCTCACCTGCACGGCGCCAAACACGCATACGACCATCATTGGCACCAAGGCAGAAGCGACTCTCATCGCTGAAGACGACACGTCTCCATTCGTCCCTCCATTCACGCCTGTCGCGACACCACTGGAGGCGGGCTGCACGATGTTGGGGCGTGAGCGGAAGACGGCCTAACGGTGTGCGGGACCGTAGCCCAGCCTCATGGAGACGGTTGCGAATGGTCCTCGCCGATACCCCAGGAGCAACAGTGTCCCTAATTTGCTGGGATGTGGCGGTGCGGTCCCCTACGGCACTGCGTAGGATCCTACGGTCTTGGCGTGCATCCGTGCGTCGCTGCGGTCCGGTCCCAGGTCGACGGGCACGTGCATCTTCCGCCGACCACTGGCGACAACATCGATGTACTGTGGAGACCTCACGCCCCACGTGTTGAGCAATTCGGCGGTACGTCCACCCGGCCTCCCGCATGCCCACTATACGCCCTCGCTCAAAGTCCGTCAACTGCACATACGGTTCACGTCCACGCTGTCGCGGCATGCTACCAGTGTTAAAGACTGCGATGGAGCTCCGTATGCCACGGCAAACTGGCTGACACTGACGGCGGCGGTGCACAAATGCTGCGCAGCTAGCGCCATTCGACGGCCAACACCGCGGTTCCTGGTGTGTCCGCTGTGCCGTGCGTGTGATCATTGCTTGTACAGCCCTCTCGCAGTGTCCGGAGCAAGTATGGTGGGTCTGACACACCGGTGTCAATGTGTTCTTTTTTCCATTTCCAGGAGTGTATTTCTATGCGTACTCCGGGCCTTACGCATTCAGAACCACCACATTTATTATTCTTATGGTTTTAACTAACTGTCATGTTTTATGCTGGTCACCTAGCGTGGTATTAGACTTTAAAAAAAATAGACATAAGGAATAGTTTATCAAATGTTCAGCACCCCCCACTCTTCATACCTTGTACACGTCATCCGGCCACTGGCGATTCTCGCCGCCACTGCGTGAGATCTTTCAGGGTTTCGGCCAGTCAGTCAGGCCGTGTCCGCTGCCGCGCGGCTCCTCTCAGCCTGCACGGTAGGTTCTGATATGTTTACAAGGCCCTAATTCCGCTGTTTGTTCATGCTAATGTTCTGCTCTTCGTCGTTCGTGTTCAGGGGAGTTTTATCAGCATCGTATTTCATTTATATTTTCTAGGCCTTTGCCGCTCACAACATTTAAAAAATTTAAAAAACGATTTTTAAATTTTAACTACTGCTTTTACCAGATGACGGTATATAGGACGTGAATGTTGGGGAGTGGCTACAGGGCAACATTCAACGTTACTATGTTATAAACAGCGTATGTGAGTACTTTCTTGTTTCATTCAAAAAACTGGTTGTGTAAAGGTGTAATTTATACCTCATAATTGGAGGATCCAATAGTTTATATAAGCTCTTATATTATTTTTTGTATAGATTGCATGAGGATGCACCGATAAGTGGTGCGAAACCGGTCGCAGATTTAATAAAAATCATTCATACAGCCAGTGTGGAATTTTCTTTGGAAAAATGTCAAAGTTTGGATGTGGTTGCCCGCCATACAAAACAACCTGAACAGTCCCCTGCTGACGTACAGGATGCAACAGGTTGTCTCCATAGCCGTACACGTCCATCTGCTCGATGCAATTTGAAACGAGACTTGTCCGACCAGGCAACAAAACTAATGTCGGTGTTGATGGGCTCAGACGAGGCATAAAGCTTTGTATCCTGCAGTATCTAGGGTACACGATTGGGCCTTCTGCTCTGAAAGCCCATATCAATGATGTTTCGTTGGTTGGTTCGTACGCTGACGCCTGTTGATGGCCCAGCATTTAAATCTGCAGCAGTGTGCTGAAAGGTTGCACTTCCGTCACGCTGAACGATTCTCTTGAGGCGTCGTTGGTCGCGTTCTTACAGGATCTTTTTCGGTGTCAGCGATGTAGGAGATTTGACGGTTTATCTTGATAACCTGCCTTTGTAGCAGCAGTAACCGATCTAACAATTGCTCCAGATACTTGCCGACCGCAGCACCGTATTCTGTCTGTTTAGATGTCTGTGTATTCGAATACGCATGCCTGTACCTGTTTCTTTGACGCTTTAGTGCACATACGGCGCGTTGGCAGTATCCCCCTCTTCCGTCTCCTCACGATCAGACAACCTGGCGTTGCATTGGGGGAGGCGTACAGCCACAGCGAGCGCTCGGGCCCGCCAAACCAGGGCACGGATCACAGGCCAAATCCTTGAATGTATCTGCATTACATTCTCGTGTATAGGGGCACCTGAATGAACAGGTGTATGTGGGGACCGTCCTGAACCTACAGACAATGGAAAAATGTGTGGCCATTCATTTGGCAGATGTCACATTCGGAAATAGTGCACGTCACTTGGAAGCCCGAGGGAGGCCTGCTACGAACACCTTGTCTAACGACGGTCTCTTCGAACTATGACGTGCACTGCGTATTAATGTACAGGCACGAAGAATTAATGAAATCACTGTGGCAACAGACACAATGCATTTACTGCCATACAGTATGTTCAGTAGACCTTGTCTGTTCCTCATCCTCTTATCGAGTGTTTTCTGCAGTATGTACCCACTTAGGAACGTCACCTTTGTTAATGATCTATGTTATTTTATAATTAACATTAGCACTATATTCCAGCAAATGTTATTTCACTCTATTGCACTTTAATTTCATTCTATTGCACTTTAATGAAACTGGACATCTTGAATGTCTTTCCGTTTCCCAGAGACTAATCACAATCAGTCAACTTGAACTTATAGAGGTGATGTTATTTTTCCCAAAGAATTAAGGACAGGTTTTCTACCACAGCCAGAGCGAACAATGAATAGAATAGCTGTCTCTACCGAAAGTGCATCGACTACATGACGAATTGTTCCAGAACAGCCAGAGATTGTGTTAATCATATAGCTGATTTTGTTTCCATTTGGCCTTTTTCTAAGATGATAACGTAAAAACGTAAAATCCTCCCATAAGCTTCCTATTCACAAAAAGACGACTCGCAATTCCATAAATTTGATTCAGGAACCATCTTATTTTTCTTCTTCTTGTTCTTCTTCTTTTGTTTCTTATGTTAGAAACACAGGGGAAGGCATGAAAAATGTGGAGCACATTGTTACCCCGAATAATAGTGCTCAGTAGTATGTAACGTGAGCATCGTAAAGTGACTTAAATACTTGATGAAATGAGTGCAGTACCACAATACTTTTAGAGAATTTCGAATCATTTGCTCATATTTTACACCAAATGTCATACTTATGGCATGCAAATAAATCAAACCTTCTCTCTTTTGCTTTTTAAGATGGACTGGAAGGGTTTAATAAAGCAGATTTTAATATTAAGAATAACTGATTTGAAATGAACAAGGAGGGACTCTGGAACACAGGGAGAACGGGAATTCATAGTGCAAGTCGTCACCAGAAGCGGAAGAAGTGTCCGCAGAAGACAGTAAAACTTCTGCGCCGCAGGAAGAGAGGTACTAATACAGGGAGCGCTCCTGCTTTCAAACTCCCCACTGTTTTCGTCTCCCCTTCCATTTGGCCTCTGACAAAGGCTCACCGCTATTGTTCGTACATTATTTACGCGTCCAAGAACAGTTTTTCCCCCAAGGTAAGCCGTTCTTCCACCATCCTTTCTCCGCCTCACTTTTAGTTCTATGAACGCTTCCGATAACGTATAAAATTTATTCACTACCTTTCCTCGGAGAAATTCAATCAAGTTTACCTATTACAGAGAACACTGAGGTAATGTCTGCATCGAGAACGGTCTATTCCATTTAGCTCTTTACGAGAGAACACTGTTAATGAACATTTGAAATAGGAAGAGTATTAACAGTGTTCACACACACTTTTTCTTACTATTTCGTTACCCGGAAGGTGTGGGAAGGAATATGAGAACCTAGGCAAACTGCAACATCTGAGGCTGCTCTTATATTCGTCAGCATGACGCTACCGAAGACAGTTGAGAAGTATTAATGCATACAGTACCCGAATTCGGTTACATTTTGTTCCTTCACGTAAATGTCAAGACTTCGAGAAGATTCAGTCGCAACTTTCTACCTTTCAGATGACTACCTTGTCAAATAACAAGTGCAATTATTCAAATATTACTTTTCATAGTAACCCACTCAGCCGCAAAGCATTACCAAGTAAAATTATGGTTTGGTTATAAATGGTTCAAATGGCTCTGAGCACTATGGGACTTAACTTCTGAGGTAATCAGTCCCCTATAACTTAGAACTACTTAAACCTAACTAACCTAAGGACATCACACACATCCATGCCCGAGGCAGGATTCGAACCTGTGACCGTAGCGGTCGCGCGGTTCCAGACTGTAGCGCCTAGAACCGCTCCGCCACTCCGTCCGGTGGTTTGGTTATAGTTTAGGATATTCTGCACTACTGTTAATTTAGGCAATCACGTGACTCAGTTACACTGTGTAGTCGCAAAAAAAGGAAAAAAAAGAAAAAAAACTTCGACTTACATTTCAAATGACGTTCATTCAACTGTATCTAAATTTACGTCCATACTTTGCAAGAAAGTGTGAAGTTTGTAATGGAGGTTATTTTCCATTCTAACACGTTTCAGATTCCAGTCGCATATGGAACGCTAGTAGAATGACTACTCAAGTGTCATTAATCACGCTGTAATTAGTCAAATCCATGCGGTTCCTACGAGGGCAATGCATACGACGTGAAATACACTCCGCACATGATACCAGCTCATGGAACTCTGTTCGTAGCCTTTAGGGTGACAGATGACGTTGGGGTGTGGGGCAACTTCGGCAGGATGGATTAGGGTCAGAATACCAGGTCACAAGTTTTTTCAAACCTAGTGCTGGACTGGGGCAGGTTACAGAGGATTTAGGTTCACTATGTAGAGGCTTTACTAAGGAAGATACCGTGGTTATTTTGGGTGCGCTTGGCAACAGTATTGGCAGGGATCTGGCATACAGCATAGAGTGTGACCTGGCAAAGATTGCATCAACATCGAGTCATACCAGTGTTGGGTTAGTGTCGGTTCTGGAGCGCCACGACCGACCTCATTTGAGCTCTTCTGTCAGGAGAGTTAATTTGGAGTGGGAACGGCTACTTGGAACTGTTGCAGGGTCACACATTGGTGCGGTTCCTGTTGATTCACTCTGTAGGTTGGACTGTACTAGACATGGCCTACACCTCAACAGGAAAGGGAAGGGTAAACTGGCTGGGCTGATAGCAGGAAATTTAAAGGGGGGAGGAACTACATCTCTTGGTGCAAACTCTTTTTTAGTGTAAGATCAGTGTCCAGTGGGAAACTCAGCCAGGCAAGTACTAAAGATGTTAAAAAAGTTCAAGATACTCACAGAAGTAAAGTGAAAAATAATGTTAGTATATTTCATCAAAATATTGGGGGATTGAAGTATAAAATTGATGAGCTTCTGCTTTGTTTAGAAGATATAGAAGCTGAGAATATAATAGATATACTATGCCTGTCTGAACATCACATTGTCACTTATATGAAAAAGGTTAGCATCAATGGGTACAAATTAGCTGCACATGTAAGTAGAGATAATATTATGAGAGGAGGAGTTGCCATATATGTGAAAAGCTTCCACAGTGTAAAAAATATAGAAACTAAACAATTTTGTGTAGAGCAACGTATGGAAGCATGTGCCACTGAACTAAAACTAAATGGTGGCACTTTCGTAATTGTAACAGTGTATAGGTGCCCCTCAGGGAATTTCCAGCTATTTCTAGAAAACTTGAATGCTTTGTTGTGCTATCTGTCAGACAGGGGGAAGCAAATTATCATTTGTGGGGATTTCAATGCTGATTCCCTGAAAGAGTGTAATAGCAAGAATGACCTTGTAATATTACTCAGTTCTTTCAATTTGAGCTCCATCATTGATTTTCCTACTCGGATAACAAAGAACAGCAGGACATTGATAGATAACTTTTTTATAGACCAAGATAAGTTTAAGGACATAAATGCTTATCCTGTTGAGAATGGTCTTTCAGATCATGGTGCACAGCTAGTTACAGTACATGACATAGCTCCATGCAGTATATCAAATCAGAATTTCAAAGCAGTGCATTCAATTAACAATATAAATATTGAAAACTTTAGGGAAAGCCTACAGCAGCTAGACTGGGATGAATAATGTATAAGGGATCCGATGCAAACTTGAAATATAACTTATTTCACGATACATTTTTAAGGGTATTTGAAAATTGTTATCCCAAGAAAATAGTTAATCATAATTCCAAGAAAACATACAAAAAACCTTGGCTAACTAAAGTAATAAGAATATATTGCAACCGTAAAATAGAACTGTATCTAACAGCAAGAGGGAGTACTGACCCCGAAATTGTTCAATATTATAAAAACTATTGTGCAGTGCTAAGAAAATTTATTAAAAAGTCCAGAAGCATGTGTGACATGTCTGAGATCAGTAACTCTGATAATAAAATTAAAGCAATTTGGAATATTATTAAAGGGAAACAGGGCAACCAAGAGCACAGGAAGACTTTAGGGCCATAAAACTGAATGACAATTGTACAAACAAACAATCAGAAATTGAAAATATTTTCAATAATCACTTTTTGAATGTTGTGGAGAAAATAGGATCTAGATCTTCACTAGAAGAGGCAAGGCTACTAATAGAAGAGGCCATACCTGTGCAGTTTGAAACAACTGTATTTCCACCAACCTCTCCCTCTGAAATCAGTAAAATAATAAACTTACTGAAAAGTAAAAGCTCTTACGGAATTGATGGCATTTCCTGCAAGGTACTTAAAGCTTGTTCCCCACAGATCAGTAGGATTTTCAGCCACGTATGTAATAGCTCTTTGGAGCAGGGTGTTTTCCCCGATAGACTGAAATATGCCATTGTAAAACCATTGCATAAAAAGGGGGATACGTCTTATGTCAACAACCATCGCCCAATCTCTCTTCTGACAGCTCTATCAAAAATTTTTAAGAAAGTAATGTATTCAAGAGTAGCCTCCCATATTTGTAAAAATAAAGTGCTAACAAAATGTCAGTTTGGTTTTCAGAAAGGCTTTTAAACAGAAAATGCTATATACACTTTCACTGATCAAGTATTAAACGCTCTGAATAACTGGACATCACCCACTGGTAATTTTTGTGACCTCTCAAAGGCCTTTGATTGTGTAAATCATGGAATTCTTTCAGATAAGCTAAATCATTATGGTTTGAGGGGGACAGTGCACAAATGGTTTAATTCATACTTAACTGGAAGAATGAAGAAAGTTGAAATAAGTGGTCCATGTAATGTTAAAACAACAGTTGATTCCTCAAACTGGGGGGCTATCAAGTATGGGGCCCCACTGAGTTCTGTCTTAGGTCCTTTACTGTTCTTGCTATACATTAATGACTTACCATTCCACATTGATGAAGATGCAAAGTTAGTTCTTTTTGCTGATGATACAAGTATAGTAATAACATCCAAAAACCAAGAACTAAGTGATGTAATTGTAAATGATGTTTTTCACAAAATTATTAAGTGGTTCACAGCAAACGGACTCTCTTTAAATTTTGATAAAACACAGTATATACAGTTCCATACAGTAAATTGCACAACTCCAGCAATAAATATAGACTTTGAACAGAAGCCTGTAGCTAAGGTAGAATTTTCAAAATTTTTAGGTGTGTCCATTGATGAGAGGTTAAACTGGAAGCAACACATTGATCGTCTGCCGAAACGTCTGAGTTCAGCTACGTATGCTATTAGGGTTATTGCAAACTTTGGTGATAAGAATCTCAGTAAATTAGCTTACTATGCCTACTTTCATTCACTGCTTTCGTATGGCATGATATTCTGGGGTAATTCATCGTTGAGTAGAAAAGTATTCATTGCTCAAAAACGTGTAATCAGAATAATTGCTGGAGCCCACCCACGGTCATCCTGCAGACATCTAGGGATCCCCAAAGTAACCTCACAGTATATATAATCACTTATGAAATTTGTTGTAATAATCAAACCTAGTTCAAAAGTAATAGCAGTGTGCATAGCTACAACACCAGGAGAAACGATGATCTTCACTATGCAGGGTTAAATCTGACTTTGGCAAAGAAAGGGGTAAATTATGCTGCGACAAAAGTCTTTGCTCATCTACCAAACAGCATCAAAAGTCTGACAGATAGCCAAACCAACATTTAAAAATAAATTAAAAGAATTTCTAGATGACAACTTCTTCTACTCATTGACTGAATTTTTAGATATAAATTAAGGGAGGGGGGAAAAAAAAGGAACACCGACTTAAACATTAGTCTCATGCAATATTTTGTGTAATGTAATATCTTGTACAGACATCTTTTATTAACCTGACACGTCCCACATCATTACAAAGTGTTGTATTCATATTCTATGAAACAAGTATTAATCAATTGTAATCTAATCTCAACATCAAGGGTCATCAGTTCAGGGCTTTTAGTATTTCTGTAACGTTCTTTCTCGAGTACGACAAACTTCATCTTACCCTTCTTTGCGTGCCGTCAATATATCTTGCTGATTCTAGCTTTCTGGTAGACTTGAGAAGTATTGTGTTTTGTAAGCAATTTCATCCTATGAATGTACCTAAGTCAGCAGTTTGCTTTGCGTATGGCTGCGATTACTCCATTTTGTATCCAAGCAATTATAATTTTAGAAGAGTGTAACGTAGGAAATTATCACGAGTTGTCACCTTGCATTGTAAACATGGATTACCGTGGAGCCAGTACTAGAGGAGACGTTGGTTCTTTGGTGTCACCGCCAGACACCACACTTGCTAGGTGGTCGCCTTTAAATCAGCCGCAGTCCGCTAGTATACGACTGACCCGCGTATCGCCACTGTCAGTGATTGCAGACCGAGCGCCGCCACACGGCAGGTCTAGAGACACTTCCTAGCACTTGCCCCAGTTGTACAGCCGACTTTGCTAGAGATGGTTCACTGACAAATTATGCTCTCATTTGCCGAGACGATAGTTAGCATAGCCTTCAGCTACGTCATTTGCTACGACCTAGCAAGGCGCCATTATCATTTGATATTTATCTTGTGATGCATGTACCATCAGACCGATGTTTACCAATTATGGATTAAAGTTAAGTATTCCAGAAGCTACGTACTTTTCTTCCTACTATAAACTCCTATAACTGTTCCAGACCTCACGCCAGCCTGCTTGAGCTTATACGCATGCCTTTCGTCTACCGGGCATAATAGCTTGGCTGTCTTGCCAAGTCACAACAAATTGGCGACGAGGATTTTGTGTTCGTATTGATTTACTTGTGTCATGGCTTCGCCACCATCTCCAGATGTACTGTCCGAATTTTATCGCTTGCAGAATCAGCAGACACAGGACTTATTGGATGCCCTTGGACAGCTCATCCAGGGTCAACGTGCACTGCAAAACGATGCGGCAGCCGCCGCTCCATCGCTCACGCAGGCACAACACGCCCTTGCACCACCTTTTCCTCCTTTTGATGCGGCACTGGAAAGCTGGACGGAGTGGTCACGCCAATTTGGATTCCATCTCGCCGCCTACAGAATTCAAGCTAATGAGCGGCAGCCTTTTTTGTTAGCATCCGTTGGCGTCCAGACGAACCATGTGATAGTGAAATTGTTTCCCCAATGCGACATAGCAACTCTGTCCTATGAAGAAATTTTGTCTGCATTAGATGCTTATTTCAAAGAATCAGTCAATGTAGTTGCCAAACGGTATACATTCTTTCGTACAAAATGTACGGCAGGTCAGACTAATCGGGAGTGAGTTGCAACCTTGCAAGGCCTTACTAGGGATTGTGCTTTTGAGTGTGAATGTGGACTCCCTTATTCAGATACTATAGTGCGTGATGCAATTGCACAGAACGTTTCTGATGTTCGCATAAGGGAACAGATTTTGAAACTAGTCAATCCTCCCTTCAACAAGTGATGGACATATTGGATCGGCAGGACACACTTGATTTTGCTCAGGCATCATCTGAAACTTCGCCACCTGTGTGTCACGTTAACCGGACCGCCGGATGAGCTGCACGGAACAATAAACAGTCCTCGCGCCCGGCCGCGCCTATGCCGCCTGGCTCTCATCCATGTGTCCCGCGTCGGCAGACAAATGCAGTGAAATCATGCCCGCGGTGTGCTACAAGACATTTACGTGAGAATTGCCCGTCACGCCAAGCTATTTGCTTTTTCTATAATAAAAAAGGACATGTTCAAAGTGTTTGCCAGAAAAAGCTCCAATCGGAAGCTCAAAACCATTCCAGGCCATTTGCTTCGCACTGGAATCGAAATCGAACCAAGGATACTCAGGCTCGTGACACTTTGCCCATGGAAATTCATGTCGTTCATGCCACTCCGCCCAGTGGTAATCTCTCTAACAGTGACTATGTTCGTCCCACAAAGTCTGTGCATCGACTTCGCCAGAAATCCCATCATGTCGCAAGTGATTCTGTACCAGTGTCAGTTCACGTTGCACAAGACAGTCGCTCTTGTCGTCAGCAGGAAAATAAACTTTTTGTGGACTTGGACATTAATGGTAAAGTGATACCGTTCCTGCTCGATACTGGAGCTGCAGTTTCACTACTCAATCACGACACGTACAAACAGCTGGGCACACCTCCGTTGCGTGCCGCAAATGTTAAGCTAACTAATTATTCTGGTCAAGCGATCCCTGTGTTAGGACAGTGCAGCCTTCTTGCAAGATACAAGGGACAAACAAAACTTGGGTCATTTTACGTCCTTCGTTCTTCTTCTGCAGTGAAGTTGGTTTCGATTTATTTCAGTTCCTATCAATTAACCAGTCTGTGCCTTCAGACAGTGTTTTTCATCTCGGTGAAGAATTGCAGACATTTTTGCACCAGGCCTCGGTTGCGCTAAGAACTATAAAGCACATTTGGAACTGCAAGTAAACGCACAACCGAAATTTTTCAGAGCACGCAATGTTCCCCACGCATTGCGTGATGAGGTCGCAAAAACGTTACACGATTTGGAATCACAAGGAGTAATTGAACGTGTGCAGGCTTCTCTCTGGGCATCACCCTTAGTAATTTTGCACAAACCTTCCGGAAAATTGAGTCTTTGTGTGGACTTTAACGCAACAGTGAATCCACAACTAGTGACTGCAACTTTTCCTTTAACCCGCCCAGAAGATCTTTTCGACAAACTGTGGCCGGGTAAATATTTTTCGAAGTTGGACCTAGCAGATGCGTACTTGCAAAGACCGGTGGACGAAGAACCCAGCGCGTTTTGGTGGTTAACACGCATCTTGGTTTGCACCGATTCAAAAGACTGCCATTCGGGTGTGCATCCGCCCCTGCATTGTTTTAGCAATATTTACAAACTGTTTGTGCGTCGGTCCCTACTGCAGCAAATTATCTGGACGATATTGTCATCTCCAGAAAGACGGAAGAAGAACATTTAGCCAATCTCAGAACATTATTTCAGGTCTTGCGACAAAACGGTCTTCGCTTGCGGACGGACAAATGTGTGTTTTTTGCTCGTGATTTGCATATTTGGGACATGTACTCCATGCCCAAGGCATACATCCCAGTCCAGAGCACCTCCGTGCCATACAAGACTTGCCTTCGCCGCAGAATTTGCAGCAGCTACAGGGTGTGCTGGGAAAAATAAATTACTATCATCGCTATGTGCGCCACGACTCTTCCATTTCAGCTCCGCTTCATCGCTTACGCCGTAAAGGTGTTCCGTTCGTCTGGACGACGGAATGCGAACGCGCCTTTCGCCAGTTGAAATCGGAGTTGCTTTCCAATACTTTCCTTACGCCATTCGATCCCCGGAAGCCCCTTTTGTTGATGGTGGATGCATCGGATTTCTGGATCGGTGCTGTGCTTGCGCACAAAGAAGTTTCGCACGATCGTCCTATTGCCTTTGCGTCCAAATTGCTCTCGTCTGCGCAAAGAAATTATTCACAGATCGAGAAAGAAGCATTGGCTCTCGTATTTGGTGTTACAAAGTTTCATGATTTCTTGTATGGTCGTCACTTTACCATCTTCACAGACCACAAACCTTTGAAATCGCTTTGTCATCCGACCAAGCCTGTACCTCCACGTACAGCGCAGAAATTCATTCGCTGGTCTATTTTCCTCTCGCAGTACCGCTACGATACCTTGTATTGGTCCACTGCTAAACACGGAAACGCCGATGCGTTGTCCTGTTTGCCTATTGCTGAGGATAGAGCATTCGATTCCTCCGAACTTGCTTGCATGTTCATTGATTCGGAAACCGATGACGTGGTTGAATCGTTTCCGATTGATTTTCGTTGGGTAGCTACAGCCACAGCTGCCGACCCTGTCCTTGGTACCGTTCTGCGTTTTGTTGCTACGCAGTGGCCCTTGTCAAAGTCACGGATCGGGGATCCGTTGGTTCGCCGATTTTTTTCTCACAAGGAGAGACTATTTGTACGACGGGGTGTTTTGTTGTTGCGTTCTGATAATGATCAGTCCAGGGTCGTAGTCCCACGTTCGTTACAGTCCTCTGTCTTACGGCTTCTCCACAAAGGCCATTGGGGTATAGTGAGATCGAAACAACTTGCTCGTCAGCACTGTACTTGGTTCGGAATCGATGCCGCGATTACGAATATGTGCTCTTCTTGCATGGTGTGTGCCGAACAACAATCAACACCACCGCGGAAATTCTTTGCATGGCCAAAAGCCACTTCCCCTTGGCAACGAATACACATCGATTTTGCTGGTACATTCTGGAATGCTTGATGGATGGTTCTGGTCGATTCATTCAGTAATTTTCCTTTTGTTGTCCGGATGTCTTCCACGACGTCTTCTACCACCATTCAAGCGTTGTCCGCTATCTTTTGCATTGAAGGTCTTCCACAGACTATTGTTTCCGACAATGGCCCACAATTCATGTCCGCAGAATTTCATTCTGCAAGGCCAATGGTATTCAACATCTGCCGTCCGCGCCGTTTTCGCCAAGGTCAAACGGTGCCGCTGAACGATTCTCGGGAGGACGCGTTATTGCACTTTTTGTCCTCGTATCGCTCTCAGCCCCAAGATGGTCGTTCGCCGGATGAGTTGCTTCACGGTCGCCCTCATCGAACCTTGATGTCTTTGCTACATCCGCCGCATCAGGTTCCTGTGCCGCGGCAGACACCTGCTTTTGCTCCAGGCGACGTTGTCTATTATCGCACCTATCGAGGTTCACGGCGTTGGCTCGCAGGGCGCATTCTTCGCTGCCTCGGCCGCGCTATGTGTTTGGTTTTGGGGGCCTCTGGTGAGGTGCGTCGGCATCTCAATCAGCTGCGCCTCTTTCCTCGCACGGAATTTGCCACTCCCCGTCTGCTTTCAGCGACGGTGCCGTCCGGTCAGCGCCCTGGGGACCCATCTACTGGCTCGCCTTAGCCCCAGGTGATACCGACGCTGCCTTCCATTTTGCCCCATGGCGACGCAATGGACGCGTCGCTGCAACCGCCTGGCGCCTCCCTGGGTCACGCGCCGCCGATCGCTTCCCGTGACCAGTTGTCCTCCGCCATGGAACTCTTGCCCGCTCCGGACTATCTGTCGTCTTCGCTCGTCGGGTGCTCAGACCCGATGGAGGTCGACCCTTCGGCCCCTCCTGAATCTCTACGGGGGCGTACACCGCATGTTGGCGTGCACCCTAGACTAGGTTTTCTGGCGTTTCCTAGCTCCCCTCGGACCGAATGGCACGGTGCAGGTGGCACAGCCACGCCTGTTGTTAGGCTCCCCACCTCGTCGCATACGTCAACATGGGGTCCTCCCCACGACGGGCGGAAGCCTTATAACATACCCGTTCGTCGATTTGTGGGGGAGGAATGTGGTGTCACCGCCAGACACCACACTTGCTAGGTGGTAGCCTTTAAATCGGCCGCGGTCCGCTAGTATACGACGGACCCGCGTGTCGCCACTGTCAGTGATTGCAGACCGAGCGCCGCCACATGGCAGGTCTAGAGACACTTCCTAGCACTCGCCCCAGTTGTACAGCCGACTTTGCTAGAGATGGTTCACTGACAAATTACGCTCTCATTTGCCGAGACGATAGTTAGCATAGCCTTTAGCTACGTCATTTGCTACGACCTAGCAAGGCGCCATTATCATTTGCTATTTATCTTGTGATGCATGTACCGTCAGACTGATGTTCACCAATTATGGATTAAAGTTAAGTATTCCAGAAGCTACGTACTTTTCTTCCTACTATAAACTCCTATAACTGTTCCAGACCTCACGCCAGCCTGCGTGAGCTTAAACGCATGCCTTTCGGCTACCGGTCATTGTGGCTTGGCTGTCTTGCCAAGTCACAACAGGTTCTCACGCTCGAACAGCTGACGCTGGCTACTGCTTAAAGCCCTTTGCAGTACGTTACATATACTCTCTATGAATCTGAAGAAGTGCTACTAAATATTGATCGATGTTCTTCGTACTTGGTGTACCAAATTCTATGGATAACAGATACCTACTGTTGAAATTTCAATCAGTATCTCCAATACCATAGGAGACATAAATTTTTGCCTATAACACAATAACCGTGCTGGCGTTGTGAAACTGAGTAGTGACTGGAATCCTTTCTTCTATTATATCAACTGAATCTGTGCCTAGCGGATATGTCCACATAATCTAATTTTCTGATTTTCTTTAATTTCATTGCCAATTATTTCTGACGTAATTAACATATATTGGAAAATTATTATTTCATTGTGTTTCGGTTGTATGAGTGTTTTTCAGAGACTGAGAGAGTGAATAGAGGACATACGTACAGTAAGACTGTGATATTTCATTAAAACTACGTAAATGTAAGCGTGAGAAAGTTGTGTAATAGAGGAATTTGAGACGTATGTCTGAGAGCATCGTTTTGTAAAAGGCAGCCGGAAGGGGCGTTGAGTATTAAGTTTATTAGTAATTCATTATGTGAATAGATATCGTATGATGTTTTTATTAAATTTTATCTCGTTCAGAAATTACGAGATTTCTGGTCCAAATGACGTGTGGGAATCTGATTCGCTGAAATGATCTGCTTGGCTGATTAGCATACTAGCCAATAGGAATGCAGCATCTCATTTTCATTTGAGCAGGGCTTTATGCCTCAGATATATGAGTCGATATAGACATTCGGGATCAGTTTTCTGGTAAACACCCACGTTAAATCGCGCTCATCAGAATTGTAACAAAATAACGAAATCTGTGTGTTTGATTGGTTCTCGTGTAGTTCATGTAAAGCGACTACAATGTTGGGTATTCTGAGAAAGTCTGAGCTTTGTGAGTGTTTTATTTTAGGAGATATCGCTTGTGAAGTTTTCAAGTGGTACATCAACTCCCCGTGGCGTGTTTCGTACAAATTACGAAGCATTATGGCTAGCACTTCCGTACAAGAAAGACTGCTGAACAACTCACAACTCACAAACAGTCGTGGTCAGTGACTGTCCAGGATGTTTAAAATATCGGGTCGGACTAAAAATCTTGTGGCTGCTTTTGGGTGTGAACTGGTTACTGAGGCAATCAATAACATTGCATACCAAATTAGTTTCGGGATATTAAATATGGACTAGATAGCCGTTTCCCTTGTTTTAAAGACAATAAACCAGGTTACAGGAAATTTTTGTAATTTTTCAAATGAGTCATGCAAGAATCCCGAACGCCCGATGTTCTTAACTAATTTTGCGATGCTGCCCATAGAATGAAGTTGTGTGGCCTTCGCGTGGTAGATATTTAACTGACTATTAGTCAACGCTGCTTTTATCGGCTAAACCACTAACTGCCTTCGCAGAGTGAAAGAGCACACAACCTGAAGTCTATTCAGGTAGATGGAAAGATTGTTTAATAGATAGTGAGATAGCAACTCCCCTCGCCGCAAGAGCACTTACTCCACCTATTGCCACGTTTCTCCTTGTCAGTGTAGATACGGTGCTAATAAAGCTATAATATTAAAACAACGTGCTATTAATCGCTAAACAATAAAATACCCAGTGAGGCTGTCCTGAGACGATACCACTGTTTTCCTTAAAACCCCAAATCGTGTTTTAAAACTGGTTCCTGATATTAACATCATAGGTTGCGACTGGAACTACCAACATGAAAATGACATAAATAATACATAAAAATCAGTTTTTGTGTGACAGAATAACACAAAACTAGGTGGAAATGTAGGGTAAGAAACAACCAGACATAATATGTCAGGTGTGGGCCAGAAGGTGCACCTGGTACAATAAACATATCCCCAGTTACCTGTTCCATTCGGGAATGTTTTTTGGGATAATGAATGTAGGTATCATCCCTGTGACAACTAGTCTCTCATTTTCTGGTTGTTATCATACCGTGACACGTACTATTACCTGATCGAAATGATCCGATATCCTATAAATAGCGTAGGAGGCAAAAGATGTCATCTGAGCTGGAGGCCCAGTATAAAGGGAGGCGGGGACCACTGTGTTTTCAGTAGAGAAGCCGTGACATCAGAATGGGTCTATCTGGAAGACTCAGTGGCTTCAAACGTGGACTAGTCATTGGATGTCACGTGTGCTCTGGCGGAACCGCAAGCGCTGGAACGAAGAGGAAGAACGCAAGACCAGAGAAGGCAGCGAATAGCCCGCTGACAAGGACCGCGCCACGACGGGAGCGACCTCTGCAAGAAGGCCGGACATTGATGGAAAATTTTCGCGGAATATTAGCGCGGCCTAGCAGAGGGTGCTACAAGAGCAGTTAGTAGTGGTACTCAAACAGTGTGACCTGTCTGAACATTGCATATAGCACAGAACTCTGATCCATACTGCCTGTCGCCTAACGCTTGCGACACTTGTTCTAAATCCAAGGTTAAGTATTGTCAATTTGTTTTATTGAAATAAAGCTTCTAATCATATTTGCGCTACCGTTACGTCAGGAAATGACACAAGTACCGTTATTCAAGAAGGGTGCGTATAGGTATTGTTCGCCATGGGCTCTAGGACACAGCCACTGCACGATCCGGTTACGTAAGCCAAGATCGTCTGCTTTCTCTCTCAGGCGTTTATAATGGCATACATGGCGGCGTGTACTACTAGTGAGCGTGTGACTGCTGACGTCATAGCCTCCAGCCCACACGTTCATACTCGCGCCACAGATAGCCTTCTGCAAATATCCTAACGAATGTAACTGAACACATGTGACACCCACATCGCTCATCAAACGTATGAATTTCGACTGATTCCTCATTTTGCACTAATGTACGCGATCACTGTTTCATTAACACCTCACCCATTACGTCTCTCTTTCTAGAACAGGGTGCTAGGACTCGAAAGAAAATCCTAAGGGACATGCACACAGATCGTTGATTTTCGTTTAGTATTATTTCGTATCGCAGGCAATCATCTATTGATGAAGTATTATAGTTAGCAGTAGCAGGGAATGCGTGATACGTTCGCATTGGGCATAACATTTATAAAGTATGTGTTTGTGGAAAGGAAATGGCTATGTCCACTCATAAGGAGGGTATGGATTTGACTTGGAGTACTGAGATAGCAAGGGGAAGAGTATGTCCAGTCGTAAGGAAGGTAGAGATTTTTCTGTTTCAAGAGCCACTGCCGACAGCAAGGTGTATTTCCGATACTTCGCTCATTGTCGATGCGGTTCAATTAAGACCATGTTCGTACCATTTAATTGTAAGTATAATGATAAAAAATATATGTTACCGGTTTTGTATAATAATTCCGTGTATGCATGGACTGTGGTGAGAATGATCGACGTTTCCCGTTAACTGCAGCGGGTTTCCGAATGCAGAGGCCTGCTGGATTGTAGGAATGTATCGGAGTTAACTCTGCCCTCGTCTAGACGACCGAATGGAGAACTAACACTTAGTTTATGTTGGGCAGCTTTCGTGATCAAGTGGGAATTTGGGAAGATAATGTATGGAGGTGTGTTTGCATTGGACCGTTATTCGCTCCCGTGCAAATTATTCGGCTAAATGCTTCTGGACACTTCGTGCAGTTATTTAGTTGAGAAAAGATCGATTGTGGTGTGTGGAGGACACATTTGCCTTTTCTCCAGACATCGGAAATACCTTAGTTGGCTTGTAAATTTTAGGGATGATTCGTAATGTGTTACATCACCTACTTCGGTATTCGAGAGTGGAAATATCAGTTTCCTCTATTTGTTTCTAGTTACTCAGTTGCGCTAGTGATCGGTAGGAAGGCGCCTAGTGTTTGATATCGAGAAGTACCGCGCAAATGGTACAATATTATGGGGAAAATACATGTGTTCGTGTAATCCTGGAGTCTGGAGATGTACGTGGAAAAGCGAGCAAGCAAAGAGCAGAAGTAGTACGCTTTTGTGCCGAGGGGGAAACGAGTTCTCGTTAGTACACATTACAGAAAATTTTGACGGCGATTACCTAGGACTGATTAGCATCATGACATATACACTCCTGGAAATGGAAATAAGAACACATTGACACCGGTGTGTCAGACCCACCATACTTGCTCCGGACACTGCGAGAGGGCTGTACAAGCAATGATCACACGCACGGCACAGCGGACACACCAGGAACCGCGGTGTTGGCCGTCGAATGGCGCTAGCTGCGCAGCATTTGTGCACCGCCGCCATCAGTGTCAGCCAGTTTGCCGTGGCATACGGAGCTCCATCGCAGTCTTTAACACTGGTAGCATGCCGCGACAGCGTGGACGTGAACCGTATGTGCAGTTGACGGACTTTGAGCGAGGGCGTATAGTGGGCATGCGGGAGGCCGGGTGGACGTACCGCCGAATTGCTCAACACGTGGGGCGTGAGGTCTCCACAGTACATCGATGTTGTCGCCAGTGGTCGGCGGAAGGTGCACGTGCCCGTCGACCTGGGACCGGACCGCAGCGACGCACGGATGCACGCCAAGACCGTAGGATCCTACGCAGTGCCGTAGGGGACTGCACCGCCACTTCCCAGCAAATTAGGGACACTGTTGCTCCTGGGGTATCGGCGAGGACCATTCGCAACCGTCTCCATGAAGCTGGGCTACGGTCCCGCACACCGTTAGGCCGTCTTCCGCTCACGCCCCAACATCGTGCAGCCCGTCTCCAGTGGTGTCGAGACAGGCGTGAATGGAGGGACGAATGGAGACGTGTCGTCTTCAGCGATGAGAGTCGCTTCTGCCTTGGTGCCAATGATGGTCGTATGCGTGTTTGGCGCCGTGCAGGTGAGCGCCACAATCAGGACTGCATACGACCGAGGCACACAGGGCCAACACCCGGCATCATGGTGTGGGGAGCGATCTCCTACACTGGCCGTACACCACTGGTGATCGTCGAGGGGACACTGAATAGTGCACGGTACATCCAAACCGTCATCGAACCCATCGTTCTACCATTCCTAGACCGGCAAGGGAACTTGCTGTTCCAACAGGACAATGCACGTCCGCATGTATCCCGTGCCACCCAACGTGCTCTAGAAGGTGTAAGTCAAGTACCCTGGCCAGCAAGATCTCCGGATCTGTCCCCCATTGAGCATGTTTGAGACTGGATGAAGCATAGTCTCACACGGTCTGCACGTCCAGCACGAACGCTGGTCCAACTGAGGCGCCAGGTGGAAATGGCATGGCAAGCCGTTCCACAGGACTACATCCAGCATCTCTACGATCGTCTCCATGGGATAATAGCAGCCTGCATTGCTGCGAAAGGTGGATATACACTGTACTAGTGCCGACATTGTGCATGCTCTGTTGCCTGTGTCTATGTGACTGTGGTTCTGTCAGTGTGATCATGTGATGTATCTGACCCCAGGAATGTGTCAATAAAGTTTCCCCTTCCTGGGACAATGAATTCACGGTGTTCTTATTTCAATTTCCAGGAGTGTAGATGGTAAGAGTGTAGGTATACCATAATTTTTTCGGGTGCTGTACAGATATAGGAGATAACACCACTGTTTGTGTAAAATGAGTACTCGTATGTGTTTTACTATAATGTTACTGTGGCACACGTAGTGTAAAATGTGTATATATATTGCATTGTAAAGTTAGTGTAGTTTATGTTATAGGGTGACTAGAAAGAATGACTGTATGTCCTATCGTGAGGGACATATAGATTCAGCAGATCGATAATGGCGAGGGTATGAGCGAGATGTCATACGTGGAAAATTATGTGCTCTATAGATAGTGAGTTTCGTTCCAGAAGCACAGTCGTCAAGAGGAGAAATTACCTGTACATCGATTGGTGTCAGACTGTAGCAGCAATAGTAACATTTAAATGTAGTTACACGGGTAAATATGTTCTGGGCTTCCAATTCTTGTGAGTCTGGTATGTATTTGATGATCCGTAGACATCTTTGCGGGGTTAACTGTCAATGCAATTTAGCGATCTGTGCAAAATAATTTTACCGCTGAAAGTCTCGTCTGCAGAGAGAAAGAAAAGGCGGTTTTACTTCGATACTGGCCGCGTCAGTAATTCGTCGGGTAAACTTGATAAGAGCGAATCATAATGATGGATTCATTCACATCCTCTGTGATGCGATATAGGAGCCTTTACACAGCGGTGAGATCATTTGCATATGTTGAGAGCAGGGAGGCTATCACGTTAGGTCCGCCAGGAAGACTGCATTCGGTGCTATTTTCGTAAATAGGTTCTGTTAGGGCAGGAATATCCGTGCATAGAACTTAGACATCAAGAAATCGAGCATTAACTTTTTCTAGGACACTATACAATTGCTGAGAGGTCGACTTGGCTGTTATTTTTTACAAATCCATGTGCAGTAAGAATAAGATTGAGAACGTTTTTGATGGCGAGTCTCCATGAGGACGTTCCGTGACGAGATGCCACAGACGCTGGGTGTGCTGGCACTGCTGAACACGTCACGTATGGTCCGTTACAAACGCTTGGGAGAAAGCAGTTTGTGGTATATTGGAACGGATTTCTGCAGCGTCGCTCAGCAACTAGCCTTTCGCTGGACCGCAAATAGAGGGAGGGTTCACATCGGTAGCATCGACCACACGCGCGAGCAGTCCTGCTTGGAACGCTTGCGCACTGTAAATAAGTCTTCGCTTTTGCCCGATCGCGTAATCAACGGCGACTAGGTGATCATGTATTTAGAGAGAAATTTCTCAGGTACAAAGTATGAAATTGATGTCACCTGCTCATACTTCAGGGTAGCTGTGCGTGGTTTGACAGAAGACGGGATTGTCACTTCGCGGGGGCTGGGGGTGGCGGAGGGTGCTTGCGCATGTCTGTTGCATTATTTTGCGAGCAGGTCTGTAGGCTGTGCTATGCATCATTTGTGCAGTTTACGAGTGCTGAGTGTGTCTACACATCACTGTGCTGCGTTATTTAGGAGTAGTCGGCAAGTGTGTACTGAAGTTATTTGGTTAATTTACGAGTTGTTTGCATATCTGCAGAGCGGTAATTAGAAGTAGTTTGCAGGTCTGTGGGCTGTGCGAGATGGCCCCAAGCATGTGAGAGCTTGTGTTTTGTATCAGTGTAATAAATGTACCCCATCCCTAAATAAAATGCTCTAAGATAAGGAAAGTACATTCCTTCCTTACTCTGTCCAGCAGTCCAGCGCAGTCTGAGTCATTTTGGCGCCATTTTCCCCTACAGACCACCATATTGGATTACGTCACAGGAGGGATGATAGAACCTTCTGGTGCCAGTAATGTGTACTAGGTCAGTTGGAGTCTAGATCTCGAGGTGTACACACTGCTTGCAAAATAAAAACTTATGTCCATAATAGAGATAGTGGTTTTGGCTGCCATTGCACCCCACCATCTTAGATTACGTCATGCACTATGCACGTTAGTACACATTAGTGCACGTTTGCCTCACAACATGGACTGGTAGGGGGATGTGGCAGCCGGTTGAGGATCGTGGTATAGACTTTAACTATTTCATTCTAAGTCCAGGTGGGTGTGGGATTCGCGAAAATTGATTCCAAGCCCTTGGTTCTATGACGTCGAATCATGTGACTAACGCTGTATCCAATAGGAGAGTAGCATTCTAGGGATGGAGGAGGGGGGGGGGTGCTACTTCATGAAAGAACACTGAGCTCCTAGTGGGAAAATGTGGAAGTTCAAATTTAATGATTGAATATAGAAATCGTACATTTAGTTATGGAATATGATTAATATTGAATTGGAATTAAGTGTTTAGGCAATTCATACGTTAGATGATCTATGTGGGTGTCACATGTATTCAGTTACATTCGTTAGGATATTTGCAGAAGGCTATCTGTGGCGCGAGTATGAAAGTGTGGGCTGGAGGCTGTGGCGTCAGTACCCGCATGCTCACTGGCAGTACACGCCGCCATGTATGCCGTTATAAACGCGTGAGAGAGAAAGTGGAGGACCTTGGATTACATAATGCTTGCTTTCCTGAAACGTTATCCAAAAAAGCCATTTCAAAGTCAAGTAATTCATGGATTACTAAGGGAGTTAAGATATCATCTAACAGGAAGAGGGAAATATAAGGAGTGGCCAGAATAAGTAAGGATCCGACATTACTTGAATTCTACAAAAGATAGTTTAGTATTTTAAGGAAAGTCATTAAGAAGTCGAGAAGCTTGTATGTTCTGACAGAAAATTTAATGTGGATACTATGATTAAAGCTATATGGAATATTGTCAAGCGGAAGATGTGGCAGCCCGACAGTGCACAGCATACCATAGCAATAAAGCTAAATGATGATGATGTGAGTGATAATTCATAAGTTGCAAGCATTTACAACTATCACTTTCTGAATGTAGCAGCAAAAATTGGGTTAAGGTGTTCAGATGAAGAGGTGAAAAATATGTTAGGAATATCATTCTCTAGGACTTTAGGTCTTTAGAAATAGTACCAACATCCCCCACTGAAATCAAGGGATTCATAAACAATGAAAAACAAGTGCACATGTGATGTTGATGGAGTCACTAACAGAATTTTGAAGTATTGGTCTAATTTAATAAGTGGAATCCTTAGCGCTATATGTAATGCCTCGCTGGCACAGGGAATTTTTCCAGACAGATTAAAATACGCACTCTTGTCCACTTCATAAGGAAGTGGACAAGAGTGACTTAAATAATTATAGAGCAATCTCATTGCTGACTTTATTTTCTAAAATATTCGAAAATGTTATGTATTCAAGACCTCATTTTTAAGTGAAAATTATTTACGCAGCATGTCACAGTTCGGAATCTGGAAAGGTTACTAGACTGAGAATGCCATCTACACATTTACCCATCAAATAGTACAAGCACTAAATAACAAATTATCACCAGTTGGTATTTTTTGTGATCTCTCCAAGGCATTTTACTGTGTGTATCATGTCACACTCTTAGAAAAACTCAGATTTTATGGAATTGAAGGCTATACACACAGCTGGTTTGAATCATACTTAATGAATAGAAAGCAAAAAGTAGTGCTGAATAGCACAAATAATGTTGGGAGGGTGGTAAATTCTACTGAATAGAGAGTTGTCACAAAGGGAGTCCCACAGGGTTTAATTTTAGGTCCTCTGCTGTTCCTTATTCGTGTGAATGACCTCCCACTTAAAGTTCAGCAAGCTCTACTAGTAATTTTTGCAGATGACACGTGTGTTATAATAAATCCCATTCCAGAGAACGGAGAAAGGATGTCTTTCAAAAGATTATTAAGAAGTTATCAGAAAATGGACTACCGCTTAATTTTGAAAAAACTCACTATATCCAGTTCTGTACACCGAATAGATTCATACCGGCAGTTGATGTAGCATATGAACAGGACTCAGTTAACAGGGTAGATTTCTCCAAATTTTTGAATGTCCATATTGATGACAACTAGAACTGGAATAAGCATATTACTGAGTTTCTCAAACAACTAAGTTCAGCTTCTTTCACTCTTCATATAACCGCTAGTCTTGGCAATAAACAGATCAGCCTCCTCACGTATTTAGCATATTTACATTCAATAATGTCTTATGCAATAATTTTCTAGGGTAACTCACCACTTAGACAAAGTATTGATTGCACAAAAGACAGCAGTGAGAACAATTACTGGTGTTCACCCAAGGACGTCATGTAGACACATTTTGAAGGAGTTAGGTACTTTAACTTCACCATCCGAGTACTTATATTCGCTAATGAAGTTCATTGCAAATAATCTATTTCAATTCGTGAAGAACAGTGATGTTCATATGTACAACACTAGACCTTTCCTATCCATTATTCAAACTATCAGTTGCTGAAAAACGAGTGCATTATTCAGCAACAAGAATCTTTGATCATTTGCACAACATAAATTGTTTGGCAGTTAGCAAATCAGGTTTTTAATCTAGCTTAAAATTATATCTTTTGGACAACTCCTTCTACCCTGTTTCAGAAATGGTAAAGTGCAATACCTTTAAATGTATTTGCATGTGTAGAACTGAAAATTTTAGTAATATTAATATTAGCACTATTCTTATGTGTGTATATATCTTGTAATCTGACTTGTTCAATATCATATCGATAAAATAAGCGGGAAAATGATCTACAGACCATAACATAACTAAAACTGAACTAGAACTAAATGGGATCGTGCAGTGGCTCTGTCCTAGAGCACATGGCGAACAAAATGTATGTACCCATCTTGAATAACGGTACTTCCGTCATCACATGACATCACAGTACTGCCCTCTGCAGGCGACGAAATGTACTGAGTCAGCTGGGCTCTGGACCTTGTGGTGAACACATTGGGTGCTGTCATCTAGGATTACATCATAGATGAGTGCGCCCTCTGCTGGTGGCGATGTGTACTAAGGCAGTTGGGTTGTGGACCTCATGGCGAGCACTTCTGTATGAATATGGCTTAATAATAAGTCCAAGTCCTTTTCGCAACAAGAATCCTTAGGAGGACGTGGCGGTCGGGGGACTGAAGTTAGTAAAAGTGCCCTTTCTTTCGCACCATTTTCTTAGATTAGCAGCGAAAACACAGGTGATCTTTGCTTACTGCCAAAATTTAAACTTGGTGTCAGTTCGTAGGAAGAGGTGGCGGTCGGGTGTTTTAGGTTAGCCCAAGTGACCTATCTTTCCGCCATTCTCTTCGCTCAATAGAGATACCTATGGTGTGATGCATTATCCTCTTAGAATTTGAACTTCCCACAATTTTTTGGCAGTGGTACCTTTTTCCAGTGATTTATTGCCCACAATGTAAAATAATAGTGGTGAACCTCTTCACTCCTTTATGCGATATGTGCTACGTTCACTTACGTAATAACGTAGGGACTACACCTCTTCTGACATATTACTTGAAGTCATTGACTGTGGACCTAATGTATATACTGGCCATTTAAAGGAAAATTGTGAGATCAGATAAGGCATAATGACGTTTGAAGTGACTAGAGAAATTGTTAGTGGCAATAGCTCGATTGACCTACCTTCCCAACAAAATAAAAATTTCTCCTTAAAATCCGCCATCTTGAATGACGTCATGGCGGTCATATTGACTGGTGTCATACCTGACATCTCGGATGACGTCATTGCCACCATCTTGTATGACGTTATCGCCACCATTTTTAATGGTGTCATCAAAGCCAACTTGGATAACGGTACTTGGGGTAGAAACCTCTTTGCCCCAATACTCCTTATATGTGACAAGTGGGCAAAACCCCACATTTGGCGATGATCAACAACCTGAATCATAAATATATCAGGGACATTTCAAGTCATCTGAGGCAGTCCAGGTTGACTGTTGGTGAGGTGATTGTGAAGTGGAAATGCGAAGAAGGAACCACAGCTAAATTAAGAAGAGGCAGACTGCATGTACTGACAGACAGGAAGCGTCAATCATTGAGGGTGGTGGTTTTAATAACTCGCTGGATATCAACGCAATGTATTTGTCAGTAGCTTCAAGCGCTACCAGTCGTTCAACTGGCTTAATGACTGTACATATGAATTTGAAAAGAATGGGATACAACTGTCGAGTAGAGTCAGTGATAAGGAATGGTTCTGATGGTGAAAGAAAGAAGTCACTTAACAGTGGGTGGCTGGAAAGAAATATTTTAGAGGGACAAATCGCGCTATACCCTGTGCCAGTCTGATGGAAGGGTGTGGACAAGGCCAATGTCTGCAGTATGTTACCTGCCACCCTGCGTATCGTCAACAGGAAAGTACGGAGATGACAGTCTTATGGTATGAGTCTGTTTTTCGTTGTTATGGTGTGGTCACTTTCTAAGCTTAAGATAACAGCAAATGTGGAAGAATACGAACATATTGTACAGCACTGCATACAGTGTAGAGGAACATCTGGGGCGATGAATGTATCAATGTGGCAGTGCAACAGTCATAATGCAGCACTTGTGAGGCAATGGTTGATGTACACTAACATTCTGGAAATGGTATATCAATGCAGCATCTTTGGAGTGAGTTAGAACATAGATTTCGCTACAACCCTAGCTTCAAAAATTTCTCTCTTGAGGATGATTGGGATGGCATTTCTCCACAAACATTCAGACACCACAGTGTAAGTGTACCCAGCAGAGATCAAGTTGTTATAAAAGCAAAAAGTGGACACACCCAAATTACTGTTCTAAGTACTTTTCATGATATACCGTGTATGGAAGGAAAAAATATGGTACCCAGGGAACGTACTCTCTCGGAAGTTCAAATATAAACGTCTCCATCACGCACCAATCCTCTCTGGCAACAGCTACCAATGTAGTTTTTTGATCGTTTGCTTACCGCTCTTGCGCCGATTGAACACTACTGTAGTTAAATACACTACTCGATAACGACCCCATAATGATGAACAATAATCAAGAATCTGATGAACAAGTGGTTTGTAAACCACATCTATTGTGGATGAGATCCACCTTCTTAAAGTTCTCGAACTTAATGTCCGCGCAGCATCTGTTTACCTATTATTTGTTGTATGTTGTCATTCCACTTTACTCTGCTCCGATTGGTTACTCCTAGGTAATAGCCGGTGGTATCTTTTTCCAGTGATTTATTGCCCACAATGTAAAATAATAGTGGTGAACCTCTTCACTCCTTTATGCGATATGTGCTACGTTCACTTACGTAATAACGTAGGGACTACACCTCTTCTGACATATTACTTGAAGTCGTTGACTGTGGACCTAATGTATATACTGGCCATTGAAAGGAACATTGTGAGATCAGATAAGGCATAATGACGTTTGAAGTGACTAGAGAAATTGTTAACTAATTATTAAAACGAAAGGCCATAAAATGGCTAGACTACTTCGACAGTTTTCCAAGAGGGAGATTAAGATGACGAATTTTGACTCGAAAACACATAGAAAACAAGATCCAGGAATACGAAAGACTAAATGGTCAGGTTGACGTCAAAACAGACGAGGAGTCAAATTCTCAAAGTGAAGAAAAAGAAAAGGAAGCCAGTTGAAATGTGTTACTATAGTCCTTTTAAAATCACTTCATAGTTGACTCTTCATATTTTGTAGCTGGTTTCCTCCAATCATAGCGCTCAACATCACGACCGAGGCGGTCGTCATTGCCAAATTAATTAACTTTCAGTTTCATATCCAGCTTCCTTTCTTGATGTGTTGTAATTCTGAATTCTGGGTCTTGGCTTTTTATTTCGTGTCTAATCAAACATGGTAACCACACCAAAACACACACACACTCACACACACATACACACACACACACACACACACACACACACACACACACACGTACACAATGACGAAATACAGCACTAACAAACACTACCAGATCCTTCCACATAAGACACGATGCAGTGTCACGTATTCAGTTATTACTCGTATAATTACAGAAATCGACTTGGGACGACGTTGTGTGATGTCGAGTGTTTGAAGGCTGCAACTAAACGTGACGCTTGCATCATCGGCTTCACACGATATGGTTGCTATGGTTGCTTAGCTGAGTGGTTAGTGTATCGTTCTACTGTGTGGAACGTCATAGTCTCCAGTCTTGTCAAATTCAGTGTTTTATTTTTTATCTTTCTAAATCTAATGATAGGATTGTGTTAGTTATATTTATTCAGTTAACTGGGTCAAACGTATTTTTTTGTTTCTAATACTTTGCCACGTTATTTTCATCATCGTACTGACTTTTACATTTCCTCTCAGCTTTCTTCCTAAAATTCTACTTTCCTTTGCTAGCTGCTTGTGTCGCTTATGATGTGCAACCAAGTGCCAACAGGACTGCTCATCTGTTGATAACGCGGCAACTGGTGCAGTGTGAGGATAGTTTCAGGTAACTAATGACTTCGGGAAATTATAGTTTGCTTTTACAGCTGAAACTGAAATTTGTAGTTCTTGAGTTGGCTTGTAGCAGGTTAACCTTAAAAGCCAGGAACAAAATTGTCATTTTGGTTCTGTCGCAGATTGTTGATCGCCATTTTCTGGATTACTTTGCACATCGTCCTCGGTTGTTGGTAAGTTAAGACATGAGTTTAAATTAAAGTAATAACTGGGTTATAGAATAAGGTATGGATCTGTCGAGGGAGCTAGCTTTCATCACCTCCGAGCAGGAGAGAAACTTTCCCTAGTAGAGTTATAAAGCTTCTTTTCTGTTCCATCTTCTCCCGACATCCGATCAATAGCTGAGAAGGGAAAAGGAATGTGCTTAGAATAGTACTAAAGTGATGAAAATTACATTATATTTGCTAGTAAATGCAGAAAGCAATTTATATTAACATAACTGTCAATATGCAGCGATAAAACGTTAGTTTAGTCACTTGGCGAGCTGCCGAGGGCAGTTGAGGTGTGGGTGCCAAAGCTGGACAGCGCTAAACAGGTGGAGGAGGGGGGTTTGAGATGTGAGGGGCGGCTTCGGTATGTCCAGTAGAGCGCCAGCCGGACGCGAACTCAATAATGCATCGCCTGGAAGCGGCGCCGCGCTGGCGGCCAGTGCTGGCAAGGTGTGGTGGCGTGCTGGCAGGGGGAGGAGGGGGAGTAGGGTTGCAGAAGGGCCTGTGGGCGGACTGAGAGGTGGTGCGGGGTGGGGGGGCAGCAGTGGCGGCTGCGGCCGGCGGTCGCGTCGCGGCGGATGTGGCGTCACCGCAGCAGTGGGCGCCGCCTGCCCTGTCCACCAGGCGGACACACCGGCCCGTTTAAATAACACAGCGCAGCGGCCGTCAATATTTTATAGCGTTTTGTCTTTCGGAGTAAAGGTTGAAAAATGCTCAACCTCGAGGAGTACTGAAACTAATTTGTGCACGTGACTGACATTCGACATATCAAGAATACTATTCACTCTAAAGCACTGTGATACCGATTACAGTAACAATTAAAATAACAAAATTATTCAAAATTTTAAAAACCTACTCATAAACCTATTAATGTACAAAAAACAGCTCAAAAATATAAGACGAACATTCTGTTCTCATGATCAATTCAAATTTTCAGCTAGAACCGAGTAATTAATAAATCTCTGAATGTGATTTATGCCAACACGTATTATCTAATAATTTATATAAAAACAAATACAAAAATTGTAACAAGAGAAAGGAATTCTGGTGTATTATTTAAAGCAATACTTGGTAATCTGGTTTTAATATATACTATCAGCAAATTATAAAAGGAATTAGAAAGGTAGTTTATACACGGATAAATCAGGAGAAAATAAAAACACGCGCAATAAGTAAAGTACCTCTTGAAAAACGAAACTGAAGCAGACATTAAATCAGTAAGAACAGATGTTTCCATTTGGTAGCGGGATTCTCAGCCAGTTACGGAAGACAATGACAAAAATAAATATTAGATTCCGTTACTTTTACCTAGTTCATTTACTATTTTTATAAGATTATTATACTATTTACTTACTATAGTTACCTGTCTCTTAATTAATCTTTCATTGGTCCTATCATTCGTGTCTGTCTTCGTGAACGGTTACCTACAGTTATATTCTGCTATCTCGTCGTTTTTTTCTGTTGTCAGATTATTCATAATACTTCTTAATTGCTCCAGTACAAAATATCTTGGTTACTCTAACTTTGACCTATTCCACAATTATTCCACAAATATCTCACTATCTCCAAATTAGGTTCACCTTGTACTTCTGTAATCATAATATTAAAAAAATAGTAAATTTACCAATGTGACACACAAAAGTAACGCTACACACTTCAAACGTCGAAACAGAGAGAAAAAAAAGTGCGAACACCTCCCTGTGCTATTACAGGAGACACATTGCAGTCCACAACGTAAAATCGTAACAACTTATCTTCAATAATTGTCTAATGAAATCGATCCCATCCATACGATCTCCTTACTTCATACTTATTAACTTTGAAACGTCCCCTTTGAACAATTATACAGGACTGAGCTTAAACTGACACACAATATTTATAGCGCAACGCAATCTGACTTTCAATAATCCCTACAAAACAATGTCCCTGACTAACATTAACCTATACCTTTCACAAATCACTTACCTCACAAAAATCTTCGTTACTCGAACTACTGCAATACAGCGAGCGCCACTACTGCCAGCTAAATAAAAGATTCAAACTACGGAAGGCACTAACTACTGATAGGCATAGTTAGCAAATGAAAGATTTTGATAGAGAACAAACAATGTATTTACCTTAATAGTGTTGAAAAACCATAATATACATGTTCATGACATTCAGTCTTACAAATTTCCAAACTCCGCCATTTCTCTCCCCACATCCACCACTGCTGGCGGCTCACCTCCAACTGCGCAACGCTACGCGCTGTTCACATCCAGCTGCCACTGCCCAACACTAGAATGGCAGACGACAATGCAAACTAGCCACAGACTGCACACAGCACAGCCAGTGATTTTCATACAGAGCGCTACGTAACGTTGCCAATAAGAAATTATAAACAGCCTACTTACAACTTTCTTCGTAAATACTGCTACTATTTGCAAAATATTACAGTTAAATAAATACGTGTACATTGCCAGAAACTTCCCATTTCACAACCCGCTCAAAACATTCTTACTTTTATGCGTTAAGCAAGAATTCAAATGAGAATGAGAAGTGCAAATGTAATTTACTTACCTAAAATTTTGGTTCACATGAGAAGTTTCAGATGTTAAATTTCAATTTGCACATCTTATTTTCCTGAGGCTTTTGAGTACTGCAAGTACTTGAAAAGTCTCCGGTTATGTATTTCTTTGAAATAATATCATTATTTATCGAATTAAAGAGTCAAAATGCATATATTATTGAGGAATTCAAGTGTAAAAGACTGCTACTTCAAACTGGCTCAAATCTTCACAAAATTGGCCCCCAGGTTTTAGGCTGGAGCCTAAGATCGTTGCGTTTTCGTTTTGCATGTTTCTATTCCGATTGCTATGAATTCATTTATAGATTGTAATTTTTGATTTGTAGTTCACTTTTGCTGTTTGAGTTTACATATTGTCATTTTATCATTTGTAGGTAGTCAGTAGAGCCGTGGACGCCAGAAAATGGATTGGAGAAATGGGAACATTCCCGACATATTCTTTTGTCAAAGTTCAATTGAGGTGTGACAGCAGAGGAGGCAACCAGAAATATTTGCACCATATATGGAGATAAAGCTACTTAACAGAGCTCGGCAAGAAAAGAGTTTTCTCATTTTAAGGAGGTCCGTTCTGACATTAGTGCCCCTCCACGTTCAGGAAGACCCTCTGGGTTTGATGAAGGTAGTTTAAACACACTAATCAACAATGATACAGGTCAGTGTATTCGAGAACTGGCAAATGCGGTGAACTGTGATTATTACATCATCGTGCGATGTTTGTATGCAACCGGGAAGGTTAAAAAATTGAGTGTATGTACCATATGCACTACGCCAAAATCACAAAATCAGTGGGTGGCCATATGTGTTCTTCTCTGCTTGCTCGTAAACAACCGGTTTCTGAACGACACCGACCATTCGTATCCCATATTGCTACTGCTAACGAGAAATGGTGTTAACATATGTTAACATAAGGAAATGAAAGGAATAGTGGCACCGAAACAAAGCAGCAACTCCCCGTAGAAAGACTGAACGAGAAATGGTGTCTTTATGTTAACGTAAGGAAATGAAAGGAATAGTGGCACCGAAACAAAGCAGCAACTCCCCGTAGAAAGACTGGTGCGCATCCGCAAGAGATAATGTTGTTCATCTGGTGGAATAGCGACGGTGTGGTGTATTACAAACTGCTACCCTGAGATGTACCCATGACTAAAACTAAACTCAACTGCTCCCGAACAGGCCATGAAGGCCGAGTGGTACCGTCCGGCCGCCGTGTCATCCTCAGCCCATAGGCGTCAATGGATGCGGATATGGAGGGGCATACGGTCAGCACACCACTCTCCCGGCCGTACGCCAGTTTCCAAGACCGGAGCCGCTACTTCTTAATCAAGTAGCTCCTCAGTTTGCCTCATAAGGGCGTACAGCCATCACTGCTGACATTTATTGTCAACAACTGAGACGTCTTGCAGATGCAGTCCCAGAACGATGACACGGAGGAGTGCATGAAGTAATGCTACTCCATGACAACGTCCACTCGCATTCTGCTAGACTGACAGAAAACTGTATAAAGGAGTTGGGTTGGGAAATCAGTACAGACCACCTTATTCGCGTGACCTGAGATTTTCACCTTTTCCGCTCTCTACCGAACAACCTTCAATGAAATTCCTTTACGTAGGAATTCGCTCCGAACTTGGCTCGACGAATTCTTCACCTCAGAATCACGTGATTTTCACAGTCGATTACAAGAAACGGAAAACCTTTACGATAAGAAATGTGAATATGAAAATGAAGCATAAATTAAATGAATAACACCTAACGTCGTCATGAATGACCAGGCTTCTCAGTCAACTGTGGCATATATGAATAAAATAAACACTAAGTGCTGTTACTTTGCCATCAAGCTCATTTACGATTTCCATCAGATTATTCTGTTTTTTTCATTTGCTGTAGTCATTTTCACCTGCTGTAGTTACTTGTCTTCTTTATTAATTTTTCATTCCCTTTACTATTTATTTCTGTGTTCTCGATATCTGTATTAGCAGTTCAGTCATTTACCTGACACTGCAGCTTATCTTCAGATTCCACTATCTTGACGTTTGTTCGGGTTATTAGTTTGTTGAAAATACTGATTGTTTGCTCCAGTAACAATTTTTTTGGTTACCGTAAACTCTCTAAACTCCGACGTAATCAACAACTGCCCAATAAATCTCTCACTGTAACCAACGTTGTTTAAGAGTGAACTTCAGCAACCATAACAGTGAGAGAAATAAAAATCCCTACTAATATGACAGCAAAATTTTCAGTAGACTTTTAAACGTAAGAACAGAGATAATAATAATAATAATTTTAGTCACTTTTTCGCTTGCAGTGATGTTAGAGGGAACACATTGCAGTTAAGTAGGCGCAGGTGAATTTAGGTAGTGAACTAGTCGGGTTTCTCAAAGTAGTATGGCATGTCTGGATTGTGGCCTAAACTTTTAGGCTGACGACGTTAGTGCATTGTAGAGTGGCTGACACAAACCCATTTCTTCCAGCGATCAGCCAGCCGCAGATGTCTGATGTCTATTTTTAATTCTTTCCACTCCTTTTTCCTTTTTTTTTTTTTTTACTGTGTGTTAGATTTGACGCTATCAGATTCGATGTTCGTATACGAGTGTCTGTGTTGAAGTTTTCTGGATTTTCTGTTCGTTTATATTACCAGTTTCATCTTAGTAATTGTTGTGGTTGGCAGGAGAGCCAACACCGTGTTACTAGAGGTAGCCGAAAGGCACGCGTTTTAGCTCACGCAGGCTGGCGTGAGGTCTGGAACAGGACAAGGAAATTAGAATTTAGAAAAAACGGACGTAGCTGGTGGAATTCTTAACTTTAATCCATTAACGGTGAACGTCGCTCTTGACGGTACATTATGCACAGTATCAATTGTAACTGGTAATGGCGCCTTGCTAGGTCGTAGCAAATGACGTAGCTGAAAGGTATGCTAACTATCGTCTCGGCAAATGAGAGCGTATTTTGTCAGTGAACCATCGCTAGCAAATTTGGTTGAACAACTGGGGCGAGTGCTAGGTAGTCTCTCTAGACCTGCCGTGTGGCGGCGCTCGGTCTGCAATCACTGATAGTGGCGACACGCGGGTCCGACGCATACTAACGGACCGCGGCCGATTTAAAGGCTACCACCTTGCAAGTGTGGTGTCTGGCGGTGACACCACATTCCTCCCCCGCAAATCGGCGTACGGTTGTGGTATAAGGCTTCCGCCCGCTGTAGGGAGGACCCCATGTTTACGTATGCGACGAGGTGGGGAGCCTAACAACAGGCGAGGCTGTGCCACCCGCATCCTGCCATTCGGACCGCGGGGAGCTAGGAAACGCCAGAAAACCTGCTCCAGGGTGCACGCCAACATGCGGTGTATGCGCCCACAGAGAGACAGGAGGGGCCGAAGTGTCGACCTCAATCGGGCCGGGGCACCCGACGGGCGAAGACGATATACGGTCCGGAGCGGGCAAGAGTTCCATGTCGGAGGACAACTGGTTATGGGAAGCGATCGGCGGCGCGTGACCCAGGGAGGCGCCCGGAGGTTGCAGCGACGCGTCCACTGCGGGCGTCGCCGGCGGGAGAACAGGCGGCGGCGGCGGCGGCGGCGGCGGCGGCGCGACGCCATGGGGCAAAATGGAAGGCAGCGTCGGTAACACCTGGGGCCGAGGCCAGCCAGTAGATGGGTCCCCAGGGCGCTGACCGGACGACACCGTCGCTGAAAACAGACGCGGAGCGGCAGATCCCGTGCGACGACAGAGGCGCAGCTGATTGAGATGCCGACGCACCTCACCAGAGGCCCCCAAAACCAGATACATAGCGCGGCCGAGGCAGCGAAGTATGCGCCCTTCGAGGCAACCCCGTGAACCTCGATATTGGCGGTAGTAGACAATGTCGCCTGGGGCAAAAGCAGGTGTCTGCCGCTGCACAGGAACCTGATGCGGCGGATGTAGCAAAGACATCAAGGTTCGATGAGGGTGACCATGGAGCAACTCAGCCTGCGAGCGACCATCTCATGGCTGAGAGCGATACGAGGACAAAAAGAGCGGTGACGCGTCCTCCCGAGAATGGGACTCTTTCAACTTCAACATCTGTGACTTGAAAGTCCTGACCAATCGTTCAGCGACACCGTTTGACTGTGGCGAAAACGGCGCGGACGTCAGATGTTGAATACCATTTGCCTTGCAGAATGATTGAAATTCTTCGGACATGAATTGTGGGCCACTGTCGGTAACAATAGTCTGTGGAAGACCTTCAATGCAAAAGATAGCAGTTAACGCTTGGATGGTGGCAGATGACGACGTGGAAGACAACTGGACAACAAAATGAAAAGTACTGAATGAATCTACCACAACCAACCTTCGAGAATTACAGAATGGACGAGCTTTTCGATGTGTAAGCGTTGCCAAGGGGAAGTGGCTTTTGGCCATGCAAAGAATTTCCGCGGTGGTGCTGATTGTTGTCCGGTACACACCCTGCAAGAAGAGCATATATTCGTAATCGCGGCATCGGTTCCGAACCAAGTACAGTGCTGACGAGCAAGTTGTTTCGTTCTCAATATACCCCAATGTCCTTGGTGGAGAAGCTGTAAGACAGAGGACTGTAACGAACGTGGGACCACGACCCTGGACTGATCATTACCAGAAAGCAACAGCAAAACACCACGTCGTACAAAAAGTCTCTCTTGGGAAGCAAAAAATCGGCGAACCCACGAATCCCCGATCCGTGACTTTGACAAGGACCATTACGTAGCAACAACACGATGAACGGTAGTAAGGACAGGGTGGGCAGCTGTGGCTGTAGCTACACGACGAAAATCAATCGGAAAAGATTCGACCGCGTCATCGGTTTCCGAATCAATGAACATGCAAGCAAGTTCGGAGGAATTGAATGCTCTATCCTCAGCAACAGGCAAACGGCATAAGGCATCTGCGTTTCCGTGCTTAGCAGTGGACCGATACAAGATATCGTAGCGGTACTGTGAGAGGAAAATAGACCAGCGAATGCATTTCTGCGCTGTACGTGGAGGTACAGGCTTAGTCGGATGAAAAAGCGATGTCAAAGGTTTGTGGTCTCTGATGATGGTAAAGTGACAACCATACAAGAAATCTTGAAACTTTGTAACACCAAATACGAGAGCCAATGCTGCTTTCTCGATCTGTGAATAATTTCTTTGCGGAGACGAGAGCAATTTGGACGCAAAGGCAATAGGGCGATCGTGCGAACCATCTTTGTGCGCAAGCACAGCATCGATCCCGAAATCCGATGCATCCACCATCAACAAAAGGGGCTTCCGGGGATCGAATGGCATAAGGAAAGTATTAGAAAGCAACGCCGATTTCAACTGGTGAAAGGCGCGTTCGCATTCCGTCGTCCAGACGAACGGAATACCTTTACGGCGTAAGCGATGAAGCGGAGCTGAAATGGAAGAGGCGTGGCGCACATAGCGATGATAGTAATTTATTTTTCCCATCACACACTGTAGCTGCTGCAAATTCTGCGGCGAAGGCAAGTCTTGTATGGCACGGAGGTGCTCTGGACTGGGATGTATGCCTTGGGCATGGAGTACATGTCGCAGATATGGCAAATCACGAGCAGAAAACACACATTTGTCCGTCCGCAAGCGAAGACCATTTTGTCGCAAGACCTGAAATAATGTTCTGAGATTGGCTAAATGTTCTTCTTCCGTCTTTCTGGAGATGACAATATCGTCCAGATAGTTTGCTGCAGTAGGGACCGACGCACAAACAGTTTGTAGATATTGCTGAAACAATGCAGGGTCGGACGCACACCCGAATGGCAGCCGTTTGAATCGATACAAACCAAGATGGATGTTAACCACCAAAACTCGCTGGGATTCTTCGTCCACCGGTATTTGCAAGTACGCAACTGCTAGGTCCAACTTCGGAAAACATTTACCCGGGCACAGTTTGTCAAAAAGATCTTCCGGGCGTGGTATAGGAAAAGTTGCAATCACTAGTTGTGTATTCACAGTTGCCTTGAAGTCCACACAAAGTCTCAATTGTCCTGAATGTTTGTGTAAAATTACTAAGGGTGATGCCCAGAGAGAGGCCTGCACACGTTCAATTACACCTTGTGATTCCAAATCGTGTAATGTTTTTTGCGACCTAATCACGCAATACGTGGGGAACATTGCGCGCTCTGAAAAATTTCGGTTGCGCGTTTACTTGCAGTTCCAAATGTGCTTTATAGTTCTTAGCACAACCGAGGACTGGTGCAAAAATTTCTGCAAATTCTTCACATAGACGAGAAACACTGTCGGAAGGCACAGTCTAGTTCACTGATTGGACCTGATTTACTATAGACAAGTTAAACAACTGAAATAAATCGAAACCAAAGAATTTCACTGCAGAAGAAGAACGAAGGACGTAAAATGACACAAGTTTTGTTTGTCCTTTGTAAGTTGCAAGAAGGCTGCAGTGTCCTAACACAGGGATCGCTTGAACTGAACAGCTAGTTAACTTAACACTTGCGGTACACAATGGAGGTGTGCCCAGCAGTTTGTAAGTGTCGTGATTGATCAGTGAAACTGCAGCCCCAGCATCAAGCTGGAATGGTATCACTTTGCCATTAATGTCCAAGTTCACAAAAAGTTTATTGCCCTGCGAACGACAAGAGCGACTGTCTCGTGCAACGTGAACTGACACTGGTACAAAATCACTTGCAACTTGACGGGAGTTCCGGCGATGTCGACGCATACTATTTGTGGGACGAACACAGTCACTGTTAGAGAGAGTGGCACTAGGTGCAGTGGAATTGACTACATGAATTTCCATGGGCGAAGTTTCGCGAGCCTGAGTATCCTTGGTTCAATTCCGATTCCGGCGCGAAGCAAAGGGCCTGGAATGATTTTGATTTTCCGATCGGAGCTTTTTCTGGCAAACACTTTGAACATGTCCTCTTTTATTACAGTAAAAGCAAATAGCTTGGCGTGATGGGCAATTCGCACGCGAATGTCTAGTAGCACACCGCGGGCATGATTTTAGCACTGCATTTCCTTGCCGACGCGGTACACGTGGTTGAGAGCCTGGCGGTAGTGGCGCAGCCAGGCTGTTTACTGTTCCGTGCAGCTCGCCCGGCAGGCCGGTTAACCTGACACACGGCTCGTGAAGTTTCAAATGATTCCCATCAGTTGTTGAAGGGAGGGACTGACTAGTTTCAAAATCTGTTCCCTTATAAGAACATCAGAAACGTTGTGTGCAATTGCATCACGTACCATAGTATCTGAATAAGGGAGTCCACATTGACACTCAAAAGCACAATCCCTAGTAAGGCCTTGCGAGGTTGCGACCCACTCCCGATTAGTCTGACCTGCCATACATTTTGTACGAAAGAAGGTATACCGTTGGCAAATACATTGACTGAGTCTTTGAAATATGCATCTAATGCAGACGAAATTTCGTCGAAGGACAGAGTTGCTACATCGCATCGGGGAAATAATTTGACTATCACACGGTACGTTTGTACGCCGACCGAAGACAACAAAAATGGCTGCCGCTCGTTACCTTGAATTCTGTAGGCGGCGAGATATAATCCAAATTGGCGTGACTACTCCGCCCAGCTTTCCAGTGCAGGACGAAAAGTTGGTGCAACTGCGTGTTGTGGCTGCGTTAGCAGTGGAGCTGCGGCTGCCACGTCGTTTTGCATTGCGCGTTGACCCTGGAGGAGCTGTCCAAGGGCATCCAGTAAGGCCTGTGTCTGCTGATTCTGTAAGCGATAAAATTCGGACAGTACATCTGGAGATGGTGGCGAAGCCATTACACAAGTAAATCAGGGTAGTATAGGTAAGAACGCGGTATTGCCTCGTCGCCAATGTTGAGGTTGGCAGGAGAGCCAACACCGTGTTACTAGAGGAAGCCGAAAGGCACGCGTTTTAGCTCATGCAGGCTGGCTTGAGGTCTGGAACAGGACAAGGAAATTAGAATTTAGAAAAAACCGGACGTAGCTGGTGTAATACTTAACTTTAATCCATTAATGGTGAACGTCGCCCTCGACGGTACATTATGCACAGTATCAATAGTAACTGGTAATGGCGCCTTGCTAGGTTGTAGCAAATGACGTAGCTGAAGGGTATGCTAACTATCGTCTCGGCAAATGAGAGCGTATTTTGTCAGTGAACCATCGCTAGCAAAGCCGGTTGAACAACTGGGGCGAGTGCTAGGAAGTCTCTCTAGACCTGCCGTGTGGCGGCGCTCGGTCTGCAATCACTGATAGTGGCGACACGCGGGTCCGACGTATACTAACGGACCGCGACCGATTTAAATCTACCGCCTAGCAAGTGTTGTGTCTGGTGGTGACACCACAGTAATTTTATGATATTCCTTCAAACTAGTCTTGTTACCTTAGCTTACCTTACCTCACCTTACCTTTCATCATAACGACTACGGTTAGGAAAGTTAACTAATCACTCAAGAAGGCTAGGATTGTGTTTCTGCTAGAAAGAGCAGGTAAGCAGCTGTTAGCACGTCAATTAGACAATTCACTGAATGATATATTTCCTGTATTATGGACTCAGAGGACTTATGGACAAAGTTTAAACAGATTGTAAATCGTGCTCTAGAGAGCTAGTACCTAGTATGTAGGTTAAGGACGGGAGAGGTCAACTGTTGTGTAGCAACGAAATTCGGAAAATGCTGAGGAAAGTAAGACTGTTGCACGCTACGTTCAAAAGAGAACGGGAAAATGACAAAAGGCAAGGGTTAGTACGGATCCGTAAGTGTATGAAAAGTTTTATACGCGAAGCATACGCGAAGCATCCTCATAATTTAGCAAAAGGCCTGGCCGAGAACCCGAGAAAAGTCTGGTCCCATGTAAAACCGCTAAGCGGGTATATGGCTTCCATCCGGTCACTCATTGACCAGTCTACTGTGGCAGTTAAAGACAGCAAAACAAAAGCCAAAGTTTGAAATATCCCATTAAAGAAATCGGTCATGCAGGAGAACCGTACAACCATACTGTCGTTTGTTCACCAAAAAGAGACCAATGTTGATGACATTGTGATGAGCATCCTTGGCGTAGAGAAACAACTGAAAGAGCTGAAAACAGGTAAGTCGCCAGGTCCGGAAGGAATCCGAATTTGGTTGTACAAAATGAGCTCTATGGTACTGGTGCCTCTTACTTAGCTTGCATGTATCACGAATCTATCGCCCAGAGCAAAGTACCACGTGACTGAAAAAAAGAAAAACCGCAGTTAAGTCCGGTATATAAAAACGACCCGCAAAGTTGGAGACCAATGTCCTTAACATCGGTTTGCTGCACAATACTAGAACATATTCTGAGTATGAATACAATACATGTCCTAGATTCCTAGACGCCACTACAGTCATGGCCTGTGCGGCTGTTCCCGGCGGAGGTTCGAGTCCTCCCTCGGGCATGGGTGTGTGTGTCTGCCCGTAGGATAATTTAGATTAAGTAGAGTGTAAGCTTAGGGACTCATGACCTTAGCAGTTAAGTCCCATAAGATTTCACACACATTTCAACATTTCCTAGACGCCAAACAGCTTACGTCCACAAACCAACACAGCTTTAGGAACCATCGCTCGTGTGAAATTCAGCTCTCCCTTTTCTCAGATGATATACTGCGAACCATGGATGAAGGCAGAAGGCAGATTCAGAATCCCTGTACTTCCCAAAAGCATTTGAACGGTACCCACAGTAGACTGTTGAGAAGGCATGAGCACAAGAAATCGGTTCCCAGATATGTGACTTGAAGATTTCTTATATAATAGAACCCAGTACATTGTCCTCGACGGCGAGTGCTCATCAGTGACAAGGGTATTGTCAGGAGAGCACCAGCGAAGTGCGAAAGGATGGCTATTGTTTTCTATACTCATAATGGTCTGACGGACAGGGTGAGCAGCAGCTTACGGTTGTCTGCTGATCATGTTATGGTGTACGGGAAGGTGTCGATGATGAGTGATTGTAGGATAATAAGAGATGACATAGACAAAATTCCTATTTGGTGTGATGAATGGCAATTGACCCTAAATGTAGAAAAATGTAGGTTAATGCTGTTAAGTAGGAAAACGAACCTCGTGATGTTAGGATACAGCGTTATTGATGTCTTGCTCTACACAGTCACGTCGATTAATATCTGAGCGTAGCGTTGCAAAGCGATATGAAGTGTAACGAGGATTGTTATAGGGATCGCGAATACTCGACCTCCATTTTTGGTAGAATTTTAGGGAATGAACCATGATTTATTTTCAAAGAATATTCTTAAGAATTTATTTTATTTACTAGCGATTCATAACATTAACACATTTAATCACACTATGTAAGCATGGAAGTAGTTGCCAGGGAGTAACTGATTAAATCATAACCGAATTCCTTTTAACAAATTGGAAATTTATTCACTTAAATATTGCCTAAAAGCATTTTTTAAAAGAAACAGATTTAAAATTATAGTCACAAAGCACCCTCTAAATATCAGTGGCAGAAAGAAACAAGTTTTGTCTGTATGAGCTTTCGGGCAGAGAACCTTGCCGCTCCCTTTTGACACGGCCTTAGTAACGACTGCTCACAACAGCCTCTGAAAGACTACACTCGTGCAAATCTGCAACACACCAGATAACTTTAAACTAAGCGTATTAACAATTTAAACAAGAACGCAAACTATGCACCCGCCGTAGGAGGGATGGAAATGGTACAGAACACTAACAATTAAAATATTAACCTTGCCACCGAAGGTGCAACTTGATTTAGACTTCCTAGAAAAGTCTTATGGTGAAAGGGTGGCAACTTTATATATTAAAATGATCATTTAAATAAAAGCCCATGAAGTGCAATCTTATATAAAATTCTACAAGGTTGGCCAAACAATAGTTAAGACGCTCTACAGTACACAGATACCGCCTCTCAAGATCATAGGCAATAATATCAAAGATTCCAAAGATCAAACCATATTTCAGGTATTAGGCCGTTACACTCCAAGCAATAAATTCATTAACACACCAAATCCGACAAACATGACAGGCAGCTACTAACGTACGGTAGATTGATATGGAGATTACCGAACAACCCGAACCCCAGGTTTCTCTAACTCGCCCCTACTCCACAAGGGAAAAAGGAACACCCAATTTATAAACAACCACCTTCCCGTGGGTCGGCAAACGGAGAAGAATGGTGGGACGGCCCCAAAGCAAAACGGCTGGTGACCTCACCAAGAAAACAAGGAGAATTTAAAGAGAGAAAGTCGAACAACATATCACGAATCATTTAACTTCTAATAAACTGCGATTTCTCGAAAAGACTTGGCGCAGAACTCCCAAATTGCTCTCCCGAACCGTCCACTGCCAGCCGCTTCAACGGATGCAGGAAGGCTCGTCGATCTCCCGTCTCACGGCGTCGCAGCCCGCAAAGGCCAGACTGATGTCTTGGGTTGACTCCTGTTTCTCTCGTGTCAACCGCGAAGTCACTACACCTCGCTATACGCCACGGCCCACTGGACTCACGTGGCGACCTCACATGCGCCGACGCTCAAGACGGACAAGTCATCTTGTGTCTCAGTGCGCGACCGACCAACCGATCGACCCAACCGCCAATGACCATTGCCTGAAAAAACTCGCGCAGACTGGCGGCCTAACACACAGACTCAGATGCAGGAACTAAGCCCCGACCGGGCGACCACTCGCTGAGTTCTCTTACTGGCGCAGTGGAAAGACTCTCATGTTGCCGGCTTTAAAGGAATAAGTAAAAGAAATTCAGAAGCGAGCTCCTAGCGACAGACATACTAGCACTCCGAACGACAGACAGACACTAACTGCCTAACAAATGCGGACGAGAGACAGACTACCAAGCTGGGGACGAGAGACTGACCCAGATTGACTCCCTGGCGAGAATGGTTTTTTTTTTTCTTTATTGTGATTTTAAACACCTTAGACAAAGGCGGGCTGTCAGCAGCACAATACGCTGCTCTTCAGCCTTGAGGTTGACAACAAGCAGTACATAAAGGTGACACAGAGAAGACAGTCAAAACGGTGGGCAAAATATGTAGACACTAAAAATCGAAAAACATGGAGCCGTTCACGCTGGACGAGAAACAGCACTAACACTAGGCGACACGGTGCACATAACATAGATGATGGCGACGGCATGTGAACGGTGGTGGCGTGACGGCGAACAACACTACACACAAACAAAGGCACACACACGAAACACTGACGGTGACGAACTCCAGTGCGCGAATGTTCACTGAGCGTGTACGAGTCCGGGGACTTGCCAAGAGAGGAGGAGGAGGAGAAGGAGGAGGAGGAAGGGGAAGGGGAAGGGGAATGGGTGAGGGGAGAGCAGAGATGCCATGGGCAAAGGAGAGAGGTGGAGGGAGGAAGGGGGAGGGGAAGCCCGGGGGAAGAAGGGAGGAGGAAGGGGGGAAAGGAAAGAGAAGGGAAGGGAAGGGAAGGGAGGGAGGGAGGGAGGGTGCCTAAAGAAAGGACACAGGAAATGGGGTGGAGGATCAAAGTTGATAGGAGGGGTAGATGAGAGGAGGACATCATCAGGGAGGGGGAGCTGGCGGAAACCACCTTGGGAGAGGGAAGGGAGGGTGGGGAGATGGAGACTGGGTGGGACGTGGGAATACAGGCGCGGCAGCGGGCGGGGGTGGGAGAGGATCGGGGAGACTAGCGGGTGAGGAGGATCAAGTTTACGGGAGGTGTATAGGATTCGTATCCTTTCAAGGAAAAGGAGGAGGTGGGGGAAGGGGATGAGATCGTACAGGATCCGCGTTGGGGAAGGGAGACGGATGCGATAGGTGAGGCGGAGAGCATGGCGTTCAAGGATTTGGAGGGATTTGTAAAAGGTAGGGGGGGGGGCTGAGTTCCAAGCCGGATGGGAATAACAAAGGAGAGGGCGGATGAGGGACTTATAGGTGTGGAGGATGGTGGATGGGTCCAGACCCCACGTACGGCCGGAGAGGAGCTTGAGAAGGCTGAGTCGGGAGCGTGCCTTGGCTTGGATTGTCCGGAGGTGGGGAGTCCAGGAGAGGCGACGGTCGAGGGTGACGCCAAGGTACTTAAGGGTGGAAGTGAGGGCGATAGGACGGCACCAAAGCTGCGATTGCCACAGCGGCGCCACCGCCAGAATAGGAGGGCGACTGCTTCACGCTACGCGCTGCGGCACGCTCTTAAAAACAGTAATTTTTACCACGGCTCAGGAAGCATTGTTCATCTGTAAAAGAGACTGCATATAGGACGCTAGTGTGATCTGTTCTTGAGTGCTGCTCGTATGTTTGTTATCCGCTCCACGTCGGATTAAAGGAAGAAGTCAAAGAAATTCAGAAGCGAGCTCCTAGATTTGTTGCCGGTGGGTTAGAACAACACGCGAGTTTTACCGAGGGTCTTTGGAAACTCAAATGGGAATCCCTGGAGGGAGAGCGACGTTCTTTTCGAGGAACACTATTGAGAAAATTCAAAGAACCGGCATTTGAAGCTGACTGCAGAAGGATTCTACTATCGTCAACGTATATTTCGCGTCAGGGTCACGATGATACGATACGAAAATCTAATGCTTATACCGAGACACATAGACATTCGTTTTTTCCATGGCTCTATTTGCAAGTGGAACAAGAAAGGAAACGACTGGTAGTGGCACAGGGTACCCTCCGCCACGCACCGTATTGTGGCTTGCGCGGTATGTATGTAGATGTAGGTTACATTTGTGGTTCGGGCGCTGAAAGTCTTGCTGTTAAGCGCTCACAAAACCTTACCCTCATCGTCATGATCACTACATCGAATCACAACAACGTACCTTGAATTGTTCTCTTATGAAATTGGTCTCGTCTATATTGATTTGAGTTTCTTCATATTTATTAACATTCTTCGTCTATACTGCAGTTATTTGCTAAATATCACAATGAAATACGTACTTGTACATTGCAGGGAATTTCAAACACACAGCTCCCACATTATGAATTAACGTTTCATAATGACCTCAAAATATAAATTCTATCTGTGCAGATTATTCTGATATAAACCAGTTTTTGCGCATTAAGCATGAATTCACATTAGAATGAGAAGTACAAATATAACCGACTTTCTTGAATTTTTAATTCACATGGAAAGTTACTGATGTGCAACGGGTAGTAACAAAATCTTTGGAATGTAAAATGTTAAAATTATGCCAAATACTGCAATAATTGTCATGATAAATTTATTTAAAAATTCATTTTAGCTTTCCTATGATATATTTTACTAACTATGCATTCCTGTTTATGTAACGGCTACCAATCTTCGCTTCCTCGACACTTTCGCGTCCGCTATCGACACATTCCATTGCCTATCATTTTCCCGTTCGTGGCGTGTTGCCCAACGTCAGTACTTGCCTACACTTGGCCGTGGCTACACCCTCATTCGGTGCTACAGACATGGCCATGTCCACCACGTGTGATTTCTTGCCATTTTCGCCAGTTTTGCAACGCTGATGGGCCATCATTAGTGTAATTTAAAATAGTTTCCTCGAGGTTCTTCGCTTTTCTTACACTATGTCCATTTTAAGCATACAAACTCAACTTGGAGAGTTCGGTTATACTACCTACAAACATAAAGACTGGGTATTCTTCTTCTGTATTACTTACAATCCATTTTAAATATCTACGTTAATGTCAAGTGCCATCCGAACGATGGGAGACCGTACTGTTTCAATGGTCCGATGTTATACAGCCTATGTGAGTATTTCTCTCCTTCTTCTTCTGGGTTAGATACCTAACGTTTCTGATGTCATGCTTTGCTCCTAAATGGCAACGAACATTTTTGTATATTTTTCAACTGAAGATGCTATTATAATATCCGAAACCGTTCTTGTACAACCTTAGAATAAAAGATTATCAACAGTTAATTTGGTTCCCGAAATTTTTTAAGACGATTTAATAAATTTTTTAAAGAACGTTCTTCATATGTATCAACTAAAGTGTGAGTGCACACACAGTAAAATCATATGTGCTTCAATAGTTAAGATTGAGTGTTCATTTTCATTTAGTTGTAAAATATTTAATACTATAAGTTTCAGACTGAGGCTTAAGTGTTGAAGCAATATAATGCATGACGGACGAGACAAAGAGTATATAAGGAACAGGTTGGATAGGCAAATGGGGCATACCTAGCTAAAGAAAAAAATAGGATTTACTAGTGTCACAAATCGGTGTTAACTTGGGGAAAAACAAGTGAACTTGCACATTTGAAAAAAAATAAATCATTTCATTTAAGCAATCACTTAAGCAATCATTTAAGCAATAAAAGGTTGTGGTGACAGCGGAGAAGCAAAACCCCTAGGTTTTACAATATGGTACTACAAAGGAATAATAAAGCTTCGATGTACTGATAAGGCAAAAAGTTCTCTGCAGAATCGACGAAGAAAGGAATATGTGGAATATACTGACAAAAAGTGGAGAACCACCTGGATAACCGTACGTGCTGAAGCGCCGCTTCCAGGACGCGGAGGTGTGCTCGGCAGGGATCGAGTCTGCCTGGCGGATTGAAGGTGAGAGTCGGTGAGGCAGCCAGTCTGGATGGGGTTCTTAGGTGGTTTCCCACATCCCACTTGGTAAATGCAGGCTGGTACAGAGAAACCAGTTTTGTTACATGATTCGCAAACATTTAGAAAACTTTCTCTCACTACATGTAGGCTCTTGGGATACACATACTCCGTCCTCTGGGTAATGGAGTGGTTACAGGAACGATATCCGCCCACACGTGAAACTATCGACGCCACAACCGTTCAGAAACATGTCGGCAGTACGACGATGCGGGACAGAGGCACGCGAAAAAGAAGAAGAAGAAGATGATGATGATGATGAAGACTAACAGAAGCTGGATAATAGGCCACGTGTTAATAAATCAGAGAAAGCTCCCAATGTAATAGAGGGAGCTGCAGAAAGTATAAACTCTGGTGCAAGACAGACATTGGAATGCATCCAACAAATAATTAAGGACCTTCGGTGCAAGTACTTCTAAGATAAAGAGGCTGACACAGGTGAGGCCGGCCGGGGTGGCCGTGCGGTTCTAGGCGATACAGTCTGGAACCGCGCGACCCCTGCAGTCGCAGGTTCGAATCCTGCCTCGGGCATGGATGTGTGTGATGTCCTTAGGTTAGTTAGGTTTAAGTAGTTCTAAGTTCTAGGGGACTGATGACCTCAGAAGTTAAGTCCCATAGTGCACAGAGCCATTTGAACCATTTTGAACACAGGTGAGAAGTCGTAGCTGGCAGGAGCTAGACTGTCAGAAGGCCAACGGGAAAAGAACGACTACAGTGAGTATTTGATTCCAGAATGACAGCTTTATCCTGCATGTAATTTCTGGAATGTGAGAGACTGGAGAATGACGAAACCGGAAGCACTCAGAGGACATGAGTCGTAGCCTTATAGCCCTGCTCACTGGAATAATTCGTTTCAGAGTCAGACATTCTTAGTCTATCACCAAACTCTACAAAAGCATACGCTCCAACTGGAGGGATAGGAACGTCGCTTTTACACTGAAGGGACCAAAGCCCTCGAGGTAGTGATATGCACATACAGATATCGGTAATATCGCATATACCGAGCGGGGTGGCGCAGTGGTTAGACACTGGACTCGCATTCGGGAGGACGACGGTTCAATCCCGCGTCCGGCCATCCTGATTTAGGTTTTCCGTGATTTCCCTAAATCACTCCAGGCAAATGCCGGGATGGTTCCTCTGAAAGGGCACGGCCGACTTCCTTCCCAATCCTTCCCTAATCCGATGAGACCGATGACCACGCTGTCTGGTCTCCTTCCCCAAACCAACCAACCAACCAATATCGCGTACAAAAGGTATAAAGGAGCAGTGCATTTGTGGAGCTGTCGTTTGTAATTAGACGTTTCTTGCGAAAAGGTTTCCGACGTGATCATCGTCTCACGACGGGAAATAAAAGACATTCGAATATTGGTTGGAGGCAGAGGCATTGGACTTTTTATTCCGGAAATCGTTGGGAATTCAATATCCCAAATCTACATTGCTAAGTGTGTGCTGAGAATACCAAATTTCAGGCGTTATCTCGTACCACGGAGAGCGCAGTGACCCATGGTCTTTACCTAACGGCGGAGATCAGTGGCGTCTCCGTAAAGTTGTATGTGAAATAACCGCAGAAATCACTGTGGTAAGTACGACGAATGTATCCTTTAGGACAGTGCGGCGTACTTTGGCGTTAATGGGCTCTTGAATCAGACGATTGACGCGAGTGCTCTTGGTAACTGTACGATATCGCATAATGTCCCTCTGTTAGGCTGTTGACCACATTGGTTACACTCTAGACGACTGGGAAATCGTGGCCTAGTAGGATGAGTCCCGATCTCAGTTGGTAAGAACTTATCGATGGATTCGGGTGTGGTGCAGACCCGAAGAAGCTACGGTCCCAGGTTGTTAACAAGGCACTGTGAAAGCTAGTGGTGGTTCCATAATGGTGTGAGTTGAGTTCACATGGAATGGACTGGCTCCTCTGGTCCAACTGGACCTACCATTGACCATTTACAACCATTCATGGATGAAAATGCACCAAGCCGCCTTCCCACAATTTTTCTGCACAGTTGTGGACAATTCTAACGGATGGTTTGGTCACCCAGGTCGCCCGACATAAATTCCTTCGAACGTTTGTGGATTGTACTCGAGAGGTCACTTAGTGCACAAAATCGTGCACTGGCAACACCTGGACACCTATGGAGGCAGCATGGCTCAGTATTTCTGCAGGGGACTTCCAAGGACTTGTTGAGACCATGCCTGGTCGGGCTACTGCACTACTCTGGGCAAAAGGAGGACCGACACGATATTAGTAGGTATTCCATGACATCTGTCATCTTAGTGGCCTTGCGTTTATACGTGAACAGGCATGAATTCACCGGAAACATATCCCCAGAGAAACACGCTTAGGGCTAGCCACCCAGAACTATTACAATTGTAAAACGTAGCTCCACTTGCGGTAATGTAGAATGGAAGCAGCACAAGGGCACTGTGTTCGCAGATATTTGGAGGTTTTGGCCGAGTAAGAATAATTCTGTAATCCTTTTAAAATGAATATTTCTGCTAGTATGCATTTTTTTTAGTTTGTGAGTAGGAGAAATTGCCCAAAAAGTAATTTCGTTGTCTGGATGAAGTGATCAAAGTGGTCAATGATACATAACATTACACCCATAAATAATCGTAAATGGTTACCTCACCATGCCATAACGCGTGCACTGTTTTGAAATTTGGTGGTAGATTGAAACCAATTTCCTGACGATGATTCGGACCTAGAGCGTTGACTCCCCCAGGCAATACTCTTAGACAGTGAATTGTCCAGGCACGACTCATCACTCGGAGCTTGACTTTTGCCAGTACATTTCTCCAGCTTACAAAGGTCCCCAACTCTCCCTCAGACGTTGCTGGACCAGGAGTCCTGGAATGGATGCTACTGCGGGGAAATTGCTTAGTTACAGGATAGGGGATCTTTTTGTTGTATATTGAGTGATTAATTCTCGAAAGAATGTCCTAAACGAAACAAAAGTTGTTACAATATTATTTTACTATTTGTCTGTAGTACTTTAAACGTGCTGCACTTAACAATTAAATGCCTGGCAGAGAGTTCATCGCACCACCTTTAACCTATATGTCTACTGTTCCACCCTCCGAGAAAGCGCGGGAGAAACGAACACTGAAATCTTTCTGTGAGAGCTCTGACTTCTGTTATTTTTTTATGAAGATCATTTCCCTCTATGTTGGTTGGCGCCAACGAAATATTTTCCGACTCTGAGGTCAAAGTCGGTAAAAAGCATCTCCTGTGTGAAACCTAGCCTTTTCACACCTGATATACAGCGAACTATGGATGAAGGGCAAGGGTATCGTCAGGAAGTGCCCCAGGGAGCTGTGATAGAATTGCTATTATTCTCTATATACATAAATAATTTGGCCGATAGGGTGGATAGCAACCTGCCGTTGTTTGATAATGATGCTGTGGTATGTGGCAGAGTTTCGAAGTTGAGTATCTGTAGTGAGATGCAAGATGACTTAGACAAAATGTCTAGTTGGTGTGATAAATGGCAGCTATGTCTAAATGTAGAAAAATATAAGTTAATGCCTACAAGTACGAAAAACAAACCTGTGATGTTCGGATACAGCATTCGCAGTGTCCTGTTTGACACAGTCACATCGTTTAACACTAGGCCCCCCGAGTGGTCAGTTTGACCACTTTTTATATTTTAACATGTTATTACTCGGTCAATTTGTAATCTATGCTGTGGTGAGTTAATGACTTCTCCAAAATATTTATGTAGATCATATAAATAGTCCAATATTTATTTTATCTTCATTAGTTTTCTTTGAATGACCACGTATAATTAAAACCGCCGAGTGTTCACTTTGACCACATTACATGTATATTTGAAAACAGATTATTTAAAGATTGTTGTGCGTCACTCCTCGGATTTATTCTTAGCACTCGTCAACAATGTACTGAATATGTTGGTTACTGAAGTTTATTCGCATAGTTTGAATTTAAAAGCTCAACAATGCAATATGTCATCTATTGTTTGCTATTGGGTTTCGCATAAACAAGACTGATTATTTGAGTACTGGTCTCAGAGCAGTAGACATGGCTCAAATGTCACAGCGATACAAACCACGGCCACGCCCACTTTCAGATGAAGAAATTGTCACACGTTTGTATGAACCGGATGCCGAAAATGATCCTGAAGTTGAAGACCTTGTGGAAAATTCTACAGGTGAAGGTTACCAACCTGTCGCTAATGTGGAGAGTGACAGCTCCGAGACTAAAGATGAAGGTAATTTACATTCACTTATATTATTATTATTGTTATTATTATTATTGTTACTGTATGAATAATGAACACTATTATAATAGATCTGAGACTTATACTGCTACTTCTGTTACTGCTATTTTATTGTGTCGTATGTTATCTCCATAATGAGTTGTAGTTTTCTAATTGTCTCTTTCCTCACGCAGTTGCTGAACCAGGACCAAACAGTTTATAAACATTGCTAGAGAAGGACCTACCCTGGGTAAAAAAAGAACTGCACCTCCTGTAAGTGGACCAGTACAGAATCGACGTAGAGAGAAGAACGAAGTGAGGGTTCACTTCCAGAACCTGCTCAAAACTCCTGGGGAAAGACGGGATCACGGAGTGGACAGTAGCAGATTTCGGTGTTGCTACTCCTGGTAGGATAGGTCAACAGAATATATTGAAAGAAACACGGGGACCTACTCCACACGCAAAGCGGCACATCTCAAATGATAATGTATCGCGTGCCTGGCGCCGTTTGGTTGATCAATCAATGTTGAAACACATAAAGAAATGCACAGAAGCAAAGGGAACAACGGTTTCTTGGAAATGAATCCCGGAGTTTGCATTTAGAAGAATTGGACACATTTGTTGCTTTATTATTTGTTCGTGGTGCACTAGGTGCCAGATGTATTGAAGTAGAGGAGTTGTAGTCGAAAAAGTGGGGAGCCCCATTTTTCACTGACACAATGAGCAGAAACAGGTTTCGAGAAATTTTGAAATATCTACGTTTTGATAAAAAAAAATGCTCGGTCGGAACATTTGAAAAGTGACAAATCTGCACTTATATCAACTACGTGGAACCATTTTATTGAAAACTGTCTGCTGAATTACATACCTGGATCAAATGTCACTGTGGACGAACAACTTTTCCCCAGCAGAACCAGGTGTCCGTATTTTCAATATATGCCGAATAAGCCTGATAAATTGGGAATCAAATTCTGGCTCCTAGCGGATGTAGAAACAAAACACCTTTGAAATGGGTTCCCTTATGTAGGAAAGAACGAACAGAGGGCACCTAATGGGAAACCTCCAGAACAAGTAGTAATGAAGTTGGTAGATCCATATCGCAATAAGGGGCGAAATGTGACTACTGATAATTTTTTCGCTATGGTCACACTTGGGGAGAGACTGGTAAAAGAGAAAACTAGTCTTGTCGGCACTATCAACCGTGCAAGAAAAGAAATTCCGAACACTATAAAACAATGAAAACTCCTGTTTACACGTCTGTTCTCTTGGAAAGGGAAGGTGGTACTGTGACTGTTTACCAAGGGAAAAAGAACAAAAATGTTCTTCTGTATAGCACCATGCACACAGATGTTGAAATACAATATAATTCGAAACACCTTCCCGAAACAGTGAGCTACAATGGCACAAAATTTGCTGTAGATGCCTTGGACCAGATGACGAGGAAATATTCTGTCCGCTCTGGTACTCGTCGATGGCCTGTACACGTATTTCACAATATCCCTGATTTAGCAGCCATCAACGCATGGGTCATTTTCAAGCTAGTGACAGGGATCAAAATAAGTAGGAGGAATTTCATCCTAAATCTGGCAGAAGAATTACGTAGAGCCTATATGGAAACCAGAAATCAGGAAAGGATGCCAAGGGATGGAAAAGAAAAGGATGAAAAGAACGATGGTGATGAAGAAAGAGAAGAAGCGGAAATTCCTGCGAAAGTAAGAAAACTATGCCAAACGAGGAAATGCAGAAACAAGACAAATTGAGTGTGCAGTAAATGCAAGAGATATGTTTGTGGGCCATGTATATATAAAGTAATAAAGACAGTAGTTTGTAATGCTTGTAAGTAGGCTCTGAGCACTATGGGACTCAACTGCTGTGGTTATAAGTCCCCTAGAACTTAGAACTACTTAAACCTAACTAACCTAAGGACATCACACACAGCCATGCCCGAGGCAGGATTCGAACCTGCGACCGTAGTGGTCGTGCGGTTCCAGACTGAAGCGCCTTTAACCGCTCGGCCACTCCGACCGGCCGCTTGTAAGTAGGATTAGGTACTGTACATGGTCATATTTTATGATTGGTCTTTCTCTTAACATATTCATGGGTACTTAGTTTCTTGAGTAAGAATAATTTATATTAATTTTAAAACTACTGCAGTACAATTAGTATAGTTGCAGATAAATATTGTGACCTATGTTCTCTAATATTAGAAATATTATGTTCCCATTGTTATTGTAAAATACAATGATACTGTTACTAAACGTGATTAAAGCGATACGTTGTTATCAAGGTCATCAATATTTACATTAAACAGCACAGCATGTACTTACAAAGAAAGTGGTCACTTTGAACACATCGGCGGTTCTAAGTATAGTACTAGTTCTGGCGGTTCTAGTGTTAAATATCTGCGCGTAACATTGCAAAGCCATATGAAGTGGAGTGATACGTCATGTGGTAGCAGGGAAGGCGAATGCTCGTCTTCGTGTTGTTGCAAGATCCTTGGAAAGCGTACTTCATTCAAAAAAGCATACAGCGTATAGAGCGCTAGAGCGACACATTCTTGAATTCTGTTAGAGTTCTTGGGATCCTCACAACGTCCGATTAAAGCCAGGCAGCGATGCAATTACGGAAACGGTCTGCTAGAATTGTTACTGGTTGGTTCGAACAGCCCGCCAGTCTTACAGAGATGCTGCAGGAAGTCAAAAGGAGTTTCTGGAGGGAAGGCGACTTTCTTTTCGAGGAACGCTATTGATAAAAGTTAGAGATCCGGCATTTCAATCTGACTGCCCTGTGACTACTAGCACCAACATACACATAAGAACCACGAAAATAGGATGTGAGTATTTAGACAGTCGTTTTTCCCTCGTTCTGTTTGCGAGTGTAACAGGAAGGGAAATAACAAGTAGTGGGGCGGGATGGTCTCCCCATGCTCGTAAGGTGGATTGCAAAGCATCGATGTAGACGTAGATGTAGGCTGAAATTTCATGAGGAGATCCTTCTACAACGAAAAACGCCTTGGTTTTAAAGATTATTATCCCACTTCGCCAATCATATTCATTGCATTCTCTCTTCTATTTCGCGATAACAGAAAACGACAGCCATTCTTTGAACTTTTTCGAAGTTTTCCATTAATCCTATATGCTGCGGATCCCACACCACATGGCAACAATCCAGAATATGACGGAAAAACGTAGTGTAAGCAGTCTCTGTAGTAGACTTGCTGTATATTCTGTCTTTGGTTTGCTTTCCCTACAACATTAACTACGCGATCGTTCCAATTGATCGTTCCAATATAATCTATTCGTAGTTATAATGCCTAATTATTTAGCTGAGTTTACACCCTTTAGATGTGATTTATCATGCAACTGAAATTTAGCGGATTATTTTTAGTGCTTCGGGGTAAGACCATGCAGTGCGTTTGACCTGCGGTCGTCGCACGGTGGCGCTGGCAGCAGTCCACATACGCAGAGGTGTGTTGCTGCATGTCAGAGTCCGGTGCAACGAGTAAGTGTGCAGACGTTTTCAGAAGTGCTAATGGTGACTGCGTGTTGAAAATGGCTCAAAGAACACATATTTATGACGTTATGACGGTTAGAATACTAGGGTGACTGGAGGCTGGTCAAACACAGCACGGGCCCGCCGTGTGCCACAAAGTGTGATCTCAAGATTATGCCAACGAATGCCAAAGATTCCATCAGACAGGAAACGTGTCCAGGCGCTACAGTACGGGACGTCCACAGTGTACACCACAAGACCGATATCTCACCATCAGAGCCCGCAGACGGTCACGGAGTACTGCTAGTATCCTTGCTCGGGACCTTACGGCTGCCACTGGAACAGTGTTCTCCAGACACACAGTCTACAGACGACTGAACAGACATGGTTTATTCGCCCGGAGACCTACAAAGAGCATTCCACTGACCGCTGGTCACAGGTGAACCCGTAAAGCCCGGTGTCAAGAACACAGTACATGCTCATTTTGACAGTGGTCCCAGGCTATGTTCACGGGCGAGTCCAGGTATAGTCTGAACAGTGGTTATCGCCGGGTTTTCATCTGGCGTGAACCAGGATCCAGATGCCAACCCCTTAACGTTCTTGAAAGGGGCATGTATGGAGGTCGCGGTTTGATGGTGTACGGTGGGATTCTGACTGGTGCACGTACACCCCTGCATGTCTTTGACAGAGGAACTGTAACAGGTCAGGTGTTTTGGGACTTCATTTTGCACCAGTGTGTTCACCTTTTCAGGGGTGCAGTGGGTCCCACCTTCCTCCTGATGGATGACAAAGTACGGCCCCACCGAGCTACCATTGTGGAGGAGTACCTCTAAACAGAAGATATCAGGTGAATGGATTGGCCTGCCTGTTCCACAGACCTAAGCCCCATCGAGAACGTCTGGGATGCTCTCGGTCGACGTATCGCTGGACGTCTTCAAACCTCCAGGACACTTCAGGAGCACTGACAGTGACTGGTGCAAGAATGGGTGGCTATGCAGCTGCTTGACCACCTGATCCAGAGTATGCCAACCAGTTGTGCGGCCTGTGTACTTGTGCAGGGTGATCATATCCCATATTAATGTCGGCGTTCATACGCAGGAAACTGTGGCGTCTTGTAGCACATATGTTTCTAGACGGTTTTCTCAACTTATCACCAATACCGTGGACTTACATATAAGTGTCGTGTGTGTGATCTATGTGCTTATGCTATTAGCGCCAGTTTTATGCCGGCCGCGGTGGTCTAGCGGTTGCCGGCACGGTAGCTCAGCGTGTTCGGTCAGAGAGCCAATTGGCCTCTGTAATAAAAAACTGAGCGGAAGGATCAACCACCGAACTTGAACAGGATGTCTTGCGACGTCCGCAACGACCAAACACAACGATCAATAACGAACAAAATGCTCGCCCTCTGTAATAAAAAAAAAAAAAGAACTGAGTAAACGAATCAACGATCACCTTGAACGGATGTCTTGTGACATCCGCCCAGACCAAACGCAACGAACAATACCGAACAAAACGTGAAAAAAAGAAAAAAAGTTGCGTCACTATCTAAGAAACAATAAAAAAATTGAAAAAAGGAAAAAAAAGCGGTTCTAGGCGCTCAGTCCGGAACCGCGCGACTGCTACGGTCGCAGGTTCGAATCCTGCCGCGGGCATGGATATGTGTGATGTCCTTAGGTTAGTTATTTTTAAGTAGTTCTAAGTTCTAGGGGACTGATAACCATAGATGTTTAGTCCCATAGTGCTCAGAGCCAGTTTTGTGTAGTGCCACGTTGTGTGGCACCACATTCTGCAATTATCCTTAATTTATGAGAATGAGTGTACTTTCTTTTCACGGTTTCCAGGAAGGTATGCGTCTGTCTACCCCACATAATTATGATAATGAAAAATGCTCATATCCAATTATCTATCAGTCGCGTCATTTCTGATTCGATTACGCGTCATAAACGTGAACTTCACGAATTGTATCCACAAAACGTGCAGCGAGTGGGCAATCCACCAAACTCAAATATCTGTTGGCCGTACCTGTGATCTGTGTCTATCCCCTAGAGAGTACGCTTCGCGGAAAAATATTCTGCAACACTATTTTACCTATAAAACTTCTAACATTGTCACTTAAATATATTTTTGAATTACGAGTCTATTGAGAAAGAATATAGAGAAGAACGGGGCATTTAGAGTGTAAGGTCTGTTTCCGTATTCCACCTTTCACTATGCAGCGGAATCAATGCTACAATGAAGTTGATGACACGTGAGTATTTTGTGACGGAGTACAAATCAAACAGAAGCCTTCGTCTCTCTTTCAGGTAATAGCATTCCTAGCATTTGAAGTCAGGCATCTAGTTTTTCGATTTGCCTTAAAATCACATTTGAAGTAAGAAGTTGTATTGTGGGCCATGTGTCAACCTTCTTTATTTTCCTAGTACATCATGTTTGGAATGAAAGTTACAAGGTACTCGGAAATACCCATTGCAGACTTCTAGAGCTTGTAAAGGGGATTACATAAAATTCTGAATAGGAACCCATATCCGGAAACGTACCGTTTTCTCTCTAGGACGCTTTCAGTTCAAATTTTTAACTCATCCAGTGCTCCTCGAGAACTGATACAGGGTTGACGCAGTAAAATTATTCAATAGCAATTTAAAAGTAAATTTAACGAAACATACATTTATCATTCAAGCACATTTGTTTGTACATACGCTTAAGCATTACGTGTTGAAATTATTCCAAAACAAAACAGAACCCTGCATAATGTACGCTGCGTCCGCAGCTCGTGGTCGTGCGGTAGCGTTTTCGCTTCCCACGCACGGGTTCCCGGGTACGATTCCCGGCGGGGTCAGGAGTTTTCTCTGCCTCGTGATGACTGGGTGTTGTATTATGTCCTTAGGTTAGTTAGGTTTAAGTAGTTCTAAGTTCTAGGGGACTGATGACCATAGATGTTAAGTCCCATAGTGCTCAGAGCCATTTGAACCATTTTTTCATACACTGCAACACCTGCTCGATGTGGTGACTACCAGCGTTGTTACAGACATAGCACCCACGATGCGTGTTCTGGTGCACACTTTTCATTCCAACTAGTGTTTCTCCAGTTTCTAGTGCAGCGGCCAGAGCTCTTTCCAGAAAATCTTCTTCTGTCTCTACAGGAGTCTCGCATTAAGGCCAACGTTAAGTGACATCAGATAACCGTCTGACGTATCACACGTCATCCTGTCTACCCTATTGCATACCAGGACAACCGAGACTTTTTTCCTTCCCACAAAAGACGTGGACGCGTTACACATCTGAACTGTAACCGTCCCAGAACGGAAACACTAATTCCCAGACATAGATTCCAATGCATAGCATTATGTACTCACTCCCCTCTACAAGTCTTAAAAGTCGGTGATAGAAATTTCTGAACACCCTGTATAGTATGTTTACATGCACGATCGCTTTGAATGCGTTGGTCCTTATTCTTCAGATAGTTCCGTAGAAAAATAACCAGTGGAAATGAAAGACTGACCAGTTTTAATATATTGGACGAGGAATTGCAAAATTCTGAAAATTCTGGGTGATAAATTAGAGTAATTGGCCACAGAACAAAGGAACAATAAATAATTAGTGGAGACACGTAATTAATTTAATTGGTTCTTAAAAACATAAATATTAATCGTGTTTTTTTTTCTTTTGTTAGATATAATGTCGATGGGACTGAAACGGTTAGAGGAACACTAGCGAGTGAAGCGGCAGTTAATGAGCTAGGTCAGTGCGGGCGGTATTGACTCAGCTGTGGCGGTTTCAGCCCACGCCCGCCAGAATTTTAATGAATCGCCCGACAGACAGTTTAATGTGACAATCGGCGATTTTTATCTCGCTTCCAGACGAACCTAATAACATTGTATATTCCGCGTCAGCCCCGAATAGCATTGTTTTGAACCGAGCTGGTGGCAACCGCTCATTCTGTGTGTCATTACAAAAGAAATAAACGAAAGCGGCAGTACCTGTTGTTACGTCACTGTAATTTCATTCCCCATAAGAGGTTTATTCACATTTGATTTGAACGTAGAAATTAAACTCCGTTTTATTACACACTTTTCCTACGTAGGTACCTCACTTAATACTTTTGTCGTCATTATTACCATACACAGAAACATTTCACAGACCATGGGATGGATACCAATATACAGTCCTCTCTGCCACTATCAGCACGAAAATGTTCCTGCAGCTTATTTTCTTAAGTCGTACACCCATGTCATCATCAGACTGTCATGTACGTTATTCCATACAAGGAGGTGTCGAAGAAAGGAAATTGTCGTCCTGTACATGACACTGGCTGTACATGACACTCGGAAATTCCGAGCGAGGTGGCGCAGTGGTTAGCACACTGGACTCGCATTCGGGAGGACGACGGTTCAATCCCGTATCCGGCCATCCTGATTTAGGTTTTCCGTGATTTCCCTAAATCGTTTCAGGCAAATGCCGGGATGGTTCCTTTGAAAGGGCACGGCCGATTTCCTTCCCAATCCTTCCCTAACCCGAGCTTGCGCTCCGTCTCTAATGACCTCGTTGTCGACGGGACGTTAAACACTAACAACCAACCAACCACTCGGAAATTCCCTTTACAGTCTTCTAGGACCCGTAGACATTGCTGAGTACATAATATTTTGAATGGCAAACCTTGTCCCGAAGCGTACCATTTCCATTCTAAGACGGTTTCAGTTCAGGTGTTTAACTTCTCCTCTTCTGCTTTATGAACTGGATTAAGCTTTGCGTATTACAATTATTAGGTACCTGTTCGAAAGGAGACATAACGAACGTCCTTTTATCACTCTTTTTCAATGCCTTAGCATCTCTGGTGCAGTAAACATGGTTACGAACACGTCTTCGGAATACACAGACATGCTCCCTGTGTATGGCGAAGCTCCAGTTAACGGAAGAGCTCCTCAATAAGGAACGTTTTACGCAGCGTAGCTCGCCTCCGCAACAAACTTTTTGTCCAAGTTAACGCAGCGGCTCCGAGAAACAGGCACCTTCACCGTGGGGAGATAGGACTGTGGTGCTCCACGGCAACGTCACACGCCAGAATTCTCTCAGCAAGGCAGATGTTAAGTGGCGTCAAGCGACCGTCTGACGTTGTACACGTCACCTTGTCTACCTTATTGCATACCACGACAAGCAATACTGAGCCTTTTCTCTTTCCCTCAGAAGTCGTGGACCGGATACATGTTGAATTTGTCGTAGTACTTAAGCGGTATATCTACATCTGCATCTGCATCTACATCTACATCTATATTATTACTCTGATATTCACAATAAAGTGCCTGGCAGAGGGTTCAATGACCACCTTCAAGCTGTCTCTCTACCGTTCCACTCTCGAAAGGCACGCGGGAAAAACAAACACTTAAATTTTTCTGTGCGATCCCTGATTTCTCTTATTTTACCGTGGTAATCATTTCTCCCTATGTAGGTGGGTGCAAACTGTTTTGGCAATCGGAGGAGAAAAGTGTTGATTGAAATTTCATAAGAAGATCCCGTCGCAACGAAAAACGCCTTCGTATTAATGATTGCCACTCCAAGTCACGTATCATGTCTGTGACACTATCTCCCCTATTTCGCGATAATACAAAAGGAGCTGCCCTTCTTTGTACTTTGTACTTTTCCCACCTGATGCGGATCCCACACCGCACAGCAACACTCAAGAACAGGGCGGACAAGCGTGGTGTAAGCAGTCTCTTTAGGAGACCTGTTGCACCTTCTAAGTGTTCTGCCAATGAATCGCAGTCTTTGGTTGGCTCTACCCACAATATCATCTGTGTGTTCGTTCCAATTTAGGTTATTTGTAATTGAAATCCCTAAGAATTTAGTTGAATTCACAGCCTTCAGATTTGTGTGACTTATCGCGTAATCGAAATTTTGCTGATTTCTTTTAGTACTCATGTGAATACCTTTACACTTTTCTTTATTCAGGGTCAATTGCCACTTTTCACACCAAACAGATATCTTATCTAAATCATTTTGCAAGTCGTTTTGATCATCTGATGACTTTACAAGACGGTAAATGACAGCATCCTCTGCAAACAACCTAAGACGGCTACTCAGATTGTCTCCTATGTCGTTAATATAGATCAGGAACAATAGAGGGCCTACAACACTTTCTTGGGGAACGCCGGATATTACTTCCGTTTTACTGTATGACTTTCCGTCTGTTACTACGAACTGTGACCTTTCTGATAGGAAATCACGAATCCAGAAGCACAACTGAGGCGATACTCCGTAGGCACGCAGTTTGGTTAGAAAACGCTTGTGAGGAACGGTGTTGAAAGCCATTTGGATATCTAAAAATATGGAATCAATTTGACATCCCCTGTCGATAGTACTTATTACTTCATGAGTATACACAGTGTTTCACAAGAATGACATTTTCTGAATTCGTGCTTACTACGTATTTTTAGATATCCAAATGGCTTTCAACACCGTTCCTCACAAGCGTTTTCTAACCAAACTGCGTGCCTACGGAGTATCGCCTCAGTTGTGCTTCTGGATTCGTGATTTCCTATCAGAAAGGTCACAGTTCGTAGTAACAGACGGAAAGTCATACAGTAAAACGGAAGTAATATCCGGCGTTCCCCAAGAAAGTGTTGTAGGCCCTCTACGTTTCTTCGAGGTACTTCATAATGTTCGAATACCGTATATGTTCAAAAACCCTACTGCAAATCGACGTTAGTGATATAGGCCTATAATTCAGCGGATTACCCCTACTTCAATTTTTCGGTATTGGTGTGACTTGAGCAATTTTCCAGTCTTTAGGCACGGATCTTTCTGTGAGCGAGTGGTTGCACATAATTGCTAAATATGGAGCTATTTTATCAGCATACTATGAGAGGAACCTGACTGGTATACAATCTGGACCAGAGGGCTTGCCTTTATTTTGTGATTTAAGCTGATTCTTTACACGAGGATATCTGCTTCTATGTTTCTCATCTTAGCAATTATTATTGATTGGAATTCAGGAATATTTACTTCGTCTTCTTTAGTGAAGGGGTTTCGGAAGACAGTGTTTAATAACTCTGCTCTAGTGGCACTGTCATCAGTGACTCCACCGTTGTTATCGCGCAGTGAAGGTATTGATTGCGTCTTGCCACTGGTGTGCTTTATGTACGACCAGAATCTCTTTCGGTTTTCTACCAGATTTTGAGACAGAATTTTGTTTTGGAAATTATTAAAAGCAAAAAAAGTTTTGTGTACCATGGGGGTCAGTACCGTCACTTATTAATTTATGTGGTACATGTCTCTCAATTGCTGTCGATACTATCTGTTTGTAAACATTCCACAACTTTTATACACTTACATGATCAGATCGGAAGGAGTGAAGACTGTCTCTTAAAAAGGCATTAAGAGCATTTTTATCAGCTTTTCTAAATAGATATATTTTGCGTTTCTTTTTGATGGTTGTTGGTGTTACGGTATTCAGCCCAGCAACAACTGCCTAGTGGTCGCTAATCCCTGTACTCGTCACAATACTCGCTATTTGTCCAGGATTATTTGTTGCTAAAAGGTCAAGTATGCTTTCGCAACCATTTATGCTTCGAGTAGGCTCATGAACTAATTGTTCAAATTAATTTTCTGAGAATGCAATCAGTACAATTTCTAATGACGTATTTTGTTTTAAACGTATAATTTTTCTAGCATATCGAGTGTAGATTGAAGTCACCACCGACTACAATTGTACGAGCGGGGTACTTATTTGAAGTCGGCTGGAGTGGCCAACGGGTCTAGGCGCTTCAGTCTGTAACCGCGCGACCGCTATGGTCGCAGGTTCAAATCCTGCCTTGGGCATGGATGTGTGTCATGTCCTTAGGTTAGTTACATTTAAGTAGTTCTAAGTTCTAGGGGACTGATGACCTCTGATGTTAAGTCCCATAGTGCTCAGAGCCATTTGAACCATTCAAACTTATTTGAAATGAGACTCAAGTTTTCTTTGAACTAGTCAGCAACTATATCTTCTGAGTCGGAGGGTCTGTAAAACGATCCAATTAATAGTTTAGTTTGATTGTCAAGTATAACCTCTACCCATACTATTTCACAAGAACTATCTATTTCAATTTCGCTACAAGGCAAACTACCTCTGACAGCAATAAATACTCCACCACCAACTATTTTTAATCTATCCTGTCTGAACGCTGTCAGATCGTTTGAAAAAATTCCGGCTGAAGTTATTTCAGGCTTTACCTAGCTCCCTTTACCTACAACTATTTGAGCTTCAGTGCTTTCTATTAGGGCTTGGAGCTCTGGTTCTTTTCCAACACAGCTACGACAATTTACAGTTACAATATCAATCTTTCTACAACTACCTTACTGTGTTTTACATGCCCACGTTTAAACGGGCGACCCTTCTGTGGTTCCCTGAGACCTTCTAACCCAAAAAACCGCCCAGTCCCTTCCACAGAGCCCCCGCTACCCTTGTAGCCACCTCCTGTGTGTAGTGGACTCCTGACTTATTAAGCTTAACCCGGAAACCCACTACCCCATGGCACAAGTCAAGGAATCTGCAGCCTACACGGTCACAGAACCGCCTAAGACTCTGATTTAGACCCTCCACTCAGCTCTGCACCAAAGGACCACAGTCGGTTCTGTCCACGATGCTGCAGATGGTGAACTCCGCCTTAATCTCGGAAGCAAGACTGGCAGTCCTTAGCATTTCTCCTAGCCACCCGAAACCAGATAGAATCTGCTCCGATCCAAAGCGACACACGTCATTGGTACCAACATGAGCCTCCACCTGCAGTTGGTTGCACCCTGTACTCTTCATGGCATCCAGAAACACCCTTCCCACATCCGGAAAGACTTCCCCCGGAATGCACACGGAGTGCGCACTGGCTTCCTTCCTACTCAAAGTATTACGTAGTCAGTACCCTCTACAAGTGGGTAACAGGAGTTTCCAAACACCTTGCATAGTGAAGCTTTATTCATTCCAGGTTTCAGCATTCACTGTGAATGTCCTCAAAGCATCGTTCCTTTAGCGCCTTATTTGAAAATTTTTCAGAGGTCGTTTCTACTGCCTGTCGACCATTTCTACCAACTTTTTAAATTTAGTTTGTAAGGTGGCGTTATTTTACAACTTACAAACGGCGGTTGCATCTAATACGACATAAGTAAGCCCCTTCAATGACAGAAAAGGCAGGTTTGTGCTCGTTCATTAAAAACAAGTATGTGACTGACATCGTCTAGCACACTTAATTTATTGTATAATGTCTGCATGTTGGCTGACTGGGGAACAAGCAGAGCTGTGAAACCCGTGGTAGAACGAAAGGACCCAGGACGCTCACAAGTACCTTCGAACAATAGGACAGCACAGCCGGAGCTAATCCCTGAACCGCCAGTCGGTTTGGTCGAGCGGTTCTAGGCGCTTCAGTCCGCAACTGCGCTGCTGCTACGGTCAGAGGTTCGAATCCTGCCTCGGGAATGGCTGTTTGTGATGTCCTTAGGTTAGCTAGGTTTAAGTACTTCTAAGTATAGGGGACTGATGAAATCAGATGTTAAGTCCCATAGTGCTTAGAGCAATTATTTTTTGAACCGGAAGCGGCTGTGCTGTCCTATAGTCCCTAGGAATCTATGAGCTTGCTGTGTCCTTCTGTTCTACCACGGGTTTCACAACTCTGCTTATTTCCCAATCACCCAACAATAAATTAAATGTACTAGACGATGTCAGTCACATGCATGTTTTAATGAACAAGCTCAAACCTGTCTTTTCTATCATTGTAGGGGCTTACTTATGTCGTATTGTAAGCGCGGATTGTAAGTTGTAGAAAAAAGCCACCTTACAAGTTATTTTTAGGTAAACGCCTCACTGCAGCGGGCTAGGACTGATTACTTTATAAGGTGCCGATTTGAAACCTGGATTCAGATACCCGAATTTTGGATTTCCATTGTTCCCTCTGTTCATCTAGGGAGAAGGTTATGGCGGCTCCTTTGAAGAGGGTAGGGACAATTTGCTTTTTCATTCTTGTCTTTTTCGAATTTGTGCTACATCTCTAATAACCTCGTCACCGAGGGGCAGTGAAATCTGTTCTTCCTTCACAGTTACGAGGTTATTCTACATCTACGTCGACATACATACTCCGTAAGTCACCACAACGTGTATGACAGAGAGTACGTTGCACTACGACGATTCGTTCCCTATCCTTTCCCACTCGCAAATGGAGCGAAAGAGAAAACGTAGGTCGGTATGCCTCTGTACGACCCCTAATCTCTCTTATCTTCGTGATACTTCAGCGAAACGTACGTTGGTGGCAGCAGAATCGTTCTGCAGTCTGTTGCAAATAGTGTTTCGCGAAAAGAACGTCGGCTTTCCTCCATCTGAGTTCAGAGAGCATTTCAGAACACTTGCGTCTGGTCGAACCTAAGAGTAAAAACTCTAGCAGCAGCTATTGGAATTGCTTCGATGTATTCCTTTAATGCGATATGGTGTTTACCTCAAATACTCGAGGACTGTTCAAGAATGGATCGCACAAGTGTTCCATACGCGGATTCCTGTTTAGATGAGCTCCACTTTCCCAGAATTCTCCCAGTAAACCAAAGTCGAACATTCAACTTCCCTGCAGCCGACCGTATACACTCGTCCAATTTCAAATGGCCTCGCAACCTTATGCCCAGATATTTAACTGACGCTACAGCGTATACCTCCACATTACATTTTTGGTTGTTTTAGATTAAAAACAGCATACTCGAACATCGCAGGATTTTTTTTGAAAGTCATCCATATTAATTACATTTTACTACATTTACGGAAAGTGCCTTTCGTCACACAAAATGGGATAAAAATTCTGTCCACGTCACTCCCTATCCTTCTACCGTCACTAACGACGAAGTTCCCCATAATATGCAGTATCATGAGGAAACAGTAGTAGATTGCTGATCATTCTGTCTGGCACGTAGTTCATGTACACGGAGCACAAAACGGCCGTATCACACCTCCCAGGGGCGCACATGACGATATCTTTTCCTCAGTGAACACTCCGCCGTCCAGTACACTGTACCTGGACCGATTACATGAGAAGTCTTCGAGCCATTCAACGTATCTGGGAACCTGTTTCGTATGCTCGAACTTCGTTAACAGTCAGCAGTAGGACAACGTGACGAACGCTTTCAGGAAATCAAGTAACATGTAAAGTATGTCGTATTTACACCGCCTTTGGTAGATACAGGCAAATAGATCTGAAAAATTTCATCTCATTAAAGCATGCTCCACTGATGTACTTACTCTTTTAAATCGTCATGTACAAACACATAAAATTTTATAACTTATTTTTTAACTGTGATGTATCTAACGGTTCTAATGACTGAGCACTATGGGACTCAACATCTTAGGTCATAAGTCCCCTAGAACTTAGAACTACTTAAACCCAACTAACCTAAGGACATCACACACACCCATGCCCGAGGCAAGATTCGAACCTGTGACCGTAGCAGTCCCGCGATTCCGGACTGCAGCGCCAGAACCGCACGGCCACCCCGATGTGATGTATCTAAAATTTCCCAAATCAGTTTCAAGTAACTCCCATTTTTTATTTAATATGACAATGATATCGTAAGTCACTGTGATCCAGTCCTCCTCCTTAGCGTAGCGGTAGCTTTACCGCCTATCACCCAGGGGACCCGGGTTCGATTCCCGGCAGGGGAGTGGGTGTTATGTGTCATCATCACTGACTCGCAAGTCGCCAGTGCGGCGTCAACTAAAAAGGACTTGTAATATGGCGGCCGAAGTCCCCTGAATGGGGCCTCCCGGCCAAGAATGCCATACGATCATTTCCATTTCCACTCTGATGTTATCATGTGTTGCTTGAAGTGATTATGCCAAAACTCGAGATACTGTTAGTTACTTTAACTAGTAAACAGAGAATGAATATTATCACCTAACGCTACACGAATAAATCGTTCAGTGGTAGGTAATCATGGACTAAGTGTAATAATTATATATTTAGGAATTAATTCACTATCATCAGAATTTTGGATGTTTAAATTATGCAAACTTCAATGCTCCAGATGACGGCAACGTATCAAGATTGGATAATGTTTCTTCACTTCGTATGTCGAACAGGTTACCACTTAACTATTAATGAGCCAATGATAAATGATTGCTGAATATTTGGGAAAATTCCTTTCCAGTTATACCACTGGCACTTGTCATATATCTATATTGCCACACGTATGGTGCGATAAGCACACATTTGTAAATTTGTAGCCGGCCGCGGTGGTCTTGCGGTTCAGGCGCTCAGTCCGGAACCGCGCGACTGCTACGGTCACAGGTTCGAATCCTGCCTCGGGCATGGATGTGTGTGATGTCCTTTAGGTTAGGTAGGTTTAAGTAGTTCTGTGTTCTAGGGGACTGATGACCACAGATGTTAAGTCCCATAGTGCTCGGAGCCATTTGAACCATTTTTTTGTAAATTTGTAAATATTCATACAGTTCATCACAAAATGAAACGTCCTGGCGCATTTAAAGTGGACGGACCGGAACTTCAACCTTGAACCTTTGTCCTCCCGGTAACGCATGCAGTTTCAGTCCACCAGGAAGTTTGAAATCAGGTCACACTCCGCTGCAGACTGAACATTCAGTCTCAAGTACTCTAAAAGTGACTGAAGTGTCAACATCTGTGTGTGTGTGTGTGTGTGTGTGTGTGTGTGTGTGTGTGTGTGTATTTGCGCGGGCACGCGAGCACGCGAGCACGCACGCACGTCGTTAACTTGCTGACTGGTTCCATGTAATCCATCACAAGTGTTTGCGATCTAGTGTCAACCCTTTTCAGCACAGGTTGTCATATACCGTACGTCATCAAATGCTTGTTGATTACAATCGAATCTCTGTGTTCCCTACAGATTTTCCCCTCTTCGGCCCCATCCAGTAGCATGGTAGTTCTACCTTGATGTCTTACAATTCTGCAACCTTTCGCTATTCTCCTGTGCACTGTTTGTTATATATCAATAGATGTTGTATTACAGCGGCAAATGTAAGTCGTGATACATAAAAGGGAGTTATTACAGAATATTCTTATTACCTACATCCATATGACTACTCTGCAATTCCCAATTAAATGCCGCGGAGGGTTTATCTCCTGCTCCACTATCGAGCAGTGCGGGAAAATTGAATAATTAAAACTACCATGTGAGCTCTGATTTCTCTCGTTTTGTTACGATGGCAACTTCTCCCGCTCTAGCTGACGTCAGTAAAAGGTGGTGATTGAAATTCAGTGAGAAGATCGCGCAAGAAAAGCGTTTGTTTTAACGATGACCACTCCAACTCGTATATTACACCCGTAACGCTCTCGCTCCTCTCTCCTATTTCGCTACAATACAAAACGTTTGCCCACTATGAGCATAAACTAACAAACACAAAACAAAGTCTATTTTATGATATTTCTTTCTCAAAGGAAGTTTCCTTATTAGGGTATAATTTCAGTTTTTACGTCGAATGAGACATAAGGTACGTAAAGTGTCAAACAAATAACACACCTTACATTGATTTCCTGAAACAATTCCAGTTAACTTGATATTTCACACGACATAGTTATGTGAAAATGAACGAATTTTATTGATAGGCGGAGCAAAGAAACAACCGATATTTCGTGAATATAAACCACTAACACTCACACTAGTAACTGCACGCAAGTAATTTCTTAGGCATCAGCTAAGAAATGCATTTCTAAGGGTAGGAGAATTTTTATGACAATGTCCGTCCCACATTTGGCTGAACTGTTACAGCGGGACACTTAATGGACTCACTGAGATGTCGGAGCCACTGTGTAGGCCGCCACCAAAAGGAGCCGTTCTCCCTGATTTTAACGACGACCCTTCGGAAACCCTTTCTACAGGAATATGGTGGGAGATGCCAGGTAAACGTCCAGGGAAACACAACTGAAAATATTGATGCAGCCACCTGTGTTAAGACTCACATGAAAGAAGAAGCTGTTTATCTCAGTGCTACATAGCAGAAGTTAAACTCTGACCCATGAAAGAAATGATGCCTGTAAATGGCTGCAAAATATCTAGTGGGGTGGAGTTATAACAAGTACAAGCCACCAGCTTTGATATAGGCAAATTGTAGACAGAATAATTCACTTCCTTTCTTGCAGCAAATCGTCAAGTGTTTGAGCACGGTGACTCACGCAGTTCTGAGACGATTGTGAGAGTCATTATTTAACAAAAGTTCACAGGTTCATCCTAACTCGTAAGGAGTTAAACTGAAAGTCTCCTAGTACGCAGAATTGCTCCAAGCACTGATAGTGACGGCTAACGAGCGATTTGAAGGCAGTGACATCTCCTCACTGTTAGCATTTCTGTGAAAGAAACTCACTGCATCCACGAACCTTCATTGATCAGTTCAGAGAGGACTAGCAGAATATTGGACATTAATACACAAACTAGACTTTATATGAGCCCATATGACTGGAACAGTAGCTGAAACGATGCAAAAGGCTATATTTCGATCATATGAAGATTTGAAAGATAAGTTTCTCTCACGCTACTGGTTGAGTGAAGCGCAAAATAGAGTGAAGTATAAACGACTACAAAATCCGTATTTAGGGAATTCCGGAGAGATGACCCCTGTAAAAGTTTTTGAAGCAAAGGAAAAGGAAAACCAATATTTGAATGTGCCATACAGCGATGGAGAATTGCTTAAATTGTGTATCACGAGCCTGCCTTTAAAAAACGAACAGCCGTTGGTAGGGCGTTGAGGCAATGACGTGGAAGCCTGAAACGGAATTTTGAGAGAACTAGAATTCATATTCTCGGAAGATGAGCAAGAAAAAAAGCGAAACCCGTGTGAAAACGTGAAGGAAAGACCGTGAAATGGATCGGAGACCGTACGAAGGAATGTCAGCTATTACGAACTGCGTGGTAGCTTCGCGCAGAGAAGTGACAATAGATTCCAACAAGGAAACGGTTATGGGTCCGAAACACGAAACGGCAAAGGTTATCCACTCAGGAAGGGCAATAACTATTACAGGGGCAATAACGGTAATCGCAATGGGTATTGGAGCACAAACAGACCGACAAATTACCATCAACGAAACCCGTGTGACCAAGTTGAACAAAGACAGTATGGACGGAAAGAAGACCTGGAGATAAGACCACAAAACCCCAGTACACGTTCGAACTGACGAGAAAGCGCCAAAGTTATATAAAACAGCATACCTACCCAAGCAAACGGCAGCTCCCTAATGAAAGAAAATAATGTATACCCTATCACGAGAGGAGAAAGATATAGGAACAGAACTGCAGGAAGTCGAGATACCGCAAACCTTACGCTGGACAGGAATTGATTATCAGGATTTCACAAAAAACGGACTACCGGAATAAAATGAAGCAGGCATAACACAAGTCGAGTTAAAAGGCAAAGAAATTAGCATTATTTAATACTGAAACTAGGGCGAGCTGATTCCGAGAGGATAACGTACCATCGAGAGAAATTAATGTATTCATACTGAAAGTAAGAAGAGCCGGTTCCGAGAGGATAACGTACTATCGAGAAAAATACACATTTTGTCAAGACATGTGGTAAGTGACTAAATATGATCCCAGGGACCAAATCTAGACAGGAAAACAACAACATGATGATAGGGAGAAATTAATTGGAAGGATGCCGATGAAGAAAACGAACTTCCAGAAGCAGGCACAATGGCAGGAGGGAATAGTGACAAAGTAAATAGAATTGCTGAGGTTGAGGCCAGGGAAAACGAACTCAATGAGGATAATGCACAGTCGACGGAAGTTGAAAATAAATTACAATTAGCACAGATTCAAATGTGTACAGTGATGGAAGTTACAGAGATATAAGAAGTCTATTTAGATGCAATTATTTGAGAGTTTCCACGAAGAAAGAAGAGGCGGATGTAGTTGAGCTGAGGGAAGACGAAGATAAATGTGGAGAAAACGTTCTAAAAGAGAGAGAGAGAGAGAGAGAGAGAGAGAGAGAGAGAGAGAGTGGTCGAGGCATACTCGACAGAAGGTTCGAATTCACAGGTAAGAAACTGAAACGACTCACAAATGATTGAATATAGAATATTTAAAAGCAGGGGATGAGGAAGAACAGACAAACCGGACGAGATTGAACCAAATATGAAGGCCATGGTAGCAAATATCCCAGTTAATGTAGTCATAGGCAGTGTAAGCGAGCTAAAGGCGATTTCGGAGAACTTATTTAACCAATGCCTTGCTAATAAACAGTTACCAATCTTTAAATTTAAGAACATTAAAAGTGATGGGTCCCATAAAAAAAATCATGTTTCGGATGTCGATAAACAAACGATTTGAACTCTCTCGTGCCAAGATCAAACGACCGAAGCCATCTTCGTTATCATACCGAAATTAACGGTGAAGATGACAATACGTGCGGTTTTTCTGAATGAAAGACGAGCTGCGTTAGACATGGCAAATGGAAGCGTGACATTTGAGAGCATTACACTTTGAACCAGGGCTGTACAGTGTCAAACATGGGTGGCAGAGTAAGAGTCTTCCAGACCTAAATAACCATGTTTCACCACACAAAGTAGTACAGGCAGAATGAACTCAGCAAAGAATGAGATAGGATAAAATTGAGGACTTCATCACCAAAGCTATCAAAAATTGGTATGGTGAATGATCTCCTATAGCAATGAATGAATAATATCAAATGAAGCTGTCAAGTATGTAACCAGGAATCTGAAGTAAAGGAGAGACACAGGAGGAAAAATCAGAAATAATTTAAATTTTTATATATAGCAAATAACATGATACTGTACAGTTTGCAACGGTGATGATCTAATAGCATGGCGTAGTAACATGCCACACTACGACACCACACATAACGAACATAAGAAATCTCACTAGTTTAAGATATCAGGAACAAATTGGAACCTGATAGAGAAACTACATATGTAACACAGAGACAGGACGCCGAAGCATATAAAGCATTTCTTAGGAGGCATAAATTAGGCATAAGATATTCAAGGTAGATTATAAGAGGATGTGGAGACGCCGGTAAGGGCACGAGATGGATGGCGATTTGTAACCAAGGCAACCCTTGTACCTAACTACGGTAAGCAAGCTTGCCGTGATAAAGAAAAAACAAGGGGTGTTGATGAGCAGCAGAAGATCGACGCTGGCTCCAGGCCTTGCTAAAATTCATTTTCGAACGGTACTCAAGTCGGAAGGACTGCAGGGAACGACGGGCCACAAGACAAACGAAACAGCAACCAATGTGCGGAGTAAAAACGAAAGCCCGGCTTGGCTGACGCATAATTTGGCAAAGAGTAAGTGTCGAATCGTGCTGCCGCCACCAGACTGCGATATTATATTGAATTACAGAGCTGAAGGAAAATCTGAAAATCAATGATCAGCAACACTTCCTAATCTATGGGTGAAATACTGATAAATGTAAAATTTCAAAGTAGTCAATATTTTCCTATATGCTGCCCAGAGAAGAGACAAGGTTCAAGTCTGAAGAAAGGAAGATGCTTGGAAGAACAGAAGATGAAGACTCCCAAGACTGATGTTGAAGAGAGAAGACTGGCAAAAATACGTTTTCCAAATACTCACACTATTATAAACTAGCTGTGTGCGAAGTGATACAAAAATAGAAATACCTTGAGCAATGTCTTAAGAAGAAAAACACACGTTTTTAAAACCAGTACTCCATGAGACTCCGCACTAAAAGGTTCACATTATTATGAGGGCCACACAAAGCTACAGCAACATCTTGTGGTAAAATTCGACATCGAACGACACTGCCCACCCAAAGATTTGCCAACAAGCATCTCGCGTAAGTCCTTCAGCTTCGTTCATAGACATTCGTCGTCTACCTCACGCAAGGACATTCGTAGACATTATGTGAAAATAGTAGTCAAATTTAGGCAAAGGTCAGTGTTAGACAGTAAAAAAGCTGCAAAAGCTGAACAATTAATATCGGACTTCGATGTACTTACGCAATTTACATCTTTGTAAACAATACGTATAAGTTACTGAATAAGAACTGTGTAACTGTCTTTTTATAATCTTTGTTTCGTGATTAGTGCATGAGAGAACTTTTTGTAAAATAAGTTTTATGTACTTATAAGCTTAAGAATAATTTGCTAGAAAGCAAACCTGTTCATGTATATTGTATCTTAAAGATTACATTTTTGTAAAGTAAATTTACTATCTATGATTGTGATACTTTAATATTTTATTCATGCATAATTATTGATGAAACTTTACTGAAAAACGCATTGTCTGTTGGAGCAATATTTCAATTTAGACTAATTTGTGTGTATAAACATTGTTTGCGACTACAATATATTTGATTTTGCATAATCCATTAAGATAATTTTTTAAAATTTTGACGTGATTAGGATTTGCTAAAGAATGATTTTGATGCTTATATTAGTTGCTAGAATCATAATTTTTCTAAAACAAACAATAGGATGTGAACACTGTACTTTTTTACTATGTATAAAGTCATTTAACTTTCTGAGCTGACTGAAATAGTAAGTGGTTGCGAAAATAGTATTAAAACATCGATGTGAAAGGTTCCTCATCTTCAATATAAAATCGAAAATGAACATAACAAATTTAAGTAAATAAGAAAAAGAAATTGATATGAAAATTAATTGAAAAAATTATGGTCTTCACTTAAGCGAGACATTTAAATCAGTAACATAGATATTTATGCTAAAATTGAACTAAACAAACCAATGGAATTAAATAGAATAAGGTCTTGACCAAGTAGTTGACCAGTATTTCATGGTGAGAAGAAGTATAATTTTTGACTGACTTAGACAACACCTCAACCATTGTCTAACTTCAGCACAAAAATTCGCGCAGAAGTGTGGTGATATGTAAGGTGTCAAACAAATAACGCACCTTACATTGAATTCCTGAAACAATTCCAGGAAACTCGAAATGTCTAATGATACAGTTACATGAAAATTAACGAATTTTATTGATAGGAGAAATGAATAAACAAACTAACATGTCGTGAAATTATACCACCAACAATCACACTAGTAATTGCACGCAAGTAAATTCCCAGACCTGAGCTACGAGATGCAGTTCTGAAGGAAGGAGAATTTTTGCGACACAATGCCTTTCGTACATTTGGATGAACTTTTTACAGCGGGACACCTAGTGGACACAATGAGATGCCGGATCAACTGCGTAGACCATTGGCAAAAACAGCCCTTTTTCCTACTTTTAACGAAGACGCTTCAGAATGTCATTCTACAGGAACATGGCGGGAGATGCCAGATAAAATGTTCGGAGAAACTCAACCGAAAACAATGGTGACTCACTGTAGCCACCTGTGATAAAACTCGAATGAAAGAAGCAGCTGTTTATCTCAGTATTACATAGCAGAAGATAGCTCCCCCCTACGAAATATATTATGCCTGTGATATTCTACAAAATCTCTAGTGGTTGGAGTTACAACAAGTGCGAAAGCTCTCCTTGGCCAGAAAGAAAACGTATGGCCACCAGCTTTGATACAGGTAAATTGCAGACACAGTAATTCGCTTCATTTCTTGCAGCAAATCGTCGACTGTCTGAGCAAGATGACTAACGCCACGCCGAGACGATTGCTAGAGTCATTATGTGAACACTTGTTCACAGGTTTGTCCTAACTCGTAAGGAGTTAAACAGAAAATCTTACTAGTGCGGATAATCGCACCAAGCACTGACAGTTAGCACTTGTGAGCGGTTTGAGGGCAGTGACTTACGCACTGTTCCAGCTAAATAGGGTGTACCATGCTAGTTAACTTAGCTAGGGAATAACTAGGAGTCTCGGTTCCACCAAAGACGTAGAAAATGTATCTGACTGGTGTTTAACTGTTGAGAGAGATTTAGAATAGATTCTGGGGTTCATAGCACCCGCCGGCAGGCGCCACTGCCGCCGCCGACGAAAGGTAAACATGCACGCTCGCGCTACACCAGCAAGTGATATTCAAGTGACACTCATAACTGCGGTTGTCTCCATCTCTCCTAATTTTTGTACAGTCAGCCATGACCTGCAGGTAAACATATTCACAATAGTCAGCCTGAATTGTAGCAGACACGTGAGATATCCGATTTAATGAAGAGAATTTATCAGCCACTGTAGAGTGCTTTATACTCCTAGGTTATGGAATTGTTTTAACTATTTACTTCTTTCTGATTGCTCTTTGCCGACCACCATTCAATTTTGGATGTTTACATTGTGAATTTTAGCGTTCTTGATATCTCTGGCCCCAATTGTATTTTAGTTGTTCGTATTTTATCGAACCTCTGACATGGTCATCAGCCATCTTACCACTGAAGAATAGTATAATAGTTCGGAATTTCGCTTGACAGTTGTGAACACCCCATATCAATATTTTACCATCCTGTACGTAATTTTGCTATGTCATGAAGTCATATTTAGAGTAAAAATAAACGTTAATGAAGAAAATCAAAGATTTTCAGTTTTGCTAACACATAGTTACGCCTGAACACATACAATAATTTCTGTTAGCGATAACGTTTGCTTTACAGGCAGTGTAGTGGAACCGACATTGAGATCATTGTCTGATAACATCACTGTCCATACTACTGTGCTCTTCTGAACTCTGCATGCGTGATATGCTATCTTCCCACCTTGCCGGCTGTAGGTTCCTAAAACACACACAAAGCTTCCTTGCGTGTGGTAGGAAGAGAGATAAGAACCAGTCTCACACATTTCAGAGGTGGACATTCATTTAGATTTATATGTATTTTCGTGTTTCACACAAAAATATTTCATTTCAGATATAATAGAAATCGAAGAATAAATTCCTCAACGACATTTAAATTTAATTACTCCCCCTCCAAGATTTTCTTCATTTAATAACTTCCCTTAAGGAGATTTTTTATAGAAACTGACTTTCACATTTTACCACACTGCATATCATTCCCTTTCCAAACATTTACTTAAATTGGTGTGAAAATCCTGTCTACAACGTTACCACTATTATGGATATTCGCAATTTATTATAATGTTACATATCTTTTATGTGAATTTATCCCGTTTCACTGTAAATCACTAGGTGCTAAAATGTATCTGCTCTCTCTTCTTACTGTAACACAGGATCTAATGAAGTGAAAGCTTCTCCAGAACTATTGAATCATTAGATGTACAGGCAGATACGTCTCAGTATAATATGTAAGATCAGTAAAACTATGTTTGCAGTCAAATGGTCCTCTCTGCCTTCAGAAGACTCCTTCTAATGTTTGCTTATGTGCAGTCGCTGTGTAGTCTTTCAGGGTTGGACAGTAATTAAAAAAAAATCACTTCCATCTCGCATCGTAATATCATGTATATGTAATAAACATCAATATGACTGAGATTTTAAAATTATAACTAGTATTATACCACGGATCAAATTTTATTGAATTATATACAACTTTAGAGAAGTTTGATCGCACTTAGTTATTTGTTATTTGTCAGTAGTTGAGTATCCCACTTGTTTCTTCACTCATTCTTCCACATGAATTTCCTGAACTACTTAGTTTACTGTTCTGAAAAAAAAAAAACAAACTAAACTCTACCCGAACAGGCCATAAACGCCCGGCTGTACCGACCGGGTGGCATGTCATCCTTAACCAAGAGGCATCATTGGATGTCGCTATGGAGGAGCCTGGAGCCTGTGGTTATTACAATGCTCTCCCGGCCGTATGTCAGTTAACGATACCAGAGCTGCTACTTCTCAACCAAGTAGCTCCTCAGAGTGCCTCACAAGGGCTGAGTGTACCCCAGTTGCCAACAGAGCAAGCCCGACAGTGCTTAACAATGGTGATCCGATGGGAACCGGTGTTACCACTGTGGCAAGGCCGTTGACCACTTTACTGTTCATCATTACTAAATTGTGATCGAAGCCCACGTCTTCCCCTGGGCGTCATTCAGTTTCTTAATTTGGGATGTCTGACTCAACATGATGTATGCCTCCTACTACACTCCTGGAAACTGAAATAAGAACACCGTGAATTCATTGTCCCAGGAAGGGGAAACTTTATTGACACATTCCTGGGGTCAAATACATCACATGATCACACTTACAGAACCACAGGCACATAGACACAGGCAACAGAGCATGCACAACGTCGGCACTAGTACAGTGTATATCCACCTTTCGCAGCAATGCAGGCTGCTATTCTCCCATGGAGACGATCGTAGAGATGCTGGATGTAGTCCTGTGGAACGGCTTGCCATGCCATTTCCACCTGGCGCTTCAGTTGGACCAGCGTTCGTGCTGGACGTGCAGACCGCGTAAGACGACGCTTCATCCAGTCCCAAACATGCTCAATGGGGGACAGATCCGGAGATCTTGCTGGCCAGGGTAGTTGACTTACACCTTCTAGAGCACGTTGGGTGGCACGGGATACATGCGGACGTGCATTGTCCTGTTGGAACAGCAAGTTCCCTTGCCGGTCTAGGAATGGTAGAACGATGGGTTCGATGACGGTTTGGATGTACCGTGCACTATTCAGTGTCCCCTCGACGATCACCAGTGGTGTACGGCCAGTGTAGGAGATCGCTCCCCACACCATGATGCCGGGTGTTGGCCCTGTGTGCCTCGGTCGTATGCAGTCCTGATTGTGGCGCTCACCTGCACGGCGCCAAACACGCATACGACCATCATTGGCACCAAGGCAGAAGCGACTCTCATCGCTGAAGACGACACGTCTCCATTCGTCCCTCCATTCACGCCTGTCGCGACACCACTGGAGGCGGGCTGCACGATGTTGGGGCGTGAGCGGAAGACGGCCCAACGGTGTGCGGGACCGTAGCCCAGCTTCATGGAGACGGTTGCAAATGGTCCTCGCCGATACCCCAGGAGCAACAGTGTCCCTAATTTGCTGGGAAGTGGCGGTGCGGTCCCCTACGGCACTGCGTAGGATCCTACGGTCTAGGCGTGCATCCGTGCGTCGCTGCGGTCCGGTCCCAGGTCGACGGGCACGTGCACCTTCCGCCGACCACTGGCGACAACATCGATGTACTGTGGAGACCTCACGCCCCACGTGTTGTGCAATTCGGCGGTACGTCCACCCGGCCTCCCGCATGCCCACTATACGCCCTCGCTCAAAGTCCGTCAACTGCACATACGGTTCACGTCCACGCTGTCGCGGCATGCTACCAGTGTTAAAGACTGCGATGGAGCTCCGTATGCCACGGCAAACTGGCTGACACTGACGGCGGCGGTGCACAAATGCTGCGCAGCTAGCGCCATTCGACGGCCAACACCGCGGTTCCTGGTGTGTCCGCTGTGCCGTGCGTGTGATCATTGCTTGTACAGCCCTCTCGCAGTGTCCGGAGCAAGTATGGTGGGTCTGACACACCGGTGTCAATGTGTTCTTTTTTCCATTTCCAGGAGTGTATTTCCCCGTGTCTCTAGGCGTTTTCCACGTAGTCTAAACCTTTTTTCGATTCACGAACAGTGACATTTATTGCAGAACTGAAGTTTTTCTGAAGTCATTTTTAATGGGGGTATATTTTCTTGGACCTATATCTTCCATTCCTTCGTCTGTTATAGCCTTCCAACGTTTTTAACTCACTTTACTAAACCAATCATGTCAAAAAATCTATCCCTTCGTATTCCGGTTGTGTCGTCGGCGTGTATACCTTACCTATTGTTGTTGGCATAGGCTTCCGTTTATTTTGTTCAGAATAATCCTATCAATGAACACTTCACAAGAACTTAATTATCATCCGTGCGTTACTACTCATAACGAATTCTACTTTAGTTGTACATTTTTTTCTGCTGCTGATTGCCAGCAGACCAGAATTCCTTCTTTTCTTTCGGCTTGATTCACTGTCTGCTTCTACATCTAGACTGTAACACTCCATATCATTTTCAGATTTTACAGCTTTCGTACCATGTTAGGACTTCCGACATTCAATGTTCTGTGGTAGAATATTTCCAGAATAATGGTGAACTTGTCCATGGAATCGCATTAAATCCGAAGTTTTCTATTATTACTTCCATCAAAACCGTCAGGAGCCGACTTTATCATAGCAGCTAGGCTTCCATTATTATGTCAAGAGATTGACATCAGATTCACTGACTTACGTCATCATGACATCACGGAGATGGCGAATGGTGTTGGTGTTGTTGTGGTCTTCAGTCCTGAGACTAGTTTGATGCAGCTCTCCATGCTACTCTATCCTGTGCAAGATTCTTCATCTGCCAGTAGTTACTGCAACCTACATCCTTCTGAATCTATTTAGTGTATTCATCTCTTGGTCTCCCTCTACGATGTTTACCCTCCACGCTGCCCTCCAATACTGAATTTGTGACCCCTTGATGCCTCAGAACACGTCTCACCAACCGATCACTTCTTCTTGTCAAGTTGTGCCACAAACTTCTCTTCTCCCCAGTCCTATTCAATACCTCCTCATTAGTTATGTGATGTACCCATCTAATCTTCAGCATTATTCTGTAGCACCACATTTTTCAAAAGATTCTATTCTCTTCTTGTCCAAACTATTTATCGTCGATGTTTCACTTCCATACATGGCTACACTCAATACAAATACTTCCAGAAACGACTTCCTGACACTTAAATCTCTTAAATCTATACTCGATGTTAACAAATTTCTCTTCTTCAGAAACGCTTTCCTTGCCATTGCCAGTCTACATTTTATATCCTCTCTACTTCGATCATCATCAGTTATTTTGCTCCCCAAATTGCGAAAATCCTTTACTACTTTAGGTGTCTCATTTCCTAGTCTAATGCCCCTAGCATCACCCGACTTAATTCGACTACATTCCATTATCCTCGTTTTCTTTTGTTGATGTTCATCTTATACACTCCTTTCAAAACACTGTCGTTCCGCTCAACTGCTCTTCCAAGTTCTTTGCTGTCTCTGACAGATTTAAAATGTCATCGCCGAACCTTAAAGATTTTGTTTCTTCTCAATGGATTTTAATACCTGCTCCGAATTTTTCTTTTGTTTCCTTTACTGCTTGCTCAATATACAGATTGAATAACATCGGGGAGAAGCTACAACCCTGTCTCACTCCCATCGCAACCACTGCTTCCCTTTCATGACCCTCGACTCTTATATCTGCCATCTGGTTTCTGTACAAATTGTAAATAGCCTTTCGCTCCCTGTATTTTACCCCTGCCAACTTTAGAATATGAATGAGAGTATTCCAGCCAACATTGTCAAAAGCTTTCTCTAAATCTACAAATGCTATAAATGTAGGTTTGCCTTTCCTTAATCTTTCTTCTAAGATAAGTCGTAAGGTCAATATTGCCTCACGTGTTCCAACATTTCTACTGACTCCAAACTGATCTTCCCCGAGGTCGGCTTCTACTAGTTTTTCCATTCGTCTGTAAAGAATTAGCGTTGGTATTTTGCAGCTGTGACTTATTAAACTGATTTACTCCATGCCTGTGTGCCAGTATTGGTTAACTTATTTATTGCCCAGCTTCTGCTCACCTGGATCAATTATAGTACAGTACATAGTGAGCCGCTTTGTAGCTTACAACCTGTTACTTGCAGAGTATTGATCGATATTTAAAACTAAGGGTAAAAAGTATCAGAAACTGTTTCTTCCCAAAAAAAGTGACAGTATTGCGGAATACGCAAATTCGAACTAAAAGTTTTTTTTCTCGAAATGTTTCTAATGACAGGTACTATTTTCAATTATGTGATGATTGATGCGTATTAGGAAGTAGATTTGTAATTCATTAAACTGCCACTCACTAACTGAGGGACAGCTTGTTACGTCTTTGAACACATGGACAGAGCTACGAATACACATTACACCAATATCAGCTTTCAAAACTAATCGGAGTTTTGGTATCCTTTCTGTCAGGAGTGCTAGTTCTGCAAGGTTCGCTGGAGATCTTCTGTAAAGTTTGGAAGGTAGGAGGCGAGGTACGGGCGGAAGTAAAGCTGTGAGGATGAGACGTGAGTCGTGCTTGTGTAGCTCAGTCGATAGAGCACTTGCACGCGAAAGGCAAAGGTCCCGAGTTCGAGTCTCGCTCCGATACACAGTTTTAATCTGCCAGGAAGTTTCATATCAGCGCACACTCCGCTGCAGAGTAAAAGTCTCATTCTAGCTTATATTCCCATTATTCTAATACTTATAACAAGACCAGTTATTTAATCTGGATTACGGCAGGTTGTGCCGTAAACTACATTTCTGATTCTCTGTTTGTAAAACTAAATTCTATAGAGCCCCTATGTCCCTCCTTATATGATATAACATCACGTTGCAAGTAAAAATAAAGCTGATGTGAAACACGATCGCCACAATGAAGTGACAGGCAACTGATGACATAACAATGTGTTCCTGACTGGTAACCACACAAGGGCATAGCACTATTCCTAGGAGACTGTGACTACTCCTGACTGATTTATAAAGCAGTCCATCCAATCAAGTCTTTAGTGCTATAGAATGTAACACTTTCGTCACGTCTAACTTCTTGCAGCTCTTGCAGTCGTTTGTCCAAGAGTTTAATGAACAAAGATAAATCTACACTCTCTCCCTGTTTCCAAGCATTAATCCCGACTGGCAGGGTATGCTAGTTAATCAGATGCGGCATGTTAAGTTTAAGGGGTGGCCAGATGCTCTTCCTGTCGCCATCCCGTACCCCCCCCCCCCCCCTCCGGGAATGAATTAGTGTACCCCAACTGTCTGCATCTAGTGTAATTCATGGAATAGTACGAACGTGTTCAGATGTCTGCGAGCCGTGTAACTGAGGCAGAACATGGGGATCATCCCGGTGTTCACCTAGAGGGATGTGGTAAACCGCCTAAAAACCAAATCCAGGCTGTCCCGCACATTGGCTCTCATCGTTAATCAGCTGGGCGGATTCAATCCGGGGCCGGAACGCCTACCCGAGTCCAGGATACCGCGCTTTAGTACTCTCGGCTTTCCTGGCGGGTAGAGCTAAACCTACAGTATCTGACCAAAATTATTCGGATATCTGTTAGTGGATATTAACACTGGATGTGTTCACTTTTTGCTCTGATGACAGCTTTAACTTTGAATGAGATGTCACCATGTCTGTGGAGGAATATCTGCTCATCCTTCCTTAAGTGCCGAAACTCTAGAGAGACACTGGGGTATGGAGTGAAGCTGACGTACTAATTCATCCAAATAGGTGTTCCATTGGTTTCAGATTGGGACTTTGATAAGGGTAGTTCCTTTCTGGAAGGTACTGTTCGCAAAGAAAAGCTCCACAAACTCTACTTTCTGAGAGAGCGGCTTGTCATCGTCGCGAACTGATCCAAAACTGTGCACAGTACATAGTGCTGTCAAATGTGCTCGTACGCTTCCGCAATTAATTGTTTCTTGAGCCCAGTAATGTGTATAGCGTGGTTCATCACTCCTAATCGCTCTTTTCCAGTCATACACTGTCCAGTGGCGTCGCTCTTTACACCACCTCAAAGGTCGTTGAACTTTAACCACAGGAATCTGTGACTTACCAGAAGCTACTTGATCATTGTACCCCATTCTCTTTAAATCACAACATACAGTCATCGTACAAGCTTCACTGCTGGTTGCTCTTTGGAAATCAAAACTGATACCTTCTGTTGATCAAATTTCGCAGGGCTGACGGTCCAAGTTCGTCAGTACATGAGGTCGGCCCGGTTTTAGTTTCGCTGCTGTTGTCGTTTAGCGTTGCCTCATCACAGTGGGTCACCGAGTTGCATGGTAAATAGTGGGAAGCATTAAGTAACTCGCAGGACTGTACTAGTTGATAATCATATACAACGCGCAGAAGAGAATTAAACAACGTTCTGTATGAGAAAACATGTCCAGACTCTGTGACATGACATGGCACGCCGGTCGTGGCAGAATGGGCTAACAAGCTGTCAGCTGGCCGTCAGAGTCGTGTCCAGGTAGCTGTCGCTACGAAAGGGATTTGGGGAGCTAGTGATAAATTAGAAGACCAGCCACGCTGATGTGGCCGCGCTGTTGGCTGTTGGGTTTTCCAGCCTCGGTGCTCAGCAAAACTAAAGTAATGGTGAAACTTCCTTGTTGTCTAGAACTGCCTGCCAGTCCAGGTCTCGATTCTAAGAGCTTTGTCTCCCAACAGCTAGTCCCCTACCGACAGACCTACCTATGTACCTCTTACGACCGGGCCTCACAGTTTCATTTCCAATGAGACCACACAGTTAAAGTGTCTCCTGCCGAAAACAATAAATAGTGGATCACCAGCAATATCGTCAGTTTGTATGAATACACTCTACTACTGCCATTGGAGCTGCTATGAAATAACGTACACGATAGGGAGCAATTGTCAAACAGGTTTCTTTTTCATTAGCAAAAAGCAAATTGATCAGTTGAAAACTTTAGGGGCTATTCGTCTTTTCAAATGTGTAACTCGGAATTTTACTAGAAAAGAGTCATATTCCTAAATTGAAACACCGATGATTAAGTTGTTACTGGATTACACTTGTTAAGTGCTATAAAGTCGCGCATCTGGAAAACACCACTTTTATGGGTCGTGAGTTGTGTTAAAATGGCCATAAATTTTAGCCATTGTTACGCACGTAATTAGGAGCAGGCATAGGAACTGACACGACGTGAAGCAATGTGTCTCGTGTATCGTCACTACGATAGTACAGCTTTAGATTGGTTGCTGAACATGTCTTCGCGAATATATAATATTAACTATCTAAATTACATTTTTCGGTTATCAAAATAGATGCCTATCAGCTGTAAATTTTAAATGCTTGCAGTTGAACAAAATAACTGTGGCAGTAATCCAACGAAGTTTTGATCAGTACAGAGGTAATTGATTTTATTACAGCGTGTAATAATTTACGCCACGAGACGCGCGTCACTGCTACTTAGCGATTTTCTTATTAGATTTTTCATGATACAATTAGGGCTGTTAACGTGAACGGATAAAGCTTCACAACTTCCGAAAGAAAGTTATATGTCAGCACACTTATGGTAAACTGTTTCATGTCTCATTTGGCTTCGACATTCAACTATTGAAATGAAGAATGTGCTCAATAAATTTGAAGTGATTGGGGATTAATATAAACAGGCAGGATGTGTGGGTGCGGGAGTAGAGATATAAGATTTGCGATTTTCGAGAACCAGTAAGATTTTGGTAGTACAGAAGGGCGGAGTTACGTTACCAAACGCCAGAAAATTATGAAGAAATGAAATCATGTGGCAGAACACAAACTGAGACTGTGGTCACAGGATGACGGTTAACATGTAAGCAGGAGCTCTTGTTCAGCATGGAAGTCCTAAGAAGACATCGAAGTTTCCAATGAGCTGTCAACAATTTTAGACCAACTGGAAGCGTGCATGTAGGAGAGGGTGGCAAAGCTTATAGGTGACTGTATACTGCGGGGACGGTGGAATCACTCATATAAAAATACCTGTAGTAGTTGGTGTTAGAGATGCGCGTTTTTTAGATTGAAGTCACCTAAAAGGTATACCTGCTTAAAGGAAGTCCCTTTAACTAAGAAATCACCTTCAGAGGACGTCATGTTTCCAAGTAGAGAAGGAATTAGTGTATTTTATCAAATATAAGAGGTATTAAAGATAAAGTTAGTGAACTGCTTATAGATGTTTACTCTGAAATTATTCGTATAACGGAGCACCACTCAAATAATTTGACAATTCAGAGGTTTACTTTACCAGGATACAAATTAGCTGGCTAATTTCAAGGAGTTCCCTGTGGGGTAACGGACTGGCAATTCACGTAAAAAAACGGTATTCCATTTGAGTCCGTAGACTTATTACAGCACTGCACTGAATAAATATTTGAATGTTGTGGAGGGGCAGTTGAATTTAATGAAACTAAACTTCTAATTTTGTTTGTTTCTAGATCCCCTTAATCTTATTTCACAGCATATTTGCTCAAGCTAGAAAGGGTTCTCGATTCACATTATAGGAAGCACAAGGAATTAATTATATGTGATGGCTTCAATATTAATTTTGTATATGATTGTGCAAGAAAAAGGATGTTGGTGGACCTCCTAAATTCATATGATCTGATGCAGACCGGGGTTTTTTCGAACTAGGGTGCATGGGTACAGTAGCACAGGCTTATACAATATTTTCATTCATTCTTCATTATTAAAAGGGCATTCTGTTAGTAAGAGGGTGAATGGCGTTTCAGACCACGATGCACAAATTTTAACACTAAAAGGCTTTTCTACTCAAACAAATGTCACATATAACTTCAAACTCATCAAGGAACGAGAGTGGCTGGATGTTTATAGTGGCGATAACATACATAACAAGTGTGAAGCTTTGCTTAACGCATTTCTCATGGCCTTTGAGTGTTGATGTCCATTAGAACTTAGTAGACTGATACTAGCACTAAAACGCAGCCTGGGTGGCTGACATTTGGGATATGAATATAATGTAGGACAAAGTGAGAACTATATCAAAATGTTGGAAATACACACAATCAAGCTACAGTAGACGATTCCGAACAGTATTGTAAGGTGCTTAATAACGTTATTAGGAAGGCAAAGAGTATGCATAACGCAAATAGAACAGCTAATTCACAGGATGAAATTAAAACCATATGGTCACTTGTAAGGAAGTGTCTGGTAGCAGCACAAGGCCGATGATATAAATTCAGTTCGTAGTAAAACTATCTCTGTTACTGATAAATCGGATATATAGTATTTAACGAGCTTTTTCTGAGCATTTCTGGTGAATTAAATAAACATTTACTTTCTGCAGGGAATCATATAGCTCTCTTGGAAATTGCTTTTCCGTGACTGAAGTCTGAAATACTCCTCTGTGATACAGACAAGGGGAGATGGAGTCAATAATTAAGTCACTGAAGACTTAGGAGCCTCATGGATATGATGGAGTGCCTAGCAGAATATTGAAGTACTATGCAGCACATGTTAGACCTGTATTTAGCCATATTTGTAATTTTTCCTCTTGGAATGGTCAGTTTCCTGAAAGATTAAAGTACTCAGTAGTAAAGCCGCTTTATAAAAAGAGAGAACGGGATACGGTAGACAATTTTAGACCTATTTCTATGCCATCGGTGTTTACTTAAGTTATTGAAAAGGCTCTGTGTGTATGGATAATTGATGGTTTCATATCACACGATATGCTATCAAATGTACACTTCGGCTTTAGAAATCGTTCAACAACTGAAAATGGTATATTGTGTTCTCTCTGTAAAGTATTGGATGGGATAAACAAAAGGTTTCGAACGTTAGGTGTATTTTTTTATTTAACTAGGGCGTTTGATTGTGTTGAACCCAAAATGTTGCTCCAGAAGTTGGACTATTTCGGAATATGGGGAGTAGCTCACAATTGGTTCACAGTTTATTTTAACAACAGTCAGCAACACGGTGTTGAGAATGGCTGTGATGTGAGGTCTGAGTGAGGTACGGACAAATGGGAGCTGCCCCAGGAATCAGTTTTGGGGCCCCTTCTATTCGTTATGTATGTAAAAGATATGCCCTCTAGCACTGTGGGTAACTCTAAAATACTTCTGTTTGCTGATGAAACTAGCGTGGTAGTAATGGATGTAGCGTGCAACTCTGGCTCGGTTTCAAACAGTACAGCTCATGACGTAAGTTCATAGCTTCTAGACAATAAACTAACGCCAAATCACATTAAGACCCTGTTTTTACAGTTTCTAATATACAGTTCAACAAAACCCAATGTGAAACCCAACATTTCAAATTTTTAGGTGTTCAGATACACAGTAAACTGTTGTGGAAAGCTCACATTTAGGACCCTTTTCAAAGACCTAAAGCTGCCATTTTTACTATTCGAACGGTATCTGAAGTAAATGATCGTTCGACACGAAAATTAGTCTACCTTGCTTATTTTAATTCGCTTATGTCCTATGGTATTATATTTTGGGGTAACTCTTCCTATTCTAAAAGGAAAATTTTGGCTCAGAAACGGGCTGTTCGGGCAATAAGTGGTGTAAGTTCGTGAACCTCTTGCCGACCCCTGTTCATTCGTCTGGGTATTTTGACACTGGCCTCTCAATACACATATTCGTTTCTTGTTAACAATATGAGCTTATTCCCAAGAATAAGCAGCATTCACTTAGTTAATAGTCGGCAGTAATACAAACAGTATTCGGATCGGGCTTCCAAGCTTGTGTAGAAAGTTGTGCAGTATATTGCTGCGTCGATTTTCAATAACCCATCACTAGGATTCAAAAATCTTACCAGTAATCCACGGTGTTTGAAACCGAAACTTAAGAGTTTCCTCACGGGTTCACTCCTATTCTGTTGAAGAGTTCCTAGAAAAATTAAACGGATCCTATGTTATATTGTTGACAGCATTTACTGCCTTAACTTTTTTGGGTTCATAAGGATTTTATTTTTACCTCTTATTGCTCTTATGTTGTAATTTCAGTACAGACACGTTTTATGACCTTGGAGATTTGCTCCTCAATTTCGTCCTACGGAACTTGATGTGTAAATAAATAAATAAATGAAGATATTGAGCAATTGATAAGTGAGAATTGTGAATACACTACATACTTCAATTTTCTTGTCAAATGTATGTAGATAATTTATCTTAAGACTGAAATCATGAGAAGACAGGATCTCCAATACACGCATTTCCAAGCTGGCTTTATTTTATTTTTTTAAAGTCAAGAATAGAAATAATACGCAGAATCTAGCGCAGAAAGGGTCCTCTGTTAATAGGACACAAAGCGGCACGGAAGTTCATAAAACGCTTTAGGTGTACCTCCCGGTGTTATTGTTCACAGCCATCATGGTTCTGCAGAGATGTCTGCGGAACTTACATTTAAGTGCAGACTTATTAATTTAGCTTTGTTTCTACGACACTCTCTGATATTTGCACCGCTTTCGTTAATGTACTGAGTCATTAACTATTCAAAAAATGGTTCAAATAGCTCTGAGCACTATGGGACTTAACTCCTGAGGTCATCAGTCCCTTAGAACTTAGAACTAATTAAACCTAACTAAGGGCAGTACAAACCTCCATGCCAGAGGCAATATTGGAACCTGCGACCGTAGCGGTCGCGCCGTTCCAGACTGTAGCGCCTAGAACCGCTCGGCCACTTCGGCCGGCCATTCACTTTTCGATTTAGATTGTTCAGGACAGATCAGTTTCTGTAATCTTTTTGAATGTTTTACTATCTCAGGGGTATAGAGCTCATAATTCAGCAGGGACACATAAGTCGAAATCACAATGTCTCAGTACGAAAGCCATACAGTCCAGAATCGGTTTGTCAATCAGGCAAAATCACCATGAGCATTGAAGTAATCACCCCAACGACACACAAGGTTGAAGACAATCGTTTGTTAAAACACCGTGTCCCACTGCTTGAAGAGTTCCGTAACTGCCTGCTAAATTCCTCGTCCAACAGGAATCGTGGAAAGATCAGGACTATAGCACGGGTGTTCCAGTGTCTCCCACTTAAGTTGGTGTAACTTCTGCGTCACGACATTTGCGATAATGGGACTTGGCGTACCATTCAACAACGGCAGTTTTCGACAGAGAAAAAAGAATAACAGTCCTTTTTGGACCAATTAGGTAATAAAGTCATCATAGTTCACATATCCGCATTTACAACATTCATGTTGGGAATCTTGGAATGCTACACTAATGCCTTGCCCATTTGTCTGTGCATTCATAGCCGCATCATAGTCACTCTACGTTGCATATACGCGGCAGAAACGGCCTCAAGCGCAAACGTTTTGGTCGCTCTTATTGTTTTAAACAGTTTGTATCCCATTTATTGATGTGGTATAGTTGTGAGGAAGTTTCTGAAGTAATAGGAGGAGCCAGTGGCAGTCTTGCACTGATATCTTCATGAACCCCAGACAATTTTTGGCTCAATCTCACTGATATTTATCACATATATGTATAGGGATCCAACACGCTTTAAATAATTTTTTCAGGATTTTCATTAAAATTTTAATCGTGTGAGAGATCTTCGAAATTTTTGTTACTCTATTATTTTAAGGTACAACTTTTTCATTATTTCCAGGTAAATTTGGCAAATTTTTTTCAATGGTAAAATAATCTACACTAATAAAGGTACAATTATATACACTAATTTTTTGGTAAATTATTTCTATTACTTTCTATTATATTTTGGGTCTGAACATTGTTACAGACAAATTTTATGTCTATTATCAACCATAATACTGTTTAAAATGATTAGATCGAAATTTTGTTCCATTTAAATATTGCTCCCATGTAAAAGAATAAATATGCCAAATTTCATCGAAATCTTTCCAATAGTTTCTGATATATGTGTTTCTGAAACGAGCAAATCTTAAGTTGCAAATAAATCGTTTTAAAGTTTGGATGAAATGTTTCAGAAATCTTTTAATTATACCTCAGCTAAAACTGTCTATATCCATGTAGTTCTTCCTCGTCATCCTCTGCAGGTCTTTTAGCTGCTCTTCTCCTTTGCCTATCTATTTTTTCTATATTCTGTACTGAAGACTCCACCTTCTTGATTCGTTGCACATAAATGATCTGCAGTGTCTGCTCAGTACAGACACAGATGTGAAGCTCAACTTGCTGAGGATGTGAAGCCTTGCCACACTCCCATCATTAAACACTGCTGCAGCTTCCAAAGCAGAAATCTCCACCACCACTTGAAAACAAACGCAGTCTTTGGACATCTCTTCCAAATAAGAAAACTGAAGCTTTCAGTTGGGTACTGCATTTCGCCATGCAGACATTTTTCCAGCAGGTCTGGTGAAGCCAGTGCTTCAAAAGTGGGTTTAATGGCCATTGCAACCCAATGACGAAGTTATTTTTCTGTCTGTAAGCCGGAAATTTGAACCATTCGTTAGAACATAGGCCATGTTGAGAAGCAGTGCCTGACGACAAGTAGTGGATCGAAATGGTCCATTCTGCCTTCGTCATAGGTTAGACGGTCTCGGAAAAACACAAAAAGGGCTTTAGTCAGAAAGGGAGCAGGCCGAACACAGGAAGAATGTAGATACAAGAACAAACGGTAAAACAGGTGAGGTTATTTGTAATTGCAGTACCGTAATGCGCTTGGAAGATGACAGTTTCCTTCTTTGTTAGTCTCTATTTACCTCGCAGCTTCCCATCCTCTAGTAGCATGCCTTTGTTGTCTGGAACATGTCTTACCCCCATCCTCGTCTGAATATGGAATAAGTATTCCAGTTTTTCAAAAGTACAATCTTTTATATAGGGCTAAGTGTAAAAAACATTCTTGAAAGCACTAGAGCCTCGATATCCTAAATACTGTGTGTATCTTATTCTAGACTTTCGCAAAGACCTATGGAAAACGAGTTTCATACCAGTAGCTTTCACCCCATCACTAGAGCCTACATAGTTCCAGCTATAAACAGCTATATGAGTTTCTTGACATTCTGTTTCTTTACCTGCGTCATTATATTTCTTGTGCAAGGAAGATGCAGAACAATATTTAGACATCACCTGTAAGTCTACCAGTTTTCGAGTGTCGACACTAATGGCTATTGAAACTCCATGCTGTGAAGTATGGCCTCTTATCATCCAGAAACCGTCACAGGAAAGCCGGCCGGAGTTGCCCAGCGGTTCTAGGCGCTACAGTCTGGAACTGCGCGACCGCTGCGGTCGCAGGTTCGACTCCTGCCTCGAGCATGGATATGTGAGATGTTCTTAGGTTAGTTAGCTTTAAGTAGTTCTAAGTTCTAGGGGACTGATGACCTCAGAAGTTAAGTCCCATAGTATTCGGAGCCATTTGAACCATTTTTCACAAGAAAATGCAATATCTTTGATATTAGTTGCATCACAACTTCTTGGATTGCACTCTGGACTGCCATTTTCATCCTATCTTGAGTTACTTCTGCAAATCCATTGAGGAGAGACGTGTTCATTACTGAAAATCTTAGTAGAGCCTTGTATACAACACTGCTGTGCTGTGCTGTGCATCACTGCATTCTAAAGCTATATGTTGCAAGCTCACATGAAAAATGGAGGAAGAAAAGTTTTACTCCGATGTGTACCTTGAAAAGTTGGCATGGCGTATTAAACTGCTTAGGGTTTTAATTTTTATGTACCGTTTGTAGTTCGAGATTCAAAGAAAAATTTGGGATAATAATCTCAGTTATATTCAGATCAGTTAAGCAAATAGGACAAAAATTATAATTTCTTTCATGATTTCTGTCACCGTCATCCCCTTTAATAAGTTCACACCAAATTGTATTTACAAGTGTGTTTTGTAAAACGACTGATGTGACTAAATATTGCCAATGAGTAGCAGTGGCAGGCCCTATTTTAACGGGACATGCGGCAATAGTACCTTAACTCCCTTGCTGCAGTGTGATATGCTCCTGCAGGGGCTGCTACTGGAATTTGAATTTGCGAAGAGTAGCAGTGCCCCATTACCCTCGCTACTGACTTTTAGACTGTGGTATGCGGCCTTACAACCTGTGCATCGTCCAAAATATGGGATATTTATTACGAATTTTGACGCAGATTTCTAATTCCGGGTATAACAGGACGATGCATGGTATTAAGAACTTTCAAAGGTACCTGTTTGTTTGTGAAAGCTTTAATTTTAAACTGTGTTATTATGTATGTTACCAGCAATTGAGAGAATAAGCAGCGTTACTAATGTGGTTATTATGGCATCATCAAAAGGGTAGAGATCACCTTTCATTATGCATTAAATGTATACCGTAAGTTATGTCTATTTCATGTAGAACGGACTTGAATGAAGTGCGGGTTCGATTCTAAAAGGTCTTAGCAGTCGGGGCTCTATGTTTATTTGTCCGTATCATGTTATTGTCTCCATTATAAAGATGAGAAAATCGTCGGAGTTGCGTCAAATAGAATGACTTGCACCGGGATGTGGAAAAACTCAAATGGAGTCTTCCAATCAGTAATGCTGTACGATCATTTATTTTGGTTTAAAAACGCCTTGTTGTCCGTTTCCATAGACGACTGCATTTTTGTCACGTTTTGCAGAGTGGAACAATAAGAGGTCCAAGAGTTCAAGGGAAAGCGTGCCCTCTGTACACGACCACTGACTTCTTCTATAGTAATCCCGAACAGGCTGCTAATGAAGCATAGAAGCATAGTCCTGCTTCTTTTCTGTGATCACTCCTAGTTTCTTTAAGAGCTGGACCACAAAGTCACAACTCCACTCAATTTAAAACTTTAGAGAAATCGTTATGCAACACTTTAGTTTACGCTGATCAGAATAATGAAGTGATTGATAGGCTGGCATTACAGTAGCAACAACCAATCAGAGGACGACATTGGTCGCGCACTCTATTCTGTTCTTCCTTGACATACCATTCTGCTACTTCAGGTATCAGATGCCACACACAAATCCAGGCGTGGTGGGCGTTTTGACCGCTGATTTTGCGATCCTCAAAGTCAAAGCGGTGTTTCAAAGCACAAACGAGCTGCATGACATTTGTATTCTTGTTTGTCACTAATGATTGTGTTTACTTTCTAATATGTCACGATTGCAAAGAGTGTGGTTCTCCAGAAAACTGAGAATTCAGCTTAAGTGACATTAACATTGTTGCGTATCACAAATACTTCGCTATTCGCTTTTGAAAATATCTCAACTTCAGAGTGTATGGTTAGGCAAGCACCGAACACTACGGTTTAAGTCGCTGCGAGTGAAACTAGCTGCAATGACGGTAAATTTTTCCGTTGCCATTTGAAAGCGAGCCGCGACAGCAATGGAGAGGCTCTGGGGACCGTAGAATGTTGGGCACTTCCCAATTACGGGAAGGGAGGGGGGACTGTTGATCGCACTGTGGAAATTGTTGACAAAGGGCAGACAGTATTATAGGGGAACGTTCGAGCGTACTGTGAACTTCCAGTATATGACACAAACATCAGTTGTGGAGTGTGGGGATCACGGAAACCGTGGGTGATCGCTTGACCTTGGAACCATGCGATAGCGTGGTGCTTAGCAACGAGGAGATGAGAAGTGTGTATGAGGAGTATGAGATTAGGGTGTAACAGTGCTTGTGGCGTGTAGAGGTGGATGGCGAGTATACCTTGTTAGTAACGAGAACTCGCTTTTCGCTGTGCATGTAATGCGGTACTCGACCTTGAATAGGCAACTTCCGTAAAGTGGCTACTCGGCCAGACCGATACAGTGTAGTCATCGGTCCTTGGGAAACTTGCCATTGACAATGTCATACCAATACGCTGTAACGTAAAAACGGAAGGAAAGGTGTAAGGGGTGTCTTTTACCCTGTCGACTAACAGACGTACAGGCGATCTGCCTTCAACGTATTGCGGGGCGTGTGCATCAACACAACTTAACTGAGCTACCCGAGGACGACACACAAGCCTTTCTCACAGTATCACTTTCACTTTCAAAAGGACGAACACTGGTAAACTTCCATGCACAATATCTGTCGAAAACCACCGTTATGGCAAGGCGCTCCAGGTTCCGTGCTGGTTGCGCTGAACTAGGAGACTAGTGTCAGCTGAGGCACTTGAGCAATGCCCTATAGACCTGGCCTCTCCCCGTACGAATAACATGCCCTCACTCCCTTTAAAAATGCACTGACGTATCGAGGGTTCTAACCAGACGAGGATATGCAGTAGGCAATTACGGATCTCTTCACACAGCTGGACATATTGTTTTACCATACGGGTATCTTCAACTTGGTTGGCCGGTTTGATGGTTGCCATAATGGTCACAGTAATTTTTCCTAATTGGCATATCGATTCTGGACTGTACGGCAACGTACGGAAACTATTTGATCCCTTATACAACCATAAGCTAGACTCTAGTTAGATATATCTTACTTCCAGAAAGTTGTTGACTCCGTTTCCTCTCTCAACAGTAGCCATTCTCAAGGACAGAGGCGTTGGGCTTTCTCACATGGTATTAGTATTATGTCTCCGGAGGGTCTGGGACTAGCGGTGGGTTCACTAACTTTTTCATTTCACACTGGAAGTTCCGAGCAATAATGTTAGGGAAAGGAATACAATCACAATGAAGCTAGTTTGCCACTTGATATACCATAAAAAAGAAAACTGTGCAATACGAGATAGTTTTGATTCGGGTAGAGGACATGGTATCCAACGAAGGAGAACGACGTTAAAGAATTTAACTAGTGGGGCTGTTTCGCCGCCCGAACTATCTAGAATACCTCTGAGCAGACCCAGTGGTAAAGCCTTCAAAGGCAAAAGGCCATCGATCGAAGGGAGAGAAATGGGTGTTCCTAAATAATTACCGACTTTCTGACTGGAGTATGTGTCTGTTCAAACCATGTGCCACGTTGTTCGTTCGTCTTAATACACACTGTGACAGACTTAAACAATATTTCGATCAGAATTGTTAAGGCGAGAGTGAGAAGTTACAGGAATGAGCTTTACATGCATTGCGTTTTACAATATTTATTTAACACCATATAACCTAAGCAGCAACTGAAGCCGGCCGCGGTGGTCTAGCTGTTCTAGGCGCTCAGTCCGGAACCGCGCGACTGCTACGGTCGCAGGTTCGAATCCTGTCTCGGGCATGGATGTGTGTGATGTCCTTAGGTTAGTTAGGTTTAAGTAGTTCTAAGTTCTAGGGGACTGATGACCACAGATGTTAAGTCCCATAGTGCTCAGAGCCATTTGAACCAGCAATTGAATATCAGCTGCCAAGACAGTATATTTGTTCACATTACAGGATATCAATATACAGCCCTGATGATAATTTCAAAAACTTCCACATTGCTTTCAACAACAGAACTGCCTGAAAAATATTTCGAAAGAAGCTTTGCTGGTAACTGCACTGTACCTGATAACAGGTGACTGCACACGCGGCTTTAAATATACATCTCTGCCTATTATGTATGGTGACACACTACGAAACGACGTGGGCGACCTGCACGACAGGCCGTTGCCCATAGTGTCTACGAGTATCGCCCCCGATCCCACGTCATCGACGGCGCGAATGACTTTGTCACATCATCAGCCAGACGGGTCACGACAGGTGTGGACTCACGGTCCTTCCATGCTGCAGTCGAACCCTTCTTCAGATGTGGAAGCGGATCCGCAAGAAGATCGCACCGAACAGAAACCCTCAGCAGGCGTGGAGGCGCGATTACAAAACGACGGTCGCCGAAAAAGCGGAAGCAGCGGCGGCTGTCCAAGAAAATAAGCAGCACAAGCGAGGCGACGAACAAGATAGTGGGAACAATCACGATTTGTTTCCACCGGCTGGCAAGGACGACGTCACACTCGCAGCGTCTGTACTACAGACCGTGAAGGAGCCACAACATCAAAGAGACGCGATGGACACAGTTATGCAACAGGATGACGTCCCACCTGTCAGTAGTAGAGAAGAACGCACGTCAACGGCGGGAGCTCTCATCAGCTCATTAGGAGATCTTGAACAAGAAGTGGACCGTAATAATGAGGTGAAAGAGGCCGACGACCAGTCACTGGGTCCCACCCAAAGCGAGTGGGATAGGAATCTTGGCCACGGCAGACAGTGAGGCTGTGTCATGTAGTACCAGTCCAGGAAGAATCGTCTGTAGCCAGCCAATTCGTCAGTGCGTGACGTTTTACCAGTGCACAGCCAATAGGATGTCACACGTCTACCACATTGGTACAGTTAGAATCAACGGTTATCGCAGTAATGATCCAAAGACTGCAAGATAAGCTGTGGGCTGGAGGTACGAAACGATATCCCAATATTGTCTATCGTTTAACGGGCTACGACGGTAGCGGTGGAACAGCCGTACTGATGCGAGAAGCAACTGTGGCGGAAGATGTGGAATACTTACCATCTACCCGTGCGTTGTCCTCACTATGGTTGATGTCTGCTCAGTGAATGATTACTCGCCGTCTGCCTCGACGAAGAGATACGGAGGCACAACGGTCTACACAGAGGAAATGTCTCCACTCTTTCCAGGGCATCAGAAAAATTATATTGTCGGCGGTGACTTTAAGTTACTGTGTCCTGCGGCCCGAGAACCAACGCCCGCACTTCGTCCCTTGAGCGGCGTTGCGGACTCTGGTACAGGATATTGCACTGCATGGCACATGGGAAGCGAAGCGCGGTGACAGCCGCGGATATACGTATTTTACTAGCCGTCCAGCCAGTCGACTAGACAGGGTGTATGTGTCACGTGGGCTACGCAATGCGGCGATTGACGTTGAGGTGTGGCCTATGGTCTTTACGGACCACCAGGCTTACATCTGCACCATCACTCTGCCGCGACAAAAGACATGGCACGACAGGGGTGCATGGAAGCTCAACGTTACCAATGTACGAGATGAGAACTGTTTTCTGGACGTACGATTCAACGCTTAAATAGCGGCTCTGCTGTATCAGACCGGCTTTACGTAGGATGTTCACACGATATGGCCCAGGTAAGTCACATTGTCAACGGGTGACTTCCGAATTTTATTTCACAGCTCTACGTGATTGGTGACGCAACCATTGTACCCCGACCGTCAGCCGACTGTTCGACTTATGAAAGCTCAACTGCTGCGTTTTACGGTAGTGAAGATGGAAGGAGTTAAAGTACGCGCGAGGACGCTCGATGTATTAGGAAACAAACAGCCGTCACTACACAATATATTGAGAGACGTACTCTTATACAGGACTCGAAATGGCTGCTGGATCGCTGGCCACTTTACAGGATACTGTACGTGCTTTCGCTCACCACCACCGCAGTTTGTATGCGGATGATCAACTGGACAGATGTGCATCTAGATGTCAGTGGTTGAGCATACTACTGTAGTTGACGGCCTTAGGGCTCATATCAGCACAGAAGATCTGGGCGCTACCTTCAAGTGTACTGCGTTAAACAAATCTTCGGGACTGGATGGAGTCCCTCTCGAGATCTATCGCACCGTTGCTCCTCTGATGGGATCGACATGGGTACTCCTACCAAGTTCACAGAGAATATCACGATATACATTCCAAAGCAAAGTGGTGGTCAAAGACATTTGCATATCGGCCTTTGACAATATAGAATGGAGACTGAAAAAATCTCTGCATGTGTCCTTCGCACCTGCCAATAAACAGCGGTAACGGACATAACACATTTAGATCAAATGAGACTAGGCGGTAAGAGCAATATACACATGGCGCCAGGGGCGTACAGAGATGTCACAGGACTGATGTTAACAATTAGATTACGAGGAGCTCTGGTCGCAGTGGATTTCAATCACACCTTCAGTCGAATGGACCAAGTGCTTCTAAGCGTTGTCTTGGAACGGGTAGGAATACCCCTTACGTTTGGGGATAAGATCTTGCGGTTCATTCAGGGCGGGCACTCGAGAGCCTTGGTGAATGGCGCTATCTCGGAAACCATCACGATCCAGGTCTCAGTGCGGCAAGGTTGCCCATTTCCGGCCATCCTACTTACAGTTGCTCTTGACCCTGCACTAAATGGTCTCCGGCGGCCCCTTGAAGGCATATTTACAATACCGCGCATACGCCGACGACGTCATTCTTTTGGTCAAATTAGGAGAAGAGATCCAGGCGTCGCTGGGATGGCTTCAGCAGTATGGAACTGTGGTGGGTAGTGTCACTAATGTACGAAAGAACCGATGTATGGAAGTGGGTCAGATTGCTGCCAGCTGGGACTGCAGTGCCTACTACTAAGATCCCTATTGTCAAGTGTTTGGGAGTGGTCTTCCATGGAAACATACGGCGTACAGCGGCGGATAATAATCTACGATTACTGCGACAAAAGTACGACAACACGCACTGCGCGCCACAGATATGTTCCAACGTGCACGCTATATCAACGTCTATTCAGCACCAAAAATACGACACTTTGCGTAATTCTGTAGCACGCCACGATCGCGTCAAGGCAACAGTGGGCCTCTGGACATTTAATGAATGCTGTCATCTTTAAAATACCTTGACGCTGCCACCAAGTGGAGGAGGAATCGGACTCGTAAACGTGAGAAAAAGGGCGCATGCGATATCTCTTAGTACGATGCAACGCCTTTGGTGAACCGAGCACTTCACCTTAATTTGCGCTGTGATCAACGAAGTGGCCGCCCACCAGTCAATGTTGGTCGCATCGTGACACCGCTCGCCCACCTTTGGAACTTCTTCGTCGATTACAGTTACGTTCAGAACAGTTTGCAGGAGATCAGGTTGCCCTCAACGAAAGACATATATAGAAGCTTTCTTCAAAAATAACCTCGCACTGCGGTTGAAGGAAAGTAACCGGCGATACAGTGCTAGAGAATATTGAGAGCGGTTCATCTTCCCTCTCTCCCTGCAGAGGTACGTGCGTTGTGGTATGCAGTGGTGAACGGCAAATTCCCAAACCGTCAATTATGTTTACCAAGTCAACAGGCCGCGGTCGTCTACTGCGACCTGCATCGTTTCGTTTGTGGAAAGGCAACCGACTGTTGGCCTCTCACGAAGGAAATACTGGCACACGGTGCTCAAAGCTGACGACTTACTGTTTCCAGACAACGTATACTATCCCATCGCCAGGACAAACGCCGTAAACTGGATAAAGGCGGATGGCGACGCATTATCTGTATCTGATGTATACTGCCAGAGCAACACACGACCTTGTGATGACACTTGAAAAATAGATCATGTCTTTCCAAATACTTGGATTCACTATTCACAGACCCTCCGACTAGCTGTTGTGTTCCGGATGCGAGAAGTGAAATGAGCAGACAGGTCAAGGTTCAGGGACGTAAGTTCATGCCTGAAGTATTCAGGTGACTATACATTGCTTTTCAGTTAGCGAGAAGCCGACTTGGATACACACCAACTGACACGTTGCAGTGTCTCGTTTTTCTGTTGTTAGTTCTTTAAATGTAGACGGTGTTCGGAGCCGTTTTACGTTTGGATGTGTGAATGGGATCTTTAGTTTCTGTAGGTTGTGTTCTGCACATATTGAAGACAAAAAATTAATTAACAAAATAATAAGAAATATTAAAATTAAAAGAGAAACACGGTGTCATCCCTTGGACCACATCCCCAGGAGCGGGAGGGAGGAGTCACTATGGTCAGGCCTCGGGTTGCGACTCCTGCCAACCCATCCTCCGCCAATCCACGACCTCTTCCCTTAAAGCTCTCCGAAAAAAGCACCCCACTCTTAAATTTTGATTAAAAAATTGTCAGCAATTGCGACCGAGTACGTCTGGCATAAGAAGTCACCATCCGACTTCGTAGGGCCTTGTCAAAAAGGGCAGAGAAGTGGACCTATGTTCAGAGCACTCTCTTGCTCTTGGGGTGGAAAACTGGCCTGATAAGGTCGAAGAATCAGCAAAGATTAACGTCATGAGTACGCAGAAGGCAATAAAAACCACTGTATTAAGACACATAATGTTTATCCACTGAACATGTGGCCTGTAACTGAAAAATTGTTGTGATGATCTCTCCATTGGCAAAACATTCCAGCTTAGTCCAACATTCAGATCGCCAGGAGCGTTCTGCCAAAGGGGAGGTGACCATAAGAAGAAGATTGAATAGCCATAGAAGGCATAGTGTTGTAAGAGTCAGGGCGTGGAATGTCAGAAATTTGAACGTGGTAGGGAAGGCAGATAATCTGCGAATAGAAATGCTAATGCTCAGTCTGGATATAGTGAGGATTGGTGAAGTGAAATGGAAAGAAGGCAAGGATATCTTGTCAGATGAGGATTGGGTAATATTAACAGCACCAGAAAATGGTATAACGGGAGTTGGATTCATTATGAATAGGAAGGTAGGGCAGATAGTGACTTACTGTGAATAGTTCAATTGGCTCTGAGTACTATGGGACTTAACATCGGAGGTCATCAGTCCCCTACAACTTAGAACTACTTAAACCTAACTAACCTAAGGACATTACACGCATCCATGCCCGAGGCAGGATTCGAACCTGCGAACGTAGCGGTCGCGTGGTTCCAGACTGAAGCGCATAGAACCGCTCGGCCACACCGGCCGGCGAATAGTTTAATTATAGAGTTATTCTCATCAGAATAGACAACAATCCAACACCACAGCAATAGTTCAGTTATACATGCCAACGTCGCAAACAGAAGACGAAGACATAGAGCCGGCCGGAGTGGCCGAGCGGTTCTAGGCGCTACAGTCTGGAACCGCGTTACCGCTACGGTCGCAGGTTCGAATCCTGCCTCGGGCATGGATGTGTGTGATGTCCTTAGGTTAGTTAGGTTTACGTAGTTCTAAGTTCTAGGGGACTGATGACCTCAGAAGTTAAGTCCCATAGCGCTCAGAGCCATTTTTGAAGACATAGAAAAAGTATATTCGGATATAGAAAGGGTAATTCAGTACGTAAAGGGAGAAGAAAATCTAACAGTGAAGCGGTATCGAAATGCGATTGGGGGGAAAGGAGTGGAAGAAAGGGCTACAGGAGAATATGGGCCTGGTAGTAGGAATGAGAGCAGAGAGAATACTTGGATTCTGCAATAAATTTCAGCTAGTAACAGCGCGTACTGTTCAAGAGGAGCAGGTGTACTTGGAAAATGCCGAGAGATAAGGGAGATTTCAGTTAGATTACAGTATGGTCAGCAGACATCCAGAAATCAGATACTGGTTTGTAAGGTGTAATCGGCAGCAGATATAAACTGAGATCACAATTTAGTAGTGATGTAGAGTAGGCTGAAGCTTAAGATAATAATCGGGAAGAATCAAAGTGTAAAGAAGTGAGATATAGAAGTACTTAGGAATGAAGGGATACGCTTGAAGCTCTCTGGGGCTGTAGATACTGCGATAAGGAATAGATTAGTAGCCTGTTCAGATGAAGGGGAGTGGACATTCCTAAAAAGGGATATTACAGATGTCGGGAAGAAAAACATAGGTATAAAGAAGGTAATTGTGAAGAAACCGTGGGTAAGAGAAGAAGCTCTTCAATTGATCGATGAAAGAAGGATTACAAAACACAAGTCACTTGGAGATGAAATAAATATTATGTGCAGAGAAGGTAAGGCGAAACAGCTGCATGAAAAATGTAAAGAAATCGAAGAAGAAATTATTTTCGGAAGAACTGACTCGGCATACTGAAAATTCACAACAACCTTCGGTGAAATAAGAAGCAAGCGTAAGAAAATTAAGAATGCGATGGGCATTCCACAGTTAAATGCAGAGGAGCGAGCGGATAAGTGGAAAGAGTACATTCAAGGTCTCTATGAGTTCAAGAGTTCTCTGATGACGTGATGGAGAAAGAATCAGGAAAATAGATAGAAGACATAGAGGATCCAGTATTAGCAACAGAATTTAAAAGAACTTTGGATGTACGAATAGATACCATTCCATCAGAATTCCTAAAAGCAATGGAAATAGTAGAAGCAAAATGATTAATACTGTTGGTGTGTAGAATATGTAAGACTGGCGACATATTGTCGGAGTCTCGGAAAACCATCGTCGACACGGCCACGAAGACTACAAGAGCCAACAAATGTGAGAATTATCGCGCAATCAGCTTAACAGATCATGCATCCAAGTTACTGACATGAATAATGTGCAGAAGAATGTAAAAGAAAATTGGAGATGTGTTAGGCGACGATCAGTTTGTCTTTAGGAAAGATAAAGACTCTAGAAAGGCAATTCTGACGTTGCGGTTGATAATGGAAGCAAAACGAAAGAAGAATGAAGACACGTTTGTCGACATGGAAAAAGCGTTCGGCAATGTCAGATTGTTCGGCATTCTCAGAAAAATAGCGGTAAGTTGTAGGGAAAGGCGGGTAATGTACAATATATTCAAGAGCCAAGAGGGAACACTAATATGGACAACCAAGGACGAAGTGTTCGGATTTAAAAGGGTGTGAGGCATCTACCGTTCAGTCTATATATCGAAAACGTAATAACCAAAATAAAAGGCTGGTTCAAGAGTGGAATTAAAATTCAAGATGAAACGATACCAATGGTAAGATTCGCTGATGGCATTGTTGTTCCCAGTGAAAGTGAAGAAGAATTACAGGATCTGCTGAATAAAACGAATATTCTGATGAGTAAAGAATATGGGCTGAAGGAAAATGGAAGACAGACAAAAGTAATGAGAAGTAGCAGAGGTGAAAACGGCAAGGAACTGAAGATCAGGACGTAGTTAAGGAATTCTGATACCTAGGCAGGAAAATATCTCATGACGTACAGAGCGAGGAGGATATAAAAGCTGACTAGCACTGACAGAAAGGGCATTGCTGGTTTCTACTCGCCATGTCGGAAAGGTAAATTTCTAATCGACATGTTGAACTCTGAATTATTTTGAGATGTTGAATATTTCATGTTTCGTGACCATGAAACGGTCTCAGTTTTCACGTACCTTTGATGACTATTTAGTTTGAGGATATCGCTACCATTATCGCAACGCACTCAAATTAAATTTGCAGCATTTTCTAGTGCATTTTGTGTCTGTATTTTAACAGAATATTAAAGGACCACATCACGTTTATTTGATAAACATTATTCCACAGAATTCTGTAATAACGTCCGCCAATGCCTGAATGATGCCCCACAACCACGTTGGATTGGAAGAGGAGGAGCAGAAAGTGAACTAAATCGCCGATGGACTCCCACGTCTGCAGACCTCACATCTTGTGACTTTTATCTGTCTGGGTACGTCAAAGACATATTTTTTGTGCCCCCCCTCCCCTATTCCTGACACTCTTGAAAATCTGCGATATCGCATTCAGAGACCAACTGTTTCTTGTGTGGCAGGAAATGGGTTATCGCTTTGATATTTGTCGTGTGACACATGGTGCTCACATGGAATGCATAAAAATTAGAACTTTTCTCTTTCCAGGAACGTTTGAATTTTTTTCTATTTTTTGTAACTTGAAAGCAATAAATGTTAGAAATCTGTTCCTTCTTTTTGAATAGCCCTGCGTTAGTGAATTGTATTGTGGTAGTAAGTTTGGCCATGATATTATTTAAAATAACCAAAAAATGTTCAACTTGTAACCCAGCCCTTCTACTAGGACCGTTCATTTTGTCCTTTCATTAATTAACGTCCTTGTTATGTCGCTGACCCTTGTTATCCAAGTACTCATTTAACTTTTGTTCTGTATACACATATATTTTATTAACTCGTAACTCTAGCCAATGCATAGCTTATTTGTCTGCAGGATTTGGTCTGCAGCGAATTATCTGCGGGACATGAAAAGGGCCGTGCGCGGCTCAACCCTAAGACAACAACGAGTTGTTCCTTTTAAGCAGAGCCCAAGTACCTAGAGTACAAGTAAGCAGAGGCGAACAAGGAACTGGTTTGCTAGTATGGGATGCTCTTTAGAAGATCGATTACTCTAGCAGTAAACATTAGGTACAGCTGCAAAGTGGAGTACCATTTCAATATATGTCGAGCCAGAAACGCTGAACTGTACTAATACGCATAAAAATATTTGAGCTCCTTCCTTTAATGTTGGACCAATAGAGCTATAAACTTCAATAGTTAGTGAAACATAAACAAATGTTCATACACTTTGTATTATCCATCCATCTGCCTTACTTGATCGCAAGTCAGCTAATGTCTTGACATACATTAATTCCAACATGGAATGACTCATGGATTCACTATCGATATTCTGCTTCCCTCATGACAGGTAAGACCTTCTCAACGTAGAAGCCTTCGGTGGATTCCTCCCATCTATCTGCGCTCGCTCTCTCTCTCTCTCTCTCTCTCTTCTAAACATTCGACATTATCCCATTACACTATTAATGTTTCCATCCTTGTCTTCAGTTTCACATGTTCATATTTTGACTTTTCTATGCACTGAATGAGTCCTTCTGAGGTCCATTTCTTTTTCCATTTCAAACCTTTTTTTTCCTTCAGCCGTTTAATCTTATCTTCCCTGCACTTCCTATTTACTTATTTCTTAAGCCCCTCATGTTGCTACTTCCTGACTTTTGGTCAATCAACTCAAATGTTTCTTCTGTTACTCAACGTTTCTTAGCTGTTACCTTACTTGCACCCATTTTTGTCAATTCGTCTCCTAATATTGCCCATTTAGGAGAAGTCCATTACTCTTCAAATGAGCTGGCTACTGTTACGTTCATTATCACAGTATCCGCAGCCTTAGAGAAGTTCAAATGCATCTTATCATTCGTCAGTACTTCGATATGGTCTCCACACTGATTGTTCGAAAATTTTTAAACTTCGGACTGGTCTTAACCGTAACTAAAATGTGATCTGCTCCAGGGTACGCCTTAAAATCTAATATCTGATTTTGGTATATTTGTCCATCTGGTGTATTAATCTGGAATGTTGCCGTGTTTCCTTGTATTCTTACGTACGCCTCCTCTTCTTGCGATTCTTGAACAGAGTGTTAGTAACAAACATCTGAAATATATTGCAGATCGCAGCCAGTCATTTTCCTCTCTCATTTCTGCTACCAGACACAGTTACCGACGTGACTATTTCTTGTAATTGTTCCTCGTACTACCACGTTCTAACCGCTATGATCATTAAGGTATGGTTTCCCCATACATACTGACTTATCTACACTGAGGTAACAGAGATCATGGTATAGCAACATGCATATAAACAGATGGCGGTAGTATCGCGTACATAAGGTATAAAATGGGAGTGCTTTGGCGGAGCTCTCATTTGTACGTATGTGATTCATGCGAAAAGTTTTCCGACATGATTACGGCCGCACGACGTGTATTAACACTCCTTCAACATGAAATGGTAGTTGAGCTATAGCATGGGACAGTCCATTTTGGAAATCATTAAGGAATCTAAAGAACGTGCCAAAAATACCACTTTTTAGGCATTTTCTCCGAGCGTGGACAACGCAGTGACTAACGGCCTCGACTTAAGGATCGGGAGCATCGGTGTATGCGTACAGCTGTCAGTGCTGACAGACAAGCAACACTGTGTAAAATAGCCGCAGAAACTTATCCATTAGGACAGTGCGGCGAAATTTTGCGTTAATGAGCTATGGCAGCAGACGACATAAGGGCATGTCTTTGCTAGCAGTACGACATCAAAAAAATGGCTCTGAGCACTATGGGACTTAACTTCTAAGGTCATCAGTGCCCTAGAACTTAGAACTACTTAAACCTCACTAACCTAAGGACATCACACACATCCATGCCCGAGGCAGGATTCGAATCTGCGACCGCAGCGGCCTCGCGGTTCCAGACTGTAGCGCCTAGAACCGCATGGCCACCACGGCCGGCAGCACGACATCGCCTGCGGCGCCTCACCTGAGCGCGTGAGCATATCGGTTTGATCCTAGACGATTTAAAGTTCTTATTTTTATTTTCTCTGCTATTTAATGAGCATTTTATTAATGTGATTACGTATTATTATTAATTGATTTTTAATAATGATTTGGTTTAGCGATTCCTTTTTATTGTTCGCTCACTTTATTTAAGCTGGGTCCTTTTAATTACGTTTGCGGTAGTTATGAAGTCTATATTGCTTACTCTTCTCCGTAAGTTAAAGAATACGGCATTACCACATGCGTTTCGCAGCAGCAGATCTCGTTGTCTCTCCTTGCAGGAACTTCTCCACCTGAAATCGCTAAACATAATTTATCGCTCTACGGAAATCGATCGGTATAGCCAATTGCTATGCTGGGTCACATGTATGGAATGTGGCATCCAACTTTAGTTCATAAAATTATTTAGGTCTTCGGAGAAATATTCTGGACGAATCCCAGAACCGTATAAACTGCAGGTTTGCACCATCAACCCACACAACACTTCCGGACGACTTGTGGCTTTATAATCACTGAACATTTCTTTTGAAATGATTAAGGGCTATGCACTCTACACACATGATACTCCTTTTGTGCTTTTATATGTATTTATTTTCTTCAATTCTAAAAAACATAGATTACTGCCTTAATGGCGGCTTCCAACAATCTCCTGTCAATCCGACTTAAAACATCTCTCTTCCAATGTCCTACATGGAATAATTATCTCTTTTCCGTAGCTTAATACAGTCTGTAGATCATTGCTATCGAGTTCGCACGGAGATACTTAAATTCCACAGACTATTTATCTCTCGCGCAGGTGTTTTCTATTTATCGTCGTAGTAATAGTTCGTCGCACTATACGTATGGGGATTTGCATCACAACACGTTACCACGACTTGTAAACCAACGTCTTGTCAGATGAGTTTCGATTTCAGCTGGCCCCGCGAAACCACGGACCCCAGCTGTCGACAAGGCATGTCCGGCTACTTGGGCACCATTTGCAACCTCTCGGGGACCTCATGTTCCCATCATCGATGGAATTTTTATGGGTAACAATGCGCCATGTCAGTAGCATGTAGAGCGCTCGTGACTGCTTTGAAATCATTGTGGACGGTTAGTACGAACGATATGGCCACCGAGATCGCCCGACATGAATCCCATCTAACGTTCACGGGACCTAATCGAGAGGTCTAAAAACCCTGCACCGGTAACACTTCTGTAGTTGTGGATATCTATAGAGGCAGCATGGCTCAGTTTCTCTGCAAGGGACTTCCAAAGACTTGTGGAGTGCGTATCACGTCAAGCTGCTGCAGGTCTGATGCGGTATTAGAAGCACGACTTTTGTCACCTTCCTGTATTGTCCTCATACACATTCTCTAGGTCGGAGTGTATACCTGATTGCTTGTTGTTTGCTGCTGACTCTGATGTTAACGACTACATTACTGAAAAGTTCACACTAATTTCTCTTTGCCTTTCTTTCCTTTTCATAAGAAATCCTACTCTAGTAATACAATTTTTCCTGATGTTAATATTACCTGATATTCATTTGACGAGAAATACCTATCATGTTTCTATTTCACTTGACTGAGTCACAGTAGATTGAGCCATTGCTTGCCCCTTTACAGATTTTCTAGCTTCCCTACCACGTTTCAAGTTTTGATATTCCATTCTCCGACTCTTAGAAGTAACTCTTTTCGAAGTTAGTAAATATTTTTCTCATTATCACTCCCTACGTGGCAGTCTCACAACGGAGATCTTAACTGGAAAATTGCAACACTCGCACCACGAGCGTGTTAGTGGATTTCTGTAAAGATGGTCATTGTTATTTTGGAAAACGGGTGTGTCTGCAGATAATCATGATAGAAGGTATAGAAGAAAAGGTCTCACTTGGTCACAGAGAATGTTGAAATTTTGAGATCTTATTTCATGTTATAGCTATAATTAATGAGTAGATCCAGATCACGATACGAGAAACGTCCCCAAACCAACTTAGTGGCACTCCAGTCTGATCCACACCCTCCAGCCTCTTATCGTTAAATATGTCATTGGGACAGTGCATCCGACGTCTTGCATCACATGAAAAGAGACGGAATAGTGACTCGTCTGACCAGTCTAGTTTCTACGTTGTTTGCCCCAATGAAGTTCAGCCTTATGTGTCACTGTGAAAAACGCCATTTTGCGAGGTACTCGATTCCATATTTCCATCAAAACCAGTTCATTCCGTAATAATCGCTCCGAATGTGAAACAGATTGACCATCAGTCACTGAAAACAGCAATTACTCTTGAGTTTTACACAGATTGTCTTTCATTTGCCTTTGGCCCCTGTCAGTTAGGAGCATTTTACGGCCACTGCTCTTAGGCCGTTTTACACGACAACAAGTTGTACACCTTCCCTATACCTCGTTGTTACAGCTACACGGACAGCCTACTTTGCCTACACTAAGCTTGTCCGTCCGGTTTTAGAATACTGCTGTGTGGTGTGGGATCCCTGCCAGATTGGATTGACGGAGTAGATCAAAAAAGTTCAAACTAGGGCAGCACGTTTTGTATTATTGGGAGAGAGTGTCACTGAAATGATACAAGATTTGGGCTGGGCATCATTTAAACAAAGCCGTTTTTCGTTGCGCCGGCAACTTCTCACGAAATTCCAATCAACAACTTCCTCCTCCAAAGGCGAACATATTTTGTTGACACACACCTACATAGGGAGAAACGATCACCACCGTAATATAAGGGAAATCAGAGCTCATACGGAAATATATCAGTGTTCGTTCTGTCCCCCGCGCTATACGAGATTCAAATAATAAAGAACTATGGAGGTAGTTCGATGAACCCTCTACGAGAGACTTAAGGGGCTCCGGAAAGGCTCAAAATCATGAAAAGTTCAATTTTTACTTTTTTGCGTTTTCTGAATCTACAGACTATTACCTTTTAATAGATATATAATTTATTCAATTCCGAAGACTACAACTATTTTTAATTTTTTTTAAATGTGTTCTACATGGGCGTGTCCCACTGTGGCGCTGTTAAACTGCTGTCAAATGGTGTTATTATTAACGTCCGTGTTCATCAGGTACATTTTAGTGATGTAAGATAAAGTATGTGTTGTGGCTAACCTATTTTCAGAGACTTAGCAGCACCTGAACTTTTGAAAAAGTGTATTCACGGAAAAACTCAAAATCCCAATGAAAGTGTAAATAGTGTTATATGGTCGAAAATCCCCAAGACTGTATTTGTTGGAATAGAAACACTTCACTTTGGTGTGTATGATGCTGTTGCGACTTTCAATTATGGCAACATTGCAAGGTGCAAGGTATTTAGAAATATGGGAATGAAGATAGGTTCTAACATGGTACGAGCGATGCTTGCTTTAGACAAGGAACGCCTTCGGGCTGCAGACAGGGCTGTAAAGAGTCTAGAAATACAAGCAAGAGTAAACAGGAGGAGGAACAAGAGGAAGCTGGAGGAGGAGTTTGCAGAGGATGAAGATAATCCATCCTATGGACCTGGAATGCACTAAAAAGTTAATCCAATCTTTGTCGCTCGATTCCCAAAACTTTTATTTTCTCATACTAATTACATGTTTTCTAAGGATGTTCCAAACATATTTGTTTCAAACTTTCAGTAATTGTTACACAGTACCTACTGCATAATTTAACACAGCCTTTTTTCCAAAAAACTGTATATTTTTTAATATATAAATAAAAAATTGCAAAAAAATGTTGTGAATTTTCATTACAATTGAAAAAAAAATCTTTAATAACTGAACTAAAATTTTGTAAAATCCCTGTGTTAATAATAATAAATAATCTGTAAATAGTTCAACTTCCTACCTCAAATACTTTGTGAGGAAAGGTGTATTTAATAAGCGTTATTTTAACATTGCAAGTATAGGGCGTTCCGGAGCCCCTTAAATGTGATTTGCAGGGTATCATTGTAGATGTAGATTTAAATGTAGATGTACAGACCAGTACACATTATCTTCTTTTTGCTATTCTAGAACACATCATCTCCTTTTTGCTATTCTAGAACGTCTCCTCGTCGACCCCTCTTGGAGCATACAATCGACTAGCAACGAACATAGCACTTCATTGCCATGAGCCAGGTTCATTCGTAATGGGGGTCGGATCACCGCCTGATACCATTCTAGACCAACTACAGCGCTGCAAAGCGACCAGTGAGATCATTTGAGGGACATGACTATTTTTTGCTGCCATCGTTTTGTATATACGTCTGCTAGCACCTTTATCTACTTTTCAATGCTTGCTTTATAAGTAACATATCGTAGTAGTAATATCTGTCGCTCGTAATGTAATAATAGTTGTTTATGCCATTTCTTTCTTTATTTGTAACATTGCTGGCCCTTACTTTCCCTAAACGTTTGGTTACATTTCTGGAATTATCATACATCCCATCAGGAGATGCTTTATGATACCTATTACAGATCAATTAATTTCTTCGAAACATACATATTATTTACAGATTCCGTAATCTCGCTAGAACTTTCACCTGCATTTGAGGTTCCATTGAAATCTCAATCGATTGCGGTGTTACATTTGGCCATCTCCATGCCTCTGAATACAGTAAACATGTGTTTTGTTATAACTGTGCCAAATTCAGGTTCAAAGTATGTATAGTTAGTTTAGTAATTTATCACTTATTAACACCATCAAGTAAAACAGTTCCAGTTGGATTACTTAGACGAGTTAGATGCGTTTCTGGATGAGGTATCAAATATATTTCTTCCCCCTACTTATACCTCCCGAGGAGAGCATGAATGTAAAATTAGAGAGATTCGAGCGCGCACGGAGGCTTCCAGACAGTCGTTCTTCCCGCGAACCATACCCGACTGGAACAGAAAATGGAGGTAATGACAGTGGCACGTGAAGTGCCCTCCACCACACACCGTTGAGTGGCTTGCGGAGTATAAACGTAGATGCAGATGTAGGTGGACATCTTAGCCAGCCCTGTGTAATATATTAGAACACATATAATTGTTCCAACCTGCACTGATAGGGTTAACTATATGATTGAACAATTTAATTACCGTGAAGTTACACTTCTGTTTCACAATACATCTAACGTAAGTGACGCGTTATGTGCCACACAACCTGAACTGTTTATGTCATTAACACAAGAGGACTACAGCAGTCCTTCTGAGATTAATGAGTTCTGAAATGGTCTAAATGAGATTTAAAATGATCCATCTCGACAGCCAGCAGGCTATCTTTCTGCCTCTGAGTTAGTTCCCACAACTCTGCACCATATGTTGTGATACTTTGAATAATTGAGTGGTAGATGGTATGTTTTGTTCTGCGCATTATGTTTTTGTTTCAGTTGTTTTATGGATCACTTGCCATGGCCAATGATTTTACCCCAAATAAAACTGTTGCATGTGCATCCACCCACTTTGTTTCTCTTCACTGCTCTTACATGTTAACATATCTATGTCGTAAGGAGTCGAGTACTTACAAATAGGATGGATTATATACGCCGTCATTTATTCTTACCTTTTGTTAAGGTTTCAACACTCCGCTGGTCACAAACAAATACGAAAAGCACAGTTGTTTCAGTTTCATGAAGTTTACCTGAGATCTCTTTAGGAATTAACTATATAACGTGGCACTGCATTTTCTCCAACATATGGTGTGTTTACTATACTTAGGGGACTGAAAATGGCATAATATAACACCGTAATCGACTGATAATAAATCGAGAAGTGCATCTCAATATGCTATCGTTTCTACCCTTTTTGTTAGTGCCTACTCGTTTCATATGTTGGTGACTATCACATTTTCTTGTCCGAAAGTGTTCCTTGTTCGTTTGTGAAGTCATATCCTCAAATATCCGAGCCAGTATATTCTTCTTCTTCTTCCTTATCCTCTTCTAACTGCTATCTTCCTTTCAAGAGTGTTCTGCAGCAGTTCAAACCTCTTTCCACTCATCATATGACCGAGAAACTATTTACTTCACCATGTTACTGCGCTTAGAACTTCTTTTACTACCTTAATTTTGTGCATGTCGTCGTCAGTAATTTTTTCTGTCCATGGAGCTTTTAACCATCTCGTGTATAGCCATATTTAAAATACTTCTTTTCGTTTGTTAGTCATCTCGTTCAAGTCCAGGTTTCAGCTCCACAGAATAGGATGGAAATAATGTAGCAATGTAGCGTTCTTAATTTTGTTTGGACTGAGAGGTGACGATTCTTGAGTACATCAGTCATTTTACAAAGCTCTATTCTGGCATTTTCAATACGGATTTTCATATTTTTAAACGCAATCCCCTTGATTGTCAGTGTTAGTTTCTAAATATGTGCGTCGGTTCATTTGCTCAACAAGCTTACTATTAACATTTATGTGACAGTTTGGTATGTCATTATAGCTCGTGACTATCAATTATGTTTCACTCACATTGATTTCTTGACGACAACATTCCTCACTTTGTAGATTATTTTGAGAATAAGTGCTAGAAACATTCAAAACTTTGTAGATAATTTTGGAGTAATTGTTAGAAACTTTTTCTGGAGGTGGTCTGAAGTTACTACATATTTATCTCATCGTTTTCTGCTATTGTGGCTATTTTTGTGGCATGATACTCAAATTACAGTTTTTATTGAATTGCTCTGTCACCCATTTCATTTGATCTATTTCTAACAGCTTCAGCAGTTCAGAGTGTGTCCACCTATTTTGGCATCTTTCATTGCTCTTACTGCTGATTCGCTTCTCCTGCTATAATACCTTGTTCCGTTTTCCCAGTGAGTTCAGGTGGATCTGGCCGATCGTTATGAAAGGGATCGTCCACATAGTTCATGCAAGCATGTATTCTTTTGTTTTTGTCGTTAATCGGCTTACCATCATCATTTACTAAGGTAGGTGAGAGTATTGATACTAAATCAAAATCATTTCTTTTGCTTTCTTATGGACATTAAAGTTGTCACAGTTACATCAAAAAGTTTCAAACTCTGAGTAGTTTTCTTTCAGTTCTACTTTTGCTTTTCTGATTTCCCCCTTGATCTGTATTCACCTAGGTTTGCCTTGTAGCTTCTTCTAAGATTCATTACTTGTAATATGTCGTCAATCATTCATGACTTTGTTTTCCTTGTTACAGGCTGAAACATTTCTTTTGTGATGGTTCTGAATCTTTCATATAAATTAGCAATCATTTTCCTACCTTCACAACGTCAGAAGGTATTCTGACAATTTCGTTCAGTGAGTTTTTCCATAGTTTCCAGGCTGTCATATTAAAACCAATAACCCGGGAACTGCTGAACAACAAACAAGTATCAACTGTTTTGAATAGTAAACAAATGGTACTTGTCTCAGAAGGTGTGGTGGCAGTGTAAGGATACAGCTTCTTTCATCTATCAATTAGCATTATCTGTGTTCGAGGTCTTTTCGTTTGATGATTCGTAGACAAGACTTCTATGTCAGTTTCAGTGGAAATTTTGCGCGATTTAATGTGCTAATGTAGCACCAACGAGATGGGATGTACGAGGTCGGAAGCGCGGCGTCCTAGAGTTGCTGGCGGCGTTTGTATTTGTGACTGCAATCACCTCCTGATTGGCGGTGGAAATTACTTTTCATCAGTGCGCAGCGGCGGCAACGGCGGAAGCGCCGGTTTGCGGCACAATGGCGGCTCGCATCACCAGCAATTAAGCAGAGTGAGCCTTTATGTGGCCGTAGCCGCCGCCCCCGCCACCCCCGCCGCCCTCGCGACCTCACCAGCAGGGCGGCGCTCTGGAAGTGCGACCCGCCGTGGCACCGCGGCTGCCGCTTTATCTGACTAGCAGGGAGCGGGCAAAAATAATTAAACTTTCCGCTGCTCGCTTGCGCTCTCAAAAGGTCACGAAAATTTATTAGGACGTCATGGACTGAATGGTCAAGTTGCGCTTGCTTGACGACGTGGCTCGATTAAAAAAGATATTTGCATTACTATGATGAAAATCCAGTATCGAAGAATCACTATACAGAAAGTAGACTGGCGGTAGTTCCACTGTTTAACTGACATCCTGAGACCCTGGGTTGGGATGGAACCTGAAATGTGTCCTCTTTCGAGTTCTGGACAGATTCAGTCAACTGACCAATGGGAGAATCATCAGCTTGTAGATTGAGAGACCACACATAGTATACTGAATCACCCAATAAAGGGATCTGGATAATGCTGTGAATGTCTGTTGAGGTGCCAGGCTGTTACCAGACGGACCTAGAGTCCACAACGGAATCCCAATTGGGCCTCATCGCTTGCTGTATGGTTATAGTCATAGAACAATAGAACAGCATTGAATTATCAAATCCCTGGAATACAGCCAGGTAACTGTAACATGTTTCTCTAGCAGAAAAAGATGTACGATGGTGGTTTCCACATACAGATTCAGAGGCTCCCTATCACACGATGGGACAACATTGCAAACACAAATATCCCATGGGAAAATTAAGGAGGCCAGTACAGACTAGAATAATCGTTTGATGAGTCGGGTGACGAGATGGGTTTGGGTTTAATAGAGCCCGCTTGACCAATCAAACCGCCAGATAATACCCAACTTTGCTTCATGACAGTGGGCATTTTCTGACAGAATTTTATTTGTGGTCGTGGCATGCTAAAGCATTGTCGACAGAAAATCGTACAATGCAGTTACATAAATCTTGTCGACACAATTGACTGAAAGAAACATGTAATAACTACTGTGGTGGTCAATTAAGATGTTGCGCCTTGCATAGAATCGCCATTGTCAAAGTTTCCTTTGTGTCTACGATACAATACCTCGGCAGAATGCACTGTGGTTGCTCATGAAACTGCTTGTAACCACCCTATCCCTAGTTTCCTGGATAACAGTTTTTTCAGGCAATATAAGATTTGTGGTAGAGTTAATGCACAAGCGTTCAAGGAGGTTACTCGCAGAAGGTGGTGAAGAGAAATCACAAAATCACGATAGGTGATATATCCATTGGAGTGAACACAAAGAACCCGGACACGTTCGATTATCCTGTTTTTGTCATCTGACTGATTGGATGTGGTTCATCACGAACTCCTCTCGTGTCTCAACATCTTCATCTCAGGGTGGCACTTGCATTCAATGTCCTCAATTATTTGTTGCATTTTTTCTCTGTTCCTCGACTGTTATTCCCTCCGTAGCGTCTTCAAGTGCTAAGAAAATATTCCCTGATGTCTTCACATACGTCCTACCATCCTATACCTTCTCCATGTCAGTGTTCTCCATATGTTCCTTTACACCCCGATTCTGCCGAAAACCTCTTCATTTGTTATCTCACTAGTCATCTAATCTTTAAAATAGTTCTACAGAATCATACTTCAAACGGGTCGATTCTCACCAGTCACTCAAAGGTTAATATCGTTCTACAGCATCATACCCCAAAAGCATCGATTCTCTTTTCTTCCGAAAATTTCTCATTCCATGATTCACTTCACATAATGTTGTGCTCCAAACAAACGTACATTCACAGAAATGTCTTCCTCAAGTTAAGCAGCCATGCCATCTTCAGTTGTTGTAGACTGATTTTCGTGTCCTCCTTGTTGCACCTATCTTACATTATTCCACTTCCGAGAAAGCAGAACTGCATTTCCTCGTTTATTTTGATGTCGAAAATTTTCATGTTAAGTTAAGCACTAATCTCATTATGCAACTGCACATTACCAACGTTTTTCTCTGGTTTACTTAATCAATATTTTGTACTCAATAGATTTTTAATTTCATTCAACATTTCAGTCTCATCATCGGATCTTATCATTGATACCCTTTCATCCCGAATTTATGTCCACTCCTGAATTTTTCATTTATGTTCGCCACTGCTCCTTGTAAGTACAGATAGAACAGTAGAGGTGAATGACTGAGTCTCTGTCTTGCACCCTTTCTAATCCGAACTACTTGCTCTATCTCTTACATTCTCATTGTTAGTTATTGACTTTTATACTTCATCAAGCAGTCCCTACCCTCGAAATGCTTTCACCGTACTCCGTCCACCAATTACCTTAATCCTGTACCACAAATTCGTCATTAAATCTTAAAGGTTATGGCTTTTCTTCTTATTTCACCCACAGTTTGTTTTGGCTTACCAGGATGCTGAATTTGTTCTTTGACGAACATTTCTTTATCTACCTTTTAACTTTTCCCTTAAATAATTTCACTTGAAGTTCCCTGCACTTCCTACTTATTCCCTTCCCAACCCAATCACAATGCTATATTCGTTTTCTTTTCCTCATAATTTTGTATTTTGTATTTATTCAGTTGTCCAAGACTTCCTGTAAGCTACTTTGCTTATATCCATATCAATTATCGAACTTCGGTATTTGTTCTTTTACAGATGTCCAATCCTCTTCAAGTGAGCAGTTTCCTGTGGTACTCATTATCGTAGTAACTACAGCCTGAATAATCTTCAAACACACACCATTTTCCCTCAGTACTTGAATATGACACTTATTTCTATATTGTTTTAAGTTGAAACAACTCTTCATCTTCAGTTAATTGAGATCTGAGTCTGTATGCGTACCTGGTACATCTTACAATACAACATATTTTTACAGAATTACTGTTTCAGTATGATGTAATCTAGGTGGAATCTTTCTTTGTCTGTAGTTCGTTTCCAAGTATAGCTCCACTTGTAATTTTAGACTGTAAATTCTCTACTTCTTATAATTTAAAATTATAGCATCTCTCAATTAGTCTTTCTCCTATTATATTCCTACTACAGTGTCTTTTAGTTACATACTATTCATATGTACACTCAATTCTTAGCTAGGGCAATGTGTTTTGGGGAACAAATGCACAAAATATGAACACAATTTTCAAACTCCAGGAAAGAGCCATAAGAATAATAGCCAAAAATAGTAGTCGAGCTCATTGTAAAGATCTGTTCAAGACATTGGGGATGTTAACTGCACCATGTGAATACATTTACAAGTCAGTTGTACACATCAAAGATAGCATGGACAATTACTGCACAAACAGCTCTGTCCATGACCATGGAACAAGAGCTACACTCAACTTACATTCACCAAGAAAAAATAAACATGAAACTCAAAACAGAATTTTCTACCAATGAATTAAGCTGTACAATAAATTACCAAAATAGATTAAAGAAACTGCAAAAATACACTTATTTAAAGCGTCTGCTAAGAAGTGCCTGTTATGCAATACATTTTATACATTGAAGGAATACTTAGAACAGAGTCGGGGTTTGCTGAAAAAAAGTTACACAAAGAAATAATAATAATGATTATAAAACATCCAACATTGCACGTAACAACCCTACACTGTTTTTCCCTTCGTTTTTCATTTTCTATAAATACTAACCTCCAGGCTATGCATAGCACAACGCCAACACCTCCTCCTCTTTCTGAACTCAACATCTCACTCATTATAGAGGGATTTGAGTCAGTTTTTCAGGATAGCAACTGGGAAGTTCCGGTACAGAAAATGGCCCAGAGAACATCGGTGTGTGTGTGTGTGTGTGTGTGTGTGTGTGTGTGTGTGTGTATTGAGTGAAGTGTTACGAAACTACTTGTGTATAATGTGTGCAGTGACTGATAGTGAGATATAAGTGAAGAGCGTGGCATTACAGGATTTAATGAGTTATTTGTGAAAAAGTATTGTATCCCAGGAGTAAATTTAATTATTGCCTCTAACTAGAAGTCTGTAATTGTATGTGTATACGAATTAGCTTATTTTAAATTGGTCTAAACTTCTAAATACTTTCACATGTCCTATATCCTTGTAAAAAGAGATCTACAGATGAATAAAGCTACTACTGCTACTACTACTACTACCAAGCTCATATACTGTTGCAGCTGTGGCTTCATGACAACACTCCCACCACCGTGATTGTTAGATCTGAATATTGCCCTATATAATTATCTATTCAATGTGATGATACGCTTCATCTCTTCACGTTCTGCCAGTGACATCGGCATGCATACCAGGATTATTGATGTTATTGATTTGCTGTGGAGTCTGCTGAGAATAATCGTATCAATGAATTGTCCACTGTAACTCACCCCCTGCCATTATTCCGACCTATTCGTAAGGACGCTATACCATTTTCTGTGGTTTGCCTCAATGACCGCCACTAAAACTAGGTTGGGCATTTGCATTTTTCATGTTTTTGAGCTTTCCTATCGAGTTCAAACTTTTAATATTCTATGCTCCTAGCAGTAGATACCCTCTCACGGGTTATTCATATTTTCCAGCTTCCCAACTGCACTCGAACTTTTAATAGTCTATGAACCTACTCGTAGAATTTTAAGTTCTCATCGATTATTTGATGTTTCTCTGACAGTGACATTACCCTCGGCAGTGTCCTCCGAGACTCCGGAATATTTTGCAAATGGTCATAATCATCATGACACTTTGTCAGTCACCTTCCACTTGTCCTGTAGACATACATTGCATCTTTAATTCTGTCGTTTCAGATGCCTCGTGCTACTTTGTACAGTTAATTGTAGCTGACCCTTGTCATCCCAAGAACAAGAGGATGCATCGAAAGAACAAGGGTGACTCCTCACAGCGGAAGCCTTCGACTGCCATTACAGTTGTGTATCATAAAACTGACTGTGGAGAATCAAATAAATTTTGTTTTTTAGCTTAGGAGCATGTGTGCACCTATGTGATTTGTTGGCTCTGGCCGCCTGTACCTGTTTGACCAACATTACACTACCAACAACGGAAGTCGAAAGTCGAACTCAGTGCTTGACTGCAGGAATCGGGGACATAACCTCTTTTTCAAGTGCCTTTATCCTGCATTGGCGCAGGGCCAGCAAGATCATTAACGGGTTAGGCAAGGTTAATTTGAGATATGGCAGGATGCCCTTTCTGTCGCATTTCACCTCCTAAATCCCCAACCTCCGTCGCTCCAAATCCGTCCTGCGCCCCCTGCACGGAATATGTGCAACCCACCTGTTGACGTGTAGTGTTATTCATGTGAAAGGCTAGGTGGAGCGGTACTTCGTTAACACCCCACTGTTCACACTGTGGGATGCGGCAAACCGCCTAAAAACCACATCCAAGCTAAGCGAGACACCCAACCTCATCATCAGTCCGCCAGGAGGGTTGTATCCAGTTCCAGTGCACCTCCGCATTCTGGACGCGTCGCTTTAGCATGCTCAGCTATCCAGGTGGGTGGAGATTTTGACGTGTAAATTTATTCATGTGAAACAGTAAGTAGAGGGGGAAATCGTTACCAGCCTACTGTTAACCTTGTGGAATATGGGAAGCCGCCTAGAAACCACATCCAGGATACTCGGAACACCGACCCTCATCGTCAAGCCAGCAGGCGGGTTGTATTTGGTGCCGGCGCACCTCCCCGTCACAGAAGCGTCGTTTTAGGGTGAACAACTATCCAGGCAGGTGCAGCTGTTGACGTTTAGTGTTACTCATGTGAAAGGGTAAGTGGAGCAGGCCTTTGTTACCAACCCACTGTTCTTCTTCTGGGATGTGTCAAACCACCTAAAAACCACATCCAGGCTATGCGGAACACCGACCCTCGTCGTCAGTCCATCGGGTGGGTTGTATCCGGTGCCAGCATACCTCCCCATTCTGGAAGCGTCGTTTTACTATGCACAGCTATCCAGGTGGGTGCAGCTGTTAACGTGTGGTGTTATACATGTGAAACAGTAACTGGAGTGGGACTTTGTTAAGAGGCCACTGTTCTTTTTGTGGGATGGGGCAATCCGTCTAAAAACCACATCCAGGCTACATGGAACACTAACCCCCATCGTCACTGCACCGGGTGGGTTGTATCTGGCGCAGGCGCTACTCCCCATTCCAGAAGGGTCGTTTTAGCATCCACAGCTATACAGTCGGGTTCAGCTGTTGAAGTGTAGTGTTATTCATGTGAAAGGGTAAGTGGAGCGGGACTTCGTTACCAGCCTACTGTTCACCTTGTGCGATGTGGCAAAGGGACTAAAAACCACATCCAGGCTACACGCAACACTGACCCTTATCGCCGGTCCACTGGGCGGGTTGTATACGGTGCCAGCATACCACCCCGCCCTGGAAGCGTCGTTTTAGTATGCACAGCTATGCAGGCTGGTGCAGCTGTTGATGTGTTGTGTTATTCATGTGAAAGAATAAGTGGAGTGGGAGTTCGTTACCAGGCCACTGTTTTTCTTGTGGGAGGTGGCAGACCGCCTAAAAACCACATCCCGTTCATACGAACCACCGACCTTCGTTGTGAGTCCGCCAGCAGGGTTGTATCTGGTGCCAGATCACCTCCCCATTCCGGAAGCATCCATTTAGCATGCACAGATATCCTGGCGAGAGCAGCTGTTGACGTGTAGTGTTTTTTATATGAGAGTGCAAGTGGAGCAGGACTTCATTACCAGCCCACCGTTCACCTTGTGGGATGTGGCAAACCACCTGAAAACCACATCCAGGCTAAGTGGAACACCGACACTCGTCGTCAGTCCGCCGCTAGGGGTTGTATCCAGTGCCGGTGCACCACCCGTTCAGGGAGCGACATTTTAGCATGCACAGCTATCCAGGTGGGTGTAAATTTTGATGTGCAGTGATATTAGCGTAAAAGGGTAAATTGTGTGGGATTTTGTTACTAGCCTACTTTTCACCTTGTGGTATGTGGCAAACTGCCTAGAATCCACATCCAGGCTATGCAGAACACCGAACCTCGTCCTCAGTTCGCCGGGCAGGTAGTATCCGGTGCCGGCGCACCTCCCCGTACTGGGAGTATCGTTTTAGCATGCACAGCTATCTAGGCGGGTGTAAATTTTGATGTGCAGTGTTATTAATGGATGTGGCAAACTGCCTAAAATCCATATCTAGGCTATGCGGAACATCGACCCTCGTCGTCAGTCCGCCGGGATGGTTGTATCCAGTGCCAGCACACCTCCCCGTTCTGGAAGCATCGTTTTAGCATGCACAGGTATCCAGGCTGGTGCAGCTGTTGATCTGCAGTGTTATTGATGTGAAAGGGCAAGTGGAGCTGCACTTCGTTACCAGCGCACTGTTCACCTTGTGGGATGTGGCAAACTGCCTAAAAACCACATCCAGGCCATGTGGAACACCGAGCCTCGTCATCAGTCAGCCATTTGGGTTTTATCCGGCGCATCTCTCCGTTCCGGGAACGTCGTTACCAGCCCACTGTTCATCTTGTGGGATGTGGGAAACCCCAAAAAACCACACCAAACACCGACCCTCATCGTCAATGCGCCGCGCGGGTTGCATCTGGACCCTGTGCACCTCTCCATTCCGGAAGCTTCGTTTTAACATCCACAGCTATCCAGGCGGGTGCAGCGGTTGACGTGTAGTGTTATTCACGTGAAATGGTAAGTGGAGCGAGATTCGTTACCAACCTACTGTTCACCTTGTAGGATGTGTCAATCCGCCTAAAAACCACATTCTGGCTACGCGGAACACCGACCCTCGTCGTCAGTCCTCCGGGCGGTTGGTATCCAGTGCCAGCGCACCTCCCTGTTCGGCAAGCGTTGTTTTTGTATGCACAGCTATCCAGGAGGGTGCAGCTGTTGACGTGTAGTGTTATTCATGTGAAATGGTGTATGGAGCGGGACTTCATTACCAGGCCACTGTTCTTCATGTGGGACGTGGCAATCCGGCTAAAAAGCAAATCCAGGCTACATGGAAGACCGACCCTCATCGTCAGTGCAGCGGGCGGGTTGTATCTGGTGCCAGCGCACCTCCCCGTTCTGGGAGCTTCATTTTAGCATGCACATCTATCCACGCGGGTGTAGATTTTGACGTGTAGTGTTATTCATGAGAAAGGGTAAGTGGAGCGGGACTACGTTACCAGCCCATTGTTTTGCTTGTGGGAAGTGTCAAACTTCCTAAAAACCACATCCAGGCTACACGGAACACCAACCCTCGTCGTCAGGCCACTAGGCGGGTTTTATCTGGTGTCGGCGCATCTCCCCATTCCAGGGACTTCGTTACCAGAACACTGTTCTTATTGTGGGATGTGTCAACCGCCTGAAAACCACATCCAGGGTACGCCGAGCACTGTCCCTGGTCGCCAGTTTGCCAGATGGTTTGTATCCGGTGCCGGCACATCTCTCCATTCCAGGAGCGTCGTTCTAGCATGCACATCTATCCAGGCCGTTGTAAATTTTGATGTGTAGTGTTATTCATGTGAAAGGATAAGTGGAGTGGAACTTTGTTACTAGCCTACTTTTCACCTTGTGGGATGTGGCAAACTGCTTAAAATCCACATCTAGGCTTTGCATAACACCGACCCACGTCGTCAGTCCGCCAGGTGGGTTGTATCCGGTGCCAGCACACCTCCACGTTCAGGAAGCGTCGTTTTAGCATGCACAGCTGTCCAGCCTGGTGCAGCTGTTGACGTGTAGTGTTACTGATGTGAAAGGGTAAGTGGTGCGGCACTTTGTTACCAGCCCACTGTTTACCTTGTGGGATGTGGCAAACCGCCTAAAAACCACATCCAGGCTATGCAGAACACCGACTCACGTCGTCAGTCCGCCAGGTGGGTACTATCAGCTGCCGGCCCATCTCTCCGTTCCGATAACTTCGTTACCAGCCCACTGTTCACCTTGTGGGATGTGGGAATATGCCTGAAAAGCACATCCATGCTACACGGAACACCGACCCTCATTGTCAGTGCGCCGGGCGGTTTTTATCTGGTGCCGGCGCACCTCCCCGTTCCGGAAGCTTCGTTTTAGTATCCACAGCTGTCCAGGCAGGTGCAGCTTTTGATGTGTAGTGTTATACATGTGAAAGGGTAAGTGGACTGGGACTTCGTTATTAGCCCATTGTTCTTCTTGTGGGATGTGTCAAACCGCCTAAAAACCACCTCCAGGCTATGCGGAACACCAACTCTCATCGTCAGGCCACCAGGCGGGATGTATCTGGTGCCGGCACATCTCCCCATTCCTGGGACTTCGTTACCAGTCCACTGTTCACCATGTGGGATGTGGGAAACCGCCTAAGAACCACATCCAGGCTACACAGAACACCGACATTCATCGTCAGTGCGCCAGGCAGGATGTATCTGGTGCCGGCGCACCTCCCCGTTCCTGAAGCGTCGTTTTAGACTGCACAGCTATCGAGGCGGGTGCAGCTGTTGATGTGTAGTGTTATTCATGTGAAACGGTAAGTGAAGCGGGATTTCGTTACCAGCCCACTGTTCTCATTGTGGGATGTGTCAAACCGCATAAAAACCACATCCAGGCTATGCAGAGGACCGACCCTCGTCGTCAGTCCGCCGTGTGGGTTGTATCCGGTGCCAGCGCATCTTTCCATTCTGGGAGCGTCGTTTTAGCATGCACATCAATCCACGCTGGTGTATTTTTATGTGTAGTGTTATTCTTGTGAAAAGGGAAGTGGTGTGGCACTGTTTACCTTGTGGGATGTGGCAAACCACCAAAACACCACATCAAGGCTACGCGGAACACCGACCCTCATTGTCAGTCCGCCAGGCGGGTTGTATCCGGTGCCGGTGCATCTCCCCGTTCTGGGGACTTCGTTACCTGCCCACTGGTCCCCTTGTGGGATGTGGGAAACCGCCAAAACACCACATCAAGGCTACATGGAACAACGACCCTCTTCGTCAGTGCGGCATGTGGGTTGCATCTGGTGTCAGTGCACCTCCCTGTTCCGGGTGCATCTTTTTAGCATGTTTATCTATCCAGGCGAGTGTAGATTTTGATGTGTAGTGTTATTCATGTGAAATGGTAAGTGGAGCAGGACTTCGTTACCAGCCCATTGTTCTTCTTGTGGGATGTGTCAATCCGCCTAAAAACCACATCCAGGCTATGCGGAACACCAACCCTTATCATCAGGCCACGAGGCAGGTTGTATATGGTGACGGCGAATCTCCCCATTCCTGTGACGTCATTACCAGCCAACTGTTCACCTTGTGGGTTGTGGGAAACCGCCTAAAAATCACATCCAGGCTGCACAGAGCACTGACCCTCAGCGTCAGTGCGACGGGCGGGTTGCATCTGGTGCCAGCGCACCTCCCCATTCCTGAAGCATCATTTTAGTATGCACAGCTATGCAGGTGGGTGCAGCTGTTGACGTGTAGTGTTATGCATGTGAAACGGTAAGTGGAGCGAGACTTCGTTACCAGCCCACTGTTCTTATTGTGGGATGTGTCAAACCGCCTAAAAACCAAATCCAGGCTACGCAGAGCACCGACCCTCGTCGTCAGTCCGCCGGGTGGGTTGTATCCGGTGTCGGCGCATCTCTCCCTTCCGGGAGCATCGTTTTAGCATGCACATCTATCCAGGCTGGTGTAAATTTTGATGTGTAGTGTTATTCATGTGATAGGGTAAGTGGAGTGGGAATTTGTTACTAACCAACTTTTCACCTTGTGGGATGTGGCAAACTGGCTAATATCCACATCCAGGCTATGCGTAACATCGACCCTCGTCATCAGTCCGCAGAGTGGGTTGTATCCGATGCCGGCGCATCTCTCTGTCCCGGGAACTTCGTTACCAGCCCACTGTTTACCTTGTGGGATGTGGCAAACCGCCTAAAAACCACATTCAGGCTACGCGGAACACCCACCCTCGTCGTCAGTCCGCAGGTTGGGTTGTATCTGGTGCCGGAGAACCTCCACGTTCCAGGAGCGTCGTTTTAGCATTCACAGGTATCCAGGCGGGTAGTATCAAGCAATCACACGAGAATATACAATTAACAACGGAACTCGACATTGTATGAGTGAATATTACACATTGATCAAATCATTCGCTAAATGATATAAAAATTGAAAAGTCTGATCCTGGTCATTTTGCAACACAACCCAGCGCTGTGGGATTATTCCCCATAATTTAAAAAAGGTTCCATCACAGAAGTATCTCACGAAGAAAACTGAATAATGATATATTTCTAAGACATAATCTTGTTCGATACCGTGTCCTGTGCAAGTAACTATGTGGTTACAGAAGTACGTACAGTGCAACGTGCATTCCGGAAACAACGACTAAACTTACCTCTCCTAATTTTAGTCATGCAATAGTAAGGGATATTTAGAACTAATGATGTTGGAGAGCTGTATACTGTTTAGATGTTTGAGTCTTTATATCATGGATAATCATTGAATAGACAGATTGGAGTAGGGTGTTGCTAACAGTTGCTCTCAATATGACGTCACACACTCATGCCTCAAAAATTACGTACCAAAATGAAATAAATTTCTTGGGAGAACATAAATATATGTTATTAATACTGAACTGATACTCGGTATTAAATTTAAAGTGATGAAGAATATACACATTGTGGGAACAACAGTACACAAAACATGAATCGAATTTCTAGTAATCACGGAAATACATATTTTCTATACACGTCTTCGAATAAGGGACTGAACAATCTAAAATGCAGGAGAGAATGACAAAAGTGAGTGCATGATGCACAGGATTAAGTAATTATGACACGATCCTTCAACACCCTCCTTATTATTTAACACCTCTGTGCCTCTTCAGTGCCTCACAGCTAAATACCAGATCACCTACAGAATCAAGCAACAATTCAGTACGCAAAATGCTATCAAAATGAATATGCGAGTTCGAAAAATGAGGACAGAAAGTTATCAAATATTGCCTACAAACAATCACCGCGTAAAAATTGAACTCTCTCTCAAAATAACTTCAAAACTGCTACTCCCATCACCAAACTGCTCCAACTTTCTTGCTTCGACATACGGTATAACACTATGGTATAACACGGCTACACATACACTCTCGGCCTCACGCCCTACTTGATAAAATGCTACTCTCATTGGCTGAAAGCAAGCGGAACTTCCCAGAGATCATTACAGCTGTGCGTCACTGAGATACACGTAGTTAGCGGTCTAATACCAATTAAAGACTATTTCACTATAAAAAAAGTAAATTCAAAGTAGTCTTTCAGACTCTTCTTTCAATGTTTCGATCTTTCGTACCTGGCCATCTTACAGTGGCGCTGAGGGGCTTCCGTTCCGTCAAGTGCCTCACAACCAACGGAACCCATTCCGAGAAGAACAGTTAAGGAACGACGATTGGTTCAGAGACTGGCTGTGGAAGCTGAACCTAAATAAATGTAATTAAAAGGTTCTGGGTTCCTGCCGAGTAACAGTACTGCAATACCGTGACCTGCTGACGAGTGTCATGCTCATTATATGATTTCGTCACAAGATAATGAGTATCATACTTTATTAATACGTCCTAATCCACAGTCCGGGAATGTCTTCATTCGGACATAAATGTACAATATTACGAATAAATTGGTGAAGATATCCCGTATATTCTATTACAGTAGTGCTGGCAAATAACTGGAAACAGTAACGAATATAAACTCCCTAGTAGGTGCCTAAAGTGGTATAATCATGGATAACAAATTACAGGCAAAGTGCCTGGCTGAGATACTTTGAGTGAATTGTAAGAAAATGCAATTGATTCACGAAAGAAGTGCCGTACAAAACTCTTGAGTATTGCACATCAGTCTGGAATACCTAATAGCTGACAATAACAGGGGTGACAGGAAAGGTACAAAGGAGACCATCGCATATCGTAACGATCGGTGCGAGAGCGTTACGGAGGTACTCGGCAGCATCGAGCTGACTCTGTAGGATACATCTGCTACTAAAATTTCTGGAGAGCACAGTTCGTGATGAGTTCGGCAACATATTATTACTCTCCGCAGATGTCTTCCGGGAAGACCACGATCAAAAAATCACAGGAATTAGAGCTAATCTGATAGCTATCTTCTTTCAGAGTCCGACTTGTCGCGAAATCAAAACAACGGTGATAATCCGATGAAGCTGGGAGCAGATGAATTGTACAGTGTCTCTAGTATTCCCGTCAATCGCGTCACATCGGTTTCTTCAGTTCAGAGAGCACACTGAGAACATAAAAATGCCTAGAGAAGTAGTGTCTCTTGGCGAATGTGAATATCGTGCTCTAATTCGCTTTGTTCCTTCTGAGGGGCTCAGTGTAGTACGGTGCTCAGGCGGATGCAGTGTTCCTTGATTTCAGTATTCGACACCGTCCCACACTGCCGTTTAATGAAAAAAATGCTAGCTTCCAGAGTACCGGAGCAGACCTGCGATTGGATTCAAGACTTTCTTGCAGATATAAGTCAACACTTCGCTCTTAACGGAACTAAATCGACAGATATAAAGGTAATATCCGGAGTACCACAGGGAAGTGTGATAGAACCGTAGCTGTTCACAGTATATGTATATAAATGATCTAGTAGAAAGTGTCGGATGATCTTTAATGCTATTCGCAGATGATTCAGTTGTTTATACCATAGAAGCAACGCCCGAAGATAGTAGAAATTTGCAGAACGAACTGCAGGGAACTGATGAATGGTGTAGAATCTGGCAGTTGACCCTGAACGTAAATAAATGTAACATTTTGCGCATTCATAGGAAAAGAAATCCAATAGTATACAGCTACACTATTAATGACAAACAGCTGGAGACAGCGTCTGCCGCAAAATATATAGGCGTAATTATCCAGAGCGACCTTAAGTGGAATGCCCATATAAAACAAGTAGTGGGGAAAACAGACGCAAGACTCAGATTCATCGGATAAATCTTAAAGAAATGTAACTGATCCACGAAATAAGTGGCTTATAAGGCGCTTGTTCGCTCGATTCTTGATTATTGTCCATCTATCTGGGATCACTATCAGGTAGGACTGATAGAAGAGATAGAGAAGATCCAAAGAAGAGCGGAGCTTTTCATCACGGGATCGTTTAGCTGGCGAGAGAGCATTGCGGAGATGCTAAAAAAACTGCTCTGGCACACGTTACAAGAGAGACATTGTGCATCACGGAGAGATTTGCTACTGAAATTTCGGACAGCAGTTTTCAGGAGTCAGACAACATATTACTTCCTACCACATACATACATCTCGCGTATTGACCACGAGGAGAAAATTCGAGAAATTAGAGCCAATACAGAGGCTTACCGTCAATCATTCTTTCACGCACTACTCTCGAGTGGAACAGGGTTGTTGGGATCAGATATTGGTACTGGAAGTACCCTCTGCCACACACCATTGTGTGGCTTGCGGAGTATGATGTAGATGTAGAGAAGACGAAGAACTGCTCATAGTTCTTACGATATACTGTTTAGAACCAACGTTTACCTTATTTTTTTGGTTCGAATGGGCGTTCCCGCTACATCCCTGAATACAGACTATTTTCCAGGAGCACCCTGTTTGTACCGTACTAGTAAATAAGTCGCAGCAGAAGAGGCGACTGTTGCAGTTCCGATTGTTGCTCATGCGACTCATGAAATTCTTTCTCCCGATGTTGGGTGATTGGCTGCTGCTGGAAAATTTGTTGTTGTTACTGTTGATGCTGCAGTTCCAGGTGCTGTTTTCACAACTTCGTAGACTCAAAATCCATGTGAAACACTGGGTAGTCGCGCGTGGCAAACGTCCTTGCAACCAATTTTCTATCACTACTCGAGTGTAGGTAGAAACAAACTTCATGATCATTCACACTGACAGTAACGCAGACCTATGGAAGAAATACGCTGTTCCGTGAGGCCTGTAACGACAGTGTATACATAATGAACGGTTAATACGAGGAATTACGTAATACACCAACGGCTGTACGGTGCTATAGAGCTACACGCAGAACCACACAACTGGCGAAACATAAACAGACATGGTTGAGTCCAAATACACGCACGGTGTGTTGATTGGGATGTTTTTACTGTACACGAGGAAGAATATCACACTTGATTTCGTCACCTTGGTGAATGCAGTGACTCCAGCGTTGCTAGTCTGATTGGACTGACGTATGGTTGTTGTTTTACTGAGTTCACGATATCGTGCACTTTGGAAGTGGCTTGTGAATCTTCTAGTTTCTTCCAGCCACTCGACGGTAATGGTTTAGTTCCAGGAGGCATAAAACCGTTTTACATCTGGTGAAAACTTCAGAATTCTGTAACTGTTTCTTAATTCTGGTCACCTTTGTAGTCTTCTAGTATGATTACTGGAATACGGTATTTGTGCCAATCTTTAGGTCTTGTTTTTTCGCCTTTTGTAGGGTTTTTATGTTGTCCCATAGTAATTTAAATTTGTTGTACTATCACTGACCGGTTCCATTAATTGTGGATCCTGAGATTTCATGTAATCTCTTAGTCCAACTTAATGAGGGCTTTCGTGGGCTGTAATGCCTGTATCCTTCCTTTCCTGTTTGTTGTCATTGCTGTGGAACCTTACGTAAGCGATAGTAGGATGAGCGATAGTGCTTCATCAATTATTGTCTTTTCTGTCATGTATTCAACAGACATATGGAAAATATAGTGCGCCGTCTAGTGTTCTTCGGAAGCATTTTGCATCTGGTTCCCATGGACTCCCAACATTGATAATGGTGACTTTGTCTTTTAAGATAGTTTTCTTCATAAAATATATTGCAGTTATGTCTTCTGCGTTTATTGTGATTTTATTAGTCCTGTATAACTTGATAGTCTTGTTAATATGTCGTTGCAAGAGATAAACATGTTGGTGTTTATGTACGTCAATTGGTTTGTGATTTGTGGTAGTTGGCATTTGGACACAAGTACATTGTCATTGACGTAGCGGATTAAATGAAATTCGTGCCAGTACAGAGGCTTGTGGTATTCCGGTTGACAGTGTTTAGAGAGGTCACCGTTTCTCTCGTTTAGCCACCAGGAAAGATCTGTTTTGGGGAAAATCATGTACTATTTTGCTCTAGGAAGTTGCTAGTGACGTTTGTACCATCATTTTGTGGATTCGATGTAGTTGCCATATTTTACACTCCTGGAAATTGAAATAAGAACACCGTGAATTCATTGTCCCAGGAAGGGGAAACTTTATTGACACATTCCTGGGCTCAGATACATCACATGATCACACTGACAGAACCACAAGCACATAGACACAGGCAACAGAGCATGCACAATGTCGGCACTAGTACAGTGTATATCCACCTTTCGCAGCAATGCAGGCTGCTATTCTCCCATGGAGACGATCGTAGAGATGCTGGATGTAGTCCTGTGGAACGGCTTGCCATGCCATTTCCACCTGGCGTCTCAGTTGGACCAGCGTTCGTGCTGGACGTTTTTTTGTTTTTTTTTTTGTTTTTTTGTTTTAGGTTTTAGGGCGCAAAACTTCTATGGTCATTAGCGCCCAGCCCGTGACTTAAGACAGTAAAAAACCGAAATTGAAAACCAGCAGCAATGGGAACAAAGTCATAAAATTGGAGAAACTAAAAATAGAAGAATGCTTAAAAATCCACTACAGAAAGGGGGTGGTTGTCCCCAAAAAAAGCTTCAAATGACTGATGTCATTTCACTGTCACTAATAAACTGGAGAACGCGGTCGGCTGAGCGCGTGTCATCTGCTAAAATCGACGATAGATCAGGCGATAGCTGTAGACGGGAGCGTAACTGATTAAAATAGGGGCATTCAATTAAACGGTGTCTTACCGTCCACAGCTGAGAGCAGTGGGGACAGAGTGGGGGAGGATCGCCGCTTAAAAGATGTCGATGGCTAAAAAGACAGTGCCCTATCCGGAGTCTAGCTAAAATTACCTCCTCCCGACGACGCGTTCGGGAGGAAGAGGTCCAAGTGCAAGGAAGGGCTTTCACTTCCCGCAATTTATTACGGGGAAGTGCCGACCAATGCGCATGCCATAAATGAGCAACTTTGCGACATAAACCGCTCCGTAGATCGGTGAAGGGAAGCGACTGAATAGCTGGCCGAGGAAGAGAGACTGCAGCCTTGGCCGCCATATCGGCCGCCTCATTTCCACAGATACCAGCGTGTCCCTGGAGCCAGAGGAACGCCACCGAGACGCCCCCCAGGTGGAGCAAGCGCAGACAGTCCTGAAACCGGTGGACCAGAGGGTGCACAGGGTAAAGAGCTTGGAGACTGAGGAGAGAGCTGAGAGAATCGGAGCAGATAACGTACTGTATCCGCTGATGGCGGCGGATGTAGTGGACAGCCTGGAGAACAGCGTAAAGCTCCGCAGTATAAACCGAACACTGGTCGGGAAGCCGAAAGCGATTTGGGGTGTCGCCAACAATATAGGCACTCCCTACACCTAACGATGTTTTCGAGCCGTCGGTGTAAATAAATGTGGCGTCCGTCATTTGTGAACATAGAGCAGCAAATGCCCGACGATAAACAAGTGTAGGGGTTCCATCCTTGGGAAATGGACAAAGGTCACGGAGCAGGCAGATCCGGGGACGGAGCCAAGGCGGTGTTGTACCCCAAGTTGTCAAGAAGGTTTTAGGAAAGCGGAATGAAAGAGAATGGAGCAGTTGACGAAAGCGGACTCCCGGTGGTAGTAGGGAGGAGGGGCGGCCTGCATACCCTACATCAAAGGAGGTGTCGAAAAAAATGTCATGGGCTGGATTAGCAGGTATGGAAGACAGATGGCTAGCATAACGACTCAGGAGGACTGCTCGCCGATTGGACAGCGGAGGTTCAGCAGTCTCAGCATAAAGGCTTTCCACAGGGCTAGTGTAAAAAGCTCCAGACACTAAACGTAATCCACGGTGGTGGAGAGAGTCGAGACGCCGAAGAATAGACGGCCGAGCAGAGGAGTAGACTATGCTTCCATAATCAAATTTCGAGCGCACTAAGGCGCGATAGAGGCGGAGAAGGACCACTCGGTCCGCTCCCCAGGAGATACCATTCAGGACACGGAGGGTGTTAAGCGATCGCAGACAGCGAGCCGAAAGATAGGAAACGTGGGAGGACCAGCACAGTTTTCTGTCAAACATAAGACCCAAGAATTTAGCGACGTCTGAAAACGGAAGGTTGACAGGACCTAGATGTAAGGAGGGCGGAAGAAACTCCTAACGTCGCCAAAAATTGACACAAACGGTCTTACTGGGTGAGAAACGGAAGCCGGTTTCGATGCTCCACGAGTGGAGGCGATCGAGACATCCTTGAAGACGCCGTTCAAGAAGGCTGGTCCGTTGAGAGCTGTAGTAGATCGCAAAATCGTCCACAAAGAGGGAGCCCGAGACATCAGGAAGGAGACAATCCATAATTGGATTGATGGCAATGGCAAACAGTACAACACTCAGCACGGATCCCTGGGGTACCCCGTTTTCTTGGGAGAAAGTACGGGAGAGAGTGGTGTTTACACGCACCCTAAATGTGCGCTCTGCCATAAATTCGCGAAGAAAAAGGGGCAGCCGGCCTCGAAAGCCCCAAGAGAACAGTGTGCGGAGGATGCCTGTCCTCCAACAGGTATCGTATGCTCGCTCCAGATCAAAAAATATTGCTACCGTTTGGCGTTTCCGGCGAAAATTGTTCATGATGTAAGTGGAGAGAGCAACAAGATGGTCAACTGCAGAACGATGCTTCCGAAATCCGCATTGGGCTGGTGTTAAAAGACTGCGGGATTCCAGCCACCAAGCTAAACGGTAATTCACCATACGCTCCAAAACCTTACAGACACTACTCGTGAGAGAAATGGGGCGATAGCTAGAGGGGAGATGTTTGTCCTTTCCAGGTTTCGGAACGGGAACGACAACAGCTTCCCGCCACCGTCTGGGAAAGGTACTGTCGGTCCAAATTCGATTATAAAGGCGAAGGAGGTAACGCAGACTATGGGTTGATAAATGCAGCAACATTTGGACATGGATACCATCCGGTCCTGGGGCGGGGGAGCGAGAAGAAGAGAGGGCATGTTGGAGTTCCCGCATGGAGAAAACAGTATTGTAGCTTTCGTGATTTGGAGAGGAGAAAGCAAGATGTCGCACTTCCGCTGCACGTTTCTTCGGGAGAAACGCTGGCGGGTAATTTGAAGAGCTCAAAATCTCAGCAAAGTGCTGACCCAACGAGTTAGAAATTGCGGCGGGGTCCACTAAGGTATCATGCGCGACAGTGAGCCCAGAGACCGGGGAGAAACTAGGCGCGCCTGAGAACCGTCGAAGCCGACTCCAAACTTCCGAGGAGGGAGTGAAGGTGTTAAATGAGCTAATAAAGAATTTCCAGCTTGCCTTCTTGCTATCGCGGATGACGCGACGGCATCGCGCACGGAGCTGCTTATAGCGGATACAGTTGGCCAAAGTAGGATGGTGACGGAAAATGCGAAGAGCACGTCGCCGCTCACGTAGTGCGTCACGGCATGCCTCGTTCCACCAAGGAACTGGGGGGCGCCGGGGCAATTCGGAGGTGCGTGGTATTGAACGTTCCGCAGCTGTAAGAATAACGTCGGTAATATGTGTGACCTCATCGTCGACGCTGGGAAAGCGACGGTCATCGAATGTCGCTAGAGACGAAAATAGTGTCCAATCGGCTTGGGCAAATTTCCAGCGTCGTGAGCGCATATATGGCAGTGGAGGCTGCAGTCTAACGACACATGGAAAGTGGTCACTCGAGTGTGTATCATCAAGGGCGAACCATTCGAAGCGCCGAGCTAGCGGAACAGTACCGACCGCAAGGTTCAAATGAGATAAATTTGTCGTGGAGGCAGACAAAAATGTGGGGACCCCAGTGTTGAGGCAAACTAGATCCGCTTGGTGGAAGACGTCTAGCAATAGAGAGCCACGTGGACAAGGATGTGGAGATCCCCAAAGCGGGTGGTGGGCATTGAAGTCCCCAACCAGCAAATAGGGGGGTGGAAGCTGACCAAGAAGATGAAGATCAGCTCGTGCCATTGGTGTGGATGATGGAATGTATACAGTACAAAGAGAGAACGTGTATCCAGAAAGGGAAAGACGGACGGCGACAGCTTGGAAGGAACTGTTTAAGGGGATTGGGTGATAATGGAGAGTATCATGGAGAAGAATCATGAGTCCTCCATGGGCTGGAGTGCCTTCAACAGAGGGGAGGTCATATCGGACGGACTGAAAATGAGGGAGAACAAAGCGGTCATGGGGACGCAGCTTTGTTTCCTGAAGATAGAAGATGACCGGCGAGTAGGATCGTAAGAGGACCGACAATTCATCCCGATTGGCTCGAATGCCGCGGATATTCCAGTGGATAATGGACATAGGGTGAACAGAAAATGGAGGAATGTGACCAAGGGTGCTGTCAACTCAACGACTGCTCAGAGCTTGCGACCGACAGCATGGAATGGCATTCAGCCGAAGGCAGAAGATCCTGATCCATAGGTTAGTCAGGAGCAGCCCCTGCCACCAGCGATCGGCTGGTTGACCGGCCACCAGCAGTGCGCCTCGGCGACACAGAAGACGGCCGAGGGCGATTTCCGCCAGGTGGTGCTGTAGATGGGACACGCCTTGGCGGAGAAGGAGAGGAACTGGGTTTCTTTGTAGCCTTCTTGGAAGAATGATGTTTAGATGAAGGAGGAACCGATGGTTGTGAAGTTGCGGTACGTAAAAACTCTTCACGAGTATGCTCTTTTTTCGAAGACTTGGCGTCTGACTTTTGGGCTCGAGATTTAGCAGAACCCGACGAAGGGTGAGCCATAGAGTGGGCAGGCGAAAGTGGTGAGGTTGAACGAGCGATCTTTGCGCTGGCCGATCTGACGACCGTGGCACTAAAGGTGAGGTCGCAAGTCTGCGTGGCCGCCTCCTTTGTTGGCCGAGGAGAAGCAAGGACAGTGCTGTATTTTCCTGTCTGAGGCACGGTGGGCTTGCGACTGGCGAATAATTTTCGAGCAGCAAAGGTCGACACCTTTTCCTTCACTCTTATTTCCTGGATGAGCTTTTCGTCCTTAAAAACGGGGCAATCTCGAGTGGAAGCAGCGTGGTCACCCATACAGTTGATGCAGCGAGGGGATGGAGGTGGACAAGCGCCCTCATGGGCATCCTTGCCACACGTAACTCATTTGGCCGGTTTGGAACAGGACTGGCTAGTGTGATTGAACCGCTGACACCGATAGCAACGCATAGGGTTTGGGACATAAGGGCGAACGGAAATTATCTCATAGCCTGCTTTGATTTTCGATGGGAGTTGAACTTTGTCAAATGTCAAGAAGACAGTGCGGGTTGGTATGATGTTCATGTCAACCCGTTTCATAACTCTATGAACTGCCGTTACGCTCTGGTCAAACAGATAGTGCTGAATTTCTTCGTCAGACAATCCATCGAGGGAGCGTGTATAAACGACTCCACGCGAGGAATTTAAGGTACGGTGCGGTTCCACCCAGACAGGGAAGGTGTGGAGCAGAGAAGTACGCAGCAATTTTTGTGCCTGGAGTGCACTGTGTGTTTCTAACAACAGGGTGCCATTCTGTAATCTGGAACAAGACTTTACAGGACCTGCAATTGCGTCGACACCTTTCTGAATAATGAAAGGGTTGACCATGGAGAAGTCGTGACCTTCATCAGACCGAGAAACAACAAGGAACTGTGGCAACGATGGAAGAATCGTCTGTGGCTGAGACTCAGTATACTTACGTTTGTGAGCAGACATAGTGGAAGGTGAGGAAACCATTGCGGAAGAATCCCCCATGATTACCGGCGTCTCCGATGGCGCGCTCCTCCCTTGTGGGGGCCCTCTCTGAGGGCACTCCCGCCTTAGGTGATTGTTCACACCTCAGGTCACACCTCCCGACAAACGGACGGAGGGACCAATCGGCACTTTCGGAAGGTATCAGCTCGGGTAATCACCCCTCCCTGGGCCTGGCCGTTACCAGGGGGTACGCACGTGTCCTACCTGTCTACCCGGGGCGGGGAATTACGCGTTACCCCGTCACCGGCTACGCACAAAAGGCGTGGATCGGCCTTCAGACACGCACAGGGAGGAAGAAAGAGAAAGGGAAAGGAAAGGAAAGAAGAGAGGTCTCAAACGCCGCAGCGGAGAAAAGGGAAAGAGAAGAGGTAAGGAAAAGAGAAGGACAAAGGAAGGAAGAAGACATAAAAGCAAGGAAGGCGAAGAATGCAGTACATTTACGAGCGTCTGTCTCCGGACGTAGGCACAAACCATACTCCCAGATGAGAAGAAAGGGAAGGAAAGAGCCAGAGGTGAGGGGAGGAGGGGCGAAGATAGGGATGGGGAAGGATGCGGAAAGGGAAGGTATGCAGCCCGGAATGGAAGGAAGGCCACATTAGCTCGGGGTCCCGTGCTCGCTACGCACGTATCCACAAAAGAGTTGTGGACCCCCTGGGGGAGTGCTGGACGTGCAGACCGCGTGAGACGACGCTTCATCCAGTCCCAAACATGCTCAATGGGGGACAGATCCGGAGATCTTGTTGGCCAGGGTAGTTGACTTACACCTTCTAGAGCACGTTGGGTGGAACGGGATACATGCGGACGTGCATTGTCCTGTTGGAACAGCAAGTTCCCTTGCCGGTCTAGGAATGGTAGAACGATGGGTTCGATGACGGTTTGGATGTACCGTGCACTATTCAGTGCCCCCTCGACGATCACCAGTGGTGTACGGCCAGTGTAGGAGATCGCTCCCCACACCATGATGCCGGGTGTTGGCCCTGTGTGCCTCGGTCGTATGCAGTCCTGATTGTGGCGCTCACCTGCACGGCGCCAAACACGCATACGACCATCATTGTCACCAAGGCAGAAGCGACTCTCATCGCTGAAGACGACACGTCTCCATTCGTCCCTCCATTCACGCCTGTCGCGACACCACTGGAGGCGGGCTGCACGATGTTGGGGTGTGAGCGGAAGACGGCCTAACGGTGTGCAGGACCGTAGCCCAGCTTCATGGAGACGGTTGCGAATGGTCCTCGCCGATACCCCAGAAGCAACAGTGTCCCTAATTTGCTGGGAAGTGGCGGTGCGGTCCCCTACGGCACTGCGTAGGATCCTACGGTCTTGGCGTGCATCCGTGCGTCGCTGCGGTCCGGTCCCAGGTCGACGGGCACGTGCACCTTCCGCCGACCACTGGCGACAACATCGATGTACTGTGAAGACCTCACGCCCCACGTGTTGAGCAATTCGGCGGTACGTCCACCCGGCCTCCCGCATGCCCACTATACGCCCTCGCTCCAAGTCCGTCAACTGCACATACGGTTCACGTCCACGCTGTCGTGGCATGCTACCAGTGTTAAAGACTGCGATGGAGCTCCGTATGCCACGGCAAACTGGCTGACACTGACGGCGGCGGTGCAAAATGCTGCGCAGCTAGCGCCATTCGACGGCCAACACCGCGGTTCCTCGTGTGTCCGCTGTGCCGTGCGTGTGATCATTGCTTGTACAGCCCTCTCGCAGTGTCCGGAGCAAGTATGGTGGGTCTGACACACCGGTGTCAATGTGTTCTTTTTTCCATTTCCAGGTGTGTATCTTATGCTTGTTGTAGATCTAAGAAGATTACTCCTGTTTGTGAGGTTAACAGTTATGTTCTGTGTTGGAGTTCACAAAATGAGTGGGAGGGGTGTTGAACTTCTCTGCTCGAGTAGTTGGTTCTGCCGCCAGTGTTACCGCGCTTATTTAAATCAATCCTTTTTCTAAGGCTTTGGACACAGTGTTCAGCATACAGACTGGGTATATTTGAAGTCATTGGTATGAGTATCATCATTGAGTTTGGGAGTTGTCAGTTAGAAGACACTGACTTAAAATTCTGGTGAATAAAACATGGTCTCTCGTGGAAGGTGCTTCAGGTGATTGCTGGTAATGCCATAGAAAATCGGCGCAGATTGTCCTTTTCTCCAATTCCCATATTTTCTTTCTGTAATCCCCTGGGTGCGTTTAGTTGTAGTTCTGAGATATGTTACTTCTGTCTGAAACTTTAGATTGCCGTGATGACTTATATTTTGTCCTATAGTTCGTCTGTTAAGAGATATTAAACGAGGAGTGAGTTTTGTGCTTCAGACGTTTTAGCCGTCTTTTACGCTATCTCCAGGTGTTCATAAGTCATGTCATCATCAGTTTGTATTTCTTTCGCAATTCGTGTACAGTGCTCCAATGTGATTTTGTTTGGAATCGAGACAAGTCTTTCTGTCCAGTTGTTCTGTATTCCAATTTCTTAGTTATTATTGAAATCCCATTTACAACTTACAGGCTACACATTTTTCGTTTTAATCGAGCTGCTGTCACTTATGGTATCGATTCTTTTGATGTTTAAATTTTTGGAACATCAGTGGAAGTCTATTTAGCCACAAGAAATCTCATTGAAGCCTGGTCTTTGAGTTCTACAATCCCATTTTCGCATTTCGCGTAGTATAGTATACTTCATGGATGAGTTTTCTTACAGATGTGATATCGAGTATGGGCCTCCTAACATTATTTTAATTCTTGGATAATGTCCCGGACAGTGTGATACGATGTAAGTGTCATGTGATGCTATGTCACTTAATTTCGCAAGAAGCGGGTTGAAGTTATAAGACAATTCACACAGAGATTTCAGTGAGATGTTTAATGTTAAGATTATGAAATTCGCTATATCGAACACATCTTTACGGAAGTTTACGCATTTTAGTGTGTGTAGGTATGCTTTTGACGAACTGATAGTGCTAATGTGTCTTCTAAGTCGAGTAATTTTCTGTCTTTAGGATTTGTTTCTCGAGATTTCTAAGCTGAATTCAATGCTTTTAACTCACACGTTTTCAAATGAACTTATTTCTCGAAGATCTTCTTCTATATGGAATTTATTTTGGCTAAGGCAGATAGTGGGGAATACTTTTGTCGAGTCGGTTCGAAGTGTTTGTTCGGCTGCAGATTTTCGTGGTTGTGGTTGATTGATTACTGAATGAAGTGTTGGATGTTTTCTTGGTTGTGATTGAAGAAGGCTGTGCCTTTATCGTAAGACTGATTGAGTTATTATTTCGGAATGTGACTGATCCCTTCAACTAGGGCAGCTATTTTCTGAAAGGCTGTCCTTCGACTGAACGATTTTTGAGCTGTTTCTTCGACAACTGTTTTGATGCTTGGTTTGGTGAATAGTGCAATTTGATGAAGAATTTATTTTACGTCGTTTCTAAAAGTATGTTACCAGCTTCATTGATAACGTCCTGCGGGTGTGGTGTCTCCACTTGCTGAATGGAATATGGTGTTGTGGACTTTCTCGGAGTTCCAGACAATGAGACGTCAGCGTAGCTAGTTGGTGTAGTCGGATGCTGTTGCTTCATTGAAACTCTCAGTGATCACCTGTATGAAGATTGGTGATCTTCAGAGTGAATTCGATAGGGCTCGGGCCGTTTCTTTTCAACCTCAGTTGCCTGATTAGTTCTTTATTTTAATTCTTTTACGTCGGGCATTAACGCATTTGGTATCCTGTGGACCGTTTCCAGGAATCTGATTGGTCATGTGGGTGTGAGATGCCAACACTTCCTGGCGCATATTGGCTTTTGGTCGTCTGGTAACGCGCAGTGTTTGAGGGCTGTTGACTGGCGCGTTAAACGCACTTGTAAGGTAGGGGACAGTGGTTGCTCGTGTGTCGGAGTCCTTGGCCCGGGAAAAATTACTAGGCCTTCTTCTGAATCATATGACTCGGTGCAGACTCGTCGTTTGGATAGTGTGCTGCAAGTTGGTATGTTTTTGTTATTCGTGACTCTGTAACCCGGCAACGTATTCCTGGCACTACCCATCCTGATCTGGGCCTAGCTGACGCCGGCTTGTCCAGACGGAGCAGGAGCGTTGATCATCACATATCCCCCTGATTCTTAGTTATCCCAGATATTGTAAATATCGGCTGCATCTGTTTAATTGTATTGAGAACTAGACAATTTGCTTCCGAACAGCAGTAAACAAATTTCAGGCCAAGGAGAGTGATAGACATAGACGATTTCGATACATTCGTACTTTCCCGTCTTAGCTGCGGGAGTCCTGTATGAACTGTGTGAATTTCAGACTGCTGTACTGCTTCAACTGTTACGACCACATCATACATTTGTTGGCCGTCCACAGGGCCGGGAGACAATTTGGCGACTGGCATACCTGAGTATTTCTGATTGCGCCTTTATAATGATTCTCGGGTTAGGAGGGTAATCTGCATCTCTGACAGTCTGTAGTAGGCTCATTCAGTCTTATAGGATGTAGTAATACATTATTTGAGCAGACTGATGATGTCCCTTTGCCAGTGATGTACAGTCATAGAGTTTTCTTTCTTTAAACTGCTGACTCTGAGTGTTATAGGGAAATCGTGCTGTCGTAGGTTGGCGCCAGCACACCATGCGGCATAGAGATTACGAGAGTATCAAAAAAATGGCTTTGAGCACTACGGGACTTAACATCTGAGGTCATCAGTCCCCTAGAACTTAGAACTACTTAAACCTAACCAAACTAAGGACATCATACACATCCATGCCCGAGTCAGGATTCGAACCTGTGACCGTAGTGGTCTACCGGTTCCAAACTGAAGCGCCTACATCCGCTCGTCCACTCCGTCGAGCTACAAGAGTATCGATAGAGGACAATGACAAGACCCGCTGGCAACGCGCCGCCAATGTCGTCTAGACCACCAGTATTTAAGATAGTCGCCGCGGACTGGAGCCTCTAGCACAGAGACATGCAGAACATAGTAACCCTACAGTGAACGTAGCGGACTTCTACATCAATAGAATAGAGGCTACGTGGACTACACAGAAGAGAGCTTGTACCACAGCACATGGAAACTAAGGTTAAGTAGCTCTTTGTTTATGAATAAAGAACCCAGTTATTAACTGCGTGCAGTTTGTGTTATAGAACGAGGATACCGGCGACAGCAACATCTTCTCCTTGCTTCCCATGGTACAGTTCTACAGAGACACCGAGATGACATAAAAGGGGCTAAAGAGAATACAACAGAAATTAACTGTAAGAAGGATCGTGCTGAAAATGCTGGACGTACCAGCATATGCAGAGAGGTAGGAACATCAATAGTCGTATGGAATATCAAGCGAAATTTGTGACTGGATTGATGATTTCGTGATAGGAAGAACGTAGCATGCTATGTTGAATGAAAAGTCATCGACAGATATAGAAGTAACTTCAGGTTTGATCCAGGGAATTGTGTACGGATCCTAGCTTTTCATGTTAACAGTAACCACGGACTCTTCGCACATAATGCAGTTATCTGTAATGTACTACTGTCTGGAAAAGCTGCACAGCTATTCAGTCAGATCTTGACACAGTTCAGGATATTTAAAATATAGGCAACTTGCTTTAAATTTTCAAAAATTTAGAAGTGTGCACAGTTCAGATTATTGAAAATATAGACAACTTGCTATAAATGGAACTTCCTGGCAGATTAAAACTGTGTTCCGGACCTAGAGTCGAAATCGAGACCTTTGCCTTTGCAGGCACGTGCTCTACCATCTTAGCAATCCAAGAATGACTCACGACCCGCCATCACAGCTCAAATTCTGCCAGGACTTCGTCTCATATCTTCCCAACTTCACAGAAGAACTTCTGCGAAAGGCAAAGGTCTCGAGTTCGAGATTCGGTCCTGCTCACGGTTTTAAACTACCAGTAAGTTTCAAATCAGCGCACTCTACTCTGCAGTGTGATAATTTCATTCTGAGAGCATCCCCCAGGCTGTGGCTAAGCCACGTCTCCGCAGTATCCTTTCTTCCAGGAGTGCTAGTTCTGCAAGGTTCACTGACAAGCTTCTGTGACGTTTGGAAGGTAGGAGACGAGGTACTGGCAGAATTGAAGCTGTGAGGCAGGTCGTGAGTCATGCTTGGGTAGCTCAGATGGTAGAGCACTTGCCAGCGAACGGCAAAGGTCCTGAGTTCGAGTCTCGGTCTGGCACACAGTTTTAATCTGCCAGGAAATTTCATATCAGCGCACTCTCCACTGTGGAGTGAAAATCTCATTCTGGAAACTTGCTTTAAATGTTTAAAAATGTAAAATGTTCACCTGAAGATAAAAAAAATGCAGTATCTGATGACTAAAATTTTAATGAATCACAGCTGAGCAACTCACATAACTATCTGGGATGGCGGGCGCTGTGTAAGAGTACAAGAGCATGTGAACAACCTAACTTTCGACACCTTGCGGATTTATTGGTTATTATTCCTTGAATGCTGTTAAACGTAATATGGATGCTAAAATCTGACAAATATGGCAAGTAATCTCCGCGCTACCACTCCTCCAAACTCCGTGAGACATGCAAGAAGGTCGTGAGCACATCTTCTGTTGAGCACGTTTTAAGGAGCCTTCTGGGCATGCGCGACTCTCGTGTCGTAATTGCCTTACGGGCCAAATACATACGGATTTGATAAACAATGTAACCTAGCCACTCAACCAGAAGTTTACGTCAGTGTCACCAGATGGTAGCACACTGCGGCAGACTTTTATCCCTGTTCGCTCCGCATAAATCCCACTGGATGATAGCGCACTCCTCAGTTATGTTAATTCACTTACTATGTAGGCGTCAGTATATAAATATTGGCGAACGTGTTCGTTCAGATAGTTCAGGTGTTCCGATGTAGAGAGGCATAATGTGACACGGTCGGACTGAACACCAAATCTTTTAACACGAACATTTTTATTGTCACACTGTACTCCTTCCCCATGCGCGACTTTTTAGGCGTGCATACGGGCTTTGTTTCATTTCTGCGGATGACAGTGCGTGACCGCATTGAACTGCGCAGGCGCAGGAGCAATTGAAACAAGGGGACATTCTGCGTTTGGTATCTTTCCTCCGACTTAATCCCATCGACCGCTTGTGGAATGCGTTACGGACGCGTTTTGCTGCATGTCCACATGCTTCAACGCCATTTTATCAGTTGTGAACGGCGCTGGTGGAATAATGGAATGCTCTATCACCGGAATTCCTTACCAACCTTGGGGCCAGCACGGGAGCACGTTGCAGAACATCCACTGCCATTCGTGGTTATCAAACACCTTATTAAGAAGCACAGCCCGCATTTTGTAATATCCTATGGACGATCATAAATCGGGGTGACTTCGACGTAGTACTTCTTGCAAATAAAGGTGTCATTTTTGTTTGGCTCACAGTGTATTTCTTGAGAAATTCCTGATAAATTAAAAATGTAGGCCAGACTGCGACTCTAGTCCGGCCCTTTGACACTCTTTCCTACCTACATTACGGCATCTACTGTGTAACATACGTGTCATATTACCTCTATATCACGTAGTATGTGTATTTTGCAAAGAACTAATATTAGAAGCTTCCAGTTTTAACACTGTTATTCTATAAAGCGATGTTATAATGCAATAAGAGTATTACTTGAATCATATTTTATTTTTCATTGTCAATTGTATTGCGTGTTTTTGCAGGCAGCTGTCAGCAGATTCTATCACAAACGAAAGAATTTTAAATTGTCGAAATAATTTTCGAAAGTTAGGTGTCATATTTTATCGTAAAGTAAGAAAACTAAACACAACTCGTTACTAGTAGAGATAAATGCTTGCAGATATATTATCAAATTTTGCACATAATAATCCCTTCTACATCTTAGATGACGAATAACGTTTAGACTCCGATGTGAAAAATAACTGACTATCAGCATTCTCATATCTGTTTACCGTTAACCAGTTGATAGTATAAGTAATCCAGTTAAACTAAGAGATGAGTAATTGCGGAGTCTTTCCCCTCTCACATTTCCCATGCCCATGTTATATTTTCACACTACTCTGCCTTCTGCGCCTTTCCCTATAAGCACATTCCAGTCGCCCATGTTTATTTCATTTTCGTCTACATTAACACAATGCCGTCGCTCGTCTCTTACAGATTTGTTTGCTTAGCGCCGGCAGCGCTAATTCGGATTACTTGGCTTGTCGCCCGCTTCTTGTCACCTTTCCGTTGATGACAAGCTTCAAACACATTGACTACGCGATTTAATTTTTCCGGAAATCCTCTATTTTGCCGTATCGCTCCACAAACTCGAATTTTCTTTTCATGTAACGTCTCTGCAAGTTCTACACTGTAATAATAATTATCCATGTAGACGTGACGCCACTTTCCGTAAGAAGGTGTCAGTAGTTCCATTATTGTTTCTGCTAAAATTTGTCCAGAACTGGAATATATATCTTGAATGAGGAAATGTATCCCGTACTCGAATGACACAGCATCGGAATGAGTATGCCATATTTCGTAATTTTCTACTGATTTTAAACTTTAAAATTTAACTGATCGCGCCATGGTATCATTCTTTCATCATTTGAGATGTTTTGACGTTTCTTTAATCTTTTTGGAAAAATAATCAGTTACGAATCGCACTTTGAAAACCCGATCGGCAATATCTGGTTTATTGTTGTTGTCGGAAAAATGTAAAAATGATCACATTTGTCTGAATTTGTTGCGGGACATCGTTTTGCGAAATATCGGTGTGTCTATCAGAGTATTCGTTGACCACTAATCGATTGTCCTTGATTTTCTTTTTCAGTTCCCATAAGGATAGGAAGCCCAAATCATTTTCTAAGTTCGGGTCCCGTAACGTCGACAAATTTGGCATTTTTTAAATCTAGTTTCTTTCTCTTGCGATTTTGACTGCAATATTTGTAGCTTTCTTTGCTAATAGATCCAGATATATCGTTCTCAATATATAATTTTACGATATCCACGACGCTCTGTGTATCTTTGGGAAATATGTGTGGACCCGGTGATCCTTCAAATTTATTACTGATCTTCTTCGTCTGATTCATCCGAATCAGTTGGTAACCGTAGCGTTCGCCGAATTCTTCTTGGACGTATTTCTCTATCTTGCGACGATTCCCTTTCATTTTTTTGATATCAAATGTGTTCCTCCGAATTGGCCAAGTCGTCCGGAACGTCAGACAAGACGTCCGCGTATTCGTCGTAGATAATCGTATCGTCTCTTTCGTCTGCCATGATGAAAGTTCACAAGTACTTATAAATACAAAAAACTTTTTGATGTGTGTAACTTATTGTTACCTAAACAAAACACCAACAGAATGAAAAAGATACTTAATTGCTGTCACCAGCAACTGCGCGATTATATGCTCACGACACCCCTGTGGTGTCGCCGGACGGCAAGGTGTTAACCTATTGAATTACCAGTTCAGTATCATCATATAAATTCCATGTCTCTTCACCTCCTGCTTGTGACATCGGTTTAATACGTGAGCTAATTTTGTTGCCGTTCGTTTGCTGCTGATTATGATGAAAACAGCCCTATCATTGAACTGTTTACCGTAACTCAATCTTCGTCATGCCATTCTATTCATAATGAAACCTACCCCCGTTAAACTACACTGAAGCTACCAAGAAACTGATACAGCGCTTAGGGCCCCCGCGAACACACGGAAGTGCAGCAACACGATGTGGCATGGTTTCGACCAATGTCTGAAGCAGTGTTGGAGGGAACTGACACCCTGAATCCTCCAGGATTGTCCATAAGTCCGTAAGAGTACGAGGGGGAGGATATCTCGTCTGACCAGCACGTCACAAGGCATACCAGACATGCGCAAGCAAGTTCATGACTGGGGAGTTTGGTGGCCAACGGAAATGTTTAAACTCGGATGAGTGTTCCTGGAGCACTCTGTAGCAATTCTGGGTGTGTGGGGTGTCGCATTGTCCTGCTTGAACTGTCCAAGTCCGTCGGAATGCACAATGGACATGAATGGGTGCACTTGATCAGAATAGTTTCTTTGGCGCTTCAGTGTACGTTCTGCTAATTTTGACATTACGCCATGTGTGTCTGACAAGACATCCTTACCTTTCTTCCATTCCAATCCACTCAACCCCAGTATATCTAGACTGTGACTCTGCATTTTCCTTGTCCTAGTTCTTAACTTCCCTATGACGTAAAAAATTTTGACAATCCATTCTCCAGCTCGTAAAATATTAATCTTTGATTCATTATTCAACCTTCTTCTAGTGGTTACTTTTCCCTCCCAGAAATCCCAAAGCTGGGGAGGGGGGGGGGGGGGGCGGGGATTAAATTATAATATTTTGCCGATGAAGAGATCATCAGGACACCTTTGCAGCTATAGACCACATATCTTGTGTATATTCCTTTTGTGTTCTGTCCATTGCTATCTGCATCTTCGTGTCGTTCATAAATGCTGGTTCATCCGCGTTTTCACAGGAGTTTCTCACCCCAAGGGCAAGAGAATGCCTTGAGCCACCGTCCAGTCCTTCGTCCTCTTTGCCAAGAGGTTGGGAGAACAAGTGTGAACCTTTACACAATATATCTTCTGCCTAAATGCTGATGGCATTTATTTAAAATATAAGCAACGAGTGTGATCGATCTCGTCATCTGGGGCATTTTGATAACGAGCCAGTGGAAATACAAGATTATAAATCATTTGGATATGCTGATTCATTATTCCGTTCTAGTTCTCCACCGTCACATGAAAATAGTTAATAGCATATTGCTGCAGTGATTTCGACAAAGTCAAAGCTTTGAAGTAGTCAACGTAATTCCAGTTAACTGCTCTTAATTACTGATATGTGTTACATTGTGTAAGTGCTCCTTAATTATCTTTTTGACCAGCTTACAAATGTATTTAGCAACCATTTGAACCGAATGAGCTGCTCATTAGTACTGAACATTTGATTTCCGATCAAAGCGATTACTCTAGCTCTGTTTGACTATTGTATGAAAATGGTCGTAGGAATGTGGTTGCATATGGGTTACTACCTCAGCTTATGCGAGTTCTGTTTCTGTGAGTGTTCAAAGCTGCGCTTGGGAAAACTTTGCCCATTCTGAAAATTCATTCGATAGTGTCAATTATTAAGACAGTATGGGTGATACTTTATTTAGTTATTTGTAGTGAAAATTCCTTCAAATTAGCTTCGCTGACGATTTTGTATTTAAATAATGCTTAACACCGTTACCAATAGCCATTTCTGATAAGAATATGAACTGATTACTTCAACTGAGATCTTTGCTGCCTTCTGGAAAGTGCATAATGACGCTGAACAAAATACGTCGCGTACCAAGGACAAAGTGAAACTTATATCGACACTATATGTTTCTATTCCGTAGCAGCAAACGTATTCTGCTCATCGATCATGATGTTACTCATAATCAATATTCCTTACAAACAGAAATAAAATTCATGGGTTTTTGCTTATTCTATCACCTTTATCATAACTTAATACTAGATGCAGAAAGTATCGCGGCAGGATCACTAGTCAACTTAGCATCAGCATGGGTAGTTATTCACTGTGAGTGGAAGTATTCGTCATGACCTCAAACGTTATACCCGTTGTATCAATTTACGATTTTCATAGAGACATTAGGCTAAACGAATTATTATACATGGTGATTCAATGCATGCATACCAGACTGAACACTGAAAGGAAGTGACAAATGTATCGGACTTTAATTTAATTACAAAAACTCGTCCTTTTGCAAAGTAGGATCGACAGAAGTGGCGACGAGATGACCACCCTAGACTATAATATGTTAGTAGTGGAGCTCTTAAGGTAATTGTGTCATCCTAATTTTGGTTTCTCGTGCTTTAGCTAAATTAGTTAGTTGAATGTCTTCGTGGTTCCTCTGCAACGGCCAAGGTCAACGTCCTTAGGGATCCTTATCCGATGTTAGATTGTGCTCCACCCATAGTGACAAAATGTTGCTACTTCCATTTTGCTCTTATGACTATTGGGAACATAAACAGCAAAAGTGGAAACATAACACTGTGAAACGATTTATGAATATACTCACTATGGATATAGGTATTCTGGTCCATCTCATTTACATCCATGACACCACTTGCGCATATCAGTTGCACACCAACTACATCACAGGCAAAAATGGCGAAACCCATGACATGCCGGCGGCAGGAATAAGAAACAGCCAATCAGAGCCCAGTACTTTGCAGAACATTAAAAGGAGACAGGCCAATCAGTACGTAGCATCCATCTGGGTCGAGTTCAAAGGTATCTGCATGATATGAGTTTTTCGACAAATTCGAAAATACCTGTACAACCTGTGTTATTTATCCAAAGTAGATAAAGACACTGACAATACCGGTATAGCTTATAATATTAACATACCAAGGAAGTCTGAATATGGGTCAAAACGCACGTGACTCTACTGTTTATCAAATTTACAGGTAAAGATGCACATAACGAACTTAGTGCGATCTTTGGGCCTCACCGGGTGTAAAGCACAAAGAATGTTAGAATTAAATATTTCAACATCTAAAATTTGTTATTGTTCTACGATTGTACAAACCGCAATTAAGCTGAAACAATTTGACTATCAGTATTGCTATTTTATTGCCTCTTCTAAAATGTGTAAAGTGTGTAACTTACAGTATTTACAAATCTTAAAAGTTTGCAAAGTTATGTAATTTTACACAGAAACACACAAACACAATGATTCAACATGTAGTATTTCTAATGCTATACTGTTAATCAAAAATATATCACTTCCATCAAACCCGCGTTTATATCAAGTGCATCAATATTATTACCACATCCGAAATGTCTGCCGTAAAACTTGAAGAGTGTAGCTAACAGTACCTCAAAATCTAATGTTCGTGGGAAGAACACTTCAGCAGTGTACACAATGTTAGTTCCATATCTACAGTGGGTGTGCAATAAATGTAAAATTATTGGCAAAACTGGTGTAACTTACCGTATTTCCACATTTAGGAAGGTCTGCCATAAAGAAGTAAGATTCACTATCAAAACAAAACATTTATGTGAACTTTCAAAATGCTATTTCCATGTTCTATAACTGGACAAATCAATTGTTATCGAAAATAGCACGTTCAGCAGGCAATGTAGTAATAGTTGATTACACATTTAGACCTAAAAGAGGCTTTGTACCTGATTGTACGGAAACGAACCCACCAAGGGTCATTTTAGGAAGGCAAATATATAGTTGATCAAGAAAAATGTAACTGACTTTACTTGTGATTTGGAACATGCCTGTGATAGCGTATTTGTCACAATGTCGCATTTTACGATACTTTAACACAGTAAACAGTACTAAAATGGTGTGCGTTTTCGGGATTTTTCATGTGTGAGTCATTTAAACTGCATATTTTGGTGGGACACAAATACATCATCGAAAAGAAACTAACACGATGTGTAAACAAATCATGGTCAAGGACAATGTCTGTGTCCTACAAAGTTCGACAGAGAGAACATACGATCTCTCATCAATTCAATCTTCACACGAAAATAAAACTGTGAAGATATCACGAAAAAATACATTTGGGTAGCTTACTGTAATACACAGGAATAACTACAAATATATTATTGTGAAAAAAATTGATTTTGCGGCAAACTAAAACGGCTTGTATTATTTGCAAAAGTACTTAAACATTTTGAAAACCAAATGAATGTGGCACTACTGTCAAATTCAATTTTCTAATCATTCAAAAAAATTATACTTCGGCGATACAGGTATATCTTACGGTTTAAGCTGTTCTTAGCAACTGGTATAGTTCGATTACTGTACTAGAGACAGGGAAATGAAAAAAATGACCTTTTTGTTTAAAAATATATAAGGATTTGTTCTATAAGATACGAAACGTACATGGGATTCTGATCTAGTTTACAGATTAATGTGTAGTTCCTGGAGCCCTGACTTACGTTGTCATGTAGTGAGCAGTACATGGACCTTTGATTTATTAATTTATTTATTTATTTACACGTCAAGTTCCGTAGGACCAAATTGAGGAGCAAATCTCCAAGGTCATGGAACGTGTCAGTACATGAAATCGCAAAATAATTGTAATAACAGATAAAAATAAAATGTTTAGACACCCGAAAATAGTCAGTCCATAGGTTTAAATAAAAGCAATAAGGAATACAATAAGAATCAGCTTAATTTTTCAAGGAACTGCTCGGCAGAATAGAAGCAGGGATCCATTAGGAAACTCCTCAGTTTCGATTTGAAAGCGCGTGGATTCCTGCTAAGATTTTTTAATTCTAGTGGTAGCTTACAGAAAATGGATGCAGCAGTATAGTGCATACCTTTCTGAACAAGAGTTAATGAAGTCCGATCCAAATAAGGGTTATTTCTGCAGAGTATTAACTGAGTGCAAGCTGCTTATTCTTGGGAATAAGCTAAAATTATTAACAAGGAATGACAGTAAGGAATATATATATTGAGAGGCAAATTTTAGTATACCCAGACTCGTGAACAGGGGTCTACAAGAGGTTTCTTGAACTTACACCACTTATCGCCCGAACAGCCCGTTTCTGAGCCGGAAATATTCTTTCACAATGAGAAGAGTCACCCCCAAAATACAATATCATATGACATAAGCAAATGAAAAAAGCAAGGTAACTAATTTTCGTGTCGAAATATTATGTAATCAGATAACATTCGAAAAGTAGAGTTGGCAACATCAAGTCTTTGAACAAGATCATGAATGTGGGTTTTCCACGACAGTTTACTATCTACCTGCACACTTAGAAATTTGAACTGTTCAGTTTCACTAAAAATATACCCATTGTGTGAAATTAATGGGCCAGGTTTTGCTGAATTATGTGTCAGAAACTGTAAAAACTAAGTCTTTCTGTGATTCACCGGAGCGCAAGCTCGGGTGAGGGAAGGGTGGGGAAGGAAATCGGCCGTGCCCTTTCAAAGGAACGATCCCGGCATTTGCCTGAAGCGCTTTAGGGAAATCACGGAAAACCTAAATCAGGATGGCCGGAGACGGCATTGAACCGTCGTCCTCCCGAATGCGAGTCCAGTGTGCTAACCACTGCGTCACCTCGCTCGGTATTTTTTTTTTTTTTTTTTACAAACTATGAACTTATGTCAAGAGCTGCACTATTTGAAACTGTGCCAGACTTGCACACAACATCCTTTACTACCACGCTAGTGTCATCAGCAGACAGAAATATTTTTGCCGTACCCTTAATACTAGAGGGCATATCATTTATATAAATAAGGAACAAGGGTGGCCCCAACACAGATCCCTGGAGCATCCCCCACTTGACTGTGACCCACTCAGGCCCCACATCACAGCCATTCTCATCACTGTGAATAATAACCTTCTGCTGTATGTTGCTAAAGTAAGAGGTGAGCCAATTGTGAGCTACTCTCTGTATTCCATAATGGTCCAACTTATAGAGCAATATTTTGTGATCAACGCAATCAAACGCCTTAGTTAAATAAAAATATTCCTAACGTTTGAAACGCTTTGTTTAACCCATCCAGTACCTCACAGAGAAAAGAGCATGTAGCATATAGCATTTTCAGTTGTTATACGACTTCTAAAGCCGGAATGTACATTTGATAGCAAATCGTATGATATAAAATGATCAATTATCATTGCATACACAGCATTTTCTATAACTTTAGGAAACACTGATCACATAGAAATAGGTCTAAAATTGTTTACATTAGTCGTTTCTCCCTTTTTACAAAGGGGCTTTACTACTGAGTACTTTAATCCTTCAGGATACTGACCATTCCTCTCGTTAAATTACAAAAATTGCTAAATACAGGGCCAACATGTGCAGCACAGTGCTTTAATATCTCGCTAGGCACTCCAATATATCATGAGAGTCTTTAGTCTTCAGTGATTTAATTATTCGCCCAATTCCTTCCCCCCCCCCCCCCCCCCCTTGTCTGTTTCACAGAGGAGTATTTCAGACATCAGTATCAGAAAGGCATATACCAAGAAAGTTACATAATTCCCTGTAGGAATTCAATTTTTATTTTCTTCACTATAAATGCTCAGAAAATGATTGTTAAATACTGTACATATATCTGATTTATGAGCAACATAAACATTTTTATTGCGAACTGACTTTATATCATCGACCCTGTGCTGCTGATCACACACTTCCTTCACAACTTACCATGTAGTTTTAATTTTATCCTATGAATTAGCTGTTCTACTTGCTTACAAATTACTTCCTAATAACAATTTCAAGCATCTTGCAGTACTGTTTGTAATGAGCTACTGTAATTTCATTATGACTACTTCTAACATTTTAGTATAATTCCCACTTTGCTGTACATGATATCGTTATCTCAGTAGTCAGCTCCCAGGCTGCGTTTTACTGCTAGTAACCCATTTAGAATGTTCTAATAAAAAGCAACTCTCAAAGGGCATGAGAAATGTGTTAAGGAAAGCATTATATTTGTCATCTATGTTATCACTACTATGAACGTCCTGTAACTCTTGTTTCTAGACGAGATTTAAAAAAACTCTCTATTGCTGTTGGATTAAGTTTCCTACATAGTTCGTAATTATATGTGACATTTGTTTGAGCACAAAAGCCTTTTAGTGTTAAAATTTGTGCATCATGGTCTGAAACGCTATTCACCCTTTTGCTATCAGAATGCCCATCCAATAATGAAAAATGAATAAAACTGTTGTCTATGGCTTCGCTACTATTCCCCTGCACCCTAGTTGGAAGAAACACTATCTGCTTCATATCACGTGATTTTAGGAGATCTACCACCATCCTTTTTCTTGCACCATCATATACAAAATTTGTATTGAAGTAGCCACTTACAGCTAATTTCAGGTACATCCTATAAAGAAAATGAAGAACCCTCTCTAGCTTCAGCAGAAATACTCTGAAGTCATAGGTAGGGGACCTATAAACAGCAACAATTAGAATTTTTGTTTCACCAAATTAAACTGCCCCTGCACAAGATTCAATATGTGTTCAGTACAGTACTGTGATGCATCTATGGACTCAAATGGAATACTGTTTTTTACGTACATGGTCACTAACCTAACCCGCAAGGAACTCCTTTAAAAGCAGTCAGTTAATCTGCGTCCTGGTAAAGGAAGCCTCTAGATTGCCAAATTATTTAAGTGGTGCTCTGACATACCAACAATTTCAGAGTCAACATCTACAAGCAGTTCACTAACTTTATCTCTAATACCTCTTATCTTTTGATGAAATTTGCGTATTCCTTCTCTACTTGGAAACATGACGTCCTCTGAAGGTGAGCCCATAGTTAGTGGGACTTCCTTTAAACAGGTATACCTGCGAGATGACTTCAATCTAAAAAAGTTGGAGCTGTAACCCTAACTACTACAGTAATTTTTCCATGAGTGATCCCACGGCCACCCACTACACTGTCACCTATAAGCTTTGCCAGCCCCCCCTTCCCATACCTATTGAGGTGCAGGCCATGCCTAGTGAAACCTGATCTACTGATGAACTCAACTGGCACCACAGCAATGTGACTCAAGCCCTCTGCCATCAGTGCCCATTCCAGCCCCATGTTAATGCACTTAACAGCAGCATTAAGATGAGGCCGATCATAACGCTGAAACAGCTGCATGAAATACACATTCTTGCCATCAGTTTGAATAGCTATCTTTGCCAGGTCATCACCTACATCATATTCCCAGTCCCTGTGGTGTTCCCTGCTCCACCCACTATCACTACCTCATCTTCCTTCGTAAAATTCCTACATAACGCCCTATGCTGTCAGTCACCTGAGCCAACTCTGCGCTAGGCTTCGCAATGCTGGTGACCTGGTACTCACTCCCCAACACTTCCTGCAACTGCTGGCCCACACCTCTACCATGCGAACTACCTAGCAGGAGAATCTCCTTCTTTCTGTTAGACTATGCAGCTGACCTAGGCCACCTAACTGCTTGGGACTGCTGCATGTTCCCTACACCTACAAGAGGCTCCTCTCCACTCAACTCTGACATCAAATCAATTGCATATACACAAAGTATAACTGTCTGAATACCTCCTCCTCCTAGCTGTCTTCTTGCCAGCTGCCAGTTCCCATTCCTCAGCACCCTTTACCTTCCTCAACGTATCTAGTTCCTCCTTTGCCTGTGGTACCTGCACCTGAAGGGCGCAGATCTTACGTTCTTGCTCCTCTATCAACTTATTTCTACTTCAATTTTGCATTCCCACAAGAGGATCTCGCTAGAATGCCCACTGCTCACAAATCTACGACAGAACCCACACTTTTCACTCATGGTAAAATTTTACTGTTACGAAAAAAAACTATACGTCTACCCTACCTAAACTATTTATAGAACTAAAAATAGCGGTCTCGAAATTCTCTGTCTACTAAGAAAGCAACTATTTGTATTAATACTAATAAACCGCCACCTAAAACCAAAAGTTCAAGCAGCGTCTGGAGCAATCAAAGAAGTTAAAAAACTGAATTAAAATTTCATTAATTATTTCACTAGAAACATTAAGAAACTTCAGCTGAAAGCAAAGGATGAAATTTACCAAACGACTTCAACGCACAGAAAACTAAAAAAAAAACTGCGAATAAAGTTTCCAAAAGTTTATTCAATCGTTATTTCACCACAAACAGAAACGAAGCACTGCTGAAAGCTATTAAATTTAATAACTGTGTAACACTGCACAAATACTTTTGTCAGAACTTCGCTTTATAACCGCTACAGCTGCAACTGCAAATTAGCATGCTGAACAGTAGTAATACATGTTCCTGTAGGAAAGAAGGGAGCTTTGTCGTGCTTTTAGCTACCATTCTTGAGTTGCTTTTCACTGGGACCCGGATACTAAAATGATTCAATACTAGGGTATTAACTTCGTGTACGCGTACAAAACGTTAATCACATTCTGCTGATAAAGCTAACTTACGGTATCACAAATTGGAGACTACATTACACTTCACCCAAATACATCGCCATTTTACGGAAAAAGTGCATTAGATTGCCCCACATAGCACCACGTTACATGTTTACTATATCAAATATTTGAACGTTTTACTTTTAGAGCTTCACTCTTTTTGTCATTGCTCGTTGTTTTATACGATTATAGAGCGATAAAACTCATCGAGATTACATTTTTGTTAATGTCTTACATTACACAATGATTTTGGTATGTAGTCTAACTTGTTTTTAATATAATTCATGTCAACAATGACGCCACTCCACGTAGATGCACCGACAGTCGTACTTGGTGCACCGCTAGGCAGAGTAGTTGAACCTTTCCTGTCTGGTGTTAGCTCCTGCGCGTTGATGAGACGTAATTTCTTAGTGAGTGCTTGTGAAGGGTTTGAAACGAACCGCAACTCACACGGATATCAGTTTCCATTGTACTGCATGACATCATAAGTACTTAGAGAGTCGCTTGGTCCATAAGGACATAATTCTTCACGTAGCGTGCGCTATCATCTTAGTTTGTGGTCCATAATGACACGCTTTCACACCACACAGTATTACTTCGGCTTTGTTGTCGAATATCCACATAGTTTGTATTCAGCACTATCCCATATTTAGTCGTGTTTACAAAACAGTAACTCATGAAGTTGAATTCACTTTAACACAGTTCATAACTGAATTATTTGCAGTCCATGCTTTTGTGAATTCGCTCACGGATCCAGCTATTGCCAAAATATAACCAGATAATTTGTTCAGTAAATAAATTTATAGATACCCATCCTTGCAGGAATCTTGGCTATAGGCTATTACACAGAAATTTTTGCAGTCATCTACCGGCTTTCTTTTTGTGATTCTGGGCTGACTTCATCTACTACTCTTTTGTGAAGGCAATGTAACTACACAGGATACTATAACGTTGTCTGTTACTGCGCAAAGGTCAAACTTTCTGTAGAGTGTCAGACTAAACCAAAGGTAGAATTGGAAAAAAAATCAAGAAATGAAATAAAGCAAACGCTCAAATATGAGCAAAATACATGCTCATCCACGTAACTCGCGAGATTCTCGAAGTACAGAACTCATCTAAAGGCTACTTACTCTCTTATTGTAACATCTACATACCTCTGATATGAGTAACATGAAAGTAGTTAAAGTACATCATTTTTGTGCTAAGCCTTAGGTTACTTGTCTTAGCAGAGCTGTAAAAATACTTACATAATTTCTCAGTACTGCAAGTTTTACCATAGACAATTCGCACCGGGAAACGTCTGGTATGAACACACGTGCGTGTCTGTTATCTCCTCTCTTCATAGGTATACTTAGATACCATGGGATACGATCCCCTTTTAATCACTTCTAGAAATCTAATATAGTGAAATTTAATTTGCTTTTAATTCAGTGCTTCCTCTATTTCCGAAAGAAAATTTCTTTTCATTTATTACCATGGTCACTTACATCCTCTTTCTGAATCCTTCATTACTAGCGCTTCCATAACAAGTAGCATAGTTTCACATGAAACAAAGATAATAAAAACTTCAAAAATGAAACGAGGCGCAAGATACATAAAATATTCACCAAAATTATACAATAGTCCCGTGTTGGGGCAGCCAGTGTGGACTTATCCCGTAAGATATCAGAAAGAGGAAGAAATGCTAGACTGCACTTCGTCTCAGAATACTAAATTTCCGGAGGTGGCATAAATCACAAAGATCACAGCAGGAGTACAAATGATAATCCTCGTTGGCAGTTAGTATAGTATTCAAACAAAACTTCACACTGGATCAGACTCTGCGGAATGCTTACTGTCTTATTTTCTGCTATCATGAGACGTGCAGATATCGCTGTAGGAAAGCGACAAGTTGAGTGATGGAGGACCCCGTTAATTGGCAGTACAATGCGGTAATATACGTCGCAGTGTACAGCAAGAATAATCAGACTTCACACATGAAATAATTTAAACCACAGTTTCTAATAGATAGACCACAAATACGCGGGTGGTAGCACGCTGTGTCGCATAATTGACGAATTACCAAACTTTCGCTTCCCGGTGGCATTAAGTTGGTGCAACAAGAAATAAATGTATAGAAACCTGTTTTTATTTTGTTATTTTTTCAATCGGGACACGCCACAAATTACTCTCCTTTGCCAAACTTTTCATCTGAGAGTAGTAACTGGAGCCTAGGTTGTCAATTATTTGCTGTATGTTGTGCAATATCTGTCTTCTTCTACAGACTTTACCCTCTGCAATTCCCTCTAATATCGTGGAAGTTACTCCCTCACGTCTCAGCAGATGTTCTATCACTCTGCGTCTTCTTCTTGTCAATGCTTTCATTTATTCCGTTCCACGCCGATTCTGCAGAGAAGCTCCTCATTCCTTACCTTTTCAGATCACCTTATTTTCATCATTCTCTTGTAGCACCACATCTCAAATGCTTCGATTCTCTTCTGTTCCGGGTTACCCACAGTCCATTAATCACTAGTACTCAACTCTGTGTTCCAAACGTACATCCTTAGAAGTTTCATCCCCAAAAGTCTATGTTTGATACTAGCAGATTTCTCTCTGCATCATCATGTCGTTCACAATTGCTGATTCTTGCGTCTTTTAGGGGCAGCTTCCCACCCCAAGTGCAAGGGAGTGCCCTGAACCTCTGCTCGCTCCATCATCCTCTTTGACAAGGCCGTTAACAGAAAGAGTGTTACTTCTTAAGCCGATACTCTTCAGTTGCCATAATTGATTTTTTTTCTCAAAAGCTAAGCAGCGGCGGTTTTGTAACCCGGGATCCCATACGTTTTTGATTACTAATCAAAGACGCTACCCCCTTTTTTTTTCACCTAACTATCTACTTGTCTGACTTAGCTTGATCTCAAAAGAAAGTGGGGCAAAAGCCAAAACTACCCCTACTTGGCACCGATGCCACAAAGATATTAACTGTTGTTTTTCAGGCGCTGCCCCTAATTATTCCCAAATATTCTCTCAAGGCGATAGGATTCACGGTTTTACAACTCTTTTTCTACATAATTATGATTACCAAAAGTGTTGAAATGAAAATTTTATAAAACGTGATGACAAGAAGTATATTTCTCACAAGAAAACAAAAATAGCATTTGTAGGTTGCTTGTGCAACTTCAGTTAGAACAATCTTTCTTCTAGAAACAGTGCAAATATGTTTCTCGTTCAGTGCCATCGGCGTTCTCTATTAGTAAAGGTGCAGTGTAAAAATACCTACAACATTACTTCGCTAATGCCTCAGTGAATAAGTGACTCTCTTTTCTTTCTCACTACTCACAATTCAAGGCTCCCCTTAATCAATGTGATATGGGGTAGCGGTCTCGCTTCCCGCGCCCGGGTTCCCGGGTTCGATTCCCGGCGGGGTCAGGGATTTTCTCTGCCTCGTGATGATTGGGTGTTGTGTGATGTCCTTAGGTTAGTTAGGTTTAAGTAGTTCTAAGTTCTAGGGGACTGACCATAGATGTTAAGTCTCGTAGTGCTCAGAGCTATTTAATCAATGTGATAGAGTACAGATTGTCAGACTGAGCGTGGCACTCACCAACTGGGCGGGGGTGGAGGAGGGGAGGGGGGACTGGAAATTAACCAAGATCTGTGTGAATAATTTGGAAAGAGCGTACAGTCACCTCGACATAGAAGTGTCTGGATTATAGTCACGTCAGGTGTGGCGCTGAGGTAAAAAGTTAAGATCTTTTGTCTCAGTCTCCAGACGATGACATCGAAGTAAAGCTATGCTCTTCGCTGTCCTGGAGGCGATAGTCAGGGCAAAGGAGGCACCCCTTTACTATGGTTGCATTCCTTTGGTTGAAACCTGGTACCAGGTCACGTTCATGGCGGTGGGCAGAAAGTGGTGGTGCATCATTTTCCACCCTCATGGCAAATTGAAAGTTGAGTAGTATAAAAGTCTCCTGCCTTCAGTGGGCGTGTTGCGAGGAGATTCGAGATCTCAAGGCTATATTCGAAAATGACCTTCGATACATGGGACAGCTGGGTTATGACGTGCGCCACCGACACCGGTGGGACATGTGAGACTGGCAACAGAACCTCCAATAGACGATCCGTGAGGCAGGCATCCTGACCTGTTTATCGTTTCCACATATTGCTTATAAAGGGGTCAGCTGACCGCGTCCGGACGTTAACTGCTCCCAGCCAGCCGGCACGCAGGGGGACGATGAGAGTGTCGTAACATTCTCTAAATACATGTCTTGTGAATAGGTAATAACCGAAGACCACCCAAATTCTGTAACCTGTCACCACTGGTAAGGGGAAAGAATGGTGTCACGTGACTGAGTTATGATGCCAAAGTACTCCACATGCTGTAGCTTGTTCAAATCCCTCATCTGGTTCAAATGGCTCTGAGCACTATGGGACTTAACTGCTGTGGTCATTAGTCCCCTAGAACTTAGAACTACTTAAACCTTAACTAACCTAAGGACATCACACACATCCATGCCCGAGGCAGGATTCGAACCTGCGACCGTAGCGGTCGTGCGGTTCCAGACTGTAGCGCCTAGAACCGCTCGGCCACTCCGGCAGGTCCCTCTTCATGTGGCTATTAAAACCTTCGGAGACCCTGTCCGATATCCAATGCCCCCACTTGTTGACACTGAGAGCACTGCCGGTGGTCTGTCCGTACTGCTCGAACCAGTTCAGTACACTCAAGATTTAATCGGTGGAACGAGTCAGCAGTAGCTGGTCGTCGGCGTAAGTCTGATATCAGAAGGTGATGTCCCACAGTGTGATGCCAGATAGAGCGTGATTGCATAAAGGCAGGCAGAAAGGGGGCATCCTTGTCATATAGGTCTCTCGATGGGTATTGGGCTCACCGTTCTTCTATTCACTGGAAATGAAAGGTCCCTGCTGCCAAAAGCCGCCGCAGCGTGTCGACGAGGCCTCTGGCGATATCCCATCATCTGGAGGAGGAATTATGGTGCATTCTGCCGAAGGCGCGATCGACATCGATGGAAACGATCGCCGCTACCAGGCGACACGCCGGCGCTATAACTACTTGCAGCTGCTGGTAGCCATTCCCACACTGAAATCGTTCAACCCCCCCCCCCCCCCCCAACTGCCCCCTCCCTGGCTCACTACCATCTAGACGTCTGTTCTCGGGCGAAGATCACTGGCATCATTATCGCCTTAATGCGGTCTTCCGAAAGCCTGGCGAAGGTCTTGTAACTGCCATTTACCATTGTTTGTGGCCGATAGTCACTGACCGATTGACCCTCCCCGCCCCCACTTGCTTGTGTACCAGTGTCAGAAGTCCTCCGACAAAAGTAGGAGGTAGAGTGCAGTCAGGGGAAAAGAGTTCGCGGGATATTGTAACTCAGCGTGGTCCTTGTTTGATATGTCGATGCATCTTATCAGATGTATCGTTGTTAATAACTTACATATAGACCATACTGCACTCACGTTCAGAAAAAAACAACACCTTGATCGACTAGACATAGGTCGATTATATTCACAGGACATATACACTACTGGCGATTAAAATTGCTACACCAAGAAGAAATGCAGATGATAAACGGGTATTCATTGGACAAATATATTATACTATAACTGACATCTGACTACATATTCACGCAATTTGGGTGCATAGATCCTGAGAAATCAGTACCCAGAACAACCACCTCTGGCCGTAATAACGGCCTTCATACGCCTGGGCATTGAGTCGAAAAGAGCTAGGATGGCGTGTACAGGTACGGCTGCCCATGCAGCTTCAACACGATACCACAGTTCATCTAGTAGTGACTGGCGTATTGTCACGAGCCAGTTGCTCGGCCACCATTTGCCAGACGTTTTCAATTGGTTAGAGATCTGGAGGATGTGCTGGCCAGGGCAGCAGTCGAACATTTTCTGTATCCAGAAAGGCCCGTACAGGACCTGCAACATGCGGTCGTGCATTATCCTAATTGTACCCGCAACAGTCTGCATGGTTGAGTGATATGAAACGTCAATCATTACGTGTGTTGTTCTTAGAGTGACTTAGTTTAAGTTACGTTAAGTAGTGTATAAGCGTAGCGACCTGTGACCTTATATGTTTGGTCCCATAGGAATTTAGCATAAATTTACAATTTTCCAGTATTGTGATGCTGTACTGGTATTGCAAATGATTGAAAGGAAGGGCAAACAATAGCCGTTACTTTCCACGAATACCTCCATCTCTACTACCTGGTTAAATGCTGGTGGCATCCTCTTGGGTAAAATATCGCAAAGGTCAAATTGTTCCCGATACTGTCGCCGTGGACTATTCAGAAAGATGTCATAAGGAAAAACTAAACTGGGCATCTACGGGTCGAAGCATGGAACGTTAGTCCTTTCTTTGGTCAAGTAGGTTAGAAAATTTAAAAATTTAAGTAAAGCATGAAGTAAGACAAACTGGGTAAGGGTGAAGTCTGGTGGTAGGATGGGATGGACTTCTGACCAGGTGTGTATAGTGCTATAAATAAAAAATCAAATAACTGTTCCGCAGCAGTACATATAATAATGAATAAAAACTAGGAATATGGGTTAGCTACTATGAACAGCCCAGTGAACACACTATCGTAGCCCTAATCAAACATGAAGCCAAGAGTTGCCACAGTAGTACCTGTATATGTATATATGTCTACTAGTTTCGGAGCTTCCCACGAGCTTGAATGATTGTATGATGACGTAAAACTAATTACTCATATAGTGAAGGTGGATGAAAATTTAATTTTCATGGGGGGCCTGAATTTGGTAGCAGGAAAATGAAAGATGGAAAAATAGTAGGTGAATGTGGACTGGGGGGGGGGGGGAGGGGGGGGGGAAGCGATGAAAGAGGATGACGCTTAGTATAATTTGGAATATAACGTAAATTAATCATCACTAACACTTAGTTAAAGACTCATGAACGACGGCTGCGTGGGTGCAAGAGACGCAGAGATACCGGAATCTGTCAGATTGCTTGTACACGGTATTATGGTTGGGATAAAGATAATGTGATCTTTGCTACCTTTATATGCTCCCATTTCAGTGTGTTAGTTGTTTTTTATCTGTGGCTAACAGACTTCCTGCAAACACATTACATGCACTGGTGTCCAATATTAAAGTAACAAACGGAAATTTTTCTGGGTTGCTTTTATTTTGCCACGAAACAGTGCAATCAAGTGATAGTAAAGCAGAAACAATTTAAAGAATACAGAATCTAATCAACTGCAACACGAATAATGGTAGGCCAAAATGTTGTTTGTATTTTCTCTAACATAACTAATTTCCACACAAATTCTGGCAACTTGTTTATGTGGTCAGTATGGAGTGTGACCACCTCTGGCGTCAATACAGGCCTGACAACGACGGGACAAGTTGTGAATGATATTCAACAATCTGATGTTGACGCAAAACGCCCATACTTCCAGCAGAGCTGCACGCAAGTCATGTAGGGTTGTTGGTGAATACTGACCGCGATGCAGTCCGTCTCCATAGTGCAGCCCAGACATGCTCTACGGGATTCAAATCCGGAGAGCGAGCAGGCCCCGTCGTAAATGCAATATCTTCCGTTTCCAAAAGAAACATCAAGCACCCGAGCTCTAGGAGGTCGAGCAATATCGCCCATAAATACGAAGCCCACAGCACCTCGCAACAACCGTGTGCGAAATTCCAAGATCTCCTCACGTTATCTGATAGCAGCTAAATCTTGATGATTAACCCAGAGTATTCGTGAAGAGTGTTCGAGTGGTCAACATAATCCCTGACCATAGCATTAGGACTCCTCCTGGTTATCCGACTCTTCCCACAACCTTTCGGTCCATAAATCGTGTTTCAAGTGCCCTCCATATACGATTCCGCCGGGAATCACTCTTCGGACCAAATCTTGGCTCATCTGTGAGATGAACATTGGTCCACTGTTCGACCGCCAAGATGGCATGTTGACGACTCCACTCTATACGTTCCCTTCTGTGACGTATCAGAGATATACATACAACAGGTCTCCGTCAACAAAGGCCAATTTTATGAAGCCTTCTGTCACCGTTTGGCTCGACACAACACGTCCAGGGAATGCTGCGGGGCCAGATGCCAGTTGCTGTGCAGTAGTAAGGTGGTGCCATCGGGCCCTTACAGTCGGATAACGGTCCACTCATTCTGATGTCACACGTGGTCGGCCCTGTCATTGTCTCTGGGATATAGTTCCGGTCTCTCTAAACTGTCACCTCATTCGAGAGGCAACAGAACGATTGGCATTAAGACATCGGGCCAGGTCAGTTTGCGACCGTCCTGCTTGCAATCTTCTTACGGCCCTCCACATCAGAGTGTCTCTAAGCGCCTTCTCTGTACCATACTGCACCGTCTGTGACAGTGTGCACAGCGATTGTGGATGTGGGACTATCCAGCAAACACTAACTCGCTTGATGGATGCCCTGACGTCATTACTGGCGTGGTTGTCCATTGATCGGTATGCCGTCTTCCGACATATGTTGAGAGTTTGTGTGAGTACAGCGTGAATTAGACTCAGGACTGGAATATAGCAGTTTGTTGTTTTAAATTTGGACTCCAGTGAAATTTAGCACCAGATGTTTTCTTTAAGTTCGGAACTATGACTATCAGTATAGACTTTCCATTCTGCAACCACATGTCCACACCTAAATACCTGACAAGCTGCCCAGAGGAAAGTAAACATTAATGGCTTACCTGTGCCATGCGCACTTGAAGGTGCTAGAAGACCTAGAAACATACTACTTGTAATATCAATAATTAACAGTGTTGAAATGAGGTAAATTCTTAAGTTATTTACCTTTATTCATCAGTTATGAATAAAGGTATCTGCACCTAAACGCACAACACACCGTATACATATAAGACATTGGTTGGAGAACCAATTTTAAACTCTAAGACGTTTCCAGGAACAGATATGGGCTCTGACTACAGTTAAATGGTAATGAACCATACATTCAAACTGGAAGTTAAGAAAATGAGACTTGGCTAAGTTGAGAGAACCGGCGGGTGTTAACAATTCCATTGTGGACTTAAAGGAACGAGTGACTGAAACAGGGAACGAAATTCAATAGAAGAAAAATGCCTAGCTTTGAGAGATTAAATAGTGAAGGCAGCTGAGGATGAAACAGGTAAAACGAAATGGCTTAATAAGTAACCTTGGAAGTCACAAGAAGTACTGAATTTAACTGATGGAAGGAGAAAATGTAAAAATGCAGCAAAGTAGCAAGCGAAAGGGAATACATATGTCTAGAAAATGAGGTCGACAGGACGAGGAAGATGGTTAAGCAGGAGTTGCTTGAGGAAAATGTTAGAATATGCGAAAATATACAACTGAGGAAAAGATAGATGCTGCCTTTAGGAAAATTAGACGTTTGGAGAGAAGAAAAACACCATTATGAATAACATAAGCTGGGACGGAAAACCAGTAGGAAGCAAAGGAGGGAAAGTTGGAAGGCGTTCTAGAGAGGCTGCACAAGAGGAACAAACTTGAAGGCAATTATATGAAATTGGAAGAGGACGTAAATGAGGATGAGACAGGAGATGTGATACAGCGAGAAGAATTTGACAGAGCACTGAAAGACCTACATCAAAACACGACCCCTGGAGTAGACGACATTCCCTCTGAATTAATAATGTGCTTAGGAGTGTCAGCCATAACAGACCTATTCAACCTGATATGCAGGATGTGTGCAACAGAAGAAATACGCCCAGACTTCAAAAAGAATATAATTATTCCAAATAAAAAGAAAGCAATTTCTGACAGGTGTGAACACTATCGAACTATCAGTTAATATGTTAGAGCTGCAAAATACTTACACGGATTGTTTGTAGAGGAATGGAAAAACAGGTAGACACTCAAAACAGGTAGACACCTACCTCGGGGTTGATCAGTTTTTTTGTTTCCCTCAATAATGACCATTCGACTCAATTAGAAAGGAAAGGCAAACCTACGTTTACAGTTTTCATAGATTTGGAGAAAGCTTTTGAAAAAGGTGACCATAATGCACGATTTTAAATTATGAAACAAAAAGAACAGTGAGCGAAAGTTTATTTACAACTTACACAGAAAACAAACGACGGTTATAAGAGTTGAGGATCATGAAATGGAAGCACTGGTAGAGAAGGCAGTGAGATTGGACTTTAACCTATCCCTAATGTTATTCAATCGGTATATTGAGCAAACAGTAAGGGAAATCAAAGAAAAATTTGGAGAAGGAATTAACGGTCATGGAGAAGACGTACAGAATACTAAGGTTTGCTGATGACACTGTAATTCGTTCTCAAAGAGCAAAGAACTTGGAAGAGCGGCTCAACGGATGGATAGTGTCTTGAAAAGAGGATATGAAATGCACATTAACAAAACAAAAAGAAGTGTAATGGGGTGCAACTGAACTAAATCAGGTGATGCTGAGGAACTTAGATCAGGAATCGAGACACTAACAGTAGTAGATGACTTCTGTCGTTCGAGCAGCAAAATAACTGACGATACCGAAAACAGAGTCTGTTTAAAATGCAGGCTGGAAATGGGAGAAAAGCGTATCTGAAGAAGAGACTGTGTTAACACAGAATACATGTTCAGGTTTTATGAATTCTTTTCTGAAAATATATGTCTGTGGAATAGCATTGTACGGAAGCGAAACGTTAACGATGAACACTTCAGGCAAGAAGAGAAAAGATCTTTTGAAATCTGATAAAACAGAAGAATGCTGAAGCTCAGATGGGTAGATAATATAACTTACGAGAATTTATGGAACAGGATCAGGAAGAATAGAAAAGTGTAGCCTAATTTAGCTAAAGAAAATGATCGGTTGATGAGACGCATACTGAGACATCAAAGGGTCACCAGTTTAGGGAACATGAGCCGGTCTGCTCGAAGCTTTAACCATTGCTTTTTCGCGTTGTAACTTTACGATTAATAAAAATCTCATTCTCATGAAGACATTCTTAGAGGTGTCGAAATCTAGGTCAATGAATCAAATAGTTATTTGCAACCGACTGGTTGTGTGATTCTTATGCCAAAACTCATATACAGTTGCTTTCAGACAGCCATGTCTAAAACTGTATAATTCAGTATAATTTTATAATTGTAATTATAAAACTGTATAATCAAGATAATAAAAAATTCAAATGGGTAATGACGCTGGAACTTTCGTAACGGGAATAAAATCCGGGAACGAATATGAGAGGCAGGAACTCCATGAAACTAGAGATTGCCGCACCTCATGTCCGGAGGTCGCTGAATAAACCGACGTTGAAAAGGACACGTAAATTTAAAAATTCTGTTGGTGTTGAAAATCCGTCAAATAAGAAAAAAATATTGTAAATTGAGTCTATAGGAAATAAAAATGAAATGATGAATAATTTTAAGCACGACAACCATAAGGAGCTTCCAAGAAATGTTGTAAAGCGTTTTGAGAGTTTCAGTAATGTAGACATGGGGTTGAGGAATTTTAATTCGTAAGAGGAAAGTGAATGATGGAATGAATGTATGTTGCGAGATTCTGTGGTCAAAAGAGACGCAGAGATGGATCAGAAACTCGTGTAGTTGGATTGTATGACAAATTCTGAGCCACTGTAACAACAATTATAGCTATGTGGGTGAAAGTAATGAAGATGATTTTGCATCGGAGAACTTAGATGTTGTCTGTAAAGGCAGAGAAGCCGTGGTCTCGTCAGCTGGAGACTAATTTTGTGGTATATCGACGGTGGTATGTTAAGGTATTAGCCATCAAGGTGCAGTAATAGCCTAGCCAGATAGCGACCAATTTTATTATGTATATACGGAAGAAGGTGATTAATTATTAAAGAGATCCAAAGGTAATGATTTAGACGCTGAATTTAAAGAAGTTGAGGCTACTGATTTAAGTGTCTCGGAAGAAGGAGTTTGTGTATTTATTCCTGTCCATGGAGGTGGATCAATGACTCTCGATAAAAGCATGTATTGTGAGTGGATGTGAGAAGATGAATGTGAAAGTAATGTGTTATGTAGTAGACCAGAACACAAAGTGTCGGAAAATCTGAGAGGAGAGAAAATGTTACGTAGGCAGAGGTAGTTCCAAATCTGGCGAAATTCGAATGCACTGTGAAATCTGATGCTGTGCGATACAGTCACGAGAATTCAAGTGGTGTATCGGAAGAGGTTGACGAAGTTATTGGTGGTGATTTCTATAACGTATCGACGGATTTGATGGATGGTTTAAGTAATGAATCCTATGAGCTATCGTCGGATGCTAATGGAGTAGATTCTGGGAAAGTCTGCTGTGATTCGATCGAAATGAGTGACGTTTTGTGAAAGGTCGGCGACGTTTAAAGTTGTGTAGTTAGTTGTGAGAAATTGCAGCTACTGACATCATTACTTCAGAAACAGGGACAATATAATGCTTACGACGATGATAAAACAAAGGAATGTGAGGGCTATCTAGAGCCTACAGATGATTTAGAGGTGAAATTTAAGAATATAGAAATGGATAAAGGACAAAGTACTTGTTTAATAGACGATGACAGTACTCAATGGTACGGCAAGGAAGAAGATCACTACTCTATAAATAGATGGAATTGATACGGGAAAATTTCGAAGCACTTTCTACCTCACTGGGGATACAGCAGAAATGTAAAATAGCATCAGATCTTGAAGGGAGGAAAGACGAAACTGGCGCAAGGAAAGTGTTTAAGGAATTGTTTGATAGTGATAAAGAAACTGGAGGTTTGTCTAATGTTGTAATGTATAAAATAGATATGGAGGAAAAAGCGACCGATATTGAAAATGATGTTTTGAGGGAGCAGTGTTCAGATAAATAAGAAATCATCAATGTGCAACCTATGTTAGAAATCTAGGTGCGTAATGGAAACATAAGTGCTCCTTTATATTTCGGTAGTAGTGTGTCGGCCGTATGAGAGTAACTTGTAAATAGAAGGAAGAATAAGAAAATTGCAGTTTTACGATCAACACTGTTAAGATTAAGACTGCAGCTGGCGGGCTAAGTAAATACATAAAACATGAAATGCATTTAAACTTTAAATGTAGTGATTACTATTTTAGTATGAAATGTTTTACAGTGAATGGTTTATTTAACGATGTTGTACTCGGTACGGATTTTTTGTGTAAATATTTAACTTATTTGAACTATATTAAGAAATAACTTGGATTAGAACTAGTGGGTAAAAGAAGAAAAGTAAAATTCAAAAATATGTTAACTGGGGAGCGAGTAATTGCTTGTACAGCAATTTTTAACGGTTAGGATGATTGTAACTTTATATATGACCTAATAAAGTAAACTGCTGTAGCGACTGAAGATATTTAGAACGTGGAAGAGGAGTAATTGTGCAGTTTGTTGAGTCGATATTTTCTCAGACAAGCCTGGTAGGATGGTGGACTCTGAATATTTACTTAAGGTGAGGCTACACGAGCCTCCCAGATCAGAACCATATATGATTGCTATTACTGATCGGTGGAGGTAGTACGGGATAGATTGAAGCAGATGTTGGAATGGGATATTGTGGAGTAATGTAGGAGTGATTACTACAGTCAGATTGTAATTGTTAGAAAGAAGGATAACTTGGTTAGAGTAGTTTTAGACGCTCACTAATTGAATAGTTCATAGTAAGGGAATTAGATCAGCCAGGCACCATGGAAGAACTCTTACAGAATCTCCTCAATATAAAACGTTTTGCCTCTGGCTTTTGGCACATTCCTTTGGCTGATGGGAGCAGGCGATACACTGATTTCCTATTAGAAGTTCGACGTTATCGCTTCAGAGTGGTGCCGTTCGGTTTAACAATAACTGTTGCGGTTTTCGTGGGAGCGCAAAGCCACGTACTGGGAGATCGATGTTGTCTATGAGCACGATATTTTGATTGCCACGTAATCTTCGAGCGAACACTGCGAATTGCTGGGTGAAGTTCTCTTGGCCTTAAGAAAGGTAAGAATGACCTCGAAGTGTGAATATGCTAGAGCGAAAACTCAATTTTTAGTCATAAATTCTCATCCTAAGGTCTTTTGGTAAGCAGCGAGAAACTGCAGCGATTTCAGAGTGCAAGAAGTCAACTACCACAAAACAAGTGAATTCAAATCTAGGATTGTGCGGTTTTTACCGAAAATTTCTGGGTAATGGGGTAATCAATACACCAAACCTATACAAACTGCTGATGAAGAACTTGCTAAATTGGTTGGGTTGTGTTGGGGGAGGAGACCAGACAGCAATGTCATCGTTCTCAACCGATTAGGGAAGGATGGGGAAGGAAGTTGACCGCGCCCTTTGAAAGGAACCCTTCCGGCATTTGCCTGGAGCGATTTAGGGATATCGCGGAAAACCTAAATCAGGATAGCCGGACGCGGGATTGAACCGCCGTCCTCCCGAATGCGCGTCCAGAGTGCTAATCACTGCGCCACCTCATTCGATAGGAGAACTTTACATGGATTTGGAGCGACGAGAGCGAGAGAGAATTCTTAGCCATAAAGAAACAAATTACGCCGAAGTAAAATGTTATACTACCTCGAAATTTCGCTGGCGTTCTGTCTACCTACGAATAGTTCAGATTACGGCATCGGGTATGAGGTATTCCAGGAAAAGTTGGTAGGAGGGGAGATAGGAGCTTAACTTTTGCCAGCCGTATGTTAAATAATCATGAGCGTGGCAATAGCATTTCTGAAAAATAGTTACTCGCTGTTGTGCACGGGATACAAAAGTTCTTAAGCGCTGGGTGATGTACTTGCAGCAGTTCAACTATAGCATAAGATATGTAAAAGGAGCCGAAAATTGCTGAACTGACGCGCTGTCAAAGCTACCTGTTGGGAAAGAGGGCAGTGATGAGGAAGAAGTAAACGAAAATTTCAAACTCTTATGCATGAAAGGAGTAAAAAGAAGTAGAGAGGGATCTTGCTAGCTGCAAGGACATGCCACGACCACAAAATAACGACCTCGACCAGAAAGACATACACTAATGGCCATTAAAATTGCTACAATGAGGAGAAATGCATATGGTAATCGGTTATTCATTGGACGAATATATTATACTATAACTGACATCTGATTACATTTTCATTCAGTTTGGTTGCATAGATCCTTAGAAATCAGTATCCAGAACAACCACCTCTGGCCGTAATAAAGGCCTTGATACGCCTGGGCATTGAGTGAAACAGAGCTTGGACGGCGTGTACAGGTACAGCTGCCCATGCAGCTTCAACGCGAGACAACAGTTCATCAAAAGTAGTGACTGGCGTATTGTGACGAGCCAGTTGCTCGGCCATCATTGACCAGACGTTTTCAGTTGGTGAGAAATCTGGAGAATTTGCTGGCCAGAGCAACAGTCGAACATTTTCTGTATCCAGAAAGGGCCATACAGGACCTGCAACATGCGGTCGCGCATTATCCAGCTGAAATGTAGGGTTTCGCAGGGATCGAATGAAGGGTAGAGCCACGGGTCGTAAAACATCTGAAATGTGACGTCCACGGTTCCAAGTGCCGTCAATGCGAACAAGAGGTGACCGAGACGTGTAAACAATGGCACCCCATACCATCACGCTGGGTGATACAACAGTATGGTGATGACGAATACACGCTTCCAATGTGCGTTCACCGCGATGTCGCCAAACGTGGATGCGACCATCACGATGCTGTAAACAGAACCTGGATGCATCCGAAAAAACGATGTTTTGCCATTCGTGCACCCAGGTTCGTCGTTGAGTACACCATCGCTGGCGCTCCTGTCTGTGATGCAGCGTCAAGGGTAACCGCAGCCATGATCTTTAAGCTGATAGTCCATGCTGCTGCAGACGTCGTCGATCTGTTCGTGCAGATGGTTGTTGTCTTGCAAACGTCCCCATAGGTTGACTCAGGGATCGAGACGTGGCTGATGATCCGTTACAGCCATGCGTATAAGATGCCTGTCATGAGATGACAGGACTGCTAGTGATACGAGGCCGTTGGGATCCTGCACGGCGTTCCGTATTACCCTCCTGAACCCACCGATTCCATATTCTGCTGACAGTCATTGGATCTAGACCAACGCGAGCAGCATTGTCACGATACGATAAACCGCAGTCGCGATAGGCTACAATCTGACCTTTATTAATGTCGGAAACATGATGGTACGCATTTCTCCTCCTTACACGAGGCATCACAACAACGTTTCACCAGGCAACGCCGGTCAACCTTGTGTGAATGCTCTGAACAGCTAATCATTTGCATATCACAGCATGTTCTTCCTGTCGGTTAAATTTCACGTCTGTAGCACGTAATATTCGTGGTGTAGCAATTTTAATGGCCAGTAGTGTAAAAGCAAATTTTGACCGCAAGACTTACGAAAAGATATCCTGATACTTTAAAATCCATAAGACAGTTTGATTTCGTCGAAAAGATGAGAAAACGGAGAGGTGGTGATTTTGCTTTCCGGAAAAGTATGTTAAGCAGCTGATGGACTATGTCCACTTAAGTTACGGGTACTGAATGACACAAAAGTGTGTAGAAATAATTGACGAGTATGTGCACGTGAACAATATAGTCAGATGGTTGCGCGCTACGTTGGCCGCTTGTGACAAATACCAGGGTGTGACACATTGAACTACCTTGCACCATGGGGAAATGCAAAGTATCACATCTAGCAAAGTTCGTGACCAATAGGTCAATTGGCGACGGATAACTTCGGGCCACTCGCAAATTTCAATGTTCATCAAATTGTGTCCGATACGGAAAGCCAACAGCAAAACTCTAATCAAAGTAGAAAACGATTTCTTTACTACAGTAATAAATCCAGAGAGGCTGTGGTCTGACAACGCATCACAGTAGGCGATTAAAATGTGGAATGATCTAATGAACAGTCAAGGTATCAAAGACATAAAGATATCGGCATGTCACCCGGAAAATACCCCGCGTGAACAGTGGAGAGAGCTTACCAAATAATTTGGAAACGTATTAAAGTTCTTTCAGTTTCGATCCTACATTTGCCCTTTTCAACCATGTCTTCACAGGATGTGCTACTAAATCCTCGTTTTTTGGCCAAGGAAAAGGGAAAGTACAAAACTTTATGGAACAATGGAACAATGGCCTTACCTCAAATTACAAGCTGTGAATTGGTTAAACCATAAGTCTATCCAGAAGTAATAACACAGGGAGGAAAACAGCTGATCTTAGTACTGCATGAGAATCCAACTGCCTGGTATTCAGTGCGATTCCACCATGAAGTGCACTGTTGACTGGCGAATAAAACTGATCCACGCCATTGGGGCTGGAAGAAAAACTTATGATACTTGTTTCCCAAGACGACGAAGAAAGGCATCATACACGATGTAGTATACAGTATACAGCAGTACACGGTTGTGCAAAACTCGACTGAAGTGCTCCTCCTCGTGCAACAATGTTGCAACTTATCTTACGAGAACGCCCCAGAAATTGAGCTCGAAAAGGATGAGGAAGATATAGAAGATACGTTCCAGGTCGAAGAAGCTGGTGAAGGTGCCGCATTGGATCCGGAGGATCCGGTGCTGGATCGGGGTTTTCAGCAGTCTCTGAAACGACGTCGATGGAAGTGAAATTTTATCAAATGTGAATCTCTGATATTTAAATTGTATGTTTTCGGATTGCCATGTCCTTTTATTTGTTCATTTGCACAAATTATCATATTAATCATAGGTTAATATGTATTAGCTACTGCTATGTACTGGGTTTTCATTTTAGCAACCCACTCTTACCAACTAAGACATGGATAAAAATGAATAAAAACACATGAGTAAAGAACATTAAAACGACATACCTAGAAAACACGTACGTGCTCATTAGTGAGCCTTCCTCCCACTGGTAATTTCATTTCATTGTCAAACTATGACTTACGAGGGAAACAACAAAATGGAATTTTTCTTTCAAGTATATGAACGCTGAATAGTGCCTAAAACTGAAAAATTTGATGCTTTCGTAACATGAAATTTCATACTTTATACCTTTGACATTTTTCTATTGGAGTAGCCGTTTTTGAGTTACAGACGAGGGAGTTGACTTTTCAGCCAAGTTGGCAAAAATGAACAAAATTAGACAACTGACTGCGGCCAAACGACTGCACCGATTTTGATATTTAAGTAGGTTATTCGATGCAAAATTTAATTCTCTTAAATGTTGGTAAGGTTAAAGTTTACAGTAGGATGTATAGTTTCGAGTAATAGGAGGAAACCTGCAAAAAGTGCCTAAATTTTGTGGGTTTTTGATACAAAATTGTCAGAGGGTTTTCAATGTCGAAAACTTGGATTCAGTATACTCTCAACTATATGCAGAAGATAGAAAAATGAAATCTTTCACCTCAAATTTTGCAGGCAAAGTGCCTTTTATTAGACGCCATTATTGGACTAGTACCTGCTGGACGTATTTAGTAGTGCTGTGTGGACTTGTGATTGTATCTGTCAGACAAAGAAAGGACAGCAAGGATGAATATGATGTAGACAATGAAAGGTGAAAGGAATATGAGTTTTGAATAATGTGATTGTTTCTAAAGAGAAGTAGTTTGAAGTAAGACTGCAGTACTGGGCACGTAATTTATCGGAATGATTATTGTCAGCTAGTTATCTTGCTCAGAGCTGAGAGAAAGACCACCCCAATTCCTTGAATCATGGATTTACATATTACTTGATTAAGCTGTTTGATTTTGATAGAAATTCTCTATTAATATTGTACCCTTTTAAAGTTTGTTCACTTTGTTAGGCATACTATTGTTCAGACCAATGTTATGTGTGAAGATCACCCGAGTCTTTACTCTGTCTTTTGAATATGTACTTCGTCCTAAAGTCATCGCCTTAGAATATTACTTCGTATTAATAGTTACTCTCTCCACCCTACTGTTTGTCATTACGTATTACCACATACAGCAGTTTGAATATGTATTTAGAAACAGAAATCTAGCAAAGCCGCTGCCTACTTGCTGTTTGTCACTGAGCTTTCCAGAAATCTGCAACAACGTTGTCAAGACGCGAGGTAAGTGAAAATTTTAATCAGATCAGATAATTGTTTTACTTCAGGTGTGCATTTTACATATGGACATGTTGTATTCACATCAGTTACAGTTCTATTTAGCGAAAGTTTAGCATACGAATTTATGCTGGAAAACAGTTTGTGAATACATAATTTTTGTAATACGTAGACTTCTGTAGAGTGGGAGGTAAAATTACGCAAAATTCCGAATGAAAACAAATATAGTGGAAAGGCTAGAAAGGCTAGTATAGAGAAGATGACAAATGAAAGAAAAAGGAGACATAGTGGGCGTTATAAGACGATTAAGTACAAGATTGTGGACCGCGTCTTCGTGAAAACAAAACGAAAATCTGGTGAAGTAGATGGAGAAATAAAGAAGCTCTTTGCACTATACTATGAACCATTTGTTGTCGCTGAATGTCCACACCCCAATCCCTATAGGCTCAAGTATCCTGTATCAGTGGTGCTACGAAACGTGACAGAGCTGTGATTATACATAGGATGAAGGACGTAGTAGGTGTCTACAATTTGTGTGTATGTATTTTTAATTTTCATCTGCAGTTCATAAGAATTTTGGGGGCTATTTCTCTTTAGTGTAAAGAGTAAATTTGGCACATTAAAGATGTAAAGTATCTAGTTTGGAAGCACTAATTAAAGCTAGAAGGGAATATATATCGCCGGAACAACTCTTGGTGCGCGGGGGTCGGCAAATCTCATTTTTTGCGAAAGAGAGAACTAAACTGTACCGTACATTGGATTTGGAGGCAAATTTACATGTGTTACTTGTAGTATTTTGGATGGTTCTTTCGTGTAATATGTATAGTATATTTTTAATTTTGTTGGCACAATATTCGCTGCGTGGATGTCGTCAGACTCCTTAAAATCTCAATTCCTTGTGGGAATGGAACATGTGTTAAATGCAAAGTAAATAAAATGATTTGGGAGTATATTTCTTTAAGTAACTCTACAACATGTGTTATTTTGAAGGGCTTTTAATAGATGTATGTAAGTAAATGTTAGAGATAACTTCACAAAACGTTCATGAAAATAATTCTATGGATGAGTGCTTATTTCTGCTAATTATGATACAGTTATGCGCTGGGTTCAAATGAAAACTGAATGTGCCGTTTATGAACAGGATGGTAGTAGTTTTAAAGTTTTTAATTAAATGCGGTAAAATTGTAGACAAACGATAAATGTTAGTTGATGTATTGTGTCGAACAAATTTCACAGCACGAAAGACGTGTTCTCTAGTAACAACATGGATGGAATGTTTGAAATGTCGAGTTGAATCAAATTTGTGTTACCAACGGTATAAATCATTTTTTGCTTTGCTATCCTGTTTGTCAGTGTCTTGATTCCACTGGGGAGGAGCTTCTGTATCTGATCGATCGGATTCGGGAGTCATGTGATTGCTGGTAATTCGAAGGTTATCGTCCTTCAGCACTGACAGTGACTGCTTTTTTACGCATGTTTCGGCTCAGTACGTCGCCAAAGGTGTCATGAATTTTGGCAATGGCAGATAGACTGCAAATCATCTAAACTTCGACGCCAGATCACCAGCCATATTGTCTTGAAAGAAGAATACGACGTAGTGCTCAAAGCGAAAACGTGGTATCAAATGAGCGCAAACGCACAAAAAACGTCAGGTAAGAAAGAACTGATTCGAGAGTTTATTCAAAATTGCATCTGTTCTAATGACTCTGAGCATTATGGGACTTAACATCTGAGGTGATCAGTCCCCTAGACTTAGAACAACTTAAACCTAAATAACCTAAGTTCAGTACTCACATCCATGCCTGAGGCAGGATTCGAACCTGCCTGGAGCGTGGGTCTGGACTGAAGCGCCTAGAACGGCTCGGCCACAGCGGCCGGCATTATATCTGTATTTTGTGATTTAATTAATACGCCATAATTTCATAATCTGTGTCGCATTCGAAAATTTAAGCTGATAATATGACATATCCTAGGAATTACATGGTGCTTCAGAATTCACCAAAAAGGTAATTACGCTATTTCTCTGATATGCAGGTAGGGTATTCCATTTATTAAGCTGAACGCTAGCGTGCCCATGTCTCAGGGCCCGCCGCGATAGTTCCATCTTCCGGCTAGGTGACTGATACGAGCAAGTTCAGGCACAAAGGCTATCAGCAAAGGACCAGTCGTGAGTAAATACCAGTACAGGGAATTTTGGCGACGGACAATCGCTTAGGTGGACAGACAAGGCTCCAAGAAATGGCGGAGCTTCAGATAATTTTAAAGTTGGTTAAGTTACAGCTCTCTGAACTTCGACAATAAATCACAGTTACATATTAAAGCGAAACTGAATACAACTGCGATCTCAAATAAATGAGGTACATCCAATAGCACAACAATATTTCAACGTCTCCAAAACTATAGAAGTTCATATTCCACAGAGAATAAACCTTTACACAGTGAACCTCTGACTTAACAACGTTTAATTGCTACAGGCGATTTCAACAAATGGTATCTCATATGATAGTATTGGACTATAGCTATCATTCCTGAAAGCTAAGCATTTGTATCTATATAATTTATTGATTTATTACGCCTTTTATATCTTTTTTATTACACAAATGTTTGTAAGAACAACGTATTTTCCGGATTTAATTACCCAGCATTGCTCAGTACCTTAATTATACTGACGTCATCTCTTGATTCGCATTGCCGTAAAACAGCGGTGAATAAGACTTCTGCCAGCTACACAGTCCTTTTTGTGCAGCTGACTATTCGTTACTGGAACAATTAGAAACATTGACAGAATTCAATAAAATTATAGGGTGAAATTTGCTAGACGTGTGGATGATGTATTTTTCTGAATATTTTACCTGTTTGTGAAATACATGGATGTGTGAAATATACACTGAGGTGATAAGAATCATGAGATGGTTATATGCACATATACAGATAGTATATATACACAAGGTATAAAACGGCAGTGCATTGGCGGAGCTGTCATTTTTACTCTGTTGATTTATGTGAAAAGATTTCATACATGATTATTAGTGTCGACACGAATTAACAAACTCTGAATGCTGCATGGTAGCTGTAACTCGACGAAAGTGACTTTCCATTTTGTAACTTGTTAGGGAATTGAATATTCTGAGATTCACAGTATCATGAATGAGCCCAGAATATCTCATTTCAGGATTTAGCTCTCATCGCGGACAACACTGCGGTCGATGGCTTTCACTTAACGACTGAAAGCAATAGCTTTTGCGTAGAGTTGTCAGTGCCAATAAACAAGCAGCAGTGCTTGAAATAAATGCATAAATCAAATTGGGACGTACAGTGGACGAATCCGTTAGGACAGTGCGGCCAAATTTGGCGTTAATGGTGCTCGTGCAGTAGTCGACGGAAGCGAGTACTTTTCTAACACTACGACATCGCCTGCAGCATCTCTTCTGGGCTCGTGGCCTTATCGTTTGTACACTAGACGACTGGAAAACCGTGGCCCAGTCAGGTGAGCCCAAATTTCAGTTGGTAAGAGCGATGGTAGGGCTGGCGTGTGGTGCAGACCCCGTGAAACTACGGACCTAGGTTGTCAACAAGGCACCGCTCAAGATGATGGTGGCTCCATAAGGATATGGGCTGTGTTTAGTTATGTTCGGTTACTTCGAGAACATTTTCAGTCATTCATCGACTTTGTGTTCCCTAACAGCGAAAAAAAATTATAGATGACAGTGCACCATGTCACCAGGCCGCAACTGTTCGCGACTGGTTTGAAGAACATTACGGACAGTGCGAGAGAATTGTTTGGCCACCCAGGTTGAATGACATGAATCCCATCGAGCTTCCAACGACTTGTTGAGTCCATGTCCTGTAGAGCTGCTGCATCATTCCGGGCAAAATACACTCATAAATTAAAGATAACTGCAGAATGTGGTGCCACACAACGTGGCACTACAGAAAACTGGCCCAAATAGCATAGTCACATAGGGAACAAACACGACACAGATCTGTAAGTCCACGATATTGGTTATAAGTTGAGAAAACTGTCCCGGAAAACGTGCTACAAAACGCCGCTGTTTCCTGCGAATGTCCCCCTACATCAATATGGGATATGATCACCATGCACACGTACACAGGCCGCACAACGGGTTGGTATACTCTGGATCAGGTGGTCGAGCACCTGCTGGGGTATAGCCACCCATCCTTGCACCAGTGCCTGTCGGAGCTCCTAAAGTGTCCTATGGGTTTGAAGACGTGCAGAGATACGTCGACCGAGAGCATCCCAGGCGTGCTCGATTGGGTTTAGATCTGGAGGACAGGCAAGCCACTCCATTCGCATCTTCTGTTTCAAGGTACTCCACCACGATGGCACCTCGGTGGGGCCTGAGACCTGAGATGCGGCAATCATCCATCAGGAGGAAGGTGGGATCCACTGCACCCTTGAAAAGGTGGACATACTGGTGCAAAATGACGTCCCAAAACAACTGACCTGTTACAGTTCCTCTATCAAAGAGATGCAGGGGTGTACATGCACAAATCATAATCCCACCCCACACCATCAAATCACGAACTCCATACAGGTCCCTTTCAAGGACATTAAGGTGGTGGTGGTTGTTGGGATGTTTAAGGGGGGACTAAACAGCGAAGGTCATCAGTCCCCCATTCCAAAATCAGGCGAGCCGAAAATCTACGGAGCAGGTAAAAACCAAAGGGGGAGGAGACGTCCCCCCAGGCGCTAAAAGAACACAAATGGAGCAACAAACATTACAGACAAGAACAGGACAGAGGAATACCAGACAGAAAGAAACAGAAGAAAGGAAGATGGCCGGAGACTGGTTGACTGACCACGAGAACAAAAAGGGAAAGAGACAACCATCTCACGGCACACCAGAACAGCAACAGACATAAGGACAAAAGACACAGAAAGGGAAAGGTGCAGGACCTCCCTAAATCGAACCATAAAACGGACTACCACGGATAAAATTTAAAACGTCATCAGCCATGGAGGCATCGTCGGATAAAACCAAAGTCAAAGTGCCCGGGAGATTAAAAGATTGCCGGAGTGTGCGTCTAGTTCCTCGTTCACCCCAGGTGAAAACCCGGCGAGAATCACTGTTCAGATTATACCTGTACTCGTCCGTGAACGTAACCTGCGACAACTGTTCCAATGACCATGTACTGTGTTCTTGACACCAGAGATTACGATTTCTCCCGTGACCAGGAGTCAGTGAACTGCATCTTGCAGGTCTCCGTACGAATAAACCATGTCTGTCAAGTTCTGTAGACTGTGTATCAGGAGACAACTGTTCCAGTGGCTGCGGCATGGTACCGAGCAAGGTTACCTGCAGTACTTTGTGGCCGTCTGTGGGATACGTTTCCTGTCTGCTGCAATCGTTGCTATAATCTTGAGACGACCACAGGTCAAATGCACCGCCTCGTCTTGCCCCGAGGTGATTTAAACCCGAAATCACCCACCAGAGCATTGTTTCCTCATGTATCAGCATTATCCTTAATTTATGAGCATGACTGTGTGTCCGTCACGATATTCGCAGACATCCCACGATTTTGTCACCTCATCGCAAATGACATATGTTTTGTGCGAAAGCACTGCTATTATTAAAATAACATTTGCCCATCTCTTAGTGACCATAGAAACGTAGAGATAATACATAGGAAAGGAAAAAAACGTAATGTGGGGAGGACATGCCTTTTCATTTTTATATAATGTCCCCAGTGAAATAATACGAAAATATTTAAAAACAGTATTTGTAAAGAGGAGACATTTAAAAATTGAATAATATACATTTTTTATCATGTACCCGTATGATGATAATTTCTGCGTGTAAGTTTCGAGGGCAAAGAAATATAACAAAATGATCTAAAGAGACGACAAGATACGCTCTATTGTTAATTTTTTTTAGTCGTCTTCACTTCTTCTCTGGTCTTGGTTGCGTGTAGACGGAGATCTTGCGAGTGCTGGCAAATGTGATCCTATTTGTACTAATTAAGCAAATAATATATTGATTTAATATTATTGTGCACTTTCAATTTGTAAAAGGTGATCCCGTTTTCATGTCCGCCTTCCTTGAATTAACCTGCATTCGAGTAAATTACAGATCAACAATCGCTGCGGCCGATGCAGCCAACGACGCCATTCCGTGGCGATATTAACTTATAAAAATTTAGCGGAAGCGAAAAACTCGCCAGCTATTAACATAATATACGTTTTTCTCCACAGCCGCCCGACGCTGCAGAAAATGCGTAGATTTAAGATTCTTATTTTCAGTACCACAGCCGGAGCCAGGACTCCGACTACAATGCAATGGTTAACGGAGATATGAAAATATACTCTCGCACGCGTGTGGGCAGCAGTTGTAATTAATAACTAAAGATTTTTTTCTTTAAAGTGGACTAGACGAGGAAATTAATTTGAAAAGTTTATTCCATTGTTCAACTTATATGCTCAGGTTTTAAGAATCAGCGAGTCTAACGTTCATTAACGTAACAAATAATTCGTACTGAAGATTAATATTGTCAAAAAAGAGAATTTCACAAAAGCATTTAATTGTAAATCAAAATAAAATCAAATATAATTTTTATTAAGGCCCACCACGTAAGTCGGCAACAATCAACATAATAATAATGTATTAAATTACTACGGCCGACGGACGCGAGACAGTGTACTTAAGTTAGTCATTCTTACACTGGTGTGCGGAAACTCGAGGACGAAAGTAACTTTCGCATGACGTGTCACTATCATGACTTTTAACGTAACTCAATGAAACTTCAGTCATACATAGTAAGACAATCTACAGTATACTACAAAAGCTAACTGAAAGAAATAATCAGTGAGACGAACAGAAATAACAAAGACGCTGCAGTTACCATAATACATGATGGTTCCCTGGATATAACAAAACGAAGGGCATTGTTCTTAATAGGGTAGTGAACACCATGGATGGCAATGCATGCTGTGCAACGTATTTCCATGCTGACTACAAGAATGGAAAGGGGTTCTTGCTGTAAGGCGTTCCATTCCTTCACCAGCCTGGTGGAAAACTGGATGGTCGCTGGTGCATGTGCTGCAATACATCTCCCCAGTGCATCACATACGCCCTCGATTCAGTTTAAGCCGGGGGACAGGTAGGCCACTCAATAGCTGAATGTCTTCTCGTTCAAAGGGCTTCTAATTGGTGAAGCTACTGTAGCTGCTACTGTAACCGTTGTAAGTAGTAACCAGAGTACTCAGGAACACGAACATTACGTTATTTTTGATACAATTATAACTACTGTCTGACATCGGACCACGACGCCTGGGAGGTTATGATGTTAATAATGATATGACAGAAACTCGTACGTGTCTTCCATTAAATATAGTATTTTAGATGCTGTGTCAGCTGCAAGAGTCAGAATTAATGGGGACGAGGCAATAAGTATTAGATATTCATTTTACCCGCCATGGTAAACTGTTTTAATTTATGAATCTTACACATCCGTCGGGCATAAATTTTCATGTGGCAAGTTCCGAATAACCGTACGGAACGCCTCCTGTCTGTTACCTGCCTTTTGCATTGCATCAACCACGTCAGAATGAGAGTGAGCAGCGAGCCAATGATTTTCCAGAGTGTTTCTGGGCCAGACACCGTTCTATACGGCTCAATAACACATATCTCTAGCGATTCTTAACATACTTTGGATTCTTAACATAGGACGTAAATGGGGACTGCTCTTGTGCATTCCGTCAACGAATAAGTGCTGTTAATGGGAATCCAGTTCTTTTGTGGCAAGCAGTATTCTACGTATAAATATTCCGTGAACACACGCTAGTGTAGTTTCCTCAGAGCCGTCGTAAAAATAAAATTCTAACGCAGCTAGCAAATCTGTTTGTGACGTCCATATTGCGCTTTGTGAACCAAGTTACTATATATGACTTTTCATACTTTCCAGCGACTCTGTTGTAAATAGGCTTCTCGAGAGTTCATGTTACGCAAATCTCAGATGGCTCGACGGGGGGCACTGCTGAGATTTAATTTACCATTTAACCACAGAAGCGTCTAACAGCACAGCCAATGCCCACATCGTACGCGCTGAAGTCCTTACTGCGGCTTCCGCCGGGGGCAACTATGACCGCCGCTTTCTTCCATCTCCGAGCTTTTTCCGCTGCACGCGTATTGCCCTCTTCTGACCTCATAAGTTTTCGACGCGGCCTGACGATTATCATCAGTCGTGTCTTGCAGTAGTGACAACAAAAACTACCACCATCTGAAGATGTCGAACGGCTGTATCTACGAAATGCTGTAGGATTTTCATAATACGATCCGGCGACAAACCCGCGAAGTTTACTTGTTAGTTGTTATTATTGGCTGTGATGCTCATAGATGACGATTTTCCATGCACATCTCAGAAGTAAACTGACTTTCCTCTTAAATCGGTTTGACTAAAATATTTGAAGTCCACTTGGCGTCTTGATTTTTGTTTGTGGCCTGTACATAGTGAAAGGAGTGTGGCACAGAGCATAATATTTCCACTTAGATGCTTATTGCAAAAAAGAAAAGAAAACTCGCTTTTCTCTCTACTTCTTTTCATACAATGTTTAAGGAAATGTTATCCTTCTCCATGTAGTTATTCCGTCTACTTGTGGCCAACATGAGCTGCAATGCCTCTTTTTCGTTCTAAGCAGGCACATATATACAATGCAGAGGACATAGATGAAAAATAACAATTTCCTGTGATCAAATAAAATTTTAAAAAAGTATTTGCCAACGGCTTCACTCAAGCACAGATATGACAAATTTTTCACAGATACACATATCTCACAAACATTTAACCTATTTTACACATATCTGTACTCATCTCTAGCGAATTTCGCCGAGCACTTCCATCTAAATCATGAGAAATTATGTTATTATGCCAGTAACTGATTCTTGTTTCAACGAAAAAAGGGACTGTCGCTAGCAACTGCTCAGTTCACTTCTGTTATGCGCCACCCATTACTAGAGATATGTGTTATTGAGCCGTATAGAACGGTGTCTGGCCCAGAAACACTCTGGAAAATCATTGGCTCGCTGCTCACTCTCATTCTGACGTGGTTGATGCAATGCAAAAGGCAGGTAACAGACAGGAGGCGTTCCGTACGGTTTAAGTAGTCCATGTCAACTAAGTGCAGGAAGCAAATTTCCATATTTCTTTTTCAGACCTTTCTACATCCACCCTTCTCATCCACACCCTCTACCTTCTAGATGGCAGGCGTATCTTATTCTTACAGTATCTGTAAGCAAATAATGTGTAATATGCATACCAAATTTGGCTAAAATTGCTCCAAACTTTCCTGATTCAGGCTGTTAGGTCACCCCTTTTCACTCGATTCAGACATAGCGCCACTGGCGGCCGTGTTATCGCCACAGACAATTTTCCAGATAGCAAGTGATATGTGTGCCTATGTTGTTAGAAACATCTCCAGGCTCTCACATTGTGGACCTGAACACCCATTTAAAGTAATAGCACCACTTTTGCTCTAATGTACTGGGTGGAACTAGCGTTCAAAACAATTCGACGAAATTCGAATCAGATCCGAAGCAGCAATATGTGCTTTTTCCAGCCTTCATCTTTCATGCTGTCTAGCACTGTGATAGGTGGTTTGGAAGGGGGGGGGGGGTTGGAGGGGAGTGAAATTCGTGTATCCCGGTATAGACAGCTATTCACTGATTCCTAGACGCAAGTGTGACAGGTAACAATTTCGACACATCTCGGCTGTCATTAAATCGATATAAGTGATGTCGAACGGGATGCACGTCATACTGGTAAAGACGGACTACTACGAAGTTTTGAAAAAGTGATCCTGTAGCTGTGTTGCATAGTGTATATATAAAATCTGACAAATTTCTCCAGAGACTTTTGAGTTGAGCTTCTACTTGATCTCCGTTTCACCCTCATCTCCAGGGCTGTAGGTTTTGTAGCCCCAGTGAAGACGAAAAACAAAGACAGTTTGTGTGGTTAACGTTCCGACTAATAATCTCGAAATAGGTCAGTGGGCTTCCAAAGTTTGAATGCTGTGTTAATGCACCAATAGTGTGTGGTTGTTCATGTCTTTCATTTATCAGGGAAGCTTCTGGTATGAAATAAACTGGATAATCAGCTTATGGTTAAATCTGTGTGTCATATGTTTATTCAGCTAACTGAACCTAACAGGATTATTTAACAATACTGAGTAAATACTGGTTGAAACATATGCCGCCTACGATGAAACTTCTTGTGATGTAGCAGCTACTACGAATTTTATTTGTAACACGGAACATGTAATGCAGCAACACCACATTTTTCGGAACACAAAACTATTTAATGTAGCAGCACCACAACATATTTATGATATACAACAAAACTTCATGTAATGGAGCGACGACGACACACACCCAAAACTTCAAAGACGTTTCCTTATTCTCAGCTTCGACACAGCCACTTCCAAGGGCTGCCGGCTTCTGGAGAGTTCTGCACACAGGCGTTACACAGGCGTCATCATCGGAAACCGCAGTCTTTTTATTCTCAGCTTTGGCAATGGCAACTCCACAGGTTTTTCACTTCACTTCTGAGACTTGTTCACAACTGCGTCATCATTAGAAACTAGTCCTCTTATTCTCTTCTCTGACATCGACAAAGGCACAAGTTGTTCATTATTGAGTGTTGTACACGATGGCGTCATCATCGGAAACTACAGTCTTCTTATTGTAGCTTCCAAGCCGTCACCTCCATAGCTCGTCCACTCTTCAAGACTTGTACACGGCGGCAGCGTCGTCGCAAGCCGCAGACTTCTTATTCTTCCGTAGCTTCCTGACAATTGTTGTCTTAGTCTCAAACTGAGTCACGAATTACTAGCGCTACTTTTTTATATTTTTTTCAACAATGCTAACCTTCATTTCCATGGAAATGTCGCGTGACGTTCTAGCTACGCCTATTGTCTTTGATAATTGCATTATTATGCATCCATTTTACCCGTTTAATCACAGACGAACGCTCCAGAAAGTGTATAGCGGGTTTTCTACTGGTCTTACGTGAAAACTGAGAGAACAAATTATTATGTACATATTATACATTTGCCATTCGAATAACTTGATGTATCGTCCAGAGCAGCACCCTTCTGCCCCTCACACTTATCCAGGCTGCCAACAGATTACAGACTCACCCTTATCTCTTAATAATTTTGCTGAATGTTATGGGACCTTATTTAATATTCAAACGGAACAAGATTGAACACGTCGGATGGACAGTCGTAATGTTTTACAAAACATTTTCCGCTAACTTTGACGATTTAAAACCCAATCTAAATGCAGCGAATGCATTGTGTGGAATGACTTTGTTGGCAAAGAGATATCGATAAGGAAATTTAACATTTCCCTACTTTTACTAGAGTTTTTGAAGCCTGTCCACATCCTTGACGCACCGGCTAATGATCCCGACTGCCATCTCAAATGTACTGGTTCGATCAGCTTTGTTATCTTGGTATTTTCTGCGGTCGAAGGACAGATGAGGAGCTACGTGAAGGAGACAACTACCCACATTACCTTCTATAACTTCTGGCTAGAGATATGGAGCAACAGTCCTTTGCAGGCCACTGCTCTACGGGGCAATACAGTTACTGCGGTGCTTCATGATACCAGTTCCTTTTTTTTTATGTTTACGTCTAGACGACTCGTGTCATTGAACGGAAGAGAAAACTATCCGTCGTTTTCCTCGTTACTTAAACATTGTTCCACTACAATGGATTTGTGTTTATTCGGTTGCGACGACAGTTTGTAATTTTTCCCCACTGAGTGTGCATCCCTCCAATTTCCATCATGTTAATAGTTGAAATGAAAGCATGCATTGTCTGGGATGATTTAATTCCTAGTCCGTCATTTTGAAAATACTGAAGGTGCCTCCGTGACATAGGATCTCTCAATACAATTGGAGATGATTTTATTCACAAGAAAGGTACACCTTACTGGAATCAAAAGTGTCCCGACATGTGGCTGTATGAGATTGAAACTCTGAAAGCTATAATATACAACATTAGGGTAGGTTGTCTTTTAACTCGTGAACGCTAAAAGCTCTTCCGTTGCAGGTATTAGTAGTGGCCATTCGGGAGTTATTACGCGTCTACATTACAAACTACGTGAGCGACCAGAGCTACAGAAGTGTGCGCCATAGATTGTCATGACGTGTATGCGAATGACACGCAATTAGTCGGCCTGCGAATACTTTGGGTATTTCGACTGGTTGGTGGTGTGCCGGTAGGTGGGTCTTTGCGGGTTAGTCTGACATCAGCGGTTCTCGCCGCGGCCCGGAGCTACACTGGCGTGATTGATGCCATGCGATACGGTGGTCGACGCAGTGACTGCGTTGTGTGCCGGCTTACATCCATGGGACGGCCAGCAGCCTTGCGTTCAGCCTCTCTGGACGAATTGACGTCACATGACCGTAGAGTCAAAGCTACTGGCTGTGTTGACCTTCTTCGGCCGTTTGGACGCATTAGACGTCGTCTTATATCAGAAGCGTAATTTGCATATAACTTGCCATGCTTCTACCATGTAATGCAGTGGCGTGGAAGTCATGTTGGGTCATGCGTGAAATTTGTTTTCATGCAGATTTGCACTTTATAAAAAAGTTCACATTTCAAATAAGTTTTTGCTAACAAGGCAACATTTCATAATGCCATAACGTCCTGGAACCACACCTTGGCATCTGTCTCACATAGGGTTCTTTGCGAGCACATACGAGGGTTGGAACTTAAATAGTGGCAACTATTTATTTATTGCTCGTACGAAATAGATACGTGTTTCAAAGTTTTACTGACCTTCAAAGTAGTCACCAGCGTTGTGGATATCCCGTTGCGATGTAAAAGTCGTAGGATACTCTTAGCACTGCCAGTTGTGTTGACAGTTCGAGCGGCGCGGTCTATTGCCCGACGAATTTATAGCAGTTCTGAATCGAATGCCCGTAAGTTTAGAAATCGAATTGAACTCACGAAGGCTCAAGTCAGGGGAATGCAGTAGGTGGTACACCACTTAGCAGCTCCGTCAGTCAGACAAATCAGTAATAGCTTGCACTGTACGTGCTTAAGCATTGTCCTGCAAAATGATGGTCAGGTCCTGCAGAAAGTGTCATCACTTCTGTCTCTAAGCTGGTCGTAGGTTGTGTTCAAAAATGAACAGCATAGTTACGGAAGTGACGAAATTTTCTGCACGACCTGACTCTACCCCTGGGCCACGGGTGAGCCACCGATGTCGGTCTCACATAAATACTTTTCAGGGTCTCTAGTCTCATTCCTAACAGCCACAATAACGTTTCACCTCTACAGTTGGGAAGAAATTTCGGGAAGCACGGTGACATTTCATCCGTACAACTGCGAAAAAATGTAGGAAGGCGCGGGGCATCATGTTGACTAGCACGTGGGAATGTAGTCACTAATTGTGCTTTGGCCTTCCCCTGGCATTCTAACTAAAAAGAGCATTAGATTAGCGGCATAAGGAGTGATGTCTGGATGTATAAAATAAATAAAATAAAATCAAATAAAATATTAATTATTTTAACGTTAATTATTCTGTATGATGGTGATTGTAATTGTAATTGATATTTGCTTATCTGGATAATTATTCGGTATCAGACGCTTGACAATGGCTTTTTCGTAAAGGCAATGTTACTCGTAGTTGACCGTGAAATAAAATTGAAATAATCGGACTTCGTAGTTAAATCGTTTCCAAAGACTGCTGCGGTAGGTGCGGACTCATAATCTAAATCTCAATATTACAATAATTTGCCAGCCATGCCAAAACGTCGTACAGAGGTGATTGTCTACTAAACATAAAAAAGTTACACTGTTAGTTAAATCAGATATATTCAATGAATAAGCCTACAGTTCATAATCCTACTTACTTTTATAAATATAAATTCTTTACAGAATCGAGTGCCTAGTGTGGTTGCAACTCGCAGTAATTTTCTATAACATGAAATATGGCGGTGTGCCAGACAATAAAATAAAATACGTGCTTCTCGCACCACTTCAACCAGAGCTCTCTTTTCTTAATCAAACATACGAGTAACGTAATTGTGCTTTTGTTTTATCAGCGACACAGCGCTGCAGTTGTGTGCCATAGGCTTTATTTATTTGTCACTGATTATTTATTTAATTAATATCTCGCGTTTCCGAGGAAACTCACGCTCGGCATGCAAATGTGCCTTTATAGATGTTGGCACTGTTGACGAACTCTTACAGGGTTTTATACTTCACGATAACGTACGACACTAACAATGATAGGAGGCTGCTTGGATACTGATGACCAAGGCCTCGAAGATGACCAGATGTCAATTGGCAATACATTTATGTGATACATGTTCCGACGACGCTACAGAAATATGTCGCTTGGATCTTCTTCGCTGTCGCAAACACAGATATTCGTGACACTTTTTTTGAGGTGACAGAGGTGTTCTTTGAACTTTCAACATTTAAATTAGAGCCATACCGTAACGGTCGAAGCTCCGTGATGTTTGTATCTTAATATACCATGGAACTCCGGGAATCGTAGGATAGGTTAGTACCTAATGATTGCCTTCTATGCGAAATGTCTTCGACCACTCCTCTTCCCAATCCGATGACAACGGCTTTCTATGTATGAGTGTCATATCGGTGAGAAGCAGTTTGTCATATTTAACACCTCCATGTAGAGATACTTGCTTTGCCTTGCGAATAGCAGAGCTTTCAAAATGGCTATTAGCTGGACTGTCCCAATAGTGAAATGTTGGTCCAGCTTGCACAAGTTTTGTCGTTGGCTTCGAGATACACAATACGCACTATCAGCGCTGTCAATAGACGTGGACTCAACAGTATACAACACACACGTATCGTAATAGCGAACCAAGAATGCCATTGCCATTGCGTTAGGTAGGTCCTGCTTTTGTAACCCTAATCTAGTTCTGGCATCAGATTGCAGAGTCGACGTTTCGTATGGACCGTTGCAGTGCGGTATAGGAGACCTTTCTCACACCTTGTCCTTTAATCCCGTATCTTCACAGATTCCGCTGCTACAGGAGAAAGTTGGTTACAAATCCAGTATCTTCCACACGCACCGTAAGATGTTAATTCCCGGATTTTTTCGTCTACGGGCTCATATTCGTCGAAGTAGAGCCGCTGGAGGAATTTCTTGCGGACGAATACTCGCTGCACCTCAACACTAGTTCATTCGCTTCAATCAGTAATAAGTTCGCTGGGGTTCACAGAGCTACAGTAACTATACGCAAGGCTTTGAACTGTATAGTGTCAAGTCCGTGGAGTGTGCAGTTATAAGCTGATCCGTAGCACATGTATCCGCAATCAAAGAGTGACCACAGCAGGGGCCAGTATAAAGTCATTGCAGTCCGCCAATTAGGGACACAACATACACCTGTCGTAGGTCAGGTAAGATTGCAGGCGTTCCCAAGTCTGGTAATGATATGTCGGATACAAGGTGCCCACCTTTTTTATCATCGATAATGGTCCGAAGATATTGTTTCCGTAACTGGAATAGTACGCATAAGGATGTCTCGTACGCCTCCTGTAATATTTGCATATCTACGACAAAGAGATCATAAAGGCCTATAGTATGGACGCTAAATAGTAAGGGTGCAAAGACTGACACCTGTGGGAGCTCACTGCCAGTTTTCTGGGTCCCAGTGTAGTTCCGTGTTGCAAAATGTTGGTTTTGCTGTTGCCAAGAATGCTTACAGTGTTACGCACATGTGGTTTTGGAATTTGAAGTTCCTCCAGTTTTTTTGTCATGAGATTGACAAAAGCCAGGTCTATGGACGCAACTATCAGATAATTATTCCGAGAAAAATTTGGCTGTATGTCAGTAACAAAACCTAGAAGAATTTCAGTTGTCCCATTTCCTATTCGAGATCCACTTTGTTTTTCCAGCACTTTTTTTTGTTTTTTTGTTTTCGTACCAGTATTCTAAGGGCCGTTCGATAATCCTTCCCAGTACCCTCACCGAACACGGTAGTACGGTGAAAAACCGATAAAACTCAGATTTATCGTATCTTTTTCCCGATTTGTGGATGAGGGTGACATGGCATGTTTTAAGCGATTCAGTTTTAATCTTTTGAGTCCATATGCTATTGTAAATTTTGAGCAGCAAGAGTTTCACTTTGTATGAATTGTGTTGTATCATTGGACAATCAATATAATACGGGCCAGGTGGAGTACCCGCTCCCCTTGTGAGAAACCAATCAGGAGTTCTTCCAGAGGAATGGGTCCTCTAATGACACTGTTGATGGCCTACGGGAAGTCAACTAACGTCCTTCTTTGAGGTATTGATTGATAAGTGACATCAAGACTGCATAGTCTCAACGGGATCCTCAGTTTGAATGATCTATTCCAGTTTTCCTTCCAGTAGTGTTTCGTATGGTTCCAAACTGATTTGTTTGTGTTCCATCTCCGGCTGAGCGCGTGTTTGACAGTCTCTGTAAGTTCTGCCTTTACTAAAATTTGAACTGCCAAGTGATCCGAACCTGAAGTATCCGGTAGCACTTTCCATGTTGTTCTGGTAGAGAGTGCACGGGATGCAATAGTGTTGTCGGGACTATTCGCGTTAGTTATTCAGTACTACAAGGTTTTCTGGATCTAGTTCATCCACTAGTATTGCGCTATCATTTATGCAGCCCTATAATATTGGCAGCCGTTAAAGTCACGTGGAGCTCAAGGTGTTTGCAGATGGAGTCAATTATTGCTATTAATTGTCGCCAAGAAAGTCTGCCGTTAGGTGCTTAGCATACTGCGACCATATTCAGAAGGGAGTCCTTGGTCCACAAGCAGATACCCTCCATTTGCACCGCATCTCGCTGACAGCCATTACTGACAACAGAAAACTTGATATGGTGTTTGACCAAAACACTACACCGCCATAGGTGCCATGCTTGTCTTTTCTAATAATATAGTATCCCGGGAGTGAGAGCGGTTCGTTTGGTCTGAACCATGTTTCAGTGATGGCACAAATGTCTACGTTAGTTTCGAGCAGAAAATGTCGAAGGCAGTCTTTGTTTGTCTTGAGCGATCTTGCGTTCAATTGGAGGATCTTCTAGGTTATTTGGAGACGTAAATAGTGGAGTCAACATATTTTGGATTGACACCCAGGTCGAATCCGTTTTTAGTACTGGAGTGGGCCCATAATTAGTCTGCTGGTACCATATATCACTCATCACAGCCATAATTATATGTAAACTGTTTTTAACGAGGTAGTTCCCTACATCACACTTTCTGTTGAATCTGCGTTATTGTTATGGATGGGAGCCAGGACAAATTGGCGCAAGAGGGAGGCAGAGTTCTGGTTGCTACAGTTTGTCCCGGTTCACTACGCCTCGGTGGGGCCGTCTTATGTTCCATAGAAATTCCACGTTGCTAACTGTGTAATTACGCATGCTGCATGAATGGAGAGTGCGTTGGTTTCAGCAATGAATCCACTGGAGCCACCGGTGCTTACGTCTGCCGCAGTGTCGTCGCTGCACGGCTTCGCTACTACTGATGGTAGGTGGCGGTGCTGATGCTTGCATTGGACCACTGTAGAGTCGAAAGGAGCAGGGATTTTGTGTCCTGGCTCGTAATGTCTATGGGAGCTTTCTCGGCCGGAAATGACACATTTAATAAAATTTTCCGGACTATTATGCCGTGGTCGAATGGATTTACATGAAAACGCAACGTTTCGTCTGAATTTGAGGAAGAAATTGTCAAGGGGGATCGTAGCTTCTTTGAATGTCAGATTTCCGCCAGGAAATATTGTTGAAGCGTGCGTCCGCGCAGAAGCGTGGCATCACATGTTTTGAATACAGGAGCGCAGATGTCCGTTCTCGCTTGCCGTCGTCCGCTGTTACTACCATCCCATGGTACCATCCCTGGTACATATCGCTGGCCGTTGTGGCCGAGTGGATCTAGGCGCTTCAGTCTGGAACCGCGCGACCGCTACGGTCGCAGGTTCGAATCCTGCCTCGGGCATGGATATGTGTAATGCCCTTAGGTTGGTTAGGTTTAAATAGTTCTACGTTCTAGGGGACTGATGACCTCAGATGTTAAGTCCCATAGTGCTCAGAGCCATTTGAACCATTTGGTACATGTCTACTTCAGCAATGGATGGCAGATGTCATTCAGTTTCTCACCCACCTCCTTGCTACTGAAATTCCTGGGGTGTTTTACAATCTCTACGGCCCCTCTGTATATCCTTTCATGGTGTCCGCCTGTGGTTGCCAGTACTTCTGTCAAAATGAATGGGGTGGTCTCCTGGCTGCAAAGCACCCTCCCCACACTAACCCGGAATCCTCTAAACTCCTGCTTTTTCCAGCGGGTGGGAGCATCCTTGGCCAGTTTTAGGTGATCTTGTATCTTCTGTGTGGGTTTGTAGGTAATCGCAGTGTTCCGTTTTTTCAATGTTTCTCCTGTCAACAAAGTTCTTAATGAAAGGCAGGAAAACTTTCGATTTCACAGGCGCTTGTACGTCGCTATGATTTTCGCGAGATCGTTTTAACACTATATTTATCACAGCGGACAAATAACCACTCCTGATCAATGGATGGTGAGATGTTTCAGTTCTGCATCAAGCAGCTCAGGTTCGCAGATATTCCTTGCTCATTCCACAAACGTTGTTATAGTATGTTGCTTTTGATGTGGGTAGCGATTCTAATCCCGGTGTAGGTAACGGTTCATGTGCGTAGGTTTTTGGTAAACCGACTGGCCTCATCTACCATCTTCTTTCTTGACAACTAGCTTATCAAGGAAATTTAACCTTCCGCGTACCTCTTCCTCCATGGTAAATTAAATGTTTGGACTAAACCCGGGAGATGGTCGTGAAAACCATCTAGTTGCTCTCTGCCATGCCTTCACGAAACAAACATGTCATCCAGTAGCGGAAACCAACATTCGGTCTCTTGTTGGCGGTGTTTAATGCCTGCTCCCCGATTTTCTTCATAAAGAGATTCGCTATGGCTGGGCTTAAGAGACTCCCCATACCCACGTTATCCTTCTGTTTATAGAAGTCATCGCTCCATTTGAAATACATGGTTCTGAGGCAATATTTCAGCCCATCTGAGGTATCGCAAGGAAGAATCCGATTCTGCTGGTGCAAAACTTCATTGAATGAAACCACAGTAAATAGCGATACGACATCAAAATTAATTAATTCATTCTTCGGCTGGACCTCTAAGCCGTTTAATTTACTGATCAAATGTGACGAATTCTTCATGTACGAATCCGGTCGGGCCGCATATAGTCTTATTAATGTTGTCAAGAACTTTGCAATCGAGTAAGTGGGTGTATCAATAGCAGTCACTATAGCTCGTAGAGGAACATGTTCTTCGTGCAACATCAATAACATGTAAGTCTTGGTGGTAGAGCAACTGAACTGGACAGATATTTCTGGACACACTGTTCGATAGAGAACTTTTCTATCAGTTGGGTAACTGTTCTAAGAACTACGTCAGTGGGATCTACTATATGTCTCCGAATCCAGTAAGTTATTAATCTTACTACAATAGTCGGTCACATTCAAAACGACCGTGGCATTTCCCTTTTCAGCAGGGAGAATGATAATACTATCATTCTCATTCAGGCGTTTTACGGCATTCTTCTGACCCACAGTTAAATTACGTTTTGGAGGCTTTTCACTGGTCAACACTCGTATAGTTCTATACGAATTTCTTCAGCTGTAACCGTGTCCATATGAGATTTGTTTGCTTCTAAACTGGCGTTTTTTCGGCCGTGGACGAATGACAAAGTTCCCACCCGTGGGAAGCACAAATGTCTCATCGTCAGGTACCGAATTTCCGAATAAATTGTTACCTGTGAGGGTAGCTTTTATATTGTGGATCGCCTGATTAGGTTTCAAATTATGAATTTATTCCGTCTATTAGATGTTGTCAACGTACGCTTCCAAATATTATCGTGCAATAGTCAGTCAGTTCTATCCTAGTCACCACTGCACAATTTATTGCTGACAGTAGTATGGAGAGACAGTGACTTACGGTCTCTGCTTGCCAATTCCCCGTGCATCTATTGAATCCGCTCTCGCAGTAAGCCCACTTCCGACCGTCTGAAAATTCGCTGTGCCTTGGCCAGACTACATAGTCATTCAGTCCTCAGAAACTTCGGAATAACATGGACCGCTTTGTAACAAGACAGATATGTGTGGAAACACGAAATCTTCCCTCTCTTCTTCTGAAGACCTTCCATGCGTCGCACATTTCGTGACATCTGCCCCCTGTAGAGGCGTCTAATTGTAAAATGCAAGCTTTCACTCTAGGAAATGTTGCAATTTATAAAAAGGTTCCCGGCTATTATGCGATAGTCAGATGAGTTTCACTTTAAAACGAAACAAAACAAATACACCCCGCGCTATTATAGAGCCGCCACCAGTTATCACGGTTCCTTTTTGACAACTTGGGTCCGGGCGTCTTTTGTTCTGCGCTACACTCAAATCCTACTATCAGCTCCTACGAATTGAAATCAAGTCTTGTCTGACCAGGTCACAGTTCTGCAGTCGTCTAGGGTTCTGATGACGTGGTGGCGATCTCAGGAGGGGGGCTGCACGCGATGTGCGGTTAGCAAAGCTGGTTGTCTACTGCCATAGCTCGTCAACGCCGAATTTCACTGCACTCTCCTAACGGATACGTTCTTCGTACGACCCAGACTGACATCTGCGGCTATTTCGCGCAATGTTGCTCGTATATTATCACTGACAACTCTACGCGAATGCCGTTGCCTTCGGACGTTAAGTGAAGGCCGTTGGCCACATCGTTGTTCGTGGTGAGAGATAATGCCTGATATTTGGTGTTGTCGTCCCACTCTTGACACACAACCTAAGTATTTACGAAATGGAATGTCCTGTCCGTCTAGCTCCAACTACCTTTCCGCGTTCAAAGTCTGTTAATTCCTGTCGTGCAGCTATAATCACGTCGCAAACCTTTTCACATGAATCAAATGACAACTCCGACAATGGACTGCCAGTTTATATGTTGTGTACATGATACTAAAGCCAATTATGTAAGTAAATAAATATCTCTAACCCATAACTTTCGACACCTCATTGTATTTCAGATGTACAACACATGATCGTTTTTCGAAGACTGTGGTTTTACAGCGCGTACGCAAAAGACACCGACAACCTTTAATATGTTAACGTGACTGGAAAGTGCTAATTTTTCAATTGAAGACCACAGCCCAGAAATGTATAGTTTCCAGCTAGTCGGCAGCTTAAGCTCCAGCGGGTGGCATCAAAATTTCTAGAGTTTGTGTTTGGTAGCGTCACTTGACGTGAACACCATTGGCCATAAACGTACATCTACATCTACATTTATACTCCGCAAGCCACCCAACGGTGTGTGGCGGAGGGCACTTTACGAGCCACTGTCATTACCTCCCTTTCCTGTTCCAGTCGCGTATGGTTCGCGGGAAGAACGACTGTCTGAAAGCCTCTGTGCGCGCTCTAATCTCTCTAATTTTACATTCGTGATCTCCTCGGGAGGTATAAGTAGGGGGAAGCAATATATTCGATACCTCATCCAGAAACGCACCCTCTCGAAACCTGGCGAGCAAGCTACACCGCGATGCAGAGCGCCTCTCTTGCAGAGTCTGCCACTTGAGTTTGTTAAACATCTCCGTAACGCTATCACGGTTACCAAATAACCCTGTGACGAAACGCGCCGCTCTTCTTTGGATCTTCTCTATCTCCTCCGTCAACCCGATCTGGTGCGGATCCCACACTGACGAGCAATACTCAAGTATAGGTCGAACGAGTGTTTTGTAAGCCACCTCCTTTGTTGATGGACTACATTTTCTAAGGACTCTCCCAATGAATCTCAACCTGGTACCCGCCTTACCAACAATTAATTTTATATGATCATTCCACTTCAAATCGTTCCGCACGCATACTCCCAGATATTTTACAGAAGTAACTGCTACCAGTGCTTGTTCCGCTATCATATAATCATACAATAAAGGATCCTTCTTTCTATGTATTCTCAATACATTACATTTTTATTCTACATACATTACATTAGTATTCTACAACAGATCGACGTCAAAGATATAGGTCTATAGTTTTTCGCATCTGCTCGACGACCCTTCTTGAAAACTGGGACTACCTGTGCTCTTTTCCAATCATTTTGAACCTTCCGTTCCTCTAGAGACTTGAGGTACACGGCTGTTAGAAGGGGGGCAAGTTCTTTCGCGTACTCTGTGTAGAATCGAATTGGTATCCCGTCAGGTCCAGTGGACTTTCCTCTGTTGAGTGATTTCAGTTGCTTTCCTATTCCTTGGACACTTATTTCGATGTCAGAAATTTTTTCGTTTTTGCGAGGATTTAGAGAAGGAACTGCAGTGCGGTCTTCCTCTGTGAAACAGCTTTGGAAAAAGCTGTCTAGTATTTCAGCTTTACGCGTGTCATCCTCTGTTTCAATGCCATCATCATACCGAAGTGTCTGGATATGCTGTTTCGAGCCACTTACTGATTTAACGTAAGACCAGAACTTCCTAGGATTTTCTGTCAAGTCGTTACATAGAAGTTTACTTTCGAATTCACTGAACGCTTCACGCATAGCCCTCCTTACGCTAACTTTGACATCGTTTAGCTTCTGTTTGTCTGAGAGGTTTTGGCTGCGTTTAAACTTGGAGTGAAGGTCTCTTTGCTATCGCAGTAGTTTCGTAACTTTGTTGTTGAACCACGGTGGGTTTTTCCCGTCTCTCACAGTTTTACTCGGCACGTACCTGTCTAAACCGCATTTTACAATTGCCTTAAACTTTATCCATAAACACTCAACATTGTCAGTGTCGGAACAGAAATTTTCGTTTTGATCTGTTAGGTAGTCTGAAATCTGCCATCTATTACTCTTGCTGAACAGATAAACTTTTCTCCCTTTTTTTATATTCCTATTATCTTCCATATTCAGGGATGCTGCAACGGCCCTATGATCACTGATTTCCTGGTCTGCACTTACAGAGTCGAAAAGTTCCGATCTGTTTGTTATCAGTAGGTCCAAGATGTTATCTCCACGAGTCGGTTCTCTGTTTAATTGCTCGAGGTAAATTTCGGATAGTGGACTCATTATAATGTCACTCGATGCTCTGTCCCTACCACCCGTCCTAAACATCTGAGTGTCCCAGTCTATATCTGGTAAATTGAAATCTTCACCTAAGACTATAATATGCTGAGAAAATTTATGTGAAATGTATTCCAAATTTTCTCTCAGTCGTTCTGCCACTAATGCTGCTGAGTCGGGAGGTTGGTAAAAGGAGCCAATTATCAACCTAGCTCGGTTGTTGAGTGTAACCTCCACCCATAATATTTCACAGGAACTTCTACTTCAATGGATCTGAGCACTATGGGACTTAACATCTGTGGTCATCAGTCCCCTAGAACTTAGAACTACTTAAACCTAACTAACCTAAGGACATCACATACATCCATGCCCGAGGCAGGATTCGAACCTGCGACCGTAGCATTCGCGCGGCTCCGGACTGAGACCACCGCGGCCGGCACTTCTACTTCACTAGATGATAAACTACTACTAACAGCGACAAACACGCCACCATCGGTTCCATGCACTCTATCCTTTCTGAACACCTTCTGTGCCTTTGTAAAAATTTCGGCTGAATTTATTTCTGGCTTCAGCCAGCTTTCTGCACCTATAACGATTTCAGCTTCGGTGCTTTCTATCAGCGCTTGAAGTTCCGGTACTTTACCAATGCAGCTTCGACAGATTACAATTACCGATTGCTGCTTGGTCCCCGCATGTCTTGACTTTGCCCCGCACCCTTTGAGGCTGTTGCCCTTTCTGTACTTGCCCGAGGCCATCTAACCTAAAAAAAACCGCCCAGTCCACGCCACACAACCTCTGCTATCCGTGTAGCCGCTTGCTGCATGTAGTGGACTCCTGACCTATCCAGCGGAACCCGAAACCCAACCTCCCTATGGCGCAAGTCGAGGAATCTGCATCCCACACGGTCGCAGAACAGTCTCAGCTCTGATTCAGACCCTCCACTCGGCTCTGTACCAAAGGTCCGCAGTCAGTCCTGTCGACAATGCTGCAGATGGTGAGCTCTGCTTTCATCCCGCTAGCGAGACTGTCAGTCTTCAGCAAATCAGATAGCCGCCGGAAGCCAGCGAGTATTTCCTCCGATCCATAGCGACACACATCATTGGTGCCGAAATGAGCGACCACTTGCAGATGGGTACACCCTGTACCCTTCATGGCATCCGGAAGGACCCTTTCCACATCAGGAATGACTCCCCCCGGTATGCACACGGAGTGCACATTGGTTTTCTTCCCCTCTCTTGCTGCCACATCCCTGCAGTTCGGCACAGACATTGGAGTCTTGAGCTTCTTGTACCTTTTACATGACACATTGCCGTAGTTGTCAAGAAATGGAGGTGTTCAGACAATGTCCTTTACCAGTGAAGCTGTGAATCATTGGTAATTAAAGTGGATGGAGCATTACTGAGTCATTAGCCCTCGTCCACTACCACTACCCGTGGCGTAACAGGGTGGGACGCAACACTGTCCTGTTGTCTGTACTTGATTTTTGTCCTCATTGACAGCACCGATCGACGCATTGCGACCCCAGATCGATGGCGAGCGGTCTGTAGCAACGATCTGGCCACGCGTCCGCCCGCCCTGTCAAGCTCTCGCCTCGTCCTCTCACAAACTGCCGCCTATTCTCTCGCAGCCATCGTTTTTCCTACGTTCTCCCTTTTTTGCCTCCTGCATCCGCAGCCACAGCTAATTTGCGGCATTCCGAGTGCTGCCTGTATAGGATGGGTGCTGTAGGGCGCCGAACAGCTGACTGCGCCGGCGGCAGACGATCCGCTGACATTGTCAATTATTATTTAAATGAGAAGCCTGCAAAACAGGAAATTAATGAACGCCGCTGTGAACTTGATAACATCGCATAGGACCTGCGTCCGGACAGAACTTTTTTTTTTTTTCGGAGGGTGGAGAGGGAGGGGAGTTTCGGGACGGGGTGTGGCTGACATCGTGAGGGTGCCAGCCTCGTCCGGCCGCCATTGATCGTATTTCAGCCCGTTTATAGAGCGGATTTTTTGCTGCGTAGCGGTACCCCTCGTATAGCACTCCCAGTCACGAAGGCGTGTCGCTTCACAGAACGAGCTAAGAATCTGTAACAATTTCGTATTATCATTCACTATATCGCATTCGTTACCGTTGATAACACAAGAAGTGGGGCGATTTATATCTAAATGCAATACACCATACGGGAGGCACAAACAACAGCGAATTAACTACTGGCCATTAAAACGGCGACACCAAGAAGAAACGCAGATGATAAACGGGTATTCATTGGACAAATATTTTATACCAGAAATGACATGTGGTTACATTTTCGCGCAATTTGGGTGCATAGATCCTGAGAAATCAGTACCCAGAACAACCACCTCTGGCCGTAATAACGTGCTTCATACGCCTATAGTATGAAGGGTAGAGCCACGGGTCGTAACTCATCTGGGATGTAACGTCCACTGTTCAAACTGCCGTCAATGCGAACAAGAGGTGACCGAGACGTGTAACCAATGGCTCCCCATACCATCACGCCTGGTGATACGCCAGTATGGCTATGACGAATACACGCTTCCAATGTGCGTTCGTCGCGATGTCGCGAAACACGGATGCAACCATCATGATGCTGTAAAGATAACCTGGATTCTTCCGAAAAAATGACGTTTTGCCATTGGTGCACGCAGGTCCGTCGTTGAGTACACCACCGCAGGCGCTCCTGTCTGTGATGCAGCGTCAAGGGTTACCGCAGCCATGGTCTCCGAGCTGATAGTCCATGCTGCTGCAAACGTCGTCGAAGTATTCGTGCAGATGGTTGTTGTCTTGCAAATGTCCCCATCTGTTGATTCAGGGATCGACACGTGGCTGCCCGATCCGTTAGAGCCATGCGGATAAGATTCCTGTCATCTCGACTGCTAGTGATACGACGCCGTTGGGATCCAGCACGGCGTCCCGTATTCCCTCCTCAACCTACCGATTCCATATTCTGCTAACAGCCATTGGATCTCGACCAACGCGAGCAGCCATGTCGGGATACGATAAATCGCAATCGCGATAAGCTACAATCCGACCTTTGTCTCGCCTCCTTACACGAGTCACCACAACAACGTTTCAACAGGCAACGCCGGTCGACTGCTGTTTGTGTATGAGAAATCGGTTGGAAACTTTCCTCATGTCAGCACGTTGTAGGTGCCGCCACCAGCGCCAACCGTGTGTGAATGCTCTGAAAAGCTAATCATTTGCATATCACAGCATCTTCTTCCTGTCGATTAAATTTCCCGTCTGTAGCACGTCATCTTCGTGGTGTAGCAATTTTAATGGCCAGTAATGTATTTACAACGAAGAGTCTCTGTCTACAAATGAAAAAATAAAATTGAAAAAGTATATATATCCACGTTGTAATGGGTGTGGGAAGAGTCTGGATGCACCCCTATAAAAGTCGACCAACGTGAGGAATTATAATGGTGTCTGGTATGGGGTGTCCATAGGAGGGGGCGCAACGTATAGGAGCTACGGCGACAGAGGCATCCGTCTTGAAGTCAGCCACCTTGGCACTGGGTTAGAAGTTCCAAACGGAAAGGGAGTCATGAGGCACATGATTTTGAACTGCGTCTGTCTCAGGAATACATGTGTGGAAACTGGTTTTATATATCATTATTTGTGATTTTTATTGGCAGGACACTAAGAAATTGTAACACACATAGTAACGAGACTGCCTACACTACGCTCGCCCGTCCTCTTTCAGCATGCTGCTGCGCGGTGTCGGATCGTTACCAGATGGAAGTGACAGAGTAAAGCGAGAATATTCAATGAAGAGCAGCATGTAAATAGGAAGAGTTTCTCTGAAATGATACAGGACTTGGGGGTGGACATAATTAAAACAAAGACGTTTTTCATTGCGGCGGAGTCATCTCTCTAAACTTAGACCACCAACTTGCGCTTCCGAATGCGAAAATATTTTGTTGATGCCGACCTACAAAGGGAGAAACAATCATCATAATAAAATAAAGGAAATCAGGGCTCGCACGGAAAGATACATATCTTTGTTTTTTCCGCACGCTGTACGAGATTGAAATAACAGGGAGAGCTATTGTCAGGGTGGTTAAGTGAACTCTGTACCAGGCACTTAAATGTGATTTGCTGAGTATGAATGTAGATGTATATGTAGATTTAGATGTATAGGAATTATGCAGTGTTGAAGTTCAGTACACTTTTCAGATTCAGCATTACTGCATATCTCAATATGACCTCCTCTGCAGTGAGTTTTCTTACAATCCTTGCTGTACACGTCGCAGTATTTGTGGGTCAACTGAGGCACACGTCTCGTCATTGCATTCCCAAAGATGGGCTACATTGCGGATTTTTATCTCACACACAGCTAACTTCAAAGGTACCCACAGATACAAATCAAGAGGTGTAAGATAAGGGAACCGTGGTGGCAATTCAAGGATCCCTCCCACCTTTTCGTGGCCACCAAACTGTTCATCCAGAAACTGACTTCAGTGGCATACTTGTGTGGTGCACCGTCTTGTTCGAAGAAGGTCGGGAAATTACTCTGCGGATTCAATAGCGTTGGAAGCACATAATCACAGAGCACATTAAGATACATTTCCCCATTCAACTTTCCATCAATAGACTCTGGACCCACAATTTTTGTGTCCCAAATCCCACACCAAAACATCACTTTTTCACCATCAGCATCTTTACAGGGATCCACTGACGAGGAGCTTCCATTTGACCAGCAGCACTGATTCTGCTTGTTTATCTCCTCGAATATAAAAATTAGCTGCGTCGCTGAACAACACCTGTCGTATGAAGTTCGGATACCTGTTACACCGACCCGGTGCCCATTCTAGAGACAGCACCGATCGATCAGGGTCATCCTCCGAGAAATGATGCTGCAACTGTAACTTGTACGGTTCCCACTGCAGTGTGTCCAACATATGCACGATTGAACGCTAACTGACACTGTATACTGCCGATAACCAGCGACTATTGTGATGTGGACTTTTCACAAACGGTGTCAAAATTGCTGTTGCAGTCTCCTCGTCAGTGGCTGTTCTTGGGCGTCCCCTACGCAGCTTGTCTACAACAGAACCTGTTGCACGAAATTTGTTCAATAACTTGGATAATGTCCTATGCGAAACGTAATTTCTCTCAGGATGCCGGGCACTGAAGTTAGCAGCAATCACTCTGGTATTTTGTCCAACACTCATTAACACAATTTGAATGTGTTGCTGCTGCTTGACTGCCATTGTGGATTCGTGCAGCCATAAACAGAGTGAATCACCTCCTTACAATTTCAAACTTTAACAGGTCATAGCTCCTACACAAATACAGAAATCTTAAAACATATTTCACATATGTATTTCTGAGGAAGAGGCAGTTCAAAATGATGTACCATATGACACCATTGCGTCTGAAACTAGTAACCCAAATCCTAGATGGCGAATTTCATTATGGCCGTCGCTGACACCATAGCTCCTGTTTACGCACATCCTTCGACATTTATATGGGTGTATACAGCCTTTTGCCTCACCCTGTAAATGTGAACCAGGATCTCTAGCCTAGTAAAACAAATAGAAAATTGATAGGGAGGCAGAAGCAGAATAGAGAATAGTTCCAGTTAGAGCTTTCTGCAATCCATGGCGATGAGGTAGCAACCAGTGGCATCAGCAGGAAAGAACAAAATGTCTCGGTTGAAAAACTGGACTGTTTATTTTACTTATCCTCTAATGACGCATTTCGCCTCGTACAAGGCATTATGAGATTTGCTGACAAAATATGGTGTTAAACACACAGGACACCGCGCAACAGATGTCCCAGTAGGAAACTGTCGTTTCCAGAACCTGAAAAAAAACATTGTGCGGTGTCTTATGCAGAAGATATTACATACGGGGGAAGCGGCGCCTAAAACGTATGGAAGTTTCGGCAGGTAGCTTACCTTGTCAAATTTTTTTAAAAGGCCTCACGAGGCGTCCTTGTCAGATATGCGGCGCCGTCCACATCCAATAAAACGAGATTAAGCCTACATCGATACATCACACAGTATTTATGGTTTTCACATAAAATAAAAAGGGATCGAGCCTACGTAGATACGTCACACAGTTTTTATTCTGTCTACACCCTATAAAACGGGATCAAGCCTACATAGATGCGTGACACAGTATTTACTGTGTGATGCATCTATGTAGGCTTCATCCCGTTTTAGTACATGTTGATGGTGCCGTAAATGTGTTAAGGACGCCGCGTTAGGCCTTTATAAACATTTGACAAGGGCAGCTACATGCTGGGGATTTCTTGTGTTTTGGGAGCGGTTTCCCGTGTATTTAACATCTTCTACAGCAGATATTGCACAACGTTCTGTTTTGTTTAGTTTTTTAATTATTCTGACCATAGAGGTCTCGTGCTGGGACATTTGTGTGCGCAACATCCTATGAGCTTAACACCAGCCAGTCTGAAGATGGATTGTATGAGGTGAGATCTTGGATGCTCCCCACGCCCTGCCCCGGAACTACAATCCCCTCCCCCCCCCCCCCCCCACTCTCATCGACACACAAAATTTGTGTCCGGACGCAGGTCCCTCTCGATGTTATCAAGTTCATTAACATCCTGTTTTGTAGGCTTCTCCTTCAAATAATAATTGTCAATATCATCGGACCGTCTCCCGCCTGCGCAGTCAGCTGTTGACAAGCTCGTCTTATTGGCGGATAATAAAAATAAAATGTCCAGTTTTGGAACCAAGACTTTTTTAAAAAATATTCCTGTTGTGACCCAGGGTAACCATATATAGATAAGTATGATTAATATTAGTTTGAAATTAAACTTTCTTTTACATTTCCGATTTTTAGATGGACTCACACTTAGCTACCTCAAGCTAGGACATCCCGTCTGCTTGACGCCCCAGCACCACTATAATTATGAAATTCCACATAAACCAGTGAACGGTTAATGTTCGAAACAGGTGGTAATAATAACTGCGTGTGGCTGAATGGCCTAGTGTGTCTTTCGATTCGACGCCACTTCGGCCAGTTGCGAGTCGTTTAACTAGCCCAGGATCTAAACACGACCTCTCGGTTTCGAGGTAAGTGCTTTACCCCTGCTCTTCTTTTTTCTGTCACTAAAACTATTTCTTTACATTTTAGGATAGAGATATACGTTTTTCATCAAAAGAACTTTTACATAGAAAAGTAATTACAAAGTCACTTGCTTCTTTTATAAATACTACTATAAAACGTTCACCGCAATGTCTTCGATCAAACATTCCTGCCCCATAATACTTATTTGCTTGGTCACTAAGCGAATAAATATGTTTTATGAACTGCGATTCATGGGATATCCTTATACTTGAAATATTTGCGTTACTACCTGCATGTACATGTATACAACGTGGCATTATTAGATATTCATGACTACATTACCAAGAATTTAAAAAATATAAAAGGGCACGTCCCGCTGGGAGGGATACTAAAGCTTAGAATATTATATAAGTAGGAGTAGAGGGGGGAGGGGGTGAGAGGAAGACAAAGGGAAGCAACTGATGATATCAGATGCACCGCAACTTTAGGCGGAATCGGCAGTGACGAGTGAAAATATATACTGAATTGAAGTTAGAATCCGGGATCTTTTGCTTACGAAGGAATTACGTTAATTATTGCGTCATCAGCACACAGCGTTCAACGCAAATGCACCAACTAACTCGGCACACTCCCTGAACGACCCACACTCCTACCTAGCGCCACCTATCTGCAGTCTCCGTTCATATGCTCCACGCTGGCTAATTTTAGTTGCTGCCAGAAGTCTAACAATACTGTGCATTCTCACTGAATGTTACAGATTCTTTGCACATCGAGTCGAATCCATTATATGAATGTCCGGAAGAAGAAAGAATGGAATTTTATATGGGTCCTGTTGGTGACTTGGGAGATGATGGATGGTCCTTAGGATTTCTTAATATCAGTGTGTCGAACTTAAGATGTCAGATTACTCCGGCGTTGTTGAAAGCGTGTAGCAGTGCCCGTCAACTGGTTTCTGAACTACAGCTGTATGTAAAAGTGCGAGTGGACCTTTATATCAGATAAGAAGCTAATAATAGCACGAGCTAAGAAGAGGTGGCTTGTATGGGAGCAATTGCAGCGGTTTTTCTGAAAGCTAGGTTACAAATAATTGTGGTGACTGCCAGACGCTCTCCAACAATATACTCCCTAAAGTGTACAGGATGACGTAACTGGAGACAGGATGCTAAAAATTGGTACTGACTCACAATTTTTTTTGGCCTTATTCATGGTCGTTTTCCAGTACCACATCAGCCTGGACAGATGTAGCTAGTGGTGAGTCATAAAGAAATGAGACTGAAACCTGTTGCATACTCTTATCTGTACAGAAAACACCTAACTGTCCAGGATGTGTAGCTTATCACGGCAACGGTGTGAGAAGTTCCAGTAGGATATCATCGCCCAGGGCAGTAATATTACGTTAATAGGAATGATGAAGAGGCTAATTGTAATAAATTTCCGCTAGTAATAAAGAATAAACTATTGAAAAATCTGAAGAGGAAGAGACAGGAAAAGACAGGAGACACGAGATGATTCTAAGTAGAATACCACCTGGCGAGAACAGAGAATCTGGAAAAAGGTTATCAGGCTGTAAGGCAAACTCAGGAGGAGCTATAGATTAAAGTCACAATTTACTAATTACAAAGAATAGCCTGAAGCTTTAGAGAACCGTAGGAAAGAATCATTGTGTACAGACGTGGGAGCCTGAAGAACTGGAGAATAATGACTACGTTTGAAGCTATCTAAAGCAGTAGATACTGTGATAATGAACACCATAGCAGGTGATTCAGCTGATTGAACATCTCTGAAAAGGGCAATCACTGAATTGGGATAGGAGCCAGGAACGCACTTGAGAATAATTCTTCGGTAATAGAAGAAGTGCCTCAAATAACCTATGAAAGAAAGTAATACAAAAATGCTTAAATAAAGACGTGTGTACTGGAATATAAGTCACTTAAGAATGAAATAAGACCCGCCAGGTTAGCCGAGAGCGCTAACGCGCTGCTCCCTCGCCTCGGGTAGCCGCGTAGGCCCCGGATCGTATCCGCTTGGCGGATTAACGACGAAAAGCCGGTGTGCTGGCCAGCCTCGATGTGGATTTTAGGCAGTTTTTTACATCCCACTAGGTGATTAACGGGCTGGTCCCCACGTCCCGCCTCAGTTACACGACTCGCAGACATTTGCAACACGCTCATACTACTTCACGGTTACACTAGACACAGAGAGCTGGGGTACGCTACTTCCGTGCTAGGGGTATGAGGTGGAGACAGGAAGAGCATCTGGGCAACCTCTGAAACTAACTTTGCCAAAATTCCCTAGTAACAACACAGGCGCAGCGGTAGCTAGAGCGGGATCCTGATCCAGTGAATAAAGTAAATAGCAAGTTCAGAAAAACTAAAACGAATTGCCTATAGGAAATGCGTAAAGAAATAAAAAAAGAAATGATCGTCGAACGACAAATCCAGCACACAGAAAGTCAAAATAACCATCTGGGAAGTTTAAAGCAGAAGCATCAACAAGAAGAGGGAAGAGGAGTTCAAAGAATTACACTGAAGACATTTATGGGAGAGAGGAGCTGTATGATGACGTCAGAGAAAAAGAGACGGGAGTCTGTGTGAAATGTATAGCAGCTCCAGTGTTAGAGAATGCGTTTAACAGAGCTCTGTTACACCTGAGATCAAGTAAGGCGGAAAACATTACTACGATTACTCCAGAATTTCTAAAATCATCTTAAGAGTGTCAAGTAAGTAGCTGTTCACATTGGTGAGTAGAATGTACGAAACTGGAGGCAGACCATCAGGTAAGAACGATAACTTTCGCACAGTCAGCTTTATAGCTCATGCATTAAAGTTGCTGACAAGAATAATGTATTGAAGAATGGAAATGAATATAATTGTGTATCTGCTACATGAGAGTGAGTTTGGCATCTGGATACATAAGGGTACGAGAGACGGGTTTCTGCCGTTGTGCTAGATAATGGAAGCAAGATATAACGAATGTCGGTACGTGTTCATATGAGATATCAACGTAGAAAAAGAATTCGCTAATGTCTGATAATATTAGACTGTACAGTCGTACTTAAAAGTATCCGAAAGACCTGAATTGCATTTCGCCTGATTTGCATACAACCTTCATAACACAGCTGTCTAGCAGGTCCTCTAATCGCTCCTCGGTACAGTCGTTTGACTATTGAAAATGGTTCCAACAAATCACCACTAGAAAACACTGCTCTGTATGGCAATAACTCAAGATGTAATGTAATACCACGATACTACAAATATCATGGAACACCTTATCACAGATAAGACTGTCCTTAAGGCTTGTAAGCTTATTACAATAAGCTTATTACAATAAATGACATACCTGAAATGTTACCAGTCTCATTATTACGTCAGATAGGTAATGCACTTAGTAAGTTCGCCGTATTTATGATTTCCGCTTCAGAGTAACATAGCGTACATGTTATTTAACACAAAATGACATAAAAAAACTGAAGTTATTCACGAGCTGCAAATTGAGAATAGTATGAACTGCAAATGACACGACGAACCGTCTCGTTCTGCATATGGATTCAAACCCGCGTCATGCAGACTGAGCTAAGATCTCGCGACTGACAGAAACTAACAGTCATTCCCAACCAGGCCTACAGAGAATTATATACCTTGATTTTAGACTGTATCAGTTAGCAAATACTAACTTTAAATTACATAACGTAAACATTTTGCTAACAAACTACGAGAGATGTTAAATATTGATCCTTCACAAATAACTTACTTGAAATGCTGTGAGGTAAGGCTTTGTGTTGGACAGGGATTCGAACCCAGAACCTAATCGGACTCTTATCGAAGCATAGTCAACTGTGACATATCGGATTTTCTCGGCAGTAGCTAGATGTTTTAACTGAAATGACGAGACGAAACATTAATTTTTTCCTTTCCAGGACTCCAACCCGGCACCTATCGCTGTTATGTTCTAGAGAAAATGAACGTTAAATATGGGTTTGTTACACCAGCAGCGACATGTAAATATGTTTGAACTAGAAGTAATAGGCCGATGAGTCCAGTGCCGACTGGTAATCGACCCCCACACATATTGTGATTGACTACACACAAAGAGACGTCAGCTACCGAATTTTTCTCCACCAGCAGCTCGGAATAACATCCTTGAACTTACAGTGATCTCGGAAATAGTTCTGTGTCTCACTGGGAGTCAAAAGCGTCAGATGTCGTTAGTGTCGACAACGAATGAAAATACGTTACAAATCAAAATTAATATCCACCAGCAGATAGGTGTTCTCATGATAGAGCCTGATAATACATAATGAAACCTTTAGTGCCGGGCCAGGATTCGAACCTATTCACTCGCAATATGTGGACATGTTGAGGAATCTGTAGTTTTGAACAAACGGCAAATTGTAGTCGAGCTGTATTGTCACGAAGGGATCAAATTCCGCTTTAAGGGCAGTCTGAGTAGCATTATCAGTTCAGAACCATTTTTATCGACATACAGAAGCTCAAGTAAAAGATGGAAGTAGTCTCCTGTGACCCTACATAGCGTTTTTTCGGCACTAGAAATAAATAACTAGTATAAGAAAGGTTACTGGTGATAGAGTTTCTACATGTCGCCACTCCTGACTTTATTGTGGTTCAACCTAATGTCTACTTGGTAGAGAAGGAATATCATGCTTAATGTGAATTTCACACCACAATGCCATTATACCTTCTTCACTTAGCGTAGCCAGAAGAGCATAGAATCTGTCCCTCCCTATCAAAAATCTTCGGTAGAAGTTGGTATCGAACCGAGACCGTGAGCAGGTGAACCTATCAGCAATCCAACAGACCACCAAAGATTCTTCTCTGAGAGTACATTTTTCTATTGTAACGCCGTTGAACCACATTGGATGAGAATTCTGACACACAGGCTCCCTGTAGTGGTTTGCAGCATGTTGAGTACATTCATTTGCTTGGTTGACCGAATCGCCATGAAGTAGCTGCCTCGGCTACCCAGTGCATACATTCGCCTCTATTTTGTAATCACCGGAATAAAATCACGCAATTGCCACCTACACAGAACTCCCAACAGTGTAAGGATGGAGAAATTTAAATAGGAAGGGTTCCTGCCCACTTGAGCTACTCTAGTGCGCTATCTCTTTGTTGAAAACGTCGTGCAGTGCAAAAGAAAAACTGTATCTGTCTGACTCTCAGAAGTCTACATCCTGCCATACGCATTATCTCACAACACTGTGGAATGGGGAATTTCTGGAGGACTTGTTTTTGACCTCTAGAGGTGCGGTAGCTATGATTTAGCTAGCAGTGTAACGGTATATGTAGTGTACTGTAAACAAATCTTCGCGAGGTCAAATTTTTTCACTGTTATATTTTTTAAAACACAATTCTGCTGTCTGCTGAAGTTATCAATCTAATGGAACTTTGAACATAATTCCCTTCACTTCTCACCCCAAATAGTTGCATGAGGAAGAAGGGCCAACTACTCCGATATTTTGTTCTTTTCAGGTTTATTAGACGGCCAGGCAGCAAATGCATCTCGAAACTTTTGTATTATGTATGGGGGAAGCGCATCGTGCCAAAATATAGCAGAAAAGTATTTTTTCCATTAGCTATCGTGTGGTAGTGGGATTTTATTCTTCTTCAAACCTTGTTTGACAGCTTTAACTCAGAACAAGTTTTCTATATGTAATAAATAAATTGCAAGTGCAGTGCCAGGATGTTATCGATAACATCAGAAAATTCGCATATATCGTTGATGATTAATTTCTCTCTCATGTCTACTATTGTTTAAACAACACGAAAAGAAACCCTACGAAAATTGTGCACTGTATTATAAGAAATGAAATAAAACTACCCATGATAACCTTCCGGCGAAAGTCTGTTTTAATAAAGTATCTGTACGACAGCGTACCTTTATCGGACCAAACTAGTAAAATACTACTCACTTAGATTTCGATTGGGTCTGTGTTTAATTGGTTTGTTGTGTCATAATCAAGAGTTATGCAAATGGAGCATTTCATAAATAAACTTATGTATACCTAGAAACCCAAATTTGCTTGTCGGCAACTGAAAGAGGGATTACCTGTTGTGCAGCATTGTAAGTTTTTCACCATTGAACTATGAGCCGAAAGTAATTTCTTGCGATTTCCTTATCGATGTGTGATCTGACTGCTTGTAGCACTTTCACAGAAGGGATAAAAACGGTGCAGTCAGCGAGACTGGAACAGCTTTTTTAGAGGACAGCACGTTACCATATTGCTGGTGCAGATGTATGTGTCTTGGATTTCTATTACTAGGCCAATAGTGACTAGAAATCATAAACCGGTATTTAAAGGACAAGATTAGTTGTAATATCCACGAGCAACTTCTTTCCTGGGCAGAAAACCGTAAATTTACAATCTTTTGTTACACTTCAAGCGATAATAACACGCATTATTCAATGGAAATGACACGAAAACTCAAGTGAACTTTGAGGCTTAATTCCGTGCACACCAGGAAGTAACTCATCGGTCACAGAGTTGCTGAACATACATGGCCTCTTTGCCAAATCTCAGTTACAATACCAGCAGGAAGAAGACGAACCGATGTGTTCCTAGAGAGGTCTGAGAAGTGACCATAGCTAGTATCTCAAAGACGCAGGGGGCACGGCCTGCAATACGTAATGCGTCTAATTCACAATTTCTGTAACAAGGTTTAGGGACTGGAGCGTAGTTACGAACTACACTCATAACTGACTGCAAACTAAGCATCATAAATCAGTATCTATCATAGTTTTTTTTTATACAGGGTGTTACAAAAAGGTACGGCCAAATTTTCAGGAACCATTCCTCACACACAAAGAAAGAAAATATGTTATATGGACATGTGTCCGGAAACGCTTACTTTACATGTTAGAGCTCATTTTATTACTTCTCTTCAGATCACATTAATCATGGAATGGAAACACACAGCAACAGAACGTACAGCGTGACGTCAAACACTTTGTTACAGGAAATGTCCAAAATGTGCTCCGTTAGCGAGGATACATGCATCCACCCTCCGTCGCATGGAATCCCTGATGCGCTGATGCAGCTTTGGAGGATGGCGTATTGTATCACAGCCGTCCAAAATACGAGCACGAAGAGTCTCTGTATTTGGTACCGGGGTTGCGTATACAAGAGCTTTCAAATGCCCCCGTAAATGAAAGTCAAGAGAGTTGATGTCAGGAGAGCGTGGAGGCCATGGAATTGGTCCGCCTCTACCAATCCATCAGTCACCGAATCTGTTGTTGAGAAACGTACGAACACTTCGACTGAAATGTACAGGAGCTCCATCGTGCATGAACCACATGTTGTGTCGTACTTGTAAAGGCACATGTTCTAGCAGCACACGTAGAGTATCCCGTATGAAATCATGATAACGTGTTCGATTAAGCGTAGGTGGAAGAACGTGGAGCCCAATCAAGACATCACCAACAATGCCTGCCCAAACGTTCACAGAAAATCTGTGTTGATGACGTGATTGCACAATTGCGTGCGGATTCTCGTCAGCCCACACATGTTGATTGTGAAAATTTGCAATTTGATCACGTTGGAATAAAGCCTCGTCCGTAGAGAGAACACTGAAATGAGGATTGACTCATTGTTGGATGAACCATTCGCATAAGTGTACCCGTGGAGGCAAATCAGCTGCAGATAGCGCTGTACACGCTTTACATGGTACGGAAACAACTGGTTCTCCCGTAGCACTCTCCATACAGTGACGTTGTCAACGTTACCTTGTACAGCAGCAACTTCTCTGACGCTGACATTAAGGTTGTCGTCAACTGCACGAAGAATTGCCTCGTCCATTGCAAGTGTCCTCGTCGTTCTAGGTCTTCCCCAGTCGCGAGTCATAGGCTGGAATGTTCGGTGCTCCCTAGCAGCGCAGGTAGAAATCATGATAACATGCTCCATTGAGCGTAGGTGGAAGAACATGGAGCCCAGTCAAGACATTAATAACAATGCTTGCCCAAACATCGGTCTCAAGCTACACAACACCGAGTAAAACATAGCATCATAATGACGAAACATTTCGAACAATCTGAATTTTCCAGTCTTGTCATATATTTGGAAGACATGTTGCACAAGAATCAGTACCTGTCAAACCCATACAGCCCCTCAGCTTCGGCTATCAAGAGACAATTAAGAAACGAATAGAAAACAAAAAAAAGCTACAATATTAGTAGTTTCTCTGCCATCGAGCGCTCATACCGCTGCGACGGGATATTTTTTATCTGAGGGAACGAGTGTAGCGCGGCGAAATTCAAAGTCCCGCAACAACAGGCCGCAAACGATGGAAGAACTTCAAAATTTTAATGGTGTAAAAGTGTTGTCTTCTATTGATCTCAGATCCAGCTTTTATCAGATCGAACTTCATCCAGAATGTAGAAAATACAAAGCTTTTCTTTGTTTCGGCGTTTGTTATCAATTTCGGAAACTTCGTTTTGGTTTGAACTTTTCTTCAGCAGCGTTCATTCGCGGGCTAAATTCCATATTACCTGATTTCTGAAAACGTCACATCACCTTATATGCGGACGATATTCTGATAGCAGAAGCCTCATGGGAACAACATAATCGCATCCTCAACAGTGTGTTAGGTATTTTTGCAGAATCTGGAATTACAGTTAACTTGGAAAAGTCTGAATTCGGTAGGTCAATGGTGAGGTTTTTGGGACATATTATTTCTTCTGAAGGCATTCAGCCGGATCCTGAAAAGTTAGAAGCAATCAGAGCCACTCCAGTTCCATCCAGAAAAAAAACCAGTCTGCCGTTTTCTAGGTCTCGTAAATGTTTACTTTCGTTTTCTGAATATCCAAATTCCAGTTACACCAAACCTTTGTTCTCTCACTGGAAAAAATACTATTTCGAACTGGGACGAACAAGCACAGTTGAAATTCAGTTCTTTGAAAGAAGCGCTACTTAACGCGCGAATACTAGCTCATCCAGATCTGTCACAACATAACTGCCTTAGCACGGATTCTTCTGAAGTCGGTCTTGGTGCCCATTTATTTCAAGAAGCCATAGAAAATGACACTACTGTTCAGAAAACCATTGCTTTTGCTAGCCGAGTGCTAACAAAATCTAAAAAAAATTATTCCGTTACTGAATTAGAAGCTTTAGCTATCGTTTGGGCATTTAACAAATTCCGTTTCTTTCTTTTTGGTAGAAACGTAAAAGTATACAGTGATCATCGTGCATTACAATTTCTTATGTCCTCAAAATTAAATCATGACAGGTTAAAACATTGGGCATTGTTTCTGTAAGACTTCCACTTCATAACAGTCTACATTCCAAGGAAGGAGGTCATTGTTGCCGACACACTGTCACGCGCACCGGCTGGGCTTGAGAAAAGTAACATAAAAGGCAACCTCGAGACATATTTCAGAATTCTTTACATTAAGAAAGTCGCCTTTGAAAACTTCATCACCACATCTTTAAAGGACATTGCTCATGAACAAGATAAAGATCCGATTTGGAAAGACATCAAAAGTAAATAGCATGAAATGACACACACTCAGATTCGGCATTATTATCTGGTTAGAAAGAACATACTCTTCAAACGCTGCACTGTTGATGACAAACTATGGGTACTTTGCATTCCTGACGATTTTGTTAATAGGCTCATATGGTACATTCGTTTCAGCAACGGTCATTTTGGTCCAAGAAAATGTTCTTCGGACGACTTGTTATTTTAACAATATGGAAAAGAGAATTCGAAGAGCCTTGTCTACTTGTAAACATGGTCAAAAAGCTAAACCATCTACCATCTCACATCGTGCTCCGTTGTTTCCTAAACACTTGAGTCACAAATTCTTTCTGATTTACAATGGACATTACTGAATCCGACGTATGCCTCATGATAATTGCGTTGAAGTTGAAACTCTGCGTACTAGGAAGAGTCAAGGAGTGCACCACATTTCACATGTAAAACCGTTTATTGAAAGATAATCTGCTTTTTAACTTAGACTTTGCCATAAAATTTTTCACTTCACGCTACTAGTACGCGTTGTCACACTTAGAAACTGTTATCATGCAACAATGTTTTGAAGCAACTATCCAATCTAGAACCTAGGGAACATATTTAGAGAGTAATTACCACTGCATTTTGATAGTGAACAGAGGACACAGTGTTACTGCGTGTGTACATTCTTGCTTGTTAGTTGCACGATTATGTAACGACTATAAGGCTTACATACTTAGAACATATACTGCTAATGAGACTTTAATGCAACATTTTGGTTTACTTGAAAAGACATTCTTTATTTGAAGTATTATCTGTGAGATTAAAGATGACTTAGTATTTGGTTTCTTTGACAGCTACACGATTATATCACGACGCTACTAATGTGTGACACAATTTACATTTTTGCTTTTGTGCTGTATCTGCTTTATATCTGCACAGTTTTTCTGAATTCTTCTGGAAAGTAAAACATGTTTCAGTAGTAACTTTTGTGGTATAGCTACAATGAGACAGCTTTTTTTGCAGCACAACAATATGTTACAGTGTAGCGCTTTCTTGATCACGGAATTGTACGTAATAACTACGATATCTATACGCATAGCATTTCGCTTGTGTTTATTACGAGGTAAGTACATTGACTTCCACAGAACATTGCTTACAGACGACGATAATTACGACACTTGGCGCATGTTTTACCTTTAAGTAATGACAGAGATTATGTTACAGCAAGACGCACAATTTAGCGCGGCAGTACACGTATTTGAGTGATTAATTTTGTACTTAAAAGATTTATATTTAAAGATTTTTTAATTACAAAGAAAGTTTTCCGCGGTACATTTCATTCCATTTCTGTAATCTGTAACACCTGAAGGCATAAATACATTAATCCTCATGGAGGTACACGCTTACTTTGTGAACCATGTGTTTGGCAAGCACAAGGAGCCTTAGCTAATATGGTATTTGCTTACACAATTTTACACATCGGTACCATATTTCTCTGACACAGAATTACACAGCTATCTGATTATTTGACAGAGAAACAAACATTCTTTTTACTACGTCAGTGACGCATGTTTAAGCAATTACACAGTTGGATAACTTCACACTTATGAAATTGTATTTTGTCTGCACGGTGTGAACTGTTCAAACATTTTCGGAACTATTGTGATACTATGAGAGCTTTGAATGTCGTATTTGGTAAGGGAGCATGATTTTTTAAGTACGTTTTAGGAAGATGACTTTATTGAAGGTCTCGAAATTATTGAAAGAAGCTGCGACGATTTTGAGATGTGATTGATCTGATATGATGTTATTATTACGATGACTATATGCATTATGCTGTTGAGGTATGTTTATGATCAATAAGATGATGCTGCCATATATGAGGAATGTGATTACGTGTTAATATGTATATGAATAATGAGTAGTGGTTAGGGAATCTGATTTGTGGAAAAGGATGTTGGAAACCAAGAATCCTACTTTAAAAATTATGATATGTGTGGACATGTGTGAATGTATCACAATGCCACCGAAAATTTTTTGGACACTGTTGTATTTATAGGAGTTTGTTTCTACAAATTTGTAACGCAAATTCTCGACCTGTGAGATTTTTTGCATGAGACTGTCACTGTAGTGCAAACTGCTGTCATCAATATTTCTGTAAGAAAATGATGTGACCTTAACGTAATGCGTTGTGAGCGGCCACCTGTGCATTTGCCTCGAGAAAAAGCCATTAGGTGGAGAAAAATGAGGCCATTAACCTCACTATTGACATTCCTTTGTAGAAAGCACTGCAATTACGACACACTCAAACTTGAAAACATATGATTACACTGTGGAGTTCTTAATTTATGATATTTACTAAACTGCCTAATGAAATGATGAGAAACATTTTATATCTATTGTCTTTCTAGTTGAGAGATTTTTTACTGCCTTTGGAGACGCCATGCCTAGTGAATGATGTTTCACACCTTATGTATTTATTTGCTCATTTTGTTTAATATCTAGTTTCTAGCGGCACTGCAACTTTGGTTAAAATAAAATTTTATAGATGTACTAATATAGATATTTATGCCTACAGATCCAGTAAATAATAACTTCATGATCTACTTTAAAAAAAACGAGGGAGCTCAAAAAGACATTTACCCTCACAGGAATTCCATACATAATTTTTGTCAATGACTAATAACTTTTTAGCAGTGTAAGGTAAGGTGATGCATCACTCTAGTGTTAAGATCTGACATAGTTATTAGACATTTCCTATCTTTACTGTGATATTTTTTCTGCTTGAGTTTTGTCATGTTTAGATATAAGTTATAGCATTTTCAGCTGCTGTTTGCCAGGCATAGTGCTACTAAATTGCACTTTGTATTACTCTGTAAAGCTCTGAATTTCACTTTGTATTACTCTGTTAAGCCAGTTTTAATACTGATTTATTTTTCTTGTTTGCTGCACAGTGCCTTATATTAGTTATAATAGTTATAATATTGCAATTTCTTTGCTAATTTAGATTTACTGCTGCTACCTTTGCCAATTTGCATTGTTTGTCATTGCCATCTGTGTTAATTGTTTTGTGCTGCTGCATTGCCTCGTCCCTTAGTTTAGCATCTGAGCTCAGTAGATTTAAGTTAGCTTAAGACGGTAAGATAGTAAAGGGTGACGAAAATTTAATAGTCATGGGTGACTGGAATTCGGTAATAGGAAAATGGAGAGAAGGGAACATATTAGGTGAATATGGATTGGGGCTAAGAAATGAAAGAGGAAGCCACCTGGTAGAATTTTGCACAGAGCACAACTTAATCATAGCTAACACTTGGTTCAAGAATCATAAAAGAAGGCTGTATACATGGAAGAAGCCTGGAGATACTGACAGGTTTCAGACGGATTATATAATGGTAAGACCGAGATTTCAGAACCAGGTTTTAAATTGTAAGACATTTCCAGGGGCAGATGTGGACTCTGACCACAATCTATTGGTTATGACCTGTAGATTCAAACTGAAGAAACTGCAAAAAGGTGGGAATTTAAGGAGATGGGACCTGGATAAACTGACTAAACCAGAGGTTGTACAGAGTTTCAGGGAGAGCATAAGGGAAAAGTTGACAGGAATGGTGGAAAGAAATACAGTAGAAGAAGAATGGGTAGCTTTGAGGGTTGAAGTAGTGAAGGCAGCAGAGGATCAAGTAGGTAAAAAGACGAGGGCTAATAGAAATCCTTGGGTAACAGAAGAGATATTGAATTTAATTGATGAATGGTGAAAATATAAAAATGCAGTAAATGAAGCTGGCAAAAAGGAATACAGACATCTCAAAACTGAGATCGACAGGAAGTGCAAAATGGCTAAGCAGGGATGGCTAGCGGACAAAGGTAAGGATGTAGAGGCTTATCTCATTAGGGGTAAGATAGATACTGCCTACAGGAAAATTAAAGAGACATTTGGAGACAAGAGACCCACTTGCATGAACTTCACGAGCTCAGATGGAAACCCAGTTCTAAGCAAAGAAGGGAAAGCAGAAAATTGGAAGGAGTATATAGAGGGTCTATACAAGGGTGATGTACTTGAGGACAATATTATGGAAATGGAAGAGGATGTAGATGAAGATGAAATTGGAGATACGATACTGCGTGAAGAGTTTAACAGAGCACTGAAAGATCTGAGTCGAAACAAGGCCCCCAGAGTAGACAACATTCAATTAGAATTACTGACGGCCTTGGGAGAGCCAGTCCTGACAAAACTCTGCCATCTGGTGAGCAAGATATATGAAACAGGCGAAATACCCTCAGACTTCAAGAAGAATATAATAATTCCAATCCCAAAGAAAGAAGGAGTTGACAGATGTGAAAATTACCGAACTATCAGTTTAATAAGTCACAGCTGCAAAATACTAACGCGAATTCCTTACAGACGAATGGAAAAACTAGTAGAAGCCGAACTTGGGGAAGATCAGTTTTGATTCTGTAGAACTGTTGGAACACGTGAGGTAATACTGACCCTGCGACTTATCTTAGAAGCTAGATTAAGGAAGGGCAAACCTACGTTTCTAGCATTTGTAGACATACAGAAAGCTTTTGACAATGTTGACTGGAATAACCTCTTTCAAATTCTGAAGGTTTCAGGGGTAAAATACAGGGAGCGAAAGGCTAATTACAATTTGTACAGAAGCCAGACGGCAGTTATAAGAGTCGAGGGACGTGAAAGGGAAGTAGTGGTTGGGAAGGGAGTGAGACAGGGTTGTAGTCTCTCCACAATGCTATTCAATCTGTATATTAAGAAAGCAGTGAAAGAAACAAAAGAAAAATTCGGAGTAGGTTTTAAAATCCATGGAGAAGAAATAAAAGCTTTGAGGTTCGCCGATGACATTGTAATTCTGTCAGAGACAGCAAAGGACTAGGAAGAGCAGTTGAACGGAATGGATAGTGTCTTGAAAGGAAGATATAAGATGAACATCAACAAAAGCAAAACGAGGGTAATGGAATGTAGTCGAATTAAGTCGGGTGATGCTGAGGGAATTAGATTAGAAAATGAGACACTTAAAGTAGTAAAGGAGTTTTGCTATTTGGGGAGCAAAATAACTGATGATGGTTGAAGTAGAGATGATATAAAATGTAGACTGGCAATGACAAGGAAAGCGTTTCTGAAGAAGAGAAATTTGTTAACATCGAGTATAGATTTACGCATCAGGAAGTCATTTCTGAAAGTATTTGTATGGAGTGTAGCCATGTATGGAAGTGAAATATGGACGATAAATAATTTGGACAAGAAGAGAATAGAAGCTTTTGAAATGTGGTGCTACAGAAGAATGCTGAAGATCAGATGGGTAGATCACATAACTAATAAGGAAGTATTGAATAGGAGTGGGGAGAAGAGAAGTTTGTGGCACAACTTGACTAGAAGAAGGATCGGTTGGTAGGACATGTTCTGAGGCATCAAGGGCTCACCAATTTAATATTGGAGGGCAGCGTGGAGAGTAAAAATCGTAGAGGGAGACCAAGAGATGAATACACTAAGCAGATTCAGAAGGATGTAGGTTGCGGTAGGTACTGGGAGATGAAGTTTACACAGTAGAGTAGCATGGAGAGCTGCATCAAACCAGTCTCAGGACTGAAGACCATAACAACAACAAGACGGGGTAGGCTATATAAGAGAATGAATAATGATGAACTGGAAAAATTGCATTGAGAAGTTATACGAAGAAAGTTTGTAAAAGAGAAGGTACTGTACAATGAAGAATAATTATTTTAAAAGAGGATGAATAGATTACAGAAAGCAGGCTTAGATAGGACTTTTTATGAATAATGATGAACGACGGGAGATCTCAAAAAAAAAGTTTTGTTTGCAAAATACTGCAGTAAAGCAAACCCAGTTCTTTCCTTTTGTGTTATCCCGCTATTTGTTTGTGTACCCTTGTGTATTTGTGTTCTTCCTGTCTTTATGTGTTTATCTGATACGATTTATGTTGTAGAATTTTTTCTAGTACTCAGCTACATTCACTATGATGAGGAATACTGTTATCCTCATATATAATTTGCATTAATAATATGTTATTTACTTTGTAAAGATGTTTAGACATTATTAATTCTGTTCTGTTTCAATGCTCATACGTGAAATTAATGTTTCGAAAACTATTCTCATTGTTTTATTTATTTACTTATGTCATAATTCCTGTAACACTAATGTACATGTTAATTTGTATTCTTTTGTAAAGCCTGTGTTACTACAAATGTTATCTGTACTATTATGTTCTTCAATGATGTATTTTGTACCTTTGTAATTGTTTTCTTATGTTGTAAGTTTATAATTGTATAGACACCAATTCACCAAATTAAGATACATTTGCCGGCCGGTGTGGCCAAGCGGTTAAAGGCGCTACAGTCTGGAACCGCGTGACCGCTACGGTCGCAGGTTCGAATCCTGCCTCGGGCATGGATGTGTGTGGTGTCCTTAGGTTAGTTAGGTTTAAGTAGTTCTAAGTTCTAGGGGACTGATGACCTTAGAAGTTAAGTCCCATAGTGCTCAGAGCCATTTGAACCAAGTTACATTTCACTGCACACTGTTTCTGTTTGTCACAGTATATGCACAATAGATGAGAAGTTGGGAGTGTTAGTGTTTGCACGTGTGTTAATAATTTAGCAAATGACTGATTAACAGCATTGCTGGTTCTAAGGACAATTCCAAAAACTTTGTGAGTGCACAAGTGGTGGTTTATGGACTTCCTATATTGTCAGCAAGACTCTTCGATGGTGATTGTGCACCTGCACAGTCGCAACAGATGGCTGCTGGCCGTCTCTACTAGGACTACAGTGGGTCTGAATTTTGATGACCCACCAATACCATTATTTCTACAATGACTGCAGTGGGTCTGCACCTCTGGTGGCCCACCAATACCATAATCTCTACCAGGACTACAGTGGGTCAGCTCTGTGATGACCTACCTACCAATATTGTTCAAAACTTCTACTGACTCTGCTGTGGGTTTGCTCTGTTGTGGCCAATTACATGTCTGCATGTCAAGAGTCAGTACTGTCTTTCCGGTGGAAGGACAAGACTACTTCTTCAAGACTGCATGGAAATCCACTACTTCTGTGTGCATTTTCTTTTACTGCTCAGACTATGAGAAAAAGAAACACTGCAATTTTACTGTGATGAATGGTCAGGACTGTCTTTATGGACTGGGAGGAAATTTTAGGTTTTGACCAACATTGTATCAATAAGTGTGTGCATTTGATTTATTGTAATTATGAAAAAAATTTTCAGATCGGTTTTCGCCACTGCCCAAAACAATTTGTAAATTTTTTTGTGGGTAGCATGGGGGCTATGTAAGTAGGCTGTTTAGGTTTTTATGTTGGTAACGCCATGTAGCGCTCTATATAAAAATCACTGACTGTGCTGTGTGAAGGCTGTGGTTGGTTTGCATTATTGGAGTAATATTCGCCATTGTAGTGTTGGGCAGTTGGCTGTTAACAGCGGGTAGCGTTGCGCAGTTGGCGGAATTTTGAGAGCGGGTGATCTGGACGTGTGTCCTTCAGGGACAGTAAATTTGTAAGACTGGTTGTCATGAACTGCTATATATATTATGACCTTTGAAAACTATTAAGGTAAATACATTGTTTGTTCTCTATCAAAATCTTTCATTTACTAACTATACCTATCAGTAGTTAGTTCCTTCAGTAGTTTGAATCTTTTATTTAGCTGGCAGTAGTGGCGCTCGCTGTATTGCAGTAGTTCGACTAACGAAGGTTTTTGTGTGGTTAGTGTTTTGTGAAAGGTGTAGGTTAATGTTAGTCAGGGCCATTGTTTGTAGGGATTATTGAAAGTCAGATTGCATTGTGCTAAATATATTGTGTGTCAGTTTAGTGTTGACAAGAATAGGTAAAGAGCGAAATGTCTGATTACGTTCAGTTCTGCCCAGCTGTTTGAAAATCAAATAACGTAAGGGGTTTATCAGCACAGTAATTCATTAATTTTTCTAAAGGACTGTTTCACACCGACCTTCGCGTTGACTTTCCTAGACCGTTAATAGGGGAACCTACAGTTTAACATGGCTTTCGGACCACAGTGCAACTCGGCTTTTTCACATCAAAAAACTCTGCCCGAGGGGAAATAAGTGTAAAATGGGAGATAAAAACCGTGGGAATCACTAGGGGTCGTACCTGAGACGTTCGCATTCATAGTCTGCTATTTATCACTTTGCCGCCATGTAGTCACCACAGTTGCTTCTGGTTTGCCATAACATTAAGGATCTCATGTTTGTGCCTGCGTTGGCACTTGCACGTCCCTGCACCAAAGTAAAGAGAACTGAATTGAATATAGTGCCTTCAAGTTGGCATACGCAGAACAGGAGAAGAATTAAACATCATAAATGGTCTCTCTTTGATACCATGAATTTTCATTGCCATTATGCGTCATACGAGAAAAAACGTATACTGAAAGGTCATGTTGTTTTGTTTAAATGATTGCAAAAACAGGAAAAACGAACAGTGAGGTTGTCAGTAAAAGCACAGTACTATCGTCAGTATGATGTTGCACTGCTCAGGGCCTGTAATGATAAATGGCCGGTTTAGATCAGGCGTATTGTATACAGAATTGGAAGAGAAAGCACCACTAAATTCTACAATCCGTATGCATTGCATACACACAGATATTACGGTTACAGTGTACTTATGGAGCCGAAAGGGATAATTGCGTATTTTCCGGTGAGAAAGAGCACTGGCAAACAGTCTTCGCTACATTAGGTCACTTAAACTGGTGTCATTCTGAGCAAGAATTTATGGTCAGCAACAAAGTATAAGGTCAATGGGTCGGATGCGGGTATTGCAAATGTGAAATACTTTACCACATTACTGAAGCGAATATTAAATTTGCACTAATGTTGCGAAAATTTTCAACTTGGGAAGCTTAGAATGATAATATTTCTGTTTATTACAAAGGAAAACAAATGATTTTCTAAAACTTTCCCTGTCATACACAACTTGAAACATGTCACGCCGACCAGATCATATGGGAGAACTGACAGCGACGTATATCGGAAGGTAGTAAGATCCCTTCGCTTTTGGTTTGGCAGTATTTGACAGCCATTTCTATGCGCAAGTAAGTGAAGAAAGACAGCGCGTTTTTGTTATCAAGTGACGTCTTCATCGATTACTTCAGTTTTAATGTAATCTACGAGTAATTGCTGATGTTTGATATTAACATGAAAAGAATTCCGTAGACAGGGATAGAACCTCTTCCTGGGCATATACTGACCAAAAGGCAATAAATGATGTTCAAGCCCATGTGTTCCAACAGCGGTATGAAGAAAATGATAGTAATAATTACGGTAATAGTCGAATTATACGGTAACTCCACACTTCACAGTGGATTTTCTCGAACTAAGAAATTTGCTTAATTAGTGAAAATTTCAAGATGGCTTCACATCGAGGCTATGATACCTAGAAATGTCTTTACACCTGTTGACATGAGAACATCATAATCTCCACGTCAGAATCTTGCTTCAATTAAACCTGTTAAAAGACTCGCGTATTTTCCACCACAACTAATTTTATAAGGCCGGCCGGAGTGGCCGAGCGGTTGTAGGAGCTACAGTCTGGAACCGCGCGACCGCTACGGTCGCAGGTTCGTATCCTGCCTCGGGCATAAATGTGTGATGTCCTTAGGTCAGTTAGGTTTAAGTAGTTCTAAGATCTAGGGGACTGATGACCTGAGCAGTTGAGTCCCATAGTGCTCAGAGATATTTTTTTTTAATTTTGTAAGCTAAGCATATGATACGTTACTGCATACTCCTGGGGTTGGGAAATGTGGCCACAATGGTCTGGTGGAACGAACTATCACCGGTGCAATGCGTCTATTCAGTCATTTACTTTTAAGAGGCACAAACAGATTTACTTTACCTCTGGTAACCTCAAGAGAAGGACTTTATAATTCAGAGTCCGCATTAAACATCACGTTCCTTCTTTACCAACTGGGCAGAGCCGGTTTACATTGGGAAATGACATAGGCGGAAGTCATGGTAAATAGAAATACTGTCGCCAGCGCAAACAAACTTATATTAGAAAGTTTTATTTTATTTGATGAACCGATAGCCATTTAAAGGAACAGGGCTCATATTTTACTTATACTTGATTGATCTACAGTTGTTGAGAAATTTGGTGCTGGTCCGTGATTTGAATTCGTATCTCCTCTCTCGAGGATCTTTATCTCTCGGAACAGTATAGTTCAGTCATTTCGTTCGTTTTCCCAAAACTGCAATCTTCTCTAGGTCTCCTCCAAAGGTAGGTATGTGGGACCGAATACGAATGCAGTTCAAAAATATCATAATTTCATTTCAAGCCCTATCACGTGCACACCGGCCTGCTAGTGAAAATTTACTTGCATTTTTAATGTCTGTTCATGTGTTGCCAGAATTCGCAATAGGTGTCGTTATTTCTGGTCAAACACACACACATCTTTCTGTTATTGAGTAACCAATTCATACTTAATGTCTATTCGTGGGTGATAAGGAAGGATGGTAGGTGTGCGGTTCGATTGTCACTTAGGCACAAAAATTTTTATCCTTATTTTAGATTCAAACACCTAGTAGCTGGTATTTGAAACCCATACATAACAGTTGATTTTACTTAGTTAACAATCCGATTACATGTTGGGATCGTATCTCCATCAAAGAACTTCACATCATGCGCTTCATCTTTAAATGCATGCGCACCTTGTCACTTCTGAATGGAGGTATATCACACATCATTCGTGGTTAGTTAAACGGGACGAAAGGGTCTTGATAAGAGTCCCGGTTTGTTAGAAAAGCTGTGGTCCTTTATTTTCAAGTTTAAATTTTGTTACTGAAATTGGCGAAAATTTCGGTAATTCATGACTCTTCATGGGTAGTCAGCAATATGTACACTTACGAAAGAAATATAGAAACAACTACGAGAGTTACTGATTTATGATGCTTAGTTTGCAGTCAGTTATGAGAATTATTAGTAACTACGCTCCAGTCCCTAAACCTAGATACAGAAATTGGGAATCATGCGGATTACATATTCCAACTATGGTCACTTCTCAGACCTCTCTAGGAACACATCGGTTCGTTTTCTTCCTGCTGGTACTGTAACTGAGATTTGGCAACAAGGCCATGTATTTTTGGCAACTCTGTAATCTATATATATACTAAGATGGTATCTGTTCTTTCGGACATCTCAGAAAGAACAGATACCATCTTAGTATTTATATAGTTAAGGCTCACAGGCCACTTGACCATCTTCTTCTTCTGTGGGAATGCACAAACAGTGCCCGAACTCTTACGGGAATCGGCAACGCGCCGCGAGTAATGAGTATAATGGGCGGGGGCATTACGAATGTAGTGCGGGACAATACTTTGAGAATGTGGGTTTCGCGATAGGTGTGCGCGAGATAAATCCCTGCAGTCGCGCTGTACTCTGTGTCCTCGGTGACTCAGATCGATAGAGCGTCTGCCATGTATGCAGGAGATCTAGGGTTCGAGTGCCGGGCGGGGCACACATTTTCATCTGTCCCCGTTCAGATATGACAACGCCTGTAAGCAGCTAAGGGTGTACATTTCATTGTAACGCTGTAATCGACGAGTTACTTCCTGGTGTACACGGAATTGAGCCTCAATGTTCACCTGAGTTTTCGTGTCATTTCCAATGAATAATCCGAGTTATTATCGCTTGAAGTGTAACAAAAGATTGAAAATCTACGGATTTCAGCCCAGGACACTAGTTGCACATGGAAATCGCAACTAATTTTGTCCTTTAACTAGCGGTTTACGAGTTCTATTCACTATTGGCCTAGTAATAGCTATCCAAAACACATACGTGTGCACTAGCTATGTGGTAACGTGCTATCCAGTAAAAGAAGCGTGTGTTCTGGTTCGTCGTTCCAGTCTCGCTAACTGTAACGTTTTTATCCCTTCTGTAAAAGAGCTAAAAGCAGTCCGATCACACATCGATAAGGAAAACGCAAGAAAATACTTTCGGCTCATAGTTCAATGGTGAAAAACTTACAATGCTGCACAACAGGTAATCCCTCTTTCAGTTGCCGACAAGCAAATTTGGGTTTCTAGGTATACATAAGTTTATTTATGAAATGCTCCATTTGCATAACTCTTGATTATGACACAACAAACCAATTAAACACAGACCCAATCGAAATCTAAGTGAGTAGTATTTTACTAATTTCGTCCGATAAAGGAACGCTTTCGTACAGATACTTTATTAAAACAGACTTTCGCCAGAAGGTTATCATGGGTAGTTTTATTTCATTACTTTTAATACAGTGCAAAAGTTTTGTAGGGTTTCTTTTCGTGTTGTTTAAACAATATTAGACATGAGAGAGAAATTAATCATCAACGATATATGCGAATTTTCTGATGTTATCGATAACATCCTGGCACTGCACATGCAGTTTATTTATTAGATGTAGAAAACTTGTTCTGAGTCAAAGCTGTCAAACAAGGTTAGAAGAAGAATAAAATCCCACTACCACACTATAGCTAATGGAGACAATACTTTTCTGCCATATTTTGGAACGATGCGCTCTCCCCATACATAATACAAAAGTTTCGAGATGCATCTGCTGCCTGGCCGTCTAATAAACCTGAAAATAACAATGTCGCAGTAGATGGCCCTTCCTCCACATGAAACTATTTTGGTTGAGAAGTGAAGGGAAATATGTTCGAAGTTCCAAGAGATTGATAACTTCAGCAGACAGCAGAATTGTGTTTTAAAAAATGTAACAATGCACGTATAGGAACTCGAGACGTAGTGTCTACGGTGCACTACATTTACCGTTACACGTCTAGCTAAACCGTAGCTACCGCACCTGTAGAGATCAAAAACAATTTCTCCAGAACTTCCGCATTCCACAGTGTTGTGAGATAATGTGTGTGGCAGGATGTAGACAGTTTCAGCTTTCTTTTGCACTGCACGACGTTTTCAATAAAGAGATAGCGCAATACAGTGGCTCAAGTGGAATGGAATACTTCCTACTTGAATATCTGCATCCTACACGTTTGGCAGTTCTATGTATGTTACAGTTACGTAATTTTATTCCGGTGATTACAAATTATAGTCGAATGTATGCACTGGGTAGCCGAGGGAGCTAGTTCATGGCGATCCAGTCAACCAAGTAAATGAATGTACTGAACATGCTGTAAACGACTACAGGGTGAGTGTGTCGAAATTCGAAGAATCTTTGGTGGTCTGTTGGATTGATGATAGATTCACATGTCCATGGTCTCGGTTCGATACCAACTTCTACCGAAGATTTTTGATAGGGAGAGACAGATTCTATTCTCCTCTGGCTACGCTAAGTGAAGAAGGTATAATGGTATTGTGGTCTGAAATTCACATTAAACATTATATTCCTTCTCTACCAAGTAGACATTAAGTTGAACCACAATAAAGTCAGGAGTGGCGATATGTAGAAACACTATCACCAGTAACCTTTCTTATACTAGTTATTTATTTCTAGTGACGAAACAGACGCTTTGTAGGGTCACAGGAGGCTTATTCCATATTTTATTTGAGTTTCTGTATGGCGATAAAAATGGTTCTGAACTGGGAATGCTACTCAGACTGCCCTTAAAGCGGAATTTGATCCCTTCGTGACAATACAGCTCGACTACAATTTGTTGTTTGTTCAAAACTACAGATTCCTCAACATGTCCACGTATTGTGAGTTAATGGGTTCGAATTCTGGTCCGGCACTAGAGTTTTAATTATGTATTATCAAGCTCTATCATGAGAACACCTATCTGTGATGGATAAAGAATTTTAATTTGTAACGTATTTTCATTCGTTGTCGACACTAACGATATCTGACGTTTTCGACTCCCAGTGAGACACAGAACTATTTGCGAGATGACTGTAAGTTCAAGGATGTTATTCCGAGCTGCTGGTGGAGAAAAATTCGGTAGCTGACGTCTCTTTGTGTGTAGTCAACCACAATATGGGTGGGGTCGATTACCAGTCGGCACTGGACTCATCGTCATATTATTTCTAGTTCAAACACGCTCACATGTCGCTGCTGGTGTAACAAACCTATATTTAACGTTCGTTTTCTCTAGAATATAACACCGATAGGTGCCGGGTTGGAGTCCTGGGAAGTAAAAAATTAATGTTTCGTCTCGTCATTTCAATTAAAACATCTTGCTACTGCCGAGAAAATCCGATATGTCACAGTTGATTGTGCTTCGATAAGAATCCGATTATGTTCTGGGTTCGAATCCCTGTCCAACACAAAGCTTTACCTCACGGCATTTCAAGTAAGTCATTTGTGAAGAAGCAATATTTAACATCTCTCGTACTTCGTTAACAGTGACAACAGATGGTGGATAAGAATTCGCGTCCGTTAAAAATGTTTACGTTATGTAATTTGAAAATGGCTCTGAGCACTATGGCACTTAACAGCTGCGGTCATCAGTCCCCTAGAACTTAGAACTACTGAAACCTAACTAACCTAAGCAGGACTCAACTGTGACATATCGGAGGCGCCCAGAACCGCTCGGCCACACCAGCCGGCTGTAATTTAAAGTTGTTATTTCCTACCTGATACTGTCTAAAATCGAGGTATATAATTCTCTGTAGGCCTGGTTGGGAATGACTGTTAATTTCCGTCAGTCACGAGATCTATGCTTAGTCTGCATGACCTGGGTTTGAATCCATATCCAGAACGAGACGGTTCGTCGTGTCATTTGAAGTTCATACATATTCTCAACTAGCAGCTCGTGAATAACTTAAATATTTAATGTAATTTGTGTTAAGTAATAAATACGGTATGTTACTTTGAAGAGGATATCATGAATACGACGAACGTACTAAGTGCATTACCTATCTGACGTAATAATGAGACTGGTAACATTTCAGGTATGCCATTTATTGTATTAAATGTGAGCTTACAAGCCTTAAGGACAGTCTTATCTGTGATAAGGTGTTCCCTCATATTTGAAGAATCGTGGTATTACTTTACATCTTGAATTATTGCCATACAGAGCCGTGTTTTCTAGTGGTGATTTGTTGGAACAATTTTCAATAGTCAAACGACTGTACTGAGGAGCAATTAGAGGACCTGCTAGACAGCTGCGTTATGAGGGTTGTATGCGAATCAGGTGAAATGCAATTCAGGTCGTTCGGATACTTTTTAACACGACTGTACGTGTAAGCTATCGGGAATGTTGGTCAGAAAGGAATGAAGGGTTTAATGAGTTTTTGAAAATAACATATTTACAATAACCGTTATGATAATCGTCTCCCCACAGGAAGAACATCTACTTATTATCAGATCAACCATACACGTAAGTCTTGTGTAACACCAATCATATTAGTAATACACTGGCCATGAATCCACCTAGTGTGACAGTAGCAAAATTGGCCTGTTTCGTTCTGACAGCGATGAGTACATAGAAGGCAAGCTTTTCTACTGTCACACTTATTGATTTGATGGCTAATGTTTGACTAGTATGATTGGCGTAACCTAGCACAATTTTCATAACGGTTATTGGTTCAAATGGCTCTGAGCACTTTGGGACTTAACATCTGAGGTCATCAATCCCTAGAATTTAGAACTACTGAATCCTAACTAACCTAAGGACATCACAAACATCCATACCCGAGGATTCGAACCTGCGACCGTAGCGGTCGCGCAGTTCCAGACTGAAGCGCCTAGAACCGCTCGGCCACTCCGGCGGCCATAACGGTTATTGAAATCACAAAAAGGTGCGAACCTACTACAATTCAGTTTGTTGTGGATTTTGAATATTATATTCTCTATAGATGGTGCTATGTATCGTAATTTCCAAAATCGGAATTTCGTCTTATTTAATAAATTCAATCTGCCGGCAGTAATAAACAGTGATGAAAACATAATGGCTGTCAAGATTAATATATTAAGTAAAGAGACTAGAGCTCATGTGGCTCATGTCAATATTCCTGAAATACGTCGTTGGCAACAAATTGAAATAAATCTCGTGAAATTCTCTGCGTGATGTCTAGACACGTTAAAGTACGTACACCCTACTTGATGTTTGTAGGAACGCGAGGTGTATGTGGTCGACGCTTCGTTGTAGTGAGTGATTTTAAAATCACACGAAGGAGTACGCAACAGAGACCGCCACGAGCAATTTCCGCCATTTTCTGCGTTTTACGTTGTTTTTGTCAGAAATGAGTTTGTGTTTTGCGAAAATTTTTTTTAAATTGTACCCATTTAAGACTGTATAATATACTGTATCGGTCCTTGTTCAACTTCTGCTTCCCTTGGCTCTTAAAACCGCCGTCTCCTTTCTGTCCAAGTTATGAGTAACTTCCCACTCCGGATATTTTATCAGTGCTACTTTCAGAATTTCAAAGAGTGTAGGCCAGTCAACATTATCAGGAGCTATTAATGCTATAAATGTAGGTTTACTTCCTGTAACCTATCCTCGAAAATAAGTCGTTGGGAGAGTACTGCTTGCGTGTTCCTATTTTTCCCCGGAGCTTAACCTATGACTCCAAAGATCCAATTCTACAAGATTTTTCTGTAAATAGTTCGCGTCAGTAATTTGGAAAAGGGATTTATTACACTCAAAATATCAGAAATGACGCCTTTTTATTAAATTGATAGTTATGTAAGGCTCACATCTCCCACCACATGCAATTTTTTTCTTTTTTGACGTTCTCTTTCGTTCAGAGAGCATATCACCTGTCTCATATTTCTTTCCCAACGAAATAAGGAAGGAAGATCAGGATTTAACATCCTGTCGACAACGATGCTTTCAGATATGGAGCACAAATTAAAATTTTTTTTTCTATGGATGAGCAAGGAAATCGGTCGTACCTTTCCAAAGGATCTATCCCGTCAATTGCCTGCAGCGATTTAGGGAAATTACGGAAATCTAAATCTGGATCGGCAGAAGCATATCAGATTCCTCGTTTCTCCGGCTGTGAAGTCAGTAGGCTACGCTTTTTTTTTTTGGGGGGGGGGGGGCATCAGTCTTATGACTGTGTTGATGAGGATCGCCACGAATTAGTCTCCTGTGCGAAACTGTTAACATCAGAGTCGCAGTTGCACCTGTGACGTCAATTATTTGCTGGATGTATTCCTCTACAGTTTTTAACCTTTACACCTACGTCTCCTTTCACGGAAGTCATTCCCTGATGTCTTAACAGATGTCCTACCATCATGTCCCTTCTTCTTGTCAGAGTTTCCCATAAGCCTTTTCCCTCGCCAATTCTACGGAGAACTTCCTCATTCCATACCTTTTCAGTACACTTGATTTTCAACATTCTTCTGCAGCACCACATCTGGAATGCTTGTTTTTTTTTCTATTCCGGTTTTCCCACAGCCCTTATTTCATTGCCATACTATGCTGTGCTCCAAACGTACATTCTCAGAAATTTCTTCCTCAAATTAAAGAGTTTGCTTTGTAATAGTACACTTCTCTTGGTCAGGAACGGTTTTCTGGGACATTGCGCGGGCGGTGATGACCGCGCAGTCGATCGACCCACAAACCACACATCATCATCACTTGTAGTACTTTTCATTATTTTCGTTTTTCTTCGATATCCATTAAATCTATTACCTGTGATCATTAGACTATTCATGCAATTTAACAGATCCTGTAATCCTTCTTTACTGTTACTGATGTTAGCAATGTTACCAGCAAATCTTAACAATGATATCCTTTTTAATTCCGAGCACCTCTTGGTCTTCCAGTTCTATTGAACCTTCGTGATTCTTGTACGTTTGCATTATACCCATCCTTCCCCATAGTTTTGCAGTGCGGGTAGCCGCACAGTCTGGGCGCCCTGTCACGGTTCGCACGGCTCTCCCCGTCGGAGGTTCGGGTCCTCCCTCGGGCACGGGTGTGTGTGATGACCTTAGCGGAAGTTAGTTTAAGTTAGATTGAGTAGTGTGTAACCTCAGGGGCTGATGACCTTAGTTCAAAAATGTGTGTGAAATCTTATGAGACTTAGCTGCTAAGGTCATCAGTACCTAAGCTTACACAGTACTTAACATAAATTATGCTAAGGACAAACACACACACCCATGCCCGAGGGAGGACTCGAACCTCCGCCGGAACCAGCCGCACAGGTGACCTTAGTAGTTTGGCCCCAAAGGATCTTACCACAAAATTCCAAAAATTTTCCCTGTAGCTTACCCTTATTTTCCTTAGAATTTCCATCATCTGGCAGCAATTTACATTGTCGAACGCTTTCTCCGGCTCGACAAATCCTACTACAGACAGTGTGTTGGTTTTCCTTCGGTCTTGCTTCCACTATCAAGCGCAACGACACAACTGCGTGTCTGATACTTTCATCTATCCTAAAGCCAAAGTGGTCGTCACGTAAGAGCCTCATTTTTTTCCATTGGAGTGTATATTATTCTTGTCAGCATCTTGGATGCATGAGATGTTAGCTAGCTATAATTGTCGCACGTTACGGTTGTTCCTTCATTCGGAATTGTGAGGATGCTGTCTTTACGAAAGTCCTACGGTAAATCATGAGGAGTCGTTTATTTGCCAATTAACCCCTCTCCCCACATATTAGAAATTTCTGTAGAGTATTCAGTTTCCCTTCGATCTCATTTGATCTTAAGTCTTCCAAGGTTGTTACCGTCCAGTGTAATAATATAAACAATCATCAATTTAGCTCAATACGTCTGCCAAGCTATACCTCATGAGCTGACAGAATGCCAGTCCTCGCCTATTTTAAGTCTCGTAGAAAAAAATTAGCTGCAAATACGCTACTTGAGTAATTCAAACATAGTAGTGACGTCGGTGACAGTTCCAGAAATCTCCGCGCCCACCCTCTTGCAGAGGAACGGAGGACCGCTGGAGCACCAAGCAATCAGCGCCGGCTTGGCCTAAGGACCCGCGAGTGGCTGCAGATCGGCGCGACGGGCGCAGCGCAGATGGGCCAAGACAGGCGCGCTGGCCGCTGATTGGCCCCATTGTGGGCGCGATTGTGCGCCCGCGGCGCGCCGGCCGGCATTGTGGCTGTCGGCTGGCCCTGCCGCCGCTAATGAGCCGGACCCACCCCCCACTCGTTGGCTCGCGCTGGCTGCTTCAAAATGCGCTCCGCAAACCTGCCAAGTCTCCTATCTTTGGAGGCAGATGCCAATTTCAAAACTTTCCGCCGCTCTGTCCATAAACATGTGAAAATCCACATTTGACAACAGGGATAGCTAACCCACATGTGGGCTCAGATAAATGACAAGTGTCAAGCACTGGCAGCTACACAGTTCGTAATGGAGAAGTTCGATCACTCAGTGTTTGTTATCAACTCTGCCAAGGGTGGCACTACCGGTACGAGGCTGGCACCCCTCCTGTTATATGAGTCGCTGGCAAGTGATGATATACGTTCCATCTGGCGGAAACAGTGATATCCCGCAGCTGTGTACCGTCTTGAGGAAGTTCGCTGTGAACTTGGTTTTGAGTTGCTGATAGTCCAATCAACGAAGGAAAGTCGTGTAGTCGCAAATTATTGCACAGTACCAGCAAGGATTGCCATAAACAGTATACTAAAACATTAGATGCTGGGGTGGGATGGAGGCGGGAGAGGAGGGGGAGGAGGTAGTCGGGCTTAAAGGTCGAAAATTGCGGGTTATAGCGAAAATGTTTCAAAATACAAAATTAAACTTGAATATACTTCCTACAAACGACGTTCTATTAATTGTTTCCCCAGGACTTACAGTTTCCGCGTTGCGGAGGATAAATTCGCGCAGATTACTAAATGCAGTGTTTTTACGGCATAACATTAATGTTTAGAGTTACTTGAATTTTGAACTTACGGAAAATCTACATTACTTATTGCAAAATAACACCTTACCTTCAGTGTGTGTTGATTTCAGAAATCAAAAATTATATCATCATCGTTGTCATGTACCATATCGAGTAATGGTGCACTGTTCGGATACAAGTTACAGCACTTGCCACATATCATACAGCATGAAATGGCAGCTTTTCGGTATTCACATTGTCCGCCATAGTCAGTAGAACATCGTCCAAATGTGTTCCTCATTATAACTTTAGGTTTTACTGGGTTGAGCGATCCATCCTCTCCTCGATACCACCCCTACAGATTGGCGGAAGTGGCCTGTTGACCTATTATTCTACTCTAAACAAGTAACAAAACATCTCTAAGTAACAAGGATTGTTTTTTTTTTTTTGACAGGAATTACTTACGGTGGAAAGTGAATAAAATTAATATAAATGTTAATAAGCTCTAAATAAATGTTTGCGCGCAGCGTCTGTGGTTGGCGGCAGAGAGACAAAGTCTGGTTTCGGCTTCGTTGATGCTTTGAAGAGTATTGTATACCTGATTTTGTTCAGATCTTGGTGATATTCTGTCGCTTGATATATTTGTAGAAACATCTTCTCACTATTTGCTTGTGTATAGGGGTTAGTGAAAATGGTAGATATTCTCCTCATTTGTTTATGTATCTTGCTGAATAGCTTAACCATTCCTCCTGTACTTTCCTTGGAAATGGCGGAAGTCGTATCACACGCACTAAAGGCATAGAGAAGAATTATAGTTTCAGCAAAAGGAAGTTGTTGGAATTGGTTTCCTGAAAACAATATCATTTCAGCCTGGCGCCTACAATTCTTCATGAGTTAAACTTTAGTGCCAGATGGTGCAGAAGCAATGAGTGGAACAATCAAGTCGACAGTTTCCCCTGATATCGTGATAATGGGGTGCATGGCAGCTTTCTCAAACCAACATCTCAGTACAGTAGCGCCAGCATCGCCTGCAGTTACTACTATTTCATTCCCCCCCCCGGCGTTTTTTATCACTAAGAAATTCTATAAGCCCAGTTTTGTTCTTTTCTGTTGCAAGAAAATTCTCCTGTAGTTTAGAGACAGCAATGCTTTCATTAGAATCAACATCAAATAATGTTTTGTGGGGATCCTTCTCTTCTTCTCTGCTCGTCTTGTACTGTTGATGTCACCATAGCCGCGAATGAGCACAGTACCGTTTAGAGCATAATGTTTGAGTGCATAGTCTGTGTAGTGATTGCAAGGTACGGAAAACATAGTGCCCAGTTTCCATTTCATGCTACGGAGGAGGACGCATTCTCCCACTACATTGGTGCTCGTTCTAAGGTCATGAGTTGCGTAATTGTCCTCTGCAAAAGTATCGCAAAGAGATGATATCTTTCCTTTTCTCACTCTCGCTTCATTACAGAGATCCAACTTTAATGGAGATAATTCACATTCCGTAAGCCTTGGATATCTTCATCACCTTTTCTTTTTTGCAATGACTCATTTTTGAAACATTGTCAAAGGATCTGCAATCACTGTTTTGGCGTTCACTTTTATTGAACTGTGCATACTAGCCAAGGACAGCACCACATTCTTCTTAGACTGTTTTATGTCACTAAGATTACAACCAGTATACCTTCGGATGGTTCTGGTACCAATTTATAGGGCTAGGTGACTACTTAATTTTGAGTTTCCGGTTATCCCTGTCGACAGAGACATCACACATTAATTTTAGGAAAGGGAGGATGGGTATTTAACCACTGATAAGCCTTTAAACAGTCTTGACCGCCCTATTTCGTCGTGTTAGGCAGAGATCAGCACGCGGCCCCCCCTCCCCTCACCCCTTGAGAAAGACGCTCAATTACATTTTTGTAATGACGAGCACGTGGTAGCTGCAGGGGCTCATCCAATCCACATCACTGGATCAGAATCAGTTACGCCTATTCCTATTAATGAAGCGCATTATAGTTCCATGGTCATGTCTGACTAATCCCTGCCCAACGCGATGCAGTTCGGTTTACGGTGAAATAACTCTTATCGGCAAAATTGCTGAAGATGTTTGTGTGGCCAGTCTCCATTGTATTATTTGTTGCTCAGAAGCTACGAGCTTCTTCATCAATGAAACAGTGTTAAAACACTGTACCACAAAGCAACAGTAGGTCTATTGTTCTTGACAATTGCCAGCTCATTCTTGAATATACTTAAGATTGTTGCCAGACATGCATCCGTTCCAATTTTTTCTACACTTAGAGATCCATGTTGCCCGAAACGGTGGTAACACATTTCCTTACTTCATTTGAGACACCAGAATCTTCCAGAAAAATCCGAACGAATCTGGATTGAACAAGTAAGTGTCCTGGAGGTCCACAGCTGTAAGCTTGTACTGTTAATATCTTGTCAACTAAATTTGCAGCATGAACTAAACTTAACATTTCTTTCAAGCCAGACCTGGCCATTGTGTGACTAATGCACCCACGATGGATATGAATATATGAAATCCCCCTAATCTTATGGAAATTATCCTATGTTCAATATCTCGAGTCTTTATGTAGAACTATTGGTCGAAAGAAACGAAACAACAAATCATCAGCCGGCCGCTGTGGACGAGCGGTTCTAGGCGCTTCAGTCTGGAACCGCGCGAGTGCTACGGTTGCAGGTTCGAATCCGGCCTTGGGCATGGATATGTGTGATGTCCTTAGGCTAGTTAGGTTTAAGTAGTTCTAAGTTCTAGGGGACTGATGACCTCAGATGTTAAGTCCTATAATGCTGAGAGTCATTTGAACCAGCGTATCGTTAGCATTTCCTCAGCCCAACTACAGCACTTCTCACAAGGTAGGAAACAAAATTATCGTATGGAACTGACTAAGTATCTTCTGAGATTGTCGTGACAGCTGCTGTACTGTTCTTTCAAGTTCTGCTTTTTGTCTTTGCACTTCAGTAATATCATACACCACAGACTTTTTTTCATCTGAGCTACGAAATATCATAACAGTTTTCCTGGTGCCAACTGCGGAGAAAGCAATGCGGTGTCCACACTTTTCTCTGTCTCTCCTTAACTGTGTGTATATGAGGTACCTCTCTCCGGACAGGCTCCAACAACTCGTTTAAGTTGAACTGGCAGTCGTCATTTTCCTTTATGTAAAAGAGTATTTCCTCCAGTGATGCAGAAATTCCTACACCCTCAGAGAGTGCGCTTTTCATCGGTTTGGTTGGCCATCAAGAAATTTTTGTAGTAGTCCTGCAATTCTGCAGCGTCTAGATTCCCAATGGAGCAACTACTTCTTCGGATGGTGTCCCTCCGTTCATCCTTCCTTTCCTGTGCACGAAGTGTAATTGTACTGTCGTAAATGAAGGATAGAACACTGTAAAGCTTTCGCAGCCTTTGTTGTTATATTCCCTTCCGTTTATCAAGAAATTCAGTGTCGGTAGCTTCTTGTAAAATACCCACTTCAAAATAAAATAAAAGTGATTGATAAGTAATGAGTGAACTCAATTCCTGTGAAGTCGAAGTCGGAATACATCACAGTGAGAACACCGGGAGGAGAACATGGAAAGACATATTATAACATTTTCTGTTTTGAATGACTTATCCTAATAAAAATCAAATGAGACTTATTTTATTAGCTGTTTGAGTAGTCGTGAGGTCCGAAGCCTTTTTCAGCAAGCAGATAATGAGCATGCAGTATAGTGGCATCAAATGTTTTTCATAGTACTATAAAAACATTAAACACACTTTGTTAAAGAAATTTAGACTGGAAGGTTCGACTTTCGTTACGGCGCGTGTGTGGCGCGAGAATCGACAAGACACATAGCCAATAGCCTCCCAACTTAGTAAAAACGGAAACAATTACAAGAAGCTCTATCATTACTAAAGGATAATATAATCATATAAAATAAAGAAAAACATTTAAAATTGAAGATAATAATTATTATTTCTAATTTGCAATGAGGAAATAAAATGGCGTACTTACGGTATGCAGGAAACAGATGACAGACAGAAACTAGGAGGCAATTCGTGGCTCAGATTCGTTTACAACTGAACAGCGTAATTCATCTCAAAGTTGTACGTGATGGTAGTATCTTATGTAAGACCTGGAATCTAAGGATAAATAGAATAAAATAATTTAATACGTTTCGCAAAAAGGAGACAGCTAGTTTTAAGATTAAATTTCACTTGAGCTGAATGCAAAGGTAGACTGCAACGTACAAGGCTGTTCCTCGGAATGAGCAACTCTCAGAAACCTCTTAATTAATCAGCTCTGCTGTATTATATTCTACAAGACGCGTGAACAACACTGTGTTTCGTGTTCGTGAAACTTTTCCAGCTTTTGTCAAATAAATGGTATTTACCACTCTACGTATTCCTTTCTCACATATGCTGCGTTGGTCATTCACAACGTCACAAAAACTAAACACCTCTGAGTCATTGTTTATAGCTATAAACTTTACAAAACGCTCTCTTAATAGCTGCAAATAAGCACTCACACATCAACTCAAAGTAACTGTATAAAACAAACAGGAGCACTGTGACGTTACTACGGATTTTCGCGTAAGACATCGGGACAGGATACGCTGTGGAGTATTATGTCGATTACTCTCTAGCCGCGCAAGGTTACCGCGCGGTTTGAGGCGCCATGTCACGGATTGCGCAGCACCTCCCGCCGGAGGTTCATGTCCTCCCTCGGGCATGGGTGTGTGTTGTTTTCAGCATAATGTTAGTTCAAGTTAGTTTAAGTAGTGCGTGAGTCTACGGACCGATGACAGCAGTTTGGCCCTTAGGAATTCACACACATTTGAGCATTTGATTACTCTCTGTGAAAATGAAAAGAGCTGCTGTTGTGGTGGGGGAAGTGGCGTTTCCGTCTAGCAGTACAAGGCGCTGAACAGAGATTCACGTGGATTCTGTTTGTGTTCGTAGTGTTATTGGTAACTAACATATACATTCCGTGTTGTCTTTTAAGGATCATGCGGAAAATAGACGCTGTCCAGAGTGTGCACAATACGTTTTATGGAAAACAAAACGTTCACGAGACTTGTCTGCGTACGGCGTTGCTTACGATTTGTAAAGCGCGCTGTGAATCGGTCGGTATAATTGTGAAACACCCTGTATTTGCTTCTTGTAGCGCAGTGCGGTAGGAAGAGTGGGGATTCCCCTGCAGGCTCTTCACTTAGCAGACGCACAAATAAGGGAAATGTTTACCGACGTTCCGGCGACTTGCCTCCTTTCACGCTCCACTACTCATCACCCCTCCCCCCTTTTCTTCCCATCCCAGCCTCCTAGGTCTGCCACACCCCCAGAACACAGTTTATCGCTTTATACAGCTCTGCTGCTCACCGCAGCGATCACACACCACCGGTCAGGATTTTTGGTACGTTGTTTAGGACATTACCTCCTAACACTGTACAGAAAATGGCGACTGCATGACTTTTCCACTTAACCAGTCTCTTTCGTTCTTCGTTGACTGGGCTAACAGTACAGAGCGCAAGGCGCCAAGCCATAGCAGCGGAGGCTGCTCCGCATCCTGACGGGCACAGTACATACATTGCGTTTTGGATGGAATACCTGACGTGTGGAACACCATAAATTATTGCCTTACCCGCAAGGATATGTGGTTAGGATATGCGTCGAAAGGTTGTGCTTCGGTTAGGTACTGTAACTAAAAGTGCTACTTCTGTCCTCTCTTAGCCACAGTGATTGAACCATTCTTGTTCGCAGAACCCGCTGTAGCGTGTTTCAACAATTGGCTGTTGGTAATCAGGAAAAATGCTACAGTGAAAAATTTTCTAAGCTCTTGTAAATTGGCCTGTTTAAAATATTGTTCTGCCTTGTGACTAATACTGAACTACCTCGTGTAAAAATTTGAGTAGTGGTTAATTTTCATGTACACTGTGTGGATTATGATAGGTTACCAGTCAGCATGTGTAACATAACGAGAGCCAATGCGTAGTAACAGGTTTTGAGACTAAATCTTCAAACCATCGAGAATCAATCTGTCTAGGGAGCTATTTTTTTAGTCTTTGATTTTTATCTCTGCATGTTTTCAGCTCACTTAATCAATTTGAAATTCTGATTTAAAAATTTGTTAAACTGTTAAGCTGTATTTTATAATGGCTCTGGGATTAAATTGGTGTTCAAACAGTTGTAAACGTGCCTTTAATCTCTCTAGAGGTTAAGTTTCATTCCTTGTGAACCTGGTTCTCACAACTGTTGGCGTCTTCATCCTTTTTCTGTTACAAGACATTTTGGTGTTACTGTGTTTTAAGCAATTTGTTTACTCGGCCTCAAGGCTAAAAGGCATTTTACTCAGACGATGGAAGGAGTGATGTGCTAAAGTTATGTGTTTCCATAAAGATATACTTCACATAGAAAAATCCACATATTAAAATAATACACTACTACATTCCATATCTTAACTGAAAACACAGCAAAGTAAGAAATACAAAATTAATTGGGCAACTGATTAATTATCAGCTAAAGGATAATAAAATGACAAAATTATTGGTGTTATTTTTTGAAATGGAAGTTTTAATATGTACTAGGATGTCCAGCACTAACCAAGTAAATTCTAGAAACTTAGTTTTTCATTAATTTAAATATTTTGTAAATTGACAATACATTTCAGGTATGTTACACTGTTTTGCAACCTGAAGAAGCATGGCCACGAAGTCTTAACTATAGAAATTTACATTTTTGCATTTTAAAATTTCAGTGTTCTTGGATGTGGGAAAACTGAATATGAATCATTTTTAAAGAGTAAGTTTTCAGAAATAGCAGTAAAATATTTGCTTGGAAGAGGAGAATATGGCCTTATAAATGAGCTATGTAAATCCTGAAACAAAACAATTTTTAGCAAGGTGGAATTCTGACATACATATGCTTGACAAATGTTGCAAATTATGAATACTATTTCAAAATTTTTTTCTGAAATTTGTAACTATTAAAATTCTCCTGGATGTTGTACTGCACATCATTGTATAAAATAGTAAAATACTTCGGTTATAAACCTAAGACCTATGTTTTGATGTATTACAACAGCCTTCCTCAGTTGCCTGATCATTAGAATTTTCATTTATCCACATTATATTTTGCTTTTAGCAGATAATGACATTTATCTTTGCGATCCTTACGTTTACTTGCTCTTCTTAGGTTTGATTAATCGATTCCAGCGCTGTTAGTAACCTCTTCCCTTGGTCGCTGTATGTGATTTTGCTTGTTTGTTTTTTTTTTTTTTTCTCGAGAGAATGAAGATCATGGGTTAGAAGCCATGAGTCTGGCCTACCTTGAAATAGCATTTTTCATTATCCTAGTTTCTGGTACCATGTTTGGAGTAGTCCAGTTCCATGTTCTGGTTTGAGAGAAAGACTGTCTTTGTCTGTTAGCTACTTGTGCTGGTGTAGAGATTCAACAATGATAAAAGAACTGGGTGAGTCCATTTCAATTACTTCCTGTGGTGAAGTTTTGCCAAAGTGCTTAGGTCATTTAGCAATAGCCTGATAACAATTAAACCATGCAGAGACTGGTATGTGAACCCTACAGTGTCAGGGGAACTGGGATGCTTGCAAGCCAGTGTGGAATGCTGTTCACCCACCTGGACATGTATGCAGGGGTGGTGGTGAGCTGGAGGTGAATAGCGAATTTTTAGTACAACAACCCTGCTGAAGACCTTCCTCTATTCATGACAGTTACAGAGATGGAATCATAGCTGGAGAGGAGGTAGGAGCCAGTGGTGATGTAGTACACTACAGTCGTTGGAGCATGCTGGCATCGTTTGTACTCTACCAGATAGTCAGCGCATTGAAGGGCAGCATGTGCTGGTGCTAGAACAGCCTCAGACAGCTGTTGCAAGGTGGTCTATTACTGGCAATGTGTGACGATCACTTCCCCACCACTTAGCTGCTCCAATAGCGGATGTACGTCATACAGGGCATCAGAGCTCGCTAATATGTGGCTTCTGGAATGGCTGATTAAGATGATGTGCACCCACTCTGGGCGTTGGACAGTATTGGTGTGGGTCTGCGCAGGTCGTCAGGAGCCCCACACTCGAGCCCCAGCCTACTGTCAGTGGAAGAAAGTCATCAAGCTGGTGACCTGACTATGCAGTGACGGCACGTTGACTGCATGAAGGCTTCAGGTCAGGGAGAGGCCTCCAGCTAATGACAAAGAAGTATGGCGACAGTGGCTGGCTGCTTCATCTTCAACTGCTAATGGTCTTCTTCTTGTACTTATAAGCTGGTGCTGATTTTGCCGTTGGGAATACTGTGTGTAGCAGATTATATTGATTAAAATTTGAAAGTGATTAGGCTGGTATATATGTATGCCAGCTGGCTAGTATTTCTGCAGTGACAGCTCTCTCATGTTAGATTTGTTATCAAATTGGAACATCTGGTTTTTCCATTGGATAACTATGACTTTATTTGCTCCAGTGTTGCTGTATAGTCAGCTCCTACCAGATCTGCAACTTCAGCTTTCAGAGGAATTGGCTGGCATTGTCTGGTCTGCCAGAGCACTGAATGAAGTGTAAACATTATGCATGCTTCTGCTCCAAGGCACCTCGTCATCAGGTGGACAAGTGCTTTCCGCTGATCGGCACAGGAACTGTTCATTGCCCCACCGAAGCCATGGTGCAACATCCGTGACTAGGAATGTGGCATTGTTCTTGCTTATGGTAAAATTAAAACTGGTAGCTTGTCCATACTTGATTGGGCAGCTTCTGATTACACCTTTCAATTAGTCATGCTATACAATGAAAGTTTTGAGCCTCTCCTAAATTATGAAAAATTTATTGCTTTGTTTAAAGTTGTGGACTGGGAATGTGTTCCAATTATTTGCGAATTCTGATTTTGTATCTCTTGTGCTGAAGAACAATGTGGACTTGTAAATAATTTACTTGTATTTAGTAACAATATATATATATATATATATATATATATATATATATATATATATATATATATGCTTATCAATCTACTTCCCTCGCAATTATTTGAATTTGAAAATCACTTGGAAAGAAAGGGTCATGTCCATTTTACAGATTTTTCAGGTGAGCAGTTTTAAAGTTTATAACGTTAAATTTTCGTTGGCTACTGAAATATGTTTTTGTAATTTATACAGCACATTCAACGACCTTTTCCTTAGGATACTTTGAAAGCGGAAAAAATATTAAAACTTGCACCTGTTTTATGTGAATGTGTATTTTTTGATTTGTTTGTATAATGCACTATTTAGACCATAAAACTGAGAATGTAATGTGATATTGGACTCATACTTCACTATAAAACTTCCCTACTCCCTTGACCAGGATCTACTCATCTTTGAGTATAGTCATTATTGAAAAGGATGTTCATGACTAATCAGATTTTAGGAACAATACTGTTATCTAAATTCTGTTTTTATCTTCATTGAACTCATGTACATTTTATATGTTTAATCGCCTGGTATACAACTACCAACAATTATTCAATATATGGTTTCAATACATACATTAAAAATATAGTTTATAGGACGTAATTTCTGTTATCAGCATAAATCGCAGTATTCATTTCTCACATTTTACTTATTAAAAAAAAATAACACACAAAATGTAAGTAAATTCAATGCCAGAAAGGAATATTTGTATAGTACTCTTGGGTTCCCCTGTCACAGAACACCTTGCATATCACTGTACTTTTCCTTGGTGATACGTAGCAGTCTGGCAACATTAGACATGCGTTCTCTTATTAGCATGGTATCTCAATAGGTTTGTTATAATAAATCAGGACGTGCTATTTCACACACTGATATGATCTAGTTCCATTTAATTACGGTGACTAAAGTATTTCCCAGCCTATCTTCATAAAAGGGTGAAAAGAACAAAAACTGTCGTTCTGCAAGCTCTGCTTCCTCTTCCAGGAGCAGGAGCAGTAACAACTGATATAATCCAAGATTCGTTGTACGTGTGTCGATGTATGATACGTCGTAGAGGGTTACCTTCTATTTGCAGCTTCTTAATAATTCTCGATGGCGTTGGACATTTTGGCGGATATCTTGGTTACAAGAAATCAGTCAGTTCACCTATCATTTGGCCATCAACTTCAACAACCTGTATAGGAGTGGGTTTTCCACATGCACCTTTAATTATGTCTGTCCAGTCCTTTGGGAGCTCAGCTTTTGTTTTACATCTGGGGAGGCCCATGTTTTTGTTACTTTTCTTATTGAGAATGTCACACAAATTGATTCAAATCACTTTGCATGATGCACAAGATAATGGATGAACCTGAAAAGGGTGTAGTTTTTGTTTTGACTAACACATGAGTCATAGAAGATTTCCAAATTTTTAACCTCAGTATCCAGAAACAGAGTAGCATAATGGGACTAACACGTGAGACATAGAAGATTTTCAAATTTTTAACCTCAGTACCCAGAAGCAGAGTAGCATAATGGTGCAGGAAAAAAAACTTCGTTTGAACTTTTCCTCCCTATAGTTTCATGATAAACATAAAACACTATGTTACTGTCTGACAAAAAAAATGTGTGATATCTTATGGGACTCAGCTCCTAAGGCCATCAGTCCCTAAGCTTACACACTACATAACCTATATTTTCCTAAGGACAAACACACACACACACACCCATGCCCGAGGGAGGACTCGAACTTCCGCCAGGACAAGCCGCACAGCCCATGACAGCAGCGCCCTAGACCGCTTGGCTAATCCCACGTGGCTACTGTCTGACAGTCGATGTATGTTAGATATAGAGAAAGCTGTCGCTTATAATAGATAATGTTGGTGCTGATGTCTGGACATAGAACGTATAGTTAGAAATCCATACATATTGACTCTGTGTTTGTAAACTTTATGCTTCTCTGTCGAGTTTGTCTTTTACACTGATAGAATGCATCAGCTTAACGGTGGTGCTGTTCATATTCAATCTTCTCTCTCTTAATATTCCCTTGAAAGTCTGATCTTTCCCTTCCATCTGTTGCATGAGTGAGTTGTGCCTCTAGAGCTTTGAAAATTACAGAACACCTATCACAAGTACAGCATGTTTCACTTCGAGGGAAACCGAACGAGATATTAAATTTTGTATTAAATATTTTACAATAAGTTTCATATGGTACAGAATAAGTGGAGTGTGTCTCTTGAAAGATCTTGAACATTTTCTTGGTGAGCTCTACAGCCAAATACAGTTTTGTGATTTATTTACATTGTAATGAGTGGACCATCCTTTAAATGACTTGACGTTAGTGCATATGTTTGTGTTGAAAGTTTATGAACTTGGTTTCCGTGTTTCCCTTGTGTATCAACTGCACCATACCTTAATTTTTAAGGAATTCCTGGTGGTTTCTAATCTTTTCTTTGAAATACCGTGCAGTGATATAAAGACCTTTTAACAGACAGACAGTTCAGTCACAGTATTGTCTCTCATTATACTGATCTTATAGTGAAATCAATCAAAGTAGCTACTGTCTCATTTCTGCAGGCCCTTGGCATTGTACATTGTCAGCAGAAATCAGTTATGTCGAGTGACAACTTTTTTCATTCCAGTCCTTCAGCAGACTGAAATTAGATGTTAACGTAGACTTCTCTGCATCAGTTAGCAAATAAGTGAAATTCTTCTTGCAAATACAATGCTCTCCTATTTCATGTGACATTGTTAACCTTTTAGATAGTTCATACTGTCTACCATAGCTGTGCCTTTTTGCAGGTTTACCACTGCAGCTTGACTCTGGATATTCCATAATTAGTTGAAACACCGACCTCAGTTGGATTTTACATGAAATTAAATTCTATCTACCACACCACAAAGCATTGAAGCGATTGTCAAGGGTGCTCTGTGTTAGCATAAATCATGGCACGAAATTCAGCTCCACCACAGTACAAAGCAAAGAAGCTAATGTCAAACCTGCTCCGAGCTAGCTTCAACAATACAAATGAAAGAACAACAATGACAGTGCATTTAACAGTGTCAAAAATGAGACTTCCACAAAAGAGGACAAAGAAATCAATACGCCTCAGAAATGTGCACCCGTTGGACTTCACTCTTTCTGTCTGGTTATTGGACAGACTTGACCCATTTTCTCTGTGTATACCATAGCTGGCTACAAATCCGTGACTATACCCATCACATTCATTTAAGTTCACCCATGAGAAAGTACATCTGACGAACTTCATAATGATACCACTAACTGATTTTCGTGGGACTTGGACTTACCCATTCTTTCTGTGTAGTCTTCATTTAAATCACAACATTACTTACTGCTAATGCATAATAAAGTGCCATACTGTATGGTGGCTTTTTTGTTGTGTTTGGTGGATTCATCTAATGGTCCATAAATGTGATTAAAAGAAAACACATGTTGAATTGCCACCAAAATTACTAATAAGCATCTTTTATTTGGATGATATCAGGTTTGAGATGCGTGATTAAGATATTTCGAAGTGTGCTGTTTCGATGATTGCTCTTTTATAAATATCATGTGGTATGATTTTGCACATTACTGTGATGCTATGTGAAAACGGAATTCATGATTTATGTATTGATCCTTGTGTTTAAACTATTCTTTGTATTTAAAATCAGTGATTACACAACTGAGGAATCATCGTCAATGGTTTCACATTGGATGTTGTAAGCAGAAAACTAGCAGTTGTTCAATTTTCTATTACTTTCATGATTAATGATTGCTCACTGCATAGCACTTAAAGAGTAGTTATACAATGTAACATCCACACTTCCATTTTATAGTCGATAACAAAGATTTTTTATTATTATTATTTTAATTTGTGATATCATCAGAGACATGTGCTTTGTCAGAGAAAAAGTTTGGTTTTGCTAGGGCGGAGATGGTGTAACAGTATCTTTACAAGCCACAGAAAGTACACGGAAAACAATGATATCCTTTAATTATAAGAACGATTATTATTATCACTGATTCTCTGTTGCTTTGTTTCTTCTATTTCGAGTAGCCATGATGCTAGCAAGACACACTTTAATCAGCCACCTATGATAAGATCTGGTATTATTACTGTTAAGTAAACTACCTAATGTAAATTATTGGAGAAAAATAGATAATAATATAATTCAAGTCTATCTCATATTTTGTGTAAGAATCTTGATCCACTTGGCGCAGTGGTTAGACACTGGACTGGCATTCGGGAGGACGACGGTTCAATCCCGCGTCTGGCCATCCTGATTTAGGTTTTCCGTGATTTCCCTAAATCCAGGCAAATGCCGGGATGGTTCCTCTCAAAGGGCATGGCCGACTTCCTTCCCCATCCTTCCCTAATCCGATGAGAGCGATGACCACGCTGTCTGGTCTCCTTCCCCAAAAACAACCAACCAACCAACATCTTGATCCTCTGCATTCCATCTTTTCTTTGCTGCGGACGAGCTGCAACGCCGCCATTAGCGGTAATGTATTTGTATGGTTTTATTGGTAAGAGTTATAGTTTTACTTCAGATTCAAAATGAGAAAAATTATTTCATACTGATTAAAGTTTTTTTTTTTTTTCAAATCGAAGTCAGTTATTTTCATGCAATCGGAACAGATCGGTTCTGTGGTACACCGATGTTCTTTTATCTTCTGTCATTTCTTGAAAGCTTTACGCAGCTACTTTAAATTACCTAACAATTCAGACATATGTATTTGCCATTGTAAAAGAATCTATGTAAAAGTAACTTGATTGTGTATCTAAAATCTCTGTCATAAGAAACTGTTTTAACTTCTACCATTCTTTGCTGGTGTCAGAGCATAAAACTTTCTGAGCTAAAGCTCAGAAATCTTTTCAGTAAATGTCGCCGATTCCAGTGTTGTATATCTCAGTGTCATAAACGTGAAGTAATATTCAAGAGTGAACTAAGTTTGTATGAAAGTAGTCAATGAACCTAATTGAATAGTTTTAAACAGATACACTTCTTTACAGTCAACATATGAAAACGGTTGTATGTTTCACTTTAGTTCTCATTAATGTTCATGTCGTATTCTAGCCGGGTAATGCAGTAATTGAATGACAATTTAGAAGTGTAGATACATTTAAATACTTACGTCGAACGCTGCTAAATTTACGCGTTCATAACACAGTTTCAAAGACAACACAATGGCGCAGAATGAGGAGCTCGATATAAAATATTTATGTATAAAGAACATGTAACATCAAAATATTTAATATGTTTATGAAATGTTTTCAGGTATATCAAACCATTGTAATATCCTATCCTAAATCCTATTTAGTTGTGGTGTGCATGGCCACATACCTTTCTCATTCTCTTAATACATCCCACGAGAAGCACTTTTTAGGAGTGTATACATACTGTTGGTGTATTAAGCAACCATTTACTTTATCTAAATACTACAGCTAGTGTGTCAGTGCCTGTGAACAACGCTTAGTTTATGGAGTGTAAACAATTGTTTATATATATATATATCTCTGTGTGTGTGTGTGTGTGTGTGTGTGTGTGTGTGTGTGTGTGTGTGTCACACAAGTGTGAGCATGCATGCATATCCTGTGGGTGCTAAGGCTGTGCACAGGAATCAAACAATTTATTTTCTATGTGGATTATAGGTATTGAACTTGTTAGTATGAAACATTTTCTTTTGCTGTGACAGCTTTAAGTTGTGAAGTATGTTAAAGTATGTTACATTTACAGCTATGTATGAAGATAGAACATGTCGACATTACAGCTGTGTGTGCTCAAGATACGTACAACAAATCATTATTAAAAATGGTAATACCTCATGTCATTCTGTGCGTAATATTTATGTCGATTTGCTAATGAATACTGTGCTGTGACTATTTTTATTTTACTACTATAGAAGAGAAGTTTGAACTACTTGTTAATGTTTTTCAGGAGCACAGGAGTGATGCAGGGCAGCAACAGCGATGAATATAAAATGTGTTCCGATTTAATTTTTGTTACAGATTGGATAATGATGATAGGAATTGATATTACTTTACGAGGGTTATCGGTGGAGTACTAGTCATGTCTTTAGCTTTTCATGAAGATGCATTGTTTAATCAACATTTTCAAGCGCTTCTACAGCAAAGGAAGGACTCGAGGTGACCAACGAAGCAGAAACAGAGGATAGTAGTCTGGGTTGGAATTAGACAGAAAGAGTCAACTTGGTATTACTGTAAGAGTGAAGTAATAGCGATTCAGTTACACTTTGTGTGGCAGTAGTTTCCCATATATTGTAGATTACAGGATACATTATCATCTCATATATCTCTATATTAACCATTTATGAAATAAATCTTGTTGATTGTTTTGTGTGACTTGATACCTTGTGACATGAAGAAGCATGAATGATTTTATCTGTTGTGATTGGATTTCTGTAAATGTGGAAGTTAATTTTGTTAGATAGGTAACAGCTTAATATTTCATTATTCTTTTCATTTCTATATTATGCACATCTTTGTACAGACAAGCCAAGACCTATGGTGATTCAGAAGTGAGCATTCAAGACACAGACATCTATGTATATCAGCTGAGGGCGAGCATTCAACCAGTTAAGACACTGTGTCATTCGTTTAATTCTAATTGTGAGTTGGATGCGGACATTAAGTAGCTATAGTCAGTACATTGATAACAGGCACTCTATATTTTAACACTTATGATACATGCAGTACAGTTAATGTTTTTGCCCACTTCTCAGTTATGTAGTATAACTCATAATGAGTGTTGCTTAACGATCCATGTTGTGGAATCTGTATCATATGATAAGCAAATTGATTATTATGTATGTTTTGACAGTAGAAAATTCCACAACAGTTATGAGGCATTATGTCTACCGGACTGAATCAATATTTTTGGACATTTTATTGTACAAAACAGACTCCTGAAGTGAAATATACAGAGTGACTTTGAACAAATGGTTAAAAATTATGCAAGCATACAAGACATGAGTAAATCATTGTATAAAAGTCAGGGATATTCAGATGGTTTGTGAAGTGGTCATTTGTGATAAAACTGAAGGTATGGTATTAAAGGGGAGGGAGACCACACTGGAACAATATAAAAACTGACAACATGCTTTAATCGGGTCAGTGAGAACAAGTCCGAGTTAACAAGTTGGCAGCCAAATTCGAAAGAAGTCAGCTAATGAGGCGCCTGCCAAGTGAAAACAAATTAGCTTGGCAGGCTGGGATGCAACACTGACGAAAGTAACCAACATAAAAAGATAAGTAAAATTATTTTCTTTCCTTAACACAGAATACAGCAAAAAATTAAGAGACACAAAATCAAATTAAGAATTAAGATTTCTTGATTGATTATAAGCCACATAATTCAAAAATTACAACGTTACAGGTTATATACTTTGTCTAATGGAAGCTTTCATGTGTGCTGGGATTCTCAAAGCCCACCAAGAATTTTCTAGAAAGTTATTTCTATACTTTGAATATTTCTTAAATTAATACAAAGCTATACATTTTTAATCTGAAAATTCGTTACAAAATGATAATAGTGGAATTCTGACAAGATACAGATTTAAAATTCGAGCATTCTGGAATACTAAAATCTCAAATACAAGCATGCATTGAAATATTAAGTTTTCAGAAAAAACAAAACTTCTTACTTGAAAGAGGAGAACGGAAGCTTTAGATATCTTATGTAAGACTTGGAACAAACAGACTTTAAGGGGTTGAAATCTGTCATAGATATAGTTTACATGTGAGGTAAGTTATTAGTATTCCCTTGAATGAATTGATTCTATGTGAACTGTTTACCCTACTACCATCAACAGATGTAATCTGTAGTGAGAATAATTAAGTTTTCAATTTTGACAAAGTGCTGTGTGGGTAAGAATTTGGTAGTTTTGTGTTTGTATGATAAATAAACTACAAGTATAATGGGACACAGGAAACAGATTTATTCATTTAAGGAGTAGAACTGTAAAAGTGCAGCTGTTCTAGCATTTCAAGTCTCAAGGCGATTTTAGCGTCAAGAACAAACGATTAATAATCTGAGGAAAACGAAAAATTCGTTAAATTTCGTTACTGTTATAGTGTTGTCACCACAGTGTGAAGTTCTCTTACAGTTTTCTCCGATTCATCCTTTTACCTGCTGTTGTGCTGCCAGAGCCTCTTATACTTAGAGACTCATGTAATACTGAGTGTAAGTCAAAGAAAATAAAACCAAAATTTTTCTAATTTTTACTAGCTCTAAGTGCTCATATAGCTTAAGTGAAATGAAGGTTGTTAGGTGAAAGTTTTCAATATATAGACGTTCTTCCATCTGTAAAATAACTGTCGGTAAACAGGTAACTCTTACATTTCGGCCACATAGGCCACTTGGTTAATGGATAAACCAGCGTTCAGTCATGCCAACTTCAAACCTATATTTCGTCATGTCCCCTCGGTTTGTCATTTTCTTGATTGTGGTTTTGTTTGTTTTCCCTTTAGCGCCGCTTGTAAGTGGGTGATATACTTAGTTTCCTGTGGTGGAAGAGTTGGAAAACTTAATTAATTTCTGTCGTAAAAGGATTGTGGATTTGCAACTGAATATTACCCCATTCCGTATCACCATTACCACGATGTTAACTAAATTAAGTATGCCAGTCTTTTCACCATCTGAAAGCAAAGCTATAACTTAAATAAATGTGGACTGAGTGCCATCGCCCAAGAGATGTCATGTCGAAATACGCAGTGATCAGCCTGAAAATTATGACCACTGAACTACTATTGATATAAACCCTTCCAAGCAATAGCAACGTCATGTGGCGAGGAATGACTGCTAATCGGATATACGCAAGGTGCGTGTAGTACCAGAAAGAGTGTTGTCCGTGTGCAGAATGGGGAAGGCGGGCGATCTATCTGAGTTTGACAAAGAGCAGACTATGATGGCCCAGAGGTTCGACACAAGCATTTTGGAAACTAGACGACTGGATGGCTGGCTATGGTGAGTGTCTTCAACACGTGGTGGAACGAAGTTCAAACCACGTCCAGACGTCGTGGTGTTCGACGGCCACACGTCATTACACATGTCGGACGTCGTAGACTGGTCACACTGGTAAACTAGGACCGGCGGCGAACTGTGGCGGGATAAACACCAGACGTTAATACGAGGTGGAGCTCCAGTGTCCGTGAGCACACAGTGCACCGAACAGTCCTAACGGCGGACCTCCGCAACCTACGAGTCATGCATGTGCCAATGTCAACTGCACGACCGAGGAAACTTCGACTGAAATGGGCACATGACCATCGGCACGCTGGCGCAATCGCAGAGCGTTGCATAGTGTGATGAATCCAGATATCTCCTCATTATGCCATCTGGACGTCGCGAATCCGTCATCTTCCAGGGGAACAGCTCCTTGACATCAATACTGCTGGCCGGAGAAAAGCTGGCGCACGTGGGCATCCAGAGGTCCAGTAGAGTTCGTGCAAAGTACTATGATGGTCAAGGAGTATCACACACAGGATGCAGATTACGTGCATCTCTTCATGACAACATGAAAATCATGTTTCCCGATGGCAGTGGCATATTTGAACAAGATAATGCGCCATGTCACAAGACAAGGAGTGTGATGGAGTGGTTCGAGGAACACAATGGCGAGTTCCAATTGATACGCCTCCTCCCCAAAACTCCGAGATCCGAACCCATTCGATCACATCTGGGAATCTGGGAACCTGGAGTCAGAGAGCATCGCCCCTCCCCGAAATTTACGGGATTTAAGGGAGTTACGTGTGGAGATCTGGTGCCAAGTTCCTTCAGCCAGTGTTACGCATGGCAAAGTTGGACATACCAACTATTAGGTAGGTTGTTACAACGTTCTTGCAGATAAGTGTAATTTTAAGATAATGTAGAGATTGTACCTATTTTAATCATATGTGAGCATGAGGAACGGTAGGTCGATGTTTCTTAGATTGAAAAATTGTGTAGGGGCTATTCAGAAAAAGTTTTAGAATCAGCACTTCAACAGTGGTGTCAGTTAGAAAAACTCAGACAAGGTGTACGGAGAAAATGGCAGTAAATACTAGTTGCTGTTGATACCTTGAATTTTATTACAGCAGTTATTTGAAAAACAGACACTGATTGCCAGCGATCCTCACATAGGCAACGTAGGCTGGGGAATCGCAAGTCTTTTCAGTTGACCTCACAGTGGGTGGCTTTCGTGTCGATGATGATGAGATGATGATGAGGACCACACATGCCCGACCCCCCCCCCCCCCCCCGAATGGAGAAAATCTCCAAGTCGCCAGGAACTGAACCCAGTCCCGTTGCGCGACAGAGATATGCACTGACCACTCACCTAAGGGGTTAGGCAAATGATGAAACAGCTTTCTCATACTTCGCAATTTTGAGCAGCTCCTACATGTCTCTAGTAGCATTTTTTGCAATATTTTTCGTTATCTTTGCTATAAAATCTTCTATATATTTACTTGGTGTCTTGGCTCAGTCACGAAAATGCTCGTCTTTTCATGTTGACAGTCTTATAAGTTCTCTATTGTTCAGTTTCATGTTCTACTTATTAATAAACAAGAAACGTAAGACTTCGCAGTTGTGAGATAACATACTGCCAGTGATTTAGCGAGGAACAAAAATATCTTGTATCATGTCTATGGACTCTAGCTCGATATTTTAGAAAAGCGTCAGCCATGGCGTGCAAATCTTCACACATGCAGGATGTGCTGCACGAGTACATTCCAAGGCTCGGACTGTCTTGGCATGTTTTGCGACTTCTCGGCTTTGCGCAGTCCTTTCCGAAACTGCCTGGTACAGGGTGATAGTTCATTTAGCAATGAAATGCGTCTTTGTTTCTTCCGAAATTTGAGGTTGGCACGACTCTGTTTAGCCCCACAGAATCGTGTTGTCAGCAATGTTTCGTTTTCGCTGTTTCTGAGTGGTATAAAGGACCTTACTAGGTCCAGTGGTTGTTTATACTAAAAGAGGCAGTCCAGTGATCTATAGTCTCAGCCTTCAAAAATTAGATGGAATCTCAGAAGGGAACAATTCTTAATGTCTATGACGCAATAACATAATCGTAAAGTACCGCGAATTTGCTATGGATAGGCATTGCAACAGCACGCAAAAAGAATTAGAAATTTAGCTGATGATGAGAGAGAAAAAAAATTACAACGATCGACAGATGGTTTGTACAGGATTCATTGTTCTGTACATCAGGATGCACTTTATTCTAAATTAGTGGGAATGTAGCACGTTAAGAAACTGGCGGTACGACTATTAATGTTTCTGATGTCGTGTTGTTACATCGTCAGTTGCTACCGTTTTTGATGGACCTGTGCAAGGAGTATGAAGACGTTCTACAGGGTGCCTCATACTTAATGGTGTCAACGCGTACAGCTGAACTTACACGATACTAGAAGTGAAAAAGTCTACGTAAGTATGGGCTACAAAACACGTACCGCAAGAGCTGTAATCATTTGTTCGTCATCGCTAGAGGGAAACAAGTCTCTTCTACCGAACAAGTGCACGTAGCTCTTCAGTTATGTACTTCAGAGCCCTTATTAACTGATTTTCTTTAAAATTTTTGTCCATACTGTGTAATCCCAAAATATGAAAATACAAGAAAGTGAAGTAGAAGAGATTTGTTTCACAATATCGAAGATAAATAAGTACCCACAGATCTTGAGGAATGTATTTTACAGCCCTTGTTCACTGAAATTGTATTGCTTTTGGTATCGCGTACATTCAACTGTATGCGTTACGCCATTAATTACTGTTTCTTCTTTATAATATTGGAAATAACGTTGGCATGCATTGATACGCCCTGCTAAAGCCGCAGGAGAACAGATAGTTGGAATTTTGGAAAGGGGCCAAAATGAGCGGCTGTCAGTTACACTCGAACACGTAAAACTTTATTTATTTGACCAAACATTACAATACAAATTCTTGAACTTAGCTATCGGCTGAATACGCCACGCTATCTTATGCCTTAAGGGCACAACCACTAAATGTAAAAAAAAAAAAAAAAAAGAAACGGCTAAAAGCCATTAACTCAAATTTCAGACGCCAAAGACAATGTTTTGAAGGGAGAAGGCCGCACGTTAAGTTAGTTCTATAATTTGGTTGAAGACCCAGAAATATAACACTTGAAAGGCAATAACCTTAATTTAAAGACGGCTGAAGGCCCATGATTTAAGACTCAAGGTAAAATTAAATAACGAAACAATGCAGAAGGCATTATCTTCAAATAGGCTGAGGGCCCCAAACAGTCTCATTCTCGAAACACAAAGATCCATAATTTTTAAACGGCTGAACGACCGTGACTTAAAACACAACTAAAATAATTTTTAGTAGGCAGAAGGCCCAAGGCTGTATCTTTAGAAAAAATATTTTAATCAGGCTGAAGGACCAAACAATCTAACACTTGACAAGCAAGGAAATTTAACTTTAAAGCGGCTGAAGGCCCATGACTTGAAACACCACTAAAAACAATTCAACTTTAATTCAAAACCATCGGCTATGAGCCATACAAATACACACAACAGAAAATAAGAAAAGACAGTGCAGCTAATGGCGCTCAGAAGTTTCGGGGGTGAGCCAGCACATGAAATACTAACGATCACTTAGGTGGGACAGGCGGTCGGCCCAACCACTCTCGATACAACCCAACCAACATACTGACAACGGACCCACCGACAAGGTAACTTGCGCTCCACTCGACCAGCACACGACTAGGAGTTCAATGCAAAACGTAAAAGGCATGGCCGCCCGCAACCAAGCATACATTAAGGTGTCAAACTACACACCGTGCTGGACAGCGACAACATGGTGAGGAAAGGACACTGCCTGAATTTACATCAACGGCCAGGGCAGGTAATCGGAACGTTAACGGCCACGAGGCAGAAAATTCCGTTGGTGCACTTCAATTGCAAAACAACCAAATGCAGTCAGACTCCACCGGATAGTGGCTAAACCTTCACCAACTCTAACACACAAGTTGTTGCCCGCGGGAATGTCCCAACAGCCAACGACGAGAACCAGATGGCAGAATGTAAACAGTCTTGACTTGCCGATATATTAAATCCAAAGTCAACTTTCGTGTCCAGGATCGGTGAGCCACGGACCTCGGAGCAATGGAAACAGACAGCACCACACACTGCGACACTGCATAGAGATCGCCAGTGGGCCCGGATAAATTTCGCCCTGCAGAGACTTCCTCGCTGATCCACGCCAACCGACCGACTGCTCGCTCACAGCACGGCCGAAAATTATAAGCACCAGACCAAAAATAGTACCAGGTGCGAATGTCGATACACAGCGCTGCTGCCTCTCACGGAGAGAGCGAACAACAGCATAACCGCAATAACCACAGCAAACCAAACACATAATGGGAACCAAGGCTTAAACCCATGCATAACATGAGCCCAACACGGTTAATTCATGGAATTCTTTTTCTATTTAAGACCCACTCTCGTGGAAAGAGAAACGTAGGAACGAAAGGTAGAGGAATGAGTGTCTACAGACTGTCCACAGTAAGACGTTACTAGACGAGAAATAACTTATTTATGATTTGGTTTCGATGCATTTAAAGGAAATTTATGAACTCATTGTGGTGTAGGAAGAATTACAGCAACAGTGTTGTAAAGGGTTTGAGGACACTGTCAATCTTAAATTTTTCTTCATGCTTTCGCGTGAAAAGTGCCCCCGTACGTGTTGAGATGAAACTGATCGATTTCCAGTGCAATACCCGTTAGAAAGAAAGATCTCTTATAATAAATCTTTGTAGGGAATCTACGATGGTTTTCTTGGGAATATTTTCCCATTTCTTAACGAGATTGCAAATATGAGGCAATTTTTTGATGAATACGTGTATTTGAAAGACTTTTCTTGGACTATAAAACTAATTAAGTCACCGTTACGTGGGAGCTCGAGTGACAAAACTCCATAGAATTATATGCATGTGTCTATACGCCTACAGTTCCTAGCACAAGCAAATTTCGGTATGTGAGAGCAACGCATAGGTGTAAAATTCTTGTCCATCCCTGCTTCAGAAGTTGAAGGTGGAATCTCTGTCCTTGCACATCCAGGAAAAAGTTTACGGAATCAGTTTCACCAATTTAAAGATCGGGCAAAATAAGCAAACGTATTATAAAACAAATTTTAAGGAGTGGTTTCTAATTCTAAATGTTATAAATTGTGGATAGTCCCAATATAACGATAATCTGTTGCGATTTTTGTAATATGATACACAACTTGCAAGGAAAACCACTAAATACCACTAAATCCATACGTTTCAGCAAACTCATGAGGAGAATGAAGTTGAGAGGAAGGGAATTATATATGAAAATGAAGCTAAGAATTAGGTTTGTAGGACTCTTTTTCCTATTTGAGTCGAACATTTGCCAGATATTCTTGTGGTGTCTCTGATGATATGATGGAAGTGGTTCCGCCATGATATTACTTGTAACTGTTTTTCAAAACGGTTGCAAAATCACAACACTGACAGAACGCTAAATTTGTAGTGAATCGTTATTCATATTAAACCGTGATTTATTTTCAAAGAATATTCTTAAGAATTTGTGTTGTTTACTAGCGATTCATCAAGAATATCAACACATTTAATCACACAATGTAAGCATGGCAGTAGTTGAAAGGGAGTAACTGATGAAATCATAACCAAATTCCTATTAACAGACGGGAATTTTATTCGCTTTAATAGTGGCTAAAAGTATTTTTAAAAGAGACACATTTAAAATTATAATCAGAAAGTACCCTCTAAATATCAAAGTTACAATTTATTCAGAGGTAGAAAGAAACAAGTTTTGACTGTATGAGCTTTCGGGCAGAGAATCTTGCTACTCCCTTTTGACATGGCAGTAGTTACGACCGCTCACAACAGCCTCTGAAAGACTAGACGGTGCAAATTTGGAACACATCAGATAACTTTAAACTAAGAGTTTTAACAATTTACACAAGCACAAACTATGCACCCCTGGTAGGAGGGATGGAAATGGTACAAAACACTAACAATTAAAATATTAATCTTGCCACCGAAGGTGCAACTTGATTTTAACTTCTTCACTGTCTTACGGTGAAAGGGTGGCAACTTTGTATACTGAAATGATCATTTAAATAAAAGCTCATGAAATGAAATGTAGTATAAAATTCTACAAGGTTGGCCAAACAATAGTTAAGATGCCCTACAGTACACAGATACCGCCTCTCAAGATCATAGGCAATAATATCAAAGTTTCAAAAGACCAGAACATATTTCAGGTGTTAGGCCGTTACACTCCAGGCAATAAATTCGTTAACACATCAAATCCGACAAACATGACAGAGGCAGATTGATAGGGAGATTACCGATCAACCCGAACACCAGGTTGCTTAACCCGCCCCTACTCCACAACGGAAAAACGGACCACCCCATTTATAAATAACAACATACCCGCGGGTGGGCAAACGGAGAAGAATGGTGAGACGACCCCAAAGCAAAACGGCTGGTGACCTCATGAAGAAAACAAGTAGAATTTAACAAGAGTAAATCAAACAACATATCACCAATCACTTGACTTCTAATAAATTGCGATTTATCGAGAAGACCTGGCGCAGCACCCCAAAATCGCTCTCCCGAACCGTCCGCTGGCAGCCCCTTCAACGAACGCAGGAAGGCGCGCCGATCGCACGTCTCACTGCGTCGCAGCTCGCACCAGCCAGACTTGATGCCGTGGATTGACTCCTGTTGCTCTCGTGTCGACCGCGAAGTCACTACCCCTCGCTATACGCCGCAGCCCACTGGACTCACGTGGCGACCTCGCACGCGCCGACGCTCAAGACGGACACGTCATCTTGTGTCTCAGTGCGCGACCGACCAACCAATCGATCCAACCGCCAATGACCATTGCCTGAGCAAACTCGAGCAGACTGGCGGCCTAACGCGCAAACTCAGATGCAGGAACTAAGCCCCGACTAGGCGACCTGTCGTTGAGTTCTCTTACTGGTGGAGTGGAAAGACTCTCATTTTGCAGGCTTTAAAGGTTGATCCTAACGACAGACATACTAGCACTCCGAACGACAGACGGACATACTGCCTAACAAATGCGGACGAGAGACGGATTAGCAAGCTGGGGACGAGCGACTGACCCAGACTGACTCATTTGCGAGTTTCCTTTCATTTTATTTTTCCTTTATTGATTTTCAGTTCCCCCCGAATGGGGCGGGCTGGCAGCAGCATAGTACGCTGCTCTTTAGCCTACAGACTTTTATTTTAAAAACGGAAGAATAAAAGAAACAAGAAAAACAGGCGATAAAACGGTGACGTAAAGTGTAAAATGGCGGCAAAATGCGGAATGTTAAAACAGAAAGCAAAAGGGGATGGCAATGTTAATAAAAGACACAGGAATCAGACAAGTAAGAGTACACACACAATTAAAAAACACGGCGACATTCTGGTTTCTGTTCTCAAGAGATAAAAAGCACATCCGGCAACAGTATGATGGCCGTTCGAAACACTTCCCAAAAAAAAAAACAACATGGAACACTCACTGTAAAACACTCACTGTACCACACTGCACGAAAAGGGCAGCACAAAGATGAGACTCCCAAGCCAAAGGCTGATGGGGGGGGGGGGGACCTGGAGGAGGGGGAAGAACAAGGAGGGAGGAAGGAAGAAGAAAAAAGTAAAGGGGGGGGGGATCCAAGGAGGGAGAGGACTAATAAGGGGGAGAGGGGCAGGGCGGACGTGAGAGGGAATGAGAGGAGGCAGAGGAGGGAAATGCAAAAGGACTCGGGGGAGAGAAGGGGGCTGAGAGAGGGGAGGCGGGAAAAAAGAGGATGGAAGTGGGGGAGAGGGAGCCCGGGTAAAGGACAGAGGAAAGGAGGGGGAGTGAGGATCAAGAGTTGATAGGAGGGATAAATGGAGGGAGAGAGGGCATCATCCGGGAGGGGGAGTTGATGGAAGCCACCTTGGGAAAGGAGATGAAGGGTATAGAGATGAAGGGAAGGGGGGACACAACAGTGAAGACATGGCAGGGGGTGGGGATGGGATAGGAGAGGAGCAACCAGGGGGTGATGGCTGCCGAGCTGATAGTGCCCCTTAAATGCACGTTAACTTTTCCCCTTTCCCACGAGAGGGAGACATCAAAGCTGCAATTGCCACAGCGGCGCCACCGCCAGAAACGGAGGGCGAGTGTTTCACACTACGCACTGCGGTGCACTCTTCAAAACAGCATTTTTTCTACCACGGCTCACATATCATGAGATAAGATGTTTATATTTTTGCGTAGTCTTTTATCGACATTCGAGTGCCCAAGCGATATTTTTTTAATTCGATAGTCATCAACTGAGAAAATTTATTGGTAACAGCATGCAATGAATTGGGTACTCTGATACATTTATACTTGATACACTGTAACACATTTGTTCAATCAGCCATCCATTTTATAAATACTTTTTTGCATTTTAAATTTGTCATAAAATAAGTGGGGTACACAGACTATTTGGAAATGTACGTATGTAACTTATGTAAAGAAATATGTAAAATGTCCAATTTGCTAACTAATATTTTCTCATTGATTAATGGAATGAAAATGTCCGAAAATATTCCTCAGTACTGAAGTAAATAATTTCAGACAAATTTAACGATTTTAATATTCATACACTCTGTGTAGCAATAAGTAAATTGAAAGTGAGTAAAGTGTAAATAAAATTCTTTCACTATAACTGAAATTCAGTGAAGTTCAAAGACATGAAAAAAAAATTGCTGATGTGATTCAGTAACTTTGATGTAGCACTCCGTCTTCAGGCCACAAGTGGCCCATCGGGACCATCGATCGCCGTGTCATTCTCAGCTGAGGATGCGGCTAGGTAGGGCGTATCGCTGAAATAGGGTGGCATAAAATTGCTGAATGACAATGTGTGTCTATTGTGCTATTAGAATATTTAGATATTTAATTTGTTGGTTATACAACATGCTAACATAGAAGTCTCCCCTGTCCGAATTGGTTTTAGGACATAATAATGATTAAACATTCGTGTTCTTTCTAGATGAAAACTATATAGATACTGAACCGGACAATCGGGAATTAAGAAAAACGGAAAGGACCCGCCCACATACCGACTGGTGAATATTTTGTGCAAATAACACTTCGTTAATAATATAAATTTAACTTAAAATCAAGATATAAATACTGCACAAAAAAGCCTTAATGCCACGTTTTAAGAGAAATATAACATGCTTTTAACAATAATACGCGAAAGTTCAGGTGAAATTTGCACTATATATCTTAAGGCCACAGTTTGGAGAAATATTACTACAAGGTTAGTCTCTTCAGACTACTGTAGTCAAACGATGCCACACTTAATAAATCAACAGTGGGATGGCGCATCAGGGAGACTGGTCGAGGGTGAAGCAGACGAACCAGGCTACGAGCAACGCGAAGCCGCAGCCCATAAAACCTGATGATTTGCGGTGTAGCTAATCAGCGATCGAACGGCTACAAAGTTGTCCCTTTCCACAGCCGGAGGCCCGCACTAACTGTCGGACGCGATGATGATGATGATGATGATGGTGATGATGTTTGTATTGTGGGGTGCTCAACTACGCGGGTATCAGCGACCGTACAAATTCCCAACCTTTTCTGAGCCCATCTTCCACTTGCATGAATGACGATGAAATGATGAGGACAACACAAACACCCAGTCACCTCGATTCAGGTGAAAATCCCTGACCCCGCCGGGAATTGAAACCGGGACCTCGTGCTCCGGAAGCGAGAACGCGACCGTGAGACCACGAGCTGCAGACTCACCAACGGACCGACACGCCTCACACACCTCTCGTCCAACTGCACATTTTCTGTCTCCGACGGATGCAGGTCTCGCAGAACAACTTGGCTCAAACAGCCCTCTCACATAGGAACCATATGTCACAAACAACTCGGCTCTCACCCTGCAGATCCGCTATGTCAGACCAACTGTCTTGCCACCCAGAGACACCACACTTTCTCATAGGCCAACTTCGACCAAAGATGCTTACTGAACAAATAGTGAACCGATAGCAAACTCGAGCCAGTGGAGCCAGACAAGACCCAAGCGAAGTGAAAAATGGCGCCACGGCTCAAATATGTGTGTCTTTCTTAGAACCATGTCGACAAACTAATTTTTAATTGTAAAGTTATTTTAGGGAACAGCAATAAAGCAGGCCAGATTTACTTCTTCTGCTTTTCTTAAACTCAACCGTTTCTTTAACTTGATACTCTTGCTATCGTAAATCCTCTAGATAAAGCACTTAATGAACTTGGTACAGAAAGGTCCTACATTCATTGTTATTCCACCTTTACTGTTTTTCTTTTAGCAGTTAGAAAACTCGTAGAAAAAGGAAGTAATAGCCTAATTTCCACATCCTTTAGTTATACATCACGGTCAAATCCTGCAAAATGGGTAACATTACACTGTATGCACAGTTTCCAGTATAATTGTGTAATACGTTGCTTTTCCATTAGCTGGAACATTTGTTCTGTTGAAGTATAGTGTTAAAGAATATTCTTTGTTCTCTGCTCTGCCAGATCCGGCCTAAAGCAAGTCTCTTAGATCAAATGTTTCCATGATTTACAGCAATCAGAGTAGAATGGATGACATATCTGCTACAACTTCGTGTCATGCAAGGTGCTCTTCCACTATTCTGTCATCACGTTCTGAGCGCTTTCTGGTTGTTCATACAAGTTTAAATTATTAACGTCAATTGATTCTGCTATTATAGCTTGTTACTATTATAAATCTTAATTTATAGCACTTTTTTTTCACTGCTTCCGCGACAGGAATGTGTCTGTTAGGTAATAAACATAGGAATGAAGTGGTTTAATAACTGGGTTATTCTTTAAGAATGCTATTTGATGCCCGTGACAGGTGTTGGAGTGCCTTGTCGCACTGGTAACACCGGTTCCCGTTAGATCACTGAAGTTGAGTGCTGTAGGACTTGGCTAGCACTTGCATGGGTGACCGTCCAGTCTGCCGAACGCTGTTAGCAAGCGGGGTGCACCAACCCGTTAAGGGGCAAATTGAGCAGCTAATTGATTGAGATGTAGCGGCTCCGGTCACGAAAACTAACAACAGCCGGGAGAACGGTGTGCTGACCACATGCCTCTCCGTATCCCAATCCGGTAACGCCTATAGGCTTAGGATGACACTGCGGTCCTTCAGTTCCGGTGGGTCTTCCGAGATCTGTTGGGACGGAGTTTTTCTTACTGGTGTAGGCACCGACTATGATACGTCCAACAAGAGCATTTCGTAGCAAAGGAGGTATTACCATGAAGCAAGTAGTGGTCTTCCAGGAAACCGCACGTTGCTTTCTTGCTGTTAAGCAACTTGCCGAACATGGCTTACCTGGACACGAGACGTGTTCATTCATGGAGAACGACTGCGAATTGGCCGAACGAAACCAAAGTCGTTACATAACATCGAGTCGATGGGAACCTCGCCGACGCAAAAGGAACTTCATCGTGGCCGAAAATGTGCGGCTAATTTGTTTGGCACATCTACAAAGTGGCGCCAAGAAAACTTAGTTCTAGCTGCTAATTTGCAGTGCCTTATCTCATTGTTTGGGGGAGGTACAACGGACAAATTAATAAGACTAAAAGCATGGGAAGAGTTATTTCCTCGTGGAATCTTGTAGAAGGACTCTTGAATATGGTCCTGTTCTCCTGGAGTGCTTTTTTAATTCACTTATTTTCCGCTTTTGGGCAGCAAAGACCATACAGCCATCGGTAGCTATAAAAGTGCAATATTAACATAATTATAGTTTTCGCAGTGGAACAATAAAAAAGTGTTTCCATGTACAAACCTAAGTTCTTAAGACATAGTAAAAACTCTAAAATGCGAACACCAGACATCCAGCAGTAGTTACAACAGCGCCTAGTTAACGTTAGTCCAGTTTCCAAAACACGGAATTACTACCCAGAGTTCAGACTGGACCGCTTCGAGAGGAGAATGACATCCACGGAAACTTATAATCGAAAGCTGGACGAAGGTGTCGTTTACAAACATAAGTTAATAATGCAAAATAGAAAAAAAGAAACAGACGTTTCTATTTTCGAACCTGACTGGTTCCATGGGAGGACAGGATCCACGTAACTTACGGCTGAAAGCTAGATACCGATGTATTTTAACTAGTTCGCGAGCAAATAATACCTATATACTGTACATGGAAATACACTTTTAGGGTTGGGGGTAGGTCCTCGCAACCAATCTCTTGTGCAAGGTCGCCTATCAGCCTAGTACTTGGTACATGACAGTATGATGTGTTTCAGGTCTGCCAACGCCGTTTCGTTCTGACCATAGTGTCCACCTCGGAGTCTTGGAGGAGTCAACATACTTCCAACCGCTGCTGCGGGCTCTGCCACGTAGTCAACGTTCAGCTGCTACCGGCGTCGCAAAACTTCCCACCTCGACTACCTGGCATGTGAGGACCATGTTACACACGTGGTGACCCAGTCAGCGCAGCTGAGTTGTTGACTATGGCCCGACTGCCGGGTCAACTTCATCTAACGTCAGTACATCGTCAGCAACTCAGTCCCGGCATCAGTCCTCTGTCTTTTCTCAAGCCTAACGTTGGTGAAGTCAAAATCTTGAAATCCCATTTAAAATTACTCTCTCGATTCAGAGTGTCGTAGATAAAGACTATGAGCCTGATACCATGTTCGATGACTTCCGGAAGACATTCAGTTCAGTTCCGCACAGTCGTCTAGTGAGCAAAGTACGAGCTTGCCCAGAATCGAAGCAGATTTGTGTACGCGGAAGTTGCTTGCAGATAGAACTCTCTAAACTCACCATGTCGTTGTTAACGGAAGAAGACAAAGAATGTCGTTTAGGGAGAACACAAAGGGAGTGTTGCAGGGCCGCTTAATGCGTACAGTATACACTGAGGTGACAGAAGTCATGGGATAGCGATGTGCTGATGTAAATATGGCGGTAGTATCGCGTACATAATGTATAAAACGGCAGTACATTGGCAGAGCTGTCATTTGCAATCAGGTAATCCATGGGAAGAGGAATCCGATGTGATCGCACAATAGGAATTAACAGGCTTTTAAACCGGTATAGTAGTTGGAACTAGACGCATGAGACATTCCATTCCGAAAATCGTTACTGAATTCAGTACCCTGCGATTCATGGTTTTAGGAGTGTGCCGAGGATGTCAAATTTCAGGTATTACCTGTCACCGTGGACTACGCACTGGCCGAAGGGCTTCACATAACGACCGGGAGCAGCGATATTTGCGTAGAGTTGGCCTTGTTAATAGAAAGGTAACACTGCGTGAAATAACCGCAGAAATCTATGTGGGCGTATGACGAATGTATACGTTTGGATACTGCAGCGAAATTTGCCGACAATTATCTACAGCAGCAATGGCTAACGCGAGTGCCGTTGCTAACGGCACGACATGGCCTTCAGCGCCTCTCTTGGGCTCGTGACCGTATCGGCTGGACCTTAAACAACTGGCCTGGTCAGATCAGACCCGATTTCAATTGGTAAGATCTGATGGTAAGTACACATTTTGCACAGACCTACAGAGCCATGGACCCAAGTTGTCGACAAGTCACGTTGCAAGATGGTGGTGGCTCCGTAATGGAGTCGGCTGTTCTTAGATGGAATGGACTGGCTCCACGTATGTTCGGCTACTTGCAGACCACTTGCAGACATTCATGGACGTCATGTTCCCAAACAACAACGGAATTTTTATGGATGACAATGATCCATGTCACAGGGACAAAATTGTTCGCGATTGGTTCGAAGAACATTCTATAAAATTCGAGCGAATGGCTTGGCCACCGTGATATATCGACATGAATCCTATAGAACATTTATGGGAAATAATCGAGAGGTCAGTTAACGCACAACATCCTGCGCTGGCAGCCCTCGCGTAGTTATGGTCGGCTATAGAGGCTGCGTGGCTCAATATTTCTGCAGGGGAGTTCCGACGACTTGTTGAGTCCATTCCACGTTGAGGTGATGCACTACGCAGAGTGAAAGGAGGTCCGACGCGATATTAGGAGGTATCCGAAGACTTTTCTCACCTCAGGGTATATTACTGATCTAGTTGGTAACGTTGGAGAACGATGCCGTTGTCGGTATGAGAGTTCCAACACTGGAAGACCGGAGTGATAAGTACGAAGATTTACAGTCGTGTAGTGCAGGGACTCTCAGTTAACTCTGTACGTAAATAAATGTAAGGTACTGCGCATAAATAGAAGAAAATATATATTGTTGTTCCATTAAACTGTTGGCGACAAAGCATTACCTACCGAAAAGTACGTAGGAGTAACCGTCTGGAGCGACCTTAAGTGGCATGACCACATAAAAACAATAGTAACAAAAGCAGATGCCAGATTCAGATTCGTCGAGGATATCTAGAGTGAACGTAATTCATCCACGAAGGAAATGACTCACAAAACATTCGTTCGACCGATCACGAGTATTGTTCAGTAATCTGGCATCCTTACCAAATAGGTTAAATACGAGAGATAGAAAAGATCCTAGGAAATAAAAGGCGCATTTCGTCGCTGGATCCTTTACTAGAAGCGAGAGCGTTAGGAAGATGCTCTGTAAAGTTCAGTGGTAGGCGATACAAGAGAGGCTTTGAGCATGATGGAGATGTTTACTTGTGAAATTGTGAGAGCCTGCATTCAAAGATGCGTCCAGGAACATATTGCTTCCTCCACATACGTCTCGGTAAACGACCACGATGGGAAAACCAGAGAAATCAGATGGCAAACGCTGGCTTACAAACAGTCATTCATCGCAAGCAACATTCGTGAATGGGAAACGAATTGTGTGAAGAGGTACTACCCACAGTACCCTCCACCACACACCATAGGAGTATAGATGTAGATTTTGGAAGTTTGTCTTTGAAAATTCTGATTTATGGTGGGCTGGTAGATACTTTTCTCACGGAGTCATTGAAGTATAATCAGTTTCTAGCACTGTTGTTGCTTTTTTGGAATGGTTTAGTACTTATACTTGCCAACCTTATGATTCATTTCATGATACTCTACGCTTCTGTGTATCTTTACTACTATATATTTCAGAATAAAACGCACATAGTAACTTGTTTTTACCTCTTTGTACCAATCAGGCATCGCCCAGGCCAATGAATTACCATAACGGAACCTCCATACATAAATATAAGTCTCGCAGTCTATTTTATAAAATGAGATTATGGTTCTGTGTTGAATAGACATAAGAGAACGCAAACCAAATAAAGATTCAAACTCACACCTAACAAAGGACGCCATATTCCTCTATCGAGAGTAGAGATAATGAGAACCGTGTTAATTGTGATGTTTGCATCAAAGTAAAAGTACCACGAGAATTATTACATTCGTAATGCGGTGGTGAATTACAGTAGCTCCTGAACACATAAAAAGTCTTAAATTCTCTAACTAATTGGAAATCGAGGCAGTGGGTAAAAACCGCTGTGAATGTACACGTAATGAGAATGTAATTCTGTGTAATGCAATGGTATTTACATATTTTCCCTAATTTGCAAACATGCGATCCCAATTCCCCCACAGTCCAAATGCAAACACCTCCTCCTTCTACTAATCCTTGTTTTGCGGATATTTCTGTTAATTAACTGCTGATTTTATCTGGTCTCGGCCCTTTGGTTGTACGGTGCGATGCGAAACCCGTGTAGTCTCAAAATATTCTGCAACATCATGTTGAAGAAGAAGCAAATTGCTCCACAGTTTGATATATTTTGTAACGAAGAGAAGGGTAAAATAAGAGAAAAGGAAAAAAAGGAAAAAAAAATATATGATCGAGCAGAGGTGCTTCTCAAATGTTTCATGCACACTGTGGAATGCTAATCCTATTTACCCTATTGGCTTCTGACAAACAACACTTTGAACTAGTAATCCCAGTTTTAATATATTGAAAGTGGGTACCAATGTATCACTTCTAATTACATTAAAGTACCAGAAATATTCTTTTTCTTTTCCTACCAGTCAACATACGACTATTTACGCATTCAGTTATCATTTGGTGATACTAGTATTCGTTGCCGATTTTCTAACGTTGCTGCCATTTTATTCCATGGGAGATAACAGGCTTCGTGAAGAACAGCTCACCACCCTTTGTTTACAAATACTTTTTGGAGACAACTTTTTTGAATAACTGGTTTTAGTGCAATTATCAGGCCAGTTTCACTGGAATTAGCAGGTCTTTTTCAGCGGAATTAGCAGATCAAAATAATTATATCCAGAATGTTAGTCATACGCAAAACATTACTAAATACAGCCACAGCTGCAAAAACAAGGATTGCTTTTCATAGAAGTTGTCTATACAAAGTGTAAATCAAGGGCCACATTCCACAGTTGAAATTCTCCCGTCTGACAATCGTGAATAAACCACTCTATCAAATTCTTAGTTATGTTTTTTTTTATGACTTTAGCTGTTCTCACCTTGCGTCGGTCACTTAAAATTAGAGTATAACAGTAGCGGTATGCACTCTGATGCACATCGATTTTATTATGGTGAACTGAACTAAACAGTATATTTTCTCTAAGCCTAAAGCAACAATTTGTAAATATGAATTGCATTAAATGACACAACGTAGTTATGAGACTTGGCTTGTCTGGTGTTCTAACAATGTCGTCACGGGGAATTTGTTAAAAACAGGCTACGTCATCTGTGAACGGAGTGTGTGGCAAGTACAGCTTGAATAACGTGATGTGACACATGTGTTACGTGTGAAGCTCTTGGTATTCCAATGAAACAGAGTTATGGTGGATACACGAATCTCGGCCATACTTGATTTTTCATAGTGTCTATCTCCGTAAGTGAGACGCGAACAAACGAGCTACACAAAGGTTGTTTAAAAAACTTATTCATTGCCAAAGCGCCTTGTGGCCATGGTAACACCGATCCTCATCAGATCACAGAAGTTTAGCTCTGTCGGTCTCAGAATGGGATTTTCACTCTGCAGCGGAATGTGCGCTAGTATGAAAAACATCCTGACAGGTTAACTTGGGAGTTCTAGTCTCGGTCCGGCTCACAGTTTTGGCATGCCAGGAAGTTTCTGTTGGTCCAAGCTAGCACCTGGATGGGTGACGGTCTGAATCTGCCGAACACTATTGGCAGCAGGGTACACTCAGCCATTACGAAGCCAGTTTAGGAGCTGTTTGGTTTAGAAGTGGCGGCTGCTCAAGAAAACTGACAAAAAACTGAAGGAGTGGTGTACTGATCACATGCCTTTCTATAACTGCAACCATTTAAGGGCTGAGCACGACAAGAACTTCGGTCGGCACCGTTGGACCGTCATGACCTGTCCGGGCGGATTTCTGTTTTTCCGTTGTCTCCATGACTTCATGACAAAGAAAGCACCTCATATCTGTGGACATGCATCTCTAGAAGACTCAAAGAGCTGAAAATTTGAAAGTACGAACATATCCATGAGAGTCGTAGATTTGTTGATCTACATATTTATATTCGTGGGAGAATCGAAGTACTTTAGGAAGATCGCAAATGAAAGAAGTTGAAGACTCTATATTGTTAGAATCACGAAATTTGCACTGACGGCTAGGTTGCCATGGGCAGCAAATTTAACGTACTGAGATGAGATAGCGATATGCCTATATACAGATGGCGGTGGTATCGGGTACATGTTGTTGTTGTCTTCAGTCCTGAGACTGGTTTGATGCAGCTCTCCATGCTACTCTATCCTGTGCAAGCTTCTTCACCTCCCAGTACTTACTGCAACGTACATCCTTCTGAATCTGCTTAGTGTATTCATCTCTTGGTCTCCCTCTACGATTTTTACCCTCTACGCTGCCCTCCAATGCTAAATATGTGATCCCTTGATGCCTCAGAAAATGTCCTACCAACCGATCCCTTCCACTTGTCAAGTTGTGCCACAAACACCTCTTCTCCCCAATTCTATTCAATACCTCCTCATTAGTTATGTGATCTACCCATCTAATATTCAGCAATCTTCTGTAGCACCACATTTCGAAAGCATCTATTCTCTTCTTGTCTAAACTATTTATCGTCCATGTTTCACTTCCATACATGGCTACACTCCATACAAATACTTTCAGAAACGACTTCCTGACACTTAAATCTATACTCGATGTTAACAAACATCTCTTCTTCAGAAACGCTTTCCTTTCCATTGCCAGTCTACATTTTATATTATCTCTACTTCCACCGTCATCAGTTATTTTGCTCCCCAAATAGCAAATCTCCTTTACTACTTTAAGTGCTCTTCCAAGTCCTTTGCTGTCTCTGACAAAATTACAATGTCATCGGTGAACCTCAATGATTTTATTTCTTCTCCACGGACTTTAATACCTACTCCGAATTTTTCTTTTGTTTCCTTTACTGCTTGCTCAATATACAGATTGAATAACAACGGGGAGAGGCTACAAACCTGTCTCACTCCCTTCCCAACCACTGCTTCCCTTTCGTGCCCCTCTACTCCTATAACTGCCATCTGGTTTCTGTACAAATTGTGAATAGCCTTTCGCTCCCTGTATTTTACCCCTGCCACCTTTAGAATTTGGAAGAGAGTATTCCAGTCAACATTGTCAAAAGCTTTCTCTAAGTCCACAAATGCTAGAAATGTAGGTTTGCCTTTCCTTAATATATTTTCTAAGATAATTCGTAGGGTCAGTATTTCCTCACGTGTAACAACATTTCTGCGGAATCCAAACTGATCTTCGCCGAGGTCGGCTTCTACCAGTTTTTCCATTCGTCTGTAATGAATTCGCGTTAGTATTTTGCAGCTGTGACTTATTAAACTGATAGTTCGCTAATTTTCACATTTGTCAACACCTGCTTTCTTTGGGATTGGAATTATTATATTCTTCTTGAAGTCTGAGGGTATTTCGTCTGTCTCATAATACATCTTGCTCACCAGATGTTGGAGTTATGCCAGGGCTGGCTCTCCAAAGGCCGTCAGTAGTTCCAATGGAGTGTTGTCTACTCCCCATGCCTTGTTTCGACTCAGGTCTTTCAGTGCTCTGTCAAACTCTTCCCGCAATATCGTGTGTCCCATTTAATCTTCATCTACATCCTCTTCCATTTCCATAATATTGTCCCCAATTACATCGCCCTTGTATAGACCCTCTATAGTCCTTCCACCTTCCTGCTTTCCCTTCTTTGCTTAGAACTGGGTTTCCAACTGAGCCCTTGATATACATACAAGTGGTTCTCCTTTCTCCAAAGGTCTCTTTAATTTTCCTGTAGGCAGTATCTATCTTACCCCTAGTGAGATAAGCCTCTACATCCTTACATTTGTCCTCTAGTCATCCCTGCTTAGCCATTTTGCACCTCCTGTCGATCTAATTTTTGAGACATTTGTATTCCCTTTTGTCTGCTTCATTTACTGCGTTTTTATATTTTCTCCTTTCATCAATTAAATTCAATATTTCATCTGTTACCCAAGGCTTTCTACCAGCCCTCTTCTTTTTACCTACTTTATCCTCTGCTGCCTTCACTACTTCATCCCTCAGAGCTAATCATTCTTCTTCTACTGTATTTCTTTCCCCCATTCCTGTCAATTGTTCCCTTATGCTCTCCCTGAAACTCTGTACAACCTCTGGTTTACTCAGTTTATCCAGGTCCCATCTCCTTAAATTCCCACCTTTTTGCAGTTTCTTCAGTTTTAATCTACAGTTCATAACCAGTAGATCGTGGTCAGAGTCCACATCTGCCCCTGGAAATGTCTTACAATTTAAAACCTGGTTCCTAAATCTATGTCTTACCATAATATAATCTATCTGATACCTTCTAGTATCTTGAGGATTCTTCCATGTATACAACCTTCTTTTATGATTCTTGAACCAAGTGTTAGCTATGATTAAGCTATGCTCTGTGCAAAATTCTACCAGACGGCTTCCTCTTTCATTTCTTTCCCCCAATCTATATTTACCCACTATGTTTCCTTCTCTCCCTTTTCCTACTCTCGAATTCCAGTCACCCATGACTATTAAATTTTCGTCTCCCTTCCCTACCTGAATAATTTCTTTTATCTCATCATACATTTCATCAATTTCTTCATCATCTGCAGAGCTAGTTGGCATATAAACCTGTACTACTGTAGTAGGCATGGGCTTCGTGTCTATGTTGGCCACAATAATGCGCTCACTATGCTGTTGGTAGTAGCTTTTTCGCACTCCTATTTTTTTATTCATTATTAAACCTACTCCTTCATTACCCCTATTTGATTTTGTATTTATAACCCTGTATTCACCTGACGAGAAGTCTTGTTCCTCCTGCCACCGAACTTCACTAATTCCCACTATATCTAACTTCAATCTATCCATTTCCCTTTTTAAATTTTCTAACCTACCTGCCCGATTAAGGGATCTGACATTCCACGCTCCGATCCGTATAAAGCCAGTTTTCTTTCTCCTGATAACGAAGTCCCCTTGAGTAGTCCCCGCCCGAAGATCCGAATGGGGGACTATTTTACCTCCGGAATATTTTACCCAAGAGAACGCCATCATCATATAATCATACAGTAAAGCTGCATGTCCTCGGGAAAAATTACGGCTGTAGTTTCCCCTTGCTTTCAGCCGTTCGCAGTACCAGCACAGCAAGGCCGTTTTGGTTAGTGTTGCAAGGCCAGATCAGTCAATCATCCAGACTGTTGCCCCTGCAACTACTGAAAAGGCTGCTGCCTCTCCTCAGGAACCACACGTTTGTCTGGCCTCTCAACAGATATCCCTCCGTTGTGGTTGCACCTACGGTACGGCCATCTGTATCGCTGAGGCACGCAAGTCTCCCCACCAACGGCAAGGTCCATGGTTCATGGGGGTACATAAGATTTAAAATGTCAGTACATTGGCGGAGGTGTCATTTTTACTCAAATGATTCATGTGAAAATGTATCCGACGTGATTATGACCACACGATGGGAATTAACAGACTCTTGACGCTGAATAGTAGTGGAGCTATAGGACTGATTGGAGCTAGATGCATGAAACATTCCATTTCTAAAATCGTTACCGATTACTCTGCAATCCAAAATTTAAAGAGTGTGCCAAGGAGACCAAATTTCAGGCATATCTCGCGGCAGTCACTCTACCGATTCCCATAAAAGTTTGAGTAATGTGAGTGCATCTGCACTGAAGAAGATCATTGGCCCGTAAGTCTTATCTATATGAAGATGGTATCTGTTCTTTCGGACATAATTGAAAGAAGAGGTACTATCTTCATATCAGTGTGCATTGTACAACAACCTCTAGCTACGACGCAGTTTGACAATGATACACAAAACCGTAGAGGAGAAGAGGAGAAGGATTCCGTCTGGGGCACTACTTCCACCTGTCGTAGCATTTGATCAAGGCGTGTTGCAAATATCACAGACATGGTCAGATCCACCTCATTATACGTTCATAAATTTTGGAGTATTGGCGATCGGAGGGGCAGGGAGCACAAAAATGTTCTAATGAGTGTGAAATCTTATCGGACTTAATTGCTAAAGTCATCAGTCCGTAAGCTTACACACTACTTAACCTAAATTATCCTGAGGACAAACACACACACCCATGCCCGAGGAGGATTCCACCCTCCGCCGGGACCAGCCGCACAGTCCATGACTGCATCGCCCTAGACCGCTCGGCTATTCCCGCGTGGCGCGGGGGGGGGGGGGGGGGGGCAGGGAGCGCATCTGATAACACGAGAAGTGTATAACTTGAGCTAATATGTAGGAATAGTTCGTTTACTTACGTCTTATGAACGGCACAATGTTGGACGAGATGATGATGTCCATGACTTCTGTGTTTTTCATTTAACGTTCCACTATGTAGGTACACCTTTTCTGTTATTTACGGTCTTGTTTGTCACATCAGGTGCTATAGTTGCGAAACTGCTCTTAATATATCCTGTGGCCCACATGCGATGGGAAATGGCTGTACATCTGACATGTTAAACTGATCGTAAAGTTGTTAACCGCTGCAGTCTTTACGCAGACCGTCTAGCGTATATAGGTGGTGTGGTCCACTAATACCAACACCGATATTCACCTATCAATTCGCATCAAATGTTTCTTCATTTCATCCATAGAATCAATAAGAATCGCGGCTCCTAAAGTATGGTGTGGGATAAAATAGATTTTGCTAGTAAAGCAACTGCAGTACGTGGTTCAGATGGCTCTGAGCACTATGGGACTTAACTTCTGAGGTCATCAGTCCCGTAGGACTTAGAACTACTTAAACCTAACTAATCTAGGGACATCACACACATCCATGCCCGAGGCAGGATTCGAACCTGCGACCGCAGCGGTCGCGCGGTTGCAGACTGTAGCGCCTAGAACCGCTCAGCCACACCGGCCGGCAGTTACGTGGTACATGAAACTGATTGTTCGACCAGAGTCCAGTTACTGCTCCGGAGAATTCGTTTGCTGTGCGCAATCCAAGCAATATCAAACCGTTCTCCGTGTGCGCCGAGTAATATTAACCTTAATAAACTCACTAAGCATCAGTCGAATGGTTCGCGAACTGCCGGTGGGCGTAGACTGCTCCCTTTATTACGAACTAGTCGCTGCCTGGAGACTACTGTAGCTTGCTTTGATGGTGTCGCTTTAAAATACATCAGAAAAACAGAAACACAGCAGTAAATAGAAAATAACATATTCATCGTCGCAGCAGAACTTGCCCCTGGACATGTGTGTTCTGCGCACCATGGCACCGTGATAGCTTATTATTGGATTGGTCACATTCTGAAATCGCGTGCTGCTTGGTTTAATCGGTTTAACCTAGAGGGACTTAAAATCCCTCAACAGATGAAGGATGAGTTTTGGATGCTTTGCCTAGTCGCTCAGTAACCGCTCTGTTTCTTGCATTAATGTAGTGTTCTCTAGTTATGCGTCAGTAGTGTTAAGTAAGGACTGCCGTACGGAGTTCCGTGCGTCGTCGAATGAATTGGTTATGAAAAATTTTTCTCCGTCCTAAAGACAGGCATAGGTTTCATTTTCCTCTCGGAAATATCTTTTTCATTCCCTAACCTTCTGGGAACAGGAAAGTTTTGCGTACAGCGGTCTCTTTAATGGATATGTAACGGGACAAAAAGTTTAGGAAGACTTGAAGCAGAAGTGAGAGCCCAGAATAGTAGCGAGGCTTCATCCAGATAGTAGGTGCTGGTCACTGAGCTGTTTGATCAGCTCCAGTGTCGTCAGACCATGAGCGCCGAAATCAGACCAGAAGCCACGGACCTCAGTAATAGTCGTACGTCGCCCGTGATTGATCAGCAACCCTCAGCAGCAGCAAGACATCTGTGACACAGTTCTCTGTGTCACTTGCCTGGGACCAGTCTTGCTGGCTGCTGTGGCCGAGCGGTTCTAGGCGCTTCAGTGTGGAACCGCGCGACCGCTACGATCGCAGGTTCAAATCCTACCTCGGGCATGGATGTGTGTGATGTCCTTAGGTTAGTTAGGTTTAAGTAGTTCTAAGTTCTAGGGGACTGATGACCTCAGATGTTAAGTCACGTAGTACTCAGAGCCATTTGAACCATTTGAACCATTTGGACCTGTCTTCGAGAAGCCACCCCAGACTCATTGCTTTCCGTGTCGTCGACATGCACTGCCGGCTACTCTTAAAACCCAGCCAGTGCCCCGTTCCAGATGGTTCGCAGTGGTCCACAAACACAGCCTTCAGGACTGCAGCGCCGAGAACCACCATTTAACCGCTGGACCAGCCAAGTTCATCAGTCCGGCACGGTGGAGCAATGCACGGCAACCGCCGTGTGTCAGTCGGGAGTCTTCGCCATGAACTCTGCCACCTATGGGTAGCGAACGAGGGGGCTCTGTCTGCCCAGATCGGACAGCGAACACCACGTCAGCTGCCAACCCATGCTCTTCAGCGTCGGCCCAGACTTCGACTCGGGACAATAGCAACGCAGTAGAGAAGTTGTGGTGGCCGCCCGTGTCATAGCGAAGCAACATCCTAACGTCTCAGCTCTCCTCACATACTGCAGACGCCAGCGCAAGGCTCTGTCTCCCACGCAGTGAAAGCACTCATGGAATATTATGTGAAGAAGAAAATGCACTTTTGTGATTGTACTAGCCTGGTAGAATAACTAGAAATTTGTTCAGTTTCATAGTGAAGTCAAATTGAACGAGTTAATAAAGGTGTGCCGTGCGCCCGTGTTTAATTTCGAGTACTTCCCGCGGATTTAGAATCCCTCTACCAGCAACATTGCATGGAGCGTAACTGTCGTCAGTATAGGGCAGGCAGAAAAGGTAGAGGTAGGTAGAGGTAGGTAGAGGTAGGTGAGGGTGGCGGCGACTTGGAAGAGAGAAGAGTTTTACATTGGCGACGAAAAGCGCAAGTGAGGTGGCGTGTTGTAGTGGCTAAGCGTCTGCCGTGGCCCGTTGGCAAATGTGGTGCTTTTCCTCACTGCGGGTTTGGCGAGGACGAGTGTTGGTCGCAGCTGTGAACATTGCTCCTTAAAAGCTACTTGGGCAGGATGCATAGTATTCGGCGTGTCCTCTGCTGTTGAAGTAGAAAGCGGTTTGTGTCCATTGTGGCCACAGTTTGGAGTGCGGTCTCACTTTTGCAAGTACTGTACGCAGTTGCGTCTGCTGGATAATACCCGTGGGGTTCGAATACGAGTAACCTTCGTTACATCCTTCTTTCGGCTCGCTATAAGCAAGGGATTGTCAGTGGGCGCTGGATTTTACGAGAAATCGCAGTGAGCATTCGTTTGGTGTGCACTTCACTTGGTGTCGCTTGGTGGCTGTTTTGACTCCGTATCTTGGTTGCCCGTTGTTATTTACACTAGTGGCCATTAAAAGTGCTACACCACGAAGATGTCGTGCTACAGACGTGAAAGTTAACCGAGAGGAAGAAGATGCTGTGATATGCAAATGATTAGCGTCTCAGAGCGTTCACACAAGGTTGTAGCCGTTGGAGACACCTAAAACGTGCTGACATAAGGAAAATTTCCAACCGATTTCTCTTACACAAACAGTAGTTAACCGCCGTTGCCTGGTGAAAAGTTGTTGTGATGCCTCGTGTAAGGAGGTGAAATGCGTACCATCACCTTTCCGACTTTTATAAAGGTCGGATTGTCGCCTATCACGATTGCGGTTCATCGTATCGCGACATTGCTGCTCGCGTTGGTCGAGATCCCATGACTGTTCGCAGAATATGGTATCGGTGGGTTCAGGAGGGTAATACGGAACGCCGAGCTGGATTCCAACGGCCTCGTATAACTAGCAGTCGAGATGACAGGCATCTTATCCGCCTGGCTGTAACGGATCGTGCAGCCACGTCTCCATCCCTGAGTAACAGATGGGATGTTTGCAAGACAACAACCATCTGCACGAACAGTTCGACGACGTTTGCAGCAGCATGGACTATCAGCTCGGAGACCATGGCTGCGGTTACCCTTGACGCTGCATCACAGACAGGAGCGCCTGGGATGGTGTACTCAACGACAAACCTGGGTGCACGAATGGCAGAACGTCATTTTTTGGAATGAATCCAGGTTCCGTTTACAGCATCATAATGGTCGCATCCCTGTTTGGCGACATCACGGTGAACGTACAATGGAAGACGTGTATTCGTCGACGCCCTACTGGCGTATCAACCAGCGTGGTGGTATGGGGTGCCATTGGTTACACGTCTCGGTCACCTCTTGTTCGCATTGACGGCACTTTGAACAGTGACGTTACGTTTCAGATGTGTTACGACCCGTGGCTCTACCCTTAATTCGATCCCTTCGAAACCCTACATTTCAGCAGGATACTGCACGACCGCATGTAGCAGGTCCTGTACGGGCTTTTCTGGATACAGAAAATGTACGACTGCTGCCCTGGCCAGCACATTCTCCATATCAATCACCAACTGAAAATGTCTGGTCAATGGTGGCCGAGCAACTCTCTCGTCACAATACGCCAGTCATAACTCTTGATGAATTGGTATCGTGTTGAAGTTGCATGGGCAGCTGTAACTGTACACGCCATTCAAGCTCTGTTTGACTCAATGCCCAGGCGTATCAAGGCCGTTATTACGGTCAGAGATGGTTGTTCTGGGTACTGATTTCTCAGAATCTATGCACCCCAATTGCGTGAAAATGTAATCACATGTCAGTTCTAGTATAATATATTTGTCCAATCCGTTTATCATCTGAATTTCTTCTTGGTGCAGCAATTTTAATGGCCAGTAGTGTACATAAACGTGTTATTTTTGAAGATTTTGCTGTTACTACCGGAGTTCAGTCCTGTAAATGCGTGTGGGCTTGTGGCTGTCACTATTCCAAACTAATTTGAGAATCTAAGGGTATAGAATGCAGAAGTAATTCTTCCGATATACGAAATGTACTTTATACTCAGTGCCGTGTGGCTAGGGCCTCCCGTAGGGTAGACCGTTCGTCTGGTGCAAGTCTTTAGAGTTGACGCCACTTCGGCGACTTGCGTGTCAATGGGGATGAAAAAATGGTGATAAGTACAACACACCACCCACTCCCTGAGGGGAAAAAATCTCCGACCCAGCCGGGAATCGAACCCGAGCCGTTAGGTATGACATTCCGTCGCGATGACCACTTTTTTTTTTTTGTTTAATCTCATTCTGTTCACTATTGTTCGTTGCATCTGCTCAGGGCGGACGTCATAAGACAACCGTTTTAAGTTAGTTAATGATCGATTAACTCAGTTTTTTTTATTAAAGAGGGCACGTAACCCTCTGACCGAACACGCTGAGCTACCGTGCCGGCAACCACTCAGCTACCAGGGGCGGACGTATACTCAGTGAAAATAGTTCTAAACTAGATACCTTATTTCTGAGGCACATCTATAGTTACCTGTTGGCTAGTATCCCGAGCTCGGGCTGTTTACTAAGTCATTTGCATCTGTTATAAAGAAAATATTAAAGAAAAATTGTGTGCCTCATTAGTCACGTCACAGTTTCCTGCATAACGTTCGTACACTTTCTTTTTTTTTTTTTGCATTTGTAGTATGTTTAACTTTTACTAAGTAACTAGCGAGTTGTCCCTGTGTTGCAGGATAGGAGACTGTATCTCTTGTGAACTGTGGTCTAGTTGAAGATGTCTATGTACCATGATTGAAATTTTTAATGGAGGTTTCTAGTACTTATATAGCGGCAACCGCCGTCCTATGTTAGAAGAGAAGGAGGAATTATTGCTACTGGCGTCGCCTTTGCCACCGCCTCTATCATCGAAAATCTGAAATACATTCGTCAGTTATTTTGACTATTTCGAAGGCAATGGCGTTTTGTTAATTACTGGAAATAGCCAATGGTTTATATTTGCGTCATAGTTGTTTGATTACATGTTTTTAATGTAAATGTTTTTTGCTTCATTTAATATTCTTTACTTAAAAGACGTGATTTTATAAAGTGGCAATTCTGAGGTGTATGCCATCAGTTGTGTTATTGAAATTTAGTTTTTTCAGTTCTGGAGCCAATTTGTTAAGGATATTCTTAGATTTTTCTTTTTAAAAATAAATTCATTAGTGTTTGTAGAAACGTTAGTAAATTCGTTATGGATCGGTACCTTTCCACTCAACACCACCTCCCTACCTCATTTGAAAATAACAGTGTACCTGTCCATTATTGGCTGTATGCCGGTTCAGCATACTCTACTTTTGTCTCGCAAACCATTTACGGACCTTAGCACGCCCACAGGAAGACGTGGATCCATCATGTCAAGCAGGAATTGCTCATGTTAACTCCAGTTCGCTCGCTGCTAGCTTGCGATCGCTACAGATTGCGCACCCAACAGGGACGATTCTGCGTTGACTTATTATACTTGGTGTGAGAATCGAGATGGTTTGGAGAGCGATGGATCAACGACGAGCAAGGAAAATACACAGCAAGCTGATAGCAGATGACTGCACGTAGTGATTCAGCTGGGACCACAAGATACGTTAGTAGTAGCACATGTTTTTTATATCTGCACTCGTGTGTTTCCGTACGTTCTTTGGTTTAGACACTACTGTAGTGTTCAGTAAGAGCCCATGGGCTGAACCATTTCTTCCAGTACCACGTCCCAAGTGCAGTTTACCTGAGGACTCCGTTCCATCCACTGAGCCACATCCGGTAATATGTGGGATTTGCTATCGAAACGGTCATTACACAATCAAGTGCTGGGAATGCTCTTGGTGCAGACGTGGGAAACCGTGGGTGTCGAGAGAACTTAGAAAAATGCCAAAGTAACGGTAAATTCTGTTTCTATAAAATAGAATGAAAACTGTGAGTAATTCAAGTTTAGTTAACAGATTGAAGAAACTTTAGGATTAGACTCAGACTGCGTGGAACATGTGTATAGTTGAAACATAGTGTGCTTAATAGTGAAATAACCAGTGGAAGCTCAATACCGACCAAGTACGGCATGGCTTGAAGGTCGCAACAGTGTCGAATGATTCAGATTTTCTGTCTTTAGATTATGCGTACTGGCCTAAAGCGGCAATGTATGAGGCACCACTTGGTTGCGAGACAGGCGACTGGCCTTGAGGTCATTAATCGAACCACTCAAGGTTTTCTAGGACCAATCTGACAACAACGTCTGTCATAGTTCGTTACCAGGGGATATCGTGACGGGGAAATTTTATGGAGTTTTTCAAATGTGTATTCTGCGCAGTAATGAAGCCCAGTGGCTAGCTTCTCGTGGTGAGACACGAAGTGTATTACGGGCACAGGAAGGGTGGCTGGAAAGTGACTGTGACTCAGGATCATTGAGGCGGGGCCACTGGACTACTTGTTTTCTCACGTACTGAGAGGTCTGTGTTTGTCGAGATATTGTGGTTTACTACCAAGTATTGAAGAGTTATTGTGAAGAGTGAAAGTAGAATTGTGAGTATGAAACACTTACGTTTATTGTTGTAATGTGAGGATTAAGTTTGACTATTGCGTTCTTTATAGAGTTCTGCCCTGTTTATACGATTAACATAGTGAGAATGGAAACGCTACCACTGAGAGCTTTATGATATTGAAAGATTTCATTACTGGCTTATATCACAGTTATAATTTAACTAAATAGTAAAAATATAGACTAACGTAAATGAATGCCTGTTACTGTTTGCCACCAGCGCAGGAAAGCATTTTTGCTTTTTTAAACGCCGGATTTGTGGTAATATGATTTACCAGTATTTTCTCGACTTTCTCCTTTTAATTGCTAAATTTATGTGTTGTTTATGATAGAAGAACGTGAGAGATGAAAATTTTAGCATGTAATAATTAAGTGCAAAAGCAGGATACAGTTTATGAACCTCATTTTCTTCCCACGATGTGAGGTGATGTAGCTACTAAAGGCGACCGAAAGCAAAGAGTTTGCAAATGAGAACAAATGGACGCAATGACTTAGAGAAAGCGAAGGTAAGTGCTAGTGAAGTCGGACAAATTATGTAATTCAAGTAGTGGAAGGGGAAATATGAATTATAAATTATTCTAAAAAAATAACGATATGTTCCAGTACAATTCGAAGGCATATTTTGTTCTAGGAAAGGAGGAGATGTTAATGGGAGGACTATAGGAGAACTTGAAGCTGAACTGAGAGCCCAGAACTGCAACGAGGCCACAGCCAGAGAGCAGGTGCTGGCCAATGAACTGTGTGATCAGCGCCTGTGTCGACAAACCACGACGGCCGAAATCGGGATATCGGCAGCAGCCGGCCGTCACTCACGCTTCATTAGTACTCCTTAGGAAATACAAGACTTTCGTGACACTGCTTCATTGCTCTGGAACCAACCTTCGAGGAGCCACTCCGGCTTGGCTAACTTCCGCATCATCGGCCCGTGCTGCCGATTACAGCAGACCACGGCTGTTGCCATTAAAATATTGTATAAAGGACATTGAACATGCCCACCGCTGGTCTGTCTGCCGCTTCCACACAGACCACACCTGTAACCAAATCTTCTTTGGACCTTAGCAGAGCCACAGGAAGTCTCTAACCCCTCTTGACAAACAACAACTGCTTTTGTTCAACTTGAGTTTTCCAGTAGCTGCCGCTATCCAACTAAATTAAAAGACTACCTGCATTCTCGCAATTGGTTCACTTCTGTGGCGCAAACTCTATCCAGTTATGAATTAATTTGTCACCAAGCCTGTCACTTCAGTATTGATAGTTGCACGCAGTTTCAGTCACAGTAAAAAGACAGTCAGTAGAGGAAAGTGACGTATAACAATTAACACCACTCTAACTTCCAACAACAATATCGGTATTAAAGCGTTGGTCCCCTCCCAGCAGTCACTGCGGACACCGACGCCAGCTGACACTGAGGCCAACCAATTGTGGCTCACAGGTAGCCTGTTGAGAATGGAAGAGTTGCTGTTTTTGAGACAAATGGTGAGAGGGCTTGTAACAATACTGAACCGTCTCCACATGATCGGTTTGGCTTCTGGGCGGGGCTATTAATTAAGGACAACTTTATTAACCTCTCCCTCGTCACTGCCCCCTCTCCCCCTCCTGCCTTCCAGATTTGTTATCCCCTCAGGGGCAGCATTCGTTTACTGAGCATGGGCTTAACGACCCCAGGGTTCCTGAGCTGGGGACTGGTAAACGCCACCAGTCCTCTGTCACCGTAAGCTCTGGTCATATTTCAACGACCACCATGCGGCGCAGCGATGAAATGTTGTGTGTATCGGAGAACGTGAGTCTTGGCCTCAGCGCCTGGACCGCGAGGGAGGTACACACCTCTCTGAAAAACCCTCCACCTCAAAGTGTGCTACGTGCTGAGGAGGTGAATGGCTGTTGAGGTAAAACAGTCTTTAGCGGGCAACCTCTGGGTCACCGGCCGCCCCACAGTTGCATCAGGCTTGCTCTGGCATGCAGGGCTCTGCCTGGGTGGACGGTTGTTTCCCTACAGAGTAATAGTATTAGGGCATTAGTGTGTCATAACACTTTCATTGTAATCACGCGAAACGGGGGAATCTTTGAGAAGATATCCCCTTTCTATATTCACAAGGCACTGGAAGGTATTGATGGGTCTCTGTAAAGTGTCAAACCGTAATGGAACGCTTTTAGTTGAAACTGCTAATTCCAACCAAATATCTAAGCTTCTGGGATGTAAGGCCTTAGGTGACTACCTAGTCGAGGCTGAATTGCATAACAGCCTTAATTATAGTAAGGGCGTAGTTACCTGCTCCGATATAATGGAGGTGGACTCCGCAGAGTTACGTGAAGAGTGGAAGAATGTGGGCATCACGGAGGTGCAGAATTATATGAGGAGAGTCAATGGCAAATTGGAAAAATCGGCAACGTTTATTCTAACGTTTAGTACTCACGAATCACGTGAACACATCCTAGCAGGCTATATCCGCCTTAACGTTCGTCCGTTTGTTCCTAATCCCAAGCGATGCTTTAAATGTCAGAGATTTGGCCCTACCACTATGGGATTTAACGGGAAGGCTACTTGTGGCAGTTTTGGAGGCTCGGCTCACGGGTCAGGCACTTCTTGTACACTTCCTCCGAAATAAACTGCTCTGGGGATCACCCGGCGTGGAGCAGAAAATGTGGGATTTACGACGAGGAAAAGAAAATTCAAGAGTAGGAACTAAAGAGACGCATACCCTATGGTGAAGCTAAAACGGTTTACTAAGCCATGTAAGCACCGGTTTTTGCTACTTGTTTTGCATCAGCACTTAAGACACCAATAGCTAAGTGTGATGCCTCCGCACAAACTCAGACCACAGATTCCAGTACGAGCACATGCACTTGTCGATGTGCCTGTGGGGGAAACGCTGCGCTTGCAAATGATGTCTTTCGGAAATCGTCAGTAGTAGGCTGAACACCTAAGCCACATATCACTCACCAACGTCAGAAGCCAACTAAGCTATTCCCGCAACCCAGGCAGCCGCCTCCTTCTGTCAGTAAAAAAAAATCGTCCTTCGAAAAATAGTTCTAAGTCTAAGAAAGCGGTAGGTAAAGCTCTCTCACTTTCTGATGGCGACTATGCTCTTGAGGATACGGACTTCCAATATGAGGAACCAGAGAGCACGGAAACGGCTAACGTTCCCTCTGACCTCCCTGGTAAATCACCGCCGCTGGGGGAGAAAGAAATAAACCACCATCGCTAATCAATGGCTTCCATAGGGACTTCTGTGTTGCAGTGGAATTTGCATGTATATCGCTCACAATTGTAAGAATTGCAGCTGTTGATCCAGGATAAACCTTTCTCCATCTGCTTACAACATAATCATCTTTAAGTCACAGACACTCCTGCATACAGGAAGCAGGATACTACTGGAGACAGGGCTACAGGTGGTGTTTCCCTTGGTGACAGATGCCACTCCTCTCCTGTCCCTCTTACCACGACCATGCAAGCAATTGCTGGGCAATTTCTCGCACCCTTTACTATCACAGTGTGTTCTTTGCACCTACCCCCTCCCCAATGACGCGCTTTAGATGCGGACGCACTGACAGATCCCTGTCGGGCACTCCCACATTAATTTTCCTTGTGGGGACTTCAATGCCCACAATGCGCTGTGGGGATCGGCTACTACTTGCTCCAGGGATCGAGCGACTCGTCTATTCTGAGAATGTCTGACTTCTGAACGCGGGTCTGATGACTCACTTTTCCACAGCTACAGGGTTTTTTTCAGCTATTGATCTATGTTTATGTAACCCAGCTATTGCAGACTCAGTTCAGTGGGAAGTGTCTCCAGAGTTAGATTCTAGTGACCACTTCCCAGTGTGGATTCCCACCGTCTGCTACCTGCGACGGTGGCCAGCAGGAGACCACACAGGTGGCTGATGCAATCGGCAAATTGCTTACAGTACAGTCGACGGGCTATTTTTGAACGAAAGGATTGTGCACAGGTGGCGGTGGCCCATATTACTCTTGAGATCCAAAGGGCTGCCACAGAGTCCATCCCCAGGTCTAGTGACCACCTCAGACGACGGCCTGTTCCTCGGTGGAATGATGACTGTCGTTTGGCAATCAGGGCCAGACCGACAACTCTGCGGAACTTCAAACAATGTCCAACTATAGACAATCTTCATGCCTTCAGGTCTGCGAGAGCACATGCAACGCGATTGGTCAACGAATGGAAGAGGGCTTCCTGGAGGGAATTCACGACTTGCATTAATCGGTCCACTTGCGCTTCCCACGTTTGGGAATCAATAAGACGGATTTCAGGCAAGGGTAGTCCACATCCCCTTACGGCCTTGTCAAATAATGGGGTCTTGGTGGACACACCAGAATACATGGCTCACGTTTTAGCTGAACACTTCTTTACTGCTATAAGCCATCCAGACAAGCTCTTGCTGTTCAGGTAATCCGTCAGACTGCAGAGATGAGGAAGCTCAATTTCTTCTCGCGTAATGTGGAAGTCTACAACCTTCCATTCTCCTTGTGGGAACTGGAATCAGCTTTATCTGCAGCCAGTACCTGATGAGATCCATTATACCATGTTTCGTCATCTGTGACCTGAAGCGAAAGGTCAGCTCTTCTCTTGTTTCAATCAGTTCTGGTTTGATGGACAGTACCCTACGACTTGGAAGGAGGCGTCAGCTCTTCTCTTGTTTCAATCAGTTCTGGTTTGATGGACAATACCCACGACTTGGAAGGAGGCCATATTAGTTCCATTCTAGAAACTAGACAATGACCCTAGCGCCCCTAACAGTTATAGAAGTGTCGCCCTTACCAGTTGTATGAGTAAGACTCTTGAACGCATTGTCAACTCCGCCTCGTCTGGCTGCTCGTGTGTTTTTTGACCTCGAAAAAGCATATGACACTACTTGGAGGTATAACATCCTTCGCCAATTTCATGAATGGGAACTACGTGGACGCCTGCCCGCTTCTGTTTCAATCCTTTCTCGAGGACCGGCATTTTCGTTATCGCATTGGCGATGCCATGTCTGATTTCTTTGTTCAGGAGAATGGTGTGTCCAAGGCAGTGCCCTCTGTGTCACATTGTTTGCAATCGTTATCAATGGCGTTTCCTCCGCAGTCGGGAGTCCTGTCAAATGCTCTTTGTTTGTGGATGACTTTGCAATCTTCTACTATTTCTCTGATCTTACGACGACGACGAGGCAGCTACAGCTGACCATTAGGAGGCTGTAAACCTGGGCCCAGGCAACTGGTTTTAGTTTCTCAACTGAGAAGACTACTTGTGACAATTTTACTCGTGCTCGTCGGAGTTTTAACCAACCAGAGCTTACAATGGGGGGCCGTATTTTACGTTTTCAAGGCAATGTGCGCTTTTTGGGTTTATTATTTGACTCGAAATTAACATGGCTCCCACACCTGACAGACGTACGAACAAAGGGCTTCCGGTTGTCGAACATTTTGAAATGCCTTGGCTGAAAAACATGAGGAGCTGACAGGACCCAACTCCAGCAGTTTTATAGGGCATTTGTTCGATCACGCGTAGACTATGGCAGCAAGGTCTACGGATCAGCCCGTCCTTCCTACCTCCGGATGTTAGATGCTGTCCAGCATGAGGGCATTCGGATATCGAATGGAGCATTTCGGACCAGCCCAGTTCAGTACCTGTGTGCAGAGGCTGGCGAGCCACCACGCCGGATTCGGCGACCTATCCTTTTGGCTCGTAAGGAGCTGAAAATCTCAGTGTCACCTCAGTCATTGACATTTAGTTCAGTGATTCAACCCACCTACGAACGACTGCTCTGGAATCGTCCCCAAGCGACGCAGCCATTTGGTATGCGTGGTACGGACTGTCTTAAGGTACATATCTCTTGGGCATGAAAATACGCACCCAGGGCTGGAACGCACTGCCGCCTTGGTGTCTTCAGAGGCCCAATGTGATTTTAAGCTTGACACAGTACACGAAAAGTAGTACTCTTGATGTGGTTTCTACAACTTTGTTTTCGTCTATTTTAAGTATGTTCCAAAGTTTTATCGTTATTTATACATATGGATCCCAGCAGGAGAATGCTCTCGGTTGTTACGTGCTTTTTCCCGATGGGGTTTTTAAAGTGCGTCTTCCAGAACAATTTACAAATTACTATGCGGAGTTATATGGCATTCTAATGGCACTGGAGAGGGTTCACAGATATCACCGTACGAGTTTTCTTGTCTGTTCCGACTCTGTTAGTGCACTGCAACCACTTCACCGAACGCATCCGGTAAACCCGCTGATTCAGCTCATCCATGACTCGCAGCGGCTCCAATGCCGTGGCAAGAAGTTGATCTTTCGCTGGGTACCTGGCCGTGTTGGGATACAAGGTAACAAGGTAACAAAGCTGCCAAGGGAGAATGTTTGGATGGTGCTGTCCATCAATGTTCCATTCCCTAGCACGCCATTATCTAATTTTCTGGCAGACAGGAAACTGCGGTCGCTCAAATCGACCACAAAGGCTTGGCGTATTCGTGTCACCCTTGCCGCTGCAAGGAGGTTTTGCTTACCAGACTGAGCATCGGGCATAGCCCTCTCACGGATAGCTTCCTCCTCCGGTTAGAGAATCCACCATTCTGTGAAGTTTGTGGCGTGCCGCTTGCAGTTCAGCGTATTGTGGCTACGCGTGTCCTGTATACTGGCATTAGGGCATCCCACGATCTCGCTGGAGATCTGCCCACCATGCAGATACCGATACGAGTGTTAACAGACTGGTGAAATTTTTTGAACTGTCAGACCTCATCCCTAAACTGGTGGGGAAGGGCGGCAAGCTTTAATATGTTATAAGCTGCTCCGCATGTGGGGACAGCCTTCGTCCGAACCCATGAAACGTCATGTTGACTTTTCGTCCGGGCGCTGATGACCATGAAGTCAAGTGCCCCCTCAACCGAAATCATCATCAGTTTGTGATTGACTAAAAATTTGGACAAAGTAGCAACCTGAACTGAATATCAATCATATGGCATCGAGTTGTCTTCACTGACGAGTGGAGGATTTGCGTAAAGACCTTACAGGCGGTCAAGCATGAAGTTCTATGTATTCACTAGGGAGATGGATCAGCTATGTTGCCGGTCACATGCACGTACGGAGGGTCTTTCATCTGATGGCTGAGCCTTACCGGAACACTACTCTGCAGCCAGTTCTGCAAGCCTACAGCCAACGTATCAGCGATAATTTCTTCTTTCAGTAAAGTTTGATATCTCCTGAAAAGATTGGCCTGCAGTATCTGCTGATATCCCTCACTTTGAGATTGCTGGGATGCAGTGCATCTTCGTAGGAACCGCACTTAGACACTGAACGACCTCTGCAAAATCCATGTGAAGGACTGGGGACAGGTCTGAAAAGCAACCATCACAGCAGCGTCTTAAGAGAGGACCAATCATGTTACCTTGATCGCGGTGCAGCAACACTTTGGTACAGACTTGTATGGTTCCGGTGTACCAACGATATGAGTGTGGAGCTCACGGCCGCTGCTTACGAAGCCCTCCAGGGGAGTGGATCAGCGTTTCGTCGTATATCCTGAGTGCCGGGAATCGCCACATTTTTGACTCAATTACGTTGATACATTGATGCCGGAAGCAATGTCGCCACTATCCTGGTAAGACCCACAAAAGTCGCGGTATTCCGTAATATTCAGCAGCGACTTTTATTTGAAAATCACTGAAAAATAAGCTCTTTCTAATTTACAGCATTTATTTTGGTTATTTTTTTATTTTTCATTATAGATATCTTTCTTCGAATCCAACCGAACACTGAATGATATGACGATGATGAATAAATTTATTTTCCACCGTTTATTTGACACTACCAATAGGCTAGAGAGCACAGAGTGTTTCTCGTTGACGTCTCATTTGCAGCTGTCTACATTGCCTGTCACACAACCTGTGGTGAACGATGTCAAATTCTCTCGCTGGACTCGACGATGCAGCACTAATCCCCACATAGCTTCGGATCGTAAGGCTGGTACCAATGAAATATATGCAGGCTTCATAGCGGAGGAAGGATGGCGGAGCTGATGGCCATTTTGTTTTCTTTGTTATCAGGGGCAATTAATTTTTTGCATTGTATTTTAATGATATTATTCCACTCAGGCACCATGTTTTTTTTTTAGAAAAAGCAGTTATATGTTCAATTGGTTTGTATGGATGTTTTCTGCAAATTTTTTGATAAGGATGTCTTCTGCAAAATACAATTCATAGATTCTGTATTGCAATAACTGGCCCATCAGATTACTGTCAATATATTTTTAAGTCAGCATTCTTGGTCAGTCATGTAGACCTAATGAGGAAGGGAAAAAGAAAGCTGCGTTGGTTTATTGACTTAAAGAGCAACAGGAGTATTTTCAACCCCGCCCGCGGAATAGGTTTCCAAGCTCAGCGCTGTATGGCCCTATTAATTGAGGTGTTATTGAGTGAAGATGGCTGTTGTGTTGTCATCTTGTGTTGTACGAAAATGAGAAGGAAGCAGGTAAAAATCACTGCCGGTATACAGCCTTCTCCGCTCTAAGTGAACCATGGATGCCAGTGCACTTAAGACCAGGTTCTCACTCAACATGATCTAAAATTTGCTTTTTATTGCATATTTTGAAAGGTATGTGTATCTAGAATGTTGTGTCGAAAAGGGTCTTTAATCTGTGCATTACAGAAAAGTTTCTACAGCCCATTGTTCGAAACAGTGTCACGGCCACCGTGGGACGCTCTCAACCGGAGACGGCCGGCTCAGGTAGAAAAGAAGCCATGGAAACTATTTACCAGGCTCGTTCCGCAGATGACTTTCTACAGCGATGCACTGGAGGGAATACTCAAAACTGCAACGAATGTGTCAACTCGTGTGTTTGTAGACTAGCCCACTGAGCCTCTCAAACTATTGAACGTGTCACTTATAAAGCTGAAAGCTATTCAACGAGGAATACTAACCATTGCTGAAAATAATGAAGACGCTGGAAATTGCTGTTGAGTTCTGAGTAAACATATTTGCCGATAAAGCTGACGAACAACGTTCGCCGGCTGACGAACGCAGCATGTCCAGCTAGCCAAATCGACTTTTCTCACCAAGAAGAAAGAGGGAACCGCTCTCCAGGAAAAATTAGAGTTAGAGGAAGGGTTAATATACGGTTCAAGAGTTTCAGACTAAACGTAAGTAACGAAAACACTTTTCTCGGTCGAATTTCGGTCAATATTGGTCAAATCATAATTTTTGGAGTAACGGATTATCCATTTCGAATTTGGAAAATCTAACTTCAGATTTGGGTTAGCGACATCAAAAATAACATTAAACCAATAAATATAAAAATTTTCCGTAAGCTTTAAACAGGTTTTTATCGACAAAAAAATTTTTCCAAGCTGCGTGCAGCATAAAATAAAAATAGTGCAAGCTATTAACTTCAATCTCTGATTCCAGAAAAGGAAACACCCTTTTTGGGAGCTTATACCTATAATATATAAAATTTGTTAATATTAACTATCTTTTTTAAACCCATAAAGTGTGAAAAAATCAAAAAGGGAAATCAAAGTTCGAGTTAGCACCATATTGTTAAATTTAAGGTTATTTAAATGTGATTGGGTATAAGCGCCCATACGTTTAGTATAGCGTCAACTGATGGTACCCATTTTTGTTTTCGGATAACTCCTGAGGGTACACTGCACTTAGTCTGCGTACTTCAAACACGTAGGCACTTGTTCACCTTGGTCAAACCATACTTACGGGTACCATTTTGTTTTTCGTATTAAAAATCTAAAATAAAGTCCAATGCAAGATCAAACATAATTCTCAAACAGATCCTTTGTATGCCTTTTCATTTCATATTAAGGAAGGAGGATTAGGCTCTGGCCTCCCGTTTGTATTAGAGTCATCATAAATATTGTTAATGGTTAATGGAACCGATCCGTTTTTTACAAAAAGTGATTTAGGGAATCTACGGGAAACCTGAATCTGGAATGCGAGACAAGAATTTGTTTCCCGCTTTAACTAGTACACTACTAAGCCGTTTCCAGAGCAGTTTTCGGACGTAATGCTCCACGTTAACAACATTTCCTTAGTAGAAGAGGGAAGTGTGGATTGAGGAGGATTATTACCATTATTATTATCACTGTTATCAACAATATAAGTGCACAGAAATCTATGGAAACCTGTACGTCAAACACGGAATATCCATCGTTAGAGCATAATTACAGCGATTATTTAATCTTAAGACTGACACATCATTTACAGTAGTCTCCGAATATTTATGTTTCTCTCTGTGCCTTCTGGACAACGATGGAGGTGTTTGCTGTAGGAGTAATCATAGGCGAAGCTCTGAAAATGAGAATGTGGCGACTTAGCGGAATAAATGCTGCGAGCAAAGTATGAAACCTGAAGCAGGAACTATTTCAGCAAAAACTGACATACGGAAAAGTAAAACTGAAAAAGGAAAAATGTTTCTGGGAAGAAAGTGTATGGGATACATACTGAAACGGACGGTAAGGCGTATCTCGACATCCAGTCGCGCAAACGGTTTTAAATTTTTGTGTGGAAGAAAGCGGTCAGTTCCTAATAAAACAGAGGTATGTTCCTCACAAGAAAACCTTGCCCATTATCATTGAAAACTGCATTGTTTAATCATCAAGTAGTGATACGGGGAAGAAGGAACTGGAAATATATAATAAAGGAATACGAATGAATGAACATGCAAGTAAACATAAAAATTGAGGAATAATAAAGTATTGGAAATTGTGATAAATTAGAATTATTTTTGGGATTTTCATTCGCCATTCAGTACGCAATGGTGTTTTACTGTTTTGGTTCTTTTTAATGGGTAATTCTGTAGTTAAGCCTCTACAGTAGTAGATTTCCATTACACTACTGACCAGTCGGGACGCAACTATCGAAACAGGAAGCTAAAAACAAACTACGCTGCTCAACTGTAGCTCTCCATCTCCCTTGCTCTTGAAACTTCAGTTAATATTATCGCTTAAGATATGGCACTCGCAATGGCTTTCATTGTTCTTCGGATAATTGCTTGTCTTGGAAACAGATGTACCAACCTCCTCATATACACTCCTGGAAATGGAAAAAAGAACACATTGACACCGGTGTGTCAGACCCACCATACTTGCTCCGGACACTGCGAGAGGGCTGTACAAGCAATGATCACACGCACGGCACAGCGGACACACCAGGAACCGCGGTGTTGGCCGTCGAATGGCGCTAGCTGCGCAGCATTTGTGCACCGCCGCCGTCAGTGTCAGCCAGTTTGCCGTGGCATACGGAGCTCCATCGCAGTCTTTAACACTGGTAGCATGCCGCGACAGCGTGGACGTGAACCGTATGTGCAGTTGACGGACTTTGAGCGAGGGCGTATAGTGGGCATGCGGGAGGCCGGGTGGACGTACCGCCGAATTGCTCAACACGTGGGGTGTGAGGTCTCCACAGTACATCGATGTTGTCGCCAGTGGTCGGCGGAAGGTGCACGTGCCCGTCGACCTGGGACCGGACCGCAGCGACGCACGGATGAACGCCAAGACCGTAGGATCCTACGCAGTGCCGTAGGGGACCGCACCGCCACTTCCCAGCAAATTAGGGACACTGTTGCTCCTGGGGTATCGGCGAGGACCATTCGCAACCGTCTCCATGAAGCTGGACTACGGTCCCGCACACCGTTAGGCCGTCTTCCGCTCACGCTCCAACATCGTGCAGCCTGCCTCCAGTGGTGTCGCGACAGGCGTGAATGGAGGGACGAATGGAGACGTGTCGTCTTCAGCGATGAGAGTCGCTTCTGCCTTGGTGCCAATGATGGTCGTATGCGTGTTTGGCGCCGTGCAGGTGAGCGCCACAATCAGGACTGCATACGACCGAGGCTCACAGGGCCAACACCCGGCATCATGGTGTGGGGAGCGATCTCCTACACTGGCCGTACACCACTGGTGATCGTCGAGGGGACACTGAATAGTGCACAGTACATCCAAACCGTCATCGAACCCATCGTTCTACCATTCCTAGACCGGCAAGGGAACTTGCTGTTCCAACAGGACAATGCACGTCCGCATGTATCCCGTGCCACCCAACGTGCTCTAGAAGGTGTAAGTCAACTACCCTGGCCAGCAAGATCTCCGGATCTGTCCCCCATTGAGCATGTTTGAGACTGGATGAAGCGTCGTCTCACGCGGTCTGCACGTCCAGCACGAACGCTGGTCCAACTGAGGCGCCAGGTGGAAATGGCATGGCAAGCCGTTCCACAGGACTACATCCAGCATCTCTACGATCGTCTCCATGGGAGAATAGCAGCCTGCATTGCTGCGAAAGGTGGATATACACTGTACTAGTGCCGACATTGTGCATGCTCTGTTGCCTGTGTCTATGTGTCTGTGGTTCTGTCAGTGTGATCATGTGATGTATCTGACCCCAGGAATGTGTCAATAAAGTTTCCTCTTCCTGGGACAATGAATTCACGGTGTTCTTATTTCAATTTCCAGGAGTGTATTTTCCATTCAATAACGTCTACGGTAACACCTTACTTAGAAAGGAAGTAATGATGGGAACAAAAGTGATCGGTGAGTATTATATGTGCTGTTCACCCACAGTCATCTCGTAAGTGCCTGTTTCATGAGTTACCTTTACTATACATCCTGCTTCTCCATCAAACCAAACGGCTTGTCTGGCACTAAATTTCCATAAGGAACTTTAGCAAGGCGTCCTGTACTCTCTGCTATGCACAAATGCACAAAATATGAACACAATTTTCAAACTCCAGAAAAGAGCCATAAGAATAATAACCAAACATACTAGTCGAGCTCATTGTAAAGTTCTGTTCAAAACACAGGATTTTAACTGCTCCATGTAAATACATTTACCAGTCAGTAGTACACATCAAAAATAACATCGTAATTACTGCACAAAAAGCTCTGTCCATGACCACGCTACAAGAGATAGACTCAACTCACATTTACCAGGAAAAAATAAACATAAAACTCAAAACAGCATTTTCTACCAAGGAATAAAACTGTACAATAAATTACCAAAAGAGATTAAAGACATTGCAAAAATACACTTATTTAAAAAGGCAGCTACAAAGTACCTGTTATGAAATATATTTTATACACTGAAGGATTACTTACTAAAACAGAGAAGGTGTTTGATAAAAAATGTTATACAAATAAGTAATAATAATAATGTATATAAAATATCCAACATTCCACATAACACCTTCACTTCATTTTTTTTTCCTTCTTTTTTCCCGTCTGGATATACTTACCCCCCTAAGCTATGCATATCTCAATACTAACACCTCTTCCTCTTTCTGAGCTCAACATCTCACTCATTAGGGAGGGACGCTAACTCAGTTTTTCAGCATAGAAAATGGGAAGTTGCGGTACAGAAAATGGCCCGGAGATCACAAGTGTGTGTGTGTGTGTGTGTGTGTGTGTGTGTGTGTAGTGCGAAGTGTTATGAAACAATGTACGTATAGTGTGTGCAGTAGATGATAGTGAGATATGGGTGAACAATGTGGCGTTACATTATTTAATAAGTTATTTGTAAAAAACGTATTGTATACCGGGAGTAAATCTAATCATTGTCTCTAACTAGACATCTGTAAATATATGTGTACACGAATTAACTTATTTCATACTGATCCAAATTTGTAAATACTTCGACATATCCTGCATCCTTGTAAAAAGAGATCTATGGGTGAATAAACATACTACTACTTTTATTACTACAAATATTTATTTAAAACCTGGTAGTCTATAAAAATATGATGTTTAAGAGTAGTTACACGTGTGAAACTTGAAAACAATGTCTTCATTAATGCTGAACATGATGGTGTACACATACCCTGGAAAATAGCTCGTTAAATATCATTTCCGTAAAAAAAAAAAAAAATCCTTTCGAATTATCTACGGAATATGTATGTAACTAACTTTGTAGTAGAAGCTCTGCCTCGACATCACAAGAGATTTATTCCAACACCTATTAATGCAGCAGCAGCTGTAAAATTGCAGAAGGCATGGTATTCGCATCGGATTTCCTGTGAATGTGTTAGAAGTCTGACGTCAGCAGTACTCCTGCCAGCCATATCCTGCACGCCTCACACGGCTGCCTCGGCCAGAGCTCCAGGAGCCGGCGCCGTAGCTGGTGTGTGAGAGTGACCCGGTATCGGGAAATCTGACAGCGCGCTGGATCGGGCTTAGGTGGGCGGGATTGCCTCTTAGGCGGCAGGATCTCGGGTTATTATGCGGGGCGTCTCGCACGACACGCCCTCACGCGAGCCGAGTTAGAACTGGGCGGAGCGCCACCCGACACTGCCTGATGTCCGCACACCTCGACGGCCGTTTTGGACCTTTCGTCAACCATTATTCTTGAATTCTCGCCATCTCAATGTTCGTTGTCGCTGTTATCTAAGAACGAAAACTAAGTTGGTCATTGTTCGAGGAAGGTCTATTACTATTTATACAATATGTGAAAAATAAAGATCATCTCTTCTACAGCTAAACGTGCGACGACTTGCCTTGCATAATTGGTAGACACACGCGCATCGAAATTTTGTGTTGGCCTGGAACGCCAGCCAGTCCAGGTGTATGTATATAGTGATTTTTTTTTGTCGTAGCAATTTATGGTCCTTGTAGTGCTACAACGATGAAAATTAATATTACGACGATGTCAAACCTTATTTTCATCATTTAAAGAAGTATTCATGATATTAAAATTGTAATTATAATTTTATTATTTTCATTTTTGTGCTCGGTGTATCAAAGACTTTCTAGTGAACAGAATAAATTAGCATTGTTTGTAATACGAAACTATATATGATTGTTAAGGGTTAAGCATGTAATAATTCGATGTAAGACATTTTGCTGAGTCTGAATTTTGTTCTCGTACTGGTCGGTAGAGAAGGAAAAGTTCCTTAATCGATGTGAAGGTATAAAGGCTGTAAAAAGGAGAGACAGAGAAGGTAAATACAAGTTATTCAAAACAAATATCTCTAAAGTGTAACGTCTTGTGATTTCCTATAACTAAAAATTGCAAGGTCTCATCTGAGCCTGTCCTGAATAACAGCGAAGACACATTTATGTTAGCATATATTTTCTTCGTTTGATCACGGTTGTGATTCGCATGTTTCTTTTTGTTACGCGACGTGTTATGAATATTTTCATTATACGCGCAAAAGTGCACACTGCTTTAATCGAACCTGCGTCTTTCGGAATCGATAACTTTTAATCAGTACAATTACGCGAATACCGTCTACATCGCAATCAGATATTTACGATACTGCATGTCCGAAGGATCACCATATCGTGCATGGCGAAGAGTTGTCGGGCTTCCAGCCGGGTGGTGGTGTCTTCTAACTGCGACGTTTCGACGAGTGACATACTCATCATCATCAGGCGAAGTGCCGAGACTTTGCGGATGCCGGTCCCTTTATACCTGCGGTGTGCCCCCCACCACCTGGCTGCGGGAGGCTGGGTCCCGTGGAGCCGGCGGGCGGGGTGGAGGGGGAAGCAGGTGCGCCGTTCGTGTCTCCGTCAGAACATTCTGATCGCGTCTCGTGAGCTGGACGATTCTTGTTGCGTTCCTGGCGTATTACGGCTAATGCTGGATTCCAGGCCGCGCTCAGTTGATAGCCTTCGTCCCTGTTCACAAGATTCTCGTGGACCCGTATTTCTATTGATTCTTTAATGACGCTATCCCAATAGCTCCCGGCTCGGCACAGCATTTGAGATCATCGTCCCCTAGAACTTAAAACTACTTAAACCTGACTAACCTAAGGACATCACACACATCCATGGCCGAGGCAGGGTTCGAACCTGAGACCGCGAGCCAGATCCAGCACGAATTTTCAGTGTCGTCATTCCATTACACAGATGATGGTTGTCCGGAGTCGCTACTCCTATTGCATTAAATGTACTTTAAATAATTTCTACGCCTGCAGCCGTAACTGATTACCCAAACTTCTTCCCTCAGTACTTACCCTGCTCACATACTCTCTGCCTTCTCAACTGCTACCTCCCTTTGAGGTTTATCGAGGCTTATCAATGCTGTCTCGGTTTTGGAAAAGTTGCAGATAAGCATGAGTTGCTAAGATGATGGTCCGGTAGCAGAGTACTAACACCTTTCAGTGTCTATAACACATTCCTGAATTCTGACGATTATTTCACTTGACCCAAGTTCCGATGCTGCTGTAATCGTCTTTCAGAATGTTTCCAGTTCGACACTCCTCTCCAGATAAAATATCCGCGTTCTCTGTCTCACGCCAAGGTTCCTGATTTCTCTCGAACTCCTCCTCCTTCCACTACTACTGAAACTGATTCTTCTCCTTCAAATTAATTAAGTTTCTTGCACTCGTGTCCTGATTATCTTAACATCGCCGAGTCCTGTCTGGAACTCATTTGCTCGTCAATTGTCTCCTTCGCTCTTATAAAATTTTGACACACATATAAAATTTTTGCTACTAGACAAAGCTTCGAAATACAAAGAGCGTACAAAGAAATTACATTAAAAATAAAATTACAAATGGTGCTGCAGCAGGTTGTTGAGATTTTTAGGCTAGAAAGATAAAAAGATGAGAAATTAGGCTTCCTCAGAATGGTCGAGGACATGAACACTGACAAGAACAGGGACAGGATGACAAATCACGTATTATGACCTCAAGGATTAACTTCCGTGGTATTGAGGGAGCTGTAGGTGGTAACCTTTGTAGGTAAAGACATAATGGAATACGTCCTACAAATAACAGAGTGAACAAGTGCTACTGTGAGGTGAAAAGGATAGCGCAGAGGAGGAATTGGTGGCACAGAGGGACGATTCCTGTACTGCCACATGAAAAATGCCAGAAGACTGACGACAAAAATAGAAAACAATCTCACTTTCAGTCTGCTGCAGTAGGACCGCAGCAAGGCTTTCCTGGCTCACATTTTGTGGTTGTGTCCCCCAATGAACTTAAAAATTGTGATGGGATGTGGTCTACTACAGGTCCCTTGTACTGTTTCAGTGCTGTCTTTCGTTGCTCTCGTGGGACGCTTATGGCTCTATAAGTCATTGTGTTTATTGCGAAACATCGTCTCGTAATTGAGAAAGTAGATGTTAGCTAAGGTATGTTGTAAGAACGCAGACAGCGTTTCATTTATTAATGTATGTTGTATAAAAATTTTGATTTTATTGACGGTCGTATTTATGCTTCTCTCAATAATACAATGTTACACAAAATATTCAGCCGTTATTTCATTACCAGTTTTCTTTTTCTGTGTGCAGACGAAGCACTTCACGAACCTACGACGCAGCAACGTGCATGTGTTTTGGGATGGCCAGTTCCATCGTTCGGAAGGCTGGATGATGAGTGAGCGCGACTGAGTAGTGCGCCTCTACGGTATAGTGTAGGAGGGAGTCCGCACATTTAGCACCTCAGTTGCGTGTAATCGACACCATTACCTTAATTTATCGCGTGTTTCCGCTCAATGCAGAGTAGTGTGTGTGTAAATGAATTTTTCTTTTCAGCCCGCATCTCGTGGTCGTGCGGTAGCGTTCTTGCTTCCCACGCCCGGGTTCCCGGGTTCGATTCCCGGCGGGGTCAGGGATTTTCTCTGCCTCGTGATGGCTGGGTGTTGTGTGATGTCCTTAGGTTAGTTAGGTTTAAGTAGTTCTAAGTTCTAGGGGACTTATGACCACAGCAGTTGAGTCCCATAGTGCTCAGAGCCATTTGAACCATTTTTTTTCTTTTCATACGTGGTAATAGTTTATCTAAAGATTTATGAAGAATGCTAGATATTGCTACGTGTCTGAACTTTATTACATGTGAAGCTGTAATCGAACATGTACTCCATCGCTTGTTAGCAATCTGCGGTATCGTCTGCTACGTAATTCGTGCATTTATTTGAAAAGAAAAAAACCATTGGCGTGAAATTTTACTGCTTATTTCGAGGTGCTGAGAGCCTTAGCCTATTCACTAGACACTTTCTTAGAACCTCACTTGAAGAAACAATGATCCATGAATTCCGTACGCTTATTCTGAGCAGCTGCGTTAACGATCTTAGAAACTGAGTGCTCCGCTTTGATATGGCACTTAGGCCGCTCACGTTGACTGCATTCACAGTACAAACGTGGACATATGTATCTCATCTATAGTGGTAAAGTGGAGGCAATACAGATGACACTTGTTGCATTGTGCATTGACTCTTGTTTTCGTTAGGTTACGAGAGTTAATTAGTGTCAAAACATCAGTCTCCATGTCATTTCATCCCGCCGTACTCTCTGCAGATCTGGCTGGTCTCCCCGCAAATACTCTCGAAGTGTTTTCACCTATATATGGTTATCAGTAGGGTCGAGGCGTAGAAAGCATTCCACCACAGAAAGATCCTTGATTGGTTTCGCGCTTCCTTAAAGACAAAATAAATCATTGGACACCATTTCGTAACACGAATCGTCATTACTGGAAGAAATTAAGTGCCTTGGGTATAAAGTTCCCAGAGAGTGAACCATTTTAGCAGCAGACAGATGCCTGTCAAATGTATAGTTCGAAGAATGCAGCGAAGAACGATTTTGCGTCAGCTACATTCTTATTACAAACAAAATGTGCAAGTAATTACAGCGTTTAAAAGATTTCGAAAATAGTGTTTCGTGAGAATCGCAACTACAACACAAAATAAAATAATGGTTCATATGGACGGTTGCTACATGACTGAATACACGATATCAATTCTAGAGCGACGTACATGACAGAAACATGTGAGACTGAACAGAATAAACTCATATGAAGTGAGCAGGAATGTAGCAGGAAAACACTTCACTACAGATATTAGACTATAATAACGAGCCACGTGGTCCGACTTGCACCCAAACCACCTTCTGAAAGTCTCTATGGAGAAGACGTCCTTCTTGAGGATAGTCGTCCACCACTATTTAAACACTGAATTGGCAAATCCCCAAAACAAAATGCTTAACACAGCGTTACAACACACGGGAACATAGCGTGTTTAAAAGGCGCTCTTGAAGGACCTTGAATTTTTATGTGGAGACCACTCTGTTTCGAAGCAAAGCAAAAATCAAAAACTATCGCACTCATTAATAACATTTTGTGACACTCAAAAGCATCGTCTAGAGCTTTATTGGTTAAGAGCCCAACATCATTGACAAACTGAAAATGGAATAAGGGAAATTCGTATCATGGATTCGAAATCCATGTGCGATTGAGTTCTATGCAGCTCAGTGCAAAGTTATGACCGGCGTAAGCTAGAAAGCAACAATGCTAAGGCCCGAAAAGCAGAAATAAATTTCTGAAAAAGGTAGACCAGTTAAAATTCAGGAATATCAGCACAAAATCGACTGCAGATATTTAAATGGCATAGAGTGAGGACAAAAGATACTATTTTGACATTTACGTTCAGTAGAAGGAACTTATGAAATAGTCTCGGAAACCACACAACACTTTTGACCTACCATAGCCTATCAAAATTTATCCCAGATGATGTGTTACATAACGTTTCTGTTGTACAACGCTTTTAGTTCCTAAAAGAACGAAGGGTAGGTAGGGCTGGGTTTTCTTTCAGCTACATTCATTTCCGTTAACTGAAAGAACTCAATGCGCATGTATGTTGTAGCACTGCACGCTTATTTCGTTATCTTAAAACAAGCTGACAACGTGATGTATTCCTAAAATAATATAACTGAGTGGCGGTCGCTGTATTTTTCAGTGGTTTGGTATTTAACTAATTTGTAAATGAAAATGATAATCTTATTTTATTACAGTGAGTAATTACTACATAATTTTTCTCCCGGCTAAAGATTTGCTCAAGTTGCTAAAGAACTCCACGTTAACGTCGTGTTAAAGTGTTGTCTGTAAGTTGTGTAAGTGTCACTAAATCACAGTTCATACAACAGATTCTATACAACTATTGATTAAGAAGTAAGCAGTCATCTTCAGCAAAATGATCATTAAAACCACCGAATATCAGCCGCGCACAACACTGACGTATGTTACCTGAAACAATATTCTTCGCAACTCGTGCGTAATTAATTTCGGCTCCATACATCAGCTATAAATGTTTCTTATAAGGATCGTGCTATGAGCACTGTTTTTAAAGAACATCTGATTCGAATCATTTTCATTAAAATGAGTTCGCGACCACCGGTGCACATTTATTTTTACACATTTGTATTACGTTCAGCATTTATGTCTGCAGAGTTGCGTAATTAGAATTTGCCGCTGTGATAATTGTTAGGATGGCGGCTGACAATTGATAGAGACTTTCTATTGTTAGAGCGAATAAGTATTTTAAATGCTTATTGAACTTACAGAAACTCTACTTTCGTATTGTGCGCTATTTAGACTTCATCAAGCAAACATTTGATTTGTTTCTAAGGAAAACACAGACAAAAACGCGATACAAATCGCTATCGTCAATGGCTGCGCTCCTTACAGCGGAAAGAAACAATTAACACAGATAACGCTTACTGAGAGAGGAATTACAGTTACAAATAATTATTCACTCATGTTTATAATGATAATGAACTCTATGTTCAAGTAATAATTAACGAATAATTACAATTTCTTAACAGACCTCAGTTTGATATGCGTCTTGCGTGCTGAACCTACAAAAGCCAACCAACAAAAGGTAAAAACAAAGGAAGACAAACGCAGATGATAAAAGGAATTTACAATTATCATTGTCTTTGTATGATACATATCGATATGTCCAATTACATCATAGAATATTATATAAATAATTGATATTTATCATCGTATTCACTGTTTTTCCATACGTCGAATAGATAATGTTTATAGCTGTTAGAGGCATAATTTCCTCTCGTCGCACTGTAGCCAAAAATTTATCTCGTGGATGTTACAACTACTGGTATCCTCTTAACCCTGTTGGTTATGTGTCCACGGTGGAGGCACGTATAAGTAGCCTAAGATTCATAACTCTTAGTGAACAGACAGCTACATTTTCCAAATTTTCCAGAAAAACGTCACAGATAATACCAAACCTAAATATATGCCTCACTTAACAGCTGCAAGGACATTACACTTATTCTTATGTTCACCTGTACCAAGTTCCTCTTTCACAGTGACATACTCCATAGTCCATACTAACCTGGTCTGCCTTGTACAGAGACTACACTGTAGTTAGTGGAAGAATGTGAATCGGGGGCCGTGGATGAAAAGGGAATGAGACAGTATATAGCCTATACCCTTTTACTCACAGTAGAGGCTAGGGCAGGAAAAGGAGCGGACATAAGTAGAATATTCCACGGTGACTTGTGACCTTGTCAGAAACGGCACAGGATTAAGAATATCAAATGAATGGAATGACAGAATCTTGAAAAGAAGCTAACAAGAAGATCAACGAAAGTTCATTAGAACTGAATTACGTGATGCAGTGCGAAATGGATTACGATATGAGATGCTAAACGAGACAAGTTTTTACCATACGGGCAGCAAAATACTCTTAGAGGCGGCAGTAAAGGTAACATGAAAAGAAAACGAGTAATAGAAAGAACCGCTTTTCTGAAAAGAAGAAAAAAATCGAGTACGAATACTTTTTTAAAGTTTTTGGCTGGAGTGTAACCTCATACATGGACGACCAAAAGAACAGTCTAGAATAGCCTAGAAGATTTATAGGTGTGGTATCACTCAAAGTAGATCGAGTAACTAGCGAAGAGGTACAGAATGTATTCGGGGAGAAAGCAGCGTCATGGAAGAAGGGGTAATAAGATGCATTTAGCTGATTTTGTGGTAGCAAGAGGTGGGCGTGGCGCATTTCTAGAGGGAGACCAAACTAGAGTGAAATTAGCGGGTTGAAATGTATGTGCGCTGTAGTCTGTTAGCTATGCAGGGTTGAAGCGATTTGCATTGGATGGATTCAACATGGAGGGCAACCCTAAACCAGCCTTCGGGCTGATGGTTACAACAAAGCTCTGTTTGTATACAAATGGAAGCGTTTCTAACACTGAGGGTGGCGCATTGGTTAACACATTGAACTCGTATTATGGAGGACGGTTCAGTACTCCGTCTATCATCGAGTTTAAGGTTTACCGATCTTTCTTAAAATGTTCAAATGTGTGCGAATTTCTAAGGGACCAAACAGCTGAGGTCATCGGTCCCTAGATCTTTCATCAAATCGAGTGAAGCAAGAGCATGTATGGTTCATTAGAACAGGACACCGTGGTTTCCTTATCCGTACTTTCCCCAGTACCAATCTGTGATCCAACATGCTCGTCGTTAACGGGACATCAAACTCTCGTCGTCCTAAAACTCTTTGTAATCATTTTCTCTATGAATTCGACGTATAACGTTTGCCAAAAAGTCATAAATGTAATTTTGAGAAGGGTTCTAGAAGCGTGAGTATTGTCAGTGCAGTAACCACAAGGAAGTATGAGCTACCACTCTTGTTTCACTTAAATACCCAAGTTTTTGTGTATGCACAATTGTAATATGATTGTAACACAGTAACAGACCGTATAGGAGATGTGATTTTCCACACTGTACCAGCGACTCGCCTGGGCATTGCGCTGAAATCACGAAAGATGAAACCAATTGTAGCCTTCTCTCAGTAGGTAACAGGATTTTTTAAATCTATGCGAAGTTGTACATCTTTCTGATAATATTTTAGACCGATGTTGCACCACTAAATAAATTGGGTAAATTTGAAGAAAGGCAACGAAATTGATGCTGCTTTATACCCAAGCTGTGCGTGTCCACATGCTACTAATACGCGTATTGCTTTTGCGTAAAATTTTCAATGACTTTTGTGTTTTTAATGCCTTACATGGTTCGCAGGTTTCCCGTAAGTTAAATACACATATAAAAGGAAGTTATCAATAATATACTGTCCTTCACTATTTACTACAGCCTACCAATGCTGGGGTATCTTTTCCACTCCGTGACTGTAGAAATTGCGTGTTTTTGAGGTGAAGAACTCATCGAGCTACGTTCGGGGCGCATTTTCATTCGGAAAGGAAGTTTCTCGGTTTGACAGACAAGGGAAAAGGTGAAAATTTGAGGGTGTTAAATCAGGTGGATGAGGTGGTTGTGGACTGACTTCCCAACCAACTGCCTGTATAATGTTTTTTGTTACTGTAGCAGAATACAGGTGGTCGTTATCGTGGAACAGCATCATTTCACGCACCCTTCCTGGTCGTATTTGTTACATTGCATCTGCAAGACATTTCTGTTGTTGACAATACGTGTCAGCAGTGATAGTTACACCCCGGATAAGCAATTCGCAGTGAATCACAACGTCACTGCTCCACCGGGTGCATTACATTGCCCTTTGTGGATGCGCACAGGTCTTTGTTCGGCGATTACTGCTTTGTTTGGGTTCAATCATTCGTTTCTTTTCCATCTGTTAGCATAAGGACACTATATCTTGTCACCAGTAACGATACAGGATACGAATGGTCGGTGTTTTTCACGAGCCAATTGATAACGAGCGAGAGGCAGGCATGGCCACCCGCTGATTATTGTGGCCTTGGCTTGGAGTGCACAGTATCCATAACCCCGATTGTTGAACCTTCCCCACTATAGACGATGATAGAATGATCACAGTTCACCACATTTTCCTTGTGGATTGATGCGTTTAAATGAACTTCTTCAAAACCGGAAGGTCTTCCTAATCGTGGATTCATTGATGTAAAAACGGTCCTTCTTACAATGAGAAAACACTTTCCTTGCCGTACTCTGTACAATGACATTATCGCCATTCATCGCACGCTGATGTTTCTGGCCATCTCTGCTCCTGTCACCCCTCTACTGAACTCAAACAGACGAATATGTGGGAAATGCACTCATTTCAGCAATTGGCACTCCATTTTTAGTGTCCATAGCTTCACTCACTATCTCCATATGACAAAATGACGATATGTAAACTGAAAGAGCAACAGTGAACTTCAAATAAAAAATGAGAAGCAGTACAAATACATAGCAACCGGAATACCAACATGCAAAACCAAAACGCTACGAACTTATGCACCAACCTAAGTTGTCATTTAGCTTTTTTGCCGTCCGCAAATTGCAACCGAATAAACAATTTAGTTATACGCAAAACATACATTTTCGATTAGACTTTAAATTAGTTACGTGTGAAGTGGCTTTTTAATATGACTAAAACACCTGCGAGTTTAGAAGGAATTTTTTTCCAGTTTGATGTATGTGATTTGTGCATAGTTCATCCTTTGTTTCCGTTGCTCCCAAGGATCCAGTGTTCCCAACGCTGCTCGCAATACGGTTCACGCTGCACTGTTGAGTAGTTCGAAGAACCAATGAAATTTATATCGAGGAACGAGAGCTCCTTTCGCTTTCATAGAATCGTTGATATCCTGCGGACTCTGAAGATGACGTAGGGCGTGGACTGCACACTCTTCTTAAACACTATCCGAGAGTGTTTTAGGAAGAGTCGATGAAAAGTGTTTTCTAGCTCACTTCATACTTGGTGGTTCAGCAGATCACAAATTAAGGTCATTTAAGCAAGACAATGCGTTATGCGCGTAATTTAAAGAATTCAGAACCAAAGGATCTTTACGAGCAACGGACATATGAAAACTGATGAATCATGAAATCAGACCTTAAAGATCCTAATACCTAGGGTCGGAGAGTGTGCTGCTTGGTGTCCACCTTCTCAATGTAGTATAAAATAGTCAGCTAATTATATTTTACTATTTAAAAATGTAGTTGTCGTTTCTATAAATGTTTCAAGTTTTTCAACTAAACTTAAGCCAAGGATTCAAATCTTCGTAGTTGATGTCACTTTCCCCATGGAATGTCATACTCAATCATTTCACGTTCAGGACCTTATTACGCATCAATACGTCTTTAGAAAGTATGTTGTGAGTGAAAGTCAACAAAAGTTACCAAAATTTCTATATTAACATTTTTAAATTTTTTATTTACGTTGCGCAAAAAACAGCTGCGCCTTGGTAGTAAAAGTTATTGAAAGTGTGTTGGTATTGCTAAGAGTTGGAAAAAGATATTTACAGATGCTGGTCCCCACTTAGGCATCAGTGTATGTTTAAAATGTATGTTATTAATTAAACTGAGTCAAGAATAATTAACGAATTTCGTTTCTTAATTTCTTTTGGAGTGAACCGAATGTAACTGTCCTCGCCCTCTTGGTAATGCGAATTATGGAAAATGCGTTGATTTGCTAGGGATAATCGTTCGCAAAACATTCACAAAATTGACAGTCGAGAATTCTGTCACCTTATGATAGTGCATGAGTATCACATTCGAAAGCGAATTCACCTAAAATGTAGCTTGTGTCATAATCCACGTAAAACAGTGCTATCTGAGTGACTAGTTCCACAGCGTACTCTGAAATATCTTTTCGGTAGCATAAAAGAAATACAGAAACGTAAAAAGATTAGGCTGACAGGAAGTGCAGAACCAGACAAACAGTTAAATGCGTCCGCTTTTCGCGACGACTCGTTTCGTTGATACATTAACATGTCTAACGTTTTCTCAACCAAAAAAGCGCGCATGTAGACAAGCTGGTATCGACAGTGCACTATGTTGCGTAGCTCTTTGCCCTCGCACGTAGCATGGCACCTGTCATGTACACTGTTGCCTCATCGGCCCACGGCGCCGGTCAATCAGAGCTTCACGCGGGATTTGGTTTGCACTGCGGCGTGGTGTGACCCAGTGTTCTCCTCTGCCTGTCTTTGTTCTGTTCGGACCCGCAATCTTCAACTGTGTTTCACTTCACTTTACTGCAAATCTGGTTCGTGAGATCATTACATGGTTATTTCTCATGAAATGCATTGCAAATATAATCAACTACGTAGATGTAAAAAGAACTTATCTTTCCGATGTCGTGGTTAGAAGCAGAAAGTCTTTATTTAATGAAGTCGAAATCATGTCACGATATTTCGGTTGACAACCATTAACCTATCTTCAAACGAGTGTTTTATACCGAATATGCAGGTGCATGTCACTAAATTTGTAACACATGATACTTCACAATAATGGTTGGTATAATTTTAAGGAAAAAAACATGGAAGTTGGACCCTCATATTTTGTCATTTGTTGTTTCTTGAAATACACTTCATCGCTTAACAGCAATTACTATAATTACAACATAAAACCAGTTGTTGAAAGAATAACAACGCTAACAATAATTAATGGAACATTAACAGGATCAATCCACTAATAAGGAACATTAACAATTTTAACCATAAAAAGTAGGGCCGCGCGCGATTAGCCGAGCAGTCTTAGGCGCTGTATTCATGGACTGAGCAGCTGGTCCCGGCGGAGGTTCGAGTCCTCCCTCGGGCATGGATGTGTGTGTGTTATCCTAAGGACAATTTAGGTTAAGTAGTGTCTAAGCTTAGGGACTGATCACCTTAGCAGTTAAGTCCCATAATATTTCACACACATTTGAATATTTATGAACATAAAAAGTAGTGATTGAAAATAGAAATACACAGTCTCCTAATTCAAGTAAGAAGTCACACGGTCTAGGTGTGGCTGCTAATGTTTTCAAGAAACTGAGTTTTAAGCGTAAAATGAATTACAAATGACTGCCACTAAATGTACTAACAATTCCCAAGCATGGATAACACATAAACAAACAGACAACTCCACGCGAACTATAGAAAGGATAACAAGTCATGCCACTGACTGCGGCTGTAGGGACGCCCTTAAAAGTCCATAAACTTTAATAAAATTAATTAATGAATAAAATACACAATCACCCAAAATATAAGGCTAGCTGGGAAGGCATACAATTTAAAATGTGACTCCCTTCTAGTACACAGCAGCAAAAACATAGACAATGATCCTAAAATAAATACAAAATCCCCAAAATACAAGATAATGCTCGGTAGACATGCAATTTAAATGCCACTTCCAAGTGGTACACTCTAGAAGAAACGTTGCCAAAAACCCTTAAATAAATATAAAATCCCCTAAATAATAGATGAGCTTTAAATTACAACAGGTCGCTATCGCAGCCAACAGGCACCAGGCAGGTAAGTTTCGCAATGAGTGAGTTAGTTAATGAGTGCAGATAAAAGAAAAACTCTGTTCACTTTGATAATTAAAAGGCTTTAAAACTTGACTTGTTCCGTAAGTCGCAATAAGGAAGCAAGGTTGAAACCAGTAGTTGAACAGCAGGTATAGCGAGGAAGAACTTCAGGTTTGCAGAACAGGCTTGAAAGCCTATGTACTCACTGAATTCACAATATTGGGTATATTAAGAGTTCCCAATTAATTAACGAAAATCCGCAGCGGCACGTGTTAAACGATCAAATTTACTTAAGCGAAGTGGCTGGTGCAGCCGCCTCGTTGCGGGCCAACCTCGACGTCGTGCAACGACGGAAGTGTCTCCGCAGCAGAAAGAAAACATGTCTCTGCTCCAGGCCCAGGGAAGAGGAAAGAATTGTCCGCTGCCGAAACTACCCTTTCAACAAACATCAGAAGGGAACAGTAATCTCCCCAAATAAGGCTACAGATGTGAATGCCTAGGATGTAAGTAATATTGAACAATTGCGGAAGCTACTACGCATACATTTTAAAAGCTTAACTCTCCTTAAATTTACTTGGAAATAAAAGGATGTAGTATCAGCACCTGCTAATGCAATGACTAGGGTATACTAATCTACAAAGGATGCCTTGCCTTTGGCACCCACTGTGTTACGATTACAATTTAACTAACTCAATTTATAAGAGAGAATGCACGCACACTTGCACGGAATACGGCCTGAAACACTAAATTGACATAGCACTGATCGATGACCGTAAACACACACTCTCGGTGGGGCGTTATACAACAAGTCCAATTCCACATTAATACAGACATGGTCTTATGATAACAGGTGTTGTTGTTGTGGTGGTCTTCAGTCCTGAGACTGGTTTGATGCAGCTCTCCATGCTAATCTATCCTGTACAAACTCCTTCATCTCCCAGTACCTACCGCAACCTACATCCTTCTGAATCTGCTTAGTGTATTCATCTCTTGGTCTCCCTCTACGATTTTTACCCTCCACGCTGCCCTCCAATGCTAAATTTATGATCCCTTGATGCCTCAGGACATGTCGTAACAACCGATCTCTTCTGCTAGTCAAGTTGTGCCACAAACTTCTCTTCTCCCCAATCCTATTCAATACCTCCTCATTAGTTATGTGATCTACCCACCTAATCTTCAACATTATTCTGTAGCACCACATTTCGAAATCTTCTATTCTCTTCTTGTCCAAACTATTTATTGTCCACGTTTCACTTCCATACATGGCTACACTCCATACAAATACTTTCAGAAACGATTTCCTGACGCTTAAATCTATACTCGATATTAACAAATTTCTCTTCCTCAGAAACGTTTTCCTTGCCATTGCCAGTCTACATTTTACATCCTCTCTACTTCGACCATCATCAGTTATTTTGCTCCCCAAATAGCAAAACTCATTTACTGCTTTAAGTGACTCATTTCCTAATCTAATTCCCTCAGCATCACCTGACTTAATTCGACTACATTCCATTAACCTCGTTTTACTTTTGTTGATGTTCATCTTATATCCTCCCTTCAAGACACTGTCCTGCCGTTCGACTGCTCTTCCAAGTCCTTTGCTGTCTCTGACAGAATTACAATGTCATTGGCGAACCTCAAAGTTTTAATTTCTTCTCCATGTATTTTAATACCTACTCCGAATTTTTCTTTTGTTTCCTTTACTGCTTGCTCAATATACAGATTGAATAACATCGGGGAGAGGCTACAACCCTGTCTCACTCCCTTCCCAACCACTGCTTCCCTTTCATGTCCCTCGACTCTTATAACTGCCATCTGGTTTCTGTGCAAATTGTAAATTGCCTTTCGCTCCCTACAATTTATCCCTGCCTCCTTTAGAATTTGAAAGAGAGTATGCCAGTCAACATTGTCAAAAGTTTTCTCTAAGTCTACAAATGTTAGAAACTTAGGTTTGCCTTTCCTTAATCTTTCTTCTAAGATAAGTCGTAAGGTCAGTATTGCCTCACTTGTTCCAACATCTCTATGGAATCCAAACTGATCTGCCCCGTAGTCGGCTTCTACCAGTTTTTCCATTCGTCTGTAAATAATTCGCGTTAGTATTTTGCAGCTGTGGCTTATTAAACTGATAGTTCGGTAATTTTCACATCTGTCAACACCTGCTTTCTTTGGGATTGGAATTATTATATTCTTCTTGAAGTCTGAGGGTATTTCATCTGTCTCGTACATCTTGCTCACCAGATGGTAGAGTTTTGTCAGGACTGGCCCTCCCAAGGCCGTCAGTAGGTCTAATGGAATGTTGTCTACTCCCGGGGCCTTGTTTCGACTCAGGTCTTTCAGTGCTCGGTCAAACTCTTCACGCAGTATCGTATCTCCCATTTCATATTCATCTACATCCACTTCAATTTCCATAATATTGTCCTCAAATACATCGCCCTTGTATAGACCCTCTATACTGCTTCCACCTTTCTGCTTTCCCCTCTTTGCTTAGAACTGGGTTTCCATCTGAGCTCTTGATATTCATACAAGTGGCTCTCTTTCATCTAAAGGTCTCTTTAATTTTCCTGTAGGCAGTATATATCTCACCCCTAGTGAGATAAGTCTCTACATCCTTACATTTGTCCTCTACCCATGCCTGCTTAGCCATTTTGCACTTCCTGTCGATCTCATTTTTGAGACGTTTGTATTCCTTTTTGCCTGCTTCTTCTTCTTCTCCTGCTTTTACGGCCTCATTGGACCACTTCAGTCAATCATTCCTGGTCCTCTTCTTTGATATTTTCCCCTTCCGAGTGGCCCAGTATCTCTTCATTCGTTCCGATGCTTTTCGTCGTTCCTCATCTGTAAATACCCTTTTCATTGTATGTCGTTTGTCAGTTTTTTGGTTTAAATCTTATTTCTGTGTCCCTCAACTTCTTTAAATTTGGCGTTTTGTTCTGCAAATCATCTAGAGTTATTTCCAGTTCTTCCATATCCTCTCTTATTTCCTTAAGCCATCCTCCTTGTTGTTTCAAATTCCAGAGTTTCTCAATAATTTTCCTTGATAATCTGGTTTCTGGTGTCCTCAGAATGTTACCACAAAAAGAGATCCTTTTCTTTCGTATAGTATCGGTGATGGGCTCCAGTTCTCTGTATACCACTTCATTTGGAACTATCCGCCATTGCCCAGCTTTTTGATATTTCTTATTTATGCATGTTCTAGCAATTCTTCTCTCTACTTTTAAAATTTTGTCAATTTTTTTTTTCTGGGTGACTTTAAAAAGAGTTTCACTTCCGTATGTAACCTCTGGTTGAACCACCGTCTTGTAAAGTTTTAATTTTGTTTTAATTGATATATATTTTTTTATTGTACGTAGACCATGTTAGTTTTTGAGCTTTTATCATTTTATTAGTTCTTGCTCGCCATGCAGGTTTCTCGTCCAATTTATGTGTTATAATTTCACCCAGGTATTTAAATTGTTTCACTATTTTAATTTCCCTATTGTTCACTGTCATGTGATCTATTACAAGTGGATCCGTTACCATTATTTCAGTCTTTTCAAATGATATCTGGAGTCCTAATTTTTGTGCTATATTTTGTAAGCTTGTTATTTGTTTCGTGGCTTCCTGAATATTATTAGCTAGTAATGCTAGGTCATCAGCAAATCCCAAGCAATTTAGGTTTATTTTATCTTTCTTAGTTCCAATTTTAATATTCATAGGATTTTCCTTGTACCATTCTCTCATTACATATTCAAGAGCACAATTGAATAGCAATGGGGATAAACAATCTCCCTGTCTCAACCCTGTTTTAATCGTAAATGGTTCAGATATTTCTCCTCTAAATTTTACTTTGGATTTGGTGTTTGTTAAGGTTAACTGTATCATTTTTATTAATTTAGGATGAAGTCCAAAATTCCTTAATATTTTCATCATTGAAGATCTATGGATGCAATCATACGCCTTTTTGAAATCTACAAAGGTCATGACTAGTTGTTTTTGCCTTCTTTTGTAGATACCCATAACTAACTTCAAGGTGATTATCTGTTCTGGGCAGCTTCTCCAGGATCTAAATCCTCCTTGATATACTCCCAGTTCCAGTTCTAGTTGATCTTTACAGCGGTTGTATAGTATTCTTGCCATGATCTTATACGTGCAGTCCAAAAGGGAAATTCCTCTATAGTTGTCTGGATTTGATTTTTCTCCTTTCTTATGTAATGGATGTATTATAGCAGTAGTCCAATTTTCTGGTAATTCCTCTTCATTCCAGATTTTTACTATGCATTGCTGTAATGCTATCTTTACTGGTTCTGCTGCATATCTCCAAAGTTCAGCAAACGTTTGATCTTCTCCACTTTCTTTGTAGTTTTTGAGTTCTTTCAAAGCTCTGTAGACCTCATTAATTGTAGGTGGATTTATATTTTCTGCTGGTGTTTTAATTGGGTTTTCTGTGTTTATCTGAAGAAGTTCTGGGGGATCTTCACAATTTAGTAACCTGTTAAATGTTTCTGCTAGAATTTCTGTATTTTTACTATTGCTATGGGCTAGGTTATTATCTTTATCTTTTAACATTAATGTTGGAGGATCATATCTTTGTAATTGTCTGCCAAATATTTTGTAATAGTCTCTTGAGTTTGCTTTTTCACTATTTGTTTCTATCATTAGAAGTGTATCTTTTTGGTACTGACGTTTAAGTCTCCTTATTATTTTTTGCGTTGTCTTCCTTTGTTTTGTGAGTTCCAAATATGATTTTTCTGTTTTTTCATTTTGATGCCTTAACCAGGCTTGGTGTCGATCCAACACTGCTTCATCACATTCATCGTTCCACCACTGGTGTTTTTTCCTTGGATTTATAGGGGCAACTTGTTCAGCTATTTGTTTCAATTTGAGAATTATTTCTTCCAGATCATCTGTTATTTTTATATCCCTGGTTTGTGCTTCATAATCCTCATTTTGTATCAGTTTATGAGGGTCATAGGTTCTCTTCTTCTTCTGGTGGGATTTTTTCTTTGCTAATGGAGTTAATTTAATTTTAATTTTTATCATGTAATGATCTGATCCGGTATCTGTCCCTCTCAGTACTTTCACATTGTAAATTTCCTTGTGGTTCTTGTCCATGCAGACATGGTCCAGTTGCCATTCTCCTTTTTTCCAGTCTGGATGTTTCCAAGTTTTTAGTTTACTTGGTCTTCTCTTAAAATACGTCGACTTTGAGATCATGTGATGGTTTCTGCAAAATTCCACTAGTCTTATGCCATTTTTGTTTGTTCTTCTTTGTGCTGTCCATTTCCCTATTATGTCTCTATATCTCTTTTCCCTTCCTAACTGGGCATTGAAGTCTCCAATTAAAATTTTGATGTGATTTTTATTAATGTTATTCGTCGTTTGATCTAAGAGCTCCCAAAATTTTTCTACCTCTTCTCTGTGTTCTTTTTTATTATTTTTATCATTTGTCGGGGCATGGGCATTTATTATTGTGTACATTTTATTTGCAGCTTTTAGAGTTAATGTTGAGAGCCTGGGAGATTTTGCTTTAAATTCTATTATGGACTCTATTATTTTCAGACTCACCACGAATCCTGTTCCAAATTGTGGACACTGTTTCATGACTCTTATCCCTGGTATTCCCTTATAAATCCTATATCCTTGTGGTTCTATCGGCTCCTGATCAGTATTTCTCATTTCTTGAAGTCCGGTTATGAGAATCCCCTTGCGATCCATTTCATCCGTCAGAATTTTGAGTTTGCCTGGTTGTATGAGGGAATTTGTATTGTGTGTCGCAATGTAGTTTATTTGTCCTGTCTTGAGTTTTGGTCGTCTGTCCATTTTGGGTATTTTCAGATGCTCCGACTCATCCAAGTTATCTTTCAGGTGACTGCCCACCGTATCCGAGTGCAGTCTTCCTTGGTTATTGCCAAGCGGTGGATTTTTCCTTGAAAGATTTCCTTCCATGTTTGACTTTCAAAGGTAGTCAACCTTGTATGGAGCAAGCTCCGAGTTACAACTACGGTTGTTAGCCGTAGCCGTAGAGGTTGTTTAGTGTTTGGTCCGCGAGATCTATTTTATTTCGCTCAAGTCCGCCGGTAAACCGGTGAGGACCCCCCTATCCGCCACCTGGGACGCGCCACGTCGGAGTATCACCTCTCCGCCTGCTACGACACCGTAGTAGGTTCGTGGTTTGCCTGCTTCATTTACTGTATTTTTATATTTTCTCCCTTCATCAATTAAATTTCATATTTCTTCTGCTACCCAAGGGTTTCTACCAGCCCTAATCTTTTTACCTACTTGATCCTCTGCTGCCTTCACTACTTCATCTCTCAAAGCTACCCATTCGTCTTCTACTGTATTTATTTCCCCTATTCCTGTCAATTGTTCCCTTATGTTGTCCCTGAAACTCTGTACAACCTCTGGGGTAGTCAGTTTATCCAGGTCCCATCTCCTTAAATTCCCATCTTTTTGCAATTTCTTCAGCTTTAATCTGCAGTTCATAACCAATAGATTGTGGTCAGAGTCCACTTCTGCCCCTGGAAATGTCCTATAATTTAAAACCTGGTTCCTAAATCTCTGTCTTACCATTATATAATCTATTTGATACCTTTTAGTATCTCCAGGGTTCTTCCATGTATACAACCTTCTATCATGATTCTTAAACCAAGTGTTAGCTATGATTAAGTTATGCTCTGTGGAAAATTCTACCAGACGGCTTCCTCTTTCATTTCTTAGCCCCAATCGATCTTCACCTATGTTTCCTTCTCTCCCTTTTCCTACTATCGAATTCTAGTCACCCATGACTATTAAATTTTCGCCTCCCTTCACAACCTGAACAATTTCTTTGATCTCATCATACATTTCTTCAATTTCTTCATCTGCAGAGCTAGTTGGCATATAAACTTGTACTACTGTAGTAGGCATGGGCTTTGTGTCTATCTTGGCCACTATAATACGTTCACGATGCTGTTTGCAGTAGCTTACCCGCACTCCTATTTCTTTATTCATTATTAAACCTACTCCTGCATTGATTTTGTATTTATAACCCTGTATTCACCTGACCAGAAGTCTTGTTCCTCCTGCCACCGAACTTCACTAATTCCCACTATATCTAACTTTAACCTATCCATTTCCCTTTTTAAATTATCTAACCTACCTGCCCGATTAAGAGATCTGACATTCCACGCTCCGATCCGTAGAATTCTAGTTTTCTTTCTCCTGATAATGACGTCCTCTTGAGTAGTCCCCGCCCGGAGGTCCGAATGGGGGACTACTTTACCTCCGAAATATTTTACCCAAGAGGACGCCATCATCATTTAACCATGCAGTAAAGCTGCATGCCCTCGGGAAAAATTACGGCTGTAGTTTCCCCTTGCTTTCAGCGGTTCGCAGTACCAGCACAGCAAGGCTGTTTTGGTTAGTGTTGCAAGGTCAGGTCAGTCAATCATCCAGACTGTTGCCCCTGCAACTACTGAAAAGGCTGCTGCCCCTCTTCAGGAACCACACGTTTGTCTGGCCTCTCAACAGATACCCCTCCGTTGTGGTTGCACCTACGGTACAGCTATCTGCACCGTTGAGGTACGCAAGCCTCCCCTCCAACGGCAAGGTCCATGGTTCATGAGGGGTACCAATTGAAAAACAGCATTTAGCTCAGGTGAGAAGGAGCCGTGACATCAAGGATTTGATGCCGGCGTGTTATTGCCTCCAATCTGCAAAGGTGCTCTTCGAGGTGTCGTAAAATTTAATCGTACAGAGTAGGCCGCAGAAGTGCCGGCCTGGTTGCACTCGACGTCCACTGCTCTTTCCCAGAAGGGGATATCCAGGCCAATAAATGTCATAGGATCATTTCACTTTCTCGCTACTCGCTGCTATCAATCCTTAATCGAGCCGGAAGGCTTGCCTCCGAACGATTTAACCATTTGAGGCTTCTCGAGGCCCGTACCGGACAGCAGGAGTCCCCCAAAACCAACAGCTTGCCAGCCACGTGAGATCTAGCGGACTCTCAGTACCGGGGACCGCCAGACCAACAACACAAACCATATCTACCAACGTATGATGAGATCGCGTATTTAGTAGCGACAGCGGGATGACATACCCGTCAAAACTAATGCGGCCGCGGCTCAACACAAACAGGTGTGGAGGCACAGCGCATTGGCTAGCTCTGCATGAGTGCCCTCTCTTCGAATACTGCTCCATATGCCCCCTGCAGCTACATGTATTTTCGTGATAATGCCTACAAGCCATTAGTCAGGATGTGATCACGTGCACGTAAAATCTAAATGTCACATTAATAAAATTGGTCTTCTCTAGTACTGTTACTAAGCGTAAAATATTTTGTGTTTGTTGATGTACTATTCAACAGTGAGTATCATGACCAAACTGATGGTGTTGGAATGGATACTCTACTGGCCATTAAAATTACTACACCAAGAAGAAATGCAGATGATAAACGGGTAAAAAGTGGCTCTGAGCACTATGCGACTTAACATCTGAGGCCATTAGTCGCCTAGAACTTAGAACAAATTAAACCTAACTAACCTAAGGACATCACAAACATCCATGCCCGAGGCAGGATTCGAACCTGCGACCGTAGCGGTCGCTCGGTTCCTGACTGTAGCGCCTAGAACCGCACGGCCACTCCGGCCGGCTATAAACAGGTATTCACTGGATAAATATATTATACTAGAACTGACATGTGATTATATTTTCACGCAATTTGGGCGCATAGATCCTGAGAAATGAGTACCTAGAACAACCACCTCTGGCCGTAATAACGGCCTTGATACGCCTGGGTATTGAGTCAAACAGAGCTTGGATGGCGTGTACAGGTACAACTGCCTATGCAGCTTCAACACGATACCACAGTTCATCAAGAGTAGTGACTGGCGTATTGTGACGAGCCAGTTGCTTTGCCACCGTTGACCAAACGTTTTCAATTGGTGAGAGATCTGGAGAATGTGCTGGCCAGGGCAACAGTTGAACATTTTCTGTATCAAGAAAGGCCCGTACTGAAGCTGCAACACGCGGTCGTGCATTAACCTACTGAAATGTAGGGTTTTGCAGGGATCGAATGGAGGGTAGAGCCACGGGTCGTAACACATCTGAAGTATAGCATTCTACGGATCGGATGCGACCATCATGATGCTGCAAATAGAACCTGGATTCATCCGGAAAAATGACGTTTTGCCATTCGTACACCCAGGTTCGTCGTTGAGTACACCATCACAGGCGCTCCTGTCTGTGATGCAGCGTCATGGGTAAACGCAGCCATGGTCTCCGAGCTGATAGTCCATGCGGCTGCATACGTCCTCGAACAGTGCATGCAGATGGGTGTTGTCCTGCAGACGGCCCCATCTGCTCACTCAGGGATCACGACGTGGCTGCACGATCCGTTACAGCCACGCGGATGCCTGTCATTTCGACTGCTAGTGATACGAGGCCGTTGGGATCCAGCACGGTGTTCCGTATTACCCCACTGAACCCACAGATTCCATATTCTGCTAACAGTCATTGGATCTCGACAACGCGTGCAGCAATATCGCGATACGATAAACCGCAATCGCGAAAAGCTACAATTCTACCTATATCAAAGTCGGAAACTTGATGGTACGCATTTCTCCTCCTTGCACGACGCACACATCAATGTTTCACCAGGCAACGCCGGTCAACTGCTGTTTGTGTATGAGATATAGGTTGTAAACATTCCTAATGTCAGCACGTTGTAGGTGTCGCCACCGGCGCCAACCTTGCGTGAATGCTCTAAAAAGCTAATCATTTGCATATCACAGCATCATCTTCCTGTCCTTTAAATTTCGCGTCTGTAGCACGTCATCTTTGTGGTGCAGCAATTGTAATGGCCAGTAGTATACTTTTTTCCTCCAGAAAGCAACTAAGATTTTTTATGGAGAATTTTGGGGAATGCGCCTTTGATCTAGGGGAACTTGAATCAAATGTCTTCTAGCGACGTGTAGGTGATACGTTTGTAGTGTGGTCGCACAGTACAGAAGAGTTGTCACTACTTTTGCCGCATCTGAATTAAGTCCACGAAAATTTCTAATTTACGATGGAAGTGGAGAAAAGCGACTGTCGATTGCTTCTGGGCTCATTGGTAAGTTGGAATGTGGATCGATCATTGAGGCATTCCTTTTCCCGTAAGCCCACACACTTTAATGAGGAAGAAACGTAACCCACACACAGGATACTGAGGAAATGAAATTTGTAGTAAGGTCTAATCGGTCCAAACTACTTCGGTCATCGGTCCCTAGGCCTACACGCTACTTAATGTAATTTAAACTAACTTACGCTATGGACAACACACACACCTAGTCCCGAGAGAGGACTCGAACCTCGGACGGGAGGAGCCGCACGGATTGTGACAAGGCGCCTCAAATCACGTCGCTACCCCGGGCAACGATCCAGAGGAGAATTTGATGTTTATCTCCAGTGCGTTCCTCTCATATCTCGTAGAAGTTGGAATCCTAAAATAAATACTAATTTGACACCAGTCTGCAAATACCTATGTTGCTTACCGTTCGGTAAATGATGATCCGGGAATGCGGAAAGCTGTTGTTTACGGAATACCATGCTATTGTTACAAATACTAAATTTATCAGACCGCAGGCACAATATTTTATTAATTTGAGATCTGAATTTTAACTCCCATATTCTGAGACGATCGCGCATGCACCCATGCGCCACAGAAGCAGCAATATTCGATGACGGCGATGAGCTCTGCTAAGGGCGCTAATACAACGAAAATCTCTGTACATGCGCCTCCGCTCCAGTCCTTGGTATGAACTTAGTGACATGTACCAACAATCTCCTGTACAAAACACTCACCTCAAGGTGGCTGAATGGTCGTCAGCGAAATATCGTAGCATGATACCGACGTCAACCGGTTGTCATCCCAAAACCTCATGGAATACTTATTACGGTGTGGAAGCTTCCAGAATCAATCAATTTTTCACGTTTATATGGCATTCTTGTCGACTATGATCATGCTAGGTACACGTATCCACTCTCAATTAGTATGAAGTCAGTTCGAGTCTTCGACATCTTTATTTCACATTAATTATACCCAATGTGCGTCTGCTCATAGTTTTGCAGCGGTGGTTCTTTTAACAGAACAAGTTATTAGCAAATCTGGTATCATTATGCCTGGTTTTCAGATCTTCCGCTTGTTTTTCTCACAACCACGTCCTTTTGGAAGAATACGGTATGCAACAGGTCGTGCTATGAGACAATATCGCCTTTAATTCTACCTCCACGCATAGACATTTTCCACGTTCCACAATGTTATGAGTATTATTGTTGTTATTACTATATTACTTAACTTTCGGCACCTTTGCGTAAGTAATAATAGAGGAGACCGACGGGAAACGCTGCAACGTAGTATTTGCTACGAGATTCTATTTTATTAAATGTTAGTGGCTGCGCTTAAGTAAGGTTCCAAGCCGTATCGATTACAAAAACAGCACAAACTTAATTTTATTCAGATTTGTCAGTGTTTCTTCGGTGAATGTAATACTTCCACGGGTATGTTACAGTGTGGCACATTGAAACAATGATTTTTAAAGTATTAAGGCAAAACCGAAAAATCACTTACTGTTTCCAGTAGTGTTTACGGTATGAGTAGGCATATTTATATACGTGTACACACTTTTAGTCTCCCAGCACGCGGTGCGGAATTAGCCGAGCGGTCTCAGGCGCTGCAGTCATGGACTGTGTTGCTGGTCCCGGCGTAGGTTCGAGTCCTCCCTCGGGCATGGATGTGTGTATTTGTCCTCAGGGTAATTTAGGTTAAATAGTGTGTAAGCTTAGGAACTGATGACCTTAGCAGTTAAGTCCCATAAGATTTCACATACATTTGAACATTTCATTTCTCCCAGCACATGTGTAAACAAGCTTCAAATCACTCAATATCCAAATACATATACATTTTACTTTTCTATATTGTCAAATAGAAGAAGGTGTAATTAAGTGAATGACGAACACTAATTTCACTTCTTTACTTAACGAAGGTTTATTCAGCACTTGCACATACAAGAGCGCGGAGCGAACTGCCTCTGGCCAGAACACATACGGTATATATGCAGTTACAGAACATTATAGTACAATGATTCTTGATATTTGTGGATACTTCTAGAATGTCCTCGAACCGACTATAGAAATTAAGATTTTACAATTCAGGTGAGTTTTGAACTCACGACCCTCCACGCAACAGTCTAGTATCATAACCGCTACACCACAGTAACGGTGCTACTGAGCTTCTTCTGCGACATTGCTCCCTCGTTAAGAGAACAGCGTCTCGGTTTTACGTCCTCCTAGTCCGGGAAAGAGTCGTCGGTCCTGCATACTCCGCCTCCCGATGACTGACGTTCGCCCTGGTGGTGAACTTAGAACTTCCTTTGCCGCTACGCTCTTGGTCACCTTTCCGCTTCTTGCCTGTTGCTGGAGCTTCGAATTTACCCTGTGTTGCAGGACCCTTATAGGGCTTCATGCGAAGGACGTGAACCGTCGTCTTGTATCGAGGTTGAATCTTCAACTTCATAAGTATTATCAGACAACTGTCTTACAACCTTATGAGGTCCGAAGTAGCGCCTCAGGAGCTTCTCAGAGAACAACCTTCCGAACAGGAGTGAAGATCCTGACGAGGCTACCAGACAGGTAGACAAAAGGGCTGTGGCTCGCGTTATACCTTCGGCGATCGTTTTCTTGAGCCCACAGCGTATGAATACGTACTAACTGCCGTGCTTCCTCAGCTCTGGTTAACACCTGGCCGATGTAGTCGTCGTCCACGTCATCAGGATGTAACGGAATCAGTGTCCATCGTCTTATTGGCTTCACGCCCATGCACCAGGTAAAATGGCGTAAATCCTGTGGTGTCTTGTTTGGCGGTGTTGTAGGCAAAAGCCATGAAAGGTAGCACCTCATCCCAGTTGCTCTGCTCAACATTGACGAACATTGATAGCATGTCGACCAAGGTCTTATTAAAGCGTTCAGTAAGCCCGTTAGTTTGCAGGCGGTAGGCAGTCGTCATGTGATGAGTAATGTTACACCGACGGTTCATCTCTGTCACAAGATTCGATTGAAAAACTTTCCCTCGATACGTAATTAACGACCTTGGTACACCGTGTTTTAATACTATGTCTTCCACGATGAATTTTGCTACCTGGAATGCTTCGGCTGTTTTGGCGACTTTTGTAATGGCATAGCGTGTCAGTTAATCAGTGCAAACTATAATCCATGTATTGACACTAGCAGACGTTGGAAATCGTCTGAGGAGGTCAATCCCAACACGCTGGAAAGGCGTTTCGGCTGGTGAAATTGGTATGAGACGGCCAGGTGGTTTCTGAGGAACTGCCTTTCTCCTCTAGCACTCCCGACAGTACGACACATAGTGACGGATACTCCTAAATAAACCTTGCCAGAAAAATCTCTTGCGGATCCTATCGTAAGTCTTAACAAATCCTAAATGTCCGGCCTCAGGTCTGTCATGGAATTTCTGTAGAACATCACTGGTAGCCACTGCTTTCCAAACGGATCAAAGTATTTCTTGCAGAGTAATCCATTAACTACCGTAAATTGTCCTTTCACATCATCTGACCGATTTGGGGCAAGCATAATTTGAGTTATCTGGGCGTCCTTATTCTACACTGCAGGTAGATCCTGGAGGGCAGCGAGACGGTCACTATCTTCATCGAAGTCTTGATGGCCTTGCACAGGGTTTCTTGAGAGAAAGTCGGCATCTTGCTGTTTTCCTCCAATTTTGTACAGTATGGTAATGTCACTTGAAGACGTACTGCCCACTTGGCGAGTCGTCCTGTTCGATCCTTAAGACCTGTCAACCAACAAAGTGAATGATGATCTGTAACAACGGTGAATGGCCTTCCATAGAGATACTGTCGATATCTGTACATGGACAGATCACAACAAGACATTCTCTTTCTTTGGTGAGTAGGCGTACCCAGGAGCAGATATAGACTCACATCACAATATAGTAGTGATGAAGAGTAGGCTGAAGTTCAAGACATTAGTCAGGAAGAATCAATACGCAAAGAAATGGGATACGGAAGTACTAAGGAATGACGAGATACGTTTGAAGTTCTCTAACGCAATAGATACAGCAATAAGGAATAGCGCAGTAGGCAGTACAGTTGAAGAGGAATGGACGTCTCTAAAACTGGCCATCACAGAAGTTGGGAAGGAAACCATAGGTACAAAGAAGGTAGCTGCGAAGAAACCATGGGTAACAGAAGAAATACTTCAGTTGATTGATGAAAGGAGGAAGTACAAACATGTTCCGGGAAATTCAGGAATACAGAAATACAAGTCGCTGAGGAATGAAATAAATAGGAAGTGCAGGGAAGCTAAGACGAAATGGCTGCAGGAAAAATGTGAAGACATCGAAAAAGGTATAATTTTCGGAAGCACAGACTCAGCATACAGGGAAGTCAAGACAACCTTTGGTGACATTAAAAGTAACGGTGGTAACATTAAGAGTGCAACTGGAATTACACTGTTACATGCAGAGGAGAGAGCAGATAGGTGGAAAGAATACATTGAAAGCCTCTATGAGGGTGAATATTTGTCTGATGTGATAGAAAAAGAAACAGGAGTCGATTTAGAAGAGACAGGGGATCTAGTGTTAGAATCGGAATTTAAAAGAGCTTTGGAGGACTTACGGTCAAATAAGGCAGAAGGGATAGATAACATTCCATCAGAATTTCTAAAATCATTGGAAGAAGTGGCAACAAAACGACTATTCACGTTGGTGTGTAGAATACATGAGTCTGGCGATATATCATCTGACTTTCGGAAAAGCATCATCCACACAATTCCGAAGACCGCAAGAGCTGACAAGTGCGACAATTATCGCACAATCAGCTTAACAGCTCATGCATCGAAGCTGCTTACAAGAATAATATACAGAAGCATGGAAAAGAAAATTGAGAATGCGCTAGGTGACGATCGAAAAGTAAAGTGACGAGAGGGGCAATTCTGACGTTACGGCTAATAATGGAAGCAAGGCTAAAGAAAAATCAAGACACTTTCATAGGATTTGTCGACCTGGCAAAAGCGTTCGACAATATAAAATGGTGCAAGCTGTTCGAGATTCTGAAAAAAAGTAGGGGTAAGCTATAGGGAGGGACGGGTCATATTCAATATGTACAACAACCAAGAGGTAATAATAAGAGTGGACGATCAAGAACGAAGTGCTCGTATTAAGAAGGGTGTAAGACAAGGCTGTAGCCTTTCGCCCCTACTCTTCAATCTGTACATCGAGGAAGCAATGATGGAAATAAAAGAAAGGTTCAGGAGTGGAATTAAAATACAAGGTGGAAGGATATCAATGATACGATTCGCTGATGACATTGCTATCCTGAGTCAAAGTGAAGAAGAATTAAATTATCTGCTGAACGGAATGAACAGTCTAATGGGTACATAGTATGGTTTGAGAGTAAATCGGAGAAAGATGAAGTTAATGAGAAGTAGTAGAAATGAGAACAGCGAGAAACTTAACATCAGGATTGATGGTCACGAAGTCAATGAAGTTAAGGAATTCTGCTACATAGGCAGTAAAATAACCAATGACGGACGGAGCAAGGAGGACATCAAAAGCAGACTCGCTATGGCAAAAAATGCATTTCTGGCCAGGAGAAGTCTACTAATATCAAATACCGGCCTTAATTTGAGGAAGAAATTTCTGAGGATGTACGTCTTGAGTACAGCATTGTATGGTAGTGAAACATGGACTGTGGGAAAACCGAAACAGAAGAGAATCGAAGCATTTGAGATGTGGTGCTATAGACGAATGTTGAAAATTAGGTGGACTGGTAAGGTAAGGAATGAGGAGGTTCTACGCAGAATTGGAGAGGAAAGGAATATGTGGAAAACACTGATAAGTGACAGGATGAGAGGACATCTGCTAAAACATGAGGGATTGACTTCCATGGTACTAGAGGGAGCTGTAGAGGGCAAAAACTGTAGAGGAAGACAGAGATTGGAATACGTCAAGCAAATAATTGACGACGTATGTTGCAAGTGCTACTCTGAGATGAAGAGTTTAGCACAGGAAAGGAATTCGTGGCGGGCCGCATTAAACCAGTCAGTAGACTGATGACAAAAAAAAAATAAAAAATAAAAAAAAATTCGTGAGTAGTTTCTCTCGGCTTTTGTAAGTGTCCTAGAAGCATAGGCTATAAACCTCTCTTTTCCATCCGAAACTTGCACCAGAACAGCACCGGTCCTATACCCACTGCCATCTGTGTGTAGTTCTGTAGGTGCTCTCTCATCATATAGACCAAGTACAGGGTCAGTCGTCAGAGCTTTTCGCTGCACATCGAGAGAATCTTGTTGAGCACCACCGCATATAAATTTAGCAACGGTTTGTAACAACTCTTCGAGTGGTCTGGCTTTGATACAAAAGTCTTTGATATAAAGACGGTAATAAGAACATAATCCGAGGAAGCTTCTCACATCTCTAATTCCGTATTAGTTCTCACCTTTTCTGTATTTGGCCGCACACCTTCGTTTGACAAAAGGTGCACAAGTATTTTGATTTCTTTTGCCCCAAAGAGACACTTTCTTGGATTACGTTTCACTCCACATTTTTGGAGACGCTTAAGATCGGCCCTCAGTCTTTTTATGTGTTCATCAAATGTCTCTGAGAACACTGTAATGTCATCTAAATAACAAAGACACATCGTCCACCTCAGGTGACTTAGAAGACTATCCATCCTCCGTTCAAAAGTTGCTGGTGCAGTATACAAACCAAAAGGAATTACCTTAAGCTCATACAGAACCTCAGGGGCGATGAAGGCAGTTTCCTCACGATCAGCCTCATCGACTTCGATTTGCCAGTATCCTGAATACATGTCCATGGTTGAGAAAAGCTTAGCCCCCTTCAGACAATCTAGTGTATCGTCCCTTCGTGGGAGAGGGTAAACGTCCTTTTAAGTTATCTTATTAAGCTTCCTGTAATCAAGAAAAGAGCGCGAACTGCCATTCTTCATCCTGACGAGAACCACTGGTGCCGACCATGGGATCCGCGAAGGCTGAATGATGTCATTCTTCATCATTTTCTCTATCTCGTCGCGAGTTACTCGACGTTCCGTTGCTGACACACGGTATGCTCTCTGGCTTTTTGGTTGATGGTATCCAGTGCTAATCCTGTGGTTTACCTCCGATTTGTCTAATTCGATCTTCACTTGTGTGCTGAAGCAATCAGTGAACTCTTGAAGAATGGCAAGTAGCTTCTTCTGTTGCTCCTTAGTGAGATCTGGTGATAGTCGAGCTAGAAGATCATGTATTGGCAGCGCTATATTCGCCCAAAAACTCAGAATCGTAAGTTTCTATGATGCTCAGCTGTTCTGCAGTTAACGGCTCAGCGTTTGCTACGCACACGCGTCTTGGAAGGATCTGCGATTCTTGGCGACACTTAACTATCCACAGTTCATCGAATCCGTTCTTAAGCGAGACGACAGAGGCTAGGATGCCCAAGTTATTCTTCAGGGTTATACTTCTATTACATTCCACTACAAGATCCAAGGGTTGATGCTTGGCATGACACATGACAGGCGGCCGGAGTGGCTGTGCGGTTCTAGGCGCTACAGTCTGGAACCGAGCGACCGCTACGGTCGCAGGTTAGAATATGTGTGATGTCCTTAGGTTAGTTAGGTTTAATTTGTTCTAAGTTCTAGGCGACTGATGACCTCAGAAGTTAAGTCGTATAGTGCTCAGAGCCATTTGGACCATTTTGAACATATGACAGTCTCCTTTCTAGCGCTGACTGCAGGAATGATCATTTCATACAGCACACATAGTCTCCACACACTCGGATGCGCATCTTCTTGTCCACAGTAACTCATCTCGTCTAGCATAATCTTCGAGCGACCACTATCTATAACTGCCTGAGAAGCTTTCAAAAAGTCCCATTCGACAATGACGTCATGACTACATCTTATAGGTTGATGAATTCTAAGGGCTAGTGTGAATACTCATACCCACACGAATGACACATCTTCCTGTAGGTTTTACGAATTTCCCATTAGCCACCTTCAGTAGAGATATTTTGCTGTCGACAAATACGGTTTCCTCCAACTGGCAACGGTACTTCCCAGAAATTATTGAATATGATGCTCAATAGTCCACAAGAGCTTGGGCTGGGCGGCCGTCAATGAGGGTATCGACGTAGTATCCTATCATTTTTGTAGTGATCAACGCAGGGGGATTTTCCTCTTCGGCGGCCTCGCCTCCAAGGATGGTCGTACCTATTAGTTTTCCAGGTTGCGGCGACTAGGTGATCTGCTGGAGCTTCTTAACGGCGATGGAGACTTTGATCGACGTGTTGAGGAGCATTCTCTCCAGCGGCTAGCTTGCGACGATGGTGACCTAGGTCGTCCTGCACCAACATCTTCTTGTTCATCTTCATCGTTCCGTAGTTGGAGTCAGCTAAGATCGGTCTGCTATCTTCTGGCTCGGGCGTCATCAAATATCCGCCTCCTTTCTCAACAGTAGCGCACCATATGTCCCGACCGCTGCAGTGGAAAGATACTGGTTATCCTGAGTTCTCCAGACGTCAGTCTTTCTTGGTGCCTGAACGAGTTCCTGATGTGGCATTCTAGGAATGTAATTTCGCCTGGGTCTCGACTTTCTCATCATTTTAAAGGGAAATGAAGGAAGAGAAATTTGGTTTAATGTCTGTTCCATTTCCTCCCATATGAGTTCTTGAAGCGTCTTTGTTTCTTGCTCGCCGTGTAATCGAAGTGCCTTCTGAACCTCCTCTCTCACTATCTGACGAAGATCACTTGTGAAATAAGTGGCTTCCTCCATCACAGACAGCGATACGGCGTTTGGTAGCCGTTCAAACTCCTTGCGTGTAATTCTTTTTTGATTCATTACCTCGTTAGACTGGCACCATTTTATGAAGTCGTCTGTAGTCAGAACCTCCTTCAGAAGTAGGGCTTGATTCATGTCCTCAGCAACACCCTTCATGAGATGTGCAACCCTATCTTCCTCCTTCATTCTATGATCCACTATTTTACACAAACCCAAGACGTCTTGAAGGTAGGATGCTATAGTTTCTCCTTGACGCTGTGCCGTGCACTTTTATTTATATTTAGCCTTGTCCTTCTGTCGTTGTGTGTCGCGGGAATACTTGCCCAGTTCCGCCTGGAATACATCACAGCTTGTTAACTTCTCTTCGTGGTTCTCATAGCATTGCTCGGCAGTACCCTCTAAGTAGAAAAATACATTAGTGAAATACGTGGTGTCATCCCGTTTGTTAAATTTTGCTACACGCTCATGTACTTTCAGCCACTTGTTTCTATCTTCGCTATCGTCACCAGAGAACCCGTAGGGATGTCTCATGTGGTGGCACACAGCTGCTGTCATCGTAACGTCCTCTTCTTCTTCTGTCTCCGATAGATTGCGATCTGTTGAATATGGCTCGAACTCGGGTTTCTCGCCACGTAAACGGCTGCACTGCTGTGGCCTCATGGGAGCCACTGTGTCGTCGATAATGTGCGTTATCACAAGTTCCAATACCCAGCGCCTCCACCAGAATAATATCACATAGAAGAAGGTGTGATTAGATGAATGACGAACACTAACTACTTCACTTAACGAAGGTTTATTCAGCACTTGCACATACAAGAGCGAGGATCGAACTGCCTTCGGCCAGAACACATACGGTATATATGCAGTTACAGAACATTCCAGTACAATGATACTTGAAATTTGTGGGTACTTCCAAAATATACTCGAACCAAATATAGAAACTAAAATTTTTCAGTTTAGGTAAGTTTTAAACTCACGAACCTCCATGCAACAGTCCAGTATCATAACCGCTACACCACAGTGACGTTGACTCGCAGTTTTCTCTGCCTCGTGATGACTGGATGTTGTTTGATGTCCTTAAGTTAGTTAGGTTTAAGTAGTTCTAAGTTCTAGGGGACTGATGATCATAGAAGTTAAGTCCCATAGTGCTGAGACCCATTTGAACCATTTTTTGACTCGCAGTTCCTTCTGCGACAATATACACAAACTGGTATGTGTCTTATTTGTAAGATGATACATTATTATTTGCACATGGATGTAAAATATTTACACACATATCAAATGTATCCTTGCATTATGAAATGGTTGCAATACTTCTTCTCGTAGGAAATAAATAAAATGCTGAAACTACATCGGCTATTAAACTCTGTTTATTTAACATGTTTTCAGAAAAATTTTCTTTCCGTAACAGTATTTCTAATTGACATAACAATTAAACTTCTCTACCATTATTTCTTTTTGGAGTACAGTTGGGCTGTTGCGAATATAAGTTCATCTGTGCCTATTAAAGTACGTGTGGTTGGCTACTGAGGATTGATTAAAGTTTTTGAGCATGAAAGCATCAGTGTGCTCTCTATAGCGCACACGGAAATTACTTCCTCTTTGGCCCATGTAGAACGCAGGGCAAGTGTCATACTATAATTTATTTGAAACTTCCTGGCAGATTAAATCTGTGTGCCCGACCGAGACTCCAACTCGCGACCTTTGCTTTCGCGGGCAAGTGCTCTACCATCTGAGCTACCGAAGCACGACTCACGCCCGGTGCTCACAGCTTTATTTCTGTCAGTATCTCGTCTCCTATCTTCCAAACTTTACAGAAGCTCCCCTGCGAACCTTGCAGAACTAGCACTCCTGAAAGAAAGGATACTGCGGAGACATGGCTTAGCCACAGCCTGGGGGTTGTTTCCAGAATGAGATTTTCACTCTGCAGCGGAGTGTGCGCTGATATGAAACTTCCTGGCAGATTAAATGTGTGCCCAACCGAGACTAGAACTCGGGACCTTTGCCTTTCGCGGGCAAGTGCTCTACCATCTGAGCTACCGAAGCACGACTCACGCCCGGTGCTCACAGCTTTACTTCTGCCAGTATCTCGTCTCCTAACATCCAAACTTTACAAAAGCTCTCCTTCGAACCTTGCAGAACTAGCAGAAGTAAATCTGTGAACACCGGGCGTGAGTCGTGCTTCGGTAGCTCAGAAGGTAGAGCACTTGCCCGCGAAAGGCAAAGGTCCCGATTTCGAGTCTCGATCGGGCACACAGTTTTAATCTGCCAGGAAGTTTCATATCAGCGCACACTCCGCTGCAGAGTGAAAATCTCATTCTATAATTTATTTACTTCACTGTGTTATGTTATGGGGTTTTTTATGTTTCCTGTATGAGGCAAGTGGCGTGTCCTCATGGCTCTAAATGAAGCACACTTGTTTGTGATTGGATGGTGTGATGATTTGTGTATGGGAATACGAGTCTCCATTGGTTGTGTGGAGATGTACAAGTTGTATATACACTCCTAGAAATTGAAATAAGAACACCGTGAATTCATTGTCCCAGGAAGGGGAAACTTTATTGACACATTCCTGGGGTCAGATACATCACATGATCACACTGACAGAACCACAGGCACATAGACACAGGCAACAGAGCATGCACAATGTCGGCACTAGTACAGTGTATATCCACCTTTCGCAGCAATGCAGGCTGCTATTCTCCCATGGAAACGATCGTAGAGATGCTGGATGTAGTCCTGTGGAACGGCTTGCCATGCCATTTCCACCTGGCGCCTCAGTTGTACCAGCGTTCGTGCTGGACGTGCAGACCGCGTGAGACGACGCTTCATCCAGTCCCAAACATGCTCAATGGGGGACAGATCCGGAGATCTTGCTGGCCAGGGTAGTTGACTTACACCTTCTAGAGCACGTTGGGTGGCACGGGATACATGCGGACGTGCATTGTCCTGTTGGAACAGCAAGTTCCCTTGCCGGTCTTGGAATGGTAGAACGATGGGTTCGATGACGGTTTGGATGTACCGTGCACTATTCAGTGTCCCCTCGACGATCACCAGTGGTGTACGGCCAGTGTAGGAGATCGCTCCCCACACCATGATGCCGGGTGTTGGCCCTGTGTGCCTCGGTAGTATGCAGTCCTGTGGCGCTCACCTGCACGGCGCCAAACACGCATACGACCATCATTGGCACCAAGGCAGAAGCGACTCTCATCGCTGAAGACGACACGTCTCCATTCGTCCCTCCATTCACGCCTGTCGCGACACCACTGGAGGCGGGCTGCACGATGTTGGGGCGTGAGCGGAAGACGGCCTAACGGTGTGCGGGACCGTAGCCCAGCTTCATGGAGACGGTTGCGAATGGTCCTCGCCGATACCCCAGGAGCAACAGTGTCCCTAATTTGCTGGGAAGTGGCGGTGCGGTCCTCTACGGCACTGCGTAGGATCCTACGGTCTTGGCGTGCATCCGTGCGTCGCTGCGGTCCGGTCCCAGGTCGACGGGCACGTGCACCTTCCGCCGACCACTAGCGACAACATCGATGTACTGTGGAGACCTCACGCCCCACGTGTTGAGCAATTCGGCGGTACGTCCACCCGGCCTCCCGCATGCCCACTATACGCCCTCGCTCACAGTCCGTCAACTGCACATACGGTTCACGTCCACGCTGTCGCGGCATGCTACCAGTGTTAAAGACTGCGATGGAGCTCCGTATGCCACGGCAAACTGGCTAACACTGACGGCGGCGGTGCACAAATGCTGCGCAGCTAGCGCCATTCGACGGCCAACACCGCGGTTCCTGGTGTGTCCGCTGTGCCGTGCGTGTGATCATTGCTTGTACAGCCCTCTCGCAGTGTCCGGAGCAAGTATGGTGGGTCTGACACACCGGTGTCAATGTGTTCTTTTTTCCATTTCCAGGAGTGTAACTTACTATAACGAATTTTCTCGTGGTTCTAATATCAATAGCAGTCGTGTTACCATTCATTATAGGTTGGTGAGTTGCTAGTCAGTGCTATTCTTTATTTGACTGGAATTTACTCACAAGTCAGTTCACAGGTAGTAGTAGAAACGACTAGAAAGGTACCCATTAATGCAACGGATTGTTAGTATGGTGAATCGCTAGCAGGCAGAGACAAAAAGGTTACTGGGACAGATGTACTCTGCGTACAAGAAAAATGTATAAATTTACTTTTCATAAGGAAATAGTGGAATGGAGCCACTTACTCATATTTGATGATACAGAGCTCCACATTGGTGATGCAAAGAAGTAAGTTGACAGCCAAAGCATAGTTAATCAAATGAATCTATAAACCAAGTGATTGCAGATTCAAAGCTAAGTCCATATCTTAGACTAATGACACAAATCTATCGCACAGAAGTTTGCGCGACGTCTCCTGTTTGAATAAAAGGATTTTATAGACGATTTGTCAGTACAGAAATGAAGAATCTAACGATACCCGAGGCATTAGACGCTTAGAAAGTAATGAAACTACATTTCCCCTCCCACACTCCACTTCTAGAGTTAAAAGTGTTTTGAAATTAGTGTAGTCAGGTCTAAACGGACCAATGAAAATCACAGTATGTTGAGCTAAATAACTGCTAACTGTGATGCTTTTTCGAGATCGACTTTTTACACTTGTCTACAATGAATATGAAGTACCTGAGATTATTCTCGATTTTAAAACGTTTATGATGAATCAATCAAATGAATGAATTTATACTTTCCGGACTGGCTGTCAAAAGGAATATGCGAACGAGGGACTAATGAAGTTCTTAAAGAACGAAGGAGTTAAATATCAAACAATGATACTTCATATTTCAAAATAGAATAATGTAGCCGAGATAAAATTATGGAATGATCGTGGAACAGGAGAGATAATTGTGGCATGTTTCGAAATTACCTATGTAATTTATGGGAGATGCAGTCTCCATCGCGGCTTTTCTTATTAACAGACGACCAACAAAAGCTTTGAACAACATAAAGCTGTTCACTCCAAGGATTAGTACTAAGAAATGAAATAAAGAAAATCAATTCCAACAAGTCGATCTTATGACCTTATTGCGTAAATAAATGCAGGTACCTCTTCGCGGTCACTGATTCCCTGTTTGGACCCTTTTCCCACCTTTTCGCATCTAAATGACACTCATAGTGCTGTGAACATTTACAAAGAACTTTACCATTCGATTAAGACTAACTACTCGCTTAAAGGGGGGATTCGCACTTCGAATATCAATTTAATATTCAGCAAGTACACAGACGAATCCTGCGTTTACTAGATCAGTCAAGGAGGAGATATATTCATTGTAGTAGTTTACGCAGATGACGTGCTGTTACTCGTAACACTCTGCTGCAGAAACAACTGAAAGTATCAGACATTACAGAGGTATCCAATTGCCAAGTGAGTTGAGAACGAGAGATTTCAGGCATGGACAGTTATGGATGGACCTGACCCATTCTAAACATTAGATTTTCGGAAAAATACAACATGCCAGACCACGTCCTTTATCCACAATGGTAGATAATAATCAAGTAGTGTGAAGTGAGCCCTAACACAGAATGAGAAAGGGCTGCCATGAAGAATGTCCCGTACAGAGAAACAAAAGGTAGTCTGATATACGCGCAGTTAGGTACAACACCAATTGTACGTGCAAATGCTTAACTATAACCAAGGGGTATCCCCTGGTTGGCTGTAAAGGAATACTGCGAAAACTACAGTGAAATTAAGATTCCTAACTATAATTTTCTAAAGATGAGGAGTATGACATCGTATGATGTAATGACTGGCAGGGCTGGGAACACCAAAGAGAGAAAATCCATCACCAGTTTAATGTTTATGTGACAAGGTGCAGCAGTTCCACGGAACAACAAAAAGTAATACATGGTTGAGCTCTCGATAACGGAATTCCAATAGATGGCATGAACTTCTGCCTGCCAGGAAGCACAATGGCCGCAAGAAGTACTAAGAGAATTGTCTAATGATACTGTTGCACGATAACAAATACGCAAGCTGATCCAAAGGTCGAATTAAATTGACACCGGGCTACGTTTTGTAATGGAGACAGACAAGCTAAGAAAAATAACAGTGTAGTAAATTTCGACGTACTGAATGCTCGTTGACAAAGGCGCTTTTAAGAACCAGGCATGATTAATTATCACGATATTTTCAACTACGAAGAAGAAGAAGAAGAAATGTTCGTATTGATTCTAATGCGGGCGTCGGAAATTATAAAATACATTCTACGTCTCTGCTAAAATTCAGTCTTCGCTATCGATGCTTGAGCTGTTCCTATGGACTTGACTTTTTATTGTTCTGTGATTTTCTATTTTGAATAGTATGTGATACGTTAGTTCTATGTAAAAATGAACTCTGCTTTTTTTAGGTTCCAACCGTAACAGAACATAATATACGGTCCAGTGACACTGTTTCTTTCAGTCTGTTGTCAGCAGTACTTTTATATTGTAACTGTGGCGTAATAACTACCTGCCGAACAGACAGCATTCAGAACTCATTATTTATAACGGAATGGTAGTGAGATTTTATCGGAAGTAATTAATGAACAATTTTCTAGACTTGGAGGTACAAAAATTAGAAACTATTTTAAAAATATATCACCTTATTTTCCTTCGAGATATTCAGAAGTTTGACTTGAAAAGCAGTAGAAAGGCGATATTAAAGACACGGCGTGAAATGTGTATTACTAAAACGCTATCCCAGAACCCGGAACCCGCAACCCGGAACCTGGTACCAGTTGCAGCCCAGTGACAGTAAAAATTTGATTTTCAATACTTCGCGTAATTATTAACGGAACTGAAAAAAATTTAAATTCAATCATAATCTACACAAAAGCTTCAGTTACAAGTTTCGCGCAGTAGGAGAAGTACTACAATTACAAGCTTTGTGCTTGTCCTGAGGCAGTGTAACTGACGTTGCATCAGTACATAGACTTCGTTCATCCAGAATTTGAGAATGAGAACGCTTTGTGACTTCCAGGAAATACATCAAGTAATTTCAAATTTACAGAACGGTTCCTCTCTTACACGCCGCAGAAAATAGTGGAGGGGAAAAAATTTAGAGCTTGGTACATTTCCGAGGTTTCCGCTGTCAAACTTCGGCATGGGACATGGCGTTTAAATTTATTACTTTAATACTAACTAAATTCGCAACAGAATTTGCTGACAGTATCCTCATGTACCTCTGACTGGAGCTGTAAAATTATGTCATTGTACGACACATCCAGCAAATAACTGACAAAGCCGGTTGCAAGTGCTTTGCTGACATGAAAAGGTTGTCACATGTGACGTTGTAAACAATGAGACGCGTGAAATTCTTGCTTTTGCTTGAATTGGAGCACAAGCTACCAAGTTTGTATTCGCGCATTGTTTCATAATGACAGCACTTCGCGACGTCCAGAAAACTTTAAGCATAATTTCGAACGTTTCCTGAACTGTTTCTCATTTGCATACGTATATGCAAAAATTTAACACATTTACCTCTTTATAATCAGACGTCTGAAACTGTTTCATAGGTGGGATTTCTGTTCGACAGGGTTCGGTTCTTTAAGGAATCGCCGGCCGGAGTGGCCGAGAGGTTCTAGGCGCTAAATTCTGGAACCTTGCGATCGCTACTTTCGCAGGTTCGAATCCTGCCTCGGGCGTGGATGTGTGTGATGTCCTTAGGTTAGTTAGGTTTAAGTAGTTCTAAGTTCTAGGGGACTGATGACCTCAGAAGTTAAGTCCCATAGTGCTCTGAGCCATTTTTTTTAAGAATCGGGGATTTACTGGTACTATTCAAACGAATTATGCAGGTATATTTGCTAGTAGTGAGTACTATGCATCCTCCCCTGTCATAATCCCTTCATTTTTATACTAGTCTAACTTATACCCTTCTGTGATCCGTATTCGCCACTAGCGGGTTACGTACGTTCCTCCTTGCCATTCATGCAAGCTTTAGTAACAGAATAAGCAACCGATCTTATCGAAATTAAATCGTTTCACATTTCATAAAAATGGTCATCGATTGGTGACTGCGTCTTTTCACTTCGTCAGTATTTTACTACCTGAAGCATTTTTTTTATTTTAAAGTTAGTGTCTTGGGAAAGAATCACTATGACGATACATTTTCCTGAAAATATTCCGATTTACGTAATATGCTAACACCCTTATCTAAAGTAGATCTGCCCCACCCGTAATATCTAATCGCATTTTGTGCGAAGAATATCAAAGTAGACATTCACTACTGGTCATTTTCATCTTACCTTGCGTATCGAGACATGAGGGCATGGTTTAGCAACGTTCCTTCTCGTACTGTTTCCTGTTAGTATGCAACACAGCTGTTCCGTTTGATGAGTTCGCTGTTGCTGTTCACGTGACTCCTTTCGAAAATGGTAACAGAGTATTTTTGTATTGCTGTATCAATATTTCCGCACGCTGGTTACGGATTCCTGTGATTATACATTAAAAGCAGACACTTCCCCCGGTTTTCTTAACAGTTGTGCATTGATACCGGAGTCTAAGGCTGCTCAAGATGCTACATATTTGAACAGAGGAATAATCACACCAAAACGGCCGCGGAAGTAAACCAAACGGTTATAACAAACGACGGTAACAGAACTAGCGTATGTTATATATTGCACCGGCAAAGTAAAGCTGTGATCTGCACACAGGACTTTTGTTCGGCAGGATGGGGATTCAAATCCCCGGCCGGCTATCCTGATTTTGGTTTTCCATGATCTCCCTAAACTGTTTAAGGTAAAAGCTAGTATGGTTCCCTTAAAACCCATTGCAGATTTCTTTAGACGTCCTTCCCCAATCCGATTTTCTGTTCCGTCTCTAACGACCTCATCATCGACGGGTAGTTTAACTCTAATCTCCGACGAAACTTCAAGCTAACTGAATTCTTTGTTGTGGCACCATGACAATGGAGGAAACCTGTGTGTCGTTGAGATATGTCTTCAAAAAATTACTTCCACAGTATGGTATTGTAACGGTTATGTTTCGTGGCTGAAAACTACTTTTTTATTTTAGTCATGTTGTACATTAAGGTGTCAAGGGAACAATAACTGATTCTTACTCACTGCGGCGCAGGGGACAAGAGCGAGGAGGGACCAGCGGCCTCAGCAATAAGAAAGAGCCGGCACAGTAGCTCAGCGCGTTCGGTCAGAGCGCTGGTTGGTCTCTGTAATAAAAAAACTGAGTGAAAGAATCAACGGATGTCATTTGATGTCCGCTATGACCAAATACAACGAAGAAAATACCAAAAATAAGGAAAAAAGTCATCAGAGCGACAGAATGTCTATCCCAAGGGTCCGGGTTCAATTCCCGGCAGGGTCAGAGATTTTCTCCGCTCAGGGACTGGGTGTTGTGTTGTTCTAATTATCATCATTTCATCCCCATCGACGAGCAAGACCAGCGAAGTGGCGTCAAATCGAAAAACATGCACCCGGCGAACGATCTACCCGACAGACCCTAGTCAAGCGACATTTCATTTAATACTGACATAGAGGTGATGGTACAAACTAATCTAGAAGTCTAAATAGTAATATAAAATATTTTCTGAACAAAACGAAGCTTAAATATATTAAAGAATCTGGAGGTTGCAAAAAACTAAACAATGGAAACATCAGTTGGTGAGGGAGGTGTTGATAAACGCTACGCTTCGGTCGTTGCTAATGACAGCACTCGGAATGCACAGGCGAACTTCTGACAGTGATAGCTACCCATTAGGAAGAAAGCGACGTTGGCTAGTGGCGGAATCTTCCAAAAGCTACCAAGTCATTTCGGCATGTGATAACTTGGTCCAGCACGCCATCCTCAGCTTTCACTCTTAGCGGTACGGCAGCTGTCAGATTCGCTTAAGCCAGCGACACATGTCGCACATCGAACATATTCGGTCAGAAACGCGTAGAAAGGGAAGTACATTAAAGAAGAGCGCTTATGTAATGCCTTACACGACACAACAAAGCCACTGCACATGTCTTGGTGAGCTGGCTAGGTGATGTGTGGAAATATTTGTCACGGTAGCACCTAAGTAGAAGAAGCTGGAAGCCTTTCCACTCTAGCAACCGCAGAAGTGTTTAAGTACATGTGCCACAAAGCATATCAAAGAAAAAGCACGCGCAGCCCATGATGGTATAAATACCGAGCCACGTAATTTTCTGAAATTATCACGTGTCAGTATTGCAGCACTATCAACAAGGGGCTGTGACAGATATGCCACCATCTTAATGCTGTACGGGGTCAGCACCTAAGCAGCCCCGTGACAGGGCAATATGCCCTGAGACACGAAATGCAGAGCCGACGCCGACGCAGGGCCAGCAGAGCCCTGGAACATAGCGCGTCAGGCACAGCGCTGCTGCAGTGTGTCCTGGTCGCTGGGTACTGCCGGAGGCATCAGCCACGACTAGACCACCATTGTCTCAGCTGCCGCGTCCTGGGACGTTGCTGACAGAAGCAGTGGTGTTCCACCATTGCTCGGTCACGCTGTGCTCTGTTAGCATTGCGGGACGTCAGGCACACCAATGCGAGAAGCAACTGGATGCCTTAATCACATTGCCGCTGCTTATAAATCATGGCAACGAGCCGCAATAAAGGAGATCGAAAAAAAAAAACAGGAAAGAAAAGTCCGCCTGATCGCGGCTTCTGCACACGAAAAGAATTGCCTCTGTGCTTACAGTCTGTACAGAGAACAGTGTCATCCATTAATTTGTCAGCAATTTATTTTCACACGACCGGGAAGAAGACAGTAGCTTCAGAGATTGGCCTCAACTAGTAGCGCCCAGTAACGATATAACGTAATGAGGTAAAATCGTTTTGTTAATTAATGCGGAATACTGTGTTCAGCATTTTTTTTTTTTTTTTTTTTTTTTTTTTTTTTTTTTTTTTTTTTGGGACGGCTGTTTGTTATTTCATTGAAGCCGTAAATATTCTTACCTGTGAATTTGAATACTTTCTTGTGGCACTATGTACGGGCATGATGTTGGAGCAGGTAGGATACAGACTGACATAACTGCACCAAGAGCTGCATTCACAGTCATACAAAATGTTAGTGCACTGTAATGTTACTTATAACTGGAGCCGTGTCCATTCATTTGGACGAATTCGTTTCTAATAGGTGGCTGGAGCCGTCATTGTCCTCGTTAGTCATTTTCCCAGCGTTAATAGTAGTTCAAAAGCCATAAGTAGTTTCGATTCTTAGTGTATATATTGGAATATGCTTCTTTTGCTGAGTCAAGATTGGATTTTTTGTGTTGCTGTTCAGCCAATTGTGTCCAGTGACATTGTTGAGAATGAGAATTAGCTGTTTCATACCTTCGAAGTCTGCCGTTGTGGCCGAGCGTTTCTAGGCACTTCCGTCTGGAACCGCGCGACCGCTACGGTCGCCGGTTAGAAAAAATGGTTCAAATGGCTCTGAGCACTATGGGACTCAACATCTTAGGTCATAAGTCCCCTAGAACTTAGAACTACTTAAACCTAACTAACCTAAGGACACCACACACACCCATGCCCGAGGCAGGATTCGAACCTGCGACCGCAACAGCCCCGCGGTTCCGGACTGCAGCGCCAGAACCGCTACGCCGGTTAGAAGCCGGCCTCGGGCATGGATGTGTGTGATGTCCTTATGTTGGTTGTGTTGAAGTAGTTCGAAGTTATAGGGGACCATTAGCTTCAGATGTTGAGTCACATAGTGGTCAGAGGCATTTGAACCATACCTTCGAAACGGCAAACGCTGGGGCGAAGTGTTGTGACACCATGCGAAAGGTAAAGTGCTCTGGCTGAAATACTGTGGGTGCACCACAGGACAGCTGTATTTACCTTTTTTTGTGGTGTACAGCCTGCCGGCGTTTTCGGGGATCCAATGCATGTAACAAATGCTCTAGTGCAGAAAAATGAAACTAGGTTCAAATGTATCGCAAAATTTGGCGTAGGGAAACAAATCAGTCACTGAAGCTGAGAGGATTCTTGTTGGTGCGCCACTGAAACTGTAACATGATTAGAAAGAAAGAACAATAGAGGATATTGGGGTGAAACCATAGTTTAACTACCAGGATAAAGAAGTCCGATCGCGAAAACAGAAAGCATGGGGAACAGTTGCAACGTGTTACTTAGCAAGTCATTTTAAATAAGTAACAGAATACAGTACTAGTAAGCATATAAACGTCGAATCTTATCCAACAGTAGTTTTGTATCAGCGTAACTACGTTCACTGGAAGATTAGAAACAAAGAGATGTGACTCGGACGCCGTCTAACTGGTTATACTAACGCTCCTGCAATATACAGGGTGACAATTATTGAGCTATATGAAAAAAGAAACGTAAATTTGTTACAAACTATGGCGGGTACTCACTTTATCAGCATGTAAATGTCACTTCAGGTATACGAATTTAGAATATATTTTGTATTCCTGCCACCATTGGTGATTATGTGGCGCAGACGAATAGTAAAATTTCGCAAGACCCGCTGAAATGTCGGAACATCGATTCTGTCAATGACCCCCTGAACGTCTGTTTTCTGCTCAGAAATGGTTTTGGGGTTATTGCTATACATCTTGTCTTCAGTATAGCCCCACAAAAAGGAGTCGTATGTGTTCAGATTCGGAGAATATGGCTGCCAATAGATGCCCATGCCAGTGGTCTGTCATTACCCCAGAGGCCAGAATGTTGTCCCCAAGGAGCTCCTCCAGGACATTTACCACTGTATTGCTTCGATGAGGTAGAGCTCCGTCTTGCACGAACCACATCTTGTCGAAATCACGGTCACTTTGGATAATGTGGATGAAATCATTCTTGAAAACCTTCACGTACCGTTCGTTAGTCCCCATTCCATCAAAGAAGATCGCACCGATTATCCCGTGATTGGACATTAGACACCAAACAGTCACCTGTTGAGGGTGAAAACACTTATCGATCGCGAAATGTGGATTTTCATTCCCCCAATTGCGCCTATTTTGCTTATTGACGAACCCATGCAAATGAAAGTGGGCTTCGTCGGTAAATCAAACCACACTGCGCATTTTAATTCCCATATTGCCGCTGGGCCAACCATGCAGCTTGAACGTCCTAACGCAAATCGTTCAGACATTATGACTATATCATGTAGTTCAATAGCTGTCACCCTGTAGTTGGCGCATTCATCTTCTGCGCAAAGGGCTTTGTAAAACTTTGATCCCCGAGACCTCGAAAACTCTTGAAAACCGCATAATACTAGAGCAACATTTGTTACATCTAAGACTGTATTACAACCCATAAAAGTTGTGGAAAATGAGTACCAACTTGCGTGTCTTCTTCTCTTGTGAGACTGATTCCAAAAAGTGTCTGAAGGCAAAATACATTTCTCTCATAGCTGGTTTTTGTGATTAGATATTCGAAAATATCCCTCATGCACGCACACACGGAAGTCCAAAGTTACCGGACTGCGATATTCACATGTACAGATGGCGTTAGTGTCGCATACACAGGGTATAAAATGGCACTGTACTGGCGGAGTTTTCATTTGTGCTCAGGTGATTTAGATTAATTACGGACGCACGCCGAATGTTAAGACTTTGATTGCGGAGTGGTAGTTCGAGCTAGGCGCCTAGGAGATTCCGTTCCGAAAATCGTTAGGAAATTCAATATTACGACATCCACAGTGACTGAAGTGTGCCGAGAATACCAAATTTAGGGAATTAACTTAATGTCCGAGGGCAGCGGCGTCTGCGTAATATTGTCAATGGTGATAGAGAAACAATAATGCGTGAAATAACCCCAGAAATCAATATGGGACGTACGACGAACGTATCCATTGGGCCAGTACAGCGAAATGTGGCGTTAATGGATTATGGCAGCAGACGACTGGACTGAGTCCCTCTGCTAACAGTACGACATCGCCTGGAGCGACTCTCCTGGGAGACTGTCCTCGGCCCGTGACCATGTCGGTTGGTCCTAAACGCCTGAGAAACCGTGGTTTATTCAGATGAGTCCCGATTTCGGTTGCTAAGAGCTGATGGGAGGGTTCGAGAGTGGCGGAGATCCCACGAAGCCATGGACCCAATTTGTTCACAAGGCAGTATACAAGATGGTGGTGACTCTATAATGGTGTTGGCTGTGTTTCAATTGGAGGTCTCCTCCAACCGAACAGACAACTGACCGGAAATGGTTATGTTCCGCTACCTGGAGACCATATGTGAGCTATTCATCGCCTTCAAGTTAGCAAACAACGATGGAATTTTTGTGGACAATAATGCGTCATGTCACAGGGCCAAAATTGTTCGCGACTGATTTTAAGAACATTCTGGACAATTCGAGCGAATGACTTGGCCATCCAGATCTCCCACCATGAATGCCATCGAACATTTGTGGGATATTATCAAGAGGTCTGTTCGGGAAACAAAATTCTGCACCGGCAAAGCTTTCGCAATTAAGGACGACTATAGCGGCAGCATGGTTGAATATTTCTGTAGTAGACTTTCAATGACAAGTTGAGTCCATGTCACGTCGAATTGATACACGACGCAGATTAAAAGGAGGCCCGACACTATCTACGGACGTATCAGATGACTTTTGTCACATCAATGTGAATGTTACGCACGATATTGTATGGCATCGTTATCGATGATGCCTTATGACTAAATGAATGCATAGTTTCGACAAACACCAATACATGTGTTGCATAACGGTTCAATCTATCAGTTTTAGATATATTCTGTGGTGGCTCGCTTAATGAACAACATCTGTGCGCTACTGACCGTATGGAATAAGAAATTAAATCACAGGTACAGTTACTATTGGATGGTCGGACATTGCCACACCATCTGAAACGAATAAGATACGAACTCGCAGGCACAGCTTCGTTGTCGGCAGCTTGATTTACCTTGTTTTTATGACTGACTATATAACACAAGAGTAAATCCTCACAGACATGGTACAGAGGCTGCAAAAGTAAGTAGACCCTCTAATATTAACCACAATATATTTATTATTTCTTAAAAAAACATTACAGAGGAGCTTCATCAGATCAAAGTAAAGAAACTGGCAAATTCTAGTAAACTACAACAAACACTCACATAAATTAACACAAACCGTAGCACTAGCTACCCTCAATGCAGCTAAACGTGGCTAGATTGCTGAGTCGGTAATATTAATACAAATAAAGAAATACACACATCAAAAAAAGCTTTACATCATCTAGGTTTCGAGACTTCCGGAATCTGTACAGAAAACTGGAGTAGAGATCAACATAAATATCATTTCCACCATTTTTATTGCTCTTGAAAACCATACATTGCATGCTGTACCACCATACAGCGGGACCCTCAGAGGTGGTGGTCTAGATTGCTGTACACACTGGTACCTCTAATACCCAGTGCTACGTCCTCATTCATTGATTCATTCCTGTAATCACCGTGGCATACTATCCACAAGTTCATCAAGGGACTGTTGGTCCAGATTGTCCTACTCGTCAACGGCGATTCGGCGTAGATACCTCAGAGTGGTTGGTGGGTCATGTCGTCCATAAACAGCACTTTTCAGTATATCCTAGTCATGTTCGATAGTTTTTATGTTTAGAGAACATGCTGGCCACTCCAGTCGAGCGATGTCGTTATACTGAAGGAAATTGACGAGATGTGTACGATGGGGGCGCGAATTTTCGTCCATAAAACGAATGCCTCGCCAATATGCTGCTGATATGTTTGCGCTATCTTTCGGAGGATGGCATTCACGTATCGAACACCTGTTACGGCGCCTTCCATGACCACCAGCGGCGTACGTCGGCCCCACATAATGCCACCCCAAAACAGCAGGGAACCTCCACCTTGCTGCACTCGCTGGACAGTGTGTCTAAGGCGTTCATCCTGACCGGGTTGCCTCCAAACACGTCTCCGACGATTGTCTGGTTGAAGGCATCTTCCACACTCATAGGTGAAGAGAACGTGATGCCATTCCTGAGTGGTCCATTCGGCATTTTGTGGGCCCATCTGTGCCGCGCTGCATGGTGTCGTGGTTACAAAGATGGACCTCGCCATGGACGTCAGGAGTGAAGTTGTGCATCATGCAGCGTGTTGCGCACGGTTTGAGTCGTACCACGACGTCTTGGGTGTGCACGACAAGCATTATTCAACATGTTGGCGTTGCTGTCAGGGTTCCTCCGAGCCATATTCCGTAGGTAGCGGTCATCCACTGCAGTAATAGTCCTTGGGCGGCCTGAGTGATGAATGTCATCTACAGTTTCTGTCTCTCTGTATCTGCTCCATGTCCGAACAACATCGCTTTGGTTCACTCCGAGACATCTGGACAACTTCCCTTGTTTAGAGCCCTTCCTGGTAAAAAGTAACAATATGGTCGCGATCGAACTGCGGTACTGAGTGTCTTGGCATGGTTGAATTACAGACACAACGAGTCGTGTACCTGCTTCCAGGTTGAATGACTGGAACTGATCGGCTGTCGGACCTCTCCGTCTAATGAACGCTGCTCATGCATGGCTGTTTTCATCTTTGGGCGGTTCTAGTGACATCGATGAACAGTCAAACGGACGGTGTCTGTGATACAACATCCACAGTCAACCCGAACGTGACAAATGCTGAATATTGTGCTCAGCCTTGTCGCCACTGCGTTAAGTGGCTCGTCAGCCACTTTGCCACTAGATACATGCCAAGTCGTAACAAAAGAAAAACAGTAACACATTACCTTGGGTCGATGAGCAGAAAGCATACAGAGAGGCGCAACATGTACTTGTCAACATATGTTCAAAAAACTAATACTGCAGCCACTCCTTCTCTTTAATTGGCAAGAGGAGAGTTAGAGATGTAGCTCACCGATTTTGTTCAAGTTTGGCAACGACGTTGTATATTGAAAATAAAGAAATATGTTTCAGGTTTTTGCTATACTTCCTAGTTTAAAAAAAATCGTGGTGGAAGTTAATGACGAAAAATTGTATTTTAATTGGTATGCATCTAAAGAGGGTCTAAAAACAAATATGTTTGGAAGAAAATGTAATATAGAGTCCGAAGTTAAAAATGTTAGAGTTATTTACGTTTATGTGTTTTCACGCTGTAGCTTTGGTATCCATTATTCTACGCGTCTAGTAGAGCCAAGTCGGCGGCTGAGAGCTCGAGGCGGTCTGCTACCCAATTTAAAAATTGTTCAATCTATCTATATCCGAATCCCGCTCCAGCTACTGCCGGGTCTGGGTGCCGATGAGTCCTCTCCATATGGCTCGGTCCTCCCACCACTTTTCTTCCTCCACTTGCTGCCAGGTCACACCTCTCCTTTCTACAGATATTCTCACTCCCATTTTCCACCGTGTTCTTGGGAGCCCTCTAGGTCTTTTCCCATCCATCTTTAGTTCTTCCATAATTTTGGGGAGTCTCTGCCCATGCATCCTCTTAACATGCCCATACCATCTTAATCGCTTTCTTTCAATTTCTTCTCTCATACTTTCTTGTTTAAGGTCCTTTCTAATCTCTCCATTCCTTACTCTGTTCATTCTTGTTTTTCCCTTAACTGCTCTGAGAAATTTCATATCCCCTGCTTGCAGTCTGCTCCAGTCCCTTTCAGTCATTGTCCATGTTTCTCCACCATAGATGACAATAGGGATGTAATAATTCTTATACATAAGGAGTTTTGCTCTTTCTGAAACTTCATTATTCCAAATCAGGTGTATTATTGTTTGTTAGAAATTGCCTCCCTTCTGTAATCTCCTATTAATTTCGTTAGTTATTCTTCCATCCCTAGTTATTTCACTCACTAAATAAGTGAAACTTTCTACCTCATTGAGGGGCTCTCCAGTCAAGCTAATATTTCCGTTGATCCCTTTCTCTCTTCCAAATACCATTACTTCACTCTTATCTTTATTTATTTTTAATCCATACCTTTTCATTATTTCCTTCCACGCATCAAGCTGTAACTGTACATCTACATCTTTATCACCCCATATTACCATATCATCTGCAAAAATCATCTTTTTGTCTTTTTCTTTTACTATATCTTTAACTGCCCTATTCATTCCCTCCATCACAACATTAAAAAGTGCAGGAGATAGAATACCTCCTTGCTTAAGTCCTTGTCTTATTTCGAAGTGTTCAGAGTTCCCCAATGGTGTTCTAATTCTACAATTGTGTCCTCTGTGCATTGTCTTTATAACAGTAATGTATCCATCTTCTATATCTATCTTCTTCATTTCTTCACAGAGTCTTTCCCTGTCAACTGAGTCATATGCCTTTTCTATGTCAATAAAAACCATTACCACCCTTTTGTTATACTCCCAACTTTTTTCCATCAGTTGACGGATAGAAAATATCAGGTCGATCGTGCTTCTTCCTTTCCTAAACCCATGCTGTTCTTCACTCAGCTCCTTTTCGATCTTTTCATTTATTCGATTTAGTAAAATTCTTTCAAAAATCTTGGCTGTATGACTCATAAGGGTTATTCCTCTGTACTTTTTACAAAGTCTTTTATTGCCGTTCTTGAAGATGGGAACAATGTCTCCTGTTCTCCAGTCGTCAGGTATTGTACTATTTCTCCACACGCTTGATAGTACTCTATACAGCCACTGCATTCCCACTGGACCTGCTGCTCTTATCATGTCCATTGATACTTCATCAGGTCCTGGGGCTTTCCCCCCATTCATCTTCTTCACAGCTTTTTCCATTTCTTCCCGTATAATTTGTCCTAATTCTGCTTCCCAACTTCTCTCAATTTCTCCATTATTTGTTGTTTCCTCATGTACCTGCTCCTCAGCGTTTAACAACTTCTTAAAATGTTCTTTCAGGAGATTTTTTATATTCCCTGGATCTCCAATAATGATACCGTCCTCTGTTCAAATGTGTATGAAATCTTATGGACATAACTGCTAAGGTCATCTGTCCCTAAGCATACACACTACTTAACCTAAATTAGCCTAAGGACAAACACACACATCAATGCCCGAGGGAGGACTCGAATCTCCGCCGGGACCAGCCGCATAGACCATGACTGCAACGCATGAGACCGCTCGGCTAATCCCGCGCGGCTACCCAATTAAACTGTCGGTGTTGTTCATGAATTCAGCGAGTCCACATCGAGAGCTCTTTGGTGAGTGAATATAACTTGATAAAACTGTTTCTTACCATCGTCGACGTGTGTGTGTAAGTGAATGATCGAAATGATATTTCGCTAGCAGAATGTGAAGTTAAAATTTTTGAAGATGTTGAAGATATCGGTGGAAACATGAGCAAAGAAAGAAAACAAAAAGTCACTGATGCTGAAAAAGTTTCCAAGACAATAGCTTTACACTAGCAGCTATGAGCACATCGGTTTCTTGAAGACGTCATTGACATCCTAATTTGAATCTGAAAGTACTGCTGACTCAAATAACTACTTCAAGATAAACGGAAAGGACTATCAGTTGAATACTGTTGATAAATAAACGGTTGACTCGTTCATTCAAGCTAGAAAACGCGCAGAGCACGTGACAGGGACTCTTCAAGAATGGGCAACAGGTGGAAGTATGCGTTATAAGTTAGAGAAGAGGGATTTTCAGTTTACCGCATCGTCATGAAGGGGAAAGAGGTACAAGGCGAGAAACAGAATATGCCAATATCATGTCACCAAAACCGTTCCCAAGAAAGAAGTGACTTCGTCTGAAAAAGCCAAGCTCTTTCAACGGCGGATCAAAGACTTGACTGCAATTTATGACCGAGATTTTGTAGTAAACAGCGGCCAAGCAGGATGTGAATATCGTGTCAATGTAAATCGTACGTTGACACACCGAAGCGAGAAGAATATTTCTGTTTCCGGTGGTGGTGTGAGTACACTAATACCCCATCAATGCATATATAGAAAGCTGCTACCTAAAGTATTCTTGTTTTTTCAAGAACCCAATGGAACATTCGGAAGGCGGCTAATTCAAGAACTTGAAGGTCTTCAGAGAGGATTTGGAAACGTTTTCGCCACGTGGCCAAAATCCATGAAGTTGAACTCCCCGTTGTATCAGTCATTTTTGGATACCGTTGTGAAACCTTACGCGCATCAAAATAAATTATGTCTGATTCTCGATATTTTGGGTCGACCTACCGATATGGCGTGCTGCAATAAGACTTTCGTAGATAATGATGTTCAAACGACCTGCTCCGTGAATGTAATATCATCGAAATGTATCCCTCTTTGTCAAGCATGTGACGTTTAATTTCTCCAATAGGTAAAGAATTTCATCGCACGGCCTCAAAATTATGTGACTCACAGCAGACAAGAAAATTACAAGATAGGGAGGTTGCTATCAAAATTTTTGCATTGTCCATGACATGTTGTAATGGCCAGTCTTTCAAATTTTCGTTATTTATGTTAGGCGCCCATCCAAATTGATATCTGACAGACCTATAACTTGTCAATGTACCGAGATTACGCTGCTTTGTTGGGCATGGTGTAGGAGCTGTTTAAGTTTTGATATTTTGTATTGTATGTTTTAGACGAATAACTGCGAGAACTCTCACGAAAAGATGATCAATTAGGATTACGCAATAATATACATTAAGTGTACTTTTTAATTATGTTACACGATGAAAATAACTTTAAATACATTATATATTATCATGTGATTATTGATTCACCTCCATACATTTTTCTTAATAGAAAGTATCACGAATATTATCAGCTGCACCGATAGATCGAATAAAAAATCGCTGCTACGAAGTCTCGACACGAACCAACCATTTGGTGTCGACTTCTCGACCGACTATCTCGCTGCGTTAGACGCGTAGAACGACGGGTACCCAAGCAATAGTATGAAATAAGAAAAAAACGTTAATGAGGCTAACATTGTTAACTTTGGACTCCATACTACGTCTTTTAAAAATGTTTGTTTTCGGATGATCTATCAGTGGATTGCAATGCAAATAAGAGTTCTTGTTATCAACTTTACCTTTGATTTTTTCAAAAACTACAGTGTGTCTAGTAAAAACCCTGAGCCCATGTCTCTTTATTTTGATTATTAAATGCCATTTCAAAACTTGATCAAAATGATGACCTATATGTCTGTCCATCCCACAGTGAGTTGCTACAGAATTCTCAAACTACAGCTTGTCTGAGGCAAAAAACTTCCAACGGGCCTGTTCTGGCTCGGCACTGCCTGCGCAAAACAGCTCAACACCGACTAACCCATGTTAACAAGCACTGCGCTATACGGTAAGGCCAGTTACGAGTGCGCATATCTCGCAACAACAGGCTGAATGCGGCTGTACAACTGCTTCCATACAATTTATTATTTAGAACTGCCTTCCTTCCTTCCTTCAAATATAATGATCTCGCGTGACCTCTCCACACCCTATGCGTTGAATGGCGGAGACACTGCTTCCAAACAGCACCAGTACCAGGCGGATATCGAAATCGACCAGCAAGCGGTCAGATCATATACCTAGTAACTCTCCCTTAAACGATTTTGGGAATTACACAAAGGTTACATTTCAGTTTCCAAAAACGAAGCCAAAATCGAAAACTTCATACTCATGTTGTCAACAGTTCGAATAAATATCTGTAAAAATGATTGATGTGAAAGGAAATAGGAAATTACAATCTTATGAAAATTTAGATTATGGAAACAAAGAACGTTTAGTCACATTCAGTCGATGAGACATCGAATTTGCAAATATAATTATTGTTGAGATTTACTTAACAGTATTACGCTGGGATTACAGAACTCAAGGGATGGCGATAAGAATATCTACAGAAGTGGCAGTATCTCGTACAAAAGGTATAAAATGCCAGATCATCCCGGCACCGTCATTTGTATTCAGGTGATTCAGGTTTCAGACATGATTATGGCAGCATGACGGAAATTAACAGACCAACGCGGAATGGAGTTGGAGCTAGACGTATTGAACATTCCACGTCGGCAACCGTTAGTGAATTAAGTGTTCCGAGATCCAAAGCGGCAAAGGTGAGCCGAAAATACCAAAGTTTGGTCATTGTCTGTCACCACAGACAACGCAGTGGGCGACGGTCTTCACTTAAGGGCCGAGGGCAGTGGAGTTTGTATAGGGTTATCACTGCTAAAATGCAAGTAACACTGTATGAAATAACCGCAGAAACCAATGCAGGACGTGCGACGAACTTATCCGTTAGGACAATAGGGCGAAATTTGACCTTAATGGGCTACGGCAGCAGACAGCCGACCCGTGTGCCCTTTCGAAGAGCACGACGTCGCCTGGAGCACCTCTCTTGACTCTATCGGTTGGACTCTAGACTACTGGAAGTCGTGACGTGGCCGGATGAATCTCGACTTCAGTTGGTAAGAGCTGATGGTAGGGTTCGAGTGCGGCGTAGATCACACGAAGTCAGGGACGCAGGTTGTCAACAAGGAACTGTGCTAGCTGATGGCGGCTCCATAAGGGTGTGGGCTGCGTTTACATGGAATGGACTGACTCCTCTGGTCTAACTGACGCGGTTATTGACTATAAATATTTATTCTCGGTTACTTGTTCCCTATCAACCAAGGAATTTTTACACATGACAATGCACAATTTCACCAGGCCACAGTTTTTAGTGATTGGTTTGAAGAAGATTTTGGACAACACGAGCGAATCGTTAGGTCATCGACAGCGCTTGACATGAGTGGCGAGGAACATCTATGGGACATAATGGAGAGGTCGGTCGGCGCACAAATCCTACACCGGCCACACTTTCGCAATTTTGGACGGCTACAGAGGCAGAACGGGTCAGTATTTCTGGAAGGTATTCCCAGTGACTTGTTGAGTCCATGCCACGTCGAGTTGCTGCACTGTGCCGGGCAAAGGGTGGTCCGACACGAGATTAGGCGGTATCCCATGGCTTCTGTCACCTCAGAGTATATTGCAGAACGTGTTAGAACAAGCACTTACGAAGTGTAATAATAATATTTCATTTAAAGTTTCAAGAAAATAAAATACTTCAACAAAGATAAAAAGTCGGTCGTCAGCTGCACAAGAAAACCTTTGCTTGGTTTACCTTACCGGTTTCGACAGTTTAAACTGTCATAATCAGAAGAGAAATACATTCAATTTCATGGTAAGGAAACATCGATATAAGAACCTGGCAGTGGCGTCCTTTGCTACAGAGTCAATAAAACCGAGTGACATCTCTAGAGGTCTATAGTAGGTGCGACGAGTGGCAAAAAAAAGTAAAAAGGTCAAATTTCACACCATACATAGAGTGAGCGATAAAAGGCAGCCACCAAATTACACCTAAGAACAAAATCATAGATACAATTACGTGATTATTAATTTATTGTACGTCTTCAGGACTGAATAAAACTAGGCGGTGTTTTGTTCTACTGGTTTTTATTGAACTAGTTTTCGGCTTATTAGGCCTTCTTCAGATAACTAGTAATTATCTGAAGATGACCTATTAAAGCTAAAAATAGTTCAATCAAAATCAAAATGTTCAAATGTGTGTGAAATCTTATGGGACTTAACTGCTACGGTCATCAGTCCCTAAGCTTACACACTAATTAACCTAAATTATCCTAAGGACAAACACACACACCCATGCCCCAGGAAGGACTCGAACCTCCACCGGGACCATCCGCACAATAAAAATTAGTAGAACAAAAATTGCGCCTAAGTGTTATTCAACCCCCAATATGGAATTGTTCTATCAAGAAGCGAAGGAAGAATGCATAAATAAAATTTATTGTTCGTCTGGAGCTACATGTCCGCAGCCCTGCTACAAACTGAAATCCTCTTAACAGAGTGCGGCACTACTCTTTTAGAGAAGCCAAAACAAAAGAGTCTAGTCCATTTTATGAACGAGCTGTAAGATTTTACTTTGACCCTTTTAACTGTCTGTGACTGCCCTCGAACGAGACTTTATCTCGCTTTAATTTAAAAGGATCTTCTCTTGCCAGGCGCGGTTTTCAGATATAAATAACGTCCTGTTCGACTATTCGACACATCCCACTCTACGGTTCGAGGTCAGCTGCCCGTAGAACCAATTTCCTCTGTTTTCATTCTGAGCACAGTCGTACGGAACCCTGTAGTTGTCGCGTATGCGGTGGTAGTGGTGTCCGACCGGTCTGAAAAAATAAAAGGAAAAAAAAGGTACGACTGCGTCCTCTGTCTCTTTCAGAGTGTTTTATTCGAAATTAAAACGTATCGCCGGTCGCCGGAATACAGCGAGGCAAGTGAATCGGCAGCAAAAGCCGAGTCGGCGAGCGGTATCAGTGACAGCAGCGCGGCGCGCGGCATTATTCTGAAGCGCTCCGATACGACAGCGGCGTGGCTGCTCGCCGACTTTCCGTTTGATAGCGTGACAGGTGTCTCCAGGGCGCAATAGAGCGGCCGCAGACCGCCTCCCCGCTCCGGAGATAAGCTGCCAGCGGCACTGGGGCGGCGGGCGGCGCCGCGCCGGAGTCTGTTCCGCTCTGCGTCGAAAAAACTGAAACAGAGACGGCAAAGGCCCATTGTAACTAATGTACTACCAGGCAAAACAAACAGAAATCTGCGCAACGTTTCTCTAACTAACTGCAGGACGGCACTGCTCGCTTATTGACTTCGGACGAGGGAAGTACTGGGCGAATGGGGACTGAACAACATTCGTTACAAGAACGGTGCTAAATCCCATTTATTTCAAAACATGCATTCACTTACAGCAGACACAAACATAAGATTCAAGATAATAAGTTCCGTATGGTGTTACTGGCAGAGAGCGAAAGAACTGTGACTGGAATACCGAAATAATTAAATAAGACACCTGAGAAATTCGGAATGAGAATAAGAGAAAGACAAAATGTACAGTGATAAGTGCAAGAAAAGTAAGAACAACTCGAAACTTAGGACAGGAGGATATTAAAAAAGGTAGTGCTTTCAAATATCTGGGAAGCATTATTAAGGACTGTGGTGTGCGTACTGTAAGACCTTCGGTACACACACCATCCGATTATCTGACTTGCCGCTCTAACGAAGTAGGCGAGTGTCAGCAATATGTCTCGTGGTCTTATCGTGGCTTGTTTATCTTCTGCCGTTAGGTCAGACGATAGAAATGCCACCTGCACGCTGAGAGTAGTAGATTGACGGTGATCAACTTTAAACAGAACTTGATTAATTTTCACACACATTTATTAAAATAATAAAAATCATAGATATTACGTAACTTGATTCTGGATGCTGTTTACAATTGACAATCTGAAGTTCCTTTGGTCTTGGTACGTTAATCTTATTCTCACATATCTCTGATACTTGACAAAGTGTCTATACATTTATCTTCATGGCTATGTACAGAATATGATAATCTTATTAGGCACAGACTGAAACTTGACTATAGAGAGGTACAGACTAATGCAGTCAAATGCAGACTGGTACAGACAAATGCAGACTGACTAATCGGAGGTCTGTACACTCGTCATAATACCTCGCGCGTTCAGGTATCACTGCGCCAGTGTGATCCGCGAGGAGAAAAGGTTCTACGTTAGCAGCAATCTCATTGGCTGCGTTACATATTAATACGCGGATCGGCTGAAGCAGAATTTGGTCCGTCTTTATGGCAGCGCCATCTCGTAGAGCAGAGACGGACGAGCGCTGCGCCTGCGCTGTTGTACTTAGCGGGGCGCGCTCTAGTGGGAAAGTTGTGTACGCGCTGACTACGCGGAACTATGTACACAACAAGCACGCCATCAGATGTATTAAGGAGGTGAAAACACCTATAGGGTTTGCGAAGGAGGCATTTAATAAATGAGGAGGATTCTATGTGGGCGCATGGACAGAGACCCGAGGAAGACACTGGAGCAGCTGAGACATGGACACTGAGGATAGAGGAAGGAGGAAGGATAGAAGCATTAGAGACGTGAATCTGAAGCAGGATGGAAGGGATAAAATGGGTAGACAAAGTGAGAAATGGAGAGGTGTTGAGAGAAATGGAGGAGAGAGAGAAATTTTAAGTGTAATCAGGTAGGCGAAACAATCGGCTTGCACATTGGATGAAAAGACATTGGTTACTGATTGATGCTACGGAAGAAACGGTGAATGAAAGCAGATGAGGACGCAATAGACAAATGGTGGAGGATAATAAAATGATAGCAAAGAATTACGAGAAAACGAAGAAGACAGCAAATCGCAGCATTGCATAGGGCAGAACATTGAGAATGATAATTAGGAGCAAACTTCAATAACTCGTCTGCTTAAGACACAAAAAGCTTATAGGAACGGCCAGTTAAATTAACTAAATCTCAAGAGCAGCAAAGGCAGACTAACAATCAGTTAATCTCGTATAGACGCACAACAGATTAAATAAGAATTGGTAATACTCGTAAATACTTCAGAGAAAGGCATGAAATTTCAAAACAAGTAAATATTATAAAATGCGAAATTAAATTCCCTCAGAAACTCTGTAGATGGACAAGTCTAAATAACGTAGGCTCTGAAGTCGCGGTGAATCGGGATGCTCATAAGAGCCCATCTGGGCAACACAGATTAGCTTCCTCTAAAACACATTAAATAAATTTGAGAAACAAGAGGAAAAATACAGGCGCCGTGACTCAACAGCGATATTCCATTCGAGTGCGCTGCAGGTTAAATCATGACATCTATCTCTCTCAGTGATAGAGGTGTGGCTATTAAATAAGTCACAAAAAGAGCGCTTACATTACGTGAGGCAAGCAATGGCTATTGGCAACTACTCAGTAAACACCGCCACAGCGAACAGACATAAGCAAACAGCGAAAGCCAAAAACTAGGCACAAGGCCGTCAATGACACACATACAAATTATAAACCACCAGTTACGTTAATAAATACATACATCAAGATGAAGGAATTGTAAGTAAGCTGTTTAGGTTTTCTTATTGGTATCGCCACGTAGCGCTCTGTATGAAAATCACTGGCTGTGCTGTGTGCAGTCTGTGGCTAGTTTGCATTGTTGTCTGCCACTGTAGTGTTGGGCAGCTGATGTTAACAGCGCGTAGCGTTGCGCAGTTGGAGGAGAGCCGCCAGCAGTGGTGGATGTGGGGAGAGAGACGGCGGAATTTTGAGAGCAGATGATCTGGACGTGTGTCTATCAGAAACAGTACATTTGTAAGAATGGATGTCATGAACTGCTATATATACTCGTATATTATGACTTTTGAACACTATTAAGGTAAATACATTGTTTGTTCTCTATCAAAATCTTTCATTTGCTAACTATGCCTATCAGTAGTTAGTGCCTTCAGTAGTTTGAATCTTTTATTTAGCTGGCAGTAGTGGCGCTCGCTGTATTGCAGTAGTTCGAGTAACGAAGATTTATGTGAGGTAAGTGATTTGTGAATCGTATAGATTAATTTAGTCAAGGTCATTCTCTTGTAGCGATTATTGAAAGTCAGATTGCGCTGCGCTAAAAATTTTGGGTGTCAGTTAAAGCACAGTCATGTAAAATTTTTCTAAGGGGACGTTTCAAATGTCGACCCTTAGCCGAGGATATTTCACTGGAATCTTCTGATTTTTTCTTGTAGTTTGTGTAATTAGTGTAGCTTTTGTTTATTGCTAGCGCGTAATTGTAGAGAGAATCTCCTTAGTAGTTGCAGTCTTTCATTGTTGTACAGTAAAACAGTTGTGGCATGCATGTATATTTGCACCAAGGATTTCGCAGCTGCGCTTGCAATTAACTAGATATTATTTTCAGTGCTATGTTTATGTGTTCTCTTATCTTTGCTCTTAAAATTGTGCTTCTCTGTGTTATCGTGTGAAATATTGTGACAATAATGGCGTGTGAAAAACGTAACACTAGACTCCAAAGTAAACTGAGAAATAATAGTGACGACGAGCGTAGCTTATCAGCACCACTGGGTGTGTAATGAATTAACAGACATTCAAAGTCGTAATTTGATAATAGTGCATAGGGAAATGGAGTGGGCGTTAAATAATGGAGTAGACAGTGAAACAGGTAGTGAACAGGGAAGCATTATCGATCGATCGGTCGGCAACAGCTCGCCTCAGATATCCGAAATGACCGAACCAAATATTGCAAATACTGTAGACTCAGGTTTTGGGTCCTCACCGTTTTCTCAAATGAGTCAAGACACATTTTCTGCTTGTCAAAATGTGAATGTTGCCGGTGAAAATGCACTGAAAAAAAACATAGAGAAACAGATTCCAGACACTAATACATTATTATTGCAATTAATGCAACAAACGGAACAAAATCAGAGACAAACACAGCAAAAGTTTCAAAAGTTAGACACAATGGAACAAAATCAGAGACAAACACAGCAAAAGCTTCAAAAGTTAGACTCAACGGAACAAAATCTTCGGAAGTTAGACACCACGCTTGAACAAACACGTGAAGATTTAACTACTGAGTTACATAACGTTGAATCTAAATGTCAAAAAGTCTGTAATGACGTAAAAACACAAATTTGTGAGCACTTTCAACCAATTTTTTCGCGGTATGAAAATGCATTACATAATCACGAAGCAGCCATAAAAGAACTGCAAACTATTGTTCATGAAAATCATGAGACCTTGCAAGCTAAAATTGACTCAGTTGCATCTACAGATTCGGTTATGCATTTTGCAAAACTCAGGAAAACTTAAAGGACACAGTAGATACTCTGAAAATTGGTTCAGAAAGACACATGGAGGAAATTAGATCATTATCTGAGAAAGCAGTTGAACTTTCGGATCACCTAAATAATTTATCTACAAAGGTAGACGATAATCTAAATGCCATAAAACCGGTAGTCTTTAATGACACAGAAGAGTGCGAACAAATTAGGAAATTCAAACAAAATCAGAATCAAATTAATACGCAACACCAAAGAGAAATCTGGGAAGTACCAGATCAGCTGACACAGGTAATACAAGAATTACGTATTTCATAGAGCACTCTTGCTCCAATACGGGAAGGGGGACATAGAAATACGGAACAGCCACAAAATAATAACACGGGGTACTTCGGAAATTATGACAGAAATTGGCAAGTTACACCGAATTTTGAGATGGAACCGCGGAAACAAAGTAACAATGACCGATATGCGACTCGCCGACATGATGATTTTGACTATAAGCTGTTTACTACCACATGTAAATTCAAAACATTTAAGAATTCCGGCACCAACATTCATCCACAAGCATGGCTTTATCAGTTCTATCATTGTTTTCCACCCAACTGGTCATTAGCGCACAGATTAGAATTTTATATGTGGCTATTTAGAGAATGAACCAGCTGTAAGAATGCGATCGGTCATTCACGATTGCCACAGTGAAGGAGAATTTTATCGTGCCTTCCTCTCAGCATATTGGTTTCAAGCTACACAAGACCAAGTAAAACATAGCATCATAATGATGAAACATTTCGAACAATCTGAATTATCCAGTCTTATGAAATATTTTGAAGACATGTTGCACAAGAATCAGTACCTGTCAGACGCATACAGCCCCACAGAACTCATCCGCATTGTCTTAATCAAATTACCTGAACATTTATGACATATTGTTTTGGCAGGACGTTGCAAAGACGACATTGAAGCTTTTCAGGGACTCTTACAAGAATTAGAAATTGACACTGACAATCACGGAACGCGAAAACAGGAACACAACAATTACAGGTCACATCTCTCGCAATTCCACCATGAAAGAAATGATAACTGGACACGAGAAGGCTATTCTTACAACGTAAATCGTGACCAAAACAGACACCACCCATATGACAACCTTTGGCAGAGTAGTAATAATTACAGAGAAAGATCACATTTCCGTAGTAATGAATGTAACAGAGACAACCATAGAAACAGACAATATGGCAACCAGAACTATCATAATTACGGGAGACAGAATAACTTCAGACGTGACGGTCCACCATGCAGTGTTAATTCAGGGAGGAATTCTCCATCACTTAACCGACAAGAAAAAAATTACAGAAATTACCGACATGACGACAGGCAATATAATTGTAACGACAGACCTGAATTTCATCAGAGCTGGCGGGATTCAAACAAGGCAGGGCCCTCTTGACAAGGTTAATTTGTAGAAGTTACACCTCCAAATCCCAATAACGACGCACGCCAACAAAGAGGCAGACAATGACTTGCACCGCAGGCAGCCACGTGCGCCGGCTCGCTCAGAGAAAAATAACATAGATGCTAAACTTGAGAAAAATTTTAGCATTCCTTACCGACATATACAATATGGTAATTGCTTTGAAGTTGAAAGTCTGTGCATTAGAAAGGGTAAATGACTGCACCACATTTCACATGTAAAACCTTTTATTGAAAGCTAATCTGCTTTTTAACTTAGTCTTTGCCATAAAAGTTTTCACTTCACGCTACTAGTACAATTTGGCACCCTGAGAAACTGTTAACATGCAAAAATGTTTTGAAGTTAACTATCCAGTCTAGAACCTAGGGAACTATTTAGACAGTATTTACGAGTGCATTGTTATAGTGACCAGATGACACAGTGTTATTGTGTGTGTACATTCTTGCTTGTTAGTTGCACGATTACGTAATGACAATAAGGCTCACATACTTAGAACATATACCGGTACTGCTAATGAGATTTTAATGCAACATTTTGGTTTACATGAAAATACATTATGGATTTAAAGTACTTTCTGAGAGATACCAGATGACACAGTGGTTAGTTTATTTGACAGCTACACGATTATATCACAATGCTACTAATGAGTGACACAATTTATATTATTGCTTTTGCACTGTATATGTTTTATATCTGCACAGTTTTTCTGTATTATTCTGGAAAGTAAAACATGTTTTAGTAGTAACTTTTGTGGTATAGCTATAATGAGACAGTCTTTTCCGAAGCACAACAATACGTTGCATTATAGACTTTCTTGATCATGGTAAGGTACGTAATAACTACGATATCTATAAGCAAAGCATTTCACTTTTATTTTTGATGAGGTGAGTACAGTGACTTCAGCAGAACTTTGCTTACAAAGAACGATAACTACGACACTTCCACAGAATTATCTTACAGCAAGAGGCACATTTAGCGCTACAGGACACGCATTTTTATACTTAAACCGTTTATTTTTAAAGATTTTTGAATTACAAAGAAAGTTTTCCGTGATACATTTCATTCCATTGCTGCAAATTGTAACACCAGTGGGTATAATTACATTAATCCTCAGGGGGGTACATGCCTACTTTGTGTACCATGTGTTTGGCAAGCACAAGGAGCCGCAGCTAATATGGTATTTGCTTATACAACCTCACAGATCGGTACGATATTCCTCTAACACACAAATTACACAGCTATCTGATCATTTAACTGAGAGAAAGAAACATTTTTTTTTTACTACGTCGGTGACACATGTTTACGCAATTACACAGTCGGATAACTTCATACTTATGAAATGGTATTTCGTCTGCACTTTGTGAACTGTTCATATTTTTTCGGAACCATTGTGATACTATGAGAGCTTTGAATGATGTATTTGGTATGGGATCATGATTTTTAAAGTATGTTTGAGGTAGATGACACTATTGAAATGAACAGAGAATTTTGTTTAGGTTTTGAAATTATTGCAGAAAGCTACGACGTTTTTGAGATTTGGCTGAGTTTTTATGATGTTATTATTATGATGACAAAGTGTATTGTGCTGTTGAGGTATGTTTATGATCAATAAGCTGATGCTATATGAGGAATTTGATTATGCTACATATTTATTGTGATGAAGTATTGAAGAAGTGGTCGACGAATATGTATATGTGTAATAAGATAAGGAATAATGAGTAATGTTTAGGGACACTGACTTGTGAAAATGGATGTTGGAAACCAAGAATCGTACTTTAAGAGTTATGAAATGTGTGTAAATGCGTGAATGTACCAGAATGCCGGCGAAAATTTTTTTCGACACTGTTATATTTATAGGATTTTGTTTCTACACATTTGTAACACAAATTCTCGACCTGTGAAATTTTTATATGAGACTGTCACTGCAGCGGAAAATGCTGTCGCAAATATTTCGGTAAGAAAGGTGAGTGACCGTGACGTACTGCGTTGTGAGCGGCCTGGTGTACCAGCCACCTTGAGAAAAAGCAATTAGGTGGAGAAGAAAGAGGCCATTAACCTCGCTATTGACATTCCTTTGTAGAAAGCATCGCAAATATGACACGCTATTACTTGGAAACATATGATTATAGTGTGGAGCACGTACTTTGTGCAACTTACTGAAATGCTTATGAATTGATTGAAATATTCTTACATCTGCCCACCTGATTATGACAAGTGTCTTTCTACGAGGATTAAGAGAATTTCTACTAACTTATGAAATGCCACATGACTATTGAATGATATTTTTATGCTTTGTACAGAGTTGCTTATTTCACTTGATATCTGTTTTCCAGCTGTGTTGCAGCATTGGTTTTATAAGATAAAATTAAATGCATTTGCTAATGTGAACAGATCTATTAAATAATAATTTTATGATCCACATTCTTCGAAAAAGGAGCACTTGGAAAGGAAAGAACAATAAGGAGGGACTAATAACAGTAACTGCATACATAATTTTCTTTTCAAGTACTTGGTAATTTTTTGTAGAATAAGTTTTTGTGGTGCACCACTTTAATTACATAGACATTAAGATGTGAATAGACATTTCCCTTATCTGCATTGTAGTCTTTAGTGTACTATTTTTTCTGCTTGAGCTGTGTCATATTTAGGTGTAAGTTATTGCATTTGCTGCTGCTGCTGCTTGCCAGGCATAGTGCCACTAAATTTCACTTTGTATTACTCTGTTAAGCCAGTTTTACTACTGATTTATTTTTATTGTTGCTGTACATTGGCTCATATTCGTTGTAATGTTGCATTTACTTTGCTAATTTCTATAATGCTGTTTGCTTTGCCAATTTGCATTTTCTGTCGTTGCTGTTTGTGTTAATTGGTTTGTGCTGCTGCATTGCCTCGTCCCTTAGTATATATATCTGAGCTCAGTAGATTTAAGTTAGCTTAATATGGGGTAGACTATATAAGAAACTAACTATGAGAATAGGGAAAGAATGCATTGAAAAGTTATATGAAAAAGATTTGGGCCAAAATGAATATTGTACACTGACAAATAATTATTTTGAAAGAAATATGAATAGAATAAAGAAAGCAGGTATAGATAGGACCTTTTGGGAATAATGATGAACGAAGGGAGATCTCCAAGAAGTAAAGTTTTGTTTGCAAAATACTGCACTAAAACAAACCCTGTCCTTTTGTTTAGTATAATTCCGCTATGTGTCTGGGTACCTTGTGTATTTATGTTCATCCTGTCTTTATATGTTTATGTAATAAGACTTATGTTGTAGAATTTTTCTAATACTCAGCTACATTAAATGTGATGAGGAATACTGTTATCCTCAGATATAATTTGCATTAATAATATGTTATTTACTTTGTAAAAATGTTTAGACATGATTAATTCTGTTCTGTTTCAATTCTCATGAGTGAAATTAATGTTTCGAAAACTATTCTCATTATTTTATGTATTTACTTATGTCATAATTCCTATAACACTGATGTATATGTCTATTTCTATTCTTTTGTAAAGCCTGTATTACTACAAATGTTATCTGTATTATTATGTTTTAATGATGTTTTCTGTACATTTGTTATTGTATTCTTATGTTATAAAATTGTAATTGACACCAGTTCATCAAATTAAGTAACTTGTAAGTTACATTTCACTGCACACATTTCTGTTGGTCATAGTATATGGACAATATGTGAGAAGTAGGGACTGGTAGTGTTTGCACGTGTGTTAATAATATAGCAAGGGACTGGTTAACAGCATTGCTGGTTCTAAGGACATTTCAAGTGGTGGTTCATAGACTTGCTATATTGTCCAAAAGACTCTTCAATCGTGAATGTGCACCTGCACAGTCGCAACAGATGGCTGCTGGCCATCTCTATGAGGACTACAGTGGGTCTGCATCTTTGATGGCCTACCAATACCATTATTTCTACAAAGACTATAGTGTGTCTGCATCTTTGATGGCCCACCAATACCATTATTTCTACAAGGACTGCAGTGGGTCTGCACCTCTGGTGGCCCACCAATACCATAATCTCTACCAGGACTACAGTGGGTCTGCTCTGTGATGACCTAGTTAAGAATATTCTTCAAAACTTCGACTGACTCCGCTGTGGGTTTGCTCTGTTGAAGCCCATTACCTGTCTGCATGTCAAGAGTCAGCAGTGTTGGAAGGACAACACTACTTCTTCAAGACTGCATGGAAATCCACTACTTCCATGTGCATTTTCTTTTACTGCTTAGGCTTTGAGAAAAACACTGCAATTTTAGTGTGATGAACGATGAGGCCTGTCTTAATGGACTGTAAGAAAATTTTAGCTTTTGACCAACATTGTATCAATAAATGTGTGCATTTTATTTCTTTGTTATTGTAACTGTGTAAAAATTTTAACAAATATGTATTGGCCAGTGCCCAAAACAATTTGTAAATTTTTTTGTGGGGAGCATGGGGGATATGTAAGTAGGCTGTTTAGGTTTTCTTATTGGTATCGCCACTTAGCGCTCTGTATGAAAATCACTGGCGGTGCTGTGTGCAGTCTATGGCTAGTTTGCATTGTTGTCTGCCATTGTAGTGTTGGGCAACTGGATGTTAACAGCGCATAGCGTTGCGCAGTTGGAGGTGAGCCGCCAGCAATGGTGGATATGGGGAGAGAGACGGCGGAATTTTGAGAGCAGATGATCTGGACGTGTGTCTATCAGAAACAGCACATTTGTAAGTATGGATGGCATGAACTGCTACATGTATTATGACTTTTGAACACTATTAAGGTAAATACATTGTTTGTTCTCTATCAAAACCTTTCATTTGGTAACTATGCCCATAAGTAGTTAGTGCCTTCAGTAGTTTGAATCTTTTATTTAGCTGGCAGTAGTGGCGCTCGCTGTATTGCAGTAGTTCGAGTAACGAAGATTTTTGTGAGGTAAGTCATTTGTGAAACGTATAGGTTAATTTAGTCAGGGCCATTCTCTTGTAGCGATTATTGAAAGTTAGACTGCGTTGCGCTAATAAATATTGTGTGTCAGTTAAAGCACAGTCATGTATAATTTTACTAAGGGGAAGTTTCAGAATTCGATAAAGTAAACAAATTAAGAGGAACTTCCTCATAGGAGATGGAACCTAGCCAAAAGCGGACTTTGGGTTACAGTTGCACTAGCGATAATTAGGTGCCAGATGGTTCGCTCGGCAGCTAACAGCTACTGGTAATTACACGGCAAACTCTTCCAGTGCTGGCGGTCACAAGCATATAGCGACACCAATAGGCTAGACGCAGTGGCTGTCACAACACTTATTAAATTTATAAAGCACCAATGTATTAATAAGTACATATATCAAGGTGAAGGAATTAAAAAAACAACAATAAACACATCAAAAGGATTTTCCTCATGAGAGACCGAGCTTATCCAAAACGAGACGATAGGTCACCGTCCCAATAACCGAGTGAGGAAGGGCGTTGGTTAGCCCACTGGACTCGAGCTGGGGAAGACGACAGTTCAACCCCACGTCCGGCCATCCTGATTTAGATTTTCCACGATTTCCGTAAATCGCTTAAAGCAAATTCCTGGTTGGTTCCTTTGAAAAGGATGAGGCCGATACCCATCCGCATCCTTGGTTAATCTGAGTTTGTGGTTCGTCTCTAATGACCTCGCCGTCTGCGGGACGTTAAATACTAATCTCCTTTTTGCAACAGTCACAAAAGCGACAATTTGGTGCCGGAAAAGGTCCGCTAACAAATGCGAAAGCGAGCAAGCACGTTCTAGGCAAACATATAGCCGGGAGCAAACAGGCGGAATTTAACGACATGCAAAGAGCGCTGGGAAAACACATTAAAAATCTTTCTCACGCGGTATCTTGAATAGAGACTTTTCAGGGGACTGCTTCCAACCCCAAAACATCAAGTGCTGCAGCCACTGGCACTGGAGACCCACTGCAGATTGCACCCCTCAGTCCACAACGGTCTGCCTGTTGCGAAAGGTCGTCTTCCGGCTCCACCTGGTCGCGCCGAAGTCATCCTTTAACTCTCTTTCTTCCCTATTTCATCAAAATAATGCCCCGCGTGCCTGACGGACCAGCAAAGATTGGCCAACACGACCATGCGCCACAGATTCAGCCACAGGACACACCCAACCCCTTGCTTTCTGCTACCGCTCCTCTCCTTGCCTGTTCGACCTCTAGAGAGCCAGAGCTCGGGAGAGCCTCAATCCGGCTTCACAAACGCAACAAAAGTGTCGCTACAGTTATTGCCATACTACAATTGCAATGCCGTTGCATGTGTGACCTCCCAGATTTTAGGGGCGCTACTTAAAGGGCGCAAGTTTTGCCACGTCATGAAAATTCAACATAGTTGTACCTTGTTGCGGCACTTTCCATCCACCAGTGTTCCTCGGTGGCAGTATTTCGAAACACGAGCATTCTGACGCATGTATAATGGAGTAGCTGCTCCTGTACTACGTTAGATTTCAGAGTACATTCATCTTATAATAAAAAAAAAACAAAAAGGAAAAAGGTGAAAAGTTTGGTCGGTAGGTACGCTTTCGCAGCTCCTGGATGTACAAGAACGGCGACCTACGTTTGATTTTCTGCAGCTGTGTGTGAGTGTGTGTGTGTGTGTGTGTGTGTGTGTGTGTGTGTGCGTGGGTGTGGGTGTTGTGTGCAAACCAATATCGTAGCCCACATCCTTAAAATGGGCACATCCTTAAAAGGGTTTTAGGCGAATAAATAAAAAAAATAAATATATGTATCAATAAAAGTTAGTCGTATAATCTTCGTGATTTGTGAGACCAACCATTTTATAAGCTACGGATTGTGTGCAGAAAATAGCTCCCGAGTGTCATGTAGCAGCTGTTAAACTGGAAATTCGATATTTTCGAAATGCCTATATCAACGAATACAATATGGTTCTAAAGTCTTGAAAGAGTGACGTGATGTGATATTTACATGCAAGCTGTTGGTCAGTTCACCATTGCTGACAGCATTTTCGACACTGTAAGTTATTTCTTTTATAAATGCCTTTGTGGCCCTGATTTATCCCTTTGCGAAATCTATTTTTGGTTCCAGCATTTGGGCTTCGTTTTTGTTGTGTTGGCTGAAGAGCCAACACCGTTTTACGAGGGGAGGGCGAAATACACGCGTTTTAGCTCACGCAGGCTAGCGTGAGGAGGGAATAACTATACTGACGTGAGGTCTGGAACATGACAAGGAATTAGAATTCAGAAAGCGGACGTAATTAGTTTGATACTTAACTTTAATCCATTAATGATGAACGTCGCTCTTGATGGTCCATGAGTCACAATATTATCTGTTCAGAAGACGTAGTAACTGAATATGGTGCATTGCTAGGTCGTAGCAAATGACGTAGCTGAAGGTTATGCTAATCTGTCGTCTCTGCAAATGAGAGCGTATGTACACAGTCAACCATCGCTAGCAAATTCGGCTGTACAACTGGGGCAAGTGCTAGGGAGTCTCTCTAAACTAGACCTGCCGTGTAGCCGCGATCGGTCTGCAATCACTGACAGTGGTGACACGCAAGTCCGACGTATACTAACGGACCGCGGCCGATTTAAAGGCTACCAGCTAGCAAGTGTGGTGTCTGGCGGTGAGACCACAGTTTTACTTGTATTTAACTCTTTCCACAGCCCTAATGCCACAACCTACACTATAACATTCATATCCACTCATATGGTTTCAATTGACGCCATACTGAAGGCTGTGCATCTACGAAGAATTTGTGTCGTCCTGTGTGATGGGTACTTCGCGATTCCATTTCAGGAACCCACAAGATGTGGTGCCACATTAGTTGCATTTATGAACCAAACCTTAGTTCACCATGCTTGCACGCCCTCTGGTCAAGATAGGCGTATGCCCATTCGCAAACCGGGCTCGACCTATCGACTCGCGACGAGGCTCACCTATAACTGTTAGCGACTGTTCCGAAGAGCCCGGAACCTGGAACTTTTGCACGATACGCAACTAAACTACAAAAATGGTTGGTTTTAAATATTTCGCTTGGTTATTAACCGAAATCAAAACTTTAAAGTGCTGTAGTAATCTGGTCATTAAGAAGCAGTAGGTTATGTTACAAACTTAACACAATATACTTAGGAACTGTGTACTTTTGTCTCGATGGAGCGTAATTGAGGGCATGCAAAGACCTGAACTTTTGGGAACGAGAGCACGTCGCGACTTCCAGCTAACGTTACAGATAATTTCAAAACTTTATGGAATTTTTTTCGCTTGGACACCCCACAAAATGACGGAAGGAAAAAGAGTTTATCACTTACTATATTGTCCGCCCCAGTAGCTGAGTGGTCAGCGTGACGGATTGCCGTCCTCCGGGCCCGGGTTCGATTCCCGGCTGGGTCGGCGATTTTCTCCGCTCAGGGACTGGGTGTTGTGTTGTGTTCATCATCATTTCATCCCCATCCGGCGTGCAGGTCGCCCAATGTGGCGCCGACTGTAATAAGACCTGCGCCAAGGCGGCCGGACCTGCCCCGCGAGGGGCCTCCCGGCCAATGACGCCAAACGCTCATTTCCATTTCCACTTACTATATTTTCGTTGTTCAGGCATTAGAACTTCAGCATCAAACGTGACGTTTTAGTTTATTAGTTCTTTACTAAAGACTCTGTTCGCAGCACAGTTTGCAGAAAGTGTCCACATATACCACGGAATATACGTGGAAATTTATATCATTGTACCCAAAAAAGGTCAGGAGAAACAACGTCATGGACCTTTAGATGGTTGAAATACTAGCTTTTTCTTAAAATAGCGTTCCGTGAAAGCTCAGCAACAGGCAAATCGTTTTTTGTTGTTTGTTAAGTACGAACACTATTGGAAACAAATTTTGCAGACAAGTTCACACGATGCTGAATGTACCTGCTAAACAACGAGATGTGTGAAAAATTTGCTTTCCTTGAAATCGGAGCGCAAATTATGGAGACCACATTCATCCATAATAAGAGCGCTTCGAGACTTGCAACAACTTTTAAACATAATTTCAAACTTTTTCAAAGCATTTTTTCAAAAATCAGGCGTATGCTGACTTCTAACCACAGCAATACAGAGTTTACAGTGACAATATAATTTAACGCAGTGAGACCGGTTTTCGGTGCACTTTGTTCACAGTTGCGTGAGAGTTCGAAACCGCCTGAGAAAGAAAGTTTCGGTCGAGCAGAATGCCACGTTGTAGCCCTATCCTCGCCTCGTCATCGGAGACGATTCGATGGCTCCTTAAACCATCTTTAAGTAGACCAAATAAACGGAAAACCGACGGGACGAGATCAGAGCTGAAAGCAGCACGCTCCAACAACTCAAAATGTCTCGCCAGAAGATTTTGTAATGGACCTTGTTGCTTGTTTCGAATCACTAGCTTCTATCTGTCGCACAGTTCACCTCTAAAACGAGAGCTTCTTAGAGCTGACACATTTTCAAGATAAAGTTACCCAGCTAGAATTCTTGCTTCCCGGAAATCTCCAAGCATCATCTTTCCTACAGATGTTTGACTTCCTATTTGGTAAAGTTATTTGATATCCATCTCCAAGCTCTGGCGATTCTAAAACGGTCTGGAACATGTGTTGCTCTTCGCCTTCTCAGGTTTATTCGAATTCAATGATAGCAGATATCCCCTGACTAAAGAATGTTAGGCATAATTACTCAAGAGGAGCTTTAAATCGAAATCTTCCAACGGCTGATGATAAGTGATAAAAATGAGCGACATACATGGAAACATCATACCAAAGTAAAAACTGTGTGTGAGACTGGTACTCAAAACTTTTTCCTTTACTTTCCGAAGGCAAGTTCACCATAAAAGGCAAAGGTGCCACGTTCGAGTCTGAATGCGGCACATAGTTTTAATCTGTCAGGAAATTTCATATAAGCGCACACTCCACTACAGAGAGAAAAATTCACTATTGATACGACCCCTACGCAGTGGCTAAGCCCTGTCTCTGCCGTTTCCTTCTTCCCACTTTCCCAAGTTTAAGAGTAGAACTTCTGGAAGGCAGCAGATGAGGTACTTACGGAAGTTAACTTCGTAGAGCACCGGTCCAAGAGAGACGAAGGTCTGAGGTTCATGTCCGGTGTCCGGGTCTGTGGTACAGGTTTAATCACTTAGGAAGTTTCAAACCAGCCCACAATCCGCTGCAGAATGAAAATTCATTAAGTAAACTTCTTGCAGTTCTTGAATTATATGGTTGAAGATATCCTTTACAAAATCAGCGCGATTATCAGTATCCGTAAACAACGCGTAATTACTGGAGAGAAATCTGAAACTGAAGCCTTCAGAAACATTATGTCAACGGGTAAAAGTCATTGGTATGAAAAAAAAAGAGTTTCAATTTTACTATGTAGCCAAATTTTTATGTTACATCAGAAACCAAATTTTAACGTGACAATGTTTTGAAAAGAGAACAAAAGAGTTTTTCGTCTTATTCAGTCGGTTATCATTCTATCAAGTGGCTACTTGCAATGGACCTATGAATTCTAACAAGGGGAGTCCAAGTTGTTGTGATCACGGATTTATTGAAGCTTTGTACGCCTTTAGTAGTCTATTAAAACAACAAGTTGTACGAATCTATTTTGTATGTCATGTATCTGTGTAAAGGTACAGCAACAATAATTCATTATGGTCGTGTAATTATCATTCACATCTAGAAACAAAATATGTCGTGGGCGAGGGTATCTCTTACTTTTTATATATTTTTATCATCAGTGGTATAATTATTTAACTTATGTGACGGAGGTACTACAATGAAAAAAACACATATATTTTCATGAAATATTTGCATGAACTTTCATATCTCCATATATGATTGTCAAATAACACCCTGCAACGTGTGATGTCGGGAGCACACCAGACAAGAAATTCTACATTACTCTTTTGGTCTGTCAAACTGTGACGCACTGTATTACTGCTCGTGAATAACGTCGTTATTTAGCGAAGTTTTACTTGAGCTCTGTAAGTGTGCCCCTCGTCCTTGAAAATTCAATTACAAGTAGTACGTAGTCGGATAACATAAGAAAATTACTACAACTTCATGAAAATGCATGTGCGGTTTTTTCATTATATTACCTCTGAAATGTCACTTTTTTTTGTCGTCAGTCTACTGACTGGTTTGATGCGGCTCGCCACGAATTCCTTTCCTGTGCTAACCTCTTCATCTCAGAGTAGCACTTGCAACCTACGTCGTCAATTATTTGCTTGACGTAGCCCAATCTCTGTCTTCCTCTACAGTTTTTGCCCTCTACAGCTCCCTCTAGTACTATGGAAGTCATTCCCTCATGTCTTAGCAGTTGTCCTATCATCCTGTCCCTTCTCCTTATCAGTATTTCCACCTATTCCTATCCTCTCCGATTCTGCTTAGAACCTTCTCATTCCTTACCTTACCAGTCTACCTAATTTTCAACATTCGTCTATAGCACCACATCTCAAATGCTTCGATTCTCTTCTGTTCCGGTTTTCCCACAGTCCATGTTTCACTACCATAAAATGCTGTACTCTAGACGTGCATCCTCAGAAATTTCTTCCTCAAATTAGGGCCGGTATTTGATATTAATAGATTTCTCTTGGCCAGAAATGCCTTTTTTTGACATAGCGAGTCTGCTTTTGATGTCCTCCTTGCTCCGTCCGTCATTGGTTATTTTACTGCCTAGGTAGCAGAATTCCTTAACTTCACTGACTTTATGACCATCAATCCTGATGTTAAGTTTCTCGCTGTTCTCATTTCTACTACTTCTCATTACCTTCGTCTTTCTCCGATTTACTCTCAAACCATACTGTGGACTCATTAGACTGTTCATTCCGTTCAGCAGATCATTTAATTCTTCTTCACTTTCACTCAGGATAGCAATGTCATCAGCGAATCGTATCATTGATATCCTTTCACCTCTTTATTTTCGTTCCACTCCTGAACCTTTCATTTATTTCCATCATAGCTTCCTCGTTGTTCAGACTGAAGAGTAGGGGCGAAAGGCTCCAGCCTTGTCTTACACCCTTCTTAATACGAGCACTTCGTTCTTGATCGTCCACTCTTATTATTCCCTCTTGGTTGTTGTACATATTGTATGTGACCCGTCTCTCCCTATAGCTTACCCCTACTTTTTTCAGAATCTCGAACAGCTTGCACCTTTTTATATTGTCGAATGCTTTTTCCAGGTCGACAAATCCTATGAAAGTGTCTTGATTTTTCTTTAGCCTTGCTTCCATTATTAGCCGTAACGTCAGAATTGCCTCTCTCGTCCCTTTACTTTTCGTAAAGCCAAACTGATCGTCACCTAGCGCTTTCTCAATTTTCTTTTCCATTCTTCTGTACATTATTCTTGTAAGCAGCTTCGATGCATGAGCTGTTAAGCTGATTGTGCGATAATTCTCGCACTTGTCAGCTCTTGCCGTCTTCGGAATTGTGTGGATGATGCTTTTCCGAAAGTCAGATGGTATATCGCCAGACTGATATATTCTACACACCAACGTGAATAGTCATTTTGTTGCCACTTCCCCCAATGATTTTAGAAATTCTGATGGTATGTTATCTATCCCTTCTGCCTTATTTGACCGTAAGTCCTCCAAAGCTCTTTTAAATTCCGATTCTAATACTGGATCCCCTATCTCTCCTAAATCGACTTTTGTTTCTTCTTCTATCACATCAGACAAATCTTCACCCTCATAGAGGCTTTCAATGTATTCTTTCCACCTATCTGCTCTCTCCTCTGCATTTGACAGTGGAATTCCCGTTGCACTCTTAATGTTACTGCCGTTGCTTTTAATGTCAGCAAAGGTTGTTTTGACTTTCCTGTATGCTGAGTTTGTCCTTCCGACAATCATATCTTTTTCGATGTCTTCACATTTTTCCTGCAGCCATTTCGTCTTAGCTACCCTGCACTTCCTATTTATTTCATTCCTCAGCGACTTGTATTTCTGTATTCCTGTTTTTTTCCGGAACATATTTGTACTTCTTCCTTTCATCAATCAACTGAAGTATTTCTTCTGTTACCCATGGTTTCTTCACAGCTACCTTCTTTGTACCTACGAGGGCAGTTCAATAAGTAATGCAACACATTTTTTTCTCGGCCAATTTTGGTTGAAAAAACCGGAAATTTCTTGTGGAATATTTTCAAACATTCCCGCTTCGTCTCGTATAGTTTCATTGACTTCCAATAGGTGGCAGCGCTGTACGGAGCTGTTAAAATGTCGTCTGTAACGGATGTGCGTTGCAAACAACGGGCAGTGATCGAGTTTCTTTTGGCGGGCATCTCAGATATTCATAGGCGCTTGCAGAATGTCTACGGTGATCTGGCAGTGGACAAAAGCACGGTGAGTCGTTGGGCAAAGCGTGTGTCATCATCGCCGCAAGGTCAAACAAGACTGTCTGATCTCCCGCGTGCGGGCCGGCCGTGCACAGCTGTGACTCCTGCAATGGCGGAGCGTGCGAACACACTCGTTCGAGATGATCGACGGATCACCATCAAACAACTCAGTGCTCAACTTGACATCTCTGTTGGTAGTGCTGTCACAATTGTTCACCAGTTGGGATATTCAAACGTTTGTTCCCGCTGGGTCCCTCGTTGTCTAACCGAACACCATAAAGAGCAAAGGAGAACCATCTGTGCGGAATTGCTTGCTCGTCATGTGGCTGAGGGTGACAATTTCTTGTCAAAGATTGTTACAGGCGATGAAACATGGGTTCATCACTTCGAACCTGAAACAAAACGGCAATCAATGGGGTGGCGCCACACCCACTCCCCTACCAAGAAAAAGTTTAAAGCCATAACCTCAGCCGGTAAAGTCATGGTTACAGCCTTCTGGGACGCTGAAGGGGTTATTCTGTTCGATGTCCTTCCCCATGGTCAAACGAACAACTCTGAAGTGTATTGTGCTACTCTTCAGAAATTGAAGAAACGACTTCAGCGTGTTCGTAGGCACAAAAATCTGAACGAACTTCTCCTTCTTCATGACAACGCAAGACCTCACACAAGTCTTCGCACCCGAGAGGAGCTCACAAAACTTCAGTGGACTGTTCTTCCTCATGAATCCTACAGCCCCGATCTCGCACCGTCGGATTTCCCGATCTCGCACCGTCGGATTTCCATATGTTTGGACCAATGAAGGACGCAATCCGTGGGAGGCACTACGCGGATGATGAAGAAGTTATTGATGCAGTACGATGTTGGCTCCGACATCGACCAGTGGAATGGTACCGTGCCGGCATACAGGCCCTCATTTCAAGGTGGCGTAAGGCCGTAGCATTGAATGGAGACTACGTTGTAAAATAGTGTTGTGTAACTAAAAGATTGGGGAATAACCTGGTGTATTTCAATGCTGAATAAAACAACCCCTGTTTCAGAAAAAAATGTGTTGCATTACTTATTGAACTGCCCTCGTATGTTTTCCTTCCCAACTTCTGTGATGGCCCTTTTTTGGAGATGTCCATTCCTCTTCAACCGTACTCCCTACTGCACTATTCCTTATTGCTGTATCTATAGCGTTAGAGAACCTCAAACATATCTCGTCATTCCTTAGTACTTCCGTATCCCACTTCTTTGCGTATTGATTCTTCCTGACTAATGTCTTTAACTTCAGCCTACTCTTCATCACTACTATATTGGGATCTGAGTCTATATCTGCTGCTGGGTACGCCTTACAATCCAGTATCTGATTTCGGAATCTCTGTCTGACCATGATGTAATCTAACTGAAATCTTCCCGTATCTCCCGGCCTTTTCCAAGTATACCTCCTCCTGTTGTGATTCTTGAACAGGGTATTCGCTGTTACTAGCTGAGACTTGTTACAGAACTCAACTAGTCTTTCTCCTCTTTCATTCCTTGTCCCAAGCCCATATTCTCCTGTAACCTTTTCTTCTACTCCTTCCCCTACAACTGCATTCCAGTCGCCCATGACTATTAGATTTTCGTCCTCCTTTATATACTGCATTACCCTTTCAATATCCTCATACACTTTCTCTATCTGTTCATCTTCAGCTTGCGACGTCGGCATGTATACCTGAACTATCGTTGTCGGTGTTGGTCTGCTGTCGATTCTGATTAGAACAACCCGGTCCACTGAACTGTTCACAGTAACACACCCTCTGCCCTACCTTCCTATTCATAACGAGTCCTACACCTGTTATACCATTTTCTGCTGCTGTTGATATTACCCGATACTCATCTGACCAGAAATGCTTGTCTTCCCTCCACTTCACTTCACTGATCCCTACTATATCTAGATTGAGCCTTTGCATTTCCCTTTTCAGATTTTCTAGTTTACCTACCACGTTCAAGCTTGTGACATTCCATGCCCCGACTTGTAGAACGTTATCCTTTCCTTGATTATTCAATCTTTTTCTCATGGTAACCTTCGCCTTGGGAGTCCCCTCCCGGAGATCCGAATGGGGGACTATTCCGGAATCTTTTGCCAATGGAGGGATCATCATGACACTTCTTCAATTACAGGCCACATGTCCTGTGGATACACGTTACGTGTCTTTAGTGCAGTGGTTTCCATTGCCTTCTGCATCCTCATGTCGTTGATCATTGCTGATTCTTCCGCCTTTAGGGGCAATTTCCCACCCCTAGGACAAGAGAGTGCCGTGAACGTCTATCGGCTCCTCCCCTCTTTGACAAGGCCGTTGGCAGAATGAGGCTGACTTCATATGCCGGAAGTCTTCGGCCGCCAATGCTGATTATTTATCAAAAATTAGGCAGTGGCGGGGATCGAACCCAGGACCGAAGACGTTTTGAATATGAATCAAAGCCCTACCACCCTTTTTTTTTATTCTGGACCTCAAGAAATGTTTCTAAAAGTTTTTGGGCGCCCAATTTTAAGTAAAGTGTAGACTGTTGCTTTGGTTATTTGGTTCTACGGCCTAGAGGCCTGTGCATAATTTTAAGTCACAATTTGTCGCTAAGTTGGTCTTAAGAAAATAAATGTAATAATCGTGTGAAATTAATGGCTGGGAGGGTCCATTCGGGGGAGTTCGGCCCCTAGGTTGCCAGTCTTATTTCAGGTGATGCCACACGGGGCGACTTGCGAGTCGGTGATGATGAATGGTGATGAGGACAATAGAGCACCCCAGCCCACGAGCGTATAAAATCTCCAACTGGGCCCAGAATCGAACCCGGACCCGCTCCATGGTAAGCAAACACGCTACGTCTTTTTTTTTTTTTTTTGTATATGTGGTACAAAGGATGCAGTTGGTGTATTATTGTGATTTTGCTATAGTTTATCTATTCATTTATTTAATTTTAATTTTTTTTAATTTTAATTTTTTTAAATTTTTTTTGCATTTTTTAACAGTAAGGAACTGAAAACTAGTAAGTGCACTCGTTGGGTCGAGTTGGGGACGCACATAACTAAAACCATGCTAATAGTTGTAGAAAAAGGCATAAAGAAAGAGAGCAAAGTGTGGGGCGAAGGAAACCATGAAACAAAACTGAAGGGTGGAATCCTTACCACCATTAACAAGTGCTACATCTTGCACTGGATGGGAAAACAAAAACTGCGAAGACCTTTTCGCACTGGGGACAAAAAGAGGAAATGGGGCAAATACTGCTACAGAGTGTGAGGGTTCACAACGAACCTCTCCATCTGCTGTATCATCCAGGTATGACTTCTCGTAATGATGAAAGTAGATCCCACGTTGTACCGTGTAGTGTTCTATCATCGTCTTGTAATCTTAGCTTCTATTACCCGTGATGTTCCAGCTACGTGGAGGGTCGTGGAACGCACTCCACAAAAAATTGGAAAAATATTGTCGATACTTTGGGTTACGGAGGATCTTGTAATGTCGTTCCTGCAAATAGTTCCAAAAGTCTAAAGTGTCCTTAGTGCCGTCTTGAAACAAATAATGCACTGCATATTCCACGAAGCCACGTCATAGCATTAGTTTTAGTGCGTGGGTAATACATCTCATCCGGGAATAGGATAGTCTTGGGGTCGATATGATTCGGCGTTACCCGAAGGAAGTATGCTGACATTTGCCTCACTAAGTGCCACACTGCCGTAGACTCGCCACAGCTAAGACGGTGTTCATCGTTGTCTTGAACGCCGCAGCTCGTGCGCGTGGGTGAGTCGACCATGTGGATCGCATGTAGCCTTGATCTGGTCACCTGCTTACCGTTGACAGTGATATACCACATCGCCGTGACGTCAGTGTCCAGTGTTACGTGGTGAATTGTCCTCCACACTACTGGCCAGTCGACGTTCGGGTGCTTCCTCTCCACGACGTTATCGGGTCGTCCACGTTGCAGGACCCTATAAACCACCTTTGCCGTCGCCAGGTGAGTCGCTGGTAAGGCAAGCCGAACGTAACTGAGTTCGAGGTAAAAGACACCGATGTAGAAGAGCGAGGAGGGGACGTGGTGTATCGGCACAGGCGGCAACAGGGAGGGCGGTGCTAGTTCTTCTATTAACAAACTGGTCAAACTGTCCGGACGGCGGTGCCATAGTTTGACTAATGTGCTCACAAATAGGGCGACCGCTCTGTCATGAACGTGATAAAGGCCAAGCCCTCCCCGATCCGGGGGAAGGGTGAGAGTCTCATATTTGATCTTGAAAAGCATTCCTGAACTCACGAAGGACCCAAAAGCCGCAAGTATGCGGCGTGCTAACATCACCGGTATAGGTAATATCTGGGCTATGTGCGGAATGCGTGACGCTAAATGTGTGTTAACATACTGGGTCCTTTGGACGATGTCCAGGGCTCGTAGGCGGTTGTTGGCAATTCCAGTCCGAACATTTCGTAAAAGCCGTCGAAAGTTGTGAGCAGCGGTCCGTCGTATATCGTCTGTAAAATCAATGCCGAGACATTTCAAACTATCTCTGAGATGGAAAGGGGTGACACTGTTTTCAGACAATCCGGCCCCGATGTTCATCACCACCGATTTTGCGACGTTGATACGACTACCAGTGGCCATACCATATTTCTCTATCCAATTCAGTGCGCTAGCGGTGTCGTCACCGTTGCGGATGACAATCACCAGGTCGTCAGCGTACGCTTTACATCGAAAAGTGTGGCCTCGTAACGTCATACCCGTTAATCGTTGGCGCAGGCCGCAGAGGAGAGGTTCCATGGCCACAGCGTAAAATAAAGTGGAGAGAGGGCAGCCTTGGCGTATCGATTGAGAAATGGTGAGGGGCTGCGAAGGTCGGCCATTGACGATCACCTTGGATGTCGCGCCACGGAGTAGTCGCATGACGACAGTGACGAATGGCTGTGGGTACCGCATATGTTGGAGGACCGCTTCCAAATAGTCGTGGTCCACTCGGTCGAAAGCTTGACTAAAATCGATTGCCGCCAGTGCACCCTTCAGACGACATGCCCTCGCCAGTGAGATCAAGTCACGATATTCACTGAGTGCTGTTTTAATATTATTGTCGCCTCCTAATGACGTTTGATCGGGTGAGATAACATTTCGTAAGGTCTGGCGTATCCGCGCCGCCAACAGTCGAGAAAAGATCTTAAAGTCGCAGTTCAATAGCGTCACCGGGCGGTAGTCCTGCAGTCGTGAGCCACCGGACGGTTTGTGAATAGGAATAATCATCCCTTCCACAAGGGCCGCAGGGAGCGGCACGTCCGAGGATAGTAGTTCGCGACAGATGTCCGTCCATCGGGAGGCTAATAAATATTGAAAAGACCGGTAAAATTCCAAGGGGAGGCCATCAGTACCCGGTGACTTGTTGACAGCTCCTTTTCTAACGGCGTCGATCACTTCTTCTTCTGTAATTTCGTCCATCAAGGCCTCTTCCATTGCCGGGGTGACGGTGCCGTAAATTGTCTGAGAGACGTCCTCCAGTGCTGTCAGATCAGGGGTCTGAGCGGAATAGAGTTGGGAATAATGATTGTAGAACGCTGTGTTTATGTCTTGTTGCGTGGTGAGGCGACGACCGTCCTCCGTGTCGATGAAGCGTATCAGCGCTCGTTGGCGTCGTTTACGTTCACGAAGGACGTGGAACATTGACGGGCGTTCGCTCGGTATCCGATCCTGCATCCTCGAGCGGATGACTACCCCCTCTAGGTGGCGTCGCATATGAGCGAGGATCTGAGCCTTAGCACGGTGGACCGCCGTTTGTCGTTCCGGAGACGGCGCCATAGCATCGCAGTCGCGCAGGACCCGGAAGTAAAAGTCGAGTGTATGTCTTCGCCAAGTAGCGTGGTCGCGATCGTAGGTTATCAACGTTCGCCTCAGTGCCGGTTTGGCGCAGTCCAACCACCAGCGGATCGTTGTGGGATGTGCACGGAGGCGATTTTCACACGAATGCCACGTATCCTCAACGGCTTGGCGGCAATCCGGGTACGACAGGAGAGCGATGTTTAATATCCACAGGCTGCGGCTTCTCCACACTTGTTGCCGCCGCAGGGTGACTGCACAAATGTAAGCTGTGTGGTCCGAGAATGCTGCAGGCCACAGTTCCGCATCCTGTGTTCCAGCGGCGAGAGAGCGTGAGACGTAAATCCGATCGATACGACTGGAAGAGTGACTCGTGAAGTGCGTGAATCCCGGTCGATGGCCGTGAACATGTTCCCAAGTGTCCACCATCTGCAGGTCTCGAATTAGCGTCTCGAGTTCCGGGCACGGATTATGTCGTGGGAGTTGCTCTCTGTGCACCAGTACGCAATTGTAGTCACCTCCAAACACCAGATGGTCGTGGCGGCCTTGGAAGAGCAGGGCGACGTCTTCCGCAAAGAATCGCGAACGTTCGCGACGTTTGTCCGTCCCGGAAGGTGCGTAGATGTTGATAAGGCGGACACCCAGTACTGTGAGTGCCATTCCTCTTGCCCCAGGCAGAAAAAGGATATCGTCCGCCACTATCCCTTCCCGAAGAAGTACAGCGACACCGCTGCCTGTTGGGGAAGCTGGAGAGACGCAAGCATCGTAACCGAACATGCCTGGGAAGTCGTCGACGTACACTTCCTGGAGAAGGGCTATGTCGATGGAAGCAGAGTTCAACATATTCTGAAGCAAGGATAACTTAGCGCGCGTCCGTATAGTGTTGATGTTTACAGTTGCAACGCGATAAGTTTGAGGTCTATCCATAGCATCCATGTTGGCCATCAATACCCTTGTAAGGCTGTCTCGTCACTGTAACTGATGGCGGGAAAGGATCAACATTGGTGGGGTAAAGTTCCCCCCGTGTCGTCCGACACGATGGGCAAGGAGTGTTCCTCACAGTCGTCCGCCCAGTCGCCATGAAATACCATCGGCTGTTGGTGGCTGTTAGTGGCTGCTGCAGCACTCGGCGCTGAATCCATCGGCTCTGCTGGCTGGGAATCGGCAGCGGCTGTCTGCTTGTGATCCTGTTGTTCTGTGGGGTCGGAGGGGCTGGAGCCATCACCACGGCGATCTGTTGAGTTTGATATGACAGCGGCCTCTGTACCGTCGGTACCGTCGTCGAAATTTCCACAGTCCATGTCAGACGATCGCTGCAAACAATCGTCCGATGGAGCACGCCGCCGTCTCTTGTGTTTTCGCGGGGAACGCTGTTTACGGACGTGTTCTTCAGCTGCTCCGGTGTCTGGAAGAAAAGCCGCTGTCGGCACAACCCGTGGGTCAATGTCCATCCTAGCATCCACGCCTTCTTGCAAGGTCGGTCGGTGATTATCTTCAGGTGGGGGCGCGGTTGTAGAGGCCGGAGCCTGTACTGCAGAAGCCATTATGGTCTCGCTATCGGGGGCGGCTATCGGACTAACGTGGGCAGCATCAGAAAGGGTTGCTGCCCGTGTAACTTCGGCGTAATTGAGAGGAAGGGTCGTCATCGTAGAAGGAGTCATAGATTCACCTGTCGGGATTTGAGTAAGCCGTCGTCGGAGACAATCCGACCGGACGTGAACTTCTTGGCCACAACCAGAGCAAGTGCGTGGCTGACCGTCATACATAATGATCGCCCTACTTCCGCCGATGACAAGATATGACGGAACATGTTTGGTCAGTTCAATTTTTATCTGTCGCACCCCGTTAAGAACGGGGTACGTTGTAAAGGTGGTCCATTTTTCAGCCATATGGCTGATCACTCTGCCGTAGGGCTGGAAAGCCGCGGTGATTACGTCCGGTGGTACTTCGAAAGGGAGTTCGAAGACGCGTATCGTACGGAGGCCAAGCCCCGCGTGATCGATAGAGACCGCCCCAATATGGCCATCAGAATGTTTGAATTTAAGATCGTCCGCATGTGCGCGCACGATTCTGTTGCACACCTCGTCACTTACTAGCTTGACGTAGACAACACTGCTCGTGATAGAGAGATGGATACCAATTATGTCTCGCGGTTCAATTTTAACGTCGTCACGTAGAAAACGTTCCACTTCAAAAGCTCGCGGTCGAGCATGATCGGGTTGAAAACTGATCTTGATGGTGGTTTGTCTGTATGAATGTGCCATGTTGCGTCGGTAGTGATGGACTCTAAACTAGCGACAACGCAGTAGTAAACAACGACGGGCACTCGCGACCGCGCGGACGGGACGTAAACAAGACGTCGTCGCCGCAGCGCTGCGGGAAGCAGACTGTCCCCTAGACCACAGGTACTATCTGAAATGTATGAATTAAATAATGAGACCAGTGATGAAAAAAAATGGATTAAAAAACTTGATGATGACCGGATTCGAAACGTCGGCTCGTCCCCGAGTTTCTTATGAGGGGCTCACACTAACCACATGACCACAATTAACTCTTGCAAGGGCTAACTTTCTCGTGAATAACATGGTGTACACAGTACATGCGTAACGCTTCTCTTGCGATTTTCTCGGAATTGGCAGAGGAGTGCACCGTACTAGTTTCACATTATGTTGTTTTAATGGTCTACTAAAGGTTTACGAAGTTTGAAGTAAATCCGTGATGCAAACGTCGTGCCTCCCCGCCCCCCTTCCCGCCTCCCCTTGTGTCAAGGAATTGCAGTATCTATGGGGCACAGAGGTTCCAGGCGGTACAGCACAATCAGAGTGGTTGTCTCAGCAGCAAGCGTCGAGTGGAGAGGCAACACCGTAGTTGTGGTCAATCGTACACACGGAGTCGCCTTTTCCTCTTGGTTTTGTAGTGCTTGTCACGTGGGCGGAGTTAGAGTGTTAGACAGTATCTTTGTGCCCCTATCTTTCTTACGTTTTCAGATGTCTGTCTTCTCCTACACTTTTTATCCTCTGCAGTATCCTCCAGTACTACGGAGATTACTGCCTAATGGGTTGACACGTGTTCCAACGTCCTGTCCGTTCTTCTTGTTAATGTGTTCCATATCTTCCTTTCTCATTCCTTATCAGTCAACCTCATTTTCAACATTCTTCTGTAGCACCACATCTCAAACGCTTCGATTCTCTTCTCTTCCGGTTTTACCAACGTCCATAGATCACTCCTATATAATGCTGCGCTCGAAAGGTACATTTTCTGAAATTTCTTTCTCAAATTAGGTCCTATGTTTGACACCATAAGACTTTTCTTCCCAGCATTACTAGTTAAGTATTGTGTCACACAGCGGTAATCTTCAGGTGCGGGCACATACTGTACACGCTTTATTCAGTAATAAATGTTGTGAAATTTTACTCAAAATTGACCCTCACCAGTTGTGGTAACCTCCTTGATAAAACTGATAAAATAATTTTGTGGGCCCTCATTACAGAAGAAATCATGTATTATGTCCAGTATATTATTCGTTTCAAAAACATGTCTTCGCTATCACGACGGTCCAGTTGCTGCTATCAAATTATAACACTACGACGCTCGTACTCCACATTAAGTTGCGATGCACGTTGCACTCACGTTGCGAAATTGGAGGCTGTTGTGGATGATGTAACATGCAGTATTGTAATGGGCATTTCCTTTTCCACTTTAATAACAACCACAGATAATTACAATAGCCGATTCAGAATCAGCCCACGAACTTTCTTAGCATCGGCAGTGAATTTGACTGCACATACTGTCCTTTCATCACCTGTCTCACTTATTGGACCACTTTTGAATTTTACGATTAACAATTAAACTCTTCGTAATGGAAAAAATTTTGACCCATATGTTGCTGAACGTCTATGGATTTAAGCTCCTAGTACATCTTCAGACCACAAAATGGGGCTTTTAGGACGCTATTCTTCAGTGGTTCCACGTTATAAATTGCCTGTCTGATCCAGGTGCACTCTCGTTACAAATAAAACGGTTATAATACACGTGGTTTCAGAATGATGAATCAGATTTTACAAGCCTGTATAGTAGTCGACGTGAGTGTTTCCCAACGTTTCTGGTGCCATTACCCCTGAGTGCAGTCTGATATTACCACGTACCCTCCACCCCCCCCCCCCCCCCCCATGGCCACCAACATCACTGCCTAGCTAAATGTCAGAATAACGAAAGATCTCTATCAACACTTTTATTTTTAAAATGACGATAGGTAGTTTCTGTAGATGTTTCATTAAATCATGAATTAATTATTTTGATTATTTCTAACAATTCTTTTTTATAGAATGATGAAACATTTATCAGTACACCGCTTGTGCTATCTATAACTTCTCTTCAGGAAAGAAAGCTAACTATCCACATTAAGGATAGATAGTTGTTAAGAAATATGCTTCCTCTGCACTACTCCTCTTCCTTGCAACTCCTGCTTCACCCACATTCTATACCCCCATTTAAAAGCAACCCAAATAAAATGCGAGCGCTTCACTTATTCTTCACAAATTAGTTCATTGCTGGACTCCTTACTTTTGACCCGGTATAAACTGAAAGATCTTAGACTGGCAAAGCCTTATGTGTGACAACTACTACTAATAACAATAACAATTTGGAAGCCCTGCAGCGACATAGTAACCATTACGTAGTTAGTGTTGTGTCGTGCTGTCAATTAGATGGATTATCTGTTGCCAAATGAATGATGAAGGAACTTGTGGTTGATTTCGGTAACTACCTACATTTCAGAGAAGGCATTTTCATGAGACATTAAAGCATTTGTGATGTATTCGTCTCAATTTTCCTGTCATACATGCGTGCTACAAAGTAGAAAGTTTGAGTGTAAGAACTGGTTTGCTTGAGTAGATGATGTTCATTCTTTCGTTTCATAAGCTTTGACCACAACCAAACTGTGTCGCGTGTTAATTCTCGTGCTTCAAGAAAAAAAAAGAAGATGAGTACTGGTCACTTTGTAATCAGTATTACAGTCTTATGAAATAGTAATAATAATAACATCTTAAGAAATAATAAAAATTTTTAACCGTAACATAATCTAATTCTTATATTTTTACTCCTTAGAAAATTTCATTTTACCCCTCAGGCCATATTACCCCCTGGTTGGGGGCCAGTGGACCACATGAATTAAGCTATTAACCTGCTCCACACTTTAAATTACGCACAGAAACTGAAAACTCTTCGTGGCGACGTTGAAAGTTGCCGCTTGATGAGGTTATCTGCAGCGGCCAACATAGTCCCTCTAGCTCACACTCTCGTTCATTACTCAATTTGTGGCAGGTATAAATGACTAAAAATGACAACAAAAGGCATTATGCGTTATCCGTTTCAAAAGGCTCGATCTAGTTACAGTCGTTTAGCATGGTTTTAATCGAAAGAACGGCAGCACAGCTAGACTTCCTCTATGACGTGTTTATCTAACGCGAAAATGAGAGCACCACCATGAGCTCGGTCAGGACGTACAGTGCGTCATACTGAGTTTTCCACATAGTCCACAGAAGCTTACACTTCATACCAGCCGAGAGTTGAACATTTCTCTTGTGTCCAACTAGCCTGTTTTGCAGCGACGTTGTGTTTGAAATCACACATGAGTCAATTTGCTACAATCCCTTCATGTTAATAGTAAACAACAACGTGTGGAGTTCTGTGAGTAAATTTTGTAGGTGGAGGTAGGAGATAACACGGTAGGTGTTCAGTGATGAAGCTATATTCACTTTAAGTGGAAATTTGAACCGTGACCACGTGGCGAAAATGAATAAGAAGATATTTTAGACGCCCTTTTATATTTATTGAGATTTTTAAAAAATACTTTTAGCATTAAATCACTATTAAAATGGCATATATCATTTTTATTATTAATGGCGTCGCTACAGCAATGAGCCTATACAAAATGGCCAGGGCAACATTTTATTATTACGTAACTAAATAATGGGCAGGGAAGGTACTTGTTGCAGAGAAAAAGACAATTTTTAATCATTATTTTTATATATATTCAAAATATTACTAGTGTCACTACAGACAATTGTATCAGTTACAGACCGTGAAAAATAAGAGTCCGTCAGCTAGAACATCAGAACCAAGAAGACAATGAAACTAAAAACCTTCATTCCATTTGTACCAAATGACGAAGATAGTACTCATTACTATTCTGAGAGCGCACATAGCGCTTCCATTGTTGTGTATCAATTATTTAATTTTTCCCCTTTTTTTCCGGAGGCTATGATATACATAACACCAACTTATTAAATACACTGTTCAAATAATTTAGGGGAATACGTGTATCAAAGTCCGTTATGATACATCTGATTCTCGCAGTATCTGTGGTCTTATTGCATAGCCTGAGATCTTCACTTTCAGTGTATGCCACAATGAAAGTCATTCGTTATCTGTCCGCTGTGTTATGCAGTTTGCTGTCAGATAATCCCACAGAAGGAAATGAGTACTGGTGTCTCAGAGAGCTCTAGTGAGCTAACCAAAAGGAAATTATCAAATGTGAGAGTTGTATGCAACCAAACACATACAGGGTGGCATCTTAACTTAGTGTAAGCTGGAAAGCAGTCCCTTTCATCCAAGACGAATGTACGGTCCATCGTGTTGCTACAAATGGCAATGCGACTGTATTTCCTCACTTAGAGAGTCCTGAAGGACTATCTGTTTTAATTGTTAAAAACCATTCAACAAACAAGATCGCATAAAATATTTCTGTATTTAAGGCAACCGGTTTCAACAGACTTTGTTAGCATCTTCATGTCTGTATGGAAGTGCATATAGATGGAATATGACTCAAAGTTAAGATGCAACATCTGATATAAAACTTTCAGCTTGGTACTATAAAAAACGGAAGTGGACCTGTACATTGACATACCCTAAATATCTTTTGTTACAAGACATGTTCATTTTACGCTGAACATCACGCACAGAATGTCAAATAGATAAAAATCAGCACATTACAAAACGCCTGTTATCGGTACAATATTTAAAACACAAATCAACTTGTGCGAAAGGCCTTATCCATATACTTATTGTTCATAGATGCATCTTCCATTATACAAACACAGTACACTATAGGACATCTCTTTACATATGCTGGACATATTCTAAACACTGTGAATCCACTTTAAATGGCGTGTAAGGTACAACTCACAGGTGTTATTGCAAAAATTACATTTGTTTAGTGTGCTGCAGCCAGCCGGATGGCTGTTACATCGAAACCATGAAAAATATCGTAAATACTTCTCTTTTCACATTTAAAATTTAATGACTGGCCTTTAAGAATAATTAAGATTACAAAATTGTACTTCATTAACAACTAAAACATATATTCAGTTCTCACAATCCCCTTTACACGTTCCTATTACTCACTAATGTAGATAATTTCAGATATTATAAATATGAGAAGAGAAATATTTACGATCTGTTACAGGGTTCCGATGTAATAGCCGTCTAGTGGTTACAACACCCTGAACAAATGCAATCTTTGAAATAATACCTATGAGTAACACCTTATAACATTTAAAGTGGATTTCTTATTGTTTATAGTATATTCAGCATTTGTAAACAGAAGTGCTAGTATGTTTCGTATTTGTATAATGCAATATGCATCTGTGAGCAATATGAGTATGAACGTGGCCTTTCGCACAAGGTACTTTGGTGCTTTGTGTTTTAAATATTTTACCGATGACAGACATTTTATGATGTGCTGATTTTTATCCACTTAACATTTTGTACATGATGTCCAGCGTAAAATGAACATTTTTAAAACAAAAAGATTTTTAGGGCATGTCAATATACACGTCCACATCCACTTTTTATAATATATAACTCAAACTTTTATATAAAATGTTGCATCTTAACTTATAAGACATATTCCATGTATATGCACTTCCGCACAGACCTGAAGATGACAGCAAAGTCTGTTGTAACAGGTTGTCTAGAATAAAGAAAAATTTTATGCGATCTTGGCTGTTGAATGGTATTTTACAGACGCCAATGTCGCTCCACCTGTCAACCACACGCTACAGAGAGGCACATCGATACACAAGGCCAGTTCGACAAGGTCTGCGACGCGTTACGCTCCTACGCAAAAACCCATATTTAGTCATCTTCGTATTACGATGTCGTACAGCTGCAGCCAGAGCACTGCAAGACGATCTCAGAGGTGCCTCTAGTGGCGCTGTGTCCGATTAGACTATCAGGAATATTTTCCGAGAAAAGACCTTACGACCTAGGCGTCCTGTTCGAGTATCCCACTTGATAACATCTCGCAACTCGCCTTCGGTTCTGCCATTCCCATGTCAGCTGTCAACTTTGTCACTGCCGAAACGTGTTCTTCACAGACGAATCCATAAATCCACAAACGCAAGATGATGACCGTGTTCGAATGTGGAGACGCTGTCCTGAGCGATATCTGCCAAATGTTGTCCAGAAAATCAACAGGTTCGGTGAAGGTTCTGAGACGCTATGGGGAGACATCAGTGTTGAAAGCCGTACGCTCAATAGCTTGGTACGGGTTTTTGTTCAAGTTTCGAGAACATACATTCACCGAGGAGTCAACTTGTATATTGGTCCCTCCTACGTATATCTCGCGAAGAGACCATGAGGATAAAATCAGAGAATTGGAGCCCACACAGAGGCATACCGACAATCTTTATTTCCACGAACAATACAAGACTGGAGTAGAAGGGAGAACCGATAGAGGTACTCAATGTACCCTCAACCACACATCGTCAGGTGGCTTGCGGAGTATGGATGTAGATGTAGATGTAGATCTTGTCGTCGACCATGGTAGCTTTCCCAGCCAGGCAGTACTTCGAACAGATCCTGGTGGACCATGTTGTGGTTGCTGTATACGGAGGTAGCCCTGGGCACCGTTTCCTTCTCGAGCACGATAATGCTAGGCCCATGTAGCAGGCGTCACCACAGATGTGTTGCGAAGTCTGGACATTGAAGTACTGGAATAGCCATCGGTGAGTCCCGATCTAAGCTCCATCGTGCATTTGTGGGACATGTTTGACAGATGTGATCGTGATTGTCCTGTTGCATCACCGAAAAGACTCAAGAGCTCTCATTGAAGAATGGGAACGGACAGCACAGAGTGACTAACGTAGACTTATACGCAGCATGGCACGTAAGTTCCAGGCGGTGATAAACGCTCACAGACTGAATAAACTTTTCTGAAGCTCTCAAAGTCCAGTGAAAAACACATTGTTCTCGACTCCTGTCGAACATTAAAGCTCTTGTTATGTTAATACACGGGGAAATAATAATGTGTTGTGTTTATCTATGTTGTGAAGCACCGCGGGCTAGCCATGCAGTGAAGGCACCTTGCCACGGTGCTCGCGGCTCCACCCGTCGGTGGTTCGAGTCCTCCCTCGGGCTTGGGTGTGTGTGTTGTCCTTAACCTAAGTTAGTTTAAGTTAGATTAAGTAGTGTGAAAACCTAGGGGCCGATGACCTCAGCAGTTTGGTCCCATAGGAACTTACCACAAATTTTCAAATTTATCTTGTTAAAGATAAAGGCATAATTTGGTAACATACCCAGTTCTCAATTATTGCTCAGTGAAGTATGGCGAATGCCCAAAGTCATGTTTCCCTAACTCTATTGGGCAGTGCAGTAAAAAACCAGAAAGTCTTTCCAAAGCTTAATGTCTTTTGCTCTGTTTCCGTAAAAAAAAATTATGGAACGATCTTTATTGTGGAAAAGATGGTTACATGAAACCCTCACCTAAAGATGTTGGTAGGCTTTATTTCTCGACAACTGTTTGAACATGGCGGCAGTTAAAAGTGTCAACAGGAAAGCACCACGGCAGTGACAACCGCATCTTGCTAACAAAGAGCTGCCTCAACGGTCGACTGAGGATAAAGTGCATACGGATCTAACATTGCACCATCGGCCTCCAAAGTAGTTTAATGTCATGGTATGTGGATTATTTTCTGGGGTTTGTGAAAGAATGTCTCTGTTCCTCCGCTTCCAAGCACATTAGGTTAACTGTGACACCACATGATAACAGTGACGAATGTAGTAACCCCAGATATGCTCGCAAAACTATAGAACGAGTTTAACTTCCACCCTCGTGTTTCTGCTTCTCATTACACTTTTGCAAAAGGTAACTAAAGACTTTGATTCTAAGCGAAATTGTATAAGGCGCTTCAACGTGGTACGTACATGGATGTTCTAGATATACGCTTGTAAAATTTGGTGGTTCTTTTAAAAAATTACTTTCGTTTTCTGTCTTCATTCATTTAGAAGCTGTGCTCTTGTTAAATTGTACGAACCATTTTAAAACTTTATGGTGTAACAAACATTTGCTGATGGGTCCGGGGTCTAGGGACGATGTCTTTGGGGGCTTTCAAAGGACATGGGTTGTTGTTTTAGTGCCACAAATATCAACTGAATCGCTTATTCCTAAAAGGGGAAAACTCGTGATTGATAAATTATTGAGACGAAATGAAGGACATACCTGAACCTTGTTTAACAATTAAATGGCGAATTTATTTCTGCAGTGTGAAAGAAGTCATTTTCTGGAATATGTAAGGCTAGTATTACATAGTTTGAAAAATATTCTTAGCTGGTATGGTGATTTTTATCACATGCAGTTATCCTCTTATAATAATAAATGAGGAAGCAAATACATTTTAAGGCACTTATTGAAATTATCCTCTTATAACAATAAATGAGGAAGCAAATACATTTTAAGGCACTTATTGAAATTACATGTAATGTTTAAAATATTTAAAGAATGACAATATTTCGAGTGCAGTAACTGTAACATGAAGTATCTAAGTCCTTCTGGAGAGTACTACTCTCCTTCTGGAGAGTACTACTATGCAGAAAAATTGCTGTACTTAAATAATAACCAATAAACTTATAGTTTCTCAATGATTTTGGGAATCTAAACAATTGAAGTAAATGTATTTGATATTATCTTTATAACTCCGAGCATATATAAAACTGTCCTAAGTTCATAAATAAATGATATAAATGATGACTGACTAGTTGTAGACAGAACTAGGACTACACCAAGTTTTAAAATGTGAATACGAAAACTATGAGAAGAAACGATTGGTTCTTGTCATGTTTCAGTCATTTTCATCCATTTCTGTTGCAGGCTTCATCTTCAGCTGATTATAAACACTTGATACTGTCGATGCGTAACATACGTCACTAGTTTCTCAATATAATCATTCTTCTTATGGTTTGTGGAAGCTTTCTCATCATATACTTCTGTTGGGGAAGCCTAATGGTCTTGTTGGGAAAATATGTCTTGGCTTTCGTTAATGTAATTATATGGGCTAGGGAATCCTCCGATATAGGGCTTAAGTAACTACTAGCCTTTTCCTTTCTGAAATGTACTTATAATACAGAAATTTCTGGGCGGCAGGAAATACTCTATCAAATATTCTTGTGCCTCTTTCAATTGTTTCAGCTGTTGTTTCTGCTGCATAAACGTTGAAGCGAGCAAGGTGGCATAAATTCTGTGGTAAGTGACTTATACTGATCTGCAATAAGTACTCGATCGCACAGATGTAACTCCCTTTTCATCACACGTATGTCCTCCAATAGGGAAATAGTGACAGATTTTGTCTTTCAACACAAAATACATTCTTATAACCGTATGATTGCCATTTAGCCGTCTACATGTATTTCAGAACTAGTGCAGTTCTCTTACGGGGACAAAGTACTCAGCATAACTGCATAGAAAGACGCGTACTTCTTTAGGACCTTTCTTTTCTTGGCCCTCACGATGACAGTGAAACGTACATGCATCTGATTTCATGTTGTTAATCTCGAAACTAAAAACCCATATATCACTTTTCCTTCGCCTTCCATTCTTCTTTTATTCCCGTCACCATTATTTGAAACTTCAAACTCTGAGCTGTTCATCTTAAGCGTCAGTCAAATAGATGATCAAAGTTTTCAGTAAAAACTATCGACTGGTACAGCATTCCGCAAGTTTATTTCTGAAACATGACAATTCCCGGAGTAGTCCCAACTGCAAACATAAATCTGCTCTCTGCAAGCTACAAGGAAATTATGGACTCCAATATGAAAAACATAGATAGAACAACTCTTTTATGACAACCAACCCGAACTTCCTCGAATATATTGCGATACAGGACCTAGAATTCCGCTGGAAGAAGTACAAGCTGCGATAAATGGAAGGAAAGATGGTAAATCACCTGGTCGAGTCAGTGTGAATGCCGAAATTCGCAAGCTGCTCCGGAACGATAGATTAAAATAGTTGACTGCAATACTGAATGACATCTACGACTCTGGTAACATTCCACGAGAATGGCTTAAATCCGAATATATTACATTGCCCAAAAAGCCCGGAACTAAGACTTGTGGTGAATACAGGACCATCAGCCTCATGAGTGACTTGATAAAGTTCTTTCTGAGGGTCATTCACCACATAATTTACAAGATCTGTGAAGAAGAAATTTCTTCCACACAGTTTGGTTTCAGAAATGCATCTGGCACGTGCGAAGCATTGTTTAGTATCCAGGTACTATTTCAAAGATGCAGAGACGTGAACTGCGTCATTTATACCTGCTTTACTGATTAGCAGAAGAATTTTGACAGAGTAAACCACCAGAAGGTTGTTGACATTTTAAGAAGTATTGGTGTGAATGATAAAGAAATACGTGTAATTTTGAACCTATATTGGAACCAGACGGCTTCTGTGAGGCTGGACAGAGAAAATACAGAAGACATAGACATCCTACGAGGTGTAAGGCAGGATTCCATATTGTCCACACTGGTTTTCCAGATGTATTCAGAACACATATTTCAGGAATCTCTTGGTGAAGTAGAGATGGGAGTGCTCTTAAACGGAAAATATATGAACAACATCCAATATGCTGACGACACAGTAATATATTCTGATAGGATAGTTTGCAGTACCTTGTCGATAGACTTACACAAAAAAGCTCGTAATATGTCCTAGATGTCAACCCTCAAAAGACAAAAAGTATGATAATTAGTAAAAATATGTCACATTAAGATAGACCAAAATCTCAGAGCAAGTACAAAAATACATGTACCTTGGCACTACAATAAATGACCAGCGGAATCTTTCTGATGAGGTGAGAACTGGAATTGGAAAAACCAGAGCTGTCTTCAATAAGATGAGTAACCTTTTCAAGAATCGTGGCTTAGCAATGACGGCAAAGGTCAGACTTCTATGCTGCTACGTATTTTCCACCCTCTTGTATGGTGCTGAAACATGGACTAGGACAGAATCACTGGGTAAGCGGCTGGCGGCTTTTGACATCTGTCTGTACAGGAGAATGTTAAGAATACCGTGGACAACGCATGTCACATATGTTCAGGTTCCACGATGAAAAAAGGAAGAGAAAGACGTACTGGCCACCGTGAAAGCAAGAATGATCCAGAACCTGGGACACCTCATGCGGAACAACAACAGATACCATCTCCTCCAGACCATCCCGCAAGGAGAAATACCAATAGAAGCGTTGGCTGGAGAAGAATATCCTGGCTTAAGAACATCAGAATGTAGACCTCTAAAACATCTACATAGCTGTTTTGAGCTACAAGTGACAGGAAAATCAGTGCCAAGATGGTTGCCAACATCCGGAACTTATAGGAACCAGAAGAAGAAGAAGATTTTAACTCCTGTCGATGCATTTTGGTCTCAAGAAACCGAAACCAACAAATTTACATTTTCTATTTTTGAGTCGTTATGCCTTTTAGCAACAGAATACTCACTGAATTTCCTCATTTTGCTAGAGCTAAGGGGCGATCTGTTTAATTGTTAAAAACCATTCAAAAACCAAGATAACAGGAAATATTTTTTTTTTATTTAAGACAAGAGGTTTCAGCAGTTTTGTTCTCATCTTCATATCTATAAGAAATTGCACACACATTCGTAGACTTTCTTCGAAATGATGAAGCCCATTCTAATTGCGCCCCACCGGGTACTGAAGGAAGTTTATGCATCATTCGATATGATGAGACATATTCCATACATATGAAATTTCTTATAGAGCTGAATATGACAACATAATCTGTTGAAACCGGTTGTTTTAAATGAATAACATTTTATACCCTTTCGGTTGTTGAATGGTTTATAACAAGTAAGTTACTCAATTTACTTATCAGAGAGTAAAATAATTTTCTTGTCCCTATGAAGAAGTGTTCTTCTTTTCTTGTAGTGTTCAACCCTGAGGTTGGTTTGCAGCAGAGCGCCATTCCTCTCTTCTGTCTGCCTTCCTCTTCATTTCCACGTATGTCTTACATCCAACGTCATTCATGATCTGTTGCATGTATGATATCCTTGGCCACCCCCGCCGATTCCTTCCCTCAGTAGCTCCTTGTGTTATTGCTCCAATGATGTTGTTGTGTCGTAGGATGTGCCTTACAAGTTTGCCTCTTCTTGTTTGGATGTGCCTTCACAGAGATCTGGTTTTCTGTACTGTTCTAAGCACCTGTTCGTTTGTTACTTTGTCTCTCCAGCTGATCTTTATCATCCTTCTATAGCACCACGTCTGCAGTGCCTCTAGCAGTCTTCTCTCTTCTCTTCCAATCGTCCAAGTTTCACATTCGTATAGGGCCACACTCCAAGGGAAACCTTTCATGATACATTTCTTTATTTTCAGACCGATGTTGTTGCTGGTGAGTAAGTTCCTTCTCCGGTTAAATGCAATTTTGGCCTTTTGTATTCTGTTCCCAATATCTTTCCGGCTTCTACAGTCTCTTGTAATTTTGCTTCCTCTATCATTTCCTGCTCCTCGCTTCCAATTCTCATTCTGAGAAGTTCATATTTTGCTCCTGTACTGCATACCATCACTTTAGTCTTTTCTTGTTTATTCTCATTCCATACTGATTGCTTGGAATTTTTTCCATTTTTCTAAGGACGTCCTCTAGATCTTCTTTTGTGACCGTGACTATAGCTATATCATCTGCATAACGTAGCATGTCAATCTTCTGCCCATTAATTTTGATCCCCACCTCAGTAGTTTCTCGAACTTGGTCTATAGCTTCCTGGATGTAAGCATTGAATATAAGACGAGGGAGAGTACATCCTTGCCTTGCCCCTTTTGTACTATTGGCTTCTTGTTCATGGTGACAGTTCCTAATCACTGCCACTTCATTCTTATAGAAGCTGAGTATCACACGGATGTCTTTGTGCTTTATTTCACTTTTCCTCAGCACTCTGAATATCTCTTGCCAGATAACATTATCAAAAGCCTTTTCCAAGACTACAAAGGCTGTATAAGTTGGTTTATTTTTCTATAATTGCTTTTCGATAACGAGTCAGTGCCAGAATCGCCTCTCTTGTTCCCAATCCCCTTCTGAAGCCAAACTGATCTTCACTCAGCATACCCTCCACATTCTCTTCAGAACTATTTTTATGAGAATTTTTGATGCATGTGGTATTAGCCTTTGAGATCGGTACTGTTCGCATTTTGTAGCTGCTGCCTTCTTTGGCATAGGAACAAAGATACATTTCTGGAAGTCTGTCGGTATCTCTCCTGTGTTATAGATGGACGTAATAAGTTTAACCAGCATCATTTTCATCCTGTTACCAGCATGCTTTATTAGTTCTGCAGGGATGTCATGAATACCCGTTGCTCTGTTGTCCCGTAGTACTTTTAGAGTTCTGTCAAATTCTTCTTGCAGAAAGTCATCTCCTTTGTCATATTCGTCTACTTGCTCTTCTTTTCTTATTACTTCCGCCGAAAGAGGTGTTCCGGCATACAAATCCTCTATGTATTCTTTCCATCTTTTCACCATGTCTTCACCAAACAGCATTTTCTCCTCTTTATTTTCTGTTGTGCCTGAGAGTGTTGTTTTACGTTTGTTAAAAATTGATTTGCTGTTGTATAGGCTAAATCAGTTCTTCCGTTTTGCATATTTTCTTCCACTTCTCTGCACACGTCTTCAAGAAAATTTTCTTTTGCCTTCCTAACTTCTCTATTAACTAAATTCCTTAGTCTTCTGTATTCAGCTTCAGTTGCATTTTTGTATAATCTCCTGTTGAAGAAGTGTATTATTCACATAATTGTAACGACAGCTTCAGCGTTGCCCCTTAAACAACGAGTAAAGTTTCGCCTTTTGGCTTCGTCGACGAGTGGGACCGCCCCCGCCACCATCCCACATGGACCGTCTGCTGGTCTTCATTAAGGCCGCACGCCCCTGGGCTGGGATGGGGTCGGATAGGAGAGAGGCAGGCCCATCTCCGGCGGGAGACCGGCGCACCTCCGGGAGTCGTTAGCAGCCAAGACGGGCTCTGCCGATCGGCGACGCCCCATCCGCGCCCTGGGCTTATCTGCGCGGTACTGCAGGCTCCTGTTAACTACCTCGTACGACCCGATCACCCAGAAAACTGCTAATGTCGGTGCTAACACATTTCCGAGGGACACCATTATCCGGATATCAGTTCCAGGTCCTCCATCTGACGCTTCTTGCAGATCGTAGTGCAGATGAATTTAATTGGCACTAAGTTATTTGCATGTTCAGTGGAATAGGGCAGCCTTCTATCGTTGCGATGTAGAAAAATGGAGTTAGTTTCAACAGGTGACAGAATTACTCAGTGTAAATTTTTGCAACTTTCTGATCGTTTGCATTAACCTTTTTCACATAACTCTTAAATTCCCTTCGTAACCTAAAAGACAGTCGTGCAAATCTGCGACGTCACTTCGACGTTATGGGGTTTGTTTACGGCATCATTGACAGGAAGACGATTCACGCCTGGCTACTAATTTCCAAGTTATATTTAAAAGGGATAAGAACAGAACAGAAAAACTGAATTAAAGGCCACAAGTCTTCGAATTCAGGTTGAAAGTTTCGTTGTGACACTCCAGTTTTCCACACAAGCTCCTGGTAATTTGTCACAGCTTTTCTATTTAGTACGTTATTACTTGTTTTACAAATGGTTCAAATGGCTCTGAGCACTATGGGACTTAACATCTGTGGTCATCATTCCCCTAGAACTTAGAACTACTTAAATCTAACTAACCTAAGAACATCACACACATCCATGCCCGAGGCAGGATTCGAACCTGCGACCGTAGCAGTCGCGCGGTTCCGGACTGAGCGCCTAGAACCGCTAGACCAACGCGGCCAGCTTGTTTTAGACTGTCAAAATATTTGTCTCTGCTTTGTTAACTCTTAAGTGTTATAAAACTCTTAAGTGTTATAAATTAATTCTGTAAACTACCTACTAACTCGTTCTACGGCCAGAACGCGTCGCTCCTCATAACACCAAGGAGTCGGATAAATGAATATATGATCTCTCCCTCAAACACAGGGATCATCCTTTGTTTATTTTTGTTTCAAGTGTAGTGTGTCCCAAGAAACTTAATCTCCTGTGGTAACCTCCTCACTTACACTAAAAGCCCATACTTAGTATTGGATTTATTGCAATCTCTGTCGTCCACTGCAGTTTCTATTCTAGATAGCTCTCTCTGGTAATATGCAAGTTCCTCTCCGATATCTTAATACATATTCCATCATACCGCTAGTTCTAGTCCGTAATGACTATATAGCCTCTTCTTCGACTCTGCTGCGGGAAACTACCTCATCTATTATGCTGTCGGGCGAGATTACTTCCACTATCCTAATATAACGTCACATCGCAAACGCTTCAATTCTCTTTATCTCCAGTTTCGCCCAGTCCGTAGGCTCCTTTGATGCGAGATGTGCCTTCTATGTCTGAGCTCCGTTGGAAATGCATTACTTTGTTTCTAAGAAACAGCTTTCATTAACTTCGTCTATTACGCGGTCCCCACTTCAGATGTTGAGTTTCTTGCCAATCCTACTACTCAATTCAGAAATATTGTCCTGTGAGTTGGCTTGGTCAAGGATATATGATTTAATTTTGTATTTTATTCTTGATACCAGATTCTTGACTTGTTTAGGAAAGTGACAGGAGCCTTGTTTCTTTGTCGCTAAATGTTTCACTCATTTAAAAGCTAGCTCTTTTTCTGTACCTTGCAACTTTGGGTTAGCAAATGAATCTTTTCAACCAAAATGTATTTTAACCTTTTCCCCATATCACAGCTTCTTTAACTCAGACGTACTGCCTTATGATACGTGGCAACGAACCACAGCTGTACCTTTTACGTTGTCTTAAATCAGACAAAAAATAAATATCCAAGTATGTGTGAGATAATATACCACCAAAATGAATCCATTCATGCTCTGACATACACCCCCAGAAGAATATCAGTACGCCATTGTGTGTTTTAGAAATTCTTTCACTGTTCCTTGTCTCATTTGTATTTGTTATAAACCGAAACATGACTACCAAACTCTAAAATTTAACAATACCAGAGAAGGAAAATTGCTGCTCAGCATAAAGCGGAGATGATGAGTCGCGATAGGCACAACAAAAAGTTTCACACCGTTGTAGCTTTCGGCCATTAAGGCCTTTGTCTGCAGTAGACACACATACACAGCCGGCCGCGGTGGTCTAGCGGTTCTACGCGTTCAGTCCGGAATCACGCGGCTGCTACGGTCGCAGGTTCGAATCCTGCCTCGGGCATGGATGTGTGTGATGTCCTTAGGTTAGTTAGCTTTAAGTAGTTCTAAGTTCTAGGGGACTGATGACCACAGATGTTAAGTCCCATAGTGCTCAGAGCCATTTGAACCATTTTTGAACACATACACACCCACACGCACACACTCACGCAAACGCAACTTGCACACACATCTGTAGTCTCAGACAACTGAAACCACACTGTGTATCTTGTGAAATGGCAGCATACAACTAGCTGAGACATATTGGGCAGGGGTAATGGAAAAAGGATGGTGCACACACACACACACACACACACACACACACACACACACACACACTACTGGGGGACAGCAAGCTACGTCAGATTTCGGCTAGGGAGATTCCGGGAATGAAGGATAGCATGGGATATCTGTTAGTGTTTTAGGTATAGATTGTATTGACTGTCTATGAAGGTCTTTTTTGAGAGGAACATATTGAGCTAGTTAGTTTTCATCACTGCAGATGCATCTGCCATAGGTGACAAGGCTGTATGGGATGGATTCTTTGGTGTGGAAGAGGTGGCAACTGTCAAAGTGCAGGTACTCTCGGTGATTTATGGATTTGATGTGGACCGAGATGTGGATGAAGCCATCTGAGAGGAGGAGATCGACATCCAGGAAGGTGGCACAACGGGTGAAGGAGGAACAGGTGAAGTGGATGGGAGAGATCATGTTCAGATTATGGAGGAATGAATCTAGTGTGTCACAGCGTTGGATCCAAGTTAAACAGATGTCATCACTAAACCTGAACTAATCCAAGTGTTTGGGATTTTGAGTAGGTCAGAATTTTTCCTCTAGGTGTCCCATGAAGAAGTTGGCATGCTAGAGTGTCATGCAGGTGCTCATGTCTGTGCCACGGATTTGTTTGTATACCGTCCCTTGAAAGGTGAACTAGTTATGGGTTAGGATGTATTCAAATACATGTACGAGTAATTAAGTGGTGTGTTCGGAATTGGCAGGGCATTGCGAGAGGTAGCATTCAAAGGGCGTGAGGGATGTTGGTGTATTAGGAGGTTGCATGTACAGTGACAACAGGGACCCAGAAGATAAGGGTTTGGTATTGTGGAGAGCCAGTGCTGAAAATGGTAGGTATCTTCCCTGTGGGAGGCTAGGTTATGGACAGTTGGTTGCAGATGCTGCTCAACAACGGCCTAGCTTCTTTCGATGTGGCACTGAAACTAGCTACAATTTGGCACTCACGATTTTTAGGTTTGTGTATTTTGGGGAGCATGTAGAAGGTGGGTGAGTGGGCTGTTGTTGTGGTAAGAAGGAAGATGAATTCAGAGTAGATGTTCTGGGAAGGGCCCAAGGATTTCAGCTAGGATTGGAGGTTATGTGCGACTTCTGGGATTGGGTCACTTTGGCAGACCTTGTGGTGGAGGTGTTGGACAGCTGGCTGAGGCCCTCCACCAGGTAGTCACTCTGGTTCATCAGTGGTGTAACGTTTGTCCATTGGGGGGATGATCAGGTCAGGTTATGTAGGGCAGTCCTTTCGTCTGTTGAAGTGTGGTTGTTCTTAAAGAATTAGGGAAGGATACTGAAGCCAGGTTGGATGTTAGGAATTCCTGAAAGATTAGCAGTGGATGGTTAGTGTAGTGGGACGCGAAATTGAAGCGTCACCCATCCACCAGTGTCACGTTTATGTATTTTTGTAATATTTGTGAAGGTTGTGAATTGTCTAAAGTTTTGTATTTATTTTTTATGTTTCATGTACCGAGAGGGCGGCGCAACGAACGGAGACAGCATCTTCGCTGCCGGGACCAGAGAGAAAATTGCTGGCCACTATACGTCGCGGGTCGACAGCCAAAGGGCAACAGAAGATCCTGAAACCGAGTTGTTACGTCGTGCTTCTAAAAATTGAAAATTAAGAATTTGTAATGTTTCTATAACAATGACGTCATAGAAAGTTTAATCATGTTGTAAATGTTCAGTTTTGTTTGGTCAAGGCTCAGGTTCACGTCTATATGTAGGAAGATAATAAACTAGTGGTTGCTACTAAAGTTTAAATACGTGTTCCGAGAATTTATTTATGAAGAATTATGTTACGTAATTTTTTTGGCAAGTTTATTAATTTTTGACAACGTCCATCGCGAGTTTGAATCTCGAAAGTTTATTCAGTGTGGTTCTAATATTTATTAAAGCAGATCACTTGCATTAATATAATTTCTGAGGAGAAACAAACGACATCTAAATTGAAAAAAGTTAGCGCAAACCAATTGGCCTAAGTGACGAAATGCTGCGCATACGACTCAAATGATGATGTTTTAATCACAGTTTCGTTCAAGAACCATTCAGAGACAAATTTAAAAAAGGATTTAAATAATTTTGAAGTCTGTTGTAACTGACGTTGGTGACGAAGTCTGCACATGGTCATATGTCAAAAGAAAATCATTCATACAAAACTTACGTCGTTACACTTCATTAGGCAGAAGTGTGGGGAGGTCACAGGTGGATGGTGGTATGAATTAGGAAAGGATTGGATGTCAGTATTGGACTGGCTTTGATTGGATGGGTCGCTGGGAAAGAACTTTTTCCAGTGTAGGTATTGGGAGAAGGAGAGCTGATCTTTCACAATTCCCACAAGTTTAAACTTGAGAGTTGTGCTGAATATGGGGTCTTTGGATGGGACTGAAACTTCTGTAGGGCTTAGGATATTGGTGGGATTGTTTCGGTTCGGGATTTTATGGAGTGCTGCTAGAGGGTTTAGGACAATGTGGTAGATTGAAATCATCAGCTGGGCAGGGTATGGGTGCTATGAGGGGTTGATGAGGAAGAACACTGGGAGTAGGGTTGGGATTGGATAGCGGCACACCATTGCGGGAAGTGGATTGCATCAGGCTGGATAACTGGTGGAGGTGGTGTTTGGAACTTTCTTCTAGGTGTTGGGGTATCAGGATTTCAATTTGGTTGATGAGGTGTAGGTAGTGGGGATTGCATAATAGCAGTATTTTGCTGAATGAGGGGGTTTGTTGAACAAGATTTTCGAGCGAAGCGATTGGTGGAATCTGAAAAAGCGAATATCGTAGTGGAAGGAGAGCTGGGATCCAGAGATACAGATTTTTATGGTGAGACCATTGGGGGCCGGCGGTGGGAGGGGATTCCATGGCTTAGATAGGATTTCAGGAACAGCAATTTAGTTTTGGCTAGGGGTACGGAAACGTTCCAGTACTCATCCAGATAAATAGAGCAGCAATTCATTGTGTTTTGGAGTGGAAGGATGGCACTGGGGAAGGAGGTTTATATTGAAAGTGGCGGATAAAGGTTACAGGTGAAAGGAATTGTGTTGGGGGCAGGGCATAATAATCTGACTGAGATATATATGAATGCACGTGATATACCGTCACGCGAGCGAAATAAATTCGATCGCGTGTGACTTGTCGTCACGCGTAACAGAAAAAAAAAAGAATACAAGGACGAGCAGGTCGTGAGCGATATGTGAGAGAGGGAATATTTTGTGAAGCTAGTAGTGTGTTATGCTGTTATAGCGAGTCGCATTGCACGTGGAGTTGTGTGAGCGGGTGCCGTAACGGACATGGCCGTAACTACAAGGTGCAACTAAAGTGGTGTGTAACCACGTGTGTCGCGGCTTTTACGGATTGTGTTATAAGGTCCAGAGAGACGCAACGTGAGAGAAGGAAATGGGTGTATAATAGAGGACAGCTAGATAAAGGAGATAGTAGGAAAGGACAGACTAACATGAGGTTTGGATGGAAGGGAGACATTAGATGGTATAATGACCAGATGACTCTATCAACAGCTCAGTCTACATCAAACCACTAATCAATCTAACAAATTTAGCATTGGAGGGCAGTGTGGAGGGTAAAAATCGTAGAGGGAGACCAAGACATGAATACACTAAGCAGATTCAGAAGGATGTTGGTTGCAGTAAGTACTGGGAGATGAAGAAGCTTGCACAAGATAGGGTAGCATGGAGAGCTGCATCAAACCGGTCTCCGGACTGAAGACCACAACGACAACAAGAATAATTTAATAAAATGCTTGTGCCAATATCATGCTTAATGTTGTCCCTGGCGCCTTACCACTTACCCACCCAACCGCCCTGTCCCCCTGAATGCACAGTCAGAAATCTAGCATTTTATGGGGTGCCCACCTCCAAGGCTATAAAAATCGGGTGTGATTACTTCGGTGCTTAAGAGTGACTACATAGGCAGGAAATACGCCTTCAACGGTGGCATGGTTTATTAGCAGTGAGTTAAGCTATAATGCAATATTAGCTTCTCCTCAAGTTCCTGAGTGCTAGTGGAAGAGTTTCACAGTCACTTTATTTAATTGCTGCACCTTGCATTGACAATGGTATTTTCGATTTAACTTTTAATAATTATGAGAAACTCTATAGTTTAATGAGCACCAGTAGTCGATAGTGGCAGAGAACGCAAGTGATAATAGGCACACGTATTCACTTGTCTTTTAACGGAAGCGTGGGGGAGGGACAATGGTGGCTAAGAAAGAAGGGAACAAATGCGAGTGGTCTGATTGAAGGAAGTATTTGGATGCACTGCGCATGTACGTGAAACAACAGAAATCACGTTTGCGTCCAGAGGGGATACATCTAACTCGGGACATCCGTTTGCGTGAATCGGAGCCAGAGACGTTAATGTTATTACCAGGCGAGCGAGCGAAGAGACAATACCTCGGGCGTCAGGGCCCCGAAATTGGTGATCCAATACAAAGTCCCAAACTCGATTATCGCCGTCCAAACTGAGGCGAGGCAATCAATGACACCAACGTTTCTGCGTTTCTCGCTGCGAATGAAAGAGGTACCAGCGAAAGCTCGCAGCAACACTCTGAGCCACTGATGGAACTAGAAGTAAAGTGGAGGCGTGACCATCCAATTACAGCCACGCCTTTAGCAAGAAACTTACTTGCTTTCAAAGCATTTACTTTACATCGAGACAAGTCAAACTTAACATTTTACCCAATTTGGTACGTAAGCATTATTTACTACAGTCATAAATCACTTTTTCGTCCCAATGGAGAATTTCGTTTGGTAGAATAATGTTTTTCTCTTACTATTTGATTTCTACTCCGGTGTATTTAACGATTCCATTCATTTGCTGTCGGTTTCGAAGCAACCATGTCTTCCCTATCAGGTGTTTTAGCACTGCGATCGTTATGCTATACGAACTCAAGTATATTCCTCTACTGCATTGCAGCATCTTCTGATGGACACTGCTAAAGTGCTTGGAGAATCAATGGTATTTGCTTCGAAGTTGACAACAGAAAATAAAAGTAATAAACAGCGATGAATGGAAGGAGAACACAACGAACTGTTTCACAGCTCACATCCGCAATTTCCAGTCTCAACCAACAACCTGTCAAGTGAGTTACCTAAATAACGAATGTTGCTCTGCTTGATACGAAGTCCTATGATTTGTTTATTTATATACACTGGAGGGAGGATGACTAGATATCATTACAAATATTTTTAAGATACGACATATTAAAAAATTGTGGAAATAAACGCACAAAAGAGTACGAAGAACACAAAACAGAAACTTACAATTGGTATACACAATATTCAAACATTGAAGATGGCAAACCACACGTTAACGAACGATCGAGTGATGATTGCAGAAGCATTTCAAAATAAAAAATAGTCTGTGTAGATGAAGATGCCAGTTAGTAACGCAGATAAATAACAATAAAATAATGACGTTCTTAAAGTAATTAAACATAAATTATTGAAAAGCATTCGATGCATGAAGAAAGAGAGGCACCTGGAGATGACAGCGCTTCAATACAAAAGATAGTGCTGAAGGCAACATACTGTAATATCAAAGGAACTAGGAAAATTGTTAACGGAAAATAGGCAGAGGCTGGGAATTCCCCCACAACTGAGGCAATGATGTAACTAACCCGCCTCACCAAAAAACGGGGTATGCTAGGTACCAAGAACTGTAAGCCCTCTAGCGCCATCTGCATATTTTATAAAATACTGAATAAGAACATCAACAATCCACTAAAAACATAGTATTTAATCCAGGAAAAGGAACAATCTGGCTCAAAAATGAATGTCATAATAGACCATTTGCAGCTAGTGACCGAAATTATAGATCAATGAATATGAGTTACCATTTCGTTTGCAGTTCAAAGGGTTTGCTGAAGTATTAAATAAAGTCAGGAAAAGGGACCTCATGTCACGAAAACTAATCACAGCAGTTGCAGACGATTTTTCATGATTCTTAAACTATTTAACACAGAAGAGGGAAAGCGTATTTACGGAACACATGTCAATCACCTTCCTTTCTTCGATTATAAGGTACTAACTTGTTACCAATACTGATAAGAGACCTACAACTATAAGAAGAAATTAACAGAGTAGGTTTAAAATGTACTAACTTGTTACCAATACTGATAAGAGACCTACAACTATAAGAAGAAATTAACAGAGTAGGTTTAAAGGTGTGTCTAAAACTCCTAAATACTAATGCTGAACGAACGTATCGAAAAGAAAATAATAGATATTAACATTTCGTCATAGAAACGACGACTTTTTGTATTTAGGTCAGTTAAAGACTAGATAATTGAGAGCAAAGGAAAGAAACTGAAGAATACATAGGGTATGTTCGACGGGTTATCGGCGATTACATGATTGCAGAACAAGTACTTACAGCCAGGCTGTTTAGTTCCCAAAACGACAATGCTAAAGTTTGTTGAACGGAAAGCTTATGACTTGTCACAGAAGTTTTGACTTATGGTAGTGAGACATATGGGCGAAAAAAGTTAAAGATCTATCAACCACCAATGGAGAGACTGAAGTTGAAAACTTTTGGGAGAGACGGAAAACAAAAATGAAAATTGATGAGGAATCAGTCAATGGTGAAGGTGAATGGAAACAGAAACGAAATGGATTGTTGTTAGTGAGGCAGAACACATGAAGATATCATCAGATGATTGGGTATCAAGTGCACCAAGCACGTACTGAACTGCAAAAGAGGAGAAAACAGCGGCACGGGTAGTTGATAGGAAGATGTGTCGAAGGCAATATGACGCAACGGAGAAATGTCTTTGACGTATAGCAAGTTGAAGCATGAAAAGATGTAGGATGTGGATGTAATCATCGATCGGCAGCTGCTAAAGATGTTGGTAAAATTTTTTATCTAATGATCATACATACTATAAAAATGGATCTAAGTATGTATGTTTCACGTCTCTACTATTTATTTCAACCAAACTTCGTACACGAATAACTTAGGATGCAAATGGTTCAAATGGCTCTGAGCACTATGGGACTGAACATCTATGGTCATTAGTCCCCTAGAACTTAGAACTACTTAAACCTAACTAACCTAAGGACATCACACACATCCATGCCCGAGGCAGGATTCGAACCTGCGACCGTAGCAGTCGCGCGGCTCCGGACTGAGCGCCTAGAACCGCTAGACCACCGCGGCCGGCGAAATAACTTAGGAGAGAAGAGCTTTGAGGATAAGAACCAGCTACCCACCAAAGGGGTGAGAGTGGTACTCAAGGAGATGTGTAGTCCACGAAGCGTGAATACCCAAACTTTATTCGCCTAGTATTTAAAAATGAGATTACATAGTCCCTTACAACAAATGTCAGACGTAATCGCAAACCTCTGCGAAACTCTTTCTCGCTGACATCCCCCCCCCCCTTCCCACTAAGATGAAGAACGGAGATAAGCTTATCATCTACTACATTCTCACTGCTCATGCCGTAAAACTAGAGTTTCCGACATGACGTTTTACTTTATTACTTCCTTACTACTAACTGTATTCGCGACTCATTTTGCAGACATTATTCCCATATACCACAGACTGTATCAGCAAAACTGTATCGTTGTACAACACATGGTTCAAGTGATCTGGCGTATTAACACTGAAATGCTTGAAAAACTGCCGCGTCATGTATGACGTTTTAATTCATAATTTCTGTAACGCCAACTCCTTTCCCAACACACTTCGCAGACAGTATCCAAATATACTGCTGAATTTATCTGAAAAAATTATAAGACCCGTAGATCAGGGGATGAGTCGTCATAACCACTGAGGTGCGCGAGAAGGAGACTGCAGGGGGAAATTCCCTAAAGGTGGAATGTATGAAGTACAAATATGTGTGAAATATGTTAGATATACGTAAAGGATACGTAGCATGTACAGACACAGTTGAAGCTGCGAGTAAAGAAATTCTCCTAAAACCCTTGATCGATTTCAACCAAAGTTGGTTCATACGTTACTCACTATCTGGAAAGCAGTACTGCGGGCGTAGGAACCGCCAAACTCCTCTTCAGGTTTGTGTAGTGGACAGGGAAGGATGGGGGAGAAAGACAGAGAGGGGAGGAGCAGACGGACAATCAACGACACTGTAATTTTATGATTAGTGCCCTAACCTCCTAATTACGTTACCTTTTCCCCGCAGTTAGTATGATTGTGAATTAGAGGATCGATGTGTCAGTTCCTAGATGTTTTTTACAACTCAACAATTTATTTAACATTGCACAAGAAATAGTTTTTGTGTATATTTATGCTCTATGAAAAGCTGTCATGTACTACTAATGAGGTGGAGTAAGGTATACGTTAATACTACATATACTACATTGTTAATAAGGTAATTGCAATTAAACAATTTTCATTGTGCTTAATTTCACTTTAAAAATAATATATTCAGTTATCTGGTATCAATCGGGATAATGACGACGATAAATTTCGATTAATCAAGTTTTGGGTATTTTATAATAATTTTTACGCCATTTTCTATTCACATAATCATCAACTATATTGTCATATGAAATCTTCTTCATTAGTTCTAACTCTGTCCAGAAAAGAGCTAAGGTCTTATGCTTTTCTTGGCTTAAGATGGATTCTATATAATTTTTCACTCATTCCAATCAAGAAAAGCTTCTCTCACTAGAATTTTTTTTTCCTTGGTGTACTTAGAGTTATACGAATCCCCACATCCAAGTTAGGATAAATGTTTGACCAACGCCTTTTGTGTACTGCTTTGATACGCTTAATCTCATCGTCCTTTGTTAGAAATACTTAAAATTTTCTCATTCAGCTACGAAACGATTGCAAAGAGATTCTTAACCATCAGGAGCAGTGATCAAATCAACGAAAGAAGCCTGAATTTAAACATTCACTGTGTTTATTCTTGAATAAAAAAGGTTGACACTACAACAATTGCCACCGTTTCTAGTTTTTCTACATTCAAAAGAACTCCTGTTGCCCGCATCTCGTGGTCGTGCGGTAGCGTTCTCGCTTCCCACGCCCGGGTTCCCGGGTTCGATTCCCAGCGGGGTCAGGGATTTTCTCTGCCTCGTGATGGCTGGGTGTTGGTGCTGTCCTTAGGTTAGTTAGGTTTAAGTAGTTCTAAGTTCTAGGGGACTTATGACCACAGCAGTTGAGTCCCATAGTGCTCAGAGCCATTTTTTTTGAACTCCTGTTGCTTCGCTTTGCGTTACACACTATGTGTCACATTTATTCTCATTAGCCTTTAGCGGTTTCCCTTTCTCGATTTTTGCCAGCGTTGTATAGAAATTACAAAAAAAAAAAAAAAAGACATAGCTATCTTGAAGCAATGTGAGAAGCCGCCAAGCTTCTGTGAAGATTTAGTAGCCGCTGTTGTCACTAAATGTAAGGACTGGGCAGAGCAACCTCATTCAAACCAAGGGCATTCTCAAAGTGGGTGGAGGACCGTACAAAACTTCAAGGCACTCTCTTGTACTTCGATAAATTGACCCTGAAGGCGGCTGTATGAGCAATGAGCAACGGCACGACGAAGTAGAAGCCAAGGGAAACCAATGAATTAAAGATACATAATGTGCATCCACAGTACGTGTGGCCTGTAATTGAAAAAGTGTCATGATGATCTCTCCAGTAGCAAATGATTCCGGAACAGTCTCCAGTGGCAAACGATTCCTGAAGAGTCCCTCATCTCCGGGAACGGGCTGCCAATAGAGAGGTGAGCATGAGGAAAAGATTGAATAACCAGCGAAAGGATAACGTTTTACGAGTCGGGACGTGGAATATCAGAAGCTTGAACGTGGTAGGGAAGCTAGGAAATCTGAAAAGAGTAATACGAAGCTCAATCTGTTTGTGGCAGGGTCAGTGAAGTGAAATGGAAATCGTCGAATGAGTAAAGGGTAACATCAACAGCAGCAGAAAATGGAATAACGGGAGTAGGGTTCGTTATGAATAGGATGGTAGGGCAGACTGTGTATCACTGTGAACAGTCCAGTGATAAGGTCGTTCTTAACAGAATCGACAGCAAGCCGACACCGACAATGATAGGTCAGGTATACATGCCGACATCGCAGATGAAGATGAAGTGATAAAGTTTATCAGGATATTGAAAGGGTAATACAGCAAGCAAAGAGAGATGAAAATCTAATAGTCTTGAATTCAGTTATAGGGGAAGCAGTACAAGAAAAGCTTACAGAAGAATATGGACTTGGGACAAAGAATGACAGAGGAGAAAGACTAATTGATTTCTGTAATAAATTTCAGCTGTTACGCTGTTCAAGAATCACAATAGGATGACTTGTACTTGGAATAAGCCGTGTGATACGGTAAGATTTTTGTTACATTATACCACGGTCAAACAGAGATTCTGAAATCAGATACTGGATTGTAAGGCGTACCCAGGAGCAGATACAGACTCAGTTCACAATTTACTAGTGAGGAAGAGTATGCTGAAGTTTAAGAGATTATTCAGGAAGAATCAATACACAAGGGAGTGGGATACGGAAGAACTAAGGAATGACAAGATACACTTGAAGCTCCCTAAAGCTATAGATACAGCAATAAGGAAAAGTTCAGCAGGCAGTACAAATGGAGTGAAATTGACATCTCTAAGAAAGGCAATAACAGGAGTTGGAAAGAAAATCGTAGGAAGAGAGACGGTAACTGCGAAGAAACCATTGGTAACAGAAGAAATACTTCTGCTGATCGATTAAAGAAAGAAGTATAAAAAGAGTTTAGGGATATTTAGGAATACAGAAATACAAATCGCTGAGGAATAACATAAATAGGAAGTGCATTGAGGCTAAGACGAAATGGTTGCATGAAAAATGTGAAGTAATCCAAAAAGAATTGATTGTCGGAAAGACTGACTCAGCATATAGGAAAAACAAAACAACCTTCGGTGAAGTTACAAGCAAGAGTGGTAACATTAATAGTGGAACGGGAATTCTACTGTTAAATGCAGAGGACAGAGCGAATAAATGAAAACAGTACATTTAAGTGTTCTGTGAGGGGGAATATTCGTCGGATGTGATAGAAGAAGAAACAGGAGTCAAGTTAGAGGAGATAGGGAATCCATTATTATAATTAGAACAGAGAGAGCTTTGGAGCACTTACGACCAAGTAAGGTGGAAGGGATGCATAACATTCCATCAGAAATTTTGAAATCATTGAGAGGAGTAACAACAAACCGACTATTCACATTGGTGTGTAGAATGTTAGAGTTTGGCGACAGACCCAAAAATATCATTCACACATTTCCCACGACCACGAGAACTGACAAACGCAAGAATTATTGCACAATTAGTCTAAAAATTCACGCTTCAAAGTTACTTATAAGAATAATATACAGAAAAATTGAAAAGAAAATGGAGAATGTGTTAGATGACGATAAGTTTGGCTTAAGGAAAGATAAAGGCACCCGAGATGCAACCCTGATGTGGCTTTTGATAATGGAAGCATGACTAAAGAAAAATGAGGAGAATTTCGTAGGGCTTGCAGACTTGGAAAAAGCGTTCAACGACATAAAATGACGCAAGTCCATAATAAAATAAGAGTGGATGACCAAGAAGGAAGTGTTCGGATTAAAGGGAGTGTAAGACAAGGATGTAGTCTTCCACCCCTACTGTTCAACCTGTTCATCGAAGAAGCAGTGAGGGAAATTAAAGTAATGTTCAGGAGTGGGATTAAAATTCAACGTGAAAGGATCTCATTGATATGACTTGCTGATAACAAAGTTGCCTAAGAGAAAGTGAAGAAGATTTACGTGATAAGATGAATGGAATGATTAGTATGCTGAGTAAAGAACGTGGATTGAGAGTAAATCGAAGAATTATTGAACCTGCACACATAAATAACAATGCCTTCAATTAGACATGAGCCAATAAATGGAAAACAAACCAAGCTTTGGATAAACTATAGCTTAAATTATTATTATTAAACCAAGTTTTCCTAAGGTAGAAAGAGCAATACTTTTCTTTAAATCGAATTCAAAATTAGCCCCTATCATGAGTAGTAGCAGGAATGAGAAGAGCAAGAAACTTAAAGTCAGGATTGAGGGCCACGAATTAGATGAAGGAATATTACTACCTAGGCAACAAAATAACTAATGGTAGACGGACCAAGAAGGACATCAAAGGACTAGCACCGGCAAAAAGGGTATTCCTAGCCATCAGAGGTTTACTAGTAACCAACATAGGCCTTAATTTGAGGAACAATTTTCTGAGACTGCACGTGTGGAGCACAGTATTGTACGTTAGTGAAACAGGGACTGTGCGAAAACCGGAACAGAAGAGAATCAAAGCATTCGAGATTTGGTGTTCCATACAAATGTTGATAATTAGGTGGACTGATGAGGTAAGGAATGATGCGGTTCTATGCAGAATAGGAGAGGAAAGGAATATGTGGGAAAGACTTACAAACAGAAGGGACAGTATGATTAAAAAAATACATTGTACACAGCAGACATGTTCGCGGCATCATCATATGATTTTCCACGAAAGTCTCCAATATTTATGACAGTGTTTCGAGTTTCGAAATAATGGCAGAAAATATTTCTTCAGCTTTATGTCCCACTGATGGCAAAAACTTGAGAAATTTTTCACACGGTTCACCTGTTTCGAAAACGCATCTAATGATGGTAGTGAGTTGGTCCATATGTGCTTTATCTGGAGTTCAATTGTTGATTAAGGATTAATAATTGGTCCTTCTTATCTTGTGTGCGATCTGCTTTAAGTCTTTGTGACCCATCAAGAGAATAGACTCATCGCAGCCGGTCTTTGATAAGTAACTGGTACTCTTAGATCCTTGATTCCCAAATCGATCAATACGACTGGCTAAAAAAGGATCAATTCAGCTAACAGATCCTAAAACGTACAATATGCCAGTCATATAACTTTTCATTTCTTCTTCTCAAAGCGAGGACTCTTGAGTACAGTCACTTCAGTATGGCAACAACTACTCCAGATCGTTTGTCCAATAAGTAACCTCTTCGCCATATTGGACATGAAATAAATTGTCGAGTCGAACACAAACCCATTTCTACCTTTCAAACTACGGATACTAGATGTACGACGCACGGAGTTTCCATGATGATCTATTCAGTATTCTGCAGTTTTCCAGTCATTAAATCCTTCGTTGCCAAATTGAGTCTTTTTCTCCAACAGACCGAATACCAGACAGGGACCGCAAAATACAGATCTCTTTTATTCAGAATAAACTAGCCGATTTTGATAATTCACTCCAGAATTTTAATTTTTCTTCGGAAGATTCTCAAGAGCCGACACTGACGAGCAAATAGTTTTTTCACTTTCAGAGAAGTCACAAGACCTGTTTTGATCGAAGCTTTACCTTCAGATAATATCCCTTAAGGTATGGTTGATTTTCAATAAAGCTGGATCTTTGTGTAGGTTTACTGTTGTTTGCACTTGGTCATTATCTAACGTCCGATTCAGAGACGCATCTTTAATTGTTATTGGTGATTCTTCTACGACCTTTTCGTCAAAAAGTCAATATCCGTTTTTCCACAAGTAGATTGATCTGTAGCTGACTGTAGTTGGTCCTTAGAGTTCATATCCACTTCATATTTTCCAGATTGTATTGTGTCAGTACATGCTATTGAAGTTCCTGGTCTCTCAGCACTATTTTCACTTCCACTTTACAAGAGCTGTCAATATTTATCATTTCACGACAATCTATTTTGTTGTTGTTTTTTCATTTTGACCTTCTTTTTATACTCAGCTCCACTAAGTCGCTTTCTCCCATCTACGGCTGTGCCCGGTGGAGGTTCCAATCCTCCCTCGGGCATGGGTGTGTGTGTTTGTCCTTAGGATAATTTAGCCGGCCGCGGTGGTCTCGCGGTTCTAGGCGCGCAGTCCGGAACCGCGCGACTGCTACGGTCGCAGGTTCGAATCCTGCCTCGGGCGTGGATGTGTGTGATGTCCTTAGGTTAGTTAGGTTTAAGTAGTTCTAAGTTCTAGGGGACTGATGACCACAGCTGTTAAGTCCCATAGTACTCAGAGCCATTTGATTTGATAATTTAGGTTAAGTAGTGTGTAAGCTTAGGGACTGATGACCTTAGCAATTAAGTCCCATAAGGTTTCACACTCATTTGAACATATGAATGTTTCGCCCATCACTTATTCTAATAGTATTTTTATTTAAGAACTGAAATAAAAAAGATAACATTGGGAGTTTTATTCCTCATACATAATTACCAGTATCCTTTGTTCAGACTTCAGACATTGAATAATTATACGACATAAGTACAAGAAATTTAAGTATGAAGTAACAAACAATTCTTTCCATAGCTTCCGAAACAGCTATTTATCAAGTTAAATTACTTCTTACAGATTCTTTATTGTTATATTTTGTGAGCACTTACCTACTATAAGTTCGAATCCTCCGGTGATATATTACGAAATTATTAATACAGTCCAAGAAACACTTTGAAATATTACAGCACACAACCATGCAAATGCGCTAGTGACATATTCATACGTGTTACTTGGCTACGATAACCTGACAACTAGTCTTGTGCTGGTACAAGCAGAGAAAATCAGCGCTAGCTGAAAGATGTTCATTGCTCTGTGAGAGGTGCCAACGTTACGCTGGCAGTAGACAAGACTCAGTCTGGAACCGCGCGACCGCTACGGTAGCAGGTTAGAATCCTGCCTCGGGCATGGATGTATGTGATGTCCTGAGGTTAGTTAAGTTCAAGTAGTTCTAAGCTATAGGGGGCTGATGACCTAAGATGTTAAGCCCCATATTGCTCAGAGCCATCTGAAACATTTGCAGAAGACGAGAAATGTTACTGCACACAATTTTAAGGGTGATGTTGCTGTAGCAAGCAGCAGACGCTGCCACTCCTTTATCACTCCTTTTCCTTGACATCTTCAATGTGGCGGCAAGACCGTTGGTACCAGCCACCGCACGAATCGCTAAGTTACGGTGACCGGGTGGTATTAGAAACTGCAGGACGCAAATCAACGAAGGCGGTTTGTCTTTTGCTTTCGAAGTAAATACGGGATGAGCCTCCTCCGTTTGTGTTGTCCCTCTGTATCTATCTCTTTCAAACTCATTGCCACCATGCAGCGTACGCCTACAACAGCACGTATCGTCTCTCACGGCGGGCGCGCCGCTCTCGTGCTGTCAGTTCACCCAGACATTTTTAGCAAATGCTCATGTCACTCGTTTCAACGCGACTACACAAACTGTAGAAAAAATTACTTAACTGATGGAACATATTAAATACTTAATTGTTTATACGGATAGAGTAACATTTAGGTACATAAATATTAATCTTGTAAGCGCGGCTGCAGAAAATGTACAAAAAATTATGTAATTGGTGTAATCTATTACATACTGAATTGTTTATATGGACCTAGTAAAATTTAGGTACATAAATATGAATCTATGTAACTTCTGTAGGACATTAAAAAAATTTTGGCCCCAAATTTGCTGCTTCCATAACTTGCCGCCCTAGGGTCCAGCTTACTCAGCCAGCTGATAGATCCACTACTATTCTATGTCAACAAACTGTATCGTTAGTCAGCATTTTTTCAACTTTGTATAATGGGCACTTCACTCCTGTAAATATATGCCCATCACAGTTGAAAAAATTGGCTGAAAACCGTATTAACTAGCTTTAAGATAATATAAAATTACTGCCAAAATCGATGAGCAAAGTCTCCAGCAAAAATGTAATGCAAACGTTTTCCTGTTAAACTTATATTAGTAAGCTATATTTTGTTTATACGTGTAAGACTATAAATGTGTCGAAGTATATAAAACTGTCAACACTTTATTGACCTGTAGAATTCGTTTTATACAAGCAGCAGACCCAGATGTTGCAGAGAAAAGGAGGGGACCAGAGGAATAATGCTCCTATAGGAACGTTAAAAGAGGCGAATATGATCCTCTTTACAAGACTCTGACAGAAAAGTGGGGAACCAGTTGATTCAGTTCTAATTCCACCTCCCTTGCCAAAATTTTTGACATAAGCACTAGTCTTTTGTATTTTGAATCATGTGTCCTCTTACCGGCTTGAAGCAGCGAGAACGAACTCCACTCCTGTGTCAAACTTTTCATCTCAGAATAGTTCTTGCAACCTTACTGGACGTATTTTGATCTCTGTCTTCTGTGGAGAACTTCCTCATATTAGTCAATCTAATTCTCAGCATTCCTCTGTAGCACCACATCTCAAATGCTTGGTTGCCCTTCTCTTCCAGTTTTCCCACAGTCCATGTTTCAGTAACTGTGCTCAGTACGTTGTTGTTGTTATGGTATTCAGTCCGGAAACTGGTTTGATGCAGTTCCCTATGCTACTCTGTCTCATGCAAGCCTCTTCAGTTTCAAAGAACTACCATCCTTCTGAATCTGCTTACTATATTCACCTCCTCGTCTCCCTCTACGAGACCCCCACCCCCCTCTCACACACACACACGCTTACCTCCAACACAAAACAGGTGGACCTTTGATATCTCACAATGTGTCCTACCAACCGACCCAGTATTCTAGTGAGCTTCTGCAACAAACTTCTCTTCTCCGAATTCTATTCACTATCTCCTCATTTACGTGATTTACCCATCTAATCTTCAGCACTCTTCTGTAGCACTACATTTCAAAAAGCTCTATTCTCTTCTTGTCTAAACTATTTATCGTCCATGTTTCATTTCCATACAAGGCTACACTCGGTACAAATGCTTTCAAAAAAGACTTCCTAACACTTAAATCTATATTCGATGTGAATAAATTTCTCTTATGCAGAAATTGCTTTCTTTCTATTACCAGTCTACATTTTACGTCCACTCTACTTCCCCCCTCATCAAATGCTTTGTTGCCCAAGTTGAAAACTCATCTACTACTTTGTGTATCAATTCCTAATCTAATTCTCTCAGCATTAGCTGATTTATTTAGACTACATTCCACTATTATCTTATTTCGTTGAAGTTCATCTTACATTCTCCTTTCAAGGCGCTGCCCACTTCATCCATCAGCTCCTCCAAGTCCTCTCTCTCTCTGACGCAATTACAATGACAAACCTCAAAGTTTTTATTTCTCCTTCCTGATCTGTAAGTCGTCCTTCAAATCTTTGTGTGGTTTCCTTTACTGCATGCTCAATTTACAGAGCAAATAAAATTGAGGAAGCGCTGTAACCCTGTCTCACTCTCTTCTGAACAACCGCTTTCCTTTCGTGGCCCTCGACTCATAAAACTGCCGTCTAGTTTCTGTAAAAACTGTCAACGGCCTTTCACTGCATGTACTTTACATCTGTTAAATTCAGACTATCAAAGAGATTATTCCAGTTAACATTGTCACAAGCTCTCGGTAAATCTACCAATGCTATAGACGTACGTTTTCCTTTCCTTAACCTTTCTTCTAAGAACGTTCCTACATTCCTCGGAATCTAAATTGATATTCACCGAGGTCGTCTTTTACCAGTATTTCCTGTCTTCTGCAAAACATTAGTGATGGAATTTTGAAACCATAAATCATTAAATCAACAGTTCGGTGAGATCACACCTGTTGGACTGGAATTGTTAGAATCTTCTTGAAGTCTGGGGGGTATTTCGCTGTCTCATGCAGCTTGCGCACCGGGTGGAGTTTTGTCTGTAGTTGTGACGGACTGTCATGTACTCTTGGGGCTTGTTTGCTCCAAACGTACTTTATTGGAATTTGTTCCCCAAATTAAGACCTATCTTTGATGCTGGTCAAATTCGCTTCACGGGAAATGCCCATTTTACCTCATATCTCTGTCCAGCATAGGTTATTTTATCGCCTAGACGTCAGAAATCCTAAACTTCATCCACTTAGTAATCGGCAGTTCAGATGTTAAGATTTTGCTACTTCTTGTTGTCATCAGACGAAACAACAACCGTTCCGCCACAGCTGTGGGTTTTTAGAGTGTTCTAGGAGTTGGTTCAATTATAAATACAACGAATAAAAATATATTTTACACTGTTACATGAATGTACAGAATATTTTCTTAACTTCGTTATATGTCTTTTGTCACACTGCTGGACAATTTAACACATCATGAACTGGCAAAGCATCACTTGATGCACTAATTAACTATTACTCTTTTGACCTACAAAGTTCGACATTTACGAAATTTCATGAGAATCTTTAGCTGATCGTTGGTTCTAGACGAAGATGTTGACTGCAGTAACCAAGGCAACAATCTTGTTGATCTCCTGTATATACGACGCAATGCTGACCTCAGCGTGAGAGCACTACTACGCTGAGAGGGGAGGTGTCGTCTTCACGAGCGCCTCTAAATGGTTGCTGCGTATTCCAGCGAGCCCCTTCCTAATGTCTGTGGTGTGTGTTCGCGTTGCCGACTTTAGTGTCGCACCACACTTCCCACTATTTTGATCTTTCTTCGATTTACACTCAGTCTATATTTTGCACTCATATGACTGTTCATTTCCTTCAACTCATCTTGTAACTCTTCTTAACATTCACTGAGTACACTTAAGTCATAAGCGAATTTAATCAACGCCATTCTTTCACTTTGAATTTTGTTCAAACTCTTGAATGTCCTTTAATTTCCGTCCATTCTTATTCGGCGCACAGATTCAACAGCAGAGGCGTAAGACTACATCCCTGAATTACATATTTTGTAATTCAAACACATTTTTCTTGCTCTTCCAATTTTATCGTTCCCTCTTGGTTCTAGTACGTACTGGATATTACTCGCCCTTCCCTTTCGCTTACCCTTGTTTCTCTGAGAATTTCGAACAAGTTGCCCCATTTGACATTGTCAAACGATTTTCCCAGGTCTCCAATCCCATGAACGTGTCCTTATATTTCTTCAGTCTTGCTTCCGTTATCAATTTCAACGCCAGAGCTGCCTAACTCGTGAATGCAACTTTCCTGAAACCAAACTGATAATCACCTAACAGGTCCTTATCTTCTTTTCCAGTCTTCTGTATATTATTCTCATCTGCAACTTGGACTCACGAATGTTAAGCTGATTGTGTCATAGTCCTCACACCTGTCTGCTCTTGCTTCGGAATTGCATGGATGACGTTTTTCCGAAAATCTGTCGGTATATCGCCAGTCCAAAACATTCTATACAACAACGTGAATAGTCTTGCTTTTTCCCAATGATTTTAGAAAGTCTGATAGAAAATAATCCATCTCTTCTTCCTTATTTGATTGTAAGCCGTCCAAAGCTCTTCTAACTTCTGACTCTGATACTGGATTCCTCGTCTCTTTCGTATCGACTCTTGTTTCTTCTCCTTTCACGTCATCAGACAAGTCTACCCTATCATCAAACTTTCAGTGTCCTCTTATCACCTATCCGTTCTCTCATCTTCAATGGAGAGAGCAATTCCCATTGTATTAAAAGCAAGAGCTATATGGTGGGTCAGTCTTGCCAACAAACATTTCCTTGTCACTTTCTGAGAATATTTCATGTAGCCGTTTCACCTTACCATCCGTGCACTTTCTGTTTATTCCATTCCTAAGTGACTTCGTTAATGCTGAATTTCACTGAATATTTTTGTACTTCCTACTTTCGTCGATTAACTGAAGTATTTCTTGTATTATCCATCGTTTTTCGCAGTTACCTCCATTGCTCCTTTTATTACGTTTTTAGAGCTGTCCGTTCCTGCTCAACGCAACTCATTAACGCAGTATCTATAGCCTCAAAGAACTTTAAGAGTCTCTCTTCATTCCTTATACTTCCGTGTCCTGCTTGTTAGCGCATTTATTCTTACTGAGAAGTAAAATTTCTGCCTTGTATCCATCATTACTAAATTGTAATCTGTGTCTATATCTGCTTCTGTGTGCGCCTTAAAATCAAATATCTGATTTCGGAAGCTCTCGCTGACCACATTGCAGTCTAACTGGAATCACCCCATATATTCTGTATGTCCCGTATACCTCTTCCTCCCGTGATTCTTGAACAGAGCATTCACTAATATTTTCTAAAATTTATCGCAGCACTCAGTTAGTGTCTTTTCTCTCTCATTCACACTGCCAAGTCCTTTTTCTGCCGTAAGTATTTATTCTGTTGCTTCCCCTACAACGGCACTCCTGTCTCCCACGACTGTTACAATTTCTTCTCTTTTTAGTACTGAATTATCCGTTTAATATCCTTATATACTTTGTCTACATATTGAACGTCTGCCTGCGAAGTCATTATGCAGTATGCATTAAGAAGGCTTCTCAAATCCCAGGTTCCCTACCTCAAATTATTCAATGGAGCATCCTCTATGTCCTGTTAAATATTTGTAACCACTTACGGAAACACCCTTATATCGCCCACTCCGATGTCAAGCGTATGGGAAAGAATGCAGTGCGGATGTAACATAGCCGGCCGGTGTGGCACTAAGACCTTGAGCAGCAATCTTGTAAGACATGTCGAACAACGACGCCACATCTTCATATAAGGTGTTACAGAGAAGGTCTTCACTCTGTATTGAACATGAAAAAGGCCTGAAACCTTTCTGTGCATGCAAAGGATGAAGGACTACTAGGGGATTTTACAAAGCATGACCACGTTAACAAAGCATCCTAAAGCTGCCAGCGTGCAGCTGACCAGAGATGGTAGGATCGGGAGCGTCTGTGAAACATGGGGAATGCGCGACGCCAAGTAGACCTTGGCATATCGCGTCCGCTGCAGAACAGAGACCTAAGACGGTGATCAGTTAGCCCCATACTAATCTCACTTGATAGGCTCTTGCGGATGATATCGAGCGCCGCAATCCTGTTGTGAAATCAATGCGCAAAACAATATGTCGTGGGGGAATGACGCATAGACCGGCGAACCCCTTACCCAAACGGAGAGCGTTTGATTTTTGGCCGTTGAGACTACCGCTCCATGCCGTGGGTGGATTCCCAAGCCCATGCCGCATCGACATCAATGCCGCACGAAGGAAGAGTACCAGATCATCGGGATAAGCAGTGCAGGGAAAAGTGTGTCCACCAAGTGTCGTCCCAGCCAGGCGTTCCCAAAGAAAAGGCGTACAATATGACTGGAAGAGGACAGCCGTGCCTCACAGAGCGCTGAATAAGGATTGGCGACGTGGAACGGCAGTTGTAGAACACCATGGATGTCGCGTCAAGAAGAAGATGCATCGCTACTTGTATGATGGTGTCCAGGTACTCCATCTGTCATAGTACAGCCGCCGAAAAAGCGTGGTCAGCGCTATCAAAGACCCGGGTGATGTCGAGGGAGACCAAGTCTGCTGGCATTAGGTGAGATTTGGCAAGCGCAATCAAGCCACCATACGGACAGATTTCGGTGGGAGTTATGAAAGCCTCCGAACGATTCCTGGTCCTGTGAAACGACGTAACGGACCGTCTGCTTGAGACGCCAGCAGTAGAGTGAAAATCTTCATGTCACTGTTGAGTAAGCTCATGGAACGATAATCGCAGATCCAGAATCAGGCTCCAGGGAGCTGTGGCATGGCAGACAGTAGACCGCGGCAGACGTCCATCGAGGGTGGTACTAGCAGTCGCTGGAAAGCCTAGCAGGGCTTCAGAGGGAAGCCGTCAGGTCCTGGCGACTTATGAGCGGCTATCGACTGTATCTCTTCAAGAATCTCCGCCTCTGTTAAATCTTCAATCAAGTCTGGTGCCGCAGCCAGGAGGATCGTGCCAAACGTGGTCTGAGAGACTTCCGCAACCGCCATGGGGTATGGTCGGAGCACAGCCTAACGTAGTGGGCCAGAAGGGCTTTCCCTATATGGTGCTCAGTTTCTAGGCGCCGTTAACCATCTGACGTAACAATGAAGATTAAGGTCCATCGAATTTGTCATCTTTCTGCAATGGTATTGCTGTGGCACAACTACCACGGAGCCCCAGCTGCCAAATGTATGCTGGGAGCAATGTTCAAACGCCCACGGCTCCATTCGTATGGTAACAGGGTGAGGAAGTCAGGAGGGAGGTCAGCAGAGAGTGACTCCAGCGGTCGCGCCGACATTCGTCTTCTTAGGAACACCAGCCTGTGGGTATTGTGATAGTCCCCTTAGGCAGTTCGGCAAGAGACTACGTGGGAGGAGGTGTGTTGTTCACTGGGATGGCGTCGACCATCGTCGGTGTCAGGGTGTGTCGGTCCTGGGCAAGAACATCTGTCGCTTTCGTAGCCGCCCCGCAGGTGTGGAGGAGTGTAGTGGGATTCGCTGGGGGTGAAATTGTACCGACTTGTATGTGAGCAAGTCTGCATATTTTGTCAGTTCAAACTTGATTTGTCGCAAACGGTCTAAGACGTGATATGTCGCGACGTGATATGTCGCGTGATATGTCGCCTCTTTACAATCAGGCGGCTTATGACTTGACCGTACGATTTGAACGCTATCATCTCAGCATCTATTGGGACTTCGAAAGGGAGCTCGAAGGCCCTCAGAGCGCGGCGGCCAAATCCGTGTGGTCTATCGTCACAGCTCTTACATAGCCAACAGAGGAGCTAAATTTTGCATCATGAGCCCGTGTGAGCACTAGATCTATGCACGTTTCCACATTTATCAGTTTGATATATACAACGCTGCTGGTAATTGATAAGTGGATTCCAATGATGTCTTGAGGTGCAGTACGAGGATCGTACCGGATAAAACGTCAATTTCACGAGCTTCTGGTCTTGCGTGGTCCACCTGAAAAGAGATCTCAATTGCTGTCTGGCCGTACAAGTGTGTCATTGCGCTCACGGAAGACGGACACCATATACTTGCAGCAACAGGGACCATAGCTAACAAAGAGATGCGAACATATCACGTTTCATTTTCTGTAAGAGATTAGCGGAGACACACTGAGGGCGGAAGAGGGAGGAAATAGTACCGGTGAGAGAGAAAGAGAGGAAAGCCAGTGAAAATGAGAGATAAAGATGAATGGAGACAATTCATATGCCTGGAGGCTCTAAGTCCTCCCAGAGAGGCAAACATTAACACCTAGGTGTAGGGGAGGGCGCAGCTGGGATCGGAATTTTAAACACTTAGATGCATGGGCAAAAGTAAGTTTGACATTCCCTCAAATTTTGTGCTGTCGAAGTATAGTGGAGACAAGGGCAGTGAGAAATATAGGCGAAATGAGTCAATGTACGTGAGAGAGGGGATATGCCGAAAATCAGTGGGAGAAAAAGGAGGCAGTTGGCGAGAGGCATATGAACACAGTAGCAGTGAGACGAACATGCTGAAAGATTTAACTACAAAGAATGACTACGTAAAGGGCTTTAAAATGTTCAGTTAAAAAAGCGCAGACATGTTAGCTTGCACAATTTTCGGTAAGGAAAGCGGAACGACTGTTACGCCAGCTGGTTCTCTTTCTTCCTCTCAGAATATTCACTTTTCTTTGTGCTCCGACAGGAGCATTATTCTCTCCGTGTAGATTATGACGCGTTCCCTTGCATCTTTCATTAAGGACACGCGGGAGAGAAAACAAAGTAACAAGACAAGCTTCTAAAACACAAAAACAGATGGTGTTAACTGAACGATCCTCAAAAACATGTTCATACGTGCTTCAGGGAATACAGGCCAGACAATAATGACAATTTAACCTATGGCCTGGAAAACTTCAAGCAACCAATTCGACCTGTAAATGAAATTTAAAAAAATTAAGCACACTTGATTAAATATCAAAACGCGGGCATTTCACTACTAAGGAAATCGTTCAGGACTGCCAGTTAGCAAAACCCATGGCACAGATTTAAGTAGCTGCTGAGGATTTCGAAAGAGGCAAGAAGAGGCAGCAATACATTAAATCACGTTGTTACCAAAACCACTCAGAGTCCCGTCAACCAATGAACGTCAGAATGACCAACGTCAGTACCAACAGTCTCAGTTCTACGCATTGCCAGCTTATACTGCCGCCCAGCATGCCTCCAAACACAGTGCATGCGCAACTGACGTCTCCTAGCAGCTCCCGGTTCACTCTCTCTCCCGTGCCTCACCTCAGGCGCGCGATATATAGGCAAACTTTATGCCAGACAGGCACTTTACTCTGGGAATGAATCAGCTGAGCTAAATTATCACAAATATAAGATTACGACATTAAAGTAGGTTAATATGGCTTACGACAGACCTAAGCGACTTAAGAAACGCAAGTACTTATCACATTTCTGATTACAGCTGAAAATTACATTCAGTCTTTGTTCACGAAAATAACTAACGCATCTAATGTTACATTATCAGTTTACTCTATAAGACCAAAGTTGTCCCTCGCTACAAAATATATTAACCTATCAGAATTTACGGAGATATCTTAGACTACAACAGTGTTGTTTACACAATTAAGACAGTGCGTAAAACGCACACAGAAAAATTTTAATTATATGACATTCACACCCGCGTTAGTTTCAGTAGGTTTACTCCAAATTCCCAGTCGCCGAGAAAATAAAATGTGAAGCAAATAATTTATTAATTATGAATCTGCTTTGAAATAGGTTATATCCAATAATATTACAATTTTTTGTTACCTGCTTGAAAGTGGAATCGCACGGCTGTATTGCAACGCAGCGGATTAAAACTTAATTAAAAGTAAAATAACTTAATTAATATTGTTAGTTAAAATAACAAATTTACTGTAGGTAAGCTAAAAATGCTCTCCTTTTTTAGCCATATACGAGGTAAGAACGAACTTCCGTAGCATAGATCGCTAACCCACGCCTGTGCGCTAGCGCTTGACTCGGAGTTATGCCGGTTTGAATCCTGCTAATGGATCAAATTTCCACTGTCTGTGTTTGGCTGGCAAGGGGAGGAGAGGTGGTGGTATAGTGGTATCAAGCCTCTCTTTGCTGGAATGTCCTGGATTAAACTCCAAACCTCTTCTCAATGTCTCATGAGGAGAAGGGCATGTAGCACCGACGAAGGTGAACCGTATGTCAGATGGGCGTATGAAGCTCGGCGGTCACCTCTCTGCAATTCACGAGGAATGGGCTATGTGGCAGCACCGGGTTGTACCCTCTCCCTTTCTTTCATCCATTACTACACACCCAGCAGTCATCACAGTCGTCCACACGAGACATATACAGAGTCAACACTTCCTAAAAGTTCGGAAGAAAGCAACGCCAAACTACCTCCACTAGTCCACTGCCGTGAGAGGCGGTGTAAGACTCCTGCACCTGCATCCTTAGGCTCATAGCCTGAGAATAGGACTAATTCGATATTACTAGACACAGCTCAAATTTTCGTTAATAATGATCACTGACATACGAAGATTTCCCGTATAAAAAGTCACCCTCATTCTGCCAATGGCCTTGTCAAAGAGGGCGGAGGAGCGGAAAGAGGGTCATGGCACTCTCTTTTCCTTGGGGTGGGAAACTGCCCCTAAAAGGCGGAAGAATCAGCAGTGATCAAGAGCATGAGTTTGCAGAAGGCAATAGAGACCACTGCATTAAAGGCACATAGCGTGTCATGGTGATCTATCCACTGACAAAAGATTCCGGAATAGTCCCCCATTCAAATCTCCGGGAGGGGACTGTCAAGGCGGAAATGACCACGAGAAAAAGATTGAACAAAAAACGAAAGGATAAAGTTTTAGGAGTCGGAGCGTGGAATGTCAGAAGATTGAACTTGGTAGGGAAGCTAGAAATTCTGAAAAGGGAAATGCAAAGGCTCCATCTAGATATAGTGGGCGTCAGTGAAGTGAAATGGAAAGAATACAAGGATTTCTCATCAGATGAGTATAGGGTTAAGAGAAGCAAGCTGAATACGAGGAGATAGAGAAAATATATGAGGATATTGAAACGATTATACAGTACGTAAAGGTAGATGAAAATCTGATAATCAAGGGGGACTAGAATGCAGTTGTAGGGGAACGAGTAGAAGAAAAGGTTACGGGAGAATATGGACTTTGGACAAGGAAATAAGCAGGGGAAAGAGTAATTGAGTTCTGTAGTAAATTTCAGCTAGTAACAGCGAATACTCTGTTCAAGAATCACAACAGGAGCAGGTATACTTGGAAAAGGTCGGGTGAGACGGGAAAAATTCAGTTAGATTGCATCACGGTCAGACATAGGTTCCGAAATCAGATACTGGATTGTAAGGAGCAGATATAACATTAGATCACAAAGTAGTGGTGATGAATAGTAGGTTGAATATCAGAAATTAGTCTGGAAGAATTAATACGCAAAGAAGTGCGATACGGAAACACTAATGTGTGACGAGATACGCTTGAAGCTCTCTAAGCGTGTGGACACCGTAATAAGAAATAGCTCTGTACACAGTATAATTGAAGAGGAATGGACATCTCTATAAAGGACACTTCAGAAATTGGAAAGAAAAACATAGGTATAAAGAAGGTAACCGCGAAGAAATCATCGGTAACAAAAGAAATACTTCAGCTGATCGAGGAAAAAAGAGGTATAAAAATGTTCAGGGAAATTCAAGAATACAGAAGTTGCTGAGTAATGAAATAAATAGGAAATGAAGGGAAGCTAAGACGATTTGGCAGCATGAAAAGCGGGAAGAAATAGAAAAAGAAATGATTGTCTGAAGGACTGACTCAGCGTATTTGAAATTCTAGACAAAATTCGGAGAAATTAAAAGCATGGTAGTAACATTTAGAGGATAAGTGAAATTCCGCTGCTAAATGCAGAGGAGAGAATGGATAGGTGGAAAGAGCACACTGAAGGCCTCTATGAGAGGGACAATTTGTCTGATGTGGTAGAAGAAGTAACAAGAGTTAACATAGAAGAGATAGGGGATCCAGTATTACAATCAGAATTAAAAGAGCCTTAGAGGACTTAAGATCTAATAAGGCAGATGGAACATACAGCATTCCATCAGAATTATATAAATAAATGGGGTCAGTGGCAACAAAACGACTTTTCACGTTGGTGAGGAGAATGTATGAGTCTGGCGACATGCCATCTGACTTTCGGAAAAGTGTCATCCACCCAATTCCGGAGACTGCAAGAGCTGACAAGTGGGAGAATTATCGCACAATCAGCTTAACTACTCATGTATCCAAGTTGCCGACAAGAATAACATACTCAAGAATGGAAAAAAATTCAATATGTGTAACATGACGATCGGTTTGACTCTAGGAAAGGTAAAGGCCCGAGAGAGGCAATTCTGACGTTAGGGAGATACTGGAAGCAAGACTAAAGAAAAATCATGACACGTTGATAGGATTTGTCGATCTGGAAAATTCGTTCGACAGCGTAAAATGGTACAAAATGTCCGAAACTCTGAGTTAAAGGGGGTAAGCTATAGGGAGAGACGGGTGGTATACAATATATACAAGTGCCAAGAGTGAATAATAGGAGCGGACGACCAAGAAGAAAGTGCTCAGATTTAAAACGGTATAACACAGGAATGTAGTCTTTCGCCCTGCTGTTCGCCGAAGAAACTGTGACAGAAATAAATGGAAGGTTCAGGAGTGGGATTAAATTATAAGGTAAAATGATATCAATGATACGATTCACTGAGGATATTTCTACCCTGAGTTTAAGTATAGAAGGATTACAGAATCTCCTGAATGGATGAATGGTCTAATAAGTACAAACTATGGATTATGAAAGTATATCGAACAAAGACGAAAGAAATGGGAAGTAGCAGAAATGAGAAAACCGAGGACTGGTAGTCATGAAGTAGATGAAGTTAAGGAATTCTGCTTCCTAGGCAGCAAAATTGTCATTGACGGGTGGGTCAAGGCCGACTTCAAAACCAAACTGGCACAGGCAGAAAGGGCATTCCTGGCGAAGAGACTTCTTCTAGTATCAAATATAGGCCTTCATTTGATAAAGATATTTCTGAGAAAGTACGTTTGGAGAACATCGTTGTATGGTAGTGAGACATAGATTGTCAGGAATCCAGAACAGAAGAGAATGGAAGCATTTGAGATGTTGTGTTATAGATGAATGCAGAAAATTAGGTGGACTGATAAGGTAAGGAATGAAGAGGTTCTGCATGGAATCGGAGACGAAAAGAACATTTGGAAATCATTGAAGTGGAGGAGGGACAGGATGATCGGACATCTGTTAACCCGTCAGGGAATGACTTCCACGGTTCTAAAGGGAGTTGTACAGGACAGAAACGGTAGAAGAAGACAGAGATGGTAGTACATCCAATAAATAGTTTAGGATGTAGGCTGCAAGTGCTACTCTGAGGCGGAAAGGTTGACAAAGCTGTGGAATTCGTTTCGGACAGCATTAAACCAGTCAGAAGAGTGACGATTCAGAAACTGTGACAAAGTAAAATGTTACTCAAGCTTCAATCGTGAACAGAACACACACATTTATTAAGTTTCAAACAGCGATTTTATAACACTACTTGGAGTCGTTCAAAATTTTTGTATTTCATCTCCGCTGTCTTGATCTGGTTTCAGCTTTGCATATAATCTATCCAGACTGGTCAGCTTCTATCGTCTTTTTCTTTTTGATATTGAGCTATTATTGCCTTTAGGTAATTAGGGGAAAGGGGTGGGAAGGCAAGTTGTTGGGCTCATGTATTATTCCATCATAAGTCATGTAATATGTCACCATTTGTACCCATCGTTGTAGTACCGCTCTCTCATTGGTGACGATATTGAACTTACCATTAATACAGTCGGTCTACATCCGCAGAATGGCATGTTATGACGAGGGGAGAGGGTTTTTAACTTTTCAATAACACAATTTAGGTATTTTATAAGCTCTGATTGGTTAGAAAAAGGAGATGATGTAGTGCATAGTAGTTTTGTCACCATCTTCTTGGACTTTTAATGCTGCAGTATTAATAGTTGCAGATAGGAGGGAGTGGGAGGAGGCGAGGATTTTAAATATTCCATTACGACAACAGGGTTAGGTTCATAACCTTTGATTCATCATGGCCTGTTTAGTTTCATTGTTGTCCTATGGTTGGTTGGAGGGGAGGAGGAGGGGAGAGCGGATGTTCTTAATTTTCCATTAACACAACTAGGTTTACTCCACGATCTAGCTTTTCCTTTAATTTATCTTATTCGTTTACTGATGACGTCATGGGTTGACGGTAACCTATGAGAACATCACGTGACATTCATGTTATGACTGTCAGAGTCAAGGTCAAAAGTCATAGGTCATTCACCTTTTCTCCTGGTAGCAGGGCAAATGTCAGATTTGTGTCAGAGATTACATTTACATCGTTCCTAGAAGTAATGTTCAACAAACGCATCTACCCCGTTTTCTTCTAGTCTTCTTGGCTTGCTTGTATACCTTATCTACCTGCCTTTCTAATATGGCATTCACTGTATGGACTGCCCATGGTCTTCCCAATGTCAGGAACTTTAGAGACCATTTTCTTAACAATTTCTTAGGAAATCAGATATTTGAATAGATAAATACTGAAGAAAGACTTAAATCGTATATCTGACTGATATTGGGATTATTTTATAGGTCTGGTGTACGAGCCATATGGTAAAATAGAAGAACTCCACTCGGAAATCAACATTACACTTGAAAAAGAAGACCAACTTAGTTCTCTTGACATAACAGTAATAAAACAAACTGGCATATATTTATTTAATATCTCCAGAAAACCATTGGTCCAGATCTAATCATCGGTACAACCACAAACTTGCAGCACTAAGAGATATGTTGTACAGAATAAACATGATTCCATTCTACAAGAGTAAGTATGAAACAGAAATAAATAGAATGATTCATGGGTTAATTTATAGGTTTTGAAGAAGATACCATTATTATCATCGAAACCTAGGTAAAATAAAAAAGAATTACCTTGCAACTGAAGGCTGAATTTCTTATTGTCTGAACAATTCACAGTTGTTGAAGCTCTGAATTATGTTAAATATTTGTAAAAAGAATGATACAAATAGCCAGGAACAACAGATGTGACACACATGTAGTACACAGACTGAATTAAAAAATATAATGTACAAACATAAAGGAAAGCATACACAAACACACAGACAAACAGATCACGATATTACAAAAGTCTATTCAAGAGTTGGTAATAACTTTCGAACTTTGCCAATAATGTTCGACAACTGGCAACACCAACCAAACCAAAACCTCAAAAGAATTGATCAGTTACTAGTGCTGTGTAGTCTGATAATTGAATTGGAAATCATAGGGAGAAGAACAGCGCCAGAAATGAATCAAGAATACAATATGTAGAACTACATCCTAGAAATTTGTAGGTACAACTTTAAATTATACCTACATCGTAGAAAATCTAATTGGCAGAACTGTTGTAACCTACTACACATCGTACCAGATTTAAACCAAGTAGTACAAATAAAGGCGGAGCGCGCATGGCACAAAAATTGTGTTTCATTCAACACTAATTAGACGGTTCAAAAGTAAGAATTATTGACAGACCGTAAAATTGCACAAGACTGAGAACGACTGACTACAAAATGTTTAATGTTTTTGTTTTCTCCTTTACATTTATTAATCTTTCAATTTATTAGATTTTAAACCCATTACTACTGCCCAGTCAAAGATGACATATACTGGATATTTTTGCCTTAGTCTAGACCAGTAGCATCTTTACCAGTGTTATGTACAAATTCTGTAACTTTTTTTGGCAGTGATAGTAAGGTAGAGTTTAATGATCGCCTTGTAATCCAAAAACCACCTAACTCGAATAAATTAATCCCGTAGAACATCAGCAATAGAGTCCTTTTCTCTTTCTATTCACTGACGGAAAGAATTTTGAAACCATGGAGTTGTGCCTCTTAATTGAAGGTTGGCAGATTTCTTCGTATATCTGGAAGATGATGTCCATTCATACTTCGAGCCAGTCCCATAAGACTGGTGTTAGTAGCGCAAATTCAATGTGTATGCAAACCATTTTTGCTTTCAATAAACCGTCTAATGGTCGTGAGAGTTAGTCACCTTTGAGATTTGACGTGATAACTTGATATTAGTCAAGGTCACAAAGACGCCATTATCAGCATCTCACTCATTTCTAACGACGTATTGTAATAGACCTACGTTGAGCCGGATGTTCCTCCCACTGTACTGAAGGAAGACTTGGCGTGAAGGCAGCTACTGTACATGAATTCTGCCAGCAGGAGTCACGAGAATGTTTTGTAGCAAGAAACCGTGCTCCGGACGGCCACGTGCCCCTACCAGACGGGAAGACCTCTGTGTTCTACGAATAGTTCTGGCGCATCGTACAGCATTTGCAGCAGGTATATGAATAGCAGTTAGGGGCCACAGTGACATAATGAATTCCTTCATATCCGCTACTTCAAGGACAGCTTTGATTCAAATGCCTGTAGTGTTCAATGCACCGACTCCAAACCACTGATGTTTCCGACTTTAGTTGCGTTAAGTGAGAGCTAACTGGATGACAGCAGGGTGGAATCCTGTTGTGTTTTCCGGTAAAAGCTGGTTCTGTTCAAAATGTTCAAATGTGTGTGAATTCCTAAGGGACCAAACTGCTGAGGTCATCGGTCCCTAGTCTTACATACTACTTAAACTAAATTAAGCAAACTTATGCTAAGAACAATACTTACACCCACGCCCGAGGGAGAACTCGAACCTCTGGTGGGAGGGGCCGATTAGTCCGTGGCAGGACGCCTTAAACCTCGTGGCCACTCTGCGCGGCAGCTGGTTCTGCCTTGTAGCTAGTGATGGCCGTATGTTGGTTAGCAGGAGGCCTTATCAGGGCATGCAGCCAACCGGTTTGCGTATTAGACATACTGGATCTACACCTGGAGTTATAGTCTGGGATACGATTTCATATGGCGGCAGGAGCTCTGTCGTGGTTGTCTAGCGCATCATGACTGCCAAATTTGTACGTAGTCTGGTGGTACGACCTGTCGTGCTATCATTCATGAAGGGGGTATTTCATAACCCGATAACACTTTGCCCACATGCCGCCGTTGCAACAAAACATGTTCTACGGAGTATCGACATGTTGCCTTGGGCAGCAGTATCACCAGATGTCTCACAAATCGAGCACATATGGGACGTCAACACACAACAACTCCCGCCTCATCCACAACCAGCACTGAGACCCCTGTTCTGACTGACCAAGTATAACAAATAACTCTATCTCATAAACTGACATCCAGCACCTGTACAATAAAACACATGCAGTTTTGCACGCTTGCGTTCAATATTATGGCGGATACACCAGTCATTAATGTACCAGTATTTCACAGCTTCAACGGCATACCTCTCACTCACATTGACATGTGATGTTGCCATGTCTTCCATTGCTCTAAATTAATTATTTTTGTTGATGTGACTTTTTTCATCAGTGTATTTGATATAGCCATTCTTTTAACAGTGATACTGGAGTCAGTTTCTTGGTTGTTAGTTACAGCTTTGTCACAGACTAACATTAGCAAATAGGTGTGCTGGGGCGCTTTTGTGTGTAACATCACCAAGTGGTGAATGGGCGATGCGCTGGAGTCACAGGCAAGATATGAATGTCGGGTGTGTGTCTAAGTTCAAAGTTGAGATAATTAGCTACCTCCAATCAGGTGATGACAAATTCATTGTATATGTTTACTAGTTTCAGAACTGTAGATGTGCCAAATCAGATGATGATTTTTGATACAGCCTGTACAGTAATTTGCACACACTCGACTCCTTTATTGCTATCTTTATTTAAGTGTAAATCAAGTTTAATGTATGCTAAAAATTTATTGTGTTATTTTTCTAATTATAATTGTGTGCAATTCATAGGTAAGGAATACGCTATGGTCTGGTAGTAAAATTTTTACCGTTATTGTTGACCAGGACGTGACAAGTGGTAACAGTCGGTGCAGGACTCGAAAATGTAATGGCACATGAACGAAGACGTAATATTTAATTGGTGGAGAGTGGTAATTTCGCGGAAGGATAGAGGCAGTTTTCTTAAAGCTCAAACATGGTTACATATACAGTAGTGCACCGAGGGAAACAATCTAAATATGCTGGAAACAGTGGACTTCAGAGATTTCCAGAAAACTATTACAGCAGTATTGTAGCAGTGAAAGATGAACTTTCGAGAAGAAATAAGGTTTCGATATTTTCAGCAAAGCGTAAGAGTAACAAAGTGGGAAGATTACAAGAAAAAAATATACATTTCGCAAGATTTTAAAAACGCACAAATTGAGTGGCAAGAGGGGAAATTTACAAGAAAAGAAGTACATTATGCAAGATTTCAAGACCGTACAATCTGGCGGTTGGTCGACAGAGATATTCATTAGATAATCAAAGTACCGAATGTATAAGACCTACTAGTCATCAGAAAAAGCGATTATACACGTTATCAGTTCTGTTTTGGTTAAGGAGCCCGTGAACTAAAGTGATAATACGGATGATGTTGGAAAAAGTGACTGTTATGGTTAATAGGTGTTTAAAATAGTATACTGTGAACAGATTTGCATCGGTAATTCATTGTATGTGGGGACCAAAGCGAACGTTAACTATGATGGTGCATGACATTAATGAAACTAAAGTCAATATGCTAAAAGACATCATTACATGGGCGTCTATTGTTGTGCATGAAACAGTGTTCTTATTTCAGCCATAGCACGTCACTGTCCCATAACCTTTCCACAAGAATCTTAGAAGTTTTTAGCGTGAGAGCTATATATTACACACACCGATTCAATACATTCTAGAGACACAATTTATCTTCCCAGTAATAACGTAAACTACTGTGATTTCATATTTGTACCTGTTTTCATGCAAGAGTATATATATATATATATATATATATATATATATATATATATGTGTGTGTGTGTGTGTGTGTGTGTGTGTGTGTCATCTCGTCTGTCATAGATAAGAAATGAGAGTGAATCTAGAGACATGTAGACACCACAGAGGTAACTGTCTACTTCTCAATTATTTTAGTGAAACTCGGTAGTTAAGTGGCAGCATAGCAAATAACTGCTATTGGCAGAGGCATCACATAGTCATTGTAGCATACACCATACGTATCCGAGCGAACGAAAACAGCAGTGCATTACACTTAGGCAATCAATCAGTATCAGTACACCATATTATTTTACTATTATCATATTTTAATCGTGTTAGTTGCTGTAGACAGTGACAGACACAGTACAAGGTCGTTTTAATGGGATTCAGTGTCACTTCAATGGGTTTCTGCAATGTTATTGGCCCCTATTGTTATTTAAGCAGGCATATACTTAATCACACACTTTCAATCGTTTTAATATCAGTAAATTCCTTACCCTGTTGTGCTTGAATCTGTTACAGTCGCATGGATTCTTTCGTTTATTGTGATTTAGCATTTTTTTAGCTTAATCGCTTTCCATCACTACTCTTCCTGGCCATCCTTCATAGAGGCTCATGAAGAACTGTAGATTCTTGCTAGATGTAGAGGTTTGTTTCTCACATTACATATGCTGATGAAATACCATTTAACAATGTTGTCTGATCCAATTACTTAAAAGTCCTACTGAATTTGTTCTTTAACCATCACAAAGCTGCAGCACTGAGAACAAACGACCTCTTGTAAATTACAGCTTATGCGCTGCTTTTAAATGTAAACCATATTTCCTCATACAGTAAACTAACATGTCGACTCTTCCAAGTTATCTCTGCCGCACACCCTGTTGAAATCTAGGCTCGTTGCCCAAATTCAGAGCTTAAGATGGTTCAAAGACATATATTTCACACAAAATAAGTAGTGTACATGGATTTGTTAAACCTTAAGCTGGAGCAGACGTGGTTGCTACATTTAAAATTATTAGGTGCATCGCTGATACCATGAACTGCTATATTGTTTTGCCACCATTTCTCGACTTGACAGTCGTCGCCTCTATTTACACCTCTGATTCTGTGCATTCTGAAGCACTGTAATGTTTGGTTATCACAGTAAAGAAGATTAGATATTTGCAGCGCCAGATCCATGACGTGTTAGTTAGGGAAATGGTGGCCAGCTGAGACTTTAGTTGAGGCCTAGGTTGATAGCGTGGTTGCCGGTTGGCATATAGTGGCGCCGTGATTACGTAACTCAAGCCACCTCAGCCTCCTGACGTTTCATACATGCAATACCGCGTCCATCCGCACGACCTACTAGGACATATGTTACTATCTCTCCCCTCAATGACTTTTACAGTCTAGTACAAAATGTCTGGCAAGTCTAGTTTCTCAGCAGCTACTTTCACATGGAGTGTCATCTCACAAAAATAACTGACGACAATTCCACGCATGTACCTGTAACTGCAACGTCCTTTCCAACTGACTGGAGTTCGACGTTCTCCAATGTTATCACCCCTGCAGCGAAGATTCCATCGATGAAGACAAAATTCTGGCAGTAAGCAGGCCCTCATCACGTAAAGTAATATTACACGTCAACTGACGACTTTGTAATCCAACGAAGAAACTGCAATGGAAAACCAGTAACACTGTCATTGTCAGCTGCTGCCTGCGTTTCGATATCTAGTCCATACCCCCCCCCCCCTAACCAACCCTCACACCTTCTACAACACACTCCAGTTCTCAACGGCCCCATTTCAGAACATTACAAAGGGAACAACTCAAATTACAATGGCACTGCAACTAGTAAGTAGACACTCGATGCCCACATTTCCTACTTTAACTCTACAAGTCTAACGTTGACTGCATAGCGATAAGAGGATTCATGTGATATAACTAACGTTTTTGTCCTCAGTCTCCTGAAGGGTGCGCCCTCAATGAATACCTCACTCCTGCCAGTTCTCCGTCACAGAGTAGCGTTTGCACTCCACGTCTTCAGTTAGTTTGGATATACTTCAATCTCGGTCTTCCTCTACGATAGTGATGTCTTAACAGATACGCTGTTATTCTGTTCCACATTCTTGTCGGTGTTTCTCATACATTTCTCTCTTCGCCGATTCTGCTAGAAACCTCCTCATACAGGCTTGTTTAAAATGGAGCCACTCACAGAGGTTTGTAGGCTGTAATTATCGAAGGACAGCGAAACTTGTTAGGTATTCTGATGTGTTGGGAAAGAATTTTTCGCCACGAGCTGCAAATCTGGCACTGCGAATGCATGAAAGGTGTATAGGAATCTTTCCATATGTAATGCATAAGGAATGGGCTGTGATCGGAAAAGGTCAAACAAGTGAGAGGGGCATGATGTTGATTTTATTAATAACTACCGCTTACACAATTTGTTCAGTATGTGCATCAGAGTCATTGACAAGATTGCACCTGTTGGCCAAAATTTGAACTAACTTTTTCCAGCGTAAATGGGTTTCGCATTAACGCATTGGTATATCTACCAAATTCCACTGTCATACGGTAATTACAAATGACACTGGATCCCCATTAGTAGTAGCACTTTAATTATAAGCATCCAGTATATTAACAGACTACTTAATTATAAACATCTTTTTATATTCTAGTTTCCTTAGCACACTCAGAAATCCGTGACTGCAAACAATGACTCACAGAATGTTACCTTTTCGTTGGTTTGTCAGTCTTCGGGTCCTAGCAGCCTGATCTTGGAGACTCAAGTGGGCTACTGCTCAGGAATTTTTCAGTAACGGTGGCCGCAAGTCTTATGGATAAACATTATCCTTTATTCAGTGGTTTCCGTTACTTATGCCGATGATCACTGGTGTTTCTTGCACTGTTCAAGGGCAGTTTCCACCTGAAGCCGAAGAAAATGATCTGAACCACTTTCCGCTTGTGCGACCCAGTTCAAAGAGTTATTGTCAGAGGCATTGTCCATGTCGGAATTTCTTCAGACGCCATGGATGACGATTTTTATTTAAAATTTGAGCAATACCTGGAATCGAATTACAGACCCCAGATGAAACTGATTACTTGTTAGAGGCACTATCCCTAGACCAAGAACTAGCATCCCAAAAGCCATAATTACCTCAATCTGTACTACGAATACGCGCATTTCCTCCTGCACTGTCCCTACCATACACCTTTAGCCACTTTGCAGGCAGTCTTTGGATCCGATGAAGATACATCATCATTGAGATCTGTGCGCAGCGTCCTCCCGAATCCGCTTCGGTGGGAATCCTTCCTCTAGGCCAGAGTTTTCGCGAGACCAGTCATGCAGCAGCGCCTACGCACACATGGGGGGAGCGCTGGGCCCTTCGCGTACTCCACGTTGCTGGGAGCCGCCCGCCCAAGTGCAGACTGCGCGGGGTCATTAAGGGCCCGTGGTGTGGCGTCGTGTGGTGGGGTTCGGTGTCGAGCGCCGCTATCGCCAGAAGCCGATGACGCCGCCGCCCCTCCCCGCCGAATACGTGCGCCACAAACGCCGCCGCCGAGTCGTTATCTCTGCCTCCTACCCACTCAGTCCGGACTCCTCCCTCCACTCAGACCGCTTTCCGCCCTCCCTCGTCCCCCGGCACGCCGTAATAACCAGAGGTCGGTCCACGCCGAGTCTGCGAGACAGCTGCCGCTTACAGTTATTGCTGCCCCCGGTCCCCAACTTGCTCCGGCGCGCTGACAGTTGGCGGCTGCGGCGATTAGCTCACACAGCCACAAAGGGCGACCTCTATCTCTCTCTCTTTTATTTAGCAACTGCTTCTTCTAATGAGCTGCAAAAGTCCTGTGCAGACTGTCGAGACTAAGGAGACGAGAAAAAAAAAAAAACCAACAGCTAGCTGGGAATTAAGCCAGGACCGCCATCCCTTAAGAAATTTGCATTCAATGAAGTGGTCCAGTGGTTAACCTCTTCCGAGGCCGTGAGAATTATCCTTCCATCCGACTTTATAATTTCATTGCCTTCACTGTAAACGTTCTTACCACTCTTGATCTCACTTAAAGCTGCAGAAAATTTCATAACTTACTGCAGAAAACGTATTTCTAAGCTAGGTCTCATACGAGACCTACAGCAGTGAGGCAGTGTGATAGAACTTAATACTCTTCTCACTCCACCAAACTTGCAGAGAGAATTGCTGCAAAATGTTGTTACTGTGGTAGCAGTGTTCCGCCGTTGTGGCTTCAGGTGGGCCAATCGGGAGCGACCGACCGCCGTGTTGTCCTGAGTCAATGGCGTCGTCGGGATCTGGTATGATCTGGTATGGAGAAGCGTGGTATCAGCACACTTTAGTCTCGGCCGTTGTCGACTTGGCACAGACGTTGGAGCCGCTACTTCTGATTCAAATAACTCCTCAACTGACATCACGAGGCGCAGTGAATCCCAGTGCATCCCACATCTAATCCCTCGGAGTACCGGCAACTAAATCCCGGTATTCCTTTACGCTGACTACTCAGACACGGGCTGAGGGGGAATGTGTTGGTAGAATACAGCCAAATCTAAAGATGTTTCTCAAACCATAAAATAAAAATATAAGCTTGAGGGAGGAAATTGTACTTTCAGTACACAGGTGAGGTTACTGCCATTTTGAGGTACGACAACAAGAAAATATTCCCAGAACGCTGAAATACCTTAAAACATAGGGATGTAACCAAAATAATAGTGAACTTTCTGTGTCTTTGGTAGATGCAGTTGGACCATTCAAGGCATTAATAACTGCGATCAACCATGACAACGCTATGGAAAATATATCAGTATGTCCAACAATTTTTGTACAGATCGAGGTCTGTATGCAGTTTACCACTTGGTATTGAACTATGTGTCTATAAATTTTGTATTACATTTTTTTCATAGTTGAAAATGAATTACTGTGCTTGAAAGTCTGAGATCTGTCTAGCCATGTAGAGAACAATTGAAATTTTGAAATGAACAGTCTTTGAAACCGTCATTATAAAGTCTGCGTGATAGCCTATCATGAGTCGGCTTCGTTGGGACTGACCGAGAACGTGAACTGACGCATCTTGTTCTGGCGTAGGCACAAGCGCTATAACGAAGAGGACGAACGAAAGACCAGAGACGGTGGTGATGAAACGTCAGCCAGTAGCCTGCTGACAAGGACCAAGCTGCACCAGGAGCACCCGCTGCAAGAAGTGAATATAAGTGCCACTCCTGCAGCCTTCGCCACTCGGGTCAGTATACGGACATCATTGGACGGTTGTAGACATACACTCGCAGAGCAGATTGTAGTGATCCGTATCAAGTGCTTAATTGGACTTTGTCTACAGCAACGAACATTAGTTTTTGCATTTTACTTGCGACACCGATACTACTCCAAAGTTAAGTATTGTAAATTGCTTTATAGAGATAAAATTACCAATCTTATTTTCTTGAATTGTATAGCACTCCGATAACGCAGCATACCTTACACAGCCTATAAGCGAAGAGTCGGCAAGATCTATGTGACAGCTGGTGTAAACCTGTCTGTAGATTCTTTGTATAAAATATAATGCGAGCTGCTTGGGTGGAGGGCGTCAGTATATTTCGATTGACTGTGTATATTTGTGACTACACCCTTACTTGTAGCGTCAGTAGTACAATAGAACAAAAATGGTTCAAATGGCTCTGAGCACTATGGGACTTAGAACTACTTAAACCTAACTAACCCAAGGACATCACACACATCCATGCACGAGGCAGGATTCGAACCTGCGACCGTAACAGCAGGGTGATTCCGGACTGAAGCGCCTAGAACCGCGCGGCCACAGTGGCCGGCTGCAACGGAATAATAGTGAGGTTTTTACATGCAACAAGCTACATTTGTTTAAGTTCCGTTCCAAATCAAATTCCCTGCACCAGTCCTTAATCCTCAACACACGTTCCTGTAAATCACAACATCCTACAGATCCTGGATGCTTCTATAAACAACAGTATGGTCTGTGGACAGCCTACATCTTAGCACATATTCCACCGACTAGTGTACAGTGCATGGATGGAGGCACGTAGTAATAGTATTCTCATGTTTTTTTCCTATTCCACATACATACTAGTCGAGTAAACTACGGTTGTCTATATACCTTCATACATACACTAGGCTCCTTTGTCTCATTCTTATTATCACTATACTGGATATATGACGGCAGTTACAAAACGGTATTGCAACCCTCATTGAAAATTTTTTTTCTGAATCCATCAAACAATGCTTCACAAGAAATAACTCATCTTCTCTCCAAGAATTCCCCAAGCTGTTCTGTTATATTTTTTGGGTCGAGCATACTGAATCCAATGCATGTTATATTTCTCTAGCTGCTTCACTGGTTTGTCGCAACGAACCAATCACGTTACGCAGTGCTATCAGCAGTAGTATCAATATGTGATCCATGTGTACAGCCTTTTGCTACAATTTATTTTATGTACTCATTCCAATTCACATTCGTTCAGATGGCTACTTCCACATATTTCACGATTCAAATACCTATCACCAACCGCACACTTCCACTGAGAAAGAATACTGTAGATTAAGGAATTCAATTAAAACATGCTTGTAAGTGTCAACTTGTTCATTACAAATCTGTCTCCACTAATCTAACACTAACAATAAAACAACTCAGGTGAAGAGGACTAATACACCTACAACCATCCTCTAATACATGTAACATATATATTTTATGATGTTACACGAGTTCGTAAACTATTGTCATAGGGTTTAGGGTCCAAGGTCTGGATTCTAATATAAGAACAAGTTTAATTGCAATAAAGCAGTTACTTCATTGACTACATCTTTCAGTATATAGTGTATATTTTTTGTACAAATTTAACAAGAAGGCCTTACTAAGTTTTTCACATTTTTTGTTACGCTTCTCATATACACTTGTTACACACTCTAGTTATTATTGCACTGTTTACAGACGTCTTTATTTCGGTTGTTCCAATGTGATACATGTACCTTTGTGTACTTAACTTTTCTGAGAACGCATGCTGTTACAGCGTGATTATCTGTAAATACCACATTAATGCAGTAATCGCCCAAAATTATGTCCGTCAACCTCAATGCATTTGGCAATACGTGTAACGACATTCCTCTCAACAGCAAGTAGTTCTCCTTCCGTAATGTTCGCACATGCATTGACAATGCGCTGACGCATGTTGTCAGGTGTTGTCGGTGGATCACGATAGCAAATATCCTTCAACTTTCTCCACAGAAAGAAATCCGGGGACGTCAGATCCTGTGAACGTGCGGACCATGGTATGGAACTTCGACGACCAATCAGCCTGTCAGCAAATAAGCTGTTCAATACCGCTTCAACCGCACGGTAGCTATGTGCCGGACGTCCAACATGTTGGAAGTACCTCGCCATTCTGTCATGCAGTGAAACATCTTGTAGTAACATCGGTAGAACATTACATAGGAAATCAGCATACATTGCACCATTTAGATTGGCATCGATAAAATGGTGGCAAATTATCCTTCCTTCCATAATGCCGCACCATACATTAACCCCCCAATGTCACCGATGATCCACATGTAGCAGCCATCCGTTGCCCAATATTGCATATTATGCCAGTTTACGTTACCGCTGTTGGTGATTGACGCTTCGTCGCTAAACAGAACGCGTGCAAAAGATCTGTCATCGTCCCGTAATTTATCTTGTGCCTAGTTGCAGAACTGTACACGACGTTCAATGTCGTCGCCATTCAATTCCTGGTGCATAGAAGTATGGTACGGGTCAAACCGATATTGATGTAGCATTCTCAACATCGACGGTTTTGAGATTCCCGATTCTCGCGCAATTTGCCTGCTACTGATGTACAAATTAGCAGCGACAGCAGCCAAAACACCTACTACATCTACATCTGCATCTACATGATTACTCTGCAATTCACATTTAAGTGCTTGGCAGAAGGTTCATCGAACCACAATCAGACTATCTCTCTACCATTCCACTCCCGAACAGCGGGCGGGAAAAACGAACACCTAAACCTTTCTGTTCGAGCATTGATTTCTCTTATTTTATTTTGATGATCATTCCTACCTATGTAGCTTGGGCTCAACAAAATATTTTCGCATTCGGAAGAGAAAGTTGGTGACTGAAATTTCACAAATAGATCTCGCCGCGACGAAAAAGTCTTTGCTTTAATGACTTCCATCCCAAGTCGCGTATCATATCTGCCACACTCTCTCCCCTATTACGTGATAATACAAAACGAGCTGCCCTTTTTTGCACCCTTTCAATGTCCTCCGTCAGTCCCACCTGGTAAGGATCCCACACCGCGCAGCAATATTCTAACTGACAACTAACGAGTGTAGTGTAAGCTGTCTCTTTAGTGGACTTGTTGCATCTTCTAAGTGTCCTGCCAATGAAACGCAACCTTTGGCTCGCCTTCCCCACAATATTATCTATGTGGTCTTTCCAACTGAAGCTTTTCGTATTTTTAACACCCAGGTACTTAGTTGAATTGACAGCCTTGAGAATTGTACTATTTATCGAGTATTCGAATTCCAACGGATTTCTTTTGGAACTCATGTGGATCACCTCACACTTTTCGTTATTTAGCGTTAACTGCCACCTGCCACACCATACAGCAATCTTTCCTAAATCGCTTTGCAACTGATACTGGTCATCGGATGACCTTACTAGACCGTAAATTACAGCATCATCTGCGAACAACCTAAGAGAACTGCTCAGATTGTCACCCAGGTCATTTATATAGATCAGAAACAGCAGAGGTCCCAGGACGCTTCCCTGCGGAACACCTGATATCACTTCAGTTTTACTCGATGATTTGCCGTCTATTACTACGAACTGAGACCTTCCTGACAGGACATCACGAATCCAGTTGCACAACTGAGACGATACCCCATAGGTCCGCAGCTTGATTAGAAGTCGCTTGTGCGGAACGGTGTCAAAAACTTTCCGGAAATCTAGAAGTCCCGAATGAACTTGAGATCCCCTGTCTATAGCGGCCATTACTTCGTGCGAATAAAGGGCTAGCTGCGTTGCACAAGAACGATGTTTTCTGAAACCATGCTGATTACGTATCAATAGATCGTTCCCTTCGAGGTGATTCATAATGTTTGAATACAGTATATGCTTCAAAACCCTACTGCAAACCGACGTCAATGATATAGGTCTGTAGTTCGATGGATTACTCCTACTACCCTTCTCAAACACTGGGCATCATCATTTGTAGCAGGTGGTGGTTCACGTTTCACATATGACTGAACGCATCCTGTTTCCTTAAATAACGTAACTATCCGGCGAACGGTCCGGACACTTGGATGATATCGTCCAGGATACCGCGCAGCATACATAGCACACGCCCGTTGGGCATTTTGATCACAATAGCCATACATCAACACGATATCGACCTTTGCCGCAATTGGTAATCGGTTCATTTTAACACGGGTAATGTATCACGAAGCAAATACCGTCTGCACTGGCGGAATGTTACGTGATACCACGTACGTATACGTTTGTGACTATTACAGCGCCATCTACCACAAAGCCAAAAAAGCGGTCCAAACAAAACATTCATATTTCTTTACGTACTACACGAATATGTAATAAAAATGGAGCTTCCTATTTAAAAAACCCAGTTGATATCCGTTTGACCTATGGCAGCGCCATATAGCGGGCAATCCATTGCGCCATCTGGTTTCCCCCTTCAAGCTAGACGAGTTTTGTTCTTTGTGGCTCTTTCGTTTGATGCGTATTTCGTGAGATATTTGGCCCGGTCACTATCAATGGACCACCCTATATATACAGGGTGAGTCACCTAACGTTACCGCTGGATATATTTCGTAAACCACATCAAATACTGACGAACCGATTCCACAGACCGAAGGTGAGGAGAGGGGCTAGTGTAATTGTTTAATACAAACCATACAAAAATACACGGAAGTATGTTTTCTAACACAAACCTACGTTTTTTTAAATGGAACCCCGTTAGTTTTCTTAGCACATCTGAACATATAAACAAATGCGTAATCAGTGCCGTTTGTTGCATTGTAAAATGTTAATTACATCCGGAGATATTGTAACCTAAAGTTGACGCTTGAAACCTCCGACGTTCAGTTGCGTGTTGTAGCAAACACGGGCCACGGTCGGCGAGCAGCATCTGCAGGGACATGTTTACGATGACGACCGTGTTTGCGAGTGTGGCTGTAGTGCACTGTTGTGGTTTGGTCTAGCTGTCGCAGTGTCCGCATGTAGCGCTTGCTGCTATTGTTATTCTGCATTCGACTCCGCACGCAGACCAACTGTAGTACACCGTGTTACCAGACGTCTGTGATAGTGTAGTGTTGTAGGAACTGTGACCGTGGTGTATTCGAACTCTGAAAAGGTGGAGATGGTACTCATCTATGGCGAGTGTCGACGAAATGCAGCTGAAGCCTGCAAGGTGTATGCAGAACGGTACCCGGATAGAGAGCATCCAACGTGCCGCACATTGCAAAACATCTACCGCCAACTGTATGCAACAGGTATGGTCATAGCACGCAAACGGGTCCGTAACAGGCCCGTCACAGGAGAAGCGGGTGCAGTTGGTGTGTTAGCTGCTGTTGCCATGAACCCACACATGTGTACACGGGACATTGCGAGAGCCGGTGGACTGAATCAAAGTAGTGTCATGCGCATACTGTATCGTCACCGCTTTCACCCGCTTCATGTGTCGCTACATCAGCAATTACATGGTGAAGACTTTAATCATCGAGTGCAATTCTGTCAATGGGCATTAACAGAGAATGCATTGCAGTTCTACCTGTTTACCGATGAAGCGGGTTTCACAAACCACGGGGCAGTGAATCTACGGAACATGCATTACTGGTCCGTGGACAATCCTCGCTGGCTCAGACAGGTACAGCGACAGCGACCGTGGACTGTAAATGTATGGTGCGGAATCATTGGCGACCACCTCATTGGTCCTCACTTGATTGCAGGGGCCCAAACAGCTGCAACATACATCGCGTTTCTACAGAATTATCTGCCAACGTTGCTCGAAAATGCCCCACTGGAAACGCGTCGACGTATATGGTATCAGCATGATGGTGCACCTGCACATTCCGCAATTAACACCAGGCTGATCCTTGACAGGATGTTCGACGGGCGTTTCATAGGACGTGGAGGACGCATAAATTGGCCAGCCCGTTCTCCTGATCAGACACCTCTGGACTTCTTTCTGTGGGGTACGTTAAAGGAGAATGTGTACCGTTATGTGCCTACAACCCCAGAGTATATGAAACAACGTATTGTGGCAGCCTGCGACGACGTTAGACCAGATGTACTGCGGCGTGTACGGCATTCATTACGCCAGAGATTGCAATTGTGTGCAGCAAATGATGGCCACCACATTGAACGTCTATTGGCCTGACAGTCGGGACACACTCCATTCCACTCCGTAATTGAAAACGGAAACCACGTGTGTACGTGTGCCTCACCCCTCATGGTAATGTACATGTGCGTCAGTGAAAAAGACCAATAAAAAGGTGTTAGCATGTGGACGTAATGTGCTGTTCCAGTCTCTTCTGTACCTAAGGTCCATCACCGTTCCCTTTGGATCCCTACGGAATTCGGTGCTCTCCGATACACACGATTGAACAGCCGAGGAGTGGTACTCAAGCGTCAACTTTAGGTTACAATATCTCCGGATGTAATTAACATTTTACAATGCAACAAACGGCACTGATTACGTATTTGTTTATATGTTCAGATGTGCTAACAAAACTAGCGGGGTTCCATTTAAAAAACGTAGGTTTGTGTTAAAAAACATACTTCTGTGCATTTTTTTATGGTTTGTATTAACCAATTACACCAGCCCCTCTCCTCATGTTCGGACTGTGGAATCGATTCGTTGATGTGGTTTACGAAATATATCCAGTGGTAATGCCTCTCAGAATGCTCGTTCTTCCGTTCTTCTGTTCATTTTTTACCGGGCTGGCGCGACGTTCTTTTCTCAAACTTTACACTTATGATTTAATTTCGGCACTCAGTGCCGCATTTGCTCTTTGTTAGAATTTTGACAAGTTTCGTTGCTGTTCTGGAATCTTTCATTCTGTAGATATGTGTATAAAATTTTGCTCGACGTTTTATGATTTCGTCTGTTACTGTGCTGGTCTTTATATAGAGCTCGTTTTGTGGTCTCTTCATCCAAATGCCGTTATTATGGACTGACCCATAAATCTTCCTGGGAATTTTTCTTTCTAGGTTTCCTATTTGCCAAATTTTTTAATGAACATCATTCACTATTGTTTCAGCCGCGTAGATTGGTTATGGAAGAGTCACTGTTCTATAGTGCCTTTATTTTGCGTCTGTCGAAAGGCTCTTCTTGTTGTAATGCGTACATGTTAAGTTCGTAGGTCTTCTGGAGCTTGGTGATTCTTTGCTCATTGTCGATTCGGTTTAATCCTGAGGACTGTGTAGTTTCTCCGAGGTAATATAAATGCAGACTTCTGCAATTTTACCATGTTTCGTGATTAAGGGGGATTTATTTTCTGGCTGTCTTTCCATGTACTTGGTTTTTTATAAGATATCGGCAGTCCGGTTTTTGTGAAATACCATGTAGTTTTTGCACTGTGTGAATTGTTTCTGTTCTGCTATCGGTAATAATTGCAATATCGTCAGCGAAACCAAGGCACATGACTTTAATTCGGTTCTGTATTATGATTTCAATTTAGATGTCCTTTATATGACATTCCCATTCCCTGGTGATCTTGCTAGAACAATACTCAAAAGCAATGGGCATAGTCCGTCCACCTGTCGGACTCCAGTTTTTATTTCGAAGGGTTCTGATATTTCGCCCATGAATTTCACTTTGGATGTTCTTCCTGTACGTGTCCATTCTGTGATTTTTCGAGTCCTTCGGTGGATCACAAATTCTTCCATAACTGTAAAAAGGGTTTCACGGTCCACTGAATCGTACGCTTTCCTGAAGTCGATGAATGTAATTACTGGGTTTCTGCATGTCCTCATTTGTAATATCGTCCTTAAACACCATATATGTTCCATACATTGTCGTCCTTTTCTGAATCAGGTCTGGTATTCACCAGTTAGTGGATCCGCTTGGGATTCTGTCCTGTTCAAATGCGCTTAGGAAAGGATTTTGTAAGCGACTGGGAGCAGTGAAATTCCTCTGTAATTGTTGATGTCTGTCTTGTCGCCCTTTATGTGTAGCGAGTGAATTAGAGCGCATTTCCAGTCCTCTGGTATTTGCTTCGTCATCTATACGTCTGATATTACATAATGTAGTTTCTACATAAGTGTAGGATCATTTAGCTTCCAGAATTTGTCAGTGATCCCATCTTCTCCTGGTGCATTGTTATTTTCGACCGTTTGACTATCTCAATAATTTCCTCGAGATTAGGGGCCTGTGAATCTGGGTGTGTGGATACTGAAGAACAGAAGACAGGTCTTTCTTGGGGTGGTTCACAGTTGAGGAGGGAATTAAAATATTGCGCTAAAATTTTGCAGTTATTTTACGTATTAGTTTCCAAAGAAACATCCGGTTCTTTGAAACACAAACTTTGTATGAAAGTCTTATTTTTGATGAAATCTTGCTGGATTTCACAGAGTCTGTTGTTGTCATATCCCCGCTCTTGTTTCCTAATTATTTCTGAGGTCTGTTTTTGGTTTTTAAGAAAGTTTTCCCAGTTTTCTTCAGTCTTGTAGCTGCTTAATCTTTTCCACGCCGTTATTCGGTAGTCGACTGCCATATCGCAGGATGCGTTCCACGAGCGATGTTTCCTGGTGCGAGGGGGATTGTCCAAATTTGATGGCTTCCAGAAATTTCTCTGTTAGTTTCTTCCAGTCTGTTGACATTTCCACACACACACACACACACACACACACACACACACACACACACACACACACACATGTGGCCTGCACGAAAATCAGGTAATATCACAAAGGTAATGCAACAAGAGATTTTCTTATCTGTCACTTCACACATTAGTGATACTTGGGCAGGGCAAACTGATCAGTCACTTTCCGATGAAATCTGTGTAGAAGAGAGTCAAGCATTCACATGCACAGCAAACATTATCGCACCTAAATGTATTTAACTTTGTCAGTCCTGTGATCTTAATTTATACTGGTTGTTTGAAATTTTCACGACAAAAATTCGAGATGTTCCCCACTTGCTAAAAGCAATAGAGGGAACGCTTGGAGGCGGATTTAATAAAATGCTGTTTTAACTCTGTATGTGAAATTTAGTGCACCTGGTTTTATAGAAATGTTCAAATACGCGTGACCCACATGACAGTTGGCTACAGAAAGAACAGTGTTTTGAGCTGTGTTTACCGGTATCGCTCCTGAAATATCACTGTGACTGCAAGGCAGTGGATTTCATTAAATTTGTGTGATGCTCTATGAGTTTTCTTTTTCGGTTGCTTCTGAAACCAATCCCAAATGGGATTCTGTTCTTTCTAATTTGTAATCTATTCTGTAATCAACAGAATATACGTTTGAAAAAGTTTTCTTTAATTATTTATTTACTAATGAAGTGACTACCGTGAAATGATTATTTCGGAATAATTTAGCAAGACAAATAAATTTAACTATAATATGTAAGATGGGACTGAGAAAAAGATCTCCGAGGATACATGGAAGGAGTAAACCTTAGCGTTTGTGTTACACTTGCTTCGTGGAAAGATTTTTAAAGTTACGGATGCAAGGGGCACGCAATAATTTCAACATGAGCTCCCTCGTAAACTAGTGGATATCGCATGAAGCGTCGCTAGTCATGTACTATGGACAGGTCCCTTTATTACATACCTTACATTTCCCAAAATTCGAGATTAACAGGTTCTCTTGTCAGTTTTGGGATGAAACTGACTAGTCACATACGCTATCTCCTTCAGTGAGATTCCCTTATTGAATTACTACACTGCTGAAAACAGTAAGAAAAAGGACTTCCAAGACTTGTGGCTGAGAAAAAAAAAGATTTTTTCAGGCTAATGGATAATGCAATTTTCAGGAAAACAATGGGGAACGTGAGGAGAATGGAGACCGCGAATTTTCGAATAAATATAACGTGTGAGGACCGTTATGGGTCGAAAAATTACATCGCCAGAACGAATTTCATACGAGCCACTGTCTTGAATCAATAATGCGTCTCTCTCCAGATGACAAATATTTCAATAGGGTTCACAGAACGTTTTTATGTTGGTATGATTGTAATGAATCTATCTAAATTCCATATGTATTACTATCAGTTTCCGAATACCCATTTCGCATATCCAGTGTAATCTGTATGGATATAAACAGCTGTAACTATTTGGTTGTGAGCCATATGAAGTGTTAGGGGGCCATGGCGACAGATCTGATTCATCTAGATATGTGTCCGATAATCCTTTGGCATGACTCCTGCAAGCAATGAGGTTACGGTATAATGAATGACCAAGCGAATGAGTCCAAGACTGTGGAGTTTGTGGGATTCAGATGAAAATCTATGCATACTATACATACTTAAGTGACACCCAAAGGCAGCCTAGGGTGTGTGACTTGCGGTCTTAATTCGTCTCACAATTGACGAATAGGAGTTCCTGCTGTTGGCAGTGCTTTACCTCCTCTTCTGCTTATGGTGCACCAAGTAAGTATGATAAGACCATGTATTTGTGTCACTGCTGAAAGTCATTGCATTGTCTATGAGACTCTGTGCATCAAGTATTATTTTACTCTTGCAAAAATTGGGAGCATGTTGTGAGCAATATATTACTTCCTAGCACATAACTGGAACGAGAAGTTAGACCACTAAGGAGGTTTTCCAGCAGACATTCATTCCACTCGCCATCCACGAATGGAAGAGAGACGACTGTTAATTGATGGTCTCAGCGAAAGTTCTATCTTTGGAACAAAATTTTAGTAATGAACTTGCGTGAAAAATTCCTTTCTTTCGACGGTTGGTAACAACAAAAAAAATCTTTACTGAAGAATATAGTCGAGGAGCGTCTCTGTCAGAGACCCATCACCTTGGGTGTGATCTATATCCTTACTGTATACAAGATTCACAATTTTTTCTAAAGTCTGCAACCAAATTCTTTGCGTTTCTCTCTCTCTCTCTCTCGCTCTCTCTCTCTCTCTCTCTCTCTCTCTCTCTCTCTCTCTCTGTGTGTGTGTGTGTGTGTTTGTATGTGTGTGTGTGTGTGTGTGTGTGTGTGTGTGTGTGTGTGTGTGTGTCTAAACTGGATGAAGCTCTTGGAGACTGTATGTCGTTGTGATGCAAATGTTCACACATCTGTGGGATAGGACAAAAAATTTAGGTAACTGCGTTGTGGTAAGCTCTCCTACTGTAAAGTCATAGGATTTCTCTGCAGCACAAAACTGCGTGTGGCATATGCTCTCTAATTTTTATTTGTTTAATACCTACTGCATAAGAGGTGTGCTGAGAGAAAATGAATTATACATTAAATGGCTTAAGGCCCAGTCATACCGGGCTATGAGCAGTGCACTATTGCAATGACAATGGCATAGCCATCATTAATCATATAAAACATAACACAGTCGTCATAAAAACGCTTATTATACATGTCTTGCTTCGTAAGATGGAGTGCTAACAAGGCCTTCCTCTTGGGAGGGAGTGCCTGTATTCCCTGTCATTACGGCAGTAGTAATGGTACAGTAGGTATCCAGGTACTTCGGCCACACATTAAATGTACTTGCATTTGCGAATATGGACAACTAGCAGAGGTAGAATGGAATGACGGCAATGCCGCACTGGGACTCCAACCCGGATTATCCGCTTATCGCGAGCACTCGTCTTACAATTTGGATATCCGTAAGTGACTCACGACCAGATTAAGACATCCATATGTCGCCAATCGTATGTCTACAACCTGTACTCATACCTCCACTATGTATATTCCCATATATGACAGGCAATTTACTTGAAAGTCGCTTACCACCGGTGTAGTCGGCGCAGTGCCTCATCCTTTGGACACGCATACACATCCAAGGCATCTTTCCATCGTAAACTGGAACAACACAGGCGCTGGGATATAGTACTTTTGAATAGTGTATATTACTAAGAGTGTAGCGAATAAGCACATGCACTCTTCTTTAATATGTTTTGTAGTTACGTTTTACATATATATCGTTCTCCCTGAGTATTAGCCTTGTTTTAAATGTCTGTTGACCTTTGCAAATACAACGGCTTTTGGAACATCAGGGTCTGTGACCATACGACCTCTTGTTTCAGTGCGTGCCCATTGTTAACTCTCAGCTGGTCGTTTCCACCCTCGCCACACTATTAAAATGACGCCACAAGTTATCTGAGACGGAATGGCTGCATATCTCAGAAGAAAATCAGCTGTAGAAGTGACTGCACAGTGATGATGACTGGTCCATGGCTCTCTGCAGCAAAGCAGTAGCAGTGTTGGTAGGAGTCTGATCTTGTTTGGTGTGATGCTCACAAGTTTGGTTTTGGCGTGGTGTGGATGGTGCAAAGCATCAGAGACACATTCCGAGTTCGAGTCTCGGTCCGGCACACAGTTTTAATCTGTCAGGATGTTTCATGTTTCTACTAGTTTTCAATAAAGTGTTTAGCTTTCCCATTCCTATCTCAGTGGTGGCAGCAGCACATGCGAAGGGTATTAGTGCAATTTAGCGACGTAAATTATCTACAGAAACGCTTGTATATGGATTTCCCTTGATTTCTTGCCTTATACAAGTCCACAGTAATTTCGTGATACGTGATATTAGAATCCTCTTAGGTTGCTTCATAGAGGTGTGATAGTGTGTTATCTATTCCTTTTAACATACTAATGAAGAATGAGTAAAGTTCCTTACAGTCATTTGTGATTTTGGTATCTACGAAGAATATCTTTGTTGCAGCGAGTTAATTGGGAAACATTTAAAGTTTCTTATTTATTCAGGGGGAATCACCCAAAACTTGTGGTGGATTGGTAGCCAATCAACAGACTGTAACAATACTTAGAAATTGTATTTTTGTGAAAACATACACTTTTTAAATGGAAAGTTTCCTACTGACATTAACAAACTGAAAGTAAAGTAAATTAGACTGTCAGTGGTGTTTGTTGTAGGATTCTAGTACTAGTCGATTAGGAGATATCGTACTTTGAAAAGTTCCCAATACCTGTGATAGCACACATTGAAATACGACACAAGTGCAAAGGGTTTTTATGTGGAGACAAATGACTATCATAGGTAGTGCTCAAACTGATCACGGGCAGCGGCAATACATGCTTCCAGTCTGGCAGTGGAGATATCCAGACAGGCTGCAATACTTCGTAGCATACCATCGGGTGTAGCAGCATCTTTCCGTTTTCCCCACAGAGAAAAGTCTACAAGCGTCAAATACTGGAATGGACTGCTCAAGGCACAAGTCTTCTGCGTCAAGTACAATGATTTGGAAACAATTCATGAAGACATGCTCTAGTGCTTCCTGCGCTATGGGCCGGACAGCAATCATGTCGGTACCTCAGGTGCCTCCTAGTCTGCAGAGGTTACGATACCTGACCACATTCAGTGTTCCATCTGCGAAAAGTGGGCCTGTCAGCTGATGGTTCACAATCCCACTTCACACTTTCACACGCCATAGAATCCGAAATTCCACCTACGAAGCCAACGGGAATTGACAACAGACTACCAATGCACGTTTCAGCGATTTACCTGGCCACGATCCACGATTGTAAGTGGTTTCATCACTAAACAAAAATCATAATGCATGTGAAGTATCCTGTCGTGATGCCCATAAACCGAACTCAATACGATTCATATTACCGTTCTCATGCAGCTATTGATGGTGACAGATGTGACAGAGATGGAACCTGTATGAATGGAAAATGTTTAGTACACATGCCTGACTCATGGCACTTCCACATGCAATTGTGCGGAAGCTAACGTGCATATCAACTGCAACAGCAGCAGTAATATTAATTTCTCTCTCTTCTGTCATCACTTGTTTCCTTCTGTTATACCACCATTTTCTTGTAACGGCTTGAAGATGATCCAAATGGCTCTAAGCACGATGGGACTTAACATCTGAGATCATCAGTCCCCTAGACTTAAAACTATTTAATCCTAGCTAACCTAAGGACATCATACACATCCATGCCCGAGGCAGGATTCGAGCCTGAGACCGTGGCAGCAGCGCGATTCCGGACTGAAGCGCCTAGAACCACACGACCACAGTGGCCAGCCAGTTTGAAGGTGTTGATAAATAATTGTCAAGACGGTTGACGTATTTTGTGATATGTTGCCGCATTCACCGTTCAGTTACATTTTGTGAAAACCACATATCATTAGCATTTTCCTCTTCAGCAACATCTGCAGTGTAGGTTTTATCTGAAGCACACTGTATGAGGATCTTGAACAGTGGTACTTGCAATATTGTGAGAAAATTGCCGCAAAAGTGCAAACAGCAACGGAAGCAATCATATGTGGGAGTGCTGGCAGAAAATACTGAAGTTTATCCATCACCTTCAGTGCCAAAGTGTCTGACACCTGTTTTCAGTTATAAGTTATATTAATTAAAACTGTTTCACTCTAGGTGACATTTAGATACCACCCAGTTGTTTCAGAAGCATGGGTGATGAGAGGTGGCCAGTTTTTGAGTTATAAATTAAGGTAATTAAGAAAATGCTAGAAAAGTCATATTATTATAGTGGATCATCAATTATGGCCCTTAAGATTAGGTTAAAAGCATCTGGTCATAAAGCAGGTCTGCATAAATGTGACTAAGAACGTAAGTTAACGTTTGTTTACATTACAGTCATAAATTGCAAAAGTTGGTTTACTTGAGTAAACTAGGCGAATTGGCTGGTTTCTTTACATGTGCCCTTTGTGCCACAACCAGCACTGCCCACAGTAACTTCAGTTTCAGCCTTTCTGTACTTGGTGATTGCCCTTACAGTACAGTTGCCCCTCAGCTTATAGGCCATGTTACCTACCTACCTTCCCCCTGAACCCAAATGCATTCCACTACACTACTGATGAGTAGTAGAAAGAATAATATCGACTAGCCTTTTACCAAATTAGGGGAGACAAATTAGTGACAGGGGCGAAAGAATTCATCTACCGACGAAGTAGGACTATACCGGAATGGCTGAGGCAAGGAAGAAGGCTTTCTTAGGTAAAATTGGTCTACTTGCATATAAAATTGGTACATAAATGACGAAGAAGTGTCAATATGTACGTGTGGAGTACGGAATTCTATGAAAATGAAAAGTGATCCATGGTAAAGATGAAGTAGTGGAATTTGGGAGCATTTGAAAAGCGGTGAATAATATTAAAAAATAAGTGAACAAAAGAAGCACAATATGAAGTACTTAAAAGAGTAATTGACGAAATTGGGTTATAGAATATATAAGAGAACGTCATAGGCGCCTCACGTTGCTTCATGCGATAATTAACCTGTGTTTCTATCACAGCGCCAAAAGTAATTATTTTCCGTACAATATTTGTGAAAACAAATGAAAATATTTAAAAGTATTATTTTTGTTAATGTTCTACGAAAGCATGTAGTTTCACCACTGTGTCATTGCTATGGAGTTCGTATCCTCTAATTATTAATAACAGAGTAACGTCAAACCAACTGAGCTGTAGAACACATGGGCGCATGTCGAGTGCAGACGAATGCTGCCACTCGCCAGTAGATGAGAGGCACACATGATGGATATCCCACGTGTTAAGTGTTAGGTATATGGTATCCTGGAGTAGCAACAGGGATGTTCGTAAATGAAAAGAGGCTCCACGCATTATTTAAGTGCAGTTATGAATATCCAGCTGGGCGCATATTAAAGGGTTCTGCGGGAACATTTTCTATCCCGTACGATGACTTCCTCACGGCGGTTTTTGTGCCGGCACACGTAAAGATGAGCTACGGGCCATCCGGGAAAAGAAATGGGAGGTCTAAAAGCCGATTTGGGAGCAACACATAGCAAGGAAGATCTTGGTTTCCAGAAGTTAACATTTCGACCTTCTTCTGCTATTTCCGTACTGCGGCCTGCTACGGTTCTCATCCTTTTGGTCTGCCAGGACCTCTTTTTCCCTTTTGGTTTAAAGTTCTTTATGTGATGTGGTAGTCCCCATAGACCCATTCGTTCTAGATCTTAATTCCATATAATTTTTGTTTTCACATTTTTTTTCTTTTACACTCCTTATTTTCCTCTCCTTTCGAATGGCTCCGTTCTCTACTTTAAGTATTCCTTCAAATCACTCCACTGCGCTAAGAAATGTCTTTCACCATTCCGTGTATTTGCTCTCCTTGCCTTACCTTCAGTACTCAAGATTCACTTCCATTTAATACGGTTGGCATATCGACTGTTTTATAAAACTTCAGTCTTCTCGCTTTCTTTGTTTTGTGCTTTAAAATTCTATTAACTGTTCAACACATACAGGCAAAACTGCTCAACTTCATCTGCATATCTTCGAATTCATACCATGTTTTACATACAAGACAGTTGAAATATACACTCCTGGAAATTGAAATAAGAACACCGTGAATTCATTGTCCCGGGAAGGGGAAACTTTATTGACACATTCCTGGGGTCAGATACATCACATGATCACACTGACAGAACCACAGCCACATAGACACAGGCAACAGAGCATGCACAATGTCGGCACTAGTACAGTGTATATCCACCTTTCGCAGCAATGCAGGCTGCTATTCTCCCATGGAGACGATCGTAGAGATGCTGGATGTAGTCCTGTGGAACGGCTTGCCATGCCATTTCCACCTGGCGCCTCAGTTGGACCAGCGTTCGTGCTGGACGTGCAGACCGCGTGAGACGACACTTCATCCAGTCCCAAACATGCTCAATGGGGGACAGATCCGGAGATCTTGCTGGCCAGGGTAGTTGACTTACACCTTCTAGAGCACGTTGGGTGGCACGGGATACATGCGGACGTGCATTGTCCTGTTGGAACAGCAAGTTCCCTTGCTGGTCTAGGAATGGTAGAACGATGGGTTCGATGACGGTTTGGATGTACCGTGCACTATTCAGTGTCCCCTCGACGATCACCAGTGGTGTACGGCCAGTGTAGGAGATCGCTCCCCACACCATGATGCCGGGTGTTGGCCTTGTGTGCCTCGGTCGTATGCAGTCCTGATTGTGGCGCTCACCTGCACGGCGCCAAACACGCATACGACCATCATTGGCACCAAGGCAGAAGCGACTCTCATCGCTGAAGACGACACGTCTCCATTCGTCCCTCCATTCACGCCTGTCGCGACACCGCTGGAGGCGGGCTGCACGATGTTGGGGCGTGAGCGGAAGACGGCCTAACGGTGTGCGGGACCGTAGCCCAGCTTCATGGAGACGGTTGCGAATGGTCCTCGCCGATACCCCAGGAGCAACAGTGTCCCTAATTTGCTGGGAAGTGGCGGGGCGGTCCCCTACGGCACTGCGTAGGATCCTATGGTCTTGGCGTGCATCCGTGCGGCGCTGCGGTCCGGTCCCATGTCGACGGGCACGTGCACCTTCCGCCGACCACTGGCGACAACATCGATGTACTGTGGAAACCTCACGCCTCACGTGTTGAGCAATTCGGCGGTACGTCCACCCGGCCTCCCGCATGCCCACTATACGCCCTCGCTCAAAGTCCGTCAACTGCACATACGGTTCACGTCCACGCTGTCGCGGCATGCTACCAGTGTTAAAGACTGCGATGGAGCTCCGTATGCCACGGCAAACTGGCTGACACTGACGGCGGCGGTGCACAAGTGCTGCGCAGCTAGCGCCATTCGACGGCCAACACCGCGGTTCCTGGTGTGTCCGCTGTGCCGTGCGTGTGATCATTGCTTGTACAGCCCTCTCGCAGTGTCCGGAGCAAGTATGGTGGGTCTGACACACCGGTGTCAATGTGTTCTTTTTTCCATTTCCAGGAGGGTATTACCTGTTCTATTGTGTTATCGTCAAGTAATTTTTCAGCCCTCACTGAATATTTTTCGCGAGAGCCATTGACCAAGGCTTACTAAAAGACATTTTCATATTATGTCCTCTACATATTTTAATTGTTTCATAAAACCCTTTACAGGAATCGTCTCCTTTTGAAGAAATCAGCGTAAGGTCCTCAGCATGTAGGATGATTTCAGCTATAATAAATAGTTTATGTGTAGCTCAGTCTTCCTGTTGCATGTGCATACTGCACTCGCACTGTAAATGTTAAACTGTGGTCTCACCCCTTTATTTACTTGTGCAAGTTTCGTACATATTTTGTCTAGATCTAAGATTACTGATACTTCAACATTGACTTCAGGTAGCAGATATACGCTGTGTAGGGTAGTGTCTGTGCTCCCTTAATCTTCATAACTGTTCTCTAACCACATTATAAAAAGATTTCTAAAAATCTGTAAAAGCAGTCTGTCTCCTTGTTAAATCCTTCCTGCATTTCAATATGTTGTTGTTGTCTTCAGTCCTGAGACTGGTTTGATGCAGCTCTCCTCGCCACTCTACCCTGTGCAAGGTTCTTCATCTCCCACTACTTGCTGCAACCTACATCCTTCTGAATCTGCTTAGTGTATTCATCTCTTGGTCTCCCTCTACGATTTTTAACCTCCACGCCGCCCTCCAATGCTAAATTTGTGATCCCTTGATGCCTCAGAACTTGTCCTACCAACCGGTCCCCTCTTCTCGTCAAGTTGTGCCACAAACTCCACTTCTCCCCAATTCTATTCAATACCTCCACATTAGTTATGTGATCTACCCATCTAATCTTCAGCATTCTACTGTACCACCATATTTCGAAATCTTCTATTCTCTAATTGTCCAAACTAATTATTGTCTACGTTTCACTTCCATACATGGCTACACTCCACTCAAATACTTTCAGAAACGACTTCCTGACACTTAAATCTATACTTCTATTTTCTTCTTCAGAAACGCTTTCCTTGCCATTGCCAGTCTACATTTTATATCCTCTCTACTTCGACCATCATCAGTTATTTTGCTCCCCAAATAGCAAAATTCCTTTCCTACTTTAAGTGTCTCATTACCTAATCTAATTTCCTCAGCATCACCCGACTTAATTCAACTACATTCCATTATCCTCGTTTTGCTTTTGTCGATGTTCATCTTATATCCTCCTTTCAAGACACTGTCCATTCCGTTCAACTGCTCTTGGAAGTCCTTTGCTGTCTCTGACAGAATTACAATTTCATCGGCGAACCTCAACGTTTTTATTTCTTCTCCATGGACTTTAATACCTATTCCGTATTTTTCCTTTGTTTCCTTTACTCCTTGCTCAATATACAGGCTACAACCATATCTCACTCCCTTCCCAACCGCTGCTTCACCTTCATGCCCCTCGACTCTTATAACTGCCATCTGGTTTCTGTACAAATTGTGAATAGCCTTTCGCTCCCTGTATTTTATCCCTGCCACCTCTACAATTTGAAAGAGAGTATTCCAGTCAACATTGTCAAAAGCTTTCTCTAAGTCTACAAATGCTAGAAATGTAGGTTTGCCTTTCCGTTACCTATTTTCTAAGATAAGTCGTAGGGTCAGTATTGCCTTGCATGTTCCAACATTTCTGCGGAATCCAAACTGATCTTCCCCGAGTTCGGATTCAACCAGTTTTTCCATTCGTCTGTAAAAATTCGCGTTAGTATTTTGCAGCTGTGACTTATTAAACTGATAGTTCGGTAATTTTCACATCTGTCAACACCTGCTTTCTTTGGGATTAGAATCATTATATTCTCCTTGAAGTCTGAGGGTATTTCGTCTGTCTCATACATCTTGCTCACCAGATGATAGAGTTTTGTCAGGACTGGCTCTGCCAAGGCCGTCAGTAGTTCCAATGTAATGTTGTCTTCTCCCGGGCCCTTGTTTCTCAGGTATTTCAATGCTCTGGCAAATTCTTCATGCGGTATCGTATCTCCCATTTAATCTTCAGTTACATCCTCTTCCATTTCGATAATATTGTCCACAAGTACATCGCCTTTGTATAGACCCTCTGTATACTCCTTCCACCTTTCTGCTTTCCCTTCTTTGCTTCGAACTGCGTTTCCATCTGAGCTCTTGATATTCATACAGGTGGCTCTCTTTTCTCCAAAGGTCTCTTTAATTTTTCCTATATGCAGTATCTACACTCCTGGAAATGGAAAAAAGAACACATTGACACCGGTGTGTCAGACCCACCATACTTGCTCCGGACACTGCGAGAGGGCTGTACAAGCAATGATCACACGCACGGCACAGCGGACACACCAGGAACCGCGGTGTTGGCCGTCGAAAGGCGCTAGCTGCGCAGCATTTGTGCACCGCCGCCGTCAGTGTCAGCCAGTTTGCCGTGGCATACGGAGCTCCATCGCAGTCTTTAACACTGGTAGCATGCCGCGACAGCGTGGACGTGAACCGTATGTGCAGTTGACGGACTTTGAGCTAGGGCGTATAGTGGGCATGCGGGAGGCCGGGTGGACGTACCGCCGAATTGCTCAACACGTGGGGCGTGAGGTCTCCACGGTACATCGATGTTGTCGCCAGTGGTCGGCGGAAGGTGCACGTGCCCGTCGACCTGGGACCGGACCGCAGCGACGCACGGATGCACGCCAAGACCGTAGGATCCTACGCAGTGCCGTAGGGGACCGCACCGCCATTTGCCAGCAAATTAGGGACACTGTTGCTCCTGGGGTATCGGCGAGGACCATTCGCAACCGTCTCCATGAAGCTGGGCTACGGTCCCGCACACCGTTAGGCCGTCTTCCGCTCACGCCCCAACATCGTGCAGCCCGCCTCCAGTGGTGTCGCGACAGGCGTGAATGGAGGGACGAATGGAGACGTGTCGTCTTCAGCGATGAGAGTCGCTTCTGCCTTGGTGCCAATGATGGTCGTATGCGTGTTTGGCGCCGTGCAGGTGAGCGCCACAATCAGGACTGCATACGACCGAGGCACACAGGGCCAACACCCGGCATCATGGTGTGGGGAGCGATCTCCTACACTGGCCGTACACCACTGGTGATCGTCGAGGGGACACTGAATAGTGCACGGTACATCCAAACCGTCATCGAACCCATCGTTCTACCATTCCTAGACCGGCAAGGGAACTTGCTGTTCCAACAGGACAATGCACGTCCGCATGTATCCCGTGCCACCCAACGTGCTCTAGAAGGTGTAAGTCAACTACCCTGGCCAGCAAGATCTCCGGATCTGTCCCCCATTGAGCATGTTTGGGACTGGATGAAGCGTCGTCTCACGCGGTCTGCACGTCCAGCACGAACGCTGGTCCAACTGAGGCGCCAGGTGGAAATGGCATGGCAAGCCGTTCCACAGGACTACATCCAGCATCTCTACGATCGTCTCCGTGGGAGAATAGCAGCCTGCATTGCTACGAAAGGTGGATATACACTGTACTAGTGCCGACATTGTGCATGCTCTGTTGCTTGTGTCTATGTGCCTGTGGTTCTGTCAGTGTGATCATGTGATGTATCTGACCCCAGGAATGTGTCAATAAAGTTTCCCCTTCCTGGGACAATGAATTCACGGTGTTCTTATTTCAATTTCCAGGAGTGTATCTTACCCCTAGTGAGATAAGCCTCTACATCCTTACATTTGTCCTCTAGCCATCCCTGCTTAGCCATTTTGCACTTCCTGTCGATCTCATTTTTGAGACGTTTGTATTCCCTTTTGCCTGCTTCATATACTGCGTTTTTATATTTTCTCCTTTCATCAATTAAATTCAATATTTCTTCTGTTACCCAAGAATTTCCACTAGCCCTCGTCTTTTTACCTACTTGATCCTCTGCTGCCTTCACTACTTCATCCCTCAGAGCTACCCATTCTTCTTCTACTGTATTTCTTTCCCCCATTCTTGTCAATTGTTCTCTTATGCTCTCCCTGAAACCCTGTACAACATCTGGTTTAGTCAGTTTATCCAGGTACCATCTCCTTAAATTCCCAACTTTTTGCAGTTTCTTGAGTTTTAATCTACTGTCCATAACCAATAAGTTGTGGTCAGAGTCCACATCTGCCCCTGCAAATGTCTTACAATATAAAACCTGGTTCCTAAATCTCTGTCTTACCATTATATAATCTATCTGATACCTTCTAGTATCTCCAGGATTATTCCATGTATACAACCTTCTTTTATGATTCTTGAACCAAGTGTTAGCTATGATTAAGTTATGCTCTGTGGAAAATTCTAACAGACGGCTTCCTCTTTCATTTCTCTCCCCAAATCCATATTCACCCAGCAATTGTAAATTGCAAACGGCATCAGTCTTTCAGCATTCCTTTCTAAATTCAGCTTTTCTTCCTTAAGCAAACATTCTGTTATTGTTCATAGTCCTGTGTTTGAAAGTATTAAATGCATTTGATAGGCTGTCTCATGTAAGCTTATTCCTCCGCTTCTTTTTCCTCTCACTTATATATCGATATTACTCTTGGTTTCTTCCGGTTTGGTTGCGTTTCAATTTATTTCCAGCACATGTTAAGTAAGTGTAACAATTTCAGGTGTAGTGACTAACCTCATACTTAATTAACTCCGCATTAATCCCATCCATAACATGTTGTTATTCCACTTACTGTATTTACCAAACCAAGTGTGATATATTTTATTAATAAGTGATCTAAGCCATTTACTTCTATTTCAGGATCACTTTCTTTCCGCTCTTCCATGTTACCAACATACCATTGGTTTCTATACACACATCAAAAAATTTTTATCATCTCAGTACAGAGAGTTCCGGAACCTGTGCAGAAAATTGGAATAGAGAACAACATAAACATCATTTCCGCCCTTTTTATTGCTCATGTAAACCACACAATGCATGTTGGACCAGCATATAGCGAGACCTTCAGAGGTGGTGGTCCAGATTGCTGTACACTCCGGTACCTCTAACACACTATGGCACATCCTCTTACATTGAGGCTTGCTTGTATTCGTCTTGGCATACTATCCACAAATTCATCAAGACACTGTTGCTCCTGATTGACCCACTCCTCAACGGCGATTCCGCGTAGATCCCTCAGAGAGGTTGGTGGGTCACTTCGTCTATAAATAGCCCTTTTCAATCTTATTGATAGGGTTCATGTCCGGAGAACATGTTGGCCACTCTAGTCGAGCGATGACGTTATCCTGAAGGAAGTCTTTCACAAGATGTACACGAAGGGGCGCGAATTGTCGTTCATGAAGACGAATGCCCCGCCAAAATGCTGCCGATATGGTTGCACTATGGATCGGAGGATGGCATTCACGTATCGTAGAGCCGTTACGGCGCCTTCCATGACCACCAGCGGCGTACGTCGACCGCACATAACGCTAACCCAAAACAAAAGGGTACCTCCAATTGGCTCCACTCGCTGGACAGTGTGTCTAAGGCGTTCAGCCTGACCAGGTTGCCTCAAAACACGTCTCCAACGGTTGTCTGGCTGAAGGCATATGCGACACTCATCGGTGAAGAGAACGTGGTGCCAATCCTGAGCGGTCAATTCGACATATTGTTGAGCCCATCTTTATCGCGCTGCATGGTGTCGTGGTCGCAATAATGGACCTCGCCATAGACGTCGGGAGTGACGTTGCGCATCATGCAGCCTGTTGCGCACCGTTTGAGTCATCCTGTGGCTGCACGAAAAGTATTATTCAACACGGTGGCGTTGCTGTCAGAGTGTCAGAGCTCCTCCGAGCCCTAATTTACTGCAGTAGTAGCCCTTGGGCGGCCTGAGCGAGGCATGTCATCGACAGTTTCTGTATCCCTGTATGTCCTCCATGTCCGAACAACATCGCTTTGGTTCACTCCGAAACGCCTGGACACTTCACTTGTAGAGGGCGTTTCCTGGTACAAAGTAACAATGCGGGCGCGATCGAGCTGCGGTATTGACCGTCTATGCATGGTTTAACTATAGACAACACGAGCGGTGTACCTCCTTCCTGCTGGAATAACTAGAACGGATCGTCTGTCGGACCCCCTGCATCTAACAGACAGTGCTCAGCCATGGTTTTTTACACCTTTCCACAGGTTTAGTGACATCTCTGAACGGTCAAAGGGACTGTGTGTGTGATACAGTATCCACAGTCAACCCCTATATTCAGGAGTTCTGGGAACTGGGGTGATGCAAAACTTCTTTTGACGTATGCTGAATGTAACACTCTAATATTATTCAGACCAATAGAATGATTTTTTCCGTTATATTTAATGTTTCCGAAGCCTTACATGCTATCTTTTGATGGCCATGACTATCATGTCCGGTGATACTACTATATGCGTCCCTTGCTTGCTCGGGGGTCCCTTCCACCAATTATTATGTGTAATTCTTTTCTCTTTGTAGATCTGCTCATTTTTCAGGTTGGGCTTTGAAACATATTGTGGTATGATCTTTGGTTTTCTTGTACAGTTTTCAGAATTGACAATATCTGTCGACCAAATATTTGGGGTTGAGTTGTTTTTGGGAAGGAGGCCAGACAGCGAGGTCATCGGTCTCGTCGGTTCAGGGAAGGACGGGGAAGGAAGTCGGCCGTGCCCTTTGAAAGGAACCATCCCGGCATTTGCCTGGAGCGATTTAGGGAAATCACAGAAAACCTAAATCATGATGGCCGGACGCGGGATTGAACCGTCGTCCTCCCGAATGCGAGTCCAGTGTCTAACCACTGCGCCACCTCGCTCGATGACCAAATATTTAATCCACGTCTTCGTCAATGTTTCTTTTCACTTCTGACGCCTCATTTGCACCTTTTTTGTACTGATTTTTCAGTATAGGTCCAATACAATTCAGTGCTGTCCCTAGTAGTTCATTGTTCTAATACTTTCTGAATCTCTTCTGATATAGGAGACTAATAATTTCATCCAGGAGGAAATATAGTTTGTAGACGTCTTCTTGTTGCTGAGTGGTTTTCTTTTGCTTCCATTTAGCGGAAGTTTCAAGTTACAAGATAATGAGCAGTCCCAATTCAGAACTTCCGTATACTGTTGTATCGCTTACTTGACCTTGTGTTCTTCTGTTTGCTTTTACATAACCTATGACTGACTTCTATCCGCTACCAGCCCAAGTAATACTTGTGAAATTTTTTTATTTCCAAAATGTTTATTATTATTTTCAAGTACTTAAAAGTTAAAAAATCAATAAATAATAGCCCCTTATGGTGACAAGTTGTCCCTCTTCACATTTCACCATCATATATTGAAGTGTATCTGTTCATGCTGAAATATCCCCTTTGAAAAATTATACATGACTATGCTTAAACTGACACACAATATTTTTAGCGCAACGCAATCTGACTTTCGGAAATCCCTACAAAAGAATGGCCCTAACTAACATTAACCTATACCTTTCACAAATCACTTACCTCATCAAAAATCTTCGTTATTCGAACTACTGCAATACAGTGAGCGCCACTACTGCCAGCTAAATAAATGATTCAAACTATTGAAGGTACTAACTACTGATAGGCATAGCTAGCAAATGAAAGATTTTAATAGAGAACAAACAATGTATTTACCTTAATAATCATAATATATATAGCAGTTGATGCCATCAAGTCTAACAAATTTCAAATCTCCGCCATTTCTCTCCCCACATCCACCACTGCTGGCGGCTCACCTCCAACTGCGCAACGCTACGCGCTGTTCACATCCAGATGCCGCTGCCCAACACTACAATGGCAGACAACAATGCAAACTAGCCACAGACTGCACACAGCACAACCAGTGATTTTCATACAGAACACTACGTAACGTTGCCAATAAGAAAACTTAAACAGCCTACTTACATAGCCCCCATGCCCCACACAAAAAATTTTACAAATTGTTTTGGGCAGTGGCCAATAATGATTTGATAAAATTTTCATAATTACAATAACAAAGATATCAAATGCACACACTTATTGATAAAATGTTGGTCAAAAGCTAAAATTTTCTCACAGTCCACAAAGACAGTCCAGATTGTTCATCACAGTAAAATTGCAGTGTTTTTCTCAAAGTCTGAGCAGTAAAAGAAAATGCACACAGAAGTAGTGAATTTTTCATGCAGTCTTGAAAAAGTTGTGTTGTCCTTCCAACAGAAAGACAATGTTGACTCTCGACATGCAGACAGGTAATTGGCCACAACAGAGGAAACCCACCGCAGAGTCATTCGACGTTTTGAAGAATATTGGTAGGTAGGTCATCACAGAGTAGATCCACTGTAGTCCTGGTAGAGATTATGGTACTGGTGGGCCACCAGAGGTGCAAACCCACTGCAGTCCTTGTAGAAATAATGGTACTGGTGAGTCAGCAAAGGTGTAGACCCACTGTAGTCCTTGTAGAAATAATGGTATTGGTGGGTCATCAAAGATGCAGACCCACTGTAGTCCTTGTAGAGATGGCCAGCAGCCATCTGTTGTGACTGTGCAGGTGCACAATCACCATTGAAGAGTCTTGTGGATAATATAGCAAGTCCATAACCACCACTTGTGCACCCAGAAAGTATTTGGAACTGTCTTTAGAACCAGCAATGCTGTTAACCAGTCCCTTGCTAAATTATTAACACACGTGCAAACACTATCATTCCCTACTTCTCACATATTGTCCATATACTATGACCAACAGAAATGAGTGTAGTGAAATGTAACTTACAAGTTAATAATATGATGAACTGGTGTCAATTACAATTTTATAATATAAGAATACAATAACAAAGGTACAAAATACATCATTAAAACATAACAATACAGATAACATTTGTAGTACAGGCTTTACAAAAGAATCAAACTAACATATACAGCAGTGTTACAGGAATTATGACATAAGTAAATACATAAAAGATCAGAATAACTTTTGAAACATCAACTTTACACATGAGTATTAAAACAAAACAGAATAAATAATGTCTGAACATCTTTACAAAGTAAATAACATATTATTAATCCAAATTATATGTGAGGATAACAGTATTCCTCATCATAGTTCATGTAGCTGAGTGTTATAAAAATTCTACAACATAAGTCTTATCAGATAAACATATAAATACAGGAAGAACATAAATACACAAGGGTACACAAACATATATAGGAATAATACAAGGAAAGGACAGGGTTTGTTTTACTGCAGTATTTTGCAAACAAAACTTTCTTTACTTCTCGGAGACCTCCCTTCGTTATTCATTATTTCCAAAAGTCCTATCTATACCTGCTTTCTGTACTTTTCTCGTATAGCCTCTCAGTGCATTTCTTTAAATTCATTGCAACTCATTCTCTTATAGGCTACCCCATCTTAAGCTAACTTAAATCTACTGAGCTCAGATGCTAAACTAAGGGATGAGGCAATGTAGCAGCACAAAACAATTACCACAAACAGCAATGACAAAAAAAAATGGAAAATTGCAAAGCAAGCCACAGTAAATCTAAATTACCAAGCAATGCAACATTACAACTAATTTGAGCCAATGTGCAGCAACAAGAAAAATAAATCAGTAGTAAAACTAGCTTAACAGAGTAATACAGAGTGAAATTTAGTAGCACTATGCCCGGCAAACAGCAGCAGCAAATGTAATAACTTATATCTAAACATGACAAAGCTCAAGCAAAAAAAATATTGCACTAAAGATAACAATGCAGACAAGGGAAATGTATATTCACATCTTAATGTCTATGTAATTAAAGTGGTGCACCACAACAACTTATTGTAAAAAAAAATTACCATGTACTTGAAAATAATATTATGTATGCAGTTACTGTTACTAGTCCCTTCTTATTGTTCTTTCCTTTCCAAGTGCTCCTTTATTGAAGAATGTGGATCACAAAATTATTATTTAATAGATCTGTTGACAGAAAGTGTTCACATTAGCAAATCCATCTTATTTTATTTTATGAAACCAATGCTGCAACACAGCTGGAAACTAGATATCAAATGAAATAAGCAACAATGAAAAGCAAAGCATAGAAATATCATTCAATAGTCATGTGACATTTCATAAGTTATCAGAAATTCTCTCAACTGTCGTTGAAAGACGCTTGACATAATCAGGTGTGCGGATGTAAGTATCTTTCCAAGTAACGAGCGTGTCGTATTTGCAATGCTTTCTCTAAAGGAATGTCAATGGCGAGTATAATGGCCTCTTTTTTTTCTCCACCTAATGGCTTTCTTATGTCAGACGAATACCTCTCAGCTGGGCACCCAAAACGCATTACGTCAAGGTCACTTACCTTTCTTACTGAAATATTTACGACAGCAGTTCCTGCTACAGTGGCAGTCTCATATAAAAAATTCCACAGGTTTAGAATTTGCGTTACAAATGTGTAGAAACAAAATTCTATTGATTTAACAGTGTCCACAAAATTTTCGTCGGCATTGTAATACATTAACGCATTTACACACATTTCATAACTCTTAAAGTACGATTCTTGGTTTCCAACAACCTTATTCACAAACCAGAGTCCCTAACCACTACTCATTATTCCTTACCTAATTACATACAGGGTGTTTCAAAAATGACCGGTATATTTGAAACGGCAATAAAAACTAAACGAGCAGCGATAGAAGTACACCGTTTGTTGCAATATGCTTGGGACAACAGTACATTTTCAGGCAAACAAACTTTCGAAATTACAGTAGTTACAACATTCAACAACAGATGGCGCTGCAAGTGATGTGAAAGATGTAGAAGACAACGTGATGTACTGCTTCAGCTGTTCAATTGTTTCTGGATTCTGGCGGTACACCTGGTCTTTCAAGTGTCCCCACAGAAAGAAGTCACAGGGGTTCATGTCTGGCGAATAGGGAGGCCAATCCACACCGCCTCCTGTATGTTCGGATAGCCCAAAGCAATCACACGATCATCGAAATATTCATTCAGGAAATTAAAGACGTCGGCCGTGCGATGTGGCCGGGCACCATCTTGCATAAACCACGAGGTGTTCGCAGTGTCGTCTAAGGCAGTTGGTACCGCCACAAATTCATGAAGAATGTCCAGATAGCGTGATGCAGTAATCGTTTTGGATCTGAAAAATGGGCCAATGATTCCTCTGGAAGAAATGGCGGCCCAGAACAGTACTTTTTGAGGATGCAGGGACGATGGGACTGCAACATGGGGCTTTTCGTTTCCCCATATGCGCCAGTTCTGTTATGTCAGGTAAAAATAAGCTTTGTCAGTAAACCAAATGCTGCCCACATGCATATCGCCGTCATCAATCCTGTGCACTATATCGTTAGCGAATGTCTCTCGTGCAGCAATGGTAGCAGCGCTGAGGGGTTGCCGCGTTTGAATTTTGTATGGATAAAAGTGTAAACTTTGGCGCATGAGACGATACGTGGACGTTGGCGTCATTTGGACTGATGCTGCAACACAGCGAACGGAAACCCGAGGCCGCTGTTGGATCACCTGCTGCACTAGCTGTGCGTTGCCCTCTGTGGTTGCCGTACGCGGTCGCCCTACCTTTCCAGCACGTTCATCCGTCACGTTCCCAGTCCGTTGAAATTTTTCAAACAGATCCTTTATTGTATCGCTTTTCGGTCCTTTGGTTACATTAAACCTCCGTTGAAAACTTCGTCTTGTTGCAACAACACTGTGTTCTAGGCGGTGGAATTCCAACACCAGAAAAATCCTCTGTTCTAAGGAATAAACCATGTTGTCTACAGCACACTTGCACGTTGTGAACAGCACACGCTTACAGCAGAAAGACGACGTACAGAATGGCGCACCCACAGACTGCGTTGTCTTCTATATCTTTCACATCACTTGCAGCGCCATCTGATGTTGAAAATTGTAACTACTGTAATTTCGAAGGTTTGTCCGCCTGAAAATGTACTGTTGTCCCAAGCATATTGCAACAAACGGTGTATTTCTATCGCTGCTCGTTTAGTTTTTATTGCCATTTCAAATATACCGGTCATTTTTGAAACACCCTGTATATACATATTCGACGACACTTCTTCAATATTTCATCGTAACAGATAGGTAGCATAATCAAATAACTCATATAGCATCCGCTTATTGATCATAAACATACCGCAACAGCATAATACACATAGGCATCGTAATAATAACATCATAACACCTCAATCAACTCTCAAAATCGTCGTAGCTTCCTCCAATAATTTCAAAACCTAAAAAAAATTCTCTGCTCATGTCAAAAGTGTCATCTGCCTCAAACGTACTTTAAAAATTGTGATCTCATACCAAATATATCATTCAAAGCTCTCATAATATAACAATGGGTCCGAAAAAATATGAATAGTTCACAAAGTACAAACCTTATACAATTTCGTAAGTGTGAAGTTATCCAACTCTGTAATTGTGTAAACATGTGTCACTGACGTAGTAAAAAAGTTTGTCTCTCTCAGTTAAATGATCAGATAGCTGTGTAATTATGTGTTAAGAGAAATATGGTACCAATGTGTAAAGTTGTGTAAGCAAATACACTCCTGGAAATTGAAATAAGAACACCGTGAAGTCATTGTCCCAGGAAGGGGAAACTTTATTGACACATTCCTGGGGTCAGATACATCACATGATCACACTGACAGAACCACAGGCACATAGACACAGCAACAGAGCATGCACAATGTCGGCACTAGTACAGTGTATATCCACCTTTCGCAGCAATGCAGGCTGTTTTTCTCCCATGGAGACGATCGTAGAGATGCTGGATGTAGTCCTGTGGAACGGCTTGCCATGCCATTTCCACCTGGCGCCTCAGTTGGACCAGCGTTCGTGCTGGACGTGCAGACCGCGTGAGATGACGCTTCATCCAGTCCCAAACATGCTCAATGGGGGACAGATCCGGAGATCTTGCTGGCCAGGGTAGTTGACTTACACCTTCTAGAGCACGTTGGGTGGCACGGGGTACATGCGGACGTGCATTGTCCTGTTGGAACAGCAAGTTCCCTTGCTGGTCTAGGAATGGTAGAACGATGGGTTCGATGACGGTTTGGATGTACCGTGCACTATTCAGTGTCCCCTCGACGATCACCAGTGGTGTACGGCCAGTGTAGGACATCGCTCCCCACACCATGATGCCGGGTGTTGGCCCTGTGTGCCTTGGTCGTATGCAGTCCTGATTGTGGCGCTCACCTGCACGGCGCCAAACACGCATACGACCATCATTGGCACCAAGGCAGAAGCGACTCTCATCGCTGAAGACGACACGTCTCCATTCGTCCCTCCATTCACGCCTATCGCGACTCCACTGGAGGCGGGCTGCACGATGTTGGGGCGTGAGCGGAAGACGGCCTAACGGTGTGTATGGGACCATAGTCCAGCTTCATGGAGACGGTTGCGAATGGTCCTCGCCGATACCCCAGGAGCAACAGTGTCCCTAATTTGCTGGGAAGTGGCGGTGCGGTCCCCTACGGCACTGCGTAGGATCCTACGGTCTTGGCGTGAATCCGTGCGTCGCTGCGGTCCGGTCCCAGGTCAACGGGCACGTGCACCTTCCGCCGACCACTGGCGACAACATCGACGTACTGTGGAGACCTCACGCCCCACGTGTTGAGCAATTCGGCGGTACGTCCACCCGGCCTCCCGGATGCCCACTATACGCCCTCGCTCAAAGTCCGTCAACTGCACATACGGTTCACGTCCACGCTGTCGCGGCATGCTACCAGTGTTAAAGACTGCGATGGAGCTCCGTATGCCACGGCAAACTCGCTGACACTGACGGCGGCGGTGCACAAATGCTGCGCAGCTAGCGCCATTCGACGGCCAACACCGCGGTTCCTGGTGTGTCCGCTGTGCTGTGCGTGTGATCATTGCTTGTACAGCCCTCTCGCAGTGTCCGGAGCAAGTATGGTGGGTCTGACACACCGGTGTCAATGTGTTCTTTTTTCCATTTCCAGGAGTGTACCATATTAGCTAGGGCTCCTTGTGCTTGCGAAACACACGATACACAAAGTAAGCGTGTACCCCCCTGAGGATTAATGTAATTATACCCTCAGGTGTTACAGATTACAACAATGGAATGAAATGTATCACGGAAAAACCTTTGTATCGTTGTACTTCAAATATCCTTAAAAATAAATGTTTTAAGTACAAAATTAATCACTCAAATACGTGTCCTGTAGCGGTAAATGTGCTACTTGGTGTAAGATAATCTCTGTGGAAGTGTCATAGTTATCGTCCTCCGAAAGCTAAGTTCTGCAGAAGCCAATGTACTTACCTCATGACACACAAAAGTGAAATGCTTTGCGTATAGATATCTTAGTTATTACGCTTATTGCCGTGATGAGGAAAGTACTGTGCTGTAACGTATTGTTGTCCTACGGAAAAGGCTGTCTCCTTGTAGCTATAGCACAAAAGTTACTACTAAAACATGTTTTACTTTACAGAAGAATTCAGAAAAACTGTGCAGATATAAAACAGATGCACCGCAAAAGCAACATTGTAAATTGTCACTCATTAGTAGCGTCGTGATAAAATCGTGTAGCTGTCACATAAACTAACCACTGTGTCATCTGGTATTTCACAGAAAGTACTTTATATCCAGAATGTATTTTCAAGTAAACCAAAATGTTGCATTAAAATCTCATTAGCAGTACCGGTAAATGTTCTATGTATGTGGGCCTTATAGTTGTTACATAATCGTGCAACTAACAAGCAAGAATGCACACACACAATAACACTGTGTCGTCTGTTCACAATAACAATGCATTCGTAATTTCTGTTTAAATAAGTTCTCTTTGTTTTGACTGGATATTTAACTTCAAACATTGTTGCATGTTAACAGATTCTAAGTCTGACAAAGCATACTAGCAATGTAAAGTGAAAAGTTATATGGCAAAGACAAAGTTAAAAAGCAGATTATCTTACAATAAACGGTTTTACATGTGGAATGTGGTGTAAACCTTTACTCTTCCTAGTACGCAGAGTTTCAACTATAACGCAGTTATCATGTGGTATACGTCAGTAAGGAATGCTAAAATTTGCCCAAGGTTAGCGTCTATGTTATTTTTCTCTGAGCCAGCCGGCGCACGTGGCTGCCTGCAGTGCGAGTCAATGTCTGTTTCTTTGTTGGCGCGCGTCGTTCCTGGGATTAGGAGACCTAACTTCTACAAATTCGCCTTGCCGAGAGGGCCCAGCCTTGTTAGAATCTCGCCAGTTCTGATGGAATTCAGACCTGTTGTTTTGTCGGTAGTTTACATAGTTTCTTGTTTATCGGTCATGTGGTGGAGAATTTCTCCCGGAATTGTAACTCCGTGGTGGACCGTTGCGTCTGAAGTTATTCTGTCTCCCTTGATAATAATTATTTTGGTTCCCATATTGTCTGTTTCTATGGTTGTCTCTGTCACATCATTACTATGGAAAAGCGATCTTTCTCTGTAACTATTATTCTGCCAACGGTTGTCATACGGATGGTGTCTGTTTTGGTCACGATTTGTGTTGTGAGAATAGCCTTGTCGTGTCCAGTTATTATTTCTTTCGTCGCGGAATTGTGACGGATGTGACATGTAATTGTTGTGTTCCTGTTTTCGCGTTCCGCGATTTCCGCGATTGTCAGTGTCAATTTCCATTTCTTGTAACAGTCCCCGAAAAGCTTCAAGGTCGTCCTTGCAACGTCCTGCCAAAATATTATGCCGTAAATGTTCAGATAATTTGATTAAGCAAATGCGGATGAGTTCTGAGGGGCTGTATGGGTTTGACAGGTACTGATTCTTGTGCTACATGTCTTCAAAATATTTCACAAGACTGGAAAATTCGGATTGTTCGAAATGTTTCATCATTATGATGCTATGTTTTACTCGGTCTTGTGTAACTTGAGAGAAATATGCTGAGAGGAAGGCATGATAAAATTCTCCTTCAGTGTGACAATCGTGAATGACCGATCGCATTCTTACAACTGGTTCATTCTCTAAGTAGCCACACATAAATTGTAATCTGTGTTCTAATGACCAGTTGGGAGGAAAAAAATGAGAGAATTGATGAAGCCACGCTTGTGGATGAATGTCGCTGCCGGAATTCTTAATTGTTTTGAATTTACGTGTAGTAATAAACTGCTTATAGTCAAATTCATCATGTCGGCGAGTCGCATGTTGGTCATTGTTACGTCGTGCCGGCGGTTCCATTTCAAAATTCGGTGCACCTTGCCAATTTCTTTCATAATTTCCGAAATGCTCTGTGTTATTATTTTGTGGCTGTTCCGTATTTCTATGTCCCTCTTCCCGTATTGGAGCGCGAGTGGCCTCTGAAATGCGTAGTTCTTGTATTACTTGTGCCAACTGACCTTGTACTTCCCGGATTTCTCTTTTGTATTGCGTATTAATTTGATTCTGATTTTGTTTGAATTTCTTAATTTGTTCATACTCTTCTGTGTCAGTGATGGCTACAGGTCTTGTGTCATTCAGATATCATCTACCTTTGCAGATAAGTTAGTGAACTGATCCGAAAGCTCGGATACTTTCTCCGATTGTGTATTTATTTCCTCAGTGTGTTTTTCTGAACCTAGTTTCAGAGTGTCCATTTGTGTTGAAATCGTATCTACTGTGTCCTTTAAGTTTTCTTGAGTTTTTGCAAGTTGTGTAACCGAATCGGTAGATGCAACTGAGTCAATTCTAGCTTGCAATTTGTCGTGATTTTCATGAACAATTGTTTGCAGTTCTTTTATGGCTGCTTCGTGATTCTGTAATGCATTTTCATGACGCGAAAAAATGGGTTGGAAATGCTGACAAATTTGTGTTTTTACGTCATTACAGACTTTTGACATTTCGATTCGATGTTATGTAACTCAGTAGTTAAATCTTCACGTGTTTATTCAAGCGTGGAGTCTAAGTTTTGAAGATTTGTTCCATTGTGTCTAACTTTTTAAGATTTTGTTCCACTGTGTCTAACTTTTGAAGAATTTGTTCCATTGTGTCTAACTGTTGCTGTGTTTGTCTCTGGCGTTGTTCCATTGTGTCTAACTTTTGAAGCCTTTGTCCCATTTGTTACATTAACTGTAATAACAGTGCACTGGTGTCTGAAACATGTTCCTCAGTGTTTTTCGGCAGTGAATTTGCACCGGCAACATTCACATTTTGACAAGCAGAAAATGTGTCTTGACTTATTTGAGAAAAAGGTGAGGGCCCAAAACCTGAATCTACAGTATTTGCGAAATTGTGTCCTGTCATTTCGGATTCCTGAGGCGAGCTGTTGCCGACTGATCGATCGATAATGCTTCCCCGTTCACTAATTGTTTCACTGCCTACACCATTATTTGACGCCCGCTCCATTTCCCTATGCACAGTTACCAAATTACTACTTTGAATATTAGTTAATTCATTACATGGTGGCGTTAACACACTGATTTCGTCTTCACTGTCATTTCTCAGTTTACTTTGGAACGTAGTATTACGTTTTTCACACGCCATTATTGTCACAATATTTCACACGACAACACAGAAAAACACAATTTGAAGAGCAACAATAACAAAACACATTAACTTGGCACTGAAAATAATATCTAGTTTAATGCAAGCGCAGCTGCGAAATACTTGGTGCAAATCTACATGCATGCCACAACTGTTTTACTGTACAGCAATGAAAGACTGCAACTACAAAGGAGATTGTCTCTACAATTACGCGCTAGCAATAAACAATAGCTACACTAATTACAAAAACTACAAGAAAAAATCAGAAGATTCCAATGAGGTATCATCGGCTAAGGGTCGACATATGTAACGTCACCTTAGAACAATTATACATAACTGTGCTTAAACTGACACACAATATTTTTAGGGCAACGCAATCTGACTTTCGGAAATCCCTACAAAAGAATGGCCCTAACTAACATTAACCTATACCTTTCACAAATCACTTACCTCATCAAAAATCTTCGTTATTCGAACTACTGCAATACAGCGAGCGCCACTACTGCCAGCTAAATAAAAGATTCAAACTATTGAAGGCACTAACTACTGATAGGCATAGTTAGCAAATGAAAGATTTTAATAGAGAACAAACAATGTATTTACCTTAATAATCATAATATATATAGCAGTTCATGCCATCCAGTCTTACAAATTTCAAATCTCCGCCATTTCTCTCCCCACATCCACCACTGCTGGCGGCTCACCTCCAACTGCGCCACGCTACGCGCTATTCACATCCAGCTGCCGCTGCCCAACACTGCAATGGCAGACAACAATGCAAACTAGCCACAGACTGCACACAGAACAGCCAGTGATTTTCATACAGAACGCTACGTAACGTTGCCAATAAGAAAACATAAACAGCCTACTTACAATGCATTTACATCACCAAACAGAACTACTTGATGTTGTTGGTTACAGTGTTCCATAATTGTTTGCAGGGTATCCTAAAAGTTAACTGATTTCTCAATCTTACCTTCCTCTGGTGCATAAACTGCTTTGAGAGATAGGTTCTCTTTTTTGTTTCTGCCGCAGACAGGTTAATCGGGACCGACCCATTGCCGTGTCATCATCAGCCAGTGGCGTAGCTGGAAGCAGTATGGGTGTCTTTGCCTCTTGTGCCCACCTTGGTGCCACTAGTTCACATTCAAATAGTACCTCAGCTGTCATCTCACGCTAAGTAAAACCCAGGTAGCACCGTGTCCTCCGTCCACTTTAAGACATCTACGGTGACCATTTATAAACAAATTCAACCAATGAATTAATGCAATAGAAAGAAATTGTAAGAATGTAAACGAATAAGTAACACATTACAGAGAACCGTTGTCAAGCACTATAAGGAACTCAAGCACAGAACAGAGGGACTGTGCAAGAAGATACTCACTCAATAGCGCATTTGATTCCGTACAATGCGTAAGCAAATGTTCTGTAAGAATGTGACAGTTTCTTCCGTATAACTCATACTGCCAAGAACAAATCTCATATATATGTACATGGATAGCAGAGTTGCATTATCGGTACACCTGGACAACAGCTTACACAAGATTTGCGAGCAGACATCGCAGATCTGCGTGACTTCTCTTTTGGGCTAAGAATACAGCATCTTAATAGGCTTGAGCAGTTAATTGGGTTAAGCTCTCTGAATGTGAACATAACATGCGCAGAAACATCTCAGTCATATACCATTGTGAAAGCTGTGACTGTGTAGACACACCATCATACAATAGATCACTGCGCTATATAGTACAAGACTGTTTCAAAGGACACAGAAAACGGAAATATGTGTTTAAAATACGCGTAACAGCGTGGCGTAACAGTTTTACGTGATAAGTCTTGCATAACGTAAACATGTTCCTTCATACGAAACGAGTTGCTGGAGGAAGTTACAAAGTGAGGAATACCATCACTTCTCGCCTTTCGAGTAGAGGCGCGAGCCAACGAACTTTGTTAAAATCCGGTCAGGGCCATAGGTTTGGATTGTCTTTCAGCCCCTCTTGGTCAGTCCTCCGCTACTCATCACAGCGTCCTGTACAAAGTGAAGAGCAGCAACAATTTCCTATGAAAACCACTGTTTTTAATTTGCAGAAGAGAAACTTTCTAGAATTATTTTTACCTTCATTATTTACTCGTAAGAAATATCTTTCAACATAATATCTCAAATCATTTTCTTTGCACTGAATAATACGTTCAAGATTAAACTAGGAACGATTATAACTTCACCAGACAACATATTTGTCATTCCCTTGAAAGACTGAACTTGTTGATCTGGAGCCCAGAAGATGGTACGGAACAAGTAGAAGACGGCGATTCAACCATAAACCTCTCATGCAAGGCATGGCACTGAAGTGTTATGTGTATTTCACTTGGATGTATCTAATCACCGCATTATGATGGGTCGATACGGAGATGCCACAGAATGGAGTGACACAAAAGGACTGTACTACCAGGGAGCCTGCTTGAATGTAGCGTGAATGAAGTTGCGCGGTGATTGGTGTAAACTTTCCAACGCATTTACGACCATTTATGTTACCACTCACAGATATTTTACGGCTTATCAGTAGTGGTCACAAAAAGATGCAAATCGATAGGAACCGGAAACGAGTATCACATCTTCATAGTCACAAATGGTTTGTGACTGAAGAAGAATTCCTACTGTCATTGAGTGCTTGACCGTCACAACCCATTTCCGAGGAATACTGCAAACAAAATGCGTGAAGTGGACTTAAGGATTCGCATGTGTCCCCAGAAAGCCACGATTTCAGTGCACCAAACATCACAGTAGGTTCAAATGGTTGAAATGGCTCAGAGCACTATGGAACTTAACTGCTGTGGTCATCATTCTCCCAGAACTTAGAACTACTTAAACCTAAGTAACCTAAGGACATCACACACACCCATGCCCGAGGCAGGATTCGAACCTACGACCGTAGCGGTCTCTCGGTTAAAGACTGTAGCGCCAGAACCGCCAGGCCATTCCGGCCGGCCACACAGTAGGTGGCTGGAAGTGTTAGTGTGGTCCCAAAAGTCACGATTTTAACTCTTTTCAAATGATGGAAGGTGTTGCACCAACCAATGCTTTATTAGGCAAATACTCCACACTGAATGGAAAGTGTAGTTTATGGGTGAAGTAATTCTCTGATGTTTTGGGGTTTTATGTTATTCCCTCGGACATAACATTCAGGTTACTGTGATTAGGTATGGGGTGCTTATGTCAGCATCCACCTCGACTAAGTGTTACACCTTCTTCTGCATTTTCAGACTGTGTATACTGCGGACAGTGTCATCTTTCAAGGTGACAAGTGGTTTGTTCACAGAGTTGCACGCATGCTTTGTTGGTTGGACGAACGTCCAGCAGCGATTCGAAACTCTACTAGCCCTCTAAATGCCCGATCTCACCGCACAGAAAATATGTAGAACTGTTTGGAACAATAGGTGAAGCATAGCAATTAACATTCTCTCAGTTTGGTAGCTCTAAGTGACTGGACGCACCAGCAGAGACTTGTAGACGCTCTTTCTCACCTGGTGTAAGTCATCATCTAACTTGCATTACATGTTACGCAGTGTTAGTGTTGTGTCTCCTGGATACGACAAAATTTTTTTGTCTTAACTGTTTATACTTTTTTCTGTGCGTGCTCTAAATAAGAATTAAGAAATATAGTTAAAATTTACTTATATAGCTAAAATTTACATATTCCTGAAGAACTCCAACCACCACAAATTGCTTGAGTGAACCATATCATAAGGAATTTCAATGTAAAGACAGCCTACCACGAAAATTTAATGCTTATAATATTTTTCGATTTAGGGAATCCCGATACAAGGTTTAAAAAATGTTCGGCATTCATTGGGAAGTAGTTCTTAGTGGTATGTTCACTGGTTTGTTATGCCATTCCCCTCATACACTGATTTCATTACATGACAAGAAATTAATGCTTCGCTGCACATTTATTTACCCAACCGTCTGTCCCGTCTAGTCACAGCAGCACGGTTCCTTTGCTGAACTCGCACCACAGAGAGCGTTTGTTGGAAAGTGATGAGCCACAACCACGTTGAGGTGATTGTTGGCAGTGAAACAGGGAAAAAGTCGGCAGCACGTAGAGGAAGAGGAAAGATCAACTTAATCCATTGCCGGTGGCCGCAGTGGGCAGATGCTGACAATTTGTGAGGAGAGAGTGGGCAGTGGGGCAGTGTATGGGTCTGCGGCAATATTTGTTCCACATATGCATAGTTGGTCCAAGGGTGGGTATGGAAACCAGTCATCAGAAACAGCAGTCACGAGTGGGAATTGGCAGATTGCCTTTCTCTAGAACCGGAGACAACGGTAAGCAGTGGCAGACTATGTGGACAGTGGGATGGGTATCTGGTTGGTGCGCCAGACGGAGTTGTCTTAACATTATTTATGTAATGCATGGATATACCTTAGAATATAATTCCTACTCTTTGTGAGATATGGTAATTGTGTTTCTGTTGGACCAGTTTATTGTTTTGATCTCTAATATCATTATTACTCTACAGACTGAAATGAAGTACAAGGTCTTAATGTTTACATATGCTCAGCTGTATTAATGTGTAGTTTAATAAAGGAAATATTAATTATAAGGGAATGCTTTCACAGCCTTGAGCTGAACTCCTTTCCACACAAATCCTGTAATACAGGTTGTTTATAAATGAATATCGAGGATTTAATGCTTTATAATATTTATTGTATTAAACTTACAATTATAAATGATATGTCAGATGAAAGAGTAACTGAAACAATTTTACGTAGAACCTTATAAATATTCGATGTGAGCACCATTTGTCACGTGGCACACATCAAGTCTATAGCCGAGTTCTTCTCAAACGTTGATAAGTATGTCTTCGGTGAGTGTAGCAACAGCTGCTTCAGTCCGGTTTCTTAATTCAGGGAGCTTTACTGGTAGCGGAGGCACGTACACACGATCCTTGATGAAGCCCCAAACGAAAAAAACTCATGGCGCTAGGTCGGGTGAACGTGGAGGCCACGCAAAGCAAGCCCTGTAATTGGGCCGCTTGCGACCTATCCAGCGCTTCGGTACAGTGAAGTTCAACCAATCGCGTACTTCGCTATGCCAGTGAGGTGGCGCACTGGTGCCCAACACAACTGTTTGAGTTGCTCTTTCATTTGACATATCATTTATATCTGTAAGTTTAATGTAATAAATATTATAAACCGTTAAAACACCCGATTTTCATTTTGAAACACTGTACAATTTGGTAGCATAATGTGATACTGCTTTGTGCTGATGTGATGCACAGATAACCTTTCTATTACATTTTGTAAATAGTGTTCGTTTGTTATATTTGAGGTATGGCAGTTGGGGATGCGAACTTAATTTTATCACGAGTGAGACACCCTCTCATTTGCAGTTACGCGCCGGCCGGGGTGGCCGAGCGGTTATAGGCGCTACAGTCTGGAACCGCGCGACCGCTGCGGTCGCAGGTTCGATGTGTGTGATGTGCTTAGGTTTGTTGCGAGCCCCCTTTCGCAGCTACGCAGAAAATATGTTGGGCCGCACATTATGTAAATAGAGGATGTAATTTAATAGTTTTAATTATGGAGGGAATAATCAAGGAGGCACTGAATGAATTAAAAGTGAATTTATGTGAGTGTCAAGGCTAGGTGATACATGGATTAGCATGTCTGCTGAAGATAATTTTTGGTCTAGCGATAGTACATAAAATTAAAGCAAGAAAACTATATTATGAACAAATAATACTTTTAAGTTTTATTTCTAAGATAGAAACGTAAACAACGTGTTGGATAACCAAATGCTGATTGATCGCTGTGCGAAAAAAAACAATTGAACAATCTTACATCCACTTAGGCCCAATGTAAATAATTGCTGGTTCAACACATGGGCTAAGGAAACACCTGAGGATAAGTAAAATGTAATTTCTACCGTATGTCTCTCAACCCATCTCAACCCACCTTTCGATTCTCTATAATGAGATGCGAGCATACTCGTCATTGTTGACCCATTGCCCTTTACAGCTTACGATTTGCCGGGAGCAATGCTCACAACACTATTAGAATTAGCTTGTTATTGTCACTCACTGTTGATCATGCTACAAGTTTGTGTATTTTTAGGGATAATGGAGTTCTAAGATGTAATACTTTTGACGATCGCTGTAGATAGTCTTCAGTTATGCAATTAACATCAGCTCTGTAGTAAGAAGCCGTTTTGGCGTTCTTTGATGAACCAAGTAACAGCCGCCTCCGTTCTCAGCATGTGACAACGCTATTCTCTGTAGCTGAAATTTGTTTTGTCTTCTGGGTTCGAATAATCGTACAGTATAACTTAAATTTTGTGCACGCAGAAACTAGATTGTCACTAAGGTACATAAAATTTCAGGATTGTACATGTGTGAGGAACTATTTTGATGCACCTCCTCGGATGAATACATTGTTGCAAGTTAAATAACTATGTCCTGTATTAGGCGGCTACAGAATCGTACTTAGTCGGCCGAATAATATTCAAAACCATGTAGTGGACAGACTAGCACCTGTACAACGTGACTGAATGCGTGAACGAGACGACCGAATAATTATGTCTTTCACGTCAGAGCTATACCAGACTCTACAGTAGGTATATTGCTTGCCACGGTCTTGACAATACTACCTCGGCACGAGCCGAGTCACCATCATCGGACCTCGGGCGAAATTAATCAACAAAGAGGCGCCAACTAATTAATAGTAGGCTTACGTTCCTTAAGAATGTTGATGCGGTCATAATAACTAACAATGACGTGTACTTTATTTTATAACGTTAATTTTGTTTCAATTTCTGCATAACTTTACAGTATGCGCATTACCCTGTCAGACAAAAATCTGAGAATGAAGAGATCATATAGTCAGATTCCTTACATAGAGTCCAGTCAACAAATACTAAAAACGGCCGATTAAGGGAAAATTTTTAGTAGTTATAATTTTTTTTTGTACAATAGTAGGGCAGATTCCCATTTACTACAACCTGACCAATGGGGTGTTAACGTAGAGGCGGTGGTGGGGTCGTTTAGCTATCAATTCTTTAAGCTTTTCTAGATTAAATCGAAAACCTCGGTTTCTGGCGAGGAAGTTTCACACTACAAAATTAAATTATATTAAATGTTCTACAAAAAGTCCTATTAATTTTTGTCTCTAGGACTATTACTTTCCGCACTACAGGGAACGTAAAAATTGTAGTTCATTATAAGTAGTGTTTTAATGGAATAAAATTAATGTGTGTTGTTAACCGTAGTGGGTATACATTACATATTAAATATGTATACCACATCTAAATTTAGTAGAGTTTTACTGGGGAGCAAATGGTATTCTGAGTGTGTTACAGGGTGAAGGAAGGTGGAGGGTAGCAGTGGGAGGGAAGGCAGGTCGCCGGATAGTGCTCATGCACTTGGCTGTCTCGACTGAACTCTCATGCGTGCAGTGATCTCTCTGGTCTCTCTCTGGCTTACCTCGATAGCATTCCCCGCAACACTGCAGGGTAGCGGTTGCATTTCGCTTCTAGAGTAACGGCACCTTGTCCCCCAATGTACCACTTGATTAGCAATTTACTAATGACGTCTGTGTCCCTTTAAGCGTTATTGTTTTGCTTATACTTATCTGCTGTGTATTCTTGGCAGCAACCGTACTTAGTAAAGACTGTTCTCGGCATTGTTAAGGAGGCAACTTCTAATACATGAATATTTTAACGATAATCTTTGTTTATTGTAATGTCTCTCCACCTGATTACTTTCTAAATTAATCAGCTTAGAACTCCCAGCAAATATTTAGGAATTCGGTTATCCTACGAGGTCAAAACGGACACCGGAAATCGTAATTAATTTACCCACAGAATGGGAGAGACTTTCTATCAAGCAACAAGATATCATATAGTTAGGCTACACAGTTACTCTGTTCACTGTAACTGAAAACACACGTGTTTTTTTTAGATTAGTCAAATTTTTGAGACCTAGAAACATTGTTTCATGGCCTTGCAAACCGTTATATGCGAATCAGCAGTTCACTTTGAACATTTTTCTCCATTTTTTCTTTGAGTTAAACGTGATAGGATTAAAAGATCTTTAAAAGTGGTTCTCTTTGCACAGGTAATCAGCTACCACATATTTAACGGTGTTAGTTGATGTGGGACCAATTATAACGTTCTCCTAATCCAAAGGGTTTCAGAACACAGAGAGGAAAGAAAGCCATTGGATTAGCATTGAATGTTTCAGTTCTACTTTTAGATTTACGGAATGTAAAAAAAAAGAAAAGGAACTGCGGCTCCACCGTACAAGACCAAGGCGAAAAGAGTACAACTGAAACACACATATACTCTCTATCTCTCTCTTTTTCTCCTACAAGCAGACATCCTTTCCCCTCATGCCTCCCCCTCCTCCTCCCCCCACCCTCAAGCACACACACACACACACACACACACACACACACACACACACACACACACATACATACACACACACATCAACGTCCATGCGGATGCTGAATTCTCTTGCATCAATTATATCATCTTTCTCGGATGAATGAAATAAAATGGAGGTAAAGTCTACTACACCACTCAACCAAAGTTACTCTTTACTGACCTCAGCCACTTCTAACATTTGATGAAGGATATCCCTCTCTAGTGCCTGACTTCCTGATAATCTTATGATTTCCCTTAATTTCCATCAAGAAAATGAAAGGAAGAGTCTTTGGAAACACAAAAATGAGAATCGTTGTGAGACTTAGTATGTGAGTGTCATCAACCCTTGCAATGTATTGCTGGAATCTGGGCGCCACTGGAATACTAAACGTCTTTCCCCAACGCACCTACGTGACATTCGTAACAGTGATCAGGCAGCAAACTGTTTGAATCCTCTCGAGCAGGGTGGCACTAGGCACGTATGGATGTGTGTTACCTTGTCACATCCGAACGCAATTCCTTAGCTTCAACAAGAGAGATATGTGGTGATTTGATAATAACTGAACATAGTTCCACCCGCTTCGGTAATGTACTCTTTTGTCACTCATTTAACTTATGACACATACGTTGTTTACAATAAAGGAATAGGTAACATATGTTACTCACAAGTTAGAAGAGCGCTTGGATAGCATCAGTCGTTGTGAGGTGTTTCTAATGCCGGTTGAATGATGAAGTAATTACTCCATCTGAAATATGGATAGAAAATCTCTTCAAACAGAAAGACATTAAAAGCTTTCCAGATTTATTTAACAAACCCATATGTATGTCTTAGCATTGCGTCTTAAACATTTTAATAACAGAATACAGCTGCTGTAATCAAGCATCTAAAAGATTTAAGCAGTCGGAAGACTAGAAGATTTCTCGTGCAACACCAATCATCAATGGCACTGTATCTGCTGTTCATGGTACCAATAAATAAACTCTGTAATCAGTTTCATCCAACTTCAATACCATCTTCAACAACGAAACCACTCAGCCAAGGTGATGGTGGTTTTGAAGTTGTCGAAGATTATCTTTATGTAGAGCGTCTTTAGTAACATGATGGTAATAACTACTGCACTCCGATCATACAATTTTTACAACCCCGTCGGCATGCCAGTAATGTCGTAAAACAGCCTTTAGTTATTTAGCAAAGATTCACGTAGAGTGTTTTAAGTGTTTTAATATTATTGCAGTTATTCTCTAATGAAGTTAACTGTGGCTTCTTATAAGACAGAAGTCGGATATTTGGAACTGCCACTGGGTTTGTTGTTGTACTTCTGTTTGGCGCAGATATAATCTACATGTAAAATTTCTTATAGGTCAACACAACTACCATACCGTTGCGCACAACCAGATCGCATACGATTAACTCGTCAATATTAGAAACATTGCCGTTATTGTCATTGATACCAGAGGTGTTCTAAACAAACTAAGAAAACAAAACGCACTGAAAAAAGAATGAGAAATCGAAAAAATATGCTTGACATTAGGAAGAACTTATAAGTGCGTAGGGTATAACGTCAGTCATGGAGTTTCATCGTGAATAATGTTTTAAATTAAATAAGAAAGGGAAAGCTTCAAAATACGAAAAGAAAGCATTTCGTAGAAGCAATATACACAAAAGTAGTTTTTCTTGACAAATAGGTGAAAAGAGCTACTATAACATGGGAAGAGAACAGACTGTAACCATTGATTGTACCAAGAAGCTACTTCGCCAGATACAAAACAACTGCGTAAAACGAAGGACTGAAAGCATGAGATCCTTATCTAAAGGGCAAAGGTTAATGCAGACAAAGAAGCTGCAAGTATTTAACGAGGAATTATTCCATAAAATCAGGCTTTACAAAGACATGGAACACAAAGTACCTTTCTCATCGAGGAAAAATCTGCTACAGTAAACAAAGGCGGCAAAGCGAAGCTAAAAAAATTAAAAAGGTATAAGTGTGCTGACATAATGAAGATACTAGAGCTGAGGTACGGGATACCAGCTAGTGTAAACAGTCCGGAATAGTTACTAGCTAACCTTTTTGTGCGAGTTTGTCCACTCTCTCATCACAATTTTATGGGAAACCTAAGGCTCTTCGAATAAATTTCGTTGTTTACATTATTTTTTGCTAAATGGGGTAGACTCAGAGCAATATAAAACTTCTCTGTGTTCTGTGTATAAGCGCTTTACCAACAGTACTCTTTATTTGTACATTTCTACGCCAGTATTTGTGGAGGACTTGAAATATGTGGAACTAAGAGAAAAACGTTATTTTCCATATCTGAGGGCATAGTATATAATGTGTTTTCTTTCTTTTAATACTGATAAACAAAACCATAAAAGTATTATCTTGCCTTTTAAGTTATTTGTAACAAGTCCTTTTAACTTACCACCAGCCCTGAAACAACATTATTACTTCTCAGTATGTCAATAATTCAAGCACTACAAAAATGGGATGATTATTTATCGATCTGAAGTTATTACTGACACATTCTAAGTGTCCACTAATAACTGCTTTAGTTGTACGTAGATTCAGGACCTACAGAAAATGTTTTCTATTGGTTTCTTTCAAATTTATTAGCTCATAATTTTTTTTTCCATCCCCGCTTATCACCCTTCTCTTGTTATTTGAATTTTAGTAAGAACACAGTGCCGTTATTTCCTGCAGAGATAACTATTTCTCAATTCTGGTAAACCGATGGAACACCGTCAAGGACTGTGTTCAGTGGCGCCAGGATATGACAAGGGCATACAGAGGGATTACACTGTTAGTGATTCATCTGTCACGGCGTTCGGAGGGCCAGGAGGGTACAACCATCCTCCACTGACAAGTGTACATTCGTGATGAGCACCTTCAGCCATTTGAACGGGATTACATTATCATTGTGGGAAGTGGCAACAAAACGACTATTCACGTTGGTGTGTAGAATATATGAGTCTGACGATATACCATCTGACTTTCGGAAAAGCATCATCCACACAATTCCGAAGACCGCAAGAGCTGACAAGTGCGAGAATTATCGCACAATCAGCTTAACAGCTCATGCATCGAAGCTGCTTACAAGAATAATATACAGAAGAATGGAAAAGAAAATTGAGAATGCGCTAGGTGACGATCAGTTTGGCTTTAGGAAAAGTAAAGTGACGAGAGGGGCAATTCTGACGTTACGGCTAATAATGGAAGCAAGGCTAAAGAAAAATCAAGACACTTTCATAGGATTTGTCGACCTGGCAAAAGCGTTCGACAATATAAAATGGTGCAAGCTGTTCGAGATTCTGAAAAATGTAAGGGGTAAACTATAGGGAGAGACGGGTCATATTCAATATGTACAACAACCAAGAGGGAATAATAAGAGTGGACGATCAAGAACGAAGTGCTCGTATTAAGAAGGCTGTAAGACCAGGCTGTAGCCTTTCGCCCCTACTCTTCAATCTGTACATCGAGGAAGCAATGATGGAAATAAAAGAAAGGTTCAGGAGTGGAATTAAAGTACAAGGTGAAAGGATATCAATGATACGATTCGCTGATGACATTGCTATCCTGAGTGAAAGTGAAGAAGAATTAAATGATCTGCTGAACGGAATGAACGGTCTAATGGGTACACAGTATGGTTTGAGAGTAAATCGGAGAAAGACGAAGACAATGAGAAGTAGTAGAAATGAGAACAGCGAGAAACTTAACATCAGGATTGATGGTCACGAAGTCAATGAAGTTAAGGAATTCTGCTACCTAGGCAGTAAAATAACCAATGACGGACGGAGCAAGGAGGACATCAAAAGCAGACTCGCTATGGCTAAAAAGGCATTTCTGGCCAAGAGAAGTCTACTAATATCAAATACCGGCCTTAATTTGAGGAAGAACTTTCTGAGGATGTACGTCTGGAGTACAGCATTGTATGGTAGTGAAACATGGACTGTGGGAAAACCGGAACAGAACAGAATCGAAGCATTTGAGATGTGGTGCTATAGACGAATGTTGAAAATTAGGTGGACTGAGAAGGTAAGGAATGAGGAGGTTCTACGCAGAATCGGAGAGGAAAGGAATATGTGGAAAACACTGATAAGGAGAAGGGACACGATGATAGGACATCTGCTAAGACATGAGGGAATGACTTCCATGGTACTAGAGGAAGCTGTAGAGGGCAAAAACTGTAGAGGAAGACAGAGATTGGAATACGTCAAGCAAATAATTGAGGACGTAGGTTGCAAGTGCTACTCTGAGATGAAGAGGTTAGCACAGGAAAGGAATTCGTGGCGGGCCACATCAAACCATTCAATAGACGACAAAAAAAAATCCTTCTTACTCTGCTTACTGAATGGATCTCTTTGTCTCCCTCTACGATTTTTACCCCACACGCTACCCTCCATTACTAAATTGATGATCCCTTGATCTCTTTTCTCTGCCTCGTGATGACTGGGTGTTGTGTGATGTCCTTAGGATAGTTAGGTTTACGCAGTTCTAAGTTGTAGGGGACTGATGACCATAGATGTTAAGTCCCATAGTGCTCAGAGCCATTTGAACCTTATTTCTCAAAAGTGTCCAATCAACCGACCCCTCCTTCTAACCAGGTTGTGCCACAAATTTCTTTTCTCCCCAATTCTATTCAGTATATATCCATTAGTTACGTGATCTACCTATCTAATTTTCAGCATTCCTCTGTAGCACAAGATTTCAAAAGGTTCTATTCTCTTCTTGTCTATCGTCCACTTCCGCTCATGCTTACACGCCATACAATTAATTACAAAATACACCTCCTGATACTTAAATCTGTACTAGATTTTACAATTTTCTCGTCTTTAGTAACGGGTTTCTTACTGTTCTACACTTTATATCGTCTCTACTTCGACAACCATCAGCTGTTTTGCTGCCCAAATAGCGAAACTCATTTACCAATTTAAGTGTCTCATTTCCTAATATAAATTGCTGAGAATCGAGTGATTTAATTCGACTACATTCCATTACCCCCGTTTGTTTTTGTTGATGTTCGTCTTATATCCTCCATTCAAGGCAATGTCCGTTCTGTGCAACAGCTCCTCCAAGTCCTTTGCAGTCTCTGACAGAATTACAATGTCATCGACAAACCTCTAAAGTTTTATTTCCTCTTTCTGGACATTAATTACTACTCCAAATTTTTCTTTTGTTTCCTTTACTGATTGCTCAGTATATAGAATGAGTAACATCGGGGATAGGCTATAACTCTGTCTCATTCCTATCTCAACGACTGCTTCCGCGTCAATGCCCTCGACTTTTATAACTGCCATTTGGTTTCTGTACAAGTTATAAATAGCCTTCCACTCCCGGTATTTTACACTTGCCACCTTCCAAATTTCAAAGAGAGAGTTCCAGTCAACATTGTCAAAAAGGATATAAATGCTATAAGCGTAGATTTGCCTTTCCTTAATCTATCTTCCATGTGAAGTCGTAGAGTCAACACTGCATCACATGTTCGTACATTTATATGGAATCCAAACTAATCTTCCCCGAGGTCAGCATCTACCAGTTTCTCCATTCCTCTGCAAGGAATTCGTGATAGTGTTTTGCAAAAGTGACTTGTCAAACTTATAGCCTTATATTTTTCAAACGTGTCAGCATCTGCTTTTTATGGAAGTGGAATTAGTAAATTTTTATTGAACTCTGACGGTATTTACCGTGCCTCATACACTTTGCCCACCAGAAGGGAGAGTTTTGTCAGGGTTGGCTCTCCCAAGGGTATCAGTAGTTCTAACGGAATGTTATCTACTCCAGGAGCATTGCTTTGACATAGATCTTTCAGTGCTCTGTCCAAATCTTCTTGCAGTATCATCTCCCATTTCATCTTCATCTATGTCCTCTTCCATTTCTACAATACTGCCCTCAAATACATCAACACTGTGTCGAACCTCTATGAACTGCTTCCACGTTTCAGTGTTCCCTTCCCTGCTTATGATTGGTTTTCCATCTGAACTTTGGACATTCCTACTGATTTGTTTACCATGTGAACTCTTGACATTTATACACGTGGTGCTCTTTTCTCTAAAGGACTCCTGTAGGCTTTATATATTTTTAAAACTAAACTTCACCCGAACACGCCATGAAAGATCAACGGTACCGACCTGCCGCCGTGTCATCCTCAACCCACAGGCGTCACTCGGTGCGAATACGGAGGGACATATGGTCAGCACACCGTATTCCCGGCCCACCAATTTATCCATCTTTACTCTACTGAAATATGCTTCTAAATCCTCATATTTCTCCTCAACCCATTCCTGCGTAGCCATTTTGCACTTCCGGGCAGTCTCATATTTTAAACGTTTGTATTCTCTTTCGCCTGCTTCTTTCACAGCTTTTTTTCTATTTTCTCCATTCATCAGTTAAATTCAATATCTCTTGTATTATCCCAGGAATTATGTTACCCCTCGCCATTTTTCCTGATTGGTCCTCTGCTACCCATTTCATCTCTCAAAGCTACCCATCGTCATCCTCCTGTATTCCTTTCCCCTGTTCTTGTCAATCGTTTCTTAATACTCCCTCGGAACCTCTCTAAAACATCATGTTCATTCAGTTTTTCCAGGTCCCATCTCTTTAAATTTCTACGTTTTTCAGTTTATACAGTTTTAATCTACAGTTCATAATCAATAAAATGTGGTCGGAATCAACATCTGCCCCTGGAAATGAGTTACAATTTAAAATCCGATTCCGAAATCATTTCATATAATCAATTTGAAACCTTCCGGTGTCTCTAGGTATCTTTCACATATACAACCTTCTTTCAAGACCCTCAAACCAAGTGTCAGTTACGATAAAATTATGTTCTCTGCAAAATTCTACAAGGCTGCTTCCTATTTCATTCCTTTCCCCCAGTCCATACTAGCCTACTGTTCTGCCTTCTCTTCCTTTTCCAACTATCGAATTCTAGTCTTCCCAAGAGTATTACATTTTAGTCTCCCGTAATAATAGGGAAAATTGAAAAAGTAAAGGAGAGAGAGTGTCTTTGTGTACGTGCGTACGATAAACCTCTTCCTCGAATGTTCTCCCCTTCATACCTCCTCTGTGTTACCACAGATAACGTGTCACGCTTCTCATTTCTACCAAGATTGCGGTACACGGGAGGTGTGTATTTGCTTCCACCAGGCCTATCTGGGATCCATAAATTCTAAATAAAGTTCACCTGCAGTTTTCTATAGTTGATGTCCTCTGCGCAGAAAACAGCACGTAGGTCGCGAATCCATTATCTTGAGGCTTAATAACCCCTTCACGAGGAACTGATACTGTATGAATAATTAATTTTCAATTAGTTTGTTTATGCATGATAGCGCTCGCTTTTTTTTAGCAGAATATGAGTAACTGCACAATTATATTCCACCTTATGGATCACAAATGATTTCAATTCTTCAACACTTTCATAAAAAATAGAAAAAACAATGAAGTTCCTATTTGCATAGTTACCATCAAACTATTTTCAATTATAAATCCAAATAACCAGAGATTGCTACTTAAGTTCTCAACCGATATTGATCTTGGCAGACAACATGTCCATCTTCCGATACTGCCGAACCACCTCTGATCTTACAGCCGAACCATTTTGCCTGCCATCCAAGATAGGCGCGATCCGAAGATCTCCGAAGTGCTTCGTGTGCCGTTTCGTTTAGCAACTGTTTACACGTCTGCTGGTAATTTTGGAGCGCAACTTCCGAACGGAGTAGCCAGTCGCGGAGAATGACCGCAATTTAGACTGTCTTTCTCACGATCCCCTACCGAACAAACCACCTGTCATCTGTACCACAATCCACATTACGTCATCTAGCCACTGCTGTCATCTCAACCGCTCTAAGAAGAGCTTCTTGCAGCCGAATATGATGGCTGTAAAACCCAGAAATATTACACATCCCCCTTTTACTGAGATTTATAAAAAAAATGGGACGCTCTCATAGACAATGATCCATTCGGGAAATAGCAAACTTACTCAAATTTTTAAAAATTTTTAACTGTCGTCTCTCACGAGCCACAACTGTCCACTATAATTGTGATTCGATATTGTTTTCCAAAGCTTGAATCTGCTTTGTATTTTTCATTCTCAAATTATAAATTAATTTATAATGTCAATTATTTTGTGATTAGCAAAAACTAATTATTACCCTCAGTAAATTTCTGTTTAGCTTTATATCAATGAAATTGGTTATTCTAAGTTACACTTCCTATTCTAATTACATTTCCCCCTGTGGATTTTTGGGTAAGAATAGGCCTGCGGTATCCGGCCTGTCGTAAGAGGCGACTAAAAGGAGTCTCCAACGTTTTGGCCTTCCTGTGATAGCCCCCTAACGGGTTTGACCACTACATTTCAAAATATCCCGTTAGTGCGTACCATATGGGGAAGGACGCCTTACGTGGTGCATGTTAAATGCATCTTGCCCTAAGATCTTGCACACCCGATATTGTCATGGACTTACACCGAGCTTCAGGCCACATCAGCTGCAGTGTGTTCCAGGTTGCATACATTCCCTACATTGTGAACTTCCATCTTCGCCCTCGTGATATACATGGATATTCGACACCCGACATCCAGCATAGTAGTCAGTCAGTTGTGGTGGGGTCATCATGTACCCTCGTGGTGGTAGTCCCCTGACTACACAGGGATCACACTGCTGATGCCTGAGCTGCTACCTCCCCATTATGCGGAGGAGTAGATGCCTATCCCTCTGGGGCATCAGGACTCCCGGCAAAGGCCATTTTGCCAGGTGGTCTTTGCTGTGGCTGGGTGGCGCCAGTGGGGAGAGCTCCTGATCGGAGTGGGTGGCATCAGGGCGGCTGACCAGCAATGAAGTGTGGTACATCATCTCTTGCTGGTGGGCCTCCACCAGCAGTCTGTAAGCACTCCAGGTCTAAACTCAACAGGACGAAATATGATCCGAGATCATTTCCCTCCCTGGCCACTCCTTGGGAGGATTATTCACCTCGGTACCTCATCTGTACGTGAGTTGATGGTGATGTTGAAGAAGCCTCAGTTTTTTGTGGAGCATTTAGAGGACAAGTTCTGGGAGGTGGAGGGCTTGTCCAAAATGCTCTTTGGGTCAGTTCTAATCAAAACAGCATCCTCTGCTGGTCACGGAAGTTGCTCACTTGTGACAAGTTGGGAGATGTTTTAGTTACCATCACGCCCAATAAGAGTTTAAACATGATTCAGGGTATTATATTCCACAGGTATCTTCTTCTGCAGTCAGACGATGAACTACACGCCAACCTAGAACGACGAGGTGTTCACTTCATCCGGCGCGTCCATCAGTGTCTGAGGGATAATCAAGTAGCCACATCTTGGCCTTTGAGGGTGACATCCTACCCGAAAAGGTCAAAGTGATGGTTTACTGCTGTGATGTGAAGCCATATATCCCTCATCCGATGCGGTGTTATAAATGCTGGAAGTTTGGGCACATGTCATCCCAATGTACTTCCGGCATCACGTGTCAAGATTGTGGACGTCCTTCACATCCCAATACTCCATGTGCCCTGCCTTCTATCTGTGTTAACAGGGGAGAACACCATTCTTCCTGCTCGCCAGACTGTAGGATATTCCAGAAAGAACGGAAGATCATGGAATATAAGACCATGGACTGCCTGACCTACACTGAGGCTAAGCAGAAATATGAGAGGTTACTTCCTGGCAGGAGAAGCGTAAGACTTCTTCGGCTCCTCTCGCCAGGAAGGTGTCCCTTGGGGACCTCCCATCGCAAGTTCAGACCAGTGGAAAAGCGGACACCCGCCAGTGGCTGAAGCAACCACACGTCGCTGGTCGTAGGGCTTCACAGTCCTCGTCCGTTCCTGAGACTGCCCTCTCAGCCAGAACACTGAAGGCACAGCACGAAAACCTGAAAAAGAAAAAGGCTCCCAAGAAGCCAGCCATATCGGTGGCACCCATCCCACCGCTTCCTACAAGCTCAGCGTTTGAGGATGAGGTTTAGATTCTGGCATCTGCTGAGGCCCTGGATCTCGCCGGACCCTCGGAAGCAATGAATGTCACTCGTGTGGCTACTGAATCGGTCGCAGCATGTGACCCAGTGGCGTAATCTGCCTCCCCAGTCCCTTCACGCCTTTCTCAGCCATGGACAATATCATCCTCCAGTAGAACTGCAGCGGTATCTTCCAAAATCTTGCTGAGGTCCGACAACTTCTCAGCCTTCACCTTTTCTTCTGCATTGCTCTTCAAGAAACTTGCTTTCCAGCGATGTGAACACCGGCCCTCCGTTTCTGTCGGGGTTATTATAAGAACTAGGCAGCTTATGAATGGGTATCTGGTGGCGTCTGCATCTATGTCCTTCACTCTCTTCACAGTGAGTCTGCCCTCTACAAACGCCTTTTGTGGCTGTCGCTGTACGGGTGTGGATGCCTCCGGCTGTTACTGTCTGCAGTCTGTATCTTCCACCGGATGGAGATGTCTCGCAGCATGTCCTGGCTGCGCTGATAGCCCAGTTGCCGTCACCTTTCCTGTTACTGGGCGACTTCAACGCCCATAACCCTCTGTGGGGTGGATCAGGGGCAACGGGCAGAGGTAGCACCATTTAGCATGTATTGGGACAGCTTGACCTTTCCATTTTAAATGATGGTGCCTTCACACATTTCAGTGTAGCACACGACACGTACTCAGCCATCGACCTTTCGATCTGCAGCCCTAGCCTCTTACCGTCTGTCCAATGGAGTGTGCAGGACGATCTGTGTGGTAGTGACCACTTTCCAATCTTTCTGTCACTGCTACAGCGTACTCTTCTGGGCGCCCTTGCAGATGGGCTATGAATAAGGCTGACTGGGACTTGTTCTCCTCAGATGCCGCTATTGAGCCTCTTTCCCATGAAGCCATTGATGCGATGGTTTATTCGGTCACCACCGGCATTATTACTGCCTTAGAATCTGCCACTGCCCGTTCATCTGGGTCCCCTCGGCGGATGACTGTGCCTTGGTGGTCACCTGCGATCGCTGTGGCGATTAAGGACTGCAGGTGGGCGCTCCAGCGTCACAAGTGGCATCCCTCATTAGAAAACCTCATCGTCTTTATACAGCTCTGTGCGCGGGCCCGCCGCATCATTCGCCAACACAAGCAGGAGTGCTGAGAACGGTATGTCTCCACCATTGGCTCCATATCTCTCCATCGCTTGTTTGGGCCAAGATTGGGCGCCTCTATGGCTATCAGACCCCTGTAAGCGTCCCTGCACTGTCACTGAATGGAGCAGTTTGTACTGCATCCGACATAGTTGCAAACCGCTTTGCAGCCCATTTTGCTCTCAGTTCCACTTCTGTAAATTCCCCACTGGCCTTCCGCTCCAATAAAGAGCTGTTGGAACGTCGGAGCCTTTCATTTCACACCCGCCATCCTGGATCCTACAATGTTCCCTTCAGTGAGTGGGAATTCCACAGTGCCCTAGCCGCTTGCCCTGATACAGCTCCTGGGACAGATCACATCCACTGTCAGATGCTGAAGCACCTTTCAGTGGACTGCCACCGACGCCTCCTCGACCTTCACAACCGTATCTGGGTCGAGGGTGAGTTTCGTCATAATGGCGGGAAAGCATTGTTATCCTCTTTTTGAAACCTGGCAAGAACCCATTGCAGGAGGACAGCTACCTCCGCATTAGCCTCACCAACGTTCTTTGCAAGTTGCTCGAATGCATGGTGAGCCAACGATTGAGTTGGGTACTCGAGTCTCGGGGCCTTCTGGGTCTGTCGCAGGGTGGGTTCCGTAAAGGCCGCTCTGCCGCCGACAATCTGGTGAGCCTGGAGTCAGCCATCCGTATGGCCTTTGCCCGCCGTCAGCACCTCGTCGCTGTCTTTTTTGACATGTGGAAGGCGTACCATACGACATCACGCCATTACATCCTCTCTATGCCTCATGGTTGGGGACTTCGAAGTCTGCTGCCAATTTTCACACGAAATTTTCTGTCGCATCGTACCTTCCGTGTGCAAGTCACAGCCTCCAGCAGTTTCCCCCGAGTTCAGGAGAAATGGGTACCACAGGGAAATGTCTTAAGTGTGTGTCTATTTTTAATTGTAATTAACGGGCTTGCTGTGGCGATGGGAACGTCTGTCTCAGCTTCCTTGTATGCTGAAGACTTCTGCCTCCACTATAGCCCCATTGGCATTGCAGCTGCTGAACGTCAGCTGCAGAGCGCTATCCGCAAGGCACAGTCTTGGGCAGTAGCGCATGGCTTCCAGTTTTCGGCTGCCAATACCTGCGTTATGCATTTCTGCCGGCGACGCATAGCTCACACTGAGCCGCTGCTTTATCTCGCCGGCGAACTTCTCACTGTAGTGGAGACACATCGGTTTTTTGGTGTGGTTTTTGATGCCCAGGTGACTCGGCTACCACATATTCGGCAGCTTAAACAAATGTGTTGGCGGCATCTTAATGCTCTGCGATGCTTGAGCCACACCAACTGGGGTGCCGACTGATCTACCCTCTTACAGCTCTACCAGGCGTTAATCCAGTCCCGTCTGATTATGGGAGCCGGGTTTATGGTTCAGCATCCCCTCTGCATTGTGGGTGCTGAACCCAATCCTTCACAGCAGGGTACGACCAGCTACTGGTGCTTTCCGGACCAGCCCTGTGAACAGCATACCTGTGGAGGCAGGTGTCTCTCCATTGCAGTTACGGTGCCAACGTTTACTGGCCGCTTATGCTATGCATGTTTGTAGCTTGCACAGGCATCCTAATTATCGTCTCCTGTTCCCTCGGTCGGTCGTCCATCTCCCGGAACGTCGGCCCCCGTCGGGGTGTACTATCGCGGTCCATGTCAGAGAGCTTCTCTCCGGGCTCGGGGTTTTCCCTCTTCCCCCTCCTCTCCGGGCCCCTCTGTGTACACCCCTGTGGTGTGTGCCCCGCCCTTGCCTTCGGCTCGAATTGGCACAGCGTCCGAAGGACTCACTCCCTCTGGAGGCCTTCCGCCGCCGCTTTCTTTCCATCCTTGCCACGTCTCAGGGCTCCGACGTTGTTTACACTGACGGTTCGATGGTTGCTCGTCATGTCGGCTATGCTCTCACTCTCATTATGAACAACACTCATTGCCGGCTGGCAGCAACGTTTTCACTGCTGAGCTTGTCGCCATCTTTTGTGCCCTAGAGTGTATCTGCTCCTGCTCAGGTGAGTCCTTCGTTATCTGTAGCGACTCACTGAGCGGTTTACGAGCTATCAACCAGTGTTTCCCTCGCTCTCGTCTGGTGATGGCTGTCCAGGAGTCGCTCCATACTCTTCTCCGTTGTGGCCACTCTGTGGTCTTCGTGTGGACCCCTGGTCATGTCGGCATCCCGGGCAATGAACATGTAGACTGCCTGGCCAAACAGGCCAGCAGAGAACCAACTCTGGACATTGGCCTCCTGGAGACTGATTTGCGAGCAGTGTTACGCCGCAAAGTTTTCGCGCTTTGGGACGCTGAATGGCACGATCTCACCACACCTAATAAACTCCGTGCTGTCAAGGAGACGACGACTGTGCGGCAGTCATCCATACGAGCCATTCGCAGGGACTCAGTTGTCCTTTGTCGGCTCCACATCGGCCACACCCGGCTGACGCACAGATATTTAGTAAGCCGTGAGGACCCGCCCCTCTGTCGCTGCGGGGCAACTTTGACGGTGGTACACATTTTGTTGGCCTGTGCGCTTTTAGCTGTGCTCAGGCAGACATTTGCGGTGCCTTATACGCTCCCTGCCCTTTTAACAGATGACACTGCCAGGGCAGGCTTAGTTTTGCGTTTTACTCAGGCAGGGGGTTTTTATCACTTGCTCTGAGCGTTTGTCATTTTTTTTGTTATGAGTCTGGCCTTTGGCCTACCAATTTAGTCTGGGTTACTTTTAGTGTGCTCCTAGGTGGTTGGCTTTTCCTTTTTTGTCTCTATGGTCGGCCAACCACTGTGTCACTCTGTGTGATTTTAATTCTTTTTATCTGGTCTCAGTCTGCGTCTATCTTGTCCTATGTCGTCTGTCGTCACGTCCATTGTTCGTTTTTATTCTGTGTGGGTGTTTGAAGTTTTGGAAAAAGGGACTGATGACTGAATCAGTCTGGTGCCTTTACTCCCACAAACCAACCAACTTAATTACATTATTTTTTAAATAGTGGAGATGTTCACAGCATCATTAATCTGCCCCTTTGTGTTGTTGACAGTGAGTGAGAAAACTTGAATTTCGTGGTCAAGTGGCTGCTCATAAGCCACACATCACGCCGCTAAATGCCTAACGATGCCTCGCTTGGTGTGAGGAGCATAAACTTTGGACGATTGATCAGTCGAAAAACGATGTATGGAGTGACGAATCACAGTATACGATGTGGCGATCCGACGGCAGGGTGTGGGTATGGCGAATGCCCATTGAACGTGGAGCGTGTGTAGTGGTATCAGTAAAATTCGGAAGTGGTGGCACTCTGCTGTGGTCATGTTTCTCCTGGAGGGGGCGTGCATTTCCTGTTGTTTTGCGTGGCACTACCACAGCAAACGCCTACACTGATTTTTAAGCCCCTTCGCGCTTCACAATGTTGAAGAGCAGTTAGGGGATGGCGGCTGCATCTTTCAACACAATTGAGCACCTGTTCATAATGTACGGCCTGTGGCGGAGTGGTTACATGACAATAACATCCCCGTAATGGACGCGCCTGCCCATAGTCCTGTCCTGAATCCCATATAACACCCTTACGAAGCTTTGCAACGCCGACATCGCGCCAGGACTCACCGACCGACATCGACAACTCTCCTCAGTGTGGCACTCCGTGAAGAATGGGCTGCCATTCCCCAATAAACCTTCCAGCACCTGACTGAACGTGTATTGGAGAGAGTGGAAGCTATTATCAAGGCTAAGGGTGGGCCAACACCATACTGAATTCCAGCATTACCGATGGAGGGCGCTGTGAACTTGTAAGTGATTTTAAGCCAGGTGTCCGGATACTTTTGAACACATAGTGCAGATATAGTTCTGAATGGAAGAAGGGGAAGAACTCGCAGCAGGAAAATAAAATGAAGTATACTCTCAGTTAATTCAGGCACCTGGTAATCGTCAATTACCTGCAAATGAACGTTATTGCTCCCTGAAATTTAAGAGTCATGAATTGTCTTTCTCTGATGCCACTGTTTCATATCTAATAATTTTTGTGGCTGTATTTCCGTGGTAGAATGATGCACTTCATTCACAACTTTCTCAAATTCAGCCTCGTAATCTATTCATATATTAGGCTTCTTATAACTAAACTGACAACTTCGTCTCCCGTAGACAAATGCAGTGTGTACCGCGTTTTTTTGCTAGCGGCCTCTGACAGATGCTTGATGTCAAGTCTATGTTTATTGACATGTTGACGCTAATGAACTTTGGTATTTGACGTACCAGTAACTTATCCCTATCCATTTGTGGTATAATGACTTTTTCACCATCAAACCTTCTGTTCATAAATACTTCAGCTCTCCTTCTCTGTTGTGTGCTGCAAGACCAGTCTTTACTCAGAAATGCTTGACCAAATTCTTTATCTATTTTGCTTATGTTGCTGACCCTTGTTTCCCATGATATTGCTTCCCCTTGAAGCCTGCCGGTCACGAATTGGATTTTGTTGTTGGTTTGTCACAACTTTAGAAGTGCTGTCATCAAGCTGTATAATGAAGGTTTCTGGAAGCACAGCCTCCTTAGTAGAGAAATGATTGAATTTATACACATTTGCTATGTCACTTACATGAAGAATACTTCCTTTCTTTGTTGTTCGCGTCAGTCGACCTTTTGCTTACCTTTATTTTCCACTTTGTCTTGAATCTCAGGAATAATTTTTGCTCTATTTCTCTCACTTTACCCTTAATCCTCTTTAAAAGAGGAATCTACATGTGAAATGATACAACTATGTGTTTCACGTTTTTTTTTTATTTGCTGTGAATTACTCCATTGTAATTTATGATTACCAATCCATGATTTCGCAGCTTTGCTTTCCTTTTGTCTTTCATTACTGAAGTCATTTGTTGTTCATTTTGATCCTGCAAATTCTTGTTTATCTTTTGAATTCAAGGTTAACATGTTGATTCATTTCTGACTTACAAACTCCTACCATTTTATACCATTATTTTGTTTGATAAGTTATTTTCTTGCAACATCCCTCAGTTTCAGCTTCAGTATTTGTAGCCGTTTGCTCCAAAGCATTGAACTTACCCTTGATTTGAGCAATTTCCACACATATTTCTTTTGAACCCTGACCTAATTCATTTCGAGGTTTACCTTATTTCTCCTTATATTTTTTTTTTGTTCTTCCAAAATTAATTTTAACATAGACCTTATATTCTGACCATCCTTAGTTGGCGAAGTGTTAGCTAATGCTGTACCATGATTTACTTCCTTTTCTCGATACATTTTACTAATGCTAATGTTCCAATTACAAATCTTAGATTGCTGTATGCGAGCGCAACACTTTCACTGCTTTCCTTCCTCGACGTACTGCCGCCGATTCTCGTAGCTGTGGGCTGCACCGCTGGTTGCAAATTCACTGTCGTGGTGTATTGAAGCAGATACTTCACACGCGCCCTCTATTGCTAACGGCGCCCGCCGCAGCTTGCTGCCACCGCACCTGTTTTCCAGGGCTGCCTCACGCTGTCCCGCAAGTTACGGCGTCTTATAGCGTGAAGAATCTTAAAGTGGTGGTTTATAACGTGATGCCATGGATCGCACACACAACGTTAACTTTTGTTCTCATTTTACTTCCGCCTTTCTCGCTGCTGCTGTGTAATGATACTGCTTCAATTATAAAAGAAAATTTGGCTCTTACGGCGTCAGTTATACATACCTACATACAGGATGTTTCAAAAATGACCGGTATATTTGAAACGGCAATAAAAACTAAAGGAGCAGCGATAGAAATACACCGTTTGTTGCAATATGCTTGGGACAACAGTACATTTTCAGGCAGACAAACTTTCGAAATTACAGTAGTTACAATTGTCAACAACAGATGGCGCTGCGGTCTGGGAAACTCTATAGTACGATATTTTCCACATATCCACCATGCGTAGCAATAATATGGCGTAGTCTCTGAATGAAATTACCCGAAACCTTTGACAACGTGTCTGGCGGAATGGCTTCACATGCAGATGAGATGTACTGCTTCAGCTGTTCAATTGTTTCTGGACTCTGGCGGTACACCTGGTCTTTCAAGTGTCCCCACAGAAAGAAGTCACAGGGGTTCATGTCTGGCGAATAGGGAGGCCAATCCACGCCGCCTCCTGTATGTTTCGGATAGCCCAAAGCAATCACACGATCATCGAAATATTCATTCAGGAAATTAAAGACGTCGGCCGTGCGATGTGGCCGGGCACCATCTTGCATAAACCACGAGGTGTTCGCAGTGTCGCCTAAGGCAGTTTGTACCGCCACAAATTCACGAAGAATGTCCAGATAGCGTGATGCAGCAATCGTTTCGGATCTGAAAAATGGGCCAATGATTCCTTTGGAAGAAATGGCGGCCCAGACCAGTACTTTTTGAGGATGCTGGGACGATGGGACTGCAACATGGGGCTTTTCGGTTCCCCATATGCACCAGTTCTGTTTATTGACGAAGCCGTCCAGGTAAAAATAAGCTTTGTCAGTAAACCAAATGCTGCCCACATGCATATCGCCGTCATCAATCCGGTGCACTATATCGTTAGCGAATGTCTCTCGTGCAGCAATGGTAGCGGCGCTGAGGGGTTGCCGCGTTTGAATTTTGTATGGATAGAGGTGTAAACTCTGGCGCATGAGACGATACGTGGACGTTGGCGTCATTTGGACCGCAGCTGCAACACGGCGAACGGAAACCCAAGGCCGCTGTTGGATCACCTGCTTCACTAGCTGCGCGTTGCCCTCTGTGGTTGCCGTACGCGGTCGCCCTACCTTCCCAGCATGTTCATCTGCCACGTTCCCAGTCCGTTGAAATTTTTCAAACAGATCCTTTATTGTATCGCTTTTCGGTCCTTTGGTTACATTAAACCTCCGTTGAAAACTTCGTCTTGTTGCAACAACACTGTGTTCTAGGTGGTGGAATTCCAACACCAGAAAAATCCTCTGTTCTAAGGAATAAACCATGTTGTCCACAGCACACTTGCACGTTGTGAACAGCACACGCTTACAGCAGAAAGACGACGTACAGAATGGCGCACCCACAGACTGCGTTGTCTTCTATATCTTTCACATCACTTGCAGCGCCATCTGTTGTTGAAAATTGTAACTACTGTAATTTCGAAGGTTTGTCCGCCTGAAAATGTACTGTTGTCCCAAGCATATTGCAACAAACGGTGTATTTCTATCGCTGCTCGTTTAGTTTTTATTGCCGTTTCAAATATACCGGTCATTTTTTAAACACCCAGTACATACATTATTCCCTCTTCCATAGATCCTGAATACGAAATTTCGTAATGGTGTGAAACGTGTCACTTTAACTTAATTTTCTTCACAGAAAATAGTCAATTAACTTTTTTTTTACAGTTGCTACTTCATATATAAGAATTCATCTACTGAGTAGAAGGAGTTGTCATTTCATTCAGAAATTCTTTTAATTTACTTTCAAATGTAGGTTGTCTCTCTGTCATACATTTAATACTATTTGGCAAATGACCAAAGTCTTTTGTGGCAGCATAGTTCACACCTTTCTGTGCCAAAGTGAGATTTAATCCAGAATAGTGAATATCATCCTTTCGTCTAGTGTAATAGCTAGTTATTTTTTAACTGGGATGGATTATTAATGACAAATTTCATAAGTGAATATATCTACAGCGAAGGTTCTGAGAATATCTCGAGTTCCTTAAGTAAATGTTAGAGGGTCAATTGATGTTTAAAACAAGTTCAAACACAATTCTAAGCCTAGTTATCACAGCTCTTATACAGTTTTCTGGTCATTCACAGTTCACACGAATCACTATCTGTACACAATTCGCTGGTAAGTTACAGCACACAGCTCTCACTAAAAGAATCTAGCCTCACAGTTCCAAAGCACTTCGACTTCAGAGATTATCTCCACAAGGGATGCCTTGTATTGTAAGTTGAAAAAGAGAGACAGAGAGAGAGCGAGAGAGAGAGAGAGAGAGAGAGAGAGAGAGAGAGAGAGTATATACGTGAGTATGACAAATCTCTTCTCTCGAAAATTTCTCTCGTTTATACCTTCTCTGTGTTACCACAGATGACGTCTCACTGACCTCATTCTAATACGACTGCAGCACACGAGAGGTGTGTATTTGCTTCCACCGCCCTGAGTGGCATGTTAATGTTCACTAACATGCAGTCTTCTGTAGTTCCTGTCCCCTGTGCAGAAAGCAGTACGTAGGTAGTGAGTCTATTATCTAAACTCTTAGCGAGGATTTGCTATTGCATGCATAACTAATTTTCAAAACAAATTTTTAACGGAATGCCACTCGCTTTTTTTAGCATAATGGAAGTAACTACAGAAGAATATTCCACTTTATCAATCACAAATCATTTCAGTTCCTCACAAGTTAAAAAAAAAGCAAAAAAGCGAACTGACTATTTGTTTTGTAATTAAGATACGCATTCTCTTGCTGCACCGTATTTTATTCTCCCAGAGGCGTGTCGCCGTCTTTTTTTAATGAATCATCAGTGAGATCTATAATGGTACAGTTATGGTACTCTTTTGTTTTGATTTGCATTCTTTGTAGATTATTAAACAGTTCATTTCTCACTTTTTATGTAAATAAGTGATTACTTGCAGTTCTTTGCTCTTTTAGTTGGTATCTGAATTTAATCTCATTTGGTCACATGCAGGAGGTCGCACTGCCGCTCTGTGTCGAAACATAAGCACGTTTATTATTTTTACAACATTTTTCTTCCCACTTTTCATTATGGTTGCGATTGTTGTTGTGTTGTGCTGTCGATCTTCTGTCACTAATATAGACATTTGACCGAAAACTGTAGTTTCAAGATGTAACTACTTTGACTTCACTGTGTATCACATCCAGTTTGGTTTTGTTTACGTACATGTAGCCAAACTAACGAAGTTGTTGTTGTTGTTTTGGTCTTCAGTCCTGAGACTGGTTTGATGCAGCTCTCCATGCTACTCTATCCTGTGCATGTTTCTTCATCTCCCAGTACCTACTACAACCTACATCCTTCTGAATCTGCTTAGTGTATTCATCTCTTGGTCTCCCTCTACGATTTTTACCCTCCACGCTGCCCTCCAATACTAAATTGGTGATCCCTTGATGCCACAACACATGTCCTACCAACCGATCCCTTCTTCTAGTCAAGTTGTGCCACAAACTTCTATTCTCCCCAATCCTATTCAATACTTCCTCATTAGTTATGTGATCTACCCATCTAATCTTCAGCATTCTTCTGTAGCACCACATTTCAAAAGCTTCTACTCTCTTTCTGTCCAAACTATTTATCGTCCATGTTTCACTTTCATACATGGCTACACTCCATACAAATACTTTCAGAAATGACTTCCTCACACTTAAATCTATACCCGATGTTTACAAATTTCTCTTCTTCAGAAACGCTTTCCTTGCCATTGCCAGTCTACATTTTATATCCTCTCTATTTCTACCATCATCATTTATTTTGTTCCCCAAATAGCAAAATTCCTTTACTACTTGAAGTCTCATTTCCTAATCTAATTCCCTCAGCATCACCCGACTTAATTCGACTACGTTCCATTATCCTCGTTTTGCATTTGTTGATGTTCATCTTATACCCTCCTTTCAAGACAATACCCATTCCACTCAACTGCTCTTCCAAGTCCTTTGCTGTCTCTAACAGAATTACAATGTCATCGGCAAACCTCAAAGTTTTTATTTCTTCCGCATGGATTTTAATACCTACTCCGAATTGTTCTTCTGTTTCCTTCACTGCTTGCTCAATATACAGATTGAATAACATCGGGGAGAGACTACAACCCTGTCTCACTTCCTTCCCAACCACTGATTCCCTTTCATGTCCCTCAACTCTTATAACTGCCATCTGGTTTCTGTACAAATTGTAAATAGCCCTTCGCTCCCTGTATTTTACCCCTGCCACCTTTAGAAATTGAAATAGAGTATTCCAGTCAACATTGTCAAAAGCTTTCTCTAAGTCTACAAATACTAGAAACGTCGGTGTGCCTTTCCTTAATCTAGCTTCTAAGATACGTCGTAGGGTCAGTATTGCCTCACGTGTCCCTACATTTCTACGGAATCCAAACTGATCTTCCCCGAGGTCGGCTTCTACTAGTTTTTCCATTCGTCTGTAAAGAATCTGCGTTAGTATTTTGCAGCCATGACTTATTAAACTGATAGTTCGGTAATTTTCACATTTTTCAGCACCTGCTTTCTTTGGGATGGGAATTATTGAATTCATCTTGAAGTCTGAAGTATATGTTGAAAATTAACGTATATTCATTTCTCTTATGTTTATATCTGTGTGTGTCTTTGAGCGAGAGAGAGAGAATGATAGTATATAAGCAAGGATTATTACTATTAATATTATTTTGAGTTGTACAGTTCTGAATGTGAAGATAATAGCTGTCAGAGAATAGTTGAAAGTTTTCCTGTTCAGCTGATTTGAGTTTTGGTCTAAATGTTCTGTGGAGAGGTTCATGGACAAGTGAGAGGAAAGGGGATTGGTGATATTATTCTTCTTCTTGTTATTATCATAGTCCTCTGTTGCAGTGTCACTCTATTATTCTATCTCCTAGTGTAAACAATGAGTTTTATGGCACATGTATTTGAACATTCAAGAAGATTTTCTTTCCTGCTTTAGTTTCCTGTATGCGGTAATTTTCTTGCAGAGTTAGGAGATGTTTTTTATTGCTGACACCAGTTATTTACATACACTCTTCGCTAGCGGTTGGTATGTGCTTGGGTTCTGTTACGTGTTCTGTAAATGTGCATCTATTTGTCCTATACTTCCACGCCCTCATGTGTTCTTCGTGTCTGACATCAAAAGTTCTGCCTGTTTGTTCAATGTATCTGCCATCACAAGTGTTAGACTGTAATTAGTATATACCTCCAACGCGGTATATACCTCTGTTTATTGTCAGTTTTGGAGTGCCTTTTTTGGATATAATTGTCTGTTCTGTATGTTATGTTTATTACCTGTCTTTTGAGAATGTTGAGTCTGTGTCATTTTGTGTCTTCTGTTATATTTTCCTGATTATTCTGTTTAGTTGTTTTGGTACTGAGTGTCTGTGATGGTGTTTGGTCCTGCTTTGATGCTGTCAATGGTTTTGTGCTTCTGCTTTTGTTTTCCTTTTCGTTTAGCTATGTGACTCTGTCACCGTAGTTTCCACAGAGGGAATAAACATAGCACACGTAACAGAAAATTCTGTCCAAAAATACACCACAAAACTGACGAAAACCAGAGATATATACAACAAAGCAGCTAAATATCTGTTACAGTGTAACACTTGTGACGGCATATTCAAAGGACAAAGAGGCAGAACATTTGATGTCAGATATAAAGAACATACACAAGCCTAGAAGTATGAGACATATCATTCCACAACTGCAGAACACCTAAGAGAACACGATCACAAACCAACCACTAGAGAAGAGGACATGTAAATAACCAGAATTAACAATAAAAAACACCTCTTAACCCTGTAAGAAAATTACTGGACAGAAAAAAAAACAAAAGCATAACAGGAGAATCCTGATGAATGTTCAAGTACAAATGCCAAACAACTCATTGTCTACATTACTAGATAGAATAATAGAGAAAACACTGAAACAGAGGACTATTTAATAATGATACCACCAAACCCCTCTCCACTCATTTGTCTGTGAACCTCTCCACAAAACCTTTACACCAAAACTCTTATAAATTGACAAAAACTTACAACTATTCTCCGACAGCTATTACCTTCAAATTCAAAATTATATGGCTCAAATAATAATAATAATTCTTGAACGTATGCTCTGGCTTTGTCTTGTTCAAACACCAACTCACCCCCACACACACACACACACGCAGACATACACACACATGCAGATAGCTATAAAAATAACAGAAATAAATAGACGTTAATTTTCAGCAGATGCTTCGTTAGGTTGCCAACATGTGCGCAGACAAACGGAAGAGGATGGGATACACTGTGAACTAAAAGTAGTTACGTCTTCAATTCACTGTTTCCGATCAAATGTCCGTGTTATTAACAGCAGACTGATAGTGCATTACAACAACAAGGGTAACCAAAATTGAAAGTGGTAAGAAAAATGTTCAGAACACAAAAACCTGCATGTGTTTCGAAAATAGAGCGGCAATGCAACCTCCAGATTGTGACCAGAGAAGATGAAAAGCAGATGCTAACTAAAATCGGAAAGTGCTGCAAGTCATCATTGATTTACATTAAAAGCGAGAAGTTAAGAGTTTTATAATCTGCGAATAATGCATATCAAAACAAAAGTGTATCATAACTGTATCATTACAGTTCCCATTGATGATACCTTAAAGGGAGAAAAGCGAAACACGTCTAGGAGGAAAAAATACAGTGCAGCAAGAGAATGTGTTTTTTTTTTATTTACAAGACAAATGTTATTGTACTTGCTGCGAAGGATGGTCCTGCAAACAAACTCGATAATGAACTGTCTACTTGCTTAGTTGCCATCAAGTTGTTTTCAGTTACATGTCGAAGCAATCAGAGATTGCTAATTAAGTTCTCAACCGATACCAACCAAGACAGATAACAAGTCTGTCGTCCGAGACTGCCGTACCACCTCTGACCTTCCACTTCGTACGCCATCCACGTTAGGCGCAATCCGAAGATCACCGAAGTGATTCACTTGCCTTTTCGTTTAGCGGCCCCTTACTGTTCTCCTAGTAATTAACACTTTTGCAGTAATCGAATTTTAGTCTGCTGTTTAGAGATGCTTTTACATAATTGCAAATAAATACGCTGTTTAGTTTTTCCAATATTAATAACAGAAGCTTATCAGTTCGGCCCTCAACTTCCGAACGCAGCAGCCATTAGCAGAGAAGGATGACAATGTAGGCGGTTTTTGACACGACACCTGTAACGAACAATCCATCTATCATTGGTACCTCACACCACTTTAGGTCATCTTGCCACCACTGCTTTCTCAACTGCTCTAAGAATTTCTTCTTGTAGCCGAATATGTCAGCTGTAGGGTGAGGATCATGACAACTATCTGCAAAATTTCTTTTGTCTCATGACACATTTCTTTGATCTCTCCATCATCTGCGGAGAAAGGGGACTTACAAAGTTGTACTAATTTTGTGGGTGTGGGGTTCGTGTCTATCTTGGCTACAATAATGCGTTAAATATGCTGTTCAAAGTAGCTTATCCACGTTCCTATTTTTTATTCATTATTAAATTTACTTCTTTGTTACCCCTATCTCATTTCGTATTTATAGCCATGTATTCATCTGGCCAGAGGTCCCGTTACTTCTGCCACCGAACTTCACTAACTCCCACTGTATCTACCTGTAACCTACCAATTTCCATGTTTAAATTTTCTAGTCTGCCTGCCCGCTGCTATCAGTAGAGGGCAAGTTTAGTTTCTCCTGACAATGTCGTCCACCTGAGTAGTAGTCCCCTCCCTGTGATCCGAACGGGGGACTATTCTACTCCGGGGATATTTTACCTAAGAAGATGTCATTATCATAATCCACACAGTAGAGCTGCATGTCCTCGAGAAAAATTACGGCTGTAGTTTCCCCTTGATTTCACTCGTTCGCAATACCAGCACAGCAAGGCCGTGTTGGTTGATGTTACAAGGCCAGATCAGTCAGACATTCAGATTGGTTCTCCTCCAACTACTGCAAAGGCTGCCGCCCATCTTAGGAAGCAACCGCTTGTTTGGTATCTCAACAAATACCCCACATTGTGTTTGCGCCTATGGTACGACTGTCTGTATCGCTGAGGCACGCAACCCCCTCCCCACCAATGGCAAGGTCCGTGGTTCATGGGGTGGGGGAGGGGTAATCGGGAGGGTAAAAGAGAGATAGGAGGGATTCCATGTATAGCTTGTATTAAAACTTTTTCGGATGATAGAAATGAAACTATTCCTGCTAGAACTCTCCATTATCGAAAGGCCATTCCATCTTACGTTACTAACTACCAAAGCACAGGACGAGTACAGACTTCGCAGCTATCGGTATTCTAGTTGTAATTGTCGTGGCTGCGTTAAGGAAGGAACGTAGTTGCAAGCATTGACAGATAGTGCAAAATTTTACCAGTGTGCAAACAGGCTTACAAGGGTAGTTATGAACTTTATGTAATATAGTAATTTTAGTAACGTGAGTTGACCTGTTCAGATAGAGTGAAATTTTGTAATTAATCCTTTTACATTCCGAGGAATAAAATAAACTCAAGAAAAAGAAACAATGACAGGACTATAAATTGAACACGATTCATCAAATTTTCAGTGAGTGAGCTTGACAACCATTTTTCGTTTTCTCCCCCTTTCTTTTTCTTCATACCTAGTCTTCTTGGAAATGGGAAGCTGAAAAAAAACCAACTTCTTGCTTGTGGATACAGAAAGATGCAAATCGCATATCAATGTAACCTCAGTTCATATATTTATAATAAATTGATTCTGTACCGGTACGTTTCGACTACCTATTAGCCACTACTCTAAGACTAGTCCTCTCTCTCATGAGTATTGTTGTTCTGTTGTGCATCATAATATGTTATCAAAGTATATGGTACTCGCACCCGGTTCCAGACAGTGCCCTGTTGATAAAATGGAAAGGTAAGTATGTTGAAAAAGTGTCCTGAAAAGGGGAAATGGGTGGCTGCATGGTTTCCAGATGAACGGTGTCTACATGAGAAGCGGTCATTAGCAGGGATCAAGTTATTAACGATTCTTTATTAAGATAAGGCAGTACCATGGAATCTTTCCATTCCTATCGACGCAGAAGTCGTCGAACTGGCGTCAAATCGAAAGACTTGCCCCCGGCGAGCGGTCTACCCGACGGGAGGCCCTAGTCACGCGGCATTTATTTTACGAACCAGGAGACCAACACAGTTCCACACTATCTTCCAGGTTATCTGCGGCGACAATACTCCTTTGGGGTTAGGACATACCACCACCTCTCCGCAAGCCAGCGAAGTCCGGGCCTAAAGTACCACCCACTGCAGTACGTGGGTACCCAAATAGCTCACGGCAAGGTACTACTCTCTGACACTGCATAGTTTAAAATTAAGGCGACCGACATCAACATGCGGAGCAAGACTTGGTGGACGCAAAAGTGTGGACGGCCGAGCTGTGAATGTATGTGACTTCTGGGTAACAGTCAAAACCACGCTCTGAATGTATGAAGCAGAAGTCTTGGTCTTACTGTGAGAATGGCCTCAACCCTATAAGTTACGTGGTTTGGGCGTGATCACGTAGCGTTGCCTAGACATATACGTTTCCGTATAAACCGCCTAGACAATCAATGCAAGTTTTTGCCATCATCGCAGGGAGCAAGAACAATGAGGCAAAGTAAAATGCGTTACACAAAACGTAAGCAAACATGAAATTTTTAGAGAATTTTGACTCACCATTTGTGTTCTAGAATGGCTTCCCCGATTATTCTGTTTTCTAGCTAAGTGGCGCCTTCTTAAAGGGCAACTATGGACGGTGAACTCCAATGACGTATGCTGGTCTACAGCAACAGCCCTCGCAATTGTAATACCATCGTAGTCCAATAGTGTAAGAATTTTACTATTGCCCTCGTTCAGCTGTTTATCAACGGAAACTCCTCACTGCGACGGCGATGAACCACCACAGTGCCGTCATACTTTCTAAAGGTGAGGGTCCTGCCAGAAAGGCACGCTGGATGCCCTAGGGCGCACCCCGACTAATTGCGATCGGCGGCGTCAGCTGACCATTAACAAGTATCTCACCTCAATGTTCTGAAACTTGTGACAGTGAGTCGCCGGGCACCAGGGTTAAAATCGAGTAACTCCAACTAAGAGAAAGACGATAAAATGGCTACTTAAAATCCAGGAATGCCTGGGCGCTTTGAATTGAATTGACCGCAGCAACTGAAACCGCATCCAGGTACTGCGCTACTTGAGTCAAAATCGAGCGCTGGGGAAAGTTACCCTGACACTCTCCAGTCTCGCTCGTCAACAGACACTTATAGTGTGGTATTGACTGCCCTTGAAACAGTGTTACAGTCAAAACCAAGCAGACAAAACGAATCCACGGTGACATAGCTAGAGTGTTTCGGTGTTAATACTACAGTATACTCCTTAAAAGCTGAAGGCAGTTTTCCCCTGCATAACCTCGTTTAACATCGCCGTAAACGCCATATCCAAGAGGGGCCAGAAGTGGACGTGAAACTCCTTAGGGAAACTATCCGAACCAGTTGATTTACTGGAGGTAGAAGCAGCAATAAGAGCAAATACTTCATCTGCCTGATAGGCGACCAGAAATTCAGTGATCTGAACAGGTGTAAACATCCCACATACGGCTGCATGAGCATCATTGGGAATTCACGTTGTCACACATTTTAGCCACGGAATTTAGTTGCACATCATATTGGTGGAGAGCGCGAATAATATCACCAGTAGACGACTTTTCAGCAACTGTGAGAGACGTAATGAAGGTGCGACGACGTCGCGACCAATGGCGACGTAGGTGATACAAGAATATCGGTGTCCCTTGAACAAGTGACTGCGGTTTAGATTTGACCTGTAAACCTTTCATCTGATGCCGCTTGAACTGTAGCAGTTTTGCTTTAATATGGCGAATGTCTTGCACCCGTAAAGAGGCGTCACCCACTCGTTCGTACGGTTCACTAGGGAAGGCCAAATAAAACTCGTAGATTTTTACTAAAATACCTCGCTCGAGTAACACGGTTTGATATAAAGGACTGATGTGGCTTTGTCATCACTAAATCTATCCACCAATTTAACAGCGAACAGTAAACTAACATAGAGTGGAGGCAATGCTCCCTCACTGGGCCAGCCACATCATCCAGCACACTGTCCATGAGGTAGGAAAAAAGCAGCAACCACTGAGTACGAAACTAATAATAAGTTAGGGTACTTACTCGTCCATAACATAAAATCAAATACGCAGACTTCAAACTCCCTTTTCAAAAACACGTAAATGCTTTCAGGCTCAACCACTTCGAAAAATCAATCATGTTCAACATTTGGAAACAAAACATATCATCAGTCTAGAAAACAAATTGGTAGTACTACATAATGAAGCCAATTGCTAGACCCTAAACCTGTTAGAAAACAACTGGATATGTACCTCCACAAAATCAAAAAGCCAGAATCTACGTTAAATGAACAAATATATTTCAGAAGCCACAGATACTTCAGTAATTTTAAAGATCTATTCTAAAGTTACTACCAACATATGTCAATTGTTTAATAATTATATCTTTACGAATAAGTTCATCTTTGACCACACCATGTACGAAAACATCTGTGAAGTGTTTAGAAACATATGTTTGCAAATGTGCCTCTTGAATGAAAACAATTGAGAAAAGAATATCTGCTGGTGCTAAAACGTGTTCTTGGATTATGTGGTAAGTTTACTTTTTTGACTTACGAAATTCATAACCTAACATCAAAACTTTTCGTGACAGGAATATGCGTTTCATATCATTAAAGGAATGAAACAATTCATGTATGAAGACACATTACATCTGATGATGGACCCAAAGGGTCCGAAATGCATCATGCACTTAATAAAACACGGAAAGTTGTGACTGAAGGCGTTTGCTTAATTCATACCTCCTGTGTATTGGATACAGTCATGTTTGAAGCTGCGAAATATGGATAAAATTAAATTAAATAAAACCTATCGATAAAGCTACAAGAGGCAGCGATAAAAAAAATCGTCTATCCAACCAATGCGGGATATTTCTGCTGTCACACGTCACTCAGACGCATGCAATGGACCAGTTTACTTAAACAACTACAAAAATTGTAATTTCGGGACTGACTGCTAGTACTTAAAACCAAGTTATAATTTCCACCTAGAATGAGACACGAAGGGCCTTTTGAGCAAAAGATAGACAACCTCCTCTTTGAAAAACCGCAAACGAGTAGCTTTTGGACCCAAACCAGACCATGCATATAAAGCAACCAAGGTGAGGTCAGAAAGACGACGCTTTATCCAGCTACCTGAATAAAGAATCCAAACATCGGCACTAAAAATACGTTCACAAAATAAAAGGGTGATATCCTTCTCACACTCAGAAGACACATTAAAATCAGTCTCAAATCCAAAAAGAGCAACACTGGTAAACGAAACTTCTTGTAAAAGCACAATATCAACACAGGATTCATAAATTAACTAACGGAACGAAGCCAAACGTGAATCAGAGTCATTTCTAGTAAGATTTAAGGTAATAAATATGTAATTTTGGCTCATCAAACAGAATAAGAGACAGGTGAAAATGATAGCAAACAAACAGCTGGTAGGAAGACAAACCAAAAATATCTGCCAATCAGTCATGGATTTTCAAAGAACTAGGCTGCGCGACTAATGCGAAGAAAAACGTGGAGTATACCAGGACGCCATAGGATCAAAAGAAGCAGACAACGACGCTACCAAGAACAAGCTTAAATGCACACAAAGAACAATTAGCTTAGTGTATACACTCACAATGCACTAAATGGCACATAAATATCTATCTTCCAATGCTCGTAGTGCTGTGACGGATCGGAATTAAACAACGTCAAACCCTTATGGCATCACAAGCAAAACTGTTACCACCGGGCTGTAGCATTCATACATGAACTGCTTCTCGAAAATCCCACATCCTCTCTGCGTAAATTTTAGAGAACTTAAGTACCGCTAGTGACGTTTTTATCTGTTTTTCATCTCCGACTCTCTCACGCTGTGGACGAATTACTTCCATATTTCACTGAATAAAATAAGTTCGAATCTTTATCAGATAATAAACATGCCTCTTAGCGTGCTATCATTTTCAGGAAAGCTCGTTTCCATATCTTGAATCGTTTATGAAATGTGATGATTGTTATGACACACACGATTCTCAAAGCGGAGGAATGGAATTGTGTGCAATCCGCGCGACTGTCCATCTCGTAAATAACCAATTTCCCGAGAACAGGATGATGTATCATTCCATTCTCAATTTTAAATGAAATTTGGATATCTTACGTACATTACATACACAGTAATGCATGGAGTGGAATCAACCACACGCAAAATTAATACATTTCCTTTTCACCTCTGGAAACTACTGGGAACTTCGTGCAGTGTTACTACAAATAAGCTCGTTCGTCACAATTACCTACCTTCGTAGTTGATAGTCATTCAGTCTGTATGACAGATGTTCGAAAGGATCCTCCAACTGACCGCTTTGTGGTGAAGTAAAAGAAAACATAATGGCCTAAGAGCAATCGGATGAAGTATACGGTATTACACAGGTTCTCAATGGTAATTACAACGTTAAGATGATTTATATGTGTCATAAACATTTACGGGTTAGCATTCTGCGGGGGACACTTGAGACGACTTAACTAAGCGAGAGCTCGATCTAGTGGCTATGTTATGCAGTGTTGTGCGCTATTACGCTATTACGAGTGACCAGAGAGCTGCGTTCCCCCCAAGTGGCCTTTCTCTTAGGAGCTGCCATCCGGCCAGCTATAATATCAGGCCTTACGGTAGTTTCATATAAGGAAGGACCACTAATGGCATCTCTCGTAACTCGTGCCCCGTTATAAACAGCAGTTTAATCACCACGCAGCACACCACTCAAGTAATCGGTTTCCTGAAAGCACGCACACACAGACTCACAGGCACACAAACACACACACACACACGCACACACACACACACACATACGCGCTAATAGGAAACTATGACAGAGGAACACTGAGCGAGAGATAAATATACAGGAGTGCCTATCTAGGAGCAATTAACAGTTCCATTGTTCCAGATATAACGGCGCCGGCCACTGTGGCCGAGCGGTTCTAGGCAATACAGTCCTGAACCGCGCGGCTGCTACGGTCGCAGGTTCGAAACCTGCCTCGGGCATGGACGTGTGTGATGTCCTTAGGTTAGTTTGGTTTAAGCAGTTCTAAGTCAAGGGGACTGATGACCTCAGATGTTAAGTCCCATAGTGCTTAGTGTCATTAAAAAAAAAGATATGACGGTGATTTGTTGACCACCCTGAAAATATTTCGCGTATTAGCAAAATAGGAAATGTCAGAAATGGTAAGTAAAACAGGTTATTTTATCAATGATGAAGTTGGTATTTGAGTCGGTAGTTTGAGTAATTGAGCCTTTCAACTGCTGTGCACTGTGTATGAAGTGTTTTGTAAATAATCCACTGCTGTTCAAATGGAACAACGATGTACATAATCACATTAATGTTGCTTTTTAGCACAAAAAGTGATGCACAAAGCTGCAACAAGTTTTTCATAACGTATCTAGTGATGTAAAATCTCTGACATATAGCAAAGTAAAATCTCAAAACAAACTAAAAAGCTGCTCCTTAATCATTCCTTCCGTTCTATATAGAACTTCAGCACTAAACGTTTTCTCTCTAACATGCTCAACGTCAGATATTTAAAACATTACCTCTCCTGGAAAGTAATCAGACTTCTCGAAACACGCGTGTTATAGTGTTTTAAGAATCGGTGGTTACAAGTATAATACAATCTTTTAGAGGTCAGTTCCAAACAGAGCGATTTTGAAACGGCATAGCGCAGTAGCGTGGAATCTTCTGCAGTCGTGACGGTGTACGTCGCCGCTTTCTTCTCTCAGTGAAATAATGAGCATGCACGCCCGTAAATCCAACAGCGGAAGGTCAGTCTCCCTCAGAGCTTCAGTGAACGCTATGCAGGTGGTCCTCAGTCACGCGCAGGTCCTCAAGATTTCCACTCGACATTACTGCCAAAAGCTTGATGATGTGGACTGCCTGCAGCAGTGAACTTGTAAACCGCACTCAGACATGTACACTTCATACATACGTCGCAAACTTTCTATTCGCTCGTCTTACGCAAGGGATATCACACGCTGGTAGATCCTATGAATAACACCCAATTTGTCTTTCGTGAGGTTCGCTACGATTTTAACATTCTGCTGAACAATATACAGGCATACTAGAACAGAATTACTGGAACTTACTCGTGAAAAAACTATTACAAATTCGAAAACCAAATTTAGAAAAAGTTAGATGGAGTACCATGGTGAAACTCCTTTGCAGACACAATTCCTGAGATCCACCAAAAACTTTTTCTCAGAAAAACTTACAGCGAATGATACTTCTTATGAATGCCTGTTTCCATTATACCTGTGACGTTTCACTGTTTAATGATATTTCACCGTCAAATGCATGGCAGTCCAACCTGCATGTAGACAGGCGCAGAGATTTTCATACCCTCTACCTCTCTGCTGCCCTATCAACATCCACTATCCATCACAGGTCTCCCCGACCTTAATGTCTTTGTCTGAACAACGTGGCAGAAACATCCGTTCCCATAAGAACAAAATCCCTTCTGTTTTCTTATTTTCATTTTTGTGCTCAGTATATCAAAGACTTTCTAGTGCACGGAATAAATTAGCATTGTTTGTACTACGAAACTATATATAGGATTGTTATAGGTTAAGCATGTAATAATTCGATGTGAGACATTTTGCTGAGTCTGAATTTTGTTCTCGTACTGGTCGGTAGAGAAGGAAAAGTTCCTTAATCGATGTGGAGGTATAAAGGCTGTAAAAAGGAGAGAGAGAGAGAGAAGGTAAATACAAGTTATTCAAAACAAATATCTCCAAAGTGTAACGTCTTGTCATTTGCTTTAACTCAAAATTGCACGGTCTAATCTGAGCCTGTCCTGAATAACAGCGAAGACACATTTATGTTAGCATATATTTTCTTCGTTTGATCACGGTTGTGATTCGCATGTTTCGTTTTGTTACGCGACGTGTTATGAATATTTTCATTATACGCGCAAAAGTGCACACAGCTTTAATCGAACCTGCGTCTTTCGGAAACGATAACTTTTAATCAGTACAATTACGCGAATACTGTCTAAATCGCAACCGTGATCGCAAAAGTGTTTCCTGGACCAAATAATTCTTATAAAATGTGTATTCTCCAAAGCGAGCAGCATTGCACTATCGCTGACTCGCAACAATCGAAAGAGTAAAAAAAACGGTGCTTTAATAAAATTGCCACCTTTTAATAATTATTATCCCATTAAATAAATAAATAGCAATTCAGTGGCTATCCAATCAATAAACAGAGGGGCGATTCAGTGGCAACCTACAAACAGGACTAGCTTATATGTGTGTGCTAATGTGTGATTTTTCTATTTGTTTCATGCTCTAATGAGCGGAAATCTACGACGACCTTGCACGATAATTTTGCTGTACCATTCCAGTCAGCGGCAGCAGAACGAAACACTGCATAAGGTAGGCACAACTTCTTCAACCTGGTGCTGCATCTTGCTGAATAAGAAAAGAAAAATTACGTGTTGTGAATGTGTCCTGTTAGAAAGTTATAAGAGTCAATTATATTTAAGTAGCTGCGAGAAGATCAGTAAGATACAGCATCAAGTGTTTTCAGTAGAGGTTAACTGAACGAGATTGGAACTGAATTTTAATCAAACGAAAGTGAACATTTATAGTACTGATTCCAATCTGGTGCAGTGTAGTAATTATTTCATGTTTTGTGTGACGGAATAATTGATGTGTTGCGTGTGACGTTTCCCCGAATAGACTTGCACCCAAACATTTGCAGACATGGTGAAAACAGTGCGACGTGTAAGAAAAGCTACACAGCAGGAAGTAACTGTAGAACATTCAGAGGAGGAAGGAATAACTAGTGATGTAGAAATTGATAATATTTTTTCAGATCAGGCAGAGGATATAGAACAGCACACTAATATTAAAGTCAGTGATCCATCTGCTGTAGATCACTCAGGCAGAATACAGACAGTAGTTCAAGTGCATACTGAAGCAGAACCACATGAAACACCAGTTACAGTCGATTTACCACCGGTAGAGCCAACACAAACAGTAATGGAACCCATTTTCTCTCTTAATGATGAAAATGGAACAAATGTTTAAAATACAGGAACAATCACAGGAACAAATGTTTAAAATACAGGAACAATCACAGATACAGCGAGAACAATAAACTGCTAAACAGCTTGCAACTGAGATTAATAATAATTTAGATAAACGTATTAGCAGAGTAGATGAACGGATTAGGACCTTGAATGAACGCATCAGTCAATTAGACGAGCGTACGCAGTTAAGCTTTTCACAGTTCTCAAAAGAGATACATCAAAAGCTTGAAAACCGGTTAGAAGAACACGATCGCCAGCTGCGACAGCAAATAGATGCCCAGTTGTCTGCTATACAGAACAACATTTCAAGTATGCATCAAACATACCATGACTTACCACAGAATGAAAAGCAAGTAACCCATGATGTGGACAAATTACAACACATACACTCTTCTTTGGAAGCAGAAATACGCAACATAAGTACACGTATGGAAAACCTTACGGTTGATAATCAAAACGTAATAGAACAAAAATGCAAAGAACAAGAAGAACGCGTTGTGACCACATTTAACACATGACTAAATGACAAAGTCAAACAAATTAGTACTGTTATACAGAAGGAACTACCTGTGATATTACAACGAGCAGGAACATAACTGATACATGAAAACAACACAAAGATTCATGAACTCCAGACTGAATTACAAAACGTGCAGAAAGTGCTTAATGAAACACGTATGCAAACATCTCATAACAGTCTACCGGAGTGTGTTAGTATCACAGAAACACACCCTGATCATTATGAAACGCCTTTAACTGAAAGTAGGGGGCAGACGGGAAATAATTTCTATCCAACACGTGGAGTAACATCCGTTTATCAAGACCATACACAATCATTGGTGACTCAGGATGCTTTAGTGAAGAATTCACATTTTCAGAAGTTTACCAATGATAAGAACGGACCCCATCCAATTGTGTTTATCAAAGAGATCCGCGGAATAATGCCAAAAAGTTGGAACGAAAGGGAGAAAATTGTCTTTACAATTACCCATATTGAACGTGAGTCAGCGTTGTTCGCGACACAGAAAGCTGAGCAATGCAGCTCCTTCCATGAATTTGAAGAAGATTTTCTAAATAAATATTGGTCGCGTGGGGTACAAGAACGATTAAGAAAAGAAGTTTATAGGCCTGAGCCATTTAATAGAAAAGGCAGTACTTTGCGGAAATATTTCGAAAAGTATCTGGACAAATTGAAATATTTATCTACACCAATTCCTGAGTGTGATGTTTTAAAGATATTAGACAAGTTACCGCGTGATCTAAAGGAGAAATTGTTTCACATTCCTGAAGACAACGTGAAACATTTTCTATCTGTACTGGACTCTTTAGATTTGGTTATCGAAGAAGACAGACACCATTATGGGAGTAATTCGTCGAATAATGGTAATGGTAATGGCAACGGGCGAAACCACAAGAACAATAGTAATAGAAACACCTACTATGGGAATCAAAATCATTGGAATAGTCCGAAATATTCAGGATGGCAGAACCACAATATGAACACAAATGGACAGTAGGGTAATGCACCGAATCATCCACAGAACAATAGTGGACAAAACAATAACGGAAACTTTTCAAAGAAACGGAAACGATATTTTAGAGCTAACGGCAATTACAATAACGGTAATTTTTCAAATAATCAGCAAAACATGCAACCACCACATAACTGGTCTACACAGAATTATGCACAACAGCAATGGCAGCAGCCTAGGCCACCGCAATTTCAGAACAAGAATCATGTACAACCCCCGTACAATACAAATATGTCAAATAACATGCAGCAGCATATGAATGCGCAGCCATGGCAACCACCGAATCAAAATATCAAGATCATTGAGGTAAGTGAACCGCAACCATCAACCAGTACCAGTCAGTCAAACTAGATGCCACGACATTCTGCCCCCCTGTGTCAGTCGCAGGGTGTCTAGGGGGCACTTGCATGAATGATGCTAGTAATAACGAGCAACCAAACGTGCAGACAACCAGCTGTAGTAACAATGAGAATGTGTATCGCTTAGAATCAGCATCGATCGGGTCGAACGACGCGAAAAATGGAGTGTGTAGGAATAATTATGTTGATGTTGCTCAGCAACGTAGTTCAACTATGCAGACGTTAAGATATAATGACGGAGTCGATATACGAGAGGAATTATGTCAAGATTTTCGGAAGAAGTGTAATTTGTTTGAACGGGAAGTTGTAGAAGCAGCTATAGTTTGTGATATTTATGGTATTCAAACTACGGTGATTTTAGATACTGGAGCATCTGTTTCTGTGCTGAATGAATCGTTCTTTCTTCACTTACAGAAGATTAGAAAGAATCCGGTTTTTCCAGTCACTAATTGTCGAGTTACAGGCGCCATTAGTCAGAAAGCCCAACTAGTTCGGGAACAGACACAGATTTGTATTAATTTTGGGATGGGAGCCAAAGAGTGCACCTTCTTTATTGTAAAGAATTTGGCCGTGAACTGTCTCCTCGGATTAGATATTTTGCGAGAGACGGAAACTATAATCGATCTCGCAAAGGGTGAATGCAGCATGTGTTTCGGCGACACGAGAGTCAGGTTAGACTTGGTAAAGACCAAGGAATTTCATGGCAAATATTGTCAAATTTTAAAGATAGAACCGATTCGCGCACATTTATAGCGGCTTCAAGATAGTTTCAATTGCAGTACATTCCCGGTCATGGAAGATGTGAAGGACGAGTAGAATATCCACCTCTCGGAAATAGTAGAAAATACAACAATCCTCTGGTCTTGACAGTCTGCAGCAAAAGCAATTATTAGATACACTTACTAATTATCGTAGAGTATTTTTGAAAAAACCTGGACTAATTAAAAGTTACGTGTACGACATGCAAGTGTTTCCCCATGAAATTTACTGTCATCAAACGTACTCATACCCAGCGCGAAAAGGGAGCCAGTAACAAAAGAAATTAGACGAATGCTGGAATGTGGAATTATTGAGACCTCGTTATCACCATATAGCAACCCACTTCCAAAACTAAATACCGAACCGGAAGACTGGGAGGACAAAGTTAGACAAGCATTGGTCACACTATACGAGAATGCAAAGAAACGGCAAGAATCACACAACCGGAGACTACAGATTACTCAACAATTTAACGTGTGAGATACGGTGTTAGTAAGGAATTATCCGAAGTCGTCATTATTAAAGAGAAAAATAAAGAAGTGGTTTCCGTTATATTCAGGACCATTTGTGATCTTAGGTACACCACACAAAAACAGTTATTTCTTGGTCTATCACAACTCAAATAGACAGAAAGGACTATACAATCGGAAAGACTTGAAAAGATATGTATCTTAAGTACAGTAGATGACCTTTTACGTGTGTCGTAATGAGGTGAAGTCAAACATCAAAGACTCAAGTATTGTGCGAGTAGGCTAAGTGACAATTATTAATTAATGGACTAGTGTATAAGTATTTCATAGACACATTGGGATGTGGCGTGTGGGAGAATAGGAACATACAACATTGGAAGCATCAGTACTGCTGGGAGGAAGAGACTCTCAGAATACCAATTAGTTGTAAGAAAATTTCAGCTCCAGTTCGACGGAGAAGAGGACGCCGAGCTGCAGCAAGGAGAAGAAGAATTGCTTCAAGATGATTCCACCCTAAGACACTTAATCAAACATAATACAAACTTGTTGAGATTTATTAAACTTTCAGGAACTTATGCGTGTGAAACTACGAACAGTGAACAGAACTGCATATTTTACACAACAGTAGGATATAGTGACTTTAGAAAATAAACGTTTCGTTTTGTTGATTGTTAACTATTTTGAACTCACTAGGGTGAGCAGGTTATGTTTTTTTTTCTTTCAGACTGTGTACAGGATACACTTACAACATGTAAAGTTTACGCGAGTTACGTATAGGTTTAACAAATTTTCCCCCGTAAGTTAGTGGTCGGACTTGCATAAGCTATAAACCAGGTCGAACAAGATGTTGTCCATGACTGAACAGATCATTACAAAACAAACATATACAGACTTGTGTTTATCACTGCACAATTCTTTGTAAGTCCACCTTTTCGAGAAAATATATGACTAAGTATTTGCTTTTATATTGTAAATGACTACAATTATGTACTTCATTGATATGTACACTCATTCAGTTATTTATCATTATATAACTAGACTGTGTAAAGACATTCTTATGGGTAGCACAAGGACTTTACCTTGTCAGAGTTGATAAGTGTGATCAAGTGACTACGTGGTGGAGTGTACATTTCACAGATGACCTATGATCAAAGACTTTCTGTGAACATTATGCTCTACGCGTATGATCTTTATTTCACTAGCGAAAGAGTGGAATTTAACACAAAAGTGGACGCTCAATGAGTGCGTTGTGTTACCACGATTTCGATTTCAAGTTTTGTGCTAGGAGTGTTTACTAATGCCAAGTATTCAGACTGTTATTGGGACCACATGCGTGGACGTAACATTCCAGGTAAACTAAAACTCAAGGGCAAGTGTTTTTATCGATCAGTCAGCAACAGTGGTGAGTCGTAACAGTGTTGGGAACTGCTACTGACTATATCATTAAACCCGTTGCAGAGCTGTATCAATGTTCGAACGGAATTACATGAACCTTTAATTGCAGATAGTCAGTTACGTCGGAAGGACGAATGGACTTGCATCATGATAAAGAAAGTCATAAACAGTCGAACACCTCAGAAAAAAGAACACATTCTTCTTGTTGAGTGAAAGAGTGCGTGAAATATGATGTAACTTAAATGTTAATTTAGGGAACTGAAACTGCTGTTTGAATTTCATGTGACTGTATGCTGGGATGCTGAGCACACGTGTCGGTGAGGGCAGCATACTGCAGCGACATTATCCGTCATCCCTTGCCGCACCCTGCCACGTCATCGCAGTCCATTGCAGACTTACATGATGGGGCGAGACATCGGTGTTGCAGTACACCAAGTCGCCAGCTGTCGTTACCAGCAGCACAATCACGAAATTGTACCATTATTAAATATCATACGAAGTGAATATTCAAATGTTGAAAATTAAAAAAGAGGGCATGGAAGATGTGCTCCCTCCGCCGTGATTTTTTTCCGGGATTTTTCCCGTTGGCCTTTGCCCGAATGGGGGAGCGTAACTCAAAATCCCTGAGACTTAAAAGTAAACAATGCACATGCTTCTAACTAAAAGAACACAGTGAACTTTAAACAGAACAGACAAGGAAAATAAGGCTGCTTGCATGTCCAGTCAAACAAGTGTGACTGTACATCCAAAAGGGGCAATGTAGTGTTACAACGATGAAAATTAATATTACGACGATGTCAAACCTTATTTTCATGATTTAAAGAAGTATTCATGATATTAAAAATGTAATAATAATTTTATTATTTTGATTTTTGTGCTCAGATATCAAAGACTTTCTAGTGCACGGAATAAACTAGCATTGTTGGTACCACGAAACTATATATATGATTGTTGTGGGTTAATCACGTAATAATTCGATGTAAGACATTTTGCTGAGTCTGAATTTTGTTCTTGTACTGGTCGGTAGAGAAGGAATAGTTCCTTAATCGATGTGAAGGTATAAAGGCTGTAAAAAGGAGAGAAAGAGAGAGAGAAGGTAAATACAAGTTATTCAAAAAAAATATCTCCCAAGTTTAACGTCTTGTCATTTGCTTTAACTAAAAATTGCAAGGTCTAATCTGAGCCTGTCCTGAATAACAGCGAAGACACATTTATGTTAGCATATAATTTCTTCGTTTGATCACGGTTGTGATTCGCATGTTTCTTTTTGTTACGCGACGTGTTATGAATATTTTCATTATACGCGCATAAGTGCACACAGCTTTAATCGAACCTGCGTCTTTCGGAAACGATAACTTTTAATCTGTACAATTACGCGAATACTGTCTAAATCGCAACCGTGATCGCAAAAGTGTTTCCTGGACCAAATAATTCTTATAAAATGTGTATTCTCCAAAGCGAGCAGCATTGCACTATCGCTGACTCGCAACAATCGAAAGAGTAAAAAAAAAAAAACGGTGCTTAAATAAAATTGCCACCTTTTAATAATTATTATTATCCCATTAAATAAATAAATAGCAATTCAGTGGCTATCCCATCAATAAACAAAGGGGGCAATTCAATTAATATTCAGGCTATATTATCAAAACTCACAGTCAAAAATACAAAGCACAACTACAGAAATAACGCTGATAAGGGAACAAAAAGTCACCAAAACCCATTTATGTCACAACTCCATACACTGACCAAATTTCACGAGAACTCAATAATCCATTTGAAAGTGCGAAGTTCAAAATTGTGTTTCGTAACAGTATTAATTTAAAAAGAAAATTACAATGAAGAGAAACTGAAATTCTAATTCTCTTGCAGCCAGGTAAGCTCTGAGATGATTTTAACCAATGTTACATTGGAAAAACAGGTAGGAACTTCGCAGCTAGATTCAGAGAACACACCCGAAGCTGGGTGATCAGTCAACATTTTATATGCACAAACACACAGCAGAGCAAATAGAAAATGCAATGAAAATTTACATCACGTACCTAAAGGAACTACAATTGATATCTTGGAAGCAATCAATGTTTATATCAACACAAACTGTATACAAAAGAAATTCTTAGTGAAGGAATGCAACTAAAGTACAAACAATATTTAGAAAAGTTTATAGACTTCCTTAAGGGAACAGACTGAATTTCAGAACCTCACGACAGAAGGAAATAATTTAAAAATAGAACTTTCAGCACAAATAATAACTTCGCAGAATAGATGATATGAAAACAGTGTGATGTAACCTAGATGATCGAGGGCTATCGGATACAAACAGTCTCGAAGCCAAATAAAACATTTACTTTGATGGTAAACGGTATCGGTCGGTTTTTGATCATCCTCAGACGCTCATACCATGATGGTTTGGCATGGCGATGAATGGAGCTGGTGTTGTAGCTCCTCGAACTTCATCTGCTCACCAGCTTGATGATTTGACTTCAGGATCATGAGTGTGACCACTTCTGCTGCCAGTTTAGCTACAAGACGTGAAAGCAGATAAATAGGTCTGGACCCTGTTATTATATTGAACCACCATTCCAAATAGAGTCGTGTAATCCAGCGTCATCCTTAAGCTTTCGACAACTGTTAGTGATGTTTGCATCTGAGTACAGTTATTGACCCTGAGACACATAAGTAGATTTCTGCTGTAACACTAACGCAATCACAAACGCATAGTATGTTTTACATTCTCCTTTGTTAACAATTCCATGTAGTAAACTCCGTCCACAGGCCTTGGTGGGCCCATCGGTACCTATGACAACCGTGTCATCCCCTGCCCACTGCATGCGATATGCAGAGGCACCGGGTCAGCACACCGCTCTCCCTCCCATTCGGACAAGTAGCTCCTCAGTTGCTATCACGAGGCTGACTACGGCCTGTCTCAGTCCTCCTACCAGCGAACAGTCACAGGTATACCTGGAATCGGACCCAGGTCCGAGCATGACAGCAAGCCGCGCTGATTACTTAGCTACGGGGGCGAACTTTGGTACAATAATATTTATACATTAACTGCAACAGAAAACAAGGACGTGACGTGCATTTGAAATCCTCGAAATAAAGGCAATATCAAAGAGCGAGCATCTAAGTATTCCAACGCTTCTAATGAGAAGTGAGGCCTTCTAACTACGCACATACGAGCATCACAAAAAATTAGATTGGCAAACGAGAAGAGAGAGATTAATAATATAAAGTAAACCGATCTACGGTAACTCAAACTCCCTAAAATATCATTTCAACTTTCATTCGAATTTTTTTATTATAACAAGTATACACGCTTAAGTAAATAATCCTAAGTGGTAAGAAAATGAAGACTGCACTAAGTGAAAAGCATATACGAACAAAGAAAGAATCTGATAAAAACTGTTTAAAGCGAGACGAAATCCCATTTGCACAATTTTATTTGCATACTTTTATTCCATGCGTACTTATTAAGTTGGTATCTTCTGTTGCATGTTATATTGAGAACACGCTATTCTGGAAAATAGCACACGGTCGGAAACTATTTATCAAACGAAATTTATTGCTGGAAATTTTAACATGTTGCGGCTCAGATTGCACTGTAGTTGTTTTTCATTAGTTTTTACTTGACGTCATTCAATCATTTCGTGTAAACCGTACAGCCAGAAAGTTAATGTTCACAGCTGACATATATTGCGCCATCCATTGCAACGTTTTTAAATGTGTTTCTGCTTAGGGAAAATTTACGGCTCACGCAGAGTAATACAAATATTTCTGCCGTCCACTGTGCTACGAAATTACCGATTTCCAAGAGAATTAGAAGCGAAAGTCAACACATAATACTCTCTAATCTTTCTAATCCAATGGTGCTGGACTTTGAGTTTCTAACTAAATACGTTTCACCAGATTGCTTTAGACATCTTCAGTGGTCTATAAAGTAAGTAATTTTATCAATGATTACATGTTTGTCTATAAAAATTTCATTTAGAGCCGTTTGGAATTGAATACGTATTGATTTAAAACATAATAATTTTTGCATTACCTTCTTTCTACGTGTTGTTACGTTATTGGCACATATGTTTCTAGAATTCTTCGCCCGTTTCGTGACACGAAAGACGAAAGGAAGATAACGGTTTAATGTGATCAGTATCATTACATAAGGTGGAGAGAACTAAATCTGCCGTGACATTTCAAGTTGACATATTTTATTGGACCATGCAATGCATGAATGTAGCTCCAAGATTTTATACGCTGCCAACACTGACACATTTCACATGCTACCAAATCTTTACATTGCAACTGATGTGGAACTTTTTGATTTGTTCCTACGAATGGCCTCTTACTTAGCACTTGATCTCACATTTAGGAGCTTCAGAAGATGATGCTTAAATACAAATAACCATACAGAAGTTTTACACTAATTTTTCAGTGGAAACGGATCATAAGACAGACATTCAAACCGACGAGTTTCTTCTCTCCGTTCGCTAAACTAACTGGTGGCGCAGGCCATAATATTACGGTTTTAAATGTTGCACGAGCTGCAAAAGAAATTGTTTCGAATTTTCTACGCCATTTTCTGCGGTATTTCAAAAGTTCTTGGGTTGCCCGGACCGTTGATTTTTTTTTTTAACCTTCTCCACGGCTACATCTGACACGCTTGGTCGAATGGCAGGATTGTGTTCACAGAGTCAACTAGATTTCCTAAATTGTCGATACCAACGCAGAGAGCTCCGTTTGCCTGGCGGTTGTTTTCTATAATCCCTTCTCAATGCACTCTGCGCTGATATAACAGATAAACATCTCGCATATTCCAATATGCAAAAGTTTTCTTGATTTGTCGCCAGTTTGTCAAAGTACTGTTCTACTAACGCATACTGGTGGGCACAGTGCACACACTACGAGTTTACGGTTCTATTCATGTATCAAAATCAAATGGTTCAAATGGCTCTGAGCACTATGGAACTTAACATCTGAGGTCATCAGTCCCCTAGACCTAGAACTATTTAAACCTAACTAACCTAAGGATGACACATCCATATCCGAGGCAGGATTCGAACCTGCGACCGTAGCAGCAGCGCGGTTCCGGACTGAAGCGCCTAGAACCGCTCGGCCAAAACGGCCGGCTTATTCATGTATCATTCGTAATTCTATGTACATGTATTAGAATTCTCTAAAACGAATGATTCATTTATTGGAGCCTTGTACATCAATTCCAGTTACGCACTGCGACCATCATACAGTCTTTTGAAGTATTTGAATTACTTATACATCATGCTACCTAGCTGATGATTCTCTTTTACTATGTGGCAACATGATGTGAAACTGACTTACTTCAAGATGATCAGACTGCATAAAAGAAACTATTGTATATCATGACGAAGAAGTTAAGGGATTAGTCATATCTGAAGATGGCAGTCAGTTGCCGAATCCGCTAATGTCATAACTAATTATTAAGTTCCCTTGACGTAAGAAATTTACATGCAAATATTTTTAAGATCCCATCGTCTCATTTAGAAATAGGCAAATTCTTAAAAAACTTCCCGTGTTGGTTGAGCAACTTACGTTTCCGACTGCCTTGGCAGCAAGCAATCCACATCCTATGCCCGCCAGACGTAAGGTCGACAGGTTGTTGAAAACAGTGAGAAACAAGACTCATCCGACAAAGTAACTTCCTTTTATTTCTCCGTAGTCCAGGAACTGTGATTTCGGCATCTGTCATAAAACAGCACTTAGCAATATCTTACAATTCTCTTCAGCGCCGAGTCGTGTGCAGTCTCCAGTTACTGCCAAGTGTACAAGCTACAGTCTTCGTCCCTCGTCTCCGAGACTTAGGCTCCATAGGCACAATAGTCCGGCTCTGGACTCTACGTAGGAGACACCCAGAGGCAGAGTGATAAGAATTTAATATTTTAGAGGACATGTAATAATTTCAAATGTTTAATTGTGCTGGACGTTTCACAAGAAGAAGCATCACTTAAGTTGAGTATTTCTTCATATTTAATAAATATCATTTTAATACTGGCTGTTGGGAATTTTTCTGATTCAAGAACTTACGCCGTCCTCCTACATTACCTACAGACGACAGCTGCAGAAGTCAACAATACGAAAGAAGCTCCACAATTTGAGAACTGCATGGCAAGCTGGAACTCCAAACCCCCTGATCAGTGATGCTAATGCCGGTTACAGGAAAACATGGTGCCGAAGTCATGGTTCCTGGACTATTGAGAAACGGAAGGAAGTCACTTTGTAGAATGAGTCTTGTTTCACAATGTTCCCAACTACCTCTCGACCTTACGCCTAGCGTAGGATATGGATTGCTTGCTGCCAAAAGTGAAACATGGCAGAGGTAAGGTGAAGATCTGGGCAGCCGTGGGTACGCTGCAAGGTCATTTCAGCTGTTTAGATGCATGTCATGACAGAATATTAATTCACCAATGACAGTGCAGCGCTACAGGACGACGGGGTCAATGTTCACAGAGCTTAGGCTCTTCCAGGACTGGTCTTGTGAGCACAACGATGCATTGCCCTGGCTGCCATAGTGACTATATTTCAGTCTTACTCAGCCTTAGTGGTCTACTTTGAACAGGAAAGAGCTTGATCGTTATCCACGTCCATCACTGTTACCTGAACTCGCCACTATTTGTCAGGACAAATGGTTTGATTCCCTTGAAAATCGTACAGGAACTGTATTTCTCAATAACGTGTTGCGTCTCGGTTTTTCCATATTTTTGTCGAACGCCCTTTGTCGATTTGACACCATAGCTAATGTTCAGTTTGCATCACAGTGAAGGAAGTGCTTGGCAAATTTCAGCCCCAAGCTGATATCGGCGATGGAGCAACCTTCCATTCATCCGGAATGGTAAACAGCTTCAATATGCCAGCGTGGGACTGCTGCTGGTATTACCATTGACAAGATGTTCCTCCATAAGTTATGGATCGAACTTTGCTAATGCTTAGACGTACGTCGTGCGGCCAGAACGTGGGCATTTGTAGAACATATGTAGAGTGAAAAATGAGAACTCGAAGATTTTTCGGTTATATTCATACGTTAATCATACATGTGCATATAACAGGTAATCGCTTCGAAAATGTACAACTGTGAAAACGAGAGTATCGCTTACAATAGCGTAGCGTTGTATGTAATGAAGAAGTTGCCACTGCATGGATCGCATCTGAAGACGGCAATTTGATTTTCGAAACCAGTAATGTGAATAAACTCTCTAAGCGATCTGAACATAATAAAGTACAGGGTGTTCCAAAAAGAATGACCTGATTTTAAATAGAATTATTTATTAGGAAGAAGGGCTTCACACCAACACATTGCATACTAAAGTTTATAAAAATCCGTCATAAATGTTCAATATGTCCTCCACTGGCTGCACGGACGACATCTAACCAATAGCCGAATTCATCCCAAACCGAGTGTAAGGTGTTTTCTGTCACTGAAGCTGCAGCAGCTGATATTCTGGTTCTTAGTTCATCTATGTCACGAGGTAAGGGAGGAACGTAGACACATTGTTTGACCTATCCCCACAGGAAGTTAGGGGGCCTAGGAGGCCAAGAATGTAAAGCCTGGTCTCTCAATTCTGTACGCCCTATTCAACTTCGAAGCATGTCGGCATTGAGGAAACTGCGCACGTTGTTGTGCCAGTACGGTGGTGCTCCATCTTGCTGATAGATGAAATAGTCAGAGTCAAGTTGTGGGAATAACCAGTTCCGTAGCATTGCAAGATATTATTGTCCTGTTACGGTTTCTTCCTCAAAAAAGTAGGGTCCAAAAATATTCACTTTTGGTGAATTACGTTCGTGTTCAATTGTTTCATGAGGATTTTCGATCCCCATATACGCACATTATGACGGTGAACCTTACCGCTAATATGGAAAGTTGCCTCATCGCTGAATACCAACCGTGACATAAAAGTGTCATCTTCCATGTCCTCTTGAATAGCATTGCTAAAGTCCACTCGCCTCACTTTGTCAGTATCTCGAAAAGCTTGTACCAGTTGTAATCGGTATGGTTTGAGGGCTAAACGACGCCGTAACGCACGCCGCACTGTCATACGCGGTAACGCAAGCTCTCGGCTAGCACGACGCGTAGACTTGTGGGGGCTCCGCTCGTCGGATTTGTTCCACTGTTTGTTCAGGGACGCTTGGCTGGCCAGGACTTTTGCCTTTACAGAGGCACCTTGTTTCTTCAAACTGTTCATACAACCGTTGAATGTTCTTTGGTGATGATGGTTTAGCACGAAATCGAATATGAAACGGCCGCTGAACTGCAGTCACTGATTGAATTCGACTAAATTCAGTAACACAGTACGCCTTCTGTTGCACGGACGCCGTATTGCGCGAAACTGGCTGCACGCTCCAGGCCAGCGTTCGTAGCGACATCTAGAGAATTTTTTCTGAAACTCTAGACCATGCTGATTGCATCTAGCGCTGTTTCAGTTACCTAGTGACATTTGTCTCCACATTATTACAAATTAAAATCGGGTCATTCTTTTTGGGACACCCTGTATTGTATAAGAAGCTCTATCGGCTAAAACGTATTAAAATAATTTTATAATACTCTGTGGGCACACTTGATGTTTGTAGGGTAGCAAATCTAATCAATGCAGAAGCCACTGAAGAAGCAGTACCGTGTAACAGACAGTCGTGATCAGTAGATTCACGAGAGTCAGAAACTGCTATCTTGCCATAATTCTTCCCCATATTCGTCAACGAAATTTCTCTTTGGGTATTTAGTGATTTGACTGAAACACAGAGAAACAGAGCGGTGTGCGTACTTGAAGCAGACATGAGATGCCACATCATTTTCGGTTTATCGGCTTTGCAATTGTCAATTATCAGCAGCCACTGTAATCAAAATATCCAGTACCAGAATGAAGTTTTCACTCCGTAGGAAAATGCAAGTTGATCTGTAGCTTTCTGGGAAACTAAAATTGTGTGCAGCATCGAGACTCGAACCTGCACTCCGATCGGACGATTGCTCAACCGAATGACTACTTCAGCCACGGTCGTCGGTCTGGAAGATTGGAGAGAGGAACTACCGGAGGTAAAGTTGCGAGGGCAGGTCGTGAGTTGTGCGTGGACTGCCCAGTCAACAGGAAATTCTCCGCTATGGTTCCGGGTTCGAGTTCCGGATAGAAATATCGTTATAATTTCACAGAATCTTACACATTATCAAATGTTTATCTCGGGCTCTTCCATTCTGCTTTGTTCTACAAGATCCAGTTACATTAATGTGACCAGATATCAAAAGCCTGATTAATGACGTTTTGCAGAGCTGGCGTCCATGAGGTAAGTCACTGAGATTTTCCAAGCTACCGACGGGAATCGTTGATGACTCTAGTGAAGTGACCAGCTGCGCTAGGTTTCTCGGTTGAGGATCCGTGGCGCGGACAGCCAGACGAGTTGGTCCCACAGATTCTTGATCTGTTTTAAATCCGGGGAGTCTGTTGATAAGGCGGGTACGATAAACCCGTCTATCTGCACTTCAAGCGAGTGACGGAAACTGGAGCTGTGCGACATTTTGTATTGTCCCACTGGTAGATGCCATCGTGCTGCAATTTTAATGCAGGGATAGACATGGACCCCAAGTATGCATATTTGGGTTGGTCCATTGTGCCTTCGAAAATGATGAGATTACTGTGGGAATGTCACGAAAACGTTCCACAGACCATAATGCATCCTCCGCCTACCTGGACCTTTCCGACGATTGTTGAAGAGCCGTACACGCTAACGATCTTCTATTGGATGGTGCATAAAACGTTATTCGTCTGGAAAGGCCACCTGTCAGCACTCGGAAGACATCGAGACACTGTACCGCTGTGCAATTTCCAGCCTTAGTGCTGATTAGCAGCCGTCAGGATGAATACATGAATCTTCCGCAGAGAACCATACGCATAAATGTTCGCTGAAAGGCCGTTGAGGAGACTGTTGGTAGCCCCTTGGTTGACGTGGACGGCCGTTTCCTGTATACACCTCCACAGCCGTTGTTCAGCGTAGCATCTATCACACGCGGTACACCACATTTGCCTTGGCGCCGGTTTAGGATTGCGCCATTTTGCCAAGTACTCAACACTTCGCGTCCCAGGCGATAGGTGAAAAGTTTACAGCCACAGCCTCTTCGGAAATACTTCCACCCTTGGCCGAAAACCTCAATGATCGTCCCTGTAGGACGTCAGATAAATGACTCCGTTTCCGCATTACAACAAAGGCTACTCTAGGTTTCGCATCCACCCCGGCCTCCTCGAGACACGTTTTACACAGCCCCCAACCGCTAATGCTGCCACTCGCCGTCTGTGTGTGGGCAATGCATGTTGAGTCGAACTTAGGCGGTGGTCACATTAATGTGACTGCACCGTTTAATTTCTTTACTGAAACGCCCCATCTACAATTCGACGTCGAATAAGGGACGATACCAGGAAAAGACAGCATACATATTGTTGTGGAGACGCTATATGCCCCCGAGAATGATAATAGCACATTTCTTAATGTTTTACATTGGCATTCCACGATTGCTCTAATACTACAAAACACTCATCATTGTTCCACTAGTATCTATAGTTACGCCTCAATTTTACCGTTATCAGTTTACATTCATTCAAGGTCTTGGTTAAAACATTTACATTGCGATTAATACAGTTTGACGGCGCGCTTATTGAAACCTAATCTTACCTGCCGCGTTTATGGATACAGATTTTTATTCACTTGATAGGGACACGCTTATTGCAGCCTAATCTTACCTGCCGTATCTATGGATACAGATTATTATTTACTTGATAGGGACAACACATTCCCCCCGTTAGGGCGAAGGTAAGTGGAAAACCCAAGAAAACAACCACGGAAGCCGCCTATAGCAACACTAGACACCCAAACTTTTCCCGGCGCATTGAATGTTCTAATAATTTACGGTTTTGCCGCCGGATGACTTCGTCGACCACCGGCGATATTTCGGCAGGACCACACCCTGCCATTCTCAAGGTACAATTTCAAGGAGGAAGCAATGCGCAAGGGAATTTAATCCCTCGGTTCACAGAGGAGAAACAAAGAAGATACCACACACAGAACAAGTAACCGCAAAGTCAACACACAACCAAAGATGACCAACATCAGAAATATCGATAGTGACTATTGATCTACATCCCTATTTCTGTCCCTCTGTTTTTTGATGAGAGACAGAGCCGGATTCCAAGCAACATTTAGAAAAAAATCGGCCATCTCTGTTTATAAGGTTGCTTGATAGTTTGATTTCAACAGCGTCCTTAATGACACTATCCCAATAGCTGAACGTGTAATCTAGAATCTTCTTGTTATTGTATTCCATAGGATGGCCGGTGTCAAGGCAACGTTCTGTAATAACGGATTAGCTAGGTTAGCGTGTGTGACGCCTATGTTCAATACACCGTACTGATTGTCTGACCTATATATGGCATGCCACAACTGCAAGGAATACGACAGACACCAACCTTACGCAAACCAAGATCACCTGATACGGACGCCAACAGGGCCATAATCTTAAAAGGTGGTAGAAAAACACATTTCACATCATATTTCCGCAAAATACGGCCAATCCTGTTAGAAATGCTTCCTGCGTAAGTCAAAAAGGCTGTAGACTTAGGTGCCAATTCGTTGCTATGGTCACTCACCCGTGGTACGGAAGGCTGATAGCGCAACGCACGTTTGATCAGCCTCTCACTATAGCCTCTCTTACAACAGGTGACTTCGAGATGTGTTAGCTCAGCTGCCAAACTTTCATGGTTTGAGATAACGTGGGCCCTGTGAACCAAGGTACGAAGCACTCGTCACGCTGAGCTGGAAGACGACAACTATCAGTTCGCAGATAGGTCAGTGTGAGTAGACTTCCTACAAACAGAATGTCCCAACGTACCATCAGCCGTCCTTCTGACCAACACATCAAGGAAGGGAAGACATCCATTCTTTTCCACCTCCATAGTGAACTGAATATTCAGATGGACTGAATTCAGGTGTTCCTAAAACCGTATTAAATTCTCACTACCATGAGGTCAAACAACAAAAGTATCGTCTACATATCTGAAAAAAAACACGCAGGTGTGTGGTATCTTCCTTGTTTCTCCTCTGTGAACCGAGGGATTAAATTGCCTCCTCCTTGCAGTTGTGCCTTGAGAATGGCAGGGTGTGCTCCTGCCGAAATATCGGCGGTGGTCGACGACGTGACCCGGCAGCAAACCCGTAAATTATTTGAACATTCAATTCGCCGGGAAAAGTTAAGGTCTCACATTGTTTACCTCTACGGGGAGGAAATGTATCCTTTCTTGCGGAGGTTGGATAAACTTCGCAGCAGTAGAGTAAGTTTGGAATGTGCATTATCGTTTTTATTGATGTGTAGAAATCATATTGTGGTTCCAACGTTTACTAAGGTTCTGCATCATATTAATTCTCCTGCCGCCAATCGCATCAAGCAACGTGCCGGTTTAGCTTTTGTTAGTGAAAGGATCCACTATACTCGCCGTCAATTACATTAGGTTTCTAAGGAATTATCTCAGCTTCATTTAATGATGGCGTCGAATGTTTCTGAATTTTCTTCGGATTGGGTGGACGGTGCCTTTTGGTCGCAGTATGACTGGGAATTTCAATCTGTAACTGCTCATTATCCGGCGAAGTTTGAACGTTTCCTTGGTTCAGTGTGTAATTCTAATTTTAATTTTCGACGTTCTGTGATCAATCTCACGGAGAAATCGTTTGACGACGCAGATTTGTCTGTGCTGGGGAAAGGTTTAATCTCGCACCGACGCCTAAGAATTTGCCAGTCGTTGATTTTATTAGTTCTATTAAACAGGCTGTTTATAAACTACCTTCCGAGGCTGCGGAAGAGGTTATGAGGGAAGCTTGTCGTGTGTTGACTGGGTCTCGTCCACCCAAGTGTAACATTGCAGTAGCTGAGGCGGCTGATTTACGTCCACTCAGAATGGATCCTGATATTGTTATTTTACCTGCGGACAAGGGAAATGCCACGGTTTTGTTGAACAAGCACGATTACATTCAAAAGATGCAGTTTCTACTTTCTGATTCGTCGTATCGCAAAACTGGTGCAGACCCTACTAAGAGTGTTGAGAGAAAGACTAATAACCTCCTGAAGAAAAGTTCTTTGTCACAGGAGACTATCAAGAGTCTTAACTCTTACTGTGCTGTACCACCTAGATTATATGGCCTCCCTAAGTTCCATAAAGAGGCTGTCCCGTTGAGGCCTATTGTTTCAAATATTGGTGCTCCGACATATCGTGTAGCTAAACATCTTGCTAGTTTTTTGTGCCCACTAGTAGGTAGGTGTGAATACCACATCAACAACTCTGCAGATTTCTTACGTCGATTGCAGGGATTCCGTTTAAAGGATTTTGATATTTTTGTCAGTTTTGAAGTGGTTTCTCTTTTCACTCGCGTTCCTCTCTCGGATTCGTTGCAGCTAATTGAGGTTAAGTTTGTTGTCGAGTTAACAAATTTGTTTCGACATGTTCTGACTTCCACTTACTCTTTATTCAAAGGTCAGTACTACCAACAGACGGATGGGGTTCCAATGGGAAGCCCGTTGTCACCTGTTGTGGCCAATATGTTTATGGAGGACTTTGAGGAACGTGCATTGGAGTCAGCGACCTTCAAACCTGCATGTTTTATTAGATGTGTAGACGATACGTTTGTTGTTTAGCCGCATGGTAGTGAGAATTTAAACCGGTTTTTGGAACACCTGAATTCAATCCACCCGAATATTCAGTTCACTATGGAGGTGGAAAAGAATGGAAGTCTTCCCTTCCTTAATGTGTTGGTCAGGAGGACTGATGATACATTGGGACAGTCTCTTTATAGGAAGTCTACCCACACTGACTTGTAGTTGCGAACTGATAGTTATCCCCATCTAGCTCAGTGTGACGAGTGCTGCGTACCTTGGTACACAGGGGCCACGTCTGCAGACTTTTTGCCTTAAGCAGAAAGCGTTTCTAACACGGTTGGCTGTATTTTGCGGAAATATGATGTGAAATGTGTTTTTCGACCACCTTCTAAGGTTATGGCCCTGTTGGCGTCCGTAGCAGATGATCTTGGTTTGCGTAAGGCTGGTGTCTATCGTATTCCTTGCAGTTGTGGCATGCCATTTATAGGTCAGACAATCAGTACTGTGGAAGACCGGTGTATTGACCATAAGCGTCACACACGCTTACGACAGCCGAGCTTGACGCCGGTCATCCTATGGAATACAGTAACACGGATATTCTGGCTTGTACGTCCAGCTATTGGGATAGTGTCATTAAGGAAGCTGTTTAAATCAAACTATCAAGCAACCTTATAAACAGATATGGTGGATTTTGTCTAAATGCTGCTTGGAATCCGGCTCTGTCTCTGATCAAAAAACAGAGGGACAGAAATAGGGCTACCTCACCTGTTGATTAATAGTCACTATCGATATTTCTGATGGTGGTTATCTTTGGTTGTGTGTTGACTTTGCGGTTGATTGTTCTGTGTGTGGTATCTTCTTTGTTTCTCCCCTGTGAACGGAGGGATTACATTCCCTTCCATACTGCGTCCTCCTTGCAGTTGTGCCTTGAGATTGGCATGGCGTGCTCCTCCCGAAATATCCGAGGTGGTCGAAGACGTCACCTGGCAGCAAACCCGTATATTAATTGCATATAGTGATACTACTTTCTGTTCTAGGTTCTGCTCAGAATTGTGTCTAAATTTTAGAAATACAGGTGACACTATATGAACTATACGTAAATTGATTACAAATAATGGCGTGCACACACTGTATTCAACATCTGAACGTCACTATAGTTGTAAGTAGGCTGTTTAGATTTTTATATTGGTAATGCCACGTAGCGCTCTGTATGAAAATCACTGGCTGTGCTGTGTGCAGCCTGTGGCTAGTCTGCATTGTTGTCTGCCATTGTAGTGTTAGGCAGCGGCAGCTGGATGTGAACAGCGCGTAGCGTTGCGCAGTTGGAGGTGAGCCGCCAGCAGTGGTGGATGTGGGAAATGAGATGGCGGATTTTTGAGTACAGAATGGATATTATGAACTGCTATGTATATTATGCTTTTTCAACACTATTAAGGTAAATACATTGTTTGTTCTCTATTAAAATCTTTCATTTGCTAACTATGCCTATCAGTAGTTAGTGCCTTCCGTAGTTTGAATCTTTATTTAGCTGGCAGTAGTGGCGCTCGCTGTATTGCAGTAGTTCGAGTAACGGAGATTTTTGGTGATGTAAGTGATTTGTGAAAGGTATAGATTAATATTAGTCAGGGCCATTCTTTTGCAGGGATTTTTGAAAGTCAGATTGCGTTGCGCTTAAAATATTGTGTGTCAGTTTAAGCACAGTCGTGTATAATTTTTCTAAGGGGACGTTCATAGTTATTTGGTATTAGGTTATGACATGTTTGATATGCCTGCCATCATTGGCGTTGATGTGGCGTAGAGCTTTCGATGACCTCCTGAATGGATGATTTCCAGCTTAGCAACGGGCTTGAAAGTATTTCAGTAAAACTTGTCTTTCATGTAGTGCAACAAAAATAAGTCGCTCGTATTCAGATCCGGAGTATGTGGCGGCTAATTGAGGCCCATGCCAGTGGCCTCTGGGTACCCCAGAGCCAGAATGCGGTCCCCAAAGTGATCCTCCAAGATATAACTCTCCTACCTCGATAATGTTGAGTTCCGTCTTGCTCATCCTTATCTTGTCGAATCCAGCGTCACTTTGTATAATGGAGATGATATAATCTTCCAAAACCTTCACGTACCGTCCGTTAGTCGCAGTGCCACAAGCAGTATTGCACCAATTACTCAGTGACTGAAAATTTCACACCGCACAGTCACCCGTTGAGGGTGAAGAAACTTCTCGACCACGAAACGTGTATTCTCGGCACCCCAAATTTGCCAGTTCTGCTTATCAACGAATCCATCCAAATGAAAGTGGACTTCGTCGGTAAACCAAACCATGCAAGCGCACACTAATTTCCATCATGTCCTTCGATAAACCGTGCATATTGAACGTCTTACCGCAAACCGATTTTATTTCATATAGTTCAATAATTGTCACCCTGTATATACTTTACATGAAGTATGCATTGCAAACATATTGGTTCAGTGTTTACAGAAATACTGTACGAAGAAATAGTCCTCTTGTAAAACTTTTATAAGATTTATTGTTTAAGTTTGGCTTGTTTAAACAGCCTTTCTTGTTTTCGTTATTTATAAATAATTTCTGATCGTTCAGGTAAAAAAATTTACAAGATAGTTTCACGTCCGATGCAGCTGATCCCCGACGTAGCCGTTGCTGTGTCGCCGCGTTATCGATAGTGTGCTGCATTGAATCCAGGAACCTCAGGCATTGTCTGCTTTGCTGGTGGGGTAGATGTCTCTTGTTGCGTCGTCTCGTTCACACCTGGTGGTACTAAGCCTATATTGGACAGCTCTGTCAGATGAAGTAAACCCAGAATAATGCATTACATTGGTTAGTTATTATTGTCTAGCACAGACCCAATTGTGAGAGCATTTATTTATCTTGTGTGGCATAAGCCTTGTACATTGACATTCTGCAGTAAGTTTATCTCACAGGTCTTGATAATAATTTTGCACTTCGTGCATAAATAAACAAACGAACAGTTTATGTAGGCCGTCATTTAGCGTCTGTCTGCTAGTGAGAGTTCGTTTGCATTCCCTTTTTGGAAAACATTCCGCGCCGCGACCTAGAACTGTTCATGCCGACGCGTCTGTTGCTAGCGAGGAATGGTGGTTGTTGACTGCACCAAACACGAACTAGTTCAAAAGCACTGACTGTGGACATAATATATTAAACCAATGTCCATACTTTACTTAATGTCACTTCACAGTTGTTTCGGACCCTCTGAAACACTGTTGGTCACTACCGTTGTGCCTGTATTGATGTTACGACATCTTCTTAACTCTATTCCAGAAAACTTTCAATATTGCATCAAGTTTACTAACCACTGTCTGTACAGTTTCAGTATATATTTAACATTGTTCTGAGCCATTAATACAGTTTGTATTCAAGTTCACATTAGTATACTCTATATCGATGTATTAAACAGAAAGCTTACTTTGCAAGAACTTCACGCAAGAGAGCGATTAATACGTTTATATTACATGTCACGTTACTGAACACTGATATACAATGAGTTCTTTTATACACGCTATGTCACATAATCGATCACTGGATCACTGTCACCTGGCTTACAGACTCAGGCCTGACTTTACAATAGTATTTTACTTTCATTTGTGAATTATTTGAAGAACATTGTTATCTCTTCTCAAGTGAGATTACATTTCGGAGTACAGCGTGCAAGTTCCTACAGGTAAACCAATACAAGCGCCTCGATCCTTAGTTACTTAAAAGGTTTTGGAACTAGGATTTCAAGAAGGAAGCTGTGTATGTAGGAGACAAACGCCAAAGCTATATGGTTTCAGTATTACAAGAGAGAATACAGAAGAAACTCATGGAGCATTTGCGTACCAATTCTTCCCATTAAGTTTGCTCTGTTAAGTTTCTATCTTTAGTCATTTACCTCTCTGCTATTATTGCATAAAACTTAAAATTACCCGTGAATATTTGTTACAGAAATACAAAAAAATTTAACAGAAAAGCATGTAATTACTACTTGATTTTTAAGGGAATTATTGTATTTAAGGTTTACTTAGGAATGTACCTAAAAATTATGTACTATCTTGTATTGAATATTTTAATTACCTAGTGTGCGCACACCTCGTTAAATTCTCAAAAACGTCTTCTGTTTTCTTTTGTTGGGATCTTGCCGGTCTTGGCAATTAAGGTAAAGGCGTAATCCAATCGTTTCTGTCCTCTTTATGTAAGGTTACCTCAACTGGTTTTTAGCTCGTCGAATCAAGAGGTCTGTTATTGTGTATGCTTTCGGGTACTATAACATAAACTGCACATTTAGCGTGCTGTTTAGTGATGTAGGACCTCATGAACCTATTGAACTCTTTAAATATTCGTTCCACAGGGGCTGGATACGATTCATTTCTACCTCCCTAAGGAAAGGTCTCCAACCGTACTAAGTGAAGTATGCTGCACTATCTGTGATAATGGCCTTTGGCTTACCATTCTTAGGTATGTAGTCTTTCAGGATATTCTCGACAACAGGAACTGTTGTAGATGTTCCCATAGGGTATGGATTTACGTATTTAGAAAGTGTGTCATATACAGCTAAGATATACTATGCCCTGCCTCCTGCCGAGTGCAAACATCCGGCTGTGTTTACAGACATTAACTTTAGTGCATATATGGTGATTTCTAGGTGTAGTTCACTTCGACAGGACGAATTTTAATGCTTTTCCTTTGACAGCTATCGCAGATTCTCACGATTTATTGAAATCGGTGTTTTAAATTAGGGATATGGCAATATCTTTTTATCAGTACAATACACATACCAGTGCCCACATGCTCCCATGTCAGATGAGTACGTACCAGATATAGTTTTCTCCGCACGACTGCGGAATACACGCACACAAAATCCTCAGTCTCTACACTCGTTCTGTAAAATAATACATTACGTTCTACCTTTTACTTATCCCTCAAACCACTGGTTTTATCTCGTGACAAATGTGTTTATATCACCACAGATAGGTTCTATGTTTCTTTCTTTTTTTACACATGCGCAAAATTGGGAAATTTGAGTCCGCAGCTCGTGGTCGTGCGGTAGCGTTCTCACTTCCCACGCCCGGGTTCCCGGGTTCGATTTCCGGCGGGGTCAGGGATTTTCTCTGCCTCGTGATGACTGGGTGTTGTGTGATGTCCTTAGGTTAGTTAGGTTTAAGTAGTTCTAAGTTCTAGGGAACTGATGACCATAGCTGTCAAGTCCCATAGTGCTCAGAGCCTTTTTTTTGGGAAATTTGAGGTCATCGGTCACTAGGCTCACACACTGCTTAATGTAACTTAAGCTAACTTACTCTAAGGACAACATACACACCCAAGCCCGAGGGATTACTCGAACCTCCGACGGCGGAAGCCGCGCGACCCCTGGTAAGAAGCCTTAGACCGCACGGCTAGCCCGCGCGGCTCACATGCGCAAAAACGTTTTTCTGTGTGCTTCGTCCTTTAGCAAAAATATTTTACACTCGGAGGTTTGCTCAGACAACTCAGTGAGTCCGGATCAGCTTTGTGGAAGACGTGATAATGCCCTAGCAGCCACGTTATCCTTTCTTTTGATATATATTATCTGCAATCGATATTCCTGCGAGGTCAGTGCCCAACAGCCCAACCTGTCATGCAGGAGTTTACAGGTGAGCAGGAAACTCAGGGCATGATGGTCGTAGAACATTTTAACTTGTTTACCGTAAATATAAAAGTGGAACTTTATCACAGCCCACAATACTGCCAAGGCTTCCAGCTAGGTCACAAAATTAGATCTTTCACAGCTGGAAAGTACACGACTTGCAAAACCTACAACTCTTATCCTTCTATGATCATTTTTTTCCTCGATCTGGAATAAACATGATCCCAATAATACGTAACCTCCCCACAAAAAATTCCGTAACCTCCCAACAGTAAAATATAATTATTTATATCATTCACATTCAGCGTAACCTCCCAATAAACATATCCTGTAACTGCCAATAATACAATGTGACTAACCTCCAGATAAAAGAATGTGACTCATAGATACCCTTTCAATAACTGACTGTGAATTTAAACCGGTGAATTTTGGACGTCAGCAGCGCTGTGTCATGGCCCTGAAAGATCATTCTGAATAAATTGAAACTTCTTACCTCAAGAAAGTCGCCGGATAACGCATATATATCTGCTCTTATAATAAATTTTCCTGGCACAGCCCAGTGCAATGCTGGCCGACAGATTTGTCATGTATAAAAGGAAACAACTGATTTTTCTTTACAATAATCGGGATGCCCATGGATTGGAGAAAATAGTAAATTCTTTAAATTGAATTGAATAATTATCAAAAGTTAATTTTGTTTTATAAGAAAGATTATTATTAAGAAATTTTTTAAAAACATTTACATGGGGCTTGACATAACAATACTACATATGCGCGAGGCTGCTTTTACCTTATACTACAATGCCCAGGCACCGCCATCTCTCCCCATGATCGGCCCAGCCAACTGGAGACACCAGACTGCTCGCTAGCAACTACTTACTCCTACTGCATACAACACTGCTCTCTGGTCTGAGATTCTCTTTCAGCTTACACATCGCAGGCAGCGCGTGAGCAATCCATCGAAATTACATCTTCTCGAATGCGCTAGCAACAAATTCTTTGATCATGGACCTCTTACATAACCCTCCACTGGTGGGGCAAAAATTTGGCAGCGATGGTGTGTCAATTGGACTTGCCATGAGCAACAAATTTTTCTGTAATCTATTTAGTTAACTAAGTCTATATTCAGAGATATTGATATGTGCACAACGTATTAAGAAAAAAAATAGAGTGCACATGCACTGAGTTCAGAAGATATTAAGAAATGACACAATGTATACGCAAAGAGTACAAATTATATTAACAAAGGATATAAAGTGCACACGCACTGTAAAATGTTTTAGCATTTTACAAGAACTGGATACATTAAGAAAAGAAATGAAGTGCACACGCACTGTATAATGTTTTAGCATTTTACCAGAACTGGATACATTAAGAAAAGAAATAAAGTGCACACGCACTGTAAAAGTCTTTAGCATATTTAGGTCAGCTGATCATATTAACAAATGAAATGAAGTGCACACGCACTTTGTAAGTCTTTAGCATTTATTTTTTACAGGAAATGAAAACCTTAACTAATGAAATAAAATGCATACGCACTGTAAAAGTTTTTATCATTTTACAAGTACTAGGAAAGGAATGGGAACGATAGTATCATGGTTGTAGCACAGTGGGTTGCATGTAGCTGCACTGAAAGTCCATATCTTTCTACAGAAGCACAACACCAAGTGAGACAATCTGAAGTTCTCTTCCCTGAAGTATTCATCAGTGTAGCCAAGACACTGAAATGTTGCATTAATATTGTATGTTAACATTCTGGGAGTACATTAGGTACACCAAACAGTAGGACCATAATAACATCTCCATCGTTCAAGGTGGTGGACAGCTTAGTATGTCAGCACCACATTCTTGTAGAATCCATACTCTTACATCAACGTAGAATTAGTGCAAAAACCAAATATAGTGCTCCATGATCATGAGGATGCGCAGGACATACGCCTATAGCAGTAATTGGTGGTAATTAGGTCAGAATGTGAAGGACATTAAGTCTTATGCTAGTCATCATTCAGAATTACATTAGTGTATCAACCGATCTGAACAATTATTGGCACTCATTGGCTAGTTACTAAAGATGTAGTAAGTATTGAGTAACAAAGCACTATTCATAACTCATCTCATTGCAGTAATTATTGGCATAGCATTTATGCATAAGCCATCTCATTACAGTAATTATTGGCATTCATTCATGCAGTGTTACGAAACATCATTCATAAGTCATCTCATTAGAGTAATCACTGGAATTCATTTATGCATAAGTCATCTCATTACAGTAATTATTAGCACAGTACTTATGCATAAGTCATCTTGTTACAGTAATCATTGGCATCATAAGTCATCTCATTACAGTAATTATTGGCACACATTGGCCAGTTACAAAGCATTTTTATGCAGTATTCAGAAGTCATCATTCAAAACAAGAGTTAATTATTGACATAGCAATTATGCATAAGTCATCATATTACAGTAATCATTGGCATCATATCTCATTGCAGTAATTATTAGCACTCATTGGCCAGTTACAAAGCATTTTTATACATTATTCAGAAGTCATCATTCAAAATGAGTTAATTATTGGCATAGTACTTATGCATAAGTCATTATAGTAATCACTGACATTGCATTTGCGCATAAGTCATCTTATAACAGTAATAATTGGCATTCATTTATGCATAAGTCATCTCATCACAGTAATCATTGGCATAGCATTTATAGAGTATAACAAAACATCATTCATAACTCATCTCATTACAGTAATTATTGGCATCATGTCATCTCATTACAGTAATCATTGATATCATATCACATTACAGTAATTATTGCCACTCATTGGCCAGTTAAAAAGCATTTTTTTATACATTATTCAAAACTCATCATTCAAAATAAGAGTTATTGCATGGAGCATCAAGCTGTTAGTATTTATATAAGATATCTTGTAAGTGACATAAGGCATATTTAAAATGTAAGACATTCTAACTATTACTCAAGGTCTGTAGTCCACTAATACGTAGACATAATGGAATCAATACATTAGAAAAAGTTGCATTATATTTAGGATTAAAAATATACCTTAAACTGGTAGCATTATTTATTTGTATACTGGTAATAGTTGGGACTGGTAATAATAAATTTTTTGTGCTAGCAATGCATTGCATTGGGATCGATAGTCAATTGCTGAGGCATGAAAATATTTGCTTTTGACTTATTGCGGGAAATAAGGATTAATCATGCGTCGTGAGTCAGCTGCAGCAAGATTGTGAAACAAGTAGAGTATATGTGATCACATTCATGAATGATACACATAAATGGGTAAAAAATGTGAAAGTATTAGAACAGGTTTCACAACTATGTGTTTATAGCATATTAATATCATGAAAAGCTTCTCCTGGAAAAAAAAATACAAAATGGATTATTGACCTGAAACAAAAAATGTATATTATGCTGAAAAGTAGTAAACTTCGAATTAACAGGTAACGGTGTACTTAATATGTATGTACTCTGTCTTTCCCAAAACTTTTAGTGATTATACTAAGCGACATAAGACATACTACCAAAAGGAACTGCAACAAATACTTAAATAATTACGTAGCATTTCTTAACTAACAGAAAATATATAAACTGAAACAATATCATCATCTGCAAGGAAAAACTTCAATACTCATATTACCATATTCTTCATGCAACTATTCATCATCATTTATTATCATCTGCAAAAAATAGACACTTCATTATTCATCATTCATACTCATATTACCATTCTCCTCATACAATTGTTCATTTTTCATATATTATAGAGTTTCTTACTTCTATCATATTTCATCACTAAAATTAACATGTGTAGTTCTGTCTGACAGCCTGCATCAATCGCCTCGTATTCTGAAAGAAAAATAATTAGTTCAGACTGCTATTATACAGTGTCTATAGTATATTCTTGTTAATGCTTGTTAATTATGATCCATTTACTCTTCATGACAAGGTATTTCATTTTCTTTCGTTCATTCTGATGGTAAAATTTCCATTTCTCAGTAAACCACTGTGGTTGTATAATTTACTTCTTTTACATGGTATTGCTTTCTGAAAATGATGAAAAAGGATTAATATTTTGCATTTCAATCATATACCCATTAAATAAAAACTTGTTTCTAGTGATATAACTAAGCATACAGCATAGCATGACAGAAAAAGTATTATGTCAAAACCATAGACAGTTTACAAGTGCTAAAAATGCAAACACAGTATCATAACGTAGTAGCAAAAAATGTAAAATAGTCAAGATGTTGAGATATCATAAGGGAAATTTGTCGATGTCAACTGGTGTTTGTTACATCTTGAAGATTTCATAGTGCATACAGAGAAAAATTCTACTTACGATAGGAAAATCATCATATATGCATAAAAAATGGAAAATGTGCACGTCTGATATATAACGAGAAGAAAAGCGACCTGCTAACCTTACCTTGCTGGGCACTTGCCAAGAAAAAATACGATCATCATCAGTAAGTAGTCACATAAATAGAATTGCTTAAGTGGTCATATAAATATCAGGAAATGGCGGTACAGTGTGTTAAATCATAAAGTATGTTCATTCAATAAAGGGTTTAATATTGGAAACATGGCGATTGTCTTTGCTTTTTCTGGTCCTCAAAGTTTTGACATGTACTACATTGGAGTGAGGAATGCCTCGTATTCTATATGGACCTGCGTATAGAAGCTCAAATTTACTGCATCTACTTTGTCCTCTGTTGGATACATAATGTGTGCGTACTAATATGTTCTGCCCAATGTGAAAATCACGGTGCGTACAAACCTGTTTCTGCTGTCTTCTCCGGCGCTCTGCGGCACGTTTGATGTTGTTGAGCGCTATGCCAATTATTTCATGGTTGCGTAGTCGACGAGATGTAGGAAAGGATACTAATTCTTTAATTTTGTTAGGTGGTTCAACATTTTTCAATTCAACAGTCGGAGATAGCATAGTAGATTCATTTGGTATGGAGTTAATTACATCCTGGAATGAGAGTATGTGTGTATTCCAATCGATATGTCTTTTATAGCAGGATATTGTACATACTTACCAATATCTTTCATTAGTGGTTCACAAGGGTTCGAAGAAGCGTGATACTTGGATATATACACTCCTAGAAATTGAAATAAGAACACCGTGAATTCATTGTCCCAGGAAGGGGAAACTTTATTGACACATTCCTGGGGTCAGATACATCACATGATCACACTGACAGAACCACAGGCACATAGACACAGGCAACAGAGCATGCACAATGTCGGCACTAGTACAGTGTATATCCACCTTTCGCAGCAATGCAGGCTGCTATTCTCCCATGGAGACGATCGTAGAGATGCTGGATGTAGTCTTGTGGAACGGCTTGCCATGCCATTTCCACCTAGCGCATCAGTTGGACCAGCGTTCGTGCTGGACGTGCAGACCGCGTGAGACGACGCTTCGTCCAGTCCCAAACATGCTCAATGGGGGACAGATCCGGAGATCTTGCTGGCCAGGGTAGTTGACTTACACCTTCTAGAGCACGTTGGGTGGCACGGGATACATGCGGACATGCATTGTCCTGTTGGAACAGCAAGTTCCCTTGCCGGTCTAGGAATGGTAGAACGATGGGTTCGATGACGGTTTGGATGTACCGTGCACTATTCAGTGTCCCCTCGACGATCACCAGTGGTGTACGGCCAGTGTAGGAGATCACTCCCCACACCATGTGGCCGGGTGTTGGCCCTGTGTGCCTAGGGTCGTATGCAGTCCTGATTGTGGCGCTCACCTGCACGGCGCCAAACACGCATACGACCATCATTGGCACCAAGGCAGAAGCGACTCTCATCGCTGAAGACGACACGTCTCCATTCGTCCCTCCATTCACGCCTGTCGCGACACCACTGGAGGCGGGCTGCACGATGTTGGGGCGTGAGCGGAAGACGGCCTAACGGTGTGCGGGGCCGTAGCCCAGCTTCATGGAGACGGTTGCGAATGGTCCTCGCCGATACCCCAGGAGCAACAGTGTCCCTAATTTGCTGGGAAGTGGCGGTGCGGTCCCCTACGGCACTGCGTAGGATCCTACGGTCTTGGCGTGCATCCGTGCGTCGCTGCGGTCCGGTCCCAGGTCGACGGGCATGTGCACCTTCCGCCGACCACTGGCGACAACATCGATGTACTGTGGAGACCTCACGACCCACGTGTTGAGCAATTCGGCGGTACGTCCACCCGACCTCCCGCATGCCCACTATACGCCCTCGCTCAAAGTCCGTCAACTGCACATACGGTTCACGTCCACGCTGTCGCGGCATGCTACCAGTGTTAAAGACTGCGATGGAGCTCCGTATGCCACGGCAAACTGGCTGACACTGGCGGCGGCGGTGCACAAATGCTGCGCAGCTAGCGCCATTCGACGGCCAACACCGCGGTTCCTGGTGTGTCCGCTGTGCCGTGCGTGTGATCATTGCTTGTACAGCCCTCTCGCAGTGTCCGGAGCAAGTATGGTGGGTCTGACACACCGGTGTCAATGTGTTCTTTTTTCCATTTCCAGGAGTGTAGATCGGAGAAATGGTTCTAACTCGTAACATACGTGTCCATATCGCAGATCGAAATTGTGGCCCATTGTCAGAAATTACTTTTAATACATGCCCTACACGGAATAAAATATGTTTTACTAATGCATTCGAAATAGATTTAGCAGTAACTTTTCGTAACGGAGTGAAGGTAACAAATATCGAAGTGAGTTCAACAGTGACAAAGATGTAGCAAAAACCTCTTTTAGTTCTGGGAATCGGTTTAAAAATGTCTACAACGGCCATGTCTCTCAATTTATCGGGTACAATGGGATGTAAGGGAGGAATATGTGAAGTCGTGTCTGATTTAGCTTTCTGGCAGGTTTTACATGACGCTAAGACTCGTCGAATACGTTTCTCATGTTCGCAAAATAACAGTTCTGTCTCGGTATAAGAAAACATTTTCTGGCTCCATAATGTGCGTACCTTAAATGAGTATACCAAATTAATTTGTTAACAAGCTCGTCAGGAATACGTAAAAACCAGTTGTTGCTGTCAGAGTGAGAGCGGCGAAACAGAATATTATTGCGTACAGTATAATGGTTTCTAGTGGTAACATTATTCTTATCTTGCCAAAGGCGTTTAATTTCTTTCCACACGTTGTCTTTGCTCTGCTCTTGTGCTATGTCTCGTAATGACGATGAAATGAAATTTTCAAAATGAGACTTGTTGAATATACATGACGCTAGAATTTGCTTGGCAGAAGTTGGTTGCGATGTCTTGCTGATTGTTGCTGAGAGAACGGGATATTGCGATTGCTACAACATTTTGTGTGCCGGGAATGTGAACAATTGTAAAATTAAATTCCTGTAAATAAAGTTTCCATCTGCTTAACCTGTCGTGTGTAAATTTTGCGGAAAGTGAAAACTGTATAGCTCTATGATCTGTGTAAACGGTCGTATGTCTTCCATAAAGAAAATGCCTAAATCTCGTAAATGCCCACACAACACATAATGTTTCAAGTTCTGTGACAGAATAATTGCGTTCAGCAGGTGAAAGAATGCGACTTGCAAAAGCGACGTTTTTAATTAATGTAGTACCGTTTTCTTCAATTTCCTGAAAAATGTGTACGCCTAAAGTGGTGTTAGAAGTGTCGGTGGCAATGGAAAAATTTCTGGTAGGATCAGGGTGTGATAAAAGTGGTGCGTTCAACAAAGCTTGTTTTAGATTGACAAATTCAGACTGTGCTTGGCTATCCCACGACGAAATAGCGTTTTTACCCGTCAGTTCGCATAATCTAGGGGTGTCTAAAGCAGAGTAAATAAATAAATTTACGGAAAAAGTTAATTAATCCCAGAAAGCTGTGTAGTTGTTTCTTTGTCGTTGGAACAGTAATGTCACGTAAAGCTTGAAGTTTTTCCGGGTTAGGCGCAATGCCTTCTGCTGAAATTATATGTCCAAGAAATTTTACGGAAGTTTTGCCAAAGTGCGATTTGCTAAGATAAACTGTGAGTCCTTGTGCACGAAAAGTTTGCAACAGTTGTTCCAGAATCAAATTGTGTTCAGACCAGTTAGCTTCTGCGATAAGGATGTCGCCTACATATGTTGTGATTATCTCTTTAAGTTCTGTCGGAAGTATAGTATTTAAGCCGCGAATAAATGCTGCTGAAGTAATTGTTAAACCGAACGGTAATTTGCAAAATTGATAACAATCACCAAAACAGAGAAATGCTGTGTACTTTCTGCAGTTCGGATGGAGCTGAATTTGCCAAAATCCCGATTTCAAATCTAATGTGGAATAAACAGCAGTACCATGAAATTTCTGAAAAAGTTCTTCTAGTGTCTGTGGGCGATCTGTTTCATTAATAATAATGTCGTTGACCTGACGCGAATCCAGTACGAGGCGATGTGATCCATCCCTTTTCTTAACAATATGGAGCGGGTTTATGTACGGACTAACTGCCGGTTCAATAGTTCCTTGGTCTAGCATGGCTTGTAATTCTTTCTTAACTTGTTCTCTGTGGATATAAGGAATGGGATAATGTTTGGCTTTAAACGTGTCGTGCTGTTTAACCTGAAATTCATACATGAAGCCGGGCATAGTACCAGGGACGTTGTCAAAAACTGGAGCTTGCTGTAAAAGAATATTGCGTAGCTGAGTACATTCGTCGTCTGTATTTGCACTGCTTTGTTTAACTTTATCAGAAATCATTTGCATAACGTCATAGTCGGTTTCGTCTGGTATATTATAGTTGTGTGCGTACATATCTGTGAACAACGTGGAATGACAGTCCGTGTTACGCGATGTAGAAAATACCTGTGTTCGGTTAATTGCCTGTTCATCTGCAGATAAAGCGTGCTGAAATTCTAATGCCAGCTGTACATTCTCATCCTTTAACATTAAACAGGAATTTTGAAAGTCAATAATTGCGTCATGTTGTACAAGACAATTCGTACCTAAAATAACGTCTGTTGACAATAAGCGAACAATCAAAAAATTTGAATGAAACGTATGACCTGCAATACAGAATGATAAGTGTGTCTGTAACTTTACATTTACTCCTTTACTAGATACTGCTCCTTTTACTTTAGTTCTGCCTAATAGTAACGTAGGATAAATATTCTCTTTGTTACATTCATTGAGGGTTTCTTCATTTATGACTGACATAGGTGATCCAGAATCGATTACTGCTGAAAATGTGGATGATCCAGTCTTTATTTCAATGACAGGGTGGGAAATGGTTTTTCGAATTACTGGCTCTTCATGCAAAAGTGTGTATCGGATGTCGTCAAAAGTAGTAACATTTTTGTGAAGAAGATTCTGTGTGTCAAAAGTATTGCTTACGTTGCTAGAAGATGCAACCTGTACTATATCTAGACAAATTCTTTCTGTCGTGCTGTTATTTGCGGGAGGATGCTGTGGCATTTCAACTATTTGTACTGTTCTGTTATTTCTTCCTGACATGTTAGGTTCGGGATGATATCTACTGTCTGATTCATTCATGATAATCTGTTGTTGCGGATGATTCTGCTGCTGATAAGACCGACTGTTACGCTGAAAACTGTGCTTATTACTTTTACGTCTGTCAAGATAATCATTGCTATACGGCGCGTTGCGAAACGAGTTGAAATGATGTGTCTTCTGTACGTAGTGATTTCCTTGTTACTGTGCATTACTATTTGGTGTGGCCGACGCTATACGTGTAGGCGGCGAAACATTAAAGCTTGGTTGACCTTGTAAACCACATTGTTGGTTAGGTATGCTAACCGGCTGGTTTTGTTGTTGTTGTGGGGAAATACCTCTATTGTTACCAAAAAGTGTTTTCTGTTGCTGATAATTTTGACGATACTGATAATTAAAATTTTGTCTGTTATTTAAGTTCTGGTGGTTGTCATTCCTGGAGCGTCTATCACCTTTGCTATTAAAATAGCGTGGCTGGTCGTAATTACTGTATGCTTGTTGGCCTTGGTTATGATGTGAAAAATTTTTGTTTATGAAAGAGTAGTCTGATTGCTGAACTTACAAAAGCTGTAGCAGATCTGTAAATGCCGAAATATTTTCTTTCTGCTCTCCTGTTAAAAGTGATACTCTTGACGATCGTGGTAGTTTAGAAATACATAACTGGATAAGTGCTGATTCACTGTGTGGCTCACTTAAGTATTGGTTTTGTTGTACAATGTGTTCAAAAAATTGCGTGACAATGGAAAATTTGAGTTCTCATAATTCGGTAAGCTAATTAATTGATCCTTGATTCCGCGCTGTGTCGTCTTCGACCAATACGCTGACAGAAAAGCGTTCTGAAATTCTCACCACCGAGTAGCATTGTCTCGCGATCAGTCTCATACGAGTTGCCGGTTCGCCTTCCAAAAGTTTCTGTGTTACGGGCCAAGTTGGTGGAAGAGCAAAGCTAAATTGTTGTATCCAATCCAAAGGGTGAATCTGTGCTCTGTCATTTTTAAATACCTTAAGTATCCTAACGGACAGAAAGTGCTTGTAATCAAAATTATCGTCTCTGTATGTCTGAACAGGTTCAGGATTGTATGCTAATCTGTTTGTCTGTGACTGTTCGAAATCTAAGTCTCGCACTCTCTGTAAATGACGTAAATTATACTGGCTGTGTGAGTGTGAGAAATGTTCGGAATGTGGCGTATGCTGTGCCGTGTTAGAGGCTGAAACATTATTCATCTCTGTCACTTCTTGCTGTAAAGACGACACTTTTCTACGCAATATATTATTGGACGAACTCATCTTACTGATTGTCTGCTGTGAATTTTGGAATTCAGGCGTCTGATTGAACGAAATTGGTGACGTATCGTCCGAATCAGTGTCATTGTTATTTTCGATAACCTCAATAGGACTGGCCAATTCATCAAATTTTTCAGTCAATGCTTTAACCTGATCATCATTTTCAGTGTCACAAGCATTAATTTGTTTTTGGATTCTACGTGTGGTTTTGTTTAATGTCTTAACGTCTGCTTTAATAGCATCGGGATCCTGTATTAATTCCAACTGTTCAAGTCTGCTGGTCATTGTCCGAAAGTCCACTGTGTGAGTGTCTGCTTTTGTTTTAAGAGTGGAGATTTCATCATGCAATTCAGTGTTCAACTGTTTGATAGCATTAATTTCCTCTGATACTGTCGCAATGTTGGTGTCTACGTATGTTTTTGCTTTCGTAAATAGCTTACGCTTATCTTCCTGTCTCTATGCCGTAATTTTTTCCATGACATGATTCTTTACTTTATTCTGATCCTGTATAGATTGAAGGTAACGCGTTTCACTGTTTTGTAAGTGTTGATTAAAACGTTCGTCAATTTGTCTGTTCTGTTGTTCGAATATCTTGTCTACTTTCGCATCCAGTGTGCGTGAAAGTTCTGCTGACATTAATTTAAACTCGTCGCGTAACTGTGTTCTGTTTTCTGAACATTGTTTAGCAACTGCACTTATTTCACGTCTAAGTATGTTTGTTGTGGGTTCATGTGTATTACATATTTCTTGTGCAACGGATCTAATTTCTTCACTATTATTCCTAGCACTAGCCTTAATTTCCTCACGTAACTGTTTTTTAGTTTCGTTACATTGATCGGCAACGGCTGTAACCTGTTCAGTAAGCTATTCAGTACAGGTGTCAAGTTTTTCATTTATCTGTTTGAGATTTTCATTAAGTTGTTTGTAATTGTTGTCTTGTTTTTCATTCGACTGTTTGAGATTTTCATTAAGTTTTTGTTTGAGATTTTCATTAATTTGTTGTTTGCGATTTTCATAAGTTGTAGCAGTAATGCCATAATTCGATCCATGCAAAAATTAACTGCTGTATACTCTGTGCTGTGTGATGGTGTATCTGCATGTGTCACGTTTTGTGTAACCATTTGGTCATTGTCTGATTCACAAAAAGGTTTGCTAATCGAATGTGCACTGTTGGTCACTACATCGGAATCAAATAAATCTGACATATTTTAAGTACATTGTTCACCTTCGTTAGAAACAATTATCTGTTCGCTACATAAATTTTGCAAATCAGGCGTATCAAACTGGACAGCGTTCATTGTAATGGAACGTGCCGCGTCATCAATTGTTACATCTACGGTGGACATAATTGAATTTGTTTGCTCATCATTAGGATCAAAATAATTACTAGTGATCGGCACGCACTGATTATCTGTATTCAGAGGATTATCAGTATTACACTGAGTGTCGCTAGTATTATCGGTCAAATTATTGCAGTCGGCTTTTTCACTCATTGCACATCGCGATGTACTGTTAGCAGTTTTTCATGGCATTTTCACAAGTCAACGATAAGCACAAAATCAAACAAAGACAAAGAAAAATGGAACAAATACAGTGACAACAAAGAGCAATAAATTGCCGATGATCTGTGAAAGAAAGGGTGCAAATCAGTAAAAGCGTTGCGCCAGATGCAAACTATGTTTAACAATAGTGTAAGTAAGAGCAGATATATGACTACTTCTCAGAAATCCACAAAAATACGATCCTGGCCGGTTGTCGCCAGGTGTAACCTCCCCACAAAAAATTTCGTAACCTCCCAACAGTAAAATATAATTATTTATATCATTCACATTCAGCGTAACCTCCCAATAAACAAATCCTGTAACTACCAATAATACAATGTGACAAACCTCCAGATAAAAGAATGTGACTCATAGATAACCTTTCAATGATTGACTGTGAATTTAAACTGGTGATTTTGGATGTCAGCAGCGCTGCATCATGGCCCTGAAAGATCATTCTGAATAAATTGAAAATTCTTACCTCAAGAAAGTCGCCGGATAACGCATATATATCTGCTCTTATAATAAATTTTCCTGGCACAGCCAGTGCAATGCTGGCCGATTGATTTGTCATGTATAAAAGGAAGCAACTGATTTTTCTTTACAGTAATCGGGATGACCATGGATTGGAGAAAATAGTAAATTCTTTAAATTGAAATGAATAATTATCAAAAGTTAATTTTGTTTTATAAGAAAGATTATTATTAAGAGATTTTTTAAAAACATTTACATGGGGCTTGACATAACAATACTACATATGCGCGAGGCTGCTTTTACCTTATACTACAATGCCCAGGCACCGCCATCTCTCCCCATGATCGGCCCAGCCAACTGGAGACACCAGACTGCTCGCTAGCAACTACTTACTCCTACTGCATACAACACTGCTCTCTGGTCTGAGATTCTCTTACAGCTTACATATCGCAGGAAGCGAGTGAGCAATCCATCGAAATTACATCTGCTCGAGTGCGCTAGCAACAAATTCTTTAATCATGGACCTCTTACAAATATCGTTTATCTTTCAAATAAATCATTATTGTCTTTGTTTTTTTAAAGAATAAATTTTCGTAACTGTTCTTGTAAAACACTGTATTTGTGCATTTCATAGTCACACGAACTTTTACTGTATTTTTCGTATATCTCACTTCACTTGGAAAGAGTTATTATTAAATGTTGATATGGGGACGCTATAGTAGCTCCTGCTGTACAAGAATCTTTCTCCTATTTTACAAACTATGCAGAAGTTTCTGTGAAGAGATTTACTGGCAGATCTAAATCTGCGATAGCGAAACGTATGTCGTGTCTTGATAGATCCATGGGTAAAAACTGGCCCCTAAATGTAAGGTTCCAGACTGGAGGCCCTCTCCAACACACAGTGTTAATCGTCCAGGATAGTTCAATTTAATCGTAGGTATTTCAACGTATGAAAGTGATGGGCGTAAAATAACATAATTATTCACTTTAGATTTGGAATAACAGCAATGGATAATACTGTATATTCACTTTGAGAGTGTTGATAAGTAAGATAAGAGAGTTTATTAATGACCCAATTATCCTTTCATTGGCTATATCAAGACGTGACGCAGATTAAATGAGGTGAAAGCGTAGTCTTTATTACAAGAAAATGGAATTCTGCGACACTTGATACGAGGTATAAAGTGCTCATACAATGAAATTAAATCTGTAACAAAATCAGGGAACAAAATAAGTAAAAATATCATAGTAATTAAACAAGGAGTTAAAATGGGTTGAAATCATATCGCAGTTCTATTCAGCATATATATAAATGACATGATAATGAATGAAAACACCAGTTTGCTTTTATTCTACAATATTACTTTTATTGTTAACTGGTTTTCGGTTTACAAGGCCATCTTCAGACATTTACTGAGTATTTTCGCCAAAGAAGTTAAATGTTAGCAGACAACATTGGAACAGAAGTAACACATCTAGACTTAAGTAGAAACATACAGCAAGTTACATCTTTGCAATGAAACAGTAAAAATTGAAGAGTACATAATTAACAATGGAGTAGACAGGAAAACCTGTAGCACAAAATTGGAATAGCATGCCTACATAACACTTTCTATTAATAAACAAAACTAATAAAATTATATAAAATTAGTACTAGACCAGGCTGCATCAGGAGGTGTGAAACAGAGTGATACACAACAAATTAAAAGAAGAGACAGTTATCAATGTACACACAGAATACATAAGGAACTTGAGCAATATCAAAAAGATAAACATAAATAAATAAACGCAGGAAAATGGAGGTGTTTGAGGGAACCTACAATTTGAGAGTGTGGTGGTACTGCATTTTAACATTAACAGTATAATCAAAGCTGTGGCTGTGTACTAGTTTTCATTAAATAAATGAGCAAAGTAAAATATGAACAGTATTTGATGTGACAACTACAAGGGGTGTTAAACATGGAGGGGTGTCAAACATGGACAGTAATACAAGTACCACTTAAAAGAAAGCCTTAACTAATGAAACTACAGTTTATGTGGAATACAAAGACAACTTCAACAAAACAAAACAACTTAATGAATACAGGAAAATGGGAACGTGTAGGAAGAGAGAGTATGAGAAGTAATTAACAACAAAGATGTTGATATGAAGTTTAGGAGAGGGGATGTGTTGAGCTGTGTCTGATCATTTAGGATGAGATCTGGATTGTGAGCAAGATGTCTGTTAATTTCCATGGCTTCCAACTGGTTGAGTTTATGGCCTTTGTCTGGTAAGTGAAGTACATGGGACACTGGCTGGTAGTTGTGATCCTCACTCAGTACATGCTCAGCAAATGCAGAGTCTGAATTCTGCAATCTCCAGCTGCGTTCATGTTCAGCCAGCATAGTTGATATGTCTCTGCCTGACTGACCAATGTAAAATTTGTCACAATCAGAACAGGTGATTTTGTATATCCCACTGTTGACTAATAACTGGATCTTGTCTTTGCTATTAAAAACACACTGGGCTTGCGTGTTCCTGACATGGTAGGAAAGCCTATACTTGCCGGATTTCTGTGATGTGGCTACGATCTGTGATACCTGACCTAGGAATGGTAGTGTACACCATTTCTTGCAGACAGTGGATGGGGAAGCAGGTGGGGCGTAGACGAGCGGTATAATTTTCCGTTTTTGTTTCCTGTGCAAGATGTGGTTAATAAGAACTGGATTGTAGCCATTGACAGTGGCAATAAATTTTACTGTATCTAACTCTGCTTTAAAATCATCTCTGGACATGGGGATGCATATGAGACGATGTACCATTGAGTGGAAAGCTGCATGTTTGTGAGCTTTGGGGTGTTGTGAGCAAGAAGGTATTACTGTGGCTGTAGTTGTTGTTTTTCCGTAAATTTTGAAACAATATGTGTGTGTGTGTGTGTGTGTGTGTGTGTGTGTGTGTGTGTTTACAGATGTCAATGGTGAGATCTAAGAAGTTTATGGATTTGTTGCCAATCTCCATTGTGAACTGGATATTTTTATGTTGACAGTTTAGGTTTTTGAAGAATGTGTTGAGTTGTTCGGTAGTACCAGTCCACATACACAGGACATCATCTACATATATAAACCAGTATTTGATGTTTGCACTCAAAGGTTCTGTTTTTAGAAAATTATGTTCAAATTGGTCCATAAATATTTCAGCAGACAGTGGATTAAGAGCGGAACCCATAGCTAAGCTATCTAATTGTTTATAAAGAGTCCCTTGGAACTGGAAATAGTTCTGTGCGAGGCTTGTCTGTGTGGCCAGTCTCAAGTCATTCAATTCCACAGGATAGACATTAGATTTGTGCATCAGCTCTGTCGGAATATCAATGCAGTCTACTATTGATATGTTAGAAAACAAACTGTTGAGATCAGAGGATACTAATTTATCACTGTGTGAGACAGATATACGTTTCAACTTGTTTACTAGGTCCACAGAGTTTGAAATACCATGCTTTGGTTTGAATTTAGTCTTGCTCTTAATTAGGACATCCAGTTTACTGGCTAGTTTGTAAGATGGAGCAGTGAATGATGATACAATGGGACGAATAGGAACATCTTGTTTATACAGTTTAGGAGGCCCATACTTTCTAGGAGGCACTGGGTTCATATTGGTTAACAGTTTTGCTTCAAATTCAGAGAATATGTTTTGCATGAAGTGATTACATATTTAAGGTCCTCTTTGTACAAACCGGTGCTTTTCATTCATTATTATAATGTTGTTCTGCCAATAACCGACAGAAGATTCTGTTAATATGATAAATGACATATTTGAAAAGTGAAATTGCAAGCAAAAAACAGCAGAGGAAGTAGACCAGGTACATATCATTATTTAATACACACTGACTACCAAGCTATAACAGCCACTTCAGAAAAATAACTGCAAAGACATGTCGCTAAATTAAACCTAATTAGTCAAAAATATAAATTCTGAGTGTTTACGGAACAGACAAAAGCACACACATTTTCCGAAAATCAACAATAGCGATCAGGAACAGTGATACAAAACAAAATTGTCAAGCATGTAAGTCATTTTATGTACCAGTACTTGGATGTAATATTTCTTTTGATCATGATAAAGACACAGAGAATAAATCTTCAAAATTTCAGTGTGTCTGTGGGACAATAAAATTAACATTAACCAAAAAGAGAAGGAAGGAAATGGAACTGAAATTCTTTAAAATACTAGCTGTTCTAATGGTACCTTATAGATATGAGACTTCGTGACAAGCAACGAAGACCTAAATTGAACTGTGACGCTGGAAATGATACAGTACATATCAGTTAACGGATGAAACCTAGAATATATACTAACAAGAGTAGATATTGCGAAAGCAGAAAAAAAGTGACGCTTCCAACCGCAATGGGAGGAACATATAAATAAAATGCAACACTGCAGATAACCGAAATAAATTTTTGGTATAAATCAAAAGACATAGGATACGTGCGTTAACTCGGGGAACGAGGGAGCAAAGTAGGTAAAACAGGAACGGTAGTCAATGAATTTTTGTTTGTTGTTGCGATAGGGATTGTGATAGAATCACTCGGAAGAAGACAAAAGGAGAACACGGATCAGTTTGTGCCTCAGGTCACAGAGGGAAATTCTTAATAGGAGGCCCCGTCACGACAAGCTGTTTCTTAATAGTCCTACAGCGCATCGCCAAAATCCTATGCTCCATGGGGTTACAGAGATAATGATCGCTAGCCCTACACACTTGAGTCACTCTCATGTCTCTATCTGGAGTTTCTACACGCACGTGTAACGACGGCGATTTTCTTAAGGACTTTAGCAATACGAATGTGTCAAAATTGGCGGACACTCCTCAGATAGTATTCTGATTACTCGTTACGTTAGACGAATATACGCATCGACTGTAGTCGACTTTTTTTTGTTGGTTTAGATTAAACGGGGTATACAGTAAAACTTTCGCCTGACTACTTAGCTGGCATAAGAGAACAAATTCGCTGACTTGGAGCAGTGTTCTTCTGTTGGACAAGTGACCAGCAACTAGCGTTCCCACTTTGCAGATGTTAATCACATAATCTCCTCCTAAGTTTAACACCACTGGAACGACTGCGGAGGCCTGCAATTTACGGCGGCGTCTTTCCAAAGCGGAGCTGTAAACGAACGCAATTACGCTAACATTTCCGCACTGTCTTCGCACACAATATCAAAAGGAGCACGACCCAGATTATGTATAACGAGTTCTGCCAGCCATTTTGCGTGTCCGAGGATTAACTCCGCAGATATATTGCGGAAACAGAAAATCCCATTTCAGATGTCTGGCATTCCTGGTAAATTCGCCGTTACATTTAATGGTTTTCGCCTGGGCGTGGTCCTGCAGCAAAATTATATCGAGTCGTGCCTCATGTTCCCCTCGCTACTCCCGACCCCCTCCCCCTCCTCTTCACGCGTCCCTACACTTGCCTGCTCCCAGTCCCTTTGTTCGTCCTCGTCCGGCGCATGTTTGTTAATTAATGCCCGAATGTTGCGACGGAACCGTGAGCTTTGAAGGCTTCGCGAGAGCGGTGGGTTTCGTATCAGGTGGATAAAAGTGCTGCAGAGTTAACGGAGATGAGGCGAACTACGTACTTACTTCTGATATTGGCTACCGTCCAAGTTTCGGATTTATTTCCAATGCAACAGATATCCGCTACGGCATCTGCTGTACACTCACACACACACACACACACACACCAGTCTGTATTTTCGGAACGAAGGTGAAATTTCTCTCGCATGTCGGTAAAAATATGAGCGCTCATCGACAGCATCTGCCACTTTAGCACCTATTCAGCCACATCGAAACTCTGAAATAAGACGTATGTGAGAATAGTAATGAGAATGATATTTTCATCTACTTAAGTTTTTATGTTTTTATTATTATTTTTTTTTTTTTACGAGCAACAGTACCTTACCCAGCACAGCAGTTCCCTTCGGCAGCTACCCACCGACGGAGTCGTTGTTCCCAGTCTTGGTGGCAGCGCTGGAAAGCTTCAACTAGTAGGACCTTTAACAAGTCGTTCAAATTTTTTGGAATGTTCTCCAAAGTCCCAAAATGACGTCTTTTGAGGCATCATTCAATTTCGCGAAAACAAAAGATTCACAAGGACTGAGGTCACGTGAGTAGACGAGCTGCGAAACTACAGGAATACCTTGAGTTAAAGCATTCTGTCATCGACATGGCTGTGTGACATGGGATGTTGTCATGATGCAGCATCCACTTGTCTGCAATGTCCCGTCTCGCTCGATTCACCCTTTTCCTGTGCCTTTTAAGGAAATCCTGGTAAAACGCTTGGTTGACAGTGTGTCCTGAAGGAATAAATTCGGTATGCAAGGTACAACTATTGTCAAAGAAGTTTTTTCGTCGGTTTTGTTTAGATCTCCCTGAGCGATGTTCACATTTAACGTGTTTTCAGCCTTGCAAATATAACTTTTGCTAGCCAAAGCCTTGTGTTTTTGATAAGGAATCTTTCCCATAGACCTCTTTCAACATCCGCGGATTCCTCAAGTTTGACACAAAACTTGATGGCATAACGTAGGTCTAAATTCTGCTGTTCCATTATCGTAACACAACAAAACCACCATTTCACTGATGACGCCCCAAAAATCACGTGATGGCTGTAAGGAGCTGAAACTCGGACTGAGCATCTGGAAGGGATGAGCACACACACCCGTCTACAAACATAACGCACGCGTCTACATAGATGTTGACTCTGAAATCATTGGTATGTCGGAGCACCACTTAAATAATCTCACAATTCAGAGAATTCCTTTACCAGGTACAGACTGGCTGGCTTTTCTCAAGGAGCTCCTTGTGGGGTGGGGAAGTGGCCATTTACATAAAAAACAGTATTCCATTCGGGTCCATAGATGTTTCACGGCACTGTACTGAACAGATATTTGAATGTTGTGAAGGGGCAGTTAAATTTGGTGAAACTAAACTTTCATTGTTGTTGTTTATAGGTCCCCTAACTCTTGCCTTCAGAGCGTTTCTGCTCAAGCTAGAGAATTTTCTTGATTCACTTCATAGGAAGTACCAGAAATTAGTTATATGCGGTGACTTCAATATATACTTTGCGTATAATGATACAAGAAAAAGGATGTTGGTAGATATCCGAAGTTCATATGATCTGATGCAGGCTCTGTTTTTTCCAACTACGATCAGGGGTACAGTAGCACAGGCATAGACAATATTGTGAAACTTCCTGGCTGATTAAAACTGTGTACTCACGATGTTGAGAATGGCTGTTATGTGGGATGTGAGTGGGGTACACACAAGTGGGGGTTTCCCAGATTAGTGTTGGGGCCACCCTATTCCTTATTTATATAAATGATATGCCCTTTAGTATTATGGGTAACTCTAAAATATTTCTGTTTACTGATTACGCTACCCTCTTAGCAAAGGATGTTGTATGCAACAATTACTCGGTTCCAAATAGTGCGCCTAAAGTTCATGGCCTGTAGAAAACAAACTAACGGTAAATCACTGTAAGACTCAGTTTTTACAGTTTCTAAAACAAAACTCAACAAAACATGACTTTTTAATTTCACAGAATGGGCATATGATTAGTGAAACTGAACAGTTCAAATTTCTGTGTGTTCAGATAGATAGTAAACTGTCATGAAAAACCCACGTTTCGGATCTTGTAGAGAGACTTAATGCTCCCATTTATACTATTCGAACGGCATCTGAAGTGAATGGTCGTTCGACACGAAATTTAGTCTACTTTGCTTATTATTATTCGCTAATATCGTGTGGTGTTATATTCTGGGGTAACTGTTCCCATTCTAAAAGGATATTTTTGGCTCAGAAACGGGCGGTGCGGGCAATAAGCGGTAAGTCCACGACCTCTTGTCGACCACTCTTCGCGATCCTGGGTATTCTGACATTCGCCTCTAAATATATACATTCCGTCCCACGCCTTTTTAGTTATACTATTAGCTTATTCCCAAGAATAAGCAGCTTTCACTCAGTTAATACTCGGCAGGAATCAAAGCTACATTTTCATTGGGCTTCCTTAACTCTTGTGCAGAAAGATGTTCTTTATACTGCTTTGTCCATTTTCAATAAGCTACCACTCGAATTCAAAAGTATTAGCAGTAATCCACGCGCTTTCAAATCAAAACTGAAGAGTTTCCTCATGGGTCACTCTTTCTATTCTGTCGAGGAGTTCCTTGAAAAATTGGGCTAATTCTTGTTATATTGTTGACTGCGTTTATTTAAACTTGTGGCTTGACATTTTTTGGGTTCACAAACACTTTATTTTTATCTGTTATTACCTTTATGTTGAAATTTCATGTACTGACACTTTCCATGACGTTGGAGATTTGCTCCTCAATTTGGTCCTATAGCACTTGAGGTGTAAATAAACAAATGAAAGGAAGAGCAACGCAGCTTAAACAGATCGCTCACAATGTTGTTAGACTCTTGACTTTCCTCAAACATCTCCGATTTAAGTGAAATATTAAAATAAGTGACTGTACAAATACATGCATATGGAGACAATGGGAAAATAGAGAAAAATATACTTAATATTGCCTTGCATGTTATTTATTGTTCACTTACGAGCCCAATAGGACCATGCGAGGTACAATTCACCAATGTCACTTTTGATGGTTGGCTTTCCTATGTGTCCAAATTTGTTTCATTCTTTCAGAATGAAGTCTCTATCTTTCACCAGACAACGGTTTTCAGTCCGTTCTCTAATTTCCCTCTGATCTACTTCCCAGGCCAATATCTTTTTCCTGAATGTTTTTTTGTCTCTAACGTCAGCCTGAGCTATACTGGGTTCTTTATGATCATCCTTAATTGCAGTGATCACTTTAATTTGCTCAGTTTTTAGCTTACTTCTGTTTTTGTAGAATTTTACTACTTGTTTTGTCAACCTATTCTCTTAATGTGCCATTAAATTTAAGTCTTCGTTTTCTTATATCAACATGTATGTCTTTGTATTCTTTTATTTCCTTATTACTTCTCAGCCTGTTATTTCCTCCATCAGTAATTTTGGGGCATAATATGTTCCTAATAATCTTTTTTTCTGTCTTTTGAATTTCCTCCATATCCCTCTTTCTATTTAAAATTTAGTTTCTGCTCCATAAAGAGATTCAGGTTTCATTACAGTACTTTAATACCTAAGTTTACTGAATTTAGAAAGCAATTTTTTACTATAAATGTTTTCTGTTAATCTGAATTCAGTTACCATTTTTGATAGCGATCTTCGTTTGCAGATTTTTACAGACCGTTTGCTTGTACTATTTCCCTCAAGTATTTAATGTGAGAAACCCTTTTTTTCCCATATGTTCTGCTCACAAATTTTGGTGCTTGTTTGTTGCAAGTCATACATTCATTATTTTCGAATGATATTTGTAGTCCTACTTTATCGCAACTTCTTTAAGAATTTCAGTTTGTTTTTTAGCTGTGGTAGTTTCCTTGGTTAAAACTGCCATATCATCTGCAAAGGAGAGGCAAACTACTCTATTATTACTCCTGCCCAACTTCATTAATTGATCTATATTTTAACTTGACTTTTGCCCTCGCAATTCTGTAATCTCCTTCTCCAAAACGCAGTGAAATCGTAATTGGGAGAGTCAATTTCCCTGTCTAATACCAGTTTTTGTATCAAACGGTTCAGAAACTTCTTCTATGAATTTCACTTTAGAGCTAGTGTCAGTTAATCAGTGTTAGGGTTTTACTATCCAGCCCCTGCTGCTTTAAAATTTGGAAAAGAGATTCACCATCAATTGAGTCGCAGACCTTTTTAAAATCCTCAAATGTACATACAAAATTGTTACCCAAAATCCTTTGGTGCCTAAAGATATGTTTTAAAACAAAAATTTGTTCCAGACAGGATCTGCTTGGTCTATACCCTGCTTGGTATTAACCAATTTTAGGTTGCAACTGTTCTTGAGCTCAATCAAGTAAACAATGCGAGACAATTTTGTGTGTCACCAGGAGAATAGAGAACACAGGTTCTATCCCCTTTTTTAGGCAATCGATGTATTCGGGCAGGTTTCCAGTCTTTAGGTTTTTTCTCAGTTTTCCACATATACCCTATTAGTTGAGTGATCTCTTTTATAGTTGAAGGTCTGCTGATTTGAGTAGTTCTACAATTACACCATCTTCTCTGGATGCGTTATTGTTTTTAAGTCTCTTAATTTGTTTAATTAATTCGATTTCGTCAGGTTCCTTAGAATTAGGGTTAGTGTTATTAGATTGCTGTGGTTGGAACTAATATCTGGTTATGGACAGTTTAATAGTTTTTCAAAACGATTGTTAAGTACATTACAATTTGCCTGGTCTTTAAGACTCAAACAGACATTTTCATTTTTGAAGCAAAGAATTTGAGGTTGGTAACCAGTTAGTTCTGCTTTGAATGTTTTACAAATGTTTCTTGTATTGTTCTCTTGGAAGTCTTTTTCGATTTCTAAAGGATCGGCATTTTCGTAGTTTCTTTTAGTCTGTAGAATTAATTTTGTTGTTTCTTTTCTTACTGTTAGAAAGGTATTGTATATATTTTCAGTTTTGTTGCTATTCCAGTTTTTGAATGCCTCAAGCCTAGAGTTAACTGCTGTTTCACAATCCCCTTTCCACCAATGATGTTTTTATATGAAGCTGTTTATATGAAGGGTGTTTCAGATTCTTTCGAAGTGGATTTAAATTTTAAGCTGTTGTGATAAACTTTTCTTTTAGGCCTTTCCAATTGTTGATTGTTTTTCGTCAAGTTCGTGTGTTACAGTTGGGTTATTTTACAATTGTCAAATTTTGGAATAATGCAGTTTGTTTTGAAGAGTTTTTGAGGTTGAAGTTTTACTTTCATTCGCATTATCAAAGGGTCAGAATTAGCCCATTTCGTAACTTGAACATTTAAAATATCTTTGTAGTTAAGGCATGAAATAGCTACGTGATCTATTTGAAATCCCCAATGAATGTATTGTGTGACAGCCAATTTTTTTTGTTTAAAGGGCTTTTTTAAAATGTGTTGACATGATTTTTAACGTTAAAATTTTTTTCCTGTTTCAACAAGTCTTTGGCCATTACGGTTTGTCCATTTATGCGCAGGAAATCCTCCCATCGTTTTCTGATACTTTTCTCTTTGCCTAATTGGGCATTAAAATCTCCCATTAAAATTTTAACATGGTTTGAGAGAATTTTCGAGATGACGCTTTCTAACATTTCCCAGGATTCATTAACTTCATCAGGTTTCCTACGATTACCTTCATTGACTGGTTTATAGGCATTAATTAGTGTGTGTACCTTATTTGTCTTTGGAGGTAAATGGAAAAACTGTTGACGCCGTCTTTGGGAAAGATCAGTTCAGATTCTATAGAACCACTGGAACACATGTGGCAGTGCTGACCCTATGACTAATCTTACAAGACTGGTTAAGGATAGGCAAACCTGTCTCTAGCATTTGTAGACTCACATAAAGCATTTAACATTGTTGACTGGAATACTCTGTTTCCAATTCTGAAAGTTACAGGGGTCAAATACAGAGAGCGAATGTCTACTTACAATTTGTGCAGAAACCAGATGGCAGTTATAAGAATCGAGGTTTATGAAAGGGAAGCGGTGATTCGGGAGGGAGTGAGACAGGGTTGTAGCCTGTCCCATATGTTATCCAATCTGTGTATTGAGCAAGTAGTAGACGAAACAAAAGAAAAATCTGGAGTAGGAATTAAAATCCATGGAGAAGAAACGAAAACACTGAGGTTTGCCTGTGGCATTGTAATTCTGCCAAAGACAGCAAAGGACCTGGAAGAGCAGTTGAATGGAATGGACAGTGTCTTGAAAGGAGGATATAAGATGATAGATGCTCCTGAGGATATTAGATTGGGATATGAGCCACTTAAAAGAAGTAGATGGGTTCTGCTATTTGGGGAGCAAAATATCTGATGAGGTTGAAGTAGAGAGGAAACAAAATGTAGACTGACAATGGCTAGAAAAGCGTTTATGATGAAGAGAAATTTGTTAACACAGATCACAGATTTAAGTGTCAGGAATTCTAAAAGTACTTGTATGGAGTGTAGCCATTTATGGTTGTCAAACATGGACGGTAAATAGTTTAGACAAGAAGAGAATAGAAGCTTTCGTAAAGTGGCGCTACAGAAGGATGCTGAGGATTAGATTGATAGATCATGTAACTAATAAGGAGGTACTGAACAGATTTATGGAGAAGAAATTTGTGGCACTACTTGACTAGAAGAAGGGATCGGTTGAAGGTCACGTTTTGAGACATCACGGGATCGCTAGTTAAGTATTGGAGGGCAGTGTGGAGGGTAAAAATCATAGAAGGAGACCAAGAGATGAATACACTAAGCAGATTCAGAAGGATGTAGAGTGCAGTAGTTACTTGGAGATGAAGAAACTTGCATAGGATGGAGTTCAATGGAGAGGTGCATCAAACCATCTCTCGACTGAAGACCACAACAACAACAACCTTATTTGCACATTTATGAGAAATTGTCATTAGTATATTGAAAATTTGTTTCACTTCCGTTATTAAATTTAAAGTAATTTTGGACACTACCAAAGCAACTCCCAAATGTGGTGTATTATTAAGTATTCCTATATTAGTTTTTCTTTTAAAAAGACGATAAGTAACAAAATCAATGGTGTTATTGTCCACCATTCGCGTTTCTTGAAGTGCCAAAATTTGAACTTTTCTCTTAATGTTGTAAGTAGGCTGTTTAGGTTTTCATATTGGTAACACCACGTAGCGCTCTGTATGAAAATCACTGGCTGTGCTGTGTGCAGTCTGTGGCTAATTTACATTGTTGTCTGCCATTGTAGTGTTGGGCAGCTGGATGTGAACAGCGCGTAGCGTTGCGCAGTTGGAGGTGAGCCGCCCGCAGCTGTGGATGTGGGGAGAGAAATGGCGGAGATTTGAAATCTATAAGACTGGATGACATGAACTGCTATATATATTATGATTATTAAGGTAAATACATTGTTCTCTATCAAATCTTTCATTTGCTTACTATGCCTATCAGTAGTTAGTGCCTTCAGTAGTTTGAATCTTTTATTTAGCTGGCAGTAGTGGCGCTCGCTGTATTGCAGTAGTTGGAGTAACGAAGGTTTTTGGTGAGGTAAGTGATTTGTTAAAGGTATAGGTTAATGTTAGTCAGGGCCATTCTTTTGTAGAGATTTTTGAAAGTCAGACTGTGTTGCGCTAAAAAAAACAATATTGTGTGTCAGTTTAAGCACAGTCCTGTATAATTGTACAAAGGGGACGTTTCATATGTCGACCCTTCGCCGAGGATACCTCACTGGAATCTTCTGATTTTTTTCTTGTAGTTTGTGTAATTAGTGTAGCTATGGTTTATTGCTAGCGCGTAATTGTAGAGAGAATCTCCTTTGTAGTTGCAGTCTTTCATTGTTGTACAGTAAAACAGTTGTGGCATGCATGTAGATTTGCACCAAGTATTTCGCAGCTGCGCTTGCAATTAACTACATATTATTTTCAGTGCTATGTTAATGTGTTCTCTTATTTTTGCTCTTCAAATTGTGCTTTTCTGTGTTATCATGTGAAATATTGTGACAATGATGGCGTGTGAAAAACGTAACACTAGGCTTCAAAGTAAACTGAGAAATAATAGTGACGACGAGTGTAGCTTATCAGCACCACTGTGCAGTGAATTAACAGACATTCGAAGTAGTAATTTGGCAATTGTGCATTGGGAAATGGAGCGGGCGGCAAATAATGGTGTAGACAGTGAAACAGGTAGTGAACAAGGAAGCATTACTGATCGATCGGTCGGCAACAGCTCGCCTCAAGAATCCGAAATGACAGAACACAATATTGCAAATACTGTAGACTTAGGTTTTGGGTCCTCACCGTTTTCTCAAATGAGTCAAGACACATTTTCTGCTTGTCAAAATGTGAATGTTGCCGGTGAAAATGCACTGCCAAAAAGCATAGAGAAACAGATTCCAGACACTAATACATTATTATTGCAATTAATGCAACAAATGGAACAAAATCAGAGACAAATGGGACAAAGGCTTCAAAAGTTAAACACAATGGAACAACACCAGAGACAAACACAGCAACAGTTAGACACAATGGAACAAAATCTTCAAAAGTTAGACACAGTGGAACAATATCTTAAAAAGTTAGACACAGTGGAACAAAATCTTAAAAACTTAGACAGAATGGAACAAAATCTTCAAAAGTTAGACACCACGCTTGAACAAACATGTGAAGATTTAACTACTGAGTTACATAACATCGAATCGAAATGTCAAAAAGTCTGTAATGACGTAAAAACACAAATTTGTGAGCATTTCCAACCTATTTTTTTGCGTCATGAAAATGCATTACAGAATCACGAAGCAGCCATAAAAGAACTGCAAACTATTGTTCATGAAAATCACGACACCTTGCAAGCTAAAATTGACTCAGTTGCATCTACCGATTCGGTTACGCAACTTGCAAAACCTCAAGAAAACTTAAAGGACACAGTAGATACGGTTTCAACACAAATGGACACTCTGAAACTTGGTTCGGAAAAACACACTGAGGAAATAAGTACACTATCGGAGAAAGTAGGTGAACTTTTGGATCTGTCCACTAACTTATCTGCAAAGGTAGATGATCTGAATGACACAAGACCTGTAGCCATCACTGACACAGAAGAGTATGAACAAATTAAGAAATTGAAACAAAATCAGAATCAAATTAATACGCATTACAAAAGAGAAATCCGGGACGTACAAGGTCAGTTGGCACAAGAAATACAAAAATTTCATATTTCAGAGGACACTCGCGCTCCAGCACGGGAAGAGGAACTTAGAACTACGGAAAAGCCAAAAAATAATAACACAGGGCATTTCGGAAATTATGAAAGAAATTGGCAAGGTGCACCGAATTTTGAGATAGAACCGCCGGCACGACGTAAGAATGACCGATATGCTACTCGCCGACACGATGATTTTGACTGTAAGCTGTTCATTACTACACGTAAATTCAAAACATTTACGAATTCTGGCAACGACATTCATCCACAAGCGTGGCTTCAACAATTCTCTCATTGTTTTCCTCCAAACTGGTCATTAGAACACAGATTAGAATTTATGTGTGGCTACTTGGAGAATGAACCAGCTGTAAGAATGCGATCGGTCATTCACGATTGTCACAGTGAAGGAGATTTTTATCATGCCTTCCTCTCAGCATATTGGTCTCAAGCTACACAAGACCGAGTAAAACATAGCATCATAATGATGAAACATTTAGAACAATCTGAATTTTCCAGTCTTGTGAAATATTTTGAAGACATGTTGCACAAGAATCAGTACCTGTCAAACCCATACAGCCCCTCAGAACTCCTCCGCATTCGCTTAATCAAATTACCTGAACATTTACAACACATTATTTTGGCAGGACGTTGTAAAGATGACATTGAAGTTTTTCAGAGACTGTTACAAGAACTGGAAATTGACACTGACAATCACGGAACGCGAAAACAGGAGCACAACAATTACAGTTCACATCCGTCACAATTCCGCGATGACAGAAATAATATATGACAAGGCTATTCTTTCAACGTAAATCGTGACCAAAACAGACACCACCCATATGACAACCGTTGGCAACCTCTCTGCGGTAATGACTATCACAGAGACAATCAGAGAAACAGACAATATGGGAACCAAAATAATTATTATCAAGGGAGACAGAATAACTTTAGTCGCAACGGTCCAGCGCGCAGTTACGACTAAGGGAGAAATTCTCCACCACGTGACCGACAAGAAAGAAACTATGGAATCTACCGACATGACGACAGACGATATGATCGTAACGACAGACCTGAACTGCATCAGAACTGGCGGGATTCAAACAGAGCAGAGCCCTCTCGACAAGGTGAATTTGTAGAAGTTAGGTCTCCAAATCCCAATGACGACGCGCGCCTACAAAGACACAATAGGCAATCACTCATACCACTGGCAGCCACAAAACGTACTTATGAAACTGACGACGCAGCTGCCGTAGCTAGTAATTACGTAAAAATGGAAGACATTGGGGACATCTTACTCCAGGAACACGACGTAAAAAATAACAACATTGCATATCCTGTGATTCACATTACTGTAAATGACGTAAAATTTACTACAGTACTTTACTCTGGCAGTCCCATTTCAGTAATTAGTGAAACAGCTTTTAGAAAATGCAACATATCGAACGATTGCCCCACACTTCCGTTACGTAAGATTAAATTACAAGGTGCAATCTTTGGAAAAAGTGTAGATGTACGCCAACAAACCAATTTAGAATTCTTTTGCCAAAGCCACGGCTTCTCTATGAACTTTCTTATTGTTCCATTATTGTCGACGGAAATTATATTGGGAGTAGACTTTTTGAATGAATAAAAAGCAATCTTAAACTTTCACGATGCTGAAATAAGTTTAGAGAAGGAAGGTAAGTCAATAGCTTTGAAATTTGAAGATTGGCTCTTCAACCATGACGAGGAAATTAATCGGCTTTACCTTCTGTTAGACAACAGTTTGGAATTTTCTATGAAACTAGACACTAACAATCACTCTGCAAGTACTGACAGGGATGATATCGACGGAATATATGAAATTAATGAGTTAATTCAGAATAAAATTCAAACAATTGAGAATTGTGATGACACTGTTAGGCAGGACCTTTTTGAGATTTTACAAGCACATTCCACAGTTTTTACTTACAAAACAGGAACAATCAAGGGATTTCCATACCAATTTCGTGTTCGTGAGCATACTAAATTTTGTGTTAGACCATACGTAATTCCAGCACATTATAGGGACCGTGTTAGAACAGAAATACAATCTATGCTTGACGAGGGCATTATTGAGCCTGCAGTAAGCTCATACAACAATCCATTACATGTTGTTGAGAAGAAAAATAGATCGATCAGGCTTGTCTTGGATTCGAGACAAATCAATACTATCATTATTCCTGAAACAGACAGGCCGCAAACGTTGTAAAAACTTCTTCAAAATTTTAATGGTGTAAAAGTGTTGTCTCCCATTGATCTCAGATCCAGCTTTTATCAGATCGAACTTCATCCAGAATGTAGAAAATACACAGCTTTCCTTTGTTTCGGCGTTTGTTTCGGAAACTTCCTTTTGGTTTGAACATTTCTATGGCAGCATTCATTTGCGGGCTAAATTCCACATTACCTGAGTTCTTAAAACGTCACATCACCTTATATGTGGACGATATTCTAATAGCAGAAGCTTCATGGGAACAACATAATCGCATCCTCAACAGTTTGTTACGTATTTTTGCAGAATCTGGAATTACAGTTAACTCGGAAAAGTCTGAATTCGGTAGCTCAAAGGTGAGGTTTTTGAGACATATTATTTCTTCTGAAGGCATTCAGCCGGATCCTGAAAAGTTAGAAGCAATCAGAGCCATTCCAGTTCCATCCACAAAAAAACAAGTCCGCAGTATTCTAGGTCTCGTAAATTGTTACCGTCGTTTCCTGAATATGCAAACTCTTGTTACACCAAAACTTTGTTCTGTCACTGGAAAAAAATACTATTTGGAACTGAGACGAACAAGCACAGTTGGAATTCAATTCTTTGAAAGAATCGCTACTTAACGCGCCAATACTAGCTCATCCAGATCTGTCACAAGTTTTCTGCCTTAGCACAGATTCTTCTAAAGTCGGCCTTGGTGCCCATTTATTTCAAGAAGCCATAGAAAATGACACTACCATTCAGAAAACCATTGCTTTTTCTAACGGAGTGCTAACAAAATCTGAAAATAATTATTCCGTTACTGAATTAGAAGCTTTAGCTATCGTTTGGGCATTTAACAAATTCCGTTTCTTTCTCTCTGGTAAGCACGTAAAAGTATACAGTGATTATTGTGCATTACAATTTCTTATGTCTTAAAAATTAAATCATGACAGGTTAAAACGTTGGGCATTGTTTCTGCAAGAATTCCACTTCACAATAGTCTACATTCCTGGCAAAGAGAACATTGTTGCGGACGCACCGGCTGCACTTGTGAAAAGTAACACAGAAGGCCACCTCGAGAAAAATTTCAGTATTCTTTACATTTAGAAAGCCGCCTTTGAAAACTTCATCATCACATCTTTAAAGGACATTGCTCATGAACAAGATAAAGATCCGATTTAGAAAGACATCAAGAGCAAATGGCATGAAAAGACACAGACACAGATTCGGCATTATTATCTGGTTAGAAACAACATACTGCTCAAACGCTGCACTGCTGATGACAAGCTATGGGTACTTTGCATTCCTGACGATTTTGTTAATAAGCTCATTTGGTACAATCATGTCAGTTATGCACATTTTGGCCCACGAAAATGTTATCATATTCTTCGAACGACTTGTTATTTTAACAATATGGAAAAGAGAATTCGAAGAGTCTTGTCTACTTGTAAACTTTGTCAAAAGGCGAAACCATCTACTATCTCCCATCGTACCCCGCTGTTTCCTATCATTCCTTCTAAATTAAAAGAATTTGCTGCTGTTGATCTCTTGGTACCGCTTGTCAGAACATCTAATGGGTTTTTCGTACGTTCTAGTCGCTGTTGAACGTACTTCAAAATTTGTTTCTTTCACACCGTTACGTAAAGCCACTGCACGGTCTGTATCCAACGCCTTTGTTAAAAATTTCTTACGTGAAGTTGGACACGTTAGTAAAGTCATTCCAGATAACGGACCGCAATTCAGATCTGCTGTTTGGTCACGCATGCTTCGGAATCATAAAATCAAACCTGTTTCTATTTCATTGTACTCACCACATTATGAAAGAAATCAATAAGCTTTGCAGACTTCATTGTCACAGAAAGCATCAGCATTGGGACAGATACTTACACTTATTTCAAAACGTGCTGAATGAAATGCCTAATGACTCCACTGCTTTACCGCCTACTCTTGTACTGAAGAATGAAGAACCACCGAACAGAATCAGAGAACTTGTATCTTTCCCGAATACACGTAAACTTCGACACAAAGACATAATTGATTTGGCTATTAAATATATAAAATCTGCAGCCGACAAAAGGAGAAAACTACACAGTGAAGCAAATGCAAAGAAATTATATATTGGTCAGAAAGTTCTCATTAAAGCTCATTCATTGTCAGATAAGAAGCAACACATGAGTCACAAATTCTTTCTAGTTTACAATGGACCTTACAGAATCCGACGGCTACCACATGATAATTGCGTTGAAGTTGAAACTCTGCGTACTAGGAAGAGTAAAGGTTTACACCACATTTCACATGTAAAACCGTTTATTGAAAGATAATCTGCTTTTTAACTTTGTCTTTGCCATATAACTTTTCAGTTTACATTGCTAGTAGGCTTTATCTGTTAATATGCAACAATGTTTGAAGTTAAATATCCAGTCAAGAACCAAGAGAACTTATTTCAACAGAAATTATGAATGCATTGTTATAGTGAACAGACGACACAATGTTGTTATTTGTACATTCTTGCTTGTTAGTTGCACGATTACGTAACGACTATAAGGCTCACATACTTAGAACATTTACCAGTACTGCTAATGAGATTTTAATGCAACATTTTGGTTTACTTGAAAATATATTCTGGATTTAAAGTACTTTCTGTGAAATATCAGATGACACAGTGGTTAGTTTATGTGACAGCTACACGATTTTATTACGACGCTACTAATGAGTGACAATATACAATGTTGCTTTTGCGGTGTATCTGTTTTATATCTGCACAGTTTTTCTGAATTCTTCTGTAAAGTAAAACATGTTTTAGTAGTAACTTTTGTGCTGTAGCTACAAGGAGACAGCCTTTTCTGTAGGACAACAATACGTTACAGCACAGTACTTTCCTCATCACGGCAATAAGCGTAATAACTAAGATATCTATACGCAAAGCATTTCACTTTTGTGTATCATGAGGTAAGTACATTGGCTTCTGCAGAACTTAGCTTTCGGAGGACGATAACTACGACACTTCCACAGAGATTATCTTACAGCAAGACGCACATTTAGCGCTACAGGACACTTATTTGAGTGATTAATTTTGTACTTGAATCATTTATTTTTAAAGATATTTGAAGTACAATGATACAAAGGTTTTCCGTGACACATTTCATTCCATTGCTGTAATCTGTAACACCTGAGGGTATAATTACATGAATGCTCATGGGGGTACACGCTTACTTTGTGTACCATGTGTGTGGCGAGCACAAGAAGCCTTAGCTAATATGGTAATTGCTTATACAACTATACACATCGGTACCATATTTCCGTAACACAGAATTACACAGCTATCTGATCATTTAACTGAAAGAGACAAATATTTATTTTACTACATCAGTGACAGATGTTTACGTAATAACACAGTTGGATAACTTCACACTTATGAAATTGTATTTTGTCTGAACTTTGTGAAATGTTCATATTTTTTCGGAACCATTGTGATACTATGAGAGCTTTGAATGATGTATTTGGTATGGGATCATGATTTTTAAAGTACGTTTGAGGTAGGTGAAACTATTCAAATGAACAGATAATTTTTTTAGGTTTTGACAATATTGCAGAAAGCTACGACGTTTTTGAGATTTGACTGAGGTGTTATGATGTTATTTTTACGACAACAATGTGTATTATGCTGTTGAGGTATGTTTATGATTAATAAGCTGATGCTATATGAGTTATTTGATAATGCTACATATCTGTTATGATGAAATATTGAAGAAGTGTCGACGAATATGTATATGTATAATAAGGTAAGGAATAATGAGTAGTGGTTAGGGACTCTGACTTGTGAAAAAGGATGTGGAAAAACAAGAATCGTACTTTAATAGTTATGAAATGTGTGTAAATGTGTGAATGTATCACTTTGGACACTGTTATATTTATAGGATTTTGTTTCTACACATTTGTAACGCAAATTCTCGACCTGTGAAATTTTTATATGAGACTGTCTTTGTAGTGCAAACTGGTGTCGTAAATATTTCGGTAAGAAAGTTAAGTGACCATCACGTAATGCGTCGTGGGCACCCAGCTGTGAGGCAGTCGCCTGGAAAAAAGCCATTAGTGTTTGCCTTTCAGAGGCACAGGTGGCAAAAAAAAAAGGGGCCGTTATCCTCGCTATTGACATTCCTTTGTAGAAAGCATCGCAAATACGACACGCTCAAACTTGAGAACATATGATTACACTGTGGAGCTCTTAATTTATGATATTTACTAAAATGCCTTAATGAAACGATGAGAAACATTTTACATCTATTGTCTTTCTAGTTGAGAGAATTTTTTTGCCTTTGGAGACGCCATTTGCTTAGTGAATGGCGTTTCATATGTTGCTTTATATATATATTTGCTCATTTTGTTTAATATCAAGTTTCTAGCTGCAGCAGCATTGGTTAAAATAAAATTTAATAAATGTAGTAATATAAATATTTTATGCCTATAGATTCAGTAAATAAATTTATGATCTATTCAAAAAAATGAAGGAGCATAAAAAGACATTTCACTTCACAGGAAATGCATATGGAATTTTCTTTTCAACTACTTGGCAATTTTTTAGGTAGAACAACTTCTTGTGGTGCAGCACTTTAATCACATAGACATTAAGATGTGAATATACATTTCCCTTGTCTGCATTGTTGTCTTTAATGTAATTTTTTTTCTGCTTGAGCTATGTCATGTTCAGATGTAAGTTATTGCATTTGCTGCTGCTGTTTGCCAGGCATAGTGCTACTAAATTTCACTTTGTATTACTCTGTTAAGCTAGTTTTACTACTGACTAATTTTTCTTGTTGCTGCACATTGGCTCACATTAGTTGTAATGTTGCATTGCTTGGTAATTTAGATTTACTGTAGCTTGCTTTGCAATTTTAAATTTTTTTTGTTATTGCTGTTTGTGTTAATTGTTTTATGCTGCTGCATTGCCTCGTCCCTTAGTTTAGCATCTGAGCTCTGTAGATTTAAGTTAGCTTAAGAGGGGGTAGACTATATAAGAAACTAACTATGATGGATTGGAAGAAATGCCTTGGGAAGCTATAAGAAAAAAGTAATGTACAGTGGAGAAAAACTAGTTTTGAAAGAGGATATGAACAGAATACTGAAAGCATGCTTGGATAGGATTTTTTTGGTGGAAACAAATGTTGAAATAAGAAAAAAAAGATCTACGGACTGAAGTTTTGGGTTGGACTGCAGTACCAAATGTTACACTGAAAACGAACCCTGTCCTTTCCTTTTGTGTTATCCCACTAAGTGTTTGTGTACTCTGGTGTATTTGTGTTTTTCCTGTCTTTGTGTGTTTAGCTGGTGAGAGCTATGTTGTAGAATTTTTCTAATACTATGTTATTTACTTTGTAAAGATGTTTAGACATTATTTATTCTGTTTTGTTGCTCACATGTGAAGGTGATGTTTCAAAAGTTCTTCTGATCTTTATGTATGTACTTATGTCATAATTCCTGTAACACTGATGTATATGTATATTTCTATTCTTTTGTAAAGCCTGTATTACTACAAATGTTATCTGTATTGTTATGTTCTTTAATGATGTATTTTGTACCTTTCTTATTGTATTCTCATGTTATAAAATTGTAATTGACAGCAGTTCATCAAATTAAGTAACTTGTAAGTTCCATTTCACTGCACACGTTTCTGTTGGTCATACTATATGGACAATATGTGAGAAGTAGGGACTGTTAGTGTTTGCACATGTGTTAATAATTCAGCAAGGGACTGGATAACAGCATTGCTGGTTTAAGGACAATACCAAAAACTTTGTGAGTGCACAAGTGGTGGTTATGGACTTGCTGTATTATCTACAAGACTCTTCAATGGCGATTGTGCACCTGCACAGTCACAACAGATGGCTGCTGGCCATCTTTACAAGGACTACAGTGGGTCAGCATCTTTGATGACCCACCAATACCATTATTTCTACAAGGACTGCAGTGAGTCTGCACCTCAGGTGGCCCACCAATACCATACCCTCTACCAGGTCTGCTCTGTGGTGACCTACCTACCAATATTCTTCAAAACTTTGAATGACTGTGCTGTGGGTTTGCTCTGTTGTGGCCCATTACCTGTCTGCATGTCGAGAGTCAGCACTGTCTCTCTGTTGGAAGGACAACACTACCTCTTCAAGACTGCATGGAAATCCACTACTTCCAAGTGCATTTTATTTTATTGTTCAGACTTTGAGAAAAACACTGCAATTTTCCTGTGATGAATGATCAGGACTGTCTTTATGGACTGTGAGAATATTTTAGCTTTTGACCAATATTGTATCAATAAGTGTGTGCATTTGATATCTTTGTTATTGTAACTATATTTTTTTTTCAAATCTGTATTGGCCACTGCCCAAAACAATTTGTAAAATTTTTTATGGGGAGCATGGGGGCTATGTAAGTAGGCTGTTTTGATTTTTATATTGGTAACGCCACGTAGCGCTCTGTATGAAAATCACTGGCTGTGCTGTGTGCAGTCTGTGGCTTGTTTACATTGTTGTCTGCCATTGTAGTGTTGGGCAGCTGGATGTGAACAGCACGTAGCGTTGCGCAGTTGGAGGTGAGCCGCCCGCAGCGGTGGATGTGGGGAGAGAAATGGCGGAGATTTGAAATTTGTAAGACTGGATGGCATGACTTGCTATAAATATTATGATTATTAAGGTAAATACATTGTTTGTTCTCTATCAAAATCTTTCACTTGCTAACTATGCCTATCGGTAGTTAGTGCCTTCAGTAGCTTGAATCTCTTATTTAGGTGGCAGTAGTGGCGCTCGCTGTATTGCAGTAGTTGGAGTAACGAAGATTTTTGGTGAGGTAAGTGATTTGTGAAAGGTATAGGTTAATGTTAGTCAGGGCCATTCTTTTCTAGAGATTTTTGAAAGTCAGATTGCGTTGCGCTAAAAAAAAATATTGTGTGTCAGTTTAAGCACAGTCCTGTATAACTGCACAAAGGGGACGTTTCAATGTATCTCCCAATTTAGGAAGGTTACATTTTGCAAAAGTGTTTGTATGTCAAATGTTGCCAAAGATGTATTTGCTTTGATTTTAAGTTGGCAGTAGGGCTCCGACATCCCATGTTGAGTCATGCTGCATTTTAACCTGGCCATCAGAATCCGAAAGACTAGTTGCTCCAGTAATACCGGCGGGGGATTGGATACCTGGTGTAACACTGTGATTATCAAAATTTTCCTTGATAATTGTACCTGGAATTAGCTAATTTTGAGTAAACTCATTGAGTTGTAAGGTGGCAGAATAAATGGTCAGAATCGCACTTTACATGATACCTTTACAAATTGCAATGAGAAGGTGAAGATGACATCTAACGTAAATCGACAGTTATGAGAACATTTGCCTATCAATATGTCAAGCAAAAACGGATGACAGTCAATCGACGGTAATTAACACACCATTCCTATACAATGTATGTCTCTGAGCGGAAGGTAGAACAGTGAATGTTAGTTGAGTCGCTTTTAGTTTTGAAAAGCCACCTCCACAATGGCGTAGCGAAGCTGTGCTGCGGGAGTTACATCAGCGACCGCTTAAAGGGGTGATAGAAAGGAGGATAGTGACCCCGGGCAAGGTGATTCAAGCTGGAGGGCGCCTGTAGCGAGGGCATCGGTACAAGAGAAGAGAGGAAGCTTTAGAAAAAAACCTTTCGAAATTCCAACGAGATACGAACAAAAGCAAGTGACGCATTTTCGACCAGCAAGTACGACACATGGAAAGATTAATGTACTTTAGGCAACAACCCCCCCCCCCCATGAACCATGGACCTTGCCGTTGGTGGGGAGGCTTGTGTGCCTCAGCGATACAGATAGCCATACCGTAGGTACAACCACAACGGAGGGGTATCTGTTGAGAGGCCAGACAAACGTGTGGTTCCTGAAGAGGGGCAGCAGCCTTTTCAGTAGTTGCAAGGGCAACAGTCTGGATGATTGACTGATCTGGCCTTGTAACAATAACCAAAACGGCCTTGCTGTGCTGGTACTGCGAATGGCTGAAAGCAAGGGGAAACTACGGCCATAATTTTTCCCGAGGGCATGCAGCTTTACTGTATGATTAAATGATGATGGCGTCCTCTTGGGTAAAATATTCTGGAGGTAAAATAGTCCCCCATTCGGATCTCCGGGCGGGGACTACTCAAGAGGATGTCGTTATCAGGAGAAAGAAAACTGGCGTTCTACGGATCGGAGTGTGGAATGTCACATCCCTTAATCGGGCAGGTAGGTTAGAAAATTTAAAAAGGGAAATGGATAGGTTAAAGTTAGATATAGTGGGAATTAGTGAAGTTCGGTGGCAGGAGGAACAAGACTTCTGGTCAGGTGACTACAGGGTTATAAACACAAAGTCAAATAGGGGTAATGCAGGAGTAGGTTTAATCATGAATAGGAAAATAGGAATGTGGGTAAGCTACTACAAACAGCATAGTGAACGCATTATTGTGGCCAAGATAGATACGAAGCCCACACCTACTACAGTAGTACAAGTTTATATGCCAACTAGCTCTGCAGATGACGAAGAAATTGAAGAAATGTATGATGAAATAAAAGAAATTATTCAGACAGTGAGGGGAGACGAAAATTTAATAGTCATGGGTGACTGGAATTCGAGTGTAGGAAAAGGGAGAGAAGGAAACGTAGTAGGTGAATATGGATTGGGGCTAAGAAATGAAAGAGGAAGCCGCCTGGTAGAATTTTGCACAGAGCACAACTTAATCATAGCTAACACTTGGTTGAAGAATCATGATAGAAGGTTGTATACATGGAAGAACCCTGGAGATACTAAAAGGTATCAGATAGATTATATAATGGTAAGACAGAGATTTAGGAACCAGGTTTTAAATTGTAAGACATTTCCAGGGGCAGATGTGGACTCTGACCACAATTTATTGGTTATGACCTGTAGATTAAAACTGAAGAAACTGCAAAAAGGTGGGAATTTAAGGAGATGGGACCTGGATAAACTGAAACAACCAGAGGTTGTAGAGAGTTTCAGGGAGAGCATAAGGGAACAATTGACAGGAATGGGGTAAAGAAATACAGTAGAAGAAGAATGGGTAGCTTTGAGGGATGAAGTAGTGAAGGCAGCAGAGGATCAAGTAGGTAAAAAGAAGAGGGCTAGTAGAAATCCTTGGGTAACAGAAGAAATATTGAATTTAATTGATGAAAGGAGAAAATATAAAAATGCAGTAAGTGAAGCAGGCAAAAAGGAATACAAACGTCTCAAAAATGAGATCGACAGGAAGTGCAAAATGGCTAAGCAGGCATGGCTAGAGGACAAATGTAAGGATGTGGAGGCTTATCTCACTAGGGGTAAGATAGATACTGCCTACAGGAAAATTAAAGAGACCTTTGGAGATAAGAGAACCACTTGTATGAACATCAAGAGCTCAGATGGAAACCCAGTTCAAAGCAAAGAAGGGAAAGCAGAAAGGTGGAAGGAGTATATAGAGGGTCTATACAAGGGCGATGCACTTGAGGACAGTATTATGGAAATGGAAGAGGATGTAGATGAAGATGAAATGGGAGATACGATACTGCGTGAAGAGTTTGACAGAGCACTGAAAGATCTGAGTCGAAACAAGGTCCCCAGAGTAGACAACATTCCATTGGAACTACTGACGGCCTTGGGAGAGCCAGTCCTGACAAAACTCTACCATCTGGTGAGCAAGATGTATGAAACAGGCGAAATACCCTCAGACTTCAAGAAGAATATAATAATTCCAATCCCAAAGAAAGCAGGTGTGGACAGATGTGAAAATTACCGAACAATCAGTTTAATAAGCCACAGCTGCAAAATACTAACACGAATTCTTTACAGACGAATGGAAAAACTAGTAGAAGCCGACCTCGGGGAAGATCAGTTTGGATTCCGTAGAAATACTGGAACACGTGAGGCAATATTGACCTTACGACTTATCTTAGAAGAAAGATTAGGGAAAGGCAAACCTATGTTCCTAGCATTTGTAGACTTAGAGAAAGCTTTTGACAATGTTAACTGGAATACTCTCTTTCAAATTCTAAGGGTGACAGGGGTAAAATACAGGGAGCGAAAGGCTATTTACAATTTGTACGGAAACCAGATGGCAGTTATAAGAGTCGAGGGGCATGAAAGAGAAGCAGTGGTTGGGAAGGGAGTAAGAGAGGGTTGTAGCCTCTCCCCGATGCTATTCAATCTGTATATTGAGCAAGCAGTAAATGAAACAAAAGAAAAATTCGGAGTAGGTATTAAAATCCATGGAGAAGAAATAAAAACGTTGAGGTTCGCCGATGACATTGTAATTCTGTCAGAGACAGCAAAGGACTTGGAAGAGCAGTTGAACGGAATGGATAGTGTCTTGAAGGGAGGATATAAGATGAACATCAACAAAAGCAAAACGAGGATAATGGAATGTAGTTGAATTAAGTCTGGTGATGTTGAGGGAATTAGATTAGGAAATGAGACGCTTAAAGTAGTAAAGTAGTTTTGCTATTTGGGGAGCAAAATAACTGATGATGGTCGAAATAGAGAGGATATAAAATGTAGACTGGCAATGGCAAGGAAAGCGTTTCTGAAGAAGAGAAATTTGTTAACATCGAGTATAGATTTAAGTGTCAGGAAGTCATTTCAGAAAGTATTTGTATGGAGTGTAGCCATGTATGGAAGTGAAACATGGACGGTAAATAGTTTGGACAAGAAGAGAATAGAAGCTTTCGAAATGTGGTGCTACAGAAGAATGCTTAAGATTAGATGGGGAGATCACATAACTAATGAGGAAGTATTGAATAGGATTGGGGAGAAGAGAAGTTTGTGGCACAACTTGACCAGAAGAAGGGATCGGTTGGTAGGACATGTTCTGAGGCATCAAGGGATTACCAATTTAGTATTGGAGGGCAGCGTGGAGGGTAAAAATCGTAGGGGGAGACCAAGAGATGAATACACTAAGCAGATTCAGAAAGATGTGGGTTGCAGTCGGTACTGGGAGATGAAGAAGCTTGCACAGGATAGAGTAGCATGGAGAGCTGCATCAAACCAGTCTCAGGACTGAAGCCCACAACAACTACAACAGGCAACTACAATGGGCACAAAATGTCTGAGTGGCGGAAACTCTCTAGGAAGGAGAAAATTAATGAAGTTTCGACGCAGTTTGATAGAGGGGGCGTTGCGATTGGTAGAGGGTGGTTCTACAAGAAAAGAGGAACGCTCCAATTGGTCGAAAAAAGCCGTGACGTGAAAAAGGAACCCAAGTGGAGGGAGACAGTTATGCCATGAGAGGACGAGAGAGAAATTTGGTGTGTGGTAAGGACTCTTCTCTGAACTGGCGTCAACTGCAGAACGGAATGCTTAACGCTCCGTACGACAATGAGAAGAAATTGGTGTGGACACTGCGTTCACAGCGTCTGCACTCCAGCTAAAATTAGCTGTAGCAACGTTTAGCTCCAACTGTAGAGAAACGAACCAGCCAAATTAGTTAATTTTTCTTGAGAGAACTAAGATGGTACTATAATATGGACTCTCCTCCAACCATGCGCGTGTATATCGCCACATAATAAGACCAGGGCAGAGTTCATGTTTTCTTGCATAACGAGAAACATAGGGAAAGTTTCTGCTGGAAAGTTCAGCAAAGGCCAGATTAGCTTTGTAGGAAATTCAGTGGGAGAGAACGGCCTTGCAGACAGCAGCACGTCGCAGCTTAAGGTAAATACCGTGTGCAGAGGTGTAAACTTTGTTGGTTCACCAGCTAGCGTCCACTGTAAACTCGAGAGGCCTTGGGTAATCTTGCACTCAGATTTGTCAGTTGACTAACCATCCACCGTAGACTTGATTGTGATCCTAAATATTACCGAAATTTGAACCAGAATCGGACGATTTTCGTAGTACTGACCAACATCATAACATATGTGTACGAACAGTTTTCCAATTAAACATTCATAATATTGTGCTTAAGATTAATGTTCCTTCAGAGAGTTAATATTTAACATTGTTGTGTTTCAAGTTATTTCACTTTTTTATGTTGGCAAGATGCGTTATCCACTGCGCTATTTTCATGTCGGACAGTTGAAAACTGTGATAAAATCTGTAATTTCGTGAGAAATGTTGCGACATTTAACTTGTCATTTCACCTCACACAGTTGTTCTCGATTCAAGAATAAGCAAAAAGCAAACACCCTGAACCATACAGTGTGAACTCAGAGTGTTAAGACTGTAATATAATTTTCATCCACACCACTGTTGAACAGACACTTGCTACAAGACAGACGGAAAGTGGATTTGGTTTTATTTTGCCTTGGTCCCAGACTGCTTTTCATGTTTTAGCTGCTGTCGACCTTATCAGGTGGAACGTTCACTAACCGCCAGCTGGGACCCGCCCAATACCCTAGCAAAGGTCAGTTTCTTAGACTTTTAGTTACGAAGTCTTGAAGCGTTGAGTCTTACATATTATCTATACAGTCTCATTAAATCAATGGCCTACCAACAAAATTAAAGCATGTGTTGTGGTTGTAAATAGGTTATTAAATTGTACTGATTTTGTGCAGTAGTGTAAATGCAACAGAAATAAGATCTGCTTACATTACCTAAAATACTTGGAAACTGGTTGAATAAGTATAGGACGGCGAACATGTCATTTTCCTCAAAAACCTTTCTTGTTACAGTAATCAAATAATATTTTTCGTTTGTGTAACATTTTTTATATGTTCATTGTGTTATATCAGCCTTTTATAGTGCTGTCTAGTTTTGAGCCAAACTTGTATTTGGATTTTGTTGTCTGTGCCGCTCATCTGCTGAACTTCTCTAATGCTAAGCAGGAGTTCATTTTAGCAGTTAGCAATTAACCTGGCAAATTTTACTTCATGGTACCCCCACCGACACTTCTCCCCAGTATCTATTGCGTTTAACAACACGATTTACAACAACTGCTACGAAATATTTGTAATCTTCTTTAGTGCTAAGCGAAAGTTTTCGACTTAAGCAGTAAGGTTTTAATACATTTTACCTCATGTTCCCCCCAATTCTCCAATCTTTACAGTTTTTACGACTTTTAATAACACACACAAGGTGAAAAGTCGAGGCAATCTTACTCTGTTATAAGAATATTTTAAGATTCCATTGTTATGCTCACTTTTCATCTTTCTAATATTATTTCATTTTAGATGGAAAAGACACGATTTTAATTTACATAATTTACGCAGTGCAGTAAAGGGGCCTTACTTATGTGGACAAGATTAACGTCCTCTGCCTGTAGCTTTCCTTAGTACTAGTGCCTGTATCTTTGGGCGGTTGACTTTATATATTTGTCATATGCATACTGTTATAACCCACATACCTTCTTTGTGTTTTATTGTATACCTGCCAGCTTTTATGCTGATGACAGCCTCATGTTATTGGACCACGACGCTTAGAAATTAATCTTCATAACTGGACTACTTTGCTCCTGCAGTCTTAAATCATGGCGTGTGATTATTTGTATTTTTAAGATGAATGTCTCATATAACAAGAGCCCTTTGGCTTTAGTCAATTTACACTGCCAGAGTGTGATGCAACAAGTGAATCCGCTTAGCGGACAATATTTTCTCTACAGTTGTTCCTTGTTTCTTTTGCTTGAAATATTTTTGTAACCTCTAACATAATTTTTTGGGGTCCATTAAATCTTCTGAATATAACAGTTTTACAATAGTGAAATCCTAGTCAAAGGTTCCAATAAACTTTTATTTGCAGTTGGTTGACAGATTTTTTTCAATCTCTCGCACTTTACTTTCGTACAGTATCTGAGTTTGCAATCATGTTTAAGACCGTAAAATAGTATCTTGTCGACAACGTAGCCTTCATTTCATCCCTATTCCAGTATACAAGGTATCAAATACCGAGTAGCTATATTTGTATTATTTTGTACACATCAGTTAACATGCCCACTCGGAATATTATCTTTTTGAGATCCATTTCTTTACTATAACTCACTCGGAAGTTCAATGGAGAACTTATGAATCTATAGGGCTTGGGTTCGAACAACTCGTTACTTCGTGGATTTTATCAGTGATGTAGACCCTACCACTTCTTTCACCTTTGTAAAAGTTTATTAGTTGAAAAATGGCAAGACGAATCATGGTTCGGAAACCCTTTATAACTAGCGATAAATCAGTTCAAAGACCAGAAGACGCCAGAGGGCATACCATCCCAATAAGGCCCATGCCTAGTGCAGCACTATTTTGTTCGGTCCAACCTTTTGGTTTACAACTGCTTCCTCTTATTTCTCCTTACTGGAAACACCTGGAACACGTCAATCCTTATTCGATGTCTGTTATTGTAATCTGAATGCACATTTTTGCGAATTGCTATGAAAGAAATTTACATAACACTCTTTCAGCTGCGTTTAATTTCTCGCAGCTACATGTTACCACGTATTTTGATTTGTGGTTGTCATTTTAACTTATAAAACAAAAGGCGTACAACATAAAGCATGTAAATATTTTCTGCTTTATGACAAAACAATATTTTTGTAGGACTACGTTTTGTGGAATGCTCCGTTCGGTCATTTACTCTTCGTGATCTACCTTCTGACTGGCTTGCTGTGGCACTCCAGGAATTCCTCTCGTGTGCCTACTTCTTATTTTCCCAAGTGCGAGGTCGCAAAAACCCATGAAGTTTACAGCATTCGACACCCCACATATTGTCTACCATGTAACTACAATACTGGCTGGTAATGAAAACAGTGGGCGGGAGTGGAGGTATCTTGCGGTGATCACAACATGAGGCTACGGAGTGTAGTTGGACTGCTTAGTCGACGGGTAACTCACAACATTGCTAATGGTGTTTAAGCAAAGCAGAGCAATGAAAGCCATAAACAAAGCAAACATTAAATTATATCTACAACGACAGTTGCCGAAGTTGGCATTTTGTCAGAAAATAACCCAAGGAATAAGATAAGTCAGTGGAATATGTCACGTCGCATACTACCAACTATACGGACAATGTACACGAGCACAGTCGAAGGTGATACGTTCTTAACATGTGAGAATAATAATGAAACTGTTGTCGACACATGTAGTTCATCATTCTTGTCGTACAGGGAGCCACAAATTGAGGGTCCAGTGAAACAATGTAAACGATAGTCGTTGTTCAAGGGGTGGTACTAAACAAAATTTTGTACACGGAAGACCATCAGAAGCTTCGTAAAAAGGAGTTATGGACAGATTTGAAGGAAGTCCGCAGCAGTATGACCGTGTAGTGCGTAAGAAAAACTACAGGTATTCAAGGGAGAACGAGGCGCTTTGTTACAAAGCTGGTGTTTGTGGGTTTCCAGGATTCTCGATACAATTTACAATATGTGCACATCAAATTGTGCGCAACAGAGATTACAGTGATTTCAAGGGAAAAGGTGGATTGTTGCATAAATTCAAACAGTGCTATGGAAGTGGGAGACGTGAGATAACGAAATTCTAAACAGAGCTTCAACTTGACAATGTTCAACAAACTGCGGAATTGGCCCGAATATTTATAGATGAGATAAACAAGTTAATCCCAGTGTTCAATTATGACTTTGTTTTCAACTCTGATCAAACGAGATTTTAAGAGGAAATATACTAACATAAATGCATTAACGCAGTGGTTTACAATTATGCCAACAGTTAATCTGGATGGGAAACTGTCTGAAAAGTTATTTATTGTGCTGCATGAAGCTGGAGATGCTCTGTCCCCCTACTATTCTTTCTCATTTGAATGATCTTGCCAGGGCAGTGGGGAATATTTAGGTCACAACAAGAAAGAATGGGAAGCTGGCAATAGAAAAAAAACTGCTTTTGACCAATAAGTGATGAAAATAACTTGCTTTGACTTGATTCCTGGTCTGTGTATAAAAATCGTACACCTTTAAAGCAAGATATCCCCCCTGAAAAGTTCATACCATCTGAAACTACTGGACAAATTCAGCCTCTGGATGTTTGTTTTTTCGTGCGTATAAAACGTGTTATGCTGTCTGCAGTTACGCCTTGAAATACAGCCAGTTTCACGATAAGCTCCAAGACAGATTGTTTCGCATTCGACTGCATGTCATCACATTCCATCAGTTCTCATCACCCTTTTCCACCAATGTGATTCTATGTGCATACTTTAAAAGTGGATACCTAGCTGAACATGCTGTAAGATTTGTAATTCCCAAAGAGTTCGTTTTCATCTTGACGGTGTGTGCCATTTCATCACGGTGCCACGACAGTTTTCATCGTTGTTCATGGTCCAAGTTAATCGTTTATTTTAACATTTCTTGAATGTCAACGATGTCAGTTTTTTTTTCAAGAATAATACATACATACGATAGAATGTTGATCTTTACACCCGCCGGACACTCGATTTTTGTCTCCCTCCTGATGTACATGATAACTCATTAGCAGCTGATCTTTTCTCCTCTTGAGACTCTTGAGCAGTTCATTCGCTATTATTAGATGAAGTTTATTTCGTAACTCAATATATCCACACTCTCTCTTTCCTTTTACGAAGCCCATATTCTGTCAAGAATCATTCTATTTCGTCTTCATCTAAAGCGTTCCTGTCAACTGTCGTTCTCTGTCTTTCAAAGAGTATCACATGTTCTGTATCATAATGAACTCTCTCTGTATGCAAATATTGTCATTTTAGCTTTTAGGCTTCGTTCGCACAGTTGCTGTCATACTGGTTTTACACCGTCCTTTGGGAATGTAATTTGAGTCTTTCTTAGACCAAACGCGTTTCGCCTTGTTATAAAGGATCCACGGTGACCACTAGAGCAAAATGCTCTTTTCTTAAATTCTTTTCGCCAAGATCATAAACAGTTGCCATCAAACAGTATTAAATTACAATCATTACTTACTATTTTTGTTTCCTACGTCAATTATTACACTCCTCTGCACATGGCTGTTCTATCTTAGTACACTAGACTTAATTGACACAAACAAAAATCATCTCCTCCCATTATTAGAAAACGTCGAAATTCTGAAGGCACTTATGGGAAGAAACTCATATTAAATGTACAAGCCTATAACAGCAGCCAAACGTTATTTAAGTTACTAAATCAAACACAAGTTAAGAAACAATCTTTTAACCACTGGAAAAATATTATCACATAAACCAGCCAAAATAAACAATCATGGTGACCCACTACAGGAAACTGATAGCAAAGTGGCTTCAACAAATTAATAATCTGTGATCATAAGCTCAAATGTATCGTCTCCCCTTACACACACACACACACACACACACACACACACACACACACACACACACACACCAGTTGTAAAATATCGTGTTCTCCAACATCAAAAAAGGGCACGAGGTGCAAGTACACTTACACAACATGAAAACGAAAATATATGGAGTTTCAGTGAAGTGCAAACACTCATGTATAGAAGAATATTAGGTATTCAGTAGGAAGTAAATAACCGTGAGTAATAATTATAGTACTGCTTAAAAGCAGTAACCAAAAACTTGGAAACTGTTTACATTCCCGTTAAACAGATTTGTAAGACAAACACGTTGTTAAAATGACCACTAATGATGCTTCGAAATAAAGCGGAAGTCATCTGTTCTAAATAAGACTGCTGTTACAGTCGTAGAAGATCATATCTGACTTTTCATATCTAACTTTCATTACTTTCCTCTTAACATCTACATCTTCTGCTTGTGACGTCCGCATGTATACCTGAACTCGTGGTAGCGTTGGTTGCTAACGATTTTGAAGAGAGTAATAATATCATTGAGCATTCTATATTAACTCAGTCTCTGCCTTAACTTCCTCGAAAGTACTCGGAAGAAGTTTCCAGAGGTATTTAATCTTTGATCCCTGGAACAACGGAGAGTGTCAAGTGACTGGAAAAAAAGCACAGGTCATTCCAGCTTCAACAAAAGTCATCGGGCTGACCTACTTAGTTATAGGCTTTCTTGTTGTATTACTGAGCATGTTCAGTGCACACGTGTCCATCCAGTTGTATTCCTGTTTTCGCAGATGTCCTGAAAACTTTTGATACTTTTCAAATGTCGTTTAGTGAGGAAATTACGAAGTTACAGGATACCGGGCCATATTTGTGACTACATTCAAGACATCCATGCAGCCGCAACTGTACAAATCGTTCGTTGCGGTACAAACTCGACAGATGTAATGGCGGTTTCTGCAGTATTTCAACGGTTTCCTACTGTTCACTGTAGCCGATAGTCCTTATACCAAGAGGGTTTCTGCGTAAGGATGTTGCGACACCAGGAAACAGTATCGAAATGCAGGAAAACTGCGCAAGCAATGATGATTAGTGCAACACTCGCAGTTGGCAATTAACTTAGATAAATGTAACATATTGATAGTAAATAGTCTGAATTGCGCTACTGATGAAAAATGACTGGAGACAGAACTAAACTAATTATAAAGGCGCGGATCGCTCTAAAGTGCAGTGACTGTATGTAGTTCTTTTTTCAAAAATTACTGATTACCCTGAGATTCAATGGAAAAATTTTGCGATAAAAGTAATTTATCCACGGAAGAGGTGACTCACAAATCATTTGTTCAATCGATTGGCAAATATTCACCAGTCTGGGACGCATAAAAAGTCATATTAACATAAGAATTAGAGAAAAACCTCTGAAGAGCAACACATTTCATTATACAATGAGTTAGTGGGAGCAACAGCGTTGCGGAGATGCTGAACAGGCCCTCAACTGGCACTAGGGCCCACGACTGCAAGAGAGGCCAGAAGCTCTTGCTCTTCTTCTGTCCAGGTATTACGCGAAACTCCATTTTACTCTACTCATCATTGTTCGGGTCCTCTTGTATCTCTTCTTTCTTGCCACTTGTAATTTCTAATTCTGCGAGTCTGGTATCCCGGCCCGACGTCTTTGAAGCCCGCCAGAACGTCAGTACCTAGACAACAGCCGCTAGGCGGCTCTCCCGACATTTGCGAGCGATGCTGCTTCTGCATCAGAGATAGGGGCGGGCCCCTGCCTCCTACGTGCCAGCCTATCGGCGCCCAGCCGCGAGGAGTGACCGCGCGGTCTCGGAAGCCATGTCACGGATTGCGCGGCCCCTCCCGCCGGAGGTTCGAGTCGTCCCTTACGCATGGGTGTGTCTGTTGTTCTTAGAATAAGTTAGTTTAAGTAGTGTGTAAGTCTAGGGACCGATGACCTCGGCAATTTGGTCTCTTAAGAATTCACACACATTTTTATGCGTGCCCGAGGCCACCGAGGTCACCGATCACTGAATCGATGCGCACACCCTGTAATCTTTTTCCAACCATTTTACACAAGCTGTCCGGTAACCGTTGCTTTGCTTATAGCTTTGTTTGTCAGGTTCATGGTGATGCGCACATTATTTCGTTAATGGTCATAGGTACTATGATATTTACGCGAAAGTGAAACGCTGCATAAAATTGGGAAAATTGTGCAAAGAAATTTAGGGGTCGCTATGATTTTGTTCTTGGTGCATGTTATGTAATACGTTGTTTCGAAAGACATTTAACTAACATACTTGGGTAAAGGTATCTAACTTCACCAATCTCGAGAAAATTGATCGCCCCCCCTCCCCCCAGAGATAAAGCCGGAGTAAGGTATCCACACACTCCTCATACTTCATAAACGGTTTCAGATACCTAAATGAGATTTTGGAAAATGATAGCACACAAACAGGAGAATATTTTACAACATCTTCATTAGATAAAACTTCACTAACTACCGTCTTATTCCAATAACTACAGACATTTTGTTGAAAGAACGTAGTTTTTAAGGACCATCGACAACTGGTCAAAACAGAATTTATGTGAGCTTCGGAACAACATATGTGAAGACATTACAGTTTTTTTTTTTTTTTTTTGTACAGAGGACATGTTTTTGTATCATCTACTGACTTCAATTTTCTTCAGTTCTTCATTTAACAAGCTTAATAAACCACCGTTTCAGAAATGTCTGCACAATGTGTTAGTGAGATGAAACAGTATAATCTCAGAATGAGATTTTCACTCTGCAGCGGAGTGTGCGCTGATATGAAACTTCCTGGCAGATTAAAACTGTGTTTTGGCAAAAGAAGCAAATTTTGACGTGGCGACCAGAGAAATGTGTTGGTTTTACTCAAAGTTGCCATTCATGATGCTTGTCTGGAAGTTGCAAATGGTTAACACGCCAGCCAAACATAAATTGCTGCATTGTTGTCGAAATTCTTTTTAGGTAGTAACGAAAGCAGAGGTGACAGTAGAACTTTTTGTACGGTCACCAAGCATGTGCGGGCGTGGAGGGCCCACAGTTAATACTTACAGAGAAAGTGAATACAGGCTTCAGTTTGGAACGGCACTTCCCCTCCAACGCTCGACACTTCCCTACAGCGCTCTGAGCGAGCCATGCGACTCTCCCCGTTCTAATAGCGGCCACAGCATTCTGCAGGATATAGTCTCCAATTCCAGTTGCTCTTCATTTCTGCTGAGTGTAGACTCGAATTCTTCTATACTCTAGAGTTCTTCCATTTAGACTAAGAATATTTAGTTCTGTAATATCTTGATCCTTAAGTCTGTCTTTTATTGTGCAACAATATATCTTCTCAGGAATATCATTTCTTGAATATCGCTTTCTTGCTTTTTGCTAACACCCAGGTCTCACTTTCATACGGCAGTGTGCTGACTGAAATACACACATCAAAAAACTTTTTCATCACCTCGGTTCCAAGAGTTCCATCACCTGTACAGACAATTGGAACATAAATCAACATAAACATCATTTCCGCCCTTTTTATTGCACATGAAAACCACACATTGCATGTTGTACCACAATACAGCGAGACCTTCAGAGGTGTTGGTCCAGATGGGCGTACACACCGCTACCTCTAATACTCAGTAGCACGGCCTCTTGCATTGATGCATACCTGTATTCGCCGTCGAAACAGCGGGTAGTGTGTCGTGTGCTTGGGTAGTTCAGTTGATAGATCACTTGCCCACGAAAGACAAAGTTCGGGTTCGAGTCTCAGTCCTGCACTCAGTTTTAATCTAAGTTTCATATTAGCACACAGTCCGCTGCAGAGTGAAAATCTCATTCTAGAAACATCCCCTAGTCTGTGGCTACGCCATGTCTCCGCAATGTCCTTTCTTCCAGGAGTGCTACTTCTGCAAGGTTCTTTAGCAAATAAAAAATTAAAATAATAATAACAATATAATAATAATAATAATAATAATAATAATAAGGCCCGGGAGAAGAATAGGCCTCCGGTATGTTCTGCCAGTCGTAAAAGGCGACGAAAAGAACAAACCACTAATAGTGCTAACCCCCCTTTTAGTGTGATTACTTGGTTCAGGACAGAACTAAAGAAGCCTCGGACAAGTGCCGTCATGGTCGGGGACGACGCTTGAACCCTATGCCCGCCCACAATGGTAACGACACTGCTAGCCAACTGGAAAAGGATTTAAATCCGAATAGAGGTGTTTTGCAGTATATGCTTCCTGCAACCACCCTAGAAGGAAAACAAAGACAGAGGATGAGATGGTCAGATGAAGTTAATCGACACCTCATGTTCTGTTATTACCAAGCAACAAACCTAGGAACCAACACAACTGGATACAGATCACAAGTATACACAACATTTATTACCAGATACCCGGAATTAAAATTTTTAACAGAACAACGACTAGCTGATCAGATCCGTGTAATAATCAAAAATAACAGGATACCCCAGTCAGAATTAGAAAACATCAAACAACAAGTACAACAAATACTGGAACAAAATAATGTGCAATCAGAAGAGGAAGAAAACACAGTAATGGACTCAAACATCCCAGAGCAAACAAACAAAGACCAACACGCATCAATTAAACAATCAGAGGAAAACGAAATCTTAAGACAGCCACCAGAACAAGCACAAATAGAACACGAAGAGAGACACGTGTTAGATATAGAAGAGAAATTTCAGCTGACATATATAGAATACAAAGACACAAATACAGACATTAGACCATTCTTGCATAGACCGCCAAATAACCCACAAGTCGAAACAACAATAAAAACTATCAACACAATCATACACAACAAAATAAATGAAAACATAACTATGGAAGAGTTACAACTACTGGTTTATATAGGAGCACTCACTACACTAAATATACACACTAGGCAGAGATCAGAACAAACCAACACACAGAAGAAACCCACAAAACCAGCATGGCAACACAGGTTACAGATCAGAATAGAAAAACTGAGAAGAGACATCGGACATTTAACACAATTTATAAGAAATGAAATATCAGACAAAAAACGAAAAAGGTTAGGTAAAATCTCACAACAAGAAGCAATAGAGCAATTAGATGAAAAACAGCAGAAATTGCAAGCATTGGCCAAACGACTTAGAAGATACAACAAAAGTGAAAATAGAAGGAAACAAAACCAAACATTCAACACAAACCAAAAGAGATTTTACCAAACAATGGATAACACACACATTAAAATAGACAATCCACCAAACATAACAGACATGGAACACTTCTGGAGCAGCATATGGTCAAACCCGGTACAACATAACAGGCATGCACGGTGGATACAAGCAGAAACAGACACATACAAGATGATACCACAAATGCCTGAAGTGATAATTTTGCAACATGAAGTCACCCGAGCAATTAATTCTACACACAATTGGAAAGCCCCTGGAAATGATAAAATAGCAAATTACTGGCTGAAGAAGTTCACCTCAACACATTCACATCTAACTAAATTATTTAACAGTTACATTGCAGACTCATACACATTCCCTGATGCACTTGCACATGGAATAACCTATCTGAAACCTAAAGATCAAGCAGACACAGCAAACCCAGCTAAATATCGCCTCATAACATGCCTACCAACAATATACAAAATATTAACTTCAGTCATCACACAGAAATTAATGACACATACAACACAGAACAAAATTATAAACGAAGAACAAAAAGGCTGCTGCAAAGGAGCACGAGGATGTGAAGAGCAACTGATAATAGATACAGAGGTGACATATCAAGCTAAAACTAAACAAAGGTCCCTACACTATGCATACATTGATTACCAAAAAGCCTTTGATAGTGTACCCCACTCATGGTTACTACAGATTTTGGAAATATACAAAGTAGATCCTAAATTGATACAGTTTCTAAACACAGTAATGAAAAATTGGAAAACCACACTTAATATCCAAACAAATTCAGATAACATCACATCACAGCCAATACAGATTAAGCGTGGAATATACCAAGGAGACTCATTAAGTCCTTTCTGGTTCTGTCTTGCTCTGAACCCACTATCCAACATGCTAAATAATACAAATTATGGATACAATATTACTGGAACATACCCACACAAAATCACACATTTGCTATACATGGATGATCTAAAACTACTGGCAGCAACAAATCAACAACTCAACCAATTACTAAAGATAACAGAAGTATTCAGCAATGATATAAATATGGCTTTTGGAACAGACAAATGTAAGAAAAATAGCATAGTCAAGGGCAAACACACTAAACAAGAAGATTACATATTGGATAACCACAGCGACTGCATAGAAGCGATGGAAAAAACAGATGCCTATAAATACCTAGGATACAGACAAAAAATAGGAATAGATAATACAAATATTAAAGAAGAACTAAAAGAAAAATATAAACAAAGACTAACAAAAATACTGAAAACAGAATTGACAGCAAGAAACAAGACAAAAGCTATAAATACTTAAGCTATACCAGTATTGACCTACTCATTTGGAGTAGTGAAATGGAGTGACACAGACCTAGAAGCACTCTACACACTTACACGATCACAATGCCACAAATATAGAATACATCACATACATTCAGCAACAGAAAGATTCACATTAAGCAGAAAGGAAGGTGGAAGGGGATTTATAGATATAAAAAACCTACATTATGGACAGGTAGACAATTTAAGAAAATTCTTTCTAGAACGAGCAGAAACTAGCAAAATACACAAAGCAATCACTCATATAAATACATCAGCTACACCATTGCAATTTCATAACCACTTCTACAACCCTTTAGATCACATAACATCAACAGATACAAAGAAAGTAAATTGGAAAAAGAAAACACTACACGGCAAGCACCCGTATCATCTAACACAGCCACACATAGATCAAGACGCATCCAACACATGGCTAAGAAACGGCAATATATACAGTGAACGGAAGGATTCATGATCGCAATACAGGATCAAACAATAAACACCAGATATTACAGCAAGCATATTATTAAAGATCCCAATACCACAACAGATAAATGCAGACTTTGCAAACAACAAATAGAAACAGTAGATCACATCACAAGCGGATGTACAATACTAGCAAATACAGAATACCTCAGAAGACATGACAATGTAGCAAAAATAATACATCAACAACTTGCCATAAAACATAAACTAATAAAACAACACGTTCCCACATACAAGTACTCACCACAAAATGTACTGGAGAATGATGAATACAAATTATACTGGAACAGAACGATTATAACAGATAAAACAACACCACATAACAAACCTGACATCATACTCACCAATAAAAAGAAGAAATTAACACAACTAATTGAAATATCCATACCCAACACAACAAATATACAGAAGAAAACAGGAGAAAAAATTGAAAAATACATCCAACTGGCTGAGGAAGTCAAGGACATGTGGCATCAGGATAAAGTCGACATTATCCCAATTATACTATCAACTACAGGAGTCATACCTCACAATATTCACCAGTACATCAATGCAATACAGCTACATCCAAACATATATATACAACTACAAAAATCTGTAATTATTGATACATGTTCAATTACCCGAAAGTTCCTAAATGCAATATAACATATACCATACAGTTACAAGGAAGTCACGCTTGACCGAGGTCCGCGTCACGTTCCATTTTTAACCAGACTTAAGTCTGAGAAAAAAAGTCAATAATAATAATAATAATTTGTAATAATAATAATTACTGTTTTGTTTGGTTGAGTAAGTAATTGAGAGATTAAAATTTACGCCGTGAATTTATCGAGCTTCGCACGTCCGAAGATGTACGGAACCTAGCCAGGGCTCATTACATATTTTCTGTAGACAAAGTCTAATATCTGACCTGAGCTCCAATCATGAAAATGGAGTGACTAAAATTACTAAAACAGAGAAAAGCATACGATTAAATAAAACATATATTCATTTTAACATATACATTACGATATGAATGACACTAATGTAAAATTATAGGTAAATGATTGCAGATAATTCACAAATGAGAGCGACTTATTGATTATGCGCCTCTTTTCTGAAAATAAGTATCAAATGGCTAACTGTGGAGCCACACAAAATATTACGTCATTCTAGGACAACGAATGACATAAGAGTGTGTGTTGATGCCTACAGGCTGTGACAAGAGAGCGGTGTTAATTGCTTTATTTTGTATTCTCTTGTCTTAAAAAATCGATACATATAGTCTAAGTTAACTAAATTAAATATTGTCTGTGCTCGAGTGCAAATGGTTCCTTAAACTGCCCCCCAAATTGCGAAGGCAAAGGTGTACCACCTGCAGCTGAGCAATTTGTTGACGTATTTTCTTTATTTATCATGTTATGAATCATAAGTTGTTACGTATCATGTTTCACAGATTCAACATACATATAATATCATAAATGTCATACATCTATACAAATACATAAATAATATTTACATACAAGATAAATGAAAGTTAAAAGAGACAATAAAAGTATTTGATTCCGAGCGGTATTGAATCCGGGACCTCCGGTACCAAACTGCAGTGCACTGGCTCAGTGCTATCACTACTAACCATGAAAATGTTTTTATTATTATATAACAGTTCTACAGAGACTGTAACAAATTTCACAGTTCGTATTCACTTGTGCTGTTACTTTGTAAAAATTTTGTTGGGCGTATAGTCCGTTGTTCTCTTTCACTTCAAAATGTTATTACACATGTTCATTCAATAAATAAAATTAATTAATGGTTTTGTGCATATTCAGAGTGAACATATTCTCTTTAGAATGTCACCTGTTAGTAAAGGTTTATACTGTGCTAACGTCTTTGCACTTTAAAATAATTGTCATGTGTCACACGTTTTGTTTACATTGAGACGAAAGTCTTGAAGAAATAAGTTGGAGATCAACAATCCCGCAATGAAGCGTGCTTTGGAAGACGTAGTTAAAATGTGGTTTCATCTTGGTAGGAATACATGGTGTCAGTGGTTCCATACTGACCAGTCTGTGTTACATCTACTCAATAACCTCCAATTTCGTCTTCTGAAAGGCATATGTCGTCTCTTGGATATTGTGTCGTCGTTTCGTCGAAAAGTGTGCCCTGGTTTTGCGACTCACGTCACCAATAGTGTCCCATCATGAGCGCAGTGAACCGTTTTTTTATATTTGTACACACCTTGTTCATACATTGTTCGTTGCAAAACAAAATGTTCGTTCACAACAGAGAGCACAAAACATAACAAATATCACTTCACGTTGAGTACAGTTTTCTGTTACATGTTTACATAGATATAAAAATTTTTCCGTGGAACAAGTACCTATACATTTACGTTACATTGTTTGCTTAGACATATACATATTTTACATTTTCAATTGCATTAAACTAGATATTAACAAATACATATGGGTCAGACATAGAAAAAAAATATGTTATAGATTCATTGTATTGTGATACATTAGGAAATTCCATTTATAGGGCTCTTCCCCCCTTTTATTTTTTTTGTTTTGAATAAAGTTTTCCTTTTTAAGTATATTTTCCTTTACATCAGTACTACACAATAGGTGTTCTTCCTCATGAAATGTTTCCTGCAACATAAACTTTCATAGTAGGTTAGAAAAGATCTTTGAGATGATCTGTCCTGAAAAGTCATGCTTACAATAAGACATGACATGTCACATCCACAATCAATTCCAAATTAGCACATGCACAAAGTATCATTTACAAATAAAATAAAGTATATAGCCTTGCTCAATTAATCTCATTTGTCATTTCCTGTAGAGTGTTTTTTGTGCATGTTGTATTCATGTGGATTGTGGTGTGAGTGTGAATAGCAAATCAAGTGTCTATCATGCCAATTAATATATCAGGTTCAGGGCAGCAATTGTCTCCAGTCATTTAGTCTGTCAGCTTGTCTGCAGGGTATTAATAAATATAATCTGTAACTGTGCTTTGCATGAAAATTGTTAGTTCTTCTTGTGTCTTATCTTCTTGCTGCTGCTGTTGTTGCTGGTGCTGTAAAATGTAGATACTTAAGATTATAGCTTATATCTTCTTCTTCTTCCAGCTTGAAGTACCAGACATGACTTACCTTGTTGTTGTATCAGCATACTCTGCTAAGCGCTAAAAGTTTTCAAGTCTTTGTGAGGGTACAAACCTAAAATTCTCTTATTCTTGGGGTTTTGTAACAGATATGCTCCAGGGTGTGGTATATCAATGATTGTGTAAGGACCTTCATATAATGGACGCCACTTGACATTACGTTTTAGAGGTGATGACGATTTGTAGTGGGTCTTAAGTAAAACTTGCATGCCTATTGTAAAGTTTTGCCTTCTTCTCAGATTAGCACCATAGTTCTTATTTCTAATGTCAGCTTGTGCAGTAATTGCAATGAGTACTTCCCTTACCGTTTCCTCGTGTGAAGGTTTGGTGTCAGAAAATTTGGTAGTGGGTTGCTCCATTCATTAGTTTCCTTTGTGTTAAACATGATTTCTCTGGGAGTATAGGGTGTGTTGTATACATTTAAATTGTGGTCTATTTCCTCAAAAAGTGCTAGGTAATGTATCCAGTTTGTGTGCTGTGTTGAGGTATAAGTTCTCATGAATCTATTTAATTCTCTAAAAATTCTCTCACAAGGGTTGGCTGATGTATGAAACTTTGAAATAAAGATACTCTTAATGTTATTGTCCTTTAGAAATTTTCTCCAGATGAATCCTGCATAATACGTGGCATTATCTGATAGAATGGCTTTAGGTTTTCCACAGTATGGCATGTAATCATTTGTGAATCTTCTGATGATGGTGCTTGCTGTGGGTGACTTAATGGCAAAAAATTTGATGTGCTTAGCAAATATGTCATAAAATGCCAGAATGTATTTACAACCACCAATGCTAGTTGGATGAGGTCCACTAACATCTGTACAAAGTATCTCTCTAGGTCCAGTGGGTAAGATAGAATGCAAATCTGTTTTGGTGGATTGATTTTGTGGCTTGGATTTTTGACATATGAGACATTTGCTGATAACATCATGTATTTTTCTTCTCATGTTTGGAAAATAGCAACACATTTGTAACTTGTTTAGACATTTCTTTGTTCCGTAGTGTCCCCAAACTGTGTGAGTGTGTGCAATGAGTTTGTGGTATGCAAACGCACCAGTTAGTAGCATTTGTGTGTCTTTTGTAGAAAAGTATGTTGTTGTGTAACATGTATCTGTCTTGTAAAGCGTCATTGTGTTGTTGTACTATGATTTGTTTTATTTTGTACCAGTGTGGATCTGAATCTTGTAGTGTTGCCATGTTCTTGCATAGTTCTATGTAGTATTGTGTAAAATGTTTGTCTTGCATGAGTAGTATTCTGTAATCGTGTGCGTTCTCAAAGTCTGTATTGTTATGGTGTAATCCTTGCGGTAGTCTTGAAAATGTGTCAGCTATTATGTTGTCTTCTCCCTTGATGTGTTTGATTTCAAAAGAGTAATTCTGTAATGCAAGTGCCCATCGTGTAAGTCTAGGATGAATGAGTTTACATGACAAAAGGAAGGTAAGTGCTTGATGGTCAGTATATATAATGGTGTGTCTTCCATACAGATAATAATTAAACTTTTTAAATGCCCATATAATAGATAATGTTTCCAATACTGTGGTGGAGTAAGATCTTTCACATTCCGTTAAAGTCCGACTGGCAAAACCAATGATCTTAATATGTTCTGAAGTTTCTGTTTTAACAAGTTGGAATAAACAACATCCCAAACCAATGTTTGATGCATCACAAGCAATACAAAATTTCAAATTGAAGTCTGGATGTTCCAGCATGTTAGAATTTACTAAGGCTTCTTTGATTTTAATAAAGTCATTTTCACAGTCTTGGGTCCAAATCCATACCTGGTTTTTCTTTAATAAGTTTAGTAAGTATCTGCTATTGAGTAACTGTTTAGGTATGAATCGTCTGAAAAATGAGCAAAGACCGAGAAATGATTTTAACTGTTTCTTTGTAAAGGGATTGGGGAAATGTCTGATAGCATCTCATTTTGAAGGGTCAGGTTTAATGCCTTGTGTGTTGATGATGTGTCCTAAGTATTTGATCTCAGAACAAGCAAATCTAGATTTACAAATATTGGCAGTGATACCAGTTTGTGTGAATCTGCATAGTAAAGTGTTCAGGGTATCAGTGTGTTCCTTCCAGGTTTTTGAGGCAATCAGTATGTCATCTACGTAGTGTGTAAAAGTTTCTAGTAAATCATCACCGAGTACAGAGTTTAGTGCAGTAGTGAATACTCCTGAGCTTACATTTAGGCTAAATGGTAATACACAAAATTGATAAGTTCTGCCACCAAACATAAAGGCTGTATATTTTCTGGATTCTTTGCTTATTGGCACCTGCCAAAACGAATTTTTAAGGTCTATTGTAGAGAAATATTTTGCATCCAAGAATTTCTGAAGTTGTTCATCAAGATTTTCTGTTTGTGTCCTCACAGGTAAGATAATTTGGTTGATAGCTCTTGCATTTAATACTAACCTGATACTTACATTGTGTCTTTTCACTACATGCAAAGGGCTACAATATGGAGATGTTGATGGTTCTATAATATTCCATGTAATCATTTTCTTTAGTTCTTCCCAAACCGCAGGCTGCAGAGCTAGAGGTACATTGTATGACTTGTGGTAATAGATTTGGTGAGGCTTGACTTCAATCGTATACATATATGTGTTGATCCTACCTGGCTTACTAGTGAAAACATCCTTATTCTTAAGTAAAATATGTTTAAGCTGGGATCTCTCCTCTTCATTAATAGCATCACATTTTGATAGCTTAGAATTAATTTGTGTAAGTACATCATTCACTATCTCACTTTGTGATACATGTTGTTGTGTGGAATCTATGTCAGTCTCACGTATAATCTGTATCTTGTAGCCAGAACAGTGCTTGTTATGGTCTACTAGTCGAGTGTCCAAGTTCAAAACTATGTCTCTGCCTCATCATCATCATCTTCATCATTTAAGACTGATTATGCCTTTCAGCCTTCAGTCTGGAGCATAGCCCCCCTTATACAGTTCCTCCATGATCCCCTATTCAGTGCTAACATTGGTGCCTCTTCTGATGTTAAACCTATTACTTCAAAATCATTCTTAACCGAATCCAGGTACCTTCTCCTCGGTCTGCCCCGACTCCTCCTACCCTCTACTGCTGAATCCATGAGTCTCTTGGGTAACCTTGCTTCTCCGATGCGTGTAACATGACCCCACCATCTAAGCCTGTTCGCCCTGACTGCTACATCTATAGAGTTCACTCCCAGTTTTTCTTTGATTTCCTCATTGTGGACACCCTCCTGCCATTGTTCCCATCTACTAGTACCTGCAATCATCCTAGCTACTTTCATATCCGTAACCTCAACCTTGTTGATAAGGTAGCCTGAATCCACCCAGCTTTCGCTCCCGTACAACAAAGTTGGTCGAAAGATTGAACGGTGCACAGATAACTTAGTCTTGGTACTGACTTCCTTCTTGCAGAAGAGAGTAGATCGTAGCTGAGCGCTCACTGCATTAGCTTTGCTACACCTCGCTTCCAGTTCTTTCACTATGTTGCCATCCTGTGAGAATATGCATCCTAAGTACTTGAAACCGTCCACCTGTTCTAACTTTGTTCCTCCTATTTGGCACTCAATCCGTTTATATTTCTTTCCCACTGACATTACTTTCGTTTTGGAGATGCTAATCTTCATACCATAGTCCTTACATTTCTGATCTAGCTCTGAAATATTACTTTGCAAACTTTCAATCGAATCTGCCATCACAACTAAGTCATCCGCATATGCAAGACTGCTTATTTTGTGTTCACATATCTTAATCTCACCCAGCCAGTCTATTGTTTTCAACATATGATCCATAAATAATATGAACAACAGTGGAGACAGGTTGCAGCCTTGTCTTACCCCTGAAACTACTCTGAATCATGAACTCAATTTACCGTCAACTCTAACTGCTGCCTGACTATCCGTGTAAAGACCTTTAATTGCTTGCAAAAGTTTGCCTCCTATTCCATAATCTTGTAGAACAGACAATAACTTCCTCCTAGGAACCCGGTCATATGCCTTTTATAGATCTATAAAGCATAGATACAATTCCCTGTTCCACTCATAACACTTCTCCATTATTTGCCGTAAGCTAAAGATCTGGTCCTGACAACCTCTCAGAGGCCTAAACCCACACTGATTTTCATCCAATTGGTCCTCAACTAATACTCGCACTTTCCTTTCAACAATACCTGAGAAGATTTTACCCACAACGCTGATTAAAGAGATACCTCTGTAGTTGTTACGATCTTTTCTGTTTCCATGTTTAAAGATTGGTGTGATTACTGCTTTTGTTCAGTCTGATGGAACCTGTCCCGACTCCCAGGCCATTTCAGTTATCCTGTGTAGCCACTTAAGACCTGACATTCCACTGTATTTGATGAGTTCCGAATTAATTTCATCCACCCCAGCCGCTTTATTGCACTGCAATCTATTGACCATTGTTTCCACTTCCTCAAATGTGATCCTACTTCCATCATCATTCCTATCCCATTCTACCTCGAAATCTGAAACATTACTGATCGCATTTTCACCTACATTGAGCAACTCTTCAAAATATTCCCTCCATCTGATCAAGGCATCCACAGGATTAATCAGCAGTTTTCCTGACCTGTCCAAAATACTTCTCATTTCCTTCTTACCTCCCTTTCGAAGACTGCTAATTACACTCCAGAATGGTTTTCCAGCAGCTTGACCCATAGTCTCCAACCTGTTTCCAAAGTCTTCCCACGATTTCTTCTTCGATGCTGCAATTATCTGTTTGGCTTTGTTTCTTTCTTCAACATAACTTTCTCTGTATACCTGGGTTCTGGTATGTAGCCATTTTTGATACGCCTTCTTTTTCCTTTTACAGGCTGCCTTGACTGTATCATTCCACCAAGTGTAGTGTAACGACGTATATGTTTTGTTTAGGAATGAATTTCGTTTATCATATGACCATGTGCAGACTTCGTCACCTACGTCAGTTACAACCCACTTCAAAATGATTTATATTCTTTTTAAATTGTCACAGAATGGTTCTTGAACGAAACTGTAAAACATCAGTTGAGTCGTATGCAAAGAATTTCATCACTCGGGCCAATTGGTTTGCGTAAACTTTTCGATTGTAAATTTCGTTTGTTTTCTCCTCAGAAATTATATTGACACACGTTATCTTGATCTAATCGATATCAGAATCACACATTAAATAAACTTTTGAGATTCAAAGTTTCGGTGAACGCCGTAAGAATCACTAATCTTGTCAAATATATTATTAATCCGTTCACATAATTCTTCATAAATAAATCTTCAAGACACGTGTTTCAACTTTAGTAGCATACACTATTTTATTAGCTTCATACACATACAGATGTGAACTTGAGCGTTGAGAATTAGTGACTGACTTTTCAACAAGATTAAGTTCTATATGACGTCATTGTTGTACAAAAAGAGTATACAAATTCATTTTTAATTTTTAGAAGCACGACGCAACAACTCGGTTCCAGGATCTTCTGTTGCTCCTCGGCTGTCGTCCCGCGACGTATAGCGGCCAGCAATTTCCTCTCTGGTCGCGGCAACGAAGATGCTGTCTCCGTTCGTTGCGCCGCCCTCTCCGTACATGAAACACATAAAAAAATTACAAAACTTTTAGATAATTGACATCCATTACAAATAATAAGAAAAATATATAAACCAACTAAATTAAACTTATAGTCACCTGCAAACTGGGCTGACACTGGTGGATGGGTGACGCTTCAATTTCGCGTCCCACTACATATCCCACCCACAAGCTCAGTTTGTCAGGTTTTTAACCGAAAATAAGACTTTTTCTATATACCATATTTAACTGTTAATACATTTTCCTCACATTTTACGTAATCTAGAGTCCTCGTTCTCAGATAGATTTAATCCTTTTAATACGATATTGTTGTGACTATTTGTCATTTACTCTTAATTGTGCCACTGTGGTAATTCATAACCGAATATATGGAGATTACTCCTTTTCCGTTAATAGTTGCTAGTAAATACTAATTTAGTACGTTCTTTAACGTTGTTACATTAGGACAGAGCGTTCAAATTGTGATAAATTAGTTTCAGTTTTATTTTCATTTACTAGAGTTACTCTTTCCTAAACTATACATTACTAATTAGTTTCTCACAATAACTAATAGTACTACTTACTTTACTTCATTCTTTTCCCTAATACCTTATTTATGCCTGAGGTCAAGAAGAAATCAAGCAAAACTTTCTTTAGAATCTCGGCACGGCTTTCTTTGCCTTCAGACACCTTGTTGGGTAATGGCAATTTATTTAGGAGAAACATGCGAGAGAGCCCCGTTTGGTGTGTTCTATATTAACACTATTACAAACCTCTATTAAAGGCACTCTGCTATGTTCTCGTGAGCCATATAGCTCTGGACGCCCATGGTCCCTAAAACTATTAACCATCCCCTTTGGTTCCTACTATCCGAGTCAATTTAAAATATGCAAAATTCCTTTTGACCTAAGAGCAAAATTTCTTCCATATAAATCCCCCTTTTGGTTATCTTCCTCTTTTTGAAGTACCAGTAGATTATTGTAGAACACTTGTTTAAGCTTTCTGTTTCATTCTTTAAAATAATACGTAACTATCACGAAAACCTCACATGAATAAACTATGAACGCTCTTCCGTGTGTAACACATACTAAATATTAACTTATTTAGGAATGAAGGGTTTCATTTGATCAACACTATATAACCCTTTAATTACACCTGATGAAGGTTCCATAAGAAGTAACGCTTTGGGATGTACAATCTTATGTACAACATATGGACCTTCAAAGATAAAGAAGAATTTTCTACATTCCTTACTGATCTTAGAACTTTTAGGATGAGATCGTACTAGCACAAGATCTCCTACCTGAAATGAGGGTTCTATAGCATGTTGATTATAAATTTTAATTCTCCGTTCGGCATTTTTAATAATCTGTTCGCAAACTTTTTCGTCTGGGATGCATTGTTGGATCTCATTTGCTGGTGGCCAAGGTAGAGCAGCTAGTAAAGGCTCACCTATAATTCGTTTGCCTAAAATTTTTATAGGTGATAATCCCGTCGTTAGGTGAGGCAATTCATTTAATATCTTTTCGAATTCAGGCATTAGTTTGGCCCACCGGGTATGTTTATGTGCACAATACGTCCTACATAATCGTCCTAATTCTTTCATGACTCTTTCTACTAAATTACTTTGAGGGTGATATTTCGAAATTAAGATATGTTTGATTCCATATTGTTTTATCATATCTTGAAATCTTTGACTAATAAAGGCACTACCATTGTCAGACATAAGTCGTTTTAGGAATGCCCCAGTTAACAAAGTAATTTCGGGTGAGGCAGCGTATAACGCTTGCTGTATTCGCTCGTTTCAAAGTATATAGCTTCACATGTTTGGACCAACATTCCATTACAACAAACACATAAGTTAACCCTCCTGAACTACGAGGCAGAGGGCCGAAAAAATCTAATGACAGTAGATCCCACAAACCTCGAGGAATTACAGCATATAATTTATAACGCTTAGATTTGTTATTAACTTTAACCTTTTGACAGGTTTCACAAGCCCTAATAATACTTCTCACAATATGGGACATATTTTTGAAATAATAATACTTCATTAGATGTTTAATACAATTATGAGTTCCAAAATGCCCATAACCTTCCTGAATATAAGTAATTAACTCGTCTACAACAGTTTTCGGGATGCAGATTTTCCATCTCTGGTGTTCCCTCTGTGCTTTCGAATACAACAAGTCGTTAAAGTATAACCATACACCCCGGGTGTTAACTGTTTCGTCCCCATTACTAAGGGTTTGTATAAGGTCCCTATATTGATCATCATTTCTTTGAGTGCATCTAATAGCAGTTACTATCCGTTTAACCTTACGTTCGTTCTCCTGAGTTAAAAGGAAATAAACATGGTAATTTGTTCCTGGTTCTTCTACAACGTTAATATTCTCCATTCCTACGGGGAGTCTCGACAAAGCATCCGAAACTACATTCTGAGATCCTTTTATATACCTAATTTCGTACTGAAATTCTTGCAAGCATAATACCCAACGTAATAGTCTACGGTGAAGTAACCGACAATTGTTCAGAAAGATTAAAGCCTGATGACCAGTATATACAATTGTTTTTCTTCCCATTAATAATCCTCTAAATCGTTGAAAACCCCATACCACTGCGAGAGCTTCCTTCTCGGTTACAAAATAATTTCTTTCGTGTTTATTTAAAGTTCTACTAGCGAATCCAATAGGCCGATATAATCCCTTTTCATTGGTCAGATCACCTTGGAATATTACACAAGACACACCATAATCAGAGGCATCCGTACACATACAAAAGTCCTGATTGAAATCTGGGTGGTATAACATTTTGGCTTCGGTTAACGCTCCTTTTATCTTACTAAAAACTTCCTCTTCCTCTTGTCCCCAGAGCCATACTGACTTCTCTTTCAATAAATCTAGTAATTTAGGATTAACAATATCCTGCCCTGGAAGAAATCTTCTCAGAAATCCTACCATTCCTAAAAATGATTTCAGTTGTTTCCGATTTCTAGGACTCGGACATCGAGCAATAGCTTCAATACGTGCTGGGTCTGACCTAATACCTTTACTGTCCACTATATGCCCCAAAAATCTCACTTCCTCCTTTCCGAAGTAAGACTTAGATAATTTTAAAGTAATTCCTCTGTCAATTAAACGGTCAAACAATTCCCGTAATATCGTTACGTATTCTTCCCACGTTTTAGTGGCTACCAAAATATCATCTACATATAAAATAATCTTTTGTAACAATTGCTGACCCAAAGCAGAATATAATGCCCTAATGAAAGTTGACACTGATATATTAAGTCCAAAAGGTAAACTTGGAACTGATATGATCTGCCTTCAAAAAGAAAAGCCGTATATTGCCGTGAATCTGGGTGTAATATTACTTGATGGTAGCCAGCAGTTAAATCCATTGTACTCATATAACGTGAACCAGCAATCTTAAGAAGTACGTCCTCCATAGGAATAGGTCTGTCTCTTTCCATCTCTATAATTTTATTTAACTCACGGGCATCCAGAACTAGTCGTACCCCACCAGTAGCTTTCTTAACTACCCACAAAGGACTGTTAAAAGCGCTACAAAATCGTTCGATAATGTTTTGTTCTAGCATCTTACTTATTTCTCTACTAGCCGGTTCTTTGAATTGTACTGGAATAGGATAAGGTTTCTTAAAGAATGGTTTTTGATCTTTAATCTTAAGTTTACAAACGTAATCTTTAATTCTCCCTGGTTCATCTGAGAAGACGGCTCTAAATTCTAACAACAAAGATTCCAACTCTTCCTTTTCTTGTTCGGATAGACAATTCGTAGAATAACATTTTTCTTTCACTTCGGTTTCGATACTGCTACTAGCCTGACCTTGGTATACTTCATATTCAAGATCACTAAAATCTGTTAATAGGCTCATGGTCTGTGCGTACTTAATCTGTAAGGATTCGTAGCAATTTTCCGGTACTTGATTATCAGAAACCTCACTTTAAAAGCACATGCCTCCTTATGGATGGTTAAGGAAGAGTCTTTAAAATCTAATATAGCTTTATATTTACACAGCCACTCTATACCTAAAATTAGGGCCACATTTAAGTTGGCTACGACAAGTACAGAGTGAGCAATTAATTGTTTAGCAATCTCAAAAGTTAAATAAACTTCCTCAGTAATATTTTGACTTCTTTTACCGGTAACTCCTATAATTTTCACCCCAGTTACAGGTAAGGTTGGGAAATTCCAATAATTTCTTTTAAGCTGGAATAATTCTTTCGATAAAATACTTACTTCGCTACCCGAATCAATTATAATATTTATTTCAGTATCTTTAATATAACCTTTAATAACGGGTTTATAAGTTATATTCTCCCTTATCAGATTGTCTTCCTGAAGCAAATCTTGTTGCCATTCACCGTCCTTTTGGCAGCTTAATGATAAATTGCAATTGGGTCTTGTATAATCTTGACTAACAGTTCCCTTTAGTTGACCCGTACTAAAGGACTTTACTAGTTTTCCGAACTTTCTATGATAACGTCACCTATCACTTGACCTTCATTAATTACTTGAGGATGATTTATTTCATGATCGATATTGTGTAATTTCCGCATTTTCGAGTTATTGCCACGATTTTGTTGGCTCTCTTTATCTTTAGATTGACGCTTTATATAACAAACCCGGCTATGATTGTTGTTATTAGCTTTTAGTGGTTCTGAATTATTATTATTATTTCGAGGATTGTCATTTCTACCAAATCTAAACTTCTCGTCTTCCCTTTCTCTGTTAAGTATATCTAACTGTTCTAAATATCCTAATAATTCACAGGGTTGTGACCATTCTCTTTCTATCATTCTTTCCTTTACACAATACGGTAACCTACTAATTAGGACTCGTATTAAATGACTTTCAATAATTGGTTCTTCAATTAATTTAACACGGTTTAAATGCCATTCAAAATAATTCCTATAACCTCCCGACCGCTTAGAATATGGAGGAGGGTCTAACAACTCTAAAGTTAAGTGTGTTGTTGTTTTCCTCTTGACCAATAATGTTCTTTAAACTGCTTAACAAAATCATCCCAGTCCCTGAATTCAGTTCTATGCAGTACTGCCCATTCCGCAGCTTCTGCTTCTAAATGTCCTATTACAAATTGAATGCGTTTTTCATTACTCCATTTGGGAGATAATGATGTTTCAAAAGCTTTTATAAAGATTATAGGGTGAAGTTCGCCTCCTGGTTTGAATACAGGAAATCGACTTGCCGCATTTGAATTTGTCGTTATATCATCCAGACATTCTGCGAGATAAATAGTCGGATTTTGTTTAGATTGCGGAGACGGAGTTGCATCGGATTGGCTTGCCGTGATTTCTTTATTCATATTGTTGTCGTCCGAGCTAGCAAATTCGATGCGACTGTTGTCTCTGATTATGTTATTACCTCTGCTATCTGAAAGGTTTTCGTTATTATCTAATTCCGATAACCGTTTAGTAATTTCCTGTATTCGCATTTCTGTATTGGAAACGCGATTAGCTAATATCGATTCTTCACTGTGTTCACGATGTGAACGCTCTGTACCTTCGTCAATGTTATTATCTTTGGCAGTCTCAAGGTTACTGCATATTTGAGTAATTAAAAATTTCATGTTTTCGATTTCGGTATGGTCCTTTTCTACTTGATGAGTTAATGTCTCTAATTCTACATTATCTATTGAAGAAATCTCTACAGGTTTGGTAGAGACCTCTTTAATAGATTCCAATAATTCTCTACGAACAGTTTCCGTTTGCATAGAAAATTCGTCTCGTAATATATCGTTATTTTTCTGTATTTCATTTACAACTAAGATATTGACACTATCTAGTCTCTCGGTTAAGTCAGTAATATCGTTTCGCATACGAGGTTTTCTTCCCCTCGTGATTCCTGGATATGTTCTTCTAACCTTTTACAATTATCAGCAATCTTATTACTAAGTCCTACTAGTTTTTTCTGCATTTCAACTTTAGAAGACTCTATTTTTATCACTTAATTCTCGACTGGTTTCATTAAGATATTCCTGTAACCTGTCCGTAGATTTTGTTAGCTCCCCTTTAAGTCTAGCAGTAGATTCCTCGTTAGACTGTTTTAATCTAGCCATAGATTCTTCGTTAGACTGTTTTAATTTAGCGATCGCCCTAAAAAGGGATCTCATGCTCCTATCGGACATAGACTGCTCTTCGTCTGACATTTCATTTCCCGACATTATTGTAAGATATTAACTAGTTACACACGCAGACTTGTAATCAACAATCCCGTAAAAGCACACTCCCTATGTACAACACTGCACTTCCAACTTGAAACAAACTCACCGGACACTAATATTGTAGTTTGTAGTTCTCGGTGATCAGTGTGCTGCTATGGGCTGCAGATATAACAGCCGTCGATGCAGCCGCTCAGATGCTGCGACCCCGCTTCCGCAACCGGCAGGACGCTGAGTCGAACACCGGAGACGTCACTGGCTGCAACCACGCCCGGCACCGCCGTAGACAGGCGAAGTCCTCAGCAACACCTCTAATACCAGCCGGAGGAACACCCCGCAGCTGACGTACTGGGCCTATTAGTTTAGGGAGAAAAAAGGTTGTCGGGGTTTGCAGCGTTCAGCTGCTGCCCAACAGATGCGCCTTCTCGTTGAACAACTGCGTGACCGTACTGCTTGGCTGCGCTCCGTCAGATGCCCACACCCGCGAAGTCGCCGCTGGCTGGTGAAGGCTCCACGAAAACTCGCGTTGACTTCCGAAGGACTCTTGATGCTTTGTTTCGTACCTGTATGCCTTAGTTGCACACAAGTCCTGTCACGGTAGCCACGGTGTAGTGTAACGACGTATAGGTTTTGTTTAGGAATGACTTTCGTTTATCATATGACCATGTGCAGACTTCGTCACCTACGTCAGTTACAACCCACTTCAAAATGATTTATATTCTTTTTAAATTGTCACAGAATGGTTCTTGAACGAAACTGTAAAACATCAGTTGAGTCGTATGCAAAGAATTTCATCACTCGGGCCAATTGGTTTGCGTAAACTTTTCGATTGTAAATTTCGTTTGTTTTCTCCTCAGAAATTATATTGACACACGTTATCTTGATCTAATCGATATCAGAATCACACATTAAATAAACTTTTGAGATTCAAAGTTTCGGTGAACGCCGTAAGAATCACTAATCTTGTCAAATATATTATTAATCCGTTCACATAATTCTTCATAAATAAATCTTCAAGACACGTGTTTCAACTTTAGTAGCATACACTATTTTATTAGCTTCATACACATACAGATGTGAACTTGAGCGTTGAGAATTAGTGACTGACTTTTCAACAAGATTAAGCTCTATATGACGTCATTGTTGTACAAAAAGAGTATACAAATTCATTTTTAATTTTTAGAAGCACGACGCAACAACTCGGTTCCAGGATCTTCTGTTGCTCCTCGGCTGTCGACCCGCGACGTATAGCGGCCAGCAATTTCCTCTCTGGTCGCGGCAACGAAGATGCTGTCTCCGTTCGTTGCGCCGCCCTCTCCGTACATGAAACACATAAAAAAATACAAAACTTTTAGATAATTCACATCTATTACAAATAATAAGAAAAATATATAAACCAACTAAATTAAACTTATAGTCACCTGCAAACTGGGCTGACACTGGTGGATGGGTGACGCTTCAATTTCGCGTCCCACTACACAAGCTGTTTGCTTCATTCTACTTTTACACACTACTGTTCCAAGACATTCTTTAGCCACTTCTAGTACTGTGTCCCTGTACATTGTCCATTCCTTTTCCAATGACTGTAATTGACTACATTCAACTAACTGGTACCTTTCTGAGATCGCTGTTATGTACTTGTGCCTGATTTCCTTCTCCTGAAGTTTCTCCACTCTTATCCTCCTACATATGGACCTGACCTCCTGCACTTTTGGCCTCACAATCCCAATTTCACTGCAGATTAAATAATGATCAGTGTCATCAAAGAATCCCCTGAATACACGTGTGTCCCTCATAGCCTTCCTGAATTCCTGATCTGTTATTATATAGTCAATGACAGATCTGGTTCCCCTGCCTTCCCAAGTATACCGGTGAATGTTCTTATGTTTAAAAAAGGAGTTTGTGATTACTAGGCCCATACTGGCACAGAAATCCAAGAGTTGTTTCCCGTTCCCCTTGGCCTCCATATCCTCTCCAAAATTACCCATAACCTTTTCATACCCTTCTGTTCGATTTCCAATCCTGGCGTTAAAATCACCCATGAGCAGAACACTGTCCTTGTCCTTTACTCTAACAACTACATCACTGAGTGCCTCATAAAAACTATCCATATTATCTTGATCTGTCCCTTCACAATGCGAATATACTGACACAATCCTAATTTTCTTGCTAGACACTGTCAAATCTATCCACATCAGTCGTTCGTTTACATACCTTATTGCAACTACGCTGGGTTCCATTTCTTTCCTGATGTAAAGCCCTACACCCCATTGTGCTATTCCTGCTTTGACTCCTGACAGGTAGACCTTGTATTCTCCCACTTCCTCTTCTTTCTCACCCCTTACCCGAATGTCACTAAAAGCTAAAACGTCCAGCCCCATCTTACTTGCAGCCTCTGCCAGCTCTACCTTCTTCCCAGAGTAGCCCCCATTGATATTAATAGCTCCCCATCTCATTACCATTTGTTTGCCAAGTCGTGTCTTAGGAGTCCCTGGTTTGTCAGTTAGAGGTTGGACTCCGTCACCTCCAAAGGTCCGAGGCATTTTGCTCTGATTGTTGCCAGCATCATATTTAAAGTACCAGGGAAGCAGGTTGCTAGCCTTACTTGCCCCGAGTCCCATTGGGTTTTACCCCTAACGGCTGAGGGACTAACCGGTGGATTTGGTAGTCTTTGCCGTATGAGCACAAAGGTGACCACGACTCAGAATATGTCCAAGATGCCCAGCCTTATTCCAAAGTAACTGGTATCCCGACTGTCGGGACCACTTACTTGGCCACTCATACGTTGCCCGTGGTTCATGTACTAGGACATAACTACAGGAACCCACACCATGAACCATGTCTCTGCCTTCATACTTAAAATAACAAATGCCTTTGGAGAAGTCTATAGTACAGTCCTTCTCGCGAAGGAAATCAATACCCAATATACAATTGGCAGTAAGGCTTTGGACAACTAGGAAAGGCCATTGTACGATTCCATTTCCCATATTAACAGTCACAAATACCTGCTTATTAACTCTACTTGACTTATTACCTAATGCAGTTAATATTAAACAGTTTTGAACTGGGAACTCTGGTATCTTAGAAGTTTTCTTCATCATAGTATAAAAATTGTGAGAAATCACACTGACAGCAGCTCCTGTATCAATAATTATGTTAGTAGGTATACCTCCTACAATGCCTGAGGTGGAAGACAGTACAAATCTTTTCTTTACATTGTGACATTGTGTGTTGTCATTTATCAGATCATCAGCTAAGTTTCCACTTTCATTATATCTTAAGAATAGTGCAGGCAGCTCTTGTTGGGTAAATGTTAATTTTTCTTGTTTCACAGTTTCACTAGCAAGTGTGTATTCAAACATAGTTTCTAAATTGAAGCTGCCCCCCCAAATGTTCCTCAGTCACAACCTGGGGCTCAGTAATAACTGGTTCTAGTTTACCTGGTTTCTCTGGTCATTGGCCAGTGTAGTTGTAGTTTCATTAGCTACCTCAATAATATTTACATTAGGATATTGTCTTTGCCAATCGCCTGTCTGTTTTCGGCTGAAATCACTTGTTGGTTTGTGTTGCTTGTTTGTGCAAAATTCCCTTGAGGCATCTGAATATGATTTTGTGGTGGCGGTTGCTGTGTTTGCCACTGTCTCACATAATACTGGTTGTCGTTATGGTTAAAGTGCGGTGTAGGTGTTCCATTTCTTGTGTAATCTGTGTTGTTGTTTCTTTGCCAGTGTTTCTGTTTGGCTTTGTGTCCGTTGTTGTTTCCATTATTCCTTCTTGAATTAAAATGGTCGTTTCTTCGTTTTTTGTACGGGTTATCTCCCTGTATATAATTACAGTTGTTTGTATGCAGCTGTGAGTTTTGGTGATTGTTTTGCATGTTTACTGTGTGTTGTGAATTTTGCTGCGTGTTTGGTAATGTAGCAATGTAGACGTGTTGATTCCTACTGCGTGAGTTGTGTGTTGGTTCTTGTTCTTCATACAGTAAATCAACAGCATCTAACGTTTCCAAAAAATATTCTGGATAGTCGTCCGGTAAGTACAGTAATTTCTCTTTAATGTTGAAAGGAAGTCTTGCTTTCAGTGATCGGATCACATCTTTTGGTTTCACTGGTTCATTAAGGAGGTGTGTCATGTTTGGGTACTTCTCGAAATATCTGCGCAGGTTGTCGTTCTTAGGATTGAAGTGTTCGGGTTCAGTGACTTGTTTGCGGATACGTTCCTGCACAGTTTGTGACCAAAACCTGTTCTTGAAGGCGCGTTCAAACTGCTCGTATGTTACACATCTGTCGCTGTCATGGAAAGCCCAGACAGCAGCGTCCCCTTGAATGTAATCCACAACGTACCTAATGCGTTTGTGGTCGCTCCACGAACGTGGGAATGCGTTCCTAAAAGCTTTTAAGAAGATGACGGGGTGTACAGCGTTTTTGCCTGGTATAAAAGGTTGGAATTTACGGTGCTTGAATAGACTTTCTTCTTCTTTGTTAGGTGTTCGTCTGTCTCTTTCCGTGTAATCATTGAATTCTTCCCTGTGTGTACATGGTTCTTCATCAAAAGGATAATTGTATTGTACTTCAGGTGATGGGTATCTGTTGGTATGCGCGTCAGTGTATTGTGTATTTGAGTGTTGAAATTCGTGTGTGTACATGTGTTCATTTCCAAATCGAGGTTTCCTTCTGTGTGTGTAAAAATGTGTTGTGGGTGTACTATTCTGTTGTGCTTGGCATTGAGTTGTCTTTGTTTGCATATCGTCATCGATTACTTGCCTGTTGTTCGTGTATTCCACTACAGAATCGTGCACAATATGTAGCAATTTGTTTTGTATACATTCTTCAAAAATTTGGTCATTGTGTGCTGTCCATTGTTTAAATTGTGAATTAATGCGAGAGAAATGGGGTTCTGCCTCTCTCTATATTGTTGTGTGAATCTGTTTGTGAATGTCAGCTACGTTTGTTTCTATTGTATTCACCTTTAAATTAATTTCGTCACATGCGTGCGTGTTTGATTCTAATTTGCAATTAATAGTGTCACAGGTTTTTGTCAATTCATGGACGTGATTGGCATTGTCGCTTTGTCGTAACTCTAAATTTTAAAATTTTTCCGTAAGATCGTCGACCTGTTTGGAAAGACGTGTATTAATTTCATCTACCTTTTGAGTCAGTGTGGCGAAGTCTGATTTTATCTCATTCCTGAAGGCTGCATTGTCTGTCATTAATTGTGTGAATTTTTCGTCATTATCTTGCTTAATATTGGATATGCCTTCCAAAATTGAATTCAGTATAGCGTCAAAATCTTGATTGTAAAATGAACTTGCCCCCGCCGCGTCATTAGACGTGACGTGGTCTCCCAGGTTTGGTTCTGAATTGCTCCTTTCGGCGTTTGTGTGTATGTGTAGCAGGTTATTTTGATGTGTTTGCGTGTCTGTATTAATTTCTGTGTCTAAATGTGTCTGTGTATCCATGTTTGCATTACTTGATTGTTGTTCCATTGTGTACTGGTGTCGAGTTTTTACCATATCGTGAATAAATTGTGTGCAAGAAAAAAAAATAGTTTAAGTGCGTAGTGTGAAAATGTACTGCCTATGTGTGTGTTTAAATGACTGAGAATGATTGAGAGATGACTTTAAAGATCGAAAGTAGCATACGTGTTAATGGTGACTGGCCATGTTGCTTGAATCTTGTACAATGTCGGCCATATTGTGCAATGTAACTTGCGTATTGTTGGATCGGAATGTAATCGTCTGAATAATGAGATTTCGCGGAATTTGGAAAAAATTACTGAATGGATACTGAATATTGAATTTAATGCTGAGAAAAATAATTTTGAATGAAAAATGTGCTTGGAATCAATTGTGGATGCGCGAGTGCTGTGTCTTACCGTACATGTCGTCTTGATGCGAAGATTGCATTTCCAGTCCAAATTGTCTCCAGATTTTATTCGCTTTCTTCCATATTCTCGTCACATGGGTTGTTGCCGGTCAGGATGTACATGAAAAAGAACAATTAGTTGTAGTACAGATACAATAATGAGTCCTGTCACATAGTCGCCAGTTTAGCAAATAAAAAAAATTAAAATAATAATAATAGTAATAATATAATAATAATAGTAATAATTTGTAATAATAATAATACTTGTTTGTTTGGTTGAGTAAATAATTGAGAGATTAAAATTTACGCCGTGAATTTATCGAGCTTCGCACGTCCGAAGATGTTCGGAACGTAGCCAGGGCTCATTATATATTTTCTGTAGACAAAGTCTAATATCTGCCCTGAGCTTCAATCATGAAAATGGAGTGACTAAAATTACTAAAACAGAGAAAACCATACGATTAAATAAAACATATATTCATTTTAACATATACATTACGATATGAATGACACGTAAAATTATAGGTAAATGATTGCAGATAATTCACAAATGAGAGCGACTTATTGATTATGCGCCTCTTTTCTGCAAATAAGTATCAAATGGCTAACTGTGGAGCCACACAAAATATTAAGTCCTTCTAGGACAACGAATGACATAAGAGTGTGTGTTGATGCCTACAGGCTGCGACAAGAGAGCGGTGTTAATTGCTTTATTTTGCATTCTCTTGTCTTAAAAAATCGATACATATAGTCTAAGTTAACTAAATTAAATATTGTCTGTGCTCGAGTGCAAATGGTTCCTTAAAGTTCGCAGAAGAGCTTTTGTGAAGTTTGGAAGGTAGGAGACGAGCTAATGGCAGAACTGAAGTTGTGAAAGCGGGTCATGAGTCTTGCACGGATAGCTCAGTTGGTAGAGCACTTGCCCACGAAAGGCAAAGGTCCCGAGTAAGAGTTTCGCTCCAGCACACGGCTTTAATTTATCACGAAATTTCAAAGTCTCTTAATTGACTATGCTAAAAGCAGCGCTCCTGGTGATATTTAACTAAATACACTACTGGTCATTAAAATTTATACACCATGAAGATGACGTGCTACAGACGCGAAATTTAACCAACAGGAAGAAGATGCAGCGATATGCAAATGATTAGCTTTTCAGAGATTTCACACAAGGTTGGCACCGATAGCAACACCTACAACGTGCAGACATGAGGAAAGTTTCCAACCGATTTCTCATACACAAACAGCAGTTGACCGGCTTTGCCTGATGAAAGTTGTTGTGATGCCTCGTGTAAAGGGGAAGAAATGCATACCACCACGTTTCCGACTTTTATAAAGTTCGGATTGTAGTCTATCGCTATTGCGGTTTATCATATCAAGACATTGGTGCTCGTGTTGGTCGAGATCCAATGACTGTTAGCAGAATATGGAATCGGTGGTTTCAGGAGGGTAATACGGAACACCCTGCTGGATCCCAATGGCCTTGTATCACTAGCAGTCGAGATTACAGGCATCTAATCCGCATGGCTGTAACGAATCGTACAGCCACGTCTCGATCCCTGAGTCAACATATGGGGACGTTTGCAAGACAACAACCATCAGCACGAACAGTTCAATGACGTTTGCAACAGTATGGGCTATCAGCTCGGAGCCCATGTCTGCGGTTACCCTTGACGCTGCATCGCAGACATGAACGCCTGCGAAGGTGTACTCAACGACGAACCTGAGTGCACGAATGGCAGAACGTCATGTTTCCGGATGAATCTAGGTTCTGTTTACAGCATCATGATGGTCGCATCCGCGTTTGGCGACATCGCGGTGAACACACATTGGAAGCGTATATTCGTCATTGCCATACTGGCTTATCACCCGACGTGATGATATTGGGTGCCTTCGCACTGACGGCACTTTGAACAGTGGACGTTACATTTCAGATGTGTTACGACCCGTGGCTCTACCCTTCATTCGATCCCTGCGAAAGCGTATGTTTCAGCAGGATAATGCACGACCGCATATTGCGGGTCCTGTAAGGGCCTTTTTGGATACAGAAAATGTACGACTGCTGCCGTGGCCAGTACATTCTGCAGATCTCACACCAACAGCAAGCGTCTGGTCAATGGTGGCCGAGCAACTGGCACCTCACAATACGTCAGTCACTACTCTTGATGAAATGTGGTATCGTGTTGAAGCTGCATGGGCAGCTGTACCTGTACACTGTAGTTTCTGTGTCGATTTTGTAAATACAGAAGCGTATTTAGAAGTGTCAAAACCGTTTTTAGTTTCTGCTGTCAAATCTCATTTTCATGACTTACTCCCTTCCCCATGTCAACGCTTCATCTGACTACAAAAACAGCATAATTCCTAGATACCTGAATGAAGTAAGGCCCTATCCTGGTTACCAGCATCTAATATTGCACCTCAGGACAGGAGAACTGCAGTGTTATCAAGAATTTTCCTTCTGGGAGAGTAAGTTGTACACTGATGACTTCAAATCAGACATAAAAATCAAATGAAGTTAATAGTTGCTACGAAGTTCATAATACGGTGAAACACGTGCGTGCGTGTTCAGTGTATTCAGTACAGCGATGGCGAGGCATGACAGAATCTCTGACCAGAGTGTTATTTATCGTTGCTAGTCTGCGCTTAACCGCGCGAGTGTGCAATTCTGTTGCGTGTAGCGACCCGGAAGGAACAGTAGTTGTACGTAGCGAGTCGCGAGAGCAAGTAGTCAGTCTGTACAGTAGTGTGTGAGGAGTCGGCGGGGGTCGACATGGGTCTCTGGTCACGATTCATATTGTTAAATACGGTAATGAAGCAGCATTGCGCTCAGCTAATAATGTATTGTAATTGTAATTAATTTGTTCAAGAAATGCCCCAATAATAATTCTGTTTTCAAAGCAATCGTTATTAAAAAGAAAAAAATCATTACAATAGAATGTTCATTTCTCAAATTTTGTGTCGAGTTTACATTGGGACATCATTTTTCAATATTTTTGTAGCGAAGGTACAGTCGCTTTTATTTCAATTTAACGATGTTTTGTGGGAGCTCAACAATATTTGGGCCATTATTATTCAGTAATCTTATGGGGATATAACTTTTGGCCCGTTTTCATTATCATAGACTTTTCTTTTTATTTTTTGCTTGGAAATCACACTTGGCTCTGTTCACATTAACATTTGTATTGTCTTGTAAGAATTTGCTGGGAGGGTACGTTTAACACGATTCCCATTAACATTTAATTATTGTCCTTTCAAAATATATTTCTGGGAAGGTTACACATGGTTGCATTTATAATTATTGTCTTTTCAAAATTTTGCGGGGAGGTTACACTTGGCGACATCCGGTCCAGGATCGTATTTCTTTGAGAATCTTCTGAAAAGTAGCCAGATAGCTGCTCTAATTTACTAAAATATAATTAGCATTTGGCGCAACGCTTTTACTAATTTTGTGACTTTCTTTCCTCAGATCATCGGCAATTCGTTGCTCTTTGTTGTATTTGTTGGATTTTGCATTGGCTTTGTCTCATTTGTGAATAATTGTGATTTGTGTAAAAATGCCGCGAAAAACTATTAATAGTACATCGCGAGGTGTAATGAATGAAATTACCGACTTAAACAACTTCACCGATAGTACTTGTGACACGCAATGTAATGATGACAATCCTGCGTTCACTAACAATCAGTGCGTTCCAACCACTAATGATGACTTTTATCTTAATGATGAACAAACGAACTCAATTGTCTCCTCTGTTAATTTGACGACAATTGATGACGCGGGGCGCTCTATTGTAATGAGCGCTGCCCAGTTTAACACACCTGGTTTGGAAAATTCACGTAACGGACAGACGAATTTTTCTAATGAAAATGAACAGGATACTCAAATTGGAGAGATTTATTTAATTCCGAAATAGTGACTGACAGTGTACATTTGACTGGCAAACCTTTTTGTAAATCTCAGAATAACCAAATGGTTACAGAAAACGAGACAATTCCAGATCCACCATTAAACAGCACAGAGAATAGAAATGCTAATTTTGGCTTGGATCAAACGATGGCATTATTGCTACAAATTCTTGAATCAAACAAACAACAGAGTGAAGATCTCAAACAACACTTTAATAAAAAACTAGACAACAATAACGAAAATCTCAAACAACAGCTCAATGAAAAATTATACAACAATTCCAGACAGTTAAATGAAAAATTACACAACAATTCCAGACAGTTAAATGAAAAATTGGACAACAATTCCAGACAGCTTAGTGAACAGATTAGAGCCATTGCCGCGCAGTGTCATGATACTAAGGAACAGTTACACAAGGAAATTGAGGCTTGTTCAAAGAAAAGTAGCCAACAAATTAGATCTGTTGCTCAAGAATTAAGGGATATGCAAACAGCTGCAACATAATCACTCAGAGACGAAATTAGTACAGTCGGTAAACAATGCTCTGAAAAAGCTACACAATTACGCGACGAATTTAAATTAAAGACAGCAGAACTTTCGTGCACAATGGACGCAAAGATAGACGCGAAATTCGAACAACAGAACACTCAAATTGACGAGCGCTTTAATCACCACATACAAAACAGTCATACGCGTTTCCGCAAATTTATACAGGATCAAAATAAAGTCAAACATCAAGTCATGGAAACAATCACTGCACCCAGAGACAGGGAGACAAACGTAAATTGTTCGCGAAAGCAGAAACATATGTAGACAATAATATTGCTACAGTGTCTGACGAAATTAATACCATCAAACAGCCGAACACAGAATTACGTGACGAAATTTCCTATCTTAAATCGAAAACAGACACATACACAACAGACTTTCAGACAGTGACAGACAGACTCGAACAATTAGAACTAACACATGATTCTGATGTCATTAAAGTAGACGTTAAAAAATTGAACGAAACCACACGTAAATTACAAAAACAGATTAATGCTTCTGACAGTAAGAATGATGATCAGATAAAAATACTAACTGAATAATATGATGAATTGGCCAGTCGTATGGATGTTATTGAAAGTAATAATGACAGCAAATCGGACGATACCTCACCGGTTTCATTTAACTAAACATCTGAATTCCAAAATTTACAGCAGACAATTAATGAGATCGATTCGTCTAACAATACATTGCGTAGAAAATTGTCAAGTTTACAGCAAGAGGTAACAGAGATAAAAAATATTTCAGTTAATAACACATCACAGCAGACGCCACTTTATGAACATTTTTCAGACTCACGCAGCGCATATAATTTGGGTAATCTACAGAGAGTACGGGACTTAGATTCCGAAATGACACAGACTAACAGATTCTCACACAAACCTGAACGTGTTCTTAAATTCAGTGACGAGAACGTAGATTACGAGCAATTTGTATGTGTAAAAAAATCTAAGGAATTTACTAATGACAGAGCACAGATACACGATTTGAACTGGATACGTCGATTTATTTTTGTACTTTCACCGCTATTACCTGTAACGCAGAAACTAGCTTTGAACTGGATACGACAATTTGCTCTTGAATTTTTACCAACATTTCATGTAATGCAAAAACTTGAATTAGCACGAATACTGCAATTTATTTCTGAATTTTTACCGCCATTGCCTGTAACACAAATGCTGAAATTTATTTGCAGCGCGTAATTGACCTCAGGGGATTCATTACGCTTTAATGAATATGTGCCGTAGCGTGCATAGTGCCCCGAGCTGTAGTAGTGCTGTTTCATCTTTAGTTTTCTGCACTGCTGCCTTCGCTTCTACTATCCTTTATATCTATCAAAACAGCTCTTTAACTATTGCTCTACCTAGAATTAAGAAATAAGTCAAGAAAACACGATAAGACAAGTTATACCGAAAGTGACAAATTTTCATTAGGCACTCCAGAACTACTAACGTAACTTTAATAACAGATAAAATCGTTATCATCAGTATGTATAGCATTTTCAGCAATCGTCAAAATTTTCAGCAGTCGCAAACGCATTTTGGTAACAATAGACATTTTTCACCGCAACAGCATGATAGTCAGCCACTTAGCATACGTAACCAACAATGCAGGCTACAAGGTCAACCAAGCTTTAATGTTTCGCCACGTGCACGTATAGTCCCTGGTACAATAAATCGTAACGCATGGCAGTAAAGAAATAACTACGTACAGAAAATACAATATTTCAATTCTTATCGCAATGCGCCGTATAGAAATGACTATGACGACAGACGTAAAATTAATGAGCACAATTTTCAGAGTACATTCAATAACAGTCGATCTTTTCAGCAGCAAGAACTTCAGCAACAACATATTATCATGAATGAACCAGACAATAGGTGTCATCCATAGCGTAACACGTCAGCAAGAAATAACAGAACAGTACAAATAGGTGGAATGCCACAGCATCCTCCCGAAAATAATAACACGTCAGATAGAATTTGATTAAATACAGTATACGTTGCATATTCCAGTAACGCAAGCAATAATTTTGACACGCAGAATCTTGTTCACGAAAATGTTATTTGAAACATGGTTTGTTGAATGCACAACTTTTATCGCACCCAGATCTTACCTGAAATTTTTCCATTGCTACCGACAGTTCTAACACCGCTTTAGGCGAACATATTTTTCAGGAGTTTGAAGAAGATGGCTCAACAGTAATTAAAAACATCGCATTTGCAAGTCGCATTCTATCACCTGCTGAACGAAATTATTCTGTTACTGAACTTGAAACATTATGTGTTGTCTGGGCATTTACGAGATTTCGGCATTTTCTTTATGGGAGACACACTACAGTTTACGCATACCATAGAGCAATACAATTTTTACTTTCAGCTAAATTCACACACGACAGACTAAGTAGATGGAAACTATATTTACAGGAATTTAATTTTACAATTGTTCACATTCCCGGCACACAAAATGTTGTAGCAGACGCACTATCTCGTTCTCTCAGCAACAATCAGCAAGACGTCGCAACCAACTTCTACAAAGCAAATTTCAGCGTTATGTACATTCAACAAGTTGCATTTGAAAATTTTATTTCGTCGTCATTACAGGACATAGCACAAGAGCAAAATAAAGACAACGTGTGGAAAGAAATTAAACACCTTTGGCAAGATAGGAATAATGTTACGATTAAAAACCATTACACTGTACGTAATGACATTCTGTTTCGCCGCTCTCACCCTGACAGCAACAATTGGTTATTATGCATTCCTGATGAACTGGTTAAGAAATTAATATGGTATACTCATTTAAGTTATGCATATTACGGAGCCAGAAAATGTTTTCTTATACTGAGACAGAACTGTTATTTTACGAACATGGAGAAACGTATACGACGAGTTTTAGCGTCATGTAAAATTTGCCAGAAAGCTAAGTCAGACACCACTTCACATATTCCTCCATTATATCCCATTGTACCTGTTAAATTAAGGCATATGGCCGCTGTAGACATTTTTGGTCCGATTCCCAGAACTAATAGAGGTTTTTGCTATATCTTTGTCGCTGTTGAACTCACTTCAAAATTTGTTACCTTCACTCCGTTACGCAAAGCTACTGCTAAAACTGTTTCGAAAGCATTCATAAAACATTATCTATTTCATGTAGGGCATGTGATGAAAGTAATTTCCGACAATGGATCACAATTTCGATCTGCTATATGGACACGTATGTTACGAGCTAGAAACATTACTCCGATCTATATATCCAGGTACCATGCTTCTTCGAACCCTTGTGAGCGATTAATGAAAGAAATTGGTAAACTGTGTAGAATATACTACCACAAAAGACATATTGATTGGGACACACACGTATTCTCATTCCAAGATGTAACTAATTCCATACCAAATGAATCCACTACGCTATCTCCGTCTGTTATACTGAAAAAAGTTGAACCACCTAACAAAATTACAGAATTAGTAAATTTTCCTACATCTCGTCGATTACTACACCACGAAATAATCGACATTGCGCTGAAAAACATCAAACGTGCCGCAGAGCGCCGGAGAAGACAGCAAAAACAGGTTTGTACACGCCGTGACTTTCACATTGGACAGAAAATATTAGTACGTACACACTATTTATCCAACAAAGGAAATGGTAGGTGCAGTAAATCTGAACTTCTATACGAAGGTCCATATCGGATTCGCAGCATTCCTCACCCCAATGTTGTACACGTCGAAACTTTGAGAATAAATCCAAAGGAAACCACCACGTCTCCAACATCAAACCCTTTATTGAGTGAAGATACTTTATGATTTGTCATAGTGTAATGCCATTTCCTAATTTTTTTTATGACCGCTTATGCAATTATACTCACATGACTACTCACTGATGATTATAGTATTTTTTCTTGGCAAGTACCTGGTAAGGTAAAGCTAGCAGGTCGCTCTTTTTGTCGTCACACATCAGACCGTGCATATTTTTCCAGACGAACTTACACATTTTATGACCACTTATGCAATTATATTTATGTGATTATCTACTGATGACTGTCGTATATTTTCTTGGCAAGTGCCCGGCAAGGTAAGGTTAGCAGGTCGCTCTTCTTGTCGTTACACATCAGACCGTGCACATTTTCCATTTTTTTGTATGTATGATTGTTTTCCTGTTTTGTTTATATGCATTATGAAATAGCTAAGACATAGCAAACACCAGTTGACTTTGACATTTTTGCCTTATGATGTCTCAACATCGTGACTACTTTACTTTTTTTGCTGCTGCATTATGATATTCTGTGTACATTTTGGTTTTGAACACTGTCTATGTTTCTGACATATTACGTTTTCTGTCATGTTATGCTGTATGCTCAGTTATGTTACTATAAACCAGTTTTTATCTAATGGTTATATGATTTAAATGCAAGACATTAATCTTTGTTCATCAATTTCAGAAAGAAATGATACGTGAAAGAAATAAACTAAACAGAAATGGGAATTTCACCTACGGAATAGACGAAAGAAGATACAAAAACCTTATGAGGAAGAGTAAAGGAATAAGGATTGACAAGCATTAACAAGAATATACTATACACATCGCAGAATAGCAATCTTAACTAATTTTTTCTTTCAGAATACGAGGCGATTGATGCAGGCTGTCAGACAGAACTACACATCTTCGTTTTAGTGATGGAATGTACTAGAGATAAGGAATAGTTGTGTAATGAGTAATGAAGTGATTTTTTTGCAGATGATAATGAATGATGGTGAATAATGATGAAGAATATGATAATATGGATAATGAAGTTTTTCTTTGCAGATGAGGATAAGGATAATAAAGTCTTTCTTTACAGGTGATGATAATAATGGAATTATGATAATATAGATAATGAAGTGATGGATAATGAAGTTTTTTCTTTGCAGATGAGGATATTGTTGAAGTTATGTATTTATGCTATGTAGTTATTTAAGTATTTGTTGCAGTTCGCTTTGACAGCAGGTGTTATATTGCATAGTAGGATGAATGAAGGTTTTGGAAGGGACAGCTATGGAACACATTTTTATACACATTTCACTACCTGTTAATTCGACGTTCACTACTTTTCAGCGTAGTATGCGTTTCTTCTTTCAGTTCAATAATCCATTTTGTATTTTTTCCAGGAGAAGCTTTTCATGATACTTACTAAACCTGTTACTTATTAAACCTGTACTAGTACTTGCATTTTTTTTTACCCAGTTGTGTCTATCATTTATAAATCTGATCACATATACTGCCTTGTTTCATAACCTTGCTACAGCTGACTCATGACGAATGACGTTACACATTTTCATTTGCAGCAATAACTCAAAAGCAAACAAAGTAATAACCAGTCCCAAATAAAGCTACTAGTTTAAGAGAATTGTGAATAATACTGATCAGCTCTGAATAGTATGTCACTTCAGTAATGACTTCTTAATTATATAAAAAAAGTAATGCTTTGTAAGTGGCCAATGAATGCCACTGTTTATTGTAATAAGGCTACTTATAATGGCCATGATTATTAATGCTATCGCAGTAATTAACTCATTTTCAATAATGACTTCTTAATAATACAAAAAAATGATGCTTTGTAATTGGCCAACGAATGCCACTGTTTCTTATATTTTAAATTTGTATTATGTCACTTTTATGCTATATATATGAATAATAGTAGCTTGATGCTACACTCATTAGCTCTTGTTTTGAATAATGACTTTTGTTGGTTTGTAACTGGCCATTGATTGCCACTGTTCGCTGTAATCAGATGATTTATAAACATTATTCTGTAATACTTCATACATGGTACTGAAATGTTCAGTAACTGGGCGATGAGTGCCACTAATTACTTAAATCAGTTGTTAGACTAGTGTAATTCTCATTGAAGACTAATATGTGACTTAATGGCCTTCACCTTCTGACCTGACTACCCTGAATTACTGCAATATCCATTTGTCCTGTAGATCCTCGTGATCATGGAGCACTATATTTGGTTTTGCACTAATTCTACGTTGGTGTGCCTTGTAAAAGCGTGGTGTTGACACGACATGCTGTCCACCACCGTGAGCGATGGAGACGTTATTATGGTCCCACTGCTTGGTGTACCTGATGTACTGCCAACATGATAACATGGAATATTACTACGACATTTCAGTGTCTTGGCTACGCTGATAAACACTTATGGGAAAAGAACTTCAGATTGTCTCACTTGGTGTTGTACTTCTGTGGAAAGATATGGACTTTCAGTGCACCTGCGTGCAACCTAAAGTGCTACAACCATGATGCAATCCTTCCCTTTCCTATCCTAATTCTTGTAGCATAATGAAAATCATTTTTTTGCTAACATGATTTATATTCATGACCTATAGATTTTTTGTTAATTTGATGATATGTTCTGAACTTAAGTGCGTGTGCATTTTTGTCATTTTTCTAACATGATTTCTACTTATTGTATATACATTTGTGATTTGCTGATATATTCTGAATTTCAGTGCGTGTGCACTTTTGTCATTTTTCTAACATGATTTCTACTTATTGTATATACATTTTGTGATTTGCTGATATATTCTGAATTTCAGTGCATGTGCCCTTTTGTCATTTTATAACATGAATACTACTCATTGTATGTACATATTTTTTTTTATTTGTTGATATGTTCTAAACTACAGTACATGTGCACCTATGTCATTTGTCAATGAGATTTGTTGTGAAAACTTTGATGAATTTTTCAGTGCATGTGCACTTATGTCATGTGTTAATATGTTTTCTACTGAACTTCAGTGTCTGTGCACTTTTCTCATTTTTTAATATGATTTGTACACGTTGCCTATACATTTGAGATTTCCTGATATGTTCAACACTTCAGTGTGTATGTGCTTATGTCATTTGTTACTCATTGTATATACATTTTGTCATTTGCTGATATATTCTGTACTACTGTGCGTGTGCACTTTTGCCATTTGTGAATATGTTTTGTACTCAATGTATATATTTTGTCTTTGTCTGATATGTCCTGTACTCAGTGCATGTGCACTATATTTACTATATCTGTATATATTCTGTAATTCTAAAGTTAATTAATTATGAAAAAATTTGTTGCTCATGGCAAGTCCAAATGACTCACCATCGCTGCCAAATTTTTGCCCCCCCAGTGGAGGGTTATGAAACACGTATGTGTTCAGTGTATTCAGTACAGCGATGGCGAGGCATGACAGAATCTCTGACCAGAGAGTTATTTATCGTTGCTAGTCTGCGCTTAACCGCGCGAGTGTGCAGTTCTGTTGCGTGTAGCGACCCGGCAGGAACAGTAGTTGTACGTAGCGAGTCGCGAGAGCAAGTAGTCAGTCTGTACAGTAGTGTGTGAGGAGTCGGCAGGGGTCGACATGGGTCTCTGGTCACGATTCAGGACGTGGTATATTGTTAAATAAGGTAATGAAGCAGCATTGCGCTCAGCTAATAATGTATTGTAATTGTAATTAATTTGTTCAAGAAATGCTCCAATAATAATTCTGTTTTCAAAGCAATCGTTATTAAAAAGAAAAAAATCATTACAATAGAATGTTCATTTCTCAAATTTTGTGTCGAGTTTACATTGGGCCATTATTTTTCAATATTTTTGTAGCGAAGGTACAGTCGCTTTTATTTCAATTTAACGATGTTTTGTGGGAGCTCAACAATATTTGGGCCATTATTATTCAGTAATCTTATGGGAAAATAACTTTTGGCCCGTTTTCATAATCATAGACTTTTCTTTTTATTTTTTGCTGGGAAATCACACTTGGCTCTGTTCACATTAACATTTGTATTGTCTTGTAAAAAATTGCTGGGAGGTTACGTTTAACACGATTCCCATTAACATTTAATTATTGTCCTTTCAAAATATATTTCTGGGAAGGTTACACATGGTTCCATTTATAATTATTGTCTTTTCAAAATTTTGCGGGGAGGTTACAACGGATCGATCTTTCAGTGTTTATTTCTCTCTTCTAAATACTTATAATAGCTACGTACTAAAGCGCGTATTAAGAACTGGTATAGGAAATTAAAATGTGGTCCATAAAGTTCATTCACGGCACATATGCCGAGTCCTTAGAACAGAAAGACGAAGCTAAGATTAAAATTTAAGAAACATTATGTCGAAGTGATATAGGAGTGAAAACTTCATCATAGATGATGTAGCTGAAGAATATTGAACCCTACCGTAGCATTTTGCTTCACAAAGAAAATACAAGGCAGCGGACAAAAAATACGAGAGGATACTGGAGAAGACACGTATAGAACTATGAAATGAGTAATTATTAGACTCAGTACTTGTCGTAAGGAAATGAAAAATGGGTTATTGGAATATTGCCTGAAACATGCCTAGTCAACAACGTATTAATTTTTACGACGAAATAGTCCAGAATGTTTGGAGGAAGGTTCTGAAAGCAGAAATAGTGGACAGAAAGTGAGGTAAGTGTATTAGGAAGTATCTCTAAAAGAAAATTCGGAGTATTTTTACGGAGTTAACATTATTGTCGCTTTACGTCTAGAAGCTTCAGATACAGCATTCATCCGATTCCTTGTGGAAGATTTAGGCAAGCAGTAAACCATATGAAACATCCTGGCAGATTAACTGTGTGCCGGACCGAGACTCGAACTCAGGACGTTCGCCTATCGCGGGCAACTGTTTTTCCGACTGAGTTGCCAAAGCACGACTCACGACCCGCACTCACAGCTTACCTCTGACAGTACCTTGAACCCTACGTTCCAAACCTCACGAGGTATAGGGGGAAGTAAAGCTGCGAGGACGGGTTGTGAGTCATTCTTGCGTAGTTTGGTCGATAGAGCACTTGCTTGCGACACACAAAGGTCCCAAGTTCCAATCTCTGTACGGCACACAGGTTTAATCTGCAAGGAAATTTCCAATCAGCGCACACCCTACTTCTGAGTGTAAATTTCATTCACTTAACCAAATATTTCAGCGATATCCTTATTGCGACGTCAGTATACGACGAAGACGAGAAGTTACTGGTACATGTGTTATTCAGATTTCAAATACCATTTGTTGACACTGTACTGGGATATTCCTAGATGAGGGAATAAGCTACACAGGAAACACAGTCATCGAGAACAGAATCAGGATGACAAAATGCTCTGAAATACTTTTAATCATTTTGAACTTTGCTTTATGGCCCGTGATGTAATTAAATGATTCCAAAACTTGTTTATAACTCTTCCGCATAGTTTATTAAGATCTTCTCAGTTCTCCATTTCAAGAGCTGCCTCCTATTGCAGGAAGAATATATGTCTCGTTGTAGGTCCAATACAGTCTACCTCGATATTACGGAATTGTAGCACGAATTCTGGTATAGGGTGTATGATGAAGAACCGTGACTGAGAAGTGCGCCAGTACTATGTGACACTTTTAGGGACTTCACACAAGGACTATCATTAGGTAAACCACACTTGTTGAAAGAAGTACGATGTTCTTTGGATGAGGTCATAAACAAATTTACAAAGTCTGTAGATGTAGTCACTACAAGAGTTGCCTAACTACTCAAACTATGGGATGGAAGAGGCAGGTGTTTCTATATCTGGCGTATCTTTATGGATACAAATCAATATATTTGCACAAATATGGATGTACATGTGTATGTCCAAGATCTGTTCCTAAAACACTGGATCGATATAAATCAAATTTAGTATAAATACAGCCTGCTATATGAGAACTGCACTGTGTAGATGGAAGTGTTTTTCTACCGATGTATACTGCCCTGCACGAAAGGCGTGTTGCGCAGTTAGTATTGGCATGCCTTGAAGGATCTACATATCCAGATTTATACAGTGGAGCACAGAACGGGAGGGAGAGAAGAGTGATAATGAGAGAGACAGGATGAGATGGACAGACAAAAGGATGAGGAGGAGACGAAGAGGGAGGGTGAGGTGATGGGCAGAGAGGGGGAGGTGAAGGTTATAGATGGAGAGAGAGAGAGTGGGGGAACATGAATTGAACAGAGAGAGTAGGCCGGAGGGAATGGCCTGAGGAGGAGGAAAGAGGATGAGATGGACAAAGAGAAGGACAGAGATGGACTGTGGGAGCGGTTAGGAGTGACAGAAGAGAGTGGTAGGAGGAGATGTATAGCGAAAATGGGAGGATAAAATGGGCAAAGAGGGAGAGAGAGTGGGTGGAGGAGATGGACAAAGGGGGCAGAAAGAAATGGACAGCGAGAGTGGGAGTGGAGAGGAAATAGACAGGTGGAATTGATAGGATGAGGTGTACAGAGAGATGTGTGGATCCACAGGCAGACACAAAGGTGGATGGAGGAAATGTGCTCCAAGATATGTGTAGAATTTGTGTGTGAGGGAAATCGACTGATTTAAACCAAATTTCGTACTCATAATACTTGTTGCATGGGAAGAGGTATTGCAGTCTCTGTATGTCCATCTTTTCAGAGATGGTTGCAGGACTTGGCTGTTCAGTACAAAAAGTCAGGTCAAACACCTTTCAGCGTCTAATTTCCAAACTGTCATTTAATTAGATACCAGTTTTGGTGATTTATTACGCCATCTTCATGGTCCCCGACCATCGTGTAGAAAGATTCCATCCTCGATTCCGGCCAAAATACGTGCCAGTATTCAAAGATTGGTGTGTGTGGATTTCTGCTTGATACAGCGATCACTCCAAACATCATCTGGCTGGTAGCCCAATAAAATAACAGTTTAGAAATTAGATGGCTGAAAGATGTTTGATTTAACATTCTAAAATACTACAGAGATGCTTGGGGGGGAGGGGCCGTGCAAATGATTGTTAATGGCTGACACCTGGGATGATCTGCATGATGGGCACGTTTTGCGGGAAGTATCTGAAAACATTCCTTGGGGACGTATTTGAGGAAGGGCATCGAGAAGAAGATAGAGGGGTGAGGACAAGATGGATTGCCGGAGCCAGAGAAATGGAAGGAGGAGAAGGAGACAGAGGAGGACAGAGAGAAGGAGGAGGAAATGGATGGAGACAAGCAGGAAGAGGTGGTGGACAGACCGTATTATGGGGGGAGACAGGGGATGTTATTGCATTTTGGTGAACTAGAAATGGCTCTGATAGGCAAACGATTCACCTTGAATGAGGTCATCACGCAATACATAACGAAGGTTTTCATAGCGCATCCCCAGGGATTTCATAACATGGCCTTTCACGGCCTTGTGGTAGCAGAGTGACAAATAAAAGAAAAAAAAAACATAAAAATAAAAATAAAAAAAATAAAAAATACTTGTGAAGTAACAGTGCAGTTTTCTGTTTATGGGCCTCCCACTCAGTTTTGTTTATACTCTCATCTACATTTACATCTGGATCTACAGAGATACTCCGCAAGCCACAGTGCAGTGAATTGCGGAGGGCACACTGTACCTTTACTACTCTGATACATTACACTTAAAAGCGGAATTGTTTTTAATAGAAATCTCCTATAGTTGCAAGTCTTCATGCGTAATAGAGTAAGCTACTTAGGAAATAAATAAATTATTTCAGAAGATAATCGCATTATTACCATGATTTTTTCTAAATATTGTGCGGGCTACGAATTCATAAAAGAAAAATTGGTATCTGCAATACTAGCGGCATAGATGGGACCACTTTTACCTTGTTTTACACCGAATGAATGGTACGTGACTAAAATTGGGCACCAGCGTTTCACTAATCGCTGCAGGTCACAGAGGGTGCGCACTCGTTTTTTGGTCTAAAGATAGCCGCCTCACTGGCGTTGGCAGGTGCCTAATGCACATTTAACGACGGCTACACCGAGCCACTACTGCGCACGGTGTAAACTCACCTTCCGGCTCCCGTGTCTGCCGTCTGTTTAACGGAGGCAGTCTCGTGGCAGGCTATTTTCTATACAACTCCGAGTGATTTATCTGAAACACATGTTCTAGGCGAAAATAAATATGGTGAACGATGAACACTCTACATTTACGCTAGTAACTGTTAGTCCGGTAACATTAAGAAAAATGGTTGAAATAAAGGTAAACTGTGACGTCTGTGTAGAATGTTGTAGCAGCAGTAGTACCTCATTAAGACTGTAGACAGGTTTCGCAAGAATTGGTCCGCAAGCACCATTCTCTTGTCATCCAATTGATCAATCCTACGCCAAGTCCAAACAGTAAAGACATCTCATGTAATTCGGACACTTGAGGATGATTGTTGTGTTAATGTGCCTTATTTCGATCTGCCTGTTGGAAATGGAAATGCCGTGTGGCTAGGGCCTCACGTTTGATAGACCGTTCGCCTGGTGCAAGTCTTCGCCACTTCGGCGACTTGCTTGTCGATGGGGATGAATGGTTCAAATGGCTCTGAGCACTATGGGGCTCAAGATCTGAGGTCATCAGTCCCCTAGAATTTAGAACTACTTAAACCTAACTAACCTAAGGACATCACACACACTCATGCCTGAGGCAGGATTCGAATCTGCGACTGTAGCAGTCACGCGGTTCCAGACTGAAGCGCCTAGAACCGCACGGCCATATGATGATGAAATGATGATTATAAGGACAACACAACACCCAGTTCCTTAGTGGAGAAAACCTCCGACCCAGCCCGGAATCTAAGCTGGGCTGTTAGGTATGACATTCCGTCGCGCTGACCACTCAGCCACCAGGGGCGGACGATCTGGCGGTTCAGTGTCCTTCAAATGTTCAAATTGATGTGAAATCTCATGGAACTTAAGTCCAAAGATCATCAGTCCCTAAGCTTACACACTATGTAACCTAAATTACCCTAAGGACAAACACACACACCCATGCCCGAGGGAGGACTCGAACCTCAGTGTCCTTAATTGATAGCAAATACTGTCTTCGCTATCATAGTGTTGTAGGGTTTGACCCGATGACTCGTGTCAACAATGCGAGTGGCAGCGTTTGTCTTTTCTTCGTCAATGCCATGTGAAAAAACAGGAATATTTTCATGGCAATATTGTTTTGTGTGTATTTTAAAAGGATTACCACCTCTGTCATTTTGGAATGTGATTTTTTGATTGAAACCAACTCTATGGTTAATTACGAAGATGGGCAATAGTACTGCATGTTTAGGAAGAGTGTTAAAATTCTATTTTGCCGCCATCAAGTTCAATGCCCTTTTTATGTATTTGATGGCGATGGTAGCCCCTTTGACTTTAGCCACTTAAATCCGATCAGAGAGAGTAATTCCCCAAAGTGCTTATTGACAAATTAGCTGTTACTAACTTACTGTATTCAGTATCGGATTCAGATGACTGACTCTGTGCCTACGAGGCAGAATCCTTATAGGTTGTCGTCACCTAAGATGAAAGTGCTTCGCAGTATTGTCCACCAACTGTTCCAAGACTTTTACATACTTTCAGTGTCGCCTTATGCCTCACCGATTTTTCCGGTGCCTAAGGCTTGCGGAGCAACGTATCGTCCACTCTTGGATTATAGGGCTCTTAATCAGAAGGTTGTACATGTGTCACTCCTCATTCTTCATTTACATATTTGTTTTCTGCGGTCTGTGGACGCAAATTTGTTAGTGTCATTAGCTTGAACTATGCATACTACCCTATTATTTAGAATCAATAGTTACCTATATGACGTCCACATATATAGTCAGAGATTAAAGAGCACCTGGATCAGTAGTCTTCAGTTGTGGTTGAACTTAGGGAGGCTGGACTGACTGTTAAGCCATTGAAGATCACTCGTTTTCTCAGCCAAATTTCATTTTTGGTCGAGTGCTGGTGTGCCTATTCACCAGACTCAAACCCAAGCTATTTACGACGTTAAGCCGCAGAGAGATAAGAAAACGTATTCCTAAATTTGCCCAAACACCTGCCCCACTTAATGAGCTCCGCAAGAAAAACTAGCGGTTCTGGTAGTCGTTGTAGCAGAGGTAAGCTATTGGTTCCTTGAAGAAGACTCTTGCCAGTGATCTTGCGTTGGGTTTTCCTTACTCCAATCAAGAATTATTCATTTGTGTTGCCATATTGTCAGAGCTACTTTACAGTTGTTGAGAGTATTTTTGTTCTGTCGTTGCAACTACTAAAATGCGTGGTTTTTTTTCACCGGACGTGTTTCGCTTCATTGAGGTAAAGCATCATCAGTGGTGATTTATTTCTCACTTACATCGAGAAATTCCATCTGCCAGCACATCGTTGACGATTTTCTTCTTCTTCTTTTTCTGCAGCACTTCGCATTTCTCATGTTTCACACACACTTTTTCGCACGCCACTGTTTTCTGTTGGTTTTTATACTTCTAACTATGCGTTGTGGTTTGTATGACCAGTAAAAATGTATAGTGCTGCAGAAAAACTAAAAATTAGACCAAAATTATCACTCTATAAGGAAGAAAAACATCGGTGATGAGCTATCAGACGGCATTTCCCGATGTAAGCGGAAATCAAGCGGAAATCAGCACCACTGATGATTCTTTACCTCAATAAACCGAAACGCGTCCGATGAAAAAAACACGCATCTTTGTAGATACATTGATATAACGAAAATACCGTCAATCAAGGATCAGGACGCTCCTCTTCATTCTGGTATAGCGCCTGGCACTCATTCACGCAACGTATGGCTGGTGGAGACACACTGTTTGTTCGAGATCGAATATAGATATTCTGTTTATGAGTTAGAATAGTAGGCTGTCATATTTGCACTGAAAATTTTCCGTTTCTAACTTCAACATAGTCGTTTGTGTCTCGAAACAGACAAACAAGCGCTTAGCTGGCTGCCTAAACCACGGTTGAGCCGACGGATTCCACATTGGGGAATGCTGATTTAGATCTTTAAGTTCGTCATCAAGAACATACGGGGTACAGAAAATCATGTTAAGCAGAAAGTTTCAGGAGAAAGAAGGTGGATGCAAAGAATGCAGGCTGGTTTGTTGGTGGAGAGGGTTTCTGTCGTCTTAATAGTGATCAATGACTGTAGCTTGTTCGAGGAGATGGTTACTTTCGTGTTAACAGAGGTCCCATCGCTGTTTGGTAATTTGAAGGAACACGAGGGTAAAGAATCTAAAATACCCTAAGAGTGTAGTTAGTTTCACGTACTGTGACGTGGTGACTGCCGCTGCGGGAACAGCTCTGCATAGCGTGAGTGTGTCGTTCTTCCATTGCATTCAGCGAATCCATACACAAGGTGCATATCGGCGGACGTAACAGAAATCCTACCCATACAGCTGTGTAGCACCCCACTGTTAACGAAAACCTAACAGCGCCGGCACAGCAATCCCATGACAGGACCGAGGAGTTTTCGATACAAACTTGAAGGCGCAGAGTAAAATGGATACTAATGTTGTGAAGAGTAGATATCGTGAGCGGAAGGAAGGCAAACCCACAGCACTCACCTTCGACATTTGCGCTGTTGTCTAGTGCAGTATAGCTACATAACCAACTTGGGCAAGAAACCAAACAAAACGAAAACTCTACGGCAGGTCGCAGCAGACAGTGGGTCGCTTGTAACAAAATAGTCATAATGTATCTCTGGTTCGTGTTGTGTATTAGATCTTGCGGTAGACGTTGATATATGTCACCTTGCTTCGTGGAGCTGGTTTTCACATAAACTCCAAGCTTAATGATTTGGACACCTCTAGTTAAAAAACACTATTATCATTCCTTTAGACTGAACACAGTAACTAAGAAAGACTGACAACCGTTCCTCTATGGATGATGATGATAATTTGTTTGTAGGGCGGTCAACTGCGCGGTCATCAGCGCCCGTACTAAGTCCGAATTGTAACACAGTTCAATTTGTTTTCACGATGTAATCCACCCATTGTCACGAATGATGATGATGATGATAATGATGATATGATGAGGTCAACACGAGCACCCAGTCCCCGGGAAGAGAAAATCCCGAACCCGGCCGGGAATCGAACCTGGGATCCCGTGATGCAGAGGTAGCAACGCTAGCCACTAGACAACGGGCTGCCGACCCCTCTATGGGTAGGTACATATACAAAGTTTAACAAGTATAAGTGAAGATATTTTTTATGTGTGTTACCCTAATATGCACACACATCAGTGTGTTTTTTCTCTGCGTGGAATTGTCTTCCCACAAACAACTAAGAAGCTTTATGACCTGATCTTCTCTGCACATTCGTACTGCAACACAATGTGGACTGCACCTATGTGTTAAGACTTGCCATTTTGTGCCACGTGTCCTCGCTTCAACACCTGACCTGCTGCCCACTGGCAAATGAGCTTTCATGACTTTCTCTTTCCACTGTACTTGAACTTACTAACCAACCCATAGTCATACGGAATGACATATAATAACTAGTCTGCAGATGACGTTAATATTGATGTAATATTGTTCAGTACATCGTCCTTAGTCACCAACAGAAATATCTACACTTACACATTTTACATCCTACATTTTAGAAGGCTCATCTACGACCACGTGTGGCCAGATGCGACTTGCACCAACATCCACTGGCTCGCTAGTTAGGTTCATAAGTCGCCCAGAGCACATATTACATATATATTCAGCCTATTCGTTGTAGTCCTCCAGCAAACATTTTTAGTAGTTTCTTTGTATATGATAGAAACGAAGCAGAGGCGGATTCTTTAGCATTATATCAGAGCCCCCTGTTACACGTTGTGGTTTCATTTTGAATTGAGTGCGAAACTGCATATATTTCTGTAACCACAATCATTAGTCACATCTAATCGTAAGTACATTGTTTATTTTAGTGCACGCAACATTCTCGGAGTTGATATTCTGCTATACGAAGACGTTTCATTTGATTTGACACGTTCAGATGACGTAACTAGGTTGTTTCATTCTGACGAGCTTTGCTCTTGGAGTTTATCTGACAATTGTTGGAAAATGTCCATTCACAGTGGTCAAGATTAAAGGAAGCGATTTACTTCCAATTCAGAATATCATGATCTTGTCATTAAGATAGTGCAAAAGCATTGTAATCTGTATATCACAAGGATTCTATCACAAATTTGAGAATAATAAGCAGCATAAGAAGGTGTGGGAGCCGCCAGCAGAACATCCGTAGACGCACAGTGAAGGATAGAATTATTCTGTGGCGGCGCTCACAAGGGACAGATTGTTTATTCTTTGATTGTATATAATAGTTCTGTTGTTATTGATTCAATGTTAATATGAGCTTTTCGTTGCAATAAAAAATAAAATATTATAGCCAAACTACTTCGTGAGTCTTTCTGAAGATTGTAATAAGTAGTACGTGGCTAAAGTGGTGACCCCGTATAATGAATTTCCTTGTAGACGAACAAATGCAGCCCAGTTCAATTTCGTCTGCCAGGAGATCGGCGAGTCCGCGCGGCACACAGTGTGTTACGGATCGGCGCAACGTTTTGCTAAAGAACATTGAGGAATTACGACGCGACATTGAAGAACAAGAAAACGCTGTGTTGAATTTTTCTGCGCCATCAAGTAACGGCCTTTCGACAGATATCAGTAACAAGATGAAATTACGCCCACCGCAGTTCATACCTGATAAACCTGAACTGTGGCTTGCAATGCTTGATCTGATTTTCCAGCATCATGGCATTGTAAACGAAGAGACAAAATTTATGATCGTCGTTAGTGCGCTTCACAATAAAACAGCAGCGATCAGCGCAGATATAATACTTCAGCCGCCCGCCACGCGGAATTATACGCGTTTTAAGTAGTTACTCATTGAGCGACTAAGTCGGCTGGTGGAACAATGTATCCAGCAAGTATTGCACGGTGAAAAGAGAGGAGATAAGTCATCTTCGGAATTTTGGCGGCAACTGCGAAGTTTAGTCGACGACACAGAGTTGCCAGATACGACACTGCAACATGTATGGCGTGTGCAGTTGACAGAGGCAGTTAGAACGGCTGTGGCGCTCTCAGACGCACAAGATATCTCGTCGTTGATCTCATTAGCCGACAAGGTCTACACCTCGTTAGACGCAGCGCATACGTCAACGGTGATGTTCGGACACAACAGTACAGACTCACAGGAAACGGCGGCAATACAACGACGCCAACAGCCGGACGTTTCTCAACAACTGAATGACCTACGAAAACAGGTTGACGGATTGAAGCAGCAGATATCGACGTTGCTCGGAGGCAAGACAGGCACAAACAAGAAGAGCAAGGAAGATGACATTGTGTCTAAGGAGCGTATCTGCTGGTATCATCGACGATTCGGAAGCCAGACGACGCGCTGCACATCACCCTGCAATCACCTAAATGGTGACAGCGGCCGGAGTTAGGCGCCGCCGGTCACGAGTTCGAACATCAGCGCCTACTGTTAAGGGGTGAGATCTACGAGGGGCAGCTATGGGTGAGTAACCTTCCTTCTTTACCTTCACTGTCCCATCGGCTGTTTGTTACAGACGTTAAGTCTCGCCGTGCTTATCTCGTCGACTCAGGTTCGCACGTTAGTGCATTGCCTGTTAGAAACCGTGATGTGAAGCTCCCTCCATCTCAGTCGAAACTCACAGCAGCAAACCAGACGTCGATAGCGACTTATGGAAAACGTCAGATAGAGGTAGACTTCCGGTTCCATGAAAGTTTACCATGGACTTTCGGAATAGCTGATGTGTCAGACGCAATATTGGGTGCAGATTTCTTGTTTCACTATGCACTTGAGGTACCTATTAGCTCAGTGAGCATTCGACTGGAGACACAGTGCATTAGAGACACCCTAGGACGAAGCCCTATGTCCCCGTCTGATTGCAGACAAGTAGCAAACTGCGAAACCATCAGGACTACACCCGGTCAATCAGTGTCTCAACGCCCACGCCGGTTAGTTCAGGATCGTTTCGCTGCAACGAAGGCAGAGTTCGAAGAATTATTACTTTCGGGAATCGTCCGTAGATCCGACAGTCCGTGGACGTCTCGACTTCACCGCGCAAAGAAGAAAGATGGGACTTGGAGACCATGCGGAGATTTTTTTTTTTTTTGGTCATCAGTCTACTGACTGGTTTGATGAGGCCGCCACGAATTCCTTTCCTGTGCTAACCTCTTCATCTCAGAGTAGCACTTGCAACCTACGTCCTCAATTATTTATTTGACGTATTCCAATCTCTGTCTTCCTCTACTGTTTTTGCCCCCTACAGCTCCCTCTAGTACCATGGAAGTCATTCCCTCATGTCTTAGCAGATGTCCTATCATCCTGTCCCTTCTCCTTATCAGTGTTTTCCACATATTCAACCGAGCGAGGTGGCGCAGTGGTTAGACACGGGACTCGCATTCGGGAGGACGACGGTTCAATCCCGCGTCCGACCGTCCTGATTTAGGTTTTCCGTGATTTCCCTAAATCGCTCCAGGCAAATGCCGGGATGGTTCCTTTCAAAGGGCACGGCCGACTTCCTTCCCCATCCTTCCCTAATCTGATGAGACCGATGACCTCGCTGTCTGGTCTCCTTCCCCCAACAAACCAACAAATCCACATATTCCTTTCCTCTCCGATTCTGCGTAGAACCTCCTCATTTCTTACCTTCTCAGTCCATCTAATTTTCAACATTCGTCTATAGCACCACATCTCAAATGCTTCGATTCTCTTCTGTTCCGGTTTTCCCACAGCCCATGTTTCACTACCATACAATGCTGTACTCCAGACGTACATCTCAGAAATTTCTTCCTCAAATTAAGGCCGGTATTTGATATTAGTAGACTTCCCTTGGCCAGAAATGCCTTTTTTGTCATAGCGAGTCTGCTTTTGATGTCCTCCTTGCTCCGTCCGTCATTAGTTATTTTACTGCCTAGGTAGCAGAATTCCTTAACTTCATTGACTTCGTGACCATCAATCCTGATGTTACGTTTCTCGCTGTTCTCATTTCTACTACTTCTCATTACCTATGTCTTTGTCCGATTTACTCTCAAACCATACTGTGTACTCATTAGACTGTTCATTCCGTTCAGAAGATCATTTAATTCTCCTTCACTTTCACTCAGGATAGCAATGTCATCAGCAAATCGTATCATTGATATCCTTTCACCTTGTATGTTAATTCCACTCCTGAACCTTTCTTTTATTTCCATCATTGCTTCCTCGATGTACAGATTGAAGAGTAGGGGCGAAAGGCTACAGCCTTGTCTTACACCCTTCTTAATATAAGCACTTCGTTCTATATCGTCAACTCTTATTATTCCTTCTTGGTTGTTGTACATATTGTATATGACCCATCTCTCCCTATAGCTTACCCCTACTTTTTTCAAAATCTCGAACAGCTTGCACCATTTTATATTGTCGAACGCTTTTTCCAGTTCGACAAATCCTATGAAAGTGTCCTGATTTTTCTTTAGCCTTGCTTCCTTTATTAGCCGTCACGTCAGAATTGCCTCTCTCGTCCCTTTACTTTTCCTAAAGCCAAACTGATCTTCACTTAGCGCATTCTCAATTTTCTTTTCCATTCATCTGTATATTATTCTTGTAAGCAGCTTCGATGCATGAGCTGTTAAGCTGATTGTGCGATAATTGTCGCACTTGTCAGCTCTTGCCGTCTTCGGAATTGTGTGGATGATGCTTTTCCGAAAGGCAGATGGCATATCGCCAGACTCATATATTCTACACACCAACGTGAATAGTCTTTTTGTTGCCACTTCCCTCAATGATTTTAGAAATTCTGATGGAATGTTACCTATCCCTTCTGCCTTATTTGACCGTAAGTCCTCCAAAGCTCTTTTAAATTGCGATTCTAATTCTGTATCCCCTATCTCTTCTAAATCGACTCCTGTTTCATCTTCTATCACATCAGACAAATCTCCACCCTCATGGAGGCTTTCAATGTATTCTTTCCACCAGTCTGCTCTCTTCTCTGCATTTAACAGTGGAATTCCCGTTGCACTTTTAATGTTACCACCTTTGCTTTTAATGTCACCAAAGGTTGTTTTGACTTTCCTGGATGCTGAGTCTGTCCTTCCGACAATCATATCTTTTTCGATGTCTTCACATTTTTCCTGCAGCCATTTCGTCATAGCTTCCCTGCACTTCCTATTTATTTCATTCCTCAGCGACTTGTGTTTCTGTATTCCTGATTTTCCGGGAACATGTTTGTACTTCCTCCTTTCATCAATCAACTGAGGTATTTCTTCTTTTACCCATGGTTTCTTCGCAGCTACCTTCTTTGTACCTATGTTTTCCTCCCCAACTTCTGTGATGGCCCTTTTTAGAGATGTCCATTGCTCTTCAACTGTACTGCCTACTGCGCTATTCCTTATTGCTGTATCTATAGCGTTAGAGAACTTCAAACGCATCTCGTCATTTCTTAGTACTTCCGTATCAAACTTCTTTGCGTATTGATTCTTCCTGACTAATGGCTTGAACTTCAGCCTACTCTTCATCACTACTATAATGTGATCTGAGTCTATATCTGCTCCTGGGTACGCCTCAAAAACCAGTAGCTGATTTCGGAATATCTATCTGACCATGACGTAATCTAATTGAAATCATCCCGTATCTCCCGGCCTTTTCCAAGTATACCTCCTCCTCTTGTGATTCTTGAACAGGGTATTCGCTATTACTAGCTGAAACTTGTTACAGAACTCAACTAGTCTTTCTCCTCTTTCATTCCTTGTCCCAAGCCCATTTTCTCCTGTAACCTTTTCTTCTACTCCTTCCCCTACAACTGCATTCCAGTCGCCCATGACTATTTGATTTTCGTCCCTCTTTACATACTGCATTACCCTTTCAATATCCTCATACACTTTCTTTATCTGTTCATCTTCAGCTTGCGACGTCGGCATGTACACTCCTGGAAATGGAAAAAAGAACACATTGACACCGGTGTGTCAGACCCACCATACTTGCTCCGGACATTGCGAGAGGGCTGTACAAGCAATGATCACACGCACGGCACAGCGGACACACCAGGAACCGCGGTGTTGGCCGTCGAATGGCGCTAGCTGCGCAGCATTTGTGCACCGCCGCCGTCAGTGTCAGCCAGTTTGCCGTGGCATACGGAGCTCCATCGCAGTCTTTAACACTGGTAGCATGCCGCGACAGCGTGGACGTGAACCGTATGTGCAGTTGACGGACTTTGAGCGAGGGCGTATAGTGGGTATAGTGGGCATGCGGGAGGCCGGGTGGACGTACCGCCGAATTGCTCGACACATGGGGCGTGAGGTCTCCACAGTACATCGATGTTGTCGCCAGTGGTCGGCGGAAGGTGCACGTGCCCGTCGACCTGGGACCGCACCGCAGCGACCCACGGATGCACGCCAAGACCGTAGGATCCTACGCAGTGCCGTAGGGGACCGCACCGCCACTTCCCAGCAAATTAGGGACACTGTTGCTCCTGGGGTATCGGCGAGGACCATTCGCAACCGTCTCCATGAAGCTGGGCTACGGTCCCGCACACCGTTAGGCCGTCTTCCGCTCACGCCCCAACATCGTGCAGCCCGCCTCCAGTGGTGTCGCGACAGGCGTGAATGGAGGGACGAATGGAGACGTGTCGTCTTCAGCGATGAGAGTCGCTTCTGCCTTGGTGCCAATGATGGTCGTATGCGTGTTTGGCGCCGTGCAGGTGAGCGCCACAATCAGGACTGCATACGACCGAGGCACACAGGGCCAACACCCGGCATCATGGTGTGGGGAGCGATCTCCTACACTGGCCGTACACCACTGGTGATCGTCGAGGGGACACTGAATAGTGCACGGTACATCCAAACCGTCATCGAAACCATCGTTCTACCATTCCTAGACCGGCAAGGGAACTTGCTGTTCCAACAGGACAATGCACGTCCGCATGTATCCCGTGCCACCCAACGTGCTCTAGAAGGTGTAAGTCAACTACCCTGGCCAGCAAGTTCTCCGGATCTGTCCCCCATTGAGCATGTTTGGGACTGGATGAAGCGTCGTCTCACGCGGTCTGCACGTCCAGCACGAACGCTGGTCCAACTGAGGCGCCAGGTGGAAATGGCATGGCAAGCCGTTCCACAGGACTACATCCAGCATCTCTACGATCGTCTCCATGGGAGAATAGCAGCCTGCATTGCTGCGAAAGGTGGATATACACTGTACTAGTGTCGACATTGTGCATGCTCTGTTGCCTGTGTCTATGTGCCTGTGGTTCTGTCAGTGTGATCATGTGATGTATCTGACCCCAGGAATGTGTCAATAAAGTTTCCCCTTCCTGGGACAATGAATTCACGGTGTTCTTATTTCAATTTCCAGGAGTGTATACCTGAACTATCGTTGTCGGTGTTGGTCTGCTATCGATTCTGATTACATCAACCCGGTCACTGAGCTGTTCAGAGTAACACACCCTCTGCCCTACCTTCCTATTCATAACGAATCCTACACCTGTTATACCATTTTCTGCTGCTGTTGATATTACCCGATACTCATCTGACCAGAAATCCTTGTCTTCCTTCCACATCACTTAACTGAGCCCTACTATATCTAGATTGAGCCTTTGCATTTCCCTTTTCAGATTTTATAGTTTCCCTACCACGTTAAAGCTTCTGACATTCCACGCCCCGACTTGTAGAACGTTATCCTTTCGTTGATTATTCAATCTTTTTCTCATGGTAACCTCCCCCTTGACAGTCCCCTCCCGGAGATCCGAATGTGGGACTATTCCGGAATCTTTTGCCAATGGACAGATCATCATGACACTTCTTCAAATACAGGCCACATGTCCTGTGGATATGCGGAGATTACAGGGCACTAAATACTCGTACCAACCCCGATCGTTATCCGATACCACATATCAGGGATTTTACGCACGCACTTGCAGGCGCGACGATTTTTAGTGTAATGGATTGCTAAAAAAGCGTATCACCAGATACTGGTCGCACTTGCTGATATACCGAAGAAAGCTGTCACGACACCATTCGGTTTATTCGAATACCTCCGTATACCGTTCGGGTTAAAAATGCGGCACAAACTTGGTAGCGTTTCATTGACGAAGTCCTCGAAGGTTTACCGTATTGCTTCGCGTACCTCGACGACATCTTGGTTTTTTGTTGTCTGAGGAATTGCACGAACTACATCTAAGGACTGTTTACCAACGTATTGACGCATATGGCATTCCGGTCAGTGAATCAAAGTGTTTACTTCGACGACGTCATGTACCATTCTTGTGCTACTCAGTAACAGCAGCCGATTTCAGCCACTGCAAGACAAACTCTATCTTATCGAAGAGATGATTCACCCCATCGACTATCGCAAACTGCGCCGGTTTCTTGGAGCATTTAACTTCTACAAACAACATCTGCATAATGCGGTGGCCATTCAAGCACCTTTGACGTCAGCACTAGTCGTCAAGGATGCAGTAGGCAAACGACCTTTACAGTGGACATCACAGATGCAGATGGCACTCGACATGATCAAAACCTGTCTACGGCAGGCAGTAATGTTGGCACATCCGGTTCCTCAAGCTCGACCAGCAATTGCTGTGGATGCGAGCCAGCAGGCAATAGGTGCAGCTCTACACCAGAAGGTGGGAAACAATTGGCAGCCCCAAGGTTTCTTCTCCCGCAAGCTTACATCATCACCCATAGTAAAATGGAGTGCTTATGATAGGGAGCTACTGGCAATTTATGAAGCCTTCAGACATTTCCGACCGCAAGTAGAAGGCAAACCATTCACTTTCTTCACAGACCACAAGCCAATTACCTTCGCCTTCAGTAAGAACAAGAATTGTTGCTCACCACGACAATTGAGACAACTCGAGTTTATCGCCCAGTTTACGACAGACCTGCAGCACATAAAAGGAGCTGTGACGTCGTGGCAGATTTCCTGTCTAGGTTGGAAACAATCTCACAGGCTATTGATTACAAGGAAATAGCTGCAGCACAGGAAACAAAGCAGCAACTTGCTAAATTCACTCGTGAAAGTACGCCCGGGTTACGCTTGCAACAAATACATCCTACGGGTGAACACTTCCGAGCTTGGTGTGACGTGTCGCAAGGAAAACCGAGACCGTTCTTACCTGAGAGATTGCGACGACAATTATTTGATAGCATCTATGGACTTGCTCATCCGGGAATAAACGCCATCGTCAAACTAATGACAGACAGATTCCTGTGGCCCGGTATAAATAGAGGACTGCCGTAATTGGGCAAAAACGTGCCTGGACTGTCAGAGGACCAAGGTGGGACGACACGTGCACAAAGCGGTAGGAAACTTCCCACTTACCACACAACGTTTCACACATGTGCACCTGGACATCTTTGGACCGCTTTTGCCGTCGGAAGGATACCGTTATCTCCTCACTGCGGTGGATCGCTTCACCAGATGGGCAGAGGCGATTCCGTTATCGTATATTTCAGCAGAAACGGTGGCACGCGTATTTCTTTCATCTTGGATCGCACGTTTCGGCTGCCCTTTACATGTCACCACGGACCAGGGGCGTCAGTTTGAATGAAAGTTGTTCTCAGAATTGGCCAACCTTTGCGGGTTCCAACATCATCGCACCACAGCGTACCACCCAGCAAGCAATGGAATGGTGGAACGCTGGCATAGAACATTAAAAGCTGCATTAATGTGCCATGCACAATCTTGGTCGTCAGCGTTGACACTAGTTTTATTGGGCCTACGCACAGCATTGAAAACGGATTTAGGGGTATCCACCGCAGAATTGGTTTGTGGTGAACCTTTACGACTGCCTGCAGAACTCTTCACCGATAAAGAAGCATGACAGACCGAATTGCCGTTTACATTGCAAATGGTACGCGAGCGTATAGCCAGACTTCGTCCATCTCCTGTCTCGAGACATGGAGCGGTAAATACGTTCGTGCACAAAGATCTACGCTCATGTACACATGTGATGCTACGCACGGACTCTGTCAAGTCACCGCTGCAGCCTCCATATTCTGGACCTTACAGAGTGCTCTCACAAGATGAACATACCATGCAGATAGATCTAAATGGAAAGAGTCAAGTGGTATCATTGGAACGGCTCAAACCTGCACATATGTTACCGACTGAAGAGGAGAGAGAGGTCAGGCATCAAGCGCCACCTTCCACACCACTGGACCAGGATGACACCATCTCACCGCCACAAGAGGAAGCGGTACCGTCATTACCAGCAACAGAAGCTGAAGAAATTTAACCAATGCCTTCAGTACAAACAAGGGCTGGGCGTCAGGTGAAATATAAATATGAAATATAAATACCCCTATATTCCCGGAGCTCCGCTCTATCGGAGGAGTGCTGTGTGGGAGTCGCTAGCAGAACATCCGTAGACGCACAGTGAAGGATAGCATTATTCTGTGGCGGCGCTCACAAAGGACAGATTGTTTATTCTTTGATTATATATAATAGTTCTGTTGTTATTGATTCAATGTTAATATGAACTTTTCGTTGCAATAAAAAATAAAATATTATAGCCTAACTACTTCGTGAGTCTTTCTGAAGATTGTAATAAGTAATACGTGGGTAAAAAGGTAACAGTTATGAGTAAAACCAGTTACTTACATTGTTGTGTTAATCGTTTCTTTTTTCACGAGTCCTTTGTTTTCTGATAGGTTTGGTGCAGACACTGCGAATTCCTTCCATTCACGAACCACGTCATGTCAGTCGAGAAATTGCCTCTCCCCCCTCACTGATTTGTTGATTGTATTCCGAGCTGTCTCTTACCCTACAGCATTACTCTCTACAGATCCCTCTAGTACTATGGAAGGCGATTCAGTTGAGAATATATTTATTCCTTACGTTATCGGGCTAACTAATTTTCACAATCGTTCTGTAGCCGAGACGTGAAACTCTTCGATTTTCTTCTGTTCCGGTTTTCTCAGTGTCAGTGATCCACTACCGGATAGTACTCCACTCCAGACGTACATTATTCTAAATCTCTTCCTCCAATGAGTCCGTTATCTGAAACTCCATACTTCGTACAGTATGCGCTATTTTTCTTCCGAGGCAGCAGAATTAATTTACGTCGTCTGCTTCGTGGTGCATTATTTTGGTTTTATTTTTATAGCTAATCTTATTTCTGCTGCATCTCATTACATTCTCCTTTCTTTGTTATACTCTAAATTCAGGTTCAATACTCATTAGTCTGTTCATTTCATTCAACAGGCCTTGTAATTCTTCCTCACTTTCACTGATTATAGCACAGTCTTCAGCCGATCTTATCATTATGTCCTTTCACTTTGATATTTATTTCCACCCTTGAAAGTTTCTTTTATTTCCGTAGTAGCTTCTTTGATGTAGTAATTGCACACTATGGGTGAACCGTATGTCTGACTTCTTTAATCCCAGTACTTCGTTCTTGGTATTCCATTATTATTATTCCGTGTTGCTTCTTGTATACAATGTACATTAGTGGTTTTTACCTATACATTGCTACTATTTCTTTCAGAATTTCAGAAATCTCTTACTATTTGATGTTGTCAGATCCTTTTTCCAAATCGACAAATCCTGTGAGCATGTGTTGATTCTTCTCGTTGTTGGTTCCATTATTCATAAATTTCGTTACGGTAAATGTTTAATTTAATGTCGTACCACAGGTTTAGTAAATTGTGTTGCTATCTGATCTAATCTTTTCCTTGGTTGAAACTTTACGGATGTGGTACCTGTATTTACCTGTTCTAATTGACAGATTTCGTTGCATTTTGAGAGCGGGTGGCTCGTCTTTTTTAATATATAAATGACATTATCCTGAAATAGGTTTTGTTCCTTCTATTGGCATGTTTGTATTTTAACAATGTATTTTCTTTGTGCAAGCTGCTGAATGTATGTCTTTGAGAGAGAGGTGATGGGAATACGTAAACTGGCTTCACTAACAACAGGGGCGCTAGTAGTTGCGCTGTTGATCACGCTGAGTCCACAAACACTGGCCGCTCCATATGCTGCAGTATATTTTGTTGAATACAGGTGACGTAATGAACCAGATGTGATTACGAGCTTATGTCCCGGGCCCTCAAAGCGGTGGTCGACTGGATCCCGTCCATCCCTACCACTTCCCTCAACACACGGAGTTCCGCCTAACATGTGTTCGTACGTTTTCATCTTGATATTGAAGGATGAAACCTATACACGACGAGGCAGTTAAGTCAGTTCGTTCACAGTATAGCCAAAATGAGTATATATTTAAAACAGGCTGACATACCCGTCATTGCCCACGCATTCATTTTGTCATTCTTTTTTATTTTACTTTTAGAAATGAAACGTATGTTCTCATGCAGCAGGCTCGGTGTGAGGTGATCCCTGATAGTTTCCGTATACTGGACGCGGTTTCTTCGCGTGTCTGCAACACGACATTATAAACGTCTCTGTGTCAATGCTTCTTAAAAGCTCTATAGACAACTATTGTTTCCACGTAAGCCATTTGCGTTTCGCTGTTGACCTCCAGGTGTCATGGATTTCTTTAACCTGACTGCAGGAACTTGTTACTTTTTTTATGGGGCTTAACTGCTAAGGTCATCAGTCCCTAAGCTTACACACACTATTTAACCTAAATTATCCTAAGGACAAACACACACACCCATGCCCGAGGGAGGACTCGAACCTCCGCCTGGACCAGCCGCACAGTCCATGACTGCAGCGCCCTTAGACCGCTCAGCTAATCCCGCGCGGTGAAATTGTTATTAGTAAAGATAAAATATATATTAAAACTTAATGCTAGACGTGACATTTTCTCAGTAATCTCAGTGTTGATGACTTCACATCACCTCAACCATTTGGCGTACGGCGATGTTTTTGTGTAGGTAAATTCAGCTGCATCGTCGTGCACAGTGCGGCAGTTTATCACGCATCTCATTGTTTATTACGTTGTATCTCCTGGACTATAAGAGGCAGGTGGTTTCCATCCCCACAGTGATTGTTTTCTGACAGTAAGGAATAGTTGTACCAAGTTTGGTTGAAATCCATCCTGTGGTTTAGGATATGTGGCACCAACACTCACACACACACACACACACACACACACACACACACACACACACACAATTTTATAATGTGTATGAATTTATATAATGCGGCAATTTTGTGATCCATGCAAGTAATTTCATTTTACAGTTGCCGATTGTGACATCGACCGCTTAATTCTTTTTTTTTTATTTGGAACTGCACTCAATTTTCTGTGACACTGCAAAAACGCTTATAAGAGGACGTAGCATGTGTGTAACTTGATCAAACAGCAACGACATAACAGCGCCGCAAAATACTGGACTATCGTCTGGAGAAGTGGTTCCGCAAACGTCTCCCCCATAAAAAAAATAAATAAATAAATAAATAAAACTTAAATCAGATAAGGTAGGGGTGTTTATTACTGTGACTTTAATATGAGCTACTAACAATTTTGAAGTTGAACATGATGTACACACTAGAAAGCCATTCGAGACAGACGATACTCTACGCTAAATATAATCTGAACTTAACTGCAGCACACACTTGTTTTAAAGGATCCTTCATATCTTCGACTGTCTTCACTATTTCCTTGAACGTAGATTTCTTGCTTTCATTCCGCCCACGGGTAAAAGTAATTGCCTATAGAGAATGGAGAGCGTTTACGCCATTTTGAGATTTCTGAACGGTCGACCAAACGAACTCCAACTGATCTGTATTTGTCTGATGTCAGTGATCATACTTTCCTTCCTTTATTTGAAAATTTGTGGCAAGGTCTTATGGGACCAAACTGCTGAGATCATCCGCCCCTAAGCTTACGCACGACTTAATCTAATTCAAACTGACTTACACTAAGGACGACACACACACCCATGCCCGAGGGAGGTCTCGAACCTCCGACGGGGGAGCCACCCGGACCGTGACAAGGCGCCTAGACCACGCGGCTACCCCACGCGTCAGTGATCATCGGAATATCTCTTACAGTACCACACGAATTGTATTATGTCCAGCGGAATTTCTTCCATCAACTGCTGACTAGTCCTTTGTGGAATGATAAATACATCCGTTTCCGCACGGCGTCATTTGTATTACTGTTTACTGCGTGATAGCTTACTACAAAAGATCGTTTAGTTTCTCGTAACAGCTGGAAGTATTTTTGGTTGAACTTGTAGGATAATAGTTCCCACTGGTAGCTACCAAAATAGACTTTGAACCTGAAAGATTCGCGCATTATACAGGGTGTTAAAAAAGGTACGGCCAAACTTTCAGGAAACATTCCTCACACACAAAGAGATAAAATATGTTATATGGACATGTGTCCGGAAACGCTTACTTACACACAGCAACAGAAAATACCGGCGCGACTTCACTTTTTTACAGGAAATGTTCAAAATGTCCTCCGTTAGCGAGGATACATGCATCCACCCTCCGTCGCATGGAATCCCTGACGCCCTGATGCAGCCCTGGAGAATGGCGTATTGTATCACAGCCGTCCACAATTCGAGCACGAAGAGGCTCTACATTTGGTACCGGCGTTGCGTAGACAAGAGTTTTCAAATGCCTCCATAAATGAAAGTCAAGAGGGTTGAGGTCAGGAGAGCGTGGAGGCCATGGAATTGGTCCACCTCTACCAATCCATCGGTCACCGAATCTGTTGTTAAGAAGCTTACGAACTCATAGACTGAAATGAGCAGGAGCTCCATCGTGCATGAACCACATGTTGTGTCGTACTTGTAAAGGCACATGTTCTAGCAGCACAGTTAGAGTATCCCGTATGAAATCATCATAACGTGCTCCATTGAGCGTAGGTGGAAGAGCATGGGGCCCAATCAAGACATCACCAACAATGCCTGCCCAAACGTTCACAGAATATCTGTGTTGATGACGTGATTGCACAATTGCGTGCGGATTCTCGTCAGCCCACACATGTTGACTGTGAAAATTTACAATTTGATCACGTTGGAATGAAGCCTCATCCGTAAAGAAAACATTTGCTCTGAAATGAGGATTGACACATTGTTGGACGAACCATTCGCAGAAGTGTACCCGTGGAGCTGCTGATAGTGCCTACACACGCTGTACATGGTACGGAAACAACTGGATCTCCCGTAGCACTCTCCATACAGTGACGTGGTCAACGTTACCTTGTACAGCAGCAACTTCTCTGACGCTGACATTAGGGTTATCATCAACTGCATGAAGAGTTGCCTCGTTTATTGCAGGTGTCCTCGTCGTTCTAGGTTTTCTCAGTCGCGAGTCATACGCTGGAATGTTCCGTGCTCCCTAAGACGCCGATCAATTTCTTCGAACATTTTCCTGTCGGGACACCTTCGTTCTGGAAATCTGTCTCGATACAAACGTACCGCGCCACGGCTATTGCCCAGTGCTAATGCATGCATCAAATGGGCATCTGCCAACTTCGCATTTGTAAACACTGCACTGATTGCAAAACCACGTTCGTGATAAACACTAACCTGTTGATCTTATGTACTGATGTGCTTGATGCTAGTACTGTAGAGCAATGAGTCACATGTCAACACAAGCACCGAACTCAACATTACCTTCCTTCAATTGGGCCAACTGGCGGTGAATCGAGGAAGTAAAGTACATACTGACGAAACTAAAGTGAGCTCTAACAAGGAAATTAAGCGTTTCCGGACACATGTCCACAAAACATCTTTTCTTTATTTGTGTGTAAGGAATGTTTCCTGAAAGTTTGGCCGTACCATTTTGTAACACCCTGTACACTCTAGTGCATTTGCGATATTACACCTGGATCAGAGATTACCTTCTAAGGTTTGTTTTCGTTTCAGCCGCCGTCTAACCCATAGGCTCGCAGAAATTTGTACTGTCGTTTTCATCCTGGTGCTTCAGTTGAAGTATCTGTCACACGTTTTGTCACACAACGTTCGCTACTCATACTGACCACCGAAGCATGCCCATAGCATTCATTTATGGACGACTAGTAGTATTCACCAGCCTCTCCTCCACTTCATTACCCCAAATCCTCGTGGGTTTTGGAATCGCCAATCGCGTACAACTGGATAAGCTACATCAAACGTCGTGTGATAGAGCCGAAAGCTACAACACATGAGTGCCATCGAAAGCTACAGACGTTGAAAAGAGTGCTTGTGTGTGTGTGTGTGTGTGTGTGTGTGTGTGTGTCCAAAATCATGAACTGCTGTCACAGACAGTTATACTTTGTAGATAAGTAGAATGTATGTTTCTAATTATTCATATCATTTCTAAGTAAAGCGATCTGGCTCTGAGGTATGTAGAAGATAGTTACACAGCACACATCATCGTAAATGTAGCGGAAGAAAAGGAGATGAGGGCGTACATGTCTAATGTAGGTAGATAGCACATCATTAAATGTAGAAGATAGTTACACAGCACACATCTTCATATATGTAGCGAAAGAAAAGGAGATGAGGGCGTACATGTCTAATGTAGGTAGACAGCACATCATTGAATTCCACTTATAGCACCCATCTAAATAGTGTGGCTATTTGGGGTTTTCTGTACGAATAAATTCAAAATGCGGATAATTGTTGACTGTCGGAGAGATGAATCGCAATCCCACTTCGCTTCGTACGTATCATACTCTTACGTTAATGAGGCGACAAAGCACGATGTTTCATTGTAGCTAAAAGCAGTCAAGCATACGATGAGGGCGGGGAGGGAGATTATAGTTTACCATCCCGTTGACAGCGACGTCATTGAAGATGGAGTAAACGATGACTCACGGTCAAACTTAATTCCCATGCAGGGAAATTCTACTTACTGTGATTTATAAATGTCAAAGCCCTAATTAGAAAGCGGAGAAATTCTGCTTACTATGATTTTTAATTGTCAGGGCCAGCTGTGTAGTTGAGTAGCCAAACGACAGAGTGACTGTGACTCGCGTATTTAACTTTCGTAAGACACAAAATGACAGCTGACCAGCGTTGCATATTCAGTTAGGTGATACTATTCTGGAAATTGATTTCATAAGATGTGAGTTTGACGACAATACATTGATTTTAAATGCAAGAGTAAAACTTTGCAGCCCTGTAGGGATTTTACGACCTAGACTTTCAAGATGGAACTTTACAAATCAAAATTTTATCGTTTGAAAAACCCTAATCGAATTTGCTGAAAAAGTGATGTTTAAAGTTCAGATGAGATTGTTGCTTTGAAATCGTAATAGGAAGGAATAAAATAAAGCTGCAAGTGATGCAATTACCAGCTTCCAAACAGTTCGTGACAGCAACCTTTGAGAACCTGTTACACTGTGCACGCGATCGGAGTAATACAAACAAACATTCCCAAATAAAACTCTCCACCCATTCCAAACCTGACTTAGCCTTCAGCACAGTAAATGAGTTGGTCTCACCCGAATCTATGTGCACTCCAGTGTCTGCACAACAGCTTGCACCGTAGCCTGACAAAAGAGGCTCCGTTCTCAACATCAGAAACAGAGCACAAAGTGCTCTCCGACTTTACTGCAACAAGCCAAATCAAGTATTAATGACGAACTATTTTCAAACAAGCAAGGTAATATGTTCCAGACCCGCGAACGAATACTGTTAGTAGAGAGAAAAACGAGTTGCCAGGGACTTTTGTCACAGTGATGAAACATTCGACGTTTGTCACAGTGATGAAACAAAGTGGTTGCCAAAGCGCTTTTATCAATACAACGGACCTGGTTAGAGGAAGATATCACAGATTATAGCAGAGAGATGTTGGAGGAGAGAAAACGCATGTGTTTCGCTGTTGCGTAATTGAAACGTGCCTTTATTAAAGAAATCTTGCATTCGGTAATAGAACTTTTACAGCATTTTTGAAAGCTATACACCTTCATTACGCTTGGAAAATAACGTCGTTGACATGACGTCCTTCTTGCCGGACACAAATTTAGATACTTTCCTGAAAGCTACACACAGTTCTCTCTTACATTTCATCCACGATAGCTTTAATTTCCTGATGAATGGAGATCTTGAGGTCATTAATTTGTGGGGCTTGTTCACGTACACTTTTGGTTTCAAGTAGCTCTACAAAAAGAAGTCACAGTTCAATAGATCGGTTGAGTGTGGGGCCAAGGAACATAAAAATATTGTGAATTGGAATGTCCTGGGAACATTTATCGTATCATTTCCATGAATGGTCTCGCCATGTAAGCTGTGGCAGCATCCTTTTGGAAGCACTTTCCTCTCGTGTTCACTCGTCACCTTTCATGTTCTGGGCGAAGAAACTTGTTTAACATTTCGAAGTAGCGTGCTGACATCTTAGTAACTGCGGCTTCTTGCCTCTTCAGAAATGTAGGATCCAATAGTCTATACCTTGGAGATACCTCACCACATTGTTACTTTTGAGCCGTGGAGAGGTTTTTGGAGTAGTTCATGTGGTTTCTCTGACGGCCAGCACCGACACTTCTGTATATTAACATAACCATCCAGGTGAAAATGAGCATCATAACTCGTGCATATTCGGACATCTGCATCTTCCATAAGAACAGCGTCCATTATGACATAAAATTCTCTGAGCTGCACAAAATCTGTTTCACTGACCTACAGGGCAATCATTATTTTGTACGGGCGAATTGTGAGATCATCGTGTAAGACGCGATGAAGCGAACGACGTGACATCCAGCGATACAGTCTGTCGCCTAGTGGATCGTTTCGAACTAGCTAGAACTTACGTTCATTGTTTGTCTACGTGTTCCGGAGTTCGAACGGAACGTGGAAGACCTGGCGGTTTCTATTCTCATCACAGATCCAGTGCTTCTAAGCCCTGCAACTCATCAGATTACGGTGTTTCGATCTTGGACTGCATCTAGACGGCCGGCATTAAATTTTCGAAGGAAAAGACGTTGTACGGTGACCACAGAACCATTAATTCTGAAGAATTGCCGGCCGCTGTGGCCGAGCGGTTCTAGGTGCTTCAGTCCGGAACTTCGCTGGTGCTACAGTTGCAAGCTCGAATCCTGCCTCGGGCATGGATGTGTGTTATGCCCTTATGTTAGTTAGGTTTAAGTAGCTCTACGTCTAGCGGACTGATGACCTCAGATGTTAAGTCCCATACTGCTTAGAGCCATTTGAACCATTTTGAAGAACTGCTCGACCGTCAACACACGATGTTCCATGCTCCAACGCTCCATAGCGAGTGGAACTACTCGTACAATGTCTGAGCTGTCGACCAGCGGTTGCTTAAGGTCAATACCCCAATCGTCGCCGAGTACTGTTGGTTTAAAAAAACATGCTTTTCCATTGCTCTGACTTGTGTAAACACTGTGATGCATGAGAAGGCAATATATACTGGATGGAAATAAAAGTGCTGAGTAACAAACACCTTTCAACGAGACGGGCATCACCCACTTCTGGCCGAAACTTCTATCGTTTTACGTGGTTCAAATAGCACACGGCTATTACGGTTTTTTGGAAAGCGTGTTAGCATTAACATAGACCAGTTTGTAACAATTATGAGTTTCATGATATGTTGAATCATGGAGATTTTCATTAAAAGATATGCCACAGCACCAGTTATCACCCGTGTGCAGACATGCTGTAGATAAATTTAAAACAAATTCTATTTCCGAAGTTTGATCTCAGTTGACCATACATTTTTGTCTGGAATCGACGTTCTGTTTGTAATTTGTCATGTGGTCTACATTCTGGTTAGTTTTCAATGCGATCCCCAAGTACGTTTCTGAGTTATCCTTACTTCTGTGAGTTTTTTCCTTGATCTATGGCGACAGATGTAGCTAGCACGCGAGACGAGTTTGAAGTAGCAGAGATGAATGAGTCGGTAACCAGAGGGGAAGTCCCGGCACGGCCGTCCTCGGCCTGACAGAGCCTGCGTCAGTGGCAGGCGGGCGCCATGATATGAGGCCGCGGGTGCTAGGCGGTGGGGCTGGCGACGCGACACACTCTGGCCGGTGACAAATGAAGTCAGGCTGCGGCGGCGAGCAGCTGGAGGGGCCCAAGTGGTAATAAAGCTGCGGCACCTGGCTCCAGCGCAGATTAACTCTCGGCCGGCGGACGCCTCCTGGATCAACAGCGGGATAATCGACCGTTCCAGCACTGTGCGCCCCTGATGAGGAAGTGAGGAACCCAGAATCCGCACTACATTACCTCTGACGTTCCGATATTTAAGTTAATATTCTCCAACGTACTGTAAACTGCCAGGCAGACAGTTCCATTTCATGATACGAGTCTTGTCTGTTACTAGATTTAATTTATACTAACAGTTAATAAAAAAAGTTTGATAAAATGCTTCAGATCTGTGCTAGAGGACAGTTTTTATAAACAGCGCCATAATCTTATTAACAAACCATTATTCAGGGAAGGATATAAAACCAATTTGAATTATTAATGCTTGAATGAAATATCCACAAAACTATATCTAATACCAATGACTGCAAGTCTGTGTAGCAGTGTTCCCTTGAGTCATGTACGGTGATGGGTACCTTTTTGTCTGCGACTTGGGCTAGCTACAGATTGAACAAAATCTCCAATGGGATTAGGGCATACAGGCCATAAAAATATTTCTGCTGAAATCGAGGATTCAGTCTGTGCACTGTGAAACGAGAGCTCTTTGTCGAGAGATGAGAAAAGAGTGCCCTTCTGAAAAGATAAGGCCTGTGCGTTGAAGAGGAAAAAACAATACGTATAGTGCGAAACACAGCAGTTGGACAAGAATGAAGGCCGAAGGTTTACATATTTACAATTTATAAAGAGGGCTATGGGTGACTCCTGACAATTGTCATCGAGTGATGGAGACTCATGAGTTCGAACCTGCTGCTGTTTTTATTGGATGTGTAAACACAGAAATAGCGGGAGAGAACTATGGTCTACTGCCCGAGAGAGAACGAAGGTGTAGTGACTGAGAATTTTAAGTTCAGGCTTGGTATTTCTCATCATCTCTAAAGCGAAGGATTCTGTCTCTGCACTATTACAGTGCCTCTGTCTGCCACCCCAAGATGAAGTTTTCTTCCTATGGAGATGTGAGATGAGGTCTGTACTCTGTTACGACCAGAGACGAACTGTCTTTCTCCACAAAATCTAGCTGGCCCTGTCAGTGCCAAAATATCAGTAGCTGTATGGATTCTGAGTTACAACCATTGAAACGTTTATAACAATCGCAAAAAAATTTCCTTGTGCTGTCAAAACAGCCATGGATAACCAGTGCCCTTACTTTGATCTATAGCATTGTTTGTACTGTCGGCAGCGGACTTCAATTGTCTTGCAAAATAACACCATCATTAGTATGGGAGTGTTGAATCGCGAAGAACTGTTGTCAAAATTGATGGCTGTTTTAATACCTATACCTAGCCATACAGTAATGTTCCAGTAGTTGTATTAAAACACAATTTTTCAACAGTGAGCCGTGCGTGGCTCATGACCCCGCCATCATGTATTTTACACCCTGTTTTTAACGTACTTCCACCTCATTATGTTAATTTACTACTGTCACTGAGCTGCAGCTTTGCCTGACCGTGAGCGACGCTAGCAGCGCGTATCAATATATATCCCCTCTCGTAGTATCTTTGGTCGACAATTACTACTTCCCGGTCGCTGTCTGTCGTCAGCCAATTCGGGTCGCCAGTTCGGGCTGCAAGTCAGTTGGAACGTGTCTGGATCGCAGTCCGGACATGCCAGTCGGGGGGTTGCAATGCGGCACTACTGCAGTCGGGTTGGTGCAGTGAGGTCTGCGTCGACATGGCTCGCCCGTCCATTGCCGCTACGCATCACTTGAGCCAGGCCACGGTCTTGGTGGATCGTCGGTGGGTCGTCCTACAGACGGACGCGTTTTGGCTCGCCAATCGTTCATGAGTCGTCTGTGTGTGTGTGTGTGTGTGTGTGTGTGTGTGTGTGTGTGCATCGACGAGCTTCGTATATCTGGTGGTGGTGGTGGTGGTTCGTGTTTAACGTCCCGTCGACAACGAGGTCATTAGAGACGGAGCGCAAGCTCGGGTTAGGGAAGGATTGGGAAGGAAATCGGTCGTGCCCTTTCAAAGGAAACATCCCGGCATTTGCCTGAAACGATTTAGGGAAATCACGGAAAACCTAAATCAGGATGGCCGGAGACGGGACTGAACCGTCGTCCTCCCGAATGCGAGTCCAGTGTGCTAACTTCGTATATCACCGACCGAGGACGTCAAGGTTGAGTAGTGGTTTCAAGTACCCAAGCGACGTCACTTCGCGTTGTGTGGGTCGTTTCGGTGGTTCGCTGTTGTGGAGGTTTTCCTGTTAGCACCACCGAGTGTTTGTATTGCCGAAATTTAGCCGCAATGCGGTGGAATTAACTATATTGATTGACTACAATTCAAGTGCACCACCGGAAATTTCTGATGTAAAATCTGGGCATGGGACGGCATTAAGAACTGAACCCTAGGCAGAAGCTGAGCAGTCTCGTGCGCTAATATCAAAACAATAAGAACAAATGTCACTGATTATACCTGGCGGGCAGCTTGAATTTTCGCGCATAACGCCCTGATAGATTAATTTCAATGCGAATTAAACTGGAAACAGCGCAACGTATTAAATTTTTTTCTAAACAGTTATTAGCTAGCACAGCTATCCTGCAACATCCTTACAAGCTTTTCAGACTATTTCTGATCAGATTGTATACATGTATCTATTTCAGCATTTCATGTTCTTCAGTGTAAACCTCTTTCTTATCACTTCAGATTTCTTGGAGCCAATGGCATCATGAAGGCTTTTTGCAGTTGACATGTACAATAATTCTGTGGCATATCCTATTTTCATTCGTTCGAGCCACATGGCCGCAAAATATCAATTTACGTTTTCTCGTAATTACAGTTAAGTGTTCTAATTTCTTTTGCAGACTTTCGTTACTGAAGCAATTGCATCCATCGTCTCTCTCTCTATTTCTGGTCGATGTGGCTTTCCAGTTTAGAAAACTGTCATAGGGAAGAAACGGTTAATTTAAAACTGATACTAATCACTCTTGGCTACATGTGGTTGGTGTAACGTCACACGTCTGGCGCCAGTAACTCTTTGTTGTAGTGTCACCTCTGCCGTCGATTTCGCTTTGGCTGGCTGCGAGTCAGTTGTTCATCGTGGGTTCGGGTATTTAAGTCTGCAGCGTCGAGGCAGCAGAGGTCACTGTGAAATATGTAGGTTGTGGTTACAGAACGGTCGGGAGGTTGGCCCTTACTTGGTGCGCATACTCATTGCGCGTGGTATTATTGGAGGGTTGCGGCCGGTGGCGGCGGAAAGGTTTCTCATATTTTTAACTTGTATGCTGATTGTAAAATTTAATTTTTTTAAACGATGGTTTCATGTACGTATTTACAAATGGTTCAAATGGCTCTGAGCACTATGGGACTTAACATCTGTGGTCATCTGTCCGCTAGAACTACTTAAACCTAACTAACCTAAGGACATCACACATATCCATGCCCGAGAACGGCAGGTATTTACACCAACAGAAATATTCTTAATGTTTTGTGCATTTGATATACAGATTTCAACAGAGGCTTAAGAAAAATTTTTATTGTACTCTGGTGAGATTGTGAAATTTATATATTTTATTGTATTTAAATTGTGAAGCTAATAAACATTTTCTAATAGAAGCTGTGTAAGCTAGCCCCAGCTGCTTCCTATTGTATTTCTGGACGCAAATAGCTCGTTTCAGTTGGAACGACGTACGATATGGAGGGAAAAAGACGTGGCATATAAGGATGATTAACAAGTAAACCACTTTAATATTTCTACACTTGTTTCTTTCAAGGACTTGAAGTAAAGGTGCAAGTCAAAAATCGACAGGATTTATATAATAGGGAATTAGGGTATGAATATTGATGAACCATAAGTTCGTGTCAAGAGTTGTTTAAAAACCCACATTACAGTAATTGAGATGTACCGTGCAACATTACTATACTTATCTATCTTTGACCTCATTTGAACGTGATGACACATAAGAAACTTAACTTTGATAACAAGCAAATAAAGAAAACTACAATTGTAAGTAGGCTGTTTAGGTTTTTGTATTGGTAACGCCACGTAGCGCTCTGTATGAAAATCACTGGCTGTGCTGTGTGCAGTCTATGGCTGGGTGGCATTGTTGGAATTTGCTATTGTAGTGTTGGGCACTTGGCTGTTAACAGGGCATAGCGTTGCGCAGTTGGAGGTGAGCCGCCAGCAGTGGTGGATGTGGGGAGAGAGATGGCGGAGTTTTGAGTGCGGATGATCTGGACATGTGTCCATCAGAGACAGTAAATTTGTAAGACTGGACGTCATGAACTGATATATATATATATATATATATATATATATATATATATATATATATATATAATGACTTTTGAACACTATTAAAGTAAATACATAAATACATTGTTTGTTCTCTATCAAAATCTTTCATTTGCTAACTATGCCCAACAGTAGTTAGTGCCTTCAGTAGTTTGAATCTTTTATTTAGCTGGTAGTAGTGGCGCTCGCTGTATTGCAGTAGAGTTATAGGTTATTGTTAGTCAGGACCATTCTTTTGTAGGGATTTTTTAAAGTCAGATTGCGTTGAGCTAAATATATTGTGTGCCAGTTTAGTGTTGATCAGAATCGGTAAAGGGCGAAATTTCTGAGTACGTTCAGTTCTGCTCAGCTGTTTGAAAATCAAATAATGTAAGAGGTTTATCAGCACAGTAATTAATTAATTTTTCTACGGGGACGTTTCACAATATTTGGTGTCTCAAAAGAGATGACTAAGTAAATGCAAGGAACAATAGTAGTGGGCGTGAGTAAATTGCAGAGCCTAATAGACTTTAACAAAATGTCAACATTGTTCGTAATGATATGGGATCTGTCTGCTGTTACTGAATAATACTGGTGATATGCTTAACCTTTTCAATTACATTTTACAGATAATCATTATAATCAGTATTTTAAAAGCATCACAACACCTCCCGTGCGTACATTTCGTGTTTCCATCAAATGTATAATTTTCAAATTGAATCATTGTTCAGTTCGGGCAGATGAAGCTACGAGCTTACGAAATCGGCACCGAGATACTTGTATTTGATTTGCCCGAAGCCTTCCACAGAATCCAGTATGCTATACTCGACGGCGGTTGTTCATCGGAAACACGATTATCATCAAGAGAGCCCACGGAAGTATGATGGGACCATTGTTATTTCCTATATCTGTATATAAATGATTTGGCAGACGGGCCGAGCACCAGTCTGCACCGGTGTGCTGGTGACACTATGGTGTACGGAAAGACGTCGTCGTTGAGTGACTGCAGGAGGATACAAGACAGACAAGATTCCTAGTTGGTATGATTAACTACAGATACCTTTTAAAGAATGTATAAAAGTGTAACTTAATACAGACTAGTAGGAAATACAAATCCGTAATGTTAAAATACAGTACTAGCTGTGTGCTGCTTTACACATACATGTCGATTAAATATATATGCGTAACGCTGCAAAGCGATATGAGACGGGAGGCGTATGGTCAACTTAGATTTGTTGAAGAATGGTCAACTTAGTTTTTTTGGAGAACTGCTAAAAAAAATGGTTCAAATGGCTCTGAGCACTATGGGACTCAACATCTTAGGTCATAAGTCCCCTAGAACTTAGAACTACTTAAACCTAACTAACTTAAGGACGTCACACACATCCATGCCCGAGGCAGGATTCGAACCTGCGACCGTAGCGGTCACGCGGTTCCAGACTGAAGCGCCTTGAACCACACGGCCACACCGGCCGGCTGGAGAACTGCACGAAAACGTTGTTCATAAGGGATGTCCGCAGATACAGCAGTAGTGCGACCAGTTCTTGAGTACTGGACTCGTGTTTGGGACCCACATTACGTCGGATTCAAGAAAGTCATTGAAGCAAACTCAGAGGCAAGCATCTAGATTTGTTACCGATAGGTTCGAACAACATGCAAGTATTACGGAGATGCTTTGGGAATTCACATGGTTTTTTTATTTTATTTTATTTTTTATTTCATTTATTTATTGCCAAATTATAGACCTGTTGCCTGATGTTTAAAACAGGTCATACATCTTACAATTTTCGTTTCACATCTTTTTACAGTTTTCTTTTGTTTTATCTACCACATTTACAAAGAATGATACTTTTCAAAATAACAACAATTTAAGTTTGAAATATAAATAAAATTTTGTTGTTTTTTAAGAAGAATATAAGAAGAAGATAGCATAGAGGAGAAATTTGTTAGCACCATCACCGAATGTGACTGACAGTGGATACCTCGGAACGGTTTGTTCGAGAAGTTGACCGCCAGTCACACGCTCACACACACTCACACACACACACTATTTATTACTAATCATATATATATATACTAGGTGCCCATACATGTACAGCGTTTGGTGTTTTCTTGTCTAGATCGCCAGCACTTTTGCTTATTTACTGTCACATCTCAGCTTCCTCCTCCTGTTCCTCCTCATTGTCACTATTTTCGCTGTCAGTGTCGGTATTGCTGTCCATCCTCTGCAGGTTGTTGTTACGCTGCACATAGGCATGTGTGTAATGTCGTGTCTGCATGTACCCTTCAGGTATTGTTTTTGAAATACTGATTGTCAGTGCGTTTAATTGTGCCAATTGTTCTTCGTCTCTTATTACTGTGTATACATCTATGTCTGTATCTGTATACTCTATCCCTGGATAGAAGGAGATGTTCTTTACGAGCAAGACTGCTGTGAAGACCGGCAACTGAAACTGACTACGGAACGATTCTACTGTCGCCAACATACTGTAATGTCCCATTAACGAACACGAAGATAAAAGTAAAGAGAAGTTATGGACTGTACAGAGGCTCTATTTGTTCTATTTGCGAGCTCATCAGGAAAGGAAATGACTGGCAGTGATAAAGGGTACCCTCCCCCACGCAACGTACGGTGGATTTCGTAGTATACATGTAGATGCAGATGCCATGTGAAACATGTCTTACTAGCATGATACACAACGCCTGAAGACGGTCGGAAATGAGACGAAAAGTCTTAAAGTCTTTATAAGGCAATAGAGTAATGAAATTACATTGCCGATTATAGCAGATTAACTCATTTTTATAGCGTGTTCACACATATTATGGGCAGATGTTAGTGATATTTATTCGAAAATAGTGTCTGGTGTACTTTCAAATTACATTACATATTGTAGCTGATTAACTAATTTGCATAGCTTGTTCGCACAGAATATGCACACGTGGTAACGATTTTATTTGAAAATAGTGTCTGATATACCTTCGACATTATACTACAGAGTGACTAACCGGAACATCCAGTCTCATGTAATTAACCTTCACAGCCCTACAAGTTCAGCAGTTTACACATATTTCATTGCTACGCAGTAAGTTATCTTGAACAACAGTCTATGTATCATTGGCAGGTACAGCAGAAGATGTGTTGTGTTTTGCTAAGACGCGAATAAATTTACAATGTAGGGTCATAAAAGAGCTTCTAGTATATATCAAGCACATTAGATAAGCTGACATATCCAGTTATGACTAACACAGTGTTCAATTTTTACTACCACTGGTATTTATTAGCGCGGTGACCTGCAACACAATGAGTCATTCAAATTATTTGGAACATAAGACTTAATGTTTGGTTTTTTAAAGGCTTTTATAACACATAATCATATTGAGATTAATGTATTTGTAAATGAGTCACCATATCGTAAAAGAAAGAAAATCATAATTTTTAAATTGTTAAAGAAGTAACGTCATTCTGCAGGCATATAATTTCACTACATTTCTGGCACTGTTTTTTCTGAGATCATATGTATTTCTTAACCCAAAGCGTTTACCAGATTTAGGACACTTTAAGTAGTAATCATTAGTATTTGATATGTTAGTGATTTTAGAGAGTCCATTATAGGTGTACTTAAATTCATAAATTTCATTGTTTTCTGCTCCTAGGTTCTGATCGTGGCTCATAGTGCGAGCTTCTGCTTGTTTTTCCACTCTTCCCTCAACATTTCCTTATTCCCAGCCAAGCTATATTCCGTTCTAGGTGAAAATTCCAATGTTTCTTCTGATAAAGCTTTATCCCTTTCGACGCACTAAGTTTCTCCTGTTGTGAATCCCATACTTTCATGTCTCAATGAATTCACTGCGCATTTAAATTCAGGCAGTATATTTGTCCTCCGTTTTGTATCTGGTATGAGAAAAAGTTGTGCACATCCTACCTTACTCTCATACATTTGGTTGGATTGCTTGACGGGTCATAAGTTCAGATAAGGAAAATTTCAACACCATTTCCCTTCATCCCTTGATCTCGTATCTTAGAAAAAAAAACTGGGGTCTCTTGTCAGAACAAACTGCCCTTGGTTTCACCAAGTGTCCGAAATAGTCGCCTAAAAATTGATTAAAGGCTACTCTCACAGTCGGTTTCCTTAATGGGTATAACTCAATAAATTTTGAAGTTACTTCAAGCACCACTAAAACAGATGTTAAATTTCTGAATGTTCTGGACAATAGGTCGTACAAATTGACTGCTGTAAATTCTGGAGTATCCTTAATTTGACACATTGCACTGGACTATTGTTAACTGCATTGGTTAATTTCGAGTTTGTACACGTGTTCCACGACATCACACACTCTGCCATTTTGTTTACCAAACTGTTAAAGAAAAAATCTCTGAAACTTTATCTACACACTTTTAAGCTCCCCAATGGCCATAAGCTAGGAGTAAATAATCAGTTGCATAATTCATCTAAGTGGTGGGTCAACATGACAGCCAAATTTACCTATGGTCACTTTCTCTTAACCACTTCACTGTGTATTTAATCTGAATATTCACCTGCCATGTGCTTGTAATTTTAAAGTGGTGCATATACATATGTATGACTGTATCAGTCTATCATTATTACTGAGATACAATTAAGACGAAAAATGCAGCGTTAACGTGTTAAATTGTCTCTATTTTTAATCTTTATAGATAAATAATTATTGTTCTGAAAGACGTATTTTATTAGGTGTAAAGTAAATACTTATGTTATTGCATTAATAAAAATTGTCTTTCGAAACAAGAATTCAAATATAAAAGTGCATTACATTTTATACCTTTATATCCAGTGCCATTTCGTTTGTCATAGTTTGTACATACAATACACCTTCTCTGGGCGATCTTATTCATTCATATTCCAGAGATTAGCGAGATAAAGTAGCGCTAACTTAGGCCTAAGGGATTGTCACTATCATCCGATCTGTTTGCTGTCGGTGATGAATCTCTAGCATCTCCTTAATGAGTTTCAGGTGAATTTCAGATTCTGAAATATTCCTTCCCTTGTCAGTTTCACGTAACGCACGCGCGATCAGCAGATACAGGTCCACGAAATGAAACAATAATTTATTGTTCCATTTCACAGTGTCTTACGTGTTTTGCTAAACTTAGCGTCATGTCAATCCTGTAAATGGCCCCCAAATTTTCAGTTTAGCTTACAATGCAAGCAGGTTTCCTTCTTACTTCATCTGTGCTTCTGTTGATTTTGTCAGTGCCTAAAATTTCGGTTTGATGAAGAGTTGAAAGCATTCTCACTTCCCGCTTGTCCTGCCACTTGAGAGCAAGAAGTTCATCTGTTGACATAAACTTACTCTCAGCTGTTCTCAGTTTATTTTATTTATTTATTTATTTATTTATTTTTTGATACAGCAGGGACACCTTTACTGTATTTCCTTTAGAGTTTCAAAGGCCTATATAAAAAAAGTAGCCAACATTCAGTGCATGATAGTTTCCGACGTAACGGTGCGGTGAAATGACAGCAGGGCTTCCAGGTATTCCAACACTTACACGGAAATCAGTTTCAAGAACGTATCCAGTTACACAATCACGTAATACAAAATAGCTTACGTCATATCTATGTCGTTTGAATGGTAATGTACAATGTGAGGAAAACACGACTTTTGTAGAGAAATAAACTTTTAACTCTGCATAAACTTTTAGAACCGTAGAAACCGTATGGAAATGCTTATCTTAGATGATCTACAATTCGCCTTATTTTCCAAAATTTTTCCTGTCATGGTCCTCATTGTTATCAGGGAAGTGTAACTGTCTTAGTAACAGGAAGTAACTACCTCTTGGGATGATTTACTCAAACATTGTAGCAGACAGTAATGTGTAATTGGTCCAAGAGCTGTATAATAAATTTATTTCCATTTGAGCCACAAGAAAAAATTACGGCAAGGAAACCGTAAATTTCATCATTGTTTGTGTTCCTCCAACGTAGCAGTACTGATTTTTCACTGGCATCGTTGCAAAGGTGCTCCCAATATAAATTACGCTGCTCACCTACGTAGTTCACTATTTCTTGGCCAAAAGAACCTAGAAGCTATCATATACAGTAAATGAATCATATAAAGTGATGATTTTGTAATTGGAGTGACTGTTACCAACATTATACACTTTCTGTCTAAAATAATCTGTTTTGCGTCTTTTAGCACATTTGTCAGGCGCATGCCCAGGCTCTTCTTCGAAATCAAAGGAAGAAGTGTTAGTATCATCAATATATGGATCTGCATTTACTACTTCAGTGTTTTATGGTTCACTAGTGTTTTGTATACTTTTTGGTATGGTTTCACACACAGACTCCTCCAAATCACTACGTGTCCAACCATGGTCAGCTGTACTGGGCATGAAAAACCCCTCTCGTTAGTTTTATTCAGCAGACTTAGCAGCTCATCGTATGTAAGGGGATGTTAACTGCGTGTCACTTTATACAGTAACACGGAAATCACAATACACTAAGTAGGTAATGTTACGATACGAATAAACCCAGAAAAGCATTTATTTAGCCGTTCCAGTAACTCCCGGCGTTGCAACCATCATACCACATACTTGTGCAATAATTATCTCCGACTCGCTCCCCGGATACTAAACGCTGTACACATCCATACGATTGTAGCATGGAATCCTATAAGTATTTTTACACCAAATAGTGTATATACGCCTAGAGAATTGAAATGGTTAGCGTATAATTCACCTGGGGCAGTGAAAGGGTTAATTGAATAACTTTTGGAACAATGACAGGGTTAAATAAATTACTTTACTTATTATTTTGAAAATATCCTCAAATTTTATATGTATTTTTGTTAATACACTCAGTTTTTATCGTCTCAAGAATTCGTTCTGATTCTGATAATATCTAATGTTTTTCCAAATGTGTATTAATTTTCTCTCTTCTGCCACGCGCAACATCTTAGTATCCTTCCAGTCAGCCGTGTGTGGCTTTTATTAAAGGTTTTCCTCGAGTTTGATTTATCTTTACTCCTTGTTTTGTTATTGATTCCCAGTTTATCCTCTGTTCTTCAAATCTTTCTTAGTCTGATTCAGCCATCTATCTTTGGGTTGACATACAGATCTTTTCCCCTGCACTTTTCTATCCAGGCATTATTTTAGCAGACAGCTATCCTTCCCATTCACTTGTCCAAACAACCTGAGCCGCGTGGTACTCAGACTGTCAGTCGCTGACGAATCTTCTTGCATCTCTCCTCTGATGTGTTAACTTCCTGTTTTAGCTCTTCCAGTCTTCCGCAACGCTCATCGCTGAAAATTCATTTCCGATAGTTTTAGCTTGTTCAGATCTTTGTTAATTACTTGGCGCTTTAATCTGTATGTCACAATCGGTAGGAGATGCGTTTTAAACAAGTTCTATTAGGCTATCGTAGAAACTTCGTTGTCCTACACAAGGTTCCGCACTTGAAAAAATACCAATTAGATCCCTTTCTTACTCTATTGTGTACGTCTAGTTTGGCACTTCCATTCCTTAATATTGCATTTTCCAAGTTATGGAAAGCTTCCAAACAATTTTCTCTCAATCTAGCATCGTGTTACCCTAGGCAGATGTTCTGTTCATAGTCATTGGTACAGTTCCGATCTTGCTTACTGCCATGTCGTACTTTATAAAACTGGGTTTCAATTTCTCTAATTCCCCCTATACCTCTTGCTCTGTTTCTCCTCCAATAGCTGCATCGTCAGCAAACACTAAAGCACTGAGATCTCTAAACGCTTCCACATATTACACCTTCACAAACTGTCATATGTTTTTCCCCAATCCATAAAACCGGTTGTGTGATATGTACCGTTTCCCAACTTTATTCTTGAACTACTTTAGGGCAAATATGAGGTCGGTTGTTTCTCAGCTGCTTCTGAATCACACTTATTCAACCTCAAACTCGTTTTCTGACAATGCTCTTAACCTTCTAACAATAAGTTTTCCAATAACTTAAGACAGTACTATAGCACAGTGATTTATCCATAGTTAAAATAGTATGGCCTACTTCCTTTGTTGAAGAAGGGTATTACAGTATCATTTTCCCGGTCATCTCATACTTTATTTTTCTTACATATTTCTCCCGTGTTCGATGTAACCAATGTGTTCCCCGAGAACCTGCTACCTTCATAATATCTGCTGTCAGTTCACCAGGCCCATCTACGTGCCTCCTTTCATCCCCTTCTAGGCATTATCAGTCTCTGCCCAGGTAGTAGGTGGTTGTTCCATTTTGGCTTCCGGTAAATCCTTTATTTCCTTTTCCTCCTCTGTTATATGCTGGCTGTACAGTGCTATCCCGAAATATTCTTTTTTTGGGTCTTCTCTGATCCCATCTGCATTCTGAACGGAATTCCCATTTTCTCTTTCTCTCGTGTATTTTCCTTTGTTGTTTGATCTTTTGATTTTTATCAATTCGTATAGCATTTTCATTTCCATTGCTGCCTTCCTCTAATCTTTGTGTGAATATTGCAAACTTTTTCCTTTCTCTCCCTCACAACCTTTTCACCCTAAGGATACATCTTTAATATTTTCCTGTGCCGTGTCGTCCTATCAGTTCATTTCCTTCTGTTTTACTTTATCATTTGGTTTGCCACACTTGTACAACACAGTCTTAAATGTTTCCCAATGTCCATTAGCACTTCCTCTTTCATTTGTCGGGAACCTTGCAGTTATCAAACTTTGAAAGAGGTTATTCTTTCCTATTTCCTTTAATATTCATTTTGTGATCGTACTCATCTATCTTTAAGAAGTTGTGGTAGGCAATTTCTCCTTCATATCAGCTGTAAGTCTGTGATCACTGTCCACTTAATCTGTCTGTATAACTTTTACATCTCTGTCCACTTCTTCTGAACTGGAATAATTAATCTAGGAAGTACCTTCACTTTCTACTTCGGTTACACAGTTAGCTACCACTTCTGGCAATCTAGACAATGTATCATCTACACAATTTTCAGAACACTTTACGTATTTAACTTAAAAATTTAATTGTTGTATAAATGATGCCCATCTTGTTAAATGCCTATAAAGTAATTTACAGTTTTTGAAAAATATATAGCACAGAGTCATGTGTATTTATTATACAGTAGTTTTAAGATCTCAAACCAACTTCTGAATTTTTGAGCCTCCACACTATAGCTAATGGTTCTTTCTCTAAGATGGTATAATTTCTCTAACGTTTTTTAGTGACTAAGACATAAAGCTGCTTATCGAAACTCCCTCTACATTTTTTGAAGTAGAACAATTCCCACACCATAATCACAACTGTGTGATCCTAAATGAAGATGTTTACTCAAATCTGGATGGTACAGCATTTCCTTGTCAGATGAACTTCCTTTATTTTCTCAAAAATGAACTGACATTCTTCTGCCAATATGAATACATTATACATCTTTACATGATTGCTGAATTTACAATCATTAAATCCTTGACCTTCAACAAAGCAGGGAATAGATTGGTTTTTTACTGGGGAATTGGACAATTCTTAGTGGCTTCGATTTTACTCAATGTTTTCTAATTCGTTTTACCTCAATGATGTGGTCCAAAATCTTATTTCTATACAAATTCGCAATTTTTCATGCTTAACATTATTCCTCCATTATATAATACTTCCAATATTTAATGCTCTTCCCATGTTTTCATGCAGATTAATGAATAGTCTACACACAATGCTGTGTGTGAAATTAATTTATTTCCAATACTCGGGCGAACACTGAAACTGAAGTACTCAGACACAACGGCACTACTTTCTATCGATAATATTCGCCTGAAAATAGAAACGGTGGGAATTTTCTTGAGTATCAAGCGACAGGCTCCCACCAATATCCAACAGTCAGATGAAAGCTTGTAATAAATTCTGTATTATGAAATTTCGAAAGCGTTTTGTCTAGTTTTTCCGGTGTAAAAGTATCACTTTACAGAACCTTATTTAACATGCTAGCACCTATAACTCTATTAACACCACTGTCTTCCTTTTATATAGTGATTGGTGGATTGTTCGTGAACAATAACTTGTTTTCCTACTTCCCCACTCCACCATTTTATCAAATTACCTTAGCGATTCAGCTGTTGCAGATAGTGATACAGGATATGAAGCTACAAAGAAAAGTGTTTATACTCAGTGAAATCAAAGGGATTTTCCATATTTCGTGCTATTATTGACTGAAATCAAAAGTAAGCTTAACGGTTTTATCTGCTTTACTTCCTCAATGTCATTTCCTCCAAACACTTTACTCCTTACAAAATTTGTTAGTAACTGATTATTAATTACTTTACTCATCTTGCCCCTATTATCAATATATCTGTTACAGGCACTTGATCTTTAAATACTTCAGAAAATGCTTTAGACTCCATGCTCATCCGCACTCTAGCGTCTAAAAGTATATGGAAATTGTTTTGGTACACATTAATGGGAATTATTATCTGCATCCTTCTTTTACCATCTTCGCCGGCCGAAGTGGCCGTGCGGTTAAAGGCACTGCAGTCTGGAACCGCAAGACCGCTACGGTCGCAGGTTCGAATCCTGCCTGGGGCATGGATGTTTGTGATGTCCTTAGGTTAGTTAGGTTTAACTAGTTCTAAGTTCTAGGGGACTAATGACCTCAGCAGTTGAGTCCCATAGTGCTCAGAGCCATTTGAACCATTTTTTTACCATCTTCCCTCTCACCTCTTTCCCAAAGCAAACACTTTTCAACATCTATCCGTCTAGCTACCGCTAATTTTTCTTTATGATGTGGCTCCTTTTCCTATGGATGGTGATCTCATTAATCGGCTTCACTTACTAATGCACATTCACATTCTCTAGAATTGTTTCATCATCAGAACTGTCAACATTCACCTGCAGCCCATGCGTTATAAAAAAAACTACTCATCTTCTTCCATAGTTTCAGGTGCATATGATTCTGCCATGGTCAAAAACACTACAAACTTCTTCCCAAAAATATAACTGATTTCCTAATTCTTCTACATCTTCAAATGGAATCTCATTGCACTCATCGGATACATCATTCTGCACTTCTGACAGATGTCCTATACTCTAATCAGCTATTGCAGTTTTTACTTTTACTTCATACAAGTTGTAATGTATGTGGCTATCTATTAATTCTACCTTTTTGATAAAATCACTCTCCTAAACTTGTGGATCAGTGATAAGTTCTACTTTCTGAGTGGAATAATACTCTTACGTTTCTGCAACACATGTAACTGTATTGTGGCTTCTGTCTACTTCTTCCTCCAGTTCTGCACTTACATCAACTAGTTTCTCCATCAGTACACTACTTTCTCTTTCTGCTTCCTACTATCCCTCCGATTCCTATTTCTTTAAACTCATACATCTGCCCCATTTCCCCTAAATATTGCTCAGCACTGCTGATTCAACTTTTCTTATCACTATCGCTGCCTCCATTAGCAAACCTGTGCACTTCCATCAATAACTTGAGTAACGAATTGCTTGAAACGTAACTCTTTTCTTTTTACGTTTTCCTTATCATCTTTCCACTCTTACCACCTTTCTTATTGTTGTATTTTTTCCCTATATTGCGATTCATTTTGACTAGTATTTAAGTTCCGTAGCTATTGCACGTAATGTTTAGTTGTAAGCATTATTTCTGTGCCCTGTCCGTTCATACAACCGGTTATGACTGTGTCCTTGCCCAACACTCATGAGGCCTAATACAGTATTAATCTGTTATCTGGAACCATTTTTGGAGTTTCACACTTGGTAGGTCCACGATCTGCATATATTTCAGCTTTCGTTGTTCGTGTATTCACCGCGGTTGCGTAACTACCGCGACATTAATTAGAACAGCCACCTCCTTTGCGTTCTCACATGTTGACCCACTGTATTGTATTTGCTTGATCTTGTCGCAGAAGAAGCTGAGTAGTGCCGTGGTATATTGGTTATGATACTAAACTGTTGAATGGAGGGTGTGAGTTCGAAACTCCTGGAATGTTTTGTTAAGTGTTGTGGCCAGAGGCAGTTCGATCCACGCTCTTGTATGTGTAAGTGCTGAATAAACAATCGTTAAGTGAACGTAAGTGTTCGTCATTCATCTAAGTATACCTTCTGCTACGTGACATCATTCTCGCGGAAACGCCGGGTATTGGAACCTGTGACAGCGCACATTATCGACGACACCGTGGCTCCCACCAGGCCACGACAGAGCCGCCTTTTACGTGGTGATAAACCCGAGTTCTAGCCATATTCCATAGATCGCAGTGTCCCCGTGACAGAGGAAGAAGAGGACGTTGAGATGACAGCAACTGTGAACCACCACATGAGACATCCTTCCGGGCTCTGTGGTGATGATGGCCAAGATCCAAATAAGTGGCTAAAGATATATGAGCGTATTGCCAAATTTAACAAATGGGATGACACCGTGTGTTTGGATAAGGTATTTTTCTACTTGTAGGGCACTGCCAAGCAATGGCATGAGAACAACGAGGACAAGTTCACAAGCTACGAAGTATTCCAGGCGGAACTACGCAAGTATTTCGGCGACATACAACGACAGAAGTGCAAGGCTCAAGATAAATTAAAGTACAGGGCACAGTGTCCAGGAGAAACTACAGTATCCTACATTCAAGACGTCTTGGAGTTGTGTAAAATAGTTGATCCTAGAATGAAGGAGGAAGATAGGGTTGCACATCTCAAGAAGGGTGTCGCTGAGGACATGTATCAAGCCCTACTCCTGAAGGACGTTTCCACGGCAGACGACTTCATAAAATGGTGCCAGTATACCGAGAAAATGCATCAAAAAAGAATTACACACACGAAGTTTGAACGACTTCCAAACATCGTGTCGAAGTCTGTGATGGAGGAAGGAACTGATTTCACAAGTGTTCTTCGTCAGATAGTGAGAGAGGAGGTACAGAAGGCACTTGGATTGCATGGCGAGCAAAAAATTGAGACGTTGAAGAGGTCATAAGAGAGGAAGTTGAACAGACGTTGAACCTAATCTCTCGTCCGTCAGTTCCCTTTAAAACGGTGAAAAAGACGAGACCCAGGCGGACTTACGTTCCTACAATGCCGCATGAGGAACCTGTTCGGGCACGAAGCCAACTGACGTCTGGAGGGCCCAGGGAAACCTACCAGTATGTTTCCACTGAGGACGGCCGGGACATGTCTAGCGGTATTGTCGAGAAAGGCGGCAAATATTTGATAACTCCCGCCTCGGAAAACAGCAGACCGATCCTAGCCGATGCCAACTACAAAACGACAAAGATGAACAAGAAGATGTGGGTGCAGGACGACGTAGGTCACCATCGCCGCAAGCTAGCCGATGAAAAGGACGCACCCCAACACGCCGTTAGAGGTCTCCATCGCCGTTTAGAAGCTCCAGCCGATCACCAAGCCGCCGAAACCTGGAAAACAAAACGGTGCGACCTTCCTTGGAGGTGAGTTCACTGAAGCGAATAATCCTCCGCCGTCGATCAATACAAAAATGTTAGGAAACTACGTCAGTATCCACATGGATGGCTGACCAGCCTAAGCTTTTGTGGACTCTGGAGCATCATATTTAGTCATTTCGGAGAAGTACCGTTGCCAGGTGCAGAAAATCGTATTCGTCGACAGCAAAACATCTCTGCTGAAGGTGGGTAATGGGAAATATGTAAAACCTACAGGAAGATGTACCATTTCTGTGGGTGTAAGTGGCTAAACGTGGCCCTTTGAATATATTGTCATACAAGAGTGTCTTCATGACTTCTCAGATGGGACTTTTTGGTGGTTCTCAGGCAATTATAGATTGCGGTAGCCAGAAGATTGTGCTAGACAAGATGCGGTACTGTGGACAGGAATATGCGCAACCGAGTGTGTGGAGACTACGTTTGTAGGATGCAGTGATCATTCCTGCAAAAAAATGGCTCTGAGCACTATGCGACTTAACGTCTGAGGCCATCAGTCGCCTAGAACTTAGAACCACTTAAACCTAACTAACCTAAGGACATCACACACATCCATGCCCGAGACAGGATTCGAACCTACGACCGTAGCGGTCGCTCGGCTCCAGACTGTAGCGCCTACAGCCGCACGGCCACTCCAGCCGGCTTCATTCCCGCGGTCAGCGCTAGAAAGGTAACTGTCACATGTCATGCCACGCATCAACCCATGGATATTGTAAAAGAATGTAGGAGAAGCATACCACGGAAGAATAACTTGGCCATCCCAGACTCTGTTGTCTCGTTTAATAATGTATTTGGTGAATTGTGGATAGTTAACTGTCGCCCAGATCCGCAGATCCTTCCAAGACGCATGTGCGTAGCAAACACTGAGTCATTACTTGTAGAACAGCTGCACGTCATAGAAACGTCCCATGCGGAGTTGTGGGCTAAACTAGCGCTACCATTACGAGACAAGATCTTCTAGCTCGACTATCACCAGATCTCACTAAGGAAAAGAGTTCTCTGAATGCTTCAATCAACAGGTGAAGAGCAAATTAGACAAATCGACTACGAAGCTTCGGATTAGCACTGGAGACCATCAACCAATGAGCCTGAGAGCATACCGTGTGCCAGCACTGGAACCTCGAATAATTCGCGACGAGGTACAGAAAATGATGAAGAATGACATCATTCAGCCTTCGTAGAGCCCATGGTCGTCACCAGTGATCCTCGTCAGGAAAAAGGATGACAGTTGGCACTTTTGTGATGATTACAGGAAGCCTAATAAGAAAAGCATTGGTTACTGATAACTTGACACCAGTGCCTTTGAGTTTAATTTGTACGCCACAGCACTGAAGATGATTACTATGTGATTGAAAATCCATTTTTCTGTCAATAAACCATTAATATTACGGCCAACGCTGACCTTCTCTCTAATAACCTAAATGGACGTTTGCCCTCTTCCACGAATTGACGATACAACTAGACTGCCTGAAAGGGGCTAAGTTTTTCTCAACCATGGATGTGTACTCGGGATACTGGCAAATCGAAATAGATGAGGCTGATCGTGAGAAAACTGCATTCATCACCTCTGAGGGCCTGGATGAGTTTAAAGTAATGCCGTTGGGTTTGTTTAATGCACCAGCAACTTTGGAACGGATGATGGATAATCTTGTACGTCACTTGAAGTGGTGAAGTGGACGATGTGTCTTTGTTATCTAGATGACATTATACTGTTCACAGAGACACATAATGATTATATAAAAAGACTTAGGGCCGTTCCTAAGTGTCTGCAACAAGGTGGACTGAAATTTAATCTAATAAAGTGTCTTTTTGGAGCAAAACCTTGTGCTAAACGAAGGTGTGCGGCCAGACCCAGAAAAGGTGAGATCAATAACAGAATTTCCTATTCCTAAAATTATTAGAGATGTGAGAAGCTTCCTCGGATTATGTGCTTATTACCGTCGATTTATCAAAGACTTTTGTATCAAAGCCAGATCACTCCAAGAGTTGTTAAAAGCTGACCTAAATTTATCTGAGGTGGTGATTAACAAGATTCTTTCGATGTGCAGCGAAAAGTGTTGAGGACTGACCCTGTATTTGGTCTGTATGTTGAGAGAGCACCTAAAGAACTACGCACAGATGCCAGTGGGTATGGGCTCGGTGCTGTTCTGGTGCAGATTTCGGATGGAAAAGAGAAGGTTATAGCCTATGCTTCTAGGACACTTACAAAAGCCGAGAGAAACTACTCAACTACAGAAAGAGAATATCTTGCTGTGATCTGGGCCATGTTTACTTTGTTGGTTGGTTGACAGGTCTTAGGAATCCAACAGGACGTCTCGCCAGGTGGGCACTACGTCTTCAAGAGTATGATTTTACCATAGTGAACAAAAGTGGAAGAAAACACCCAGATGCCGACTGTCTCTCGAGAAACCCTGTGCAAGACCATCAAGACTTTGATGAAGATAGTAACTGTCTCGCTGCACTCTAGGATCACTCAGCTGAGCAGAAGAAGGACGCCAAGATATCTCAAATTACGCTTGCCTTAAATCGATCAGAGGATGTGAAAGGACAATGTAAGGTAGTTAATGGAATACTTTGCTAGAAAAACTTTGATCCGTTTGGAAAGAGGTGGCAACCAGTGATTCCTAAACACATGCGCTTAGATGTTCTACAGATATTCCATGACACACCTGAGGCTGGACATTTAGAATTTATTAAGACCTACGACAGAATCCGCAAGAGATTTTTCTGGCCAGGTTTATTTTGGAGTGTCCGTCGCTCTGTAGAGAGTGCCAGAGGAGAAAGACACTTCCTCAGAAACCTCCTGGTTCATTTCACCAGCCGAAACGCCTTTCCAGCGTGTTGCGCACTGTAGAGAGTGCCAGAGGAGAAAGGCACTTCCTCAGAAACCTCCTGGTTCATTTCATCAGCCGAAACGCCTTTCCAGCGTGTTGGGACTGACATCCTCGGACGTTTTCCAATGTCTGCTAGTGACAATAGATGTATTATTGTTTGCACTGATTATTTGACACGCTATGCCATTACAAAAGCCATGAAAACAGCCGAGGCATTCGACGTAGCCAAATTCATCTTGGAAGACAATGTATTAAAACACGGAGCGCCAAGGTCGTTAATTACGAATCGAGGGAAAGTTTTTCAGTTGAATCTTGTAACAGAGATAAAACCGACTGCCTATCATACGCAAACTACCGGGCTTACTGAATGCCTTAATAAGACCTTGACAGACAGGGTATCAATGTCCATCAATGATGAGCAGAGCAACTGGTATGAGGTGCTACCTTTCGTGACGTTTTCCTACAACACCACCAAACAAGACAACAGCGGTTTTCACCATTTTCCCTGGTGCAGGATCGTGAGGCGAATACGACGATGGACACTGTGTTTCCCTTACATCCAGACGACGTGGACGACGACTGCATCTTCCAGGTGTGAACCAGGGCTGAGGAAGCTCGGCAGTTACCTTGACTCCGCACGATGCAGGCTCAAGAAAACGTTCGCCGGAGGTATGACGCGAGCCACCGCCCTGTTGCCTACTAGCCTGGTGACCTCGTCCGGATCTTCACACCTGTACGGTAGGTTGGTCTCTCTGAGAAGCTCCTACCTTGGCCCTTATAAGGTTGCAACACAGTTGTCTGATGTTAGTTATGAAGTTGAAGATTTCGACCCAGACGCAAGACGACGAAAGATCAGAGATAGGGTCCACGTCCTTCTAATGAAGCCCTACAAGGATCCTGCCACCAGGGGTAAATTCTAAGCACCAGCGACAGGGAACAAGCGGAAAGGTGACGAAGAGCGTAGCGGCAAAAGAAATTCTAAGGAGATCACCGCCACGGCGAGCATCAGTCATCTGGAGTTGGAGTATGCAGGACCGATGACCCGTTTCCGGACTAGGACGACGCAACACCGAGACACTGTTCACTTAAGGAGGGAGCAGTGTCGCAGATATAGCTGAGTGGTACCGTGGTGTAGTGTTTATGATACTGAACTGATGTACGGAGGTTCGTGAGTTCAAAACTCACCTTGACTGTACCAATTTAATTTCTGAGTACATTCTAGTAATATCCACAAATGTCAAGAGTCATTCTACTGGAATGTTCTGTAACTGTAAATATACTGTACTTGTTCTGGCCGGAGGCAGTTCCCTCCGCGCTCTTACAAGTGCAAGTGCTGAATAAACCTTCGTTAAGTGAATTTAGTTTTCGTCATTCATCTAAGTACACCTTCTGCTACGTGACCATATTGCTCAAATTATCATTATCTTCTAGTCTCTTTAAGAAATCAGTAGATGATTTGTGATTACTCCTTAACCTTTCAGATATTCAACTTTGGAAATTTTGTCCTCTATAACTGCCCACGTCGTGTTGTGCCGACTCCACTGTAACTTGAATGGATTTTTAAGTTAGTTTTATATGCCCGACTTCTAATTTCACCACACAAGTCTCCAGGGTTGGGCAGCTATTTCCCGATGACGACACGCAATACAGTTTGTTAAAGCAGAGTTCGCCGTTATTAATTATGTTTTTAGATTTTATTTTATTACTCGTTCAGAGACTCAACGTTCCTTTGTTTAACAGCGCGTCGTCAAAGTAAGTATGAAATGCTAATGTCTTTGGAATACATAATGTCGACTATTGAGCTAAAGTTCGTACCTATTTTGCATTTTAGAGAAGAGAAACCTTAAGCCCTTCTGCTTCTATAGACTCAGAATCAAATGTTCACTAATTTCAATTTACTTCCTATCTCAGTTCAGTATTTAACACAACTTATATATCAGTGTCATTTCAGAGATATTACGTCGGGTCCGCACTAACGGAATAACACGTAGTTTTCATTTAACATCACTTTTATTAATAATTGTTATTACGTAAATGTTAATGAATGATCACTATCTAGGAGGAAAGAGGGATTGGTCCTAATCATCAGATAACAGCTTTTAATGAGCCCGCAATCGATAATTAAATAGAAAGTCACGTTCAAGAATGACATGCGAACAACTTTCGCTACGTCCGCTTTCACGTATCTGGCAAAACTAATCCTGTCGCCCACAATTAATATTAACACTGACGTCAACCCCTTTTGTCGGAACATCGAATCGTAACTATTATGTGAAAGTTTATTCTAGTCCCCGAATTAATTCCTTTCAGATACGCGCACGACCGAACAGCAGAACGGAGCACAAATGACTTGCTTTAACAACCGAACAACGCAACGACGTTACATTACGACAATGTCCGCCCAGTGAACATCTCTTTGACTTTACCTTTTATACTCTGCTTAATTAAATTATTCATAATTACATTTTATTCAGCTATTTAAAGAAAACATCTAACAAAAAATGAAACAAATTTATCCCAATGTAAAATATCCGTTATACCTCATTTAACGTTTCATACAATTTCCCCCATGAAAATTTGGAATAAGAAACTGCCACGAATTCTTTCGATATGCTGTGCCGATTTTGTTCAGACATGAATTCTACGATAATTTAGGCTTTAAACTGTAAAAATGGCAAATAAAACCTTCCAATTTACATTTCCATTCATGTTATTAATTACCATATTAATAAAATTATAAACAGCCGACCAGTTGCAATGGTTACGTAGGTTTCAAAAAATTTTAATTTGTCTTCTTCAGAAGGTGGCAATTTTATTACGAGGAACCGTTGCTGTTGTGCAGCTATGTTTAAAATACTGAATTACCATACTGTTTTTTTTCCATCACTCATCTCGAAAGGCAATATTATTTCCTTATTTTAGGTCAAATCCAAAGGGGTGCCCATCACGCATGTCGTTTCTGGCGATTATACTTCTATTTTAAGACAGGTCTGACTTCTTGCAAATTCCCTCTATATTATTAGTCGAGTTGTGCATATGCTCTCCCATATATTCTACTTCCATGAGAAAGGCTGCGGTAGCATCTTCTGCCATCCCTTTGATTTCACAATTGTCTCTCGCACTCATCTACATATGTACCTTTAGTGTTCTTAACTTCGACCACAGTGTTCCCTAATCCAAGATTCAGCTTTCAGGTCCGACCCCATTTTCTGTTCTGCTTGTTTCGTAATCAAAACTTACGCTAATCTCATCAACTCAGCTGTTAACCTCATTTCATTGTCCCCTGATCTATCTTACGTCATCATTGATTCCTTTAATGTGCTTGCTTTGGTTTTCCATTTGGTGAATGAGATTACAGCTCAAAGAAACCATTTCCCTCATTTATTTTAGTATTATTACCGACAGTACCTTTCTTTACCCTTCTAATTTCTTTTCTAATAAGTCAATTTTATTGGAAAGATCATTTTCCCGATATTATGTCTTACAAATAAGATCTTTCATTGTAATAAATAACGCGCCCAACATAACTGACTAAAGGACATGTATCTTACATTCCTACAGTCTAATACTCGTCAAATACTTACTTGTCGTCAGTCTATGGTTCCGTTTTGACACTGATCTGCTACAAACTGCGCACGTTTACCGACCTGGTAATTGCATAAAGTCCCCAGCACTCTACATCCTCACTTTACATTCACGTCAGCTGTTGCTCTCAGAACTCTGGTTCTGCCTCTACTTTCATGTACAGGTACGCCAAGATAATACCAGGCACTATAATTGTACGAAACTACTTACAGTTCATACTTATCTCTTTACTTTAAAAATTTTAACTAAATCTTTCCTATGCAATGCTTGTAGGTGTGCGTCCTCAGCTCATTGTAAGCTATTCCTACCACGAGGAAGCCAAATCTAATGCCCATCCCCACTCTCCTATAGAAAAAACTCAAATCTGTCAACTCAAATTGAGAATTAGCCTTGTGAGTCAAAGCCACATCCGAAAGACCGACTCTTTATTTATCAACCTATCATTCAGAGCCAGTTATTATGTTCTCACCACTTCTTCCTATTCAGACTGACACTAAATTTGTTTTGTTCTCAATCTCCAGTAAGTAGATAGTCACCTAACAAGAAAATGGGCAGCGAGTATTCGAAGACACTATGACACACATCAGACTGGCCGTTACTCAACACCGTCACGTCCAACACGCTTGTCAGTTGTCCTCTTTTGTAAAGTTCATGGCAGTGCATTATACACATCTAATACAGAAGACATTACTTATCACTAAACCATCTACCTGAAAATTAAGTATTGTTAAAATATATTCTGAAAGTATTTAACTAGGAAGTCCTGACTCTGGCAGAATCAAACTACAGCAGTTAGCTCTTTTTATATTATTTTTAAATTTCTGAAACTGCCATGAAACTGCATAACTGTTATTGTGTCTTAAAACCACGACAATATAGATTAATTGTTTTCTATGTTAAATCCAATACTTTATCATTTAAAATTAATCTGTAGGTTTCCAATTTATCTCTGCATAAGAATATAAAAAAATTCCTTACTCACTGTATTTACTTCCAAAGCTAAAAATAAGTGGTTAAAAACCAAATGAACTTCTTAAATCCACTGAGAATTACTGCAGCTCCTCTTGTACAAGCAAAAGCAACTGTAGTACAGTAAATGTAAGATGTGTATCCACCCAGACAGTTTTTCAATACCAAATTTTATGTGATTTACTTCCAGTGTAACATGGTGTATCATTTCTTCGTGGTAAACTCCCCTAAAAAGCAAATCCAACAGCCAAAATCTTACGAGAGTACACGCTACTATACTTTCGGTGATATTATACACAAAATAAATGTCACATAGCACTGCTCAGTATTTCATTTTCTAATAAAGAGCCACTTCATGCCAAATTTTCCATGCTCACACTACTATATACTCAAAGTTCTGAATCTGCAGAACGACCACACTCACTACATCCAACTTCATTGACTGGCTAGCTCAGAGTCTCTATTTCTCTCCCCGATTGTTCTGCTGTCCACACTAACTTTTTGTGCTCTCCACATCATTTGTGATTCCTACATTCAAAGATGTATAGCTATTAGTACTCATCAGTAGGAGATTACACGTGAAATAATACATTATTAAACTATTTTAATTATCTCTAGATATTTCTAGTGCTACAAATACAACTGTATGCAACTGCACACTTGTATTGAACTTGAGACTTACATAAGATAATTTAAACAAGAGTTTGATAAAGTATGCAAACTATTTAATACATGTAATTGTTGAGTTAGTGGTTAATTAGTGTGGATCCAATGCAATGTGTTTTGCCCATTTGTAGAGCAATAAAGCAGACACTTTTCATGCATAATATTTAATTTGTGGAGCCATGATTGTGAGTAGCAAATACAGGATCCTGAAATTTCTTCCTAGGTCTGAGGATGATCCTGAGTGAAGGAAACTTGTAATCAAATTAAAAATGGGCAGCTGAGACTGTACCATAAGTGAGAATTACCTCAACAGACAGTTTAGGTGAGCAGATATTTAATTTTGGTTCCATATTTCCTATCGGCAAGTGATGGTTATAAAGAACAATGCTTAGAACATTGTCCAACATGTGTTTTCTACAGTTACACAATAATAAGATAAATTGTGTGTTAGGATCTGTCAAGAATGACTGCTCAGGATGTGATTTTAGCAGACATGTTTTTGCAGATATACAGAAATAATGCAGACAATTCATATCTAGAAATATTTAATTGACTCTTCCTTTGTGTCTGGCACATACTGTGGTTTATAGGTGGAACTTCCGTCATTACTGATTGCAGCTTAACCTGAAAGAGAATTTCAAAAGGCAGAAAGACTGGGTTACACATCCCAGTGACGATGAAATAATAGTAATATTCCACCATTCATTTTGAGAAATAATACGGAAAATTTAGACACGGTAATATTCAATTTTAGACGAAATGTACTGAGTGGCCAAACTTTTCAACATGAGACCGATTTATGTAATTCAGTTTGCTCTAATACTTCTAAACAATCCTCTCATTTGCACAATCAAAGTCGAATAACTGTTTTGTTTTAAAGGTTGGGCACTGACTGGGAAAGCTAAACGCGTGTGTGTGTGAAAAATGAAATATGTGTGAGTTCCTAAGGTACCAAACAGCTGAGGTAATCGGTCCGTAGACTTATAACATTACTGAAACTAACGTACGCTAAGGACAACACGTACACTTATAGCCGAGGGGGGACTCGCAATCCACTGACCGCGGCTGTGTGTGTGTGTGTGTGTGTGTGTGTGTGTGTGTGTGTGTGTGTGTGTGTATTCGTATGTATGTATGTGTGTTTGATGAAGCTATGTCAGGATGCTGTTGGCACAGCATCTCGCTGGTCCCCATCTCACGCATTTAGTCAACTCGATCATGTGGCATCATGCACATGGTACTAAGCAAACAGTGGTATTACTTACATCTCCTCTCACTCACCCGTTTACATGCTTAGATGAGGGAAACGAGAGTTAGGTCTATGACCGGGATTTTGTTCTTCGCTGCAAGGCAAGGGAATTGCCTCGTAGTAACGAAATGTATGATGTGGTGCAAAATGTACACTGACTCCCTTAACCCAGTAGCAAGAGGTTCTCTAATAATAATGGTTTGATGAACGACTGTAAAGGGCACTAAATCCATGTAGTTTCACCTCTGTTCAAAATTTAGTCAATGTGTTAGGCAACATACGTAAAAATCATCTGCAGAATGGCTCGTTGTCGTGCACGCATAAATGCAAGCGTGGTTTCTACGGTATACAGTGCGGGAAAACATATGCGCCTCATATGACTGTGATATACTTTTAGCTGCTGATAGAAAGGTTAGTGCGATGAATTTGGAGTCATATGACCGAACTCTGAGCTATGTGCTAAAATTTGCCTAAATTCACAAAATTCTGTGCCAATGCAAGTTACGTTTCACAATATATCTGATGAACTTTCTTAGTAATAGCAGTCCTACAGGTTAAGCTGCAATCAGTAATGACGGAAGTTCGATCTTTATACCATCATATGTACCAGACACAAAGAACGTTTCAGTTAAGCATTTCTGCATCTGAATTGTATGTATTACTGATGTATATCTGTAAAAAACAAAAAAAAAAGAACATGTTTGCTAAAATCACAAGATAAGCAGTGAAGGCAGTGTTTTTTGACAGATTCTAACTAACACACAATTTACATTATTATTTTGTCACTGTAGAAAACACGTGCTGGCCGACTACTACTGTGATTACCAGTAGACGTCATGTTCCGATTTACAGAGGGCCCTATCGTATAGTGGTCCGGTGGAGTGAGACTGAGTAGTTACAAAAGAAGTGAGCGAACCACCGAGTCGATATCGGTAGACGCGCATAAATTGAAGCGATTGGTTCGACATGGGCGTGTGCAAGACGAACAGGAACTTATGCATAAATTTCCTCCATTAGGTGGGTAGAGTGTCCCAAAACATTTAGTGCAATCAAACAACGTCCAGATTACGGCCCAGGGCCTAAACGACGTCACTGCCCTTTCCGTGATGTCACCTGTTTTGCTTGCCACAACTCGGGACATTTGAAAAGTATTCCTCGGCCTGCTAGCGACAACAACAACAGCCGCCAGCAAGCTGCACTTCAGCTTGCTGTTCCCAATGGCAGCCGCAGACATTTAGCTGAATCTCACGCTATAGCCGGTAATTAATGGAGCAACGTCAGAAATCTAGTTGTTCACAGACGCAGGCATGCGCCTGATTAATGTGGACACATACCGGAGTGTCGGCTCCCCACAGCTGTGATTCCATCAGTGCAAAGTAGTTACGTTCAGTGGACAGTTGATCTCTTTTTCGGGTCAGATCGTAGTCCAAGCTAAGTATTAAATTATTTGTAGGTAACTAACCCTGCTATTAATAAACTCTTGGAGTACAATAATCACTTTAGCCTTTCCCGAGCTTCTTATTCCCAACATTCAAGATCAACTGAATCCAGTTTCAACCGCCACACCCTTAAATGAGCTTGATAAGTTATGTGCATAATATAAACAAGTATTTGGAACGTCATTTGGCTATGCAGCAGGATCCAAGCCCACGTATCCTTAAAGCAATCTGCAGTGCGTTGGTTTTCTAGAGGATTGTCCAGCGCCTTTCGCATTGTGCGATCAAGTTACAGAGGAACTATATAGATATCGAATAGTGGGGGTACTATCCCAATACCGTCTAGCCAGCGGTAGTACCCATGGCAGTAGTTAAGAAGACAAAATCGATCGGTTAGAGCTTTGTGACTATTTTATGTTTACCATTAATACTCAAGTTAAAGCCGACCTGCGTACAATTACAAGGCAAGAAGAATTAGTGGCAAAAGTAGTCGGGGTCTATAGATTTTTTAGACAGAGCTCAATAAAGTTCATTTTCAATTATGGCCATCTATGACACCGAGGCAGATTCATATTTCGTCAGAAAATGTTGCAGACTTCCACCCTGTCCTCCAATGTACCCTCGCTTGACAACACTGCAGTCGCAAATGTCAGTGGTTTGGGGTCAAGAGGAGGCCCTGTACAGGGCTTCTAGCTAGGAGCTGTACTTGTATTACCCGATATGTAATAGTTAGTTGTGTCACTGTGGTACCAGTTACTGCTATCATTGCTGCTGCGGATGCAGTAACATGCGCCACAGTAAGTAAGTAACTTTCACGTTATGTATCACCAAGTAACATTCCTCCGGGAAACTTGGGCCTTACATAGAACGACATGCTGCAGCATAGTAGAGAAGGCGACTGAAAGAAATGCACTGTGAGACGAAGGGAAATGACACTTTTATGCAAAGGCAGTTACTGTTTCCGTCCCTGGTGCTCATTGAGAACCATGTCCCACCTTATTTAATGTTGAGAGGACCATCCTGAAACTTACTGATGTAAGTATAATTATTGTCTTTGAATATAAGTTTCATTTCCGTTCGTCGCAGTGGATATATCTTTCAGTTACCTCCTCTATGTATGGTCCACGTTTCATCGATCTGTTACTTGGCGGTGAAAAATTATGTGTATTTAGATGACGTACTAATTACTGAGAACATGCGGAAGCAGCACCTGCAAAATCTAGAATACACTACTGGCCGTTATAATTGCTACACCACGAAGATGACGTGCTAAGACGCGAAATTTAACCGACAGGAAGAAGATGCTGTGATATGCAAATGATCAGCTTTTCAGAGCATTCACACAAGGTTGGCGACGGTGGCGACACCTACAAGGTGCTGATATGAGGAAATTTTCCAACCGATTTCTCATACACAAAAACAGCAATTGACCGGCGGTGCCTGGTGAAACGTTGTTGTGAAGCCTCGTGTAAGGAGGGGAAATGCGTACCATCACGTTTCTGACTTTGATAAAGGTCGGATTGTAGCAGACCGCAAGTTGGAGGTCCTGTACGGGCTTTTCTGGATACAGAAAATGTTCGACTGCTGCCCTGGCCAACACATTCTCCAGATCTCTCGACAATTGAAAACATCTGGTCAATGGTGGCCGAACAGCTGGCTCGTCACAATAAAATTGTCAGAAGGGTCGGGTTTGGATCCACTAGCACCTTGGTGGCCGATTGAAATTAAGAGGTTGATTGCTTTGAAGTAAGCCCCATCAGTGTCATATTGTTTGCTAACCTGTTTAACCTTTAAGCCCAGGTGCTCATCCAAACCCCGAACCTTTCGACATACAGCTTTCAAATTGAAAGTTAAGTCATCTGTTTCGAGTAATTTAATCACTCTTGCCATCAGTGGTACTTACATAGTTTCATATGTTTCAGAAGAGCATCTTATAAGATAGATTGTGTCCATTGTGGTAGTAAAAACCACTGTTTCACACGATAACGGGCAGGCTGCAAGTCCGGCCGTCTTTTAATCGTTATCATATTGTTTCCTGTTTTGAAATACAGCACTTCAAATTTCTTTTGCAAATATTAAAAGCTTATTCAAGTTAAAGCTCAAAGTCAAAAGAATTTTGTAAATTTGTTCATCTTGTTAAAGAACATTTTATGGTTAAATGCTTCGATTATCTGTAAAACACAGTCTATATATTGTTAAATAAAAAGATTGTCTAAAAACAAACTTATATCGGTGGGTCCTTCCTTCCACGTTCTCCTTAATTCCAGCATGCATCACGTATCATCTGCTGCTGGAACCTTTAAATAATGCTATACAAAATATAGCTCTTCCACCATAATTACTACTGATTCTAAAATAATAGCTAGCAAATTTGAATCCGATAATCTCAGTGGCCTTTGACTAACCAGCATTAAATTACACATATAAAATCAATATTTAGTTCAGATCCACTAATTCAAATTGTAACTTATTTCCTGAGCTTTAACATTGTGCTTAGTCATTTTAACACATTAGAATACTTATTTGTTAATGCAATCTTATCATTAATTCTATATTTTCCCATGAGAAATTCGCTCTAAAAATGGTTTCTTACATTTATTTTGATCACCAAAGTCACCATAGAAATTCGTAGAGGATGATATAGCATATTTTGTCACGTCTCCTGTATTTGGTATATAACGATTGCATCTCATTATTTCGATTACTTTTTGTACTATTAAATATCGGTTGGGGCAGCCCTTTCGCTTCTCACATATGTGCACCGGTCTATTTACCTGAAATATACCTGATCGGTCAGAGCCTCAGCTCAATGACCCGACTGAATACCATATCCTCAGCACTTCTTTTCCCTCCCTGTCCGTCACCTGTGGCACTATCTGTGTCTGTTCCACAGCTCCTCTCCACTATGACTTCACCTCCCATGTTGACCACACCTCCTCCACCTATGTGATTGCCACCTCAACATCCACAGCCGTGAACCTGACACCCTTCAGCGGTGGTATCAGTTCCTCACCACCCTCCATGGTGACTTAGTTCCCCTCCAGCAACACACCAGTCTTGAAATAACTCCTCCCCACATGTCGTGCTCGCTTTCCTTTAACTCCTGGTCGTATCGCCGTGGACGTCCTCGACCCCATTGGTGGCAACCACCTCCCAGTCTTTCTCTATAGGTCCTCAGCCCATCGCCCCTTCTTGTCACGTGCCCTCCTGTGCCACTAATGTTTGTCCTTGACTGCCGCCGCAACGAATGATATGCCTATGAGGAATCCATTGCCTCACAGGTCGGAAGCCACCCACTCACCTTTCACCATTCCGCTGGCATTGCCGATGACTCGTCCTTCCTATAGAAGACCATCACTGACACTGTGAAGGTCCACGTTCCTAGTAATAGACGGCAAATCATAGTGTAAAAGTGAAGTGATATCAGGTGTTTCCCAGGGAAGCGTCCTGGGACCTCTGCTGTTCCTGATCTATATAAATGACCTGGGTGACAATCTGAGCAGTTCTCTTAGGTTGTTCGCAGATGATGCTGTAATTTACCGTCTAGTAGGGTCATTCGAAGACCAGTATCTGTTGTAAAGCGATTTAGAAAAGATTGCTATATGGTGTGGCAGGTGGCAGTTAACGCTAAATAACGAAAAGTGTGAGGTGATCCACGTGAGTTCCAAAAGAAATCCGTTGGAATTCGATTACTCGGTAAATAGTACAATTCTCAAGGCTATCAATTCAACTAAGTACCTGGGTGTTAAAATTACGAACAACTTCAGTTGGAAAGACCACATAGATAATATTGTGGGGAAGGCAAGCCAAAGGTTGTGTTTCATTTGCAGGACACTTAGAAGATGCAACAAGTCCACTAAAGAGACAGCTTACACTACACTCGTTCGTCCTCTGTTAGAATATTGCTGCGCGGTGTGGGATCCTTACCAGGTGGGATTGACGGAGGACATCGAACGGGTGCAAAAAAGGCAGCTCGTTTTGTATTATCATGTAATAGGGGAGAGAGTGTGGCAGATATGATACGCGAGTTGGGTTGGAAGACATTAAAGCAAAGACGTTTTTCGTCGCGGCGAGATCTATTTACGAAATTTCAGTCACCAACTTTCTCTTCCGAATGCGAAAATATTTTGTTGAGCCCAACCTACATAGGTAGAAATGAACATCAAAATAAAATAAGAGAAATCAGAGCTCGAACAGGAAGGTTTAGGTGTTCGTTTTTCCCGCGCGCTGTTCGGGAGTGGAATGGTAGTGAGATAGTATGATTGTGGTTCGATGAACCCTCTGCCAAGCACTTAAATGTGAATTGCAGAGTAATCATGTATATGTAGATGAAAATTATCCACCCTCACCACCCCACTCTTCCTTCAGAGCCCGTCCTTCTTATCCGTAAATTCCGCAGGCTCTACTGCTCCTTCCTCCGCACCCGTAACCGGGATACATTACTCCACCAGCGGTAGTTACGACGACACATCCGAAATCTCCTAATAGAAAAGAAACTCCTCGACTGGTACCAGACATGTGCACGTCTCAACTCCGCCCTCCCTGTCAACTCCTCCAAGTACTGGTCTACCTTCTACTACATTACTGGTGGCCATCCTGCGCCACATTATCCCCTTCTCCAAGACAGCCGCCCCTTCCCTGACAATCACTGTAAGGCTAACCGTTTTGCTTCCCACCTCTCTGAGGCTTTCCCCATTTATGACGATCCCCGTTTCGATTACTCCCTATTCCCCACAGTCCTTGAACTCACCGGTACCTCAGTCCGACCCCTCGCCCCCAGTTTCCGGTGCTTGAATCACTTACACCCCTCAGGCATAAATACTCCCATTACCGCACACGCCTCAGATATAAATACTCCCATTACCGCACACTACAACAAACTCATCCTCTGCCCCAAACTCAATACCGTCCATGGTCGCGACAGAGTCACCTACCACCTAACCAACTAACTAACTTCGTCCGAATAGGCCTTGGAAGGTGAAACAGATATGAGTCATCACCGGACGACAATTCCAGCGTCATCCATAAACAGCTTTAACCTTACCTTTATTGACGGACCTAGTGAAACATACATGGAACTACATCCCACACACAGACATTCGGGACCTGTATGACACAACGCACGCATATTTGCATGCTTGCTTTCCGCATTCCAGCCATTACACCTGTTATCAGTGTAAAAGCATTTCACATCTGCAGTGGCTTATCTCGCATTTGCATCAACCTGTTGTAACACCCAAAATATAGAGCCCCTAATGACATCCGTTTTGACAGCACAAGATATAAAAATTAGTTATTCTGACCTTAACGGTAGTTACTGGCACAAAAATATTAACAATATTGAAAGTTTGACCAACAGAAATACTAGGGGACTTACAACATTAATACCACGAAAAGAACTAAATGAAAGACTATCAGATGATCGCTTTAGCTACGAAGCAGGAAACTCTAAACAAAGAATTCAAAATATGTCCTTTACGAAGGTTAGAGCCCAGATGAGATAAAATGATCAGAGATAACATTAATTCAAGAAAAGAATTGTAGCCGAATCGAGCTGTAAGTTCGCTGCGACTACAGTGAAAAACTTCAATAGACATGGTAATTCGCTCTCTTGTAGACGTCGCGATAGAAGCACGCTTATTGACCGATATTAGATTGTTTCAGACCGATATGAAATTTTAAAGCCTTTCGAGTATCGTCTTGACGTATTAGTCGAAGTTGGAAGGAAGGTGATAGAACAATTACCGTTTAGCCAGACAACGGAACAGATATTATACATGTGCGAAAAGTGGCTCGTGCTGTACTTAATTTATTCTGGGACGTAGTCGCCGTGATCTGTGATTGTCAGGAACATTGGAGGACACAGCAATGTACCAGACGCCGACAAAAACTCTACAAATAGACCTGAGAAAGAAACATATACACGCAATCATGAAGAATTCAGAGGTACGCCGTGTTGTCGGAAGCTGTAGTCAATGTCAGAATAGCTTATGTAAATTGTAGCTTCAATTCCCTGAATTACAGATCGGTGTGCCTTCCAGTGCAGTGGTCAGATAATTCGGAAGTTCGCAATAAACTCAGCTATAAATTTAATACTTCGTGTCATCTACATCATTTAACTAAACTTTATTGTGTAACTATGAATAATTATTTTCTTGATAGAACGCCGTAGTTAAAGTTGATTGAGTGACATTATTAATAGGGAACAGTAATTTAATATTGTATTACACGCTTTCTGTACGTCATTTAGAGAATACATTATCTCTGGATTTACGACGAAGGAGTTGTTTAATTAGCACCGTAGCGACGCATTAACGACGCTATAATACTTCACAAATCAACACCCTCGCAAGACTGGAATGTGGCAACGGCTTGAATGGTGGAACTTATAATTCGAGACATCACATTATATACGTTTGAACATTCGTTTACAAACAGGGCATAAAAACTACTGTTATCAAGTTTCGCATAAGCTCATAAGCCCGTCGCGAACACGCGAAGGACATTTGGCTTATTGTTTCAGCTAAAGGGAGTTGTTGCGGTACCGAGTGGTGCAGTTGCTGTGTGTAGCAGTAAAGAAGACAGACATCCTTCGGAAACCATTGCTTCAGTTATAAGCGAGGGCGGCTTATACGTTTCGGCCTACTGCTCCATCAATACGCGGATATCTGTTAAAGGGAGACAGTATCTGAATATAATCAAACAAAGCGAGGGGTTTACTTTAACAGTTACAGATCGGGTTTGTCGCGATATACGAACACCGACATGTGTGAACTGACTTGAACATCCATTTCCATTGAGCTAACACACACACACACTATAATATACAAATGTGAATCGCTTAAATATGTTACCTAGACAAATGCATTCACGAAATTTCGTTACTCTACATCAAATTTTTTTCCTCTTCTTCCTTTGCTGTTGTTTCCAATTTTTCCAGTATTCCCTCATTTTCTCCCCATGAAGTCTATTCCTTTCTTCTGTCCATGTTGTTCCCGAGTTTTTATTTCTTCTGCTTTGAAAACCTTCCAAATGTAGTATTTTATTTTCAAAACGGTTTCTCTCTACTATTTCTGAATTTCTTGATGCTGTTTCCTTCTAGATGTTTCCTTACTCCTGTAATCCATGCTATTGTCGAGTTCTTCTTTCACAAATATAGGAGTATTTGTTTTGTTAGTCTATGTCCATCCATTCGGCAGAGTTGTCCGAAAAAGGTTAATCCTCGTTTGTCCATTACCTATGATATTTTTCTCTATATTTTTGTAGATCTCCTCATTACTTCTTATTTTCCAACCGTCTGCCGTTTTTATTGCACCCATTATTTTCCTAACAATCCTTCTATCCAGTACCACTAGTTTGTCCACCTTATAGTTTATCGTTAGGCATTCAGAACCATATAAACATTGTGGTAGTACCACTGTGGTGTACGGTTTTACTTTTATTTTTCTATATACACATTTCTTTGGTCAGACCATGTGCTCCTTCCATTTTGTTAATTCTTACATCTATGGAGATTATTCTAGTCTATTCTACTGTATAGTTTCTGCAAGATATTTAAATTTATTTACTCGATCTATTTACCTATTTATGTTTCTATGAATTTTGGAGCAATTTTTATATTTGTCATGAATTTTGTTTTTCCATCTGAAATTTTGAGACCAGTTATATTTGCTGTTTTTTCCAGAATGTTGATCTGAATAACTGCTTCTGGCAGGTTTGCTGAAAGTACTGCAAAATCATCCACAAGAGCCAAGCAGTTTACCTTAGTTCCGTTTGTTTCCCTTCCCAGAGTTATTGGTTCAATTTTGTGACGTTTTAGCTCCGAATTCCCGACCATTTCAATTTTTTCTACTGCAATAATTTTTGATTTTGAATTTCTTTCTTTTAGTTTGTTTGTGGCAGCGAAGTTAAGTGAGAAGACGGATTTCTAATTGGAAGAATATAGGTTCTTATCAACAGTATCCGAAAATTGTATGACGGGAGTAGGATTCTCAATGAGTAGGAATGAAGGGCAGAGAGTGAGCTACTGCGAACAGTTCAGTTATAATGCTGTTCTTATCAGTTTCGGCTAATAATGGCTAATAACGGAAGCAAGGCTAAAGAAAAATCAAGACACTTTCATAGGATTTGTCGACCTGGAAAAAGCGTTTGACAATATAAAATGGTGCATGCTGTTTGAGATTCTGAAAAAAGTAGGGGTAAGCTATAGGGAGAGACGGGTCATATATAATATATACAACAACAAAGAGGGAATAATAAGAGTGGACGATCAAGAACGAAGTGCTCGTATTAAGAAGGGTGTAAGACAAGGCTGTAGCTTTTCGCCTCTACTCTTCAATCTGTACATCGAGGAAGCAATGATGGATATAAAAGAAAGGTTCAGGAGTGGAATTAAAATACAAGGTGAAAGGATATCAATGATACGATTCGCTGATGACATTCCTATCCTGAGCGAAAGTGAAGAAGAATTAAATGATCTGCTGAACGGAATGAACAGTCTAATGAGTACACAGTATGGTTTGAGAGTAAATCGGAGAAAGACGAAGGTAATGAGAAGTAGTAGAAATGAGAACAGCGAGAAGCTTAACATCAGGATTGTTGGTCACGAAGTAAGTGAAGTTAAGGAATTCTGCTACCTAGGCAGTAAAATAACCAATGACGGACGGAGCTAGGAGGACATCAAAAGCAGACTCGCCATGGCAAAAAAAAGCATTTCTGGCCAAGAGAAGTCTACTAATATCAAATACCGGCCTTAATTTGAGGAAGAAATTTCTGAGGATGTACGTCTGGAGTACAGCATTGTATGGTAGTGAAACATGGACTGTGGGAAAACCGGAACAGAAGAGAATCGAGGCATTTGAGATGTGGTGCTATAGACGAATATTGAAAATTAGGTGGACTGATAAGGTAAGGAATGAGGAGGTTCTACGCAGAATCGGAGGGGAAAGGAATATGTGGAAAATACTGATAAGGAGAAGGGACAGGATGATAGGACATCTTCTAAGACATGAGGGAATGACTTCCATGGTACTAGTGGGAGCTGTAGAGGGCAAAAACTGTAGAGGAAGACAGAGATTGGAATACGTTAAGCAAATAATTGAGGACGTAGGTTGCAAGTGCTACTCTGAGATGAAGAGGTTAGCACAGGAAAGGAATTCGTGGCGGGCCGCATCAAACCAGTCAGTAGACTGACGACCAAAAAAAAAAAAAAAAAAATCAGTTTCGACAGCAAACCAACACCGATAACGATAGTTCAGGTACGCGTGGCGACGTCGTGAGCGGACGATGAAGAGATATGGAAACTGTATGAAGATATTGAACCGGTAATTTAGTATACAAAGAGAGATGAAAATTTGGTATTCATGAAGGAAATGGAACAGAACGCGGTTGAATGGAAAGGAATAGAACTAAATATTATGGTAGAATGTGGTCTGGTCAATAGCCATGGCCGGCCGGTGTGGCGGAGCGGTTCTACGTGCTTCAGTCTGGATCCGCGCGACCGCTACGGTCGCAGGTTCGAATCTTGCCTTGGGCATGGATGTGTGTGATGTCCTTAGGTTAGTTGGATTTAAGTAGTTCTAAGTTCTAGGGGACTGTTGACCTCAGATGTTAAGTCCCATAGTGCTCAGATCCATTTGAACCAACAGGCATGAGGAAAGAGAAATCTAAGTTCCGCAGTAAATTTCAGATGGTAATAGCAAATAATCTGTGCAATATTCACGACAGGAGGAGATACGAGAATATTTCAGCTACATTACCTCTTGGTCAGATTGCAAGGGCACACAGGTGCGACATTTATCGCACAATGAGCTTAGCATCTCAGGCCTCCAAGTTTCTGACAAGAATAGCGTAAAAATGAGTGGAAAAGGAACTTGAGGGACTGTTAGTGGACTATCATGAAAGAGGTACTTCCGACCTAACTCTTGATAACTGAATTTAGTCCGAAGAAAATTCAGGACAATCTCGTAGGATCTGTCGATTGATGTAGAAAAAGCATTTGACATTGGGAAATCGCGAGAGACGTTCGACATTCTGCGAAAAATATAAGTAAGCTATAAGGAAAGACGTGTGATATAGAATACACACAAAAAACCGGAAGGAGTAAAGAGACTGGAAGACCAAGAAAGAAGTGTTCCGATTGAGAAGGATGTAAGACAAGGATGCAGGCTTTAGTCTGTACATTGAAGAAGCAATCATGTAAATAAAGGAAAGATGCAAGAGCGGGATTATAATTCATGATGAACGGATGTCAATGATAACATTCATTGAAAGTATTGCTGTTCTGAAGGAAAGTAACGAAGAATTAAAGTAACGAGGAGTTATAGGCTTAGTTGAATGGAATGAAAATTTGCTTGGAAATATATATTTAGAGTAAATCGAAAAAAAAACAAATATTATGAGACGTAGCATAAATGAGAACAGTGAGGAGTTTAAGATCAAATTTGATAGTCACGAAGCTGACCGAGTAAAGTAATCCCAACAGCTTGGAAGCCATATTAAGCTTCGTAGCACTAGCAAACTAGCAAAGAGGGTGTTCCGGGTCAAAAGAAGGCAACTGGTATAAACAAACCCATAGGCGATAATTTTAGGAAGAAATTTCTGGGTATGTGTATCTGGAGATCAGCAGTGTATGGCAGTAAATCATGTAGAATGGGGAAACCAGAACATAAGAGAATCGACTCGTTTCAGATGTGCTACAGAAGACTGAGAAGACTGTATAAAATCTAGTGGAATAATGAAATACGGAATGAGGACGTTCTCCGCGGAATCGGCAAAGAATGAAATATGTAGGAAACACTGACAAGGAGAAGGAACATGATGACAAAGCATACGTTAAGACATCAAAATATAACTTCCATCGTACTTCAGGGAAGTCTATAGGGTAGTACGTGTAAGGCAAGCAAGAGATTGAAATACATCTAGGAAATAGTTGAGGAAGTATGGTGCAAGGGCTACCCTGAAATAAAAGAAATTCGTGGCGGCCTGTACGAAACGAGTCAGAAGACTGATAACTCAAACAAAAAGAGAGAGAAAACAGAAAAAAGAAAAAAATCTAATATGCTGCCATGCCAGCCTCTAATCTGCTTTGAGGCACTCCCGAAAAAGTAAAGGCAGTGAGCTGCGATAAATAATTCGAATTTAATTTCATAATCTGGCGTGCGGCTACCAAATATTTAATACTGCTGGAAGCATATTGAAAACAAGAATTGTAGAATAGTGTACCCCCTCTGTCAGAAGTTAGTGAAGTGTAATTCAAATGAAAATGATATTTCAATCCAGCACTTAGTGAATGAATGTGACAGCTCCTTTTGCATGAGTCTATTTAGTTAAGCACAAACCACATGCTTGTATATGAGCAGGTATGGCAGAGTTATAATTCTAACACGTTTCAACTACAGTCAACGTGAAGATTACAAACTGAACTTCAGACTTTTCAGATTGGTTGACTCAGGGATCATTAAATGTCTTCCAATGAATGTTTTCAAAGTGAAGAAACTTAACCTTTGCATAAGAGAGAGTTTAAGTGGAGTACACGTATCCTATACTTGTTGTTGTTGTTGTGGTCTTCAGTCCTGAGACTGGTTTGATGCAGCTCTCCATGCTACTCTATCCTGTGCAAGCTTCTTCATCTCCCAGTATCTACTGCAACCTACATCCTTCTGAAGCTGCTTAGTGTATTCATCTCTTGGTTTCCCTCTACGATTTTTACCCTCCACACTGCCCTCCAATGCTAAATTTGTGATCCCTTGATGCCTCAAAACATGTCCTACCAACCGATCCCTTCTTCTAGTCAAGTTGTGCCACAAACTTCTCTTCTCCCCAATCCTATTCAATACCTCCTCATTAGTTACGTGATCTACCCACCTTATCTTCAGCATTCTTCTGTAGCACCACATTTCGAAAGCTTCTATTCTCTTCTTGTCCAAACTATTTATCGTCCATGTTTCACTTCCATACATGGCTACACTCCATACAAATATTTTCAGAAACGACTTCCTGACACTTAAATCTATACTCGATGTTAACAAATTCCTGTTCTTGAGAAACGCTTTCCTTGCCATTGCCAGTCTACATTTTATATCCTCTCTATATTATATCCTATACTTACAGTGTTAAATTTTCAGTATTAATGACACATTATCTCAGAACCTTCGACAGGTACAGATCCAAAATTTTTGAGGTGTATGGTTTCACTCGTTTTCTGGTTACTGAAACACGATCATAATATACAGACAAATAATTAGTTTTCTTTTAAAATTCATGTCCATTTTTTAAAATCCACATTTGTTTCTGTAAGTCGACAGCCATTGTAGATAGAAATGTTTTGGTGGTTCAGTAGCAGCATTATACTAAGAGGTAACATAGCGTAAAATTAGATACACGTATCTGTAACAGTTTCTATGGTAACCGTTCAAGTATTTAAAGAAAGTAATTTTCACGAAATCGTGTTTATATGTTTCAGTTAAGTTACATATGGAGGCATGCCAATTCCTCGAAACACACAGGCCCACAATAACCATTATCTGGATCCTGTCCTTGATCTGAAAACCTTAAAATCTTCTTTCTTTTCCTGCCTCTTGTTTCTTTTGTCATTTCCTCTGCTGCACGCTGCGCTTTCATGATCGTGACTCGATTGAACCGCTGGAACGATAACAATGTGTTGGCCCTTGGAGTGATACCAGTTTGCTCTCGTTACCTTATTTCTCCCTTATTACCTACATAAAAAGTTATTACAGCGTCGCAAGCACCCAAGCATAGAGTTTTAATTCCTGCAAAGACATGTTTTCGTATGCTGGTCCAAAGGACATAATTGAAAGTCTCATTCGGTTTTTGGTTTCGGCCATGCAGAGATTTGGAAAGAGGGTCAGGAAGAGCTAACTCTCTATATATTCGTTTAATAGCTTCCATCACTGCAGATGCTATGCTATTTTTCTGCCTTAGTTGTTCTTCTGTATCCGCTGCCTGAACTCTGTGGTACTTGCACCATGAATCAGCATCAGGTGGTCTAAGACCATGTATAAGTGTATCACCAGTGGATAATGTCTGGAAGAATGTAGCCCACACTGCTCTTTTCATCCCTTGTAGGTCATGCATATTGATTATTGTTGTCATTCCGTAATACTCCTGGAGTTCATCTGTGTTTTTGCCTGTAAGTGTTCCTTCCCATCTGCAATAACGCCATTTCTGTTTACACACTGCATCCAACCTCTTAATACGAAAATTAATATGAATTCAAGGAGTAAATAGCTCAAAGCCACAGACTTCCAAATTCAACAGATTGTCAGTCCAGAACGACTGGATACTATACACTTGGACTATCAACTATGAAATGACAAAAACTACACTTCCTATTCGAATTAATCGACAAATGATGCTTCAAATTATTCAGTAGAAATTAAATATTATCGAGGGATAATAGCTGGACAATGTCACTTTCCACCATACGTACTCCCTTTAAATCATTGCTCTAGTAAATCTGGATGCATTTATTCCTGTATGTTGAATTTGATACTTCAGGAGACTGTTTCATCTACATTCATTCCATTCATCAGTTGTTCACCTGTAGTGACAGTACGTTCCTAGATGTGTCCTTTGTATAAGATCGATCTTTAGCATTTACAGTATATGTATATGACTGAAGAAGCGTAATCCATAATGACAGAGAGTTCACTCTTTGACCCATGATGAAAAGTCGAAAAAAGAATGAAACTAAAAGTTGACGGAAGACACGACACTCATTGTATTTCTGTTTTGTTGTGCACACATTCAATGCAAAGAGTGGAATTCGAGCAGATCGGAATGGAAGCCTGCAGTGGGAAGTAATGAAAGGGAAAATGAATATTAGCCCGGAATGAATTAATAATACACAGCGAGGGGTACGCCCTTCCGAGAGCTTATGAGGTCTGGTTAACTCTTTCAGGCCTGCGAAACCCACGTCCGCCACAGCTTATGAATATAGCATGAAGTTTACGCGTTCAGATTTTTTTCAGGCAACGTTTTCTATTTTATGATAATATGTAATCTCTGCGAGACGTGCTTAAGTATCGAAGGATGAAATTTGTCCGCTGATTAACTCAAATCAGCGTTAACATTTACTGCTTTTATTTCTGTGAAAAGACAGTTAATTCCAGTATAGCTTCTGTCTCGAAAATTCGGAAGCTAATTTTCCATTTTCATGCTACCGTAGAGTATGGAATTATCTAGACATTAAATTGCATGACTTCGTGGTTGAATACAGGAAACTGAACTAAATCCACTCTTTTTTGTGGACTCAAATGACTGACTGCAGTGCATTGTACATGAAGCACGTAACTACTCACCATCTGCTTGATCTCAAACTGATTCACTATCTTTCCTATGGAGCGATATATATGTTTCGTTACTTCTTGCGAATTCCGTCCGAACAGGCTTCGGATTGCCCTAAGGTAACGACCGACCACAGCGTCATTCTCATCTGAAAGACGTCACTGGATGGTGGGGCCCGTGGTCAGCACATCGCTCTCCATGCCGCTGTCAGTTTTCGTGAACGATGCCGCTACTTAGCAAGCAAGTAGCTCTATGAAACCTGGACCACACAGAGAAAGAACTACTACAGTATAGTACAGTAGGTAAGTGGGGCCCGTGGTCAGCACACCGCTCTCCGTGCCGCTGTCTTTTTTTCGTGAGCGATGCCGCTGCTTAGCAAGCAAGTAGCTCTATGAAACCTGGACCACACAGAGAAAGAGCTACTACAGTATAGTACAGTAGGTAAGTGAAAGAAACACGCAATGAGGCGAACGGTAATAACACTTCGGTTCAAATATTCGTGCAACAATTACAATGAAGTCATAGAGATTTGTGTTGTTCCTCTGGACATTACAAATGGCGGGACGTGGTCCTTAACTGAGTGTGTGATCACTGTGGATGACAATGTATGCTCTGCAACGTGGTTTCATGCTTGTCACAATGTTGGTACGGTTTGCGGCAGAGCACTCCATTTCTCCACCAGTGCAAATGACTGCTACTGCATGTTCGATGGTGCATATGGATGCCGTTCGATTCGTTATCCAAAGGCGATCGACACCTGCTCAGTGGAGTTGAAGTCGGCCAGTTTCGAATGCGCCCTTGAAATGACGTAATGGAAAATGAATGAAGTGTCGCAATGACGTTGACTGGTGAGACACACACTGTGTTCCTAGATTTTGAGGTCAGTGATCCCATTCAACGTTATGTTTCTCCACATAGTAACACCTGGATCATCAAAACAATCACGTTCGAGAAAATACCTGGTTGCATTTTGTGTTAGAACTCTCGCAGTATGAGGGTACGTTGCGAATCAATGCTCAGAAGAAATTTGATCGCAGCCTAGAAGCGCCCACAACCTCACACCCACCTGATTTGTCCAGTCTCTATGATCGTGTCACGACTGCAAACGGTGCCGCCGATGGTCGTCGAGCCCGCATCTCGTGGTCGTGCGGTAGCGTTCTCGCTTCCCATGCCCGGGTTCCCGGGTTCGATTCCCGGCGGGGTCAGGGATTTTCTCTGCCTCGTGATGGCTGGGTGTTGTGTGCTGTCCTTAGGTTAGTTAGGTTTAAGTAGTTCTAAGTTCTAGGGGACTTATGACCACAGCAGTTGAGTCCCATAGTGCTCAGAGCCATTTGAACCATGGTTGTCGAAAACGGCTGCTGAATAGGGGTTGTCACTTTAACACCATGCACTACGCGCACTTGTAGTGCTGTTAAATAAGGTTGCAACTGCACCCGCTTTTTGACTTGGCCACCTCCTGTCCCGTTGCACTATACAGCGGTCATCTGCTGCTGCAACTGACGTGGCTGACTACCCCCTCTCCTTCCAGCACAGTGCCTGAGGTTCGAAAGACTTCCCATGCGTGCGAAACAATGCTGTAAGTAATAAAAAACTCATGGGATACCGCCCGCTCCCCCCTACACACACACTTCCTCCTTGTTCCAGTTTTCCGTAGATTCTTCGGGTCACCAGGAGTCATACAAATGTTGTTTCCGGGCCTTGTTGTAAAGAATAACTCCCTACAGTGCTACGTAACTGTTCGCTGAGTGACACACATTCTCTTAATCCGATTCTCGTGTTTCAGGGCGGCCCATTTGCGCTATAGTCACACTGACGTCATGAATGTGACTTCTAACTTTCTGCGCACGACTGAGAAATCTCTAGCAACATAGTCTCGCCCTTTCATTCATTAACACTGATTAATTAGTGTATTGACAAACTGCCTATTGGCTTCTGTCTCGGGTTCTTCGGCCGACGTTCATCTAATGATTTTTCTGACGTTTCGCCAGCACGAGTGGCTGGCATTGTCAAAGCTTCACCCTCCATTGCCGGTGGTGAACTGGAGGCGAGCTCACGGCCGCAGACTATATGTACCTGGCGCGCCAACGTCCCAGGGATTCTCCGCGGTCATTTCCGGTGCGATTCTCCTCTTGCTACCTGCGACGGTCGTTCGCTGCAGTACGGGAAGCCAGGATCCGTTTACCTTAAGGCTTTCCTCTTTCTTGTTGAAACTGTTCGCGTGCTTTTGGATTTCTACAGCTTCTCTGAACAAGCGCGTGTGATAGTGCTTCTCTACAGCCAGAACTTCCGTGTCGGCGAATTTTATTACGTGGTCGGTGTCATTCAGTGCGTGCTCTGCCACGGCCGATTTCTCCACCTGCCCCAACCTGCAATTTCACTTATGCTCTTTGATCCTGGTGTTAATGGATCGTCCAGTCATCCCGACATAAACTTTTCCGCATGTGCAAGGTATACGGTATATTCCCGACATTGTAAGTGGGTCTCTTTTCTCCTTCGCCGATATAAGACACTCTTTGATCTTCCTTGTCGGTTTGAAAATCGTCTTTACGCCGTGTTTGCGCAATATACGGCCGATTCTGTCCGTCACTCTGGGAATGTATGGCAGAAAGGCCGTACCCGACATTTCTTTTTCTGGTTCCTTACTTCGCCGAGTGTTTGGCTCTGTTACATTTCTAATGTAATTTGTGGAGTACCCATTGCTCCTCAGAACAGTTTCCAGGTGTTGCATTTCTCGTTTGAGGTGTTGAGGCTCACATATTCGTCCCGCTCTCGTTACGAGCGTACTAATCATGCCTCTTTTCTGGCTCGGGTGGTGGTTTGACAGTTTGTGCAGGTATCGGTCCGTGTGTGTCGGTTTTCGATACACGCTGTGTCCCAGGTTTTCGCCGTCCCTTGTGACCAGCACATCTAGAAATGGCAGTTTCTTGTCCTTTTCTACTTCCATGGTAAATGTTATGTTGGCATGGAGGCTGTTCAAGTGTCTCAGGAATTCACCGAGCTGTTCTTCACCATGGCTCCACACCACGAAAGTATCATCGACGTACCTGTACCACACCTTAGGTTTGCAAGTCGCCGAGTCCAGTACCTGTGCTTCGAATTGTTCCATGAAGAAGTTGGCCACCACTGGACTGAGAGGACTACCCATGGCGACGCCTTCCAGCTGTTCGTAGAAATCGCCATTCCACGTGAAATAGCTCGTGGTGAGACATGCATGGAAGAGCTTTTTGATGTCTTGCGGGAACATGGAACCTATGTGCTCCAGAGCGTCGCTGAGTGGCACTTTCGTAAATAACGAAACAACATCAAAACTGACCAGGATGTCGTTTGGCGCAAGTTTCAGTTTCTTCAGTTTCTCAATGAAATGTCCTGAGTCCTTAATGTATGTGTCGGTCTTTCCCACGTGTGGCTGGAGCAGAGAGGCCAACCTATCTCGTCAAGTTTTGCACAGCAATGTATATGTTTTGACTAGAGATGCAGGTGCAGGGCTGGAAATACGTTAAGTGATCTGCAATGTTATGAAAACAAAAGTTTGCGTAGCAGAAAACAAAAAGATATTATTGCTCTTCAGAATGGCGTCTTCTGTACTGCCACCATACTATTATTTAGTTTGAAATTATCGCAAACTTTTGGTCCCCCTCAATCCCCTAGTAACTGTCCTAACTCAATGAAAACTCTCCAGGACTGACACAGCTGACCACTTACACATGAGGCTTCTGTTATGGCACATTGTTATTCATTCGTATGGCGTCAACCAATCGCTAATCATAATTAAAAAGTACCTTGTGAATGAAATAATCGTTTGTACAAATTCCAAATATACCTGTGAAATGGTTGAAATGGCTCTGAGCGCTATGAGACTTAACTTCTGAGGTCATCAGTCCCCTAGAACATAGAACTACTTAAACCTAACTAACCTAAGGACATCACACACATCCATGACCGAGGCAGGATTCGAACCTGCGACCGTAGCAGTCGCGTGGTTCCAGACTGTAGCGCTTAGAACCTCTCGGACACCCCGGCCGGCAAATATACACGTGAGAAATATGCCGTACCATACAGCGAATTACAATAGAAATAGGGATTCATCAAAGATTGTTGCTTCTGCTTGCACGCTCAACCTGTTTTTAATATATACACCGGACCAAGCTTATTCCTGAGAAACTTCTGAGTTGGAGTCTTTTTCTTTTTTGATATGGATGAGTAACGAGCCCATCGCAAAACTCCCACTTTGGGGGAAAGGGTTTACGTCAGAATACCTTATCCTAGATAGAATACCGAGCAAGGCTTAAGACATCTAGCTCCCTTCTTCTCCCTGAAAAATAAAGATTAAATTCAGCAATGTTGGAAACAACTAATGAGGTACTACGGAAAAGTAACGTATCAAACCGTAAAAGGGATCAGCAAATATAGGAGAAAGAAATAGCCAACAATATTAAAGGCTAATAAATGCTTATAACTCATGTTTGCAAATACGGACAAATGAAGCTTGGGAAATTCATAAACAGAACAGTAATATAACAAAGAATTTAATAAAGAGGTGCCAAAGAGAATCCTCGGAAAGATGCATTGCCAATATTGAACATGAAAATGATACAAGCAGTCTATAGCGTTTAAACTTATGAAGCACATGCAAAAAACGGAGAAAGATATTGCAAACATTAAAATAACAAAAGAAGGTCAATGGATACATCACGAAAGAGATTTATGTTACAATGAATATATGAAAGTTATTCTATAAAATCTCATGGTATCTCTGTATATCCAATAGATATAAAAGCAGCATTAACTGTAACACAAATAAAAAAATGTACTCGGCTAAATGGAGTTAATCCTGAATTAGTCAAATACGGATGGTTCGTTCTAGAATTTTGCTTCCTCAGTTTTCTGAAAAATTTATTCGAAGAACTGTTCCGTACCTGAAGAATGCAACACAGCTCAAATTATTTTTAGATTTAAAAAAGAAATAGGAAATGCACAAGAAATTATAGAGGAAATGTACTAAACGTAGGATGTAAAATTGATGGGAAAATTCTTATTCAAAGTTAACAAACCATAGAAGAAGTAATAATTTCAGAAGCGTAATTAGGCTTCAGAAAGGCACATTGATGTAATGATATTGTTTTGATAACAAGACAAATTATTGAAAATCTTCGTGGAATTTGATTAGAAATGCATTTAGCATTTCTTGGATTATCATAAAGCGCTTGATAAGTTCAAAATGTCTCTTTTGCGGAAAGTATTGGAAAGGAAAAGTTTTTCTAAATTCCTTATTAATACCGTAAAGAAAGTATATACTGAAACAAAATTAATTACAAGTTCAGGTTCGAGATGTTACTTGCAGTTTTAATAAATCAAGGTGTTCGACAAGGGTGCAATTTATCATCTTCTTTATTGACGACCTGGTTATGAAGTTGAAAGGTGATACACGGTTTAGAATTGAAAAAGGATCTAGCGTATCATTAAGTGATCTGTTTTATGCTAATGACCAAATAATTATGCAGGAAACAGAAGACAATTTATTAACGGCAGTTTGCAGACCAAGCTAAAACATATACACTGTGGGTACAAAAGTCACGGGATACCTCCAAATAACGTGTAGTACCCCGTATAGGGGCGGTCTAGGGCACCTTGCCATGGTTCACGCGGCTCCCGCCGTCTGAGGTCCGAGTCCTCCTTCGGGCTTGAATGTGTGTGTTGAGCTTCGCGTAAGTTAGTTTAGGTTAGATTAAGTAGTTTGTAAGCCTAGGGACCGATGATCTCACGAGTTTGGTCCAGTAGAAACTTACCACAAAGTTTCAAAAAAGTTGACGTGACAATGACCAAGAACTTTTTGGAAGTCTTCTGCAGAAGTATTGATAAATGCTGCCTCAACAGCCATCCGTAATTACGAAAGGGTTGCCGGTGTAGGATTTTGTGCACGAACTGACCTCTCGGTTACGTCATGTAAATGTTCAATTTGGGTTACCAAACCATTCGGTCTAACTGTCAAGGACGTTCCTCAAACGAGCCGCATAGAAGTTATGCAGTGAAACGGCACGTTTTTTGGGAAAATAAAGTCCATGAGTGGCTGCAAATTTTGTCCAGCCAAACATGCAGAGGACCCAGTACATTCCACATAAAAGTGACCCAGATCGTTATGGATCCAGCAGAAACTTTAATAATACCTTGTCGATATCTCAGTTTCGTGGAGTCTGCTTCTCATTGGAACCCTACAGTCAGTTCATACCACCTGAAATCAAGATACCTGAACGGGTCACAGTTTTTCAGTCCGAACCTGTTGACCACGAGCACAGGAAATGCGCTGCAGGCGATGTCGTGCCTTTAGCAAATGCATTTGCGTCGGTCGTCTACTGCCATAGCTCATTAACGTCAGATTTCACTGCACTGTCCTAACGGAAACGTTCGTCGTAAGTCCCGCGTATATTTCTGCAGTTTTTTCAAGCAGCGTTGCTTATCTGTTAGCACTGACAACTGTACACAAATGCCGCTGCGTTTGGACGTTAAGCGAAGGTCGTCGGCCACTGTGTTGTCAAGGGTACGAGGTAATGTTTGAAATATATATATATATTTGGCAGTATCTTAACACTGTGGATCGCAGAATGTTGAATTCCTTAACGGTTTCCGAAATGGAATGTACCATGTTTCTAGCTACAACTACAAATCCGCGTTCAAAGTATGTTAAAGCCCATGGCACGGCCATGATCACGCCTGAAACCTTTTCACATAAATCACCTGAGTACAAGCAACAGGTCCGCCAATGCACTCCCGTTTATGCCTGTACGCCTCACTACCACCGTTTGTGTATGTGCGTATCACTATCACATGACTTCTGTCACCTCTGTGTATTACAACTTCACTATATCTGCAAATAAGGCAAAGATAATGGCATTCAAAGGAAAGATTCCAGTCAGATCGAAGACAATAAAGTGGAAATCTGAGGACAATCACCCCACTTCAGTTACCTAGAATGTGATATTAGTTTTAAGTATGGGAAATACGTTGAGAAGAAGGTTAAAAAATGTAATGCTATCTGTGGAATAATTAGAAGAACTTTGAGAAGAAAACGAGACAGGAACTCAAATGAAACTGTGTAAAGATTTGCTGTACCTACACTTGTGGGGCAAATAAAAGTGGTCTGGTGAACAGTGTTCCAGGGTGCAAAGGAACACGGCATAGGAATGGAAATAGAGTACAACCTGATTCTAGCAGATGTTAAAAGTGACTACCATTCATCTCGTGCCACTTTTGGGTCCTGGTCAGCATATTACTGAAGGCGGATCGAAGCTGGACTGCTGGAATTGCTGCAGTCTCATCCGAAATGTCCTGCTGCAGTTCTTGAAGACTGTGAGGGTTGTTGAGATACAACGTCAGGGCTAGTTTTATTTGCCGCGCCCTGTATATGGTTCCGAATCACGGACAATAGCAAAAAATAAATAAATAAATAAAATAAAATGAAAAATAATAAAAAGAATCATTTATAAGGGCAGCGAAGGTGGAGTTCGTAAAATATGTGAGGATCCGTAATAGACTGGATGAAATAAGGACTGAAACGATAAGGCCAGATTTTAAAACCTTTTCAGTTAATGGCAAGATAGAAAGAATAGAATGGACCGGAACAATCATGTAGATAGACTGATAGGAAATGGCCTGTCAAAAAAGATAATGAATTATCAGAGTACTACAAAGACCGAACAAAGTACACGTCGTAAGAAATGGATGCTGTATAATAATCCTTGCAAAGAGATGACGTTATTGGTTATGATAACGATGATTTAATGGGGTGGTGTCGGGAAACGTACAAGAACGAAAATCACCAAAAGAATTGTTAAATTCAAAATCAAATACCTACGGCTGTGTACTGTAGATTAATCAATACTTCACAGTACACGATTTGGAATTTTCCAGGATAAAGTACCTCGTAAGTTTTTAATCCATTTGTATCGATGTTTCAGTTAATTAATACCATTTGCAATATAGTCTTGCGGATGATATCAGTTACTTGTGTAGGGGTATCTGACTCTGCAAATCAAGTGTTGCTTCAGAACGCAATGCAGAAAAGAGAACTGTATTCTGATTTTTGTGGGACTCGTTCATAAAAGGTATCTCCCTATGGTAGCCAACCAACAACTGGGTCACTACGACTACCGCAGTACTCCCGCGTCCTGCGGGTTGGCTAGTGGTTACGCCGCAGGCGTTTCCACGTCACTGGCGCCAGTTTTCCACTAGCTGCACGCGCACCGCCGATAGCGGCACGGTGACTCCGGAGCTGTTTTCGTCTTCGCTCACGTGACTACAGATATCCGCGCGCTCACGTGACTTCCATGGCGGCGCTGCGATCACAGTCACGTGACTACGCATATGTTCATCAGAGATAACAGGTCGTACCGAAATCATCCTCAAGGAGACGGTTTTCCAGCTCTGGACAATTACGCCGACCAGAGAGAGTCTTATCGTCCTCTCGCCGGCCAGTCGGCATCGGTGCGTCCCAGCGGTCGGCCATCAGTAGATCCATCACTCTCATCAGTCCACAACGGCTGCTGACGTCGTCGACTGGTCGATCTTACGCTAGCGCACTCCGTCGGCCTCAACGCGTGACGGGCAGCAATGCTGGTCGAACGCCGTCTCCCAATACCGTCGACGCCTGCAGACATTGCCATCGTCCAGAGCAACACCGCTCTTGCCAGAATTTGGGCCTCGCCGCGTTGAGGGTGGTGGCCGCTGATCGAGTGCTGCCTCATCAGTGGCCGCCAAGCACGCGGGCGCCAGTCGACGCTTCCTCCTGCTCGTCGGTCTATCATCGCTGCCAGACGCGGCATGGTCCACTCCCGTCCCTCTCAGCGCAGCGTCGGTCACTGTGCGGCAGCCACACTCTGCAGAGCATCACCGGGCGCTAGCCGCGCAGTCGCTACAGGAACAACCCCCCCCCCCCCACTAGGGTAAAAGTGGCTTCAAAACTTAGACGGAATAGAAAGTTGAATATAAAATCCTACAAAATTATGCTCGTTTTAGATGTTTGGGTTCGCTGACAACGGATCTGATGCTGAAATTAAAAAGTTGAGAATGGTGTATCCGATTTGGCGGATCAAAATTAGCAGATTCTAGTAAAAAGGCGAGTATAAAGTTTAACATCTCTCCTCATTATATTGAAGTTAAATTATTATGACTGAATAATGTTATGTTGCTTGAATGGGAACTTATTGGCGAGGGGAGTTGCTTCCCTAATATTTTTAACACAAATATCTCACACACTCCCAAGTATTAATTTAATTCTTGTTTGAACTGTCAAGTCTATAAAGCAAAATGACTAACGGTATGTAAAGGGCAGCTACAGTTCGTAATCATACTCTGGCCACCTCTCGATTTGAAGTCAGCAACTGGAAAAAAATTTCTGTGGCTCTGCAGCATTCCGGCGATCGTCGACTCTGACGATTCTTAAAACAGTCAGAGGCACAATTGTAAGCGGTGGGGAGGTCATCTTGGGTGCTATGACGTACTCACTCTGCATCATGGGTACCAATGTCCAAGTTGTGTATAATGTCAGTAAAATTTCAAAAATGTTTCAAATGTCTCTTAGCAGTATGGTACTTAACATCTGAGGTCATCAGTCCCCTAGACGTAGAGCTATGTAAACCGAACTAGCCTAAGGACATCGCACGCATCCATGCCCGAGGCAGGATTCGAACCTGCAATGGTACAATGGTACAAATGGCTCTGAGCACTATGGGACTCAACATCTTAGGTCATAAGTCCCCTAGAACTTAGAACTACTTAAACCTAACTAACCTAAGGACATCACACACACCCATGCCCGAGGCAGGATTCGAACCTGCGACCGTAGCAGCAGCTCTATAAAAGTCCAGAACTTAACCTTTCGAAATAGTGTAGAATCGACCGTGGTCCAGGTTTTACTAATTTCCCAGGATACAAAGTTCCCTACGAGTTACGACACACCAAATAATGTTCAGAGGCACACACAAGTTAAAATAACCAAAGATTTATACGTACCTCATCCGTTCATGAAATTATGTTTTTCCACCAGTGTTCTTCATACCTACATTTCAGGATACATTACCCTCTTGTAGCAGATGAAACTTTATCATAATTAATAAAATTACATTCCGTATTCAGAATGTCAGCTTCCAACAATGCCGCTAATTAAGGTTCAGAAGCCATCATACCACCCGATTCCTCTCCGCAATTGCTAACTCAGAAGTAAGTAAGTTCCTAGTACATGTAATATTCCACACTACATCCACAGTGATTTTATATCACGAGTCAGACATCCCCTCTCTCTTCAGTGTCACTAAACTTCACCAACAGATGTACACTTTAACATATTTTATTTTATTCTGAAAGTAACCAGCAGTTGCTGTCACGTATTTGTATGAAGCATTTGTATAACGATTGGATTTCACGATGTCCAGTGTTTTATGGTGCTATACGATAAGATCGTTTATTTGGATAAAACCGTATGGGGCCCGAATACGGAAAAATGAATTGCCGAAAGTGGTTGCTATCAGAACAAAATAAAATATCTTAAAGTTTACGGCTGTTGGTGATGTTTATTGACTTTTTAAAGTACTTATCAGCCGATGTGCTACGGCCATGATGGACCAATAGAGATAATCTCCCTCCCCCTCTCTCTCATATATATTATATATATATTTCGCAGTTGCAATATGTCTTTGATCCATATAGACCACTTCCGCACTTACTCATGTACATTTCCCGTAAAAGAGAAGTAACAGGAGAAGGGTGATACAACAAAAGTACAACGTGTGATCAAAAGTTTGCAGGATTTTTTTAAAATCACGGGCTTTATACATCAGATTCTCAATTTTTTTTATATTGATGGGACGAATGATACTGATGGATGTATGCATTTTGAGTTGTACTCAGTATTTGTTTATTATTGTCATTGGGAAGATTTATACGTGCTTTTCGAGTACTCGGAGAGATTTTATTTTGGAAAATGATAGCTTAAAGAATCTGTTTTTAATTTTACCTAAAGCTGGAGTTAATTGCAACACCACATTTTAAATGTTTACTGTGGCTTTTGGTGAAACTGATGTATGAAAAACAAGAGTATACGAGTAATATGTAAGTTTGAAGAGGGACGAGAAGACGTTGAAGACGACTACCGCTCAGGACGTTCTAGCACATCAATTATTAACGACAATGAGGAAGCAGTAAAGAAAATAGTTCTGAAAAATTGCAGAATCGCCGCCAGATATTTTGAGGATATCGTCATATCCCGTGGCTTATGCCACGCAATTTTTTCGGATGTTTAGGTCATGAAACGCGCAGCAGCCAAGATTATTCCGAAAATATTGAATTTCTATTAAAAACGATGTGGCGCTGACATTGCTCAGGAATTACTGAATGAAGTCGATGAGGAGCCAGACCTTTTAAAGAACGTTGTAACTAATAACGAAAACTTGGTATAAGAGCATGAAGCTGAATCCAGGCTCAATCGTCTTAACGGGAACTGCCTGAAGAGCCAAGACCTAAACAAATTCGGCAAGTACGACCACATGTGAAATTCTTCTCACTTTTTTTCGATTACGGAGGGATAGCGCATCATGACTTCCTGCCTTATGGTCGTACACTCGATGGGGAATACTATCTGGAAGTTATGCGGCGTTTGCGTGAAGCAATACGATGAAAAACACCAGAATTGTGGCAAAACCATCGTGGAAACTGCATCAAGATAACACCTCAATGCTCATTAGTGATTTTTTAGGTGAAAAAACCTTTACTTTGTCTCAGCCGCCTTATTTGCCGATCCTCCCCTTGCATTCTCTCTTTTATTTCCGAGACTGAAGAGAACGATGATAGGAGCTCGTTTTGCCAACGTTGATTAGATAAAAACACAATCGCTAAAGGAGATGAACAACAAAACGAAAAGTGTGTTGCAGAAGTGCTTCCAAGATCGCAAAAAAGTGTTGGCCATAGTGCATTACATCTGATGTGGATTACTTTGATAGGGACAGAATTAATGGTGGCAATATTCTTTAAGAGAAACCAAAATTACCTTTATTTTTGGCCACATCTCGCTTTTTAAGGTCGGTGTCAATGAATTACAATTCGAAACTGACGAATTGAAATATTCTACATTTTTCGATCACAGTTGTGGGCAAATTCGTCGCTTGCGTCAATATCGCTGACAGTAGGATTACTCTCGGATTGTCCACTAGGAGATGCTTCGAAAAGCGGATCTTTTACCTGAGAAGGCATCAGTCTATCTTTTTGAATTGTCATTTTATGGAATTTGGAGATGGTGAAATACGTCATGTATCATTTTCTCACTGGAATATTTGATCATAAAATCTCAGTGATTCCGGATGTCCTTACTGCAGGCTTCCTCTCTACATTCAGATATCCAGCCAATCGGCGAGGGAGCAGCTTTGATTATAACATATCCGTGCATCGAAACTATGTGGACTGATGTCGTCGTCGGGCATTATTGAAGAATACTGTCAATTACTGCACAATAATTCTATAACCTGGGGCACTGCCGTACGGTGGAAAAATGTCCATCCACTAAAAACGCTCAAACATGTGTACGCAGACATACTGTAACTCGTCAGAGATACTATTAAGGAAGTAGGAGAGCAGTTTACAGAAGCGGGATCACGCAGAGGAAACCTTGCAGTCAGCGACTTCGGATAATATCATCAGTTTTAGTTTTAAGTCTATATAAGTCATAACACTGGTTAAAAATATCATCAACATACCTTCTGAAGCGCTATCATCTTATTTTATCCTGACAACCGAACGAGACAGCTGTCATATGTCAAACACGCCACAGAAACCATATCTGAAGGATCTGTCGTTGTCCTATTCCTTGTTTCCCGGCAAATGCCACAGCATATACCAGATCGTCTAGTGACGGGAATACCACCTCAGAATTGGAGAAGAATGTAACATTCAAGTCCCGCCAGTTTTAGCGGGAATTAATTTGGAACGCACACCTTTTTCTGTTTCTGTTCTGTCACGGTTTGGTAGCGACTTGGCCATCTTTGCGACGGGCCCAGCCCAGATCTCTCTGTATTGTAACACAATAGTCACGTTACTGTTAATTTCCAGGAATAAACCACTGCACATGTCACTGAGATCCACTGTTTACTTCCTGTGTCCTTACTATAGTGCAAGGACATGAAACTCCCCCCCCCCCCTCCTCCCCCCCTTAAACTCCGATGATTCACTAAAACTAAGAAGCTGTCCTTGCTTGTACTGTTACGAATGGGTGCTGAAAAGTAATGCCTCAATGTAATGTTCTCAATATCGGTTTAGGTGCAAATCGTACACGTCACGGATATTACGCGGTCGATTTTCCTGGTTCGCAGAGGCAAGTTGCAACTCTGATTCTAGAGGGCCCCTGATTGTAACGTTGTAGTGTGCACGTGACTATGCCGGTGTACAAGACACATGAGTATAATTGAGTTTCTTACCGCTGAAAAGGTGCCTCCAATTGACAGTCATAGACAGAAATGCGTGTACAATGATGACTGTTTCGATATCAGTAATGAGACTTTAGTTTCTTCGTACTGGTAATGACTGAAAGGGTGGTGTTAACCTCAACGTATGGGACAGAGATCTGAATGGACGACCGTATGCAGCAACCATAGAGTCTCACCGCAATCTACACTCCTGGAAATTGAAATAAGAACACCGTGAATTCATTGTCCCAGGAAGGGGAAACTTTATTTACACATTCCTGGGGTCCGATACATCACATGATCACACTGACAGAACCACAGGCACATAGACACAGGCAACAGAGCATGCACAATGTCGGCACTAGTACAGTGTATATCCACCTTTCGCAGCAATGCAGGCTGCTATTCTCCCATTGAGACGATCGTAGAGATGCTGGATGTAGTCCTGTGGAACGGCTTGCTATGCCATTTCCACCTGGCGCCTCAGTTGGACCAGCGTTCGTGCTGGACGAGCAGACCGCGTGAGACGACGCTTCATCCAGTCCAAAACATGCTCAGTGGGGGACAGATCCGGAGATCTTGCTGGCCAGGGTAGTTGACTTACACCTTCTAGAGCACGTTGGGTGGCACGGGATACATGCGGACGTGGATTGTCCTGTTGGAACAGCAAGTTCCCTTGCCGGTCTAGGAATGGTAGAACGATGGGTTCGATGACGGTGTGGATGTACCGTGCACTATTCAGTGTCCCCTCGACGATCACCAGTGGTGTACGGCCAGTGTAGGAGATCGCTCCCCACACCATGATGCCGGGTGTTGGCACTGTGTGCCTCGGTCGTATGCAGTCCTGATTGTGGCGCTCACCTGCACGGCGCCAAACACGCATACGACCATCATTGGCACCAAGGCAGAAGCGACTCTCATCGCTGAAGACAACACGTCTCCATTCGTCCCTCCATTCGCGCCTGTCGCGACACCACTGGAGGTGGGCTGCACGATGTTGGGGCGTGAGCGGAAGACGGCCTAACGGTGTGCGGGACCGTAGCCCAGCTTCATAGAGACGGTTGCGAATGGTCCTCGCCGATACCCCAGGAGCAACAGTGTCCCTAATTTGCTGGGAAGTGGCGGTGCGATCCCCTACGGCACTGCGTAGGATCCTACGGTCTTGGCGTGCATCCGTGCGTCGCTGCGGTCCGGTCCCAGGTCGACGGGCACGTGCACCTTCCGCCGACCACTAGCGACAACTTCGATGTACTGTGGAGACCTCACGCCCCACGTGTTGAGCAATTCGGCGGTACGTCCACCCGGCCTCCCGCATGCCCACTATACGCCCTCACTCAAAGTCCGTCAACTGCACATACGGTTCACGTCCACGCTGTCGCGGCATGCTACCAGTGTTAAAGACTGCGATGGAGCTCCGTATGCCACGGCAAACTGGCTGACACTGACGGCGGCGGTGCACAAATGCTGCGCAGCTAGCGCCATTCGACGGCCAACACCGCGGTTCCTGGTGTGTCCGCTGTGCCGTGCGTGTGATCATTGCTTGTACAGCCCTCTCGCAGTGTCCGGAGCAAGTATGGTGGGTCTGACACACCGGTGTCAATGTGTTCTGTTTTCCATTTCCAGGAGTGTACGTTCATGAACTCATAGGAGAAAATCGTCTTTTAACAGAAACACAGTTGGTAGCTAGTTGTGATTTATCACGAGAGCGCGCATAGGTCATCATTGCAAATGGTTCAAATAGCTCTGAGCACTATGGGATTTAACATCTGAGGTCATCAGTCCCCTAGAACTTAGAACTACTCAAACCTAACAACCCTAAGGACATGACACACATCCATGCCCGATGCAGGATTCGAACCAGCGACAGTAACAGTCACGCGGTTCCAGACTGAAGCGCCTAGAGCCTCTCGGCCACATGGGCCGGCGTCATCATAGCAGAAGTTGGTACAGGGAACTGTGTGTACGACAGGTACCTCGAGTTCTCACTCCTCATATGAAACAGAGGAAACAGGACCTATAAACAATGTCTTTCGCGTTTTGAGCGTGAGATTCATCGTTTCCTTAACAACATCGTGTCAAGCGGTGTAAGTTGGGTTCGTCACTATGACCCCGGACATGAATGGGGTTCCGCCACAAAGGATCACTGACGCCAGCAGAGTTCAAGACCATGTCTTTAGCCGGCAAAGTAATGCTGTGTTCTGCGATGTTCAAGGTGTGGCGTACTAAAGGTACCCTAAAGGTACAACCAAAAACCCTGCAAGCTACTGCGGGACCTTCATTAAATTGAAGGCAGGGATTCGAATAGTTCGCATACACATGGAGCACCCTTTCCTCCAGCTTGACAATACCAGACCCCACAGGAGCGCTACGACGTTTTCAACGATCCGACGCCTCCGATTCATTGTCATCGATCATCCTCGACTTGGCATATCCTATATTCATCTGTTTTCCGAACTTAGAAGACATCTTCGATGACTTCACTTCGACTGTGATGAAGTTGCGCAAGCAGAGGTGAGGTTGTGGCTCCGTCAATAAAGTTGCTCTGCAGGGATAAGGTGGAGTCTCGCCCACTCGTCGCTAATAGGATGCCTACGGGATGCAGCGTTCTCGCAGTGCAATACAACAATTTCAAACACATAAAATTAGTAGTTTTATTTCCAGAAAGCAAACTGACAGTGCTTAACTTTCTTTACAGCAAACGTCGCTAGCTAGAGGGGACGTGAAAACAGAACAGCTATTGCTGTATACAGAGGCCAAGGAAACACTTGATGCTGACACCGTAGCACTAACCACGTAGTAGACTCGGGCCTATCATGTGCGGCCGAGGCTAGCGCGAACTGCGTTTATATTCAGCTGTTGTAGGGGGCGCGCCTAGCGCGAGGCGGTTCGATTCCGCGAACCATTGGCCAGCGTTTCTTCACTTCCTTGTCTGGTTTCTCGTTTGACAACCTCGTTCCGGCGTTTGTGGTTACACCACAACAGATAGTATCAACAAAATTGACTTTTGTTGAGAGAAATGTGTTTGTCGCCAGGATGACTGTGATGAGAAATAAATACGTAGACATGAGGAATAAAGATGTAGAATGTCAACGAAGTTAGTTTTGATCAAAGAACTGTAGGAGTTCCACATATAAAGTTCAGAGGCATTACGTTTCAGCACGCCCGCTTATTAGTAACGCAGAGAATAATTCTGAAAGAAAAATCAAGTATGAAACCAGGAATGAAAATGATAAAGTAAATAACTAAAGAGACCTGTATGAAAAGAGGTAGTTTCTAGCATTCTGCTGTCGTAACCTATCATTACATCAGAACCAAATTTTACTATGTGAAAATTTATATTATGATGAACGTAGTGTCCAGCCTCCCTTTTGTAGCGACTGATTACGAAAAGAGCGGAGAATTTCATCATAGGAACTAAGAACGCAAAATCGGGAATTTCAGTCACCGTTCCTAGTTCCTCAATAAAGGTTTTTATTCCTTTTATGATAATGCTTGAATAAAAAATGGCGCTTTCACTGTTATTTCTAATAAAAGCTAAGTCTTGCGATGACCACACTAGCGAATAGTGGACAGACATTGCTAAAACGGTTGGTTGTTGCGGACGAAGGAAGTTCTCCACGCGGTACAGTTGGCTGGGGCCGCTGGCAGTGCCTGCGCAGTGTCGGAGCGTGTGTGCAGCTGTCCGATCGCTACGAGCTTCGTGGTTTGCCGACACATGACGTCAAAGTTGAATAATGGTTTCAACTACCCAAGCCACGTCTATTGATGTTGTGATGGTTAGCTTCGGTGATTTGCTGTTGGGAAGGTTTTCCGGTGAGCAACACAGAGTGGTTCTACTGCTGAGAGTTAGCCGCCATGTGGTGCAATTAACTATTTTGGTTTGAGTGGACCAGTGGAATTTGCCATCTTGTGGCCGTTAGTGTTCTGGTTGCCTGCCCTGGGCACTGACATAAATTCAGACAATTTCCTTTTGAGCGAGTTAACTATTACTCTGTTTCAAATTCAAGTGTACCAGCTGCATTTTCTGCCTAGTGGCCGTTAGTGTTCCGGTTACCTGCCATGGCCACTAACGTAATTTCTGGCAGCGTCCTTTCCTCCCCTTTTGTCGCTGTCCAACATGGTGTGTAATTTTGACATCTAATACGTACTCCATTGTGGATTATCACGCTTTTAACATTGCCGGTTGGGGTTCTCATGTACTGACTGACGGGAAGGAAGTTGTGTTGGTCGGTCCGTGGCAGGCCCCTGCTTCCTAGTTCAAAATAATGTTAAAATGTGTGTGACATCTTAAGGGACTTAACTGCTAAGGTCATCAGTCCCTAAGCTTACATAAAACTAAACCTAAATCATCCTAAGGACAAACACACACACTCATGCCCGAGGGAGAACTCGAACCTCCGCCGGGACCAGCCGCACAGTCTGCAGCGCTCGAGACGGCTCGGCTAATACCGCGCGGCTCCTAGTTCCTCAATAAAAATGTTTATTCTTTCTCTGATAACGCTAGAACAAAAAATGACACTTTCACTGTTATTTCGAATAAAAGCTAAGCCTTGCGATGAGCGCACTAGCGAATAGTGGACAGACATAGCTAAAACGATGTGGAACATTGATTACCAACCTGTGAGAACAAGCAGTAAATGAAACTTCCTGGCAGATTAAAACTGTGTGCCGGACCGAGACTCGAACTCGGGAACATTGCCTGTCGCGGGCAAGTGGTCTACCAACTGAGCTGGCCAAGCACGATTCACGCCCCGACCGCACAGGTTTACTTCTGCCAGTACCGCGACTCCTACCTTCGAAACTTTACAGAAGCTCTCCCACTAACCTTACAGAACTAGCACTCCTGAAAGAAAGGATATTGCAGAGACATGTCTTAGTCACAGCCTGGGGGATGTTTCCAGAATGAAATTTTCACTCTGCAGCGGAGTGTGTGGTGATATGAAACTTCCTGGCAGATTAAAACTGTGTGCCGGACCGAGACTCGAACTCGGGACCTTTGCCTTTCGCCGGCATATGCTCTACTAACTTTTTTAATTTAATTTAATTTAATTTTTTTATTTTTTTTATTTTTTTATTTTTTTAAGTGCTCTACCAACTTTTTTTGTGGACCGGTAGGGGCTCGGGGGGCAAAGTTGGCAGGTGTCGAAACCCGAGGCAATCCACAGTGTCCTCACCACCTCCGAGCCTGTGGTGCTTACGGAAATGGGAGACACAGGAATCAACAGTAGTCGAAGGCGTTGTTATTTATTTATTTGCATGTGTTTTTGTAATATTCACTAATATCATGAAATTATGTAAACACATCGGCGAAAGAGAAAAGAAATATTAATTCTGGTTAAAGAAAAAGAATGGAAAAAAATAAAATCCGCAATCTGCGACTCGCTCTCCCATCCGCGGAGGTCAGAAGTAGAATAGGTCGAAGATAGTTAGCAAATAATGTTCGGTAACGTGGCGTGTTTTCGAGAGCTGCATGGGCTGTTCGTAAATAGGTCCAGAAGTCGAGGCGGGATTTAGGTTTCTCATGAAAGAGATAAGCGACCGCCCACGCTTTGACCCACGTAATAGCATGACATTTGGCGGCGGGAAAATGTCTGTCCTAGGGGTATAGAAACATTCCAGACTCGATTGTGTCTGGTGGCACCCGGAGATAGCAGGCAATGATTTGCTGCACGAAGCGCCATACATCTTGCGATGAGGTGCATGTCAGACGGTGTTCATCAGTGTCCAGTTGCTGGCAAAGGAGACAAAGAGGGGATTCTGAAAAGCCAATGTTGTGCAGTTGCTGCTTCGTGGCAAATTTCCTGTTGACTACGTGATACCACAGTGCCCGGACGTTCGTAGGGAGGAGGGGCTGGTGGACGATAGTCCACACTATGGGCCACTGGATGGAGGGATGTTTGGTCTCCATCACATTCCGGGGAACACAGCGTTGCAACAGGCTGTAAGAATCCTTAGTCCTGGGTGGACGTGTGTCTGGGAGACTGGAATTTATGTAACTGTAGTCGACGAAAAAGGTCGAAAGATGGGACAAATGAGGCACGATAGGGCCGACAGACACCGGTGGTGAGGTGGAAGCAGGTAGGATGACCTCAAGAAAGCTGCGTGTTAGAGATGTACCCTGGCCCATCCATTGTTTTCTCATGGTACTCATGTACAAGGCTGCAGCTCGCATACGGACATCGACGAGCCCGACGCCACCATACCGTGGGAGCAGGGTGTCTCATAACGGAGATAATAGCCAAATGCCGCCTGAAGGTAGCGCCCGATTGCAGTTGGCAGAGGGAGAACTTGCGCGATGTGAATTTTGTTGCCACATAAAGATTAAGAAACTCAACCCGTTGAAGTGTGTCCTGGCGGCCCAAGAGGTTCTGGCGGACGTCGTTGCGGATGACGTGTAACAGGCGACGGAAATTCGTTGCCGCTGTGCGTGTGACCGTGGGGGTGAAGGTAATGCCCAGGTACCGGAAAGTCCGCGCAAGCGGCAGGGGTGCTACTTCACCCTCCTGGAGGCCTCGTCCAATGTGCATTGCAGAACATTTGGCGACATTCATGGCACTGCCAGCGGCAGCCCCGTAACGGGTAATCAATTCGAGGACTTCTCGAATCTCAGAGCCGGAGCGAATGAGGAGGAGGAAGTCATCAGCATATGTCCGACAGGGAAAAGTGTGTTGGTGTAGGGTGAGGCCAGAGAGCTTGGTCGTCAAGCCCCCAATAAGGGGCTCAAGGGCATTGGCATACAGGAGGGTGGAGAGGGGAACCCTTGCCGTATCGAACGTCAGATAGGTACCGGCCCTGCTAAACGTCCATTGACTGGGACACGTGAACTGGCACTGTCGTAAAGACGCCGGATGACGTCGAGAAACGGAGGGGGGATGCCCATTCGGGCTGCCACCGAAAACAGGAAACGATGACACACTTTATCGAAGGCGTTGTCGGAGTCTATAGCGACGACCGCTGCACGGTGTCTGCAGGCCGCCGCCATCGCAATTAAATCGCGGCATTCCCCTGTGGCAGTCTGTATGTTAACCTGTCCTCGAGGCGTCGTTTGCTCTGGTGAGAGGATATGAGGGAGTATTGTTCGGAGCCGCATTGCCAGTAAGCGCTCGAAAATCGTATAATCGGCATTGAGTAGGGTGAGCGGTCTGTAACTCGTGACCATCGGACCACGGGCTGGTTTGTGGACTGGTATGATGTTGCCCTCAGCAAAGGCGGCAGGGATTCCGTGGTCAGATGTCATCACTTCACCGTGGTGCCATGAGGTCCCGAAAGGTACGGTAAAACTCAATCGGTACGCCGTCAATGTCGGGCGATCTGTTGACAGCACCCTTGGCGATTGCGTTTTTGACTTCGTCTAGGGTGACCGCCACTGTCAAAGCATCCGCCTCCGTGTGGCGGAGGGTGCGCGTGACGTAATGCAAAATGGAGTCGTCTGCTGCAGTTTCAGCGTCTGCTTCACTATAAGTACGACGGTAGTGCTCGGCGAATGCGTGGGCGATGTCATTCTGAGTGGTCACCTGCGTGCTATGAGGCGTGGTCACAGTGCTGATGATCTACCGACGACGCCGTCGTTTGTCGGACCCTATATGATGCATGGATGGAATTTCTAAATCTGCGTGATCGTGGCGTCGCGTCCGTATCATGACCCCTTGCAGTTTCCGGCGTGCCAGCGCAATTATCTTCGCCTTAGTTCTTTGCCGTTCCAACTGGCTGTCCGGGGTTGGCGGTTGAGCGTCCAGATGTCGGAAAATCGCATAATAGAAGTCAACAGTGGTGCGATGCCAGTCGGCCATGTCCTTCCCGTATCTCATCAGTGTCCTCCGGATCGCCGGCTTGACGCAGTCCAACCACCATGTCAATGTCAAGTGATAGCCTGGAAGGCGTCTTTCGCAGGCTGTCCACGTTTCAGTGACTTGTTGGCGACACGCTAGGTCATGCAAGTGTGAAGTATTGAGTTTCCATGGCGCACGGCTGCGCCATATTGATTCCGGCGGGAGGAGGACCGTACAGATGTAGGCGCAATGGTTGGAAAAGGCCAGCGGCCAGCGTTCGGCACCCCGTATCGCAGATCTAAGAGTTTGTGAGACATATATCCTGTCTAGTCGGCTTGCGGAATGACTGGTAGGAAAGGTATGGCCAGAACGGTCACCATGTTGAACTTCCCAGGTATCGTGAAGCAAGAGGTCTCGCACCACTATACGTAGTTCCTGGCATGTAGTATAGTGGGGAATCTGATCTTTAGGATGCAGAGCGCAGTTAAAATCACCTCCTAGTAGGCAATGGCCATAACGCCCTAAAAACAGGGGAGCGATTTCTTCGGAATAAAACTGGGCTCTTTCATGCCGTCGGTCGGTGCCTGAGGGAGCGTAGACATTAATGATGCGTGCCCCCTGGCAGTGAGTGCCATGCCCCGAGCTGATGGAAGGAAGGCGACATCAGTCACAGAAATCCCGTGGCGAACGTAGATGGCCACTCCGCGGCCCATAGGATCAGTCGCGGAGGCATGGGCGGTATAGCCATTGATATCCAGGAGACTAGCCAAGTGAACTTCCTGTAGAAGGGCGAAATCGATATCCGAAGCCCATAACATCTCCTGCATAAGGCGGATTTTCACCCTGGAATGGATGTTGTTGGTGTTGATGATTGTTATCCGGTAGGTCTGGTGTCGGATTGCTGGAGGCTGGTCCACTCCGCTGTCCGCGCAAGGGTGCGGGCGTCGCAGCGTAACGTTATCCCGCTGGCCCGCAGGGGAGTCTGGGGAGAGTATGATTAGTGGTGCGGCCGTGACGCCGCAGGGTCCCGTAACGGGTCCTGCTCCTCGGCCTCCTCCTCGCGCCACGCCGTGGAAGCGGACACTGGTGTATCTTCCATTTTGTCTGCAGAAGATGTGTTAATGGTGCGTGGTGTAGTGTCGCCTGTGATACGTTCATGATTTAGTTCAGCGTCAGCACGGGGCGCAGGCACACCGATAGATGTCTCCGCACTCATAAAATCGGGATCTGAGGCCTCGTGCTGGTCGACGGTTACGTCCTCCTCGACTTGTAACGTCTCCTCTTGGCCGGAAACTGTGCGAAGTCTTCGCTTGTGACGTTTCGGAGAACGTTGTTTCCTTGTGCGACCCTCTGTGTCCGACGACGGAAGGGAGTCACGCCGTTCTGGCGAAAGGCCGCTGTAGGAACGATGAGCGAGTCGATCTTCATCGTGTTTCCGAGGTCAGGGCCAGCGTCCGGTTGCGTCGGCATCGTCGCAGCGGCGTCGATGGCCGGCCGAGGCGGCTGGCCGTCCGAGGCACTCTCCGTCGGTGTCAGGTCGGGCTCATTGGTGGCGTCGTTTGTGGTGACCGGGCGACGTTGCAAAGCGGTAGCAGAGGCTAGAGCAGCGGCGTAGGTCACCGGTAGCACTTTAGGTTGTGATGTGGATGGTTCTTCGGCAGCTGGAAGTTGCGTAATACACCGTTGTAGGCATTCGTATCTAAGGTGGCATTCTTTGCCGCACCCGGAACAGGTCCGAGGCTGGCCGTCGTATATAATTATTGCACGGCATCCGCCGATCTCTAAGTAGGACGGGACGTTGCTTCGGAGATCAATGGTGACCTGTCGGACCCCGTTTAGGAAAGGATACATCCGAAACTGTGTCCACTTCTCCGCAGTGTGGCCATGGACAGTGCCGTATATGCGTAGTGCCGCGACGACTTCCTCAGCAAGAAGTTCTAATGGCAATTCGAAAATGCGTATCGTTCGCATACCTCAGCCTGCGTGGTCGACGGTTACCTCCCCCACATTGCCATCAGCATGACAGAAGCGGAGCCCCTCATTGGTCTCAAGTAGTATGCGTTCGCAAGCCGCGTCGTTAATGATTTTCACATAGACCGTACTGCTCACGATTGAAAAATGTATACCGATAATATCGGTCGCCGGGATCTTCACTTCCTGTCGCAGAAAACGCTGCACTTCGAGTGCTTTGGGTCGGGCATAATCGTTGCAGAAAGTAAATCAGAGTGTTGATTTACGGTAGAGGTTCGCCATGGATCGTACAAGGTAAGCCGACACTTAAGCAACGGCCGTCAGAATGTAAGCAAGGCGAGCTCGCGCTCCACACGCAGTCAACACGTACGCGTCCGCTCTGTTGCCCCGCCGAAGGCAGACTGTTCAACTGAGCTACCCAAGCACGACTCACGCCCCGTCCTCATAGCTTTACTTCTGCCAGTACCTCGACTCCTACCTTCCAAACTTTACAGAAGCTCTCCTGCTAACCTTGCAGAACTAGCAGTCCTGAAAGAAAGGATATTTCGGAGACATGGCTTAGCCGCAGCCTGGGGGATGTTTCCAGAACGAGATTTTCACTCTGCAGCGGAGTGTGTGGTGATACGAAACTTCCTCGCAGATTAAAACTGTGTGCCGGACCGCGACTCGATTTCGGGACCTTTGCCTTTCGCGGGCAAGTGCTCTACCAACTGAGCTACCCAAGCTCAGGCACACGTGTTTCCTTCAAACCCAACTCAAATTAAGGGGTGGGAAGGATTGAGACCCCGTTCTGGGCATACTAATTTAGTCCTCATTAGCATAGTTCAGCTCTCTTGGTAAAATAAGTTCAAATTCTGATCACTCCTGGTCCGCCATAAAATAATGACAAACGATAAACGCTGTCCCGGAAGTACTATGTTGCGAGGCTGCTGTCTCACTCAGAACATGAACCACACGCTGCAGCTCTGAGAATCAGAAAAATAATATTTTAACAGTCAGAAAATCGTTCATATTTTTCAAATAAACGCTTCTATTCTAAAGAACAATACTGTTGCTGTTCTCTTTATTTTGCAGTTTTGTGCCACGACATCTGCTTAGCAAGTACTGAATGATGTCCACAGCTACCAGCCAAATTCAAATAACGTCATCTGTTAGATGGCCTGCAAATAAATAGACATATGGCCCACAATCATGATTTAACTTTAATTACCAAGTACAGATTTAGTACATCTAGTCTTCGGAACTTTACTTAATCCTCAGAATATCCCATCTGTTTTTCACACTGTGTTCCATGCAGGTTCTCCAAATATCCTGTGTTTATGTACTTTACTGATTGCCTAGGTGCTCCATATGTTTTACTCTGTTTCTGTATCACAGTCCATATGTAATACCTCTTAAAATTATTCTACACTACTGTTACATGTAATAATTTTATTTTATTGTGGTAGTTAATTTTACAATGTTATAAAACTACTGTTTCTTCTCAGCTTTCGTGTTAACGTATTTCTGGAATGTTCCCATTGCGCTGTTAAAAACGAACTTCCCTCTATGTTGGTGCCTTATTTCCGACATGTCACCTGCATTTCAACATTGTTCATGCGTATTCTACTCTGTTTGACGGTAGTACTCAGATAAAGTTTGTAGATCTCCTCGTCCACCAGAAATCGGCTACCAAAATCTATATTAATAGATAAACACAGTAAATGTTAGTTTAATCAGAAACGTGTATCTCCGAGTGTTCTTCAAGGATTGCTTTGGAATTTGGACACAACGTTGCTTCTAATACACGCCAGTTTTATTATTGTTGTGGTCTTCAATCCTGAGACTGGTTTGATGCAGCTCCCCATGCTACTCTATCCTGTGCAAGTTTCTTCATCTCCCAGTACCTACTGCAGCCTACATCCTTCTGAATTTGCTTAGTGTATTCATCTCTTGGTCTCCCTCTACGATTTTTACCCTCCACGCTTGTTCCAGTACTAAAGTGGTGATCCCTTGATGCCTCAGAACAATGCCCTACCAACCGATCCCTTCTTCTAGTCAAGTTGTTCCACAAATTCCTCTTCTTCCCAATTCTATTCAATACCTCCTCATTAGTTATGTGATCTACCCATCTAATCTTCAGCATTCTTCTGTAGCACCACATTTCGAAAGCTTCTTTTCTCTTCTTGTCTAAACTATTTATTGTCCATTTTTCACTTCCATACAAGGCTACACTCCATACAAATACTTTCAGAAACAACTCCCTGACACTTAAATCTACTCTCGATGTTAACAAATTTCTCTTCTTCAGAAACGCTTTCCTTGCCATTGCCAGTCTACATTTTATATCCTCTCAATTTCTACCATCAACAGTTATTTTGCTCCCCAAATAGCAAAACTCCTTTACTACTTTAAATGTCTCATTTCCTAATCTAATTCCCTCAGAAACACCCAACTTAATTCGACTACAATCCATTATCCTTGTTTTGCTTTTGTTGATGTTCATCTTATACCCTCCTTTCAAGACACTTCCAAGTCCTTTGCTGTCTCTGACAGAATTACAATGTCATCGGCGAACCTCAAGGTTTTTATTCCTTCTCCATGGATTTTAATACCTACTGCGAACTTTTCTTTTGTTCCCTTTACTGCTTGCTCAATATAAAGATTGAATAACATTGGGGAGGGGCTACAACCCTGTCTCACTCCCCTCCCAACCACTGCTTCCCTTTCATGCCCCTTGACTCTTTTATAACTGCCATCTGGTTTCTGCACAAATTGTAAATAGCCTTTCGCTCCCTGTATTTTACCCCTGCCACCTTTAGAATTTGAAAGAGAGTATTCCAGTCAACATTGTCAAAAGCTTTCTCTAAGTCTACAAATGCTAGAAACGTAGGTTTGCCTTTCCTTAATCTTTCTTCTAAGATAAGTCGTAGGGTCAGTATTGCCTCACGTGTTCCAACATGTCTACGGAATCCAAACTGATCTTCCCCGAGGTCAGCTTCTACCAGTTTTTCCATTCGTCTGTAAAGAATTCGCGTTAGTATTTTGCAGCTGTGACTTATTAAACTGATAGTTCGGTAATTTTCACATCTGTGAAGACCTGCTTTCTTTAGGATTGGAATTATTATATTCTTCTTGATGTCTGAGGGAATTTTGCCTGTCTCATACATCTTGCACACCAGATGGTAGAGTTTTGTCAGGACTGGCTCTCCCAAGGCTGTCAGTAGTTCTAATGGAACGTTGTCTATTCCCAGGGCCTTGTTTCGACTTAGGTCTTTCAGTGCGCTGTCAAACTCTTCACGCAGTATCATATCTCCCATTTCATCTTCATCTACCTCCTCTTCGATTTCCATAATATTGTCCTCAAGGACATTTTCCCTTCTTTGCTTGCAACCGGGTTTCCATCTCAGCACTTGATGTTGATGTAAGTGTTTCTCTTTTCTCCACAGGTCTCTATAATTTTCCTGTAGGCAGTATCTATCTTACACATGAGATAAGCCTCTACATCCTTACATTTGTCCTCTAGCCATCCCTGCTTAGCCATTTTGCACTTCCTGTCGATTTTTGAGACGTTTCTATTCCTTTTTGCCTGCTTCATTTACTGCATTTTTGTATTTTCTCTTTTCATCAATTAAATTCAGTATCCCTTCTGTTACCCAAGGATTTCTACTAGCCTTCGTCTTTTTACCTACTTGATCCTCTGCTGCCTTCACTATTTTTTCCCTCAAAGCTACCCATTCTTTTTCTACTGTATTTCTTTCCCCCATTCCTGTCAATTGCTCCTCTATGCTCTCTCTGAAACTCTGTACAACCTCTGGTGTTTTCAGTTTATCCAGGTCCCATCTCCTCAAATTCCCACCTTTCTGCAGATTCTTCAGTTTTAAGCTACAGTTCATAACCAATAGATTGTGGTCAGAATCCCCATCGGCCCCTGGAAATGTCTTACAATTTTAAACCTGGTTCCTAAAACACTGTCTTACCATTATATAACCTATGTGAAACTTTCTAGTATATCCAGTGTTCTTCCATGTATACAACCTTCTTTCATGATTCTTTAACCAAGTGTTAGCTATGATTAAGTTATGCTCTGTGCAAAATTTTACCAGGCGGCTTCCTCTTTCATTTCTTAGCCCCAATCCATATTCGCCTACTACGTTTCCTTCTCATCCTTCCCCAACCGTCGAATTCCAGTCACCCATGACTATTAAATTTTCGTCTCCCTTCACTACCTGAATAATTTCTATTATCTCATCATACATTTCATCAATTGCTTCACCATCTGCAGAGCTAGTTGGCATGTAAACTTGTACTACTGTAGTAGGCGTGGGCTTCATGTCTATCTTGGCCAGAATAATGCGGTCATTGTGCTGTTTGTAGTAGCTTACACGCACTCCTATCTTCCTATTCATTATTAGAGCTACTCCTGCATTACCCCTATTTGATTTTGTATTTATAGCCCTGTATTCACCTGACCAAAAGTCTTGTTCCTCCTTCCACCGAACTTCACTAATTCCCACTATATCTAACTTTAACCAATCCAGTTCCCTTTTTAAATTTTCTAAACTACCTGCCCGATTAAGGGATCTGACATTCCACGCTCCGATCCGTAGAACGCTAGTTTTCTTTCTCCTGATAACGACGTCCTCTTAAGTAGTCCCCGCCCGGAGATCCGAATGGGGGACTATTTTACCTCCGGGAAATTTTAACCAAGCGGACGCCATCACCATTTAATCATATAGTAAAGCTGCATCCCCTCGGGATAAATTACGGCTGTAGTTTCCCGTTGCTTTCAGCTGTTCGCAGCAGAACAACAGCAAGGCCGTTTTGGTTTGTGTTACAAGGCCAGATCAGTCAATCATCCAGACTGTTACCCCTGCAACTAGTAAAAAGGCTGCTGCCCCTCTTCAGGAACCACACGTTTGTCTGGCCTCTCAACAGATACTACACCGTTGTGGTTGCACCTACGGTACGGCTATCTGTATCGTTGAGGCACGCAAGCCTCCCCACCAACGGCAAGGTCCATGGCTCATGGGTGGGGGGGCGCCAGTTTTATGTACTTATTTTTAATATATGTTATTTTTGTAACTAACTTTCCCTGTTAGTTAATTTCATAAGTAGTTATATGCTACATATATTAAAAGAATAGATGTATTAAAACACACGCTTCTTCCAGTGCAACGTTTTGTTAGAATTTCAAAGCATTCGGTCCAAACTTTCGGAGCTTACGATTAGGAACCTTTACAGTTTCTGTATAAGTAGAAATATACATGTTCGTTTGTTCAAAATCTCAAATCTCCAAAAGTTCTTCAAGGTTGCTTTGATATTTTCAAACAGTATATTATAATACTCACGATTTTCTACATACGTGCTGGATCGCCATTTGTTATACACGGGATGAATCACCTAAAACTTGAACTGCTGCGCAAATAGAAACTGCTATTGATGTGAGGTTTTCACAGACTGCGTGTTGCTAGACACTAAACACTTTGTAATAATACATATAAAATGCAATTTTTTTCCCAAAAAACTTTTAAATGGAACAAAGCCACTTACATCAACATACTAAAAGTAGGTTGAACTACACTGCCAGTGGCGTTTCTTGCAGAATTCTAGTGCAAGTCGCTTACGAGATATCGTATTTTAGAAAGGCACAACACCGACACGTGTTTATGCCATGTGGCCCAATTTGTTGCTCAGTAAGATGAAGTTACATTTGCGTACAGTGTACTTGTGTGTTCCTTAGTGCATTGCGACTTTGTAGTCAGTTAGAGTGTGACAATCCAAGCTGTAGGTCGTCAGTGGACGATGGGATTTACCAACGCAGGAAAATCTGACATGTTCATGGTGTATGGGGAGTGTACGAAGAATGCAGGGGGTTCTTGATGTATGTGGCAACATATCCCAATAGACATCAGCCACCTCGGCAATTTTTTGTCAATCTGTTGTACCAGATAGGCGAAAGACGAAGTGTACCACATAAATAACGAAACACGGAAATAAGTGGCAACAGAAGAGGGGAAAATTAATGTTCTAGATGCTGTTGCAGTTGATGTGCACGTTATCTCCCGCGCAATCGAACGAGGAAGTAGCATGGTCCATCAAACCCTGCATGGAAACGATTATCAGAATCGTGTTAAATTCTGTACATGGGCATTAAGACAGGATAGTCCACACGCATTATGTATCTTGTTTAGTGATGAGGGCATGTTTACTAAACATGGCTAAGTAAACCGCCAAAACATGCGCTAGTGGCCTGTAGAAATCGCCATTGGCTTCGTTATGTGGAACTTCAACGCTCATTAACTTTAAACGTGTGGTGGGATAGTGAACCATCAGCTCATAGCCACATTTTCCATGGACGGAACACTGAACGAGCACAACTACCACAGCTTACTAAATGACCATCTTCCACAGGTGACAGAAGACGTTCCTCTGCAGTCTAGAAGGACCCTATGGTACCAACATCATGGCTGTTCGGCCCTTGTTGTACGAAGTACTACAGCAGTCTTCACGAATTGTTTCCAGATCATTGGATTGGACGCAGAGGACCTGTACCTTGGTCAGCCCGTTCCGCGGATTTGACGACTGCAGCCTTTCTTTTTTGTGTGGAGAAAGTTGAAAGACGCTATCTACAAAGACATATCAACTACACCGATGATATGCAACGACATATTACTGCCGCCAGCTCGGACATCTCCGCTGAAATGCCAGCAAGTATGCGGCAGTAGTACAACACTCGACTAGAAACGTGTGTTGCCGCTGCCGGTTATCATTTTGAGCGCTGCCTGTAATGGTTAATTATCTTGTCACTTGTCAGAATCCACATCACTAGTGTATGCAATTGTTCTTCAGTGTGTGCTATCACATATATTGTACAAGTGTCGGTGTGGGAAATAGGATATCCCGTAAATGGTTCATTCTAGAACCCTGCAACAAATATCAATTTGGTTCTAATTTACAATACGTTTAGTTTATTAATGTCAACAGACATTGTCATTGTTCAGTTTAAAAAAGCGCATTTTGTCACAAATAAAGCATTTTGTAAGTACTAGTACAATCCGTTGATTGGCTATTCGTTCGACTCACTGACTACCAATCTGTTCAATTAAAACCGCAGATTAAGAGCACTTACCGTTTCCGCAATATCTGCAGTGCAAGTTTCAGCACTGCAGAATGGTAATGCTGTTTATGTGGTGTTTTCACAGTATACATTGATAGTCAAGGACTGGAACGGTCAACTTACACGTTTCAGCGCAAATATCTCTGGAACAACAACATATACTGAAAAACGACTTTCACGGGTATGAATGTGAAGCAGGGACTCCTGAAAATAAGTACTAGGAGACATTCTAAAATGCAAGGAAATTTTATTTTCCGTATTATTTCTTTCCCTAGCAATAACATGAAAGATCATAAAAGGAATGGCGTTAGTTGAGTCGAAATACGTCCATTACATCCAGATAAAATGCAAAGTGATGTTTAACCTTGAAATAAAGTATGTGCGCCGCCATTACACATCCCGAGTTGCAAGCGTGAATACCACGTTGCTCGTAATCGCGATAATTGACATATTACGATGGAACAAACGCTGTACTTCTTGCTGTTAACGCTGTTATTAAGTGGAATGGAAACAATGCAGATGTTCTCTCACACAATTACTTACAACTACCATTTAACACTCTGTTAGGTCCTTGGTTAGCTATTAATTATATTTACCCTACCCGGTGATATTCGGCTTTTCGTTACCGTTATGTCCGTTCTAGTATTGTAGTAAATATCAGTAAAGCACTAACGAGTAAAGCCTGTACTTATTATTCATTGTGTCTGACTGTAAATCTGTATTTTTTCCAGTTCACTCAGTTCATCGCTACTATGAGCGACTTGGGGTTCACGCTTGTGTCTCTGGTTGATCAATGGCGGAGCGTTTCTTTTACTTTAAACCTCAACATCGCTTTGTAATTCCTCTAGAACTAACTAACGTATTGCGATGCAACCAACTCCATTCTTTTTGTGAAATTTCATATTATCGATTGCGTAAGTATTAATACGCGGTACCCAAATTGTTTATTTACATTGCTGGTTTTGGCAAAGAGTACACACTTCTATTTACAGTTGGAGACCAAGGCAAGTGAAGGTTATTTGGCATCTTTTGCTAATGATAACAGTTATTGACTTAGAAAAAAAGCTTTAGAGGTTAAAAAATGATTTTCTGGCAGTGAACTGTACTTATCTGGATATCAGCGTTGTAAGATGGTGTTTATACTGTTGCCTGATGTATGTCCTCTCCACTGTACGTTACATTAACGCTGTCGTTTCGAAGAAGTTGTGCATGCTACACCTATGTTTATTTACATTGGATAGAGAGATACAAGATTAAATGGCTTCCACAAAAATGTTTCTCGTTTTTAAATATATGAATCGGCTGCACCAGACTACTGATGCGTTCACAACTCTTTTATTATCTTAGGTAATTATATACACATTTCTTTCATGTGAATATGCGGGAGTATTGGATATAAAATAATGATTAAATAGTTACCGTTATGTAGATAAATATGTTTCCTTTTTTTAAAAAAAAACTGTTATTTTGCTGCTCTTGATTACAGATATATGTATATTTCAATTATTATATTAATTTTTTATAAATAAAAGGATTACAATATGTTATACATATATGCTGCAATCTTTTTTTAAAATTAATATAACAAATTACTCTACTCTCTTTGCAAGTGCAGTCCGCTATCAGAAATTCATGTTTCTACCTCTAAGGGTTTTATATATGTAGGATACCCACTTAAAGAAAGGCGTAAGTTTCTCTTAAAAATAATACCTCCCTGCGTTTTAGAATGACTCCGAGTATTTACTTTCTGGAGACCTTGCCTGAAATTCATACCAAAGAAACTCTGTTTTCAGTGTGTATAGTTGTTACACAGACATTCGCGCTGAATCGTTTAAGAGGGTTGCACTGTACATATAGTAAAAGGAAAACGCTATAAAAATGTAAATGTTTGTTCAGAATCGTTAATCTCCAAAAGTTCTTCATCGATTGCTTTGAAATTTTCAGACAACATTTCATGCTATACACTTGTGTTTTTATTTACCCACTTTTAAAATATGTGTGACACACAGATTTCTGTAAGTTTAATAATGGGGTAATGTTATAAGCATGTAATAGTAAAACATTGTTAACAAACAGGAAACTTGTATGCGTGGCTTATTGGTTTACAGTTACAATAACAAGACTCAATGCCATAGAGAGGGGAGAAGAGGAGATGGACAGAGGGGTGAGAGGAAATAGACATAGAAAATTGGAAAGGGAATACGGATAGAATCAGGGGTAGGAGGAGATATAGAGGAAGAGTGGTGGGGAAGATGCAGAGAGAAAAGGGAGAAGAAGTGGTGGACTGAGAGAGGGGTAGAGTGAGGGCATGAGAGGATGGAGAGAAATAGGGAGGAGAAGATAGACAAAGGGATGGGGACGAGATGATGGACAGAGAGGTCTGGGAAGAAGCAGATGGGCAAAGGAAGAGGGAAATGGATATGGATAGACACAGGTGAGAGAAGGAGATTAGGATGTATATCCAATTATGATAAATATTAAACAATATAAAATCCAGGATGGAATTATGAAAAGGAAAGTTGCTACTCACCATATAGCGGAGATGCTTAGTCGCAGATAGGCACAATAAAAAACTGTTACAAATATGTTTTCAGCCAATATGGCCTTCGTCAAAAATAGACTGTACCCAACAACATCTTAATGTCCCTCCCCCAACCCGCCCCAGCAATCCCCCTTACCCTCACACTGTCGCCGCTCCCGTCATTCACCGGTTTTGCTGCTCGCAGTGTGGCTTCAGTTGCCAGGGACTGAAACAATGTGTGTGTGTGTGAACTGTGTTTTCATGAGAGTGTGCATGTGTGTCTATCTTCTATTTTTGACGAGGGCCATACTAGCCGAAAGCTTATTTGTGACAGTCTTTTTGTTGTGCCTCTCTGCGAGTCAGCATCTACGTTGTATGGTGAGTAGCAACTTTAGTTTTCAAAATATTGTCATATACATATTATAAACGTGTGTTTTCTCCTTTCTTTCCCTTCCATTTAAGAAGACTGAGCCACATCAAACACACATAATATTTCCCTTTTATTTTAATGATTGCGGTAGTGCTTGCAGAAGCAATTCCCGCAGTGTGGAGCACCCGATGACATTGTCAACTGCAAGACGCCTGTGGGGTGGATCAGTAGGAAAGGGACATAGAACACACCGACAAAGACGCAGGGTATAATGTGGCCCCTATGAAGTGCTGCTAAGGAGCATTAATGCTACTTGTCTTATTAATTCTCCTCCATTCACATATGTTTAGTGCATTAACTACAATCGATTTCGAATCGACTACCTGCTTCATTTTCAGGTACTATGGCTTTATGGTCCATGTGATACCCCAAAGAAAATACGCTGCTTGACAAAACAAGTAAAGCAGTCAGTAGGGCAGGAGCAAATGAAACGAAACTTCTGGAGCTAAGACGTGATATGATTTTATTGAAGTGATCAGAACAACGGCTCAAATCTACAAAGGAATAGACACCATGAGCGCACTTATTTCTACAGTGCTGCATACCCTTTGCTCTGGAAGCTTCCACAGATTCAGGTTGTGGCGCGTGCCCGCTGACTCCAACCGCGTGCTGATGTAGTCGACGCCGTAGAGCTGATGCTGCCACAGCTATTGCGGCAGAGTAGAGACACGATGCGATATAACGTCAGTCCCCGTAGATTAACGGAAGAAAAAAAAACCTGAAAAACTTCCGAAAAGGCGTTCCTCGCGTAGTCGTTGTATCTCAATTACAAGTCCGCAGCGTTTCCACTTATGCGAACTCGTATACTTGATGCTTTTCATTGTTAATACTGTATTGTTAATGGCCTGGATTTGCAGTAGTTATTAATTCTTCTCTCGTTCGCATAGTACACACCACTGATTGCCAGGAAATATTTTAGTTAACACTTTTTTTTACGCTGTTGTCTCGTTGCTATGGAATTGTTGTGCGGGTATACAGCGAGATCGAGAGATACTCTTTGATTCAATCTTTTTAAGATTGCGTCGTAATACGAAAATATTTTAAAGTTCACTTTTCAACTAACGACGTGAATATTTGCACTTCAATGAAATAGTCTTTCATGAGTAGTCGTTGATTTAGTCGTTTATCAAAAGTTTTAATGATGTAGTCCACACCGGGTATTTAAATGGTAACGAACAGTTTATTGTTATTTTGTCACTAAATACTTATAACTCTCGCACCACACGCACACGGAATAGTTTAGCTAAGTCAGTCCGATTGAATTATAGTTTCTTGGCAATTACCACAACTCAACACTTTAGCGTAATTGTTTTATCTTCATGATGTCGAGTACTTGGGTCCTACTCAAGACTAATTGCGTGTATTCTTTCATAAAATGTTCACTTCTCCTGAAGGTCCAACTAATTTAAAGTCAAGTCCAATGTTCACTAATTCCGTTATTACATTTCAATTAACCCGTAGTGGACGGTTAAATGAGTCTTTCTGTTCCAGTCTCAGTTCATAAAATCAGTTTCTTAAGCCGTGAATCCCGTCACGCAACAAACACTTCTAAACTCGAAAACAATCTCGACACGATTCGCAATCTCAATAATTCAGATCAGAACTGCTCTCGTACGTCTGCACTGGATGAGTTCTAGCAAGCGACATCTTCTGCGGAAGAGCATTGTAGGCCCATTGAATTTCTTCGTTGCGCTTACAACTCTCTTCTACATAGAAGTTGTCTCTGATGATATTACTTTGGACTTACCTTTTGAGATATTAATTACACATTTGTCACATGGATATTTGTCCATTGCTGAAATACGATGTTTCTTCTTTCTCTTTCGCTAACAAATACGCTCAGTGTTGTACAGTGTAGTCGTTGACAAAACTCTTTCGTGTTAGCTCATCGGCAAAGTTGTCGTAGCTGCCAAGATAACCTTCCCTGTTTCATGTTCTTTCTTAATTGACTTTAAGGTAGTCGTTGGGGCGTTACAAGGTCGACAAGTTGTCATAAAGGTATGTGGGAGACTTACTGGCTGGTGGAGTATTTAACATCACGCACAGTCCATAGTCTGACGTATTTGGACGAGCATTGTCCTGTTGAAAGATGGTTCCGTGACACTGTCGCATGCGAGGTAACACATGAAGATGTAGGATGTCCGTAGTGTACCACTGTGCCGTCAGAGTTTCTTCAGTCACAACCAGCCGTGACATGAAGCCACATCCGATTATTCCCCACACCATCGCGCTAAGCATAACTCAACTGTGTCTCTCCAAAGCACTGGCAGAATCGAACCTCTCCCCAGATCGCCGCAGTAGAAGCCGACGATGGTCCTCCGGTGTAGTGCAGAAACATGATTCAACCCTGAAAGAAGTTTCGTTAGTAGACCAAGCCTCTGGGTCACGGTAGCACTCCAGAAGCAGCCATCAGCGTGGGGTTCAAAATGGTTCAAATGGCTCTGAGCACTATGGGACTTAACATCTGAGGTCATCAGTCCCCTAGAACTTAGAACTACTTAAACCTAACTAACCTAAGGACATCACACACATTCATGACCCAGGCAGGATTCTAACCTGTGACCGTAGCAGTCTCGCGGTTCTTGACTGAAGCGCCTAGAACCGCACGGCCACCACGGCCATCAGCGTGGCGTTAACGGCAGTCTCCACGTAGGAGGGTAATAGCCCAGTACGGCTTCTGATAGTCTCCAACCAAAGGTGTGGGATGAAAGAACGTTGCAGTGAGGCCCTTACTTGTTTTGGATGGCAAGTGTTGGTGGCGTGTCACCGTCAGACACCATACTTGCTAGGTGGTAGCCTTTAAATCGGCCGCGGTCCGTTAGTATACATCGGACCCACGTGTCGCCACTATCAGTGATTGCAGACCGAGCGCCGCGACACGGCAGGTCTAGAGAGACTTCCTAGCACTCGCCCAGTTGTACAGCCGACTTTGCTAGCGATGGTTCACTGACAAATTACGCTCTCATTTGCCGAGATGGTAGTTAGCATAGCCTTCAGGTACGTCATTTGGTACCACCTAGCAAGGCGCCATTACCAGTTACTATTGATGCTGTAAAACATGTACCGTCAAGACCGATGTTCACCAATTATGGATTAAAGTTAAGTATTCCAGCAGCTACGTACTTTATTTGCTAGTCTCAATTACTTGACCTGTTCCAGACCTCACGCCAGCCTGCGTGAGCTTAAATGCGTGCCTTTCGGCTTCCTGTCATAGTGGGTTAGCTGTCTTGCCAATCCACAACAGTTGGCGACGAGGCCAATTCGCGTTCGTAACTATACTGCCCTGATTTACTTGTGTAATGGCTTCGCCACAATCTCCAGATGTACTGTCCGAATTTTATCGCTTACAGAACCATCAGACGCAGGTCTTACTGGATGCCCTTGGACAACTCGTCCAGGGTCAATGTGCAATGCAAAACGAGGCGGCTGCCGCCGCTCCACCGCTCACGCAGCCACAACACGCAGTTGCACCATCTTTTCGTTCTTTTGATGTGGCACTGGAAAGCTGGACGGAGTGGTCACGCCAATTTGGATTCCGTCTCGCCGCCTACCGAATTCAAGGTAATGAGCGGCAGCCTTTTCTCCTTTCATCCGCCGGCGTCCATACGTACCGTGTGATAGTCAAATTGTTTCCCAGAAGTGACGTAGCAACTCTGTCCTACAACGACATTTTGTCTGCATTGGATGCATATTTCAAAGAATCAGTCAATGTAGTTGCCAAACGGTATATCTTCTTTCATACAAAACGTACGGCAGGTCGGACTAATAGGGAGTGGGTTGCAACCTTGCAAGGCCTTACTAGGAATTGTGCTTTTGAGTGTCAATGTGGACTCCCTTATTCAGATACTATGGTATGTGTGATGCAATTGCACAGAACGTATCTGATGTTCGTATAAAGGAACAGATTTTGAAACTAGTCAATCCCTCCCTTCAACAAGTGATGGACATATTGGATTGGCAAGACACACTTGACTTTGGTCAGGAATCATTTGAAACTTCGCCACCCGTGAGTCAGGTTAACCGGCCTGCTGGGTGAGCTGCATGGAACAGTAAACAGTCCTCGCGCCCAGCCACGCCAAAGCTGCCTGGCTCTCAGCCACGTGTCCTGCGCCAGCAAGCAAATGCAGGGAAATCATGCCCGCGGTGTGCTACTAGACATTCGGGTGAGAATAGCCCATCACGCCAGGCTATTTGCTTTTTCTGTAATAAAAAAGGACATGTTCAAAGTTTTTGCCAGAATAAGCTCTGATTGGCAGCTCAAAACCATTCCAGGCCCTTGCTTCGCGCCGGAATCGAACCAAGGATACTCAGGCTCGCGACGCTTCGCTCATGGAAATTCATATAGTTCATTCCACTCTGCCCAGTGCTACTCTCTCTAACAGTGACTGTGTTCGTCCCACAAATAGTGTGCATCGACATCGCAGGAAATCCCGTCACGTCGCAAGTGATTTTGTACCAGTGTCATTTTACGATGCACGAGACAGTCGCTCTTGTCGTTAGCAGGATTTGGACATTAACGGCAAAGTGATACCATTCCAGCTCGATACCGGAGCTGCAGTTTGACTGATAAATCAAGACACGTACAAACAGCTGGGCGCCCCTCCGTTGCGTGTTGCTAATGTTAAGTTAAGTAATTATTCAGGACAAGCGATCCCTGTGTTAGGACAGTACAGCCTTCTTGCCACATACAAGGGACAAACAAAACTTGTGTCATTTTATGTCCTTCGTTCTTCTGCTGCAGTGAACTTGTTGGGTTTCGATTAATTTCAGTTGTTTAACTTGTCTATAGTCAATCAGGTCCTATCAGTGAACCAGACTGTGCCTTCAGAGAGAGTTTCTCGTCTATGTGAAGAATTTGCAGACATTTTTGCACCGCGCCTCGGTTGCGCTAAGAACTATAAAACACATTTGGAACTGAAAGTAAACGCGCAACCGAAATGTTTCAGTGCGCGCAATGTTCCCCATGCATTGCGTGATGAGGTCGCAAGAACATTACACGATTTGGAATCACAAGGTGTAATTGAACGTGTGCAGGCCTCTCTCTAGGCATCACCCTTAGTAATTTTGCAAAAACCATCGGGAAAATTGAGACTTTGCGTGGACTTCAAGGCAACAGTGAGTCCACAACTAGTGACTGCGACTTTTCCTTTACCCTGCCCGGAAGATCTTTTTGACAAACTGTGCCCGGGTAAATATTTTTCGAAATTGGACCTAGCAGATGCGTACTTGCAAATACCGGTGGACGAAGAATCCCAGCGTGTTTTGGTGGTTAACACGCATCTTGGTTTGCATCGATTCAAACGATTGCCATTCGGGTGTGCATCCGCCACTGCCTTGTTTCAGCAATATCTACAAACTGTTTGTGCGTCGGTCTCTACTGCAGCAAACTATCTGGACGATATTGTGATCTCCGGAAAGACGGAAGAAGAACATTTAGCCAATCTCCGAACATTATTTCAGGTCTTGCGACAAAATGGTCTTCGCTTGCGGAAGGGCAAATGTGTGTTTTTTGCTCGTGACTTACCCTATCTGGAAAATGTACTCAATGCCCAAGGCATACATCCCAGTCCAGAGCATCTCCGTGCCATACAAGACTTGCCTTCGTCGCAGAATTTGAAGCAGCTACAGAGTGCGCTGGGAAAAATTAATTATTATAATCGCTATGTGCGCCACGCCTCTTCCATTTGAGCTCCGAGTCATCGCTTACGCCGTAAAGGTGTTCCGTTCATCTGGACGACGGAATGCGAACGCGCCTTTCGCCATTTGAAATCGGCGTTGCTTCCCAATACTTGCCTTACGCCATTCGATCCCCGGAAGCCTCTTTTGTTGATGGTGGATGCATCGGATTTCGGGATCGGTGCTGTGCTTGCGCACAAAGATGGTTCGCACGATCGCCCATTGCCTTTGCGTCCAAATTGCTCTCGTCTGCGCGAAGAAATTATTCACAGATCGAGAAAGAAGCATTGGCTCTCGTATTTTGTGGTACCAAGTTTCATGATTTCTTGTATGGTCGTCACTTTACCATCATCACAGACCAAAAACCGTTGACATCGCTTTTTCATCCGAACAAGCCTGTCCCTCCACGTACAGCGCAGAAATTCATTCGCTGATCTATTTTCCTCTCGCAGTACCGCTACGATATCTTGTATCAGTCCACTGCTAAGCACGGAAACGCCGATGCGTTGTCCCGTTTGCCTGTTGCTGAGGATAGAGCATTCGATTCCTCCGATCTTACTTGCATGTTCATTGATTCGGAAACCGATAGCGTGGTAGAATCGTTTCAGATTGATTTTCGTCGTGTAGCTACAGCCACAGCTGCCGACCCTGTCCTTGCTACCGTTCTGCGTTTCGTTGCTACTCAATGGCCCTTGTCAAAGTCACGGATCGGGGATCCGTTGATTCGCCGATTTTTTGCTCACAAGGAGAGACTTTTTGTACGACGTGGTGTTTTGTTGTTGCGTTCTGATAATGATCAGTGCAGGGTCGTGGTCCCATGTTCGTTACACTCCTCTGTCTTACAACTTATCCACCAAGGACATTGGGGTATAGTGAGAACGAAACAACTTGCTCGTCAGCATTGTACTTGGTTCGTAATCGATGCCGCGATTACGAATATGTGCTCTTCTTGCATGGTGTGTGCCGAACAGCAATCAGCACCACCGCGAAAAGTCTTTTCATGGCCAAAAGCCACTTCCCCTTGGCAACGCTTACACATCAATTTTGCTGGTCCATTCTGGAATGCTCGATGGTTGGTTGTGGTAGATTCATTCAGTAATTTTCCTTTCGTTGTCCGGATGTCTTCCACGACGTCATCTGCCACCATCCAAGCGTTATCCGCTATCTTTTGCATTGAAGGTCTTCCACAGAGCATTGTTTCCGACAATGGCCCAAAATTCATGCCCGCAGAATTTCAGTCGTTCTGCAAGGCCAATTGTATTCAACATCTGACGTCCGCACCGTTTTCGCCACAGTCAAACGGTGCCGCTGAACGTTCGTTCAGGACTTTCAAGTCACAGATGTTGAAGTTGAAAGAGTCGCATTCTCGGGAGGACGCATTATTGCTCATTTTGTCCTCGTATCGCTCTCAGCCTCGAGATGGTCGCTCGCCCGCTGAGTTGCTTCACGGTCGCCCTCATCGCACCTTGATGTGTTTGCTACATCCGCCGCCTCAGGTTCCTGTGCAGCGGCAGACACCTGCTTTGGCCCCAGGCGACCTTGTCTACTACCGCAACTATCGAGGATCACGGCGTGGGCTCCAAGGGCGCGTTCTTCACATCCTCGGTCGCGCTATGTATCTGGTTTAGGGGGCCTCTGGTGAGGTGCGTCGGCATCTCAATCAGCTGCGCCTCTTTCGTCGCACGGGATCTGCCGCTCCCCGTCTGCTTTCAGTGACGGTGCCGTCCGGTCAGCGCCCTGGGAACCCATCTACTGGCTCGCCTCATCCCCAGGCGTTACCGACGCTGCCTTCCATTTTGCCCCATGGCAACGCGCCGCCGCCGCCACCGCCGTCGCCTCTTCTACCGCCGGCGACGCCCGCAATGGACGCGTCATTGCAACCGCCGGGCGCCTCCCTGGGTCACGCGCCGCCGATCGCTTCCCGTGACCAGTTGGTATCCGCCATGGAACTCTTGACCACTCCAGACCATATGTCGTCTTCGCCCGTCGGGTACCCCAGCCCGATGGAGGTCGACCCTTCGGCCTCTCCTGTCTCTCTACGGGCGCATACACGGCATGTTGGCGTGCACCCTGAAGCAGGTTTTCAGGCGTTTCCTAGCTCCCCTCGGTCCGAATGGCAGGGTGCGGGTGGCACAGCCTCGCCTGGTGTTAGGCTCCCCACCTCGTCGCATACGCCAACATGGGGTCCTCTCCACGGCGGGCGGAAGCCTTATGCCACAACCGTCCGCCGATTTGCGGGGGAAGAATGTGGTGTCACTGACAAATTACGCTCTCATTTGCCGAGACGATAGTTAGCATAGCCTTCAGCTACGTCATTTGCTACCACCTAGCAAGGCGCCATTACCAGTTACTATTGATGCTGTAAAACATGTACCGTCAAGAGCGATGTTCACCAATTATGGATTAAAGTTAAGTATTCCGGCAGCTGCGTACTTTATTTGCTAGTCTCAATTACTTGACCTGTTCCAGACCTCACGCCAGCCTGCGTGAGCTTAAACGCGTGCCTTTCGGCTTCCTGTCATAGTGGGTTGGCTGTCTTGCCAATCCACAACAGTAGGTGCGTTGGGATGTCGATGTGTTCCGATCACATTTAGGCGTTCCACCCTCGAGGTAGTGAGACGTGTTCGACTGGGAAGTTGACGATGAATATGGCTGTTCCAATTTTCCTGCGCAGTGTAACATCGATCCTATTGCCACATCCGAATGACTCACATATCTGGACTTTGCACAAATCAATCAGCCAGCCAGTAGGTAGCCACAAAGAGGCCGCTTTCAAACTCTGTCATATGCTGACAACGCTGTGACATTCGAGTCCGTCACATCTCTGTCTTCTTCACACTGATCCGTCAACATTCCACGCTGTTCACGACCACTATATACCCTACCAGACATAATAAGAACATAACATGAACAACACTAATGTATCATGAAGGCCGTTCTACATCTGGAGACGACTTTGATTAGTTACGTAAGGGATGGCGATGTTTACGTTTAGGAAGCTACACTGACGTCTGATAATATCTTCTGCGTGCTTCACTTATTGTCAGGTAGTACTTTCACTTAATGTAGTCCAGCACTCACTCGTATAAGAGTGGCATATCCATTAAAAAAATGGCCACTGTTACATTTACTTCAGAGAGTGGTGTAGTATGTTAACTGAATATGCTTACGGCGGTATATCAAATCGATCATAGAGCTGCCTGTTGGAAATAAATAAAAATGATAAATTAATGTGAGTGGAGGAAGAATGGAGACGTACTAGCCTTTTATCTCTATAGCAAAAAAAAAAAAAAAAAAAAAAAAGAAAAAAGCAGCTTATGTCCAGATTCCCCACATGGATTAATGGAAGCAACAAGACTTATCAAATACTTCTGAACGTCTTTATACCGCTCATCTATGAAGTGCGCTGTGACGATAAGCCCAGTCTCGTTGAGGATCCTTTCGCTAGTTTGCTACATTTACAAAAAGAAGTAAATGTTTATACAATGGTTATGAATAAAGTCTATAGGTCTAAATTTGCTGCAATATGCGGCCCTATTAGCTCCCTTATATTTCTAAGACATCATGTTATGAACTTATTTCCTTGAATACACTTTATTGAATTAGTGCACCGTTTACAAACAGTCACAGCGGGCCTTCCTTTCAACCGAACGAAGGTGCAGTGCAGATTTGTTCTGATGTAATGACAGTGACACCGCCAGTATAAAAGCTGCTTCACGGATATACACAGAACTCTCGCCGACGCTAGTGTCGACTACATGCCTGAAATGTCAGCGTTCTCATTCTGTCCTGGTCTTCATCCTATGTAACTTCATTTTACCGCACGTAGGTCATCACGTGTAAAACTAACCGCATAAATACGTAGCTGCTCTGACAAGCAAGTCAAGCAAAGTCTCTCAAACAACTGCATTATATTCTGATACGGTTATTCCATTGATATTGTAGCATATTTTGTTATGTAGCAACAGACCTTAACTAGCACGCCACTTTGGGCATAATCTTGATCTCATCCTAATTCATTCCTTCGTAACCGTAAATTCTCCCAGTGGTATTCTATTAAAAACCGTGTTCTTCTGCGTATCGAACACAGTTTCAACAACAATTTTCGTAGGCCATGACGGACAACTCGTAGATAAGAGTATGCAATGGGACGTTATGGTAATCACGTGAGAAACGGTTTTCCTTATTGAGACCAAAATTTTAACGTACCTGGGATACATACCGCTTAACAGTAATCATATTTGTGTTAATTTTGGTGCGGTAGCAACCAGAGGGAGTGAAACGTTTCATACATCTTGAAGAGGATAAACGAGGGAAGGAAGAGAGGGTTTAAAAGTTTCGCTTACAACGATGTCATTAGATACGGTAGATTAGGGAAGGATGGGAAAGGATATCGGCCATGTCATTTGAAAGGAACTTTCCAGGACTTTGCCTTAAGCTATTTAGGGAATTCAGGAAAAATGTGAATCAGGATGGTCATACGTGTATGTGAAGCATCGCTGTCCTGATGGCGAGTTTCGTGTGCTAACCACTGCGCTACATGTTTCGGTATTTTTAACAGCAACTTGAGTGCAGCTGTAAGAGTCGGAGAGCATAAAAAAGAAGTAGTAGTAGTTGATATTACTGTAAATGAAACCAAGGAGAGACTTGGAGAGCGAATTCAAGTTCAGTGAGAAGAAATTTTTATTTTGAGGTTTAACAATGACATTTTAATTCTCCCAGAGACTTGAAGGTCGTTTGAACTGAATGAATCGTGTCTTGGAATGGGTTTATACGACGAAAAACCGCTACTGCAATAGAAGGGTGATTGAATGTTTCTGAAATGGGTCGGATGAAAGTGAAGAAGCTGGAGTTGGAAATGATACACTAAGACTCGTGGACGATTTTTGTTATTCGTGCTGGAAAATAAATAACGATGTCCAAAGCAGAGAGAAGTTGATATGCAGACTGACAATAATAGGGAAAGTCGTTCTCAAAATCTATTTGTTAACATCGAATTTAAACTGAAATCACTGGAATTCTTTTCTAAATCATTTTTTCTACTGTATAGCTTTTTTCAGAAGCGAAACGTGGATGATAAACAATTCAGACATGACGAAATAGAAACTTTTGAAACATGTTAAAAATGGTTCAAATGTCTCTGAGCACTATGGGACTTAACATCTGAGGTCATCAGTCCCCTAGAACTTAGAACTACTTAAACCTAACTAACCTAAGGACAACACACACATACATGCCAGAGGCGGGATTCGAACCTGCGTCCGTTGCGGACTGAAGCGCCTAGAATCGCTCGGCCACCGAGGCCGGCGAAACATGTTAACGGAGAATGCCAAATTGGAGATGGATAACTAACGAGGAGCTATTGAACTGAACTCAGTCGATTTGGGTAAAAAGGAAGGAATGAGATACAGTAAAACTGTCAGTTTAATAATGGAGGGATCTGTAAATCGAAATCAAGGCTAAACTACAATAAACTGGTTCAAATGAATGGAGGTTGGCCCAGGTGAGGAGAGCAGGAGAGGCTTACATGGGATAGACTAGCGTGGGGGAGATGGCAAATGTCTTCGAACTGAAAACAACTTCTACAACTGGATAAAAATGTATAAACATACGTAGATATTCATCGATAGCTTTTAAAATTATAAGTTATTATCTTCACACTGACGTACGCACTTAAATAGCGTAATAGTGGATATTTTAGAGCTCCTTTGTGTTACTAGAGCCCAAACTGTGGCCCACGTAAGTGAAGAAGTGACCCTAAAGGGGTGCTTTCGGGTGCAGCGGACGACGCAAATCGCTGCGGCGGGGGACATCTTTATGGGCGGCGGGTCGGCGGTGCCCGCAGGGGCAGGCACCGCTAACCGCATCTCACATTCCCCGGCGCCACGCCGCGCCGCCACATAATGTATGATAAGCCATTACGTTAATTGAATCCGCGACACTCGGGTTAAGCCGGCGAGGGGCGGGCGTCGGATCACTTCAGCGCACGCCGCGCGGAATTGCATTAGCCGACGGCGCGTCTGGTCCCGCCACGCCAGCAGGAGCTGGAGCCGCGAGGAGGAGGGCATCCCTGCACCTGCAGCTGCCGTAAGCTAGCCGCATGCAACGTGGTTGCTACCGCCTGTGCATCTGATAATTGTTAGTGTGTCTGGGGCTAAAAGGCGAACGAATGGGAAACGTCCTTGTTCGTTTGTGGATATGACAATTTTCGGACACCTCTGCATGTTTTTTCTGCAGTAACAATGTCACGGTCGCAGTTTCCGTAAAGTTTATCCTTCGGAAAGTCTTCATTTGGACAACGCTGTCCTAAATCAAAACAAAATTCTAAAATCGTGTGGCGGACTTTGATGTTTAAACAACTAGAACAATTATATATTTAGCCGGCCGCGGTGGCCGAGCGGTTCTAGGCGCTTCAGTCCGGAACCGCGCGACTGCTACGGTCGCTGGTTCGAATCCTGCCTCGGGCATGGATGTGTGTGATGTCCTTAGGTTAGTTAGGTTCAATTAGTTCTAAGTTCTAGGGGACTGATGACCTCAGATGTTAAGTCCCATAGTGCTCAGAGCCATTTGAACATTTTGAACAATTATATATTTGTTCAGAGAGGTATTTGTTTCTTATGTCGAATAGTATGATAGCCACTGTAGGGGCCGTTACGAAAATAGGCACCTCAAGGCCATATTATCGTCTTGCAGCATTGCCAGCTAGTGACAGCTTGAAATGCTAATAAAATTTCGAAAAAGTATTAGACATCTCTATTTTTCATTTAGAATGTGGTTCAATACTTCCTAAATGAAAATTCTTGCCAGCTGCTACGAAAATAAAGTTACAAGAACTCTTAAAGGAAAATGCGAGGTCTAATCGGAAAGTAAGATGCGATCGGCCTTGAAATGGGTACCACAGTAAAAAAAATCCGATCAAGCTTCGCACAGATGTGTTGGGCGGTGTTTCTAACACGTCCGCCACGCAGTGGGACAAATCCCAAAAAGCTTGCCAAAAGTCGAAAAATAAAGTTCAAGTTCCGGTAATTTCTAGTTGTGGGCTGGGTTGTGTAAGGGTCCGAAGGACGAATTCCTGTCGCCAGAAACCCATAGCCTCTACACCTACTATTGTAGGACAGTTGAAAGGCAACCCTTCAGCATGCTAGACGATTCGCGCAGTGAGCAAATACTTCCACGCTACATTTAACAGGACGCCTAATCTCTATTCAATTGGTTTTAATTCTTAAGGATGGAATCAACATATGAAAGTAAATAGAAACTCATTATGCAACATAAAACTGATAGTCCATGCAATAATAATAAATGAATCATTGACGTGCAAGTGAACGGAAAATAACAACGTAAAATTTTAAAGACGAAGATAAAAGTTTATAAGTTCTGCAGAGTTCAACCATCTGACCGATCGCACGTTGTAGATGAAACCATTATTGAATCAAAAAAATTAAAACTTCTGAGTCTAGCTGCAACTGCGTCATTGGTACGTAAAACATTTTGCAGAATTTCGTACATCAACGAAGCGGAATGTTGTTGCTCTTTTTCTTGAATTTATCTGTTGTCTTCGTTGTACTTCGCGTTCTATGCTACATAATTTACTTTTATGAATATACTCTTCTCGTTTCCAAATAATATTTTGGAATGATTAACAGTACCGAGGTTAAATATGGAATTATCCTCTTATATCGATATTATATTTTAACTATATATGACGGTAGTACCTGTTCCCGAAGGAACAGTTACCGTGGATGACCATGCAGCTTTGCTACAAATGAAATGTTAATTAAATGGACACCCTAGTTGCAAACAGGCGTTGATGTACTTCATTGGGGACATGTTGAAAATGTGTGCCCCGACCGGTACTCGAACCCGCGTCTCCTGCTTACATGGCAGACGCTCTAGCCATCTGAGCCACCGCGGGCACAGCAGGTAGTGTGTCTGCAGGGACTTATCCCTTGCACGCTCCCCGTGAGATCCACATTCCCCACATGTCCACACCACTACATTCGTAGTGCGCCTAATGGATGTTTGCCCATCATACTCATTACTCGTGGCAGATTAATCTACCAAGTCCCGTACGAGTTCGGGCATAGCGCAGCTAGGATTTCCATTTAATTATCATTTCATATTATATTTTTCTATTTTAGAATCGCTCGCTGATGTAGCGAAGCGTGTGGCCTGACAACAGGGGAAATTTTTTGAGAAACAAAAGTCATTTTAATGAGAAAGTGACTGAAGTGTATGCAGTGATCGAAAATTTCATGTTTGCTAATTTGCAACGCCTGTTCGCTCTATCAGACAACATAAAACCTGTCCTCCATAAGTTGTTGCATGTCTTGCATAAAAAGTGGCTGCAAGTATCTAGAAATGAAGGCAAATTTCTGCAGAAATATTGTGAATCGTTGAGCGCGTTTGTTTCTTTCGAAGAAACTCAAAGGTTCGGAATAATCCCATAATCTGGGTCGGTCTTCTTCAGAATTTTCAGGGTCCAGTGACGGATCAAACCGAAGGAGGACTGAAGAATTAAGGGCAAGAAATAGTACGGAAGGACTAACGTATGTCACTCAAATGAGCCTCCGATCATCTGAGAAATCAGATGGTGTCATCGATATAGGATTAGGGTGCCCATCTAAGGCCAAGGAGTATAAGGAGAGCATAGACACAATTCGAGAAACGACTTGATCTGCCGACGCTGCTCTGTCGCTCATAGTAGAAGTAAAATTATCTAAATCGTAATATCAGATGTTCCGTACCAGAAGCAAAGAGAACAGCTGTGATTTATTTCCGCCGTATCATGCTAAACTCAAATGTTAGCCGCCTAACTCAGACGTTTCTGTTACTGAAAGTAGTGTTTGCGGTGAAACTGCAGGCTTTGCTGACTCACACAGGTGATAGGATATTATTAACACAAATGGATGTTGTCAAAAGTTTGTCTGCTGAAAATGATCGCAACTAGAATTTAATTTGTAATTGAGGCTGTGATGGCTCCTCAAGCCAATATACGTAGAAACAAAAGTTCACCAATGATTATCGAAGCAAGTCAGTTGCTAAAATTTTTTGTACCTCAATCGTTCCACTGCAACTTGTATCAGAAGACCAAGAAACAAACGCAAGAATAGTTATATGGAAAACTCCGAGGCCGTCATCTGTAATTTGTAATTGAGGCTGTGATGGCTCCTCAAGCCAATATACGTAGAAACAAAAGTTCACCAATGATTATCGAAGCAAGTCAGTTGCTAAAATTTTTTGTACCTCAATCGTTCCACTGCAACTTGTATCAGAAGACCAAGAAACAAACGCAAGAATAGTTATATGGAAAACTCCGAGGCCGTCATCTCCTCGTTTCTGCAGACCAATTACAATCCAGTTTCTTCTTGACAGTCCTGAACTGCCGGCTGCGGTGGTCTAGTGGTTCTAGGCGCGCAGTCCGGAACCGCGGGTCTGCTACGGTCGCAGGTTCGAATCCTGCCTCGGGCATGGTTGTGTGTGATGTCCTTAGGTTAGTTAGGTTTAAGTAGTTCTAAGTTCTAGGGGACTGATGACCACAGAAGTTAAGTCCCATGGTGCTCAGAGCCATTTGAACCATTTTTTTTAGTCCTGAACTACTAGTGAGGAAATGGAATACATAGACCAGCAAGTGAAAGATCTTGTCGCTTTCGAAAAGATAGTAGATGGAAAAGAATGAGGAGTTTCTTTCTGATTTGCTTTAACCATGATATACACTAAAGTTTGTAATGCTATTACGCATAATATACCTGCTCAATGATGCTAATTATGCAATGCAACTTCAAAATAATTTAACAATACGGACACTGTTTTAGGAAAGGAATTCTCTGAAGATCATCTACAGTTCGAATTGTCAACTTTGCATTCGTGGATAAGGTTTTTCGAGTTCTGTTTGCATTTATCATACAAGCTTCTAATTAAAAACTGGCAAGTGCTTAGTGATACAGAAATTGAACGAGTAACGATCCGAAAAACCAATATACAGAAGGGTCTCCGTATGGAATTAGGTCTGATACTCGACTTCTCAAAGATTTTTCAAAACTCAAGGATTTCTGCTGCAATAACAATGGTAGATGATTACTTGAGTAAGCATTTCCATGTGATATTGCAAACAATCTCGAGTGGCCATGAAATCAATTTTACGAAGTTCCAAAATTATGCCTTCCAGACAGCTCGCTACATTGTGCAGTTAAAGCCATGGTTCTACATGCCAACTTCGATACGTAAGGCTTCGATTCAAACGCACAGAAGTGATAAGATCATTTGTACTGCCGATAGGGCAGATGTGTGAAGTCGCCCAAGAGTCTTCTAATACATAAATTAAAAAATTTCGTGAAGATATTGCAAGAAAGTGTTCTTGAGCCAAAACAATGGAAGATAATTTTTTACGTTTATAATATCCGATCCATTTATTTCAAGTTTGTGCGAATTGCCTCGAAAAACTTCGAAGTCGTTCGTCCTAGAGGCAGTTTCATTATTAATTGGGCCACGTATACCAGCAAGTACAGTAACCTCCAGTGATTCAAAAGTTGACTCAATTTATTATCAATCATCTTATTCGTCGGATGACGACCTATCAACCGATTCTATGTATTATTCTATTATACAACGTACATATATATTTTGCATTTTCTCTATAAAAGTTATTTATGTTAAATCCGCCACTTTGTTTTTATTTCATATTTTGACTATGGGTTCATAATCAGGGACCCCGAAAATCCACGAGTGCTGATTTTCTGCCGAGTTCACAACGTTTCCAACTTTTGGCCAGGTTTTTGGGATTTGACCCCACTGTACGGCGTTCGTGTCACGTCGCTCTTGCCAGCACTGAGCGCATAGTGAGCATGTAACGATCCCTACAACCATAGTCTCCGCCGACGAATGAGTCTTAGTGAGAGATTCCGCTTGATATCATGCAGTCCACATAACATCTCATACGTGTCCTACTTCATGTTAGTTCTCGGTCACACTCTGCAGCAGCAGTGAAGATGATCCACCAGAGTTTTCGATGGGAAGTGCTTGATCACCCACAAAACAGCCCGTAATTGGCTCCCCCTTCGTTTCCTCTCTGCTCACAAGAAACGCTGGTTACAAAGGTGACATTTTTGCGCAGCCATTGAGCTGCAGAAAAGCGTAGAAAATTGGCGGAAAGCACAAGCAGCAGCCTTCTATGACGAGGTTATTGGAACGTTGGCAGAACGCTGCTACAAATGCAGATGAGAGAAGGTGTTACAAAAAAAAGACAGAGAGAGAGAGAGAGAGAATTGATCTTCCCACTGGTTTCCGTTTCGCGCCCGATAGGGCCTCACTTTCCGAAAAGCCTACTTATATTTTACTTCAACCTGTGGCTAAAAGAGAACCAGTGGCATATACAGCCCACCCAGCTAATCGCTCGATCTAACGCGCTGGTTCCCGAGTGGGAAGGCGTGCCGGTGCACGGTACGAATCCGCCCGGTGGATTAGTGACGAGGTCCAGTGTGCCGCCCTGCCTATGGATGGTTTTTAGGCGGTTTCCCGTCTGCCTCAGCGACTGCCGGCTGGTTTCCCTTATTCCACCTCTGTTATACTATGTCGATGATTACTGCGCAAACACTGTCTTCACGCACGCGTACACCATAATGACTCTATTCGTCTGGGTATGGTATGAGACGTCCACGGGTGGGAGAGGGGGGGGGGGCGGGAGGCCGAACGTTACAATAAGCCTTGGGGCCCTGGGTTTAGTGTGGGGCGCCGATGGGTTGGCTGGACTGCCGTGCCTGTTGTGTGGGGTTGTGAACCACTGAGGGCTATGGCGGAAAGTAGCCTATCTGTCGTTTCTAGGTCCCCGGTTCAATACACAATGACATATATGGACTGAAAAGCTATGTTAACATTCTGAAAGTATATAGATGCATGTGATACATATTTTATCGCGGAAACATAAAAATCATCCCGAGATAAGGAAAAACTAAAGGCGTAAAACCTTTTAAACTCTTCCGCCTGTGTAACAAAAAATAACGTCGCTAATGAATTTGCATTCTGTTGGACCGTGTACTGATTTGCCGGAAAAAAATGGCTAAGAAAACTGTAGAATTAATTCTGACTACACCTGAGATATCATTCTTGTATCGGTCACCTATGAACCCATTTTATCTGCGAGACACCCTATGCGTGGCCGCGCGCGGTTACTGAAATGCCGTCGCCAAGATTTTAGTTCCGACGGTTAGCCTTAATACGACCAAAAATATTCTCTGAAGCCCAAAAAGATTATATTTTCAGATCTTACTGATGGTTCGTTGCTGTACCCGTCACCCAAATCTCCGATTTACCCTATGCGATAGTAACTGCAGGTACTTCCAGGCAACTACTTCCGCTGATGTCGAGAAACTTAGATTTAAGCGTATGGTTTTGTGAAAGCCAAGTTTTATCGAAGTATATTACAAGACTATTGTCCTCAGGATGAAATTAATACATTATACAGAAAACGTCGTTCTTACTGATGCAATGACTCTGCATTCCATTACAAATGTTCTTCCACGAGTACACTTCATGAATCAGAATCCAAGTGAGAGGAGAAGACAAAGAACGGAGATCTCCAAGACAGAACAATTTCTTTCACCGTGATCTAATTGTATTTTTCTAGCTGTCGGATATTCTAGTCGGTTGTGGAATCTAAGTGTAGTTCTATACACTAATCTTTTCATGAAAATACTCAAATTACATACTTTTCATTTCCATTTGTATCCGTTTCTTGGAGAATCAAAACAAATGCTGACGTCTGGAGATTCTGCCGACGTTACTGCAAAAGAATGGTTCAAATGGCTCTGAGCACTATGGGACTTAACATCTGAGGTCATCAGTCCCCTAGAACTTAGAACTACTTAAACCTAACTAACCTAAGGACATCACACACATCGATGTCCGAGGCAGGATTCGAACCTGCGACCGTAGCGGTCACACCGTTCCAGACTGAAGCGCCTAGAACCGCTCGGCCACACCGGCCGGCGACGTTACTGCACTGTTAATATGAAAACAGCCGATTCCTAAATACCAAAAGGCTTTTTTTTATCATTTAAATAACTTGCTCAAAAGTTCAATTATTCCTGGTTTCCCCACTGTTAGCCACATCAGTAAAACGCTTCGGTACATTCGATACGGCAGTTTTACATTGTTTCCGAATGTCTTTACGCTCTCTGCGTAGGCCCTTGCTTCTTCATTTCTCTCACTACCATACACGCGTCAATGCACCGTTCCATGGAAGACCAAAACCATATGTGAACACATGATATCGGGCAGAAACATTGAACATTCAACTGGCGATGGCCTACTACGCTGCCAATAGTGTTGTAACAAATGTATGTGGTGTGATTCGCACACCACATAGCATCTGTGGATTGCAGGCAGTGGGTGCGATCTAGAGGTGTCTAATTTCGTGACGACCACTCTAGTCAAAACTGAGCGTGGTATGTGTTTGCTTCCGCTTGATTTATCATCTGAACGTGAAGTGTTTTACAGTTCTACAGATCGTCAGCTACTGTGACACACGAGACATATTTTTAAATAGTAGCGACCGTACTTGCAAGCCTTAGATTTGAATTAGAAAAAAGAAATAACGATTTAATCATTCTTATGTGACAGCGTAATCATAGGCGCCATCATATTTAATAATGTATGTAGCGATGTGCACTGATAGCGTAGTTTATCGGTCAAATGTCGATTCACTTTATTATTTGTTGTTTTTACAATGTCATATTTTATTAAGTACTATTTCTTATTCTGTTGGCTATGTTTTATGATATATGTATTCACCCTGTTGTGGGGATCTAGCCTGCACATTATGCCTAACTTCGAAATATGTGTTTCCGTGTTTGTACTTATTGTCTTGAGGTTACATACATTTCTGAAGAAAATGGGTTTAATTCGTCGAAATCATGGTCAAAGTTGGATAAAACCACCTTCTATTACACGTAATTGGTTGCTTTGGAGTCATTTACTAATCTTTAACCATTCATAAAACGCAGCCATGTTCAATATATTTAAAGGTGTTAATCACTGCACACACTTAACTTACAGCCGGCTGTTTCAGTTGAGGCCTGCATGAAACTGCACCACTCGCTGATACAGTATGAGACAGCGGAATTTCTTCAAATTTTTCGTATTTTGACGGTGTCGCATCCTCTGAGGTCACCCAATACAGTGCATAAATAAACCAAGGTACATTTGGGGGTGGAAAATGTGGGCGAAATAATTATAGTATGAATGGGTACTGAAGCAACTTTCGCTCGATACAATGAATAGCAACGCTCATTAAATGTGAATACGTGTAAGAAAATTTCTTTAGCGCAGGGAATGAACCTAACAGCATCAGATTACAAGATTCGTGATTCTCATCCGGAGCACATCAAATTTCGTAACTATTAACAGGTAATAGTAAACACGGGATTGAAATGGGATGATCACGTGATATCATTGTTACAGAAGGGGAAAACTAACCTTCGTTGTAAGGGCTCTGGAGAAAGTACAGTGTATCCTGCTATCTTACTATCCATTTAACATTAGTTTCCAAGTTGTGACAGTGCTGTCAGGGCCGGCCGGAGTGGCCGAGCGGTTACAGGCGCTACAGTCTGGAACCGCACGACCGCTGCGGTCGCGGGTTCGAATCCTGCCTCGGGCATGGATGTGTGTGATGTCCTTAGGTTGGTTTGGTTTAAGTAGTTCTAAGTTCTAGGGGACTTATGACCACAGCAGTTGAGTCCCATAGTGCTCAGAGCCATTTGAGCCATTTGCTGTCAGGCCGTTTCCTAACTAATAGTAGCAGGTGAACGCGTTCATAGATATCGAATTATCTTCTCCACTCACTTCGAATATCTTGTAAAGATGTTCATCCCTTACAGAAAAAGCAGCGCACGGCCGTAGATCCTTTTGCGTGTTCACTCACTATTGATGGCAAAAGGTTTCCTGATGTTGCACACTGCGTCGGCATTGATTAAGCGGACAGTCATTATGGTATTCCACTGCAATATTTATAGAGCACAAATCACGCGCTATCTTCACTACGTTACATCGTGATAGTACCCCGCGCAATGAACTAATTTCACACGAAATTCAGTGACAGAAAATTTATATGCAATACTGGCACCATTTAGACAAATGAAAATTGCTCGTGATTCTAATGGTCTATATTGCGAACAAATGCGCGCCCATGAAATTACATCTGAACCGGAGTCCTCTGTTATGTCAACCGTTTTTTTTTTCTGTCAGGTCGAATAAGATCCCTCTATTTTCTACCACAAAAACTTCCACATTGTCAGGACAGATTGAAAAAAATCGTTCTTGAGGAACAGAACTAGTTATTTATTCGCACGAAGTAATAACGGCTATCGACAGACGATCTGAAACTGATTACGTATCTCTAGATTTGGGTTTCGACACCGTTCCTCACGAGACTTCTAAAAAAAAAAAAAAGCGCATGATCAAGGAGTATCGCTTCAGCTGTGCGACTGGATTCACAATTTCCTGTCAGAATGGTCACAATACATAGTAGTCCACGGAGAACCATCGAGGAAAACAGAAGTGACATCCGGCGCTCCCCATGGAAGTAGTGTACACCCTCAGCTGTGCCTAACCTATATAAAAGGTTTAGGGGATAATCTTCTATCGTTTGAAGATGATAATGTCGTTTACCATGTAGTAAAATTATCAGAAGATCAAAAGCAATTGCAAATGACCTAGATACGATATCCGTATGTTGCTAAAAGTAGCTGTTGTTCTGAACAAGAAAATGGGGGAAGTCACATGAGTGCGAAAAGAAATCCGTTAAATTTTGGTCCCGCGATAAATCATTCAAATGTTAAGCCTTTCAGTTCAGCTAAATACCTATGAACTTTAATTTCTAACATCTTAAATTTGAACCATCAGTTAGATAACAGTATGGGGAAGGCAAACCATAATCGTAGAGGGAGACCAAGACATAAATACAGTAGGCAGATTCAGCAGGATATCAGCTCCAGTGGTTAGTCGGAGATGAAGAGGCCGGCGCAGGATAGACTAGCATTAAAGCAGTGTTCGAACTAAGGACCACAACATCTGACTCGTTCGAAGATAGGACTACTTAACCATAAATAGTATCCATTTTTCTGATATCTCGCGTACAGACGTATGACACAAGTGAAACCCGATCACCTTACCACGTTCTAAATTCGTGAGTTCCGCGGTGCGCCCTATTGTGCTCTCTCACAATGTATAACGACTACTGAGGTCTCTGATATGGAGTACCTAGCAGTAGGTGGCAGAACAATGCACCTAGTATGAAAAAGTATGGTTTTGGGGACGTCTGGATACTTTTGATCACATAGTGTACATTCCTTGTCATTAAGTATGGTAGGTCTTCCACATGTAGTTCTAACGGTCCTCGACGAATAGCACAATGTCTTCATACGGAAATGACATTCTCGACGGGAAAGAGTCAGTGTGCGGAACTGGTAGTTTATTGTTTGTCCTGTGTAGCAGAATACATCATTTGCCACGCTAATCCTTCAATACAAGTTCATTAGGGTTATTTGTTGAAGCAGTTAGACATTTATGTGCAACAGTGTTATCAATGGTACGTACGTACAATCTCAGTCATAAAAGTTGAATTTAAATACGTTATCATCGCATCATTCGCTTAGGAAGACGACAGATAATAATAGTGTCCATTTAGAGAACAATGGCTCCATCTCGAAGTAAACTTGCAAAGGAGGAGAGGCCAAAACGGGGTTATATGAGCAAGAGAAGAAAATCCTAGTTGACTTATGACCTCCGTGGAGCACTTCAGAAGATTTTAGAGGAAAAGTGGTCGATATACACGCTTCTAAACATTTCTCTGTTAAAAGACTATCTAGAGAGTATTGATGGGGAAAAAGACAATGCGGCCGTTGACAAAACGGGTGGGCCGTTTGCTGTTACGAGTGAATTGGAAGTTAGCTTAGTTAATTTCATATTACAAATGCAGGAAATAGGGTTCAGCCTGAACATTAACCGAATAACCCACTAACCATAGTAGTATAGTGAAATCAATGACGAAAGAGAAACACAAGTCAGAGAATGAAAGAAATGATGACAATTGCACAACTTGTAACGAGATCTACAGTTGTGTAGAGAATGAAATGATTGTGCTTAGTGTTGTTTTTGTCTGCGAAGGTTGAACGAAAGTTGTCAGTCCATCGAATCACCTGATGATAAGCTATTTATGAATAACATTTGCGTAGATGTTAGCGGCAACTACACCGATGCTGAAAATGATTAACAACTGCGTTAAGTGAAATTTAACAATGCAAAAGAAAATTAGGACATTATCACAGAGTATATAGTGTTACAGAATTAGGTATACAATAAAAAAATTAGGTACCGTGTCCACATTATTTCTTACATTTTATAATTTCAACACTTCCTAATTTATTAAATGTTGTTTATCGTGTTTTGGTAGAGCAATGTTTGGTCTCGTATACATAGAAGATACAGTGTTTATACTGAATATTAGTTTTTTCATTTACTATCCTTGTGACGTAGTTAGGTACATTTACCCTGTTGGTACGATGTACCCATACGGTGAATCACGTAGCATTAATATAGATACTGTTGCAGAAGAAAACAGGGTTTCTTGAAGTGATGTAACACACTTTGCTGTTTCCAGGAATGTTTGTGCGAAATGTAGTCTTTAATAACACAGATAGATATCATAGACCACCTGTTGAATCTCGTCTCGATATTGAAGGGAAACCCTGGGACCTACAGATATTGGCCCCGTTAGTTTCTAAGAACGTTATACTTTTCGATCACCTGTCTAAACGTAAATTTAACTGGTTATCTACCTTAGTTTTTTTAAGCATGGAGCACATACTAACTCTTCACGCTCCATACCGATGGAAGGAAATGCGCAGAAGTTATCCAGCGAGATACTTACATAAAGCCAACAGATAGCTGGCAAGAGAAAATGAAGCACCACGATAGGGAAGAGAAAGGCAAATGAGGCTTCACAGACGTAAAAGCTACGTGGATGTTCTTTCAGCGACTACAAAATCAAGTCTAATTTACAAAAATGTTGCAGTCTGAGCCGACTCATCTATGTGATGTTACATCTCCTTTGTTACGGAGGAGTGCACGGATTCGGTTGGGAAGGGTGTAATAAGGCCCTTGTATCATCTCGCAGCAAACTGACTCCTTGATATCCTGGATACGGGCACTGGGACGAGTAAACAGTACACATTTCTTATTGAAGACAGATTTGGTGCTCTTGCTCACCAAGGGAGCTGCTTAAAAAGCTGCAGACAATTCGTAGAGAGCTTGCCATGGGTGGACGAGAATTATCCTGTTAAATATTAGTACCACGATACGGTTGCCTGAGAAGTAACACATCAGGACGCAGGATATATGTGACTTAACGTTACGCCGTCAAGGGTGTAATAAGGCCCTTGTATCATCTCGCAGCAAACTGACTCCTTGATATCCTGGATACGGGCACTGGGACGAGTAAACAGTACACATTTCTTATTGAAGACAGATTTGGTGCTCTTGCTCACCAAGGGAGCTGCTTAAAAAGCTGCAGACAATTCGTAGAGAGCTTGCCATGGGTGGACGAGAATTATCCTGTTAAATATTAGTACCACGATACGGTTGCCTGAGAAGTAACACATCAGGACGCAGGATATATGTGACTTAACGTTACGCCGTCAAATTTCCCTGTCACAACCAGCCGTGACTCGAAGCCATACGTCCCCAAGTGGATCCATACACTGTGAGAGTGGCAGCAACGCTGCTGCGCTTCTCCAAAACACTAGAAGAATACGACCAATCCACACTCAACGACGATGGCCATGAAGTGAATTCAACCAGGGTTTTCTGATCCATAGTTCAGAACAATAAGACGCCGTTCATCAGCAGTCTATATTTCCCCGACAAGGCACCACATAACGCAGCCATTCGTGTTGTGCTGTTAACGTCAGCCTTAGCTCGGATGCTCCTAGTACACCTCCAAGGCTGCGGGAATACTCGGAATGTTACAGGGAGTCCATTGTTGGTTCTCATGTGGCACGTACAGATGTGAATTGATTACAACGTGTTTTCAGAACAATACAGTCTTCGTCCCCTGTGTTGGCTAAGCGTACTAACCCGGAACTTTAACAACGGATAAGGCCTGTCCTCAGATACCCGTACAGTCCAAAATCAGGTCACTGTAGTATTCGAATGCTCGAAAAATTTCCTTACTACACGACTCCGCAAGTTGACCAAACAAAGACCCACAATGATACCCCTTTGAAACTAAGCTGATAACGCACAGTCACAGGGATCACTCAGTCTCCATTGCTGTCCTCAGCTCGTACACTTGTTTACACTATCAGGAGGTATACATTACAGTCTTCCTCCCAAGTGTTGGTTAGGCATACGCAGCCGGAAGTTTGACAACGCGTAAGCGTGTCCTCAGATTCCCGTACAGTCCAACAGCAGGTTACTGAAATATCCGAATGTTCGAGAAACTTGTTTTTTACACAACTCCGACAGTTGACCACATAGTGACCAACAATGATACCCATTTTAAAGTATGCTGATAACACACACACACAGCAATCACTCAGTATCCTTGGCTGTCCTCAGCTCATACACTTGTTAATGCTATCAGAATGTGTACAATACAGTCTTCCTCCCATGTATTGGTTCGGATTACTCTGCCGGAAGTTTGACAGCGAGTTAGCCTGTCCGTAAATTCCCATACAGTCCAACATCATGTCACAGTAATATCTGATTGTGCGACAAATTTGCTTACTACGTGAAACCGCCAGTTGACCAAACAGGAACCCACAATGATACCCCTTTTAAACTATGCTGATGACTCACACTCACAGCGGTTACTCAGTATCCATAGCTGTCCTCAGCTCATACACTTGATTGCGCTATCAGGATGTGTACAACACATTCTTCCACCATTGTGTTGTTTAGGCGTACTCAGGCGGAACTTCGACAACGAGTAAGGCCTGTCGTCAGATTCCCAAGCAGTCCAACATCAGGTCACTGTAATAACCCTATGCTCGAGAAATTTTCTTACTACACGACACCGACAGTTCACCAAACAGAGACCAACAATGATACCCCTTTTAAACTATGCTGATAATGCACACTCGCAGCGATCTTTAAGTATCCGTTGCTGTCCTCGGTTCGTACACTGTTTGCACTATCTGTATGTGTACAATTCAGTCTTCGTCCCTTATGTTGGTTAGGCGTACGCAGCTGCAAGATTGACAACGAGTAAGCCTGTCCTGAGATTCCTGTACAGTCCATCATCAGGTCACTGCAATATCCGAATGCACAACAAATTTGTTAACTACACGACTCTGCCAGTTGATCAAACAGAGACCGACAATGATACCCCTTTTAAATTATGCTGATAATGCAAACCCACATCGGTCACTCAATATTTATTGCTGTCCTCAGCTCATACTCTTGTTTACCCTATCAGGATGCGTACAACACAATCATCCTTCCATATGTTGGTTAGGCGTACTCAGCCGGAACATTCATAAAGAGTAAGCCTTTCCTCAGCTTCCCGTGCAGTCCCACATCATATCACTGTAATATCCGAAAGCTCGACGAACTTGCTTACTACACATTTCCGCCAGTTGACCAAACAGAGACTTAAAATGATACCCCTTTCATAATATGGCGATAACGCACACTCACTGTGATCACTCAGTATCCATTGCTGTCCTCAGCTCGTACACTTGTTTACACTATCAGGAGGTATACAATACAGACTTCCTCCCAAGTGTTGGTTAGGCATACTCAGCCGGAACTTTGACATCGCGTAAGCCTGTCCTCAGATTCCCGTACAGTCCAACATCAGGTCCTTGTAATATCCGAATGCACGAGAAACTTGTTTTCTACACAACTCCGACAGTTGACCATCTAGAGAAGTTCAATAAAGATACCCCTTTTAAAGTATGCTGATAACGCACACACACAGCAATCACTCAGTATCTATTGCTGTCCTCAGATCCTACACTTGTTTACAAAACAGGCTGCCTCCCATTAGTTGTTTAGACGTACTCAGCTGGAACTTTGACGACTAGTAAGCCTGTTTTCAGATTCCCGAACAGTCGAACATCAGGTCACTGTAATATATGAACCCACAACAAAATTGCATATTCCACAACTCCGCCAGTTGACCTAACAGATACCCACAATGATACACTTTTTAAAATGTGCTGATAACGCACACTCACAGCTATCACACAGTATCCATTGCTGTCCTCAGCTAGTACACTTGTTTACGCTATCAGGATGTGTACAACACATTCTTCCACCCACGTGTTGTTTAGGCGTACTCAGCCAGAACTTTGGTTACGAGTAAGCCTGTCTTCAGATTCCCTACAGTACAATATCAGGTCACTATAATATCCGAATGGGCGTCAAATTTGCTTACTACACGAGTCCGTCAGTTGACCAAACAGAGGACCACTATGATAACCCTTTTAAACTACACTCCTGGAAATTGAAATAAGAACACCGTGAATTCATTGTCCCAGGAAGGGGAAACTTTATTGACACATTCCTGGGGTCAGATACATCACATGATCACACTGACAGAACCACAGGCACATAGACACAGGCAACAGAGCATGCACAATGTCGGCACTAGTACAGTGTATATCCACCTTTCGCAGCAATGCAGGCTGCTATTCTCCCATGGAGACGATCGTAGAGATGCTTGATGTAGTCGTGTGGAACGGCTTGCCATGCCATTTCCACCTGGCGCCTCAGTTGGACCAGCGTTCGTGCAGGACGTGCAGACCGCGTGAGACGACGCTTCATCCAGTCCCAAACATGCTCAATGGGGGACAGATCCGGAGATCTTGCTGGCCAGGGTAGTTGACTTACACCTTCTAGAGCACGTTGGGTGGCACGGGATACATGCGGACGTACATTGTCCTGTTGGAACAGCAAGTTCCCTTGCCGGTCTAGGAATGGTAGAACGATGGGTTCGATGACGGTTTGGATGTACCGTGCACTATTCAGTGTCCCCTCGACGATCACCAGTGGTGTACGGCCAGTGTAGGAGATCGCTCCCCACACCATGATGCCGGGTGTTGGCCCTGTGTGCCTCGGTCGTATGCAGTCCTGATTGTGGCGCTCACCTGCACGGCGCCAAACACGCATACGACCATCATTGGCACCAAGGCAGAAGCGACTCTCATCGCTGAAGACGACACGTCTCCATTCGTCCCTCCATTCACGCCTGTCGCGACACCACTGGAGGCGGGCTGCACGATGTTGGGGCGTGAGCGGAAGACGGCCTAACGGTGTGCGGGACCGTAGCCCAGCTTCATGGAGACGGTTGCGAATGGTCCTCGCCGATACCCCAGGAGCAACAGTGTCCCTAATTTGCTGGGAAGTGGCGGTGCGGTCCCCTACGGCACTGCGTAGGATCCTACGGTCTTGGCGTGCATCCGTGCGTCGCTGCGGTCCGGTCCCAGGTCGACGGGCACGTGCACCTTCCGCCGACCACTGGCGACAACATCGATGTACTGTGGAGACCTCACGCCCCACGTGTTGAGCAATTCGGCGGTACGTCCACCCGGCCTCCCGCATGCCCACTATACGCCCTCGCTCAAAGTCCGTCAACTGCACATACGGTTCACGTCCACGCTGTCGCGGCATGCTACCAGTGTTAAAGACTGCGATGGAGCTCCGTATGCCACGGCAAACTGGCTGACACTGACGGCGGCGGTGCACAAATGCTGCGCAGCTAGCGCCATTCGACGGCCAACACCGCGGTTCCTGGTGAGTCCGCTGTGCCGTGCGTGTGATCATTGCTTGTACAGCCCTCTCGCAGTGTCCGGAGCAAGTATGGTGGGTCTGACACACCGGTGTCAATGTGTTCTTTTTTCCATTTCCAGGAGTGTATACTGATAAATCACATTCAAAGCGATCACTCAGTATCCATTGCTGTCCTAATATCATACACTTTTTTACGCTATCGGCATGTGTACAGTACAGTCTTCCTCCCATATGTTGGTTGGGCGTACTCATCCTTAACTTTACCAGAGAGTGTGCGTGTCCTCAGATTACCGTACAGTACAACATCAGGTCACTGTAAAATCCGAATGCTGAACAAATTTGCTTACTACACGACTCCGTCAGTTGACCAGACGGAGACCTACAATGATACCCCTTTTAAACTGTGCTGATAACGCACACTTACAGCGATCACTCAGTAGTCATTGGTGTCCCCAGCTTGTACACTTGTTTACTCTATCAGGAAGTGTACAAGACAGTATTCCTCCTGTGTGTTGGTTAGGCGTACTCAGCCAGAACTTTGATAACGAGTAAACCTGTCCTCACATTCCCGTACAGTCCAACATCAGGTGACTGTAATATCCAAATGCTCGACAAATTTTCTTACTACTCTAATCTGCCAGTTGTCCAAACAGAGACCCACAATGATACACCTTTGAAACTATGCTGATAATGCACACTCACAGGGATCACTGAGTATCCATTGCTGTCCTCAGCTCGTACACTTGTTTACTCTATCAGGCCTATTAACAACACTGAACACCAACGACAATTAAACATCCTTAGTCATGTTACCAGTGGCCGAATCTTGCATGTGTAATTATTTACAAACCTTTTGATTTTGTGTCGAGTACGAAGCTAGTTTGACCGTTGACCTCTGACCATGTCTTTCGATGTTTCACGTTTGTGATACGTTCTATGGGACCAAACTGCTAAAGTCATTGGTCCCAAGGCTTACACATTACTTAACCTAACTTACGTTACGGACGACACACAGACGCCAATGCCCGAGGGTGGACTCGAACCTCTGACGGGAGAGGGGAGGTGGGCGATACGTGGAATGGCCCGTCAGACTGCACGGCTACTCTGCGCGGCCGAAATTTTTGCTTTAGAGAGTGGTACTTTTCTGATGTTAGAGTCGATATCATCATAAAAGTAAGTTACTCAGTGCATCTGAAACCAGGTCTACCAAATGTCGTGACTTACAAACATTATGAACGTTTTGATACTCTTTTGTGACTTATAATGTTGTTCTTCTTTATTTTTACTATTATCTGACTATTCGGCATTGCTCGGGTATTTATTTTGCTAATTCTCCATTGGAAACGAGAACAAAAAATGAATAATGTTTGAACTAACGTACTGAAAAAATATCGTTCTCATTGTTCGTGCACAAAAAGAAATATGCATAATTTATAAACGTTTAAGTACCGTATCCAAAATTAAGAGCCATGAGACCGGGCGGTTTCTGTATGCTGGGAGCAGCTGCTTCACGTCTCTGTATCGTGCTTTTGTATAAGTCTATATGGCAACTGCTCTTCATAACCCTGTAGACGACTACTGTTTTCGCCTACAGCCGTTTCCGCTTTGTAGTTGAAAGCTGTCAAAAGCATTGCCAGGGTCAGAGATTTTATTAATCTGACTCCACTGCACGAGTGTTTCAGTGGTAAACAAGAAATGTATTAGAACTTCATGCATAATGCTGCAATTTTTCGCGCTTGTCACTGTTGATGACGTCATATCTCCTAAAGTCTGGGTCGTACAATGGTGTAATTGTGTAGGTACATTCAGCGGCTTATGTGGATATTGTCTGCGAAATATTTTCCGAATCTAGTTAGCAGAATAGAAGTAATAAGTTTAAATGTGAATCATGATGCGGCAGTTTTCCACATATCTGAGTGCTTATGAGGTCGTACCTCTTGATCCTTGTGTCACATTGTAATATAATTTAGTAGGTATATTCAGCGGCACATTTGGCTGTTGTATGCTACATGCGTTGAGATTATAGGTAGTAGGAAAAAAGTAATAAATTTAAAGGCCATGCACAATGCGCTGAGTTTGTGACGTCATATTTCCTCAACTGTGTGTGGTACCAAGATATATTTTTGTACATGTTCTGTATCTGTTATATTTACTGCGAATACATTTAGTAGCACAGAAGCAATATATTTAAATGTCATACATGATGCGGCAGTTTTTCACGCAAACAGTATGTATGATGTCGTATCTCCTGAGCTGCATTAGGTAACTACTTCCTACTCCAATAGTTACTGCAGACTGACATTAAAAGATCTGTGTCCCAGGTTTGGTTCAAATCGCTTCAGTGGTTTCGGAGGAGATGTGAAACACACACATAGACACATACATTTTTATGGCATGTACAGATTCCCTCAAGACCCTGAGACTTGTGCTTCTTTTCTAATGGTCGTAGAGCCACTGATTCTAATATGGAGGGTAGGACCAATATTTTTAAACTCCGCCGTAATTTTTCGTGGGAATCAGTAAGGTTCCCCTAAGCTGAAAGTCCTGAAACAGGGTAAAAATGATTCCAGAATGAGATTTTCACTCTGCAGCGGAGTGTGCACTGATATGAAACTTCCTGGCAGATTAAAACTGTGTGCCAGACCGAGACTCGAACTCGGGACCTTTGCCTTTCGCGGGCAAGTGCTCTACCAACTGAGCTACCCGAGAAGCTTTACTTCTTCAAGTATCTCGTCTCCTACCTTCCAAGCTTTACAGAAGCTCTCCTGCGAACCTTGCAGAACTAGCACTCCTGAAAGAAAGGATATTGCGGAGAAATGGCTTAGCCACAGCCTGGGGAATGTTTCCAGAATGAGATTTTCACTCTGCAGCGGAGTGTGCGCTGATATGAAACTTCCTGGCAGATTAAAACTGTGAACCGGAGCACTTGCCTGCGAAAGGCAAAGGTCCCGAGTTCGAGTCTCTGTCCAGCACACAGTTTTAATCTGCCAGGAAGTTTCATATCAGCACACACTCCGCTGCAGAGTGAAAATCTCATTCTGGAATTCCCTAGACTGTGGCTAAGCCATGTCTCCGCAATATCCTTCCTTTCAGGTGTGCTAGTTCTGCAAGGTTAGCAGGAGAGCTTCTGTAAAGCTTGGAAGGTAGGAGACGAGGTACTGGCAGAATTAAAGCTGTGAGGACGCGGCGTGAGTCGTGCTTGAGTAGCTCAGTTGGTAGAGCGCTTGACCGCGAAAGGCAACGGTCCCGAGTTCGAGTCTCGATCCGGCACAAAGTTTTAATCTGGCCGGAAGTTTCAGTATAAAAATGATTTCGTCACCCAGGTAACTTTCATTAAGAAGTGTTAGGCAATAAGGGCACCAGAAAAGATTGGTACATGCGAAGAACGCTGACTTCACTACTTCGTATTGACATAACATATTTGCATGGAGCGAAGGTTGTAGTAGTAGTAATAGTAATGGTAGCACTAGCAGTTTTACACATCCTTGGATATGGTATTATAGTCGCAGAATAAAAAATTGTGATTAGTAAATGCTGATATGAACATTCATACAAGTCTAATCTGACAGTAATGTGAAAAGTTATCACACATGGTCCTACAATAAAAATATATGCTTGAAGCATTTTAGGAAAAGGACGGGAAACGTAAATTAGGATGGCTGGAGATAAGAGCATCAACCCTCCAAATTTAAGGACTGTCTGCCTAAGGGGATTCCCGTGTTTGAACACATGAAAAATGGTTGACTTCAGTGATTTTTTCTCAAGCAAAGTATAAAGTAATGCTAAATCTGAAAACATAGTTTTATTCCTTACAGTCCAGTATTGAAGAAAACTTTTTTTCTCGTCGTACCCTGTGGAACGACTCCTTGCAGGCGGATCACTGGTCAGTGGTGGGAATCCCCGAAATTCCTACTGGGTTTGTAACAAAATAATTTTAAATAATTCATTTCCAATACACTTTCAATTAGCATACGTAGGATAATTGTGCAAGAAAGCCGCATAAAATGGTGACGTGTTAATACAAATAAAATTTTCTTCGCCCACAAAATCGAAACGAAAACCATCACCAAACATGGATCTTTAAAGTTATCGCAAATTAGCTACGTACGCCGATAGGGAAACCAGCTGAGAATGCTAGCATGAAATTCTGATTATAAACATATTTACCATTCTTAGTTTGTTTCCAGACGATTTGGAAATTACGGTTTCGAGAAAAATGCTTTTAAAATTTGGGGTGGTGATGATGTTTGGTTTGTGGGGCGCTCAACTGCGTGGTTATCAGCGCCCGTACAATTACCCAATCTTTGCTCAGTCCAATTTCGCCACTTTCCTGGATGATGATGAAATGATGAGGACAACACAAACACCCAGTCATCTCGAGGCAGGTGAATATCCCTGACCCCGCCGGGAATCGAACCCGGGACCCCGTGCTCGGGAAGCGAGAACGCTACCGCGAGACCACGAGCGGCGGACCTTTTTTTTTTTAAAATTTGGGGCTACTTTTCTGTAGTTAAGTTAGACTTGCGTCTTGTCAGCGATACCTCGGCCATACAGCAATGCTTCCACGTTCAATAGGAAGTCCTCCTCCATCTTCTTAGTTGCCAAGGTGGTTCTGCGGGCCTCTTTGGAAGCTTCTGTTATACACTACATTGTTCGCTCGTTATGATTTTCGTCCAGTTTTGTGCAGAAGCTGTAACAGTGCGGTCAGGTACGATGTTGGAGCATGATCAGAATTTCAATAATGTTTGTTAGGCCGAATTTGGAATTACATTCCGACTATTTTTTCTCGCTGTGAATGGTTTTCGGAAGCACGTTTTCACAGATCTCCTCGTAACTCGATAACGGAGTTCCTGCTGAACTTTGGACGGACACTGCAGTAAGGTAATCATTCCACAAAACGTTTTAAGCAAAAATTCAAATTCCTGAAATTTTCAAAGAGGGGCACTGCCTTAAGTCAGCACAACTCCATTGTTTATCCTCTCCCGAGGAGATCACGAATGTAAAATTAGAGAGATTAGAGCGCGCACAGAGGCTTTCAGACAGTCGTTCTTCCCGCGAACCATACGCGACTGGAACAGGAAAGGGAGGTAATGACAGTGGCACGTAAAGTGCCCTCCGCCACACACCGTTGGGTGGCTTGCGGAGTATAAATGTAGATGTAGATGTAGTTGTCTTGCTTATACATTCTAGCAAAATGATAAACAGCTTAATCACACACATTATACACATACGATATCTCATAATGGGAAACGTCAACGCTGCGAAAACTTGTTAGGATGAATGTGAGATGTGCTTGCTTATGTGAATGAATATGTGTGTGTGTGTGTGTGTGTGTGTGTGTGTGTGTGCGTGTGTGCGTGTATGTGTGTCTGAGAGAGAGAGAGAGAGAGAGAGAGAGAGAGAGAGAGAGAGAGAGAGAGAGAGATCCCTTTTCTAAAGACTTTGGCCGAAAGCTTATGGGTGTCTTTTTGTTGTGCCTGTCTACAGCTCAAGGTGTCATCTTTGCGCTGAGCAAACGCCCTAACATCGCAAACGAAATCAGCTACTTATCCGACACAAGTAAGTACAGTGTCTCTTTCTACTTCGATCTTTTCTGATTAATGAAGTAACTTTTCCAAGTTTATTTGAGAACTACGATGTCTTATTTCAATTTCTCATTCCTCCGATTAAGATGTCGACGATCTAGGAAGGCAGTCCATATCAGCTTAACGTGGCATGTCCTAAACGAATCATTGGATGTTCCCTGCAGAAATACTCACCCATGCTACCTCTATGCCAGTAAATAACTGCGAAAGTGTTGCTGGCGGACGAACTGACCTCTCGATTATGTGCGATAAAAGTTTGATAAGACTGATATCGGGCCATCTGTTTGCTCAAATCATTCTCTTGAACTACCCAGGATGTTCTACGAACCTATCACGAACAAGTACGGCCCGATCATATGACGTACTGTCATCCACAAAACTTCCATCGTTTGGGAGTATGAAGTACATGAGTGGCTGCAAATGGTCTCCAAGTAGGCGAACATAACCAGGCGACCCAGTCCGTTCCAAGTAAACACAGTCCATACCACTATGGAGGCACAACAGCATGGACCGGTCCTTGTCGACAACTTGCGTCCATGGCTTCGTGAGCCTGCGCCACACTCGAACCCTATCATTTGCTCTTACCAACTAAAGTCGGGAATCATCTGACCATGTCACGGTTTTCACGTCGTCTAGCATCCAACGATATGGTCACAAGCAAAGGAGAGGAGCAGCAGGTGATGTGCTGTTAACAACGGCACTCACGTCGGTCATCTGCTACGAAAGCCCATGAACGCCATTTTTCACCGCATTATCCAAACGTATACATTTTTCGTACGTCCCACATTCATTTCGGTGGTTATTTCTCGCAGTGTTGGTTGTCTGCTAGCACTGACAACTCTGGGCAAACACCGCTACTCTCAGCCTTTAAGTGAAGGTTGGCGGCCACTCCGTCATCCGTGGTCAAAGGTAATGATTGAAAGTTGGTATGCTCACACATTCTTCACACTGTGGATCTCGAAATATTGAATTCCCTAACGATATCCGAAATGGGATGTCCCATAGGTCTAGCTACAACTGCCATTTTGTGTTGAAAACCTGTTAACTCTCTTAGCGCAGCCATAATCAAGTTGGAAACCTTTTCCCATGAAACACCTGCTTACAAATGACAGCTCCGCCACTGAACTTCCCTTTCATTTCTTGTGTACGCGATACTAACGTCATCATCAGTGTAAGTTTACTATTCAGTTTAACAGTATTGTTCGATCCAAAGTCCTGGAACCAACACATACTTCCTTTTGTTTCCCACAAAGGCAATAGCGCGTCTTGTCCTTAATGTTAAAAAGGGTGACCCAACGTTAGGTGGAACTAAAGAATAACAGAAAATAATGTCAATGCAAGACATATATGCTTTCTGCATCATACAGACTGCGCGAAAATACATCTATCCTACGCAATCGGTGTCACACGGGTGGGAGACGACTTTTTTTGAACATTGGCTACGACTCTGCACTAATGATACTATTGATTGTGCGCCCTCTGAATAATGACCCCAGAATTATTTCGAAAGCACTGCATGTGACTCACGAGTGGAACCCACCATAGACAGCTCTCTGACACAGTCGAAACTCCGCATTGCGAAAGAGGGGTGAAAATAAATGGGCATCTAGTTTGGCTTAGGAGACACAACTTAACAGAGTCTGAGAAAATGACGGTCAAAGTTTTGATACAGCTACATTAGATCGACCGCACAGTGCAAAAACAAGTTGGTCGGTAGTGCAGCGGCTAAGAGCGCAATTTCCAACTTTTGCGCTCCTTTTCGGGCCTCATCTTAGTTCTTTTTTAGTTGTTGATGCAAAAGTGTGCGACGTAAACATTTTGTGTAACAACCTCAAATTAAATGAAATTTTTTACAAAATTATAAGTATTTCCAAACTTATGAAAATAGATTTTATCGCCACCAACGTAATAAGATTATCAATAATAAGTGAAATAGTAAAACATATAATTTTTAATAATTCAGTTACCACTTTGATTTTTACCTATAACACTTCAAGAGAACAAGTGAGTTTCACCTGGGTGATATCAATAATTTAAAAAAGTTGCAACATAAAATTTTAGGGCAGAGTTTCTCGATAGCAGTTACCAACAGTTACGGTTTATCTCCAGGAAGTCAGCGACAAATTTGATCCTCGAGTCTACCAAGAAGTGACGGCATCAGAATGTATACGCAATAGTAACAAAAGCCGGAAAGCCCAAAAAGGAAATTATCATCATTTTATGACAAGGTTTTTAGACCTCACATAAAAATGGAGCCTTTACTCTGTGTTAGTGACCTGTGAAGCGGGCGAAGAGAGTTCTCGTTATATGGTGGACTGTTGTTCGATGAAACCGGAATACCGACGGGTTCATTAAAAGTGATTCCTCCAAATTGTATGCTCAACCCAGCGACGTACACTTTTACCGACAGGTCAAGTATTGCATTCGCCTGTTACGAAAGAGCGCATCCTATTCTCATCGCAAAGCAGAGGGAAATCACAATTAGAAACAGTGCAGTTAAAGTCACGTCTTGCTATGTAATGAATTGCCTGGTGCAGCTTTGGATAAAAAGAATATGTCTGCTTTGCTGTGAAATCCCTCCAGGTCGCAAGGTACTTGACAACGCTCCCTTTATTTTAGTCCTCTCACTCTGCGAAGTTTCGACGGTGTCAGAGTGCGACCCATGGTGAAGTCCCTGTGTCCGCAAGTGTCACGTATTAAGCACCATCCGTTGGAGGTAAGATTCCGCCTCAAGAGACAGCCCGTTCCATTGTATTTCTATAAGCGTCTGGAGATGCAAAATCGCCGTTTATTCATCTTTTAACCAACAACGCAGGCTGATACAGTCATAAAGGCTTACTGCCCTGTAGAAGGTTGCTGTTAGCAACAGTGTACTATCATTTATTTTTCTTGAGTTAGCAATATTCTGACTGGTTTTATGCGGCCCGCAACGAATTACCTCTTCCATGCCAACATCTTCATCTCAGAGTAGCAATTGCAACCTTCGTCCTCAACTACTTGCTGGATGTATTCCCACCTCTGTCTTCCTCTATAGTTTTCGCCTTCTACAGCTCCCTCTAGTACCATGGAAGTCATTCCCTGATATCTTAACAGACATCCTATGAATTTATTAGCAGGTATATACGACACTGTTTTCTCTATGCCGTACTTAATAACAGCGCCGACATGACCTTCATTTTAAGACCAGCATAATCAGCACATTCCAATGAAATGGTGCACTTTCGGGGAGGGGGCCATATCGTATACCACAGATGTTATACTACTAAAGGCAGTCCTTTCTCAAAAGATACAGTTTCACTGGTTTGGGGAGGCTGAAATTGTCGAGCCATAACCAGGTGTATCAATGTGTCAGTAAGAACGAGCAGTTATCTTTTGCCTGTGTTGGCATTCCCATGGCTTTTACAACATTACATTATCGTCATCATATGTAGATAACCACCTCAGCACTCAGGTAAATTATCTCAAAACCTGAAAATATCGTAATTATTTGTTTCTATTGTTTATACGTACTTAAGATGATATCTGCCACATGATTGAAACTGGCACGTGTTTGTGAAATAACCAACATGCGGAGTTTCAATCAGTGACACTTACCAGTGGTATAGACTTCTATGTAAATGTCTGTTTTGCATCGCTCATCAATGTCGCCTGTCTCATAGATCTGTGTGGATACATATCTATTACAAAGCAGTTATTTGGTGAACTGGAAGCACGACGATCATACGCCCCTTGTTTACAGGCTCAAATAGAACAGTGCATTATGTTTAATGAAATGATCTCTTCGAAATTAAATCAAATAGTAAAACAAATTAATAAGAGGAGGAATGTTTAGTGACGCGAAATAGCAACGGGCGTCGGCGAGTTTACATTCCGCTAACTCTGTAAACGATTCGCGCACAGAGGGGCGCAGGAAAGTAAATGTTTGCTATGCAGATGCGCCTGATTGATAGTCACTGCAACTAAATTGGGCGTGTTGCTATTTCAATTTATATTACATTTATACGTGAGAAGGCCGGTGCGCACTGCAGGCGGAAACGCTAACGCCCGCTGCGGTATGATTTGCATTCCCCGAGCGAGAACTCTGTTGGGCGGCCGAATGCTCGTTTGAGAGCTCCGCGTAGCTGGGCGTTGCCAGAATCCAAATATCCCCGCCGGTAGCGCCGATCAAAAAAGTTGGAAAGAGGCCATTACAACCATGGCACTCAGATGTTTGTTATATACTCGTATTTACGTAGGAGGGATTTTCTGCAATTTTTTAGCAACAGTTCTTGCATATTATTATCGTGCACTGATTTTTGGTGTAGAACACAGAGCACATAAGCTTCGAAGCATGAAATGCCGATGTACGAGGGAATGCTGAAAAGCATTACTTCCGAATTTTTTTAAATGTGAAAACTCTTCAATATTTTTTAATAAAAGAAACGTTATTAACAATCGACATCTTCTTTCCCCACGTCTAAGTCTTTGCAGCCTTCTGCCCCCAGCGGGCTCCCAATTGTACCATTTAACATCGCGGTGTGTGACGTGACTTTGCCGGTGCGTGAAAACCAGCGTGATATTATCAAATTTCGATATTGAAGAGCTAATCAGCACATGGTGCATCTTCTCCTTTAGCACGACAGTGACAAACCACGTACGATTGCTAAGGCACCTGCAACAATCCGACGCCTAGGCTTCACCGTCATACATCATCCTCCATGGAGTCCCAACTTGACTCCATCCGATTTCCCTCTCTTGCCAACACTAAAGGAACACCTTCGAATACTTCACTACAACAGTGATAGAGCTGTGCAAGCAGATGTGGGGTTTTGGCCCCGTCAACAAAGTCAAAAATTCATAAAACTGGCCTCTCGTTGGAAGAGATATATTCGTGGCCAAGGTGACAATGTTCAGAAATATATATGTAGCCGTGAAGACTAATGATGTAGATAGTTAATAACATTTCTTTTATTTAATAAGCTTTAAGAGTCTTAACACAAAATATTTGTAGGCACTGCTTCTCAGTGCGCTTTTATATCTTTTACGATTCACCTACCTGATGCCTCCATATCAATAAAGACCAAAAAGAACATACTTTAACCTAAGGCTACGACTTAGTGAGTGGAGAAACCTGAACGATTATTGTTCTTTTCAAAATTTATAAGAGCTAGCCATTAAAATTTGCTAACTAAGATATCCCAAATTTCTTGTTCTCTCCGTCAACTACACTGGAAATTTTACAGCTTTTTTTTATTTTGATCATACTAGTATTTTCACAGCTAAACAGGTTATCGAAAACCGAGGATAGTTCCACTTCCTAATATTCTGTTTATTTGATAATTAAACTCATGTTATAAATTGAAAGGCGACGTACTATGCAATATTTCGACAAGACGAACAGTAACGGTAAAAATTATCAATGCAATAAAGTCAACGTATGGAACAATTTCTGTAATAGTAAGAACAAGTAATACTGATGCTTGTGGAAATCGTACGGTAAGGCTCTTTTAAATATATCTCAAAGATTTTCTTATCTAATAGACAAACAGTGTGTTAGCAGCTCAAACTCACTTCAGTATTCGATCATCTACTTAGATGATTCAGTGTTGACGAACCGCACTTTCCTGAGCCAGAGGTGACGGTGATCTGCTGCGCAGAATGAAACTTGAAGTCGATAATAAAAGAAGATATCTACACGATCAAAAATGATAATCTACATTTACATCTACATTTATACTCCGCAAGCCACTCCAACGGTGTGTGGTGGAGGGCAATTTACGTGTCACTGTCATTACCTCCCTTTCCTGTTCCAGTCGCGTATGGTTCGTGGGAAGAATGACTGCCGGAAAACCTTCGTGAGCGCTCGAATTGCTCTAATTTTACATTTGTGATCTCCTCGAGCGGTATAAGTGGGGGGGGAGGGGAAGCAATATATTCGATAGCTCATCCAGAAACGTCCCCTCTCGAAACCTGGACAACAAGCTACACCGCGATGTAGAGCACCTCTCTTGCAGAGTCTACCACTTGAGTTTGTTAAACATCTCCGTAACGCTATCAAGATTACCAAAACACCCTGACGAAACGCGCCGCTCTTCTTCGGATCTTCTCTATCTCTATCTCCTCTGTCATCCCGACCTGGTACGGATCCCACACTGATGAGCAATACTCAAGTATAGGTCGAAAGAATGTTTTGTATGCCACCTCCTTTGTTGATGGATTACATTTTCTAAGGACTCTTCCAATGAATCTCAACCTGGCACCCGCCTTACCAACTATTAATTTTATATGACCATTCCACTTCAAATCGTTCCGTACGCATACACCCAGATGTTTTACAGAAGTAACTGCTACCAGTGATTTTTTCCGCTATCATATGATCATACAATAAAGGATCCTTCTTTCCATGTATTCGCAATACATTACATTTGTCTATGTTAAGAGTCAGTTGCCACTCTCTGCACCAATTGCCTATCCGCTGCAGATCTTCCTGCATTTAGCTGTAATTTTCTAATGCTACAACCTCTCTGTATACCACAGCAACATCCGCGAAAAGCCGCATGGAACTTCCGACACTATCTACTAGGTCATTTATATATATTGTGAAAAGCAATGGTCCCATAACACTCCCCTGCGTCTCTCCATTGACAACAACATGCTGTGTTCTGTTTGCTCTCTAATTTTACATTCGTTATCTCCTCGGAAGGTATAAGTAGGGGGAAGCAATATATTCGATACCTCAGCCAGAAACGCACCCCCTCGAAACCTGGACAGCAAGCTACATCGCGATGCAGAGCGCCTCCCTTGCAGATTCTGCCACTTGAGTTTGCTAAAAATCTCCGTAACGCTATCACGTTTGCCATCGTCTGGATATTTTTCACTCGTCCGTTGGATAGAACATTGAACGTTCGTGGAAAGTAAAGGGAAACTTGGATCCCAACTTGATTGTGAAACATACCCTAAAGCTGCACATGGATGGATATAAAAGTTACGTCCCTGTTGTTGTGGAAAATGCTTTGGAAGGTTTCTATTTTCATTCTCGCCCAAGATATAATTTTACGTAATAGGATGAATATTCGTAACATTTCCTTCACATTTAACCAGATTTGGGCGTACAGAATTCACCCTTATAATTGGATGGCGGAACAGGCATCAGTTGCATATCCCAGCAGTATATCCACATTCAAGAACTCTGGTTTAAGGTTTCCGTCATTCAGCTATCACTACAGGTGAATATCAGCGCGATCTATTTAACGAGTCCCCTGCCTCTTACTAGCTCAACTGAGGTGTAGCTCCTTTCCTGATGACGTAATATCGCTGAGACCTTCCTTCGTTCCTTCTATTGGAATTTGATCAAATTTCGTGAAAGGATGTAACCGCATTTGCAGTAAAATATGAACCTGAAAGTACACGGCATTTCCCACTGACTACAGAATATATACTTCAAATGCTACCAAATTTAACCGATTTTACCCTAGAGCGAATTTTATAACGCGACAACTATTATCACAGTCTGCTATAGGTTGGTTTTTACGTAAATACCATCGGTAATACTACGAAACTGAGGTGAAAAGAAAGAAGGTCTCAACCAGAAAAACGACCATTTCTCCAGCAGCCAATGCATCAAAGCGGTGGCTGCGGGCCTCTCGAAGACCCCACTTCACTCGACAGCCCACCTACTCCGACGCACTTGCCGTTACTACCGCCGTCTTCCATATGCCGCAGTCGCCCTTAGCATTTAACCGCGGTTACCACATAAGACAACTTGCAGCCACAATAGCCCGTTACGTAATGAAGGGCCGTTACGCGTCCCCTTAGGGGTGAACGTCAAAGCAGGAACCGTATAATCAGTTCAAACACCAAGAAACTGATACATTCTAGGAGAGGGAAAAAAGCATCGATTGTGACCAGGTACGCATTTTTTCAGACAGAATGCGATCAAGTGATAACGAATGAGACTTCATATTCTTTTTGTGTTTACAGTGTTCGCTTTCAATCTTCTGGTCGTTTTAGATCTGTAGAGGGCAGTTCGAACTTCTTTTTAGAAATAGAAATCGTTAAGAACGGCATCACTGGTGCTGGCACCGAATTCCTAGGACAGCGTTGTTACAGAGACTATCGATAAATGAAAACTATATAAATTTTTGCGGAAGATTTATTTATGTTAAGTGTGGAACCTTGATCCTAATTCATTAATATGTTTTGGAACACCTCAGAATCCGAAATATTGAACATCGAGAACGGATTAAATGTTCTTTTGTCAGTGGGGCATAGCGAATCCCAATACAGTGTTTTGATTCCACATAGTTTCTACTTTCATAAACTGTTTCCGACATCTAGAGGTACAATCATACTTTTTAGGCATTGCAAATACAAATTTTATCGTGTTGCAATTGGTGTACGTGATTTCAAACATTACACTAAAAATATATTTTTACCGTGTATTATCCGTCCCGATTTTACATCTTGGTTCGTTACGAGAGTCAGGTAGTGGTATAAGACGTGCGCTTTCATGTTACTGTTGTTAAGAACTTCAAATGCAACTACATACGAAGAAAACCATAACAATTTATAATATTTCAATATAATTCCGTCCATTTCCACAGTTTTGGTCCATAAACCCAGTGTGGTAAAACGCACAGTCCTCCTTCCGAAATTTCCACGGACTTCTCATCATTAAAGTGAGTCCAAAGACGAGCCTTTTTTAGCGGCGCAAACACATGGAAGGCTGGTGTTTACAGGTCAGGCCAGGCCTCTATGGGGGATTGGGCAATCCCTCCCATCCAATTTTCACAGTCACTTAAGTGGTTTAACGATTGGTGAGGTCTTGCGTTATCAGGCAAAGAAGAACACCCGCCAAAACTTTTGTTGGACCAACTTACTGAAGGTGTCCTTTAAGCTGCCTGAGGTTTCTGACGTATTGGACTGGCTTTACTGTGCATCTCTGCCAAAAGAAATCAATCATTATCACACCATATGCATCCTAGAATATTGCAGCCATTGCTTTCCCTGCCGGTCGCACAGTTTTGAACTTTTTCTTCTTCGGTGAGTTTTTGTGATGCGAATTCCACTGACTGCCTCTCAGATCGTGGTTCAAACAAATGGACCTATGTTTCGTTTCTGGGCACAGTACTTTCCAGAAAATTTCTCTCCTTCCAGATGGAAGTGCCGCAAGAGTTGAGAGACGTTTGTCTTTCTTCTCTCTTTATTTTGGTCGGGCCTTCCGGGGTGGCCGAGTGGTTCTAGGCGCTACAGTTTGGAACAGCGCGACCGCTACGGTCGCAGGTTCGAATCGTGCCTCGGGTCTGGATGTGTGTGGTGTCCTTCCGTTATTTAGGTTTAAGTAGTTCTAAGTTCTAGGGGACTGATGGCGTCAGAGGGTAAGTCTTATAGTGCTCAGAACCATTTGAACAATTTATTTTGGTCGGTTAACATTCTTGGTCCCCAAGCTTCACAAACCTTTGAGCGTTCCAGTAGTTGAATAATCTTCACCACACCGCATTTACAGAGAGAAGTAATGCGACGCATGTCACTCTTGTGGTCATCACTAAAGATGTCATTGACTCGCTGTATGATATGTGGAGTCACCATAGTCACCGGCCTGCAGCTCCGTGCCGGTATCCGTTGATGCATAAATTTACTTTGCTGTGATGTGGAGAAAAAGCGTCGCGGAAGAGCTTAAATTTCAGGCCTTTCACTTGAAAAACTTTATTTAAGAAGAAAAAAAAAAGAGGCTTTGCTATTTCACCAATCCTCGAATTTCGGCAATGAAGCAACATAAGGTCTGTTTTTATTTTTTTAATATTTCATTACTCTCGGATTTTTATGCTGCTGCAGTCCAGAAATATAATGGCTCAATTGTTAACCCGCCAAACCACGAAAATGCTCGAAATCCTTATGCTGTCGATCACTGCAGATTCTTCAGAAATCTATGGTGTGTTTCCCACTCCGAGATGTTCGGCCCACTGATGTGCGTCACTTTTCAGTAGTTTCCATGCAGTTTTAATTGAAACCCCAGAATAATGTCACTGACTGTGATACTCCAGACGTGGAAAACACACTGCAGATTGACATACGAAGAAATCCGATAAGATTTTACTGCTCTGACAGGTTTCGAAACCTAGAGACGAAACTAGGATTTTCCTAATTGAAAATATTCTGAAAGCAGGAGGTATCGTGGGGTAAAAGAACCATGGAAGATTGCCTTTGGAGAAAAGGTAATAACCATTAATATAAAGGATAGTACAACCAGATTTGTCCAGTTTCACAATATCTCTACACGAATGAAAAGAAAGACATAGCATGGTTTTAAATTACGAATTTGACTTTAATGGTTCTTATTTTCAGAAGGACGATTAGATTTTACAACATATTTCTACATGCCTGCAAATATAATCATGGGATACTTTTTTACTATGACGCCTATGATCCAAGTTTTTACGTATCAAAAATGTTCGCGCGTCAAACACCCAGACAACACACAAACATGTCCCATATTATGGAGAATGTGTAGGGTTACTGAAGTCATTGATGTTGCTATTGAACTCTGCCCTTAAAGTAAAGTTTTTGCAGGGTAGACATATACATGAAGTCTTTCCAAAACCGCCAGAAAATAAATGACTAGATAAATCACTTACAGTGACAGCAAGCGACCCAGGAAGCTAATGGTGCAGTGCGAGATCCGTTCGCCCCTTACGATTGGTTCATCGTTCACTGTTAAAACGTTATTTAAATATTATTTATGAAATGGTTCAAATGGCTCTGAGCACTATGGGACATAACAGCTGAGGTCATCAGTCCCCTAGAACGTAGAAGTACTTAAACCTAACTAACCTAAGAACATCACACATCCATCCCCGAGGCAGGATTCGAACTTGCGACCGTAGCGGTCGCACAGTTCCAGACTGAAGCGCCTAGAACCGCTCGGCCACTCCGGCCATCCCCGGTTTGTTTCCGAGGCAGAACATAATTAATGTAGATTGTTATTTATCTGTAGTATTATTCGATAAATTGTCAGGTTTTCATACGTGCAAGTGTAAAACAGTTTGTAAACAACTAAGGTTTCCGTATGTTTACTGCCATTGTAAGTAATCCATCTTCGCTGTACTGGGACAAAGATGCACGAGCGCTCCGCACGAGTAGTGGACAAGATCTTTGACGCCGTGTTTAAGGCAGTCCGTCGGGCACTTGGTCCCAAGTCAGTTGTACAGCAGTGGGACATTCGTGACACAGTTGAAGAGAGATCTGATATTTGTGAATCTGGGAGAAATTGTCTGGAATAGTTTATTATGGAGAAGAAATCTGGTTTGTAAGGCTATTTTATTTATTGTATTTGTTTTATAGCTATCCGAGAAAGCAACGTCCTTTAGGCACCCTATAAGAGACTAGTGGGCAGGACCCCACATTGGCGAAGAGGATGTGATCAATGTGGGGTCCTGCCCATTCGCCTCTTATAGGGTGCCTAAAGGATGCTGCTCTCGCGGATAGCTATACATCAAGTCAATAAATTTATGTTAATGGTTTTTATTACAATAAAGTACACTGACGATACTTTGATTTTCAAGAACGTGTTGCAAGCGATTGGCGATACCCAAACAGTCAGTCTCCTTCTCTATATACAGTGTCCATACAAGCAATTAATATAAGGCATAAGTCGCAGTTTAACAGTTAGGATGACGGCTCTACTAGTATGTGTCTTCTACTTCGCGGTTTCTAATCCGGGTCTCCTAGTACCGGTCTAGTACCGTCCGGCCAAGGCTCTTAGGAGCGGTGCCTCTTCACTTCTTCTGGAGGCCGCTGCTGTCGTGGTGACGTCCTAGTCAGCGTGTTATTGGCTGACGTCGTCTCACAGCCTTCTCTGCTCTTGCGTTCTTCATCTTCGTGCCGGCGTCTTCTGTTACGCCGTGACAGAACTGATTGAGAGGATTTTTGCAGAAATGTTTCAAGGTAATCCGACGCACGAACAAGAATGAAATGTTGCTTTGTCAGAACTGTCAATTGAAGGAAATCTTTGTACCCTAGTTAACTAATAACAGTCATGTTTTGTTTTAAATTTGTGTATTTGTTTTCGTTTATGTCTCCAATTACAAAATTGGTTGAAGTGTCTGGTATTTTTGTAATAAGAGAGTTTGGTAATTGTTAGAGTCTTCTGATGATATACACTTTAAATTTTGAAGAACGGTTCTCTTTAAAGTAAATACCTCTTCCACCATTCAGTGAAAGCTTAAAACATTTAGTCGTGTGTGCATTGCATTTTATGCCACACGCAGCAATAGATTGTTTCTTACCAATAAAGAAAAATTTAGAGTATATCATTTTCACTTTAGCTGCTGCATCTGCTGATTTAAATTTGGTTACAAGAACGTCGGTACATCAGACACAAAACAGCATGCTGAGCAAGAAGTAAGTTACTTTTCTTTCAATGGAAGTAGCACTCTGCATTCTTGCGAGCGAACAGTACGTCAGAAATTTCAAGTGTTGGATTAAGTAAGCAGATTAATTTACAATGAACAGTGACGGTATTACTAAACAGTTCCCTTCTTCTGTGTTGAGCAGTATTTTATGTCGTGGATATTTCAAGACAGACGTTGTACTTCATGTTACGTAACTTCCATAATGTAATTCAGTATCGTGTGTCAGTTAAACAGTTCTCCCTGAAGATATAATTAGTTGCTTTGTCATTTAATTTTATTGACAACAATTATTTCAATTTCATAATTTCCATAAGCAAGTTTTGTTTCACGACACTATTCACATGTGCTACACAGGGCCAACCAACAGTCGGATTTCCTCAGCAACTGAATTCAATATCTAAAGTATAAGCTGCACGAGGAGAAAGTTTTTGAAGAAATAATATTCAGTATGTTATAGATAAATTAGAAATCTTACAAACATTACAACACGCGTTTTATAGACCGATTGAAATATATTCATTTTTAACGCGTTCACCTCTAAGTATTACCGTACACGTTATATGACGGCTGAAGTACAGTTCTCAATAAATGTTCGAACATTCCGCGTTTGTGCTCTCTTGGGACGACTTGCTTGTCAGAGGGCCTCTGAACGTTCCGTAACGAGGGCAGCAGCATTCATGATGCGACCAAGAACTTCATCTCTTTTCTGTCGTACACTTCAGATTTTATCCGACCTCATCAAGAAAAACATGATGGGTAAGGTCTTGCGATCTTGGTGGTCAGTTAATTGTACTGCCTCTACTAACCCAGCGTCAAAGGTAAGTGTGGTTGAGATGTTCCCTTACACATCTGGTAAAATGTGCAGTGGCTCCTCCACGTTGGAAGAACATTGCAGTCGGTGTGGCTAGAACAACGTCCTCAGCTCGTTCACCGGTTGAATTATCTAAGAGGTGGAAATAATTCTGCCCTGCCATTCGCTTTTATAAAATGACTCGAGATACAAATATGTCACCGATTATGCCGCACCTAACATTAACCGGAAACCCAACTTCGAGATTGGTTTCCAGTGTTGCGAATGAATTTTCCTGCGACCATCGATGATTATTACGAGTCTAGTTCATCCCATTCCATGTAAACGTGGTTTCTTCATTGAATAGTATTAATAGAAGCAAATGATGATTGTTATTTAGCCCGGGACAAAATTTAAGTTGTCTGGCACTGTCGCCAGCGAAGATTATAGACTCGCTCTATGTAAAATGGATACAGGATTTCCGCATGTAATACTTGCCGCTAACATATTGGTGGGAGACGGATACCTGCAGAAAGTGGCGGTCTGCTGGTAGAAGGACTACGCTGCGCTAGGGATGGTTGTTATCGCTGAAACAACCGGTTTTCGGTTATATCGATTTTTTCCCAAGCGCAGCTCGTGGTCGTGCGGTAGCGTTCTCGCTACCCGCACCCGGGTTCCCGGGTTCGATTCCCGGCGGGGTCAGGGATTTTCTCTGCCTCGTGATGACTGGGTGTTGTGTGATGTCCTTAGGTTAGTTAGGTTTAATTAGTTCTAAGTTCTAGGGGACTAATGACCATAGATGTTAAGTCCCATAGTGCTCAGAGCCATTTGAACCACTTTCCCAAGCCATTATAACTTGATTGTTGAATCTGTTCAAAATAACGCGTTTTTGAAATAAAAGATTTTCAGTTTTGCATTTGTATTATTTCCAGTGATAAATGTAGAAATCGAAGATAAATTGAAAAATTTTGACACAGGTTGCAGGTATACGGAATTAAAATATTAAAATAAAAATCAAATGAAAAATAAGTAACTAGTTCGTCCACCATTCTCTCCTTTCCTCTAAAAATGATGAGTGGTTGAATACTACAAAAAATCACCAGTATACACCTCTTCTTATCTAGTTTTTTGAAACTGCTCAAAAATCATGTTGTAATCGGAAATCATACCACTTTTTGGGAGTTAGGGGTAGCCTGAAAATTGCGATTGAAGATCTCTGTTTTTCGTACTAATTTCTTCGTCTTCAAGATATATAAGTTTAAAATGGCATATTACATTAACAAAGCTGGCAGATTAGCTATTTCCTATTTTTTTGTACACTATGAATGAACAGCTGTTAATTTTCAATTTATTACTATTACTAAAATTTCCTTCCTGCTTTACCATTTCACAAAAATAGCGACAAGTTTTTAAAATCTTTTAAAGCAAATGTAGCATGTCAAGTTGCTACGACACTTCGAAGAAAACAAAAATTATTTCCAGCTTAGGATTGATAGCATTCTGCAAAGCTACAGATGTCCGGCGACTACAGGGGGGAACTACCATATTGACCAGGTGGGGACAAGTCATTCACACTGCACGTGCGTGCCTACCCTAATCCGTGAAACACTACAACAGAGACATTATTGTCAGAGCAATGCTGTATCAGTTCGTATGCCATTTGTTTTCTGCTCGTTACTGTCGGCATTGTTTTTAAAGAAGCAGTGATCACGTTTTCCACTTTCTATAATAACGCAATATTTGAAACCAATGCATATTTTACGTTAAATATTGTTCCTGATTTCAAGAAATGTTTATTGAATAACGAAAATTTTTTTGCCCTGCTGATATGAATCACTCATATTTTTATACTTTATTTTATTTCTTTTTCCTTTTTGTTTTCCATTTACTCGCTTACTAGTCTGAAGTAAAGAACACTTGTTATGACGGAGACAAAACAAAGACCGGAAAATTCTTTTTATTCAGAACTATAAAATACCGGCATCAGGCGTAGTTGGTCGGTTTTTTCAATCCTCGCTGCACTATTTCGACAACGCGTCGCTGTTCCTGTGCACGTTGTAGAACTATTCGTTTAGAAGTAAAAATAGGGACTGGAGGAATACGCATTTACTGAAATATCCTGAAAACTCTGGTGAACACTCTATGATCAGGAATACGATGTGTCTGGAAGCGCCGACTGTATTCTTCTACAGCACCAGGATCACTATCGTGGTAGAATCCGTACTCATACACCATATCTGCATATTCTTTATCAGTTCAGATGCGTGACATTGGAAGCAGAGAGTGAACAAACACAGTTAGCCGATACTTCTCCTGATAAACCCTCAGTCCCTCGCATTTTTTCACTCACAACACACCGCGAATAACTGCGTGTTCAACGGGCTAGTTTAACAGCAGAAAGATATCCCTAGCAAACAAGTTCAATGCAGCGACGTAGGCTGGGCTAGAATAAAACATCAGAGAGATTGGGTGGGAAAGACACTTACGTGAGCGCTAGTAGGCCAAGAACAAATGTACATTAAATGTATTCTATCTCGGAGGCTATTTGGAAAAGGGCATATATCGATATGTAGTTTTTTTGCTTGAAACGAGCATTCCTGTCGTATCTCAGAATTTTGACCTTCCCTCCGGTGGCACACTGTATATGAATGTAACAATAGTACTTAAATGTGTCAGTGTAAGCAAGTATTATGATATAACATATCTACATAAGGAATAATACGTTCTACATTTGGACACATGGCGTATAGTTGCTCTTACATGCAACTGCCAGTAATATCGATTCCCGTTGTGTTGAAAAAGGGAGCATCCGAAATGTTCTCGAAATTGCAAAGGTACCGAGAACTTAAGCATGTCCAGGTAAGTGATTCCTGTAATTGAGAGACCGAATAAGCTTGCTCACCTAGGGAAGCCGCCAGCGACAACCACACTAACGGGCTACTGACAGCTGGCGCCGTGGTAAACCTTTAGTTTCGATGAAAAAGTTAAAATTTAATTTAAGTTTCTATCTTCGTTCATGTAGGAGATACATCTTCTGAAATTGGCCGAATAGTTTTGAAATGGCCTGTATTACATTGCAGTAACTACTATTACCCATGGACCTTACTGTAATTTGTAGTGTATAGTTGGAAACGTAGACATCGATATGTGTAGTATACGACTATTTGCAGAGAACGTTATATAAGTACAAGCACAGGCATCAATAACACTGGCTGTCGTAGGACGCAATAGTAGTTTCCAGGCGCCTGCTTCAGAAATCAGCTCTTGAATTGGTTACTCCGTTCGAAATGCATCCCGTAAATAACTTTTATGTGTTCGAGAGTGTGAGCCTTAAGCCAGAACGTAGAATAGCGTCCCCGAGATTTATAGACTATTGCGGGAGAACGAAAAGCGATGGTGTGCAGACCTTACGTACGCTGCTTGGAATTAGATTTGTTTCCTCCAAACGATCTGGTCGTTTTACATTGCCGCAGTCAGCGCTACCCCAGGGTTTGAGTGTTTCGCTGCTCCCATTCAGCAACGTTCCTTTCAGCATTCCCTCCGTAATTGACGGTAAGCAACAGATTTTTCTCTTTGCGCCTCCAGGTGCCTTTCGCATCTTTTGTATAGAAAATCATTAGGCCACCTCTTTAATAAACCGCAACGCGGAAACTGTGGGAGTCGCCCTTCGTTAATGAACCGAATGCGTCACCCACAAGTCTTAATGGAAGGAGCAGTTAGTTTGCAAGTGGGCCTCGAGTTAATTCCACGCGCTCAGATAAAATCCAGAGACTTTTTGGTAAAAAGCAGGATCATTTCCTGGCTGTGACGAAGGAGCTTACGTTTTGTAAGAATGAGATCAAAGCAATACAGCAATTAGAATAAGTCCTCACTGTGCAGAAAGACTCTGACAAAAGTTTTCATTTATTTTATGATTGATGCTGATACACTACGTGATAATAAGTGTCCGCACACTCCCAAACACATACGTACTTTATATTAGGTGCATTTTGCAGCCACCTACTGCCAGGTACTCCATATCAGCGACCTCAGTAGTCATTAAACATCGTGAGAGAGCAGAATGTGGCGCTCTGGGGGACTCACGGTCTTCGAACGTGGTCAGGAGATTGGGTGTCACTTGTGTCATACGTTTGTGCGTGGGATTTCCGCATTCCTAAACATCCCAATGTCCACTGTTTTCGATGTCATATTGATGTGTAAACATGAAGGGACACGTACAGCACAAAAGCGTAGAGGCCGACCTCGTCTGTTAACAGTTGAAGAGGATTGTAATGTGTAATAGGCAGACATCTATCCGTACCATTGCACAGTGATTCCAAACTGTATCAGGATCCACTGCAAACACTATGACAGTAAGGCGGGAGGTCATAAGACTCGTAATTCATGGTCGAATTCAGAGGAGGCCGTGTTGTGGTGTGGTCGTGTTTTTCATTCATGGGCCTTGCACCTTTTTTGTTTGGCGTGGCACTATCACATAACAGGCATTCATTGAAGTTTTATGCACCTTTTTGCTTCCCACTGTTGGAGATCAATTCGGTGATGGCAATTACATCTTTCCACACGATCGAATACTTGTTAATAATGCACGGCGTTTGCGGAGTGGTTACATGACAATAACATCCCTGTAGTCTACTGGCCTGCAAGGAGTCCTGACCTGAATCGTATAGAACACCATTGCGATGTTTCGGAACGCCGACTTCGTGCCAGGCCTCACCTATCGACATTGATACCTCTCCTCAACGGAACACTCCGTGAATAATGGGCTGCCATTCCTCAAGAAACCTTCCGGTGCCTGATTGAACGTATACCTGCGAGAATGGAAGCTATCATCAAGGCTAAGGTTGGGCCAACACCATATTGAATTCCAGTATTACCGATGGAGGGCTCCACGATCTTGTCAGACATTTTCAGCCATACGTCCATGTTCTTTAGATCACATAATGTATATTTTCAAAATGGTTCAAATGGCTCTGAGCACTATGGGACTTAACTTCTGAGGTCATCAGTCCCCTATAACTTAGAACTACTTAAACCTAACTAACCTAAGGACATCACACACATCCATGCCCGAGGCAGGATTCAAACCTGCGACCTAGCGGTCGCGCGGCTCTAGACTGTAGCGCCTAGAACCGCTCGGCCACCCCGGCCGGCTGTATATTTTCTTCCAGGAATGCTACCCCTGCTAGTTCCGCAGGGGAACTTCAGTGAACAGTGAAATGTAGAAGATGAGATATGGGTGGAGGTAAATCTGTGACAACGGTTAGTGAGTGCATGCGATGTAGCTCTATTAAGGAGAGTTTGGTATAGCATTTCTGTCACTATTGTACGTTATCAGCTGATCTCGAAAAATACGAACGCAGCCACTGGGTTTACGTACCCACACGAAGAACGTATGATCATTCGCACATTTTGGTAGGCAGAATGCCATGATATGAATCCTACCGATAAGAAGTAACATCTTGCGCCTAGGCGTCTCCTTGGTAATGAGGGTACCTCTTCACCAGGTTTCGCCCAGACGTTTTATTGCAAGTAACTTAACGACATTAATGTGGGAGGGACTCACCACACTACGAGCAGTTTGTTCGTTATGTTTAAAAGTACGTGATCTTTATTTAAGCGTAGTGTAAGTGAGAAGTTGGCACTAGGAGGCTACCTTCATCACGTATGCAAACTATCTGATGAGCTGCAGGAAGAAGGATAAGAGTAGGAGATGCGGATTGTGGGCTTGAGCCACCTGCATATACCGCAGCAGCAGGGGTAAAATATGTCACCGCATGATTGTAGTCGCTAAGCAGTATGGTGAGATTCTACGTTAAAATTAAGGCTTGAAATGTGAAAGCGTTTTACAAATGTGCTGCCTGTGAGAGAATTTGTAGACTATTTAAATTAGTTAATTAGCATCATGTTTCGAGGTTAGACCTCGTCATGAAACTATTGTGGCAGTAGAGAAACGTTTCGTACAAGAGCACACGAACAATAAAGTTTTCTTTGAATAGTCCTGGTTGTGCTGTAGCCATACTGTTGCGAAAGAGAAAGAAACCTAAGAAAAGGCAATGTCTCTTTGTCGGTTTGCTTTTCACATGAAAACAGTGTTAATAATCACTCCCTTTCTTCTTGTGACGCGGCTATCCTCTTATGATTTGTTCAGGAACGTCCATTTCTATGGATTTCTAGCTATTTTATTCACAAACTTCCAAAAGTAACTCGAAACACTGTATCATGAACAATTCAACACAATATCGATATTTCGATTATGGAGTTGTCAGGAATTTGCAGTATCTTCTTCAAGCCCTGATGTAGCATCACTGATGTTTTTCGACGAAATACATTACAAAACGAGAGACTGTAACAGTATCACAGTTTTATATTAAAAACAACAACACATACATTTATTTTAATGAAATGCAAAGACCACAACACATGTCAAGATTAAGCAAAAGCTTTAATCTCTATGTGCACTTACGTTACTTTTATCTGGACTGGCACTGTAGCTTGATGGTCAGGTCAAACCTCGAAATATTGTGCTGATTAAATAACTTAAGTCGCCAACAGATTTTGTGACTGGTATTTGTAAAACTCCTTAATATATGAAGGGCTTATTTGAGTAGTGGTACAAGTCCATTTTTGTTCATTTTGACATACAGAGTCCTAAAGTTAAATGAGCGCAGAAATATTCAAGCATATGGCTTCTTGCTAGAGATGAACCTTTCTTTCTGTTTGTTTGGATCATTAATTTCAGAAGCATTATAGGCAGAAAAGTGGAGGTAATGGACTTGTACCACTATTAAAATAAGCCCTTCGTATTTGAAGTAGTCTGGTCCATTAACTGCCAATATATGTTCAAAGCTTCAAATATGCACCACAGACAAATCATCTCCTGACAAGCTATGAAAATTTGAAGAAAGTGTTACTGCAAAAAAGAGGCAAGTTCAATAAAATTACCATATTACATGATAAATGTAATGGTGGTTGTTAACGTTTATGTGTACCAAAAGCTGCAGGCTCGCTATGGACGCCTACACACCGTCTGATACGGCTTGAAATTAGTTATGACTATATTTGTTGTAGTGTACAAACCCCAAAGGAAGGAAGGAAGGTGTGGGTGCTCCCTGAAGATGTACCTACATGACGTCAGTAGGTGAGCACCACATGTTAATCTTACTCCTAGCTTTTGCGTATCATTAGTTTATTTCTAACTGATGAACTAGTGGGAGCAATGACGGCTGTGAGGGCAGTGAAAGCCAGTAAATAAAACAGTGACTGAACTCTGCTGTGGTAAATTAGTCATTGCGTATTAACTTCGATGAACTCATTTAGCATCTGATCTTTATTCAGTGTAGTTGATTCTGACGCAGTGTACAGTGCCTTTGTCTTACATTAGTTTTGGATTCCATCAGTTATTGCCTCCGAACGCTCTGCGTGCCCCCCTAGTTCAGTTATTTCATATTTTATTTGTTTCTCCGTAATTAGCCTGTGTTTGTCGCTGACATTCAAAATAAGTATTTTCTGCTTTATGTGAATAAAGCCTTCATGTAGGCCACATTAATATCCTCTGACACCATTCCTTGTTTCCTTTATTTAAATATTTTCGTGTTCGCTTAATTATGTTTATATATTATTCACTCGCTGTATTTTAAGCTGGTTCCTTAAGGGCCCAGTGTTACAGTGCCCAACCTAACCCCACCCTTAAACATGTTTAATTTGCGTACTCGCCCCTTTAAGGAAGAGGACTAATTTTTTGCGCTGTCTTTTTGACTAGAATAGTACATACAGAAATTCACCCTATTACTCTACTATTTACTTGAGGTTCTAGGAAAAAGGGAAAAACTACTTGCACGTATTATCTCTAAAACCGATCTCAGTCTGACGTATTTTCTGTGATTTCTTAGATGGATGCTACTTCCAAAATAATCAACGACACTATTATATTAAAAGTTCAGGAACGAGCGTATGTTGTAATATGATATGAATAGGATTGCATATGAGAAGACGAACTGGTGGGCCACGTCAAACATGTCAGAGCAGTAATTAAAAAAAAACCTGGAACGAAAACAAAATTTATTTAACCAGTGCATTATTTACTGTAAACAAAAGGGATAAAATAATGAAATGAAGGTAAATGATAATATATGAGTTCTTTATTTACAGACCACTGAAAATAAGTATAATCGTTACTCACATTAGCAACTAGGTTACTGTGAAGGTTTTTCATATACACCAGCCACAGAGATTAAGAATTATTAATACGGATTTCGAACCACTAGTGATTACCTTTAGGCATTAGAATATGCAAACTGCATGAAAATTACTTACGTTACTGAGACAAATAACTAGATAATCACTAATTTGCGGCGTTGCCTGAATCTTCATCACGTTCTAATTGTCACAGAAATGGGAAAAAATCTGCTGCATTTTTTTGAGTAGATTACTTTTATAAAATTAAGAGTGCTTAAACGTTGCTACTGGTTGGGATACATACGGATAACCTGTCGAAACGTATGCTACAGTTTTACATATTTATGGTATCAGTATTGCTGACAGTTTTTATATTATGAATAACTCAAATACGTAGCATACATGTCTTGAATTTCTTACGTTATATTATTAAATGCTGTAACTATGCCTCGATATCGAGTCGAATTCATTCAATCACAAAATAATGGAAGCATTTATAAAATTCTAGTCGGATATACTAGCCATTTCGTACACGCAGACACACACACACACACACACACACACACACACACAGAAACGCGCGCGCGTTCCGCATTGAAGGAAGCATATAACTGGAGCAGAAATGGGTAGGGAACCATTTCTAGCGACGATACGAATCGAAAATGTGGAAATTCAGTAGCAGAAGCGACAATAACAACGGGCAGGTAGTTATGGCCCGGGGCCTTGGAACGAGAATATCGCAAACGACGATGCTGTTCGGCTTTTGATGTGTTACTTTCATGACAATCGACTGAAGGTGGTTAAAAGATGGCAAAATTTCGAAGAGGCGACAAGTTTTTAGACACCCACGACTCGTCACAGTACCTGGAGGTCGGAGGCTTTTTATCTCTGTAAAACAGGGTAGGCACAACCTGTGACAGGTCTGGCAGCAAAGGACAATACTGGTGCAGACACTATTGTTCTGAAACACAGCATTCAAAATACATCGTTGAACATAGTGTTAGATAGTAGATGACCATTACTTGTTCCCATGTAGACCCAATTATATCGTTAATCAGGATTGCATTGTACAAGAGAAAATCGAGATTCGACTATTGATCAATGGATACGTGTCGCCTGATCGGATGATTATATGTTTCTTCTTACACCAGGTCAATTTTCTCGATTAGATATGCCGTTATCTACGCAAACGGCTGCTCCAAACATGCACAACGTCGTAGATCCATTCTGCTGTGGCAGTATTATCCTGGGGGGGAGGGGGTGGGACATTCATTTCGGCACCAAGTCAGCTGTAGACGACGTCAATACTGTTGTGGATCATCAGCGTCCCTTTATCTCGATGGCAGCCTCCAGCAGGATAACTGCTTATGTCACAAAGCCAAATCGTACTGCAGTGGTTTGAGGAGTGAGACAGTGACCACACATTGAAGTCTGCTGATCTGAACACAATAACGCACATCTGGGATGCTATTGGTCACCAACACCCCGCCCATAATCTCTACAGTCAATGTATGATATGGTGCTAAAAAAAGAAGAAGAAAGTAGCTGTAAATAACTGTTCAAAGCCAGGACCGTCAGCCTCACAGCATGTGATTTAATTACTGTACGGTGTGGCACTACGTGTTGCCCGTAAAGCCGCATGAAGGTACAGATGGCGCCCTTCCATCATGTATTATCCTAACTGGAAGACGTTTACCACCAGCGTTTAAAACTTACGAAGGATGTGATTGTTCACGCCACAGAGAGCCGGCCAAGGTGCCGCCAGAGACGTATCCGAACACCAGACGTTGAAATGGGACTGCATCGTGTGGCCGACCACGCAGCAGAAAGCACCTGTAAACTTTCCTGTGAAACGCACACTTCGAAGAATGGAGTATGGAGAGACTGGTGGTTAAGTTATTATACACCTAGCACAAAGCTAGTGCAAGCGCTGGGACCAACAGATTTTGAACCTTGTGATCACTTCTGTCAACGGATTATCCCAACCACTACTGTAGTGCCGAACTTCTTACAGTTCGTATTATTAACGGATGGGGGTTTGTTCACCCGTCATGGTGCACCAAGCAGCGGCAGTAGCCATGTCTGTAGTGAGAACAATCCCAACGACACCCACATAGATGGCCAGCAGCAAACATATTCTGTCAGAGTAGGGCGTAGGGCGGACGTAGTCCAAGGTCATCCAAAAGGACCTGATTTGTTGCATCCCCGTTTGAAAGCTTCACGTTACGTGGAGCTCCTGCGAGATGTGCTGCCGCAGTTCTTGAAGACTGTACTCCTTACTGCCCGCGAAAGGATACGGTTCCAACGTGACAGTGCACTAGCTCACTACACTGATCGCGAACACCTGAACAACACGTACCCTCATAGTTGGATTCCTGTGGGAGGTCCTGTCCCATGCCCATCACGATCACCAAATCTCACACAAATGTACTTTTTCCCCTGGCGTTACGTCAAGATGTTGGTGTATGAAACTCCTTTAGAAACATATGAAGATCTGCTTGTTTTGGTTAGGCTGCCAGTCTGATACAGATACCATGTCTCTTTGAGAGAGAGCGACAGAACTTCATATGCTATTGCCATGCGTGCTTTGAGACTGGCAGTCGTCACTTTGTACTTACTATAAGCGTTAGACGCTATGTGTGTCCATACCACAATAAATACGTATTTCTCACCTTTTCATCCCTATCGCAATATAATTGGTTGATTCACTATCACCTGTTTCAATTTGACCCAAAAGGATTGAGACACGCATGGAAGGAACTGGTTCAGCATCGTACACACACTGGAAATGCAACACCATTCATTCAGAGACCTTATAGAATACCAATCAGTCAAAGATAGGTGGTAGAAGAAATTGTTAAGGAACGGCTGAAAGCCGGAATTAGAGAACCAACAGAAGATGTCGGCCAATCATGGTGGTCACCGCTTGTCGTTGTTAAAAAGAAATCTATTTCGGGAGAAACACAGTCACGTTTTTGCTTGGATTACCGAGCTCAGAATGCAGTAACCATAGCAGACATTTACCTCTTACCAAAGCTGGTACAAATCCTGGATTACTTGGGCAGATGTCGACTTTTTCGGCAATAAGCGGGTGTAGTCAGCTGACAGTTTATTCAGATCATCGAGAGAAAACTTCGTTTGTTACAACAGCAGTGTTTAAATACCTGTGTATGCAATTTGGACTTCACAATGCGCCAGCCACCTTTCAGCACCTGATGGATTACGTTTCACGAGGGCTCATACCAACACAAGCTATTGTATACCTCGACGACATAATAATTTCCAGTGAAAACATGTAGCAGAATGCCGAGAGAATTCAAGGAGTCCTGATCCAAAATTAATTGAAGTTATCGAGAATTTTCCGGAGCCACAGTATTTAATAGAACTACAATCATTCTTGGGATTAGCAAATTTTTATAGGCGTTTAATGACACATCCAGTGACGGAGCCACTTGGAAAGGGAATTACATGAAATTGGTTAACAGAACGCAGAAGACAAAAGAAGAACATAAAACTTCCCTAACTACAGCTCCAGTGTCAGCCTAGCGAGATACCAGCAAGCATTTCAACAGATGTTTCAAATTTTTCTGTTGATGCTATTTTGTATCAAGAAATTGACGGCCTTCAACACCCTATATCATATTCTTCCAGACAAACAAACCAGTGTGTGATTATACAACAGAAAAAGAGCTTTCTGCTCTGGTTTCTGGTGTGACACATAACACATGTATTTTGACAGGAAGAGAATTCCGTGATTACAGACCATGCCGCTTTTAAAAAGCTATTGAGCTTAAAGTACCAAAGTTTCAGACTAACAAAGTGGATTTGAGACTGAGTTGGTTTCATTTTAAAGTTATTCGTCAACCTGACGAACTACACGAAATACTGACATGATGAGCGAATAGGTTCGTGTTTGTGTTACTGTAGGTCATGAGGAAGATGTAAAAGCAGCTTAGGAGAAGGAGACATAATGCAAAATATGGAAAAACGATCAAAGTTTTGGTGAAATAGGTGAATTGCTGTGAAAGATCACTAGTCAATGAAACCACCTAGGTATTTCGGAAAGTATGAAACATCAAATCGTGACAGAACAACATGATTGTTTATTACCTGGACACGGCGGTAGAAAACCAACAATTTTTAAAAGAGCTGAGGAATATTGGTGGCCAAGACGTAAAGCTGACGATCTTCGGTTTGCTTCGCAATGTGATTCCTGCAACAGACGGAATAATTTGGGAAAAACTAAGGCATGATTACAAGAACTGCCATAGACTATTGATCCATTCGAAATTTTTTTCCATATGTGGGAAGTTACATCACAGCAACACCGGTCGTAGGCGATCTAACTGTGTTGGTGAGGCAGTAAATTCATTCACAGAGTAGTGACACCGCGTCACTGCAATACACTTTGGAGGTGTGGCGGTGGTACTAGGAGTCTCGTACCAACCTCCAACAGTGACAGTACTACATAAGTCAGGCAGAAAAATTCAGCCCGGCATGGCCAGGTACGTTGAGAAAGTAGTGGACGTAGAATGGGGGGGCTAGTCTTGCAAAAGGATGCAACTGTGGTGACTGTGGTGACTTTGCCAGGTCAATTGTTAGCCATGGTCTGAGTCTGATTCCTGTAGGATGGTTAAAGGAACTGGATATCGATGCCAGCGGCGTGGAAGGGTCGTCCCAACGTAGCGTAACCCATGGACAGTGTCCCGCAAGGCATCCACTATCTCAAAGAGCCATCCTCTAGGATGGTTAAAGGAACCGGATATCGATGCCAGCGGCGTGGAAGGGTGGTCCCAACGTAGCGTAACCCATGGACAGTGTCCCGCAAGGCATCCACTTTCTCATAGAGCCACCGTACGTTGTTGTGTATGGTTGTCTTCAGGGGGACGATATCGGCTTCCCCATGCAGAGTCACAGTTCTTGATCTACAGGCGCTGCACCATCCGCGTCCTGGTGACACTAGTAGTGGCCCATGCTGCAGAGCCATACATGAGGGCAGGCAAGGTAAATGCTCGGTAGTTGCGGAACTTGGTATTTAGGTAAGTTCCCTATAGCGGAAGAGGGTGTACAAAGCCCTGGTCTGCTTTTGCCCCATGTCGGCGACATACTCTGCATGACAGTGGAACAGCAACTTGTGATCCATCCAGACCCCAAGATAGGTGGTCTCCGAGGAACAGGGCACCAGCACGCCTGCAATCGAGATATTGCGGCGGAAGACTGGGCGCCGTTTCGTGAAATAGATTGCCGTAGATTTGGCGTCATTAAGAGCTAATTTGTTTGTCCGGCACCAGATGATGGTGGCGTCCACCTGTCGCTGGTGGTGGGTGACGACGGCGTCAGTAATACGGCCCGTGGTAAAGAGTACCGTGTCATCAGAATACTGTCGTAGGCGGCACTCGGGGATGACGGGCGTATCATTCACATTGTTATTAAAATGAACGGGGGACAGAATCGATCCTTGTGGAGTTGCCGCTGACAATTGGCGAATACCTGAACGCATTCCCCGATGAGCAACTAGGAAAGTCCTACCGTGGGGGAAGTCATCCTCAACCTTGACATAGATATCTGATACAGTGGTCTGCGTCAGCATCTTGTACACTAGATTGTCATGCCAGATCGTGTCGTAGGCGTTCTACAAGTCCAGAACAGCTGTCGGCGGTGTTGAGGCCTTTGCTGACGTGTTCAGTTCTACATCTACATCTACATTTATGTCCGCCCCAGTAGCTGAGTGGTCAGCGTGACGGATTGCCGTCCTCCGGGCCCGGGTTCGATTCCCGGCTGGGTCGGAGATTTTCTCCGCTCAGGGACTGGGTGTTGTGTTGTGTTCATCATCATTTCATCCCCATCCGGCGTGCAGGTCGCCCAATGTGGCGCCGACTGTAATAAGACCTGCGCCAAGGCGGCCGGACCTGCCCCGCGAGGGGCCTCCCGGCCAATGACGCCAAACGCTCATCATCATCATCATCTACATTTATACTCCGCAAGCCATCCAACGGTGTGTGGCGGAGGGCACTTTACGTGCCACTGTCATTACCTCCCTTTTCTGTTCCAGTCGCGTATGGCTCGCGGGAAGAGCGACTGTCGGAAAGACTCCGTGCTTGCTCGAATCTCTCTAATTTTATATTCGTGATCTCCTCGGGAGGTATAAGTAGGGGGAAGCAATATATTCGATACCTCATCCAGAAACGCACCATCTCGAAACCTGGCGAGCAAGCTACACCGCGATGCAGGGCGCCTCTCTTGCAGAGTCTGCCACTTGAATTTGCTAAACATCTCCGTAACGCTATCATGGTTACCAAATAACCCTGTGACGAAACGCGCCGCTCTTCTTTGGATTTTCCCTACCTCCTCCGTCAACCCGATCTGGTACGGATCCCACACTGATGAGCAATACTCAAGTATAGGTCGAACGAGTGTTTTGTAAGCCACCTCCTTTGTTGATGGACTACATTTTGCGTAGGACCTTAAGTTCGGCAGAGAGGTGCGATGTAAATCCGAACTGTTCAGGTCGGACCGTCCCAGCCGCAGCTAGAAGTTGGGAAAGTCGGTGGAGGATCACAGATTCAAGGACCTTCATCGTGGTATTTAAGAGGCTGATGGGCTTGTTGCTGGTGGGGACCTTAGGGTCCTTGAAACGCTTGGGGATCGCAATCAGCTTGGCTTGCTGCCACTCGTCCGCCGCTCGTGGTCTCGCGGTAGCGTTCTCGCTTCCCGAGCACGGGGTCCCGGGTTCGATTCCCGGCGGGGTCAGGGATTTTCACCTGCCTCGAGATGACTGGGTGTTTGTGTTGTCCTCATCATTTCATCATCATCCAGAAAAGTGGCGAAGTTGGACTGAGCAAAGATTGGGTAATTGTACGGGCGCTGATAACTACGCAGTTGAGCGCCCCACAAACCAAACATCATCATCATCATTGCTGCCACTCAGGAGACAAAAAGCAGACATGAGACAACCGTTAAAAATCTTGGTGAGCAAGAGGAGAGGCGTACGCGGAAGGCGGCAGAGATGTTCATTCAAAATTCCGTCCAATCCACATTTCCGTCGTAGGATCCACTGGACTTCTGCGATGGAAGTAAGGTGGGGGCAGACAGAGGTGGAGGGTTGCGGAAAGCGGCAACAGCCGTCAGGACATTGTGTTCCCCCTGGAGTTCGTCCAAGGAAACGTCCTGGACAAGGGGGTGGTTTTGGCCCTCAAACGTATCCGCCAGCGTTTCCACAATTTGGAGGGTGTCATACGACAAGCCCGCTGTCATGCGAATAGGATGGGCAGTCGCTGGCATAGAACGTTCCAGGGCGCGAATGACAGCCCAGTCAGTCTTATGGTGTAGAAGGGACGTGGATATCCTGCCCTCCCATTGTTCGGACTTCCAGTGGGCGAGCCAGCGGCAGACGTCGCGCTGGAGGCACCTCATTTGGCGTTTGTCGAGAGGATAGCGATACTGCTTCCACCACCGGCGGCAGCAGTTCTTTTGCACCTTCAGCTCCCGTAACAGGGGAGGCAAATCGTCCAGGGGGGTTAAAGCCCGAGGTACAGTGGAGGTGCAGAGCTTCACTCCTTTCTGTATTTTGGCAGTCAGGTAATCCACGGCACACATTATATTGTCTGGTGTTTTCTAGTCGAGGCCGTGCCGACTGGTGTTATTAAGTACCCTGGTGAACCTGTCCCTATCGGTGATGGTCACAGTGGAAAGAAAATCAAATTAAAGAGCAGCATCGGTGAAGTGCAGGAGTACTGGGTCACGGTCAGAGGCCTGTTCTTGGAGAAATTGCAATGAGAATTGAGCAATGATGTTTTTGAATATGGCCATACCCAGAACGTCTAGCTGGCAGTAGGAACGGATGGGTATATGGGTAGGTTCATGGGCGCCACAGACTGACAGCGCTGATGTGTCCTCAGGTCGAGGAGTAGTCGGCCTTTGGGTTTAGAGACCCGAGAATGCCAAGCCGTACAAGAACACACTTCCAGGGATCCAACCTATAGCACGCCATTCGAAAGAGTGGGACTTCATGTCGTTGAATCTTTGCCTAAGACAGAAGACGGGAATAAATACATATTGACCATGTTAGATCTTTTCTACATACATGGTGATTATAATTAAAGTTAAACTTTCACACCTCTGTAGAAATAACACCACTGGTAGGAATGACATCAAATTGCAATGGAATATTATCGGAAAATGGGGAAAATAAATAGCGTGAAAATTGATCAATAGATGGAGTGTGTCAGAATATGTAAATGAAGACACCTGTCATAAGCGCGACCCATTGAAGTTGGTATAAGCACGTGCGGCTTTTCCTCCTCTCGCGTCTGAGATGTTCGTCATGACTGTCTCAATGCAGGATAGCGCTCTGCTTGTACAGCGGTATTACAAGAATACAGAAATTACAGACACGCGTCGCTCTGCAGATGATTCGGAAAATCGAAAAGATGGGTTCTTTTGGTGTGCTACATGGTAGAGGGAGGAAACGAATTGATTTGACGTCAGTGGAAAGAGTGCCCACAGCAGTGCAGGAGGAGACGAGTGGTGGTGTACAAACGTGTAGTGGGTGGAGAATTGCCCGAACATTGAACATACCTATGAGCACGGTGCATAAAATCCTACGGAACATCCTTCTTTGCTACCATTCAAAATTACCCATGTGTACGATTTGCTTCTTTTAGGCAGAGTCCACATTTGCTAACTGTGGAAAAAGAGATTAACTGTTTCTTAAATCTTTTGCCCCAACAGCTTTGATTGGGAGCAAACGTGCCTGGTTCGAGTTTGGAGGAAGTTTCCTTCCTACTGTATTTGGTACTTTAACAATCCGAGGTCTACTGGATGTTAAAAAAAAATTTATCCCTTGAACAACAGTCTCACACAAATTCAATTAAAATCTCTAATGAAATAACTGTATTAAGGAATATGCAAAGAACCGTTTTTGATCAACAGTTTTTATTGAAAGAATAGTTTATGAATAATCCTCTGGTAGTTGATTGCCCTAGGAAGTTAATACACCTGTAGCAACCATTTGTTAAGCGATGTTCTGAAGGTACAATTTACTTTTTCAACTCGACTTTCGGCGTCACATTCAGATGTGCATATTCTAGTACACTGGATCAACCTTTCGTAGTAAAATTAAATGGTAGCGGATTAATTTTAAAATTCCACGCACCATGATTTATCAAGTGATCTGTTTGATATGCCTTGTGTACCTTCCAAGCAGCTGGAAAGCTCCCATTAACGAGATGTTACCAGTCTACTACAACGAATCATACATACAAACATGTGCAAACCTCTCCCTATCCAGTTTTCCTAAGGACAATGATTTAATCATACATAGGCAAGAAAAAGTAATGACTAGTAACAATGAGTTACATATCATTATAGAAGCAAATAGGATTAAGTCTTTTCATTCTTCAAGTAATGTTAGTCCATACTTAATTTTCAGTATTGTGTTCCTACTTTTATTAATTTGTCTGGGGTCTGTAGCTTATGTCATGTAACAACTTTTGATTTTAAAAGCCCGCTCGTCAGTACCAATGGTTATTATCTTTGCAAATGAGATTAACCATGCTGCAATGCCTTCTGATGCGACAACTAGCGACACAGATTTATGACGCCCACGTGGTCGTCTCGCCACATTCAGGAGCTGATCTTCTTTTCGGGGTGTGATGTAACGATCACTGGTATGGTCGCATCCGCCATCTGCGTCTAAGTGTGCTTGCTGGCGTTTTCGTGGAATGCTGACGCACTGCGGTGTCAGTATAGGCCGGCAGCACGTACAGAGTAGTCGCGTTGCGTCGCTGGCCGCCGTCGCGGGCAGGAACTGTATCCAACGCGAGAGTTCAGATGCGATTTTTATGTTTTCTTGACTCACAATGGAGTCTTGGCAAATCCATATTTGTTCGTGGTAGGACGTTAGACACAGTTATGACAGGTCGGTAAAGCGTGCGCCTTGTTATAAATGTCCTTATAGAAATAAAGTGGATGGTCAGGAGCTCGTAGTTTGCGTATTTCTGTACGTTATGGACTCAGTGTCCGCAATAATCCTGGCAAATACCAGGGCAGGCCCTCAGCTGGGGTCAAAAGCCTCATAAAAGCCGTATAAAAATGTACGTTTCTACTTGCAATAGTCAAGTACGGTTTGGACGTCAGTATTCACAGTTAGAACACAAATATTTACATTTATATCGTAAATGAGACTTGGCATCAAATGCGTCGCTTCTTAATTGCAACACCAGGCACACTGGTATTTGTCGAATACAGCGCCATCTATCATGAAGGGGAAACAACGGTCTTAGTATTCGTAGCCTATGTGTCGTTTTGTGTGGAATCCGTATATGCAATGAAAATTGGTTGGTTCCCATCTGAAAATGTAACGTTGATCCTGCCTGTGTAGGAGGGGTGATTAGGAGGTGGAAATTTGTAGTACAGACCGATTTTTCGTTTGTTAATGCTAACTTTTCACATATAACGTACGATGTTTGGTTTTCGATATCTTTAGTTGTCTCAAGTTAAATGAAACAGCCTGTTTCAGAGCTACTTGTTGTGTATTGGTCAGTAGTTAGCGATCGTTGCAGTTTTTGAATTGTAGGAGCGGTAGAGAATATCCAACGAAGAGCAGCATGCTTCGTCACGTGACTATTTTGTTGTTGCCAGTGCGGTACGGAGACAGAGAAGCTACAGCAGAGACGTAAAACGACCCGCAGAGGACAACTCACGAAATTCCGAGAGCATACGGTCTAGAAACAGTTCGCTTACATACCAAATCAACACAAAGAGAAAATTAAACAAATGAGACCTCCTACGTATGTTTGATGACGATCACATCTTATTACGTTCTGTTGATGAGCAGAGGAGGGAAGGGGTAAAGGCTGGGGTACCAGAAATAGCCTGCACCATACACCGTAATGTGATTTGCGCTATGTAGATGTAAAAGTGGAAGGTGCTACTACATCACAGATTTGTTGAAGATCATTTAACCGAAAACGTTTGCGAGAAATTCTTGAAAAGAACGACCCAGTTTTCTTTCAAGACTGACTTTACTGATTCAGGTAAGGTACTTGCAGCTTCATACCAAAAATGCTGAAATTGCGTTAGTACATACGAGTAAACCCACAATTTCTTAAATAATGGAACTCCTATCCATAAGAGTATCAAACATTTGACTTCTTTACAAGTAATGATTTCACATGTTAAATATTTGCTTTCATGCAATTAAGTGGAACAAGTTTATGAAAAGTCTAAACTTATTTACAAAGTTTATTGAAAGACGATAAGTGCTCACAGTTGGAATCATTGGAGGAACATAAACTGTGTTATTTGAAGTCCAATTTAATCAAAAGCTAGTTTCTTCAGGTGACGCAATATTTATGACGACATATCGCCAGAACTATGACTCGAACAATGATAGAATCTTACCGATAAGTTAAATGGCATATGTAGATACTGTATGCAAAGCGTTTACCAATTGAATCAGGAGTAAGGCAGTAATAGATAAAAGCGTGATGTGTGATGTTGAAGTTTTAGTGTGCGCCATTTTAAGCAGAAGCTAGTTTTTCACGCACCTAAATATTTGTGATGTCATATGTCCTCAACCATGTGTCGTACAACGATATAATTTTGCAGGTACATTCATTAATACATGTGGATACTCTTGGCAGTCTTTAGTGTGAATAGAATTAGTGGTAAGGACATAACAAAACTGAAACGTCATGCCTGATACTACAGTTTTATTGCGCGAACAGCGAAAATGTAACACGTAAACGTTTTTCCTTTCATCACATTACGGAGGGTTGTCAGCGAGAAGAATTTTCGTAAAGGTTTTAAATTATATGTTAACTTCGTTACAAGTTGCTAAGCATTGTCACATTCAAACACTGGATGAACGAACTATATGTATTTACGAGCTGACAATTACGCTGCCTCGAGACAAACACACACTTTCTATAATATCGAACATGTTGTGCACCGCAGTGACACTAATGTTAATTTTTGATGAAAAGCAAGACATTTGTATTATTACACATTTATTGCGTTACGGATGGTTTCGTTCGTTAAACATGTCGGCAACCTCAAGACTGTTCTATCTCAGGTAAAGTTAACTGCAGTTAAATTGGTATCGATTGACTTTAAGCTCTAGAATTTTACTTGGAGTACTTTTCAAGGGAAAGTTCCTTTATATTTAAAGACGTAAGAATCGTGAAACAAGCTCAAACATACGTAACTAGAATAGTAACTTACCTTTGTCTTGTGATTAGTATATTAAACGGGGATAATTTTTCTTACATCATTTGAGTTACGCAGTTATGATACATCTCACTAGAGTATTTCATTAGCTGCTTGCTGATGAAGGTGCAAATTCTGAGCGAAATCTGAAATCTTACTCCATTTGATTGCCCTCCACTATAGATCGGCCGGAGTCCGTCAACGTGCTATGACAGAATATTTAATTAAAAAGTGTGTTAGATCCGTGAGTATGATTCATTAAATACCTTAGGGAAGATCAATAATCTTCTCGTTGTTAACTTGACCTTATGTTCCGTCGTTAATGACTATACACTAAATTATATTGTTCCTTCGTTACACTTTTTGACGGCTAACAGTTATCGAGTAAATCCATGAGGTAGACAAAAATTCAAACCATGTTGTGTTCTCGGGGCTGTTTCCTCCACCCTGACACTTTTCTCCGTAAATTTACTTTGCTTCTAGTTGACTATGAACGCAGGTTCATATGCCAACGACAGCACCCTCTAATGAACCACTTTCGAGTTCTCTTTTACTGAAACTGAGATGTAATGCCTCTCAGAGGCTAATTTGTGTCTGGAACAGATTGGGAGTAATTTTCCGTGAAGATAGGAGGAGCCGGCTCCAGGAGTACAGTGTCCTCCCACAGAATTTCGCGCTCTGGAGGGCTGGAAGGCTGCGGCGTGTTACATACGACGCAGTGGGGACCTCAGGACGTGCTCGGCGAACCAGAGCAGAAGGCGCTGTACCTTAGGTAACTGCTGGAAAACTCCTTCTGCTTCCCCCACGACCACCGGTGGTGTGGGAGAGTAACGTCTGTGGTCTGTGGCCCTTAATGCCCACACTTATATTCCTCTTCAGTTTTCACCGAAAATAATACGAGGTATGCTAATCACTTAATAAGACGGGTGTGAGAAGTATGATATGCTGCAGATGAATTTGCAAATAATTTTTACCTCCTTCACGATACTCTCATCCCCTTTCTATACACCGTTGAACATACACGAATGCCTTTCATGATCTAAGCGTTTCTGTAGGTCTTCATATTAATTTAACGTGCAACTAAATAAAAGCAAACACGACGCAAGGCATTCCGGTAGTTCTGCATCCAGCACATATTTCTCCAGTTCTAAATAACTGGATACAGCGTAAAATGAGTTAGCTATCACTAAATAAAAGTATTTGAGCAAATGCCTACGTTCCGCGTAGTCAAAATAAATAAAAGTAGTCTCATTCTCAGTGAATGCCGCCTGATGAACAGGTGCAGGAATTCTGCACCGCCGCTCATGGCAAAATCCTTGTGGAGGTTGTTTGCCGATGCTTTCCTTCGCTCAGCCTGTGTTGTGTGGGTAGCTTTGCATGTACAGTATAGCACTGGGTTAAGTCTTTTGGGTGAAGGGAAGGGAGAGGGTGATACCAGGCGTCGACTATCACCAAGGGTGAACTTAGCGCATCACAATTAACAAAGTCATAGGAGGTCTGTTAGAAAAGTATGCTACCACATGTTTTTTGCTATCACGTAGTGGATCTGAATCTAGCGTGCTTGCGTTAGCCGACCTTGAACCATCCAGTTCATGTGTGAAGTTTTCCCGCCGGTTGACAGAATCAGTTATTGGCTAGAAGCAGTTGAGTTACTTAGTGTACGACTATAGTGCTCGCGTCGCTTCTTCCTTGCAAGGGAACCGACGGATCGACTGGAGCAGTGCTTCTACAGCAAACTTTCTCTTAAACCGGGGAATAGCCAGGCGAAAACCACTTGGAGAGTCAGACAGGTTTCGGTGACGATGGTATCGGCATCACAGATATTAAGGAATGATACAACCGGTTTGAAGAAGGTTGCATATCGATGGGGAGCGAGCAACGGTCTAGTTGATCATCAACAAGCCGAAATAATCAGGTGACTGGAAAAGTGAATGCTGTGGTGATACGGCACCTTCATTTGACCATCAGAGAAATTATTGAAGAGGTGGGCATCAGCACTTTTGCAGCACATTCATTTCGGCCGAATATTTGGCCTTAAAGAAAGTGTCAGCGAAATTCGTGCCGTGCAGCAACTTCATGTTGGAGTCTCACGTGCTGGACACCACTATCAGTGACTCCGACCTCGTGAATATTATAATCACTGCTGACGAGTTCATGGTGTGGTAGTGTGACCCGGAAACGAAATCCCAATCGTTGCAGTTAAAGCATTCGTCGTCACCAAGACCAAACAAGTGCCGCAAAGTGCGCAGCAGTGTCAAAATGATGCTAATTGCTTTCTTTGAGTCGTGCAGTGTGGCACATGGAGTACGCACCATAGGTTTAAGCAATCACCAAATAACACTAAATGGATATCCACCGACGCCGACGTCATTCTGTGCGGTCAACAGGAAGCTCCGTCACGATAATGCTCCAAAACAATCATAACACTTGGTTCAGATTTTTTGGCGAAAAACGAAATTTATGTGGTTCGAAAACTCGACATATGACCCTCTTGCAACTTCTGGCCATTGGAGGCCATTGGAGGAAAGCGATTTCAGACAAGAGAGGACATTATCGCACCAACAACAGCCGAACTAAAATCCATTCCAAAAGCAGCTTTTCGGCATGCTTCCAGCAAGTGGCACCGCTGAGACAAGTAGGTGGATTCCCAAGGGAGATACTTTTAGGATGATTAGATGTCCAACGCGGCAGGTAAGCCAGATTTTTGTCCAGGCCAAAGGTCGAATACTTTCCTAACAGACCTCGTATACCTTCACCTCATGAGACATTGCGCAGAGGTTTCGAATTCAATCTAGGACATCGGAGGGATGACTGGTGATCCACCAGCTATCCTTCCCAAGCTGGCGAAAAACCAGCAGCGCAAAAGTTTATTTAAAAGGTTTATATCCAGACTACCTCCGATTCGACTGCCACTGCACAGGCTTTCGTTAGAGACCTCGGTTACGGAAGCGCGGGTCTTAGACACACTATCTGATCAAAAGTATCTGGACGCCTATTAGTGGACACTGATATGGGGTGTGTATTGCGCCCGGCGCTCTCACAAGCACTTCAACTTTCCTGGGGACACTTTCACTGAGGTCACTGAGTGCCTGTGAAGAAGTGGCAGCCCATTCTCACTCAACAGCTGAAGCCAAAGAATGTAGTGGTTTTGAACGATGGCGTCTGGAGCTTAGTCGTCGTTTTAACGCATCCGAAAGGTGTTCCTTTGGGTTGAAAACGGGATCGACCACAAAACATTGACTCGCAGATGCTACTTTACCACTGGGTGCATTGTCAAGCTGATTGAACTGTTTCTCTGCTGTATGCAATGCATCGTGCTATAAATGTTTCCATATCCTCCTTCCTTTAGCATTTTCGTAAGGGTAATAAGGAGACTTCACGATAACCTAAAACAAAGCAGCCTTGTGTGATATCCAACACTTGTACTTCATTGTTGGAAATAGACATGTTGCCAGGTAAGGTTCTGTGGGTACCAAATCGAAACCCTTCAGCTGAATTGCCACGGGGTACTATGTCACACATCTGCCCAGAACACTCGTTTCCAATCATCCAGTGTATTTTCGCGTCGCTATTTCATCACCTAAATCGTTGGTGAACCTTTACTAGAGAAATGTGTGGCATATTCGGAGCTGCTCGACCACTGTAGTCCGTTTTTGTTTCAATCCCTGCGTGCAGTTATTTGGCTGACTAAACTACCGGTAGCACTTTAGAAGTCACGAGTCGTTCCTTCTGATGACTGCGTGCGATTTCTTTGTAGCCATCATCAACAGCCGGCCGCGGTGGTCTAGTGGTTCTGGCGCTGCAGTCCGGAACCGCGGGACTGCTACGGTCGCAGGTTCGAATCCTGCCTCGGGCATGGGTGTGTGTGATGTCCTTAGGTTAGTTAGGTTTAAGTAGTTCTAAGTTCTAGGGGACTTATGACCTAAGATGTTGAGTCCCATAGCGCTCAGAGCCATTTGAACCATTTGAACCATCCTCAACAATGCTCAATGGTCCCTGTCCGTGTGTTCAGTACGGTTAGGTGTGATTTCTGCTTCGAGTCTTCACTAAAAAATCACGTCACAAAAGGACGATTTGGGCAACTCTAGAAGGGTTGAAATGTCGTTGATGTATTTCTTAGTCCACTTTAGTAGTTACTCAGCTCCCACGACCGACCAATTGTGTTTCTACTACATTTCTACTGACAATACTCCCTTCCTCCTTATATAATTATTGGTCGTCCTCCCAGAATATCTAGCGGTCAGTTCTGCACTGCATGGTGGCATGGTGGTGTCCGGTTACTTTTTATGAGAAATTGTAGTACTCACGGAGAAAATAATTTAGAGGAAAACTACTCTTCTTATCAAAATGAGAGATTAACTCTGCAGCGGAGTGTGCGCTGATATGAAACTTCCTGGCAGATTAAAACTGTGAGCAGGCCGCCGCGCGGGATTAGCCGAGCGATCTAAGGCGCTGCAGTCATGGACTGCGCGGCTGGTCCCGGCGAAGGTCCGAGTCCTCACTCGGGCTTGTGTGTGTGTGTTTGTCCTTAAAATAATTTAGGTTAAGTAGTGTGTAAGCTTAGGGACTGATGACCTTAAAGTTAAGTCCCATAAGATTTCACACGTATTTGAATTTTTTTTTTTTTTTTTTTTTTTTTTTTTTTTTTTTTTTTTTTTTGTGAGGAGGCCGAGAATTGAACTCGGGAACTTTGCCTTTTGCGGGCAAGTGCTCTACCATCTGAGCTACCCAAACACGATTCACGCCCCCTCCTCACGGCTTTACTTCTGCTAGTACCTCGCCTCCTACCTTCCAAACTTTACAAAAGCTCTCCTGCTAACCATGCAGGACTAGCACTCCTGAAAGAAAGGATATAACTTACTGGCAGATCAAAACTGTGTGACGGACCGAGAGTCGAACTCGGGAGCCGAGTTCGAGATTCGGCCCGGCACACAGTTTTAATCTGCCAGGAAGTTTCATGATCTTCTTATATTTACGTGTGCCCACTTACGTTCTTTCACTACAGTGCGATTCCCACATTGCTTACCGAATTACTAACAGGCTCTTTAACTCAAAGATAACATCACATAGTTAATAGTTATCTCTGACATGTTGTGTTAACACTGATCTCACAAAGTATCTCATATAACTACTTAAATTTTCCGGCGCTTTTTTCAATAACTTCATCAGCTCCATCCATGATCGATGGGTCGCACTGCCGCCGCCTGCTCTAGGGATGCTTTTTATTTATACTCATACAATAGAAAGTATACTCTGGGAACCAGCGACGGTGAGGCTGAAACGGTTGCAGCGAATGCGCAGCCAACCTCTGATGTAAGCACCAGTGACGTCACAGCTGGCAGTCAGGGTGTATAAGGACCAACCAACATCCCGTTATCAGTCATTTCCCGCGACAGTCGGCAGGGAGTGCTTCGTTGGAATTTCGTGGCACTTCAACCATCTTTGTCACAGAACCTTACAGCTTCTCGTCCAGCACATGGAGTATGGTGATGCAGGTTCCGCAAGTCTAGTATCGATTTGGAATAAAATAACAACCAGAGGTTATTTTTGTTTCTATTTTAAAATCCGGCCCCCAATGTCATTACCCCATGGCTATATTTCAGACGTCCTGAAAGGACGTCTGATGCAACAGCTTATGTAAAATGTAAATGTCGTGTGACTATGGCCTCCTGACGGGGAGACCGTTAGATGGGTGCTAGTCTTTCGATTTGACGCCACTTCGGGAACTTACACGTCGATGAGGATGAAATGATGATGATTAGGACAACACAACACCCACCCTGAGCGGAGAAAATCTCCGACCCAGCCGGGAATCGGACCCGGACTGTTAGGATTAACATCCTGTCGCGCTGACCACTTTTTTTCTTTTTTTGTTTTTTAATTCATTGTCATTATTTTTACACAAGTGGATAAGGGAATGCCGTTCCTCTTCGGCGACATAACCAGAATGAAAAAAGTCGTCCCGTTACGAGATAAGGATGCTGCATGCCATAGCCCGCTGCGGATTTTCCGATGTCTATCGTCTCGTCGCTTTGTTGTTTCCGTTGTTTGTTTGGCTGGATAGATGTTGGAAAATTATCTTCTCATGTCATGGATAATCTAGCTGCGAGACGGGTTATGAAATGCGCTCCACAGAAAATTAGACAAATATTTTCTTTATTTAGGGTTCTTGACGATCGCACAATGTCGTTCATTGAGGTAATACCAAAAAACGGGTACTGTCTTTTCGCCATTGCCGAGTAGGTAGTGAACAGCGTGGCCGCTAATCCACGTCACAGAGTTCGGTTTTGCTCTTGGGAAATACACCTCATCTGGGGAAAGAAATGATCGTGTAGTTATCCTGTCGGTAGTCGTGCGTGTTAGAAATGCCAATATCTGACGCACCAAATACAAAATGTCCTTTGCCGACCCGAATTCGAAACGATGCTCATCCGTGTCAGTCACTTGGCATGTGGCACACAAGGCTGAGTCGGCGAAGTGGATTTGATGTATGCGTGACTGGCCCAACTGTGTCCCATTAACAGTTATATACCACGCAGAGTGCACGTTAGTATCAAGGGTAGTGGTACGCACTACTTTCCACACAGCACGCCAATTTGTAATGGGTTGGTTGATTTAAATCACATTCGGTGTCCTGTTCTGTTGCATGGCAGTGTATATCGCCATCATGTCGTCAAGCGTGTGGGTATTAGTGTGGAGTGGATGTAGCTTAATTCAAGGAAGAAATGGCTAATGTAGAAGAAAGGTGCTGGTATGTCCGATAACATCACAGGGAGTGTGAGGGAGGTGGGTCTTAAGGCCTCCAGTAATAGACTTGTGAGGCACGTCGGACTTCGTCACCACAGGTGGAGGTGACAGCTGACAAACAGGGCTTTCGCTCTGTTCGGAACATGACAAAGGCCTAAACCCTCTATGATCCTCGGGAAGGTTAGGGACTCGTAACGAATCTTAAATAACATGCCCATACTAACAAAAGATTGCAAAACCGCCAACGTGCGGTGAACCAGAGTTGGTGGTATCTGCGCAAAATGGGGCATGCGAGACGCCAAATACACGTTAGCACATCGCGCCCGTTGCAGGAGGTCTAGATTTCTAAGACTGTGGTCACTTCTTCCTGCTCTTAACTGATTCAATAAGCGCCTGTACTTAAGGACTGTCGAGCGCTTCATATCTGATGTGAAATCAGTGACAAGACAGCGGATTGTGTCACTGATTAGTAGCGGTGCGACGCTTTGTCGGATAGACCTCTGCCTATAGGCAGGGCGTGCGATTTGTGGACATAGAGACTGCTCCCCGATGCAGCGCCGTAGGTCGCCACCCATTCCAGTACTGCACGAACATTGTCATTACTGTGAAGAAGGAGTACCAGATCATCAGCATAGGCAGTGCAGCGAAAAACGTGTCCACCAAGGGATATCCCAGGATGGCATTGCCGGAGGCCACAGAGTACTGGTTCCAAGATGAGGGCGTACAGTATCGCCGAAAGAGGGAAGCCTTGTCGCACCGAGTGCTGGATTGGTATAGGCGGCGTGAGACGGCCATTATATAATACCTTGGACGTCACGCCGCGTAGGAGACGCATCACTACCTCAACTATGATGTCCGGATACCCCATGTGTCGCAGTACCTCCATCAAAAATGGGTGGTCGACTGTGTCAAAGGACTGGCATTTGGCGAGCGTTGGCTAGCGTGATCATATCTCGATATTTGCACAGTGCAGTGCGAATATTGTGTTCACCTCCTAACGATGCCTGGTCCTGCGATATGACACAATGGACCGATCGCCATAGGCTTGATGCCAGAATCAGGGTGAAGATCTTCACGTCACTGTTGAGTAATGTCAAGGGGCGATAATCACGTATCCTAGATCCGCCTCGCGGTTTGGGTATGGGCACAATCAGTCCTTCTAGGAACGCCCCAGGTATCTGCGTCGTGGGAGACTTACGATCACGGCATATATCAGTCCATGCTGGTGCCAGCAATTGCTGATATGTCCGATAAAATCCCAGAGGAAGACCATCACGTCCCAGGGACTTACGATCAGCCCCCACCTGTATTGATTCAATGATTTCCTCCTTCGTTATATCTGCAGTAAAATTCGCTGCTGCCGTCGGAGAGATCGTGTCATAAGTGAGTTGAGAGACTGCGGTCATCTCATCGGGGAATGTCGGTGTTCCGAGTACAGCCTAGTGTAGTGAGCAGTGAGGCCTCTTGGTCAGAAAATGCTGTGGGCCAAATCTCGGCAGCTCTCGTCCCTACGGCTATGGAGCGCGAGATGTAAATCCGTCGATGCGGCTGGAGGAATGTCTAGTGCAGTGAATAAATCCGGGGCAGTCGTCACAACCATGTTCCCACGAGTCCACCGTTTGAAAATTATGTATAATAGTCGTAAGTTCTGCGCAGGGGGAACGGTATGGTAACTGATCCATAGCCGCTTGGCTACAGTTGAAGTCCTCTCCTAATATCAAGGTGTCCTGACGGCCCAGAGAGGGGCTTGATTGTATGAGCGAAAAAGGTGGAACGTTCGCGACGCCGACCAGAACCCGACGGCGCATAGATGTTAATAAGTTTGACTCCTTGGATTGTAAGAGCCATGCCTCTGACGTCGGGGAGATACTCCACGTCTTCTGCGGATGTACCTCCACGGAGGAGGACAGCCACACCACTGCTATTGGCCGACACATGTGAGACCCAAGTCTTGTAGCCATAGGGTTCCTTGAAGTCTTCGACATGCACCTCTTGAATGAGCGCTATGTCGATGCCTGCTGCATTGAGCAGATCCTGTAGCATAGCTAGGTTATGTCGGTCACGTATGTTATTGATGTTAATCGTTTCTAGACGGTATGTTTGGTCAGCCAGGCCTGCAACTGGGTTGTTTAGGAGGCCAGGTGAGGGCGGCAGGTTCTGCCCCACAGAGACTCACGATACAGCCTTAGCCACTGTGACTGGTCGGAGTTGGGTACATCCGAGAGAGAAACTCTGCCCTCGGCATCCAACGGACGCTTTGGCTCATCCTCGACATCATCCGCCCAAGAATCAGATGTAGTAATTGGCAACTGTTGATTAGTGCTGTAATTAGAGCGCTCGCGCGTATGTTCATTAGCAGAAGTGGTGTTGCCAGTCTGAGGCTCAGGAACTGTATTCACCTTAGCATCGTGACGGGACGGGCGGGTTGTGATGGTAGAGTCCTGTGTGTCGTCCGACGGCGGATCTTCGTCCGGGTCACACATCCGAAACAGGCAATCATCGGATGGCGTATGGTTCCGTTTCATGCGTGTCAGAGTGCGGGCAGCTATCGTCTGATGCTGTCTCCATTGGTAGGAAGGGAGAAATCAGGACAATTTCTGTTCCTACTTCCATCTTCTCTTTAGGCTCGTCTTGGTGGCACAATTGATCTCCGTCTTGAGGTAATTCAGCCGATGACGTCGTGCAGGGAGTTATGGTGTCCGCCACAGTGTCATAGACCATTGACTGAAATATGGTGTTTTGATCCTTGGCAGGAACAACTGTTGCGGTTGCGGTCGTTGCATACGTGATGGGAAATGAAGTAGGTGTCGCTGGGGATGGAACTTCACCAACCGCTGTCTGAGGCAGTCAGCGTGGTACACAGGCAGATCGGACATGTCCTTCCTGGCCACAGTCGGCTCAAGTACACGGTTGTCCTTCGTACACGACAATGGCTCTGCAGCCTCACGTTACTAGTGAGGATGGCACATGCTTCGTCAGTGCAATCTTAATTTGACGCACTCCGTTTTAGCGTGGGTATGTCCCAAACGTTTTCCATTTTTCAGCCAGGTGGCTTAGCACGTTGCCATACGGTTTGGAAGCCGTCGTCACAACATCTGGAGGGACGTCGAATGGCAGCTCGAAGACCCTCAGAATGCGAAGGCCTAATCCAGCATGGTCATTCTTTACTGTTCCTATGTGGCCATCAGGATGCTTAAATTTAAGTCCGTGAGTGTGTCTGCACACAACATCAGTGCACACCTCTTCTTTGGTCTGTTTTATGTATACGACACCGTCGGTTGTAGAAAAGTTGATGCCAATGATGTCTTGAGATGCAATAAGAAGTTATTCTCGTGTGAAACGTTTAATTTAAAGTGCTTGAGGTCCTGCGTAGGCCGCTTTAAATGTGATCTTAATTGTGGACTTGCAGTACGAGTGTGCCACGGCACTACCGGGAGACGTACGCGCTACACTCACCGAAGCGGAAGGTAATCAGGAAAACACTCGCACGCGCGGTACGCTAACAGGCGGGACACAGGCACGACGTCCTGGCCCCATTGCTGCTAATAGCGGACTGAACACTCAGCTACCGGGGGCGAACTGCAACAACTAATAACGGCCTGAAACAAAAAGATAAAAAATCACCAACATTAATTAATGAAGTTATGCAGACATCGTATCTCCCTATCACTGACACCAAGTTAAGTAAAAACTGTCAAATCGACATGAAGTTAACTTCTTAAGCATTGACTAACATATTGCACTAACAGTGTTTATCATTAACAAGCAATAAATTTCAGGACTATAATTTGTTCCTGTAAAACTTCTGCAGGAGCTTTATAGCACCCCTGTCAACAGGGAGGCGTGTGGGAGTAGTGGCGTGGTTGCAGCTGCGCTTGTCCTGCTGAGAACACACTGGAGCCGCTGTCTTGGTTTCCAGATTTCTGGTGTAGCCTTCACACTGAGAGGACGGCGTCATACCGTCCGCCAGTGTTGCTACTTGCCAGAAGCGGCAGCCAGTCGCTCACATGTGAACCTCCACGTCACCCGTTCCCTGATAAATTACTATTTTTAGCGAGACTCCTAGAATGACAGTCAGCCCTTACCTCTACTCAACGGGCGGCTCCTTTTCGTGTTCCGTCAGTAAGAATATATCCCGCCAGTGTTGCTCCTTGCCAGAAGCGACCGCCAGCTGCACACATGTGAACCTCCACGTCTCCCGTTACCCGATGCATTATTGTTTTTAGCGAGACTTCTAGAATGACAGTCAGCCTTTGCCTCTGCTCCCAAGTTTCTACAATTGCCGGACGGTGTGGCCGAGCGATTCTAGGCGCTTCAGTCTGGAACGGCGCAACCGCTACCATCGCAAGTTCGAATCTTGCCTCGGGCATGGGTGTGTGTGATGTCCTTAGGTTAGTTAGGTTTAAGTAGTTCTAAGTTCTAGGGGACTGATGGCCTCAGATGTTAAGTCCCATAGTGCACAGAGCCATTTTTCTACAATTAACTCTTCAATTTCTCCGCCTTCCTTCAACCTTCATCTGTTCCGCTCCGCGTTCTGTACTCGTAATACTGTCTTCACGTTTCTTTCCTTCCATACAGTGTAGCCATATCACCTTTGAGTCCTTCTTTCTTCGTTTAGAGCTCATAGCCACCTGAGCACTTGATGATCATAGAACTCACTCTTTCTCCGTAGGTTTCTTTAATTTACTTGTATTTGGAACGGTGAAATATGATACTAACGCGCTGATTTATTCCTGGAGTTATTCTAGCTCTGAAATCTAGCACTTTCTATCAAACCTTTTATTTCTTAGCCATTATTGTTTTCCTTTCCTTGCTCGATTTCCTGCGGTTTTATGTTTCCGTCTTCTAGAAATTAAATTTATTGAAGATGAAACTAAGATTTACAGACTACTGTTTGTAAATTTGCTTCCATAATGTGGCACTATATGAACGGGAACCTCATTGATAGAGAATGGTTGATTGTAAATAGTCGATTAGTAGAGTGAGGGCATGCGATCATGCGTGACTGGTGTGTGCTATGTTTCACATTACTGGTTCGGCTTACTTGAGTTCTGTACAGAACTGTGGGAGGGTTCAATAGTCAGTTAACATCTCGCGTATACTTTATTTTTCTCAGAAATAATTATTTACTTACTTTTATCGCTGTAGAAATTAAACTCCAGGGAGGAGAAATAAAAGCTTTGCGGTTTTCCGACGACATTGTAATTTTATCAGAGACACCTAAGGACATGGAAGAGCATTTTAACGCTATGGACAGCGTCTATAAACGAGGATATAAGGTGAACATCAACAAAAACAAACGAGCATAACGGTAAGTAGTCTAATTTTATCCCTTGGTGCTGAGGAATTGGATTAGGAAATGAAATACTTAAAGTAGTAGATCAGTTTTTCTAATTGTGCAAGAAAAAGACTGATTGTGGTCGAAACAGAGAGAATATAAAATGTCGACTGGACATGAAAAGAAAAGAGTCTGAAGAAACTTTTGTTAACATCGAGAGACATTTAACTGTCAGGAAGTCTTTCCTGAAAGTATTTGCATAGATTGTAACCACGTTTGGAAGTGAAACATGGACGATAAACAGTTTAGACAAGCACAGAACAGAAGCGTTTGAAATGTGGTGCTACAGAAGAATGGTGAGGATTAGATGAGTAGATCACGTAACTAATGAGGCAGTACTGAACACAGTAGCGAAGAAAAGAAATTTGTGGCACAAACTAACTAGAAGAAGGGTTTGGTTGGTAGGACAATTCTGAGACATCAAGGGGTCACCAATTCAGTACTGGAGAGAAAAGTGGAGGTTACAAATCGTAGAGAGAGACCAAGAGACGAATACGGTTAGCAGATTCATTGATTAAATCCGTTATTTCTGTTGGCCACTGTACGCCAAATTTTTTAAAAATACGTCTACTTGTCCCATTTTATTGCAATTGACAATGATGTCATCTGTTGGCTTGCTGCTATATACACAATTTTACCTATTATGTTCCATTACATAAGAGGATATAAAATGTAGTTGCACTGTGAATGTATAGATCATTTCTGATGTACAGGTATTTTTCTCTTCGTTCTTAGATACAGATTTTACTCTTTTTTAATGTAGTAATATGATGATGATCTACTTCGGTGCTTGAACGTCTTCTTGATACAGCGATCTTCCGTTAATATTTAGTAGAGAGTAAGTTGTAGTCCGGCTTCTAAATTTTGGGACCGGACTGGCCTCTTACAAGCTTTAAAAAAAAATGTTCAAATGTGTGTGAAATCTTATGGGACTTAACTGCTAAGGTCATCAGTCCCTAAGCTTACACACTACTTAACCTAAATTATCCTAAGGACAAACACACACACCCATGCCCGAGGGAGGTCTCGAACCTCCGCCGGGACCAGCCGCACATGCTTTTAAGTGTATTGCTATTTTGACTATATAATTGCTGCTATTATGAAATTTATGTGTTTTATATACGACAATCTGATGTGTTACAATGAGGTTTGACTAACAATTCCTGATTTTGTCACTATTAACTTGCACTTCAATTGCAAACTGTAGGGCGCTCACACTATGACAGAGGTGCCAATGATTAACTGTATCCGAGTAACTAGCTGTTTCATCCAGTATGAGGTCTACTGTCGCGCAGTGTAGTGTACTCTGACTGGGCCACTTTTGGTGTTTCATTACAGGCTTCTCATTTTATTTATCTACATAATAATCACAATTTGTGAAACTTTCATATATTGGTATTTTTATATTGGAAACCTAGTCATATCATTGGAAAATTAGTCATATCTTAATAATCAGTGATAAATATGATTTATATATCTACAGATGGTAGTCTTATTCTTTGTAGTTATTGTTGTTAATACTGCTGCAAATTTGTTGTTTACGACTTGCTGATGGTGTGTTGTATCGCTGAAACTTCAAATGGTTCAAATGGCTCTGTGCACTATTGGACTTAACGTCTGAGGTCATCAGTCCCCTAGAACTTAGAACTACTTAAACCTAACTAACCTAAGGACATAACACACATCCATGCCCGAGGCAGGATTCGAACCTGCGACCGTAGTGGCCACTCGGCCACCAGCGGCCGGCTCGCCGAAACTGGTGGCCTATAAAATAAATTGGAGATGAACTCAAAGCTGACGGCCTTTTTGATATTTATCACCTATCAGCAAAGTGTTCACTACCATTTAAAGAAATATTTAGCACAACTGCTGTAAATGAAAGGTGCTGCAGGTACAATGACTAATACAGGGATTGTATAGCCCGCGATCACTCATGTTATTAGAAAAAATCTATCATTTATGATTTTAGTTAAATATTCCAGCACGTTTCAGAGTTAATGAGCTGAGGATCTAGAAATGCTTTCTTTCATATCCCGTGCTTCAATTAATCTGAGACTCGACAGTCAATTTCCAACAATAGCTTGCTAGTTGAGCCCTTATTTGAAGTGATGCGCAGTGTTAGGTTTTTTTCTAACTTGGGAGTCTTTACGGAACAATTACTTCTCCTTTCGTGAAATACCGCCTTGCTTTAGTTTTACTCTGTTTCTTGTACTTCTAACATGCAGTTGTGTTCGTTTGTTTTCTCCTGAAAATTGTTCAGTGTATGTTACGTCTTTTATAAGAAAAGTAAGTATTGTTATTGGATTTAACGAACTGAGTTAAACAATTGTTTATACAGAGTACATGACATTCTCTGTCGGATATGAAAATATATAAAACTTTTCAGAGAAGAAGTCATGTCAGAGGAGAAATTATTGATGTAGCTAGATGAAGCACTAGAAGAGGATATTTACGTAGAGGGTCTGTCATCAGATACTGACGCACCCTCTGAACATGAGCGATATCGTAACAGAGCAGACAGACAGCGAATCTGATAATTCTGCTACAGCCGTTTCTCAGTGTATAGATCGTGTTGCAAGAAATTCGAAAACATTTTAGGAATGCTGGAAATAATTTTTTCCATATAGTGTAATTGGCCGCATTGTGGAGTACACAAACCAAGAACTTGGCAGAATGGCAGCATCTTATTCATGGAGTGCTCGACACTGCCCAAGGACAGATTTTGAAGAGTTATCTGCTGTCTTTGGTGTATTATATCCTGCAGGCGTGAAAAAGGCACAGCATCTCAACACTGATTAGCTATGGGCCACTGATGTGACTGCACCGGATTTCTTCGTTGCATGGACGAGTTAAAGAAAGTTCCACACACTTCTCTAAGCTGGTCGTTTTGACGACAAATTTACGTGAGTTCAGAGAAAGGAAACAGATAATCTGGTAGGTATTAGATAAATATTTGACGAATTTGTGGATGTTGGCAAGAAGAGCTATAGTGCCGGTGCACTGACAACGAAAGACAAGATGTTACAACCATTCCGTGGACGTTGCAGATTCAGGCCGTATACAGCAAACAAGCCTGCAAAATACGACATCAAGGAAAAAATGCAATTATTTTACGTCTATACCTTGGCAAACAAAATGTATGCCAATCATCGAGTCACGGCAGTAGGTACCCTGCGGAAGAATAAAAGAGAAATGCGCTTTGTGATGCCAGAACGTTTTATACGCTAAATACGGAAGTATATGCAGTTATAGAGCCTACTGGGCCATATCAAGTACCCAATGATGCAGAAAATATGATGATACGATTAATTCGACCGATTGAAAAAACAGACAGAAACGTGACGATGGATATCAATTATACGTCTATACGATTGGCCAACAAAATGTGTGCCAATCATCGACTCACAGTAGTAGGTACACTACGGAAGAATAAAATAGAAATTTCATTAGAACTTCTGGACGTAAAGTGTAGGCAACTAAACAGCAGCATATTCGCATTTGGAGAGAAACCAAGCAACAACTGCTTGATTTGTTCATATGTCCTAAAAAAGAAACAGAAAAAGAATGTTCTAATGTTATCCACCATGCACAGCGATGATGCTATTGACGCTGACAGTGGCGAAGTGAACAAACCTGAAGTCATTACATTTTACAATCTGATAAAAGGAGTTGTAGATGTTGTCGACCTATTGCTATTAGAGTATTCTGTTTCAAGAATAAGCAACCGCTGGTGTCTTACATTGTTTTTCGTCTTGTCAAAAAATCGGAGCAATAAATGCTGAAATTATATATAAGGTAGAGACAAATGACTTAATTCCACGGAGAAGATTCATCACAGAATTGAGTATGATGGATACAAAAGCCCACATAATGAAACGCATGTCGATTCCGAGGATATCACTTCGATTGAAGGAGAAAGTAAAAGGTGTAGTACACATTTGCAAACTATCGACAGCTAAAAAAAATAATGATTCAAGAGAAAAAACAAGATGTCACGACTGCTTTAAAAGGAAAAACAGATTCACACAGCATCGCTGCCATCATTGTTCCACCCTGTCTATGAAGAACATACAGCATCGAGGGTTCTTATTTTCCAAGAGTGTATGTCAGAAGAAGCCATATCTGAATCTGACGAGTAAAAAGGAATGTGGCTAACCTTAATTCATCACTTGCTATAAATATTACGAACTGCTGTTCACAACAGGCTTTGTAATTTAATCAAAAAAGTTAGTGAAATTTTGCATATTGAAAAACTTTTAAGTTTAGCAAATTACATGTTCCAGACCAGGTATATACTAATTTATAATACTTTGGTGATAATAAAGAAGTGATTGATTGCATAAACGTGTCATTGTCTAGCGTAAACAGATAAAAAAAAGCTGCCAGATCTCGTTGTTAGAAATAATCTGACGCGAAAGTTATCGGGTGACAACAATGTAAGCGAACGACAGCGGGATAGAAACATGAAAACGCCGCGGCAGAAGTAAGCTTGAACATAAATGCAATTTCTAGCCAAGTCTGCAGGATAAGCTGTTGTATTTGATTATTAACGGCACTTTTGCACTATTCTCAATTCGTTGAAAGTGTCAGTCGTGGCTGGAACAGTGCTCGGTGTAGTGGTCAGTGCCTTATGTTGAAGATAGTCTGCTGGAATTTGGGTACATTGTTGGTTCTCTTTGGCAGTTTGTTCTCTTACGGTGGGTGTTTCCGTAACCGAGGTATCCGAGGTGTTTGGTGTTTTTCGGAGGCACGATATCTAACATTTATGCCGCCTACACAGAAAGCTGGAAAAGAACATCGGCTCAGTTAAAAATCAGACTGAAGTGTGTGTTGAGTGAGCCTGACAGGCGGTCACAGAAGAGGGTTTTGACGAAAAATAAGAGAGCGACAGTTGGAAAAGTCACTGCAGAACTGAATGTCGCGAATACTGTCTGTTCAGAAAAGAAACAAAGTGATCCTCAGAACCGGAACTGCACTGTCTGTGGAATCCAAGGCCGCTCGTGCGCAAATCTTCGTAACAGGAAAACGTGATTCCAGAGCCCTAAAACCTGGACTATGAAAAGATTGAAATTTATTCGAATGAGTCTTATTTAACGTTGTTTCCAACTTCTTGTTGCGTTTGCATAGGAAGACGGAATCAAGGGGGGGGGGGGGGGGTGGCTGCTTGGTGCTGATTTGGGCTACCATACCATGGTATTCCTCGGGCCCCAAAGTTATTTTGGAATGTCTTGTTACTGCCAATGGTTGCGTGACCAATTTCGTTGATCAGGTGCGTCTCATGGTACATTGTTTTTTCCCCATTGGTGATGCTGTTTTCGAGAGAAATGGGCTATTTTCTGGGAACTCACCTCATTCAGGATTGGTTTTGTGCGCTCGAGGTTAAACTGTCGCATCTCCCCTGGCCACAACATTCACCAGACCTCAGTATTACTGAGCATTTGTGATCTACTTTGGAGAGAAGCGTGCGTGACCGCTACCTACCTCCATCATCATTACCTGAACATCCCGATATTTTGCAGGCATAATGCTGTAAGATTCCCATGAAAACTATGTAAGATCAGTGTTTATCGATTCCGGACGAATCAAAGCTATTTTGAATGGCAACGGTTTCCCACATCGGGGTATGTGTTTTGTTTGTGGTGTTTCAATAGTTTTTTCCTCATCTTTATATTTCACTGGTTTTAGTAGAAAACGCTAATGACACTAGTATCTGTGTCAAAGAGGCTGTAATGAGTTAATAAAATATGTAAAAGTGTAGATCAAGTGAAACGCATAAATTACATTTCAAAAATCGCTTTCTGGGTAAATATAGTATACATAATGTGAAGGACAATCAAGCCATTTAAAATTAGAGATGGCAGAATAATCTATACCAAGGCCTATAATAGTAGTCAACATAACCTACCGAACGAAGTTATGTTGATTACTAGCACTTTTACTTACGTAGTTTTATTCTGTATGCAGGTATGTCCTGAGGATATACCACCAGGTTATGAAACCGGTCGTCATAGAGTGAAAACGCAATAAACAGCTAGTGCGGATTTGGACTTCCATTCAGTTTTAATACGGACCATTTTACGATCTCTGACTTTAAATTGTTTGATTTTCCTTCACATTAAGTAGAAGTTCTTTAGCTGCGGTTACCCGACTTACAAGCTTATTTATAAATACAGTGTGAATCTGGTTGTAGGGTGAACACTGAATTTAAAGGGTGAGCACTGAGGTTAAAGAAGCTACTAGCTTACATTCTAACCGAGATAGTTTGCGCTTAATCCAAATTTCGTTTTTTCCTGTTTATAAAATAGTTCAAGAGACCTTGGCTGGTCGGGTTTGTATGATGGTATTAACACAATCACACTAAAGACGTTGGAAACATGTGACACAGATTTAGCGTGCTTTAATAGCATTTATTCAATATGAACATTTATGCAAAAACATATTGATGAAAAGTCACTCGCCTTAAAGAAACCCACATTACTTTTGCCGTCTCAAAACACACAGCACCGCTGTTTCGAGATCTCATAACCTATCGACTTCATTTCACAATGTGAGTTTACAGAATAAATGTCTTTATGGAAACCTTTATTACGTTCATCTGGTATATCACATGTGTATGGTGCAGCAAAAGAAAATCCATGACATTTACGTGCAGAGACACCTCGTCTCTGTATTATTCGATGACATTATGGACCATGGTTCTCCAGGTGATAGCTGTATCAGACCAGAGGAATTATGAGTTACATTATTGAAACAAAACCCACGTACTCTTTTCTTTGCTTCTTTTCTGGTAACTAAATGGTAATTTTCCCGCACTTCTTTGTGTTGCAAGTCCCAAAATACTTCCTTCATCTTCGTAGCTAAGAGCCGAGCAAAGTTGTTAGCTTGATATCCAAATCTTCTTATCGGTGAATGAACTTCACAAGTTGTTTCATTAGGTGTGAGTTACTGGAAACAGTATGTCCTTGTGGAATTTCCCGGCCTTCACTCTACATGTAGTTCCCCCTACGCTTTCCTCATAATTATTTGAAGTCGCTGCATATTTCCCATTTATTTCCATTGCATTCTAATCAATAAAAGATTGCTAAGAACTCTTATTGTTCTTTAGTGAGTTTGGTCCACGTGGCCGAGGCAGAAAGCACTTCCATTTTATTGCTGAGAATCAGAGAGAATGGCACATATGCCTGACCCACAGAGGGGTTTAGGTGGTGGGGGGAGGGGAAGTAGCGGCTAACATAACAAGACGTAACGACGGGGATAAAAATTCTTTTATGTTGTCCAACACACTTTCTTTTTAAGTAACAGGCTTCTATGAGAGGAAAAATACCGGACTCATCTCAGTAAAAGGATTCACTATCACCTCAGTCGCTGTACTTTCCAGATAGGCGCGGGGTCTGACAGACTTTGCCCCAGTGTAAGTCAACAATAACTTATAGGGTGTGATAAAGAAACGATGACCTAACTTCATAGCCCGATATCTGTGAAACAAAGCATAAACAAAGAAAGAAGTTCGAATAGTTTGAACGGCCAAGAAGCAGCAAGTAATTTGAGCATGAAACATTTGAGATACTTCACTAAAGAAACATTCTCATGGAGTTTTTGATAATGAGGCCAGCTCTGACCTGGTTTTGGTCCCATTTTGCAGTTCATTTTTGATTATCATTCGTACTTTGAGAAACATCATCTAGAAGGATGGAAGTAATATTGCACTACGCGCAACAGACACTTTAGTTCATCAGGGTGCTATACTAAAATTTTCTCGGACGAGCATGTGATACATCTTGGTTCTCCGTAATAGAGCTTTTGATCCTTTTAAGTTCGTGATTCTGCTCATCAATGAGACACGTTCCCCAGTCCATCTGTCTAGTGAATTCAACAAATCGGTGTCCCATTTCCAGTGATTTTAGGGTTCACAAAACAGTCAGTGATTTTAAACATCTTATCATACGGGTGGTTGTACATTCTTGTAATGTCTTTTAACTTTTGATTATACATATAGCCCGCAGAAGAGAGTCATTATCGTTTACTTATACCACACTTAAATTACACGTGTCGATATATCTCTCTGTAAAATGACTTGACTTCATAGTCAGGATGCCTGGCTGAAAATGAATTACAAGTTCGTGGCACCCTCCATCGGTAACGCTGGAATTCAGTATGGTGTTAGGCCACCCTTAGCCTTGATGACAGCTTCTGCCCTCGCAGGCATACGTTCAATCAGGTGCTGGAAGGTTTCTTGGGGAATGGCAGCCCACTTTTCACGGAGTGCTGCACTGAGGAGAGGTATCGACGTCGGTCGGTGAGGCCTGGCACGAAGTCGGCGATCCAGAACATCCCAAATGTGTTCTAAAGGATTCAGGTAAGGACTCTGTGCAGGCCACCCCATTACAGGGACGTTTTTGTCGTGTAACTATTCCGCAACAGGTCGTGCATTATGAAGAGATGCTCGATTGTGGTGAAAGATGCAATCGCCATTCCCGAATAGCTCTTCAACAGTGGGAAGCAAGAAGGCACTTGAAACATCAGTGTACGACTGTGCTATGATAGTGCCACGCAAAACAAAAGGGGGTGCAAGCCCCATCCATGAAAAACACTACCACACCATTACACCACCGCCTCCGAATATTACTGTTGACACTAGACACGCTGTCAGATGACGTTCACCGGGCATTCGCCATACCCACACCCAGCCATCGGATCGGCATATTGTGTACCGTGATTCGTCACTCTACACAACGATTTTCCACTGTTCAATCGTACAATGTTTACGCACCTTAAACCAAGCGAAGCGTCGTTTGGCATTTATCGGCGTGATGTATGGCTTATGAGCAGCCGCTCGACCGTGAAATCCAACTTTCTCACCCCCCGCCTAACTATCATAGTACTTGCAGTGAATCCTTATGCAGTTTGGAATTCCTGTGTGATGGTCTGGATAGATGTCTGCCTATTACCCATTCCAACCCTCTTCAACTGTCGGCGGTCTCTGTCAGTCAACAGACGAGGTTGGCCTGTACTTTTTTGAGCTGTACGTGTCCTTTCACGTTTTCACTTCACTATCACTTTGGAAACTGTGGACCTAGGGATGTTTAGGAGCGTGGAAATCTCACGTGCAGGCGTGACACCCAAACACCTGACCACGTTCGAAGTTCGTGAGTTCCGTGGAGCGCCTCTTTTAGCTCTCTCACGATGTCTAATGATTACTGAGATCGCTGATATGGATTACCTGGCAGTAGGTGGCAGCAGAATGCACCTCAAATGATAAACGTTTGTTTTCGGGAGTTTCCGGATACTTTTGATCACATAGTGTATATATGCTTTGTTTCGAGCTGACAATGAACAAAAATCATGGGATACCTCCTAATATTACGTCGGTCTTTCTTTTGCCCGCGAAGCGCATTAACTTGACGTGGCTTGCACTGAACAAGTCTTTGGTCGTTTCCTGCAGAAATACTGAGCCATCCATAATTGCGGAAGTGTTTTCTGTGCAAGATTTTGTGCAGGAATTGACCACTCGATTACGTGGCATGAACGTTCTACAGGATTCACGTTGGGCGATTTGGGTGTCCAAATCATGCCCTCGAATTGTACAGAAAGTTCTTCAAACCAATCGCAATCAATTGTGGTCCGTTGAAATGGCGCATTGACATTCACTAACATTTGTTGTCGTTGTTTAGGAACGTGAAATCCATGAATGGCTGCATATGAGCCCCATATAACCATTTCCAGACACTGATCGCTTCGGTTGGATCTGAGGACCCTGTCCGTTTCATGTGAACACAGCCCACATCCTTATGGAACCACCAACAGCTTGCACAGTGCCTCGTTGACAGCTTGTGTCCATGGCTTCGTGGGATATATATGCCTAACTCGAACCCTAGCAACAGCTCTTATCACCCGAAATCGGGACTCATCTGACCAGAACTCAGTTATCCAACCAATAGAGTCACGAGCCCAGGAGAGGTGCTGCGGGCAATGTTACGTTGTTAACATAGACATTCGCGTCGATCGCCTGCTGCTATAGCCCGTTAACTACAAATTCGCCGCGTTGTCCTAACTGATACGTTGAGTTCCCCAATTATTTAAGGCAGTGTTGCTTGTCAGTTAGCAGTGACAACTCTATGCCAATGTTTGCTGCTCCCGGACGCTGAGTAGGCCACTGCGTTGTCCTTGATGGTAGGTAACGCCTGAAATTTGGTATTGTCGTCACTCTCATTACACTGTGGATCTCGGAATGCTGAATTCCACAACGATTTCCAAACGGTGAGTCCACTGCTTCTAGCCCCGACTACCATTTCGCGTTCAGCCACAATCATGTCGGAAACCTCTTCACATGAATCACCTGAGTACAAACGAATGGTCTGCAAATGCACTACCCATTTATACCTTGTGTACGCGATACTAGATTCATCTGGATATATCCATTCGGATGCTTCTGATTCATTTGGGATCATTGTTTCCGGTGCCAGTCTTCGAGAGCATTCGTGATCCAGTTCCGATAGTTAAAAGCATTTCACATATCAACAGGTATACTAGCATTTGCGATCCGTTGGCTGTTAATACAGGGCTATTACAAATGATTGAAGCGATTTCATAAATTCACTGTAGCTTCATTCATTGACATATGGTCACGACACACTACAGATACGTAGAAAAACTCATAAAGTTTTGTTCGGCTGAAGCCGCACTTCAGGTTTCTGCCGTCAGAGCGCTCGAGAGCGCAGTGAGACAAAATGGCGACAGGAGCCGAGAAAGCGTATGTCGTGCTTGAAATGCACTCACGTCAGTCATAACAGTGCAACGACACTTCAGGACGAAGTTCAACAAAGATCCACCAACTGCTAACTCCATTCGGCGATGGTATGCGCAGTTTAAAGCTTCTGGATGCCTCTGTAAGGGGAAATCAACGGGTCGGCCTGCAGTGAGCGAAGAAACGGTTGAACGCGTGCGGGCAAGATTCACGCGTAGCCCGCGGAAAATTGGCTCGTGCCACAACTGGAGACCGACAGCGCCGACTTCATCTGTCAACAGGATGGTACTCCACCACACTTCCATCATGATGTTCGGCATTTCTTTAACAGGAGATTGGAAAACCGATGGATCGGTCGTGGTGGAGATCATGATCAGCAATTCATGTCATGGCCTCCACGCTCTCCCGACTTAACCCCATGCGATTTCTTTCTGTGGGGTTATGTGAAAGATTCAGTGTTTAAACCTCCTCTACCAAGAAACGTGCCAGAACTGCGAGCTCGCATCAACGATGCTTTCGAACTCGTTGATGGGGACATGCTGCGCCGAGTGTGGGGGGAACTTGATTATCGGCTTGATGTCTGCCGAATCACTAAAGGGGCACATATCGAACATTCGTGAATGCCTAAAATAACTTTTTGAGTTTTTGTATGTGTGTGCAAAGCATTTTGAAAATATCTCAAATAATAAAGTTATTGTAGAGCTGTGAAATCGCTTCAATCATTTCTAATAACCCTGTATAATCTGCGAATTCCATAACGTTTTCTTCACTGGACATATCCTCTTTTTTTGCCATTCAGGCTTCATCAACAACGTTTGGTGGAAGACGAGTCAGTGCAGCACACGTACGACAAATCAGTCGGACTTCTTCTCTTGCCCTGTATTCATCCGTTAACCCCAGTTCCTGTATATTCTTCCACATGCATTCGATGAAGTAAAAACGGCGACAGGACAGTAATGCTTTTAAATTTTGTTTTTGTAGCTTAAATTATAGCCATTTCAAAGTCTAGCATTGCAGTTTTAGGTGACCACCAAGACTACATATATTTAAATCCACAGAACCACGTTCTGCTTATACGTCAGTGAGCAAGGAGCAGTTGCGTTCGACAAGAACAAATTGACGTTACCGGATGGCTGGAAAAATGTGGCTGTTCTAATGAAGACTAAAGATTAAGAGCAGAAGGTACGTCTCATAATACATCCGACGACGCATCGAAAGCTAAGTGCGGATCCCACACAACGGATCACACGAAATACGAATCGGTTTATGAGGGCGTCTCCCCTCTATTGAAGGACATTCAGAGGAACATGTGCATGGCGAGATCCCTGCCGCGTCGGATGTATTCGTTACCAAAAGCCCATAAAGGTGATATACCATTAAAATCGATCCATCTCAAACAACATTAAATTTCGTACTCAGTCATATACTTATAATATTATAAATGAAATAAATAATGAAATAAATAATAATACATTAAATAATAATAATACTATAAATAATACTTTTTGTAATAATACTGTAAATAAAACAGTAACCCATTCAGATATGGAAATGTGACGTAAAAGAGAGGAGAGAATATTACACGCAAATGTTACATACAAACCTTCTGGATCACGAAAGTTTTGTAATGGTCCAGGTTCAGGTAATCTTCAGACCTGAAAGGAAACTATCACGAGTCAGTTACATTGTACATGCTCCATAGAATACTCACAGACAAACAGCCTTTGGCAGTAGTTACCCTTCAATCTGAACGGCATCCTTAGGTGAATCGAACCAAATAACAAAAATTAAAATTCAGTGCAGATGTTGACCTCTTTTATAAACAAATTGTGGTTATGATCCTCACAACCTCGTATAAGTCTGTATGTATAACTTGTGAAACAGGCAGAACGAGTAACTGGAATAAAGTTAATTAAACGCCGTATATTTCAGTTCTTCTGTAAACACCTGTCGTAAAAAAATGAAATTTCTCAAAGAATCAAGATTTACAGTTAAAAATGACCTTTAAAGCAAGACGCATTTTCCTTGTTAATAAAAAAATGCTGGAGTTTTCTTAATCGAATGTAGCAAGAGTAATGTGTTTCTGCTACGGCAAAGAAGACGATTTTTAGCAGAAAGATCACAGTTCGCAGTAACTGACGGAAGTCATAGAGTAAAAGGAAAATCCTATCTGATGTCCCCAAGAAAATGTTATAGGCATTCTGATCTTCCTAATGTATATAAATAACTTAGGAGACAATCTGATTAAACCTCCTAGATTGTTTGCAGGTAATACTGTTATTTACTGTCTAGTAAAGTCATCACTAGATCAAAACCAATGGCCAAATGATTCAGACTAGACGAAAATAGGCAATTGATACTAAATAATGAAAAGTATGACGTCAACCAATGACTACTAAAAGAAAGCCGTTACATTTCGTTTACATATAAACGATGCAGGTCTAAAGGCTGTCAGGTCAACTAAATAGCTAAGAAATACAATTACCAACTGCTTCATCTGTTACGATCACGCATATTATATTGTGGGGAAGGTGAACCAAGGACGGTGTTTTATTGGTTGATCAATTAGAAGATGCAGCCAATCCACTTAAGATGCTCCCTACACTATTCTTGACCTTCTTCTGATGGAGTACTGCAGCGTGGTGCGGGTTCTATATCAGACAGAAAAAACGAAGGACATCTACAAAGTTCAGAGAAGGGCAGCTCATTTTGTATTGTCGCGTAAGAGGGGAAAGAGTGTCATGGAAAGGATACACTAGTTTGGATGTCAATAATTTAAACAAAGGCGTTTGTTGCGACGAGGCCTTTTATGAAATTACAATCAGAACCTTTCACCTACAAAAGTGACAATGTTACGTTGACGCTCACATATGGAGAAATGTTCATTGTAATTAAATAAGAGGAATCAGAGCTCGCATGGTAAGATTTAAATTTTCGTTTTTCCCCAGTAGTTTTAGAGAGTGGAACGGTAGAGAAATAGTGTGATGGTCATTCGATGGACACACTACCAGACAACTGTGAATTTTGGAGTAGTCATATAGATGTAGTGTCCTACGGCATTATGGGCAGTGGATGTAGATACCGCTTCCTAATGAAGTACACGTGTATTAAGCTGCTGATTCCTTATTTGCTGCTGTGACCTGTTCCGGCATACACGTATTATATGAGTCAGTATGTTTGCAATTTTTCTCCAGCAAGATTTGTTTGTATTTCCATGTAGTAAAATACTGTCTAAATAAGATGAACGGTATAGACACCAAGATAATAAGGTTTGTTGGACAAATACAATTAGCTAATGCAAGATTCTGTCTTCGGACCTCATTCCACCATTCAGTCATAGCATTTTCTCATTTTTCCCTATCACTGAAGCTAGCCGTTAAGGATATAGAGTAATATGGCTCTTTCAAATAGTTAACAGTGTATTAGGCCCGACATTCAAAAACTAACTTGTTTACAATTTCATATCTAGATTTATAAGTGTCCATGGTATGCATTTCTCTGTTCCACAGTAAGGTAGATACTTTCCCTGATGTGACAGTCTTATTCTAGCGCTATAGTAAAATGACTATGACAAAATTTACAGTTCATATTGCATAACTGTGTCAGTCGAATTTAAACTATAGTCTCTCTGAGAATCTTCTTCCACTGTCTTCAGCCAAAGACAACTAGATGGTATGTATCTGATCGACAACCCCAAATAAGTAATTATTACTTATTATTAACTTATGGGCCCAGTAGGACCATGCGTGGTACAATACATCAATGTCACGTTTGATGGTTGGCCTTTCTTTGTGCCCATAGTTGTTTCATCCTTTCAGAATGATGGCTGTTTCTTTCATCGGACCACAGTGTTCCAGTCCGTTTTCTAATTTCCTGCTGACAAACTTTCCGATCAAATATCTTTTGTGTGAATGTTTTCCTATCAGTAAGGTCTGCCTGAGTTATACTGGCTGCTTGAAGATCCTCCTTAATCGCAGAAATCCATTTCATTGACTAATTTATGGCCTTACTTCTGTTTCTGTAGACTCCTACTATTTATTTTGTCAAACTAGTGAGTGACATTCTTTTAATGTGCCCATAAAATTTAAGTATTTGTTTTCTCTTGTCATCTTGTATGTCCGTGCATTTTTCTATTTCCTCCCTACTTCTCAGCGTATGAGTTTCTCCAACAGTAATTTTGAGGCGTAATATTTCAATAACAATCTTTTTCTTTCTTTTGAATTTCTTCAATATCCCTCTTCCTATTTAAAATTAAAGTTTCTGTTCCATAAAACATTCCGGTTTGATAACAGTGTTGTAATGTCTAAACTTACTGAATTTAGAAATTGATTTTTTATTATAAACATTTTGTGTTGATCTGAATGCAGTTGGCAGCTTTTGAAGGCGAACTTCATTTGCAGCTTTTTCAAGACCATTTTCTAGCATGATTTCCCCCAAGTATTTAAACTGGGATACCCTGTTTATTTTTTCAAATTTCGTATTCAAATGCTTTAGTGCTTGTTTGTTGCATGTTTGGAGTCCTACCTTTTCCATGACTTGTTAAAGAATTACAACTTGTTTCGATCTGCGGTAACACCCCAGGTCAAAATTGCCAGATCATCTGCAGAGGGGAGGCAATTTACTCTAATATCACTTCTACGTAACTTGATTGATTGGTCTATATTTTGAATCGACTTTTGCTCTCGCCATTTTGTAATTACCTTTTCCAAAACACAGTTAAACAGTAATGGAGAGGGTCCATCTCCCTGTCTAACACTAGTCTTTATTTAAAATGGTTCATAAATCTCTCCCATGCATTTCACTTTAGATCTAGTGTCGGTTAACGTTTCCTTAATCAGAGTTTTAGCTGGTTCCTTTAAAATCTGGGAAAGGCATTCACGGTCAACTGAGTTAAAATCCTTTTTAAAATCAACAAATGTACATACAATATTGTTACTAAAAATCCTTTGGTGTCTGAGGATTAGTTTTAAAGCAAGAATTTGTTCCGGACAGAATTCACCAATTTTAGGTTCTCGCTGTTCTTACGCTCATCAATTAAACACTGTGAGAGAATTTTGTATGTGACTGGGGAGGTGTGTCCTATATTTGAGTGATCTCTTTTATATTGTTAGGGCCAGCTGATTTTTATATTTCTGCGATTATATCATCTTCTTCGGATGCCTTATTGTTTTTAAGTAACTTAACATGTTTAGTCATTTCGATTTCGTCAGGTGCTCTAGAGTTAGGGTTGATGTTACTAATTTGCTGTGGTTGGAATTTATTCGCTGTTTCTGGACAGTTTAATAGTTTTTCATTATAATTCCGAAGTAACTAACAATTTTCCTGGTTGTTAAGAGCCAAACTGCCATTTTCATATTTGAAGCGAAGACTTTGAGATTGGTAACTAGTTTTGTTTTGGTTGTTTTATAAAAACTTCTTGTATTGTTCTTCTGGAAATATTTTTCAATTTCCAAAAGTTTCGCATTTTCGTAGTTTCTTTTAGTCTGTCAAATTAATTTACATGTTTCTTTACTATGGTTAGAGAGGTGTGCTTTTTTCAGTTTTTGTTACTATTTAAATTTCTGTATGCCTCGGGTCTAGTCTTAACGACTGTTTCACAATCCATGTTCCTCCAAGGGTGTTTTTGTTTCTTTCGAAGTGGAATTAAATTTTGTGCTGTTTTGATGAACTTTATTTAGGGCTTTGAAAATTGTAGGATTGTTTTTTTGTCGATTTCACTTATTAGACTTGGGGGTATTTTAGCAGTGTCAAATTTTAGGATAAAATTTTTGTTTTGAAGAGTTTCTGAGGCTGAAGTTTTACTTTTATTCGCGTTAAATGATTGTACAAATCAATATTAGCCCCTTTACTAACTTGGCCATTTAAAATTTCTTTGTAGTTAGGGTATGAAATTCCTACATGATCGATTTGAAATGCCCCAATAAATGTATTGGGTGCCCACCAGGTCTTTTGTTTAGAAAGGTTCTTTCTAATATGTGTGTCATGATTTTAAGGTTAAAGTTTTTGCATGTTTCAACAAGTCTTTGGCCATTTTGGTTTTTCCGTTTATTTTGCTGGAAATCCCCCCACCGTTATCTTACATTTTTTTTCTTTACCTAGTTGAGCATTAATTTCATCCATTAAAAATTTTTCTATTGTTTGAGGGAATTTTCGAGATGAAGCTTTCTGTTGTTTACCAAGTTATATTAATTTTATCAGGTTTTCCTACGCTTATCCTCACTGACTGGCGTATGGACATTAATTAAAGGGTGTTCTTTACTTGCGCATTTAAGAGAAATTGTCATTAGTTTATTATTAGTGGGTTTTACCTCCGTTATTGAGTTTGAAATATTTTTAGAGACTGCTTATGCAACTCCCAGATGTGGCACCTTATTAAGTATTCTTTTATAAGTTTACCTTTTCAAAAGATGGTAACTGTCGAAATTCATGTTGTTATTGTCCGTCGTTTGTGTTTCTTGAAGTTCAAAATTTGAACCTTCTGTTCTTTTAATGTATCTCCCAACTTACGAAATTAATTTGGTTGTAAAAGTGTTTGTATGTTAAGTGTTGCAAAAAATGTATTTATTTTGGTTTCAAGTGGTCCAGAGGACTCCGACTTCCTCTGCTGAATCACATTGAATTTTAATCTGGCCGCCCCAGAATCCGAAAGACCAGTTTCGCCAGTAATATCGGTGGTGGACTGACTACCTGGGGCAACTCTGCGATTATCAAAATGCTCCGTGATGATTCTCCTGGAAACAGGTGGGGTTCAGTAGACTCATTGATGAACTCAGAATGTTAAGACTGAAGGGTTTGTTGCAGAAAATGAATTTCAACCACACCACTGATGAACAGCATTGACCACTTCGCAGCTTCCTACAAAACTGACGAAAAGTGGATTTGGTTTTGTTTTTTCCAATAGGTTCTTCCTCTCTCTCTGCCGTTGGGAGTTAGGATTACTCTTCCGCATTTGAGACCGTTGACCTTGCTTCACCTGTAACCCCAGGAAGGGGCCATCAAAAGGTGCTACAATCCGAAGCCAGATGGACCCATGTTTTTTTCCGATATGTTACTCCTCCCCTCCTCCTTCCTCATCACTTGCGAGATGAGGCCTCGTGCTTGGGACCGGCAGTGGTGGAGTTCAAATGAATAGTACTCACTAAGAAAAATGCAATCGTAGGAACACAGCAAATTTGCAAATGCAAGGAATCATGTTGTGCGAAAACTGGACTTTTTTTCCGAGAAGCCTAAGAGAGAAGTGTAAGATATCAGGATTATCTACAAGACAAAGTGTTGTTTGGCACATGTATATTAAAACACGTTGTTATTCGAGTGTGAGTACTCGGACTAAAGAGAATAAATTCAGGTTTTTGAATTCACCCCACCTCTGTATTTGGCAAGCTGTGAGTTTTGTACTGACACATATGATTTCCAAAATGATATTTGTGCTTGTAAATTCAATCGAGGCAAAGTGGGTTTGAATAATCTAATTTTCCGTTGATAAAAAACTTATTTGCCTTTCTCCGAATAATGGATTAACGATTTGGGAAATAATATTTGTCTCTACGAATCTCTGGGTATTAAGCATTTTAAGAGATTCTAGGGATGTGGGACTCTAGATGCTATTGTACACAATGTCTAATATTATGGACAACACCAAAGTTGAACCAAATACATTTCTTTAACTACTCTCAGTGCATTTTGTGAAATACTTACTGTCTGTCACTATTCTGACTGGTTTTGTGCTCATAACCAGAGTTCTCATTTACTTTGACTAAAAAGAAAACGGTGGATATGTTGTTATCTAGCGCTCCTTACCTCAGTAAGCAAAAACTCGCTAACTGGTAAAAAACAACAATCAATGTAATTCTTTCAGGAAAAGGTATAAAAACTGCATGTATTCGATAATTGACTATAGAGCTCTCTATTGACATATCTTCTGTAATTCCACTCTATGTTTGAGGTCTAGATTCACTAACTAAAGGAAGTTCGATTACATAATTAAAAATTAACTGTGTTATATTAGCGGAAAATCATAAATACTCCCGCAAAGTCAGTACTAAATATCAAATATATGATTGTTGACAATAATTTTAAGCGTGAATGTATGCTTTCCCGGCGTATACAGCTGGCGAAGAGTTCTCGGGCTTCCAGCCGGGTGGCGTTGTCTTCAAACTGCGTTGTTTCGACGAGTGACATACTCGTCATCTTCTGGCGAAGTGCCAAGACTTTGTGGATGCCGGTCCCTTAAGGTTTGTGAATTAGTTTTACCACTCAATTCACTCAAACAATTCTCATGAACAGCGAGCATCCTGTTAAAATATCGATCATCTGAATAAAAGCATGAACCAAAATCAGTGCACTAACTGCCAAATGTCCGCATGGTATTGAACGACTACGCTTGATTATCAAAATACGTAGTATGCAGTTCCTTAATTCTTAGCGAGTTAGTGTACCTAAGCAAATCTGTAACACGATACTGTATTATTAGTTTTAGTGAGATTGAGATTTAGAACTTAGCTGACTAATTTCTCATAAAAATCGCCAAATTGAACGTCAGTCTTCTTTGTTTCGGTACTGTTACGTAAACACATGTTGAACAGTTAACCAAAATTTTCAGCTGCAATGGAAGAAACGCCTTTTCTCTGTCACACTCAATTCTGGCTCCACCAAGAGTTTCAGGAGCAACGGGAAATATAAATTTCTTTCTAAAATCTAGATGCCAACTGCTCGATATTTAGTTCACGTAGCCAATCTTCTATTCCCAGTGCTCGGGAGCGCTTTATTTTCTGATTGACCAAGGCAAACTATTGTCAAAAATCGTTGTTACTGCCCTTGTATAACCACTACAAGTACTTAAGCTGCCCTACAAATCATAAGCCTTTCACTAATTTTCGTACTGTATGAAATTATGATCTCACAAAACTCCACATCAACATTGAACTAAATTTGTTACTTGACTGAAGTGAAAATATTACTACCCTGAGATGAATTATTTGAAAATGTCGGAGCTGTGCTGTGGCTCGTGTTGGTGCCGTGTGCAGGTTTATGCCAGACCATATCGTTTAGTTGGCATGGTTGCGTTGTCTGTCTTCTTCTCGTATTCACTGGCGCCACTCGATTTTGTAAGCGTTGCCTGACCACTTGTATCACCAGCGGCACTTACCGATATGTAGTTCTACTGCCCTATCTTTGGGGCGATTTCGTTCTCCTTCTGTTTGGTGTGAACGTGGAGTTCGGTTGGGGACGCAGGAGCAGCGAGGTCCGTGCAGAGCGACAACACGCCGAGACTGCTGGCGGCTTGTATGGACTGCCAGATCAAAGGGGAGTGGTCACGATGGTGGACGCCCCGTCGAAACCGGATATTGCAGTTTAACTTGAGTGCATTGCAATTCGCGTAGAGAAACCTCCACCACTGTCAAATCACGCGATTCTCCAGTAACATGGATTCGTGTTGCTGCTCGTAGTGTCGCTGAGGCGAATAGCAGCGAGTGGAGTACCTAAGGAAGACGGATCTGATAAGCCTTCCTGAGCTTCTAATTACTATTTACTATTTTCAACTTCTTACGTTGTTAAGATCAACCAGAGGTATTTTTCTGTCTTGTGGCCGTTAACGCCCCAGTTACGTGCCCTGGGGGTTAGTGTATGTAACAGAAGTGTACATTTTCTCGCCTTGCCGCCGCTGTCCAGTGAGACGTGTAAGTTTGGCAGCTTCTTGACTGTAGGTTGGGTGGCTACCTTCTACCTAAGTGGTAGTCATTACTTCTTGTTCTGGGCGCTCTAAGCACAGTATTCTGCTGGCGGACCCCAAACCACCTGTTCCGGCTTTGACGCAATTTTACATTTTGCATTTGTTTTGTTGGATGTTCGGTAGCATCACCAAGGTTATCATTATCCGTCGTTAGACTGTCACTAGTCCTAGTTAGAATCTTGTGATCTTAATGCAACTCTTGGCTTCCTTTCTCTTTGCTTGCGAAAGTGTTTTTCGTGTGACCTACTCAGAGGTCGATTCCTGGAGCACCATCTGTCACTGGTCTTTGTGTTTTATTTTATTATTGCATTAATAAGTTACCATAATTTGCCTCACCTGTTTGGTAATCTGTTTCTTTCTTTTTTAATTGACTTTTGCTAACCCATTCGCCGTTTACAGTATATTTGTTAATTTTTTTATAATTGCTATTTTGCCGTTAAAGGCCTTCAGCCGTGATTGTGGTTACTTGTCTTGTCTGATTGCGACCACACTGAGTTGTATTCAAAAATTATTTGCTGCCTGTAATTTATGTATGTTCGCTAATTTTTTTAAAAATAATTGCCAATTTAGGCGTTAAAGGCCTTCAGCCATGATTGTGTTACTTGCCTTAAAATTCTAATTGCGACCACATTGGCTTGTCTTGAAAATTATTGGCTGTCTGTATTTTATGTATGTTCGCTAAATTTTTTTAAAATAATTGCCATTTTGGGCGTTAAAGGCCTTCAGTCGTGACTGTGATTACCTGTCCTAAAAGTCTGATTGCGACCTCATTGGCTTGTTTTCAAAAATTATTTATTAAACTAAATGAGTGAAATTCCAAAGCAGACCAATAGTAATTGATTCTGGCCCCGTGCACAATCGTAACTTAATTCTGCCTTCCTTAATTGCCAGGTTTCTACAGGTTACTTGATCCGCCACATGAGTGCTAATAATTTGGACACAGTCATACGTAATTATTTACTACTGTAGAATTATACTTATATACTCTTCATTTATTGCATCACACATTCTGTACATACACTAACTTTTGTTGTACTGTATAAACGGCTTGCTATCTAAAAGAATGTTCCAAAATAATTCAGATAATATAAATCCCACTTTTGTTAAAATCGGTTTTATGATAATTCGGCAATAATGTATTTATACAGCCTAAGGCTTTGATATGGATGAAATGTTACGGTACATCAGGTAGCTGAAAAACAGAAAGATTTCGAGTTTCAACTAAATTTTCATATCTCAGCAACCTTTAATATTCGCAAATTGAGGCTTGAGTGGGGATGCACTGTTAAAATTTGAAAGTCTGGCATAAACTGATGCTACAATTGTTACCCTGAAATGGAAAATGTGAATCCAGTGGATGGTTCATGGCACGAAAGTATGATACGAGGTCGTTTGATATCAAGCGGTATGTCAAACGCATTGCGTGGAAATAAGTAGTTCACTCAGATTCTGTCTTCTCTTAGCCTACAGAAAAGGGAACACAGCTGGCTATTAATGGTTAATAATGCTATGTCACATACATTGGTTCACAGTAGACTAAACATTTGTCATTTTTATCCGCCGGTTTTGAGATTTACATCAACCATTAAGAAATTAGTGAGTAAAGTGGTAGGGAGCTTGGGAATGGAAATGGTAAGCTGTTCAAACTAAATTATCAACACTTAACATTACTCATTTTTCTACATCTCGTTTTTAATATCAAGAAAATGAACAAGTCAGAATGGACGTCGTAATACGTACCATAAGAATTCGAACCATGAGTATGACAACGTTTATCACAAACTTCGAAGTTTGCATGCATGCCTTTCAGGTACGATAAACAGTAAGGAAATCAATGTTAACAGTTTCAGAAGTTTCAAAACCATAAATCAGAAAAGAGATGAAAAGAGTGCTTTTGACTACATTCGTTACGTTAACATAGGGACACCAGCTTGAGCTGGTTCTCGTTCTCGTTCTCTTGAAATCCAATAAAAAATAGAAAATAAAACTAAAAATTAGATAACGACAATTTGCAAGCAAAAAGAGCTAAAGAAACTCTTATAGTTTTAAGTAAAGTATGTACGTTTACATATATCACCACAGTAATCTTGAATTAAAACACAAGTGGTGTAGTAATTACAAGGAAAACATACAATGCAACAGATAAAATGTTTTAACACATAGACCATTACACGAACGCACGTGATTTAGAAAAGAAATAATATGTTCTAAATGAATGAATGCAGAAGTGAGACTTCCAGGTAACAGTGACCATTAAAAATAATTCCTCTTTGTCTTTTATAAGTAGGGAAAAAAAGTCGGGTTTGTACCATTAACACCGAATGCTGATCCAGATAGATGTCAAAGACAAAGATAACTGTCAGTGTCCAAAGCTCAGCAACACTGTACGAGAGAATCCAGACTGATTTTCGCTCAACCAACTAAGGATTGAATGAATATGTCTTATTGGCCCCATGATTACACATAACAGCGTTTCTCACCGTTTTTCTGGTACGCCTATTAAGCTGTAAGCACTGACAGATTAGCATCCATAAACCAGGCAGTAGAAATGAGAAACTTGCTAACTCCAAATACAGAGGTCCGTGACCATGAACACAAACGGAGGCAGTTATTCTTCAACTTACATATACACACCGTTCCGAGAGACACTGATAGCACGGTAAAACGAATCTTCTGTCTCGGTCAATGATCCCAGTAACTCTACCGATCCGCAGAGATTCATTCACAAGTGCGAGGGAAGAGCATGGGATTAATTGAATTCTGCGAGTGCTACTGCATCCTCTTGCGAGACGCCGACCAACCATTCGATTAGAAACTTCGAGCAGTGATGTTCAGTGGCTGGCAGAGAATGAGTCTGACATGCACACAGCTCAGTAAGGTCGCATAACGGCAAACAATACATCGGAAACGGTTCAATCGGAGCATTTATAGCTTCAAGGTGCACTAGTGAAAAGGGCTATAGGTGTAAGAAAGATATAAAATGCCCATATGGTACATTTTCTTAATTTATTTTACTTCAAATAACTTGGCTTAAGATTTGGTTTTGTGCTGAAGATTAGGAATTTAGCACAGAAGTGCCCAGCATAGGTAAGTCGACTTTGCAGCACTCCATTGACCCTAGTCCAGTAATTACATCGGAGATGTAATTAAGAAACCTGTCACTCGACAGCCTAGTTTCTCGGGGGAAAAGTTGTGATCCGAGTAGCTGATTTTTGAAAGATCTTTGCAACGCACACTGCGCACTGCAATACAATTCTACGTAATTTTGACTTCCTGAGCAGAAATATAATTTTCGATGAAGTTGATTTCAACTGACGTAAATAGCACTGATGAATGACTTCGAGTATGGGGCAGTGTTGATCTTCCGTAATTATGAATGTATGAACACACTCTCTTCCACTTTCATGTAACTCAACTCTGGAAACTTATCACAAGGCGAAATGAATCAAGGCCTTTTAAAAATTATTAATGAGCATCAGATTTCTCTCCGCGGTATTGACCGTCTAGGTATGGTTGAGCTACAGTCAACATAAGTCGTGTACCTCGCTCCTGGTGGAATGACTGGAACTGATGGGCAGTCGGACACCCTCCTACTAATAGGCATTGCTCATGCTTGGCTGCTTATAACTTAGGCGGGTTTAGTGACGTCTCTGAACAGTCAAAAGGACTGTGTCTGTTATACAATACCCACAGTGGACGTCTATCTTCAGGAGTTCTGTCAACCGGGGAGTGCAAAACTTTTTTTGAAGCGTGTATTTCAGTCTCAACAATACACGTTTTCCCTAGTACTTCTCCTTATATTGTAACATCCCGTCCATTCTAGATAGTGTTTACACTACATTCCTCACCACGCTGAATTTGTGAAGAATCTCTTCTTTTCTGTTTTATGGCTCCAAATACTTTTAGCTTCCTCCTGCAACATCTCGTCTCAGACGCTTTCTCTTCTGTGCATGTTGCCCCAGAGTTGAATATAATCGAGCGAATGAAAAATCTTAAATTGCATTTATCGCAGTTGCGAAAAGTACGCCAGACACATATAGAGCACCAGCAAATCTTCCATCGTGACAGGAAATGTTTCTTACAAGTTGAATGTGCGTGTGATACACTGGGGAGGCATTTTTTACAATTGGAAATTCAGGAAATGCCCTTCATTAATGCCGTTCATTTGCTTGTTACATTGTCTGATAATGTGACATCCGGTATCCCTATGCATGAATGCACGACTGCTTTCTCGGCAGAGCAAGTGGCATAAAATAAACAGAAATTTAAGAACACGAAGCTGTGGCCAGTGCTATATGAATTTGTGATTATGGCAATATAGACAGCACAACTAGCACAACTTACGTGAGTACAATTCAGTTCATTGCTTTATGCAATTCACACCATTTTTCATTTTTCTTTTTTTTTTTTTTTGCTGAGAGTATCCATAAAATGAACAAAATAGCATCTCTCAGATGTGGGCAGACCCAACTCTCGTGCTGGAACACAACCTCGAGAGTTTCCACGTCCCAGTGGGAGAGGTGGTGACCTTTATGTAAGAGGCGGGGGGGACCGCAGTTCGTGCCCTGGCAGCTAGAAGAGGAAGAGGCTCTAGCGTGCCCGGCTGCACCGGAATTCCCTCTGCTGCCGCCGCCCGCGACGCTACGTGTATTGCGCCAGACAGGGAAGCGATAACCTCCTTGGGGAGCATTATTTCGTGCTGAAGTTTCGCACTTGGACGTACATTTTGCCAACGTTACTGAGTTCTTAAGGTAGATCTGAGTACACGATGAGCGTAATCGGTATATGAATAGCGCCAACAATTTCTGGTGTAAACTTACCTTTGTTTTCTTGCGACACAATTCTATATTGATACAACATTTTCGTTTCCTTTGTCGATCTTACACTCTTAGCGCTGACGGAACGCAGGGTTGCTTTAGACAGTAAAACCTCATGGAAAAATTAATAATGTCTGAATGCTAGTGTTGAATTCTCCCATCGTAACCGAGAAGTCACTCATGCGCTTTCGTTAGTGTCAGCTTTGTTGAGTGGCTATGGTTCTGGTGAATCCGAACTTCCTTGTCACGGGACTAGTAAGTGCCACCGGTCCCCTGTAACCTTATGCTCTCTGTATGTCTAGGCGAAGTATTTGGAACCCTGTGTCTCACAGGGAGGGATAATCTTAATTGAACCAAACAGACGGCGAGGATGTTACAAATATCTACACACAAAAAAGAGACAAGATAAAAATAAAGTCTCAAACCGAAGTTCTGATACCTTAGGGTATGGGTGCTCAGGTGAAACAGTCGTTTTTGCGCAATCTCTGGGTAACCCTCCATTCTGCGACGTTGGTGCTCTCCTTCTAATATGACGGAGGAGCTAGTGTACGGCTCTGAAGGAAACTTGGCTTGTAAAAGTCCTAGATACGACTCACACACCGTCTCCTTTGCGTCCTGTTGCTTTATTAGCAAAATACAACAAGAGGCGATCTTGCGGCCGAATAATTGAGGGCAGTTATGTCACCCTAATTCTAAATTAATGGTCACAAACAAACAGGGAAACAATGTACTAAACGTAAATAACTTTATAGATTTAATTTGTAAGAACGGGTGGTTTATACAGTAACGTCAAAATTTCTGCTGGTGGCCCAAAAAGCAGTTAATCAGTGAAATACACCAATAACCTTTGAACTATATGGTGTGACACAGAAGTCGTCAGAATCCTCCGTAAGATAAGCTGCGCTGTGTGCTCAGTATATACCCATTCTTCGATTCCTCTTACCAAGATCCGATAAGCGATCCGAAGTGTCTCTGCATAAATAAAATCACTCCACTCTGCTGGCAGTAAACTAGAGCTTTTCCTTCTCGGCTGATGTCCTAAATGGTTCTTCCCTATTCTCAGTCATTCCCGCTCCCAAGAGCAACCCTTCCACCACCATCGCCGACGAAGTTCGTGACATTTCTGCCAATGGCAACTCATGCAGTTCCCTCCCTTACCCACTTCCCCGTTATACGTATCGTAGCAGGCTTTCACATATATGCAAATGGATCGCCATTCTTACACTAATGATTCTAGATTCAAAATACACGTTCTGTATGATTATCTGACACTATCAACTGTATTGGACGTGATCTCAGAATCATTTGTATACAAATTACCTGACGATGTCGATATAATTTCACTGAAATCAGGAACGCTTGTGTTCTTTTATGCGATGTGGTCGAATGAACTTCTGTAATAACATGAGCAACAGTACTTACACACGTTAAAATCGACAATTTGCGTTGTGATGTATCTGTTCACAGCAGTTCCTATCATTTTTAATTACTTATCTCATTGATATTGACAAATTTGCCTTTCCAGTGCATCTTCAATCATAATATAATCAGCATTGATCGTAGATTAATGACTCGATTCTCTAACAACTACATACTGCTTCATTTTAACAATGGAAGTGTGTAGAATGATCTCGTTCGACACCGTTAGATGTATAAGTTTAATATTATGAAACATTTGGCAACAATGTAATATTCGTTGTTTGCGGCGATTACGTTTGCTGTACAGTTCAGGCGTAACGAAGAGGATGGGTGCAAGAGCGAGGAGACGGTGAGGAAACGTTAGCCAATAGCCCGCTGACTAGGACCGAGCCGCGACAGGAGCGACCCCTGCAAGAAGTGAATAAAAGCGCCGCTCCTGCCAGCCTTGGTCGGACATTAGTGATCAGATCGGCTCCGTATACGGACATTAGTGGATGATTGTAGAAAAAATCAATTTACTCAAAACGACAGCAGCTAATAACGGGTATAAACTTGTCATAGTAGACGACATCCTTAAAAAGAAATCTATTAAAAGACTTACTACGCTCGGCACCTCTATCATTGAATTTAACCCAAAAAATACTTTTCTAGTCTTTTCTAGGGTCCCATCTCCTATCAGATCCAACTTTGCCTTTTCTAACAGTAATAATTTGAAAAAAAATTCATTCATAATTTAAAATCGATTCGTTCTCCTTTACAAAGTTCTGGCGTCTATAAGATTTTCTGCGATAACTGCTCTTCTTACTACATAGGACAAACGGGACGTGCCTTTACAATCAGATGTAAAGAACACCTCTTGGGAAAAAATGGCACTATCCTCCAAAATTCGTCTTTTGACGACCATCTTCTGGTTACAGTTCACGTGACTAAAGCTGTTTACGATATCAACATTTTGCACAGGCGTAGATTACCTATTCTTGAAGAATTTGACATTTTTAAATAGTTTTCTCGAAATGATAGCCTTATTCTCAATGAACAGCTTCAGTTGCTTAATAAAAATTTCTTCAACGATATAACGCCGTCGCTTGACATTTGATTTCGAGTCTCCTAGCGCAGTTTTTCCATGTAAGTCAATTCATAATTTTTCATTTATTAAATGATTTATTGGCTGTATTTCATGTTATATCGTTTTCTACAGGCTGTGTATTTCAGCCCTTTTTGTATTTTCTATAGTCACGTTTTTGTGCTTTAAACCTTCTGAGCTCTAATGTAGACAAATTGTTACTTTATCTGTCGCTGTTAAGCAAAATATTACCTTTTAGATGATGTATTGAACAATATTAATTATAATTATCGTCTGTTTACACTTGAATGTTAAGTAGCCAAGTTGTACTTGAGGATGCTAGATAGCACTGTCGATGCAATGTCAGTTTCACCTCCCCGCACTTGTTAACGTGGCCGCCTCAGTCCGTTGCAACCTGTGGCTGTACAGGTATGAGCAGCCCATAGTGGTACGCCTTCATGCATTCTTCTTACAAAAATTTGTAACTAAAGCCCTTCTGGCCCGTTATTTTTTTTTATACATGACTTGTAAGTACTGTCACTGTCTTGTACTGTTAGTCAGTACTTACACTTCCATATAAAAAATTTCTTTTCCCATACATTTGTAATTTGTTATAGGCCACTTTAAACGCTTAAATTCTGATGAAGGCACTCTTAGAAGTGTTGAAACCTGGTTAATAAGACTAAAAATTGTGACCGAGTGCTCATTTGTTTCAATTTTAATTTATAAACAGTCACTAAACCAAGCAGCCATGGTTAAAATTCTGCTAGTAACATACCCATGTTAATGGTTGCTGCAGCCTGGCACCCGATGTCCCAGGGTTTAGATGGCCCCGCAGTGGCAGGGTGTCGTCATTTCACATCCCAGGGCAGGCTGTGCTGATGCAGGATCGAACTGTGGACCCCGGCCAGCATTCTGGATGGGACCTCAATTGTCACACGCAATGGTTGTAGTGCTGCGACTCTAACACAAGATGGTTTCAATACAAAAGTGGCTAGGTATTTATATTACCATGGGCTGTGCTTGCTTAGGCTTTTCTATATATATTGCAGCATGTATACCAAAGATTTCCTTGGTTGCTGGTCTGGAAAGGCTTCCACTTGGGTGTTGCTGTGTCATCTACTTCCATATTTTACATGGACAACTCGCCACTGAATGTGTGATCACTGTATTGTATTTGTAAGACAGTAGCCTGCAGCTGGCTCTGCTGTAATCTACTTTCTATGAGTACTTTATATGTTCCTGGGACCGCACATGGTTGGTGTCCTTCAATGCACTCTCTCTTAGTGAGCTTTGGTCCCTCAAATTATTAAAACCCTCATTAGACGCTCGGGTCTATTTCGACCCACATGAGACTTTAACGGTCTATAATTTTGAAAACATTTGGTTTTAGTAAATTGCCATCGTTCACTTTGATTGCCCCATAGTGAAACATAGTCTGATAGAAAAAAAATATTTTGGATCCTTAGCTTCATATCCACAGAATTACTACTTCTCAAGCTGTTGGGGGTCTATTTAGACCCTATGTATTTAAACCTTCATTATAACAGCAAATTCTGACAAAATTCATTTTGCCAACAGCAGAATGTGTATGGGTTCAGTAAGGTGGGTGCAAAAGAGTGAAGTCATAGTTGTTCTGAAAATGGAATGTTATTACTCTGGAAAGGAGCGAAGGGGTAGTGTGAGTCACTGATCTTTCCTCTAATCAAATCATTTTGTAATGTGGTTTACTTCCATACAGGTCACTAGGTTTCTAACTTTACTAATCTTATATTTTGTAATTTTTTCCTCAAGATAATGACCTCGTTGCAACATGATGAAATAGCAGGCAATATGATCAACGTATCTGATAGTGATGTAGAAGTTTTTCAGGATGATCGTCATGTTTTGTAATGCAGCTCATCATCTTCACTAGTTGGTGGTGATGATGCACCGGAACAGCAAATGGTAGAAATCGCCATTATTAAGTGAAAGGATAAATCTGATGACTGAAAGACATAACCCCTATCTCAGCTAGGATGGCATATAGCATGTAATGTACCTCACATGATGCCAAGGCCAACAGGATATGTCACTTTGCGCATTACAAATGAATACTCAGCTTTCCTTTCTCCATCATTTGAAAACATTATACTCACACATTCTAACGTCAAAGGAATGCTTGTATCTGAAGATGAGTGTAACAAATCTGATGTTCTCGATCTAGATGGTTACAAAAATCTGTTGTTATGAACATGAGCTTATAAGTTATATAATGAGTCTACCGAAAGTAGTGAGATGCGTACAAAGGTCACCCACTTTACAAAAACAATGTCACCAGAAACGTTCAAAAACATATCATGGATTATTTTATTTGATGACTGTGAGACAAGACTACCAAGACGTGAACTAGATAGGATTGCACCTATAGGGGATTTGTGGGAAAAAGAGTAGAGATACTACCTAAATTATACAATCCCAACATGTTTGTTACAGTATTAGAATAACTTGTTCCACTCAGGGGAAACTACTCTTTCTGCCACAATATATCTAGTAAACAGGTAGACTGTGGCATCAAGTTATCGGTACTTTGTGACAGTGAAACAAGTTATTGTGTGGAGTATTCAGATGTATTCCAGGAAACAACTCCTGGGAATAACCAAAATCAAAGGGTTGTAACTTAGTAGTCTTATGACATTACATGCTACAACTTTCACCTTTATGAGCTAAGATATATGCTTAGAAGGGAAATATCAAAATTATTGGAATGGTGTGGAGAACACAAGCCTTCCAGCCCACCAAAACTATTGCATACTAAGGGTATTCCTACTTATGTATCAACATTTGCTATCACGAAGGACCCAATGCTTATATCACATATCCCTTAAACAACAAATGGTTAGTGTGCAAAACACTCTGCATCACAGAGCAAAAATCAGTTATGGCATCAAGAAAAAGCCACGACGATATGGAAGGAGCTGTGGATAAACTACACAAATGGTGGACAATATAACTGTAAAGGGGTAAACAGACAGATGACTTATTGTTGTGATTTCAAAATCACACAACTCTTACGTGCTACGCATAAAAACTTACAACCAACGGTAAGAAAGCACCCTAGAGTGAAGATCACTATTGCTAGAATCTGTTGGTGGGTAGCTACAGCCGGCCGCGGTGGTCTAGTGGTTCTAGGCGCGCAGTCCGGAACCGCGGGACTGCTACGGTCGCAGGTTCGAATCCTGCCTCGGGCATGGATGTGTGTGATGTCCTTAGGTTAGTTAGGTTTAAGTAGTTCTAAGTTCTAGGGGACTGATGACCTCAGATGTTAAGTCCCATAGTTCTCAGAGCCATTTGAACCATTTGGTAGCTACATTATGGGGATATCAAGAGACAGGAACATTTTCAAAGAGGAAATGCTGCATGAAAAGGTGTAGAGAGAAGAAATCCATTTGAGTCTGCACTCCCCATATCGGAATAATATGATCCTAGGACTAACAAGAGAGGCAGATGTCATACATGTGGGAAAAATTCAGTGAAATGCGCTAAGCCTAAAAATATTCACTCGCAAGAAACATCTGACATATACACATAAAAACAGTTAGTAAAACTAAGCGTAGTGTGGTAAAATCAACAAACGTGAGAGGTGGTTCGCCACTGTCTCACTTTGACAATAATTTCAGTCATATTAATATTCATATTTTAGACCAAGGTCTCGGTATTTCCAGTATTAAACTCGGTAGATGTGGTTCATGACATTTAACATAAGCAAATTACTAGCAGAACGTTCATATGACTGCATGTGTAGCCTGTAGAGATCTTGTACGTGAGGGGCATAGTGCAGGCGTTAGAGAACCATGAGATATATATTGCAGGCCATAAATGCTGAGTCCAGCAACCAGGCTGTGCAAGAGATTCTGAGAATCAATGCTCTGTGGATTGTTCCTGCTGAAGAACTTCGGGCCATGGCACTCCCCTCTTTCCACTAAGGTTTAGAGCGGGAGGCCGCTGGTTCACAAAACATTTTACTTGGGCCAGATGACAGTCTGTTGTAAAGGTGGCGAGTTAGCGGAGAGTGGGTGAAGGAAACTATTTAAAAGGGACTGGTGCTAATGGTGAGAAGGTCGTAAAACTCCGAGCACTCTCATTTCAGAAGCTGGCAGGATATGGACAGAGCAGCTGGTGCATGTGTTTAGTAGAGGCATGACTGTAACTCCCCTGATACCAGGGAGTCGGCAGGGTCTTTTAACGAGTGGCAAAAACATATATTTCACATCCGTGACGGTCTGTAACTTGCGGTGAACTAAGAGCCAATGGCAATTTCCTACTATACCATTAGTGGAACTGCCTATCCTCTCTGTCATATCGTGTGGCACGAGGCTGAATTTATTCGTCCTGAATCTTCCGTCTGACATTTTAAAATTCCATCAGGCACAGTTGCATGGATCCACTGTGTGGCCTAATTTCATTCAAATGGAATCAACTATGACTAAGTACTCCACAAATTGTGGTTCATCTGAGAACAGGGTGTTATGAATATCGTTTAAGAGACCTACTCTGGAGCTGCAATGCTTTACCCTTTCACCTTGATTTAGATGGCAACAGAAAATGGGGCGCTGTGGCGAGGAGTGGCGTGATGATACATCTCTAATGTTCTCATGTGTCCTACTGAACTGGCAAAACCAGTAAACGGGTGCAGCTCACAATGAAATCTGCTGGGATTTCAAGGCTGCCATATTGAAGTTTCCCACTTTTAAAAAATAATAATGCCAATTCGTGCAATTTGAAATTCCTCATGGATGCATCAGAACATTACAGCTGCAACAGGACGCCGCTCCTCGGGCGCAGCGCGCCGTTTTCTGTTGCAGCCTGAATCAAACTGAAAGGGTAAAGTATTGCAGCTCCAGCATAAGGTATGTAAATTATATTCACAACTCCCTGTTCTCCCTAACTTTAGTTTGTGGAGTACTTGGTCATAGTTGATTCGTTTTGAGTAAAATTCAGGGGAGAATTTGTGTATCTTCTACCCCAATGAATGCTATTCTGATCTATGTTTGTCATTTTTCTGTAAGATTTATTAATCAGCTCACTGTGGTTATAAAAGTAACAATAAAAAATTTTCATTATTTTTTTAAACTTAAATACACCACTGTTCTCCTTCACCCTCCCTCAACTACTAACTGTTTTTATTTTATTGTTTTAATACATCTACATCTACATCCACACTCCTCAAGTTACCTGACGGTGTGTGGCAGAGGGTACTTTGAGTACCTCTATCGGTTCTCCCTTCAATTCCAGTCTCGTATTGTTCGTGGAAAGAAAGATTGTCGGTATGCCTCTGTGTGGGCTCTAATCTCTCTGATTTTATCTTCATAGTTTCTTCGCGAGATACACGTAGGAGTGAGCAATATACAGTTTGACTCCTCGGTGAAGGTATATTCTCGAAACATCAACAGAAACCCATACCGAGCTACTGAGCGTCTCTTTTGCAGAGTCTTCCACTGGAGTTTATCTATCGTCTCCGTAACGTTTTTGCGTTTACTAACTGATCCTGTAACGAAGAGCGCTGCTCTCCGTTGGATCTTCTCTATCTCTTCTATCAACACTATCTGGTACGGATCCCACACCGGTGAGCAATATTCAAGCAGTGGGCGAACAAGTGCACCGTAACCTACTTCCTTTGTTTTCGGATTGCATTTCCTTAGGATTCTTCCAATGAATCTTAGTCTGGCATCTGCTTTACCGACGATTAATTTTATAAGGTCTTCTATTTTAAATCACTACTAATGCCTACTCCCAGATAATTTATGGAATTAACTGCTTCCAATTGCTGACCTGCTATATTGTAGCTAAATGATAAAGGATCTTTCTTTCTATATTCGCAGCACATTACACTATTCTAAATTGAGATTCAATTGCCATATGCTGAAACATGCGTCAATTCGTTGCACTGGCAATTAAAGTTTCAATCTTATTAAATAAGTTTATTTGATTATTAATTTGAGTTCTGAAAGTGACTGCTGCCAAAGGCAACGAAAGTGCCAAGAGTAAATCCGCTGATTTCATATCTATAATTTGAGGGTGTAGCTCACAGTTTGAAGATTATTGATAAGATAATACTTTTCTTTGTGTAAGGAAACAGCCTTTAGGATCAATCGGACACATATTTCCGATTAAATCAATTGACGGCTTGCAATTGGTGACGCTTCTCCAGGATCTCAAATCGGGGAACTTTTGTGAGGTAGTTAGTGCGTTATCTTGCGGAACACGCGTATGTCCCCCCCCCCCCCTTTTTTTTTCAAAGTGAGACTAAGGTGCACTGAGAACATTTAGATTCTATTTTGGCGCTATCTGTTCCATCTCAGTAATTTGTAGGATGTTGTACTCGTTTTATTTCAGGGTATGTATTGTCTGTGTGATCTATTTTTGCGCCGGCCGTGGTGGCCGTGCGGTTCTAGGCGCTGCAGTCCGGAACCGCGGGACTGCTACGGTCGCAGGTTCGAATCTTGCCTCGGGCATGGATGTGTGTGATGTCCTTAGGTTTAAGTAGTTCTAAGTTCTAGGGGACTGATGACCTAAGATGTTAAGTCCCGTAGTGCTCAGAGCCATTTGAACCATTTTTTTGATCTATTTTTGTTTCTCATTGTGTCGTGTCAGCGACTTCTGCGTCACTTCTTGTCTGACGCTGGGTCATTTCCAGCAGCATTGTGGAGCTTTTATGGAGCAAATTTGTTTATGGGGATGTGTACAGCATTGCCGGCCGGTTTGGTCGAGCGGTTCTAGGCGCTACAGTCCGGAACCGCGAGACCGCTATGGTCGCGGGTTCGAATCCTGCCTCGGGCATGGATGTGTGTGATGTTCTTAGGTTAGTTAGGTTTAAGTAGTTCTAAGTTGTAGGGGACTGATGACCTCAGATTTTAAGTCCCATAGTGCTTAGAGCCATTTGAACCATTTTTGTACAGCATTTCAGAGTAGATTTGTTTCATGAGCTTAACTGTGAATGTGTGCATTATCCTAAAAAATGTCAGAGCTGAGTTGTGGCGCATGAAGCATTATAGTTCGAAACTTGCGGAAGTAGCAACTGATTTGAAACTATGAGAAAGGCTGTGTATTTTTGTCATTCAAAATGGAACACGAGCCTGCCATAACGCTAAACAAAACAGAATAGAAGAAGATCACTGAACCCACTCTACAACCACGGAACAAATGTCAAATACGGAACACTTTGATGATGAGGGTACAGTTCATTCAGGAACAATGTAGAGGTGCCAGGTCACGTCGGTCCTGTAAATACAGAAAGGGGTAGTATAAGGGAAAGTAACAGTCTGATTTCGCTGGCAAGGCGTCATAGAGCGGTTGAATCACGTGCATCTGGTCCTGGGTATGTTACTGGAAGAGCGCAATTAAAATCTATCATTCAGTTTATGCAAGAGGAAGAGAAGAGACAACAGGAAATGGTAGAAGATAGACGACTTGTGGAGGAAAACCAGTGGATGGAATGGAAAGAAAAGAAATGCCAGGAAGAAGACAAAAAACAGGAGATCCTTATTAATGAAATTAGGGAAATTCAGAAGCGACTAGACAAGGAGGAAAAGAGACAGGATAAAATAATGAAAGAAATTGAAGAAATTAAAAGGAGAGGTGATGAGTTTGTCGAAAGCGTAAATCTGTTCAGGAATGAAGTTAAGGCTGTAAAAGTAAGGATTGAAGACGTGAGGCTAGGACAGCCAGATTGGTAGCACAAAATGCGCGAAAAAATGCCCAAACTGTGTGAGATGAGGCAGCACTGGCAAAGGTATAGAGCGCAAAGAAGAAGGCTACTTCGCTGTTTAAAAAAAGTACAGATATTAGCTGAAAAGACAGAGGAAGAAAAGTTAGAAATCAAAGGCGAGCAAACGCATCTCCCAACCCATCAGAATGGAAACGTTACTAGATACCAATAATGAGATGAGACGAGGTTGCAACAGCATTTAGGGATCGGTCTGCCATGAAATGCTGGGCACACACGCGTCAGAATTTAGAGTAACTCCTGGGGCGTAAAATTATGAATGTTTCGACTTACAATGTTTTCTCTCAGTTCACAATTTTCGAGTTTACAAACATAACCACAATTCATTACACCCAAATCCTGGACTTCTCACTATGGTAGTATACTACTCGGGTCATGACCACTAGAAGACAAATTTGAATAGGTCTGTGAATACCTGGAAGGTTTAGTAGCAGAGCCCATGCATAGCATTGCAGCAAACTGCCACAGTTATGGCCAATTCAGGACACCCAAGAAAGGGAGAGTGATGGATTGTGGGCCATAAATGCTGAGTCCAACGGTCTGACTGTGCAAGTGATTCTGGCAAGTAGCGTTCTGTGGATTGTTCCTGCACGGGGACTTTGGGCCATGGCACTCTCCTCTTTCTACTTAGGATCACAGCAGGAGCCCGTCAGTTCACAAATGTTTTACCTGGGCCAGGTGACAGTCCATTGCAAAAGCTGCCACTTGGTGGAAAGTGGGTGGAGGAAGCCTTTTAAGTGAGAGTGATGCAATCTGAGTTTTTCTGCAAGAGGTGGAAAGGTAATAAAACTCTAAGCATTCTCATGTCAGAAGCTGGGACTGTACGGATAGAACAGCTGGTACATGTGGTTAATGGAGGCACGACTGTAACTCATGGAAGTCGCCAGGTTCTTTTAGCAAGTGGCAAAAACATTTATTTCACTGGTGTGATGATGTAACATTATCAGCCTTGATTCAGATATTGGAAATGGTCAGCCTGCAAAGGTTAGGTGTCCCTGTAAATGAGGGACTGTGGTCCCATCCAGGTAGAATTTTTGCTGAAACATTACCATGCCCAGTGTGAGAACAATGCCTCTCTAGTCTAAAGTCTTCTTTTTCGGACAAGAGAGGTTTTTTATCGCTGATTGGTTCCACTCAGGATATGCAAAGATGAGTCTTACTCCCCCAGCATGGGAGTCCCAGTGCTGTGTATGGATATTCTATCAGACCAACAAAACAGTAAAGAGGGCAGATTAAATGAGAAGGGGATTGTTCGACTGGTTTGTACACTGTAGAGGCAGTTTCGTTTGTCTTAATTCTGCTTGGTAGAAAGTGGTTATAATTCTTCGCCTTCTTTGTCTTCTGGTACTCCCCTGGTGGAGAACTCTAGGTCTTTCCCTAGTGGGTGAGACTTGTGGTCTGTAACTTTCAGTTTACTAAGAGCCAGTGGCAATTTCCAACTGCTCTGACGGTAGAACTGCCTATCATCTTGGACGTATCGTGTGTCATGAGGGTGAACTTAATCATTCTGAGATGGTCGTCTGACGTTTGACAATTCCAGCATGCACTGTTGCACTTGTGTGTCAAATTAGTTTGGCCAGACCAGCAATGGGTGCACCTCGCACTGAAATCTGCCAGGATTTCGGGGCCCTGATAGGGAAGTTTTTCAGAACGCCAGTTTACATGGTTTGGTAATTTTTGTGGACGTATCAGAACATTACAACTGCTGCAGCACCACGCTCCTGTGGACCCAGTACAGATGGCACCCCAATTGTCATATCCCTGCGGTGGTAGAGCTCATGGGCTGCATCTACTTGGACTTTGCTGTGCCTTGCAGCGTTTATACAACTCATCCGCAGTGGATGTTGCGGAGACGACCGCTTTCTTCCACATAGTTACTGCCGCGTCAACAACAGGCCGGCTAACCTCATAACGTGTGACCGCTGTGTTGTGTTAATATCAGCGCTCGCCTGTGGCTAGCTCTGCTGTAATCTGTTTCCTACTCTGCGCATTTCTGATAAATATGGCCGGTGTGCTAGACTGTAAATAACTCCAATACGGCGTTGGAGAAAGTGTTCTGAAAAAAGGCAAAACTCTGCCGTGTGTATAAATACAATGAAGGTCCTTTGGACCTCAGCTTCCGCTTATAATAATGAAAAAAGTGGGAGTTTGCCGAATATTTGAACAAGAGGCAGAAACATGGTTAATAAATTGCGCGACAAATTATTTAAGAAATATAGTTTTTAATTTGTAACAATCAAAACGTAAAAACATATGTGTCCATGGTTCCCGAATGAACACGAAGATATAAATAAAATGGCCTGATGTAAAATTCTCTTTAATTAATGGCAATAAACTTGATGGAGAAACCGGTAGTAATTGACGTAGTTTCTTGATTGTGCTTACGCCTCCAAATCATTGTTCACACCTTTAACATGATTATCACTGATTTACTCAAATTTCCTATTTTCTCATTTTATTTATTCTCCTGTTTACTATTAACTGACCTGTCTAACGTATATGTTTTAGTGTACAAAGGCTAATTTGAAACATCGATAGTACTGTGTCTGGAATCTAATGGTTTGGCTATTAATTTCGTAGCGTTCTTCCATAATTTTAATAAAAGCAAAAGGTACACATATAACAGAGACTTTAGTTATAAAGATTACATTCTCCTTTATTGTTCACAAAAGTTGTCCAATGGTAGGACCCTTTTGACGTGGTATTGAGGCGAAGAACTTGTCGAGCCATGTTAGGTGCGCTTTTACAAAGGAAAAGGAAGTCCTTGAAGATCGTTGAACAGAGAGTGAAAAAGGTGAAAATCTCAGGGGGCAAGATCGTGTGAATAAGGTGGGTGCGAAATAACTCCCCAGTCCGACAGCTTATAGCGTTTTTGGCAGTCTAGCAGAATGCGGGTGGTCGTTCTCGTGGAGTAGCATCGCTTCACACATTCTTACTGCTCGTTGTACTAGGACTGCGTCTGCATGACGTCTTATTTGCTGATAATAAACCCCAGCAATGTTGGTTACACCTCAGGGAAGCAGTAGTACACCACATCATCGCTGAACCGCCGCATGTATTACTTTATCTTTTGTGGATGCGCGGAGTGGATGTACGGGGAGTTTGTTTGGGCTTAACCATTTCTTTCCTTTCCCTACGTTATCGTAAAGACACCATTTCTCGTCACCAGTAACGATACGGGAAAGGAAGGGTCGGTTTTGCAAGAGCCTATTCATGACGTAGAAGCAGAGGTGCACATATGACCACCCGATGATTTTTGTGATTTTGGAGTAGGCCATACGGTCAATTTTTGGAACCTACTATAACACTAACGTGCCGTGAAACATGTTACTCTTACTCGCTGAGAGGGTTTGGAAGTTCGACCGCTCGTGTGTCTAATGGACAAGGGTATCTGACCATAATTTCGAATTGGGTAATATAACAAATAAACCAAACGGGCTTTAACCTTGGGAGTTAACGAACGTGGTAAAATCATAAATGATAAAAAAAATGAACTGTCACCAGCCCAATTACGCACATTAATTTTGAAATAATGTACTTGAGAAAACTGAATATTGATTATTGAAGTTATTTTTGTTGAGATTTCCTTTCGAATAGCAAACACGATACAAACTGAGACAGTGCACTCTGTATGGTGTGGAGCAGCAGTTACGAGCAACACACACACCAGTTAAATTACGGGGAGTAAATTTGTACCAACTCATACTAATGACAGCCACACTCAAGAGCATTACTTAATCAAATATTGAAATGTCACTGCATGAAGTGCAGAACAAAATTTGGACATGAGGGGCTTCTATCTTGACTGACATGAAAAACACAAATGAAGATGAATAACAACATAGATACACTGTTTAAGCAACTCTACATATATCAGTTTTCCTTACTAACAGCAATAGATCGATTTTTTTCTTAATAGGTCGAGAATACGATGGGGATCCATAAACTAGTGTAATTTCACTAGTCAAAGCTTTTTCATTGTTACTGTAGTAAAGACTAACTCGAAAGGCTAATCATTCACTTTAATTACTCTGCAAGTCAATAAAATACAACACTTGGCTCAATTAATTTTAAAAAAATGAACTTTTCATGATGGTTACCAAAAATACACCCTCTTTAAAATTGTGCGTAGTTTATCTTCTGAGAATACTATCGTAAATCTGTTCATTAAAGATTTATATGTACTTGAAGTTTAATTTCCTGTGAAGCAGGTTTTCCTTGCCATAATATTTACACAATCATGCACTGTGATCCCACAAAACTATATTTTATAATAAACTACGGATACTTTAGTAAAAGTCTATCCAGCTTCACTTTTGTGGCATTAGCTTTAACTCTTACGACTCCTTTTACCTTAGACAAAAAAGTCCTTTTAAATATTTGAATGCAAGAACCGTTTATTTAAATCAGGATACTCGATTTTAGTAGCACTTAGGTTAGGACCCTGCGTAGGTTCGTCATCAGAATTGAAAATATGGTTCCGAACACGAATTTATGTTTATTATTATTGAAACAACACACAAATTAACTGGTCCATGCCCATATACATGACTTAACTGAATGTATGAAGTCTGTGAAGCAGTGGCGAAGATTGATGGCAGGCGCAATTGCGGCTAACTATACTCATGGCTCTTGTTGTGTGAATGCTCTATAAACTGTCTTCTTGGCGTCGGATGTTCAACATATTCGAGCCATTCGATTACGCCGTGAGTACCAAATGATACCTAGATCCACCTCCGAGGTAGATCCCTTTTAATGCAACTTCCAACTGCCTCTCTTAGCCCCGTCAGTGTGTATTGTGCTAAGGTTAGCCACACAGCGCCTGTCGTTCACACGAAGTAGCCACTCAGTTCGACCGCAAAACCCAATTTCACATCGCACCACACCACTTCCGTTGTGGAGGGAGTTCCCTAAGCGTTTACATATTACAAATACAATTACCCTAAGCATTAACTTGCTTTTAACAAACATATTCTTTTTTATATACATGCTTATAATAATTTAAAATTACAACGTATTATTTTGCTTCTTCATATATACATTACAAAACTCTAATTTTATTGCCGTACGTCAAGGAGTTTGAACAACACAGAAAACACACTCCATATTGGCAAATACACAGTCACATAAAATAAACCTACTCCTAATAGATATAAGTATTACACTACGCCATTGCATCCAAATGCCGCACGACGGTGGATGATCACAGTTCATAACATCCGCCATTTCTCTAGTGCACTGACGTGCATCATCGTGGATTAATGCGATTAAACGCTCTTTACAAAACCCCGAAGGTCTTCCTGAACGTGGAGGTTCAAATGGTTCAAATGGCTCGGAGCACTATGGGACTTAACATCTATGGTCATCAGTCCCCTAGAACTTAGAACTACTTAAACCTAACGAACCTAAGGATATCACGCAACACCCAGTCATCACGAGGCAGAGAAACTACCTGACCCCGCCGGGAATCGAACCCGGCAACCCGGGCGTGGGAATCGAGAACGCTGCCGCACGAGCTGCGGACGAACGTGGAGGCTCACTAATGTCAGAAGGATCCTTTCTCAAACGAGAAAACTTTTTCTTGCCCCGGTGTATTCAATGGCAAATACACTCCTGGAAATGGAAAAAAGAACACATTGACACCGGTGTGTCAGACCCACCATACTTGCTCCGGACACTGCGAGAGGGCTGTACAAGCAATGATCACACGCACGGCACAGCGGACACACCAGGAACCGCGGTGTTGGCCATCGAATGGCGCTAGCTGCGCAGCATTTGTGCACCGCCGCCGTCAGTGTCAGCCAGTTTGCCGTGGCATACGGAGCTCCATCGCAGTCTTTAACACTGGTAGCATGCCGCGACAGCGTGGACGTGAACCATATGTGCAGTTGACGGACTTTGAGCGAGGGCGTATGGTGGGCATGCGGGAGGCCGGGTGGACGTACCGCCGAATTGCTCAACACGTGGGGCGTGAGGTCTCCACAGTACATCGATGTTGTCGCCAGTGGTCGGCGGAAGGTGCACGTGCCCGTCGACCTGGGACCGGACCGCAGCGACGCACGGATGCACGCCAAGACCGTAGGATCCTACGCAGTGCCGTAGGGGACCGCACCGCCACTTCCCAGCAAATTAGGGACACTGTTGCTCCTGGGGTATTGGCGAGAACCATTCGCAACCGTCCCCATGAAGCTGGGCTACGGTCCCGCACACCGTTAGGCCGTCTTCTGCTCACGCCCCAACATCGTGCAGCCCGCCTCCAGTGGTGTCGCGACAGGCGTGAATGGAGGGACGAATGGAGACGTGTCGTCTTCAGCGATGAGAGTCGCTTCTGCCTTGGTGCCAATGATGGTCGTATGCGTGTTTGGCGCCGTGCAGGTGAGCGCCACAATCAGGACTGCATACGACCGAGGCACACAGGGCCAACATCCGGCATCATGGTGTGGGGAGCGATCTCCTACACTGGCCGTACACCACTGGTGATCGTCGAGGGGACACTGAATAGTGCACGGTACATCCAAACCGTCATCGAAGCCATCGTTCTACCATTCCTAGACCGGTAAGGGAACTTGCTGTTCCAACAGGACAATGCACGTCCGCATGTATCCCGTGCCACCCAACGTGCTCTAGAAGGTGTAAGTCAACTACCCTGGCCAGCAAGATCTCCGGATCTGTCCCCCATTGAGCATGTTTGGGACTGGATGAAGCATCGTCTCACGCGGTCTGCACGTCCAGCACGAACGCTGGTCCAACTGAGGCGCCAGGTGGAAATTGCATGGCAAGCCGTTCCACAGGACTACATCCAGCATCTCTACGATCGTCTCCATGGGAGAATAGCAGCCTGCATTGCTGCGAAAGGTGGATATACACTGTACTAGTGCCGACATTGTGCATGCTCTGTTGCCTGTGTCTATGTGCCTGTGGTTCTGTCAGTGTGATCATGTGATGTATCTGACCCCAGAAATGTGTGAATAAAGTTTCCCCTTCCTGGGACAATGAATTCACGGTGTTCTTATTTCAATTTCCAGGAGTGTATTTCTGCCGCCTCCCCTGTTCTTATCCCTCTATTGAACTCAGACATCGGATACATAGGAAATATTCCGCTTTCTCCATATGGCACTCCGTTTTGTAGCATTCACAGTTCCACTCACCATCTCTAAACGACGACATGACAGTACATAAATTCAAATAGCATTAATAAAAATGACAGTTGGCAAAAAAACTTATAACAACTGGAATACCAAAATGCTAAACAGAAACACTACGAACTTAAGCACCAACCTAATACTGTACTGCCTAAATCATGGAGTACTGACTGGTTTGATTACCCATTTCATTATTCATTTTATCAATCGTTTGTATTATCACGCTCCAATCAAACGTCTGGTTTCATGCAGTTCTGTTTCCGTTTCCACTCCGTCTGTGTCTCAGCATATTTTGTAACAGTCTCTTCCAAATTTTCTCAATATGATTATGTCATTTGTTGATTCGTAATTTACGTATCCCACGCCTATTATATTATTTGTTTCACAGTACCCAGCGAGCTCACTCTTTCGTCCTAATGAGTTCACCTCGTGACTTGGTAGCTGCTGCTCCGTCTCCATTGTGGAGTTCTAAATTCTTCATGTATCTTGTTTGGTAGTGAAAACTCTCTGACTACAGCTGCATTTAATCGATTTTTAGTTTCCTTCTAGCCTCGGAACACCAATATTTACCATTTTGTGATGTCCTGTCACATATTTTTCCATATGGAACGTGGCTATACTCTATGATAATCTATCATTTTAATTATCCATGTATCCTAACCTTCCTGATGTATTAGGAAAGGCATCGATAGCGAAGAGTAATGCCGGTCTGATGAGTGTAATTACGTTTATAACAGGATCTGTCGCACAACTGTCTACCGTGTACGACAACAACCGAGAAGGAAATTTGTATTGAAACAAATAAATCACTGTATCTAGCTATGTTTTTGAATAAGTCATTGAAATAGACCAAAATATTGACTGCAGTGGAAGCACTAAAACGCATTTACAATTTTAACTACTATTGCATCTTGTTTCATGAATTACTTGATTCACGTCAACTGCAAACTTGACTGTCCATTACTTTCTGTCCATTCAAATAAGTTTATATCTTTAATTTATGATTGTTTCGATAATAATGATGAATGTGTAGGCCCTTACTGATGGGTAATAAATTTAGATAGTAAGTAACACTTACGATATTTGTAGTTCAACAAAAGGCACTACATTGCTCAAAGTACAGCTATTACTACGCTGGCAAGCCGTGCATGTATTTAAAAATATAAATGGCTTGGCCTTACTTTGTAGCGAGTTGCAGACCATACGACTAACGCATTTTCTAACGACCATCATTGACGATAGGCTCTTCTTTAAAAATGAGCATTTAATAATTTTCACCACACACTAGTCTTCTTTCGTTACCAATCCTTATTAAATGTTTTATGCTGTGCCCATGTATGTGCTCGCTGATCCGTTTACAATATTTTGCCTTGCTTAAAACACGATTTCGAAAACACTTCTCATTACGCCCTTGAGCACCGCCACATTTGGATCCATACTTCGTCACAGAAGGCTAGAAATTCCCTCTCTCTGCCACTACCTCTTCTCGCGTTCACGTTCGACGATATTATTTTCAAGTTTTAAATAGATCATTTGGATTCTATACAATACGAAATTTCCAGATTGTGCCAACTTTTTAGTACAAACAATATTATTTTTCAATAGCTTTTCTTAATCACATTAAAGGTTTTAAATAGTGAATAATGACATAATGAATAAAGTAAATACATATGCTAGAAAGTGCTTTAAAGTTACAGAATTAATTAAAAGAAATATTATGAAGCTCTCTGTTCTACTGCTATGAGGTAGCTATGTTGATACATTCAAGCACATAGGCAACCTTCGAGGAATCAAAGTTGGGGTCATGTGGGATGCTGAATGAGTAATCTAGTTACAATCGGAAGTGATTGGGTTTGATGAGGTTGTCCGGTAGCGGTCTGTTGTTATGTAGGATGGGGTATGTTGGAATGGGATTGTTTCCAAAGAAACCGTGGAATACTTTCCAACGCTTTATAGAGCATACAGGTATCTCCTTGAGCTTAATACAAATCACGTCGTCAACTTGTAAGTAACTATAAGCATGCTGCTGAAGCTGTCAGATGCGTTTGAGCCCGTCTAAGTCATGAGAACATAGGAATGCTCTGTAGACACGATGGAATTCTTGGAGCAGGACAAGAGCATCTGGAGAGGGAGTGGGATGGCTATAGTAGATAGTATGGAGCATGCATCTGAGACGGTATGTTGTGGGGGAAAACCTAATGCCTGATATCGTCAGGATTTTGAAGGGCAGAGATCTTTTCTTTAGTGCATGTATTTGGGAACTGCATGCATTTCAGCCTGTATTTGGCATAGTGGATGATTAGGAACGAGAAGGTTTGGTCTGGGACATGGTACAAGATCTATTTGAATCTATGATCTCCGTTTTTTTGCTCCTAAAGGTGTTACAGGCTCGTATCTGCCTCAGGCTGGGTGTGATAGAGATGTGGTTATTGAGGACGTTGACAAAGTCACCCCACCACTGTTTTTCGCCATTTATGTTGTAGTTCAGGTTAAGGTCGGCAGCGCTAAGCGACGATGAATATTGGTTAGGAACCAGAAAAGTATGGGATAGTTGGGAAGGATGTAGACAGCAGAAGAGGTTAATGTGAATCTATGGGAAAATATGATGAGCATGAGAAGCACAGATAGATAAATTAGGAGTGATTGGATGGTTTAAGAGATTTTTCGGATATGGGCAACGGATACTCCACCACGGGCAATATGATTGGGATTATCAGCGCGATGTAGGATATAAGTAGACATGTGTGTGGAATGGCGGGGTTGGCGAAAGATTTCGTTGCGAAGAGGATATAGATTTCGTGTTCCAGGAGGGTAATGGTATGAAGGTGAGTACTGGAGTGAAAGGTACCATGTTGTGTGTCTGCTGAGCCATTTTCAAAGAGGCGTGTGTTTGAGATACGTTAAAACGAGTGTATCGAGGTGACGTAAATTAAAAGTTTTGATTTTGGGAACAGATGAAATATGTATTCTGATGGAAGATGGTACAGGCGGCCAGGTTTATTTCCTGTAATATGTACAGTCTTCCAAAAAAATGGATGTTCTGGAGGACTGAAATTACGAAACGAATGATGTCTTCAGTGGCGTGTGGAGGACGGAGTTCAGTGGTGTATCGACTAAACATGAAGGGATCGTGGGTTCAGGTGTTCCTGGGAAGGTATGGAACTTCATTGGTGGAAGTACATAGGGTGAGACTGGCCGCAGGTGTTGCAGATAAATGGGAAGTATATGGGTTTTGGCATTGCTTGTGAAAATGTTGTTGATTACAGTGATGACAGGTGAATAACTCTTTGCAATTTTCGATAAGGTGGTTGTAGGGAAACAGCCTACTGACGCCGTATAAAATTTACATGAATCTTTCCATTGTGTGCCAGCCAGTCCGCTGTTACTAGCTCTGACGTCATAAATGTTGCGCAATACTTTAAAAATCAAGCAAATAACCTGAAACGTTTCTAGCATGTCACGAGTAATACTAAATCAATATGTATTGAATATCAGTTCAGTAACTTGAACCATTTTCGAAATTTGGACGTTTTTCTGTAAAAATATTTGGCACAACAGAAAAGAGCTAGAAACTTAAAAATTTATATTTAGATTCCTTTTTCATAATGAGTTAGTAGAAACAATATTCTGGAACTCACAAATTAAAAGTTTAGTTGAAATTCAAGATTTTCTGATTTTTGTCTTAGAAATTAAGGGAGCAAGATAGATTAAGTAGGATAATAAATAAGGCTAGGATGTTTACATTTAAGTAGAAGGGAGATCCACTATAATCATAAAGATGTGAGAAGTTTCAACTGAATAACTGTAAAACTATAGCGATAGCATATCTCCAAAGAGCAAGTTCAGAGATTGTCTACTGCGTGTAGTGTAATTAAATGAATTATCTCGCCCAAAAAATTTGACTTAGCTACGTCAGACTTTTATTATGATTACTTACCTGTGTGCTGATTGCACATTTAAATTGAGAGCTTCATCAGCCATCAGCAAAGGAAGTAATGATTTATTCAATAACTTAAAGTGGTGCATTACTAGTCCAGCGGCTAGTCGGGAGAGCGGATTTGATCAGGCGTTCCCTTAGCCGTCCGCACCCGGCTTTATATGTAAGAAAGCTGCGTGAGTGAGAAAGGCATCAGTTCTCTCCAGACGCTGATTAGCGCACCACCTGTGCTGGGAGTCGCATCGCGTCGGTATCGTTGCTATAAACAGCCTTGGATGCCATAATATGTTACTTGAGATACGCGTAACCATGAAATCGTTTTCGAGTGAAGTGTTAATTCTGGGATGACTTTAATGTTCTTTCTTCAGTTTGCGTATGTCGTATTTTCACGTGCCGCCGCGGGACAGACATTCTACCATTATTAGCGTGGCGTCTAATGATCATTATCATCAAATTATGGCGAGCATTCACTTAAGCATTTCATTTGAACAGTTATAGTTGCGTCAGCGCATTAGACTCTGAACTGCTCTGGTAGTTGGATTGGTGGATTCTTTTTGGTCTGTGACTTTCAGAATATAGTGAACATTTTGGAGAAAATGGTTTTATCATTATGAATCCCAGACAATCTCCTAATTCCTCAGAGCTATAAGCTGTAACTATAAATGTAATTTTCAGATGAAGTGGGCACTAGGAATTCTAATTACAGGCTTCACGTTTTGCTAATCACTTTCTGGTTGCCAATATTGTAGTTAGACAGCCAGTGTTGAGAACGGCAAAGAACAACCACAGCATTAAATAAATAAAAGGAACAATTATAATAACAATTATTTCCACCCGCTAACTCACATATGTTGCTAATCAGCTGGGGAAAATAAAACATTTTTATTTTCTATTATTTCCACCCGACGCCCCACATATGTTGCTAATCGACCGGGAAAGAAACTGAGTGAAAGTGAAAGTTATTTTTTCATATTCGGATTCGGGAGTGAAATGCGACACGCAACTGTGTAATAGAACAGTGAAAGTCTTACGTGTGTATGTGGACGACGCAATTGGATTAACAATGCAGCTGGATTGACGGAGCTGGCACTGAGTCTAGTGGCGCTGCCAGCATCACGAGAAGCCAGTTTCGCCTCACCGCAATCGTCCGCCGGAGCAACCGGAGCCGTGCATGCAGTTGCGGGCCACACAAACACACAGCAGCTGTCGAAGTGCCATCTGCTGTTCAACGCGCCGCGTTGCATCAGTAATCCTGGTACGCCGTGCTGGCAACTCCATACGTCGTGCAGAATTAACTAAGTTAAGTGAAAAGCTGTTAAAAATTTTACTAATCCGCCCTAAAAGGCTGTCGGCAATGGAACCGCCAGAAGAAATTAAGGTTAAACTTAAATCAGAACCTATGTCTGTTGAGGGAACTGTAAATTCAGACAACGGTTCAAGTGTAAATATGCATGAAAATAGTAATGTTAAAGTTAAATTTGAAGTATTGTCTCCTGACAGTAGTGTGAAAAGGGGTAATGATTCAATAATAGAGACCCCTGCAGTAAAGCAGAAATCAGAAATTGTTAATTCATTGGATGATCGTTTATCGGATGAGCTAAAAACGAAACAGTCATCAGAGGTGGTAGAGTTTAAAAAGGATAAGTTCGATATGACTGATCTATCAGATGTTTCATTTAGTTTTGATGATTCTGATATTGGAGTTAGTTTTTCGTCACCTGAGTGTGGTCAAAGCCAGCTAGTGAGCAACCCAAAGATACTGGGGAAGTATTGCTAGAATGACAGCTGAGTTAAAATCTGATATAATTGAGGTAAATAACAGGATTGTGGCCAGCAAAACCAATTTTAATAAACGGTTTGAGGCAATGGACAATAAATTAGAATCCAATAAAACTGAATTAGAAACTTCCTTCAAGGCTGGTTGCAATAAGTTGAAAGAGGATCTGGACAGTTTGAATTGTAAAATTGATTACAATCAGGAGGATATTAAGAAAAACGTTGCTCAACAATTTTCTGAAATGTATAAAACCGTAAAATCCGAAGTTCCTGAGGTTTACAGAGACTTCCAATTGGAAGATGCGAAGCTGGAGCACAAGTTAATAGAAAAGATCAAGGCGGAATCTGAACTGTGCTCAGATAGGTTTAAAGATGTTAATATAAAAGTAAACATATGTCAAGCAGAAGTAGATGCAATCAAAACTGATACTACTCATATTGTGCAAAGAGAAGATAATGTTGAAATGAGAGTAGAAAATATTAGTGCTAACATTGCTAACATTGAGAGTAAAGTAGCTTCAGTAACTTCTGGTAATGGTAGTATGCAACAAGTTGTATCTGCAAACGCCGCTTTTTTCGGGTGTCGGCAGTTCTTGCGGTTCGATCCAGATTTTAATATCCACCCGCTAGATTTCTGGAACGATTTTGAAGATATGATTCCACCAACTTGGTAGGAACGCGAGAAAATCTCATTTATTAGAAGCCATTTAGCAGGTGAAACCATGCGTTGGTCAGTTGATGTTATGTTGAAGTGTAAAACATTAGCGGAATTTAAAACAGCTTTCATTAATGAGTATTGGTCTAGTAATAAGCAAAATTAAGTCTTGAGAGAATTTTTTAGTGGAAAACGCTTCAATACAGGCAAGGAATCTATTAAAGAGTTGCTAGTTCATGAATCTCACGTTTGTCACATTTGGCCGAAAAGCTAAAACCTGAAATGATAATACTAGGTCTTGAAGCCAAACTGGCATGGTATTGGCAAACTAGAATTATATCTGCCTCTAGAGACAATCTGGATCGTTTCATTGAATATCTGGAACGTGTAGAGCGTATTGCTGCCAATGAGGAGCAAGCACGTAATAACAGAAATGCTAATAACACTAGTAGTAATTTTAAGAACGAGTAGAATGGCAATGTAAACATCAGACCAGTAGGTGTTCACCATCCTAAGAGAGGTAGGAATTGGAGAAATAATTATCAAAACCAACAATGGCATCCAAATGATAGTAATTTTGTTCCAAACAAAATTATGCAGGTAAATAACAGTGCAGAAAGCAATGCTGTGCCAGTTAACTATAATGGAAATAAAGGAAACAGTAGTCGGCCGAGGCTAGAAAACTAGTTCCCGTCTATGAGGACACTGGCGCTCACCAGGCGGTTACTTTTCCTAAGCCAGTAATTACAGTAATTGGTAAGACAGATCAGAATACTCAGACTAAACATGTGGATGAGGGGTCGGTAGCATCTAAGGATACAGCAGAAAAATTAGATCACTCACAGTATTTGATAGATACCGTGTTAGAGACGCTTTATAAGTGGGAAGAGAAAGAGAAGTCACAGCAGTGTAATGGTAGGGAAGAGCTACAAAATACTGAATTGTCAGGTGAAGAAGCAGAAGAAATTCAAGCTTATATTTACGATGAGGATGATGTGCTCTTATCTAAAGTGCCTGTGTAGGATGTTGATACTGTACTACTAGATTTAGGACAGGAGGTAAGTGAGAATGTAGAGGATAGCCTGTTGGGGGTCGATGAACCCGGTAGCTGTGACCAGTTGTCACTTGAGAAGGAACCTGACGATAATAATGAAAGTGGCTTAGCTGTAACTAGTGTTATGCCCGGTCTAGAGGCGCAGAATCGCTCAGACTACAGTAATTTGGGTCATGTTCAGCAAACTAAATGTAATGAAGTCGTGCGGTGTTTCGATTTGAAATTAATAGACCGACTGGAAAAGGCAGCTGAAAATGTAATTCAGGAAACCCCTACACACTTTGACCTAAATGTAATGAAGACAGATTTCGATCCCTTTAGTTGGAGACAAATCCAAAAGGAACTATTGGATGAGTGAGGAACCACCTGTACAACCTAGAATAAGCCACCCTATAATAATAGTGAATATGTTGGGTATCAATGTACGTTGTCTCTTAGACAGTGGAAGTGAGGTGAGTGCGATATCTCAGTCCTTCTTCGATGCATTACCTAGTAAAGACAAGCTTACAGTAATGAGGGTATCAGGACTAATAATAATTGGTGCTACTGGCAAGGTGTCAAAAACGGTAAAGCAAGAAGCTTTGCTGCCCTTTTATATTAATGGTAATTTAATTGATCATCCATGCTTAATTGTAAACAATCTCAGTATTGAGGTTTTAATTGGCATAGATTTCTTGTCGAAATATCAGAGTGTTGTTGACTTTGAAAGAAGCCAGTTATAATTGGTCTTGCCTATAACCGGAGTAATTACGGTACCTTTTATTGATAAACATGTAGTAAATAATGATGAAACTTGGGAGCTGCATATACGAGTTCTGAAAAAATTGAGATATTGGGACGAAGGTGTTAATCTTCGTAAATACCAAGGACTCTTCAGGATCATAGGGAAACCACATGCCAATGCATATAGGCTAGAGTACCCTAAGAGTAAAAAGCTATTATGTCTCAGGAACGTTATCGACCTAAAGAAGTTCATAGGTTGTGAATGCTTTCTGTAGGGAGGAGGTTGTTCTGTAACCTCTACACAGTGTGGCAGCTGTGCAGTCCCAGCTGTGTGAGATCTTCTTTCCTTTTCAGGTCTCACTCATTCTTCATCTTTTCTGTCCACCTAAAGTTTCGACCTCTTCTTTCCAACACATTAAATTTTCCGTTATGGTTATCAAGCCAATAATAAACTAATGAATTCTGTAGGGAGGAGGTTGTTCAGTAACCTCTATACAGTGCGGCAGCTGTGCAGTCCCAGCTGTGTGAGGTTTTCTTTCCCATTTCAGATTTCACTCTCTCATCATCTTTCCTATCCACCAAAGTTTCGACTCCTTCTTTGCAATACAAAAATTTTCCGTCATGGCTATCAAGCCATGAGTTCTGTAACCATTCTATCCACCGATTAGTGAAGAAAATGCCTAATGTGACAAACCCAACAGTGACATAAAAAACAGAGAAGAATGATGTAATTAAGATCTAAAGGTATTTGAGTAACAAGTTTGTATAGAACCCTGGTAATATTATAAGTACAAAGTTGTTGTTTTATTGGAAATGGTCCACCAACAGTAATTTAAAAAGATATACAAATTCGTGTACAAGCAGGATCTGAAGTAGCAGTGAAACCTATTGTATGCTGTAAAGCTAACAAATTAATAGTGAAAGAGATTGCTTAGTGTTATGAAAAATATGCAGATAAGTTGTAAAAGTAAACTCACCTTGTGTAGCAAGGAATGGCAGTGTAATAGAATTGAGTAGTGTTTATAGTTGAGACGTGAAGGACAAGTCCCTGAAGTTGGAGCTGGCCGTCATTTGGTGTAGTGTGTGACAGAACACACCTACACGTATTGAGGTTATGAGTTGGAGGCGTGAATGCGACCATAGGTACCCTTATGTTAGATGAGACAGAGCAGCTCATTGTGTCCTGTAGGTTTAAGGAATTTAGCATTACGCTCGGCCATAATTACTTAAAGCACTTTAGTGGTTGGTCGAGAGAGACTACCTGTGGTTTCAGCGTCCGATCGAGTGGAAATGGATTGCCACGTGAGCAAACTGATCAGCTGCAATACACTATAGATACGAAATAAATGTGCTATCCTATGCGTTAAATGTTAATAGAGTGAGTGTTAAATAAGTACATACACTAGCAACGTAATTGAGTAACATAATGGCAGACGTGATACATTATTTATAGCTAAGCATAAATACACTTCGATGAAGTAAGTACATAATTGCAGATGTGGAACCGACAGCAGCAGAGGACCAATAAGTGGATTTAGTAGTCAACTAAACGTAGTGTGTTTTGAACACTAAGATCTGTACTATTACCACAAGTTACTCACATGTACAAAGAATCTGAGAAGACAACTACTTATCAAATATACTCATACTATCTCTAAGAATAAGATAATCGAAGATGAGTCAGCTAAATAAATAAAATACAAATGTATCAGGAATGAACCGAGCATTGGTTCAGTGTTCCGGCCCAGATATAATAAACTGAAATTAAATAGGATTTATGGTTGTATGCCTTGAGCATAAATTTTCTCTAGTACGTGATTAACGGCGTTTTGAGCCATTTGTTTATAGATTTTATGACAGTTAAGTAACCGTGAGAGTAAAATTGAAAAAGTTCTGTTAACTTTGTTCCAGTAACAAATTGAAAGATGAAATGTATATATCCCCATTTCATTGTGACCCACCCTTAGATATTAAGTGAACAGAGTCTGAGGCACTCTTTTTGTTAGTTCTACAGGACAAAACAGATAATGGCAGCCTGGTAGCTGTGTGAAAGTGTGGAGTGACTTGGACACAACTCACAGTGACCCCTCCCCATTCCCCATGTAATTTCAAGTGAACGTGAAGGAGGCACACCATAGCAACTTCCCCTACTCTACCCTTGTGAATGGAAGTGTAGAACGCCAGCCAAAGCTGCTACAACCATCTGTGCAAAAATGAAATTGTCATGATTTGTGAAATTTTCTTTCAGGTTTAGAATGGGCTGCTAAGATATAATTATCTGTTTATGTATCATGAATAACTGTGCTATTTTCTTTGACTTTGTATATGTAAAAATGTATATAATGGACTTATGATGTTCATAATTTTACATATTTTATGTGTTTGTCTGTCTTAGGCAATATGTATGCCTAAGTGTTTCATTGATTTTGCTTAAATTTTGAGTGATAATGTTGCTTACTAAGCAGTGAACATCCCAGCAATTTTAATAATTGAAGTAGGTAATAAGTTTTCTTTTAATATTTCTATATGTTAACATTTCAATTTTAATTTTCATAGGTAGTTAAGCTGTACTCTTGCTTCCCTTTTTGTAATTAATTTTTTTTTTCCATTTACATTCCAAAAAAGAAACACTAAGTAGAGGGTGATGTAGGGAAGCACGCTACTCACGCCGTACAAAATTCACATCGTCTTTCCATTGTGTGCAAGCCAGTCCGCTGTAACTAGCTCTGATGTCATAAATGTTGCGCAATACTTTAAAAATCAAGCAAATAACCTGAAACGTTTCTAGCATGTCACGAGTAATACTAAATCAATATGTGTTGAATATCAGTTCAATAACTTGAACCATTTTCGAAATTTGGACGTTTTTCTGTAAAAATCATTGGCGCAACAGAAAAGAGCTAGAAACTAAAAAAATTATATTTAGATTCCTTTTTCATAGTAAGTTAGTAGACAGTATTCTGGACCTCAAAAATTAAAAGTTTAGTTGAATTTAATGATTTTCTGATTTTTGTCTTAGAAATTAAGGAAGCAAGATACACTCCTGGAAATTGAAATATTATAAATAGGGACTCGTCGAATCATAGAGACTTGAAATTGACTACACTTTACATACACTCCTGGAAATTGAAATAAGAACACCGTGAATTCATTTTCCCAGGAAGGGGAAACTTTATTGACACATTCATGGGGTCAGATACATCACATGATCACACTGACAGAACCACAGGCACATAGACACAGGCAACAGAGCATACACAATGTCGGCACTAGTACAGTGTATATCCACCTTTCGCAGCAATGCAGGCTGCTATTCTCCCATGGAGACGATCGTAAAGATGCTGGATGTAGTCCTGTGGAACGGCTTGCCATGCCATTTCCACCTGGCGCCTCAGTTGGACCAGCATTCGCGCTGGACGTGCAGACCGCGTGAGACGACGCTTCATCCAGTCCCAAACATGCTCAATGGGGCACAGATCCGGAGATCTTGCTGGCCAGGGTAGTTGACTTACACCTTCTAGAGCACGTTGGGTGGCACGGGATACATGCGGACGTGCATTGTCCTGTTGGAACAGCAAGTTCCCTTGCCGGTCTAGGAATGGTAGAACGATGGGTTCGATGACGGTTTGGATGTACCGTGCACTATTCAGTGTCCCCTCGACGATCACCAGTGGTGTACGGCCAGTGTAGGAGATCGCTCCCCACACCATGATGCCGGGTGTTGGCCCTGTGTGCCTCGGTCGTATGCAATCCTGATTGTGGCGCTCACCTGCACGGCGCCAAACACGCATACGACCATCATTGGCACCAAGGCAGAAGCGACTCTCATCGCTGAAGACGACACATCTCCATTCGTCCCTCCATTCACGCCTGTCGCGACACCACTTGCACTATGTTGGGGCGTGAGCGGAAGACGGCCTAACGGTGTGCGGGACCGTAGCCCAGCTTCATGGAGACGGTTGCGAATGGTCCTCGCCGATACCGCAGGAGCAACAGTGTCCCTAATTTGCTGGGAAGTGGCGGTGCGGTCCCCTACGGCACTGCGTAGGATCCTACGGTCTTGGCGTGCATCCGTGCGTCGCTGCGGTCCGGTCCCAGGTCGACGGGCACGTGCACCTTCCGCCGACCACTGGCGACAACATCGATGTACTGTGGAGACCTCACGCCCCACGTGTTGAGCAATTCGGCGGTACGTCCACCCGGCCTCCCGCATGCCCACTATACGCCCTCGCTCAAAGTCCGTCAACTGCACATGCGGTTCACGTCCACGCTGTCGCGGCATGCTACCAGTGTTAAAGACTGCGATGGAGCTCCGTATGCAACGGCAAACTGGCTGACACTGACGGCGGCGGTGCACAGATGCTGCGCAGCTAGCGCCATTCGACGGCCAACACCGCGGTTCCTGGTGTGTCCGCTGTGCCGTGCGTGTGATCATTGCTTGTACAGCCCTCTCGCAGTGTCCGGAGCAAGTATGGTGGGTCTGACACACCGGTGTCAATGTGTTCTTTTTTCCATTTCCAGGAGTGTAGATTAAGCAGGCTAATAAATAAGGCTAGGATGTTTAAATTTAAGTAGGAGGGATATCCGCTATAATCATAAAGATGTGAGAAGTTTCAACTGAATAACTATAAAACTATAGCGATAGCATATCTCCAAAGGGCAAGTTCAGAGCTCGTCTACCGCGTGTAATGTAATTAAATTAAATATCTCGCTCAAAATATTTGACTTAGTCACGTCAGACTTTTATTATGATTACTTACCTGTGTGCTGATTGCATATTTAAATTGAGAGCTTCATCGGCCATCAGCAAAGGAAGCAATGTTCTATTCAATAAATTAAAGTGGCGCATTACTAGCCCAGCGGCTAGTTGGGAGAGCGGATTTGATCAGGCGTTCCCTTAGCCGTCCGTACCGCGGCTTTGTATGTAAGAATGCTGCATGAGAGAGAAAGGCCCCAGTTCTCTCCAGATGCTGATGAGCGCACCACCTGTGCCAGGAGTCGCGTCGCGTCGGTATCGTTGCTATAAACAGTCTCGGATGCCGTAATAAGTTACGCGTAACCATGAAATTGTTTCCGAGTGAAGTGTTAATTCTGGCATGACTTTAATGATCTATCTTCAGTTTGCGTATGTCGTATTTTCACGTGCCGCCGCGGGACAGACATTCTACCATTATTAGCGTGGCGTTTGATGAACATTATCATCAAATTGTGGCGAGCATTCACTTAAACATTTCATTTGAACAGTTATAGTTGCATCAGCGCATTAGACTCTGAACTGCCCTGTTAGTTGGATTGTGTGGATCCTTTTTGGTCTGTGACTTTCAGAATATAGCGAAAATTTTAGAGAAAATGGTTTTTGATTATGAATCCTAGACAATCTCCTAATTCCTGAGAGCTGTAATTTGTAGCTATAAATGTATTCTCAGATGAAGTGGGCACTAGGAAATCTAATTACCGGCTTCACGTTTTGCTAATCACTTTCTGGTTGCCAATATTGTAGTTAGACAGCCAGTGTTGAGAATGGCAAACAACAACAACAGCATTAAATAAATGAAAGAAACAATTTTAATAACAATTATTTCCACCTGCCGAATCACATATGTTGCTAATCGGCTGGGAAAAACAAAACATTTTTATATTCTATTATTTCCTCCCGCCGCCCTACATGGTCTACATTTCTAATATCGATACAGTTTTGTGGCTGTCCTTCACGCTTCTCCAGGATGTTTCCTGTCCTAAAAAAAGGCTCCGTTTTTTGTAAGTTCGTCTGTGGTGTCTGATGATTGTGAAAATATTCCTGGTTAGAAGTGAGGTCCATTATCACTTTTAATGCGCAGTGGCTTACGTACATTGATTACTTGTTGCGAGTTATCTTTTAGTTTCTTTATCCGTGTACTATCAGCCCTTCTGATTAATGCTGTGAACGTCTTGAGGGCCGGCTTAGAGGGTGTGTTTGTTTTGGTGCAGGTTTTGTGAACATTTTTCTGGCTTCATTTCCACCAAAAGAGGAGAGTAGGGATTAGGGATGACGGGGAATGTGGGTCGTTGGTATTGATTATGACAGTATCACTCCTGGGGTTCAGCTGCTGGCGTTACAGTGACGACAGATATACATGAATGTGACTGACGGGTTTCTTGAGGGTTAGGAATTTGCAGTCACATTTCCTTAACATAAAGGAAGAGAAAGGCATAAGGTTTTGTGGTTCTGGTATTATTACAATCTGCACGTCATCACCGTCTGAAAAAGAGTGATAGGTTCTTTTTGGTTTCAACGTGACCCTCACTTGTATTAGGACTTCTCATATTGTTTGCGATAGCTTCGTGTTGTGTGAATAGAAATTTGTGGGATGACGGGCAGGTATAGAACGTTAATTTACAGGTATCGTTGCATGCGTTGTAGCTGCTATTGTAGCTGGTAGTGTTGTTGATACATCAGGTGATGGAGTATCTGCTGCTGTTGACGCTGATGTGTCTGGTGCTGCGAATTCTGGCGGTGATGGTGCTGTTGCTTGGGCGGCTAGTGGTGCCGTTGGTGGTGCTGGATGGGTCCGACGAGTAGTCCTCGTCCATGTTGTTGTCCAGGATCAGTCGGTGCTTTTTAGATTGCGGCTGTTGCTGCTGTCGTAGCAGCGGTTCCGAGTGATGTATTTATCCTGATGCAAAAATGTTCAAATGTGTGTTAAATCTTATGGGACTTAACTGCAAAGGTCATCAGTCCCTAAGCTTACACATTACTTAACCTAAATTATGCTAAGGACAAACACACACACCCATGCCCGAGGGAGGACTCGAACCTCCGCCAGGATCAACTGCACAGTCACGCTGATGCCCCGCACGTTGTAGCGCGGACTGTAGATACAGGTGGCGTTCGTATGGGACTGTAGAAACAAACTTATCGGCACCGACGTAGCGAAGATAACAGACGGTGAATGTACATCGGGGGTGATAGTCCAATGCAATGAATGAGTGGATTTAACTTTCGGATTTCGAATTTAATAAAGCAGCTTCTAGCAGTTAATGGGAGTTTAGGAATTACAGCCACGTCTGAGGGTGAACCTGGCAAGACTCTCACTTTTATTCCCAGAGGATTCCAACTTGCTGGCCGTATGACATAACGGTAATGGCACGCAATGAGGTGGCGTCACCTGCGTCCATAGATGTCGTTTGCACTTTCTACCCACCGTCACTTGCAGCCTCATCGCTGGCATCGGAGATGAATGTATGGGAAGTCTTCTTCAGAGACCTTTCTTTATCAAGTGCATTGCTAAGAGCATAGCCGGTATCTCTATCGAAGCTGCTTTCGCATAGTCTAATTTCAATTACTTCGTAGGTCACATAGTCCGAATAATTTGATGTGTGAGCAAGTTTTTCATTTGTTTAATCAAAATCTTTTGTTTATTTAACAGAATGAGCTGGGTAAGAGCTGATTTTCGGAAATTCCAAAACTTAAAGTTACGCTAATGTGCAAGACAGTAATTGGCAACAATTTGAATAGACTGGTCTCCACAACTTTTGCAATGCAAGAAATAATATTAGTCATTGGTACGTTCATTCTGAGAGTGAGCAAGTTTTTCATTTGTTTAATCAAAATCTTTTGTTTATTTAACAGACTGAGCTGGGTAAGAGCTGATTTTCGGAAATTCCAATACTTAAAGTTACGCTAATGTGCAAGACAGTAATTGGCAACAATTTGAATAGACTGGTCTCCACAACTTTTGCAATGCAAGAAATAATATTAGTCATTGGTACGTTCATTCTGAGAGTAGTTTTAAAGGGCTGTAACATATTTTTTGAGTAAGACTGTTCTGATCGCTTACTTGTTTAGTACTCTATCTAACAGTCTTTGCAATTCTCAATGGAAGCTGCACTCCGTCTTGATCCTCCTGTTTTGGCTTAATGACGTAGTGACTTGGTTTCATCGGCAGCAGTGAACTAATATCACGAACAGAATACCAATTGCTACTGCACACAATCATCAGATGGTTAATCTCGGATCCGAGGCGTTTCTTGTCTCATATATTCCAGGCTTTAATGCATCCTTTAGTAGCAAAATACATTGTAATAAACGCCAGAGTACTTACAAAATGATGCGGAACTCGAGGTATCGGATTAGTATTTCAGACGTAGACTTTCATTTTCAACAATAAGAACTGCTTAACTACTTATTTAAACTGCAACGCGTCAATTTATTACTACACATAAACTATAAGTAATCAGAGATACACTTTCTTGAGGTAATTGCTGCCGGTTCTGGAAGGTTTGATGCCTCTTCGCTGCTTTCTTTTTCCCGGTGTCTTCTGCAATAGCTTTGAAACAAGTGTTCTTGCTTGTAATGCGTCCAACTTATAGTAACCTTAGTGCAGCAAATGGTCTCCCAGAACTGTTTAACTTCCACTCACGGTTGCTTATAGGTAACAAACATCCTCAGTGTCAAGAGAATGTCGCTGTTATCCTACAAACTATTTCCACGACTACTAAAACTGTTCTTCTTCTTACAAATCAATTAATTTTCCCAAAATAATTACTTGCTTACGTCCGACTATCTTAACACCTCCCAGTCCCACAAGGAACTACAAAGCTTAATAACTGTCACTCCCTAGCTCACAGTTTTTCGTTATACCGTTAAAATATGCACTAAAGGCAGAAGCTTCTAGAAATATATAGACAGTATACATACGTACATTGAAAACATTATTAGAACCCAAATCTTATCAATTAGTATTGTTAATTACGTAATATTTTTTCATTAAATGTTCTCACATATAAAATCACATAAATAAGTACAAGAAATTTAAATGAAAAAATTATATGTATCTACAGTTTTGAAACGCATTTCTATGAAATACGAAATGGGTTGGGACGCGGTTGCTTAATCAATAAAACAGACACTCCACACACTTCCTCGCGTCTATTGACTGCAGCCAGACGGTAATCATTGTTGCCTCTCACTCTGTTTTGTCCTGTATTGCAGCAGACGTCCGTAAACAATTTCATACCGTCACTGTCCGGTTGTTACATTCTCGTTTACCTTTACATTAGGAGTAGTTATAGCATGACCCGTATTGCCTAAAATAAATACTGTATATACTCCCGTCTAACATCTCGCATGTGAGCGGACAGCCATATAAGTGTGTCTTTTCCTATCATTCCAACGGTGTGGCCGAGGAGTTCTAGGCACTTCAGTCTGGAACTGCGAGACCGCTACGGTCGCAGGTTCGAATTCTGCCTCGGGCATGGATGTATGTGATGTCCTTAGGTTGGTTATGTTTAAGTAGTTCTAAGTTCTATGGGACTGATGACCTCAGATGTTAAGTCCCATAGTGCTCAGAGCCATTTGAACCTGTCAGTCCGCGTTTTGATCCCTACCCCCCTCTTCTGCTCTCACACTACCCAGTCCGTTGTTAGGACCTCCACGACAATTTCGGTCTCGCCCTCCGCGTCCACCATTGTTACTTGACCCAGCCACGCAGTTTGTACTCGATTCTCTCGTACGACTATCACTGGAGCATGCTTCAGCCCATTCTACAATTCTACGAAAACTGTCTGCATCTTTACATGACCCTTCATCAACTACTCCCGGTACTGCTTTTGGCAATTCTCTCGAAGTTCCTAAGTATTTCGTTCGCCATCGGTTCACATGTATGAATGGTGCAACTTATTAACGATTTTTTGAAAATAGGCTGCAACACTCCTATATTCCGGACACACCGCGCACTCACTCACTACCCTTCCATGTATTTCGGGTCACCAAAATTACTCCATAAACTTTTGCGAAAACTATTCGGAAGTTTGACATTGGTTTCAGATACTGTGCAACCATTATTGACTATTCTCTTCCACTAGCTCACCAGCTGCATCTATTTTCCTCCTCTCATTCCATTTTGCTGGTATATTCCGCCGTACCACATCCTCAAGCACCCACCTATTGCAAATTATAAATTACTGAATTTTGAATTTTGCGTTTTCGCAATGCTACTCGAAGTTCTCAGTTGGACTCACACACACTACAACATTCTTGATTCTTCTTGTAATTGCTGATATCTTTTGCTTACTTTTTGCTCCACGACTGTAGTCCATTCCTGTACAGTCTCTACCCTGCTTCTGGTTTCTTCATACTTCTCGTTAACCTCTCGCACGACGGTTTCCACAGACTTAACTTGTTCAGCGAGCTTTGTCTGAACGTATTCTTCAATTCTGGCCTCCACTAGTTCCGTAATATTCGCAATCCTGTCCTTAGCTTCTGTCTCTGTATATTCCTTTATATTCTCAATTTCCTTGTCAACTTACTGTTGCACTGTTTTGACTCCATGCTTCATTTTTAACTCTACTTCTTCAATGATTCCTAAATTGACTGGCCCCGTAGTGATCTTCTCCTCTAGTTTAATTTGACTTGGTTGAAGTTCTGCTTTTATTTTTTCTTCTTTTTTAAATTCTGGTTGGAGGTTACGCTGTTCTGATAGCATTTCAGTTTTCAAATCGGTTTCATATATCTCGAGTTTCCTTTCTATGGTATCTTGCTAAACAGATTTACTTTGTCATGCTTCCATTTCCATTTTAAACCCATACTGAACAATCTTTTATCTTTGATCTGCTGAGTGTTGGGTCGAGTACTAGATTAGCATTGGATTTTTCTGATGGCCCTGCTTCTACTGTAGCGTTTGTAGCTACCTGTTGAGCTCAAATTGCGCTGTTTCCGCTGCCTCTCCTCATTTACAGTACCGTACTACTTATAGTTATAAGTACTACTACTAGTTAGTAGTTCAATGGTCTCGTCAATAGCAACCATCTTCATACATTTCCATCCCGCATGAGCTCTAATAAGCATGAAAACTCACCTGATAGACATCCTTTTATCTGAAGATTGTCAAACTAGTCTAAACAGCTGACAGTAGCAGCAGTCGGCCACACGATCGCCACCTAAAGCAGTACTATCTTCTCTGTATTCATTTGCTTCTTCACTTGTTATCACGACTACAGCCGGTTTGTATTAAGATGATTTAACAAAACTTGGTTTAGTTTGTAAATCCCTGACATGATCTACCACCTACGTTTGCAACTTCCAAATATGAGCGAAACCAATACTCTGCTCACATTGACTATAAAGGTTTCATAACAAGAGTACTTACACCGTCACAGATACTTAAGATCGCAGTGCACCCGCTGTGCGAGACTACATCTATGGAATTGTCTGGTCGCTTGGTTTCCTCTTAAACCTTACTAATATGATCAAAGCTCCAACATACATGCTCGCAATCACTCTTGCAAAAAATGAATACAACTAAATACGTAAGTAGGTAGAAATATACAAATACTAGATCTGCTCTAATAGCGAATACGCAGAAATTAATTGTTTCTAATTGTAGGGGAGCATGATGACATGTATCACAATATTTTTATCATGTGGATCTTAAGCACAGAGTAGGTGAACAAAATTGCTCCACCGATTGAGTGGCTATTGTACGGGCACTGCAAAACTTACTGCAATACTTATTAGCACTAATAGCAGAAAATGATAATTGTACCTCTATATGAAGTCTAAATTCAATGTAGCTGTCAACTAAAAATAACTTTCTGTTAAGTTTCACAAATCCGCCTGTTTTCAATCTTGTATGCTTGTGTAAAAACTACAGTCTTTAAACTCTCCCGAATATATTTCAAAGAAGAGTTCCCGTTACGTTCAATCATGTGGAAAAAATGGAACAATATGATATTACATGCATAAGTTCTATCTCCACATAATTTAGACATGTCACCTAATAAAATTATTGCTATAAGAGAGAGTGATAATTCATGTTACTGTAATCAGTACTCAGAGAAACCGCGTTAACTGTTATCTGAAGTGAAACTTCCACTGTGAGTTTCATTTAGTAAGCTTAATTTATTATACGGTTAAAGATTCAGTTGTTATGTAACGTAAGACAAAGGTGGTGGTGGGTTTGAAATCACTCTTATAGATTTCTCCCAAAAAATATTTAAGAGAACAGTTAATATTATGTCTGGCCTCGGAGAAAAAAACGGAATTAGATGATATTCCATGAATAAGCCCTATGCTAATACAATTTCGTTAACTCATCTAATTGCAAAATTAACCCTGTAAGAGAGAGTGCTAATTGTTGTTACTGTAGTCAGCACTCAGTGGATCGCCGTTAACTGTTATCTATCGCTGCTCCTGCGATGGAAGTTGCCTGGAGCTGGCACTCTGGTGTTCTTGAAGGTAGATGGACTGCTCAAGATGGCGATGGCTACCTCATTAATTAAAAATTTAATTACGAAATCTGAGATAAAATTTCGCTGCTTCTCCAACGCCTCATTTAGTAGAAAAATATCTTTAAGCTGTTTCAAAAAGGATGCGAGAGCGGACTGTATCCGATTGCTGTTAAAAACACAGAATTTAACATTCAACAATAATGGCAGATTTACTCTTTCAATTGCAAGTCACTAGTTTATTACTTTTCATTCTCTGCAAGTGATGTGAAACTACACTTTACCAAATGGTACACAGCCCGTTGCACCGTACCACAGCAAAATTCACAGTCTTTGTTTTGCCTTAAATATCAGTTCGGTTGACTGCTCGAACAAATCTCCGTGCAATTGCACTCTCTTAATCTGATTGCTGTTTGTTCTGGAATGTTCGATGCATCTTAGGTATTTTGTATATTCCCATGTCGTCTGTAATAGTCTTGAAATAAGTCATCTTGCTTGTAATTTCTTCTCTGTTTCCGTATTAGCACTTGTGATCTCCACTTCGGCATCGGTTTTCGAAAACAAAATGTTGTTCTTACAGTTTTAGTAAATTACAGTAACAACAGTTCGGCAAATAGTCTCCAAGACTGATCCAATTTTGACTCACCTTTCCTTGTAAATAACAGCATTCTCCAAGTCAAGATACTGTCTCTGTTATCCTCCAAACTTCTCCTCCTCCCACTACTACTAAAACTGTTCGGCTTCCCACAAATCAATTAATTTACACAGGATACTTACGTACTCACGTCCTATCATTTTAACACTACCGAGGCCACCATGAGTTACTTCGCTCATCAACTGTCGCTTCCTCGCTCAAAATTTTTTGTTAACCACAGTCAGCGAAAATATTCCCTACCATGCTGCAGCTTACAGAAATACGCAGACAATAAAAACATATCTACTGAAATGAATGCTACAACTGAATTAATGTTTCTGTTTTGCATAAAAAAGTTTCTCCCCAAATTCACACACATAAAACGATAAAAATAAATAAAGTAAACAAGTTTAAAATATAGCCCTACATAATATTACATTGGTGGGAAGATGCTCCACAATAACTGAAGCGGCTGAAATATGCCCATCACACACTCATCGTCATTATTACGCAATATAGTAACTCCACCAAAATCATTTTATCGGAAAATTTCACCTTCACCTCATCTCATTTCCACTTCACTTTTCTATGGATGCTGTCAGATACGAATTTTCTTTTCTACGTCTTTCCCTTAAAATTTCAAAGAGAACTCATCCTCCTGTTACTTTGTTTCAAGGACTGTTTTAATTCTCATGACGTTCCTGTTTCTGACATTGGTTCTACTCCACATTAATACAATTTTTTCACATTTGCCTTATGATTTCAAAGCAAAATTACGATTGTATGGAAATACTGTTCACGCTAACACCATGTTTAATTAAAACTGGTTGTGATTCTACTACCTTTCATGTAGTTTATAATTAGAGGACATGGTACGTCACTAGCAAGTTATTGTTCAATATGTTGCAATACTAAATTAAAGAACTATGAAGTTGGTAATAAGATAAGGAAGACTATCCTGACAATAATAAGAAATTTGGATCCTTGTTGTCCGACAGTAATACACTATAATTTGTCCATAGACATCGCCCAGAAAATGTATCGAAAGGCTGACATGCTGATATTGGTCATATTCTGAGAAACAGAGTCAGTTAGGTCATAACAGCTTTTACAGTTTGAAGAGTCACCTAAACGCATTTATCTCGCTATTACTAGTGTACTCCTTTAAAGATTACATCAGGAAAATACGCTGTGACGAAAATAAGCGTCGCTCGTAAATTCTGGGAATTAATTTTATTTTGTTAACTGTTTCCGTTTCCAATACGAAGTTATTACACATTTATTGCTAACTTTTTGTTAATAAAAACGTAATAGTAAGCTGAAACAAAATGACGATTTCATTTCTAGAAGCGATAAAGACAATAGTGTTGCCATTGCTCATAAAAATGGTGTACTGACGCAACAAAATTTTTTTCAGGATAATGTCATCGTTGAAGCTACCGTAGGTCAACCGCGGACCCAATAAAAGAGATATGTGGCTGATAAACATGAATCCGAAGCTACTCGTGCTCAGAAGTCAGTTCAGACTACATAAACTTCATCCGTTTCTTCCTGTGGTGAGTGGAATAGGTACCACCAATCATACGTTGCCTAGGCTTCCTCATTATTAAATTAAAGATTTGTCTGTATTTGAACAAAACTTTTCTGTTAAGAATAGTAAATATTTAATAGGCAGAACTCAAAACGTTCCTGTGGATACAGCTATAGCTCTTGTTGAGAGAGGCCTACTGCAACATAAAAAACGAGTACAATACAGAATGCTGAACTCATCAGTTTACTGAAAGTTGCTCTCAAATACAATTACTTCACACCTGACAGAAAAATATGTATTGAACCTTAAGGTTTAATTATGAAGAGTCCACTTGCTGGTGTTTTGGCTGATGTCTTCATCAACGCACTTGAAAGAATATTCTTCATTTCGGAAGTACCGACGGTAATAATGACGAGCTGGATATACTTCTCAATGCAATTAACAATTTTCATGGGAAAATTTGCATCACGAAAGAATTTCAAATTGAAAAAGGAGAACAAAATTTTCGTCATTTAACAAGTTCTGAGTAAAATGATTCATTCCGTTTCAACATCTTCCGTAAGCAAACTTCTTCAGACACTCTTATCCCCGTTGATTCGACGCGTCTGAAAGCTCATATACTACAGTTTTTTGATTCCGCCAAGCACCGTCTTGTAACTACACTTTTATCGCCTGCCAATCAGCTAAATGAGTTAAGTGTCGTCAAATCGATCGCAGGCAATATTGGGTATGACCAGGGCATAGCAGATCACATCTTCAGAAAGGGAACCTCTCAAAAATGTTTGACGATGTGCAAGGACCTTTCTTCCGAAAATAAGAAATTCGTATACATTCTTTTTCTTATTAAAAGTTTCTTGTAGGATTAAACGTCTTCTAGTGACCAACTATAACTGTAATTTCTCTCTCTCTCTCTACAGACAATATCTTGCAGAGAAGACTTTTGTATACAGTGGAAAATACTGGCAACTTGTTTTCCAATTCAGATGTCTATAAATTAATCTGCAACAACTAACCGTGAAATTACATTGGTTAAAGAGGTAGAGCTGTGAGGACAAGGTATAAAGAGCATCTGTTACGAAAGAAAGGGGGAAACATACATGACTCCACGTTTGAAGAACATCTGCAGATTGCAAATAGCACCCCGAAGAACTTGGAAGACATAGTTACTCTTCACAGAGAAGTCAAAGGACGTAGGATGGAACTTTGACGGTAATTACAGATCTATAAATCTCTCTGTTTGAAAAAACAAAATAAAAAAATCTTCATACGACTGCCTGTAGGTTGTGCGTATGGGTCATTTCCTCAAAACTCTATTGTACAACTTTTGTTCCTACAGTTTCGTTTGTTAGTTTATGTTGTACTAAGGTATTGATACCGTCCACTCTTGTTACACTTGTCACTATACTGGGTTCAACAAATTTTTGCACTTTACTCTCATTAGTAGCAAGTTTATGCACTAACATTATTACTTTTCGTATGATAATGTGCGGAAGGTCATATTAACCTGTTTACTGTGGTCATACTCGTAATAATGTACTTATGCCCAGATATTTTCGTAGAATGAGTTACTGATGGTCCTATAAGGGTCTTAATGTATGCCAGCATATATTTTGTATATGTATTTCTCAACATTATATTCTATACTTTTGGATTTGCATGAAGTATTTCTGTAATTCTGTTAGTAACTTCAACGTGCTGGCGCTTAATGGGTGTTTATGTTGCCAAGCACACGTGTTTATCGGCGCATGCGCCGAAGGATTTATTTCCCCGCAATCCACGCTCTCCACTCTACCTCAGTCGTCATGTAGCTATCAACATCGCCTGGCATTTTATGTAACTGATTCTATTGATGTGACAAGCCCTTGATTTTAGGGGCCTTAACTTTTATAATGGATGTACAGACCGTTGCCGAGACATTTAATGTAGGTCGCTTTACTGACTGTTTGCTAAGGTGCAATTTGTAAGTACTACATGTCCTATGGCGATATATGTTATGTTTGTGAATTCCCTACACTTATTGTAGGTAATAGTTCCTGTGTAATACGTGATATTGGTCCATGATGTTTTGATTATAATTTATGTTTTGACAATGAATGCAGGTTTCTTGTCCTTAAGGGTAATTGAAATACCACCAACTCTTGCAACTTATTGGCTGTCGTATTCATCTGCTATGTTAATGAATGTATCCCGTTATGTGAAACATTATTTAAAAACTAAACTAAACTAAACTCCGTCCGAATAGGCCATGAAAACCCAAAGGTACCGACCGGCCCCCTTGTGTCAACCCAGAGGCGTCACGGGATTCGGATATGGATGGGGCTTGTGGTCAGCACTTTGCTCTCCCGACAGTGAGTCAGTTGACGAGACCAGAGCCGCTGCTTCTCAATCAAGTAGCTCCACAGTTTCCCTCACAAGGGCTGAGTGTACCCCGCTTGCCAACACCGCTCAGCAGACCGGATAGTCACCCATCCGAGTTCTCACCCAGCCTCATTTCGGTGTTCTGACGGGAACCGGTGCTATCACTGAGGCAAGGCCGTTGGCACATGAATCTTAATTTGTAAATCTATTCTTTTCCTGCAAATTTAAGGAAAGTAATTTTTTTTACTTGTGAAGTCAAATACTATGATCTTTAGGTCATAATTTATGTTTTTATCTTGTACTCGAAGAAGGAGACGGGACACAGTTGACAATAGAGAGTGATCGGTGAGGATGATGGAATTCGTTAGTGCAGGGAACGAACAAGTACCGTATAATGGTAAAGTAGTGTTTAGTAATGATGTTTAAAGTTTGAAGTGACGACAAGAGTACAGGATATTTCAACTGGAAGATAAAATGGGGTTACTTTGAAGCAGTATCAATTTCTGTTGACTCTATAACGAAGAATGCTGCAGGAGACTGTGTTGTGGCGTCATTGTAGAACGTACCAGTAAACTTTTCGTCGAAGTGATGATTAAGGCGGGTCGACAAAGGAAGAAGCCGAGTTAATTTCATAAAGAATAAGATTTTGAACAAGGATAATAATAACGAAAGAGATAGGGATGTATTTAATGAACGTCATAAGATACATAATGTTTGAATAAGATTGTTAACGGATTGTAATCTTATCGGAGTCATATAGGTGGGAGGAGTGATTGTAGAATACTTTTATTCGTCGTTATAGAGGAAGACATGTGTATGGACTGAGGAATGGTACATGTAGTGCGTTGGGTGGGACTGATTAAATTTTACGCTGACAAACAAGTAACAGTTATTTTATTATATTTGATGACATAGTACGCGTTTTGTTTGTGGACAATTAAGTTTTTAGTAAATGTGCACTTCGCCTCTACAAATACATACATAAATACGGCGAGTGCTCGTTGTTATAAAATAACTTCTATATTTTACAAAAATACTTCATCTAAATCAATCCCGACGTTCTCCTTGTGCTATACAAAACGTTTAACTCTCCATAAAACAAATATCTGGAGCGGAGTTTTGAATTTATTAATTTTCACCTTAGCCCAGGTATCAACGCAGATACTGAAGCAAATATGTTTTTTTTAATGGAATCGTATACCTTTTATAACTGCATCCGATAGCTCTAGGGAAGACAATTACAGTGATGCATTGTTTGTTTCTGTTGACTATGAAAACTATCGAAAAAATTCGAGAAAAGTCCTAAAATTTGAGAGGATGGTCGTCGGAATTGGCATTAGCGGTACAAACACAGCCAAGTAGAGCTCTCATGTTACGCTGTGACAGAATGTCAACACATTTGCCTGTTTGCTTCTCTGCAATGAAGGCCACTCTTCTCTGCTTCAGCATTTGTTGCGTGCAGACATGTACACCAACGAGGAGAATTTGGATGTACTACTTTTATACGGTAAATGTAAAAGGAATGTCGTAAAAACAGTACGGCCATATAAGCCTATATTTACGGATCGCCAGTGTCCGATGAGCCAGGTATTTGTACGAACTATTAAGACGCTAGTGCTGACAGGCTGCTTTAACGTGAAAGAGAGGACAAGAAAGCAGATTACAACAGACACAGGAAATCAGAAGCGGTTCTAGCTACGATGATAACGAATCCGCGCATTGATATGAGACATACTGCCAAGGAATGTGGAATCAGCCAGACGAGAGTCATTCGCATCCTTCATTGACAGAATTTCCATCCCTTCCATCTGTCAAACATCAGTCACTCGACGAAAGCGTCGTACATAATTTTGTCAATTTGCCCTTCAGGAACTGAGTGACGACCCTACGTTTCTCCAACGTGTCCTCTTTACCAATGAAGCAATCTTTACTAACCATGCTAATGTGAATTAGCATAACATTCACTACTGGACATTCGAAAATCCACATTGGCTTAGTGAGGTACAACATCAACGGCCGTGAAGCTTATACGTGTGGTGTGGTATACATAGGAAATTACATTATGAGACATTACTTCATCTCTGCCATTCTAAATAGACATTCGTACGCACACTTTTTGACGAAAATGCTTACAGTTCTTCTAGAGGAGCTATCACAAGATATTAGACAACGTATGTGGCTGCTACAACGGTTTTCCAGTTCGCTCGTCTCTTGTTACAACGCAAATACCGAATGTGAACTTTGCCGGTTGTAGAATGGGAGGAAATTCTGTTGTCAAGCGGCCATCGAATACCCCGATTTGACTCTTCTTCATTTCTTCCTTTGAGGAACACGTAAAAATGCAGTCTAACAAGGGGAGGCCATAACGTTGAGAGGACAGTTTTTCTTCAAGCTTCGTACACTTTTACTAGGCCATAAAGAAAGCATAACTTGCAGATAGTAGGGTGCACTACCCTGATAATTCGAAAAAAATCGTAAGTTTTATGCGTCTGTTATGTGGTTTGGGTATCTGTGCGCAGGTGACGGCTGTTAGAGTTCATGTTAGAGACGTGGTTATGGCTCTAGGTGGGTGAGACGAACATGTACGAGACAACGGTTCGACTCCCGCTCGGACACAATTTTTAATCTCTATTTTTTGAATCAACAGATGATTTCTCTAGTTCAGCTCAAGTGAATTCTGGATGGATACATAAGCGTGAAATAGTATATCTACGCCCTCTGTGATACGCTAGATTCTAGCCTATGACGTATTTTCAAGTACGACATTCGTAGGTGAACCCACATGTTGGTGGTAAGCTGGTTCAACGGGATATACAGATTTATTCTCCTAGCGCAGGCCAACCTGACATACAACTGCGCAGTCTGGCCCGGGATGCCTGCTTGGCAGTGATCGCAAAGCAAATGCTGTTTCCGGCCACCGTGCACACAAATTCTAGGACATTCCTTGGGCTTTTATCCGAAAGATTTCGACGTCTACTTTGAGAAACGCTCTGTCACTGTAACTGTCTTCTCAAGAACTACAGAATGCCGTTATATGAATCATACTGCTCCATTTTAAATAACGTACATACCTCAAATACCTCAACATCTCAGTTGATACCACCACTGAAAACATTAAACAAACGAAAAATTTGTAACCGTTTTCAATATATATATATATATATATATATATATATATATATATATATATATATATATATATATATATCTGTGTGTGTGTGTGTGTGTGTGTGTGTGTGTGTGTGTGTATATAATATATTTCATGAATGACTTGACGTTATGCTCATACACGTGTTGTTTATGCAGAAACTATAAGGCAGTGCCGTATCAGAGAAGATTAACCATCAGTAAAATTTTTATAGATTAACTTGACTTGGGTACAGCAATAACGATATCTTATTGGAGTTGTAATAAGTTCTAAAGATTCTATAGCCTCTTTAAGTTTAATTAAAATACAGTGGGGTGGCAACTGGGCACTGTGAGAGAGCAACTTCTATATCAGACGTAGTAAAGAGTTCATTCAAACAAGTTCAACGAAAAGAGGAGTAGCTTGGTAGTAAAAAAAGATCAGCAGTGCCACTGAAGATAGTATCAAACATATACAGAGGTCAAACAGCTCATTCTATCTATTTGGTAAGCCCGACTGCAGTTCGTTTATCGTCATTTTAACTCCTTTTGAGCGTGTGGGTGCAATTCTGTCATTATGCGCAACAGATTAATCTGAGATATACCCTTTACCCTGTGGCTCCTGCAAGATGCAATTTCCACCCCCACACGGTCAGACAGAAGTCAGACAGACGCTCCTAAAGTTCTAAAGAGAAATGCCTGAAAAACTTGCAGCAATAAGTATCATCTGGAGTCATCCGCTGTAAGGAAATAACACAAAAATTCACAAAATCCATACGTAACTATTGGGATACTTGGGTACTGGAGTAGTGATAGTTAGTGTAAGAAAAACATGAAACTATCGAATATGATTATTTATTTTGCAAAAGTCCTGAGAAATTACAATGGCACTTTTAGTTATGAACTGAACAAGCTATTCCCAGGTTATTTTCGGAATGTGAAGTTGCCTCTTAAGTATAAGAGTCGCTAATGAAATTTCTATACAAAGTTTAAAATTGTTATTGACTTGGCAGAATGGCTGAGAGTCGCGCCTACTCAACTTGAATAATTATCCGTTAGAATGTTGCTAGGTACGGTCAAGGCTGTTGCATGTGAAATGCAGTGAAGTGTACTGTTGTGGGGGAAATATGGGGCTTGCAAGAGCTGTAGCGCACAATACTGTAAGCTGCAATGACTGCTGCCTGCGCTGCTCTATGCTGACAAATAAGATAACTCTCGTTCTATCTGGATTGACCTTCGCCAATCAAACTCTCCCTCCACCTTGATGAAGTCAAGGACTCCTATTCGCCCTTAGTTTAACTATTGGCGTCGTACAGTGAACCAGTAGCCAACACAGTGAACTACGCTTAATCGCAAGGACTCAATATAGAGTAGCACTCTGATTCACTGTAGACAGAGGTGATCTCCCAGTGAAGTACTGAGGAGAGACTTGTTCCTCGCTCTTTGAGTACACGTGCGAGCGCACACGCACTCATTACGTGTTCTCGCTCCAAGAGCGACAACAGAACGGCCCCTCTCCACTCCAGAAGTGAAGGGCAATATCTTTTGGTCTCTTCCATTACTTCTTCAGCTCAAGGCGTCAGGAATATTGTCTGCCAATCAGCATTGTTCTTCTAAAACGGGAGAATGACGTTTCGTTTAAGGTGACCAATCCGGAAATCTGTAGTATTGGCGTTTAGCGTTTACTGTCTCCCTGTGAATACCTCTGAAACTGCATGCTATGTTTATAAAGAGTGTGTAGGCTGGGCGCTCCCACACAATGTAGCGGAATTTGCTTTTAAGCCATACACGGGTTCGTTCTTCCATTCATTCGGGCTAACGTTGTCCGCTCTACGGGCGGTCACCGGCCGACATAGATAGATTGAATTGTCCTCTGAAGGGACTGGCCCCCAAGGCGTGTGGTTTGCTTCGCCCCAACTATAAGCCCCTGTGACCATAGTGTCTTGAATGTGTGTGTGTATGCCAGCCTCGAGTTTTTCAAACTCGGTGCGCACTTGCGATTTACTAGTTATTTGCATATGTTTACATGAATTCATGGAACATTGGCTTTATCTTATCGAGTTTGGGATCGAATGGAGCGTCTTGATGAGCGGAATATGATGGTCAGGGCGGAATATGTAAGCAATGAAAGTCAGGAGACCACGACATCTTACATACCTCCCTCCTTCTGAGAAAATTTTTGTCTGGGGTTTGTCAACGCCGAGGAAAACGTTGACAAAGTGAGGCAAAAATTTATCTTTTAGATATTTCAATAAACTTTTTTCAGTCATTCTTAATAATTTTTTCTAATGACTTCTTTATAGCTATTGTTTCAATTTTTTAATTCTGTTTTGTTGTTAAGCAAATATAGACTTTTCAACAGTTGTTATTCTTTGTCGTTGCCAGGATGTGTGTCCGTTTTCCTTTTCATTTCCAAAAATTTTTTTTACAGTATTAGTTTTTTCTAAACTCGTTAGTGTACAGTGTATCATGTTTTAGTCCGATTATATCTTTTCATTAGTTAAGCTTCACGTGAATGTTCGCAAAAGCTCTGTTGTGCGACTTTATTTTATTTATTTATGCGTTATTTGTGTAACTGTTTTAAGAGCGAAGAAGTGTTTTTTGTTTATTCTATCCTCTTTCAATCTACGATTAACCAAAACCCTTTTTATATAAAAAAAAAACTAACTTGGCTTTAAAGGGATTTTTGAGATTACCTACTTATACCAATTAATTTTCTTTACATAATATTTTAAGGTCTCTATCACATTATGGGCTTTACATATATGATAAAATAATTACTTTTACAAAAGAAAGAAAAAAATATTTTTACGAATATATCATTTTCTGTACTCTACATTGGTATCTTATCAGTCTTTTCGTTTTGTGCTCTGTCAGTTTCTGTGCTCGACGATCCTCACTGAAATACTGGAAGGCGTCGTCTCATTTGTATGTGTGTCACAAATTATGAGAGAAACACCCTAACATGCGATGCCGGGTCTTACTTGTTGACATTGCCATCATGGAGTGGTACTTTTAACTGATGGTGATGACTGGAGTTTACTGCATAAACAGTGATGTCTTGGTACTCGTTTGCTGTCACACCTGGGACGGTATGGCAGTTCAATGATTGTAGTAGACTACCGATGATCGTCACCCCATATTGTGCTGTAACGTCTTGGTACTTCACGCCTGGTTCGGTATGGCAATTTGATGATGTGGTAGGAAGAATACTGTTCATTTTACTGAATCTATTTCTAGATAATGTTGGTTGGTACTACTTAATATTCCGTTTGCTGTTCGCTTGTATTTGTTTGACGATTCAAGGTTTATTTTTGGAGAGGTGGTTGTAGTAGTTGCCATGCCTCAAAATTCATGGAAAGGCGTTTTTAGCAATTTGCTTTGTAGGATAGGAGAGAAAGGTATCTTGCTGTCTTCTGCCCTTCTTCATCTTGCATCTTCTGTTCTTCTCTCCTTTCTTGCATTCTTCTGTTCTTCGTGGGCTAGGAACATGTGAATTTTAGTGTAGGAGTGATATTTGTAGGATCTGACTACCTTTCCAAATGTTACCCGATGATTTTGTAGATCTTAGTAATTTTGTGTGCCTTCATTGTCGTCTCGTCGTATTATGATTCTCCCCACGCTCTTCCGTTGTGTATCAGTGTCGTGACATCTGAAATGTCCGTGCTACGAGGTTCCTCCTGAAGTCCAACCTGGTTGCAACTTGCATTTCCAGCGTGGCGTTGGTATTCATGTTGCTGTTATTGCCCTAAGTGCTTTCTCAACGTTTCTGTACCCTCTCCGTCGCTATCTCGAAGCATCTGGTGTTAAGGGAGCTGGTGATTGGTGTTGGTGGTGATGACCCTTTTTCCGTGTAGAGACATTTTTTACAATGTTTTGTTTTATATAAACAACAAGAGATTCTGACTCTATACAATGCAATGTTTATAAAAATGAAGAAAATTATTATTTATTTCTCATACGATAATTTAATTAAAGCATCTATCTATCATTTTATTGCCTACCACTTCTTCATTCTTTTAATTGTTGTGTACCATTTATTGTTTGTGTGCATATTGTAGTGTACTTGATACTACAAGAGATTGTTAGTGTGTATTGTGTCTCTTTTTTTTAATTAATCTGTTGTTCTGTTGATCTATTAATTTAACTTTTATTTAGTGGTTAGTATAAGATAGGATGGACGTTAGTTTGCCTAACCATTTTTCAATTCAATCTTTACATTTTGCAGTATTCTGTGGCCTAACTTCTACATCTGGTTTCTCTTTGCTGTGTTGTTCTTGTCTCTTTGGACATAAATTTCCTCGATAATTATTCGCGCCCTGGTCTCGTCAGTTGCTGTTTCTAACATCGTGACCTCTTTCAAAGTACCCTTGACCGTTGGCATTTTGATTCCTATACCCATATCCACCACTGTATGAGTGTCCATTCCTATTTCGGTACCAATTATTCTGGTTATCGTTTCTATGCCAATTGTCTCCATTGTGCTACTGTCCTTGTCTGTTAAATTGCCTGAAATTATTGGTGTTAGGATTATGATTATTATTATTGGAATATTCGTTTCTAGTCCTCTCCTATTGCTGTTCCCTTTCCTTTCTTTTTCCTTTCACCTCGTCTTCTTTAAACATAAATTCAAGTTCCCTTAAAACCTCTTTGAATTCTTCGGAGCCAGCCGGAGTGGCCGTGCGGTTCTAGGCGCTACAGTCTGGAGCCGAGCGACCGCTACGGTCGCAGGATCAAATCCTGCTTCGGGCATGGATGTGTGTGATGTCCTTAGTTTAGGTAGGCTTAATTAGTTCTAAGTTCTAGGCAAGTGATGACCTCAGAAGTTGGGTCCATAGTGCTCAGAGCCATTTGAATTCTTCGGTATTTTTCCTACTGTCGCCTGTTGATACTTTACCGGTAATTTCATCTACATAAACGTATCAGCTCTCCGTTACTGTATGGTTTGTCTAGGCATCGATTCTTTTTGTCTATTGTATCAAAGAATTGTACCACGCTGTTATCTCCTGAGTTTTCATATGGTGTCATCTGAAGTAACTCGTATTTAATTTTGTTTTGCGCCTCCTTAGACCAATAACTCTCGAAAAATGTTGTTCTGAACTGTAGGTAAGACGTACAGGTAGCCGCGATCTTTTGCATCACCTCTGCTACTGTCTCTGACATGTGTGCACAAAAGAAGTCAAGTTGGTGAGCTACGCTCCAGTGGTTTGGTAAGCCTACTTGAAACTGGTCGATGAATGTGCGTGCATGTAAGCTACCGCCTTCCTCTTTGAAATGTTGAAATTTTATAACTGTAACGAAGTGGTCTGTATCATATCTACTCATAAATCCGGTTTGTGGTGATTCATGGACTCAAATAATCTGCCACTGCTTGTGTCGTCGTGTTTATTCTCAGGTAATCTACTGCCTGTCTGCCTATTCTCAATTTCCTGACCCATATCCGCGTCATATCGTATCATTGGTGGACAGAAGTGTTGTTCGTGTGTTTCTACTCTCGTCGTTCGCTGTATACTACCTGTGCTGCTATTATGTTGTGTCACTGGATTTGCTGGTTCAGTTTCCTGTCTTTCTATTGGTATCGGCTGAATGTATGTGTTTCATTTTTCTAGATACTGTGCCTGGTTCTGTGGCATGTCATGTATTACTTTAATCGGGGTTTCCTATTTCGATTTCTGCGCGAGTGTTACTTCTAGCCTTGGTTCTACTTGCACCTTTTTAGACGGCGCGTGTTCATGTACTGAATTAATGCTTGACGTGTCACTTGTTTCGCTACAGGTGTAATCGGTCTCGATCGTTTCTTCGATAGTTTGTATCAAGTCTGTTCGAAGCTTTGCAAACTGATCTTTGTTTTTAAGTTCTATATTATTGATTCGCTGATCATATTTTTTCAGTGCAACCTTTGCGACCTTGCTTTGAATTGCTTGTTCTTCCGAAATTTGTATTGCTGTTCGAATGGCTTTTTTCGTAAAACGTTCAACATTTTCGGCAACGTTTACGATGTCCAATTGGATCTTGTCTACGTCAGTGCGTAATTCCTGCTGACCTTGTGTTAGTACCTGAATTCTTTCTCTAGATTCTTACGCGTCTTTGTTTATCTGAGTCATCTGACTATCAATTCTGGCGAGCCCTTCTTCCATCTGGATTTTAACCTTTGAATCTGTGTCCTCTTTTCTCAAGTTCTGATTATCCTGTTTCAGTTCCAGATTACCTGCTTCAATTCCTGACACTGTTTTGTCATGTGTGTATTCTGTTTCGTTATCTGTGTATTAATATTATTAATATTCTGATTCTGTTTTGTCATACTAGCGTTCATATTTTGTAACATCTCCATGATCGTGTCCTGTCCTGTAACACAACCTTCTGCTGAACTATACTCGATCTGTTGTTCTCTACTCGGTCAGTTACGTCGTTTACTGGGCTGGCTATGGTGTTTCTAAGTTTGATAACTGCAATAACCAGTGCTGTCTGTGTTGAGGACTAGTGGCGTCTGTCATTGAACCATTACGTGGAGCAGACAACTCCGCATTCTGCCCTCTCTGTTGGGTATGTCTTGTGTTTGCAGGTACAGTTGAGTCTGTTACGGAACCTTTTCGTGACGCTCATAACTCCGCAAAATTCTGTGTCTGTTGTTGGGGCATATTAGAATGTGTACGATAGGTTCGATATATTCTAAATGTTCCCCCTCTTCCTCACTGTCTACTTCTCTTTGAACGTTAGCTATCTGCCAGTTCATTGACTGTATTGACGCTTATTCTGTCCCTGAATATGCGGCAAACCAACGCGTTTCCTGTGCTCGTTTCGCTTCTAATCTTTACCATTTCCTACGTGGGCTGTCTATTTCTGGCTCAGAACGTGCCCTACCTGGAATTTCATATTCTAGAAATTCTATGTTCTCGTCCCTTCGATTCCAATCTGTCTCATCTGTCTGAGTTTTATCCCAGTCTAACTGGGCCTGATGATTCTGTAGCTCCCTGACTGTCCTATTCTCTGATTCACCGTCTGTCCTATTCTCAGGTTCACCTTCTGTCTTATTCTCAATAAGCTCGTTTACATGCTGTCTATCTGGTTGATTCTCCCCCGTCTTGTCTACTAGTTGTCTTTCACGTTACCTTTTGGCTTGTGCTCTCGTTAACATGGAAATTCTTTCAATACACCACAACCCTATCCACAAAACTGTACGACCACATACCAGTTGGTTTAACCAACAACAACAACAACAACGTCTACAGTTCTCGGCCAATGTTCTGCCTACTCTGCTAGTCTCCAATCTCCACCTGAACCCTTGCAAAGGCAGTAAAATGTTATTTCTTAATTCTAACTTATTGATGCTGCGTCACACTGCGTCTCTGCGGCACTCTGCGTCTGTGCCTATCACCTGAAAATCCTATGCCCCAACAGCTACACAAAAAATGTAAAGAAAAGCCAAAATTTTCCAGCACAATAACACACGCCCTTTTCCCTACAATTCTTCTTTCTTCACTACCTGTATCTATTTTGATCCCAATCTTTGCAAATAGCTATTTAATACATGAAAGAAAGTTCTTCAAAGTGCTACTGCTGCGACCTGACGTACCTAACTATCCTGACACTTTAATATCCTGGTAGCTTACCTATTTTACCTAACCGGACAGGGTCGCCATTTTCTGTGGGCGTGTGGGTGCTATTCTGTCATTCTGCAACACAGATTAATCTGAGATGTACCCTTTACCCTGTGGCTCCTGCAAGATGCAATTTCCACCCCCACACAGTCAGATAGAAGTCAGACAGACGCTCCTAACGTTCTAAAGAGAAATGCCTGAAAAACTTACAGCAATAAATATCTTCTGGAGCCGTCCACTGTAATGAAATAACACAAAACTTCACAAAATTTGTTACGTAACCTAGTGGGATACTTGGGTAGTGGAGTGGTGCTAGTTGGTGTAAGAAAAACATAAAACTAACGAAAATTGTTATTTATTTTGCAAAACCTCTGAGAAATCACAATGGCACTTTTGGTTATGAACTGAGAAAGCTATTTCCAGGTTTTTCTCGGAATGTGAAGTTACCTCCTAAGGATAGGATTCGCTAATGAAATTTCTATACAAACTTTAAAATTGTTATTGACTTGGCTGAATGGCTGAGAGCCGCGCCTACTCAACTTGAACAATTATCTGTTAGAATGTTGCTAGGTATGGTCGAGGCTGTTACATGTGAAATGCAGTGAAGTGTACTGTTGTGGAGGAAATATGGGGCTCGCAAGAGCTGTAGCGCTCAATACCGTAAGCTGCGATGACTGCTTTCTGCGCTGCTCGCTGCTGACAAATAAGATAACTCTCGTTCTATCTGGACTGACTTTCGCCAATCAAACTCTCCCTATGCCTTGATGAAGTCAAGGACTCCTATTCGCTCCTAGTCCAACTATTGGCGTGGTACACCGGTCAGATAACCAGCCCACCCCGATGCCCATCAAAAATTCGCTCGCAGGTGTTTAACTACAACTCTGTCCATTCACATTGCACAATAAGTGTGGCGGCCAACACAGTGAACAATGCTTAACCGCAAGGACTCAATATAGAGTTGCACTCCGATTTGCTCTAGACTGAGGTGCTATCCCAGTGAAGTACTGAGGAGAGACTTGTTCCTCGCTCTTTGAGTACACGTATGAGCACACCTGCTCTCGTTATGTGTTTTCGCTCCAAGAGCGACAACGGAACGGCCCCTCTCCACGCCAGATATGAAGGGGTACATCTTTCAGTCTCTTCTATTGCTCCTTCAGCTCAAGGTGTCAGGAATATCGTCTGCCAATAAGCATTGCTCTTCTACAACGCTAAAACGGGAGAATCACGTTTCGTTTAAGGTGACCAATCCGGAAATCTGTAGTATCGGCGTTTAGCGTTTACTGTCTCCCTGTGAAAACCTCTGAAACTGCATGCTATGTTTATAAAGAGTGCGTAGGCTGGGTGCTCCTACGCAATGTAGCAGAATTTGCTTTTAAGCTGATCACGGGGTCTTCTTCCTTTCACTTGGGCTAACGTTGTTTGCTTTACGGGTTGTCACCGGCTACTGTAGATAGGTTGACTTGTCCTCTGAAGGGACCAGCCACCCGGCGTGTGGTTTGCTTCTCCTGAACTAAAAGCCCCTGCAACCGTCGTGTCTTGAATGTGTGTGTGTACGCCAGCCTCGAGTATTTCAATCTCGGTGCGTACTTCCGATTTACTGGTTATTTGCATATTGTTTACATGAATTCATACAACATTGGCTTTATCTTATCGAGTTTGGGATAGAATGGAGGGTCTTGATGTGCGGAATATGACTATGAGCGTGGAATATGTAAGCAATGGAGGTCAGGAGACCACGACATCTTACAGCCTTTACAGTGATTAAAGTGAATGCTCTGTTCGAAATTCATTGCAATCATGAAATAGAAAGACAAGTAATCGAAAGTTAACTATGGTTGTGAAATGTGAGTAATGTTTCTACATAACAGACTATAGCTCATCAAACATGAAGTTTCTGATTTAAGTAATGTTTAAGTAATGTCAAAGGGTGACAACATGTTAAAATATCGGCAATATTGTAATTCTTTCAGTCTTTGGATAATTGCCTGAAGAAAAGAGCTGCACCCAGAAAGGAAGAAGGAAACAAAATATAACTTGGCGGATTCAGGGGCTCGTGATGTTATTTCAGTGATTATGTTTTGAAGACCAGTATACAAAGAACTTGGTAGTATGAGTTACCATATCAGTATGACAAACATTTTATCTTGATATTCTTCCACTGGTTCGGAAGCTGGCCGCAAGTCGACCAACGAACGTAAGTACATGACAGTTTACGCAACAGCATAGTGCACACCAAACCTGTATCCATGAGACAACCAGTTCCCAATGGTATTACGTTGACGTTTATAAGTTTATTGACAGAAGGAGAGCGGTCTCTATAACAGCGTGACATGCTTTCCAAAATAAAAGTTGTATTGCACAAGTCGCGGTTAATACATATCCTGATTGCTAGTTTCAACGAAGTTATACCGCCATCGTGAGATCTGTATGTGCTACAGATATGTTACAAGGTTTATAATGATCTTATACTGCTTGGATAAAAACAATAACTTCGTTTGACATCCCAGTGGATACGTACATTAGAAAGTCCCTTTATGTGGCACATTTCCATGTGCCCATTGAAAAAATGGTGGTAAACTGAAATTTAAAATATTACGTAAAGGAATGCGCTGAAAAAGTTGACGATGACCGCATGCTCTATTGCGTTGCAGTAATTCTGCAATTTTGTTTCTGACGTAAGAAAATTGGTTTATTTTCTATATAATTTAACGTTGTTCCTTTATTACATGCTATTGTTTACGAACTGCTGCCACTTGTTGGTACTCTGTAATATTATGTTCCACTTTTGACAAATTTCCGACAGTGCGAAGCCGTTTAGCAGCATACACACGTCAACAGCAGTGGGTGTGCTGTCTGACATATTTGACACCTCTCTGCCTTGTTGATACAATTGCTGCTTTTATTTTAGTGCACTTAGTGGTGCATAGGGGTTTCTTTTCTGAGAGGTAAACTTTATTTTAGTCTACGACGGAGGAGTCACCATAAACTTTCTAGCGATTTCTTTACGTAATATTTTTAATTTCGCAGTATACCTCCATGTTTTGAATGGCACACATTGGGAATTTCCCAAAGGTAAGTGCTTTATAATTCACATATCCGATGGTTTGTGAAACTGAGTTAACCTTTTTTTTCGGAACTACATATGGTGATTACGAGCCTCTTAGCTCACACTGAGGTGACAAAAGTTACGGGATAGCGATATCCATACATACAGATGTCGTTAATATAGCATACAGAAGGTATAACAGGTCGGTGCATTGGCAGAGCTGTCGTTTGTACTCAGGTGATTCACGTGAAAAGGTTTCTGATGTGATTATGGCAGCAAGACAGCAATTAACAGACGGAATGGTAGTTGGAGCTAGACGCAAGGGACATGGTATTTCGGAAATCGTTAGCGAATTCAGTTTTCGGAAATCCACACTCTGAAGAGTGTGCCGAGAATGCAGCATTCAGGCATTGTCTCTCAAAGCAGACAACACAATGGCCGGCGGTCCTGACTTAACGACCGAGCGCAGCGGCGTCTGCGCAGTGTCGTTAGTGCTAACAGACAAGCAACAAGACCTGTGTGTGGGGCGTACGACGAACGTATCCGTTAGGAAAGTGCGGCAGAATTTGGTGTTATTGGTCTATGGCAGCAAATGAGCGACGTGAGTGCCTCTGCTAACAGCACACCATCGCCTGCAGCGACTCACCTGGTCTCGTGGTCGTAGTGGTTGGACCAACGACGACAGAAAAGCCGTCGTCTGGCCAGCCGAGTCACGATTTTCGATGGTAAAAGCTATTAGTAGGCTTGGAGCATGGTGCAGAACCGAGTAAGCCATGGACCCTGGTTGTCAACAAGGCACTGTGCAAACTGTTGTTTGGTCCATAATAGTGAGGGTTGTGTTTACATGCGATGGTCTGGGTCCTCTGGTACAGCTGAACTGATCAATGACTGTAGATGGTTTTGTTCGGCTACTTGGAGATCGACTGCAGCCGTTCCGGGATTTCTGGTTTCCATACATCAAACTGGGCCACACTTGTTCGCAGTTGATTTGAAGAACATTTTGGCAACTCTAGCGAATGATACGACCACCCACATCGCCTGACATGTATCCCATCGAAAGTTTATTGGACATAATCTAGAGATCAAACCGTGCACAAAATTCTGCACTCGAAGGAGTTTCGTGTTTCTGTATGGCTATAGAGACAGCATAGCTCAATATTTCTGAAGGGGACTTCCGACAACTTGTTGAGTGCATCCCATGTCGAGTTGCTGCACTACGCCGGTGGAAAGATGGTCCATCAAGATATTAGGAGCTATTGAAATACTTTTGACACCTCAGTGTATTACTAAGTGACATATCTGAAGGCTGCAATACAACATCGCTTTAGCCAGTAACCAGGATATGCATGAACTGTGGCCTGGGCAATCTGAATATTTTGAAAGCTTTTTTACTTTAGTAATCTTCAGCCTACTTACAAATTAATTCTTTTCGAGTGAACTCTGTCTTTATAGACAGTTGTAAGCCTTCACCGTCTTGGCATTCCACGGGTTTTCCTTTCGAGGACTGGCATCGTTAAGTCTCGGCTGGCAGATGTCCAATGCGAACTGGAACAGAAGCTGCGTTAATTAAATCTAACGCTCAGCGAAGAAGATCGAATTTGTTTAACGTCCGGAAAGCAATTTCAGGAGCTCTTTGCAAGTCAGCAGTCTGTAAAACGAGCCGACGTACGACTGAAGTCTTGACGGAAGTAAATGCTTTCAGACTCGTGGCGACTATGCGAACAATTTGTGATGTGCAGCCGCGTCCTCGGCACGCGTCCGCAGGAGCGAGCGTTGTAATTGGCCAGCGGGCAGGCAGCAGCAATTAGACTGTCGTGGGCTCTCATTAAGCCCACAGTGGTGCAGATTGCCGCGCGTCTGCGGACGCGGCCCTCTGCTGCTTGTGGACCCTTGTGGCGACGCTGCTGTGCTAACAACGCAGCACCAACGCGAGGCAGCTGCTCCATCGAGCGCTGGTTACTACACTAACAGAACGAAAGTGTGATGCAAACGCCAATATGATGATTTATGATGGTTTACAGGCGTAGTGACATTCCGGACAGTCTCCGGGAAAAATGTTCGTGACATGTTCGCAGTGTGATCGCTGGCCAGAACTTGTTAATTGAACTCTTGGAAGTCCTCAGCTCCATCCATGAAAAGTCAGGTCTGAAAACGTGCCATGTGCAGAACTTAAGGACGAAAGTAATATTTTTATGATGAGTCACGACCATGTAGCACAGCTCCATGCAACTGGCACCATACGTAGAAAGAACTGCTGCGGTACAGTGAGGTGACAATAGTCATGAGATAGCGTTATGCACATATGCAGATGGCGATAGAATAGTGTTCGCAGGTACAAAAATGCAAAGCACTGGCAGAGCTTTCATTCCTACTCATGTGATTCCCGCGGAAAGGTCTCCGATATGATTGCGGCCGCACGGCCGCCGCCGTCCATACGGAACTCTGTGCGACGGTCAAGCGACGTTTTGCCTGTACGACACTTTTGCGTGAACGATTTCTTAAACGGGAAATTTAAAACTTGGTCCTTAGTTTTGCTGTCTACTGCTGTCACACTAGACGGACAACGAGTGCCTTAGAAATGCTTAACGATTTTAGATAGGACTAGAATATTCTCGGGTTCTCGGCCGGATCTTTTTCTAAGGTATGATGGTGGTAGGTGTAGGCTTCACACACTGATTTTTTCATAGGCGCACGAATCTCTTGTAACCTTTGCCTGTCCACATTTGGACATTCTGTTTTTAATAGAAAAAGGGACAGCCTTTGCTTTTTGAATGTTTTCCGAATTATGTTATGAAAACTCGGTGGACCTTTCCCGTCCTTAACCCACTTACTAGGCAGATACTTCTCCGGAGCCCAATTTACGAACTATTTAAACTTTGCCCATAATTCCGCTACGTTTATGATACCGGAATTAAATGATGTCAGTTCACTGTCTAAGTGAGATGATAACAACCGTTTACCTAAAATTTCTAGCAGAAACCCTCTCATAACCTTCTTGACTAATTTATTAACATTCGTAACTGTAGCGCTATGATGACGTCGTGGCCTCTAATCCCAGACCTTTTTGCGGCCCCAAGGTTCGAGGTAGTTCCGTTGTGTGTGGACTACCTAAAAGCGGCTCAAGACAGTTTTAGGAAAACGTGTTCAAAAATTCTACGCAAGACCGTTTTTTACCCCCTGAACGAACGCATAGACGTCCTGTACTCGGTAGGTTGAAGTCGCCTGCAGTTAGTACAGCATGATCTAGCCGGCCGCGGTGGCCGTGCTGTTCTTTCGCTGCAGTCCGGAACCGCGAGGCTGCTACGGTCGCAGGTTCGAATCCTGCCTCGGGCATGGGTGTGTGTGATGTCCTTAGGTTAGTTACATTTAAGTAGTTCTAAGTTCTAGGGGACTTATGACCTAAGATGTTGAGTCCCATAGTGCTCAGAGCCATTTGAACCATAGCATGATCTCCGTATTTACACGCTATTGATCATTACTTTTCTTAGAATGACTCTAAAACAGTGGAATCGGGTGGCCTGTAAAAACATCTACTCACCTTATGAATAGAGGATGGCGCAGAACCCAGATAGCTGTCGCTGCTCCCGATATGAGCCACAACTTGAAGACGACTACGCCCTGCACGTTCGAAAGCCGCAAGCAAGACCGCCACCCCATCCCGAATTAGGCCCCACGGCAGACACACAGAGCCGCGTTGGTTTTCTTTACAGGCCCGTACCGTACCTTCCCAAACGGCTGCATAACGCGTGTAACGCCGGAGATCCCGATAACCAGGAAACCGCTGCCAATGTGCGTTTGCTCGGATCCAGGTGAAGGAGAGGTACCCTGTTCACTCATAGCGCGCATAGGTGAGGCCAGACGGCAAACTTCCACATCGCCTTTCCATCTCGCGTGACGCGACCGCATTACTACCCGCTTTGGTGTGAGGGCGGATTCACCGTGTCGGGCACACCAGGAGGTGCCTCGGCAGTACAGCCCGTGGGCAAAATAAGAGACACGTGAGGAGTCCTATTCGACACTCTGGGTTCTCCTCCACCCCGTATCAGTAGCCTGAAGGCGGCTGACCGTAGCCAAAAGCGCATTCTGTTCTCCACGAACTGTGGCCAGCTCCTCCTGTGTCCGCAAACACAGCGTGAACGCATCCTTATTATGCTATCAAGATCAGCTAAAAAAGTAAATTATAGGATCCTACATATACAGCTTACAACCCTTCTGATGTTTCGCCACTGGACGCTTATACGTCAATGATGTATATAGCTAGCTGTTCAGAAGAAACGAAAATTTCGCTACAAACCGCCAGAATTTACACTTCAAAATGCAAGCTTACAGCTCTTACACGGAAATACGCACTTAATTTAAGACATATACTAATAGGATAATATAGGGCAAGCTAAATATATAACTTACCGCTTTGGAGAGGTGAACAGGCGACATCTGAGGGCCTACGTTTCCCCGTCTTTCAGAAAGATATACGCAAAGAGAACGTTTTTTGTGGCATTTGTCGTGCATCATGGCAGATCTTCCATATATATTTATAGAAAATCAAAGTACCCAAAAGAGAAACCTGTGGCACCCCTCACTTTATTTGTCACCAGTCTGATCTGCACCTCTTCCCTCTGACACTGGAGGCCAACCTTCTGCTTCGTACTTTCCAGATATGAAGTGAACTATTGTTTAACCTTTTTTCTAAAACCTTAATGTTCCAACTTGTGCAACAGTATTAATTTGAACGTCGTAAACGATATACAGAATAAACCACAGGCACGATACAAAAAGTGGGTGTTGAACATCAACTGCACATACATCCTCTTTACAGTAGCTGGCTACACATTATCACGTTCGGGTTCGAACACTATGACAGCAGGCCGCAACATATAGTGGAAGGATGTCAGATCGAAAGGGTAAATGGCTTATGACAGCTACGGAATGACATTAAAAAATGTAACACACGCCTTATCTAACATAAACTTCAACCATTATTCTTATAATACTTCTTTACATTCTAGTCATTTAATATGCTTGGTTAGACGAATCAGTTTCTCATACTGAAGGAGTGCTAACCTTTGAATACTTATTTTAGAACCTGTTGAAATACACTCCTGGAAATGGAAAAAAGAACACATTGACACCGGTGTGTCAGACCCACCATACTTGCTCCGGACACTGCGAGAGGGCTGTACAAGCAATGATCACACGCACGGCACAGCGGACACACCAGGAACCGCGGTGTTGGCCGTCGAATGGCGCTAGCTGCACAGCATTTGTGCACCGCCGCCGTCAGTGTCAGCCAGTTTGCCGTGGCATACGGAGCTCCATCGCAGCCTTTAACACTGGTAGCATGCCGCGACAGCGTGGACGTGACCCGTATGTGCAGTTGACGGACTTTGAGCGAGGGCGTATAGTGGGCATGCGGGAGGCCGGGTGGACGTACCGCCGAATTGCTCAACACGTGGGGCGTGAGGTCTCCACAGTACATCGATGTTGTCGCCAGTGGTTGGCGGAAGGTGCACGTGCCCGTCGACCTGGGACCGGACCGCAGCGACGCACGGATGCACGCCAAGACCGTAGGATCCTACGCAGTGCCGTAGGGGACCGCACTGCCACTTCCCAGCAAATTAGGGACACTGTTGCTCCTGGGGTATCGGCGAGGACCATTCGCAACCGTCTCCATGAAGCTGGGCTACGGTCCCGCACACCGTTAGGCCGTCTTCCGCTCACGCCCCAACATCGCGCAGCCCGCCTCCAGTGGTGTCGCGACAGGCGTGAATGGAAGGACGAATGGAGACGTGTCGTCTTCAGCGATGAGAGTCGCTTCTGCCTTGGTGCCAATGATGGTCGTATGCGTGTTTGGCGCCGTGCAAGTGAGCGCCACAATCAGGACTGCATACGACCGAGGCACAAAGGGCCAACACCCGGCATCATGGTGCGGGGAGCGATCTCCTACACTGGCCGTACACCACTGGTGATCGTCGAGGGGACACTGAATAGTGCACGGTACATCCAAACCGTCATCGAACCCATCGTTTTACCATTCCTAGACCGGCAAGGGAACTTGCTGTTCCAACAGGACAATGCACGTCCGCATGTATCCCGTGCCACCCAACGTGCTCTAGAAGGTGTAAGTCAACTACCCGGGCCAGCAAGATCTCCGGATCTGTCCCCCATTGAGCATGTTTGGGACTGGATGAAGCGTCGTCTCACGCGGTCTGCACGTCCAGCACGAACGCTGGTCCAACTGAGGCGCCAGGTGGAAATGGCATGGCAAGCCGTTCCACAGGACTACATCCAGCATCTCTACGATCGTCTCCATGGGAGAATAGCAGCCTGCATTGCTGCGAAAGGTGGATATACACTGTACTAGTGCCGACATTGTGCATGCTCTGTTGCCTGTGTCTATGTGCCTGTGGTTCTGTCTGTGTGATCATGTGATGTACCTGACCCCAGGAATGTGTCAATAAAGTTTCCCCTTCCTGGGACAATAAATTCACGGTGTTCTTATTTCAATTTCCAGGAGTGTATGTATTGAAAGGTTTGCACTGCTTCATTATATGAAACTGATTCGTCTACCACATCTTATTAAATGGCTAAAACGTAATGAATCATGTATTAATCACACTAGACAGCTGAAAACACGAATTAGCTTCATCCAAAAAGAAAAAGACATAGGATAACAGCATAAGATTGCGCAAGTTGTTGCTGAAAAATGTATTTCCCACACTCTCAAATTCTGAGTCACAGTTATAATACCTGTCAGACATGTGAGCTAGGAAGCTGTGAAGGAAGTCTGTGACTGGAATACGTGCACCAAATAACTATGGACGTTGGGTGTAAATGCTACTCTGAGATGAAGAGGTATATGTAATGTAATGTCGTGTGGCTAGGGCCTCCAGTCGGGTGGACCGTTCGCCTGGTGCAAGTCTTTTGAGTTGACGCCACTTCGGCGACTTGCTTGTCGATGGGCATGAGGTGATGATGATGATGATGATGATGATGATGATGATGATGATGACACAACACCCAGACCCTGAGTGGAGAAAATCTCCGACCCAGCCGGGAATCTAACCTGGGCCCCTTGCCAAGACATGCCCTTGCGCTGACCACTCAGCTACTGGGGCGGACATGAAGAGGTTAGAGCAGTGAGGAATTCGGAGTGGGTCATATCAGACGACTCCTGAAACTGACGACTCAAAAAACTTAGTTCTTCGTTTCATTCTTAAACGTTAGTTGATCAAATTTTTATTGAAGAGAAAGACACCATGAGTGAATCTGGGCTATTATATGCATTTACTGTGAAACAAGCTTTTATAATCAGAATAATTGAAACTCGAACAGTTAGTTGCTGAGAACGAAGTGTTTTCCTTTTGTTTTGTAAGACAAAAATTTAAGCATTTTTAAATACTTAACACCTGCTACGAATAAACGCATACATAAGTTACATTACCGCCGACAGCTGACACTTTTACTTATATCATGTTTGCTTTTTGGTGTCACCTTAAGGGCTTCTCTTCTCGTTTATATTTTCTTTTGCTAAGTCTCGGGTATTATCGTCGAAGGAAAATTGGCCAGTGTCACGTAAAAGAGAAATATTCGATTTTTTCCCTACTATATTCTGTCACGGATACGTAACAAACCATACAGAACTCGAAATCACACATTATAGGGACACAGCAGTCGCACTGATTGGTTGCCTACGACGAGTAAAGGCCCGAACACTTACTCCTGATTGATAATAAGCCTTCTGGGCTGAGAAAATTGCTGACTTTTTATTTCAACCTGTCAGTCGTGAGCCCTGAGGGCGCGTTAGTGAACCTTCTGCCAAACACTCAAACGTGAACCGCAGAAGAATGAGGTACCTGTAGATGTAAGTAGAAATGAATTATCACCAACTTACCAGTTACTTTTTGGTGTACTTTGGTTTATTATTGTATATACCAGAACAGCCTTCCAAACCCATACGATACAGAAGTTTCTTCAACCCACTGGCCAACAGCCTCGCCCATGGGCTGCACGCACACGACTGTAGAAGCGGGTTAAGTAATGGAAGACCTTTCTGCGCTGAGGTAATGTACTTCTGCGGTGTTTGCCTCGGCCGCTGAGGCGTTATAAATAACGCCGCCTAAGCCGAGCCGATAAGTCGGCGCAGAAAAGGCATTACTGGAACACACGGCCAATGGCTTTCCGTGACCGCCGGGCGGCCCAGAAACGGGCCCACGATACCGCTGTTTAGCATGTTAATCCTCCTCGCCAGGGCAGGCTCTACAGCCGCGAGCGCGCTGGCCCGCCCGCCGCACCCTCCACAGTCCAGTCCAGCGGCGCCGAGCCTATCAGGAAAATCAGCACCTGCAGCACTATGGTTACGGGCTGTTGGCGAAACAGTAAGGGGGCGCCCCGCGGAAACAAATAAAAACTCCTTTACAATTGCAAGAACTGTTGCTATGTCTGTTGCCTGTATATTTGTGGGGATCTGCGTGTAGCTATGTTGCCATTAGATCTCGTAGGCGAAGACCGAGCGAACACATTCTAAATTGTGAGAGTCCATGCTTGTCATTACGACAACAAGTACATATCTCATGATACTATTACAATCACGCACATGCAAACAGAGAATAATGGTCGTTTGCCGTAGCATTTATTTCCTTTTCTTTTGGAGCGGGCGGGGATTTCGTCATCTGTATTCTGGCTGGTCTGATGCAGCAATGCACGAATTCTTTCTTCACCTGTGCCAACCACTTCACCTCAGAATAGCACTTGTATCCAACATCCCCAATTATTTGTTCGATATATTCCATTCTCTGTCTTCCGCTACAGTTTTCAACTTCTACGTCTCCCTCGAGTACCACGGGAGGTAAAGAAAATATCCTAGAAATTTGCAGTTTTTTTTTCTCAGTCTTAACCATATGTTCCTTCCCTTATTAGTCAGACACGCGGGGTAGCCGTGCGGCCTGATGCGCCTTGTCACAGCCCGCGCGGCTAACCCCGTCGGATGATCGAGTCCTCCCTCGGGCATGGATGTGTATGTTGTCCTTGGCGTTAGTTACTTTAAGTTAAGTAGTACGTAAGGTTAGGGACCGATGACCTCAGAAGTTTGGCCCCATAATACCCTAACACAAATTTCCAACTTTTCCTTTTTAGTCTATCATAACGCTTCAACTCTCTTCTTTTCCAATTTTACTTGAACCCACGGTTCGTTACTTTTCAATGCTACGCTGCAAATGAACATCCATAGAAATTTCTTTATCAAACTGAAGTTGATGTTTTATACTAACAGACTCCTTTCGGTCAGCAATTCCCGCTTTCCAAATTATAGTCTACTTGTAGTGTCCTACTTCCTTCATCCGTCATATTTTTTATATGGTTTTCGACGTATTACTTTGTCAACCTCATGGTCCTGGTTGTGATGTTAAGTATACAGCTAAACTAATTTCTCCTCATTACTTTGGTCTATTTTTCGGTTTACTGCGAACCCATAGAGAGTACTCATCAGATTGTTCGTTTCATTCAGCAGGTCTTGCAATTTTTCTTTACTTTCACTGACAATAGCAGTGTCACCTATTATATCCGTTATTGTTCCTTCGGTGGATAGTTTTAACTTCCATGTACTTTGTTTTTAAACTTCTACTGTTATAGTTGCCTCTTGGTTCTTGTATGTCACGCATCTTATATACATTATGGTGGATGCCGCCTTCAAAGAGTTGGGTTCTTACAGGGCTCCTAAAGAAATGGTGCCAATAACATTCGGCTAGTTGCCCACTGAGTCTGACTTACATGTCAGTGAGTACGCATACATATCCTATCCCAACAGTCAAAATATTTCCTATTGAAGGGAGTTACTATACAGTGTGAATTATAAGTAAAATCGAAAAATGACATGAGTGTAAGTTGTGGGTCACTGTGGTTTCTGTGTAAAAATGCCGAGTCAGCATCCATCAGCACTTTCATATCCGCATAAGCATTTTAGTTAGTATCATCGAGGCCATTACCAGAAATTCCCATGGTCACGGCTATATCCTCCAAGGCCATTCCCAGAAACTTACCATTATCATGTCATTGACTGCAAGGACCTTCAGCACACCCACCCACACGCCTGTACCCCCGGATGTCTGGAATTGTAGGGCGCCTGCTGCTTGCGCCCCTGCCGCTAATGCTCCTGCATGCCGGCATCATCATACTGTCTGCCAGCTACATGCAAGTTCAGTCCCCCACCCTTCGAACCATTTTACTTATTTATAGTTCGAATGCGTCTGCTCCATCATTCGCCGTCGTGCATGAAGCTTCACCAGCAGCCGCTATTCGCTGGGCAGAAGAGGAATATCTGCAAATATTTTGTCAATCGATCCCCAATTATTATTATTATTAAAATTGTTATTATTATTTCTATAATTATGTGTGTATGTCATTATCCACTGAAGTGACAATACATGAGATACCGGTATGCACATATACAGACGGCGATAGTAACGTGTACACAAGATAAAAAAATGTCACAGCATTGGTGGAACTGTCATTTGTAGTCAGGTGTTTCATGTTAAAAAATTTGCGACGTGATTATAGCCGTATGAGGGTAATTAACAGATTTGAACGCTGATTGGTAGCTGGAACTCGACGCATGGGACATTCTGTTTCAGAAATCCTTAGGACACTGGATATTCCGAGATCTATAGTGTCAAGGGTGTGTCGAGAATACCGAATTTCACACATTACCTCTCTCGAGGGACAACGAAGTATCTGACGGCTTTCACTTAACGACCGAGAGCAGCGACGTTTGTGTATGTTGGCACTGCTAACAGAAAAGCAACACTGTATGCAATAAACGCAGAAATCAATGTGGGGCGTATGAAGAACGTACCCGATAGGACAGTGTAGCGAAATTTGGCGTTTATGTGTTACGGTAGCAGACTTCAAATGCGGCTGCCTTTGCTAACAGCAAGAGATAGCCTGCAGTGTATCTCCTGGGCCAATATCGGTTGGACTCTACACGACTGGACAACTGCTGTCTGGTCCGATGAGTCCTGATTTCAATCGATAGGAGATGATGGTTGGCTTCGAGTGTGATGCAGACTCCACAAAGCCATGGCCTCTAGTTGTCAACAAGGCACTGTGCAGCCTGTTTTTATGTGGTATGTACTGGACCTTCTAGTCCATTTTATCCGATCATTGACTTGGAGACCATCTGCAACCTTTAATGGAATTCATATTGCCAAACAACGATGAAATTTGAATGGATGACAATGCGCTATGTCATCGAGCGACAATTGTATGCGAATGGTTTGATGAACATTCTTGCTAATTCGAGCGATTGATTTCTCCACTGTATCACCTGATATGAATCATATAGAATATTTACGGGACATAATCGGGAGGTCAATTTGCGCACAAATTACTGCACCGTAACGCTTTCGCAATTTTGGACGGATGTAGTGGCATCATTCCTCAATATTTCTGCAGGGTACTTTCAACGTCTTATTGAGTCCTTATGCCACGCCGAGTTGCTGCACTATGCCGGGAAAAAGGAAGTGTGACACGATATTAGGAGGTCTCCCATGACTTCTGTCACCTCAGTGTAGTTGGGGCTGTGTTTTTTTGTTACAGATGCGGACAGGCGGTCGTTGTATGTGTCTTTGTAGCACCGACTGTACACATTACGTCTTCCGACCTTTTGCGCCCAGTATCATTCGACTATGCCGTAGTACAGCCACAGCAGCCAGTACCCACAACAGGACAGTCATTTGCCGACACAAACAATGTGACTGATAGTAGTTTCAAACGCGTGAATATAGACGTTGCACCTGAAAAGACTTAGAACTCGTTATAGAGGTAGAAAACATACAATGTGTCTGCGCTGAATTTCAGTGTTCATGGTCTCAGTCAGACTATTTGTGCATCATACGATGAGGAAGATGACGGAAGAATATGGTACAGCTTATACTTCGATTGACATTAACATGTTACATCGTAAAGTGACTGTAGTAGATATGGAATGTGAAGCGATGCTAGAATTAGTTTCATGTGATATGAACGAAATACTATACCTGAAACACACTAGTGTTATTAAATGTAAGGGTCTGTATAATGTATTAAGAGCTGTAACAGATAGACTGTACTGTTAGCACCATCCTGTAAGGGGTTGAACTATGAATTTGTTGAGTATTTCCATAACAACAGTGTAAATATAGACCACGTGGAGCTACACAACAATGCCTGTTTCACCCTGGACAGAAATTCGCAAATGTTCAGCCTCTAAATATAAACTCTGTGGAGGTCGAATTTACGAAAGGAACGGTCTTTTGTGTAGCTGCACATTTTGGACTGAATACGATTCAGGTACAATTCAGCGCATATAGAAAGCAATTATTTTAACAGTATTGTAAATTGAGTGCTTGTGTTTATATAATCTACATCTACATCTACAGTTACATGATTACTCTGCAATTCACATTTAAGTGCTTGGCAGAGGTTTCATCGAACCACAATCATACTATCTCTCTACCATTCCACTCCCGAACAGCGCGCGGGAAAAACGAACACCTGAACCTTTCTGTTCCAGTTCTGATTTCTCTTATTTTATTTTGATGATCATTCCTACCTATGTAGGTTCGGCCTACAAAATATTTTCGAATTCGGAAGAGTAAGTTGGTGTCTGAAATTTCGTAAATAGATCTCGCCGCGACGAAAAACGGCTTTGCTTTAATGACTTCCATCCCAACTCGCGTATCATATCTGCCACACTCTCTCCCCTATTACGTGATAATGCAAAACGAACTGCCCTTGTTTGCACCCTTTCGATGTCCTCCGTCAATCCCACCTTGAAAGGATCCCACACCGCGCAGCAATATTCTAACTGCGGACGAACGAGTGTAGCGTAAGCTGTCTCTTTAGTGGACTTGTTGCATCTTCTAAGTGTCCTGCCAGTGAAACAAAACCTTTGCCTTCCCTCCCCCACAATATTATCTATGTTGTCTTTCCAACTGAAGTTGTTCGTAATTTTAACACCCAGGTACTTAGTACAACTAAAATTTTTCTACAACAGAAAATGTTCATATCTGCTTCCACCCAATAACAACTTACAGGGTGAAATGATGAGAGCGTTTTGTAGATGGTAACACTGATATAGCAATTTAACTTCCAGTCAATTGTCAGTAACAATATATTTCATTTTCTCTTCAAAAATATACTATAAGAGGAGGAGAATGATTTTACATTAACAACAGCACCTGATTACTGAATCATACATGCCTATCACAGGTACATCACACTAATGCTAAGAGACGAGGATAGAATGATTTTATCTATACTAATAATGAACTGCCATATCTGTCTGTTTGTCTGTCGGAACACGATTCTCCAAAACTACTTGACTAATTATCAAGGAGTTTTTATCAGGTAACTTGAGTGGAGATAATGGCACCGTATACGCTTTATATCATGAGAGCTGGATCACGAAATTGAAGTAACTGAATGTTTTATCCATTTATTACACACGTCAAAAAAAGGTTTCCATCACTCCGTTTCCGAGAACTCTTGAACATAGATGATGGCTGTGGATCTTGTATCATAGATAAAGTATTTGGCTGCTCAGAGGTGTCACTACACGCGCCCAAAGATATAAACAATCACACATGAGCAGCGCCTAGACGGAGCGATTCCGACAGTCGATCAGTTCCAGTCATTCCATCAGGACGGAGGTACACGGTTCTCGTTGTCTGTAGTTCAAACATGCCTAGACGGTTAATAATGCCATTCGATCGCATCCCCAATGTTATTTTGTGCCAAGAACGGCTCTCAACAAGGGAAGTGTCCAGGCATCTCGGAGTGAACCAAAGGGATGTTTTTCGGTTCAAATGGCTCTGAGCACTATGGTACTCAACTGCTGAGGTCATTAGTCCCCTAGAACTTAGAACTACTTAAACCTAACTAACCTAAGGACATCACAAACATCCATGCCCGAGGCAGGATTCGAACCTGCAACCGTAGCGGTCTTGCGGTTCCAGACTGCAGCGCCTTTAACCGCACGGCCACTTCGAGCGATGTTTTTCGGACATGGAGGAGATACAGAGGGGCACCAACCGCTGATGACATGCCTCGCTCAGGCAGCCTAAGGTCTACCATTGCAGTGGATGACCACTACCCACCGATTATGGTTCGGAGGAACCGTGACAGCAATCCCACCATGTTGAATAATGCTTTTCCTGCAGCCACAGGACGTCGTGTTACAACGCAGGTTGCATGGTGTGCAACTTCACTCCTGACGTTCGTGGCGATGTCCATCTTTGAAACCACCACTCCATGCATCGCGATACAGATGGCCCCAACAACATGCAGACTGGACCGCTCAGGATTGGCACGACGTTCTCTTCGCCGATGAGTGTCGCAATTGCCTTCAACCAGACAATCGGTGTAGACGTGTTTGGAAGCTACCCGGTCAGGCTTTAAGCCTTAGACACACTGTCCAGCTAGTGCAGCAAGGTGGAAGTTGCCTACTTTTTTGGGGTGGCATTATGCGGGGCAGACGTACGCCGCTGGTGGTCATGGAAGGTACCGTAATGGCTGTAGGATACGTCAATGCCATCCTCCGACCGATAGTGCAATCGTATCGGCAGCATATTGGCGAGGCATTTGTCTTCATGGACGACAATTCGGTCCCCTATCGTGCACATCTTGTGAATGACTTCCATCAACATCGCTCGACTAGAGTGGCCAGCATGTTCTCCAGACATGAACCCTAACGGACATGCCTGGGATAGATTGACAAATGCTGTTTATGGACGACGTGACCCACCAACTACTCTGAGGGATCTACGCCGAATCGCCGTTGAGGAGTGGGACAATCTGGACCAACAGTGCCTTGATGAACTTGCGGATACTATACCACGACGAATACAGACATGCGTCAATGCAAGAGGAAGTGCTACTGGCTGTTATAAGTACCGACGTGTACAGCAATCCGGGCTATCACCTCTGAAGGTCTCACTGTATGATGGTACAATTTGCAATGTGCGGTTTTCATGAGCAATAAAAAGGACGGATATGATGTTTATGTTGACCACTGTTTCAGTTTTCTGTACAGGTTCTGGAAGTCTCAGATCTTAGGTGATGCATCTCATTTTTTTATGTGTGTATAAATGGTCAAGTAAGTGAGTTCTTTTCGCACTACTCACTATGAGTTGTCTATTGAATACTGTATAACCATTTGGATTATTTGTTATGGGTGTTTTACACAAGGTAAATAACTTTATTCAGTCTCTTACGAAGACAGATTGTTTGAGAATTGAGGCGAGTCCAAAACTAGTCTCCACTAATAAATAAATTATACTTCCATTACAACTTTCGATGGTATTACAGCCATTTCTTTCACTCCTTTCGTTTTCCATTGTCGAAGTCGGCGAGGCTGCACGATCATACCCTTTGCCAATCTTTGGGTGGCACCTACATCTGCACAGTATGTGCTCATTTTTTATTTGAGCCCCACAAATTCCACAATATAAGAGCATTCGCCTCGTCTTTCATAGATATGATAAGTTTCTTATTCTGAGATGTTACGCCATAGGGATTAATGGCCTTATATCGAGATATGTCGAATTACTCGGGATTGTACATAATCACCTCATACAGTCGCAACCTTTCGCCAGGTAGGTGAAACCACCTGCATTCCTAGAAAGTAACTTGTTTTGGCTAACACATAGCGGAATCACAACATGTGGAGTTTGGAGAGGTCTAGAACACACGTACCGACATCGAGAGGCATTGTGAATTCCACTGGGACTATGGACCATGCCACTCTCCTCAGCGACCAGTATTTCACTGAAGATAGAGGTCATCTTAAATTTTGGCCTGGCGATGTAACCTCTTGCGTCATAATGCCCGTCCCAACGGTAAACTGAGTTTCGGGCGGTTTCTAACAATCTTCATAGTGCTGCTGAAAACTGAATTATTCATTAATTTACAATAATCTTTTTTAAAGTCACACATTCCAACGCCTCTTTATCAGTATTGTTATCAATTTACTTTTTCAATCAGCGACGCTGATCTAAGGAGATTCTACATAATTCTAAGAATTTACATCTCAAACCTGAGGCAATGCTTGAGATGTCTGTAATGTACATTGTATCTCTGCTTATTCCCCAGCTTTGGCATCAATTTGGGAACGGTGGCATTTCACGTGACTAGGTCCTCCAGGCACAGCGGAAAGTTGATCTGCTGGTCATGCAAATTGGTGGGATATTCCAGGTCTGGATAGAATTCATATCCACTACCACATCAGCAGCTACTTCTTTGAGCTCATCATTCATTCGGTCAATTTAATATTTGGACAGCCATCTGAAACCTTCAAACAGAAATTGGCTGTTGTTTTGTGTGCCTGTAGAGCTCTTCTACTTGCAGCTAATGGATGCAACTCAAACCATCAAATGACCTGTACTCACTCCTCCTCACACAAATGCGGGTTGTTTGGCTCAAATGGCTCTGAGTACTATGGGACTTAACTTCTGAGGTCATCAGTCCCCCAAAACTTAGAACTACTTAAACCGAACTAACCTAAGGACATCACACACATCCACGCCCGAGGCAGGATTCGAACCTGCGACCGTAGTGGTCGCGCGGTTCAAGACTGTAGCGCCTAGAACCGCTCGGTCACTCCGGCCGGCGCGGGTTGTTTGCTTTGGTGTACCTGTGGATGCACTGGATAAGTGCTCCTCACATTCAGTGCTTGAAATCTAAAGCAACATATCAGTATCAGAAAACAGTTCGATGTTGATATGTTTCTTTTTTAATGTTGAGTCCCATGAAACGCCTGGCGCAGTTAATAGAAGGCAGGATCCAGAGTGCATGTGCCCAAGTATACACTCCAAAATTCTTTAAAACGTCTTCGAGCAAGCACACATGTGGCCCTTTGTAAAACTTAGCATGCCTATCTACATTAGGGATGTTGAACTCCTACCAAACATTCACCACATGCCTAATCTCCATATGTGTTATGACAGTACCTATATGTTTTCTGATGAATTTGGTTATATTGGGCAGTGTGGTTTCACAGAGCGTCTCCATTGAATTAATGTATTCATATGAGAAGACCTCCTCCCTTGTCACAGGCTGAAACTTTGCATTGTCGAGATATACAGCTCTTGTTATATGCATATCCTTCTAATGCGTTGCTCAGCAAGTTACTGAAGAGGTTCGAGCACGGTCTGTAAGGAATCCAGGAAGCAGGGCGCTTTTTCTTGGCGGAGTTCACTTTAAGGAATGAAATGTATATTTCTACATTGTCAGCTATTGTGTCACCTTATCATTATTCAATCCCAAATGACCCAAGTGTCCAGAAATAAAGTTAGCATCATACTGGCTCAAATTATGGAAAAAGAGGTGTATGTGTCACAGACGTCTTTTATTTCAAGTTGCATCCATTTTGAGTTACACCATGGAGATTCCCCATTAGATGATAGTGGCCTCTCTCTACATGGACTTTCCACTTTTCTGTCCAACGGTAGCCGACAAATACGACATTCAACTGTTAGTTGTTTAACCCTGCTGTTCTGTTCACTTTTACTTGACATATATACTGTTCGGGTCAATATGACCCGACATATCAAAATGCTTTAGAAACATAAATTTTGGTACAGTTTTAGCTATCGACATTGTTGTTCTATTCCAGTACCTTGTTAGTAATAATAATAATAATAATAATAATAATAATAATGGTAATAATAATAATAATAACAATGCATACAACTTTATTGAGGGATATTTTTCATTTAAATATGCACATAAATTTGAAACAACAGACAGTTTCCATTACAGGCATTCAACTTAGAAAGCACTACAGTTTTTCCATACTTCTATTCTTATTGTTGACAGTTTAGACGTAAGTATTGACATTTTCTAACAACAGACAGTTGTCATTACAGATATTCATCTTAGAGCACACTACAGTACAGAACACACTACAGTTTTTTTATTACATTCCAACATAGAAAGCACTACAACTTTAGAATCCTCTCTTCTTACTGATTGTAGTTTAGGCACAAGTATTCACATAAATTTGAAACAACAGAATTTTCAATACAATCATCTTATAAAATACTACAGTTCTTTTCTTACTGCTTGCACTGTGGACACAAGTAGGTTACATGTTTCTTGCAAATATGTTTACTACATTTTCCACACACCATGTTTGTTTTATTGTCATTACTTGATGGACAGAACTTACAGCGTGCACGTTTTGTAGATTTTCTTGTTGTTACCGATTCTGACACACCACCCACATCATTCGGGTTTTGGATGCTTGTGACCATTCTCAAAGAATCTTCTGTTCTTGGGAAATGCGTTCTTGATGCAATATGTTCTTTTATCAGTGACTTTCCAAGTTCCTCCAAGAATATTCTCCTTCTAGTCAATTTGCTTGCATTCCAATTAGGGTCAACCGAAATCCACAAAACGTATGCATTATAAGCAGAAACATCAAGAATATTGTAGAAAACTATCATTGGCCACCTATTACTTTTTCGTTTGCATGTATATGTACCTAATAACTGATCAAGCGTGTCTACAGCACCTTTGGTTGAATTATAGTCCAAAATCATTTTTGGCTTCTTATCAGCCCTGTCACTGATTTCCGCATCATGGTGGAGAGTGCTCATAAGTACAACATTCTTGTGTCTCTTAGGAATATAATTAACCACAGTAGTGTCATTTGTGAAGTAAAATGAAGAGCTGTGTACCTCCTTGTTGGTCATTTTGTGTGGAAGCTCCGGCTTATTTTTCCGTATAGTTCCCAACATAGTCAATTTCCTTTTCAGAAGCAGCTGCCCCAAATTGTACGACGTAAAAAAGTTGTCACACGTGATATTCTGACCACGTAACTCAGAAGTGAGATCAGATACCACCCTCATTCCCTGATTTCTTTCTGGTGCCGCTCCACTCACCTTTCCTGTATAAATTTGGGCTTTCAGTACGTATGAAGTTTTGCTGTCACACATGGTCCATATTTTGATCCCATATTTTGCCGGTTTACTTGGGATATACTGCTTGAATGGACAGCGACCTCTAAATGCTACTAACTGCTCGTCAACAGTAACATTTTCTCCTGGATTATACAGTTTAGGAAGGACCTCTACCCACTTCTCCCAAATACTACGAATTGCGGCAAGTTTGTCAGTACGTCGTCTTTCCTCTCTAGTAGATTTCTTGTCAAATCGCAGGACACGTGATATCTTACAGAATGTTTCATGAGACATGGTTGCTCGAAATATGTTTCGCCCAGTATCTTTATCCCACAAACTTTTTGTAGACTCCCCATGAGATCGATATACACCCGCTAGGAGTAAGAGTCCTAAGTATGCATGGAAAACAGAACCATCAATATCTGTCCACTGTTCACCATAAACTCGCTGCCCTTCAATATTTGTCATCTCTATTATTTCATTTTGAAGCGCTGTGTGAAATACTGCTTCAAATGAACATTTTACATCAGATATTCTGCTGACTGCATACCTGGTAACTCCTGGGGTACTCTTGATGATGTTCGAAGCTGGTAGGCGACCATGTTGTGCTGGTGGATGCAACTGCCATTCTATATTCCCATTTTTAGAAAGAAAAGTCTCTACACTATTTTGTATGGGCTGTGGACTGTCGTAACTGTCATCGGAACACTCGCTTTCAGATGCATTGCTGATGTGATCTTCAAACTCAGAAAGTGATCCTTCATCTGGTGAGGCATTTACTATTTCTTCCAACTCACGATCATTCAATGGTCTCATCGCCATGGTGTCACAAGTCAAACTGGGCAGAAACAAAGCATTCCAATTATTGAGAACTGCCAATTATTATTTCCTGGGGAAAGCAACAAACAAGCCCATTGTTGTGAACGCATGGAGCTTTAGGTGATTGTTGAGAGTAAGTTGGAATGATGCAGTCACTATTCCCACACAACACAACAAAAATAATTTTCGCCATTTCCAGATTTTAGAAATAAATACGAGTTACACTAAACATATTTGTGTCGGGTCATTATGACCCGAACATTACATATGCAACTATTACAGTTGAAGCCCAAACTTCTTAAACTTTTTTAAAACCTTTTAAAACACATGCTGCTCATCCATTTTCAGACAAAGTCACAAAGTTTCATAAATATATATTGGTATTTACATAATGTAAAATAACGTTCATATTCGTTTCGGGTCATATAGACCCGAACAGAACAGCAGGGTTAAAGCATCATTCTGCTGTGAATTGGTTATTACAATGTACTTGCTATAAAGAACTTCTGCAAACTGCAGAAGTTCTATGAGTCCAGAGAGCAACAGTCTCACAGAATTACCTTCAACATAAGATTCGAATTTGATGAGATTGGAGTCATATGAATATACAACTTAGTATGCTACTGTATACAGTATGTGTCTGTCTGTGAAAGCGGTACTAGAGGCTGTGGGGTCACTTTCACAATATACAAGAAAGAAACAGCATTCCTGGGGGCGAGTGTTCTTAAACTTTAAGAGCTTCTTATCCTCAGTGAACATAACCACACACACACACAAACACACACACACACAGACACACACACACACACAAACACACAAACACACACACACACACACACACACACACACACACACACACTGGTTCCCGCTTGAGGAATTATTTAGATGTCTTTCGAGATATTCATGTTTAGTAAAAGTGTTGAGGCATCTGTGGCTGAAATACTTTACTCCCTTACTTTTACTCAGTGAGGAGGAAAATACATACGATATGTACTTCATCCAGATATAGAAACGCTTCTCTCCCTTGGAAAATAGCAATAAGCCTTCACATTTGGCAAATTGGTCAGATGATTCGGAAAAGTAAACAGACCCAACGATATCCTGGCTTGTTTTATTCCTCATATACAACAAAACTGTAAACGTGAACAGAATAAGTAGGGCTCTGCCCATCGCATTTTGGCAGGTCTTGGACTGTGATGGGGCATGAGATGCCTTCAAGGCTATAACGCCCATAGATGTCAATTGTTTCATATGTATCTATCACATTCGAATAATTCTTATTGCAACCAAGATAAAATATTTATCCCCCTTTCTGGTATTCTGGAAATTAGTCCATGCTTTTTAAACAGCAATATCTTTCTGAAGAGTGAAGAAATTTGACCCACTGCTATTGAATCAAGAAAAATGAAGTACATATCAGGATGGACTACGCGGCTGAGCGCCACACCAGACGCTCTTCCCTTCATATCGGCAAAATAGCTACCCCACACTGGTGTTATCAATTTGGCATTGCGAGACACTGTCTCTGAGGGCACTAGTAATCACAGAGTAGTCTAACATAGATGCATTATATACCTTAGTGAATAAGATGGGTTGTAGGGCTGCTAATTCTAGGCCACAGATGATAGCCAGATGTCCCCAGACAACGTGATGACAATATAGAGGTCGAGGGCTGCACCTATGACAAGTCCAGCGACAATGTTGTTCCTTCCAACTGCCTAGACCACGAAAGTCGAGGTACAGCAAGTGTACCTCTAGACACATCTCACACATATCACAGGAGCTCTAAGTACAGTGTGAGATTATGCACACACACACACACACACACACACACACACACACACACACACACACAGACACACACACACTCACACAATTTTATTTATATAGAGACGTAATAAGGAACTGTGTATTGCCTGACTGTAAACATCCTCAGACAATCTTCTCAGTTGAATGTCTCAATCGGGGTGTTACAGGTGGACGCAATAGATGTATTTCATATTTCTTAAGCAGTCATAGAAACACTGCATTATCATCATTTATGTGACTGCCTAGAACAAATAAACAAGGATATTCGTCTAGTGCACAAGAATCAACATCAACAGCAATTGTGATGTCTATGTATAAAACACATATACACCTCGAACCTAAAGGACTAACAACGATATAATCGTCAGTAATTATTGAGAAAAGAATCACACACACACACACACACACACACACACTCACACACAGACACACACATACACACACACACAGAGACACACACACGCGCACGCACACTAATTAACTTCTATTTGTATGCAAGACCCTCATCTTGCATTGATTCTGAATATAATGTCCCATTAAGATGGGCTATAGTGGATTCCCATCATTCTCGAAGTAGAAGTACTTATTAGCTCCATCGCCATTAGAATATACAAATCGTTTCATAGCTAATGCTGATCAGACTAAAAATAGTAGGAGCTGTTTAGTACGCATTACGTAGAATGTTAGGGTTGTAAGGGCAGATGTTTATCATTAGTGACAGAAGGCATTATAGTGAACAACATAACATCAGTATTTATTTCATTTTCAGACTAATAACTATAGCTATTACGAGTACAGTGTTTTACGTGGGTTAGTGCCTCCAATTACATGGGCAACAGCAAGCAATTAATGCTTGTTTTCCCCTGGCAGCAGGTCAGATGTGAGATGTGAACACACGGACGCTAAATAGTATTTACGAGAGGCATAGACTAATTATTGGTGCAGTTACGACCCTGCAAAAATCATTCAGTACCAAATTATGTGCCAGACGGTGTGGTCGAGCGGTTCTAGGCGCTTCAGTCTGGAACCGTGCCACCGTTACGGTCGCAGGTTCGAATCCTGCCTTGGGCATGGATGTGTGTGATGTCCTTAGGTTAGTTAGGTTTCAGTAGTTCTAAGTTCTAGGGGACTGATGACCTCAGAAGTTCCATAGTGCTCAGAGCCAGTGAACCATTTGAACTAAACTATGTGACATGTTTGCAGGAATACTGTTAGACACAGAGAAGAAAAAACTAACACAAAGAAGTGGGTTCATAGTTCAGTAACAATAAGCACAATATCTGCATTTCTACCCCTAACACCCTGGTGTGCGGATGCGTGCATATCTGGTTATTAGTACACATGAATTGAGATAAATTATTTCTTCATCATAGTCAGCCTGGCGCTTCACGCAGACTGTTTCCGTGGAAATCGCTGCGTGGTCCTTCTTTCAGCACATGGTGTGACCAAGAGATGTCAAAAAATCACACGACCTTTGTAACCTCCCCACAAAATATATTAAAGTAAATAATATGAATAATATTCCCTACCAAAAATTCGTTCCCATTTAGTGTAACCTCAAAACTGAATTCTGTCTCATTTGTAACATACCTACAGAATTCTTTTCACATTAACCTCCACACAAAATTCGTTCTGATTTAATCTAAGCTCAAAATTCATTCACATATAGCGTAACCTCAAAACAGAAAAATTCCTAAACCTCTCAACAGTAAAAATTATAATTATGTCGTTGATTTATGATTTTTCAATAATTCACGGTGAATGTAACCTGGTAAATTTTGGACGACAGCAGTGCTGCGTCATGGCCCTGGAAGGTTATTCTGAATAAAAAAAGGAAAAAATTCTTACCTCAATGAAATCGCCGGATATATCTGCTGTTACAATAAATTTTTCCGGCAGAGCTCTGTGCAATGCTGGCCGATATACCTCTCATTTATGACAGGAAGCAACTGATTTTTCTATTGCAATAATCGGGATGATCATGGATGGGAGAAATTAGTAAATTCTTTAAATTGAAATGAATGGTTGTTAAAAGTTACTTTTTATGAGGAAGATTATTATTACGAGAGTTTTAAAACATTTACATGCGACTTGAGATAACATTACTACATATGCGCGAGGCTGCATTTTACCTTATACAATAATACTCAGGCTCCGGCATCGTTGCACCGCGACCGGCCAGCCAACACGATACACCATACCAGACCAGAGCAGACTCCACACTAGCAACAACTTACTGCTACCGCTACAGAATTGCTACTGCAGTCAACACTGCTCTCTGGTCACAGACCTCGCATATCGCAGGCAGTGCATGAGCAATACATCGAAATTACACCTGCTCTGACCTCTTACATAACCCTCCACGGTGGGGGGGGGGGGGGGGTGGGGGGGGGGAGGTAAAAAATTTGGCAGCGATGGTGAGTAAATTTTTACTTGCCATGAGCAACAAATTTTTCTAAAATCTACGTAATTAACTAAGTTTACAGTCACAGAGTATATATATATATATATATATATATATATATATATATATATATATATATATATATATATAAGTGCAGAACATGAAATGAAATAGAGTGCACATGCACTGGGTACAGAAAATATCAAGCAATGACAAAATGTATATGCAATGAGTACAAAACATATTAACAAATGACATAAAGTGTACACGCACTGTACATATTTTTACCATTTTACAAGAAATAGGATACGCAATGAGCACAAAAATATTAACAAATGACGTAAAGTGCACACGCACTGTATATATTTTTTACCATTTTACAAGAACTAGGAAAGGAAAGGGAAGAGTTGCATCATGGTTGTCGCACAGTAGGTTGCATGTAGCTGCACTGAAAGTCCATACCTTTCACAGAAGCGCAACACCAAGGGAGACAATCTGAAGTTCTCTTCCCAGAAGTACTAATCAGTGTAGCCAAGACACTGAAATGTCGTATTAATATTCAATGTTATCATTTTGGTAGTACATTAGGTACACCAAACAGTGGAACCATAATAACATCTCCATCGTTCATGGTGGTGGACAGCATGATGTGTCAACACCACACTCTTTCAGCAAAGTAGAATTAGTGCAAAAATCAAACATTGTGCTCCATGATCATAAGGATAGACAGAACAAACGGATATTGCTGTAATTTCTGGTAATTAGGTCAGAAGGTGAAGGACATCAAGTCTTACGCTAGTCATCGTAGAGAATTACACTAGTCTATCAACCGATTTGAGTAATTGTTGGCACTCATTGCGTAGTCACTAAACATTTCTGTACTACATATGGAGTATTACAGAACATTATTCATAAGTCATCTGATTACAGTCAACATTGGCACTCACTGGCCAGCTACAAACCATTTTTATTCATTATTCAGAAGTGATCATTCAAAGCAAGTGTTAATTAATGGCATACCATTTGCATAATTCATCTAGTTATAGTAATCATTGGCACTCATTGGTCAGTTACTAAACATTTTTATGCATTGTTCAGAAGTCATCTTTTAAAACAGGAGTTAATGAGTGTAGCATCAAGCTACTGGTATTCAAATATGATATCATGTGAGTGACATAAGACAAATTTAAAATATAAGAAACAGTGGCATTCATTGGCCTGTTACTAAACATATAGTAAATATTGAATATTACAAAACATTTTTCATCATTCAAGTGACATACGACATATTTAAAATAATTATTGGCACTTATAGGCCAGTTACAAAACATTCATAACGTTTCATAAAACATTATTCAGTATTATTCAAAAGTCATCATTCAGATTGAGAGTTAATTATTGGCATAGCATTTATAGAGTATAACAATTATATTATTTACAGAAATTATTGGCATAGCATTTATGCAATATTACGAAACATCATTCACTATTACTCAGAATTCATCATTCTAGTGTCATAGGACATATTTAAAATGTAACACACTGTAAGTATTACTCAAGGTCTGTGGTTAAAAGACATCATTCAGTATTACTCAGAACTCATCATTCAAGTGACATAGGACATGTTTAAAATGTAACACACTGTAACTATTACTCAAGGTCTGTGGTTAGAAAACACCTGAGAAATTTGCATTATATTTAGAACTAGAAATATCTCTTAAACTGGTAGCATTATTTGGGACTGGTAATACATTTTTTGTGCTAACAATGCAATTCATTGCATTGAGATCGATAATTAATTGCTAGTGCATGAAAATATTTGCTTTTGACTTATTGCTGCAAATAAGGATTAGAAACGTCATTCGTCATGAGTCAGCTGTAGCAAGGTTATGAAACAAGTAGAGTATATGTGATCACGTTCATTAATGACATACACAAATGGGTAAAAAAAATGCAAGTACTAGAACAGGTTTAATGGCTAACTGCTTATAGCACATTAATTTCATGAATAGCTTCTCCTAGAAAAAATACAAAATGGATTGTTGAGCTGAAAGAAGAACTGCATATTATGCTGAAAAGTAGTGAACTTCGAATCAACAGGTAATGAAATGCGTACTCAATATGTATGTACTCTAGCTGTCCTTTCCAAAACATTCAGTCATTATACCATAAGATATAAGACATACTGTCAAAACGAACTGCAACAAATACTTAAATAACTACATAGCATATCTTAACTAACAGTAAATATATAAACTTCATCATTAGTCTCATCTGCAAAGAAAAACTTAAAAGTGGTGCGTTAAGTGGCCATATAAAATTCATCACTATCATCACCTGCAAAGAAAAACTTGATTATTCATATTAGCATATTCTTCATCACTATTCATCATCATTCATTATCATTTGCAAAAGACATTTCATTATTCATTATTCATATTACCATTAACTTCATACAACTATTCATAGTTTAGGGTATCTTATTTCTAGCATATTTCATCACTAAAACTAAGATGTGTAGTTCTGTCTTACAGCCTGCATCAATCGCCTCGTATTCTGAAAGAAAAAAAATTAGTTAAGACTGCTATCATACGAAGTGTATAGTGTATTCTTGTTAATGCTTGTTAATTCTGATCCATATACTCTTCATGACGAGGTATTGCATTTTATTTCGTTCATTCCGAAGGTGAAATTTCCACTTCATAGTAATCCCCTGTCGTTTGTTTAATTTATTTCTTTTACACGTTTTTGGTTTCTGAAAATGATGAATAAGGATTAATATCTTGCATTTAAATCATGTACCCATTAGATGAAAACTTGTTTCTAGTGATATAATTAAGCATACAGCATAGCATGACAGAAAACGTATTATGTCAAAAACATAGACAGTGTTCAGGTGCAAAAATGTACACAGAGTATCATAATGTAGTTGCAAAAAATGTAAAATAGTCACGATGTTGAGGTATCATAAGGCAAATTGTCAAAGTCAACTGGTGTTTGTTATATCATAAAGATTACATAGTGCATACAAACAAAACAGGAAAACAATCATACATACACGAAAAATGGAAAATGTGTACGGTCTGATATATAACGATAAGAAAAGCGACCTGCTAACCTTACCTTGCCGGGCACTTGCCAGGAAAAAACACGATAATCATCAGTAAGTGTTCATATAAATATCTGCAAATGGCATTACACTGCGACAAATCATAAAGTATGTTCATTCAATAAAGGGTTTAATACTGGAGACATGGTGATTGCCTTTACTTTTTCTGGTTCTCAGAGTTTCGACGTGTACTACATTGGGGTGAGGAATGCTGCGAATTCTGTATGGACCTGCATATAGTAGCTCAAATTTACTACATCTACTCTTTCCTCTGCTGGATAAATAATGTGTGCTTACTAATATCTTCCGTCCAATGTGAAAGTCACGGCATGTACAAACCTGTTTTAGCTGTCTTCTCCGGCGCTCTGCGGCACGTTTGATGTTGTTGAGTGCAATGTCAATTATATCATGGTGGCGTAGTCGACGAGATGTAGGAAAGGATACTAATTCTTTAATTTTGTTAGGTGGTTCAACATTTTTCAGTATAGCAGTCGGAGATAGCATAGTAGATTCATTTGGTATCGAGTTAATTAAATCCTGGAATGACAGTATGTGTGTGTCCCAATCAATATGTTTTTTATAGCAGTATATTCTACAAAGTTTACCAATTTCTTTCATTAGACGTTCACAAGGGTTCGAAGAAGCGTGATACTTGGATATATAAATCGGAGAAATGTTTCTTGCTCGTAACATACGTGTCCATATAGCAGATCGAAATTGTGGTCCATTGTCGGAAATTACTTTCAATACGTGCCCTACATAAAATAGAAAATGTATTATAAATGCTTTCGAAACAGATTTAGCAGTAGCTTTGCGTAACGGAGTGAAGGTCACAAATTTCGAAGTGAGTTCAACAGCGACAAAGATGTAACAAAAACCTCTATTAGATCTGGGAGAAGGACCAAAAATGTCTACAGCGTCTATGTGTCTTAATTTAACAGGTACAATGGGATGTAACGGAGGAATATGTGAAGTCGTGTCTGACTTAGCTTTCTGGCAGATTTTAAACGACGCTAAAACTCGTCGAATACGTTTCTCCATGTTGGCAAAATAACAGTTCTGCCTCAGTATAAGAAAACATTTTCTGGCTACATAATGTGCGTACCTTAAATGAGTATACCAAATTAATTTGTTAACAAGCTCGTCAGGAATACATAGTAACCAATTGTTGCTGTCATGGTGAGAGCGGTGAAACAGAATGTCATTGCGTATAGTGTAATGGTTTCTGATGGTAACATTATTCCTACCTTCCCAAAGGTGTTTAATATCTTTCCATGCGTTGTCTTTACTCTGCTCTTGTGCTATGTCTCGTAATGACGACGAAATGAAATTTTCAAATGCAACTTGTTGGATATACATGACGCCAGAATTTGCTTGGCAGAAGTTGGTTGCGATGTCTTCTTGCTGATTGTGGCTGAGAGAACGGGATAGTGCGTCTGCTACAATATTTTGCGTACCGGGATTGTGAACAATTGTAATATTAAATTCCTGTAAGTAAAGTTTCCATCGGCTTAATCTGTCGTGTGTAAATTTTGCTGAAAGTGAAAACTGGATAGCTCTATGATCTGTGTAAACGGTCGTATGTCTTCCATAAAGAAAATGCCTAAATCTCGTAAATGCCCATAAAACACATAATGTTTCAAGTTCTGTGACAGAATAATTGCGTTCAGCAGGTGACAGAATGCGACTCGCAAAGGCGATGTTTTTAATTCCTGTAGAACCATCTTCTTCAATTTCCCGAAAAATGTGTACGCCTAAAGCAATGTTAGAACTGTCTGTGGCAATGGAAAAATTTCTAGGAAGATCTGGATGTGATAAAAGTGGTGCATTCAACAAAGCTTGTTTCAGATTGACAAATTCAGAATGTGCTTGGCTATCCCAGGACCAAACAGTGTTTTTACCCGTCAATTGACATAATCTAGGGGTATCTAAAGCAGAATAATGAATAAATTTACGAAAAAGGGTAATTAAACCGAAAAAGCTGCGTAGTTGTTTCTTCGTCGTAGGAACAGTAATGTCACGTAAAGCTTGAAGTTTTTCCGGGTCAGGCGCAATGCCATCTGCTGAAATTACATGTCCAAGAAATTTTATAGAAGTTTTGCCAAAGTGCGATTTACTGAGATTAACTGTGAGTCCTTGTGCATGAAAAGTTCGTAACAGTTGTTCAAGAATCAAATTGTGTTCAAACCCGTTAGCTTCTGCAATAAGAATGTCGTCTACATAAGATGTGATTCTGTCTTTTAATTCTGTCGGAAGTATAGTATTCAAACCGCGAATAAATGCTGCTGAATAAATAGTTAAACCGAACGGTAATTTGCAATATTGATAACAGTCACCAAAACAGAGAAAAGCTGTGCACTTTCTGCAGTTCGGATGAAGTTGAATTTGCCTAAATCCCGATTTCAAATCTAATGTGGAATACATAGCAGTACCATGAAATTTCTGTAGAAGTTCTTCTAGTGTCTGTGGGCGATCTGTTTCATTAATAATAATGTCATTGATGGGAAGCGAATCAAGCACGAGACGAAGTCAACCATCCTTTTTCTTAACAATATGGAGCGGGTTTATGTACGGACTAACTGCCGGTTCAATAATACCTTGGTCAAGCATAGCTTGCAATACTTTCTTAACTTGTTCTCTGTGAATATACGGAATGGGATAATGTTTGATTTGAAACGTGTCGCGCTGTTGAACTTGAAATTCACACATAAAACCGGACATAGTACCAGGGACGTTGTCAAAAACTGGAGCTTGCTGTAAAAGAATTTTCTGTAGTTGCGTGCGTTCGTCATCTGTATATGCACTGCTCTGATTAACTTTATCATAAATCATCTGTATAACGTCATAGTCGGCTTCGTCTGGAGTATTATCGTTGTGTACGTATGTATCTGTGAACAATGTCGAATGACACTCTATGTAACGCGATATAGAAATGACCTCCGTACGATTAACTGTTTGTTCTTCTGCGGATAAAGAGTGCTGAAATTCTAATGCCAGTTGTACATTTTCATCCTTTAACATTAAATAGGAATTTTGAAAGTCAATAATTGCGTCGTGTTGTACCAGATAATTCGTACCTAAAATAACGTCTGTTGTCAATAAGGGAACAATCCAAAAATTTGAGTGAAACGTATGACCTGCAATACAAAATGATAAGTGTGTCTGTAATTCTACATCTACTCCTTTACCAGATACTGCTCCTTTTACTTTAGTTTTGCCTAATGGTAACGTAGGACAGGTATTCTCTTTGTTACATTCGTTGAAAGTTTCCTCATTTATAACTGACATAGGTGATCCAGACTCGATTACTGCTGAAAATTTGGATGATCCAATCTTTACTTCAATGACAGGGTGTGAAATGGTTTTTTGAATAACTGGCCTTTCCTGCAAAAGAGTGTCTCGGATGTCATCAAAAGTAATAACATTCTCGTGAACAAGATTCAGTGTGTCAAAATTATTGCTTGCGTTGCTGGAAGATGCAACCTGTACTGTATCTAGTCATATTCTATCTGACGTGCTATTATTTGCGGGAGGATGCTGTGGCATTTCGACTATTTGTACTGTTCTGTTATTTCTTCCTGACGTATTACGTTCGGGATGATATCTACTGTCTGGTTCATTCATGATAATTTGTTGTTGCGGATGATTCTGCTGCTGGTAAGACCGACTGTTATTAAACGTACGCTGAAAATTGTGCTCATTACTCTTACGTCTGTCATGATAATCAGTGCTATACGGCGCGTTGCGATACGCGTTGAAATGATGTGTTTTCTGTACGTAGTGATTTCCTTGTTGCTGTGCGTTACTATTTCCCGGAGCCGACGCTGTACGTGTAGGCGGCGAAACATTAAAGCTTGGTTGCCCTTGCACATTACATTGTTGCTTAGGTATGCTAACCGGCTGGTTTTGTTGCTGTTGCGGAGAAAAACCTCTATTGTTACCAAAATGCGTTTGCTATTGCTGATAATTATGACAATACTGATGATTAAAATTTTGTCTGATATTAAAATTATGCTGATAGTTCTTGTCATTTCTGGAGTGTCTAATGAAACTGTCACTTTCGGTAAAACTTGTCATATCAGGTTTTCTTTCCTCATTCTTAATTCTAGATAGATCGATAGTTGAAGAGCTGTTTTGATAGATATAAATGATAGTAGAAGAGAAGGCAGCAGTGCAGAAAACTAAAGATGAAACAGCACTACTACGGCTCGGGGCCCTGTGCACGCTACGGCACATATTCATCGAAGCGTAATGAATCCTCTGAGGTCAGTTACGCGCTGCAAATAAAATTGTTTCTGCATTACAGGCAACTCCGGTGAAAATTCAAAAACAAATTGTTGTATCCAGTCCAATTCTAGTTTCTCCATTACAGGCCAAGCTGGTGAAAATACGAAAGCAAATTGTCGTATCCAATCCAAAGCGTGACTCTGTGTTCTGACATTATTAAGCACTTTAAATTTCCTAACAGATAGAAAGTGTTTGTAATCAAAATTATCGTCTCTGTATGTCTGAACTGGTTCAGGATTGTATGGTAAACTGTTTGTCTGTGACTGTTCGGAATCTAACTCACGTACTCTCTGTAAATTACCTAATTTATACTGGCTGTGTGAGTCTGACAAATGTTCGGAAAGTGGCTTATGCTGTGATGTGTTAAAGGCTGAAATATTTTTCATCTCCGTCACTTCGTGCTGTAAATATGACAATTTTCTACGTAATGTATTATTAGACCAACCTATCTCACTGATCGTCTGCTGTAAATTTTGGAATTCGGGTGTTTGATTAAACGAAACTGGTGACGTATCGTCTGATTTAGTGTCATTATTACTTTCGATAACATCAATACGACTGGCCAATTCATCATATTTTTCAGTCAGTACTTTTACCTGATCATCGTTTTTAGTATCGCATGCATTAATTTGTTCTTGTATTTTACGTGTGGTTTTGTTTAATTTCTTAACGTCTGCTTTGATGGCATCGGGATCCTGTATTAGTTCTAATTGTTCAAGTCTATCGGTCACTGTCTGAAAGTCTACTGTGTGTGTATCTGTTTTTCTTTTAAGATCAGAGATTTCATCATGCAATTCGGTGTTCAACTGTTTGATAGTGTTAATTTCGCCTGATACTGTAGCAATATTGTTGTTTACGTATGTCTTTGCTTTCGTAAACAATTTACGCTTATCTTCCTGTCTCTGTGCAGTAATTGTTTCCATGACTTGTTGCTTTACTTTATTCTGTTCCTGTATAAATTTACGGTAACGCGTTTCACTCTTTTGTAGGTGGTGATTAAAACGTTCGTCAATTTGGCTGTTCTGTTGGTCAAATTTCGCGTCTACTTTCGCATCCAGTGTACGTGAAAGTTCTGCTGACATTAATTTAAACTCGTCGCGGAACTGTGTTGCGTTTTCAGAACATTGTTTAGCGACTGCACTAATTTCACCTCTGAGTAATTTAGTTGTGGCTGGATGTGTATTACTTAATTCTTGTGCCACAGATCTAATTTCTTCACTACTGTTCCTAGCACAAGCCTTAATTTCCTCACGTAATTGTTCTTTAGTATCATGACATTGCAAGGCAACGGCCGTAATCTGTTCACTAAGTTGTTTGAAATTGTTGTCTTGTTTATCATTCGACTGTTTGGAATTGCTGTCTAGTTTTTCATTAAGTTGTTTGTATTTGTTGTCTTGTTCTTTCTTCGACTTCTATTCTCTGTACTGTTTAATAGCGTACCTGCAATTGTCACGTTTTGTGTAACCATTTGGTCATTCTCTGATTCTTGAAATAGTTCGCCAATTGGATGTGCACTGTGGGTTTTATTAAAGACTAAAGCAGTCACATGCAGTTCAGTCTAGTTTAAATAGAGAATTTTTATTAACAACACTTTCAATGTTCTCGCAATTTTTCTGCGACTGTGTTACTTCTGTTGCTAATCTTGGTGTGACCACGATCTGTCATGTATTCTAACGATTGTCACTCTGATAAAAACAATGATATTATCAGTTTTTCTGTAACTGTTGTATATTTGAACTGAAGTTCACAAGCTACAATGGTGAGCCTCACCAAGTGAAACTGCACTGCCGCAGTGGAAATCGAGTGCTGGGCTAATCATTGAAGATCTTCTTACTGGACGTTGGACAGGTTTGCGTAGCCTTATTGCGATGATGACAGACGCCTCGCCCGACGACACATTGTGCTTTTGCTCACTGCCATGTCTCCAAAGATATTCTCGCAGGACTTACGGATATCAGTGAAGCTCTGGTTTCCCGCCAGAAGAAACTCAATGATAGCTGTCTGCTTGGAATGTACCTCCATTTCATTGACTGGTCTGCAACAGTGTACAGTGCTTGGACACACTCGATCCCTGGATGTAAGGCATGCCTGCTACTGTGATAGCAATAACATCAGCAGATTCTCTACATCGGGATTCTGAGCCACATTCACTCAGTGCTCTGGTATTTCCAGTAAATGAGCTCTCGCTCAACCAAACACACTTTGTTAATCCGACAGCACTTTGCCCCTACGTTAGGTGCACTTGAGGATCTATATCCACGCTAAGCAAGGTCTGTTTCAACTGATCCCACTGACAATGGTCATTATCGAATTTTGTACATGTGTTACTGTCCAACTACCTGTAGGCATTGCTGTGCGAATTATGCTCAGCATTATTCCCATCTATTTGCGGGCTACATTTTCATTACTTAAACTGCGGTTAATCTAATTATTTTAATTACTCTACTAAATGACTCCAGGTTCTTCATTGACAACATTCTTTCAACATAGGAACATCAACACCCACATTTTTTTAGTTATTGACTTTTGTTTAGGACATCTACAATCTCTGTTTAATAATCTTTTAGTCTGATGAAAACAACTGAGGGATCGCTTACTTTCGTTTATATTGCATCTTTGGACATCACAGTTCTCATAAAATTAAATAACATCTAAAATACATGGCTGTCGGTAAGTTTCACTGAGATTGACAAACCTTTCATGACTCATTCTTTTACTGAATAGGCATCATGATTCATTGCCAAAATTTAATTGTTCTACATAGGAAACCCTCATGCATTGCTAACTGCAGTTGTGTTTAGAATATATCACAGTCTACATCAGCAGTTCACGCCTTCACCCAAATGCCCATATGACTCTAACATTTCTGTTTATTCCATGTGTATTTAAGTCAATCTGCTCGAAAGCTCTGTTAACGCTGGTGACTGTTTTAATCTTGTGTTATTAATTGAAACTTGGAATTTCTCGCCCCATATGTAGCACCTGAAGTATTTCCACTTTCCCATTTCCATGGTGAAGTGAATTTTTCAGTTTTATTTAAATGTTTTAGAAGCTACTGGATTCTCTGTTCCATTCGCTTCTTGTCTTAGAACATAACCTATGGCCTTGTTGCTTGCGTTAGAGGACAGATTAAACTGCTCTTCATAGCTTAGAGATATTAATGTAGTGCTAGCTGTTACTGCCTCCTTTAATGTTTCGAATGCAACTTGACATTGTCATCCACTGGAATTTTGTAGCCTTATTTAATAAAAGTGTCAACCATCTGACAGCATCAGCAAATCCCACGACAAAAATCCTACAGTTATTCGCTAATCCTAAAAATAGGTGCACCTGTTTATTTGTGGCGGTGGGAAATGAGTCACTGCTTATGTTATCATAAGGTTGGCTTTTACGCTGACTTGGTTAATGATATGGCCTACTTAGTTCATTTCTGTTACTACAAAGTGGGATTTCTAGAGAATTAATATATAGGGACTGGAACATGACTGTTAAAAGACTCTTGTAGCCAATGTCAGTTTCATCGTATCCTTGAAGAAGATGATACCTCCATCAAAGTATATCATGAACTGATGTGGCTTCAGACACCTTACCAGTCCATTTAATTAGCGTTGAAATATGGTCAGTGCAGTTTTTAAGCGAGGTCACGTTGGCCAGTGTTGATAATGCCTCCATGGGGCTGTAAACCTCGTCATTGGCTAGTCCTTTGTTTCCAATTGACAGTAAAATGTTTACATCTATTGTCTCGGCACTGACTCAAGCTATCCAATGATCCCATGTTATTTGACATTGGATATGCACCCATATATGTTCTAACGTTTTATAACGTATCGCAACAGATCTTCTCTATTTTTGTTTCATAGGACGACTTCTTGGGTACATTGACAATCAGTACTCCTTAAAGACTATTTCTCTGTTCATAAATGCCATCATCCGACTGCTGCATAATAAACTCTTCCATTACAGTCTGAAAATGGTGGGAAATTTTGTACAGTTCTTTATACATCGGAGACATGTCCCCAATCGGGATTCTACGCTGTCTTATCAGTGTTGCTGGTCAAATAGGACAGAATAAACCCGCGAACTCTACCATTACCTTCTCCAATCCACGAACTCTAGTAACGCCTTCTCCATGACTAGTCTGCCTTCTCTCGGCAAATGTTGAACTTTTTCAAGTGATGCAGCTGTATTGTCGGTTTACTTATGGATGAGGTACACGGTTGACCTGTGTAAATCGCTTTCGGCCAAAACGACGAACTTAGCAACTAACAATCCTCTACCTGAACACCTCACCGGCGCCTAGTTTATCCACACTAACAGCAACCATACGTTGCCCATAAACATTTTGCTTACGTACAATGCTTTTAACAACGCGATTTATCCAATTCTTCACTGTCCACCAATAAAGCAACCATACATAAATATTAGTTAGTAAAACAATCCCTACATTCACCTGGAATAATTTTCCTGCGATGATTGTGTGTGTAGTTTATTTGCTTCTGCCCTTATGAGAAGAGAACCTTGCGAGTGTGTATGTTTCAGCACTACGTCTGCTTAAGAAATGTAACCTCAAGTTGTCCGCTCTACTTTGACCTACATGGGACATAACTTCCAAATTCTCTCCAAATCCGTCGCTCCAGTGAAAAAATTAGCATCCTAAAACTTAGTTGTGACACGTCATTGTTTCCTATTCAATGTAACCACTGATGTGGAGATTTCAGTATCCTCCTACGCACTAGGTCCTGATTTTTCACAGACACGTGAATCCCTGTGTCGTGTAAAGACTTACTTTTTGTATTATTTACCACCTCAACAAAGCTACACTTGGACTCTGCAACCGTCTTCGTAGCACTAAAATTCACTGGGAGTGCCATCCGGTGCATTTGGAGTTCTCTTTGGTGTTTAACGACCGTTTATTATGTTCCTGACTATTTTGTTTCCTATTGCTACAATCTTGCTCGGGTGCCCAACAACTTCTCGTATATAACGTTGCGGCTGGCGACAAAGATTCTGAACGTGGCCCTTGTGCCCACATTTATAACACTGTATGCCTATGGAAGAAATACGTCGTTTGTCCTGCATTCGTGTCCGCCGAATGGAGACCCCCTCAAACAAGCATCCAATGCTCTACGGCCAGCCTCATGTAGGATAAACTTGTTTGAATATTCGCTTCTGATTCACTGACGGATTTCCTGTGTAGAAAACACCCTGGCTGGTCATTTTGCTTTTAGGAAGATCCACTGAGCTGCTCATGAAAGAAGAAGGTACTATTGTGTTTCCAATATCGCTGTAAAAGCGCTTTCGTTAGCTGCTGAAATGTACGTGCATTTTGGAAATCATCATGGTACGTTCCACACGCTTTCACCTCACGTAATACACAAAGTCTGAGCATTTGCCACAGTCTTTTGTTGCCACAGACGTCTATTCTTCAACTGATTCGAAGTCATCTACAAACGCCAGCACACCGTTGTCTAGCGCTGAAGAGAGGTAATCAATCTGGGAGCAGTCTAATCTAGAAAAATCATGGCCACACGGGATATAGCTTTTTCACCCTTTTAGCTGCAGATAGTTTATTCTGCTTGAGTGTGTTATCCGTTTCAACATCTTTCCTTGCTCTATTGAAGTTCCAAAAGCCTCCTGTGAGGAAATCCTCTGGTTATCTTATCATACCACTGCAAAACATTTCCGTTTCCATTTAAATCCCGGTTCGATGAAGTCCGCTCTTGTGCCAAACTTACCTCAGAGTAGCAATTGCAACCTGCATCGTTAATAATTTTCTGGATGTAATCCAATATCTGCCATCCTCTCCAGTTTTCCCTTCACAGCGCCCTGTAATACCATGTCCTATGATGCTGTTCCTTCTTGTTATTAGTGGTTTAGATACATTTCATTCCTCGCCAGTTCTGCGGAGGGTCTCCTCATTGCTTACCTTATCAGTTCACCCAATTTTCAACGCATTCTACTGTAGCACCACATCTCCAATGCTTCGATTATCTCATCTAGCTTTCCCACAGTTAATGTTTCACTGCCATAAAAGCTGTGCTCCAAACCTACATAATCAGACATTTCTTCCTCAATTTCTTCTCAATCAATTTCTTCCTCCTACTTTTGATACTAGTATACCTTTCTTGGACACAAATGTCCTTTTCCGCAGTGCTAATCAGCTTTTGGTGTCATCCTTGCTCCGTCCGTCGTGGGTCATTTTGCTGTCTAAGTTCATCTATGTCGTAGCCATCAACCCTGTACTTATTTCTGCTAATTCTCAATAGTTTCGTTTTTCGTCGATTTGTTCTCTATCCATTTTCTGTACTCATAAGACTACTCATCACATTTAACCTATTCTGCAACTTTTCTTCTCTTTCACTCAGAATAGCAATGTCATCAGCGAATCGTTTCACTGATATCCTTTCACGCTGAATTTTAATCCAACTCTTTCCGTCACTGCCTTTTCAATTTACGGATTGAACAGTCGGGACTAAAGAATACAACCCTGTCTTACACCCCTTTAAACTCGAAGACTTAGTTTATCGTCTTTAAGTCTTATTGGTCCCTCTTGGTTCTTATACATGTTGTGTATTACCCGTCTTTCTTTATAGCATATACCTATTTTTTCAGAGCTCCGAACGTTTGCACCATTTCACATTGTTGAATGCTTTTTACAGATCCAAAAATCCTATGAATATATCTTGATTTTTCATCAGTCTTCCGTCCATTATCAACCGAAATGTCAGAAAGTCCTCTCTGGCGTCTTTACCTTTCCTAAAGCCCACTGATCGTCATCTAGCACATCCTCAACTTTCTTTCCCATTCCGCAATGCGCTATTCGCATCAGTAACTTGGACGCATGAGCTGTTACCTGATTCTGTGATAACTCTCACACTTATCGGCTCTTGGTGTCTTCGGAATTCTGAAGATGACATTTCGCCAAAGGCTAGGTGGTACATCACCGGACTCATACGTGCTAAGCATCAACGTGAACAGTCGGTTTGTGGGCACTTCCTTCAATGATTTCGGAAATTCCAATGAAATGTTATCAGTTCCTTCTGGTTTATTTGATCTTAAGTCTTCAAAAGTACTTTGAGATTATGATTGTAATACTAGATCCCCCATCTCTTCCCTGCTGATTCCTATCTCTTCTTCTGTCAGGTTTTTACGGAGAACCTCGCCTTCGGTTTCCGCTCTCTAGTCTGTATTTGAGTAATTCCCATTCCATTCTTAATGTTACGGCTTTTACTTTTAATTTCACCGAAGGCTGTTTTGGCATTCCTATATGCTCAAAACGTCCTTCATACAATCATTTCCTTTTCTCTTCTTTCACATTCATTTTTTAAGCAGTCACTTTGCATTAGCTGCCCTGCACTTCCTACCTATCTGCTTCCTAAGCGACTTTTACTTTTCTGTCCGAGATGTCTTCTAGTCATTTATGGACTTTCTTTTGATGAGCTGAAGTGCACTGAAGAGGAAAAGGAACTGGTACACCGGCCAAATATCGTGTAGGGCCCCCGCGAGTTAGCAGAATTGCCGCAACATGACGTGACATCGACTCGACTAAAGTCTGAAGTAATGCTGGAGGAAATCCTGCAGCGTACGAGGGAGTTCAGATCTCTTCTGAACAGCACGTTGCAAGACAGCTGAGACATGCAGAATAATGTTCATATCTGGAGAGTTTGGTGGCCAGAGGGAGTGTTAAAATCAGAGGAGTGTTCCTGAAGCCACTCTGCAGCAATCTGAACGTGTGAGTGTCGCATTGTCCTGCTTTAATCGCCAAAGTCCGTTGGAATGCACAATGGATATTAATGTATGCAGGTGATCATACAGGAGGTTACGTACGTACCACATGTCACAGTCGTATCTGAACGTATCAGGGGTCCCATATCACTCCAAATGCACACGCCCCACACCATTATAGAGCCTCCACCAGCTTGAGCAGTCCTTTGCTGAATGCAGGCTGCATGGAATCATTAGTTTGCCACCATACCAGTACACTTCCATGCACTTGAAGCGATTTGAAACGAAACTCGTCCGACCAGGCAACATGTTTTCAGTCATCAACAGTCCTTTGTTCATGTTGATGGGCCCAGGCGAGGCGTAAAGCTGTGTGTCGCGCAGTCCCAAAGGGTACGGTAGTGGGCCTTCAGCTCTGAAAGCCCATATCAATAATTTTGTAGGTTGGTTCATTGGTTGGTTAAATGAGAGGGGTAAGGGACCAAACTGCTAGGTCATCAATCTCTTCTTCCTATTGAAATAATTCCACAAGGGAAATGATAAAACAAACGACCCTCACAGCACAAAACTGGGAGAAAGGAAAAAAACCACAAGAACGACAAAATGGCAACAAACACTACAATGAACGAAATAGGAAAAGAAAACCAGAGAGAGACGGAAGAAACAAGTACAAGGGATTAAAACAACAGAGAAGATAACTATGGCTGACTGACCACGAAAATAAAGAGGATAAGCGAGCCACTCTGCAACAAATGAAAACCTCCAGCCCAAAAGCACTAGGGTGGAGGACACAGAGGGACAAACGACAAGCGCTAAAACTAAGGTAGAAGGATAACCCTTCCCCTCCCCCCTTACGCATAAAACATAGAACTAAATCAGTCAATGAGGAGATGACTGCTAAAATTAATGGTAACGAGTCTGGTAACAAAAGATTTCGTCGCAGGGCAGCCAAAGTTGGACAGCGCTAGAGAATATGAGCGACTGTCAACTGGGCGCCGCTCTGATACTGAGGTGGGGCCAAGCACGGCCAGTGTGGAGCCAGCAGGGAGCCACACAGTCCCGGCGAGAGGCCTGCACGGAGGACTTCCCTACATTCGTAGTCTCCTTAACGGCATGCAGTTTTTTGTGCATACCAAGGTTATGAAGTTCCGCCTCCCAAAGCTGAAAGTACCGAACGCAGGTCAGTTTCAGAGATGCCCATCTTCACAAACGTTTCCCGCGTAATTTGTCTGGCCAGCCTGTCAGCAAGTTAGCTGCGTGGGATTCCGATGTGTCCTTGCGCCCAGGCGAACACCGCTCAACTACTGGACTGTTTCAGGGCATAGATGGACTCATGGATGGTCGCTAACAAAGGATGGTGGGGGTAACACTGGTCGATAGCTCAAGGAGTCAGTACTGAAAAGAAACGATTCGCCAGAGTATGAACAACTCTGCTCAAGAGCATGACATATGGCCACAAACTTTGCTATGAAAACACTGCAGCCATCTGGCAAGGGGTACTGTTCAATATGTCCACTGTGAACGTAGACAACCATCAAGCCGTCGGTGTAAACCAATTCAGAGCCAGGGACACGTCAAGAATCATGAGGAAGAGATAGCAGGGAGCTGCGGTATTAACTGACTCTTTTGGGCCATTAGAAAGATCTACACGAAGCTGCGGCCTAGGCTTACACCATGGAGTTGTATGTGAACAGACCTCGAGTAGGTATCGTAAAAAGAAGTACTCCAGACAGAACGGATCAGATGCGACACGCAACTGTATGACGTGACCTGGGCTGCCGAAGCTGAAGATGAATTTCCGTGGCTTTGAAAAGGGGACAGCAATTCGGATGATCAGGAGAGCTAGGAATGTATGCAACGTAACTGGTTAACAGTTGTGCACGCCTGATCTGCAATGGAGGTACTCCAGCCTCCACCAGTATGCTGGTCACCAGACTCGTCCTAAAAGCTCCTGCCGCTTGTCGAACTCCTTAGTAGTGCACTGGGTGTAGTAACAACATCGATGAGGGTACAGCCGAACCATAAGCCAGACTCTCATAGTCAAGGTGGAATTGAACAAGGGCTCTGTAGAGCTGCAGCATTGTAGAGCGATCTGCATCCCAGTTGGTGTTGCTCAGGCAGCAGAGGGCATTGAGGTCGTGCCGAAAAAAATGGCTCTGAGCACTATGGGACTTAACTTCTGACGTCATCAGTCCCGTAGAACTTAGAACTTCTTAAACATCACACACATCCATGCCCGAGGCAGGATTCGGACCTGTGACCGTAGCGGTCGCGCGGCTCCAGGCTCAAGCGCCTAGAACTCCTCGGCCACTCCGACCGGCTAGGTGCTGCCAGTATTGCGCCAGTAGGCCATGTGACTCCCAGAGTCAACACACCTGCCGTCTAACCATATGTTCGAACAGCTTGCAAAGAATGTTGCTGACGCTTATGGACCGATAGCTATCCACATCCAGTGGGTTTTTACCAGGCTAAAGCACCGGTACGATGGTGCTATCCCAGCATTGCGACAGGAATGCTCCATCGCTTCTGATGCGGTTGAAGTAGGCGAGGATATGTCGCTGGCACTCCAACAAGAGATACTTAAGCATCTGAATGTGAATCCAATCTGTCCCAGGTACTGTTTCAGGGCAATGTGCAAGGGCGCTGAGGAGCTCCTACTCAGTAAATGGAACATTATGTGGGTCACTGTGGCATGCAGGAAATGAGAATGGTTTCCTTTCCATCCACCGTTTGAGGGTGCGAAACGGGGGAGGCTGGGCGGTAATTCGCCGACGCAGAGGCTCGAGCGTAGAGCTCAGCAAACTGCTTGGCAATTGCGTTTGTGTCGGAGGATAATACGCTGTTGATGTGAATGCCAAGGACCCCTGCCAAGCTATGCTACCCAAACATAAGTCTGATCTTCGTCCAGACCAGTGAAGGCGACGAATTGTGCGCAACACATCTGTTTCCTTCTTTTTATGAGCTGGCGAACAACGGCATGGAGCCGTTTAAATGCTATTAAGTGCTCCAGGGATGGGTGCTGCTTTTGTCGCTACGCTTTTTAATGGCCTCAGCGATTACCGTTCACAATCAAGGTATTTTCTTACGATAGAGGCACCCTAAGGAACCAGTGAACGCTTTTTCCACCACAGAAACGATCGTTCTGATTACTCGCTCAACCGATGTTACCGTGTGGGGAAGAGTCAGTGGTGACAGCAGAGGTGAAAGCTTCCCAGTCTGCCTTGTTTAAAACCCATGTGGCTAAGCGTCAGGGGGAATGACGCCGTGGGGGCGGGGGGAGGCGGATTGGTGACAGGAATATTGGGAAGTGGTTACTACCACACAAGTCATCTTGTGCTCTCCTGAGGACAGATGAGCTGCACTGAAATTTGTTACGGCACCAGTATTCAAGAGGCAGATGTCGAGTTGAGACAGTAAATTTTCGACTCGTCTGCCTCGGCCAGTAAGCATGGTGCCACCCCATAAGGGCTTATTGACGTTAAAATATGCCAGAAGTAGGAAAGATTTAGAGAGGTGATGAATCAGTGTAACCAATATGTTCACGCGTACTTCAGCGTCTGGAGGAAGATATGTGGTAGAGATGTTTATTTCCTGTATCTTCATTATCGTGACAGCAACAGCTGAAAGAGGAGTTTGAAGGGGTGTGGGTTTACTACATACCAAGTTCACGACATAGTCGCGAACTCCACCTGAGACTCTCAGTTCTAATAATATCACCTATAGCCTTGGATGGCAGGGGTTCGAAATTCCAGGACCCAGGTTTCCTTAAGAGCAATGCAGAAAGCAGATGTATAGCAGAACAGTTGTCATAGTTCAGCCAGATGGTGGAAAAAACCGCCGCAATTGCACTGGAGGATGAGGTCATAGTGAGGGTGGGAAGGCATGAAGCGATAAAGGAGGACGTTTACGCCTCAGGGTCACCTGCTGCCACCAACTGAGTACCGGAGCATTCTATATCTATTGAGTCTGAGGGCCCTATGAGCTCTAGGTCTTCAGTGGACACCAGAATCTCCACCTCATGTTCAAATGTGGCGCTTGTAGTTAACGGTGGTGTGGGCACCACAGAAATTTCCTTGTTCTTGGGAGGTCTTTCTTGGGTTTATCTCGCTGCTCCTTGGGATTCTCTGGCCGGTAGGGCTTCACTCATTCAGTCTCTGGGACTGAGGAGGATCTTGAAAACCTAGGGCCGTTTACTTTTGGGGGCTTCAGCCACTGGCAGGTGTCATCTTCCCCACTGGTAGAAACCTGGGAAGGGAGGTACCCAAACGACGCTTTCCTAGCCAGAGGAGCCCAGGAGAACGGACGTCTCTCTGACTGAGAATTGTGTATGGACGTCCCTGATGGTTGGGAGGGCATTGCTCCCAAAGTAGGTGGTGCAGGAGCAACAGGGATAGGAGTGTCACCCACCATCAAATGGGTAGGTGTCGTCTTGGTGCCCTGGGTGCCTGCCTACTGTCAACGGTGGGACGGATGGCACTGGAAACGTTGTTGTAGAGGCGGCATCATGCATGTAGCGGAGGCATCATGCACACAAGATGGAGCCTTCCAAATTTCCTCTTAACGTCAGTGTAGGTCGGTCGGTCCAGGGTCATGTATTCCACGATTTTTCGTTCTTTGTGTAGAATCCTTCAGTCCATTGCTCTTGCTCGCCGCAGTTGACATAGATGGGAGGTGGGGCACATGAAGTATTGAGATGTGATGGTTGTCTACAATAGCGATTAATGACGCTGGAAATACAGTGGGGAGACATATGCCTGAACTTCCAGCACTCAAAGCACTGCATCAGGGGAAGGATATGTGGCTTGACATCACCCTCAAAGGCCAAGACGAAGGCACCTGATATCTTTTGGACCCCTATGGACACGCTGGACGAAATGAAGACCTTGGCGCTTCAAGTTGGCGTGCAGCTCATCATCAGACAGCAAAAGAAGGTCCCTGTCGAATATAATACCCTGGACCATATTTAAGCTCTTATGGGGCGTGATGGTAACAGAAACATCCCCCAGATTGTCACAGGCAGGTAGTGGCCATGACTCGGCAGAGGATGCTGTTTTTATCAAGACTGACTCAGATTGTATTTTGGACCATCCCTCCACCTCCCCAAACTTGTCCTCTAAGTGTTCCACAAAAAACTGAGGCTTCATCAACATGAAGGATTCCCCATCAGCTCTGATACACACGAGGTACAAGGGCGAATAAGATTCGCTGCCATCCTTAGCCTGTCGTTCATTCCATGGCGTGATCAGGCAGGTGAACTATTTGGGGTCATACTTCCGTGCATTAAATTGAGACCTTCAGCTCTAAGAGACCGCCGTGTTTGACCAACAGCAAGTGATGACATAGTACGCTTCTTGGCGTGTCATCCATCCTGACGCCACCCTCTCCATCCAGGGCGCCACCCAGCCTCAGCAAAGGCCACCTGGCAGGATGACCAGTGCCGGGAGTCCCGGTGCCCCAGGAAGATGGGCATCCACTCCTTGGCACACGAGGGAAGTTAATGGCGCAGGCATGATCAGAGCGATTCCTGTGTAGTCAGATTGTTAGAACGAATAGGGTACATGTTGGCCTCACAACAATAGACAGGGTTCCTTGCTGAATGTTATGTTTAAGAGGTCCATGATCATTGACGGCACAGAAAACGACACTGCTCGGTGGATGGAGGAAAACGCGCCCTGGAAGGTGTCTCGCTCAACAGTTGGAGAACGAGCAGAAGCGCCAAGCCACAACGATAAAGAACGCTGGAGGTCTCCTTGCGTGAGGGACGCCTTCCTCAATTGGCTTGCTCTTCGGAAGAATTTTAGAGAATGGGTGTCACACCCTAGAGGGGATCATCACAGAAGGCCGAAACGTTGGAGACTTCCTTTAGTCACCTCTTACGACAGGCAGGAATATCTCGGGCCTATTCTAACCCCTGGACCCACAGAGGGTGTTCGCACGCTGACAATGGTTGATGACCCAACACTGAAATCTGCAGCAATTTGCGGAAGGGTTGCAATTTTGTCATGTTGAACGATTCTCTTCAGTCATTGTAGGTCCCATTATTGCAGGATCTTTTTCTGGCCGCAGCGATGTCGTAGATTTGGTGTGTTACTTGATTCACGATATTCATGGTACACTCGCGAAATGGTCGTAAAGCAAAATCTCCATTTCATCGCTACCTCGGATATGCTGTGTCCCATCGCTCGTGTGCCGACTATGACACCACGTTCTAACTCACTTAAAACTAGATCACCTGCTCCTGTAGTATCAGTAACTGATCTAATAACTGCCCGAAACACTTGTTGTCTCATGTAGCCGTTGCCGACCGCAGCGCCGTATTCTGCCGGATTACATATTTCTGTATTTGAATTGCATGTCTTTACCAGTTTCTTTGGTGTTTCAGAGTGTTTCTTCTGTTACCCAATGTTCTTTTGCAGTTACCTTCCTCGTACCTATGGTTTTCTTTCTGCTTAAAAAAGGGCAGCCTTTTCAGAGAACTCCTCTTCAGCTGAACTGTCTACTGTTCTAATTCAAGAGTATTTCTGCGTTCCGTAGAACTGATGTATCCCACTTCTTTCCTGTTTTTTCTGACTAGTCTCTTGAACTTCAAACTACTCTTTAGCATTTTATGAGTTTATATCTGCTCCTGGGAACGTCTTACGTTCCAGGTTCTGATTTCGGAATCTCGGCCTTACTATGATGTAATCTACCGGAAATATCCCCGTTTCTCCCAAACTTCCTCTTGAGATTCTTCCTCTTGAGATTCTTGAAGCGACTATTCGCTATTACTAACTGATATTTATTTCAGAGCTCCGTTAGTCTTTCCCCTCTTTTGTTTCTACTAACAAGCCAATATTTTCCTGGAACCCTCCCTTCTAGTCCCTCCCATGTGGCAGAATTCCATTCCCGATGACTATTAGATTACAATCTTCCTTTACATACTAAATTACTCAATGAATATCTTCGTTTACTCTCTCTGTCTCTTCTTTACAACCGTGGTCCAAGGATAGCGTCTTTGATTAGCAATCAAAACGTCCTCAGTCTCGGGTCTGAAACCCGCCACCGCTTATATACTGATTAACAATCAGCATTGGCGGCCGAAGACTTCCGGTATCAGAAGTCACCTTCATTCTGCCAACGGCCTTGTCAAAGAGGGCGGAGGAGTGGACGAAATTTTTGGAAACTATCTTACCCTTGGGGTAATAAACTGATCCTAAAGACGGGAGAATCAGCACTGATCAAATCCATGAGGATGCAGAAGGCAATGTAAACTACTGTATTAGACACATAACATGTATCAACAAGACATGTGGCCTGTAATTGAAAAAGCGTCATGATGATCACTCCATTGGCAAAAGTTTCCCCAAGCGCCCCTTTCGGATCTCCAGGAGGGGACTGCCAAGGCGCAGGTGACCATGAGAAAAAGAATGAATAATCAACGAAAGGATAAAGTTCTAAGAGTCAGGGTGAGCGTGGAATGTCAGAAGCTTGAATGTAGTAGGGGAGCTAGAAAATCTGAGAAAGGAAATACAAAGGCTCAATCTAGATATAGTATGGTTCACTGAAGTGAAATGGAAAGAAGATAAAGATTTCTGGTAATTTAACTACAGGGTGATATCAAAAGCAGCAAGAAATGGTGTAAGGGGAGTAGGCTTCGTTATGAGTAGATAAGTAGGGCAAAGAGTGTGTAACAGTGAAAAGTTGTGTGATATGATTATTCTTGTCAGGATCGACAGCAAACCAATCCAGACAGCGACAGTACATGCCGACGTCGCAAGCAAAAGATGAAGATATATTGAAAGGGTAATATAATACCTAAAGGGAGATGAAAATCTAAGACTCATGGGGGACTGGAAGCAGTTGTAGGGGAATGATTAGAAGAAGAAGCCACAGGAGAATACGGGCTTGGTACATGGAATGAGAGAGGAAAAAGACTAATTTAGTTATGAAATAAATTTAAGCTTGTAACAGGAAGGCTCTTTTCAAGAATCACAAGAGGACGAAGTATACTTGGGGAAGACGTGTCATACGCGAAGATTTCAGTTAGATTACATCATAGTCAGACGGAAATTCCACAATCATATACTGGATTTTAAGCCGCGCCCAGGAGTAGATATAGACTCAGATCACAATATAGTCGTGATGATGAGCAGGCTGACGTTCAAGATACTAGTCAGATAAAATCAATACGCAAAGAAGTTGGATACAGAAGTACTAAGGGATGACGAGATATGATCAGTAGGCAGTAGAGCTGAAGAGGAATGGACATTTATAAAAAGGTCAATCACACAAGTTGGAAAGAAAAATATACGTACAAAGAAAGTAACTGCGAAGAAATCATGGGTAGCAGATGAAATACTTCAGTTGGTCGTTGTGTAAAAGCAGTAGAAAAATATTGAGGGAATTCAGAAACACAGGTCGTTGGGGAATGAAATAAATAGGAAGTGCAGGAAAGCTAACACGAAATGGCTGCATGAAAAATGTGAAGATATCGAAAAAGGAATTGTCGGAAGGACTGACTCCACATACAGGAAAGTCAAAACAATCTTCGGTGTCATTAAAAGCAAGAGTGGTGACATCAAGATTTCACGGGGATTTCCATTGTTAAGCACCGAGGAGAGAGTGGATAGATGGGAAGGATGAAATGAAGGCCTATATGCGGGGGATGATTTACCTGATCATTCTGACGTTGTGGTTGGTGAGGGAAGCAAAACTAAAGAAAATTGAAGACACATTAATGGGATTTATCTGACTAGAAAAAGCGTTGGACGATGTAAAATTGTGGAAGATTTTCAAAATTCTGAGAAAAACAGGGGTAAGCTACAAGGAGAGATGGGTGGCATACAATATATACAAGAACCATGAGGGAATAATAAGAGCGAATGTCGAGGAACGAAGTGCGCGGATTAAAACGAATGTAAGACAGGAATTTAGTCTTTTCCCCCTACTGTTCAGTCTGCACATCGGAGAAAAAGTGATGAAATGAAAAGAAGGTTCAGGAGCGGAATTAAAATTCAGGGTGAAAGAATATCAATTATACGATTCGCTGATGACATTGCTATCCTGAGTAAAAGTGAAGAAGTGCTACATGATATGCTGAATGGAATGAACAGTCTTATGAATACAGAATAAAGATTGCGAGTATGTCGAAGTAAGACGAAAGTAATGAGAAGGAGAAGAAATGAAAAAAGAGCGAATCTTTGCATCATGATTGATGCTCACGAAGTCGATGAAGTTAAGGATTTCTGCTACCCAGGCCACAAATTAACCAGTGACGAATGGGGCAAGGAGAACATCAAAAGCAGAATAGCACTGACAAAAAGGGCATTCCTGACCAAGGGACGTCTACTAGTATCAACTACAGGCCTTAACTTAAAGGAAGAAATTTCTGAGAATGTACGTTTTGAGCACAGCGTTGTATGGTAGTGAATTTGAGCAAGGGAAAATAGGAACAGAAGAGAATGGAAAAATTTGAGTTGTGGTGTTACAGGCGAATGTTGAAAATTAAACGGACTGACAAGGTAAGGAATCAGGAGGTTCTGCGGAGATTCGAAGAGGAAAGGAATATGTGGAGAACACTGACAAGGAAAGGGGACAGGATAATAGAACATCTGTTAATACGTCATGGAGTAACTTCCATGGTACTATAGGGAGCTGTAGAAGGCAAAAACTGTAGAGGAAGACACAGATTGAAATACATCCAACATTTAAGTTGCCAAGAGCTGCTGGATGGGTTTGCGTGTGTCGTAGACACTACAAAGCCATGGGCACAAGTTGTCATCAAGGCACAGTGCAAGCTGGTGGTGGCTCGCTAATTGAGTGGCTGTGTTTATATGAAATGGACTGGGTCCACTGTTCGAACTGAAAAGATCATTGACTTTTAATGTTTAATTTCGGTTATTTCGAGACCATTTGCAGCCATTCATGGACTTCCTCTTTCAAACAACCATGGACATTTTATAAATGATAATACTCAAGCTCACTGGGTCACAGTTTTTCGCGAATGGTTTGCAGAAAATACTGGGCAATTCAAGCGAATGATTTGGCCGCCCAGATTGCTCGACACGAAACCAGTCGAATATATAAGGGACATAATCGAATGGTCAGTTCCTCCACAAAATCTTGCAGCGGCAACACTTTCGAAAATATGGAGGGCTGTAGACGCAGGATGGGTCAATATTTCTGCAGGAAATTTACAGCGACTTCTCGAGTGAATTAGTGTATAACCGTTAGGTGGTTAGAAAGCTTTACCACCATCAGATGTAGGGGAGCGGGCGGTTGCTAAAAAATTGGCTAACCCACTGTAAATTATCTGGACTTATTCACCGGTCAGACTGAAATTCTGTCAGATCTATAGACTGCTCAGACACGCAATCGGTGCAGCTATGGCCACGATGATATTTCCAGTACACCCACATTTAACAAATACGGTGTAACGCTATAAATTCGTCAGTATCCTGCCTTGTAAATGAATCATTATTATGATCAGTCTGCGCAAGAACTATTTTCTTTTCTTCTAAATTGTAGTGAATACTGGTTGGCTGCACGGAAAACTTGATAAAAATGTTGGAATTTTTACCTAAAGCGCAGCCATCGTTTCTATTTTGTTACAACGAATATTTTTAGATACGGTATTAAATAATGTAGGACACGGGGTCACTGGAATGTGGGCTATGCATTGGTTATCGGAAAATTCTTTCGAAATTTTCAACGGCTAATGCCGATTCGCGGTCTGGCGCAATACCGCAGAATTATTGGCTGCTTTTGTCACTTGTTAATTATAAATATCTTCTGTCCCCTGCTAAATAGCAGTGCAGTTGGATAGTTGCAGCGGGGAATGAGACTGTGGGTAAAACTCGTCGGAAAAGAGTTCATGAAACTTCTAAGGATATTTTTCGGAAATGAAAACAGTCATCAGTATTCATCATGTTTTGCCTAATACTCATATAGTTTTACGGCATGTTTCCAGTGATTGCTACAGGCATAGACATACGATGCGCCATTAAGCGTAGAGGTAATACCGTTAATTCGGATATTTAGTGATATAGACAGCAGATTTTGTCGCTATTTGTGGTTGAGAAATGAAATACTTTCTAATTGTTTGAAAAAATGAATATGGTGTCGTATTTTCAGATGTACCAATAATATTCCACAGGATGGAATTATTTTCCATTCGGTATACAACAGACTAAACAAGCCGAACTTTAACTTATTAAAGAGCTACAAAACAGACTCATATGGTTCACTGAAAAAAAATATATAAAATGCACTGGAATGAGAAAGACATCCGTACACATTATAGAAGTTGATATATATATATATATATATATATATATATATATATATATATATATATAATTATGTCCCATACCTCCTCTTAAACCACTGATCCATTTCTACCTGACTTGGTACATATATCGCTTACTGTCTGGAAAGAATCACTGTGGGGTAGTGACCACAAAGGGATTGGAGGGGGGGAGGAGCTGTGAAGAATATTACGACGTGCGGATACCCACTTTTTACTCATGCAGTATTTAAGAATGAGAGCACTTAGCGAAAAATGCATATGCAGCGCATTTTTCGGATCGTATTCATTTGTTCCATAGAATATGACAGCGAAATGATGTTGTACAACGCATAGTACAGGAAATAATATGTCTGAGATGCGAGAAACACTGCCGCAAGTGCTATTCTTATATCCCAGTAAAGTACGTTTTCAATCTGGAGCCACTTTTATTCTGTAATGATTGTCAACAAAAGTACTCTGAAAGGAATGTTTATAACTCGATGTACTGGAATCAGCCGTCGCCACATACCGACATTCTTAGAATTAGAAAGACTAATTTAAGAGTAGATGTAAGGGATAAGCTGTTGCATGCGCCCAACAGTAATTCACAGGTTTTCTTTCGTCTCTAGCTCAGTTGACATAATATAAGAAGCTGCAGGAATCCGATTCTCGTGTAATGGGTATAATTCGAATGGCCATCTGAATGATAACAATGACATCTGGTTACGGCAGTAAAGGCATGCAGAATCATAGCGGGAATTATCTCAGGCTTAGCAGAAGTTGTAAGAACCGATATGATGGTCAATATGGCCCCTGTTTTAATCTGAGACCAGCTGCTTCTAACCACAGATGAACAGCTGAAGGTTGGGGCAAGGGGTGAACCGTAAGCCATTTTAGATATAATGAAAGCAAAGATATTCGACAAGAAAGCGCTGCAGATATATAAAAATGTTACTAGAATCGCTCAATGATAGCTACTACAATCAACTATCAGGTTCGTAGTAGAAGGTGAGCCTGTAGATACCGTTCTAGACACAGGGGCTTCCGTAAATGTGATGTTGGCAAGTTTTATTTTCACAAGATTGTGAAGCGGAAGCAGTTGACAGTATTCCTGGTAAGAAACTGTAAGATTATCGGAGCTACTGTTACGAAATCCCAGAGTTCAAGCATATAGGCAAGGATGATTTTTCCAACAGGGAATATAGCGGTTGAACTCATGTACCTAGTTATGAATGGAGTAATAATAGACAGCGTCTTGGAACCTAACTTCTTCCGTGGAAAGTTCACAGGGCTCGATTTTCAGTCGACCACGTCTCATTCCACGTTCGAGGAGCTACAATTCCAATCTACCTTCTAAAGCAATAAGGGAGACACGGAAGGCATTTAAAGTAATTCAGCTTAATCTTGTGTATTATCGACGCCGCAAAACCTGGAGTTTACTGTGTGGAACTATACCAACGCTTACGATAGAAGAAAAACTGCAGTCTTAACCACAGGAACCACTAAATCTCAGTACGTCACAGAGATGTCAAATATCATATTGAAGTAGTGTAAAGTTATTGAGGAAGAATTGCGCATAATTGAAGAATACACGTACCACACAGGGGTGATTCATCACCAGACTCTCTGCCACAGTTTCTACACAATTCCATGGTCCCAAGGGAACCCTATCGACGACAAAACTAAGACAATGTTACAGTGTTGGTTATCATCAGAAAAAGACTGAATAACCAAGCAAACGATAACGTTCTACGAGTCGGGCGCGGAATGTGAGATGTTTGAGCTTGGTAGGGAAACTAGAAAATCTGAACAGGAAAATGCTAAGGCTCAATCTAGATAAAGTGTGGGTCACTGAGGTGGAATTGGAAGAAGACAGAGATTTCTGTTCATATGAGTACAGGATACAATCAACAGTAGCAGCCAATGGTATAACGGGAGTAGGATTGGTTATGACCGAAAGTTTGGGCAGTGAGTGTGTTACTGTGAACAGTTCAGTGATAACGTTGCTCTCATCAGAAACGATAACAAACGAGTACCGACATTACAAGCGGAAGATGAAGATGAAGACATATAGAAAGTATATGATGATACTGAAAGGGTAGTACAGTACACAAAGGGACATGGAAATCTAATAGTCATGGGGAAATGGAATGCAGTTGTGGGGGAAGGATCAGGAGAAAAAGTCACAGGAGAGTATGGCCTTGAGACAAGGACTGAGAGAGGAGAAAGACTAATAGAGTTCTGCAATAAATTTCAGCTAATAAAAGCGAATACTCTGTTCAAGAATCACAAGACGAGGAGGTGTAGTTGGAAAAGGCCGGATGATACTGGGAAATTTCAGCTAAACTACATCTCTGTCAGCCAGAGATTCCGAAATCAGATACTGGATCGTGAGGCACTCCCAGGAGCAGATATATACTCAGATGACAGTTTAGTAGTGATGAAGAGTAGACTGAAGTTTTTAAAGACGAGTCAGGGCAAATCGGTGCAACGAAATGTGATACTGAAGCACTAAGGAATGAAGAGATAATTCTGAAGTTTCCTGAGGCTATAGGTACTGCGATAATAAATAACTTAGTAGGCAGTTCAAATGTAGAGGAATGGACTATTCCAAAAAAGTGCATTCGCAGAAGTTGGAAAGAAAACGTAGGTACCAAGGGGGTAACTGCGACGGAACTATGGGTAACTGGAAATACTTCAGTTGATCGATGAAGAAGGAAGTACAAAAATATTTAGGGATATTCAGGAATACAGAAATAATAGTCACTTAGGAGTCACGTAAAGCAGAAGTGCAGGAAAGCTACGGTAAAATGGGTCAATGAAAAATGTGAAGAAATCGAAAAAGAAATGATTGTTGGAAGGAGTGACACAGCATAGAGAACAGTCAATACAACTTTATATGAAATTAAAGCAGGAGTGGTAATGGGCATTCCACTGTTAAATTGAGACGTGAGGATGAATAGGTGGAAAGAGTACGTTGAAGGACTCTGCGAGGGTAAGGATTTGTCTGATGAATTGATAGAAGAAGAACCAGGAGTCGACACAGAAGAGATGGGAGCCAATGTTAAAATTAGAATTTGAAAGAACTTTGGAAGACTTTAAATCAAACGAGGCAGCAGGTATAGATCATTTCATCAAAATTTCTAAAATCATTCTGGAGAGTGCCAACTAAACGATTATTTACGTTGGTGTGTAGAATGTATGCGGATGTCGTTACACCATCTGACTTTCGGGATAACATCATCAACACAGTTACGCAGATTGCAAGAGCCGGTAATTACGAGAAGTAACGCACAATCAGCTTAACACCTCATGCATCCATGTTTCTGACAAGAACAATGTACAGAAGAATGGAAAAGAACAGTGAGGATCTGTTAGATGATGATCAGTTTTGCTGTTGGGGAGGTAAGGCACCAGAGAGGTAGTTCTGACATTGCAGTTGATGAAAGCAAGACAAAAGAAAAATCAAGACACGGTAATAGCATCTGTTGACTTGGAAAAAGCATTTGCCAATTGAAAATGATTCAACATTTTTAGAAATTCTAAGCAAAATAGTCGTAAGCTATAGCTAAAGACAGGCAATACACAATGTACAAAAGCAAAGAGGGAATAATACGAGTGGTAGACCAATAACGAACTGCTCGGAAGGGTGTAAGACAGGGATGTAATTTTTCGCCCCTACTGTTCAGTTTATACATCGAAGAAGCAATGACGGAAATATAAGAAAAGATGAAAAGTGAATTAAAATTCAACGTGAAGCAACATCATATAGCGTCGTAAGATTGCAACTGTCAAACTGCTGTCACGTCGTAACTAACATTTAATTTCAAAATCTTGACACCATTTACGATCTTCATAAAGCAGTGACAGTTACAAAACAGTCCACTAACGATGCATTATGGACGTCACATGATTCTAGACGTACTTGAAAATGGTGACTAAACCGAAGCGGTTTGTTCCGTGTGTCGTAAATAAAAATTTCTTATTGTAAGTAGCTATTTGGTGTAAGTACTCTACCAATCATGTCGTTGTCCGACATACGCGTATATTACGCTGCTGGTCCCAAACACGATAAATCGATGATAAGTTTCGCTGATGACATTACTATCCTCAGTGAAAGTCAAGAAGAATTACACGATGTGTAGAATGGAATAAAGTCAATGGGTGTAGAATAAATCGAAGCAAGTCGAAAGCAATGAGAAGTAGCAGAAATGATAACAGCAAGAAACTTAATGTCAGGATTGGTGACCTAGGCACCAAAATAACCTCAGAGGATAGTTCACAGTTCCCTAAGGCTCTAGGAATGGACGATTTAACTGCTCCGTGAAGGAACAGTTGAAGTATATAGGGATCATGCTAGTGACTAAAACATGATGTAGTAGAAGTGAATAATTTTTGTTAACTGAGTTCTAATTAGGTGCACTAGTTTCCGTCCTCGAGATGAATGTAGCGAAAAACGCGTTTAAAGATTTGACTACATATAAATGCAATATTATACAACGTACGTTCAATCTGCTATTCCGGACCATAAAATAGTCCTTCCTCTTCCTCATAGAGGGCGTTCTACCCGAACTGGGCCATCCCGCGCTGCTCCAGAGCCGCTCGTACGGCCGGTGACAAGCGGTTTTCGGCCGCTTGAACCCGGTGGTCGTCCGAATGCTCGGCGAACCGCGTCTATTAGAGTCCCAGGGTGACGTCCATCGTTGTCATGTTCTTCAGAATTGCTGAATCCCTTCGCTGAAACTGCTCACTTTCAGGAAAGTCGCAATCTCTACAGTCTTCGCACCAGAATGCAAATGCTTAAGGGCTAGCTTCCAAATCCAGGCGTTTAAACTTTCATTTGAATTTTGTTTGTTTCCTCCCAAGCACCGGTACAATAACTTGGCCTCCGAAAGAAAAAAAAAATAGTGAGTGACAAAGGCCGATTTCAGTCAGGTGCATTTTTTGTTCAACCGCGAATAACAAACATCTCCGTTTCGTATTCGGGAAAACCGTTTCACGCGATGGATACTCAACACTTTTATGGATGAAAAAATGCAATTAAAATCGATTTCTTGAATAAAAATGTAGTGAACCTCACCTTAATCCATCTGTTTCAGCCGGCCTAAGTGGCCTAGCAGTTCTAGGCGCAACAGTCTGGAACCGCGCGACCGCTACGGTCTCAGGTTCGAATCCTGCCTCGGGCATGGATGTGTGTGATGTCCTTAGGTTAGTTAGGTTTAAGTAGTTCTAAATTCTAGGGGACTGATGACCTCAGAATATAAGTCACATAGTGGTCAGAGCCATTTGAACCGTCTGTTTTAGCTCTAAAAATGGAAGATGTATATCTGAATGTTTTACATGTACTCATGGTAGCGCTGCCGCCATAGCGCTGGACAGTGTGGCCATTCTAAGGGACGCCACAAATCCACTCCAGATCCATCTTACCAAGACTTAGTTCCGGCATGTACCAATGGTTGTGGCGTTCCTCTGTTGTAATTATCTTATAAATTTTCCAGCTATAGCTCCATGTTCCCCGTCAGTGATAGACATATGTAGATCCAACTCATATCAACACAAGCATAACTGGCATCAAGATCCAGAATGAGTTTTTCACTCTGCAGCGGAGTGTGCGCTGATATGAAACTTCCTGGCAGATTAAAACTGTGTGCCCGACCGAGACTCGAACTCAGGACCTTTGCCTTTCGCGGGCAAGTGCTCTACCAACTGAGCTACCGAAGCACGACTCACGCCCGGTACTCACAGCTTTACTTCTGCCAGTACCTCGTCTCCTACCTTCCAAACTTTACAGAAGCTCTCCTGCGAACCTTGCAGAACTAGCACTCCTGAAAGAAAGGATATTGCGGAGACATGGCTTAGCCACAGCCTGGGGGATGTTTCCAGAATCAGTTTTTCACTCTGCAGCGGAGTGTGAGCTGATATGAAACTTCCTGGCAGATTAAAACTGTGTGCACGACCGAGACTCGATCTCGAGACCTTAGCCTTTCGCGGGCAAGTGCTCTACCAACTGAGCTACCGAAGCACGACTCACGCCCGGTACTCACAGCTTTACTTCTGCCAGTACCTCGTCTCCTACCTTCCAAACTTTACAGAAGCTCTCCTGCGAACCTTGCAGAACTAGCACTCCTGAAAGAAAGGATATTGCGGAGACATGGCTTAGCCACAGCCTGGGGGATGTTTCCAGAATGAGTTTTTGACTCTGCAGCGGAGTGTGCGCTGATATGAAACCTCCTGGCAGATTAAAACTGTGTGCCCGACCGAGACTCGAACTCGGGACCTTTGCCTTTCGCGGGCAAGTGCTCTACCAACTGAGCTACCGAAGCAAGACTCACGCTCGGTACTCACAGCTTTACATTCTGCCAGTACCTCGTCTCCCACCTTCCAAACTTTACAGAAGCTCTCCTGCGAACCTTGCAGAACTAGCACTCCTGAAAGAAAGGATATTGCGGAGACATGGCTTAGCCACAGCCTGGGGGATGTTTCCAGAATGAGTTTTTCACTCTGCAGCGGAGTGTGCGCTGATATGAAACCTCCTGGCAGATTAAAACTGTGTGCCCGACCGAGACTCGAACTCGGGACCTTTGCCTTTCGCGGGCAAGTGCTCTACCAACTGAGCTACCGAAGCAAGACTCACGCTCGGTACTCACAGCTTTACATTCTGCCAGTACCTCGTCTCCTACCTTCCAAACTTTACAGAAGCTCTCCTGCGAACGTTGCAGAACTAGCACTCCTGAAAGAAAGGATATTGCGGAGACATGGCTTAGCCACAGCCTGGGGGATGTTTCCAGAATGAGTTTTTCACTCTGCAGCGGAGTGTGCGCAGATATTAAACTTCCTGGCAGATTAAAACTGTGTGCCCGACCGAGACTCGAACTCGGGACCTTAGCCTTTCGTGGGCAAGTGCTCTACCAACTGAGCTATCGAAGCACGACTCACGCTCGGTACTCACAGCTTTACATTCTGCCAGTAACTCGTCTCCTACCTTCCAAACTTTACAGAAGCTCTCCTGCGAACCTTGCAGAACTAGCACTCCTGAAAGAAAGGATATTGCGGAGACATGGCTTAGCCACAGCCTGGAGGATGTTTCCAGAATGAGTTTTTCACTCTGCAGCGGAGTGTGCGCTGATATGAAACTTCCTGGCAGATTAAAACTGTGTGCCCGACCGAGACTCGAACTCGGGACCTTTGCCTTTCGCGGGCAAGTGCTCTACCAGCTGAGCTACCGAAGCACGACTCACGCCCGGTACTCACAGCTTTACTTCTGCCAGTACCTCGTCTCCTACCTTCCCAACCTTACAGAAGTTCTCCTGCGAACCTTGCAGAACTAGCACTCCTGAAAGAAAGGATATGCGGAGACATGGCTTAGCCACAGCCTGGGGGATGTTTCCAGAATGAGTTTTTTACTCTGCAGCGGAGTGTGCGCTGATATGAAACTTCCTGGCAAATTAAAACTGTGTGCCCGACCGAGACTCGAATTCGGGACCTTTGCCTTTCGCGGGCAAGTGCTCTACCAACTAAGTTACCGAAGCACGACTCACGGTCGGTACTCACAGCTTTACTTTACTTTAGAGCACTTGCCCGCGAAAGGCAAAGGTCCTGAGTTCGAGTCTCGGTCGGGCACACAGTTTTAATCTGCCAGGAAGTTTCATATCAGCGCACACTCCGCTGCAGAGTGAAAAACTCATTCTGAAAACATCCCCCAGGCTGTGGCTAAGCCATGTCTCCGCAATATCCTTTCTTTCAGGAGTGCTAGTTCTGCAAGGTTCGCAGGAGAGCTTCTGTAAAGTTTGGAAGGTAGGAGACGAGGTACTGGCAGAAGTAAAGCTGTGAGTACCGGGCGTGAGTCGTGCTTCGGTAGCTCAGTTGGTAGAGCACTTGCCCGCGAAAGGCAAAGGTCCCGAGTTCGAGTCTCGGTCGAGCACACAGTTTTAATCTGCCAGGAAGTTTTGGCATCAAGATGTTTAACCTCATAAACTGACAGTTACGTACAAATTCTATCATCCAATCACATCAGACAATAAGATAATCATTATCTACTTCAATATCACGTGTGTTCGCTTGACACTCAATTCCCACAACATTATAAACATACATTCATACAAATCCAAGTAACTTACCTAATACTAAAATGAATATAATTTTTTTTTATATCCATGTGAACCAATGCTGACCGTGATTGTTCACGGATTCACTGCCATTTTCCTTCGACGCAGTGCCGAATGGAAAGCACAGAAATAATAAATTACTGCCACTGAGGTGCTAGCAAATACGGTGAACTTAAATTTTTAACGCTAGCTCCAGTTTTCAGAAATTCAACCTTCGTGTTTCAGGTAGCTTGTTTTCATACGCTACCTCAAAAAGAATCAGCTACCCGTATTCACTTAAGCAGGCAGGAAAAAATAACAATTGTAAACGTAGTGAACTGAACAGTTACAAATGTTAAAATCAATTCTGAAATTTATTCTCTCTTCAGCAAGTACTTGTGAATACGTACAAAGTGAACAGACAGTAGTAGACGGTGATCGTAGACGATTTCGCACTTAACTAATCACGAGGGATCTTTTACTCTTTCCATAGCTCAGTAAGTAACGTATGTATCTGTGAATGTGTATGAACTGAGGATACAGAAACTGTGACATTGTTGATGACCTCTCTGTTTTCGTATTTTATGGAAGCTTATGCTACCGCTATAGAGTGCATCCAGAGATGTTTTAACAGCGATCTGAGAAGGTTAGCTTGGCGTTTTCTAAAAGCTGAACGAGAGGGTAAAGATAGTTTCACACTGCTTCTTGCAAATGTGACGTCACGTGAAATACCGAAGATCGCACGAACTGCTATCGAATTTCGTTAGCGATCGATGTGGGCACTCTCATGGGTATCAGATGAGACGTGTCTTCAGCGGCATAAAAATGCCAATCGGAGATGCATCTGGTTTGCAGGAGGACATGTGAGGTGATTGTTACACGCGAAATATTTGTGGCAAGGATGAATACAAGTAATTTTGCTCATGTTTTCGCTCACAGCAACTTAAACCATCACTTTATGTTCCTGCCTAATCGCACAATCGTAAATCGCCACATATCCACAAATAACGAGCCAAACATTGGTCAGAAGGAAGAAACAACACTCTTGGAAATTGCCACATAGTTAAAAAAGAGGAGCTGGATATTTGCAGGAGATAGAACGTGATTTTTATTGCTACCTCTTTCACTCGCCGCGATTTAAGGTGTCCTGTTAGGTTCCTGCTTAACCACACACTCGGAAATAGCCTCATAGACTCCTGGAAATTGAAATAAGAACACCGTGAATTCATTGTCCCAGGAAGGGGAAACTTTATTGACACATCCCTGGGGTCAGATACATCACATGATCACACTGACAGAACCACAGGCACATAGACACAGGCAACAGAGCATGCACAATGTCGGCACTAGTACAGTGTATATCCACCTTTCGCAGCAATGCAGGCTGCTATTCTCCCATGGAGACGATCGTAGAGATGCTGGATGTAGTCCTGTGGAACGGCTTGCCATGCCATTTCCACCTGGCGCCTCAGTTGGACCAGCGTTCGTGCTGGAGCTGGACGTGCAGACCGCGTGAGACGACGCTTCATCCAGTCCCAAACATGCTCAATGGGGGACAGATCCGGAGATCTTGCTGGCCAGGGTAGTTGACTTACACCTTCTAGAGCACGTTGGGTGGCACGGGATACATGCAGACGTGCATTGTCCTGTTGGAACAGCAAGTTCCCTTGCCGGTCTAGGAATGGTAGAACGATGGGTTCGATGACGGTTTGGATGTACCGTGCACTATTCAGTGTCCCCTCGACGATCACCAGTGGTGTACGGCCAGTGTAGGAGATCGCTCCCCACACCATGATGCCGGGTGTTGGCCCTGTGTGCCTCGGTCGTATGCAGTCCTAATTGTGGCGCTCACCTGCACGGCGCCAAACACGCATACGACCATCATTGGCACCAAGGCAGAAGCGACTCTCATCGCTGAAGACGACACGTCTCCATTCGTCCCTCCATTCACGCCTGTCGCGACACCACTCGAGGCGGGCTGCACGATGTTGGGGCGTGAGCGGAAGACGACCTAACGGTGTGCGGGACCGTAGCCCAGCTTCATGGAGACGGTTGCGAATGGTCCTCGCCGATACCCCAGGAGCAACAGTGTCCCTAATTTGCTGTGAAGTGGCGGTGCGGTCGCCTACGGCACTGCGTAGGATCGTACGGTCTTGGCGTGCATCCGTGCGTCGCTGCGGTCCGGTCCCAGGTCGACGGGCACGTGCACCTTCCGCCGACCACTGGCGACAACATCGATGTACTGTGGAGACCACGCCCCACGTGTTGAGCAATTCGGCGGTACGTCCACCCGGCCTCCCGCATGCCCACTATACGCCCTCGCTCAAAGTCCGTCAACTGCACATACGGTTCACGTCCACGCTGTCGCGGCATGCTACCAGTGTTAAAGACTGCGATGGAGCTCCGTATGCCACGGCAAACTGGCTGACACTGACGGCGGCGGTGCACAAATGCTGCGCAGCTAGCGCCATTCGACGGCCAACACCGCGGTTCCTGGTGTGTCCGCTGTGCCGTGCGTGTGATCATTGCTTGTACAGCCCTCTCGCAGTGTCCGGAGCAAGTATGGTGGGTCTGACGCACCGGTGTCAATGTGTTCTTTTTTCCATTTCCAGGAGTGTATTATGAAACAAACACTCAAACGTTTATTTCATTTTTCGTTCTCTAATCACACAGAAATGTTAAATAGCTTCGAATATGGCAGTATCACTGGTTTAAAATCGCAAGATATGCCCAAAACGTTGTTAACAACACTAATACAAGAAAATTAATAGAGTGTTGTTAGGTACGAAAATACTTCCTACAACTTCGTACTACGCGACCTCATCTACTAGGCTATAACCTATTCATACCGTATTTGTCTTACGTCTCATTTATCACAGTATCTCTTGAAAGTCCATGTCGTTGATATATTATTAATTAACATTTACTAATAAGGAAAACGTATTTGTGATGCTTCTACAATGCGCCGTTGCCTTGAAGCGGCACACTGCGAGTTACAATACAGAACAGCTAAACATGTCAAAGTAAATATGACGCCTGCCGAACCGATAGTCGATATTACAGTGGGCGTCACAATATTGCACGTGACGTCAAAATTACGTAACTAAAGCACGAAATATTGCGAAAGGAGTGTTACCCGAAGTAAAGGTCACTCCCTTGAATTAAAAGATACAGCATTTGGAGGAACTTTTAGCTGAGCATTAGAAATCAAAATATTGAAGAGAGCGATACCATTTCAGCACTGTGTTGCAGAAATGAATTATACAATAATTTTAATGTAATGGCAAAAGTCCAGAGTGGCTGTGTGTGGTAAGGACAATATTTGGTATTGTAAACTGAAAATAAACAGTGTATAACACTACACACAGTGTGTGAGTGTGTGCAGGAGAGATATGTTCAACAAATTCGTATTACCCTCTCTTGAGTCCATATATCGTAGATAACGACTCTTGTCAACTGATGTTGCAGGGGCATGGAAGGTTGACGGGTTAGTCGAGTCCTGCTCCATGGTGTTTGGAATTGTGCATGAGTTTATAATTAACGTAACTACATGTTACGAGTAAACATAATTAAAACCTGCTCAACCTCCACAGAGTGCTCCGTAATGGGACAGATATACGGACTCCCAGCTTTTTATTTGAGGCGCTTGAAATAAAATATAAATGTACCACTTCACTAACAAGCAGTATTAGCGTAGGTCCAGCCTTTACATATTACAAGTAAGCAGTAATAGTGAACTCAGGCTCACCAAGATAATATTAGATAATACTGGACTTTAAAGAAAGAGATTTAGTAGTCTTTATGCTACACGAGTAATGAATTAAGTTACTCACAATACCAATGCAGTCTTACACTTACGTTATTGTAATCGCAGCATTTCTGGTATAGATACAATATGCATCATCCATGACGTTTGATATTTTACTTTCTCGCTACTACCTATAATTGCAACATATTTCACAGATAGTATTCACAAAGGCAGCTGAATGTACCTACAACGATACAGGTATATCACTGCATGACCATACTTCGGGAGATATAATGTCAAATACTGAGATGTGTGAAAAACTACAGCTTCATGCATGATGTTGCAGTTTGTTACTTCTTTATTACAAGCTGCATTCACAACATATTATGCAGACAATATCTACAAACGCCATTGAATTCATCTAAAAATATATCTACTAAGAAATAATATCATTTTACTACATGCAGTTCAGGAGATATGATGTCAGTGATCACTGAGATGCGAGAAACATGTCGCACCACGCGCGACTATTTATGCATTATTTCTGCGCTATTAATTCTATTCACAACACATTTTTACAGCCAGTAACCACATACACAACTGTACATTCCTGAAAAATAATATCAGTGTACTGCATACGACGTTATAAAACTTTGAGCTGCGTTAAATAGAAACTGCCAGGTTATATATGCTATAAATTATGTCAAATAGGTAAATGCTGTATTTGTGGAATATAGTAGACATGTGCTTATGTGGGAAAAGACATACATAATAGGCTGACCTAAAACTACGCAATAATTTCGATCAAATTTGGTACACATATTAGTGACGATCTGGAAAGAGATACTGTGGTGATAAGAATCACCAGCTTCCTGTTTGGGTGGGGGTGATAATGTGGAGAGAGAATGGGGAAGGACGAAATGGAGAGAGAAAGGGGGGAGAAGGAGGTGATGGACACTGAGAAGGTTGGAGGAATGGACCATGAGAGGGTGCAAGACGAGACGTTCGGAGAGAGAGAATTGGGCAGCGAGAGGGGAAGAGGAAGTGGAAAGATAGAGGGAGGAGGTGAAACAAAGGAGAAGAGGAGGATGAGATGAATTTAAAGGAGGGAATAGATGAACGGAGAGGGAAGCAGCAGGTGGACAGGGAGAGAAGCAGGAGAAGATGGACAGCGTTGGAAGAAGGGACATACTGAGAGAGGTGGAAGGAGGTGATGCAAAAAAAAGAGAGGTATAGGAGGAAGTGGTATTACAGGGGCGAGGAGGAAAATATAACAGAGAGAGAGGCAGGTAGATGGACAGAGTGTCAGGTGGAGAAAGTGGGCAGATAGAGAGGGTCTAAGATGTGGAATAAAGAAGAAGAGGGAAGAGATGGAGTGAGAGGGGAATGAGTAGATAGGAGGGAGAGGGGAGGAACAGATGGACAGGAAGAAGGGTTTCAGCAGATGGACAAGGAGAGGGTTAGGAAGGAATGGGCTGAGACAGGGTCAGGAGGAGATAGAGGAAGGAGGAGTAGATGAATGGAGCAATTGAAGTAGAGGAGATGGACAGAGAGAGGAGGGAGTACAAGACAGCGAGAAGAGGTGGCGGCGATGCATAGAGAGGGGGGAGGGGAAGAGGTACAGAGATGGAATTGGAAGGAGGACAGAGAATGGGTAGGAGCAGGTGGACAAAAGCGGGGGAAGGATGAGGTGTGCCTATAGATGATTGGAATAAATAGGTATCCAGGCAGCGCTGGATACTCAGATAGTAATGTAAAACTTCATAGAGAAGCAAAATAAAAAGGCAGGATTTCGGGAAAGAAAGAATGCTATAAATCTCAGGAAGTGGTCTCAGGAACAAAGGGTGAAGGAGGTAAGGGAGCAAAATATAAACACAAAGAAGCAAAACCGAAGTTGATTTATCGTACCCTTAAAGAGGGTTATTTCAGCAAATAGGTGTTACACGCCTCAAACTCGAGCCAAGTCCTCCACCTTGAGTACTGTAAACCAAGAAACAACTAATCCCAATTGTAAGTTTCGAATGAATATATTTGTCCTCTGAACTGCCATTACTTGACGTCAGTTTCTTGCAATAGGTGCTTGTTTCACAGTTTGTACATATTTTTTTACCCATGACATATTCCATGAATACATTGCACAGAAAGGAGCAAATTACCTGTGCTCTTCCAAAGAAGAAAATGTGCCAGAAAATATCAAAGACGTAGGCGTCCCTATGACTGCGTTGGACAAAAATGATCACTGTAATAATCTAATAAGTACATCTGTGACGAAACCTAAGCATTTTGATAAAGTGGAATGTTTTCGCATAAATTATGTGATAGGAAATGTTTCATGGTAAAACGGCTAACCAGAAGAGCTCATAGTGAGTTTACGGTGAATGTACATTGTGAGACCATTGGAAATGCTTCCAACAATCCTAAACTCACGACAAAGCTAATAGAAACGGAAGATGTCTACCGTTCATTTACGAATTTTGGACAGTCAGGTGTTGCGGCTTCTGAATACATGGGAGGTTTTCCGGAGCATAAATCGACCTGTTATTGCTGAAATACCTGTTGTTTTCACTTTTGGGAATTCTTTCACTGAACCAGTGGCTATTAAGAGGAACAAAATGCTAGACCTTCAGCGTTTACTCGATTATATTCCACATTAATATAGGTATATCTATAATGGTCTGATGAAATGGTCTGTATGCAACACTGCTGCTGTTACTGCTGCAGCTGATGATCAATGAAATCATATTCTATGTTGTTTGATCACAGTTAAAATATTGCGACAATGTATGAATGGAAAATGAATCAACTTAAAACATATCAAAAAATGTAAGCCATACATATGAACTACTTCCTGTAGGAAATAACCTTATCTCAGGACTTTGGATTTACTTTTTTCAAAGAGATGGCAAAATCTAGCAACTGCAGTAATGCAAAAGCCTTTACTTTATTCCGTTCTTTAAACATTAGAAATCCCAGCTAGTTATATTCCATATATTCACCCACAGAACGTTTTCCTTCTCTCCAGAAAGCTTAAGATTTTGGAGCAAGGTAATTTCAAAAATGACTGATGAATTTATGGCCGCAGTATAACGCATCTCGTAATAATCACTCATGCGAGTTGTACAGCTTAGATTCTTTCTCGCGATAAATATAACTTCTTCTAGAAGTTATCTGATATGAATTTTCAATACCTGGTAAGATAGTTTTCCATTAATGTTTTTATCTTTATCCTGACGTTACTTCTTTTATGTTACGTTTTTTATTACTTTTTTACATGTAGGTTTTATACTGTCGGCTTTAAGCGGTTGAAAAAGACGATTTACTGGCAAAACGCTAAATACGAGATATCCACAGGTGGCTTACTTAATTTCGTTCTCTGCTTTGAAATTATTGCCCTCTTCCCACACTACCAATTATCGTAGTACATTACGTACTGTCCTACACATCATTATTATAAATGTGCAGAATTTAAATCAAGAAATTCACGCTAAAATTGTACATGCAGTCAAACCGCGCTATTCATTTTTGACTGGAAATGAAAGTCTACTGTAAATGCAGCTGCCGCTGCTTTTTGCACATCTAACAGTTTTCATTACGTCGATGTTCACTGAAAATGTTCTATTCAAAAATTTGCAAAGACGGAGGTCGCTTTTGGAGTCTGGTGTATGGATGGCGGTGCGAGATAGCTGCCTGAACCACCACACCTATTGGTGCGGTGACGGTAATTACACTTTCAGTGACAATAGTCGGTGCTTCGAAGAGTCTGATCTATGATGGTATTTTTTCTGGGACCTCTTTTGTAAACTGCTAATCTGCACTTCGCGTCTGAAGAGGAAATGAACAATGGCTGGTAATTTATTCAAGAATCCAGTATTTTGCACAATATAGAGTTTAGTCACGACTCGCCTCATACACGAAATTATTCATACCAATGTGATGTAGTACGGCAAAGCTAATTAATAGAGCATGTCCCCAACTCTTGTAGGATTCAGGACTATTTGATAGCTCATGGAGCTGCTCATCCAGTTGGTACCCACATATACACCGCCACCTCACGGCGAACAAAATATATGTATTAATTCCCTGAACAAAACAGCTTCTGTTATGGTTTTGTAGGTGTACGAGAAGCAGTCACAAACGTGTAGTTATCTGGTCGTGAATACTAAGTTGTGATCAATGATGTTGACAAAGTCTTTAGCCTTCCTCAACATGAATATCCTCATGTTCGACAGATTTTCTTCCAGCGATGGGTAAATACACAGAGACCTAAGCTGTAGAATACTGTATATTGGGTCTTCGGGTAGCGTTCTATTTCGAAAACAACCTTGCAATTACTCTGGAACAGCCTGTCACGCAATCGTTTCTCCTTCTGGAGAAAGAGGACGATGCCACTGGGTGTCATATGACGAGATTTCGACGGCTTACACAAAATTTGACACAATAAGGAAGCAGCATGTAGGAGTTTGCCTTGTGGAGTTTAATTTGGATCATTGTCGAGCAGAAATATCCTCTCGGACAACTGCTCGTGACCTAGAAAGACTGCCTTAAACTCATTAGGAGATTTGAATGATACACCTATGACCAATTACTCCTTACGAGCATACTCTGTTAGTAACACTCCATGGAAGTCACAGAAAGATACTCATTACCACCCTGCCAGGTGGAAATGGAGCCAACGGTTTTGCGCAGTGGTAACACTGTCTCATGTCAGGTCATCGAAGTTAAGTGATGTCGGCTGGGCTAGCACTTGGATGAGTGACTGTCCGGTCTGCCGAGAGCTGTTGGCAAGCGGGGTGCACTAATTCGTGATTTTTGAGATTTGAGACCAATTGAGGAGCTACGTGACTGAGCAGTAGCGGCTCCAGTCATTAAAAATGACAACGGCCGGGAGGGAGCTGTGCTGACCACATGCCCCTCCACATCCGCATCCAGTGACGCCTTTCGACTGAGGATGACACGGCGGTTGGTCGATACCGTTGGGTCTTACGAGGCCTGTTCGAGCGCACAGATGATAACGGTGAATACACATGTTTCACAATTTTAGTGTGAACAGTCGCAGAACACAGTCAGCATGGAATGTGTAGCGTTGAAAATGACTTACAAGATGGCGGTAATTGCTTCAAGATAATTTTTTTTTTCAATTATTGTGTGGACCATTACACGCATGTCTTCGACTACCAGGTCTTCCACTAATGTTGCAGTTCCCAATTCTTGACATTTGGTGTGGCCGTTATAGCTGAAATAAACGTGTTTCGGTTACACAGATATTCTTCATCTACAGTTTAACCCGAATGTTCAAACAGCTCAAAGTAACCGGTTTTCAAATAACCAATTTTACATTCTTTTATTGCTGCTATTTCTAGTACTTAACGTAGACATCTATCTATATTGGAAAATTCTAAGACTCCCTCAGAATTTTACACTATACGTACCAACATACTTTCAGTCAAAATATCGAAAAAAATCGATAATTTAAAGAAAATCTTGTCCCTATACTGTTCGCCGCTTTTCTCTAAACGTAATGTGACGTTGAAAACTACAAAAGAAGTCATCAGTAGTCTTCTACTGATTATAACTTTTTGAAATCCTGCTCAAAAGTTATGTTGTAGTCGAGGATCATACAGCTGTTTAGGAATTACGAGATGATAGTGTTAAGGGGTGAAAACTGAATTTGGAAAACTAGATTTCCCTGTTATGTAGTCCGTTCCAAAGGGTTACAAACAGAAAAAGACGTACTACGCAGACTCAAGCATGATGTCACTAGCTTCTTTTTTTTTTATTATAGACTGTGAATGATTTGTTAAGATTACAATTTATTATTGTTGTCTTCACTTCCTTTCCCGTCTATTATTTAACTCTAATGGCAGATAATAACAACCTTATAAGTAAAATTCGTAGCTTTCCCCGTAGTTAAATATTTAGAATTTAAAACCTGTTCTGAAGTGAAGTATATTTATTCACTTTTTTATAGAAATTTGAATACAGCTGCTCCTTGATGACGAAATTCAAAATGCCCTTTCAAAAAACAGAAACAAACAATTTAGACAGTAGGCAAAGTAGAATATTTAACAGAAATTGCTTGACAAGAGTTAAAATTTCAGTTATGAATTAGTCCATTGTCCGTAATTAATGTCCGATCTGTTTATAAATACTCTCATATATTGTGTGGGTCTTTAAGTTGACACCTTACATCAGATACAACGTCATTCTAAAACGATACATATTCTTCATAAGCTGCAGAACTTCCCCACAACGATAAATATTTACGGGCTGTAAATGCCAAGCCCTGAATTCACCTGCTCTGTAACCGAAACTCAGAAGGATCACTACACCAGGGTAGTGTAGGATAACACATACATCATTGTCTCAGCAATGCTGTATCGATTCCTGTCATATTCATTTTTCTGTTTCGCAGTATAGGACAACACGTACATTATTGTCTCAGCATAGCTGTATCGATTCCTGTCATATTCTTTTTCCTTGTTTCTAATTGTCGGCATTTTATTAAAATAGCTCTTATTCTATTTCCCTTTCTCTATAATAACTCAATATTTCAGCGGACTGGAAATTTACGAATAAAGATTACACATAGCCAAAACATTCTATTTCATACCTAACAATTAGAATTGTTAGCTGCAACAGGCTGAAGACGTGCTCTGTTGGTACTGTACATTTTAGCGATTTTGATCGTGATAAACTCATGGTGCAGTGTTCCTCTTCGGCAAGACAGTGCAGAAGCGTGCACAGAATCAGCCAAGCGAAAAATACATGCAATACGCACGTTTATTTATATATACAAACCGACTCAAGAATTTTCTTTTGCGTGAAACCGCGTGTACAAGATTGTGTGCCATTTTGAAGTTCTAGATTCCCGTATTTTAATCTTTGCGTCGCTTCTGTATAATACTTCACTGATCGTATCAAAACCCGATTATATTCTGATATATTGTGAAATTTCGATCATTCGCGAGTGCAGCGATAAACTCGTATTGTTATCGTCGTTTGAACGCTTGCACTTAGTTGTATTCTTTTAAAATTTATAGAAACGTTAGGCCTATCATCGTTCAAAATAATCGTCCTTTAATGTTCTTGTATAATTACGGGAGAAATAGGTTATTCTGAGGATTGACGGACTCTTAAAAAACTATATTTCTGTAAGTTACAAGTGTGAGTGTTTTGGATACAGTATTTTGCAGCAAATCCGCGTTCGTGTTTCACAGTTCAGTCAAAGAATAAAGCACCCCTGAACGTTATTGTATATCAAAACCAATAAACGTGTGTTATTCAGTATTTTCGGAAGCTACCATTATCCTTTGCATGATCTCCGAGCAATGTGTGGAAAATTGACGTTTTTGATTTAGTTACTGTAGCAGATTTTCTAACAAACATACTGTGTTACGACTAGTATTCCCTTAAAGAAAAACTCTTTGACAGTTTGTTAACAACTATACTTAATATGAAAACGTTTTAGGAAACAAGTAATTTTTATCACAGGTTTTTGTGTTGTCTTAATACAAATCACGTTTTGTGTATTTGCTGCAATTCTTATACAGAATTAGCAACTTTTTAGCTCAACAGTTTAAAAGATCATCAGCGGGCTTAATTTAAAGTTATTTCTTAACCACACTACACTGGCCAAAATGTGGTCCACTCTGAATGCTGCTCTCGAATACAGGATCAGTTGGTTGACGTTAGTAAGCATCTGGAAACCGCTCTGACTGCTGTCAAACGATTGGCAGCGATGCGAATGAGAGTATTGGAAGAGCCCCCGAGAGTCATGTACATGTGATTCCTGTACCAGAGGTAACTCAAGTACTGTCCTCTTCTGTGGATCCTGTGCCTTTTCCGGGAAGTACAGGCGTATCAGTGGTAGATCTAGGCTAAGGTGCTGTCTTCTACTGAAACTGCAACTGAGCCAGTGGAACCCACTTCATCTGTGTGGGGAATCATGTTTGTCTGGTGTGAGGAGGAGGCCAATGCAAAAGGTTAGGGTTCTATCAATCGTCGGCAGTCCAAACGTCCGGCGACTGGTGTTACCCCTTAGGGAAATGGCAGCAAGGCACAGGAAAGGACACCAGGTGCACTCTGTGTGTGTGCCCGGGGCCCTCAATGAAGATGTTGAAGTGGCTATTCATGCAGCCATTGCAGAAATAAGGTGCAACCAACTGCAGAGTGTGGCACACGTTGAAACAAATGATGCCTGTTGTCTGGGCTCCGAGGTCCTTCTTGAGTCATTCCAGCGACTGACTGAGAAGGTTGAGAAGCCCAGCCTTGCACATGAGTTACAACGAAGCTCACTATTTGTAGCACTGTCCCCAGAACTGATAATGACCTTTTGGTTGTTAGTCGAAGGGGAGGACTGAACCAGATACTTCGAAGGTTCTGCGACAGACTAGTCTATGACTTCCGGGGACATGCGCCTCAGTGTTGACAACTGTAGGATCCCCTCAATGGAACAGGTGGGCACTACACATCAGAGGCTGCTAGGCAGGTATTGAACGATGTGTGGGTTGTCCACAAAGGCATTTTAGTTATGTGACCCTCTGTGCAATCCTGATAACGATAGCTATAGAAACCCCGAAAGTATCAGTGTAACATCGAAAGAAAGGCCACTCACAGGTGAGAGTATTAAAATCCTAGCGTTAAATTGCAGAAGCATTTTGCAATAAAGTTCCAAAATTTGAAGCGCTCATGAAAAGCCGTGAAGCTCACATAATACTAGGCGCAGAAAGCTGGTTGAAGCCTGAAATTCATTGCAGTGATATTTTTGTGGAACATTAAGTGTGTATCGAAAGGATAGGCAAATGGGACATGGAGGTGGTGAATTTCTCGCTGTAGATAAGAAACTCAAATCCATCGAGATAGAAATTGAAGGAGCATGTGAGACTGTATGGGCAAGACTATGTATTAGCGGAAGGCGTAAAATGATAATCGGATCTTCCCGTCGCCCACTATACTCCTCCTGATGTAGCCGAAAACTTAAGAGAGAACCTCAGTCATATTGTAAACATCAGTGGAGACTATAATCATCCAACAATTACTTTGGAAAATTACATTTTTGTATGTGATAAGCTTGCTAAGACATTCTATGAAACTTCACTAAATGCCTTTCTGAAAACTAGCTAGAACAGACAGTTAGGAAACCAACTCATGATGGAAGTATATGGGATCTAATGGCAACAAATAGAGCTGACCCGTTTGAGGACGCCCACATCAAAACTGGTATCAGTGACCATGAAGCTGTTTTGGCAACAATGATTGGTGAACTACAAAGGACAACTAAAACAAGCAGAAAGATATATATGTTCAGTAAACTAGATAAAAGATCAGTAGTTTTATATCTCTATGAGGAACAGCACAGGACAGCAGCATGTACAGGTACTCTGGCTCAAGTTTGAAAGAATAGTGGAGCATGCACTGGATAGACATGTACCCAGTAGAGTAGTTCATAATGGGAGGGAACCTCCATGGTATACAGTCACTGTAAAGAAACTTGTAAAGAAAAGGAGATTACTGCATATTAGGTGTAAAGCATAGAGAGATGCTGAATGAAACGTGTGTGGCAGTCAAGAGAGAAATACGTCATACCTTTAATGATACCGTAGCAGAATATTGTCAAGTGATCTTTCACAAAACCCAAATAAATCTTGGCCATGTGTTAAGGCTGTTAGCGGCAGCGAAGTTAGTGTCCAGTCTCTAGCGAATGTGACAGGAGCTGAAATTGAAGGTAGCAAAGCTAAAGTTCAAACGCTTAACTCCGTTCTCAAATGTCCCTTTAAAAAAGGAAAACACGGGGGGAATTTCCCCAATTTAATCCTTGTACCACTGAAAAGATTAATGGTATAACTATTAGTTACAGTGGTATTGAGAAACAGCTGAAATCGTTAAAATTGAGCGAAGTTCCTAGGCAGCAATGGAATCCTGTCAGATTCTACATTGAATTTGCCGCTGAGCTAGTTTATCTTATTACTGTAATCTACCACAGATACCTATAGCAAAGAACCGTGCCCAGTTCTTGGAAAAATGCACATGTCACACCTGTTTACAAGTAGCGTAGTAGATGTGATCCATAAAATTATCGTCCAATTTATTGTACAACCTTAGAACATATTCCGAGCTCAAACATAATGAAGTATCTTGAACAGAATGTCCTCCTCAATACCAACTAGCATGGATATCGAAAACATCGATCATGTGAAACATAACTCGCACTTTTCTCATATGACATTCTGAAATCTTTGGCTCGAGACAATCATATAGATGCATTTGACTCTGTACCACACCTATCTTTTTTGTCAGAAATACAATCATTTGGGGTATCAAGTGACAGGATTGACTCCGCACCACGCCTATCCTTTTTGTCAGAAATACAATCATGTGTGGTATAAAGTGACAGGATTGACGACTTTTTGGTGTGGAGGACATAGCGTGTTATCTTGGGCGGAGAGTCGTCGTCAGATGTAGAAGTAACGTCAGGTGTTCCCCAGAGAGTTGTGTTGGGACTCTTGCTGTTCTTGTTGTATATTAATGATCTTAGAGACAATGTTAACAGCAAAATCAGGCTTTTTGCAGATGATGGTCTATAATGAAGTACTCTCTGAAAGAAACTGCATAACTATTCACACAGTTCTTGATAAGATTAAATAGTGGTGGAGAGATTGTCAACTTGCCATAAATGTTCAGAAAAGTAAAGTTTTGCACTTCACAAAACGAACAAATGTGCTATTCTATGACAATAATATGAGTGAGTCACTACTGAAAACGGCCAACTTGTACAAATACATTGGCGTAACACTTTCTAGGGATAGGAAATGATATGATTACCTAGGTTCGGTCGTGGGTAAAGCAAGTGGCTGACTTCCGTTAATTTGTGGAATACTGGGGAAGTGCTGCCAGCCGACAAAGAGGATTGCTCACAAATCTCTTGTGCACCCAATTCTAGAATACCGCCCAAGTGTGTGGAACTCTAATGAGGTAGAGTAACTGGGGAGATCGAACATACACGAAGAAGGACAGCACAAATGGTCACAGGTTTGTTTAATCTGTGGGAGAATGTCACAGAGATACTGAAGGAACTAAATTGGAAGATTTTTGAAGGTAGACTTAAACTATCATGAGAAAGTCTATTAACAAAATTTCAAGAAACAGCTTTAAATGATTGCTCTAGGAATATACTACATCCGCCTAGGTACCGCTTTCAGAGGGATCCTTAGGATAAGATTAGAATGATTACTGCACACACAGAGCCATTCAGACAATCATTTCTCCCCTTCTCCATACGTGAATGGTACAGAAAGAAACCGGTACAGTGGGACGGACCCTCTGCTATGCAGCTCACAGTGGTTTCCTGATTATAGATGTAGATGTAGAAATTTTAGTAACTCTGCTATGAGAAATTAATATACTGTTCTTTTACCCGATTGTTAGTGAAAAGAAACAGACTTGATATAATAGAGACGAAGCAAATACCGAAAAATAGCGACTATTCAAAACCAAGATATCGGTATCAGTTGAACTTCTACGTTTTTCCCAACCCTGGTTTACAGAGAGATATTCTGCCACATCCTTCTTTGTCGACCATACTGAAAGCGCCTACATCATCTAACTACCGTCTCATGTGATGGAGCATTGTTGGTGTAAATTTTCGTACTCTCAGTGTGGATTGTTGCAGCATTGTTCCCTTTCAAATGAAGGAAACAAACTGCCCCGTGCTACACTACTTTGTCGTTGGACTGCGTTAATTAGGTTTGGCTTTCCACAAGTAGTGCTACATTGGTGTGGGGTAAGGATTTCGGTGTGTAACAGGATTACAGATATGTAGCTGGAAAGAGAGAAACAAAAAATCATTTATGCAACTTTATATTTTTGTGGTGATGATTACATGTCATAGTTTGTGTTGTAATTTTGTTTCTTTTTTAGCAAACAAAGTGGGCGAGAAAGTATAATTTATCAAAATAAAGTATTATTCACTTTTTTCATTATTTTATTTAAGAATAAATTTTTATTGCTTTTACCAGTATTAGCAAATAACTGTCATTGATAAGTAGCCTGCAGCACCTCTTGCTGTTTGCATTTTCATTGACCTAAATAAATAACGTTTGTTATAAAATTCAGACACTGTATTTCTTTCTTCCTGACAATCAATATTCATCACAGAAAAAGAAACCCTGTCTATAAATGCTGAAGTGGTGGGAATCGTTAACAGAAGTTAAATTAAAGTTTACAAATTTGTAAAATCATCATTTGTATTTTTAAATATTTTTTGCTAATTTTGATCAGTGTATATTTCTGCAAAATCCTCATAAGAATGTAAATTATCAAATAATGTGTGTAATAAAGATCATTCCTATTTAAATTCAGAGTTTACATCTTAAATTTTCGTCCATGTTAACATAGTGATCGAATTCAACGTCTTTTTCAATTTTACATTGCTTAGTGTAAATAAAGACTTTGCGTCGCTGAAATCAAACCATTTAGTATTATTCTCTTAAGCTTTGCCAACAAATACTAAAAAATTTGGTGAATTCTACTAGTCACTTTAGTGAAGACAACAGTTTAACTTTTTGCCAGTTTATATTCAAAGAGGAGACCTTGTTTCCTTTCATTAGTCTGTTTTCAACATTGTCCATGATATTATACACACCTAAAAGTATTATGCGGTTGCCATCCAGGTATTTTACAGTTTTATTAAACATGGTAAAATACCATTACAGAAATGCAAGTAATTTTAAGTCAAGTCTTATTCAGTGTTAAGCAGCAATATTTTGTAAAATCGTTTTCTGCTACGTTTACCAAACAACTTCCGATGGCTTTCCAGTTTAATAATAATGTACCCATTCAGAGTAAAAGAGAGAGCTATATTGATCTCAATTGGTGTTTCATTTCGTGAAATTTCCATTCACTGATTCTACAACTTCTTCTCCAGTTCTTCTTTTTTTATATTCGAATGAAAAAATGAGCGTATAGGTATGTCAGACTGTCTAATACACGAAGCATGCAATACTAAACTAAGTTGAAAACCAAAGAATAACACAACACGTAGAAATGTACATCTCACGGAATACTTTCGCACGTTGCCACTTTGCTTGTCGTTGTAGCGTGATGTACTCTACATGACTGTCCCCCACTCCCCGTTGTCAACGGTATCTGAGGTTGAATCGGACATGGCGTCCTGCATGTGTTATCATTGTTTTCTGAAAACCAGGTCTTTTATTATTGAATTCGGTGGTACAAGCTTTTCTTGGGGGAAGTGCACTCGGCGTCACTTTCTTCTTTTCAGCACTCGTTGGCTGAGGCATCTTGTCGACATCCTTACCTTCCGCGATCGCTGGCTGGCCATCTTCATTGCATCTAGGATATCGTAGAGGACCGATTTCATATTTTCAACGGACACCGTGTTAGGCACACCTCTGATGTTTGTCTTAAAAGTGTTGTGACTTCTGCCGAGCACTTTGTATGGTCTTTCGTACGGCGGGTGCAGTAGTTTGCGCACCGTGTCATTTTGTAAGAATATATTGTTGCAGCTGGAGAGGTCTTTGAATATGGACAGCTGTCGTCCACTTTGCTCCCTAAGTGTCACTGGCCGGAGTTGCCGGATGTTCGATCGTAATCTGGTAACGAACTCTGGGGCATCAACCGCATCATCCGTCACATTATGCAAGAACCAGCACGGTAGGCGCAGTCTTTATGCGTACACTAATTCAGCTGTTGTAGCCTTCAAGTCGCTCTCAAATGGCGTACAAAGACTAATGAGTACAACAGGTAATGAACTAAACCCCTCCCGAACAGGCCATGTAGGCTCAATGGTAACGACCGGCCGCCGTGTCATCCTCAACCCATAGGCGTCGCTGGATGCGGATATGGAGCGGCATGTGGTCACCACACCGCTCTCCCGGCCGTATGTCAGTTTCCGAGACCGGAGCCGCTACTTCTCAATCAAGTAGCTCCTGTTTGCCTCACAAGGGCTGAGTGCACCCCGCTTGCCAACAGCGCTCGGCAGACCGGATGGTCACCCATCCATATTCTAGCCCAGCCCGACTTCGCTTAACTTCGGTGATCTGACCGGAACCGGTGTTACCACTACGGCAAGACCGTTGGCACAATAGGTAATGACTCCATCCAATTTTGTGTAGCATGGCACCGAAGGGCTGACTTCAGTTGGCGATGCAGGTGTTGTACTGTTCTATTTGCCGCCGGCTGGCAAGCAGAAGTACGAATGCGCTTAGTGCCAACAAAATGGCAAATAGTTTGAATAGCTAAGAATCAAATTGGCGTCCCTGTTTTGTTGTGATACATACGGATGCGCCAAACCGTGCGATCCATCAACGAAGAAACTTTTGTACTTCAGTCTTGGCTGTAATGTCTTCCACCGGTGAAGCTTCAGGCCAGCTTGAAAATCAATCCACGACTGTGAGGCAGTACGTGCAGCATTCTGATACCGCAAGGGGGCGACAGTGTACGCGCATGTCCAAAGCATTGCCTTGGCGGTAAAGAAGTTCCTAATTGTGCCCCCGCCGGCCGCGGTGGTCTAGCGGTTCTGGCGCTGCAGCCCGGAACCGCGGGACTGCTACGGTCGCAGGTTCGAATCCTGCCTCGGGCATGGGTGTGTGTGATGTCCTTAGGTTAGTTAGGTATAAGTAGTTCTATGTTCTAGGGGACTTATGACCTAAGATGTTGAGTCCCATAGTGCTCAGAGCCATTTGAACCATTTTTTTTTTTAATTGTGCCCCAGTATACCGAGTGATCCTATTTTCCTGGTGCTCCATGCAGTTTCTAACAGATGTCTTATAGTTTGCATCCATTCCAAGCCAAAAATATCACTGTTTGACTAATTTCACCGTGCCCCAGACACCAGGATAAGCCACATAGTGCACTGACACAACTGACGTGATTGAAATAGGTGAAGTATGAGCAGTGGAACTTTTGTGCCACACACGTCACAGTACAATTCAATAACGTGCGTAGCTGTTGATCGTAATTCTGGGATTGACCTAGGACCTGTAATCAATTGCTGTAGTTTTTTAGCTTCAACACGTAAGAGAGCGGCTGCTGGCACATTTGACTTCCGTTGCACATAGCGTATGTGAGATGTAAACTTCCTAACATAACCAAATTTATCGAAGTTGTTTCCGTGATGCTTTCTCTGGTTTTGTACTGAAGCATATGTCAGTGGTTTACGGTCTGCGTCTGGGAATTAATGATTTACTTCCACAAGCGTACATCTTCCAAATTACAGTCTCTGTGTTGTATGATAGAAACTCTTCGCTTGTTTCATCCAGTTGTGAACTATGCCCTAAATCAGATGTGGTACCAACTCCTTAATATTTGTAAACACAAAGGACTTAACTCCAAATTCAGCATTTACATTGTCAGCACTAATCTCAGGTACGTTAGAGAAAGGTAATTTTTAAAACAGTTTTCTGTTCTGTGGACATAAGAGTCAGTTGTCTCTATTTAGATGATCTGTAGCATTTTGAATACCATTTGGCCCCAACACCTCTGTAACTAGAGTTCCCATTTTCCTCGTAGCCAAACAAACAGTTGAGGTTTTACTTGTATTAAAATGAATAATTATATTCAGTATTACAGTATAGTCGAAATTGTTGCAGAACAAATTATGTTTTACTGTGTGATATGTTAAAACTAGATAACATGCAGTGACATTTCCTTGTTCACTGCAACATGAACTTTTAGATGTGGAAGCAGAACCAGAGTTCAGAAATTTCAGAAGTGGTTCATACATTTTGTTTCTTTGTACATTTACATTTACGATATTGCGTTTAAAGGCGCTGCTTAATCTGAGAATAACATTAACAAACATTCACTTCACCTCCGCTACTAACTACTATTATAACCGTAACAAAACATACGCACACGTATAAGCAACACAGGCACGTACAGCAAATTGTTTCACTCACCTGTCCTATTTCAGCCGAAGCACCTGTAAACGTAACTCCACAAGATTTGCATTCTCTGATGTATTCGTTCCATGGGTCATTAGCTACCCAAGCACCGTGTTCGATTTCATACTGAATTTTGTACTTCCGCAGTCGTTTTGCTTCCTGTACTGTCGTATGAATCTTTTTTGCGCATTTTTGGAGTGTCTCACATTCACCATCTACTCCATCCCTGCCTCGATGAAGATTAGGTTTGGTAGTTGCATAGGTAATACTCACATCTATAAAATTGCCTTTTATACACTATTCACTGTTGCATAAAGCTGATGATGATGATGAAGTCCTATACTCCTTGACAGAGCGTAGGGTAACGATGCGTGCGACTCGCACCGCCGTAGTAGGCAAGGTCGTAGTGGAGGTGGTTTTGCCATTGCCTTCTTCCGATCAAAGATGAATGATGATGATGAAGACGACGAAACAACACCCAGTCATCTCGAGGGAGGTGAAAATCCCTGACCCCGCCGGGAATCGAACTCGGGAAGCGAACTGGGGAAGCGAGAACGCTACTGCGAGACCACGAGATGGGCACTGCATAAAGCTATAAAACGAATAACGGAACTGTACTGCCTTCAATCCGCCTCAGACAGAACCATTTGGAACACACGACATAAGACTTTGGCACACTAAAATTCTGCCACAAGTGTTTGTTATATAGCTGAGGTTGGTAGCAGTCATCTCGTAAGGACGACAAAAAAATCAGTGCTTTCTGAGGTCGTCGGCTAACATTTCGTGAACTAAATAATCCACAGAGAGATGTTTACTACTTCACACAGTCCATCAGACTCACATGTGGTAGTTACTATATATGTATGTACGTATTAAACAGGGGACCAGGAAACGACGGAGAAGCTTCGTTCCTCCGTAGCCCTCAGTTGTTCACAACCCCACAGCAGGCCTCAGCAGTCCACCCACACCACTGCAGCCCCACACGAACCCAGGGTTATTGTGCGGTTCGGCCCCCAGTGGACCCACCCAGCAACGTTTCATACCAGATGAGTGTAACCCCAAATGTTTGAGTGGTAGAGTAATTATAGCTACGCTTACGAGGAAACGGTATCTGCGCAGCAATCGCCGACACGTTGTAACTGAGGCGGAATAAGGGGAACCAGCACGCATTCGCAGAGGTAGACGGAGAACCGCCTTAAAAACCATCCACAGGCTCGCCGGCACACCGGACCTCGACACTAATCCACCGGGCGGATTCGTTCCGGCGACCAGCACGCCTTCCCGCTCGGGAAACAGTGCATTAGATTGCGCGGTTAGTCGGGCGGGCTGGTACTTAGTAGTTGCTAACAATATGAAACTAACGGCTTCTCCACTTTGACACTGACAGCATTGATACTTGAGGTTAGTTTACGTTAAAAAACTGATACTCAGTTCATGGTTCACTTACAGACCTGACCCATTATATGCAAATTTACGATCATCTTTTGCGGCCTTTTAATGACGCAAGTAGAATGAATCGTAGGAAAAAATCACGTACTTTATTCTTTTCATACAGTACAGAGGAAAAACTGGCCGAAATATCGTTGACCATCTACAGATTCACTGTTTACAAGCGTATGTTGCCTCAAGAGTAATATGAAATATGAGTAAAGGGCTGATGCTCCATAGGTTTTTATGTTTATAGATATATGCAATTTATATTACTAAACGACTACTAAACTGGGGCAAAGTCCGAATCACAGGTTTCTTAACAGCTTCTAGGGGCCACAAAAATTTGACAGCGCAATACATTTTGTTGACAGCCTGTTGGTATAACACTAAATGTACATGCAAAGTTACATCATTACGCGACACATAGTCCAAGAGCTATGATGTAATAAACACCGAGATGTGTGAAACAGATGTTTTGTATATAGGACTTCGAACTCAAAAAAAAAAAAAAAAAAAAAAAAAAAAAAAAAAAAAAAAAAAAAAAAAAAAAAATCGGCGATGGAGGTTGGGGGCACGGAGTTCACAGGTGATATATAATGGACGATTGTTTTACGGCCAAATAAGTAAAACAGTGTACTGCACTCTGGCCGTGGCACAGAACTGAAGCAACGTGTAACACCATCGTCAGTTATATCGTCAAATTTTGTGGATAGTTCGTGTGATCGTAGTCGAGGCTAACTTCGTTACACTTTTAGGCAGTAACAAGTATGTCATAAATATTACGTATTGTGTTTATTTGAGAGTTATTTTATATCATTGATCGTGCCTGTTCGTTTCAATCATCTATCGCTAAGCAATTCTCTCTAATTTAAAATTATTCGAGCTCATGAGAATGTGTGCCAAAATAAACGAAACTGTGAAACAAAGGAACGAACGAAAACAATGAAGAAAAATATTATTTTCAAAACACCTGTAAACTGAATTTACAACTTCAGTGTTCGGTAATTAACGAGAGAAATAGCAATAACAATATCCTCCCTTAAAACAGACATGTATGTGCAAGAAGAGCATTCAAAGACGAATCTCATGTAAAATGACTGAAAAAAAAAATGAATGTTACATCGTTGCAACCAAAGAGGGAAGAGAGAGTTATATCCACTAAGATGAGGAGGAAGACAACTGGGAATTAGCTGAGTAAAATGCATTCAGAGAACCACCAAGAAAGCAATCAAGGTGGTTAGATGGGATTTCGAAATGCCTCTGCTAATAAATATACATCTATTTTTTAAGCACGTCGAGAACATACTTGACAGGTAGAAAACACTTTCGATCACTATTCGGTTACTTCTGATGATAGTTACGGGCCGTTCACTGACTAAAAACGACTGAAGAAACATTCATAAAGCACAGAAAACGTAACTGAAGACGTCGAGTCAACTGAAGTACTGTTAACAGCATTATATTACGTATGGCACGTTAAAGCTTTGCTCTTACGTACATGTTCGTTATATGGAAACGCCTAATCGGATTATTTTTGATAATATGTGCATGCTCACATACATATGTGTGTGTGTGTGTGTGTGTGTGTGTGTGTGTTTGACAGGGAGCGGAACACGTACCTATGTAAGAGGGAGATAAAAATACAAGAACGAATGCTGAGAAAGGGAGAGGAAGTGAGAGAGTGAGAAACAGAGTTCGTTGCTTTTGTCGGAAGAAACAAACAAAATGAAATTAATTTCTGTCATTCCTTTAGCAGGGATGGAACAGTTATTACACGTAATAATTTTGAACCGTGTCGGCGTCTGTGCGACAGAGCCGATAAGCCGCCGGAATTAAAAGTTCACCCTCCGGATACAAAAAAAAAAAAGAGGTGCGATCTATACGCGACAGGGGCATTACGGCGCAACGAAGCCATGACGACAGTGCGACATGTAATTGGAAGCTCAGACGTATCTGCTGCTACCTAGTTTCAGGCAGCAGAAGTTTTGGGAAAATTATTGATTCGTCTGCTATATTTTATCTTTAGTTGTTCGATCTCTGTTCGCTATTCATACTCACGAATTGATGACATCTTGATTCGAATGAGAATAGATTATGCTTCGTACGGTATGAAGGAAAACTGAAGTCGTTTCTAAGTTACATGAACGGTAATAGGACGCAGAAAACGATCACGAAGAAGGATCATCTGGTTGCTTCGAAAGATTAGTGGGAGGAAATCTAACAGGAATAGAAACAAAAATATCTCATTTTTGAGGAGACGAACGACTGAATTTTCTATCGTTTAAGAATTGCTTTCCTCGGTGTACCTTGACACTTCTGCTTGACTATAAAAGATCGAGTGGTGCAGTTATCAAGACAGTGTATAAGAAAACACGTCGGCTGAAAACTTGTTTGTTGTCTGTGATTACTAAATTGTTAAGGCAAATGCTAGAATATTTCCTTTGTAAATTTCACGGCCTATTTCCTTACCCATCTGCACAAAACCTTAATTTGTCTCTACTGATTATGTTGTCGACGGGACCTCGTATCCGATTCTTCCTTTGTCAGCAATGTATGAAACGCATTAAATAAGAAATGCAACACTTTTTTCCCTCGCTCAATTTCAGTTGAAAAAATGCGGAATTTTTTGTGGGACATCGTGGAATATTCCCAGTTGAGGCTCCATACTTTCATGAAGTTACGGCAGATGGCGATATACGTAGTCTTCAAAATGGCATCTGAACGCGAATGCGTTCGAAGTAGAGGTACTTTCGGGAAAACCAGAGAATCGCAGATATTCATTGGACCTTTCAGAATGAAGGTCTGGCAGTGAACGAAAGCACGGTGAGTCGGTGGGCGAGGCGCATGTCGTAATCGCAGCAAGATGGCGCTCACCTGACCGATCTCCCACGTGCCGGTCAGCGGCACTGAGCTGTGACTCCTGTAATGCAACTTGCAGCTACTCTCATTCGATATGATCGTCGTATCGCAATCAAACACTTCGCTGCTCAATTCGACGTCCCTCTTGGTGGTGCTGACATACTTGTCCATTCAAAGGTGTCTGTCCGGTGGTTTCTTCATCACCTAGCAGAAGACCATATAGACCTTCCATGTTTTTGGTCCAATGAAAGACACACTCCGTGGCAGCATTATTTGGATGATGAGGAGGTTATTAAAGTAGCAAGATGCATGACGCATGCGTATGGTTTCTATGGTACCAATAGAGTGGTACCACAGGGGTATACACTCTTCCAGGCCGTCGCATTGGCGGAGATTATACTGAAAAATAGAATTTTTTAGCCAGAACGTGGGGAATAATATGATGTAATGGAATTCTGAATGAAACCGAGATGCTTCAGAAAAAAAGTGTTGCTTAGTTATTGAACTATTGGCTACAAAGGAAACCTCTTTTTGTTCGTAGCTGTGATGATTGTCTGTAGAGTATGTATATATAGCTTAACGTCATGCGTGCCCGCATCTCGTGGTCTTGCGGTAGCGTTCTCGCTTCCCACGCCCGGGTTCCCGGGTTCGATTCCCGGCGGGGTCAGGGATTTTTTCTGCCTCGTGATGGCTGGGTGTTGTGTGCTGTCCTTAGGTTAGTTAGGTTTAAGTAGTTCTAAGTTCTAGGGGACTTATGACCACAGCAGTTGAGTCCCGTAGTGCTAAGAGCCATTTGAACCATTTTGAACGTCATGCGTATGTTGTTGAAGGGGTTCGTGGATTCTGTATAGGAAAACTTACCTTGCTTTATTAATAACAACAATACATTCTTTCTGTGCAATGTAGACATAACAGTCAGCCAAATCGAAACACAGTGCCATATTGCAATGACATGGGCCTTGTTTTCTTAAATTGGAAATGAAATATCTGAATGACTTTGGCACATTTCGAACTGAAATATGAAGCAAGACAACGAAATACTAATGAAAATTTGTGTTATTATTATGTTTCTCCGTGCGCTACGGTGAATTTATTTTATCCATACTGTCCTATTCAGTCTGCCCAAGTTCTTTACTTCCAAATTCCTTAATGAGAAAAGTGTTTTGGATACACCTAACACCAACTTACAATTATTACACACACTGTAGACACAAAAATAAACGAGGAACTTAATAGTAAACTTGCGGTCTAGCGTAACAGGTCGTCTATCACTACAGATTCCGATGAAATGAGCTGTATGCCGTGTGACATCAGTTCACGAGTTCACATAATCAGCCAGTTAAAATCGAGGCCATAGGTAAAAGACTACAGAGGTCAACTTTTCATACCGTTTTATAAACATCCGTTTCTTATAGACTTGCGTAAGAGGTCTGTGTATTCTCTTAAAAGGCTGCAATGTAGCCCAGAAGGCGATTATTTCCCTACTGACCAAAACATCGAGTTATCATATAAATTAATTCTCTTCCACAACTTTCTCAAAGAGAGTATATGGCCTCACTTTCAAAATGAGTGGTAACTGCAGGACGAATGGATAAAAACGAATTGTTTAGCAATTGTTTCTGACAGTGGGCTGTTTCATTCCTCGGATGCACAGGATCGACACCATCTCGAGCTAATCTCATACTCGCATGGAACTACTTAGTCATAAGACTCATGCGGAGTGCGGATTGAACGTCAGGATCACTGAACACGCAGAGGATGTATGCCAAGAATTCAGACTTCCTCCCCTACTCTTCAGTCTGTACATTTACGAAGCAATGAAGGAAATGAAAGACAGGTTCAATAGCGGGATAGCAACTCAGGGTGAAAAAGTATCAATGATATTCGCTGATAACACTGCTATCCACAGTGTAACTGAAGAGGAGTTACATGACTGAAATGAATAGGGTACTGTGCAAAGAATATGCATTGAGATAAAATCGAAGAAAGACGAAAGAAAAAACTGGAAAAATTTATCACCAAAACTGAGGATCGCGATGTAGAATTAAAGAAGGAAATCTGCTGTCGTGGAAGCAAAATAACGTAGGATGGATGAAATAGGTGGATGTAAAAATCACACTATCACAGAAGAAGAGGGCATTCCAAGATAGAAGAAGTCTTCTGGTATCAAACACCGGCTTCATTTGGGGAAGAAATTTCTGGAAACATACTTCTGGAGCACAGCAGTGTGTGGAAGTGAATCATGGATTGTGTGGAGCGCGGACAAAAAGAGAATCAAAGCATCTGAGATGTGGAATTATAGAAGGATATTGAGTATTAGATGCATTCATAAGGAATGAGGAGGTTCTCTGCAGCATCAGTAGGGAAAGTTGTATGTGGAATACACCTATAGAAAGGGAGGATTTCAAATGGTTCAAATGGCTCTGAGCACTATGGGACTTAACATCTGTGGTCATCAGTCCCCTAGAACTTAGAACTACTTAAACCTAACTAACCTAAGGACATCACACACATCCATGCCCGAGGCAGGATTCGAACCTGCGACCGTAGCAGTCGCGCGGTTCCGGACTGAGCGCCTAGAACCGCTAGACCACCGCGGCCGGCAGGAAGAGAGGAGAAGTTGATAGGTCATGCTTAGGACATTAGAGAATAACCTCCACAGTACTAGGTACGGAAGTAGATAGTAAGAATTGGAAAAGGAGGCACAGATTGTAACACAGGGTATAACTAAATTCCGTTTATAGGCTTTGAGGGTTTATAGTTGAGAATAAGATTATAAGGTTTAGAAAAGGAAATCATGTATGAAAACTTACCGTTTTCCGCTACACTCAAAATATCATAACACACTTTGCTCTTACTCCTTCTGCTGGTCGTTTGGGCCCTCTTACAAGCAGGCCTTTATGTGGCCACTACCAACGTCAACAAAGATACAGTAGTTCCGTACCATGTTTCAGTCAAAACACCTGATCGTCCAGCATCTTCTGCATCCATAACGTACACCAGTATATCTTCCTCAGACACCACAGAGGTCTCATAAATCAAGTGTCTTATGTGACCTCTCAGGTTCAAGTCAGGAGAAAATGCAGGCGAAGTAATCGGGCCACCGCGACCTATCCAATTTTGCCCAAATTGTTGGTCCGGATGAACTCGAACCGCATGTGAAAATTGAGGTGGAACACCATAGTACTGGAACCAAATGTTCTGAAGTACATGCATTGGCTGACCTTCCAAGAACCCATTCTGGATACCATCAAGGAATCTAAATGCAGCATCTGTGAAGTGTGGTGGAAGAAGATATGGTCCAGTCACACTTTCATCCTGTAACTCTCTCCAAATGTTCAGACCGCATCGTTCCTGAAATGCATGGGCACACGCAGCATGCTGGTTTTCATCAGTCCACGTATGACAGTTGTAGGAGTTGAAAGCAGCTTTCCCGTTAACTTGGTGGCTTCATCCATGAGAAGGATCCGCCGTGGGAAGTCGGGCTTGTCCACACAGCGATGTAAGAACCGTATGAAGAGGTGGGCTCGTGACGCAAAATTCTGTGGCTTAACTGCCTGTTCTTCCTGCGGTGGCCATTGCTCTTGTAGATCAAGCCAGACATATTTCTGATCCACTTTCAGTCTAACTGCTATGTTTCCGCTACACGTCACCGCGTCTTCCACTGCATGAGTACAGTGTCTCCTGTCTGCTCTCTGGTGACAGATCTACCCATCTCCCAGGCCCGCTCGTCCAACTGGTGTTGTGGGAAACGTTCCCCATACCTCTGACGGGCAACTCTCCCGCTTTTAATGACCTCCTTTGTTACACACACTGGATGACTGTTAATAGTAATAATCTTTCGTGCAGTATTTAAATATTATTGGCAGGGTCTAGCGGTAGTTTTAAAGAGAAAAATACTCATCTTTTTTTTAAGGAACTACTTCAATCAGTGCTTGAACTACTGTCCGGAAGCCAGGTTCTCTTGTAGGCCTGGAAGCCGTACAGGTTGACGTGTTTGTAGAATAATGTAGACGGCAAAACTGGTTTGTAAGTAATTTTCATATTTAATAGTCATAGATACCTTGCTGCCATAAATTTCCAATGTTCGCTCAGTGAATTACATTCCATTGTACTCAACTACAGAAAACTTTAGATTTCTCCTTCCTTTCTTCTCTCCATGCACACACACATGCAAGCCAACTGCGCCCAGTCAACATCTTTCCCAAGTACATCAATAAAGATATAGCTGTACTAAAGTCGAAACATGGAACATTAAATCAAAAATAATTTACAAAAAAATGACGTTTACTCAACAGCACAATAGAACAATTTATGATAACGTATATTCACATACAATATATCTTTTTGAATTACAGTAATTTTATGAAATTTGATATTTAAATCACAAGGGATAATTGTGTTAGCACGACATACACAACTATATAGTCGGAGTTTAATGTATTTCAGATAAGATTGAATAAGGATAAGATCGTAAATTTATGAATATATATGGTCCAACCTGTTTATTGCACGTTACACACTGCACTGATTTTCATCGTACAATAACATCAAGTCAGCGAAGTCTGCAAACATTTAGTTCACCATGGCAAAAAGCAACTCAATAACAATGAAATATACTTAAAGCTTCCCTTCTGTACTGTGACAGAGAGGTAGATTAAAATAAGTCCTATAAATAGAGTTGAATATATGTCAACATGCAAATTTCACAATAATCCGTGAAACAAGAAATCCAGTTTATGACCTGAGATTGATAATGATGTTCTGGTACATTTTAATGTACTTTAAATACAGAAAATACGTACAAAGTAACAGTTTTAAACAAAAAATGTGAAATAAGAACATATAATCGCTGCATCTGAATCGTGTCAGTTGTGCATAAATAATCCCTTGTAAATGTGTAATGAATATTTTCAGCTTAAATTCAAAGTCCAGGCTGACAGTACAGTAATTCTGGCCATTTCAATTGAAACAGTCTTCATTATCGAAGTAGTTGTGAAGGTAAACACTCCTGAAATCAGACATATATGTAAAGTGTAGTCAATTTGTAGTCTCTATGATTCGACGAGTCCCTATTTATGATAAGGTCACCGATATGTGCCTGTAAAACTACTGAAATCCGTTACGTAACGTCATGCGTGCGGATGCTGAAATACATTTACATACGTCAATATATGATACTGCTGTCTTGTCGTTCCTTTTAATCCACCGACTGAATTGTTCTAGTCACTCTCCGTCCTACTTTTCCGTTTTGTTTGGGACATGCACGAACCATTGCACTTTATCCGGAATATACAGATACGTAGACCAAAGCTGTTGCGTGGTTAACTAAACCAAATATTGGCAGCAACCAGAATACTCACCTTACACCACGTAAGATAAGAACCGTGCTTGGCCACATAGAATTGACAATTATATCACTAAGTATTCTGTATTACTTGTAAATTGTAACAACGATGAAAGCTGTGACTTAAGCTAGTTCCACGCCAAAATTAAATGAAAATCTTACCATGCAATCCAGTTTAATGACACCATTAGTTTAAATCGGATCATACTAGTCAGCTGGAACATGGACAAGCTCAAAAGGAAATCTACACGCTGATGCGTTCGAACCAGCACTCTCGCAACCAACCGTGCAGCAAAAAATGAAAAAAAAGAAGGTTTCAAATGGCTCTGAGCACTATGGGACTTAACATCAGAGGTCATCAGTCCCCTAGAACATAGTACTACTTAAACCTAACTAACCTAAGGACATCACACACATCCATGCCGGAAGCAGAATTCAAACCTGCGACCGTAACAGTCGCGCAGTTCCGGACTGAGCGCCTAGAACCTCTCTGCCACCACGGCCGGCAGCAAAAAATCACTTCGAGTACGTGGAGTAAAGTAATGTTCAGTGATTTGTAACAGTTGCAGTACCCAACAGTAACCTGGTTTTAAAGTAAATTACTCTGTTCTTATACAATGCAAAAGTTTTCAAACAGTTTATTAAAAGCAAGTAATTACAACTTTTATTGATAATTAAAAATCTTTGATCTCAAGGAAAGCAATTCTTTCGTAGAGCAATGTGGAACGTTAATCGCACAATAAATCTAGATAATATATGTACGCTGTTTCAAAAGGATATATGACGAAGAGAAGTTATCGTTGGGACAACTCCTCTTTTAATGGAAGTAATGCTACTACAGATCCAAAAGAGTGTCGTGGATCACTTGCGTTGATGCAACGACTTGACAAATCCTTCTTCCTCTTCGGATGTACAGTGATACTGCGGCTGGGTGTGGATTTGGAAATCGCCGCAATTTATTTTGCTACACTGCAGGTTAACTGGATATCGGTGGACACATTAGACAATTCCTTAGCTGATGACGAACGTTCACGATGCTACTCCTTAACGCTGCCTACATCTTTAACAGTGCTCTACTATACATATGGTGCAATGTGTGCCTGGCCTCTATCACAATATGAATTACTGACTATTTATTTACAAATAAGCACAATTTGTCTGAACACTTTATAGAGACAAATCAATTATCACTTAGTTGTGCAAATGACTACAACGATTCCGACCTAATTTCATATCACGAAATGAATGCCTAATTTTAAGTGAATGATTAATCAAATTACGTTGTTCACTGAGTTAGCGTTTCTAGTCCTACGTAAACCAGGCGCTGCAAAGTGTTGTAAGCTGTCTAACACAGGCTTTCTGCAAAGAGACAACGATCTATGTAGATCAGGTGAGTTTTCTTGTACTGATTTTTTTCATGTTTTGGTTGATTCTATTCAATTTCCTGCCAGAGTTCCCATCCAGAAGTAAGTTTCTCCGTTCATTACAAAAGTTGAAATGTAGTCCTAGCCTTTCGGCATTTGATAATTATCGCCCAACGATAAAAATAATCAACATCGTTAGTGAAGAAACTAATACTGCCAGTTACTCTATCCCAGAAACTATTTAGTATCAAAGCAATATTTTCTTACAATGAGGTGCAGTTCTCATTTGATCTTCGGCGTCTCAGTCAATATGCTGACAGTTGATGTGCTAAGGAGGTGGGTAAGGAGGTGTTTTCTCTCGAAGTTATAATTGATGAGTTTCCCTTACAGTTCATATGAGCAGCTGGAAACATTCCAATCACTTTGGCAGATACGGTGAAAGTCAGGAACAAAGCAACGAAACACTTATAAAAGAAAATAGAGTCAAAAGAATTAGCCTATGATAAAGGAAGAAACAGTGAAAAACCTGGATAAAGTCATGCTTGTTAATATTGAAGACACTCAAATACAAATCAACAGAAGAAGTGAAAAATATTCAAATGATTATTCGTCTCATAGAGAAAGAGGCAATGAAAAAAGTTTTAAAATGTATTCTCACATATGGATAGCAACATACAATCGCTAGAGCGCCACACACACGCTCATGGTCGAGATATCAAAAATTGTTGAAATAAAAATCAGTTTTAAGAATACCAAATTCGGAAATAAGACTAGATATTATAAAATAATTTTTCCTCTCATACAGATTTCTAAGCACATACATACAGTCCTGATAATTTTTGACTGTGAATTTTTAACATCTACGAAAATACATTTAAGATTGGAAATGGGACACATGCGGCAAGGAGGTGAGCTACTCATGATATAATTATGAATTACATGCTCCACATGTATGTCGTTTTAAATGTTGAAAGTATCTTCATAGTTATTAAAAATTCATAGCAAAAAATTTTCATCACTATCGGTGTGGGATCATCAATCTGCATGGACGTAATTTTATACTTTTTAATCTGATTTAACGACGTGGTATATTTGAATTTCATTTTTATTATAATAATTGTTTACTGTTTTCAGTCTCATGTGTGTGAAGTTTTTGAATCGATTTCAGACATTATGATGAGATTTCAAAAGCTCCAAGTGGTAAATTTCAGGTTTATTTATTTTTCTTCACCTGAGCCTGTCATTATTGTGTTACCTTCTTCGCATTTCTCGCGTTAAGGCCGCGAAGGTAAAAATATGAAAGACTCGGCCTCGCAAGGAGACTTACCAGCAACCGTTATCTCTCCGAACCATTCGCGACTGGAACAGAAACTGGGAGATGGCAATGGTCCCCTTCACTCCTGACAAGAAAGCGAGTTAACATTCCACTGTTATCCAATTCTGAGCCGCGTTGAAAGATTCAAGTCTATACCTCAGCGGGAGGTTAGTTTAAAATAATTTGAAAACTTGTGCACAACAGAAAAACAGAGTGGCAAGAAAGCGACCTTATAAAGTAGTAAAATACCGGTCTCGTTATAGAAAACGTTTAACACTACTCCAAGTACGACTCACGCCAGACCTAGAAGGAATTCTCGTAAATTTTACACTAAATACGCTGTGAAATTATCAAATTTTTCTCGGTTACTTATATTAAGATCTTGTCGCGTAGCGTACAGTCACGAGCAACTGAAAAAGACGGGAGGTCACTGCTGTTTATACAAAACGGTAACATAACGGAGGTTTGAAATTGCCGACAAATACAGTTGATATCCTTCTCTTGTACAATTCTGAAACATATTTTAAGCTTGCCATTGTTATGTTCTTGGACGAAGAAGAATCTGACAGAGTATCAGTGCCGATGTGAAACGGTGTTCTGCTAAATTCACATGCAACATATTATTTCGGATTTCACAGTGCTAATGGAAATGGGTGTTCGGAAACCATATTCGGCTCCACTAATTCTTCCTTAGCATGAAAAACTGACTTACACGACTGTCTGCGTCTAGTATTATCTCATTAGCAAATGTAAAGAAGTTTTTCCAAGTGTTTGCGAAATGTGTGACCGAGGCAGGTCGTATTTAGCAGCGCGGTATTCGCCTAGTGATCGGAAATCTGCAGCTCGTGAGTCACGTGATGGTCTATGGCTACTACTGTGTTGCTCTTCCACGAAATACCATGTGCTGGCGTGCGACTGAAACTTCGTGACACTTGCATAGAAGTCGGTTTTCGGCCTGTGTGAACCAATTTATTTCGTTGTACACGTTAGCCTCAACTTAATCAGCTGAACAGTAAACTACAGGACAAAGGAAACACCATTTTTATACGACTGAAGTTATTTCATTCGAAAACAACTCACCTCTTTCTCTGTTTGAGAAACAAACTGTGATTCATTTTCCAGGTCTGCTGAAACATCTCCAAGTAGAGGTAAGCTTTTCTCATCAACTTTCAGGAATTAAGAAACGGGAAAGCGACGTTAGCATTTGAAAAAGAACTGCTGACACTAATGTAACAGAATCAAACTATGAACTCTTTCACACTTTAATGTTGACATTGGAAACTCTGAAATGCAGTAATGCGGGCTTTAAGAGACAAGAATCGTGGATCTAGAAATTTGAAGCTTTCTTTGCTCATACAGAGATAGTAGAGGAAAACGTTACAAACATAGTTCAAAGTGCATGTGGCATTCTGTGAAAATACCTGAAGAAGAAATGTATGTTGATTTGTAACAAATAGGGTAGCATGCCTGTGTTACATAATAAGCTGAAGAAAATACCACTACACCAACCAGCGTTAATTCCCTGGACGGTTTCGATATAGGCCTGGCGCTGCTTCGGGTATCCCGTAACAGGCCGCATTGATGAAATTTTTTGTAACTGATAATTATATGTACAGGAACATCATAATCAAACTTCTTGTTTGGAATGATGTGCGGCACAGAGGAAAGGTATCGAAGTCGTTCGGTGAGTCCTGGCACGAAGACAGCGATCTAAAACATCCCAGAGGTGTTCTATATGATCCAGGCCAGGACTCTGTGCAGGCCAGTCCATTACAGGGATGTTATTGTCATGTAACCATTCTGCTACAGGCCGTGCTTTATGAACAGGTGCTCGATCGTGTTGAAAGATGCAATAGCGGTCCCAGAATAGCTCTTCAACAGTGGGAAGCAAGACCACGCTTACAACATGAATGTAAGCCTGTGCTCTGATAGTGCCACGCAAAACAACAGGGAGTGCAACCCCTCCATGAAAAACACGACCACACCATAACACCACTGCCTCCGAATTTTAGTGTTGGCACTACACATGCTGGCAGGTGACGTTCACCAGGCATTCGCCATACCCACACCCTGCCATCGGATCGCCACATTGTGTATTGTGATTCGTCACTCTGCACAACGTTTTTCCACTGTTCGATCGTCCAATGTTTACGTACCTTACACCAAGCGAAGCGTCGTTTGGCATTTACCGGTGTGATGTATGGCTTATGAGCAGCCGCTTGACCATGAAATCGAAGTTTTCTCACCTCCCGCGTAACTTTCTTAGTACTTGCAGTGGATCTTGATGAAGTTTGGAATTCATGTGTGATGGGCTGGATAAATGTCTGGCTATTAGACATTACGACCATCTTCAACTGTCGGTGGTGTCTGTCAGTCCGCAAACGAGGTCGGCCGGTACGCTTTTGTTCTGTACGTGTCCCTTCACGTTTCCACTTCACTGTCACATCGGATATAGTGGACATAGAGATGTTTAGGAGTGTGAAAATCTGGCGTACGGACGTATGACACAAGTGACATCCAATCACCTGACCACGTTCAAAGTCCGTGAGTTCCGCAGAGCGTCCCATTCTACCCTCTGACGATGTCTAATGACTACTGAAGCCGCTGCTATGGAGTACCTCGCAGCAGGTGGCAGCACAATGCGCCTAATATGGAAAACGTATGTTTTAGGGGTGTCCGGATACTTTTGATCACATAGTGTACGTCTGCCGCCGCGTCACAAATGAGATGGTGTGCGCCCGTGTCATCCACATTACACCACAGGCAGTGGAGATGTCTGCCAGGGCGATGGCGTAGAGTTTGTGTCGTGTCGGGTATTTACCGGTAACGACGATGTACCAGGTGGAACTCGTTTCCTTGGTAACCTATGGTTGATGAACAGCGCGCCACACCGCCGGCCACCTGACCTCTGGCTGACGTCTTTCGGCCGAAATTCTGGGGTGAATCCACATTAAGAGCTGATAAATATCTCGCACAGTGGGAGCCCTAGTGCTAGAAAAGTCTTCATGCCTGTATCCCAGTAGAAATTACTTGATATATGATAGCGGTTGGCTAGAGCTATCGGCGGTTGACTTGATCTAAGTGCGAGTTCGTCGACCAAAGTGCAGTGATTTGAGGCTGTGATTCCATAACGTCAAGATTGTACTTACCTAAAGAGCTGTAGAGTGCGCATTAACATTGACGAAGGCGAGGCCCTCTTCTCGCTTAGGGAGTATAATGGTGTCATAATTGACTTTGAATATTTGACTACTATTGACCAAATAATTAAAGCCCATAGGGATCGTTATATACCATGCGGGATGCCATAGAAATGTTAAAGCTACAACTTTATTAACATGCCCATTTGACACAGTAACTGATTTCGGACGCCCGTGCAGATCTTCTAAAGAAGGCGCCGGAAGTTGACCGCCGTGGCTGCGTTGGATGTTCGAGTGGAAGCTATTCCTAGACAGCCTAGAATCTTCGTCATCCTGAATAGAGCCACACTTTCTTCCGGGAACCATCTTCCATTAGCAATGGCGCAGGATTTGTTAAAGTCCATATGGCTGCCCGCTCCGCGCCCGTAATGCGCGGTCCACCGTGTTGCCTCTTGAGCTGCCTCGTTGTGCAAACGATGAAGACGTGGTCATTTGCAAAGGCGCGGTATTTGAATGTGTGGCTTCGCAAGGTGATCCCTGATAAACGACGCTGAAGACAGCAGAGAACTGGCTCTAGTGAGATGGCATACTTCATGTTTGAGAGTGTATAACTCTGTCGGACTCATTGCGCTATCGGTATTGGTGTCGTCATTTATCCATTGACCATCGCCCTCGACGGAGCGTCACGAAGGAGGCACATAACTATGAGGACGAAGGCAGGTGTGGTTCACGCGATCGAATATCTGACGGAAGTCGACGTAAATTATGTTTCCCTACTGTCGGTAAACTGTTTCAATGGCGTTCATGTCTCTCTCATTACATAGCGCTGATTGCATTTAGGTATCTACACCCAAGAACGTCTGAGGAGGTGGCAAGACCTGGTAGAGGACTCATCTGAAATTCATCGGGAAGAGGCGCGTAAAAATCTTGAAATACGAGTTGAGTAAAGTGATAGCTGTCAGGTCGCATGCCTCCAGAAGCTTGGGGTCTCGGAGTAATTAAACCTTCCAAAAATATCAATGGGGGCGGCGTCGTACGAGACGGTAATTCCTCGCACAATTCCTTCCATCACGGCAGCATTAAGTCCTTGACGGTCCTGTAAAAGTAGACCACTCTTGGCGAGCGCATCAGGGATACCTTCAATGGAGATGTTTGCTAAAAGAGAGCGACGACTGACCATCAACGATACGATTGCCTGACTGTAACATGTAAGTCCCTCAACATTAAGGTTTTTCTTACTGTAGCAATGCCAATAGTGAGCATTTTGAAGACCGTAGCGATGTTCGCCTTTGTTACCAGCCGTCAGTTGTGTGATCAGGGACTGTCGACGGTGTCTGAGATCTGCATTGAGGGTGTTTCTCCGCTCACGCTGTCGTGGTATCGCGCTCGTACAGCTAAGCCTTCCAGGTGGAGCCAAACGGGAGTCAATATCATAGCCTTGACGCGTTGTAGCTCAACCTGACGTTCTGGGGACGGTGGGTGCTCCATAAGGTTCCGGAGGATGATTTAATAGAATTCCATTGTGTCTCGATGCCACTGCATTCGTTCCTTGCCATTCTGGACCAGCTCGCAGGGTAGGGCTGACTTCACGGATTGAACTCCTGCAGAAGTATGGAGTGTCATGCCTCTTTCACAGGATTCATATGTACTCGTGGCTATTCGTCGACATTCCGGGACATGTAAGTTGCCAACATCAAGAAACTTCCTGGCAGATTAAAACTGTGTGCCCGACCGAGACTCGAACTCGGGACCTTTGCCTTTCGCAGGCAAGTGCTCTACCTTCTGAGCCACCGAAGCACGACACACGACCGGTCTCACAGCTTTACTTCTGCCAGTATCTCGTCTCCTACCTTACAAACTTTACAAAAGCTCTCCTGCGAATCTTGCAGAACTAGCACTCCTGAAAGAAAGGTTCAGTAAATTGCATGGCCTGTGCTGGATTGGGTGCCAGTAACTGCACATGAAACACCCTCGTGGTGGCGGATTCATCCTGGAAGCACTACTCTAACTCTGCAATCGATGTCATCCTCCTCTTCTTCCGTCGTTTTGGTGATCCCAACTGCAGGGATGCGATGTCGGTTCTGATGACGGGACGGAGTCGCAACGTTCAAGAACGAAGGCAGCTGTAGGCACAACCATGGCATAGAGATCCATATCACGCACACGTCTGTCAACATCATCTGGCACCGGGATCTCATGGGGAGGGGCCGATCGCTGTTTCAGACACTCGCCCTTGTGTCGTCCTATCTCCACAGCTTCTGAAGCTTTGTGAAGGCGTCTGAACTGCATCGGATTTCGGTGTCGCCATATAGGTGTGTGGAAGAGATGTCATAGCCGGAAGGGGAGAATCGTCATCGGTCAGCAGCTGCGTAATTTTGCGATGGAGGCATTTGTTTCGCACATGTCCTTCTTTACTAGATCCAGAATAGGTTTTTGGATGCCCATTGTGTATGTCTATGGCCCGGAAACCACTAAGGAAAAGATAGTGTGGGACACGTTTCTTTAGCTCAACGTGAATTTTCTGCACTGTGTTCAAAACTGGATATGTAGTGAAGGGTGCCAAGTTCTCTGCTACATGCTCGAGTACTGCTCCACAAGGGCACAGTGCCACCATCACATTTTCTGCCAGCACTTCGAAAGGAGGATCGAAGTTACGGATCGAGCATAATGACATGCTGCCTTGTTAAACAAGTACTGGGTCGATGTCGCCATCTGAATGCCGGAATTTGAGAAGGTCTTCCGTCCGTGCTGAGAGCTTACAACGAGCTGCGTCGTTAGTCAGTTTGACGTAAACCTTGCTACTAACGATGTAAGGTGGGCATATCATTTTCATTTTCGTAAATTATCTATGTGCACGTCAGAGAGAGAGAGAGAAGGGGCAAGTTACGTTACTGTTAATCTTTGTCCTTGTTGCACAGTCTTTTCATCTACCCCGCCTGATGCATTCTTAGTTGACGTGTGACAGGTGTTGGACGATTGCAGTAGTACTGTGTTGACTTGTAGCTATCTTTTAGACGAAGAATGATTTGTTGTAATGGAGAGTAGTGATGAATATGATGTATATATTCGAAGGCGAACAGAATATCAATTTCAAATAAAGTTATTTTTAGGAGGGAAGAAGTTTGAGATATGACTGCAACACTGTGTAGTTAGCTTTTCAGAATGATTATTATCAGCTAGTTACCTTGCTCAGAGCTAAGAGAAAGACCACATAATTTCCCTGAGTCATGCAATAAAATGTCAACTGATGAAGCTGTTCGGTTTCTGTAGAAATTCTCTGTTAACATCGTACCCTTTTACGAATGGTATGTGTGCAGATCAAGCGAAATTTTAATGTATGTTTAGGAATACATACTTCATCCGTAAACCGTTGTCTTGGAATATTCATAGGAATAGTTACCCTCCCCACGCTACTGTTTAAAGAAGGTTTATCGTTAGGCATTACTACTTTGCGCCTTACGGCATGAAAGAGTTTGTATGTTGTTTGCATATTTTATTTGAATAATGTAAACATAGCTTAACCGCTACGTGCTTGCTGTTTGGTGTTGTGCTTTCGAGAAACCTGCAACATTGTTGTCAAGACGGGAGGTAAGTGGAAACTGTGATTAGAGGCAGATAATTATTTCATTCCTGTTGCGTATTTAATATAAAGACAGGCTGTATTCAGGCCAGTTGAGATCAGTTCAAAGTAGGTTCTGTTTGTCAAAGGATAGCGTAAGAGTTTAAGTTCGATAACAGTTTGTGGATACATAGTTCTGGTAATAAGTATACGTTTTATGAGTGGGTAAATTTGGGCTAAATAATCATACAGAAACATATAGTATGCTGGTTCAAATGACTCTAAGCGGTATGGGACTTAACATCAGAAGTCATCAGTCCCCTAGACTTAGAACTAATTAAACTGAACTAACCTAAGGACATCACACACATCCAGGCCCGAGGTAGGATTCAAACCTGTGACCGTAGCAGCAGCGTGGTTCAGTACGTAGGTTACAACGATGTAGAGGTGTATTCATATCATGTCTTCATGAGGGATTTTCACTTCGTCACGTATGAAATGTTTGAAAGGGCGTACTCGTTCGAAATTGCGAACTTCAATGTTATTTTACGTTACGAGTTGGCCGTTCTATCGCCGATCCTAACACGAGCAAATACCGCTGTGCAAGTAAACAAACGCAAGTCACCCGCCACGGTTAGGGCATTAACAGCTACGTCTGCATCGCGCCGCCACCGCCGACGAACTGTAGCATTCGCCACTTCTCCATCATCATCGAAATGAAGCCCTCGAAGGTACTCCTTAAGATTTTGGAGACAAATGGAAATAGTAAGGCCGGAGTTCGGGACTGAGTATAGGATGATCGATGACAGTGAACCCATGGCGTCGGACTGTATCAGATGTCGTAGTGCTCGTGCGTATCAGGCATTGTCATGCTGAAAGATAGGGTGCTTCATCTGTGGACGAACTCTTCGAATTTGAAACTTAATTACAGCACGCTGTTTCTCACGCGCTGCGTTACACCACAACGTTACACGATACAGTTCTGAGGCCTATGTCGGTACAGGCTGGAAATATGCAGACATGAAGAGAAAACGTTGACTGTTCATAACGCTTATTTTATTTAAAAATCTTTAAGAGTTTTCACCTAGAGAATTGTGAGACATTCTTGGTAAAAAGCGAAATGAAATTGGATGTTCACGTGAAATCAATATCAAGAAAGAAGAACTGAAGACATGTTTGTCGAAAGGGTTAAGAAACTGTAGTGCTTCAGTAAATGAAATTATTCACAAGACGCTAATGCGAGTATTTCTACAATTGAGTACCAGCTTTTAGAGGCCGTATCAAGTGTGCGTAACATCGAACGAATTGAGATCCGCTACTCCAATAGTAAGTAGTCGATTACCTCATCGAAAGTCTGGTAGAGTAATTTGGGAATCGTAGAAATTTTCGGAATAAAGGTGAGGATGTTACCGTTAAATGCTTTTGGGTTGATTTGATTTGGACGAGAGCAATTAGGGGAAGAGTACATCTTCATCTATGTTATTACTCTGCTATTCACAACAAGTGCCTGGCAGAGGGTTCAATGAACCACCTTCAAACTATCTCTCCACAGTTCCACTCTCAAACGGCGCACGGGATAACGAGCAGTTACATTTTTCAGTGCAAGCCCTGATTTCTCTTATTTTATCGTAAAGATCATTTATCCCTACGTATGTGGGTGCTAACAAAGTATTTTCACAGTCGGAGGAGAAAACTGGTGATTGAAATTTTATGAGAGGATCCGGTCGTAACGAAAAACGCCCTTGTTTTAATGATTGCCTCTCCAATTCACGTAACATGTCTGGGGCATTATCTCCCCTATTTCACGATAATACAAATCGAGCCGACCTTCTTTGAACTTTTCAATATCATCCGTCAGTCCCACCTCACACGGATCCCACACCGCACCGCAATACTCCAGAATGGGGCGGACTAGTGTAGTGTAAGCAGTCTCTTTAGTAGATCTGTTGGACTTTCTAAGTGTTCTGCCAATGAATCGCAGTCTTTGGTTTGCTCTACACACAACATTATCTGTGCGATCGTTCTAATTTTGGTTATTTGTAATTGTAATCCCTAAGTATTTAGTTGAATTTACAGCCTTCAGATTTGTGTCTTATCGCGTAATCGAAATTTAGTGGATTTATGTTCTTTATCCAGGGTCAACTGCCACTTTTCGTGCCTCACAGATAGTATGCGACAATTCTACTGCCATCGTAATTTCGTTGAAACTGAGTGAGCGAGAGTGGGACAAGTACAGAGCCATGTGGACAGACATTTTGCCCTCGCTCACTACGCCGGTGGAACAAGACAGAAGGTCGCTATGACTTAATCGAAGTATTGTGCACCATACGTTGGTTTGTGGTGGAAATGTGTAGATGATGATGAAAATTATTTTATAGCAATAAATAGGACATTTAGCCGGAACATGAACGTTTTCATGGTAAATTAAGTGTTAAGAACCGGAATGTCTAAATTGTGCAGAGAAGCATAAAGTCAATTTATAAGGAATTGGGAGGCTTATATTTCTCTGAAATATTCATGATTAACAGTTTCACAGAATTAAATTGAATATTTATAAGATTCTGACTGTAGCAACAAAGGCCGAAGAAGTGTTTAAAGGTAAATACATTTTTTAAAAGGATGTTTATCTCTTGCCGTCAGTTTCATCCCCTTTCCTGAAAGAAATTTCTTTATCGTCGTTGAAACGCTCTGGAAGGAGATGGGGACGGAAAAGGTTCTGCGATTTCCGTCTACATTCATATTTAAATTCTCCGCCGAAGTTCCGCTCTCTGTCCACGCAAGGCGCAACAGAGCTCGCGATCTGTAATCTCAAGAGTAGCAGCGGGATGGTAGTGTAGGGCACTACAAAACTACGTCCCTTCATCATGAAAAGCTGGCTGATGCTGGACTCATTCGTCTGAAAACCGGTTTTGCTTATCAATAATAGAAAATGCAATGTTTTCTTACCGTTAGTCACGTTTCTCCATCTTTCTGCGTTCTTAGGTTCTTGCCACTGATTAACTCACAAATATCGGCCTACTGCACCTGTTTGTCAAAACTAAAAAGGGATATAAGGCTCTCAGAGACCAAGCCTATTACAACTGCGCGGTGTCATCTACTGCAAAGTCCTGTAAAGTGATAAAATCTTCACGGGTTACATATGGATTAATAGTGATCGCTTGATGCATTGGTTTGACAAGTATTTTTCTCTTCGTCAGAAAATTGTAAATGGGAAACTCGATTAAACTTAATCCGAGATGTTTCAGAGTTAAAATGCATCAACAGGATCAGTGTTCTTATAATTATAAACCAGGTGGAAGGATTCAAGCTCAAATTCAAAAAATTGACTTGAATATTGAAATGGTAGTATAATTTATTAAGCATTAAAGTTCTTTTTCATTTTCAAAGTAAACCATTTAACACAAGAAATAAGGAGAGTCGAACGTTAAGTTTAGTCTCCTGTTGGCAACATACTGATTTCAAAGAGTTGTTTATTTGCGTAAGACTGAGAACAATTACACTTTGTCCTTGCTGGAAGCTTGAAAAAATTTTACCAAAATGCCAAGCAGCTTGACAGGAATATTAGTCACATCCTAGCCACTGACGTAATATCGCTCACCATCCTAAAATTTCAGTTCCAAATCTGATATCGCTGTATTTTATTCAGTTATTTATGGATGACTGTACTAGTATTGAATGGAAAACAGGAAATCGACATCATCAGTATCATCGTCATCTAAAATTTTCATCATCCATTTGATATTCATCGCTTATAGAGGCCTAATGTAGACTTCGTCACATTACTGTTAACGGTCACAGCTGTACGCATTAACATTGCCCCTCCACGTTCTAGAAAGACATCAGCCCACGTTCGAATTTGTTAGCGTAACGCTTTTCCATTATCTCTTGGAGCACGCATCACCCAATCGTGTGAAATTAATTCTTTCAAGAAATAATGAAATTTCACATGACGCGTTTGCAAGTTTTTATTGACCGGTAACATCGCAGAGTGCAGTTGAGTACAATGTTGCATGGAAACAGGACAGGACTTCAGCAATAAATGAAATTTCATTTACTAATATAAATATTAAATTAAACGACAAATTCATCACCTAGGACATGAATATTACCGGAATATATAAATGTGGAATTAACAAAGATACAAGGAAGTTGCAGATGAAATTACAGATAAAATTAATGATACAAATCAGTTAATAAAAGGAAGGCTAGAGCTCATGCACGCAATAGAATATACAGAATGAAGGAAAATAATTGGCAAATAGATTACAGAGAACGTGAGAAGGTACAATACTTGCTGTATTTGGTAATATGACGAAGAGACAAGTAAGGTGGATTTAATAGAGTCTCTTAAGTGGAGTAGAAATTACATTTCACAATTTAAGATTGAAGATAGCAAGTAACGTAGAACAGGACCAAAGTGTACTACCATTCTAAGATATTGTTGAATATTCGTAGATTTGAAGGAAACGATATTGCGGAAATAGTACCAAATGATCGGAATAAGGGTAGAAACCCGTCCGAGGAATGGAGAACGGAAGTTGTCACTTGATGACATATCAGTAGGATTGGTAAGATCTGAAGGAAGTTTGATGTAGGCAGTCTTGTTATTACATAACCTTTCGGAGGACAATAATGGCGCAGAACATGGATAGTGCAGCAGTAAATGAATGTAGATCACTTTAAAAATTTATAGAACTATAATCCTTCTCTTCAAAATTTACGAGACACCAGCTAACAGCTTCTCCAGTCGCAAAGAAACGCGCAGGAGATGAATGGTGCAAAGAAATATGTTTGCAGTGAATATATAGAAAAATTATGATAACAGTCCTTGAGAAAAAGGCACTGATAGGACTTGTCATAGTGCACTACTTTGAACGTATCATAGCCTCGATAACACTTCAAATAGGATAGTGAGAAATTCAGTACTGGACGAATCGTCAGAAACAATATTCCATGTTACCAAATACATTCCGATCAGTAATGACGAAATTTTTAGAGACCTTAAAGGGGAAACAAAAAGGAACACTTCTTAATTCTACACATCTGAACCACTTGCGCTTTACTGATGACTTTGTGCAGTTTCCCTCCTTCAAAACTGAAATAATGAACTTGATCAAACTTATCTTTAGACAGACCTGACGACCTACTGCAATAATGCTGTGATAAAGGTCATATCAAAATACGAATGGTACAAAATAATAATGATATCATGGAACTACTGGAATTATATTCCCTCAGTAGTCTCTATGCGGGTGCTTGCTGCAGATCTCGTCTACGATGAAATGAGGAACGTAGGCGGGAAATGAGGGCACAATTTAAAATGCTCGATCTTCACTGCCTTTTCGTTTCAATGCATTGTTTCTCTGATTGCTCTCTTCCCCTTTCGCTTCCTCTCTCTCTCTTTATCTATATATCTATCTATATTAGCATAGCAGGATGTTTCTGTACCTGTAATTGTAACTTATCAGGTGTTACACTCTGTGACGTGCCCGCCGTCATCAAGTTGAACCTGCACTTCAGTAAAATGATTAGAGGTGCTAATTTCTACATCTGTACCCAGCCGTTATATAACGACTACAGAACTTCAAAGGAAGGGGGTTGTTCAGGTCGATGTACCACCGCAGGGAGCGAGGCAGATGAGCAACAGAAAAATTAAGAAATGTAATTTCGGTTCTCCTGACATGCGTTGCTGGAAAGACTGCCTATCAAATTCAGAAACTATCTGAACTCGTACCTCAAGACAGTCCTGCACAACGTTCTGCGGTGATTAAATTGAAATTCCGAGTTGGTGGAACAGCCAGAGAACGAGCGAGAATTTCTCCCTCGCCGAGCAGATTTAATTGCATTCTAGAGTGCTTAAACAAACCCAATAAGATGATGTTTATCTTTCCGCCTGGAAAGACATTCATTGTCCGTGGGGTATCCGGATGTGTCTCCACTCGCCCGTGAGCCTATGGGAAAACCACTCTGCGCAAAGCAGCGGAAACGACACGTTCATTTTCTCACATCCAGCAGACGCTAACAAATGTGACGCTTACTTCTAAATGAAACGGACACTTAATTGCCAGATTCTTCGTCAAAGTTACGGACAAAAGGGGACATTCTCCTGTGGCTTTCAGAACTAATCCAGGCATTATTTTGTCACTCCCTGGAATATATGTAACAAACAGAAGAACTACAGTTATTTAGCAGACACAGCCATAGACTGCAGGGAACCAGCCTCCGCTAGGAATAAACGGATATACTAGGTGTGTCAGAAACGTAAGAAGACCACTTTTCATCTACTAAAGTTTTTATTTGTTCAAACAACACTATTGTCCCCTTCAAAGTCGTTCCCATCGGCAGTTATACAGGGTACAGTCTTTGTTTTCACTCTCCGTAGCACTGGTCAAAGGCTTCAGCTGGTAGGGACTGCACCATGTCGGTCACTTTACTTTGAATTTTCTCCAGACTCCCAAAATGACGTCGTTTTAAGAAATGTTTTAATTTATGGAAAAGAAAAAGGGCACAGGGACCCATATCGAGTGAATAGGGGTACTGTGCAACAACAGGAATGTCCACTGAGGTGAAAAATATCATGATCGGAATGACCGTTTAGCATGGGTCTTTCTCATGACGCAGTATCCACTTGTCTGCAGTATCAAACTTCGGTCAAAATCTGATGAAAGATGGAAGTGTTTAAGTTTAACAGGTCACCCATCATACTTGTTAAACATCAGTATGCTCGCACAAAAGCACCACATGTTCGACGTTTCTCTGGTTTCTGAATGTCTCCCTGAGTGAGGTTCATTGTCAACGTGTTTTCGGCTTTCCTAAGATTATGCCAGAGAAAAACTGAAAAATTTGTGCTCTTAGTAACAAATGTGCACCATAGGCCTGTTTCAGCGTTCATAGGTCTTATTTGCGGATTCCCCAAATTCAACACAAAACTTGAATGCATAGCGTTGCTCTAATTCCTGCTGCCCTGTTTTCGTTACACTCAAAAAGAACACAACTTCATTGATGGAGCTCTAAAACATCACGCGATGGCTTTACGGAGCTGAAACTCGGATTGAGCACCTAGGGGGGATGAACACACGGGTCTACACAAGCAGACAAACCCAATGTTAGCATATCGCTTGGAGTGTTGTCAGTCTCATTGCTTTTCCCACTCACCTCGAATAAAGAGCCACACATCTATTATTATTTCATTCATTACTAGTTTCATGCGTCGGACGTGAGCGTCTTAAGATATTAATTGTCCTGATGGCAAAAAGTTAAAAGAGTAAAGCTCCGTCTTCCATCTTCGTCTACACAAAGTAGTCTTGACGATGGTGCTGAGTGGAGCTTTGGAACTTTTACTATTCCCTGGCATGGAATTTAAAGCTGAAAATGCAGTCTTGTGGAAAATAAACATTGTGATAGTGCAAATTTCCAATCGACGCATTCGCCGTGTATTTCGGTTATACATTTTAAAATTTCGCCTTTCGGGACGTCCACTATGGAGTGCCATTAAATTCTCGGGAAACTGCTTCAATACACAACTTTCTACTTACGAAGACGCTCGCGTCTGATGAGTGATACTATTAATTAATAAAATATTGTGCTATCTGTAGAGGTTTATGAACACATTGAATCTTGGAATGTCCATCTGCACCATACTTGAAAATACTTCACTTGGTGCTCAGTTACATACTCCAGGGTAGCAGTCCATTGGTTCAATGTCCAAGAATTACTCGATTTTTTGATTTCAGTTCATTTATTTTGAAAATTTTTCAGCTTATAACGAATTTATATTTTATTACTAGTGGGCATGTCTAATATCTTCCCAATTCAAGATTCCTAGTAAAAAATTTGCTAACGGATAAGGATGCCAGATGGACGTATGGTTTGCAAAAGAGCTTAGCAAGAACTAGAGCTCGATGGGGTTCTGTACATTTACAGTGCTCATTATATATAAGCCCTAAAATTTTATGCAACTCTCTTATTTGCTGGCGAATTGATTGCTAGAAAAATAAATAGGTTACAACATTGAAAATTGATCCTCACAAAATGCTAAAACTTTAGGATGGATTCATTATTTTTAATTTTATTGATGGATCTAGGCTTACATGAAGAACGGAAATAGAAAATAATTCAAAATAAAAATAATTATTTTCCCTTCAATATTCTAACTCGTATTCCATACCTAAATATTCGTTCTCAGATTGTATCATACATCTGATGAACTTAATTAAATAGTTATGTTCGTACGTCGATTTTTCTCTCGTGTGAAAACTCTTCATATCAGAGCATAACTTGCAGACTACTACCTCAGTTATTTGCTGGATGTATTGACGTCTCTGTCATGATCCACAGATTTTATCCTCTGCCGCTCCATCCATTAACACAGACGTTATTCCTGGTGACTTACGAAATGTCCTATAATCTTGTCCCTTCTTCTTGTAAGTGTTTTCCATATATTCAATTCCTCTCCTGTTCAGCGGAAAATCTCCTCTTTTCTTCCTTATCCGTCCACCTAACACAGTTTTCTGTAACCCACAGCTCAGATGTTTCTATTCTCCTCTGTTCCGATTTTCGCTCAGCCTGTGTCTCAATGGCAAGCAGTGCTCTGCTTAAAACCTACATCCTCAGAAATTTCATTCTTAAATTGAAACCAATGATTGATACTAGCAGACTTCTCTTGTCCAGGAACGCCAAATTAAACAGTGCTACTCTGTTTTGTATGTCCTCTTTGCCCTGTCCGCCATGGATCATTTTGCTGTAACAGAACTACGTAACTTCGTCTACTGGCTGATCATATGAAATTTATGATCTCGGTCTTCTAATTTCTGACACTTGGCGTAATATTCATCTCTCTTCGATTTACTTTCAATCCATACTATGCTCTCATTAGACTGTTCGTTCCATTCAACAGCTTCTGTAACTCTCCTTCAGTTTTACTGACGATAGCAATGTCATCAACGAATTTTAAGACATCTTTTAACCTTGAATTTTAATCCCAATCTTCAATATTTCTTTTATTTCCGTCATTGCTTCCTCGACGTATAGATTGCACAACAGAGGCAAATTACATTCCTGTCTTCCACACTTTATGTATGTACACTTTATTCTTGGTCTCACACCCTTATTGTTCCTTCTTGGTTTCTCCCACCCTTATTGTTTCTTATTGGTTCTTGTACATATTGTATATTACCCATCCGACCCTGTACCTTAACCTTTTTTCTGAACCTTTCGCATATCTTGCTCCATTTGACATTGTCGAAAGCTTTTTGCAGGTCGAAAAATGCTATGAATTTGTCTTGACTTTTCTTCAGGCTTCATTCCATTGTCAACCGCAACGTCAGAACTCTCTGGTGCCTTTATTTTTTCTAAAACCCATACTGATCGTCATCTAGCAGATCCTTGATTTTCTTTTCTATTCTCCTGTAAGTTAATCTTGTCTGTAGCTTCGGATGATTGAGCCATTAAGCTGATTGTTAGGTACTTACCTTATCCTCAACAGACGAGAAAACCTTGTCTTCTTTCTTTAACTTCAGTGACGTCCACTAGATCTAGAATGAGCCTTAGCATTCCCTCTTCAGATTTTCTAGCTTTTGTACCAATATCAAACTTCTGATATTCCACGCCCCGATTCACAGAAGATTATGCTTTCGATGGTTATTCAATCTTTTTCTCGCAGTCACCTCCCCAGTGGCAACCCCCCTCCGGAAATCCGAAAAGGGCTGTTCTGGAAATTTTTGCCTGTTGAGAGACAATCACCCGACACTTTTTCAGTCACAGGCTACATGTCCTGTGGATACACGTCACGTGTCTTTAAAGCCGTGGTTTCCATTGCCTCCTGTATCCTCATGCCTTTGGTCATTGTTGTAACTGCGAACGGGACGGTCGCGTAGAAATGACGGAAAGCTCGGCGGGACCCGCGGAGAGGCCCGCGAACAACACCACAACAGGGAGGACGGACACGACCAACGGACAGAACGAACAACAACAAGATCGATCAACGGAGTCACAAGAAACCTAACAAACACGTCCACTCGTACACAGAACAAGTAAGCAAGCTGTCTAACGCGAGGCGATGTGTCAACAGACGTACGCGGCATTAGACTGGCTGGCTGAGCTGCTGCTGCTCTCATCTAATACATTCCCCTCTTTGGGGAAGTGTGAGGGGAAGTTTGTAGCCATTTGGCTTTTACTCCCCTGTGTACGTGTGTGTGTGTTTTTTTCTATATATTTTTGGTGTCTGTGATATGTGATGAATTGTTGTGAATGTGTCTGGTGCTTGCCTGGGGTAGGCGAGATGTATCGGTGTTATATGGGAAGGAACTGGATTAGGGATTGGGTGTTGGGATTTTCTCTTCGACTTAATCGTCGAAGATCGTCATAGGGCGCTTGTGCTTATCGCGGGACATGTCGTACCGACCTAGGGAGTGGTTGAGTGCATTTCCGGATCTGGAGGAACCTTCATAGAAGGCCCTTGCCAGATCCTGGAAACGCTCTCTCAGGAGTGGGATTTCGGCTGCGGCGTGCAGGTCGTCTGTGGGGAATCCAAGTGGTAGATGTAGTGCCCTTCTGAGGGCGCGGTTCTGCAACCTCTGGAGTTTGTCCAGGTGCTGCTTTGCCGCGTATCCCAAGACAGGGCACGCATACTCCATTACCGGCCGGATCAGGGCCTGGTATACATTTACTGCTACTGGGCAGGGAAGGGAGCTGGTTGTGTTCAGGATAGGGTATAGGATGGACATTCTGGCGCAGACCTTCCTGTGGACCTCGTCTATGTGGGGTTTCCACGTAAGACGAGAGTCCAAGGTTACGCCAAGGTACTTGGCGGTTCTGCGTCAGGGGAGTCGGGTTCCATTTAGGTGGAGGTGGAGGGGGGACGTTGAGGAGATTCGCGCCTTCCGAGCCTTCGGGTAATCAGCATTGCCTGCATCTTTTCAGAATTGATGGTGATGCGCCAGCGAAGGGCCCAGGTTTCTGTGTCGTCTAAAACCCTTTGTAGCCTACGAATGACCAGGTCCTTGTTCGCATTTCTTGTGTAGAAGGCTGTGTTGTCCGCGTACTGCGCGGTGCGCACCAGGGGGGCCGTTGGAGTGTCCGCAGTGTACAAACTGTACAATACGGGCCCCAGGACCGATCCCTGCGGCACCCCGGCACGAATACGCCTTCTGGTGGAGGTGGCAGTTTCTACTTTGACGGAGAAAGTCCTATTCGAGAGGTAGCTCTTGATTAGCTGAACTATTCTCCCGGGAAACCCTTGTGTGTACAACTTGTAGAGTAGCCCTCTATGCCATACTGAATCAAAGGCTTTGGCTACGTCTAGTAGCACTATCCCGCAGTAGCCTCTGTGGTTGAAGCCCTCTGTGGCTGCTTCAACCATTCTCATGACCTGTTGTGGAGAAGAGTGGTTCTGCCGGAATCCAAATTGGAAATCCGGCAAAATTTGCTCTCTGGTAAAATGTTCTTGTATGGGTGTTAGCAGGAGGCGCTCATAGATCTTGCTGAGAGTTGGCAAGAGGCTAATCGGCCTGTAGTGCTGCGGGAATAGAGGGGTAGGTAGGTTTGTGTATCGCGACCACTTCCGCATGTTTCCAGCAAGCTGGGAAAACACGGGATCGAGTAATCTCGTTGAGGACGTTCGCGAGGTGTGTGATTTCTGTGGGTGGGAGTTTTTTGACTAACTGATTGGTGACACTATCGTGCCCTGGTGCCTTTTTTGTAGGGAGGGACCTGATTACTCTTGCCACGTCCTCGGGGGCAAAAAGTATGGGTTCGTCCTCTGGGTCCTCCTCGGCATTGAGGAAGACAGCCAGCTGACGTCGGACCACTCTTTCATGCTCGTCATCCTCGGGTTCTGCCGCTTGGAACTGCATCTCGAAGGAGTCGGCGAGGGCGTTGGCCTTTTCAGCATGGCTGTAGGCCAACCCCTGCTCGCCGTGCAGTGGTGGCATCCTAGCGCGTCTTTTTGTAAACTGTTTGGTCGCTTGCCATAGTGTGTGATCATCTACTTTGAGAGCTGTGAGGCGGTTTTGCCATTGCTGGTTTCTGTGCTCATTGAGCGCTACCTTCAGTTCTCTTTGTAGACGATTGAGCAGCCTCCTGGTGGCCTGATTTCTGGTGATATTCCACTCTTTTGCCGCTCTGTTCTTGTGTCGGATTTGTGCTAGCGAGTGTTCCGGGAGCTGTATTTGCGGTGGAGGGCCATCCCTTTGTGGTGGGGTGGCCTCTTCCGCTGCCTGCAAGATGGTGCCTGTCAAGTCTTGTAGCGCTTGTTCTACTGTTTCGGCAGTAGGTGGCGGAGCGCGAGCGATATCAGAGGCGACAGTTTCTTGGTATCGCTCCCAGTCTGTGCGTTTGTAAGACGTCTGGTACCGTGGGAGTGCTACCCATACTCCCACATCGACTTCTAGAATCACTGGGTTGTAGTCGGAGGACATTCTGTTGATTGTCCTTGCGGTCACAAATCCTGCGATCCTCCTAGTGAGAGCTATATCTAACACATCGGGCCTGCTTCCGTTTTTCGGAAAATGTGTGGGCTCGACTGGACCCCATGTTTCGAAGTAGTGCGTGCGCGCTAGTTGTTGCAGTTTGGCGCCTGCTCTGGAGGTTACTCTAGAATTCCAGTCAGGGTGTTTGGCATTGAAGTCTCCCCCTATTACCAGTTTGCCTTCAATTTGCCCTAGAGCATCTATGTCTCCCTCATCTATCTGGTCATGTGGGGGTCGGTAGACTGCGACAATTTTTAGGGGTCCAGTGGCAGTGGTTACTTCCACCGCCACTGCTTAGATTTTATTGGTAGCTGGTAGGAATACCTGGTGGTGGGGGATCCCTCTTTTTATGTACACTCCTGGAAATTGAAATAAGAACACCGTGAATTCATTGTCCTAGGAAGGGGAAACTTTATTGACACATTCCTGGGGTCAGATACATCACATGATCACACTGACAGAACCACAGGCACATAGGCACAGGCAACATAGCATGCACAATGTCGGCACTAGTACAGTGTATATCCACCTTTCGCAGCAATGCAGGCTGCTATTATCCCATGGAGACGATCGTAGAGATGCTGGATGTAGTCCTGTGGAACGGCTTGCCATGCCATTTCCACCTGGCGCCTCAGTTGGACCAGCGTTCGTGCTGGACGTGCAGACCGCGTGAGACGACGCTTCATCCAGTCCCAAACATGCTCAATGGGGGACAGATCCGGAGATCTTGCTGGCCAGGGTAGTTGACTTACACCTTCTAGAGCACGTTGGGTGGCACGGGATACATGCGGACGTGCATTGTCCTGTTGGAACAGCAAGTTCCCTTGCCGGTCTAGGAATGGTAGAACGATGGGTTCGATGACGGTTTGGATGTACCGTGCACTATTCAGTGTCCCCTCGACGATCACCAGTGGTGTACGGCCAGTGTTGGAGATCGCTCCCCACACCATGATGCCGGGTGTTGGCCCTGTGTGCCTCGGTCGTATGCAGTCCTGATTGTGGCGCTCACCTGCACGGCGCCAAACACGCATACGACCATCATTGGCACCAAGGCAGAAGCGACTCTCATCGCTGAAGACGACACGTCTCCATTCGTCCCTCCATTCACGCCTGTCGCGACACCACTGGAGGCGGGCTGCACGATGTTGGGGCGTGAGCGGAAGACGGCCTAACGGTGTGCGGGACCGTAGCTCAGCTTCATGGAGACGGTTGCGAATGGTCCTCGCCGATACCCCAGGAGCAACAGTGTCCCTAATTTGCTGGGAAGTGGCGGTGCGGTCCCCTACGGCACTGCGTAGGATCCTACGGTCTAGGCGTGCATCCGTGCGTCGCTGCGGTCCGGTCCCAGGTCGACGGGCACGTGCACCTTCCGCCGACCACTGGCGACAACATCGATGTACTGTGGAGACCTCACGCCCCACGTGTTGAGCAATTCGGCGGTACGTCCACCCGGCCTCCCGCATGCCCACTATACGCCCTCGCTCGAAGTCCGTCAACTGCACATATGGTTCACGTCCACGCTGTCGCGGCATGCTACCAGTGTTAAAGACTGCGATGGAGCTCCGTATGCCACGGCAAACTGGCTGACACTGACGGCGGCGGTGCACAAATGCTGCACAGCTAGCGCCATTCGACGGGCAACACCGCGGTTCCTGGTGTGGTCGCTGTGCCGTGCGTGTGATCATTGCTTGTACAGCCCTCTCGCAGTGTCCGGAGCAAGTATGGTGGGTCTGACACACCGGTGTCAATGTGTTCTTTTTTCCATTTCCAGGAGTGTATATGGCCACTCCTCCGCCTTGGGTTTGGGTGTCTTTGCGGTAGCTAACATAGTTGGGGACTGTCGCTTTTATTCCCGGTTTTAGGTGGGTTTCCCCCATCATGCATATGTCGATGGAGAACTCCTTCATGAGTTATCTGAACTCGACCTCTTGGTTAACAATGCCGTCTGCGTTAAAGACGCACATTGTAAGGCCTTGGATGTTTGGTCTTCTATTCATGATGGGGGTTTGTTACTACTGAGGAAGTCGCAGAGGGGAGCGACTGCTGGACTGTTGCCTGAAGGGCAGCGAGGATCTGTGTGTTCTGCTTCTGGGCTGGCTGAGCGAGAGGCAGGCGCTTAAGTACGCTATCGGGGGCGCTGCTATTGGCCGCTGGAACCACGTGTTCCACTGAGGCGCCCTCATACTAAAAGTGGGACAGAAGGCGCACGCAGCCACAGCTTAGGGCGCGATGGTGCCCAGATCTCTATGGGTCTTCGACGTCCATGACGTCTGGCACAATTTCAAAATCCGCGCGCACGGTACCAAAATCATTGCTGACTGTTTCGCCTTTAGGTGCAGTGTCCCATCCCAAGGGCAAGAAAGTGCCCTGAACCTGTGTCCCCTCCTCCGACCTCTTTTAGAAGCCGTTGGCAGAATGAGGGTGACTTCTTATGCCAGAAGTCTTCGGTTGACGTAACTGACAATTTTTATCTAAAACTTAAACAGTGACGGGAATCTATCCAAGACAATGGAAGTTTCTGATTACTAATCAAAGACGCTACCCATTGTGCACTGGTGAACACATCAGATTAATAGAATACGGCACATTCCCTGCAGACTAGGCAGCAGACTGGAGCGCACCGATAACAGTGCGCCCAAAGGAAACCTGAACACACTAGTGACACTGCGTTACCTTTCCCGGCTGCATAGATAACCACGATGTACGTATTCATGTGTGGAGTCTCCGAGGAGAACGAACAGTGCCATTCTGCGTTATATTCAGCATCTATTGTGATAGTATGGGACTTTAAATAAACCCTCTCAAAATCAGATCGTGTAAGATTTTGTAAGTAGTGTACCGCTATGATATCTCGATAATCAGGAGTGTTGCTCTAATGTCAACATTTTGGTTATTTTTATTCATCTCGTATTACAATGATTAAAAATTAAAACACCATTTTCCTTGGGTGTCTAGTAACCTGAATAGGATATTTCACTGCCTGAATCGTGACTTGTTTAAAACAACTTAGATATCTTTGTGATAACTGATGGAAGACATTAGTAATTCTAACCACTTTTAGGAGTAAAGACGGTGTCTATGAAACACGCGGAACAAATTGTGAGATTATTTGACCGAAGAGAGTCCAATATTTGAGTTCAAAATAACTTGATCTTGAGACTTACAGATGTGTGCATCTTTACGAAGGCTGCATTTTCAGTAGATTTCCTGCACATCTTAAAAATTTGACGAATAAATCCCAGATTTTCAGATGTATATTGAACGTCTGTCGTTTACCACTTTGCATTTATGTTTTACACGAGTTCCTTGCTTCAAATTATATTGAGTGCCTCCTCCTAAAGACCGTCAAAAGCATTTTCTCTGCTGTTTCAGCACATAATCACAATTTAGTCTTTATAATGTGTAGCTGGACTTAGTTCACACAATACTGCTAACCACGTTTTTTATGTGATGCCGAATGTCGACGGAGAGCGTCGGTTCGTTCGCTGTTTAGAAAAAGAACAAAAGATAAAAGGATTTTTAAGGCGAAATATTATATGGTAATCCAAAAGAGTGCTCACAAATACGGTCCGATATCCGTTTCATTAACGCATGTTAACAGGGACAGCGAGACTCAGAGAATAAAGGCACAAAGGAATTAATAACATTAAGTTGTTACTGGGCATTGATTTTCATCAACGGGGAAGACGGATATTTGTGCCGAACCTGGATTAGAAGCCGGGTCTCCTGTAACAGTTTTCCTAACGCCACCCCTAATTTATAACAGAGATTTTCAGGTGACAACTAATTACAATTTCTTAATGCTTTGACACAAATAAACATATGTCTTTGTTTTTAATCTTTTAGTTTATTTTCTTTTTTTTGGGGGGGGGGGGGGGGGGTTACAGTCAGCTTCAGGCTCGAGGACAGAAGGTGGGTAAGGGTCGAGCCCCGAGGCCTGGACATCATGTCTTCCCTTGCAATTACGTCACTGCAAAATCACACTGCTCATTTTTATTTTACTTATGTATTTATTTAGCACATATGTACAGTGGAAAAAGAAACTAAAACTGGTCCTCTGCCCATCCGGGACCATGGAAACCTCGCGAGGTTAGACGGTAGAGTCCAAGGTGAAGGCGCGTCATGATTCGTTTCGAATCGGGAGGGCACGGGCCACTCCACGAACACTGCAACGGAGTGGAGGAGTGGTAAAAAGGCTGTTACGATAATTGGCAAAATACGTTCTATACTGGAAATAGCGCGCAACCTCCACATGTGCAGCCTACAAGTACTGCCAGAAATCAAGGCGCGAGTGATGAGCATCTCCATTCAGATATACAAAGGACCGCTCTGGACTTTGTGGTAGGAAATCATTCCTCAGCAGGGTGAAGAAAGGACACTGTGTCAGCCGGCCGTAATGGCCGAGCAGCTCCAGGCGCTACAGACTGGAACCGCGCGACCGGCCTCGGGCATGGATGTTATAACGATATGTTTACGTAATGTGTATACATAAACATAGTGTTATAAATGTCCCCGTTCGTAGTCGCTAATTATGACAATATGTTTGCTTTTGTGCTGTAACATATTGCTATAATCAGCGGTGGAAATATATTTGCGAACGCCGACCGAGTGCGGCTGTTTCTTGCTGGATCGTCTGATCAGTTGGAAGTTGCATTGCAGAGGAGGGTGATGCCTATTCAAAATATAATTATTTTTGATAGCTCAACATGAATTTCCTAAGGGACCGTAGTTTATCATGCATTTACCAGTAGAATACGGCGCGGAGAAAATATTTCGCCGCATACAACTTCCGTCCGATTTTGACGAAAGATTTCGTGATTGTGAACTCTCTATTTGGCAGAAACATAAAGAAAATGAAGTAACCATGAAGGAGTGAGACATAGATTCTATATTAAATAAATAGTCCATACACCAGTTCCATTTAACTCTGAATTTATGGCAAGTAATAGATGAACTTACACTGCAATGAAGGATTTAACATGGATGCCGTTTTGACTGGCAGTTCTCTTCTCGTAATAAAAATAATTCCTTTGACGTTTTCACATACACGCCGCACAATAAATCTACTGCTATGCAGTATTGCACTTTTAGTATTGCGCTTTTACTTTACACTAAAAAAATATTATTTTTAACTATAAAAATACGGCGGCAAGGCATGCGCGCCCGACACAAGTTACAAGAGACAAGAGAAGAATGAGTAACTGTTCATAGAGAATATCTCATACATCAAAAAAAAAAGTGTAAAAGTGTTCTTCTTCTGTTCGTTTTTCGCGCCGCGGTTTTCAAAGTCAATAACTCACTGCATCTCTGACGGCGCTTTGACAATAAACAAGTTACGTCACAGGTCGTTCACCTTTTACATTCTCGCAACATTATTTGCTAACTGTAGCTGTTGCCGAGCGACTACTCGATTAGTGAATGATTTAAAATGATAAGGTAATCACATAATGTTACAATGTGTGCGATGTCCTTAGGTTGGTCAGGTTTAAGTAGTTCTAAGTTCTAGGGGACTTATGACCTCAGAAGTTAAGTCTCATAGTGCTCAGAGCCATTTGAACCATTTGAAAACTGTGTCAATATCATGGGAAGCACTCGTAGAAAACACGTGATCATTTATCGCTCCAACAACCAGACATCTGCAACGGCTACACAGCTAAATCGGTGATGATTATCGGCGACATTACGACAGACGAAGCAGAGGGGAGAATCCGCCAGTCCTATGGCATGGAACCGCTGATTAGTGGGATACTCCCCACAGACCGAATGATACCAAGTCAATTTGATATGAGTCAAAAAGTAGACGTGATGAATATGACGCCGAATCACAGTCAACCGCAGCAAGGGGAAATGCATTCTACGATATTACAGGCGGCTGACGCTTTCATGAAAGTTTGACAAAAGCGTAACTGCGTTCCACAATGAATGCCGCGATGTGCGCAAAAACGGGCATGATGCTACCGACTGACACTTCCGGAGAGAGGGACACTGGCACACGTACGGCAAACAGTGGCACATGGACGGCAAGTAAATGACGCATCATGCAGGCCTCGACATTGCGCGATTGTTTATATACCGTGGCCATGTAAAGTGCCACCTCAATGCACGCAAGGGCAGTACGTCTGTCACAGCTTACTTTGAGGATGTATTCAGATGTCAGAAAATATCCGAATGGCGCTGGAGTACAACGTCCTATCGTAATCGGCATTTTAGAACGGGAGCAATATGAACCAATCCGGATGCCACACAGGCAATTCTCGAAACCTGACGAAATCGATCGCCTTTGTACGGCGTATTGACAACGTAATGGTGATCTCACGATAGCGGAGACATTGGACACAGCTGAGGACGCCAGTTCTTCTGGGGATATCCCGCAACTACCTAACAGCACCGTGGGTTTGAGTACATTCATCAGGCTTCCACCCTACCTCCACCCGTAATGGTGTCAGGGATCTGTGCGACATCCTCCCGAGAACGAACTAACAGCAGGAGGGCATATGCGTGTGCGCGACATCGGAAGGTGTAAACGTGTGGTGGGAGTCAAGGCAACTGAGCCGACAGGAGACCTACGAGCGGCTGCAGCGCTGCAGTTTGAGGATATTTGAATAGGACGCACCCCTGACGGGCGTAGCGTTGGACTGGTATTGGACCCGTCAGTCTCTCATTGACCCGGACCAACGAATCCGCGCCGCTAAAGAGCCGCCAGATGATGCTGATGAACCGGGCAGGGAAGTCCATTCATTCTAAGTCAGAATAGAGGAACACACGGCGCACCCTGTCAAAAACGCTTTCAGAATCTACGGCTATGATCGTCGCACTAAGTCTGCACACATGTACCAGCACAGTCACGTCACAACCATTTCCAGCAGCTGCCTGGGTGTTAACTGTGCCAACTGGCGTAGTTTGTTGGATGGGGAGAACTAATGGTTAAGGAGGGTCTGCAGCGTGCTGCCAATAACCGCGCAAAAATTTTGTAATAATATTTAATAAGGTGGTAGTTGCTCGTAGTAATTCCTGGTGTCAGTTTATTACCGGGACAATAATGCTCTCGACAAAAGCTTTAGAAATAGCAGCTGCAGGCGTAAACAGTTTATGATACATCTCCATCCATTGTAGAGTCATGACGCTGCAAATCGTACGATAAAATTCAGTAGGGAGTCTTCTTGTGCGTGGCCATTAGCACCCCTAAAGATGGTGGAAGTGACCTCCTCGGAGGTGAAAGGTTTCATTTACGTAACGCCCTCCTCAAGCATGAGGATGCGTGGGAGGCCCACAGATAGGATCTAGGTCCACGACAGTCCCATCATAGACGAGGTAGACTCGGCGATATTGTTCGATAAAACTATGGACTATATGTGATTGTCAGGTGATCCGCCGCGCACGGTATTCTACGAGTCCATTGACTAAGTTTGCTGTGTGGTATCTGCGATCATGCACAATAAGAGGGTGGGAGTGATTATGCCGCCACACCACATCAAATCTGGAGGCACACGCACACTATAGTTTCCGGCGAGTAACCGCTAGTAACTTCGCCTTAAATTATGCTGCGATCAGTTTGTACTTACGGAGAATGTGGCTGGCCATCAAGATTTCGGAGGGCACGGAAGTGGAAGACTGTAGTGTGCTGTGCCAAGCAGCCACCTCCCTCCTATAAATGATGAATGTCTGACTGAACGTCGGTTCAGCACATTTCAGTCACTGTCCATCACAGACGCGTGTCGTTCCTTCTTCGGTAGGGACTTCAGAGGCAGGAACATTCCGTTTCTTCGATGCGAGAGGCGCTGAGGGTTGTCGTTCCACAGACGCACTGACGACGTGGTCCGCAGTCTCAGGCGCTGAAACTCTGATTTCTCAGTAGTTTATGTTTCACCTGGACAGGGAGAAGAGCCCCGTTCTGACGTTGTGACGCCTCCTTTTGGGGCATTTAGAAGAGTGTTGTTCACCCAGTCTTCTTCCCGTGTCCGAAGACGGAAGCGAGTCGTGCCAGTCAGTTAGAAAGGCCGCCGCTCGAGCAACTGAAGAGTGGACCGAGAAATCTCGTTTGCCATCAACGTCAGCCACGGGTGCAACCAGAGCAACCACCAGAACTTAGAACATGACAGAAGTCACATCGTAAGCCACCTCGTCCACAGCCGGTTCAGGAAGATTCGGAAAACTATCCGTCACTGCTCACGTGATGCGTCAGCTGTCCATGTGGCGACTTAATCGCCACCACCCGAAGTATAGCAAACGCTGAAGCAAGTTAACTTACCCAAACGGAACTTACGTAGTGCCCGTGCCCATTACACTCATACCTTGCAGCATATCGCCTATTTCCGTAAGACGTCCAACCTGATGAGCGTCTGTATTGAAGGGATTACTGGCCAGCCTCGTCATGTCCAAAAGAACAGAAACTACATATATAACACGAAGTATAGCCAGAACTCCAGCAGGGACTGAGTAGAAATGCCCAATGCCCTGGCGAGTCCCGACTGCAAATAACATAAAGCAGATCTGCTCATTCGCTGCTTATGTTCTGGCTATTCTTCGTGTGTTACTGTCCCTATTAACACACGTCGATAAAACAGATATCGCAACAGATTTGTGAACGCTGCATCGAATGGACACACAAAATTAGGCTTCATAAATTATTTTTCTTGTATCAGGACGCAAGCCGACGCATTTCGTCAACACTGGACGTCGCGTGACAGACACGATGACAAGTATTTGTTTGGACTGCCTCCAGCCACTCATGGCAATAAGGAAATTATTAGTATCTGGTGAAGCGTTAGAGGAAAGACATCAGATGCCTCTTGGAAGTGACATTCCGTGTATACTACTACATTTATACTTTTTGCTGTTTAAAGAATTTAATATTTTTAATTTTCGTCATTATAAAACAAGTTATGTAGTCACTCGTTCTATGGCTGTCAAGGACACACCGAAACCAAATAAATTAAACAAATAAATATAAATATTCATACACACGGAATATCTAGTCATTACAGCAAATAGTTCGTGTAACTGAGCAGTTAATTTATTATTTATAAATGCAGACTGAAGCGACGAATGAAAATTTGTGCCAACGGTAGTATTCCAACCCAAGTCCAATGCTCCATAGACATATGCGCTATCCACTATGCCATCCTGTCACATTCGGGGATGTTTTCGATTTGAAACGTCTGTGGAACAATACACTTGTATTTCACTTATTATTCCTTGCTTTCCCAGATCTAAAGAGCACCTATTTAAAGAATTCATATGATCCAAGGCTCCACAGACAAACGTACTCGTGTACGATCTCCATTGATAATTAGATTGAGGTGATGATCTATAGTAGACATCTTTCGCTAAGAATGACGTCTTATTTAACAGTATGTAAATATCGGATCCTGAAAACAATAATTTCAGTACCATTTACTTCTTTTCATTTCACTTGTAACACAAATTTCCTTTTGCTTGAGATCATCACGTAAATGAGTGAAACAATATGTGTCATTAATAACTTCCGTACTTCAACATAATTCTAGTGTTGGTAGTAGCATGGGTATTTTAAAGGTAAGCTCGGTCCTGTCGCAACACACAGGGTGTGTGGATAATCCTTACAAAGTTCTAGGACTTGTAGAGGGCAGTGAGTACCTAATATACTGAACAGTATCCAGTGCCCGGAAACATACCGTTTCCGTTCCACGACGCTTTCGTTTCAGATGTGTAACGCGTCCACGTCTGCTGAGGGAAAAGGAAAAGTCTCAGAGCTTCTTGTCCTGGTATGCAATAGGGTAGACAGGAGAACATGTCCTACGTCAGATGGTCACGTCGCGTGACTTAACGTCTGTCTTGCTGCGACACTCTTGTGGAAACACCGAATATCTATTGACACGAGACCTGGCCGCTGCTCTAGAAACTAGAGAGACACGAGATGGGATGAACAGTGTGGACCAGAATATGCTTCGTAGGTACAATGTTTGTAACAACGCTGGTAGTCACCACTTCGAGCCGCTCTTGTAATGCATCAGTCCAGTTTAGTACGTTCAGTATGCTGGGCTAATTTTTGTTTTGCAATATTGTAAACACATAATTTTCAAGTGTTAATATGACTGGGTGTTGTGTGATGTCCTTAGATTAGTTAGGTTTAAGTAGTTCTAAGTTCTAGGGGACTGATGACCATAGATGTTAAGTCCCATAGTGCTCAGAGCCATTTGAACCAAGTGTTAATACAAACATATGTGCTTAAGTGATAAATGGATGTTTCGTTACGTTTCCTTTCGAATTATTATCTAGTGACTATACTACATAACCAATAATTCAATTCCTCAAGCAGAAGTGGATGAGTTAAAGATTTGAATTGAAACCATCAAAGAACAGGAACAGTAAGTTCCTGAAGGTGGGTTCCTTTTCGGAGAATTATGTACTCACTCCCATCTGTAAATCACAAGTTTGTAACGGGAATTTCCGAACACCCTGCATATTCCACAAAAAATAAGTTTCCACATAATCGCTACTTACTTGAAAGCACTTCCTGTGAGACTGCTTTAGATCCTTCAGCCTCTCAGCTTAGAACCACTGAATGGGATTTTAAACCACTGAAAGGAGATGCGTTGAGTTCTTCCGCATCTCCTTTGAATGCATTGCAGCTGGATATACACATCTTTTTCTCGTGACGAGGTGGTAAAACAAATCGCCTCCATACTGTCACTTTTTAAGATCATCAGTCTTCTGTTTCCATAAAACCAGAGACGAATTTCTCACGTATGCCAGCTCTTCACCTCAGCGTAGCACTAGTAAAATACGTCCTCAATTAATTGTTGTGTAGAAGCCTCGGTGGGTGGCCTATAAAGTGTCAGGTTTGAATTGAAATGGTGGCTTGTCGTCACGATGTGAATCAAAAGTAGGTGGTGGCTTCAATGTACCCTCGATATTTTGGAGTATTTAAAGCTGGTGGTAGGGATAAAACATCGTCCGAAATCGTACTGAATGCCTTCTCAGCAAATTATTTTGAACATTCAGTTCAGGGGTCCACTAGAAGTATAAGTGTATGCCTTGACTCTTAGCAACAAATAATAGTGAACAAACATTGAGAAATGCCGGCCGCGGTGGCCGTGCGGTTCTGGCGCTGCAGTCCGGAACCGCGGGACTGCTACGGTCGCAGTTTCGAATCCTGCCTCGGGAATGGGTGTGTGTGATGTCCTTAGGTTAGTTAGGTTTAAGTGGTTCTAAGTTCTAGGGGACTTATGACCTAAGATGTTGAGTCCCATAGTGCTCAGAGCCATTTTTTTGAAACATTGAAAATCTTGACATATACAGGGATCAGTGACCACAAGGTTGTTGAAGCTACACTAAATACAGTAACACTTAACCCACAAAAAGCAAACTAGAACATGTCTATTTAAAAAAAATCAGACAAAAATTCGCTTGACACTTTCCCAAGAAACAGTCTCCATTCCTTCTAATCTATGAAACGTAGACCATATTTGGATGCAATTAAAAGAAATAGTATCGATGTTATTTGAGAAATGAGTGCCATATCAAGTGATAGTAGATGGCATTGATCTCTCAAGGAACACAAAACAGGTCAGAATACAGTTGCAATAGCAACGGCAAAATCATACTGGAACTAAAACAACGCAAAATCATCAATATTGGCAACGATATACTGAAGCTCCAAATTCAGCACAAACTTCAGTGTGAGATGGTTTTAATAGTTACCACAACGAAACTGGGTCCCGAAATCTGGCAGAATATCCAAAGAAATTCGGGTCGTAAGGCACACTAGTGGCAAGACACAATCAGTACCATCACTGCGTGATAAGATTGGTGATGTCACTGATGACAGTGCCACTAAATCAGAGGTACGAAACACGAATTTTCGATACTCCATCGCAAACGAAGACGAAGTAAATATTGCAGAACCGGAATCTAGAACAAATGACAGTACGAGTAACTTATATAGATGTGCAGCGAAGCAGCTTAAACCCATACAAAAATTGTACGTGTCAAAATTACTTTGTCTATTACGCTTTCCCGACTACATCGCTCAACCGATTTTGATTAAATTTGCTATTGTGATATGATGAACGGTGAAGAAGGACAGAGTCTACTTAAGAAAGAGTGCAGTACAAGATATTTGTTCGTTTGACGAATACAACGCGAAATATGGAACAAAAATTCTTTCATATAGCTGATTACTCTTTGACTTTTGAACTTCACCGTTTTCTGAAAATGCTTTTATTGTTTGATATTTTTTGCATAACGTCTTTCAACATAATGAATACAAAGCTTATAAAATCCTCAACTTGTTTAACCCATACTTCCATACTAATATCAGTCACAAGCCCGTCGCCATTTGAGCCACTGTGTATCAATTGTCTCTTATAACTTCTGATATGATTAAAGACTCACAATGACGACGTCATTTAAATGCACTATGACAAACAGTAAGACATCAACCGTTTACACGTATAACGCGGGAGGCTTTTATTGAGGCCGCATTTGATTATGATATGCAAACACAGTCAAGGTTAACAGCTAGTCACTTAAAGGCAGGGCCTCTGGTCCATAGCGTATACTCGTCAGATTAATTTCAGAGTATGCAGATAAAAAAGGGGATGTCACATACATTCCATATTTTTAGATTTTAAGGAAGGCTTTTGCTAGTGTTCCTCACAAGCGACTACTAATCTTATTGCGTGCCAATGGAGTATCGCCTCAGTTGTGCGATTGGGTTCGTGAGTTTCTCTCAGATAGCTCACAGTTCTTAGCAACTGATGGAAAGCCAGAGAGTAAAACAGAAGTAATATTTGGCGTTCCCCGAAGAAGTATTATAGGACGTATCCTGCTCCTGATCTACATAAACAATGTAGGAGACAGTATCAGCAGCCTTCTTAGATTTTTTTCTAAATGAGGCAGTGATTTTCCATCTTGTAAAGCCATCAGATGATCAAAACCAATCGCAAAATGGTTTAGACAAAATATCTGTGTCGTGCGAAAAGTGGTAATTTACTCTAAGTATTGAAAAGTGTCATGTCATTGACATGATTACTGAAAGATATTCTATAAATTTCTGTTACTCTATCACAGACACCTAAAGGCTGTTAAGTTCAACTAAATGATTAGGGGTTTTAATTACGAATAACTGAAACAGGAGCGATCGCATAGGTAATGTTGTACGGAAAGCAAAGCAAAGACTGCGATTTATTTGCATAACACTTAGAAATTACTACCGGTCTACTGAAGTAATTGCTTAAACCACGCTTCTCCGCTCTCTTTTCGTAGTATTCCTATGCAGTGTGGCACCTAGTCAGATGGAATTCGCGGAGAACATCAAGAAAGTTCGAAGGGCAGCTCGTCTTATATTTTCGCGAAACGGTGACAGAGAGCCAAGGGTATGATACGTGAATTCGAATGGCATTCCTTAAAACAAAATCGCTTTTCATTGTGGGAGGGTCTTCTCGTGAAGTGTCAATATAACTTTCTTTTCCGATGGCCAAAATATTCTGTTGGCCACTATCTACATAGTGAGAAAGTTTATCGCGGTACAATCAGAGAAATAAGAGCTCTCACAGAGAGATTTAAGCGCCCTTCTTTCCGCGCGCCTTTCGATAGTGGAACTGTAGAGATATAGCTTGAAGGTGGTACGACCAACTCTCTGCGAGACACTTAATTATGAATTCCAGAGTAATCATGTACACTGATTAGCCAGAACACTATAACCACCGACCTATCAATACAAACAGGGCCAAGTGATAGCCCATATGGTGAGTAATGACTGCTAGTCGGACACATTGAAGATGCACGTATTATCAATGAGCATTGTGCCCGTGTGTAGAATGTGGAAGGCGTAAGATGTATCTGAGTTTGATCGATTGCAAATTGTGATGGCCCGGCGATTCTGCATGAGCATTTAGGGAACTGTACGACTTGTCGGGTGTTCGAGGAGTCTTCAACACGTGACGATATCAAGGTTATACCACGTCCAGAGGCGTAGAGGTTGGGCGGCCATCGTTCATTACAAACATATGTCGGACGTCATAGGCTGGGCCGACTGGTAAAACAGCACTGCAGATAAATTTGACGGAACATCAGACTTTAATGCTGGACAGGAAGCAAGTGTGTCTGAACGCACAATGCACCGGACACACCTAATGAGGACCTCCGAAGCAAATGACCCCTGCATGTGCCAGTGTTAATATCACGACATCGGCTACTAGGAATAAAATGGGCTCGCGACCATCGGTACTGGACGATGGCGCAGTGGCAGAGCATTGCACGATCTGATGTATCCCAAAGCCTTCTTCACCATGCTGATTGGAGGGCGCGAATCCGTCGTCTTCCCCGGGAAAATCCTCGTTGACACATGTACTGCGGTCCGAGACAAACTAGCGGCGGCTTAACTATGCTATGGAGAACATTCATGGCGGCACCAATGGGTCCAGTGGAGCTCGCGTAAGGCACCATGACGGCCTAGGGGTATGGTACAATAGTTGCAGACCGCATACTCCACTTGATGATGATCATGTTTCCCGATGGTAATGGCATTTTTCAACAAGATAATACGTCATGTTACAAGGCCAGGCGTGTCATGGAGTGGTTCGAGGAACACAATAGCGAGTACCAATTGATATGTTGGTCCTGCAACTCACCAGACCTGAACCACATCGAACACATCGGGGACGCGATTGAACGTCGCGTCAGAGCTCGTCGGCTCCCGCCCGGGAGTTTATGGGAATTAGTGAGTGCACTTGTGATGCCTGCTCCCTCCAGCGACCTAGCATAGGCCTCACTGCTTCCATGCCAGGACGCACCGCCGCTATTAGACAGGTGGTCATAACGTTCTGACTGACCAGTGTATATGTAGATGCGGAACCAGCCTTAGGCCCATTGGTGGTGAAGCCCATGTCCCATGATGACTGACTGCAGTACTATGTAGTCTCAATGTCTTATATGGTGCTGCTGCAATGGGATGCCCTTTGCTAAAGATGATGGGTATTTATGTAGGTTCAAAGCACGCTTTTTTCCCGCTACTATACTTAGAACCACTTACACCGAAACAAGGCGGCGATCAGTAGTCATTGAAACTGGCCAGCCTTTGCCATTGTTGCTCTGTCTGAAGTCTCGTGGATACTGCAGCTACTGGCCACTGGCTTGCAATTTGGAGACAGGCTGGTGGCACTGCAGATCTGATTTGATGGTGTTGTGGTCAGCTCTGCGTTCGCTGGCTTCCACTGCCCTACCAACGATACAGTTGGATATATTCCTATCTCTGTTCGCTCCTACACTTTTTTACTTCTGTAGATGCCACAAGAACCATGACAGTTATTTTTTAACACACATCCTACTATTCCAGCCCTTTTCCTTGTCAAGGCTTCACACGTTCCTCCCTTCGCCGCCCCTGTGAAGAACCTGCTCATTTCATAGGTCCACCGAATTTTCTAAATCCTTCTACAACATCGTGTCTCAAATCCTTCGAGTCTCGTTTTTCCCGTTCTCTTGATTTACTTTCATACAATGATGTGCTCCAGGTGTACACTCCCAGAAATTTCTTAAAGCTGATGTGGTTACTGCCTACGTTTACTATTTGCGTACGCCCTACTTTGTCCGTTATATTGCCAGCAAAGGTGAAAAATGTTCGTTTGCCAGATAGGTTTCACTGTTTGCATTAGTCGATGAACATTTATGAAGATTTCTGCAGCTGTGAGAATAATTTAGCTGGTATACTAAATTGACAAAATAGAAACAGTGAAGAACATAACGTACACTTTTATATTAAAAATGAAGAAATTCCTCCATTTGTATTTAAGGTGTCGATTTTATTTTGGCAACTATTTTCAACGTTGTGAAAACGTCATTTTCAGGCCCACACACTTGTTGACGTCAACTGCGTCCGGCTGATACTAGAGGTCAGTGGTGAGATATGGACATGCTCCGTGCAGAAGGTGGTTAGTAACCACCTTCCACACGGAGCACGCCCATATCTCACCACTGACTTCTAGTATCAGCCGGACTCAGTTGACGTCAACAAGTGTGTCGGCCTGAAGATGAATTTTTACAACGTTGAAACTAACTGCCAAAATAAAATCGAGACCTTAAATACATATGGGGGAATTTCTTCATTTTTAATATAAATTTATACCCGCTGACGTTCCACTGTCCTCCATTTCAACTATGGATGTACGAAAATATAACGTATACGTGTGTGCCACACAACGGAATATATTATTAAACTCCATGCTTAGTCAGATATTAGTGGCCTGTACAGTGAAGATTCTAAGCAAGCGAGCACACGAGGTACCTAGTTCTCTGCGTGGCATCAGCAGAGCTATACATGAACCCGCCATGTTACGTAACGTAAGCTAAGGGCGTGGGGGGGGGGGGGGGGAGTGGGCAGTGGGGAGGAGTGGGGTGGTGCCATCGGTGGTGTGTATTTGAGATAAAGATCGATCTCTGACAGCTGTCACAGCTGCATGTTGTTGTCGGAGTCTGTTACTACAATTTTCAGTATCCATTTAGCAAATGATCTGCGACCTCCAAAATTTTCTATATGAACCGTACGAAAAGTGATGCGTCGATCAGGTCGCACGTTTTGGTCCACTTGTCGGACACACAGTTCGGGATGCATGACCTGCTGTTCGTCTTGGCCTTGCCAATTTGTACGGCCACTTGAAGTCTCGACAATTTTGTCTAACTTTTTCGTCATTTATTACCATAGGGCCATAATCGACACACAACGTCTGATGAATGTGAGCTACCGTGAAGCCTTTTACACACAAAAATCGAACTACACTGTACTATTAGTAACTCCTGTAGCTGGGTATTCGAAACTATTGTTGTTTTCTTTCATCAACAACTTATGTTAAACATCTAGCACGTTATTTGAATCAGGTGTAAGAGTTAATTCTGTTTGCAGACTAAGCCGAGCAAGGAAGCATCAAATTAAATAGTAAACGCTGTTCTTTTGTGGAAGTTATTTACTGGTTTTGCACAAGTGGACTAGTTTCAACTTCGGAAAGCTACAGTTAGCCGAATCGCTTATTACCAATTTCTCAACGACTTATGAACGTATACCGACAAGAAATGATAATCAGGACACAAACCACTACATTTAAGGTGCACGTATTGACGCATAACTACCTGGTGACGTGTCGCCCCCCCCCCCCCCCCCCCCGTCATATTTATCATTTTACACCAATATTTAACAGCATACCCAGATTAATGAATTTAATACTTTGTTACTTAGCAGATTCTGTTCTTCGCCTCCTCGCTTTCTTTTCAGTGGCATTGTAAATATCCGCTGGGTAGCTGTCTAAAATAAGACAAAAAATGTCTACACTTCTAAAGTTTATATTCTGAAATTCTTTAGCTGATTGGTTTATAAAGTTCATATCTATCAGCTTACAAACTCTAACGCCATACAGAAGGTGACCTCTCCTTAGAACGTTTACAACTTAACTACTTCTTATAATCATTCAAACATGAATGACTCGTACAATCTTTCAGCCAAGTGCGACCGAAAAGAGCAAACATAAAATATAAATAAAAAGAACATTTTAAAAAGTCAAGTAGATCCTCTATTTTTTAAAAACACAGGTACATTTAATGAAATTTTGTTAAAATAATTTTACATTCTTCATTGTAAACACTTCAAAAGTTACCCTAATCAATAAAATACAAACAGCCAAGTACGAAATAATGCATTTTAGTAAAGATATGTTTTATATGAATTTCTTCACTTATAAACAAAAAATATCGATACCAATCAGTGTAACAGTGTACGTTATCAGTATTAGACTTGATTACACCACAACGTTCTAAAATATTTAGTTTCGGCTACTCATGCGAAAAGAATAATTAACAACATTGGGGATGCAGAGGTCAGTAAGTAACCATATTTTGTATGTTTTCATTCATTAATTTCTCATTGAGGCATAAATTTTTCGTTGGACAAAAGAAAGCAACTAGAATTGTTTGTTGGGATGAAATACATACATCTTACAGATATCTCTTTAAGCGGAGGGAAATATTAACAAAATCCCCAAAGTCTATGAATGTGTTACCAGCAACTCATCTGAGTTTGAGAGTAACAGTGATATTCGGAACATTATTTGGATCAACTATCACGCATCTAACTTTGGCAAAAAAGTGGTTTAAATATCAAGATGTAAAATTATTTATCAATCAACCCAAGGAAATTAAATGTCTCACAGATATAAGTAGTGTTTTCAGATGTACATGAAACAGGTTTCTTCGCAACAGAGAGGAATTTTTTAGTAGAAATAGACCTTCTTACAGAAACACCTGTAATCCTGCAGCGTGTAGCTACACAAATATTTATTTTATCTTACATAGCATGTAGACATGGTGACCCAAAATTCCGTTAACATTTCAAAGAGAGGTATAAATTTACTCACATGAATGAATTGACATGGATTTTTATTCAGACCAAAGTGCGCAAAATGACGAACAGATCGTTTTTCATATGATACATATTTAATACTTAACAAAACAATTGATTTTTAGCAAAGACAATATTCGACATAACAAATGCAGAACCTGAAGGCCGTCGTTCACGAGCAATACCTACAGTTCAGGGACAGTACTGCGAACAGCAGTGTACAGCACGTTAGTAGATATGATGAGAAACTGCCGTCGGATTTTATGTTTTAGCATCCGTAATGTGATCAGAGGATCACGGTAGTGTTGCGACTTCAGGTAAGCCCGCAATTAATAACCACACGGATTGACTTGTGGGGACCTAGGATGCTAAACGTAACTGAAGTTGCAGCTTAGCAAGCGATCCTCACCAAATGATGTGTGCAACAGATCTTTCATACATGCAGCAATACGGAGTGGAGACCATCCTACACAAAAGTTGTACCTTCCAGCACGTATTTATGAGCCAGACCAGATGGACGATGCGATACTTTAACATAGCAACACACCCTGCAACCGTCAACAACCGTCAATTTGAAAGTTTAAAAAGTAGCACCATGTGTCCAGCGCCCTCTGTAGATCGGTTTTTGCAGTCGTTTTTGTTTTAAAGAAACCCCATGTCGTTTCAGGTATTTGTGTCCAGTTTTACCACTCTACGTATATCAATATGTAAGTTCGTTCCTCTTCAAATGTTAAAGAACTTTGAGATTACTCTATAAAGTTCGCACGCGTACATGTGTGTGTGTGTGTGTGTGTGTGTGTGTGTACCATTGCTACATACGTTTAGCTTTGTTCTCATCTGCCAAAATTTAAACGTAAGACCCCTGTTGCGAATACATCTCATAGTACTCCACTTCATTAACTATGTTATTGCAAAGTGCACTATATAACTGCCCACGTCGTGTTGTGCCGAATCCACTGTAGCTTGAATGGATTTTTAAGTTTGCTTCATATGCCCTACTTCTAATTTCATCACACAAGTCTCCATGGTTGAGCAGTTATTCCCCGATGACGACACACAATACAGTTTGTTAAAGCGGAGTTCGCCGTTATTAATTATGTTTTTAGATTTAGTTTTATTACTCGTACAGAGACTCAACGTTCCTTTGTTGAACAGCGCGTCGTCAAAATAAGTGTGAAATTTTAATGTCTTTGCAATACATAATGTCGACAATTGAGCTAAGGTTCGTACCTATTTTGCCATTTTAGAGAAGAGTAACCTTAAGCGCTTCTGCTTCTACAGTCTCAGTATCAAATGTTCACTAATTTCAATTTACTTCTTATCTCAGTTCAGTATTTAACACAAATTATATATCAATGTCATTTCAGAGATATTACGTCGGTTCCACACTAACAGAATAACACGTAACTGTCGTGTAACATCACTTTTATTAATAATTCTTTTTCTTATGACGTAAATGTTAATGAATGATCACTATCTAGGAGGAAAGAGGGATTGATCCTAATCATGAGATAGCAGCTTTTAATGAGCCCGCAATCGTCAATTAAATAAAAAGTAACGTTGAGTGATGATATGCGAACAACTTCCGTTACGTCCGTTTTCACGTATCTGTCAAAACTAATCCTGTCGCCCACAATTCAAATTAACACTGATGTTAACCCCTTTTGTCGGAACATCGAATCGTAACTATTATGTTGAAGTTTATTCTAGCCCCCAATTTAATTCCTTTCAGATACGCGCACGACCGAACAGCAGAACGGAACACAAACGACTTGTTTTAACAACCAAACAAGGCAATTGCGTTACATTACGAAAATGTCCGCCCAATGAACATCTCTTTACTTTATCTTCTCTACTCTGCTTGATTAAATTATTCCTAATTACAATTTATTCAGCTATTTAACGAAGAAATCTAACAAAAAAAATTTATCCCAACGTAAAAGATCCTTTATAACTAAAAGACCTTTATGCAGAGTTACATTTCAGAAACGGCGGAGGAAACGGCGTGACATAAAATGTAAGACGCGAAAATGCGTGGGAGATTAATGACCACTCAGGAGGCTGGCGGCCCGTCTGGCGATGACATTAGGGGAACGGGGGAGGGGGGCGAGGGGAGGGCCCGCTGGCGGCTCTCGCGTTACCGAGTGGCGCGCGTCCGGCCGACGGCAATCGATAGGCCAGCAGCCGAGCCGCCGCGCGACGCGAGCTGGGCGTCCCTCGACCTCTCGGGGCTCCCCTGTGAGGGGTGACCGCCGCTGGCGGCTTCCGCCTGCTTCACGGCGGCGGCCGGCGTGACAGCGGGCTCCTGGTCTCCCTTCCTGCCTCCGGTAACACTCCGCAAATAAGGAGCGCTTGAAAGCTGTCCACTTTCTCTTTGTTCATGTCTTAGAGCGAAACCCCCATGGAACCTGACTGTCAACAGATTTGGCGATTGCAGTTGATCCTAGCAGAAATCGCTGAATGGAAAGTTGCCCACAAGTAAATCTAATAAATCACAGGTGGCCAAAAAACTGAGTGGTATGCCACTAACTTTAACCTTTTTACTGTGACTCGCCAAGTTCTGTGCCTATGCTGCTCCGGCAGGTATGAAACGCCGTACCCTTTTAAGAAAGCTTTCCGCCGAAAAAATTGATTTCTGTACATCTTACTGTCTGATATCTTCGCTTGATAAAAGACTGAATTTCTTTTCGTTGTATGCCCTAGGTACCGTGCTGCATCAAATTATGTTTTTGCTGCCCGAAATTTTAAAGGTTTTGCAGAGGTAAAAACGCATTGCGTAACAGTTGCGTATGGATGATTTTAGCTCATACGTTACAGTGGGGCCTGCCGCGGTGACCGAGGTGTTCTAGGTGCTTCAGTCCGGAACCTCGCGACTGCTACGGTCGCAGGTTCGAATCCTGCCTCGGGCATGGATGTGTGTGATGTACTTAGGTTAGTTAGGTTTAAGTAGTTCTAAGTTGTAGGCGCCTGATGACCTCAGTAGTTAAGTCCCATAGTGCCCCCCAGCCATTTGAACCATTACAGTGGAAGCTTTCGAAATGTGGTGCCACAGAAGAATGCTGATGATTAGATGGGTAGATGACAAACTGCCTATTGGCTTCTGTCTCGGGTTCTTCGGCCGACGTTCATCTAATGATTTTTCTGACGTTTTGCCAGCACAAGTGGTTGGCATTGTCAAAGCTTCACCCTCCATTGCCGGTGGTGAACTGGAGGCGAGCTCGCGGCCGCAGGCTATATGTACCTGGCGCGATAACGTCCGAGGGCTTCTCCGCGGTCATTTCCGGTGCGTTTCTCCTCTTGCTACCTGCGACGGTCGTTCGCTGCGGTACGGGAAGCCAGGATCCGTTTACCTTAAGGCTTTCCTCTTTCTTGTTGAAACTGTTCGCGTGTTTTTGGATTTCTACAGCTTCTCTGAACAAACGCGTGTGATAGTGCTTCTCTACAGACAGAACTTCCGTGTAGGCGAATTTTATTACGTGGTCGGTCTCATTCAGTGCGTGCTCTGCCACGGCCGAGTTCTCCACCTGCCCCAACCTGCAATGTCGCTTATGCTCTTTGATCCTGGTGTTAATGGATCGTCCAGTCATTCCGACATAAACTTTTCCGCATGTGCAAGGTATACGGTATATTCCCGACATTGCAAGTGGGTCTCTTTCCTCGGGTATATACAGTATACCTTGCACATGCGGAAAATTTTATGTCGGAATGACTGGACGATCCATTAAAACCAGGATCAAAGAGCATAAGCGACATTGCAAGTTGGGGCAGGTGGAGAAATCGGCCGTGGCAGAGCACGCACTGAATGAGACCGACCACGTAATAAAATTCGCCGACACGGAAGTTCTGTCTGTAGAGAAGCACTATCACATGCGTTTGTTCAGAGAAGCTGTAGAAATCCAAAAACACGCGAACAGTTTCAACAAGAAAGAGGAAAGCCTTAAAGTAAACGGATCCTGGCTTCCCGTACTGCAGCGAACGACCGTCGCAGGTAGCAAGAGGAGAAACGCACCGGAAATGACCGCGGAGAAGCCCTCGGACGTTGGCGCGCCAGGTACATATAGCCTGCGGCCGCGAGCTCGCCTCCAGTTCACCACCGGCAATGGAGGGTGAAGCTTTGACAATGCCAGCCACTCGTGCTGGTGAAACGTCAGAAAAATCATTAGATGAACGTCGGCCGAAGAACCCGAGACAGAAGCCAATAGGCAGTTTGTCAACAAGTGGCCACGAATGCCTTAACAATTCAGATGGGTAGATGTTGACTAGAACTGGGGAGAAGAGAAATTTGTGTCACAACTTGACTAGAAAGTGGGATCGGTTGGTCGGACGTATTCTGAGACATCAAGGGATCACCAGTTTAGCATTGCAGGGCAGCACAGAGGGTAAAAATTGTAGAGGGAGACCAACAGATGAATACTCTAAACAGATTCAGAAGGATGTAGGGTGCAGTAGGTACTGGAAGATGAAAAAGCCTGCACAGGATAGAGTAGTATGGATAGCTGCATCAAAAACCAATCTCTGGACTGATTACCACAACAACAACAACAACATTACAGTGAAGTAAATATTGATAATACATCGAAATTTTACTTAAAATTCTTAGCCGAATAATATCTCCTGATGTAATAGAAATGTTGCGTTTTAAATCCAAAGGACTGTTTCATGAGAAGTACCCATTCCTCTCCTTACACATCGCGCGGCGTGGAGTCACAAAAATCGTCATATCTGATAAACGATTGAATACATCGAAACGAGGTTTAATTCCATCTTTTTTTCGTATGATAGCATGCAGTGAGGCACAAATGTTTTATCATAAACACTCGAAACTATTTTTATTCACTGAGAAATGGAAGAAACCGGTCTGCAGCAAAGAGAGGTCAGTGGCTCAGGACGCATTCAGACGTCCATAGCACTGTGGGATAATCAAGCGGTGCTCTTACGCACGTCCACAACTCCTGGGGAATGGCGTAGCAGGACGTGTCCACACGCCCATCTCAGTGTTAAGGGTTAAGACTGGCTCGCCAAAATACAATAATTACCATAAACACTTCGTCAGAGCTGCGTGTGCGAGCCATACTAACACAACTGTTTCTAATGCATCTCAGACCTGCAGCGAGAGATACTACATGTTCAAAACAGCTTAACCATTTACTGAAATGGTCATAAACTATCGGATCAAAAGTAGCTGGACACCTAAACAATGTGATCAGAATCATCCAGAGACGTCACTGTAATGATAAACTGATCGCTAGATGTCACCAGAGGATGACTCACGGCCGCGCGGGATTAGCCGAACGGTCTTAGGCGCTGCAGTCATAGACTGTGCGGCTGGTCCCGGCGGAGGTCCGAGTCCTCCCTCGGGCATGGGTGGCTGTGTTTGTCCTTAGGATAATTTAGGTTAAGTAGTGTGTAAGCTTAGGGACTAATGACCTTAGCAGTTAAGTCCCATGAGATTTCACACACATTTTTTTGAGTTCTTTCCGTGTTTAGAGTGTGATTGTGCAGCTTTGTCTATTGCACCCAGTGGAGAAACATTTTTCAGATATATTTTGCATCAACATGGCAATGCAGCATCTATTAAGCAATGGTTTGTGGACAAGAGCATGCCTGAAATGGGCTGGCTTTCCCAGGGTCCCATCCAGAACACAGAACACAATGCAACACTTTAGGGGGATTCAGAAAACGTCTGTGGAGAAGTCCACAGACATTCAGGCACTTCATTGAGAGTGTTCCCAACAGAATTCAAGCGGTCACGAAGGCGAAGGATGAACACACCACATATTAATGTCATCAAATGTGTATCCGAATACATATCGTGGACTTTCCTGGGCGTACGTGGGAACGAGTGAACGAAACAACATTCCCCCTATTTACACTCTTGAAACCAATAGTCTGCAGACTTGCGTTCACTACCATACGGACTAGGAGAAACACTGGGAATGGTGAGTGGGCACTTCACTTGTATGGTATGGAAATTATCTTCGTCATGTTTGTGAGGTCTGTTCCGATTACAAATTCTCATTAAAAGGTTTATATCAATTTCAAGACTCACTAACTTCGAATTTTGAAATGAATGTGTTTCAAATGACGTATATCTATGAATTACAAATCTGTAGGAATTACTGAGCCATGTAGGGGGATATATCTATTTCTGTGTTTGGAAAACTCCTTTCCTAGAGTTGCTTAGGTACCGTTTCCTTGGCGTCTCGAGTGTTGTCGCGTTGGCGGCTCGACAAGACATTTAAGTGTGGACATAGGTGATAAGTCGTTTGTTTTGGTTGCCTTGGACATTGTGGCTCATAAAAATGGTTGGTAGAGCCCTCAGTCTGTTTCGTAGATGTGTACATTATTTTAAAATTTCTGTTTTCTGTGATTACACATATTAGCTGCTCCACAGATGTGCAGGTAAAATTTTAAAATTAGTTTTCAGCAAATTTTCTCATCTACGTACATAATAGATATTATTTTAAACAGAAGGCTGAGTCGAAGGTGTGCACATTTCAAATTTCCTAGATTCTGTGACTGTAGAAACTACGGGGAGCCATGCCCTCAGACTGATTTACAACTGTGTCCTAAGTTTCTTTAAATTTTTATTAGTAATTCGATCAGTAAGTTTAGGAAATTGTTGATGTTACAGTCTGTCCGGCCTGCTTCACAGACGTGTGGATTAGTTATTAGTTATTTCATAAATTGCTGTTGAGAGGAGTACATAATTTCTTCCATTTATCTACTATAGCCGGCCGGTGTGGCCGAGCGTTTCTAGGCGCTTCAGGGTGGAACCGCGGGACCACTACGGTCACAGGTTCGAATCCTGCCTCGGGCATGGATGTGTATGATGTTCTTAGGTTAGTTAACATTCCCCTGGCTTTTTGATGGTCATGTATATACTTCTACTAGTATTAATTCTTACACCTATGTGTTTCGCTATTTATTGGACTACATTCATGTTTCGTCTGTCACAGGTGCATATTTTATTTCCAGTCAGCTACATGCTGAAATGTGTTGCAAAGTTATTGCTGGATAAATGTTTGATATATTTGAGTATGTTCAAGTGTTACTTGCTTTTGTAACTTAAAAACTGACCTCTGTGGTAAATAAATAATTTTATATCAGACATTATTTTATTTTTGGGCGGTACCTTACTGCTCCTAGATCATGGCTTTCTACCAGTTCAGTGACAGCACAACATTGGAGTGATGGAATAACAGAGGACTGATAGTGTGTATCGACAAGGAAGAGAGTTTTGTCTTGGCAAGGTGTAATTTTTCTTGTTTGATTTCGGTTGCTTGTAAAGGGATTGATGGTCCAGATTGGGGTTTTCACCAGTTACGAATCAGCTACATCTGGCAATACGTGGATTACTCACAGAAAGCAGTGGAGTCAAGCCAACGCCTGAGCGGTGCACTGGGATGCCGTATCATCAATCGTGACACAACTGACAAAGTAGGCGACACCTGTGATGTGTACGTTAGTTTTCCCTCTCATGTGTAGCCGATTATTGAGCTATTGCAATATGGTTGAGCTTCACGTTCATAGGTGTTAACGATTCAGGAAAATTGGGAAACATCTGAGTGACTGCGTTCAGCACTTTTTTCTTTCTTGACTCGTCAGTCACCTATGTTATTTCATGTGTCCAGCCACGAATCCCTTTCCTTTACATATCAGAGTTGTAATTGCAACGTATGTCCTTAGTTATTTATTGGATATGTTCCAGCCTCTGTCATTCTCTAAACTTTTTACTCTTTAGAGCTCCCTCTAGTACCCTGGAAATTATTCTGTAATGTCTTAACAGATGTCCCACCATTCTGCCCCCTCTTATTACCATTGTTTACCATATATACCCTTCCTCGCTGATTCTGTTGAGAAACTACTTACTTCTCGCCTTATAAGGCCACCTAATTTTCAACGTTGTATTGTAACACTATATCTCAAATGCTTCGATAGTCTTCCAATCCAGTTTTTCCACAGCCCCTGTTTCACTACCATACAATGGTGTGCTCCTAACGTAAGTTATCAAAAATTTCTTCCGCTAATTAAAGCCTATGCTTGAAGCTAGTAGTCCTGTTGGCCAGTAATGCTCTTTCTACCAGTGCTAGTCTGTTTTTCCTCTCGTCCTTGCTCCGTCCGTCAAGGGCTAGTTTGCTGCCCAGGTACCAGAATTATTTGACTTCGTGAGTCCCCTCTTGAATGTAAGGTTTCTTGCAGTTCTCGCTTCGTCTTTCTACGATTTATTCCCAGTCCATATATTGTACTAATCACTCCGCTCCACTCCACTCAACTTACCATTCCACTCAACAGATCTGGTAAATCTTCTCCTCTTTCATTAAGGACCACCATGTCATCAACGAATCTTATCATTGATACCCTTCCGACTTGAATTATAATCACTCTCTTGAAACTTGCTTTTATTTCCACCATTGTTTCTTCGATGTACAGATTCAACAGAAGGGCAAAAAAACACATAAGAATAACAGCGGTGACACGTCGTGGTATGGAAGCATTGAGGCCTTGGTAGGTCGCTGGAGGGAGCTGGCACCACATCTGCACACACAAATAACCTAATCCCGTAAATTCCAGAAGGGAGCCTGTATTCGATCGGGTTCAAATCTGGTGAGTTAAGGGGGCAGAGGCGTGGGGGGCAGCATATCAATTGGAACTCGCCACTGTGCTCCTCTATCCACTGCAACACACTCCTTACCTTCTGAAACGGTGGATTGTCTTGTTGAAAAATGCCATTGCCGTCAGGAAACATGATCGTCATGAAGAGGTGTACGTGATCTCCAATCAGTGCACTACACTCCTTGCCCCTCATGGTGCCTTGCACGAGCTCTACTGGACCCATGCATGACCATGTGAATTTTACCCAGAGTATAATGGTCTCCAACGCCAGCTTGCCATCGTCCTGCAGTACAGGTGCCAAGGAGATGCTGTCCTGGAAGACGACGAATTCGCGCCCTCCCATCGGCGTGATGAAGAGTGTATCGGGATTCATCAGACCTTGCAAAGATTTGCAATTCCATTTCGCCAACAATCGGTGCCGACGGTCACGTGCTCATTTCAGTCATAGTTGATGATATCGTCGTGTTAATATTGGCACATGCACGGATAGTTGTCTGCTGTGGCCGTTCGTTAGGAATGTCGCACTGTGTATTCAGACACGCTTCTACTTTGCCCAACATTACAGTCTGATGTTAGCTCCGCCACAGTGCGTCGCTTGTACTGTTTCACCAGTCTGCCCACCTACGACGTCGACATCTAATATGAAAGGTGGCCGCCGACGACATCTGGACGTAGTTTACCTTGGTTTCTTCACATGATGAAAACACTCACTGCAGCACTACTACATCACCCGACAAGTCGTTCAGTTTCTGAAATACTGATGTCGAGTCTCTGGGGCATCACAATCTGCCCACGGTCATAATCAGATAGATTTTGCGCCTTTCCCCTTCCGCACATGGCCAGCACGCTCACTAGCAGTCATTCTTCGCCATGTAAGACTGCTATACATGCTATACGATAAATTATGTTATATCGATAGTAGGACGGTAGTCATAGTGTACTGCCTGATAAGTGTATTTACCCCTATTTCCCTGTAGCTTATCCCCATATTTCTCAGAATTCAGAACATGTTGCACCATTTTATTTATCTTACGCTTTGTCTAGGTAGACAAACAATATGATGATGTTTTATTTTTCTTTAGTTTTGGTTCCACTAGCAACTGGAACGTCAGAACTGCCTGTCTGGTGTCTTTACCTTTCCTAAAGCCACACTGATCGTCGTCTAAGAGCTTCTCAATTTTCTTTTTCAGTCTTCTGCATATTAATATTGTCAACAACTCGGATGTATGAGTCTTAAGCTGATTGTGCGATAAATATCGCACTAGTCAGCTCTTGCTATGTTCTGAACTTTGTGGATGATGTTTTGAAAATGTCAATGGTATATCGCCAGTCTCCTATATTCTATACACTAATGTGAGTAACCATTTTGTTCTTATTACTTTAGAGTGGCATATGATGAATAATCTGTTAATACACTTTTATTAAACAGTCATGGCCGGTTTTGCATCAGTAGAGAAGCTTATTCAGGTGGTAAGTATTTTTTAATTTTTTCGAATAGTTATGACTTAGCAAAGTAAATGCTACGAGACAGGTCCCATCGTCACGATTAAACCAATAGCGCGCTAAAAGCGGTTGTAGATGGCCAACTTGCGCGGTGTGATTCAGTTTGATCATAGACAACCACTTTTAGAGAGGTATTTGTTTAAACTTGACGATAAACGGTGGTACTTGGCACGTATCATTAACTTTTACCCTCCGTGACGGTTCAAAAATAAATAAATAATTAAAAATAGTAGCTTATCCTCTGACGACGTATCTCCACTGATACGCAACCGGTCGTAACTTTTTAACAATAGTATTTTAACAGCCAGTGCGGAAGTTTATGCACCACGTCAAATTCCCTTGTTACCACTTCTCCCTACGATTTTAGAAATTCCGATGGAATGTTGTCTAGCGCTTTTGCCTTGTTTGACATTAACTCGTCTAAAACTCTTTTAAGCTCTGATTCCAATACTGGTTCCTCTTTTATTTCACTATTGATTCCTGTTTCGTTTTCCATCACGTCATTAGGAAATTCCTTCTCCTCACAGACACCTTCAATGTTCTTTTTCCACCTTTCTGCTCTCTTCTCTACATTTAATAGTGGAAATCCCATTGCTCTCTCAAAGTATCCGCCTTTGCATTCTGTGTGCTGAGTCATTCATTCCCACAATCATTTCTTTTTCGATTTCATGACGTTTCTCATGCAGCCATTTCGCCTTATCTTCCCTGAGCTTCCTGTTTATATCATTCATAAGTGACTTGTATTTCTATTTTCTCACGTTTCTCTCAATATTTATGTGCTTCATTCTTTTGTCCAGTTTTTGAAGTATTTCTTCTGCTACCCATGGTTTTCGCTCGATTACCTTCCTTGTACCAATATTTTGCTTTCTAACTTCTGTGATAGCCCTTTTTACTAAGATTCATTACTCTTCAACTGAACTGATTAGTGTGCTATTTACTATCCCAAAATTTATAGCCTAAGAGAACTTCAAGTGTATCTTTTCGTTCCTTCTTCTACTGCTTTAGACAGTACCCCATACTCGTTTGACCAGAAATCCTTATCATCTTTCCATTTCACTTCTGTGGTCACCGCTATATCTAGTTGGAGTCTTAGAAATTTCGTCTGGAGACTTTCCTCATGGACACTGCCCTCCTCCCCTCCCCCCTCCGTCCTTGGGAGTCACCTCCCTGGTATCCGAATCTAGCACTGATCCGGAATCTTTTGCCAGTGGAGAGATCGTCGTGACACTGTTTCAACTGCACACACCATGTCCTCAGGGTACACTTTATGTATCTTTAATCCGCTGTTTTCCATTGCCTTCTTCACTTATGAATCTTAAAATGGCCTTGAAATCTTTAATCAGTCGTGAATACTTTTGCATATCTACGAGATCAGTCTGCCATAAATCATCCAGTCCCCATATTGCCATATTTCTACACCGGAATATTTTGTGTGCTAGACTGTGTAGTTCATGAAGAACCATCTCCATAATTACTCCATGGTATGTCTTACTCAGTGCTCTGAAGTGACAGATAAGATTTCATTCGTGTGACCTGTTTTTCCTGTGACTGTCGATGCAGTGAGCATTGATAATCGCTGTAGGAGTTTTTTCTGGTCTTCGTAACATATTTTGTCTCGAAGCAGTTTATTGTGTCTCACCGAAATTAAACGTCTTAGGTATGCTATGTGCGGTTAATAACAATGGTTTAATTATATTCTGAGGCCTTCATTCTGCCTCTTGAGGTATTGCATATCCTATCAAATTATTCATATTTAATATTTCACCATAATCTTTTGCTTCTTCGGGAAATACTTCTCGATACGTTCGAAGTATTTAAGAATATTGCTCTAGTAAACCAGGTGTTCTTTCTAATTATCCAGTATTATATTCTTCGTTAAATTTATTGGGTGATTTTCTATTATGTACGGCTTCTTATTTTTGCCCCTTAAATTCTAGCTGAGCATCATTGTGACGGTTAATGAAATCTTTAATGACAGAAACTTATTTTTCTTCTCTTTCCTGTTTTTATTCTCTGCTGACACCCGTAATGGATGACGGCGTTCCCAAACTATCAGCCACTAGATTAAATGTTTCAGAGAGAGACCGATGTTACTGCAACTACTGTAATTTTAAATTACAATTTTTGTCGAATGATTTTCTATGTTTCAATAACTTTATGCATCATCGTCGATGTGCTGTTGTATACTAATACGTTTTCGAAGTAGTGTACAGTTTATATCTACTCTGAGTCCACTGCAGACACAGGCAGTCCAATGCCTAGCTATCACATTGATGTATTCGTGCATATCCATTAGACTTTTGTGGACTCCTACAACTTTCTTTTTGACATGTAGTTCCCACTGCTGGATTCTTGAGTTTCAGCGCACCAACATCCCACCATTTCTCACTATCATGTTGATGAGACTTTCCCCGTCAGTTACTTTACCGTTGATTGCCTCGATTTTTCTACCAATGTACGGACAAATGTGCTTTGTACCCTTGGAACGAGGGTGCAACACATGTGCACGTTACTTCATAGTCTACGGCATAATGATACAGCTGTGTATCGGCACATTACCTTCAAACTAGGAACTCGTTTAAGATTTGTTTATATCTACCGTTATTCAGATTCCTGGTTTTATTTTAGAACAGGAAATTCTACAGAAAGCTATACCAGCAGTCCACATATATGGTAACAAATTCGTTGAATGGCAGAACGGTTCCTACATGAAAACAGTAAATATGATTTAAATTCAGATTATTCTGTTTGAACCAATAACAAGCTACACGTTACCTGTACCAGTTGCCGTGGGACACGGGAATAAGTATGGCTCAAAAATAATATATCGACTTGCATATGGTGGCCAAAGAAAACAACACCACCTGGTTTACCACCAAATATGAATACACTGTTCGGTTTTACTTTCTTAGGTGGTGGAATATCATTGCTTTGACTGAACGTCTGGTTCATTATTCCCTCAATGCAGTGCAAAATCTCCTGCAATTGCTGATATTTTTGCTGAAATATTGTTTCTGAGAAGATATACACATTAATGAAGCGAATCGCATCAGCATGAGCTAATAAGAATACGATTTGTCTTTCTGCAATCAGATGGTCCAACAATCATATAGGATATTAAACCATTCGTCTTCTTCTTCTTATTCTTCTCTTTGTTTCCCGTATCATTGGAGGACCACTAGCTTGCTTGTGGTGAGGTTGTTTCATCGGCTGGGTCATGTCGATAACTGAAACTTCCTGGCAGATTAAAACTGTGTAACTGACTGAGACTCGAACTTGGGACGTTTACCTGTCACAGGTATCTGCTCTACAGATTGATCTATCCAAGGACGACTGACGACCCGTTGTCTCGACTTTATTTCTGCCAATAGCTTCCAAATATCCCCCAGGCTGTGGCTAAATCACGTCTTTGCAATATACTTTCTTCCAGAAGTACTAGGTCTGTAAGTTTATCAAGAAATATTCTGTGAAGTGTGGAAGGTGGGAATCGAAGTATTGGCAGAATTAAAACAATGAGGTCGAGTCGTGAGTTGTGCTGGGTAGCTCAGTCGGTAGGGCATTTGCCCACATAAGGTAAAGGTTCCTAGTTCAAGTCCCCGTCTGGCACAAGTCTTAATCTGTGAGGTACTTTCATATCAGAGCACACTCCGCTGCAGAGTGAAAATTTCAGAATGGTGGTAACTGTTCATTTACATTAGGATGCTGGGGATTTTGTAGGGAAATAAGTAACACACATATAACACTTAAACTTTTTTAAATTTATAAATACTTACATATACGTGGGTATATATAAGCTATCTTAGATAAGGCCGTAATCATGTGAGCACCGATGTCAAAGTTGATTCATGCATTTGAACCTCCACTGACTCTCAGCATTAATCGTAGAGGTGAGATATGGTTTGCTCTGATGGGTAGTGAGTGTGCGAAGCTGACAGTGTCTTACAGAATCAGTGGATTAATAGCTGGTATATTAGTTGTCACTGTGTCTCAAGCTGTACAACACAGTTGGTATCCATTTAATTCTAAAATTTTTCTGCTCCTTTCGATGTAGAAACTCTCTGCTGTCAAATATCTTAACTGTACTAGGGAAGTCACTGCAGATATTGTATGTTCATCCAGTATCACCGGCAGAGAGTGAACGTTTCCATGAAACAAGGCTGAAATCTGTATTCACACATTGCATAGTCAGTTCCATTCATCGATCAAAGTACACTACTGACAATTAAAATTGCTACACCACGAAGATGACTTGCTACAGGCGCGAAATGTAACCGACAGGAAGAAGATGCTGTGATATGCAAATGATTAGCTTTTTAGAGCATTCACACAAGATTGGCGCCGGTGGCGACATCTAAAACATGCTGACATGACGAAAGTTTCCAATCGATTTCTCATACACAAGCAGCAGTTGATCGGTGTTGCCTGCTGAAACGTTGCTGTTATGCCTCGTGCAAGGAGGAGAAATGCGTACCATCACGTTTCCGACTTCGATAAATGTCGGATTGTAGCCTATAGCGATTGCGGTTTATCGTATCGCGACATTGCTGCTCGCGTTGGTCGAGATCCAATGACTGTTAGCAGAATATGGAATCTGTGGGTTCACGAGGGTAATACGGAACGCCGTGCTGGATCCCAACGGCCTCGTATCACTAGCAGTCGAGATGACAGGCGTCTTACCCGCATGGCTCTAACGGATCGTGCAACCACGTCTCGATCCCTGAGACAACAGACAGGGACGTTTGCAAGACAACAAGCATCTGCACGAACAGTTCGACGACGTTTGCAGCAGCATGGACTATCAGCTCGGAAACCATGGCTGCGGTTACCCTTGACGCTGCATCACAGACAGGAGTGCCTGCGATGGTGTACTCAACGACGAACCTGGGTGCACGAATGACTAAACGTAATTTTTTCGGATGAATACAGGTTCTGTTTACAGCATCATGATGGTCGCATCTGTTTTTGGCGACATCGCGGTGAACGCACATTGGAAGCGTGTATTCGGCATCACCATACTGGCGTATCACCCGGTGTGATGGTATGGGGTGCCACTGGATACATGTCTTGGTCACTGCTGTGAAGTGACGTGCTGAAATGGCAGCTACAGCTGTTACACAAAGTGATGATGTGCTCTCAGTACTGAACATCTGGCGGCTTGGCTGGTAAGCGCCTGAAGGCCAAAGTCAAGGCATTCACATAGCATGTTGTGCATGCTGTCTGCTCGGCGCCACACATTTAAATTTATTGTTATTATTAGAATGTCATCACAAGTATGGCACTGTGCGTCTATCATTACTCATATGTGTCCGTGAAATGCCCTATATATATATATATATATATATATATATATATATATATATATATATATATAATAGTAATAATTTTATAATATTCCTCCTGCTTTCTATACATAGTTGTGCTCAGCTAGCACGGTAATAATAACAAAAATCTATGCACAATGTCGTACACAGGTAATAATAAAAATTATAAATCGTTTACTACAGTTGCTGTGTTCTGTCGCTAATACCGTTAATGTGATGAGAGACTGTAGAGATATATTAGAAACGAAGTACAATGAATTCCAGCGTATTCGAATGCAGAAATTTGTGTTGGTGGACCAAATCAGGTGATGCATCTTCTTGCCATTCTGTCACACTGCTGTTACATGATGAACAGTATTTCTCCTGCCTACAGTCATACACTCCTACATTGTCATGTTTTTCTAGTCTGCTTGCAGAAAGATTTGAGTACATTCCTCTAACAGATGTTTGCATCAAGTAAAATTGTTAAGTTGTTCTTCTTACCTCCACACAAGAACCACTTCATTACATGGAACCCAGAAATACGTAAGGACAAACAGCGGGAAAATTACGGCAATCATCCCAGCATTATGCATTTTGGAAATATCATACATATTAAGTTATTATTGGGACAGCATAGTCGCTGGTTTTAGCAGCTCACAGCTTCTCGTATGCCACAGGGAAGCTGTACTGCATGCAAATTATAAAAATTTGCCCGAAGTGTTTGGAGCAGGCCTCGCAAGCCACTGGCCGAGAGGGAGCTTGGGTTCTCAGTGTTGGTGGGAAAAGGTGGCTTTCTTGCGAGTGCTGGGTGTGGGAAGGTGTCGGCGCTGGAGCAGGGGGGGGGGGAGGAGGCGGGAAAGGGGATGGGAGCGCCGATGGGGTGGTCGGGATTGGGGGGGGGGGACGGACAGCGTGTGGCTGGGGTGCAGGTAGCCTTCACACTACAATGATGTGATGATATCAGGCTTTCTGGAATGTGCTGATGTGGCGATCAGCGAACTCTTGGCCAGAAAATACACTGACCCGCTACTATTTTATGACACCATTCGAGCTGAACTGAGCAGGAGACTGTAAAAAGAAAATCGCGCTTCAGGGGTTGCAATGTCTCTACCTGTAGGCCGCACAGTATTAGACGAGCAGTCTAACGCGCTGCAGTCATGGATTGTGCGGCTGGTTCGAGCGGAGGTTCGAGTTCTCCCTCAGGCATGGGTGCGTGTGTTTTTCCTTACGATATTTTAGGTTTAGTTCTGTGTAAGCTTAGGGGCTGATGACCTTAGCAGTTACGTCCCATAAGATATCACCCACGTTTTTTGAACACTACCAGCAGAAGAATGCGTTGTCCCTATAAGAGAACTGAGGGCAAACTAGCCGCTACAGGGTCATCAACACACGGCCACACAATGACAGAGTGAACACATTCACGCTTCGAGCTTCCACTGTACTCAGTAGTACTGGAAACAAGGTAATTGAGACATCAAAAGAAGAGCAAATATGTGTAGAACGTTTCCTTACAGTGGAAAGAATGCAAGTGTTGTATCTCCTAGAGATAATGGTGCCACACCAAAGTCGGAAACGCTCATATGTACCAGACATTAGCGATGTCTGGCTGCAATCCACAACGATGAATGGGAGAGCCTCAAGAAGACATGCTCTGTCTTTGAGCACAGCAGTGCCTTCGCACGAGCTCAGCTGGGAAGAGCTGTGTCGCAGTTCGTGATCTCATCTGAAGCAGTGAACATTACTGTGTAGGACTAAGATGTTATTCAAGTCTCAAATGGAAATGTGCTATTGTAAACGTTGAACCTTATACTTCAAGGGAACACTTCGCAAATTATTTCATTAATCTCATGTAGCTCTTGCAAGCCACCTCCCAGGGCAATCAAAGAACCCATAATTATGGTCGGATGATAATAGTTTCGTCTGGCCATGAGAGCAAGGAAGAGAAATTCATCGAAGTAAGGCACAAATGAATGGAGAGCAGTGCTTGTCCACTGTCTACAGGAATGGTTCCCACCTTACTTTGCCGCTGTTCAATAATGAAGGCATCAATGTGATGAATAGTGATATCAGTAAAGTAGTGTGTATTTTCAGATCGTGGGTTATTGAGTAATGATGTCCGTCCTTCCTTGAATTGCTTTTGCAGCGCCTTGGCCCTTGCAACGGACATGTAGTGCTCTTCGCAAATTGTGCTGTTCGATAAATATCCGTTCCCCTCACACCTTCCACTTTAGGGGAGATCACTACACCACATTAATCTTCTTCCGAAGTCTCAGTAGATGTTTATTTTCGATTAAAGCACACAGTGTGTTTTCTGAAAATTATAGAACCATGAAGGAATAATGAAAAATCATTTTTGCAGTAAATAAACTACAGTAATATAAAATTCGGAAAGTACTTGTAGGAAAAAAAAAACACTAAATGCAAGTGTAACAAAATTTAAAGGTCAGCTGATGTACAATTCGATGACCTCATACTAAACTATTCAGTATGTGTCGTGGTGTATAAAATTTTCTGCAGTTGTAATCCAAAAGTACCTTTATTTAGGTAAAGGAACTTAGAAATTACAACTGTAGAATGATGTTATTCATCATGAACAACCCAAGAAAATTACCCACTAAGACTATATTATGATCAGGAGCTCGTGCTGGACGAGCCACAAAATTCTCCTTTTGCCATCAGTTGTATTATCATAATGTAAGGAACTGAAAACGGCTATAAGATTCTCTGTCAGGACTGGACTAACAAAAGAAAAACAAAAGTAACACTAATCGACTGAGCTCTTGACTCCTAACACTAATTTCGACGGTGTATGTGGTAAAATTAAAATTTTTCTAAGAAGCAAGGCGAGAAGGAGAACGAAGATAAAATATTACAAAACAGTTACTATTCCGCCCCTGATCGGAAGTGGAAAGAATCTATGAAAATTGGGTGCCATCGTGCTAAAATGGCGTGATCTAGGGTAGAAATGGTCACAAATGAAAATTGTCAAGGGACCTGCCACGATTTCTTCTACTGTGCAGTTACTTCGTACTGGAGTAGCAATAAGATCCAAAGTCATCAACTATTTATTATTTGTGTATTAGTTTCTATACACACCTTTGCTCTATTCTGATCCCTCTAATACCATGTAAATTATTCCATGACGTACTGTGCTGTGCTGTAGTGTCCTCTATTCCTGAATACATTTGTCACTAATTTCTTCGCTCGGTGATTCTGTTGCGCACCTTCTCACTACTTACGTTTCCCCCACAAACACCTACATACATAAGACAGGAGAGTGTTTGAAGACCAAGGACATGTAAAGCAGTGGAACAGATCGATGAGCGAAATCTTGAACGAGAGTGACAATGACACTCACTGATATTTCAGCCATGTAGAGTGAGAATCCCTCTGAATCAACAGACCAGAGATACAAGGGCTCTGGTGTGTATGAAATATGATTCCGAATAATTTTCATACTTTTTGGATTAACTTTGCCTCTCCAAGAATTCATCACAGAAGAGACAGCCATTGAAATTCTATAGTTTCTCTTACGTAGCTGTCACTGGAGTGGTAACCGGACTTCCGAACAATTAGTATCGTACACTATCTTAAATTGTATGCCTGACCGTTACAGCCGGCATTCGTCCAGCTTGATGAGGCGTAGGATCACAGGTACAGGTTGTAAGAAGGTCCCCACCTAGAAACCGAAAAGCTGCACAGGCAAACCAACACACAAGAAAGGAAATAGAAGCAGTTCGCTGAAGTACATAGTTTCACTAACCTAAACTGGATTTTTTGATCGTTGGAGAGACAACATCACGGTTACAGGTAGTCTGCGAAAACATGTTATAGATGTCGGACACTGACACTTCGTGTATAAGAATGGACTTAACCCTGCCAGCATCAGGTAAGGCCTGCAGATGTTGCTCTGAAAACCATAACTGGTAGCCACACAATAACTGACTGTAGGTGTTCCATTTTATTACATCAATTAAACTTGGTCCGAACAGGCCCCGGAAAGCTCAACAGTACCGACCGACCACGGTGTCATCCTCAGCCGATAGGCGTTACTACACTCCTGGAATTTGAAATAAGAACACCGTGAATTCATTGTCCCAGGAAGGGGAAACTTTATTGACACATTCCTGGGGTCAGATACATCACATGATCACACTGACAGAACCACAGGCACATAGACACAGGCAACAGAGCATGCACAATGTCGGCACTAGTACAGCAATGCAGGCTGCTATTCTCCCATGGAGACGATCGTAGAGATGCTGGATGTAGTCCTGTGGAACGGCTTGCCATGCCATTTCCACCTGGCGCCTCAGTTGGACCAGCGTTCGTGCTGGACGTGCAGACCGCGTGAGACGACGCTTCATCCAGTCCCAAACATGCTCAATGGGGGACAGATCCAGAGATCTTGCTGGCCAGGTAGTTGACTTACACCTTCTAGAGCACGTTGGGTGGCACGGGATACATGCGGACGTGCATTGTCCTGTTGGAACAGCAAGTTTCCTTGCCGGTCTAGGAATGGTAGAACGATGGGTTCGATGACGGTTTGGATGTACCGTGCACTATTCAGTGTCCCCTCGACGATCACCAGTGGTGTACGGCCAGTGTAGGAGATCGCTCCCCACACCATGATGCCGGGTGTTGGCACTGTGTGCCTCGGTCGTATGCAGTCCTGATTGTGGCGCTCACCTGCACGGCGCCAAACACGCATACGACCATAATTGGCACCAAGGCAGAAGCGACTCTCATCGCTGAAGACGACACGTCTCCATTCGTCCCTCCATTCACGCCTGTCGCGACACCACTGGAGGCGGGCTGCACGATGTTGGGGCGTGAGCGGAAGACGGCCTAACGGTGTGCGGGACCGTAGCCCAGCTTCATGGAGACGGTTGCGAATGGTCCTCGCCGATACCCCAGGAGCAACAGTGTCCCTAATTTGTTGGGAAGTGGCGGTGCGGTCCCCTACGGCACTGCGTAGGATCCTACGGTCTTGGCGTGCATCCGTGCGTCGCTGCGGTCCGGTCCCAGGTCGACGGGCACGTGCACCTTCCGCCGACCACTGGCGACAACATCGATGTACTGTGGAGACCTCACGCCCCACGTGTTGAGCAATTCGGCGGTACATCCACCCGGCCTCCCGCATGCCCACTATACGCCCTCGCTCAAAGTCCGTCAACTGCACATACGGTTCACGTCCACGCTGTCGCGGCATGCTACCAGTGTTAAAGACTGCGATGGAGCTCCGTATGCCACGGCAAACTGGCTGACACTGACGGCGGCGGTGCACAAATGCTGCGCAGCTAGCGCCATTCGACGGCCAACACCGCGGTTCCTGGTGTGTCCGCTGTGCCGTGCGTGTGATCATTGCTTGTACAGCCCTCTCGCAGTGTCCGGAGCAAGTATGGTGGGTCTGACACACCGGTGTCAATGTGTTTTTTTTCCATTTCCAGGAGTGTAGATGCGGACATGGAGGGGCGTGAGGTCAGCACACCTCTCTGCTGGCCATTGTCAGCTTTCGTAACTGGAACAGATATTTCTCAAGTAGCTCTTCAATTGGTTTCACAAGGGCTGATTGCACCCTAGCTTCCAACAGCGGTGGTAGACCCATAGGGTCACCCGTCCCAGTGTTAGCAATGCCCGACAGTGCCTAACTTCAGTGATGTGGCGGAAACAGGCATTACCGCTGTATCAAGACTGGCATCACGTACTACACCAGTGACATTAATTTACAGTAGGGTTTAGGTACATACACTGTATTGGAATATTATGAAATACCGTGAAGAAAATGGTGTATTGACAAATAGCACGCATTTGGAAAATATCGTTCTTGCGAAATATAACTATTCATTTTTTTAACTGCAGCCGGGTTAAGAATAAATTTTTTGACAGAGTGCGGTGGATCACAGCATTAGGCTCAAGTGACTGGTGATCATGGCGTGTTAAAACCACAAGCTTTTGATGTTAGCGCGAGGTGGGTTGCCCTTACTCGCCATAACTTGTCAATGCTGCGGTAATACACAGCGCAGGCAAGGCAATATCTATATTATCGGTGTTCCTGTCGTGTTGCCGAGTACATGATCAAGAATGACGCACTGGAGAAACAAATGCAGCAGCACCACTTGGATGCAGGGACTATGCCACACGAGGACAAAACATGCAAACACTAGCTGCAGCTGCCAGTGTACCAGCTTCCTGCACTAACTCCATCCACTGAACTAGATACCACAGCACAGCGGTCCTGCCAACCTACTGCAGCAGCAGCAGGGCTCACCCCCTAGGCACAGATGCCATCTTCTGACAATGCAGTGGGCACGCCTCATGCCACGTACCTTGGTCACCTGGGTGTTGGTCATTCATCAAAACAGGGGGGGGGGGAGAAATAAAGAAATGTATCTCTGCCATATTCCAGTATGCGAGTCTGACGTCAGTGCTGTGGCTCAGGCATCATTGCTGTGGACCCAGCGCCGAATGCAAACTTCGGCTAAGCAATGTATCAGCTGGCTGGACAGATGCAAGCCGCCAGCTGACCGACAACTGGCTCATTCATGTGGGGCAGGGGCTTGATCACAACCCCAACTACACTGTAGATCCAATGTATTAGTTGGAAAAAAGGGTAATTGTTAGAGCCATTTCCTATCCGGTCTAACTCCTCAGCCACCCAGCCTCCTCCATTTTATTGGCAGAACACTTAAAACATGGAACAGGTCTGCTAATGTGTGTCTGCATACATACGCTGGTCTAATCTATATTTGCATTGTTCAAAAATGGCGTCGCAATAGTGTCGCATGATCGCTAACTCAAAAGAACACAGGATATCCGTGACATACTGTCAGAGTTCCCTCAGTCCCTACTGGACGTGACCTCACGTCATGCCCGAAGGCTCCTCACACCATGACACCAGGTGTAACATGGCTGTGCCTCTTCATAACATTGGGAGAATGGGGTCTCTTCTAGTAACCGCCATTATTGCCAACGTTGGTCATCCAGGTTCACGGAGACACTATATTTTGCGCCGTGAACAATAGGAGGTAATGTGTCAGCAGTCCATGTTTCCCGGTCGTTGCACCACCCCAAAAGCAGCCCTTTGTGTCAGCTGTTAAAGGTATTGTTAGCATAAGACAGGAATTCCCTTCTCTGGTTGCTTCTAGTCCCTGACCATCGCTGGAGGATGACACGGAATATGAAGAGTCCATTCCTCGTTCTCGGATGACACGCGCAAATGAGATTGGGTAAGATGTGCCCCGTGTGTGAACACTTTGATGACGAGTATGCCTGCCCTCATTTTCCCATTGCACTCCAACATTGTGCCACTGTCACATCTGGAAGCTCCAAAAATAGTGTGTTCGACCACCTGGCCAAAGAGAGACCCTTATTGAGGCTCTTTTCAAACGCTGTGAGATGCCGATAGCGCTGTCTCACATGAGTACGTGGCATCTCCGTGTCCTTCATACCCTTAAGTCAACATCTGACGCTGTTCAAGTACCATATAAACCTCCCACACTTGATAACCACACTGAACACGGACAGTTCTTACGTACTGTGGTGGCCAGTCTACCTGTCAAAAATCTAATCATTTAGATACCGGTCTATGGTGTTTAAGTTTACTGACATTGTCATCCCACCACGTCTCCTGGAGCTTCAGCTTTTTGTCAGGCAGTGTCCCTGATATCGATGTGGAAGCACATTCTTACAACTGGTTGCCTTTTGAAAGTGAACTGTAATATTATGGAATCGATCTTATTGTAAATTATCCGTCAACAACAAAGAATAGTTAACTGGATGGAATTAGGTGGTATGTAGAGTGTAACAAACATATACAGACAAGCCCCAATGGGTTGCAAAGGGCGCTTTGAGAGACAATTTGAAATGAAGAAATTCAGATGCTGCAGAGGGTCGAACTCACAAAAGAAAACACGTGCCGCCTGATGTCAGCCGTCCGCCAGCAAACGATGACAGACTGCAGAGAGTCTTCACTGTATTCAGGACGTTGGATGGCGTCTAACGTGGCCACGCAAGTCACAAAAAATCTTAACGCAATGACGACAGAGACGTCAGAGTTTTTATTCACATTTTTTGCCGAAGTGGTGAACTAGCAGCACGGTTTCCCCCTAATTCTGACGCAATGTAGCGTAGTATCACGGTAAGAGTTTTAGCGAGCTTAGCAATAATTACGATCAAATTAGGTGGAAGGCGTACAAAACCTTCCTTTGGAATTTGTAAAATCACTTTAGTAAGTGGCAGCCAAATAAGTATTCCGGTTGTTTGGTAGAATGTAAAAGTTTGTAGACATACCACCAGATTTTCGGAAACATACTATTTCCACAATACCAAAGACAGCAGTAACAGTTAAGTGCGAGGACTATCGCAGTCAGTGTAATTTCACAACCATCTAAATTACCGATAGAACGATGGTAAAGTGAGTATCTGTTAAATGACGATCAATTTTCCGTTAGGAAAGGTAAAGGCACAAGAGAACCAGTTGTGATATTGCGCTTGGAGATGTAATGTAGGCTTAAGAAAAATCAAGAGACGTTTATAGGATTTTTTGACCCAGAACAAGCGTCAGACAATGTAAAATGGAGCAAAATGTTCGATATTTTCAGAATCATAAGCTGTAGGTAAAGACGGGTGCAATATATACCACACGTATAAAAACCAAAATATGAAGCAAACACCAAGAACAAAGTTCTAGCACTAGACAGGGCGTAAGAGGAAGATATAGTCTCCCGCCCTCACTGTTTAATTTATACATAGAAGGAATGGTTGCAGGTTCAGAAGATGACTGCAAATTAAAAAAGATATAAGATTCATTGAACTTTGCTAACCCCTGTGGAAAGCGATTAGGAAATGCAGGACCTGTTGAACCGAGGGAACAGTTTATACAACGTATACTAAGGATTGAGGGAAAAAAGTACTGAGGAGTAATATAAATTATATTAACGATGTACTTACATTAAAATGTGGGACCACGAAGCATAAAAATTAGGGAATTAAGGAATTTTCCTGCCTTGGAAGCCGAATACATGTCAGACCACGCTAGGATATGAAAAGCAGATTAGCGCAGCTAAGAGGAAATTACTGACCAAAGGAAGCCTACTACAAACAAAGGCTCAATCGGAAGAGAAACTTTCCGGAAAAGTGTATTGGGAGAACGGTACTGGACGGAAGGTTCCAAATGATTGGAAAAGAGCACATGTAGTCCCAGTCTTCAAGAAGGGTCGTCGAGCAGATGCGCAAAGCTATAGACCTATGGAAACCCAGAATCTACTCTGTAGGAATCAACATGGATTCCGGAAACTGCGATCGTGTGAGACCCAACTCGCTTTATTTGTTCATGAGACCCAGAAAATATTAGATACAGGCTCCCAGGTAGTTCTATCTTCCTTGACTTCCAGAAGGCGTTCGATACAGTTCCGCACTGTCGCCTGATAAACAAAGTAAGAGCCTACGGAATATCAGACCAGCTGTGTGGCTGGATTGAAGAGATTTTAGCAAACAGAACACAGCATGTTGTTATCAATGGAGAGACGTCTACAGACGTTAAAGTAACCTCTGGCGTGCCACACGGGAGTGTTATGGGACCATTGTTTTTCACAATATATATAAATGACCTAGTAGATAGTGTCGGAAGTTCCATACGGCTTTTCGCAGATGATGCTGTAGTATACAGAGAAGATGCAGCATTAGAAAATTGTAGCGAAATGCAGGAAGATCTGCAGCGGATTGGCACTTGGTGCAGGGAGTGACTACTGACACTTAACATAGACAAATGTAATGTATTGCAAATACATAGAAAGAAGGATCCTTTATTGTATGATTATATGATATGGTAGCAGTTACTTCTTTAAAATATCTGGGAGTACGCGTGCGGAACGATTTGAAGGGGAATGATCTTATAAAATTAATTGTTGGTAATGCGGGTACCAGGTTGAGATTCATTGGGAGAGTCCTTAGAAAATGTAGTCCATCAACAAAGGAGGTAGCTTACAAAACACTCGTTCGACCTATACTTGAGTATTGCTCATCAGTGTGGGATCCGTACCAGATCGGGTTGACGGAGGAGATAGAGAAGATCCAAAGAAGAGCGGCATGTTTCGTCACAGGGTTATTTGGTAACCGTGATAGCGTTACGGAGATGTTTAGCAAACTCAAGGGGCAGACTCTGCAAGAGAGGCGTTCTGCATCGCAGTGTAGCTTGCTCGCCAGGTTTCGAGAGGGTGCGTTTCTGGATGAGGTATCGAATATATTGCTTCCCCCTACTTATACCTCCCGAGGAGATCACGAATGTAAAATTAGAGAGATTCGAGCGCGCACGGAGGCTTTCAGACAGTTGTTCCTCCCGTGAACCATACGCGACTGGAACAGAAAAGGGAGGTAATGACAGTGGCACATAAAGTGCCTTCCGCCACACACCGTTGGGTGGCTTGCGGAGTATAAATGTAGATGTAGATGTATATAAATTTCTGGGGAAAGTATGTTTGGAGAACGGCATCTTATGGAAGTGAATCATGGACCGTTGGAAAACCCGGATAGAAGATAATTGGAGCCTTTGAGGTCTGGTACCATATAAGGATGAACCGGTAATATATGAGGAGGTCCTCGGCATAAGCGCCGAGAAAAGGAACATGTGGAAGACACTTTACGGGAGAAGGTACAGAGTGAAAGGACGTGTGTTAACACATCAACTAATAAGATCGATCGGAACTGTAGAGGGTAAAATGTGCAGGGGAGGAGAGGGATGGGAATATATCCAAAAAATAATTGAGGATGTCGGGTGCTTGCCCTACTATGAGAAGAAGCGATTGTCATGGGAGGAGGAATTTGTGGCTGGTTTTACCGAAGCATTCTGAATATTCACGACAAGAAAAGAAGCTTCATTGGATGGTATGTATGAACATTAGTTCTAGCCATCACTTTCTTTTTTAAGTATGCACTCGAATTTTTTCTCCAGTTTTTCTACGATAGATGCCGGAGTTTCCGGTTGTCGTTCAAAGGAGTGTCGTACAATTATTAATCGCCTGGCCGCTGACAGTCGCAGTCTTTTCTTTGAAGCTCGAGCTCGCAGACTTTTCCAAAGTAATATACCTAAAAACTACGATGAAAGTAAGGTATTAAGTTTTCTTGTTACAAAGAGAGTAAAAAGTTTTGATTCAGTTACGGTTCAGAAGTATATTTAACCACGCGACATGTATGTTATCACTGACTATGGATGTCGATGGGAATGTTGCGAAAGATTGGAATAAGGCTTCGTAAGTGCGACAGAAATATATTTCAGGTTACCAAAGTAGTCAACTTCACACATCCATTCCGAGGACTGAAAAATTTCGGTAGAAAGGAAGTAATTTCATGAGTAATTTACAGTGCAGCTTCTGTGTCGAGCTAAGTTGTGAGGGATGGAGAACCCACATCGTCTTCCTACAGCCGCGTGAGTAAGTTGTTCCGCAAAAAGATAGTGCTTAATAACGCATTTAACAACGCCAAAGCCATGTCGGCAAAAATTGAAAACAAATGATAATGAACGTTAGTGAAACTGATACCAATTTTATTTCGGCTTCTACTTCTTCTGACAACGATGGAAATGCAACTGACTTCGAAAACTTGTAAAATAAGGGAATAAACATCATAAGTAAACTGTACTCCAAGTTTATAAGGGAAAACTGTTTCCATCTATGAATGGCAAAAAGTACAAATGTGTTATAAGTTTGGTATTTACAGAGTGAATAGAAAGACGCTTTGTAAATAAAAGTGAAACTCGTCTGGCGAAAAACCCTCTTCAATTGCAGCAGGTCTAAGATGGAAAGGACAGTAATAATTGGTAATGACAGTTCTCGTAGTGAACTCCGTATCTGCATACGTGAACTGATCAAATCTACTATTAAGATGTATGCCATGAACTGTGCAAATTCACGAGATCGATAACGTCGTTGGACCTCAATGAGTCTTATTATTTTCTCCATGCGTATTGGAAGACAAACAAAGGTACGACTAGTAGATGAAAGACTAATATCAGAGGCATCACTTAAAAACAGCCACTGTACTCACAAATCACTTCTATTACTGTTACCTGTTACGTAAATCGGCACAAGAGATATGCAATGACATTTCTTAATATCAATGACCCCCTTCAGAAATGCCTTTGCCTACCGTTGTATGGGACGCCTTGCTGCGAGTAGCGTTTGGCAGCGGTTATCTGTGGCCAAAGAGTGAGTGAAGTAGTGTCGGCTAGTGTGAAGATTCGGCAAGTTTTCTGGATGAGAATGAGGAAGTAAACGGTCTGGTGGAGTACCTCGGCAAACAGTCAGTCTCTGTAATGAAGTCACAGAGGTGCGACCACTGAGCAGTGAAGGAAGTAACGAGCTACAGGCACGAGTGCCGGCTGGCTGTTCCTCTTTATAGCTGCCGTTTAAGGGTTCATCGCCCTGGTGTATACTACGGCTGCCAGTTCCGATAAGGACGGATGCGAAGATGACGGGACTAAGTAGCTTGGGGCTCAGCTGCGTTAGCAAGTAGATAAATAGCGCCACGCCAGTGATCGCCAAAGCTGAAATTATAATCTGTTCCCAGTGCTTCATCTGGCTTTCCATTCTGGTATAAGCTATTTAGTATCTTTCCCTCCTTGCTGCTTGTGGTTGGAGCAGCAGTGTATCTCGTAAGTAAATTGTGCTTCCTCAGTGATTGAGTGATGTTGTTTTGCGGGCGTTATTTTTGATCAGCATTTGGGTGACGTCGCTGGAAGGGCGTTGAGGTTGATGATGTGTATGAAGGACTATATTTTGGGCTTCATTGTAATCCGTTACTGCTTGGACTTTTTAGTTGTGACTCTCCGTATTGTTTGTGTCATTCATTGGGCTGATTTAATGATGCCTCCTCGCTTGGCCTTCGTTCTTGGTATGCTGTGTGTGTTAGTGCGTTTGTATCCAGTAAAAGTGGGGACCTATATTGAACGTCAATATTCTGTTTTGTTTGTCCACTTCGCCGGCCAGCGTGGCCGAGCGGTTCTGGTCGCTTCAGTCCGGAACCGCACGACGGCCACGGTAGCAGGTTCGAATCCTGCCTCGGGCATAGATGTGTGTGATGTCATTAGGTTAGTTAGGTTTAAGAAGTTCTAAGTTGTAGGGGACTGATGACCTTAGATGTTAGGTCCCATATTGCTCAGAGCCATTTGAACTATTTGTTTGTCCACTTCTTTAAAATTAGCGTTACGTTTGGCTTGCCTTTTGCTTGCATATTGTATCGCAAAGTGACATGATTACAAAAAGCCACTTCCATTTTATATCTTACGTTGGCCTTAGGGAAGGTATCCCCTTCGTTTGTCCACTTCTTTAAAATTAGCGTTACGTTTGGCTTGCCTTTTGCTTGCATATTGTATCGCAAAGTGGCTTGATTACAAGAAACCACTTCCATTTTATATCTTACGTTGGCCTTAGGGAAGGTATCACCTTCCCCCACCCCAACACAATTAGGTCGCGCTCACTTCACCAAAAGCCTGAGAAGCAGTTAAGTGTGGACAGAACAGGCAATGATACCTGAGTTGTGTTTACGCTAATTTGATGGAATATCTGCATGAAACAGAATGTGAGAACTGTGGGTCTGCCTTGATGCAAAACACTTTTGTTATTTACGAAGGTTGGAAGTTAAATAATGGAAACTATTTATTCACAACCGATGCAAAAGAGTTACATGTTTGCACGTGTTACTGTCCTTCAAAGTAGTCACAAGAGTTGTGTAGAACCCGTTGCCAGCGATGTTGAAGACGTAGTATACCGTTATCAGAGCCTGTTCTATTGACAGTGAGAATGATGCGGTGCACTGCCTGTCGAATCTCTGGAACAGTTCTTAAGTGAATCCTACGAAGTGGTTCCTTCATCTTCAAATCAAATCAGTCACAAGTACTTAAGCCCCGGGAGTATGGTGGATGTTACAGCTCTTCCCAGTCCCATCGACCGAACAGAGCAGCCACAGCTGGCGCTGTATGTGTCCGCGCATTGTCGTGCAAAATGATGGGTGGATTGCGCAGGAAGTGTCGCCGCTTCTTTTGCAAAGCTGGTCGCAGGTGATGCTCCAAAAACGAACAGTAATACTGTGCATTGACCGAGGCATCTGCTTCAGAACTGTTCCAGAGATTCGACAGGCAGTAGACCGCTCTATTCGCACCATCAACAGAACAGGCTCTGCTAACGGTGTACTACGCCTTCCACATCGCTGGCAACGGGTTCTGCACAATACTGGTGACTACCTTGAAGGACAGTTAACAGGTGCAAACATGAAACTCTTTTGTCTCTGTCGTGAATAAATAGATGCCACTATTTAAGTTCTAAACCTCGTATTTATTTATTTATTTCCAAACTAGTTTCATCGACAAAAATCGCATTCATCAGTTGATTCTTTGATTTTAAAACATGCACAAATAGCACAGTTATAAAACATTATTAGACTTGCTCTTTTTGGTTTTAAATATTGTTCTCTGCGAGTAACCCCATAATAATTTATTTACTATGAGTCATAGCATGATCTTACGATTGCTGCCGCTCTTTCCGGCGTATTTTCTGCGTTTTTATACCACGATAGTGTTATGGACGTGGTTTCGGTGTGCGCCAGGTTGTTACGTAGTTTGGCACCTACTCACATTCGTTGCACAGCTTACAGTTCCTTTTATGCACAGCAAATCACAACTTTCCCACCTCGTTCATAATCCAAAACATTACGCCATCTTGCTGCTCTCGTATGCCGCAATAATAGTATCGCATGTTTCGAGAAAGCTATGGTAAATGTAGCGGGAGTTCTAACGACTTCTGTTCCTTATAAATGTCTTTGTGCGTGATGGGGGAGAGGTTCTTTCGTGTGTGTGGTTTCTGCTCTGCGTCCTGCGTCAGTCCTCTTAGAGTGGTAAAGAGTGTATTGTTGCAAGGTGTTGTGTTTTCCATTATTACGCTTTTCTCTTCTATTATAGCCTTTTGTAAGTAATAATTTTCTTCTATACTTAGTTGGTATAAATTGTTACTGTGTTTCTGGATATGTAGATCGCTTTGGTTATGGTTTTTGTTCATTAGCTGTTCCGCGAAAGTGGAATGTGTGCTTGCTCCCCTTAGAGCTCTCCTGTGTTCTGTGTAAGGCGTTCAGATACTTATGCTTGCTTGTGCTATGTGTTGGGCCTGACAGAAGTTACATGTGAGTTGGTATATTCCAGTATTGCTGAATTTGTCTGACTTTCTCTTGTCTGGTCTTAACCTCTTATGAATTGTGTTGTTTGTTCGGAATGATATTGGGATCACTTGCTTTTCCCACATCTACATGTCTAGTTCTACATGGATACTCTGCAAATGTGTATCAAAGGGTTCATCAAACCACCTTCAAAAAAATTCTCTACTATTGTACTCTCACGAGGAAGAGACGAACACCTACATCTTTCCGTGAGAACTCTGATTTCTCTTATTTTATTATGATGATCGCTTTTCTCTATGTAGGTCGGCGTCAGCAAAATATTTTCGCATTCGGGGGAGAAAGTTGGTGATAGAAATTTCGTGAGAAGATGCCGCCCCAATGAAAAACGCCTTTGTTTTAATGGTGTCCATCCTAAATCGTGTATCATGTCCTTGACATTCTGTCCCCTATTTCGCGATAGTAAGAAATGTGCTTCTCCTTTTTTAACTTCCTCGATGTATTCCGTTAATCATATCTGGTAAGAATCCCAGACCATACAGCAGCACTCCTCCAACAGAGGACAACAAGCGTAGTCTCTTCAGTAGATCTGTTAAATTTTCTAATTGTTCTGCCAACAAAGCGAAATCTTTGGTTTGCCTTCCGCACAACATTTTCTGTTTGTTCTTTCCAATTTAAATTGTTTGCAGCTGTAATTCCTAGGTATTTAGTTGAAATAACGGTCTTCAGATTGGACTGATTTATCGTGTAACTGAAATTCAAGAGATTCCTCTTAGCACCTATGTTGATGACCTCGTACTTTTCATTGTTCAGGAACAACTAACAATTTTCGCACTTTTCAGGTATCTTTTCTAAACTGTTTTGAAATTTGTTTTCCTCATCTGTTGACTTTACTAGTATATGAACTACAGAAACATCTGCAAACAACGTAAGTCAGTTTCTCAGAATGTCTCCTAAATCGTTTGTGTGGATAAGGGACAGTAGAGGGCCAATAATACTACCTTGGGGAACGCCAGAAATCACTTTTGTTTACTCGATGAGTTTCCGTCAGTTACTACGAACGGTGGCCTATCTAACAGGGAATAACCAATCTAGTAACATATCTTAGACGATATTCCATAAGGACTCAATTTCACTAACAGCATGTGTGGTACAATGCCAAAAGCCAATTGGAAATCAGTTTGAAATCCCTTGTCAACAGCACTCAATACTTGATGTGTGTGAAGAGCTAGCTGTGTTTCACAAGAACGAAGTTTTCTAAATGCGAGTAGACTGTGTCAATAGACAGTTCTCTTCGATGTAATTCGTGTTTGAACACAATAAAAGTTCCAAAACCTTGCTGTACATCGACGTTAGTTATATGGGCGTGTAATTTAGTGGATTACTCTTATTGCCTTTCTTGAATATTCGTGTGACCTGTGCAACTTTCCAGTCTTTGGGTACGGATGTTTCGTCGAGCGCGCGGTTGTATATGATTGTTAGGTATAGAGTTATTGCATCAGTATAATCTGAAAGGAACCTGATTGGGGTACAGTCTGTACCAGAGGACTTGCTTCTGTTAAGTGATTTAAGTTACTTCACTACTCCGAGGATACCTACTTTCAAGTTACTGATGTTGGCAGCATTTCTTGACTCGAGTTCTGGGATATTTACTTCGTCTTCTTCGGTGAAGTAATTTCGGAAAGCCATGTTTAGTATGCTTTCGCAGCTCTGTCGTCGATAGGATTTCCATTGCTATCGTGTAGAGAAGGCATTGACTGCATTTTTCCGTTAGCCTTCATTACATACAACCAGAACGCCTTTGGATTTTCTGCCAGGTTTAGGGACAAAATTTCGTTGTTCCTGCAACAATGTTCTGATCCGTTTTGTGGACCAACTACGATGGGCTCGGCCATTTGTTAATTAATTTGGTAAAAATCAGTTGCTGTCAATACTGTTGTTGTTCTGGTCTTCAGTCCTGAGACTTGTTTGATGTAGCTCTCCATGCTACTCTATCCTGTGCAAGCTTCTTCATCTCCCAGTACATGCTGCAACCTACATCCTTCTGAATCTGCTTAGTGTATTTATCTCTTGGTCTCCCTCTACGATTTTTACCCTCCACCCTGCCCTCCAGTACTAAATTGGTGATCCCCTAATGCCTCAGAACATGTCTACCAACCGATCCATTCTTCTAGTCAAGTTCTGTCACAAACTCCTCTTCTCCCCAATTGTATTCAGTAGCTCCTCATTGGTTATGTGATCTACCCATCTAATCTTCAGCATTCTTCTGTAGCACCACATTTCGAAAGCTTTTATTCTCTTCTTGTCTAAACTATTTATCGTCCATGTTTCACTTCCATACATGCCTACAATCCATACAAATACTTTCAGAAACGACTTACTGACACTTAAATCAATACTCGATGTTAACAAATTTCTCTTCTTCAGATACGTTTTCCTGGCCATTGACAGTCTACATTTTATATCCTCTCTACTTCTACCTTCATCAGTTATTTTGCTCCCCAAATAGCCAAACTCGTTTACTACTTTAAGTGTCTCATTTTCTAATCTAATTCCCCCAGCATCACCCGACTTAATTCGACTATATTCCATTATCTTCGAATTGCTTTTGTTGATGTTGAGCTTATATACTCTTTTCAAGACACCATCCGTTTCGTTCAACTGCTCTTCCAAGTCCTTTGCTGACACAATTACAATGTCATGGATGAACCTCAAAGTTTTTATTTCTTCTCCATGGATTTTGTTACCTAGTCTGAACTTTTCTTTTGTTTCCTTTACTGCTTGCTCAATATACAAATTGAATAGCATCGGGGAGAGGCTACAACCCTGTCTCCCTCCCTCCCAAACACTGCTTCCCTTTCATGTCCATCGACTTTTATAACTGCCATCTGCTTTCTGTACAAATTGTAAATAGCTATTCGCTCCCTGTAATTTACCCCTGCCACCTTCAGAATTTGAAGGAGAGTATTCCAGTCAACATTCTCAAAAGCTTTCTCTAAGTCTACAAATGCTAGAAACGTATGTTTGCCTTTTCTTAATCTTTCCATTCGTTTTTCCATTCGTCTGTAAAGAATTCGCGTTAGTATATTGCAGCTGGAACATATTAAAATGATAGCTCGGAAATTTTCACATCTGTCGACACCTGCTTTCTTTGGGATTGGAATTGTTACATTCTTCTTGAAGCCTGAGGGAATTTCGCCTGTCTCATACATCTTGCTCACCAGATGGTAGAGTTTTGTCAGGACTGGCCCTCCCAAGGCAACCAGTAGTTGTAATGGAATGAGGCTACTCCTGGGGCCTTGTTATGACTTAGGTCAGTGCTCTGTCGAACTCCTCACGCAACATCGTATCTCCCAATTCATCTTCATCTACTTCCTCTTCAATTTCCATAATATTGCCCGAAAGATCATCGTCCCTTTATAGATCTTCTCTATACTCCTTCCACCTTTCTGCTTTCCCTTCTTTGCTTAGAACTGGGTTTCCATCTGAGCCCTTGATACGCATGCAAGTGGTTGTCTTTTCTCCAAAGGTCTCTTTAATTTTCCTGTAGGCAGTATCCATCTTACCCCTCGGGCGACAAGCCTCTACATCCTTACATTTGTCCGCTAGCCATTCCTGCTTAGCCTTTTTGCACTTCCTGTCGATCTCGTTTTTGAGAGGTTTGTATTCCTTTTTGCCTGCTTCATTTACTGCAATTTTTGTATTTTCTCCTTCCATCAATTAAATTGAGCATCTCTTCTGCTGCCCATGGATTTCAACTAGCCCTCGTCTTTTTACCTACTTGATCCTCTGCAGCCTTCACTATTTCATCCATCTTCTTCTACGCTATTTCTTTCCCCCATTCCTGTCAATTTTTCCCTTATGCTCTCCATAAAACTCCGTACAGCCTGTGGTTCTTTCAATTTATCCAGGTCCTATCTCTTTATATTCCCAACTTTTTGCAGTTTCTTCAGTTTTAATCTAAAGTTCATAACCAATAGATTGTGGTCAGAGTCCACATCTGCCCCTGGAAATGTCTTACAATTCAAAACCTGGTTCCTAAATCTCTGCTTACTATTATATAATCTATTTGAAACCTTCTAGTGTCTCCAGGGTTCTTCCATGTATACAACCTTCTTTCATGATTCTTGAACCAAGTGTTAGCTGTGATTATGTTATGCTCTGTGCAAAATTCTACCAGACAGCTTCCTCTTTCATTTCTTAGCCACAATCCATATTCACCTACTACGTTTCCTTCATTTCTTTTTGCTACTGTCGAATTCCAGTCACCCATGACTATTAAATTTTCGTCTCCGTTCACTACCTGAACAATTTCTATTATCTCATCATATATTTCAGCAATTTCTTTATCATCTGCAGAGCTAGTTGGCATATGAACTTGTACTACTGTAGTAGGCGTCGTCTTCGTGTCTATCTTGGCCACAATAATGCGCTCACTATGTTGCCTGTAATAGCTTACCCGCATTCCTATTTTCCTATTTATTGTTAAACCTACTCCTGCATTACCCCTATTTGATTTTGTATTCATAACCCTGTATTCACCTGACCAAAAGTCTTGTTCCTCCCACCACCGAACTTCGCTAATTCCCACTATATTTAACTTTCACCTATCCATTTCCCTTTTTAAATTTTCTAACCTACCTGCCCGATTAAGGAATCTGACATTTCACGCTCCGATCCGTAGAACGCCAGTTTTCTTTCTCCCGATAACGACGTCCTCTTGAGTAGACCCCGTCCGGAGATCCGAATGGGGGACTATTTTACCTCCGGAATATTTTACCTAAGAGGACGCCATCATCATTTAATCACACAGTAAAGCTGCATGCCCTCGGGAAAAATGACGGCTGTAGTTTCCTCTTGCTTTCAGCCGTTCGCAGTACCACAACAGCAAGGCCGTTTTGGTTAGTGTTACAAGGCCAGATCAGTCAAGGAGGAGGAGGCTATTAGTGTTTAACGTCCCGTCGACAACGAGGTCATTAGAGACGGAGCGCAAGCTCGGGTGAGGGAAGGATGGGTAAGGAAATCGGCCGTGCCCTTTCAAAGGAACCATCCCGGCATTTGCCTGAAGCGATTTAGGGAAATCACGAAAACCTAAATCAGGATGGCCGGAGACGGGATTGAACCGTCGTCCTCCGGAATGCGAGTCCAGTGTGCTAACCACTGCGCCACCTCACTCGGTGATCAGTCAAGCATCCAGACTGTTGCCCCTGCAACTACTGAAATGGCTGCTGCCCCTCTTCAGGAACCACACGTTTGTCTGGCCTCTCAGCAGATACTCCTCCGTTGTGGTTGCACTTATGGTACGGATATCTGTATCGTTGAGGCACGCAAGCCTCCCCACCAACTGGAAGATCCATGGTTAATGGGCGGGGCGGGGGGGGGGGGGGTCTGTCAATACCATTCCTTTGAATTAAAGACACATCTGAGCTTCACTTACATTGTCAATTCGGAAGGATTGGAGATTGCCTTTCAGGAAAGCGCCAAGTGAATGATTTATCTGTTTTTCTGTATAAGTAAATACTTAATTTTTTTTTTATAATTTGTGGCTAGCAGTATTTAACTCTCGCTTCGACAACCCTGTGTTCAGTAATCCCTGTATCTGGTTTGATGCTCGTTATTAGCTCAGTATTATTTATTGCTAAGAGATCAAGTTTGTTTTCACAACCGTTTACTATTCGTGTGGGCTCATGAACTAACTGCTCGAAATAATTTTCAGATAATTCGTTTATCACAATTTCGGATAACGCTTAATGCGTTCCTCCGGATTTAAACTGTATCCTCGCAAGCATATCGATCGTACATTAGAGTCACCACCAGCTATAATTGTATGAGTCGGGTGCGTGTTTGAAATTAAACTCAAGTTTTCTTTGAAGCTTTCACAGTTGCCATCCAAGCTCGGAGGCCGGTAAAAGGATTCATATTTTATTTTATTCCGGTTTCCAAGAATGACCTTTGTCCATACTAACTCAGAACAACTGCCTGCTACAGTTTCGCTACGAGATACAGTACTCCTAACAGCAACAAATACGCCACCGCCAACTGTATTTAGCCTGTCCTTTCGGAACCCCGTTACGTTCTTCGCAAAAATTTCGGCTGAATTTATTTCCGGGTTTAGGCAGCTTTCAGTGCACATAACGATTTGAGCAGTAATACTTTCTATCAGCGCTTGTAGCTCTGGTACTTTCCCTACAACTGTTACACCAATGGTTCCTGTATATAGTGTTCTGCCTATATTCGACCTGCACCCGTTGATACTGAAGCGTTTTTGTATTTCCGCGAGACCCTCTAACCTAAATAACCGCTAAGTGCACGTCACACAGCCCGTACTATCCCTGTAGCCACCGCCTACGTGTAGTGGACTTCTGACCTATTTAGCGGATCCTGAAACCCATTCACCCTATGGTGTAAGTCGAGGAATCTGCAGCATACACACTCAGCTCTATACCAAAATTCCGCAGTCGGTCCTGTCGAATATGCTGTAAATCGTGATCTGCTTTCATCTCACAAGCTGGACTGGCCGCCTTTACCACTTCTGTTAGCCACTCGAAACTACAGAGAATCTCTTCCGATAGTAAGTGACACACATCACTGGTACCGACGTCAGCCACCACCTGCAGTTTGCGGCATCCTGAAATAAAACCATGCTGTAATGCATAATAAATTAGGTATTCTGGAAGTATTCACAGAAAACAATATTTAAAACCAAACAGTACACTTATTAATGTTTTACAATGTTTTATAACTGGGTCGTTTCTGCATATTTTAGAATCAAAGGACCCACTCATGATGCCGATATCTATCGCTGAAACTAGTTTGAGAACAAATAAATAAATAACAAAAGTGTTTTGCATCAAGGCGGTCCCACAATTGCCATACCGTTGTTTTGTATGAAAACATGGTATCCGGGAGGACCCGTTCCACATCTGGAATGACTCCACCCGTTATGCACACGGAGTGTACATTGGTTTTCTTCCCTTCCTTGGCTGCCAAGGAGATGTTTTCAATTCTGTATGATATTTTAATATTAGTGTGATCCATCCGTTTATTTTCCTTGATGTGGGGTTGTCTGTGGATCGGTGAGCGTTGGGGGGGGGGGGGGAGGGTGGTCTCTGTGTCCTGCCTCTCGGTTTTCAGATCCTTTAGTTGTGCTCTTGAGTGGGTGGAGATTATTTTTATGTTTCATTTTTACCTTGTTGTTGAGCTTCTTTATCATTACTGTTTTGAGTTCGTTTTTAACAGCAGTTTCTTTCATTATGCTCAATTCCTGTGTGTAGTTATCTGACTGAAGTGGTTTTCTGTTTATCCTGTGGAGCATGTGTGTGATATTGGAATATTTATGCACTGTCAGGTGGTTGGATGAGCTAGATGAGCTATGGATAACAGCGCTTGTGGATGTAGGTTTCCTGTGGATGGAATATTCGTGTTGGTGGTTGTTTCTTGTGACTGTAAAATCCAATAAATTTAGTTTTTCTTCTGTTTTCGTTGTGAAGGGAATATGTGGATGTTCTGTGTTGATGTTACTGCGTGCCTCTTCTATCCTATTTTGTGGCTCATCTATGAGGAAGAATGTGTCACCCACATGTCGATTACGAACGAGGTGCGAAAGTTAGGGTTTCTGTATATAGAAGTGGCTGCAAGCCACCCAAAGAACGTGAGCAGTTGAGAAACTACGTAACAACCTGGTGCACACCGAAACTGTATCCACAACACTACCGCAATCCCAATTGCATAACACTGATATACATAAGTTCACATTTTTGTATTTGTATTTTACTAACAGCCAGTCATACATACGCAGATGACATGATACATGCCGAGAAAAACTGCAACATAAAAACGCAGGAAATATAGCCTAACCAGCGGCCACAATAATAAAACCACGCTGTAACACATAATAAATAAGGTATTGTGGAAGCATTCACAGAAAATAATATTTAAAACCAAACAGTACACATATTAATGTTTTACAATTTTTTATAACTGGGTCATTTCTGCATGTTTTAGAATGAAAGGACCCACTCATGATGCCGATATCTATCGCTGAAACTAGTTTGAGAACAAATAAATAAGTAAGAAAAATGTTCTGCATCAAGGCGGTCCCACAATTGCCATTCTGTTGTTTCTGTATGCAAACAAGGACCAACGGAATAGTTCCAAGGGAAAGTTAGTAAATATCTTCATGATTATGATTTTGAGAAGCTCAGTGAACGGAGGCAGTAATTCCGTAATATTGGAAAAAGCGTTGTCAGTATTTTTCCACGGAATCAGAAGTTATAAGCGGGTGTGAGATATCCGAATATTTCATGTGTCGCCACCAGTAACTCCACATGGATGTTTCAGCATTAATAAAGTGACGGTTGATACCACTGAGACTTGGAAGTTGATGTGACTATGTCAATTTAAGCCGTCAAAACGTACTGCTCAAGTTAAATTAAACGTTGAGGGCAGATGAGTGGCACCGAGAACGTGCTTACAAGATAAATACATAATTAAAGAATTTTGTTTCCATAGAGAGGAATTTATCATTCCACGAATATCGTTAAATGTAGATCCCTATAATCTTAGGAAGCAGTTGCTTACGTGGCTTTCAGACACATGATAGGTTTCAATACTCGCTAATGTATGTGAACGTAATCACAAATTGTCTTCTTTCATTATTTCGGTAGCCAAGAGCACTATTAAATAACAGGGTGGTGACATTAGACTTGCAACTATACGTCTTTTAATTGATGCATAGTACAATGAAGATTGTGGTATTGTATTGAGAGGTTAATTTATAAAACTTCCTGCTATTTGGATTTATATTGTTGCGGCCACATGTAGTGTGCATTCCTTCACGCAGTGAAGAATGGCAAAACAGGCACGCCGGCGACCGAGGCGTTGCGAAATAGGCAGGCACAGATAGCCTTGCTGACAGCAGCAGTATACCAACAAGCTGATGCAAGGACGCACACAGACCCAGCGCCGAGCGAAGCCGGGAGAGTGCTGAGTAAGGGGAAGTGAGGCCAGCACGCTACGTTACGCTGCAATATACTGCGGGAGTAATAACAAAAAGCTACCACCGAGGGTAAAAAACGTCCTCCTGCCGGATATAAGCAGTGGAGCGCAGGCAGCAACAGACAGAAGCCATTACGAAGCTGTTCGGATCTGATTACGGACATGGTCAGTGTCCGAATGTCCAATCTTCGTAGGTGGCGATTCCGGAAGTCTGTTCCAGCATACAAGAGTCATCTGTTCGCCGCCAGATGTCAACTTCAGCTCTGGAGGTCGGCCCGATTTCGGTCTGCACCATGGCTGACTAACTACAGCGAGAACTTGCAGCAGAACCGGCCGCAGCGCGGTCTCGGTCACAGGCGCCGCCGGGCACTGACGCCCGGACTTCACGGCAACCTGGCCCCACGGCGCGTGGTCTGTCCATGACGGGACCTGGCGGACATCGCGACTGACGGCTTCCCAGCCGCCGGTGATGCAGGAGTCGGCAGCTGACCTCACGGCGACGCGGCTCCGTGGGAGTGCCTGTACTGGGCGCCGCAACCACAGGGCATCCTGGCTTCAGCGGACCACTGGTGGCCTGAGGCTCCCGATTGCGATCAGCGGCCCGCGTTGCGCGCATTGTCGGAGAATCTGCACAGCAGCAGCCAGGCGGAGGGATCCGCAGGGCTGGTCAGTGACGACGAGGAGAAATTGTAAAGAAAGTTCAATAAATTATTGTAAAACTCCACCCCGTCTCAGTCTTTGGTGCAGCCACTGTGTCTGCTGCTAACAAGTGGTGCAGAAGACGTAACAATATATTTATGGTGTTGGTAGCACGGAGATTCCGTAATAGATGCTATTGATCTAAGGTTGCCATTATTTGATTGAGTAACGTTTAGTGCCCTAGTTGCGCCAAGGTTATGTCAAGACTCAAGTGTGTGCCAAGCTACTTTATCTGTGTATTATTCGTAAGTTTTATGAGAGTTTTCGGTAGAAGTTTTACTATTAAAGAAATTCTAAATGCTTTTTGTGATTCTTAAGCAGAAGGTACCAATGGCTGCGAAGTTGCTTTTACTGTAGCTTTAAATATTTATCATGATGTTCATTGTTTTTAAACTGGTGATTAGCACTCAGCTTTTTTTCCAGCTCTGGTGAACAATTGTACCTTAATAGTATACTAGTATGGCTGAGTATATTTTTATAAGGTACTTGAAATACTACAGCCAAATCTACTTTTACTTTCGGTTGCAAGATGAAATATATGTTTCGTTAGTGTCAGACTTGTTTAAATATATCTATAGATCAAACCGTGTTAAGATCCGCTGCAATGAAATGCGAATGACACTTTCGTTGTAAATCTTGTAATTGGCTCTGAACGAAATCATAAGATCGTAAATTAGGTTCCAGGTTTCTCTCATTTCTTCATCATACAAGCGTATAATGATTCCCCAGTATTAATAGAAAAACACGTAAAACGTGCATGATTCCAGGTTTCTTTTCATCCATCCTTCCCAGGAGGGACGACAGAGTGACAGTCCGGTCGATTAAATACACACATAAAATAAAAATTTGCATCACCTCGATTCCGGGAGTTCAGGAACCTGTACAGGAAAATTGGAATGTTGATCAACATAAACATAATTTATTGCTCATGAAAACCACACATTGCATGTTGTACCACTGTACAGCGAGACCTTCAGAGGTGGTGGTCCAGATTGCTGGGGATACCAGAACCTCTAATACCCAGTAGTACGTCCTCTTGCATTGATGAATGCCTGTTTTCGTCGAGGCATAGTATCCACAAGTTCATCAAGGCACTGTTGATCTAGATTGTTCCACTACTTAACGGCGTTTCGGGGTAGATATCTCAGTGTTGATGGTGGGTCACGTCATCCATATCCATTAACAGCTCTTTTCCATCTATCCCAGGCGTGTTTGATAGGGCTCATGTCTGGAGAACATGCTAGCCACTTTAGTTGAGAGATGTCGTTATCCTGCATGAATTCATTCACAGTATGTGCACGATGTGGGCGCGAATTGTCGTCCCTTCCTAGCAAAAAGTAACAATGCCGACGTGATCGAACCGTGGTATTGACAGTCTAGACATGGTTGAACTACAAACAACACGAGCGTGTACCTCCTCCCTGGTGGAACGACTGGAAATTATCGGCTGTCGGATCCCCTACGTCTAATAGGCGCTCCTCATGCATGATTGTTTACATATTTCGGCGGGTTTAGTGACACCACTGAACAGTCAAATGAAGTGTCTGTGATACAATATCCACAGTCAACGTCTATCTTAAGAAGTTCTGGGGACTGGGGAGATGCAAAAATTCTTTTATATGTGTATACGTCACTCAACTCCTATATTTCCATCTCTGATTTATTCCAGAGGCCTGGAATCAGATATGAAAATATAGTTGTTGTTCTACTTATTGCTGGTTATATTATCCCACGCCCCCCCCCCAAAAACCATAGACCATGCCGTTGGTGGGGATGCTTGCGTGCCTCAGCGATACAGGTAGCCGTACCGTAGGTGTAACCACAACGGAGGGGTACCTGTTGATCTGTTGAGAGGCCAGACAAACGTGTGGTTCCTGAAGAGGGGCAGCAGCCATTTCAGTAGCTGCAGGGGCAACAGTCTGGATGCTTGACTGATCTGGCCTTGTAACACTAACCAAAACGGCCTTGCTGTTGTGGTACTGCGAACGGCTGAAAGCAAGAGGAAACTACAGTCGTCATTTTTCACGAGGGCATGCAGCTTTACTGTGTGATTAAATGATGATGGCGTCCTCTTGGGTAAAATATTCCGGAGGCAAAATAGTCCCACATTCGGATCTCCGCGCTGTGACTACTCGGGAGGACATCGTTATCAAGAGAAAGAAAACTGGCGTTCTACGGATCGGAGCGTGGAATTTCAGATCCCTTAATCGGGCAGATAGGTTGCAAAATTTGAAAGGGAAATGGATAGGTTAAGGTTAAATATAGTGGGAATAAGCGAAGTTCGGTGGAAGGAGAAACAAGACTTTTGGTCAGGTGAATACAGGGTTATGAATACAAAATCAACTAGGGGTAATGCAGGAGTAGGTTTAACAATAAATAAAAAATAGGAGTGCGGGTAAGCTACTACGAACAGCATAGTGAACGCATTATTGTGGCCAAGATAGACACGAAGTCCACGCCTACTACAGTAGTACAAGTTTATATGCCAACTAACTCTACAGATGACGAAGAAACTGAGGAAATTTATGATGAGATAAAAGAAATTATTCAGATAGTGAAGGGAGACGAAAATTCAATAGTAAAGGGTGACTGGAATTCGATAGTAGGAAAAGGAAGAAAAGGAAACGTAGTAGGTGAATATGGCTTGGGGAGAAAAAATGAAGGAGGAAGTCGCCTGGTAGAATATTGTACAGAGCATAACTTCATCATAGCTAACATTTGGTTCAGGAATCATAAAAGAAGATCGTATACATGGAAGAAGCCTGGAGATACTGACAGGTTTCAAATAGATTATATTATGGTAAGACAGAGATTTAGGTACCAGGTTTTAAATTGTAAAACATTTCCATAGGCAGATGTGGACTCTTACCACAATCTATTGGTAATGAGCTGTAGATTAAAACTCGAGGAGCTGCAAAAAGGTGGGAATTTAAAGCGATGGGACCTGCATAAACTGACTAAACCAGATGTTGTACAGTGTTTCGGCGAGAGCATAAGGGAACGATTAACAGGAGTGAAGGAAAGAAATACCGTAGAAGACGATTGGGTAGATTTGAGGGATGAAGTAGTTAAGGCAGCAGAGGATCAAAAAAGGTAAATAGCCGAGGGCTAGTAGAAATCCTTGGGTAACAGAAGAAATAATGAATTTAATTGATGAAAGAAACAATATAAAAATGCAGTAAATGAGGCAGGGAAAACGGAATACAAACGTCTCAAATATGAGATCGACAGGAAGTGCTAAATGGCTAAGCAGGGGTGGCTAGAGGACAAATGTAAGGATGTAGAGGCTTATCTCACCATTGGTATGACAAATACTTCCTACAGGAAAATTAAAGCGACCTTTGAAGAAAAGAGGACCACTTGCATGAATATCAAGAGCTCTGATGGAAACTCAGTTCTAAGCAAAGAAGCGAAAGCAGAAAGGTAGAAGGAGTATGTAGAGTGTCTATACAAGGGCGATGTAGTTGAGAGCAATATTATGGATATGGAAGAGGATGTAGATGAAGATGAAATGGGAGATATGCTATTTCGTGAAGAGTTTGACAGAGCACTGAAAGACCTAAGTCGTAACAAGGCCCCCGGAGTAGACAACATTCCATTAGAGCTCTTGACAGCCTTGAGAGAGCCAGTCCTCACAAAACTCTACCATCTGGTGAGCAAAATGTATGATACAGGCGAAATACCCTCAGACTTCAAGAAGAATATAATAATTCCAATCCCAAAGGAAGCTGGTGTTGACAGATGTGAAAATTACCGAACTGTCAGTTTAATAAGTCACGGCTGCAAAATACTAATGCGAATTCCTTACAGACGAATGGAAAAACTGGTGGAAGCTGACCTCGGGGAAAATGAGTGTGGATTCTGTAGAAATATTGGAACACGTGAGGCAATACTGACCCTACGACTTATCTTAGAAGAAAGATTAAGAAAAGGGAAACCTACGTTTCTAGCATTTGTAGACTTAGAGAAAGCTTTTGACAATGTTGACTGGAATACTCTCTTTAAAATTCTGAAGGTGGCAGGGACAAATTACAGGGAGCGAAGGGCTATTTATAGTTTGTACAAAAATCAGATGGCAGTTATAAGAGTCGAGGGACATGAAAGGGAAGTAGTGGTTGGGAAGGGAGTGAGACAGGTTTGTAGCTTCTCCCCGATGTTATTCAATCTGTATATTGAGCAAGCAGTAAAGGAAACAAAGAAAAATTTGGAGTAGGTATTAAAATCTATGGAGAATAAATAAAAACTTTAAGGTTCGCCGGTGACATTGTAATTCTGTCTGAGACAGCAAAGGACTTGGAAAAGCAGTTGAACGGAATGGACAGTGTCTTGAAAGGAGGGTATAAGATGAAAATCAACAAAAGAAAAATGAGGATAATGGAATGTAGTCGAATTAAGTCGGGTGATGCTGAGGGAATTAGATTATAAAGTGAGAAACTTAAAGTAGTAAATAAGTTTTGCTATTTGGGGAGCAAAATAACTGATGACGGTCGAAGTAGGTAGGATATAAAATGTAGACTGTCAATGGCAAGGAAAGCGTTTCTGAAGATGAGAAATTTGTTAACATCGAGTATAGCTTGAAGTGTCACGAAGTCGTTTCTGAAAGTATTTGTATGGAGGGTAGCCATGTATGGAAGTGAAACATGGACGATAAGAAATTTGTACAAGAAGAGAATAGAAGCTTTCGAAATGTGATGCTACAGAAGAATGCTGAAGATTATATGGGTCGATCACATAACTAATGAGGAGGTAGTGAACAGAGCTGGGGAGAAGAGGAGTTCGTGGCACAACTTGACTAGAAGAACGGATCGGTTGGTAGGACGTGTTCCTAGGCATCAATGGATCACCAATTTAGTATTGGAGGGCAGCGTGGGGGTTAAAAATCGTAGAGGGAGACCTAGAGATGAATACACTAAGCAGATTCAGAAGGATGAATACTGCAGTACATACTGGGAGATGAAGCAGCTTGCACAGGGTAGAGTAGCATGGACAGCTGCATCAAACCAGTCTCAGGACTGAAGACCACAACAACAACATTATTTCACGTTGACGTATCGATTCTTTCAACATATTTGTATTATATGTTGGCCCAGAAGCATTAATTGGTGCTCACGTCTCAGCGACGTTTCACCAACAGCAGAGGCATTGTCTAGCCAATTAAAGAACAGTAAAACAACAATTTCATCACTTCGTACTTACCTCTCTTTTCACTTTAATAGTCCCTAGAAGCGGCCGCCGGTTCTAGTCGCTACAGTCTGGAACCGCCCGACCGCTAAGGTTGTAGGTTCGAATCCTGCCTCAGGTATGGATGTGTGTTATGTCTTTAGGTTAATTAGGTTTAAGTATTTCTTAAGTCCTGGGGGACTGATGACCTGAGATGTTAAGTCCCATAGTGCTCAGAGCCATTTAGTCCTTAGATCTGAAACAACATTGCGAACACCTTCATCCAATTCGTCACTCTCTTGAATTTATTTTCCTGTTTTTTGATAATATTTCGTCTAGATACTGTATTTTCATCGCTTCAGTTGTGCTCTTTAGTGCTTGCTGTCCAGCATAGTTTACCACCCTCTGCCTTCCGTTACCGCACTGACAAAAATGGGAAGTGTTACGTCACCAACACCTTGGCGGAACAGTATCAAACAGATACTCCAGCATTTCCACACCCATGGAGAACTTTAGGGGCGTAAACAAGCGCCTGCTCAAAATGGACTAGCACTAGGCGTCTGAATGTAGTTCGAAATGAAAAAGTTAAATAGAATGAAATTTTGGTATTATGACAGTTCCTGGTACACAGGGTCCCCCCAGGCTGAAATGTGAGCCCTCCAGCATTTCTAGGTGATTACAGTGGTTGGAGGACAAGGAAGAGTGAGGAACCATTCGCGTCTGAATTGGGTGGCAGCCAGTCATGAAGAGGTCAGCCAGAGACATATATTCCAAGCCGTCAGGCCTGTAGAAACACTGAAACATAAGAGTGATGGAGGAGGAGGAGGAGAGAGAGAGAGAGAGAGAGAGAGAGAGAGAAGAATGGGGCTTCAAACGTAGCCTGTGGTGTGGAATCCATTGAGCGGACAGCAACCACCACGTGCCGTTTCACCCACGCTGCCCTTTGCCTCGACATGGAAGCACGTGTAGCTAGCTGTGTCAGCAATGTACCAGCAATAATAGTCTGCTGATGCAACGCTTCTGTCACCCGCTATGAGGAAACATGCAGGGCCCGTAGCTGAAACATGTAACGGCTAGTCCAGAATAAAACTCTGTATCGAAATCCTGAAATGTTTCCAGGCTTCCTAGCTGCCATGTACGAAGTACTGATTCAAATTTCATTCTACTAATGAAGAATGGTATTAAGTAGATAGAAGTTGTTGGGCACAGGTATAGTGCTTGTAATGTCGTCCTCTGTTCCGTGATGTGTTGGCAGCTTGTCGATTTTTGCTGCTTTATCGCATTCTGTTTGAAATTGGTCGTTAACCAACTCATCTCAAGTATTTCAAAAAAAATATTTCAATCTACGGCGGACTGTATTCTCTTTTGACAAATTAGGACTGTATTGGACCACAATGAATATTGAAACTTGCATTTCGCAGGCAATGCTACTACCGATTCGCCAGACTCACAGCTTCACTTTTGCAAGTATCTCTACATCTACTTCAACATTTACGTGAATACTTCGCAAGCCACTTGACAGTGCGTGATGGAGGGTACTTCTGGTACTACGAACTAAAGTTTCCTTCCCTGTTCTACAAGTGAACGGCGAGTGAGAAGGATGACTGTCGGTAAGCCTCTGCATTGGCTCTCACTTCTAAGCTTTCGCAATAAGTATGTGGGACGAAGTATCATGTTGCTTGACTCTTACCTCGAAACTCTCTCTCGAATTTTCTACAGTAAATCCCTCCGTGATGCACAATGCCTCTCTCCTATCTACTGGGACCGGCGTTCGTAGAGCATCCCTGTAACGCTTCTCGTGCCAGCTGAACGTTACAGTGACAAAACGCACAGACCTTCGTTGGATCCTGTATCAGCTCTACCGGGTAAGCGATCCAGATTGATGAACAGTACTTAAGAATCGGGCGAACAAGTGCTTCGTAAGTCACTTATTTAGTAGATGACTCACATTTCCTTAAGTTTGTTCCTGTGAATCTCTCTGGAATCTGTTTTCCCTACTATTTGTTTTATGTTGTCGTTCCACTTCAGGTCGCTCTGGATAGTTACTCCTAGATATTCTACGGCAGATACCGTTTCCATCAATTTGTCGTCAATAGTCTAATTGTACAGTAGTAGATTTCTTTTCCTTGTGTATGCTATATATATATATATATATTAGATTCATTTACATTACTGGGAAACTACCAGAACCTGCACCATTCATCAAACCTCTGTAGGTCATTTAGCAAATCGGTAGTGCCTTTTGGCGTTGCCTCTTTGTTACAGACAACCGAATAATCTGCCAACGCTCTTAAACAACTCCCAACTTTATACATAATGTACACAGTAACGGTCCTTTCGCACTTGCTTGAAGTATTCAGGATATTACTTTTACATCTGTCGAATTTGTTCCATTTAGAGCGACGTGTTGAATCCTGTTTCCTAGGAAGTAGCATAATTGGCCCGATACACTGTAAGCTCGAATGTTTTTTCACTAAAATGGCAGCGCGCTACGGTGTGAAAAGCCTTCCTGAAGTAAAGGAACAAGCGGTGCCCAAAGCCTTTCTGAAATAAAGGAATAAGACTTCAATCTGAGCGCTGTTGTCTGTAACACTATGGGACTCATGCAGGTCTAGAGCGGGCTGAGATTCACAGGGTCTGTGTTTGCGAAATTCATGTTGATTTTTACAGAGGAGATTTTCGTTCTTCAAAATGTCATAATTATTTAACATAAGCCATTTTCCGCATATTTACTACAGACTGACGTCAACGATGAAGAACTGAGTTTTTTTCCTGTCGACATGTATCCTACGTTGCTCCATAGCAATAGGATAAGCTGCTGCTAGAAGGGTAACAAGTTCTTTCAGATAATCATTGTAGAATCTTACAGTTATTTCATCTGCCCTTGAATTCTTTCCACTACTAAACGATGGCAGTTGCTTTTCTATTCTGCGATTACTTATCTCAATATCTGCCGTTTCAAAGTTCGAAAGAAGATTGGAAGGTGGACCGTATTACAATCTTCTGCAGTGAAACAATTTCGGAAGACCGGAATCAGTATTTCTACCTTCTCTGTCTTACCTTCAGTTTCAGTGCCTGTATGGTCACAGAGTGGCTGAATAGATGATTTCGAATCGCAAACCGATTTTACGTAGGACCAAAACCTCTCAGGGTGCTTAGTCAAATCGGTTGAACAAATTTTACTTTAAGAGTCGCTGCTTTCACTGCTCCCCTTACGCTTATTTTCACTTCGTTCAGGTTATGTTTGTCTGCTAGGTTTTTACTTCCCTCGAGCCTGCGATTAGGTTCTCTTTGTTTACGTAGTAGTTTTCCAACATGGCTAGTAAACGGCGATGGGTCTTTCCCCTCCCTTAAGACCTTGCTCCGACCACTCTTGTCTAATGCATGTTGAACGATGTCACATAGACATTATATATAAATGTTTTCCTGTTTATTTCTCCTAATAATTCTGGTGATGAATGGTCAGCATAGGAGTATAGCAGTGACGCACCCTATTTCGCCACGCGTACCTCTCCATCCCAAAAGCCCAAGAACTGCTGTGTACACGAAGAAAAATATCTCCGAAACCTTAATACCAGAATCCCATTGCTCCGCTTTTCTTTGGTGTTTGCAGAAACTTTCCGCCGGAGGTGCAGAGGCTTCCAATTTGTGACGACGGCAATATCCATGGCGCCCAAAATACTTGATAAGTGCGCTGGTTTTCACTTGTGCTTACGCTCCAATGTGACATATCAGTCAGTGGAAATTGAAACTTCTAAGATCCATAACTTCTTGGTAACCTTAGTAAATTAAATTCATCGAGTAAGAGTTCACTTGTTATTTGCTGTTTCTAAATGCAGAAAGAAGAAAAAAAACAGAACATTGACATTAAATTTCTAAATATAAATTCAGCTAAACTCTGTACTAATGCTAATCATACTGCTTTAGTCACTATATCGAACGAATCAAACTGCTACCATTAAACATGGTGATATTATTCCTAAACAGTTTCGCCCTTTAAGGAGACACGACGAATGACGTGTCGGAAACAGTGGTTGTAGAAGTCGCCATTTTGGCTGACCAGGAAATGTCACACATCCAAAATGAATTCCTCGTAGTTTTGGAAATGCTTAGATGTCGACAACGGTCGCGCTGCATCTGGCAAACACAATGGTGTGCGCCCACTGAGCCATACTTCCAGGTGCTGTGGACTACGAGCGCCCCCTCCCGCCGGCGGCAGCGACTCACCCCATTTGTACGTAGATCCTCATCCATATGGCACCATTGTTTGTGTTTAGTAGAGCGAGCCTCATCTTAGTTGAAACTGTATGAGCTACACTATAATTCCTTCTTCGTTACTTGTAACGAATTTTCATATGCTTAGACAAATGCAAGTCAATTAAGTCCTCCGTTTGTTGTATTAACTTGCTCGCTTATCATTCCTGCTCCAATGCAGCTTTCCTATGACAACAGTTGGTACACCAATTTGTAGCCCGCATCTCCGCTCCGTTGTGTACGGAGTCGTACGCAACACGAAGTCGTACACAACCCTTACGAGCAGAATATACTATAATAATGCCATGGGAGCACAGTTGTATCTTCGCCTGCTTGGTTGCCATATACTTCCACCACCTCAGATTGAATTTCTGAAGCATTGATCACTGTTATATATAGAAAACGAATTACCACACATAGCTTTTCTTTACCAACAGGTTGCGCCATTTCGTCTTTACCCTTCTAGCGCAACGCTATGTACAGTGTCGCACTGATTTCAGCGTTCTTCAGCAATGCAGGTATCTATCTACAAATAAACAAAACACATTTGTTAAAAATAACTCCCGAAATTTCTATCAGATGTTTAAAAGTCATCTAAAGGGCTACCAAGCTCCAAGTATTTGCTTCATAGATGAAAATTGTAAAGTAGGGCTCAGCAACAGCCAGAATTGTGAAATACTAAGAAAATACTTTGAAAAATTATGAACTGTGAAGAACCAAACTGTAAACTAGAATTTCCAGATCTCCATGAAAATACAGAAGCAGCTCCACCACCTACAGCTGAAGAATTAAAAAAAGCACCCTTAAAAACAGCAAAGCCACTGGAGAAGACTCAATTACAGCTGAACTTATTAAATGGTCTCGACCAAAAATTATAAGTAACCTTCAGCTCATGTTTGCAGAAATATGTGAAACTGAAAAGATACCAGAAGACTGCAAAGTGGCTCTCAGCCATCCCTTGCACAAGAAAGGTAATAAGCAAAATGTAAATAACTACAGAGGTATATCTTTGTCGCCAGTGGGTTATAAAACATTTTCCACAATACTACTAAACAAGGTAGAAGCAACACTTGATAGCCAATTGGGAGAGTATCAGAGTGGATATAGAAAGGACAGATCTTGCTCAAAACAAATTTTCAACCTAAAGTCGATAATTAGTCACAGACATACAAACTCCAAAGATATAGTTGGAACTTTATATATCTTAAGAGATAAAGTCATCAGTGAATTTGCCATCAAATCTAAATTAGCGAACCTTATTCGTGAAACGCTTACAGACGCCGAATGAAAAGTAAAGTTTCAGGGTGAAATATCGAAGGCATTCGACATAAAAACAAGTGTAAGACAAGCTGATGGCCTGTCTCCATTCCTCTTTAATTGCGTACTAGAGAAAATAGTAAGAGAATGGAAACAAAAACTAAAAGAAGAGAATCTATCACAAATCAGTCTGTGAACTAAAAACAAAGTTATTGAAATTCACTGTTTAGCATTTGCGGATGATCTTACCATTCTTTCTGAAAACCTAACAAATGCTGGAATACAAATCAGTCTCTTAGAAGAAATAGCCAACAAAGCAGGTTTAAGAATATCTGTAGAAAAAACAAAATTTATGACAAATATAAAAAATGCTCCGGAATGCCTAGCAAAAGCTATTGGCCAGATAAAGAGGACAAATAAATTAAAATATTTGGGAGAATTTATACAAGAAAATGGCTCAGAAAAACTCGCTATACAAGAAAGAGTAGATAAAATGGAGAGAGCTTATGGAATAACTTGGAATGTCTACAACAAAAGGTGTCTGTCTAAAAATTTGAAGATACAGCACTACAACTCAGTAGTAAAACCAGAATGTATTTACGCAAGTGACTGTATAGTACCGAACTACAAATTACACAAACTCGAAGTCTTAGAAAGAAAAATCATTCGAAAAATACTTGGACTACCAAAAAATACAGAGGTATGGAAATAAAGAAGCAATGAAGAAGTTTATCGGAACATAGAAAACATAAATGAAACGCTACGAAAGAGGCGACTGCTATTTTTTGGACACTTATACAGAATGAACAGCAACAGGTTAACCAAACAAAATTTTAAATATCTTTGGGACAAGAAGTCAACAACACCTTGGATTCAAGAAGTTAGGAAAGATTTGGAAAGAAACAACATAAGTGAAAAGATGCAACAAAAAGAGAGAGTTTCAAGAGGAAAATGTTAAAAATGGAAGGATTCCAAGGCAGGAGGAGAAGAAGACAGAGTCAAAATAGTTCGAGGGGAGAAAAAGGATACATAGTGAAAAGATGAAAGAATACTGGAGGAAAAAGAAAGAACAACAAAGAAGGAAGCATTGAAATCGTTGCGTGTTCATTAGATGACCCAAACGAAGAACGAAAGAAGAAGAAGAAGAAGAAGAAGAAATACTTTTATTATTTCGAGATGAGAATATAAACAGTAGCTCATCACTAGTAGAACCATATTTCCTATTGAAATGATGGAAAAGATCGCTGCATCGGCTTACCATGATGCACTCCGCATGGGGCCAACTAGATATACCTGCCCTGTGGTGTGGGTCCGACATGACATACAGATTTCATGAGTTCCAATGACCGTCTCCGGCTGCGAGCGAATTACTATTTTAGACCAACAGGTATAAAAGACAGCCGACCAGTTGCAGTAAGAGGTAGTTATCAAATTAACTTGACCATGGATTCGACGGAATTAACCCTTCTGCTTCAAAAGGACAAAAAACTTCACATTATCGATTCATTCGAAGCTGTCTCCACATGACATGTATTTAAAACCAGCCGCTTTATATCATAGATCATATTCGTAGCTACATGCCGACAACATGCTGGTCGGCATATCGCTACTAACATGGTTTGTTATTTTAAGTCACTTATCTTACTGGTGTGACATGCCCTTGATTCTAAGGGCCTTCATTTTTACACAAGGACATACAGACCGTTGCCGATACATGTCATGTGCAGACAATGCTGACTCGTTTGTGAGGCGCTCAACTGCGCGATCATCAGGCCCCGTACCAATTCCCAATTTTAGACAGGTCGAGCCACTGTCAGAAATGATGATAACGACGGTTATAACACAAACACCCAGTCCCCGGGCAGAGAGAATCCCCAACCCGGCCGGAAATCGAACCTCCGACCCCATGATGCAGAGGCAGCAACGCTAGCCACTAGACCTCGAGCTGCAGACTTGTCATGTGAATACAGCTTTTACTGAATGAATTGCTTGTCCTTCTGAAGACGGGTTTAAATCCGTCGGAACCATGGCCAAAGTTATTTGAAAATCACCACTTATTGCAATTGGGTTGCTGTCTGTTATACCTGCAGTGGTGCAGCCAAATTCAAAAAATTGTATTTCAGAACATTTTAACGATTCGTATATGACAAAGTTTAGAACATTTGTGGGTACGTATTCATTGGCATTCCGATTTCCTGTGGGTTTCAGACGGAGTCGAGCGTTGTTGATTTACGTCAGGCAAGGTAACCAGTTTGAGACGCCGCAAATTAGTTGCGGAATCGTATTCCTCGTGGGAGCCGGCTCCTCAGCAGTGACATTGTAACTGCAGCAACGTGTTGCAGCGGCGTGGCTGTCTCGTCCAGTCGCAGGCGCATTTTTCACTGGCGCCAGGGCGCCACTCCGGTAATGAAGCTTCTATTATTTAGAGACCGCGCCACTCGGGCGCCAACTCGCGTATCTAAAGCCCTGCGGGCTGTCGGCAACGCGCCGCGCCGCGCTGCCTTGCCGGAGACAAAGAGAATTCGGCTGTACAGCGACCCGTCGTGAAACAGCCCGCGACCCACTTTGCGAGCGACGTGTCACTCCGGCGGCTCTCTGGGCTCCATGTCACACACACATGCTCTCCACACGTGACGATCGTTGCCGGGACACTCAACCGGCCTGCGCTGTGCTGCCAGCAGCAACTGACCAACCTCCTGTTTTGTCACTCACTGTGGCACCGTACATGGCAAAGGGTGCAATCATTATTTAAAGTAAACATCCAACGCATCTACACTCACCTCTATATTAATAATCTGATTAACTCGTGTGCATAATGTCCTTACTTCACAAGAAAAGTCGTCGATTCCGAACAACAACAATACAAACCAAAAGAAGGCCGGTTCTTAAGAACTGACCGCTATTAACTACATCAACGATCGGAAAAGGAAATTTGTAACAGTTTAAATGAATTATTGTAGCTAGTAATAATTTTGAACAGGTAAGCGAAACACTATGAAATTTAGATTCCAGATAATTAATTATGGTCATCGAGCAAGTTTCGGTTCGTGAGGGACTCAGGTGAAGCTGAAATTACGTAATAATCACAAATGTGTAGCTGGACATAATTGCACATGTGCGACTTTGAATACAAATGCCACAAATAACATGGACCGTATTAAGTTTATTAGAAACGCAGTGACGTTAATTGTAATTACCCGAAACTAATAATAGCTGCTAGCTAGCAACACATCAGGCGAAATGCGCTGAATGACGTTACTCACTGTAATTCTATATGCTGTTAAGGTTTTGTGAAACATGTACTCAATAATAATTGCTGTTTTGTAACAAATATTACCTCAGAAAATATCTTAATGATTCGCTAACTAATAGCAACCTCTCGGTCGTTACCAATATTACGAAAATCTAAACCACATGAAATATTAGCAAACCGCACAATACGAAATTATAAAAGTCACTTTAGATGAAGTATCATTAGCTCTCTGCTGTGAAACACCTTTAACATAACTATTTGGGTGTAATAGAGGCGCTACACTCTACAGCCAACTGTAATTACTAATGTACCGAATTTCATGCACTACTCAATTTAATTTAAGTACGCATGTAGTTACTTTCATACTCACTGACTTATCTCTTTCACTTGTGACTTTCTCGGTATTTATGGTGAAAGTTTAGGACCCTGACGATGGTTAATGAATCGGGATAACCAGCAGCACTCAATTCAATAAATATTATAGCGTACAAGTGCTGAAACTGCTAGGCTGGTAAGCCGTGTACGTTACCAAAGAGGTAAGTGGCTTGAACGTAGATTGTAGTTAGTAGCTGATGGTGCAACGTAATGCATTTTGTAATGGTAATTATGGCAACAGACTCTTCCTTAACAACTGATGTGTCGGCAGAAGTGCCAACACTGTTTTGTATGAGGAGACCGATTTGCACGCTAAGCGCACGCAGGCTGGCGTGAGGTCTGAAACAGGATACGTAATGAATGCTATAAAGAAAAGTAAATAGCTTCTGGAATACTTAACTTTAATCCACATTTGTAGAACATCTCTCGTTACTGTACAGGCTTTATAATCACAATATCAATTGGTAATGGCGCCTTGCTAGGTCGTAGCAAAAGTAGCTGAAGGCTATGCTAACTATCGTCTCGGCAAATGAGAGCGTAATTCTCAGTGAACCATGGCTAGCAACGTCGGCTGTACAACTGGGGGCGAGTGCTAGTACGTTTCTCTAGACCTGCCGTATGGTGGTGCTCGGTCTGCAATTACTGACAGTGGCGACACGCGGGTCCGTCGTATACTAGCGGACCGCGGCCGATTTAAAAGCTACCACCTAGCAAGTGTGGTGTCTGGCGGTGACACCACAACAACGATCAGATTTTAATAAATTTGAGCCACCCTATACTTTTAGTCGATTAACAATTCTCCTTATATGCCTTATACTGTGCCCAGATACATGCTCGCTCACATATCCATAACACCTTGCCACCATTTAGATGATAATCTTCATCCTGTATTAGAGCACCGATATTTCAAGTACGTACCTCACCACAGAAGAGCAGCTGCTCACCCTTCACTCTCTCTACCTCCGCTATTAACTCTTCATGCTTAACGATATTATTATCAACATCTAAGCAGATTATTTGGATTCTATACAGTACGAACTTCCTTGAAATTTCCAGGGTTGCTACTAAAAGGTTTTTTCAGTATTATTTTTCAACAGTATTTTCATTATCATATTAGAAATTGTAAACTGTGAATACTGTCTCAGTTAATAAAGTATTTACACTGCCGAATAAAAACTAGTATGCCCGTTTAGAGGTTTCCAAATTTCTCAAGATTTATTGTTGCAGCAGTGCATATGGAGTACAAGAAATGATTACAATTACAAATCAATAGCACAAGCAGTTCATAGATACCCAGTATAGAACTAAGCTGAAGCACCCATATTAGTACGTGGTGTAGCCTCCAAGGGTGGCAATGAGGGCACTGACTCTGGCATGTGGTCAGTCTTACATAAGATGAATACTGTCCTCTGATTCATTTTGCTAAGATCGCTCGACTTAAAGAGTTCTCGTTTGACCAGTCGCTCAAATCACTTCTCTTCTCTTCGTGTCCAGGAGTGCTCGATAGGAGACAAGTCCGGAGATCTTACTGGTCGGGGAAGTTGGTGCACGTCTTGCAGTACACATACAGTTTCACTGGCAATGTGTGGACGAGCTTTATCCTGTTGGAAGAACGCGTCATCTCCCTGTTGCAAGAACGGCAAAAGAACCCGGTCAAACAATATTCTGCACGTACCAGGCACTGGTTAAGTCGTCTCTTGTCGCGCATAACACCATAAGCCCGGGGAAGGAGCCTGTGTGTTTTGGACGAATGCGCTCTACGAGGCAGCGCTCACCAAAACTACGTAGTACCAGAGGCAGATTCTGCTTTCATAGTTGAGGACCACGGCGCGTCATTCCAGCTTCCAAGTGATCCTCTGACGGTATCATTCAAGCTGTGCACGTCGATGCTGCGGCGTGGATGGAAGACGGGCTAGACACTGTGCGTACCCATAATCCCATTGCTAATAACCGGTTAGCAATAGGTCGTGCTGACCTGGGCTCAGAAGCTCTCTCATCCGTGCTGTTGTAGCTGTACAATCTGCCACAACTGCCCTTACAATAAGACGATCCTGGCAGGCGTCTGTGCTGCGTTGACGTCCAGAATCTCGTCTACGGATATGAGGGCATTCACGTGATAACTGATACCAACATCGTTTCACAACTGACGCAGCACATCCAAATTCTGTAGCAGTCCTCCGAAAGAGCCATCCCGCCACACGGAAGGCCCTTTCAGACTCGCTCGGTTGGCTATAGAAAGCAGCTGTGCAACTGCGTGCTATGGTTACTGCTTGCTTCACACGATTGCAGCGCACTGAGCCTTCTGGCAGTTAGCGTTCCCCGTTAAAGGGTAGACACTGACATAGCTCTGGTAGCTATGCCACTACGCTATCTGTCGGCGGACTTTGTTGAAACCATTATCAGTACATCCTCTATCCATCGGATGGCGTATGCCAATCAAAATCGACGTCATTTTTCCAGAGTCACTAACTTTTTTCCGGCAGCGTAGATCTACGAATAATCACTTTCGAATTACAGAATTATTTAATAGAAAACTCATGAGGTAGTGTGTTCTGTTATACACTGACTGAGTAACGTACAAAGGTGATACAGTTCAAGATACATAATTGCACAGAAGAACGAGGATAATCAGTTTGTCTTTAGGATAGGAAAACGCCAGAGATCTGACGTTATATATGATAGTAGAGGCTTTCATAACTATACATCGTATTTTTAATTATTTTAGATGATCCTAAGTATTTTGTGTGTGAAGTGTTCTGCAAGATGCAAGGAAGATAGGAGCCATTCGGAGTGAAAACGTTGCGAGCAGGTAGACTGTTGTTGTGGCGATGTTACGGCCGGTCAGCCGACCAGAATTGTAGACGGAGTCAGTCACCTGCTTGGTTATTGGGGTATACCGTGTGGCTCTCATCGGCGCATTGTCTAGCTCTGCAACTCGACGTTAACCGCATGTAGCGGCCGCGCGGAGTGGCCGCACGGTTTGAGGCATCGTGTCACGGACTGCGCGGCCTCCCACCGGAGGTTCGAGTCCACCCTAGGGCGTGGATTTGTGTGTTGTTCTTAGCGTAAGTTAGGATAAGTAGTGTGTAAGTCTAGGGATCGATGACCTAAGCAGTTTGGTCCCTTAGGAATTCACACACACGCGCATTTAGCGACATGTCGATGGATTAATGCACCTGTTTGTTGTCATGGCCACAAAGATGTGGGGACCCGTTTTGGTGGCTGTGTAATGTGGCGTTGTATTGGTATGTGCTGGGTGACGTGTAGCCCAAGATTACATTTTACAGTAAAACCTGTGGTAGAAATGTCATATATTGTATTGTAAAATCATTTAATTTAAGTGGTCATTTCATTCGTACCTGCCTATCGCCTGGCCGAAACTGTCCGTTTGCGTCAAAGTGAGCCTCAGCATAAGATATAGTAACCATAGTAACCTTGTGTGTTGGGCGTCCTATAAAGAACTTGGAATGTTAGTCTAAGCCAGACAGGTCAGTTAGCACACTTATAGTTTTCTCTTAGCTTTCATGGTGCTTCACAGGAAGAAGTTAATGCGTTCCCTGGTAGGCAAAAGCGCTTCTGACCAGGTTGGGAAGCTGCTGGCCAATCTGTGTCACCTTGCGGTGTCACAACGCTTTGCCCTGGGGAAGTTGAAAGCCCATTTCTTTAAAATAATTTCGTTCACAAACTGCAGTTGCCATGCAAGGACTGTCATACCAAGTAAATACAAATCTGACTTTGTAGTTGGCTGTGGCCGTTCTAAAAAAATTTTTTCTTGTAGAGAGAAGTTACATTACTTCAAGCGGGTAGTTGCTCTGAAGTTAATGTCCAAAACAGTTTGCAATTCATGTCTTGTGATTAGAGCTTTTGACGCATGAGGCTCCCTGGCAGGGTATTTCAATTTTTTGGCACCGGATATTAACAAGATCAAACTGTTGATTGACTGTTAACTTCAGTGTCCAAACTATTCACATTTACATTTGCGTATTACTGTGACATCATTTTAGATTTTTAAGTATTTGGTTTTGAGTTAAATAAAAGGGGGAGGGGTTGGAGTGTGGGAAAGGCAAATACCGTTGAAGCTTTGTTTATACGTGAAACGTAATACTGACAACTGGTCTTTTGTAGCGACTCGTAACTTCCTTCCGATCCGTGTCTGTGGTGCCTGTTACGCCATTATCTTACAAACTGTACGGTAGTTGTTCTTCCCGAAGGCAGTTATTTAAGAAAAATTTTCTCAAAGTGTCTGTAAACGGTACAGGACAGTTTTATATAATTTTGTTGCTAGTCAACTGTAAAACATTCTTTGGCTGAAGGGGCTCATCTAGAATTACTTGTATGTCAGTTCACGGACGTATAATCAAATTTTTTATATATAAGTTGGGTTAGTTTTGTCATTTAATTGTGAATTGTGTTTGAAATGCAGTTGGTTCACGTGTTGTGACCTAGGCCTCCTATCCAACAACTGATTATGTTCACGCTAAGTACTACTGGGCGTGTTTGTTTATTAGTTGTGACTAATCTTTCCCTCTTGTATTTTATGGTGTGCGCAGAGACTATCGTTCTTCCGATGGTATCGAGGTAATAGAGCTAAGAGGTAGCCTGGTATAGCATGCGTTATGCAGGAGGATCTCCTTTTCGAATTAAAAATTTCTCTCGGTCGGGGGAAGGGAGAGTGAAAGAAGTTGGAGCGCGCTTACGCACCGCTCTAGACTGCCCGTTAGACATTACAGCTGATACCATTGGGGAGGTTGGTACCGCTCTTGATATTTGCTCTGTGGCTGTCTCTGGTGTTGACGAGAATGCTGAACTTTTACAAGCCAGTAATGCTATCCATAATCAAGTACATAGAGCGCAAGCTCATAATTATCATTGAATTAACCGATTCCCGGATTTGAAACAAATTAAACCAGTAAGGAACAGGCCTTTGTTATTGAGCAGCTTCTCACGCGATAGACGAAATTATAAATCTGGTTAAATATGCTGTGTTGGGCCGGTACTGGTATGACAGATCATAAGGGTAGTCCTAAGCCGGGGGAGATTAATGAATCAGATCAGGGAGACAAGAAATCTTGCGGTCAAGTGGTACCAGAATCGTATGTTAGATTGCCGAATCCCATTGTGCATTTCCTCCAAGAATTTACCGTTCTATCTATAACGGGCATGTGAGGAATATTTTGTGGTTCATCGTCCGTTTCCAGATTCACGTAGACGCACTTGGGGTATCGTGTCAGAGTTCACTGCGCAAGAGTTTCGCGACCAGTGAATGTTGCGAAAAATAAGAAAAAATATCATTGAGGGAACATAGACACCAAGGGTTTGAAGTGGTCTTAGAAATAAGCATTTTTTGCAGGTTTAGTACAGTGGCGGCACACTCATACAATACTACGTGAACCGGAACGCTACCGACGCACTTTCGAAGATTGTTCAGAGATACCAGGTAGGATCTTTCATATGAATGGCCCCACAGTCTCAGCCGTTTCCTTACAGAGCAATGACGTAATTATGATTCATTCGGTCTGTTACTATAATCACCCTTGTTTCTGTGAAAGTATCTTCACAACAGTGAGAATTCTCCAAGACAATCACAAAAACATGCAGGAAATAAACAGAGTAATAGAGCAACACTCAGACAAACGCAAATGTAATCTTATATGCCTACATAGCGTCGCTGTACCGATCTTGCAGTAGCCTCACTGCACTCACACACAAGTTGCATATTGGCCAACTCTTGATCACCAAGCTATCCATATTGACGTGTACCACTGTCAAAGTACAACTACGAATGCCAGTATAACAAAGCCGACGCTGAACTTGACAGTACTAAACGCCAGCTTCACATCGATAAAAATATTACTACTGCAAACACAAAGCACCGTGTTTGAATGGAACAAGTTTCTTTACAAAAAAAGACACACACCGCGTACTGTCGACATTTCCACTGTTTGTTCACTATTTTTAGTGCAGTATAGGTATATATCTAATTGGGGCAAGAAACCAAACGAAACGCTGTAACCCTATGACGAGGGGAAGGAGACCGTCGATTCCTCGGAGCAAAATACTCAGAAGGTATCCCTGACAACATGAGCATGTTTGTAGTAACTGAGAGTGAAGTTATGGACAATATCTTAGAAGGAATTAAGCCAAAGGATAGTTTGTAGCCCGCATCTCGTGGTCGTGCGGTAGCGTTCTCGCTTCCCACGCCCGGGTTCCCGGGTTCGATTCCCGGCGGGGTCAGTGATTTTCTCTGCCTCGTGATGGGTGGGTGTTGTGTGCTGTCCTTCGGTTAGTTAGGTTTAAGTAGTTCTAAGTTCTAGAGGACTTATGACCACAGCAGTTGAGTCCCATAGTGCTCAGAGCCATTTGAACCATTTGATCGTTTGTATGTGATGTTTTCCCAGAAATCCAGCAATCGTCTGCGTGCGATGTTTTTCCAGAGACTCAACACGCTCCTGGAACTGGATGGCCAGGTCTCTAAAATTTAAGATTTTAAATCCACATTTGCATGCTGAGCTTTTCTTAGCAGAAAACGTAATTATAAGCAATGAAATAAATAATTTGAGCCATAGATATAGTTCATGGCTGTATAAATATGGTATGCAGCCACCGGAAACTTTTGAAGATTTTTGATCGTCATATTATTGACCAAAGACGAAGAGTCAGTTTTGTTTTCTAGGTCTTGCTGAGATCGGACTATGTTGCACCCCGCCATTAATACTACATTATTTCATTATTTTATTCACGAGTTGCAACCGTATGTCACTCGTAACTGCATAACGTAACTTTAATAATATAGATTGTGTTTTCATTTCAGAATATACAGTTATTGAAACTTCCTGGCAGATTAAAACTGTATGCCGGGCCGAGACTCGAACTCGGCCCGGCACACAGTTTTAATCTGCCAGGAAGTTTCATACCAGCACACACTCCGCTGCAGAGTGAAAATCTCATTCTGGAAACATCCCCCAGGCTGTGGCTAAACCATGTCTCCGCAATATCCTTTCTTTCAGGAGTGCTAGTGCTTCAAGGTTCGCAGGAGAGCTTCTGTAAGGTTTGGAAGGTAGGAGACAAGGTACTGGCAGAAGTAAAGCAGTGAGGACGGGGCGTGAGTCGTGCTTGGGTAGCTCAGTTGGTAGCCGGCACGGTAGCTCAGCGTGTTCGGTCAGAGAGCCGGTTGGCCTCTGCAATAAAAAAACAGAGTGGAAGGATCAACCACCGAACTTTAACAGGATGTCTTGCGACGTCCGCAACGACCAAACACAACGATCAATAACGAACAAAATGCAAAAAAAAAAAAAAAAAAAAAAAATGGTAGAGCACTTGCCCGCGAAAGGCAAAGGTCTTGAGTTCGAGTCTCGGCCCGGCACACTGTTTTAAACTGCCAGGAAGATTCATCTCAGCGCACACTCCGCTGCAGAGTGTAAATCTCATTCTGTATACAGTTATTGCTAACCTATGTATGTTTTATTTTGTATCTTTAATCGAAGATTGTTGGGTGACTTGGCGTGGCAAAAGTTTCCGTACTTTTAAGCAAAAAGTCGTCCAGCTCTATCCATCGTCGTCTTTGGTGCTGTTTGATTACGAAGAGAGAAGAAACACGGTTAAAAATACATGAACGGATCTTTTATGAAAATTCCATGCTCAAGTACCGAGGGTCTGTATGAAACATACTTTACCAATCCGTAAACTTAATGGATACCTATTTAATATTCATTACTGTAATTCATTGTATGGTCTCGATCCAGGAATGAATGAGCCAAAAAAAAAAAAAAATTCAGTTGTGGACTTCGTGTCTGGACGCATTGTTACATGTTTATTTGAAACTAAAATACGGGATACGAGACCGGAATACATTTAAGTAAGAGAAATTTCTGGATTCTATAGCAACATCTAAAATTACGCTGTAGTTGCGGATACAAGGTAAGGTACCGCATCTTTAAATCAGCAATCTGGCCCTAGCGATTTGTATTATCATAGCTTGCTTGGTAGATATATCACAATTTTCCGTTTCCGTAGCAGTGATTCTGAGGTACTCGGGGTGTCCTAAATTATTCTAATTATTCATACAGTGCAACAATACAGTTTTATCAGTTCACAATATAGCCGACTTTAGTTTTGTGCGATGTAATATTAGTGTTCAGAATTCCACCTTTACTTACGACAATTAGTTCCTTGTTCAGACATTGTCGCACAGCGAGATTAATTTTTACATTTCTTCTGGTTACACATATGAGTTTAAATTTTTATTTTGTCATACGTTACGTATGGCGTGGTACTGACCAGAAATCAATTAGCAAAGATGGAGAACCAGAGACTGCAAACACAGACGCAATCCGACTCTAACATGCTATTAAATAATGAAAGTGGCATTACGGTTGACTCGAATGTTAACCGACTATTCTGGTGACGCAAATTTAGAAAATAGGTCGTCTACCAGTAATATGACTAAATGTAGTTCCTAACCTATTTTGGTGACTGACGTCATTTCTAACGACGTGGCGGGGGTGGGACAGTTGCATATCACTAGTATTGCCACTGTGTTCGATACTATTGTGAAACATATGACACAACATAAACAGAACATTGACGCACGCATCGACCAATAGATGACTTCTATACGCGCCACTTTTAAAACAGCTCATGATGAGATAAAAACATGACATGATGAAATTAAATCAGATTTAGCTGCACTTACAACGTCAAACAACACTTCGTGTAACCGTATTGAGGAGATAAATAACAGACTGACTGGACAAGTGCCCGACCTCAACGTGAAATCTTCAGAGCTTTCATTACGACAAGAAAACACAAAGATGTGACAGATATTCAAGCACGAGTAAACAATCTCAGTAAAAGATGCGAGTTTGTTGTTACTCGGATTAAATCTTATCCGGCAGTGCATGTAGAAATAAAACCGCGTATTGCCGATATCGAAAACAAGGTTGACACAACTGACACACCTTTCTGATAAAGTAAGAATATGCAAGTACAAGCATTTCTCATGGATGAATAGAGAATTTCACAGTTGGACAGAGCAAAAATATTTTGACGAGTATTTACAAGAAAAATTGCCTGCTGTTGTCCACGACACAAAACATGTGATCAGTCAAGCAGCACAATCTGCCGCTGCGCAGTCGAAACAGTTTAACCATGACGCACAGTTAGTATGCAATGACGGTGATAGAAACCAAAACACACAGTCTGACAATGAACACAAGTACATTTATGATGCATACTCACCACACACTACATACTCACAACAACAACAGTACTCTCCTCGACACAACACACTGCATTGCAGTCGTGATAATTATCAACAACACTTTCCTTGCCATTCGCCAGTTGAACCTTACAGTAATAATTCTGAAATTAAATATTACTATAATGCCAAGGGAGAGGAGGGCCTCATAAAACACAGACAACTTCAGCCATTCATACCTGAAAAAAGCACCTTACGTCCTGTCATCTTTCTTAAAGCCTTCAGAAATACATTTTCTCGTAAGTGGAGTGACCGTAAGAGGATATCTTTTGCTGTGGGCTATATCCAAGGTGACGCAGCTGTATGGGCGTATAATGACTCCGACAGATGGGTCACGTACCAACAATCTGAGAGAGCCTTTTTATCCAAATTTTGGTCACATTCTCTACAGCAACGACTTCGTAGGCAGATTGTAGAGCTTGAACAATTCAATCCTAAGCACAGAAATTTGCGCCGATTTTTTAAGAAATATTTAAATAGAAGACATTTCCTTGACGAGCCGGTTGCAATGCGCTACATCCTCCACGCATTGAAGGCAAGACTGCCGTCTAATATCAAAGAGAACCTAGTTCATCCCAGACAACGACGCAGAGTATTTTCTGACAGTGCCCGATTCTGTTGATACGCTTTACGAGGACTATCGTTCCGTACGGCAAAACAATTGCTACAATGTTTACACCAGCGCCATACAAAATACGCAGGGCTACTGTCGGACATTCAAGGCATCAGACTCAACCGCTTCAAATGCCAGATGTATATACACAACAGAACCAACACGCACAACCCAGCACAAACAGCTATTAAAACAATTATTACTCTACTGGCGGCAGTCCAAATAAGAGATAGCGCAGCAGCAACTACAACAGTAACTACAACGGTAATAATAATTATCAGAATGGTAAGAAAAATTTTAAGAGAGGCTAAAATAACAATCAATCCCCCCAAACCAGCAACAGAGCTGGAGTAACAACAAATACCCTGCCCAGTGTCAAAACAGTGCGACACCACCGCAGTAAAACAATAATACAGGCCAGTGGCAATTGGCGCCGCCGCCGCCGCAAATGCAAACTCAGAACTGGAATGCTTCTACGAACTAGCAGGTGAGTCAAAACATGAAAATGCAACGACTGCCACAGATCGGAGACTTCAATAAACAATACCCAAATGTAAATTTTATCGAAATAATTAGTGATACTCCACCTCCGTCTGTATCTGCACCCACTACAAATGTGACGTCAAACCAAAAACAGTCACTACTGTGGCCCAGATCGTGGCTGTGGAAAAATTGGGGGGAGGGGGGCGACTTCAATTTAAATTTATTATTTGATACTCCCACTGTGCAACGAGACAATTATCATGTACCTGACAAATGTAGGCAGCAACCATCATTATTAATAAGGTACAATCACGACGAAAACTTGTCTGATAAACTGTTACAAGAGAACATACAACGTCGTTCATCATCCAATGAAAATGTTTTGGCCTGGACTGCTGTTGTGGGTAATATTCCCACTACTATTATTCTGGACACAGAAGCGGCTGTTAGTCTCTTGCCTTGTGGTTTTTACAAGAAAAGTGTGACTTTGAACCCATACCAGAGTATCCTGTCCTGAACTGCAAAATTATAACTGCCGTAGGCAATAAGTCTTCTAGGGTTAAGAAACAAGTATTTGTGACTGTCAATGTAGGTAATGGAATAGTACAATGACCATTCCTCGTCTTCGAAAACCTGGTCACTAATAATATTTTAGGTTTAGATATATAGTGCGAAAGCACTGTTCACTTCTTTCAACGTAAATGTATACTTAGAGATAAGTGTAGTGAAACACCAGGTCTCTGAAGCACGATAAATATTGTACTGGGTACAATATTCAGTTAATACAGGACACTGGTGATGCTGTCACACAAACACACGCACCTGATGCCGAGTTTGACGACTTGTAATCTTTAATTAGTAATAAGTTGTCAGAAACCACAGCTGTCACACATGATGACCGTAATGAACTTACGTATTGTCCAAATATATACAGATATTTAGCAAACACCCAGGTGTGATCAGCACATATGTATATAAAATAGAAATTATGCTTCACCAGATTTCCTTCCAAAAAACCTGTAATGTGCCACTATCCCAACGACCTGCTGTGTGGCAAGAGTTGAAACAAATGTTAGAGTGGAAAATTATCGAACCTTCGACGTCACCTTACTGCAGCCCTTACTTGTTGTAGAGAAACCCAACGGCAATATCAGAGTTGTTTTGGATGTTCGTGCAAATAATGAGATTGTCTCGCCTGTTCGCACGAAACCTGAGAATTTAGAGGAGCAATTTCAGAAATTTAAATTCTAAGTAGTTTTCTACGATGGGTATGACCAATTCGTTGTGGCAAGTCCCAATACCGTCAGATTCTAGACCTGCTCATAGGTAATAAGACTTGGTCACAAGCTGAAGTGACAGCTTTTGTCTTCTGGTTCTTGTCCAGATCGAACATATGTGGCATACAACCATCAATATTAGATTATTTTATTCACGAGTTGCAACCAAACTGCACTCGTAATTGCATACCGTAAGTGTAATAGTTTAAATTGTGTTTTTATTTCAGAATATACAGTGATTACTAACCTATGTATGTTTTATTTGTATCTTTAGTCATTGTAAGATTGATGGGTGCCTTTCCATGGCGCAAGGTTCCGTACTTTTAAGCAAAAAGTTGTCTAGCTCTATCCACTGTCGTCTTCGAGTACTGTTTGATAAATAAGTCCGATTTTAGTGAAAACACAGAGATAAGAAACACGGTTAAAAATACATGAATGGACCTTTAACGAAAGTGCCAGGCTGAAGCGCCGAGAGTCTGTAGGAGACATACTTTACCAATCCGTGAACGTTACTGATATCCATTTAATATTCATTACTATAATTCATTGCACGATCTCGATCCAGGAACGAATTAGCCAGAAAAGTTAATTAAAAGATGTATGGTTTTCTGACGAGAAACACAATCTGGCAATGAATCTTTTGGCTAATGGAGATGGCCAACAACAGGGCAGTAAGGAAGGGGGTTCTGAGCTCTCGAATACGAGGGGTCGTTTTCTGTGTGGTCGGCAGGGAAACTTGGTACGTGAATGTCCGGCGCGGCGTGATGGGAACCAGAACAGCTCACACCAGAGCGAACGTAAGCCACCTAAAACGTCATTATCACCAAAGCAATGAAAGTGCATTAGGGCAGTAATAAATTACCCCTAGAAACCTTACGCGCCTCGTTTGGTTGTGGAAGCAGTCTCCATAATTTGACTACGATTGTTATCTGAGGTACTTCCCCACTTACAAGCTACCTACCAGCATTCCAACGGGAAGGTATTGACTCTGATAGACTGTTTGATGGGGAATCTTGATATTGTTGACTTTTCATGGCGAACGATATTGATAACGGTTAAGGGTCTACCAGTTACTTAATTTTTGGATTGTGACTTTATTCGACGATCGAGTTTCATTTTAAGTTATGCCAATAGATATTTTCCATTTGACCTTGGTCCTGATAAGGAATTCCATTTTTATCCTTGTGAATCGTTGAAGGGTTAACCGTCCATGGCACAATACACGGGGTTTGAGGTAAACGACTTGGGAGATAATGAAGCTAAACAACTAGTAGAGTTGGAATGATATTTCCACTCTGCAGCGGAGTGTGCGCTGATATGAAACTTCCTGACAGATTAAAACTGTGTGCTGGACTGAGACTCGAACACAGGACCTTTGCCTTTCGCCGACAGGAGCTCTACGATCTGAGATACCCAAGCACTGCTCACGCCCCGTCCTCACAGCTTTACTTCTGCCAGTAGGAGACGAGGTACTGGCAGAAGTAAAGCTGTGAGGACGGGGCGTGAGTCGTGCTTGGGTAGCTCAGATGGCGGTGGCCGAGCAGTTCTAGGCGCCTCAGTCCGGAACTGCGCGACCGCTACGGTCTCAGGTTCGAATACTGCCTCGGGCATGGATGTGTGTGATGTCCTTAGGTTAGTTAGGTTTAAGTAGTTCTAAGTTCTAGGGGACTGATGACCTCAGATGTTAAGTCCCATAGTGATCAGATCCATTTTAACCATTTGAACTTGCCCGCGAAAGGCATAGGTCCCGAGTTCGAGTCTCGGTATGGTACACGGTTTTAATCTGTCAGGAGGTTTCAAATATTAGAGCTGCTCGGTCAATTTACAGACGTGTTAACCGACCAAGCTCAAATGTAAAATTAGGTTGACTGATGATATTCCCACACCACCGTAAGGCTGTTACCCACCCTCACTTTACCACAAGATGAAACCTTTACTGTAGCTTGTCGACAATATGCTCCGCAATGGCATTATAAGACTTTTCACTTCCCCATATGCCTCGCCAGTGCTTTTAGTCGCTAAACGACAAGAGGCATGTTTTCGTGTGGTAGTGGACTGTAAGGCTGATTTCAGAGTCAGTGTTGCTACCGGACTTACACAACGGTTTTAGTTCGTTACGGGGCGCTCTGGCACTCCGGCTTGGATCTAAACCAGGTATACCATAACATTCCCCTCGCAGAAGATTGGTAACACGTAATAGCATTTTGCACCGACTGAAACGTCTATGAATTTAATAGAGTTCCTTTCGGGTTATCCAGTGGGGCAACTGTTTGGTACTGACTTCTACATGTGTTATTGGGTGATCTAAAGTTCAGAACTGAGTACAACTACTGGAATGATATACACTCCTGGAAACGGAAAAAAGAACACATTGACACCGGTGTGTCAGACCCACCATACTTGCTCCGGACACTGCGAGAGGGTTGTACAAGCGATGATCACACGCACGGCACAGCGGACACACCAGGAACCGCGGTGTTGGCCGTCGAATGGCGCTAGCTGCGCAGCATTTGTGCACCGCCGCCGTCAGTGTCAGCCAGTTTGCCGTGGCATACGGAGCTCCATCGCAGTCTTTAACACTGGTAGCATGCCGCGACAGCGTGGACGTGAACCGTATGTGCAGTTGACGGACTTTGAGCGAGGGCGTATAGTGGGCATGCGGGAGGCCGGGTGGACGTACCGCCGAATTGCTCAACACGTGGGGCGTGAGGTCCCCACATTACATCGATGTTGTCGCCAGTGGTCGGCGGAAGGTGCACGTGCCCGTCGACCTGGGACCGGACCGCAGCGACGCACGGATGCACGCCAAAACCGTAGGATCCTAGGCAGTGCCTTAGGGGACCGCACCGCCACTTCCCAACAAATTAGGGACACTGTTGCTCCTGGGGTATCGGCGAGGACCATTCGCAACCGTCTCCATGAAGCTGGGCTACGGTCCCGCACACCGTTAGGCCGTCTTCCGCTCACGCCCCAACATCGTGCAGCCCGCCTCCAGTGGTGTCGCGACAGGCGTGAATGGAGGGACGAATGGAGACGTGTCGTCTTCAGCGATGAGAGTCGCTTCTGCCTTGGTGCCAATGATGGTCGTATGCGTGTTTGGCGCCGTGCAGGTGAGCGCCACAATCAGGACTGCATACGACCGAGGCACACGGGGCCAACACCCGGCATCATGGTGTGGGGAGCGATCTCCTACACTGGCCGTACACCACTGGTGATCGTCGAGGGGACACTGAATAGTGCACGGTACATCCAAACCGTCATCGAACCCATCGTTCTACCATTCCTAGACCGGCAAGGGAACTTGCTGTTCCAACAGGACAATGCACGTCCGCATGTATCCCGTGCCACCCAACGTGCTCTAAAAGGTGTAAGTCAACTACCCTGGCCAGCAAGATCTCCGGATCTGTCCCCCATTGAGCATGTTTGGGACTGGATGAAGCGTCGTCTCACGCGGTCTGCACGTCCAGCACGAACGCTGGTCCAACTGAGGCGGCAGGTGGAAATGGCATGGCAAGCCGTTCCACAGGACTACATCCAGCATCTCTACGATCGTCTCCATGGGAGAATAGCAGCCTGCATTGCTGCGAAAGGTGGATATACACTGTACTAGTGCCTACATTGTGCATGCTCTTTTGCCTGTGTCTATATGCCTGTGGTTCTGTCAGTGTGATCATGTGATGTATCTGACCCCAGGAATGTGTCAATAAAGTTTCCCCTTCCTGGGACAATGAATTCACGGTGTTCTTATTTCAATTTCCAGGAGTGTAGTTGTATACAGCAGGGCGTTCCAGGGGGACATGCAACATCTAGAACGAGTCCTGATTTTGCTCCGTAAGGCCGGTTCGTCTGTTAGGCCAACCAGGATTAATCTTGTCCGCAAACAGATCTCGTTTTTTATGGCACTTGGTATCAGCTGAACAGCTTTAAAATGGATCAGAAAGAACGTGCGACTTTCATAAATTTGCTTGTCGTAAGAATAAGGAGGGAATCACTCGTTTTGTGTGCTTGGTAAACTTCTTTAATACGTTAGTGCATAATTTTGCACAGTTGGCTGCCACGTTGAATTACTTCTGTAAGAAGAGAGAAACTTTTCAATGTGGAGAGTCAGCAGTGCGCCTCTGGTGCCATGAAGGCATCCCTTGGGAAACCGCCTGTCTTGACCATTCCTTCGTAGTACAAACCGATGCCTCGAAATCTGGAGCTATCCCCATCATAGTGGAAGCGCTGAGTCTATGAACTGGAGGCTTTAGCGCTGATGTTCGCCTTGGAAAAGTTCAAGTCCTATTTACAGAAATTCCAAAATACCCTTGCGACCGACAATCAGGCCTTACGTTGGGTCCTCGCACGTCCGAGAAAAACAGGGAGAACTGGGCGGTTGGCTGGACGTATTTCAGCATTTCGTTTCTCTGTGATGGATATAAAGGGCTCGGACAAGCTGATACACTTAACTGCAGGTCTGAGGTGGGCGATAAGGAATTTCAGCGGCAGGACGCGATAGAGGATTCTGGGTGGATTTCGGCCATATTGTTATTGCTTCTCGCCACTTGTTACGACTTCTGCAGTACTTGTTAGCAACAGACACAGTGGCTGCGCCAAAGACTGAGACGGTGTGGAGTTTTACAATTATTTATTAACCTTTCTTTGCAATTTCTCCCTAGTCGTCGTTGCCCAGCCCTGAGGATCCGTCCGCCTGGCTGCTGCTGTGTAGATTCTCCGACAAAGCGCGCAACGCGCGCCACCAGTGCTGCGTTGAAGCCAGGATGCCCTGTTGTTGAGATGAACCCGTCGCCGCTCGGCGCCCCAGTATGGCACGGCCACGGAGCCGCGTTGTCGTGAGTTCATCTGCCGACGCCTGCTGCACCTGCGGCTGGGAAGCTGTCAGTCGCGATGTCCGCGATTTCCAGTCATGGATGGACCACGCGGCGTGGCCGGGTTGCCGTGATGTCCTGGCGTCAGTCCCCGGCGGCGACTGTGACCAAGACCGCGCTGCGGCCAGTCCTGCTGGAAGTTCTCGCTGTAGTTAGTCAGCCATGGTGCCGACCGAACTCGGGCCGACGTCTGGCGTCGAACGGATGACTCCTGAGAGCTGGAACAGACTTCCGGCATCGTCACCTACGAGGATTGAACATTCGGACACGGACCACGTCCGTCCTCAGATCCGAACTGCTTCCTAATGGCTTGCCGGCCGCGGTGGTCTAGCGGTTCTAGGCGCTCAGTCCGGAGCCGTGGGACTGCTACGGTCGCAGTTGCGAATCCTGCCTCGGGCATGGATGTGTGTGATGTCCTTAGGTTAGTTAGGTTTAAGTAGTTCTAAGTTCTAGGGGACTGATGACCACAGATGTTAAGTCCGATAGTGCTCAGAGCCATTTGAACCACTTGAATCCTAATGGCTTCTGTTTGTTGCCGCCTGCGCTCCACGATTTATATCCGGCAGGAGGACGTTCTTTACCCTGTGTGGCAGCTTCTTCATATTACTCCCGCAGTATAATGCAGCGTAACGTAGCGTGCTGGCTTCACTCCCCTTACTCAGCACCCTCCTGGCTTCGCTCGGCGCTCGGTCTGCGTGCGTCCTTGCCTCTGCCGGTTGGTAGACTGCAACTGTCACCAAGGCTATCTGTGCCGCGCGTACTTCGCACTGCCGAGATCGCCGGCTGCCTCTGTTTTGCCATTTTCCACTGCATGAAGCAACGCTTACTACATGTGGCCGCAACAATGTTAATGAAGGTACCGAAGATCGGACAAAGACTCTTTGAAGGGGAGAATGTGCAGGGGTAAAGTTTAAATGAAGCCATCGTACGTTATACGACAAAATGTGACAAAAAGTTTGATGCGCTTACCGCATGAATTAACGCCCGATATATTCAGGTATTTTCACTAGTCGTTGATTTAGGGGGTGCACCTTGATGGCCATAAAACTGCCATAAAGGTCGAAGATCAGACGTGACCGACCTTATGCAAGGATATCTACAGATTTGTGAGGGGGTGGTGGTGGTGATTGTTGGGATGTTTAAGGGGGACTAAACAGCTAAGGTCATCAGTGTGAGGGAGTACAAGAGCGCTAAGCCGGAAGTTAACTGTGAAAAGTGGCTTTTTCAGTCCCTCAGGGAAGCTGTTTATTTATCCCCAGATCCCGGACGAGAACTGCTGCTTTCTCATTTCTCTAGACGCCTTTTCCTGATTTTGGTCGTTCATTCCGAGTCACAGTACCATTACCGCCTTAGCCATTCGCCTTTTGTCTACAATCTTTCCAATTTGTGGCCCCCTAGAAACCTTTCTTGTTATCCAAAGACTTTACGAAGTCCTGTTTTGAAAACACGGTAAAACAAAAATAGTTCAAATGGTTCTGAGCACTATGGGACTCAACTGCTGAGGTCATCAGTCCCCTAGAACATAGAACTACTTAAACCTAACTAACCTAAGGACACCACACATATCCATGCCCGAGGCAGAATTCGAACCTGCGACCGTAGCGGTCTCGCGGTTCCAGACTGTAGCGCCTAGAACCGCACGGCCACTCTGGCCGGCACGGTGAAACATTTGAACATGATCCTGTAACACCCACATAGGCAGACAGATTCAGTCTGTGTTGTTAATATTTCATGATGACCCTCAGAACAAATGGGATACATCTGTAACGTAGTTGAACCTAGCACTGGCCCTTAATAAGCCATCAAGGCAACTTCCGCTTCTTTAGTTTTTACCTAACCTGCCAACTATCCCTTGCCAATTTATGGTCTGTGAATGATTTTCTTCAACACAGAATTATCCCGCATTAATCAACATAATTAGAGACTTCACAGGAATAATATTGATCTCGCACAGCGGAGAAAGGCACAATGTTATGATAAAGATCGGTGTGCATTTAAGGTAAAGGTCGGGAACCACGTCTTTATTTGGATCCAGCAAAGGTAGCAGGGCAGGATGATGTTGCTACGTCGTGCAAGCTGTCTCCCCATTTTGTGGGACCTTGTGGGGTGATTAAGGTACTGAGTCCAGTCAGTCTCTTAGCCTGTAATGTCGTTACAGACAAGATACCGAGGCTATATGTCGTTTATGTGAAAGGTGGTGCTTAATTATACATGTTAGTTAGTCCTCCCCGAAAAAGGAGTGGAGGGGTGGGGTTGGAAGGTATTTTAGCTTTCAGTGGGGAGGATGAGTCAGATTGTATCCTAATGATCTTCTATCCAGGGAAGAGGGCGAGAGCTAGCGGGCATGTGTGGAGGAGGTATGGTTAGCGGCTGTTTGTTTCCCCAACTGTCAGTTTGGTAACGATGGTTCCACCAGACGCTAGGAAGTGGGGAGCGATCCTGAGTGAAATCGTGGCGTGTAGAGGGGCAAGTTCGTGTGCTGAAGTTGCTGGCGTTTGGTCGGTCATCAAAGTAGTCGCAGTCACTTGCTTAGTTATTGGGGAGTACCGTGTGGCTCTGATCGGCGCAACGCCTTACTGTGGATTTCATGCACCTTGATGTTAACTCTCTTTGCCGCTAATGTGGATGTAACTGCCTGTTACCAGGAACCCACAGTCTTGGTGAGCTTTTCCGTGACTGTGTAATGTGGCGTTGTTGTGGTATGTGCTGGGTGAGGCATTACCAAGTTTAAATTCACTTCGAAACCCTTGATGGAAGTTTAATTTGTTGTTTTATAACAAATATTACAATTTCAATGCTAATTTAACTTGCACCAGCGTGCTTTGTGTTCGAAATTGTCAGTTTGAGTGAATGCGACAAACAGTGTGCAGTATAGTAACCTTGTGTTTTAAGTGTTCTAGAAGTAACTTTGAATGTCAATCTACGCCAAATACTTCAGTTAACACCCTTTTTCCTAGCCGTCATGATGCTTAATAGGAGCAAGTAAATTCGTTCCGCTGTGCTATTGGTAGAGAAAAGCGCTTCTGACTTCGTTGTAAAGCTGCTGGGCAGTCTGCGTCTCCTTCGTTTGCCATTGTAGCGCGCTTTTGGCAGGAAAGGGGGGGGGGGGCTGGGGGTGACACTGGATATTGCAGTCTAACTGCTTCTGGCTGTTTACCTTCAGTATCAATTTTTTTAATATGTACATTAGCTTCTTACTGTGTCATTATTTAAGTATTTAAAGTATTGTATTTTGGGTTAAAAGAAAGGGAGGAAGGGAAAATATTAGTGAAACTTTGTTGTTTATGTGAAATGTAATGCTGAATATTATTTTGCTGCAGCGACTAGTTGTAACTTCCTTTCTATCGTAGCCTGTGGGGCCGGTGGTAACATTCTGCTGTAAATCAATTGTAACCTAGTTCTTCTTCCAGAAACGTTTTTCAGGATGTCTGTAAGTAGTGCAGTCCAGATTTTGTTACTAATAATTAATAATTAAATTTACTAATTACTAATAATTTTGTTAATAGTGTACTATTCTATTGCCTAAGATGTTTATATTAATATTGCTGTAATTGATGTTCGTCGAATCCAATTTTTTAAATAAGTTGTATGTGAGTTTTGACATTTAAACAACAATTCTGTTTGAAATAGAATTGAATCCCTTGTTGTGGCCTGGCCCTGCTACCCAACAGCTGATTACGCCGATGCCAACGTGGCATAACATATTTTGATCCTCTTAACCCAGGAACACAGAGAGTACTTTCAAAACACTCATAATGGTAAATTTTTATTACATAGAATGAATCTTGCGCAGAATAAAGATTGAGTCATACCTCTCTGCAAAATGCGCTGAATGTCCTACAGCTGTGGAAGCATCGCAGAATAATATTGGCATGATTATAAGAAATAAACAGCTACATTTTGCACATAACACATCACACAACAATTTAGTCAGGTGGCCGACGACTGTCCTCTCCCCCTCCCACCCTCACCCACCCATTAGCACCAGGTATGTGAAATTTGTGAAATGATTAGACCATCAGCGACTTTTTCTAGAGCGGCCAACAGAGTGCATTGTCTACACAAGCCCATATTATCACCATTAACACTAGATATAATCGGTTTTGTGATGCATCTGGTAGTTAGTGAGCACCTTGAAGGACAACACTGGCAACACATGGTAAAGTCTGAAAGGGGGGTAATTGCTGTGTTTTTATGTGTAGGATCGTTCTACATCCAGGCATGTGGAGCATACTAAAGTGAAAATACTCGGATGATGGAGTTCTCTTAAACATGAGGGCAGCCATGCATGTCTTCAAAGTTTTGGTGGACCAAGTCTGACTTCACCACTTACATGTTTTAGTGGATGAATATCTGGCCGACGAAAGTTGTGTCGACCATAGCACAAAAAGGCACCAGAGGAAAGGATACAGAATACAGGACAGACACTTGGAATGTCAGAGGAGTCGCCAACAATGAAACTGCATTAGCTAAAATGTGGAATACAAGAAAGCAGATGTGCTGGTTACGATTAAAGATGATTAATTTAGTGATAATGTTTTGTGGAGGAAAACCACAAGACCCTCCCCCCATGAACCATGGACCTTGCCGTTGGTGGGGAGGCTTGTGTGTCTCAGCAATACAGATAGCTGTACCGTAGGTGCAACCACAACGGAGGATTGAGAGGCCAGACAAACGTGTGGTTCCTGAAGAGGGGCAGCAGACTTTTCAGTAGTTCCAAGGGCAACAGCCTGGATGATTGACTGATCTGGCCTTGTAACAATAACCAAAACGGCCTTCCTGTGCTGGTACTGCGAACGGCTGAAAGCAAGGGGAAACTACGGCCGTAATTTTTCCCGAGGGCATGCAGCTTTACTGTATGATTAAATGATGATGGCGTCCTCTCGGGTAAAATATTCCGGAGGTAAAATAGTCCCCCATTCGGATCTCCAGGTGGGTACTACTCAAGAGGATGTCGTTATCAGGAGAAAGAAAACTGGCGTTCTACGGATCGGAGCGTGGAATGTCAGATCACTTAATCGGGGAGGTAGGTTAGAAAATTTAAAAAGGGAAATGGATAGGTTAAAGTTGGATATAGTGGGAATTAGTAAAGTTCGGTGGCAGGAGGTACAAGACTTTTGGTCAGGTGCCTACAGGGTTATAAACACAAAATCAAATAGGGGTAATGCAGGAGTAGGTTTAATAATGAATAGGAAAAGAGGAACGCGGGTAAGCGACTACAAACAGCATAGTGAACGCATTATTGTGGCCATGATAGATACGAAGCCCACACCTACTACAGTAGTACAAGTTTATATGCCAACTAGCTCTGCAGATGACGAAGAAATTGAAGAAATGTATGATGAAATAAAAGAAATTATTCAGATACTGAAGGGTGACGAAAATTTAATAGTCATGGGTGACTGGAATTCGGTAGTAGGAAAAGGGAGAGAAGAAAACGTAGTAGGTGGATATGAAATGGGGCTAAGAAATGAAAGAGGAAGCCGCCGGGTAGAATTTTGCACAGACCGTAACTTAATCATAGCTAACACTTGGTTTAAGAATGATGAAAGAAGGTTGTATACATGGAAGAACCCTGGAGATACTAAAAGGTATCAGATAGATTATATGATGGTAAGACAGAGATTTAGGAACCAGGTTTTAAATTGTAAGACATTTCCAGGGGCAGATGTGGACTCTGACCACAATATATAGGTTATGACCTGTACATTAAAACTGAAGAAACTGCAAAAAGGTGGGAATTTAAGGAGATGGGACCTGGATAAACTGAAAGAACCAGAGGTTGTACAGAGTTTCAGGGAGAGCATAAGGGAACAATTGACAGGAATGGGGGAAAGAAATACGGTAGAAGAAGAATGGGTAGCTTTGAGGGATGAAGTAGTGAAGGCAGTAGAGGATCAAGTAGGTAAAAAGACGAGGGCTAGAAGAAATCCTTGGGGACAGAAGAAATATTGAATTTAATTGATGAAAGGAGAAAATATAAAAATGCAGTAAATGAAGCAGGCAAAAAGGAATACAAACGTCTCAAAAATGAGATCGACAGTAAGTGCAAAATGGCTAAGCATGGATGGCTAGAGGACAAATGTAAGGATGTAGAGGCTTATCTCACTAGGGGTAAGATAAGTACTGCCTACAGGAAGTTTAAAGAGACCTTTGGAGAAAAGAGAGCCACTCATACGAACATCAAGAGCTCAGATTGAAACCCAGTTCTAAGCAAAGAAGGGAAAGCAGAAAGGTGGAAGGAGTATATCGAGGGTCTATACAAGGGCGATGTACTTGAGGACAATATTATGGAAATGGAAGAGGATGTGGATGAAGAGTTTGACAGAGCAGTGAAAGAATTGAGTCGAAACAAGGGCCCCGGAGTAGACAACATTCCATTGGAAGTACTGACGGCCTTGGGAGAGCCAGTCCTGACAAAACTCTACCTTCTGGTGTGCAAGATGTATGAAACAGGCGATATACCCTCAGACTTCAACATGAATATAATAATTCCAATCACAAAGAAAGCAGGAGTTGACAGATGTGAAAATTAGCGAACAATCACTTTAATATGCCACATCTGCAAAATACTAACACGAATTCTTTACAGACGAATGGAGAAACTAGTAGAAGCCGATCTCGGGGAAGATCAGTTTGGATTCCGTAGAAATACTGGCACACGTGAGGCAATACTGACCTTACGACTTATCTTAGAAGAAAGATTAAGGAAAGGCAAACCTACGTTTCTAGCATTTGTAGACTAAGAGAAAGCTTTTGTCAATGTTGACTCGAATACTCTCTTTCAGATTCTAAATCTGGCAGGGGTAAAATACAGGGAGCGAAAGGCTATTTATAATTTGTACAGAAACCAGATGGCAGTTATAAGAGTCGAGGGACATGAAAGGGAAGCAGTTGTTGGAAAGGGAGTAAGACAGGGTTGTAGCCTCTCCCCGATGTTATTCAATCTGTATATTGAGTAAGTAAGTAAAAGAAACAAAAGAAAAATTCGGAGTAGGTATTAAAATCCATGGAAAATCCAATGGCAAGGAAAGCGTTTCTGAAGAAGAGAAATTTGTTAACATCGAGTATAGATTTAAGTGTCAGCAAGTCATTTCTGAAAGTATTTGTATGGAGTGTAGCCATGTATGGAAGTGAAACATGGACGATAAATAGTTTGGACAAGAAGAGAATAGAAGCTTTCGAAATGTGGGGCTACAGAAGAATGCTGAAGATTAGATGGGTAGATCATATAACTGATGAGGAAGTATGGAATAGGACTGGGGAGAAGAGAAGTTTGTGGCACAACTTGACCAGAAGAAGGGATCGGTGGGTAGGACGTGTTCTGAGCCATCAAGGGATCACCAATTTAGTATTGGAGGGCAGCGTGGAGGGTAAAAATCGCAGAAGGAGACCAAGAGATGAATACACTAAGCATATTCAGAAAGATGTAGGTTGCAGTAGGTACTGGGAGATGAAGAAGCTTGCACAGGATAGAGTAGCATGGAGAGCTGCATGTAACCAGTCTCAGGACTGAAGACCACAACAACAACAACCACAAGACATTATGGCTCTACCAAGAGCGAAAATACTTCTGGTTAAAAGAACAGACATCTAAATCAGAATCATTTACTTTGTTTGTAAACGAATAATGATTACAACGGAGGTTACTTCATACTAAAGGCAACATATGGACCAGAATAAGGAAAGGAGGAGAAAACGAAAGAATTTCAATGTTTTCTGAAAAATGAAATATAGATGCAAAAGCAAAATGACTTAATGACATTGATTGGAGATTTTAACGCAAGTGTACCAAACATACGTCTGACTAATCTAATTTTCTACTAACTGGGAGATATCATTGTAACACAAAAGGACATAAATGTATACAATGTGCAATTTTATAACCTGAAACTCGCTAAAAAAAATTTAAAGAATGGTGTTACCCATGGTCAACTTTAGGTTATAGGTCATGGATTGATAACTTTTTTTATATAGCCAACAGACCTGATAATTGGTACAAGAGACAATCGACGAAGTGACATCTATTCCTACGATAATTTAGTAATTTCTGATGTGAAAAATTTAATAAGATGGTGAAGGAGTCACATAATTTACAGAAGTTAAGAAACATCATTCAAAGTGCACTTGTTATAAGACAAAAAGTACTCCACCCTCATACAAAAATAGGTTAATGAACAGTTTCTAATGAAAACCACTACTGAAGATGCTATTGGAGAATGGGAGAATATAAGTTTTAATGTTCGGAAGCTCTGGGAGCAAGATTTTAAAGATGCAATGAGAACCAGTTGAGAATATCGTACAAAGAATCAGACAAAAACAATAAAAGAGAACAGAGAAGCATATCTATCACATCTAGGGAAGAAAACGCTAAAATTAAGAGTAATATATAGTAGGAAAAGAGCAATTGCTATACGAGAACGACGGAACAATATACATAAGTAATCTTGAAAATGTTATGCATGGATTACAGCAGCTGCCTAGAAAGCTAACAGACACCTGAACAAACGAGAAAAAGAAGCATTAAACATTAACACATTCAAGGAAAAATAGTGGGTGGACATTATAAAATTTAATGGCACTTGGTACAATCAGAAATTAATGAAACAAACAGAAATGTATGAACATGGGACAGCTATTAGAAGTATTAGAAGGAGCTAAAAAAACAATGAAAGGTAGCTAAGAAAAAAGATACGAAAGAACGTAACTACTCTTGGAGAAAAGTGTTTGAACATCAAAAAATTTTAGCTCTACATCGACATCTACATCCATACTCTGCAAGCCACCTGACGGTGTGTGGCGGAGGGTACCTTGAGTACCTCTATCGGTTCTCCCTTCTATTCCAGTCTCGTATTGTTCGTGGAAAGAAGGATTGTCGGTATGCCTCTGTGTGGGCTCTAATCTCTCTGATTTTATCCTCATGGTCCCTTCGCGAGATATACATAGGAGGGAGCAATATACTGCTTGACTCTTCGGTGAAGGTATGTTCTCGAAACTTTGACAAAAGCCCGTACCGAGCTACTGAGCGTCTCTCCTGCAGAGTCTTTCACTAGAGTTTATCTATCATCTCCGTAACGCTTTCGCGATTACTAAATGATCCTGTAACGAAGCGCGCTGCTCTCCGTTGGATCTTCTCTATATCTTCTATCAACCCTATCTGGTACGGATCCCACACTGCTGAGCAGTATTCAAGCAGTGGGCGAACAAGCGTACTGTAACCTACTTCCTTTGTTTTCGGATTGCATTTCCTTACGATTCTTCCAATGAATCTCAGTCTGGCATCTGCTTTACCGACGATCAACATTATATGATCATTCCATTTTAAATCACTCCTAATACGTACTCCCAGATAATTTCTGGTATTAACTGCTTCCAGTTGCTGACCTGCTATTTTGTAGCTAAATGATAAAGGATCTATCTTTCTGTGTATTCGCTGCACATTACACTTGTCTACATTGAGATTCAATTGCCATTCCCTGCACCATGCGTCAATTCGCTGCAGATCCTCCTACATTTCAGTACAATTTTCCATTGTTACAACCTCTCGATACACCACAGCATCATCTGCAAAAAGCCTCAGTGAACTTCCGATGTCATACACCAGGTCATTTATGTATATTGTGAATAGCAACGGTCCTATGACACTCCCCTGCGGCACACCTGAAATCACTCTTACTTCGGAGTACTTCTCTCCATTGACAATGATATGCTGCGTTCTGTTACTAGGAACTCCTCAATCCAATCACACAATTGGTCTGATAGTCCATATGCTCTTACTTTGTTCATTAAACGACTGTGGGAACTGTATCGAACGCCTTGCGGAAATCAAGAAACACGGCATCTACCTGTGAACCCGTATCTATGGCCCTCTGAGTCTCGTGGACGAATAGCGCGAGCTGGGTTTCACATGACCGTCTTTTTCGAAACCCATGCTGATTCCTACAGAGTAGATTTCTAGTCTCCAGAAAAGTCACCATACACGAACCCAATAGGTGTTCCAAAATTCTACAACTGATCGACGTTAGAGATATAGGTCTATAGTTCTGCACATCTGTTCGACCTCCCTTCTTGAAAACGGGGATGACCTGTGCCCTTTTTCCAATCCTTTGGAACACTACGCTCTTCTAGAGACCTACGGTACACCGCTGCAAGAAGGGGGGCAAGTTCCTTCGCGTACTCTGTGTAAAATTGAACTGGTATCCCATCAGGTCCAGAGGCCTTTCATCATTTGAGCGATTTTAATTGTTTCTCTATCCCTTTGTCGTCTATTTCGATATCTACCATTTTGTCATCTGTGCGACAATCTAGAGAAGGAACTACAGTGCAATCTTCCTCTGTGAAACAACTTTAGAAAAAGACATTTAGTATTTCGGCCTTTAGTCTGTCATCCTCTGTTTCAGTACAATTTTGGTCACAGAGTGTCTGGACATTTTGTTTTGATCCACCTACCGCTTTGACATAAGACCAAAATTTCTTAGGATTTTTTGCCAAGTCAGTACATAGAACTTTACTTTCGAATTCATTGAACGCCTCTCGCATAGCCCTCCTCACACTACATTTCGCTTCGCGTAATTTTTGTTTGTCTGCAAGGCTTTGGCTATGTTTATGTTTGCTGTGAAGTTCCCTTTGCTTCCGCAGCAGTTTTCTAACTCGGTTGTTGTACCACGGTGGCTCTTTTCCATCTCTCACGATCTTGCTTGGCACATACTCATCTAACGCATTATGTACGACGGTTTCGATCTTTGTCCACTGATCCTGAACACTTGTAACACCACAGCTCTTATGCTGTATGGATTTATTTTGCTTTATTTAATGTTACATTGTTGATCTTCTGTAAATGTGATTGAATCGATAACATGAAATTGTATACTGCTTTCTTTATATAAACTTTGATGTCATGTTTTGGTTCTATGCAAAGTAGTGTATCTGTAATTTAAAATCTTTGTCCCATTTGGAGGGAACAAAACTTACTGTATATGATTGTAATTTTGTGTGAATAATTTTTTGTAGAGATGTCAATATGTGTAAATGTTTTGTTTTATTTAATATATTTGTTTGCTGTTATGTAAACTGCTGATTCTCACTTAGGGCTCTTAGTTAATTTGTATGTAAAAGGTGTAGTGGTTCCGCTCAGGAATGGAACTGTGTAGCGCGCGCAAATTGCGGTTGGCCTAGGTAGATAAGGTGGAACTGATAGTCAGTCGGGGACGAGCCAGCAGTCGGAGACAAGCTATGAGTCCGTGCACTGCCATTATAAAGGTGCATATTGTGCTGATTCAGAGAGAGGCTTTTCCTGCTACTCTCCAAGGCCTCGGATGGATGGATAAATAGCTGGAACCATTCTGGAGTTTGTATCTATCATCGCCACCAAGAAATGACAGAGTCCAGCAATTCTGCCTGCAATTCCACCTATCAACATGCAGTTGCCACCACATTGCGCAATCATTGCAGCGTAATACTATAATGATGTACAGTGAAGGATCAGCTTAATGGACGTGCTAATGTGCTGAAATTTAAGGTAATTTGTATCTGAATTTGTGTAACTACCTTGATTTTTCTCCTCATCATAACACCTCTCAGGTTCCTTTCTGTTTGAGCTAAAGTGATATCCGAGTGTCCTGACTAAAATAAATTAAAGCCTAGAGTTTTGCTAAATAATGCCTCTTGAACTTATTAAAAAGAAAGTTAAAGTTAATGTGGCAATAGAGTGAGTTAAAGTCAATGATGCTTGCTGAAAACAATTTTCCTAGTAAAACTGCTTATTAAAGTGCTGTTGCTAACTTCAAAATTAAACGTTCTTAAGACTGAGGCTTATAAAGTAAATGAACACATTGTTGCCTGTAGTAAATTCTAAAACGTGAGTCAGTTTCTTGCAATTTTGTCAACATTGTGTTTCGTTGTAGTAAAAGTGAGAAAGCTGCAGTTGTGAAACGTTACATTCTCATGTTTGCTAAGTGTTTGTCTCTCTTGTGTATTAGAAGTGCATATTAATAATAATGTTATAAAGACCAATCACTTTGTGTAAACCCTGAAAGTAATAGTGTGTTTCGGTATGTGTTATAATTTTGAAAATAGTTTCTGCTGCTCTAACTGTTAGCTTCAATCTTAGAACATATGTGTGTCAGAGTTCATTGCACTCGCGTGTTGCTAAGTCTAGGCTGTGTTTGTCCACTATAGTTACTTATACGTAGTTTCATAAACGAGAACGTTCATCGTTCTCTTGCCTAATTAGGCTTGTGACCGTTTCCCTTATACCTAGGCAAAAATTAGATTGTCACTATTCCAATATTTACGTAATTCTGACTTTCATTTCCGATAAGCCACCTCCATTAGGAACAACACGGTCAAACTAGCAAAATTCCTCTCAGAGGGTAACACTGTTCTGTTGCTTTATACTATTATTAATCCAACAAAATAATTCTGTTTCGCAAATTGCCTCCAGTTTTGAGGTTATGGTATAACAGTAGTAGCAGTAGGGAGTGTTATATGTGGCGCCGCGTGACAGGACGTTGTTCAGTTCAGGAAAAAATTATAAGTAGTTGGCATTTTACAAACATAGAGTGAACATAAAACGTCCAGCGGCACGAACCTGTACATTAGTTGACAGAACGGATAGTGAAAGTTCAGCTTAAATTGAAAATAAAAGGTATCAGTACTTAATAATAGCTAAAATGGACAGGAAACTAGAAATAAATCTAAACATGCGAGAACAGAATGCAATCGAAAGTAGTTCAGGCAGCACACCAACAGATGGCATTACGCGCGAGTTAAATTACGTACAATACCACGCGGACATCAATGAACAGATCGAAGCTATGTATGTCGCGCGTACTAAGCAAGACAATATGGGCGATGTTGTAGAAGACAGTGGCTATGCAAATGAATCGAGGGATATGTTTAAATCACCAAAACCAGAAAGGGGTGTAGGATCTGAACACGAAAAGGCAGTAGAATCTAAAAGCGAAAAGACACTAGACTTGACTGACTTGCTTAGAATACTGTCTGCGCAAAATGACAATATTAAGGCACAAATCGCAGCACATGGGCGTCAAAATGCTGCGCAAAATGACAATCTTAATTCACAAATCGAAGCACAAAGTAAACAAATCGAAATTCAGGGTACCAGACTTAGTCAGCAAATTGAAGAAGTCAACTCAAGGGTAGGAACAGTGAGTAATGAAATCAAAAGTATTAAAAGCGAAATTACTGTCATCAATGGCAATATTGCCAATGTACAGGGACAAATTGATGACATTAACGAAAGATTTGACGCAGAAATAATTAAAATTCAAGATCAAATAGAACCCTTAGTCTGTACTAAAGTGGATGAAAAGGTATTCGGTATTAAATCCGAAATACAAACAGAATGTAATGTGGAATTTGCACAGGTTAAACAATCTGTAACAGAAACAAGTAGAGAATTAACCAAACAGATTGTTACTTGCGAAAAGAAGTGTGAACATAACACTTCACAAATCCAAGGCAAAATGTATGACTTGGAAAGAAAATTACAATCAGGCCCTACACATTTTACTGAAAAAATGCCTTTCAGTAAAATATTAGAGGCCGAGGAAAAATTCGACCCTGCGAAGAGACATAACGGATGGCACCCCTTAGACTTTGTACAGAATTGCGAAAGAAATTTTCCTGAATATTTGTCTGACCAGGAAAAAATTAATGTTGTAATTAGTGCACTAACGGGAGAAGCAAAAGGGTGGGGGTTGAATCTTGATACTAACCAGATTTCTTTTGAAACCTTTAAACAAAAATGTATTGACGAATACTGGTCAGAACAAAAACAAGACCAGTTGTGGCGTGAGTTTTTAATGGCTAGGTTGTATGACATCAGGGGTAGACAAACCATGAATGAGTTTTGCGAATCATGGTACAGAAAACTGATACATCTGAAGGCTAGGAGAACTGAAGCCGAGATCGTCTGGGTTCTTTGGCAGAAACTGCCTGAGGATTCGAAACGATATGTTGGGAGTACCCACAGAAGTTTTTCTGCGTTCTTGGAAAGGGTAGAGGATGAAGATCACTGGCGAAGAAATCGCGAGTCCCGTCCCCATAATAACAATCATTCACGAGAAAGTAATGACCAAGCTGAACGACATGAAAATGAAAGATATCGTGTAAACGCGATTCAAAGAGGTCGTGCGAGAGGCAGGGGAAATTATACTACGCGCGGTAGAGGATACATGGCACGGAATTTCCAAAATAGAGACGATATGGAAAACTGAAAACCACGTGTATTACGGGCCGGATTCACGCGGGAACCGGTTTTGGGCCCAAAGAAAATATGTCAAATAATAGATTCGAAAAGGAAAGATGCAAAATACGGGGCAGGAAGGTTAAGGACGCGCCTATGAAAGACGGGCGCGGAGTGATACATAGTGGCGTTCCCAGTGCAAAGTCACGTGACCGTTCGTGCTCGGGCCAGCGCTTGCTGGAGCACCGTACATTGCACTTGGCAGCACATACAAATGGGAGACGTCAGAACAAGATGGCTGCCGTATAGAGAAACAGAAGAGGCGGGATCGGACACTTCCGTTGGCCGGTTTCAGTAGTAGACGAATGTAGAAGTGAAAATAGAATTAATATGTCATATGATAAAGATAGCTCAGTATAGGAATCGTGCGAAAAGACATTATTTAAGGAAGAAAGGGAGATAGAAAACGCGAGTGAAAAAGGGAATATTGGCACTGTTAATGATGTGTATGAGGTAAAAGACGTAGATGTGGGGGAGGTTATGATGAATAAAGAGGAAAGGGAGATAGAATATGCCACTCAAAAGACGTGTGCACAATTAAAAATAGGTGAAAATGAAGTAGAGGAGGACGTTAGTAAACATTGCATTATAAGCAGTGCAGATGAAATTATTGTTGATGGTAAGGTATTTTGTGGTTATAATGCAGAATAGTCTAGTAGGAATTTCGCACGATTGTCTGAAACTGATAGTAAGGAAGAAAATGAAATGAAGGTTATCGAAGTATGTGACGATTATACTAAGTATGAAGTTAAGGCTGAAATCGTTCAAAGTGATATAACAGAAGTGCCTGACTGTCCAAACGATGTGCATTGTGTAGAAAATGAGTCGGAAAACGAAGTGACTGAAACATCTAGTGATACTCTGCCTCACTGTTTAAAAGTTGCCTTATTGCTCGAATCTGATGACGAAAATGAAATCAATGCTAGTTCAGATGATGAAGGGTATACGAATACAGATAAGAAAGAATATACTAACTTTCCCTATTGTTCAAAAGTCGAGTACTTAAGTGAATCTGATGGTGAGGAAGAGAGTAGTGATGACTTCAGTGAAGATGAATTCTCAGGTATAAACGAAAGTGAATATACTTTTCCTGAAAAAGGGTATGAAAAAATTAGTGACATTTTTCCAAAGCAAGATACAGAAAGTGGAACTGGGCCAAAACCAAAGGAATCATTCCGTAATGTAACACAGGGGCATAATTTGCAGGAAACTCAAGATGATACTATACTGGGGCAAGCCTTAATAAATGTTTTGAAAGAGTGTAAATTACAGGAACAAAAAGAACCACCTGGTAAGATAATAGCAGAACAGGAGATCATGTACCTTGCTAAAGAGTTTGAAATTCCAAAACCTAAAAAGCCACCTGTTGAAACAAAACGTTGGCAAGATCTGAATAGCTTACTGAAAGATGTAGAAAACAGGAGGCCTAAAAAGCCACCAGATTTAAGTGACTATTTTATGAAGCATAAAAGACTGCCTTGTTAATAAAGAGACTGGGGGCAGGATGTATATATATATATATATATACTGTTAATTTAATGCATAACTTTAATGTTATTGTATCTGAGTGTTACCTGAAAGTGAATTATTGTTTTGTTGATCTTGAGGATGGGGCAGGTATTGTTTATTTACTGTACTGTACTGTACTGTGCTGTTTTACTTTGCTTAGGAAATGTTTATTTTCAATTGAATACTTACTGTTGCCAGTCTAATTATGAAGACAGGGCCATATAGAGTGAAAAACCTGAAAACTTTATGAATAATGATGATTATGGTAACTTTATGCAAGTGCAAAGAACTCCACAAGATAGTAATTAATATATAACATACTTAAAGGCCAGAAAGGGCTTATATTTGCACCATGTTGTGTATTTAAAGGTGCATGTCCTCAAATGAGGGTTGTTAAGCCTCAGGGGACATGCACTCTTTGCATTATCAGGTCCCTGACGAGCACCAGGAACCCGAGTCGTCGTCAGCACTACTTCCATTTCTTTTCGTGCTGCCAACCTTCCTCTTCATCATTCAGAACTTTTACTATCTTCTTTCCTTCTTTCTTCTCTATCAGAATGTATTGAATAGTGTGGAAATAATGTAGAATACTGTGTATTGTTTGTGGATAAGTAAATGAATAATTAAATTGAGTACACTAGAAAATGACCAAGAATAATGAAAGTATGGTGGGTATTGTTAAAGAGAAAATGTAATGGAAAAGTAATTGGAAAGAGAAATATGGATGAGAAAAGAATAGCTTACTGAAAAGAAAAGGTAAATGAATGCCATAATATGACTGAATGTAAATGTTTTTTTCTGAAAATAGGGATAATTATGATATTGAAAAACTGTATATGTGTTTAAAACTGAGGAGATGAACCTGACTAATGTATGTGAAAATAGGTATGAGAGGCATGTGTCTAGTACCACAAAAGGTAGGCAGATATCACTTACAGTAGGGTGTAAAATTATTGTGCTGATCTTGACATATTTGATAACCTAAATGTGTAATTAAACTTGATATTGACTATAAAAGAAATATTGATGAGTAAGAATGTGGGGAGAAAAACCACAAATCTGGGATTCTCAAGTAACTCCTGAACATTGTCATTATACCTAAAATGTCATTTAAAATTAACTTGATTAATGTATTCATTTGAAAAAAAAATGGTTTTCTTACCAGTGTCTAATTGCTGTTTCAAAGTTGCAGGTTTTATGTTTTATACCATTAATGTAAATTTTACCAAAGATGTGACATAATGATGAAAAAGCTTAAAGATGATGACAATAAACTGCTCAAAAATATGTTATTGGGCAGCAAAACAAGACAAAAGAATAAGAATGCTGTGGTCCTGAAGCTAAGGACTACAAAATATGCTATGTGAGCAGTAGCCAAAGGACTTGCCATTGTGAGGCAAGAAGTTGATAAGTGGTCACGAACTGCCAAACCTAGAGGATGGGGCAGTGTGCCAAGTTAAAAATGTGTATTTTAGTGTTCTTAATCTAAATTGTGTTTTTGTGTCTAAATGTTTACATACAAAGACTGCCAAACTAATAATGGGCAGATGGTGTAATATGGACTGCTAGTGCTGAGGCAAGCAGTGAACTAAGTTAGGTTTTTTGAGCAATATGTTATGAACTGACTATTCTTATTGAAGTCAGTGAAAAGTTATTATAAAATATATATGCATTCTTATTTAAATGGATGTAGATAGTTTTTGGTACTAGGTTTTTTAAAATAACTTAAAGTTTAGGACTGCCTTGTTTTAAAACACAGCAGTGACGATTAAAGATAGGCTCTGAATATGTTAGCGTGTTTATGTGCAACAAATATTTTGGACTGCTATTAATGAAGAGCAGCTTTAAAGTTAATTATTTTGAAAAAAAAACTTGCAAAGTTACTTTGGTATTTAAAGAGTCAGTTGGAAAAAGGTTCTCATAGTTGTTTGTGTAAATATTTGTGCATATCTGGATGCAAACTAAAATTTTCAATATTACATTAATTGTTGAATCTTGTAAAACATACTGTGACCATGAGTATGCTTGGGTGTCTGTGAATATTTACTTTCTTTGAAAGTATTGAAAGACTAATTTCTGCTTTGTTAAGTTATAATGTTCTGTGCTATCGTATATGTGTTTATTCTTTTAATTTATTTTGAAGGCTATATATTTTCTACTAATATGCAGATTTATTTTGTGTACTGATTGCCTATTATTTGAACTGTGTGTGTATGAAATGAACATGCTTAAAAATATCTTGTGTAATGATGAAAATTAGTATCCTTGAAGTAGTGTGAAAATGAAAATTACTATAAAGGTCTTATTTTGAAAATCTTTTGGAAGAAATGTATGCAATTTCTTAGTGTATATACTGTATGTTAGTAATGTGTGTTTTTTTTTCTCCCAACTGAAGTTGGATGGAATAATTTTTTTTTCACAGCCAGCACGACTTAGGTGTTATGGATGTTTCCTTGAAGTATCCCTGAAGGGAAATTTCAACGAAACATGGGGCATGTGTAACACCACAGCTCTGATGCTGTATGGATTTATTTTGCTTTATTTAATGTTACATTGTTGATCTTCTGTAAATGTGATTGAATCGTTAACATGAAATTGTATACTGCTTTCTTTATATAAACTTTGATGTCATGTTTTGGTTCTATGCAAAGTAGTGTATCTGTAATTTAAAATCTTTGTCCCATTTGGAGGGAACAAAACTTACTGTATATGATTGTAATTTTGTGTGAATAATTTTTTGTAGAGATGTCAATATGTGTAAATGTTTTGTTTTATTTAATATATTTGTTTGCTGTTATGTAAACTGCTGATCCTCACTTAGGGCTCTTAGTTAATTTGTATGTAAAAGGAGTACTGGTTCCCCTCAGGAATGGAACTGTGTAGCACGCGCAAATTGTGGTTGGCCTAGGTAGAAATGGTGGAACTGATAGTCAGTCGGGGACGAGCCAGCAGTCGGAGACGAGCTATGAGTCCGTGCACTGCCATTATAAAGGTGCATATTGTGCTGATTCAGAGAGAGGCTTTTCCTGCTACTCTCCAAGGCCTCGGATGGATGGATAAATAACTGGAACCATTCTAGAGTTTGTATCTATCATCGCCACCAAGAAATGACAGAGTCCAGCAATTCTGCCTGCAATTCCACCTACCAACATGCAGTTGCCACCACATTGCGCAATCATTGCAGCGTAATACTATAATGATGTACAGTGAAGGATCAGCTTAATGGACGTGCTAATGTGCTGAAAATTAAGGTAATTTGTATCTGAATTTGTGTAACTACCTTGATTTTTCTCCTCATCATAACACCTCTCAGGTTCCTTTCCGTTTGAGCTAAAGCGATATCCGAGTGTCCTGACTAAAATAAATTAAAGCCTAGAGTTTTGCTAAATAATGCCTCTTGAACTTATTAAAAAGAAAGTTAAAGTTAATGTGGCAATAGAGTGAGTTAAAGTCAATGATGCTTGCTGAAAACAATTTTCCTAGTAAAACTGCTTATTAAAGTGCTGTTGCTAACTTCAAAATTAAACGTTCTTAAGACTGAGGCTTATAAAGTAAATGAACACATTGTTGCCTGTAGTAAATTCTAAAAGGTGAGTCAGTTTCTTGCAGTTTTGTCAACATTGTGTTTCGTTGTAGTGAAAGTGAGAAAGCTGCAGTTGTGAAACGTTACATTCTCATGTTTGCTAAGTGTTTGTCTCTCTTGTGTATTAGAAGTGTATATTAATAATAATGTTATAAAGACCATTCACTTTGTGTAAACCCTGAAAGTAATAGTGTGTTTCGGTATGTGTTATAATTTTGAAAATAGTTTCTGCTGCTCTAACTGTTAGCTTCAGTCTTAGAACATATGTGTGTCAGAGTTCATTGCACTCGCGTGTGGCTAAGTCTAGGTTGTGTTTGTCCACTATAGTTACTTATACCTACTTTCATAAACGAGAACGTTAATCTTTCTCTTGCCTAATTAGTCTGGCGACCGTTTCCCTTATTCTAGAAACAGTATAGCTAGGCAAAATTTTGTTTGTCACTATTCCAATATTTACGTAATTCTGACTTTCATTTCCGATAAGCCACCTCCGTTAGGAACAACACGGTCAAACTAGCAAAATTCCTCTCAGAGGGTAACACTGTTCTGTTGCTTTATACCATTATTATTCCAACAAAATAATTCTGTTTCGCAAATTGCCTCCAGTTTTGAGGTTATGGTATAACAGTAGTAGCAGTAGGGAGTGTTATACACTATCTGTACTTGAGACAAAACTTTTGTGTTGAGCCAACAGGTACTCTGAAATCTGCTTTTTGTCACTTTTTCTAAACAGAAAAATCTTCCTACCCTTTTTAATATTCCTATTTACGGCTGAAATCATCGATGTCGTAACCGCTTTATGATCGCTGATTCCCTGTTCTGCGTTAACTTTTTGAAATAGTTCGGGTCTGTTTGTGACCAGAAGGTCTAATATGTTATCACCACGAGTCGGTTCTCTGTTTAACTGCTCAAGGTAGTTTTCAGATAAAGCACATAAAAAAATTTCACTGGATTCTTTGTCCCTGCCACCCGTTATGAACGTCTGAGTCTCCCAGTCTACATGCGGCAAATTAAAATCTCTACCCAGAACTATAACATGGTGGGGAAATCTACTTGAAATATTTTCCATATTATCCTTCAGGTGCTCAGCCACAACAACTGCTGAGCCAGGGGGCCTATAGAGACATCCAATTACCATGTCTGAGCCTGCTTTAACTGTGACCTTCACCCAAATCATTTCACATTTCGGATCTCCGTCAATTTCCTTCGATACTATTGCACTTCTTATCGCTATAAACACGCCTCCCCCTTCACTGTCCAGCCTGTCTCTGCGGTATACATTCCAATCTGAGTTTAGGATTTCATTACTGTTTACGTCTGGTTTCAGCCAACTTTCTGTCCCTAGTACTATATGGGCGTTGTGACCGTTTATTAATGAGGGCAGTTCTGGGACCTTTCTGTAGACGCTCCTGCAGTTTACTATTAGCACATTAATATTGTTATTCGATGTTGCATTTTGCCTACTCCTACCTTGCCGCGTCTCAGGAGGCATCTTGTCGGGCCTAGGGAGGGGATTCTCTAACCTAAAAACCCCACATGTGCACTCCACACGTACTCCGCTACCCTTGTAGCCGCTTCCGGCGTGTGGTGCACGCCTGACCTATTCAGGAGGACCCTACATTACTCCACCCGATAGCGTAGGTCGAAAAATTTGCACCCCACATCTCCGCAGAATCGTCTGAGCCTCTGGTTTAAGCCTTCCACTCGGCTCCAAACCAGAGGACCGCGATCGGTTCTGGGAACGATACTACAAATAGTTAGCTCTGATTTCACCCCGCGAGCGAGGCTTTCCGCCTTCACCAATTCCACCAACCGCCTGTACGAATTGAGGATGACCTCTGAACCCAGACGGCAGGAGTCATTGGTGCCGACATGAGCAACAGTTTGCAGTCGGGTGCACCCAGTGTTCTCTGTCGCCGCCGGTAGGGCCTCCTCCACATCTCGGATGAGACCCTCCGGCAAGCAGACAGAGTGAACACTGGCCTTCTTCTCCGACCTTCCCGCTATTTCCCTAAGGGGCTCCATCACCCGCCTAACGTTATGTTAATACCAAAAGTCAAAACAGTTTTAACTGAATACCAGGGCAGATTTAGATTTGATCAAATGATAATGGCTGACATGTTCCCTTTGTGAGGTACAGATAAATAAAAGGAGAGACTCTAGTTATGACACATACAGAAATCTTGTGGACTATGTCAAGACTTCTGACTGACTAAACAAACATAATTGTGGTCATTATTAAAAGAAAATCGAATTCCAAAACACTTGGCATGGGCCATCGCTCATTCAAGGAAACTTAATTTGAAATAAACACAGGGAAGGAAGTAAGTTACAATGGCATTATAACTAACCAAGAAATAAATGGTTCAAATGGTTCAAATGGCTCTTTGCACTATGGGACTGAACAACTGAGGTCGTCAGTCCCCTAGAACTTAGAACTACTTAAACCTAACTAACCTAAGGACAGCACACACGTCCACGCCCGAGGCAGGATTCGAACCTGCGACCGTAGCAGGCGCGCGGTTCCGGACTGAAGGGCCTACAGCCGCTCGTCCACCCCGGCCGGCCAAGAAATAAAAAAAAAAAAACCGTTGCATACTTCCCCTGATTTTGTTGAGTTTATACACTCCTGGAAATGCAAAAAAGAACACACTGACACCGGTGTGTCAGACCCACCATACTTGCTCCGGACACTGCGAGAGGGCTGTACAAGCAATGATCAAACGCACGGCACAGCGGACACACCAGGAACCGCGGTGTTGGCCGTCGAATGGCGCTAGCTGCGCAGCATTTGTGCACCGCCGCCGTCAGTGTCAGCCAGTTTGCCGTGGCATACGGAGCTCCATCGCAGTCTTTAACACTGGTAGCATGCCGCGACAGCGTGGACGTGAACCGTATGTGCAGTTGACGGACTTTGAGCGAGGGCGTATAGTGAGCATGCGGGAGGCCGGGTGGACGTACCGCCAAATTGCTCAACACGTGGGGCGTGAGGTCTCCACAGTACATCGATGTTGTCGCCAGTGGTCGGCGGAAGGTGCACGTGCCCGTCGACCCGGAACTGGACCGCAGCGACGCACGGATGCAAGCCAAGACCGTAGGATCCTACGCAGTGCCGTAGGGGACCGCACCGCCACTTCCCAGCAAATTAGGGACACTGTTGCTCCTGGGGTATCGGCGAGGACCATTCGCAACCGTCTCCATGAAGCTGGGCTACGGTCCCGCACACCGTTAGGCCGTCTTCCGCTCATGCCCCAACATCGTGCAGCCCGCCTCCAGTGGTGTCGCGACAGGCATGAATGGAGGGACGAATGGAGATGTGTCGTCTTCAGCGATGAGAGTCGCTTCTGCCTTGGTGCCAATGATGGTCGTATGCGTGTTTGGCGCCGTGCACGTGAGCGCCACAATCAGGACTGCATACGACCGAGGCACACAGGGCCAACACCCGGCATCATGGTGTGGGGAGCGATCTCCTACACTGGCCGTACACCACTGGTGATCGTCGAGGGGAAACTGAATAGTGCACGGTACATCCAACCCGTCATCGAACCCATCGTTCTACCATTCCTAGACCGGCAAGGGAACTTGCTGTTCCAACAGGACAATGCACGTCCGCATGTATCCCGTGCCACCCAACGTGCTCTAGAAGGTGTAAGTCAACTACCTTGGCCAGCAAGATCTCCGGATCTGTCCCCCATTGAGCATGTTTGGGACTGGATGAAGCGTCGTCTCACGCGGTCTGCACGTTCAGCACGAACGCTGGTCCAACTGAGGCGCCAGGTGGAAATGGCATGGCAAGCCGTTCCACAGGACTACATCCAGCAGCTCTACGATCGTCTCCGTGGGAGAATAGCAGCCTGCATTGCTGCGAAAGGTGGATATACACTGTACTAGTGCCGACATTGTGCATGCTCTGTTGCCTGTGTCTATGTGCCTGTGGTTCTGTCAGTGTGACCATGTGATGTATCTGACCCCAGGAATGTGTCAATAAAGTTTCCCCTTCCTGGGACAATGAATTCACGGTGTTCTTATCTCAATTTCCAGGAGTGTATATTAATGACTTGATAACGTTGAATGAAGAAAACGAATACAACTAGAGAAGGACCATTGCACGAAAACATTAAGTTATGTTGGTGACCAGATCACACCAGCCACTCCAGGAGAGGAATTACAGAGCATTATTTTTAAATTAAACTAAGATGGTCAAAACTATACTTTTTAAACACCTATACAAAAACGGAGGCAATGTCATTCTGAGCAAAATGACAGGATATTATAAATTGTGGTCTTATACAAGGTTATCGATCAATTAAGTCTGTTTAACTGCCTAGCTTGCGACATTTTTTTTATCATGATAAAGATATAAAGAATATAACAGCGAAGTTTCAGGTTTTATGTTGAACAATAAAAGGACCTCAAACAGAAAGGCAACTACAGCGATGCAACAGAAATTCTATAAGAAACTAGCTTTGTCAGTGATACATTACGGAACTGGCCTTTGGATGGCAGACAAGAAAGACAGTAATCGAATTGTGACGTCTGAAATGAAGTTCCTCAGATCAAATAAGGGAAGCAAACTATAAGATAGACTGAGCAACAGAAATAGTGGAAAGTATTTCAAACAACCAAATATTGCCACTTATAGGAAGAAATGGAAGGAACATTAAACAGAATGCAACAATGCAGATACCATAGATTTGCAATAAATATCAAATGTGGTAAGGAGAATAGATCGACCCAGAAGCCGAAACTTCAGCAGTTTTCTCGAATCTAGTCCATGAATATAAATGATGATGATGATGATGTTTAGCTTAAGAAAGGAATGATCGCCGTATTTTAACCCCCTCACACGTGCACTTGCCATCTGGGGAACAACATTACGGGGATGCATGAAAATCGCGAACCGTCGGTTTCGTTGGTTAAGATCACGAAACAGTTTTCCAGTTCTTCGGCTTGGTACTGTTTGTGCCTCTTAATGTCTGCATCAAGTCAGCTAGCTACTTTCCCACCTAATGTAGCTCTAGACAACCTCTTATATTAGGCTCCTTTCACGAGTCTTTCTTGCCATTCTCCTTCGCAGCACATCCGTCATTCAAGTTCCTGACATGAAGAAAACCAATTTCTACCAAATTTTCTAAAAGTCTTCTTTAGTTAAACCTAAGACACTTTCAAAACTACTCACTCACATTAATGAAGTCTCCGACCCTTAAAAACACCGTAATAGGTTTCAAATCACTATTTAACACACACATGTATTTAGTATATACCTTTCTTTATACGTCTGTTCCTAATAGTGTTCTCCAAGATCCTGCAGTTTAGGTAATTCGGAAAAATCGACTGATAAATTCTTGTCGGAAAAGCTAAATAATTGGTGGCCAACCTAAATTGTATTTTAGTACCTTGTCTCAATAGTGTAAATTCATTTCACACTGGTAAATAACGCCACTTACTACACCGAATTTGACACACATGTTGTTATGAAAAACAGTTAATAGGAATACATATTACAGCACGGAATTTTGCATCATGGTTCAGAAATCAAAATCTCGTACTTCTCACAACAAAATTTTTACAAAGATTTACCACATGAAACGGAGAGTGTGGAGAGTCATGAAGACTGTCTCATGCCACGGATTCAACTCTTTCTCTCGTAGTTCACAGGGCAGAAAGTTTACGCCACAGCTGGCGTAGAGATCACCTTGATTTAAATAAATAATAAATGTAGCTGCCTTCAGAAGCTATACTCATTCTGACTACTAAAACTGATCACTGACCCCTCAAATAAAGTACTTAAGTTGTAGATGAAACAACGTATGAGAATTTAAATACTGTCAATCAATATTCAGACGTAGATAGTATACAAAGATTTTACAATTTGCATAACATTAATTTCTGCCAAAATAACTCATTCATTATTGTAAACAGAGTATGCTCTACTTAGTTGAAGCGCATTGTGGGTAAGATTACATATTTTTGCCCAATTTCGCTTCCTGATTCTCTTTCCTGTCACCCGTAGAAACGGTCCAAAATTGCAAAAGAAGACCAAAAAATTTACTTCACCTCCCTGAAAAACTGACGAATGTTACCTGTCTTCTTATACTATAACATAATTACAGTAAAGTTATTACATAAACAATTATATTAACTAGTAATGTTTGGAAGGCTACAACAGTTTCACCGCAACATTCGGCATCATCGCACAACACTGGTAGTAGACTAACAGTAGACTTCCTACTGCATCGCATCCCTACATGAAGGGTTCTTTTAGCACCACAATACAACCGTCAGCTGTGTTGCTATACTGGAGAGGAATGGCGTTCTAAGGAGTAGCGTTCCGACGGCTTTACCGACTTACCTAAGTGGTCCATAACAGGGAGTGTGATAACCATGAGGGAAGAGGTCCTACGTTTGGAGAGAATCCCTAGCGTCATGGAGTGTTGTCATCCTTGGTAGTGAGCGAGCGCACTCTGACAGCATAGCAGGACGTCACAAAAATTGTGTGTGTTATGACACAATTTCATGGAACCTTCATTCAACAGGACAATGATCTTATTCACCTCCACGGACAGCAAAATCCCTCAATCTGTCGCTGGTAAAGCTTGTGTGCTAGAAAGTAATTTCATTCCCAGTGTTGATATCCGAGATATCATCGGCCAGTTACAACACTTGTTGGCCATCTTAGGGGAAGGTGCAACAACTGTATGACAACTGTCTCAACCAAATCAGTGTATACATCCGCGTCCAAGGGATTGTTACTTACTAGTGAAAAACGGCCAGCAGTATGTTGGGATTGCCAATGTCGTTGTTCATATAGCTTGATGTTGTTGTCGCAGAAATTCTTTGAGAATGATTACATTTGTACTCACCTGAGCGGCAGTGATGGTTTTCGAAACTAAAACTGTCGACGAAGCGTGTAATTGTATAGTTCAATGAGTGGCAGAAACAACGCAGTTATTGCCAGGGTGCTAGCTTGGATTGAATTATGGTATGTGGAGGCGTATCTGCCTATATGTGTCATCTCGTCACATCGAAAATAGTGAAGGAGTATACAAAGGAAAATAAATTGTGCTAAGGATATTTATAAGAGTACAACAACAGAAAGTTTCAGAGAGGTATGTTATTTAAACAAAGCACCATATTCATGTTCCGTAGAATTTCGCTTACTAAGTACTAAAATATCTAAACTGAAAATACGACGCAGCCTAATTCTACGTGATAAATAGAAGAGAAATTTTTAAACATAAACAAATATCTGATACAGGACCAGAGAAATGAAAAACCTCCTGAAACAAAAGAATGAATGTCATTTAATTGACGTAATCAACATATTAGAGCACACATAGCTGTATAAAAGCAACAGAACACAACAGCAATAGCTAAGATATATTTAGAATTATTAAAATAAAGTGCTGCAAAGCTACAATAGAGACAGTTCCAATTAATAACGCTGACAGACGAACTTCTCACCGTATTCTCAGAACAAAGGAGAAGTCACGAGCCCGTTCCAAAAATAAAATCGCAGAGGTGACAGAGTTTCTATGGTTACAAGCTTCTGATATGTCAGCACAAGAACTACGTACAAGAATACTAAAGAAATGAAACTTTTCAGGAAATTTAGCTGGAGAAGAGTAAAATCGTATTATAAGCGCTCAGCATCTACATTCAGTTGCCTCCAACCCCTTAAGCCAAGGTGAAGTTCCTGAAGCGTGCAAAATTAATCGTCGAAAACACAGTCAAATATTTCATGTCCAACATGTGTAAAATTATATTGTTTTCCTTCACAAAACTATTCCAAGTAGAATGAAAAGCAAAATTATATAGCAGTCATTTCCATTCCGCTGCTCAGTCCTATCGACAAGCACATGACCATTGGCCAGCAAAGAACGACCAAGACTACATGTGTTCCATTTATGATCTTTAAATAACTCCTGTGACATCACACATTACTGAGTCCATGTTAGGTACTTAAAAAATGGCAACCATTCATATACAATGCTAATTTCACACTAAATAAAATATTACACTTCAGTTAAAATGATTATTGTCATTTTGGTAAACCTTACTAAAATAATAACTCTTTGTTAAACAAATTATCAACAAAATCACAAACATTGCCTACATCTAGTTTTGCACTGTGACAGAATTAAGTAAGTTGTTAAGTTTGAAGAAAAACAATCCTTTTGATCTTGGGTTAGAATGTCTTTTATTTTCAGCTTTCATTCATTACAAATCACTCTTCCATTGCGTTTTTATGTAGTTCTGTTAATATGAATTTACCCAACTAATAAATCAAACAATATCAAATGGTAACCTAAGAAGATTAGCGAAATACCTAAAACCTCATGGTACTTTTATATCACATGTAAGTGTGGAGAAATTTATAGTACTGGAACATTAGCATATAACATTTTTTTTATAAATAATTTGTCTGTAATTCTTTAAACAAATGTATGATTTGAAAAGCAGCATTTTGGTATTCAGTAACATTGTTAACTTTCATTTGACGCTTCATATTACTAGATCCCTTAAGTGATCGAATTGTTTTTATTTTATAAATATCATAATTAAAACAATTTTAAATTTTTTAGTATTATACTAACTCGTTGGTTGAAGTTCAATCCATCCCTCGCCACCATTTTTCTGGTGTACCTATTTCTTCTGCATCATGTTTCTACTATCTAAAACATAGCTTTGTTCGATATATAATATTTATTTGTCCTATCATCCATGTTAGCAACCTCTGAGCCGTTTCCACCCATAAGCCAAGCACGCAAGATCCATCCTCTGGAAAAACAAAGCATCTAGAGTTCAGCCAACAGCCTTCCTGCGTAAGTCACCTGTCCAACTGCCCACCATGAGCTGTCAAAGCACTCACCACGGCCTCTCGCTCCATTAACTGGCTTCTTGTAATGTTTCATATCTCACTTACGTTTCACACTTCAACTGTTAATTATAATACCCATAGCATCGAATTATGTTATTATAATAAAATTGTTACTTAGATCTCTACCTCTCCCAAAACTAGCACGATTTTGTGGTGAATAAATCAGCTGGAATAATAATCAGGAAACATAACCATACATAAACACTGCCTTCAGTCTCATAGAAATATGTAACCTGCACAAAATATTATTAAATATATCTAATAACAAATCACAATTCTGTTTCTGTACATCATCAAGAACATAAACAAAGTTAGTAATGTGAACTTCTAAATCTGCCATTTAACTATTTTCAACTGCTGCAATTCCATCGTCAAAGAGAACCCTTAGATTACAAAATTATTGTGGCTTTCGTGGCCACTTTTTGACAGATTGCCCGTAGGTTTGTGCCTCGGATCCTATTCCCGATGTTTTTTTCATTATTTTTCTTATGGCAATTATTGTCAAATAATGAACGCTTGGTATAGGGTTGCGTCTTCGATTCATAATCTAAACGTTCTCCATCCCGGGTTCGAAGTATACCACAGCTTAAATTTTGATTAATAATCAGCATTGGCTGCCGAAGAGTTTCGGCATACGAAGGTACCCTCATTCTGCCAACGGCCTTGTCAAAGACGGCAGAGGAGCGACAGAGGTCCAGAGCAATCTCTTCCCATTATGGTAGGAAACTGCCCTTAAAGGCGGAATAATCATCAATGATGAAAGGCATGACGATGCAAAAGACAATCGAAACCACTGCATTAAACACACATAACGTGTATCCACAGGACATATGGCCTATGATTGAAAAAGTGTCGTGATGATCTGTCAGTTGCCAAAAGATTGCAGAACAGAGCTCCATTCGGATCTCAGGGAGGGGACTGCCAAAGGGGAGATGCCCACGAGAAAAAGGCTGAATAATCAACGAAAAGATAACGTTCTAACAGTCGGGGAGTGGAATGTCAGGAGCCTGAATGTAGTAGAGAAGCTCGAAAATCTAAAGGGAAATGCAATGGCTCAGTCTAGATATAGTAGGTATCAGTGAAGTGAAATGAAAAGAAGACAAGGGTTTCTGACCAGATAAGAATAGGGTAACACCAGCAGCAGCAGAAAATGGTATAACGGAAGCAGGATTCGTTATGAACAGGAATGTAGGGCAGAGCGTGTGTTACTGTGAACAATTCATTGATAGAGTTATTCTTATCAGAATCGACAGCAAGCCAACGCCGAAAACGATAATTCGGGTAAGCATGACGACGTTGCAACCTGAAGATGAAGAGTTAGAGAAAGTATGTGAGGATATTGAAAGGATAATACAATACGCAGTGGGAGATGAAAGTCTAATAGTCATGGGGGACTGGAATGCGACTGTAGGGGAAGGAGTAGAATAAAAGGTTACAGGAAATATGGGCTTGGGGCAAGGAATACACTGTTAAAGAACCTCAAGAGGAGCAGGTATAATAGGAAATGGTCAGGTGATACGGCAATATATCAGACTACATCATGGTTTGACAGAGATTCCGAAATCAAATTCTGGACTCTAAGGAATTTCTGACAGAAGATATAGACTCAGATCACAATGTAGCAGTGATGAAGAGTAGGCTGAAGTTGAAAAGATCAGTTAGGCATAATCAATACCCAAAGAAGAAGGATACGGAACTAGTAAGGAATGGCAACATATGCTTGCAGTTCTCCAAGGCTGTAGAAACAGCAACAAAGAATAATCCAGCATGCAGTAGAGTCGAAGAGGACAGGACGTTTCTGAAAAGGGAAATCACAGAAGCTGGAAAGAAAATCGTAGGTACAAAGAAGGTAACCGCAATGAAACCATGGGTAATAGAAGGTACACTTCAGGTGATCGATGAAAGTAGGACGTACAAAAATGTATTTTGGAATACACTCAGCAGATAATTGAAGACTCTGAGATGAAGAAACTGGCACAGGAGAGAAATTCGTGGCAGGCTGCATCAAACCAGTCAAAAGACTGATGACTCAAAAAAAAAGTATTGTCAAAGCTTAACTTACAGTCCACCACCAGCAGTGGAGGGTGAAGCCTTGACGATGCTCACGGAACGCGTTGAAAATCATCAACCAACGTCATCTGAAGAGCCCACAGGTAGTGATTTTTTTTACTCGTTCCACACCATCTCATACGTTTCACTGTAACGCTGTCGAATTTAGTATCCAATATTATCCTGTGGTGACCCCATATGACTGTGACCAGCTTTTCTTACCCAGATTTCATTAGTGAATCTGGTAGTTGTCGCTCATTTTCCTCTGTGTACATACAGATGTGTTGTGTGTAATCTGTGGTCACCCAAACTGTACTATCGAATCTTTAAACAAGAACTCCAATTAGTGTTAGTTTATTTTATCGAATCTATGACTATCCAGTGATATAGTTATTTCAACCCTTCTCTTGCCCATCACGTGTCCATTGCAGTTATTTCTCGAAAGAAATTCATCAAAACAAGAAGACATCATGGACAGAAACATAAATAACATTATAAGAGAACTGCAACTCTCAATTATATATTGGTTGCACATCCTCACAGTATAACAAATACGTGTATAAATACTTAAATCTACTGCATCTGGGTTCTGATAATTAGTAACCTGCAAAGCACATGTCCTTAAGATACTGCATAATGAAATGTGAAAGCAACTAAATAAACGAATTTCCTGATTGTTCTCTAGGTAGCAACTACAAAAACCTGCTCTAAATTTAGATCATGAACTAAACGCAACTCTGCTGATGATAAATTAATACAACACTAAGTTTTCATAAAGGAATGGACACAATTAAATGAACACTATGTCCCTGTTAACTAAAGGTGACATTGTAATAAATATACCACTACACAACGCAACCGATTCCATCAGACCCAAGCGACAAGGGCAGTCCCCAACCTACTTTTCCTCATTACTATCATTTTTGACAAGTCGTGTCACCTATCTACAACTATATACACATCAGTAATGAAATTCACTCATGACATAGTAAAACACATATTCTTAAAACAAACTAATTTGTTTAAGGCAATCTTTGCTTGTATCCTCTCTCACAGAATAATGTTACATTTCTCTCATTTCTAGCAGTGCAGGTCACATATCATGACATACATAAATTATCCTGTCTGCAAATAATAAGTCTCCAAAACAATTCACAATGCTTATATTAAAACACTAGATGAAAACATAAGCTCAGTGACACCAGAGACAAGAGAAATTCACGCCTTTTCACTCTCTCTGTACATCTGCATCACATCACCCCCTGTAATTTCACATTTGAAGCGTACCATTTTCCACCATACCCAGCAACAAATTATAAAATCCTGTCCTTATCAATAATGCTACAACAATACGTATATATGAAACCCACACCAAAAGTAATGTTCATGGTCAAACCAGTTACCACAAAACAATTAATAACAATACAGTTTCCAACAGTCCTAAATCCTAAGCATATTTCTTTCTTATCTAGCTTACTACATGCCTCAGTTGCTGTTTTTATTTTTGCGCTAGTCGCAGGTAGCTCTACTAAATGGCTGCTTCTAATTTTTTGCCGGAAATATTCTGATACAGCGGATATGCAAGTAGATGAACCTAAAAGTGTAAATTATTCACTTATCACACCTCCACAGTAACAACGAGCTGAACTTTTCAAAATGTACTATCCCTGATTCAATTTCCTCTGACAAATTTGCTATTTTTCCCTTTCGATAACACACACACCAGTAGCACGTCCTCTTGCATTGATGCATGCCTTTATTCGTCGTGGAATGCTATCCACAAATTCATCAAGGCGCTGTTGGTCCAGATTGTCCCACTCCTCAACGGCGATTCAGCGTAGATCCCTCAGAGTGGTTGGTGGGTCGCGTCGGTCATAAACATCCCTTTACGATCCATGCACGGCATCTTCGACATGGTTCATGTCTGGAGAACATCCTACCCACTCTAGTCGAGCGATGTCGTTATCCTGAAGGAAATTCACAAGATGTGCGAGATGGGGACGCGAACTGTCGTCCTTGAAGACGAATTCCTCGCCAATATGCTGCCGATATGATAGCATTATCGGCCGGAAGATGACATTCACGTATCGTACAGCCGTTGCGGCGCCTTCTATGACCACCATCGGCGCACGTCGATCCAACTTAATGCCACCCCAAAACAGCAGGGCACCTCAACGTTGCTACACTCGCTGCGCAGTGTGTCGAAGGCGTCCAGCATGACTGGATTGCCTCCAAACTCGTCTCCGACGAGTGTCTGGTTGAAGGCATATATGACACTCGTCGGTGCAGAAAAGGTGATGCCAATCCTGAGCGGTCCACAGGCATGTTGTTGGGCCCATCTGTACCGCGCTGCATGGTGTCGTGGTTGCGAAGATGGACCTCGCCATGGACATCTGGAGCGAAGTTGCGCATCATGATGACTATTGCGCATAGTTTGATTGCTAACACGACATCCTGTGGGTGCCCAAAAAGCATTATTCAACATGGTGGCGTTGCTGTCAGGGTTCCTCCGAGTCATAATCCGTAGCTAGGGGTCATCCACTGCAGTAGTAGTCCTTGGACGGTCTCAGCGAGTCATGTCATCGACAGTTTCTGTCTCTCTGTATCTTCTCCATGTGTGAACAACATGGCATTGGTTCACTCTGAGACACCTGATCACTTCCCTTGTTGAGAGCCCTTCCTGGCACAAAGTAACATTTCGGAGGCGATCTAACCGCTGTATTAAGAGTTTAGGCGTGGTTGAACTACATACAACACTAGATATGTGCCTCCTTCCTCGTGGAACGACTGGAACTGTTCGGCTGTCGGACCACTCCGTCTAATGGGCGCTGCTAATATATGGCAGTTTACATATCTGGTCGAGTTTAGTGACATCACTAAACAGTCAAAGAGACTGTGTCTGTCATACAATATCCACAGTCAACGTCTATCTTCAGGAGTTTTGGTAACTGGGGTGATACAAAACTTTTTTTTAAGGTGTGTATAACTCAATACCCTGTCAACATCCTGCTGAGGACCTAATTCCTCAATCCATCTAACAACTTTAAAATTTTGCTTCTTCCATTAGTAAGGAATTAACATAAGTCGACCCTCACAAGGACAGCCATTGACTTACTTAATAATCTGCTTCTTTTTCCTGCATTCATTCACTACGGATATTTTCATTTAGAAATATATCATCATCTTCCACAGCAACTTGAGCTTTACTTTTTCCTCATGGCAAATTTAATTAATAATACTTATATTACCTTTATCAACTCCGACATCTGTAACCAGCTACGCATTTACATCATTAATATCACTAGAGACCGGATTGTATGCATTTTCTTGTTGCATATGCATTTGCATATTTGGCTCATTTTCATCGGATATTGCATGTTTTAACTAAAAACTAGTGGCGATGCATATTTTCGCTCTACATTTACAATATTTTAAAAATTTAGACGGGCGGTCTCTAGCTCGATCTAGTTTGATGTCTCAAGATTGACCGCGACCTAGAACTGCATGCAATTGCTAACCGCGAGACTCCTGTCTAGAGTAATCTTTACAGACGATGGACAGGAAGAAGCAGACAGAAGCAATACCCCTGTGCCAACCCGCCCCCTCTTAATCCCCTCCTGTGATTTACTGTACGCGTCGGCAACAATTAAGTTAAACTACGCAAACTTTTAATCGCACATCCATTGTTTCACTTTCGCTTTATCGTTACTTGTACACAGTTGAAGTAGTTTATGACATGTACTGTGTTGTGCACCATACCGCCCAAAGAAACAAACGTCGTTTCGTGGACAGCTGAACATCCTAGAATATTTGCATATGACGGAATGTTTTCACATTGTCGAGTTTGTGACAGCATATATTGTGCAAAAGAAAGTTTGAAATAGACCAGCATATCAAGTCAAGTCTTTATATCGCAAGAAAGTAGAAGAAAGCATCACAACAACAACTTCCGACAACAGGAAGTTGCAGTACCTGGGATTCGTCCAAAGGTAGCCAAAAAAGTCGGTTTGTCATGGATCTATGTGAAGCATTCATTGCATGCAATATTACTCTCACACACTTACAAATCCTATCCTCAAAGGTTTCGTGCGTAAATATTGCTTAAATCAAAATATACCAAATAAATCGACAAAGCGTAAAAATTACATACCAAAAATTTACGTAAGTGTCCTGGAAAAAATACTCATTGAACTCAAACACAGCATTATTTGGAGGAAAGTACAGGCACTTCTAGCCATTACATCGCAAATGTAATTGTTGGTGCTTTAAAGAAAGAGAATTCTTCTTCCTATTAAGCGGCCTGCAAAGAACTTGAAAAAGTAAATCATTCTACTATCGCCATATTTTTGAATGTGGATATTAGAAAAATATTTCCAAAATCTTCTGCAGATGAAGGGTATTTGTGTTTACTTCAGATGCTGCTCCCTATATGATTAAAGCAGGAATAGCTCTCCGACTATTTTATTCCAATGTGATTCATGTGACGTGCTTTGCTCAGGGGGTTCATCGCCTTGCTAAAGAAGTACGTTCCACGATTGTGAATTTAAATAAACTGATTTCATTAACAAACAGTGTTCCTTTACCACTCGAGCCAGTGGTACCTCTTTAGGGTACATCGGTCCAAGCTGTTTTGTTTTACAACGAACATTTCGAGGCTATTAGAGAGGTAGTAAACTATTCCCATATTGCAGAGGCTTTGGCACGTTGACAGTGATACGAATCTTTTAAAGATTCCGTTGTTAAGGAAGACATTGCTGTGATTAGCATTCATTTTTTCCATGTACGGTACCTTAAAGTATTAAAAACTTTGAAACTCAAGTTATGGCGTTGAATGGATCTATTCAGTTGTTCTCGTTGTTGTGGTCTTCAGTCATGAGACTGGTTTGATGCAGCTCTCCATGCTACTCAATCCTATGGCAGCTTCTTCATCTCCCAGTACTTACTGCAACCTAAATCCATCTGAATCTGCTTAGTGTATTCATCTCTTGGTCTCCCTCTACGAGTTTTACCCACCACGCTGCCCTCCAATGCTAAATTTGTGATCCATTGATACCTCAGAACATGTCCTACCAACCGGCCCCTTCTTCTTGTCAAGTTGTGCTACAAACACCTCTTCTCCATAATTCTATTCCGTACCTCCTCATTAGTTATGTGATCTACCAATCTAATCTTCAGCATTCTTCTGTAGCACCACATTTCGAAAGCTTCTCTTCTCTTCTTGTCCATACTATTTATCGTCCATATTTCACTTCCATATATGGCTACACTCCATGCAAATACTTTCAGAAACGACTTAACTCTATACTCGATGTTAACAAATACCTCTTCTTCAGAAACGCTTTCCTTCCCATTGAGAGTCTACATTTTATATCCTCGCTACTTCGACCCTCATCACTTATTTTGCTCCCAAAATAGCAAAACACCTTTACTACTTTAAGTGTCTCATTTTATAATCTAATTCCCGCAGCATCACCCTACTTAATTCGACTACATTCCATCATCCTCTGTTTGCTTTTGTTGATGTTCATCTTATATCCTCCTTTCAAGACACTGTCCATTCCATTAAACTGCTCTTCCAAGTCCTTTGCTGTCTCTGACAGAATTACAATGTCGTCGGCGAACCTCAAAGTTTTTATATCTTCTCCATGGATTTTAATACCTACTCCTAATTTTTCTTTTGTTTACTTTACTGCTTGCTCAATATACAGATTGAATAACATCGGGTTGAGGCTACAACCCTGTCTCACTCCCTTCCCAACCACTGCTTCCCTTTCATGTCCCTCGACTTTTATAACTGGTATCTGGTTACTGTACTAATTGTGAATAGCCTTTCGCTCCCTGTATTTTACCCCTGCCACCTTTAGAATTTGAAAGAGAGTATTCCAGTCAACATTGTCTAAAGCTTTCTCTCTAAATCCACAAATGCAATAAACGTAGGTTTGCCTTTTCTTAATCTAGCTTCTAAGATAAGTCGTAGGTTCAGTATTGCCTCACATGTTCCAGCATTTCTACAGGGTCCACACTGATCTTCTCCGAGGTCGGCTTCTACCAGTTTTTCCATTCGTCTCTAAAGAATTTGCGTTAGTGTTTTGCAGCCGTGACTTATTAAACTGATAGTACGGTAATTATCACATCTGTCAATACGTGCTTTCTTGGGATTGGAATTATTATATTTTTCTTGATGTGTGAGGATATTTCACCTGTCTCATACATTTCGCTCACCAGATGGTAAAGTTTTGTCAGGACTGGCTCTCACAAAGCCGTCAGTAGTTCTAATAGAATGTTGTGTACTCCCGGGGCCTTGTTTCGACTCAGGTCTTTCTGTGCTGTGTCAAACTCTTCACGCAATATCGTATCTCCCATTTCATCTTCATCTACATCACCTTCCATTTCCATAATACTGTCCTCAAGTACATCGCCCTTGTATAGACCCTTCATATACTTCTACCACATTTCTGCTTTCCCTTCTTTGTTTAGAACTGGGTTTCCATCTGAGCTCTTGATATTCATACAAGTGGCTCTCTTTTCGCAAAAGGTCTCTTTAATTTTTCTGTAGGCAGTATCTATCTTACCCCTAGTGAGATAAGCCTCTACATCCTTACGTTTGTCCTCGAGCCATCACTGCTTACCATTTTGCACTTCCTGTCGATCTCATTTTTGACACGTTTGTATTCCCTTTTGCCTGCTTTATTTACTGCATTTTTATACTTTCTCTTTTCATCAATTAAATTCAATATTTCTTCAGTTACCCAAGGATTTCTACTAGCCCTCGTCTTTTTACCTACTTGATCCTTTGCTGCCTTCACTACTTCATCCCTCAAAGCTACCCATTCTTCTTCTACTGTATTTCTATCCCTCATTCCTGTCAACTGTTCCCTTATGCTCTCCCTGAATCTCTGTACAATCTCTGGTTCAGTCAGTTTATCCAGGTCCCTTCTCCTTAAATTTCCACCTTTTTCCAGATTGTTCAGTTTTTATCTACAGTTCATAACCAATAGATTGTGTTCAGAGTCCACATCTGCCCCTGGAAAAATCTTACAATTTAAAACCTGGTTCCTAAATCTCTGTCTTACCACTATATAATCTATCTGATACCTTCTAGTACCTCTAGAATTCTTCCATGTGTACAACTTTGTTTTAGGATTCTTGAACCAAGTGTTAGCTATGATTAAGTTATGCTCTGTGCAAAATTCTACCAGACAGCTTCCTCTTTCTTCTCTTACCCACCTACTATGTTTCCATCCCTCCCTTTTCCTACTCTCGACTTCCAGTCACCCATGACCATTAAATTTTCGTCTCCCTTCACTACCAGATTAATTTCTTTTATCTCAACATACATTTCATCAATTTCTTCATCATCTGCAGAGCTTGTTGGCATATAAACTTGTACTATTGTAGTAGACATGGGCTTCGTGTCTATCTTGACCACAATAATGCGTTCACTATGCTGTTTGTAGTAGCATAACCGCGTTCCTACTATTTTCATCATTAAATCTACTCCTGCAATACCCCTATTCGATTTTGTATTTTTAAACCTGTATTCACCTGACCAGAAGTCTTGTTCCTCCTGCCACCGAACGTCAGTAATACCCACTATATCCAACTTCAACCTATCCATTTTCATTTTTAAATTTTCTAATCTACCTGCCCGATTAAGGGATCTGACATTCCACGCTCCAATCCGCAGAATGCCAGTTTTCTTTCTCCTGATAGCGACGTTGTCCAGAGTAGTCCCCGCCCGCAGATCCTAATGGGGGACTATTTTACCTCCGGAATATTTTACTCAAGGGGACGCCATTATCATTTAATCATACAGTAAAGCTGCATGCCCTCGGGAAAAATTACGGCCGTAGTTTCCCCTTGCTTTCAGCCGTTCGCAGTACCAGCACAGCAAGGCCGTTTTGGTTAGTGTTACAAGGAGAGTTCAGTCAATCATCCGGACTGTTGCCCCTGCAACTACTGAAAACGCTGCTGCCCCTCTTCAGGAACGATATGTTTGTCAGGCCTCTTAACAGTAGCCGCTCCATTGTGGTTGCACCTACGGTACGGCCATCTCTATCGCTGAGGCATGCTAGCCTCCACACCAACGACAAGGTCCATGGTTCACGCGGCGGGGGGGGGGGGGGGGGCATTCAGTTAATGAATAAAATTGTTCTATTAAACTCCTCATTGCTGGAGGTATTCCCAAGAAAACTTAAAGAAAAGTTTGAAAATATTTTAAAAAATAATCCAGGCTTTGAACCCTTCTGCCAAATTGCTAGTTTATTAATGGGACAGGTGAACTTTTACCAGCAACAATAAGTGTCAACATAGCAACCAAATTAGAAATACTGTCCAGTTACCCCAGTTCATGTACAACGGTCCTTTTCTGATTAAAAAAAATGTTTTGAGTAACCAAAGACACAATGTTATTACCGAACATTTGGATCAGAACTTCGTTGTTTATGTTTACAATAGTAGAAAAAAATAAAATAAATTTTAAATGATGATTTGGTCCAATAGTATTAACTAAAAGTAAATGATGTCCAAAAAAATTCATGATTGTATATTGTTTTTTAAATAAAATATTACGGAGTTTTTGAACGTGCCTCTCTTCATGCAATACATGTCGAAGATGGTCCTCTATATATCGATTGTTTCGCTGTGACTCACGTGCATCACATCCGCTTGTTACCTACGACAGAGAAGGAACAATTGTTGAAACACGGTATGCGTGCCCATTTTCCAAATTTTTAGAAAATAATCACAGATAAGCCCGCTTCCTAGCCTCTACCAGAAAGAATTCCGAAAATGTTCCGATTTCTCGCGTGTCCGGCGCTCTTCCTCGTAACTGATATGAACAGGTTCGACTTTGAGATATAATGCACGCAGTATCTACCATAATTTTCCTCTTATTTGACCTTACATATTTCGACACTTTTCATGCTTTTTTAAGCAAAGTATTGTATACTTGTGTGCGTATTTTAAGGTTTTTATGATGCATATAATCCGGTCGCTAATTACCACCATGTACACTCATTGGCAGAGAGATATATAACGATTCACCTCATTATTTACTCACTTCATCAACAGCACAAACAATAGCACTGGTTCATGCTCCACTTTGGGTAGGGTTATACACATTAATATTCCAAGAACAACTGTCATCAATATTACTTCTGCTCTTAACATTATATTCACCTTCCCAGACCAACAGACTCATTCTCCCGTAATGTACCATTTCTACTGACATCATTAACTGCCCGACGTTGCACACATACACTTGTCTCCATTTCTACCACTGTCTCTGTTTCAGGCATCTCACAGTAGTAGATAACAAATCCACAATGCTGTCATTACCCACCAGTTCAACCATATCATCTCTGCTGTACAAGTTACCAATACAGTAGCTAGACTACTCATTACTTTCACAACTTCTAGACCATTTACTGTATTTAGTCCTTGTGTCTCATGAATTGTATTCCTTCAGTCCTTACTCCACATTCTATTTTCCACACTAGCATCCACATAGAACATACTAATTTTCCACTTCTTTCAATGTATTTAGATGGCATATTGTTATAACCGTGTATGGTTCTGTTAATTGCACAGTTACTATCCGTCCTGTTGACGTTAGTTGAGGTACCATTTGGTATCCCGACAGTCTGCTTTGAAAGACTGTGTCCTATGGACGATCTCTCTCTCTCTCTCTCTCTGCTGAAAATTCTCTCTTCCCCTCGATAATTCCTACACACTACTCGGTGTCTTTCTGCTGTCCCTATGTTGACTACTGTCCTCATTTCCATCACCTATTGGTCTTAAGAGAAGTACAATAATAATAACAATAATAATAGTAATGATTACAATTGTTATCATTATTATTGTTGTTAATTGTGTAATGATTTCTGTTATTGTTAGTCTCATTACGTGAAATAAACGTCGTTCTATAACCTTTTGTTAATACAGCTCAGAAACTCCTGTACAGAGTCAGTGGGACTGGAGTAATTTCCGACTGCAATGCCTCTGGAAGTAACAATTTTCTATCTGCACCCCAGTGTCCTTTCTAAATGAATCAATTTATTTAATTCCCTGTCACATACCTCCTATGCCACTTTTAGAACTTGACCCACTTCAGAAATCGTTGCGAAAGCAGAGCTCCGAGGTTTGCCTCCAGAATTTATTTAAAAACATTGCTTAAAATGTTTTATAATCAGTGGCTCGCTCATTACACTGATTACCTCTTGTTTCCACTCCGTTTTGTAACGGTCTTACAAAAAACATACGTTCCAGCTATTAAATGGTCTCTGCATGCTGCCAAGAAATCTCCAACATGATATTTGCTTTCCTCACTGAAAGGTTTAGTGTGCAGCCCTTGACCCACAAGACATCCCACTTGCAGGACAATTTGGCCAGCTGCTGTACTGTTTACGGATCTGTTTCTATGCATTTACATGGCTTTCTCAGCTCATTTTTCCCCTACTAACATTTAAATATTTCTTCCACCTCTGTTAGTTTCGATTATATGCTACATCTACATATGTATCCGCAAGCTATTACATGGTTCTTGGCGGAGGGTAACTTGTAGAGCTAAGAGTCGTTTGAATTCCAGTTCCACTCAGAAACAGAGAGAGGGAAAACGACTGTCCGTATGCTTTTATACGAGCAGTAATTTCTTTGGCCTTATCTTCTTGGTCCTTAGGCGAAATGTACTTTGGCAGAACTACACTACTGGCCATTAAAATTGCTACACAACGAAGATGACGTGCTACAGACGCGAAATTTAACCGACAGGATGAAGATGCTGTGATATGCCAATGATTAGCTTTTCAGAGCATTCACACAAGGTTGGTGCAGTTGGCGACACCTTCAATGTGCTGACATGAGGAAAGTTTCCAACTGATTTCTCATATAGAAACAGCAGTTGACCGGCGTTGCCTGGTGAAACGTTGTTGTGATGCCTCCTGTATGGACGATAAATGGGTACCATCACGTTTCCGACTTTGATAAAGGTCGGATTGTAGCCTATCGCGATTGCGGTTAGTCGTATCGTGATATTGCTGCTCGAGTTGGTCGAGATCCAATGACTGTTAGCAGAATATGGAATCGGTGGATGCAAGAGGGTAAAACGGAGAGCCGTGCTGGATCCCAACGGCCTCGTATCACTAGCAGTCGAGAAGACAGGTATCTTAACCGCATGGCTGTAACTGATTGTGCAGCCACGTCTCGATCCCTGAGTCAACAGACAGGGACGTTTGCAAGAGAACAACCATCTGCACGAAAGTTCGACGACGTTTGCAGCAGCACGGACTATCAGCTCGGAGACAATGGCTGTGGTTACCCTTGACGCTGCATCACAGACAGGAGTGCCTGCGATGGTGTACTCAACGACGAACCTGGGTGCAAGAATGGCAAAGCGTTATTTTCTCGGATGAATCCAGGTTCTGTTTGCAGCATCATGACGGTCGCATCCGTGTCTGGTGACATCGCGGTGAACACACATTGGAAGCGTGTATTCGTCATCGCCATACTGGCATATCACCCGGCGTGATGGTATGGGCACCATTGGTTACACGTCTCGGTCACCTCTTGTTCACATTGACGGCACTTTAAACAATGGACGTTACATTTCATATGTGTTACGACCCGTGGCTCTACCCTTTTTTTTATCCCTGCCAAACCCTACGTTTTAGCAGGATAATGCACGACCGCATGTTGCAGGTCCTGTACTGGCCTCTCTGGATACAGAAAATGTTCGACTGCTGCCCTGGCCAGCACATTCTACAGATCTCTCACCAATTGAAAAAGGTTGGTCAATGGTGGCCGAGCAACTGGCTCGTGACAATACGCCAATCACTAGTCTTGATGAATTGTGGTATTGTGTTGAAGCTGCATGGGCAACTTTACCTGTACATGCCATCCAAGCTCTGTTTGACTCAATGCCCAGGCGTATCAAGGCCGTTATTACGGCCAGAGGTGGTAGTTCTGGGTACTGATTTCTCAGCATCTATGCACCAAAATGGCCAGAAAATCTAATCACATGTCAGTTCTAGTATAATATATTTGTCCAATGAATACCCGTTTATCATCTGAATTTCTTCTTGGTGTAGCAATTTCAATGGCGAGTAGTGTACAATCGGTCTGCAGTCAACTTCGAATGCTGGTTCTCTAAACTTTCTCAATAGCATTTCGCGAAAAGGACGTTATCTTCCCTCCAGTGACTGCGATCTGATTGCCCGAAGCATCTCTGTAATACCTGCTTGTTAATTGCACCCACTGGTAACAGATCTAGCAGCGGACCTCTGAATTGCCTCGTTGTCCTTTTTTCATATGGCATAGTGGCGTAACCGAACACACGAACAGTGCTCATCAATGGATTGCGCAAGTGTTCTATACAGTCTCATTTACAGAGTATTTCACTTTTCTAAATTTCTTATTTCTTCCAATAAGCTGAAGCCCATCATTACCCTACCCAACTGCCGTCCTTACATACTCGTTCTGTCTCATATCGCTCTGCAATTTTAAGCCTGGATTTAAGTGGTGATCAACAAGTTTTCGTTTGAAGGCCAGGCTGCACATGCAATGTATTGCGAATACATAGAAAGAAGGATCCTTTATAGTATGATTATGTGACAGCGGAACAAACACTGGTAACAGTTACTTCTGTAAAATATCTGGGAGTATGCGTACGGAACGATTTGAAGTTTAATGATCATATAAAATTAATTGTTGGTAAGGCGGGTGCCAGGTTGAGATTCATTGGGAGAGCCCTTAGAACATGTAGACCCTCAACAAAGGAAGTGGCTTACAAAACACTCGTTCGACCTATACTTGAGTATTGCTTATCAGTGTGGGATCCGTACCAGGTCGGGTTGACAGAGGAGATAGAGAAGATCCAAAGAAGAGCGGCGCGTTTCGTCACAGGGTTATTTGGTAACCGTGATAGCGTTACGGAGATGTTTAGCAAACTCAAGTGGCAAACTCTGCATGAGACGCGCTCTGCATCGTGGTGTAGCCTGCTGTCCAGGTTTCGAGAGGGTGCGTTTCTGGATGAGGTATCGAATATATTGCGTCCCCCTACTTATACCTCCCGAGGAGATCACGAATGTAAAATTAGAGAGATTCGAGCGTGCACGGAGGCTTTCCGGCAGTCGTTCTTTCCGCGAACCATACACGACTGGAACAGGAAAGGAGGTAATGACAGTGGCACGTAAAGTGCCCTCCGGTACACACCGTTGGGTGGCTTGCGGAATGTAAATGTAGATGTAGATGTAGATGTAGATGCTGTGTGATTCCGAAGCTGGTATGTGAGAACTGATATGTAGGCAAGGGATCTGTGTGGCATTCGTATCTGTCTGAACTTCGTGCGGAAACTGCCGAAACGTGAACTTTAGTGACTTTATTACCAAATGCGTCCAAAAAAGACCATTGTTTTGTTTTTCTTTTCTTGTCTACCGAAGGACGCACACAGGTAGTCATCCATGTGTAGGGGGCAGCATATCTGTCGAATACTGTCGTTGTGGAATGTTACGACAAAGGGTGCTACTGACTTTACCGTAACCATTCCCTCCAATATCGAAGATATCGTAACACAAAATTTGTGGTACCTCAGGTGGGAGACACGAGGACCCACCCTTTAACTCTGATCTCTCCCCAATGCGATTGTCGTGCCGTAGGTACCTTAAGGAAAGCCTTGAATTGTCGACGACTCCTGAACGTACAGTCGAAAATCGCCATGCCAAACAAGCCACTCGCCCCTTATATTTAATCGATAGGACAGCGTTAGACAGAGCATAACGTATACCATATTCGAAAATTACGGGAATGTTTTACCAAAGCATGGAATGACTTGCATATTTTTGCATTTAGAGCAAGCTGTCCTTCATTATATCAACTGTAAAATTTACCTATCTTGTATCTTCCTACAGTCATAGACGACAGCACTTTCCAGAACACCAAAGCTTCATCAGAAAACCACTGCAGGTTGCTGTTCTCCCTGTCCATCAAATAATTAATGTACGTAGAGAATCAGAACTTGCGCTATCAAACCTCCTGAGATAACTTTTGTCGACACTCGATATCGAGTACAACGTACTGCGTGTTACTATTAAAGAAGTCTTGTGTTTGGGACCCCATTCCGCATACTCGCACCTTTGTTAACACTCGGTAGTGGGGCACCATGTCAAAGGTATTCTGAAATACAGGAATATTTAATATACGTGTAGCCTTTCATCCATATTTCTCATCTGCCAGTTGCCCTTCATCAAAGGTTCGCAGGAAATCATGTGCCGGCCGGAGTGGCCGTGCGGTTCTAGGCGCTACAGTCTGGAGCCGACCGACCGCTACGATGGCAGAGCCATTTAATCTGTGTACCTGGTGGCACGTGGGTGGACCTTCATATGCTGATGCCTGCTGGTGATCCTGCGGCGCTGCGGATGTGCCGTGCAGACCCCGTCTGACACCGTACCGTGAAGAGAGGTCGCCCCTCGTGGTTTGCTCACAAGACTTGGAACAACACGAAGTATGCGGCCGGTGTCGCAGTGCCTCGCGGATGACCTCTCACGCCGTTGCTCACCTGCGCTTTGACCCATGGCTGCACTGTTCGCGACTGCGCACTTAATTTCGCCCCAAGGAGTCGAAACAGCATTGTCCACACTGCTGCTGCTACACTCTGTAGAGTAGGCACAGGAAATCATTGGTAACCTGAGGGCCTGATTAAGGAGAGACGTTCACGAAAAATTCTTTTTAAAAGATGCACGAAATGCACTGTTTCGTAGATACAGCAATGGAATTGTGTTCCATGCTTTAAATGAAAGTAATATATTTACTGATCAGTTCCTATGACTTTCTGTGGAATTTAAAAATCTTTTTTTAAAAAGAAACACATTTTTGTCAGAAAGTGTGCAAGAGATTTCTACGAAATTTTCTATGTTTAATCTCTTTACATATTGTTAACTTATTCCATGAAGTATTTCGAATATATCTAGTAGGAGGATTTTAATAATTTCTAATTATAATTCTGCAAGTGTAATGCAAAATTCTAAGACTTTGCCCCAAGTCTCAGCTTATACTCAGAATTTCAAAATTTTCTCTTCGGAGAATAATTAATGCGTTTATAGAAATAGGTGTCCAAAATTTTCACGGTCCTACGAGTCGCTTGTTCGATTCTGAAAGAACGTTACATAAACTTTAAAAAACACAACTTTCAGGAAACGTAGTTTAAAATTCAACCCAACAATTTCGCTTCTGTAACCTCTTCAGAAGGCCCCAGTCCTGTACTCAAGGTCTTCTTTCCCTTGAAGGCCGCGATTGCCTTGATCACGTTATCGACTGAGTTCTCAGCTGCAGAGAGGCACTGTAAATATATTTTTCTCAGGATGTCTTGAGTGAAACTTAAAAAACCCCAGCCCCTCTAGTACCTTCGTTTTCCCTGCGTTTCCAGCATTAAATAAAGGAACTGCATCATAAGTTGCAATTCTGATAACTGTAGCAGACGAAAATGTGGGTTTAGGGCATTGTTTCCATATCAGTGAATTTACAGACTTATTTGGATTCTGGGTTTTGCCACGAACACATTGTTTTTTAATTTAATTATCGGCCAGAAGCCTGTAAGTGAGCTGGACAACACTCAGGATACAGTCTGGAAGGCTTTATGTGTGAATGCAATGATTTATTTCCCTCTGAGCCCGTAGGTATTAAAGTGTTGCCTTAAAAAGTTCACGTAGCAGGAAGATCGCGTCACACATTTAATTATTTTTCAGGCACTTGAGGTGCGATTTCATTGCAGGCAACTTATTATCCATGAGTTCTAGCAACAAATAAAAAATAAATTGAGTGTTGATATTTTTGGTAATTCGATGAACGGTCCCCCGAGCTCGTAGGCTGCATCTTCACTTGACGCGACAGCGGCGCTCCTAGTGCATAAATTCAAATCCATGACACCCATGACGTTAATGTTCGTGAAGTGAGCCAACGATATGAATGGCTCCCGTTTCCTGACACAGCACGCCAACGAATTCTGCCTCAAAAGACGAAGTTTTGAAAGTACATGCATTTTATGTTCGTCCCATCTTCAGAAAGTTACATTTTTTACATGACTTGAAAATTGTTTGTTTGTTTTCAACGTGTTCAGTAACTTTCCTGAAAAATTCCATTGCAAGACTCTGTAGTGCCATTAGAAAACAAATGATACTCACAGCACGTAAATAAAAGAAAAAGCCTGAGTAGATAATTCTAGGCACTTTGAAATGTCGCCATGCAGAAATAAACGCATATAAAAGCGGTTGGTTGCTGCCAATTCATTATAAATTACCTTCTGTTTCAACGGTTTCAATGTTCCATTACGTCTACAACGGGCAAGAATTATTTACTCCTGTAAACTCGGGAAATAACAGAAAACACAATACGGTAACCAGACAGGCAGTTACTGTCGACAAGCCGTTAGGAGTAACTTTGCGATTTTTGGTCACAGGCAGGTCTTTCGAATGTTTGAAATATAGTTTGTTAATATTCATAAGCGCTATTAGCAAGAATTTGTTCACTACTTGATCAAAAACACTTTCGGCTCCTCGTCACACTGCTAATCGCAACCTAGAAGATATGTAGACTTCTCTCAGGAATCACACAAGAAAAGTGTATCTACTTTCTTAGGAACTTCCATTTAGTGTTCCGATAAAAATAGTACCAACTAATATACAAAACCTTTAAATATGACTTAACTGACTCTTTCTGTGTTTGTAGTACGGCCTTTCATGCTCACTCATATCGCCGTATCAACTGTAGATCGCTTAATTCACTCCTGTAAAGTGGAGCACAATGGACTCATTTCATTTTTGCTCCTACTTGTTCCGAGTATCTGTGAGCACGTTTCGTTTACCGACAGTCACAGCATTTTTTGTCACTTACCGCTTCATTCACATTTTATAGTGATGTGTAATGTGAGAAAAACATGATGTTGCATCGAGGTTTTAAGGTCACATTTGATTAGGGGATCCTACGACTGTCCGTTTACATCTATTCAAACGTACGAGAATTCCAAAGTCACGCCAACCATTTCCTATAGCACCATGCGAAGTTATGCACATCGATCTGAACTTAGTGCAGATGAGCCACCAGTACATACTTACATATGACTGCTAAGGCTCGCAGACGACATAGCCCTTCCGGTATGATGGGGAGAAGATTTAGAAAATCTTCTGAAAGGAATGGAAACACACACAAATAACTAAACACGTTATGATCACTGCCCACCGCAACGTTGGATGCCTCCTGGTGGCTTTGCGGGCACGCAACGCGGTATCAAAAGTATTTAAGTGGAGCAGACACGGACAGGGATCCAGCCTAGCGATGGTATGGGCTGCCAAAGCTGAAATCCATTGAGTTGAGTGACACTGACAAAGGGCAGATTATTATTATGCAGAGCCTGGAACGAGTATCTCGAAAACAGCGACCTGGTCGAATGTTCGCGTGCTACTGTCGTGAGGATCTACGGAAAGATGTACAAGAACAGTGAAACCACAACTATGCTCTTCTTAGAATTTGGGGTACACGGTTATCCGTGGCATCTTTGCCGAAAGAGCACAATGCAGGTTCAGTACAAGTGTTTCGGAGCGCACCGTTCGTCATAGGTTGTTGAACATGAAGCTCGGCAGCAGACACCCCTCCCCCCCACACCGCCCACCCTAAGTGTTCACATGTTGACCCAACGACATCGTCAGTTACGATTGTAATGGACACGGAACCATCGGGATTCGACAATCTATCAATGGAAACGTGTCGAATCTTCGATTGAATTTGTACTTTTACTACACTAGGTCCCTGGTCGTCTCCAAAACTGCCGTCATCGAAGTGAACGGAGGCTCGAAGCGCGCAACATACCACGGACTCAGACTGTTGGGAACACTATTATACACTCCTGGAAATTGAAATAAGAACACCGTGAATTCATTGTCGCAGGAAGGGGAAACTTTATTGACACATTCCTGGGGTCAGATACATCACATGATCACACTGACAGAACCACAGGCACATAGGCACAGGCAACAGAGCATGCACAATGTCGGCACTAGTACAGTGTATATCCACCTTTCGCAGCAATGCAGGCTGCTATTCTCCCATGAAGACGATCGTAGAGATGCTGAATGTAGTCCTGTGGAACGGCTTGCCATGCCATTTCCACCTGGTGCCTCAGTTGGACCAGCGTTCGTGCTGGACGTGCAGACCGCGTGAGACGACGCTTCATCCAGTCCCAAACATGCTCAATGGGGGACAGATCCGGAGATCTTGCTGGCCAGGGTAGTTGACTTACACCTTCTAGAGCACGTTGAGTGGCACGGGATACATGCGGACGTGCATTGTCCTGTTGGAACAGCAAGTTCCCTTGCCGGTCTAGGAATGGTAGAACGATGGGTTCGATGACGGTTTGGATGTACCGTGCACTATTCAGTGTCCCCTCGACGATCACCAGTGGTGTACGGCCATTGTAGGAGATCGCTCCCCACACCATGATGCCGGGTTTTGGCCCTGTGTGCCTCGGTCGTATGCAGTCCTGATTGTGGCGCTCACCTGCACGGCGCCAAACACGCATACGACCATCATTGGCACCAAGGCAGAAGCGACTCTCATCGCTGAAGACGACACGTCTCCATTCGTCCCTCCATTCACGCCTGTCGCGACACCACTGGAGGCGGGCTGCACGATGCTGGGGCGTGAGCGGAAGACGGCCTAACGGTGTGCGGGACCGTAGCCCAGCTTCATGGAGACGGTTGCGAATGGTCCTCGCCGATGCCCCAGGAGCAACAGTGTCCCTAATTTGCTGGGAAGTGGCGGTGCGGTCCCCTACGGCACTGCGTAGGATCCTACGGTCTTGGCGTGCATCCGTGCGTCGCTGCGGTCCGGTCCCAGGTCGAAGGGCACGTGCACCTTCCGCCGACCACTGGCGACAACATCGATGTACTGTGGAGACCTCACGCCCCACGTGTTGAGCAATTCGGCGGTACGTCCACCCGGCCTCCCGCATGCCCACTATACGCCCTCGCTCAAAGTCCGTCAACTGCACATACGGTTCACGTCCACGCTGTCGCGGCATGCTACCAGTGTTAAAGACTGCGATGGAGCTCCGTATGCCACGGCAAACTGGCTGACACTGACGGCGGCGGTGCACAAATGCTGCGCAGCTAGCGCCATTCGACGGCCAACACCGCGGTTCCTGGTGTGTCCGCTGTGCCGTGCGTGTGATCATTGCTTGTACAGCCCTCTCGCAGTGTCCGGAGCAAGTATGGTGGGTCTGACACACCGGTGTCAATGTGTTCTTTTTTCCATTTCCAGGAGTGTACTACGAGAGACGGCCTCCTGTCCTGGCATGGGACCTGTACTGGTAATAGAAGACACGCTGATGGCTGTGAAGCACTGCACCCCTTCATGCTTGATGCCTTCCCCGACGGCGATGCTATAGTGGATTGAGAAGCATTATAGTGAACGCACGTTGATGTTTGGGCGACCAAATTCACCTGACGTAAGTCCTGTGGAACATATATGTGTTGCTATTGGATGCCATGAACGCATAGGCACATCAGCGGCCCGTTATTTACGTGAATTACATGACCAGAAAACTGCAAACAAACTGTCGGATGCCTGATAAGCAGAATCAGTACTGTATTTCGTTCCAAAGATGGAAAAACAAACTATTAAGCAGGTGGTCGTAATGTTTTGGCTCATTGGTGTACCTAGCACTGAACGTGACTTACGGATAAAGAAAGGCGAAAATTCGTAGAACGTCAAATAACAACACCCTTCAAGCTGGAAATGACACAATGGTGGAAGAAGTCAAGTAAATCTCCTGCCTGCAAGAATGATTCAAAAAGAAACCGGCAGAATGCTGTAAGATGGAAACCGCTGAAGGGATCGCAGTGCCATTGCCTAAGGAAGAAGGTGTTGTCGCAATAAGATTGCTGTTGCTTCATACTCGCCGCTAGTGGGATATGGGTGCACACCCGTAATGACAGAGCGAGCACGTGTACGCGTCGACTGTCCACTACTAAACATTTTGAAACTGGGGCTTCAAAAGAAGAGAAAAGAGGTTTAGTGCATGTCCTAGTAGCGAAAGGTATGCGAGGAACGAAAATTCATCAAAGGATGGCACAAGAGTACGAAGAGTACTGGCAGTTCGTTGCACGTTTCAACGCGTGGCACACTCGAGTGTGCAGAGTCTGGAACGCCACACGACATTAAGAACACTATTGAACACCAGGTGGATGTCTTCATTATTAAATACCTGCGGGTTAAGGCATCAGCCATTGCCCCAGAGGTTGGACTGAGGGTTGCAATTGCAACGGACATGCAGTGCTCTCTTTCACTTGTGCTGTTCTTCATTGACTTTCCATTCTCGTCACTCCCTCCGCTGTGCGGAAAAGCATTACACCTCTTTGATCTTATTTTGGGGCCTCCATTTCTTTGTTTTCAGCACGACTGAGTACAATGAATTGTCGAAGTTTGCGCGTGCTCGTTGTATCGTCACGTGGCTGTGCGGCCGTGTCGCTCTAATGGCGAATCTGGGGCGTTAGCGCTCTTCTATAGACCGCACCTCCTTCTGCATGGACTGGCTGGACGATCCCTTCTGCGGTTTTCATGTTACAGCCTCCGTCTCGTACCTTTTTAAATGCACGTTATAGGAAACTTAATTACACAGGACAGCCGAAGCAACGAGTGAGTATAACAGAAGTAGACGGGCACTGCCGAAGCAAGTCTTCCACATCAAAATACACTCAGATGCTGATGTCAAACTGAGGAAGCACTTCATAAAAGTTTAAGTGTGGTGCACAGCGTTGTTGCAAGTGGAGTGTGAACCAGTAGAAATGCGGATAAGAAGAAAGTAATAACAAGCAAAATTAGCATTACGAATTAAATGAAAGCTTTAAATACGAATTGGTTCAAATAGTTCAAATGGCTCTGAGCACTATGGGACTTAACTTCCAAGGTCATCAGTCCCCTAGAACTTAGAACTACTTAAACCTAACTAACCTTAGGACATCACAGACATCCATGCCCGAGGGAGGATCGAACCTGCGACCGTAGCGGTCACGTGGTTCCAGACTGTAGCGCCTAGAACCGCACGGCCACCCCGGCCGGCAATGCGAATTGAAGAAGAACTAAAAGGAATAAGTGAAGAAAGAAGGAGACTACGAAAAACAATTACCAGAAGGAAGGAGGAGTTAGTGGGAATCTTCTATGGTCAGCTGCTATCGGTTTACTTGGCGCTTAAAGAAGCAGTTGACGGGAAAAATAATAGTGGAGGAAAATTGGTGGAATGAACAATGGTGATTATGGAGAATCTTGGGTTTAGCAGCTGCTTGGAAATGGGAAAATTAGCCAAAGCAAGAAAAAGTTAATGACAGCGTCAAATCAGTCAAAGGCTTAAAAATTAGCCAGATGCTCTGTTGATCATTAAAGCTGCTACAGCATTAAGAAAGTATGTAACGACATCAAAGATGCAGATAGTGTGGAAATGAAACTCACATCGCAAGTGCACGAAATAGGTAGGAGTAAAATCAGCTACATGACGTATGTAAGGAAATATTACGAAGCGGTTGTGTCATTCAGATACCGCATTTGAATGTGATTATTTACAAGAGGATCATGTTTTACCTTGTGTAAAAAACAGAGAAACATTTACTACCACGTGTCTCACCACCCATGTGCAGGGGCTGGTTCGCAGTTTTGCGATTTTGCTGTTCGCTTTAGTTCCAGTACCACCATTGTCACGTGTATATGGTATTTATGGGTTGAGAAGATGAGCTCCTAAAGCCAAGCAGCATTTAAATGAACCCACGAGGCCAACTACCGCACGGCCATTCAATCACTTCACGAACTTTGGGTCAGGTAATAGGCACACTCGTAGCAAACCAAGTACCCGCAAGACGAATGCGACGACTTCTTGATCTCCTACTTTCGTAAGCACGGTGACAACTGTAGCGGCTTCCCTTGACACAGCAGCAGAGTTTGGTGCCCCAATAGTGGTGCGCCCAAACATTGACAACTCAGCACAGTGGTACGACGTTGTCTTTTCGAAGATTTCTGGTTCATTGGACAGAATCACCATCGAAGTATTCGTCTGTGGAGGATCTTAGACGAACAGACTTTTTTTCTGTCATCGACGTACTACCCCATCAACTGATGTGATGGTATTTCTTTATTGGGAACGATACACGATTACCTCTGGCTAATATAGCCTTAAATGTTCTTCTTCTGGCAAACTGAGTCTTGGGCACTGTAGTCTGTTAAGTGCTCACAATCTCATCCCCTGTGTTTCCACATTCCAGTTCCTTTGTTTGCCAAGGGATTTCTGAGGTGACATAAACTATACAGTTTCTTTTCCAACGGTGGTTTAGTTGGATTACTTATTTAGTTAATGGCTGTACACCCAGGTCGCTCCTCATTTCTTTATTTCTTATTTTATCTGAGGAACTCCATTTCTGATGTTTCAGGTTGTCTGTTGCTCTTAATTTCCAACGTTTCCTCCATATAGTACTTTGGGTACTGACATGACTTTATAAAATTTCATTTGGGTTTCTCTTCCCACTTTATCCTTCGGTATTCTGATCGTGACTCATTTATGTCGACAGATTTAAATTTTCTTATTTATACCTTTATCTTATCCAAATGTTGTATCATATCCTAGATAGCGGAAATGAGACAGCTGTTCTATTATTACATTAGTGATAATTATCTTAATCTTAATAGGATATTTTCCTGATAAGGCATTATTTTCATTTCTGCTGTTGATGTCATTAGAATATAATTTAGGATTCACACAGTTATGACTATATGTGTGCGGACTTAAGCGGTCAGCAAAAGATTGTGCCAAGGTCGGGATTCGAACCTACGTCTACTGCTTACTAGGCAGATGCATTAGTCACTAAGGCGCTGCGATTCGCACAATTGTATGGATTACCCCGGCAGATCTTCCTCCTCGGTCATAATTTTCACTGCCACCCCAGTCGACATTAAATACCCCCTTACACACGGACAGGCAATGTGTAAGGAGGAATTTAAAGTTGACTAGGGCGGCAGTGAGAATTTGGATCGAGAAGGAGGCGTGCCAAGGTAATGCGTGCAGTTTATTGAACTACTGCACCGAGGTGGCTTACTGGCTAACGCACCTGCCTCGTAAGCAGTAGACCAGGGTTCAATTCCCGACCTTGGTACAAGCTCCCACTCACCGTTTCAGTCTACACACATAATGTCATAACTGTATGAACCTAAATTATGACCTAAAGATATCAACAACAAAAACGAAAATAATGCCCTTCTCCGAAATAAACCCAATTGAGATTAAGATAATTATCAACCGCCTTGGTACAAATTTTCGCTCGCTGCATCAGTCTATATACATAAAATTATATATCACAATTAGTAGTTCATCTTCACTGTGTTGCATGATAACCTTGTCGTCGGCAAAAACATCATACACTCCTGGAAACTGAAATAAGAACACCGTGAATTCATTGTCCCAGGAAGGGGAAACTTTATTGATACATTCCTGGGGTCAGATACATCACATGATCACATTGACAGAACCACAGGCACATAGACACAGGCAACAGAGCATGCACAATGTCGGCACTAGTACAGTGTATATCCACCTTTCGCAGCAATGCAGGCTGCTATTCTCCCATTGAGACGATCGTAGAGATGCTTGATGTAGTCCTGTGGAACGGCTTGCCATGCCATTTCCACCTGGCGCCTCAGTTGGACCAGAGTTCGTGCTGGACGTGCAGACCGCGTGAGACGACGCTTCATCCAGTCCCAAACATGCTCAATGGGGGACAGATCCGGAGATCTTGCTGGCCAGGGTAGTTGACTTACACCTTCTAGAGCACGTTGGGTGGCACGGGACACATGCGGACGTGCATTGTCCTGTTGGAACAGCAAGTTCCTTTGCCGGTCTAGGAATGGTAGAACGATGGGTTCGATGACGGTTTGGATGTACCGTGCACTATTCAGTGTCCCCTCGACGATCACCAGTGGTGTACGGCCAGTGTAGGAGATCGCTCCCCACACCATGATGCTGGGTGTTGGCCCTGTGTGCCTCGGTCGTATGCAGTCCTGATTGTGGCGCTCACCTGCACGGCGCCAAACACACATACGACCATGATTGGCACCAAGGCAGAAGCGACTCTCATCGCTGAAGACGACACGTCTCCATTCGTCCCTCCATTCACGCCTGTCGCGACACCACTGGAGGCGGGCTGCACGATGTTGGGGCGTGAGCGGAAGACGGCCTAACGGTGTGCGGGACCGTAGCCCAGCTTCATGGAGACGGTTGCGAATGGTCCTCGCCGATACGCCAGGAGCAACAGTGTCCCTAATTTGCTGGGAAGTGGCGGTGCGGTCCCCTACGGCACTGCGTAGGATCCTACGGTCTTGGCGTGCATCCGTGCGTCGCTGCGGTCCGGTCCCAGGTCGACGGGCACGTGCACCTTCCGCCGACCACTGGCGACAACATCGATGTACTGTGGAGACCTCACGCCCCACGTGTTGAGCAATTCGGCGGTACGTCCACCCGGCCTCCCGCATGCCCACTATACGCCCTCTCTCAAAGTCCGTCAACTGCACATACGGTTCACGTCCACGCTTTCGCGGCATGCTACCAGTGTTAAAGACTGCGATGGAGCTCCGTATGCCACGGCAAACTGGCTGACACTGACGGCGGCGGTGCACAAATGCTGCGCAGCTAGCGCCATTCGACGGCCAACACCGCGGTTCCTGGTGTGTCCGCTGTGCCGTGCGTGTGATCATTGCTTGTACAGCCCTCTCGCAGTGTCCGGAGCAAGTATGGTGGGTCTGACACACCGGTGTCAATGTGTTCTTTTTTCCATTTCCAGGAGTGTATTTAGAAAAAATTTCCTCACCCAATTTTTATACCTTCAGGCATTCTGTCCTTCATCAGTTCCCGACCAGGTCGTCGATGTAGACGTTGGAAAGTGTAGGGCGTATACTACAGCCTTGCTTTATTCCCTAGTTTTTATCTATTTCTGCTGTCAGCTTTCTCCCAGTATCTATTCTTATTTTGGTGTTTTTCTTTAGCCCTTGGCATATTCTTGTCGGGTGGCTGAGTAAACCTGTTGTCTCCAACACTGACCAGAGCTTTTTTCTGTGAATGCGGGCAAATGCCATCTCAAAGTCGGTAAACATCATGTCTGTCTCCAGATTGTATAGTCGTTTATTTTGTATAGTTTCTTTCAAAGTGAAAACGTCATCGGCACAAGATATACCTTTACGTTATTCTACCTCCTGTTGTAATAAAATTGAGTGTGAAAGATTTGGAAGCGTTTCATCAGTTACTTTGCTGTAGATTTTATAAAAAGACGTTCAGAAGTTTAATTCCCCTGTGTTAGTTCTGACCCCTTTTTTTAAACAGTGAAATAACTTTAATATATCTTCATTTTTTGCATTTCACCTGTGCACCAGCACATGTTATACAGATTCTAACATTCTGCGTGCTGTCTGTTTGTTCTAAGTCGTGTCTCCCTACCACTTTCGCGCAACGACGCTCTGAGCGTGTTTTTTAGGGAATTGACTAGTTTGAACCTGGGACCAGTTGCTGGTAAGGAGACGCCAGACCACACATGGCATGTAGAGTTCAGAAGAGTTCAGTGAGACTGGCGATGATATAACCAACCACTTCGTAATTTCAGCGTCAGCTCCACTGCACTCCCTGTAAAAGAATCTTAATACTAACTAAATTTAGGGGAAGGGGTTCAAGGCTTCCCTATTTTTAGTTAGCTGGTAAAATAACGTCGAAAAAGCAGTTAAGTTTACCATATGAAATTTTATTCTACTGACAAAACATTGTTTATAAATTGCACTATTGATAAAAGGAAATATTTTAATACAGGATGATAAAAACCAACTGCGTTTAACAAAAATGTGTACGAATATTCCCTGAGTGGGTTTCCAAGTTCTACAATGGATCGAAGGATTACCTATGCTATATCACATCTATAATCTAGGTTTAAATTAAGTGTCACAAAGAGAAAACTATCAAAATGGTCTACAGTGACCCTCAATTATCTTTAATTACTTATCTAACTTGTCGTAAATTACAGTGGCTGATGTGGCTGTTCAATAATTATATAACAGAAAAATCGTCGCGTTTCAGATTTTAACTTACGTAGCAAATGTGAATACCATGAGCTTCAATTGACGATCGACACTAGTATTACGTAAAATGGGGATGTAACAGATGAGATTTCTGCAGTTCTGAGTGAAGCCTTATGCCCTCAAAAATGCGGCATCGCGTGTGTTCATTACCTTGTCGGTGATCGTCAGGGGGCGGTGGGCGGCACAGCTCCACGCACCTCGCCGTCTCGGAAGCAAATCCATCCTTACTTCTCCTTACTACAATTTACCGAAATTGGTTTAAAAAAATCTAATTGGCTATGTTTTCATCTGACCAATCAGGGTCTCAAAGTTAACCTTATGCTCCGCCTACAAAAATTCTGTCTATCCAATGAGAAACGTTATACTTTTCGTGGTGGGACAACGTTTTTAACGTTTGCAACCTAACAGAGACGCGAAAAAGTCTCACGCTAAAACTTGCAGCTGGTGTGGCCCTTTTAGTGTTTTCGTAAGCTCTATACTATTCTTCTGGAGGGCTCTATCTTTTGACTTGGGCTTGGGGGTGGTCCTGGTGGTTGGCTCGCGACATGGGTGTCCGTCCTTAGCGTAGAGCCTTCTAGCTTAACACGGTTCTGCTCTCGGCTTCTGTTCTCGTTTCTTCCCTCGGAACTGCGTCTGTTTCATGGTGGGAAGGTATGCATTTAGGCGTTCTTGTGTTAGTCTGTGGTATTCCATTTGCTCACTCGTTGATCGTATTACTTTGGTTAATTTAATGTCAGGATTTATTCGGAGCTATGTGACATACTGCCGAATTTGCTTATCATGTCAAGGTTTTCATGGAAGGTGTTGGATTTGCCTGACACCTTACAAGATGAATCATCTTGAATTCTAGAAATGTCCCACATTACACGAGGGCTAATTGTTTATTAAAGTCTGACAATCTGATGAACCTTTATGCAAGCGTGTTGTGCAGTGTCTCTAGTTTGACCGATGATCGCGTCATGCCGCTCCTTCAAGTTGTGAGGAAACCAGTTCGTAAATATGCCTGGAAAGTAATGTCTCTCACCAAGTATGAGTGCTTCCTGAAAAGATATATCCTGCACCCTAAATAATTAACTGTCACGCATTTCCTTCCTCCTCACAATTCACGGCCGCACACTGCAGCGGCAATGGAGACACTGCAGCAGCATACTCGATATGAGATGATTGATCACCCAGACTAAGCCTGACTTGGCTCTCTCTGTCAGCTTTGATCACATGAACCGCTGGCTATGATTGGAACATGTTGCCACAGGAAACCAGCAGCAGACCAGCGTACAGAATAGGAGGAAAGTACAGAATCTTGGAAAGTTGGTACAAGGGGTCAAATATCTAAGTCGGAGCGACAACATTGTAGAGAAGTAAATGGAAGATGTAGCTGACGGTTACAAATAAGACATGTCACTGTGATTTGGTTTCTATTTCATGATCGTTCAGTCCATAAACCAACAGCTGTCGTACTACGTTCTGAATTGATACCAAGTAATGCAGGTGTTTTCCTGTTCTTTTTACCTGAACCCTTTCGCGGGCTTAGGTGGATACACTTCTCATTTAATGTAGTTCTTACAGCGTTAAAGGGAATTTGTGTTACCACAACTGTACGCTCCTGAAATATAGCCTTCAGGGTCGTAGGAAGTATGCATCCCACCCAAAAACGGGGTGTTAAAAGTTCTTGGAAAGTTTTGTTATCAGCAAAGCAGTTTGTGGAAGGGGTTTGGGAAGTAACCACACAATGAATCTGTCATTTGTGGTCCTTGGTATGGGTACTTACCATCAACTTGTCCGCAGCTAATGGTCTAGCGGTTAGCGTTGCTGCCCATGGATCACGGTGTCCCCGGTTCGAATCCCGGCCGGGTTGGGCACTTTCTCTGCCCAGGGCCTAGATGTGTGTGTTGTCCTCATCATTTAATCATCATAATTCGTATACTGGTTAAAAAATTCGTACGGGTGCTGATGACCAGGCAGTTTAGCGCTCCACAAACCAAACATCGTCATCATCATCACTACCACCAACTTAGCGGTATCCCAAAGCTTTTGGGAATATGTCTTACCACATCTGTCTATGCCTGACATCTTGTGGTAGTACACTACACCAGGTATATGAAAACTGCTACAACAATCAATTTCTGCTTGTCATGGAATCACTACTTTTGTCATAACACATTATTTCACTTCTGCAATACACATAATTGTGATAATGTTTCTAAAATAGTTTTTATGTTGTGACAAGTAAAATTTAGTATCGGTAACAAATATTTTTAAATAAAGTAAAAGAAAACATAAAATAAAAAACAGAAAACACTGTTCATAATCCTTTTACGTGTAATGACAACACACAACATTTCACAAAAGGGAAGTGGGAAATTCATTTACGATCACAGTTTGAATACCTCATAAAGACGCCGTCGAGATGTATGTACCACCACAGTTTTCGGTTTAATATCATAAAGTGAAATCAATAAAAAAAATTATATAGTCAGTTGATCACAAATCTAGTAGGATATACTTTTTTATCTTCGCTGAGTTGTTACACAAAATGCGCCTGCAGAAGGATTAAATGCCTGTTTTACTTCTGTCAGATCTATTAGATCCGTCCGTTCCTCTGCTTTCTCTTCTGTGGGCTCTTCTGCATCCGGATTACTGCATAGCTTCGTGTAGACGGTAATACGGACGTTCATGACGTCTTAAGTTTCGTGCCTGCGACCAGCCTTTTAGATATTTCTGTAATGCTACCTTTCGCCAAGGCACCGCAGGAACGCACGTTGATTGCGCTGACATGACCTACCTCAATACACAGGATGTTCCAATTGCCATGGCCAGCACTTTCTCCGCAAAGGTCACACATCGCAAACACCTCATCTTGAGAAGCTGAAAGACTGACTCACCACATTTCGACAGTCACTACGTTTGGTGCTTTCTGAAACAGATTTGAAGCAAAGTTCATTGACGTATCCGTACCTGTCACCCAACCTCAGTCTGACTCGAAACCTATCATAGGACCTTTGTTGCTATCAGAGGAAGCAGCTTTGTGCACTAAATGTCTCACTCAGTTAATCCAGAAATAACAGAAAAATTTATGTATGTTTTCCTAGTGCTCTAATGTATATGCGGCAATATGTAAAATCAGGGTATTTCAGTTTTAATAGCAATAAGTGCTTATCCGCGGCCTAACGTAAGAGACCATTTTAAACTAGTACAATTATAGTGTGGATGTTGTGACTGTGTGTAAGTGTATTTGTGTGTACGTTTCTGAGACAGGAATATAGATAGACAGAGCGAGAGAGAAAGATAGGAGATAGAGGTCTTTCGAGCAAGGGGTGTGGGTGGAAGAATTACAATGACACTTCAAGAGGGACTGCATGGGTGCCAACGAAAACCTGGGTGGAGTCAGGAGAATTGAGAACAAGGACAGCTGTGCGTTTTATTTGATAATGTGCTCACTGCTTCCTACTCGAATGCACAGATGAAGCGAAAGGCAATGAATCATTCCCACAATGGTGTCGTGACTAGAGCTTCGGCTCTCATAGGTTTACCTGTAGCTATAAATCTTCAATGTGGACCGTACCAGCTGCTACCTACACCGATCCTGAAATATGAACGAGAAGTGCATGCGAGACCACTCATTCCCGCGTGGGGGCATACCACGGTCACCAGTCAGCGAAGTGACATGTGTCGATGTGGTATTTTTATTCCTGCCATGCAAGTTCCACACCTCTGAGGCTAATCGCCCGGTAATTCAGCGCACTGCGGACATTCCACGATTTTTAAATTATCCTTTTTCCATTTCGAAATGTAAGACATTTGGCTAACACACGACATCCATAATTAACCAGCCGGCTATTAGGACGACGGAAAATAAGGATTTTTCTTTAAAATATTCATTTGATATTGGAACATTGTCCATGCAGTAGTCACTGGACCTAATGACATTTTGATTAGTATGAGATGGGAAAACAATCAATAATCATAATTTCTTTCTTTCTCTCTCTCTCTCTCTCTCTCTCTCTCTCTCTCTCTCTCTCTCTCTCTCTAATACCAGATGCACAGTAACCATAAACTCACTTTTCAGCATATGCAGATGATCAAAGGCGTACAAAAAACGCTAAAGGAAATCTAAAAGTCTGTTGTATGTGAAAATCGCCACGTAGTGAATGGTTTTTGGAGGTGTATAATTAGTCCAGTCAGAGCACTTTTATCTAGAACTTCATTTCGCTTGAAGTAGTGATAATATCGTTAGCCTATGGTCGATACCCTAACTGCGTGTTATCTGACGCTGAAGACGAAACGCGGTGACATTATGTGTTCACAACAATAGTTAAATCACCTGAAGTTCCTATTCTAGTCAACACGTCGTTTCTGTAGCTACTATAACGATGAAACTGTTGGAAGGAGAGGAAAGGGGGCGTCGTACGGTTTTATACTATATCTTGGAGGCATATGTTAGTCATTGCAGTTTATTCAAAGTGTCCTGAACACACTGATGTTCCACTGCAGCGTAGAAGCTTCACTGGCCAGATAGAGGTGTTACTTGAAGGAGCTGTTAATTCTCTCAGGCGTCGCATGTACAGTAATCTCTTCCGTTAGACGGGACCAAGGTCGCATGCTATGACGGCTTTGAACCATTCTTATTACGCCATGTGTTCCTGATCCATTGCTTGGATATTGGGACGCTATTAAGTCTGTTTTACCAGAATTGTTCTGCAGAGTCACAATCTCTGCTTGCAGGACTCATAATTCTTTTCAATAGAGTACATAATTTTCCTCTTCTGCATGCTGTCATTATTGTTTCTGTTGCTCGCATAGAAGTTCAGCCTGAGGCGCAAGTGAATACCTTAATTTACAGGCGCAAATACTTGGGGTTTCATGAGCTGTCATAGTCTGGACGCAAACACTGAACTTCGGTTCAGGATGTTTCGTTACGAGACACCATGCTTTAAGGTAGTAGGCGGCTGTATTGATGTCAATGTCTTTTTCTCATCGTAACATTGGATGTTCTGACTGAATTTGGTTTCCTCTCTCTGTTCCTCCCATGCAAAGACTGAACACTCTTTGCTCTTAACAGGATGTAGCTGCGAGAAAATTACACACTTCGGAGAAGTGTAATTGAGTACTTCCTTTGTAAGCACACGAAACTCATCAGCTGAATGACGCCTGCTCCACGAAGCCCATGGACGTGTGCCGTAAATATTAGTATTTAAGTAGCACATGGGCTAGGTAAAACCGTCAGTCTTCTCGAATGTACTATGACAATTTAGGTGTATTATATTATCAGATTAAAAGCTGCTTTCTTTTCTAGCAAACGCTTTGCTTAATGAAGTTTGGGCAAGCAATACGTCTTGAGCCCTAGTTTCTATCTCAGATAGTTTTTAATTTATGAATGAGAATCGTCAGTGGTGGAAAAGACTTTCGATATAAGCAAACACTTTCGATACACTAAAGGCCTTGTCCAAGGCGGCAGGGAATTGAGCAGGATTTCAGGCTAACTTTCAGGTAGTAAAGTGACCCCAAGAGACAAAATAATCAGCAGTATGAACAGCAGGAGGATGCAAACGGCAGATAAAACTATTGTTGAGACATAAAATGTCTCCACAGGACATGTTGCAGGTAGCTGTAAAACTTGCGCTGATCGTTCCACTGGCGAAAGATTCCGGATGAGCCCCGCATTTTTATATCTGTGAGGGGACTGACAAGGGGAAGAGTAACATTCTGTGTGTGCCATGATGGAATATCAAAATTTTAACGTAGTACGGAATCTAGAAATATAGGGAACCAATGAATAAAATCTACAAGGAGATCAGAACTACTAGTTAGTCGAATATAGTGTAATTAACTAAAGTAGAAAATACTATTATGGGAGGAGGATTTGTTATGAATGGAGGTGTAGGTCAGATCATGAGCTACTGTGATCGGTAAGGCGATAGGGTTATTCTCGTCGGAATCAATAGCAAACCAACACCACCAACAACATTTCAAGCATTCATACCTACCTAATAGGTAGAATATGAAAAAGTAGGAAAATATATGAGGGAGGTTGGCACAGGAGAGGAATTCGTGGCAGGCCGCATCAAACCAGTCAAAAGACTGATGACAAATAAAATGAGGATGCAGAACGAATAATTCAGTGTGTAAAGGAAGATGATAACTTAATAATCCTGGGGTTGGAATCTGGTAGAAGGGAAAGGCATATGTTATTTGAGATTATTGGGTTTTGTAGTCTGAATCAGAAAGGAGAAAGGCTATTTAAATTCTGCAATAAATTTCAACTCTTAATAGTAGTAGTAGTAGGAGGAAATCAGTTTTTAACGTCCTGTTGACAACGTGATCATTAGAGACGGAGCAGAAGCGCGGGTTAGGGAAAGATAGGGAAGGATATCGGCCTTGGCCTTTCGAAGAGACTGTGGCGTCGTTAGTTACGATGCTACAACGTAAGCGCACACTCTTGTAAGTTGGCACTACGAGAGAAGACTAACTACTAACTACTGGCCGACGCTGTGGATCTGAGAGAGTGGCGTCTTGATTTCTGGCCCATTACATCAAGAGGAGACGGCCTGGAAATATTGCTTCTACTACCGAATGGGCTAGCTTGCTGCTGAGACTTTGTATTAGTTACGTTCAGTTAAAGTTCGGACAGCAACGAATATTTGTTAGCTTTGAGATTATACAGAACAGTCATCCTGACTTCACAGGATTAGATATTGACTACGGCTTCACACCTACGTGCTCATCCTAGCCAAAGTTATGTATGAATTTGATATTTACCTGTATTTTTTATTCTATTAAAAGTGTTAAAGTTACATGCAGTACCGAAGTGCTTCACCTCTTCTGCTGCTACTCGCTTCCTTTACGCTCGGCCTATATTACAGAAGCAGTTCGCAGGAGCAGACCCACATGCCGCCTATCCAGGTGGGATATAAAGGAAACAATCCCGGTATTTGCCTGAAGCGATTTAGAGAAATCACGGAAAGCCAAATCAGAGTGACCGGACGCGGGTTTGAACTGTCATCCTCCAGAATGTGAGCCCATTGCGGTAACCACTGCGCCACCTCGCTCAGTAGCTAGTAACAGTAATTAGATTGTTCAAAAATACAAGAGGTGTAGTTAAACGTGCAATATACCCGAAGATGCGGGATGATTCCAACTGAAACTTGTCACGACCATCAGGATTTCTAAATCAGATTTTATGTTTGTAGGCTATACTCAGGAGCGGATGTAGACACAGGTCACAATTCAGTAATGGTGAGGGTAGACTGACGTTCAAGAGTATCGTCCGGAAGAATCAGTGTGAGAGAATACTGGTCACTCATTTACTGAGTAATCACGACAAGCACTTTAACGCCGTAGACACTGCAGTAACGAGTAAGAAAAGGAGGGAGATCAGTGAGTACGAAGTGATTAGAAACGGAATAATGAGTACCGCAGTAAGCGTCAACATTAACAGTGCAATGTTTCATGAGAATTCCACTGTTAAACGCAGAGGACAAAAGTGGAAAGAGTACATGAAGGTCCCTACAAAAGGTAGGTAAAAGAAGAAAATGGATCCAATTGGGAAGATATAGGAGTTCCAGTATTAGAGTCACAGGTGAACAGCGCTTTGATAGACTAACAATCAAATTGTTCAAATGGCTCTAAGCACTATGGGACTTAACATCTGAGGTCATCAGTCCCCTAGAACTTAGAACTACTCAAACCTAACTAATCTAAGGACATCACACACATCCATGCCCGAAGCAGGATTCGAACCTGCGAACGTAGAAGTCGCGCGGTTCCAGACTGAAGCGCCAGCCAGACTGGCCGGCTGACTAACAATCAGTTAAGGCTGGAGGCATAGATAAAACTCCTCCGGCGATGCTAAAATAAGTGGAAGATGTGGCAACCAAATGACTATTCAAACTGATTTGTAGAATTTGTGTCTAGAGACGTACCATCAGAGTTCGCAAAAATTTCGTTCTCACAATTCTGAAGTTGGAAATACATACGAATGCGAGAACTGTCGCAAAATCAGGAAAGTTCATGCACTCACATTGCTGAAAAGAGTTATGCAAAGAAGCACGGAAACGAAATTTAAGTTTTAATTAGTTAGCCTAGCTTTCCGTAAGTTAAAAACAATAGACAGGCAGTTCTCACGTTGCGCTTAATAGTGGTAGTAACCAAAAAAATGGAATTGTTAAGACGTGGGATTAAAATTCTGACTGAAAAATAGCAATAATAAGGTTACTATGATAGTGCTATCCGCATGGAAAGTGAAAAAGAACTGCATGACCTGCTGAATTGAGAAAACAGCGTAATGAGCACACATTCTGTACTCAGGGGAAAACGAACAAAGACGGGAGCAGTGAGGAGTAGCAGATATAAGGTTATCAACAATTTTAACAATGAAGTAAATGGCCTTGAAATAGGTGAAGTTAAGCGATTCAGCTAACAAGGTAGCGAAATAAGACATCATGTTTGAAGCTATGTAGACCTACAAAGTGGAGTGGTACAGACTATGATGGCGTTCCTGCCCAACAGAACTCGTCAGGTATAAAAGTTGGGCCTGCATTTGAGGAAGAAGATTCTGAAAACTCAGCATTGTGTGGATGTGAATAATAGGCTGTGAAAAAAACGGTGAGGAAGAGAATCGGCGCGTTTGATGTATAGTACCATAGAATGACAACGTAGCTTAGGTGGAATTAAAAGTAAATTAATAGTAGTGCACTGCAGAATAGGCGAGAAAGGAACCTATGAAGAATGCTAACGAGGAGGGGCGATATGCTGATATCTGTTAAGATATCAGGAAAAGATTCCACGGGTCTAGATTGAGCTATAGAGGTTAAAAACTGTAGGAGGAAAACGGAGTTTGGAAGTTATCCAACCAACGCAGAACGCAAGAGCCACTGTGAGCTGAAGAGGTTGGCAGAAGAGAAGGATTCGAGGCAGGCCGCTGCAAACCTGAGGCCTGTAATAACTTGATGCAGAACAGTGACAGCTGTCAAGAGAAAAGCACTGAAGTATCACGTCTGGCCTGAAAGTACTGTTAGGCAGCAGCCCATTGTTTAGCACGCGACAAGGAAGCAGGTCATGTGAAGAGTAAACTCTCCTTTTGACGATTAAAGTGACGAGTAAATACGTCCAATACAAGTAAAGGTCTGCCAAACATGGGTTTAAGCATGGTGTTTGGCAAGAGGGGAAAGCTTTCAGAGATAAACTTTCTTGGCGACTGCATGGATCATTTTAGCATAATGAAACAGGGCATTTAGCAAAGCTTTGATGGTTGCTGTAAAGTAATCGTACTGACGGAAATATGGACCAAACGCACGGGTACACATAAGAAACGAGGCAGCATGATAGAGGAGAGCACACTTATCGTGGGATTTAAATGTTAGCCTTAATGACAGGCGCTTTGGTTCGAGGTCTAAGGTATGATACTACCAAACGTCCACCAAGACACTGCTTGTGCACATAGGCAGCTACTGTAAACTATCGTTTGGTCAGTTTCATTCTTCCACCACTATCTATAATGTCCGCAGCCACCATGAATGCATCTACCAATGAGCTGATATCCCCAGCGCACTAATGACCTCCCATGAAACTAGTGGTCCGTTTGTCTCCGAGTAGCTATGCTTACAGCATGCAAACCGATCCAAGAAACTTTTTGTTGATGTAATGACATATGACCGTTATCTTATCTCAATGGGTCACTAGAGAGATTTTAATTATTTAATAATAGGTAACTGAAATTTGCTACTGGAAGTCTAAGGACAATGTTTTATGCAAATACAACTATTGTGATATTTTGACATTCTGGCAGCTGCATTCGTCAAACATTTTTTTTTATTCTATTAATTACAAATGCTGCACTCAAGCCGTTGTTAATACAAATACATATATGGAAACATCAGAAACACCACACATTAACCTGCTTAATATGGTATAGGAAACCCGTTGGCATTTAAGATAGATTACAGACGTCTCAGAATGGATAAACACAGGTCCAGTGTGGTTTGTGGTTTTCAAGAGAATCTTATAGCACTCTTCCAGCTAAATAACGACACGTTCAGGGATCGATGATGGTGGATAACCATCAAGCACCCTACTCTCCAAAGCAGACCACAAAAACTGAACAATGTTGAGATACAGCGACTGTGGCGGCCAGTGGAGATGTGACAGATTATCACTGTGCTGCAAAAAACAATCTTGAACGCTGCGAGCAGTGTGAACATGAGCCTGGTTGTCTTGCAACGCGGTACCTTTATTGGGAGATAATGTACCATGGGGCAGACTTGGCATTGCAAAATGGTCCCATAATCCATGGCAGTAAATACACTGCTGGCCATTAAAATTGCTACACCACGAAGATGACGTGCTACAGAAGCGACATTTAACCGACAGGAATAAGATGCTGAGATATGCAAATAATTAGCTTTTCAGAGCATTCACACAAGGTTGGTGCCACCTGAAACGTGCCGACATGGTGAAAGTTTCCAAGCGATTTCTCATACACAAACAGCAGTAGACCGGCGTTGCCTGGTGAAACGTTGTTGTGATGCCTCGTGTAAGGAGGAGAAATGCGTACCATCACGTTTCCGACTAGGACAAGGTCGGATTCTAGCCTATCGCGTTTGCGGTTTATCGTATCGCGACATTGCTGCTCGCGTTGGTCGAGATCCAATGACTGTTAGCAGAATATGGAATCGGTGGGTTCAGGAGGGTAATACGCTTCCGTGTTTGGCATCCGTGTTTGGCAACATCGCGGTGAACGCACGTTGGAAGCGTGTATTCCTCATCGCCATACTGGCGTATCATCCGGGGTGATGATATGGGGTGCCATTGGTTACACGTCTCGGTCACCTATTGTTCGCATTGACGGCACTTTTAACTGTGGATGTTACATTTCAGATGTGTTACGACCCGTGGCTGTACCCTTGATTCGACCCCTGTGAAACCCTACATTTCAGCAGCATAATGCACGACCGCATGTTGCAGGTCCTGTACAGGCCTTTCTGGATACAGAAAATGTTCGAATGCTGCCCTGGCCAGTACATAATCCAGATCTGTCACCAATTGAAAACGTCTGGTCAATGGTGGCCGATCAACTGGCATGTCACAATACGCCAGTCAGTACTCTTGATGAACTGTGGTATCGTGCTGAAGCATGGGCAGCTGTACCTGTTTACGCCATCCAAACTCTGTTTGACTTAATGCCCAGGCGTATCAAGGCCGTTAGTACGGCCAGAGGTGGTTATTCTTTGTACTGATTTCTCAGGCTCTATGCACCCAAATTGCGTGAAAATGTAATCACATGTCAGTTATAGTATAATATATTTGTCCAATGAATACCCGTTTATCATCTGCATTTGTTGTTCTTGGTGTAGCACTTTTAATGGCCAGTAGTGTAGTTTACGGGAGTTTATGATAAATTTCGAAATCACGGTGATCTTGGTATGGCAATTTAAAAAGGAAGGCGTCCTGTCCCGGTGGAAGCTATTGACGAAGTTGCTATTGCTGTAATTGAGCATTCAAGACGTTCGTCGGGTAGTGCTCGCGCTCGTGCAGTATCACGACAATTGTCCATTCCGTGGTCAACAGAACGGAAAGGCTTGAGGTCTATTTTACGCTGGTACTCGTACGGGATTCAGGCGTTTCAGAATCTGAAACGTCATGACCCACAGCAACATTCCGGATCTGCTCTTCGGTTTCTGGTTCAAATGGTTCAAATGGCTCTGAGCACTATGGCACTTAACAGCTGTGGTCATCAGTCCCCTAGAACTAAGAACTACTTAAACCTAACTAACCTAAGGACATCACACACATCCATACCCGAAGCAGGATTCGAACCTGCGACCGTAGCAGTCGCACGGTTGCGGTCTGCGCGCCTAGAACCGCGAGACCACCGCGGACGGCTTCGGTTTCTGGCTCTGACTGTAGTTGATGTACGTGGCAGGGTAATATTCCGTCGGATAATGAGGAACATTTTACACTACACAGTGTAGTGAATATACAGAATTACTGAATTCGTGGTACTAACCGTATGTGAGTGTGTGCTGTCGATTCACAAGTAACATTTCTTTCGAAAACCGTTTTTCTTCGAAGGAAATACACTCAGAGGGCTTGCCAGACATACCGTGAAGCCTTCAAGTTATTAACGTCTCCTCGAACAGCATGCGCTTTCTGCTTTGGAAGACCGTAGTTGTGTGGAAAGCACTATTTTCATGGAAGATGGGGCAACACCTCAGGTTACTCGCCTAATGAATGATCTGCTTAATGCAACCTTCGACGAACGTGTTTTCTCCAGAGACTTTCCAGATGCATGGCTTGCAACATCACTTGATCTCAATCCATCTGATATTTAGCTCAGGGAATAACTAACAGAAAGCTTTTACCAAGGACCTTTCCATTTCTATCTGACCTGAGTGCCAACATTGTGGAACACGTTGCCCATTATCCACCGGAAATGCTGCGAGCAACTGTTAATCACGTCGTTTTACAGATGCAGCGTCTCGTCGGCGTCTCCGGTGCCGATTTTGGACGAACAGCGCAATTGGAAAGTAATAATTAACATTATGTCCACATTTCTAATCCGTTACGAATGAAGATATCTCTATACGTCTTTCGGGCAATCACAGTGTGAGATTTTCACCTAGTCACAAAAACTGGAATCGTTTACACATTAACTCACTAGATCATCTACTAACTTTCGCTGCCATACGATAGTTAAAGCCCAGAGCGGAAAACCACCTCCGTGAGTAGGTACACTTTCATGATAACTCCTGGTACCAGTGATACGCGCAGGGGTTCACGAATTTCCAGACTGATTCAGAAAATACAAAGACCACATATTTCAACCATTGATCCTGAAGATGAATCAACACAAATTTATCTATTTGTAAGGTGTCCGCTGTTTTCATGATACAGCAAATTACTTTTATTTGCACTTTACGGCCGAATGTCCTTCCTATCGTTACAGACTTTTCTCTTAACCTAAGGGAGGAAGTCGTGTGGGATCTGCCGTCTGAAAACCGTGTAAACTTTGGCCTGCGTGTTATCGTAGTTTCAATGTGTGTATAATGTATTTTCAGTGACTGTGATTGGGAACCATACCAGAATTTCTGTAAACGAGCTTCTAAAACCGTCTTAAAGCTACATTTAGGCTGGAAAGTGCCATAGTTAATCTGCCGTGTGGGTTCCTCAAGTTTTGACTGGCCTTACAGTCTATCCGTCTAGCGCACTGCGAGTTCAGCAACACGAGCAGGCTAGTGATCTTCAGTACCCGTATTTTAAAAGAACAGTCTGGTACTTCCTACACTGTCACCAACGTGACACTACGATTCGTTGTCATTAGAAGTCGCATGCAACTGATAAAGCTACAGAAGTACGGTACTTACATGAGAAATTGTCGTTACAATTGCAGAAACACGTGCACTAGATACGTGTCAGGAGAGCTGCATTCCCACGTAGTTCCCAAGGTCCACTGCCAGAGTATGGAACTATGGCTGTGACAACTTCGAGAGCCAAGCCTCACTCGGTGCTGATCAACTTGGTGAAGTGATACATCAATTAGGTTTAAATTCACGAGAACGATGGATCGGTCGCATCAGTCACATTCATTATACAGACAGTTGTCTCGTCTTTTTCCTTTTGCATTCTCTTCGCGTACCCTAGAATCTATAGCTAGGTAATGGTCTTCTCTCCGCTTATAAAAGGGACCGACGTCTGCAGAATGGCTGGGGACAAATTTCGAACTAAACATTTATGCTCAACCGAAAGAAGGATAGAAATCCGTCAGTAAGACACACTATTAGCGGGGAAAGGTGATTAAATTTATTCACTATAAACATAACTCAAGAGTCTGGAACTGTGTCTTCAGGCAGTCAAATCAATAAAATTAACTGCACTTCTTTCGTTAGTTACGTGTACGATAAGGCACTTTGGAAATGCCTAGTTATATTGAAGTTCATTGAGAAATATGTCTTCTTGAATGTGGTATACGCGTTTATCCCTCTCGTGCGTCGCGTCCTCAGATGAAGACACTTAAATTTCGGCTCATTTCTGTCATCTTTGACACCTGAGGTGACGGTAAAAGCACAGGTACCTCATATGAGGACTAATAATTGTTGCAACAATGTGTCCCAGATGGCAGTGTTGGTGGTTGGCGCGCAGGAACCTTAGATTCCTCACTTCATTCTTGGTACAGCCACACTTCTGTTTTGAAAGTTTGACATTGTTCTGTGAGAAAAGTACTGCTGTCTCTGGAGAGGTATGTGTTATAATGTTCGTTATTACTTGTTACAGATTATTTGACACTTTTTGTAGATATATGAATGGTATACATGTTTATTTTCATAAAAATTACTTGTGTCCTCATTTGAGGACTTTATCTGTCAAGATGACTTTACACTACTGTCTTCCGTGTAGTTAGAATATTGACTTTCTTCTCCTCTGTTGTTTTATGGTACCGTATTTTACTGTATGTAACCCACGGTCAAGAAATCAGTTTTGATATATACTAACGTAGATAGTAGCTGCAGCCAAACATCACAAAATTAAACTTCCTGGCAGATTAAAACTGTGTGCCCGACCGAGACTCGAACTCGGGACCTTTGCCTTTCGCGGGCAAGTGCTCTACCAACTGAGCTACCGAAGCACGACTCACGCCCGGTACTCACAGCTTTACTTCTGCCAGTACCTCGAACCCGAGTTCGAGTCTCGGTCGGGCACACAGTTTTAATCTGCCAGGAAGTTTCATATCAGCGCACACTCCGCTGCAGAGTGAAAATCTCATTCTGATCACAAAATTAGTTTGATATGCATACACGATTTTATAGTCCCTTTCCAAAAAGTGAGTAAATCTATATTATTCCTTTAGGATGACACACAGGTCGCATTCACTAGCAAAGATATTCGAGGACGATTGAGTTCGTTCAAATAAATAACGAAGTAAGAACTTTCGCCAGATTATAAGTGATGCAGAAATCCTACAGATTTTGGAAGCTGGCTCAGAAGATGATGACTCTGACAACGACCCATCATTTGAAGTGGACCTTATCACTGATACTTGTAACATATCGTTAGAAACAAGTGGCACTGACAATGAAAATATTCCCAACAATGAAACAAGTGCAACAAATTATACTGAGGTTGAAAGTGAAATTTGAAGAGATCCTTCTGAACCAGGAATATAAACAAAATGTCCTAAAAGGAACGTGACTTGGTTCAGTGAATTGGACAACTCAGTTACAGCGACGCCATTTACTGTAAAAGCAAAAGCATGCATTGCTGGACAAAGTCCCCTTGATTTCCTTATAGAGCTATTTCCAGAGAAACTCATAGCTTAAATAGTTGAGCAGACCAATTTATACGCACATCAGAACGGAAAAGAATATTTCTCTACTTCTGTTTCTGAACTGAAGATATTATTTGAAATCACACTCGTAATGACTTTCTTGAGATATCAGGGAATACGACAGTATTGGTCTGAGGAAACTGACTTAAGCATGAACTTGATTGCTGATGCTATGTCGTGCAGGAGATATGAAGAACTGTGCCGTTTCCTAGATTTCAAAGATGTTTGTGCAATTCCTCCGGACAATACTGACAAACCTATCAGAATGCGACCAATGTTGGAAGCCCTGCATAATAACTATCACAAGGCTCTCGTACCTGAATAATTTCACAGTGTTGATGAGATGGTGGTTCTGTTCAAAGGGAGATCATTATTGAAGCAGCACCTTTCCAAAAGGCCCAAGAAACGGTGCTACAAAATGTGGGTGCGTGAAGTTGAGTCTGGTTATGTGTATTGCTTCGAACTGTTTCAAGGCGCTGGAGGAGGACGCAGTAATATATCTACATTTTGGGCATCAGGAGATGTTGTGCTACGTCTACGTCACGAAGTTCATGAAAAGAGCCACAATGTCTATGCTGAAAATCTCTTCAGTATCAATCCCATGGCCGGCCGGGGTGGCCATGCGGTCCTAGGCGCTGCAGTCTGGAACCGCGCGACCGCTACGGTCGCAGGTTCGAATCCTGCCTCGGGTATGGATGTGTGTGATGTCCTCAGGTTAGTTAGGTTTAAGTAGTTCTAAGTTCTAGGGGACTGATGACCTTAGAAGTTAAGTCCCATAGTGCTCTGAGCCATCTGAACAATCTGAACCATCATTCCCATGGTGCTAAAACTGAAAGATCTGAACATATAGTACGTTGGTACAATTCGCAATAACATGCTGGAGGGAGCAGATAAAAAACTGAAGTTGGCAAAAGAATTACAGAACAAGAGACGTGACGGTTCTTCAGTAGTGACATCAACAGAAGGCGCTACTGTCACGAGATGGATTGACAATTTACCTGTAGCCGTTGTATCGTCATATGCTGGATAAGAACCTGAAGGCTTTGCTACCCTATTTTGTCGAAAGGAAAAGAAGTTTATTGAGATCAAAAGACCCCACTGCATTGGAATTCATAGTAAGTTCATGAGAGGAGTTGATCTAATGGATACTTTGGTGGGCTTCTATAGAAATGACACCAGAAATCTTAGGTAGTAGATGAGGATTTTCTACTACATGCTAAATATGACAGTAGTAAATGCATGGATACTCAGGAGGATGAGTGAAAAAGAGAATACGGATTTGTTAGCATTCAAAAGTAGAGTCACCTCTGGGCTAATATACGAAGTGAAATCAAAGAGCCGGCCGGGGTGGCCGAGCGGTTTTAGGCGCTACAGTCTGGAACCGCGGGACCGCTACTGTCTCAGGTTCGAATCCTGCTTCGGGCATGGATGTGTGTGATGTCCTTAGGTTAGTTAGGTTTAAGTAGTTCTAAGTTATAGGGGACTGATGACCTCGGAAGTTAAGTCCCATAGTGCTCAGAGCCATTTGAACCATTTTTGAAAGCAGAGATTACAAGAAAGAGTAGAGGCAGGCCTTCAGATGAAAGCCCATTTCTGTCTGCACAGTCAAAAAAGAGAGCTTGTCATGCGGTACCCAACGAATTACGCTTCGGTGGTGGATCACACTGGCCCGCCAAGCCAGGTGGTACCAATGCCAACAGGTGTCACAATTGGGACTGCCGTCGGAACACCCGTTACATTTGTGAAAAGTGTTAAGTTGCTGTGTGCCCTAATTGCATAAAACAATTTCATTGAAGACAAAATAAGAAATGGTGCACACTCTTCATGTATTCTTTGATATTACTGATAAATATACTTACAGTGTACACTCTTCATGTATTCTTTGATATTATCAATAAATCTTCTATGTAAAATGTAGTACTTTTCGTGCTCCTTTTCCTCATATGAGGACACCTCCCTGTTGGTCTATGAAACTATTTTTTTAGATAAATTATGATGAATTCTGTGTAAGATAAGTCTGAAGGAACCAAATAATGTGTTAGAAATTTATTTCAGTGTCGGTTTGATTAGAGGGTTATGATAACCAAAATTTTATAAATCATTATCATAACTGAAATCGGGAGATTCGTTAAAAAGTAATATCTTGTGAAAATTAATTAGAAATCGAATTGTATCGTACTAGGCACCTACTTGAAGGATCTGTGCCTTTTTGCAACTCAGGAGCACACGCAACACAAATTTTAAACGGGTTAAAAGCAAACAGTATAACGTATTATACTCAATCTGCATCAAGATACAGTGTAAACATTCAGTTCAACACCTTGCTTGTGTCTGCAAGTATATAGTATCGAATCTATCCCTTATATCTGTACTCTTTCAATTAAGTAACATTATTTGATCGGACTAATGGTTTAAATATCTTCCTTGCCAACTCTGCTGTTAGTGAAATATTTTCCCCATAGTCACAACTAGTAACGACAATTTATTAAATGTTGGAAAATGGCAATCGATTCATTATCAGTGATAGTTTTAAATATAAACTATTGATTCATAGCTTTCTCCACTGAATTTCTCTATGGTAGATGTAAATGTTCAATTTTACCGTGAAATCCCATAGCTCTAGTTAGTTATCCGGACCCAAAGGAGTTTCTTAAACTCTTTAAGCATACCATCGATAAGGTATCGTTAGTGACGATTTTTTGACTTCAGACGTAATTTATAGTGTTTGCTTCTAATACGTATAGTAGTGGAACATTTGACAATCTGTCCTACATAGGGACAATATTGTTCCCGAGTCATTTTCATGGAATTGCAAAATTTCGTAGACTTTCCGATTGGGATGCGAATAAGTAAAAGATTCCACTGAAATGCAGAAAAATTCAGATATGAATGTCATATTAAACAACTACTTATCTACAAATTCTGTTAATAAATATCTGAAATCCGTATTCCTCCACATAAAAATCCAACTTGCATGCTGAATTTGGATCTTCTGAATGTATAATACTGCAGCTGGATACGTTATTCAAACCTTGGTGATATATTTGTAATTTATGGTTTCTGGTGTTTGAATAGCATGGTTTTTTCTTTTTCATTCGGAGAGAAAAAGGTATCTTCGTAATGACGCGAGGCAAACCAAAATTTAGATTCTCGTGAAATGGTCAACATGCTACATCAATTTAGTTTACTGTATTGGTCCCGTCGGTATTGATGATGAAATGAATGTAACTGTTTGTACGTAAGAAATTAAGGTAATAATCCCATCGTCCAAAACTGAGGTGGTAACTATATTTGATACTACCAAGAAATAAACTCCTGGAAATTGAAATAAGAACACCGTGAATTCATTGTCCCAGGAAGGGGAAACTTTATTGACACATTCCTGGGGTCAGATACATCACATGATCACAGTGACAGAACCACAGGCACATAGACACAGGCAACAGAGCATGCACAATGTCGGCACTAGTACAGTGTATATCCACCTTTCGTAGCATGGAGACGATTGTAGAGATGCTGGATGTAGTCCTGTGGAACGGCTTGCCATGCCATTTCCACCTGGCGCCTCAGTTGGACCAGCGTTCGTGCTGGACGTGCAGACCGCGTGAGACGACGCTTCATCCAGTCCCGAACATGCTCAATGGGGGACAGATCCGGAGATCTTGCTGGCCAGGGTAGTTGACTTACACCTTCTAGAGCACGTTGGGTGGCACGGGATACATGCGGACGTGCATTGTCCTGTTGGAACAGCAAGTTCCCTTGCCGGTCTAGGAATGGTAGAACGATGGGTTCGATGACGGCTTGGATGTACCGTGCACTATTCAGTGTCCCCTCGACGATCACCAGTGGTGTACGGCCAGTGTAGGAGATCGCTCCCCACACCATGATGCCGGGTGTTGGCCCTGTGTGCCTCGGTCGTATGCAGTCCTGATTGTGGCGCTCACCTGCACGGCGCCAAACACGCATACGACCATCATTGGCACCAAGGCAGAAGCGACTCTCATCGCTGAAGACGACACGTCTCCATTCGTCCCTCCATTCACGCCTGTCGCGACACCACTGGAGGCGGGCTGCACGATGTTGGGGCGTGAGCGGAAGACGGCCTAACGGTGTGCGGGACCGTAGCCCAGCTTCATGGAGACGGTTGCGAATGGTCCTCGCCGATACCCCAGGAGCAACAGTGTCCCTAATTTGCTGGGAAGTGGCGGTGCGGTCCCCTACGGCACTGCGTAGGATCCTACGGTCTTGGCGTGCATCCGTGCGTCGCTGCGGTCCGGTCCCAGGTCGACGGGCACGTGCACCTTCCGCCGACCACTGGCGACAACATCGATGTACTGTGGAGACCTCACGCCCCACGTGTTGAGAAATTCGGCGGTACGTCCACCCGGCCTCCCGCATGCCCACTATACGCCCTCGCTCAAAGTCCGTCAACTGCACATACGGTTCACGTCCACGCTGTCGCGGCATGCTACCAGTGTTAAAGACTGCGATGGAGCTCCGTATGCCACGGCAAACTGGCTGACACTGACGGCGGCGGTGCACAAATGCTGCGCAGCTAGCGCCATTCGACGGCCAACACCGCGGTTCCTGGTGTGTCCGCTGTGCCGTGCGTGTGATCATTGCTTGTACAGCCCTCTCGCAGTGTCCGGAGCAAGTATGGTGGGTCTGACACACCGGTGTCTATGTGTTCTTTTTTCCATTTCCAGGAGTGTAGTTCACAGTTGTGACACTGATGACTTTTCGTCTAAGCTCTATGTAGATTTTAATGCTGGCAAAAAAATTCTGCAATAGCTTCTTAGAAGCGGAATGTTGCTTATGCGGTACGTCACCTCTACAAGAAAGAATATGATATTAATTCATTTTAAGTAACGCAAGAAGGCTTTTGAATTATTTCAAAGCAATCATCGTATTCGAGGTAATTTATTTGTATTGAGCTTATGCTACGCTTACGATTTTCAGTCCTGGATCCACACCAGCACGCACATCTTATTATTAACAGTACTGCACCGCTCATACGTAGCCATAACATTTGAATGGTTTCGCTGATTCTAGAATCTGTTCTCAATGCGTTGCGTGTCAAAGTAACATTTGCATTGTTGTGAACCTGGAAATATTTTATTCTACTGTGTATAAAAACGAAATTTTTAGCATCTTGATAAAAGTCGCGTGCCAAGTGGCGAGTAATTTCCACAAGGGACAGCAAGAAAGCCCCCGCTCCTTAACAAGCTCCGGCTGCCACTCTTTACGAGTGTCGATTCATTACGACGCCGTTAAGAGCTGTTTATGAACCACGATACTGTCGTCTGATAAGGAAGTCGTAACTCATACAGTGCGGGAGGCGAGTAATTACATCAACCGAGCGGCCTTCTCCAGAAGTGAGAGAAATGAATGCGGGCCTGAGAGCGACTACAGTCTAACCGCTGGGTACATACACGAGGGGACTTCATTATTCTATACTTTGTAGGTCACGTAATGAGGCCGGCTTTCTTGCGGTGCGTAAGCCTCCAAGCCCGCTGTGTGAGCGGGGGGTGAACATACCTTCCTCTTCCCAAAACAATTGGGTCTCCTTTAAAGCGTAAGCGTCAGCTCCGCGTATTTGTCAGAGGACCCTGGCTGACAGCCAAACTGTGTGTAGTATTTTGGGACATACGACATTGTGTCGGGAGGCTACTGTAGCAACTGACTTGACATTGGTAATACGCAACTTCATGAATCGTGTCTTGGCAAATTCGAACAGCCCCTGTGAGGTTTCCCACGTTACAGTGTAGTGCATAGGTCACTATCAACTGTTTGCGTTATCAGAACACATAAACCCAAGATAATCTACACAGTTAGGGAGAGTAGTCTCGAATATTCTCCATAGACGTTCTTCAGATACAACCGGAAGTGCAAGTGCTGGCAGAAGTATTTTCATTTGGTACAGTTTTAGAACATTTTGGTATATCTCCATTAAAGAACGTTTACATAAATTACTTTTATTTTGTTTGACCTACATTCCGCCGCGCGGGGTAGCCGCGCTGTCTAGGGCGTCTTGTCAGGGTCCGCGCTACCCACCCCCCCACCCCGCCGGAGGTTTGAGTCCGCCCTCGGGCATGGGTTAGTATGTGTGGTCCTTAGCGTAGGTTAGTTTAAGTTAGATTAAGTAGTGTGTCAGGTTAGCACCGATGACCTTAGCAGTTTGGTCCCGTAAGACTTTACCACAAATTTCCAAAAAAATTACCTTCTTTCCAGGCGGTTATTATCAAACGCTTTCCATATCAAGCGTATCTACATACACTGATGAGCTAAAACACTTGGATCCAGTCCTTCACGAATCGCGGCACGTTATATATATTAGGTTGGATCGTTAAGTTCGTAGGATTTTGGTTTTGCATGTTGGTATTCCCATTTCTATGGGTTTATTTATCGATTTTCATTTTCATCTTTAATTCACTGTTGCGATCTGAGTTTACATATTGTCAATTTGTAACTGGAGGTGGTGAGTGGAGCTGTGGACGCTAGAAAATGGAGTGCCAAGTGGAGAAAGCGGAACATTCCGACATTACCCTATCTTTGAGTTCAGTAATGAGGTGGCACCAAAGAAAACAGACAGAAAAATTTGCACCGTGTATAATGGTAAAGACAAAGGACAGGGCACGGCAAGAAACTGATTGTCTCGTTTTAAGGACTCTTCACGTTCCGGGAGACCTTCGGCGTTTGATAAAATCGTTTAATCTCAATAATCCACAGTGATATTTATCGCGGTACTCCAGAATTGGCAAAGGTGATGAACTGTGATCATTCCTCCACCGTGCGGCATTCGCATGTAATGGGGAAAGTTCAACATTCGGGTGTACGGGTAACGCGTGGTCTAAACCAAAACCACAGAAGTCAGCGGTTGGCCACATATGCTTCTCTTTTTGCCCATCGCCAATTTGCTTATGAAGAACGCCGACCATTCTTACCCATTCTCAAAAATGGTTCAAATGGCTCTGAGCACTATGGGACTCAACATCTTAGGTCATAAGTCCCCTAGAACTTAGAACTACTTAAACCTAACTAACCTAAGGACATCACACACACCCATGCCCGAGGCAGGATTCGAACCTGCGACCGTAGCAGTCCCGTTACCCATTCTCGTTAGTGGCGACGGAAAAGAAAGGAATTGTTAAGACGGAACAAACCAGAAATTCCCCGTGAAAAATCTGCATGCATCCACTAGAGATAATGTTACGCATCTTGTGAACAGATAAAATTTAATGTACTAAGAATTGCCTCAACGAGGTGTAATATGGCAGTTGCATTTAATCTCGACAACTGAGATGTCTTGCACACGCAGTATAAGAACAACGACTAGGAAGAGAGCGTGAAATGATGCCACTCCACAATAATGCCCGTCCGAATTCTACTAGAGTGACAAAAAACACTATATAGGAACCGGGTTGGGAAGTCATTCCGCACCCACCTTATTCATCTGATCTTGTTCCCTCGGATTTTTACCATTCCTGCTCTCTATCGAACAACTGGCAAGGAACTTTCTTACCGGATCAAAATGTCCTCCGAACGTGGTTCGACGAGTTCTTTGCCTCAGAACCACGTGATTTCTACTCACAAAATCGGAAAGGTTCGCCATTATTGCCTTAATGTTGCGATTTGTGGAGGAGAATATATTGTTGGCTACTGATGTCTCTGTTATGTGTATCTGTCGTGTTTATTAAACTTGTTAAAAAAAACGCTACAAACTTATACACCAATCCATACAAGCGGTGAAGATGTTAAGGTCACCGGAATGTGACATCTTTTACATTAAATTCAAATATATAAATTGTCACCAAGTTTTCATTTTAATCAATGATGTAATCACCCTCGTTATTAACAACGCTTTGCCATCTAGTGTGCAAGTTTTCAATTTCGGATGGATTGAAATCAACTGATTTTTGAGAAAATATCTGGAACTGACAATTTGCACATTATCATTATTTTAAAATTTTTGCCTTTTAGAAAATGTTGTAGCGTTCAGAATAAATAGATATCTGATGATGCAATATCGGGTGAGTGTGGTCGGTGACGCAATATCTTCCACCTCATTCCAAAATTATTTTCCTGGATTCGTCTTCCGCATTGAGGTCTTGCATTACTGTGTTGCAGAAAAACGTCTATTCTGGTCATAATTTCTGGGAGTTGTCCAATTGTTCACAATAAAGATCTGCATTCAAAGATTGCTCAACTTCTAAAACTTCAAAATGAACGACCCCACGAATGCTCCTTCAAAAAGAGACACATACTAAAGCGCCATTTTTTGGCGTGTAAGCCTGCCTTAGCTGTATTTTGTGGTGATTCATTCGGAAAGAGCCACTGTCATTTGTGTTTTGCATTATTAAGGCGCACTCATTTCTCATCTTTGGTGAGCAAGCGATGAATAAACGGTTCTGTATAATGAAGCTGAAGCAGCAAAATGCATTTTGTACTATGGTTATCTTTGTTTGACTTTACCAATTCGCTGCAAATGTTATTGGATGGTCAACCAATGTTGGTTAAGAGTGTTTACCAATTTCCCTGACTGCCTGACACGGATTTGCTTCCACTTCCTCCCTCCCAGACGATACCAGTCGGAAAGATCAGCATTACTGGAGCTAAACTTAGCAAACCACGTGTAGTATGTACGAACGCCTAATGCACTTGGATAAACATAGCAATTTTTTTTATATCAACTGTTGCATTACGACCCTAACAGAAGTCAAAAAGTTGACGTTATCGGTTATTTACATTTACTTGTATTACGCCGGCAATTTCACTACAAGAAGAAATATATAATTATAACGAGTAAGCAAGTCACTCTAACCTCCAACAGTCTTTTGGACTACTTTGAAGTAGACAGTGAACTAATAAATGAGAAACGAATATCGACATGCGCAAAAGCGACATTACTTTCCGGTCTCTCTGAAACAAGTGGGTATTCTTTCAAGTGACGATAAGACTCGGTAATGGGTAAATCAACTGGCAAAGGGCAGAATGCCTTTTCGCCGACTGTGGGAACGAGCACAGTGTTGAACATGGGACGGCGCAGCAGACGCCCCACTACCTGTTCCCACGTCGATCCAACGACATCGTCGATTACGATTGCATTGTGCACGGGGTGATCGAGGTTGTACCGTGGATCAATGGATACATGTCGCCAGGTTGGCTGAACCATGTTTCTTTTACACCTGGTCGATGGTCACTCCGGATGAGCTTTCATTCAAGCGAACGGTTGCTCAAAATACGCGCCGCGCCACGGACGAAGGCCGTGGGAAGAGTAACGTACTGTGTAGGTTCAAATGGCTCTGAGCACTATGGGACTTAACGTTTGAGGTCATCAGCCTCCTAGAACTTACAACTACTTAAACCTAACTAACCTAAGGACATCACACACATCCATGCCCGAGGCAGGATTCGAACCTGCGACCGTAGCGGTCGCGCGGTTCCGGACTGAAGCGCCTAGAGCCGCTCGGCCACTCCGGCCGGCTACAGTGTAGGACATTTATGTTGGCTTCCATGAGATCTATGGTATCAATCAACGGCACCATGGCAGGTGCAGACTATGTGAATTTTATTCCAGACCACCAGCTTTCATTCATGACTGATATCTTCTCCGACGGCCAGGGTAGATGGAGAAATGCTGCTGCACTGCGTTTCAGAGGTCGACCAACAACATTGTGAACTAGATGGTAAGGTGTAGGTGTGTTGATTTCATTCTAAGTCTGTTTCAGATTTGAACAAAACCCTAGATAATTAGTTGTGACTATTCTAATGGTTATCTAGTGGTAATATTGTCCCTTCCAATGCTATTATCAGAGACATAATACATCAATGCGGTTTGCAGGTCACCCTCTCCTCGTGCGGAGGTCCCTGATTCATCATGGCGGAAAACTTTCGTTGCAAATATGTGGCAGACAATGCTAAAGGAGGTGATTATGTACGGTTCTTGTTCGCCAGAGTCCGCAGCTCGTGGTCGTGCGGTAGCGTTCTCGCTTCCCGCTCCCGGGTTCCCGGGTTCGATTCCCGGCGGGGTCAGGGATTTTCTCTGCCTCGTGATGACTGGGTGTTGTGTGATATCCTTAGGTTAGTTAGGTTTAAGTAGCTCTAAGTTCTAGGGGACTGATGACCATAGATGTTAAGTCCCATAGTGCTCAGAGCCATTTGAACCATTTTTGTTCGCCAGACGTTGCGCTAGACTTCTTTTTTGTGGCGCACGGGACTATGGCAGCTGGTGATCCATCCGTCGAAGGGGACGTTAATATCGTAGGGCACTTTAAATATATTCGAGAGGTTTGTCCCAGTGGCCTGTTTCTGCCTGCCGATTCTCTCGTCTTCATCAGTAACATAAGCATGACCCTTTACTCTACATGCACCATTACCAAAACTATATAGACACAATAAAAGTGCCATTACACTGTGCGGGACTCCCCATTGCACTTACGGGCTGAGCGAAACAGGCACGTAAATGGTGATCCATCGGTTTGGGCGGGACGGCCACGTGGGCTAGCTTTGTCGTACTTCCAGCTGCTGCATCCATGGAAACTAAACTGGGTGAGGGGGGGGGGGGGAGGGCAACTGATGGGCTAAAAGAAACTGAAATCCGACCAGCAGTCAATATCTTCCATACGTCTTCGCAGGATTCCACGAAGGATAGTGAAACAGGCAAGAAAATTCGTCTCCATTTAGCAGATTACCTTGTTACATATTTCCAAGGCAGAAGTTACGTTGATTATATGAAATATTCAATTTGTATTTATTTGCGTCCTAGATCATTCGGTTATACTCGTAATTTAAAAATTCAAGCAACGGTTTGTGAACTATTTGGATCTCATACATTCTTACAGAATGTAGAAAGATTGTTTTACTTGATATGATTGTAATAAAAACTGGTAAATACATTTATGAAGAACATTTCAAAGTAATATGTGCACATACAGTACAAACTGTACACTGTTGGCTACAAAATTTGGGGCACAGTGAACACTAACTAGGTGACCCCACGTATGCATCGCGAATACCGTAGAAGTTCATGGCGTTAAAATTTTCTTCACATCTCATGAGCTACTGTCCTCATCAGAGGAAGAATATTTTTTAGGTCATACATCAGGTGTGTATGGATGTCGCAAATGCTAGAGCGTTGCACACCACAGCATGGGATTGATGCGCCATAAAACTCCATTAATACTGGAAACCCACAAATGGAGATGTAAATTGTTAAACCATTGTTCATCAGTCTCATACTTATCCAGCTTGGTTGCGATGGTCGTCACAAAGAAGTTAGAAATGACTGAACTTTTATTTCATCTGGAAGTGTTATCCAACATCATCTACAGAGTAATTCAAGAAGGTATGCGAATTTTGTAATATGTTATTCTACAAGTAAAACTATAGAAAAATTTCACATAAACTTAGGTCCGCAAATGTTTAGTTCCGGAGTTATACTAATAAAAGATTCTGCCTGAAATTTGGCAACCTCGCTAATATGAAGCCTCGCAAAATTGTGCGGGATTAAAGTAAATGAATCTAATAAAACATGTCCCAGACTGATGAATTCACGTGTGCTACTGTATTAATAAAAGCAGATTACCTGACACATTCATACAGCTTCAGTTAACAATATTAATGTCATTTTTCCAAAATTAAATTCTCTACAACTTCTGTTGGAAACTTTGTCCTATTGTACGGAATTTAAAAAACACGTATGGCCCATTAGTTAGTAAATTAAAAATTTTAAAAAATTATTTTTTTGCTTCTCTGGATGTTCTGGATAACTATTAAAGATACACGTCTAGGATATGTTTTATTAGAGTCACCAGATCAATAACAACAAAATAAATGGAAATCGGGCTTGACTTTAAACTCGGACAGTTTTTTGACGGCTTCATATTAGCGAAATTGCTAAATTTCAGGCAAAATCTTTGATTAGCTGTAGCTCCGTAACTAAACAGTTGCGGACCTATGCTTAAGTGGACTTATTTCTTTAGTTTTGCTTTTAGAATAACATTAAAATATTTGCATATGTTCGTGAATCACTCTGTATATAATATGTGACCCCATGGGCACGAATATACGCTTGTTGCAGTTATGGCGCGGTAGCGAACACCTCCTGAATGTCATCTTTATGAATTCAGAGACTGCAGTGTGCCATGGAAGGCGTACAACGTGGCAGTTGTGCCTTTATCATGACTGTGCTGCGTCGTCAGAACCTTCAAAAGTCGCCTCCTCTCTTGATTTATGGAGCTACCAAGTCTTAGATAACCACACTCTGATGAGGCGTAGGCATCCAACACCTAGTCATCTTTCTGTGGTATATTGTGAATATCTGACCAGCTTCGCAGTTTCTGTGACCTTAGTAAGATCGCTCACGTCACTGGATTTCTTCATTAGGGGCACGTATCTATGCTAGAATGACGCACCACGAATCTCGGTTTCGCTTAAATACGTTGCTTACCGTGTCACTTGCTCCTTACGTCGTTAGGTGGCATTCTATAAGGAACTATCAAAACTTCCCGTTCGAAAGTACCACAGTTCATAATCAGTACGGAAAATCGCCATGATCATTGAGGCAATCATCCCACCGACGCATCAAGTCGAAGATTCCCATTTGGTGAAACACCGTTTCCTGATGCGTCAAGAAGTCCGTAGCTGCCTGCTGTGCATCATCGTCGACCCCTGAAGGAATTTTTGAAGTGACAGAAGGCATGATAAGCATGGTGAGAGATCAGTACTTCACAGAGTGTTTTCCATTGTCTCCCACTTGAGCTTTCGCAACTTCATCGCAAGGCTAGAGATCAGGATTTCACTGCGGTTGTTCGATTGTCTCCCACTTCAGTTGGTGCAAACTCTGTGTTACATTTGCGATATAGGGACGTGCGTTTTCATGAAGAAGGAGGATCCATTGTCGGAATTTTCCACACCGTTGATTTTCGACAGACATTCTGCGTCACACAAATTCTTCGTTCCGTGATGGATGTCTGCTGTTGTTTGTCCTTCGGCAGCCATGGAAACATTACCAACACGTTGGTCATGTTTGGACGCACTTGGTTTACCATCACCATAATTCACGTTTCCGCATTTACCGCACGCAAGCCGGAAGGACACGAATGCTACACTGATCCCTGGCCTACGGGTCGGTGCTTATATATCCGCACCGGCGTCACGGTACTTTGCATAGACGCTGCAGCAACGGCCTCAAGCTGAAAGTTTTTGATGGTCCTTTGAATCTCGCATTGCTCGGTGGTCGTAAAGTTCCTCGGTTTATAAATCCACTAATACACAACCTCTCTTTCCCCCTCTCGCTAGCTATCTCTGTCTGACACTCATATACCAACACTCTCATACCAAAACACACATAAGGATATATACAAGCACACATCTTATTTAACGTTTCTCAATGTCACCATAAAAGGAGAAACGCATTAGCATCATATTAATAAATGTGTTGTAACTTGTTGTTTTTGTTGTGGTCATCAGTCCTGAGACTGGTTTGATGCAGCTCTCCAGGCCACTCTATCCTGTGCAAGCTTCTTCATCTCCCAGTACTTACTGCAATCTACATCCTTCTGAATCTGCTTAGTGTATTCGTGTCTTGGTCTCCCTCTACGATTTTTACCCTCCACGCTGCCCTCCAATGGTAAATTTGTGATCCCTTCGTGCCTCAGAACATGTCCTACCAACCGTTCCCTTCTTCTTGTCAAGTTGTGCCACAAACTCCTCTTCTCCCCAATTCTATTCAATACCTCTTCATTAGTAATGTGATCTACCCATCTAATCTTCAGCATTCTTCTGTAGCACCATATTTCGAAAGCTTCTATTCTCTTCTTGTCTAAACTATTTATCGTCCACGTTTCACTTCCATACATTATTCATCAGAATCTCTTTCCTTGCCATTGCCAGTCTACATTTTATATCCTCTCTACTTCGATCGCCATCAGTTATTTTGCTCCCCAAATAGCAAAACTCCTTTACTACTTTAAGTGTCTCATTTCCCAATCTAATTCCCTCAGCATCACCCGACTTAATTCAACTACATTCCATTATCCTCGTTTTGCTTTTGTTCATGTTCATCTAACACCCTCCTCTCAAGATACTGTCCATTCCGTTCAACTGCTGTTCCAAGTCCTTTGCTGTCTCTGACAGAATTACAGTGTCATCGGAGAACCTCAAAGTTTTTTTTCCTTCTCCACGGATTTTAATACCTAATACAAATTTTTCTTTTGTTTCCTTCACTGCCTGCTCAATTTCCAGATTGAATAACGTTGGGGAAAGGCTACAACCCTGTCTCACTCCTTTCCCAACCACTGCTTCCCTTTCGTGTCCCTCGACTCTTATAACTGCCATCTGGCTTCTGCACAAATTGTAAATAGCCAGTCGCTCCCTGTATTTTACCGCTACCACCTTGAGAATTTGAAGGAGAGTATTCAAATCAATATTGCCAAAAGCTTTCTCTAAGTTTACAAATGCTAGAAACCTAGGTTTACCTTTTCTTAATCTTTCTTCTAAGATAAGTCGTAGGGTCAGTATTGCCTCACGTGTTCCATCATTTCTACAGAATCCAAACTGATCTTCCTCGAGGTCGGCTTCTATCAGTTTTTCCATTCGTCTGTAAGGAATTCGCGTTAGTATTTTGCAGCTGTGACTCATTAAATTAATCGTTCGGTAATTTTCACATCTGCCAACACCTGCTTTCTTTGGGATTGGAATTATTATATTCTTCTTGATGTCTGAGTGTATTTCGCCTGTCTCATACATCTTGCTCACCAGATGATAGAGTTTTGTCGGGACTGGCTCTCCCAAGGCTCATTAGTTCTAATGGAATGTTGTCTACTCCGGGGGCCTTGCTTCGACTCAGGTCTTTCAGTGCTCTGTCAAACTCTTCACGCAGTATCATATCTCCCATTTCATCTCCATCTACATCCTCTTCCATTTGTATAATATTGTCCTCAAATACATCGCCCTTGTATTGACCCTCAATATACTCCTCCCACCTTTCTGCTTTCCCTTCCTTCCTTAGAACTGGGTTTCCATCAAAGATCTTGATATTCGTGAAAGTGGTTCTCCTTTCTCCAAAGGTCTCCTTAATTTTACTGTAGGCAGCATATATCTTACCCCTAGTCAGATAAGCCTCTACATCCTTATTTGTCCTATAGCCATCCCTGCTTAGCCATTTTGCACTCCTGTCGATCTCATTTTTGGGACGTTTGTATTGCTTTTTGCCTCCTTCATTTACTGCATTTTCATATTTTCTCCTTTCATCAATTAAATTCAATACTTCTTCTGTTGCCCAAACGTTTCTACTAGCCCTCGTCGTTTTACCAATTTGATCCTCTGCTGCCTTCACTATTTCATCCCTCAAAGTTACCCATTCATCTTCTACTGTATTTCTTTCCCCCATTCCTGTCAATTGTTCCCTTATACTCTCGCTGAAACTCTGTACAATCTCTGGTTCTTTCAGCTTATCCAGGTCCCATCTCCTTAAATTGCCACCTTTTTGCAGTTTCGTCAGTTTTAATCTACAATTCATAACCAATAGATTGTGGTCAGAGTCCACATCTGCCCCTGGAAATGTCTTACAATTTAAAATCTGGTTCCTAAATCTCAGTCTTCCCATTATATAATCTATCTGATGTCCTTTAGTATCTCCAGGGTTCTTCCATGTACACAAACTTCTTTCATGATTCTTAAACCAAATGTTAGCTATGATTAAGTTATGCTCTGCGCAAAATTCTACCAGGCGGCTTCCTCTTTCATTTCTTAGCCCCAATCCATGTTCACCTACTACGTTTCCTTCTCTCCCTTTTCCTATTCTTGAATTCCAGTCATCCATGACTATTAAATTTTTGTCTCCCTTCACTACCCGAATAATTTCTTTTATCTCATCATACATTTCATCAATTTCCTCGTCATCTGCAGAGCTAGTTGGCATATAAACTTGTACCACTGTAGTAGGTGTGGGCTTCGTGTCTATCTTGGTCACAATAATGCGTTCACTATGCTGTTTGTAGTAGCTTACCCGTACTCGTATTTTCTTATCCATTATTAAACCTACTCCTGCATTACCCCTATTTCATTTTGTATTTAGAACCCTGTATTCATCTGACCAAATGTTTTGTTCCTCCTGCCACCGAACCTCACTAATTCCCACTATATCTAACATTAACCTATCCATTTCCCTTTTTAAATTTTCTAACCTACCTGCCCGATTAAGGTATCTGACATTCCACGCTCAGATCCGTAGAGCGCCAGTTTCTTTCTCCTGATAACAATGTTCTCTTGAGTAGTCCCCGCCCAGAGATCCGAATGGGGGACTATTTTACCTCCGGAATATTTTACCCAAGAGGACACCATCATCACTTAATCATACAGTAAAGCTGCATGCCATCGGGAAAAATTACGGCAGTAGTTTCCCCTTGCTTTCAGCCGTTCCCAGTACCAGAACAGCAAGGCTATTTTCGTTAGTGTTACAAGGCCTGATCAGTCAATCATCCAGACTGTTGCCCCTGCAACTACTGAAAAGGCTGCTGCCCCTCTTCAGGAACCACACGTTTGTCTGGCCTGTCAACAGATACCTCTCCGTTGTGGTTGTAACTTGAAGATGAATATTCTAATGTAATGGCTTTAAAACACGATTGGTTACGGAAATCAATGGAAAGAAGCGCATGTTGTACTTGGCGTAATACGGTGTCTATTCAGGCAGCCAAAGGAGACGTGGTTGGTATCTTCTCTTTCGTTGCGATAGCATAATGAAAATGGGACCAAGACAATGTAATACATATGATTGCTGCCGCATTCTTGGACTTTTGGAGGATTGATACCTCTAGCGTCTAATGTCAGTTATCAGCTTCTTGAAATTTTTGACTCATTCTGCTTATAAACATCCGAATTTAAAATTTCGGAAAAATTTGATGATTTATTCACGAGAGAAGGCTTCACAAATTGAGCAAGTCAATAACGAGTTGGTCCACTTCTGTTCCTTACGCAATCAGTTATTCGACTTGGCATTCACTGACAGAGTTGTTAGGTATCCTCCAGTGGGCTAAGCGCTAGAGCGTCAAACTCCAGAGATGGTTGCAGGACCCACCCCATAATGCTCCAAACGTTCTCAACTAGGGAGAGATCCGGCGGCCTTGCTCCCCAATGTTCAGTTTGGAAAAAACGAAGACAATCAGTAGAAAGTCTCGCCGGGTGAGGGCAGCATTATTTTGCTGAAATGTAAGCCCAGGATGGCTTGTAAAAAAGAAGAACAAAACGGTGCGTAAAATATTGTGGACATACCGCTGTAATGTAAGGGTGCCGTTGGTCCTGCTATGAAATGGCACTCCACACCATCTCTCCTGGCTGTCGGGAAGTATGGTGGGCTATACTCAGATTGGAAACCCACCACTGTCCGTGTCGTCTCCAGTAGCGTCTTCGGCCTGGATTCTTATTCACTGGAGTGGAATTGTTTTAGTGATGAGTCCGGCATCCAGCTGATCCCCGATGATCAGCCATCCTGGGCTAACATTTCAGAAAAAATTATGCCGCCCACAGACGGCGAGTGTCACTACTGGTTGTTTTCGTATCTTTCAAATCCAATCTTGGCCACCAGGGTTGCCGGATCTCTCTCCAATTGAGAACGCTCGGGAATTATTGGCAGGGCCCTCCAACCAGTTCGGGAGTCTCACGATCTAACGCGCCTATTGGAAAGAATTTGGCACGATATCATTCAGGACGTCAAGCCGAATAACAGCTTCCATAATGTCGAGAGGTGGACAAACACGATATTGCCTTGTTCAATTTGTGGATCTCTTTCTCTTGAACAAGTGGTGGAATTTCTCTAACATTGTAATCATTTGTTTGCCTACAAATGTACGTTACATCAACGAATTTTCGCCCCATTCTTCCTTTGTGGTGCGTCTTTTTTTGTCTTAGTGAATTACTGTTGGCTCTGTACCCATTATTTATATTTGTAATATGTGCAAGGAATATCAGAAAAAGCTCAACTTTACGATACACAATGCTTGACCTGTTATACAGCTCACAGCGTCTATCTAAAAAATCAGCGTTCTAGTGTTACTTTAAACGATCTCAAGAAGAAAAACACAATTATATGTTCAGTAAATAATATGGTACAGAGTATCACCTGATGTTCAGTAACGGCACACATCTATTGAGATCCCATATCAGAAAGGAATGCGATCAAGAGTATTTGAATTTTCCACCTACCACCAATTACCGTAACGGATGTAGCTGACGCAATCAAGAGTGGAAGTAGCCTCATCAGTGAACTGCATTAATGGAATTAATTATTGATTACTTGTTACCTACTAGCGAAATGCCGCTGTACTGGCTTCATTTCCTTCACGCAAATGTTGAACTTAGCAATTTCGTGACGAGTGAAGCCTACCACACGTTGTTCGATAGATACAAACATACTCGATTAAAGAATTTGGCACAAACTTCAATTGATAAACTGAATACTATCTTTGACGAATTTTATACAATGTGATCCACAATGTAGCTGATGAAGAGACACGACATATACGAGTTTCATGTTGTCTAACTCCAGTGCTGACGTCTATTAAAATATCAAGTACATAACCCAAAATGTAAGCTGTGTGACTTCCAGAATTACATTGGCAAATGCACGTGACGCAGATATCAAATTCATTGGCTGAAAAAACCAGTGGGCAAGACAGACGTATAAACGAATGAGAGAGGGTCATTTAGCTATATATTGAACTAATAAGCAATAATTATAAATAATTTAAACGGTCATCTCTCATATACATCAGATAATTATCTCGATTTTACTACCTGTGTGTGTGTGTGTGTGTGTGTGTGTGTGTGTGTATGTGTGTGCGTACACGCGCGTGTGTGCGTGTTCTAGCTGAGTATCTGACACTGACTGGGTATTAATTTATGCCAGTCTTCTTTAATCCACTTCCAACACGCCCTCCTTCTGCCAACGTCCTCCATTCACCACTCACTGACCATCATCTTCTGCCCTTCGCTTCATCTCATCCTCCCTGCTCTCCTAATTCATCACCTCCCCCTCCCTCTCTGTGTCCAGCTCATGCTCGTCCCTCTCTCTATCCATCCCCTCTTCCCTTTGTCTGTCCACTTTTTCTCTCCATCTCCCTGCCTATCCCTTCCTCCCCATGTCTTGGTTCACAGCCTCCTCTTTCCTTTCTCTGATGATCTCCTCCTCTCCTCTCTCCTTCTTTCGATTGTCATCCCCTATCTGAATCCATCTCTTCCTCCTCCCGTCTGTGCTTGTCTCTTCGTTCTCCTCGCTTTCCACCTCCTCATTCTCCTTTCTGTGTCCGTGTTGCAACACTCGCCCCAGTACGTAGCTACTCATTCTTATCTCTACAGTATTTCCTTCCAGATTATAACTAATGTTTGTAAAAAATTTGACTGAAATTGTTTCAGGGGATTATGAAGAGCTATTTACCCGTGGCTTTGTCGGCATATGCGTATGTCAAACATGTTTCATACACATTTAACATATTTCACGAGTATTTCTGTACATATTGCACCTACATGTCCAACGACTTTCCCCCAGCAGCATCATCTTCACGCAGCACACTGCTTATGACGAGGTATCACCTGAACTATGTGCTGAACAATAATGTAATTTGGAGGTACAGTCAGTTCTATGTCAGTGAAGTGTGTCAGAATAGAGTTAATAATAAAGAAGAAATAAATTAAAATCATATGCTTGATACTGTAGTTTCTCATGCATACCAATGTTCAAGACATCAGATCTCCTAAACTAATTGTTGTGCAATGATGTAGTTTTTCTGGTCTGTTCAATGGTAAATATTAATACTGTCTGCAAATGTGTCACAAATACAGTTAGTAGTAATGAAGAGGTAAATTACAACGTTATTATTCATGTGGCAGTTTTACAGCATGAAGAGTGAGAGGGCAGTAAGAGATAAACATACTTCTTTTCATTATTTTGTGAGAGACATCAGCGAGAAAAAGTTTCGTAAAGGTTTGAAATTATCAGTAAAGTCTGTTGCAAGTCTGTAAGTTCTCCTGTTCTCAAATATTGTATGACTGAAATACCGAATTGTGGGCTATACTATTCTTTCACATCCATCCACACCCCTTTGAGAGACAGGTGGTTCTTACCCTCACAGCGTCTCTTTCCAGAGAGAAAATCAAATGTGCACTAAGTCTGAAATCGGTATAGTGGTTTAACAAGAGATGTGTAACATTCATATGCTCATCCATTTTCATAATTTAGTATACAGTATTACAAAGCTGTGTATTTAGTGTAGTCCTCTATTATTGCATCTCTTGCATCTCCATCTTCTCCTCCCCCTCCTCTGATCATCTCCCCCACCCTCTCTCTCTCTCTCTCTCTCTCTCTCTCTCTCTCTCTCTCTCTCTCTGTGTGTGTGTCCACCTCACCACTGCCCTCTCCCAGTCTCCTGCCCTCCCTCTGTCCCTCTCTCGTTGCCCCTTCCCATGTCCATCTGCTCTTGCCCCATTCGGTCCATATTTTCTTTCCACCTCTGTCCACCTCTCCCCCCTTAAAGTTTATCACCACCTCCCCTTACTCTTTGTCTATCTCCTCCTTTCCCTCTCTTTCCATAACCTCTTCACCTCCTTCTGCCATCTCATCCACCCCCATTCTCCGCCTATCTCCTCCAACCCCACTCGCTGTTCATTTCTTCCTGCCCCTCACTCTCTTTGCCCCCTCATGCCCACTGTTTCCTCTTTCTCATTTCTCTGTCATTCTGCTCTTGCCCTTATATCCATATCCTTTACTGCCTATAATTATATCTCCCCTCTCCCCCTAATTCCATCTCATTCTCTGTTTGTCTTTGTCAATCTTTACTTCTCGCTCTTTCTGTCATTCCTACTATCTATCTTTCCATCTCATCCTCTACTCTCTCACTGTTTATCTCCTCCTCCTTTCTGTGTACATCTGCTCCTCTTCCGTCTTTTAGCAATTCTACCTTTCTTTTCTCTGTCTATTTCCTCCTCATCCTCAGTCTGTATCAATCCTCCTCCTCCATTTCTCTACATATCTCTTACTTCCCATGTGTCTGTCCATCACCTTACCTTTTCATTATCTATTTCCTGCTGTTTTCTTTTTCTGTCCCTGTTCTCCTCACCACTCTCTCTTTACAATTCCACTCCCCCATCTCTGTCCATCTCCTTGTCGTTACTATGCCTATCACCTCGACCTGCCAATCTCCTCGTCCTCCCTTCTCTCTCTACACTATCACTATGGAATAGGAGGCTGGTGACTCTTATCTCTACAGTTTTTCTTTCCAGATTAATATGTGTACTAAATATGATGGAAATTCAGGGTTTTAAGGTGAGCTTTTTTATCCTAGGCTTTGCCATATGCGAACGTATCAAGTATATTTCGCACATATTTAGCATATCTCATGCATACGTGTACACATGTCTCACCTGTATTTCTAGCAAATGTCGCCCTGCAGTTTCATTTTCACACAGCTTAATGAACTTGAGTGGTCTCTCCTAAACTGTGTGCTGTACAGTAATATTATTGTAAAGGATTATCCAGTGGTATATGGGCCTATATCTGTGAAATCCAGTGGTATATGATCCTGTGCCTGCGGAACATATAGTAAATAAAGTTAGTAGCAAAGAAGTAATAAATTTAAATCTCATGCACATGGAGGATCTTAGGGTTTATGACTTCATATCTCCTGAACTATGTGTCGTATTGCAATATATTTGAATATGTACATTCAGCTTCATATCTGGATACTGTCGGTGAAAAGTGTTGCGAATAGAGTTAGCAGCAACGAAGTAATGAAGTAAACCGTCGTTCATGATGTGCAGCAATTTAATACACATCGAAGGTTTTGACATCATATCTCCAGAACGTAAGTCACAAAATGATATATTTTTGTGTGCACATTTAGCAGTATATGTGGATATAATCTATGAAATGTGTTGCGAATATAGCCAGCAACAAAGAAGTAATAAATTAAACATCACGTGCAATGTGAGAGTTTCTTCTCACACCTCAGTATTTGATATTATGTCTCCTGAACTATGAATCGTACAATGATATATTGTTGTTGGTAAATTCTGCAACAGTTGTGGATAACGTCTGCTGAATGTGTTGCGAACAGAGATAGCAGCAATGAAGTAATAAATTTTAATGTCTTGTATGAAGCAGCAGTAATTTTTCGCGAATCTCAGAGTTTATTACGTCATATCTTCTGAACTAAGTGGCGTACTAAGAAATAATTTTTCTGGTACATTCAGTGGTACATGTGAACAATACTTGCAAAATTGTGATGAGAACAGAAGTAATAAATTAAAACGTCATGCTTCATATGGTAATTTCACTGCATGAACAGCGAATATGTAGTGAGAGATAAATATTTTGTTCTTTAATTAATTTATAATGGTCATTAACAAGAAAAAGTTGAGTTTCATTATGTTTGATATTATGAACAAAGTTTGTTGTAAGATTCCTAGACCTCACTATCTTAAATACTGGACAGACATTATGGTGTCGTGGGCTACAATATTTTTTCACAGCCACCTCCACCACTTCGATGTGTACTTGGTTCTCACACCCGGAGTGGTTCTTTCCAAACAGCAAATGAAATGTGTACTGGGTTTGGTTGAAATTTGTCTAGTGGCTTAGGAGGAGATGTCCAACATACATACATACATATTTTTAAACATCAATTTTAAAATTTTGGCATCCAGTTTTGCCAAATAACGTATTTATTGCAGTCCTTTGTTAGTGCATATCCCTTTCTCTGTCCACCTCCTCCTTCCCTTCTTCTGTCTCTGTCGATTTCCTCCACACCCTCTCTCTATCCATCTCCTCCTCACACCTCCATCTGTCTCACTCATCTCTATTCTCTGTCCTCTCCTCCTCCTCATGTACTTGTCCACTGCTCTCCCTGTCTCTCCCCCTCTGCTTCTCTTTCCTTTCTCTCTCCACCTTCTACTCTCACCTCTGTCCATTTACCCCTCCCATATCTCTCCGCCTTCCACTCTCACCTCTGTCCATTTACCCCTCCCATATCTCTCTCCACCTTCTCCCCATTACTGTGCCTTTCCACCCTCGTTGTATGTCCATCTTATCGTCCTCAGTTCTCTCTCCACATTTTCTTCTACTCTTCCCTCTCTCTGTCAGTCTGCTCCTTCGCTTCTGTCCATTTGCTCTTTCCCCTTGTGTCCATCTGCTCCCTCTCTACTAATTCCATCTCCCCCTTCCTTTCTCTTCATCAGACTCAACCTCCCCTGCTAACTCTCTCCATATTTCTCTTCCCTATCTTTCTTTGCATCTCCTAGCCCTTTTTATCTCCACTTTTTTCCTTTGTGTGACCATCTCCTTCTCTGCCCTCCCTCTGTCTAACTACTCCCTGTCTCTCCCTTCTCATCTCCGACTCTTTCCTTTCTGTGACCATCTCCACTTCCCTCCCTCTGTCCAGTACCTCTTTTCCCTGTTTCATCCTCCTCCTTTGTCTATTCCTCTCCTCCTCCTCATGTACTTGTCCACTGCTCTCCCTGTCTCTCCCCCTCTGCTTCTCTTTCCTTTCTCTCTCCGCCTTCCACTCTCACCTCTGTCCATTTACCCCTCCCATATCTCTCTCCACCTTCTCCCCATTACTGTGCCTTTCCACCCTCGTTGTATGTCCATCTTATCGTCCTCAGTTCTCTCTCCACATTATCAGACATACCAGAGTAGGAAGCTGGTGGTTCTTACCGATGTGGCATTTCTTTCCAGGATGTAATTAGTATGTGCACCAAATTTGATTGAGATCATTCCAGAAGTTTAGGATCAGCTTTTCACCCTTGGCTTTGGCCACCTACGCATACGTCAACTGCATTTCCCACAAATTTAACATTTTTACCGCGTATTTGTACACATTTTCAGTCAGTACATCTAGCGAATTTCGCCCTGCAGTTTCATTTTCGAGCAGGCCAATGTTTATGACATTTTATCCACTAAAATATGTGCTGAACTGTGATATTATTGTATAGGTACATTCAGTGGTGTATGAGCCTATGTCAGCGAAACTTGTTGTGAATCGATTTAGTAGCGAAGAGGTAAAGAATTGAAATGTCATGCACATGGCGGCAGTTTCTTAAGTATCTTAGGTTTTATGACCTCATATCTCCTGAAATATGTAATATATTTGTGTAGTTACATTCAACTGTATATATGGATACCAACAGCAACGAAGTAACGAATTAAAATGTCATGCGATCTCAGCGTTTTTGACGTGGTAGCATCTGAATTAAGTGTCATACAATGACTAACTTTTCTGGTGTGTTCAAAAGTGTAACTGAATACCGTCTGCAAAATTTGTCACGAAAACAGTTAGCAGTATAAAAGTAGTAACTTAAAAATTCATGCTTCATGTGGTACTTTTACTGCATGAAAAGGGAATATGTAGTAACAGGTAAACTATTTTCCTTTCATTATTTTCTGAGGTTGTCGGCGAGAAAATTCTAGAAACCTTTGAAATTATGAGCAACTTTTTGGCAAGACTCTAAGCTCGCATTCAGTAATACTGGATGACTCAATTATGGCTATTCTCTGGCCGTGGGCTGCGCTGTTTCTTCACATCATCCCCCACTACATTCATAGATACGTGGTTCCTACCCCACAGTGGTTATTTCGAGACAGCAGGTTACCAAGTTTGTTTGAAATCGGTCAAGTGGTTCAGCAGGAGATGTTGAACACACACGCATATACACATACATAAAAATTAATGTAGATCCATTTTTATAATTTCCGTGGCTACTAGCTAAGTGCCCACGTTGCCCAGGTATGCACTCATTACAGTCTTCTATTAGTGCATCTCCTGCTTCCCCATTTGTAAGTCCTCCTTCCTTCTTGCCTTCCCCGTCCATCGCCTGCCCCCCTCCCTCTGTCCGTCTGTCCACTTCCACCACAGCCTAGTACCTGTCCATCTATTCTTACACCCCAATCCCCCCCCCCCCCAATCACACACACACACACACATTTCTAACACACTCTCAAAACTCAAATGAAAACGAGGCAAATGGAAAAAAGTAAGAAAACTATCATTTCTGAAGTAAATGCAGCGACTGCTAATATATTGATTCTACTGTTAGACAAGACATTCAATGCAGTCATGGAGAATTGTTTGCAGTTATATGCAGCATCATTATGGTATCCTGGTGTTCACTTATTCGTCTGAAGCAAACAGTATCCCATGAACGTCTTTCTTGAGGGCTCAAAATTGTATGGAAAAAATTGGAACTGTATGGAAGATGTGTAAGGGCAGTCAGAACAACAGGGGCGCCACTTCCTGGAATGTCATGATGACATTTTTCTTTGACTGCAAATACCCACCGCTCATTGACTCGCAGTCACTTGATTCGCACTATCAAGTCCAAACGCCCAGGAATGTTGACGAACGGCATCATTCTGTAGCTTGATAACGCACACCAACATGTTGGCGAGGTTGTTTAGACTACGCTGCAGGCGTTTAGTGGGAGGTTCTTACACGTACTCCATACATACTGATTTCTCCCCATGCGATTCCCATACTTTTGGAGTCCTGACAGTGACATTCGTGGCCATCGATTTGCTTCAGGTGAAGAGGTGTAATTGGGGTAAAATCGTGGGTTCCTTGGCAACTGCAGACATTTTCCCATAAAGGCACTGACAACCTTGTCTCAACTTGGGATAATTGTGTTAAAAGTAATGGTGATTGCTTTTGAAATAATAAAGGGTTCACCTATCTTTTTCCATGTCTCTCAGTTTCCTTTCAATGTCCCATATGTAGGGACCATTTTAATATATAACTGGAATTAAATTAGGATTGTGATAAGATACAGCAAAATGTTTTTGATAAAAGTCGTATGTGGCAAAGAAGGTCACGCGCTGCTACTATTGATCATGACCCTGAACGTGATTTTGAAAGTGATTTGGAAGTTAAAATCATGATTTCTTTTTTAAGGGTTACCCTAGCATTCGATTCAAAGTTTGAAAAGAACGGCAAAATTCGGATAGAAAATGATCACTGAACCTTGCGCTGACCTTGCATAATGCAGGTCAAATAAGCAAATATATTTTTAGTCCCAGTAGGCATTAACTTGGAACTGAGGAGGGACTCAGCAAAATGCAATGATACGTGCAGTTTAAAGGGTACGAGGGGTCAAGCATCACTGCTAATAACCATGATTTTAAAGGTAATTTGGGACAACCAACACACATACATAATGTGTCAATAATTTCACTGTTAATTACTGTTTAGCGAAAGCACTTTATCTTTCACATATGTATTTAAGTAAGAAGTTAACGATCTTGGATTCCTCTAACTCAACTATCTTTCTACACGCGGTTCTGCCTGAGTACGTATACTGTAATTCTTTCCCTTCAATGACGATTTTCGTGATTTTAGACGTAAGTAAGAAAGTAACATGTTAACGAAGAAAGGACGCATCATACTGCCAGTAAGGAAATGAAACATACATTTATGAAAATTAGAGAAAAAGCATTGAAAGTTAAACCGTTTTTGTTGCAGGAGGATGAGGATATTAGTGTTTAACGTCCTGTCGACAACGAGGTCATTAGAGATGGAGCACAAGTTCGGATTAGGGAAGGATCGGGAAGGAAATCGGCAGTGACCTACCAAAGGAAACATCCCGGCATTCACCTAAATCAGGACGCGGATTTGAATCGCCGTCCAACCAATGAGAGTCCAGTGTGCTAACCATTTCGCCACCTCGCTCGGTGCTTTTTTTCTTTTTTTTTTTACATAAAATGATCTGTAAGACGTTTTTCTTGTACTCTCTCGAGTTTTAATACTGGCCGAAAATGGTCGTTGAAAACAGCAAACTTAGTAACCCAAGACCGTGATCCTCTTTTTAACGCAAGGAAGTAGTTTGTACATTAATGCTAACTACAATCGGAGTTCGTTAAAAACATAGACTTGAGATTAGACTTACAAATGATGAATCTGCGATAAAACGATAGCGAGCATATGGCGCACGATCGTTGTGTCACCAAAGAGACTACACTCCTGGAAATTGAAATAAGAACACCGTGAGTTCATTGTCCCAGGAAGGGGAAACTTTATTGACACATTCGTGGGGGCAGATACATCACATGATCACACTGACAGAACCACAGGCACATAGACACAGGCAACAGAGCATGCACAATGTCGGCACTAGTACAGTGTATATCCACCTTTCGCAGCAATGCAGGCTGCTATTCTCCCATGGAGACGATCGTAGAGATGCTGGATGTAGTCCTGTGGAACGGCTTGCCATGCCATTTCCACCTGGCGCCTCAGTTGGACCAGCGTTTGTGCTGGACGTGCAGACCGCGTGAGACGACGCTTCATCCAGTCCCAAACATGCTCAATGGGGGACAGATCCGGAGATCTTGCTGGCCATGGTAGTTGACTTACACCTTCTAGAGCACGTTGGGTGGCACGGGATACATGCGGACGTGCATTGTCCTGTTGGAACAGCAAGTTCCCTTGCCGGTCTAGGAATGGTAGAACGATGGGTTCGATGACGGTTTGGATGTACCGTGCACTATTCAGTGTCCCCTCGACGATCACCAGTGGTGTACGGCCAGTGTAGGAGAACGCTCCCCACACCATGATGCCGGGTGTTGGCCCTGTGTGCCTCGGTCGTATGTAGTCCTGATTGTCGCGCTCACCTGCACGGCGCCAAACACGCATACGACCATCATTGGCACCAAGGCAGAAGCGACTCTCATCGCTGAAGACGACACGTCTCCATTCGTCCCTCCATTCACGCCTGTCGCGACACCACTGGAGGCGGGCTGCACGATGTTGGGGCGTGAGCGGAAGACGGCCTAACGGTGTGCGGGACCGTAGCCCAGCTTCATGGAGACGGTTGCGAATGGTCCTCGCCGATACCCCAGGAGCAACAGTGTCCCTAATTTGCTGGGAAGTGGCGGTGCGGTCCCCTACGGCACTGCGTAGGATCCTACGGTCTTGGCGTGCATCCGTGCGTCGCTGCGGTCCGGTCCCAGGTCGACGGGCACGTGCACCTTCCGCCGACCACTGGCGACAACATCGATGTACTGTGGAGACCTCACGCCCCACGTGTTGAGCAATTCGGCGGTACGTCCACCCGGCCTCCCGCATGCCCACTATACGCCCTCGCTCAAAGTCCGTCAACTGCACATACGGTTCACGTCCACGCTGTCGCGGCATGCTACCAGTGTTAAAGACTGCGATGGAGCTCCGTATGCCACGGAAAACTGGCTGACACTGACGGCGGCGGTGCACAAATGCTGCGCAGCTAGCGCCATTCGACGGCCAACACCGCGGTTCCTGGTGTGTCCGCTGTGCCGTGCGTGTGATCATTGCTTGTACAGCCCTCTCGCAGTGTCCGGAGCAAGTATGGTGGGTCTGACACACCGGTGTCAATGTGTTCTTTTTTCCATTTCCAGGAGTGTATTTACAACTAATTTAAAAGGACAAAAAATATACAGACGTCTTCATTATTTTTGGATGAAGGGTTATGCACACTTCCATCGAAATAAAGATATAAATGAATTAGATTAAGTCATTGCTTCTCAAAGAACTCTAGATACGAGGTTGATATAACCCTCTACCAGTGAAATTCGAAGAAGAAGAAGAAGAAGGAGGAGGAGGAAGATTGAATGTCAGTTTTCTCGTTTATTAACAAAAGATTATCGAAAATATCATAGATACTTAAGACACCGAAGTATGTTTCATACTCTGAGATAAAATCTTACAATATGTCACATGTATTTCACACATATGCAAATTTCATACATTTTTAACTTTTTTCACCCATATTTTTAGATATATTTCATCCGTACCTGCAGCGAATTTCGCCCAGCAGATTCATCTGAACGTCGATTCGAGAAAACGAACTGTCACCAGCTACATTTAATTCTCCGCTCTTTTAGAGCATGTGCCTCTAATTTGGACGTTAAACGTATCTGTGGCATAAACTTAGCCCGGGATGTGGATGATGCTCTGACTTAGATAAGAGAAAGATTTCGCCTCATACTTTTAACGTAATGTAAGTCAACTAATTACAGGAAAAAGTACCACCAGGATGTTTCTAGGTGCCACAAGAAGTCATCGCTCCCCCACCTGCAGCGATTTTGGGTTATCTTACTGCGAGACGCTTGCTGGTCTTGACTCTGATCTCCCCCTCGTTGTATCTTTGCCAGCGGAGGTCCATCTATACATATACGCGAGATGCGTGTCCAAGTGAGAGATTGAAGATACATCGTGTGGGGCCTGCTGCCGGCCTGGCTTGAGCGGGCGGAAAGAACAGTGACGGAGCGACTACTCGAAGAAGAAACAATTGGACACAGTAGCTACAACGCGAAAGGTTTGTGTAAACGTTGAAATTGTGGAACGATTCAGCCATCCGGTGGAAAGCGGTCCACTTTAATTTTCTTCAGCGAGAACACCTTTTATTCGTGGCCACAAATTTGCGTGTTGAAACGCTCTGTAGGCCCTTCACCTGAAATGGCTTTAGTGCTTTCCTGACGTGGTACCAATCAATGACAACAAGGTACGAAATTGCTGAATTATAAATTTTTCTGTGCCGTAGGTAAGCGTGATACATACACCAAAAAAGTTTTGCCTCACCCCGGTTCCCGGAACTCCTGAGACATTGACTGTGGATATGTATCACAGACACAGTCCCTTTGACTGTACAGAGATGTCACTAAACCCGCCCAAAGATGTAAACAACCATGCATGAGCAGCGCCTATTGGACGGAAGTAGTCCGACAGCCGATCAGTTCCAGTCATTCCACCAGGAAGGAGGTACACGGCTCGTGTTGTCCGTAGTTCATCCGTCCCTAGACCGTCAATACTGCAGTTAGACAGCATCCGCATTGTTACTTTGTGCCAGGGTTCTCAACAAGGAAAGTGTCCAGGCGTCTCGGAGTGAACAAGGCGATGTTGTTCGGCCATGGAGCAGATACAGAGAGACAGGAACTGTCGATGACATGCCGTCTCAAGCCACCCAAGGACTACTACAGCAGTGGAAGACCACTAAATACGGATTTTGGCTCGGAGGAACCCTGACAGCAGCGCCACCATGTTGAATAACGCTTTTCGTGCAGCCACAGGACGTCGTGTTACGACTCAAACTGTGCGCAAAGTGCTGCATGATGTGCAACTTCACTCCCGACGTCCGTGGCGAGGTCCATCTGTGAAACTACGACACCATGCAGTGCGGTGCAGATGGGTCCAACAACATGCAAAATGAACCGCTCAGGATTAGCATCACCAATGAGTGTCACATATGCCTTCAACGAGACAATCGTCGGAGACGTGTTTCGAGGCAAGCCGATCCGGATGAACTCGTTAGGCATATTGTACAGCTAGAGCAGCAAGGTGAAGTTTTCCTGCGGTTCTGGGGTGACAATATGTGGGGTTGACGTTCGCCGCTGGCGGTCGTGGAAGGCGCCATAACGACTGTACGATATGTGAATGTCATCGTCCGACTGATAGTGCAACCTTATTGGCGGCATATTGGCCAGACATTCGTCTTCATGGACAACAATTGGCGCCCCCATCGTGCACATCTTGTGAATGGCTTGCTTCAGGGTAACGACATCCCTGTACTAGAGTGGCCAGTATGTTCTACAGACATGAACCCAATCGAATTTGGCTGGGATAAATTGAAAAGGGTTGTTTATGGACGACGTGACGCACCAACCACTCTGAGGGATCTACGCCGAATCGCCGTCGAGGGGTGGGACAATCTGGACCAACAGATCCTTGATGAACTTGTGGATAGTATGCCACTACAAATACAGGCATGCATCAATTCAAGAGGACTTGCTGCTGAGTATTAGAGGTAAGAGTGGGTACAGCAATCTGGTCCACCACCTCTGAAGCTCTCGGTGTATGGTGGTACAACATGTTATGTGTGGTTTCCATGAGCAATAGAAAGAGCGGAAATGAAGTTTATGTTGATCTCTATTCCAATTTTCTGTATAGTTTCCGGAACTCTCGAAACAGAGGTGATGCAAAACTGTTATTCATGTGTGTGTTTATTTTAGCTCGTGAGGCTTGATCAGCTGATAGAACAAGCCCACGTATTTAACCATTTTGCTCTCTCGAACGTTTGGCCCATTATGGTGTAGAAGGTTTGTATTTCATTAATTGGTTAGGTAGTGATCCGTTCTGTGCAGTTTACAGAAGGAACCTGCGTACACAATTAATGGGAGAGTTACTTTTCTGTACTTCTTGGTTTTTCTGTTACTTCTGACTCGGCGTGACGGTTGAGCGCTATCGGTATTTTGAAAATCGAAGACTTGTGCACGGGCAAGAAAGCTCGCAGTGTAATAAGCTGTTTGTGCATCCTTAGTTACTAACTGAGAACCTCCTATGTGTGAGCAGGTCAACGTCTGCTTCTCCGTTGTAAAAGCGCCAGAATTAGAGGTTTTGTATTTTGATATGTTGGATATTTAATTGATGGAGTAATTTCTTGTGGTGCATGTTTGCAATGGTAACCAGTGTACATGGCTGACGAGAGTTTTGACATTCTTTCTTGCCTGTGTTGGCAAGGCGGCGGCACACTGGGCACCATTGGCATATTGTAATTACTGAACGCTCCTTTGTAGATGAGAACGTTCACTGCGCAAGAACGTACTTACGTTTACTGAGGTAAGAATTATTACCCAGCTGGCACAGGCACCGTGAGGGTTACACTTTAACTTTGGAGTTTTCGATTCTGTGGCAAATTTGAGCGAGATGGGCAGATCAAGTTGAGTGCTGTTTAATGTCCTAAGCTATTGACCGTTTACTGTGTGTAGTATGCAAGTATGTGTCCTTTTGACTATATTTCTCTTAAGCTCACACTAGATAGTATCTATTATGTTGATCCAGCTAAATATAAGAACTGGTACTGGATCATCTGTACTAAGTTTTCTGGTAAGCGCCTCTTTACTTTAGAATTCTGATTCTGGCGTGCAGAAGTAACTGCTTAACTGGCTCCCTTTCGACATGAGGGAGCCGATGCGAACGTCTTCTTGGTCATATAATCATAATTTTTGCAAAGGTAAGAAGTTTGGTTAATTGAGCAAGCTATGATTAGCTGCTTCATGTTGGGATAATGTGTCCACGAGGGTTGAAATTCTACTCACTACAACACTCGACTGTGTAAGTTCATAGGCAGAAACGAAGAGTGGTACTGCTGAACAAATACTATCAGTCACTAATAGCCTACAGTTTCATGAATGTCCATGTGGGCTTCTGGAGCAGTGCCTATAACATAATCTTACTCTATAGCGATCCTGCCACTATGGAATAACTGAGTGGTACCTCGCACTTTAGGTTTTTCAATTGGACCTTTAACTATTTGTGATTTGACTATAGCGTGAACCTGTGGGAACTAGGGGTCGAAAGTGCATGATATTGGTTTCAAGTTGTTGACTTAATAATACTGTGTGACTTTGATACTATTGTTTTTTTTTTTAAACGAGAGTAAACTTTAAGTCAGTATAGCAATATTACTAATTGTATTATAAGAAATTTCAGTCAACAGATTTTTTGGATGTATTGCAGTATTACACGCCAAAAGCTTGTAGTGCCCAACAGTCTGTTTTCACATGCCTTCCGTATTACCAATGACAACAGCTTAGAATCGAAGTTGGATTTTTTCAAAGAAAACAATGATTGTGACAGTTTGTCCATCACAGGGCTTTTGAGCGGAATGTTAGTTATACTAATAGACAGGACGTGGATCCACCTTTTAATTTGTTAATTTACTCATTGTTTCTGGGGTCGCTGAGTGCGTCAGCCGAATTCAAAGGAAAAGTGGAATTCAGACCACTTTCTTCGGTTAGAATAAAGTAAGAGACTGTTTCCGACGAAAACGGATGAAGTGGACAGTTTCAATACTATGGGCTTATATCATGAATGGCGTGAGGCTGCGCAAAGTGTATATTGGCGAAAAGGAAGCGCAGTAAAAGAACGTATATTGGAGTATGATCGGCATACGTGGTATCAAATCGGCGGTAGTGGAACATCACTAGAATTGTGGCTTTGACAACGATTTCAATAACATACGTGTGGTTGCTATGGAAACTAACATTTATAGAAGGGAATTCCGAAAACCGAAAGAAATTTCTGAGAACGCATTTAACTTCAATAGAGAACACGACTATAGGCTTCCGACATCGTCGTTCCCCGCCACCAATGAAGGGAATACGCGGTCGCAACGTGCACGCAGTACAAGAAACGCCCTGAAAGCCACCTCTGCGGAAAATAGTATTTTGAATAGACTATCCCCCTTTCACGATTTGCCCGTTTTGCTTCTAACAAATGATATGGGCCCACGAATAACAGCAGGAGATACTTTAACCAATTACTTTTCTCAGTTATAAGTGTGAGAAAAATTACTTTCTAACCAATGACAGTGGCTCTCCATTGGTGGTAGCCTAGGACTCATACTCAATAATGCCGCTTCACCATCCCAAGCGAGAGAAAACGTCTCTTTATAAGAAAAGGTGACACTGGCTTCTGACAGCGCCCAATCTATAATTGACAACACAAGACCCTAAAAAGATACCACCAGAGCGTGGAATAAATATGACGCTGCCTAGCAACACTGAAGATTTTAATTTCAGGGGCTACGGCCAGAAAGCCTGTAGGCTTAGATATTATAAAGATTTCTTCGTGCTTTTTATGGACGTTTGAAACATTTAGTTGCAGCAATTTTTTTTAATTTTGTAAACAAACCGAGTGTTAATTTTGGACTCTGTTTATTTGGTAACTAGTACCTTATTGCTCCCGAATCAGTATCCAACTGTACCACCTTATCAATGATATCATAATGTGGTTACGTCAAGAGGTAGGATTCTGATCCCGGGTGTAGGTAAGGGTGCTTTTGTTTCAAATACTGTGTTCAGTGTTGTATTTCGATTGTTTCAGGTTCTAATTCACGGGGCAGTGTTGGAGATTTCATGCTTTACCAAACACCAGTTGTAATATAAGCTCATGGCGAGGATTGTTGCAACCGCTGGCAGCCTCCCTGAATTGCGCCAACTGTTGCGAAGGGTTGGACTAAGGCCTCATCCTCTCCGCAGCGACTGTTGGTAAGTGATGCCAGTTCCAATTGTGCCGATCTCCTCTCAGACGTGCTGTAGATCAACGTTAAATAGTTTAGAGGCAGTATCACGACAAGGACTCAAGTGTTCAGAATCAAGGTGCATCTTGAGCATCTAGGAAACTGGGTGATAAACCAACATCCTAAACTGAAAGAGATGACTGTATCGTTGTGGAGTAGGGTGGCACAATAGCACCTACAGAGAAATTCTGTGCTCTGGCAGATCAGAATGGGAATCTATTCAGGGTTGTATAGTCGAAAACCGATCCACAAAGATGAATCACTTTGGATGTTATTCAGTGAACTCCCAAACCAACTGTGGTCCCTAGTACAAGGTCTTGAACATCGCCACTGAAGAAGTAGTAACGTTAATGTAGTATACGACTAGAAAATCAAGGAAGAGCATTACGTGTCGATGACTTGGTGATATTTCTAGTTGAAAAACAGATGTTTATGAAAATAAAATTTATAGTGAAACCTCGAGTCACAATATCCTACGCGTCCTATGGAAAAGTAGTGTCCACTACTGGCCATTAAAATTGCTACACCAAGAAGGAATGCAGATGATAAACGGGTATTCATTGGACTAATATGTTATACTAGGAGCCGGACGGGGTGGCCGAGCGGTTCTAGGCGCTGCAGTCTGGAACCGCGCGACCGCTACGGTCGCAGGTTCGAATCCTGCGTCAAACATGGATGTTTGTGATGTCCTTAGGTTAGTTAGGTTTAGGTAGTTCTAAGTTCTAGGGGACTTATGACCTCAGCAGTTGAGTCCCATAGTGCTCAGAGCCATTTGAACCATTTGTTACACTAGAACTGACATGTCATTACATTTTCAGGCAATTTGGGTGTATAGGTCCTGAGAAATCAGTACCCAGAACAACCACCTCTGGCCGTAATAACGGCCTTGATACGCCTGGGCATTGAGTCAAACAGAGCTTGGATGGCGTGTACAGGTACAGCTGCCCATGCAGATTCAACACGATACCACAGTTCATCAAGAGTAGTGACTGGCGTATTGTGACAAGCCAGTTGCTCGGCCACCATTGACCAGACGTTTTCAATTGGTGACAGATCTGGAGAATGTGCTGGCCAGAGCAGCAGTCGAACATTTTCTGTGTCAAGAGAGGCCCGTACAGGACCTGCAACATGCTGTCGTGCATTATCCTGCTGAAATGTAGGGTTTCGCAGGGATCGAATGAAGGGTAGAGCCACGGGTCGTAATACCTCTGAAATGTAACGTCCACTGTTCCAAATGCCCTCAGTGCGAACAAGAGGTGACCGAGACGTGTAACCGATGGCACCCCACACCATCACGCCGGGTGATACGTCAGTATGGCGATGACGGATATACGTTTGCAATGTGCGTTCACCACGATGTCGCCAAACACGGATGCGATCTTCAGGATGGTGTAAACAGCACCTGGATTCATCCGAAAAAATGACGTTTTGCCATTAGTGCACCATAGCAGGCGGTCCTGTCTGTGAAGCAGCGTCAAGGGTGTCCTCAGCCATGGTCTCCGAGATGATAGTCCATGCTGCTGCAAACGTCGTCGAACTGTTCGTGCAGATGGTTGTTGTCTTGCAAACGTCCCCATCTGTCGACTCAGGGATCGAGACGTGGCTGCACTATCCGATACAGCCATGGGGAAAAGATGCCTTTCATCTCGACTGCTAGTGATACGAGGCCGTTGGGATCCATCACGCCGTTCCGTACTACCCTCCTGAACTCACCGATTCCATATTCTGGTAAAAGTCATTAGATCTCGACCAACGGGAGCAGCAATGTCGCGATACGATAAACAGCAATCGCGATAGGCTACATTCCGACGTTTATCAAAGTCGGAAACGTGATGGAACGCATTTATCCTCCTTACACGAAGCATCACAACAACGTTTCACCAGGCAACGCCGGTCAACTGCTTTTTATGTATGAGAAATCGGTTGGAAACTTTCCTCATGGCAGCACGTTGTAGGTGTAGCCACCGGCGCCAACCTTGTGTGAGTGCTCTGAAAAGCTAATCATTTGCATATCACAGCATCTTCTTCCTGTCGGTTAAATTTCGCGTCTGTAGCAAGTCACCTTCGTGGTGTAGCAATTTTAATGGCCAGTAGTGTACATACTTATTTATGAAATATTAATTCTTAAGATTACATTTATAGTTAATGTTAATATACTAAATTTCCATATACAGGCTGGTGAAAATAGCGTCTTTTGACTGTTGTAAGGTTTATAATATTCCGCACCAAAGATGGACATACCGGCTAATATGTAGGTGGTCATAATGTTCTGGCTAGTCAGTGTATTTTACAAAATTTGATTAAAATAGCTCCTGACTTCATCTCCCACGTTACCCCCCATTCATGCCGTCATCGACCTTCGTCTTCTGAATCGCATGATGCAGCCCGCCATGAATTCCTCTCCTGTGCCTTTCTCTTCATCTCGGAGTAGCACTAGCAACGTATGTCCTCAATTAGCTGCTGGATGTATTCCAGTCTCTGTCTTCCTCTACAAGTTTTCCCCTTTACAGTTTTTCTCCCTCTAGTAACAATGAAGTAATTCCCTGATGTCTCAACAGATGTGTCAACACATCATCTTGTCCTGTAATCTTGTCCCTTCTCCTTCTCAGTATTTTCCAGACATTGCTCTTCTCTTCGAATCTGTGCAGAACCTCTACATTCCTTACCTTCCCAGCCCACTTAATTTTCAATATTCGTCGGTACTACCACATCACAAATGCATAAGTTCTCTTCTGTTCTGGTGTCCCCATAGTTCATGTTTCATTACCATACAATGCTGTGCTCCATACGTTCATTTTCAGAAATTTCTTCCTCAAATTGAAGCCTATGTTTGATACTAGAGGATTTCTCTTGACCAGGAATGCCATTTCTGCCAGTGCTAGTCTGCTTTCGGTCTCCTCCTTGCTCCGTCCGTCATTGGTTGTACTGCTGCCTATCTACCAGCGTTTCTTAACTTCATTTACTTTGTGACCATCAAAATCCTGTTGTTAAATTTCTAGCTGATCCCATTTCTGCTATTTCTCATTACTTTCAATCCATTTTCTGTGGTCATTAGACTGTCCATTCCATTCAACAGTTCATGTAATTCTTCTTCACTTTCACTCAGGATAGTATTTTCATCAGGGAATCGTATCAGTAATATCTTTTATGTCGAATTTTAATCCCACTTCTGAACCTTCCTTTTACTTCTTTGATGTACAGATTAAACAGTCGGGGCGAAAGACTACATCCCTGTCTTACTACCTTTTTAATCCGAGCACTTCGTTCTTGTTTGTCGCCTTGGCTCTTGTACATATTGTATATTATCCATCTCTCCCTATAGATTAGCCATGTTTTTCTCTGAATTTCGAACATTTTGAACCATTTTACGTTATCGAATGCTTTTTCCAGGTCGACAAACCATATGAACGTCTCTTCAGTTTTCTTCAGTCTTGCTTCCATTGTCAACCGCAACGTCAGAATGGCCTCTCTTGTACCTTTACATAGCCTAAAGCTAAACTGATAGCCATCTAGCAAATCCACAGTTTTGTTTTCCATTCTTTTTTATATTATCCTTGTCAGCAACTTGGATACAAGAGCTGTTAAGCCGATTGTGCGGTAGTTGTCGCACTTGTCGGCTCTTGCAGTTTTCGGATTTGCGTGGATGATATTTTTCCAAAACTCAGACGGTTTGCCGCCAGACTCAGACGTTCTACACACCAACGTAACTAGTCGTTTTGCTGCCTTTCCCCAAATGAGTTTAGAAAGTCTGCCTTATTTGATCGTAAGTCCTCCAAAGCTCTTTTAAATTCTGATTATAACACTTCATCCCCTATCTCCTGTAGATCTACTCCTATTTCTTCTTCTTAATTGCACAGAAACCTTACCAACAGTGTGAACGACAGCTCTCAAAATCTTAATCGTAAATGGGATTGATACAGGAACGCATAGAAGAAGAATAAGCCAGTATTCATTGACGTAGGTTAGCTAGACAATGTTTCGTAGGGGAATGATCTTATATAGAATAAATCCTTTAACAAGAGAAGGCAATGTTAGAAATAGGGTAACTAAAATTATCTTAAAAAGAGCGTAACGCCTATCCAGGGACAACAAACGTAAATCCCAGTTTCTAAACGAGAAAATAGCACAAAATTTGAGCCGTATTTAATCAGTATTTATTTGTGTCCGTTAACAGTTTCAGGAAATGTATTAGCTGTGAGAAACAGCTTCATTCTTCTTGTTCAGCTTCAAGTAATGAAGGTGTAAGGGTTTGTAAGGATAAATAATTTGTGTAATAAATTGTGTTTTGTTCGCTCTATAAAAAAACTTTTCTTTTTCCTTTTTCACATTCTCATCAACAGAGTCTAGCAATTAAATTTCAATTAGAGTTAGGTATAAAACCAGCTACTCTCCTGACAGAAGAATCCAACAATTATAGTTTATACCTCGGTATCGTACGTCCGATTCCCTTCGTGTGCGGAATAACGTGTTCCTCGATCGGCTCGAATTCGCCTACCTGGCACACTTTGTTCACTATATCTGCATCATTTGGCTGCTCAAATTTAGTCTCATAGGCAACGCTATTTAACCACTCACGGATGTTTGCTTCATCTACGTGTTCGCAACCAGCAGTTTATGTTCTAATCGAAAATATTTGTCCTCTTTGTAATATAACATACAGGTCTCGTAATTTATTTATCCAAACTCGCTGTTCAATGAACGTATAATCCGTAAACCTAATAGTCGGAAATGCGCTCTATATAACAATCTTTGTCCTCCTTGTGTGTAAACTACAATAATAATTCTGTGTCAGTTAGGATCTAATATTTGCACCTAGGGTCCATGTGATATTTGTAGCGAAATACGGCAAATCTAAAGATAATTTTACCCACTCACAACTTCTTTCTCAAACACTTGTATACCGCACTACGGCACTATTGCAGCATGTTTGACACGTAATGCGAGTGATATACACTGGATTCGACACTTCCTGAGCAGTGCCACGACGAAATGTGTTGTACGACGGTAACATTTTTGTTTCTTATATACTAATGCCTCCTGTAAACGCTAGTCATTCCTCCCTTAAAGATGACATAATTAGCCCTGCTTCGTCGTAAACAAATATATATGGAGCAATATGCAGTTTGTATTCCCATAAATCTTTGTCCTTATTTATGACATGCATAAGATCTGCAGCCTACGTTAAAGGCGATAAGCTGAAACATAGCTGATAGAAACGATTACTGAGGATGGTTGGGTCACACACACTACACGTAGAACCATCGGAGAAATATCTATGTTTCCGTAGATTCAAATTTAAAGTGAAAATTACTGCTTTCGAAAGCCAAAATACGAAATATATTTGGTCTCTATACCTCTACTAATACGTTTGAACATTGTAACGTCACAATTGCGTATTAAACTTGAAAAGAGAACGACTTTTAAAAGTTTCATTTAACTTACGAAGTCAGGAATTAAATAGTGAACACGGGTAAATGGCTTTAAGGGGAATAAGCAGCCGCGGACCATTCAATTACGACTCAACGAAATTATGACCCCACCGAACACGCAATTTCCCCACTAACCAGTTCCGACGGTCATTACAATTGAAAGAAAATACCCTATAAAAGGACCATTCATTCAACTGTTGTCCTAGATTGGACAGATGTACGCACATTGCTTTCATTGTTATTCTGTTGCTTTAGAGGCGTTGTTGTGTTCTCAGTTACAATGGGAAAACGGCGCGTCGTAGCATTATAACACAAAGCCCTTCTAAATATTACACATCGGTCCTCCTGTTTCAATTACTCATTTTACAGTACAGTTAAATGAAAGACCTCTTTACCATCGACGGAGTACCTCAATTGACACAATTATGCTATTAAACCAAAAATATTTTGAAGTAATCGTTATAGAAAAAGAGATTGTTACTTTTTTTCGAGTTTATCGTACCAAGGGTTTGTGAAATTTAGGCGATGAAGACTCTCCTTCTACAGGAACGGTTGAGTCTCCAACGGAGGAGTACAAAAATCTATCTTTAGATAAATGTATTACGTTGGAAGTACAAAAATATATCTATAGACACATATATTACGTTGGACGACAATATCTGTAATTCCATTTTTATAACAGTATTGTTAACTTTTCGTATCCGATATGTAATTTTATTTGTTTTCTATGAGCATAAATCAGTTGCAGCTATGTGGCAAAACCTTTATTTCTATTCCGTTCAGTTTTTTACTATCATCACTATCATCATAATAAATATTGAAGAAATAATAGTAATGTATATAAACATCCTCTGCAGAACATTTTGCAAAGTGTCGCATTGCCAAATGACAGAATGTATCTCTTACTCTGCTGTACAGTATGCACTATTTAGAAATTTTATGTCTGATCAAAAATGTGTGAGTTGGGCAGTCCTCTTACCAGCTAAGCTGTCTTTTTTCAATTACAAGAAAGGTCAGCGTTGATCGTAATGTTGATGTTTTATTGACAGCAGAATCGATTTTCGATCACATAGTGATCATCTTCGGTGCTGGAAGTTAAAATTTTTTACATAGCGATCAGTGAGTAAAAACAAAAACCACAATTACACCTGAGTATAAACCATCTGTTGAAAAGAACATACCTGTACACATTAAACTCAGACACTGGTATCAAGTTATCAACAACCAAAACTGTGAAGCGATCACAATAACTGAAGCTCCAGTTTACATTCACCTATACAGCAGACCTCGGTGTGACAGGGTTTTGGAACGCACTCTACGTGGCGTGTGTCACGTGGAGATTTAACAATTCTTTATTTGCCAAGAGATTACCACAAAATACCAACGTGCACTTACAAATCATTGATTGAATATTTCAACTCTAAAATTGTACATTCAAAATCGCATAGCAAGAAAAAGACAGGAGGGAAATGCAGATCTTGCCAACATACGCTGACGTGTTATTTTCAAACAACTTAAAAAACATGTCAGAATAAAAATCAATAGGTGAAGTTATGGTGTCAGATTACAGGACTAGAAAAAAAGAAAAATATACAAATAACATAACATCAAATATAATAGAATTTGTTATAACTCAGTAACCGCCATCTGGCGTAGGGAGTCAGAGATATCTGCATCCACATCTACATCCATACTCCGCAAGCCGACTGACGGTGTGTGGCGGAGGGTACCTTGAGTACCTTTGTTGGTTCTCCCTTCTATTCCAGTCTCGTATTGTTCGTGGAAAGAAGGATTGTCGGTATGCCTCTGTGTGGGCTCTAATCTCTCTAAATTTGGCTCTTCGCGATATATACGTAGGAGGGAGCCAAATATTGCTTGACTCCTCGGTGAAGGTACGTTCTCGAAACTTCAACAAAAGAACGTACCTAGCTACTGAGCGTCTCTCCTGCAGAGTCTTCCACTGGAGTTTATCTATCATCTCCGTAACGCTTTCGCGATTACTAAATAATCCTGTAACGAACCGCGCTGCTCTACGTTGGATCTTCTCTATATCTTCTATCAACCCTATCTGGTACGAATCCCACACTGCTGAGCAGTATTCAAGCAATGGGCGAACAGGCGTACTGTAACCTACTTCCTTTGTTTTCGGATTGCATTTCCTTACGATTCTTCCAATGAATCGCAGTCTGGCATCTGCTTTACCGACGAGCATCTTTATATGATCATTCCATTTTAAATCACTCCTAATGCGTACTCCCAGATAATTTATGGAATTAACTGCTTCCAGGTGCTGACCTACTATTGTTGTTGTTGTAGTTGTGGTCTTCAGTCCTGAGACTGGTTTGATGCAGCTATCCATGCTCATCTGTCTTGTGCAAGCTCCTTCATCTCCCAGTACCTACTGCAACCTACATCCTTCTGAATCTGCTTAGTGTATTCATCTCTTGGTCTCCCTCTACGAATTTTACCTTCCACGCTGCCCTCGAATGCTACATGTGTGATCCCTTGATTTCTCAGGACATGTCCTACAAACCGATCCCTTCTTCTAGTCAAGTTGTGCCACAAATTTCTCCCCAATCCTATTCAATACCTCCTCTTTAGTTACGTGATTTACCCACCTAATCTTAAACATTCTTCTGTAGCACCACATATTGAGAGCTTCTATTCTCTTCTTGTTCAAACTATTTATTGTCCATGTTTCACTTCCATACATTGCTACACTCCATACAAATACTTTCAGAAACGACCTCCTGACACTTAAATCTATACTCGATGTTATCAAATTTCTCTTCTTCAGAAACGCTTTCCTTGCCATTGCCAGTCTACATTTTATATCCTCTCTACTTCGACCATCATCAGTTATTTTGCTCCCCAAATAGCAAAACCCCATTACTACTTCAAGTGTCTCATTTCCTAATCTAATTCCCTCAGAATCACCCGACTCAATTCGACTACACTCCATTATTCTCGTTTTGCTTTTGTTGATGTTCATGTTATATCCTCCTTTCAAGACACTGTCCATTCCGTTCAACTGCTCTTCCAAGTCCTTTGCTGTCTCTGACAGAATTACAATGTCATCGGCGAACCTCAAAGTTTTTATTTCTTATTCCTGGATTTTAATACCTACTCCAATTTTTCTTTTGTTTCCTTTACTCCCTGCTCAATATACGGATTGAATAACATCGGGGAGAGGCTACAACCATGTCTCACTCCATTCCCAACCAATGCTTCCCTTTCATGTTCCTCGACTCTTATAACTACCATCTGGTTTCTGTACAAATTATAAATAGCCTTTCGCTCCCAGTATTTTACCGCTGCCACCTTTAGAATTTGAAAGAGAGTATTCCAGTCAACATTGTCAAAAGCTTTCTCTAAGTCTACAAATGCTAGAAACGTAGGTTTGCCTTTCCTTAATCTTTCTTGTAAGATAAGTCGTAAGGTCAGTATTGCCTCTCGTGTTCCACCATTTCTACGGAATCCAAACTGATCTTCCCCGAGGTCGGCTTCTACCAGTTTTTCCATTCGACTGTAAAGAATTCGCGTTAGTATTTTGCAGCTGTGACTTATTAAACTGATAGTTCGGTATATTTTCACATCTGTCAACACCTGCTCTCTTTGGGATTGGAATTATTATATTCTTCCTGAAGTCTGAGGGTATTTCGCCTGTCTCGTACATCTTGCTCACCAGATGGTAGAGTTTTGTCAGGACTGGCTCTCCCAAGACTGTCAGTAGCTCTAATGGAATGTTGTCTACTCGCGGGGCCTTGTTTCGACTCAGATTTTTCAGTACTCTGTCAAACTCATCACACAGTATCGTGTCTCCCATTTCATCTTCATCTACATCCTCTTTCATTTCCATAATATTGTCCTCAAGTACATCGCCCTTGAATTGACCCTCTATATACTCCTTCCACCTTTCTGCTTTCCCCTCTTTGCTTAGAAATGGATTTCCATCTGAGCTCTTGATGTTCATACAAGTGGCTCTCTTTTCTTTAAAGGTCTCTTTAATTTTCCTGTTGGCTGTATCTATCTTACCCCTATTGAGATAAGCCTTTATATCCTTACATTTGTCCACTAGCCAAGCCTGCTTACCCATTTTGCACTTCTTGTCGAACCGCATTTTTGAGACGTTTGTATTCCTGTTTGCCTGCTTCATTTACTGCATTTTTGTATTTTCTCCTTTCATCAATTAAATTCAATATTTCTTTTGTTACCCAAGGATTTCTACAAGCCCTCGTCTTTTTACCTACTTAATCCTCTGCTGCCTTCACTACTTCATCCCTCAGAGCTACCCATTTGTCTTCTACTCTATTTCTTTCCCTTATTCCTGTCAACTGTTCCCTTATGCTGTCCCTGAAACTCTGTACAACCTCTGGTTTAGTCAGTTTATCCAGCTCCCATCTACCTAAATTCTCACATTTTTGCAATTTCTTCAGTTTTAATCTACAGTTCATAGCGTTTTAATCTACAGTTCATAGCCAATAGATTGTGGTCAGAGTCCACATCTGACCCTGGAAATGTCTTACAATTTAAGACCTCGTTCCTAAATCTCTGTCTTACCATTTAGTATCTCCAGGATTCTTCCATGTACACAACCTTCTTTTATGATTCTTGAACCATGTGTTAGCTATGATTAAGTTATGCTCTGTGCAAAATGCTACCAGACGGCTTCCTCTTTCATTTCGTAGCCCCCAATCCATATTCACCTACTAAGTTTCCTTCTCTCGCATTTCCTACTGTCGAATTGCAGTCACCCATGACTATAAAATTTTCGTCTCCCTGCACTACCTGAATAATTTCTTTTATCTCATCATACATTTCTTCAATTTCTTCGTCATCTGCAGTTCTAGTTGGCATATAAACTTGTACTACTATAGTAAGCATGGGCTCCGTGACTAATTTGGCTATGCTGTTTGACTAATTTGGCTATGCTGTTTGTAGTAGCTTACCCTCACTCCTATTTTTTTATTCATTATTAAACCTACTCCTGCATTACCCCTATTTGATTTTGTATTTATAATCCTGTATTCACCTGACCAGAAGTCTTGTTCCTCCTGCCACCGAACTTCACTAATTCCCACTATATCGAACTTTAACCAATCCATTTCCCTTTTTAAATTTTCTAACATACCTGCCCTATTAAGGGATCTGACATTCCACGCTCCGACCCGTAGAATGCCAGTTTTCTTTCTCCCGATAACGGCGTCCTCTTAAGTAGCCTCCACCCCCCCCCCCCCGGAGATCCGAATGGGGGACTATTTTACCTCCGGAATATTTTACCCAAGAGGACGCCATCATCATTTAACCATACAGTAAAGCTGCATGCCCTGACGAAAAATTACGGCTGTAGTTTCCCCTTGCTTTCAGCCGATCGCAGTACCACAACAGCAAGGCCGTTTTGGTTAGTGTTACAAGGCCAGATTAGTCAATCATCCAGACTGTTGCCCCTGCAACTACTGAAAAGGCTGCTGCCCCTCTTCAGGAACCACACGTTTGTCTGGCCTCTCAACAGATACCCCTCCGTTGTGGTTGCACCGACGGTACGGCTGTCTGTATCGTTGAGGCACGCAAACCTCCCCACCAACGGCAAGTTCCATGGTTCATATTGTAGCTAAATTGTAAGGGATCTTTCTTTCTGTGTATTCGCAGCTCATTACACTTGTCTACATTGAGATTCAATTGCCATTCTCTGCACCATGCATCAATTCGCTGCTGATGCTCCTGCATTGCAGTACAATTTTCCATTGTTACAATCTCTCGAAATACCACTGCATCATCCGCAAAAAGCGTCAGTGAAGTTAGATATCATGCACAAGGTCATTTATGTATATTGTGAATAGCGACGGTCCTACGACACTCCCCTGCGGCACACCTGAAATCACTCTTACTTCGGAAGATTTCTCTCCATTGAAAATGACATGCTGCGTACTGTTATCTAGCAACTCTTCAATCCAATCACACAATTGGTCTGATAGTCCATATTCTCTTACTTTGTTCATTAAACGACTGTGGGAAACTGTATCGAACGCCTTGCGGAAGTCAAGAAACACGGCATCTACCTAGGATCCCGTATCTATGGCCCTCTGAGTCTCGTGGACGAATAGCGCGATCTTGGTTTCACACGATCGTCTTTTTCGAAACGCATGCTGATTACTACAGAGTAGATTTCTAGTCTCCAGAAAAGTCATTATACTCGAACATAATACGTGTTCCAAAATTCTACAACTGATAGACGTTAGAGTTATAGGTCTATAGTTCTGCACATCTGTTCGACGTCCCTTCTTCAAATCAGGGATGACCTGTGCCCTTTTCCAATCCTTTGGGACGCTAGATTAAAACTGTGTGCCCGACCGAGACTCGAACTCGGGACCTTTGCCTTTCGCGGGCAAGTGCTCTACCATCTGAGCTACCGAAGCACGACTCACGCCCGGTACTCACAGCTTTACTTCTGCGAGTATCTCGTCTCCTACCTTCCAAACTTTACAGAAGCTCTCCTGCGAACCTTGCAGAACTAGCACTCCTGAAAGAAAGGATATAGCGGAGACATGGCTTAGCCACAGCCTAGTGCATGTTTCCAGAATGAGATTTTCGCTCTGCAGCGGAATGTGCGCTGATATGAAACTTCCTGGCAGATTAAAACTGTGTGCCCGACCGAGACTCGAACTCGGGACCGTTGCCTTCCGCGGGCAAGTGCTCTACAATCTGAGCTACCGAAGCACGACTCACGACCGGTACTCACAGCTTTACTTCTTCCAGTATCTAGTCTCCTACCTTCCTAACTTTATAGAAGCTCTCCTGCGAACCTTGCAGAACTAGCACTCCTGAAAGAAAGGATATAGCGGAGACACGGCTTAGCCACAGCCTGCGGGATGTTTCCAGAATGAGATTTTCACTCTGCAGCGGAGTGTGCGCTGATATGAAACTTCCTGGCAGATTAAAACTGTGTGCCCGACCGAGACTCGAACTCGGGACCGTTGCCTTTCGCGGGCAAGTGCTCTACCATCTGAGCTACCGAAGCACGACTCACGACCGGTACTCACAGCTTTACTTCTGCGAGTATCTCGTCTCCTACCTTCCAAACTTTACAGAAGCTCTCCTGCGAACCTTGCAGAACTAGCACTCCTGAAAGAAAGGATATAGCGGAGACACGGCTTAGCCACAGCCTGCGGGATGTTTCCAGAATGAGATTTTCACTCTGCAGCGGAGTGTGCGCTGATATGAAACTTCCTGGCAGATTAAAACTGTGTGCCCGACCGATACTCGAACTCAGGACCTTTGCCTTTCGCGGGCAAGACGAGATACTGGCAGAAGTAAAGCTGTGAGTACCGGGCGTGAGTCGTGCTTCGGTAGCTCAGATGGTAGAGCACTTGCCCGCGAAAGGCAAAGGTCCCGAGTTCGGGTCTCAGTCGGGCACACAGTTTTAATCTGCCAGTAAGTTTCATATCAGCGCACACTCCGCTGCAGAGTGAAAATCTCATTCTGTAAACATCCCCCAGGCTGTGGCTAAGCCATGTCTCCGCTATATCCTTTCTTTCAGGAGTGCTAGTTCTGCAAGGTTCGCAGGAGAGCTTCTGTAAAGTTTGGAAGGTAGGAGACGAGATACTGGCAGAAGTAAAGCTGTAAGTACCGGGCGTCTGTCGTGCTTCGGTAGCTCAGATGGTAGAGCACTTGCCCGCGAAAGGCAAAGGTCCCGATTTCGGGTCTCAGTCGGGCACACAGTTTTAATCTGCCAGTAAGTTTCATATCAGCGCACACTCCGCTGCAGAGTGAAAATCTCATTCTGTAAACATCCCCCAGGCTGTGGCTAAGCCATGTCTCCGCTATATCCTTTCTTTCAGGAGTGCTAGTTCTGCAAGGTTCGCAGGAGAGCTTCTGTAAAGTTTGGAAGGTAGGAGACGAGATACTGGCAGAAGTAAAGCTGTAAGTACCGGGCGTCTGTCGTGCTTCGGTAGCTCAGATGGTAGAGCACATGCCCGCGAAATGCAAAGGTCCCGAGTTCGAGTCTCGGTCGGGCACACAGTTTTAATCTGCCAAGAAGTTTCATATCAGCGCACACTCCGCTGCAGAGTGAAAATCTCACTTTGGAACGCTACTTTCTTCTAGAGACCTACGGTACACCGCTGCACGAACGGGGGCAAGTTCCTTCGCTTACTCTGTGTAAAATCGAACTGGTGTCCCATCAGGTCCAGCGGCCTTTCCTCTTTTGAGCGATTTTAATAGTTTCTCTATGCCTCTTTCGTCTGTTTCGATATCTACCATTTTGTCATCAGTGCGACAATCGAGAGAAGGAAGATGTAAGTTTTTAATTTACATTAATTTACTGTCAAATACATAAATGTAAATATACCATGTATGTCACAATATTGCAGGTGAAAATGCCATGAAACTCATTACCTGATATACATTTTTTAAAGGGTACAGGTTAACAATTTTTATCGTATTTAACAACGTGATGAAACATACATCTGATTTATCCTGTTGGGACATATGAACACTTTGTATAAATTAAAAAGTAATCGTAATTATGAAAGCACAATGTTTTAAAAGCACATTTTGGATGCAGAGGTCGTTTAGCTCATTCGTGAGTGAAAACTACTGTTACAAATTACAAAGAATAAATTATATGTTGGATAGAGGCAAGTGTGATGATGATGATGATGTTTGGTTTGTGGGGCGCTCAACTGCGTGGTTATCAGCGCCCGTACAATTACCCAATCTTTGCTCAGTCCAATTTCGCCACTTTCCTGGATGATGATGAAATGATGAGGACGACACAAACACCCAGTCATCTCGAGGCAGGTGAAAATCCCTGACCCCGCCGGGAATATCGAACCCGGGACCCCGTGCTCGGGAAGCGAGAACGCTACCGCGAGACCACGAGCGGCGGACCAAGGAAAGAGGCAAGTGTACGAAATACGCTAGCTTAGTAGATACCTCCACTATCACACCTGTTATTTATAGGAAAATTTATCATAAGATACAAACATAACTTGGGTATAGAGAAACAGTGTTCTCTTGAAAGTATAAATACATCGCACTCTGGATAGACTCTTTTTTTGGACAAACACTGAGTCAGAACCCATCATTCCTTTACAGTTCATAAAACGGAAATGAAAACTATGAAGCAAACGGTCTTTTTTTCCGGTTAGAAATCCCTTCCTTTGTCTCGTTAGTACCGTATTCTTGGAATGCAACGACAAAACACAATGCCATTATGAAAGAAAACCTTGCAACAGGTACACTTACACAATTATGAAAAAGTTGTAAATGTAGCAAGAACAGAACGAGTGACAGATATTACAAGGATTAACATGATTGGTAATACCTCACAAAATCGAAGAAATGAAAGCAATTAACCTCTTTTTGCCTTTTACCTTTGCTATCTCATCTTAGAATGCTACATACTGATGTTCACATGACTTTTCCTTTACTGTTGTAAGTGCGTAGTCCCCTTATGTCTCGGCTGCTCATATGACATCGATACAAGAAGCAGAATTAATCTTCAGAGTAGCTTGTGTGATGGCCTTAGTCAACATTCTCCTACGTTTTAGTATTACAGTTATTTCTGCAACACCATAACAAAAGAGCGCAAGGGCACAGCAATTTACTAAGACAACATAAACGACACATCACGAAGCAATTATTCGGATGGGACGGATATCGGCATGTATGATGTACATGCATAGCCAAAAAATAATTTAAATTTTCGGAGAATTTGATGATTAGTTCAAGAGAAAGAGCTTTACATACAGAGACAATGATGTGTTGGTCCATCTCTAGCCGTTATGAAAGGGTTTGGCATAGGTTGACAGAGATCTTGAATATCCTTCGAGGTATATCGTGCCAAATTCTATACACTTGGCGCTTTAGATCGTCAGAATCCAAAACTGGTTGAAGGGCCTCCTGCCCGTAATGCTCCAAATATTCGCAGTTGGGGAGAGATATGGGGACCTCGCTGGCCAAGGCAGGGTTTGGTATGCACGATCACGAGCAGAGGAAGCATTCGTTGTGTGCTAACGGGCAATTTCTTACTGAAATGTAAGCCCAGGAAGACCTGCCATGAGGGGCAACCAAACGGGGCGTAGAATATCATCGACATATCGCTGTGCTGTAAGGCTACCACGTATGACAACCAAAGATGTGCTTCCGTCAAATGAAATGGCATCCAATACATCACTCATGTTGTCAGGGCCGTATGACGGCCGACAATCACCTTGATACCCCACTGCTGTCTTCATACACGTCTTCGCAGGTCATCGAGGCTCAGTTCGAATCGGGACTTATCACTGAACACAGTTCTGCTCCTGTCAAAGGGATACTAGGTGGAATGTGCTAGACACCACTGCAAACTGGCTTGTTGATCTACAGAGTCGATGTAAGTCAGCTCTAGGGGCGTCGAGAGCTCAGACCCCTTTCTGTGAGCAGCCTACAAATGGTCCCTTTTGTCACCGATGCACGGGTTGTACGTCGGATAATAATGATAAATCCCGGACTGAGTCCCTCTCTGACGATTCCTCGGTCGTCACGTCTGTCGTCTCTCTTGGTAGATTGCTACCTCATTGACGCTGTGTTCGGCCATGGTTCAAACCACTCCGCCAACATTGTCGAATAGTGGCAACGCTCCTTTTACAATGTCGAGCGATTCGCCGATTACTCTAACTGGCTCCTTTGAGCCCAAGTATAAGGGCTCCCTCAAATGCTGACATCTGCGTATACAGGGTGGTCCATTGATGGTGACCTGAACAAATATCTCCCGAAATAAGCGTCAAACGAAAAAACTACAAAGAACGAAACTTGTCTAGCTTGAAGGAGGAAAACAGATGCCGCTATGGTTGGCCCGCTAGATAGCACTGCCATAGGTCAAACGGATATCAGTTGCGTTTTTTAAAATAGGAACCCCCATTTTTTTATTAAATACTCGTGTAGTACGTAAATAAATATGCATGTTGTAGTTGTACCAATTTTTTCGCTTTGTGATAGATGGCGCTGAAATAGTCACAAACATATGGCTCACAAATTTAGACGAACGGTTGGTAACAGGTACGTTTTTGAAATTAAAATACGGAACGTAGGTACGTGTGAACATTTTATTTCATGTGATACATGTACCTTTGTGAACTTATCATTTCTCAGAACGCTTGCTGTTACAGCGTGATTACCTGTAAATACCACATTAATGCAATAAATGCTGAAAATGATGTCCGTCAACCTCAGTGCATTTGGGAATGCGTGTAACGACATTCCTCTCAGCAGCGAGTAGTTCGCCTTCCGCAATCTTCACACATGCATTGACAATGCACTGACGCATGTTGTCAGGCATTGCCGGTGGATCACGATGGCAAAGATCCTTCAGCTTTCCCCACAGAAAGAAATCCGGGGACGTCAGACCCGGTGAACGTGCGGGCCGTGGTATGGTTCTTCGACGACCAATCCACCTGTCATGAAATATGCTATTCTATACCGCTTCAACCGCAAGCGGGCTACGTGCCGGACAACCACCATGTTGGAAGTACATCGCCATTCAGCCATGCAGTGAAACATCTTGTAGTAACATCGGTAGAACATTACGTAGTAAATCAGCATACATTGCACCATTTAGATTGCCATCGATAAAATGGGGGCCAATAACCCTTCCTCCCATAATGCCGCACCATACATTAACCCACCAAGGTTCAAAATGTTCAAATGTGTGTGGAATCTTATGGGACTTAACTGCTATGATCATCAGTCCCTAAGCTTACACAGTACTTAGCGTAAATTATCCTAAGGACAAACACACACATCCATGCCCGAGGCAGGACTCGAACCTCCGCCAGGACCTAACACGCCGAGGTCGCTGATGTTCCACTTGTCGCAGCCATCGTTGATTTACCGTTGCCCAATAGTGCATATTATGCCGGTTTACATTACCGCTGTGAATGACGCTTCGTGGCTAAATAGAACGCGTGCAAAAAATCTGCTGACGTCCCATAATTTCTCTTGTCCCCTGTGGAAGAACTGTACACTACGTTCAGAGTCGTCGCCATGCAAATCCTAGTGCATAGAAATATGGTACGGGTGCAATCGATGTTGATGTAGCATTTTCAACCGACGTTTTTGAGAATCCCGATTCTTGCGCAGTTTGTCTGCTACTGATGTGCGGATTATCCGCGACAGCAGCTAAAACACCTCTTGGGCATCATAATTTGTTGCAGGTCGTGGTTGACGTTTCACATGTGGCTGAACACTTCCTGTTTCCTTAAATAATGTAACTATCCGGTGAACGGTCCGGCCACTTGGATGATGTCGTCCAGGATACCGAGCAGCATACATAGCACACGCCCGTTGGGCATTTTGATCTCAATAGCCATACATCAACACGATATCGACCTACCGCGCAGTTGGTAAACGGTCCATTTTAAGGTGAGTAATGTATCATTAAGCAAATACCGTCCGCACTTTTGGAATGTTATATGATACCACGTACTTATACTTTGTGACTATTACAGCCCCATCTATCACAAATTGTAAAAAGTGGTCCAACTAAAACATTCATACTTCTTTACTATTACTATTACAGCCCCATCTATCACAAATTGTAAAAAGTGGTCCAACTAAAACATTCATATTTCTTTACGTACTACACGAATATGAAATAAAAATGGGGGTTCCTATTTAAAAAAGGCAGTTGATCCTGGTTTGACCAATGGCAGCGCCATCTAGTGGGCCAACCATAGCGCCATCTGGTTTCACCATTCAAGCTAGACGAGTTTAGATCATTGTAGTTTTTTCGTTTGATGCTTATTTCGTGAGATATTTGGCTCGGTCATTATCAATGGATTACCCTGTTTGCGAGGCATAGTTACCGTCCAACTGAGTATACGGAATGAAATTTGGAAAGATATTATGCCCTACTATCTACATCTTCGCTATTTACTATCATTGCCAGCTGAGCGTTGAAACTGAGCAGCAGCGTGACACACTCATCAATCGGCCGCCGAAGTTTACAATTTTGCATTTTCCATTGATAGCTCTACGAGTACCAATCTGTGACTGACATGCATAACTCCTTCATTGTGGGTGTTTTGCTTTATTTCTCTCTGTCTCTGTCTCTCTCTTTCTCTCTCTCTCTCCTTAGAGTGTAATACCCCCTTATCAATTTCTCCGTTCCTGGGTGATGTTGCCGATTCCGCAGTTAATTAAAAACCGTACCAGTTGCTCTACTCAGGATTTCATTAAGTACACACGCTGCACTCTTACCTACTAAAAGCAAGCCCACGTAATAGGCAACCAAGCACTGGTACCAACTGTGGCGCATAATTCTGTGGGAGTCAGCAGTAACTGCAACTGACGCACCATAAATCCTTAACAGTATTTAAATACACTTGTAAATCAATTACAGTGACTATGAATACATAAGCGACACGACGCAACTACGGCAATCGGTGCTCAGTTTACCAGTATGCAAAGCTTAATGTATTACGCAATATAACATACGATAAAATAATCCCTCCCTTTGAATTTCACTTTTAAGTGAACGATTCAAGAGCTATTACACCAAAAACAATAAAGGATTTAGGAAGTAATACACCAAAAAACAATATCAAAAGAATGAAGGGAGAAACAAGGAAATGCTCTTTAGTCGATCTTAACCTACAACATAAAAGTATAAAATTTACACGCCCAAAGCCAACACCGCAGCTAACAGGCCTTTAAAAACAGAGTGAAAAATCATCAACAGTATACACAAGCCTAATTTGCACTCCCCTAGTCGCAATAAACGAGACCAACAAAACAGTGAACGCCAGCTACTTTGAGAATTTGATCTCTTGGGTACTGAGCTGGGTGAACCTAGACGCACTCGTCTGCACAAGACTACACTCCTCAAAACCAGCACAAGTTTCTTTAGTTGTCATAGCCAGAAACACATAGCAGCTAACAAACCTAGACTGCCGGCAGTGCTGCGTTCTCTAGATGCACAAAGCAAACCTCCGCTTCTGTTCCAGACTGGAGAGATGACGAGTGTTGGCAGCAAGGCACCAGCAGCACTGACTGGAAGTCCAGCAGGCTGCCTGGCTGCTTCGCTCCACAACTCCCTGCTTGTCTACATCTGGACGTTTACTCTCTTTGAAAGTTGCTAAATGTGTTGCCTTCAAACTGGCTGTAGTGGTACACATCCTCTGCTGTCGTTTCCACAGATCACAACACTGGCCACTCTATCCGCTCTCTATTCTGGGCCCCTATAGCGGTCAAGTCCCTGGGCCATCCATGTTGAGACTCGAGCAGGATCAGCCGGCGTGCCCTAAATTGATCGGTACTGGATACTGAGACTTGTGTACAGTTGTGCACAGCCCTGTGGCACTGGCACCAAGTTACTGTCGCTTTCCTATTCATTGCTGGTTTCTTCAAACAGCTCTGTCTCCTGTCTTTTCTACCTTTCTTTCACCAACATGACAGCAGCTGCCCATAGTCCAAAGCGCCGCAGGACAACGTTCAGAACTAGTAGCTTTGGACACGAACGAGACTAGGCAGCGCAACCTGCAAGGCACGGTGAAGCACACAAGTCTCTTCCACCGTCGCTGCCCACTCCGCTGGAGCTGCCTTAAAGTTGATGTAGCTACTTCAGTCCCATTCACTGCACTACTCCATGCTGTGACAACACGCTGCTCCACACCTCACCGTGGTGCTGCGAGTGCCTACTTTGCTGTAGTAGGCAGCCTGTGCTGCAGTGAAAGGCAACACTACTACTGGCGCCAACAGACAAGCTGTTAATCGCTATTTCACTATTTCACAGCACGAGAATGATGACGAACATCTTATGTATAAGGTAAGAAATGAGGACATGACAGTGAGTCGAAAATGCGGAAAATTTTGACAATAATAAGAAACAGGATGATAGGTCATGTGTAGCAACGAATAACTTCATTCGTTCTTGAGGGATCTGTGGAGGGTAAAACCACTAGATAGTGACAGAGACTGGAACGCATTCCACAGACGACTGAAGGTGTTGCGTACAAGTGCTACTTTGAAATAAAGAGCTTGGCACATGAGAGGAATTTATGGTAGAATACAACAAACCAGACAGACGGCTGATAACCTAAATAACAAAATTGAAGAAAACATTCTTTAACCTGCTATCGATTGTGCTTGACACTTGTGATTTTAGTGGTATATATACACTAGGAATGAAACCAAACATAACACTGATGTAATATTTTACGATATTTATTACTTATTACAGATTATTACGGCAGTGTTGTAAGTACTTTTATTCATAAAGTAAGTATTCTTATTGGGTATTAGATACTCATATTGAATACAGAAGTTGACTATACAGAGTACATGACATGCTGTGTCAAATGAGAATACATAGAATGTTTTTCAGGAAAGAAGTCATGTCAGATAAATTCCTATTGATTTGTAGCTAGAGCAACCACTAGATGAGAATATCTACATTAAGAGTTGCCTCTAGATTTTTTTTAATTTATTTGTTTACTTATTTATTTATTTAGAGTCACCAGTCTTCTTATACAGTCCGACCACGAATTCCTCATCTGTGCCAACTTCTATAATTCTGGGTAGCACTTCCAACCTACGTTCTCAGTTATGTGCTGGATATATTCCAGTCTGTGTCCTGCATCGTATTATTTTACTATGTACAGCTCCGCCCAGCACCATGGAACTTATTGCAAGATGTCATGAGATGTCTTCTCGTCCTGTCATCTTATCAGTGTTTTCCATGTAATCCTCTCATCCCGATTCTACCGAGAAGTTACTAATTTCACACCGTATCTATTTCTTTAATTGTCGGCTTTCTTCTGTAGCACCATATATCAAACGCTTCGATTCTCTTTTTCCCCGGTTTTCCCACAGACCATGTTACGCAACAATACAATGCTGTGCTCCAAACGTACAGTCTCATAAATTTCTTCCTCAATTTAACGCCTACGTTCGATACTAGTAGACTTCTCTTGGCTGAGAATGCCCTTCTCGCCAGTCCTAGTTGGAATTTTATGTCCCCCTTGCTCCATCCGTCACTGGTTATTTTGCGGCATAGGTTGCAGAATTCCTTTCGTTCAACTACTGGGTGATCACTGATTCTGATGTTTCTCCCTGTTCTCGTTTCTGCTACTTCTCATTATTTCAGTCTTTTTTTCCGATTTACTCTCCATCTACATTCTGCACTCATTAGAATATTCTCTCCGTTGAACAGATCTTGTAAATTTCCTTCACTTTCACTGAGGACAGCAAACTCATCAGCGAAACTTCACCCTGAATTTAAATTCCACTCTTGAACGTTCTTTTATTTCTATCATTGCTTCTTCGATATTGAGCAGTAAGGGCGAAAGAATATATCCCTGTCTTACACCCCTTTTAATCTGATCATTTCGTTCTTTGTCTTCCAATCCATTCCCTGTTGTTTCCTGTAGGTACTGTACACTACCTGTCTTTCCCTATAGCTTACCTCGATTTTTCTCAGAATCTTTAGCATCTTACACCATTTGAAGTTGCAGAACATTTTTTCTGGTCGGCATATCCTATGATAGTGTCTTGATTTTCCTCTGCATTGTTTTCATTATCAACCATAACGTCACAACTGGCCGAACTGACCACCATCTAACACATCTTTAGTTTTCGTTTCCATTCTTCTGCATATTAATCTTGTCAGGATCTTGGATGCATGAGCCGATAAGCTGATTGAGCAATAATTCTCGAACTTATTGGCAGTTGCTATCTTCGGAACTGTAAGGATGATGTGTTTTCCGAAAGTCTGATAGTATATCACCTGGTTCGTCAATTGCACACGCCAATGCGAACAGTCGTTTTAGTAATAATTTTAAAAATCCTGATGGAATGCTGTCTATCCCTTCTGACTAATTTTACCGTAAGTCTTCAATTTTTTTTTATTCCGATTCTAATACTAGATTCAGTTTCTTTTCTATATTGAGTCCTGTTTCCTGTTCTGTCACGTCATCAGACAAGTCTTCCCCCTCACAGAGGCCTTCAGTGTACTCTTTCCACCCATCCGCTTTCTCATCTGCACATAACAGTGGAATTCCTATTGCACTCACAATGATACCACCCTTGCTTTTGATTTAACGGAATCTTATTTTGACTTTCCTGTTTGCTGGGCCAGTCCTACCGACAGTCATTTCTTTTTCGACTTCTTTGAATTTTTTATGCAGCCACTTCGCTTAAGCCTCCCTGGAATTCCAGTATATTTAATTCATAAGTTACTTGTATTTCTGTATTGCTGAATTTCCCTGTACATTTTTGTAGTTCCTTCTCTCCTCGATCAACTGAAGTACTTCTTCGCAGTTACCTTCTTTGTAGCTATTTCTTATCACTGTGTCTCTATCCCCAGTGAACCATAAGCTTACTTTCTCATTCCTTAGTACTTCCCAGTTTTTCCTCTCATTCCTCCTTTCTGACTTGTTCCTTTGACTTCAGACAACTCTTCATCACTATTAAATTGTGATTTGAGTCTATATCTGCTCCTGGGTGCGCCTTACAATATAGTATCTGCTTTCGGAATCTCTTCATGACCATGGTGTAATTTTACTGAAATCTTCCAGTATCTCCCAGCCTTTTTCCAAATATCTCTCCACCGCTTGTGATTCTTGAACAGAATATTCGTTATTACCAGCTGAAATTTATTACAGAACTCCATAGTCTTTCTCCTCTCTCATAGCTAGTACCAAGTCGATATGCCCCCGTAGCCCTTTCTTCATCTTCTTCCACTACAGTCGCCTCCCAAGACTATTGCATTTTCATCGCCCTTCACGCACCGTACTGAATTTCCTGCTCATTATCATTACATACTTTTTTTATCTCTTCATCTCCGGCTTGCGAAGTCGACATATATACAGGAAGTAACATTGTCGGTGTTGGTTTGTTGTCAGTTCTGTCACTGAACAGTTCACAGTAACTAACTTTCGGCCCTAACTTCCTATTCATAACGAATCCTACTCCCGTTAAAACTTTTTCTACTGCTGTTAATATTACCCTACGCTCATCTGGCCGAAATTCTTCTCTTCTTTCCATTTCACTTCACTGATTCCCACTATATATATTAAAATATACTTAGGTTAAGCAATATATGCCTTTCCTTTAAGAATTATTTATAGGCTAATGTGTTGATAATAATGAAGAAGAAATAAACTTCATAAATGTAGCTTTGTATGGAATTTACAACTAAGAAACTTAAAAGTTATCTATTTCAGAAATAATCTAGCACAGAGTTTGTCAACAATAGGCGCGAACGATCACGTTTCAAGTATATGGCTATACAACATTAATACCAATGCGCAACAGAAACTCACCTCCACAACAGTGATTGGTGTTGCGAGGAAAGTTTATGTGAACAGTTTTAGACTCTACACATACCGCATCATTATAGCCATTAGCTCTCTAGTATAGTCCCTTAGCTTAGATAAGACTGCGACGGTTTGATATACTTTTTACGTGATAAGCATTTGCTGTTGGCCTGACGAATTCTTAGTTGTACTTTCCCTCTCCTTTTTGCTTCTGTCATGTTCTATGGTTTTGTTGGAGTGACTATAGCCAAGTAGAATCTCATTCTGTGGCGCTGCTGGACCTTCTCCATTATTCTATACTTTGACTAATTTAGTTTGATACATGAATTTAATTTGTCAAACACATACAATAATGGCAACTTTTAAATTCTTTTAAAACTGATAGCCAAAAGGAAAATTTTAGTTTTAAGAAATAACATTAATACATTTACAATTTGGTTGTTGACTAACACCCTCTACTTGCTGAATCCACGAAACAGCCAGCCTTAAAACATCTTACAACCAAGAAATTTCTTGCCGACAGCCCTTTCAATTAATACTACCTCTTCACCTTTTAAACAGAATGCACAAATGAAATTATTATTTTAGATTTTTAAGAAATGACAACAATAAATTTGGAAACTGCTTTTTTAACATCAGAACAACAGCCAGCCTTAAATTTTAGTACAAATCTACATGACTATGTGACTACACCGGAACGCTGAACCCAGAACCTGGTACCAGTTGCATGTTGCTTGTCCGTCCACTTCCAAGCATCACAGAAGCTATTTCGGTTGCTTATATACCGAAGTTAAAAGATTAAAATAATACAAAAATTATTCCATTCCATTGTGACAGTGGGCTACAGCAATTAATTCGAATTATTTTAGAGTAAATACAGTCGTGGTAGCGAAATTATTTAGAATTAATAACACTTTTAACCCTTTTGGGTCATCATCAGTTGTATAAAAGTTGCAGGATATGTAACCCATCCGTCATACAGCCATATAACCTGGAAAATGGACGCAGTTACTGTTGCGTCAATGTTCAGTTATATATGACTTTGTAACGGATGGGTTACGTATCCAAGTACTTTTACACTTTCTGATGATACCTCAAAAGGGTGAAACACGTCATTGATACTAAGTAATTTCACAACGATGCCTGTTATTCTTCTGAAATAAAATGCTGTCGTGATCGACTCATTAAGAGGTATAGTCTTATGTTAAAAGTTCAATACAGTAAGACAAGTACTACAGTTACAATCGGTGTGTTTTCCTTGAGGTAGAGTAACTGATGGTGTGCAGATATCCAGAAGTTCTTCATCCAGTATTTGAGAGTGAGTCACTTAGTGACTTACAACAAACTCTATACATAAAGTTAAACATTACGAAATTTTTTCTCGCTGACAACCACCACAAAATGTTGAGCGGAAAATACTTTATTTCATTTTCATTGTTTATATAGTGAAACTTCAACATCAGTCATGACTTTTTCATTCAGTACTACTTCAGTCCTAACTCTACTCCCAACACACTTCACAGACAGAGTCTACATAGATCACTGAATATAGCTGCAAAATCATATCAGTATACGACACGCAGTTCATGGAGTATGAAGACAAAACCATTGAGATTCGTGAGTAATTTTCTTTTTCTTAAAATGGAGCGCAAATCAGCCGGCCTATATTCGTCTAATGTCTCATAAAAAGAGCACTGAGCGACTTACAACACACTTTAAGCATAATTTCAAAGTAAAAAATTTAAGACATTAACTAACAAGTAAAATAATTAGACATTTTAAGTTAGCTACGTTGCCTTAGTGCCAACGGCTTTGCCGCAGCGGTAACACAGGTTCCAGTCAGATAACCGAAGTTAAGCACTGTCGGGCTTGGTTAGCACTTGGATGGGTCACCGTCCGCGTCTGCGGAGTGTTGTTGGTAAGCAGGGTGCACTCAGCTCTTATGATGCCAACTGAGGAGCTATTTGACTGGGAAGTTTCGCAGCTGTCACGAAAATTGAAAATGGCCGGGAGAGGGGTGTGCTGACCACACGCCCCTCCGTATCCGCATTCAGTAACGCCCAAGAGCTGCGGATTAGACGGCGTCGGGTCGGTACCGTTGGGCATCCAAGACCTGTTCTGACGGTTTTGCTTGATCGTATGTTGCCCTAGTAAACTGCTAAACTATACTGTGGATTGTACTACACATAAAGCATATAGTATATATCGCTACATTCTGTTTTCCGCCAAATGCAATTTGTAATCTATAATAACAGTAGCCTATGTAATTGCAATCTGTCTAACTGTAACCTGCATAACTATATATAACTGCGAGGTTAGCCGATGACATTGTAATTATGTCAGAGACAGAAAAGTACTTGGCAGGACAGTTCAGTGGATTGGACAGTGTGTTGAAAGGAGGATATAAATTGAACATCATCAAAAGCAAAACAAGGGTAATGAAATGCAGTCTAATTAAATCAGATTCGATGCTGAGAGAGCAGACTGGAAAGTAGATACTTATATCAGTAAATGAATTTTGTTATTTCAGCAACAAAATAACTTATGATGGCCGAAGCAGAAAGGATGTAAAATGTAGATTGGCAACTGCGAGGAAAGCGTTACAGAAGAAGAGAAATTTGTTAACATCGAAGACAGCCTGAATGGTCAGAAACACTTTTCTGAAGGTATCTGTCTGAAGTGTAGCCATGTATGGAAGTGAAACATGGATGGTAAACAGTTTACACAAGAAGAGAATACAAGCTACTGTAATGTTGTACTACAGAGGCATCCTGAAGCTCAGGTGGTAGAACACATAACTAATGAGGAGGTACTGAATGAACTGGGGAGTCACCACATTTTGTGACTCAACTTGACTGAAAAAAGGAATCTGTTGGTAGGCCACATTCTGAGACATGTAGGGTCAAGAATTTGGAACGGCAGGGAATTGTGGGTGGTAAAAAAGTATAATCTGTTGGTAGATCACATTCTGAGATATCAAGGGATCAAGAATTTGGAACGTCAGGGAATTGTGGATGGTAAAAATCGTAGAGGGAGATTGCAGATTGAGCAGGATGTAGGTTGCAGTAGTTATTCGGAGATGATTAGGCTTGCACAGGATCGAGTAGCTTGGAGAAATACATCAAACCAGTCTTCGGATTGAAGATCACAATTCAAATCTATAATTTCGACACTGTATTTCATTTTACCTATTCCATATTCCTCACAATATGCCATTTTTATTTTCTTTCTTCTTCATAATAAGAATATTTGCAAACTACTTTTCACAATAGTTTACAGACTATTCTCCTTGGTTCGGGTATTTTAACCAACCCGACACTAACTATTACTCACAAATGTAAATGGTATTCCACAGAACGAGAATATCCTATATGTTTACACTTACTCTGGCTGTTTTGTAACACTATTGCATGTCGTGTGTGAATTCCAGGTTATTATCCGCTGTGCAAATAGTATTCAACGTTTATGAGGGTTCCTGGCATATATTCTCGTTTTAAACGAAACGAAGCAAATGTTTACAGACACTTTAATTTCTGTCATCTCTGTCGCTGTATGGTTTGCTGTTAATCCTACTAGATTACCTGATAAATATTAATGTATGTTTTGTTATTTATTCCCGGTGTCGGCTCTTCGTTTGAGTGTTCGTTTAGTTCCAGGATCACCGCACAATGTGATCTGATGAGAATGATAGACTATCCGGTGTGTGTGTGCGTGTAACTCATTGTTTATAGAGTAGAGACGCACTTTCGCTAAGAAAAGAAGGTGCTTTTTCTGTCGTTAGGTCAGCTCGTTTGTTCCCTTCAGATAAAGCAATTTCTCTTTCTTTAGATGAAGTTATCCTCGCGGTGGGCTCGAGTTTCCTAGTACAACTGCCGTAGCAGACCACATGGGAGTTTAAAGAACTTGTTTGGTTTCATACTGTAAAGGTTTTGCATCACCTCGTTTCCGGGAGTGCCTCAACCTGTAAAGAAAACTGGAATAGAGATCAACATAAACATCATTTTCGCCGTTGTTATTGCTCATGAAAACCACACATTGAATGTTGCACCACCGAACAGCGAGACCTTCAGAGATGGTGGACCAGATGGCTGTACACACCGGTACCTCTAAAACACAGTAGCATGTCTTCTTGTATTGATGCATGCCTGTATTCGTCGTGGCATACACTCCACAAGTTCATCAAGGCATTGTTGGTCCAGATTGTCCCATTCCTCTACTGGGATTCGGCGTGGATCCTTCAGAGTTGTTGGAGGGTCACGTCGTCCATAAACAACCCTTTTCAATCTAACCCAGGAATATTCCATACGGTTCATGTCTGTAAAACATGCCGGCCTCTCTAGTCGAGCGATGTCGTTATCCTGAAAGAAGTGATTCACAAGATGTGCACGATGGGAGCCGAATGCCTCGCCAATATGCTGCTTGTATGGTTGCACTATCGGTCGGAGGATGGCATTCACGTATCGCACAGCCATTACGGCGCCTTCCATGACCACCAGCGGCGTACGTTTGCACCACATAATGCCATCCCGAAACAGCAGGGCACCTCCATCTTGTTGCACTCGCTGGGCAGTATGCCTAAGGCGTTCAGCCTGACAGGGTTGCCTCCAAACACGTCTCAGACGATTGTCTGGTTGAAGGCTTATGCGGCACTCATCGGTGAAGAGAACGTGATGCCAATCCTGAGCGGTCCATTCGGCATGTTGTTGGACCCATCTGCACCGCACTGCATGTTGTCGTGGTTGCAAAGATGGGCCTCGCCAGGGACGTCGTGAGTCAAGTTGCACATCATGCAGCCTATTTCGCACGGTTTGAGACGTAACACGACGTCCTGTGTCTGCAATAAAAGCATTATTCAACATGGTGGCTTTGCTATCCGTGAGAGCCATAATCCGTAGGTAGTGGTCATCCATTGCGGTAGTTTTCGTTGAGCGGCCTGAGCGGGGCATGTCATTGACGGTTCCTGCCACCCTGTTTCTCCCCATGTCCGAACAAAGTGGCTTTGGTTCACTCGTAAAAACCTGGACACTTCCCTTGTCGAGAGCCCTTTCTGGCATAAAGTAACAATGTGGACGTGATCGAACCGCGGTATTGACTGTCTGGGCATGGTTGAACTACAGCCAACAAGAGCCATTCACCTCCTTCCTGTTGGAATGACTGGAACTGATCGGCTGCCGCACCCCCTCCGTCTCTAATAGGCGATGTTCATGCATAGTTGTTTACATCTTTGGGTGGGTGTAGTGGCATCTCTGTACCGTCAAAGGGACTGTGACTGTATGCAATACCCACAGACAACGTCCATCTTCAGGATTTCTAGGAACAGGGGTGATGCAAAAATTTTTTTTATATGTATGTATACCACGAAAGGCCCCGTAAGATGTATAGTAAAGGGTTCTACTCGGAAAAAATTCTAGGGATAAACATCTATGTACAAACCTTTTTATGAGCCATAATTCCTCTTGTCTTCGCTGTCGCTTTGCAAAATGTTCGTTGGCGCCAGTAAAATCGTTCTGCCGTCTATCGCAAATATTGGGCCGTTAAATTTTCTAGATAGTGTTTCACGAGAAGGAAGCCGTCTTCCCTACAGTAAACCTCATTTTAGATCACGAAGCATTTCCGTAATACTTGCGTGTTGATCGAATGAACCGGTAAGAAATCTATCAGCACGCATCTTAACTGCTTCGAGGTCGTCTTTTCATCCGACCTGGTGGGGATCCTAAACACCTGAACCGTACCCCAGAGTGGGTCGCACTATGGTTCTATAGGCTTTCTCCTTTATGGATGAGCTGGACTTTCCTAGCCGAAGTCATTCATTCGCCTTTCTTATTACCGCCCTTAGGTGCTTGTTCCATCTCACATCGCTTTGCAGTGTTACGCCTATATCTGGGCATGACTTGTGTCGCTCTACACAGCTCATTGTTTGTTAGGAAATATTTGTTGCTATTGATGGCACTTGGTGATATAACACTGCGCGTGGAAAATGGCTTGAAGCTTGTTCCCTTGTACCGTTGTTACTTTTGCATATTTAGGGCCCCTTACTGGTTTGAGTACTGAACTTCTCATATTGAGGGCTTAGAGAGAGCGATCTGTGTTCTACGCGGGAAAAACCTTTCAATAGCCAAGGCTTTAGTATTAAGAAACTATTGGGACAGTTACAACTATTATCTTCCGAACTTATAAAAATTTTTGTTAGAAAATATGTTTCATTGTGAGTTGGTACCTCCTGCCATGTTGTCTATGTGGTGGATAAAATGCAGCACATTATACACTGTTTTGTCGATAGTAAAACCATTAAGTTAAATAATACCTTGTGCTCTTGGCTATATTTGCATACGTAGTACACACAGGCTAATTAATTCTTAAAACACGCGATATACAGTGAAACGCACGTTTGTACATCAGATTATGTATCCGTGACATGGTACATACGTCGTGGATTCATGATTCGTGTAACATCTAACGCAGACATAAAAAGACGTACAAATGTGCATTTTACTGTAAATCGTGCGTTTCAAGAATTAACCAGCATATGTGTGCTGTGTATGTGAGTATGCTTTTGAGCACAGCCGGCCTGAGTGGTCGAGCGATTCTAGGCGCTTCAGTCCGGAACCGCGCAACCGCTACGGTCCCACGTTCGAATACTGCCTCGGGCATGGATGTGTGTGATGTCCTTAGGTTAGTTAGGTTTAACTAATTCTAAGTTCTAGGGGACTGATGACCTCAGAAGTTAAGTCCCATAGTGCTCAAAGCCATTTGAACCATTTTGAGCACAAGGGGTTTTATAACTGACTAATAGCCTGAATGTCAAGGGAATAACAAAAAACAAATAAGACATAATTTTACATCCATGCCAAACGTATAATTGGTATTTTTTGCGTCTAAGCACAGAAATGAATCAGGGCATAAGCAACAAATTAATGCGATACATTTAGCGATAAGGGTATCACGTCAAACATGGTAGTACTATTTGTACTAGAGCTGACATGCCCGTACCTTCGTCAGGGCAAACATCAGTAAATGCCACTGAGAAACTTCAAGTAACATCCGTGTATAAGCTTCGAAGTGTAACATCCATACACAAGCGTGGATGTGAAAACCTTCAGCTTACCATTCCACTTAACTTACCGCAGGTGAAATCAACCGCCATAGTATAAATAGGAGATACAATTAAACTAATGACAATGACAAGTTGCTTGAAGAATGGATGGAAGTTAACTGCATATGCCTAATGAATATTGCAGTGAATAATGCTATCGTCGCCGAAGGAAAATAGCACTGGTTATTTGGGGGCGAGTGTACAACAGACTCTTCTGATGGATGAATCTCTTCTACATTTAAGCTAAATGTACATGATAATTTTGAAATGGGTGAATATAGTGCAATCGCTCCCAAACTGCACAGGGGGGGGGGGGGAGGAGCAAGTAATATTTACTACAAAAAACACTGATATAACAAAGAAAACACTGATTAGCCAGAAAAAAAGGAATAATTAAACGGTAGTAGCCTGCTAGGGCAATGAATCTCCAGAATCTTGAAAAAGGTAATGGCAAAGATACTTAAGCAAATAATCACTGGCGCGACAACAGATGGTTGTCACGCTTTCCCACAGCACAACAATTCACGAGAAAGTAGATGAATCAGAAAGCGCTGAGTTTGCAGTTAGTTATTCTGAAATACTAAGTTTGGAAAATAACATTAAATGAAATTGCTTGTTAAATAAAAGACTGATTTAACTTGAACTTTGTTATGTAAAAAAATTATTTTCACCAACTTCACTGTAACGTAAAGCAAACCTTAGAAACAGGCAAGCAATTTATTTCCGATTATTGAATGAGTGAACGGATTTACTTTAAGCAAATGAGCAAATGGTTTTACTTTGAAAATAATAACAATAAAATACTTATCGAATCAGCAGCAGTCACTCGCTAAGCTAAACACGGAGTAAATGAAACTGCACACTCTTAATTGTTGCCGTCTCTTTAGTTATTGGTTTTGCCAGTGAAATTTTACTTTTGAGTAGCCTCTTGTATGCAATACAAGAATGAGCAGTTGCTGTGGTAGAAAAATTTGATTGAAACTGGACTTTAGCAAACACACTAACTGGCAACAAGTAGTTAACCACTTTTCATATTTTTACGACATTCGGTGATGGCTTGAAAAGGGAAGGGGAACAGCTTGTTATTAATGTCTGAGTTGTCTGAGAATAATTACGTACAACACAGATGCCCAACAAGTTTTAACTAGTGCAAGTTATTATTCAAGTTAATCATACTTCGTGAAAGAAACTCAATTGTGCAAACCTCTACATTACTATGTTTGTCAGTTAACGGTCTTACGATGTTGTAGCCGTGCGGACGACGAAGAATGTAGCCGACGACAAAGCTGAAACGCCGTTATTGCTGCTGATGCCGTTCAATGAGAACCCCCATTCGTCGCCATAGTCACGGATAATTACGGGGCAGGCAACAGTTAGAATTTCAGGTTCCTCCGCCTGTCCTCTCCTTCCGTGCTCTCAATACTATCGGGTTAACAAATCAGGCGCGTCTACATTGGCGCGCGCATGGCTGCACATCGCTTCGGCGGGAGCGCCCAACAAAAACACTGTCGCAGTCTTTCATCACTCAAGCTGCTTGCAGCGCGACAGACTCTCCATACGCAAAGATAAACAACGGCACAGCTTCTACCATTTTGTCATTACGTATTAAATATAGTTTCTGTAATACAGCTCACAGCTTACAATCAAAAGTACAGTGCAAGTTATCAACGAATATTAAACATCGAAAATTTTTGATGGTGTAGAAACTATTTTATCGACATTTTCGGTGTTACACTGCAACCCGGACAACTTCTTTGTCAGCAGTAACATCCAAGACAGATGTATCAAAATGAATGTGAAGCTCTTTCGGAAACTCATAATAGTCCGATTGCATTTCATGTCTTTTCGGCAGTCATATCTATTAACATACCCTTTCGAATAAGGTACAGTTTTAAAAAAGCCAGATGGACGGATTTATCCGGAGAATTAACAACATAAATCCTGCACCCAAACACTACCCCCTGAATGTACAAATTACGGTAAAGACTAAAAAAACTACGATCGAAGAAGGTGTAGACAGAGCTTGACATCAGCATTAGCTGAGTGTACCAAAACATCTTTGCGGAACATGTAGAACTGTGCCAAAAAGACCTTTTCAATGACGGGACAATAGCTTGTGGCACGACTAGAAATGTGTCGAAACTTTGAAGAGTAGGGTTGGGTTATTTGGGGGGTGAGACCAGTCAGCGAGGTCATCGGTCTCATCGGATTAGGGAAGGACGGAGAATGAAGTCCGTCGTGCCCTTTCAAGAGAAGCATCCCGGCGTTTACCTGGAGCGATTTAGGGAAATCACGGAAAACCTAAATCAGAATGGCCGGACGCAGGACTGAACCGTCGTCCTACCGAATGCGAGTCCAGTGTGCTAGCCACTGCACCACATCGCTCGGTAAACCTTGGAGACATGGACATGTCATATAGCAGCGACACTGCGAGTAATCTCATCAGAAAGCTCTATGGGGACCCCAAAGTTAGCAAATAAATGGCTACAGTATCAGCTAATGGAACTGCGCATCAATTATTACTGAATGGCAGGAAATTGAGGAAAGCAAGTTACAATGTGTGTAGGGGGTCGGATTTTATGGACGTCTTACATGAAGTAATTAGAAGAGCATTTGTATTTTAATCGAGATCGAGTACAAATTTTTTAGAACATTGACCTATACGGGAAATAAGGATGACGTTACTAATCGCCTGCATAACATGCACCATGGATAACTGTTAGTCAGAATACGGCACATGTCTTTGCTGGGAAAACAGAGGAAACGATGACAGGCATTGTGAATTAACGAGCCTCTCTGTGGTATGTGACGGGGACGGTGCAACGGTTTTTTACGGGGTTCGCGAGTGTGGTGTGTTGCGGGTAGCTGCGCTCCGGTGTCAAATACATAGCAGCGTGCACACGCATGCCAGCTGAAAGCCATCTCTTAGCAGTACACGTTTATAGGACCAGGGCCGTGACAGTTTGCGGAAGATGGAGTGGAAAGTGAAGCCTGTTGCGGCGAAAATGCTCCAGCCCATACGCAAACCAACGGCCACAGGTAAAATTTGAAAAAAAAAAAAAACTCACAGCCTTTGGATCTTCTGAGAAACTGGACAGGAGTGAGAGGCTGGAAATTTTCACTCAGCTGCTACGTGGGCTCGCATAGACTGGCGGAAGTTAAAGTAGAAAAGCTGTACTTCTGCTGCTCTTTCGCAATTGCGGAGCTGTTGGTTTTTCTTAAAGGGCTCAGCCATCTCCGTGAGCTGAGAGAACGCGTGTCTGTGTGCGTCGTCTTTCACACAATAGAGAGACACGTAGACACCAGTTGATTTTCGAGTACATACACCAGCACGTCTCTGTGAACTGTGTATCCTGACCCTGTAAGCAGACTGGGGAACTAAGAAGCTTCTCGAGCAGATGGACATTACAAGTGCTCTTTATTCTCGCGTGATAATAGTGAGACTGCCTTTATCTTCCCAAGGTGCAAGCAGGTAATCTCACTCACACAGGATATGATACCAGAGCAGGTCCAGAGACTAGTATTACGGAAAGTGTTAATCCGAGTGAATACGGAAGCTTCAGAGCTGTAGCGACCGTCTCCTGATGCATAATCGTTATCAGACATTGAGCAGAAATCGCTTTTCGCCTTCGTTTTTCATATGGTAATAACGTAGCTCAGCAGAATATAGGGCCTTACTTCGATAAATGCGCTGGGTTCCACACCACAGTGCTCTATTCAAAAGCTGTCATATTCGTTTCGAATTTGGTAGGTTAACTCGATCACATTCTTTTCGTCAGTATTTAATCAGATTGGGTTGCGCATTTTGTTCAAGAGGGCGACAAGTTTGCATGCGAATTAATATATTCTTGTCAATGGAAACTTTAATTGAATAAAAAAAGGATTCCGGCAATAAATTTTGTACACATTTACGTATCAATCCCTTTCTTTTTCTTTTTAATTTCCCTCCACCCTTCCATGATATATTCAAACAGAAATCGGCAACTTCTCCTCTCATTTCATGATGAGAGATTTCAATAAGGGCATAGAAGACGTGAGGAACGGAAAGGCGGCTGCTGTTGATGATGTATGTGTGGAACACGTAAAGCATTTCGGACCAAATACCAAAACTTGAGTTTTCAGCTTTTTTAACCACTGCCAAGAAACCACGGTAACAGCACTCATAAACTGAGGAATAGTGCCTGACTCACTTAGCAAATATTGGCCCACCAACCTTCTCTGATATCTCTTCCAACTGTATGAAGGGCTTATTCTTAATCGAATCAGTAACCTCATTTATTCGAAGTTAATACGCAGCAATCAGGCTTCAGGCCAGGTAAATCTTGTACTTGCCAGATCTTGGCACTCACTGAGCACATAGAGGAAGGATAAGAAAATAAATTTATAGCGGGCTTGGCTTTGGTCTACCTATGTGCCTCCTACGATACAATAACACATCGAGAAAAATTACTCAAAATCTATTATATTACCGGGGACCACCAACCGGTAAAAACTATAGAATCCTTGCTGCAGAAGCGACAATTCTACATAGATGGGAAAAAAGTCGGTGGAGGAAGCCTAAAAACGGCCTTGTTGAGAGAGGTGTTCTATACGTACTATCATGCAGTATTGAGATATGTGAGATATTTTCTCTTTGCTGACGATACAGGTAACTCAGCGCAAGGAAGAACACTTGTGCACGTAGAGTCAAAGCTATATCAAAATATACGACGACAACTCTTTCAAACCCAATTTCACAACAACGAATGATTGCACTTTCCACCTGCATACACGCCTAGCAAATAGAAAGCGTCATGTTAACTGAAATAGGTCTGCCCTTGAGCATGCGGTCACGCAAATGGAAATCTGCATGTTAACTGAAATTGGTCTTCCCTTGAGCATGCGGTCTCGTAAATAGAAATCTGCATGCTAACTGAAATGGGTCTGCCCTTGAGCATGGGGGCCTGCAAATAGAAATCAGCATGTTAACTGAAATGGGTCTGTTCCTGAGCAAGAAGACCAGCTGACATACTTCTGAGTGGCGCTAGACATATCCCTCACATACAAGCATCACTACGAAAAAAATCGAAATAAGGCAGCCGCAAGGAGAGGTAGTTGGCCCTAAGTGGGGCGCTAAGCGTACTGTACTTAGAACCACCGCTTTAGCACTTTGCTTTTCCACAGCTGAGTAGTTTTGCCCTGCCTGGTCTTGATCGACCCATTCAGAGAAGATCAACGAAACCTGTAGGCTAGTCACAGAATGCATGGAGCCTACCTGTTGTAAAGGCTGTACCAAGCTTCAAGTTTCACCGGTCTCAGGTCTCATACAGTAGCTCATGACCATAACGAGCAGTTGAAAAAGACAATTGATGAGAGCCAGCCATTATATGGTAGCCTTCATGGATTAGAATGACCAAAACAGAGATATCGGTTATTTAATTACACCTTGGATGAACCCCCTATCAGCTACCCTGTTCTCGAACATCCACCAAGAAGTGTTGAATTGAACTACAAGTAATGGAAAATGCCAAACCGTGTCGGAACTAGTGTGCCCCTGTAAAAGTAAATCTCATAAAATTAGCCTACTACAAAGGAATCATCCCGGAATTTGCCTGAAGCGATTTACCGAAATCACAGGAAATCTAAATGACGTTGATCGGACGGGGGTTTGAACCGTCGTTCTCCCGAATGCGAGTTCAATAGACTAATCCGTACGCCACTTCGCTCGGTGACGAAAAAGTAAGTAACTGTAATTGGTTTCTCTTTCGACAAACCTGTGTATATTGTGCTGTATTTTATCCACCATAATGACAACATGGTCTGAGGCACTCACAATCGAACTCGTTTTCCAACCAACGTTTCTTGAAGACCAGAAGATGACAGTTATATCTGTCGAAACCGGTTGTCGACAATAAAGATAATATATACGCTCTTGTTTTTCAGTATTTAGAGCACGATTTTCTACCTGTTTGGTATAAACCCTGGACGTGCTCCCTGCTTGAAAACTCAGGGGTGTACCGTTGGTCTACTAATCACACAAGTGTGCGGCTGCCGATCGTATGTTAATAACCCTATGTAACTCTGGTAATCCAAATACGATGGGTTCAGGTATTTTAAATCCATACGGGCATTGCTCTCCCCGTTGTTTACGCCGAAAGCCGTAAGATCGTAAAACATGCAGGTAAATGTTACCTCCGGTGCGTGATTACCTACTTGCACAGTGCATGATCTAGACCGGTTAGAGCAATCGGAGCTCTGCACAATGGTGCCGAGGTGTTTTTTCAAATCTACAACAACGTTGCCTTCTGTGACAGTACACACAGACATCTCTCCAGAGGTAATTTTGAACAAATTTGCATTGCCAATGAAATTTTTCCCCGTAACATGATGTCCTGTGATAATCTGCTAACCACTGCTCCGTTTCCACGGTTTTAGGACGTTCACGAGTAAATTTTGAGCCAAAATTTAAAATGTATCTTCGAACTGTTGCGGGGAGTTTTCTTCTTCTGTGATGACCTTTCACCTCTTTCCCTCCTACGTCTGCGAGACTGTTCGAGCAGCTGACCTGTTCTAAACACTGGTCTACTAGTCGACTATCTAACAGAGCTGATAAACCCGTACCCTCATTTCAACACATGGGACTCATCTAGCTGTCATGGCACGACTCGTGGTCCATCAACAGGCGTATCCCGTCGGATCAGCGAAATTAAGCACCGTCGGACGTGGCCAGTACTTTCATCTACATCATACTCCACAATCCACCTAATGGTGTATGGCGGAGGGTGCCTTTCGGTACCCCTGTCCCCTCCAGCCCTGTTCCACTCGCGAATAGTGCGTGGGAAGAATGATTGTCGGTAAGCCTCTGATTTCTCGAACTTTCTTCTAGTGGTTAACACGCAAGATGTATGTGGAGGGAAGTAATATATTGTCCAACTCCTCCTGAGAAGTGCTGTCCCGAAATTTTAACATTAAATCTCGCGTGATGTAAAACGCTTCTCTTGTAGCGTCTGCTAGTGGAGTTGGTTTAGTAGCTCCATAACGCTGTCTCACCTGCTAAACGATCCCGTGACGAAACGCGCCGCTCTTCGTTGGATCTTCTCTATCTTCTCTATTAGTCCTACCTGACAGGCATCCTAGATAGATGAACAATACTCAAGAATTGGGTGAACAAGCGCCTTTCATGGATTCCTATCCGAGTACACCACGTCTGTTGAAAATTTCTCTTGCCTTTCCGGCAGAGGGAACAGGAGGAGCGGTGGCTTAATATACCCCATTACCAGTCTTTGCGCCAATGTTCTGGATTAAATTCTAAACATTTCCTACTGTCTTATGTAGTGAGGGCATCCAAAGGTGTTATATTGCCCAACCGTCGGTTGGGACGTTGAGATCGGCCGGTCCACTGGGGCTATTCCAGAGGAGTGGGCTTTGGGACGGCACTGGATTTCACTCTCTTCCTTCTCTCATCATTTCCAAAACGAACACGACACTACACTACGCTCACACCATTGTAACCATCTACGCTTAACTCTTAACAGAGGCACTAGTACACAGCTCTCATACTTCACGAAAGAAAAGTGCCTCCAGGTGCCGACGATAAGGAAAAATTTTCCAATTGGGCATCCAGACCTGACCATTGGCTTGTTCCAGCCAGTCATGCTACACGACTTGACTTTATTCACGATCCGTCCTCCCAGCTTTGTGCTGCATGTTCATTCGAAAGATGTAAGTTGTGACCTTGCCTGTACACTCAGGCGGTGAGATCTTGTTTACAATAAAAGTTTCGCTTTCTAATCCTAGTCATTCATTCAGATTTAATCTCCCAGATACTATCATAGCAAAATTGTATGGAGTTTGTTGTAACAGTACATCGTAGCATCGACACTAACTTCTTCCTCTTTTCACGATGTCGAGACCACTGTCTCATCAATTTAAAATGTGTTACAGAAACACGTGCTTTTCTAGTCGTTCAGATGCATCTGAATGTGAGTCCGATGCATTGCAGTTACTCACTCGTACCTCAAGGTTCATGAAAGGCTGATACTATTTTCGGTATTCTTAACGGAAGTAGCAAAAGGTTCTGAAGGGTTACTTATGGTATTGCAAGTCCATTAATTCAGTGCAGGAATAGTAATATTTTCAAACAATTTCCTTGTTTGAGGCTACCATCCACATTATTGATACGCTGCAGAAATCAAAAATAAGAGTTCACAAGCAGTTTACATTTCCTCTAGAACAACAAGCGCAATAGTTCTTTTGTTATTAGTGCTTTAGATCAAATAAAGACGAGTAAGCATATTATCTCTAGAAAGAAAGTTTTCTTGACTTAAAATTAAAGAAAGTGGTTCAAATGGCTCTGAGCACTATGGGCCTCAACATCTGCGGTCATCAGTCCCCTAAAACTTCGAACTACTTACACCTAATTAACCTAAGGACATCACAGACATTCATAGCCGAGGCAGGATTCGAACCTGCGACCGCAGTGGTCGCGCGGTTTCAGAATAAAGCGCCTACAACCGCTCGGTCTAAGCGGCAGGCTCATAGAATTAAATTCAAAATAAATTAGTCAAGATACACAAACAAAGAAGTGGTACACAATCTGCAAGAAAAACTACATTTGTAAGACATAAAATTCTCTTAGGGTCCAAACTAAAGGATGTTTGCTGGAGGAATCGTCATTTTCAATTCGTGTTTCCTCAGATATCAGATTATTACTTGGAGAGTGTCGGGAACAGTAAATGAGGGAGATTACCTTTTTAGAGAAAGGTATAACTTCACTGAAACACGAAAACAAGAACAGTTTACCGTTGTGCATACAGAAGCACATGCAGTAGATGACGACCATGACGATCTGAATTAAAATAACAGCATACACAATGGCAATTTATAAACGTCCCACAAGGTATATTTTATTGGTTTTAAAAAATAAATTTCTTAAGTCAGCATACTTATTCCATTTACAACCTGTGCCCTTAATTGTCTTATATACACGTGTAATGTACGAAGGTAATATGCCTTAATTTACCGTTGTGAATTAGAGTTCGTGCAAAGTGAGGCTCTAGAGTTATTGTTCTGTTAGAGCTTGTAAGTCATTAATCGGTATTGTATCCATAAGTATAACATGAAACCAATATACTCAGAACTACGTGATACACTCATCGCGTGGATTTATGGTTTAGAGCGAAAATTGTCCTTCTCATGAGTACAGTTAGTTGGCAGTTAGCCTTAATAAGCTCGTATAAGAATGAATTACGCCTGCCTAATTAATTGCCCATCACTCTTAACTGATATTGTGGAAGACGGACCTCTAAATTTCCATCGCGTGAATAATTTAAGCCATTAACCCTTGACAGATCGAGCAGAACGCTGACGGCCCTCTCAGTCTCAAATGGATTGGAAATACGGTCATTTCGTTTGTGGAAGTAGGTCAGTGGGATGACTGCACGAATCTAGTGCTGCCATCCATCTGGAAATATATCTGTCGAACTGTGGTGATGTAACAGACTGTAAAGCATGTCGTCTGTGTGAGAACGAAAGAGCAAATACAGAATCCGACAAGCAACGGGAAACTATTGTATCTGATTTTAAGAATAATTGTAATCCCTCGTAGCTAATGTTTGTAAACTCTTGTTTGTAGAAGGGCTTATTCAATTTACTTAATTATGCAAGAAGGAAACAGTTCTAGCATTCGAAATGTAGCTGAAATATTACTTTCTGTTGACTTGCCATCAAAGTGCTGAAGTATTTCATAAAGAACAACATTTTCCACCTGGATTGTGTCTATCTATTTGCAGCTGTGATTATGGGTACTGTAATAATTTTCAGGGCGGTTCACTGTAAGAGAAACATTGTTCTCAGGTTTTATAAAATTCAATTTTTCGAATGTGATACTAATTCTTACATCAGTATAAAGTGCATTGATGCGTACTGAGTCCTCTTAACGGGTCACGTTCTTCGTGTTGACATACAAACGAAACGCAGAAGCATATTTGACCTGAGTTCCGTGTTCTCATAAGAAAAATGAAATTGCATTGACGCACTTCACAGTGATATAGAAAGTGGTAAATAATAACTTGGCTCCTACAAATAATTCAGAAAAGTTTGCCCCTAAAATGGAGGTGATTTCTTAACAGGCCGGAAGGCAGGCAGATACTACCGTCAAGAAGACCTTGCCTAGTGAAATAATTGAAGAACTTCCAGCATGCTGGAATACCTTGGGTCAGCAAGTTCTGGTAATCAATAGAACGAAAGGTCATTCTAAGTTGCAAATATTTACTTTTTATTCATTTGATGACTGGTTTTGAGCCGAGACTCATTTTCATATCATCACAACAAAGCTGAAAAAGGTATTTCCAAGATACCGAAATGATTTACAGATTTTACAGATTTTTATATTCACAGTGCATAGACATAAGATGTTGATTGCATATTTTCGACATCTTCGGAAATATCCTTTTTGGCTTTGTTGTGGTGATTTCAAACCGGGCCTCGGCCCGAAACTAGTCATCCAATGAATAAAGAGTAAAAATCTGGAACTTGTACTAGTTTTTCGTTCTACTGAAATAAGTGAATATTCAAACTACCATCGGAATGAAGACTGCTTTGGCTATCAACTATTTACTTTTGTATCAGAATTAAGCCACCTGCAAAGCCAGAAAGGTGTCGAGGCCAAATAAATTGTAAGAGGATGACAGTGGTGTTCAACCAACGTTACTAATTGCTTGACACAAGGTAAACATCTTAGCCAATATCGTTTGTAAACAACCTTCACTGTCGATTAGCGGATTCGGAAAGCATGATTATCACCTTTAAAATTCAACGAAAGGTTATTACACGTCCCCTACACCAGCTATACAAGAATCCTTTCTAAATCATTTCCAGATATGTGAGGGACGAGACGAGCGGTACATCGGCAAGTCTAGGTTAAAATCAAAATATACAGAGTAATTCGCGAAATACTCGTGTTTCATGCCACACACTTCTGTGTACCTCGTTTGCGTCTCAAGAGTGAAACATGGCAGGGATTCGGATATCATTTAGACAGCGATGTCGTATTATTCCGTGAGCATCATGGTTATTCTGCGAAGTCAGATTGCTGCCAAGGATTACGTGATAATTTTGACTGATCGGGTCCAATCCCTCGGAACAATGTTTGCTCCCCAGTCGTGGTTCTGTGCTCCAAGATGACAGCGGCTCTGTTCGGGGCAGACGAATCGCCCACGACTAGTTTTTGAGCAGGAGCACGAACTGTCGCATCTCTCCTGGTCGCCACAGTCGCCGGATATCAATATTATTGCGCCTTTGTGGTCTACTTTGGACTCAAGTGTGGATGATCGCTATCCACTTTCTTCATCGCTATCTGTAATTCTCAGTGTTTTTCAGGTTGCCTTGAAAAGCACACAAGACGTTTATTTATCCATTCTGAGAAAACTGGGAACTTTTTAGAATGCCGACGACCTTCCTACTCCGCGTTAGGCATGGTAATTTGTTGTGCTTTTGGTGTTTCGATATTTTTGTCCACCCCTCCTATGTAATTAAATATCAAATGCATTATGAATTCAGCGAAAGAAATAAATAGTGGAAAACATGATGTTTGTGAACTTATTTTATACATGGATCGAATGATATGGTTTGGAATTAAACGTATCCGCTGTAAGTAAACTGAGTGGCCTCGTAGATTTCCAGATTTACGTTTCACATTTGAGTCTTTATTTTCTTCTGCAAAAGAAAAAATCACACTTGCGTTTTCCTTAATCAAATCATTCATTTAAACAAACTAACTGAGAATTACATGATTATTCACCAGTACGTTTCGAGAAACGTTATGTATTACCATCTGACACCGCCGAGATGCTGCAAGTGTGTATGCAGGAAGAATCTGTCCATCACGTCTTGATAACGTAAAAATCACTGCAACCAAAGAATCTCTTGTGTGACACCAAGTCTGTGCTTAGTCTCGAGAAACGTAATGTACTTATCAAAATACAAACTCTACTCACTTTTAATATTTCAGTGTCGGAACATATCATCAGGGACCCTTATTTGCGCTGAATATAATGTGTCTGTTCTTAAAATCAACGCATAAAGATACAACCAGCAATTTTTGTCTGTTCTCAAGTTGTGCCGTTGGTGAGCCATGCTGGCAGAGAAGCCTTCCCCTCAGTCGCCCCTGACGCCATTCGCAGGCTTTGACGAGTCTGCAGGAAGGTCAGAGAATTATGCATTTGAATTACGCATGCCTGTATTAGTTTCTTTGGCACTTCAGTGTATAAAAGGTACCATACGAGCCAGGAGTTGGAAAATAATTTTACCCTGTCGACTGTGGACAGAATTGTGTGATATGGGGTGCCCCGCCAACTGACCCCGACACACATGGAACAACGCATGGCGTTCAGCCTGGAACAGCACGTGCGTTACCATGAATCTGGTAATGACCTTCAGTTTAGGATTGTGACGGGGGATGTAACGGGGGTCCACCATTACACGCCCGAATCGAAGGCCGCATCCATAGAGTGGAAACTTCCGTCATCACCTGTCCGAAAGAAGTTCAAAAGCACTCCGTCTGCAGGTAAAGCGCTACTCGCCGTTTTCTGGGACGCCAAAGGAGTTTTGCGGCTGGACTTTCTGGAGGATGCAACCATCAATGATGCGCGGTACTGTGCCACACAATGCGAGACTACACACGGCGACAGCAACTCAAAACCGTATTGCAACTCTTGGTTGAGAGCACCTACACCATCCGCTTTGCAGTCCGGATCTCGCACCAAGTGGCTTCTATCTATTTCCTGCTTCGAAGAAGACTCTCGGCGGAAGGCGCTATGGCAGCAGTGTTGACGTCAAACAAACCATTCAACGCTTCTTCCCTATGCAACGCCCTAATTTTTTCCTGGAAGGCTTTTTGAAGCCTATAAAGCGGCAGGACAACTGTCTCAATGTACTTGGAAATTATGTAGAAAAAGAAAGTTATGTCTTATCTTTAATGTCTCATTCTCTTTTTTCCTTTTACACACAACTCTGACCACAGTCGACAAGGGAAACTTATTTTCCAACTCACCCACGTGCATGCACCGGCTTCTTACTGCGCTGCTAGGTAAGGACTATTGTCAATCCAGTTGATGAGGGTGCCTTGCTAGTGTGCAGCAGTGCAGGGTTGTGCGGAATCGCGCAAACTTTAAAGTCATCCTCTGAGCTCAAGCCACTTACCTCTGAGAAACTCTGTAATTTGCTCATTCAGTATTCTGGACATCAAACCTACATGACGACGTCACCTTTGCAGTTGAACTAGCACCAAAAGCACCACAGTTGTATTCCGCTTGGCTCGCCAACATGCGAGGTCTTTCGAGGAAGTATCAGTTTGATTGTTGTCTTGTGACAGCCAGAGCGAGAGCACCAGCAGCAGCGAGTACTGTTTGTATAAAGCGTTTATTTTGCATTTTGTTTACGACCTTCCACTAAGGAAGGGATTGTATTTGTGTTTATCTGCTCTGCATAGTAACTAACAGTTCTTGATAAAACTTTGCGTAGTTTTCGTGTTAGATTTCTTAGTGTTTTCTTGATCGTTTAGAACAGAAAGCGCCCTAAAACCGTCATTTGTTTGTTTCGCGGCCGTTAGCCACTAGTCACTTGAATCAGCAGTTGTCTTGTGACAGCCAGAGCGAGAGCATCAGCAGCAGCGAGTACTGTTTGTATAAAGCGTTTATTTTGCATTTTGTTTACGACCTTCCACTAAGGAAGGGATTGTATTTGTGTTTATCTGCTCTGCATAGTAACTAACAGTTCTTGATAAAACTTTACGTAGTTTTCGTGTTAGATTTCTTAGTGTTTTCTTGATCGTTTAGAACAGAAAGCGCCCTAAAACCGTCTTTTGTTTGTTTCGCGGCCGTTAGCCACTAGTCACTTGAATCAGCAGTTGTCTTGTGACAGCCAGAGCGAGAGCACCAGCAGCAGCGAGTACTGTTTGTATAAAGCGTTTTTGTACTTATTTGCTGCGCTTAGCTTTTAAATAGTTTTTCTGGGAAAACCTAGCGTAGTTTTCGCGTCTCGTATTTCAGTGAGTGTTTCTTGATTATCAGAGTAGCTCATCAGAAGATTATCTTGGGAATTTGTCACCGTATAGGGTAGGGTAAACATAGTCATGTGTATGGACTGTGGTTGTTGTGAGCGGACGCAAGGAGAATTGGCCACTCTTCGGGGGCAGGTGGAGGCTTTGTCTGTTAGGCTCATCGAGCTCGAGGCGCAGGCGTCGGCTCGTAGTGGCGTTGGGGCAACTGTGGTGAGACCTATGCCTACTTCGGTGGCCTTGGAATCACATGGAACCCCTGATGTCGCTGCGTCTTCCGGCAGTGAGCATCTTACCGGTCAGCCATCACTCCAGGGTGAATGGCGGACAGTGGTGGGCTCGCACGTGCCTGGCCGAAAGGCGAAGGTGGGATCTGGCCGCGTGGCGGCTGCCTTACCCCTTTCCAACAGGTACGGGGTGCTTCCTAGTGGTGACGACATCGTTTCCGAGCCACCACAGGATGCCTCGCCTGTTGGGCCAGTGGCCGATTCTCCGGCAAGGTCCCGACAGTCACAGAGGGCGGGCCTATTAGTTATAGGGAGCTCCAACGTTAGGCGGGTTATGGAGCCCCTCAGGAAAATAGCGGGTAGGTCGGGGAAGAATGCCAGTGTGCACTCGGTGTGCTTGCCGGGGGGTCTCGTCCGTAATGTGGAGGAGGCCCTTCCGGCAGCTATTGAACGCACTGGGTGTGACCGGCTGCAGATAGTAGCACATGTCGGAACGAATGACGCCTGCCGCTTGGGTTCTGAGGCCATCCTTGGTTCCTTCCGGCGGCTGGCTGATTTGGTGAAGACAACCAGCATCGCACGCGGAGTGCAAGCTGAGCTTAATATCTGCAGCATAGTGCCCAGAGTCGATCGCGGTCCTCTGGTTTGGAGCCGTGTGGAGGGTCTAAACCAGAGGCTCAGACGACTCTGCGACTATAATGGTTGCAAATTCATCGACCTCCGTTATTGGGTGGAGAACTGTAGGGCCCCCCTAGACAGGTCAGGCGTGCACTACACACCGGAAGCAGCTACTAGGGTAGCAGAGTACGTGTGGCGTGCACACGGGGGTTTTTTAGGTTAGAGGGACCCCCCCTTGGGCGAAACGATAAAATACCTGACGGCTTACCAGAGAGGACATTATCATCGTTGATAAAGAACGTCCGTCCTCAGAGACCAAAAACAGGAAAAGTTAACGTAATATTGGTAAACTGCAGGAGTATCCAGGGCAAGGTTCCTGAATTAGTATCTCTTATTGAAGGAAATAGTGCGCATATAGTATTAGGAACGGAAAGTTGGTTAAAACCGGAAGTGAACAGTAACGAAATGCTAGACACAGAATGGAATATATACCGCAAGGATAGGATAAACGCCAATGGTGGAGGAGTATTTATAGCAGTAAAGAATTCAATAATATCCAGTGAAGTTATTAGCGAATGCGAATGTAAAATAATCTGGGTTAAGCTAAGTAACAAAGGTGGGTCAGATATGATAGTCGGATGCTTCTATAGACCACCTGCATCAGCAACCGTAGTAGTTGAGCGCCTCAGAGAGAACCTGCAGAACGTCGTGAAGAAGTTTCGTGATCATACTATTGGAATAGGGGGAGACTTCAATCTACCAGGTATAGAATGGGATAGTCACACAATCAGAACTGGAGCCAGGGACAGAGACTCTTGTGACATTATCCTGACTGCCTTGTCCGAGAATTACTTCGAGCAGATAGTTAGAGAACCAACTCGTGAAGCTAACGTTTTAGACCTCATAGCAACAAATATACCGGAACTTTTCGACTCCGTGAATGTAGAAGAGGGTATCAGTGATCATAAGTCAGTGGTTGCATCAATGACTACAAGTGTAATAAGAAATGCCAAGAAAGGAAGGAAAATATATTTGCTTAACAAGAGTGATAGGGCACAAATCGCAGAATATCTGAGTGACCACCATCAAACGTTCATTTCTGAGGAAGAGGATGTGGAACAAAAATGGAAAAAATTCAGAAAAATCGTCCAGTACGCCTTAGATAAGTTCGTACCGACTAAGGTCCAAAGCGAGGGGAAAGATCCACCGTGGTATAACAATCATGTACGAAAGGTACTACGGAAACAAAGAAAGCTTCATCATAGGTTTAAGAGTAGTCGATTCATAGCTGATAAGGAAAAGCTGAACGAAGCGAAAAAGAGCGTAAAGAGAGCAATGAGAGAAGCATTCAACGAATTCGAACATAAAACATTGGCAAACAATCTAAACAAGAACCCTAAAAAGTTTTGGTCATATGTAAAATCGGTAAGCGGATCTAAATCCCCTATTCAGTCACTCGTTGACCACGATGGCACCGAAACAGAGGACGACTGAAGAAAGGCAGAAATACTGAATTCAGTGTTCCGAAACTGTTTCACTGCGGAAAATCGTAACACGGTCCCTGACTTCAGCCGTCGCACGGACGCCAAAATGGAAAATATTGAAATAAACGATATCGGAATTGAAAAACAACTGCTATCACTTAGTAGCGGAAAAGCATCCGGACCAGACGAGATACCCTTAAGATTCTACAGTGATTATGCTAAAGAACTTGCCTCCTTTCTATCAGCAATTTATCGTAGATCGCTGGAAGAACGTAAAGTACCTAGCGACTGGAAGAAAGCGCAGGTCGTTCCCATTTTCAAGAAGGGTCATAAATCAGATGCGAATAATTATAGGCCTATTTCGCTTACGTCAATCTGTTGTAGAATAATGGAACATGTTTTGTGTTCTCGTATTATGACGTTCTTAGATAATACAAATCTCCTTCATCATAACCAACATGGATTCCGCAAACAGAGATCATGTGAAACTCAGCTCGCCCTATTTGCCCAAGAAATTCACAGTGCCGTAGACACTGGCGAGCATATTGATGCCGTATTCCTGGACTTCAGGAAGGCATTTGATACGGTTCCGCACTTACGTTTAGTGAAAAAAATACGAGCTTACGGAATATCGGACCAGGTTTGTGACTGGATTCAGGATTTCCTAGAAGAAAGAACACAACATGTCATTCTTAACGGTTCAAAATCTGCAGATGTAGAGGTAATTTCGGGAGTACCGCAAGGAAGCGTGATAGGACCTTTATTGTTTACAATATACATAAATGACTTAGTTGACAACATCGGTAGCTCCGTGAGGCTATTTGCAGATGACACGGTTGTCTACAAGAAAGTAGCAACATGAGAAGACTCGTATGTACTCCAGGAAGACCTGCAGAGGATTAATCCATGGTGCGACAGCTGGCAGCTTTCCCTAAACGTAGATAAATGTAATATAATGCGCATACATAGGGGCAGAAATCCATTCCAGTACGATTATGCCATAGGTGGTAAATCATTGGAAGCGGTAACGACCGTAAAATACTTAGGAGTTACTATCCGGAGCGATCTGAAGTGGAATGATCACATAAAACAAATAGTGGGAAAAGCAGGCGCCAGGTTGAGATTCATAGGAAGAATTCTAAGAAAATGTGACTCATCGACGAAAGAAGTAGCTTACAAAACGCTTGTTCGTCCGATTCTTGAGTATTGCTCATCAGTATGGGACCCTTACCAGGTTGGATTAATAGAAGAGATAGACATGATCCAGCGAAAAGCAGCGCGATTCGTCATGGGGACATTTAGTCAGCGCGAGAGCGTTACGGAGATGCTGAACAAGCTCCAGTGGCGGACACTTCAAGAAAGGCGTTACGCAATACGGAGAGGTTTATTATCGAAATTACGAGAGAGCACATTCCGGGAAGAGATGGGCAACATATTACTACCGCCCACATATATCTCGCGTAATGATCACAACGAAAAGATCCGAGAAATTAGAGCAAATACGGAGACTTACAAGCAGTCGTTCTTCCCACGCACAATTCGTGAATCGAACAGGGAAGGGGGGATCAGATAGTGGTACAATAAGTACCCTCCGCCACACACCGTAAGGTGGCTCGCGGAGTATAGATGTAGATGTAGATGTAGATTGTCCCCGGTGTTTTACTTAGTATGCTGACTCACTAATTATGGAGGTAATCGTTCGGTTATCACCTGAGCTCAAGGTCCCAAACGGCATTCGTATTGCCTGTCCCTTAATTACTCGAGGTTTTCCAAACTGCAGGTGGTAAAGATAGATATGTGTGAAGCAGCTCTCACTGCTACGTCCGATTTTTCTTCTTTGCTATCTGTATAAAATTTTAGAAGGAATAATTCTCAAGAGCTTCACAAAAGCAATTGACTCTGCTTTCCCACCTCAACAGGCTGGTTTTAGGCTTGGTAAAAGCTGCGCTCCACAGATCTTCAATCTTACCCAGTATGTCGAAGATGGTTTTAAATCATGTGTGATCACCGGTGTGGCCTTTGTTTACCCGTCTGATGCGTGCGACACTGTAAACCACAGATTACTCCTAATGACTCTACTTTAACCGACTTAATTCCCAACTTCCCTAGCAACAGCAGATTCTTCGTTGAGTTTCGAGGAAGGCACATTAAATAGAGACTACAGAGAAATAAACTACCTCAGGGCAGTGTTCTGGACACCACCCACGTTTTTTTTTCTTTTTTTGTTAGTTATCAGTCTTCTGTCTGGTTTGATGCGATCCGCCACGAATTACTCTCCTGTGACAACCTCTTCATTTGGCAGCAGCACACAGCCAGCGTCCTCTATTACTTGCTGGATGTATTCCAGTCTCTGTTCTCCTCTACCGTTCTTACTCTCTACAGCTTTCTCTAGTACCATGGAAGTTATTTCCTGATGTCTTAACGGATGTCCTTCATTCTGTCCCTCCTTATAGTCAGTGTTTTCGATATACTCCTTTCCTCTCCAATTCTGCGCAGGACCTCGTCATTCCTTACCGTTTCAATTCCTCTAATTTTCAACATTCGTCTGTTGCACCACATCCTGAATGCTTCGATTCACTTCTGTCACGGTTTACCCACAGTCCATGTCTCACTATCAAATAACGATGTGCTCCAAACGTACTTACTCAGAAATTTATTCCTCAATTGAAGGTGTATGTTTGATACTAGTAGACTTGTCTTGGCCAAATACGCCATTTTTGCCAGTGCTGTTCTGCTTTTCATGTCCTACTTGCCCCATCCGTCAAGAGTTATTTCGCTGCCTATGAAGCAGAATTCCTTAACTTCATCTATGCCGTGACCGTCAATCCTAATGTTAAGTTTCTTGCTGATCTCATTTCCGGCCCCTATACGCCTTCATATGTATACCAATGGCCAATCAGATCCAGTGTACACCAAAAGTTTCCTGTATGTGAATGATTTTGCATTGGCCACATCGGGGGATGGAGATCCATGATGTTAAAACAATTTTACAGACACGGTGGAATAACTATAGTAGTTCTACAAAGAATAACAAATCCTAATCCCAGCTGCCCCCCTATGAACCACGGACCTTGCCGTTGGGGGGGGGGGGAGGGGGGGCTTGCGTGCCTCAGCGATACAGATGGCCGTACCGTAGGTTCAACCACAACGGAGGGGTATATGTTGAGAGGCCAGACAAACGTGTCTTTCCTGAAGAGGGGCAGCAGCCTTTTCAGTAGTTGCAGGGGCAACAGTCTGGATGATTGACGGATCTGGCCTGGTAACACTAACCAAAACAGCCTTGCTGTGCTGGTACTGCGAACGGCTGAAATCAAGGGAAAACTACGGCCGTAATTTTTTCCCGAGGGCATGCAGCTTTACTGTATGGTTAAATGATGATGGTGTCCTCTTGGGTAAAACATTCCGGAGGTAAAAAAAGTCCCCCATTCGGATCTCCGGGCGGGGACTATGGCAGTTATAAGAGGGACATGAAAGGGAAGCAGTGGTTGGGAATGGAGTGAGACAGGGTTGTAGCTCTGTATTGAGCAAGCAACGAAGGAAACAAAAGAAAATTTAGGAGTAGGTATTAAAATCCATGGAGAAGAAATAAAAACTTTGAGATTCGCCGATGACGTTGTAATTCTGTCAGAGACAGCAAAGTACTTGGAAGAGCAGTTGAACGGAATGTATAGTGTCTTGAAAGGAGGATATAAGATGACCATCAACAAAAGCAAAACAAGAGTAGTTGAATATAGTCGAATTAAGTCGGATGATGCTGAGGGAATTAGATTAGGAAATGAGACACTTAAAGTAGTAAAGGAGTTTTGCTATTTGGGGAGCAAAATAACTGATGAAGGTCGAAGTAGAGAGGATTTAAAATGTATACTGGCAATCGCAAGGAAAGCATTTCTGAAGAAGAGAAATTCGTTAATATCGAGTATAGGTTTAAGTGTCAGGAAGTCGTTTCTGAAAATATTTGTATGGAGTGTATGGAAGTGAAACATGGACGATAAATAGTTTCGACAAGAGGAGAATAGAAGCTACCGAAATGTGGTGCTGCAGAAGAATGCTGAAGATTAGATGGGTAGATCACATAACTAATGAGGAAGTATTGGATTGGGGAGAAGAGAAGTTTGTGGCACAACTTGACTAGAAGAAGGGATCGGTTGGTAGGACATGTTCTGAGGCATCAAGGGATCACCAGTTTGATATTGGAGGGCAGCGTGGAGGGTAAAAATCGTAGAGGGAGACCAAGAGATGAGTGCACTAAGCAGATTCAGAAGGACGTAAGTTGCAGTAAGTACTGGGAGATGAAGAAGCTTGCACAGGATAGAGTAGCATGCAGAGCTGCATCAAACCAGTCTCAGGACTGAAGACCACAACAACAATCTCAGCTGAATATATCCTTGAGTAGCAGTTATCTCGAACATCCCTTTCTTCCAAAATACCTTAGGGCGACCCTAGACCACAACTTAACGCATTTCTTACACCAAAATGAAACATTCCGCGAGGAACAATATCAAGCGGAAAGTAATGGTATCTGAGATGGAGAACCTTCTGTTATCTGAAAATCTGCACCGGAGTTGTGCTATTGTGCGGGAGAATGAGCATCGTCCGTGCGGCATAGTTTTGCAATGCTGTGCTGGTAACGCCGCTCTGAACGAACGTGTCGCATAATTGCTGGATACCTGAGACCAGTTAAACTGGAGCAGCTACATATTCAAACTGGCATAGCTCCACCTGAAATTAGGGCACGAAGTAGCTGTCCAGTGAGGAGGACGTATAGCTCTAACATTCAACCGCTGTTTGGCCTCTCGCCAGCACCATCACGTTTGAAGTCCGAAAAAGCTTTGTAAGAGTCTACGTCAACGACAACCCGAACCGTCATCAGTTGCGTACGAGATCTGTTGGACTCATGCTGGTGTCTGTCATGTGCCCTGTCGATCTCACGGTAGGACGACGTGCACGTGCACTGGCGCCCCTATGGGTCCACACCCCTGTAAAATGGGACGCAAGTGACGATCACTCCTATGACTCCCGCAGTGAAGCCCGTGGGATAGGAACCATTAACTTCCTTCCTCCACTCGATCGCGAATCGGTCGTCACCGACGCCGATGCAGACGGACCAGCCGATACAACAGCCTCCACATCTTTCTGCCGCTCCGGAGGTGTCAGCTGCATCGGCATTGACCACTACGGGGGTAGATCCGTTGCCAGGGAATATCGCACCCTCTGCGGCTTTGCAACGGAGTTCGCAGCACAAACCATGCTATTTTCGACCATAGGTGGCCTTAAAACAGTGGGAGGGATTTAGTATCGCCGCCAGCGGACATTTATATGGTATATGTCTGACATTGTGAGAATAGGAGACAGCAATTGTAAGCAGAGAATCAATTAGAAAGTTACAAAACATTTAAAAACTTCCTACAAAACTATTTAAAAGTTTCAGAAATTTTCTGTATATTTTCTCAATGCATCAAACATTAAACATTTTTACAACGTGATGACCAGCTTGACACTGTAATTGAGAATTTATTTAAAGACTGCTATAGGCTTACTTTTACAAATTATAGAGAATTAATATACCACATGTAGCAAAAAAGCAAAACAGCTAAGAAATGTTCCTCTTTTTAATTAACAGATTAAGAGAGCGAAAAAATAATGAGTGTTCAAATAGAAATAAATGTTTGTTTCTCTTTAACAGAGCATAAAAGTAACAAGATTATTCAAAATATTAATAAAGTAATAAGTTATTTAAAAACTGTCACTTACTATTAAAATAATATGGAATTAACATGGCACATGTAGTATTATATGTGCAATTAGCAGTGTACAACTGCATTTCATCCCAAGAAAGTTCTTACTTTAAAATCACTAGGCAAAATTTTCAAATGAAAGGTAGGGCAAAACTGTTATGTATTGGCAAGAAGTAATTATTCAAAGGAATAACTAGTTGGTTAAATGTGTCAGTGACAGCAATTGTTAACTCCGTTTTTGCTTTGTAAAATTTTTTAATGTCATACGATTGTGACAATATGTAGAATATATTAAAAAAATTAAAAATATTATACAATCCTTTCAAAATTTTAATAATTTTGTACTTGGTTATTCACAAGGAAGCCGATAAGCTGGTGATGTTCTCGCGGCAGAGTAGGGCAACAAGCTATCATGAGCGTCGCCCGAAACATTGTACGGGCAGCACCACTGACCTAGTGATTACATGTCTGCTGTGACAGTCCAGGCCTGTTAGTTTCCACGCTGTTTGTAACACTTCGGACCTGGCCTTCGCTTCGCGCTGTGTTCTGATTCCACATGCGAGTGTTCAGTCTTTCGCGCTGGTCGCGTTTTATTTATCTCCGTGCTCGTAACGACGCAGATTGACTCGCTGTCGATTTTCGTGACATCTCCCGGTTTTCGGGGGTTTAGCTGCCCGGCTTTGTTGTCGATTCACCGTCGACTTGTACAGTTACGTTTTTTTTATTCTGACGGTGACGCTACGCGGCCTTTTCACGCCATGAACAGGTGTAGAAGTTTTGAATAGTTTGAAAGTTTGTGGAAAAGCCGGCCTGCACACATAGACTCCAGAACAAAAATAATGCTGCGATTAGTCTAAACTGGACGTTTGTTTCCTGCAAAATATCATCACGTGTGACAGAACTTGCTGTTATCTGTACCAACGTACCGCAAAACCACAAACTGCAGAAATCCACATGAAGAATGAATACTTTCACGAAATAAACGACAGCAAGTCAATGTGACGTGTGAGTTGAACAACATTCCAAAGATCGAGATTTCTGACAGTTTCGGTTAGCTGCATGAACTTCCTACCCTTTTCGCTCAAATGTGGGAGACTGTGTAGACTGCCTGAAGCACCGATCCACCGTTTAAGATTTCTCTATTTTTTTATTAATCCAGCCACGAAAATTTTGTGGTGTGGCGGGGTAATCTTATTTTAACAGTAACAGCTTGTAAAATCCGCTTGTTGTTGAAGCGAGAAATATAACGCTCCATTTCGAGAATGACTCATGACGGAATTCCGATCTCACTATCAGCGGACATTCACTGCATACTTACAAGCAAAGTATCTATTGATACAGGCGTGCCCTTACTTTACGGGGAAGGGTAACACAAAACCTGAAAAATTCTCTGCTGGTCGACAGTAGAATAAAGACACACACTTTATGGTGATTAACTACGTAGAATACTGCAGGAGCGGATATTAAGGACGTAATTCTATCCTCAACCTACTATGTAGCACGTCTGTAACAACCTTCGATTTATCAAACTTATATAACTTATAACTAAAAGGTATCAGATAGATTATATAATGGTAAGACAGAGATTTAGGAACCAGGTTTTAAATTGTAAGACATTTCCAGGGGCAGATGTGGACTCTGACCACAATCTATTGGTGATGACCTGTAGATTAAAACTGAAGAAACTGCAAAAAGGTGGGAATTTAAGGAGATGGGACCTGGATAAACTGAAAGAACGAGAGGTATGTACGGAGTTTCAGAGAGAGCATAAGGGAACAATTGACAGGAATGGGGAAAAGAAATACAGTAGAAGAAGAATGGGTAGCTTTGAGAGATGAAGTAGTGAAGGCAGCAGAAGATCAAGTAGGTAAAAAGACGAGGGCTAGTAGAAATCCTTGGGTAACAGAAGAAATATTGAATTTAATTGATGAAAGGAGAAAATATAAAAATGCAGTAAATGAAGCAGGCAAAAAGGAATACAAATGTCTCAAAAATGAGATCGACAGGAAGTGCAAAATGGCTAAGCAGGCATGGCTAGAGGACAAATGTAAGGATGTAGAGGCTTATCTCACTAGGGGTAAGATAGATACTGCCTACAGGAAAATTAAAGAGACCTTTGGAGAAAAGAGAGACACTTGTATGAATATCAAGAGCTCAGATGGAAACCCAGTTCTAAGCAAAGAAGGAAAAGCAGAAAGGTGGAAGGAGTATATAGAGGGTCTATACAAGGGTGAAGTACTTGAGGACAATATTATGGAAATGGAAGAGGATGTACATGAATATGAAATGGGAGATACGATACTGCGTGAAGAGTTTGACAGAGCACTGAAAGACCTAAGTCGAAACAAGGCCCCGGGAGTCGACAACATTCCATTAGAACTATTGAAGGCCTTGGGAGAGCCATTCCTGACAAAACTCTACCATCTGGTGAGCAAGATGTATGAAACAGGCGAAATACCCTCAGACTTCAGGAAGAATATAATAATTCCAATCACAAAGAAAGCAGGTGTTGACAGATGTGAAAATTACCGAACAATCAGATAATAAGCCACAGCTGCAAAATACTTACACGAATTCTTTGCAGACGAATGGAAAAACTAGTAGAAGCCGACCTCGGGGAAGATCAGTTTGGATTCCGTAGAAATACTGGAACACGTGATGCAATACTGACTTTACGACTTATCTTACAAGAAAGATTAAGGAAAGGCAAACCTACGTTTCTAGCATTTGTGGACTTAGAGAAAGCTTTTGACAATGTTGACTGGAATACTCTCTTTCAAATTCTAAAGGTGGCAGGGGTAAAATACAGGCAGCGAAAGGCTATTTACAATTTGTACAGAAACCAGATGGCAGTTATAAGAGTCGAGGGACATGAAAGGGAAGCAGTGGTTGGGAAGGGAGTAAGACAGGGTTATAGCCTCTCCCCGATGTTATTCAATCTGTATATTGAGCAAGCAGTAAAGGAAACAAAAGAAAAATTCGGAGTAAGTATTAGAATCCATGGAGAAGAAATAAAAACTTTGAGGTTCGCCGATGACATTGTAATTCTGTCAGAGACAGCAAAGGACTTGGAAGAGCAGTTGAACGGAACGGATGGTGTCTTGAAGGGAGGATATAAGATGAACATCAACAAAAGCAAAACGAGGATAATGGGATGTAGTCGAATTAAGTCGGGTGATGTTGAGGGAATTAGATTAGGAAATGAGACACTTAAAGTAGTAAAGGAGTTTTGCTATTTGGGGAGCAAAATAACTGATGATGGTCGAAGTAGAGAGGATATAAAATGTAGACTGGCAATGGCAAGGAAAGCGTTTCTGAAGAAGAGAAATTTGTTAACATCGAGTATAGATTTAAGTGTCAGGAAGTCATTTCTGAAAGTATTTGTATGGAGTGTAGCCATGTATGGAAGTGAAACATGGACGGTAAATAGTTTGGACAAGAAGAGAATAGAAGCTTTCGAAATGTGGTGCTACAGAAGAATGCTGAAGATTAGATGGGTAGATCACATAACTAATGAGGAAGTATTGAATAGGATTGGAGAGAAGAGAAGTTTGTGGCACAACTTGACTAGAAGAAAGGATCGGTTGGTAGGACATGTTCTGAGGCATCAAGGGATCACCAATTTAGTATTGGAGGGCAGCGTGGAGGGTAAAAATCGTAGGGGGAGACCAAGAGATGAATACACTAAGCAGATTCAGAAGGATGTAGGTTGCAGTAGGTACTGGGAGATGAAGAAGCTTGCACAGGATAGAGTAGCATGGAGAGCTGCATCAAACCAGTCTCTGGACTGAAGACCACAACAACAACATAACTGCAGTTGCTGAGATATATATGCACTCGTTTTCCCCCTGCATTATGAGTGAGAAAAGAACGAGAAGACTTGGTGACATACGGTATGACGAAAAGTAGGACTGCCCTACACTACATCGTCTTCTACAATTTTTCTTGGACCACCTCCTTGTCATATCACATACTTTCCCAGCTGTAACACGACGCAGCACCTTTAGTTTCGAGAGTGAAATTTGTATTATAAATTTATTTATTTCGCTTCGTGACTTTTGCAGTCGATTATGCGCTCTCTTGAGACAGTTATATATCTACTGGTGAGTCATTTTTGCTTGAAACCCTTGACAGATGAAATAAAGGACCAAGTAACACAGCATATTGTCTTTGTATGGCATTCGTGTAGAGTGGACAAAAAAAGCGCACTTGTATTTGTAAAAGATATGGTAATTATACGGTGGGTTAGTCCCATATTGGCGTTATCTACATAATTTTTTTAACTAATCATGCATTTTATTGAAACATGCATCAATCAGAAAAAGAGCAAACCAAAAACGAAGAGATATTATATTCTACATGCTCTCTAATGTCATCTTCCCATTTACTATTCGTTGTAGTCTCTTCTCCTGTCTCTCGGAACGCATTAAAACTTTACACATACTTGATACAGTTAGAATACATTCATCTAATGTTTCATTCATTTCAATTTCATTTTCACTGCGTTCATAACATCATCTACTCTAATCTGTTACCTATGTCTTACCGAAATTTTCTTGTTTTAAGCATGTAGTGGAGAAAAAAAATATAAGGTTTTTTAACAGAAGCAATTAGAAGTAGCGGGGAAGCTGTCGTAGAGTATTGCGCTATTAGCTGCGATCACGGTGCTGCCAGTGTGGTGACATGTGATTCACAACAATAGAGTAGCTGAGGATTGTGACAGCTGAGAGCAGCAGTAAGCTACACTGCACAGCACTAACTGCGTAGCAGAGGAAATCAAAAAAATTCGTACCAGAGGCATATTAGTAACTCTGAATTTTGAGGCAACGCGTCACTTCTCGTCACCGGAATCCAGCTGCACCATCACGATGCCAAAGTTACACCGGACGGTCAGACGACCGGGCATTGCTAGAATCAGCCAATGGTTTAGAACTGAGCTGCACCTGCCGCCAGCAGCAGGTCCTTCGGAGCACTTGCTGCCACAGCCCTGCCGAACTGCCGTCCGTGCTTCCTACCGTCCCTTGTGGGACTCGGTGCCACAGCACCAGCTATTGTGTGAGTCCTCTCAGAGGGCAGCGAGTGGAATCCCGTTAGCAGCAGTCTTCTCGCGTCGACGCAGTGACGTGAGTGGTGCGAGGGGCCCGCTTGGGCTCCACGATGCTGAAGGAAGCAATGAACCGCTGACGTCGTTGGCACTGGCTGCCAGTACCTCGTCTCCTACCTTCCAAACTTTACAGAAGCTTCTGTAAAGTTTGGAAGGTAGGAGACGAGGTACTGGCAGAAGTAAAGCTGTGAGTACCGGACGTGAGTCGTGCTTCGGTAGCTCAGTTGGTAGAGCACTTGCCCGCGAAAGGCAAAGGTCCCGAGTTCGAGTCTCGGTCGGGCACACAGTTTTAATCTGCCAGGAAGTTTCATATCAGCGCACACTCCGCTGCAGAGTGAAAATCTCATTCTAGTATGCGGTTGTTGAGTAACAGCCATGTTTAAAACTGTGTTACTTCAGAGTTAAACTGTACAATATTCTTTCAGACGCGGTTGTTGTACGTTATTTTATTGTTTGTAAGTTTCCAGACTGACTTTCAAACTTACTGTGGTAAGTTATTGCCTTGATTGTTAAACTGTACTAGAAGCATACACTGTAATCTTGTCATCAACGTGAGAGTTGTTCAGATACGTTCCACCTGCGTGTACTCCTTCCTCTAGAATTACTGAAAATACACTGCACAGAGCAACTAAAAAGCCTTTATCTGGAAACCCCATAATTGTTTCCCATTGTGACACAGATATTCGAAATTTGGTTCTAGCGGTAAGAGAAGGGGTGAAATGTGCGTTAGAGGGGAAGTGAGGACTTTTCAGTCCTGTGTCGACTGTGGCACTGGACAGAACTGAGGTGTCAATGCGACATTATTAACCCACCTCACAACGCAGATGGGCTTCTGAGCTCTGTCCTTTTTTTCGCGTGTTCGACACCTTGCTGTTTTAGGAGTTCCCGAAACCGATAGTGACATCACAGAGCACGACGCTTTGGCACCGTTACACAGTAAATTTCTAGGCACCCCTGAGCAAAATTTTGCGTAGCAATGAGAAACAGTTACCGTCTTACAAAAATGTTACACTTTAATTATGGCGTTTTGTCGTTTTAATGATGTGCAGCCTTTCTATTTGATTCATCTGTTATCTTAGGATGCCTCACTATCAGATGAGGTTTACTGATAACTGCAGTATTGAATACACCTTCCTCATTATAGTAACGTGCTGGATTAGTGCCTGTGAACCGAAATTTTAGTCGTCGACAATGGAGTACTGGGCTTTTATTATGTGATGAGAATGAGCTGAATATCATTTATTAAAATATTTATTTGCGGCAGTTTCAATAATTTACAGGCGGCTGCGTGGATTCCATCGTGACTGTGGGACCACCAACTTTCATGTCAATATCCGGCATCACCCATCTCCCAATATGTGAGAAGAATACAGACTCTCAAATCAATTTCGTACCAAGAACATTCAGATGGGATTCAGATGGGATATTAATAAAATCGTATAGCCTTAAAAAAATTTTAAAAATCCACAGACTCTCATTTTATGATGAAATTTCAGGGCTGACTCCGAATGCTACCATACTCGAAAAATTAAACTTTAATTATGCAATATTGACATAACTATATATAGCTTTGAAAAAATCAAAATAATTTAAAATAATCTGTAAAACCCACAGTTTCTGGTCTGGAATAAGGAAATTTCAGGATTGACTCCAAATGTCACCATTACTCAAAAGATTTAACCTTAATGACGTGAAAATCGACATGTAAATTTAGGTAATTAGTGTCACTCTATAACTTTCTTTGAGCAGGCTTCAACCATATAGTAATAGAGGGCAAGTGAATCCATAGTGTTCTTAGTTTATCCTCATTGACAAGAACCACTCCACTATGATAGTTTGTACCACATAGAAACACCAGCGAATAGTGATCGCCAATCATTCAAATGGCTCTGAGCACTATGGGACCTAACAGCTATGGTCATCAGTCCCCTAGAACTTAGAACTACTTAAACCGAACTAACCTAAGGACAGCACACAACACCCAGCCATCACGAGGCAGAGAAAATCCCTGACCCCGCCGGGAATCGAACCCGGGAACCCGGGCGTGGGAAGCGAGAACGCTACCGCACGACCACGAGATGCGGGCTCGCCAATCATTACCAGACACAACACACATAAAACAGAACTACTGGAGCACAATGCTCCACCTTAGTCGTACGGCGTCAAACGCTAGTTCCTCTATAAGCCAAAACATCATTAGCCCAAGTAATTTATTTCTCTCGCAGTGCAATTTAAACAGATCAGCGCGTCTTAAGGCAGGTTTATTGTAAAGTAGTACAGCATAACATACCTTAGATTTTAGTAGGTATCACTTGCGCTAGGTAATTAGAGGGTGATGTTTGGTTCGTGGGGCGCTCAATTACGCGGTTATCAGCGCCCATACGAAGTCCCAATTATTACACAGTCCAACTGTTAAACAATCCAATCTAGCCACTGTCACGCATGATGATTATGATAACGATGATGACTATGAAATGATGAGGACAACTCAAACACCCAGATCCTAGGCAGAGCAAATCTCCAAACCGGGCGGTAATCAAACCCGGTACCCCGCGATCCAGACGCAGCAACCTTAGCCACTATACCACAAGCTGCGTACGCTAGATAATTTGTAAGTAAACTAGTCTAATGGACCCTGGGGCACCACAACTAAACTAAGAACTAAGGGGCAGTCCTAATGAGAGGCTTGGGAAGTTCTTATACAAACGCCTGTAATTAAATTTAATACGACACTGACTAACATTATAAAAGGCCGCGCTGACGGCGCTTTATTACGTTTTAATAAATCACCTGTTTCTGCTCACAATTAATGGGCAAAACCGTAAATACACTGACTGGTATTTTTCACCAGAATGCATAAGGCGTGTAGCACATTCATTGGCACTGCTGTTAAAGGCAAATTCGGTGCTTTTATCGTGCATATGGCGATAAAAAAAAAAATCTTAACACGAATTACAAATACAATAAAATCTTTCACTATCAACGTACTTGCATAAATTCCGGAATGATGTTTCAACACAAGGTTGTAAAACGTTTACAGTGCACCCCTAAGGCAATCAGAACAGGGAGGGGAACAAGAGCCACAACTTGTTACAGACTTAAGCAAGACAAACAGAATAACATCGGCACTATACTACAACACCGGAACTACTGACGTTGGCTGCAATCCGTGCAAACACTTCGCACCAACTCAGACAATATCCACCTTCTTCCGCTCCCGTAGATGGTGCACACGATCGACCACACAAAGCCCTTAGTTAGCTTGTGGCGTCTGCTGAGCAAATGTTTCCACGGATTTCCAGTCCCAAGATTCCTTCTCCATGTCTACTGCGAACACGAGGCAAAATAGCGAAACAATGAACACACCTTAAAAGCAACTATGGAACAAAATCCAGCAGTACACCTCTCACAATTTAGCTTACAAGAGCGTGCATTCACAGAACTACCTCCAACAATGGCTACCACGTTAACTGATAAAATTAATAGCGGACATAAGTTACCGGTTGGATACAACCAAAGAGCAATTACTCGCAAATATCCAGTGTGGGTTGCAATTACCGTATGATAATGAAGAGAAAAAAATTGTTGCAGTTTTAGCAACCAGGTGCAGAGTCGCCGCTGTAAATGCAAGAAAGATGTATTGAAATGTTTCCATAATTAATCGATTAGGAACGTGTGTTGGCAGGAAAGGTAAAACAAATGAGAAGGGCTCAATGTTGACTTTATTATTAACTGCCGCTTTCACAATTTCATCAGTATGAACAACGGAGACTTCGACGAGAGGCTGTACAGCGCCAGAGTTCTCATTAATGCATTAGCATAGCTGCTAAGTTTCGCTGCCATACGATAATGGCCGCCCACACTGGACCGCCGTGAACAGCTTTATTTTAATTGTAAACTCCTGGTATAAAACAAACAAAACTAACTCAACATAAAAGGAACTATGTCCATCAAGCAGCCATCTATCTACATTTTGGATTAATGAACCTGCATATTATCGTAATACAATAGTTTCAGTTGATAATTCAGGCGAGTAACGTAAACCTCCCACTAACAAAAGCTGCAGATCAACGATGTGGCCTAAAATGACAGGAGCGCACAACCAGAACGTCTAAGGGCAGCAAGTCACAGAGCCGTCCGACAGCTCCTTGCCTTCAGGGTTCACTGCATGTTCACAATAAAGGGCGCTACGCTACAGCCTGGCTGCCAGCTGCGCATCAGCGACCCGAAAGTCCGCCACCAACAAGCAGAAGTCGAATTCAAATCGCCGGAACGATGCACATCCTGCATACCTGTTTCCCGAGGCCTGGTAGTCCAGATTTCGTTGGATCCGGCTCAAGAGCTCCCTCATAAACTGGGTATTACAAAAAGAATCATCTGAATTGACAAGAATATATTTTCTACGTGACATTAGTTACATTGTAGTGGTGAACCTAGGCATCACACATCAATGTTACTTTGGCACCAGTTAAAGTTTCTCATTCATGTTGTTGCTCTCTCATTCATAACACAGTGGGAACAAAATATTCTTTTATTAGGAAGGAGCACTATCATACATTTACATGCATGAATAAATATTCCTGTCTCAAAGTTGGATTCCTGGAAGTGGTGTAAGGATCTCACATTACACAATTGATTTCCAAGGTCGACTGATGTCGCGTATGTGGGTCCTCAGCCACGTATCTCCATTTTCAACAACAGTTCCACTACGTAGCAGTAGCAGTGAATGCGTTAACTCGACACACACACGTAAAAGTGTGGGACGGGTTTGTCTATCATCCGGATATTTGTTTTAAGTCCATTGGAGGTCTCACTGAACGCGTACCAAAAAACTATAACTTACATCTTGAGGGTAACTTTCCTCAACATTACATGTGCACGCTTGTAAAAGATATAACCTTACAAAACTGGAAAATTCGTTTTAAAATAACACTTTTTAGTTCCACGGAGAAGTTAAAACTTAGCCAAAATTTTGGCCTTCGTTCATGTACAAAATATAAAATCTTTACAGTTCGTATGAATCTTTTTGAAGCAGTCTTTATATCAGTCCCAAACAAGACTGTAATTCGTATTCATTTCTCTATTCCATAAATTTGTTCGCAGCTCAAAAATCGTCCACGGTGCTATAACTACCAGCTCCTATCCCTAATGAGAATGACATGTGATTGCTTTTCTTAGGACAGGTACCAAAGTCGTACAAAATTTCTGAAAAGACACACATTTACGCCATAGGCTGTATGTAATCAGTAGCCTCCACACTTGGTCAGTTTCGGCTGATGTGTCACTGTTGTAAATTTTATATTTGCGCCACCCCTCCCTCATAAGCTAGTTAGCTGGACATCTTGACAGCCTGTCCTGAGACGCTTCAAATACCGCTCGAGCATGACGTAATAATAGAAATTGGCCAGTAGTAAAAATTAATCGTTAAGTACAGTTTCTGGCGGAAATGCTGTAATTTCAAAATTTTGTACGAGTAGGGTACCTGTCCGAAAGAAAGAACCCATAAATAATTTTAATCACAAGTGTACGAAGTATGCTCACTTTTTAAGGTCCGTTCGGTGGCGAAATAGAAACCACAATGAACATCCGACGTAGCTTTGCACATCGATTGCAGCATGTCGCTCTTCTCAGTTCTGCTCGCGTATTGAGCACGAAAAGAAGCCTTTAGGACTTTCTCTGTTGCCAGTTATGAATGCCTGCTGACAGGTCAAGACTGGTTTCACGGAATGCACATAACGCAACCGTCATGCATTTCATTCTTTATAGCAGTGCCCGGCTGCAAACTGTAGGAGCAACGAAGACGCTAGTGCGGCGATCACGGTGGAGCGCCTTTGATCACCCGTCATAGAGGTGGGACCTCACTCCCTGTTTCATATAAGCGAACATTAATCGCTGCCTACTGAGACAACATTTATTCACAGACAATGAGCAGCACACCAATGAAGACAATTGCCCGAAAGTATAGTTTTCTGTCTTCTTTGATGAGGTGTAGCTAACTGTTGCATATAAAACATTTTTGAATTTCACTGTGATTTCCATTTCGCGTGCAACGCATGTTCCATAATAAATGTTACAAATGGATGAAGGGCTTGGGCTACTATACACCCGCCCTACAAAGTTGGACAAAAGACTCAATTTCACAGTTATGGTCGACGTATATTAACAACAAACTTTTAAAAAAATGCTTCAAATGGTTCTGAGCACTATAGGACTTAACTTCCGAGGTAATCAGTCCCCTAGAACTTAGAACTACTTAAACCTAAGTAACCTAAGGACATCACACACATCAATGACTGAGGCAGGATTCGAACATGCAACCATAACGGTCCCGCGCTTCAGGGAAGTAGCGCCTAGAACCGCTCGGCCACCCCCGCCGGCTAACAAACTTTTAAAACTGATTCTGATGTGTAAGTAGGGTGCACAATTTGAAAAATATGTTTTAGCACACACTTAGCAAAATGCAAGAGCTTGCAATAACGTGTACTGCCGACGGATGGGTACTCTTCGGCAATCGAAAAAAAAAAATTGGAAAATGTAAAATTTGTTAACTGTTGTTTATCTTTTAATCACAGTATACTTTTTGAAAAGATCTTGGTGTGTAAGTAAGGTCCCAAACCTTTAAGTATTGAATATTACATTCATTCTGGAAAGTTAAATCTACTACAGAGACTTAAATTTTTTAGGTTAAATGTGAATGAAAAATTTAAAACATTTATTGAAACTGGCAGAATAATTAATTAAAGACAATAAACATTTTTTTAAATTTTAAAATACGAAGGAAGTGACTAGATTATAATATCTTTAAAGGGTTGGCACTAAGAACCCCGGGCAACTGCCACTCCCCCACTGCCCTTTCGAGGATAAATAAACAAATAGCCTTCGTAATAAGTATTTGTTACATTTACATTCCTAAAATGATGACAGTTGCCCACGACGTTTTGACTCCAACGAAGCCTCGGCAGAAAAGCTTGTGAATCTGTAGTACCTTAGATGCTGCCCATCGGCTTTCTTGCTAGGTACGAGTATAAGGGCTAAGGTGTATTTCGGTTACGGAGAAGTGTCTCCTTTCGCTAACATTCTATACCACGCTCCGCAAAGAATACATGTCGGCGTAAGCAAGCGATAGCACGCGAGCGACGAGAAGTATTTTGCATCGATTAGCGGCGAGGCCGTTCCGTTATCGGGGCTACTTGAGGCGGCGGCACGGTCATTGCTGAACGGTGAGGTCGCACCGTGAAAGAGGCGCTATTGATCGCCGGCAAGAACGGCGGCGCACTCAGGCGATGCAAGGCGAAGCGAGACACGGCGTGCTGCGGCGCGGCCTCGGAAGGCAAGGCGAGGCGTGCGTGCGTGTGTGTGTGTGTGTGTGTGTGTGTGTGTGTTTGTGCAGTCGGGAGTATGTGGCGCGCCTTGCGAGGTCGCCGCCACTGCCAGGAGCTGCCGGAAGACTGCACGCGACCGTGCCTGCAGTTACGTTGCCGCCCACCACGTGAATGTCCTCACGCTGCGAATATCGGCTTCCATCCAACTATCTTCTACACTTTAGTGCAGTACTCAACCAGAACACTGTCACCACCTACCTAATAGCCGGTGTGTCCACATTTGGCACGGATAATAGCGGGGATACGGTGTGACATAAAAACAACAAGGCTTTGGTAGATCGATGGAGGGAGTTGGCACTACATATGTCCACATATGTCACCTAATTTCCGTAAATTCCGGGAATGGGGGCGATGTACTCTGACGTTCAATCACATCCCAGATGTGTTCGATGGGGTTAAGATCTGGCGAGTTGGGTGGCGGGGGGGAGTGAGGGGACAGCACATCAATTTATGCTCGCCATTGTACTCCTCGAACCACTCAATCACACTACTGGCCTTGGGACATGGCGTATTATCTTGTTAAAAATGCCACAGCCGTAGGGAAACATGATCGCCATGAAGGGGTGCATGTGGTCTGCAACCAGTGTACGATACTCCCTGGCCTTCATGGTGCCTTGCATCAGCTCTCCTGGACCCATGGATGCCCACGTGAATGTTCCCCAGTGCGTAATGGAGCCGCCACCAGTTTGTATCCGTCCCGCAGTGCAGGTGTCAAGGAACCGTTCCCTTGGAAGGTGACGGATTAGGGCACACTCATCGTCTTGATGAAAAAGGTATCGGTATTCATGAGACCATCGAACCCTCTGCCATTGCTTAACGTCCGGTGCCGATGGTCACGTATTCATTTCAGTCGCAGTTGCCGATGTCGTGGTGTTAACATTGGCGCATGATGGGTCGTCGGCTGCGGAGGCGAATCGTCAGGAGCGTTAGGTGCACTGTGTGTTCAGACACTTTGTTCTCTGATCAGCGTTAGAGTGTGATGTTAATTCCTCCACAGTTCACCGCCTGCCCTGTCTACGACGTCCGAAATCTGGAATGGAGGATGGCATCCCAGCCCCACGACATGTGAACGTGGTTTCACCACGATTTCCCCATGTGTTAAAGACACTCACCACGGCACTCCTCGAACACCCGGCATGTCTGGCCGTTACCTAAATGCTCTTCCGGCGCCTGGGGGCCATCGCAATCTGCCTCCAGTCAGGCTCAGACAGATGGCGCAGCTTTCCCATTCCACACGCGGACGGCACACTCACTGATACTTCATGCACTTTGTGTCTGTGTGACTAGCAGTCATTTCTCGCTAGATGATGCTGGTATCATTTTTACCTATAGTAGGTCGGTGATCATGATGTTTTGGCTGATTGGTGTATGTCACAGTATTTTTATGCGAGGGGGCCAAAGGTACGACATGCTCTTCAGTTCAGGTACTTAGCGTACTCCGGCTAAAAATACTTTTGAATCAAATACAACCCATGTGGAAGGGTCAGAATAGTCGGGTAATTAGATTTTTTTAACGCTTCTACGGGCAGAAAAGTGTGAAAGTGTGTATACGTCACTCATTACAGTGCTTCAGATCTACTCTGAGAGGAGATCTTATATCCTCACCTTGGTGGAGCGTGCATGTGAATATTGCTCATTCTTGGTTATGAAGTACCGCGTAAAACTGCGTCATTAAAAGTATAGCTAATTAATATACTGATTAAGCAAGCACTCTAACAAGAACAAAAAAGGAAAAATAAACTGTAACACAAAAAATCGACACCCGCAACCGAATTATTCAAATGGAACGGAAATCGGTGGGTGTGATATACATGTACAGGAAATCAAACGATTAAAATTTAATAAAATTGGCGTGATACATCAAGGGAATGACCTTCACCAATCGAGTAAAGCAATAATGTGAGAATCTACCTCTGGCTTATATGCAAGCGGTTATTCGGTTTGGAATTGAGTGATAGAACTATTGACGTCCTTCCGAGGGATAGCGTGCCAAATTATCTCCAACTGACTCGTTGGATCGTCAAAATCCCGAACTTCCTGGAGGCCCTGCCCATAATGCTTCAAAGTTCTCAATTGAAGAGAGATCCAGCTACTTTTTAGTTCAAAGTAATGTTTGGCAATCAGGAAGATAAGCGATAGAAAGTCTCACCGTGTGCGAACGGTCATTATATTGCTGAAATGTAATACCATGTTTTGTCGTAAATTCAATAAATCGAGGCGTGAATATCGTCAGACCATCCGTCCTTACTGTGAGGGCGTGTGGCAGATGTCAGTCAGGTTAGTATCTGTCTGCGACATCTCCAGACAAGTCTTCACTGGTCTTTGTAGTCTGTTCGAGTCGGGATTCGTCGCTGTATTCTAATCAACGAGATTCCAGGCCGAAGACGTGCTGGGAGATGCCCCAGTCGAAGGTGGTAAATCAACCTGACGTTCAACAGCTATGTAGCCCAACAATCTGTACCGATGGAGTGCCATTTCCTTTCATAGCAGGACCCTTCTGATCGTCATCAGCAGCACTCTTACAGCACAGTGGTACATCGAATATGTTCTACACCCTGTTTCTTGCTCTTCAATTCATCATCCAAAATTGGAGTTTATGTCAGTAATTGGTATCGCTTGCGAGGCGGAGCAACTGAAACAGTTGCAAACAAATGAGTTGCAGTTTTACAGAGAATACTTTATGGTATTGGTCTCGCGCAGTACAGTCCCAAGAGACTAGAAAAAAAATGCAGATGACTCCTGTGTATAAGACTAGTAAAAGACTAGAGGGGCAAAAATATAAATCCAAAGCATTAACATCGGAATGCTACAGAATTCGTGAACAATTTTGAATAAACATTATAAGCCTGCTTGTGGCAGATAAGCCTCTCTCCAAAACTCAACACGGATTCGAAAGCATCGATCGTGCAAAATTTAGTTTATCCTTTTGTCACTGATATCATGCATACCATGGACAAAGGGCAACAGGTAGATTCTGTATTATTATATTTCCATTTTATGCGGTGATCCACTACAGTCTGTTCACGTAGGATCAAACATATGAATTAGGTGCCCAGATAAGTGTTTGGTATAAAAGCTTCTTACGCTGCAGCACCTAGTGTTTTGTCCTCCATGGTAATGTCGAGCAACAGAGATGATGACATTCTGTTGCGTGTCAGTGTGTCGAACCCGGGACTCCAGATGAAAGAGCTGAATCTGGGACCCACCATGCCGTATTTTGTCAGGAGGCCAAGCAAGTTCAAGAGTTTCAAGGGGCAGTGCAGAGTGATATAGCGGTATTCGGTAACATTCGTTTATTCAGATAATTTACAGTACTCGATGGGTGAAGCACAGTGTAGGCGTGCCGCCCGCGCGCTGTCCCATGAGTCCAGCTGGCTCAGCACACTCCTGGTATGCTCAAGCCACTGTTGCCGTCATCAAGGTCGCCAGCTGACGATGCATTGCAACTTGCGCCACGCTGCTCTAGGCGATTCTGGAGACTGCTATAGTCCCTGGTCCTTGCTGCCCTCCACCCTGTTCGGCCTGCTCTGTCTGACCATGGGACGAAGGTGGGTGTACTGGTCATCTGTGGCCCTCGGACCGCCGCTGCTGCCAGGACAGCACTGGACTCGAATCCGCACCCTCCTGGATGCTGTGCCACAACTTGTCACTAGTGGTGCCTGCTGAACGGCTATACCTGTCGCCATCTCTGGCGCAGTTGCAGCGCTACTGCACCTCCTGCAGTGTACTCCTTGCCCGTTCCTAGGTGCGCCAGGAGGGATGCGAACATGGCCTGTAGACTCGAGTGAAACGAAGCCCCTCCTGGACTTGATGCAGACTTCTGTCACTGCCCTCTTTCAGGCAGACCATGTGAACTCCAGGCTGCCGTTCCGTCCTGCCCCCGTGTTGTGTCCCTGGAGGCGGAATACAGCCCAAACAAGTACATAGAAAACAGAATACAAGTTTATTCAGAATAATTATACAGGCATCATTACTGCCAGACTGACCCCTATAAGTGAGGACTAGCACAGGTCCGTCCCGACGCTCGACTGACCTGGCACACTCTAACCCAGGGCTTCCTAACGTGTGGTCAGCGGACCCCTTAGGGGTCCGCCGGCTCTTTCTAGGGGTCCGTGGCCACTCTTCACGAAATCGTATAAAGTAATGAGTAAAATTATTGAATAAAAATGTGAAAATCTAATTCATCACTTTTTTTCGTGTGAAAAATAATGTGTATTTTTACTTCAGGTCGTATTCCCAAGCAACCTTTGCGGTTCTTAAGTGAGAACGCATACACAGTTTAGTGCCCGAAAATGCGGCTTCTTTGATCGACTGTTTCGCAACAATACGGTGGTCGTTTGTGCGCCGGCTCACGACGGTAGATGCGCTGAAACCTTTTACGCATACGCGGAGCGAGCTTTGTCGACCAATCACAGCACTCGCTGGCACGTATGCGGCTCCAGTCATCATTAAATGTTAAACTTGCTTTGTCAGTGCGCTACCTATTTCATAAGTTGATTTTTGACCTTCAAGTTGTTTTCATTCATCTCCAAACCAAAGTCTATTGGTACTTGACGGGGGTGGGGGGTCATTGGGGACAGACTAGAGGTCCACCATCGATTTTCGACTCAAGAAGGGGTCCACCAGCTGAAAAGGTTGGGAAGCCCTGCTCTAACCCAAGCTAAAATTGTCCGTTTATTTATGTCAGTTTTTCCCTCGCTTCTGACGTAGTGTCAGAGGGGGATAAAAACTATGGCAGGGATGAATTCCTACATGTCAGGTACTTACAAATCGCCACTCTGGTCTCGATGCCCGCCTCATACATCACAATAACTTAAAGCAACGCTGCAGTTTGCTGCCTCGCTGTTGGTCCACTCAAAACAAACTGTGCGTGCAATACCGCCGTCGCAGCTACGTGCCCGCAAGTGCCATATTTACCTTGCCTGCCCCACTGGCTGTTGACTGTTACCACATTCCACCAGCGGCCTCAGATTCCATCGCCCAACAGTGCCTTCATTGAATTTTCTCAAAATTTCCCCCTCCTTCGACTAGGACTAATACTAATTCAGCATATCACTGGTGATCTCGTGATTTTGCAAAACATAATGAATCAACACATGCATGGATCTATTCCTGTGGACAGGTCTTTTTCTCCTCACCATGATGGCATCTACTGGGGTGGAATGTTGCGTCACACATCTCAGAATGTACTATCCCTCCCAAAACTATTCGAACGACCTGAATCACGTGTTGTCTGATCTGTAGGCAGCTCGCGTTACGTAGCTGTCTTGTATGTCCTCTAATATCTTTGCAATACAGTCGTTTTACTGTACAAATTGGATACCATATGAGATCACTGGAGAAGACGGTTATTTAAGGTAGTCACTGCAGAAGTAAATCAACGCCACGACAGTGTAAATACTACGAAATACACCATTAGAGATGAAACAGTCCTTACCACTTGTAAACAACTTTATGAGAGTAAGTGATCCTCCAAAATTACTAGCACCCTCATTAAAATTTGTGTTAACTAACTCCATCACGCATGGCATTGCAGCAATCTACACAATATCTGAACTCCTAAAGTTCTATGACAATTCGAAGTATTTTTACTCTTTCAAAGTTTTTCCCACACCCGTCAAGCGTCTTTCATGATAAAACTGCTTTGTCAGAAATATGATGTTGAACAAACCAGTTCAAAGCAGCGCCATTAACAATGGAAAGCACTCTATGGAAAACTCAAAATTAACATTGTATCACGAGCAATTTCTATTATTCATAGTGGAGCAAATGTTTGTGCACATGTTTGAATTTCAAACAACATTAGGAACTCTCTTATTTCTTGAGCTGTACCGAAGCCAAACACCTATTTCCATTGTAACTAAGCTAATCTTCGCCTGATCGCGACTCAATCCTAGCAATGTTCGTCACTGGTGAGTACGCATAAAGAGTCGACAAATATCAAAGTGTTCACGAGTATCGGTTAGCGAATCTGACCTTGAGAATTTTTGTGCTCCGCCAACAGTCCTGTCAAGGCTATTATTTCCCTGTTAGCTAACCACGGAAAATGTTTAATATGTAAGTAATTTCTGCTGACAAAGTTTGTATGTGGTTAAAACGAAGTGCCTTGCTATAACATTTGGTGATGGTGACTCTAAAGGCTAAGTAACATCATATGTTAGACATCGAATTTTTTCACCAGCAGCGATAAGTTTGAATCTGAAACGAGGATGCTGTATCTTTGCCTAACAGGTACTCGGATCCGACACATGGCGCTGTTGTTTACTATGCGCGAAATGTATGTTCACCAGTAGTGAGATGTGTACTTGTCTGACTGGAAATAGCGGCACCTAGCATTATCGTTGAAAACACATGAAAATACATTAAAAATAAAATTATTAATTACTAATAGTTCGTTGCGCAAATGGCAAGTCTTGAAATGAAACCATGGATATTTGTGTGTACGTCCAGGATTCTAACACACATATGTGCCTTTTGTAGAGACGTAGAGGAGTTTGCCATCTTGGCGAAAACTATCGAAAGCGATCGGACAATATCGTTCCGTGTGGGTCAGGTACCACGAAAGAAGAGATCCAAATTCGAAACCCAGATTAGCACCACATTTTTTTTTTAAATTCTGGTATTTATCTCACAATTACAAGTTTTACTTTGCAAGCGAGAAGCTTATGAATAATGTTCCATTGCCATAAAATATAGTTGTAAGTGTGAAAAAGTCTAACATCTGCGACATATTATTTGTTTTTAGGTTAGTAAGCGGTGAAGGATCCAGAGGCAGCTCTTAACCTTGCTATTGAGTGTGGGGCGAGTGCTTTTGCACAAAACCCCTCAGAAGAAGACTTTTTTATATCAATAAACATCATTCTGATATGAATGATTTTGCATATTTAGGAAGCCTCAATAATTGACGTATGTTACGGAGCGCGGCCATTTAAGCGTCTTGAGCAGAAGTCGAGAGCACTAGTAGTGAATACTCTAATTTAAAACTACAAAACTAAAGAGGTGACTATCATACATGTTTACTTGCTCGTCATTAGTTGACTCACTGAGAATTCCAATGCAATACTGCTACAGATGACTAATTATGATGTCTTACATTAACTTATTTGGAAGAATTAAAGGGTGAGCCCTTACAAAAGAGATACACTCGAGCAAAGGGCAGTGAGAACATAATGTTTTGCGTCTGGTGGCTCAGAAAGGCTGCTGTGCACTACGAAAATCCCCTAAACGGAGAGTATATCGCAGCTAATATTTGTTTCCGTATATTAAGACACGTATCAGTTGCGGTGTAAAAAAAAGAGAAAAACGTACAAAATTTCATCACGTCTTAATACTACAAGATAACACTCTGCCGATTTCATTAGCAAAACTATACAGGGGTTTCCAAAAGTCATCCAACATGCGCTTATTCTCCATCATATACCATCAAATGTTTACCTCCCAACCTCCTTATCAAAAAGCCTCAGCGATACAGATAGCCGTACTGTAGGTGCAACCACAACGGCAGGGTATCTGTTGAGAGGCCAGACAAACGTGTGGTTCCTGAAGAGGGGCAGCAGCCTTTTCAGTAGTTGCAGGGGCAACAGTCTGGACGATTGACTGATCTGGCCTTGTAACAATAACCAATACCGGCTTGCTGTGCTGTTACAGCGAACGGTTGAATGCAAGGGGAAACTACGGCCGTAATTTTTCCGGAGGGCATGCAGCTTTACTGAATGGTTAATTGATGATGGTGTCCACTTGGGAAAAACATTCCGGAGGTAAAATAGTCCCCCATTCGGATCTTCGGGCGGGGACTACTCGAGAGGATGTCGTTATCAGGAGAAAGAAAACTGGCGTTCTACGGATCGGAGCGAGGAATGTCAGATCCCTTAATCGGGCAGGTAGGTTAGAATATTTAAAAAGGGAAATGGATAGGTTAAACTTAGATATAGTGGGAATTAGTGAAGTTCGGTGACAGGAGGAACAAGACTTCTGGTCAGGTGACTACAGGGTTATAAACACAAAATCAAATAGGGGTAATGCAGGAGTAGGTTTAATAATGAATAGGAAAATAGGAATACGGGTAAGCTACTACAAACAGCATAGTGAACGCATTATTGCGGCCAAATAGATACGAAGCCCACGCCTACCACAGTAGTACAAGTTTATATGCCAACTAGCTCTGCAGATGACGAAGAAATTGAAGAAATTAATGACGAAATAAAAGAAATTATTCAGATAGTGAAGGGAGATGAAAATTTAATAGTCATGGGTAACTGGAATTTCTTCAGTAGGAAAAGGGAGAGAAGGAAACGTAGTAGGTGAATATGGATTGGGGGTAAGAAACGAAAGAGGGAGCTGCCTGGTAGAATTTTGCACAGAGCACAACCTAATCATAGCTAACACTTGGTTCAAGAATCATAAAAGAAGATTGTATATGTGGAAGAAGCCTGGAGATACTGACAGGTTTCATATAGATCATATAATGGTAAGGCAGAGATTTAGGAACCAGGTTTTAAGTTGTAAGACATTTCCAGGGGCAGATGTGCACTCTGACCACAATCTATTGGTTACGAACTGTAGATTAAAAGCGAAGAAACTACAAAAAGGTGGGAATTTAAGGAGATGGGACCTGGATAAACTGACTAAACCAGAGGTTGTACAGAGTTTCAGGAAGAGCATAAGGGAACAATTGACAGGAATGGGGGAAAGAAATACGGTAGAAGAGGAGTGGGTAGCTTTGAGGGATGAAGTGATGTATGCAGCAGAGGATCAAGTAGGTAAAAAGACGAGGGCTAGTAGAAATCCTTCGGTAACAGAAGAAATATTGAATTTAATTGATGAAAGGATAACATATAAAAATGCAGTAAATGAAGCAGGCAAAGAGGAATACAAACGTTTCAAAAATGAGGTTCGACAAGAAGTGCAAAATGGTTAAGCAGGGATGGCTAGAGGACAAATGTAAGGATGTAGAGGCTTATCCCACTAGGGGTAAGATAGATGCTGCCTACAGGAAAATTAAAGAGATCTTTGGAGAAAAGAGAGCCAGTTGTATGATAACAAGAGCGCAGATGGAAACCCAGTTCTAAGCAAAGAAGGGAAAGCAGAAAGGAGTAAGGAGTATATAGATGGTCTATACAAGGGCGATGTTCTTGAGGACAATATTACGGTAATGGAAGAGGATGTAGATGAAGATGAAATCGGAGATACGATTCTGCGTGAAGAGTTTGACAGAGCACTGAAAGACCTGCGTCGTAACAAGGCCCCCGGAGTAGACAACATTCCATTAGAACTCCTGACGGCCTTGGGAGAGCCAGTCCTGACAAAACTCTACCATCTGGTGAGCAAGATGTATGAGACAGATGAAATAGCCTCAGACTTCAAGAAGAATATAATAATTCCAATCCCAAAGAATGCAGGTTTTGACAGATGTGAAAATAACCGAACTATCAGTATAATAAGTCACAGCTGTAAAATACTAACACGAATTCTTTACAGACGAATGGAAAAACTAGTAGAAGCCGACCTCGGGGAAGATCAGTTTGGATTCCGTAGAAGCATTGGAACACGTGAGGCAATACTGACCCTACGACTTATCTTAGAAGCTAGATTAAGGGAAGGCAAACCTACGTTCCTAGCATTTGTAGACTTAGAGAAAGCTTTTGACAATGTTGAGTGGAATACTCTCTCTCAAATTCTTAAGGTGGCAGGGGTAAAATACACAGAGCGAAATGTGATTTCCCTAAATCGTTTCAGGCAAATGCCGGGATGGTTCCTTTGAAAAGGCACGGCCGATTTCCTTCCCAATCCTTCCCTAACCCGAGCTTGCGCTCCGTCTCTAATGACCTCGTTGTCGACGGGACGTTAAACACTAACTACCACAACTACCACCACTACACAGAGCGAAAAGCTATTTACAATTTTTACAGAAACCATATGGCTGTTATAAGAGTCGAGGGACATCAAAGAGGAGCAGGGGTTGGGAAGGGAGTGAGACAGGGTTGTAGCCTCTTCCCGAAGTTGTTCAATCTGTATATTGAGCAAGCAGTAAGGGAAACAAAAGAATTTCGGAGTAAGTATCAAAATCCATGGAGAAGAAATAAAAACTTTAAGGTTCGCCGATGACATTGTAATTCTGTCAGAGACAGCAAAGGACTTGGAAGAGCAGTTGAACGGAATGGATAGTGTCTTGAAAGGAGGATTTAAGACGAACATCAACAAAAGCAAAACAAGGATAATGGAATGTACTCGAATTAAGTCGGGTGATGCTGAGGGAATTAGATTAGGAAACGAGACACTTAAAGTAGTAAAGGAGTTCTGCTATTTGGGGAGCAAAATAACTGATGATTGTCGAAGTAGAGAGGATATAAAATGTAGACTGTCAATGGCAAGGAAAGGGTTTCTGAAGAAGAGAAATTTGTTAACATCGAGTATAGGTTTAAATGTCAGGAAGTCGTTTCTGAAAGTATTTGTATGGAGTGTAGCCATGTATGGAAGTGAAACATGTACGATAAATAGTTTGGACAAGAAGAGAATAGAAGCTTTCGAAATGTGGTGCTACAGAAGAATGCTGGAGGTTTAGATGGGCAGATCACATAACTAATGAGGAGGTATTGAATAAAATTGGGTATAAGAGGAGTTTATGGCACAACTTGACAAGAAGAAGCGACCGGTTGGTAGGACATGTTTTGAGGCATCAAGGGATCACAAATTTAGCATTGGAGGGCAGCATGGAGGGTAAAAATCGTAGACGAAGACCAAGAGATGAATACACTAAGGATATTTAGAAGGATGTAGGTTGCAGTAGGTATGGTTGATTGAAGAAGCTTGCACAGGATAGAGTAGATGGAGAGCTGCATCAAACCAGTCTCAGGACTGAAGACCACAACAACAACATCAAAAAGTTCATCCCCTAGTCCGACCATCCAGATTTAGGTTTTCGTGATTTCCCTAACTCGCTTCAGACAATGCCGGCATGATTGCTTTGGAAGGGAATGGCCCGTCCTAGACACAGAATGAGATAATGCTCCACCACTAATGATATCGATGTCGACATGACGTCTAACCCAACCTTATTTTTTTCAGATTATCGAAAAACAGTGAAGAAAATCCCTCTCTGGACGAAAATGGAGCAGGTATGCGTGGATTCAGCTAAATACATACTTCAAATAATCCGAGACAATATCCTGTTGGTGATCAATTTGTCTTTGATAATTATTGTTGTGTTCAATACAGTCATGATCAACTCGTGTGCAATATGCCATGTACAAATTCAATTGAAATGCATATTACCACGTTATCCTTACGAGGAAAGTTTATTTTAATAAAACATAAAGGAACCATAAAATCAGAGTGCCTATATCAGCTAGGATTAGTAAGATCCTACTCAGTCTGGGCTTCGAAACGATCTATAGCTACTCTTCCATTGTGATAATGAAGTGGTATGGAAATTTGACGTTTCATAAACAAAATAAATAAGATTTCCATATTGATTTTCGATCCGACTGCTTGTAGCTCTGTCACCAAATGGCTAAATATGTATCCTCCAGCGGCGTTTGGACCGGGAACCAAAGCATAACCCACTTTACAGGCGAAACCTTCCCTTCCCGGCTGGAGTAATACTTCACAAATCATTAACAGTCACAATTATTTGTGTTTTTCTGTCTTAAACTTACTGAAACTAACGTGCTCGTCGCCAGGCATATTTCATATTTTCAGAACATCTCCAGTAGTTATACTGTAAATGTTAGGCAACATATCTTTTTAATAATAATAGACGTGGAAAATTTTTTTCTTGAGATCGATGCCAACGACACTATCCGTGAAAGACAGGCACACAAATGAATATATAACAACAGAGCATCGATTGCAAAACTTAATATCCTCAAGGAGACATTTAGAAGTACGAATAACATGAAGTTCCAAATCGAGAAAGGTTGCTATGCAGGAAAGCATAAGAAATGACGGAAAATGCTGGCTCAAAATTCCGTTGAAAATTAAATTAGCGTGTGTATGGAGCGCAACTTCGATTCCGTCTTCTGCTAACGTGAAAGGAGAAGCATTTGTTATCAGACAGTGGAACAAGAAACACAAAAAGCTGACAGTAATGGCTAGACTTTGTTTTCCTCGAGTGAAACTGTCATTCAGACCATAAATGCTAAAAGAAAAATACGTATCATATCTTCGTTGTGCTTGAAATGTATCGTCTGCGGCTTTGTCAATAAAAGCGAAGTCTATCTTGAACAGCTTTTCAAAGTGCGGAATGCTTAAGATAGAGAAAACCCGAAATAACAACAGGCTCAGCAAGTTGAGCGTGGTGCTGGGATTCTATACATCGTTAGCACAAAGTGTTATTAATTCAGCTCTTAACTTTTTAATATTTAATATTATTGTTTAGTTCTATTGTGGAGGCACAGATGGACTGACAGCTCTAGAATTTGAAAAGACTAGATAAATGCTGCTGAATCATAACGTCAAACTATTCCTACATCAGATTATAGGTTATACTTAATTTCTACCTGTGAAAGAAATGCTAAACAGACCGTGAATAGCATCAATACCACTAACTATCACCCTGCACTCAACACAGTCCCAGTATATAATTTAACCGCTCTAAATGATCTTTGCTCGCATCTTTCGCCAGCGGCTTAACTTCTGTCTCATGACGCTCACTTTGTAACAGAGGTGATAAGCTATCGCTGTCGTTCATACCGACATTCGCCCACCACACGACATACACACTGAGGATGTCTCATGAATTTTGACACCAAACGCAGATTTATACATACGTTAACCAGCTCCTTATCAACTTTGCTGACTGGATATTCTGCCGTTGCTCTGAAGAGAAATACTCAACGTAAATAAGAATATTCATTATGGCGATTTCCTTCTTTCAGTTCTATTATTCGAAAAATTGTGAAAATATGCGACAGAGAAGCACCCATGAATTTGTAATTGATAATCAGTGAAATGTGGTATGCCCCATCATCACCTGACGATTATGAAAAACTGCTTTTTGACCTGCACGGCACTGCAGTACAAACTTAAGTGTTTGGTAGGAATCTGTTACGTTACTCAGCTGCGGTCTTAATCAATTACGATAGAGAAGGAGGAACGATTCTGACGTTAACTGTACTGTTCCAGCGGGATTTGAGCCTGGCTATAGTTTTAGTGGCACTCAGCTACTGAGGAACCAAGAACGTGAAGTACATTCTCTCCTTATGTTGTACAGAATAAGACAGAGAGAAGTGGTTTATTTATTTTGTGTTTAATTTAACGTATTGCAATGTATTTGGAGCATGTTTGGTTCATCATCAGGCGCTTATGCATTCAGAAAACTGTTACATAAAGATAAATTATCGTGATCAGCATAGAACTGTTCTGTTCACTGTTAGTTGATGGAGTGGCTATTGGACTATTTGGGGCTGGTAGTGTCAGTGAGTGGCCTGCTATCAGCGTCCAGTGGTGCCTCCTGCAGGCGTGACAGACACCGTAGCCTATGTGGAAAACAGATAGCGAGGCAGCAGTTATTGTGGTGCGGTATCGTGTGATACAGTTGTTCGCTTACGAATTAGGTTTTCCAAGCTTCATTTGCTTTTTTGGTACTCTGGAGGACTGTGTTGTACCATTACACTGTTCAATGAGAAACTGATATGGGCATAATTATTCCACAGAATCCTGGTTCCTAATCTTAGTAAGCGTAGTAACAATTAATGAAGAAAGAAGCGGGTTTCCCACAGAATTCTGCACGTTAATCTAGCCAATGTGAAACGCTATTCGCATATCCGTGGGAGCAAGTGGAACCAATACCATGTCATAAGATATCAAAAAATTACCCAGTGGTAGTTCTCTGTAACACCATCCATGGAATATAAAGTCAGATGGACTGTATGTATTTCCGTCGAAAACGCACTGCGCCGTTTTCACGAGGTATATCATTTCTTTTCAGGAAAAGGTGTGACATTACGTACTATATCATTCCATTTCGTAAGAGTAACTTACATGACTAGCTGAATGGTGTAGTGGTTAAGGCGTACAGTTGTAATTTGCAACTAGTAGTTTCGAATCATGTCACTTCCATTTTCCAATTTTAATTGGTGTTAAGATTAGGAAGAAAACGAGGATTATTAAGTACGCACACTTTTAAATAATTAGCTCTACACCGACGTACTTGCACCCTTTTTTCTCCTGATGTTACGTGGTTTCTGCTTGGCATTAAAAGGAAATGGTATCTCCTTTGTGCTCTCCTCGGCATTGGCGTCCTGTCTGCATAAATTGATATGATGCTTTCTCTCGACGTGAAAGAAGTAATCACTTACTCTTTCATGTCTTCATCGGCAGTGGCGCCGTGTACCACGTGACAAAAAGAAATTGTTTCATGTCCGCCTGAGTATTTTTGATCAAAAGTCGGTAAAATAATTTAAAATCTACAACTTTTCTTTGAAAAAAGGAAATAGATAAGATAAACTAATGTTCCTCCTCTTCGATGGAGTACAAAACGTTCATTTGGTGTGACAAATTTGCCCCTAACAACAATCCAGCAACACAATAATTCAGTACAAATTCCAATTTCCTTCCTCATCTGCAACGATGTTTAGCCGTAAAAGAATAGAGGCACCAAGTTTGCGGATGAATGTGTTTCTTCTGTGAGAACTCTTCCCATGCGTCATGAATTACTTCGGACAGCGCTGTCTTGGTTGTCTGTTCTGGACTTCTGCACCTAGTAATTATCTACATATCTGCCAATACGTGCTCTATGTGGCTGAGGTCAACAACACCTTTGGCAGCCGAGTTCAACAGCTCGTTGTCTCAGTTCATTTGAAAACAGTGTTTTACACAATTCACTGTATAAACAGAACCACGGTAATTTTGGAATGTTATTCTGCCTTCCGAAAACCTTTGACGACCAGAAAGAAGCATTATGTTCTCCAGTATTTTCAATAACAATTACTATAAAAAGACTGTCCGGTTGCCACAGAACGCCGCAACCATTTGCTGCGAAATAATAAACTCTATTTGGGCTACAGCATCTAAAGATGACCAGGAAGCATTAACTGTTTCCTTCCAGTACACATGTAGCTGTAGCAGAATGAAGAAGTTAACTGCGATAATGCCAGAAATAATAAAAGTATTTGGTAAGTTCATAATATTGAATGGTATTTCTCGATACAAGAATTTTCTAGACATAGAGAAAATTTCAAAACGGCTTCCAATTGATGGCTAAGAGGATTTTACGTTCCGCTGACATGAGACTAGTATAATTTCTGTGTCAGAAGCCTGGCGTTAATTAAAGAGTTAATAGAGAAACGAAATTTTTCACCGTGTCTAATTTGTAACCTAAGCTCATCTTACATTGCAACATAATCATGAATGTAGCAAATGTGGGCCTTAGATGGCAGGTGAAGTAACCCTAGTCTTTTACTTGTGAGGTATGTGCGATTCCAACTTCCAGCATGTACTTTAAACACACACTAACTACACTGAAGCACCAAAGAAACTAGTACAGGCATGTGTATTCAAATACAGAACATAGAATCTGTCAGAGTTCTGCGCTGCGGTCGGCAGAGTAAGGCACTGAGTTCCGCAACGCTCATGTAAGACAACAACTGTATGGCGCAGTTGTTAGATCGGTTACTGCTGCTACAATGTCAGATTATCAAGATTTAAGTTAGTTTCAACGTGGTGTTGTAGTCGGCGCACGTGCAATGCGCCACAGCATCTCCGAGGTAGCGATGAGTGGGGATTTTTCAGTATGACCATTTCACTAGTGTACCGTAATTGTCAGGAATCCGGTAAAACATCGAATCTCAGACATCGCTACGGCAGTGAAAAGATTATACAAGAACGGGACCAACGACGAATGAAAAGCATCGTTAGTCGTGACAGAAGTGCAACGCTTCTTCAAATTGCAGCAGATTTCAATGCTGTGCTATCAACAAGTTTCAGTGAGCAAACCATTCAACGAAACATCAACGATACCATGGATGACGTCACAAAAAAAGCTTTACCCCTCGCCTGTGACCGTCAACACCGACACTCCGACATTAGACTGCTGATGACTGGAAATATGTTGCCTGGTCGGACAAGTCTCGTTTCAAATTGTATAAAGCGGATGGACGTGTACAGGTATGGAGACAGCATCATGCTTCCATGAACCCTGAACGTCAACAAGGGACTGTTCAACTGGTGTAGGCTCCGTAATGGTGTGGGAGGAGTGCATTTGGAGTGATATGGGTACCCTGATACGTCTACACACGACTCTGACAGGGGACCCGCACGTAAGCATCCTGTCTGATCACCTGCATACATTCGTGTTCATTGTGCATTCCGACAGACTTGGGCAATTCCAGCAGGACAATGCGACGCCCCACGCGTCCCGAATTGCTACAGAGAGGCTCCATGAATACTTTCAGAGTTTAAGCACTAGCGCTGGTCACCCAGACTTGAACATTATTAAGCATATTTGGGATGCCTTGCACCGTGCTGTTCAGAAGAGATCTCCACCCCCTCACACTCTTAAGGGTTTATGGATAGCCTGCAGGATTCATGGTGCTAGTCCAGCACTACTTCAGACACTAGTCGAGCCCATGCCATGTCGTATTGCGGCATTTATGCGTGCTCGAAGGGGCTTTATACGACATTAGGCAGCTGTACCAGTTTCTTTGACTCTTCAGTGTAATTTCCTTCGCCTCTAGTAATGCGAAGTGGAGAACGTCAGGTTGTATCATGGTTCAGAATCCGCATTGTAAACATCATATCCCTTCTCTACGAAATTGGGCAGATCCCACACGTAACAGTAAAGTTCTATCACCTAGTTGTTATCCCCACGATGGCAAGCTCCTCTAAGGCTCCACTAAGGGCAATTATGTGGTTTCGAGACCTGGTCCAGCACCAAAATTTCCATGGTTTCATTTCAAGTCATACCATTTGCACAACGAACAACTAGTGATAATTTTCATATTTAATATGTGTACCCGTGATCTAGCGGTAGCGTCTTTGATTCATAATCAAAACGTCTTCGGACCCGGGTTCGATCCCCGCCACTGCCTAAATTTTGATAAATAATCAGCATTGGCGGCCGAAGACTTCCGGCATAAGAGGTCAGCCTCATTCCGCCAACGGCCTTGTCAAAGAGGGCGGAGGAGCGGATAGAGGTTCAGGGCACTCTCTTGTCCTAGCGGTGGGAAATTGCCCCTAAAGGCGGAAGAATCAGCAATGATCAACGACATGAGGATGCAGAAGGCAATGGAAACCACTGCATTAAAGACACGTAACGTGTATCCACAGGACATGTGGCCTGTAATTGATGAAGTGTGATGATGATCTCTCCATTGGCAAAAGGTTCCGGAATAGTCCCCCATTCGGATCTCAGGGAGGGGACTGCCAAGGGGGAGATTACCATGAGAAAAAGATTGAATAATCTACGAAACGATAACGTTCTACGAGTCGGGGCGTGGAATGTCAGAAGCTTGAACGTGGTAGGGAAACTAGAAAATCTGAAAAGGGAAATGCAAAGAATCAATCTAGATATAGTAGGGGTCAGTGAAGTGAAGTGGAAGGAAGACAAGGATTTCTGGTCAGATGAGTATCGGGTAATATCAACAGCAGCAGAAAATGGTATAACAGGTGTAGGATTCGTTATGAATAGGAAGGTAGGGCAGAGGGTGTGTTACTGTGAACAGTTCAGTGACCGGGTTGTTCTAATCAGAATCGACAGCAGACCAACACCGACAATGATACTTTAGGTATACATGCCGACGTCGCAAGCTGAAGATGATCAGGTAGAGAAATTGTATGAGGATATTGAAAAGGTAATGCAGTATGTAAAGGGGGACGAAAATCTAATAGTCATGGGCGACTGGAATGCAGTTGTAGGGGAAGGAGTAGAAGAAAAGGTTACAGGAGAATACGGGATTGGGACAAGGAATGAAAGAGGAGAAAGACTAATTGAGTTCTGTAACAACTTTCAGCTAGTAATAACGAATACCCTGTCCAAGAATCACAAGAGGAGGAGGTACACTTGGAAAAGGCCTTGAGATACGGGAAGATTTCAATTAGATTACCTCATGGTCAGACAGAGATTCCGAAATCAGATACTGGATTGTAAGGCGTACCCAGGAGCAGGTATAGACTCAGATCACTGTATAGTAGTGATGAAGAGTACGCTGAAGTTCAAGACATTAGTCAGGAAGAACCAATACGCAAGGAAGTGGGATACGGAAGTACTAAGAAATGACGAGATACGTTTGAAGTTCTCTAACGCTATAGATACAGCAATAAAGAATAGCGCAGTAGGCAGTACAGTTGAAGAGGAATGGACATCCCTAAAAAGGGCCATCACAGAAGTTGGGAAGGAAAACATAGGTACAAAGAAGGTAGCTGCGAAGAAACCATGGGTAACAGAAGAAATACTTCAGTTGATTGATGAAAGGACGAAGTACAAACATGTTCCGGGAAAATCAGGAATACAGAAATACAAGTCGCTGAGGAATGAAATAAATAGAAGTGCAGGGAGGCTAAGACGAAATGGCTGCAGGAAAAATGTGAAGACATCGAAAAAGATATGATTGTCGGAAGGACAGACTCAGCATACAGGAAAGTCAAAACAACCTTTTGTGACATTAAAAGCAACGGTGGTAACATTAAGAGTGCAACGGGAGTTCCACTGTTAAATGCAGAGGAGAGAGCAGACAGGTGGAAAGGATACATTGAAAGCCTCTATGAGGGTGAAGATTTGTCTAATGTGATAGAAGAACAAACAGGAGTCGATTTAGAAGAGATAGGGGATCCAGTATTAGAATCGGGATTTAAAAGAGCTTTGGAGGACTTACGGTCAAATAAGGCAGAAGGGATAGATAACATTCCATCAGAATTTCTAAAATCATTGGGGGAAGTGGCAACAAAACGACCATTCACGTTGGTGTGTAGAATATATGAGTCTGGCGATATACCATCTGACTTTCGGAAATGCATCATCCACACAATTTCGAAGACGGCAAGAGCTGACAAGTGCGAGAATTATCACACAATCAGTTTAACAGCTCATGCATCGAAGCTGCTTACAAGAATAATATACAGAAGAATGGAAAAGAAAATTGAGAATGCGCTAGGTGACGATCAGTTTGGCTTTAGGAAAAGTAAAGGGACGAGAGAGGCAATTCTGACGTTACGGCTAATAATGGAAGCAAGGCTAAAGAAAAATCAAGACACTTTCATAGGATTTATCGACCTGGAAAAAGCGTTCGACAGTATAAAATGGTGCAAGCTCTTCGTGATTCTGAAAAAAGTATGGCTAAGCTATAGGGAGAGACGGGTCATATACAATATGTACAACAACCAAGAGGGAATAATAAGAGTGGACGATCAAGAACGAAGTGCTGGTACTAAGAAGGGTGTAAGACAAGGCTGTAGCCTTTCGCCCCAACTCTTCAATCTGTACATCGAGGAAGCAATGATGGAAATAAAAGAAATGTTCAGGAGTGGAATTAAAATACAAGGTGAAAGGATATCAATGATACGATTCGCTGATGACATTGCTATCCGGAGTAAAAGTGAAGAAGAATTAAATGATCTGCTGGACGGAATGAACAGTCTAATGAGTACACAGTATGGTTTGAGAGTAAATCGGAGAAAGACGAAGGTAATGAGAAGTAGTAGAAATGAGAACAGCGAGAAACTTAACATCAGGATTGATGGTCACGAAGTCAATGATGTTAAGGAATTCTGCTACATAGGCAGTAAAATAACCAATGACGGTCGGAGCAAGGAGGACATCAAACGCAGACTCGCTATGGCAAAAAAGGCATTTCTGGCCAAGAGAAGTCTACTAATATCAAATACCGGCCTCAATCTGAGGAAGAACTTTCTGAGGATGTACGTCTGGAGTCCAGCATTGTATGGTAGTGAAACATGGACTGTGGGAAAACCGGAACAGAAGAGAATCGAAGCATTTGAGATGTGGTACTATAGACGAATGTTGAAAATTAGGTGGACTGATAAGGTAAGGAATGAGGAGGTTCTACGCAGAATCGGAGAGGAAAGGAATATGTGGAAAACACTGATAAGGAGAAGGGACAGGATGATAGGGCATCTGCTAAGACATGAGGGAATGACTTCCATGGTGCAAGAGGGAGCTGTAAAGGGCAAAAACTGTAGAGGAAGACAGAGATTGGAATACGTCAAGCAAATAATTGAGGACGTAGGTTGCAAGTGCTACTTTGAGATGAAGAGGTTAGCACAGGAAAGGAATTTGTGGCGGGCCGCATCAAACCACTCAGTAGACTGATGACAAAAAAAAAAGTCTTTATATGTTACCAACAATAACAACAGGTTTCGTTATTTCTAGCAAAATATTCAAACATTTCACAACAGGTGAACAAACAATTCGAGGATAGAAAACAACGGCGGGAGGTGCCGGAATCAATTGCCAATCTGCCAAAGAAATTGTATCCTCATTGGAAATTCAAACTTCTTAATGCTGGTGAGAAAAATTCTGTAAATGATAGCTGATTTTACTGACTATATGATACCTTTCTGAGTTCGAGTCCTCGTCAAAAAACTTTATATAATTGCACTTCGTTTCAAACACATGCACCTCTGTCGACTGAAATTATGGTAAAAGTTTTTCAGTGTTAGGTAACAATGAAATAAGGGTCGTGACAGGATTCCTGGCAGAGCACAAAAATTTTCAAGTTCAGGTTTTCTATTCGATACTAATGCAGACTTCTCGACTCTTTAGGCGTACTCACCAGTAACGAACGTTGCTATGATCGGGTCTCGTCTGGCGCGAAAGATGTGCTCACTTACATTAGCAGTAGGTGTTTGGTTTCAATACAGCTCCAGAACAAAATATGTTCGTCACGTCTTTTACAGTTCAAATATGTACACGAATACTTGGTCAATCATGAATACAGAGAAGTTAGTGGTGATAGTATGCTAATTTTGAGGATTCCATAGACCACTTCCCACTGTTAATGTCATTGTTTTAACTGATTAGATGAACGTTCTGTTTATGACAAACCACTCGTATCAGGAAAGACGTTTCACAGTGGTGGGAAAACCTTTCAAAGAGTAAACAATATACGAAATGTCATACAACTTCGGAAATCCAGATGTGGTCTCAAAATCCCTTCTTCTAATAAAACATTTAATTTTGCCAAGTGTTAAGAACTGTGTCGTTTCTATTGATGCGTTTCCTAGTATTTGTAACATAGTGGTGTTCATTTATATCTGGACTAAATACCTTAAAGAACAGTGTTTTCTAGTGATATACTATGTTATCAAAAGCATCCGGACATCTAGCTGAAAATGACGTACAAGTTCTTGGCTCCCTCCAGCGGTAATACTGCAATTCAGTATGGTGTTGGTCCACCCTTACACTTTATGACATTTTTCTCTCTTGCAAGCATACATTTAGTCAGGTACTGGAAGGTTTCTTGGGGGATGGCACCCCATTCGTCACGGAGTGCTACACAGAGGAGAGGTATCGCTGTCAATTGGTGAGACCTGGCACTAAGTCGGCGTTCCAAAATATCCCAGAGATGTTCTGTAGGTTTCAGGTCAGGACTCTGTGCAGGCCAGTCCATTACAGGCATGTTATTGTTTTGTAACCACTCCGCCACAGGCCGTGCGTTATGAACAGGTGCTTGATAGAGTTGAAAGATGCAGTCGCCATCCCCGAATTGCTGTTCAACAGTGGGAAGCAAGAAGGTTCTTATAATATCAGTGTATGCCTGTGCTGTGATAGTGCCATACAAAACAACAAGGGGTGCAAGTCCCATCCACGAAAAACACGACCACACCACAACACCACAGCCTCCGAATTTTGCTGTTTGCACTACTTATTCTGGCAGATGACTTTCACCGGGAACTCGCCATAGCCACACCCTGCCATCGGATCGCTACATACTGTACCGCGATTCATCACTCCACACAACGTTTTTCCACTGTTCAATCGTCCAATGTTTACGTTCCGTACACTAAGCGAGGCGTCGTTTGGCATTTACCGGCGTCATGTGTGGCTTACGAGCAGCCGCTCAATCATGAAGTCCATGTTTCTCACCTCCCGTCTAACTATCATAGTACTTGCTGTGATCCTGCAGCAGTTTTCAACTACTGTTTGATGGACTGGGTACATTTCTGCCTATTACACATTACAACCCTCTTCAGCTGTCGGCGGTCTCTGTCAACAGACGAGGTCGGCTTGTACGCTTTTGTGCTGTACGTGACCCTTCATGTTTCCACTCACTATCACATCGGCAACAGTGGACCTGGGAATGTTTAGGAGTGTGGAAATCTCGCATACAGACGTATGACACAAGTGACACCCAGTCACCTGATCACTTTCGAATTCAGTGAGTTCCGCGGAGAGGCCCATTCTGCGGTCTCACGATGTCTAATGACTACTGAGGTTGCTGATATGGAGTACCTGACAGTAGGTGGCAGCACAATGGACCTAATATGAAAAACGTAATTTTAGGGGGTGTCCAAATACTTTTGATCACTTACTATATCTTGTGGATTCGTTTTAGGGGGCGTCCAAATACTTTTGATCACTTAGTATATCTTGTGGATTCGTTTTGTATAGTCAAACGAATCTACTGCAAAGAGGATAGGGAACCTGGAAGGCAACTGTGTTAGATGGGCTGCATGCAGATCAGGTGAAACACAATTCACATCGTACAGATACATCTCGGTATGATAACAAGTGCGTCGTTCGAAAGAGGCGTGATGATTATACCACACTCCCTAGGTCACCATATTCCCTGAATTAAAAACCTAATCGAGAATGTGTCTGACTACCCTAACAGAGATGCTCAGGCCATGAATCCTCAAACCTAGTACAGCTCGCCAGGGCACTGGAGTCGGCTTGTCTGCACGTCTCTGTCACTACCTCCGAGAGCCTCATTGACTTTATTCTGAACTTAATACTACGAAAGGTGGTTATTCAGACCTTTGACAAGTGGTCACGTTGACGTGACTAGACTGTGTACATCTACATCTGTGCTCCACAAGCCACTGTACACAGTCTGAGAGAGAGTCCGTCATATCACAGAGATTTTCTGCCCTGTGCATTTTGTGTATTGAATGAGGGTCGAATAATTGTTGTGTGTCTCTGTACCTGATAAGTTTCTTTGTTATTCTTACGAACTCAACGTCAGAAAAACGACTGTGGCAAAGGATAGTTGCACAGTTTTCCTGCATTATAGCTTTTCTAAATTTACCAAATAATATCTCCTGAGACTACGCATTTTTTGTTTCAGATATTACGGGAATGGTAGGTTCAGTGCTGATAAAATTGGATAATTCATTTTTATTTCGTCCGTTTCAGTTCACCGATATGAATTTCAGCTGTAGTAGTTACCAGTGTCGGCTCGACATAACCATCTTCAAACCATACCTCATTATTAATCGTAATTATTCATACAGTACGATGCTAAAAGTCACAGAAAGGTATCCAGTGGTCAGCAAGCACTCTCAATCGTCTTAGGCTGTGCGTCCATTGCTACTATCAAAACCAAGTAGCAACAGACGCATGGGCTCAGGTCAATGAGCGTAATTGTCACTGCGTGTGTGGTTTGGAAAGAGGTGTGTCAGCCAAAACCAGCTGAATTTTAAGCCAATGCAACTGAGGTGGACGAAATAAAAAACAGATTATTCATTTTCCTCAAATTAGCCTTTCCTCCTGTTTCATCACCCACATAGTCCGTCCCCGGTAGCTGAGTCGTCAGCGCGACGGAATGTCAATCCTACGGGTCCAATTTCGATTCCCGGCTGGGTCGGAGATTTTCTCCGCTCAGGGTTTGGGTATTGTGTTGTCCTAACCATCATCATTTCATCCCCATCGACGGGTAAGTCACCGAAGTGGCGTCAGATCGAATGACTTCCACCTGGCGAATGGTCTACCCGACAGGAGGCCTTAGTCACACGACATTTACATCACCCACATAAATTTTTAACATACATAACAATCATTTGCCGTATATATTCCAATATCTGTCCTACTTTACAGTTTTTGTCCTCTAAGCTCCCTCTATTACCACAGAAGTTACTCCTTAGTTCCGTAACACATGTCCTAACAACCTGTCCCTTCTTCTTGTCAGTATTTTCCAGATATTTCTTTTCCCTGTGACACTGTGGAGAACCTCCTCATTCCTTAATTTATCAGTCAACTTAATTTTCAACGTTCTCCTTTATCACCGCATCTGGAAGTTCTAGTTTTCCCATAGTCCATGTTTAAGTACGATGTAGTGCTGTACTCCAAACGTATATTCCCAGAAATTTCTTTCCCTAACTAGTCCTAACTAGGACTAGTAGACTTCACTTGTCCAGGAACTTCCTTTTTCCAGTGCTAGCCTGCTTTTTATGTCCTCCTAGCTCCATCATTAGTTATTTGGCTGCCCAGGTAGCAGAATTCCTTAACTTCACCTACATCCTGATCACCAATTTTGATGTTAAGTTTCTCATTGTTCGCGTTTCTGCTATTTCTCATTACCTTCGTCTTTCTTTTATTTTCCCTAAATATTCTGTACTCATTAGGCTGTTCACTCCAGTCAAGAGATCCAGTGATTTTTCATAAGTTTGAAAGAGAATAACAATGTCATCATCAAATCTTATCCTTTCACTTTCTATTTTAATCACACTCCTGAACCTTCCTTTTCTTTGCGCCACTGTTTCTTCAAAGTGTCGATTGAAAAGCAGGGAAAAGAGGCTACGTCGCCGGTTTACAAACTATTTAATCCAAGCAGTTCATACTTTGCCTTCCACTCTTATTATTCCTTCTTGGGTCTCTTGCATATAGTATATCACCCACTCCCTATAGCTTACCAGAATTTTTCTCACAATTTCGAATATCTTGCACCGTTTTACATTGTCGAACACTTTTTCCAGGTCGACGAATCCTATGAACGTGTCTTGATTTCTCTTGAGTCTTGCTTCCATTATCAAACACAACATCAAAACTACCTCTTTGGTGCCATTACCTTTCAGGATGCTAAACTGATCGTCGTCTAACAGGTTCTCAGTTTTCTTTCCCATTCTTCTCTATATTATTCTTGTTAGCAACTAGGATGCATGAACTGTTAAGCTTTTTGTGCGGTAACTCTCCCACCTCTCGGCCCCATGACAATTAGATTTTCATCTCCCTTTACGTTCTGGATTATCGGTTCAGTACACTCATACACTTTCTGTATTTCTTCATCTTCTGCTTGGGACATCGGAATATATACCTTAAGTATTGTTGTCGGTATTGGCTTACTACCGATTCTGATGGAAACAACACTCCACTCTGCCCTGCCTTCCTGTTCATAACGAACCTACTTCCATTATATCATTTCCTTCATCTGTTGATATAACCCTACACTCATCTGGCCATACTCCCTTGTGTTATTTCCATTTTACTTCTCTAATCCCTGTATATCCAGAATGAGCATTTACATTTACATTTTCAGGCCTTATAGCTTTCCCACCAAATTCAAAATCCTTAAATTCCGCGCGTTGCGTCGTAGAACGTTATCCTTTCCGTGGTTTTTCAAATTTTTCTCCCCTGGCAGCCCTTCCCGGAGATCCGAATGGGGGTCTGATCTGGAATCTTTTTCAAATGAAGAGATAATCATTACACATATCTTGTGGATACACATTATGTGCCTTTAATGCAACGGTTTCCATTGACTACTGCACTATGATGCCGTCGATCAATGTCGATTCTTCCGCCTTTCAGCGGCAGTTTCCCATCCCAAGGGCAAGAAAGTGCCCTGCATCTATATCTGTTCCTCCGTCGTCTTTGGAAGGTCCGTTGGCAGAACGAGAGTGACTTCTTATGCTCGAAGTATTCGGCCACCATTGCTGACGACTACATTAAACTCGTGAAGGAATCAAAACCTGAGGACACGAACAGGGGAAGCAACAGAGTAACCAACTGAGTCCCTCTCTTCAGACCTATTCTTAAGTAAAGCTGCAGAGTTTTGGTGCTGAATTAAAAGTCATAAAGCGATGTATTACAAACATATGAAGCAGTGCAATACCTCGTGTAATGCACTAAATCTAAAAGGACTGTGGACCTTTGCAGCAAAGAGTATGGCAGGAGGCTAAACGCTGGATCTGGGGTTGAAGTTCCTCCAAACCAAGTACTTCCAGTTCACATTTCGTACGGATCCCAAACGGCTTTGTTGCCCATGGACGATTGGTGGACTGTGTGTAGTGAGGAACTTCGTTGCCTGACGCACCGTGAGGAGATGCCACGGGATGATAAGTGGCGGTTCCCAGCCTCAGCACAGTGCACACAGCAAGAGTAAGTAATTCCAAGAATTACAGCGCAAACAGCTGATCAATGCATGCATCTAATTGCAAGAAAGTACATCATACAGAAGAATGGGAAATAAATGGGAAGGTCTCATTTCGGTTTTCGGGAAGGTGAAAGCAGAAGAGAGGCAGTTCTCACATGGCGTCTGATAATAATGGAAGCAAGACTGACGAATAATAAAGACACTTTCTTAGGATCTGTCGACCTATAAAGAGCATAAATTGATGCAAGGTGTCAAATTCACAGCAAAATATTTGCAAGGTGTAGCGAAAGACTAGCAATATACAATACGTATAAGAACCAAGAAACAACAATAATAATGGGGTATCGAGAACGAAGTGTTCGTTTGTAAGACGGGGATGTAGGGGTTCACCCCTACTGTACGATCTTTGTACTGTGTGTGTAGGTGGGAAGAGAATCGAAACTTATGAAACGTGGAGCTATACAGTGATGCTAAGGGATAGATGGACTTATAAGATACCAGCGAAGGAAGTTGTAACGGAACTGAAATGATGGTGGGCTGACAGTAATTTGGAGCCCGCGCGTCTGAAACGGGCGCTCTTGTGTGAGACTGCCAGGGAGTGCACCCTGATGCCATCTATTGGCGAAACTGGGAATTAGCGCTGCCTGTCAGACAATGCACTAAGCTCTCAGAGTCAAATGTATTCTTTTTCTTGGTAATTATTATTACTGTATAATTTAATGTTGTAAAGCGCTAGTAGTAAATTATTATGACTGGTATGAACTCCAGGGTAATAAATATAAATATTCTTAAATACTAAATGATTTTGGTAAAAAGGTGGTAGGGGAATGCCCCCACTCTTGGTGATACGAGCATAGCTAGGGGTAGCTGGAGACACAGGGACTGAACAATGGAATGGCCTGGGGAGTGTTGACGTGATCGGACGTGCGTTACTGTGCTCACGCAAAAGTGATTGTGCAACAGCGAAGAGGCGAATATCGTCGCCGTTTTTGGAGTAAAACGCGACGAATGGTTGTTGAAGCCGCCTCTATGCCACTGGGGCTGATTGTAAGAGTTCCTGTGCCCAGATTTTATGGCGGACGTGCAGTAGCTTATACGAGTGCTGCAGCTCATAGTTCCAGCCGCCATTAAGGGCATGAGGCGTGAAGAGCTGCGTTAGCCACATGCATCTCACCACCAGCACCGACACGTCTACCCAAGGCAAGACTACTTGCAATTGTTAAGTCGAACTTTGTATACATGTAAAAGGAGAATACCAGTTTTCTTTTATGCAAGTGCAGAGGACAGAATATAGTAATGAGTAAAATTACGACGCATGTTGTTCATTGTAAAGTGTAGTAACCTCAAACATAGTATAGTGAAATCAGACTGAGGCCACCATCGCCTCTTTCATTTACAATTCTTTTGGTTGTAGAATACTTTAGCATATAAGAATGTTGAAAAGAGCAATGGTCACACCAGAATGAGTCGCCTATTTATAGTTACTTAAATTTTTCTGAGCAACCTTTCAAGTAAAGTCACTTAACTAATTCTGTATCAATGGTCCAAAGAGTAATATCCAAAATCATTAAATAAGTTGAAGGATAGAATTTTGTTAACCGAAGTTGCATAAAATGTCTTGGTAGTAATTACCAAGCCAACTCACAGAAATTGAGAGAGTATTTGCTTTGTAGAATCATCTAGAATGATCAGAAATAGTAATATTCAGAATTAAGTTTAAATTCAACTCAAGCCATTTCACTTTGAAACGAGCCCAAAAATTGATTTATTCTTTTGCTCCTTCAGAGCTGGCGACCGTAGTTGTAAGTATTTTCAGGAGGATTCGACGATAAGTCTGCTGCTCTCGTCGTGCTGATAGGATTATCCACTGCTGCTAGCAGTGGTGATTGGATACATAAGCTCACTACCAAGTTAAGTGGGTCAGGTAGGCAGTGTTACCGTGTGAACTGTAGGGCACTGTAGGCCGTGGATCGAACCCGTTCAATCATCACAACTCTTAGGGAAATAGTCCGGTTAGGAGTGTACTAATCATTAGGTAAATACTGGCGAGTAACGGTCAAAAATGTATACGCAAGTGAATTTAGCAAGGTCCACGTAGCACCTAGTTAATGTGGTGCAATGGCGAGGGTAGGAGTGGAGTAAAAGTGAGCTGAGCTTGTGGCAGCTGTGCTGGATTCAAATATTAACTACGTCAATTCACTACTGTCTCTTACCATTGGGACTGAGCTATTTACAGTTAAAATACGTAGCAGTAAGCGCAAAGGCGTGACAGCTACAAGTCTGTAGTGGTTTTATACATACGGAATTGGGAAGTGGGTCATTCCGTCAGTGGAGGGGGTTAAAACAACCGAGTCAGTGGAGAACATACCCCATTTACTGATGGAAAGATTCAGCGGTTCGGTCGCAAAGTCCTCCGGGGAATTGGCGAGAAGAGGCACAATTTGAGAAATATTAACATAGCGACCTCATGATAAGTTATGTGTTAAAACATCAGGGAATAAATTCTATGGTATTTCCAAGATCTTTACAGAATAATAAAGAACGGAATATAACCAGCAAATAGTTCACGATGCTGGGCACAAGTCGTGCCCTGAGATGAAGAACGTGGCGCAGAAGAAGTCGTGGCGGGCCACATCAGACCAGTTGACGCTTCTAAAAAAGTACACTTTTGTGTTTTTGTACTGGTCCTTTTCAGCTTACAGAGACTGTTGGATAAAAAAACGTTTTTAAAGTGCTAAAGTAACTCCTATCAATTGCGGTGAGAGATTTGCTTTGGCAAAAGTTTTCTACTGTCCGTTTACAACAAGATTTAATTGCGTATTTCAAATTTCAAAAATTTTTATACATACCAGATTAATATATTTTACTGGAGCCCCGTAATTACGCATAACAGTTGTCTCGGAAACGGCTCGTTCGTCGACCTATGTTTATTGAATCATTTCTATCCTTAATACCTCCTAACTTCACCAGCTTCAGCTTTAGTTATTAATCATGATATAACCCAAATATTATGATAGTGTTAGTACTATGTGATAGCTCTCCAGATTCCCAACAAGAGAAGTACATAGTCAAATGTTGTATGCGGACAGTTATCACTGACTTAATACTACAAATAGTAACCAGGTTCCCTCATGTAGACAACTAACCTTGATGAACTAATGGTGGTGCATATTTGTAATCAGCTTTAAGTCCGAAATAGAAACAAAGTTTACTCACTATCACTATCATCATCATATAAGAGCAAAACGCTCATGAAGTCACTGTGAGAGTGCCAGAAAACTGAAATATTTTCACTGTTCTCACTCTTTGTTCTGTGAAGGGGAAACACCTTCATCAACCATCTTCTCATTTCACTACTGCACGCCGCGATCTTCCGAGGGAGATTGTAAACAACCTTCCTCGAACTGCCGTTAATTTAAAACGAAATATACAAGCTTCCTAATGAGGCTTTTTATCCCTTTCTGAAGCGCTCTCATTAAAGTTGAGCTCACTCCAGTGCGCTGCTCCTCACGTAACTCTTTCTTGGTGCGTCGTGTTTACGTGCACCGGTACATGCGTGTTTTCTCATGTGTAGGTGGCGTATACACATTTGTATATAAATTCTATCTGAACGGGAACGAAAGTGCAAGTTCACTTACGCAATATCTCATCGGCTCCATCACTGCTGGTTAACAATTTTTAAGAGCACGCGAGAGGGCCTAACATGGATTCGATTATCTATATCAGAGTGTTATTAGCACAATGACAACAAAGTCACTGACTTTATGCTCCTCTATAACACTTGTCAGTAAAATATACAGCGTAGATGGAATGATACGAGGTTCAGTTTGCAAATCTCTACGGAATGGAACATTTACTCTGCACCAAAGTGTGCTCTGTTTTGAAACTTCCTGACAGATGAAAAATATGTGCAGGTATCGAAAATACAGGGATTGGTTTCGAGTTCTAACCTATCTCTTACGTTAATTCGTCAAACTAACAAATCAGCCAACCTCACTTCTAGCTTCTGTGAAGATTTTTTCCTAATGTGCCCTCTTAATTGTGAGATCAAATTACAGACGTTCAGTGGTTTATTTAACGTAACTTGCATCCTTTATTTTACATATCATGATGTATCTCTTGTTGGCTCTTTAAATTCAACGTATTAAATTGCGTTCTACAGGACGATTTCCAGTTGTTAGTTTATAACATGTACGTGATTCTTCGAATATATTGTGGCAGACATATTTTTCTATGACACAGCACTCTTGATCACCTAATTCTTTAAACCTTTTCGACAGAGCACAATTTCAACCGTACAGTTCGTTCCAACATTGCTCACCCGTCATAAACGATACTTTACGAAAGTATTTTATTCATTCAAGCTGAAGGGTATAAGTAATTGTATTAATAAAATAACTCCAACTATAACTGCATAACATAAAAAGATTCCAAATAAATAAAATGCATGAAAAAGATTAAGCTATTCGAAAAATTACAAAATTAATACTATTCAGTTTCTGTTTAAATACATGTTCTGTGCGTAAATATTCTATTTAGGTCAGTTATACTACAAACCAATTCTACAAAAATGAAAGTGCAAGTTGATGCTTATTGGATCGCTTAGTGAATTTATAGGATATATCAAGTTGTGTACTAAATGGTGTCAGTGTATCATTGACCTGTTACACAAGTTCTAGGCCGAGGTCACTAACCCACCCGTATGCTGTGGCCTTCGAATAAAGAGTTTTCTTTTTCGAGTCCTGGTTATGGATAAAATTTTCACTGTCAGTATTTTACTGGCAAGGGCGGGGGGGGGGGGGGGAGGGACGGTCGTTTAAAGTTTCTGATCGTCAGTCTTAGCGCCAGTGTCCTGGATTCATTTCCAGTCCTCTTCGCACTGTGTAATGAAGTGAGGGCAGCTGAAACTGTTGGTGGTCATCCGTTCTTCGGATGGAAATGTCAAGCTCGGCAGCCTCCAGGTGCTTCTCCAGACGAGTTCGCTACGTGCGGTCACCGTGAGTAACCCTCTACTTTCCCTCATCATCTCCACCACGAACATAACACTGCACTGCACGAGCACACACACACACACACACACACACACACACACACACACACACACACATCACGGTTACTTACACGAAACACATTTCCCAACTCAATTATCACACTTCACGAGGCAAAGTTGTCTGCGAGCACTACGTATTGGGAAAAGCTTTCCAATTGGCATCTGAATCAGCCTTTCGGTTTCCCCGAGCTTGTCATGCAATAAACGACTTTAATTTTTGTACTGTCTAGTTCTTTTAAAGTCTGGGACGTAATTTGATAATAGAGTATCAATGCATAGTCAATACATAATAACTACTCTTCGCAATACGCAAAAATGTTATAAGACAACAGATTTCATTTTAGAACTCATCAGCCTAATTCTAAAATTATAGCACACATGAATAAAGCAGGCCGTTGCAGTCAATAGAGTTCCTGTCATAAAAAGTTACACTTATTCAATGTGCAGGATATAATAATCGCTTCAAGTATGGTCTCTACCATGCCATTCAAATATATTTAATACGCAAAAGCCAAATCCTTGTAAGTTAACTCTAATTTTATAAAATAAAGAAATTGCCTTCAGGCCAGATAAATTTTTATGCTTCGTTTTAAGACATAATGTCCCTTAAAATAGTGGGGAGAACTATAGCTTTAGATACATTTGTGCAGAAGCTAAGTGTCAGTAAAGAGTGCGCTGATGTTGTGGTAGGTCATATAGACATATAGTGTATTGATTTTTTTGTGAAATCCAACCATGTGTAGGTTGCCAACAGTGTGTAACCATGGCTATGTCAGTCGAATGAGACTTCAATCGGTTATTTACAAAAACAGAGCAGGACTGTGAAGACTTAATTTATTTATGAAAATTAAACTTGAACACAGCTACGGAACCTGACAGCTCAAGTGAAACACAGACCACAGACCTGGAATCAATGGCAGACAACAGATTTATCATATTACATCGACAACATCCACAAGCTAGAGCTGTGAAATACCGGTGCTTAGCTTATTGTGGGCACAAAATTACTACGCGACGGCAGGCATGGTTAATGTTACAAGACCCAACCTTGCACACAACTGTAGCTGGCCGGAAAGTTACTAAACGGCGCATGCTCCACTATGTAAATATAATTGGGTTTCGGATGGTCTGTGTATAAAATATTTATCATAAAAGAGAAGAACAGCCATCGACCTGTAGTTGGTAAAATGTTACGCTTCACAGCGGAAATGTTGTTAGGAAAAGAAATATTTTCGTAATGTTTGTCCACACAAAGACGCGAGTCCACCATTAACTGCTTCAAATAAACACTATGACCCGCCGAGAGCAGATATGCAAATTATTCTCGCAGTGCTCGATCCTAGTAAGATACGAGACACATAAATCATAAAAAATTTGGTCTGTTGTTGTGAATAGTTCTAGAGACTTGGTTACCTTTTACTGTTTCGATGCTGACGTGTTAAGAAGTGCAGTGTATCATCAAGTTTTATATAATATTTGTGTACCAATAATGTAAATAAGCGAACGAACGCTTCGATAAACAGTGCGACGCAATGAAATATTCACGCTCACGCAAGGAGAATTAATTTTGAGAAAATATTGGATATACAAGAAAGGACATTGTCGTAGCACGGAATGTGCGTAAGAACTGCAAAATGTAAGTTTTAGATTCCATGGTCATTTGTTTCTGGTTAGTGGTATGGATTATTTCAGAATATACTGATGTGTTATAATGAAATCCCCTTTTTTATTCTTTTCTTTGAGTAACCTCAGTGTTTTTCCGTTGTATGCAAACTATGTTACAGGACAGCTCTTTACAGCGGTATCTTGGTTGTTTTCGGAAGGCTACTAATATATTCAATCGCAAATTTGATAACCATTATCATAATCTACTTCCCTTCATCCATTTCCCTTTCAATATTCAGTTAGGTCACTTAGGCATTTGTGTCGAAAAATCAGATTGAGTGTAGGCAATTTGGGTTAAATGTCAGGTTCAAAACACCTTCGCGTAATCAAACACTATTCCTCCTGGACAAAATCGAGAACCGACGCAACGCTGTTCACAAAATCTGCTCTCTCTCTGTCTCTCTCCAACCTGCACCAAAGTCGATAAAGAAATTTCGTGAGTGCAAGATCTAGTATAATTACAATCGTCATACCCCATTACAACCACATCGCCACAGTATGCTATCAGCCCCGAGTGTTAGTCCAAAAAAGCAAGTACGAGAGCTTCTTTGAAGTTAGGAAAGATGGAGACTGGTATTGCGAGAAGTTGTGAAGGTTTTTGTGAGTGGTGCGTGGATGGGGCATTTTGTTCGTTCCGTTTCGTAGCGGGTACAATATATTTGTTTACTCGTACAACTGCAATAGTGTGATGACAGTGGCTTCAGTATAGGACATAGCCCTCTGGTAGAACTTGTTGTAAGTGGAATAAATGCCTCACGGTCCTGGGAAAGGTTCTATCGTCGTTGATGTCTGTGGGACAGACATCACGGTGTTGGAAGTAAAATCATGGCAGTTGCAGACCTTTAAGAAGAACGAGATGCAAGAGGAATTTCACTTCTTGATGATCATGTTCTGATGGAATTTCCAAGTTTTTACTGCTGACGCAAGAATATTGATAAACGTAGCAGAATGTGACTACCAGTCAACATAAATTGATAGTTGAAGATCTTGTTGTGTTGGAATATATCACTCGCAATATTGCGAATTTGAAGCATAAATATTAGCAGAATAATGGACTGCAAACTACAGCGACATCTACACGGCTACTCTGCAAATCACTCTTAAGTGCACGACAGAGCGCTCAAATATTTACCTTCACAATAAATCTCGGTCATTCAACTCCCGAAGAGCACATGGAAATAACGTACTCTTAAATCTTTCCGTGCGAGTTCTAATTTCCCTTATCTTATTGTGACAATATCTCCCTGCGTAGGTCGGCGTCAACAAAACATTTTCGCATTCAGAGGCAAAAGACTGTGATTGAAATTTCGTGAGATGGTTCCGTCGTAACGAAAAACGCCTTTGTGTCAATGATATCCACCCCAAATCTTATTTAATGTCAGTGACACTCTCTACATTATTTCTCGATAATACGACACATTCTGCTCTTCGATGAACGTTCTCGATGAATTCCGTTAGTGCTATCTGACAAGGATCCTTCACCGCGCAGCAGTACTCCAAAAGAGGACGGAGAAGCGTAGTGTAGGCAGTCTCCTTAGTAGATCTGTTATAGTCTTCGGTTTTCTTTCCCTACAACACTTTCAATTGTTGTTTCCAGTTTACGTTTTTCGTGATTCCTTGGTATTGAGCTGATTTTACGGCCTTTACATTTGATTTAATTATTCTGAAACCGAAATTTAATGGATTCCCTTTGGCACTCACGTGGATAACCTCGCACGTTTCATTATTTAGGGTCAATTGTCAATTTTCGCTCCATACAGAAGTCTTATCTAAATCGATTTGCAATTAGTTGGGATCTGATGAATTTACTAAACGATAAACGACAGCAACATCTGCAGGTAACCTAATATGGCTGCTCAAATAGTCTCCTAATCGTGTGTACAGATGAGGAACAACACTATGTTGGGGAACGCCAGTAATCGATTCTGTTTTACTCTTTGACTTTCTGTCAGTTACTACGAACTGTGACCTCTCTAACAGGAAATCTTGAATCCTGTTGAATATCCCTTAATCAAGCAAATTGATTACAAGCCGCTTCTGACGTTCGGAAATCTTGAAATACGGAATCCATTCAAAATCTTTTGCTGACAGCACTCAAAACATCACGTAAGTAGAGAACTAGTTGTGTTTCACAAGAACGATATTTTATTAATCCATTTCAACTATGTGCCAATAGACCGTCTTCTTCGAGGTAATTCATAATGTTCGGACACAGTATATGTTTCAAAATCCTGCTGAGTATCGACGTTAAGGATAGGCCTGTAATTTTGTGAATAATTCCTATTGTCTTACTTGAATATTGGTGTGACATGTCGAGCTTTTCATTCTTCGGTTACGGATCCTTCGTCGAGCGAGCGGCCGTACGTGATTCTTAAAGTATGGAGATATGGTATCAGCATCATTCGGAACAGCACTTAAAGGCGTCCTTTTGCTAGTTTCGACCATTTTGGATCACAACTTTTGTACAGTAGTGCTCGACAGTATCCGAACGACCTGAACTGCATTTCGCTTGATTCGCATACAACAATCATAACGCAGCTGTCTAGCAGATTCTCTAATCGCTCCTCGGTACAGTCGTTTGACTATTGAAAATGATTCCAACAAATCACCACTAGAAAACACTGCTCTGTATCGCAATAACTCCAGATGTAAAGTAATACCACGATATTACAAATATCAGGGAACACCTTATCACAGATAAGACTGTCTTTAAGGCTTGTAAACTCACATTTATCCCAATAAATGAAATACATCAGATGTTACCATTCTCATTATTACGTCAGATAGGTAATGCACGTAGTAAGTTCGTCGTATTCATGATTTCCTCTTCAAAATAACATACCGTACTTATTATTTAACGCAAAATGACATTAAAAACTTTAGTTCTTCACTAGCTGCTAGTTGAGAACATATAAGAACTTTAAATGACACTACGAGCCGTCTCGTTCTGCATATGGATTCAAACCCAGGTCATGCAGACTAAGCAAAGATTTCGTGACTGACAGAAACTAACAGTGATTCCTAACTAGGCATACCGAGAGTGATATACCTCGATGGTGATGGATCTAAAATTAATCAAACTATTACGGCAAGGTGGCATCTCAGAAGTGCGTCACGTCGCCTTACCTCACCACTGAAAAATTGTAACTAATATAATTGGTGCAAGTACTTTATCGTTTAATAGGTGCGTTTCATTAGCAACAAATCATACAGCAAAATGGGAACAAATTCCATAATATTACCTACTGTTAGTGTTGTAGTAGGCAAGGCTCCGTGATCGTAAGGTTCGACAAAAGGACTTTTCTAAAGCATGCTTGCGTGCACCAATTACAATGGATGAATTCTAAACTGCTCAAAACAGTCATAACAATATGTTATCCTATATGGATAGAGTTAATTAATCAGCATATGTGTAACTTGTAGCAGGGACAACTCACGACTGATAAATTTTTCGGGAGGAACACTTTACTGGCGAATTTCTTTCTGTTGTATGAAACGATTCATTTTCCTGAATGCGAAAAAATTTTAAGCTGGCATGGCGACTTCTATTACAAGCAGTTATTTGCTTACAGCAATAAAGGATAACACAGGTGTATTTTAATGCACTTATTTAAATTACTTGTAAGTAAAACCTTATATTTGATGAATGACAGTATTTCGAGTGCAATAAATATAATTTAATGGTTACACGTCCGTCTGCAGTCTTTTATTACACAGAAAAATTACCGTACATAATCATGATATGAAGTATATTTAAATGATAGCTAAATAACTTATTGTTTCTAAATGCTTTTGCAGCTAAACTAACCAATATGTTTAATATCATCTCTGCGACTCTAATTGATGACAAAAGTTCCCTAAGTTCATAAAAATGAATGCAAAACATATTCAAATGATTTACTGGCCACTTGCTCAAAAACTGTACTACGTTTATACAAAATGAACGAAAAACATGTTACAAAAAGCATTTGATTTTAGTGAACATTAACTACCCTCATCGACATCTGTTGTAGGCTACAACTTCAGCTGATTACGAAATCAATGTGCTGTTACCTGCAATACTCTTCAGTAGTTTCTAGATATCATCTTTATTCTAATTGTTGATTACACTATCCCATCATATGCATCTTTTTCAAGAACCCCAACGTTCCTGCCGGTAATACGTCCTCGCTTTCAGTAATGTAAAGGTATGGATTACTGGTCCTTCGATATAGGACATAGAAACAGCTTGCCTTTTTTTCCCTGAACTGCACTCATAGTACAGAAACTAAGAGAGAGCAAGTGATTACTTTGTCATGTTTTCTACTACCTCTTCCCATTGCTTTAGCAGAGATGAAGACCTGTTTTGTTTGCATAATGTCTGAAGCGAAAATATGCATATACAATCTGGGGAGAGAGTGGCAATTTTTATGAAATCTGCCGTTGTCTGTTAAAAAGTTAAAAACATTAACATTCTTATAACCGTATGGTTGTGATTTCTGTGGCTGCGAGCACTGTTGAACAAAAGTAGTTCTCTTATTGGGACAAAGTAATCAATGTAATGGTGTAGGAAGGCTCACTCTACAGTAGAAACTCTTTTACTTTGGCTCTGATTACAACAATAAAACGTACCTCCATTTGGTTTCAAGTTGTGTATCTCAATATTAAAAACCCAAATCATACTAAATAGTAATGAAGCTTACCTTTATCTATTTTTCTTGATTTATTTCACCATTGTTTGAAACTTCAAACTCTGAGCTGCATATCTTAATATTATGTGTGCCATAGTTAATGAAAGCTTTAAAAAAAAAAAAAAAGGAAATAATCCGCGATGGGCATGACTCGAGGGCCGCCACAAGCTTGTTTCCAAAACGGGACGTACTAGAGTAATTTTCAGATTTAACTTCGATCCTTACAACCAGCAAGACACTGACGGTCTCCTATTTTAATCCCCATCGATGCATCTATCCTCAAGAGCTCGAAACCGACAATACCAGCAATTTCAATTTTAAGGAGTTATTTCGTTTTATCATTAAACAAGTGTTATACACGGTCAAAAAATTACGTGATATTTGGACGAGACCCAATATATTTTCTGTACATTATAAGAGAGAGAGAGAGAGAGAGAGAGAGAGAGATGTTGGAAACCAATGATAGTCGCTGATGGATTAAATTCGAATGGACACTACCACCGACATGTTCACGTGGATTCGATTCATCACTTCCGCTGAGGGTTGAACAAATACACTATATGAATAACTATTTTGACTAAACAGCACTTGATAATATGCTTGGAACAAATGTAAGCGGAGCTTGCATGACGTTCCACTTGAAGCCTACAATTGGCTGCCATGTTACCCAGTTATACTAGCCAGTATGCTAAGACACCTCATGTCACATGAAATCCACAGCTAGAAGCTGTACTTTCTCTTTTAAAATATGCTTACATAACCGCTGTTATGTGTTGCCACCGGTCAAAATTCCTAGAGTGACCAAGGTGTTTTATCACGGATAGCATAAAAATAGCACACTCTGGTTAGCTGAACGTGCCAGACACACGATGCTTTAAAAACAAGTGGCTCACTAGGGACTTTCTTGCGCACAGTACGAATCAGAGCAGCGCTTTCTGCGCAGACATGTTTGGCATGTTATTGCCAACTTGAAATGTTATTGAACAATTATGTCTGTCAGCTGGGACGCAATGTTAACTGGGTTTGCGAAAAAAGAAAGTTCTATGGATAGGTGCTAATAACCCCTTCCTCCTCCCATAAAAATCCCTTAGCGCTTCGTCTGAAAGACCATCTTATCGTCACATGGAGCTCCCACTACGTAAACACATCCATCTTCATCGTCTCCCGTCTACTATTTACGTGATCCACCTTGAGATAACGTGTAGTAAGAATGCCGACGCTGAAGAAATTGTTGCCGCAGTCGCCAACTAACTAATGACCCTTTAACATCAATGATATTTTTTCTGTCATTCATTATCCCCCTCACTTTTCTGATTCCTATTATGCTGTACTTTCTGTAACATTCATCTGTACTTCTGTTTGACCTGAGTTAATTTTCTGCGCTGTCAACGTGTCGTGGAAAAAAATAGTGTCATAAATTGGTTCACGGTGACGAGGAACTATCTATTAAATTAGTTACTAAAATATTAGAGTTCGTGCACCAAAGCTTAAGCAACTGGATTTGCAACGTCTGCTCTTTCGGCCATTTTCTGGATTGGATAAGGTATCATAACCGATAGTGACTCCGTGCATGAGCCTCACATTTGCTCCAGTTTATGGAACAAAAGGAGAGTGGGATTTACGTGGATGCGATTCAAGGAACATTACACGAAGTTGTGGAAAGTTTTTTTCACCCTTAAAATCAGGAATATCCCATTTGTTGAAGCGACATCGCTTAGTACAGTAACACGACAATGTCGATTTTGGACGCAATTTGTAACTAGTTTCCTTCATACACGGTCCGGTCAATTAATGTGACCAACATGACGTCAGTGTGCAATAACAACTAACAAATGGTCAGTGGCAGCACTAGCAGGGAAGTTAATATAAAGCGTTTCGGGGAAAGCTGAAAACAGAGCATTTGTTGTGGTAATGCGGAAACGCGAATTATCTAATCTCCAAACTGGCATTACCATTGGCTTTCTGGCCAGTAGTCGACGTAGTTTGTTTACTGTTCGCCTGTCGACATAGTTAAAGTAATCCGCGCATGGCGCTATGAAATACCGGTGCCGGGGCAACTGTGGTACATTATGAGTCATACATGACAGGCGCGAACGATGGCTGGGTACAAGTATACGGGCGAATAGAAGTGAATCTACTGAGCAATTGACCGCGTAGATGAACCGAAGGACTCTCCCCGAAGACCATTCAGCCAATGTTGCTGCAAATGGGCCTCAGCTGCAGGCGCCTTGTTGATGCACCCAAGGTTGCTGCTGTTCATTGGCTATAGAGGCTGAAATTTACATGCCAGTACCGCAACAGTACTTCCGTAGGGTGACTTCAGGTGGCCTTTTCAGGTGAATTACATTTTATGCTCCATCGGACAGAGGGCCGTTGACGTGAAGGGAGTGAAACTTCTGAAAGTAAACACCTTGAAACAATCGTCTGAGAGGTGAAGGCCTGAGGAGGGGGCGTTATGGTCTGAGGAATGTTTTCGTGGCATCCCATGGGTTATCTCGTCATTCTAGAAGGCACAGTAGATCAACACAAGTATTCACCTATCGATGGGGATCATGTCCATCCATACATGGCTTGATATTCCTGGAACGATTGCACCTACCAGCAGGACAATGCAACGAATCGCACAGCTGGCAGAGTACTTGCGTTTTTCAAAGAGCACGAGGATGAGTTTACCGTTCTGCTCTGGCCACCAAGGATGCCGAGAAACCTTACGCAGCTGGCCACGTTACTGGAGTCAGCATGGCTCGATATCTCTGTCGGTACATTCCAGAACCTCGCCGACTCTCTCGCTGCACGTGGCGTTGCAAAAGAGGCTATTCAGGCTTTTGTCAGGTGATCAGATTACTGTAACTGTTGAACAGTGTACTGTCATAAGGCAAGTTGATTCAAAGCAGAGAGTTCTAAATATTACAAATGGTGGAAGAAACGAGAAAGGTATTGCCAGTCTTGGGTCACAGACGTTAGCGGTGTCATTTCCAACGTTCAGTTTCCAAATTTAAAACGTCTGATGAAGAATCTAAGTATGTTGATGCCCCTTTTTTTGTACGTGGCGTATTAAAATTAGAAGAAACTACGATAGACGAGATCGTAGCTTAGCTGAAGCATTCATAGCGTCACAAGTAACCAACAACTGAACAATACAGCAGAAGTACTCACAGTACGATTTGTGCCACAGAAGTTTACCTATACAGCGTCTTCGCCTTTTATACACAACGTCCCGTTTGTCTCCGCCACACTAAATAACATTTTGCCGAGAAGAGAAATAAAGAAACGTATCCATAAAATGGTGTTTAACTACCAGGGGGACATTAATCTTCATGACTGCCTGTGATTGGAAATTCCTCTTTGGGAATATTCGAACAGCCATACGCCTTTTTCAAACAGCGTTCTGTATTTTTTGTTCGTTCATCGGTTTCCTGTCCTCAAGACGTTTTTAACAAAGTATCACAGCGTACCATTTATCTAAACATTGCGTTAAAAGACACAAAAAATTGACTTTCATACTCCTGAAGTAACATATAATGCAGGCACGCGGCTTAACTTAACTCATCTGCTTGCTGGAGTTGACAACAAAAGAAATTAGTAATGTGAGCACTTGTCATTCAGTCACACGTTTTAGTTGACGGTTTGTTCGAGTGCAGTCCATACCAACGGAGAGAAGGTACATAAAATGTATTCGCTGTTGTGGATATGAATACTCATCAGCTGTAAAAGTACAAGACGGACCGGGACTAGAACCTGGATTTCCCGCTTTACACAAGCAGTCGCCTTAGACGCTTTGGCTATTCATGCATAGCTCGTACACACAGTATGTAATTCCCGTACAAGAGAGGAAACTTTAAATGGAAATCACTTGCCTGATATCGGCGGATAATTGCGATATAGCTGTGTCTGTGTTGTTAAGAAGAACGACGGAATGTATACATATCCGAAGGAGCTTTGCATCGTTCATCTCAACAACACAGACACTACATTACTGAAGATAAATCAGAGTAGTACTCATAGATGAAGAACGTTAGTTAGTAGAACAGCAATTCGCAATAACGCTGTCTGCTGTGCACTGTTTGACTAGTCATTCTAAAACTTTCGGTGTCACCAAACAGGTCCTTCTATGCCAATAACCACTGAAGACCAAAGGATTAGTCGAGTACAAAGGCTGTTGCCTTGGTAATGACCTCAAGTCGGCGACGAGGAGGCTCAGACGGACCACACCCAGAAAAATCTGATCACTGGTGATCAGATTGCTACCAAACTCTGGGGATGTTGATTGCTACATTCCACCTGTTGTTCCCAATAATCGCAGGAATTAATACAGGAAGATTCAGCGGAACTGTCGAAATGCGGCAGGGTGCCTGAGTGTTCGTCAAATCAGGAATTCATCTAAGTCTACATCTAAACCGTACGGCTTGTGGTGGAGAGTCCATCCTGTATCATTGTCCGTAAGGCCTCCAATCTCTGGAAAGGAAAGTGAAGCAGGATTTACCTTCAGTTATTCCAACACATCCTTATGCCCCGACTTCATGAGGGGGCCTTTCAAGCTAAGTAACGACTCAATACCCATGAGCCATTTTTTTGTTTTCTTATTAGTTATTAGATGTTTCTGTCTGTATATGTTCAGGACATACCTATGTTTGCGATGCTCTTATGAGAGAGAGTGACGAGGCAGCATCAAGTCAAGCCTGTTTTTAGGTAATAGCTTACAGAAATTCTTAATGTTAGTGTAATATTAATATGTTAATTTAGTTTACAGTCTGGAACCGAGCGACCACTACGGTCGCAGGTTCGAATCCTGCCTCGAGCATGGATGTGTATGATGTCCTTACGTTAGTTAGGTTTAACTAGTTCTAGGCGACTGATGACCTCAGAAGTTAAGTCACATGGTGCTCAGAACAATTTGTTAATTTAGTTTAAAATTGAGGTTACATGGTGCAGTACATTTATCGCTTCGTTAAATATGTAGTTTGTGTGGACGTAGTTGTCCAGTCGTGTGGCAGGAAGTACGTTGGCAGAAAGTGAGTGTGGGTGAGGGTATGTGTTACACTTTGGATTTCAGCTTTAGGATTTTGTAGTAGATTTTTTCAACGTCAGTTTCGTTATTTTATATAATTCAGGATTTGAGGAAGTACTATTCTCCACCACGGAATTATTGGGGGAAGGTCACAGTCTGCCCCATAAATCGGATACACACACTCCCTGAGTCGTTAAAGTCCTCTCTCTTACATTCTGAGAAGCCTGTAACCAAGTGCCTCAGGAATGTCACTACAAGCAAAACCTAATTCCTTCAAAAGATAGGGACACACTCGCTAAACTCAGTACCTAAACCGGCAGTCGTCGGTTGCAGTTGCTACGAACAGCGTCATTTCGGAGTGACGCAGCCGATAGAACTGCTGGGTAAGGGTTGTTGACGAACAATACACAATGCATCATTTCAGGACGTTCTTCCTAGTCATCTGCTACCATCATGGGAGCCAACACCCTTAACACCAACTACTCGTTTCTTTATCTGTCAGAAGAACCTCTGAGATCCTGCCTAAAGAATACCAAACTAATTTAAATGACATGATAGACCCAATCATTCTCATTCAGATAACAGCTGCTCAAATCGCTGAGCATTGCCTTAGTGAGACAGTGTGTACGTGAGGGGAATAAAGGCAAGAAAGTTACCCTCCAAAGACAAACAGGAGAGTGTAAAATGGAGAAATATCGACAGGTATTTCAGTGTCTCTGTTGCAATTAGACTCTTAAACAGCAATCTAGTGGGACTGATTTATCTAAGAAATTAGAAAATGTAACGACATAAAACTCCAGCATTTTCGAGAGATGTAACCAGGCGGCCATCGATCACTACCAGCCATGAGTGGATGACCTCTCAAAAAAGCAGATGCGGAGTCACTTTATTGTTGATTTGCTTACATAGCACTGGTCCCGTTCACCACATGACACAGAAACACAGCTTCTTCTGCATGGTCAGTGTTAAACAGCAATGTTTAGGTATCTCCACCCAGGACTAGTCTGTCACTGTCAGTATAGCTGGGTCATATAACTATAATCAGCCTGTGACAGTGTACACCATACTTATTACACAGTTGCTACCGCCGTCTCCAGGATACAAACCACTGACCACTGACTGACATGGCTGGGCTCCTGGCAGCCAATCCTCCATCGCCGTCACGTTGTCTGAAATACGCAGTGAATCCCAGCTAATTCCGTGCCGCCACGCCCCAGCCTGCACAGCCCGTTTGCAACACCTTCGGCAATTCCACTGGCCGAGCCTGCCTACCGTTGGTCACCGGGGTTGAGGGAAGCAACTGCTTACAGGTATGTCAAGTGTGGTGAGTGAGATACTGATTTCTCTGCATCTCTTGGCCTAAGTCACGCCCAGCAGTGACTAATGCGGGCTGCAAACAGAGTGAACAAGTATCTTATGTAATAATAAACGCGGTGATCAAAAAGTCAGTATAAATTTGAAAACTGAATAAATCACTGAATAATGTAGATAGAGAGGTACAAATTGACACACATGCTTGGAATAACATGGGTTTTTATTAGAACCGAAAAAATGTCCGACAGATGGCGCTTCATCTGATCAGAATAGCAATAATTACCATTACAAAGTAATACAAAGCAAAGATGATGTTCTTTACAGAAAATGCTCACTATGTCCACCATCATTCCTCAACAATAGCTGTAGTCGAGGAATAATGTTGGCGTCGGTTGTTGTCTTTCAGCATCCTTACAGATGTCGGTCGATCACGATACACTTGCGACTTCAGGTAACCCCAAAGCCCATAGTCGCACGGACTGAGGTCTGGGGACCTGGGACGCCAAGCATGACGGAAGCGGCTGCTGAGCACACGATCATCACCAAACGACGCGTGCAAGAGATCTTTACGCGTCTAGCAAGATGGGGTGTTTTTTTATTTTTTTATTTGGTTCTAACAAAACTCCATGTCTTTCGAAGCATGTGTGTCAATTTTTACCTCTCTATCTACATTATTGCGGGGTTTATTAAGTTTCCAAATTTATACTGACTTTTTGATCACCCGGTATAATAATCGTATGTTTAAATATTGTTACAAAATTTGGCCATAAACCCATATGTTTCAACTCTCAACACGATCCGAAAATAAGTTTTCCCAGATATAGAGTTTTTCGAAATTCTAAAATCGAGAAGCTTCATTTTCACTATTAATTTATTCCTCTTTCTTGAAATTTTGAACTTATGTATTACTAAAGCGAGACAGTTCTACCTCTATAATTAGCTTCAGTTTATCATAAACACATTTGGTAGAAGTTTTCATGAAGTAACCTTCTTTACTTTTTGAGTTATTTATGAAAAATTAATTTTTGTGTCAAAAACTGGAAAAACGTGTTATATTAATTTTCCTTAGTTGATAAGAGACATAGCTAAGGTGTAAGTTCCGTATTTTATACAAGCTATAACGAAGCTGTAGCAACCTTCAGTATGATTGTCCGCCTGCTTAGCTGGGTGGCGCTGCAGTCTGGAACCGCACGACCGCTACGGTGGCAGGTTCGAATCCTGCCTCGGGCATGGATGTGTTTGATGTCCTTAGGTTAGTTACGTTTAAGTAGTTCTAAGTTCTAGGGGACTAATGACCTCAGAAGTTGAGTCCCATAGTGCTCAGAGCCATTTGAACCATTTAGCTGGGAGGTAACCCGATTGCCTCCCTCGCACTGCGCCCGTGTTCGATTCCCGGACGGGTTCGAGGTTTTCTCCGCTCGGGGACTGGGTGATGTGTTGTTCTTACTATCATTTGATCCTCGTCATCGGTCACAAGTCGCCTTATGTGACGCCAGCTGAAATAAGACTTGCACTAGGCCGCCGAACCCGAATGGGACCTCCCGGCCAACAGTGCCGTACGATCATTTCATTTCATTTTACAGTATGATATTGTGATTTCATAAAGGTACAGAAATACAGGAATAGTGCTATCCACCCTTGGTCTCACTTGAAAAACTCTAGAGGTTAAAGTGTAAAGGTTATCAAGCTCAGAAGTTTGTAGAATATAAACAGTGTACAGATTTAATTATGGACTAATGGGTTGACGTAGGTCATCAACTAACAACGATATAAATAATTTTGAAACCAGAAAGAGCGTTGGATGATTATGCTGCTAACGCTGGAAGCAGTTTGGAGTGAGTGGCGAAGGAGGTTATTCGATCATCGTCAGTCGTGTAGAACATGCTCTACTACGGAATGTCAGATCTTTCTTCCACATGCGTGTCCTCTTTAGCCTCAGATGGCATTAATGATGACTGACGTGATTATTGGCTCAAATGGCTCTGAGCACTGTGGGACTTAACTTATAAGGTTATCAGTCCCCTAGAACTTAGAACTACTTAAACCTAACTAACCTAAGGACATCACACACATCCATGCCCGAGGCAGGATTCGAATCTGCGACCGTAGCGGTCACGCGGTTCCAGACTGTAGCGCCTAGAACCGCTCGGCCACCCCGGCCGTCACGTGACTGTTATTCGATCGAATTAAATATCGTGTACATCTTTTGAAACTGTGTAAAAGTGAACTTACTTGGATTAGAAATTTAACACGAAAGCCCCTGTTTCGTTTCAGATGTTCTGTTTCGTGGCCCTCCCGCTATATTGTAGGCAACCATTTGGTAAGTATCTCAGATTATTCTCCACTTTTTAAGTAGATTAATTATTTTTTGAAATGAGGGACAAAGTAATCTCTGAACTGTGTCAAGCGCTCATTATGACAGAACGAGCTTTAATTATTGTCCAGGATAACATTTATTTTGTCAGAATATTCTGCTCCGTTAAATGACAGCACACTTTTATTGTTGTGGTTCCTGAACATTTTACTTCAGTTTTGGCGAGGTGAATTGTGGAACTTTGGAATGAAAAATTTGGACAGCACGTTCACCAATGCTTTCTGACTGTTCGCACAGATAGTTTTGTGAAACGCGGTCGCGTCTTACAGTCTCACAAAACTATAAAACATCTGAACCTTACAAAACGAATGAACAAACCAAATGTTAGATTTCACCTGCAAGTCCACAGAGCGTCGCTCCACTGCCACGCCGTCCTTATTTGGCTAACAGCCACCTGACGGGTTGCAGAGCTGATGGGAGCTGTACGATCCTGTCCACAAGGATGGGAGATCCGACAGTTGTAAACAACTGAGCTCAGCCTCAGCAGAAAGATATCATAATTTAGTTGAGCACCAGCAACTGACGTAAGATACGCACTGGTGTCTTGAGCACATTTGATTGTTAAGTTAAGCATGCACAGGATAATTAATGGATTGTTTAAAAGGGACACTAAATATGTCAGGTACTCTAAATCTCAAAATTGTTTAAAGATGCCAATAAGTGAAACAGGCAATATTAACAGCAACAATAAATTACCATTAAAACGATCTCTCTTAGTTAAGCTCAGTGACTTGCAAAAGTCCAGTAACAAGAGTTAAATTCCAACCCACAACTTGGTTACAGTGCCAAACAGCAGGACAATATCCAATAATAAGAGTTAAATTTCAACCCATAACTTGGTCACAGTTCCAAACAGCCGAACAATACCGACAACGGACGTCGAGGACTCATCCTAGGAAACTTCGCTCTTAATTTAGTATAGCCATATCTGCATTCTGCGCGTGTACCAAAGGCTCCCTCACCAGACAAAAACAGGTGCAATAAAAAGTTAGGTTGCAGAACTCGAAACTAAAAGAAAACAATATTACTCCACATGCCATAACATCTTAAAACAAATCACGTCTAATTTAAGAGAAGGTACCAATGTTGGGCCTTTTCCACAACTTAACAACATACGTCAAACTCGCCTACCAACGCTCCAGTAACTAACAACCCACCCTCTTTGGCCGAGTTTTACACATTTGAACTGTGTACCAAATACACCTAGAGCAACGGATCTGGTTATTTTGTCTTTAACTGGTATCAACTAAGTTCACCCTCCAGTGACTACCAATTCCACAAGGACACTATAGTAAGATGTTTACCACACTCACCAATTGCCTCAGCCAATTCAAAAGTGGGTGAAGTTTGCTCCAAGATCCAACCCATGGACGCCGTATTTACAGCGGAAATTAAATATTAACACTCTCTTTCGAATCTTAAAAGAAACACACACATCTCACTTACTGAACAACAATGCTTGGCACCTTGATTCTAAACATCATAGAAACAAATCTTCAACAAAACGTAATTATGGAACAACCAGTCTCATCAGCACCATAAACTTTTACCCACGCAAGTTGTATGTTCACTCGCTTAGGTGCTATTAAAACTTCAAATGTTCCAATGTGTGTGAATTCCTAAGGGACCAAACTGCTGAGGTCATCGGTCCTTAGACTTACACACTACTTAAACTAAATTATGCTAAGGACAACACACACACCCGTGCCCGAGGGAGTACTCGAACTTCCGGTGGGAGGGGCCACACAATCCGTGACATAGCGGTTCTAACCGAGCGGCCTTTTATCGCTGCAGCTAAACTTCATTACGATGTAATTCTTCCAACGGAATCTCGACTTCAATTTCCGTCGGATGTAGGTAATGACTGACGCAACTAGTAGACACCCAGCTCCAATATGAAAAACCCTTTGCCTTTCCAAGTTGGCGGCTGTTACTAACCTTGGGCAATTTTGACGCGTTCACCACCGTCAGAACATCCAGTGGCTAATACGCTACCAGAAGCTCGTCCTCTGTCTCGTGCTTGTACACTGTTCTAAAACAGGCACATAAGGAACAAGGAAAACACAACGACACGGATCGAGACAGTGGCACTAGCTTATAAGATGTCAACATGAACGTATCACTTACTGGACTTCTTTTTTAAATTCAACATGGCAGATAAAGTCAATTATTTCTGCGAGTGTCTTTATGTCCACTGCCACAAAAGTTTTTCTGCTGGTCCTTACTACCCGATCATAGAGAGATTACCGTAAGGTACAGGGTTCGAATCCCCAGTTAGTTATCCAGGTTAATATAATGAAGCGCCAAAGAAACTTATTTAGCCAGCAGTATTCAAATACAGAGACATGTAGACAAGCAGAATACGTCGCTGGGACCGGCGACGCCTATATAAGACAACAAGTGTCTGGCGCAGTTTTTAGATCGGTTACTGCTGCTGCAATAGCAGGTTATCAAGATTTAAGTGAGTTTTAACGTGGTGTTATAGTCGGCGCACGAACAATGGGACACATCATTTCCGAGGTAGCCATGAAGTGAAGATTTTCTGGTACGACAATTTCCCGAGTGTACCACGAATATCGACATCGCTGCAACAGGAAAAAGACCCTGTAAGAACGGGACCAAAGACGACTCAAGAGAATCGTTCAAGCTGACAGAAGTGCAACCCTTCCGTAGATTGCTGCAGATTTCAATGTTGGGCCATCAGAAAGCGTCAGCGTGAGAACCATTCAACGAAACATCATCAATTGGGCTTTCAGAGCAGTAGGCGCACTCGTGTACCCTTGATGGCAGCATGACACAAAGCTTTACGCCTCGCCTGGGCCAGTCAGCACCGACATTGGACTGTTGATAGCTGGAAACATGTTGCCTGGTCGGACGATTGTCCTTTCAAATTGTATAGAGCATATGGATATATACTAGTATGGAAACAACCTCATGAATCCATGGACCTTTCATGTCAGGAAGGGACTGTTGAAGCTGATGGAGGCACTGTAATGATGTGGGGCGTGTGCAGTTGGAGTGATGTGGGAGCTCTGACGCGTCTAGATACGACTCTGACGTACGTATGTAAACATCCTGTCTCATCACCTGCATTAATTCGTGTACATTGTGTATTCCGACGGACCTGGGATACTCCAGGAGGACAACACGTAACCCCACACGTCCAGAATTGCTACAAGTGGCTCCGGGAACACTCTTGTGATTTTAAATTCATCCGCTGGCCTGTAAGCTCCCCCGACATGAACATTATTGATCACACCTGGGATGCCTTGCAACGTGCTGTTCAGAAGAGGTCACCACCAATCGTGTCTTACAGATTTATGGACAGCGCTGCAGGATTCTAGGGGACTGATGACCATAGATGTTAAGTCCCATAGTGCTCACAGCCATTTGAACCATTTGAACTGATCGGGAAGCAGCGTTTTAGACAGGGCGGTTAGCCGGGCGGGCTGTGCATATGTTACTAATGACTGAATACAGAAACACATTTGATTGATACTGATTACGAAAGAACATCTGACTAAACTTGATTATTTAAACACATGAGAGTAATGTTAAATACACAAACGCGATGTCATTTCAACACTGGACGTCGCGGTTTTTACCTCAACAGTCGAAGTACGAAAAGAAGGGTGAAATGTGCGAAAGCCGGAGTGTGGCGACAGAGCTGACGAGGATGGCGGTCATGCGTGCGTAAGATGTGTCTGCTTGTGTGAAAGTGTGAGTGAAAAGGCTTTGACCGAAAGCAAAGTCTAAGAGTTTTTTCTTTGTGCCTGTCTGGAACTCAACGTTTCATTTTTACGGCGGGTTGCAATCTACCCTTTTCCTAATGTTATTGATATTCCATTCAGAGTTTCCATTGTTTGAGGAATCTGACTAACGAATATCTAAATAAATCGGAATTAATTTACTGGTTCAAATGGCTCTGAGCACTGCGACTTAACGTCCTAGGTCATCAGTCCCCTAGAACTTAGAACTACTTAAAACTAACTAAGCTAAAGACATCACACACATCCATGCCACGAGGCAGGATTTGAACCAGCGAGCGTAGAGGTCGCGTGGATCCAGACTGTAGCACCTAGAACCGTTCGGCCACCTCGGCCGGCAACTAATTTACTGTTGCTTAAACAAAAAGGCACTCTCATATAACGTTTCTTACTGCATTAAGGCAGCCCCACATTCTGCTCTCAGCTGCTGTATCTGACCACACAGGAAACATTTTAGCAGCCTTCCGGGCTATCGGACAATTGGAATTTAACTGTGATATCGATCACAGCTTGGTTAACACCAAAACCTAAACTGAAAGATAGCGATGCTGTTCTGTACTCTATGATCAACAATTTTGCAGAGGACAAACAGGGTCTATAGACTCTGTAGCAAAATCTTCTGCATCTAATGCAAATCTTCTTGTACTAAATCTTTGGACTTAATAGTAGCTTAATGTTTAGACAAAATGTCTGTTATAATGTAAAGAAATCGATGTCAAGGAAATAGGCGTGTCATGATAAACAAGCGTGAAATAAAAACTCTAAGACAGGCTTATAAAATGCGAGAGGAATTTACGAATGTACGTTATTAGCAGGAAGCAAATTTTTGTACTCCAAATACCAGAAACTCCAGGCCCACGAGTTCATTACATCGCACAGACTATGTACCCTAGGGCAAACACTCAGGAGAAAAGGATCGCTCAAAACGTAAGTCACGAAGTGGGTTTCTCACTTGGTTTGTGTATTCATAGAGAAATATAATTAAGAACAAAAACAACATACTTCGTAATGCACGGTTAATTCTAAACGACATCTCTTCAAATTGTGTCGCGTTTTACACATTTTCAAAAATGGTTCAAATGGCTCTGAGCACTATGGGACTCAACTTCTGAGGTCATTAGTCCCCTAGAACTTAGAACTAGTTAAACCTAACTAACCTAAGGACATCACAAACATCCATGCCCGAGGCAGGATTCGAACCTGCGACCGTAGCGGTCTTGCGGTTCCAGACTGCAGCGCCTTTAACCGCACGGCCACTTCGGCCGGCTACACATTTTCGTCATGAAGGCTTTGATTTCATGTGAGAGAGTATTCTTAATCTCCGGCCTCATTTACCATTATCTGATAATACGAAGGACTTTCCACTCACTACCCACCACGCCTCATTTACCATTATCTGATAATACGAAGGACTTTCCACTCACTACCCACCACGTGGTGCGCAAAATACCGTAATTTTTCTCCGGGAATTCGCCGTGGTACGACTGGCATTGGTGCTGTTTGTAGGTTTCCGCCCTCTGTTGGAGGCCAGACCGTATCCTTTAGTTGGCATGGTTGCGGTTGTTTGTCTTCTTCTCGTCTTGACTGGCCCCACTCGTTTCGCAAGCATTGCCTATCCGGTAGTGGCAGCAGTGGCGGTTATCGATATGTAGTAACTGTTGCTCTATCTTTGGGGCGATGTCGTTGTTCTTCGGTGTCGTGTGAGTGTGGCAGTTCGCTTGTTGACTCAGGAGGAGCCAGGTTCGCGAGAATACGCTGGAACCGCTGGCGAGCCTCGTGGACTGCCGGATGAAAGGGCTGTGGTCACGAGGGTGCACGACCTCGTCGTAAACCAGATCCTGCAGACTTTAAAATGAGTGCACTTCAATTAAAGTAGAAAAACCTTCACCATTGTGACATCTCGCGATTCTTCAGTGACTTGGGTTCGTGTTGCTGCTCGTAGTGTCACCGAGGCGACGAGCACTGAGTCGAGTGCTTGGGGAAGGCGGATCTGATTTGCTTTCCTCGACCTCTTATTACTATTTACTACGTTCACCTTACTACAATTTGTTAAGTTCAACCAGAGGTATGTTTCCTGCCTTGTGGCCACTAACGCCCCAGTTACCTGCCCAGAGGGTTAGTGTATGTAATGGCAGTGTACGTTTCCTCGTCTTGCCGCTGCAGTCCGGTAAGACTTGTAGTTTCCACAGCTCTCTTGATTGGGGGCCTTTTGTGATTCTTCTACTCTGGTTCAAAAATGTGTGTGAATTCCTATGGGACTTAACTGCTAAGGTCATCGGCCCCTAAGCTTACACTCTGCTGAACCTAAATTATCCTAAGGACAAACACACACACCCATGCCCGACGGAGGACACGAACCTCCGCCGGGACCAGCCGCTTCTACACTGGTGATAGTGATTCCTTTCTCGTTCCGGGCGCTCTAAACACAGTATTCAGGGGGCGTAGTGCAGTCCGCCGGTTCCGGCTTTGGCGTGTTGTTCCATTCTTGCATTTGGTTTATTGGAAGTCAGGTAGCTTCAGCAAGATTATCATTAGTCATTCGTTACACTGCCACTAGTCTGAGTTACCATCTTGTGAAGTGACTGCTACTCTTGGATACCTATCTCATCGCTCGCGAAAGTGTTTGTTGCCGGACCTTCTCAGAGGTCGACTCCTGGAGCACTGTCTGTGACTGGTCCTTGTGTTTTATTATTGTATTATTTATTACCATACCTTGTAATGCCTACATTAAAGGATATGTTTCTGTAGTAAATAGTTCCGGTCGCCTTGTGAAATAAATCGTGCGGTGTAAGGGTTGTGTTACGAGGTTACCATCGTCTTATTTCACCCGTTTGGTGGTCAGTTGCTCGTTTCTTTTAATTACCCTTTGCTGTTATTTGCTATTTTACAACAGGTTCCTAAATATTTTTGTATAATTGCCGTTCCTGGCGTTTAAGGCCTTCAGCCGTGATTGTGGTCATTTGCTTTGAAAAAAATAGTTCGATATTTGGATTTTAGCAGTTAGCCTTAAAACCTTATTTACTGCCATTCCTGGCGTCTGATACCTCCTGCTGTGTTTGTGGCCACTTACTTGTTAATATTTCAGTACCTGTAACTTGTAATTTCAGTGAGTTCTTAAACATTCTTAATTTATTTCCATTCTTGGCGTATAAGGCCTTCAGCCGTGATCGCAGCGGCTTCTTTTTTTCTTGTTTTTTTGTCTTTTAAAATTATCTGTATCTGTATTTTATGGTGATTTGCTAAATTGTAACGCACTGAAAACACTGTTATTTACACAGTTGTTTATTCCTTCAATAATACCGTGTGGTATTATTTTATTTATTGTTGCGTCTGGAATAACTATTTAAAAATAATTGTGTGTAACTGTAAAAGTCAACCAGCAGTAACTGATTACGGCCCCGTCCACAATCATAACTGAATCCTGCCTTCCCTTGACTGTCAGGTTTCAGGGAAGTTGCAATTACATCACATATTTCGACATAATAACTCAAGCAGTTACAAAATACGCTACCGAGAAGCGAAACTTAAGCCAGTGTATGCCATGTTAGTTTACGAAACATTATATGTACGTTTAGAAACACATAAAAGGCAAGAAAAATCACCTACGAAATATTTCGGCAAGGAAATATTGAAACCAGCTAGTGGCTTAAGATAACAAGGGCTCTGAAGAAGCGCCACGCAAAAGATTTTATCTAATATGGAACTGACCACAACAATAAACCGAGATTATATATGTAATGACAAAACTCAACATAAAGTTAATCTGCCTTGTCTCACGCAAGCGTCATATCGCCTAAGGTATCCAAACAGCTCTTTAACCGAGTCTGATCAATCCCACGTGACCTGTGGTCACAGTGTGCTCACCTTGACAGTCATTTGTCTTACCGAATAACTGCTGAGTTGACTTACATCAGAAATTGTTACTTCATGACAATGACAGTAGGATGTCTCCAACATACCGATTTTATGTAAATGGAAGGGTAAATGTCAATGATTGGGACGCATCCTCAGAATGGACATCAATTATGTCAGTACAAGCGTTATGAGAACGGTAGAGTCAGATTTTTAAAGGTGCTCTCGAGATTTGGTCAGTACAAGCATTTTTGCACTAATCCCTGTTCTTGGAGATGAACCAGGAGCCGAATGATGTCCTAGGCAGTTTTATAGCACAGGAGAAAATCCAAACCCAAAAGAAATGGTGGCCACTGAAATAAATTTATGCACTGAATTAATTAATTTAACACAAACGAGTAGTTAGTAGTTTAATTGAATAAAATAACATTTTAAAACTTAAGATTGCAACCTCCCCACAAAAAAAATTGTAATATTATTTGGTTAATGATTCCAATATTAGTGTAAGCTCAGAACAAAATTGGTTTCCATTTATAACCTCCCTACAGAAATTTATTCACATTTAACCTCCACACAAAATTTGTTTCCCATTTAATGTAAGCTCGAAACAGTAAAATTCCTAAACCTCGTAATAAAAAATAAATTCAGTAACCTGGTAGAATTTGGACGACAGCAGCGCTGCGTCATGGCCCTGTAAGATCATTCTGAATAAAAAAAGGAAAAATTCTTAAGTCAATAAAAACGGCGAATATATCTGCTCTTATATAAAATTTTTCCGCGACAGCTCTGTGCAATGCCAGCCGATAGATTTGTCATTTATGAAAGGAAGAAACTGATTTTTCTTTTGTAACAATAGGAATGATCATGGATTGAAGAAATTAGTAAATTATTTAAATTGAAATGAATGTTTTTTTTAGAAGTTACTTTATATCACGAAGATTATTATTAGGACATTTTTAAAAGATTTATATGGCACTTTACATAACATTACTAGATATGCACGAGGCTGCTTTCTACCTTATACAATAATACTCAGGCTCCGGCATCGCTGCACCGCGACCGGCCCAGCCAACATGATACACCAGACCAGAGCAGACAGGCGACTGCTCGCTAGCAACAACCTACTGCTACTGCTACACAGTTCGTACTGCAGTCAACACTGCGCTTTGGTCTCTGATTCTTTTATAGCTTACATATCGCAGGCAGCACATACCTCTTACATAACCCTCCACTGGGGGGGGGCAAAAATTTGGCAGCGATGGTGAGTCAATTGGACTTGCCATAAGCAACAAATTTTTCTAAAATCTACTTAATTAACTAAGTTAACAATCACAGAGTATACACATATATATATAAGTAGAGAACATAAAATGAAATAGAGTGCACATGCACTGAGTACAGAACATATCAGGCAATGACAAAATGTATACGCAATGAGTACAAAACATATTAACAAATGACATAAAGCGCATACAGACTGTATTATATATATATATATATATATATATATATATATATATATATATATATATATATATATATATATTACTATTTTACTAGAACTATGATAGGAAAGGGAAGGATTGCATCATGGATGTAGCACATTAGGTTGCATGTAGCTGCACTGAAAGTCCATATCTTTCTACAGAAGCACAACACCAAGTGAGACAATCTGAAGTTCTCTTCCCTGAAGTATTAATCAGTGTAGCCAAGACACTGAAACGTCGTATTAATATTCCATGTTATCATTTTGGTAGTACATTAGGTACACCAAACAGTGAAACCATAACAACATCTCCATTGTTCAAGGTGGTGGACACCATGATGTGTCAACACCACACTCATTCACCAACGTAGAATTAGTGCAGAAACCAAATATAGTGCTCCATGATCATAAGGATAGACAGGACAAACGTATATTGCAGTAATTTCTGGTAATTAGGTCAGAAGATGAAGGACATTGTCTCATGCTAGTCATAATTGAGAATTACACTAGTCTATCAACCAATTTGACTAATTATTGGCACTCATTGCCTAGTTATTGAACACTTCTGTACTATGTATGAAGTATTACAGAATAATGTTCATAAATCATCTGATTACGGTGAACATCGGCACTCATTGGCCAGTTACAAACCATTTTTATACATCATTAATGGCATACTATTTACATAATTCATTTAGTTATTGTAATCATTGGCACTCACTCGCCAGTTACAAACCATCAGAAGTCATCATTCAAAACAGGAGCTAATGAGTGTAGCATCAAGCTACTGGTATTCATATTTAATAGCATGTAGGTAACATAATACAAATTTAAAATATAAGAAACAGTGGCACTCATTGGCCAGTTACTAAACGTATAGCAAGTATTGAATATTACAAAACATTTTTCATCATTAAAGTGACATATGACATATTTAAAATAATTATTGGCACTCTTTGGCCAGTGGCTAAACATATAGCAAGTATTGAATATTACAAAACATTTTTCATCATTCAAGTGACATACGACATATTTAAAATAATTATTGGCACTCTTTGGCCAGTGACAAACCATCAGAAGTCATCATTCAAAATGAGAGTTCATTATTGGCATAGCATTATTGGGTATAACAAAAATATTATTTACAGAAATTATTTTCATAGCATTTGTGCATTGTTACAAAATATCATTCACTATTACTCAGAACTCATCATGCAAGTGACATATTTAAAATGTAACACACTGTAACTATTACTCAAGGTCTGTGGTTAGAAAACATTACTCAGAACTCATCATTCAAGTGACATAGGACATAGTGAAAATGTAACATACTGTAACTATTATTCAAGGTCTGTGGTTAGAAAACATCATTCGGTATTACTCAGAACACTCTTAAACTGGTAGCATTATTTGGGACTGGTAATATATATTCTTTTGTGCGAGCAATGCATTGCGTTGGGATCGATAATTAATTGCTGGGGCATGAAAATATTTGCTTTTGACTTATTGCTACAAATGAGGATAGGTAACGTCATTCGTCATGAGTCAGCTGTAGCAAGGTTATGAGCCAAGTAGAGTATATGTGATCACATTCATGAATGACACACACAAATTGGTAAAAAAAATGCAAGTACTAGAACAGGTTTAATGAGTAACTGCTTATAGAGCATTATTTTTATGAATAGCTCCTCCTAGAAAAAATACAAAATGGATTATTAAGCTGAAAGAAGAAACGTATATTATGCTGAAAAGTAGTGAACTTTGAATTAACAGGTAAAGAAATGTGTACTCAATATGTATGTACTCTAGCTGTCCTTTCCAAAACGTTCAGTCATTATACCATGCGATATAAGACATACTGTCAAAACGAACTGCAACAAATACTTAAATAACTACATAGCATCTCTTAACTAATAGTAAATATATAAACTTCATCATTATTCTCATCTGCAAAGAAAAACTTCATTATTCACATTACCATAACTTCACTACTATCATCACCTGCAAAGAAAAACTTCATTATTCATATTATCATATTCTTCATAAAACTATTCATCACCATTCATTATCATCTGCAAAAAGACACTACATTATCCATTATTCATATTACCATTTACTTCATATAGCTACTCATAGTATAGAGTTTCTTATTTCTAGCATATTTCATCAATAAAACTAAGATGTATAGTTCTGTCTGAAAGCCTGCATCAATCTCCTCGTATTCTCAAAGAAAAAATTAGTTAAGACTGCTATCATACGATGTGTATAGTATATTCTTGTTAATGTTTGTTAATTCTGATCCATGTACTCTTCATGACGAGGTATTGCATCTTCTTTCGTTCATTCCGAAGGTGAAATTCCCATTTCATAGTAATCCACTGTGGTTTGTTTAATTTATTTCTTTTACATGTTATTGCTTTCTGAAAATGATGAACAACGATTAATGTCTTGCATTTAAATCATATAGCCATTAAATAAAAACTGGTTTCTAGTGATATAATTAAGCATACAGCATAGCATGAGAGAAAACGTATTTTGTCAAAAACATAGACAGTTTGCAAGTGCAAAAAAAAGAAAAATGTACACAGAGTATCATCATGTAGCAGCAAAAACAAAAAAAAATGTAAAATAGTCACGATGTTGAGATATGATAAGACAAAATGTCAAAGTCAACTGGTGTTTGTTACATCTTAAATATTTCATAGTGCATACAAACAAATAGGAAAACAATCATACATACATGAAAAATGAAAAATGTGCACGGTCTGATGTGTAACGACAAGAAACGCGACCTGCTAACCTTACCTTGCCGGGCACTTGCCAAGAAAAAATACGATAATCATCAGTAAGTAGTCACATAAATATAATTGCATAAGTGGTCATATAAAAATCAGGAAATGGCATTACGGTGTGATAAATCATAAAGTATGTTCGTTCAATAAAGGGTCCAATATTGGAGACATGGTGATTGCCTTTACTTTTTCTGGTTCTCAGAGTTTTTACGTGTGCTACATTTGGGTGAGGAATGCTGCGAATTCGATATTGACCTGAGTATAGAAGCTCAAATTTACTACATCTTCTCTTTCCTCTATTGGATAGAGATTGTGTACGTACTAATATCTTCTGTCCATTGTGAAAGTCACGGCGTGTACAAACCTGATTTTGCTGTCTTCTCCGGCGCTCTGCAGCAGGTTTGATGTTGTTCAGCGCAATGTCAATTATTTCATGGTGTCGTAGTCGACGAGATGTAGGAAAGGATACTAATTCTTTAATTTTGTTAGGTGGTTCAACATTTTTCATTATAACAGTCGGAGATAGCATAGTAGATTCATTTGGTATGGAGTTAATTACATTCTGGAATGACAGTATGTGTGTATCCCAATCAATATGTTTTTTATGGCACTATATTCTACACAGTTTACCAATTTCTTTCATTAGTCGTTCACAAGGGTTCGAAGAAGCATGGTACCTGGATATATAGATCGGAGAAATGTTTCTAGCTCGTAACATACGTGTCCATATAGCAGATCGAAACTGTGGTCCATTGTCGGAAATTACTTTCAATACATGCCCTACATGGAATAAAAAGTGTTTTACAAATGCATTCGAAACAGATTTAGCAGTAGCTATGCGTAACGGAGTGAACGTAGCAAATTTCGAAGTGAGTTCAACAGCGACAAAGATGTAGCAAAAACCTCTATTAGTTCTGGGAATCGGACCAAAAATGTCTACAGCGGCCATGTGTCTCAATTTAACAGGTACAACGGGATGTAATGGAGGAATATGTGAAGTCGTATCTGACTTAGCTTTCTGGCAGATTTTACATGACGCTAAAACTCGTCGAATACCGTTCTCCATGTTGACAAAGTAACAGTTCTGTCTCAGTACAAGAAAACATTTTCTGGCTCCCTAATGTGCCTAACTTAAATTAGTATACCAAATTAATTTGTTAACAAGTTCGTCAGCAATGCATAGTAACCAGTTGTTGCTGTCAGGGTGAGAGCGGCGAAACAGAATGTTATTGCGTACAGTGTAATGGTTTCTAATGGTAACATTATTCCTATCTTGCCAAAGGTGTTTAATTTCTTTCCATACGTTGTCTTTACTCTGCTCATGTGCTTTGTCTCGTAATGACGATGAAATGAAATTTTCAAAATGCGACTTGTTGAATATACATGACGCCAGAATTTGCTTGGCAGAAGTTGGTTGCGATGTCTTGCTGATTGTTGGTGAGAGAACGGGATATTGCGACTGCTACAACATTTTGTGTACCGGGAATGTGAACAATTGTAAAATTAAATTTCTGTAAATAAAGTTTCCATCTACTTAACCTGCCGTGTGTAAATTTTGCGGAAAGTAAAAACTGAATGGCTCTATGATCTGTGTAAACGGTCGTATGTCTTCCATAAAGAAAATGCAGAAATCTCGTAAATGCCCATACAACACATAATGTTTCAAGCTCTGTAACAGAATAATTGCGTTCAGCAGGTGACAGAATACGACTCGCAAAGGTGATGTTTTTAATTACTGTACAACCATCTTCTTCAATTTCCTGAAAAATGTGTACGCCTAAAGCGGTGTTAGAACTATCGGTGGCAATAGAAAAATTTCTAGTAAGATCTGGATGTGATAAAAGTGGTGCATTCAACAAAGCTTCTTTCAGATTCACAAATTCAGAATGTGCTTGGCTGTCCCAGGACCAAATAGTGTTTTTACCCGTCAATTGACATAATCTAGGGGTGAGTAATGAATAAATTTACGAAAAAAGTTAATTAAACCCAAAAAGCGGCGTAGTTGTTTCTTCGTCGTAGGAACAGTAATGTCACGTAAAGCTTGAAGTTTTCCCGTGTCAGGCGCAATGCCTTCTGCTGAAATTACGTGTCGAAGAAATTTTATAGTAGTTTTCCCAAAGTGCGATTTACTGAGATTAAGTGTGAGTCCTTGTGCACGAAAAGTTCGTAACAGTTGTTCAAGAATCAGATTGTGTTCAGACCAGTTGGCTTCTGCAATAAGAATATCGTCTACATACGTTGTGATTCTGTCTTTAAGTTCTGACGGAAGTATAGTATTCAAACCGCGAATAAATGCTGCTGAAGAAATAGGTAAACCGAACGGTAATTTACAAAACTGGTAACAGTCACCAAAACAGAGAAAAGCTGTGTACTTTCTACAGTTCGGATGGAGCTGAAATTGCCAAAATCCCGATTTCAAATCTAATGTGGAATAAATAGCAGTACCATGAAATATCTGTAGAAGTTCTTCTAGTGTCTGTGGGCGATCTGTTTCATTAATAATAATGTTATTAATGTGACGCGAATCAAGTACGAGGCGAAGTGAACCATCCTTTTTCTTAACAATATAGAGTGGGTTTATGTACGGACTAACTTCGGGTTCAATAATTCCTTGGTCAAGCATAGTTCGCAATTCTTTCCTAACTTGTTCTCTGTGAATATACGGAATGGGATAATGTTTGGCTTTATATGTGTCGTGCTGTTTAACTTGAAATTCATACATAAAACCGGACATAGTACCAGGGACGTTGTCAAAACCTGGAGCTTGCTGTAAATGAATTTTGCGTAATTGCGTGCGTTCGTCGTCTGTATTTGCACTGCTCTATTTAACTTTATCAGAAATCATCTGTATAACGTCATAGTCGGCTTCGTCTGGAGTATTATAGTTGTGTACGTACGTATCTGTGAACAATGTGGAATGACAGTCTATGTTACGTCATGCGGAAATAACCTCTGTACAATTAATTGTTAGTTCTTCTGCAGATAAAGAGTGCTGAAATTCTAAAGCCAATTGTACATTTTCATCCTTTAACATTAAATACGAATTTTGAAAGTCAATAATTGCGTCGTGTTGCACCAGAAAATTCGTACCTAAAATAACGTCTGTTGTCAATAAGGGAACAATCCAAAAATTTGAGTGAAATGTATGACCTGCAATACAAAATGATAAATGTGTCTGTAATTTTACATCTACTCCTTTACCAGATACTGCTCCTTTTACTTTAGTTTTGCCTAATGGTAACGTAGGACAGGTATTCTCTTTGTTACATTCGTTGAAAGTTTCCTCATTTATAACTGACATAGGTGATCCAGAATCGATTACTGCTGAAAATTTGGATGATCCAATCTTTACTTCAATGACAGGGTGTGAAATGGTTTTTTGAATAACTGGTTTTTCCTGCAAAAGAGTGTCGTCAAAAGTTATAACATTTTCGTGAACAAGATTCTGCGTATCTGAAGTATTGCTTGCGTTGCTGGAAGATGCAACCTGTACTGTATCTAGTCAAATTCTATATGACGTGCTATTATTTGCGGGAGGATGCTGTGGCATTTCAACTGTTTGTACTGTTCTGTTACTTCGCCCTGACGTATTACGTTCGGGATGATATCTACTGTCTGGTTCATTCATGATAATTTGTTGTTGCAGATGATTCTGCTGCTGGTAAGACCGACTGTTATTAAACGTACGCTGAAAATTGTGCTCATTATTTTTACATCTGTCATGATAGTCATTGCTATATGGCGCGTTGCGATAGGAATTGAAATGATGTGTTTTCTGTACGTACTGGTTTCCTTGTTGCGGTGCGTCACTATTCGGTGGAGCCGACGCTATGCGTGTAGGCGGTGAAACATTAAAGCTTGGTTGACCTTGTACATTACAGTGTTGGTTAGGTATGCTAACCGGCTGGCTTTGATGCTGTTGCGGTGAAAACCCTCTGTTGTTACCAAAATGCGTTCGCTGTTGCTGATAATTTTGACGATATTGATAATTAAAATTTTGTCTGTTACTAAAGTTACCCTGGTATTAAAGTTCTCGTTGTTGTCATTTCTGGAGCGTCTAATGAAAACTGTCACTTTTGGTAAAACTCGTCATATCAGATTTTCTTTACTCCTTCTTAATTCTAGATAGACCGATAGTTGAAGAGCTGTTTTGATATATATAAAGGATAGTAGAAGAGAAGGCAGCAGTGCAGAAAACTAAAGATGAAACAGCACTACTACGGCTCGGGGCCCTGTGCACGCTACGGCACATATTCATCGAAGTGTAATGAATCCCCTGAGGTTAATTACGCGCTACAAATAAATTTTAGTTTCTGCGTTACAGGCAATACCGGTGAAAATTCAAAAACAAATTGTCGTATCCAGTCCAAAGCGTGACTCTGTGTTATGTTATTTTTAAATACCTTAAATTTCCTCACGGTTAGAAAGTGTTTGTAATAAAAATTGTCGTCTCTGTATGTCTTAGCAGGTTCAGGATTGCATGAGAATCTGTTTGTCTGTGTCTGTTCGGAATCTAACTCACGTACTCTCTGTAAATAACCTAAATTATACATGCAGTGTGAGTGTGATAAATGTTCGGAATGTGGCGTGTGCTGTGCCGTGTTACAGGCTGAAACATTTTTCATTTCTGCTACTGTAATACGTTCGTCAATCTGGCTGATATGTTGTTCAAATTTCTTATCGACTTCCGTATCCAGAGTGCGTGAAACGTCTGCTGACATTAATTTAAACTCGTCGCGTAACTGTGTCGCATTTTCAGAACATTCTTCAGTGACTGCACTACTTTCATCTCTAAGTAATTTCGTTGTGGCTACACGTGTACTACTTAATTCTTGTACAACAGATCTAATTTCTTCACTACTGTTCCTAGCACAAGCCTCAATTTCCTCACGTAATTGTTCTTTAGTATCATAACGTTGCACGGAAACGGCTGTAATCTGTTCACTGAGTTGTTTGTTCTGTTCATTAAGGTTGTCGTGTTTTTCATTCGACAGTTTGAAACTTTCATTGGGTTAAATTGTTTGTGCTGATTGTTTATTTTTTCATTTAGTTGTTTGAAATAGCTGTCTAAATTTTCATTCCGCTGTTTGAAACTTTCAATAAGTTGTTTGTACGATTCATTAAGTCGTTTGAAATTGTCGTCTTGTTCTTTCTTGAATTGTAGCAATACTGCCATAATTTGATCCAAGCCAATATTACCTACTCTATTCTCTGTGCTGTTTGATGGCGTACCTGCAATTGTCACATTTTGTGTAACCATTTGGTCATTCTGTGATTCTCGAAAAGGTTTGCCAATCGGGAGTGCACTGTTGGTCACTACACCGGAATCAAATAAACTTGACGTGTTTTGTGAATATTGTTCACCTTCGTTAGAAACAATTATCTGTTCACTAAGTAAATTTTGCAAATCAGGTGTGTTAAACTGGGCAGCGTTTATTGTAACAGAACGTGCCGCGTCATCAATTATCGTTAAATTAACAGAGGACATAATTGAATTTGTTTGCTCCTCATTAGCATTACAATCATTACTAGTGGTCGGTACGCACTGATTGTCTGTAAATGAAGGATTATCGTTAAGACACTGAGTGTCGCAAGTATTATCGGTCAAATTATTCGAGTCGGCTGTTTCACTCATTGCACATCGCGATGACTGTTAATAGTTTTTCGCGGCATTTTCTCACAAATCGAAATTAAGCACAAAAATGAAACAAAGGCAAATCAAAAATGGAACAAACACAATTACAACAAAGAGCAATAAATTGCCGATGATCTGTGAAAGAAAGAGTGACAAATTAGTAAATGCGTTGCGCCAGATGCAAACTACATTTAAGTAAATAAGAGCAGATATATGACTACATCTCAGAGATTCACAAAGAAATACGATCCTGGCCGGATGTCGCCAAGTGTAACCTCCCCACAAAAAAAATTAATACTATTTGGTTAATGATTCCAATTTTAGTGTAAGCTCAGAACAAAATTGGTTCCCATTTATAACCTCCCTACAGAAATTTATTCACATTTAACCTCCACACAAAATTTGTTTCCCATTTAATGTAAGCTCGAAACAGTAAAATTCCTAAACCTCGTAATAAAAAATAAATTCAGTAACCTGGTAGAATTTGGACGACAGCAGCGCTGCGTCATGGCCCTGTAAGAACATTCTGAATAAAAAAAGGAAAAATTCTTACGTCAATAAAAACGGCGAATATATCTGCTCTTATATAAAATTTTTCCGCGACAGCTCTGTGCAATGCCAGCCGATAGATTTGTCATTTATGAAAGGAAGAAACTGATTTTTCTTTTGTAACAATAGGAATGATCATGGATTGAATAAATTAGTAAATTCTTTAAATTGAAATGAATGTTTTTTTAGAAATTACTTTATATCACGAAGATTATTATAAGGACATTTTTAAAAGATTTATATGGCACTTTACATAACATTACTAGATATGCACGAGGCTGCTTTTTACCTTATACAATAATGCTCAGGCTCCGGCATCGCTGCACCGCGACCGGCCCAGCCAACATGATACACCAGACCAGAGCAGACAGGCGACTGCTCGCTAGCAACAACCTACTGCTACTGCTACACTGTTCGTACTGCAGTCAACACTGCTCTTTGGTCTCAGATTCTCTTATAGCTTACATATCGCAGGCAGCACATACCTCTTACAAGATAAATTCACGAATGTATTCCCTAAAATGTATACATGATGATGGTCAAATTTAATGTTGCAATATTTGTCAATCGTTCTAATGTTTGATGCCTAAAAAGTATGTATGCTAGAAGTCGATAATAAATAATAAAAAGGAAGCCAAATCGACATCTTTGAGTAACGCGGAAGTCAGAGCCCGCACCTTAAGGAAATGACTGTTTATGACACGTGGAAAGTCCTCACTCAGCGCGTGTGCATGCTAAATATCAGTGCGACTTGTCTTAAATCAGATATTAATAATTAAATATCGCGTAAAAATGTAAATACTTATTGCCACTTGGTCCGCCTCACCTAAAACGTACCTTTCAACTTAAACCCTCGAGGCTTTTTGCCATTCACCAGCGTCGCTGAAGAACGTTACCAGGAAAAATCAAAACTATATTCAGTTCCGCCGTCTGGGCCAAACACTGTTAACCTAATTTGACGAACAAAAAAAAAAAAAAATGGCTCTGAGCACTATGCGACTTAACTGCTGAGGTCATCAGTCGCCTAGAACTTAGAACTAATTGAGCCTAACTAACCTAAGGACATCACACACATCCATGCCCGAGGCAGGATTCGAACCTGCGACCGTAGCGGACGAACAAAAGACCGGAGATGTTCCTGTGTGCTCACGGGCAACATTCCAGTAGTGGCTTGGCCACATTCTAACGCCGTAGCTCCCATGAAGTATTCGCAGTGCATTAAAAGCTTTCCCGAGTTCAACAGTAGTCTCGGATTACAGGAAACTCCATCAGACCAAAGCTCCCAGTAAAGGGCGTATTCCAGCAGCCGGAGAGTTTCCTAACGTCTTCCGAAAAACACAGGCGATTCTAGCAGCAATCGTCGCCATGGTTAAAGTAATCTCTCTCGCCGCCTTTAATGCGCATAAAGTCCTTTATTAGATTATCACAGAACTTTGGAAGACTTGCGTTCAGATGAGACAGAAGGGAAAAGTTACATTCGTTCTGAAATTTTAAAATCATTGCGTACAAGTGCCACCAAAATGGTAATTCACATTTGTGTGCAGAATCTACGCATAAAAAGAAAAAAAGACAAATTAAAAAAAAGAAAAAGAAAAAAAAAAGAACTGGATCACCGCATGGTGTATCGCGTCTGGAACGTCCATTCCTACCTGCTTTGAAAAGATTAGTTTTTCATGTATTTATTGTGTTCACCGTTCGAAATGTTATATACTGCCTTAAGAACATTTAATCTCGTTTCCTTCTAAGACTTATTTCCGCGTCCTCTGCCGTGATAGTTTCCTATGAGTGATGACAAACTGGTCATTTGTCAAGAGGGGATTTATGTCCAGATTGTGTAGTATGTACGCTAGGAACGTCGAGATTTGAAAACGCTAGCGACATTATGTCTTCAGACCGTGTTTAGTAGATTGATTTGTTACGTAACTGATTAATCATCAGTGTAAGAGGGATTCACACTATATGTATACGAATCTTTGTCGATAGTACTACATCCCTTGTATAATAAATATGACTAACCGTCTTAAAGTGTTCTTCCATAACCCATAGTTCATTATGAACGTGTTGCAGGCAGCGTAGTGATGCAATATAACGAAAGCAAAGCTGTCCATAACCAAATGCGTGATTTGAAAATTCTTTAATCTGCTGTAGTCAGTTATATTCCATTGTTATATGTGTGGTGTCTCTCGGACACATTTAATAGTAGGAGGAAGAAATCACCACGCATATAACAGTAATATATACGAACAGGTGTTATTTCATTGCACCTTCAGTCTGGATGCACCCTCGGTCCGACCTCTTGCGGCAAGACGCTAAATTGTGTGAGTAATGTGGGTGATGGACGGGGGGGAGAGGGGGGGGGGGGGATGGAGGGGCGAGGGGACGCTACGTAAGTAGTAGCATGCGCCAAGTTGGAAATTCGGGCTGGATGGGAAGCTCTCTCGGATAGCCGACGCGGCTAAAGGGACCACTCGAGTAAAATGGGAAATCCCAGTCTGCCACGCACTTTCTCTTGTCGCCCTTGAATTATTTCAGTGCTCTCTTGTGGCTGGCCTCGGTATTTCTCTTTCATCAGTTTCAGTGGACTTCGGGTGGCCCTGCCTCCTACCTGGGGAATGGCATAGCCAGCCAGTTGTAAGGGACTTTCCAATTTAATGCGAACTCTGAACCACAGCTAACATTGGCTTTGTCACAAATAAAAGAAATTCGCCAGGCAGGAAGCAAGTGGTAAATTTAAGAAATAGTACTATACTTGTGCCAGAATAAGGACTGTTACCGAAAACATTGTCTGATATTGTAACAGACGATTACTTAGCGAGTAAGCTTCATCTATGGCCAAATAAATGTGATGAAGTCTCTAAAATGAGAAAGTAGAAGCGAGGTTCTTGTGACACCAAGATTTTTCGTAATCCATCATAATTAGCTGGGCACTTCATTTTCTATTAAGTAAATTTTATATCTAAGGGGAAGGAGCGCAAACAGCAGCTGCCAAACCACCTCCAAATGAAGAACCACACTGAAAAAGCAAACCGCAAAACATCCAGTTTCATTATATTTGTCTTGAAGTTATAGAAATGGAAATTTGGTTTCCATGAAACTATATCGTACAGGCAATTCTTGCACAGTTATGTCACTTCTAGCAAATTAATCATAGTGCGTTTCACTCATCGTGTGGCATCTACTTCTCCTAATGAGAGAGAGCTTCCGTCAGCTCACACTATGACGTCAACAGCGTTGTCGAGGTCATAGGCCGCGCACCACGTGCGAACTTTGATGTCACGGCACGCAGACCGCTAGCACGTTAGCATGTGCACGGCAGGGCAGACGTCAGGGCAGGTCGTAACCTGTGCTGACGAAAGTAGACGGGCGTCAGTAGTGTCGTATGTGGTATTAATGTATCTCATTTCCACTCCTGCTTGCATCTGTGTGACCTTACACTTAATTAAAAACGATTATGGGACAAAACTGCAAAGTTCGACATGTACCCTTAGATCGTATTTTGAGTGCCTATAATATTTGTAGCTAAGTGGTCCTTGTGGATAATGTAATGCGGTGCAGTATGGTTTAAACCCAAGTGGCTGACACTTATTACGTTGAGATCAGGGGCACTTGAATGGTCACGTAAAAGAGACGAAAAGTACGATTCATCTTCTCCAATTGGTTATCCTTTAAAAGGAAGCGTTGCCCTTCCTTGTTTCTCAGTGGCTAAAAGTCAAGAAGAGAGGCTGCAGAACACCTTGACACCGGGTTCAGTATGTCATTGCACATTTGGGAACTGAGTAGGACAGTTCTGATTGGAACATCAGTTTAACAAACGGCTTTGAAAGTTTGGGCTATGAAGCAGAGTGAGGGCAACAAGGTTTATAACACTACTTTCCGCTAGTGCTGTACCATAACCTTAAAGTTGGAGGCAGGTTGTGAAATAAAACTATCTTGTTAAAGCAGTTATGGTGTAACGCAACAGAGTAGTGTTACCGTCTGAGAGGAATTTTGTTATGTTGACCGTGTTGTACCTAACGGACGTGGCTTATCGGAAGTGAAAGTCAGAATTACGTAAATATTCAAACAGTAATAAATAATATTTAACCTACCCACACAGTTCAAAGGATAAAGAAAACGGTCGCTAGGCTAATTAGGCAAGGGAATGATTGACATTCTTGTTCAAGAAAATAGGTATGAGTAACTTTAACGGACAAACACACCCTATACTTTGTCACATGCGAGTGCAATGAACTCTGGCACCTGAATACAGTGTGTTCAGGTTAAGGTTGGAGTTAACAGATCAGAACAAACTATTGGCATAAATATAACAGACAACAATACACACTATTACTTTCAGGGCTAATTCAAACTGAATGGTCTCTACAACATTACTATTAATATTCGCTGTAGAACCATAAATTGGACATAGTGGCTCTGAGCACTATGGGAATTAACTGCTGAGGTCTTCAGTCCCCTAGAACTTAGAACTACTTAAACCTAACTAACCTAAAGACATCACACATATCCATGTCCGAGGCAGGATTCGAGCCTGCGACCGTAGCGGTCACGCGGTTCCAGACTGTAGCGCCTAGAACCGCACGGCCACTCAGGTCGGCAAATTGGACATAGGTGCAGTATTACTTTTCAAACATTTTCCTATCTGACAAAAAATTGTTAATGTATTTCACTGCAAAATTATGAACTGGTCATAGGCTAATTCTCTCTCAGCTAAATACTTTTCTATTTAGAATGAAATTTAAATGGAATTCACTAACAGATTACTTCTCACCGTCTTTTGAATAAAGAAGTTACTGTTTTCATAAGTAGTTGTCTTTCTATTAATCGTAATGTAGCATGAGCACAATAGACAAATTATAGATCCTGTTACAACACTAATATGCACTTTTAATGCACAAGGGGAGTCCAAAATTGTACAGAAAATCACTTGAATAGGAAGAGTAATTGAAACTTGCTGTAATTAAGTAACTTTGTACATTTGAACTACTTTCAGTGGAGGGGGGGCCTTGTTCTTGACCACTATAGCACAGCATACTAAACACACTTTCAATACACTAAAGAAACAGGCCCTTAACAAGTATGAACATGTAACCTTCAACAGTATTAGTTTTCAACTCTTACTGCAGTAGAACACAACATGACGTATCTGTAAGCAACTGACTCACCTTTCTGCGACTTACAACAGGTAGCAATGTGATCATTTACTAAGCAAAACTTTATAGGCCGCAGTTTTAAGAACTTTTAATTTTGAAGTTGGCAACAACATATTAATAAGCAGTATTAATAGAAAATTTATTTTCAGCAAGCATCATGTACTTTAGCTCCCTCTCTTACCACTTTAACTTTAACTTTCTTTTTACTATGTTCAAGAGACATTAATTAGTAAAACACTTGGCTTTAATGTTCTTTTAGTAAGAACACTCGGTAATCACCTTAGTTCAACGGAGAGGAACCTGAGAGGTGTTATGATAAGGAAGAAAATCGAGGTAGATACATAAATTCGGTTATAAATTACCTTAGACTTGAGCACACTAACATATCCAATAAGCTGATCCTTCGCTGTACATTACTGTAGTGTTCCATTACAGTGATTGCGCAATGTGGTGGCGATTGCATGTAAGTAGGTGGATTTGCAGGTAGAACTGCTGGACTCTTGTCATATCTTGGTGGCGATGATAGTTATCAATTTCAGTGTATTTCCAGCTCTTTATCCATCCATCCAAGGCATGGGAAAGCCTCAGGAAAAGCCTCTCTCGGAACCAGCACAATATTCAATTTTTACATGGGCAGTTCACAGTTTGGTAGCTCGTCCCCAAATGACTCTTGGTTCCACCTTTTCTACCTAGGCCAGCCACAATTTGCGCGCGCTACACAGTTCCGTTCGCGAGGGGAACCACAAAACCTTTTACATACAATATAACTAAGAACCCTAAGTGAAGGTCAGCAGTTTACCAACAGCAAACAAACATTTTACATAAAACAGAACTTTTGCATATATTGGTAGTTCTACACGAAATTATTTAAATAAAATTATTCATCCTCAAAGATAACCAAGTGGTTCATGGTGTGGGTTCCTGTAGTCATGTCCTAGTACAGGAACCACGGGCAACGTATGAGTGGCCAAGTAAGTGGTCCCGACAGTCGGGATACCGGTTACTTCGGAATAAGGCTGGGCATCTCGGACATATTCTGAGTCGTGGTCTCCTTTGTGCTCATACGGCAAAGACTACCAAATCCACCGGTTAGTCCCTCAGCCGTTAGGGGTAAAACCCAATGGGACTCGGGGCAAGTAAGGCTAGCAACCTGCTTCCCTGGTACTTTAAATATGATGCTGGCAACAATCAGAGCAAAATGCCTCGGACCTTTGGAGGTGACGAAGTCCCACCTCTAACTGACAAATCAGGGACTCCTAAGATACGACTTGACAACCAAATGGTAATGAGATGGGGAGCTCTGGGAAGAAGGTAGAGCTGGCAGAGGCTGCAAGTAAGATGGGGCTGGACGTTTTAGCTGTTAGTGACATTCGGGTAAGGGGTGAGAAAGAAGAGGAAGTGGGAGAATACAAGGTCTACCTGTCAGGAGTCAAAGCAGGAATAGCACAATGGGGTGTAGGGATTTACATCAGGAAAGAAATGGAACCCAGCGTAGTTGCAATAAGGTATGTAAACGAACGACTGATGTGGATAGATTTGACAGTGTCTAGCAAGAAAATTAGGATTGTGTCAGTATATTCGCATTGTGAAGGGACAGATCAAGATAAGATGGATAGTTTTTATGAGGCACTCAGTGACGTAGTTGTTAGAGTAAAGGACAAGGACAGTGTTCTGCTCATGGGTGATTTTAACGCCAGGATTGGAAATGGATCAGAAGGGTATGAAAAGGTTATGGGTAAATTTGGAGAGGATATGGAGGCCAATAGGAACGGGAAACAACTCTTGGATTTCTGTGCCAGTATGGGCTTAGTAATCACAAACTCCTTTTTTAAACATAAGAACATTCACCGGTATACTTGGGAAGGCAGGGGAACCAGATCTGTCATTGACTATATAACAACAGATCAGGAATTCAGGAAGGCTGTGAGGGACACACGTGTATTCAGGGGATTCTTTGATGACACTGATCATTATTTAATCTGCAGTGAAATTGGGATTGTGAGGCCGAAAGTGCAGGAGGTCAGGTCCATATGTAGGAGGATAAGAGTGGAGAAACTTCAGGATAAGGAAATCAGGCACAAGTACATAACAGCGATCTCAGAAAGGTAACAGTTAGTTGAATGTAGTCAATTACAGTCATTGGAAAAGGAATGGACAAGGTACAGGGACACAGTACTAAAAGTGGCTAAAGAATGTCTTGGAACAGTAGTGTGTAAAAGTAGGATGAAGCAAACAGCTTGGTGGAATGATACAGTCAAGGCAGCCTGTAAAAGGAAAAAGAAGGCGTATCAAAAATGGCTACATACCAGAACCCAGGTAGACAGAGAAAGTTATGTTGAAGAAAGAAACAAAGCCAAACAGATAATTGCAGCATCCAAGAAGAAATCGTGGGAAGACTTTGGAAACAGTTTGGAGACTATGGGTCAGGCTGCTGGAAAACCATTCTGGAGTGTAATTAGCAGTCTTCGAAAGGGAGGTAAGAAGGAAATGACAAGTATTTTGGACAGGTCAGGAAAACTGCTGGTGAATCCTGTGGATGCCTTGGGCAGATGGAGGGAATATTTTGAAGAGTTGCTCAATGTAGGTGAAAATGCGATCAGTAATGTTTCAGATTTCGAGGTAGAATGGGATAGGAATGATGATGGAAATGGGATCGCATTTGAGGTAGTGGAAAAAATGGTCAATAGATTGCAGTGCAATAAAGCGGCTGGGGTGGATGAAATTAAGTCGGAACTCATCAAATACAGTGGAATGTCAGGTCTTAAATGGCTACACAGGATAATTGAAATGGCCTGGGAGTCGGGACAGGTTCCATCAGACTGGACAAAAGCAGTAATCACACCAATCTTTAAACATGGAAACAGAAAAGATTGTAACAACTACAGAGGTATCTCTTTAACCAGCATTGTGGGTAAAATCTTCTCAGGTATTGTTGAAAGGAAAGTGCGAGTATTAGTTGAGGACCAATTGGATGAAAATCAGTGTGGGTTTAGACCTCTTAGAGGTTGTCAGGACCAGATCTTTAGCTTACGGCAAATAATGGAGAAGTGTTATGAGTGGGACAGGGAATTGTATCTATGCTTTATAGATCTAGAAAAGGCATATGACCGAGTTCCTAGGAGGAAGTTAGTGTCTGTTCTACAAGATTATGGAATAGGAGGCAAACTTTTGCAAGCAATTAAAGGTCTTTACATGGATAGTCAGGCAGCAGTTAGAGTTGATGGTAAATTGAGTTCATGGTTCAGAGTAGTTTCAGGGGTAAGACAAGGCTGCAACCTGTCTCCACTGTTGTTCATGTTATTTATGGATCATATGTTGAAAACAATAAACTGGCGGGGTGAGATTAAGATATGTGAACACAAAATAAGCAGTCTTGCATATGCGGATGACTTAGTTGTGATGGCAGATTCGATTGAAAGCTTGCAAAGTAATATTTCAGAGCTAGATCAGAAATGTAAGGACCATGGTATGAAGATTAGCATCTTCAAAACGAAAGTAATGTCAGTGGGAAAGAAATATAAACGGATTGAGTGCCAAATAGGAGGAACAAAGTTAGAACAGGTGGACGGTTTCAAGTACTTAGGATGCATATTCTCACAGGATGGCAACATAGTGAAAGAACTGGAAGCAAGGTGTAGCAAAGCTAATGCAGTGAGCGCTCAGCTACGATCTACTCTCTTCTGCAAGAAGGAAGTCAGTACCAAGACTAAGTTATCTGTGCACCGTTCAATCTTTCGACCAACTTTGTTGTATGGGAGCGAAATCTGGGTGGATTCAGGCTACCTTATCAACAAGGTTGAGGTTACGGATATGAAAGTAGCTAGGATGATTGCAGGTACTAGTAGATGGGAACAATGGCAGGGGGGTGTCCACAATGAAGAAATCAAAGAAAAACTGGGAATGAACTCTATAGATGTAGCAGTCAGGGCGAACAGGCTTAGATGGTGGGGTCATGTTACACGCATGGGAGAAGCAAGGTTACCCAAGAGACTCATGGATTCAGCAGTAGAGGGTAGGAGGAGTCGGGGCAGACCGAGGAGAAGGTACCTGGATTCGGTTAAGAATGATTTTGAAGTAATAGGTTTAACATCAGAAGAGGCACCAAAGTTAGCACTGAATAGGGGACCATGGAGGAACTGTATAAGGGGGGCTATGCTCCAGACTGAACGTTGAAAGGCATAATCAGTCTTAAATGATGATGATGATGATGATGAAAGATAACCAAAGAGATTAAGTAAGAAAGACCAAATATAACATTACAGACATTATACTTTATTACGGTATCGAATTAATCTTACACTAATTACAGAGGTTCAACGATGGGATGTTGAACAAAATAGAAAGCTAAATGAATCAACACAAGCTATGTAGTGTGTAAGCTATGGTATTACAGGTTGCTCTCACACATAATTTGAGTGACAGTGAGTTTAAATTCATGTGTAATTTTTACATTGTAATTGTGAAGTTGTGTAGTGGCTCATATTCCACCAAGGCAATTAAGTTATAGTGGTATCCGTAAAATAACACGAAATCATTCAGCAGATTCATAGGATCCTCAGTCCTCGTTCCCGAAATGACGTGTGTCATCATCTATATGGGTCGTATATCGAAGTGAACACACCCAACCGCAACTCCCACGTGAACTGACAGGCTTTAATAACCAGTCCACATCGTTACGTTTTGGAGATCAATTTCGAATGGAGATGTTGCATGGTAGTGTAGATTTAATGCAGAAATGTTGCGGCTGAAAGTCTGTTGCGTTACTCATATTCGGCTGCCAAATCATCTTTCGCAGCTGTGATAAAGAGCGAGTGAAATTATGGTAATAATGGAAAATGAAGGAAAACGGAATTATGTTTTAAACAATAAATACTAACAGAAGACGAAAAGCTCTCTGTGTGAAGTTCGTCTAACACGATCCTCTATGTATTCAATCTTTTGGCACTAACTGCCTCAAACCATCTACTGAGGTGAACGCAAATGGAAACTCACTTCAAGCACTTCTTTCCCTTTCTAACTAACGCAGTGAGTTCTTAAGGGGTCTCCAAAATAATTTGTTATTTACATATCTCATACGCCAGATGATAAACTGCTGGAAATACATCGTATTTCTTTGCTGTCTTGATATTGCGGCTAACAGTTACTGGCAGTAAAATTAATAAATAAATGTTAAATCGTTTATGTAATGCTGTATTGGAGATCTTTTTTTTCCTTTCTTTCGCTTTCAGAAGAAAGGAAAAACGTATCGTTACTGCCACGAGCACCATTAAACCAAACTAATTATGAACAGCTTGCGCATGTTATTGAGAAGTGGTCGTAACGATACTGTTGTTGATGGATACAGTAGATAATGTTTATTCCCGATGATAATGATTTCTTCATACCTGTTATCTTGAGAAAAGCTTGGCAGCAGGTGTGCTAGCATCTCTCAAATTAATGAGGTGACCTAGGTTTTTAGAAGATTGGTATTAAATGGTATAGTAACATGAGGACTGTGGGAAGAGCCGAGGGAATGAAACGACTATTCACGTTGGTGTGTGGACTCAGTGAGACTGGCGACGTACCATCAGGCTTCATCAACACAATTACGACGGCAACAAGGGCAGACAAGTGCGAGAACCACCGCACACAGCTTCAAAGCACAAGCATCCTAGCTGTTGACAAGCATAATGCACAGAAGGATGTAAAAGAAATTTGAGTGTATGTTAGGTGACGATCAGTTTTGGATTTAGGTAAATTAAAGGCACCAGAGAGGCAGTTCTGACGTTGTGACTGATAATGGAAATAAGATTGAAGAAAAATCAAGATACGCTCATAGTATCAGTCGATCTAGAAAAGGTGTTTGACAGTGTAAAATCGTGCACGATGTGCAATCTTTGGTTTAACTCTTCAATTTATACATCGAATAATTAATCATGGAAATAAAAGAAAGTTTCAAGAGTGGGTTTAAAATTAGTGGTGAAATAATAACAATCATAAGATTCGCTTATGACATTGCTGTCCACAGTGAAAGTGTAGAAGAATAACAGTGAATGGAACAAACAGTTAAATAAGTAGAGATTTTACTTTCAGAGTAAACATGGAAAGTCAAAAGTAAAGAGAAGCAGCAGAAATGAGAACAGCGAGGTACTTAACATCAGACTTCGTGATCATGAAGCATACCAAGGTAGAGAATTCTGCTACCTTACAATCAAAATAAAACATGACGGGTGAAGCAAGAAGAACATAAAAACAGATTACCGGAGACAAAGAGGGCATTCAAGGCCAAGAGAATTCCACTTCTATCTATCACAAGCATTAATTTTAGGAAGATGTTACTGAGAATGTGCGTTTGGGCAACAGCGTTGAATGGTAGTGAATTATGAACGGTGGGAAAACCGGTACAGAAGAGAATCGAAGGATTTGAGAAGAGGTGCTACAATAATTTTGAATATTATATGGACTGATACAGTGAGGAAAGAGGAGATTCTCCGCAGAATCGGTGGTAGGAAACATCCAACCTAAAACTGAGGACACAGTGCAAGTGTTATTCTGAGATTATGACACTGGCGCAGGAGAGTAATTCGTGGGATGTCACATCAAACCAATCACAGGACTGATAACTTAAAAAAAATGCTGAAGATGTCATCACAGACTATGTGTAATTGACATTATATGCGATTTCGCATATTTGTGCTGTGGCAAGCGGCAGAAGTAGACCTGTAAAAAATCCCTTTCAGAAGTCCACAGAAACTACATAATCAAACATTAACGCACTGCTTAGTGAACTCGCCAGTAGTTATCAGCTGGATAAATCAGATGCAGCAGCATATGTAAGGTGACCAGGGAACATAAAACACTTAAACATCAAATCAATATGAAGTAACACGGTGCAGTATGGCACACAACCTGTTGTTTGGGCAGGGGACAGTTGTGGCGCTGTGGCGACTAGTTACTGCCTCACAGTCGGCCTCGCTAGCAGAGTTCTCCTTTGCTACTGGCTGAGCGAAACTCGGCGATACAAGGAAACACAAAGTTACCGAGCTGTGGTTGAAGGAACTGCATGAAGCACATGCTCTCTGGCTGTGGAATAGGCACTTGGGTTCAGGACACAACCAAGGGTAGTCACGAATATTACGTCACTGGTTCAAATGGTTCTGAGCACTATGGGACTTAACTTCTGAGTTCATCAGTCCCCTAGAACATAGAACTACTTAAACCTAAATAACCTAAGGACATCACACACATCCATGCCCGAGGCAGGATTCGAACCTGCGACCGTAGCGGTCACTCGGTTCCAGACTGTAGCGCCTAGAACCTCTCGGCCACGTCGGCCGGCTTAAGTCACTGATTCGTTATTTTGTATAACTGTTTTTAACTTCTATCAGTAACAGCCAGGCTCAGGTTGGAACCGAGTGCGGTCACATGTGATTAGCAAGAGTGTGAATGTTACCTATCATTCTTATTCACAAGTGTCAAGTAATTGTACTGCATGTTGCATAATAGGAGGTTTGGAACTTAAATAGTGGCAACTGTTTATTCACAACCGATACAAAGGAGTTACATGTTTGCACCTGTTATTGTCCTTCAATGTAGTCAACATATCTGTGCAGAACCCGTTGCCAGCGATGTGAAAGGCGTAGTATACCGTTAGCAGAGCCTGTTGTGTTAATGGTGCGAATAGAGCGGTCTACTGCCTGTCGAATCTCTGGAACAGTTCTGAAGGGAAGTCTGTGCACTGACGGTCTACCGTGGAGGAACGTAATGCGTTAGGATAACACCATCACAGTCGTACACGAGAATCACCATAACTTTAGATCACTCCATTCGCGCCATCAACAGGACAGGCTCTGCTAACGGTATACTACGCCTTCCACGTCGCTGGCAACAGGTTCTACACAACGGTGGTGACAACTTTGAAGGACAATAACAGGTGCAAACATGTAACCATTTGGTATCTGTTGAGAATAAATAGATGCCACTATTTAAGTTCCAACACTCGTAAACCTGTGTAAAGTTGACAGTGGCGTTTCAAGAGGCGTAGAATTGAACAAAAAAAGCCAATCTCTGGAATATACTTCATGTCCTCTTTATTGAAAGGTAGTTAAAGAGTTTCCAGCGATTCTCACCGCTACATCAGCATAGCATAAACGAAGCCACGCTAATACCACATACCGGGTGACATCCCGTTCTGATTGGTGGTGTTGTGAAGGGCCATCCAACCATTACGGTGTTCAGACTTCCGAAATACAAAACAAGTTGAACAGAAAAAGGAAAGGATTGAATTCGAAAATCTGTAGGCATTAGGGGTAAATGAAGAGACTAGTGCAAATCTTTCTCTCCGTAAACAACACACCACACGTCAGCGCAACACTCTGATAATGTCACAGTCTGACCGTTAGGACGATACTTGTAAACAGCTTCGCTTTCAGAGCTTCTTATGTTAGAAGCTACTCTCTGAGTCTTTACAATCTGTTAACGACTACAACTTTAGGAGATGAAACTTTAAAAACAGAGTTATGACTTCGGTCACAGCCTAATGTCCATAGAACAAACATAACTAAGGGTTACAAAATGACATCTTAATTTAAAGAACACCTCTCGGGGCCAACTTTATTTTTCGAACGATTTCTTGTTCTATCCTAATTGATACTGTTACAAGATAAAATACAATACACTGTGTGACAAGAAATGTGAAGCACACGGAAAACATGGACTTTTCTTTTGGGTCATCCGTCTTCTAACTGGTTTGATGCGGTGCGGCACGAATTCCTCTCCTGTCCCAATCTCTTCATCTCAGAGTAGCATTTATAGCCTATGTCCTCAATTATTTGGTACATGTATTGCAGTCTCTGTCTTCCTCTATACTTTTCATCATCCACAGCTCCCTCTAGTACCATGGAAGTTATTCCCTGATGTCTCAACAGATCTCCTATCATCTTCTCCCTTCTCGTTGTCAGTGTTTTACATATACTACTTTCCTCTCCAATTCTGCACAGAACCTCCTCATTCCTTACCTTATCAGTCCTCCTAATTTTCAACATTCATCTGTAGCACCATATCTCAAACGCTTCGGGTCTCTTGTGTTCCGGTTTCCCCACAGTCCATGTTTCAGTCCATGTTACACAATCATAATGGGCACCAAACGTCATTTGTAGGAAATGTTTTCCGTCAAATTAAGGCCGATGTTTCATATTAATAGATTTCTTATTTTTCCCAGTGCTAAACTGCTATTAATGTCCTCCTTGCTCCGTCCGTCATGGGTTATTTAGCTGCCTTGGTAGCAGAATTCCTTAACTTCATCTACTTCATGACTGTCAATCGCGATGTTAAGTTTCTCTCTGTTCTCATTTCTGCTTATTTTCATTACTTTACTCTTTCTTCTAGTAATTCTTAATCTATACTCTGTATTCATTAGACTATTCATTCCATTTAGCAGACCATCTAATTTTTCCTCACTTTCACTCAGGATAGCAATGTCATCAGCAAGTTTTATCACTGATACCCTTTTACCTTGAATTTTAATTGCGCTCCTGAACCTTTCTTTTATTTCCATCATTGCTTCTTCGATATACAGATTGTACAGTTGGGCGAAAGACTACTTTCCAGTCTTACATCCTTCGTAATTCGAGCATTTCGGTCTTTGTTGTCCACTCTTATTATCTCTCTGCTCTTGAACACATTATATATTACCCGTCTCTCCAAATAACTCACTCCTATTTTTCTCAGATTTCCGGACATCTTACACCAGTTTACATTGTCGAACGATTTTATCAGGTCAGCAAATTCCTGTGAACGTGTCTTGATTTTTCATTACTCTTGCTTCCAATACTAACTGCAACGTCAGAATTTCCTCTCTGGGGCCTTTACCTTTCCTAAAGCCAAACTGATCGTTATCTAAAACATCTTCTATTTTCTTTTCCATTCTTATTATTGTCAGCAGCTTGGTTGCGTGAGCGGCTAAGCTGATTGTGGGACAATCCTCACACTTGTCAGCCATACAGTCTTCGGAATTGTGTGGATGATATTTTTACGAATGTCAGATGGTACATCGCGAGACGCATACATCTGTATGTGCCACTGTGTGTAATAATTTTGTTGCCACTTCCCCCAATGATGTTAGAAATTCTGATGAATTGTTATGTGCCCTTTCTGCAGTCTAACATTGGGCCACTGTAACGCCATAATGACCCACAAACCTTAGTATTGCACGATTCGGCCAGCTCGGTCAAAGCGAATGTGACTTCTTGCACGTACACGTATCAGCATGTAGGTAACTGATTAGAGTTTTCAATCTCTGTGACAGGTAGAATGACCATCAAAGTGCATTAGCGTTGTTCGTGGTTACTGTTGTTACTGGGGCGTACAAGGGTCATGAACGACGTTGGGTGATCTCTGTGAAGGAGAGGGAGGTGCCTCATTCTCTTGTGAGTGAAGGTGGTCGCCACCTGGCAGAGTTTGAAACGGCTGTGTTGATCCACATTTGTCCAGCTGGTCGAATCGTGCAATAGTGAGATTTAGAGATCATTACGGCGTGACATGGGACACTGTTAGATAGCGAGGAAACTGAGGGCTAACGTACTCTTCGTGAAGGCTCTAGTCGACGTTATGCGGCTACCAGGAGGGAGGATTGTCGTACTGTGCACCAAACACATTGTGGTCCGTTCACGTATGTGCCTGGCATTCGAAAAGTAGTACTGTATCCCCTGCAATTTTCTGTATCACTCCACATGTCTGGTCGGAGACTGGCAGCAGCCGGACTACGGATTGATCATACCATACGTAGGCTGCAATGGCACCACGACACAAACAGTTGCGTTTGGAAAGGTACCATGAGGCCAAGCATAGATGCTGATGAAGGGCAGCACTTTGTGTTCATCGAAGAATCACAGTTGTGGTTCCTGGATTCTTCTCTGGCAACTTGTGGAGAGATCCAATTCTTCGACTTTTTCTGGATGTATAGTCGTGTTACTGCTGGCGTCATGGTATGGGAAACCGTCAGGTATGACTTCAGATCACGGCTGGTACTGATTGACGGATCTTTGACGTCACAGCGGTACATGACGGACACCACACGCCCTCATATGTCTCAAATAGCGCCGATTTTGAACAGGACGATGTTCATCCGCGCCTCTGTGAACTTTCTGCATGATACTGTGGTACTCCACTGGTCAGCATATCTGAAGCCAATAGAACATGTGTGGAATCAGGTCCGACGTTAGTTTCGTGCCTGTACCTATATCCAATTTTATTAAGAATAGTTGTGGGCTATCTGCCTCAAAAGAAGAGACAATGGCCTTATGACACTCTTCACTACCGAATATGTGCTAGCATTCAGGCCAGAAGAGGAGCACTTACAAACTGAGCAGTTGGCAGATAGTTTTAAGTTCTTTGTACATTTGACATGATTTTGTTATAACTAAAATTACATCACAAACCCAGTCACACCACTGAAGGTTTCAAGAGATGTTTTCCTGGGGAGGGCAAATTTTGATTTTAAAATGATGTATTCATTACATTATTCCTCTCGACATATATACAAGGTGAATCAAGTAGAACTTGAACCATATGTAATTCCGAAATGGAAAGTGCTATTGATACCCGGTTTTCACAGAATGCATTGACAGTCAGTGGCTCGTATTGTTAGCCTAATAGAGTGTAATAATATCTAGAAAGCGTCTTTTGTGCAGACAGACACTTTCGTGCAAACACACACGGATAAGCTACAGGTCGCCTGCGTTCAATCCAGTGATTAGGAAACGATTCATGAAGACGTCTGCAATACTTCGTGCACTGTGTGCTCGACAGCCGTTATGTTGTTAGCACAGGTTCCTCCTAGTCAGAAAAGGAACGTCTTCTAGCATCCATGCAGCGTTCCGACTATGAAAAACAGACATACGAGCTGATGGTTCACTACACCACACTACACGTTTACAGGTTATGGATGCTGACGTTCCACCTTGTCAGGTGAATCGACGGGGCTTGTCAACAGACGAATAGTGCATGTTTCGGTGGTTTATCTGGCCACGATTGCTAAATGCGCCTTCATCCTAAAAGAGATAGACGATACAAGTCGAGCAAAGTGTCTTAATGTCTCTGTACAGATTCTGATAATCGTTTCCACAGAGCTCTTGATGGAGAGATATGGGTATGGATGGATCCTATATCTATAAGGAATACGTAAGATGCTTGCTTGACTAATGCAGCTTCCTCGTATTACAGCGCGGGAACAGCCGTGCGGATGAACTGTAACAGCAGTAAGAACAATAATTCCCCTCTTTCACAGGTACACAAACGGGGTGTCCACATCTACATCGGTACCCGCAGTCAACACTGAGGTGCGTGGCGTAGGGCACCCCGTACCACTGCTAGTCATTTCCGTCCCAGTTCCACTCGCAAACAGAAGAGGTGGAAACGACTGTCTATATGCCTCCGTAGGAGTCCCAATTTCCTGTATCTTTAATTCGTGATCGTTATGCGCAATGTATATTGGACGCAACGGAATCGTCGTTCTTCAGTAAGCTTCAAATGACGGTTTTCTAAATTTTCTCAATAGTGTTCCCCGAAAAGAATGTCGGCTTCTCTCCAAGGATTCCCATCTGAGATCCTGAAGCATCTCCGTAACACTTGTGTGGTTCGATCCTTCCAGTAACAAATCTCGCAGCCCGACTCTGAACTGCTTTGATGTCTCCCTTTAATCTAACCTGATACGGAACCTGTGGCCGAGCGGTTCTCGGCGCTTCAGTCCGGAACCGCGCGACCGCTACGATCGCAGGTTGGAATCCTGCCTCGGGCTTCGGTGTGTGTGATGTCCTTAGGTTAGTTAGGTTTAAGAAGTTCTAAGTTCTAGGGGACTGATGACCTCAGATGCTACGTCCCATAGTGCTCAGAGCCACTTGAACCATTTTTTTTTTATACGGAACCAAAAAACTCGAGGAGTATTCATTTGTAAGACACACCAGCGTCCTAAATGCGGTCTTTCTTAGAGATGAAGCACTCTTTCCTATAATTCTCCAACTAAACTGAAGTCGACCACTCGCAGTTCCTACATACTCGTTACATTTCTTATCGCTCTGAAACGCTACGCCCAGATGTTTAAATGACTCGTCTACGTCAAGCAGAGCACTACTAATGCTGTATCCGAACATTACTGACTTGTTTTTCCTACTTATCCGCGTTAACTTACAGTTTCTACATTTAGAGCTATCTCCATTCATCATATCAACTGGAAATATCATATCCTCCTACAGCCACTTGACACCTTACCATACACCACAGCATCATCAGCAAACAACCGCTGATTGCTGCCAACGATATACATAGAGAACAACAGCGGTCCTAACAGACTTCCCTGGGGCACTCCTGACTATACTCTTGTCTCTGCCGTCGAGGGCGACATACTGCATCCATTTTTTTAAACCGATCTTAACACATGTCCTCTCATCCTGTCCCTCCTTCTTGTCAGAGTTTTCCAAATGTTCTTTTCCTCTCTGAGTCTACGCAGAACTTCCTCATTCCTTACCTTTTCAATCCACCTAATTTTCAACATTCACCTGTAGCACTACATCTCAAAAGCTTCAATTTTCTTCTGTTCCGGTTTTGCCACAGTCCGTATTGCACTGCCATACAACGGTGTACTACAAACGTACATTCCCAGAAAGTTCTTCCTCAAATTAAGGCCTATGTTTGATATTGGTAGACTTCTCTTGGCCAGGAATGCCCTTTTTGCCAGTGACAGTCTGCTTTTGATGTCCCCCATCTGTCAGTCCGTCCTTATTTTGCTGCCTAGGCAGCAGTATTCTTAACTTCATCTACTTCGTGAGCAACAATCCTGATGATAAGTTTCTCGCTGCTCTCATTTGTAAGAATTCTCATTACTTTCGTCTTGCTTCGATTTACTCTCAGTCCATATTCTGTACTCATTCCACTGTCCGCAACGTTCAGCAGATCATGTAATTCTTCTTCACTTTCACTTAGGTTAACAATGTCATCAGCGAATCGTATCACTGATATCCTTTCACCTTGAATTTTAAGGCACTCCTCATAATTTCTTTTATTTCCATCATTGCTTCTTCGATGTACAGATTGAACAGTAGGGGCGAAAGGCTACATCCGTGTCTTTACACCCTTTTTAATCCGAGAACTTCTTTCTTGGCCGTCCACTCTTATTATTCCCTTTTGGCTCTTTTACATGTTGTATATCACCCATCTCACTGATATTATTCTCAGAATTTCGAACATCTTGCACCATTTCACGTTGTCGAACTTTTTTTCCATTCCTACAAATCCTATGGACGTTTCCCGATTTTTCTTTAGTCCTGCTTCTGTTATCAACCGCAACGTCGGAGTCGCCTCTCTAGTCCCTTTATCTTTTCTAAAGCCAAACTGATCGTCATCTAAGATATCCCAATTTTCTTCTCCATCCTTCCATATATTATTCTTGTCAGCAATTTGGATGCATGAGCTGTGAAACTTATTGTGCGATAATTCTCGCGCTTGTCATCTCTTCAGTCTTCGGAATTGTGTGGATGATATGTTTCCGAAAGTCACTTGGTATGTCGCCAGACTTATGCATTCTACACACGAAGTCCTTTTGTCATCATTTCTCTAAATGATATTACAAATTCTGATCGAATGTTATCTTTCCCTTCTCCCTTATTTGATTTTAAGTCGTCCAAAGCTGTCTTTCCAACGGCCTTGTCGCAGTGGTAACACCGGTTCCCGTCAGATCAGCGTAGTTAATCGCTGTCGGGCTGGGTTAGCACTTAGCACCATCCAGTCTGACGAGCGCTCTTGGCAAGTAGTTTGCACTCAGCCCTTGTGAGGCAAACTGAGGAGCTACTTGATTGAGAAGTAGCGGCTCCGGTCTCATAAACTGACTACAGCCGGGAGAACGGTATGCTGACCACATGGCCCTCCATATCCGCATCCAGCTACGCCTGTGGGTTCTGAGGATGACACGTCGGCTGGTCGGTACCGTTAGGCCTTCATGATCTGTTCGGATGGAGTTAAGTTAAAGCTGTCTTAAATTCTGAATCTAATACTGGATCCCCTATCTCTTCTATAGCGACTCCTATTTCTTCTTCTATCACATCAGACTAATCTTCCTTCTCATAGTGACCTTCAATGTATTCTTTCCACCTAACCGCTGTCTTCCCTACATTTAACAGTGGAATTTCCATTACGCTCTTAATGTTACCACCCCCGTTTTCAATTTTAAAAAAAAATGGGTCAAATGGCTCTGAGCACTATGGGACTTAACTTCTGAGGCTATCAGTCCCCTAGAACTTAGAATTACTTAAACCTAACTAACCTAAGGACATCACACACATCCATGCCCGAGGCACGATTCGAACCTGCGACCATAGCGGTCACGCGGTTCGAAACTGTAGCGCCTAGAGCCGCTCGGCCACTCCGGCCGGCTTTTAATTTCACTGAAGCTTCTTTTGACTCTTCTATATCTGAGTCAGTCCTTCCGACAATCATTTCTTTCTCGATTTCTTGACATTTTTCATGGAGTCATTTCGTCATAGCTTCCCTGCACTTCCTATTTATTTCGTTCCTCAGAGTCTTGTATTTCTGTATTCCTGAATTTCCCTGAGCATTTTTGTACGTCCTTCTTTCATCAATCAGTAGAAGTATTTCTTCTGTCACCCACGCTTTCTTCGCAGTTACCTTGTTTGTGCCCATGCTTTTCTTTCCAACTTCCGGGTCCCATAACATAAGAATTCTTCGAACCACTCAAACGTCTCTGAATCTGTTCCATATGCTCGTAACTTCCTTAATAGAATGCAATGGGGCACCGTGTCAAAAGCTTTCCGATCATTTAGAAATAATGAATCCATAATGAATCCATCATCCGTAGTTCGCAGTATATCACGTGAGGAAAGGTCAAGCTGAGTTTCGCACGAGCGATGTTTTCTAAAACCAAGCACATTCGTGGACATAAGCTCCTCGATCTCAAGAAAATTTATTATTTTGGAACTGAGAATAGGTTCAAGGATTCTACAGCAATTAGTAATCCAAATAAAACTTCAGTCGTTGCTTTCTCCACCAACAAAACGCGATCAGTGTTTTTTCGGCACCCTTTCGTATCTAACAAGCTGACTGTCGATTACGTTTATTCATTCCTTAGGTGTGATACTGGATCTACGTTTTAACACTAAGATGTCACATTCAACTGCAACTATCGCGAAAAAAATCTTTCCACTCAATAGGGGTGTGCTCAATATAATTGGAAGAATGTCACTGCTGCTACTAGTACAAACCCTGATGAGAAATAAGCCATAGTTAAAAACAACCTGTGTAAGCTAAGTGACTGTGCCGCCTACTATTTTTTTATAGAAAGTAAAATGGTTAACGTTACCAAAATGGATCCAATGTCTATTGGGATACCGATGCACTTGGGTAATTCTTAAACTAAAGCAATGTTATTAATATTAACTGCGTCTGTAAAAACAGGATCAAAGTGGAAATAAGGTATGCATTCACAGCCAAATCGTTAAAACAGTCAGAATCATCTGTGGAAGCAATATGTTATTCCAGGAATAGTTTTAGAAATTGAGGAAATCGAATTAGCTATTGAAGTGATTAGCGTGAAGAGATTCTTGTTGAAAATAATTAGTGCAGGGAAGCAAACATTGTTAAACGTAGAACACGTTGTCTAACATTTGTTCACAGGTATTTCCCAACTAGGTTAATTTGATTGTAACTAGGTATGATGTACGCCTATATTATTCCCCTGGCCGTAGCTTTTACAAAAGTCTTAGGTTTGATCAACCGCCAGTGCAGCACCATCGAAAGCTGTAGTCAAAATGGCGGAGGATATCCGTCAACCAACTGCTCAAGTACTAATCTTTTGAGAAGACCACCTCCTTACATAAACGAACTGTCCCGTTTGACGAGGAAACATAAAGAGAACAAGTCTGCTATTCTGAATAACATGTTTTTCAAAGACTCTGAGACCCGACTTAGCGAGAATATAAATGCAGGTGTCAAATATGCATGTATGTATCCAGTTACCAATCTCAGGGCAATATTTTTTATGTGCAGGATTATAGCTCATTACCTCCTCTTGTTCAACCTGTTTACCATCGACATGTTTTCGTTATCCCTTCGGCACTTCAAGAACTTCCCCCTGAGATTCATACACATTTAGTGCTTGCATGACGGCTCTGCCCTCGGAATCGACTAACTTGAACGACACTGCATGGACTGCACCTAATAGAGATATCCCAGAATTCTATTTCAGGTCCAGTAAATCGACAGTTTAGTACACTTAATGAGTTCAGGGACGTCGAGCATTATTCGAATCTCATTAACAGGATTATAATTGTCTTCACTGATCTCCTGCTTCGAACTGAACTCCAATGAACAGCGAAGGCACGTTTGGAGGCTTCTCTGACAGAGGTGGCTTACCAACCCGGATGTCGCACGAGATACGGCTCGACAGCCGGGAATGATGGCCTGTCGTGCAATTTCATTTCATAGCAGGGCCCCTTTGGTAGTTATCTGCGGCACACTCAGAGCACAGCAGTACGTCGACGATATTCTACTCTAAAGTTTGTTGCCCTTCGTAGCAAGCCATCCTTGTCTTACATTTCAGCGGAAGACAATGCCTGTCAGCAAACGGCGAGAGTTTCTACTGCTTGTCTTCGTGCTTGCCAAACCATACGTTGGCCAGCAAGGTCGTCGGAACTCTCCCCAACAGAGAACGTTTGGAGCATTATGGACAGAGTCCTCCAACATAATCCGGACTCTGGCGATCTAACGAGCTAATTCGACTGAATTTGGCACGATATGCCTCAGGAAGACATTACACAGTTGTTTCAATCAAACACAGGCCGAATAACTGTTTGCGTAATGGCCAGGTGGGGACCAACATGTTATTCATTTGCTGAGTTTTCAAGGCTCTTTGTCTTGAATAAATCATCCATTTTGTATGAAATTGTGGTCATTTATTTATGTACAAGTAGATCACATCTACTGATATCCGTCCCATTCGGTTAGCTCCTTCGTGTTGCATCATTTGTTTTTATCTTTTATTTTCTTATTTTATTTTAGTCAGGGTATTCTTAAGGGTAACAAGCATAGTAAGCAGCAGACTGCAGATTTTGTGAATCCGATGAATAAATTCAGAGAAAAAGTTTACGAAAAAAATTACATTGTGCTGTACATTTAGATATGTCGAGCTAAGTAGTGAATTATGGGAAGTATCCGCTTTTGTTTAGTAACACCGATACCGCTAGGTTTGTAACAACAGTATCATCGAATGATCTCAAAGTGAGGACCCTTTCTGTATGTAGGGCAAGTAATTCTCTCATGGAGCATATACGACGCTAGTTTTCCTTTCCGTAAAACTGTCGTCGCCCAGTAAGATGTAATTAAATCTGCAGTCTCAAATCTACTCGGGAGAATCAGTTATTTAAGAAAATACTCCGTTTGACCTTATATTCGTTTTTAGTTGACAGTGCATTATGATGCGTATCGATGATTAGAAATCTAGAGAGGCAGAATTATTATGTTTATCTTTTTAGACCGGGTGATGATTTTCTACTAATATTTACTCGGGATAAGATCTCGCTTGAGCGGAAAGTTGTATGATCACTGGATAACTCGTGAATGGGCATGTATCAGTTATAATGATCAGGAGGAGTATGATTGTTAGACACAGCTGCCGTGATAGGCTGCTCAGAACAGGATGTTCTAAAAGCTGTCCGTGTCGGTGCAGGTAGACTGCCCCTGTGGACCGCCAGTCAAGGAGTCACGTGTGGTACGGGGAAATGTCTGCACCTCGCTGCGTGCTCTGTCTTGGATGTGTTATACTTTGATAAATTGTGAGTGATTTGTACGGATGGGGCAAGTGGAGTATTTTGGGTGTGGCTACCTGAATGAGACAAAACTTAGGCCGAGTAACATTCGTGATTGAGCTCTACTGACTTCCCATCACTACCTTGAAAGTAAAGTTTGTAAGAAGGAAAATTTCCGTTATTCAAAGTTTAAATCATTTGGAGAGTGTGGAGGAGTTGGTCGTAGAGAATGTGAAATTATTACAATAATCTGGTTGGTACAAAAAGCGTGTTCAGATTCTTAGTAGACACTAGTGTGTCCCAACCTAGTGTGAACTTGTATTACACAAATGCTGTGACGGAGAAGTTACTGTTTTCAGGCAAGTCATATAAAAGAAGCCTACTAAGAGTTCGATTCAGATGTTAAAACTATACGTGCTGTGACTGTAGAATTCCAAGAAAAAGCAGTATCGTAACTGGACAACCAAAAGCGCATCACTTCTGAGGATAATTGGACCAAAAAACAATTCCATACATGTAGCGTAAATATGCTGCCTAACAAAATACGAGAAGCACGCATAAGGAGAGGAGGACACGAAACTTCACGGACTGAGAAGGAATGTGGTGTTATTCCAGTGATTGACAACTCATCAATATGGCGTTGCACCACCTCTGACCTCCATGAGTACACTCATTTGGTTGGAAAGGGTCTTAAAACATCACAGTCTCTCATGAGCCGAATTGGCCAACGACTCGCCGTCGATATGCCGCATCCTGGCTTGCAGACAGAATTGACATAAGAGCTAATTCCATCCATATTCTATCGATAACACATATGAGGCGTTTCTGGCCACGGGAGCACATCAACACCACGCAGATTGCTCATAGAGACAATTGCCACGTGTGGATGATCACTGTCATGTTGAAAATGTCACTACGATATTGTCATATAATGTCTGTGACGTATCATAATGCCGTCCCAGTTCCTTCAATCACTAACAGCTGCGACATGAAGTCATACACAATGGCTCCCCACTCTGTTACTTCAGGAGTAACACCGTTGTATGTCAGGAGTAACGCCGTTGCGCCCCTCCAAAATATTAAAACAACCTGGATCTCTGGCCATGTTGCTGCAGTATTCACCAACGATGATTATCAAAGGGAGTGGAGAGTTTTGATTCACCACTAAACACAATTCGACGCCATTCGTCTTCGGTCCATGCTTCCCAGTCATGGCACCAATCCAAACGCAACCGTTCGATTAGTTGTGTTAACGCCAGCCCGTGCATGGGACAGTCATTCCCTAGTCTGGCTGCTGCCAGTCAGTCCTGACCTAAGGTGCGGGATGATACAGACTGTTGCAGAGAGTGCATTACTTGTTTTCGGATGGCAGGTGCAGATGAAGAGAGTTAAAATATGCTCACTTCCTCGCTTGTGGAGGTTAGGCGTGGTTACCAGAAACTTGACGAGTATATAAGTCCTTAGGTTCCCACGCAGTTCAACAACAGGCCATCGTGATAAAAATGGCTCTGAGCACTATCGGACTCAACTTCTGAGGTCATCAGTCCCCTAGAACTTAGAACTACTTCAACCTAACTAACCTAAGGACATCACACACCCATGCCCGAGGCAGGATTCGAACCTGCGACCGTAGCGGTCACTCGGTTCCAGACTGTAGCGCCTAGAACCGCTCGGCCACCCCGGTCGGCGCCATCGTGATATGCAGATTCACCACAAATCTGGATGTTGCATGAATTGACCAACTGGGCAAATCGATATTCACAATGAGGCCGCCATCCAATTGTATCACCTGCTGATCACGCTGTCTGATACTGATACGAGGCATCTCAGCACGCTCATTATATACCCTATGAGGTCTGGGTACAACTTTAAACACAAATAGTACTATTGTACTCTCGTGGCAATTTTATCTGACACAAATTATTACAACTGTAGTCATTTACATATTCGTCGATGGTGCAGAAGTTTACGAGATTCACTGACTTTCTACTATGTATTCTAGGTACTTCACCTTTTTTTGTCACTCCGTGTATAAAAAAGGTTTGTGAGAACAGTAATGAGACATTTTTCTGCCTACCAATGTTTTCTTTTTTTCTCCAAACAGAAATATTGTCCCGTCGAAATTAGTTCCCTTCGGTAGCTATACACATGTGGGGTCTCCGTTCCCAGTTTTGGCAGCAGCGCTGAAAGGCTTTAACTGGTAGGTCCTCTTGCATTCTTTTGAATTTTCTTCAGAGTCCCAAAATGGTAATCACGTGATGGTTGTATGGAGTTGAAACTCGGACTAAGCATCTGGAAGAGATGAACACACTGGTATACACAAGTAGGACGACACAGCGATTGCCAGATCGCTCGCAGCGTTGTCAGTCTCATTACTTTCATCGCTCACCTCGTAATCCCCGCCTCTTCCCCTGCAAAACCAACCAAAAGACTAATGAAAGAAATACACTCCTGGAAATTGAAATAAGAACACCGTGAATTCATTGTCCCAGGAAGGGGAAACTTGATTGACACATTCCTATGGTCAGATACATCACATGATCACACTGACAGAACCACAGGCACATAGACACACGCAACAGAGCATGCACAATGTCGGCACTAGTACAGTGTATATCCACATTTCGCAGCAATGCAAGCTGCTATTCTCCCATGGAGACGATCGTAGAGATGCTGGATGTAGTGCTGTGGAACGGCTTGCCATGCCATTTCCACCTGGCGCCTCAGTTGGACCAGCGTTCGTGCTGGACGTGCAGACCGCGTGAGACGACGCTTCATCGAGTCACAAACATGCTCAATGGGGGACAGATCCAGAGATCTTGCTGGCAAGGGTAGTTGACTTACACCTTCTAGAGCACGTTGAGTGGCACGGGATACATGCGGACGTGCATTGTCCTGTTGGAACAGCAAGTTCCCTTGCCGGTCTAGGAATGGTAGAACGATGGGTTCGATGACGGTTTGGATGTACCGTGCACTATTCAGTGTCCCCTCGACGATCACCAGTGGTGTACGGCCAGTGTAGGAGATCGCTCCCCACACCATGATGCCGGGTGTTGGCCCTGTGTGCCTCGGTCGTATGCAGTCCTGATTGTGGCGCTCACCTGCACGGCGCCAAACACGCATACGACCATCATTGGCACCAAGGCAGAAGCGACTCTCATCGCTGAAGACGACACGTCTCCATTCGTCCCTCCATTCACGCCTGTCGCAACACCACTGGAGGCGGGCTGCACGATGTTGGGGCGTGAGCGGAAGACGGCCTAACGGTGTGCGGGACCGTAGCCCAGCTTCATGGAGACGGTTGCGAATGGTCCTCGCTGGTACCCCAGGAGCAACAGTGTCCCTAATTCGCTGGGAAGTGGCGGTGCGGTCCCGTACGGCACTGCGTAGGATCCTAAGGTCTTGGCGTGCATCCGTGCGTCGCTGCGGTCCGGTCCCAGGTCGACGGGCACGTGCACCTTCCGCCGACCACTGGCGACAACATCGATGTACTGTGGAGACCTCACGCCCCACGTGTTGAGCAATTCGGCGGTACGTCCACCCGGCCTCCCGCATGCCCACTATACGCCCTCGCTCAAAGTCCGTCAACTGCACATACGGTTCACGTCCACGCTGTCGGGGCATGCTACCAGTGTTAAAGACTGCGATGGAGCTCCGTATGCCACGGCAAACTGGCTGACACTGACGGCGGCGGTGCACAAATGCTGCGCAGCTAGCGCCATTCGACGGCCAACACCGCGGTTCCTGGTGTGTCCGCTGTGCCGTGCGTGTGATCATTGCTTGTACAGCCCTCTCGCAGTGTCCGGAGCAAGTATGGTGGGTCTGACACACCGGTGTCTGTTCTTTTTTCCATTTCCAGGACTGTATTACTGTTTTCTGTGTATATCCACCTCTAAAATTCTTTGCTTTGGTCTTTACTGTGGACATTTTCATGTTACGTCCCGAGGTCACTCTCGAGGAGAATACGCACTGCATTTTATTCTGTCCTTCACAGCCCGTAGAGTAATGCAGCGATTGGTGAATGACTTTCTGGTCAAGTTGGAGCGGAGGCAGCGTAAAGAGGTGCTCAGAGGTTGGCGCGTCTGGCTGCGGAGGCGGCGACGTCACGGCCGACAATCAGCGGCGACTCCACAGGTCGGTCCTTCCGCGGCCCTCATCAGCGGGCTGGCGCCGGCAGGGAAGTGACCGCTGACGCATTTCAAATTACGTCCTGGCCCGGCGCGGCGCGGCGCGGCGCGGCCTGCGCTGTCAGCCGTGATTGAGGGCGAGTCGCCGAGCAGCGCCGCGGGCAGGTCTCAATCAGCGGTCCGCAATTAAGGCTCCCCGGCCCCAGCTGCCGACCCACAACACCCACCCCGTATTGGACATTTTCTTTGATTTCTCTCTCTGTCGACCTCACATCGCACCTGCCTCGTTCACTTCTCAGTATTCCAGCAAAGGCGACGACGAGCAGACAAAATATCTACAATCAAAAAGCAAGATATTAATGCGTGTCTCAACAGTCCCGAAATACAAACGACTCTGTGGCAAGGGGCATCTACAGCTGTGGTAGTACATTTTTATAGCAAGTACTAGGCAGACAGCTGTATCTTGAAACAATTTTATTAAAGCACAAATGTTATCTTGGTCTACAGCCATATCATCAGGTGTACATCTGAACAACAAAAAATAAACAATGATAGTGACTGAATTCCTATACATCAAACTCAGGGCCATAAGCCCCTAAGGATGATAATATTTTCCTTTTCTTCCTTGTTTATTGGCCAGCCACTGTGGCCGAGCGGTTCTAGCCGCTTCCGTCCAGAACCGCGCGACTGCTACGGTCGCAGGTTCGCAGGTTCAAATCCTGCTTCGGGCATAGATGTGTGTGATGTCCCTAGGTTTAAGTAGTTCTATGTCTAGGGGACCGCAGTGCTCAGAGCCATTTGAACCGTTTCTGAACCTAGTTTATCCTTTGGCATTTGTTGATTTGTGATATTATTTCCTTACTGTGAAACCACTGAACACTAAAATGACAAAACACTTATGTTACCTCCTAATATCGTGTGGGACCACTTTTGCCCAACATAGTGCAGCATCTCGATGTTGCATGAACTTAACAAGTCTTTGCAAGTCCGCTGCAGAAGTATTGCCGTGCAGGATTCTGTGTACGAGCTGACCTCTCGGTTACGTCCCATAAATGTTCGATGGAATTCATGTCGGGCGATTTGAGTGGCCAAATCATTAGCTCGAACTGTCCAGTGTGTTCTTCAAACTAGACGCGAACAATTGAGGCCCAATGACAATTCCACAGTTGTTTGGGAACATGAGGTCCATGAATGGCTGCGTGTGGTCTCCAAGTAGCAAAGATAACTTTTTTTCCAGGCAATGAGGGCTTCAGTTCGACCAAAGAACCCAATGCGTTCCACGTAAATACATCACAGACCATTATGGCGGCACCACCAGCCTGCAGACTGCGTTGCTGACAAGTTGCGTCCCAGACTTCGTGGAAGCTGCATCACACTCTAACGTTGTCATCAGCTCTTACCAATTGAAATTGGGGTTCATCTGATCAGATCATTGTTTTTCAGGCGTATAGAGTCCAACTGATATGATCACGAGCCCATGAGGGCGCTGGAGGTGATTCATGCTATTAGTAAGGGTACTCGCGTCAGTCGTCTGCTGTCATTGCCTGTTAACGACGAATTTCGCCGCATTGCCCTAACAGTCACTTTCGTCGTACGTCCCATATCCATTTCCGAGTTTATTTCACGCAGTGTTGCTTCTCTGTTAGAACTGATGACTCTACGCAAAGGCCACTGTTGTCAGGTCGTTAAGCAAAGACCATAGGCCTCTACGTTGTTCATGGTGAGCGGTAATATCTGAAACTGGATATTCTCGGCACACTCTTGCCACTGTGGACCTCGGAGTATAGAATTCCCTAAAGGTTTCCGAGATGGAATGTACCATGCGTTTATCTCCGCCTACCATCCCGCATTCAAAGACTGTTAATTCCCGTCGTGTGGCCATAAAGACATCGGAAATCGGCTCAAGCCAATGCACTGCACTTTTGTACGACGTGTACGCAATACTAACGTCATCTGTATATATGAATATCGCTAGCCCATGACTTTTATCACTGTATTTGCACTGTAATTTCATCTTGCGTCTGGGTTTAACCTTTCCGTTGTGTCTGCTTGCTTCGTTACCTTATTTATTCAAAATTGATTTAACGAAGCCCCAACTTCCGTACTACGCTTGGTATATAGGACACATGATTTTGGCTCCTCCCGACCACTTCACTACTCTTTACATCACCGCCTTGCTCTGGGCGTGCCGGTGCGGTGGCCGAGCGGTTCTAGGCGCTACAGTCTGGAACCGTGAGACCGCTACGGTCGCACATTCGAATCCTGCCTCGGGCATGGATGTGTGTTATGTCCTTAGGTTAGTTAGGTTTAAGTAGTTTTAAGTTATAGGGGACTGATGACCTTAGAAGTTAAGTCCCATAGTGCTCAGAGCCATTTGAACCATTTTTTAACACACTCTTTACGCTTTATTTTCGATTTATATTAAGTCAATTTACCTCTTTGACTACTCAAAGTTCACTATTCGTTTTTATTCATTCACTGCACTATTTTCTCAATTCCTCCCTTTGTCACTGATAAGAAACCGACGTTCGAACCCACGACGGGTCTGGCTTGTATACCCAATGGGCAGCCCCACCAATGGCGAATACCACATCGTACCGAAAAGGCTTCAATGATCCATAATGGTATAGAACATTCATCAAATTCGCGAGTGTTCTGGAATAGTTCGAGAATGTTCCCGAACATCCTTAAATCTTCCGAATGTTCCAGATTCTTACCGAGCATTCCAGAGGATCACGGATTGTTGTGGAATTTTCTGCAACATTCTGGACTGTACTCGAATACTCTTCAATGATCTGGGACGTTCTCGGATACTCTAGAATGTTCTGGAATGTTCCACAAATTTCTATAAGGTGAAACTTCTCAGCCCTTATATTGTCAAAAGCCCTCCGGAAGGTGTAAACGGGAAACCTCTTCATGGGATAGAGCGCTAACACACCACATAACTCTGTTGTTCGTACAAGGACTCATTTCTGAGTTGTAGCGGCAAGCGCATAGTACACTTACTTTTATAACACATATTGATTAGTTCTCTCTATTACAAGCATGAAGAAAGATTTCCTTACATTTCTGAAATTCATTGCCACAGGCATGTGCCAAATATTTACAATAGTCTTTGAATATTAAAGCACAATGTGATGCACACATTTCCTGAACTATTCACTTGAAGTAGAAAGTTCACAAAGATCAGAATGACCTTTCAATCTAAGACATGAGTTACACATGTGTCCTAACTAAACGATGTAGTCTACATGATTGGAGGTCACGAACTTGCAGTGAGCGTTGCTCTGCTCGGCTGTATATCGGGGTCTCTGTGCGGCATCGTCGTGAAACTGCAGGAGCGTGTGGTTTCACCATCGACTCCAATCCGTCGTTGCAGTATGCAGCGAGAGCATCGTTAGTCTGAGTGGTATCGACGATACCACAGCTATGCTGCCCTGCTATTTTGTTCAGTGAATCCGCAGACGACATGTACGCCCATAAGCCAACTTTCGTCAAAGGTGTTATTCATACTGTTGCGCATCACAGTTAACTTACAGGTGGCACCATGAAATATCAGTAACACTTACTGTTTTATCGAACACTATTTACATTACTTGCATATTTTTTAAGGTCAGAGGACATTTTGTTTTTATTCATTGCAGCTGAGAGTTAAATTACTTGTCTCTTTGCCGGCCGGAGTGGCCGAGCGGTTCTCGGCGCTACAGACTGGAACCGCGTTACCGCTACTGTCGCAGATTCGAATCCTGCCTCGGGAATGGATGTGTCTGATGTCCTTAGGTTAGTTAGGTTTAAGAAGTTCTAAGTTCTAGGGGACTGATGACCTCAGCCGTTAAGTCCCATAGTGCTCAGAGCCATTTGAACCAACGTGAAACTTCTGCAAGTAAACACATTGTAACAATCGTCAGAAAGGTAAAGGCCAGAGGAGGGAACGTTATAGATTGGGGATTATTTTCGTGGCATTCCCAGGGTGATCTTGTCATTCTGAAAGCCATTTGAACTTGTCTCTTTCTTAAGCTATACTCATCTTGCTCTGACTTCATCTTCACTTCTTAGGGTACATACACACATCAAAAAACGTTTTGCATCACTCTGGTTCCCAAAACTCCTAGGGATATATGTGACTGTGGATATTTTATCTCACACATGAGCAGCGCCAATTAGACGGATGGGGTCTGACAGCCGATCAGTTCCAGTCACTCCACCAGGAAGGAGGTACAGTACTTGTGTTGTCTATAGTTCAACCATACCTAGACGGTAAATACCGCGGTTCGATCGCTTCCCCATTGTTAATTTGTGCCAGAAAGGGCTCTCAACAAGGGAAGTGTCCAGGCGTCTCGGAGTGAACCAAAGTGATGTTGTTCGAATGTGGAGGAGATACAGGAAAGCCGGCCAGTGTGGCCGAGCGGTTCTAGGCACTACAGTCTGGAACCGCGCGACCGCTACGGTCGCAGGTTCGAATCCTGCCTCGGGCATGGATGTATGTGATGTCCTTAGGTTGGTTAGGTTTGAGTAGTTCTAAGCTCTAGGGGACTGATGACCTCAGAAGTTAAGTCCCATATTGCTCACAGTCATTTGAACCATTTTTTTAGATACAGGAAATGTCGATGACATGCCTCCCTCAGGCCGCCCAAGGGCTACTACTGCAGTGGATGACTGCTACCTACGGATTATGGTTCGGAGAAATTCTGACATCAATGGCATCATGTTGAATAATACTTTTCGTGCAGCCACAGGACGTCGTGTTACGACTCAAACTGTGCGCAATAGGCTGAACGATGCGCAACTTCACTCCCGACGTCCATGGCGAGGTCCATCTTTGCAACCACGACACCATGCAGCGCGATACAGATAAGCCCATCAACATGCCGAATGGACCGCTCAGGATTGGCATCACGTTCGCTTCACCGATGATTGTCGCATAAGTCTAGAACCACACAATCATCGGAGACGTGTTTGGAGGCAACCTGGTCAGGCTGAATGCCTTAGACACACTGTCCAGCGAGTGTTCCCTACTGTTCCCTACTGTTTTGGGGTGCCACTATGTGGAGCCGACGTACGCCACTGGTGGTCATTCAGGGCACCGTAACGGCTGTACGACACGTCAATGCCATCCTCTGACCGATAGCACAACCATATCAGCAGCATATTGGCGAGACAATCGTCTTCATAGACGATAATTCGCACCCCCATCGTGCATATCTGGTGGACGACTTCCTTCAGAATGACGACATCGCTCGACCAGAGTGGCCAGCATGTTCTCCAGACATGAATCCTATCGAGTATGCCATAGATTGAAAATGGCTGTTTGTTGACGACGTGACCCACCAACCACTCTGAGGGATCTACGCCGAATCGCCGTTGAGGTGTTTGAAAATGTGGACCAACAGTACCTTGATGAGCTTGTGGACAGTATGTAACGACGAATACAGGCAAGTCTCAGTGCAAGAGGACGTGCTACTTGGTATCATAGGTACTGGTGTGTATAGAAATCTGGACCAGCCCCTCTGAATGTCTCGCTGTATGTGGGTAAGCCTGCAATGTGTGATATTCATGAGCAATAAAAAGGGCGTAAATGATGTTTATGTTGATCTCTATTCCCATATTGTGTACAGATTCCGGAACTCTCGGAAACGATGTGATGGAAAACTGTTTTTGATGTGTCTATTTCCCAGCATGAAGCAAGATATACGCCTCTACACTTATGGCTCATTTCGATAAGTCACGAGAACATGCACTGATTACACTGATTATTATTCTTACCTTTTCGAGCATGTGTGAGTGAAAGAAATCACGTATGTAAGGAAAAACTACCTTTATTACTGATATTTCTTTGTATTCACGTTACCCATTAATGCATTCATTGTTATGCCTATTTTATGTTTAGTTCCGTATGTAAATAATATGTTGCCGTTTGCGAATAATCAAGTGACTGCCACTGGAGAGCTAAACATATGGCCTCCATTCATGTATGCGCTTTAGGGTACATCAATAGAGAATCCAACAGTCTTGAATGAGGATAGTGATCTTCATTTGGTTATACGTGTATCAAAAGCAAGGTCAATTTCACACTTTTAACTGTAGTTTAGATGAAGAAACCATTTTTTTTTAAGATAGCGCTACTCTCATATTTTTCAATTAATTTTGAGGATTTCTAAAGTATTTAATATTTCTCTTTTGTTTTACGGACGCTGTAACTGCTAGATAAACAAATGCGAAGCCAGATCGAGAAGTAGTGAATGCAGTCTTGAGGACAAATAGTAATGTAGACAATAGCCACACAGCGACAGAACGTTACACGTTTGTTTCCTAACAAGAAACTGTACACTGCATAACTTCGACAAGTGTAGACGCTTCCGTTGCAGTACTGATACAAAAATAGGAGGAGATTAAAAAACGAAATGAATTTAAATTGCTCTCTAACGACATCCACATGAATCTCGCTCCCTATTACCAAAATATTCAGAACATATCCTTGAACACACTCCTGTATTTTATCGGTGGGAGTAGGATTCACCGTACACTGACTAGATTATCGGTTCCAGCTGCGAGTGCCCTTCAACAAAATGTCACGTTAGGTTTCTTCCTAAATAGTGAAAATATTTTTTAAACACTCTGTGATTACTTGCAGTGCATGCAAATCAAGAAAATTAGGAAATAGGCGTTCATCTACATGAGTTTAAGTGGTGTGCTACAAAATTTCGAAATGCACACAATTGTATTAAAGCTGTTAGCATACGTATTTAATTAGTTATTACCAATGCACTTACCACAACAGCACAGTACAATACAAGAAGACAGATGTTACCTTCCTGTCAACCTTCTGTATTATACACTCCTGGAAATGGAAAAAAGAACACATTGACACCGGTGTGTCAGACCCACCATACTTGCTCCGGACTCTGCGAGAGGGCTGTCCAAGCAATGATCACACGCACGGCACAGCGGACACACCAGGAACCGCGGTGTTGGCCGTCGAATGGCGCTAGCTGCACAGCATTTGTGCACCGCCGCCGTCAGTGTCAGCCAGTTTGCCGTGGCATACGGAGCTCCATCGCAGTCTTCAACACTGGTAGCATGCCCCGACAGCGTGGACGTGAACCGTATGTGCAGTTGACGGACTTTGAGCGAGGGCGTATAGTGGGCATGCGGGAGGCCGGGTTGACGTACCGCCGAATTGCTCAACACGTGGGGCGTGAGGTCTCCACAGTACATCGATGTTGTCGCCAGTGGTCGGCGGAAGTTGCACGTGCCCGTCGACCTGGGACCGGACCGCAGCGACGCACGGATGCACGCCAAGACCGTAGGCTCCTACGCAGTGCCGTAGGGGACCGCACCGCCACTTCCCAGCAAATTAGGGACACTGTTGCTCCTGGGGTATCGGCAAGGACCATTCGCAACCGTCTCCATGAAGCTGGGCTACGGTCCCGCACACCGTTAGGCCGTCTTCCGCTCACGCCCCAACATCGTGCAGCCCGCCTCCAGTGGTGTCGCGACAGGCGTGAATGGAGGGACGAATGGAGACGTGTCGTCTTCAGCGATGAGAGTCGCTTCTGCCTTGGTGCCAATGATGGTCGTATGCGTGTTTGGCGCCGTGCAGGTGAGCGCCACAATCAGGACTGCATACGACCGAGGCACACAGGGCCAACACCCGGCATCATGGTGTGGGGAGCGATCTCCTACACTGGCCGTACACCACTGGTGATCGTCGAGGGGACACTGAATAGTGCACGGTACATCCAAACCGTCATCGAACCCATCGTTCTACCATTCCTAGACCGGCAAGGGAACTTGCTGTTCCAACAGGACAATGCACGTCCGCATGTATCCCGTGCCACCCAACGTGCTCTAGAAGGTGTAAGTCAACTACCCTGGCCAGCAAGATCTCTGGATCTGTCCCCCATTGAGCATGTTTGGGACTGGATGAAGCGTCGTCTCACGCGGTCTGCACGTCCAGCACGAACGCTGGTCCAACTGAGGCACCAGGTGGAAATGGCATGGCAAGCCGTTCCACAGGACTACGTCCAGCATCTCTACGATCGTCTCCATGGGAGAATAGCAGCCTGCATTGCTGCGAAAGGTGGATATACACTGTACTAGTGCCGACATTGTGCATGCTCTGTTGCCTGTGTCTATGTGCCTGTGGTTCTGTCAGTGTGATCATGTGATGTATCTGACCCCAGGAATGTGTCAATAAAGTTTCCCCTTCCTGGGACAATGAATTCACGGTGTTCTTATTTCAATTTCCAGGAGTGTAGTTCGTCAAAGTTTAAGGGTCAGACTTGATTATGCTCTCTTCATCGCTAGTTTAACGTGGAAGTAAACATTGCTATGGGTATTCTCCACGTGTGTTGTTGCCTCATTGAAGTCTCCTAATCGCAGGAACTAATCACTCACTGTCGAATTCAGTCGCACCCGATTATTGCGGCTGTATTGTGCAGCAGCTTCGCACTCCGCCTTACCTGCTGCTGCACTTAACCCGCAGCAGCGCTAAGCTGCACTCCACTTAGCTGAGATCCGTGCCAGACGAGGATTACTCTACAGCGGTTGCATTAGCATGTCCTAACAGCAGCCGAATAACAAAACATCAGGTCCCGTGTATATGAGGTTTGAGAAAAAAGGCGAACAGCAGACGAATAGTATAACCTCCCATTACATTAAGTAAAATCTGTAAGAAGAGTGAAATAATAATACCCTTCATGAAGGATCAGGAGGAAAAGAGAGACAGAAACTTCAGAAGGAGGTGTCAAACTAAGGTAACACTTAGGCCAAACAAACAATTCCTTTTACACAATATACTAGTCACGTGCCCCACCGGCACCTAAAAACTCACAACAACGTAGTTTGATGCAGGCAATTCTCATCGAGGATCCCACTTGAAGCCCACTGCGCCTGGGAAACTTGATAATTTCGCGCAGTAAACATTTAAATGGTAGTTCTCCTTAAATATGAAAGTGAGTGAGAGGTACACGTAATATAAATACGAATACGGCCAAGACAGTTTATAAACTGAGAACCAGAATTAATCTTCAGAGCTCTGAAGAAACAATTTTAAAGACCTGATAATGTTAAATGAAAGATCAATGAACGTTAAGTGCAAGAAGAGTTAACAGTCAAAAACAACTGAAAACGTATTAGTTAACGTTGACACCAAAGTACAGTCAGCTATGCACATATTAAGCGCAATGTCAGTTACTTACTAGCACCTTTAAACTCTGGCAAAGGAGCAAATATCGTGAGAGCACAACCAGACCCAGACCACTCAGTCACGACACTGAAATCAAATGAAGCCGGGCAAGATGTGAAGTTAGCTAGACTTCGTCTTCTAATCAGCCGTACACACCAGCCACACTATGTGGTACATAGGCAGCTGAAAGTGTGTGTTTTACTAGACAATCCTTCTCACCAGACTGATTGTTTTAGCGAGCGATGTGGCGCAGTGGTTAGCACACTGAACTCGCATTCGGGAGGAAGACGGTTCAAACCCGCGTTTGGCAATACCGATTTAGTTTTATACAATGGTAAGTTGCATTAAAATACAACGATACCAAACACCTAAGGAATAACATCAAAGTTAGTGGTTAATTAAGTAATAAAATAAGAGAATAGTTGCACATTGCATTAATACAAACTAGGAAACAAAATCTATATGCCCAACAAACGTAAAAAAGAACCTACTAAACGGAGGTCAATATTGCATGTTATGACAACGTCAGTGCCCGTGAAACATCTGGAGCAAAGCAGTTTTAGTTATATACCGATGAGTACAAATTTAAATTAAAATATTTATTTATACGTTGTGATGTACTAGTTAGGCATAAAACACTTACTGGAGGTCAACCCCACAACTATCTGTATCATCTTGTTCCATACCTTAATAATAACTAATAAAACAATAATACAAAGTTACGTCAGTGCACTCTACCAATCACAGACTGATAAAGTGCACTTATTTAATAAAAGATTTTAAAAGAACCATACTGTGAATCTATATACGTAACAAATTCCCACTAAGCAGTAAGTATTGAAATATATGTTAAAGGTCATAACAAGTGCTGTCATGAAAGTGATAAGTCTGGCAGTAACCAGGTGCGTGTCGGGGTGATGTACCAAACCAGAAATACTGAACTAAGCATAAAGAAGTAATATCAAAGTTAACGATAAAGTAAGGAATAAAATAAGGTAACAGCTGCACACTGTATTAAGATAAACTAGGAAACAAAATACATATGCCTTATATTCGACGCACTGGTGTAAGAAGACTTGCAGCTCAAGAAGTCATCCTCATGCTGCCAACAGCCTTGTCAAAGAGAGCGGAGTAGTAGACAGAGGTTCAGTGAATTCTCTTGTCCTCAGAGTGGGAAACAGCCCCTAAAGGGGGAAGAATCAGCAGTGATGAATAGCTTGAGAATGCAGAAGGCGATGGAAAACACTGCATTGAAGATGCACAATGTACATCCACAAGACATGTGGCCTGTAGTTGAAAAAGGGTCATGAATCTTTCCATTGGCAGTGCCGGAAGACTTCCCTGTCCAGTTCTCCAGGAGGCAACATCCAAGTGGGAGGCGACTATGAGAGAAAGAAGTGATTAACGAAAGGGTAACATTCAACGATTCGGGCGTGGAATGGCAGAAGTTTGGACGTGGTAGGAAAGCTAGAAAGTCTGAAACGGGAAATGCTAAGGTACAACGAAGGTAACTATGAAGAAACCTTGGGTAACAAAAGAAAAACTTCAATTGATCGATGAAAGAATGAAGTACAAAAATAATTGGGGGATTCTGGAATACAGAAATACGAGTCGCTGAGGAATGATATATATAGGAAATGATATTTTAATGTTTTGAAGAATAAGTCTCAGTTGCACAAATTTTCTGGTCTTTACCAGGTTTCGGCTAAATTAATCTAGCCTTCTTCAGAAGCATAAAATTCCTATAACATGTCTGAGTAAGGCACAGTCTACATTAAAATTAAAACCCATAATAAGGTGGTACCATGTCGAATGGAAACTACTTAACTGAAATCCAGCCCCGGCATCTCTTCGCATAGCGGTCAGTTGGCTGCGGCAAGTACGTTGGCACTGACCGTTGCACGCAGAATTGTACAATTCCGCTTGCAACAGTCATTGCCAACGTACTTGCCGCTGCCAACCGACTGAGTGGTCAGGCAACTCCTCGGCTGAAGGCCACACATAACACACGGTACAACTAACGGCTTAGGGCCTAGACATAAACAATATTAGATAGAACAATAACTAAGAATTTAAAAAATTCTAAAATATTCCATGCTCAAAATTCAAATTTAACATGGCTGAAAGCTTTTATATAAAATTTTTAAAAAAACTGAATTAATACACGGCCAAAGGACTCGCACAGTACTTAAACTAAATTGAAAATCACATTTTAAAACAAACAGAACAAATCGTGCTCAGAAGTGTTCCAAGGATCGGCCTGGGAAGGTAGCTCAAACGTAAGGTGAGGTGAGAGGGGTAGCCAAGAGTTGAAATAGGTAACCGGATGGCAACCCAAACTAGAGATGCCGAAGGACCACCAACAGTTTAACCAATTCCCTTCTGTCTGACCAACGGCACGATGATGGAGAATATCGGTGAGGACGAGAATACGAACAGCACTACTCCTCCAGAAATCGGCGTCTAAAAACAGCCAGGAGAACAATAAACACTCCAAGCAAATAGGAACCAAATAACTTAAAGGGCTGTCGAAGTACACGCCATGCTGGACAGCAACAACACGACAAGGAAAATACACACTGCCTCCAAACTACGATAGCGACCAGGGAAGGTAACTGGAGCTTTAACGTCCATAGGTCAGAAAATACCGCTGGTGCACTTCACTGATGAGTAACAGTCAATTATTTAATAATTAAGCACTACATAGTAAGACAGCTGCATGATTTATCCGACTCCAATACATCATATGATGCTGTTAGCCCGAACGGCCAAGGGTGGAACAACAAATGAAGAAAGAGATGTCACAATAGTTGAGGTTTCATAACAGATTAACTGATCACTCAACGTCAGCGTCCAGGTTAGGTGGGCAACGAACTTGTCGCTCTCGCACCTAGCGCCTCACCAGTGGCCCCGGCATGGCCTCGCGCCGTGGAAACTTTCTTGCTGCTCCGTCACAACCCATTCACTCCATCCAGCACACAGACAGCATTAAAACAGCTGCTCAGTCAAAACCACACAAGCTACACACCGTTCTGCGAAACACTTCCACAAGCAACTCGAACAATACTAAAACCAATCACAGTGGAACAACAAGGATCTGTGTCACGGATTGCGATGCCCCTCCCGCCGGAGGTTCGAGTCCTCATTCGGGCATGGGTGTGTGTGTGTGTTGTTCTTAACTTAAGTTAGTTTAAGTTACTTTAGGTAGTGTGTAAGTCTAGGGACTGATGACATCAGCAGTTTGGTCCCTTAGGAATTAACACACATTTGAACATTTGAACAGTGTATGTGTGTCACCAGATGTCAGCTGAGTACTGGATGTGCAGACCTCACTGGAGCTCCATCCTGACTGAACTCACCACACACCATTACCAGGAAATACTAGCGGTCACTCCAAAGATAGTACGACAGTGCTCTTATCGATAGCGCTGCTGCTGCCACTCACATCAGGCAGGCCAGCAAATTAGTGATGCCAGTAAATTGAATAAGAAATTAGACGGTGGTACCGCAAAGACAACATGTCAAGTAATAAACGGCACGAACACGAGAAACGTATGGATCAGTAATCCAATAAAGCAGAAGATTCGAAGTTGGCTGTCTAGCTTTGTCAAAACTGATTATCCAAGTCTAATAATTGCTTTCCTAGGGGTATTGATCTTTGAAAGTTTTTTTAGAGTCCACATTGTGTTAGGGTAGGTTTAATTTGGTGTTTACCAATCGAACATACCAGAACCATGAAACCAGTACCAGTTGCAGATTTTCAATCTAATGGCTTCAAAGGAAAACAAAAGATTGATTTGGAAGATTTCGTGTAATTATTTTCTATAATTGAAAATGTCATCATAAATTAATCATTACTACTACTATATGTTAAAAGTTTAACACACTCAGACAAGCGCTTCAGTTATAAACTGTGTAATTGCCTTGGGATGGGTTGCGTTGATTTGGGAGGTAGAGACCAAACAGTGAGTTCATCGGTCTCATCGGATTAGGGAAGGAAATCGGGCATGCCCTGTCAAAGGAATCATCCCGGCATTTGCCAGAAACTATTTAAGGAAATCACGGGAAATTGAACCGTCGTCCTCCCAAATGAAAGTCCAGTGTGCTAACCACTGCGCGACCTCGCTCGGTAAGTGCCTTGAGGCAGCGTAACTGATGCCTCACAGATAATCGGATTTTACTCGTCTAGGATGTGAGAATGGAAGCACTTAGTGCTACGTTTTGCTCCAATTCAGGTGTTATGAGAACACATCCCAGGTAAAGAACCCAGAACTGGGCTATTGAGAAGTACATGAACTAAAAGACTGCTCCAGTGGAGAAAAGTTGGTTATTGCAACAGGCCGGCCGAAGTGGCCGCGCGGTTCTGGCGCTGCAGTCTGGAACCGCGAGACCGCTACGGTCGCAGGTTCGAATCCTGCCTCGGGCATGGATGTGTGTGATGTCCTTAGGTTAGTTAGGTTTAACTAGTTCTAAGTTCTAGGAGACTAATGACCTCAGCAGTTGAGTCTCATAGTGCTCACAGCCATTTGAACCATTTTTTTTTTGTTTCTTGTTGCAACAGTTCGTGAAAATTCCTGACTATCATGGAACTTAAAATGGTCAGATCATTACTTAAGTACAGGCCGGACCCTGCTGATAGTGAAGGCAGACACTGGTGGTTCCTTCGTTGGCGCTGGCTAGTGCGGCAGTTCATCCCACATAGCGAATGTTCTGTTTAAGACCCTGAACGAAATACTGCAGGTGCGGTAAGTGCCTAGCCCAAGTGGCCTCAAGTTGCACACTGAAGGAACTACACAGCAGAAAAAGAAGTTAGTACACATGGAAATACGATGTCAATTTTGATCTGATGACGGGATGTGCCACTTGGGGCACTAATTCTTTCACAGAAAAGCTCACATCGCTGCATCTCCTGGCCACGGCCCACTCTGCATCTGTTCACAATGAACTTTGTAACTGCATAACGATTTCATTGTGATTTATTTTACAAAACGTAATGGATACTGTCTGAAATACCACTCTATAATATTTGATATACATGCGATTTTCCCGTGTACTTACAATTTTCTCATGGCACTTGATAAGGGCACTGATAAATGGTATCGTCAATGGCATACTGTTTGCTCAACGTTTCAGAATGACGGTCATGCTTGTACTGCTGTTTTCTTATTACTGATTCGATGGAACTAAGTTCTCCTGGGGACATATGAGCCTCAACTTCGTCTTCGGTAAGGATAGATGCTGAAGCAATGAATCAAAATTTCAGCTGCACCTGGGACCTGAACCCTGTCTCCAACTTAAGAGACAGATGTGGTAACCACTAAGCCTCAGCAGTATTGTGGCTACTGCAGGTGCATGGACTACCCTAGTGCAATGCCGTCCCTGACACGAACTTCTATCCCACCTTAATTTTGCTGGGGTGGTCTAACACTGCCAATTTGGACAAAAATTATTGGAAGTGAAGCTCTGGCTGTCACAAGCCAGGACAAAGTGGGGAGTGACAGAGAAGTAATACCTCTTTAAAACACATTGGTCCAATTGGCCCATCTAGTAGTACCTTGCGAGGGCCCCTACCAAGGGTTACAGGTGAAGATGGTCAAGGGTTTTGAAGAGGACTGTCCCAACGATGAATAAAGTAGGGGAAATATTTTCATTTAGCAGCCTCTGTATCTCAGTGAGGCGTCTGTTCTCCAGAAGAGCAACCTGTCCCCGATACTTAGCACCAAGTATTAAATGCCTCTAGCAACAGCAGGTGGAGAGACGCACCGGCTAGAGCCTATGCCAATCAAATGAGCGTGTACGTTGTAAAACTGGGTATAAATGAAAGGGCACACCCCGCAAGTGAGCGCGTTCCCATGGTCCGGGAAATGTGAGAAATGAAAATGGGGTTACACGCGACTGGACGAAGCGGATTAAAGAAGTTAGTACATCTACGAAATGATTTTGTCAGCATTGGAACCATATCTGGAAGAATTCGGAAATTAGCTGAAAGCTTGAAAAACGGGAGGAGATAGACTTTGCACGTATCCAAGAAACGTAATGGAAAAGACCGAAGGTCCAGGAGATTGGCGATGGATACAGACCTTACCATAACGGCAAAAGCAGCACTCGTAATGTTATAGGTATTGTGAACAGCGAGAAACATCACGACAGTCTCTGATCGTCTTATTAGTAGGATACATTTACACCTCTAATTGGTTCTGCTACACACCCAAACTAGATGTACTGATAACGATAATGACGAATTTTGGACAGAATTAGGTACCCATCAACGCCATTTTGAGCCAGGAAAATATGGGAATGACCAATTATGTAATGGAAATGGGTATGACACTGTCAATGATGGTGGAATACGAATTCTGGATTTTGCCCATCAAATGAGCTTGTGGTGACCAACAAACTCTTCAAGAACAGGCTTACACATCTGTTGACCTATACAAGTAGTGCACATAAGACTCAGATTGACTACCTGCTTACAAGAAGAGCAAGCTGGAATTGATAACTGAATTAAAAGCCATCCCCTCAGAATCAATTGCCCGACAGCATCAGCCTCTTGCGATGGACCTCAAGTTGGATATCAACAACCTAAATCGTCCTCAAATCACTGGAGTGCAGAGAACCAAATGGTGGCATATGTCAGAATGCAAAGTACAGCTCACCACTGCTCTTAAAGCCATCGACATAGACACATATCAGGCAGTATCAGGAACATGGGACAGCATTACTAGCCAAGCTCACTGCGCAGCGAATAACATTCATGGCAGGAGGAAACCAGGCAAACGAACATTCAGTAAAGAAATCTGGTGGTGGAAGAAAATATGCAATTAGCTGTGATGGAGTAAAAGAATGCTTTCAAAGTATGGTCCCTTACCGCACTAATGAAGAACTGCAACGCAACAAGACACAAAAATTGGCTGCCAGGAGAGCAGTTGCAGCAGCCAAATCCTCTTACTACGACCATGTTTATGGATGGGCACACTTGAAGAAGTAAATAAATTTTATCGCTTAGACAAAACATGCCAACAAGCCACCTAGGTCATTAGTCATGTCAAGCACATAATGACTATCGGCTCCTTCGAAACCCTCTCAACCTTCTCGGCAAATGGAGTGATTACTTCACCAAAATCAGTAATGAGGAATTTGACCATTCTCCAATACTGAGTGCTAACCCAATTACTGAACTACCAATCACCAGCCAGGAGGTCAAGGAAGGAGTCAAGAAGATGAAGAATGGTAAGCTAATGGCCGTGATGACATCCATGCAGAAGTATGTATGATCCTTGGTCACGAAGTTGCCGCAACTCTTACTACCCTCTGCAACAGAACCGTTGATGAGGACATAGTCCCAGCAGCCTGGACAACAGCACTGCAAAGGCAAAAGGTAATGTGACAGAATGCCCACATTATCGACCAGTTCGACTGCGTTGTCACACCACAAAGATCTTAGAACGGGTTATAGACACCAGGCTCCGCATAACTGTTTCTATCACTCCAAATCAATGTGGATTTATGAAAAGAAGTGTAACCACAAATTCCATTCATGCCACTCTATTACTTATTGAAAAATACCTTGAGAAACACAATGATACCTGCACGTTAATCCTAGATCTGTAAATGGCCTTCAAACGTGTGGTCGTGCGGTAGCGTTCTCGCTTCCCGCGCCCGGGTTTCCGGGTTCAATTCCCGGCGGGGTCAGGGATTTTCTCTGCCTCGTGATGACTGGGTGTTGTGTTATGTCCTTGGGTTAGTTAGGTTTAAGCAGTTCTAAGTTCTAGGGGACTGATGACCATAGATGTTAAGTCCCATAGTGCTCAGAGCCATTTGAACCTTCAAACGTGTCCCACATCCGGTTATTTGGCATACACTGCGATCTCACATTGTTCCTGAAGCCTGTTTCCGATGGATCCAACTGCTGTATCGAAATATTTCCAGTAATGTCCGATGTGTTGTGGGCATATCATCCCCTTTTAATATCAATGTCGGAATACATCATGGTGAGCCGTGCACAGCTCGCGTATATCCCATTTATTGTTTGCCACTTTCTATTACGGTACTGTCGCATCGTTTCCTTACTCCATTTACTGGCGTCACTAACTTCCTGCCTTACTAGCCCGTGAGTGGCAGCAGCAGCGCGTATCGATAAGTGCACTATCGCACCATCTCTGGAGCGACGGATAGTATTTCCGGGTCGTCGTGTGTCTGCAGTGTCTTCGGGACGGACCAGCAGTGGAGTCGGGACGCAGCAGCAGTGAAGTAAGGGGACGGAGCGCTGGTGAGGCGCCGACAGCCAGTGCTCGCCGACCGCTGGCCAACACACATGAACTGTCCGACGGAGGGAGATTAGACAGGGACGACCGTTGGTTGGTCATTCGGTTATCATCTCATTGGCCGACGTATACTGTCTTGGTCCCTTCACCGTTTCTGGGCCTAGCATTCGGTCGGTTGGGGTGGAGCAGCGAGGAATTCTTCGCAGGACGATGTTTGACAGGGGCCAATGGCGGTCTCTACGAGGTGTCGGAGTGTGTGGGGCTGTTTCCATTGCTACAAGCTCCGTGGATCACCCACCCTGGACACTAAAGTTGAGTTCTGATTTAGTCTACCAGCAAGTCAAGACTGTACACATTGTGTCATTTTGGAGTTCTTTGTCGGCTGTTGGGATATTCCAATGGGCAACAACATGGTTTTCAAATTGTAAAATTCTAGCTACCGTCCGGTGGAGTTTCACTGTATTTGGTTATTTGAACTGAATTGCACAAGCGGAATTTTCTGCCTTGAGGCCGTTAACGTTCCGTCGTATATTACAAGCAGTGTAGTTTCCTCATCGTGTTGTTGCTGTCCAGCACAGTGTGCAGTTTGACAGCTCCATGTATGATTGTTTGTGGGCACCAATATCTTCTACGTTGTTCCGTTGAACTCCCTGTTGTGCCCTGGTCGGGTGAAGTGGAAGTTATCCTGTCGGTGGGCCCGTTAACTGTTGGTCGGTTGGGTTGTCGTCCGATCATGAATGGTTGGCCCGACTGCTTGTCTCAACTAAGCGAGCTTTAGTGTTTGAATTCCAGGCCCACCCTCGAACATCTGAGCGCCCTTGGGTGTTCTGCCCTTTTTTTAATTTGTTCTTGTTCTTTGTACTTGTAAAGCTTCTAGCCGATGTTCTTTTTTTTACAATTAAGGTTGTTTTGCCCTTAAGGCGTGAGATTCTTTAGGCCTTCAGCCTAATTTAAAGATCTGTTTCACGTAAGACCTTTCGCATTTTAAAGGTTTTAATGTTGTTGGATTTTAGGTGTTAGCCCTCCAGCCGATTTGAATTTAACATTTTTGCTCTTGAAGTGTGTGATTCTTTGGGACTTCAGCTTAACTAAAGAACTGTTTTAAGATAAGGCTTTGCGTTTTAAACTTCTGTTTTGGTTGAGTTTTGCCTAATTAAGAACTGTTTTACGTAAGGCCTTTGCTTTTTTTTTTAAAAAAAAAATGTTGTTTAGCCTTATGTTTTGGGCTTTCAGCCAATTTTGAATTCAAATTGTTTGCTCTGAAAATCTCAGATTCTTTGGGCGTTCGGCCTAAATGAAGAACTGTTGTAAGATAAGGCTTGTCTTTTACATTTCTGATTATGCTTGCGTTTTAAGTTATTGGCCTTCAGCCGTTTTAAATTAAAGTGGCTTTCAGCCGGTAATTAATTCCCAAAAATTAAAGCTGTGTGTTTAAAAAAAATTTTTGGGCTCTTGTAATGTTTGATCAAATAATAAATTTGTATGTTCGAGTGTAACTGACATCCCCTTATTTTGACCCCTTTCCACAATTTAAACTACCTGTCCTGTCCTGCAGGTTAAACTTGGCGTCTCACAAGGTCATCATTGTCACCTCAACTGTTTATCTGCTGTATGAACACTGTGACGTACTACTTACAGTTACCCTACCCTCTGCTACTCCTATGTGCTGAGGATGTCTTACTGGCAAGCGAACACCGTGAAGACCTCCAGGAAGAGATGCAGAAATGGAATCAACGACTTGGTAAATTATTCGTCAGACTGAATGTCAACAAGACAGAGTACGTGGAATAGGCCCCTGCTCAATACACTCATTACTCGCGCAAGACAATCGTACAGATGGTTCAAATGGCTCTGAGCACTATGGGACTCAACATCTTGGGTCATAAGTCCCCTAGAACTTAGAACTACTTAAATCTAACTAACCTAAGGACATCACACACACCCATGCCCGAGGCAGGATTCGAACCTGCGACCGTAGCAGCCCCGCGGTTCCGGACTGCAGCGCCAGAACCGCACGGCCACCGCGGCCGGCACAATCGTACAGAGTCCGATAAGAGTTCGGGCAATGTGTGTGCATCCGCACAGAAGAAGGTCAATGGCCGATTAGCCCTAACTATATATACAGTTAAGGCTATCGGGCCATTGACCTCCTTCTTCTGCGTGAATGCACGCGTATTTCTCGAACTCTTACGGAACTCGGTACGATTGTCTGCCGCAAGTAATGAGTGTAATGTGCAGGGGCACCACGAATCTAGTGTGTGGACATTAAGTTGGGAATGTGGGTCTCACGGGGAGCGTGCAACGCTGTGCCCTCGGTGACTCAGATGGATAGAGTGTTTGCCATGTAAGCAGGAGATCACGGGTTCGAGTCCCGGTCGGGGCAGACATTTTCAACTGTCCCCGTTGATGTATATCAACGCCTGTCGACAGGTTAGCGTCTTGATTTAGTTATCATTTCAAAAGAAAATGTATGGACGATATCAAGTAGAGTATGGAAATCCTCACGTATAAAGACAGACCCTAGTTGAGGCAGATGTGTCAAAAAGTGGCCCCTGTTGGCGTGGGACAAATGCTAAGAGAAAGAGTGGGACAGGGTAGTCTGGGAAGATCTGACAGCCGTTGTGCTATGGTGAAGTAGTGCTGAGCACATCTGCCTAGTAAGCAGATGTCTCGGGTTCAAGTCCTAGCGGTGGAAGAAATTTTAATTCATTGCTTCAGCTTCTATCCTTTTCGAAGATAAAGTAGAGGTTCATAAGTCTCCAAAGAAATATAATTCCATCACATCAATAGAAAGTTAATCCAGGAAAAAGTAATTCCATCAGATAAATAGATCACCGATGCCTGAGTTTCAGGCAGCATTTCCCCATTACCCGTAAAGCTGGAGCCGGCAACGGTGGCCGTGCGGTTCTAGGCGCTGCAGTTCGGAACCGCGAGACTGCTACGGTCGCAGGTTCGAATCTTGCTTCGGGCATGGATGTGTGTGATGTCCTTAGGTTAGTTAGGTTTACGTAGTTCTAAGTTCTAGGGGACTGATGACCTAAGATGTTAAGTCCCATAGTGCTCAGAGCCATTTGAGCCATTTGAACCGTAAAGCTGGAATTCTATTCCAGTGTCGGAGAGCCTTGGCAATATTTACGAATTAAGACGTGGAAAACACGCTGAATGTGTCAACCAAAGATTGTGCTAGGGAGGACTTTGGACTAGTGTAGTCTGTGCAGTTGTGTCAGTGATGTATTGGTTAGGGAATCTACCTAAAAAGCATGAGAAACTATTTCAAGTCTTGGATGTGGCACAAATTTTAATTAATTTCTTCAGCCTCTATGCTTATCGAAAATGTCTCTTCATGGGTGTTTATCGGTTTCGAATAACCGTCATAGAAACTTCATCTACATCTACATGTGTACTATTCATACTGTAGCTGCATCGCTGAGGGTACTTACTACCGCACACACAATACTCCGGTATGGAGTGAGGTAAGAACGATTTATGAACTGCCTGGACTGCCTCTTTGTGTGCTACAAGTGGTATACAATGGCTATGCTGAAAATTACTGCATTCGAAATTTTTATGTGAAAACACTTAAGACATTTTAAATGAAACAAATTTCATTAACATTCTACATCTTATTTTACACGCGTATGTATCAATTTCTCAGTATAATCAGACGCAAAACCCCCACCGAGAGACCAGTTTGTTGTTATGGACACTGTAGAATGTTTGACGTCGCTGGCTGAGTCGCAACGTCACATATGGTTAAACTGCTTCATCACTATCACGGTGAAGTCCTCGAAACTGTCTTGAAAACGGATGAAAATCGGATGATATCAAGTCGTGACTGTGTGGAGCATGATCAGTGATAGTCAACTCAAGGCGACGGCTTGTTGCAGATGTTGTAGCGCTCGTGCGTGATCTTGCATTGTCATACTGAAGGAGAGGGTGCTCCATGTGTGGACGATCTCTTGCTTTCAGTTTTTCCTACGCAGCACCTAGCACAGTTCGTGGTGGTCCCTTCAAACATGAATTCCAAATGCACCGCTGCAAACATAACGCTGCCTCCTGATGGCACAGTCTTGAAATTTTTTGGCACCTTCGAAACTCTGTAACACACGTTGAGGTTAGTACCAATAGAGTTATTGCTCAGAAGACAAAGTTATGTCACACACTACCATGTCAGATGCTATAATTCGGAGCCCTCTAGCAGCAAAAGCCAACAGCCTTGCCGCAGATCACCGAAGTTAAGCGCAGTCGAACTGGGCTAGCATTTGGATGGCTGTTGTCAAGTGAGGTGCACTCAGCCCTTGTGAGGTAAACTTTGGAGTTACGTGACTGAGAAGTAGCAGCTCCGGTCTCGTAAACTGACATACGGGCGGGAGAGTGGTGTGCTGACCAGATGCCCCTCCATATCCGCATCAGGTGCGCATGTGGGCTGAAGAATACACGGCGGCCGGTCAGTAACGTTGGGCCTTCCATGGCCTGTTTGGATGTAGTTTAATTCAGTTTAGTTCTAGCAGCAGAGGGTTGCAAGTTGCGTCAGTGGAATAAGACAGTCGACCGAGAAATATGCATGACATGTAATGCCTCACCATTACTGAGAACAGAATGAAACACTCGGATGCATTACTTTTCAGCATGCCCTCGTAATTTTGTCTTCATAATCCACACCGGGACACTCTTTGCTTACAACTAGTTATTGAAACTTTTCAAGAATGATTTGAAGAGGCTGCTGATGTTTGAGCTGAAACGTGTCTCGATTCATGTTTTTCAATATTTTCCAGATGGCCTTTCGCGCGTGAAACGAACTTGTGACATTCGAGGCTCCAACCTTTCTATACTTTCAGTAGCCCACTTCAGTCCTGTTTAGTAGAGATCCCACACATTTCAGCAATATTCTGACACACACAATATATATTTACATTACTGACTTCATTTTTCCCTTATCCTGCTTCTGAACGGAATCTACTACTTACGTAGCTGATCATGTATCGCATATGCCTCAGAGAAAAATATATTTATTAAATGTATTTCTAGCAACTTTTTTTTATTTTCTATCACAATCATAAGTACCTATATTAGTAAGCGCCTATCTCGGAACCCGGTACCAGTAGCAGACTAGAGTGCTGCAACGCTCCATGTTTGACCGGTCACGGCTCGCCTGTTGACGGGGTGACCGAGCCGCTCGTGTGCGGCCCCACACGACTCGGCTCGGTCACGTACTCGCCCCATGTCTGTTGTCCGGATTCCGGACACGCGGATAACCGAGCATGACCGGTCACCGCTGACGTCTCACCTCGCCTCGCCCCGGCTCGCTGCACTGTACTTTACTGTACAAATCCAACGCCTCTCTCTCTCTCTCTCTCTCTCTCTCTCTCTCTCTCTCTCTATTTCTGTCTCTCTCTCTCTCTCTCTCTCTCTCTTTCTATTAATACAAAAGTAACGTTTCCAAGAACGGGTACGTTACACAGCTAAATTCATAGAGCACTTTCTTTTATAATATTTACTCCCGTCTTCCTAACGTCCGGGAATTTTGTTGTAAATAAAACATTGATCAGAAGAGACCAATCTGTGTTAATGTAATGAGATGTAAGCGTCAAATAGTGCACCTGATTATGCGAATCAGTCCACATATCAACTACCGCAGCACATGTTTTATTAATAGCGTCCGCAATAACAGAAGGCATTATACTGTTTCGTATTGCATCAGCTTGTTCTTTGACATGTCTGCTTATAGTAGAGGGATGTGGTACGACATCTGCCACGTTAACTTTTCCATAATGCGCACCTAGATGTATTAATTCTTGCCTAGTTCTCTGAAACCTTCACCGCAAACAGCATTAAAAGGTCTCATATCTTTAGCACACATTGCAACACACTTTGCTGTAATACTATTTTTTAGTACTGCCGGTATTCCTGAAGGAGCTGTATCTTTGTGAGGTTTCTTGCAACTGTGTTTCTTTAAAAGAGTGGTTCCCGATTGGAAACACAATAATGTGGAGCAGTTTATGCACGATACGTATCCAGTAGACGCATGGTTTTCGTCTACAACCACCAAAAATATGCTCCGTACTTGGCTTTTTAGACCTTCCCGTCTCTTCAAAGTGTAAACATTGATTTCAATCTTACGTCTTACTGCACTGGTTTCCTCGCACTGCATGATTCCAGAGAGAGAGAGAGAGAGACACACCGCAAATGAGAAGCCCGTACTGGCTGCAGTCTCACACGGATAATGACACGTGTAATGTGTTAGAAGTTGCGTGCTACGTATTCGGTCACGGCTTCTATGCTCGGTCACAAGCACTAGTGCGGGTAGCCTATCCAGTTAGGGTGTGCTCGCCCCATCTCGTATTTTGTGCTCGCGTACTCGGTCATGCGGGACTCTATAGCAGACGTCTAGGAGCAACGAAAAATTGTTATTCAGTATTTCGAGTATTTACTGATCGAGTTTAAAAATTTATAATGCTACCGTAATCTACTTATGAACAGGTATATGCTTTCGTAAAATGTTTTGCACAGTAAGATAAGTATTACAGTTAGAAACCTTATGTCTGTCATGACGCAGCCGTGCGGGGTAGCCTCGCGGTTTATAGTGTCTTGTCACGGTCCGCTCGGCTTCCCCCGTCCGACGTTCGAGTCCTCACTCGGCCATAGGTGTGTGTGTGTGTGTGTGTGTGTCTGTGTGTGTGTGTGTGTGTGTGTGTTTGTGTGTGTGCGTGTCGCCCTTAGCGTAAGTTAGTTTAAGTTAGATTAAGTAGTGTGTAGGGACCGATGACCTCAGCAGTTTGGTCCCATAGGCCTTACCATAAATTTCCAAATTTCATGACGCAGCGTAACCAATCGCGCGCAAATACCTGGACTTTAGTCACTCAGTACTTGAGACTGAGAGCACTTGGCAACATCCAAAACTATTTTCACATAATTCCGAACTACTACGAGACATTTTCTCGTTGACACCCCCCTCCCCCCCCCCCCCCCCCCGCCCTCAAAATCATGTAAGGAAAATCATTCATCGCTCACTACATTTTCGCTGCTCATGTAGCAAAACTTCAGCATCACATCTTACGTTTTATTTTATTAATCTTTACTACCGACTCTGTTCGCAACCCAGTTTGCAGACGGTATCCATATATACCATTGAATTAACGTCCTTAATTGTATGATCCACCTTCATTATATCATTCTAAGCCCCATAGTTCACGAAATACGACGTCATAAAAATTGAGATGCCTGAGAACCTTGTCTTTTGCTTTAAATGACGTGCAAAATTAGCAGGAATATATTCATTCAATGTTTCCTAATGAGAGCACATATAAACTACCAACAAACTTTAAGCATAATTTCGAAGCTGTCCTGAACGTTTATTCTCGAGTGCATGATTGACGTCAAACATTCAGCATATCAACTCGTTTATAAAGTAATCAGTCGTTTGGAGCCATTTCACACGTGGGAATCGAATTCGTTAAAGAAACGGTGGTTTACTGATCTTAATAGTTTACCGGTTTCTGCCGTTGTAGTCATCTTTAGATTTAAAAATAAGTATTAAACCATCTGTATATCGGTGCCATGTGTCGTCTCTGACTTGAAAGTGTTTTACTACATAATATATAGGAGAATAGAAACAGAAAAGAAATTTTCACACACTGTCGACACCTTGTGATGGTTGCAAACCAGTAAAAAACATTACTTCTGTAATATGTGTTGCAAACCAGTAAAAAACATTACTTCTGTAATATGTTCTGTTAAAACGAAGAGCATAAACATTCGGTTTACAAGTAACTGCTTTGCTAAAATACATAATTACGATTTCTTCTCTGAACATAAATATTATATAAAATCATAAAATACTGCTGCAGAGTTGATCAAGGTCCATTATAGCGACTATTGGCTTGTTTACCTTACAGCTGACTCTCGATGCGACATCTATGGGTTGCTTCTTGGGCAGCTTCATAAAGCAGGAAGTCAAGTAGTATGCTAAAATGCGCGCCCGTGGTGAATTAATTACGTTCATTAATTAATTTAAAAAATTGGGTCTTAGCACTATGGGACTTAACAGAATGGCTCTGAGCTCTATGGGACTTAGCATCTATGGTCATCAGTCCCCTACAACTTAGAACTACTTAAACCTAACTAACCTAAGAACATCACACACATCCATGCCCGAGGCAGGATTCGAACTTGCGACCGTAGCAGTCGCGGGGACTTAACATCTGAGGTCATCAGTCCCCTAGAAGTTAGAACTACTTGAACCTAACTAACCTAAGGACATCACACACATCCATGCCCGAGGCAGGATTGGAAACTGCGACCGTAGCGGTTGCGCGGTTCCAGACTGAAGCGCCTAGAACCGCTCGGCCACACCGGCAGGCCATTCATTATTTTATCCTGTTCCTTTCTGATTGCTTTACAAATAATTGCGATTGTATGTGTGTGTGTGTGTTTGTGTCACTTTCTCTCTTTGTTTAGGCTATTCCGACTTTCATGATCCAATTCACTGAAGCACACCAATTTCTTGTGTGCTGCACTTACTCTCACATATTTCCTGGCTGGCGGCCATTACTTCTGGGATGCCATAGATTCATCCCATCCTTTGCTGCCCTCTTCTCGCTTTCCTCAACATAACCGTCTTTTCTAGTCAATGACGCTTTCTCATAATGTCCCCAAGAAGATTAATAATTATTTCAATAGCAGTACTTACAAAGAGCAACCTGGTTTTATTTTCTGTATAATTGACCTACTCGTTCTTTTTGAAGTACATGAAATTCTAAGGAGATTTTTTCAGCACTATAACAGTAAAGTGTCTGGAACAGTGTCTGATAGATCGCGCCCTGTCTGGTGGAACACGATATTTGACGTAACGGGGGCGCGGCACGTTTGCGGTGAATGACGTTGAGACCGACTGCAGCTCGTGGTCGTGCGGTAGCGTTCTCGCTTCCCGCGCCCGGGTTCCCGGGTTCGATTCCCCGCGGGGTCAGGGATTTTCTCTGCCTCGTGATGGCTGGGTGTTGTGTGATGTCCTTAGGTTAGTTAGGTTCAAGTAGTTCTAAGTTCTAGGGGACTGATGACCATAGATGTAAAGTCCCATAGTGCTCAGAACCATTTTTTTTTTTTATGTTGAGACCGTTTTCCGGAAGAGACATTGAATGAGCAGCACGGACAGCGCAGTTGTGAGGGGCAACGGGCTGGCTGTTTGTTCTACCACCCGTGTGAATGCCAAGTTTGTCTGCCTCTTCCGAACAGGAGATGTACAGGGGAAAGGGAATGGGCACATTATTTCTTTAACCGACCCCATGTGGAGGTAAGCGGTAGGTCGTCGCCATCCACACATCATTTGGTGGTGCCAAGTTTTTCTATAGTTTGTCACCGAAAAGCGGCTTTGAGTGATCAGTGCGCTACTTTTAGTTCTTTGATTCGGTGTTGAGACTACGCGTCATCCATGAAGACTCATGTTGATCGCCGCGCGCGATTAGCCGAGCGTTCTAAGGCACTGCAGTCATGGACTGTGCGGCTGGTCCCGGCGGAAGTTCGAGTCCTCCCTCGGGCATGGGTGTTTGTGTTTGTCCTTACGATAATTTAGGTTAAGTCGTGTGTAAGGTTAGGGAATGATGACCTTAGCAGTTAAGTCCCATAAGATTTCACAAACATCTGAACATTTTTTTCATCTTGATCCCCGCTTTGTGCCTGATAATTGTGACTGGTTCGTTTCCTGCGCTTGTTTGTGTCTTGCTGCTTCTATCTCGGACTCGGTTCAGCCTCCTGTTGTTGTTCCCTGTTTCTCTGAGTGGCCAGGCGATTTGACGAGCGTGTCGCTCATATCAAAACATAATAGCTTCAGTGCAGTAATTGTCATAGTTTTGTGATTTGATTGTGTTTTTTCTTAATTAGTGGGATATTGTAGTTTTTTATGTTGAATGTGTCATTATTCCTGAAGTTAAAATTTTTTGCATTGTAGGTTATGCACTAATACGCCGAGTAGCTTTATTTAGTTATTTAGAGCGGGTAAGATTGTGTGTCTTAAGGGAAATATCTTGTAGCATATATGTAGGTGGGCTATACTTCCAAGCGTAGCTTGTCCTTAACATAGGTGAGGTTCGTCAGCCAACTGTTCGCGTCTTCCTTCACTTACGTTTTCCGACCCGTATTTACCGTTTCCTCCTCGTGACATGTTTTGAAGTTGAATCTCTGTTGGCCACTTTACAATCATGTGTAAATGGCAATTAATTGTTTTACGCTGCTATCGTGTAATCTCATTATTTAAAAGTTACTTCTCTGTTTATCAGGTTATCATTGTAAGTTTGCGCCTTGTGGCGTGTGGTTCCTGGCTGCTTAGAAAAGGAGTGGAGTGGTGAGAAGCGTATCGGTCCTGCCGTAAGTAATTTCGGGGCCGTTTGTCCAGACCATATTGCCAGACGGGTGGTGGTTTGGTGTGAGCAGCTTTAATTGCTTTTCTTTCCTTTTAATCAACACTTTTAGATAAACCTGAATTATTTGTTGTATTTTGGTCAAACACATTTTTAATGTTCTGGCATAACCACATGCGCTGGAATGATGAAAACGAGCGCAAGAGCAGAGAAGGCGGTGAGGAAACATCAGCCAATAGCCCGCTGACAAGGACCGCACCACGACAGGAATGCCCTCAAGACGAAGTGAATATAAGCGCCGCTCCTGCCAGATTAGTCCTCTCAGATTAGCTAAGTATACGGGCAACACTCGCAGTACAGATTGTAGTGATTGGTATCATGTGCTTATTTGAACTTTGTCCATAGCGAAGACTATTACTGTTTGCATGTCACTTGCGACACCAGAGTAACTAATTAGTTACGTATTGTCAGTCTGTTTTTTGGAAATAAAATTACTAATGTTATTTTCTTGAATTGTTGTATAGAATTCCTTGAGCAACTGATCCCTTAGGCAGCCTATAAGTGACGAATGGGCAAGATCCAACACTTAAGATGTTTACCCTGCCTCTTTATAAGACTGTTTCCTGTCGTGTTATAGTTGTCGTAAAACACTGTCACTTGGACCATTCTTCAGTTTTGTACTTAAACTTTAAAAAACTTTGAAGACATTATTTTATCGAAGATCAGAAATTGTTCTTAAGGTGTCTTACCTAATTAGATGGTTTTGCCTTAATACGTCACCATCCTTTTGACCTAACTGGTAAAGTTACTCTTCCTAAGGATTGTTAGTAATATATCTTGATACAAATGATGTTCGGTCCTTATTTTGTCCGGACCTTCTCCCCCAGCAGGTCAACTACCCAGTAAAGTGTACCAGTGTCTGTTGTACGCCATTCAGCTTTTCTGATGGTTCAGGTCTCATAACCTACATCACAAGTGGAAAGACCATAGTACTTACCACACCCATATTTGTTGTTAAAGTTATGTCTCTGCTCCTGAAAACAATGTGGAGTGTGGAAATTGCCTTTCAACCGGGTAATCACTTGATTTTGTTGCTGCGGGCACCATCAGCAGGAATTTGGGAGCCGCGATAGTTGAAATTAGGAGCTATCTCCATTATTTCTCTTGTTAAATCAGTAGGTGTGGTAATAGTAGTCGCTATGATATTTGTTTTCTTAACGATCAGCATCGGAACAACCGTTTCAGTTCTTTCTTTCACTTTCAGGAATACGATCCTTAATTGTTCTTCAGTTTCAAAAATCTGTACTGTATCTATATATCAAGCATTATAAATCTGCCAGATATTTCAATTCTGTTTCCATCCAACCCAGTAGTCCCCATAACATGATCTGCATACAGACTGCTCTGAATGAGGCGATATATGCAGTCTGTTTGATTCTTGACCCTTTTAATAGGAAAATAAAAATAATATTTTATTTTAGCATTCACGTTCGATTCTAGGCGATATAAAAAAATAATGTTATGACTTCTAATGTAACTCTCATTTGCTAAAATGAAACAAACAAGGAAATGCACTTCACTTTGTTAATAATATATGGTAGCTTTCTTTGTGGCACAAGAAAGCAAGGCGTCTTACAATGCAAGTGACAGAGCACACTTCCAGCGATATGACTTTTCATATTCATGGATGAGTCATAAGTATTTTCCAGGGAAGACTTCTCTCCTCACCTCATTTCTATATCTGCTGCATACTATTTTTAAGAACGTAGTTTTGTGTCTCTTTCTGTAAACTGGTGTTTCACTGGATGACTCAGAAACAGAGGATTCAGAACACAAGTGAAAGTTTTCAAATTTTCACATTTTCATCTAATCCTTAACGATTGATTTAAGCCATATTTTAATGAGCAGAATACTTGATATGCGCCAACTCTCTTCCCCCAAGTCTCATAATCTGAGTATTATTGTTTCCTGGACAGTTGTTTTCCATTTTTCCGTTGGCAGTTTTCCAGCTTTAAAGCAATAAGAAGCTACTTGCCCTATTGCTTTCTTGTATTAATCTATTAATTCTTAACAGAGAATACACAAACCAAGCTGAATCTTACGAAGTGCATAAAATACGATGGCGACATGCAAAATATTTTATCGGGCATATAGAACATGACTAAATTGTAGATTTCTACCTGCTCCATTGGCTGCATTCATTTGTCAACATCCCCGTTTTAGGAAAAGACATATGTCACGTCATCTTCCTGCTTTTCCTCACAGATGGATCAGCAGTTCAGTTCAAAACAAATACATATAATATAATATCGAAAACATCGTTGTCTGCGCAGTACGACCTCTGGCGCCTGCCATAACTACAGGGGAACACACTCGTAAGCCATACAGATATATTTGCGGCTGTGGCTTTTCACGGCATTTCTGTGTCTCGTACTGGGACTAAAGTCGTGTATCTGTGGGACAGCGAGGGAACACGTCAGAAATGTTCATTTTTACGGCCCATAAATTTTACAACTGAAGGCTGGTCGTTGGCTACGAAAGGGCTGGACGTGAACGTTAAAACTTCTGACATTATAAAATTCAAGCTAGTTCTCAAAAATGTCGTAAAACGTTTCTACAAGGTTATCGTTTATACTGAAGCGTCTGTCATTTTTTTCTGATGCAGCTGGGCACGCTCATTCAGTTATATAGTGTTTCCCTGTTCGTCCGTTGTGCCGAACATGTAGGTGTCCATAAGAAGACCGCACCCATATCCCACCCTAACCACTTCCCCATCCCCCTATACACACACACACACACACACAGGCACGCAAACGCACTCCACTGATAGTATTAAACCTGTAGTAAAATTTGTGCATTATTTTTGTATGAGAGTGATCAATACGCAAATTCTCATCGGAATGTGTGGATAAAATAATTCTATTATAAGAAACACATTAGAAAAAAATTATAATTCGTCAGAACAAAGTCTGCCCCACAAACACCAGAAAACGTCTGCTTTAAATTTGTTACGTACTCGATTTTCAAGCACTCCAATGTACTAGGGATATACGTAGGATATAGCGTCACAGGTGTCAAAGGATATTGCTTAAAGTCTTTCTCTTCAACATCCATTCTTCCCTACAAGTTTTTACTACTGAACTGCCTCAACGTGGGTAACTTTTTGTGTGTGAGTGTGGTCCTCCTTACGACTGTATAAATTTCATATTGTCTTGACAGCTGTATTCCAAGGTATTTTCAGATGGTGTGTGATTTACCTGAAGTTGCAGCAGTCAGAAACTTTGTTTAATATTTTGTGCTGTTTTGAGAGGGATTCCGGGTGTAATGAGACCATTAATCCCATATCCCCATAACACTATGTATAAAAGACAATGTCGTTACTAACTGACTGACTGACTGACACATCACCCAGCTAAAACTTTGAAGTTTGTAGATGTGTGGCTCTTACACTGTAGGGATCGTTTACGAATGGAGTGCCAGAAATACCACTTCTAAAAGAAAGAAATTGGGGATGGAAGGCTATTTGAAAGTATGACGCATTTAAGAGATTTTTGAAGCCAGGACTACAGAAAGAGGTAATTGGTTTCCCAGCCAGAAAATAAAAAACTGGTGTTTCAATACTTTTAGAAACTCAACCATTAATGGGGTAAAATTGTGTGTGAACGTTTCTTTGGAAATAAATAATTACTGAAGAACTACTAAGGGATTTTTAAGGCTACATCTGTGATAACTGGTATTTTAGTTCTAGGTTAGAAATAAAACAGTATGTGTTTCAGCGCTTCTGGAAATTCATCCCGTAAGGGAGTGCTATTATGAAAATTTTTAAGGAAATATCTAAAAAAATTTAAAGTTAAATTTATGAACATTGGTATTTCACTTCTCAGTTAGATATAGAGAAATATTTGTCAGAGGATGAAAGTTGCTATGGAAATATCTTCACAAGAATGCAAAAGGCATGATTAAAAAAAAAATTTAGACTCCAGTTATCGGATTCGCTTTCTGGTCAGAAGTAAATTCGGAAAAATCGGAATTTGAAAACTTGTGGTAAGGTCTAATTGGACCAAACTGCTGAGGTCATCAGTCCCTAAGCTTACACACTACTTAATCTACCGTCAACTAACTTACGCTACGGATGGCACATACACCCATGCCCGAGGGAGGGGGCAGCCGCCCTAAATTCGAAAAAGTCCATGCTTCTGTGGCCTTAATTAACGTGAGAAGCTTAGAAGGTGTTGCAGATTGTGAACAACAAAAAACTCTATTAAGTAAAAAAAAAACAAAAATAAAAAATCTGTGTGTGAGTATGTTTGTTACTTCTTCACACTGAAGCAGCTGGACGCATCTGGAAGAATTTGGGAATGGAATTGGCATACATCCTGGATTAGAACATAGGCTACTTTTAAAAGCCGGTAGTACAAGGTAGTTATTGATTTGAAGAATTTAATACGAAATGTGGAACAATAATTACCCTTAGAAGAAGCATATTGTTTAATATGTCTTAGATAACACGATTCAGAGAAATGAGTAAAATGCTTATAAATTCTTCGAAGTCTAATCTATACTTCGATAAAAGCCGTTTGCATTTTATCGGCTGAGCGTCAGGCGTATCTTATTGCTTCTGAGACGCTTGAAGACTCACTGCGACGGCGTCATTTAAACGCACTACGACAGAGCGACGTCGTGCTCTTACATGTAAAACGTGGTAGACTTCTAGTGAGGCTGGATATCATTAAGATATGCCAGTCTATCCGCTGATAACAGACGGACATGTGAGGGTAGAAGATATTATTGTTCGTACAAATATTGTAAAATTTGCGTTGACCGAACTAGAAATTGATCATTTTCGTTCTTCATAAACTTAGTACGTTTGTCACTCCATTACTGTGAAGCGATTAGACGGACTCAGATGAACTTTGGAATGGAGGTAGCCTGTACCCTGAATTAACACATTAAAATTTGTCGACCAAGTGCCTCATTACAAATAACGGAGCTGAGACGGCCTATCGGCAGGTCACCATCATTATCAGCGGAGCCAAAGGAGAGACGGTGTTGGTACCACGAACTGTTATCGTCATAAATATCTTGTCTTTCCATTTTAAAAGCGTGCAATTCCCTCTGAAAGTGGCCTCATGATCACTACACATATGAGTCTAGGACAAATGTTAAAAGCATTAGGTACCTGTATTCATCTTGACACACCGTGTTTCTTGCGAAGACAGTTCTATCTTGGGTGTATCGAGAGACGTAAACGTCCATATATGCGCAGAGAACAAGAAGTCACGAAACGTTGTTTGCAGAGACTATTATCATGGCTTCCTGGGTCTCTATATACATATGGATCTTTGCCGTGCTAGGCATATCGCAAACAGTACTGAAATTATTTTTTCGCTTTCTTGTCACATTTCGTCATTAGCTACTCAGTCGCGTAAAAATTTATTCCTTAAGTAAACGAGTGAGTTGTGAGTGACATGTGTGCTGTCAGCTTCTGCTGTCGCCTCTAAATTTGGTGTTTTTTCCGATGTCCAGTGGTTTTCTGATAAGCAAGAGGCTCGTGTCTCACTAGCTCCAAGACTTCACTTTTGTGATGACGCGTATGAGCGGATATGGGTTTCGGCATTAACATTTATTTGTAAATAACTGTTTAACCGCGGGTATCACCGCAATGCGCAACCAGTATATTTGTATCAGTGATATAATTGGCACTGCATCAGAAATATAATAATGCCATGCAAGATCTTGTTTCAACTGAAACGAGGATATGTTCTGAAAGTTTACATGCCAGCAACTGTAGTCAACACATGCTGTTGTGACTCTCTCAAGCGACAGCTGCAAACTGTAGATATTCTGCATAACATGAATCACTGCAATCCGAATAATGCATAAATGCAAATCAGCGTCTATTTGCGTTGCCACTGCGCCTGGAGTACTGCTTCGATTGTCTAACGAGCTGAAGTTAAGAACTTGGCTCAGCGAACAACAAAGTTTCCGCAACTTGAGTTGCGCTTCAGCGTCTTTGAATAGAGTGCCAAGCAAAACTGATCTTTAGTACTTCTCCCTCATTCCAGAAACCAAAAAATGCCATATGTGAAAATCACGTAATCTTTCCTCGTCTAGGAACTCAACTTTTCTGTTTTTTGACATTAATTCTAACTGGTTTGATGAGGCCAGACATGAAATAGTATTCCAGTCCATACTCTTCATCACAGAGTAGCACTCGCATCTAATATCCATAAATATTTCTTGCATACATTCCAGACTCTGTTTCTCCCACAATTTTTACTCTGTGCACATATATCCTTGATGTCTTAATACATGGCCTGACAAACAGCCTGTAACACTTTCATGCTGATGTGCTCTTTGACCATTTATTATTGTATATATACTTGCTTTTATCTTTTTGTAAATTTATATGTACACGATATATGAATTGATTTGTTTATTTTGCTGTATAATCAGTTATGTGTACTATGTAAATATCGCTGAGTAATCGCTAACGAAATGTTAGGGAAACGTTAGGTTTTTGTCAACGAACAAGTATCGTTGGAGTAGCGGCGTCTCTGGACGCGGGAGGATGTTACGTCAGAGCGCGCGCTACACAGAGAGAGAACTCTGGTGTGAGACTTGGTGAAGTGCGGACGCATGCATGGCGTGCACTGTACTGGAGGGGTGATTGTTGAGCGGCACGTGGCAAGTGATGAGCGTGGGCGGTGGAAATATTGGCACAGCAACATCAAGAACCCCATCAAGAACCCGGCACGCCAGTTTCATTGTCAATAACTCCCGTGCTCGCTAATTATCATGGAAAGAAGCCAGCAGCAGTATCGTCGTCATCAACTTCGTCACGGCGAAAAAGGACTGAAGCAAGAATGCTGCATCACAGCTTATTGTCAACTAGTTTTGTAACGGCGTTACTCAGCTTTGTGGTATTTTGCGAGTGAATAATTACCATAGTTTAATAAAAACTGTTTACCCGTGATTCTCCTAAAATCATTCAGCAAATAGGTTCCTGTCCTGTCCTATTGTTACAATAATCCGAGTACCGTTTATGAAAAATGAATTGCAGTGCCAGCTAATTTTGCTTGTTGATTCAGTTAGATTAAAGATTTGAACTTAAAGCATTCAGTAACTTCAGTCTCAGTAACTTTAAATTTGAACTTTAATCTGAGGCGGTCTAATTGTTTCAAATAGTAAATCAACTAATCAAATTAAAATGTATCCTGGCACTATGAACAAAAGCACTAACTAGAATTAATGAGTGAGTGCAAATATCAGTGATTACTGTAATTTGTTGTTAGTAACGTTCTGGTTCACATTTTGACTTTCAGTCGTGCTAAAGTATAATAATTACCTTTTGATAGAGTAATTATCAATTTCTCCTTCACTGTTCAGAAGTCAATATAGTTTTTTTAATAATTTTTTGCCATTTTCCAAAATTCATATGAAAATAGTAGACGTTATTGCGAGGTAGCGCCGGTAGGAGTAGCCGAGCGGTTCTAGGCGCTACAGTCTGGAACCGCGCGGCCGCTACGGCCGCAGGTTCGAATCCTGCCTTGGGCATTGATGTTTGTGATGTCCTTAGGTTAGTTAGGTTTAAGTAGTTCTAAATTCTAGGGGACTGATGATCTCAAAAGTTAAGTAGCATAGTGCTCCGAGCCATTTGTGAGGTAGCGCCATTGTCACATACAACAGTAAGTCACCATTAATCTAAGTGTTATCTTGTGTGTTTTCAAAATTTCGACTCTATTAGTTAATGATATTTCGAGTGCAAACTATTTTCTTTCTCGCTTTATTACGTAAATGTTTCAATGGTTTTTGCTAACGTGCGTGCTGCCCTGTGTTGCCGCGCGTGTTCGAGTAATTCTAGACATTGAGTGTTCGGGTCATTAAACCACCTACCGAACAGAAATTTTGCCCAATTGGGATGGCGACCGTATTTCTTTTAGCTATAATTATTTCAGTAACTCTTATAATTCTGTTCCGATCCACGTGGTAACCCTTCTCGTTGGCACAGTACGTGAATGATAGCACAAACCTTCCGAACAACGATACTAAATTTTACAGTAAATAATTAGGCTGAATAAGTTGTCCTAGAAGGCATCTTGTTGTTAATCTCCCCCTCATTTATCGACTTTATATTGACTCTTAGGAACGATAGCCTTTTCAAAATTTTATTCCAATTGTTTAGGCACATGCTTACACGGTCATATATTTCTTACATTGTCGATAGAAGGGAAGGGGAACGTCACCTGTCCTTTCTGCTGGTTAATGTTACCCACTTATTCCTCTCCTACCGATTCTGCGGCGAATACTCATTTCTTATCCATCAGTCCACCAAACTTTCAGTATTCTTCCACAGCAAAGCATTCCATCCGGCTATTTATTTTCCAGTTTTTCCAATATGTATTCTGAGCTACAAATGTACACCCATAGAAATTTCTTCCTCAAATTAAGACGTATGTTTGGTATTAGTGGACTTTGTTCGTCCAGGAATCCTCTCTTGCAGTACTAGTGTGCGTATCGTCCGTCATGTGTTAATTTGCTTCCAAGGTAACAGAAGTGCTTCATTTCATCCGATTCCTGACCAATACTTTTCATGCTAAGCTTAGCTGTCTTATTTGTGCTTCGGACGACAAATCAATTGTTTATTTTATTTTTCTCTTCAGCGTTATGTAATAAGCTTTTGAAGTGTTAGTGAATAGAACATAAAACCATCTGAAGAGGAAACAGATCGGTTTGAACCAAACAATGCGGCAATAAATAGGACACTGATTACAGTCTGCTTTTCAGTTCAGGTAAATGTGATACGAAACTGTTCGTCTGAAGACCATCATTAATGTTAGAAAACAACAGTTCTGGACATTTATCGACCGTTTGTCTGACACCTATCAGATCTTGTTGCCGTGGCGCGCACAGCCACACAAACGCAACGGTCGGCTACCACGGCAGAGTTAAGAGGCGCCCGCAACTTAGTACCGGCGCGTTCCGCCAGTGGGCGCTAGAGGCGTTCCCGCCAAGCATTCAATCAGCCGCGAACTACGCACGCGCGAGCCTTTTTCGGGCACGGACGGTCACACTATATCATCACCATTCGCCAATCAGGGAACGCCAACGGCTGCCAATCATCACTTCGGAATCAGCGGAGGAAGACTGGAGCCGCCGCGTTAAATAGCGGGAAGAAAGAAACGCAGGCGTCTTTCGACCCGCCGCGGACTGCCGCCCGGAAGATACTTTGATGCAGCCGGAACGTCCAGGTGCCACGTCTTCGCTACACCGGCCTACTACTCCGGACTCCACGCCCGTCTACTTCCTCGGCATCCGCAGGAAAGCGTCGAGAGAAAACCAGAAAAGGAACGTAAATTCAGTTGCTAATATTTCAATTCAATAAGGTGACATAATTCTTTGGCTTGTTATAAAATTTTGGCAGGATAAGAAGCATTTTGATTTCGAAGGAAGTTTTTCTTTTCGCAAAATTAAGCGGTAGCCTTGTTCCACTTAATAAAAAAAATTTGTTCGCAACTGTGTGTTAATCTGTTGATGTAACACTTGTGACACCACAGGAAATAGGCCCTACTTAGGTATCTGGTATTTCGTTGTTACTGTATTGTTACACTGAGGCAAGCTAAAATACTGGAAGTCTTCCATGTTCATGCCAGTCATCGTGTTAAAAGTTTAATCCTTGCAGTTTTTGTTTGAAATCCCACTGGGCATTCGCTTTCTCAGTCCCGCCAATCGTGCTCATGTGGTATTGACGTTAGTACGCACTGTGAAGATATGTGAAGTTGTTTCAAGTTCTGTAGTTAAATACAGGTCTGGAAAACCTTTCAGAAGTATGAAGAATCAGATTTTGCTAAACGTGCACCGGGTTTTGGCATGTAATACTTCATTGCCACAAACTGTACTAAAAGAAATGTGAGGTTATACTCTTTCCCTGCCGTGCAGCGTTTCTACGAGCCACAGATGTGGAAATCTTTCGTGATATGTTGTTCGGCTGGTGTTACGACACTTTCATGTTTCTTGCCTAGTGGGGAAGCCATCGGCCAGGGAGTGCAGTTTAGTACAGCTGTAGCTGGGTCGAGCCCAGCCCTGTGGCGTGCGTCACAGCACATGACAGTACATGTCTTCGAGAGTTGCAGCGACCGTTCCTGGCGGTGAACGATTTACTACTTCATATGAGCTTAATAATTGTTAACAGCTAGTTTAAACACATGACAAAGTTAAGGCTTTTACAGGGAAGCTTTTCATGGACATATTAATATCCCTACCGCCATGGATGGAGCCGAGCGTTCGAGATGTGGCAGCGTGGTTATTATTAAACTTTCACTACTTCAGCCATTGTAGACGGAAAACTATTTACCCTAGGGGTACTCAGCTTACTGAACCATGTTCAGACTGCGAGCTGCAGGAGTTGTGTTGTTAATAGTGTCGTAACTTGCTGTTAGGCGTTGGCACTGATACAGCGACGTAGGGTTGAAACACAAAAAAAATCACTTTGCATTGCAGTTGCAGATAATGAACATGGTTCTGGACTGGGTGAGCACAGTTTTACTCCTAGATCTATTTTGTCTAAACAATGGCAATGGTGTTTCTGATCTTGAAATAATACGTAGTGATCCTCTTTCCACGCCGCGGTTGAAGAACTTAATTTGGAATTTCGAATTACATGGCGATTTGAGAACTGTTCCTAGGAGCGACCGGCGACCAATTACGCCACAATTTACTGTTGCCATGGCTGAAATTGGTATATGCAATATGCGATCTTCAAGCAGTGCACAAGCTGTGACACGAGAACCGAAAATTTCATGGTCCACCATTTGCAAAGCGCTGCAATCGTTGCGGGGCTCGTATTCGAGCTGTAGGCGGAGCCAGAGAGATACACGGTCCCTGTAGCGTGTGTCAGAGCACGTTCCACTACCGGTATTATCACCTGCAGCGACAGTCTCCAGCGGTTAGAAAGTTGCTGTTAACACTTCATAGCTGCACGTTTAAATAGACTCACGTTTTCAATAACATATGACAAAGTTAAGTCATTGAGATATTGATTTCCCAGCTAGGCCTGGACGCAGCAGAGCGATCGCGATGTAGGTCAGGGAAGGCAACTACTGCGGCATGAAACGTTCGTTGCGGAACCTATATTTCCCGTGGGCTCCGAGCAGCACGTTAAGTACCTCAGCCGCCAAGGCGGTGTGTGAGATGCGAGGTTGCAGCACAAACTTACCGTAGCCAACGCGCGTACGTAACTGCGCTCGACAAGGTGTGCCGCACCTTACGAGGGAAGGAGAATCTAATAACATAATTTCAATCGCCGAAGAATACATAGTACAGAATTTAGTTCTGTGTTAAACTTCCAGTGAAGAGAGTATAGTAATTGTCCTGTACCACGAGGTATGCACTTGCTTTCCTACGAACTTAAAACTTACCTAGATAGTTGCAGGGATATCTACAATTTAACGTCAACTCCGAATTACAGTATTGCAAGGCGTTCTTCGTATTAAGAAGAAATTACTTGAAGCGATTGACAAAAAAGCCTTGTACTGATTTAAATACGTCTGCGTTAGTAATCTGATGGAGTGACTGAGACATACAATTTCTATTTATGGTGTGAAGATTCTACAAAGAAAAGACCAGAGCGGTTCGGCAACACTGGAGCACAGATTTCGTAAAAGTCATCCTCTAAGGACCGCAATTTCCCTACTTACATAAGTAATTCAAAGGTGTGTCGAAATTTCGAGTTCATCAAACCAGTCAGAAGACTGATAACCTGCAAGAAAAAGTAACCACCGGAACAAGAAAAATAAGCCCAATAAACATGGGTCCGGAAAAGCACACGTTCAGAGATGAACACATCTTTACCGTATAGGAAGGACAGCGTGACGCTTGGTTGCGGATATTAGAACGGTCGTTGCATTGGCACTCCCTGAAATGTGTTGGCAGGATATTACGTCTTACTCACAGTACTCCACCTACCATTAGGCGGTCTGCAGTCAGTAGTGTGGTTCGAATCGTGATGTGGGCTACGTTAGTTTTCGTCGTGATTGTATGCCTTATTGTACACTACTGTCAACTATGGGTACTTATCATGGTGTTTTAGTTTCTTCAAAAAGCTGATTTATGTATTTGTTTACTGTTACTGCACTGTTTGTACGTATAAACACTTTGAACACTTCCAACACTTGTTAGCAATGGAAGTTTACTACTCGACAACTGATATATCGGATATTATATTCTGCTATGATTTATCAAATGGACGTAGCCAGGGAACCCGTGGCCTCTACGCTGAAAAATATCCGCAACGAAGAGTGCCCTCTGATGATCTGTTCGGCAGACTTCTCCAGCGTCTGCGGGACACAGGTACCCTTGCACCTCGGAAGACTGACGGTGGAAGACCCAGAACCGTCCGCATATCTCGCATGGAGGAGCGTGTCGATGTTTGGTGGAAGAAATCCCTGAGAACAGTGTGCGACGATTAGCAGCAGCAGGAGGCGTATCTCCCATTTTATCTGAGGGTACTTCATGAACAATTGCTGTACCCATATTATCTACAGCGCGTTCAGGCCCTAAGCCAACAGGATCATCACGGCACACGGCAGATCTGCCAACGGCCGTTGCAGAAGTGTGCCGCAGATCAACTGTTGACATCCAAGAATTAATTTACCGATGAGGAAGGGTTCACAAGAGACGTTGTTGTGGATTTCCATAACGAGCTTGTACGGACAGCTGTAAAACTCTAAACAGTTCAGGAAAGAGTGTATCAACGACGGTTCTCAATCAACATAAGGGCAGGTGAAGATTAATAGAGCCATACGTGCTACGACAGAGGTTAATTGTGGCCCATTTTCTGCTGGGATATCTCATTGATGTATCATTGCCTACCTTGCTGGAAGCTGTCCAACTGTGGCAACGAATTCAAATGTGGTTCATGCCTGATGGCACAACAGCACACATTTGTCACGGTGTCCGCGAGCGTATGACGCAGACATTTCAGGACCGCAGGATTGGCCAGTTCCTTAGAATTCTAGCTAAGGGGAAACGTAAAGGAACATTGGTCTATGCGAGGTCAATCAGCGATGTGCGGACACTACAGGAACACGTCTTCAATGGGTGCGACCAGGTACAGCAACAAGAGGGTGCAGTGGGTGCATTTTCATGTGGACTACACGTTGAACACCTCCTGTAAACACGTAATTATTGGAAGAAGCATACATTTCGGGATCCATTTTTATTGGACTTATCTCAGGAAGTATTCATTTTTTCCGAGTCCATGTTTATAGTAATTATTTTCCTTGTTTTGATCATTACTACCCCCTCTCAATGTATTCGACACGTTCTTTTGAACGGGGTTTATAAGCAGTCAGGAGTTTGATAAGCTTGTAAGGGCATAGCAGGGAAAGCTGTGCTGGGAAATAATTGATAAGAAAAAAATTCGCGTAAACTGCGCCGTTCCCGATTTAATTATCATTCATGTTAGCAAGTCAGGCCGTTGTACGTGCAAAGTCAACCGGCGCGCCACATGCAGTTAGTGTCAGTTGTTCAGAGGGAAGATGGGTGGTCGTCAAACAGCGAAACGCGTGCCACGTGGGGCCCGAATCAAGTTTTCGTGTAGGCCGCGGTCCTCAGCTGTACTTTATGATAATATGCACTAGCAACTACCAGCCGAATCCAAAAATGCCAACTAAGGTTAAGAGTTCCTTAAGAGCGCACATAGTTTACTTGTTTACTAGCAAACAAAAATGCTTACGGAGATAGTAGTATTTTAAGACGTGCTTAATTTTAATTGACGCTGGTGAACGCGGCCTTTAGCTAAGTAAAGCTTGCGGCCTACCCTGGGGACAGGGGGTAAGTAGCGTAGCCACTGTGGGTTTAGGGGATGTCAGAGGGGGAATGTTTTATTGTCTGTCTTCATTGGGCTACGCAACTCGTACAGATCAGCTGCTGTAGTACAAAATTTAGCATGGAATCGTGAATGCGCATTATATAGGTAGTCGTGATGCAATGCTGGACGTACATGAAGCATGGAACATTAAATTAAATTAAGACTGTAGTAATACAAAACAACGAGAAGAAGAAAAATAAATTTCTGAAGAGACAATAACCTAGGTACTTTTGGTTAAAATAGAAGTGTGGTTGCTTTGGGTACTGTAGGGAGCAACCTCAGTATCAGGAATAGTGAAGTGTATGTGGTAACATACACTCCTGGAAATGGAAAAAAGAACACATTGACACCGGTGTGTCAGACCCACCATACTTGCTCCGGACACTGCGAGAGGGCTGTACAAGCAATGATCACACGCACGGCACAGCGGACACACCAGGAACCGCGGTGTTGGCCGTCGAATGGCGCTAGCTGCGCAGCATTTGTGCACCGCCGCCGTCAGTGTCAGCCAGTTTGCCGTGGCATACGGAGCTCCATCGCAGTCTTTAACACTGGTAGCATACCGCGACAGCGTGGACGTGAACCGTATGTGCAGTTGACGGACTTTGAGTGAGGGCGTATAGTGGGCATGCGGGAGGCCGGGTGGACGTACCGCCGAATTGCTCAACACGTGGGGCGTGAGGTCTCCACAGTACATCGATGTTGTCGCCAGTGGTCGGCGGAAGGTGCACGTGCCCGTCGACCTGGGACCGGACCGCAGCGACGCACGGATGCACGCCAAGACCGTAGGATCCTATGCAGTGCCGTAGGGGACCGCACCGCCACTTCCCAGCAAATTAGGGACACTGTTGCTCCTGGGGTATCGGCGAGGACCATTCGCAACCGTCTCCATGAAGCTTGGCTACGGTCCCGCACACCGTTAGGCCGTCTTCCGCTCACGCCCCAACATCGTGCAGCCCGCCTCCAGTGGTGTCGCGACAGGCGTGAATGGAGGGACGAATGGAGACGTGTCGTCTTCAGCGATGAGAGTCGCTTCTGCCTTGGTGCCAATGATGGTCGTATGCGTGTTTGGTGCCGTGCAGGTGAGCGCCACAATCAGGACTGCATACGACCGAGGCACACAGGGACAACACCCGGCATCATGGTGTGGGGAGCGATCTCCTACACTGGCCGTACACCACTGGTGATCGTCGAGGGGACACTGAATAGTGCACGGTACATCCAAACCGTCATCGAACCCATCGTTCTACCATTCCTAGACCGGCAAGGGAACTTGCTGTTCCAACAGGACAATGCACGTCCACATGTATTCCGTGCCACCCAACGTGCTCTAGAAGGTGTAAGTCAACTACCCTGGCCAGCAAGATCTCCGGATCTGTCCCCCATTGAGCATGTTTGGGACTGGATGAAGCGTCGTCTCACGCGGTCTGCACGTCCAGCACGAACGCTGGTCCAACTGAGGCGCCAGGTGGAAATGGCATGGCAAGCCGTTCCACAGGACTACATCCAGCATCTCTACGATCGTCTCCATGGGAGAATAGCAGCCTGCATTGCTGCGAAAGGTGGATATACACTGTACTAGTGCTGACATTGTGCATGCTCTGTTGCCTGTGTCTATGTGCCTGTGGTTCTGTCAGTGTGATCATGTGATGTATCTGACCCCAGGAATGTGTCAATAAAGTTTCCCCTTCCTGGGACATTGAATTCACGGTGTTCTTATTTCAATTTCCAGGAGTGTATTAAGTAAGCATTAGCTTGTCTCACGAAAACGTCAGTGATGTCAGTGATAGTATTTCAGTTTATTACACAGGCAGGAAATCGCTTTTTTTTTATTTGGTGAAACTTTAGTCGTTCGTTTATCTTGGTTCTCATGACATCATTTTATTTCTTTGTGTGGTCTCCGGATGAAGTTATACCTGCGAGTTTGGCGTGCAGCGGTTCGAAGTGAGGTGATGTTCTATGAGCGGGTACAAGACCTTAAACAGTCCATAATTTTTTGTTGCAACTTAATGAAGAACCATTGCAAAATTTTACGAACCTAATAACGTCGGAAGGTTGAGCACTTTTCTTGTAATATGTGTTGTGGAATATAAGTGCTTGGCATCTGTCACATGCGCATGTAATAAAATAAAATAAATAAAACGGAAATCTTTAGACATTTTCTGTTTTGTCGATCGGAAACTGCAGAATATTGTCGGAGATCTGCACAGCGACAATGACACGCAAATGAGAATTCTTATTGTTGCAACGGGATCCACAATCGGAAACAAAGATTCTGAATAATTAAAATCTGCCACTCTAGCATCATTGGTTGAATGAAAATGACTTTTATTTTGTTTTCCTCAAAAAGAGAACGTCGCTTAACTGAATAACAAGAGTCATTTAATCTTCCACACCGGATAAGGTGGCCAAATGCTATCTCTTGAATACTCTATTGGCTTTCTCTTGTAGCACTGAAAGGATTATATCACATTTTGAAGTGAAGTAGCAGCGTGATTCCTGAAGGATATGGTGAGACGACAGTAACAAGTAAAGTTTTTAACCATGCAAGTGACTCAGCTGTATTGGGTCGCAGTCTGTAGTTTCCATTAAGGTCATGGAAATGACCTTTGGAGTTGTTATATGGAAGATGTTGATTAATGCCTAAGTTTTCCTCATCCAGATTCAGATCTGGGTTTGTTCGCCGCATACCAACGTGTGGTAGTAGTGTTTTAATGTGATGACGTATCAGACACAGGTGGCACGGACATTTTCTTAGTTCTGTTAGACGTTACTGACGTTACAAGTAAACATGAAATGTAGGGAGCGGAAGGAAAGGGAAAGGTTCGGTAGGAAATCGTGACGGCTAGTCGCTCAGGGGGCTGTTGTAATGCAATGGACAAAGCTGAAAATTTGTGCCGGACCGGGACTCAAAATCGGATTTACCACTTATCATGAGCAGTGGCCTTAACCGCTTCGGTCATCCGGACATTTGTCTCAAATTTCCAAAATATCGCACGCTACAATCTAGTGTCCCTCATCTATTAAACTCGTTACTTGCAAATGATGATTCCCATAGGAGTTACGACGATATTTGTGCATTCGCACTGAAACAAGCGTCGAAGAGCCGTACCGTTCTTTTTTCAGAAACGTATATATATATATCTGAGTGATAGTTTCGTCGGACATATGGAACTGTTTGTGGAATTCTGAGTGCGGCTGGTCCCGGTGGAGGTTTGTCATTAGAATAATTTAGGTTAAGTAGAATGTAAGCTTAGGGACTGATGACCTTAGCAGTTAAGTCTCATACGATTTCACACACATATGAACATGTTTTTGGAATTCTGAAAGTTAGTGTGAATACTGATTTGTTCATCCGATACATAACCTATGAACCTCTCGACAGTTCACACACTCGTCTTTACCGATAAATAAAAGCAATATCTATAGTTCTTACCGTTGAAGTCTTCTAGTAATACTCCACCGACATGTCCTCAACAAGATTCCAAACAGGAAACTCCTCAAAACTCAGTATAGCCGCTGACCGCCATTAAACATTCTCTGATATCCTCTGCTCTTCTCTAATTACTTGTAAAATATTCTTCAGGTAACAATTTCGGATTTTTCTCTACTCTGTCAATGTACTTCTGTTCCCTTTTGGTGCAGACAGAACAGACACCATTCAGATATGTATACATTACAGAAGTTGTTTCGCAATCTTAACTGCAATACCCATACACGAGATTTCAGCGCTAAAAGTGTGTCGTTATTAAGTTAAACAACACGAATGTTGTGGCTGTTAGTATTTAAATTATTTAAATTATATTAGTAGCAAAACCGATCCTATGTTTTTAAGATTGTCGCCAACTCCGGCGGAAGATGAGCTAGAGCGAAAAGGTATGAATCTGTTCTTGCTGGTTTTCAGGAAAAATTCACTAGAGTCTCGAAACTCAAGAAGCTGAAATATGTTATATGATAACCACTTGTACATCTGCTAAACTAGCTTCTCGTGCAGCTAGCAAGTAAACTTACGACTGTATAGTTAAAATTAAAGACGGATGGTATCAGAAGGTTCAGTTCAACTGCTACACATTATTAAGTCGCAGCATTTTATATTACAAGTTCCAGTAGACCAGGCAGTTTAAACCCTAAAGTTAAAATCTTGTGGGTTGTTAGGCCACATCATATTTCCTTCTAAAATAATCGATGTTTCGACACCTCTCTAGGGATCTTCTTCAGGATGATACGGTGTCCACTAGTGCTAAAACAATGTTCTAGCAATAGTAGGCACCGTATTATCCTGAAGAAGATCCCTGCAGAGGTATCGAAACGTAGATTGTTTTAGAAGGAAATATGACGCCACCTAACAACCCAGAAGATTTTAAACTTAGTGACAACGGCCACGAAAGCCTGCAGATTTAGTCTACACCCTATCACGGCAAACAACAGTGCTGTTTTATAAGATGGTCGGTTGCCCCTCTCCAAGCACTACTCAGACCCATATCGTGCCCACAGATACCCCTTGCTGATACTCTCAGGAGCTTGCTATTACTTGAAAAAAAAAAATAAACTGATTTACCGAAGCCTTTGCCTCAGCCACCTAGCTGTACGCCTTAATATTTCTGCGTAGAAACGTCAGTATAGGGACCCCCATGTAGCTGCGCACGGGGAAGCCGACAAAAGTGCTAGCGTCTGATGTCAGTGGAACCACACCAACAAATAACGAGGGTTTCCAGTCGTGAGCGCAGAGTCGTATTCAATATGGCACAGTGGCGCCGAGAGGCCCGGGAATGAGAAGCTACAGAACAATGGAGCTTTGTCAAACAAGTGGTGGCAAGTGTGGGGGAGGGCGGCTTCGGCGGCTGTGCCGGAAAGCCTTCCGGCGCAGGAAGCCGACCGGGAAGGCGACATTCAGAGGGCTTGCTTTACTATTATACCTTGCCCTAACAAAAATGAAGCGCAAGAAGCACACCAATTCCATGTCAATAAAGAGAAATTTACAGTGAAAGTTATACCCACCTCGTGCAGATTAAATGTTGAAACTGTGCATCATATTGACAGGTTAACGATACGCCTTTTAAATTAGTGATCTTTTTTATCATTCTTCTGGTCTGGTGCGTCCGACGACTAAAATTTTCCTCTCGTAGAGTAGTCTGAGAAGGTCAGCACTAACACAGTGAAGTTCCCAAGTAATAATAGGCTCAAATGGATCAAATGGCTCTGAGTACTATGGGACTTAACATCTGAGGTCATCAGTCCCCTAGAACTTAGAACTACTTAAACCTAACTAACCTAAGGGCATCACACACATCCATGCCCGAAGCAAGATTCGAACCTGCGACCGTAGCGGTCACGCGGTTCCAGACTGAAGCGCCTAGAACCGCACGGACACACCGGCCGGCAAGTAATAATTGGTCACGCTTTATTAGTAAACACGTGAAGCGTCAGTGTTCTGGGTAGAGATGTGTCGTGGTGACACCTCTCTGTTGTTGTGCCCCTGTGCTGATTTGGGACGGGGAAAATCGAGTTTCGAGCAGCGTCTGAGTACTTCGTAAAGAAATGTATCAAATAAAAGTAAATTCATGCGGATTTTCTGATCATACTGAGTGATTCTGCCCCTTCAAATCTTGCAAGAAGACATAAGCGTTTAAATCTGGTAGGGACAGCTTAGATGATAATCCACGTAGTGATCGGCAAAGACGCGTCATTACCCCAGAAATTATTCCAAAATGCATAAAACAGTCATCGAGGATCACCGGCTGGATGTGCGAGATATTTCTGTGGCAGTGGGGATGCCATCTAAATGACATATTATAATTTAATATGTCATTCGGAATTTGATTTGAGAAAATTATCTGCTGGATAGGTGCCGGGGCTCTTAACGTAGGATCACAACCGTATCACAGTGGAAAAGTCGGAGCAATGTTTCACCCAATTTCAAAGGAGCCAACAGGATTTTTTGTGCCGGTTTTTTGACCATTATTATCTATCAAAACAATAGTCAAAGCACTGGAAACATAGTGATTCATCAACGCCAAAGAAAACAGAGGCGATACGGTCGGCTAGAAACGTCATATATTCAGTTTTATGGGACGCGAAAGGTGTTCTGCTGATAGATTTCCACACTGGTCAAACAATTACTCGGCAGTACTACGGTAACCTCCTCGAAAAACTGCAGCAAAAGATTCTCGAACAGAAGGGTATATTAGGCAAAGAAGAACCTACTCACAAACCAGTGTCTTTGTCATGACAAAAATACAACAAATAAGATACGAATTGTTGCCATGCCTACGTTATTCGCCTGATGTTGCCTCACCAGACTTCCATCTCTTCCACAACTTTACAATTTTCCGTGATAGACAGAGTGGTCCTTCAAACGAAGAACCGACAGCCGTGGGTATTTTACAAGCCTGGAGGAATTTAATTTTCGAAGTGGGTTCAAGGAGTTGTAAATTTGCTGAACCACGTGCATTATAATTTAATTGAGGTACGTCGCTTCTTGCCATTCCATTTCGAAAATTTTTCAAGCTACCCTCGTACTAAAGCAGAACTTTAACGCCGTCTGTGAATTTTATAGCTTTGAACTGATGTGCACTCAAGTGTTAGAGAAATGTTTCCTGTTGAAATATACCCTCTTTTCTGCATTTTCAGAAAAATGTTGCCTTGATTTTCACTGCACGTTTGTAATTTTCATTATTCATATATCATCCCTTCTTCCTCAGCACAATTCAGATCACCCGCCTTCTTCACCGCACCAAACATGCAAAAGAAGTTAACAACATGAAATGCAGGACCAATACGAATATGAAGAAGTTTTATTCACATGCAAACACACAAGCCATACCGTCTGCATAGCACCCTTTAATTCTCATTGGCTGAGAGACTGCCTCCCCCAAATACCTTAAGAGAGCACGAGTGAGTATACGGATAGACGGCTTTTGAGTGGAGGTATCACAGCAAAGGTTGCTTGTGAATAACAGGTGCGTAAAACGTGATACTTTGAAGTTGGCTATGATAACAGAAAACTTTCAGATTTACGAACTATATCTTCAATTTATTGCAGTACATACAATCTCTGAATTAACGTAGGATATTTCCCGTCTAATGCTCATACTACACCCATGGAAGTTATTTAAAATGTGTCAACCCATTGTCTATAATGCGGTATTTTCTTCTGATTTATTTTTTCTACATTTTACTTTCCTCTGTGGAGTCTAACGGAACTCTCCCATCCTCTATCTTTTTTATCCATTTAATTTTCAGTTTGCTTCCATAACACTACGTATCTAAAGCTTCGATTCTCTTATTTTCCTGTTTTACAACAGTCCATTGCTCACTTTCGCATCAGGTTCACCAGAAATACATTCTCAAAAATTTATGTCTCAAAATAACTCATACGTTTGATCGAGAGGGCTTCTTTTCATACTCCCTTTGAATGTATGACTCTAGTTCTTTTGTTCTCGCTATGTCCGCCGTGGATTACTTCGCTCCAACATAGGATCATTCTTCACTTCTACTACAATCCCCCGAATTTACAAGCTATGTTTGGTGCCATTCTCATTTTTGCTGCTCCTCAACGCATTCATCTTTTCTGGATTACTCTCAGTCACTATTCTGGGACCAGTTGGCTGCTCATTCCATTCAACATTTTCTTATTTCACCTCTTCACATACATCGTCCTATCGTATCACTGAACATTATCATCCAGGATTTTTATCTTATCCCTGAATCTGTGTTCTGATCCCGTCACTGCTCTTTAGGCATCTATGTTAAAGTGTTGAATGGAAAGACTTTATCTCTGCGCTATTCTCTTTTAAATCGGAGAACGTCTCTGACGATTTCACATTCTGATGTTCCCTCTTAGTTTTTGTACACTTCCTTACAGCATTACCAAATACTATAGGCTTTTAGATTTCGTACTTCTCTACCAATTACCGACTGTCTTTTCTAGGTCCACAGATCCTATGACAGTACTTTGATTCTTCTTAGGTCTTGCTTCCGTTATCAGTCGTAGCGTAAGGATGACTTTCATGGTGCCTTTAGCTGCCTTTAGCTTTCCTAAGGGCGAACCGATCGTAATCGATCCGATCTTCAGTTTTTCCCCCACTCGTATATGTATTATTTTGGTCAACAACTTACATTCGTGAGCCGTTATGCTTTATTTTTAAATACTTCTTGTCTTACCTGCAATTGTTATTTTAGAGATGATGATATTCTGCCGGAAGACTGATTGCTTACCCCTAACGTCGTTTATTCTGTACGTTACGTTACGTTTTTAAGGCTTCTTTTACAAATGGGTTTACAAATTTCGAAGGTATTTATTTTTAATTTTATTGTGCCTGTTTTGATCGAAAGCCTACAGACTTATATTAGACTTTGCACACTTTATCCTTCACGTCCTAGTACTTGGTATCCATTTCAAATTATCAGACCCTTCTCTACGTAGAAAAATGGTTCAAATGGCTCTGAGCACTATGGGACTTAACTTCTGAGATCATCAGTCCCCTAGAACTTTGAACTAATTACACCTAACTAACCTAAGGACATCACACACACCCATGCCAGAGTCACGATTCTATCCTGCGACCGTAGCGGTAGTGCGGTTCCAGACTGAAGCGCCTAGAACCGCTCGGCCACAGCGGCCCCCTCTTTATGTAGAGATCCTCAGTGTAGTCCTTCTACAAATTCAGTCTTTTTCTCTGTGTTTAACAGTGGGCCTCTTTTTGCTTGAAAAGAGAATTCGATTTTATAATTTGACTGTATTACGATCAGATCATTTATTTTTACACGAATAGCTGATATTTGAAGTCTTAAAGGTGACATTTCTGCTTTTAAATTGCCATATAATTATCCTGTCTGTTGTACGTGCTTAATCTGTCCATCCGGCAACAACACTTCGGATTCTTCACAGTTTCCCTGCATCCATTCCTGTTCAGCTTCCTCGTCCTATTCAGCTTCCTCGAATTTCTGTTGAGTTCATGTATTAGTATTTTTCTGAATACTTTTGTATCTCCTTTCTTCATCTGTGGATTGAGTTATCGAATGCTTCGCTGTTTCCTTCCTTGTACCTATATTTTTCAGATCAGCCATAGTGTGTAAATGTGCTGAGAACTTCGAATGCGCATAATTACTCAACAGTACTTTGGTATCTCTCTTTCTCTGGGGATGGAAGGGAGCCGATGCTGTGCCTGATGGCGTTTCACTGGCAAATGATTCAGTGAGCGAGAAGATCAAAGGGCCTTTATCGTATTGGTCGGAAAAGTCCGGCCAAACTGCATGGTTCTCAGGCTAGTCCAAATGACCTACCAAGGTGGTTAGATTTAATAGGTAGGATGATTTATATGCACAGTTACACTGATACTGCTTATTATCACGATAGTTGATATTTTATCAATTACAGTTTTAGGGGAGGAACACTGCATATTCCTTATTATGCTGTCTATGAATTTGATTTATTGAATAGGGTGCAATTACAACGTGACTTATGCTGTTTCATGAGCGTTTTAGTGACTTACATGATACACATTTGCACTGTGCACGTTCTGCCACCTGCATGTGTAAATTTCGGCCAGTGAGAGAGCTCCTCACATGCCAGCTGCCGGTGCCTGAATGAGCCACAGTAGGACCTTCCACCCGCACGGTTTACACCTGACAAAAAGATTGTCTCCCAACTCCTTTGCGCTGGCTTCACCTTCGCTACGCAGACGCGACTCACCTCTGGTAAATTTGTGCCCGAAAAAGTAGAAATTTTTTACAGAAAGTCACTATTACTAGACAGAATTCTCAGGTTATAGCTCTGATGGTTAAATATTTTCACTTTGAAGATTTTCCGAAACACCATAAATTGTAAACTGTCACCATAATTTACTGTCCCTAAGGTGAAAGCGTTGCCAATAAGGTAAAATTGTTCACTTTAATGGATCTTCAAGAAGCCTGTATATTGTCACCACGATTTGTTAGTGCTGCCATTATTTTTCACAGGAATGCTGCAGATTCTATATAGGATGGATGTCCAGATGTTATCTGTAAACAACTACAGTGTTTTTATTGTAAACAATTAGGAGCAGAATATCAGATATTGCCTCGCATGCTGTCACAGTCCACAGTGCTACCGTGTTCTCTCCTCGTCTCCGTAACTGCAGCCAGGTCCATAGGTATAAGCTTAAAGTACTCTGTCACCCGGATAAAGTAGCCACAGAGTCCACACAGCAACACCCCAAACGTGGCCCTCACTGCCGCTGCGGCTCACCACATACAGCCACCAGCCCTCACGCTACTAACGTTTGTACGAGAACAGTGTACAACGCCAAAACGTAATCGAGCAGCACGCAGTGTGAACTATTGTAGTACAGGTATGAAGTGGGATCACCCTCATTGCAGTTTCCAATTGTTTCCTCTGCATACTACCTTTAGAAATACACTCCTGGAAATTGAAATAAGAACACCGTGAATTCATTGTCCCAGAAAGGGGAAACTTTATTGACACATTCCTGGGGTCAGATACATCACATGATCACACTGACAGAACCACAGGCACATAGACACAGGCAACAGAGCATGCACAATGTCGGAACTAGTACAGTGTATATCCACCTTTCGCAGCAATGCAGGCTGCTATTCTCCCATGGAGACGATCGTAGAGATGCTGGATGTAGTCCTGTGGAACGGCTTGCCATGCCATTTCCACCTGGCGCCTCAGTTGGACCAGCGTTCGTGCTGGACGTGCGGACCGCGTGAGACGACGCTTCATCCAGTCCCAAACATGCTCAATGGGGGACAGATCCGGAGATCTTGCTGGCCAGGGTAGTTGACTTAAACCTTCTAGAGCACGTTGGGTGGCACGGGATACATGCGGACGTGCATTGTCCTGTTGGAACAGCAAGTTACCTTGCCGGTCTAGGAATGGTAGAGCGATGGGTTCGATGACGGTTTGGATGTACCGTGCACTATTCAGTGTCCCCTCGACGATCACCAGTGGTGTACGGCCAGTGTAGGAGATCGCTCTCCACACCATGATGCCGGGTGTTGGCCCTGTGTGCCTCGGTCGTGTCCGGAGCAAGTATGGTGGGTGTGACACACCGGTGTCAATGTGTTCTTTTTTCTATTTCCAGGAGTGTACATCTACATATCAGTGTAATAGTTTACAGAGAAAACTCGCTTTCGTTCATTCTTTTGCAAGGTTGTGAAAGTCTTTATGTCTGATGGCAGCATACAGACAGGCAAAAGATACGAAGCTGTCAGGAGAAACTAATGAAATAGCTGTACTAGCAGAGGTACACCACAACCTACAGGTGACTGCCCAACAATTACACCGAGATTCCGGTATGTCCGTAGGTATCCTTGTCACAATATTGCACCGTCATATGTTGAGCCGTGCTGTGGCTGGCGTTGGTGCTGTTTCTAGGTTTCTGACCTCTGTTGCAGGCCATACAGTATCGTTTAGTTGGCATAGTTGCAGTTGTTTGTCTTCTTCTAGTGTTGACTGGCGCCACTCGGTTTCGCAATCATTGCCAGTCCGCTAGTGACAGCAGTGGCGGTTACCGATATCTAGTAACTGTTGCCCTATCTTTGCGGCGACGTCGCTGTTTTTCCAGGTCGGTGAGTGTGCCACTTCGGTTGAGGGCTCAGGAGGAGCCAGGTCCGCGCAGTGTGAGAACGCGCCGGGACCGCTGGCGGCACCCATGGACTGCCGGATGGAAGGGCTATGGTTACGAGGGTGCACCACCTCGTCGTAATGCGGATCCAGCAAGCTTTAAGATGAGTGCATTTCAGTCCAAGTAGAGCGGAGGCAGTCACTCATGTGGTTCCCGTAGTACGTATGTGATGTTGTGACAGATTATCATTGCGCTGTCATGTGCAGTTTGGTGGATCTGCGTACTGCTTAGTACTTGAAGACCCAACTGTGTTAAAAGCACCTGGCTCAGTGATTAGACGGTGTGGTTGCTCAACTCTGAATTAATAAAGCAGTGAATAGATTTGTTTCATTCTACCAACCTTCGTCAGAGTTGTTACAGTGAGTTCAGTGTGCGTTTGTGTGCCTAATGAATTTGATGTCACTCATTTGATACTTGGTTTTAGTTCGCTTTGCGACTGTATCCGCAAAGGTGTGTGGTTGCTGATTCTGGCTGGTTAGATTTCGGTTTTGCCTCGCGCGCAAATCGAGTGGGGTTTTAGTTACTGTTAGTTTGTCTGGTTTTCTGCACTGTGACTTGTTTGTTCAGATTTTCGGGTTTGCGGAATCGGACGGAAAACTGGTAGTGGTTCCTTTCTCATTCCGGGCGCTCTAAACACAGTATCCTGGGGACGCAGTGCAGACCGCCGGTTCCGGCTTTGGAGTGTTGTTACATTCTTGCATTTGGTTTATTGGATGTCAGGTAGCTTCAGCAAAATTATCATTAGTCATTCGTTAGACTGCCACTAGTCTGAGTTACCATCTTGTGAAGTGAATGCAATTCTTATCTGCCTACCTCATTTCTTGCCAAAGTGTTTGTTACCGGACCGTTCAGAGGTCGATTCCTGGAGCACAGTCTGTGACTGGTCCTTGTGTTTTATTATTGTATTATTTATTACCATATCTTGTAATGCCTACATTACAGGTTATGTAAGTCTAGTTAATAGTTCCGGTTGCCTTCTGGAATAAATCCAACAGTGTAAGGGTTGTGTTATAAGGTTACTATCATCTTTTTTCACCCATTTGGTGGTCAGTTGCATGTTTCTTTTAGTTAAAATTTGCTTGTATTTGCTGTTTTACAGCAGGTTTCTAATTTTTTTTATATAATTGCCATTCGTGGTGTGTAAGGGCTTCAGCTGTGATTGTGGTAATTTGCTTTGAAAATATAATTCGATTTTTTTAGTATAGCAGTAAGCCTTGAAACTTTATTTACTGCGATTCCTGGTATCTGATACCTTCTGCGGTGTTTGTGGCCACATTTTAATATTTCAATGCCTGTAAGTTCTAGTTGCAGCGAGTTCTTAAATATTCTTAATTTATTGCCATTCTTGGCGTGTAAGCACTTCAGCAGTGAAGCAGTGATCACAGTGGCTTGTTTTTTTTTTTTTTTAACATTATCTGTATCTGAATTTTATGGTGGTTTGCTAAATTGTAACGCACTGACAACACTATTATTTACACAGTTGTTTATTCCTTCATTAATAACATGTGGTATTTTTTTACTTATTCGTGAGTCGGGAATTACTGTTCTAAAAATAAATGTATGTAACTGTGAAAGGCAACCGACAGTAACTGATTAATGTCCCGTCCATAATCGTAACCGAATCCTGCCTCCCCTTGACTACCACCAAGTCACATAAGTATCACCCGTACAACGTGTCACTGCAGCAAGAACTTCGTGGTGCCGATTTGCGTAAGCGGTAGTATTTTGTGAATGTGCACGTCGATAAATGCAAATGCTCCTACATTCTTTGCCAAGGTACTATTTTCCGTTCAGTCTACGTTCACAAGCCATGGCACCGTTAAGCGGCATAACATACACTGTACACTGGAGTGTAGACAATCCTCAGTGGTTACTTCTAGTTGACCGTCAACGTTCTTGGCTGGTTAACCTATGGTGTGGCATAATGTGAACAAACTCATGAATCTGTATTTTATCGACGGCACATTGAATTGACGCAAATATCGAACCTTTTTGGAACAGGAACTACCGGCCCTGAACGTTCGACAACGTTTGCGGTTGACCAGCGCGTTACGCAATTGAAGCACGGGAGGTATTGGGCCATGTGTATACTGGTCAGTCGATCAGAGGTGGCGGCCGTATTAATTGGCTCGCTAAGCCACCAAATTTGACGTCGCTGAATTTCTGTCTATGGGGATGTTTGAAATAAAAAGTGTACCAGCGATTACCAATAGGCCGTGAAGACTTGGCCAGCCGCATCAGATACGTCTGTGCTGACATTGCCCGCAGATATTCTTACGTCTTGTGTACAATCGTTTGAAAAGCTGATTAGTAGGTGTATTGAAACTGGCGGTACTACTATTGAACACTTACTCTAATTGGAAGAGTAAAGTAGCGTTCGTCTCGAGCCACGGCCACCGTGGCGCGTCAACTAGTCCCCTTTTCATATGTCGGAGAAATACAACGTTGCGAATGGGGTTTCCAGTTAGAGACTACAAAATATTGGCCTGTCCTTCCCTCGTAGCATGGAGATAGAGTCCACGTCCCATTCGATGTTGAAGGACCATTGAGCAGCGCGTCGTCAATAGCGATTGTGTATCTATTTCTATTCCTCTGGTTACAGCACCATTTGTGACGAAAGTAAGAAACTGCATGAGACGAAATGTATGTAGATTTTACACTAAAATCGTAATCTGCAATAACAAACGGGGCTTCCCATTGAAGATTTCGAAGATGTCACTTCCTTCCCCCCCCCCCCCCCCACCCGCCACACACGCCCTCCGCGTCCGCGAACGGGATGGGGTTTGCGGGGGGTCGATTGTGGTATCGTTGGATGTCCCCTTCCGAGACAAACAAATCGGAATTCTAATTCTTTTGATACGATATGTAGTTTTCCAGATATTTCAATGTCTTCAGTTAAAATGAACACCATCTGCAAGGACCTCTTAATGCAGACTCTCTGACATAGTGGGTCTCTTAGGTATGGATAGTTAAATCTGTGAATCTTGGTCTAAGATGTGTCAAATGTTACACTTCGAACAGTTTTTTGTTCGATACTTGTAGCTTGTACTGAATGAAAATAAGTTTGAATTCATCTCCTGAGTCAGCCCCATTGTGCAGTTCAGTGCATTATGTGCGAGCCATTTGGTTAAACTACTCTAAACATGGAACACGTAAGGTTACGCTAGTATCTTTCAATGACTGCTCCTTAGCTGTTAAGTAAAATCTCGATAATCTAAGTGAAACTGGATTGTCTTTTACTAGCAATGGAGACAAAATACGTTGCCATTGTATTGAATAGTTGAAAGATTGGGAACCAATGCACAATCCATGGGTTGAACCTACTGTGGGGTTTCGAAGAGTGTGTTTGTGTTCCTTGCGATCGGCAAAGGTTTTGTGGATAATATTTGTTCCGTCGTAACGACAAGTGCCGGCACGACGATGAAGAACGGAAAGGAAGAGAAGGTTGTGAGACGACTTCAGCCAATAGTGCGCTCTCTAGGAGGCCACCAAGACAGGATTCGGCTCTACACGAAGAGAATATAAGCGCTGCGCCGGCTAGCAGCGGCAGAAATAGAAGACAAGCCGTCATACAGCGCTACAAAAGTGACTTATGAACCGAATACATTTGCTTGCATTGGAAGTGTATAAACCGAAGGACATTGTTTATTTGCATGTCACCATTAGCTTGCGACACTCCTTTCTGAATACGCAAACTTATGTATCGTCAGTTTAATTTACTGTAATAAACTCCGTTAATAATATGTGCTTGACTTATTGTCTAGCGATCTGAGAAAACAATATTTGTCGGAGCAAAGATGCAATATTTACTGCTAAGGATGCTGCTACTTTTAATCCTCCATAAAATCTTCGGGAGGGTGACAAAGTTGACATCCTGAGAGCAGCATCAGAACAGCAGTTGACAGTGAGGGCATTCTACAATGCTCAACTGTGTAAAATTTCCTTGTGAAAATATTGCTGCCTGCTTTAAACGGCCGAGCGGTTCTAGGCGCTTCAGTCTGGAACCCCGCAACCGCTACGATCACAGGTTCGAATTCTGCCTAGGGCATGGATGTATGTGATGTCCTTAGGTTAGTTAGGTTTAAGTAGTTCTAAGTTCTACGGGACTGATGATGACCTCAGATGTTAAGTCCCATAGTACTGGTTCAAATGGCTCTGAGCACTATGCGACTTAACTTCTGAGGTCATCAGTCGCCTAGAACTTAGAACTAATGAAACCTAACTAACCTAAGGACATCACACACATCCATTCCCGAGGCAGGATTCGCACCTGCGACCGTAGCGGTCGCTCGGCTCCAGACTGTAGCGCCTAGAACCGCACGGCCACTCCGGCCGGCCCCACAGTACTCAGAGCCATTTGAACCATTTGCGTTAAACTTACACCTCCTCTTTCGTCGTGTGCTGTGTGTTGGAAACCTCTTACAGTTACAATTATTTCGTTTTTAACCTAATAAATGGAGTGGCAGCTGATATTTTCATCATATAAAATGTATAACTCCATTATTGTTATTTTCATTTGTGGGGAGTATTATTTGGGTATATGAATAAAGTGGGGACTTCACGGTACACAGCAGAATTTTTTGTATTATGTGAATCGACTATATAGGAGAAAGTAATATATTTTAAATCCCTTTATGACATTGAGGGATAATGTGCACTTAGGACTTAGTTAACTGTGGAATGCTAAGTCGCTGTTGTTAACAATGTACTGCTTTTTTCTGCATCAATCCCTATTATCACTCTGCAGCTGATTTCAAAAACTGATTTAAGCAAATCTGTAATGGTTGCAGAATGAGAGCCAACTACATTTTTTTTCTCAATGTATTTCAGATGTTTTTCTTTCTTTCTTAAGATCGCTACAAAAGATGTGCACTATTACAGCTTAAGTAGATGGAGATATAGTAGTGATGGAGCTATTCTATAAAGCTCTGCATTTAATTTACTCACTGAGCAAGTGATGTGGTTCATGGTGTGGGTTCCTGTAGTCATGTCCTAGTTCATGAACCATGGGCAACGTATGAGTGGCCAAGTAAGTGGTCCCGACAGTCGGGATACCAGTTACTTTGGAATAAGGCAGGGCATCTCGGACATATTCTGAGTCGTGGTCACCTTTGTGCTCGTACGGCAAAGCCTACCAAATCCACCGGTAAGCAACCTGCTTCCCTGGTACTTTAAATATGATGCTGGCAACAATCAGAGCAAAATGCCTCGGACCTTTGGAGGTGACGGAGTCCCACCTCTAACTGACAAACCAGGGACTCCTAAGATACGACTTAGCAAACAAATGGTAATGAGAAGGGGAGCTATTAATATCAGTAGGGGCTACTCTGGGAAGAAGGTAGAGCTGGCAGAGGCTGCAAGTAAGATGGGGCGGGACGTTTTAGCTGTTAGTGACATTCGGGTAAGGGGTGAGAAAGAAGAGGAAGTGGGAGAATACAAGGTCTACCTGTCAGGAGTCAAAGCAGGAATAGCACAATGGGGTGTAGGGCTTTACATCAGGAAAGAAATGGAACCCAGCGTAGTTGCAATAAGGTATGTAAACGAACGACTGATGTGGATAGATTTGACAATGTCTAGCAAGAAAATTAGGATTGTGTCAGTATATTCACATTGTGAGGGACGGATCAAGATGAGATGGATAGTTTTTATGAGGCACTCAGTGATGTAGTTGTTAGAGTAAAGGACAAGGACAGTGTTCTGCTCATGGGTGATTTTAACGCCAGGATTGGAAATCGAACAGAAGGGTATGAAAAGGTTATCGGTAAATTTGGAGAGGATATGGAGGCCAACAGGAACGGGAAACAACTCTTGGATTTCTGTGCCAGTATGGGCTTAGTAATCACAAACTCCTTTATTAAACATAAGAACATTCACCAGTATACTTGGGAAGGCAGGGGAATCAGATCTGTCATTGACTATATAATAACAGATCAGGAATTCAGGAAGGCTGTGAGGGACACACGTGTATTCGGGGGACTCTTTGATGACACTGATCATTATTTAAACTGCAGTGAAATTGAGATTGCGTGGCCGAAAGTGCAGGAGGTCAGGTCCATATGTAGGAGGATAAGAGTGGAGAAACTTCAGGATAAGGAAATCAGGCACAAGTACATAACAGCGATCTCAGAAAGGTACCAGTTAGTTGAATGTAGTCAATTACAGTCATTGGAAAAGGAATGGACAAGGTACAGGGACACAGTAATAGAAGTGGCTAAAGAATGTCTTGGAACAGTAGTGTGTAAAAGTGGGATGAAGCAAACAGCTTGGTGGCATGATACAGTCAAGGCAGCCGGTAAAAGGAAAAAGAAGGCGTTTAAAAATGGCTACATACCAGAACCCAGATAGACAGAGAAAGTTATGTTGAAGAAAGAAACTAAGCCAAACAGATAATTGCAGCATCCAAGAAGAAATCGTGGGAAGACTTTGGAATCAGGTAGGAGACTATGGGTCAAGCTGCTGGAAAACCATTCTGGAGTGTAATTAGCAGTCTTCGAAAGGGAGGTAAGAAGGAAATGACAGGTCAGGTCAGGTCAGGAAAACTGCTGGTGAATCCTGTGGATGCCTTGGGCAGACGGAGGGAATAATTTGAAGAGTTGCTCAATGTAGGTGAAAATGCGATCAGTAATGTTTCAGATTTCGAGGTAGAATGGGATATGAATGATGATGGAAATAAGATCACATTTGAGGAAGTGGAAAAAATGGTCAATAGATGGCAGTGCAGTAAAGCGGCTGGGGTGGATGAAATTAAGTCGGAACTCATCAAATACAGTGGAATGTCAGGTCTTAAATGGCTACACAGGATAATTGAAATGGCCTCGGAGTTGGGACAGGTTCCATCAGACTGGACAAAAGCAGTAATCACACCAATCTTTAAACATGGAAACAGAAAAGATTGTAACAACTACAGAGGTATCTCTTTAATCAGCTTTGTGGGTAAAATCTTCTCAGGTATTGTTGAAAGGAAAGTGCGAGTATTAGTTGAGGACCAATTGAATGAAAATCAGTGTGGGTTTAGGCCTCTTAGAGGTTGCCAGGACCAGATCTTTAGCTTACGGCAAATAATGGAGAATTGTTATGAGTGGAACAGGGAATTGTATCTATGCTTTATAGATCTAAAAAAAGCATATGACCGGGTTCCTAGGAGGATGTTATTGTCTGTTCTACAAGATTATGGAATAGGAGGCAAACTTTTGCAAGCAATTAAAGGTCTTTACATGGATAGTCAGGCAGCAGTTAGAGTTGTCGGTAAATTGAGTTCATGGTTCAGAGTAGTTTCAGGGGTAAGACAAGGCTGCAACCTATCTCCACTGTTGTTCATATTATTTATGGATCATATATTGAAAACAATAGACTGGCAGGGTGAGATTAAGATATGTGAACACAAAATAAGCAGTCTTGCATATGCGGATGACTTAGTTGTGATGGCAGATTCGATTGAAAGTTTGCAAAGTAATATTTCAGAGCTAGATCAGAAATGTAAGGACTATGGTATGAAGATTAGCATCTCCAAAACGAAAGTAATGTCAGTGGGAAAGAAATATAAACGGATTGAGTGCCAAGTAGGAGGAACAAAGTTAGAACAGGTGGACGGTTTCAAGTACTTAGGATGCATATTCTCACAGGATGGCAACATAGTGAAAGAACTGGAAGCGAAGTGTAGCAAAGCTAATGCAGTGAGCACTCAGCTACGATCTACTCTCTTCTGCAAGAAGGAAGTCAGTACCAAGACTAAGTTATCTGTGCACCGTTCAATCTTTCGACCAACTTTGTTGTATGGGAGCGAAAGCTGGGTGGATTCAGGTTACCTTATCAACAAGGTTGAGGTTACGGATATGAAAGTAGCTAGGATGATTGCAGGTACTAGTAGATGGGAACAATGGCAGGAGGGTGTCCACAATGAGGAAATCAAAGAAAAACTGGGAATGAACTCTATAGATGTAGCAGTCAGGGCGAACAGGCTTAGATGGTGGGGTCATGTTACACGCATGGGAGAAGCAAGGTTACCCAAGAGACTCATGGATTCAGCAGTAGAGGGTAGGAGGAGTCGGGGCAGACCGAGGAGAAGGTACCTGGATTCGGTTAAGAATGATTTTGAAGTAATAGGTTTAACATCAGAAGAGGCACCAATGTTAGCACTGAATAGGGGATCATGGAGGAACCGTATAAGGGGGACTATGCTCCAGACTGAACGCTGAAAGGCATAATCAGTCTTAAATGATGATGATGATGATGTTGATGATGACTGATCAAGAAAGAGTGAACATCTTTATAAATTTTTCAGTAGCATCCGATGCAAACAAAAGAAAAGAAGAAAAAAAGCAATTGGGTCTCTGGTGTACTCAGTGCCGTGTGTAGTCAGAAAAGTATCAAAATCGTGATTTGTTGGGCACACTAGACGCCTCCAGTCAGTTACTATCTAGGTTGTGTGTTGTTTGGCACGTTGGACACCTGCAGCTATTTGTGCCAATGTTGACCCACAGCATTTTGCAAGAATATGATTCCAAACCCTTCCTTGCCTGCTTCTTCCTTCAGAATGTTCGCTCGGAAACTGGTACAAATTATTTCACTGAAAGTAGCAGCTTCTGTCTGGTTTGAACCCGGTTTTCATTGACAAGCAGCGACACTCACTTACTGTTCCTGTCGCTTACATTCTTTTTACGACCGCTTTATTCTTACGTGGTGTTATATGATCTTGAATGGTACATCATTCCTTGTAGAATCAGTAAACAGTCAGTGTACGTAAACCACCCAACAGGACTACTTCATTCACGACGTGGTTTGGGCACGCCGAAATACGATAACTCGTTACTGCCAGTGTGCCACGTCAGCACGTCCATCATTCTTACTGCGATAATTACATACAACCGACAGGCATGACTCAAGTCGGTGATGGGGGTTCACATGACCGCGTGGTACCAGTTGTACACCTTCGACGACATCCAAAACGACAAGTATTGTAATGAAATGACTAAAATTTTGTCTGGTGAGCTTACGTTCATTCTTGTTAAATTTAAGGGAAAGTGCTGTTTCGTATAATCTATATAACTAGTATTCTACCTATGCCGTCCTAATGCACCACGAATTACTGCACCGTGGCTTTGTTTGGTAGTCAGTGGCAAAGAAGACAACTGAGGAAAATTTCATGTCTGACAACAATGCCTGTGGTCTCGCATGCATTCCACTTTAGAGGCTGACCTGGCTGCGTTAGCAGCCATAACCTCTGGGCTGAAATATAATGCGTGACACTTAGCGCCAACAATGACTGCTGTTTTTTCCGATTATTTTTAGTTGTTTTGCGACTTCGTTATAAAGTTGATAACAGCGATAAACAATGGAAAGTTCTTTTTTTTAATTTGTGAAGTGGAAATCAAAAGCGAACTTGCTGAGGACAACAAGGAAAGTAGTAACGAAGATCGGATCGTTTAGAAAGTTTTCATAAAATATTATTCTGTAAGATCAGGAGAATGAAAGAAGGGAAACAGTTTTCTTAGCAGGTGAATATCTCTAAAAATAGCACTACTAGCGTCCTACGATGCAGCTTAGCGAGTACCATATTATAAGGAAGCTCATACGATTGCAGAAGAAATAATTCTACCGTGTGCTGTTGAGATGGTGTGCATTGTGCGTGGAGAGCCTACGGCAAAACAGCTTTTGCCCATTCAGTTGCCTGACAATGCAATTACATGTCTAATTAAACAGTTAGGAAAGCATCACGAATAAATACTGGAAAAATTACAGGGTGGGTTTTTGATTTGCAAGTTGATGAAGCCGTTGATGACAACAAATAAGCTCATTCAATTTTCGGTGAGTGATTTATTGACGAAAAAGTAACTAAATCAGGGAAGATCTTTTCTGTTAGGAAATGTATGCAGGTACGACAAGCAAAGATTTGCTCTAACCAGCAGAAAACTTCATGGCGGAAAATCAATTGTCGGCAGCTCGTCGTTGTGCGGTAGCGTTCTCGCTTCCCACGCCCGGGTTCCCGGGTTCGATTCCCGGCGGGGTCAGGGATTTTCTCTGCCTCGTGATGACTGGGTGTTGTGTGATGTCCCTAGGTTAGTTAGGTTTAAGTAGTTGTAAGTTCTAGGGGACTGATGACCATAGATGTTAAGTCCCATGGTGCTCAGAGCCATTTGAAAATCAAGTTAACTGAGCTCCCTGTATTACTGTGTGTACTGACGGTGCATGTTCCAAATCGGGACGCTACAGTGGTCTACAACACTTTTCTGCGGCAAAGCTTCCGATATTATGTGGAGCCATTACATTACCCATAGAGAAGCACTTACTTCGTAACATTTGAATAATGATCTGTATCAAGTACTGCAAACTGTCGTCAATGCAGTGAACTTTTTTAAAACTCGTCCTTACGTAGCTGGATTTTTTCGACAAATGTGATAGGATAGCGGACTGAACATACGTCTCTCTTATTTTGTTGAAGCACCCGTAGGCTTTCCACTTTTGAACATGGGCCAGAAATCTGTTGTAATCTTTCTCGACACTGAATTTCTATTAAAGGTCTCATATTTACCTGAGAGGTTAAACTCACTGAATAAGCTTCTGAATGGAAGAGGAAGTCGTTTTATTCAGCGTATTAACGAATTCTCGATCTTGAAACAACAGCTTCTTCTTCGGATAAGAAAAATGAACGACAGTGGAGAAAATTCCTATTTACCATGTTCGCAGCATTTTATAAAAGACAATGAAATTGATCTTATGCAGATACATTTTGTATGATTTTGGGACATTCATCTGAACTTCATTTTGAAAAATACATTCCTGAAACCTCTGATAGATTTTAGTAGTTTCAAAATCCCTTCAATGATTCTCCTCTGAATTCAGTACTGCACAAGAAGAAGAGCTGATAGAACTTTCATAAGATTCTTAATAAAAATTTTCATTAATGACGTTTCCAAGCTTTCGGTATGCAGTCAGAAAAGCGTTTCCGAGCTTGAGCAAGGAAATATTAATTACTTTTGCAATCTCTTATTTTTGCGACAGTGAGATATCGGCAGTAATTATCACCAAAGCCAGGTACAGATTAAGGCTTTGTGTGGACAACCAAATGAGTGTAGCTGCATCTCATTTGACAAGATGTGTAATACGAAGCAACTCACTTGTCGGATAGAGGTGGACAGTATTTAGTTTGAAACTACTTTTATTCGTTATTTCAGTTTTTTCTAGGTACCCTACAGGGTACCTTGCCGTTGGTGGGGAGGCTTGCGTGCCTCAACGATTCAGATAGCCGTACCGTAGGTGCAACCACAACGGAGGGGTATCTGGTGAGAGGCCAGACAAACGTGTCGTTCCTGAACAGGTGCAGCAGCCTTTTCAGTAGTTGCAGGGGCAACAGTCTGGATGAGTGACTGATCTGGCCTTGTAACGCTAACCAAAATGGTCTTGCTGTTCTGGTACTGCGAACGGCTGAAAGCAAGGGGATACTACAGCCGTAATTTTTCCCAAGGGCATGCAGCTTTACTGTATGATTGGATGATAATGGCGTCCTCTTGGGTAAAATATTCCGGAGGTAAAATAGTCCCCCATTCGGATCTCCGGGCGGGGACTATTCAAGAGGACGCCGTTATCAGGAGAAAGAGAACTGGCTTTAAATGTCAGATCCCTCAATCGGGCATGAAGGTTATAAAATTTAAAAAGGGAAATCGATAGGTTAAAGTTAGATATAGTAGGAATTAGTGAAGTTCGGTGGCAGGAGGAACAAGACTTTTGGTCAGGTGAATACAGGGTTATAAATACAAAATCAAATAGGGGTAGTGCAGGAGTATGTTTAATAATGAATAAAAAATAGGAGTACGGGTAAGCTACTACAAACAGCATAGTGAACGCATTATTGTGGCCAAGATAGACACGAAGCCCACGCCTACTACAGTAGTACAAGTTTATATGCCAACTAGCTCTGCAGATGACGAAGAAGTTGATTAAATGTATGATGAGATAAAAGAAATTATTCAGGTAGTGAAGGCAGGCGAAAATTTAATAGTCATGGGTGACTGGAATTCGAGATTAGGAAAAGGAATAGAAGGAAACATAGTAGGTGAATGTGGATTGGAGCTTACAAATGCAGGAAGCCACCTGGTAGAATTTTGCACAGAACCTAACTTAATCATAACCAACACTTGGTTCAAGAATCATGTAAGAAGGTTGTATACATGGAAGAACCCTGGAGATGCTGAAAGGGATCAGATAGATTATATAATTGTAAAACAGAGATTTCGGAACCAAATTTTAAATTGTAAGACATTTCCAAGGGCAGATGTGGACTCTGACCACAATCTATTGGTTATGAACTGTAGCTTAAAACTGAAGAAACTGCAAAAAGGTGAGAGTTTAAGGAGATGGGACATGGACAAAGCTAAAAAACCATAGGTTGTACAGAGTTTCAGGGAGAGCATAAGGGAACAATTGAAAAGAATGGGGGAGGGAAATACAGTAGAAAAGAATGGTTAGCTTTGAGGGATGAAATAGTGAAGGCAGCAGAAGATCAAATAGGTAAAAAGACGAGGGCTAGTAGAAACCCTTCGGTAACAGAAGATTTATTGAATTTAATTGATGAAAGGAGAAAATATAAAAATGCAGTAAATGAAGCAGACAAAAAGGAATACAAACGTCCCAAAAATGATATCGACAGGAAGTGCAAAATGGCTAAGCAGGGACGGCTAGAGGACAAATATAAGAATGTAGAGGCTTATCTCACAAGGGGTAAGATAGATACTGCCTACAGGAAAATTAAAGATACCTTTGGAGAAAGGAGAAACACTTGCATGAATATCAAGAGTTTTGAAGGAAACCCAGTTCTAAGCAAATACGGGAAAGCAGAAAGGTGGAAGGAGTATATTGAGGGTCTATACAAGAGCGATGTACTTGAGGACAATATTATAGAAATGGAAGAGGATGTAGATGAAGATGAAATGGGAGATAAGATACTGCGTGAAGAGTTTGACAGAGCACTGAAGGACCTAAGTCGAAACAAGGCCCTGGGAGTAGACAACATTCCATTAGAACTACTGACAGCCTTGGGAGAGACAGTCCTGACATAACTCTACCATCTGGTGAGCAAGATGCATGAGACAGGCGAAATACCCTAAGACTTCAAGAAGAATATAATATTTCCAATCCCAAAGAAAGCAGGTGTTGACACATGTGAAAATTACCGAACTACCAGTTTAACAAGTTACAGCTGCAAAATACTAACGCGAATTCTTTACAGACGAATGGAAATACTGATAGAAGCCCACGTCGGGGAAGATCAGTTTGGATTCCGTACAAATGTTGGAACACGTGAGGCAATACTGACCCTACGACTTATTTTAGAAGAAAGATTAAGGAAAGGCAAACCTACTTTTCTAGCATTTCTAGACTTAGAGAAAGCTTTTGACAATATTGATTGGAATACTCTCTTTCAAATTATGAAGGTGGCGGGGGTAAAATACAGGGAGCGAAAGGCTATTTACAATTTGTACAGAAAGCAGACGTCTGTCATACGAGTCGAGGGGTATGAAAGGGAAGCAGTGGTTGGGAAGGGAGTGAGACAGGCTTGTTGCCTATCCGCGATGTTATTCAATCTGTATATTGAGCAAGCAGTAAAGGAACCAAAAGAAAAATTAGGAGTAGGTATTAAAATCCATGGAGAAGAATTAAAAACTTTGAGGTTCGCTGATGACATTGTAATTCTGTCAGAGACAGCAAAGGACCTGGAAGAGCAGTTGAACGGAATGGATAGTGTCTTGAAAGGAGGGTATAAGATGAACATCAACAAAAGCAAAACGAGGCTAATGGAATGTAGTCGAATTAAGTCGAGTGATGCTGAGGGAATTAGATTAGGAAATGAGACACTTAAAGTAGTAAAGAAGTTTTCCTATTTGGTGAACAAAATAACTGATGATGGTCGAAGTAGAGAGGATATAAAATGTAGACTGGCAATGCCAAGGAAAGCGTTTCTGAAGAAGAAATATTTGTTAACATCGAGTATAGATTTATATGTCAGGAACTCCTTTCTGAAAGTATTTGTATGGAGTGTAGCCATGTATGGAAGTGAAACGTGGACGATAAATAGTTTGGACAAGACGAGAATAGAAGCTTTCGAAATGTGGTGCTACAGAAGAATGCTGAAGATTAGTTGGGTAGATCACATAACTAATGAGGAGGTATTGAATAGAATTGGGGAGAAAGGAGCTTGTGGCACAACTTGACTAGAAAAAGGGATCGGTTGGTAGGACACGTTCTGAGACATCGAGGGATCACCAATTTAGTGTTGGAGGGCAGCGTGTAGGGTAAAAATCGTGGAGGGAGACCAAAAGATGAATACACTAAGCAGATTCAGAAGGATGTAGGCTGCAGTAGGTGCTGGGAGAAGAAGAAGCTTGCACAGGATAGAGTAGCATGGAGAGCTGCATCATACCAGTCTCAAGACGGAAGACCACAACAACAACAACAACAACAACCTCTTCGAAATTACTACATCCAAGGAGATCTATATTCCGTTTTGTATATTACAATCACCATCTATTTTCACTATTTTTCCTGTCTACTTATCCTTTCATCGCCAACTTTATTCGTGGGGGTCTCATTAACCTGGAGCGTATTCTGTAAACGGTCCTCAGTGAACCAATTTCCTCTACTATCCATTTTACTTTTTCTTCATTCCATACTTCAATAGAGCTACATTTCAGATGCTTCCAGCCTTTCTCCGGACTTCCAATAGCCCACATTATGCTTCCACCTAACACTGTGGTAAAGAGTTTTTGAGGATGTTTCTCCTCATTTCCGAAATTGTGTTTAATAGCAGTAGAGTTGTATTATCAGAAAAAGTTTCCTTCGGCTATGCCAACCTACGTCCGATATCTTTCTTGTTTTATGGAGTGTAGCCATGTATGGAAGTGAAACGTGGACGATAAATAGTTTGGACAAGACGAGAATAGAAGCTTTCGAAATGTGGTGCTACAGAAGAATGCTGAAGATTAGATGGGTAGATCACATAACTAATGAGGAGGTATTAAACAGCTTCCTTCCTAGATAGAAATCCTTCAGTTCTTCCACCGTTCTTCCATCTTGTGTTAGCCTTAAATGCGAACATTTTGTGTTAGGCTTTACTGTAACTGTTACTGATATCGAATAAAACAAGAAGTTTAGTGTTATCAGTCACAGTTTATTTCTACAACGCGTTTCAGATGTTTAAAGCTACATCAATAAGTGTATTTATTTATATTAATTGACATTTGTGTGTTGCGTTACGGCTTTAGGGTGACCTGTGCCACTGTTTGGTAGAGAAGTGAAAGACTATTTTAGAAAATGTCTCTTTGGAGGTCATTAACCAAAAACTGAACTTAAACGTAAATGTACCAAAAAACTAAAATATTATACCTCCTGTGGTCACAGGCTCCTTTCTCTGGAGTAATACATCAGTGTAAACCGTTCTACTTTGTAAACAAAGACAGGGTCCAGAAACGATAGGGCAAAGAACATGTAGCTTCCTTCCTACACTCCTGGAAATGGAAAAAAGAACACATTGACACTGGTGTGTCAGACCCACCATATTTGCTCCGGACACTGCGAGAGGGCTGTACAAGCAATGATCACACGCACGGCACAGCGGACACACCAGGAACCGCGGTGTTGGCCGTCGAATGGCGCTAGCTGCGCAGCATTTGTGCACCGCCGCCGTCAGTGTCAGCCAGTTTGCCGTGGCATACGGAGCTCCATCGCAGTCTTTAACACTGGTAGCATGCCGCGACAGCGTGGACGTGAACCGTATGTGCAGTTGACGGACTTTGAGCGAGGGCGTATAGTGGGCATGCGGGAGGCCGGGTGGACGTACCGCCGAATTGCTCAACACGTGGGGCGTGAGGTCTCCACAGTACATCGATGTTGTCGCCAGTGGTCGGCGGAAGGTGCACGTGCCCATCGACCTGGGACCGGACCGCAGCGACGCACGGATGCACGCCAAGACCGTAGGATCCTACGCAGTGCCGTAGGGGACCGCACCGCCACTTCCCAGCAAATTAGGGACACTTTTGCTCCTGGGGTATCGGAGAGGACCATTCGCAACCGTCTCCATGAAGCTGGGCTACGGTCCCGCACACCGTTAGGCCGTCTTCCGCTCACGCCCCAACATCGTGCAGCCCGCCTCCAGTGGTGTCGCGACAGGTGTGAATGGAGGGACGAATGGAGACGTGTCGTCTTCAGCGATGAGAGTCGCTTCTGCCTTGGTGCCAGTGATGGTCGTATGCGTGTTTGACGCCGTGCAGGTGAGCGCCACAATCAGGACTGCATACGACCGAGGCACACAGGGCCAACACCCGGCATCATGGTGTGGGGAGCGATCTCCTACACTGGCCGTACACCACTGGTGATCGTCGAGAGGACACTGAATAGTGCACGGTACATCCAAACCGTCATCGAACCCATCGTTCTACCATTCCTAGACCGGCAAGGGAACTTGCTGTTCCAACAGGACAATGCACGTCCGCATGTATCCCGTGCCACCCAACGTGCTCTAGAAGGTGTAAGTCAACTACCCTGGCCAGCAAGATCTCCGGATCTGTCCCCCATTGAGCATGTTTGGGACTGGATGAAGCGTCGTCTCACGCGGTCTGCACGTCCAGCACGAACGCTGGTCCAACTGAGGCGCCAGGTGGAAATTGCATGGCAAGCCGTTCCACAGGACTACATCCAGCATCTCTACGATCGTCTACATGGGAGAATAGCAGCCTGCATTGCTGCGAAAGGTGGATATACACTGTAGTAGTGCCGACATTGTGCATGCTCTGTTTCCTGTGTCTACGTGCCTGTGGTTCTGTCAGTGTGATCATGTGATGTATCTGACCCCAGGAATGTGTCAATAAAGTTTCCCCTTCCTGGGACAATGAATTCACGGTGTTCTTATTTCAATTTCCAGGAGTGTAGATAGAAATCCTTCAGTTCTTCCACCGTTCTTCCACTACTGTATCTTTCCTAATGACTGAAAGTTTCCCGTAATGTGCTAGACAAGAGAACTGGTGTATCTGACAGAAGAAATAAGGTCCCTGAATACTTTAAAATTGTTGACACTAGTGGTTATACACATTAAACGATAAATCATCCTCTTCGGGAAGTGATGGCACAATTTTGCAATTTCTTTTCGTTGCATTTTGATCTACTTGTGTCGTCTGGTTTCTCTATCATACCCAACACCATGCAAAAGAAGAAAAAAAATCTCCTGAAAGACAGAATAGCGTTGTTTACAAGTTTAATCACTCGTTAATTGTTCTATGTTCAGTTCAATGGTATGTCAAGTATATTTCATTCAAGAACCGTAACGAATTCGCTTACGAAAATACAATTACGAAAATACTTAATAATCTTTCTTGTGTTTGAAACAGTAAGCATACTCTAGCACTAACAAAATGACATTCGCAATAAGAAAAGCAACGTTTTGCTTCGAATACTCGACGCACAGTTCTCAGAGCTGTCATCGCAGCAGGCTTCGCTTTTAATCAGTAATCGGGCTTTGTGGTCTCGGCAACCGCGAGAAATTGTTCACGGTAAACGTTTGCAAACATCTCGGTGTCTGCGGCTCGGCTCATTCAACAGTAGCTCTCGTTATTGGGGCGGAGAGCAAATTTGATCTGAGGGAGAAGCCAGAATTCTCGTTTATTCAGTACGAAATGAAAACAGCGGGAGCGCTACTGAGGCACGGCAGCAGAAGCCAAGCAACTGCGAACGCCTCTTCATCGGCTCTCAGTGGGCCGCCAGGCGAAGTAATGGGAAGTGCGGAAAACTACCAGCCCAGAAAACACTCCTCCTTACGAGGCAACGAGTCGCTTCTTTCATTTGTTCTGCGGTCGGAAGCCTGTTTTTCCTATGAAAATCAAATGTAATTCCTGTCCACTAGCATACGATATGTAGCTAAATTCGCAAACATTCCGTTTCACTTCGAAAGCCTCGCGTCTTCATCGAGCACATGACTGTACCGGCTGTACCGCTGATAGGATATTTCTTGATATTATTTTAATACATAAGGTAATTCTGACTTATTGTTCAATCTAAACCGCATATTATCATTTAGATTACATATTTCGATCACTCAGGGTCATCTTCACAGATCTAAAAACAGAGTAAAACTAAGTATGTACCACCTAAAATTTTACAACAAGTAGAAAAAGAAATTAGAAAATAATGTAGAATTTTTTACTGAAGTAGTTGCCTCAGCAACCCGTCTTGTCTATTCAGAACTAGTACTCTGTCTGGAAATTGGAAGAAACGTTTTAAATACGTATATGTATAGGTATGGGAGTGATGGGGGAGGAGGGAGGGGAAACGGGGCGAGGCTGAACTGAGGGAAGGGAAACGAAGTAAGCAGATGGTCGTAAAAATTCTCAATATAATACTAGAAGCGTAGAAAAATGTAAACGGCATAAAACAGGAAAATCATAGAATGCAGTGATGGGCACTGAGAGCGCGGAAAGGAGGTAAGGAAGGGAGAAAAGAAGGGTCAGTTAAACTCGTGACCTCCCCGTCACTCTCTCCCTGCTTCTGGTTCGATTCTCTTCTATCCAGTCACCTTCATTTCCCCTTCCCGCCCCCCCTCTAGAGCCAACCAACTTGACTCCCCACTATGCGAATACCTGGCTCGATTTCGAGCTATTACATCCAACACAGAGCAAATACAAACCATTAAGACCATACTTGCGTACCAGAATCGCGGCACCCGTCCCTGGGTAGCAATCCTAGTGGACCTTCAAAAAGTTTATGACTCGACAGAGAAGCAGACCATGATGTCCACCCAACGACGACTTGGACTAGATGAGGCGATCACCAGACTAGTCCAGGCCACTTCGAGCAATACCACTTCCAAAGTTAAATTTCGACGTTAGCTGTCTGAGAGTTTCACCAATCAAAAAGATGTCAGACAAGATGATGACCTCTTGTGAATGCTCTTCGATTGCGTACTGGAGATTTTTATCAACATTGTCTTCTTCCGAGTCGACAAATCCTGTAAACGTCACTGTCCGCCACTGGTAGCTGAGTGGTCAGCGCGACGGAATGTCATACCTAACGGTCCGGGTTCGATTCCCGGCTGTGTCGGAGATTTTCTCCGCTCAGGGACTGGGTTTTGTGTTATCCTTATTATAATCATTCCATCCCCATCGACACGCAAGTCGCCTAAGTGGCGTCAACTCGAAAGACTTGCACCAGGGGAACGGTCAACCGTACGGGAGGCCCTAGCCACACTGCATTTCCATTTATGAACGTCAGTATACTCTCTTCAGTTTTGCTCCCATTCACAACTGTCTCTCTGCTGCCTTATCCTGTCCTGAAACAACACTGGTCGTCATCTAATACATCCTAAATTTTCTGTTCCATTCATTTGTTTATTCACCTTGTCATCAGTTTGGATGCTTGAGCCATTAACCTCATTCTGCAACAATTTCCGCACTTATCGGCTTTTGCACTCTTCGGAACAGAGTGGGTGACTTTTTTCCGAAAGTTGATGTTGCACCGCCAGTATCATAAATTCTCCACACCAACATGAATAGTCCTTTTGTTGCCATTCCCCAATGACCCTAGACATTCCTATGGAGTGTTATCCACACTTTCTGTCTTATCTTAAGACGTTCAAATCTATTTTAAATTCTGATTCTAATAACGGATACCCTATCTCTTCCCTAGCAACTTCTGATTGTCTTTCGTGCGGGCCTCTTTTGCCTTGCCCTAACTGAGCTACCCTGCAGTCATACTGATGCAGGCAAATTTTAAAGAATGTAGCGCTTCTTCTTTACCTTTCGCTTGCCATAATATAGAAGTTATTCTCGTAATAGTAAATTTTTGTTCGAGCAATGGGTATGCCTATGACCTTTTAACAGTGTTCACCTGATGATGTGGCTTAAAGCCGCGAAATCGGTAGAGTTTTGGTCAACAACAACTTTACCAGATGTGAGCGGAGTTCTTCCTAACATCATGCATTTCAACAGCTGCGGTTTGTAAGTTCAGAATTACTTCCACATTAGTGCACCGTAACTGGCGATAGTGTTACTGACATTTGAATAATTTGACGCCAATTCGACCAGTCTGGTTTTCAGAAAACCAACGTTAGAATAGTTTCCAGAAAAACCTATAAAGAAATTTAATTACACTTTACAGAACATAACATACGCTAGTGCAACCGCACACAAATCAACCTTTCATCAATATCACATACATCGGTACATGGCTCACTTTACTATAGTTTCAATCTCAGAAAAAACACTGCAGACGACCAATTATCGCTCTCAGTCTTAACCAAATTTACGCTCACACTCTCTCTTGAATATGAGGCGATTTCTAACAATACAGTTCAAAGTGGATTTTTAATCAGGAAAATTAACTAACCCCCTTACAAGATAATTTCGACTAGTATAACCTATGAACCTGTACCCACAATGATGAAGTGGCCTGAAGCTGACATAACTTCTCTAGAATACAATGCACATAGTTCAACATGATTTGCAAATCACGGAAATTCTGCAGCAGAAAGACATCCGATTAGTCACACATAACATGGAAATTTGCAGAAATTTGCCAGGGTGACACTACAGTCAACGATGAGTCCAAGCCGCTCTTCGGCGCTACATGCAGATGTGTCCCCAGATTTGCTAACCGAAACCGCTTTAATTTACAGGATTATCCTGCGCGTGACCGGAGTCGATCATAGACGGACGAATTATTGTTATCCAAACGGAATGACGCAGAAATCCAAACTGAATGCTGATCTTCACCAAATTCAGTAGGAGTGCGAGGTACTACTTCCGATGTAATGCGCTTCCTGCCATCCGCCGACAAAAAGCAACCTCCGGGCCGCTGACCCATCATCCACACGACGCAGTGACACTTGCCGCGCTTCCAGTGCACAGCTAGCATGCGCTCGGCTCTCGGCTTACTCTGCCTTCAGACCATCAGTTCGCTAGGGGTCGCACGGGCGTGTGCTGAAAACCACTATCCACGCTGGCATTTCTTGACCACAGAACAGTTTATCCAAACGGAATGACGCAGAAATTCCAAACTGAATGCTGATCTTCACCAAATTCAGTAGGAGTGCGAGGTACTACTTCCGATGTAATGCGCTTCCTGCCATCCGCCGACAAAAAGCAACCTCCGGGCCGCTTTGTTTTTATTTGCGTAAAGGTGCACTGATGCCAGAATTCGATACGGTCGCACGTGGGCATCGCGGAAGTATAAACCGAAAATGATACGACCGTATCAACCTCCGCGCCTTAAAGAGAGCGCGGTAACATGGGTGACGAACATGGAGGTGACGTAATAGAATTAACAACAAGCTTATGTAATACCAACTCCCCTTATGTCACCCAACTTCATCCGGTTTATATGCACCTTACTCCTTTTATGCGTCTGAATGTTTTCCTCGAGGAAGTTAACCGGAGATAGAACTAATATTTATACGGGCAGCCTTCCATCTCTCCCGTAGACTCTTAGGACCAACCACGCTCGGGCAGCAAATCATTTAAGGACAAGGACCACAGATTACTTAAAGACAATTTCGTATGCCTGCTTCAATTTTGCCAGAGTTGTTCGATGGGCTTCATGACACGAGGTGTTAATGGCCAAGCCTCCTCAGCTCAATGAACGGTTACACATCTTTTGCACCCCGGAATGGTTAATAATCAAGGCAGATATCAAGTTGCAATTGATACGTTCAGATAATGAGGGTTGAAGCTAAAAGGGCGTGATTGTTATATGTTTAACCCCTTGTTGAAACCCGAGCGACCGCTGCGGTCGCAGGTTCGAATCCTGCCTCGGGCATGGATGTGTGTGATGTCCTTAGGTTAGTTAGGTTTAATTAGTTCTAAGTTCTAGGCGACTGATGACCTCAGAAGTTAAGTCGCATAGTGCTCAGAGCCATTTGAACCATTTGAACCTTGTAAAAACAAAACCTCCGAAACGCGCGTGAAGTAAATGCCGAAGCGTTAACCATCTCCTTAGTAGCCGCAAACTTGCAAAGATACATACAAACTGCCGGATGCTGTAATGAGTCATATGAGGGAACACATAAAAGCTTCTACAACGACAAATACACATCGATACCATCATTCGGAAGCGGACCAAGATAATCTATGAATAATTTATTCATCGACTTAAATTCTCTTGTGGAACACAAAAGCCCTTTCTTTACAATCTCGCACGTTATTCCCTTCCATGTTAGCTGTATCTCTATTTTCATTTTGTTCTTGAGCACACCAAAATGCCCTCCGCACAAAGACTGATGGAAGTAATCGGAAACGGCAGGCACCAGTTTTTCCGGCATGCAAATCTTTAACCTGTCGTCGTACTTAGTACAGTAACCCAACAGTTGCTACCGCGAAGGATAGCTTTCCACCTCAGGTCCTCCCTTCAATTGTTCAATAATCGAGTCCTGGTCTCCGAAATATCCGAACAGCTCAGAAATCTAGGAATTGGTGCCGAAATAGTCTCAATCGGATCTTACGTAATGACATCGTCGAACATACGACACAGGAGCGCACGCCACCTGTTTTTCGGTGCTCCTAATATGTCCGTCATCGACCTGAAAGGATGAAATGCAAACTACCCAGCGAGCTACTTTCCCAGTCATACTCGGCTGCGCCAGGAACCAGCTTAAAGCTTGGTTATCCGTTTCTAAACGGAAACTTCTATGTTCAAGGTAGAACCTGAACTTCTCCACGACGCACAAAACCGCCAACACTTCACGCTCGTATACTGAATAATGAGTCTCCGGTCCTCATAACGCCCTCGAGGCATAAGCTACAGGCCTACGTTCTTCCTCTTGCTGTTAAATGAGAACCGTCGCGACGCCAGAATTAGATACCTCAAATTGAACCATACATGGCAAATTGAAATTAGGAATACCCAACACAGGGACATTACTCATGGCACACTGTAATGCCTCAAACACCGCTTGCTGGGATACCCACCATTCGAACCTTTCGCCCTTCGGAAGAGCAGCAGTTTATACAAATTTGGGTAGGAATTTCCTGAAAATAATTACCATTCCAATGAAACGAGCTATTTTTTTTCTTGTTCCTTTGTCTAGGAAACTCGTGAACTGCTCGCGTTCTAGATTGGTCGACCTTCACCCCTTCGGTAGACACAACATACTCCAGCAAGGAAATCTCTTTTCACGCCAACATGACCTTAGAGGGCTTCACTGTCAACCAAACTTCCGTAAGACGACTCGAAACTTGCTAGGGGATTTCTAGATGCTTTTGGAAGTCTGAACTATATAGTGTTACATCGTCCAGATAATTGAAGACACAATCAAGCTTGAGATCTCTTAATACAGAATCCAATAAATGAGATAGAACCGAAGCTTCTGTAGCCAAACTGAAAAGTATTCGATTAAACTCTAAAAGATTATAATCGGTATAAAATGCTGTTAACGGGTAAGACTGTTTGTAACGCCGGAAATGCATATCCTCCTATTTCCATCTATTGTACTATAAATTTGTTTTCCTTATTTCTGTTACCTGAATATATAACATTTCTGTGTACTCGTATATTGTAATTGTTTTACTATTTGTATATATATATTTATGCATTTATGTCGATGTATAATTGGTTTGTTTCGTAAATATTATTTGTATTTTTACGCTGGGTCTCGCCTAGGGAAAACTGCTATCGAACGATTACATCGATAGGTCGTGTGAATAATCAAAATGTGTAGGATCTTTGGTAGTGTTAACTCTGTCGCGTGGAGAGGGAGTCTGGCTGGAGTAGCGAGTGGAGCAGGTGTGTTGTGTGAAGCTCCCGCGAGTTGCCGCGCTTTCGGGGTTTGGCAGCATGTAATTGCGCTCGACTTGCGATGATAGTTTCTGACATGGTGTCGCGGACGGGAAGCATTAGCTGGCGCACATCAAGAGCCCGTTTCGTCTGGTGACCGTGTCGAGAAGAAGGCGCGCCAACATCCAGCTTCTGCAACAGCGACGGCCGACAATGAGTGACTGTCGCCACATCCTCGATCGACGGCTTCAAACCTTCAATCAACCAACAAGGAAGACTGGAAGCACGTAAAGTTTTAGAACTGTATAGCGGACCTCAGCTTTTCAAACTTTTAAAATTGTTGCATCACAAAATTACAGCAACTTAGCATGAACGTTTGTTGCTCATTGTCCCAATTGCATTACCAAGCAGGGTCCCTTCCTTTTCCGGAATGAACCCGAGTGTCGTTGAAATTCAAACGCCAGCATCATTCCACTTCACTACTTTAATTTCAAAGTTCAGTTAAAGTATTGATAGCTGGCTACAATATTCAGATTACACAAGCACAAATTAAGAGTGCGAGTTTTGTTACCGTATTTTAGCTTACCTGTGACTGCAGCTCAGCTTGGTACATACTAAATTTTACTATTGTTAATTGTTCAGAATCATTAAATTCAAGTTCAAAGTTAAATCTCTTATTTCTAAATTGCGTAGATTCAAGTAGCTTTTGAAATGATTGTTGAGGTAGTCCAAGACTAACCGTATTTTACCGAATTTCGATGTGCTTCAGAAAGAAAGCTCACTATTAACTTCAGTCACTAAATTAACTTTCGATTTTCCGGTTTTATTCATTCTTTGCTAAATTAAGTCAGAGTGTAGCGAAATTTATTACTTCTGACAAACTTTCAGTTTTCACACTACACTTGTCAACCTTCAGTTGCCACGCTTCTCGTGTTAATTATATGTGTAGAAATCTTTCTTTTTCAGTTACTATAGTAATTGTCCTTAGGACTGGCGACCGTAATTTCCCCCAAATCTCAAATATCTAATTACCGATAGTTGATTGTTAACGTAACGGCCGCACATTTACTTTCTTTATTAACTCTACACCTACTTCAAAATTAATTTCCACCAGTTTAATTAACATTTTTCCTTTCATTTAGATGTAACCCTTTCCTCCCTCCTTACCGACAAATTAACCTCGATGACGATTGCTTTTCCCAAATTTCCATTAGGTACACGCGGTTTAAATTTTCACTGTCATTAGGGTCGTAAGTGAGGGGGAGCTTACACGTGGCGAACTGGTGACAGGACAATCTTCGAATCTGAGGTTGTTCTGGACACGAATTTTGCATTGTGCAAATCTCGTAACAAAGTACTGGTTACGTACAGGCCGTTACGTCAGCGAGAATAAGTAGTGGGAGTAATCCTAATTATATTTGAGATTTGGCATTTATATTGAAAATTATTAAAATGAGTGAAGGCAACAATTTCCAAAATTTGGTAGACTTGGATACGGAACAATCGGTCGAACAGTGGGAAACTCGCACCACGGTACCCATTGTTCAGGGGCAGGCGGCTAGCATGAAAGACGCGACCGCCGAAACGCAACAAAGAGCAGAAATGGAATTCCAAACTTTAGAAAATGTTTCGGAATCGGAAGTGAAAATCAAATCTGAATCCCTTGATGATGAATACGGGGGGACAATTAAAGAGGAAGCCGCTACGGAAGTAAAACCGGTAGTTTCCGGGAATTTAACTGATTTATTGAATGTTTTGATTAACGAAATCAAGAGTCAATCGGCCAAGCAAGAAGCTCAGGCTGCCATGCAAGAAGCTCAGGCTGCCAAGGAAGAAGCTCAGGCTGCCAAGCAAGAAGCTCAGTCTGAAAAAATTGAACGGATGCTAGACAATCAGAACAAAGCTATTAACGTTGTTAACAACAATGTTGGAGTTGTTAACACAAAAGTTGATAAAATCAAACAAGATATTGCTGTAATTAATACCGAAATCGGTAATCTTAAACGGGAAATGATAGGCGTTCAGGCGGAAATTGCGAGCATAAATACTCGTTTTTATTCCGAAATTATCAGAATCGAGATAAGTGTAGGAGAATCAGTTGCTCCGATCATCGAGAATAAGGTGACGGAACAAGTTCAGTTAGTGAAAAAAGAGGATCAAAAGAAGGTGGAAACTTTAAAGGCTTTTGTATCCGAAGTAGATACCAAAGTGACGAAGCAGGCTAATACCTGCGAAAAGAAAGAAAGGGAAGTAGAAACGCTTGCGACAACCACTTGCCAACTAATTACGAGAGTGTCGGAATTAGAAAAGAAACTTGACGAAAAACAGAGCTATGTGCAAGTTTATGCACATAGTTCGGAATTGTTGACGAAAGAGGAGCGGTTCAACCCCTTGAAAAAAGGCGGTATACACGCGACGGATTTCATTAAGAATTGTGAAAGAGTTTTACCCAGATCATAGACTAATGAGAGAAAAATTAATGCGATTATTGATGTGTTGGCTGGTGATGCCAAGCTTTGGGGCTTAAACCTCAACATTACGAACTTGACTTTTGACGAATTTAAAAATTTGTTTCTGGCTGAATACTGGTCAGAGCAAAAACAGCAAAGTGTCTGGCGCGAATTTGTCGCATCGAGGCCTTTCGATGCGAATTCGCGCGGTTCGATGAAGGAGTTTTGTGAGGGCTGGATCCGCAAGTTGGAATATTTGCGTGATCGCCGCACGGAATCCGAAATAGTCTGGGAACTCTACAAAAAGCTTTCAGATGATACAAAACGCTACGTAGGAAGCAATTACAGGACAATAAATGATTTCCTGGAAAGAGTGGAGGACGAGGACAATTGGCGCAATAATCGCGACAGTGGTAGAGGCCGTGGTAACAACAACGGGTACCACAGCAACCACAACAACGATAACCATGGGAATAATGCATACCGCAACCATAGCAGCAATAACAGTAATGGTTCGGACCGTAATAACAATCGGTACAATGCAAATAATAACAGGAATTACGGAAACCAGTATCATACTAACGTGATACGGGCTTCACATAATTGTAATAACGCCAGAGGGTGTGATCAGCCGCCTCAGCAGCATCCTGGGAGCGTATCTGCTGGGACGAGACAGAGAAACCATTAGCCGCGCCGGTGAGGGGCCGACAGGGCGTGGAGAAGTTTTGGCGACCCAATAACAGGAGAAAACCCAGGTGTCGTCGTTATGAAAATTCCGTGTGGAATAATCAACGGCGGTAGAGTGTGCCAGTGTTAGGAGAAAGGAGTGCGCCCACAAGTAGTAGATCAGCTATATACACGGCAGTAGGAAGTACATTCACTATCAGTGAGAACAATTTAAGTAGTGTTGCGGAAATCGTTTATAAAGTGGCAGCTGTAATACCCACAGCGGAACTGGAGATTGAGTTTAAGAATGATTCGCAAGTGTTGAGAGAAGATCAGATGTCGGATAAAACGTCCGTCATCGAGCGAGGGGATGCAGAGAGGGATGAGGTCTGGTTAAGGCAGTTCGGTCGCTTATACGACGAACTAAGAGATTACAGGGGTCTGTATGGGAGAAGTGTTTATGGGGAGCGCGTGCAGGATTTGCCGCGTCTCGTCCCGCAGGAAGATAGTGTTTGTGATGTGATAGAAAGTTCTGGCCCTAACCGGCAGACTTTACCAGAAATAGTTCATGTTAATGGGGAGCACGAGCAAGATTCGTCGTGTTTCGTCCCGCAAGAGTTGGATGTTGAAGTAGTAACGGAAAGTTCTGGCCCTAACCGGCAGGCTTTACCGAAAGTTATAGTGGTAGAAGTAGCCGACCCACCCGACGCAAACCTCCAGTTTAAACAATGCGAGAGTATTAAGGAGAAAGATTACGAAAATTTTAGTGATAGCCTGACACGACTGGTAGAAAAGCACATAGATTACAATGTGTATGAGGTTAGAGCTGACATTATACGGTCAGACGATAGCAGTGTGGTTTGCGCAGGTCCAGAGGAAGTAATTGCAGATACTACTGGGAACATTCCTCCAGTTAGATTGGCAGATGAGATCAATCTGACCAAAGTGGAATCAACGAAGGTGACAACTAGTGAATTGATAGCAAAGCAACACTCACTAGTTGACGAGTTACAGGAAAAGGTTTCGGTATTGGAGGCGAAGCTACAGACTAAGCCTCAGGACAAACGTGCTGAAATTAAAACTGTTTGTGAACAGAGGCTGAAAAAGCCGCCAGATAAGCAGGATTTAGGATCAAAGCCGGATGGTTTTTTCTGGAATGACTGGATATAGACGAGGATTTACTGTGGGAAAATAAGGAAACAGTCGAGGACAAGTGTAGACAGATAGTAGTGTCTGTTAATATGCACGACCTAAAACTAAACGAGTTGATTGACACCGGTGAAGAATTGAGTGCTGTTTCTGGGAAAATATTTGAGTTACTGAAAGACAGTCCTGGCATCGTAGTTATGCAAGTAACAGGAGTGAAAATTATCTGTGCTACTGTGAAGGCCAGTAAACCGGTCACAAAACAGATTTTTGTCAACTTCGAGATATGTGGAGCACGATTTGAACAAGAGTTTGTCGTCGTGCCAGACTTAACTACGGAAGTAATTATCGGGTTAGATTGGCTATTAAAGTACCGTGCAGTGATTAATTGCGAAAGCAAAACTTTGACATGTACGTCACAAGATAAAGCAATAGTAGTTTGTTTTGACGAGGCAGGAGACGGTGTGCATAGGCAATACCAGCCTATACACATTGTTAACTGGTCAGATGACATTGACGTAGGAATGAATTTGAACTGCCGTAACGTGAGGAATCTCGGCATTGACATAAGTGTAGAAAGTGAATTGGAAGAGATAATCAAATTCCCTCCACGGATTGACATTAGTATTGGTGTGAAAAAAGATCGTTTGCGAGAAGTAATGAAGCTAAAATCCGATGCTCGCATACGTCGTCATGACGCTAAAGCGCGTTTTGCTAAGTTTGCAATCGGAGACTTAGTACCTGTAAAAACTCATGAGAAATCGAGCGAGATAGACAATGAAATCTCTAAATTTAAGTTTGTTTATAATGGACCATATAAAGTCATTGGTATACCTCACACAAATGCTTATTCCTTAGAGTATCCAAGCTCTGGAAAACGATTAGGTATACGGAATACTGTAGACTTGAAATTGTACCAACCTAGGATCGATTAATACCATACAATGGGTAATTTGTACAGTATGTAAATATAGAGTATAATATTTCACGATTTGCTAGATTTCCATGCTTTTGCCTGACAAAGAGGACATTAAAGAAGTTGTAATTAATAAGAAATTAATTTTGATTAAATGATTTAAGAGGAATTGATTAATAATCAACTGAAAAATCCAAGCTGCTATTTTAAGTTTTCAGCTGATACACAGTAGATTAAGAAATGTAAATATGCTTTTGTAACTAGCTGTCAGATTTCATGAATGTGTGTTTTACTAGTCATTGCCGATGTACTTAGACGCTGTTTTAAGTTTCAGGCTAGTACATGCGTGTGGTGATGGACAGTGTTGTGTTATCCACTGTGATAGTATTAAGGGACTCCTTGAGATTACTCGGGAGTGAGTTTTTCCTAAAGAATTCAGTGAATCGGACGTTCTGGAAATGCCCTTACACAGGCGAGTGACATCAAGCGTGCCGCACAGGCGGGCGCAACAATACTATCGAGGCGGAGCCGCTGTCAGCTCTTGTGCCGATGTGGGCTCTTGTGCCGCTGTCGGCTCTGGTGCCGCTGTCGGCATTCTTTGTACTTGGGAGTACGGATGGCGGGGTGGTTTTTCTTCCTGGACAGCTGATGTGAAAGAATTCTGCTGTCAATATTTATGTTTTTGTCGATCTGCTGTATATTATTTTCTTGTTTAGCGTTAAGTGAACATTCATGACGATAATATTAATTATGAAAAGGTTATATAAAATGTGTATTCTATGTAATTAATTATTAATTTGCGTATTTTGATATGCCTGTTTTTTTATGACCATGTACTCTGATTAATTTTGTAAATAGTAGTACATTTCTTAATACTGTTAGGAATTTTGACGATTTTAGAATAGCTAAACCATTTTCTTTGTTTTCTATGAATTTTAATATGTTGTCAACCTGTTTTCTTTTGTGTAAGATGACTGAGTGGAATAAGATTGGAGTGTCTCCACTCAATTATTATGATCTAAAAATTGATTTATGGTTAATTAGACGAATGCTAAATTTTGTTGATATTTTGAGCATATGCATTTCCGCTGTTTCTTTTTTGGGACATTTTCTGAGTCTGTTTACGGTACACGAACATCCTCAGACAATGTGGGGCACGTGTAACGCCGGAAATGCATTTCATCCTATTTCCATCTATTGTACTATAAATTTGTTTTCCTTATTTTTGTTACCTGAATATATAACATTTCTGTGTACTCGTATATTGTAATTGTTTTACTATTTGTATATATATATTTATGCATTTATGTCGATGTATAATTGGTTTGTTTCGTAAATATTATTTGTATTTTTACGCTGGGTCTCGCCTAGGGAAAACTGCTATCGAACGATTACATCGATAGGTCGTGTGAATAATCAAAATGTGTAGGATCTTTGGTAGTGTTAACTCTGTCGCGTGGAGAGGGAGTCTGGCTGGAGTAGCGAGTGGAGCAGGTGTGTTGTGTGAAGCTCCCGCGAGTTGCCGCGCTTTCGGGGTTTGGCAGCATGTAATTGCGCTCGACTTGCGATGATAGTTTCTGACATGGTGTCGCGGACGGGAAGCATTAGCTGGCGCACATCAAGAGCCCGTTTCGTCTGGTGACCGTGTCGAGAAGAAGGCGCGCCAACATCCAGCTTCTGCAACAGCGACGGCCGACAATGAGTGACTGTCGCCACATCCTCGATCGACGGCTTCAAACCTTCAATCAACCAACAAGGAAGACTGGAAGCACGTAAAGTTTTAGAACTGTATAGCGGACCTCAGCTTTTCAAACTTTTAAAATTGTTGCATCACAAAATTACAGCAACTTAGCATGAACGTTTGTTGCTCATTGTCCCAATTGCATTACCAAGCAGGGTCCCTTCCTTTTCCGGAATGAACCCGAGTGTCGTTGAAATTCAAACGCCAGCATCATTCCACTTCACTACTTTAATTTCAAAGTTCAGTTAAAGTATTGATAGCTGGCTACAATATTCAGATTACACAAGCACAAATTAAGAGTGCGAGTTTTGTTACCGTATTTTAGCTTACCTGTGACTGCAGCTCAGCTTGGTACGTACTAAATTTTACTATTGTTAATTGTTCAGAATCATTTAATTCAAGTTCAAAGTTAAATCTCTTATTTCTAAATTGCGTAGATTCAAGTAGCTTTTGAAATGATTGTTGAGGTAGTCCAAGACTAACCGTATTTTACCGAATTTCGATGTGCTTCAGAAAGAAAGCTCACTATTAACTTCAGTCACTAAATTAACTTTCGATTTTCCGGTTTTATTCATTCTTTGCTAAATTAAGTCAGAGTGTAGCGAAATTTATTACTTCTGACAAACTTTCAGTTTTCACACTACACTTGTCAACCTTCAGTTGCCACGCCTCTACTGCTAATTATATGTGTAATAATCTTTCTTTTGCAGTTACTATAGTAATTGTCCTTAGGACTGGCGACCGTAATTTCCTCCAAATCTCAAATATCTAATTACCGCTAGTTGATTGTTAACGTAACGGCTGCACATTTACTTTCTTTATTAACTTTACCCCTATTTCAAAATTAATTTCCACCAGTTTAATTAACATTTTTCCTTTCATTTAGATGTAACCCTTTCCTCCCTCCTTACCGACAAATTAACCTCGGTGACGATTGCTTTTCCCAAATTTCCATTAGGTACACGCGGTTTAATTTTTCACTGTCATTAGGGTCGATAAGTGAGGGGGAGGTTACAAGTTCTCCTGTATATATGTGATAATATGCTTGATTGAAATCGAGAACAGTGAAGATCTTTGCGGCGCTAAATCAAGTAAAACAGTTGTGTAGGTCAGGAAGAGATACTGACTCCAGTACTATCTTTTTATTCGTTGGTTGGTTGACTTGGGGGAGGGGTCCACACAGCCAGGTCATCGCTCCCATCGGATTAATCGTAGAATAATCCAGACAACACTCGGTTCCTTTTAAAGCATAACATCCAAATATCATTCGAATTGAATGTCCCTCCACCACAAGAAATTCAGTTGGCCAAGAAGACGTCACACTACTAAGTTTACAACATACTTGACCAACCACCTTCAACCTTTCGCACGGCACCGACTCACATGCTTCATTTGTTCCTCGCAAGTCCGGCAAACCCGCCATTTTCTTTTTATTTTTTCTGTCGCACCATACTCAATCCGTTAAAGATGCGCTGCTAACCGAATACTTCACTACGCACACCGTTTCCCACTCCACGATGGCACATTTAAACGGGACCAGTGTAAGATCAACAGCACAAACTCGGCGATCCCCCCCCCCTCTCCCGTAGAGGTGACACCCTTGCGTCAGCCCCTTGTACACTCCTTATGGGGCTCCCCTCAGTCCTTAACTAGATGCTGCGAGCTTCCACATCGAAAACACCTACGTCGCGTTTATCTCTCTGTACTAGCACTCGTCACCTTTGCTTGGCTTCCTGAAGTGCCCTTCTTGGAGGCGTAACTTGTCATCTCGCCCCACCTGACATTTTCCACATTAGTAACCATCTTATCAAGTTCTGAAAAGGTGCCTGGCTTATTTAAAAATGTGACACAAACCCACCCTGAGGTCGCATCCCCTCCAAAATATTCGTAATGGCCTCACCTTTAGTCGCACCGACACAGAGCGCAAGCTTTGCATCCGTATTAGTGCAACATAATCCCCGAAGAATTGATTCGCATCTTGTTCCCTGTAATAATCTTCATCTATTTAATTTCTTCCTTCTACGTGAGCCTAAACATTCCACCTAAGATTCTGCTACGAGAAACCTGGAGAGATTCACCCTTCTGCGTAACTTCAGCAATTACTCTACGCAATCGAGCGTCCGCCAATGGATATATCATCTGGAATATCAATGTATACTTTACTTAGAACACACCGGCCTGCCCCTGCTATCTGCACGTTACCCATAACACTCAGTTACACTGTCATTAAAACTAACTGACAAATGCAGACACCCTGCTTGAAGGGCAGGAGCGAGTATGTAAATTTACAAAACTGAATCAACATACTTTTATGTTAACTTCCTTTACCTCATTACACGCGTTGCCCCGTTCTGCTTCGTCTTCCCAAAGTATGCTAAGAAGGGACAATTGCCACTGCATACAAAGGCTTGCTATTTCAAGCTAGATGTAACTTCCACGTTCCTTACATCCTCATGTACTGAACGGACATGACATCATTAATACTACAGACCAGATGACACACCAGGACGTCCAATCAGGTGAGCTGGGCACAGGAGGAGGAGGACCGTTCCACTTTGGCAATATCTTCCTGAATAACAGCAGCCGGCTGGTGTGGCCGTGCGGTTCTAGGCGCTTCAGTCTGGAACCGTGTGACCGCTACGGTCGCAGGTTCGAATCATGCTTCGGGCATGGATGTGTGTGATACCCTTAGATTAGGTAGGTTTAAGTAGTTCTAAGTTCTAGGCGACTGATGACCTCAGATGTTAAGTCCCATAGTGCTCAGAGCCATTTGAACCAATTGAATAACAGCAAGCAACTGCGAACATGCAGCGCATGGATCACTTACCTCCCCGACCGTCGGCAAGGAGACATTTACAGGCTTCTCCAATATCCCCCGCAGCCGCTGGCATAATTCCACAGTCCTGCCCTCCTCGGATAGTTTCTAATCCTGAGCTCGTACTGCAAGTAATCCATGGGTAAATACTTCAGCCCCAGAACACCGGATGATTTCATATTAAATCAAAGCTGAAACCACAAAAACGACGAACAATATCAGAATACAACAAAGCACTTCATTACAGTGCTACTGAAATTTAGCTAAAATACATTAATGTATGCCTGTGTACACCTTCGTACCCACTCTCTGTGCTAAGTGATAGAAACCTTCTCTTCAGGTTTCCAAAGGGAAAGTTGGGCTCTGGAGCTGGTCAAGCTAGAAAATAACGATTCCGGTGTGATAACAGGCTGAGCACAGAAACAGAATACTTATTGGCTCAAATGGTTCAAATGGCTCTGAGCACTTTGGGACTTAACTTCTGAGGTCATCAGTCCCCTATAACTTAGAACTACTTAAACCCAACTAACTTAAGGACATCACACACACCCATGCCCGAGGCAGGATTCGAAGCTGCGACCGTAGTGGTTGCGCAGTCCCAGACTGTAGCGTCTAGAACCGCTCGGCCACCCTGGCCGGCGTTAATTTAATAGTTGGCTCATTTCTGATGTTTGCAGAGTCTTATTACATTGCTTTTTACAGCTTCTTAATATCTGCAGCTGATCTACTCTTATAAAAGCCGTTCGTCATCTTCTTTATTTCCTCCCTTTCCTCTTTTTCCTTTCTTAATATACCTACTCGTTTTCGCAAAGAAATATTTCTCATCTTCATCAAGTAATTTCTTACGTCCTCATCTTTTTCAGACATAGTTCGCTATTATAAGCCTATGGCACTGGCAGATAAACATGTGCCAACTTCCTGGAAGATTAGATCTGAACTTTTAGTTTACACATGCTTACAATGACAAACACAAAATAAATTATTCTTAATACATTAAAATCACGCCAATTCCTTAGAATGTTGACTGAAGTTCTAAACTCGCAAACCTCCATTAAAAAAACTTAGAACCTTTACAAAATATTTCAAGGCAAGTACTGATATTACTGTTATTATCCAAAATTTCAGTTTCCTTAGACATTGGTACCAATAATCTTAAAAAATTTAAGAAACATGCAGACTGTTTATAATAACGTCTGAAGCTCTAGATTGCCCAAATTTCCTTTTTTTAACATTAAAACCAATAACTTTTACAAATATTAAAATCATCCAAGGTATTTTTTTTTTCAAAAAAGTAAGCTTAAGTTCAGAATCATTTTCACATTAGTGCACTATCCCTCAGATGGCGCGGCAGCAATTGCCACGCTCCCTGTTATCGCCCTGCCTTGCCGCACGGCTTACCCCGTCCTCTGTCGTAAGGACTGCCAGTTCCCTTCGGCTGTCTCCACACGCGCTGAAAACCGTTATCCACGCCTGGTATCTCTGACCATATAACTAGTTTTATTAGCGTCAAAGCGCACTAATGCCAAGATAGGGTTGCATGTATGCATCGCAGAAGTACAAACTGAAAATCGTACGACCATATCAATGACTTTGAGGAACCAGACTTTGAATTCAAAACTTTATTAAGTAAAACGTTTACAGAATAAATTATAAAAAGAAACATGTGAAATTAAATCATTATAACAAAGAATCCAACGAGTGATTCCAGTTACAGAAGCAACCAGCTACAGACACTCACTGAACAACAACACCGGCCGCCAGAGATGAGCTTTGCACAACGGTTAACAACTGTATAGACAGGAATTTTTGAAACACACAAATGATAAAATAATTACTACACATGAAATATTTCAGTAAATCATTTTCTGAATATAAAATGCCAAATCCCGAGCTCGGAACTATATGTGACCAATGAATGGACAAGTAATTAACATCACACAAACGTGATAAAACACACGTATTGATAAAACGTGGAGAAATTAGCGGTAGCTTAAAAAAATTATCTATAGAACAAACGTAGCTTTCAACAGCAATTAAAATTACCGGCTCGGATCTAAAATTTTAAGTAACTAGATTAACTATTAGCCGCTCTGTTATCAAACAAATTATGAATAAGCACATTTGTGAATTAAATTAGTCAGAATATGCTTCAGGCGAATAAAACTGGGTACGGTTTGCCACTGTTACTGTAAAATTTCAAAACAACAATATTTATATATATATATATATATTTGAAAACGGTAACGTTGTATAAGCAGCTCAACTTGGTGCCATAACATTATAAGGAAGCACGTTCCTAACTGCTCATTACAGTTGAATCGTGATACCGGCGACGTTAAGGTGAGCATCACATTCAACCATTTACCTCACGTAAACTGCTCCATGCTCACTTTTTCCAACTGCAGCGCTGCAAACCCCGCTTAAATAGGTTATAGGTTCCACAAGCCATTTATCCATCTGATTTGTTATAATGTGCGTTATGGCATTTCCAAAGTAGACTCTTGAATTTGCGTGATGTGAACCAAAACCAGAAAATAATCATACACATGGTGAGACCAGTCACCAAGCTCACAGCTGGTACTATCCAAATAAAGCATGTAAAGGCGTCAACTATTATCAAGCTGTATAAGTTCCTCCGTATAGTGTGTGGAAGTGGTCCGAGGTCATCTATAAAAAGCTTGTTCGTTGGTCTCTCTTCTCCCCTGGGTCTGTAAAAGGTACTGAGAGATATCGAATTAGTTTTAGCTGCCTGATACTCCTAACACTGTCTACACTGTCTTCTGAAATCAGCATATAACAGGACTAAGTAAGATGCTGGTTAATTTTCATCAGTGGCAAGAATGAAAACTATAAAGAACTGTGATGGAAATATCATGGGGCAGAGAGTTTTCAAGTTCCCCATTGCATTTAGTGTTATGATATGAAATAACCTTTCTCAAACAATATCCTTGGACAGATATACTTTGACAGAGATAACTTTTAAGATGACTAATCCTATTATCCTCGTTTTGCTTCTTGGCAAGATTTTGAGGATGGGACGGAATCTTGTCAGACTCGCAATCTTCCTTAGTGCATTCCTGCGTTCTTCCTGCAGTGGTATATCTGCTTGCTGGTCTTGATTAAAAACCCGGCTCACTGCGTCTGCGATTTCTTTGTCACTCCCTTTTATGAAACTAATGGAAAAATGGAAGACTAAAATCCACACTACCCCATTTTACGAGTACGATCCACAGCCCAGCTGAGCACCTGGCCGTTGGCCTCTAGATGACATTCTATGTTCTCTTCACATAATTTAAATTTTACAACGACGAATAGGACTGCCAACCCCTCATTCTCATAAACCAAACATTCTAGCTCACCAGTAGAAGGAGCTCTCAATGGATACACTACTGACCGACAGTCTCCTTGATATCCTTGCTGCAGAACAGCTACACCAGAATTGGAGGCGTTGGTCTTCATTATTAATTCGGGCTGAAAACTATGGCAGGGCAGGAGCATTACTTGTAAAAACGTGTTTTGAAGCATCAAAATCCAATCTCTACTCCTACCCCCCCCCCCCCAAAAAAAGACTGTCACCCCCTTGCACCAGGGTTCATTAAGCGGTGTAGCCGACTGAGAAAATGTATTCATCATTTCTTATCTACAGTGGGGGAAGGTTGAGGACGAAACTGATAAACAGTTTTAGTGTGTTCATTATCAAGCTTTATTCCTTCAGCAGACACCAGATGACAGAGAAAATATACACTATGTGATCAAAAGTATCCGGACGCACCAAAAGCATACGTTTTTCATTTGCTGCCACCTGCTGCCAGGTACTCCATATCACCGACATTCAGTAGTCATTAGACATAGTGAGAGACCAGTTTGGGGTGCTCCGCGGAACTCACGGACTTCGAACGTGGTCAGGTGATTGGGTGTCACTTGTGTCATACGTCTGTACATGAGATTTAGGCACTGCTAAACATTCCTAGGACCATTGTTTACGATGTGATTGTTAAGTGGAAAAGTGAAGGGATACTTACAGCTCAAAAGCGTACAGGTCGACCTCGTCTGTTGACTGACAGACGGTTGTAATGTGTAAGAGGCAGTCATCATCCTGACCATCAGACACAAATTTCAAACTGCATCAGAATCCACTGCAAGTATTATGACAGTTTGGTGGGAGGTGAGACCACTTGGATTTCATGGTCCACCGGCTGCTCGTAAGCCAGACATCACACCAGTAAATGCCAAACGACGCTTCGCTTCGTGTAGGGAGCGTAAACATTGGATGATTGAACAGTGGAAAAACAGTGTGTGGAGTGACGAATCACGGTACACAATGTTGCGATTCAATGTCAGGGTGTGGGTAAGGCGAATGCCCGGTGAACGTCATCTGCCGGCATGTGTAGTGCCTACAGCAAAATTCGGAGGTGGTGGTGTTAGGGTGCGGTCGTGCTTTTCATGGAGGGAGCTCCCATTCTGAGTAATAATCAGCATTGGCTCCCGAAGGTTTCCGGCATAAGAAGTCACCCGAATTCTGCCAAAGGCCATGTCAAAGTGGGCGGAGGTACGAACATATATTCAGGGTCCTCTCTTGTCTTTGGGATTGGAAACTGCCAGTAAAGGCGGAATAATCAGCAATGATCAACGACATGACGATGCAGAAGGCAATGGAAATCACTGCATTAAAAACATATAACGTGTCTCCACAGGACATATGACCTGTAACTGAAAAAAAGTGTCATGATAATCTCTACACTGACAAACGATTCCGGATTAGTCACCCACTCGGATCTCCGGGAGGTGGCTGCGCAAGGAGAGGCGACCATGGGAAAAAGATTGAATAACCAACGAAAGAATAACGTTCTACGAATCTGGGCGTCAAGTGTAAGAAGCTTAAGAATCGTAGGATACCTAGAAAATCTGAAACGAATAAGAAAAACCTCAGTCTAGACAGTCTGACCGGACCACCGTTTTACAGTCATCTACTATCCAACCGATATGGCCACGACCCCAGGAGAGGCGCGGCAGGCGATGTCACCCTGTTAGCGAAGATACTAGTGTCGGTCGCCTGCTGCCATAGCCCATCTGTTGCAAGTCCCTCATTGACTTCTGCGATTATTGCACGCAATGTTGCTTGTCTGTTAGCAATGACAACTCTACTCAAACGCTGCTGTTCTCGGTCTTAAACTGAAAGCCGTCGGCAACTGCGTTGTCCGAAATTATACATAATACTTGAAATTTGGTATTCTCGGCACATTCTTGACACAGTGGATAACAGGATACTGAATATCCTAACGATTTCCAAAATGGCTTGTCCCATGCATCTAGCTCCAACTAATATTCAAACATCAAAATCAGTTAATTCCCTTCATGTGGCCAAAATCACGTCGGAAATCTTTTCACGTGAATCATCAGAATACAGATGACGTATCCACCAGTGCACCTTGTGTGCGCCATACTATCGCTATCTGTATGTGGGCATATCACTGTACATGACTTTTACCACCTCATTGTATATTATAGTTAAGCAGCAATTAGTAGTACCAACATCGTCACGTGTAACTAGGATCCCTTCTCTGTACCTTCGTAGAGTCTATTGCAGTATCATATATGACATTAGTTTTGACAGTCCATTTTTCTTATACCTGAGTACAACGATTTTCGTAACAGAGTAAAATATGATTTACAGTCTCAGTTTAACTTTGAAGATTGCGTGAGAATGGGGTATCAATTTACAGAAATAAAATTTGGAACATGTCTGCCTACAGTCATGTATGTGCTCTATCTCAAACTTTTACTTTCAGATATCTACACTGGTGGTTGGCTTCCGTATCTGCTTGAACAGTACTCCTGGCAGCCATACGGAACACCCGCGTAAGGTTCTCAGTACTGGCTGTTTCTCTTTCCCCATTTTTTTTCGGGGGGGTTGGGTTGGTGGAGACCTGTAACATGATCAAATCAGTTCCGTGATGCAACTGAGGAACATGTTCAACGACAAGTAGCGGACTGAAGGTCTTGAAAGCCAAGAACGGCCAGGACAGCGGTATGTTGACCCCATGCCGCATCCGCATGACGCCACATGGCAGGGGGTAACATGGCGGCTGATCGCTTTCGTTCAGTCCTCTGGACGTGATAGCGGAGCTTATTAATTTTTATGTCTGTTGAGATGATGACATTTCTGAGTACGAACTTTGATATCTCACTCAACAGGTGATTAATTCTTCAGGATCGTCATGTTTGCCCATACAGGTTTCAGTCTATGGATGAATATATTCAAGAACAACTAATTTAATGGACGACAGACTTGTCCCGTCTCCTAACTTTATCAAAGAGAGCATGTCGGAATGTTTATTGGAACCGTTTTACTACTCGTATTCCTCCTGGCATTTACAGGAGCTGCTTTATAACAACACTAGCTCACTTGGCAGTTCAGTCATTTACAGTGTCACATATCGACGCATGCGATACATTGCTTCTTGAGATAGGACCCCTATCTCCTTGTCGTATATCAAGTTGGAAAATATACGTCATCTTGATAATTCCACGTCAGAAACAGAGTTCTCTCTTTTTATTTACGTGGTGTCATGTTCTTACACTTCGGACAGATCTTGTAGCGTAGGCTATTACTTCAACTCTACATTTGTTTTTTCTTTGTTATGAAAATCAATGGTCACTGTCTCTGTTATTATCCAAACAAAAAAGAGGCATATATACGTCATTTGTTACGCAATGAATTTCTACAAGTAGGTGATCAACCGTATATTTGTACTGACGGTAATGTTGCGTTCCTAAAATCAAGAGCGTGGTTTTCGTGCCAAGGAGCTATTGGCCTATTGTTACGAAACACATGGGTCTGAAGCTCTTTGATAACATTATATTTCTAGTGTCACTATCCAATGTTAGAACATCTATTAAGACACTGCGCCAGAATGTTTCTTCTCGTTAGACTGTTAAGACTTTAGGTTTCTTCAAGCAGGTCGAAGCTAATCCTTGTCGATATTAAGTACACGTTCACATATGATATCGACTTCCTCTGTGGATCAATTTTGTGTTCCGCGAGATTAGTCACTGATTATAAATGCTGCTGTTTCTCAGAATAAAATTTTGTTTAAGTACACTGTTTTACAGGCTTGAAGTGATAATCGCAAGCTAGAAATACCCTGAAACGATTTCTCGCCCCATTAGCAGAATCCCGTTAAAATCCCTTACGGAGATAAATACGTAATGCAACTGTATGGCAAACTGCTTTTACCTTACTCTACATTTCCGTTAGGAACTATAGCTGAAGGTATTAACGCCACTAAGACAAGCTCATTTTACAGTAATTTTGTTTTAAAGAAGAAACGAGATGTCGTAAAAGCTAAACTTCTATACAATGTGAACCTTCTGAGTTCAGAGGGAAAGAACGCAAAACAGATTTTTAATGACAGTGAAGAAAGGTATGAAAATGAAATTTCCTGGCAGATTAAAACTGTGTGCCCAACCGAGACTCGAACTCGGGACCTTTGCCTTTCGCGGGCAAGCGCTCTATCATCTGAGCTACCGACGCACGACTCACGCCCGGTACTCACAGTTTTACTTCTGCCAGTATCTCGTCTCCTAACTTCCAAACTTTACAGAAGGTCTCCTGCGAACCTTGCAGAACTAGCACTCCTGAAAGAAAGGTTATAGCGGAGACATGGCTTAGCTCAGATGGTAGCGCGCTTGCCCGCGAAAGGCAAAGGTCCCGAGTTCGAGTCTCGGTCGGGCACACAGTTTTAATCTGCCAGGAAGTTTCATATCAGCGCACACTCCGCTGCAGAGTGAAAATCTCATTCTGGAAACATCCCCCAGGCTGTGGCTAAGCCATGTCTCCGCTATATCCTTTCTTTCAGGAGTGCTAGTTCTGCAAGGTTCGCAGGAGAGCTTCTGTAAAGTTTGGAAGGTAGGAGACGAGATACTGGCAGAAGTAAAGCTGTGAGTACCGGGCGTGAGTCGTGCTTCGGTAGCTCAGATGGTAGAGCGCTTGCCCGCGAAAGGGAAAGTTCCCGAGTTCGAGTCTCGGTCGGGCACACAGTTTTAATCTGCCAGGAAGTTTCATATCAGCGCACACTCCGCTGCAGAGTGAAAATCTCATTCTGGAAACATCCCCCAGGCTGTGGCTAAGCCATGTCTCCGCTATATCCTTTCTTTCAGGAGTGCTAGTTCTGCAAGGTTCGCAGGAGAGCTTCTGTAAAGTTTGGAAGGTAGGAGACGAGATACTGGCAGAAGTAAAGCTGTGAGTACCGGACGTGAGTCGTGCTTCGGTAGCTCAGATGGTAGAGCGCTTGCCCGCGAAAGGCAAAGGTCCCGAGTTCGAGTCTCGGTCGGGCACATAGTTTTAATCATCCAGGAAGTTTCATATCAGCGCACACTCCGCTGCAGAGTTAAAATCTCGTTCTAGGTATGAAAATATTGTGCGTATATTATATATTTCGTGTCAAATAAACCAGAAATGCTACGCTCATTATTACGAGTATCCAGATACGGAAGAGGTGTTAGGTGTTAGTACAATAAAGCCACTGATGGACGACGTTCACTTTTAATGATGCAATGTAGTCTTTTACGGCCACAGATTACTTCAGTTATAGCTTCCGACCTGGAATCTGCCACTGGCTTTTCGTCATTAGCTCTATGAGATATACTTTTAAATAAGGCACTGACAACTTTGTCGAAAGCTCAAAGTGCCTAGACTTTAAGCCATATAGAGGTCACCATCTCATCTGATGTGAAGCCAACTTACAACTGTCTCATGATTCGCTACTTATGATGTTACGCCAGTAGCCAAATGTGTGATATTTTCAGCATTACATGTTTCGGGACTACGTTATCTCATTACAAAATGCTATAAAACAAGGAAAACAATCAATAAATCGCAATTCGACATGTACTAAACAAAATTTGAAATTATTTATATCGTCCTGTAGAACAACAAACCTTAAAGCTTCTATGTTATTAGTTCAGCAGCAAACATGCCTTTTGAAACATAGAACTCTCCGCAGAAAATTTCATGCTTGCGTTGTAGAGAATCAATGTATTTAACCATATCAGAGATAGAACCATTAATTTGAAACGGAATTTATTTATATGTGATTGATTAACTTCTTTTCTCTTATTTACGTTCGTGTTCTGCTTTATGCTAGGAACAGAGACATAGGAGAAGTCTTCCTAATGTTAACACTTTCGATTGTGTTAACCACCCAGCCGGCCGGAGTGGCCGTGCGGTTCTGGGCGCTACTGTCTGGAGCCGAGTGACCGCTACGGTCGCTGGTTCGAATCCTGCTTCGGGCTTGGATGTGTGTGATATCCTTAGGTTAGATCGGTTTAATTAGTTCTAAGTTCTGGGCGACTGATGAGCTCAGAAGTTAAGTCGCATAGTGCTCAGAACCATTTGTTAACCACCCAGCTTTAAGGTAATTATCTGTCACTTCTGCAATCTTGCTCGATTAGTAATCGGTATAAGTTTAACGGCGTGTTTATTCTTTAGCCTTTTTACTAATATTGTATAAAACCCAAATTAATGTTTGCACCAATAAAATTCGTAGAAAGTGGTTGGTTTGGTGACGCAATGCTTAGGTGCCATCAGCGTGATATCTTTCACGCATTTCCATTTCCACATGTCGATCCAGCAATCTAAGGTTCTTTACGAAGTCCGATTATCGCTGTTATTGTAACGCAAAATCATCTGTTGCATTGAAATTGAACATTAACACATTAAACGAACGGTTCAGTTGGACCAGAGGACCCAGTTCATTCCATGAAAACAGCCCACACAATTACGGAGCTACCACCAGCTATCACAGTGCATTGTTGACATCTTGGATCCATGGCTTCGTGGGATCTGTGCCACATTCGAAACCTACCATTAGATCTTACCAACAGAAATCGGGACTCATCCGACGGGGATATGGTTTTCCAGTCGTCCAGGTCTAATGAATTCTCTTACTACTTTGGTTATGATGAAAGTCTATGTGTGTGTGTTAATGCAGCTAGCCGCTAACTTGGTGTAATGTTTTGTCTGTACAGAAGTGTATCTGTCGCCTTTATCGCTCTCTCACCCTCATACACAATTCTGTACAATAAAGTCAAGGGCTTAGGTTTTCTTATCAGGCTTATCCGTGCAAAGACAGACAAAAAAATTATACTAATGGGAGGATTCTGAGTAACTTCTAGAATTCCATTCGCTCTCTCTTTCTCTCTCTCTCTCTCTCTCTGTCCTTTATCTGTGTACAGTTCAAATATAAGTTACATGAAATCAGCCTAGTAGAATCTCTGGTGGAGCCCTTCGTCTTAATATTCAGCGGCTGGCTTGCTAGAAAAGATCTTTACATACGTTATTATTAGTAAGCACTGCATTCAGTTGGGAAAATCGATCGTTTGAACACTTCGTTCAGTTTACGACAGATCTAAAATTTCAGATGTGGACGAAGCCTTTTTGGACGATTTCAAAAAAACTCAGAGATTGCAGGCTCTCTTCGTCACAGCTGAAACTTCCCAATTAAGTACAGGGCGCAGACAATCATCAATGGTTCAGACAGAGAACGCATTCGTCATTCACTCTAGAATAAAATGGTCACAAACCTTATTTCTGAGGAAAATTGTATATTGAATCCATTTCCGTACATGTTCCGTTTCCGTGGATTTTAAGTCTCATGCAATTTACTTTTACAAGTCCTTCTTTCTCTTTATCTACCACGCTAGCGGCACAAACTTTCCTGTCTCGCTTTAGCGCGAAGAAGAGTAAATAAAATCTTCTTTAGCAATCCGAAAATCTTCCAACCGATACTTTCCGATGCTGTTCCTTTCTCTCTCTCCCTCTCTATAATGACCATGGAGCATACATCTCTGTACCTCTGTTGTTCCAAAGAATAAACGTACTAGAAAAATACCTTGGCGTCGACGAGCTGTCGGCGCATATATTACTAGAAAATCTGCTCAGGTACTTTTCAAACGTAAATAAATGTGGATGATTTGATTGACCATTATTAATTATTGCGTGGTAGAGGGAGATTTTCTGTGGGGAGATTACACAGGGTCGAACCATTATGGTAACGAGTATAGGTGAGGCACTGCGAGCGATGTCGGTGTTTGCAAAGGCACTCACGTTGGCCATCTGCTGCTATAGCCCATTAACTCCAAATTTTTGTGTTAACGGAGCCGGCAGCGGCGGCAGAGCGGTTCTAGGTGCTTCAGTCCGGAACCGCGTGACTGCTACGGTCGCAGATTCGAATCCTGCCCCGGGCATGGATGTGTGTGACGTCCTTAGGTTAGTTAGGTTTAAGTAGTTCTAAGTTCTAGGGGACTGATGAATTCTGATGTCAAGTCCCTTAGTGCTCAGAGCCATTTGAACCATTTGTCATAACGTATTCGCTCTACGTACATTCTACATTGCTTTCTGCGGTTTCTTCACGCAGTGTGGTTTGTTTGTTAGGAATGACAACTCTACACAAACGCCGCTGTTCTCTATCGTTAAGTGAGGGCCGTAGGCCACTGCGTCGTACGTAGGATTCTAGGCACACTCTAGACTCTGTGGATCTCGGAATACTGAATTTCTTAAATATTTCCGATATGCACTGTCAGATTCGCCTAGCTCCAATTACCATTCCGTGCTCAAAAGTGTGTTAATTACGTAGCTAACTTTTTCACACAAATCACAAATGACAGCTCCGATATTTCATTGCTCTTTTATGTCTTGAAAATGCAATACTACCGCCATCTGTATATGTGTATATCGGTGACCCATGAGTTTTGTCACTTCATTGTGTATACCTCATCCAAGTCTCACTACGTCGCAAGTACGCTGCAGCAACGCCCTCAGACGGAAATTGTTTGAGCGCCCTTTCTAACTAAAGATTCGCTACGTGAAAGGGCCCACTGACAATCGAGCTACCGTAGAACAACGAAAATTTGTGCAAACCTTTGTAACGATATGAGGAAAAGCGACAAAGAATAAACCACTGATAAACACGCAGTGTAATTTTCAAAGGATTGGTTAACATCTGTTGTTTGCATATCATGTTTATGTTCCAGGTTGCAAATATTGCTGAAAATGACAACCATCTGCATCCACGACCGCACTAGTGATTTCTCTGCTGCTGCCCGAAACAATGGTGGGCCATGGAGTGTTCGGCTGTAGTGACACAGCTCGTGCACTGGTTGAAGATGGCATGTTTTGTCCAGCATTGTCAGCCATGGCAATAGTAGCTTCTACAGCAAGTTTTGGTACTGTTGGCCGTTTATTTTTCCAGTATAAATTCGTTAACTGACAGTTACTTTTAACTTGCGAATCACGTTATTCAAGCCCGGTAAGCGAAGAGCGCCTCTTCGTACTCCTTCAGTGCGTCTGCACTCTTGAAGAGCAGCAGTACTAATGCTGTTATTTCGGTAGAACAGCTTTACTAGTGAAGTACTGCTGAATTTTCCAGACCAAAGGTGACTCTCTGCAACTGTAGTGATGCTTGTGTCTCATTCCTTCTTCGCCGTGCCAATACCGGCTCTTAAAGGCTAGGAATGACAGCAATATGGCTAACACCGCAAGTGCTGCAGCGCACACTCTGAACATCATTCCTAGAAAGTTGTGTACCCACACTGTAATATTTCTCTGTTTCTTTGAGATAGCGAATTTTTTGTTATAACCGCCCTGTGTAATGCTGGTGGAGGCGCAAATGTTTCGGAAAACACTGTTCAGCGCACGTTGTCGAACAAGGGACCTTGCATCAAATGACTCCTACATTTTTTCATGTTAAGAACGCAGGCGGCACGGTATCAATGGAACTGCCGTGCCTAGTCGTATGAATCATTGTTCTTGTCTTACTACCTACATGGTCGTGCCCGGGTACACCGTCGTCTAGGCGAGCAGCTGTCCGAGACGTGCACTGCTCCATAAATGCAACCCTAAGCTAAAGCAGACACACACCTGCGCCTCTATGAGACCAGTGGCAGTATGGTAATATTGTCCGCAGCTCGTGGTCGTGCGGTAGCGTTCTCGCTTCCCGCGCCCGGGTTCCCGGTTTCAATTCCGAGCGGGGTCAGATATTTTCTCTGCCTCGTGATGACTGGGTGTTGTGTGCTGTCCTTTGGTTAGTTATGTTTAAGAAGTTCTAGGAGACTGATGACCATAGATGTTAAGTCCTTTAGTGCTCAGAGCCATTTTGAGCCAGTATGGTAATAATCTAAGCCACCATATCCACTGTATACTATGTGAATGCTATTACGGATCACCTGTTTCTGTTAATTCTGAATTCCTTTTCCGACGACAATCTTATCTTCCACCAGGCTATCAGTAATATCTGGATGTTGTCAGTAAAAGACAGATTTTAATTATGTGTGAAGCCATAACGGCACCAACACTAATGAAGAACGTTGAATGGTTTCTGTTCTGTAATTAATTAGTGTAAACACTCTTGGACGTGATGCAGTATTATATGCAGCTATGTAAACTGTTGTATGTTGCCAAAATAGGAAGAAATACGTTTTACATCTTAGATCTGAAAGTGGCTAGATTGTTAGCCGAAACTATTAATCAAACGAAATAAAGAAAAGGTGCGATATTGACTTCATGGGTATTCAGTAACTAACATTACAAAAAAGTTACCCCAGATCATGTAGCTCCTGGTCAACAAACTTGTAGACGACAAGTAGTGAAGCAACTAATTTTAGTTTAAGCTCATTGAGCCCATTAAGCACAAACAAAATGCTGTTCGAGTCTCATATTCACTGCACTCAGTCAAACTGTCTTCAATACCTCCAATAAAAGAATACGTTTACGTACATCCATTAGACAAAATTTATCTACAGCGCTTAAAACAAACAGGGAAAAAATTCAACAGCGTCAAGAGCATAGATTTAGGATCTTAGACGGCACACAGACTGTTAAGCTTTAATCAAAATCTATGAAGCAACTGCCTTTTTATCTGTCTGCTATTGCTGAAGTACGTTGAATGGGTGCCAATAGGACTAAATGGAGATAATTAAAGTATACAGAGAAGAAAAGTACAAGTGCTCACTGGTATATCTGACTCACGGGAGAGTGCAGAGAAGTATTGAATGAACTGAACTGACAGACGCTTCAAGATAGTCGGTAACTACATCAAAAAGTCTACTAAAAACGCTTGAAGAACCTGTTTTAAATAGAGGAACATACTACAACCCTCTACATATCGCTCCCATAGGAATCGTTACTAGATTAATTACAGCAAGCACAGACGCATGTAAACAACCATTCTTCCCTTGCTTCATAGGTGAATGGAAAGGGAAAAAGCCCTCAAAAAAATGGCTCTGAGCACTATGGGACTCAACTGCTGTGGTCATAAGTCCCCTAGAACTTAGAACTACTTAAACCTAACTAACCTAAGGACAGCACACAACACCCAGCCATCACGAGGCAGAGAAAATCCCTGACCCCGCCGGGAATCGAACCCGGGAACCCGGGCGTGGGAAGCGAGAACGCTACCGCACGACCACGAGATGCGGGCGAAAAAGCCCTCATTATTGGTACAATGAGACGTACCCTCTTCCATGCACTTCACAGTGATTCAAAGATTATGGACATGGAGGTAGATGTAGATCATAAAACATACCCTACTTTCGCATACTGGAGCGTATGGCAATGCAGTACTTTCAGATCATTGCAAACTGTGAAGATCCCTCACCTAGAAGAGGATTTGACAGTTAAAAATCTGTTGTTATTAGTGTTACGGCGTGTTTTTGGAGGCGATTTGTGAAAATAAAGTACAACAAATAAAATGTCATCAGCAAATATGTACAGTCGTGCTCAAAAGTATCCGAACGACCTGAATTGCATTTCAACTGATTCGCATGCAACCCACATAACCCAGCTGTCTAGCAGGTCCTCTAATCGCTCCTTGGTACAGTCGTTTGACGATTGAAAATGGCCCCAACAAGTCACCACTAGAAAACTCGGCTCTGTATCGCAATAATTCAAACTGTAAAGTAATACTACGCCTTCCGATGCCCACTCAAGAAAGACAACGATACACAGTCTAGCTTCAATATTATAAATACGCCTCAGTTTGTGGATGAACTAAGACTTAGGTTGATAATCATTTCGAATATTTAGCATTGCTGCACCCACTGGTGTTAAACTCGTTTTCAACCAGAGATTCCCACAGCTACAGGAACACTACTTGTGATACCTCTTAGACAAAATACTTACGCAGACGAAAAGATCAACCTGACACAAACTGTGGGAAGTTTGTTTTACAACATTCGTACTTGGATAAAGAGCTTTTCCTATTTGAGATATCTGTGAACGTTGCTGCATAAGACGATTTAAGAACAAACTAAATTCCTTCAGCTACGCCACTGTTTAAAGAAATAGTCTTAACGGCACTAGGTCGTGGTTTCTAAATCGTTTACCGGCCGTACTCTGCCGCATTTCGCTGGTTGGAAGGCAAAAAGCTTACTGACAAATTTCACACGAGGAAAAGGGGGACGCAATCTCTCCCACTGGAAAGTCATGTTGTTTTATTTAAATGATTATAAAACCAGGTAAATCTAACAGTGAGGTGGTCAGTATAAGCACATTACTGTTGTTCAGTATGATGGTGGACCGTCCAGGGCCTGTAATGATAAAGGGCCCGTTTAGGTCAGTCATATTGTATATAGAAGTGGAAGAGAGAGCACCACAGAATTCTACAATCTGTATGTATTGCATACACACAGAAATTACTGTTACACCGTACTAATGGAGCCCAATGAGTGAATTGCATATTTTCCGATAAGAAAGAGCATTGGGAAACAGTCTTCGCTACATTAGGTTACTTAAACTGGTGTCACTCTGAGCTAGAATTTATGGTCAGCGACTAAGTGTAAGGACAATGAGTCGGATGCGGGTTTTGCAACTGTGAAATACTTTCCTACGTTATAGAAGCGAATATTAAATTTGAACTAATATTCCGAAAATTTTTTAATTGGATAGCTTAGACTGAAAATCTGTCCGTTTATTGCAAAGGAATGCAATTGATTTTCTAAAACATTCCCTGTCATACTCAACTTGAAACAGGTCACGTCGACAAAATCATATGGAAGAACTGACAACTGCGTATTTCGGAAGGCAGTAAGATCCCGTGGCGTTTGGTTTGGCAGTATTCGACAGCCATTTCTAGCCGCAAGTAATTGAAGAAAGGCAGCGCGTTTTTGTTATCAAGTAACGTCTTCATCAATTACTTTAGTTTTAATGAAATCTACTAGTAATTGCTGATGTTTGATATTAACATGAAAAGGATTCCGTAGACAAGGAAAGAACCTGTTCTTGGTCAACTACTTCCATAATGACCAAAAGGCATTAAATGATCTTCAAGCACATGTGTTCCAGCGACAGTATGAAGAAAATGATAGTAATAAGTACGGTAATAATTGAATTATCCGGTAACTTCACACTTCACAGTGGATTTCCTCGAAATAAGATATTTCCTGAATTAGTAAAAATTTCAAAATGGCTTCACATCGAGGCTATGGTGCCTAGTGCTGACGTGAGAATAGCACCATCTCCGCGTCAGAAGCTTCCTTCTACTTAATCATTTAATAGACTTGCATTTTTTCCACCGTGAGTAATTTTGTAAGCTGAGCACATCATCCGTTACAGCACACTCCTGCAGCTGGGAAATGTGGTCTGTTGGAACGAACTATCACAAGTGCAATGCGTGGGTACAAGCATTTACTTTTAAGAGGAACAAACAGATTTACTTTACCTCTGGTAACCTCAAGAGAAAGACGTTATAATCCAGAATCCGCATTAAACTTCATGTTCCTTCTTTCCCAACTGGACAGAGCCGGTTTGCTTTGGGAAATGATGTAGGCGGAGGTCACTGTAAACAGAAATACTGTCGCCAGTAAATTTACTTACATTACAAAATTTTATTTTATTTGATTAACCGATAGCCATTTACGTGTACTTGGTTAAACTAGAGACGTGGAAAATTTGGTGCTGATTCGAATTCAACAGGGACAATAGATGCTGGATAGGAATTCGCGTCCGTTAAAAATGTTTACGTTATGCAATTTAAAGTTGATATTTGCTGACTGACACTGTCTAAAATCGAGGTATATCACTCTCTGTATGCCTAGTCAGGAATGACTGTTAGTTTCCGTCAGTCACGGAATCCTAGTCTGCATGACCCGGGTTTGAATCCAAATGGAGAACGAGACGGTTCGTCGTGTCATTTGAAGTCCATACATATTCTCAACTAGCTGCTCGTGAATAACTTAAATTTTTAATATCATTTTGTGTTAAACAGCAAATACGGTATGTTACTTTGAAGAGGAAATCATGAATACGACAAACTTACTACGTGCATTACCTATCTGACGTAATAATGAGAGTGCTAACATTTCAAGTATGTCATGTATTGCAATAAATGTGAGCTTACGAGCCTTAAGGACAGTCTTATCTGTGATAACGTGTTCCCTGATATTTTTAGTGGTTCAAATGGCTCTGAGCACTCAACTGCTGAGGTCATTAGTCCCCTAGAACTTAGAACTAGTTAAACCTAACTAACCTAAGTACATCACACACATCCATGCCCGAGGCAGGATTCGAACCTGCGACCCTAGCGGTCTCGCGGTTCCAGACTGCAGCGCCAGAACCGCGCGGCCACTTCGGCCGGCGATATTTTTAGTATTACTTTACAGTTTGAATTATTGCGATACAGAGCCGAGTTTTCTAGTGTAGACTTGTTGGAGCCATTTTCAATAGTCAAACGACTGTACCAAGGAGCCATTAGAAGATCTGCTAGACAGCTGCGTTATGTGGGTTGCATGCGAATCAGGCGAAATGCAATTCAGGTCGTTCGGATACTTTTGAGCACGACTGAACCATAATACTCAAGAGGTCATCGTAGAGTACATAAAATCAAATTACGAATGTGTCGCAGTTTGTACGTGGACGTAACCTACAGAAGAAACAACCATTCTCAATAAAAGGCAGTGAAAACTTATGGAATCCTTCAAAAAAGAAATTAAAGAAACCCAACATAAATTATATGCTTACTTACAGTCTGTACAGTCATACAGAAGCACATAAGAAGTAGTTATTGAACTTAATATACATTATATCGTTAAATGAGGTCCCTATAGGTGAAAAGCTGTATCCCAGACCCCCCGTGTCTATACGATATTGCACATTCCTGCAAATATCAGAGATCGGTAATTAGACCCAAATACTACTAGCCACTGTCAATAGACCGGCCGTTGTGCAAATATCTACCGCACATATCCTTCGACATGACAAGCCATTCAGCTTCATTATCTGTGTGGATAAATATACACTGCTATTTGGGAACGAAGCAATTGACGTAAACAGAACATAGTTATCGACTGGAAATAGCTTGAGAAACTTTAATAAAAACGGCTAATTTGTTTATAAATTTAGTTGTTATGCAGCCTTTTCATAAAGTACACACATCAAAGAGGTTTTACATCACCTCGGTTCCGAAACTTCCACAACTGTAATTACAATAGAGATCAACATAAACATCATTTTCCCCCTTTTTGTCGCTCATGAAAACCCCTCCTTGCTTGTTGTACCACCATTCAGAGAGACCTTCAGAGGTGGTCGTCCAGATTGCTGTATATACCGGTGCCTATAATACCCAGCAGCACGTCCTCTTGCATTGATGCATGCCCATATTTGTCATGGCACACTATCCATAAGTTCACTAAGGTACTGTTGGTCCAGATTGTCCCATTGGTCAACGGCGATTCGGTGTAGATCCCTCAGAGTGGTTGGTGGGTCACGTCGTCCATAAACAGACCTTTTCAATCTATCCCAGGCTTGGTCGACAGGGTTGGTATCTGGAGAACATGCTGGCCACTGTAGTCGAGCGATGTCGTTATCCTGAAGCAAGCCATTTACAAGATGTTCACGATGGGGGCGCGAATTGTCGTCCTGGAGGACGAATGCCTCACCAATATGCTGCGGATATGATTGCACTATCAGTCGGAAGATGGCTTTCACATATCGTACAGCCTCTACGGCGCCTTCCATGACCACCTACGGCGTATGTCGGCCCCACATATCTCCATCCCGAAAAAGCAGCGAACCTCCACATTACTGCACTGGCTGGACAGTGTGTCTAAGGCGTTCAGCCTGATCGGGTTGCCTCCAAACACATCTCAGACGATTGTCTCTTTGAAAGCATATTCGATACTCATCGGTGAAGAGGACGTGGTGCCAATCCTGAGCAGTCCATTCGGCATGTTGTTGGGCCCACTTGTACCGCGCTGCATGGTGTCGTGGTTGCAAAGATGGACCTCGCCGTGGACGTCGGGAGTAAGTTGCGCATCATGGAGCACATTGCGCACAGTTTGAGTCGTAGCAAGACGTCGTGTGGCTGCACGAAAAGCATTATTCAACATGGTAGCATTGCTGTGAGGGTTCCTCCGAGCCATAATCCGTAGGTAGCGGTCATCCACTCCACTAGTTGCCCTTGGGCGGCCTGAGAGAGGCATGTGATCGACAGTTCCTGTACCTCTGTATCTCCTCCATATACGAACAACATCGCTTTTGTTCACTCCGAAACTCTTAGACATATCCCTTGTTGAGAGCCCTTCCTGGCACAAAGTAACAATGCGGATGCGATCAAACGGCTGTACTGGCCAACTAGGCATGGTTGAACTACAGACAACACGAGCCGTGTACCTCCTTCGTGGTGGAATGACTGTAACTGATCGGCTGGCCGACCCTCTTCGTCTAATAAGCGCTGCTCATACATGGTTTACATCTTTGGGCGGCTTTAGTGACATCTCATAACAGTCAAAGGGACTGTGTCTGTGATACAATATCCACAGTCGACGTCTATTTTCAGGAGTTCTGGCTGATGGAAAATCTTTTATGATGTGTGTATTTATGCCGAATCGTTGCTTAAGTCTAAGTGAAACATGGACCATCAACAATGTAGTCATGAAGAATGTAGAAGCCTTTTAAATGTGATACTAAAGGAGATTGCTGAATATTAGACGCTTAGATCGAAAGAGTAATAAGACTCATCTTGAGTGAAAGAGGTGACTGGTTGATGAGGCAGTTCCTGAGACACCTAGAAGTATAACTTTTTGATGGAACGTTATCAGGCCTTAAGTACAGTGAGCGGATTCAGGCGAATGTAGGCTGTAATTGTTACGCGTTTATGAAAAGGCTTTTTTTTTCAGCGACTGTGTAACGTATGGTTATCCAATAATACAACGGAGTGTGTCTCTGCACCACATGTGCTCGACATGTGTCAGGCGACTTTCACACGCCATCAAACAGCGAGATTAGCAGTGTCACCCGCCCCTGATATTGACAGCACCAGAATTAGTTCGTTTACGATATAGACAAACAATCAATTTCAGAATAGCTTTCAATTAAATGAATATTACGCAGAAGCTATGGCTGAGATATTGAATCAAATAAAAAAAAAAAAAAAAAGTGTTTCAAGGCGTCTATTCCAAACATTGTAAATATAATTCAGCATACTGAGAAATGTGGGAGTACGTAACGGTTAATGCTGTGCTTTTGCTCTTCTAAACAGCTCTTCATAGAAGCTAACAAGTCGCGTCTTTACCTGCGGTTATTCATTCTTTCGGTACTCAGGCTACGCATGGTTTTGTTTAAAAAAGAATTGCTCGATGTATTCAGAGGGTCGAGCCGCACACATCTGCTTTCATGCACCGCAGCTAATCCGCAGGAAATAAAAAGCTGTAGCTATGATCCTGCAGTTAAACAGTCCATGCAATGGCTAGAATTGCGAGTTAATAAAATGCTGAGAAATATAAAATGAAAGATAAAAATTTGTTTAATAAAAAGGGTTTTATTCTAACTTCTGTATTTGCTGAAAGCTACATAGAAATATGTTGAATACTGTCTATTCAAGAAAGGTCATCTCAGATAAACGGGAAAAAGTGTTTCGATATTCAGTCAAAATACAGACAGAAATTATCCTTACTGAATGCAGTAAAGTTCCGCTGAGAGCTTTGTGAGAATGGTAGAAAAATCCCCAAACTAAATAATCATGAAAGACTCTCGAAAACTAAGTTTATTTCGTGACCACAATACACGAAAGATTCACCGGTTTAAAATGGTTCAAAGTTCAAAATGATGATTCACAAATTGCGAGAATTGTAGCGAAATCCCCAAACTAAATAATCATGAAAGACTCTCGAAAACTAAGTTTATTTCGTGACCACAATACACGAAAGATTCGCCGGTTTAAAATAGTTCAGAGTTCAAACTGATGATTCACAAATTTTCACAAGCGATACGACGAATAATATGTCATACTCTGTCAGTTCTCAGTTCCGTAAACCAACCGGCAAAACATACAGTTGCACACTGGAACACATTCAGACTTCTCAAAATATAAAGTCCCTTCAGCAGTTACTGTACGGTAGCAGCCGTTCAGGACGCAGAACAATCACCTACATAACTTGATCGTGCACGTTAATCTATACAGATCTTCCTTCATCTTGAACTCGTCACAAAGTGTTTAGAATCGCTCCCTTGAGCTCTTAACTCAAAAAGTCCCTGTCTGCACTTGACTCCAGCAGTGTGCCGTCACTGTCCAACTCTCATTGGCTGAAGGCCATCCCCACCAAAAATACACCGTTTTCAAGCTCTGCATACATGATTTACCTCACTTGAACACTTACCGGCACTAAACTGACATATTATAACAATATATAATAAAAGATGTTTTATAAATGTTGTATTACATTCACACCATTTACAGTCAATATAAGTAATAGGTGTTTCGTAAATAAATAAGCCAGCATTCTTTCACAAGTGCGCTCACGTCAAATAACAACGATTTGTTGTTAAATGTATTTAAACAATTATTTAAGCCTGCTCGTCAAAAGTGTCTTTTGGCAATCTTTTGCAAATGTGGCGTCCGGTAAAACATAAAATCGACCACTTTTAAATTAGCACAGTTTTTAATAACACTTGCAATCAACACCTACATGAAGTTACTGGCAAAATATTAAACTATTCATTAAATAAAATCGAAAATATCACAAAATATGAGGTATTTATGCTGCATTCATTTGCTGTGTAAAGGTGGAGAATACGAAGTTCTGACAAATATTCGCGAGTGGAACAGGGTAGAGAAGATCAGTTATTGGTAACTGAAGTAATATTCACCACTCAGTGTTCATTGGCTTGCGGAGAGAAATGTAGATGCAATTGTAGATGTAGGAGTGTACAGGATGACTTAGTATTAGACACATTTGGAGTGATGAGTGACAGCTTGCCCTGAATATAGAGAAATGAAACTTAATTGCGATGAGTAGCAAAAAGAAAAAAAATCCTATAATGTTCGAATGCAGTGTTAATGGTGTGCTGTTTGACACCGTCGGGTCTATGGGTAACGTTGCACAGCGATATGAAATAAAACGAGCACGAAAGGACATTTGTGGACGGTGAGTGGTCAACATCGGTTTACTCGGAGAACTTTTAGGAAAATGTGGCTCATCTGCAAAGTAGATCTCATATAGAACACAAGTGTGATCGTTTGTTCGCTACTGTTCGAGTGTTTGTGATCCTCACCAGACCTGAATAAGGGAAGACATAGAAATAATTCAGGGGCGTAATACTAGATCACTTATCGGCAGCTTCAATCTTCCCGCAAGTATTACAGATGTGCATCTTTATTTCATATGGAAGTCCCTGGAGGGAAGAAGTTATTTTCTCCAAACATTACAGAGAAAAATTAGAGAATCAGTTTTTGTAGCTGAGTTCAGAACGATTCTACATCCTCCAATACACGTTTCGCATGAAGATCTCGAAGACAACAAAAATTTGGGCCCGTACGGAGGCAGAAAATGGCAGTCGTGTCCATTTCATCCCTTGGCGAGTGGCATAAGGCTCGAAATAATGGGTGGGGTCTGTTGTGTTGGACAAGTCCGAAAGAAGAGAAACCACTGTTTTTGATAAGACAGCCGTAAATATCAAAATATGAAGGGAAGTATCGACGTCAGTCGTAATTGGGCACTGAAATAATTCAAAGGCGAAAGCTGAAAATTTGAGCCACTTCCGGACTCGAACACGAATTTTCCGCATTTCGCGAGCGGTCATCTTAACCACTTCGTTTATCTGACAACACTTTCCGTTAATAAGATGAAAATTTGACGATTATGGCCGGACGGAAGGAGTCCTCGGATAACCAAAGCGGTTAAGGCGACAGCTCATGTATTGTGGGATATCCGGCTTCGAATCCCGATCCAGCAGAAATTTTAAACTTTCGCCACGAATTATCTCAATGCCCAAACGTGGTTCACGTCGGCACCTCCCTTGAACTAAGAATGGAAACTAGTAGTAGAGGAACAACGTCCCTCCGCATCGTGACTAAGGTCATAATTAACGAAATTGTGTGGTTTCTCGGGACATTACAAACACTTCCAGAAGAAATATTTCATCATCTACTTTACACACATACTTAACGAACCCTCATGGGATGAGGAATAAGATGACAGCGGTGGTAAAAACGATAATTTGAACAGCAAACATGCTGTTGCAGGTGTTGCCTCACGAAAAGGAGGTGGTGTAACAGCGAACAATGTAGGGACTGATGTATTTACCAAATACTGAAACAAGTATCGCCCACATAGAATGATGAATGTTTCACTATGCAATGGATTCCGTGCTGTACGGAAAGTTTCTGGCAGATAAAAACTGTGGCTGGACCGTCTATCGAATCAGGTACCCCGTTCTTCCGCGGGCTGTTCTCTTGCCAACTGAATTCTCCAGTCCATCATCCAAAACTTTATCTTCCCCACCACAGATCAAAACTTCACAGGAACTCCCTCGCGTACCCCTTGAAGAAAGGATGAAAAGCTTATATAGAGCCAACAGTGCTGGTGAAGACTGCTTGCGAACGGCGCATGGATTGCCTTGCCGGGAAAAATTGTTAGAAAAAGGCAAGATTCCAAGTTCGAATCTCGGTCAGACGCAGAGCTCTAATCTTTCAGGAAGTCGGCACATGTTTATCTGCCAACGCCATAGGCTTATTATAGCGAACTATGTCTGACGAAGATGAGGACGTAATAAATTACATGATTTAGGTGAAAATTATATCTCTGCGAAAACGGGTAGGTGTAGTAAGGAAGAAAAAAAAGAGGGAAGAGAAGAAATAAAGAGGATGATGAACGGCTTTTATAAGAGTAGATCAGTTGCAGATATTAAGAAGCTGTAACAAGTCATGTAATTAGACTTTGTCAACACCAAAAATGAGCCAACTATTAAATTCCCGTGCAAGTGACCGAAACCTCCGATACGACCATGCCTACCCATGGAAATCGTTATTCAAGCCAAACTTCGGATTGCTGGGCGCCTTATACACAGCTTCTACTGTTTTCAAGCTGATGCATGAAAGATAAAAAATTTGTTGGAACTGTACATGCGAGACCTCTCCTCTATATGCAAAATTCGACACTAGTTGTTCTGGTACTATCTGACCTGATCAGTCTGATTCCAGTCACACATCTCTCCTCAGTGTGCAGTGTTAATTAGTGAAGTTAGGCAACGAATTTTGGAGAAAGTAATCTGGTATACACTCCTGGAAATGGAAAAAAGAACACATTGACACCGGTGTGTCAGACCCACCATACTTGCTCCGGACACTGCGAGAGGGCTGTATACGCAATGATCACACGCACGGCACAGCGGACACACCGGAACCGCGGTGTTGGCCGTCGAATGGCGCTAGCTGCGCAGCATTTGTGCACCGCCGCCGTCAGTGTCAGCCAGTTTGCCGTGGCATACGGAGCTCCATCGCAGTCTTTAACACTGGTAGCATGCCGCGACAGCGTGGACGTGAACCGTATGTGCAGTTGACGGACTTTGAGCGAGGGCGTATAGTGGGCATGCGGGAGGCCGGGTGGACGTACCGCCGAATTGCTCAACACGTGGGGCGTGAGGTCTCCACAGTACATCGATGTTGTCGCCAGTGGTCGGCGGAAGGTGCACGTGCCCGTCGACCTGGGACCGGACCGCAGCGACGCACGGATGCACGCCAAGACCGTAGGATCCTACGCAGTGCCGTAGGGGACCGCACCGCCACTTCCCAGCAAATTAGGGACACTGTTGCTCCTGGGGTATCGGCGAGGACCATTCGCAACCGTCTCCATGAAGCTGGGCTACGGTCCCGCACACCGTTAGGCCGTCTTCCGCTCACGCCCCAACATCGTTCAGCCCGCCTCCAGTGGTGTCGCGACAATCGTGAACGGAGGGACGAATAGAGACGTGTCGTCTTCAGCGATGAGAGTCGCTTCTGCCTTGGTGCCAATGATGGTCGTATGCGTGTTTGGCGCCGTGCAGGTGAGCGCCACAATCAGGACTGCATACGACCGAGGCACACAGGGCCAACACCCGGCATCATGGTGCGGGGAGCGATCTCCTACACTGGCCGTACACCACTGGTGATCGTCGAGGGGACACTGAATAGTGCACGGTACATCCAAACCGTCATCGAACCCATCGTTCTACCATTCCTAGACCGGCAAGGGAACTTGCTGTTCCAACAGGACAATGCACGTCCGCATGTATCCCGTGCCACCCAACGTGCTCTAGAAGGTGTAAGTCAACTACCCTGGCCAGCAAGATCTCCGGATCTGTCCCCCATTGAGCATGTTTGGGACTGGATGAAGCGTCGTCTCACGCGGTCTGCACGTCCAGCACGAACGCTGGTCCAACTGAGGCGCCAGGTGGAAATGGCATGGCAAGCCGTTCCACAGGACTACATCCAGCATCTCTACGATCGTCTCCATGGGAGAATAGCAGCCTGCATTGCTGCGAAACGTGGATATACACTGTACTAGTGCCGACATTGTGCATGCTCTGTTGCCTGTGTCTATGTGCCTGTGGTTCTGTCAGTGTGATCATGTGATGTATCTGACCCCAGGAATGTGTCAATAAAGTTTCCCCTTCCTGGGACAATGCATTCACGGTGTTCTTATTTCAATTTCCAGGAGTGTATTTACATTCGCAGTTGCAAGTTGGTAACTAAAATTTCGTGAGAAGATCCCATCGAAACGAGAAACGCCTTTATTTTAATGATATCCACCCCAAATGCTGTATATCTTCCCTGTATCTCAATAATACGAAACTACCTGGCCGTGCTTGAACTTTCTCGGGGTTCTCCGTTAACGCTATCTGGTAAGAAACCCATACCTCGCAGCAGTACGCCAAAAGAGGACGGACAAGTGTAGTTTACGTAGTCTCTTTAATATATCCGTTGCATGTACTAAGTCTCCTACCAATAAATCGCAAGCTTTGGTTCGCCTCCCCCACAACATTTTCTATGTCTTCTTTCCGATTTACGTTGTACGTAATTGTAACCCCTTGGAATTTAGTTGATCTCACAGCCTTCAAATTTGACTGATTTATTGTGCAACCGAAGTCAAACCTTTTTCCATTTTGCACTCTTGTGGATGACCCCAGACTATTCATTATTTAGGTCCAATAGCCAATTTTCGCTCCATACAGATACCTTTACTAAATCTTTTTGTAATTTATTTGAAGTTTCTGATGACGCTGTTAGGCGGCAAAGAAGAGCATCAACTCCAAAAAGTCTAAGACTGCTGCTCAAATTGTCTCCTAAATCATTTATGTAGATGAAAGACAGAGGAGGGCCTTTAACACCACCTTGCGGAACGCCAGAAATCACTTCTGTTTTACTCTGTGACTGTCCGTCAGTTACTACGAACTGGGACATCGCTGGCAGGAAATCAGGAATCCAGTCGCATAACTGAGACAAGATTCAAGAAGCACGCCACTTGATTACAAGCCGCTTCTGAGATACAGTGTCCTAAGCATTCTGGGAATCTAGAAACACGGTATCAATTTGAAATTCTTGGTCGATAGCTCTCAACACTTGGTGTGAGTAAAGTGGTAGCTGTGTTTCAAAAGAGCGATGTTTTCTATATCCATGTTGATTGGCCGGCCTGTGTGGGCGAGCGGTTCTAGGTGCTTCAATCTGGAACCGCGCGACCGCTACGGTCGCAGGTTCGAATCCTGCCTCGGGCATGGACGTGTGTGATGTCCTTAGGTTAGTTAGGTTCAAGTAGTTCTAAGTTCTAGGGGACTGATGACCTCAGCAGTTAAGTCCCACAGTTCTCAGAGCCATTTTCTTTGATTGTGTGTCAATAGGCCGTTCTCTTCGATGTAATTCATAATGTTCGAAACAATATTTGTTCCAAAATCCTCCTGCATTCGACATTAATGATATGGGTCAGCAATTTAGTGGATTATTGCTATTGCTATTGCCTTTCTTGAATGCTGGTGTAATCTGTGGCATAAGGGTTCCTCATCACTGCACCTTCAGTGGGGTTCCTTTGAAGCCTCTCTGTTTACTATAACATGGGACCTACTAGCTACATAAGTAAAGTCGTAAATTATAATATCCGAAATTTATTTCATAAGCAGCTTGGAGATTGCAAGAGTTATGATTCACAATCTCAACTCACTTCATATATGACATTTCACATTGGCAACCATGATTATGGGTTGTCAAGGTTCGGAGAAAAGGATATCCAACAGGAAATGGTGCGTTTCTATCTTACTTACATACACGAGATGTTTTAGGGTAGGAAAGCATCAATTCTACAAGGAAATGGTAGGGAATAGAAATAACGCTCCTGTTTGGGGCAGATCAACTATTCTGAAGGCTGCCATTTCTATTCGAACGAACGAATCGTTCTGCTTATCGGTCCCTTACATGCTGCTGCAAAAATGTATTCTTACCGTACGCTGTATCGGCTGGTGTCATGCCGTAGTCCTCGAGATAGCCCTCCGTCACCACATCTCGTGTGTGCACCTACTAGTGTCGTCTTTTGCCGATGGTATGTCGCATGGCTGATGTCTTCCGTGTAACCAGTCCATATCATATTGTACTCCGTTTTTCTCCGAGATCCCAGTCCGAATGTTATCCTCCCTTAAAATCACAGTCCTCTGCACTAGTCTACCGCTTTTCACGTCTCTGCAAATATCTCGCTTTGCAGCCAACATTGGTCAGGCGTAAAGTTTATAAAGTCTCTCTTTGTCCCTGCATGTGCCCCATAAAAATTCTTCTCCCAGCTCCCTGCTATAGCCCGGTCATCGCTCTAATGACTGAATACAAGACGAATGCCCACCAATAACAAGGTGTGTTCATCCCGTCAGCACATTCTCGCCACCGAGGGAAAGCAAAAAGGAAAAACTAACTGCTGATCTTATAGCATCAGCTGGGAGTGTCACTTGGGCCACTCTGATGGCACAGATTTTGGTGATTTTGGGTCAGACTTCTACAGATGTTATCTACATCCAGAGCCTTACTTCTGCACTTTTCTCTAAGTTCCCTCATGCCATTAGAGTCTTTTTCTCTTGAACCTGCAGGCAGTCTATGTGTCTGCAAGCTAGGCTGGCGGGAACAATGGGGGTCGCATTTCTGCCACAGTAGTTCCGTCTGAACATATTATTCTGTGCCAGGATGGAGCAGGATCCATCACCTAGCTACCCAGCAATCCACCTGCACTGGCACTTTCAGCTTTTTCTCCCTGCTACGAGTTCATAGTCCAGTGTTGCAGTTGCCCTTCGCTGCCTCAGTCTTACCTGCCCCGAAGGGCCAAGCGTCCGACATTTACACCTCCAGTTATAGAATCTCAATAAAAAGAAAAGAACGAGCATGCATAGTTAGTACTGCTTCTGCAATCACTGGCACATCTGACATTATGATTGTAAGAGCAATTGCTACAGCTTGTCTGTCGCTAGCATCTTTTCAGTACTATCTCTACTCCACAGTTAAATTTAACTTGGCAGATGGGTAGCCATCCTCCTTGTAATGAAAATTTTACACAGTGGGTGACATACTGAAAATATTTAGTCCCAAATTTAATAAATGTACAAGGCGCAGGAAGTCCAAAATCTAGATGGGCCGTTGCATTGAAGGAAGGATGACTGTCACTGTGTCCATGTGGACAACATATAGGAGTACACATAGGAGGCAGATGGCATACGCATGGCATGGCAGCTCCCCTGTTTCTTTCCACTTTTCCCTATGATAGTCCTCCATTCTTTTATCCCTTACTCCGTCTTATTTTCTCTCTTTTCTTCTCCTATTCATGAAAGTCATTCCTGAATTTATTGTGAATTTCTTTATTCATATTTTTAAATTCCCCCACAAGGAAAGTCATGAATTCTGTACGATCAGTGCTTCATACTCATCTGTCACGTTGGTTAATGCACTCGCAACACTCACTTGAGTCACTGTTCTGTGTGTTCCAACATTGCTATTCTCAAGTATCTGTTGTAAGGACTGGAATTTTATCCCGACAGTTGCATCCCAGGTCGTTTTTGTCTTCTTACCCATCAGTTCACATAGCCTCGGCGTGGCAATGTCTTACAGGAGCACAAAACGCTTGTAGAAATTTGTTTTGCCAAAGTATCTTTTTAATTATTCCCAGTTGTAATTAGTTCACAGTGTTTTGTAGCACTGTGTCGCTTCCACTTCCTTCCTTCCTTCCTACCTTCTTTTAAGTTCTATTACTATTTATTATACGCTCTAAAACTTGACTCTGGAAACCCCAAACTGTGACTCCTCAACTTATCTCAATGTAGCGAGTAGATCCTTCACTGTGCGATTATGTTTGCTCTTCCCGTGAGGATGCTGCCACCAACATGCCATTAACGTATCGTGTAATGTTCTATTGCAGTTACATTAAGGATTCTATTCAGAGCTTTGATAAAGGCAGCCGCGAACGCCTTCAAGCAAAAAGGAAGGCGTCGAAGTTCGTAGCAACGACCACAATCGCCTTGAATCTTTGTAGTAGTTTTTATAGACTTTCAGGTCGATGCAGCTCCATTTTGATGGGATATTGATTTGCCTTGTATCCAATACTAAACAAATTGTCCGATTTTTCTTCTCTATTGATGTCAGCGGGTAGTTATACGAAGACAATGCCGGTATAGTCTCGCCGTATTCTATGATCAAACGTATTTCATCTGCTACTTTATTCTTGAATGCCAACAGAATCGCACTGAGTTTTACAAAATGTCTGATATGTAATTTCATCGTAAATTTGAATTAAAAATTCCGTAACGTACCTACTTTAGGTGCAACGACCTCCATATTTCCGTTAAAAATATTTTCCAAGCCATCTTTGAATCACTGATCCTTCAGTCCTTCTATTTATCTATCTTGCGATTTATGGCATAATGCCCTCTTCCGTCTTCTGGTGATGAAAAAACCATTCTTCTTCCTCATACTCTTCTGTAGTTTCTTTAGTTGTCCTCCAACACTACATATAGATTTAAGCAATTTAGTGGCAATTATTACCATGCTACGTGTTCCTCTAATCGAATATGTGTTTCTTTGTCCTGTGGTAAGGTGATCTCAGCTCTGCCTAAGTTCATTACTGCCTGTTACATTTGCATAAAGTTCATTCGAAAAATCATCGGTAAGGACATGTTCAGTATAATTAAAGAGTTCCATTCCAAGCTATTTCCTTGACACATAATTGTTTTCATACTCGGTGCCACTCCACCATACTCTTGCTGGTTAGCACACACCTTTCTTTCGTCTTACATAAATTTAACATGGACCATTCGGTCCCTTGCATACATCGTGGAAACTCGTCTCGTCTGACACTGCCAAAAGTTGGCTACCACTGCAGAGAATGGACTCAAAACCTGTTTCAAAGACAAAAACGTTTACTATGGGATGTATGTGCTGCGTCTGCCTAACCTATCACTCCTCCAGTAACATTTCTAGTAAGTCTTCATGCACGAAGTATTTAGTCGTTTCTATTAGGAGTCCATTCATGGGACCTCCTTTTCTCTTTACCGTTGAATCAAGCAAGTTAGTGTGATGGTCTCGCAAGTGAGTCCGTACATGGATCATGTCCGGGCATTTCAATAATCTCGGCTTGTTGTCATAACTGTACATGGTCATTCCGGTCCTGTATGCAATCCACATTCACTTTATTCTTGTTGTCGCTGGTCCTCCGTCGTTTGGGTCGCCCCATCATTCCATCATTCAATTCGAACGGTCGAAAATGTCCACCACCGTTGGAATTTACTCTATTATTTCTCCGCTTGTTGTGCAACCTCTGCGGTCCAGTAATGTTGGATACTCGTATGAGCCGTATCGTTCTGTGATCGCCACGGTGTGCACATTCGATTTCCTGCAGTGGGTCCTTGAACACATCTATCCTGGTTGCATCATCCGATCAGTTTATGTCGGGACTGCCAGAGCAGCTTTTGGAAAAAAAGTCTAACTTTCTCTTCTGCGCTGTATGGTATATCTTCAGCATCTCTTCGAAAAACTTCGTCTGACGATAGAGTCCTCGCCCTTCAAAATCACTTCGTCTCATTCTTCACTAAGAGTTACTTTTGTTTCAACAAGTATTTCGCTAAAAATGATTCTTAGAACGCTCAAGAGGACGCGCGTTTAATGCAGTTGGCCGCATCTCCAGCGGTACTCTGTCTTCGAATAAACCACACACATATATTCCAGTTGTTGTTGTAGCAACCAAGATGGCGGATTTAGATTGCCAAACTGTTCAGTCTATGCCTGGAAGTAGGTAATATTTCCGTTCTTCTTGTACTCGTGGCACTTGCATAGTGACATGTAGGGCCTTTAATCAAACTGTTTCAGCCCACAAATTTCTGCCTGGTTGAATGACACTGCCCCAAATTTGTCTCTTGATTCCGTTCCGATCACTCTGTCTGCACTTTCACATCTTCTATCGCAGCTGTCCTCATATTCGTCAACCCTTCTAAGTAGTCCACGATTGTAGATTCGTTCCGCATTGTTGTTCGTGATTGTGACACCCGTCTCTTTTGCTGATACCGTCGTACCGCTGTGGAAGTTGTTCTAATTTTCTAGTTGCCTCTCCTTAATACTTTTTTGCCTCTTTTTAAATGTTAATAACAACTTTGCTTCTTACAACCCTCCAATCAGAACAGCGGCAGTGCCCTATAAAGTTGGTGCCCATCCCATACCTCACCTTGAAAAATCGACCGATTTTCAGTATGTAAATTATCCAAAGCTTAGCTTAACTGCTGCTTTAGGTGTTTCTTGTGCTGTCCTATTCTGCCTTCAACCAGACCTGTCTTCTTCTCCTGTTTCTTCTTCTTCAGCTCGATTTCTGTTTCATTCTGATCCATAGTAGTGAATTGTTTCAAGAATCCCTTAAGTTTCTCTATTGGCTTTCCGTTTCTTTCCACATTTCCCTATGATGGTCCTCCATTCTTTTATCCTTGACTCAGTCTTGTTTCTCTCTTTTCATCTCCTATTCGTATAGATCATTCATGAATTTATTATGAATCTCTTTATTCATATTTTTAATTTTTCCCACAATGAAAGTCATGAATTCTGTACGATCAGTGCTTCAGAGTCTCATCTGTCACGTTGGTTAATGCACTGGCAACACTCACTTGAGTCTCTGTTCTCTTATCTGTGTGTTCCAACATTCCTCCATTCTTCGTTTTTTTTTTTTTTCATTCACATTAAGCTTTTATTAGGCAACTCTTTCCTCTGTTTCCCTATGTGACTCTATATCCTTTCTAAATAATACGCGTTCTGTGTTCAGTACCCGCTGAGATCTCACATTATCTACCCCCACTACTGCTCCCAAACCTGGTGCTGCATCCATATGCTGCACTGTATCGCCCATATCTGTACTTTTATACAAACTCATATGACTTCGTGTACGCATTTGTTGTCTAATTCGCCAGAAACTCCCTATCTGCTTTCAAGGCAACAGATTAATTATGAATATATTGATTAATTATTAATATATTCGCTTCAGATTTTCCTGTTCACTTTGCTCATCTATTAAATATACCCTTCTAAAATGTAGCAGCGCTGGTCATTACGTACTCCACTCCGCAGATGGTATTACCAACACAGCCAACATCGACGTAAGTATGCACTGAAATTGAAGCTGCAAAAATTTTACATGTGTTACCATTTTCGTCCTTGCTGCTTCATAGTATCTGGATACAAATCTCTCTATTTATTCTTATTTCCTGCAACCCAAAGTCTTTGCACTGCCATTCCTTGCATGGCTAACCAGACTACCCGTTAAAAGTTTCTGACTGTGATGGAAAGATCACATGGAACCAGATCATGGGCAGGATACGCCAAATCTGGGACTTCCTCTGCGTTTGTAAAATTATATCTTAGTTGTTCTCCTGCTGTCTGATCTGACTGCTATGATTCCAATAGCAAATATTGCCCTCAGGATGCAGTACTAATTAGTGAAACTAAACAGTCAGTCTTCGATAATGCGACGTGTTGTAAGCGACCTTAAGCACCGCATCCTGTGTGGGGTCTCTTTGAAGCCTGCCTGTTTACTATAACATGTTATTAACTAGCTGTGAAAGTAAACTCATAAGTTACAATATCGGAAATTTAATTCCTAAACTGTGTTGGAGTTTGCAAGGATACAACATTTATGAATCATAATCACATCTCGCTGTCTGACAGTCACAATGACAGTCATAATTACTGGTTAGCAAGATTCATAGGCGAGTAAAAATGTCAGTCAGAATATGACGTGATGCTGTCATGCGTACAGACATGAGAAGTTGTATGGCAGGTAAGCATTGATGGCTCGGCAAGGAAATGACAGAGAGTGGCGATAACTTCTCTGAGGGGCAGGCCGTCACTTCTATTTGAACGAACGAATCGTTGTACCTATCGGTCCCTTTAACGCTGCTGCACCGAGGTCTTCCTTAAGTGAACTGTGACGGATTCCCTCACTGCCAGTCGTGTGTAACCCCGCTGACATCCTCCACCACAGTTAGGATGTTGCATGCTTCTCCCTTCCGTGTAATGCGTCCGGATCTGACTTCCGTTTTACTCCGAGTCCCATTCCCGAACCTTAAACTCCCTAAAAAGCGCACTTATCCACACCGTTCTACCAATTTTAGCTCCTTCGCAAATTTTCTATCCAGTCTCTCGCTTCGCTACCAACATTGGCCAATCGTATAAATTTATAAAGTCTCTTACTCCCTTCACCGGCTCCGTAACAGCTCATCTATCAGTCCACCTCTTTACCACCCGTCTCTGGTCCTGAAGCACCAAACAGAGCGGACATGACAGTCCATCCACGAATGACCATGTGTTCTTGCTGCGAGGGATTTCTAACTATCTTGGGGAAACAAAAAGGAAAACTTAAGTTCCGTCTTTTAGCATCTTCTGGGAGAGTCACCTGCGCGGCTATAATGGCAGAGATTTTTTTTTCTCAGATTTCTGCAGAAGTGATCTACATAGGGAACCTATGCTACTGCATGCCGGAGTAGCGTTCCTCCGAATTCCACCTGATTGATCGCTGTCGTCTGCCTTGAACAGCCCAGCGTCCATCTTTTACACCTCCTATTGTACAAACCTAATAAAGAAAGAGCAACTATAGATGGTACTGCCTCCGCAATCACCACCAAATCTGACATTATGATTCTAAGTGTAATTGCTCCTTCCCTTCTGTCGTTAGTGCCTTCATCGCCTCGGTCTCTACTCAAGGATAAGATGTACCTGGGATAGCCACTTTTTGACATCAAAGGCATAACGGGAATAATATGACAGAAAATGCTGAGGAACAAATTCAAATCTGACGGAATCATACTTAGAAATTAAATAACGTATCATATTGTAAGGCTGTGTTTTCAGGGGTGTGGGAGTGTATGAACAGATAAGAATATTTATAAATGAAGGTATGAATATTTAGGATAATAACGTAGTGGCAATAAACATAATATTATGGTGAAATATAAAATAGTAACCACAGTATACTTACGACCTCAAATTTATCTAACTGTATTATAATTCTACATCTGCCTTTTGCAATAATATATAGGCAGTCACGGTCAGTATCTTTACGGAAATGCAACGATTTGAGAACTAGGAGTAAGCTATAGGGGAAGACGGATAACATACAGTGCCCAAGATCAAAGTAGGAACAATAAAAATGGAAGACCTAGAACGAAGTACTCTGATTAAAAATGGTGTAAGACAGGCATGTAGTATTTCCACCCTACTGTTAAATCTAAACATTGAAGAAGAAATGACGCATGTAAAAGAAAGATTCAAGAGTTGGGTTAAAATTCAGGGAAAGAGGATGTCAATGATAAGTTTCATTCATGATGAAGAGCGACGTGCAATCATCGGGGCATTGAATGGAATGGACAATCTAATGAGTACTGAGTAAGGATTAAGGAATGGACAATCTAATGAGTACTGAGTAAGGATTAAGAGTAAATCAAAGAAAGACAAAAGTAATGAGAAGTGGCGTAAACCGAACATCGAAACTGTGGACTACAACATGGACGAACTGAAGTAATTCTACCCTGGATGCAAGAGGATGATGCAAACAGGACACATGAAACACAAATAGGGCTGTCCTAAGCAAGAGAAATCCGATAGTGTCAAGCATTAGACTTAATCTGAGGAATAAATTTCTGAGAACGTACTTTTAGAACCATAGTGAACCATGGAGTGTGAGACAAACAGAAAAAATGAGAATCGGAGAATTTGAGATGCTGAAAACTATCTGAACTGAAAAGAAAGGAGAAAGTTCATCACAGAATCGCCAAAGAAAGGAACATATCGAATACACGATGGTTGTAGTTTCTGATAAAAAAACGTTTATAAATCATTACTATTGTTGGCTATTATGAAGAAAGGTTATCATTATCTAAATAAGGTATTAGAATGTGCTACAGGTCCGACCTACAGCTTAATTTCGTTGACTTGTGAGGATAACAATATGAATGCTTTTATAATAACTCTCTCACAGCAGCATAGGACATCAGTTGTGTGGGACATAGGGGTTGTATTTTTTGTTATTATGGAATCTTTAACAATGATCATATGTTTATTAATAATGGATGAACTGTGGTGCAAAACAAATAAGTAGCGACGAATGAAGAATTATCTTAGATTTATTTAATATCATTCAAAGTTGTTCTACATGCGTAATACTTGATTCTACAGTCACCATATATGCATACATTAATGTGTACAACTAGTGAACCATATAACATTTGCATACTGCACACTAGCACATCCAGATAGTTCGTGACCACAGAAGTGGTGATAAAATCGATCTGTATAAAAAAAGCGCTGGAAGACAGATTCGCACCCATGATACGCCATTATCTTTGACAAGGATTGTAGTTACTATGAAAAAGCAAAACATCACTTAAATTTATGTTCAAAAGTGATAAGTACTACACTACCTCATAATGAGGGCAGGAATCATCCTGAGGATTATTAATGAAGTCATTTTATAATCATAAATCTTTCACAAAACTAGTCTGCTACTCTATATTAAATTATAGTAGTACAAACAAGTAAATTGAACGAATATATGTGTGTTTACTGTCTTGTAATCACCTAATTAGGCGAAAATGAAACAAGAAGCTAACATGAAAATCAGCATTAATCACATTCGCACTCAACGATTGTCTGTATATTACAATTATCCTATTGTCAAATAAATTTCATAATAAGTAAATAATCGTATGGCCGGTGCCAATATTCGCGATGTTCCTAGCTGAGTATATAATTGGAAAACAATGTTCCTTTTCATTCATACATTCACAATATACAAATATTAACAGAAAAGCAATAAATCAGTTTTTTAAAATAACGTATTTGTATTACAGGAATCTAGATTTAAACAGTAAAATCTTGCTCAGTTTATTAATATATGATATGGGCTACCGTTCCATCATTTGAGGAGATGAAAATAAATTTTTCAATTTCTCTGTGACTGACATTCTTACATACCATTTAATTTGAATATGGCTGTCTTCATATTAATGGCCCCCTAACTGCATTGGGTTTACTCACATAGCGACTTTTCTCCATGGCCCATAACAAACCTCTGACAAAGACGTGGATAGGATATTCCATCTCATAATCTCATTTGCCATCTCATTATTTTGGTATTTAATTGGTGAAGCAGGAAGACAAGACAGGAACTCAATAACAACAGCATCAAAGAACAGTGTCTGGATAGTGGTTTGTAGGATCATCACCCTACTCGAGTCATATGTTTCAGCAGCACTCCACACGCAACAAACAAAATAGAACAACAAGGGTTAGAGTGATAAAACATACTGTTTTTCTAGGAAGGTAAGTTCTTGTTAGTGCAGGAAACATAGGACAGTCCAAATCATGTTCATGAAGTCAGTGGTAATTAAAAAATAACAACATGATTCATATATATACATCTGTACTAATCAGTGGGACTTAATTCTCTCAAAATTCACTGGAAGGAATGTGCTGTTGGCTGGTAGCCTCTCCTTCAGTTTACGACACGAGACGTAGGCAAAGTTCAAGTGCATACAATAGGTACGTATTAACTTTCTGAATTGATAAACTTCATAAATTGGTGTTTGACATGTCCATTGTGGAATCTATATTCTATGATTGATTTAATTAGTTCTCACATCACCTGCACTTCATCGACGTCATTTCTGCAATTTACTATGATCCATAGTATCGGGTTAGAATTTTCGTCGTTTTACGCTTTGGTATGTACGGATTCGTTACCAAAACCTACGGCCCAACTCATCATCATGGCAGTTTTCTAATGTTCTTGACGTTCTACAGCCTTTGAGTATGCTGGTTTTACTTTCTGGCACACATTTCACAGCTTTTTCGCAATTTTTTTCATCGAATGGCCGCTGGCTCCAAGCCCTAGTTTCATCACTTCGTAAGCCTGAGGTGCTTTCCTGCCATATACTACCTCATACTGTGAAAAACCAGGACCTGCAATTTTACCCCTCCATGATTACTGAAGGTACCCATCCAAGGTGTCACGATTATTGTTCGCATAATAGCTTAACATGTTAGAATTATGCAATGTGGTCTCTCCATTCTCCCATTTGCTTGAGGGTGAAAAGAACATGTTTGATGTTTGGAGACGCACAGCAATAAACACATCATCAGACTGGTCCAAAAATTAGTGCCCTCATCCCTCACTGCAGTATCTGGAATGCCAAATGTGGAAACCAGTTATTCACTATTGCTTGTACTGCCCTACTTCATAACTAGTCAGGAATCGTAGTTATCGCTATGAATCGTGAAAAATGCTTTTTTATCGTGAGTATGTAACGACTACTGTTGGTTTTCGATTAAATGGCCTACATTATACAGTCCTATTGGTCTGAATGGCTTAGACTCTTCAACAGCCTCTGTAACAGCATTTGTCGGTGACTAAGGTCATCTCATTGTGCACGAGGTGCACAGCTCCTAACATCTTTTTAGTAGTGCTCCACCACACATTTTCAGGTACTCATTGGTCTGCTTCTGTGACCGTCATGATCTACCAACATATGGCCATGGCTTGTTTCAAAATTTTGTGCTTGAACCCCGCGGGAACCAACACGTGTGATCTGCACTTCGTCGTTCAGCGCAGTACATCGTCGTTTATTACGAAGTGCGGCTGTGACCTAAATTCCTGACAATCAGCGTCAGCTTCCTGCCACTCAGCAATGCTCTTGCCCATTGCATGTAAAACTCCATTTTTCTTGTGAGACCTTAACTTTTCGCGGCGAATTGAATGTTCAAATAACTTACTGGTTTGCTGCCGGGCGGTGGTCGACGAAGTCACCCGGCAGCAAACCCGTAAGTTATTTGTCCATTTTTCTTGTTTAAGCTATCAGCATTACTATGGTTTCTCCCTGGCTTGTACAATACCTCATAATTGATTGAGTCAACTTTGGTGCCAACCACCAGTCTTCTGGAAGGCTCTTTCGATCCCAACAAACACTTCAATGCTGCATGACCCGTCACTACTTTAAATTTCTGTCCATACAAACAACAATGGAAGTAAGAAATGAAGCTGAGAGCTGCTAGTATTTCCTTCTCCATAGTAGAACGATTCCGCTCCACTTTATTCTGGTCAGTTTTTGCACATTCCTGACAGAAGACATGCTCGCGATATTTTACTTACGTACTGCAAAATAACATTTATCAATACTCATACTCTTAGATGGTGTCCACTGTCTCTTGAACACCACCTGCAATCATCATATGTGCTCCTCCATGCCCCTCGAAGATAACATTCAGATATACAATGTACTATTTTTGTTTTAACTCCGCATTTCTCCATTCAAGAAACTTTGAGAAGAAGCTGGCCCATTTTTGAGCCCGGTGGCATCATACAGTTTTGTTAGTGGCCTCATGAAATGGCAAAAGCGATTTTGACCGGTTCTCTGGCACTTCTTCCAGTTGGTGATGGCCACTCGTCTAATCTATTGCCGAAAAATATTCACACAAAATATTTTTGTTGTGGTCGGTATGGGTTATGCCACTGTAAAGACACTGATACTCATAGCAAATAAATCAGTGGATTCCAGTAAGAGGTCTTCCATTGTTTTCTTAGCATTTTCTTGTGAACGCTTCACGTTCTCACGTAATGCAGGTGCATCAACGGTTTGCTCTTAGCAAAGATCTTCACTTTACCATTTTACAGCCGGCCGTTGTGGCCAAGCGATTCTAGGCGCTTCAGTCTGGAACTGCGTGACCGCTAAGGTCGCAGGCTCGAATCTTCCCTCGGGCATGGATGTGTGTGATGTGCTTAGGTTAATTAGGTTTAAGTAGTTCTAAGTTCTAGGGGACTGATAACCTCAGATGTTAAGTCCCATAGTGCTCAGAGCCATTTGAACCAATTGCAACCAATTTACATCATCCTCCTCTAGAACATATAATTAAGCAATCAGTAAATCCGTTGACAGACTCACCTCGTCCAAGACAAAATTATCAGGACCAATTGGAACCACTGAATCGTACTAAGCTTCTGCGAACAAATCGGTGTGACTTATCCAATACAAAACTGATTTATGGTGCCTGTATAATATATAATACTTCTTTTGGTAAGTGCGACGCTAAGACGCAATTGAAGCTGAGGGTATAAAAGAGAAAGCAGAGACGATTAACTCCGTTTTCCAACGTTCTTGCACAAATGAAAATGTAGAGGTAATGCATCAACTCAATTCTCATACCTCTACAAAGATGAGTGATATACACGCATCAAAAGAAGTATTGCATCACCTCGGTTCCCAGAATTCCGAAAAAGTTGGAATAGAGATCAACATAAACATCATTTCCGCCCTTTTTATTACTCGGGAAAACCACACATTGCATGTTGTACCACCATACAGCTAGACCTTCAGAGGTGGTATTCCAGATTGCTGTACACACCGGTTCCTATAATACCCAGTAGCACGTCCTCTTGTATTGATCCATACCTCTAATCGTCGTGGCATACTATCCACAACTTCATCAAGGTACTGTTGGTCCACATTGTCTCACTCGTCAACGGCGATTCGGTGTGGATCCCTCAGAGTGGTTGGTGGGTCACGTAGTCCATAAACAGCCCTTTTCTAACTTCCCGAGACAGGGCCGATGGAATTCATATCTGGAGAGCATGATAGCAACTCTAATCGAGTGATGTCGTTATCCTGACGGAAGTCATTCACAAGGTGTGTACGATGGGGGCGCCAGTTGTCGTCCATGAAGACGAATGCCTCACCAATATTCTGCCGATAAGGTTGCACTATCAGACGGAGGATGGTATTCACGTATCGCACAGACGTTACGGCACCTTCCATGGACCACCACCGGCGTACGTCGGCTCTACGTAATGCCACACCAAAACAGGAAGGAATCTCCACCTTGCTGCAGTCGCTGGACAGTGTGCCTAAGGCGTTCAGCCTGACCGGGTTGCCTCCAAACACGTCTCCGACGATTGTCTGGTTCAAGACATATGCGACACTCATTGGTGAAGAGAACACTACGCCATTCCTGAGCGGCCCATTGGGAATGTTGTTGGGCTCATCTGTATCGTACTGAATTGTGGCGTGGTTGCAAAGACTGACCTCACCATGGATATCGGGAGTAACGTTTCGCATCATGCAACCTATTGCACACAGTTTGAGTCTTTACACGACATCCTGCGGCTGCACGAAAAGCGTTATTCAAAATGGTGGCGTTGCTGTCAGGGTTGCTCCGAGTTATAAACCGTAGGTAATGTTCATCCACTGCAGTAGTATGTGTTGGGTGTCCTGAGCGAGGCATGTCATCGACAGTTTCTGTCTCTCTGTATCTCCTCCATGTCCGAACAACATCGCTTGGTTCGCTCCGAGACAACTTTACACTTCCCTTGTTGAGAGCCCTTCCTAGCACAAAGTAACAACACGGACGCGACTGAACAGCGGTATTGACCGTCTAGGCATGGTTGAACTACAGCCCTGCAGCTAGGCGACTAGCGCGAGTTTTGGTGTGCTCGTAAAGATAAGTCATTTTAGATTATAAAACATATAGATTAGTACTGATTACGTGGTAAATAAGTGTATTAGTGTGCCGTTTAAGTGTACCATTAAAGGTTTCATTTTTCTTTACGTAATATAGCAGAAAACGCGAAAAGACCGTACAGTCGTATTTTCTGTTTACGTTCTGCTGCAGCAAATCTATAGAATTTCGTTTAGTTGTTCCTTGCTCTCTCCAGCAATTTAACTTAGCGTACCTCTTCATTATTTAACTAGCATTTCCGGAAAGTAGCGTAAAGTTTAATTTCTTGTTTCAGAAACTTTGCACTTTTGTTTTTGTTTACACACAGTTGCGTATAGGCCAAATTTGTGTAACCATATTTTCGTGTTTATCTGTAATTTAACTGACTTATTCTTAATAAACTATTACGTTTATCATGAGTGAAAAGTTCTTGACTTGCCGTAGAATTGTTAGGTCGGGGCTTTGGTGTGATGGGTGCTGTAGTTTTTTCCATGTGGGTGACTGTAGTGGCGTGGGAATAGGGGAAGTAAATGAGACTCATCAGTGGTTTTGTAGGATTTGTAGTAGAGATAGGAAGATACTAGAACAGGAGGGGAAAATTGCCGCCCTTCAGGCTGAGTTAGACAAGGCCAGGGGACATCTTGACAGGTTAAGGAGGGAGAAGGGTAAAGAGAGGTGGGAAGTGGCAACAGGCAACAGGAGGAACAGGCCTAGAACTTTGTCTGACAGCTTTATGGTGAATGTGGAAAATAGATTTGACCTGTTGCTTCAGTTAGAATCTGGTGAGCCTCAAGCAGTTGCAGGTGTAGACAGGGCACAACAAACTTTCAGCAGCAAATTGAAAAGTAAGAATGTAGGGAAATCAGTAAAGAGAAAGAAAGTGTTGTTGTTAGGTAGTTCCCATGGAAGAGGTGTTGGCCAACTTTTGCAGGATGAACTAGGATCAGAATACCAGGTCACCAATTTTTTTAAACCTAGTGATGGTCTGGAGCAGGTGACAGAGGATTTAGGATCACTTTGCAAAGATTTCACTAAGGAAGACACCGTGGTTATAGTGGGTGGGGCGGGTAACAATGTTGACAGAGATCCTGGGTACAGTATAGAGTGTGACCTGGCGAAGATTGCATCAGCATCGAAGCATACTAGTGTTGAGTTTGTATCTGTTCTTGGGCGCCATGACCGACCTCATTTGAACTCTTCTGTCAAGAGAGTTAATTTGGAGCTGGAACGGCCACTCATGTCGGGTGCGGGGTCACACATTGGTGTGGTTCATGTTGATTCTCTCAATAGGTGGGATTATTCTAGGCATGGCCTTCACCTCAACAGGAAAAGGAAGGGTAAATTGGCTTGGGAAATAGCAGGAAAGTTAAAGGGGGGAGGCACTGTCATGAGTGGTAAAATACCAGTGGTTATAGGATTCAGAAAAGACCCTTTTTTAGGGTAGGGAGAACAGAAAGAAAGCAAATTTTAAGAGCGGTTAGAACTGAGACACACCTTCAGTTTCAGAAAGAAATCAAAAAACATAATTCCAGCTTATTACATCAGCATAAACAGCCATTGGTTAAGAATTTTCAACTGTCAGCAGATATTTTAACTCCACGCAATTTTAACTTAGTCAATGTGAAATGTCAGCTATCTTTATTGCATCAAAATATTCGAGGACTGAGAAATAAAATTAATGAATTAACTATCTGCATAGATGAATTAGTCTTCAAACCCAGCTGACATAATCTGCCTCTCTGAACATCATGTGACCACTGGTATAGAACTTTTAAGTGTTACAGGGTTTAGGTTAGCATCTCACTTTTGTAGATCAGAAATGGAGAAAGGAGGAGTTGCCACATTCTTCAGGAACTGTCATAAATTTAAGAACATAGACATTCATAAATTTTGCCTAGAACAGCATATGGAAGCATGTGCAACAGAATTAGATTTTCACAAAAAATCCATCATAATATTAAGTGTATATCGAGCACCTGCAGGCAACTTTAATCTGTTTGTAAACCACCTTGAAGCTGTACTGGCCCATTTAACAACCAAAAACAAAGAAATAGTGGTTGCTGGCGATTTCAATGTAGATTTCCTTAAAGACTCTCCCAATAAGAATTTATTTGAGTTAGTAACACTATCATTCAACTTAATTCCCACAGTAAAGTTCCCCACTAGAATAGCCACTTGCTCACAAACAGCCATTGATAATATCTTTATAGAAAAGTCCAATGAACAAAATTATATTACAAAACCAATAGTCAATGGCCTCTCAGACCATGACATGCAGTTCCTTCTGTTAAATGTTAATACTGAATAGGATATAAAATATGTTAAATCTGAGCTCAAGAGGGTAATCAGTAAGCCAAAAATTGATTATTTTAGGACACTCCTCAGAGACATTCACTGGACTGATGTTTACAGTGCTCATGGCATGAATGAAAAATATAACATTTTTGCTAATAAAGTGCTTACCTTATTCGAACACTGCTTTCCCTCAAAACTTACCAAGGTTAGAGCAAAGTCTACAAAGAAGCCATGGATTACTCGAGGAATAGGGGTATCTTGTAAAACAAAAAGAAAACTGTATCTCTCAATCCGAAACATTTCCAATGTTGATGCTATAGCACATTATAAGAAATACTGCAAAATAATAAAGACTGTAATACGGATGTGAAGGCAAATATATTACAAGGAAAGATAGTCATATCAGATAACAAAATAAAGACAATATGGGATATAGTGAAGGAGGAGACCGGTAGAACCAGACATGAAGAGGAACAAATAGCATTAAGAGTAAATGATACATTGGTGACAGATGTGTATAGTGTTGCAGAACTTTTTAACAAACATTTTATAACTGTTACTGAAAAGATGGGGTTGTCAGGCTCGGTAGATGCTGCTATGGATTACCTTAGACCAGACATTTCAAGTAACTTCCATAATATGAATTTGACCCTCACTACCCCAACAGAAATAATGTCCATCATAAAACCTTTAAAATCAAAAACATCTAGTGGGTATGATGAAATATCAACAAAGTTAATTAAAGAATGTAATTCTGACCTAAGTGACATATTAAGCTATCTGTGTAACCAGTCATTTATCAGTGGAATATTTCCTGAATGGCTGAAATATGCTGAAGTTAAGCCACTGTTTAAGAAGGGAGATAAAGAAATAGCATCAAATTTCTGTCCAATTTCACTGTTGCCAGCATTCTCAAAAATTTTTGAAAAAGTAATGTACAGTCGTCTTTATAACCATCTTATCTCAAATAACATACTGTCAAAGTCACAGTTTGGATTTCTAAAAGGTTCTGATATTGAGAAGGCTATCTACACTTACAGTGAAAATGTGCTTAATTCATTAGACAAAAAATTGCAGGCAACTGGTATATTTTGTGATCTGTCAAAGGCATTTGACTGTGTAAATCACAATATCCTTTTAAGTAAACTAGAATATTATAGTGTAACAGCAAATGCTGCAAAATGGTTCAAATCTTATATCTCTGGCAGGAAACAAAGGGTGTTATTAGGAAAGAGACATGTATCAAGCTATCAGGCATCATCCAACTGGGAACTAATTACATGTGGGGTCCCACAAGGTTCCATTTTGGGGCCCTTACTTTTTCTTGTGTATGTCAATGACCTTTCATCAGTAACATTACCAGATGCTAAGTTTGTTTTGTTTGCCGATGATACAAACATTGCAATAAATAGCAAATCAAGTGTAGTCTTAGAAAGATCAGCCAATAAAATATTTGTGGACATTAATCACTGATTCCTAGCCAATTCCTTGACACTAAACTTTGAAAAAACACACTACATGCAGTTCAGAACTTGTAAGGGGTGTCCCAAAAGTATATGTCTAACATACGATGACAAGAAGATACAAGAAGTGGACAGTGTTAAATTCTTGGGATTACAGCTTGATAATAAATTCAACTGGGAGGAGCACACCACAGAACTGCTGAAGCGTCTTAACAAATCTCTGTTTGCAATGCGAATTTTTTCAGACATAGGGGATATAAAAATGAAAAAGCTGGCATACTATGCTTACTTTCATTCCATAATGTCATATGGGATTATTTTTTGGGGTAATTCATCAAGCCAAGCTAAAGTTTTCCGGGCACAAAAACGTGCAGTAAGAATTATATGTGGTGTGAACTCAAGAACATCCTGCAGAAGCCTGTTTAGGGAACTAGGGATACTAACTACTGCTTCCCAATATATTTATTCCTTAATGAAATTTGTCATTAAAAATATATCACTTTTTCAAACCAACAACTCAATTCATGGAGTCAATACTAGAAATAAGAATAATCTTCACAAGGATTTAAAGTCACTCAGTCTTGTACAAAAAGGTGTGCATTATTCAGGAACGCACATTTTCAATAACTTGCCAGCAGCCATAAAAAGCTTAACAACCAATGAAATTCAGTTTAAGAGAAGCCTAAAGGATTGATTGGTGGCCAACTCCTTCTAATCCATTGATGAATTTCTTAGTAAAACCAACTGATTTGTATATAAGTAAAACATAACTTCTGCACAATTTCAGTGCAGTAATGTGTTCATTGAAAATTTGTGTGTGTGTGTGTGTGTGTGTGTGTGTGTGTGTGTGTAAGTATAATCTAACTTCTGCACCATTTCAGTGCAGTAATGTGTTCATTGTAAATAAGTATTACAGCAGTTGTATTACATGTTTATTGCCTTATAAATAAGTAAAAAACTGTTTTATTTTAAATTCACTGCATTAATATTTGTAAAATGACTCTTAGTGTTCATTAAAAAATGTCGATCATACCACTTGGGACCTGTGGAATGGTACATTAGCATATTTGTTTTAGTTGTAAATATTTGTTATGTATTGTTTTTCTGACATGTTCCACACCCTGGAGGACCTCCTCACTACGGATCAATTGGAATGAAAGTAAATCTAAACTAATCTAATCTAAACAACACGAGCCTTGTACCTTCTTCCTGATGGAATGACTGGAACTGATGAGTTGTCGGATCTCCTCCGTCTAATAGGCGCTGCTCATGCATGGTTGTGTACACCTTTGGGCGGGTTTAGTGACGTCTCAGAAGAGTCAAAGGGACTGTGTCTGTGACACAATATCCACAGACAATATCTATCTTCAGAAGTTCTGGGAATCGGGGTAATGCTAATTTTTTTATGTATGTTCGACTCTGTAAGTGCAGAACAGGGAATCAGTGATCATAAGGCCGTTGCAGCATCCCTCAATATGGAAGTTAATAGGAATATAAAAAAGGGAGGAAGGTTTATCTGTTTAGCAAGAGTAATAAAAGGCAGATTTCAGACTACCTAACAGATGAAAAAGAAAATTTCTGTTCCGACACTGACAATGTTGAGTGTTTATGGAAAAAGTTCAAGGAAATCGTAAAATGCGTTTCAGACAGGTACGTGCCGAGTAAAACTGTGAGGGACGGGAAAAACCCACCGTGGTTCAACAACAAAGTTAGGAAACTACTGCGAAAGCAAAGAGAGCTTCACTCCAAGTTTAAACGCAGCCAAAACCTCTCAGACAAACAGAAGCTAAACGATGTCAAAGTTAGCGTAAGGAGGGCTATGCGTGAAGCGTTCAGTGAATACGAAAGTAAAATTCTATGTACCGACTTGACGGAAAATCCTAGGAAGTTCTGGTCTTACGTTAAATCAGTAAGTGGCTCGAAACAGCATATCCAGACACTCCGGGATGATGATGGCATTGAAACAGAGGATGACATGCATAAAGCTGAAATACTAAACACCTTTTTCCAAAGCTGTTCCACAGTGGAAGACCGCACTGCAGTTCCTTCTCTAAATCCTCGCACAAAGAAAAAATGGCTGACATCGAAATAAGTGTCCAAGGAATAGAAAAGCAACTGGAATCACTCAACAGAGGAAAGTCTACTGGACCTGACAGGATACCAATTCGATTCTATACAGAGTATGCGAAAGAACTTGCCCCCCTTCTAACAGCCGTGTACCGCAAGTCTCTAGAGAAACGGAAGGTTCCAAATGATTGGAAAAGAGCACAGGTAGTCCCAGTCTTCAAGAAGAGTCGTCGAGCAGATGCGCAAAACTATAGACCTATATCTCTCACGTCGATCTGTTGTGGAATTTTAGAACATGTTTTTTGCTCGAGTATCATGTCGTTTTTGGAAACCCAGAATCTACTCTGTAGGAATCAACATGGATTCTGGAAACAGCGATCGTGTGAGACCCAACTCGCTTTATTTGTTCCTGAGACCCAGAAAATATTAGATACAGGCTCCCAGGTATATGCTATTTTCCTTGACTTCCGGAAGGCGTTCGATACAGTTCCGCACTGTCGCCTGATAAAGTAAGAGCCCACGGAATATCAGACCAGCTGTGTAGCTGGATTGAAGAATTTTTAGCAAACAGAACACAGCATGTTGTTATCAAGGGAGAGACGTCTACAGACGTTAAAGTAACCTCTGGCGTGCCACAGGGGAGTGTTATGGGACCATTGCCTTTCACAATATATATAAATGACCTATTAGATAGAGTTGGAAGTTCCATGCGGCTTTTCGCGGATGATGCTGTAGTATACAGAGAAGTTGCAGCATTAGAAAATTGTAGCGAAATGCAGGAAGATCTGCAGCGGATAGGCACTTGGTGCAGGGAGTAGCAACTGACCCTTAACGTAGACAAATGTAATGTATTGCGAATGCATAAAAGAAGGATCCTTTATTGTATGATTACATGATAGCGGAACAAACACTGGTAGCAGTTACTTCTGTAAAATATTTGGGAGTATGCGTGCGGAACGATTTGAAGTGGAATGATCATATAAAATTAATTGTTGGTAAGGCGGGTACCAGGTTGAGATTCATTGGGAGAGTCCTTAGAAAATGTAGTCCGTCAACAAAGGAGGTGGCTTACAAAACACTCGTTCGACCTATACTTGAGTATTGCTCATCGGTGTGGGGTCCGTACCAGATCAGGTTGACGGAGGAGATAGAGATGATCCAAAGAAAATTTATAAAACCATTGAGAACATTGAATTCCCCACATCTGCTGCTGACAAGAAGAAGAACGTTGTCAAGAATACTGCTGCCACTGCACTACTCGACGGACCTTCAGTTTTCTGTTGATGTAGACTTAATTTTAATTTATAAAACCATTGAGAACATTGAATTCTCCACATCTGCTGCTGACAAAAAGAAGAACGCTGTCAAGAATACTGCTGCCACTGCACTACTCGACGGACCTTCTGTTTTCTGTGGATGTAGACTTAATTTTAGTATAGACTTGAATGATACTTTTTCACATGGTAATGGTTGGCTTACTGTTGCCATTGTACGAGGTGGTAGTGGAGTACCAAGTGTTGGTGGACTTGAAAGTTTTGTAACCGTGATAGCGTTACGGAGATGTTTAGCAAACTAAAGTGGCAGACTCTGCAAGAGAGGCGCTCTGCATCGCGGTGTAGCTTGCTCGCCAGGTTTCGAGAGGGTCCGTTTCTGGATGAGGTATCTAATATATTGCTTCCCCCTACTTATACCTCCCGAGGAGATCACGAGCGTAAATTTAGAGAGATTCGAGCGCGCACGGAGGCTTTCAGACAGTCGTTCTTCCCGCGAACCATACGCGACTGGAACAGAAAAGGGAGGTAATGACAGTGGCACTGAAAGTGCCCTCCGCCACACACCGTTGGGTAGCTTGCGGATTAAAAATGTAGATGTAGATGTAGAATAGATAATAGTGATCCTGAAAAAAAATTGCTAAAATTAAATACATTTCCAGTGCTCAATGGAATATATATCGGTACTGGTAACCGAGTTATCCCCATTCTCAGCACTAATGTATCCTACAAGCCCTAAATAGTTGCCAACTGTTGCAATAAACAGCAGTTCACCCTCATTTACTCAAGCGTAGCAGAAATGATCCACAAAATTACCGTCGAACGTCTGGTATCCACTTGGTGCAGAACCTTAGTATTAGTTATCTTGAAACTCAACTCGCATCTTTCTCACACAGTATTTCTCAATTTCTGAGAAACATTTGACCATTACACATATATTATTTTCCAAAGTTCGATAGTATGTGACACTGTGTGAAATTTGTGCCTGGACTGAGGATTTCTTCATTGGTGGGCGCCCGACAATGTCCCAGCTATGTTTCAACTTATTCAGATCAGGCCAAGACGTCAATGGAGACACCATGGTTCTCGAAACAGTATAGCAAGAATCTGGCACTGGGACAAGGATAGTTATCATCATGCTGGAAGATGTTATCGCCGTGTCAAGCAGAATGGGCTTCTTCATGTCTGCAATAATGGTAGTGTATTTCACAACTATGACAGTGCCTTTGATAATTACCACAGATCACAAGGTAGCCAAGGTGAATATGTTACATAACTCACTTCACCGTAGCGCAGACCACTGATAGATGTGACTTATACAGGCACGGCCATCGCCCTGATCATTTGGTGGACAGTCCAACCTCGACGATCCACTACAGTCAAAACTGACGATGTTGTTGGGTGATGATAGGAGCGCATACTAGACTTCTGTTGCAGAACCTCATTTTCAACGATGTGGGCTGATGGTGTGCATCTGGCTGCAGGAACATTGTACCACGTCATCAAATATGTTACTTGTCGCCATCCACCCCGCTTTGTAGGACGGGCAACACTCCAAGATCTGTGCTGAGAACTGGACGTTCAACAACTTGTCGCCTACTCCTGATTCCTTTCAGCCACTTCCATAGATGTTCACGATAGTAACACACGAACAACATACCAGTTTCATCGTTTCCGGGATGGTCGTTTGAAGGCGCTGTGCCATAATTTTCTGCCCTTTGTTATAGTCAATCATGTCAGTGAAATTCTACATTTGCGGCCCCATTCGTTCCTTGTACTCATATAAATATTAGTTCAAGTGCCACGAGCCTGCATCAGCATCAGATGGCATTCATTCTCGTGGCTGGCGTTGATTATAAGATGACCTTTACATAGCTACCAGAAATTTATGATATTGGAGATTGGGTTCCAATTACTGATAAACCATAAAAGAGACGCCCGACAACTGCAACAATAATTGTTTCTGAAAATAATGATTTTCTTACCACTTGGTTTCAAAATTAGTCTCCCAATTGTTGAAGTAAGAGACGGGCTTTTTTGGGACTGTAAAATGGACCCATTTCTTAAAGTGCGTAATGTACTGAATTCCATGCACTTGAGTGTCGACACGCGGTCCACAACAGAAATGGCAGTGTTATAGCTGATTATTTATTTGTCACCATTGCGATTTAATATAGGCGAATACCCGCTTCAGCATTTATCGACCTTCTTCAGATATTAACAACTATGCCACAGAGTAACACATTAACTTCATTGTAACCCATAGACCCCTCAATGATGATGCAGCCATACACGGAGACAATGTTGACACTTTATGCTGTAACAATGTCGTAAATATATTAAGATGGGTCATAACGGCCGAAACGATTCGTCACCCATAACGAATCAGAACTGTGATCAGATGAGTAATCAGATCAGCTTTCCAACAGCTTCCGCATATCGCCATAGGCATTATGTTTCCCACAGTTCCTATTTTCAGTGGACACGCGACAGGTGCAAGTAGGATGACCAGTGCCTGTACTTCACTTGGTTGCGTCACTCGGCTGCTCCTCTCTTTGTCTTACGTTCTCAATGTTGAACAACGTCTCGAAACTGAGCGCTCAAACGGTGGATTACATTCGTATGAATTTTAATCGTCTCGGCAAGTCTGTTTACATATACAGAATGAAAGGTACAGTGTTCTGACAGCACCGTTCACAGTTCAACGCTAAGAACTGCAGCTGTAAGGAATTCGCTGGAAGAAACTGTCGTCTTGAGTCCACAGATAGTCAGTTTTCCTATTGTTCTACGCCTGAAACGGTATTCTGCTGATATTAGTGACTAATCTGTCTCTAAATTACGGTATTTTAGTCGTTGAGGCTTTGCTGTCTCACTAGTGATGTCCGCAAGCGAAGCTCTCGTGAAGGTACGTGACGCTGCCGACTGTTGCTACACTGATCTCGGTACTCACAGTAAAGTTCACACTTAACATGTAAATTACAGCTTATCATATTACTTTCGACCTAGTCCGAACGGTTGTACGTCTTATCTACTGGAAACATCCAAAGCATGAACATTTCTCTTCAAGCAGCTACAGATTCGTTCCAGATTACCAGCTACACAATATCACATCCGACTGATTACCATGACAACACCGCTAACAATCATACTGCCTTTGTACCATAGTTGAATTTATAATTAGTACAGAAGTGATTCTAGAGTACACTCGAGTAACACTTGCCAGTTCATGGTTAATCGTTTGGTGATGAATATGTGGTTCACATGTTGCGAGTGTGTATTAACACTGGCAGGATAACAATTTCATCACTTGGTTAGTAATTATCTCTTCTTAAAAAGCAAGTGATTAAGTCATCAAGCAACTTACCAAATTGTTGCTAACTTATATGCTTCCTTTTCACGTCACTTCAGCATTTACGGAAAGCGAATTATCGGTAATGGGCGCCAATCGTGGGAAGAGAGGAAAAGAGCTTCAATAAATCTAAATCACAAAAGTAATTGTTAATTCACTTACACATAAATTTATGATCCATAATCAGTCACCGAGCGAGGTGGCGCAGTGGTTAGACACTGGACTCACATTCGGAAGGACGACGGTTCCATCCCGCGTCCGGCCATCCTGATTTAGGTTTTCCGTGATTTCCCTAAATCGCTCCAGGCAAATGCCGGTATGGTTCCTTTCAAAGGGCACGGCCTACTTCCTTCCCCGTCCTTCCCTAATCCGATGAGACCGATGACCTCGCTGTCTGGTCTCCTTCCCCAAAACAACCAACCAACCATAATCAGTCATGAACCTCTTAAAATCAAGTAAATACCCATACTTAATGCCAGAAGAACAAAACAATTCGTATTTAAGTACATATAAAATATTTACATTTTAGACTTACGGTTTTTATTCACCTCTCCTTAGAATAAGGTACTAAATAAGCTGGCCACCCTGGTCATGATTCCTGTTTAACCGAAAACGCTGGAAGAAATCACTCGAACACAGACTGCGTGAAAACATTCGTATAACTGACGTAACCATCATAGACTTGTGTCAGTTGGTTTTCTCACACTGAGTGAAACCCCTAAAATCCGGAAAGTTAGTGTAAAACATTCACATAGCTAATGTGGCCACTGAGACTAACTTCATTTGATTGTTTCATATGACTGAAAAATGAAAAACACCGATTGAACGAAACAACAAACCTCTGGCAGATCGGTTGTGAAAGCCGGCAGGTTTACCCATCACTAGTCCTAATATCAACCAAGTAGTTGCATACTACATTCTGGTGTCTGAATCTGGTGGATCGCTGTTGGTTACTGTGTGTCTGCAAGGAGTAAAGCCTGAAAGCAGAGGAAACTATATTACAGGACAATGAGGTTACAGGCATGTCCCAGAGCGCAATAGTATATTCAAAAGAGACCTCTGCATTCTTTTATCCTGCATGTGTGGCGATAGTACACATTCAAAGAGTTTGTGGACAATGAGATATTGGGAAGTATGGAATACCATTACATGCCAAAAGAGATTGTGACACAAAAACCACGAATGACAGCACCTGCAATAAATTCAGTTGCAAGTAAGAACTGATAACAGAACGATAAAGATGCTAAAATAAGACCAACAATGGTCTACAGATGGCTGACAGCCGAGGGAGCTTTCGATACATAGATAGTGTAAATCTATCGTTGGCTTTGTTGTCTGTCGATAGTGCGCATCCCTTTCTCGTCGTATGACTGAGAATCAAAATATCTTTAAATTTCACTGCACGGTAATTTCATTTAGGTAATAGTGGGGGTCCGCACCCCGTGCACCCCCCCCCACCCTTCCCTTTGGCTACATCCTTACTTCGATGTGCGCACATAAGCGCTGACGTATAGGCAAGCGATTAGTGTGGCATTCGTGTTTTTTCGATGTACGTATGGTAAATGCGGATTCGTGAATTATGTTGACGTTATTATCAATTGCGTCCTAACAGGATCAAACAGTTGTTGTTTTCTTCATGGCTGCCGAAGAACAAGTACCGGTAGAGATGCATTGGGTGATAAAGAACGTGTGTGTGGCTGCAGATCTGTCGATATTCACAGTTGTAGACTGGTGCACGACTAGTGCTGCTGCTGCTTCTTCATATCCAAAATGATCTAACGCATAAAGCCCTCATCCCTTTCCCTGTGATTATCCTGCCTTCATTAACTTTAGAAAGGCCTTGAAGGGGTGATGAGTCCTGTTGGAGGAGGATGTGCAGCAGGCAGTTACAGATTTCTTCACGCAGGAGGACACGATGTTTCACGAAGAAAGATATCTACAGTCTGGTGGGTCGGTGGGATGATTTCTTCAATGCTCACAGCGATTCTGTCTGATTCGCATAACGATTCTGGACTGTACAGTCCTCGAACGAAAGCTTTTTGGTCGCCCCTTACGTACTGTACTTTAATGACATTCCTTTAGATAGTCCTAATAAAGCGTAATTCTTAGTTATTCAGTGTGATTGATATAAATTGGCTTGTGAAGCTAAGTAGCACGACAGAACCATCACCATACAGTTTCCCATCGTGGCACTTAAGTAACTGCTCACTACACAGTTGAAAAGTAGATATTCTGTAAAACAATACCTTGGTAATGTAACAACACATTAACAGGCATATAGATTCGATTCTGTAAAGTGGGCCACTTACGAAAACATTCGTTACCCCACGGCTTTCAGCAGGCATTCCTCTCCACCTGTCACCTCCACTACGTTGCGACCTAAAACCAGTTTTGGTGATAATAAATACGGCTGGACATGTGTCGAAGCAGTGAGTCATCAAGGCGTCAGTTGTTACAATGTTAGCCTCTGGCGTAAGGTCACCATCACCCTGTCGTCATCCTGACACACACAGACTGCTAAGGTTGTCCAGTTGCTGTCTGGTGGGCGACGAGCCACTAGGTAGATTACCAACCCCAGTTGCCTGCAGCAAGCAGCCGATCCGATGTTCACGCCCTGGACATCTATACCCATCACCTGCATGGCCAGACATTACATTGTCCCTCTTTAAGCGTTGTATGACAGTCAGCCACACCAGCTCTGACGCAGCTCGGTTGCTGGCAGAGACTGTTTGCGAGATTGTTTATGAGACTGCCAGTCCTGGTCAGTGCTGACTATAGAAATGGCTAGTATCCTACTACGCTTCACTGCAGCAAAATCCATGGGTCGAGGTCCAACTTCCAACTGCTGCCATATGAGGACGTGAGCTTCTTCACCAACATAGTTTTTCAACACATATATCTCACATATTTCCTTATTCACCCTCTAAGGTACACGTCTTCCTCTTCTATCGATCTCAGTCTCCCCCTTTTCTCATTAACTCCTCTTACAATTTCCTTGTAAATACATTGCTCCTTCCGCTTTCTCTGTACATCCTCTTTTTGCCTCATTTCTGTTTATCTACCTCTCACTTACATCTCTCCCCATCTCTTCTTTGCCCCCAGTCTCCCCAGCTCCTCCTCCATCCCTCTCTACCCATGACTGCCCCATCTGCCCTTACTTACCTTCTGTCACCCCTGCAGTTACCCTGCTGCTCCACCTCTCTCTCCCTCACCTCCTCTCTCTTTGACCATCAACTCCTACACCCACACTCTCCATCCATCTCTTGCTCCCCATCTCCCTACCTATTTCCTACTCCCACGTCTCGCTCTGTCGGTCTGCTCTTCCTCCCTCTTTCTCGGTTCTTCTTGTCCACTCACCATGTTTTAACATCCTCCTGCCCTTGTTCCTACCGACCTCATTCTCCTCCTCTTCTCTTATACCTCCTCTTCTCTATCACTCTCTAATGATATCCTTCTGCCCACTTCTTCCTCTCCATCTGCTCTTGTCCCCCGCTACCCAGCCATCTCAGCCTACCAGCCTCCCCCTATTCATCTTCCCCCTCTTTCTGTCCCTCATATCCTTCCCACACTCTGTCCATCCCCTCCTCTATCCACCTCAAACTTCCCTCCAGTCATTCCCACACAAACTTGTAGTGCCTACATAACAGTTTTATTACTTTTAAAACACGCCTGTTGCGAGGGGCAGCTTCGATGTCAGGGGCTTGAAAAATGATTTTCGTTCCTTATGTGTAGGCTGCCTCTCAAAGCAGAGTTATAAGGCACTCCAAAAGACAGACCTGTCATGTACTACAGCCTGCATGTTAGGTGGTAGAAAGCAGTTCCTTGTCTCTGCCATGTAGGTAAGGCAAGATGGTACTATTCCCAAACACAATGCTGACTACACAGGAGGGGCTGCAAAAAAGCTTTTTCTTGCTCTAACTCCACTTCTACTGGAGGTAGAGAGTTACAAACACCACAGTACAGATGCTCCTGGAGTTTCCTGTTTCTGTGACAAATTTGTTGAAATCAATCCAGAGGTTTGGGAGGACATCCAGGACATACATACTGCTTTATGTATATAATAGCTTAATAAAGGGATTCTGCTTACTTTGAGCACCTTATGACTTAGCCTGACAGACAATCCTCCACCAGAATATGCCAACACTCTCTATGATAACTTTTTTTGTGTGTGTCATCAGTCTTCTGACTGGTTTAATGCAGCCCTCCACGAATTCCTCTCCTGTGCCAACCTCTTCATCTCAGAGTAGCACTTGCAATCTACGTCCTCAATTATCTGTTGGATGTATTCCAATCTCTTTCTTTCCTCACGGTTTCTACACTCTACAGCTGCCTCTAGTATCATGGAAGTCATTCCCTCATGTCTTAATTGGTGTCTTCTGCTTGTCCCTTCTGCTTGTCCCTTCTGCTTGTCAACATTTTATACGTATTTCTTTCCTCTCCGATTCTGCGCAAAATCACCTCAGTCTTTACCTTATCAGTCCACCTAATTTTCAACATTCGTCAGTAGCACCACATCTGAAATATTGCGATTCTCTTCTATTCTAAATTTTCTTGAATTACTAACTCTTTATGTTCTCAGGTACCTATCGAGAACTCTGTATTCAGGACACAGTTTTGTTCCCAAAAATTGCAATTTGTCAGTTAAGAGACAGTGGTTGGTTGATTTGCGGGGAGGGAACCAAACAGCGATGTTTTGGGTCCTATGTCGTCCCATGAAGTCGGCCATGCTCTTTCAAAGGAACTGTCCCGACAGCTGCCTGAAGTGATTTAGGGAAATCACCGAAAAATTAAACCGGATGGCTGGACGCTGATTTGAAACGTCGTCCTCCCAAATGCGAGTCCAGTGTTAACAGACAGTGATGACATCTGTCACCAACAATCATCAGATTGATTCCGTCGTACGTTCATATCTCTTAAATATAAGTGTATTCCACCACTCCTTTTTGCATGGACAGCCTTTTATTCTAGAGGGTGGCATGGTTTAAACATAGCGGTTTTGATAATACTGTTATTAAAAATATTTGGTTATCACTCATCTGAAATCACTGAGAGTTTTCGCGGCCAGCCGTCAGCAAGAGATTGCGCGCATCCATCAGGACCAACGTGTGTGGCAACACAGCAACTTGCCTTAAGTACTTTTGCCACAGACACCCCCTCAGAGCCCCTGAGATAATTGACCAAAGAGGGTCCTCCAAGTCCACTGCAGAGGACGTGACTCCCAAAATGGTCCACCGAAGTCCGCGCACGCTCTTCCGTTACAGAGTAAGAGTGTGGTGTGGCGCTTCAGCGTGGCCGTCTGTGGTGGCGTCGGCGGCGTCGGCGGCATCGACGCGCACACTGAATGAGCGCCGCTCGATACCTCTGCAGCGGCTGTTAGCGCCTGAAAGGCTGCCGGCCGCCGTCAAAAGAAGCGCCAGTCTTTCCGCCGGCGCTGCGCCAGCTTACACAGGCTCGGGGACTCCTCCCGCCTTCACTTATTACTCGCCAGACTGGGGGCTTCCGAATAACGTCGTCGCAGTCAGACGAGTCCGCTCTGTGTCTTTATGCCTTCGTGTGCTCTATTACATCCTCTCCCCACCTCCACCGCACCTTTATTACTCTTATTCACTCCGTTTTCCCTTTTCAGTGTCTAACTTCCGTAAAGTGTGTATGTTTTTATCGACGGAGGCAGAATTTTCACTTTCCTCTGCCACTGTCTCCATCTTCTTCTTCTTCTTCCTCTTCTTCTTCTTCTTCCGAACTTGAAGTATAAGGCCTTTGAATGTGATGGTACACATCTCTTCCTTTACATTGCACGATTTCTCCAGCCCATTGGTGGAACGTTTTTACTTAACACCTGCTTTGTATAACCTCTAAATCTAAAGGGAGTGAAAGGGCTGACCCAATAATGTGAACATTTCAATTCCAATGTGTTTATTAATTATCAAAATCAATGTCACATAAAAGCTGACAGATGCCGCTAAGGCAAGATTATTTACGAAACACTCATTACATTAAAGCATAAGCAAGTTAATAAATCATTAGCCAACGATCTCCCATAAACATTGAGAAACGCCATAATTTTAACAAAACAACACTAGTTAAGACACGTAATTTAAGACCCTTTCAATTCCAATACTTTAACATTACAAGTAAAATAACAGTGGACACACAGCCTCAATTTTAACACGAATATTTAGAACGTATTTATTAAAACGTAACTTGGGCAATCTTGCAAATTACTAGACTAGAGAATCTTGTAGAGCGAACCACGAAATTATTCAAATTCCAATTCTCTTGTAAGATGGGCTTTTAGGGAATCGAAAGTTACAACTTTGTACAATCATAAATATGTAACACTAGAAGTAAGGCCAAAGCTTGTAATGCCGAAGTTTAAACACGAACCGTGGAGCCGTCTGAGGTAAGCAATACTTAACTTCGAACCAAGACGTGGCTCCGTTTGCAACCCCACATCAAGTAGGCCACCGCAATGTGAACCCAGCAAAAGCTACAGAAGGGGAACACACGAGCTCAGGTGATGTCCACCGCCCGTAAGCATTCTTGTAATCTAAAGGGAAGCTATGCGCTTGGTTTGCCCGATACCTCACCTCACTGAAACACAGACCACACCTGACAACAGGAGGCCAAATAAACTTTTCTAAACTTTAGCTTTCAAGATTGACCAGTAAACTAACACTGTAAAATCATGGCTAAACAACAACTAATTTCACTCGGAAGTCCTTTCTGTAAGTGAAACAGTACTTGATAAACAAACGCTAAGTATGGGAAATGAACTGGCTCACGAGAACCGACACTCACGAGAACTTAATGACACACATATTGGCCACCTTAAGTGAGTCTGCGAAGCTCAACAAGGTAACCTTCAGAAACAGAAACTCGGATTGCCCGCAAAGGACATATTGACATGGATTAACCGATATCGGAAGCAAATTAAACAGTTGCTAATAATAGCTAATGAACTAACATTCTGCAAATACATCGGTATTAAGCGGAAGCAGAGCACACGCTTAGTAAGAGGAGTGAAATTAAATCGAATACACATAATATCACGCATCCGACAAAGTCTTACTATACCAACAGCGATCACAATCACAGTTAACTAAGCGCCCATAGTAATTGTAGTACTTAACTGGGAGCCCGCATCTCGTGGTCGTGCGGTAGCGTTCTCGCTTCCCACGCCCGGGTTCCCGGGTTCGATTCCAGGCGGGGTCAGGGATTTTCTCTGCCTCGTGATGGCTGGGTGTTGTGTGCTGTCCTTAGGTTAGTTAGGTTTAAGTAGTTCTAAGTTCTAGGGGACTGATGACCATAGATGTTAAGTCCCATAGTGGTCAGAGCCATTTCAACCGTTTGAACTTAACTGGGTGTCTTGATGCTGGGGCTGTTTTGCGATGATGTCAGACCATCATCTCGCAAGACCTTAACAGCGTGTCCCTCCAAGGAAGCGGGCACATCCACAGCCACAGCTCACGACGTTTCTGGAGAATGCACAGCGCCTGCCAACTCCCGCCGCCTGCAGTACAACCACGTGATAACCGCCGCCCGGCCTGAGGCAAGCCAATCGCCGACTCGCGCACCGCCGCCTTCCGTTCTCAAAGCGATCTTCCCCTTACTTCTTTTAAATAGAGGTGGAGCCCCTCCACGCCCACACCGGCATGATGCCCAACACAATAAGTCTACTGCCATCTCTGCATAAGTGTTAGTATTCATTAAAGTGAGGTGTCACAGGATCTGGGTACTGCGACGTCTGCGTACGTCTGGTTAAGGTTAACCATTAATACGCGCTCATCTGGAGATAAATTGGGTCGAAATCGAATGAAGGGTAGCGGTTTGGAGGGCAGAGGAAAAAAAGTGCCAAGGCAAGAGCCAAGGGAAAAAAACCTCTGCGATAATTAGGTCGGGTAGTTAGAGCAGTAGCGGTTGTCTTGCTTCCTGCGATAGGTCGTGCAAGGATAGGCTTTGTTAGTAGTGGGTATCATGCATGTCGATACCTTGACGTTGTGCGGTTGTGTTGCTCGGAAGCTGGCGCTGGGTGCTGGTGCAGAGTCCTCGTTCAGCATCAACAACCTGCAACAGTTAGTTTTAGTATCGTTCTTGTGTCCGATAGGTCATATACCGGAAGCACAGTGTGAGGGAATGTTGGCTTATTGTTTGTGCGTCTGTGGGCGAGCTCGTCGGTGTCCCTGTTGTGTCCTGTTGGTCGGCTCTAATAGCAGCTGATAGTTGCCAGTCAGTGTTGCTGATATGCAGGGGCTTGCCGACGTTTGTCGCTTGTTTGCGTGTGTTAGTTTACCATAGGTGGCTATACCCTAGCTAGCAGTGTCTTTGGCCGCTTGTGCTTCCACATGTGGTTGTGATCGTAGTTTCCAAGAGTGAGGATGAAAGGATTGTTCGAGTGTCTCGAGTTCCTGTACAGTCGTGTAGCGTGTTTTTTGAACACTTCCTTGAGGGTATTAAGGCGGCATTCATGGTGAAGATCCACGGTGCGTGTGTAGCGTGGAGCGTTGCTAATGATTCGTAGCACCTTGTTCTGTATGATCTGGAGTCGGCGCAGTCGTGTAGGAGCTGTATATCCCCAGACGGGAGCTGCGTACGTCATCAGAGGTCTAATCAGTGTCATGTATATCGACCTCGACACCCCTTACTCGCGCTCGGCACTCTCTTACATCCCGAGCCGGCCCAAGCCCCAAAACAAAACTCTGTACCAGGAAATCGATCTTACTCATGTCAGAGATACTAATGGCGCCGATCCCGCCACAGCTCAGTTGGGTGTTTATTTTTTTAATGTAATCGGTCGCATTTCATTCTACCGGGAAGCTCGCTCCACTTTTTTCGCTTTCCTTCAATTCTATTTCTTACGGTAAAGACAGACAGGAAGAAAAAATGGAAACATAAAAAGATCTATGATGACTTGCGGCAGACAAGACCGTGTGCAGAGTCAGGCTGGACGTGTGACCTTGCGAACCTTGCAGCGCTGGGGTCATGATAGGGCAGCCCGCGAGCCGGCACGGGCGTTTTACGATCGCGTGCCCGCGGGCGGGGCCGTCTCGCTTCCGCAAGCTGCGTGCCGTCGGCCCGCCCGCCTGCCACCGCAAATCCAGTGTCCCAACACGCTGCTGATGTCCCACGCGATCACGCCATCTGCAGATACGCCTTACCGCTCCCACACACCCGCATCTGCGTCACCACGACTCTTGCTGGACGTGTAGGACAAGCAACATTGATTTTCGACGTACATTGAAGTATAGAGAAGAGCAACGCTGTCATCAAGGTGAACGGCAGTTCGAAACGTACACCGCGCCTAGGACGCAGGCTGGTAGGAGCAATATTATCCTTTGGGAGACATTCTGCTGCGCTTGCATGGGGCCTGACTGCTCCGGATCACTTGCGTCACCTCATGATAGAAGTCTTCCGCGACGGTGGTGTCATCTCTGAGCGGGATAGCTGTCCGTTTGTCAAAGCCATAACAGTGCACAGTGTCCTGAGGTACATGATAATGGACTCACGTAGATATCTTAACCACCAAACTCGCTTGATGTGGATCCAATGGAACCCAAGTGAGTCGTTATCAGTAGCCAAGGCCACGCCCACAAATCATCAGCCCGCTGTTGACGGATATTACTTGACTTAGGCGTATTCTTGTGCTTCATACGTCCACAACCCACCAACAAACTGTCGGACACATGCTGCATACAACCGGTGATTTACTGCATTCCAGTGATAGTCCAAAAAGCTATTTCGAAGCTGGTAATAATATTCTAGTTTGTCAATGGGTGTCTGAGATACGTAAATATTGTACGTAACAGTTATATTATCTACAGTCTTGCATAAGCTGATCAAACTTTATGAATTTTATTCAGTTTGTGTGATTCAGTTGCACTGCACAATGTCTTTGGCTCTGATTCGTCATTGCCTGCGAACATTCTGATAGGCCATTTCATCTATTTCTTAAGGCACACTATGTCTAATTATGAACGTAAGGCCACCACTCAAATTAACCTGTGTTTGATCTAAATAAAACTGACAGCGAATTTCAATCCTGTAGTTAGACTACATCATTATCCTGGCGGATTCTTCTTATTTCATTATTTTTTTATTCTTTCAGTTACTCGAGAGTTATGATATTTTTACTGACTGGTCGCGAAGTAGTCCATATCATCCATCAATGCTTCAGCAAGAGCTTGAAGCAACAGCACACAACCGAACTGAGCCGTAATTCCCACCGATATCGTCTCGTTGCGCGCTGGTATATCTGGGAGGGTGTAGACATTTGTCGGTAACCGCTGCGGTTTGTTGGCAGCGGCTTAAAGACAGGGCGCGGCAGCTCGCGAGGGAGGCAGTCGGTACCGAGCATTGGGCAGTGAGTGTCACGGTTGTTAGTTGGGCTGCAAGGCTCTGTGGGAGAACGTGGCGAGAAGCCTTCCTAATAGCGGAAATAGTGTCCGGCAGATGGTGTAAAGCAGACGTGGTTGCTGCAGAGGGCTGTCGGTGTTTGTCTGCGCCCGCCGTAGCCGGTGAGGGGAAGAGACAGAGTTGCTACCTTGCTGCGCTGCTCGCATTGGTATTAACCGGTGAGCCACATTCACTGCTCCACATTTGACTATCTAGTAGGCTCGTACTCTACGCTGTTGTTAAGGCTGTTGTATCCAGCATTAACAGTTGCATGGACCTGCTGCCTCGTCCGAGCTCGTTGTTTGGTTCTGACTGTGTCTTGGCTGCTCTGAACGTAGCGGTAAGAATGCAGAAAGGAAACTGAGTACGCTTTCTATGCTAAAGGCACATATTTCTTTGTGTGAAATCTGTCTTCAGAGGTGTACAAATTTATTTTATAGTTGTTTCTGTGGGACTGTCCTAGTTAACATGTTTAACAAACGCTGTTCAAGCAGAATTCAAATCTGTCTGGTGGGCTAACATTTCTCGTGGTTGTTTAAACCATGTAACGAAGCCGCTATACTTGGAAGTTACAGGTCCAAAATTTGTATTCGATAACACTTTTAAGATTTGTGCCTCTCTTTTCCTTTCGAAAAATAATTTGCAATACGAGCACTGATTATAATTCTGCAGATAATTTAACCACTGGAGCCATTGTACATGACAATGCCCAAGCTTTAAAATTGCCTACTGGCTGATCTAGCAAGGTTAGTTGATGAAGCCATTTCTGTGTGTTAATAGTGTTTTCTCGTGTTTTAGAGCTATCTGTTCGTAGTCCGTTCTGCCTAGCACTCAGTGTCCGGTTGTGCGACGACGTTGTCTAAGCTGCTGGTTGAGTCGTAACTGGCCACGCACAAAGAGCCTGCAAGCTCATCATTATTTCTTCCTTTTTTTTCTCTTTAATGGGATTCTTTTTGCTCTTGTTAGTAGTATTATTTTTGTCCATAAGATGAAAATTTGTAAAAGGCGAAAGGGGTTTATAGCTTATAATTAACACCAACTAGTGGGAGTCCGGATTAGCTGTTCCGCTGTAACTTTTTTCTATGCCGATATGTTTATGGTATGCTAGCCAGAAAGGCTTTTAGAAGGAAGTTAGTTCCAACTTGTGTAATGATTACTTCCCTGCTTCTTAATTTGATCTTGATTGTGATTCAGATAAGAGCAAGGCAATGATTGTGTGAGAATTTTCCTCTATTATTAGTTGTCATGTCCTAAACTTCTATAATGAATGGCTCGTTAAATTGAGTGATCGATAGTGATCTATCTTCTTGTTACCTGATAATTTGGTAGTCATAGTTGTTTGAAATTATTTTTATAACATTGAGCAACAACTATATCTAGCTAGAAGCTAGTGGAGGAAAGGAAGGGGAGAAACCGTAATGTTTCTATTTAACTGCCGTTATAGAAGAAAAGGAAGAGGCAGAAAGGAGATCAAGAATTTTCTTAAGAGTGCGGCGTCTTGTAATGTTGTTAAATTGCCGGTTTATTTAACGGTGATTTAAGTGTAATTAGTTCAGCATTTGGATGTTAGTCAATGCTTATGCTAATACCAATTAAGTTTGTTTTATGTACCATGGAATAAACTAAAAATTAAGACGTGTTTCCTCTACTGAACTCTATGTTTCTATTCCAGCAGCCTCTGCACCCTGCTTTCCTACCTACCACGAACCACTAATTTGTGGACGACCCATATGCAACTGCAAGTCTTGCAGTTGCCCTCTGAGTAGTAAAAAACTGATCTCAACTGAGGACTGATTTCGCAATGTTTATCACTTACCAAAACCTATAGTTGCAAATGTTTTTTATCGTCTAGGGTTAAAACAGTTGTAGGTTGTTCACTTTCAACATGCTGCAGTCGATCGTCTAGGAAATCTTCAAACCATTCACATGACTGCTCCGACGTTCCACAGACTCGCGTCTTGTTCAATAGGTGCCTTCTGGAAATGAAGGAACTCCGCATCTGCCTGAGCGCATTCCTTCAGGAAGACGGTAATGATCTGCTCATATTTCGAATGACCAGAAACGCTTCGATCCTCCAGTGACGTACTGTAGACCACTGCTACAACAGGAGCAACTTCTTGTGCTTTCTCTTTTGAATATCGTGTAGTTCCTTCGAATGTGGGCTGGATACTAAATTACGTTCGGCGTCGCCTCAGTCATTAAGAAGACGAACCGTTCCTGAGTTTGAGTATTAAGAAAACATGCAGAAATTACCATCTCATAAAATTCCCTCAACAGAAATGAGGGATGCCCATTGCGAGTAGGTACTGAGTGGCGTCCAGCCATCGTGAGGTAGACGTGGGATCGACGAACGCGGGACATGACGTAAATGTTGCCCCATTTGGTGATTGAAAGAGCGCCAGTGAAGTGACAGCAGACTCTATGAACATTTAAGCATGACACATCGACTGCAGAGCAGTCAGTTACCATTTAACAATGGACGAAGCACATTACTGGCAACAGAAGGCACTCACATGCTACTTGACAATGGACGAGCAGTGCCCAGCTAAAAGTCGTGGTTATTTAACACCTTGACGCGTCTGGAAGCACGATAGCAATATACCCGAGAACATGACATCAATTCATATCGAAGAGAGATCATAAAATGGTATAGAACGTAGATTGTATCCTAACACCCCTCACCTCTCTCAGACCTTCTTCCATTAAAATTTTTGACTCCCACAGTGCTTCTTCATTTCACTTACATCATATCTATTAGATACCAAAAAATGTATGCATTTTATGTTCCATATCTGCCCATAAACCACTGCCTCGATTTCATCTATTAGATACCGAAAAATGTATGTATTTTATGTTCCATATCTGCCAATAACCACTGCCTCGATTTCATCTAAACTTGGTACACGTATCTTAACTTACAGTCTGGAAATGCGTACTGTGTGTAAGAACCGCATAGCATATAATAAAAGTGGAAGTACGTATGTATATTCCACATCTCCTTCTATGCCACTGTTTCGATCTCAAACAAATTTGGTGGACATACAGCTTAATATCTGTAAAGGAATACGGTGGGGTTAAGAACTACTTACCTCCCAATGGGATGAGTCTTGCAGTGAAAAGGAGATGACTTAGGAGAGAAGGGGGACGTAGAGGTGGGTAGAGAGCAGGTGGTAGCAGGAGATGCAAAGAGAAATGGGTACAAGGAGGTGGACTGAGAACGAGGGAGCAGGAAGTGGACAGAAAGAGAGGGAGGAATAAGTAGACATGGCGAGAAAGAGGAGGAGATGGACCGAGAGAGGAGGGAACATGGATGGAGAAATGGGGGAGCAGGATAAGGACAAAAGGAAGGCTGATGCGAAGATGGATAGAGGGAGGTGTGAAGTAGGCAATGGACAGAGGGGGATGAGAAGATCGACAGAGGAGGCTGGAAGAGTTGGACAGAATGACTGGAAAGAGGTCAGTGAGAGTGGGAAGGAGCGTATGTATGTAATATATGTGACACCCGCAAACACTGAGAAGCTTCAGGTAAAAAGATAGTTTTAAATAAATACGCATTAAAATAATTGAAACAACATTTTACATATATGAAAATATACTGAGGAAGAGAGCCCTTCTAGTTCAATGGAAGCCCAAACCTAGCGGTTAAGTTAGCGACACTCGATAATAGACACGTTCAGCCAGTTGTATCCAAACACTATTGGTGCTGTATTATATGTATTTCGCATGAAGATATGTGTGGTTTTATAAACTAGCCTCAGAGTAAAAGGAAAAAACATCAGTGCAAAAAAATGGAAGATACTTCCTATTGTAATCGAAAATCGGATATAAAACCGCAAGTAAAAAGTGGCACGTCAACGTATACTATGACGAACATGGAACCAAAACAAAAATGTTTGACATATTTCATACAAGACCAATGGCGACGTTTTATATCAATGAAACGAAACATATATGATAGTATCAATTCGCATTTTCTGGTAGCTGCTGAGAAAAAATTTCAACTGCATTAATAATTGTGAAGCAGCTACGGGCACTATGGCCACAAAAATTAAGTCCTTATGTATAAAGTCGCTTGGCATTTCTGGATACAATTGGAAGGAAACTAGCCCAGCACTAGATAAAGATGGTAACAAACCCAAGAGAGTGAGCTGTGAAATATCTTGTACCACGACAGTTTCAGATTAACTGTGAAGAATGCTAATTTCTGCCACGGAAATGAGCAGGGTATTATTCTCTTAACTTTCCTACATAATCGTTACAGGATCATAGTGCCCGTGAAACGAGGGTAGACAGCTAAATAAAAAGAGCGGAAACGAATCTCGAACTCAACAGTATTACTGTAATAAAGCTGAGATGAAACTTATGGCACAGCTGAGACTCGGCTAATTCTGTTTGCAGAGAAAAGCATTCTGAATCAGTTTGTGCCTTTTGTCAAGCAGATAGAATCTCTTTACAAACGGAGCCGGTGGTAACCGGAATAAAGGCAGAGTGGCTGTGTTTATGAATATTATATGCCGCTCTGTGACCGTTTATCTCAAGCTGGACGTAAGTGGCCTATTGTGTAACACTGCCTGTGCCATTTAACTTAACATTGTTTTTTGTCGGTGGTGTGACGAGTATACCAGGTACCATTGTTTAATTAATTCCTTGTGGTTGCGTTAGAAGCGATATTAATGTACTTATTTTGTCTCCATTAATTTCATTCTTGGAGGAATTTTCTCATCAACTATGAATTGTAAAAAATATCAGCTGAAAATTAATTAATTCCCATCTCAGGTTCCAGATAATGCGTTACCGCCAAATGGAGTGAAGTAAATAGTTCTTTAACCAATAAAATGAATAGTCTGGTTTTTCTTTCAGAGCATTAATACTATTCTGCAGTAATTAATATGTTTGATCTTTATTACCTTTTGCTCCAACAGATCCTAAAATTAAAATTAGAATCAAAGACTGGTGGTGAACTTCACCGATTACATTTTATGACAGTTGTGGATTGTTTATGACCCTAGCGTGACTTTAATTGTTCTTAAACTCCATTATTAGCTGAAAAATAAATCTGGAATAATAATTTCACAGTAACATATTAGTAAAGTTTGCGACTACAAAAGTTTGGTCTCAAATTTACTTTATCAGTTTTCCCACAAACACCCACTCTTCTTCTTTAACTCGAAAAATTGTATGAACACCCTGTGTTTTAGCATGACTACCATATTTATGAGGATTCCTTTGCGAATTTTATACACCCGCCTAGCAATGTTAACGTTCATTTTTAACTTAAAATTTGTTTGTGGCACAGTTCTAAAACGTAAAGGTTATATTTCTTCAGTTCACCAGGCTTACATTTGAACTCACAAGGCATTTGTAAACTGTTAGGATCTCAGCTGCATGATGCAAGAAACGGAAATGCAACCTACGTGAGAAATTGATACTTTAATATACAAAGACTTCCAATAACGACTTCCTCATTCCATCATTAGACTGTTATAGGCAATCGTTGCTGTAAACATTGTGCCACACTATTGCTACATTCATTAAGTCGCATTCTTGAAGGTATGCATGAATGTTTGTTAATACAAGAACCACTCGACAAAACACGGTCAACTCCCCAGCCCACCTCCCACAACGGTCCCCACAAGGAATTTGAAATGTCTTTTTTATGTGTCTATAAACAGGCAAATATAATAGATTAACTTTCGTTGTTGCTCTAATTGTCATTACGAATGGCCAGTGGATGACATACGTAAGACTTTGACACTTGTGTTGTTTTACGCCACTGTTTTTGTTGTGGTCTTCAGTCCTGAGACTGGTTTGATGCAGCTCTCCATACTACTCTATCTTGTGCAAGCTTCTTCATCTCCCAGTACCTACTGCAACCTACATCCTTCTGAATCTGCTTGGTGTATTCATCTCTTGGTCTCCCTCTACGATTTTTTCCCTCCACGCTGCCCTCAAATACTAAATTGGTGATCCCTTGATGCCTCAGAACATGTCCTACCAACCGATCCCTTCTTGTGGTCAAGTTGAGCCACAAACTTCTCTTCTCCCCAATACTATTCAATACTTCCTCATTAGTTATGTGATCTACCCATCCGATCTTCATCATTCTTCTGTAGCACCACATTTCGAAAGCTTCTATTCTCTTCTTGTCCAAACTATTTATCCTCCATGTTTCACTTCCATACAAGGCTACACTCCAAACAAATACTTTCAGAAACGACTTCCTGATCCCTATATTTATACTCGATGTTAACAAATTTCTCTTCTTCAGAAACGCTTCGCTTGCCATTGCCAGTCTACATTTTATATCCTCTATACTTCCACCATCATTAGTTATTTTTCCCCCCTAATAGCAAAACTCATCTACTACTTTAAGTGTCTCATTTCCTAATCTAATTCCCTCAGCATCACCCGACTTAATTCGACTACATTCCATTATCCTCGTTTTGCATTTGTTGATGTTCATCTTATGCCCTCCTTTCAAGTCATCGACCATTCCGTTCAACTGCTCTTCCAAGTCCTTTGCTGTCTCTGACATAACTACAATGTCATCGGCGAACCTCAAAGCTTTTATTTCTTCTCCATGGATTTTAATACCTACTCTGAATTTTTCTTTTGTTTCCTTTACTGCTTGCTCAATATACAGATTGAATAACATCGGAGAGAGGCTACAACTCTGTCTCACTCCCTTCCCAAGCACTGCTTCCCTTTCATGCCCCTCCACTCTTATAACTGACATCTACTTTCTGTACAAATTGTAAATAGCCTTTCGCTCCCTGTATTTTACCCTGCCACCTTAAGGATTTGAAAGAGAGTATTCCAGTCAACGTTGTCAAAAGCTTCTTCGAAGTCTACAAATGCCAGAAACGTAGGTTTGCCTTTCCTTAATCTTTCTTCTAAGACAAGTCGTAAGGTCAGTATGGCCTCACGTGTTCCAATATTTCTAAGGAATCCAAACTGATCTTCCCCGAGGTCGGCTTCTACCAGTTTTTCCATTCGTCTGTAAAGAATTCGTGTTAGTAATTGTGCAGCTGTTACTTATTAAACCGATAGTTCGGTAATTTTCACATCTGTCAACACCTGTTTTCTTTGGGATTGGAATTATTATATTCTTCTTGATGTCTGAAGGTATTTCACCTGTCTCATACATCTTACTCACCAAATGGTAGACTTTTGTCAGGACTGGCTCTCCCAAGGCCGTCAGTAGTTCTAATGGAATGTTGTCTACTCCCAGGGTCTTGTTTCGACTCAGGTCTTTGAGTGCTCTGCAGTATCGTATCTCCCATTTCATCTTCATCTACATCCTCTTCCGTTTCCATAATATTTTCCTCAAGTACATCGCCCTTGTATAGACCCCCTATATACTATTTACACCTTTCTGCTTTCCCTTCTTTCCTTAGAACTGAGTATCCATCTGAGCTCTTGATATTCATACACGTGGTACTCTTTTCTCCAGAGGCCTCTTTCATTTTCCTGTAGGCAGTATCTATCTTACCCCTAGTGAGAAAAGCCTCTTCATCCTTACATTTGTCCTCTAGCCATCCCTGCTTAGCCATTTTGCACTTCCTGTCGATATCATTTTTGAGACGTTTGTATTCCTTTTCGCCTGCTTCATTTACTGCATTTTTATATTTTCTCCTTTCAGCAATTAAATTCAATATTCCTTCTGTCACCCAAGGATTTCTACTAACCCACGTCTTTTTACCTACTCGATCCTCTGCTGCCTTCACTACTTCATCCCTCAGAGCTACTCATTCTTCTTCTACTGTATTTCTTTACCCAATTCCTGTCAATTGTTCCCTTATGCTCTCCCTGAAACTCTGTACAACCTACGGTTTAGTCACTTTATCCAGATCCCATCTCCTTATATTCCCACCTTTTTGCACTTTCTTCAGTTTTAAGCGACAGTTGATAACCAATAGATTGTGGTCAGCGACCACATTTGCCCCTGGAAATGTCTTACAATTTAAAACCTGGTTCCTAAATCTCTGTATTACTTTTATATAATCTATCTGATACCTTCTAGTACCTGCAGGATTCTACCGTGTACACAGCCTTCTTTTATGATTCTTGAACTAAGTTTTAGCTGTGATTTAGTTATGCTTTGTGCAAAATTCTTCTAGGCGGCTTCCTCTTTCATTTATTAGCCCCAATTCATATTCACCTACTACGTTTCCTTCTCTCTCTTTTCCTACCCTCGAATTCTAGTCACAAATGACTATTGCCGGCCGCGGTGGTCTAGCGGTTCTAGGTGCTCAGTCCGGACCCACGTACGGTCACAGATTCGAATCCTGCCTCGGGCATGGATGTGTGTTATGTCCTTAGGTTAGTTAGGTTTAAGTAGTTTTAAGTTGTAGGGGACTGATGACCACAGAAGTTAAGTCCCATAGTGCTCAGAGCCATTTGAACCATTTGAACAAATGACTATTAAATTTTCGTCTCCCTTAACTACCTGAATAATTTCTTTTATCTCATCTTACATTTCATCAATTTCGTCATCATCTGCAGAGCTAGTTGGCATATAAACTTTTACTACTGTAGTAGGCTTCGTGTCTATCTTGGCCACAATAATGCATTCACTATGCTGTTTGTAGTAGCTTACCTGCACTCCCATTTTTTTTCATTATTAAACCTACTCCTGCATTACCTCTATTTGATTTTGTATTTATAACCCTGTATTCACCTGACCAAAATTCTTATTCCTGCTGCCACCGAACTTCACTAATTCCCACTATATCTAACTTTAACCTATCCATTACCCTTTTTAAATTTTCTAACCTACCTGCCCAATTAAGGGATCTGACATTCCACCCTCCGATCCATAGACCACCAGTTTTGTTTCTGCTGATAACGACGTCGTCTTGAGTAGTCCCCGACTGTAGATCCGAATGGGGGACTATTTTACCTCCAGAATATTTTACCCAAGAGGACGCCATCATCATTTAAACACACAGTAGAGCTGCATGCCCTTCGGAAGAATTACAGCTGTAGTTTTCCCTTGCTTTCATCTGTTCGCAGTACCATCACAGCAAGGCCGTTTTGGTTAGTGTTACAAGGCCAGATCAATCATCAAGACTGTTGCCCCTGCAACTACTGAAAAGGCTGCTGCTCCTCTTCTCGAACCACACGTTTGTCTGGCCTCTCAACAGATTCCCCTCCATTGTGGTTGCACCACCTACGGTATGGCCATCTGCATCGCTGAGGCCCGCAAGCCTCCCCACCAGTGGCAAGGTCCATGGTTCATGGGGAAGGTTACGCCATTAACATAGATAAAAGTTTCAGTAAGTTGGAAAAGAAAAATCAGTCCTTTTGGAAAGATTAGCATTCTGGGATTTCCAGAATGCTGGGATGTTGAATGGTCAGCAATTTGTGATCATAACTGGTAATAAGATAGTCAATCCGTTAATTGTTGATTAACAATGTTAGTTTTCTGAGTAACGGATTAACTTTTAAGTTAATGTTTAGAAACGTTAACAGCCTCTAACTTACGTTAAATTCATTTATAGATTGCATTAGATTTACTTTCATTCCAATTGATACGTAGTGAGGAGGTCCTCCAGCATGTAGAACATGTCAGAAAAACAACAATAAATGACAAATATTTACAACTCAAACAAAGAAGCTAATGTACCATTCCACAGGCCCCAAGTGGCATGGTCGTCATTTTTTAATGAACGCTATATGAAACAAATCATTTTAAAATTCTAAAGCACTGTATTTAAAATAAAAAAATTTTTAATTTACTTATAAGGTAATAAACATGTAATACAACTACTAAATACTTATTTACAATGAACACATTACTGCATTGTACTGGTGCAGAAGTTAGATTGCACATACACACACACACATACACACACACACACACACACACACACACACACACACACACACACACACACACTTATTTACAATAAACACATTACTGCACTGAAATTGTACAGAAGTTATATTGTACTTATATATATATATATCAGTTGGTTCTATTGAGAAATTCATCAATGGAGTAGAAGGAGTTAGCCACCAATAAATCCTTTATGCTTCTCTTAAACTGAATTTCATTGGTTGTTAAGCTTTTTATGGCTGCTGGCAAGTTATTGAAAATGTGTGGTCCTGAATAATGCACATCTTTTTGTACAAGACTAAGTGACTTTAAATCTTGTGAAGATTATACTTATTTTTAGTATTTATTCCATGAATTGAGGTGTTGGTTTGAAAAAGTGATATATTTTTAATGACAAAATTCATTAAGAAGTAAATATATTGGGAAGCAGTAGTTAGAATCCCTAGTTCCCTAAACAGGCTTCTGCAGTATGTTTTTGAGTTCACACCACATATAAGTCTTACTGCACGTTTTGGTGCCCAGAAAATTTTAGCTTGGCTTAAGAATTGCAACAAAAAACAATTCCATATGACATTATGGAAAGCTTGTCATCGTATGTTAGGCACATACTCGTGGGACACCCCTTACAAGTTCTGAACTGCATGTAGTGGATTTTTTCTAAGTTTAGTGACAGAGAATTGACCAGGAACCAGTGATTAATGTCCACAAATATTTTATTAGCTAACCTTTCTAAGACTCCATTTGATTTGCTATTTATTGCAATGTTTGTATCATCGGCAAACAAAACGAACTTGGCTTCTGGTGATGTTACTGATGAAAGGTCATTGATATGCACAGTAAAAAGTAAGGCCCTAAAATGGAACCTTGTGGGATCCCACATGTAATTAGTTCCCAGTTGAATGATGCCTGATAGCTTGATACATGTATCTTTCCTAATAACACCCTTTGTTTCCTGCCAGAGATATAAGATTTGAACCATTTTGCAGCATTTCCTGCTAGACTATAATATTCTAATTTACTTATATGGTTATTGTGATTTACACAGTCAAATGCCTTTGATAGATCACAAAATATACCAGTTGCCTGCAAGTTTTTGTCTAATGAATTAAGCACATTTTCAATGTAAATGTACATAGCCATCTCAATATCAGAACCCTTTACAAATCCGAACCGTTACTTTGACAGTATGTTATTTGAGATAAGATGGGTATGAAGCCGATTGTGCATTACTTTTTCTAAAATTTTTTAGAATTCTGGAAAAAGTGAAATTGGATGGAAATTTGATGCTATTTCTTTACCTTCCTTCTTAAACAGTGGCTTAACTTCAGCATATTTCAACCATTCAGTAAATATACCACTGATAAATGACTGGTTACACAGATAGCTTAATATGTTACTTAACTCAGAATCACATTCTTTAATTAACTTTCTTGATATTTCATCATGCCCACTGTTTATCGTTGATTAGGTGCCTACATTATGACAAACCTGTCCCCACACCGCCGTCTGTGCCAAGTTTGGCTTGTGTGGCCACGCCGGAGTGTGCAGTTGGTATAACAAATCCGTTGTGAACGAAAATAACTACATATTGGCCATTTGATTGATTATTTAGTCCACGTTATGTACTTCTGTTTGCTAGTGGAGTGAGTGTAAAAACTAATTCAAACAATCGGATTGTAGGTCTATAACTGATGTAGAACTGTGGCTGCATTGAATGGATTATTTTAATTTTTTATCCATATTGGAAGAACATATTCTTTTCGATTGTAACCTGTGCTTGCCTAAAAAGTCAACAATTCGAGAAATAACAATTTGGAACAATACATAAACAGAGCACGTGGATCGCGGTATGTATATTTTGAAGAAACAGTGAAGCAGAGTCTGGTCAATAAAACCCAAAAAGAAAAGTCAGTCTTGAGCATTCATACATCGGCAGCGAAACCAATAGCAGTAATCGGGCTGAAGGAATACAACAGAGAAACAGTGGGGAGTCTTTTTACATTGTGTAACATTCCAGGCTTATGTTTACCACCCCTGCATTATCTATTACTAGATCAATACTCTTATGTCTCCAGTTATAATTAAATTCAATTACTTTTCGACAATAGGAAAAAGGCTTTTAGAAGAAAAATAGCAATACCAAACAACAGCAGTTACAGTACCCTTTGCACCATAAACAATCAAAATCAGATTCAGGAAATTAATATATGGAAAATGTTAGATAAAAGAATAATATATTTCTTTCCTATCTGTTAATGGTAGGAATTAAATCTAAAGCCTAATTAAGAAAATATAGATGATTTATCGTTTAGCATTGTTATAATGCTTATTTCTGCAATTTCAATATTAATGTGATTGTTATGTGTTTAGAAAATGTCTTAATTTTTTTCTAGCAAACTAGGGAATATTATAGAGTGTTTGATAATGTTGTTCAACTATTTCATATTATAAATTATGTTTTGCATTGTTATAACCTATAGTACATTGTAGGAAGAGTATAAATACTTGGCCTCAAGTATTGTTAGGGCAGGTGAGTGTTGGACCCACTAGAGCACAGATCTGTGCTTACAGCTAAGTTCTTGGTGCATGATTCAGGTTTGGATTTACAATAGAGCACATTAGAACAGTGCAGTGATGGATTATTTTGGAGTGTTAAACAGTTTTATTTAATATCGCAAAAATCAGAATGATATGCGACTTTATATTCGTAACTTGTTGAGTATTAGTTTTGAACAATGTAATGTATCGCACATATGCATTTATATCAAATTACTGCATGTGGACTATTTAATATCGCCAATGTAGTATGTGCTATCATCGGCTAGCTATAGTAGTACAACGAGGCTTATTAAACCGAAGATTGATCATGAGCTCATATGATACAAGTTTTGAAGTGAACAAATCTACATACTTACTTTATTTCAGTTGTGGCCTACATCATTGTACTGAAATCCGTTATGGTATCCTGTATTTATTGAACAAGCATATTTTAGCTCATGTATGCAGTCGTCAAGGGACACCGAAGGCAAGATATTCACAGCTATTTAAATCATTTTTAACTACCCACTAACTGGTGGGACGTTACATATGGTGCCCCAGGTGAGGAAACCATGACATTTATTGTTGTATTGTGCGTAGAAACATATCGCATATAGTGTTCCATTAAGTGAAGAACAGTTATTGAAATAACATTTGGAAATATATAGAAGTGCGTGTAGCTTTTGAAACTGTTTACCTTAAAATAACAAGTACAAAGTTCGCCACCGGGAAAGAAGAGGACGACGTTGGTTCACAAGATGCAGCCTTTTGGAAGTTCTACAACCACGTACTTTGGAACTTCAGAAGTAGCAAGTTGCAGTTTGTTTACAACGTGGATGCAGCCAAGTACTGGAAATGTCGGATGTCATCCGAAAGATAAAGAAGGCAGACTGATTCTCTAGAACAGGTATATGCATAGTGTTAAATATTAATTTTGTGTGTAAACATTGTTGAGTTGTGTTAATATAGGATCATGGATAGAGAAAGGGTAGATTGAATATGTACAATTTAAAGAAATGAAAATACTCCTGTTTTAATGATTTACAAAAATTAATGTCTGTAGGAGGATGTGGAGGCAATAGCAGTGTAAAATTGGAGGATTCAATGTTTCACGGTGGAAAGAGTAGCAGTTCTGCAACTGGCGAGACTGTAGTTGTAACAGTTCATAATTTTTTAATTCGTAATATTAAAGTTGAAGAAGCTAATTTAAATCCAAATATTGATGTGACAGCAAAAAGTTGTGTCACAGGAACATTGTGATGTAAGATTAAGTTTTGAGAATAATGAAATGTTAATGACGATGATTAGTCTGGTCAATAGTAACATTGTCAACAAAATCAGTGGTCTAGCTAGTAACATGAACAGTAGCATGAGTCGATTGAGAAGTAATCTGTGAACTAAGAAAGACATAAGTGGATTAAAGAGTGAAATTGACTGTAAAATCACTGGTTTGGCTAGTGATATGGACAGTAACATGAGTAGTTTGAAAAGTGCATTGTGTGCTATTGCTGACAGCAAAATTAGCAAGCTGGGATAATGTTTCGACCTAAAGTTACAAAAAAGTCAGCAGGACGTTGTGAAGGCTTTAAATTGAAACATTGAAAATGTTACTAGTAATTAGGAAGCGAAAATGAGTACAGCAGACAACAATTGTATTACTAGAATTAATAGTGTTGTAGAATACTGTGATGAAAAAAGTGGAAGAAGCAGTTGAATCCTATATTAAGAAAGCTAACAGTACTCGTTCTGATAACAGAAAGGTTGTAGATTCTCAAATTCAAGTTATTGCAGATAATTTTGAAAGAGAGTTGGAATCAATGGGAAAAAATTTAGAAGAGAAGTGCTTGAACACTATTGACAGTATATAGAAGAGATACATAAGAAATTCTAGGAAATTGGAACTAAAGTAGGTAATGTGCAGAGTGTAAATTGTAGTGGTTATAATATAACTTCTTTAGTAAATTGTAAGAGTTTTAATTGTTTTGAGAAATATGGTAAAGTACATCCCTTAGATTTTCTTAGGGAATTTAATAATCTGTCAAAGAACTGGAATGACCAAGAGAATATGTCTTTTGAAAGGGGTATATGATATCAGAATCTCACAGTTGGGCAGCTGAGGTTTCAGAAGAATGTGCTTCGTGGGAAGAGTTCCGGCAAGCATTTCTGGACAAATACTGGTTTAAAAATGAGCAACAAAGGATACTTGATGACTTCAGGGGTGGAGGCATATATGATGATAGGAAGGGAACGATTACAGTGTTTTGTGAGAAGTGGATTGCAAAAGTGAAGTATTTGGATCCTAGTAGTGAGTTAGTTATAATGGGACTGGAAAATAAGTTGCCAAGCAAAATAAAAGGGTGACTTATTCTCGCTCCTAGAGATAATATTAAAAATTTTTGGGTTATGTGGGAAGAATAGAGAGAGCAAAGGCTGCAGTGGAAGTAACTATGGATTATGGAAATAGGGATAACCACAATAGAGAACGCCATACTAAGAAGGAAAAGAGAGGAATGACAGAACAGACAACAGAGGGGGTAGGAATAACTGTGGGAGACTCCACAATTTAAACTGACTTCTGCTTCGGTCGGGGTCCCAACTAGGGCAAGAGATTCAGCAGCCGAAAGATTTAGACACCACAGAAAAAGTTCAGTTTTGAGAAGAAAATTGGACATGTGCAGCTTTCAGTTAATTTTTTTCTTAACTACCCCTACATCCTCTAGTGCAGCAAACGATAGGCTTTTCTTTGTGTGCAAAGACATTTTGTCTCCTAAAGAAGCCTCGCTCTGGGATGGAAACTTCAACATGTTGATGTTCATGAAGGGAAATGTGTACCTCATATCGGATACTTTCTGATCCTCCTGTGTTTTGATTCTCCCGTGATTTAATATCGGTAACTAAATAATTATAATTCTAAACGATTAACTGATTAAATTGCTTTTTTATTTATTTTCGGTGTACTGCCTAAACTTATAAATTAAAATAATATTATTTAAGCAATGGTAATACGTTTGATTCAATTACTCATTTCACTATATCCACAACAAAAAGTTTACTGTTACGAATTAACGGTTAACTTTCACTTCCGATAAATATCCTGTAAAGTAGGACTTCAATTAAGTTAACTTTATGCTGTAAGTGATTAACGATTAGCAAAGCTGCAGTGTTGACTTTTTGATTAACGTAGCCCTGCTATGCTTTTGATTCTATTTAAGTAAGACAAACAGCCAAAGTTGCAAAACTTCTCTCTTGATTACATCGTATCAAAATACGTATTTTGATACGTTTGACATGCACTTTGGGACACGTACTGGCTGTTTGGTACTTTATGTAACAAACTGTTATTTTATTCTCTTGTTTTACAGGATGATATGGGAATGGGCTATGAATGAAAACCCAAAGCTAGTCATCATCAGGTAATAAGAAGAGCAGCTTCGCAACTTCAGGTGTTTGTAATATTGTGTTAGTATTCTGATAAAGGTTCGGAGTGCTGCATATTTAACCGTTGCCACAAATGAAGAACAAAAATAGAAGAATTTTCACTACCAAGATGTAGTTATTTAACAGAAACTATCTTTTGAACTTTTCTGTCAACATCAGCCTTGTGGTCAGTTTCACTTCATTTGGCGGCACGTATTCAGACCACACCCGTGAAGAAAATACACTCTCGAAAGTCATCTACATCTACATAGATACTCCGCAATGCAACGAACGGTACCTGGCCGACGGTACTCTGTAATCAACAGGCACTTCCTGAGACTGTAATGCAAACACGTTAATTCGAAATGTTTCTGTGTGAAATTATTTTTAATGTGATGTAGCCTAATCAAATAAATGTCAGTTGAAAACCGACTCTATGTATATGTAATACCTTTTTAGAAAATAAGAAAGGACAGAGGACTGTCAGAGTCTGCGACAATTTTCAGAAACATGTTGAGCACCTTAGGTTGTCTTGGCATCCCTCCACGAATGAATGCCAAGACTTAAAGCCACAGGCAGTACAATCTGTGACTGTTCTGACAGCGTGAAATTAGATTAGTATCCGCTCGTGACACGCACAGCCAGCAGCGAACTTTTAAGTCCTCAAGGACTGGCATGAAGACAGGGCAGCGCCCGTCGATTTTTCGTCCCTGCTTCCATCTGACTGCGACTGACCTGTCGAGCACTGTCCGAGTGTTTTGATTTCCTCTACCCTCCCAGCCTTCCTTCCTTGACAATTTCGTAAGGCTGTGTGGAGAGGGCGAGATGGTCGGATCTCTATTAACGGCTCTTGAGATAATGCTAGTAGTTCTTGCCGTCATTTGCCACCAAAGACGTTATGGTGCCCCTTCTTGAACCACCGTTCCTTCTCCCTCTTACCTTCTAACCTACGCCACACTAAGAATGCTGGCTCAGCGTCTTCATTATGCTATGTTAATCATGCTGTATCTCGATGCGCTGCGTCTGAAGGGCCTCCATAGTAACTACCGAACGACGTGACTTAATGGATAGCACACTGGAATCGCGTTCTGTAGGGCAACTATCGGTATCCGATTCCCACCAACTAGATTTAGGTTTTCCGTTATTTCCCTTTCGCTGCAGGCAAATGCCGGCTTAGTTGCTTTAAAAGGGCACGTCTGATTCCTTCCCCCGTCTTGTGCTCCGTCTTTGTTGGGTTGATTGCCGAACGGACGTTAGACCTTAATCCTCCTTACTTATTACCGCAGCAAGGCCCTTGTGTCCGACAGAAGACGTCATAGTCACACATGACGCTGGCTGGGGCTTCTGATTCGAACGGAGCACAGAGGCCCGAAGCGTCTGGTCTATCTGCAGTAGGATTGGCTGTTGGAGGCGTGACCTGTTGGAAATACGTCCGCTGACCTTCCTACCGCCGCTACCGGGAACAGCTGTCTTCAGTGACGACTGAGAGTCTTTTGAGGACATACTTGGTGGGTAATTATTAGAACTACGGTTCCGTTTGTTTGCTACATTTAAGTGGTGGTCGATGCAGGTTAATTCGACGACTAGTTCATGGCTCCGCAGTAAGGTTCCCGTCAGACTCATAAGTGTTGCTAGTTATGTTGTCGGTATCCGATATGTGATCGAGTTCTAGACGTTAGTTGTGCTCAGCATCCTGCATTGTTAAGTGTTCCAGGTTAGCGGTACTTGTGCCAATTCTGGGGTATTCTGTGTACGATAGATCATAATTCCGTGTCTACGTGGCCGTTAACCTGCGGGTGCTGTTCGAATTAAAGTTTCTGATTCTCTGTGTAATATGTTGGTGTTGTTGACTTTGGTTTTACTGTTGTATTCGTGCATATTAAGCTATGAAACTGAGCGGGGGCTACTCCCTTGGGGCCACTCCGTTGTGTAACTTTCTTCCTTTTCGTGGGAAGAATAAAGCGCAAATTAGCTTGTAGAATAGTAACACTTTCGCTCGGGGATGTGCTTGTTCAATTTTGAAAGCAGTATGAGCGAGCCCATCTAAATTTTCTGGCACTTCCTGCTACTTTTGTGCGTTCTCTCCATCCGTGTCAAATTTCATCATTAGTCTAACCTGACCTCCGCGCGAGTTGGTTACTATACTGGGCGAATGAAAAGCAGGTAACATCTTAACGCTAGTCTTCGAAGCTCGCTCACCTGAAGATTTTGTTTGGTCCATCTGCCCGTTGAAGAACTCTTACCCGAAATTGCAGTCGTAGCCTTGCATTCGTGCTTCGGGTATGTGTATTTCTAAGAGAGTATATTGGGTATTATAGACATATTCATCTGTCGTGCTTAGCCTAAAAAAGGTCAGTGCCACGGGTCGGTTGGCCAGGAGGCGCCGGACGTGATAGCACACTCCCGCCTGGGCGGCTGAGTCGATTAGCACTATTTCTGATAGTACTGTATTTATGATACCGCTGTTATTCTGCAAGTGCTTTTGTTGGCAAAATTTTATTTTGTCTTTGGTACAGCTCTTGAAGCACTAGATCTTTCCCATTTCAGGTTTGTAATTAGTAAAGTTAATTACCAATCCTATAACGTCTAAAAAGTGTTTAAAAATCTTCCTTAAATTATATTCAATTTGGAACTTGGATTGCCATTATCACTTCAAAATAATTGTATAACTGTTATTCAAAAGCTGTAACGAAGCCTAAGGTCTCTTGTTCTGTATTAACCGAAATATTGTTATCACTACCAAAATTGTTTGAAATATTTTCTGAAGATAGAATTTCAAACATGTTACATAGTTCCATATAAACTGTCTGATGTATTTTACTAACAGTGCTTAACCTACATTTGGGTCTAGCCCTTCCTATCTTAAGTAATCAGTAAGTCGCAGAAAGTGTAGCAATTACATGTTTATTGATACTTCCTATCAGATTAAAACTGTGTGCCGGACCGAGACTCAAACTCGAGACCTTTGCCTTTCGCGGGAAACTGCTGGCAGAAGTGAAGCTGTGAGGACTGGGCGTTGGTCGTGCTAGGGTAGTTTAGACTGTAGTGCACTTGCTCGCTAAAAGCAAAGGTCCCGAGTTCGAGTCTCGGTCCGGCACACAGTTTTAATCTGCCAGGAAGTTTCATATCACCGCACACTACGCTGCAGAGTGAAAATCTCATTCTGGATACATGTTTTTATTACATTTTTAACACTTATTTTATCTTCAGTGACGTCTCCTATGTTGTTTTGCCAGAACAAATTACCTTGCCGGAAATTTAAATAACCTTTGAATCTTTCCCGTGTCTTGAGAGCATCATTTACGAAACTGCCTCCTACATGAGGAAGGTGTCATAATTGTAACTCATCAGCCTATTCTGTACCAAACAACTCTCTATCGTGTCTGAGAAACTTGTGCAAGATGCAAGTGGCTAAAATCACGTTCTCTGCATGTTGCGGGCTGAGGAAGATCTCACGACAGTAAATCCTAAATTTCTAGCAGAGTATTCCAAAGAAGTTTTCTGAAGATCTCTCGCTCTGTTACTCTGTTACGCCTGTAACCGTACACTATTTCCGGTTGTTCATCCAGTTGTGCACCAGGATGAGGTCTCATCAAATGCGTTTCTAAAGGTAAAGCGCCATCTCCAACAATCACATGAGGCAGTCGAACTCTCGTGCCTGGTAATTCCTTTGGGCCTGGTATATTCAAGGTATTTGATTGCGGTTTCTTTACTTCATCTGACCGTAGAAATATCCCTGCATCTCTATTCTTTCCGTGGTCATCAAAGTTAACATATACGAGGGTGAGTCAAATGAAAACCTTAAATATTCTCCTTAATATTATTTATTGTCTAGAAGTGGTACAAAGCCGTATCATTTTTCAACATGACCTCCCCCACGCTTAATGCAAATCCTCCAGTGCTTACAAAGTGCATAAATTCATTTAGAAATAAATTCTTTTGATAGTCCGCGCAACCACTCATGCACCGCGTGGCGTACCTCTTCATCCAAACGGAACTTCTTTCCTCCCATTGCGTCTTTGAGTGGTCCAAACATATGGAAATCACTTGGAGCAAGTTCTGGTGAGTATGGTGGATGAGGAAGACACTCAAAATGCAGGTCTGTGATTGTTGTAACTGTTGTACGGGCGGTGTGAGACCTTGCATTGTCATGTTGCAAAAAGGACACCTGCTACCAGCAATCCACGTCGCTTTGATTTGATTGCAGGCCGCAGATGATTTTTTAGGAGATCTGTGTATGATGCTTTGGTGATAGTGGTCCCTCTAGGCATGTAATGCTCCAAAATGACGCCTTTTTCGTCCCAAAAGAGAGTCAGTATAACCTTCTCTGCTGATGGTTCTGTTCGTAAATTCTTTGGTTTTGATTATGAGGAGTGGCACCATTGCTTGCTCGCTCTCTTGGTTTCCGGTTGGTGGAAGTGAACCCAGGTTTCGTCCCCAGTAACGATTCCTGCAAGGAAGCCATCACCTTCTCGTTCAAAGTGCCGAAGAAGTCCTTCACAAGCATCAACACGTCGTTTTCTCATTTCAGGAGTCAGCTCCCGTGGCACCCATTCTGCAGACACTTGGTGAAACTGGAGCACATCAAGCACAATGTGGTGTGCTGGCCCATGAATAATCTGTAAATATTCTCCAATGACGTTCAGTTACACTCGGCGGTTGCCCTTCACTATGGCTTCAACTGCTGCAATTTTCTGTGGAGTCACAACTCGTTGTTACTGACCTGGACGAGGAGCATCTTCCACTGAAGTCACACTATTTGCGAACTTCCTACTCCATTCGTAGACTTGGTGCTGTGACAAACATGCATCACCGTACTGAATCTTCATTCCTCGATGAATTATCAATAGGTTTCACACCTTCATTACGCAAAAATCGAATAAGAGAACGCTGTTCTTCCCTGGAGCAAGTCGCAAGTGGGGCGGCCATCTTTATATGGATACTGCGACGGTATGTGTGCATCTTCACTATGCTGCCACTTACAGGCCATTCTGCACGCTGATTGTAGCACGCTTACCAACCTACAGGATAACGGCCCGAAATTTCGTTTTGTTATTACAAATTTCTTTCTCACATAACAAAGAAATTACCAAATCAACCTACTTTCGTCTAGTTTGTTCGAATGTTTCCGAAGAACTTACGTACAAAATTTGCTGCGTGTTGCCACACCGCTGCAGTTCAGATGGGGCATACTATTTAGCTTGTTGAAATTTGGCTGAAAAGAATCAAGCTCTACGATTGAGCTGATCTCATTACTTTTGCTCCACTCTGCGAGGTAGGTAATGTAATATCATGTAAACAGCTGGGCATGTGCGAGTACGACTCGCAGTCTGGGTGTTCAGTACAGATGTAATTATGTAGATAGGTTATAATAATAACTTCGCGTGCCTCAGTAGTGTGGTGCGAGACTTTCTATTGGACGTCACCTCGGAGACTTGCATGTTCCTATCCAATCGAAGTTATCCAGCTGGGGACAAGGAGCCTACATTTTAACGTGGAATCAGAACGACGTGTTGTTTCTGGAGATTCCTCGCAACGTTGAGAGGTAAAGGCTACGTTGGAGCCGAGTCCCAAGACTCCGTGCTAAGACTGCAGTTCGCTCCCGAACCCTCTTGGTTTCGAGGCAGGTGCTTCACCACTGGACCACTAGGCCCACTATGCACCATCTACACGGCCCAGGCAGATGGATGTGACCACCTGTCAAAACCAGAACAACCACCTTTTGCAGCGCGGACGTGCAGCAGGAGAGTGTATCAAATTCTGGAAGATATCGACAGGGATATGGAACAAGGTAGACTCCAGTGCCTTAGCAAGCTGCGCTAGGTTTCTTGGCTGATGATCCATGGTGCGTACTGGCTGATCGAGAAGGTCTCACAGCTTCTCGATCAGGTTTAATTCCGGGGAGTTTGGAGGCCAGGGCAGAATGGCAAATTCATTCTGTTTCTCTTCGAGCCACGCTGCTATGTTGCGAGCTGAGTGACACGTTGCATTGTTCTGCTGGTAGATGTCATCGTGCCGAGAGAGAAAAAACTGAAAAAAGCGCTGGACGTGGTCCCCCTGGGGTAGAAGCATACTTGTTTTGATCCACTGTGCCTTTGAAAATGACGAGTTCACCAAGGAAATACCATAAATATATTACTCACACTATAACACTCCCGCCTCCACTTTGTACCCTTCCGACGATTGATTCAGGGCCATGCACACCCATGTTATCTGTCTAATGGACCATAAAACGCGGAAATCCAATTACGCCACCAGCGTGCAAATTCCAGTCTTCGTCATTGCCCACGAACAGCAGTCAGCATGGGTGCAGAAACCAGATGCCCGCTGCAGAGTTCCATACTCAGCAACCTTCGCTGAAGTGTCATTGAGGACCCTGCTGGTAGCCCCTTGGTTCATCTGGGCAATCAGTTGCACGTCTATTCTCCCGTACACATTTCCGCAGCAGTCGTTCAAGCCTGTAACCAGTGGACTGTTGTGTACCACAACTGACTCGGCGCTTGTTTTGGATAGTAGCATTTTCCCATTCGTGGGTGTATTTCAACCACAGCGGTACGTGAATAGTTGACAACGCATCCCGTTCTCGTAAATGCTTCCACCCTTGCCCCGTTTTCTCTTGGTCGTCAGATAAATCGCTCCGTTTCTTCATTACAACAACGAATGCAGGGTCGTCGAGCAGATGCGCAAAACTATAGACCTATATCTCTGACGTCGATCTGTTGTAGAATTTTAGAACATGTGTTTTGCTCGAGTATCATGTCGTTTTTGGAAACTCAGAATCTACTATGTAGGAATCAACATGGATTCCGGAAACAGCGATCGTGTGAAACCCAACTCGCTTTATTTGTTCATGAGACCCAGAAAATATTAGATACAGGCTCCCAGGTAGATGCTATTTTTCTTGACTTCCGGAAGGCGTTCGATACAGTTCCGCACTGTCGCCTGATAAACAAAGTAAGAGCCTACGGAATATCAGACCAGCTGTGTGGATGGATTGAAGAGTTTTTAGCAAACAGAACACAGCATGTTGTTATCAACGGAGAGACGTCTACAGACATTAAAGTAACCTCTGGCGTGCCACAGGGGAGTGTTATGGGACCATTGCTTTTCACAATATATATAAATGACCTAGTAGATAGTGTCGGAAGTTCCATGCGGCTTTTCGCGGATGATGCTGTAGTATACAGAGAAGTTGCAGCATTAGAAAATTGTAGCGAAATGCAGGAAGATCTGCAGCGGATAGGCACTTGGTGCAGGGACTGGCAACTGACCCTTAACATAGACAAATGTAATGTATTGCGAATACGTAGAAAGAAGGATCCTTTATTGTATGATTATATGATAGCGGAACAAACACTGGTAGCAGTTACTTCTGTAAAATATCTGGGAGTATGCGTGCGGAACGATTTGAAGTGGAATGATCATATAAAATTAATTGTTGGTAAGGCGGGTACCAGGTTGAGATTCATTGGGAGAGTCCTTAGAAAATGTAGTCCATCAACAAAGGAGGTGGCTTACAAAACACTCGTTCGACCTATACTTGAGTATTGCTCATCAGTGTGGGATCCGTACCAGATCGGGTTGACGGAGGAGATAGAGAAGATCCAAAGAAGAGCGGCGCGTTTCGTCACAGGGTTATTTGGTAACCGTGATAGCGTTACGGAGATGTTTAACAAACTCAAGTGGCAGACTCTGCAAGAGAGGCGCTCTGCATCACGGTGTAGCTTGCTCGCCAGGTTTCGAGAGGGTGCGTTCCTGGATGAGGTATCGAATATATTGCTTCCCCCTACTTATACCTCCCGAGGAGATCACGAATGTAAAATTAGAGAGATTAGAGCGCGCACAGAGGCTTTCAGACAGTCGTTCTTCCCGCGAACCATACGCGAGTGGAAGAGGAAAGGGAGATAATGACAGTGGCACGTAAAGTGCCCTCCGCCACACACCGTTGGGTGGCTTGCGGAGTATAAATGTAGATGTAGATGTAGATGTTTTCCTGAGTACGCCTCCTCTCCCAAGACTAACTCGACACGATTTATATACAACATGACTCATATACACTCCACCGCTAGTGCTGCCTCTTCTCGTCAATTGGTGGTTGTTGCACGTTGACGTCGAACGTAGATGGTGGTCACATTAATGTGACTGGACGGTGTAGTTCTTAAATAAGTCTTCATGAATGAGTTTGCGAGTATCAAATTACGTGAAATATATGTCCATATCTTCTCATTGTATTGACTTTGAAGCTTAAATTATTTGCACCGCCAAGGGACTGTAGACATTGGTACCTGACACACACATCCACTTGATACCTATACTCTTTCCTGATAAAGACGGATCTTAACAAATGGACAGACAGACAGACAAACAGATAACAAATGACAAGGAAATTTTTTTGATATTTAAAATTAACGTTTTTCTGATTTTTCATTACTTATAATGTTGTGAAACCTAATTTCTTGACAATTTTTGTGATACTAGGTAAAATGAAACTGCCCTACAGGTTTTGATGAGTGAGGTTTTGATGATTGAGCTTATGAGAAACAAAGTATGTGGAAAATATGGTCGTATCTGTTGACTGGGCTGGCTTACTAAAATTGTTCACACCAGGAAGGGACTGTAGGCCTTAGTACGTGAGATAAATTTGATACCTCTACCAGACGAACAGCCGGGCAACAATGTGATGTCGTAATGGATTCCGATTTTATCTAATGAGGTACGAAATCCTAAAAGTGAAGTCATGATCTCTTCTGTAAACTGACATACATCTTGCGATACCAGACGTTTTGTGTGTGTAGAAAATGTTTTACGGTTTGTAGTACATTTTCTCACACTTGCGGACATCCATACACACACACACACACACACACACATACACACACACATACACACACACACACACACACACACAAATAATAATATAACACGAACGGGACAGTGGACCATATTGTCCATGAAGAAAATTAAAATTAGTACCAAACCCCTGGTTAAAAACTAAGGCTTTCGGGAGGTTTTCCCGACTGTTGGGAGATCCTCTCCCAAATATTCTTTGCTGGGTTCCCCTGTACCCAAGTACCAGCTTCCTTGGTACAGCATTTGGGTAGAAATGGTCGGCGCTCAAACAGCCCTGCGGTTGGGAATGATATGAACAAAAAAGAAAAAGAAAAAAGCTGCCATCTTAGTTGTAAATATCTTCCCAATCATAAGATGGATAATATAACGTAATGTAAGAGGTGGATAAAACTAAAATCCAGCCAGATGTTCCCAAGTGGCAGTCCCTCTGCTCCACTCCAAACGTGTTGGAATAAGTGATTGAAGGAATAAAGTTTGTACAACAAACACCTCATGATTGGGATGGAAGACGCAGGAAAAGTACAACAGCTTTGCTCTAAACCCTCTTCACCGGAATTATGCCAAGGAGTGCCGTGGTGTACGATGGACAGAATCTACATCAAGTGCCAAAAAAGGCATAAATATTCAGATACAAAAATATGTAAACGGGTTGAGTACGGCGCTGCGGTCGGCAACTCATATACACGACAACAAGTGTCTGACATAGTTGTTAGAACCGTTGCCGCTGCTACAATGGCAGGTTACCAAGATTTAAGTGCGTTTGAGCGTGATGTTATAGTCGGTGCACGAGCTATGGGACATAGAATCTACGAGATAGCGAGGAAGTGGGGAATTTCCCGTTCGACCTTTTCAGGAGAGTATCTTGAATATCACGAATCCAGTAAAGCATCAAATCTCTGACATCGCTGTGGCCAGAGAAAGATCCTACAAGAACACGACCAACGACGACTGAAGAGAATCGTTCAACGTGACAGAAGTGAAACTTCTCCTCAAACTGCTGCATATCACAATGTTGGGCCATCAACTAGAGTCAGCGCCTGAACCATTCAACGAAACATCGATATGGGCTTTCGGAGCCGAGGGCCCGCTCGTGTACCCTTGATGACTGCGTGGCAAAAAGCTATATACGTCTATATACAGCTCTGACAGATGACACGTACGGAATCGTCCTGTCTGATCTCCTGCATCCATTCACATCCATAGTGTTTTCCGATGGTCTTCGACAATTCCAGCAGGACAGTGCGACACCCCACACCCCGGAATTGGTACAGAGTAGATCCAGGAACACTCTAAGTTTAAGCACTTCCCCTGCCCACCAACCTCTCAGATATGAACATTAATGAGGACATCTGCTATGCCTTGTAACGAGCTGTTCAGAAGATATCTCCATCCCCTCTTACTCTTACGGATTTATGGGCAGTGGGCTGTAGGATTCATGGTGTCAGTTCCAGCACTACTTCAGACATTAGTTGAGTCCATGCCACGTCGTGTTGCGGCCCTTCTGCGTGCTCGTGTAGGTCCTACACCATATTACGCAGGTGTACCAGTTTCTTTGGGTGTTCAGTGTATAAGTAGCAGTCAAATGAAAAAGATGGTAGAAAGAAGATCTCCTGTTTATTATTTTAAAAGTAATGCCCATTACTCTTAATATGTTTATCACATTGTGAGACAAGACGGTCAGTGCCTTCACGGAAAAATGTTTGCGATTGCTTGCAGAAGCCAAGAATGTCTTCCTTCTGTGCTCCAAAAGAATGGAAATCGAATGTGGAGGGATCAACAGTATAAGGCTTCCCAGCCTAACTTCTGCCAAGTACTCGTAACCTAGACAATATGTCGGCATGTCCATATGTTGCAGAAAATTCCTGGAAGCTGTTACATGTCCTCCACACAGCGACCGTCGACTTCCTTCAGACAAACAGGTACACGCCTGGGTAGTGATATCTGCTGCTTCTTATTACTTGGGTCTTTTTACAGTTTAATCTCAATCCATATCGTTCTATACAACATATTCCGCAGTTCTTCACATTTCTGAGTACAGCTATGTCATCGTGGAAGCGTACCCTTGATATACTTTCAACCTGAATTTTAGTCCCATCCCTCTACCATTTTTCTAAATATGTTGTTGATTATTCGAGAAATAGGCTGAATAGTAGGTGTTCCATCCCTGACTCAAACCTCTTTAATTCAAGCAATTCGTTCTTCGTCATGCAACCTTATTGTTCCTTCTTGGTTGTTATATAAACTTTATATGACCCCTATTTCCTATAGCTTATTTTGACCCATTTTACACTATCAAAGCTTTTTGTAGGTTGACAAATATTATGAGCGTGTCTTGGTTTTCTGTTCGGTTTTGCTTCCATTGTCAAACGCAACTCAGAACCGCCTCTACAGTACCTTTACCTTTCCTAAAACTAAATTGATAGTCACGTAACAAACAAACAATTTTCTTTTCCATTTTTCTGTACACTATGCTTGTCAGAAGGTTAGATGCATGAACCGTTAAGTTGATTGAGCTGTAGTTCCCCCACCGATTGGCCCTTAACATCTTCGGAAATATTTGATTGATTTTTCTGCAAAAATCTGATGGTACGTTGCCAGTTTCATATTTTCTACATTCCTCATTGAATAGCCGTTCAGTTACTACTTCCCCCATTGATTTTGAAAATTCTGATGGTATGGTACTCATCCGTTCAGCCTTGTATGAAGTCAAGTCGTTCAGAGCTCCTTTATGTTCTGACTTTGAGACCGGATCTCATATCTCTTCCCTGTCGCCTTCTGTTTCTTTTTCTGTCGCGTCACCAAAAACGTCCTCCCCTTCGTAGAAGCCTTCAGTGAACACTTTTCACCTATCAGCTCTCTTCCCCGCATTTAACAACGGAATTCTCCTTGCGCTCTTAATGTTACCGCTCTTACTTGTAATTTTACAGACGATTGTTTTGACTTCTCTATATGTTGAGGCAGTCATTCAGACAGTAACTTCGTTTGCGATTTCTTCACATCATCCCTGCGGCCATTTAGCTTGACTTCCTAGCACGTATTTTTTATTTCATTCCTAATGATTTATACTGCTGTAGCTCAGACTTTCACTGAAAGTTATTGTGCTTCCTTATTTCTTCGACCAACTGAATTCTGGCACCCAAGGTATCTTGGCATTTACGTTCCTTGTACCTGTGTTGTCTGCATCATATCTGCAACGGCCCATTTTTATAGATGACCACTCCAACTCAGTTGCCTGCTTTGGTATTCTTATTGCCGTATCCCCATCTTCAGCAAATTTCAAACGCGTCTCATTCTTCAGTATCCGAATTCCTTCAGAATAATTCTCTTAAATTTCAGTACACTCTTTATCGTTACTAAATTGAGAGCTGAGTCTCTATCTGCTCCAGGAAACGTCTGATTGCGAAATCGCTATCTGAGAACTGTGGTGATGTCCAAAGTGTGGGGTGCCAACGCATGTTTGGTACCTCCTAACGCAGGCATAGGGAAAGTTAATCGCTGCAAGCCACATTGCCGAATGAGCGACATCGGTGTAGCAAATCCCAAGAACGTTTCACTATGCTCCGCAACGGCTCATCCACTTTCCGCTGAGTGCAATACCGCTCTTCCCACTGAGTGATCATCAACTAGAACGACCGCATCGTCTTCTAGTAGCCCAGCTGTGTGATCAGTGTCTTACACAGAACCATAAGTGAAGTTATGGCAATTGTACTTAAAGTGAAGAAACTTTTAAATTAGACATATCAAGTGATACGTTTATGTTCACAAGCCATTCAAAATACATACGAAATTTATGTGGGAATAGACTGTATACGGTTAAGTAGCTACTTTCATCTATGCTGTAATAATATTTTATGTGTTATAGTATCCACTCCGTCTCCTCATGGAGGAAACTAAAGAAACCACTGTTGTACCGGCGAGTTTATATTCGTCGGGCACAAAAAATGGCTCTGAGGCTATTCGTTATTTAGACGTGCCTCGCCTGCTTGCAAAGTGTTATGGTGTGCACGTTCCCATGCAGTGCCTTGTGTTTACCTTTTGCTTCGGCACTACTTCTATCTTTCTGTGTCGTATGTCAAGTGTTCAACCCCGTCACAGGAAATGTCTCAAAATGAAGTAATTCAGTTTCAGGCACATCATATTGAATACCTGCTGCTCAGTATTCAACAACTGACGCAACTCCTCTCGCAACCAGTAAAACCATCACCAGTTGCTGCACCTAAGTTTCGACTGTTTAATAATGGGGGACGAGGAATGCTCAGAATACTGCGAGCAGTTGGAGGTACATTTCACCACATAGATTATTACAGGAGTGGACGCAAAGCATTTTTTTCTTTCGACGATCGAAGCCGACGTCTACCGCCTGCGTTTGAAGCTGTTCCCCGATACTCAACTCGAAACTACTAATGACGACAAACCTTTTTGGCTGCTGACCGAACATTACGACAATTAGGCGCACATCACAGCAACAAGAATTAAATTTTTTCGACTCGAGAAACAGCCGACACAAACTTTGAAACAGAGAATTTCCGAACTCAGAGGGCCGACAAGACACCTGGCTTTAATTGTTCTTGTTCTCATTCTCAAACTGCCTGATCCTGGTGTGAAAACAGTTCTGTCTATTATACACTCAGATACTGTATACAAACACACTATATACAGGGGTATTACAAATGATTGAAGCGATTTCATAAATTCACTGTAGCTCCATTCATTGACATATGGTCACGACACACTACAGATACGTAGAAAAACTCATAAAGTTTTGTTCGGCTGAAGCTGCACTTCAGGTTTCTGCCGTCAGAGCGCTCGAGAGCGCAGTGAGACAAAATGGCGACAGGAGCCGAGAAAGCTTATGTCGTGCTTGAAATGGACTCACATCAGTCAGTCATAACAGTGCAACGACACTTCAGGACGAAGTTCAACAAAGATCCACCAACTGCTAACTCCATTTGGCGATGGTATGCGCAGTTTAAAGCTTCTGGATGCCTCTGTAAGGGGAAATCAACGGGTCGGCCTGCAGTGAGCGAAGAAACGGTTGAACACGTGCGGGCAATATTCACGTGTAGCCCGCGGAAAATTGGCTCATGCTACAACTGGAGACCGACAGCGCCGACTTCATCTTTCAACAGGGTGGTGCTCACCGCACTTCCATCATGATGTTCGGCATTTCTTAAACAGGAGATTGGAAAACCGATGGATCGGTCGTGATGGAGATCATGATCAGCAATTCATGTCATGGCCTCCACGCTCTCCCGACTTAACCCCAAGCGATTTCTTTGTGTGGGGTTATGTGAAAGATTCAGTGTTTAAATCTCCTCTACCAAGAAACGTGCCAGAACAGCGAGTTCGCATCAACGATGCTTTCGAACTCATTGATGGGGACATGCTGCGCCGAGTGTGGGAGGAACTTGATTATCGGCTTGATGTCTGCCGAATCACTAAAGGGGCACATATCGAACATTTGTGAATGCCTAAAAAACTTTTTGAGTTTTTGTATGTGTGTGCAAAGCATTTTGAAAGTATCTCAAATAATAAAGTTATTGTAGAGCTGTGAAATCGCTTCAATCATTTGTAATAACTCTGTACTAGAATCTCAATTAATTGTGTACACAACTGAAGTTGTTTTTGAGGTTTCATGTATTTCCGTTGCTCAAAGTGCACATGACAGTCTAAAGTTAGTGGTAGTGTTAAAGTGAGTAAAAATGGGGCTTAGGCAAACAGTAAATGTAGCGCTAAAAGCTTCCAGTCTCATGGAATATCAAGTGCACTACAGAATGCCTTCGGGAAGTCTTGTCCTTTGTGCTTTTCGAATCATGACCGAAAAGGTGGTTGTTGTCGTCCTTCCGGTGCGAAAATCAAGGTCATATTGAAATATTCTGTTTACAAGGTGTTTCAGGCGCGAGTAATGGCTGACGCTGTGTAGTTGCACTGCCGCAGCAAAGCTATCAACAGGTGCATTCTTTATTTGCGAGACCGTTAATCCAAGCGAAAGCAACGACTTGCACATCCGCTTCGTCGACCGTTTCTGATAAAGCACACCGCAGTAGACCATACTTCTCTCTTCAATTAAGAGCGGCTCAAAGGACAATTGAATTGCAGTTAGATATCGGTGGATCCGTTTCTCATATTAATATAGATATATGTGAAAGAATCGGTACCCTACAAGTACAGCGAGATTTTTATGCCTTTGCCACCATACAGCATTCATGAAATTACAGTACTTGGAATGCGCGGTTTGCCAAAAACTTTTCGCGGACCTACGAAATAAGAACCCTTTCATGTACTCTGTTCTACAAACAATGCAAACATATTCGGCTTAGACCTTTTTGACTTTTTCAACTTCGTCCAACACAACAACCGAGATGTAATACAGCTGGAACTTTCTTTTCCAAGTATACTTCCTCCTTTTGTGATTCTTGAACAGAGTATTCGCTACCGGCATCTGAAATTATTACAGAACTATTGAGACTTCCTCCTCTCTCATTCCTACTTCCAGTCATATTTTCCAGTAATACTTTCGTATGTAGCGTACCCTAGAACCGCGCTCCAGATATCCATGATAATTTGATTTTCTTGATATAATGTATTAACACTTCAATACCTTTCTAAACTGTTATTTGAGTTTATTTTCTATCGATTCTTATTAGAAAATCAATATCACCCAGGTGCTTTGAGTAACACACTCTCTGATCTATTTTCCTGTTCACATTGAATTCTACTCCCTTTATACTATTTTCTGCTGCAGTTGGTATTACCGTATATTTGCTTCATCAGTCTTTCCATTTCATTTCACTGACCTCCACTACAACTAGACTGAGCCTCTGCATTTCCCTTTTCAGATTTTTTAGCTTCCGCACCACGTTCATAATTCTGGCATTCCACGTCCGACACGTATAACGCTATTCTTTCGTTAGTAGTCTCATGCTCACCTCTCTCTTGGCAGTCCTTCAAGGAGATCCGATGGGGGACTAATCCGGAATCTTTGGCCAATGGATTGACCACCACGACCCTTTTTTGATTGCAGGGACATGTCGTATGGATACACATTCTGTGTCTTTAATGCAGAGATTTCCACTCCCTTCTACATCTTCATGCCGTTTATGATTGCCCAGTCTTTCAGTTTCTAAAGGTGGTTCCCGTATCAATGGCAAGATAGTGGCCTGAACCTCTGTGTACTCTTCCGCCATCTTTGATAAGGCCGTTGACACACCGAAGTTGAGTTCTTCTAGCTGGCATTGCTGATGATTCTTGTTCAAAATTTAAGCAGCAGATGGGTTCGAAGCCTGGGCCAATTCTTTCTAAATACTAGTGAAAGACGTTATCCCCTTCTTATATTTGCGGGATCCTAGACCACGAGAGCATGTTCTATGTCTTGTGTTAGACCTTCACACGTGATGAATATTGTAGGATGGGGTGAGCACAAGGGATTTGTAAGCAATCCGCTTTGTAGACTGATTGCGTCTCCCCAATACTCTACCAGTAAACTTAAGTTTACCATCATTTTTACCTACTGCTGAGCCTATGTGGTCGTTCCGTTTCATATCCACACAAAACCGTTGTAGTCTCATACATCTCCTTGCAGAACGTATCCTTCGATTCAATGAGTAATACAGAAGTAGGTGAAAGCGAGGATGTTGCTAAAAAATATTAGTTCCAGTTTGCTAAGTCACTCACTTCTCTTCAGCAAGACTTTCGTAAAACCTGTTAAGCACCTCTATTAAAATTCGCTGTTTGGGATGGTAGGTCTTCAACGTTAACTTTGTGAATGTGAAAAGTTTCCGTATACTAGGCTGCCCGACATGAAAAATTTATCTCTGCCGCAACAGCCAATGTCCACTGACAGGTAAACCTTCTCCAGATCTGAACATCAGCGCGCTAGCCACAAACATAAGTTGTACACTGATGAGCCAAAACCTTATCACCACATGCTTAACAGTTGTTTGTTCATCTTTGGAATGAAATACATCACTGATTCTTTGTGTTAGGGATGCGAAAGTTTGTTGGTAGGTTTGTTGGGGTATGGGGCATGAGATGTCTACCCACAGGTCATGTAATTCATGCAAGTAACGGGTCGCTGATTTGCGTACGCAGTAATGGCGCCAGATGGGTTCCATAGTATTTATATCAGACGAATTTTGTCGCCGAGACATCAACGTGGCTTCACGATACAGCTTCTTAAACCAGTGTGGAACGGTTCTCGCTCTGAGGCAAGGAAATTTTACTGCTGAAAGATGCCATCGTCGTCGGAGAAGACAAATGGTTCAAATTGCTCTGAGAACTATGGGACTTGACTTCTGAGGTCATCATTCCCCTAGAACTTAGAACTACTTAAACCTAACTAACTTAAGGACATCACACACATCCATGCCCGAGGCAGGATTCGAACCGGCGACCGTAGCGGTCTCGCGTTCCAGACTGCAGCGCCTAGAAACCGCACGGCCACTTCAGCCGGCTCGGAGAAGACATCAAGCATGAAAGTACGCAGGTGGTTCGCAACTGTCAACGTGTCTTCGATTATTACCACAGGTCTCACGCAAGCGCAGGACAATATATTCCACAGCATAATGCTGCTCAAACTAGCCTGGGTCCATGGCGCGCTGCACGTTCCGAGTCGCCTTACATATCGATGGCGGTGTTTGTAGAGACTACCAGCAACCTAGAAAAAATGTGATTCACCCGAAGGATCGACACGTTTCCGTTTAGGTCGATGGTCCCGTGCCCATTTCAGTCATAACTGACGATGTTGTTGTGTCAGCATGTGAACACGTAGAGGTGGTCTGCTAGGAAGCTCCACGTTCTGCCATGTTCGATGAACGGTGCGCTCCGAACATTTGTGCGTGCTCCATGACTGTGCTCTTTCGGCAAAGATGCAGCAGATCACCATGTATCTCTCTTTACAGAGTACGTTCTGCGAAGAGAAGCATTTAGCGCATAGTGTTTGTTTCACTGTCTTTCTACCTCTCACCGCAGATGCCCACGATACTGGAATAAGAACATTCGACCAGCTTCGTCGTTTAGAGACACTCGTTCATAGGCTCTGCTTATTAAAAATCTGCCCTTTTGCAAAGTCACTTATCTCAACGAATTTCCCCATTTTCAGCCCCTATGTTTGCTAGGGTGATTCCCTGTCCGTGTCTGCTCTGATTTCATACTTTTGTTACCACGTCACGTGCCGCAACGCCACCAGGCGGCATCCAACGTCGCAGTGGGCAGTGGTCATAACATTTTGGATGTCCAGTGCACCATTGTGTTATAGTACATATTCGGACGACTAATGTAAAGACTAGTCTTAGATACAATGACAATCAGCTATGACTATAAAAGATACTACATTGTAGATCCCAAAGTGTGATGTTTTCAGATTTTCTGAATGCATTTGTTTTATTATAGCACCACGTGCCGCGGTAGCAATTCCTTCAGACCTGATAACTAGCAACATGAGCCACAGGTTCTAGGATATCTCGTCTGTGAATTCAACTACATCGAAAAATAGTTCTTGGTGACTATAATGAGTGAGCTACATTGAGCAGTGAAGTGTCAGGGGCATTATTTTCTATAGTACAGAAGCGTGTTTCTAATCAAGGTGAATTACTCCACTCCGGTACTAATCAGATCACGATACATGGGTCGATACATTGACTGTCGGTAACACGGCATTGCAGTTCGGGAAAGGGCTAGGGCTTTTATCAGGCAGCCCTGGGTATCTGAGGCGAGATACCAGGGTTGACGGACAAATCAGTCAGTGCAAGTCTGAAAGGAGCGTTAATTGTTTTGCGAGGGAGCTGCCAACTCCTCGCTATACACCTGCATCCGGAGACTCTGTGAATTTAGGTACAGTTGCGTCACTGTGCGAAATGAAACGTGAACGAACTCCCTTCCAAAATATTTATGAAATAATTTAGAAACGCTTAAAATACTTTGGGTATAGCTCAGACACGATTGAGCAATTGGCTGTCAATCTTTTTAACAAAATAATATAATTAATCTGCTTGTAACATTGCAATGTGATGCAGTACCTAATCAAAGTGTGTTTTATGCAAGGATAATATCGATAAATATTTTAAAATTCCTGAATATAGTTACTAGGAGTGGTTAACTACATGGATAGGTACTTACTTAAAAAGGGCAGACGAACAGTCGTTAGTGTAAAGGAACTAAGTACCAAGATCTAACGCACATTTGTAAACATACTTTGATGTATTTTCGAGAAACACTAGTTGTAATGGAACAATTAGATTTCACAAACAATGTAACCCCTTCCTCATATTGCAGAAACATTGTCGATGGGAACAGCAGACCAAGACTTTCCCAGTACACAAAACACAGTATTAGAATCAGCGAACATGCACACGATCGTTCTAGCAACACATGACTCTACCTCGCGGTACGTTCCATAGACTCCAAAAATCATAATTTGAATGCGACAGTGTCTACCTGACCACTTATTTCAAGCTGTTAAATTTGAAATCGTTTACAGAGATATGTTGACTGTCTCTGTTTGTTTACATTGATTCATTTTGACTTTCTAATTGTGTAGCCAGAATAAATAATCATTACGTAGCAGCCAGATATTTCGTATTGGATCAAATCGTAAAAACAACCTAGAGCCCTCTCTGCTGACTAGGATAAATCTATATATGCGTTAATCGACTTTATTTACCCACAAAAACTGACAGGAGCCATAATGTCGAATGCATCAATACAGAGAAATTCACAGTACATCAGTTTCAGTGGTCCAAGTCTCTGAACTGTTTGGTACCCTGTATATACCTGTGTGAAATAACGTAATTCAGTTGAAACGTGAAGATTAGTCAGCAAATACAAGAAAGCCCATAAATTTATAATGAAATAGGTTGCAAAGGCGGTTCATGTGTCAAATTAAAGATCTCAGTGACTTGCGTCTAACAAGCGAGAGACGTCTGTCAGAAATATTATCAGGGATGCAAAATAACAGATCCTAAAAAAATTGTATTGTTATCACGTAGTTTCCGAATTTTAATTAGTTTTTAAGGCTAATTAATTTTTTAAAAAATAAAAATGCACCTAATTCACTTTCTACTAACTCCGCCTGCACGAGTGGAAATGACAGGTAATTCCCTGTGGAAATAAAATGTCCATCTGTTTGTAATTAGTGATTTTTATGCACTAGCCACACTACTTTAGAGCTATGTCAACACGTTAATTGTCTTTTTATTAACTACCGACAAACTAATCACGTTAAAGCTAACTGTGACAGATTAAATTCATCAGCACAACAACGTGCCACTTTCTGCATATTAAAACAAAAGACAAGCTGAATGATATCCATATCGTATTTGTGACTAGAGCTTTTAGGGAAGTTAGCTCTAGCAGCTACATGAAGGCAGAAGTAAAGGGACACACTAGTTTCAATGTCAGCTGTTGAAGAACATATATCGCTCTACGGATATTTCACCAACATGACCCAGTAAATTAGAATTTTTTCGTTTGTGCGCTTCGGCACTTGCAAAGTTTTCTGCCTTAGATATTGGCAGGATTCAACCTATTTCGCGAGATCATGGGATTTAGGAGACCCCTCGACCGCGCTCTAGTATTATTTCGGTGGTTACTGCTAATTAATTTGGCATAGTTATCTCTTCACTCGCTCCATGTGGGGAAATGACTGTAGCCGCTGCATGTCGACCACTCGTTTACTCTGAGTTTCTTTATAATCAACTTCAAAATTTTATGAAGCTTCTCTAATGTGTAGGTTTAAGAGTCAGTCTAATTACTTTTAACTGTATTTAAGTCAAACTTTTTCAACGAGTCTGCAAATAATAATTTTGTATCTACTAGTAACACAAATTTAATCACATATTTACAGTTATCAAGCAGTGCGTGAGGAACATAAATAAAAATTCAATTCATTTATCGAATTTCCGTTTTCGCTCTTGTGTGTTTAGTAGCTGGCCTCATCATCAGCATAAAATTTTATGATTGTGCACATGCATTGTATTTATACAGCTGACGGGTGCGACCAACAAATAGTCAAGTATGAATCAAAACCAGTTTACCTCGTCGTGTTTCGAGTTCAACCACTTCTCGTCGGGTCAACACATTTTGCACATTCATGCCATATTCGAGGCGCAAACTATTGATGAAAAATGCTCCATGCTGATTAGAAGCTGCACTCACGGGAACGTAAAGATATTTCTCTTACGTCATCTCGCCTCATCGATAAACAAACTGGCAACACGAAAGTCATTATGGCAATGGTTGTATGAAGAAATCATCGGCAAAATTTTGTCCATGGGGAGTCCGTCATACCTTTTTCGTTCCTGATTTGTTTTTGACATGATTCAATACACATTCATCCAATGAAGAACCCGTCCACATGTCGACAGCCATGCATACTGCAGTGCAGAGTCTGTTTCAGACAGACAACGATCCAGTAATGTTATATAGCAGTTTGTGTGGGAGGTACGGGGTGGTTATAATTAAACTTTAGTCATTTGAGCCAATGCAGACGAGAAGCTATTTGTCGTATGGGTACCCAACTTTATACGTAGGAATGATGTTCACACTTTACACTGTCAGATTTGTGTTCTTAGTAACGTTCGTCTCCTGACTTGCCGTTAGGCGCCGGTATTGGTATGGCAACGAAGACGTAAAAAACAAGTACCAGTGTGCATTATAGTTACAGGGGATCACTGTGGGTCTGGACAAGTTTCACAAGGCTTTACTTGTAAAGTGACTGTTTGAGAACAGCAGCAGTGCTGCTGTTTCTTGCGAATGTCGATGTATTAAAGGATAATGGTGAGGTCTCCTTTCTGCACTGAGGTTTAAGAACGTGATTCGGAATTCCGAATTAAGTGGCGATTTGTGAATTGCTCCTGTGAGGGGCCGATGGCCAATTGCCCCATAAGTGGTTGAAGAAGTTACTGTTGCCACGTCTATGATTGCTAGACTGAATATGTGATCTTAATGCAGTACACAAGTTGTTTGTAAAGGGCTGTAAGCAACTGTGAAATGGTGTCTTTAGTGCGGTTCTGGGCTCTTGTGGATGCAGATGATGGCCCCATTGAGCAACTTTTGTAACAAGAAATGCAAAGATGGCATGCAATTAACAAATCTTACTCTCTTATGTTTAGGTAATAATATGTTGACTTGAATAGTTTATTAATTATTTCTCTTATGCATTTCCTAATAATTATTTAATTGTCCTATGATCTCCCATTTTTAATGGGACCACTATCAAGTAGTGAAAAGTAATAACAGTATTGGGGCAAAGAGAGTTCTGAGAAAATTTCTTCGTGCAGGTTGCATGCATTTAGGGGAATCATACATTCAAGGGCAAGTTAACTCGATTGCCTTAAGCAATTGTTATGCTAATTGATTTATGACACTGCGGTGATTGATTTTTGACCCTCTGGAGATAATCCAGTCTTATAAGAAATCCTTCCAACCCACATCTTCACCCTCCTCCTCCTTCACTCCACTGGGAAAAGAAACGCTTCTTTTGTCATCCCCTCCCTAACACCAAGTCTCTTTTACCCATAATGGAAAATCCCTCAACTGTCCTCTCCCCTCCCCCACTACCCTCTCTCCTCACCCTATCTTCAAAGTGCCACAAAAAACACAGTCTTCTACAGAGAGAAAGTATTTCAAGACACGAAATTCAAATAAATGTCTATAATATATTGTTGAATTCAATTTCCATATCCTTCATTTAATCAGTTTGAATGGGACAGCTCTCCTCACCCCAATCTCTCAGTCTGCATGATGTAATGACTGTAAGCACTAAGGAATACAATGAAATGCGATATATTAGCCACCATTTTGGGTCAGCCACACATGTCTCTATCGTCCAGGTGCCCACAGGTACCAAACATGCAACTGCATGCCAAGGAGGTGGAAAACAACCCAATATCCTATTTACAGATCCATGAGATTAAATACCACTGACTGCAGACTGGACGTCGATGTCCTTCCATAATCGATACCCAGGCAACCATCTCCGCTCTCTCTCAAGTGGCTACTTCCTGTGGTAACACTTGCACCTCAAACATGTACACCAAGGTGACACGCCTGCTTGCCAAAGATCCATCATCTGTTCTTGCAGCCTCCCAACAAAGCATTAGGTGGTAGCATTCCTTTGATTGGGTAATTCCAGGCTCGCTTCCTGTCACTGTCCCTTTATTTACATGAATGAACCAAAATATCCAAACAGAAGATGAAGATTTCCATCCCTCCTCAGAAAACTGTGTTGTTATTGGCTACTGCTTGGGTCAGAGGGAGAGCTGGCAGAACTGTGATATCAGAACTGATGGGAGATACTTCATTTGCGCTACCCTATCAAATTCGTCACTTAAAAATTTGTATGAGTCAAATAGATAGCTTGAAACGCTCATCACAATATCGTGATGATTCTTTTTTGTAATAAAAATATTTACAACTTATGTGAATCACATGCAAACATTTTGCAATTCACTTCATTAAATTTCTGCCACAAATAGATCATAGCGCTAAATGTATCCAGGGTCTTGTAGACACCAACATTCGAGAACGCAAGCTCTCTCCTCCTCCAAGAGGTTTCCACTAAACATATTTGTCGAAAAAGAAAAGATTCTGATTGCACACAATCATGATCATGAAGTGCACGCCATGCACCACCGGTCAGGTGTGGCCCACATACACACTGACCATGTTAGCATCTCCAGGTATTCACACACCAACTGTACCAGGTGCTCCGAGGTTGGAGAGTTTGTCACAATCAATGCCAAGCTGTCGACTGCTCAATTTGAATGGAGGGAACGGGTGTCCAATGCAAACACTCGCCATCTTGAATACTATCATCCATCACAGATGTCTGCTCCTGCAACACTCAACCAGTTTGCTACTCAACCATTCAGAGGCCGCTGCAAGGTCTGAACTGGGACTTGTCCAAGCAGCTGTGGGCAAGAACCAACATGTTGGATCATATCTTGTAACTACCAGTCCCACAAGGATAAGCTGCAGCTTTCAGTCGCCCTAGTACCCATGAGAACATCTGCTGCTGACTGCGGCACACAGCAAGGCAAGTTGCTGCAACTCTGGTGTATGGCTCTAACTGCAATTCCACACTGACACAGACTCCCCAGTTCAAATAATCCAATGTACCCAATCCAAGACATGGATGTTGTTGTCCATACATCTCAGATTTCTTATGTGAAATGTAAATTCTTGTTTTTTATACGAGTTGCTTCTGAAGACAGAATAAATAGGGGCATACACGCAACTTCACATCGCTAAAGTGTCGTTAGTTGTTGCGAAAATCCTGTACAACAGTACGGCACAGACTATATTCACTCTAAGTATTCTCTAATTAGATACCAAAATCTGTTCTTCTCAGCTTAGTACCTGTTAGTTTCTGCATCACAGGACTGGAATAGTAAACAAATTTTTGGCTCATGACAGTATGCTAAGAGAATGCTCTACCTCTGTCTCAGGATGCCTCTTCACTTTAGAACTCTCCTAAAGTAGCCATATGCCACGCCACCTAGGAGTTCTCTTAAGGTACCAGCAGAGAAATGTAAATATGTTGATACTGCGTATCACTTAATGAATTTGGTAATATAGCTGACTTTCTTAATATGGACAGCTCTCCCTGTGAAGGTGGGAGATTGAAATTCCAGAAAGATATCTTGCCTGATTACCACTCCAACTCGCAACCATATCTGTGGTAGTCTCTCCCCGGTCACAGCCCACCCAGCGACCTGTCATTAATATCAGACTGATTGACTAATTACACTACTGCCCATTAAAATTGCTACACCAAGAGGAAATTCAGATGATACACAGGTCTCCATTGGACAAATATATTATACTAGAACTGACATGTGATTACATTTTGCAATTTGGGTGCATCGATCCTAAGAAATCAGTACCCAGAACAACCACCTCTGGTAGTAATAACGGCCTTGATATGCCAGGGCATTGGGTGAAACAGAGCTTGGACGAAGTGTACAGGTACAGCTTTCCATGCAGCTTCAACACGATACCACAGTTCATCAAGAGTAGTGACTGGCGTATTGTGACGAGCCTGTTGCTCGGTCGCCATTGACCAGACGTTTTCAGTTGGTGAGAGATCTGGAGAATGTGCTGGCCAGGGCAGCAGTCGAACATTTTCAGTATCCAGAAAGGCCCGTACAGGACCTGCAACATGCGGTCGTGCATAATCCTGCTGAAATGTAGGGTTTCGCAGGGATCGAATGAAGGGTAGAGCCACGGGTCATAACACCTCTGAAATGTAACGTTCTCTGTTCAAAGAGCCGTCAGTGCGAACAAGAGGTGACCGAGACGTGTAACCAATGGCACCCCATACCATGACGCCGGGTGATAAGAAAGGATGACGATGACGAATACACGCTTCCAAAGTGCGTTCACCGAGATGTCGCCAAACATGGATGCGACCATCATGATGCTGTAAACATAACCTGGATTCATCCGAAAAAATGATGTTTTGCCGTTCGAGCACCCAGGTTCGTCGTTGAGTACACCATAGCAGGTGCTCCTGTCTGTGATGCAGCGTCAAGTGTAACCGCAGCCATGGTCTCCGAGCTGATAGTCCATGCAGCTGCAAACGTCGTCGAACTGTTTGTGCAGATGGTTGTTGTCTTGCAAACGTCCCCATCTGTTGAGCCAGGGATCGAGACGTAGCGGCACGATCAGTTACAGCCATGCGGATAAGATGTCTGTCATCTCGACTGCTCGTGATACGAGGCCGTTGGGATCCAGCACGGCTTTCCGTATTACCCTCCTGCACCCACCGATTCCATATTCTGCTAACAGTCATTGGATCTCGACCAACTCGAGCAGCAATGTCACGATACGACTAACCGCAATCGCGATATGCTACAATCCGACCTTTATCAAAGTCGGAAACGTGATGGTACCCATTTATCCTCCATACAGGAGGTATCACAACAACGTTGCACTAGGCAACGCCGGTCAACTGCTGTTTGTGTATGAGAAATCGGTTGGAAAGTTTGCTTATCTCAGTACGTTGTAGGTGTCGCCACCGGCGCCAACATTGTGTGAAAGCTCTGAAAAGCTAATCATTTGCATATCACAGCATCTTCTTCCTGACGGTTAAATTTCGCGTCTGTGGAACGTCATCTTCGTGGTGTAGCAATTTTAATGGCCAGTAGTGTAATTAAAATGATTTGCAAGTCACTTTGCGTGGTGAATAATTTTTCTCTTGCAGTTGGATTACACTCACCAGCTAGCTCAGATGGGGATATCTAGAGGAAACGCAATCTACAGTTTTGAGAACTGACATTTGAAGCTGGCTGGACTATCACCACCAACAAACATTTCGCAAAAGGACCACCAAGATAAGATATGAGAAATTAGCGCTCATATGGAGGCATATTCAGAGTCTTTTTCCCTCGCTCTGTTTGCGAGTGAAATGGAAACGAAGTGACCAGCAGATGCATAGCAAAAAAAATTAACTTTCTCACTTTAGTCACTTCGTGACATACTAGGAAAAGGCTGTCATATGTTTGCGAACAACACTTAGAAAAAGCTGTATAGAGCTAACCCCACAATTCCCTTTTTGTCAGAGTGTAATTTACCTGCCATATTCTCACGATATACAGCGTTTAGATCCACATGATTTCCTGCAATATGAGGTGTCCCCAAAAATTCACAGACCTATGGTAATTCTCTCGAAATCCCATTACATTCTGACAGCACTGCTGCATTAGTCAGAAGGCTACCTAGTCCTTCGCGTGTCACTGAACAGTCAGAGAGCTATCACAACGAGACAAACATCACAATAATGTACAGGAGGAAATTCAGAACCATGCAGAATATACATGATCTACCGAAGAACTTCAGAAGAATAACACCTTCAATTTGGTGATATCAAATGACTGTCTACAAATATCCCGCTGTACACATTAAAACAAGTTTATCGTATCCCTAAGATTACTAAGCTAGAAATCACAGTGTAATAATGTCAGAGTCTTCAGTGACAGCACAGTCTCTCTTTCTCTTTCTATTGTAACATGTGTTTCTCTTCCGATATAAGGAGTTAGATACAACATTTTTTGCTGTAACACCATGACTTTGCGGTTTGTGACAGGTGCTAAACTGACATTAAGAACTTTCGACCAACCGGCTCTCACAGAAAGCTGAACACTGCATGCAGTAAGGTCAGCTGCTTCCACAACAAACAGGTTGGTTGAAATAAGAAACAGAGGCAGTGTCTCTTATTAGAAAAAAACGTGGAAGTCATCGCAACATATGAAAACTGCATGAGTTTGCTGCATTGTGGAGCATTTCCAAACAGCCTTCTGAAGATGATGACCTCTACATTTAACCATGTTCCACAGTGATGAGTAGGCAGATGTCTCAGTGGTTCAGTTTTTAAGAGACCAAGAATTCTGGTTTCTCATATTTGTGGGGCGTAATGCACCCAGATATATGAACAATATTCCGATGTCCTAGGTGGTTGTCATCATTTTTATCGCTTACCGTGCATAATCACATATGGAACAAGGGAGTGTTTAGCAGGACAAAGTCATAGAGTACAGGTAGTATGCACCTTCAGTTTCAGTTCACCAATGGATTAATGGAATGATATTCATATGGCCATGGGTGCTGGCGAATACTCGTAGTCACACAGGGCGAATACTCGTAGTCACACAGGTTCTTGTTTTTTTCTAAATTATTAGCGTTTTCCATCGATTTTCGTTATTTTAGGAGATTTTCCGTAATTTGAATGCATTTTACCCAATTACTCCATATTCAAACCGCCATTCTGGACTACTTGTCACGTCAACGTAACATCTCATGGGGTTGATCTCGTGATGCTATCAGCCAATTACAGTGGTAAATGGCTTTCTATTTCTGTGTCACTGTTAAACCACACCCCACATTACTCTGAGAGTGCTACATAAATGTAAACATATCGTGAAGCCCATTACACTCCATGCATCAGATGACACAAATATTGTTTGTTAGTGTAGGAAACAGCGAACAGCAGAGGGGCTCCAAAAATACATTCCTTACCCGAATCAGTTTTTAAATTAGGTAATATTTTGTTACAAATGAGTGGCTCTGCCTATGTACATGGGAGTCACAAAGTAATCTCGCATTCATAGGATATAGTCTGAGAACGTTACGTCCAGAGCAAAGTCTGCCCCCGCCCCCCTTCCCTGTGAAACTGACACACTAGGCGTTGACAAAAACTGCCCCACATTTAGAAGAAAACTTAGAATACGTCGCCAGAGGAGAGATCATGATCACTTGAGCCGTAGTGACAAAAAGTGGTACATTATGAAAATGAACTGAGGGAAAGTACGACAAAATGAGGAAAAATTAAGAGAGAATGTGGGAGTACTTACATGTGTGCTTGGTGCAGGAAAATTCTTGTATAACGGAAGGAGTGTGTGACACCAAGAGGAGTATAAGAAAAAGTCGACGTGTAAGAATTGGAAACCAGGGAAAGGTAATTTTTCGAGGGCAACAATAAGACAGCTGAAACAGATTGTTTAATGTTGATGGCCACCAAATGTAGAGTAATAAATTTATACATATTGTGTCACAAGCCCAAGAGTAACCCTAAATTTATCAGCATCCACTTCATACATTTTTATAAGCTGTCCCGACATGTGACTACGAAAAACCATGTCCTCCTTAGCTAAAGAGCATTGTATTACGAACTTCGGTACTGCAATAAAAAACTACCGAGTAGATTGTGTGTTTGACCTGCGGGAGACTGGTTAGGTACCTTAATCTCTAACAAACAGTCTTTACAATTAGTTTGTCTGTTCTTTCTACCAGTAACAATAATGTGGTGTCACAATCATGGTGGAGCTAGTGCAGCATGGCGTGTAATTTCACATGTCAAAGAGCCCTGCTATGTATTCATCTGTTTCCTATACAGTGTTATTGCTTCATGAAGATACTATTACAGGACTGATATGAGCATAGCATAATTTCTGAAGCGTAATCGGATATGGACAGTGAGCGCTGTACACCTCCAGAAAACAGCACTATACACCTCCAGAAAGCTATATAGTGCATGAATCACAAAGAATTTCTTTCTTCCTTTGGTGTAGAACGTAGTAGCTTTTTCATCTTAAAATCTCTAATCACGGATAATGACAGTGGGAAGATGCAGGGTAAATGTATGTCAGGAGTTACAAATGTATTTCCTGTATTGGAGTATTAACAATGTGGCAGTCCATGCGACCAATATATCAGAAACTAAACTGATTTAACATTATACCATGTTTCACAGCAGAACCGTTAGCTTAAGAGTGTGTGCTTATGTTCTAAGGTCATCTCTCTCTTTCCAGTACCTTCTTAGTATGCAATCCAAACACTAAAACTGTACTACAGAAGTGACAGGACAAGTGATTTGTTTCAAACTCCTTCCGTTTGGAGCTCCATCATGCATAAATTGAACGATTCTTCCCTTATCCAGCTGCTATACCATCACAACATTTTCAGGTGTAGCATACTCGTATCTACTATACACCAATAAGCAGTGCTAACCCCCTCAGCATGCATGAATCTAGAGACATCATGTGTAATTAAATGGGCAACGTGAGTAATATTAGTATGTACCAGACTTAGCTGAATAAGAGTTACAATATTCCAAAGAGAATACCACTCAGTATCACTAGCATCAGTTGGTTGTGCAAGTTTGGAACATGTGTTATGCCCTTTCTGAAAGCAAAATATCGAAGTTTATTGATTATGTAGAACTCAGCTCGTTCTGTTCCTTCATCAGACATAGAAAGTACTGGGTATAGTACCCACTTACTTCTGGTTAGTTCCAAATTAAATCAGAGCTAATGTTGCAGGGATGGCTGATTAAAGACAGGTGAATTGTTACTAGATGCATAGAGCGACCATGTTGAGCTTTGGTCAGGATACTTCGTCGAAAGGTTCAATAAAGGGGCAGGTAATTTTGATTTAAAGGGTAGAGATCTGCTATGGATATTGTTCGTTTGTAATGGTGGTAGCCCTCAAAAGTGTTGTGAGCCCTTTCAATCTCAGACTTTACCCGACGAATGCGAGAATACTTTGTGACTCCCATGTACACAGGGAGTGGTGGGCGATAATAATAAAATTTTACGAAATTAATAAGTCTTTCGGATAAGGAATGTATTTTTCACAGTTCCTATATGCTGTTGGCTACTTCTATAACTAAAAAACACTATGTGTGTCATGTGATGAAGGCAGTGTAACAGGGTTCACGTAATGTCCACATGTATATAGCACTCGCAGAGTTATGGCAGATGTGGTTTAACAATGATACAGAAGTTCAGAACCATTCTGAAACGTCACTGGCTGATAGCATCGTGAGAAGGACACGATGAGACATATTGTTGATGTGACAATTTGTAGAGAGTGGTGGTTTTAAACTAGAGTAATTGTGCAAAATAAAATTACAAAGAATATGGTAAAATTTAAAAACAAAATTATGGACAATGCGAAAATCTGAGAAGACACAACAAAACTGTGGAGGATTGTGGATACTTACATGCTCGCCTGGGCGTATGAAACTCATTCCATTCTTCCACCAGTACGACTGACAGCTGATCGTGCATACTGTCCGTGTTCGAAGGGTTGAAGTCCTGCTGAGTACCCTCTGGTTCCATATGTGATTATGCACTGCAAGCCATCAGAATGAAAAACACAGTGCCCTAAGACTTGGAGGTCAAGATGACCTAGAACACCGAAATAGTGATCATATACCTGGCTCCAATATGCCACATCAGTATGGTAAAACAATGCTCTTGCTTTCTTTGAAAATTGAACACCAAGACATCTGCCACCCCATCATTGTGAATATGAGTTTAAATGTGGACATAACCACCTTCAGGGTACTGTTTGAATATACTCCATAATGCTGCAAACTCATCCAGTTTCCTTATTTTGTGATGTGTATCACACACTTATCTACAGCAAACACTGCCCCTGTGTCTTATTTCAGTCATCCTGCGTATTGTGGGAGCACCGTACCTTACCCCAAGTGATGGCCGGTGTGGCCGTGCGGTTCTAGGCGCTTCAGTCTGGAACCGCGAGATCGCTACGCTCGCAGGTTCGAATCCTGCTTCGGGCATGGATGTGTGTGATGTCCTTAGGTTAGTTAGGTTTAAGTAGTTCTAAGTTCTAGGGGACTGATTACCTCATATGTTAAGTCCCATAGTGCTCAGAGCCATTTTACACCATGTGATGTTGGGCTATCTGCGAGAGCTTCTGGTTTGAAACTTGTTAATGTCGGTTTAGCCTCTGACACGTACCTCAAACATATGTTATAAATGCAAAATGTATATGTGTACAACGCTGTAGTCATAAACTGCTTGGATGTGTTACAGCGAAAGGACAGTATCTCAGATAGCTTCTGTAATGTCAACACAAGGCAACTCTATTGTAACTGATAGGCAGTAGGATATGGTCTTCCTCCAACACAGCAGACAAAACTTTAAATTGGTCTGGGAAAGCCATTTTGAACATGGGCCACCTGCTCCATTGGACCAATATGTCTATATTCAATATGCTGACAGTATTTCTTTTGCATATATCGGAAATGAGAGACACAGTGAAATGTTATTGAGTTTTCTACCACATAGTGCTAGTGAAGTCTTTACAGTTCGTAGTTTTACTCCACTGGATGTCATAAAAATAAAAAAAAGAGAAAGAAAGAGAGAGAAAAAGAGAGAGAGACACTGTTCTGTCAACGAAGACTGTGACACCAGTACACTACTGTATTTCTAGCAAAATAATCACAGGAATACGAAAAGGAGATTAGGACATGTACAGCGAGATATATGTATAGACAGTCTTTCGATATTGATGAACTGTAGGTGCTATACTTCTGAATTTCTTTGGGGAGTCCTTATATATTCTGCATGGTTGTATTTCCTCCTGTATGTTAATGTGCAATTATTCTCGTTGTGATAGCTCGCTGTCTAGTCAGTGAGGAGTGGAAGAGTAAAGAGCCTTCTAACTAATGGAAAATCATGTCAGAATGTGATGAAACTATTAGAGAATTAGTGGGGGTCTGTGACTTGACGGGGACATTTCTTACTCGTTTAAATCAGGTGGATTCAAATGCTACGTGTCGAATACTGGAAATTTCGTGAGCATATTGCAGGTAAGCGGTATTCTGAACAAGGGTATTTGAGAGGTGAGCGCTGTACCGCTTCTTCGAAGTTCTTAGTGCAAATATATTAAAAACTCCCACAGGCATCTGACAAAGCGACTGCAATGAGAAAATTAGGGGCTAATACGAATATTTATACTGAGAGACAATCAGAAGCAGACATTGTTTCTTGTTTCCTGAATAAGTAAGAGTTAACTTTCTGCGATAATGTTTGAGTGTTTACAAATTGAAGGAGTAAAATTTTAGTAGGTAGACTAAATTTACATTTACATCTATATTCTTACTTCACAAGTCCTCATATGATGTGTGGCAGAGGGGTCCTATGCCTCTACTAGTTATTTCCACTCCTACTTCACTCACAAAGAGAGTGAGGGAAAATGACTGTCTATATGCCACCATATGAATGCTAACTTTTTGTATCTTTTCTTCATGGTCCTTATGCGAAATGTATGTTGGCGGCAGTAGAAAACATCTGCAGTCTGCTTGAAATGTCAGTTCTCCAAATTTTCTCAATAGTGTTCATCGAAAGGAACATCGCCTTCCCTCCAGGAATCCCCAGTTGAGCTACCTGGCGTGTATAATCCGACTGCTGAAAAAGAAATTACTCATGATGCAAAGGCACTCTCATGATCAATTTAATTAATTACTGGATCATTTTGATACCAATGACTTGCTGCAGGGTGGGTGGAAGCGAGGGCGATATTACTATGGATATTATTCGCAAATTGGAGCGGTATTTAGGCGTTTCTTTGTTACTGTCAGATCTTTCAGCAAAATTTCAATCTCCCACCCATATAGGGAGAGATAACCAACGTAATAAAATCAGATACATTACAGAATTTATAAACTCACACAGAGTATAAACCTGGTATTTAAAACTCATCTGTGCCGCTACCTCAAGAGACTTTGAAGGTGACGAGGCATCAAGCTATTTTAAGGGTGTTCGAAAGTGAGGAGGCATACAGTGACAGAGGTAGAGCATGCTATTAACACATCGTCATGAGCCAATAATTTGTTTAATATCTAGTCCTGTGATGCAAGAAGTAACGGACACTAAACTGATAATAAGGGACTTTTGTACCTGATGAGAGAACACTTACAGAAAATAGAGTCTATGCCATACTGTTGTACAGGATTTTCACAACAAGTAACAATACTTCATCGATGTGAGATCGTGTTTATGCCCCTATTTCCTCTGTGTTAGGGAATAACTCTTACAAGAGGGAGGAGTTATCAGTTTGCTTGAAAAATTCCGATACACTAAAGAGTATTTTTTAAACTGGGGAACCTATGTCAGAGCGGAACTGCAGTTAGAACTACTTTCTCAAGTCGTACATGCTTGCTTCGCAACAAACTGTAGTCAGCAGCAGGGCTGGTCAGAGATGCTTGGCCGACTGGAAGCCGCAGCTTAGCCTTACATGTCTGGCGGGTACAAGGAATGCTCTAGACTGTCGGCTCTTGGCCATAGCTGCAGGGACAAGTGTGGCGGCAGTCCTCATTTCACCCACTGAATGGCTAAATAGCGTAGTAGCAAGTATTCTGGTTGAGTGGGGGCAGAATTAGACGCGTATGGCGCGTGAGAATACTCATTATTGCGAATTTTTACTGCACTGGGCAATTCGCCCCTAGTAAAATGATCAGATGACTGCTTGACAGTCAGAGTGGCAGTCTGTCTGCCCTCCAAGCCTGTCGTATGGCTGGCATGTGGATATCTGGAGATATGTGAGCAGCTTAGGGCGTGATCAATGTGTGTGAAAGCCTCCCCCGGCCAGCACGACTGTGGCTCCCAGTTCTATTTAGTGATATCATCTGTTTGTGGGGAAAATGTGGTTGTTAAACAATTAGTTTGATAGGATAGTGTAAATGGAATATTTCCCACCATTTCTGATGGTGAAGTTGTGCCAGCTCTCTCTTTGTCTGCTGACAGGAACATAGTATTCGGAGCTGCAGTGGAGACCAGCGTCTGTGTATTTAGTGTCTGGATACATTTTCTCATGCACGTTTTCACACAATAGGAAGTCACCAGCTGAGAGAGACAGATACATGAAGCGAGTCTGGAATTTCCCAATCAAACAATGTCACCATCTGATGCTTTCTTTTGGGTCATAAGAACAGTAGTCGATAGGCATGTCACCTAGGCCTACAGATGTGAGGTGCAGGTAATACAACAGGAAGCAGCCACGTGAGAGAAAGAGGAGGTGGTTTCTTGGGTATTGAATATCAAAGGATGTGGGCTTCCTGTTCACAGTCAGTGATATTTGGTATCATGATCTGTAGTTATGACAGTCGCCAGTTTTCGACCTCTGTAACGTGCAAATGTGTGCTTGGTGGTGGCATCCCTGGACGAGAGACAGGATAATGAGGAAGAGGGGGAGACGTGGTGGCTTCCTCAGAAGGACGAGTCATCCGCAGGAGGTCATAAATCAACCCCAGGGGATCATAGATCAATTAGCATAGCAATAGATTATGGTGAGGGAGCTAATTTGCCTCCGAAAGTATGATTGACACGGAATGCATACAACCTTCTCAAAAATGACCCAGAAACCTCTTTGCCACAACAGTGATAACAAGCACCAAATATTCGTGATACAGAGTCCTCTCCTCATATGCATTGCCATTTCTACGGTACTAAAGAGCAGCTTGTCGTCTTATTCGTCGTGTATACACTTTTCAAGTGTCACACGTAACCAGCTATTGCTCGTCTCCCCATTAGATGTCCATGTCTTCCCACCTGTCCACCACATAATGTTAATACCAGGTACAATACGTGGTATCTCTTCGTTACACATTTGCTTTGTCCTGCACTTCGCGTGGTACAGATGTCTGCACAACAGAAGTATCACCACAGTACGTTGCGACAGGGATAATGGTATGCTACCCCTCTTGCTTATTGACCCTTCTATTTATTTGCGACTGTTATAGAAGTTACCCTGTAGGGCCCGATACGCGCCAATCGTTATGTGAAAAAGCAGCTGACTGTAATTAAGAGAACAAGTTGCTGTTTGGAATGAGCGAACATTTTATTCGATATAAGGAGAATTACACAAGAAAGTCATATTCTACAAGAGTTAATAAGGATAGTTTGTAAATACAGGTATTTGTCTGGGCTAGTAGTTGTTGCATGACGCAATTATGGAAACGTAACTGATAATGTAATTTCATTCCGTATGTGCTACTAATCTAGGAAATACATTCTACTAACTTTAAGTTACGTATTGAATATCTCAATCCAATGTCTCAGCATTCTCGTGCACAGCTATCCACTCACCTATGCCGTGAGAACAACTGACACCGATCGTGTCTGGTGGGCTGCTTGAATTTGCGCGCACAACGGCTGTGTTAGCTAACTTCAGAACTTGTTAATTCGGAATCGACGCAACGTATCGAATTTTTTCCTTAATGAGTACTTATCCCAATTAAGAAAATGTTCCGGACTCTTATGCCATAGTCAAATGTATTCCACCTTAAAACATTTTGCCCCATCTTCGGAAGATGTTTTCAAGGGGGATCGTGGCTTCTTTGAATGGCTAATTCATACCCTGGCTCGTACAGCCAACAGCAAAATTCGGCTTCCGCGTTCTTCCGCACAGTAGCGTGACGTCACATGTTTTGAATATGAGCGCAATTGGCCATTGTCGACTGTGGTTGTCCGCTGTTGCGAAGCTAAATTTTGCCGTAGTCTGTAGCGGGCCAGGGCGTGAATCGGACATTCAAAGAAGCTAAGATCGGCTTTAAAAATGCAGATGGGGACGGAACGTTGGGTTTCAAGGTGAAAACATTCGACCACAAAATTATACCCCGAAACATTTCATAAATTGTGACATTTCCGGCAGCAAAAGATTACATTTTTCACAGATTATATCTCAGTACAGCATTCCCTGAAACACCTCTACAAGTCTTTCAGACTCTTTGTGAACACCTGATTCTAGCCGGCCGAAGTGGCCGCGCGGTTCTGGCGCTGCAGTCTGGAACCGCGAGACCGCTCCGGTCGCAGGTTCGAATCCTGCCTCGGGCATGGATGTGTGTGATGTCCTTAGGTTAGTTAGGTTTAACTAGTTCTAAGTTCTAGGGGACTAATGACCTTAGCAGTTGAGTCCCATAGTGCTCAGAGCCATTTGAACCATTTTTGAACCAGATTCTAGATCCTAAAGACCAGGTAAGTTTGGATCCGTATTCACAGCCCGCTATCTCGTAACATCCCTGTTTGGTGGAGCATTCCTTAAACTGGAACTTTCGCTTTTAATGCAGCACGACGACATTTACCGTCCACCCTCCACTGAGAGAGCTACTCTTTCATACGAGTGGACTCGTTACTACTCACGAATGTTTAAAGAAATTCGATGAACAAACGAGCACCATCACAAAATTAATATTTTTATATTCAAGCCGTATCAGCAGTATCGCCGATTCAGAAAGCCGACTACAGTAACACGTTCAGTTAATCACTAATCCAATCTTCAAATGAATTATAATACATTAATTAGAATTCAAAGACTTTCCGTGTTCTTACAGGAGGATTAGACGCATTAGTAGCGTGCAAAATGATTTTTAAAATTATATCCTAAAGAGCTGTCCCCGCCATAATTAGAGTTTGATGATGATGATGATGATGATGATGATGATGATTAGTGTTTTAGGGCGCACAACAACGTGGTTATCAGCGCCCGTTCCCAAAATAAATGTTGACGAGTGCAGCCAAGATCTGTTAAACACGGATCAATTCAGAGCCGATCTTTGCGAGAATTGTAAATGCTCAAATTTCAAGATTGGACACATCCGCCGGCCGGTGTGGCCGAGCGGTTCTAGGCCCTTCAGTCTGGAACCGCGCGACTGCTACGGTCGCAGGTTCGAATCCTGCCTCGGGCATGGGTGTGTGTGATGTCCTTAGGTTAGTTAGGTTTAAGTAGTTCTAAGTTCTAGGGGACTGATTACCTTTGATGTTAAGTCCCAAAGCGCTCAGAGCCATTTGAACCATTTTTGGACACAGCACATGAAAATAGGTAGATAAAACTAAACAGGTAAAAATAATTAACTGTGGCTGGGTGACCACTTGCAAATAATGGGTGACCAAACCACTTTACAGCACATTAAGATCTGAATCCCAATATTTTGGGAAGAAGTCCAGACATCACACAAAAACGTAAAACTCTAGCCAAACTCGCCTCATTATTAGTTAGAATAGAGGGCAGGTCTGGTGGGAAACTTAAATCTTCCTTCAAACCCGCATATAAAACACACTCAGTTAGAATATCTCGTATTGACAGGTGTGTCCCACATGTCTGACACGTTGGTGGCTCCTCACGACGTAACAGAAAACAATGTGTCAATGGACAATGTCCCATTCGAAGCCGTGTAAGGACTACTTCCTCAGCTCGTCGTTGTCGGAAGGAGGTAAACCACGGTCGGACAGAATCCTTCACCGCTCGCAACTTATTATCCCTCACTTGCAGCCACTGAGCCTCGCACAAATGCATGACCTTCCGAGTCACGAATGATGTTATTGCCTGCAGGGGACGGAACAGAGAGCAGGAGGTGGGATGGAGCAAACCTCCTTGGCAGGCGCGTCTGCAAGTTCATTTCCAGGAATTCCTATGTGCCCTGGAACCCAGCTGAAAATTTCATCCTTACCCTGCTTTTGCAAGAGCAGGAGTGCGTCCTGCACTTCTTGCACCATCCGATCTGCTGGGTACATCTGTTCAAGAGCGTGTAGAGCACTTTGGGAATCGGAGCAGATGATGAATTTTTCGCCATGATGTCGTCGCATATGCTCTAATGCTTTCAGAAGGGCAAACAGTTCTGCATAGTAAACTGAGAACTGCTCTGGGAGCCCTATCCTACGGACAGTATCGGGAAACACAGCAGAGCAGCCCATAAAATCCCCCTGTTTAGACCCATCCGTGTAAACAGTAGTAAAATCTGAATGGCGGTCTGAAATCTCAGTAAATTTAATTTTAAAAAGGTGGTCCGTGGTACAATACTTCTTGTAAGCAGCCAGATCAAGAAGTAATCTCGGCCGTTGTAGTAGCCAGGGAGATCCCCTACTCCATCCCTCGTTGATGACCTTAATGCCCTCCAGGTGTACTGACTCGAGACACTCCTTTGCACGGATGCCAAACGGCTTTGTTGCCTTCGGACGGTGGCGGAAGAGACGTTCCAGTTCTGTCTGTGAAAAGGTGTTGGACACACTTTTTTGCACCAAGGAGGCATAGGATATGGCAAAGACAGGGGGTTTTGTCGCCTTATACTCTTTTTGGCTTCCACATAAGATATCCTCTTTGTCACCTCTATCTCCTGAATTTTTCTTTCCTTCGCAAAGATGGTGCAGTCTCTGCTCCAGACTGGATGGCTCCCAGAGTAGTTGATACATGTAACGCCGGAAATGCATATCCTCCTATTTCCGTCTATTGTACTATAAATTTGTTTTCCTTATTTTTGTTACCTGAATATATGACATTTCTGTGTCTTTGCATATTGTAATTGTTTTACTATTTGTATATATATAAATTTATGCATTTATGTCGATGTATAATTGGTTTGTTTCGTAAATATTATTTGTATTTTTACGCTGGGTCTTGCCTAGGGAAAACTGCTATCGAACGATTACATCGATAGGTCGTGTGAAGAATCAAAGTGTGTAGGATCTTTGGTAGTGTTAACCCGGCCGCGTGGAGCGCGGGCAGAGGGAGTCTGGCTGGAGTAGCGAGTGGAGCAGGTGTGTTGTGTGAAGCTCCCGCGAGTTGCCGCGCTTTCGGGGTTTGGCAGCATGTAATTGCGTTCGACTTGCGATGATAGTTTCTGACATGGTGTCGCGGACAGAAGCATTAGCTGGCGCACATCAAGAGCCCGTTTCGTCTGGTGACCGTGTCGAGAAGAAGGCGCGCCAACATCCAGCTTCTGCAACAACGACGGCCGACAATGAGTGACTGTCGCCACCTCCTCGATCGACGGCTTCAAACCTTCAATCAACCAACAAGGAAGACTGGAAGCACGTAAAGTCTTAGAACTGTATGGCAGACCTCAGCTTTTCAAACTTTTAAAATTGTCCCATCACAAAATTATAGCTACTTAGCATGAACCTTTGTTGCTCATTGTCCCAATTGCATTACCAAGCAGGGTCCCTTCCTTTTCCGGAATGAACCCGAGTGTCGTTCAAATTCAGACGCCAGCATTAAAGTACAATCATTCCATTTCACTACTTTAATTTAAAAAAAAATGGCTCTGAGCACTATGCGACTTAACTTCTCAGGTCATCAGTCGCCTAGAACTTAGAACTAATTAAACCTAACTAACCTAAGGACATCACACACATCCAAGCCCGAGGCAGGATTCGAACCTACGACCGTAGCGGTCGCTCGGCTCCAGACTGTAGCGCCTAGAACCCTTTAATTTCAAAGTTCAGTTAAAGTATTCATAGCTGGCTGCAATATTCAGATTACACAAGCACAAATTAAGAGTGCGAGTTTTGTTACCGTATTTTAGCTTACCTGTGACTGCAGCTCAGCTTGGTACGTACTAAATTTTACTACTGTTAATTGTTCAGAATCATTTAATTCAAGTTCAAAGTTAAATCTTGTAGTAGATTCAAGTAGCTTTTGAAATGATTGTTGAGGTAGTCCAAGACTAAGCGTATTTTACTGAATTTCGATGTGCTTCAGAAAGAAAGCTCACTATTAACTTCAGTCACTAAATTAACTTTAGATTTTCCTGTTTTATTAATTCTTTTGCTAAATTAAGTCAGAGTGTAGCGAAATTTATTACTTCTGACAGACTTTCAGTTTTCACACTCCACGTGTCAACCTTCAGTTGCCACGCTTCTAGTGCTAATTATATGTGTAATAACCTTTCTTTTTCAGTTACTATAGTAATTGTCCTTAGGACTGACGACCGTAATTTCCCCCAAATCTCAAATATCTAATTACCGGTAGTTAATTGTTAACGTAACGGCCGCACATTTACTTTCTTTACTAACTTTCCCCCTTTTCAAAATTAATTTCCACCTGTTTCATTAGCATTTTTCCTATCATTTAGATGTAACCCTTTCCTCCCTCTTTACCGACAGATTAACTTCGGTGACGATTGCATTTCCCAAATTTCCATTAGGTACACGCGGTTTAATTTTGCACTGTCATTAAGGTCGATAAGTGAGAGGGAGGTTACATACACAGTTGGTCCCAGCTTCATGAGCTGCCTTGCCACATATTCCGCGAGTCGATTCACCCCCACAACTCATCGTTGTATGGCCAAATCGTTGACATTTGAAACATTTCATAGAGTTAGATATACAGGGTGACAAGTATTTAAACAGTCAAACTCTGGGAGGTAGTAGGGGATATCCAAACAAATATTTTTCCCTAATGTCATTTTTTTTCTATGAGGAGTATTTAAACCGGTAGAGGAAGATCTCTCTGGCGGCAAATTAATTAAACCATCGAACACTTTTCCATTTTTACGACTAAGAGACAACACATTAACACAACCCAATTTCAATTACAGTAGATTTTCAAAAATGTCTACATAGACACGAAAACAAAGCTTACACTGCCGAATCATGTTCTGTCTGACACGGGCAAAAACATCAGGAGTGTCCTGAATTGTTCCCCACACAAAAAAGTGGGGATCGAGCAGGCCATGGTACAGGACCACCTCTGCCAATCCACGCGTCTGGGAACCGTCGGTCCAGGAATCGACGCACACGACGACTGACATGTGCCGGCGCCCCGTCATGTTGGAACCACATGCGTTGTCTTGTAGGGAGCGGGACGTCTTCCAGCAATTCTGGCAATGCTCTAGCGGGAAAATTGTAGCAGTGCCTGCCATTTAATGGCCTAGGTAGCAGATACAGCCCAATCTAACAGTCCCCAAGATTACCGACCCACACATTAACGAAGAACCGCACTTGATGAGCGCTAGTAGCTGTGGCATGCGGGTTATACTCACTCCAAACATGCGAACTGTGCATGTTGAAGATTCCATCACACCCGAACGTTGCTTCATCGGTAAACAACACACAGGATGAAAATGTAGGATGCATTTCACACTATTCCAGGTGACACTGCGAAAACTGTGCTCTGGATGGATAATCAACTGGTTCCAGGTTGTAGACATGCTGTAAGTGAAATGGACGTAACAATTGCTCTCGACGGACTGTTGTTACACTCGTGTGATTCGTCCCCGTTTTACGTGCAATTGCACGAGTGCTGATTAAAAGATCCCGTTCCACATGCTGCAAGATAGCTTCCTCAAATTGCAGCGTTCTTACCGTGCGACGGCGTCCCTTTCCAGGTAGTCTTCTAAATGATCCGGTCTCACGCAGACATTGGTACACGGCAGCAAATGTCGTATGGTGAGGGATACGGCGATTAGGATATTGTTGTTGATAAACCCGATAGTCAGCTCGTCCGTTGTGGTGCGCTACGTAGTACTCACTCCAAGTGTATCGCTCCATTAGTAAACAGAGACAATGCACTTCTACACTGGTGGACAGCAGTTTCCTACAACTGAAGAGCGTAATACGCCTTCTAACAACTGAACATTGTAATACGACCTCAAATAACTGAAGAGCGTAATACGGCCTCAACCGGTTTAAATAATCCTTATAGGAAAAAATCACACTAGGGTAAAATATTTGCTTTTATGTCCCCTACAACCTCCCAAAGTTTGTCGGTTTAAATACTTTTCACCCTGTATGAGGCCTAACCCTAAGTCGGAGGAAACCAGCCATAACGTATTCAGGCAAGACAGGCGAATTGAAAGTCACAATGGAGGTGGCAGATTTCTCAACAACTCCATTATTCCTACGTGTCCGTTGTTCCAAGTCTACAATCCCCTGTGTTGCCCATTCTTACTTCAGCTCTTCTACCTCGATATCCATCAAATCACCGCAGATGACAATGCCTTTACTGGAGTTGAGGGAATTGTGCAACTCGACAGTAATATCATACTCGCCTAACTTGGTTGACTTTCGAAGCAGCTCCACATGCTTTGCCCTAGTAGTCTCAACTAACAGGGTACCATTCCTCAGGCGTTTAATAGATTTCAGAGCACCTGCGAGTCTTTCTAAACCTTTATGTATATAGAAAGGAGACACTTTTAAATGAGCCCTCCTTCCTCTTAATCACGATGAAAACATTGTCATTTATGACTCCATGAGCCCTGTTACTCAGTTCTATCTGCTTATCTGGAGGACTAGCCTCCCTCATGCGCTTTACTGATTGCGAAGTTGCTGAAAAATACGTGGTTGCCATGTGCGTCCCATGAGCAGCTAGGGAACTAAATGTCCTCCCAGACAGAGCCCCGCATGCCTGGGTAAGCCTCACACAACTGAGGTGCGGCAGGGTCCTTAGAGGTCGCCCGCTAGCGGCGACACTTTCAATCGATAACGCTGATTTACTTATTCGCCATTGACATATGCTCGGAAGAGTCTACGTTATTTCACATACCTGTCAACAGTATCCGCTCAAGCTGCAGCGTGCCACTGTTTCTTGTCACCAACAATACGGTGTCCATCTCCTGATTCCTTGACCTGTTGTGCCTTTCAAGCTGCACACGACAATGACCATAATACAGAACATTTCTCTAAGCGTCAAACTTTTGTTTAGTCTTGCTTTCAGCGCTGAAGGCTGTGCAGCATCGGCGATCAAATATGCACGGTGTCAGCATCGTTACACCACGAAAATAACGAACAGTATTCTTCGCTAACTTTACTTGCACGTATTTAACAGACCGAAAGCAGAAGAACTCATTTCAAACTTCAGGTACTTGTCGAGGTTCCAACTCGACTACATTAGTCCAATGTTCGGTACAGCTGGAGACCACCACTCATCTGACTACATCCAATTACCACATACTGGCACTAATCCGTAGTTTGAATTTCTGCATCATTGTAGCGCCTTTCTCCATTACTGAGATTTTCTGTGAGTTTCGAAGTTCTAAATTGTAAATGTTTTAAAATCTGATTACATTCATGTCTTGAGCCGTTCGGAGAGTGAAGATGACGTATAAGTTACTATCAACGATTGCTGCACTCGACGTACATTTCTGGGTTGATCAAATGTTTTCCCAGGACACGCCAACAACGTACGGTAGAAAAACCATCCTCTTGGAGTTCTCTGTTCTTTCTGGCTGTTCTTGAGCTTTAGTGCGTGCAGGTTTAAAAGATCTACGGATCTGTTGATCTGAGTAACCGTTTTGTACAAATACAAAGCGCAGATGGCTAAGCTCCGCTGATAAGCTCCTTGCATCAGAGATAATTCTAGCCCTGTTAATAAGAGTCCGCAATACGCCACTGCGTTGAGATGAGTGATGACAGCTCCTTGCTCATAGTTACAGGTCAGTGCGAGTCGGTTTGCGAAACAAACTGTGACCCAAGCAACCATCTTTCTTTTTGCGTACCAAAACATCAAGAAACAGGAGGTCTTAAGATTGGCAGACTATTCAAAAAATCAAATAAAATGTGTCTTCCGTCCTCCAGCGCGTGTGCAAATTGTGATGGGTTCTGTTAAAGACGACCTTGGTCCAAGGAGACTAGGGATATATATAAAATCCCTTGCCAGTGTGGGAAATCATACATTGGCCAGACGTGTCGCACTGTTAGGGATAGATGTGCTGAACATAGACGTCACACCAGACTGGGTCAGCCAGAAAAGTCTGCTGTGGCTGAACACGGTCTTGACACGGGATACAGCATGATCTACGGAGACACAAAGACCCTTTCGTCCGCTTCCACGAACTGGGACTCCATCATTAAACACGCAACAAAGTAATGACCTGATCAATAGAGACAAGGGATTTCAATTAAGCAAGGCATGGGAACCAGCATTGTCGGTACTAAGGCAACATCGACCGCAGTCTAACCAAGCCGAGTCAACACGGATGGAGCATCAGAGTCAGCAATTTTAAACTGGGAGCCAACACTCCGCCTGCACGAGCGCTGGGTCGCTACTTGCGGCCGCGCTTTTCCCGCGTCGCGAATGAGGAGCCCGCGGCCCGTTTGTACGGCAGGGGGCACTTGATGTCGCCGTGCTCTATGATTCGTCTACGATTACGTAATACCCTATCCTTAACCCTTGGCGCCTGCACTCTTCTGGCGAGTCAGCGTATATATTTGCAAGCCATTGCAGCAACACATCAGTAAGCACCTGAAGATGACTGGCAGCTGTCTCGTTGAAATATTGTGCATCTTCTTCAACATTATCTGACACGACGCCCGCAAACCACAGAAGCGATGTTTTAAATGTCGTGCGACAGTTCATATCAAACTAGGTGATACAGTGGTCAAACGTTGAACTCGTGATAGGGATGAACGGTGTTCAATTTCCCACGTTTGAATGCAGATACGTGGTCTCTATAGGTTTCCTACATCAATTAAGAAGAATGCTGGAATAGCCACTTAGAAAAATAGACAGCCGATTTCCTTTCCTGTCCTTCGCCAGCCCGTCTTCCTCCAGTCCGAGAACGTACTGCCTCTCAGCTTTATCACTGAAAGACGTTAAACCCTGATCTTAGTTCATTCCTACCATACATCATAACTATTTCGGTCTCTCCGTAACGTACTTCTTGGTTGTAGATTACATTATCTAAGATATATCTGCGTTTCGATCACTAATGTACGATGTTTACGTGTACTACATGGGCGAAGCAACTCGTAATTCTAGTGTCCTGTTTTCACCAATGCACCTACAGTTGCTTAAAAGTGGAAAAATAATTGAAAGTTGCATTGCCTCCATAGTATTGCATATTCTGAAAGAGTGACAGAAACGTTGCTGCATTTTACATGAACTGGTTTAGAACCCAAAGGAATTTTTGGCAGTGACTCTGACCATAATTCCAGGCAAATAATGGTGTATATGGAAACTGTAATGTTGTGTAGCATGGGATGAACTCAACTGGATGTCATACATTGTGTCGCTGTCACATGCTGAAGGTGTGGTCGATCACGTGACACGTCTTTTCTCCAATTGGCTGTCCGGAGTAAGCTCGCGTAAAGCAGCGTGCCTTTTCTGTCCTCTAATTGCGTGGGTTTTAATAATAGACTCGAGCATGGTTTGACGGGAATCGGTGGCGTCAGAGTGTAAACGTGCATAGAGAAAGATTTGTATAGTGTCTGTGTGTGTGTGTGTGTGTGTGTGTGTGTGTGTATGTGTGTGTGTGTGTGTGTGTGTGTGTGTGTGTATTACAGGATTTTGGGTTTTAAATGTTTGTCCTTTTTTTTTCAATGTTCTTGTGATTATGAGCACATTCCTCTTGAATAGTTCTTTCAAGTACTAGGGAAACCTATGTGTTAACCGTGGTCTTTATTTATTCTTCCTTGGCACTTTCTAGCTCTTAAGGGTAGTCTCTCACTCTCCATTCTTTCTACGGATTCATTCATCTTTCTTCCATAATTTAGAGTTGTATCATTTTTTAGTTCTTCTCAAATATCTTGATTCATTAGTCTGTCTTGTATTGTGCAACCTTTAACTATTCTCGGAAATTCATTGCTTGTACTTGAAAACGGCTTTCTTTCTTGTTGTTTATTAACTACCCAGATCACGCTTCCAAAGATCGGTGTGAGGACTGGATCTTTTTATCACATTTATTGGATGATTCGGATATCAGGCGCTCGTCATTAACTTCCAATGTTTCTGTCTACTGAAATTGTCAGACACTTATTTTGTAGAGTCGATAAAAGCTAATGTGTGGTTGTTTATTATATTCTTTGCATTTCTTACGTTATCCTTATAAGTAGGCTGTTTAGATTTTTATATTGGTAATGCCACGTAGCGCTCTGTATGGGAGTCACTGGCTGTGCTGTGTGCGGTATGTGGCTGGTTTGCATTGTTGTCTGCCATTGTAGTGTCGGGCAGCGGCAGCTGGATGTGAACAGCGTTGCTCAGTTGGAGGTGAGCAGCCAGCAGTGGTGGATGTGAGGAGAGAGATGGCGGAGTTTTGTAATTTGCCATGAACTGCTATATATATTATGACTATTAAGGTAAATACAGTGTTTGTTCTCTATTAATATCTTTCATTTGCTAACTATCCCTATCAGTAGTTAGTGCCTTCTGTAGTTTGAATCTTTTATTTAGCTGGCAATAGTGGCGCTCGCTGTATTGCAGTAGTTAATGCCCTGTGTTATTATTTTGTGGCTTTTCCGTATTTCTAAGTTCCTCTTCCCGTGTTGGAGTGCGAGTGTCCTCTGAAATATGTAATTCTTGTATTACCTGTGTCAGCTGATCTTGTACTTCCCGGATTTCTCTTTGGTGTTGCGTATCAATTTGATTCAGATTTTGTTTCAGTTTCCTAATTTGTTCGCACTCTTCTGTGTCATTAAAGACTACCGGTTTTGTGTCATTCAGATTATCATCTACCTTCGCAGATAAATTATTTAGCTGATCCGAATGTTGGCAAAGCGTGCCTACGGTTGCCGTTTCCGCTGTAAACCGAAGATAATGGATCAGTGTCACCCGAGCAGATTTGCAAGATGCCTCGCAGACATGTAAGCGAACCGTACCGTCAAATCAGAGAGTTTGAAAGAGGTCACATTTTTGGCATGAGAGAATGTAATGCATTCATCCGGGATATTTGCTGCTCGTGTGGGACGAAGTGTTTCTGCAGTGCAATGGGTGTGTGCAGAATGATTCACGGAAGGCCATAGAACGAACGCGACGAGATGTGTTAGATCGCACCACCCAGACTACCTTCCGAGAAGACAGACACTTTATCCGAATGGCAGTTCAGGAAATTTCTACGTCCTCCTTAGCTCTGGCGCAACAGTGGAACAGTGTAACACACCCTAGTCTCCAACAGATGACAGCCCGTCACAAGTTTTACGGCATGGGTTACGTGCGTGTCGTTCGCTTCTCTGCCTATCTTTGATGAATGTGCAGATACATGCTAGACCGTTATGGTGTGTGGAATGACGTCACTTGGGACACGAACGGCAGCAGATAATGTTTCCAGACGAATCTAGGTTCTGTTTGTTCCAAAGGTGGACATATTTTGCTTCTCTGCAGACAGGATGAGCGGCGTCACGGTGACTCCGCGCAAGAAGTAAAGTAACAACTCAAGCCCTTATGGTGTGGGGGCTATTGGATACAACCAAATATCACAGTTGGTGGGTGTCCAGGGCACTGTGATCAGTGTGACTTACGTGAATGACATCCTGCGACTCACAGCCATACACTTGCTGCACAACACCCCAGACGCCATTTTTCAGCAAGACAATGCACTAACATGATGTTGCAGGAAAACGTGCCTTCTTGGGGGCACTGGATGTCAGCCTTTTGCCCTGTCCCACCAAATCATTAAACTTGTCGTCAGTCGAAAATGTGTGGAATACGGTGAAACGACAGGCCCAGTGCTGCGACCCAGTGCAAAGCATCACAGATGAACTTTGGAATCAGGTGAATGCAGCATGGATGAATGTACCATAGGATGCCATCGCGTCTTATACGCTTCGATGTCATCACACATGGGACATGTTATCAGGATCTATTGAGGGCCCTGTGGCGATTAGGCAGCAGTACACATGCTAAACTGAGGTGACTGAAATGCTAACCACTTCTGAGGACACGTTAATGTACATGTGCTGTGAACATGAACATCCTATGTCTAATCGTGCAAGGTGTTCTGTTCTCCTGAACATTTGTGTAATTCGGCGCTACCTGTCACTTTTGCGTTCTTCAATGATGTTCAGGCAGATGGTACTTTGTCACACTTTATTTTAACAAATCCCTCCTCACCCCTCTGTTCAGTTTCAGTACCTTGTGCTGATGCGTAGTTTCTGTGATGAATAAATGTATCACAGCACCCAAAAATTATTTAAATATCTGTTTACTGTAGCCAAGTAGCCTACGAAACATGAAAACATGTAGCGTTCCTCATTATAGTCAAGGCGACTACTGTCAACAGATCGTGCAATATCTTCTGCGTAAGGGATAAGGCCTACAGAAAGGATAAGGTGAGCTGGAAGAACATTTGCGACTACATTTACAATGAGCCCACATATTCTGGTTTGCAGTGGAGTTGTTGCAGTATGTTTCGAACATCCGAAATTCTTCATTCCTGCACTGTTAACGTTTGAGGGTTTTCCATGGCTACTACGTTACAGCATGTCAGAATCGATGGGGTGCAAGGTTCAACCTCGTCTTCTGAAAGAAACTAACATCTTACTAAACTTGTGACCATGGTTAGGATTTTGAGGTGCGAATAACAGATAAAAAAAGGGAAGGGAAAAGGTGCTGGCATATGGTTATAAAAGGTACAAAAAGGTTATGATTTACTAAGCTACTTCAAAAAATTCTCTTTCTCCTAGTCTATTGAGCTACAAACAAGTGCATGAAATCATCGGCCATCAAAAGAAGGAAGAAACATTTAGCTGTCGTACTTCACGACATTGAGTATCTCTAAATCTTTAAAAATAAGTCCGTCTGTATTAGAAGACTTTTGTTGGTACAAAAGGTTCTTTCGACATCCACGGAAACCAGTGGGGAGAGTTATTATTCACACAGAGTGACAACTCTACAGATGAGGCTAATTCCTAAATATCCGGATTCTTCTAAGAATCAGACTCAGATCTGCCTTTGGCAAAATCATCTATCTGCCTCTGACGGAAGCAAAAATATGTCACTGTTTTTACTTTTGAAAGCCTTGTTATTCTAATCACTCAATAGCTGCAGGCATGTTCATGAAGCTATGGAAACAAAATAGTTCTGTCTGCAATTCATGATTTTTTTCTTCTCTAGCAGAGATTACAGTCCATTGGAAATTGCACCTTCGTCGGCTGGCACCAAAGAAACTCAAACTCTTTAATCTTTTCAAAATTCTTACAAAACATAACTGCACACGCAATCCAAGATCCATTGCGAGTAGTGATAGGAAAATTTCTAAGCGTCGAGTCAGTAAATGCCCTTTAAGCACCAGCATGATTCGGAAGCCTTTAGCAGAATCTTCTTCAGGACAGAGATAAACTGATCTGCGAAATGGTATTCGTTCTTTGTGGAATCACAAACTCTGTGCTGGTCACTGACCGAGCATGCCACATGCTTCAACTTATAGAACAAAGGTTTCGTCAATTAGTTAGCAGTGGAAACTAGGCCTGGAGTCTAGTCGGTAATCACCAGAAGAACTGTTTCAGCCTCGATACCACTAGGAAACAGTTTTTGAGAGAAGTGCACGACTGATTACATTACTGTACTAACTTCGGCTTTCTGCAGCTCACACTTCATTAACAGCACGAACTTAACATTCTTTGCTACTAACGAAAAAACTAAAGGTGTTACAATTTATCGTTCCATGAATGGATTCCCACGCCACAGACACACACCCTCTATTTGAATATTTGTATAGTATCTGGGTAAACAGGCGCTATTGTAGATTTTTATTGAAGTCCTCTCATCAGGTATTGTCAACGTTGCGTATTTTGGAAGAGATGCCTCGAGGGCTGGGTGATTCACCTTACTGAGTGGAGTTCTTGCTTGTTTAAGGGCTGTGTATAAAGCAGTGCTGAATTTCCTCAGATTTTAGCTTTTGTAGAACCCTGCTTAAATGAATTTCTTGGTAGATGTTGCTGTGAATTGCTCGTTTGAAGAGTCTTGTTCTTTTGATTCAGCCTTCTTTGATGTAATCTCGTTAGTGTTTCATCTAGTAAAATTTTCTAACCGCAAATACGTCGTATAACAGTTCCAATCAGATTCTATGGACTTGTTTAATTCTTGAGCCAAAACATAGAAATCAGGCACTGGACACATTCGCCATGGTGACATCTAGTAACACACTCGTTTCGTAACAGACTAACATTCACGATCAGGAGGCTACTGGTTCTGGTAAAGTCAGGGGAAGATGATTTATCATACATACAGGTGTAAATTGAGACGAAGAGTTTTCATCTTCATACAATTATTGTCCGTTGTTGGAGATGTGCTTTCAGCAACAACATACCTGAGGGAGGCAGGCTTATCATCCTCACGTCGAAGATGAGGAAACTTTAACCAATAGTTAAATGTTATCTATTGATTCGAAACCATATACAAGTGGTATTAAACTCGCAGTTCATTACTCTTATTTAAAAAAAAAATATGCTCACGAACATTGCTGAAAGCTGCAGTAAATGTAAAAGGTTAATAGGGGCATTATTGACGTGGTTGGAGGAAAAAAGGCGTAACAGTCCCAAAAATGGAAAAATGGACATGGGAGAATAAAATTCACAGCAATAGCGCCCTCGGTCGCAAAAAGGGAGTAAGTTTTACTTTGTAAACGGTCACTGACCACGCAGCGACTTTCAGAACATGAGAAAATGTTTATTTTTGCAACCAGAGGCAAAACGTTTGCACTGTGGTACCTTTCTGAAGAGCATTTCATTACGATAAGGAAAAAAAGAGTTGTTCTTTTTCGTCTTTTCTTGAGGTATTAGATGAAATTACCTATTACGGTACGCATAGTTACCGATGTCTCCCTCTCTCTCTGTTTGTTCCAATTTCTCCAAGACTCTATTCAATTAGACTAAAAATCTTTAGTTCTCCTCCAATGTCTTGATTCCTTAGTCAGCCTTCTATTGTGCAAGCTTTAGCTCGTCTCAAAAATTTTATTTCTTGTGCCTGAATACGGCTGTGTTACCTTTTGCTAATCATCCAGGTGTCGCTTCCATAGTGCAACGTGTAGACTTCCACTGTCTTCTAGTATTTGACCTACCTTTCCCAGTTTGCTTTAAAGGTTTCCGTTAGTCGTTCCACATACTCGGCTGATTATACTAAGCTTAATTTCTATATCACTTCTGTACCGATTTGTCGTCTCACATTCTAGGTAAGTGAAGTGGTTCACTTGCTCTAAAATCTTCTGATCTACTACTAATGTGATTCTAATGTGTTCTTTCACCATGAATGCTACTCTCTTTTTTTTGTTTCTTTTTTTTTGAGGGTTTACACACTTATCCGTTTCAGTAAATAAATTCTTTTCGAAAGGTCCTCTTCTGTATATGCTAAGATCGTAGCAATGTCAGTCCTCCAATACGAATATATACATTTTCTGAGCACGTTCTGCCTATTGACACTGTCAAAAAATGGTTGAAATGCCCCTGACCAATATGGGACTTAACATGTAAGGTCATCAGGCCCCTAGACATAGAACTACTTAAACCCAACCAATATAAGGACATTAGACACATCCTTGCCCGAGGCGTGATTTGAACCAGCGACCGTAGCAGCAGCCCAGTTCCGGACTGAAGCGCCTAGAACCAATCGGCCACAGCGGCCGGCCACTCTCAAAAGTTTTTTTTCTTAAAGTCGATAAACGCTATGTGTGTTTCTTTATAATATTCTCTGCGTTTTTGTGTTATCTGATATAAAATAAAATCTGTATCAATCGTAGAGTGTCCTGTTCTAGAACCAATTTGTTTCTCTTGCAGAACCACTTCCCTTATGCTTTTAAGTTTTGAGCTGAAATTCTTAGCATATATCTTGTATGATGTGTCTGTTAAACTTATTCCTCTCAAACAACGCATAGGCTTTTGTCTCCTTTTTCGCTCCAGCCGTCTTCCAGTCTTGGAGCATACTCTTCCTCTTACAACACGCCGACCGCGGTGGTCTAGCGGTTCTAGGCGCTCAGTCCGGAACTGCGCGACTGCTACGGTCGCAGGTTCGAATCCTGCGTCGGGCATGGATGTGTGTGATGTCCTTAGGTAAGTGAGGTTTAAGTAGTTCTAAGTTCTAGGGTACTGATGACCACAGATGTTAAGTCCCATAGTGCTCAGAGCCATTTATTTTTCCTCTTACAACAGGGTGCGCAACTACCTGATGCCTTTGCTGGCGTTCTGACGTGAGTGAACTCGGTCACGAGTGGACGGTCTGTGCACACCATTATCGAGAGGTCCTCCTCGGTAGGCACTCAAAGTGTGTCGTGTGGCCGCACAGTAAACGGCCACTGGAGTCGGCAGCGGCGGCGGTTTGCACTGTGCGGTCGTCTTACAGTTTGTCCGGCCAAGAGGCGTCGTGCCGCTGCGGCCGCGCTCGATACGGGGGCGGAGGAGGCGGCGCCGGGGGCGGAGGATGAGGAGGGAGGCAGGGAGGTGGAGTCGGGAGGCGGGGGCGGAGGCCGCGGTCCGCTAAATTAGGGCCAGCAGCAACTTTCCTTTGTATGCGGCGCGGCCACACTTTGTGCGCGCCTAATGGAAACTGGAAATTGGGCTCAGGTGGAGCCGCCGCTCTGCGCCGCGACTCGAGAAGGCGCCGGGAAAACCCGCGCTCTGACGCGGCCGCGGCGGTACCGCGCGTTGCTGGCTTTTGTGGTGTGGCCATCGCGTGCCGGGAGGTCCGCCGGAGGGGCCGGTCCGGCAGCGCGGACGTAACGAGTAGTCTTAGACTCTGCCTTCACTGCCGCATCGCGTAGTTCAAGACCTTGTGTTTTGACAAGTAACGCACTGCACAGCCAAAACATATTTTTCGAAAAGCCTACACTCTGCTACTCTGCATGTCACTAGTTGGAATAGAATATCCCCCTTTTTTTTTTTGCTCCGTTAACGCACGGTATCGACTGTTTAGACATTTCTACATATCTGCAGTAGTGCAGTATGATTTATATGTTTATTCGTTGCAGTCTGAAAATTCGAAATTAATTCGCTGGCTTCCAATTCCTCAACATCAGCTATACTATTATAGGTTTACTACCCATTAGTAACATATGACAAATCTGTGCTGCCGGAAAAATGATTATTGTCTACAAACCATAAGGACATTGGTACTTTGGAATTTCTATTAGGAGCATGAGCAGGAATAGGATTCGATTCAGGATTTCCCGCTTGTCGTGAGCGATCGCCTTTATCCAAACCCACCTTTCTTTTACAGCTGAAGAGCCGAAACACATCACTGTTATTTTGCACAGTTGGTTGCTTGTGGAAAGGAAACAACAAGAACAACACGTTGTCCAGTAATGAAAAATAGAAAAGGCCATCCGCCCTACGTAAGAAACAAAAAAGCCGAAAACTCTTGGCTGCCTGTGAATGGCTGCAAGTCGATCCCCTTATCACGCACGCCAGGTTCGTGAATGTCGTCTCGAAGAAAAACGTAGTATGTACAAGTCACTGTTCCAGTGCAGAGAATTAGACACTTTCCGCGAGTTAATTTCTCGTGCCCAGCAAACCTCATTGCGAGGATGGTCCAATGAAATACTGCCCAAAAAATTCACATAGTACTGTCTAAAACATGGGTGTTGTTGAAGGCGTGTAAAACGTTCCTGTAGAAAAGCCCAAAAATCGAGAGTGCTCTTGTCACCGTCATGGATCACATAAGATAATACCATTCCTTTGATCCATCTCATTGCATTAGACTTAGTGCGAGGGGGAAAAGCCGAAACGAATAAAAGGGAGTGTCCAACTACTACTTGTGGGGGAAATGCGAAGTAGGGCAATAGCTACACTTCCGCAGAAGATCGCATTCAAATCAATGTCAACAATATCGTCCAAAGCGTCGGGTGAGTCCATTTCTTTGTTCGTAAAGGGAGGCCGACATTGAAACAAAAAGATAAAATATGCATTACTTGTACCTTTATAAGACAGCTTCATAATGACATACCCATCATTTCGTTAAGCGTCACAGTTATTGCGGTATGTGAATTTGAGTAAGACACCGCACGAAGTTCGATGAACTTTGGAATGAAAACTAGGCGTCGCAACGATTTTGCATTTGATGCTCATTACGTAAAATGTTGCTGCTTCTGAAATCTGGCTAACAATTTGAATTGAAGACATGTGCGGAATAACGGGCTAACCCATAAATGTAAAAGCTTAGAAATAAGTGTTGCTATCTGTTGCCGAGTACGGGAACTATCAAAACTGTCATTGGTCTCGCCCATAAATATCACATTAGGATATTTAGGGGTGATATCAGTGTCAATTTTGATAGTTCCCATAACCGGCAACAGATGGCAACACCTGTCTCTAAGTTTTTACATTTGACGTTAGCCCGTTTTTCCGCACATGTCTTCAATTTCTTTTAGACTTGGGTGGAGGTTTCTATCTGCCACCAATCCCGAAAAAATCGGTCTGATGTAGCAACTCACTTGCGATGGCGTCCGCCAGTGAAAAAATCACAATGACATATCTACAGCTTTCCTCATATTTCATAAATGGTTTGTGATATTGAAATGAGGTTTTGGAAAATGACAGCACTCAAGGCGGAGAGTATTTTGCCATATTGTTATTATGCAAAGCTTCATTTTCAGCCGTGTTATTTCGCTAACAAGAGACCATTTCCATAAACGAATGTAATTTTTAACGATTATCGATAGTTGGTTAAAGTAGAAATGCTGTAGGTTTTGGAACAACATAAATGAGAAACTTATACGCTCAATTTTGTGCTGATGATGTGTTTTCTTAAGCTATTGTTCTTACCTTTCCTCATTTACTCAATTAATAAAATTAATAAACTACTCTTTCAGAATTCTCTCGCAATTCAGTGTGCATAACATGTTGGTGATATTGCGTACACATCGCTGAGATTTGGCAAAACAAGCAAATTTTAACGTGGCAATGAGAGGAATGTATGTTTTATTCAAACTTCGCCGCTCGTGACGCTTCTCTGAAAGTTTCAAATCGTAATCAAGACAAACGAAAATAAATCGCTGCCTTTGTTGCATTTTTAGCGGAAATATTTTAGATACTAACCACAGCAGAATTGACAGTAGATCTTTTTGAATGGTCACCATCAAAGAGTGGGCGTGAAGGGGTTTCACTTACAACGTATTTACAAAAAACGTGAGCGCAAGCTTCAGCGCTTGGCATTTCTCCTACAACGCCCGACCTTAGCTCCACCCACTACCCTTCTCTGCACGCTTGTTCCGCCAACTGTGAATTGTACTGTTCACGTTATTCTGCGCATACTCTACAGCAACCGGTTTTGAACTTCTTGAAATAAGACAGTCTTGAATGTAAATTGTTTTATCTATTTATTGGCAATGACGCATTTTACCCTGATGAGTATCTTCAGATTGTCCTACAGGTGTAAAATAATACCGTGAGGCATAGATACATTAAAAATGGAGGGACAGGTATAGTATGAGGGTAATTTACAGCCTGTGAAGCCGTCTCTACAACTAACAATGACTGTGAATTTTACCTAAGAACTAATGAGGTGAGCCAACATCTGTCCTTTAATACCAGCATATGGCATTAAGATGAAAATGATAAGGAAGCAGCGTCATATGGTCATTAGGCAAATAAATGCATAAGGGACCTGAAACCGGCAATAAAATACCAAATTATAACTATAATAACTACTGGAAGCAGCAACTATGGAAAACCGAGATAAACATTTAAAAGAGCTTACATAATTCGGAGCCAAAACTGTACCGGCGTACACAGCATGGAGCGTTGCGTTCAGAGGACGAAATGTAGATATCCTGCGGTCGAGAACACAAGATATGCCAGGCTTCGCAGCCAGACACGCAAACATGGAGCCGTAAAGACAAGTTTGTACAACTGGAGTAGCAGATATTAAGGGCAGATGGTTGGTTAGCCAACGTACTTACAAAAATCCGTTGCACAGCTAAATTACATAAGTGGAAAACAATAAATTATGTAAACAGTAAAATTATTAAAATAAGTTAGTGCAAGTATAGATACATATTAAGTGCAGAGACACATGCTGTGTCGGGGTAAAATGACGTATATGATATATAAAATTACTAAAACCTACCCAAGAACAAAATTAAAATGAGAGTATAACGTAGTAAGTTACAAGTAACATGAAAAACCAGTTAGAAGATAAAGGATTGAATAAGGTAGCGTCAGCACTACGTCTACAGGCCACAAGTGGCCCGTGGGGACCAGCTGACAGCCATGTCATCCACAACTGAGGATGGAGATAGAAGGGGCGTGTGATCAGCACACCGCTCTCCCGGTCGTTATGCTGGTTTCCTTTGACCGCAGGCACTACTAGTCGGTTGCGTAGTTCCTCAATTGGCATCACGAGGCAGAGAGCACTCTGAAAAATGGCACGCTGCGGCCGGGATGGTCTCCCAACCAGGTGCCGGCCACGCCCGACAGCGCTTAACTTCGGTCATCTGACGAGAACCGGTGTATCCACTGCGGCAAAGGCAGCGTCACGTACAGGATAAATCGCGAACCATGGAATTCAGCTAACCAGTTGATAATTCACTTTCTCTGCACCATAGTGTTTGAGAATTTCAATTTCCTCTAAACGATGTAGCTTCTTCAATTTGTGGGCGGTATGCAGTACGTGCTTATTCTTCGTCGCCGGAAGCCGGTAGTCGCTACATTTTATGTGTTCAGCAAAAGCCGAATGCTGCTTAATCTGACCTCTCTTGTTAAGTAAATGTTCACTAAATCGTGTTCCAAATTTCCTACTGGTCTAACCCATGTATGAAACTTCACAGCTGACAGAGTTCTATAAACCCGGGAGTCAGTGTAGTTGTCTTTGTTACTCGGTTATAGATGTACCAGTGCTGGACTTTATCTGTTGATTCACAGCATACTGAAAGTTATAAATTAACTCGCTAACTGTCACTTGAATTAATCCAATGTGGAACAGTCCAAGAATAGTAGCCAATAATCTAAAATAACGCAACGTAATTTGTGAACGAATTATATTTCCGTTGGAAACTTCCTGTGAAGCTCAGTCAGCATTTTTCATGGTTCAAGATTGCTCTGGATGGTTACTCCCAGGTTAAGGATAAATGCTGTTTCCACCAGTTTTTCACCAACAGCATAACTGTATAGTAATGGATTTCAGCTTCTATGTCTCCTCAGTATGTTACATCTATTTATGTTCAGGTACAAGTGCCAATCCCTGCACAATTCATCAAGCCTCTGCAGATCTTCCTGCTGTTCGTTATAATAGTCCAATGTTGGTACCTTCTTATAGACAACTGCACCACCTGCAAACAACCTCAAGGAACTTCTGATGTTATCTAGCAGGTCATGTATGAGAACTGTAAAAAGTAAAGGTCCTATCAACCTTCCTTGAGGTACTTTAGAACTTACCTTTTGAGACGTGGAACTTAGAGAAAGGCAGGATTCGGTGTGGATGGGGCCTTACTCAATTACTGTTGGTTGTTCATTTTTTTTAAGTCACGTACACTTTATTTGCAACCAATTGCAAATGAGGTTGACAATAGCGAACAATTATCAAATTTGACGATTAAGACATACTGTCTAATAAAAGATTCTTAAGGAAGTGGCACTCATGGCTGAAGGCCTAATTGACCTGAAATTCAAATTATTTGTCAGCTGAAGGCCCAAATAGTAATAACTCAAAAACAATTTGATGGCTGAAGGCCTGGATAGCAAATTCTTAAGAACAGATAAACTTCTCCAAGACATACTAAAATATTTTTAAGAAAAAATAATCATTAAAATTTCACTATTAAGAGATTAAGAGACAATATCTAACTAAACATTCATAAGACAAGTTGCACTCACGGCTGAATGCTTTATTGACAAGAAATTCAAATTACTTGTCGGCTGAAGGCCCTAGTAGTAATAACTCAGAATTAAAATATTTAAGGAAAAATCAATCATCACAGTCTGATCAAACCAAGACAGCAGTGGACCTCAGACAGTGCTCCAAGGATCGGCCTGGGAAAGTTGCTCAACTTCATAACCGATGAGACAGGCAGCCAACAGTTGTATTGACTTAACCAGATGGCAGCTCAAACTAGTGACAGTTCAAACACAGACCAACACTATTTCAAATATCTACATAATGTCTGGTAACCAACACAATGATGGAGTAACCCAGGCAAGGCGGAAACGGCGGACAGCACTGCATCTTCAGAATTTGGTGTTAGAACATCCAGAAGCAGAAGGAACCATTACAACCAAGGTAGTCCAAAACAACATAATATCTTAACCACAATCAAGGAGGCTGTCGAACTACACACCTTACCAGACAGCAGCGACAAGGCGAGGAATGGTACACTGCCTCAAAAATAAGCTAACCTCCAGGGCTGGTAACTGGGGCGTTAGCGGCCACTAGGCACATAAATACTAATAGTTGATCTTCATCAATAAATGCAAGGAATTCAATGATTAATAATAAGAAGTGGAGGATGGCTAATTAATTTTGCCAACTCAAAACACTCCACTCGTTGCTCTTCGTCTCATCGATCCTGCGAGCAGCAATGCGCGAACAAAATAGTGAGTAAATGTTCACTCAACTCAAACGTCCTGGGTCCGGTGGACAATGAGGTTGTGGCCCTTGCAACTACAGACCCTCGATCCGGTAGTGTCTGTGTGCCACCAGCAGTCCCGGCATGTCTTCGCGCTGCCAGACCTCACTGCTACTCCATCCCAACTGAACTACCCGACACACTCCAACCCAGAAAACACTTGACGCCCTTCAAAAGATAGTACTAGGGTACTAGATATTAATAACCGCTGCTGCTGCCACTCGCAGACACACCAAGCTAGCAAACATAGTGGCGCCAGTAAACACAAGAAGAAAACGAGATGCCACTATCCCTATTACATGATGCCAACCTACCAACGGCACCAATGAGAGCCGCAACACGGATTACCATTATGTGTGTCCACTTCGTTCCATTACGAGCCATGTGTGGAGTTCTGTCTTCAAGGAAGTCTTTAAATAAAGTCTCAAGTGTATTTCGGTACTCAGTAAGATATTCATTGAACGAGAATGTAGGACTGTAGCAATGGCCTACTTCCATTTTATATCCTTTGTAACTAATAATTATTGTCTTATGGTTATTTATTGGTAAATTATACTATATAATCTATTTATTATTGCGTCATTGGGTGAAAGACTTAAATGATGCTATTATTCTGTGAATTTTCGGATTGTGGGGTTCTACTGCACGACCTGGTTTAGACTGACAGAAGAGTGGGTTTCCAATAAGGCTTATGACGATGTCTGACAGAAAAGCCGCTGTTGACTATCCACGGCTGTATGAAATACGCCAGCCGTTGTGGCCGAGCGGTTCTAGGCACTTCAGTCCGGGACCGCGCTGCTGCTACGGACGCAGGTTCGAATCCTGCCTCGGGCATGGATGTGTGTGATGTCCTTAGGTTAGTTAGGTTTAAGTAGTACTAAGTTCTAGGGGACTAATGACCTCAAATGTTAAGTCCCATAGTGCTCAGAGCCATTTGAACCATTTAGTATGAAATACTTCGAAATTAAGTCTCTGACTCTGAGTTCCTTGATGTCAGCTGTATTAGGTATACCTAATAGTGACTTACGAAAACTTATCCCGGACTGTGATTCGAACCCAGTTTTCCTGCTTATCGTGAGCAGTCTCCTTGACACTTCGATAGCCAGTGAACTAATTTCGAATTACAGAGCGTTAATTATTCAATTACATAAAATTAGTATTTAATTGTGAAAAAGGTAAACAACTTACAGAAATATTGGGTACAACACTGATTGAAGTACATCATCAAGTGTTCTTTCTTTTATTTTTATTTTTGTGGCTCCGTTTTGTAAAACGACTAATGCCCAGTCTGTAATTGTTTTCCTGTCATGTTCTACTACGAAGCCAGCCTTGATGCACGGTGGTAATTGCTTGTGTCATCAGTTGTCACAGTTTGTCAACGTTTTCGGAAGCGGAGTAACAAAAAACATTGTCCCATACACAGAAGTCCATTGTGGTTAAAAGGTGACAGTGGTGCCCGGGATGTTGTTCCACAGCATCCACTCCTAGTGGGCACATTCCTATGGAGATACGTGACAACTTCACGATGATCATGTGGTGGTGCGCCATCTTGCTGGAAAAGAAATCCTGTTCATATGTCCAGTTGCAACTGAGACATTAGATAATTTTCAAGCGTGTCCTGGTACGATCGCCAACTACAATTGACTGCGGAAAAAAGAAAGGACAGGTAACCACGTTACAGATTACAGCGCAAAAAACGTTTACCGTAGTCCAGTCCCGAACATGCTCGATTACCTGACGTGGTGTCTGCTCACCCCTTATCTGATGCCGATACACTTTATCTCAGTGGTTTCGCCGCTGAACACAATTTTATTAAGAAAAATCATCTCCTGTCTGCATTTTGTTTAACACTTCTACTTTTCTTTGTACTTTCTCTGGTTGTAACAGTCACAACTTGTAGGGTTTGAATGACAGGTGTTTCGGTAACACCTACCAGGAAAGTTGTGTGCTACACACTTGCAACAATTGTAAAACCAAAAGTTATTATCCAAAGCAGCACAACAAAACAGCACATATTATGCTTAAATGATCACTACAAATATACCTGGCAATTAAAATAAACATCACAAATATAAAACGCGAAATAGTAACTAGATATCTTGGGGTACACCTTGACGAATGACATAGCTACAACGAACACATACGAATAATCACAAACAAAGGCAAAAGTATACTTCACAATCTAGTGACATTACATTCGACACGATACAGACTACTACTCACACACATAAGAATGTACCGCTGTGCACTTTTCGAGTCGTCACTGAGCTTTGCAGCTAGTACATGGGCTCATAGACTAGTGCTTATCATGAACAGGATAACTCTTGGGTGGGTGCAGAGGTGTGTGCCACATCAGTCGATTCGCTGAATGTGGCGCTAGGAATATACCCGTCCGATTTAACCATCACATATTGGGCTGCAACATACTGGCTGAAGTTGGATAGACCTAAGAGACCGTTTCAGATTGTTGGGCAGCACACAGAAGATAGGCGCCAACTAAAAAATTGGCATATAGACAATAGGGAAAAGGAGTGGGGTGAAAGTCATAAGGGCCGGTGGAGTCTATTCATTTTTCCCCAATATCATGCAGGGGTTGCGGTTGTGTCATGGCAGATGGCCGACGCAGGGTTCAGTTTGTGACTGAACAAGGTTCTTATCCTACACACTTGCAGCGCAAGTCGCTTTCAGAAAACAATCGTTGCACAAGCGGGAAAACTGGTTCCTAAAAACTCTTCCTTTTCAGATGCATTAGCTACAGGCACTGACGTAGTAACGTAGAGTACACAACGGAAACAACATTATATGATGCATGGAGCAGCCCAGTTACATGGAAACAGTTGAACTCATTCGCCAACAGCACCTCAAAAACAAGATGTTGACATATATAAAGAGACTTACCAATATAGAAGCCGCAGTAGACCAAGACAAGTAGACATAGATAGCTCGAGTACCTCCAGTACTGATGATGAACCGAATGTAAATGACAACACTAACATTACACAGACACACAAAACATATATGACGTAAAACACGTAAAACATGCACAACTACTCACGTAAACATTAATCAAAGATTATAACTTAAATCTTATTATGAATTAATCTAATTAAAAGCAGAAGTAATTGGACTAGTTCGTGGGTAGATATAGTTTTAGAATCCACTTAAACCTGTGCCCAACACTGTTAAGAAGTTACATAAAAAAATTTAGTGTAAAATAAGAAAACAAAATCAACCAGCGTAAATGCACAACAGAAAGAGATCAAGCAGATTACGCAGTTACACAAAAGTAATGGGGCCACCATTCAATAAAAGAGGACATAAAAACAAACTAGCACTGGTGAAACGAGCATTTCCGAACAACAGAAGCCTCCTAGTATCAATCGTAGGCCTTAATTTTAGGAAGAAATTTTGAGAATGTACGTTTACAGCACAGCATTGTATGTCAATGAGATATGGTTTATGGGAACACTGGAACAAAAGAGAATAGAAGCATCTGAGATGTGGTGCCACCGAAGAATGTCGAAGATTAGGTGGACTGGTAAGTAGTGACGAGGTTCTCCGCAGAATCGGGGAAGAAGCGAATATATGAAAAACACTGGCAAGAAGAAGGGCCGCATGATAGGTTATCTGTTAAGACGTTGGCTCCCTCGAGTACCTCTTCCATGGTACCAGCAGGAGCTGTAAAGGCTAAAAACTGGAGAGGAAGATACAGATTGATGCATCCATCAAGTAAGTGAGGACGTAGGTTGCAAGTGCTACTCAGAAACGAAATAGTTGGCTCAGGAGAGGAATTTGAGGTGGGCCGCAAACCAGTCACAAGACTGAAGACTCAAAAAAAAAAAAAAAAAAAAAAAAAAAAAAAAAAAAAAAAAATGAACTGTACTTCTGTGTTCCAGAATTTCCCTGAAGATATTTGTACTTTCTTCTTAGGTCGATCAGCTGAAATATTTCTTTTGTTACTCATTGCCTTTTCGTCGTTACCATCTTTGTACCTACGTTTTTCTTTCCAACTTCTGTGATTGCCATTTTAAGAGAAATCCATTCCTCTTCAACTGAACTGCTCGCTGAGCTATTCATTATCGCAGAATCTAAAACCTCAGAGAACTTCAAGCGTATCTCTTCATTCTTAAATACATCCGATACCACATCTTTGTACATCGATTCTTCGTGACCAGTCTGTGTGTGTGTGTGTGTGTGTGTGTGTGTGTGTGCAAATTATTAAGATACCAAACTGCTAAGGTCATCGGTCCCTAGACTTACTCACTACTTAAACTAACTGAAACTAAGAACAGCACACACACCCCTGCCCGAGGGAGGACTCGAACCTTTGGCGGAAGGGGCCGCGCAATCCGTGACATAGCGCCTCAACCCACGCGGCTACTCCGCGCGGACCTGATTACTCTCTCAAGCTTCAGCTTGCTCTTGATTATTACTAAATTGTAATCTGAGTATATATCCATCTGCTCGTGGTTAAGCCTTACAATCCAATATCTGATTTCGGAATCTCTGCCTGGCCATGATGTAATCTAACTACAGTCTTCCGGTATCTCGAGGCCTTCTCCATGTATATTTCCTCTTCTTGTGAATCTTCAACAGGGTATTCACTATTACTACGTAAAAGTACTGCAGAGTTGGGTCTTACTCCTCTCTCATTCATAATAACAAGAACATATTCTCCCCTAATCATTGCTTCTGCCCTTGCCTTACAACCGCATTTCAGTTCCTGTAGACTATTAGATTTTCCTCTCCCTTTACGTACTGAATTCTCTTTCAATGGCTTTGTATGCTTCCTCTATCTGTTCATCTTCTGCTTGCGACATTTGGCTGTATACTAGAACTACTGTTGTCGGTTTTCGTTTGCTGTCGATTCTGACCAGAAGAACACTATTACTGAACTGTTCACAGTAACTCATTCTCTTTCCTATCTTTTATTCACAACAAATCCTACTGCCATTATATCATTTTCTGTTGCTGTTATTTTAACCTATACTTGTCTGACCGGATATCCTGTTCTCTTTCCCTTTCACTCAACTGGGCTTCACTAATCTGTATTGAGCCTTTTTAGATTTTCTAGCTTCTCTACCACATTCAACTTATGGCATCTCACGGACCTTTTCGTAGAATGTTAGGTTTCGTTGGTTATTTGAACTTTTCCTCATGGCCACAGCCCTCTTTCCAGTCCTCTCCGTGAGGTCTGAGTGGGGAATGGTGTGGAACCTTCTAGCAATGGTGTGATCATAATCACACTTTTCAGTTGTTTCCATTGGAGGCCACGTGTACTGTGGCTACACATGACGTGTCTTTAACGCAGTGGTTTTCATTGCCTTCTGCATCTTCATCCCATAAATCATTGTTGATTTCCCACTCCAAAGGTGAAAGAGTCACCTAAAACTCCGTCCACTCTTCCGCCCTTTTGGACAAGGCCCTTGGCTGAATGAGGGTGACTTCTGATGCTGGAATTCTTCGGCTGTCATTGCTGATGATATTTAGTCAAAATTAAGCGATGGTGAGGTTCTCACTGTCGCTTGTATTGAGAATCTCCATGATTTCTTCCTCTGTACAAACACGATGGCGTGTCATTTTCTCAATAACAACGCACATGAAACAGCAACACATATAACATTGCAGCAGCAAATGCACGCACATCGAAAGCTGGAATACTATTAACGGCTTACGACGGATACTTGGCCACATTAACCTATCCACGAAGTACATTGAATGTTAACACGCCCGGAGAGAACAATGATCGGAACGGCAACTCTTCTTAACACGTGACAAGCACAAGGATGTTGTCAAGCCAGTGCACACGAACATGTCTACAGTAACTAGGGACATTACGTGCTATAGAGCAGTGAATTAGGCAGCCTTAGACAATGGAGTTTTGTGTCGCTGGCGCTCTGTGGTGTAGACCCGTATTGAATCCCAGAATCCTAAGGGTTTGGTGACGGTTCACAGAACAGCAGCCTTGTCAAATGCTGAGGCCGGAATAATTATCCCTATAACTGGACCAATGACTGGTGCGAAGACTCAGCCAGTCGATTGCGCAGCAATGAATAAATTTGGCTACCACCAGATTTAGAAGCACATATAGTTGTTTTATTCCTGGTGTGTTACGACAATCTCTCGTCATGTGGTCAACTGTGGAAATGCAGCGTTGTGGTACACCATGTAGGAACCTATCCAGACCTCTGTGTTACGAGACATCAATCACACCCGATCAGTACAACAGTTGGAACAAGTAGAAGGATTACTCCAAAAGAATCATAGATAGCAAAATATTAAGATTTTCATTATATTTTTCCCTGGGTATTGCCTGAGATATAATTTTTTGCAAAATATTAAATTATGTCATTGACAGTAATTGATTATTACTTTATCATCGATGAAGTCCTTTTTATTAATGTCAAGAGAATGTTCATTCGCACTCCACACACAACGCTGTCGTGAATAGGATCTTGAATAAAATATAGGTGTGGGTATTACAAGTTATGTGCCCGTGGTCTCCATCTACCGAGTCATCCAGAAAGCATTTGGAAATTTTTTACTTCTTCTACCGTTCCCACGCCGAGTTACGTTTACTTTCATGTCAACGTTTGAACAGTTCTGGGACCTCAGGCTGCTCTTATTCTGTTAACAATGTAATCAAGAGCTATTGCACGCAACAAGAGCGTAAGTTCCATCGCTTATGGTTTAGTTACGTTTATTGCTTCTGATAACAAATATGTTTTCCAGGCATTTCTACCCAAATGTGTTTCTTTGTTAACGCATTGTAAAGCCACTTTGATGACTGATGTTTCTAGAAACCAAGGAAACAACCATTTGACAGTGGGCCTCGTATCTACGTATTATTATTTGGATCCAGGCTATTAAATTAAGCAATCTGGGTTTTAATTTGTTAGTCAATGCTCTTCTTGGAACTACCACTGTTTCTAGTGAGATGTATCAACTGTCATAGGAAGATACTATTTGAAAAGATTGTGTACCTGACATTTACGTTTTCCGGTATTCGTGTATTCGAGCTTAAATTTTACAGTTTTCACTGTCTGACGTTACGTAACTGTTGTTGCTCTTTTAAAAATATGTTCACTCCAATGAACATGTCTATAACTCCTTTGTCAATTTTGGTACTTGTCTTCCGGAATTAAATTAAGTCATAATTCGCGAAAACGCAGCTGGGTTTACTCAGGCTTTAACTTGTATAGTTGTTACAACATTTTTTTTTAGTTACGGTTAGTGGGAACATCTTCGGTTTCCGTTTGGTTTCTTGTGCATCACCCAGTGTTTAACTGCTATTTCTTGTAGCACGACGTCTTAATAAATTTTAATACGAAATATGTAACACATGTTATCCACCCTGTGAAAGTTGAAACAAAATTTATCGGTTCTAATATTGCAATCTGAATTTCCGTAAGTAAAATATTCTATGTAAATTCGGGCCAGTGCCTTACCACTTCGTTCCGCTCCTACGACAGCGTTTTCTTTTGTTTTCTTGTTTTTTTTATTTCTTTCGTCACTCTCCTGACTGGTTTGATGTGGCCCGCCACGAATTCACGAATCCCTCTCCTGCGCTAACCTCTTCATCTCAGAGTGGCACTTACAACCTACGTAGAGCGAGGAAAAGATCCGTCTATATGCTCCACACCCAATTTCCCTTATCTTGTCGTTGTGGTCCTTAATCAAGACGCACGTTTGTCGCGTGGAATAGTTATGCAGTCGCCTTCAAACGCCAGTCCTCTAAATTTACTCAATGGCGTTCCTCGAAAAGAACGTAGCCTTCCTCCTGGGATTATCATCTGTGTTCACTAAGCATTTTCGTAAAATCTGCGAGTTCATCGAACCTACCAGTAACAAATCCAGCAGGCCGCCTCTGAATTGCTTCTACGTCTTCCTTTACTCCGACCTGGTGGGAATCCCCAACACTCTATCGGTGCTCGAGAGTGGGACGCACTAGCCAGGGGCATCGCTCAGGTAATTGTGACACTTGATACAGAAATGGCGATGACCCTTATCCACCCCTTTCCCGTCCGATCCGGATCAAGGAGGATCAGGCATCCCCTGCACATCTTTTATAAATTTATGTATCCAGTTTGCCCGTGGTCTAAGACTACCACCTTTGATTAATGATCAAAACGCCCTCGGCCTCGGGTTTGAACACCGACACTGCTTAGTTCATCAGCAATGGCAGCCGAGGACTTCCTGCATTAGAAGTCATCCTCATTCACTAACGGCCTTGTACATGAGGGCGAATGTGCGGACAGAGATTTTAGGCAGTGTCTTACCTTTGCGTTGGAAGACTGACCGAAAAAGATGGAACAATCAATAATCACAACAGCATGAGCATGTAGATGATAATGGAAACCAGCGCATAAAGGCACATAACAGAGGATATCTGGTCAACAATTGAAAAGTGTTATGATATAACGATCTCTGCATTGACAAAAGATTCCATACTAGTCACCCATTAGGATCTCTGGGAATGGACAGCAGAGAGAGAAGTGCCCATGAGAAAAAGGTTGATTATGCGACAGAAGGGTAATATACGACGAGTCATGGTATGGAATGTCAGAAGTTTTAACATGGAGGAGAAGCTAGATAATCTGAAAAGGGAAATGCTGAGCATCATTATTGCTGTAGAGGGTGTCAGTGAAGTGAAATGGAAAGAAGACAAAGATTTCTGCTTAGATGAGTATAGCGTAATATGAACTGCAGCAGAAAACGGAGTAACAGTAGAAAGATTCGTTATGAATAGGAAGGTTAGGCAGAGAGCGTGTTACTTTGAAAACTTCATTAATACGACTGTTTTCTCAGGATAATCGACAGCAAACAAACGACGACAACATATACGCGTTCACATACACATGTCGATGTCGCAAGCAGAAGATGAAGTATTTGAAGATATTTTGGCTCATTCTGAGCGTAAAAAGAGATTAAAATCTATCATGGGGGTTTGGAATGCGTTGTAGGGGAAAAAGAGGCAGTTAGGGGAGAATATGTGCTTGGTGGTAGGAATGAGAGAGGAAAAAGACTAACTGAGTTCTGCAACAAATTTCAGTCGGTAATAGCGAATACTCCGTTCAAGTATTACTACAGGAGGGGATATACAAGGAAGAGATACAGAAACATTCCAGTTATATTATTTCAGTAACATTATTACATTACTTCTTGATCAGGTAGAGATCACGAAATCAGATACTGAATGGTAAGGCGTCCCCAGGGGCAAATACGGACTCAGATCACATTTTAATACTGATAAATAATAGGCTAAAAATGAAGATAATAGGCAGCGAGAATCAATGGGCAGAGAGGTTATAGATACTGCCATAGTGAATAGCTCAGTATGCAGTTCCGTTGAAGAGGAATGTACATCGATAACTAGGGCAATAAGAGGAGTTCAATCGAAAAACATAGACGCCAGGAAGGAAACAACTAAGAAACCACGGGTAACAAATAAATACTTCAGTTGATGGATGAAATTCAGTCTGGAACCGCGCGACCGATACAGTCGCACGTTCGAATCCGGCCTCGGTCATGGATGTGTGTGATGTCCTTAGGTTAGTTAGGTCTGATGACCTCAGATGTTAAGTCCCATTGTGCTCAGAACCATTTGAAACAGTTTTGATGGATGATAGAAGCAAACACAAAAATGCTCACGGAATTTCTGGATTACAGAAATACAGGTCACTTCGGAATTAAGTAAAAGGGAAGTTCAGGAAAACTAATGCGAAATGGCTACATTAAAATGTGAAGAAATCGAAAAAGAATTGATTGTTCGACGGACTGACTCAGAATGTAGAAGCGTCAAAACAACCTTCGGTGAAATTAAGGCTGTAACATCAGCAGTGCAGTGGGAATTCCACTCTTAAATGCAGAGAAGAGAGTGAACGGTGGGAAGGGTACATTGAGAGCCTGTATGATGGGGAGGACTTATCCGATGAAGTGATACAGAACGAAACAGGAGTCGATAGAGAAGAGATAGGGGATCCAGTATTACAATCAGAACAATCAGAATTCAAAAGAGCTTTGGAAGACTTAACATCAAACACAACAGAAGGGATGGAAAAGATTCAATTGATGTTTTTCACGGGCATTAGTCGAAGTGGCAACAGAATGACTGTTGACGTTAGAGCCGTGCTCACTCCGAACTATACGTTTTCGTGATCTTCGCTGTCTATCTGTGTTTGGTTTCCCGCCCTTGTTGCGGTTACGTCGTGGTTCTTCTTCCTTCTACGTGTGGCAGCAGTGATGTGTATCAATATTTGCGCCGTGTACCATCCTTGGTTTGGTGCATATACTTTCCGGCTAGGGGGTCTGCAGGCAGTCGGTCGGTTGTTGAGGACGAAGGAAGTTATCTCCGCCCGGTGCAGTCGACTGGGTCCGCTGGCGGTCACTGTGCAGTATAGGAGCGTGTGTGGAGCTGTCCAATAGGTACGAGCTTCGTGGTTCATCGACCCAGAACGTCAAAGCTGAGTAGTGGTTTCAACAACCCACGCCACGTCCACTCATGTTGTGGTGGTTCGTTTTGGTGGTTTGCTGTTCGGGAGGTTTTCCTGTGAGTAACACCGAGTTTTTCTACTGCTGAAATTTAGCCGCCATGCGCTACAAAAAATGGTTGAAATGGCTCTAACTATGGGGCTTAACATCGGAGTTCATCAGTCCCCTAGAACTTAGAACTACTTATACCTAACTAACCTAAGGACATCACACACATCGATGCCCGTGGCAGGATTCGAACCTGCGACTGTAGCAGCCGCGCGGTTCCGAACCGAAGCGCCTAGAACCATGCGGTGCAATTAATTATTTTGGTTGACTACAATTCGAGTGAACGAGTGGAATTTTCTGCCTTGTGGCCGTTAGTGTTCCAGTTACCTGCCCCTGGCCACTAAAGTTATTTCAAGCATCGTCCTTTCGTCACCTGTTGTTGCTCTCCAACATGCTGTGTATTTTTGACATCTAATACATACTCCATGGTGGATTATCACATTTTATAACCTTTTGTGTTTGAGTTCCCACGTACTTATTGATGAGAATCAAGTCGTTGTGTCGGTTGGTCCGTGGCTGCCCCCTGTTTGGGTTCCAACGGATCAAGTGTAGTTGAGCTCACCACCTTTCTCGCCTAAGTGTTCGAGGGCAGACCGACCTCGCTGGAGGCTTTTGAGTGCCGTTGTCTTTATTGTCTGTCGCAGCGGAATTTAATTGTCTGTTTTCAGCTACTTAAACTTGAAGGCCTATGGTTATTTTATTCTTTTTTTCTTAAAAATTTTGAGAAATTAATTGCAGGTATTCACTCTTGCAAACTTATTCTTAAAATTATCTTTCAAGTTTAAACATTGCGGCCTTCTGCCTTCAAAAAATTGTTGTAATATATTTTAAAATTCTGAAACTTAATTGTGGCCTTCAGCTATTGGTATTGGAGGTTGAATATGTTTGTTCTATCTGCTTGGCCTTGAGGCTTTCGACTTAGCCGAGATATAAGTTTATTTATTTATTTTGTTTGCTTTTTTATTTGCAATTATATCTTGTTGATTTTTCAGATTTCTTGTTTTAAACATTGTGGCCTCCTGCCTTTAAAAGTCTATGGTAATGTATTTTAAAATTTTGACACTTAAGTGTGGCCTTCAGCCATTTCTATTGCACCTTGCATATGTTTGTTATATCTACTTTGCTTTGAGGCTTTCTACCTAGCTCTCACAGATGTTTCTTTAATTATTTTATTGCTGTTTCAACTGGATTTTTATCTTGTTGATTTTTTAAAATTTTCTTGTTTGGAGGCTTTCATCCGTGAAAGAGTTGCATTTGGTAAAGGTTCGGCTATGTGCCGCTTTGGTTGTAAAAGTGTTATTAAATTACAATAAATTACAATTACAAGGTGAAACTGACTCCAAACGTATTTGGCCCTTTCCACAATCCTAATTACCAGTTCTGCCCAACGGGTCTAGCGGGCGTATCAACGTTCTTGTGTAGAATGTATGAGATGGCAGATGGCGATATACTGACAGACTTCCGGAAAAACAGCGCCTATACAATACGCAAGATCATAAGAGACATCGAGTGCGAGAAATATCGCACATCAGTTTCTCATCTCGTGCTTGCAAGTTGCTGACAAGAATAATACACGGAAGAATGGAAAAAGAAATTGCAGATCTGTCAGATGAGGATAAGTTTGGAGTTAGGTACGCTAAAGGCACCAGAACGGTACTTGCGACGAAGTGATTGATAATGGAAACAAGAAGGACGACAGGTTATTGTAACTGAGTCTATCGACCCGGAAAATGGGTTCGACAATGAAAAACGGCGGAAGATATTCGACGTCCTGAGAACAATAGGGTAAGCCCTAGGTCAAGACAGGCAATATACGAAACGTAAAAGGACCAAGAGGGAAAACAAGACTGGAATACCAAGAAGGAAGTACTCGGTTTAAAAAGGGTGTAAGGCAGGGGTGTAGTCCTTCGCGTTTACTGTTCAGTTCTATTCATCGAAGAAGGTATGACAAAAACAACAGAAGATTTAAGTGCGGAATTAAATTCAGCGTGAAAGGATATCAATGATACGATTGGCTGCTGACATTCCTGTCTTCAGTGAACGTGGAGAACAGTTATAAGATCTGTAGAACTGAACGAAGAGTCTAATGAGTATGCAATATGGGGTGAGGGTAAACCGAAGGAATCCGAATGTAATGAGAAGTAGCAGAAATGAGAACAGCTAGAAACTTAACATCAGGATTGGTGATCACGAAGCAGATGAACCCAAGAAATTCTGCTACCTAGGCAGCAAAATAACCCATGACGTACAGAGGAAGTAGTACATAAAAACCAGATTAACACTGGCAAAAAGGGCATTACTGACCATGCGAAATCTTCTAGTATCAAACATAGGCCTTTATTTGAGGAAGAAATTTCTGAGAGTCTATGATTGGAGCACAGCATTGCATAGAAGTGAAACAGGGACTGTGGCAAAACTGGAACAGAAGAGAATCGAAACATTTGAGATGTGGTGTTACAGAAGAATGTTAAAAATTACCTGGACTGGTGAGGCTACCAATGAAGAGTTTCTCCGGAGCATCCGCGACGAAAGGAATATATGGAAGACACTCACTAGAAGAAGAGGTAGGATGAGAGGACATTTGTTAAGACATCTGGGAGTAGCTTCCATGGCACTAGGTCGGGCTATAGATGATACCCACTACTACTTCTGTAGTCGAACATTACGCGATTATTTCTCTTTTCACCTGCGTTCTATTCACCTGCATTTAGAGCCAGTTTACATTTATCACACGGACTAGAAATTTTGTTTAAGTCATCTTGTATTCGCCTACATTTACGAGGGGTGTCCAGAAAGTAAGTTCCGATCGGTCGTGAAATGGGAACGACTATGAAAATCCGATAAAGCTTTTCACAGATGTGTTGGGCAGTGTCTCTAGTATGACCCTAGATAGCATCACGCCGCTCTTCTCATTTCTGAGCTCACAGTGAGCGCATAAAGATGTCTATAAAACAGTGTCTCCCGCTAAGTACGAGGACCTGGTGAGAAATTTCGCCTGAAGCTATGCAGCCATCATCACACAACTGCCGTGCGGTTTCTACTTCAAGACAATTCTGCAGGGGCAATGAAGATGCTCCTGCATCGTTTCCAATTGGACATGTTTGATTATCCACAATACAGCCCATAATTGTCTTCCTCTGAGTTTCACCTCTGCTCACATGAACCGCTGGCTATGAAGACAACATTTTGGCACAGACAACAAGCTGTAGGCCAGCCTAGAGAATTGGAGGAAAGCACTGGCGGCTACCTTCTATGATGAGGGTATTGGAAAGTTGGTACATAGCTACGATAAATGTCTAAGTCAGAACAGCGACTACGTAGAGAAGTAGCTGAGAGGTGTAGCTAACTGTTACAAATAAAACATTTCTGAGTTTCACCGTGGTTTCCATTTCACGATCAGTCGCAACTTACTTTCTGGACAGCCCTCGTGTATACAACGACGAGACCTTCGCATACACCACAGAAAACGGCTGCAAACTGCTTATCACCCTGCCCTTCAGGTGATTTACGTATATAGATAATAATAGCTCTCCTATCACATGTCCTTAGGGCATTGCTGACGATACCCTCGAACGCTCGCCATCGAGGACAACTTATTGGGTTCTATTACTGAAAAAGTCCAACAACACACATACGTACCTGGGAACCTATTCCTTATGCTCGTATAAACAGTCTTCAGTGGAACACCGTGTTAAACGCTTTTCGGAAATCTAAGAATATCGGATCTACCTGTTGCCTTTCGTCCGTAGTTCCCCTTCATCAATAGTTCGCAGTAGAGTGTAGAACCATTGTCTGAATGGCTCAGAGGGAATGGTGCGTTGGTAGTATCGTATCGGTTGAGTGTGTTCCCATCGCCATGGATCGTAATAATTACTCCGATTAGCGACAAACTACACATTTTTACCAAAAACTTCGATGTACTGGAGCAGTGTTGAGATTAGAAGTGAATAGATGCGTATGACGAAGGGAATCATTGTCTACCATTGCGTTTGATGAAAATGTATGATTTTCTACGGTGTGCACTTGCAATGACCTTTGTTACTGATAAAATAAATCACTTGAATGTAACACCTGTGAACAGCCAAAGTCTCATTGAAATATGTCATGTAGCAGAGAAAACCGTTGAGTTTATCCATTTGGTCAATATCGTTTAAATCAGATGTTAGGCTTCTACACTATTTGATCACAAACAACAGAAAGTTCAAACGGGATTCCTTCCTCTCCTTAGCTATAAACTTAAATACTTACGTCGGATGCTTCTGAGGAAAGCTACAGATTCTACATTGACAAGCATCGCTGTACTCGTGAAGCGCTTTCAACCTGGTATGATCAGACAAAACTACTTTCATCTGGACATAACTGTGGATTCTTTGCTACTCTGGTAGAAGGCTCATCAAACTATAACACCTCAAATCCTAGTTCAATTTATTACATAAATGAATAACAGATTTACTTAATTTTCACCGACATCTTTGTCACAGGAGCACTGAATAATTTATAGCTGTCACTTACTACCAAAGTGTCACTTGATGCGCTAACTGACAGACAGTTCTGATGAGGTATAATGATCAACATTTACTATGGTACAAGTTCAGCATAAACTTAAACTATTCGTTGTTCCTACACTGTTTAGTCTGACTATTCGCAATTTTTCCCAATCACAACTTTTACTGAGATAAGTTCACAAGGTTGATGACTGAACAACAAACGAAATGGTAACATTAACGATGCCAGTTAAAGTCTCCTAATTGAGGCAAACAAAAGTTCTAATTTTCCACAAAGGCTCATGGTAACACACACACACTAGTAAGAGTCCAATTGAGAGACGAAGATGTAATCTTCAGTGGTTGAAGTACACGAGGTTGACATCCGGAGTGAACTGAACTTAGGGGCTGGATCTGGCTCCTAAATAGCTGTCTCGAGCTAATCAGGGTTTGGCGTAGTGATACTTCCTCCAGGCCGTGGCTCGAGCTCCCCTGCAGAAAGTAGTGCTCGGAATGTCTGTTTCCATTGTCTCGTTTGTGAATGGCCAGCGTTTGCAATGATGCTTTTGGTAAACTTTGGACATAGACAACCTCATCCTCTGTGGTGTAATATGGGTTGCCGGCCCTCAGGGGCTACCTTGGCTCCGGCATAACACACACTATGATGATGACAACTTCAGTTTAAGTCACGAACTGGGGCTAAACTCTAGCATCCTCGACACTATGTTGATCTCAGTGTGAGGGCGCTGCTAGCTGAGAAGGAGGAGTGATTTCCTACATTGCTTCCCATTCATTGTTGCGCATTGCGGCAGTCCGTCCGTTACGTGTGTGCTACCGATTCGCATTGCCGACGTATGTCTCCGGGATCTCTGGACAACATTAACGTACACTGTTAACGTAATACGTTTCATTTAGGAGGCTAGCTTCATTATTGGATTTCGAAGTATTATGTATACGATCCTCAGGTTTACCAATGCATTCTCAATTCACCGGCGTTATAGAACACACGTTTTTTGGATCATTTTTTCTGAGATTAAAGATGTGACCTATTCTACTTGCACACCTAACTGGCACAGTAATTAATTCGGAACACCTTAGTACCAAGAACTCTCTTGAAAACGTACTGCGGTTCCGCCAAAATCGAAGGCAGAAAAGTGTCTAGAGAAGGTCCAGAAATACGTACCGCCGTTTCACACCAGGTGAGCGGCTCTTGCGGTGTTTTCGCCGTCGGACCGGATTGTGACGCAGCAGCACCGAAAATTGAAATTCTGCAGGAGGACAGAGCGGAGGTAAGTCGGAGCCACAGCTCGGGTAAAGTACCTGAGGGCAGGCTTTATGAAAGTGTTTCTCAACCCACCGGTCGGCCTTTGGCCCATCTCTGGGGATATCCACACTCCACCGCAGGAGCCGAGAACAAACTTGAGAAATTCCCGCGCGGCCGCCGCCGGCTGCCGAATCGCTATCTATAAGTTAGGGGATTACAGTTAGAATGTTTCTCGGGGTGTGAGTGCGGTCTGAAACAATTATGCGAGATGAAATGACGAAACTTGGAGCGCTGCGTCGTTACTCACGCCGACCTTATTCTCTTGCGTGGGGCTCCTGAGCGTAGTTCACTCATTCGCGAGTTTCTTGGCGGCTTGCAGCTGTTGGAGGCTGGGAGCTAGTTTCGTTTTGGTTCAGGTAATTCGGCAGAATGTTTCGGTGCACAGGTTGCTGCTATCTGTTTTTAATGTCTTAGAATAGGAACTTTAGCTCTTCATTCTAGGGAGTTTATCATCATTTTTACACACATTTATCACGTCTCTTACACAGTTAATGGAATACTTTCGCTTCCAAAATATTCCATTGCTTGCACGCCTGTACATTACATAAGGCCTTCATCTTTTCTCAGTAGATTTACATGCTACATTTCGGTATTGCCTGGCTTACAACAAACCACAGACCGTAGAAGAGATGAATATACAAAACCCGATCTGTTTATCAGGAAGAAAAACTTCCGTTTTCCCTTATTGGTTTTTAGGGGGCATACATGAATGAGACTTACACCTACTGCAGTAACTGCTAACTTCTCCTTTATATGATTGTTAAATAAGTTGCCTTTTCACGCTCGGTTAATATTATGAGACCAAAAGCTTTTACTTATTGTTTGCTAACCGTGTCTTTGTTCCACATGATGTGCGACCCGTTATTTTACAATTAGAGCCCACAACGATCAACTGGGGCTCGCAACTGAGACCAGACTTCGACTGGGGAAATTCAATTTCAAAGTAATTTAATTTGCTGATGCTCTGGTTATTCTGACACTAACTAGGATGATATGAAAAAAACTTATCGTACTCTGCAAATAAAAACCCTAAGTCTAAGTTAAAAGTGTAGTTCCACCAAAAATAAAATTAATTAGTTATTGACTCTATCTTCGTGCACAAATGGATGTAGATTTCAGTAACAAGATGCCGACAAAGTTCATACTTTTCTATCCGTATGTTGCTCAATTCTCAAGTGGAGGAGAAAATCTGAAAGACAAAATGTCAAAGTTTCAACATATTTTTAAGACCGTTTCTAAATGTTTGAAAAATAAGTGTGGTAAATAAAACATTTAGAAGTTTTATACATTATTGTCAGCCTAATGTGATGCATGGAAATAAGAACTACGGTCACACAAAGAATAAGTGTAATAAATCAGCATCAGAGATTAGATTACTCACGAGAGGCCACAGGTTATTGTAATTCGGACACGACTTTTCGTCTCACGCGACCTAACATCACAAATACGAACTTCACAATACAATTCATTTATTGTATTACTTGCATATCAGATCGTCAAAATAATGTTTAAATTCTGTGTAATGAGCACAATACTGTCGAGCTGTGCTATTCGCATTATTTAGCGTGAGATGGAGCGTCTCCGAATTAATTGGAGTTCCTGGTGATGTTTAGTAACAATCGAGATGAGTACCAATCATAAATATTTTTGGAGCAGCTGACAATTACGCAATAAGGTTTCGACAATAAGTGTAGTCTATTTACGCAGAAAATATCAAATAACTTTGTTCCTTTCTTCTTTCAAAGTCAATACGTTTCGCTGTTACTGCCACTGACATTATGAGTTTCATTGCACTGAAGAAAGAGCACACGGTATATTATCAACATAGACATTACTGTACTGTCAGCCTGTTTGCCTACTGTTTATATTTTATTGCCCATAGTTGCTATAAATTTGATTACGGAATCCACTCTTTAAGTCTAGTGTCAGTCGGAAACTGTTATTTATCAGCCAGTACACCATATGATCAAATGGCATTCGCATCTACATGAGCTGTCCATTGTGACTAATTTTATAAAGAGTTTAGACATTATGATAACATAGATAGTAACATAAAAACCAAGTTGAGATAAAATCATAACAAGTGATCCTTATTATTATGCATTTCAGCTATCAATTCTTTAAATACATATGTATAAAGAGTAGTATAATGGTTGAAGAACACATAAATGACGTAAGGACTTTATAACGCTGTACGTCCGATGGACCAACTACGTAATTTCTTTGAACTACCTTTTCATTCGTTTTCGTCGCTGCCGTAGTTCACGCTTTCACTCGGCACCGATCCGTTTACTTACAAGTCATGTGAGATGATGTCTTTCATTATTTTGGAATTTTTAATCTAATATCAATTCTTACTTATAATGCGGCAAGTATTTTTACTATCTCACGCTATGTATTAAGATACTGGTCCGCAAGCTCTTCACAATGACACCCGTAACAAAGTCCTAGTTAAACATCTTTATGTGGTACACCTATTTACAACTTTACATAAAACTAATTCGTAACACTCACACGCTTGCGCATACACTGGTAAGATAAAGGTCGCAAGAAAAACAAATATCGCTAACAAACACTTACAGAGTGACAGCTATTGAAATATATGAAATAAAATCGCCATAACTTCTTAACGGTTTGCGTTAGGACGTTCAAACTACGCTGTTGGCATTGGGGCATGATGAGAACTAGTACGCGCATTGTCGTTTGGTTTAGCGAAAAAGCCCACTTTCATTTGGATGGGTTCGTCAATAAGCAAAACTGGTGCACGTGGGGGACTGAGAATCCGCATTTCGCGATCGAGAAGTCTCTTCGCACTCAAAGGGTAATTGTGTGGTGTGCATTGTCTAGTCACGGAATAAACGGTGCGATATTTCTTAATGACATAGTGACTACCGAACGGTACGTGAAGGTTTTAGAATATGATTTCATCCCCATTATCCAGAGTATCCCTGATTTCGAAAAGATGTGGCTCATGCAAGGCGGAGCTCGACCCCGTCGAAGCAGGAGAGCGTTTGATGTCGTGGAGGAGCACTTTAGGGACCCAGAGGCGACTAGCATGGGTCTCCATTGGCCGCCACATTCTCCGGATCTGAACACATGCGACTCTTTTGTGGGGCTATGTTACACACAAGGTGTACAGAAAAAAACCAACAATCATTGAAAGGATTAAAACAGCCATTCAGGAGGCAGCTGATGGTTGGGGTTCTGACGTCACAGAGACAGTCCGAGTAAACGAGTTATGTTGGACACTGATGCAACGTATGTAAGGACCGTGATAGCCCCTTCAGCATCAACTAAGCCCTGAAGATGGCGAACTGAAGCGCCGAATCTGGTAACTACACAATAAATAAGATCATAAGGATGGCTGAAGACATTTCATTTTCTTACAATAGTGAACAGCCATCATCTCGAAGACCTCCAGCCAAAAGAATGGACATACAAAAACTGTTCAGGATGTCATCGACAACTTTGATGTTCCGACACTTCAGCGGGCCACGCAGAATTTCGCTATTCGTCTGCACCACAGCATTGCCAATGATGGCAGACATATCGAACATGTCATAACTTAAATCCGAGTACCGGTATCAGTAGTGGCGTTTACATGTTTGTAACTAATTTATGTCTTTTTTCAGGTAGTTCAATAACTGTCATACTGTATGTTCTATCCACTGTGAGTTCAACCACTGTTTAAGCGTTACTAGTCACGTAGTTATCAGCGATTCAATGCTGACGGTATTTTGTAGCATAAGGAAGTCCTACCACCGAGGGAATAGGCGTCTTCAAGTCGAAACATTTTCCATCCCATTTGTAAGAAAAATGCGGTGGTAATGTAGGGATAAAGAATCTACAAAATAAAACAGTTTTCTGCGTCGGTAATTATTACGCCACTACGCATTTCGAAGGTTCACACCTTCATATTTAGGTGCAGAATTGTTTATCTGTATACCTAGTGTTACTGAAGAGTACAGACGCTTTTTGACAGCAGAAGATCAAGGACCATGTAAGATATGTCGCGTCCTTCGCTAACGAAGAGAATTGCTTTATATTTTCTTACGAAAGTCATTTTTAAGGTTAGAAAGGACAATTTTCAGACAGTGAAGTATAATTACAGGGCAGTTAGAGTCGAGAAAGTTTTGCATACTGCTGCCTGTTGTATGCGCTCTCCACTGCACATAATGTTTACTCTGTCACTTCAAACGTGTTGTATATTGTACAGATATAATTGCTTACACTGGATACAAAAATAAAAGGTTAAGTGGTTTTACACATCAGTATATTTGTCTTTTATTTTAAAAATACGAATGTGCTGCACCAAAATTAGTTATTATGTTAGATGGTTGTATATAAATAAGTACAATTTTTCTTTTCTTTTAAAAATATGAATGGGCTGAAGCATTGGATGCAAAGATGGAAGATTAGATGGTTATCTACATAATTATGTTTACTTTTATATCAAAAATGAGTGCATCAAAATATAGACATGTGCAGAATTAAATTATTGCATTACTTTCTTATACATAGAATATTATGACCCCACAGGTAATGGCTGGTATGTCCAACTTTGGCACCGATAACAGTTGCGACGCGTCGTGGCATGCAAGCAGTGAGGCCTTGATAGGTCACTGGAGAGAGTTAACATCTGATGTCCTCACACGCAAGTCATCTAATTCCCGGACCTTTCTTGCAGGAGGGCGATGTGCTCTGACGCCACTTGCAATCACTCCCTGATGTGTTCGATCGGATTCAGATCTGACGAATTGGGGGGGGGGGGGCAGCACATCAATTGCAACTCGTCACTGTATTCCTGGAACCACTCCATCCCAGTCCGGTTCTCGTGACACACTGAATTATCTTGAATAAAAATGCCAGTGCCGTCTCGAAACCTCATCGTCATGAAGGTGTGTAAGTGACCTGCAACCAGTGTACGATACTCCTTAGCCGTCATGGTGCCTTCCACGAGTTGCCGCGGACCTATGGGTGTGCACACAAATGGTGCCCCAGAGCAAAATGGAGCGGCCACTAGCTATCCTCTGTCCCGCAGTACAGATGTCACGGAACTGCCACCTGGAAGACGACGGATTTGTTGTATCAGCCTGAAGAAGATATCGGGAATCATCAGGCCATGCAACGCTATGCCACTGCACCTACGTCTAGTGCCGATGGTCACGTCCCCATTACAATCGTAGCTGACGATGTAGTGGTGTTAACATTGCCACATGTATGGTTTGTCAGCTATGGAGGCCCATCATTAGGACTGTACGGTGCGCTAAGTGTTCAGACATATTGGTACTTTGCCCAGCATGAAAGTCTGACGTTAGTTCCGCCACAGTTCGCCGCCTATCCTGTTTTACCAGTCTACCCAGCCTACCGCGTCAGACACTGTGATGATCTGGAAGTGGTTTCATCCTGGTTTCGCCACCTCCGCGCGACTGCCACGGTCGCAGGTTCCAATCCTGCCTCGGGCATGAATGTGTGTGATGTCCTTAGGTTAGTTAGGTTTAAGTACTTCTACGTTCTAGGGGACTGATGACCACAGATGTTAAGTCCCATAGTGCTCAGACCCCTTTGAACCATTTTTTTTTCGCCACCTGTTGAACACCCGACAAGTCGTGAAGTAGGCCAGACGCTCGTACCGTGCCTCCGGGTCATCAGAATCCACCCTCGCTCATACTCACACAGATCGTGCGCTCCACCAACCTAATCGCAGACAACACTCTCTCTGGTACTGCGTGTACAGTCATGCTCAAAAGTATCCGAACGACCTGAATTGCATTTTGACTCATTCGCATGCAACCCTCATAACGCAGGTGTCTAGCAGGTCCTCTAATCGCTCCTCGGTACAGTCGTTTGACTATTGAAAATGGTTCCAACACGTCAACACTAGAAAACACTGCTCTGTATCGCAATATCTCAAGACGTAAGGTAATACTACGATACAAGAAATATCAGGAAACACCTTATCACAAATAAGACTGTCCTTAAGGCTTGTAAGCTCACATTTATTACAATAAATGACATACCTGAAAGGTTACCACTGTCATTATTACGTCAGATAGGTAATACACGTAGTAAGTTCGTCGTATTCATGATTTCCTTTTCAAAGTAACGTACCGTACTTATTATTTAACGCAAAAAGACATTAAAAATTTAAGTTATTCACTAGCAGCTAGTTGAGAATATGTATGAACTTCAAATGAGACGACGAACCGTCTCGTTCTGCATATGGATTCAAACCCAGGTCATGCAGACTATGCAAAGATTTCGTTCTTGACGGAAACTAATAGTCATTCCTGACTAGGCATACAGAGAGTGATATACCTCGATTTTAGAGAGTATCAGTTAGCAAATACCAACTTTAAATTACATAACGTAAACATTTATAACGAACGCAAATTCCTACCGACCATCTATTGTCCATGTTTACAAACTACGACAGATGCTAAATATTGCTTCTTCACACGTAACTTACTTGAAATTCCGTGAGGTAAAGCTTTGTGTTGGACAGGGATTCGAACCCAGAACCTAATCGGATTGATATCGAAGATTAATCAACTGTGGGATATCGGATTTTTTCAGCAGTGGCTAGATGTTTTAACTGAAATGACGATATGAAACATTATTTTTCCTTCCCAGGATTCCAACCCGGCACTTATCGCTGTTATATTGTAGAGAATAGGAACGTTAAATATGGGCTTCGAACACCAGCAGCGACATGTGAGCATGTCTGAACTAGAAATTAAATGACGAAGAGTTCAGTGCTGACTGGGAATCGAACCCAACCCGTATCGTTGTTGACTAGACACAAAGAGACGCAAGCTACAGAATTATTCTCCACCAGCAGCTCGGAATAACATCCTTGAACTTTATAGTGCTCTTGAAAATAGCTCTGTGTCTCGGTGGGGGTCAAAAACGTCAAATATCGTTAGTGCTGGCAACGACTGAAAATACATTAAAGATCAAAATTATTATCCACCAGCAGATAGGTGTTCTCATGTTAGAGCTTGATAATACATAATGAAAACTTTAGTGCCGGGCCAGGATTCGAACCGATTCACGCACAGTAAGTGGAGATGTTGAGGAATCTGCTGTTCTGAACAAATTTTAGTCGAGCAGTATTTTCACGAAGGGATCAGATTCCGCGTTAAGGGCTGTCTGAGTTGCATTCCCAGTTGAGAACCAATTTTATCGACATATACAAGCTCCAATAAAAGATGGAATAAGTGTCCTGTGACACTTCATAGCGTCTGTTTCGTCACTACAAATAAATAACTAGTATAAGAAAGGTTACTGGTGATAGAGTTTCTTCATGTTGCCACTCCTGATTTTATTGTGATTCAATCTAACGTCTACTTGGTAGAAAAGTAATATCATGTTTAATGTGAATTTCAGACAACGATGCCATTATACCTTCTTCACTTGGCGTAGCCAGAAGAAAATAGAATCTGGCTCTTCCTATCAAAAATCACAGAGAGAAGTCGGAATCGAACGCGGACCATACGTATACGAAACAATCATAAATCTAACAAACCACCAAATCGTGTTCTCTGTGACTTAATTTTGTACTATAACTCCATTGCGCCACACTGGATGAGAATTCTGACACACAGGCTCCCTGTACTGGTTTGCAGCATGTTCTGTACATTCATTTACTTGGTTGACCGAATCGCCATGAACTAGCTGCCTGGCTACCCAGTGCATACATTAGACTCTACCTTGTAATCACCGAAATAAAATCACATAACTACCACCTACACAGAACTGCCAACAGTGCGGGATGCAGAAATCTAAATAGGAATAATTCCTTTCCCCTTGAGCTACTCTATTGCGATATCTGTTTGTTGAAAACATCATGCAGTGCAAAAGAAAAGCTATAACTGTCTGTCTCCCAGAAGTCCAGATCCGGCCATATACGTTATCTCACAGCACTGTGGAATGCTGAAGTTCTGGAGGATTTGTTCTTGACTTCTGGAGATGATGCCGATGTGTGTTAGCTATTATCGTAATGGTAAGCGTCACGGTCTGTTGATGAAAGCTCCCGAGGTCGAGTACGTTCACTGCTACATTTTTTTTAGAACGCAATTCTGCTGTCTGCTGAAGTTACCAATCGAATGGAACTTTGAACATAATTCCCTTCACTTCCCAACCCAAAATAGTAGCATGTGGAAAAAGGGCTAACTTCTGCGACACTTCGTTCTTTTTTTACGTTTAATAGACGGCCAGGCAGCAGATGCATCTCGAAACTATTGTATTTAACTCAGCACAAGTTTTCTACAAGCATGTAATCAGAAAACTGCATGCAAATTATCAGAATGTTAAAGATAACATCAGAGAATTCTGATATATCGTTGATGATTAATTTCTCCCTCATAGTTACTATTGTTTTAACAACACTAAAAGAAATCTCACGAAAATTGTGCACTGTATTATAAGAAATGAAATAAAACTACCCACGATAACCTTACAACGAAAGTCTGCTTTCGTAAAAATGAATATCTGTTCACAAATGTGCGTCTATCGGCACCTATTAGTAAAATACTGCGTACTTAGATTTCGCTGGGTATGCTGTGTCATACTCAAGAGGTACGCAAATGTGGCATGTCATAAATAAAGTTATGTATTCCTAGAAACCCATAATTTGCATGTCAGCAGCGGAAAGAGGCGTTACCTATTGTGCAGCATTGTAAGTTTTTCACCATTGCACTATGAGCCGAAAATATGTTCTTGCGATTTTATTATTAAAGTTTGATCTAAGTAGTTGCAGCTCTTTCACAGAAGGGATAAAAACGTTACAGTCATTGAGACTGTAAACGCGAGCCATAACAGACGGTTATTTACAAGTCAGCACGTTACCACAGAGCTAGAAAAGCGGAATTTGTCTTGATTTCTTCTTACGAGGACAATAGTGGCTAGAAATCGTAAACTGCTATTTAACGGAGGAGATTAGTTACGATATCCGCGTGCAACGACTTTCCTGTTCTGAAAACCGTAAATTTACAATCTTTTGTTACACCTCAAACGGCAATAACTCATGTTATTCAATGGAAATGACAGGAAAAATCAAGTGAACTTTGGGGCTTAATTGCGTGCATACCAGGATGTAACTCGTCTATCACAGAGTTGCCAAACATACCTTGCCTTGTTGCCAAATCTCAGTTACAGTACCAGCAGGAAGAAGACGAACCGATGGGATTCTACAGCGGGCTGGGAAGTGACCATAGCTGGCGAGCTGGCGTCTCAAAGACGCGGCTGCTACGGCCTGGAATACGTAATGCGTCTGATTCGCATTTCTGTAACTAGGTTTAGAGACTGGAGCGTAGTTACTAATACTACTCAGAATTGACTGGAAACTAAGCACCATAAATCAGTAACTCTCATAGTTGTTTTTATATTTCTTTCGTGAGTGCACTCAAAACTATGAAACACATTCACGGACGTTTCCGTGCAGAGAGATAAAAATACACTCCTGGAAATTGAAATAAGAACACCGTGAATTCATTGTCCCAGGAAGGGGAAACTTTATTGACACATTCCTGGGGTCAGATACATCACATGATCACACTGACAGAACCACAGGCACATAGACACAGGCAACAGAGCATGCACAATGTCGGGCACTAGTACAGTGTATATCCACCTTTCGCAGCAATGCAGGCTGCTATTCTCCCATGGAGACGATCGTAGAGATGCTGGATGTAGTCCTGTGGAACGGCTTGCCATGCCATTTCCACCTGGCGCCTCAGTTGGACCAGCGTTCGTGCTGGACGTGCAGACCGCGTGAGACGGCGCTTCATCCAGTCTCAAACATGCTCAATGGGGGACAGATCCGGAGATCTTGTTGGCCAGGGTAGTTGACTTACACCTTCTAGAGCACGTTGGGTGGCACGGGATACATGCGGACGTGCATTGTCCTGTTGGAACAGCAAGTTCCCTTGCCGGTCTAGGAATGGTAGAACAATGGGTTCGATGACTGTTTGGATGTACCGTGCACTATTCAGTGTCCCCTCGACGATCACCAGTGGTGTACGGCCAGTGTAGGAGATCGCTCCCCACACCATGATGCCGGGTGTTGGCCCTGTGTGCCTCGGTCGTATGCAGTCCTGATTGTGGCGCTCACCTGCACGGCGCCAAACACGCATACGACCATCATTGGCACCAAGGCAGAAGCGACTCTCATCGCTGAAGACGACACGTCTCCATTCGTCCCTCCATTCACGCCTGTCGCGACACCACTGGAGGCGGGCTGCACGATGTTGGGGCGTGAGCGGAAGACGGCCTAACGTTGTGCGGGACCGTAGCCCAGCTTCATGGAGACGGTTGCGAATGGTCCTCGCCGATACCCCAGGAGCAACAGTGCCCCTAATTTGCTGGGAAGTGGCGGTGCGGTCCCCTACGGCACTGCGTAGGATCCTACGGTCTTGGCGTGCATCCGTGCGTCGCTGCGGTCCGGTCCCAGGTCGACGGGCACGTGCACCTTCCGCCGACCACTGGCGACAACATCGATGTACTGTGGAGACCTCACGCCCCACGTGTTGAGCAATTCGGCGGTACGTCCACCCGGCCTCCCGCATGCCCACTATACGCCCTCGCTCAAAGTCCGTCAACTGCACATACGGTTCACGTCCACGCTGTCGCGGCATGCTACCAGTGTTAAAGACTGCGATGGAGCTCCGTATGCCACGGCAACCTGGCTGACACTGACGGCGGCGGTGCACAAATGCTGCGCAGCTTGCGCCATTCGACGGCCAACACCGCGGTTCCTGGTGTGTCCGCTGTGCCGTGCGTGTGATCATTGCTTGTACAGCCCTCTCGCAGTGTCCGGAGCAAGTATGGTGGGTCTGACACACCGTTGTCAATGTGTTCTTTTTTCCATTTCCAGGAGTGTATAAAAGAATGAGAGAGAGAGTTTAGAAAGTTTGTAAAGAATTTGAATCATGGTATGTAAAGAAATCTTTCATTAAAATGACGCGTTCTACATCAATACGAAATTTTGTATTCATGATCTATGGAACAAGTATTAATCTAATCTAAACTAATCATATCATAATGCTGACTAGCCATGAAGAATCATGAATTACCGAAATTTTCGCCATATCAGTAACCAAATCTAAACTTGAAAATAGAAGAAGACCGTTTTTGTAATAAACCGGTACTCCTATAAAGACCCTTTCGTCCCTGTTAACCAACCACGAAAGATGTCTGACATACGCCATTAGGAAGTAACAAAGTGTGAATGCTTTTAAAGATAGAGCACATGATTTGAAGTTCTGTGACAGAGATACGAACCCGACATGTAAGCGGATTGTTAACTAAGTAAAATCAAATGTTACGTATCGGTTTCTCTGACCAGCTGCTATGTGTTTGAATCTAAAATAAGGATACAAATTTTTGTGTCTTAGTGACAACCGAACCGCACGCCTACCGTCCTTCTTTATCATTCACGAATATAGCTTAAGCATCAGTTGCATACTCACCAGCAGTAAGATGTGTGCGTGTTTGAGCAGAAATAACGATACCTATTGCGATTGTTGGCAACACATGAACAGACATTAAAAATGCACTTTAATTTTCACTAGCAGGCCGGTGTGCACGTGATAGGGGTTGAAATGGAATTTTGAATATATTTGTACCGGATCAGAACTCGGACACACACACTTACCTTTGGAGGAGACCTAGAGAAGATTTCAGACTTGGGACAAGGAATGAAATGATTGAACTATACTGTTCCGGGAGATTGAGATCTTCGAAAGAGGAGTTACGAATTCGAATCACAGTCCAGGACCAAATTTTTCAACGACTCTAGTTCAATGAAGTGCAAGTAGAATAAGTGCCCTGTTCACTTAAACGGCTATCGGTTCACCAAATAAAAAAAAATTTCCTAATGTAAGTTTACTGCCGATAGTATTTCTGTTTACCATTACTTCCGTCTAAGTCATTTCCCAACGTAAACCGGCTCTGCCCAGTTGGTAATGAAGGAACGTGATGTTTAATGCGGATTGTGGATATATAACGTCTTCTTTACACACCGTGATACAAATTTTTTACAAACGTCTTTTACTCTCTCTCTCTCTCTCTCATTCTTTTATACTTTTATCTCTCTGTCTGTCTCCTGTCCCTCTCTCTCTCACACACACACACACATTCTTTTTTATTTATATTTGTTTGTTGTGCTCGACTATCAGCGAGGCACGGAAACGTCCGTGAATGGGTTTCTTAGTTTTGAGTGCACTCACGAAAGAAATATAAAAACATCTATGAGAGTTACTGATTTATGGTGCTTAGTTTCCAGTCAATTCTGAATATTATTAGTAACTACGCTCCAGTCTCTAAACCTAGTTACAGAAATGCGAATCAGACGCATTACGTATTCCAGGCCGTAGCGGCCGCGTCTTTGAGACGCCAACTCGCCAGCTATGGTCACTTCCCAGCCCGCTGTAGAATCCCATCGGTTCGTCTTCTTCCTACTGGTACTGTAACTGAGATTTGGCAACAAGGCAAGGTATGTTTGGCAACTCTGTGATAGACGAGTTACTTCCTGGTACGCACGCAATTAAGCCTCAAAGTTCACTTGATTTTTCCTGTCATTTCCATTGAATAACATGAGTTATTCTCGTTTGAGGTGTAACAAAAGATTGTAAATTTACGGTTTTCAGCACAGGAAAATCGTTGTACGCGGATATCGCAACTAATCTCCTCCTTTCAATAGCAGTTTACGAGTTCTAGCCACTATTGTCCTCGTAAGAAGAAAGCAAGACAAATTCCGCTTTTCTAGCTTTGTGGTAACGTGCTGACTTGTAAATAAGCGTCTGTTATGGCTCGCGTTTCCAGTCTCAATGACTGTAACGTTTTTATCCCTTCTGTGAAAGAGCTGCAACTACTTAGATCAAACTTTAATAATAAAATCGCAAGAAAATATTTTCGGCTCATAGTGCAATGGTGAAAAACTTACAATGCTGCACAACAGGTAACGCCTCTTTCCGCTGCTGACATGCAAATTATGGGTTTCTAGGAATACATAACTTTGTTTATGACATGCCACATTTGCGTACCTCTTGAGTATGACACAGCATACCCAGTCGATATCTAAGTACGCAGTATTTCACTAATAGGTGCCGATAGAGGCACATTTGTGAACAGATATTCAGTTTTACGAAAGCAGACTTTCGTTGTAAGGTTATAGTGGGTAGTTTTATTTCATTTCTTATAATACAGTGCACAATTTTCGTGAGGTTTCTTTTAGTGTTGTTAAAACAATAGTAACTATGAGGGAGAAATTAATCATCAACGATATATCAGAATTCTCTGATGTTATCTTTAACATTCTGATAATTTGCATGCAGTTTTCTGATTACATGCTTGTAGAAAACTTGTGCTGAGTTAAATACAATAGTTTCGAGATGCATCTGCTGCCTGGCCGTCTATTAAACGTAAAAAAAGAACGAAGCGTCGCAGAAGTTATCCCTTTTTCCACATGCTACTATTTTGGGTTGAGAAGTGAAGGGAATTATGTTCAAAGTTCCATTCGATTGATAACTTCAGCAGACAGCAGAATTGCGTTCTAAAAAAAATGTAGCAGTGAACGTACTCGACCTCGGGACCTCTCATCAACAGACCGTGATGCTTACCATTACGCTACATGCTAACACACATCGGCATCATCTCCAGAAGTCAAGAACAAATCCTCCAGAACTTCAGTATTCCACAGTGCTGTGAGATAACGTATATGGCCGGATCTGGACTTGTGGGAGACAGACAGTTATAGCTTTTCTTTCGCACTGCATGATGTTTTCAACAACAGATATCGCAATAGAGTAGCTCAAGGGAAAAGGTACTCTTCATATTTAAATTTCTGCATCCCGCACTGTTGGTAGTTCTGTGTAGGTGGTAGTTACGTGATTTCATTTCGGTGATTACAAGGTAGAGTTTAATGTATGCACTGGGTAGCCAGGCAGCTAGTTCATGGCGATTCGGTCAACCAAGTCAATGAATATACTGAACATGCTGCAAACCAGTACAGGGAGCCTGTGTGTCAGATTTCTCATCCAGTGTGGCGCAACGGCGTTATAGTACAAAATTTAGCCACAGAGAAAACGGTTTGGTGGTCTGTTGGATTTATGATTGCTTCGTATACTAATGGTCCGCGTACGATTCCGACTTCTCTCTGTGATTTTCGATTGGAAGAGACAGATTCTATTCTCTTCTGGCTACGCCAAGTGAAGAAGGTATAATGGCATCGTTGTCTGAAATTCACATTAAACATTATATTACTTTTCTACCAAGTAGACGTTAGGTTGAATCACAATAAAATCAGGAGTGGCAACATGAAGAAACTCTATCACCAGTAACCTTTCTTATACTAGTTACTTATTTGTAGTGACGAAACAGGCCCTATGAAGGGTCACAGGACACTTATTCCCTCTTTTAATGGAGCTTGTATATGTCGATAAAATTGGTTCTCAACTGGGAATGCAACTCAGACAGCCCTTAACGCGAAATTTGATCCTTTCGTGAAAATACTGCTCGACTAAAATTTGTTCAGAACAGCAGATTCCTCAACAACTCCACTTACTGTGCGTGAATCGGTTCGAATCCTGGCCCGGCACTAAAGTTTTCATTATGTATTATCAAGCTCTAACATGAGAACACCTATCTGCTGGTGGATAATAATTTTGATTTTTAATGTACTTTCAGTCGTTGTCAGCACTAACGATATCTGACGTTTTTTACCCCCAGCGAGACACAGAAATATTTTCAAGAGCACTGTAAGTTCAATGATGTTATTCCGAGCTGCTGATGGAGAAAAATTCTGTAGCTTGCGTCTCTTCGTGTGTAGTCAACATTGATACGTGTTGGGTTCGATTCCCAGTCAGCACTGAACTCTTCGTCATTTAATTTTTAGTTCAAACATGCTCACATGTCGCTGCTGGTGTTCGAAACCCATATTTAACGTTCCTATTCTCTACAATATAACAGCGATAAGTGCCGGGTTGGAATCCTGGGAAGGAAAAATAATGTTTCGTCTCGTCATTTCAGTTAAAACATCTAGCTACTGCCGAAAAAATCCGATATCCCACAGTTGATTAATCTTCGATATCAATCCGATTAGGTTCTGTGTTCGAATCCCTGTCCAACACAAAGCTTTACCTCACGGCATTTCAAGTAAGTTACGTGTGAAGAAGCAATATTTAGCATCTCTCGTAGTTTGTAAACATGGACAATAGATGGTCGGTAGGAGTTCGCGTTCGTTATAAATGTTTACGTTATGTAATTTAAAGTGGTATTTGCTAACTGATACTCTCTAAAATCGAGGTATATCACTCTCTGTATGCATAGTCTGCATGACCTGGGTTTGAATCCATATACAGAACGAGACGGTTCGTCGTCTCATTTGAAGTTCATACATATTCTCAACTAGCTGTTAGTGAATAACTTAAATTTTTAATGTCTTTTTGCGTTACTTTGAAAAGGAAATCATGAATACGACGAACTTACTACGTGTATTACCTATCTGACGTAATAATGACAGTGGTAACCTTTCAGGTATGTCATTTATTGTAATAAATGTGAGCTTACAAGCCTTAAGGACAGTCTTATTTGTGATAAGGTGTTCCCTGATATTTGTGGTATGGTGTTATTACTTTACATCTTGAGATATTGAGATAAGTAGAGGTGTTTTCTAGTGTTGACTTGTTGGAACCATTTTGAATAGTGAAACGACTGTTCCGAAGAACGATTAAAGGACCTGCTGGATAGTTGCGTTATGTGGGTTGCATGCGAAGCAGGCGAAATGCAATTCAGGTCTTTCGGATACTTTTGGGTACGACTGTACATATCGAAGTAGCTCGGTGGCCGTAAAGTTCTTTCTTATCTCTGTATATAAAAAGACTACAACAAACAATAAACATATATTGTAGGTGAAACTTATTGAGAGGTGAAGTGCCGAGCATGGATGTGTGTAATGTCCTTAGGTTAGTTAGGTTTAAGTAGTTCTAAGTTCTAGGTGACTGATGACCTCAGATGTTAAGTCCCATAGTGAACCATTTTTTTAGAGGTGAACGGGAATGATCACATTAATTTCTCTTCACAGACATTGTAAATTATAAAATGCTTCTTGTAGGCTGTCTCCATGCGATGAACTACACATCTACATCCTATGAAAGAAATTTGGGGAACACCCAGTCAACACAATAGTGAAACAGCCTAGATCAACTTTTTCGATAACTTTGACAATGTACTTAAAGCATTCTCACAATGAGTCAACTATTGAAGTTTCGAGTAGGAAGTACGATACTATAACTGTCTTGTAACAGCTTAGCTCGCTGTTCGCAAATAACTTTGCACGCCACAAGTTTAACAGAGGAAAATATATCGTAAAATGAGTTCAAAGGAGTCACCTCAAAGCTTCACAAAAACTGCTTTACATATGACGATGAAGAAACTTGATGGTAAGTGAGAGAAAATCCTTTTCACACGTAATCTATAACGGTTGTGACTGTAATTAGATGCTTACCATAATTTCCAGGACATAGGAACACAAGTCAACAACCGCCCCACCAATGGTTCTAATGGGTTGAGTATATGCACCAGTAGCCCTCGTGTTCAATCGTTTGGAACAGGCTGACAGGACATCAACCCCTGCGCCAGAGTGGACACCGGTTTCTTCAGAATGATCCAAATCCAAGTAAGTAGGTGCACAAGAAACACATCAAAATAAATTCTACACCGAGCAATGTCCACTGATCCGGCCGACATAGAGCATCAGATAACCCGCACTGACTAGCATTCTTAATGTAGCAGCGAGCCAAGTACAGATACCATATCAGCCATGAAGTCACGTCTCTTACTACTCGCTGTCACCACACAAGCAGCTTGACACATGACCACTGAGAGAGAGCAATGGTCCTCACGGTCGCGCTTAACCTAATCGTCCCTGCGCTTCACTCTGCCGATGGAAAATCCCTCTAACTCTACCACTCCAGTGGTGCTGCCAACCAGAGAGATCTATCAATAATGCATTGCACCACGATGTACCCGTAAGGCGCAATACGCCTAATGGAAGTGTTACTCCTCATATATTACTACTCATGAAAGCCTCATGGCACACTACGAACATTTAGACACAAGAAAAAAAGTTTAATGATTACATTCCGTAATTTCTAATTTCCTAAATTCTCACAACAATTTAAACATTAAGTGAATTGAAAAGTGAATAACAGCAAACGTGTTTGGTATTATATTAAATGAATTGGAAATTGAATAACAAAAAACCTGTTTGGTATTCTGTTGGAAAACAAAAATGTGCAGTTTTGAACATTATATAAGCACATTTTTTGTATGCGCACAGCGAAGCGCAGTAGGCCGTATATTGCGTTTGGAGAAACGCATGGACGATTAGTGGAAGCTATGCAAGAGTACTTATTACTGAGATGAGTAATGTAAAAGGAATCTATGTCTTGCTTTTCATGTTGTGCATAATTGTTTATTGGTCTGGTAAATGAAAATTCTTCAAGCCAGAAAGGACATAGTAAACACTGTGTTACCAACAGCACCATGGGAGAACAACTTCGTTGCGTCGTTTACACAAGGTAGCGCAAGCCCTTAACGTACGCCGTGCTCCTGTGCGGCGCTCATTCGGTATTTGCCAACTACGAGGTATTCCTCGCACGGTTTGGCCCTAACGCAATTAGCGACGTTCATCGTTCCGGACTGAAGACGCTACGCTTTTTTCACAACGTTTCATTTCATGAAGCAAGGTATGTGAGACACAATTACTCCTGTGCGAAAGGAGGGAAAGAGGTAAGCTAAAATGTGGTGACAGTAGTGTGGTATGTAACGCCGATGAAGACAGGATCAACCTACATATCTCAGAAACCCTTACGGTTCTGCTGCACTAGAGTGCGTAGAGAGTATGAGAAATACAGGCGGCAGATGAAACCTGAACATTGTAATACACTAAACAATAGCGAACCTTTGTCATCTAGTTCTTATATGATCGCATTCATGACGTTTCTTATAATATTTTAGTTAATACAATTTTTTCGATGTTTTCCAAGCTTTTGTTCTGCAAGGCCTAGGCTTCGTTTCCAGTCAAACCTTCGCGTATTACTGTCTCAGAAACGTTATTACTACTTTCTGCTGTATTACCAACGAAGAGATCACGATCGACGTTCTTCCATTTTTCTTCTGGAACTGAACGACCAAATACATTTTGCTTCATCGGCACTCATAGATACTACCAACATAGTTGAAGGAAAACCTGATTGATCTGTCCCTCTTCCTCCTTCCCACTCTCAATACCTTTGTGCTTTTCACTTACGAAATACCAAAAGTTTCATTCTTAGAAATTTGAGAAATTAGTGAAATTATATTGACTAAATTTCATGTCCGAATTATTAGGTTATTTTCAAAATGACGCTTGCACTGTAGATTATGCTAGATGTTACACTACATTACTTTCGTAATTCTGTATATTGTAATATTTTGGCGTATTACTACTTTATTTCTTTCGTACATCCTATTTTACTATCATCACAAGAGCTGAATAATCTATTTGAAACGTAGCGTCAGAGATAAGTTTAGAACTTGAAACGTGTTGTAAAATGCAGGCACAACTGCTTGTTTTCTTGACTGATCGTTACAGATTCCCGCCAAACCGTACGTACAATGAATCCGGTTAAGGTAATTTTTTCTGTGTCTTTTATGATTAATTACTACAAGGGCTATCACGTTTTTGCAGTTTCATCATTACACAAGTCTTTCATTGAATGACTTTCCTTCTAATACGTCACACATATGTAGGAGACTCTTACAGAATATTTCGCATTTTTTACATACTGATGACTAGGTCCACATACTGATGACTAGGTCCATTTTTAACACTTAATTTAGTCACTAATTGAATCACGTAAGACAGACTCGAAATGCAGATATTTACAAGTTAGCACAACAGTTGGTACATGAATCCTCGTAACAAAGTTCTAACCATTGCTATGAGAGGGACAAGAAGCTGTATTCACTTTCGTACAATCCAGTAAGTCAATAGAGATGGTTCGACAATAGGGGCTACTTCAATCAGACAACAGTATTGCAAATGATCTCAGGCTGTGTGATGGAGTGTAGTTTCGGCATCACAACCTTTTCATCCCTTCTCGGTTTCATTCGAGAATAGAGCTCTAATTTCTTGTTTATTTCTCTGAATTCAAAGAAATGGTGTTGACGGACATTGAAAGATTTATGCCAGTTAAACTAAGAAGAGACGGGAAGGAACATTCTTGACACACAAAATGGATCAGGACAATGTTGCAGAAATAACAAAAAAAGCATTTTCCCGGTTTATAAGAACGCAAAATATCCAAAAGTCTTAGTAGTTTACAGAAGCTCAAAACTTAGGTCAAACTTCAGTACGAGATGCTTTTAATAGTTTACCCAAATACTGTCTCGAAACCTGTGACAAAATTGAGAACGATCCTGGTCGTAAGTAAATTCTACCAGCGGCAAGACATAGAGCTTTCAATGTGTGTTAATTATAACAACACCACGGAACTGGAATTGTTAAACACATTTTTATGAAATTTCTTCACCAGTAAATTGCAACAAATACTCCAGAATTGCCCGCATCTCGTGGTCGTGCGGTAGCGTTCTCGCTTCCCACGCCGGGGTTCCCGGGTTCGATTCCCGGCGGGGTCAGGGATTTTCTCTGCCTCGTGATGGCTGGGTGTTGTGTGCTGTCCTTAGGTTAGTTAGGTTTAAGTAGTTCGAAGTTCTAGGGGACTGATGACCGTAGCAGTTAAGTCCCATAATGCTCAGAGCCATTTGAACCATTTTGAACTCCAGAATTCAAATAAATAACAGTAGCCAAAATTTTTAGTTTACATGTGGATAGCCGCGATGTAGCAGAAAAAACTTGCGTCTTCCAGTTCAGATTGTATTCTTGACACAACTAGGTTAGATTTGTGGTATGTGTCCTATAAATTAAGATAGTAACTGTTCTCGAAAGAACAGATATCACTGATGACCGTGCAGCTTCTCTAGAATAAATGATAATTAATTGAAACCCTCAGCTGTCGACAGGTGTTGCTGATATATCTCGATTGGGTCAGCTGAAAAAGTGAGCTCCGACCGGGACTCGAGTCCGGGGCCTCCTGCTTACATGGCAGACGCTGTATTCTTCTGAGCCACCGTGGACACAGATGAATAGCGTGACTACAGGGACTTATCCCTTACACACTACCGAGCGAGGTGGCGCAGTGGTTAGCACACTGGACTCGCATTCGGGAGGACGACGGTTCAATCCCGCGTCCGGCCATCGTGATTTAGGTTTTCCGTGATTTCCCTAAATCACTCCAGGCAAATGCCGGGATGGTTCCTCTGAAAGGGCACGGCCGACTTCCTTCCCCATCCTTCCCTAATCCCATGAGACCGATGACCAAGCTGTCTGGTCTCCTTCCCCAAACAACCAACCAACCTTACACACTTCCTGCGAGACCCACATTCCCAACTACAAAAGTGCTCGCTTCCCGTGAGACCCACATTCCCAACTGCAATGTGGGTATCACGGGAGGCGTGCAAGGGATAAGTCCCTGCAGACGCGCTCTTCATCTGCGTCTTCGGTAGCTCAGATGGAAAACTGTTCGCCGGCGGACGGCGTGGAGGTAGGACGTAGTGTGGTGTGCGCTGCGTCGTGTGTGCTTCCGCGAGGTATGTCTTGCGCTTGCTGCGACTTAAAACTCTGTTTATAGAACACTTCGAGAAGTAATGAGTAGCATGCAGTGATGGCTCAACCGAGTCGAAAAGATACGTTGAAACTTACCTTTGATCCTCGATATGCCAGACCCAAGTCGTTTAAAGTAGAAAATTGGTTAGAAGAAGATGTGAAGCTCTCCTTTAATGATGTAATTGGGATCCACCTGTCGATTGTAGCTTGTGTCGTGTTTGTTAAAATGCGTATTTCCTAGTTGTGCCAGAAAATAGTTTAGTCTTCCGGAGGTGTCATGAAATTTAAGCACTCAGATGGAAACGTTGGTGAAGTCACCGTTGCGCATGCTGGTTTTGGCATTCGCACAATTCGAATCTTCGACTTGCCTTTTGAGATTACAACAGACCAAATTAATGCTGTAATTTCACCCTTCGGGAAAGTGCTCAGCAACTTTGCCGAGAAATGGTCAAGCGAGCATAAATTCCCAGTACTTAATGGCGTAAGGCAGCTTCTAGTAGAGTTACAAAAGCACATCCCGTCGTACATCAATGTCTGCGGATATAGAGGGATTGTAATTTATGACGACCAACCGCGAACCTGTGCCGCCTGTAACAAGCCTGGGCACGTTCGCGCAGAATGTATACAGCGGCGCGTTGTACAGCTGCCGGCCGGCGAGGCCGCCAGGCCACCGGCGATGACAACACTGCCAGGAACCTACGCCGCCGTGGCACGCGAACGGCCGACTGCTTCCTCAGACCCTGAATCGTGTGCAAATACAAATTCTCCAGACACTGAAATTCCGATGGACGTCAGTGCCATCATAGCTGACGTCCTACAAGAGTCCCGCCAATCTACGGAAACAGTTGAACTTCCACCGAAACAGGCACCTGCAACTGTAAAGGCAGCAGATCCGCCGGAAGTTGAAGACCGACACACCTTGCAGGAAAGCGACACTAACTTGGATACTGAAGAAAGTCCGTCGAGAGACAATTCTCCAACGAAAAATAAGATACGCCGGCTGGCGCGAAAAGGTGCAGAGGAGACAGCTCCCACAGTTCGACAAAAAGCGAAGGAAATAGGTAGTACCTTAAGCCAACAGATCTATAGCAACACGAAAGCGACACCAGTTTCTGAGAAGCGTTCCCCTTCTGCGCTGGAAAAACGAGACGTCCAAGGAAAGTAAACAAAGAAAGCATCCAACCACCCCCAAGAAACGAGTCACTCTCATGAAGCTTCACTCGTCCCACCACCGACGACAACCTCAACCAGCTGGGCAGACGAAAGCGACCATAACAATGCCGACGAAGAAATGACAGAACTTTCAGAAACTAAGACAGACTGAAAGCTAGCCCCACAGGTGGCTGATTTCTCCAACGAAGACGTCTCCGAGAACGAACATTCTAAAGAACAAGGACACAACACTGAAACATTTGCTACCGGTGAATATGATTAAAATGCGTTTTAAGGCTGACGCTTGCGAGACAAAACAGAAGAATGTTTTTTAAAGTTAGATCAAGTACAATGAAGAATGTGTGACATACAAAATCGTGACAGTAAACCTTAATAAGATTCATAGCTCCTCTAAACTACGGAACTTTAAAGATTTTATATATGCTTCTGACAGTGACATTATACTTTTACAAGAAGTGACAGACATTGAACTTGGTAACGTACCTGGCTTCAACGCCATTACAAACCCAGGGCATGGAGCGGAAATGGCCACGGCTCTGCTCACAAAGGGGGGCATAGTAGTCCAAGATGTAGTAGAACTACCAAACAATAAAGGCATAGCGGCCACAATAAACAAAATACGACTCGTTAACGTGTATACCCCTTCAGGATCCAGTAACAGGCACCGCAGAACGGAGTTCTTTAAAGAAGAAATTGTCCCACTGTTTGGAGCTCGATATGAACACCTTATCCTGGGAGGAGATTTTAACTGTGTTTTGCATGCCAAAGGTCAAACTCCCAATTTCAACAAGTGTACTGAACTGGAACGTATAGTTAATGACTTAAGACTAATAGACTCATGGGAACATATGCACGGTGCAGCCCCTGGATTCACCCACGCAACAAGTCACTCGGCGAGCCGTCTCGACAAAATAAAGCAAAAATTTTAGCACTACGGCGTAAACAACTGAAAGGCTACCAAATAAGGTCGCGTGCCCAGAATATAGCACAGCACGAGGTCACTTCCATTTATCATGTCATTCGTGAAAGCAAAAGGGCGTCTCGCAAGATATTATCTGAAATAACAACTGATGATGGAACGAAGCTGACGAAGCAAAGTGAGATTAAAGAGGCAATCGTACAGCATTTTGAATCCTTAATGTCTACTCAACCGGTTGACGAACAGCTTCAAGACGAGTTAATGATCAACCTCCAGGGCAAAGTATACCACACGGAAGCACAAACTCTCATCTCGGAAGTGACTGAAGAAGACGTCGAAGAAGCTATATATGGCAGCACGAAAAATAAGGCTCCAGGGGCAGATGGAATTCCGGCAGAATTTTATTAAAGATTCAGTGGCCTCGTAAAAGGCAAGTTTACTCTCATCTGCTGCGAACTGCTAAACCCTGAAAATGACATCCCGAAAGAATTTCGTGAGGGACTCGTAGTGTTAGTGCCAAAAACTACCAATACGAAATCTGCAAGCGCTCTGAGGCCAATTACGCTTTTATACAGCGATTACAAAATCTTTGGCCGCATCCTCGATCGCAGGCTGAAAACCACAATGACCAGCGTCACTGGCCCTTATCAAACAAGTGTGGGCAAAGACAGAAGAATTCTCCAGACCCTCTGTGATTACAGGGACCTAATCTCAACGGCCGACGTCTGCGAAATAAAATGTGCACTTATCTCACTCGACTTTGATAAAGCCTTCGACAGAGTTAATCATAGTCTTCTCCTTCGCACCATGGGCGCAATGGGCTTCCCACCTAGATTCATTGCGGTAGGAAGAAATACATTAACAAACAACTCAGCCAGATTTGTGATCAATGGACACATTAGCCGCCCGATTGACGTCACCAGCTCCATTAGGCAAGGGTGTCCAATCTCAATGGCACTCTTCGCCATCGCCATCGAGCCCCTGCTTGCCTCCCTTATGAAACATTTGCAAGGACTACAAATACACGGAGAAAAGATCGTGTGCAAGGCATATGCTGATGATGTTGGCTTCCTAGTCGTGAATGGCGCTGAAATACAGAGCGCACTACGAATAGTAACAAAACATGAACAGGCATCTGGTGCAAAACGTAATAGAACAAAGTCGGGGGTTTTCAGCGTCGGCCTTGGAATTGGGACGCAAATGCAGGATCTATTACGCGAGCTTGTAACCATGAATTGTCTGGGCATAGATTTTAAAAGCTGCCAATTATTGAAAATTACTTAACAGCATACGCGCCTCTGTCCAAGCACATAGTATTAGGAAACTCGATGAACTTCAAAAAGTAACAGTGGCAAATGTATACATCACATCCAAAGTTAATTATGTAGCACAAGTTCTGCCACCACCTGCGACTTTGTTGAAAAGCATCGCATCAGCACTAGGACTCTTTGTGAGCCGCGGACGTATTTTCAAAGTCAAATATGACATTCTGATGCTCCCTACGAAATGTGGTGGGTTAAATCTCATCGATATCAGAAAAGAAGCGCGGGCCTTATACCTTGCTACCACATACAAACAATGGAAAGAGCCAAGTGGTACACTTGCTGCACATTTGTTAAACGAAATAGCTCCTGCTGACATCAGTGCACCTACAAATGTCCAACACATACCCGCCGGACTATACCACTTGAAATACTTTTTCGTACAATACAGCTACATACAGGCAAGGATTCCTGAAAAAGACATCATGAAAGTAAAAGAACTTTACAATAAGTTGATGAAAGACAAACCCAGAATCGACGTAGAACAAAAGTATCCTTGTTATAACTGGGAAACAATATGGGAAAATATTCACTGCCGGAACCTGCCAATGTATGTCAAATCGACCTGGTACTTTGCTGTAAACAGAAAAATTACGACGAACTCTAAACTTCACTCTATTCGATTGGCCGAGTCACCGCTGTGTACATTATGTAATATACCAGATACCGAAGAGCATAGATTGCTGTGTGACAGGGTAAAAGAAATATGGCTCTACATAAGACAAAAGGTAGCGAGCGTCAGCAGAACTACGCCCAATGCCGTTACGACTGCTGAATTTTTAAACCCTGACGGTATACCTTACCCTAAAAATAAACGAAATGCAATTAACTGGTTGAAAGGCCAAACGATGCAGAAGAATGAAGCAATAGGGAGGACTTCTGGGTATACCTTACAACTGAGCACCACAAGTTGATGTGTACTAAAATATACAAAGAAAATTACGCAAATTTTTTAACTAAAACAATCCTGTAACCAATAAAAATGCGTAATTTACATTACACATCTAAGCATTTCGTACATTAGACGAATTATGTTTGGTTGATGTTTGTGCTTCACGTAGCAGGAGGAGGATTTCCAACAGAAAGTAGTCAGAGAAGATCATCAGTACAGACCAGTTAAGCCTATGTGTATCTATTACTCTGTTTTCGGGGAAGCACAGTGATGGAACTGGTATAAACCCTTTATTTAGTTTATGTCTTTCTTTCCTTTTCTTTTCACAAGAAGACACATTTATGTTAATTATGTTTAAAATCAAGCAGAAGAAGCCTATTTTACTTTATTACCTTCTGAAATAGTAAATTTTACTTATCAGCAATAATGAGTTTGCTTCTTTCCGTTTTTCCACGCACGGAGAACGAAATTTACAGATGCAGTTACATTTCCATAACAATTATGTGACTGCCTTCTCAATGGAATTTACATTTATATTTATTCAAGCCATGTTGCAAACAAAGGAAACAGAAGGGGCATACTTCGTTTGTCGTTCAGAAGAAGCGTGTATCGACATCATCAAGTTATATTCATTCTTTAAAGGCGAAAAAAAAGATGGACAGAGCGTCTGCCATGTAAGCAGGAGATCCCTTGTTCGAGTACCGGTCGGGGCACACATTTACAGCTGTCCCCATCGAGGTATATCAACAATACCTGTTGGCAGCTGAGGGTTTCAATTGATTATCATGTATGTCTACTAGGTTCAATTTTAGCTAATAATACACAAACGCTCGCTCGAAACACACGTACCTACAAAACCGGACAGTTGCACAGGTCACTTTAATACACAATAAAACAAGCAGAGATGATCTACTGAATTATAGACCCAAATCATAGATTTCGATTTGCAATTTGATTTTAGGACGTATGCTACGTATAAACATTATCAAATACCTAGAATAAAACGATATGATGACACATTACCAGCAGGGACGCAGTAAATCTCGTCCCTGTGAAACCCAAATGGCTCTTCATTCATGCGAACTAATGAGTGCTATCGATAGTGGATTTCAACTGATTCCGTATTTCTAGAATTCTAGGCACCTTTTGAAACCGTTCATCATACAAGACTTCTAAGAAAAAATTACATGCCTCTGGTATATTCTTTCCGTTGTACTAATGCAACTAACACCGGTACATCACAGCGATATTTGCTCCGATGTCCTCTTTTGTTTATTTTGACGAGTTGCCTTCTTCAGTGGTTTGATATTTTACTGCGAACGTTGGGGCTACCTCGGTGTGTTAATGTGACACTATTTTCACTTCCGGGTGTTGTTTTAATGCAACGAAACTGGTTGTGATAACAAAGAAGATTCCAATTACATCTGTCTTGCGGCTCATTTGACTTCCATTCATTATGAAGCATAACGGCTTTGGGTGTCCGCATTACACAGTTTTATGTTCTCAGTAACTGATAGGAAGCCATCTAGAGAATCAAAACGACGTCATCGTCTCGCAAGAAGCTGTTGAAGGTCCTCTTCTGTTCTTCAACAATATAAATTCTTAAACTATATAAACGATTTTCGAGGCCATATAATCGAGGAATTTTAGCCGATTAAAATGTCATTTACCGTCAAGTAAACTCATCATAATTTCTAAATCTGTTTCAAAATCATTTAGAGGAGCTATCCTTTGTAAGATTCAAAGAGTGACAGTTGAGTCCAAGCAACATAAAGTGCCGGGTATTGCTCATGAGTCCTGAAGAACGGTAAATTTCTGTTGCCCGTTAAGTGACATAATTTTAAATGTTGTCGAATCAATAAAATGACTAGGTGTTTTAATTCCGAACATCTTAAATTAGATGAAAGCATAGAGGATATTGTGGGGAAGGTGAATCAAAGATTGCATTTTATGGGCAGAACAAAAGATGCAAAAATTCTACTAAAGAGATATCCCACACTCCGCTTGTTCGACCTGTTATGTCCATAACAGAACAAACAACCGGAGATTCTTACCCGATAGGACTGATGGAGTTCATCGAAACTTTCAAAAAATGGCATCTACGTTTGTATTATAGAGAAATATCGAAGAGAGCGTCATACATCATAGATATGGTAAGTAAGTTGGGGTGGCGATCAAGGGCGATGTCCGTTGCGCTTAGTTCTCACGAAATTTCAAAAACAAAAATTTTACGCCGATTGTAAAAATATTGTTTTGACTTCCATCTACAAAGGAAGAAATGAATATCATTATAAAGTAAGATAAATCAGAGATGTCACAGAAAGATTCAGGCGTTAATTTTTCCATTGTGCTGGTCGAGAGAAGAACGGTGCAGAAACACACTGTCCTTTCCCATTAATGTGGCCACTTAAGAAAAACCTGACATAGTTGTGTTGATCCAATGTGCCTTCGAGAATAAAACGATCACCCAAAAAATTCCTCGTAGACATTCCCCATAACATAAAGCACCCTCCTCCGTCCTGGAGTCTTGCGATGATTGTTGCAAGGTTTTTATTTTGACGTTCCGTGTCGTACACCAAGGCCATCTCTCCAATAGACTATAAAACGCAGTTCAACCGAAAAGCCCAGCTGTCGCCACTCATTGAAAGTCCAGCCCGGCCGGCTAGGGTTCAGGTCTAGCGAGTTGGTGGGAGGGGGGGGGGGGGAGGGTGGACACATCAACTGTAAATGGCCACTGTGTTCCTCGAACGACTTAATCACACTCATGGTCTTGTAAAACGACCCATTATCTTGTTGAAAAATGCCACTGCCGTCGGGGAACATGGTGGTGAAGGGGTGTACGTGATCTGAAACCCGTGTACGATACTCCTTAGTCGTCATGGTGCCTAGCACCATCTGCACTGGACCCAAGGATTCCCATATTAACGTCCCCCAGGCCATAATGGAGCCGTCGTAAACTTGTCTCCTTGTTGCAGTACAGGTGTCAAGGAGCTGTTCCCGGGAAGACGACGGATCAGCGCCCTCCCGTTGGTATGATGAAGAATTTATCGGGATCCCTCAGACCATGAGTCGCCCTGCCACTGCACCAGCGGTTTGTGCCGATGGCCACGTGGCCAATACAGTCCTAGTTGCTGATGTCGTGGGATTAACATTGGCACACGTTTGAGTCGTCAGCTGCAGAGGCCCATCCTTACGAGTCTTCGATGCAGTGTGTGTTCAGTCACACATGTACTCTGCCCGGCATTGAAGTGTGATGTTAGTTCCGCCACCATTCGCCATCTGTGCTGTTTTATCAGTGTGCCCAGCCTCCGTCGTCCAACATCTGTATTGAGAGATGGCCGCCCAGCACCACGACGTCTGGAAGTAGTTAAACATTCGTTACTCCCGTATTGAAGACCCTCAGCGCAGCACTTTTCGAACACCCGATAAGTCGTGCGTCATCGAGAATTCTTGTGCCGAATCTCCGGGTAATCAAAATCTGCCCTTGGTCAGACTCAAGACAGATCGCACGCTCTCCCCATTCCACGTACGAACAGCACGCTGACTGATACTACATGCACCGTGCGTGTCTGACCAGCAGTCACCCCTCATCTGTCGACGCTGCTGTCACCTGACGGATTTTTATCGATAGAATGTCGATGGTCATAACGTTCTGGCTGGTCGGTGCCGTGTATTTTAACCACAGTGGCACGTGAACAGTTGAAAAAACTTAGCCTGTTCGGAAATTCTTCCACCCTTTGTTAGAATGCCAATGATCAAGCACTTGTGGACATCCGACAAATCGCATTGTGACGAGGGCTGTACGGTTGTTCACGTCTTACCGAAACTATTTTTACATCCTCCACTGGTAGTGAAGACGCCGGCTGCTTGTGAATGGTTTCGGCACGTTGAGTCGAACACATTAATGTAACAGGACCGTGTAGGTTAAAAGTAGTTCTATGAATCCTCTGCGAAAATTAGAGTAGCCATGTAGAAATAAATGATTTTTTTCGTCATAGTCACTTCGTGAGACGTATCTTCCTGGGGTATCTTGTAATTATTGAACTGATTGCATGTATCAACGTATGTCTTCCGAAATGAACACGACAAATCTGTCAGAAAAATTAGAGTACATATGTGGGGTACTGGCAGTAGCTGTTCCGTCAACATTCCAAAATGGATTGGGTAAGGGAAGCGGTGACAGTGGTATGACTACGTACCATAAGGAACAGAACAGCGGTAGATGTACACCGGAAAAGCTAATCAGCCGGCCGGCTGTGGCCGAGCGGTTCTAGGCGCTTCAGTCTGGAACCGCGCGACCGCTACGGTCGCAGGTTCGAATCCTGCCTCGGGCATGGATGTGTGTGATGTCCTTAGGTTAGTTAGGTTTAAGTAGTTCTAAGTTCTAGGGGACTGATGACCTCAGAAGTTAAAGGTCCCATAGTGCTCAGAGTCATTTGAACAAGCTAATCGGGAGTTAACCAGGAAACTGTAGAGTTACCTCGCACTACGATTCTTGAGAACTGAATAATGGCTCAAGTTTTCTAATACTTAGGCTGCTTTACTTTCTCGGAGCGCGCTTCTTTGCGTTTCGCGAACCTGGAGTAATTGTTAGAGAAACTTTCCCAACACGTTTCCACTGCCTGAGTGTTTCGCTGAATTACTCTTTTCCTCGAGAACAAATTGCAGAGATATGAGCCCGCTTGTTGCAGTCCTCAGACTGAATATTCTTTCCTTATTTTACATCTTGCGAACAAATGAGCGACAGCGCCACAGCCCCGAGCAAGAACTTGGACGGCACAATTACAGGCGCGGCTGCAGCACGCTGATTAACTTCTGGAATTGCTAATTTAGTTCTCCGCTCTTGCATGTCTGCTGGGACGTTGAAGCGCATTCAGCGAGACAAATGCTTAACTTCTTGAACGCGGTGCGAGTTACAGGGAGCCAGCTAACGCAGTTATGGCGTACCTGGTGCGGGTTTACTGCTTGTCGTCCTCGATTTAATGTGGCGCAGTTTTGGACACCAGGGATTCGTATTCGAACCGCTATGAACTTAGACTTGTGTGCTTTTGCTCTAGTTAAGCCCGAGTGGATATTTTCACATTTAACTGAACCCTTCGTAGATTAATGGTCAGTTAATTTTGTGTTATCAACTTTATTTAAGCTCTTAGGTGACTGCTGGGGATTATAGTATACAGATTGAGCCGTTACACGCTAAATCACTGTCGGGACAAGAATGCTAAAGAGAATATATTTCTATATATTACGTAACATGAGGGTAGCATAATAGACTTCAGATTTGACCGTTGATTCATGAGGGAGGACATCAAACAGAACAAACCCTTCAGCAGACCGTCACCATAACTTTACTGGGTAAGGGAGCGACTTTGGACTTCTTCTTCGGAGGACAGGTGCCGCGCCACTCCATGGAGAGCCGTTTCGTTTCCGACAGAGGATTGTCATGATCAGTCTCACAACGCGCTATCGATTCCGCAGGGATTGTCCTTAGTTGCTCTTTATGAGCGAGGATCCCAGCAGGCATATACCTTTGAGTACGCCAACTGGTGGACGAGTGTTTCAGCACTACCGACAGAGACGTCCAGTTGTGCGGCGAGGCCTTTGATTGTAATTCGTTTATGACGTCGAAGGAAAGAGCCTGTACGTTCCATCATTTCAGCAATCGCAGCTGTGTACAGTCGGTAGGCACTCGGAAGATCCGACAAATTTGCGCAACCTTGTTGCAATCATGACAGTCGCCTTAACCAACTACTCATAGTGCTTTTCTTCGCCCGCATCTCGTGGTCGTCCGGTAGCGCTCTCGCTTCCCACGCCCGGGTTCCCGGGTTCGATTGCCGGCGGGGTCAGGGATTTTCTCTGCCTTGTGATGGCTGGGTGTTGTGTGCTGTCCTTAGGTTAGTTAGGTTTAAGTAGTTCTAAGTTCTAGGGGACTGATGACCATAGATGTTAAGTCCCATAGTGCTCAGAGCCATTGGAACCATTTTTTTTGCTCTTCTTCAATGCCATTTCTCCGTAGATGTTCTGCAGGCGACTATGGATCTCTGTGACGCTCTAGCATTCCGCCAAAAGAACATGACTGATTCGAACTCTCGTCCGTTACAGACGCCATTTTGATGGTTACGTACAGCGCCGCTATCTATCTCAAATTCGTCAAACTACAGGGGCTTAAGTGGGAATATAGCAAGACGTCACACAACAAAGACCGCATTTTTTAAAACGAAATCTGACGAGAAAAAAACGTGCAGGATTACTATTTGAAACCTCTGCATGTTGATATTTTATTAGTATTTGTCATAGAGTTTTATGGTAATCGGCCATAGAACACCCAACCGTCGAAAAAGTGAGAAAAAAGTAATGGTGACCACCAACAGTTAGTGGACAGGTGGAGTCCAAATGGTAGGAGGAGCCAACTCGATTATTACTTGTGTTACGTATGAGGATGTCGCAGCTGTAGGAGGGTCAAGTTAAATGGTGGCGAATAACGTACTAGTGTTGATACTGCACGGTTCAGTGAAGATTTTGTTGTGCAAATGCTTAGTGTCGCAACGAATATACGTCTCTACGTTTGAAAAGCTCAAAGACGTTCACCTGTAGGAAGTGGTCCAGACAATATCTTTTCAGTGACTCACTATCTGCTGTGCGTGTTCGTTATATTTGTCTCACAGTAATTACATTAGTGACTGGGGGTAGTGAAATTTAACTCACATGTTTACTTAGTGTGATTAGTCTCACGTGTGCAAATAGTGCTGTTTCCATAGTAACTGCTGAGCCTCGGAATAAAGCTCCCAGGCGCAGACTATGGAGACCAAGGAAAGTATGCTTGGACGGTTTGGATAGTCCCCTAAGGAAAAAGAAAGATTTTCCAACAACTGCTCATGTATATCATATTGGTAGTGTGCTATTCCGCGACCTTTCGCTACCTCAGCTAAACTTAGCGAAACAGTGCTCGTATCCCAGACGGAACAAATGACCAGAGCTCGTCCCAGTTTACGGGCGAGATAAATATTGACAATCCAACAGGATCCCCTGTTTATATTCTACCAGGTATTCGACAGTTGGGAGGCATGGACTGTCACCTCCCTTGCAGGGAGCTAGTGATACCCGGGGAAAGATTATAGAAATCGCATCACAAATAAAAAGTTGGAAAATAACACAAAGATATGTATTCTGAAATCAGTACAGAACATGGCACTCGTAACTGAGGGTAGCCCCCAATGAAACAAAAGCATTCAGTGAACGAAATATAGAAAGCACTGACCTATAACTACAAAAGTTTAAATGAGAACTGTTCGGAGTGAGTGCCAGACTTCGATGAACCTTACCGCACGGCTGGTGCTGGCGCTCTCCTGTCGTATAACGAGATACTTGACATCAGCAAACGATTGAAAAGGCAATCGAATCCGAGCACCTGTGCTCGAAGTAACTAAATGTTAAACTTTGCCGCAGCATGACGGAGACTACCTATCGAAAAGGAGTGGTTGTGAGCGAGACGGCAATTGGTGGTCCTTGCCGCAAGACGTTTCAGAATGTACGGCTGTAATCATGGGTTTTGTTAGTAGACCGGCAGCTCTAAAAAGTGTGCCTAAGATCTAAAAATGTAGTCCTGGTGCCAACGTGGTGGGTGCTCAAGTGGTTAGCTGTCGATTGCTGGGCCATAGAATTGGCCGCTTCCGTTCTGCCCTAGAGGTGGCGCTCCCTCAGCCGTGGGGACGGCGAGCTTTTCTGTATTCTTGCTTGCCTCAGGACCAATCTTTCCAACGGTCGCCACATTCAACAATTAATAAAGTCCTCTCAAAATGACGGCAGTCGAAATCTGCTTACAGATTTTGGTCCCTCAGTATTTACAGATCATTATCCTGTGTCGTTTCTGTAATTTTTTTAACTAATTCCAGGTTCCATTTTTATATAAGTTGAAATAACACTGATACGTAAATTATCGGTGAAGCAGCGGTCTGGTGCTCTTCAAAAGATCCCGAAACTATTATTACAGCGATGTGCTACAACCTGAAGACACGGCAGGATGATATAGAATACTCGATAAGCCGAATACGCGTCCAAAGCGGGGATATAGTGTCTGAAACTAAAAGCGGAAGGTTGTGCTTAGAAACTGAAACGTAAGTGCGATTGGGAAAAAGGGAGGGCTGCACAGACTTACTTACATTTTAGGAAAGCTATTCCCATTAAAGAGGTTGAGCGAAGAGTAATGCAAAGAGAAAACATGTGGAAATCAGCTCCACTTCGTGTTGTGTCAAGAATGTAACATACGTTTTAAAGAAACGATGCCGATTTCCCACTCATCAGAGAGTCTTAACTTAAAACGTCACACACTTTGAGATGGTTTCCTGATGTTTTTAATGATTTTATAATTGCAACGTTCTTTTTTCTTTTTTTTCCCTGACTTCTGTGACCCATGTTTTAGTCGGTCGACCTACTTTCCCTTTTCCCTTTATGATCAACCCCACATCTTCTTTGGATGTTTATTCCAAATGGCAGTACCACGGTAACACCTTAGTCTCAATTGCATGAATTATGTTCCCCCCTGCCTCAATCACTTCCATGATCTCGTCATATCTGATGTGATCTAAGTAGAGGACTTATCTTAGAAGAAAGATTAAGGAAAGGCAAACCTACGTTTCTAGCATTTGTAGACTTAGCGAAAGCTTTTGACAATGTTGACTGGAATACTCTCTTTCAAATTCTAAAGGTGGCAGGGGTAAAATACAGGGAGCGAAAGGCTATTTACAATTTGTACAGAAACCAGATGGCAGTTATAAGAGTCGAGGGACATGAAAGGGAAGCAGTGGTTGGGAAGGGAGTAAGACAGGGTTGTAGCCTATCCCCGATGTTATTCAATCTGTATATTGAGCAAGAAGTAAAGGAAACAAAAGAAAATTTCGGAGTAGGTATTAAAATCCATGGAGAAGAAATAAAAACTTTGAGGTTCGCCGATGTCATTGGAATTCTATCAGAGACAGCAAAGGACTTGGAAGAGCACTTGAACGGAATGGACAGTGTCTTGAAGGGATGATATAAGATGAACATCAACAAAAGCAAAACGAGGATAATGGAATGTAGTCGAATTAAGTCGGGTGATGTTGAGGGTATTAGATTTGGTAATGAGACACTTAAAATAGTAAAGTAGTTTTGCTATTTGGGGAGAAAAATAACTGATGATGGTCGAAGTAGAGAGGATATAAAATGTAGTCTGGCAATGGCAAGGAAAGCGTTTCTGAAGAAGAGAAATTTGCTAACATCGAGTATAGATTTAAGTGTCAGGAAGTCGTTTCTGAAAGTATTTGTATGGAGTGTAGCCATGTATGGAAGTGAAACATGGACGGTAAATTGTTTGGACAAGAAGAGAATAGAAGCTTTCGAAATGTGGTGCTACAGAAGAATGCTGAAGATTAGATGGGTAGACCACATAACTAATGAGGATGTATTGAATAGGATTGGGGAGAAGAGAAGTTTGTGGCACAACTTGACCAGAAGAAGGGATCGGTTAAAAGGGCATGTTCTGAGGCATCAAGGAATCACCAATTTAGTATTGGAGGGTAAAATTCGTAGGGGGAGACCAAGAGATGAATACATTAAGCAGATTCAGAAGGATGTAGGTTGCAGTAGGTACTGGGAGATGAAGAATCTTGCACAGGATAGAATAGCATGGAGAGCTGCATCAAACCAGTCTCAGGACTGAAGACCAAAACAACAACAACAACGTTAGAAGATGATAGACATACACTTCGCTCCTTGTCAAAATTTACTACTCAGTGAATCTTATCAATACTATGGTGACCGAAAGGCAAGGAATACGGGTTCCATATATTAAGGACAAATTGCTGGTAAGTGACAAATTTTTATCACCAATTCGGGCCCTTTAAAATCTTCTAGCATCATCACAGCATAAAATATGTTTTTGTCTTAATATACGCAAATTTTTAAAACATGGCTTTGTAACTGCAAATTTCACGTATCAATTATTTCTCCTAAATGAATGGAGCACGCCCTCGTTACTTTCGCTCACCGTAGTATTGACAATATTCAATGGAAAAAAATGTTGACGAGGAACTATGGGTACGCCTATGGTCTTTTAACAGTATGAGTATATTTTAGACATTCCTTAATTAATTATAATGTAGACAAAACGTGGTTACACTGTACCTTGCGTTTTACCACGTAGGTTGCACCTGATGAAGCGGCTTCAGGCAGCAAATCGGTTGTGTTCCGATAAACAGAAATATTACCAGACGTTAGTGGAAACCTTCTTAACATCATGTCTTCCAGTAAGACCTTAACTCCCCCTAAGCTCTTTTAAATTCAGGTTCTAACACTGGATCCTCCCCCTCTTCTCTATAGACTAATATTTCTTCTTCTATCGCGTCATCAGACAAATCTTCACTCTCATAGATAGCCTCAATGTAGTTTTCCCTCCTATCCGCTCTCTCCTCCACATTAGCAGTGGAATTCCTGTTGTACTCTTCATGTTATTCCCTTGCTTTTAATTACATCGAACCTTAGTTTGACTGTTCTATATGCTGAATCAGTTCTTTCGACAATCATTTCTTTCTCAGTTACTTCACATTTTTCATGAAGTCATATCACATTAGCTTCTCTGGACTTCCAATTTATTTCATTCCTAAGAGACTTGTACCTCTGTATTCCTGATACACTTAACATTTTTGTTACTATCTTCTTTCAGCGATGTTGTTGTTGTTGTGGTCTTCAGTCCAGAGACTGATTTGATGCAGCCCTACATGCTACTCTATCCTGCGCAAGCTGCTTCATCTCCAAGTAAATACTGCAACCTGCATCCTTCTGAAACTGCGTATTGTATTCATCTCTTGGTCTCCCTCTATAGTTTTTACCATCCTCGCTGTCCTCCAGTACTACACTGGTTTTCCCTTGATGCCTTAAAACATGTCCTACCAACCTATCCCTTCTTATAGTCAAATTGTGCCATAAATTCCTCTCATCCGAAATTCTTTTCAGTACCGCCCCATTAGTTACGTGGCCTACCCGCCTAATCTTCAGAATTCTTCTGTAGCTCCACATTTCAAAAGCTTATATCCTCTTCTTGTCTAAGCTCTTTATTGTCCATTTTTCACTTCCAGACTTGGCTACACTCCATACAAATGCTTTCAGAAATGACTTTCTGACACTGAAATCTATTCTCGATATTAACAAATTTTACTTTTTCAGAAACACTTTCATTGCCATTGCCAGTCTACATTTTATACACTCTCTACTTCGACCATCATCATTTATTTTGCTCCCCAAATAGCAAAACTCATCTACTACCTTAAGTGTCTCATTTCCAAATCCATTTCGTCAGCATCACCTGATTTCATTTTTTTACATTCCATTATCCTTATTTTGCTTTTGTTGATGTTCATCCCATATCCTCCTTTCAAGACACTGTCCATTCCGTTTAACTGCTCTTCCGGGTCCTTTACTGTCTCCGCAAACTACATAGATTTTATTCTTCTCCATTGATTCCGATTCCTACCCTAAATGTTTATTTTGTTTCCTTCACTGCTTGCTCAGTATACAGATTGAATAACATCGGGGATAGGCTATAACCCTGTCTCAATCCCTTCCCAACCACTACTTCCCTTTCGTGATCCTCGACTCTCATAACTGCCATCTGGTTTTTGTACAAATAGTAAATAGCCTAACGCTCCCTGAGTTTGACCCCTGCCACCTTCAGAATTTGAGAGTATTGCAATGAATATTGTCAAAAGCGTTCTCTAAGACTACAAATGCTAGAAAACTAGGTTTTCCTCTCCTTAATCTATCTTCTAAGGTAATTTGTAGGGTCAGAATCCCCTCACGTGTTTCAACATTTCTACATAATCCAAATTGATGCTGACGTCAGCTTCTACCACTTTTTCTATTCGCCTGTAAACAATTCATGTTAATATTTACCAGCCGTGACTTATTAAAGTGATAGGTCGTCAATTTTCACACCTGTCGACACCTGCTTTCTTTGGGATTGGAAACATTATATTCTTCTTTAAATCTGAGGGTATTTCGCCTGTCTCATACATATTGCTCACCAGGTGGCAGAATTTAGTCAGGGTTGGCTATCCCAAGACTATCGGTATTTCTAATGGAATGTTGTCTACTCCCGAGGCCTTGATAGGCTTAGGTCTTCCATTGCTCTGTCAAATTCTTCACGCATTATCATATCTCCCATTTCAGATTCATCTACGTCCTCTTTCAATTCCTTAATATCGCCCTCCAGTACATCGCCCTTATATAGATTCTCTATATACTCCTTCAATCTTTCTGCTGTCCCCTCTTTGCTTAGAACTGGTTTTCCATCTCAGCACTTGATATTCATACAAGTGATTCTCTTTTCTCCAAAGGTCTCTTTAATTTTCCCGTAGGCAGTATCTATCTTACCACTAGTGATATATGCCTCTACATCCTTACATTTGTCCTCTAGCCATTGCTGCTTAGCCATGTTTCACTACTTGTCGATATCATTTATGAGAAATTTGTATTCCTTTTTGCCTACTCAATTTACTGCAATTTTGTATTTTGTCCTTTCATCAATTAAGTTACCCAAGGATTTCTACTAGCCATCGGCTTTTTACCTACTTGATCCTCTGCTGCCTTTACTTTTTCATATCTCAAAGCTACTCATTCTTCTAGTGTATTTCTTCCCCCGTTCTTGTCAATCGTTCCGTAATGCTCTCTCTGAAACTCTGTACAACTTCTGATTCTTTCGGTTTATCCAGATCCTATCTTCTTAAATTCGCAGCTTTTTGCAGTTTCTTCTGTTTTCATCTACAGTTCAAAAGCAGTAGATTATGGTCAGAGTCCCCATCTGCCCTTGGAAATGTCTTACAATTTGAAACCTATTTCCTGTAACTGTATCTTACCATTATATAATCTATCTGAAACCTTTCGGTGTATCCAGGCCTCTTCCACGTATACAGCCATCTTTTCTGAATCTTAGACCAAGGGTTAACTATGATTAAGTTATGTTCTGTGCAAAACTCTTCCAGGCGGCTTCCTCTTTCATTCCTTACCCCCATTTCATATTCACCTAAAAATTTTCTTTCCCTTCCTTTACTTACTATAAAATTCCAATCCCCCATGACTATTAAATTTTCGTCTCTCTCCACTGTCTGAATAATGTCTTTTATCTCATCGTACATTCCTTCAATCTCTTCGTCAACTACAGAGCTAGTTGGCATATAAATTTGTATTACTGCGATAGGCGTGTGCTTCGTGTTTATCTGGGCTACAATGATGCGTTCACTATGCTGCGATCGTATTTTTTGTTCATTACTAAATCCACTCCTGCTTTACACCTATTTGATTTTGGATTTATAACTTTGTATTCACCTGACGAGAAGTCTTATTCCTCCTGCCACCGAACTTCGCTAATTCCCCCTATATCTAACTTTAACCTATCCATTTCCCTTTTTAAATTTTGTAACCTACCGGCCCGATTAAGGGATCTGACATTCCACTCTCCGACCCATAGAACGTCTTCCAGATTACTCCCCGCCCGGAGATTGAATGGGGGACTATCTGTCCTTCCCCTCTCACGTTTCTACAACTAAGACCATATTTTAAACAAACGCATTGCTGTCCACCATAGCTATTACACTTCCATCTGCCTTTGTATACTGAATTACCCATTCACCATCCTCATAAACTGTCTCTGCCTCTTTATCTTTCGCCTGCGATGTCGGTATGTTTATCTGAACTATCGTTGTCTATGTTGGTTTGCCATTGATTCTACTGAAAATAACGCTGTCAGTGAACCGTACACATAACTGTCTCTCAGCCTTACCATCCTATTCATGACGTACCATACTCCCGTTGTAATAATTTCTCCTGTTCTTGATATTACTCTATACTCATCAGACCAGATATCCTTATATTCTTTCCATTTCGCTTCACAGACCCCAACTATATCTAGATTGAGCCTTAGCATTTGAGTTGTAAGAATGTATGGTGACATAAACTGCCGCGAGTCTGTTGAATTGCAACGCAGCTGCGCTGAGGATGGCTATTTATAGGCGAAATCTAGATTTTTCCAGAGTAATAAAAACTAATGAGATGGCGACTGGCTGCTGTGTGCCTCTCCTTCCTTATAGTCTACGATCGCTGTGCGCAGCGCTTCCTGATGGAATCAAAGTAGGCTCTGTAACTGATTTTAGTTTGAAATATTTAAGGAGTTTTATGATTAGGAGAACGTGTCGAAGGAAAAAATTGTGCAGCTATACAAAGTCCATTAATCGATTTTTCGCCAAAATTCGTGAAGTTGTACTTCACAACATTAATTGTTCCTGAACATTAGACTGAAAATGTTACATGTGGCACCAGCATATAAGAGGAAAAATTTTTAGAGGCAGACATAACTCACTAAAAAAATCCAGAGGGATAAAATACTCGCCCAAAATACACTATCAGAAAAAACGGTACCACTGTAAACACGAAGTCGATTTTGATCTGGTACCACCTCGAGGATATAGATGTACTGATAATAGTTTCAGCGTCATCCGCCAACAGATACCGTAGTGGCATAACTACAAGAGCACTATCTTTGTCTGTCCTTTAAACGGGAATTCTCATAGACAGAAGGCCCATTGTGGTGCAAACGTTGAAGCGGGTAAGCAGCCATGCCACTCATGGTTCCTACAGCCAACTGAGCGAGTTCGTAAGGGGTCAAATTGTAGCTCTCCGAGTAATGGGGTGCTCCTTGCGTAGAACTGCCACACTAGTTGGACTTACTGCGTGATTTATCCAACAATTCTCATATCCGAAGACAACGTTCTGTATGTCCACGCAGCACAGACGCCCGCCAGGATTGTCATACTGTAAGGGCAGCTATAGCAGATCATACATCCACTGCAGCACATACAGGGTGTTACAAAAAGGTACGGCCAAACTTTCAGGAAACATTCCTCACACACAAAGAAAGAAAATATGTTATGGGGACATGTGTCCGGAGACGCTTACTTTCCATGTTAGAGCTCATTTTATTACTTCTCTTCAAATCGCATTAATCATGGAATGGAAACACACAGCAACAAAACGTACCAGCGTGACGTCAAACACTTTGTTACAGGAAATGTTCAAAATGTCCTACGTTAGCGAGGATACATGCATCCACCCTCCGTCGCATGGAATCCCTGATGCGCTGATGCAGCCCTGGAGAATGGCGTATTGTATCACAGACGTCCACAATACGAGCACGAAGAGTCTCTACATTTGGTACCGGCGTTGCGTAGACAAGAGCTTTCAAATGCCCCCATAAATGAAAGTCAAGAGGGTTGAGGTCAGGAGAGCGTGGAGGCCATGGAATTGGTCCGCCTCTACCAATCCATCGGTCACCGAATCTGTTGTTGAGAAGCGTACGAACACTTCGACTGAAATGTGCAGGAGCTCCATCGTGCATGAACCACATGTTGTGTCGTACTTGTAAAGGCACATGTTCTAGCACCACAGGTAGAGTATCCCGTATGAAATCATGATAACGTCTCCATTGAGCGTAGGTGGAAGAACATAGGGCTCAATCAAGACATCAGCAAAAATGCCTGCCCAAACGTTCACAGAAAATCTCTGTTGATGACGTGATTGCACAATTGCGTGTGGATTCTCGTCAGCCCACACATATTGACTGTGAAAATTTACAATTTGATCACGTTGGAATGAAGCCTCGTCCGTAAAGAGAACATTTGCACTGAAATGAGGATTGACACATTTTTGGATGAACCATTCGCAGAAGTGTACCCGTGGAGGCCAATAAGCTGCTTATAGTGACTGCACACGCTGTACATGGTACGGAAACAACAGGTTCTTCCGTAGCACTCTCCATACAGTGACGTGGTCAACGTTACCTTGTACAGCAGCAACTTCTCTGACGCTGGCATTAGGGTTATCGTCAACTGCACGAAGAACTGCCTCGTCCATTGCAGGTGTCCTCGTCGTTCTAGGTCTTCCCCAATCGCGAGTCATAGGCTAGAATGTTCCGTGCTCCCTAAGACTCCGATCAATTGCTTCGAACGTCTTCCTGTCGGGACACCTTCGTTCTGGAAATCTGTCTCGAAACAAACGTACCGCGCCACGGCTATTGCCAGTGTAAATCCATACATCAAATGGGCAACTACCAACTCCGCATTTGTAAACATTGCACTGACTGCAAAACCACGTTCGTGATGAACACTAACCTGTTGATGATACATACTGATGTGCTTGATGCTAGTACTGTAGAGCAATGAGTAGCATGTCAACACAAGCACCGAAGTCAACATTACCTTCCTTCAATCGGGCTAAGGGCCAACTGGCGGTGAATCGAGGAAGTACAGTACATACTGACGAAACTAAAATGAGCTCTAACATGGAAATTAAGCGTTTCCGCACGCATGTCCACATAACATCTTTTCTTTATTTGTGTGTGAGGAATGTTTCCTGAAAGTTTGGCCGTACCTTTTTGTAACGCCCTGTATAAGAAGGCTTGTGAGGACAGATGTGTCAACACGAACTGTTGCGAACCTGTTTTTAGCCGTGAGACAACGTTTACGCAGACCTCTAGTGCGTCTTCCACTCACGCTCACAGCATCAACGTGCATGGCTCGACTAGTGCCGTCAGAGGATCACGTGGGAGATGGAATGGGGCGCCGTAGTCTTCAGTGATGAAATAAGATTCTGCCTTCATGCACATGATCTTCGTTTGTGTGTACGATTTAGACCTAGTGAGCACTGCTTTGTAGAGCCCGTTCATCCAAAAAAGTTCTTATGGTCTGGGGTTAGATAAACTGCAACTCTGGTGCACCTTTGGTGTTTCTGGAAGCGAAGCTAACCAGCGCTCGGTACGTGCAGAATGTTAGTAGAGTCATCCTTTCGCTGTTCATGCATCAGGTGTGTGATGCTTTGTTCCAACATGATAGTGCTCGCCTACACACTGACCATGAAACTCGACATGCTCTCCAAGACGTGCAGCAACGTTCCTGACGAGCACAATCGACAGATTTGTGTTCAATGAAGCACTCGTGGGATACGGTTGGACGAGCCATCTGTAATATTAACTGAACCCCAGAGTCAATGTCTGCATCGCCACACTTGGAGGCTACACCACGTACAAATTTGGGCGTTTCAGCATGGGTCGATAGCTGTTACAACAGAACCGCTTGTGCTATTGATTTGTTAATGTAATCATTTCATGTACTCCGTGTGCACTGTTGCAATAATAATTAATGAGTGAATTGGAAACTTCTAAAAGGTAACACTGATCTTCTGGCTGCGTATTTTGCTGGAAAAGTATTGTATTTATAATTCTTTATGTCAAAGAATTGTATACAGCACCCGCGCCAGCCGCTGCATTGCTTTTGCTTCTACAGTGATTCCAATTCGACAGCCATTGCCACCTCGTTTCGGCTGGGTCCTAACCTCTCTTTCATAATAAACTTCGACGTATGGAAGGTGTGTTACAACTTCACGCGTTTGTAGCACTTCGTTGTGGTCTGAGATGCTCAATAATTTTGAAAAAGAATTCTGCTAGCACACCGACTTACTAGTACCTGCAATGTTTAAATAAAGCATTAGACACCATCTACCGGATTACAAAATGTATTCGTGCATCCGCGTCGGAAACTAACACGACATCTGAAATTTCAGTGTGAAAGAGTTTATTCTACCTCGGAGCGAATATCTGTTGGGTTAGATTATAAATTTTTGTAGGCAAACGAACGATAAATTAAGTAATTGGTGACGCTAGGACATTATTCATGTCATTATGGGACAGTCATTGTTTGTCTTACACGAGTAGGAGAACAGATACTGTGAACCGCAAGAGGCCGTTTCCATACTCGAGCTAAAATAGCAGATTAATAAAAACCAACCAAAGTATGTTTAGTGTAGGAGCAGACTCTGTAATGGATATCAGAAAAGGGGCTCTTAAAGGTCGAGTCAGGGCTCCGCGACAAACGCAGCACTGGCTTGGAATGAACATATTAGACCATGTTATGCGTGGACCGCCGCCAGAAGCGTCACCCACGAAGCACCGTGAGTCAGACCGCTACCAGGCGCTACCTCGATAGTGAGTTGATCGCACCTGACCCCTTTACGCCGCAGTGCAGCAAAAATGTTGAAGTTATCGTGTGCTGTATTCAGAGATTAAATCATCCGTGTAATCAAACGAGGGTAAGATTCGTCTAGACAATACTAGAAAACCTGGTTAATGCAAAAAGTCAGGAGAAACGCAGCGTGAAAGACGAGCACCAATGGTGCCGGTGTATTTCTTGCACAAATACGAGGGCAGTTCAATAAGTAATGCAACACATTTTTTTTCTGAAACAGGGGTTGTTTTACTCAGCATTGAAATACACCAGGTTATTCCCCAATCTTTTAGCTACACAACACTATTTTTCAACGTATTCTCCATTCAATGTTACGGCCTTACGCCACCTTGAAATGAGGGCCTGTATGCCTGCACGGTACCATTCCACTGGTCGATGTCGGAGCCAACGTCGTACTGCATCAATAACTTCTTCATCATCCGCGTAGTGCCTCCCACGGATTGCGTCCTTCATTGGGCCAAACATACGGAAATCCGACGGTGCGAGATCGGGGCTGTAGGGTGCATGAGGAAGAACAGTTCACTGAAGTTTTGTGAGCTCTTCTCGGGTGCGAAGACTTGTGTGAGGTCTTGCGTTGTCATGAAGAAGGAGAAGTTCGTTCAGATTTTTGTGCCTACGAACACGCTGAAGTCGTTTCCTCAATTTCTGAAGAGTAGCACAATACACTTCAGAGTCGATCGTTTGACCATGGTGAAGGACATCGAACAGAATAACCCCTTCAGCGTCCCAGAAGACTGTAACCATGACTTTACCGGCTGAGGGTATGGCTTTAAACTTTTTCTTGGTAGGGGAGTGGGTGTGGCGCCACTCCATTGATTGCCGTTTTGTTTCAGGTTCGAAGTGATGAACCCATGTTTCATCGCCTGTAACAATCTTTGACAAGAAATTGTCACCCTCAGCCACATGACGAGCAAGCAATTCCGCACAGATGGTTCTCCTTTGCTCTTTATGGTGTTCGGTTAGACAACTAGGGACCCAGCGGGAACAAACCTTTGAATATCCCAACTGGTGAACAACTGTGACAGCACTACCAACAGAGATGTCAAGTTGAGCATTGAGTTGTTTGATGGTGATCCGTCGATCATCTCGAACGAGTGTTCGCACGCTCCGCCATTGCAGGAGTCACAGCTGTGCACGGCCGGCCCGCACGCGGGAGATCAGACAGTCTTGCTTGACCTTGCAGCGATGATGACACACGCTTTGCCCAACGACTCACCGTGCTTTTGTCCACTGCCAGATCACCGTAGACATTCTGCAAGCGCCTATGAATATCTGAGATGCCCTGGTTTTCCGCCAAAAGAAACTCGATCACTGCCCGTTGTTTGCAACGCACATCCGTTACAGACGCCACTTTAACAGCTCCGTACAGCGCTGCCACCTGTCGGAAGCCAATGAAACTATATGAGACGAAGCGGGAATGTTTGAAAATACTCCACAAGAAATTTCCGGTTTTTTCAACCAAAATTGGCCGAGAAAAAAAATGTGTTGCATTACTTATTGAACTGCCCTCGTAGCTTCACAACTATAGCGCAATTATTTCTAGCGGTAGTTGTGAAACAATGTGAGTAAAATTATTCATGATTATGTTCAAAATGGCTGCGATAACGGTTCAGAGGAAATTTTCAGAATGTCATTAGTTAATTTCCTGCATATTCAAAACTTTTATTGTAGCCTCCCCACTATAAGCTTCTCCATGAAATGTAGCCCAACTTTACCTCCCATTCTATAAAAAAGTCTGCATACTACCAAAACTATGTACCCACAAACTGTTGTCAAACTTAAATGCGCAACTGAGATATATCAAGTATCTCTAGTTAAAATTTCCACTTACCTCGCCTCTTAACAAAATTGTTGCAGAGATCTCGAAAGCACAACAGCAAACAGGTAGCGTCTAAGCTTTATTCGTACTTATAAATAAATATTCAGATTGTTGCGTGACACAGGGTGCAATGTGGTGATGCCTAATGGTAAACCTGCTTACAACAGTGGACTGTGAAATGATACTCCAAGACAACGATTTTAGAATGAAGTATGATTTCAAAAAGACAGAGCAAAATTTTGTGTAATCTTCACACAGACACTGGTCTGAATAAAATTAGAAGGAAGTTCAGCGTCGGCCGAAATTTTGATGATTTATTAACAGAAAACTTGATTTTCGATCACATAATGATCATCTTCAGAGCTGGAAGTTAAAAATTTTCACATAGAGATCAGTTAATAAGAAACGAACGACAACAAAGTACAAAGTTCTTAATTTACGTAAAGTATAACGTTGAAACCAAGAAGTCAAATACATAAATGTTGGTAATTGTGCAATATATGTCACGATTTAACGGGTCAAAATGCCATAAAGCACATTATGTGTGTATCATCATCTCGTTAAATACGATAAAAAATTTTACCCTTAAAATTTTTTATATCACATAATGTGTTTTGTTCCTTATTCACTGATCGCTATGTGAAAATTTTTAATTTACAGACTTGAAGATAATCATTATGTGATAGACAATCGATTTTTCTGTTAATAAATCATCAAAATTACGGCCAACGCTGGCCTTCCTTCTAATTTTTCTTATCATGTGGTCGTTTGCACACAGCACTCTATGGAATGGCCAATCAACTGATCTCAATAATAATTCACAAAGGGAACCATGATTTGAAAAGTATACAACGTTAACAGCTTAATCGGTTGATACCTCAATGCATCACTGAGGGAAGTGGGGTGGTCTTTTCCTCACCTCTGAGCAAGTTAACTAACTGACAATAATTATTCTAAAAACTTAGCTGCGCAATGCTTCAGCCTTACCTCAAACCTCTTCTCTGTAGAAATAATAACATTATTCAAAATTCATATTCTTTTCACCTTCCAATATATACATCATATTCATACCTGCTGTCTTTTACTATAAATCTTTCTTCACCTAACAGATAATAATTACAAGTCAACATAGCACTACTGAATACATCCATCACCTACCACACTTCAACTAAGAATGTATGAAATTGTGCAGAGGTAACGAGTGTGCCATAACAAGATCAAAGGCTCTTTAACAGTAACGTAACTTGCTCTCTCTCTGAAGTGTACATCGATCACTTACAGAAATCTAAATAATATGGCCACCTTACAATAAAGGCAGATTTTAACATATTAGTTTTATACCTACTGAATCAGATGACAGGATGGGAATTTGTTTGAAACTGTAACAAGTATTTCATCCAGAACTCATCTTACTTCTCCACGGTAAAAAATCTGTAATTCACGGTTTATTTAACGTTGAGGGGAGAGAAATATTATCATTGACTATGGATCTTGTAAGTTAGTAAAAATTAATTCTGCCCAGCAAGTGTGACTAGACTATAGAATTCAGAAAAGGAAATGGGTTGCTTGAAGTCAGATGTAGTGGGAATTAGTAAATGCGGTGGCAGGAAGAGCAACACATCTGGTCAGGTGAGCACAGGTTTATAAACACAAAATAAAATAGGGCCAGTCCATAATGAATAAGATAACATGAACGGGGGCAAACTTCTATGAAATGCGCAGTGAGCACATTACCCGAGATATATACGAAGCCAAAACCTATCACTGTAGCACGAGTTTCTATGCCACCTAGCACCGCAGGTGACGAAGAGACTAAAAGAACGTGTCATGAGATAAATGTATTGATAAGAATATTATTAAGATAATTGACAAGGGCGAAAATTTTATTACTATTCACAGCGTCTGTGTTGAACAGCCTACTAATCAACGTTTTTCAGACATACATGCATGTCTGAAGGAACAGACACTGCTGATTTCTACGGGTGGATAAAATACAAGATATGAATTCGCAATTGCGAATACGTTAAGAATGCAGAATCCGGATTTCGCGCTTCACGCGAGCAGTCGCCGTAACAAATCGGTTATCCGGGCACGCTACTTAGACCAGTCAGAACCTTCATATTTCACCGCGTGTCGACGTGTTGCACTCGCACAGTCACTGTGATTCCCGCACAAGAAGAAACTTACATATATTATCGCGGCCTTTGAATTGCCACGTAAATACTGTTTTCAGTGTTTACGTTTAACGGTATACCGTGAAATGTCCTTCAGACACGCATGGCATGCAAGTGTGAAGCAACAAACCATGCTGCAATCTACAGCTGTATCAAATACAAGAAATCTTTTCGCTATCACGAATACGATGAGACTCCGGCTACATACATTATTGGTGATGAATGAAGCTTTGTGCATAGGAAAAGACTGTGACAATAATAAGTAAGTATCATCCTCTGTAGGAATCACAGCAGTTTTGAGAGCGTACCACATGGACACACAGCAACATGTGAACGTTTCGATCGGTCCTGGAAGCATGCTCAAGCAGCAAAGTGGTTAAAGTGACTTCTCTCATAAGACAGGAAATCAGGTATCAGTCCGAACCCGGAACAAATTTTCATATGTCGCCAACAGATTGTACAGCTGCGATCTGATCTTATTCGCAGCTGCGAATACATTTCTTGTATCTCGTGCAGTTATTCTTGTACCACACCTTAGGTTTACGAGGCATGGGGTCTACCACCTGTTTTGTAAATGCTCCATGGAAAAATTAGCAACCACTGGATTTAGTAAGACTACATATGTTGATGCATTCTAATCATTTATAGACATATCCATTCCACATAAGAAAGCTCTTGGGAAGACAAGCATGAGAGAGCTGAGTGATGGCCTGCAAGGAAAGAGAGCCTACATATTTCAGAAAGTCATTGACTGGCACTTTGGTAAACAAAGAAATAACATTGAAATAACATGATCCAAATTTTAATTCACTTTCTCAGTAAAGTGTCTCGAGTTCTTCATGTATATGGCGGTCTTTCCCATGTGTGGCTGGAGTAGAGATGCCATGTTTTCAGCCAGCTCATATGTCTGTATTCCAGGAATATTTATGATTTGTATTAGTAGTACATCATCTTAATGAGTTTTTGGTAACCCATACAGTTCAGGTGGTAGGGCTTCTCTATTGGTCAGTCTGTCACATTTGCCCGGGCAGGTGGACGAAACTGGCCGTATACTGCACAAACAAGGCATAAAGGTTATTCACAAACCGGCCAAAAAGATAACTCTGCCTCATATCAGCAAAGGACAAAAGCCAGCCACGCAAAATACCAGAAATATAACGCACACTGTGTACGTCTGAAGTCTCTTTTGCATGACTAGGCAGTCTATCTGTACTACAATAATAGAACATAAACGGTACTGCAGGTTGGGGGGCAGATGGAGCTCGACCATAGTAGAGCATTAGCTTTGAGGACAACAATCATGACATGGAGGTACCCACCAATGGAGCAGCATCCTCTCGTTCGAGGAAGCCGCATGAACCGACAAAACATTACAAAAGCTTCAACAAGAAATCCTCAGGGTAAATGAATCCTGGAATCCAAAACAACAGGACGACCACGAAGATAATGACCAGTGAAAAGCTATTAGACTTTGACGCACCAGGAGCATATAATTTGTGGTGGCTAGCTGGACTCCACTCGATCACCAGCAATGGAAGGTGAACTTTGACCAAGTCAGCCATTGATGCTGATGAAACGTCAGGAAGAAAGATACCGGAAGCAGAAACCGATAGATAATACGTCATAAATTTAACTTTTTTTCTTATGTATTGCTCTGCCATGTAGCCTTGTACAGAAGTGAAATTACGATAGATTTTTCGGACAAGAAGTGAATAGAATCTTTTGAGATTTGGTGCTACAGAACAATGTATTTAGTAGGTAGATCAAGTAACTAATGAGGGGGTAATGAATCTGTTTGGGAGTGAAAGAAATTAATGGCAGAGCTTGACAAGAAGAAGAGCTCGGTTTAAGGACACATACTGGTACACGAAAGAATCGCCGGTTTGGTACTGGTGCAACACGTGTGGATAAAAACTGTAAATGGAGTGCAATGAATGAATACTACCAGCACGTTCAAATTATGAAGGTTGCAGTAGCTATTTGGCGAAGAATAGATTTGCACAGGGTTTAGTAACGAAGAAAGCTGCATCGAACTGAACGCCACAACAACACCATTACAGTCTTCGTTTTCCGCCACAGTTTTCGCCCTCAACGGAGGGTATTCTGTGGTGTCTAAGCATATGACTTTCCATTCTGTCCCTTCAGCAGATCAGTGCTTTCCTTTTTGTCGTTTCTTCGTCGTATATGCTGTTGTTGTTGTGGTCTTCAGTCCAGAGACTGGTTTGATGCAGCTCTCCATGCTACTCTATCCTGTGCAAGCTTCTTCATCTCCCAGTACCTACTGCAACCTACATCCTTCTGAATCTGCTTAGTGTATTCATCTCTTGGTTTCCCCCTACGATTTTTACCCTCCACGCTGCCCTCCGATACTAAATTGGTGATCCCTTGATGCCTCAGAACATGTCCTACCAACCAATCCCTTCTTCATGTCAAGTTGTGCCACAAACTTCTCTTCTCTCCAATCCTATTCAATACTTCCTCATTAGTTATGTGATCTACCCATCTAATCTTCAGCATTCTTCTGTAGCACCACATTTCGAAAGCTTCTATTCTCTTCTTGTCCAAACTATTTATCGTCCATGTTTCACTTCCATACATGGCCACACTGTATACAAATACTTTCAGAAACGACTTCCTGACACTTAAATCTATACTCGATGTTAACAAATTTCTCTTCTTCAGAAACGCTTTGCTTGCCACTGACAGTCTACATTTTATATCCTCTCTACTTCGACCATCATCAGTTATTTTTCTCCCCAAATCGAAAAACACCTTTACTACTTTAAGTGTCTCATTTCCTAATCTAATTCCCTCAGCATCACCTGATTTAATGCGACTACTTTCCACTGGCCTCGTTTTGCTATTGTTGATGTTCATCTTATATCCTCCTTCAAGACACTATCCATGCCATTCAACTTCCTTTAATGTCTCTGACAGAATTATAATGTCATTTTTCTTTTATTTCCTTCACTGCTTGCTCAATATACAGATATAGAATATATAGATTGAATAACATCGAGGAGAGGCTACAACCCTGTCTCACTCCCTTCCCAACCACTGCTTCCCTTTCATGCTCCTCGACTCTTATTACTGCCATGTGGTTTCTGTACAAATTTTAAATAGCCTTTCGCTCCCTGTATTTTACCCCTGCCACGTTCAGAATTTGAAAGTGATAATTCCAGTCAACATTGTCAAAAGATTTCTCTAAGTCTACAAACGCTAGAAACGTAGGTTTGCCTTTCCTTAATCTTTCTTCTAAGATAAGTCGTAAGGTCAGTATTGCCTCACGTGTTCCAACATTCTACGGAATCTACATCTACATCTACATCCATACTCCGTAAGCCACCTGACGGTGTGTGGCGGAGGGTACCTTCAGTACCTCTATCGGTTCTCTCTTCTATTCCAGTCTCGTATTGTTCGTGGAAAGAAGGATTGTCGGTATGCCTCTGTGTTGGCTCTAATCTCTCTGATTTTATCCTCATGGTCTCCTCGCGAGATATACGTAGGAGGGAGCAATATACTGCTTGACGCTTCGGTGAAGGTATGTTCTCGAAACTTTGACAAAAGCCCGTACCGAGCTACTGAGCGTCTCTCCTGCAGAGTCTTCCACTGGAGTTTATCTATCATCTCCGTAACGCTTTCGCGATTACTAAATGATCCTGTAACGAAGCGCGCTGCTCTCCGTTGGATCTTCTCTATGTCTTGTATCAACCCTATCTGGTACGGATCCCACACTGCTGAGCAGTATTCAAGCAGTGGGCGAACAAGCGTACTGTAACCTACTTCCTTTGTTTTCGGATTGCATTTCCTTAGGATTCTTCCAATGAATCTCAGTCTGGCATCTGCTTTACCGACAATCAACATTATATGATCATTCCATTTTAAATCACTCCTAATGCGTACTCCCAGATAATTTATGGTATTAACTGCTTCCAGTTGCTGACCCGCTATTTTGTAGCTAAATGATAAAGGATCTATCTTTCTGTGTATTCGCAGCACATTACACTTGTCTACATTGAGATTCAGTTGCCATTCCCTGCACCATGCGTCAATTCGCTGCAAATCCTCCTGCATTTCAGTACAATTTTCCATTGTTACAACCTCTCGATACACCACAGCATCATCTGCTAAAAGCCTCAGTGAACTTCCGATGTCATCCACCAGGTCATTTATGTATATTGTGAATAGCAACGGTCCTATGACACTCCCCTGCGGCACACCTGAAATTACTCTTACTTCGGAAGACTTCTCTCCATTGAGAATAACATGCTGCGTCCTGTTATCTAGGAAGTCCTCAATCCAATCACACAATTGGTCTGATAGTCCATATGCTCTTACTTTGTTCAATAAACGACTGTGGGGAACTGTATCGAACGCCTTGCGGAAGTCAAGAAACACGGCATCTACCTGTGAACCCGTGTCTATGGCCCTCTGAGTCTCGTGGACGAATAGCGCGAGCTGGGTTTCATACGACCGTCTTTTTCGAAACCCATGCTGATTCCTACAGAGTAGATTTCTAGTCTCCAGAAAAGTCATTATACTCGAACACAATACGTGTTCCAAAATTCTACAACTGATCGACGTTAGAGATATAGGTCTATAGTTCTGCACATCTGTTCGACGTCCCTTCTTGAAAACGGGGATGACCTGTGCCCTTTTCCAATCCTTTGGAACGCTGCGCTCTTCTAGAGACCTACGGTACACCGCTGCAAGAAGGGGGGCAAGTTCCTTCGCGTGCTCTGTGTAAAATTGAACTGGTATCCCATCAGGTCCAGAGGCCTTTCCTCTTTTGAGCGATTTTAATTGTTTCTCTATCCCTCTGTCGTCTATTTCGATATCTACCATTTTGTCATCTGTGCGACAATCTAGAGAAGGAACTACAGTGCAATCTTCCTTTGTGAAACAACTTTGGAAAAAGACATTTAGTATTTCGGCCTTTAGTCTGTCATCCTCTGTTTCAGTACCATTTTGGTCACAGAGTGTCTGGACATTTTGTTTTGATCCACCTACCGCTTTGACATAAGACCAAAATTTCTTAGGATTTTCTGCCAAGTCAGTACATAGAACTTTACTTTCGAATTCATTGAACGCCTCTCGCATAGCTCTCTTCACACTACATTTCGCTTCGCGTAATTTTTGTTTGTCTGCAAGGCTTTGGCTATGCTTATGTTTGCTGTGAAGTTCCCTTTGCTTCCGCAGCAGTTTTCTAACTCGGTTGTTGAACCACGGTGGCTCTTTTCCATCTCTTACGATCTTGCTTGGCACATACTCATCTAACGCATATTGTACGATGGTTTTGAACTTTGTCCACTGATCCTCAACACTATCAGTACTTGAGACAAAACTTTTGTGTTGAGCCAACAGGTACTCTGAAATCTGCTTTTTGTCACTTTTTCTAAACAGAAAAATCTTCCTACCCTTTTTAATATTCCTATTTACGGCTGAAATCATCGATGCCGTAACCGCTTTATGATCACTGATTCCCTGTTCTGCGTTAACTTTTTCAATTAGTTCGGGTCTGTTTGTCACCAGAAGGTCTAATATGTTATCGCCATGAGTCGGTTCTCTGTTTAACTGCTCAAGGTAGTTTTCAGATAAAGCACTTAAAAAAATTTCACTGGATTCTTTGTCCCTGCCACCCGTTATGGACGTCTGAGTCTCCCAGTCTGTATCCGGCAAATTAAAATCTCCACCCAGAACTATAACATGGTGGGGAAATCTACTCGAAATATTTTCCAAATTATCCTTCAGGTGCTCAGCCACAAAAGCTGCTGAGCCAGGGGGCCTATAGAGACATCCAATTACCATGTCTGAGCCTGCTTTAACCGCGACCTGCACCCAAATCATTTCACATTTCTGATCTCCGTCAATTTCCTTCGATACTATTGCACTTCTTACCGCTATAAACACGCCTCCCCCTTCACTGTTCAGCCTGTCTCTGCGGTATACATTCCAATCTGAGTTTAGGATTTCGTTACTGTTTACGTCTGGTTTCAGCCAACTTTCTGTCCCTAGTACTATATGGGCGTTGTGATCGTTTATTAATGAGAGCAGTTCTGGGACCTTTCTATAGACGCTCCTGCAGTTTACTATTAGCACATTAATATTGTTATTCCCTGTTGCATTTTGCCTACTCCTACCTTGCCGCGTCTCAGGAGGCGTCTTGTCGGGCCTAGGGAGGGGATTCTCTAACCTAAAAAACCCCCATGTGCACTCCACACGTACTCCGCTACCCATGTAGCCGCTTCCGGCGTGTAGTGCACGCCTGACCTATTCAGGGGGACCCAACATTTCTCCACCCGATAGCGGAGGTCGAGAAATTTGCACCCCAGATCTCCGCAAAATCGTCTGAGCCTCTGGTTTAAGCCTTCCACTCGGCTCCAAACCAGAGGACCGCGATCGGTTCTGGGAACGATACTACAAATAGTTAGCTCTGATTCCACCCCGCGAGCGAGGCTTTCCGCTTTCACCAATTCCGCCAACCGCTTGTACGAACTGAGGATGACCTCTGAACCCAGACGGCAGGAGTCATTGGTGCCGACATGAGCAACAATTTGCAATCGGGTGCACCCAGTGCTCTCTATCGCCGCCGGTAGGGTCTCCTCCACATCTCGGATGAGACCCCCCGGCAAGCAGACAGAGTGAACACTGGCCTTCTTCCCCGACCTACTCGCTATTTCCCTAAGGGGCTCCATCACCCGCCTAACGTTGGAGGTCCCAATAACTAATAAACCCCTCCCCCCGTGTGCCTGCTCGGACCTTGCTGAAGGAGCAGCCACATGTCCCCTCACAGGCAGAGCGGGCGATGCCACACGGCCAGCCTCCACATTGACCTTCCGCCTCGTGCGCCGCGAACGCCGCTGAACCCGCCACTCCCCTTGGGGAGAGGGTGGCCCAACCGCGCCCGGTACCCGCGAAGATGTCTCGACAGCAGGGACAGTGGGTGAAGCATGTAACACCTGGGGTGTACCTTGCGACGCACCAGACTCCCCACTGCCGCTACACTCCGAGGCAGCAGCCTGAAGACGGCTGACCGCGGCCATCAACACGCTCAGCTGTTCGCGAACAGTGGCCAGCTCCTCCTGCGTCCGTACACAGCAGTCACACATCCTATCCATCCTAAGGAAACAATTTACTGAAGAGAGTTAATCAACCTTTAACTAGACTGCTAATTCACTAAAGGCGGCTGCTTATTCACTAAACTGTGGTTGCTAGCCACTTCTTGTAGAAAACAATGAAAATAGCACTACCTGTCTCTGGACTGTATTGAAAACAAACTCTAGCACTACTGGCACTATGGTTGACTACAGGGACTCTCTCTTACTGTATTCAAAACAAACACGAAATCTGTGGAACACTATTAAGAGCACTCGAAAAATAAAGCTTCCTAAAAGCAAATACACACGGAAGAAGAAGTGACAAGTAAGAAAAATACAGTTAATACTTAAATTAAGGTAGCTCGCTGCACAGCAGACGTGAAGCAGGCGGCAGTTACGACGACACTGACACTGACTATGGCTGACTAAAGGGACTCTCTCTGACTGTATTCAAAACAAACACGAAATCTATGGAACACTAACTGAACTTCCCCGAGGTCAGCTTCTACTAGTTTTTCCATTCGTCTGTAAAGAATTGGCGTTAGTATTTTGCAGCTGTTACTTATTAAACTGATAGTTCGATAATTTTCACATCTGTCAACACCTGCTTTCTTTGGGATTGGAACTGCAGGGAACACAATTTCTTAACAATTCTGTTAATTCTTAGCGTCCTTCTGTAATAACATTCGTCGTATCCATCGATTGTCTTCTAATCCGGCTCTCCTACAGTCCATGATTTAGTTCTGTGCAATGCTGTGCTCTAGATGCGCTTTTCCACAAATGTTTTCAAAAAAAAAAAAAAATGGTTCAAATGGCTCTGAGTTCTGTGGGACTTAACAGCTGTGGTCATCAGTCCCCTAGAACGTAGAACAACTTAAACCTAACTAACCTAAGGACATCACACACATCCATGCCCGAGGCAGGATTCGAACCTGCGACCGTAGCGGTCACGCGGATCCTGACTGTAGCGCCTAGAACCACACGGCCACTCAGCCCGGCTCATAAATGTTTTCCCCAAATTAAAGAATGTGTAGTGTAGATGAATAAAATTCAGTAAGTTCAATATGCTTACAACAGTTATTTGCCGAGTAAGGCCAATATAGGTCCCAGGAGTTTGTTACGAAAGCTGACAATCGTCAAATATTCAAATAACGCCAATAGCCTTGTTGGCCAACGAAAGCCGAAAGAAGACAACAAAGTGTGAAATAATGCTAGAAGCGTTCACTTAAAACTAAAGCAAAATTTTGTCTGTTGATACTGAGAAAAATCCCATGACTTTTTGCTCTTACGTGATGTCATTGAATTATTTATACCTCCGATAACTCAAAGACAACGAAATGGAGTATGGCACAGAAGAGCCTGACCTCCGGTGTTTCGGATTCCGAAATTCTTTCACTGTGGAACAACGTGTCGCCCTGAAATCGTCTCACGAACATCGAAATGACAGTTTTTTATATAAGTGAACTGGCGGTCTCACTTCTCGCTACAGCAAAAAATCGTGTGAAACAAATAATTTTTGAAATAATCCCAATTTTGCTGAGGAATTTTGTTTTCAAATTGGCTTTTGGTAGCCTACATCAAATGCAGCACCTGTGTAGCAAAAAGCTTCTTCATTCAAAATGTACCGTATACTCCTTCCTAATGTGCCTTCGGTATCAGCAGATTCCAGTTTCCATCGTTCAATACGGTAATATGGTTTTCTCGCTGTTTTCATTTTTAGTTGCTAGACGCGTGGAGGAAACCGGCTGTGTGTATATTAAAATATGAAGCAGATTTCTCGTAAAAGTTCACCAACTTTCGGTTAATCTCCTCTGTCGATAAGGAAACCGCAACCGACGCATTTGAAAACAAGCGTATGAGGCTCTGTTTGTTACTGTCAGACCTTGTAGAACAAGAGACAGAAATGGTATGTGTTAGCATGGTTCACTACAGCTACAGAATAGCAACACCTTTAGGAGGCGCACTGAGGATTTTTTCACCGGAAGGCACTTCAAGCGTAATCAATATTGGTGAAAGCTATCACGGTTGCATTACAAATGGCAGTGCCCAAGAAATCAGAAGAATGGAGGAATCGGAATTTAGCGAATTTTTTTAAGAATTTGCGCTGAATAAATGATGCTTTGATCCTAGTTAATGACGGAAACGACTCATGTTTTCCATTTTGTACACGAACAATAAGAATTTGGACTTCATGTTAACATCCTGGAATTGAAATCGATGGTGTCTCCAAGAAATCCATTTATCTCTGAGTTCAGGAGGCTAGTATGCCTCAAAGAAAGTTTTCGACTAGCACGTTCTTCCTGCTTTTACTTACACCTACGAAACATGAACAATAAAATAAATCACAAAAAGGAATCTGAGAACCTGACAGAGGACAGTTACACATCGATGTCAGGCCCCACTCGATCTCAAGGTATCACGATGTTAGTATAGAGGCCAAAGTGAATGACCAAAGTAAAACATCGGTAAAGGCACTGTAAATGAAATGGTCAGAAAATGTCGCAAGACGAAATGACCGAGGGGGACAACAGTAGTCATCAACTGTACCCCAACTGAGACAAACCACCTGAGAGTTAGATCATATGACCGCTTAGATGAGGACACCAAATGGACCAGATGACTCTTCAAGAACGACGTGAATGACGAACTTCCAAGAAAGGGCAACATCTCTTTAAAGATAACTGCATAGTATTATTACTACGGTAGGGAAAACTTTCTCAGGATACTCTTGAGACTTGAAATACATTACTGCGCAAATGCTGCTTTGGTATAACGACAATCTTAGCGTCACATAAAAAAATTCTTCTTGGACTGGGATTTGTAGCTCATTGCTCTGCGCTACAATAGATATACAATTCGAACCTGCAACACATTTTTCTTCAGTGTTTTTAGTTTATCTATTTTCCTGTCTTTTATATCTAATTTTGCATATCTTTTTTTTCCTACCAGTAATTCATAAACAGCAAGCAGCTGTTTCACGAACTGCGCGTTCTAAATAAATACGAGTACACAAATTTAGTATTGATTGAGTAGTATTAAAATATTATTTGTGAAGCCTTTTTCCTTGGAATTGTTGCTGGAGCTGTTTGTAGCTTACCACAGTGTTATGTGGTCGTCTGCAGTATGTAAATAAGCGATGGTGGCTGTTTTACAGCTCGAAACATCTATGACTACTGAAGGAGGAACGACCTTGGGGCTTTTGTGATGATTCCGTACGTAGCAAAATTCGCGAGGCTAGCTAACAAGAGGTTTGATTGAGAAACCATTAAGACTGATATAAAATCGGGACATTTGTGATAAAGTCGACATTTGAAGAAAAGAATATTAGGGATAGGGTTCTTCCTTGAGAGACGGAGTTCAAGACGTAATTGGGAAAGGTTAGGGAAGGAAATCGATAGTACCCTTGCAAAGGAAGTATCCCGGTTTTAAGAGATTAGGTAAATCACAAGAAAACTGAGTCAGGCTGACTGAACGGAGATTTGTACCTACGTCCTCTAGAACACGAGTAACACATTATCTTACTAACTTACTAGTGCGGCATCTTGCTGGGTCGCAGTAGTTTTGTTGTATTAACAAGTAGAGAGTGATTATTCTGTACAGTAGTTCAACTAAGAAGACGAGCTGCACCCTAGAGGAAATGTAAATCAACAGATCAACTACACGTAACCCTTACTTAGCATCCAGAGAGGGTGGAACAGCTGCATGCTAAATACACGCGCGAATGACTTCATCATTTCCTTACTTTAGCGCCTTCTACATGTGTACTCGGCGGAACAGGAACTGAAATGTTGTGCACTGACTCATATAGGAACACTTCAAATTACTTTTCACTGTCAGAATACAGTACGCAACGAAACATTCTTTGTGAATCTAAATGCGGATTCAACAGGCTTTCAACAGAATATTCAGTAAAACAAACAGTATTGAATGTATTGCAAGCGGAGACGTTCTCTCTGTTAATAACAGGGTGTCCTTTGATAGTAATTATGTAGACTAAAAGTTCCATATCCTTTCATTCTTAATTTTATATCCTACCAAAAACTATGCGGTGTTTATTTGGATCAGGCATTAACATTTTCTATAACCTTTCAGTCACAGGCGCAGTGCGTATAGAATGTAGAGCGATACGATTTGGTGAGGTAGAAACAATCACTGCCGTAATTTTTCGACATACTCTAACGTGATTTGTTGACAGCCTCAGTAAGTGTAAATCTGTTAGAAATGTCATATTATTTCTTTTCAAGCGTGGTAATGTTTAATGTGCACCTTACATAAGAAAAAAAGAGAAGTACAAGACATTCACTACAATAATTAAACTGAAGATTTGATTATTACTTTTATCTGTGAGAAGAAAATAATCGTATTGTTATTTGTATGAACGCAGAACGTCCTGTCAAAAATCAGGGCATCGCTTTTAATGAGGAAAATTTTAAAATGTTCATTAAAGCGATTTAAATGATCCTAAATCAGTCATATATGTATTCAGGAATCTCTACCTAGGAAGCAAGAAAAGAAGAAACCTTCGCATTTTAATTTTAGCCATGCATAATGGACCTTTACAAGTTCTATTCACATTAACTGCATCTGCATTTTATAAAGGCTTTACTCCTACATATTACATTCATATTAATTACATCTGTATGTCACAAACGCTTTAGTTTAAAGTAAATTACTTTCAGAGCTTTCCAGATAACTGTTTCGACATAAAACATTATGACTTTCGGTTTGGTTTGTCATGAAACATTGATCTTTGCAAAAGTTTGAAATGCCTGATTCCGTGTGTTATCAACTAATACGAGAACGCGGTTATATATCTACATATGTTATACCAATGTAAGATTTCTAAGAATTCCGGTAATATGAAACGGACACTATGAAAACACCAGTGGACTGATGACCTAAGAAGTTAAGTCCCATAGTGCTCAGAGCCATTTTCAAAACACCATTTCGGAAGGTAAAATACGATATATATGTAATAGCAATTGCTAAATACTTATGATACGATGGACGAAGGCTGTGTTTGACGGTTGGTAAGAGAAGCAGTATGCTACACGCAAGACGTTTCAGTGCCATATGATCACGTCACTTGGTGGCACTGAAAACTGAGAACGAAATAGGGAAAGTAGCGGTTCAAGGAAAATGTATGGATAATGGTGGGTTTCGGTGGCAATCAATTCTAGGAATGAGAAACTTTGGCTTTTGGAAATACTCATGCTATTAGTGACTTATTGTCTGCATATCCAAGAAACATAACCTTTCTGATCTTGTCTCTCCGTGAGATGTGCAGGGTGTGTCACAGTTAATGGCGTAAATGCATGCAGTTGAAAGTACACGATACTAGTAGCAAAAGTGTCTAAGTAAACACGGGCTTTAAAGCGTATACATTCAAACCTTTGAGCACTTCTTCGTCTTCTTCGTCGTCTACTTCAAGCTATTTGCTTTTCATATTTTCAAAGGTGGTAGTATGGATTATATCAAGGAAACAAACATCCTATAAACATTTGTTCTAAAGTGCGAACCTTCTCCTGGGCTATGAGCACTTCTTCGTCTTCTCCTCTACGGAACAAGTGCTCAAAGCTCTTGAGGTATGTACTTTAAGAGCCCATTTTCTTGGTTTTTTTCCTTGTCTTTCTCCATACTACCTACTGCCAAATTATGGAAGCAAAGAACTTGCAATAGAAGAATTTTGTTTCACAATATCGACAATGAAGAAATGCTCGTACCTCGTAAGGTATGCCTTTTAGAGCCCGTGTACATTGGGACATTTTTGCATCTAGTATACTTGCAATTGTAGGCGTTTACGAAATGAATTATGACACGCTCTGTAGAATAAAGACATTTATTTTTACGGTTCCGCGTAAGGTAAATTTCTCCTCAGCCCGAATATGAACTGAGCACCGTCGTAATGTTAGTCATTGGTGATGATAAGGTACTGGATTAGATTATGAACGTACATTGTGGAAATAAAACATCACAGACGAAGTGGTGAGCTTCATATCACATAATAAATCTATACAGTGCTTGTTCGGTGTTTCAGTTGTTACATCTGTCTCCAACTTAGCGGTAGAAGGTGGTGTACGATTCATAAACAACTTCACACGAACATTCCTAATATGCAATTCTTATGAGGACTCAAAGATCACCTACAAAGCGTTCATACAAATTACATGAAACAATCTCTCCCCATCTTTCACCGAGCGCAGTTCATAATTACTGTTATTTCACATTTTGCAGTGTATTTGGCTTTCGTAGAAATTGTGAAATGATAGCTTCTTCGATTCGATCATGCTGTTCTACTTTCTATTAACGAAGAACCTGTGTGAATCCCATCATATATTCGATTATTACGAACAACGTGTTTTGTTATGGGCATACTATTAAATTTGAGAAAAGGAACTGGTAGTTCTGTAACATCCTTCCAGTTTTTATTTATATTTAACCCTACAATCCTCTGTTGAGCAGTTAAGGAGTCATAGATATCAGATTGGTCATTTGTAGATTTTCTCGTTTATATGTACTATTAAGTGGTGCAACAACAATGTTTTTCCATTATTGTAATGCTTCGTTCACGGTTTCATTTCGGAACAGTGATGAAATAACTGTTTACTGCCTACTGCACCCACTAATGTTTAGTGATTCTAAATGTATAATCACCTTTTGTTCACTTATTTCAGTTTAAAACAGACCGGACTCCATTGGGACTTGTTAGATGGTTCACCGTTTTCTCATTTCTCAAACTGAGAAATTGTTCTTCCTATTCTTGTTAGTATTTCCTCAGGTCGTAAAGAAACAGCATCACTAGCAAAACTTTTTAACGATGCAATTAAATTCAGAGGCCAGTGATTCGCTTCATGCACGTGTAACTCAGAAAGTGTGAGCTACCCAATTTAAAATAAAACGAAAATGTGGCTCTGAGACCTACTCAATGTTCTCCTTATACTTCAAGGACTATGTACAAAAATCTTTACACGCTGTGTGAATCACATAAATACTGCTGTCAATAATCCAACAAACATCAAATAACATCTTGTGGTTAATGGCGTGTTGTATACATTATCCACAGAAGTGCCATTAGGAGGTAGTCCGAAGCTCGCCGGTGATATTTTCAGAAGCCTTTCCTAAGACCGTTAGTTTCGTATGGGGTGATGAGTTTTATTACAACTGCTCACAGTAATTCTCATTGCTAACTTCGAACCGAGAGCTTGAAATGTGCTCTCGACACAAAAGGTCGACAAGTGTGTGGAAGATATAGTAACTGCATTAGTTTTGCTGCTTCTAGATGACGGAGTCCCGGTTTCATTTCCCGGCCGGGTCGGATATTTCATTATGCGGTGACTGGGTGTGGCGTTGTTCTCACCAACAGGTGATTAACATGCGTGGGACCTGCCATAGTGGAGTCAAATAAAAATAATAGCATACGGGGGCCAAACAACCATAAATGGAGTCAACCGTCCTATAATGACACACGACCATCTCATTTCACTGATTCCATCGAGCTGTGAAAATCGGTTTAGGGCCACCGACAGTATATGCGGTCCCTCTCAGGATACTGTTTATGACACAGTTTGCTGAAACGAGACCCATTATATCGTAGTATCGTACTATATGGTCTACAGGGAGCATGACGAAGTAGTCTAGCCTGAACAACCACTGCAGCTCACGCTGCTTCTGGCCTTGCCATGATGTATGCTACGCCTAACGTCACTACGATGGAGAGGAGGCCTACCCTGGAATGGCAGTAGTGTGGGACACAACTTACCTCCCTCACAATGGAGAGAGAGGCGAAGCCTCTTCTTTTTCGGTTGCTAACATTGTTCACGGGCAATGTCCATCTTCACCCCGGTCTTCATGCTGATGCTGCGGGTCTCGGCTCAGTTGATAGCAAGGCGTAGGCGTTAGTGGTCTGTTGCGGGGTTGGAACTCCACTTTCCCTCTCCAGAGGACACGTGTTGCTGGCATTTGTAACTGAAAGGAGCTAGAGTTTATGGAGGGAAGAACATCTTCGACGAGTGGTCACAGTTTATTGACGTGTTGGCGGTGTGTGCGTCATCTGCTCAAAATATGACTGATTTAGCGTTGCCCACACGACAAAACCTTGGATCCCAAGGGGCTTAGAGAAAGGCTATTGGCGAAAATCTGTTTAAGCCCCGATACTATTTTTGACTCTCCTGTCCTGTTCATCCTGGCGACGTAAGGTTATCCTCTGTGTGTAGCTACAAGAATACGCCTATTTGTCCCCAGAAAAGGTCCGATGTGATGGAGCTGGAGCTGACTCGAGCCCTCCGATGTATCAGGTCAAGGCGAAGAAGAGTTCGATATACACGGCAGTGCTCATTCCTGTTCTGCACGTGGTTGCTCGAATTTTGTACCGTAAAATGCAGCTCGTGGAAAAGATCCAATCCCATGAGGTAAGGTGTTGCACTGTTTTTTGCTTGCAGGAAACAGTTATCCAACAGCAGTAAATTTATTGAATAATTTTATAACGCTACCAGTTTTGATGCCTCATTGGCGCCATCTTGAGCCCCTATACACAAAACGAGATAACTCGTTCAGACGTGTGTGCTTACTAAAAGAACCACTATATCGAACCGGCTCCATTGTCTCTACGATCCATCAAAAATTTTCGTCTGTCTCTACGCTTTCGTAATCAGAAACCAAGGAACCGGAGAAGACGAAGGAGGCTCTCATCTGTGCTGATAACCAAATACAGTTCCACAAACAAGATCCTTTTTGAAATCGCAAATTTCTGCAGATTTCCTTTCTTGTTTAGATCCCTTTCTTTAAAAATATAGCTACGTATTCCATGTCTATAGATAGTGATGGTCGTTACAGATCTGCTAATGCAGCCTAAGTCGGTTTGGAAAAATTACTCGGATATCCAGTGAGGTTATGAATTTGTGCAAAATTTGTATTATTTCTGACATGATCACTGTTAGCCAAATAAGTAAAAAAACGTCTGCCCTCTCGATACGACTATTTTACATTGTTTAAGAAAGCTTTTTCATCTTTTGCGCACACCGACTCGACTAGCACTATAAGGGATGGCCTTGCTCGTGCATTTTACTGACTACCAAACGCACGGCTATGCACCGTTTCACGGAAGACTGAAACCTAACGTGAATGACATCACATGAAAACATTAAACATTCAGTTGGCGCCGACCTAATGCACTGTTAGCAGTGTACTAGCGCTAACGAAACTACGAAGCGGGCGAACTTCAGCGGTCAGAGCCGGACCAATCCAGGGACCTTGAAGTGTCTCATTTCGTGAGGGCTACTCCAATCACACACTACCGACTTCACCGTTATTGTAATTTAATCCAGGTACAAGAACAGTCATTGGTTTCCAGCTGGAAAATCCTTAGTACGCTGTTCTACGGATTCTGGCAGTTTCAGTCAGTGGACTGTCGATGGTAACAGTGTTCCAGTGAGGCGGTTACTAACTCCACACGAAATCTGTCGAAGCACTGCGTAAAAGACAATTGACTGTTCATTGTAGACTGGAGACTGATCTCCGAAGACTGTTCTGCAGTACGTCGGGTAGTAGGTTATGTCACTACGAGGAATGCTATACCAAATCTGCAGGATTGCCTGCCGGACCTGGAGATCACGTGCACCTCCCCTGTGATCTGTCCAAGTGAAATGATGACATTTTTGCGTATGGTTGGCACCCCTGGAGACAGTGTAAAGAAGACTGGCCGCTGCAAGCAGCCTCTGTGAACAACCGCTGAGGCCCGCGCTGCTGCTGGGCAAACTGCCATGTATACCACACTGAACGATGCTAAAATGAAAATGAAAGGGAGTCCTACCAAGCAGGGGTAGTAGCATGGGACACAACATCACAAACAATCTTAAAAGGTGTAATGTTCGTGAGCCCACTATCTTCACAATGAAATCGAATATTTCATCTGATAAGATTTTCGTAATTACATTTGCGAAAATAGGGAAAGTTTTTCCAAGCAGGAGAAAATTCTAGAATCTTGTACATCCACGACAAATAAATGATAGCCTTTCGTTTCTTGCGAACTGCATTGAGTGTCTGTCTCTCACAGCATGAACTCATATAAGACGTCAGTTAAATTTTGGCTGCATTCATTATACAGACTGAGCAGACAAAAGTGACGGGACACCTCCTAACGTCGTGTCGCGCCTCGTACCGACTTAGCATGGACTCAACAAGTCGTTTGGACTCAGCAAGTCGTTGGAAGTCCCCTGCAGAAATACCGAACAATGCTGCCTCTAAAGCCGTCCGTAATTCCGACAGTGTTGCCAGTCCAGGATTTTGTGTGCGAACTCACCTCCAGATTATAGCCCATAATGTTGTATGGGATTCACGTCGGCTAATCTGCGGGTCGAAATCATTGGCACGAATTGTCCAGTATGTTCTTCAAACAAGTCGCGAACAACTGTGGCCCAGTGAAACGGCACAATGTCGTGGGAACGTGAAGTCCATGAATAGCACAGAAAGGTCTCCAAGTAACTGAACATAACCATTTTCTGTTAATGATAGGTTTAGTTCGACCAGCTGTCCCAGTCTATTGGATGAAGACGCAGGCAGCACAATTATGGAACAACCACCACGTTCCACAGTGCTTTGTTGACATCTTGGGTCCTTGGCTACCTGGAGTCTGCGCCACACAAGAACACTATCGTCAGCTCTTACCAACTGAAATATGGACTCATCTGATCAGGCCACGGGTTTCCAGTCGTCTAGGGTCCAACCGATATGGTCAAGACCGCAGGAGAGGCGATGCAGACGATGTCGCGCTGTTTGCAAAGGAACTCGCATCGGTCGCTTGTTGCCGAAACCATTTAACGCCAAATTTTTCCGCACTGTCCTAACGGATACGTTCGTCGTACGTCCACAATTACTTCTGCTGTTCAGTGTTGAGGTATGCTTGCACAGACAACTCGACGTAAACGCCGCTGCTCTCGGTCCCATGTGAGTACCTACAACTACCATTCCACGTTCACGTCGTGCGGCCATCATCACGTCCGCAAATCTTTTCACATGAATCATCTGATACAAATGACAGTACGTTCCCAATATGAAGATGTATGTGAGAAACCAGTCATGAAAAGTTCAGCGTTTTGTTAAAACGACATATGTTGTTAACGTTTGTTGGAAGACAGATTAGATTGGATTAGATCTATTTTCCATTCTATAGACCCAAAAATCAGATGATTCTTGTCTGTGTGGAAGATGTCAGAAAGTATAACATAAAGAACCTAAAACAGTTGGCTGTCATTTTTACTATCCTGATCGTTTGTCAGTAGATAGAACAAGTGAATACATTGCAGTAAACTGGAACTGTAGATATTTCTAAAATTAATACCATGTTAGAATGAAGCATTGTTATACACTTTTAATAAATTTATCGTACACAAAATACCTAATCGTGACTGTTCTGACCGAGCACTGTCAAAACTGAGATCTAACAGACATTTTTACTTTAGGTCGTCTACCAGTCACTGTTAAGACATTCAACTATAGAGTAAAAGGGGTTGCCTGTTAAAAGCCTTTCAGACTTTGCTTAAACTGTAATTTATCTGAAACTAAGTTTTTAATGGAAGCTGTCAATTAATTGAAAATGTGCGTTCCTGAATATTGGACCCCTTTCTGGATCAAGGTAAGTGATTTAGGTCTTTATGTAGATTGTTCTCATTCGTAGTGATGATACTATATTCAGCGATATTGGTTGTAAATAGAGATATATTACATGCAACAAATTCCGTTAAGGAATAAATATACTGAGAAGCAGTGGTTATAATACAAAGATACTTGAACAGGCTTCTACATGATGATCTTGAATTTACACCACAAATTATTCCTGTTATGCGCTTTTGCACGCTAAAACCTTTTGCTGAGTTTGATGAGTTACCCCAGAATATGTTACTGTATGACATAATAGAATGAAAATAAGCAAAGTATGCAAGCCTTTTATATTTATATCTACTACATCTGACATAATTCTCACTGCAAATACAAACTTGTTTAGGCGCTTCAAGAACTCTGTGGTATGCCTTTCCCAACTGAATTTACTATCGAATTGTAATTTCAGAAATTTGACTTTGTCAATCTCTTCGATCTGCGTTTCTTCTTATGTTATACACATGCTGGAAGGAATCTCTTACAGATTGTGAAGTGTATATAGTGGGTCTTTCCACATTTAATGACAGTAAATTAGCTTTAAACCATTTATTAATTTTTCTAAATCTGTTCTTAACTTGTTACTTATCGCAATGTTTGTATCATTTGCTATCAAAACTGACTAAGCATCTGGCAATATAACAGACCAGAGGTCATTAACACACACGGAAAAAGCAATGGACCCAAGATGGAACCTTAACGAACACCATATGTAAATGATTCCCCATCAGATGAAGACTGACTGCTTTCTGCACAGCTGCTTTTCAACGACATCTTTTGTTTCCAGTTAGTTAGATAAGACCCAAATTTATTTCGCAGCATTACCAGTGCCACCATAATATTCTTATTTACTTAATATAATGCTGTCAGTCACACACTCAAAGGTTTTTGGCAAATCAAAGAGAATTCCAGTAGCCTCTAATTTATTATCTACTGAATTAAATACATTCGCACTGTAAATTCAAATAGCTTTCTCTATATAAGAGACCCAAATTGCGACTTGGACAATATATTATTTGCAGTCAGACGCTTAAGAAGATGCTTGAACAGAACCTTTTAAAATATTCTTGAAAGAACCAGCAAAAGTGAAACTGATCGATAGTTTGATGGTATCTCTTTATCCCCTTGTTGTAAAGAGATTAAACTGGAATTGCGGAAGGATCAGGAATGATCAAAGGCGTAAGGATGCAGAAGACAATAAAAAACCTGCATTAAACACAATTAATGTTTATCCCAAGACCTGTGGTCTCTATCTGAAAAAGTGTCACGATGATCTTTGCATTGGTAAAAGATTCCGGACTAGTCCCGTACTCGTATCTTCAGGGTTAACTGCTGAGGGGCAGGTGATCATGAGAAAAAGATCGAATAACCAACGACAGACGGCAGATGTCACCAAAATGAAATAGAAAGGTGAGAAGGATTGTCTGCTCAGATCAATATACAGTAATATCAACAGCAGCAGAAAATGGTATAATAGTGTGAATAGTTCAGTGATAGGGTAGCTCTCGTCAGAATCGAAAGCAAACCAACACCGACAACGATAGTTCAGGTATACTTGGGCACATGCCGACGTCTCAATCAGAAGATGGAGGGATAGAGGAAGTATGTGACGATAATGAAGGTGTAACTCAGCACTTAATGAGATATGATAATGTAATAGTCACAAATGATTGGAATGCTATTATAGGGAGAGGAGCAGAAGAAGCAGTTACGGCTGGATATGGGCTTGATAGTATGAATATCAGAGGAGAAAAACTATCTGAGTTCTGCAGTAAATTTCAGTTAGTAATAGCAAATATTCTGTTTATTAATAGCAAGAGGAGGAAGTATACGTGGAAAATGCCAGGAGATACGGGAAGATCCCACTTGGATTACATAATAATCAGGTGGATATTCCGAAGTGAGATACTGGATTGTAAGGCGTACCCAGGAGCAAATATAGATACATAAAAAATTTACTAATGATGAAGAGTAGACTGAATTACGAGGGACTAGTCAGGAAGGATCAATGCCCAAAGAAGTGGGATATGACAATACTAAGAAATGAAATATGTTTGAAGTTCTCTCAGGCTATAGACATTGTGGTAATGAACTGCTCAGTAACAATTAAGTTGAAGACGAATTTACATTACTAAAAAGAGCAATTACAAAAGGTAAAAAGACAAGCATAGGTACAAGGAAGCTAACGGCGAAGAAATTACAAATAAGGGAAGAAATATTTCTGTTGATCGACAGAAGAAGAGTATACAGAAATATCCAGGGGAATTCAGAAACACAGATAAGCGCTCTCAGGAATAAAATAAATAGGAAGTGCAGGACAGTAAGCTACATTGGCTGCATTGAAATTGTGAAGAAACTGATAAAGGAAATATTCTCGGACCGAATGATAAATCAAAAAGAAAATTCAAAACAGTCTACGGTGAAATTAAAAGCAAGGATGTAAGTGCTGAGAGTGCAATGGGATAGCCGCCCTTAAACTCAGAGGAAAGAGCGGATAGGTGGTAGGGGTAAATCGGTAGCCTTTACGAGCAGTAGGAATTGTCTGATAACGCTTCAGGAGAAACAAATATCAACATGGAAGAAATAGGACATCTAGTATTAGAATTTAGAAGAACTTTGGAAGGGTTAAAATCAAGTCAGAAGGGATACGCAACAGTCCGTCGGAATCTGTAAAACCATTGGGGGCAGTGCCAACGCAATGACTACTCATGTTGGTATGTAGAAGATCCAAGAGGGAGCAGTAGGAGTGGAAGCCCAAGAACGAAGTGCTCCGATTACCGTATAAGCTGTACAACGAAGAAGCAATGATGGAATTAAAAGAAAGGTTCAAGACTGGGATTAAAATTCATAGTGAAAGGACATCAGTGATATGATTCGGTGGGTACATTGCTATCCGCAGAGAAGATGAAAAAGAATTACAGGACTTCTTGAATGAGATGAGCAGTCTAATAAGTACAGAACATGGACTGACAGTAAACCGGAGAAAGAGGGTAGCAACGAGAAGTAGCAAAAATGAGTACAGCGGGAAACTTAACATCAGGACTGATGATCACAAAGTAGATGAAGTTAAGGAATTCTGATACATAAGCAGCAAAATAACCCGTGATGGGTGGAGGAGGGAGGGCACAAAAAGCAGACTAGCACTGGCAAAAAGGCATTTCTAGCCAAGATAAATCTACTAGCCTTAATTTGAGGAAGAAATTTCTGAGAGCGTGCGTTTGGAGTACAGCATTCATGGTAGTGAAATATGGACTGCGGGAAGGCCGGAACAGAGGGGAAGCGAAGCATTTGAGATGTGGCGTTACAGAAGAACGTCGAAAATTAGGTGGACTGATAAGGTAAGGTATAAGGAGGTTCTCCGAAAAAGCGGGGAGGAAACAATTAAATGCAAAACCCTGACAAGAAGAAGGAACAGGACAATCAGCCGTCTGTTAATGATCCAGGGAATAACTATCGTAGTACTATAGGAAGCTGCAGAGGATAAATATTGTAGAGGAAGACAGAGACTGAAAGACATGCTGCAAATAACTGAGGAGGCAGGCTGCAAATGCTATTCTGAGATGAAGAATTTGGCACACGTGGGAAATTGGTGGCGCAACGTATCAAACAATTCAGAAGACTGATGACTGGAAAAAAAATCTGATGTATTTGCAGTAGAAAGATCTGCGTCAGCCGCAAGTCATTTCATTCGTGGTTGAGATAATGAGATGTCACAGGAGAATAAACTAAAGACAAGGTGATATTTGATCAGATAAGTAATATTTGCAAGATGTCATGAATGGAAGTGTTTACTTTTCACTGTAACTACTAAACTAGAATAAATTTCTTTTATTTCCGTAATGCTCCGATAATGAAGCAAAAGTTTTGTGATCGTTGCCGTGAAACTAGTGAACTAATTAATATGGGAACAATAACACATTAATTACTTCACACATCTTTATTAAAGGAATATCTCAAGACCAGAAGCAATCATTACACAAAAAATTCAACCGGACGCCATTAATCAACACTTTTCTATGAACATCTTAAATTTTTGGGGAATTTCTAATTTTTCTAATTTTTAAATGTCATTTCTATAGCCCTTCTGATTCTCTGCTGAAAGAAGAGTCAATCTGTGAAAGACCCTATTTAAAATTGTCGTCTATTTATTTTTGTTAGAGTTTGGTCTTGAGATAAAACTAATATCACTGGATATACCATTGGATTCCACATAATCATGTATACTAGTAGTGAGACTAGACAAACGTTGGTCCCTCGAGAGGGCAGCAGCCTTTTCAATAGTTATAGGAGCAACAGTGTGGATGTGCGGATGATTGACGGATCTGGCCTTTTAACACCAAGCAACACTGCCTTGCTCTGCTGGTACTACGAACAGCCGAAAGAATAGGGAAACAACAACTGTAATTTTTTCCCGAGGGCATGCAGCTCTATTGTGTAGTTATACGATAGTGGCCTTCTCCTGGGGAAAATATTTCGGAGGTAAAATACTTCTCAGTTGGTTCTCCCAGCGGGGATTACTCAGAAGGATGTCATCATCAAGAGAAACAAAACTTACGGTCTATGGATCGGAGAGTGGAATGTTTGATGCCATAATAGGGCATGTAGGTTGGAAAAATTAAAACGGGGAACGGTTGGGCTGAAGTCAGATGTAGAGGGGATTAGTGAAGTTCGGTGACAGGAGGAACAGGACTTTTTGTCAAGTGAATGGAGAGTTATAAATATAAAGTCACATACATGAATAGCGGGAGTGGGTTTCATACTGAATCAGATGGTGAGCTACTATGAATAGCGTAGTGAACGCATTATCGTAGTTAAGGTAGACACAAACCCACACCAACAACACTAGTACAACTTTATATGACAACCCGCATCGCAGATAATCAAGAGATTGAAGATCTGTGTGATGAGGTAAAAGAAATAATTCACATAGTTAAGGCAGACGAAAATTTAATTTTTTTGCGGGACTGGAATTCGATAGAATGAAAAGGAAGAGAAGGAAAGTTATAGGTGAATATGAACAGGGGGAAAGTGATAGAAGAAAAAGCCGCCTGGAGGAATTTTGCATGGAGCATAATTTGATCTTCGCTAATATTTAGCCCGGAAAGAAATATATATACGTAGAAGCGACCTGGAGAAACCTAAATGTTTCAGACTACATTTAATGGTAGTACAGAGGCTTCGGAACAATAATTTTAATTGTAATACGATTTCAGGACATATGTTGACTCTGAAGACAATATTTTTGGTGATGAACTGTAGATTAAAACTGAAGAAATTGCAACAAAGTAGGAAATTAAGTAGATGCGACCTAATTAATTCAAAGAGGTTGTTGAGAATTTCAGAGGAAGCATTAGGCAGCAGTTCTACATCTACGTCCACACGGATACTCTAAAAATCTCACTTTTGTGCTTGCCGAATGGTTCATCGAACAACCTTCACAATGATTTTCTACTATTCCACGATAGAAAGGAGCACGGAAAAAACGAGCACATGTATCTCTCCGTGGGAGCTCTGGCTTCCCTTATTTTATTATGATGATCGTTTCTTACTCAGGTCGGCGTCAACAAAATATTTTCGCACTCGGAGAAGAAAGTCGGTGATTGAAATTTCGTGAGAAGACCCCACTGCAACGATAAACGTCTTTGTTTTAAAGGTGCCCACCCCAAATCCTGCATCATGTCCATGACACTCTCTCCTATATGTCAATAATAATTGAAATTCTCGATGTACTGCGTTAATACTATCTGGCAAGGGTCGCCCACAAGGCAGTAGTACTCTAAAAGAGCACAGACAAGCGTAGTGTCCGCAGTCTCTTTAGTAGATCTCTTGCACCTGATAGGTGTTCTGCTACTAAATCGCCGTCTTTGGTTCGCCTTCCCCACAACATTTTCTGTGTGTTCTTTCCAGTTTAAGTTGGCTATAACTGTAATTCCTAGGTATTTGTTAAATTTACCGCATTTAGATTTGACCGTTTCATCGTCGTAACCGAGGTTTAACGGATTCCTTTTAGCACTCATGTAGATGACCTTACACTTAACATTATTTAGGGGCAATTGCCAATTTTCTGAATCAGTTTGCAATTTTTTTATCTTCTTATGACTTTACTAGACGATAAACGACAGACTCATCCGCAGACAAACTAAGAAGGATGTTCACTTTGTCTTCTAAATCGTTTATGTAGATAAGGAACAGTAGAGGGCCTACAACACTACCAGACTAGAATAGGGGAAAGGAATAGAATAGAAGACGAACGGGTAGGTTTAAAAGACGAAATAATGAAGGCAGCAGAGGACCAATTGAGTAAAACGACGAGGATAACGAAGGATATGTTGAATTTAACTGATGAAACGAGAAAAAATAAAAACGCAGCAAATGAAGTTGGCGAAAAAAATAAGATTGATAGGAAGAACAAAATAGTTAAGCAGGAGTGGCTGGAGGATAAATGTAAGGATTTAGAAGCATATTTTACTGGGGCAAAAAGAAAAGCATTTGTATAATATCAAGAGCTCAAACGGGAATCTAGTATTAAGCAAAGAAGGAAAAGCCGGAAGATACAAGGAATATGTAGAGAGTCTGTACAAGGAAGATGAACTTCGAGGCAATATTATAGAAATGGAACAGTGCGTAGATGAAAATGAGATGGGAGATATGATACTGTGAGAAGAATCTCACAGATCACTTAAAGACCAAGTCGAAAGAAGGCCCAGAAGTCTATGACATTCCGTCCGGACTACTCATAGCCATAGGGGAGCTAGCCATGACAAAACTATTCCACCTGGTGTGCAACATGTATGAGACAGGCTAAATACTCTCACATTTCAAGAATAATGCAAAGATTTCAAATTTTGGACAAATCAGTTACTGACAGGTGTGAAAATTTACGACTTACCAGTTTATTAAGTCATTCTTGCAACACACTAACACTAATTCTTTACAGAAGAATGGTAAAACTGGTAGAAGTCTACCTCGGGTAAGATCAGTTTCAGTTTCGGGGAAATGTACCAATACGTGAGGCAATACTAATCCTACAACTTATCTTAGAAGTTAGGTTTCACCTACGTTTATATCATTTGTAGATTCAGAAAAAACTGATGATGATGTTGACTGGGCTACTCTCTTTGAAATTCCGAACATGGTGGGGTCAGATACGGGGAGCGAAAGGCCGTGAAACGGAAGCAGTGGTTGAGAAGAGAATAAGGCAGTACTTTAGCCTATTCCAAATATTAATCAATCTATATTGTGAGCAAGCAGTAAAGGAAACCAGAGAAAATTTGGAGTAGGAATTAAAGTTCAGGGGGTAGAAATAAAAACCATGAGGTTGGGCGATTACATTGTAATACTGTCAGAGAGAGCAAAAGACTTGGAAGAGCCGTTAAACTGACTAGGCAGTGTCTTGAAATGACACATCAAGAAAAGAAACATAGGCAAAAGCAAGACACGGATAATGGAATATAGTCGAACTTAATCAGGTGATGCCAAGGAAATTAGATTCAGAAACGTGGCACTCAGAGTAGTAGATAGCTTTTACTATTTGGGAAGCAAAGTAACTGCTGATGGCCTAAGTAGAGAGGATATAAAATATAGCCTGGCAACGGCAAGAAAAGTATTGCTGAAGGAGAGAAATTTAACATTGAATAGAGACTTAAGTTTCAATATAGGATTATACAGCCAACCGGTTGCACATAACTGGTAGGAACATTGACCTAGATTCCGACACCTACCAGGTATATCTACATCAGATTGAAATTTTGATAAATCCTATAAAATACATAGAAAATTAGGTGACAGAAAACACATTAAATAAGATAACAATTTTCGATCGTTTAAACATTACATAATTAAAATTACATTGGAAAAAAGCATTGGTCGGAATTTAGAGCAGGTATGCTCAAGTCAAAAGTGTAATAAAACATTCTAGACTTCACCATGATTGCCCAACTGGGAACAACATAACAATGAACGGCCCAGTGGCTTACATTGCAGCCACGGAAACAATACAAGTTGCACCGCGTATCAGGCGATGACAGTGACTTGTGCCCATCTGAAACATTATAACAGAAATAATTGAAAAAAGCGACAGTTAAAAACCAAACATAAAGAACGACAGCTTCATGCTTTTTTTTTAATAGACAGCAGATTAAGTATAACTGAGACATACGTTAGCTATAGAGGGATTACTATTACATAAAGGAGAGAATGATGTAGAAAAAAATTTTACAAACAGCTGTACAATCCAGAAAATATTTCAGCAGCATATAACTATGAGATTCGAATAAAATGATGTTTCGGAACCTGAAACAGGTAAAAATACAGTAAAATATAGAGGAATAAAAATTCTGCGAGTAGCGGATTGAAATCATTGAAAAAAGTTTTGTTACGTAGTTGTAACTGTTCGTTGAGGGTGAGACCATTGTTCTTAGAAACATACTTGAAAATCTCTGGCTGTTTGAGTACGTTCAGCCCATGATCTTTCTTTTCTCTGTGTAAAACGGAAATTTCTTCAACGAATTTCGGTTTGCGTCCGGAAATTAGCAGATGATCAGCTAAAAAGGAATTGTGTAGATTAGTTTCTCTTTTTTACAACAAATATTCCTTGTACCTAACACTAAAAGACTTCCAATTTTTCCTATGTAACAAACGGGACACTTATCACAAGTGATTTTAGATACTCCTGAATTGTGTATCGGAACACCTGTGGACTTGAGATTGTGAATGAGATTTTTTTCCGAGTTACTGGTCGTGGTTCAAAACGCTCTGAGCACTATGGGACTTAACTTCTGAGGCCATCAGGCCCCTAGAACTTAGAACTACTTAAACCTAACTAACCTAAGAACATCACACACGTCCATGCCCGAGACAGGATTTGAACCTGCGACCGTAGCGGTCGCGCACATCCAAACTGTAGCGCCTAGAACCGCTCGGCCGGCTTTACTGGTCGTGGAAAAGGTAACATTGAATCCATATTTTTTAATCAGAAGAAGACGAATTTTATACGAAGTAGGGCCTGAAAATGGAATCGAGAATACATTTTAGTACTCGTTATTTTCAAGAACAGCACTGCTGCCTAAAGACTTAAGTGTTAGGATGTCTTTTCTTAAGGTACTTGTCTGCATTATAGCCATGTACAGAAGTGGAGCATGGACGATAAACAGATTAGACACGGGGAGAATAGAAGCTTTTGAAATACAGTGCTGTAGAAGGATGCGGACCATTAGCTGAGCAGATCACGTAACTAATGAGGAGGTAATTAAGAGGACTGGGGACACAAGAAATTTGTGCTACAATTTGTGTAAGAGAAGAGATCAGTTTGTAGGACACAATCAGAGTTATGAAGGGGTCACCAGTTTAGAACTGGAGAGAGGTCTGTTGTGTACAAATCGCAGAGAGACCAAGAGATGAATACAGAAAGCAGATTCAAAAATATATAGGTTGCTGTAATTTTTTCGAGATTAAGAGGCCTGCCAGTATAAAATAGCATGGACAGCTTCATCAAACTAGTTTCTGAACTGAAGACCAAAACAACAACAGGATGTTATCGATGTAGGTACAGACTGGTTATCGTTGGTACCTTACTATGTACGCACGTTAGTGTGTTAGTTGTTTCTCTGCATCTAACAGTATTCCCGCAAACCCATCACACAATTTACCACCTGATATTTTCTGCATATTCGTAGTTGTAGTGCAAAGTGAACTATGTCTCTCAGTATAGACCTGCCGTTTTGATATCACATGACCGAATTTCAATCTCTGACCTACTGCCCAGGTGAAAAATAGACATTAATGACTTGCTTATGCCAAGCATACATAGAGGTACTAACCAACTAAAGCTACATTACTCGTAGAAGCTATTATTATTGGCCTGTAAATGAGGTAAATACTGATTTAACGTTCTTCAGAACCCTGTCCTAAGAAAAAAAGGGAATACCGGCACTTATTCCACTAGTTCACTGTATATTGTTGGTTTCAAGAAGGACAACTACACATTGAAGGTTACGTTTTTGCTGATCCCTCTTACAGACGAGACTTGTGACTTTCATTGTCGACTGCCAGATAGTTCTCTTTTGGTAGTTTACAACATGTTGGTCATATTGGCCTACAAGAATGTGTAGATAAAGTTTGTTCACAAAAGAAGCGTGATATAAGTTGACAACGCAACTTTAAATTAAAAACAGTAACTTCACGTCATTTCCAAACTAATCAGTCGAGTACAAAGATAATTACATTCAAACCTTGTGCAGAAGTGCATTTTCGCATTAATAGCGTTCATCAGAAGAACATATTTCGCCGTGTGCTTAAATAGGTGTTGGGACAGTTGAGTAACGTGACAGGACATAAATTAAATTATGGTCATCCTGTTACCCATTTTAATGAAATGCAGTCCTTTGTACTGTATTGTACTGGTGACCTAGAAACGACAGAGAGGATTCGTCCCCGCCGTAGCCGCAGTGGTACACAAACACAACAAGCTACAGCAGTCCACTCACCCCACCGCCGTCCCACACCGAGCCCAATGTGATTATTGTGCAGTTCGGCCCACAGCGGACCCCCTTCCCCCCCCCCCCCCCTCCACCATCAGGAACGTCTCATACCTGACGAGTGTTACCCCAGTGTTTGCGTGTAGAGTAATAATGGTGTACACGTACGTGGAGACAGTGTTTGCGCAGCAATCGCCGACGTAGTGTAACTGAGGCGGAATAAGGGGACCCAGCCCGCATTAGCCGCGGCAGTTGGAAAACCGTCATAAAAACCATTCACAGGCTGGACGGCATACCGAACCTCGACACTAATCCGACGGGCGGATTCGTGCTAGGGACCGGCACGCCTTCCCGCCCGGAAAGAAGTGCGTTAGACTGCGCGGCTAACCAAGTGGGCGATAATATAATCTTTGGTTTCATAAAAATTTCATGGTTTGTAAATGAAAGCAAGAAAGAAAATGATCCACACCTGGGTGTCGCTTTAGTGTCACAACGTTGTGCATACATACAGGTGAAACAAAATCTTTGTAAAGTTACTCTGTTAAGCACATACATATATTCAGTTCATCCTCAACTACACCTCGAGTCTCTTCGAGTAGGATAGCAGTTTCTGTAACTCAGTAACTTTCTATAATAGTCACCGAAGCAACCGCTACGTTACACTATAGGAGCAACCAACTCTGTCCTCATAATACAATAAATATACTGTATTTTGTAAAGAACCATTCGCGTTGGGGATAAATTTTAATTATGGCTCACGTATAACGAGGATAAGAATTCCGTTTGGCAACTGACAGTGCCCTGTCTTTCGGAAATGGAAATTCTGTAGGACAGACTGAAGGCTCATTTAGACCGGACACGTTGCGTGCAAGCGTACAGAAGATAGAGATTAATGTTTCACAAATTACTTCGAATGAGGTTATGTCGAGGAAGATTCAGCGTAGACTTCTTTCTGTCCATCCGTCTTGCAGCAGTCTTGTGCGTTATGTTGTGCTTATGGCAATTTCCGAAAATGGAAGGAGGTTTACTTCGATTAAGAAGAATATCTCTTTATAATAACTCGACGCACCCCTATTCAAAATAAAATAGAAGATACAGTAGAAATATTGATTAACCTTCTTTCTTTTATTTTCTGTTACTAATTGTATAGTAAAACTAAAATTGGTCTTCCTTGCATGGGAATACAAAAGAGAGAAAAAGATGGCAAACACAGGCAATGTGTGATGTTTAAAACCCACATGAAAAGGGAAAACGAGGTCAGTAGGTATGTACGACAAACAAAATAATTGTGTGTGATGTTACACGATACGGTTGCGGACGACTGTAACGTTGAACTCGAGATCTGAGTTGTTTACTGTGGTCTGCAAGTGGTTACATTGTCATGCTGGGTATTCCCCATTGAAAACATTGTCTCTTTGACTTCGCTCTTTTTAACGGACTTGGTAAACCATAAATAGAAATAAAAGAAAATCATGTGGCCTAGTGTTTTACTTACACTTCGTCTTTCTCTTTCTTGCTCGTAGGAGCCATTTTGGTCACCCGAGTTCGTAAAAAGGAAATTCATATCAAACGATAAAATCAAAATAAAACAATTGTAAATATGGTTCTAAAAACTTATAAAACGTGTCTATATTAATAGAGTTACAAGGTATTAATTACGAATTCTACTTATATTACGTAACCTTATCTGACATTTTGTTTTCATTAATGACAGTAAGCTTTGTGAAAAACTAATTCAATTTTCATGTTTGGGACAACACCTCACCTAGTTTGTTCCCATTTATTTTTGCTACTTTTCTGTACGTCGTACAATACTTTGATTTCGATCGTCCATTATTATAATAGATATTAACCAAAATTTAAATGCACAAATATTAAAAAACAATGGGGATCAATAAAACAGCATTAGCAATTAGCAAACAATGTAATGTCACGTTACGGGAGGGGATAGCCCGCGCGCGCATCATATCTGAGACCATTTCCATGCCAGCTTGGAGGAACTTCAGTTTCCTTGAATGGTATCACTTTGGCTAACATAATTAGTTATTAATAAATACTGGAATGTCACGTGACGGGAGAGGAAGGCCTGACTTGTTTCATGTCTCATCGCTTTCTGATTACACTTCATGTATATTTATATAGTTCTATGACAATTAGCTTTATTAAAATTTAACAGAAACAAATATTTTATATCTGACCTAAAACCAAATAACCCCCCAGATCCGCCGTCCGCTAAATTTTGCCGCCCTTCACCAGTGACCACTTTCACCCACCCTGCTACCTTCCCCCACCACCACCACCACCACCATCCAGATCCGGCCATGGAATGACGCCACTAGTAAGCTTTGCTATTTTGAAAGACACAGTCCCCTGCCGCTTCTCCGCCGTAGCAACAGCCCTGTATAATGGGTCAAAATATGAAGCAGAGATGCCACAAGTATGGTCTACATCACAGGAAATCTTTTCATCTTTCTCGAAATGGATACGGTTTGGAAGACAGAGCACCACATTTCCCACCTTAATCTTATTCTTCCAACATGACTGTCGGGATCGCTGTTCTTCTACAATGAGGAGTCTCCAGAGAGTACAAAATCCGAAAGTTTTAAAAACTGCCTAGCATTTAAACAATAACACTGAGCGGTGTAGGCGAAATCGCTCCCTGAGGATAAACATAAGGTCTCTTAATTGCGTGTGTTGTTGGTTAGTTCTATGTTCCACAAAGAATTGGAACGGTATTTTTATAGAAATGATGCAGAACGAGTCACTTGAGTAAATAGATTTTTTTACCGTGCTAAATCGCTTTTCGGAAAAGTAATTCGTCTGTGTTCGGAAGGAAAGATATTAGGTTAGATTTCATACATTCTTTGCTACAAGGCAGAAATTTTATGTTATTAGAAAGCAGATAAAAATATTTATTGATGGACACTGAACTCTTTTCGAGCCACTGACGGCTTTAATAATGGATAATAATGGTCAGTTTTTCTTCTGTTGTTGTTACTAAGGACGTCATTACACTTCTCAAACGGTGACGTATTGTGTTTGATTAAATTCATTAGTTGAAATGTTCAAATGTGTGTGAATTCCTAAGGGATCAAACTGCTTAGTTCGTCGGTCCCTAGACTTACACACTACTTAAACTAGCCTATTCTAAGAACAACACACACACCCACGACCGAAGGAGGACTCGAACCTCCGGCGGGAGGGGCCGCGCAATCCGTGACTTGGCGCCCTAAACCTCGCGGCCACAACGCACGGCAAAAATTCATTAATGAATGTTCCTACTGGGAAGGAGCAGTTAAAATGGCTAACTTCTTGAAGAGATGCCTACGAGTTGACTGCAGCTGAAGATCCCATGTTACTCTTACTTCTCGTTTATGTGCAATCGATACTGCGTTTCTAACACTGAGTTACAGCAGACAATTGTCCGCTCCCGGTAGCTGAGTGGTCACCGCGACAGGGCTGAGGGCCTGGGTTCAATTCCCGGCTGGGTCGGAGTTTTCTCCGCTCGGGGATTGCATGTTGTGTTGTCCTAATCATCTTCATTTCATGCCCACCGACGCGCAATTTGCCGAAGTGGCATCAAAAAGACTTGCACCTCGCGAATGGTCTACCCGACGGGAGGCCTTAGTCACACGACATTTACATTTATTTAGCAGACAATTGTTCTGTATTACATTACTGAGTGCACGTATGCAAAATTTGTTTAAAGGTTGAGTTTTTTGTTTTAAAAAATACATTTATACAATCATACGAAGAGGAAACGTAGCCGTAGTCACACGACATTTACATTTATTTAGCAGACAATTGTTCTGTATTACATTACTGAGTGCACGTACGCAAAATTTGTTTAAAGGTTGAGTTTTTTGTTTTAAAAAATACATTTATACAATCATACGAAGAGGAAACGTAGCCGAGCTCAATTGTTTGACCAGCTCAGGAATTCACTTCTTTCCGCTTCAAATGTTCATGAAAATGTACAACCAGAAAATTTCGAGCATTCTAGCCTGTTTACATCTACATCTACATCTATACTCCGCGAGCCACCTTACGGTGTGTGGCGGAGGGTACTTATTGTACCACTATCTGATCCCCCCTTCCCTGTTCCATTCACGAATTGTGCGTGGGAAGAACGACTGCTTGTAAGTCTCCGTATTTGCTCTAATTTCTCGGATCTTTTCGTTGTGATCATTACGCGAGATATATGTGGGCGGTAGTAATATGTTGCCCATCTCTTCCCGGAATGTGCTCTCTCGTAATTTCGATAATAAACCTCTCCGCATTGCGTAACGCCTTTCTTGAAGTGTCCGCCACTGGAGCTTGTTCAGCATCTCCGTTACGCTCTCGCGCTGACTAAATGTCCCCATGACGAATCGCGCTGCTTTTCGCTGGATCATGTCTATCTCTTCTATTAATCCAACCTGGTAAGGGCCCCATACTGATGAGCAATACTCAAGAATCGGACGAACAAGCGTTTTGTAAGCTACTTCTTTCGTCGATGAGTCACATTTTCTTAGAATTCTTCCTATGAATCTCAACCTGGCGCCTGCTTTTCCCACTATTTGTTTTATGTGATCATTCCACTTCAGATCGCTCCGGATAGTAACTCCTAAGTATTTTACGGTCGTTACCGCTTCCAATGATTTACCACCTATGGCATAATCGTACTGGAATGGATTTCTGCCCCTGTGTATGCGCATTATATTACATTTATCTACGTTTAGGGAAAGCTGCCAGCTGTCGCACCATGCATTAATCCTCTGCAGGTCTTCCTGGAGTACGTACGAGTCTTCTGATGTTGCTACTTTCTTGTAGACAACCGTGTCATCTGCAAATAGCCTCACGGAGCTACCGATGTTGTCAACTAAGTCATTTATGTATATTGTAAACAATAATGGTCCTATCACGCTTCCTTGCGGTACTCCCGAAATTACCTCTACATCTGCAGATTTTGAACCGTTAAGAATGACATGTTGTGTTCTTTCTTCTAGGAAATCCTGAATCCAATCACAAACCTGGTCCGATATTCCGTAAGCTCGTATTTTTTTCACTAAACGTAAGTGCGGAACCGTATCAAATGCCTTCCTGAAGTCCAGGAATACGGCATCAATCTGCTCGCCAGTGTCTACGGCACTGTGAATTTCTTGGGCAAATAGGGCGAGCTGAGTTTCACATGATCTCTGTTTGCGGAATCCATGTTGGTTATGATGAAGGAGATTTGTATTATCTAAGAACGTCATAATACGAGAACACAAAACATGTTCCATTATTCTACAACAGATTGACGTAAGCGAAATAGGCCTATAATTATTCGCATCTGATTTATGACCCTTCTTGAAAATGGGAACGACCTGCGCTTTCTTCCAGTCACTAGGTACTTTACGTTCTTCCAGCGATCTACGATAAATTGCTGATAGAAAGGGGGCATGTTCTTTAGCATAATCACTGTAGAATCTTAAGGGTATCTCGTCTGGTCCGGATGCTTTTCCGCTACTAAGTGATAGCAGTTGTTTTTCAATTCCGATATCGTTTATTTCAATATTTTCCATTTTGGCGTCCGTGCGACGGCTGAAGTCAGGGACCGTGTTACGATTTTCCGCAGTGAAACAGTTTCGGAACACTGAATTCAGTATTTCTGCCTTTCTTCGGTCGTCCTCTGTTTCGGTGCCATCGTGGTCAACGAGTGACTGAATAGGGGATTTAGATCCGCTTACCGATTTTACATATGACCAAAACTTTTTAGGGTTCTTGTTTAGATTGTTTGCCAATGTTTTATGTTCGAATTCGTTGAATGCTTCTCTCATTGCTCTCTTTACGCTCTTTTTCGCTTCGTTCAGCTTTTCGTTATCAGCTATGATTCGACTACTCTTAAACCTATGATGAAGCTTTCTTTGTTTCCGTAGTACCTTTCGTACATGATTGTTATACCACGGTGGATCTTTCCCCTCGCTTTGGACCTTAGTCGGTACGAACTTATCTAAGGCGTACTGGACGATGTTTCTGAATTTTTTCCATTTTTGTTCCACATCCTCTTCCTCAGAAATGAACGTTTGATGGTGGTCACTCAGATATTCTGCGATTTGTGCCCTATCACTCTAGTTAAGCAAATATATTTTCCTTCCTTTCTTGGCATTTCTTATTTACTGACTGCTGTTCATCTGTTACCTCATTTGCTGGTACGTCTCTATTTGTTGTTGTAGGACTAGGAGAAGAAAAGTGAAATAGAAAAAAATATGTGGTGACAAACAGCCTTTTCTGGCCGCACTTACCGAGCATGTCTGTTATAATAGTACAGCAATAGCGAGCCGATTTCGTAAACGGTGGCGAGGAAATTAACTGCAGTTAGCAGTAACGGGGTGTGAACGAGCGCGCTAACTGCCATAATTAACACGCGGCCAACAATCGTACCGACACGAAGTGCAGGGCGCAGCTCGCAGTTACCGCGTAACGGCCGACGGGGACACCGAATGCCACGCGCCGAATGGACCGGAATGCTTCGCGCTCTGCGTGATATCACACCCATAGTAAGAGGTCGCTACTGCTCCCAGTAAATATTTCCCGCCATTTGATGCTTGAACTTCTCGATTACTCGCAACACAGCGATAACTGTTTCTCGCCTCTTTCCTACATTCAGCCGCGAGCATCGAATATGCAACTATGATTCATTTACGGTATTCCTTAGCCCTTACATCAGAGGTGACAAACAATAACTTAACTCGAATAAAAAACGAATATTGAGTATTCATAACCGTGATAAGTTCCAGGCAGTTATTTCAGTAACAGTTAATACCGCTCGTCATCTATCTGTCATCTTGCGTAAAGCCACTGTCCCTTCGAAATCGATCTAACCACGAATATATTGACCACGTGAGGTTCGTACCACCATAGCAATAACAAGTAATTGCTAATATTGTGCACAATTTTTATATCGATGAATTTACTACTAATCTTATCTCACTTTATCCGGCCACGGATAAATCACAGTGACCTTTCGATATTCGTACTTCAGTGGAATAACTGGTTATTTCCAAAGATAAATAGAAACAGAGGTTACTGGTAGCCAGAGTACAATACTGGCTATGTACGTTACCACTTCAGGATGAAATTTTCACTCTGCAGTGGAGTGTGCGCATATATTAAACTTCCTTGCCGATTAAAACTGTGTGCTGGACCGAGACTCGAAATCGCAACCTTTGCCTTTCGCGGGCAAGTGCTCTAGCGACTAAGCTACCCAAGCAGGACTCAAGACCGTCCTTGCCCGCGAAAAGCAAAGGGCCAGATTTTGAGTCTGGGTCAAGCACATAGTTTTAATCTGCCAGAAAGTTTGAAGTTACCACTGTTATTTATTAGTACTTAATGATGCCAACAGCAGAAATTAAGCTTCGAATGTTACTTACATAGTACAAATTATACTTCAAAAAGCTCTTATTGAAAATTTCTCTGTCATTTGCCTAATGAAATTTTTCCTACACACTGCTTTCGAAACTAACTTTCTGAGTCTGCTTAAATAGCTAAATTTCACATTAAGTCACGACCCTCATCTTACATGAAGCACCGATAACCTCTGATATATCGTTACCTGGAAGGTTCTGGAAACCTAGTCAACTGTTCAAATGTGTGTCAAATCTTATGGGACTTAATTGCTGAGGTCATCAGTCCCTAAGCTCACACATGACTTAACCTAAATTATCCTAAGGATAAACACACACACCCATGCCCGAGAGAGGACTCGCACAGTCCATGACTGCAGCGCCTCAGACCGCTCGGCTAATCCCGCGCGGCCCTAGTCATCTCAAGATCGCTGCATATACAGGGTAATGGGAATGCAAGTGCAGATATTTCAATTCATGACTGAGGGCAGTATACTGAAGAACATAAAATTTGTATTTACTCAATTTGTAGACAAAAACTTCCAAATATTCCGAGCAGTATGTTTTTAAGTTGGTTACTACCAACAAGTATTAACGTTTATATTCCCCTGGGCAGCAAGTCATGTATTGAAGTGTGGACATGTGGACACCAGACTGGTAGTCTATGCTGGAAAGGTTATGCACTAATTCGCGCAGTTACAACCGTGCGGAAAACATCAGGTAGTTTAATTATTGTGATGTGTTCGCGGGAACATTGTTAGATGTAGAGGAAAAATAACTAACACACTGAAGTGCCAGAGTATTAAGATACCTGTTATCACAATATACGTACCTATACCATTGAAAACATATACATATTGAGGTCAGCACGATAGTATGGTACAGTTCAGCAGATATTGCTACTAGTTAGCCATGTGTTCTGCAACTGTTACACTGATAAATAACCACATCTTCAATACCTTACAGAAGACTCTGAGCGATTGTGTTGTTGCAGTTGGTAGTGGAATAAGTTATCTTTGGCAGATATTTATAAATGTTCTAAATAATCTTTACGTAGTGAACACATAACTACCATAACTGATGTCGGAAACAGTATTGTCGCTCCCTGCACAACACGGGGAGAGTTTCGCATACCTTAAATGATTCGGTAAATGCTCTGACATAGAAAAGCAAATTCCAGAAGCTAATTCCGCAGGCTGCATTAGCGATTAACTATCATTAAATTGTGTCAAACTAGTTGTGGTTGCACACGCATTAAACGAACGTAACAATGTTAGAATGTAATTGGAAACAGATAACAGCACCAGTTGCAATTTGATCTTTTAGCAGAACGGCCAGTTTCAGCCTCCAAGCACGTTTTCTTGTGGTTATCTGAATCAAAGGACGTAACAAAGTTAAAAAGAAACATAGTACAAGCAGAACAACTCGCATAAGGGAAAGTGGCAACACACAACTTACTTAAAAGCAAGGCAGTGAAGTAAATTAAATAATGTTGTATAAGATAACGTCGTAATTATGAACATCCAAGCCCATCGCCGTGGGGACTGGTGAGACATGCGAAGCGGTAGTGTTTAAATAGGGGAAGGTCGCGTTAAGGCTCAAATGGCTCTGAGCACTATGGGACTTAACTTCTAAGGTCATCAGTCCCCTAGAACTTAGAACTATTTAGACCTAACTAACCTAAGGACATTACACACATCCATGCCCGAGGCAGGATTCGAACCTGCGACCGTAGCGGTCACGCGGTTCCAGACCGTAGCGCCTAGAACCGCACGGCCACCTCGGCCGGCTCGGGTTAAGGGACGAACAGCCTGTAGAGGACAGGGGAGTTGGACGGGAGGAACCTGTTGTTTTCTGCCTACTCGTCGAGTACGGGGTGCGTAGGAAACCTGCTTTCTCGGATCGCTAGACAACAATTAAAGCAAATCGTATTAACAGATTCTTATTACAATAAGACTGAGCAATTTACAATGGGATGTCGCAAGCAAAGGGCGACATGAAACATAAGCAATCTCTACAGTGTATACAATTCCCAGCGCAAGTGAAACAGTACAGATCCTGAGTCACTGCTGCAGACCTCGTAGAACGGCTAGACCTCAACTTGGCAGCGGCCAGGCGGCGCAGCGTTTATATCCTCTTCATGTAGATGGCGCTAGCTAGAGAGGGGTCGGTCAGCGTAATATCGGCTGACGTCGTCTCACTGCCCTCTCTACTCTTATGTTTTTGGCCAATGTGTCAGCGCTTGACGTTACGCCGGAACAGAACCAAATTATGTAAAGTGTAAACAGGCATGGGACTCCACTGCGCATCCCCGATTCAAACGTGAGTTCTCCACTGGTCGTGAGGAAGGGAATGGTGGGGGTGAATCCACAGACGACAAAATAGCACCTATTGATCAGCCGCAATTCATTGCTGGTTAGACTTCTGGACGAGGTTTGCTTCCGTTCTTAATATTCTCGCCGATAAGAAAGTTGGCCGGCGGATGTTCACACGTATGCCCGCTGCTGCGATTGAAGCTGCGCTGGCGTTACTTGAATCCGCTGGATCGCAGCAGCGCTGCGGCCTTGCTAGGTCGTACCTTGCGGCTGGAAACACGGGCCGCAAGCTTCTGCTGTGATCGCGCCTGGGGAAGAGGGGGCGGCAGCAGTGGGACAGGTCAGTGCCCAGTCTCAGTGACCATGCCCTGCGGGGGCTGTCTGAAGTCGGCGGGCCGGGACGCAGGCTCAGGCCAAGGTCAGGGTGTTTGTAGAGGCAGCATCCCAGGACGACGGCGACATTGCTTTACCACAGTGCACCCCAGGCGACGACTCTCGTTACAGTCGATGAGAGTGACGACTGCGATGATGACTGCGATGACAGTGACGATTCGAACTGGTGGCGGCGATGAGTAACGTAGGCTCTGCGTCAGTCTAACGCCTCACGGCAATCGATGATGAAGAGTAATGGCTGCCGGTTCTCAAATACGGCTTTCTGCTGATGATGCTTGTAGTTGATCCTACTCAGTAGGTCGGTGGAATATTTTGGGGTTACTCAGCTGGCATAAATGACCCGATTACCGCCCTCAGTGTTGACACCCTGGTAGGCAGCGTGTTGCTTCTTGTCAAAAGACTGTTACGCTAGCTTAAGCAAAAATGTCTATTAGATTTCAGTTTTGACAGCATTTGGTTCAAATGGTTCCAATCTCTGAGCACTATGGGACTTAACATCTGAGGTCACCAGTCCCCTAGAACTTAGAACTGTTTAGACCTAACTAACCTAAGGACATTACACACATCCATGCCCGAGGCAGGATTCGAACCTGCGACCGTAGTGGTCGCGCTGTTCCAGACTGAAGCGCCTGGAACCGCTCGGTCACGACGCCTGCCAGCGTTTGGTCTTAACAGTCAAGATTAGGTATTTTTGTGTGTTCAATTTATTAACAGTTCATAACAATGTTTCATTCTGACAGCATATTAATTCTCTAAATATTATGTGTTAAAGTTTACTGCATTGTATTAATCTATTTTGATAATCTCCTGACAAAAATCATCACAGTAGTTAGTATGACATTCAAATGATTTATGTTCTTTATGTTATACATTTTAACATATTCCACATCCATGACAATCATCTCATTTTTTGGGTCTATGGAACGAAAACAATCTAATCTAATCTAATCTAATCAATCGTTCTCCGCGGGTCAGTGAAACAGTGTTCTCCTTCGTGTTGCTTAACTCGGCTCTCCACCGACCCACTTGCAACACAGTACTATACCACTGAGCTTGTTGCTAGTATTCCTTCACTTTTTAACAAACTTCATTACTGTAAAACTGCTACCTTTAACTAAGTTAATCATTTGGATCATTCGACCTACATCCCCCCCCCCCCTCCAACTAAGAAACAAATACATCCTCGCACTCTGCCTCTACATCTATTTACACTTGACTCTATTTACTACATTGTGCTGAACCCTCAAACAATACTGGACTTGCACCATATTTATACGGTTCACTTCCATTCTAGAAATACGTTGTGGTCAGTCATTTCTAATCACACCATAATTCTCCCTCTTATGCATCATTGTTCATTATGGTCCTTGAGCACACTTGGTCTTTGCCTTCATGACTGTTCACTCACTACACTGCCTTGTGGGGGGTGCCGTTCAGTTCGGTTCGAACCAGTAAGCTGCAAGTCGGGCGAGATGGAATTTGCGCAACTCTTCCCTTGAAATCCAATCACCACAAGGAATACAAAAGCGCCTGATGGTGATGAACCAGTGACTACCAGCTGCTGCTGTTGCTCACCTCTACAGCGTTTCACATACTCTAACAGATGCTCCATGGTAACACGACCATGCTGGGTGGCTATTATTTGATTCAGAAAGGCGAACACGTCCTTGTCAGCGCTTTCATTAAGAAACTAAAGGTCTTCTGGTGGCAAATTGAGGAAGGTAGGTCAGATATATAAATTTAGGAATGGACAACACTGAAGACTTCTCGTTATCGTAGATGGTAAGTGGAAGGTGGGTCCAATGTGTATGACTTCGGTACTCTAGGCACTAACTTCGGAACGCGAGTGGTAACCGGTCCAGTGCACAGCATAACAAATGTTGTATAGATAGTAACGCACCACTGTGTCTATCTGGTGCCAATAGTGAGATCTCCCGCATTTTTAGTCACACATACTTCTTCAAAGACTCCCATGCTACTGCCTATACGTGTATTGCATAGCACAACAAATAATAGTCTCTACCATTTAGTTGTAGTTCTATGCCAACTTCCAGGTGAGACCCTCTCCGCTAGCTCATAATTGTAGCCAAGCGATTGCACATAATCAAGTACTCCTCTCTTCCTGATTTAATAAGTAACAAACGAGTTGGCACAATTTTTTTGGAACACGGCAACAATCTTTCCAGTAGAAGTGGAACTGGTGTAAGGTGGCCGTGTGTAGCGGGCAACAGTGGTTCCTGCAACTCCAAAGTTTCGATATGAGCATCCATCAAGCTGTCAGCAAGTTGCAGAGTAATGCAGCAATCATTAACAGTGCATCAGTGTTGTCCATGCGATCACCAATAACACACAAGTCACGACTGCTGGTTTTGGCAAATGATCAAATAAGCAACATTAAAGTAGCGGCCAACTCATAAAGCTGCCGAGTGTTGTTTAGTACATCACTTTCCACATTGGCGAGCTTGGTTGTGTAGAAATTGACTGTCTCCTGGTTGCTTTCCGCTTCCTCCCAAACTTCTTGTAATACCTTGCTTGCATTAACTACGTCATCCGCATCGCCTGTACCAAACATTATCTTCAGGATCCTACCAACTGCGTGCAATTATCATCTTTTTCATCTAACCTCGTCATCAACTCTGTAGTCTTCCGCATTTGCCCATGTACCTTTGCAAATTCCTGTCGTAACACGCAATGTACAGTTGTACCCTGACTATTACTCGACGTGCTGTGCAATTTCTCAAACGTTTCTTCCAGTCTCCGAATCTCGTTCGCGAGGGTCTAAAGGTGGCAGTCTACCACTAATGTTCACTGGTGATCCGAAATAATCACGTTGTCGGCTTGGTATACAATATTTCTTCCGACACAGAACGTACCTTAAATGCTTCGGCCACACACCCATAGTACCTTAGAGCTAATACTATAGGACCCCGTGCTCCACGCCTCCTCCAAGGATTGCATGTGCTCCCAGGTGCTACTTCGATCTTCTCCCGTCCTGGGGTAGGAACATGTGTCCTGTGGGGAAAGAAAATCCTAATGTCAGTCCTGCATCCTTGTTCCAGGTCTTAGTCTATACCAATTATTTGCCATATTATCGTGTTTCCTTCACTTTTGTTTTTCCTTTTTCTCCCCCTCTTCCGTCGTTTCTCCCCCAACCTCGCACTAAACCTGGAGTCACACAAGGCAAATTGTCAATGAATTCGGCTTACATGGACTGTCAAACCGCAGGTGGGGAGCTACAATTTAACATTAACTGGCGACTTCATCTCCGTTACCTCATAATGGCCATTATGTAGTGACAGAGACTTCTCCGTTTTTCTGTTCGGCACATAAAGATTGGCTGACACGAGTCCTTGACCCTCAAGGTACTTAGGTAACACTGTCTTCATATTCATTTCTCCTACTTGGCTCGAGATACGTTTTATCTCCTAGCAAAATCTTTCACTGATGGGATGTCTCCTTGCAGTTAAGCTTTGCAAAACTGAAACAGCGATGGCATCTTGCGCCCAAAAATTACTTCATATATTGGTAACTTTCGAGTTTTATGCAGCGATGACTTAGGCCAACAGGACATCCCAATTTTTATATTGGGAATCAATGTAAAAGCTCAACATTTTCGCAATTGCCCTGTGGACTTGTTCCGCGTGACCGTTAGCTTGAAGATGGGTCCACCTCCTGAGACTCATAACAAGATGTGGAAGACATCGGCTGCTGCGGCGTGGGCACGTCCAGCTCCATCGGTAGGATGAGGGGAGGCGAAAGCTCTGTCTCCATATGGTCATCCTCCGGTGTCGTGCTGACACCCTATGGCGGCTGCTGTGCTTGCGCTGTCCGCAGAATCCGTGAATCTGCGGGAAGAGATACAGACGGATTACCGTACACATGACAGTGGCGAATTTGATTGTGATGTTGGCGCTGCAATCCGTCAGGGCTAGAACTGATATACAAGCTTCGTCAAGTCGACGAAGGAGCTCGCCTCGTGTCACCGTTAGCTGCGGCTGAAAACCCTGAAAAACATAATATCGTGCGGCGTGAAGCGATACTTGCGGCCTTGCTTCGGCGGCGGATGCTGAGGAGCGTGGGGCAGGTGGCGCTGTGTCCGATGGCAGCGGTAGTGAAGCAATTACACCGGTGACTGTCCTCTCGCGGATGAGAACGATAGGAGGCGAGAAACAGTTGCAGTGCTTGATCTCTGATGTGTGCGGTGCGAAATTTGGGCTTTTGTTACTTGAAGGTTCTGACAAAACGTTCCACCTCGCCAATTGACTGTGGATGTAAAGGTGATCTAGTTAGGTGCTGCATGCCATTGCTTTCACAGAATGTTTGAAATTAATGTGACGTGAACAGAGGGCTGTTGTCTGAAACTATGGCTTCAGGCAATCCTTCAAATTGTACTACGTGACGTAGTCGAGTTCATTGGCACAGCAAAAGGAAACTTGCTATGTCTTCCACAATCAACCAACTAGTGTTCCATAAAGGTCCTGCAAAGTCTATGTGCACACGCTGGCATGCCAACTGCGATTTAGGCCAGGCAGAGAATTTTTGTGGCGGAGCGGACTGATTTTCCGCACATGCGTGACACTGTGAGGTCATCTATTATATTTAGGTGTCCATACCCCGCCAAGTGCAGTTTCGTGGGAACAATCCCCCAGTGGCTTTAGTGAAGATTCTACAACAATTCTTTTCGCAAAGCTTTGCGGATCAAAACACGTGACTGTCCACTGTCAGTTTTAAGAAGAATCACACTATGCTGTATAGCAGGGCTATGCCAAAGTGCAAAGTTTTGGCGCACTACAGAGTTCGTTATGCTATACACTGATCGAGGTCAAGATGTGCGAATGTATTTTAGTATAATGTCCATATCTGAATCAGCTTCCATAGCCTCTGCAAACCTCCTACAGTTCAGAGGAAATGACTGAAGCAATTCAGAATCATGAGCATCGATGTGACAACAAGATGCAGCAGTAGCGTCAAAGTCTGTATCAGGACCAACCGGAAGACGTGAAAAGGCTTCCGCATTACCACGTTGAACAGTCGGACGATACACGATCCCTGACTGGTACTGAGACAAAAGAAAAGCCAATTTTTGCAATTTTTGGGCTTCTCATACAGAAACCGGCTTCGTTGGACGAAACAAGGACTGCAATGGCTTGTGATCCGTTACTAACAAGGGAACCTCCCCATCGCACCCCCCTCAGATTTAGTTATAAGTTGGCACAGTGGTTAGGCCTTGAAAAACTGAACACAGATCAATCGAGAAAACAGGAAGAAGTTGTGTGGAACTATGAAAAAAATAAGCAAAATATACAAACTGAGTAGTCCATGTGGAAGATAAGCAACATCAAGGATAGTGTGAGCGAAGGAGCGCCGTGGTCAGGTGGTTAGCGTGAGCAGCTGCGGAACGAGAGATTCTTGGTTCGTGTCTTCCTCTAGTGAAAATTTTACTTTATTTATTTTCGAAAAGTTATGATCTGTCCGTTCGTTCATTGACGTCTCTATTCACTGTAATAAGTTTAGTGTCTGTGCTTTGCGACCGCACCGCAAAAGCGTGCGACCGTGCGAGTAGTAGACGAAAGGACGTGCCCCTCCAATGGGAATCGAAAAACTTTGCTCGCAAGGTCATATATCAACCGATTCCTCCACAGGAAAGCACGTCTGATACATTCTATACGACACTGGTGACGGCATGTGCGTCACATGACAGGAATATGTTGTCGTCCCACATAACTTGTACACTTAGCGAATGGGTAAAAAGATTCTTCCACCTTGCCCGATTTAGGTTTTCTTGTGGATGTGATAATCACTCCCAAAAAGTGATGAAAACATAAGAGTTTGTCACATAAACTGAAAATGAAGAATAAAAGATCTCACTCGAGGGAATACTTGAACCAAGGACCTCTCGTTCCGCAGCTGCTCGCGCTAACCAAGGGACCACGGCGCGCCTTCGCTCACACTATCCTTGATGTTGCCTATCTTGCACATGGATTACTCAGTTTGTATATTTTGCTTATTTTTTCATAGTTCCACACAACTTCTTCCTGTTTTCTCGATTGATCTGTGTTCAGTTTTTCAAGGTCTATCCACTGTGCCAACTTATGACTAAATCTGAGGGGGGTGCGATAGGGAGGTTCCCTTATAAGTAGAATTTTCTGCCATATAAATAGTGGTAAAATTCGGCGACAACATGCACAATAGCCAATACCTCTTTCTTTATTTGTGAATAGTTATTCTCTGCTTTGGACAACACTCTTGATGCGAAAGCAATACGCCTGTATTTATAAGCAAATTGTGTGAAAGCACTGCACTGATTCTGTATGAGGAAGCGTCAACTTGCAACATAACTGGTTTGTCAGCATCAAAGTGAACCAAGCATCGATCACTGAGAAATGCATCTTTGAGTTTTTGAAAAGCTTATTGGCACTCATATGTTCAAAACAGGGGCGTTCTTGTAACGCAAGTGATGGAATGGCGCTTCGATTTGTGCAGCATTCGGTATGAACCGAATACAGTACTCCATTTTGCCTAAGGCTGACTGCAAATCTGTGCCATTGTGTGGAAGTGACAGGTCACGTATGGCTCGCAAATGTGACTGAAAAGGATGTACATCTTTACTCTTTGTAACCTGACGAAGATACTGCAACTCAAGTTTAAAAAAATTAGACTTGTCCTGTCTACAGTTTTGTATGTATTGCACTGTATGTTAACCGGGGACCTAGAAACGACGGAGAGGCTCCGTCCCCGCCGCACCTGAAGTGGTCCACAACCCCACGACCACTACCGCAGTCCACTTCACCCCTCCGCCGCCTCACACCGAACCCAGGGTTATTGTGCGGTTCAGCCCCCGGCGGTGGACTCCCCCCCCCCCCCTCCGCCCCACCTCGTCCCACGTCAGACGAGTGTAACCCCTGTGTTTGCGTGGTGGGGTACGCGTACGTGGAGAACTTATTTGCTCAGCAATCGCAGATATACTGTAGCTGAGGCGGAATAAGAGGAACCAGCCAGCATTCGCTGAGGCAGATGGAAAACCGGCTAAAAACCATCCACAGATTGGCTGGCTCACCGGACCTCTACACAAGTCCGCCGGGCGGATTCGTGCCGGGGACCAGGCGCTCCTTCCCACTCCGGAAAGCCGTGCATGAGACCGCTCGGCTAACCGGGCGGGCTTGTCTACACTTTAGTCCTGCGTCAGATAACTCATAAAGAAAGCACACAAATCTGCAGTGTGGTTTTCATTGTACGACCTACTATGACAATATCGTCCAAATAGTTTCAACAGTTTGGTACTTGAGCAGTCAGCTGTTTCAAATACCGTTGCCAAAACGAAAAGGAAATACTTAAACAAGGCCAAATAAGTGTTCACTACACACACTTTTTGAAATTCTTCCTCTAGTGGTATCTGAAGATATGTGTCCTGCAAATCATTTTTTTTTAAGTAACGACCAGCGCCTAATCTGTCCATGAGATCCTCTGGGTGTGGCATTGGGTAAGTATCAGTCACAGTTTGTGGGTTGACTGCAGACGTAAAGTCAATATAGAGGCGAATGCCATCTAAAGGTTTGGATAGCAAAACCAGTGGACTTTCCCACTGAATAGCTTGTAAGGGTGCAATAGCTCCACTTTCTTGCTGCAAGTTCAGCAGCGACTTAGCCCCGTTATGCAATGAGAACAGTTCGGACCCGGAAAAATTTCGGCTGAGCCTTGTGTTTCATGGTAATATGTTCAAAAAAATTGTTAGCTTTACCTAAACCTTGAGAAAAGAGTACAGGGAATTCTTTCAGCAAGCTAGCTATACTTTCTTTAAAGTTCAATGCAGTCATTGACAACAAATTATCCTGAATTTTAAAGCCAAACATATGAAACGAATCAAGGCAAAATATGTTCTCACAATCGCCTGATTATAGCGTAGTGAAAGTCACAGTTCTCGTATATGAGCAATACACGGCAGGCAAAGTACATTTTCCAAGAACTGGAATGTGTTATCCATTATAAGCCGTCAGGTGTGTACTAGTTTTAGACAGGCGCAGGGAGCCTAACAGTTCATATGTGCTATGATTCAGCAACGTAACAGATTCATCCATGCCCAACTGAAATTCACACTAATATAGAAATCAAAATATTTTTGTTTGACTGGCGTAGCACTGAAGAAACTGTTCGCTTGCTGGTTTCGTTAATGCGCGCAGCAGGCTTTGAATACACTGCATTGATTAATTGGGCCTTGTTACTGGATTTTTGTGAGTTGGCAGAATTCGTACGGATGTTTGTGCCGTGAATAGCATCGAGGGCACGACTTCATTCCATTCGCCTGTTCAGAGAGCTGTTCCCGCGATGCAGCGCGTTCGGGTTGTCGCTGCCTTCTGTGCCAGTCGTAAGCAAGGGACGCCTCGACCCAACAAATTGCTGGTAGCTCGAGTTTATTGACGGACACGGCACCTGAATCGTACTGATCTAGTATTTGCACTGCATGCTGAAATGAGGAATCTCACGGTTTCAAAATCTCTTTTCTACGTTTGATATCAGTTACATTGTACACGACCGCATCACACAACGTAACATCTGAATATGAAGCACCATAAGTAGATTTAAATTTGCATTTCCTCCTCATACACTGAAAATCTGTTACCCAATCCCGATAAGATTCGTCTGACCATTTCTTGCAATGAAAGAACTGGTACCCAGCTGCTTCCACATCCACTTGTTGGCTATAATAGTTAATTAGAAAATTTACTATCTTATCATAGGAAAGTTCACTCGGCGTGGTGTTAGGAAACAATATCTGAATCAGGCGAAACACTGCACTTTCCTACCATTGACAAAAAATAATGTAGTTTCACAGTACCTGTACGTTGTAAGCAATTACGAGGTCTTCAAACTATAGCAACCACTCGAGCCATTCATCTTACTTTTCATTAAACTGCCGAAAATGCGGTATGGCACTCGGAGCTACGGTGGTTCCCTGTTGCACTGTATTTGGGGCTTGATTCGCCAGAAGCTGCTGTACCGTGTGTAGCAGCGAGGCAGTTTGCTTGGTCTGTAGCTGAAACATCTTTATTAGCTACATTGGATCTCTCGCTTGCAGCTGCGGCGCCTTAGCACGGGTGGGAGAGGTGGGTTGCTCATTTTGGACTATGTCGATGCAATAAACAGGCAAGGCAAGCAATAAAAATAAGCACACAAGCAAAGAAAATTTCCGATACGTCCACCTGAAAACAATGATTATCAAAAATGGCTCTGAGCACTATGGGACTTAACATCTACGGTCATCAGTCCCCTAGAACTTAGAACTACTTAAACCTAACTAACCTAAGGACAGCACACAACACCCAGCCATCACGAGGCAGAGAAAATCCCTGACCCCGCCGGGAATCGAACCCGGGAACCCGGGCGTGGGAAGCGAGAACGCTACCGCACGACCACGAGATGCGGGCCAATGATTATCAAAAACACTAGAAGAGACACTATTAAAGCAAGTAAAGACACCCTTGCAAAGAAAAGACAAAGATGAATTAAGGCGCCAGAAAAACATGGCGGCCAGGCACTGGGTTCTTCTTATAACTCTTCGCCAAATGTTGAATCCCGCCTAGTAGTCAATATCGGGTGTCTAGGAAACCTGCTTTCTCGGATCGCTGGACAAATAATTCAAACAAATCATATTAATGAGTCCTATTACGAAAAGTAAATGACAATATTTAACTTTGACAGTTATGTAGATGAGTCGTAAGCAGTGGGGCGACATCCGAAACAGACAAGCTTCTTCATTATATACAATTCCTTATACAAGCGAAGCAATACAGTTGAGCTTCTATTCACGTCATGAGTCCTGAAGATTTTCTTCGACTGAGCCGCGACCAGTAGGGTGGATCCCTTATGGCCTTTTCGCATAGAGGCCGGTGCTGTCCCGTTGTCGCCCTGGAGAGGGGTCGGTCAGCGTGAAATTGGCTGACGTCTTGTGACAGCACTCTCTGCTCTCTCGTTCACGACTGACGTGCCGGCGCTTGACTTTACGCCGTAACACCTTGTCAAAGATGGTGGAAGAGCGGACAGAGGTTCAGGGTACTCTCTTGTGTTGGGAAACTGCCCCTAAAAGCGGAACGACCGTCAACGATCAACGGCATGAGGATGCAAAAGGTAAGGAAACCACTGTATTACAGACACATCACCTGTATTCTAAGCACATGTGGCATGTAATCGAAAAGTTGTCACGATGATCTCTCTATTGGCAAAATATTCCAGAGCAGTCCCCCATTCGGATCTCCGGGAGAGCACTGCCAAGGGGGAGTTGACCATGTGACAAAGACTGAATACCAACGACAGGATAGCGTTCTACGAGTCGGGGTGAGGAATGCCAGAAGCTTGAACGTGGTAGGAAAGCTAGAAAATCTCAAAATGGAAATACAAAGGCTCATTCTAGATACAGTACAGGCCAGTGAAGTGAAATAGGAAGAAAACAAGGATTCCTGGTCCGATGATTATAGGGTAACATGAACAGCAACAGCAAATGGTGTAACGCGAGTAGGACTCTTTACAAATCGGAAGGTAGGGCAGAGAGTGCGTTACTGTGAAGAGTTCAAAAAATGTGCAAATGTGTGTGAAATCTTATGCGACTTAACTGATAAGGTCATCAGTCCCTAAGCTTAGACACTACTTAACCTAAATTATCCTAAGGACAAACACACCCACGTCCGAGGGAGGACTCGAACCTCTGCCGGGACCTATGAAGATTTCAGTAATAGGGTCGTTCCTATCACAATCGACGGCAAACAAGCACCGACAGCGATAGTTCAGATATACATGCTGACGTCTCAGTCTAGAGATGAAGAGGTAGAGAAAGTATATGAGGACACTGAAAGGATAATACAATTTGTAAATGGAGCTGAAATCCAATAGCCATAGGAGACTGGAATGCAGTTGTATGGGAAGGAGTAGAAGGAAAGGTTATAGGACAATATGGGATTGGGACAAGGAATGAGAGAGAAAAAATTTTTTTAGCCAGTAATAGCGAAGACTTTGTTCAAGAATCACATGAAGAGGACGAGGTTTACTTACAATGGCAAGTGATACGGGAAGATTTCAGTTAGATTGCACCATGGTATGATAGAAATTCCCAACTCAGACACTGGATTGTAAGTCATACTCATGAGCTGATGTAGACTCCGATCACAATGTAATACTGATGAAGAGCAGGCTGATCTATAATAAAGTAGTTAGGAAGAATCAATACACGAAGAAGTACAATACGGAATTACTAAGGAATGACGCGTTACGCTTGAAGCTCTCTAAGGCTATAAATACAGCATTAAAGAATAGCTCAGTAGGCAGTACAGGTGAAAAGGAAAGGATATCTCTATCAATCGCAACCACAAAACTTGTAAAGAAAAACATAGTTACAATGTTGGTAACTGCGAAAGAAACCATTTGTAAGAGAAAGATCGATGAAAGAAGCAACTACAAAAATGACATCTTGGATATTCGGGAATCCAGCCGGATGTTCGAGTCGTTCTCGCACGATATTTCACCAGCGTGCCTCACTGTCTTCTTCAGGTGCTACCTGAGACTGGTCCTTGTGTCGATCGAGTCCAGTATTTATGCCTGGAAGGAGCTGGGCGTTCCGTAATCGGTCCGCGCCAAGTCGAGTGTTCCGTCTGTGGTCCGCGGCCGCTAGACTCGGCTTCAATGAACCCCTCCAGTCGCGGAAATTCCGACTGCCCTCCGCGCCCGTTTTGGCGTCCTCAGCGGTAGTGGTCGTCATTTGTGGTGTGTCAGACCCGATCTAAGATGTTGGGTACCCTGTCTAATGACTGTTAGTATGATTCCCACTTCTGTTTCGTGCTGGGCGCTCCATAATCGGTCCACACCGCATAGTGTGTTCCATCTGCGTTCTGCGCCCGCCAGACGCGGCTACATTGGCCCCCTCTGATAGCCAGTGTTCTGACCGCCGTCCGCGCCCGGCCTGGCCGTCTTCTGAAGTCAAGTTCATGATGTGGGGTGTGTCAAATCTGGTCTCTAAAGTCTGACACCTTGTCTCACGGCCGTTCTCTCGGTCTCCACTTCTATTTCTTGTAGAATCCGGGAGTGTCTTGCCTTGAGTTTTTACTAGCTCAAGCGCTGAATTACAGGAAGTGCTGATTTGGTATCCCGAGTCACGGTTGATTAGATTATCTGTGACCTTGATCTCAATGGCTTCTTTAATGACACTGTCCCAAAATCTTGAGGTCTGTGTCGCAATGTTGGTGTCATTGTAATCCATTGAATGACCAAGTTCCAGACAATGCTCTGCTATGACCGATTTAGTTGCCTGTCTGAGTCTGGTGTGTCTCTGATGTTCTTTACACCTGATGTCCCCAATTCTGGTGGTCTGGCTAATGCATGACATCCCACACTGGCATGGTATGTTGAAAATACCTGGCTTACATAGCCCCAGGTCTGCTTTTACATTCCCCACCATTGCCCAATTTTGGTGGGTGGGCAAATTATGCTCTTGATGTCGTATTTCTGGAGAATCCTGCGGATTTTGGCAGAGATAGGTCCGGTGTATCGTAGGTTTGCCACCTTCTTTACCTCTTCTACTTCTTCTTCTGGGTCCTTTGGCTGATTGGCAGGTTGAAGAACCTTCTGGACATCTCTAGAGGAGCACCCATTCCCGCTGAACACTGATCGTAAGTTTTCTATTTCTGTGGCTAAACTATCAGGATCTGTCAGAGTTTGTGCTTTCTGGACCAGTGTTTTGAGCACTCCATTCTTCTGTCCCAGATGGTGGCAAATGCTGGCTTGTAGGTATAGGTCAGTGTGTGTGGGTTTTCAGTACACACTGTGTCCAAATGTGCCATCTGCCTTTCTCTTCAGTAGAACATCCAAGACTGGAAGTAGTCCATCCTTCTCCATTTCCATTGTGAACTGAATATTCGGATGGCTAGAGTTCAGATGTAGCTGGAATTCCTCTAACGTCTCCCTACCATGGGTCCAGATGACAAAGATATCGTCCACATACCTAAAAAAGCACTTGGGTTGATATACGGCTGAAGAGAGTGACTCCTCTTCAAACCTTTCCATAAACAGGTTGGCCACCACTGGTGATAGAGGGCTGCTCATCGCCACCCCTTCTGTTGGTTCGTAAAATTGACTCCCATATAGGAAGTACATCAAGGTCAGTACATGCATGAATAAGTCAAGGAGAGTCTCATCGAACTTATCTCCAATAAGTGCAAGTGACCCCTTCAGTGGTACTGTGTGAACAGAGACACCACATCGAAACTATCCACGATGTCTGTGTCTGTGATGTGTTGCTGGCTCAGCCATTGCAGGAAATCCTCCTAGTTCAGGATGTGATGTGCACATTTAACCACATGTGGTGTCAAAATCTTCTTCAGGTATTTCGCAGTAGGGTAGGATGCTGCGCCAAAATTGTTGACAACAGGTCGCAGAGGAACCCCATCTTTGTGAACCTTGGTGAGTCCATACAGTCTAGTCGGTGCTGGCACTTTGGGATGCATCTTGTTGACAACTTGTTCAGGCAGGCCCGTCTCCGTCAACAGAGCCCTGGTCTTTTTGTCCACTTTCTCTGAAGGGTCGCTTCCTATTGACCTGTATGCAGGATCCTCCAGAAGTTGTTGCACCTCCCTGTCATATTCTGTTTTCTTTAGGATGACTGTGGAGTTCCTCTTGTCTGTGGGCATCACCAAAATCCTGCCATCCTCCTGAAGTCGCCTCAGTGACACCCTTTCATCAGCTGAAATGTTGGATTTGGGTGGCTTGGTTTTGGTGAGCGCCCTGCGGGTCTCTCTTTGGATCTCTTCGGCCACACTTGAAGGTAGCGTGTTGACCACTTTTGTTGGCCACTTTCTCAACTGCACTGACGAAGACTGCGACAGGAACGTTTCTAGGGATCACTGCAAAACTGAAGCCCTGCTAAGTACTTTTAAGGTGGTCTCATCGAGATGCTTGTCACTTAGGTTGACCACCGTGTGTGTAACACCAGTCTGTAGCACCTTGTTCTTGAGGCGCTCAAACTTGGCTAGTTGGCATTCCATTGACTTCTTGCTGGTGCATCCTGTTAGAGACCAGGAATCACCATCTACATGGTCCCACTCTTGAGCGATCAAGGAAGCAGCTATAGTTAGGTGAAGATACAGCAGCTCCCTGGACGTCACATCCAGTCGGTGGCACAAATCGCGCAAGGTCTCTCTAACCAGAGCGAGACTAGCTCGGTGTTTGATCCTGTTTGCCGCTCTGGAGTTAACGTGATGCTTGATCCTTGCGAAAACTGGAACTACATCCCCCTCTCGGCATCTCAGCAGGAAACTGAGGGAACTCAGCATCCTCCCTTTAATTTCTCGGAGATTATCCAGCTTCTTGCTGTTGTCGTACGTCTCCTCCACGTTGAATCATTTGATGTAATTCTTCATGCTTTCCCAGCGATCTGTTGACATCTTGGTTATTCGGGAATCCAGTCGGATGTTCGCGTCGTTCTCGCACGATATTTCAACAGCGTGCCTCGCTATCTTCTTCAAGTGCTACCTGAGACTGGTCCTTGGGTCGATCAAGTCCAGTAATTATGCCTGGAAGGAGCTGGGCGTTCCATAATCGGTCCATGCCGAGGGTTCCGTCTGTGGTCCGCGCCCGCTAGACTCGTCTTCAATGGACCCTTCCAGTAGCGGATGTTCCGACTGCAGTACACGCCCATTTTGGCCGTCCTCACCGGTAGTGGACGCCATCTGAGGTGTGTCAGACCCGATCTCAGATGTTGGGTACTCTGTCTCATGACTATTACTGTGATTTCCACTTCTGTTACGTGCTTGGCGCACCATAATCGGTCCACACCGCGTCGTGTGTTCCGCCTGCGTTCCGCGCCCGCCAGACGCGGCTACATTGGCCCTCTCTGGTCACCAGTGTTCCGACCGCCATCCGCGCCCGACCTGTCCATCTTCTGAAGTCAAGTTCATGATGTTGGTTGTGTCAAATCTGGTCTCTAATGTCTGACCCCTTTTCTCACGGCTGTTCTCTCGGTCTCCACTTCTATTTCTTGTAGAATCCGGGAGTGACCTGCGTTGAGTTTTCACAAGCTCAAGCACTGAATGAGTACTCCTCTAGAGATATCCAGAAATGTCTTCAACCTGCCAATCAGCCAAAGGATGCAGAAGAAGAACCAGAAGAGGCGAAGATGATGGCATACCTGCCATACGCCGGACCTATCTCTGCCAAAATCAGCAGGATTCTCCAGAAATACGACATCAAGAGCATAATTTGCCCACCCACCAAAATTGGGGCTCTGCTGGTAAATGTAAAAGCTGGCCTGGGGCTATGCAAGCCAGGTATTTACAGTATTTACAACATACCGTGCCAGTGTGGGATGTCATACATTAGCCAGACAACCAGAATTGGGGATATCGGGTGTAAAGAACACCAGAGACACACCAGACTCAGACAGGCAACTAAATCGGCCATGGCAGAACATTGTCTGGAGCTTGGTCATTCAATTGATTACAATGACACCAACATTGCGACACAGACCTCAAGATTTTGGGACAGTGTAACTAAAGAAGCCATTGAAATTAATGTCACAGATTATCTAATTAACTGTGACTCGGGATACCAAATCAGAACTTCCTGGAATTCAGCGCTTGAGCTTGTGAAAACTCAATGCAAGACACTCCAGGATTCTACAAGAAATAGAAGTGGAGACCGAGAGAACGGCCGTGAGACAAGGTGTTAGAAATTAGAGACCAGATTTGACACACCCCACATCATGAACTTGACTTCAGAAGACGGCCAGGCCGGGCGCGGACGGCGGTCAGAACACTGGCTATCAGAGGGGGCCAATGTAGCCGCGTCTGGCGGGCGCAGAACGCAGATGGAACACACAACGCGGTGTGGACCGATTATGGAGCGCCCAGCACGAAACAGAGGTGGGAATCATACTAACAGTCATGAGACAGGGTACCCAACATTTCAGATCGGGTTTGACACACCACAAATGACGACCACTACCGCTGAGGACGCCATAACGGGCGCGAACGGCAGTCGGAATATCCGCGAGTGGAGAGGTCCATTGAAGTCGAATATAGCGGGCGCGGACCACAGACGGAACACTCGACTCGGCGTGAACCGATTACGGAACGCCCAGCTCCTTCCAGGCATAAATACTACACTCCATCGTCCGAAGGACCAGTCTCAGGTAGCCCCTGAAGAAAACAGTGAGGCACGCTGTTGAAATATCGTGCGACAACAACGCGAACATCCGGCTGGATTTCCGAATATCCAAGATGTCAACTGATCACCGGGAAAACATGAAGAATTACAACTACAAAAATGTTAAGGAAAATTCGCGAATACAGAAATACAAGTAACTCACAAATGAAATAAATACGAGGCGCTTGGTATCAAAGACGAAATGACTTCAAGATAAACGTGAGGAAATGGGAAAAGAAATGATTGTCCTAGGTACTAAATGAGCATATATGTAAGTCGGAACAACGTTCAGTGTAATTAGAAGCAAGGGTGGTAACGTTAAGAGAGCAACAGTAATTCCACTGTTAAATGTAGAGAGCGCGGGTATGTGGAGAGAGTACACTGAAGGCATCTGTGAGGGGGAAGAATTACCTGATGTGATAGAAGAAGGAACTCTAGTCAATTTAGAAGAAATAGGGGATTCGGTATTAGAATCAGAATTTAAGAGAGCTTTGGAGGAACTAAGATCATAAGCAGAAGGGATAGGTAAGATTCCATCAGAATTTTTAAATTATTGGGTGAAGTGGAAACAAAGCAACCATTCACATTGGTGTGTAGAATGTATGAGTCTGGTGACATAGCATCTGACTTTCGGAAAAGTATCACCCACACAATTCCGAATACTGCCAAGAGCTGACAAGTGCGACGATTATCGCACCGTCAGCGTAAAAGCTCATGCACCCAAGCTGCTGACGAAAATAATACACAGAAAAACTGAAAAAATGTTGAAGACGTATTAAATGACGATCAGTTTGACTTTAGGAAAGGTAAATGCACCAGAGAAGCAATTCTGTCAGTATGGTTGATAATGGAAGCAAGACTGAGGAGAAATCAAGACACATTGATACGATTTATCAATCTGAAAAGTGTTTGACTATGTAAAATGGGGCAAGAGGTTTGAAATTCTGAGAAAAATAGAAGAATGCTATAGGGAGAGACGAATAATGTACAATTCGTACCAGGACAAAGAGGGAATAATAAGAGTGAACGACTAAGAAAAGAAGTGTTCCGATTAAAAAAGGTGCAAAACAGGAACATAACCTTTCGCCCTATTACTCTATCCGTACGTCAAAGAAGGAATGATGGAAACAAAAGACAGGCTCAGGAGTGGAATTCAAATTCAAGGCGAAGGATATCAATGATACGATTCGCTGATGACATTGCTCTGGGAAAGTGAAGGAGAATTACGTGATCTGCTGAATGTAATGAGTACTAAAACGAGTACAAAATATGGATTGAGAGTAAATCGAAGAAAGAGGAAAGTAGTGTAACATAACGGAAATGAGAACAGCGAGAACCTTAACTACAAGTTTGATGGTCACGAAGTAGATGAAGTTAAGGAATTCTGCTACATACGCAGAAAAATAGCCAATGACGGACAGAGCAAGGAGGTCATCAAAACTCACTACAATTGTCAATGGGCATTTCTGACCAAAAGGAATCTTCTAGTATCAATCATTGGCCTCAATTTTAAGAAGAAATTTCTGAGAATAAAGGTTAGGAATACAGCATTGTATGGTGAAGAAATATGGACTATGTGTAAACCAGAGCAGAAGAGAATCGAAGCATTTAATATGTTGAGCTACAGACGAATAGTGAAGAACATCTATACTGATAAGGTAAGGAATGAATTGGTTCCTTATAGAAGTGGAGAGGAAACGAATATGTGGAAAACGCTGACAAGGAGGAGTGGCAGGATGATAGGTCACCTGTTAAGACATCAGAGAATGACTTCCATGGTACTAGGGGGAGCTTTTGTGGGCAGAAACTGTTGAAGAAGACAGATGTTGGAATACATCTAGTAGGATGTACTTTGTAAGTGCTACTCTGAGATGAAACGGTGGGCACAAGAGAGGTATTCGTGGCGAGCCGCATCAAACCAGTCAGAAGACTGATGATGCTCCCCCACAATCCACTCCCCAAAAAAGGATAAGAAAGAGTTCAACCGGTAGGGTCACGAGCCCACGATAGGCTCTGTGGGCAGTGTCATGCTTTTAGCACAGGCACTAGCATCAGACCTCTGCTGCCATAGCCCGTCAACGCCAAGTTTCGCCGCTCAGCTCTAATGGATGCGTTCGTCGCGTGTTCCACGTTGTTTTGTGTGGTTGTTACACACATTACTGCTTATCCGTTAGCATTGACGACTCTCAACAAACACCGCTCCTCTCGTTCGTTAAGTGTAGCCCGTCGGCGAATGCATTGCCGTGGTAAGGTTGAGCCTGAAATTTGGTATTCTTGGCCCCCTCTTGACACTGTGCATCTCGGAATAGTGAATTCCCTATAGATATCTGGAATGGAATGTCCCATGCGTCTAGCTCCAAGTACCATTCCGCGTTCACAGTCCGTGAAATCCCGTCGTCCTACCACAGTCACGTCGGAAACTTTTCACATGAATCATCTGAATAGAAATGACATCTCCGCCAATGCACTACCCTTTTATACCTTGTTTACACGATTATACCGCCATATTTGTATTTACATATCGCTATCCCATAACTTTTCTCGCCACAATATAATTTACTAACTTTTAAATGAGTTTCCTACCTTCGACTTAGTTTCTGTAGAAATAATGTAGTACTAATAAAACATTTTTATTTATACAGGGTGGTCCATTGATCGTCACCGGGCCAAATATCTTACGAAATAAGCGTCAAACGGAAAAACGACAAAGAACGAAACTAGTCTAGCTTGAATGGGGAAAACAGATGGCGCTATGGTTGGCCCGCTATATCGCCCAGCTATAGGTCAAACGGATATCTACTGCGTTTTTGAAAACTGGAACCCCCATATTTTATTACATATTCGCGTAGTACGTAAATAAATATTAATGTTTTAGTTGGACCACGTTTTTCGCTTTGTGATAGATGGCGCTGTAATAGTCACATCCAACTGGCTCACAATTTTAGACGAACACTTGGTAACAGGTAGGTTTTTTTAAATTAAAATACAGAACGTAGGTACGTTTTAACATTTTATTTCGGTTGTTCGAATGTGATATATGACCCTCTGTAAACTTATCATTTCTGAAAACGCAAACGCATGCTGTTACAGCGTGATTACCTGTAGGCCGGCCGGAGTGGCCGAGCGGTTAAAGGCGCTACAGTCTGAAACCGCACGACCGCTACGGTCGCAGGTTCGAATCCTGCCTCGGGCATGGATGTGTGTGATGTCCTTAGGTTAGTTAGGTTTAAGTAGTTCTAAGTTCTAGGGGACTTATGACCACAGCAGTTGAGTCCCATAGTGCTCAGAGCCATTTGAACCATTTGATTACCTGTAAACACCACATTAATGCTCAAAATGATGTCCGTCAACCTCAATGTATTTGGCAATACGTGTAACGACATTCCTCTCAACAGCGAGTAGTTCGCCTTCCGTAATGTACGCACATGCGTTGACAATGCGCTAACGCATGTTGTCAGGCATTGTCGGTGGATCACGATCGCAAATATCCTTCAAATTTTTCCCACAGAAAGAAACCTTGGGACGTCAGATCTGGTGCACGTGCGGGCCATGGTACGGTGCTTCGACTACACCTGTCATGAAATATTCTATTCAATACCGCTTCAACCGCACGCGAGCTATGTGCCGGACATCCATCATATTGGAAGTACATAGCCATTCTGTCATGCAGTGAAACATCTTGTAGTAACATAGGAGGAACATTACGTAGGAAATCAGCAACATTGCACCATTTAGATTACCATCGATAATATGGGGGTCAATTATCCTTCCTCCCATAATGCAGCACCATACGTTAACCCGCCAAGGTCGCTGACGTTCCACTTGTCGCAACCATCGTGGATTTTCCGTTGCCCAAAAGTGCATATTATGCCGGTTTATGTTACCGCTGTTGGCGAACGACGCTTCGTCGCTAAATAAAACGCGTGCAAAAAATCTGTCATCGTGTCGTAATTTCTTTTGTGCCCAGTGGCAGAACTGAACACGACATTCAAAGTCGTCTCCATGCAATTCCTGGTGCGTACAAATATGGTAAGGGTGCACTCAACGTTGATGTAGCATTCTCAACACCGACGTTTTTAAGATTCCAGACTCTCGCGCAATTTGTCTGCTACTGATGTGTGGATTAGCCGCGACAGCAGCTAAAACACCTACTTGGGCATCATCATTTGTTGCTGAATGTGGCTGAACGCTTACTGTTTCCTTAAATAACTAAACTATCCAACGAACGGTCCGAACACTTGGATGATGTCGTCCAGGATACCGAGCAGCATACATAGCACACGCCCGTTGGGCGTTTTGATCACAATAGTCATACATCGACACGATATAGATCTTTTCAACAATTGATAAACGGTCCATTTTAACACGGTTAATGAATCACGAAGCAAATACCGTCCGCACTGGCGGAATGTTACGTGATACCACGTAACTATAACAGCGCCATCTGTCACTAAGGCAAAAAAGTGGTCCAACTAAAACTTTCAAATTTCATTACGTACTGACCTATGGTAGCGCCATCTAGTGGGCCATCTGGTTTCTCCCTTAAAGCTAGACGAGTTTCGTCCTTTGTAGATTTTTTTATGCTTATTTTGTTAGATATTTGGCCGGTCACTATCAATGGACTACCCTGTATACACCAGTAAACTTTGCGTGTTTCAGCCTTCGCCATCATCGTAATCTATGTGATAAAGACAAAAACTAAGGATAAGCACTTTTGTACGAAACATTACAAGCATACACATGTATGAAATGGAATATAACATATTTAAAAGAGCGTCGTATACTTTCTCCCATTAGGATTCCCTGAATGAACAGGTATCATAGAGTAGTGCGGGTTGTTCAGTGACAGAACGTTCTTTAAACAAAAAAAAATATTTTATTTTAAACGAACTTCGAATGATCTAATGTTAAACAAAGACATAAATGAAATCTATAAAGCTGGAACAATTGTATGCCGTTGTATCTGATTTAAGTCCTATACAGTTTCAGCATTCATCATTCATATAAATTTGAATACAGTGCCGTATAGGTTTCATACTTTCAACATGTAATCAGCTAGACATTCCACAAATCACATACATGTTTGCCGTGCTGATAAACCACATGTGATGTCACCCTTTGAATGCGTGTTAATACTGACGAGTCTAAAATGACTACTAAGAATTAAATACGAGAAATTATTAAAACCGGTAATCTTATGAATAGTTAAGTACTACAAATGTAATATTAATTTTAAATGTGTTCTACACCGAAGAACGGGGTCTGTGCATTCCAGAACCCATGAAGTTGGAATTTACTGACCAGGCTAATTTATTGTTCGGTTACCATAGCTCAGGAAAGATTGGAGGTGCTAAAATGGAGCGAAAAATCAGCACACTTGTCAGCAAGTCACCAGACTAGACTGACCAGATGTTTAGGTGTCATTTCGTACCACTTTTACCTAATTGCTGAAAATCACTGCTTATTTAGGAGCGTTCATTTCAATAGCATTGTCAGTCGTTGAGTCGTGCTGAAATCAATGACCAACTGAACGATATTGGCGCGAATTTACGAGTACAATCATTTCGATATCATGATCACTAACGCTGAGATATCACCACATACTTCTATTTCATTGCTATTCTATTATTATGTGACGAGACTTCTCTCTCACTTGCGTTATTATCTAAGTCTTTGATGAACCTGTTACTTTCATTCTCCAATTTTTGTGTGATGGATACCGTTTTAAAAACACTTTCGTCTAGATTCAACGAAGTAGGTATTTTGTGATTCCCGTTTCAGTGTAAGACCACAATCAATCCTTCCTAGCATGCATCTCGTATAGAGTCCTCTGTATTCGTGATTGGCGAATTTATGTTTGTTTTAACCGGTTGCCTTACTTGTCACCACAGTCGTTAGTTACTATGAGGAAAAGTGTGTACACCATCTGTTTATTAATCGCAAATATTTTGCCACGTTTTATAATATTTTAACTGCTTGCGTATCTTATTTACTGACGCGATGATTACGGACCATTCCAGAAGTAGCCTAAATGAGCGTAGAGCCCTAAAAGCCACAATCTACATCTACATATACATCCATACTCCGCAAGCCACACTATCCAGTGTTCCAGACAAACGACTGCTTATTATCCGCGCCAATTCGATTCGGGATAGTTTCAGCTCACTGCCTCGCATGCAAGTGCTTGACACATTCTGTTACACGATCAAGATCAGAACATATGTTTTATTCAAATTTGAGTACGACACTTATATGAATAGTGTTGTAAGCTTCTGTCTTATAATTCTAAGTTCAGAATTCATCTTGTCACTTTATAACCCTTCCATACCCTTCACTATACGTTGAAACTGAATTTGTGTACGTGTACCTAGGCTATAGCAAGGGCGTATATCCCTAAGAAAATGAACCGAAATATTGTGGAAAACTGCACAGCTAATCGTTAACACTGCAAGTGAATACACAGCCATAATAGCGAATCGGTGCAATCATGCCTAATAACGAACAATGATGTTTGATATATAGTCTAATGTTTTACGAGTTCAAGTGACTGGAGTTCAATGAATTTCTTATCACACAAAGCAATAAAAAATTGGTCTCTATTCCTAAATTGGACAATTTATTACTGAAACCAGTTGGATTAGACTGAACTTAAACTTATGTAACAAATAGTAATATGTGTATGGAAGACGACAGTCATTACTCACAAGGGAAGGTATTTGCATATGCCAGTGAATGCAGAATTATTTTGTCAAATCAAACTACACATTTAAATTTTTAGAATTACTTAAAATCTAATTTGAATAAATTTAAGCAGTATTGATAATAATTACATAGTGTAACGTTATGGTAATCTTTATTGTTACTTATTTTGGCTAGTCACCCCTTCCAGATATTTATAATCCTTTATCAAAAACATAGTAATTAAGAATGACTGACATAAAAAGAGCAACAAAATACCAAGGAAACCGTGCTAAACGACAGTCTACTAAAACATATAAAAATGAGTTGTATACTAGAATCAAGGCTAAAATTCATTTTCTTTTGCCAGATTTAATAACTTCTGCAGTTAATGAATATGACATTGAAATGTTGATGAGATTTGTTGTAGTATCTAATGCCTTCGATTATTCAACAAAGAAAAGTTATTCAGCCCAACAGAAAAATTTAGCTTTATTTTCTGACAATTTTATCATTATTTATGTTGAAGAATTCTTTAATTTTCTTTATTTGGGATAGTGGGATATGAGTCCTGTTTATGGTAACAAAGACTTCTATTAATAGCCACTATAGTATTGCGATTTAGTTTCACGCAATTAATGTATTGCACAAGGAAAACTCTAAGACACTGTCAAGCCTTTTACAGAACTGGGTGCTTATAACGGTTCAGTCTTACTTGCTGCGAAGCTGCTGGTTCGATGGATGTACTCGGTGGCAACAGTAACACTAATGACGACTCGTATTATATAAGAATACAAAAATTGCTATTACTTACTGCTCTTCATCATATGGAGTTTGTGTGATATATCGACGATTGCTCTTTCCTTTCTGTACTTGAGAGACCTGTCATATTATTTTCGTTTTTCTGTCTCTGTGGTTGGCGATGTACCACACTGACTTTAATGCATGTAGAAGTTTAGAGAACTGAGCTTAACAATTGTATTTTATTTTCTCGTCAGATGTAAATGAAGTAATTTCTCTAAAGACTGCCGGCTTTATCGTGTCTTACCATCAATTGCCTGAGCCAAGACCATACCAGACATTATTTAAAAAAGGTGACGTAAATGATAACAGTGTTATGAAAGATAGGAATGCTATCTACAAAAATAATATTTTTACACCACTTGTCTCTCTCGAAACTTCTTGGTTCTCGAAACAAACAGTTATGTATCTGCGATCGTAATTAAGAAAAGTACAATATTGCTTCTTTACAATTAAGCTTCCTTCCTCTTCCAACTAAAACAAACTGAGTATTAATTCATACATTTTGCCGCCAGAGGCAGCAGAAGTAGCGATAATACCTACACGCTCGATGCTTTCGACTCGTGCCAACACACAATAGCTACTCTGGAAATTCTCACACAGTCACTAAAATTTTTGAGATTGTGCTCTCGTCTTAAAGTTGTCAATGTTTTTATGTAGAAATTTATCTTAATTAATAAAACACATAAAGAAGCTCGTTGTAGTGCAATGCAATCTCTTAAATACATGCAATGCAAATTTGGATCTCAAAGAAATTATCTCTTATGAAAAGGAATGTTCAGCAGGTAATGGGAATCGGATATTGACGTAGGATAACCTGAATTACTCTCTACACCAATTTTCGTTTCAAAATACTTTATTAAAAATAGTCATCTCAAAAAGATTTCTTGACACTAATCCTCTTACAAAATTTCTTCCATAGAAGGCTTAGCAAACAGTAAGAAAATATTTCATTACAGGTTACAGTTATGTAAGATCAATAGTGGAGAAATACAATAATGTAACTCGTCATGAAAATTTATGTAACAAGGAAGTCCTCATACTTATGATTATATTCTTTTCGTCACTTCAAACTCATTAAAACTGACTGTGAGTAAACTTTATAAATATGGCAAGAAATTTGTGATCTGAAAGTTTGTGTTGAACCAAGCATAAATTAAAATGTTACAATAAAGTAAAATTGGTTCATTCATTACCTTAAGTCCCTTTCTTCTCAAAACTGAGTCCATCTCATTAAAACTATCTCATTCAGTGCCTAATGATAATATTCCTTCTGCAATAATAATATCTTCCATCAGATCAATAAAGTAATTCCCAAGAGCACCACTTTCTACATCCTTGCTCTCTGTCTCCTCTCCTCGTGGTCAACTCTTAACAACTACGCATTCTCACACAGCAAAGATGACCAAACTAGTCTCCGGGCAGTGCAGCGTCTCTAACGAAACTGGTCGCCCATAACTAATCGATACAAATGTTACATGTGCGTCCTGAAGCATCCAAGAACCAGAAAATCACCTATAGAGTCATGTAATCCACTTTTCAATGATTTTTTGGTCGAACAGTACTCCACCTTTATAATTTCCTTGAGGCCTCTTCATAATTTAAATTGTTCTGCGACTTACAAGAACTGCGTCACTCTTACAGCTACAAAACAGTGCTGTATGCTTTAGTAAATCATTATGACTTGTCAGAGACTTAACTGTACTGCAGAAAGTTTACTTCTTGTGCCCAGAGTCCGCAGCTCGTGGTCGTGCGGTAGCGTTCTCGCTTCCCACGCCCGGGTTCCCGGGTTCGATTCCCGGCGGGGTCAGCGATTTTCTCTGCCTCGTTATGACTGGGTGTTGTGTGATGTCCTTAGGTTAGTTAGGTTTAAGTAGTTCTAAGTTCTAGGGGACTGATGACCATAGATGTTATGTTCCATAGTGCTCAGAGCCATTTGAACCATTTCTTGTGCCCAGATATTTTTAGTACCATACTCCACTAATCGAAAACCTTTCACGTATTTTCCAACCTGTTAAGTTAGCTGTAAGTGGGCAGTTTAGTGACGGAAAGATCGCAGGCCATACGCGCGCTAGCGTTCCCAAATTACGGTGTACATCATTGGCACCTGAATTCGTAATTTTAACGAATTCCGATCGTAATATTGTTGTTTCAAAGCAATGCTGACTTTTGGCATTAGACGTAACAACTACACTTTCTGGAATCACCAAGCTTCTGGCTGCTGTAATTTTAACGTTGCGACGAGAAAAAACAGATAATGAGACTAAAGATGAACTTACGACATATAATGCATTTCAGCAGCAAAATATGGAGGGAGGAGAAGGAGGAGGAGATTAGTGTTTAACGTCCCGTCGACAACGAGGTCATTAGAGACGGAGCACAAGCTGGGGTGAGGGAAGGATGGGGAAGGAAATCGGCCGTGCCCTTTCAAAGGAAGCAGCAAAATATATTATATTCCTTTTCAGTTATGCTATGCGCCCCTCAGTTTTCAGAAATTTAACTTTTAAACATTTTCTTTTAAGGGACGTATTGTCACATGTAACGGGGATACCGGTACATCGCAACGCATAACCAATTTACGCCCCCCCCCCTTCCTGACCCCTCATACAGAAACCTTTTCGCCCTTTTTCATCTCGCAGCTACTTCGCGTCCGTACTCGTTCACTGCTTTCTGCTTGCTCTCTGCTCTCTCCCACGCACCAAAGATTCCATGGTACGTTCAGGCTATACCGTTGACTGCATATGAAGCAAGTCCCTCATACTGCCATAAGTTTACTTTACAAAATTAATAAAATAGTTCAAATGGCTCTGAGCACTATGGGACTTAACATCTGAGGTCATCAGTCCCCTAGACCTAAAACTAATGAAACTTAGCTAACCTAAGGACATCACACAGATCGAGGCCCAGGCAGGATTCGATCCTGCGACCGTAGCAGCAGCGCGGTTCCGCACTGAAGCGCCTAGAACCGCTCGGCCACAACAGCTGGCACAAAATTAATAGATGGCATTGTTTTAGTAGTTGACAACAAAACTGACTTCAGGATATTGGAACTGACTGTATATGACAAAGAAACAACGAAAAAATTATATACGAAAGAATGGATAATAAGAAGCAGTATTGTATTATGGTGGGACGTGGAGGGTTGAAATGTTACAAGTTGTGATTAAGCAGAAAGTCCGAGCTTAATTTCACATTCCCAGTAGGAAAAGAAATATAATAATTGTCTCGCTGATACGATGCTATCAGCCAGGTCACTGTTTTAAGCGGAACGTGTCTTGATAATAGAGGAGAGATTTCCAGCTCTTCCACCAAAAGGGTAAAACTACCGTTTTACGCAATCTTTAAAGAGCGTCAAGGGTTTCTTCGAAATGCTTGTGTCAAGGAGCAAATTTTGTGAATGGGACTGCATAGCGTCTCTGCAACACACCGTCTTCAAATTTCACCTTGCACAGTCAAACTACTACTATCTGACGTCTTTAGAATCCCCGTCTGAAATAGATTCTAGTATAAAGACATGCACTTAGATGCGTTAGACTTTGTGTTTTTACACAACATGCGGTCTCCTTCCGTTTAGAAGTAGGCGAAATGCTTGTCACACTGCTGGGATGGAGGTACCAGAGCGGAACAAACTATGAACTAACTCCGAAAGTCAAGCAGGGTATCGCTGTGGTACACAGTCCTCCCACTCCATTCCGCGGTTCCCCCATTGCGCTTAGCAGCGTCGAAGCGCTACCGTGAGGGCAGCAGTGGTAAATACCACCTCCAGTTCACGAGCTCACAGTTAAAATTTCGGTGTTGCGCTGTGTCATGTTGATAGGAGATTGTTCTCAAATTTGCAGTGCTACGTAGCGAATACAGAAGTCGGACAAAAATAAAAAACACCGCGCAACATGTGTGCTGGAACGCAAATGCTGATGCTACCCAAGCCTGCAGGTTGCATTGCTGTATTTGATCACGAACGGTACCTATGCCATATCCTCAATACTTTGCAAACATCAGTCATGACCAGAATACTGTTCTTTGTAGTTAAGAGTGCATCACGTCAGAGGTACGTAAATTCGAACGTTGACAGATTGTTGATGCTCCTATGACGTTTTTTTGTGTTTGAAGAAGCTAAGAACGAGGAGGACAATGTGTGCAGAGTTATCGTGTCACAAGATTGTTGAATAGGATTGTGACGATGAGTAAGAGGACTATAGCCGAAAAAGTCCCTGCTGAACTGGTTGTCGCGCTAGCGAGAATCACAAGGCCAGCCAAAATTACAAAATGACTCATCATTGGTGCAAATGCCCCTAAAAGTGAAACGCGGTGCTGAAGGCATGAAACGGGGACCTAGGAGAAATGGAAAAATAGTCATTTAGTCAGATGAGTCTTCTTTCACACTGTTTCCAACTTCTGGCCGAGTTTACGTCCGAAGAGTGATAAATGGTGAGGATTCTGTGACGATTGGGGTAGCCGTATGTGCTGAAAATTAGGTGGACTTATAAGATAAGGAAGGAGGAGGTTCTCTGCAGAAACGGTGAGGAAAGGAACGTATGGAAAATACTGGGGAGAAGAAGGAACAGGATGACAGGACACATCTCAAGACATCAGGGATGACTCCCAAGGGCTGAGACGGACCAGTGGAGCGTCAAAACTGTAGAGGAAGACAGATATTGGAATACATCCGGCAGATAAATGACGACACAAGTTGCAAGTATTATTCTGAGATAGAAAGATTGGCACAAGAGAGGAATACGTGGCGGGCCCCTCGAAGGCAGACATGACACAAAACAAGAAGAACAATACGAACAGAGAAGAACGTTTTATTCCCGGAGCCCCATCGGTACTGTGCAAGTACTACCAGGAACCCCAAGCTCCTAGACGGGACTGCAGAGGGTCAAAACTGTAGAGGAAGACAGATACTGGAATACATCCGGCAGATAACTGACGACATAGGTTACACGTGTTACTCTGACATAAAAAGATTGGCACAAGAGAGGAATTCGTGGCAGGCCACTTGAAGGCTGACATGACTCAAAACAAGAAGAAAAAACCTTTTATTCCCGGAGCCCCACTGGTATTGTGCAAGGCCATAATACTACCGGGAATTAAATGTTCATTTTGGCTCATCAGTTCCTTCCCATGGTTCAGTCCCCAGTGGAGATGCTGCGTTCGAGGAAGATGGGCCCCCTGTTCACAAAGCTTATATCGTCGAGTAGTAGTTTTGTGAGCACGAAGATATCCTTCGGCCAGCACAGTCACCAGGTGTCAATATTATTGTTTCTTTGTGGCCTACTATGGAGAGAAATGTTCATGATCGCTATCCATCTTCACAGTATCTATGCTTTTGAGACCATATTGTAGTTGTTCCAGCTCCTTCGCAAGGACGCCTCAATCAGATCTTACATGTACCCTGTGAACAAAGGTTCAAGCAGCACACACATCTTGAGGTACCTATTGCGCACATTAGGTGCTCTAAAATCGAAAGGTACCCAATGAGCAATAATGTATTATTGGAATCGCTGTTAGTATAGTGTTTCACTGTTTTAGCATGCATGGTGCACGGTAAATGAGCTAACGTTTGCTGTGGAACTAATATTTTCAACTTAAGGCATACATTGAGCAACTGAGAATACCACTGGATGAGAATAAAGTCATGTCCCGCTCATCAGTGCCACAAAATTCAATCCTATTGAGTCATTTCCAAGACATAATACAGAAGAGGGGTGAAGTTTTATGGCTTAAGACGGAGTTCACAAATGAGACTGGACAAGCCGATATGATGGTAAATTCTCAGCAACGATTGGGAGAACAATTCCGTTGGCTTATAAGCTCTCTGATAGGCCTATTTCCAAGTAATTGGTGAGGCTTAGGATATTTTGGATCACGATAGTGAAACAGTCTTGGGAGATGGGGTAGAGGGGTTTTGTTGGGGGTGCAACGGAAGGAGGGTAGGATCAGAGGGACGACAGGGAAGGTGGAGGAGAGTGGCTTATGAAGGGGCGAAGACTTGCCCGTGGCGCAATGACAACACGTGTTTGCCCCTTCATTTAGCTAAACCTGTCGAATGTCAAATTCTGTCCAAAGAGTTCATTGCTGTCCTGCTTGCGTGCTAGTAGTCAAGAGTTCAGCAAACGTCGTCGAACTGTCGACTGAGAAATGTCTACAACCATTCCAGTACTCCAAAGTGGAACCAGAAGCGTGCACAAAGCTGCCCTGTCGGCTACGGAGATTCAGACAAAATGTCGGCCATGCAGCGCGGCCGTCACATTCTGTGTTTCAGTACCTGCTTGTCGCTGTATACGAGCCACTTCTATCCACATGTATCACTGTCAAAGCAGTTTCAGATGTACAGCTGTAATATCGAGGAACGACAGATCCGTTTCCACGGGGTCAAGCACTCTGTCGTGTCCGAACATGCTGATATTCTGCTCTTTGACGTCGACGAGGTATACCGGCGCGTGCCAGCACGTCTCCACTTCGTCTGAGGACTGTGCACTGGCTGATGGCACCGTAACACTGACCCGTCCAGTGCCGCTATGACTACCTGCATGTCATCTCTTCGCAGTCGTACTCACTACGGTTTCATTGTTCTACGCATCCTTCCACTTTGGACTGATTCGGATCATTCGCTCTGAATGTTAAATATTCAAAAACAGTTGTGTAATGATCATAATAAAAATTGTCTTAGCTGCTTAGGCTTCCGTGACCGGTGCAGTGATAATTAAAATTCTTCTGAGTGTTGTATCGCGTCATTGCCCTGAGGAAGGCCGTTGTAATACGGCCGAAACGTTGGGTTTAGTTTATAATTGAAATACTTCATGCAGTGACGCGGTACAACATCCAGAACAATTTTGATCATCATAATAAAAATTATTTAAGTGAAAAACTTTGTAAACAGCTTTCTAAAACGGGCTAAAGAATATGAGAATTTCTCCTAGCACCATAAAAATTCCTGAACCCATGCACATAATCCTGAAAATTTGTGCTTGTGAATTTTTAGTAGCTTTGACAATACTTGTACATTTTTTAACGATAAATGAGGGGCGCACGCAATTTTATTGTACTGCAAATAATTCATATAGTTGTGTGATCTTTTCTCAACGACAGCTATTCTCTGCATTAGTACCACGCATCTGTTGCATGCAACCCCCGTTATTCGTTTCAGATTCTATAAATATTGTCACAGCTCCAAAAAACGTTCGCGACTGGAACAGCAAAAGGGGAAACAGCAGTTGTACGGAAAGAGCCCTTCGCCACACACCAAATACGGAAGGGAAGTATTGCATTGTAATTCTTTTATAAGCTATATTAAAGTTTTCAAGTCTCCAGCATATCGGGATACAGATAAACGCTCGACAGACCAGACACGAAAGCGAATTACATACAGGGTGGTCCATTGATAGTGCCCGGGCCAAGTATCTCACGAAATAAGCTTCAAACGAAAAAACTACAAAGAACGAAACTCATCTAACTTGAAGGGGGAAACCAGATGGCGCTATGGTTGGTCCGCTAGATGGCACTTCCATAGGACAAACGGATATCAAGTACGTTTTTTTAAATAGGAACTCCCATTTTTTATTACATATTCGTGTAGTACGTAAAGAAATATGGGCATTTTAGTTGGACCACTTTTTTCACTTTGTGATAGATGGCGCTGTAATAGTCACAACCTTACAAGTAACATTCTGCTAGTGCGGACGGTATTTGCTTCGTGATAAATTACCCGTGTTATAAGGGACCATTTACCAATTGCGAAAAAGGTCGATATCGTGTTGATGTATGGCTATTATGATCAAAATGCTCAACGGGCGTGTGCTATGTATGCTGCTCGTTATCCTGGACGTTATCATCCAAGTGTCCGGACCGTTCGCCGGATAGTTACGTTATTTAAGGAACAGGAAGTGTTCATCCACACGTGAAACGTCAGCCACGACGTGCAACAAATGACGATGCCCAAGTAGATATTTAGTTGCTGTCACGGCTAATCCGCACATCAGAAGCAGACAAATTACGCGAGAATCGGGAATCACAAAAACGTCGGTGTTTGGAATGCTACATCAACATCGATTGCACCCGTACAATATTTCTATGCACCAGGAGTTGAATGGCGACGACTTTGAACGTCGTGTACAGTTCTGCCACTGGGCACAAGAGAAATTACGGGCCAACCGGAGTGGCCGAGCGGTTCTGGGCGCTCCAGTCTGGAACCGCGTGATCGCTACGGACGCAGGTTCGAATCCTGCCTCGGGCATGGATGTGTGAGATGTGTTTAGGTTAGTTAGGTTTAAGTAGTTCTAAGTTCTAGGGGACTTATGACCACAGCAGTTGAGTCCCATAGTGCTCAGAGCCATTTGAACTATTTTTTTAGAAATTACGGGACGATAAGAGTTTTGTTGCACGCGTTCTGTTCAGCGACGAAGCATCATTCACCAACAGCGGTAACGTAAACCGGCATAATATGCACTTTTGGACAACGGAAAATGTACTATGGCTGCGACAAGTGGAACATCAGCGACCTTGGCGGGTTAATGTATGGTGCGGAATTATGGGAGGAAGGGTAATTGGCCCCCATTTCATCGATGGCAATCTAAATGGTGCAATGTATGCTGATTTCCTACGCAATGTTCTACCGATGTTACTACAAGATGTTTCGCTGCATGACATAATGGCGATGTACTTCCAACATGATGGATGTCTGGCTCATAGCTCGCGTGAGGTTGAAGCGGTATTGAATAGTACATTTCATTACAGGTGGATTGGTCGTCGAAGCACAATACCATGGCCCGCACGTTCACCGGATCTGACGTCCCCGTATTTCTTTCTGTGGCGAAAGTTGAAGGATATTTGCTATCGTGATCCACCGACACGCCTGACAACATGCGTCAGCGCATTGTCAATGCATGTGCGAACATTACGGAAGGTGAACTGCTCGCTGTTGAGAGGAATGTCGTTACACATATTGCCAAATGCATTGAGGTTGACGGACATATTTTTGAGCATTTATTGCACTAATGTGGTATTTACAGATAATCACGCTGTAACAGCATGCGTTCTCAGAAATAAGTTCCCAAATGTACATGTATCACATTGGAACAACCGAAGGAAAATGTTGAAACGTACCTACGTTCTGTATTTTAATTTAAAAAACCTACCTGTTAACAAGTGTTCGTCTAAAATTGTGAGCCATATGTTTGTGACTATTACAGCGTCATCTATCACAATGCGAAAAAAGTGGTCCAACTAAAACATTCATATTTATTTACGTACTACACGAATATGTAATAAAAATGGGGGTTCCTATATAAAAAAAACAGTTGATATCCGTTTGACCTATGGCAGCGCCATGTAGCGGGCCCACCATAGCGCCAACTGGTTTCCATCTTCAAGCTAGATAAGTTTCGTTCTTTGTAGTTTTTTCGTTTGACGCTTATTTCGTGAGATATTTGGCCCGGTCAAGATCAATGGACCACCCTGAATATACACTCAGGCGCCAAAGAAGCTGGACTAGGCAAGCGTATTCAAATACAGAGATATGTAAATAGGCAGAATAAGGCGCTGGGTTCGGCATCGTCTACATAAGGGAACAAGTGTCTGGCGTGGTTGTTAGGTCCGCTATCATGATGTAAGTGAGTCTGAACTTGGTGTTACTGTCGGCGCACCAGCGGTGGGACTGGGACACAGCAACTCCGAGGTAGCGACGAAATGGGGTCTTTCCCATTAGACCATTTTACGAGTGTACCGCGAACATCAGGAATCCGGTAAAACATCATATCTCCGACATCGCTGCACCAGAAAAAGATCCTGCAAGAACGGGACCAACGACGACTGAAGAGAATCGTTCAACGTGACAGAAGTGCAACCCTTCCGCAAATTGCTGCAGATTTCAATGCTGGGCCATCAACAAGTGCCAGCGTGCGAGCTATTCAACGATACACCATCCATATGGGCTTTTGAGGCCGAAGGCCCACTCGTGTATCCTTGATGACTGCACGACACAAAGCTATACGCCTCGCCTTGGCCCGTCAACACCGAAATTGGACTGCTGATTACGGGAACCATGTCAACCTGTCGGGCGTGTCTCGTTTCAGATAGTATGGTGCGGATGGACGTGTACGGCTATGGAGACAACCTCATGAATCCATCGACCCTGCCGACTGTTCAAGCTGATGAAGGCTCTGTAATGGTGTTGGGTATGTACACTTGGAGTGATATGTGACCCTGATACGTGTAGATTCGACTCTGACAGGTCACAGGTATGTAGGCGTCCAGTATGATCACCTGCCACATTGTTTATTGCGACGAACTTGGGCAATTCCGGCAGGACAGTGCTACAGCCCACACGCCCAGAAAGTCTGCTGAGTGGCTCCAGGAACACTCTTCTGAAATTAAACACTTCCGCTGCCCACCAAACTCCGCAGACATGAAAATTATTGAGCATATCTGGGATGCCTTGCAACGTGCTGATCAGAAGAGATCTCCATTATTGACAACCCTGCTGGATTCGTGGTGTCAGCTACAGCACTACTTCAGACTTTATTGGAGGCCATGCCACGTTGTGCTGTGGCACTTCTGTGTGCTCGCGGGGGCCCTGTCAAGTTAATATATTCTTTCGGACGCGTCTGTTGTTACGGACATGTACGAAAGAACATACACAGCATATACAGAATTAAGGCGAGAACAGTCAAAGATTTTTCAGTGCAGATTCACACCAGGCTCTAACTACCTCAAGGAAATGGGAAAAATGCCGCGAGTAATTCGTATGATGAGCAAGGACACTGCATTGGCAGTGTGTGCAGAATTCGAGAATTTGGGTCTGAGGGGAGGCGAGATAGGGTAGTCCGAGGAGTTGCGATTATCCGGGTGGTGCAGTGGTCAGCGCATCTGCGTATTAAGTAGCAGACCCTGGTTCCACTCCAGATCCGACACAAAATTTTCAACTTTTCCCTCTGTTTGAAATCAATTCCCGCTCTCAGCCAGTGTCTGTAATTACTTCGTGTCCTAAAGCGAATTAATATTGCAGTGTTACGCAGTTCTCAGTTATGTTGAAACTTTTGGGTCTCTAGCGCACCGGAAGTTATTAAAAATCAATTTTAACATTTGCACCCAGGAGACAAAGAAGCCCGTGTCAAAATAACAAATTACGGAACATAGCAAAATGTACTGCTAGTCTTGATACTTATTCTTTTAATATTTCGTCGCGCTAATAACTGAAGGATGAAGTTTCTCCTTACTAAAGCTTGGAAAGTGTGTGGGTGGTGCCTTGTAGCACTTGTTAGCAAGACGCGCGACTGGTATGCTCAACAAAGCCATTGGAGAAAAACTTGTACAGCGAAACAAGACGTTAATTAAAACTAGTCGGCTGCTTTGTGGTGAGGGAGGGCTAGACAGCAAACTAAACGAGGCGGGCAGGAGTGTGGGCCTCTAGGTGGGCGGGTGGAAGCGACGAGTGAGCGGGGCGGCTGCAGGTCGTCGATGCTGACCCGACCTGACCTCGGCGTCCGCCGCAGTCAGCTACCGCACTTGGGATGCGCGGCGGCGGCGGCAGCGGCGCCTAGGCCCACCGCATGCATCCAGTCGGAAGGCGGCCGCCAGCGCGGCGCACGAACTAATTAGCTCCTACAGGCCCGGCTAGACAAGACCGGCTCTGTGTGGGCGTTCCGTGTTGGCGGGCGTGGGCGAGCTAGCGCACGGTGCCGAATCAGATCCAGAGGAGGAGCAATGCCGGGGATCACGTGAGGTCCCTTGCAACGAGACTGGTTCATTCGAAAGAAAAACTGCCGTGCTTTTGTTACGGAAATTGCATAAATCTGTACTAACAAGGGAACCTCCCCATCGCACCCCCCTCACATCCTGTTATAAGTTGGCACAGTGGATAGGCCTTGAAAAACTGAACACAGGAAGAAGTTGTGTGGAACTATGAAAGACATAAGCAAAATATACAAACTGAGTAAGCTATGTGAGCTCAGGAGCGCCGTGGTCCCGTGGTTAGAGTGAGCCACTGCGGACCGTGAGGTCCTTGGTTCAAGCCTTCCCTCGAGTGAAAAGTTTAATTTTTTATTTTCAGACAATTATCAAAATTCAGGCACTCACACATAATCAACTTCGCTCTTCAATATTCTAGGACACGTTCAGATTTGCTTGGTCATATGCAGGATTTGACGGTCTACACACGGAAAAATTTGAAAACGTTAAAAACCAATGTTTTGACAGAGCATAGGGAAAACAGTGCGACTGTCAAACTGTTGCATTCATTTGTTGCACTTTATTTGACAAACTCTTATGTTTTTATCACTTTTTGGGAGTAATTATCACATCCTCAAGAAAACCTAAATCGGGCTAGGTGGAAGAATCTTTTTACCCATTCGCCAAGTGTATAAGTTAGGTGGGTCGACAACATATTCCTGTCATGTGACGCACATGCCGTCACCAGTGTCGTATAGACGTCGTTTCCTGTGGAGGAATCAGTTGACCTATGACCTTGTGACCAAATGTTTACGGTTCCCATTGGGAGGCACGTCCTTTCGTCTACTAATCACACGGTTTTGCGGTGCGCTCGCAAAACACAGACACTAAACTTATTACAGTGAACAGAGACATCAACGAACGAACGGATGGATCATAACTTTGCGAAAATACAGTAAACTTTTCACTCGAGGGAATCCTGGAACCAAGGACCTCTCGTTCCGCAGTGGCTCACGCTAACAACGGAGGACCACGGCGCTCCTGAGCTCAGCCTGTCCTTGATGTTGCATTTCTTGTGCATGGACTACTCCCTTTGTATATTTTGCGTTTGTTTTTCATAGTTCCACACAACCTCTTCCTGTTTTCTCGACTGATCTGTGTTCAGTTTTTCAAGTCCTATCCACTGTGCCAACTTATAACTAAATCGGAGGGGGGGGGGGTGCGATGGGGAGGTTCCCTTATAAGGCGAATAACGGGATTTCGCAGGGAACCTGTTAAGAAGCAGTAAATGTGAGAACATTTTTCTTGCAGTACAGCGGTTTTTTATTACTTAAAAATGGACATCGTTACGGCGCAAAGTCAAGCGCCGGGACGCCAGTCGGGAACGATAGGGCAGAGACGGCTGTGAGAAGATGTCAGCCAGTTGCACGCTGATCTACCCCTCTCCAGGACAACAACGCGACAGCAGCGGCCCCTATACGAAGAGGACATAAGCACCGCGTCCAAATGGTCACGGAAAGTCGAACAGCAGCTTCGGGGCTAGCAGCTTGGATAGAAGCGTCATCTCTAATCACTTACTTGTAATCTGTACGTAGCACGGACTTGGGAATTGTTATCCTGAAGAGATTTCTTATCTTGTCTGGCACCCTTTGCTTGCGACACATGTGTGTAACACGAAGTTAAGTATTGCATCTTTTCACGTTATAATAAAACTCATTAATACGATTTGTTTGAATGTTGTCTAGCGATCCGCGTAAGCAGGCTTCCTAGACCCATTCGACGACGAACATAGAGACACAAAAATATTGACGAATAGTCTGGATTTAACAGTTGGCGACGAGGTGTAAGAAGAACCCAGCAACTGACTGCCACTAATTTTTCTTCTGTCGTGGGCTTTTGTATTTTGCTGGCGCCGTAACTCTACATTTCTTTTCGTTGCAGGGGAGTTTTTACATGTTACAATAGTACCTCTTACAGTGGTTTTTGCTATCCAGTGTTTTCAGGTGGGCGATGCAGAAACTTTCTTTGCTTGTGTGCTTCATTTTCTTGCTTGCCTTGTCTGTTTGTCGCATTTGTCTATTCCGATATGAGCAACCCACATATCCCACTCCCCGCTCAAGCGCCACAGCTACGAGCGATAGATGCAACAAAGCTAGTACAGATCTTTCAGTTTCAGACCCAGCAGATCGCCAGGCTGCTAAATACTCGCCAATCAAGCCACCAATACAGTGCAACAGGCGACAACTGTAGCTCCGAGTGTCATACCGCCTTTTCGCCAGTTTAACGAAAAAGGGGAGGAGTGGCTCGAGTGGTTGCAGCAGTATGAAGCCCACGTAATTGCTCAAAATGTACCAGTTACTGTGAAACTACATTACTTTTTGTCAACGACAAGAAGTGCAGTTTTTCGCCTCTTTCACAAGTTGTTCCCTAACGCTACTCCAAGTGAACTTTCCTATAATCAAAAAAAAAAAAAAAAAAATGGTTCAAATGGCTCTGAGCACTATGGGACTTAACATCTATGGTCATCAGTCCCCTAGAACTTAGAACTACTTAAACCTAACTAACCTAAGGACATCACACAACACCCAGTCATCACGAGACAGAGAAAATCCCTGACCCCGCCGGGAATCGAACCCGGGAACCCGGGCGTGGGAAGCGAGAACGCTACCGCACGACCACGAGCTGCGGACTCCTATAATCAGGTTTTATATCACTAACTAAATATTATGACCAACTAGTGAATGCGGTGACACCTAGGTACCAGTTCTTCCGTTCCAAGAAAAGGCCAGAACAAGCTTATCGCGAGTTGGTTTCAGGGGATGACAAGGAAATACAAATTCAAATGTGGTTTATATTAAGATGTTATGTTGCATGATGTGTTCATCCAACTGATGTCAAGCTTTGAGAATATATTTTGAAACAGTCTGATCCATCATTTCAGCACATATTGCAAATTATAGATCAGAATGATTCCAATACCGTGTCGTCCAATAAATTTGAGCAGCCACCATTTATTGGGTTGAGTCATCCCTGGCTCACGACTGTCCCATTAGGCAGCAACAGCCCATGCGCGCCACACTGCATAATCAGCTCTCTACACAGGCGAACAGAATTAAGTTATTCACTCAGTGCTGCTCACAGCACAAACGCCAAGAATGCCTGTCCCAACAAGCAGAGTGTTACACTTGTGGCAACAAAGGTCGCGTACAATATGTATATTTGCAACGGAACAAACATAAGAATTCTGTCCACTCACAAAAATCTAGTGACAAGACCCATGTAGTAAGTGCAATGTATTCAAACCTAGCTGTAGGCATTAGTAAAACCAGCAAGCAATCAGTTTGTTCAGTGCTACACCAGTTCAACAAACTTTTTGTTCATTTGCTTCTTCGTAGGAAAGGTGTGAAATTTCAGTTAGACATGGGTGCGTCTATTGCATTGCTGATTTGTAACACATATGAACTGTTAGGATTCCCATGCCTGTCTAAAACCAAAGCGCTCCTGTGGCTTATAGTGGACAACACATTTCCATTCTTGAAAAATGTTCTTTGTCTCCCATGTATAGCCAGCATACGCGAACTGTAACTTTCACTGTGCTACAACCACGTGATTGTGGGAACATATCTGGCCTCGATTCGTTTGATTTGTTTGGCTTTAAAATGTGTTGCATTAAATGCCAAAGACAGTGTAGCTAGTTTGCTGAAATAATTCCCTGAAATCTTTTCTGAAGGTTTAGACAAGGCTAAAAATTTTGTTGCACATATTACTATAAGAGACAAGGCTGAGCAGAAAATATTTTCTGGGACAGAACTGTGTACAAGTCTAATGGTTTTGCTCCCCAGACCATCAGGTCGCATTCGCCTTTGTGTAGACTTTAAGTCTACAGTCAATCCACAAACTGTGTGGAGCGCGCTATTTGCGCCCAATAATACGACAGGAAATATCAGGGACAAACATACACAGCTTGTGTTAAAAAATGTTTACTAACTTGCACAATTTAAATACAATAAAATCGATCAATTTAATAAGCACAATATTTTTTTTTTCTTAAAACCCTGTTGAAAACTGTATGTTGTTGTTGCTGTGGTCTTCAGTCCTTAGACTGGTGTGATGCAGCTCTCCATACTACTTTATACTGTGCAAGCTGCTTCATCTCCCACTACATATTGCACCCTACATCCTTCTGAATCTGCTTAGTGTATTCATCTATTGGTCTCCCTCTACGATTTTTACCCTCCACGCTGCCCTCCAATACTAAATTGGCGATCACTTGATGACTCAGAATACGTCCTACCAACCGATCCTTACTTCTAATCAAGTTGTGCCATAGATTTCTCTTCTCCCCAGTCCTATTCAATACCTCCTCATTAGTTATGTGGTCTACCCATCTAATCTTCAGCATTCTTCTGTAGCACCACATTTCAAAAGCTTCTATTCTCTTCTTGTCCAAACTATTTATCGTCCATGTTTCACTTCCATATATGGCTACACTCCATACAAATACTTTCAGAAAAGACTTCCTGACACTTAAATCTATACACGATGTTAACAAATTTCTATTCTTCAGACACGCTTTTCTTGCCATTGCCAGTCTACATTTTATATCTTCTCTACTTCGACCATCATCAGTTATTTTGCTCCCCAAATAGCAAAACTCCTTTACTCCTCTAAGTGTCTCATTTCCTAATCTAATTCCCTCAGCATCACCCGATTTAGTTCGACTACATTCCATTATCCTCGTTTTGCTTTTGTTGATGTTCATCTTATACCCTCCTTTCAAGACACTGTCCATTCCGTTCAACTGCTCTTCCAAGCCCTTTACTGTCTCTTACAGAATTACAATGTCATCGGCGAGCCTTGAAGCTCTTATTTCTTGTCCATGGATTTTAATACTTACTCCGAAATTTTCTTTTGTTCCCTTTACCACTTGCTCAATATACAGATTGAATAACATCGGGGAGAGGCTACAACCTTGTCTCACTCCCTTTCCAACCACTGCTTCCCTTTCATGTCCCTCGACTTTTATAACTGCCATCTGATTTCTGTACTAATTGTAAATAGCCTTTCGCTCCCTGTATTTTACCCCTGCCACCTTTAGAATTTGAAAGAGAGTATTCCAGTCAACATTGTCAAAAGCTTTCTCTCTGAGTCCACAAATGCTATAAACGTAGGTATGCCTTTTCTTAATCTAGCTTCTAAGATAAGTCGTAGGTTCAGTATTGCCTCACGTGGCCCAACATTTCTACAGAGTCCACACTGGCCTTCTCCGAGGTCGGCTTCTACCAGTTTTTCCATTCGTCTGTAAAGAATTCGTGCTAGTGTTTTGCAGCCGTGGCTTATTAAACTGATAGTTCGGTAATTTTCACATCTGTCAACACTTGATTTCTTTGGGATTGGAATTATTATATTTTTCTTGATGTCAGAGGGCATTTCGCCTGTCTCATACTTTTCGCTCACCAGATGGTAAAGTCTTGTGACGACTGGCTCTCCCAAGGCTGTCAGTAGTTCTAATGCAATGTTGTCTACTCCTGGAGCCTTGTTTCGACTTAGGCCCTTCAGTGCTCTGTCAAACTCTTCCCACAGTAACATATCTGCCATTTTATCTTCATCTACATCCTCTTCCATTTCCACGATATTGCCCTGAAGTACATCGCCCTTGTATAGACCCTTTATATACTCCTTCCACCTTTCTGCTTTCCCTTCTTTGCTTAGAACTGGGCTTCCATCTGAGCTCTTGATATTCATGCAAATGGTTCTCTTTTCTCCAAAGGTCTCTTTAATTTTTCTGTAGGCAGTATCTATCTTACCCCTAGTGAGATAACCTCTACATCCTTACATTTGTCCTCTAGCCATGCCTGCTTAGCCATTTTGCACTTCCTGTCGATTTCATTTTTGAGACGTTTGTATTCCTTTTTGCCTGCTTCATTTACTGCATTTTTATATTTTCTTCTTTCATCAATTAAGTTCAATATTTCTTCTGTCACCCAAGGATTTCTGCTAGCCCTCGTCTTTTATCTACTTGATCCTCTGCTGCCTTCACTACTTCATCCCTCAAAGCTACCCATACTTCTTCTACTGTATTTCTTTCCACCATTCCTGTCAATTGTTCCCTTATGCTCTCCCTGAAACTCTGTACAACCTCTGGTTTAGTCAGTTTATCTAGGTCCCATCTCTTTCAGTTCCCACCTTTTTGCAGTTTCTTGAGTTTTAATCTATAGTTCGTAACAAATAGATTGTGGTCAGAGTCCACATCTGCCCCTGGAAATGTCTTGCAATTTAAAACCACCGAGCGAGGTGGCGCAGTGGTTAGACACTGGACTCGCATTCGGGAGGACGACGGTTCAATCCCGGATCCGGCCATCCTGAATTAGGTTTTCCGTCATTTCCCTAAATCGCTCCAGGCAAATTCCGGGATGGTTCCTTTCATAGGGCACGGCCGACGTCCTTACCCGTCCTTCTCTAATCCGATGAGACCGATGACCTCGCTGTCTGGTCTCCTTCCCCAAAACAACCAACCAACCAATTGAAAACCTGGTTCCCGAATCTCTGTCTTACCATTATATAATCTATCTGAAATGAGTCAGTATCTCCAGGCATCTTCCATGTGTACAATCTTCTTTTATGTTTCTTGAACCAAGTGTCAGCTATGATTAAGTTATCCTCTGTGCAAAATTCTACCAGGCGGCTTCCTCTTTCATTTCTTCCCCCCTATCCATATTCACCTACTACATTTTGATCTCTTCCTTTTCCTGCTATTGAATTCCAATCACCTATGACTATTAAATTTTCATCTCCCTTCACTATCTGAATAATTTCTTTTATCTCATCATACATTTCATCAATTTCTTCGCCATCTGCAGAGCTAGTTGGCATATAAACTGGTACTTCTGTAGTAGGTGTGGGCTTCGTATCTGTCTTGGCCGCAATAATGCGTTCACTATGCTGTTTCTCGTAGCTTACTTGCACTCCTATTTTTTCATTCATTATTAAACCGACTGCTGCATTATCCATATGTGATTTTGTATTTATAACACTGTATTCACCTGACCAAAAGTCTTGTTCTTGCTGCCACCGAACTTCGCTAAATCCCACTATATCTAACATTAACCTATCCATTTCCCTTTTTAAATTTTCTAACCTACCTGCCCGATTAAGGGATCTGACATTCTACGCTCCGATCCGCAGAACGCCAGTTTTCTTTCTCCTGATGACGACTTCCTCTTGAGTAGTCCCCGCCCGGAGATCCGAATGGGGGACTATTTTACCTCCGAAATGCCACCATCATTTAACCATACAGTAAAACTGCATGCCCTCGGGAAAAATTACGGCTGTAGTTTCCCCTTTCTTTCATCCGTTCGAAGTACCAACACAGCAAGGCCGTTTTGGTTAGTGTTACAAGGCCAAATCAGTCAATCATCCAGAGTGTTGCCCCTGCAACTACTGCAAAGGCTGCTGCCCCTCTTCAGGAACCACACGTTTGTCTGGCCTCTCAACAGATACCCTTCCGTTGTGGTTGCACCTACGGTAGGGTATTCTGTATCGCTGAGGCACGCAAGCCTCCCCACCAACGGCAAGGTCTATGGTTCAGGGGGGTATTGAAATCTGTATGAGAAGTGCATAAGAGATTAAGAAAATTTCTGTTGATGTGAATATTTAATATAATGAAAACTTGCCAAACTCTGAACCCGCAAGGCTATCCTGTACAATGACTTCTCTTTTTCATACCAAGGTATGACATTAAGGCATAACATAATGCACGCAAGTAACAACAAGACAACTTCTGAGATTTGAACGCTCGGCAATGAAGAAACTGGGCACACGAACTTCTGGGTAAGGTATAATCTAGTAGATGCCAGTGAAGGTAGGCACTAATTAAAAAAAAACAATTCATGCGAACACCGATTCGGCATCTAAACATTCCCTGAGAACATGTGCACATGAAACCCTCCTTTATAAGAATTAAAGTTCACAATCAGCATACAAGGTACAAATATGATAAAAATGGCTGATACAAAATTAATAAGGCGGAGCCTCCAGCAATGTGATCGGGCACTAATTGTTGAGTGACCCAATTTAACATGCAAAAGGTGCATCCGCCAAGGCGGCGGAGGAACGAGCTACAAAGCTTAAGACTTGACAGAGCCAGGAACAAAGAGAACAAAATTTTAAACATGGCTGAAGCAGCAACTGTAGAAAATCTTCACGGTAAATGATAACAGTCAAAAAGTTGCACGATAAAGATTTATTGAAATCCTTGAACTAGTTTCGGTATATCTAAATATACATTCATCAGAAGCAAAAGTACACTAAAATCACATCCTGCAATGGAGGTGCATAAAACAATCGTGCCAAAGGCGAGATCGAGACAGAAGACCAGGAACATGGAGCCCGAACTAATGAAACCCAGTTCAACTGAGAACGGCTAAGTTGTCAAGCCCCGGGGCCACGTCCCACTGTAGCGGAGGAATTACACTTTGCTCCGCCCAACTGAAACATGAATCAACTACAACAGCGTACTTGCACATTCAAATTACATGAAAAAACAAAACATAACACTGAAACAGGACGGCTCGTCAACTTCTTTCTTTTTTAAACTCAGTCCTTAAGAATTCATTTAAACAGTGCAATACACGCGTAAATAAGATTGTTCCTTGAAACTTAATAACAGCTTAGTAATGCCTTAAACGGGCAAGAGTCCACAAGAACTACAATTTCATGGAATCCGATGTAGTTTTACAACATAGTATTTCGTTACTGGTTAATTAAGGTGCAAATTTTGGTACCTGATCACCAAGATTACATGAGTTTAGATATGCCATCACTTAATAATGAGGAGCTCAGCGGGTTTCCTTACGTATAACTGCAGACCCGTCATCAAGCGGTAGGAAACTAAGATGGAAAGCTCAAGCCCCTTACCATATTCCGTGTGGCTTAACTTTGGCATATCGAAACATTAAACACTAGTTAACCATTAACGAATACATATAAGCATACAATTCCACCTGTCTAAATCGAACACACACCGTATGCCGAGGCGAACGGTTACTGCCAGGCGAGGCTCCGGCAAGCTCTCCTGCTCAACATGCACTGCGTGGCGACAAAAGCCAAAACACCACACCTCGTGCGGGAATGCAAAATCTTTCCACCGTATCCGGCCGCAGCACTCCAGAAGTACCACGCGCAATGAGTATGCGCACCAATCAAGGGCCAATCTCCCGACCGTGTTGTAACCGCAATCGACAGACCACTCCTGCTGCCTCGACGCTGCAGACTTAAATTGCCGAAACCGCGGTGAACAACTGACTCATGGCCGGCCAAATGGAAATCGACGGTAGAGATGACACTACAAGAAAAAGGTTCTGGCGCCAACTGTGATTGATACTTATCCTTTTCCACGCCCAGAGGGACTCACGGACGGATTAGGTGGCGGGCGCTACTTTTCAAAAATAGATTCGCGTGACGCGTATCTTCAAATACCAGTATATGAAGAATCTCTAAAAGTGGGTGTTTTTTAACATTCAGTTAGGCTTGTTTAAATATTTGCGTTTGCCTTTTGGCAGTACTTCCCCACCCGCCCTTTTCCAACGGTATTTGGAACTGCTGACTGCTCAAGTTCCAAACTGTTCAAACTGTTTGGATGATATTGTCATAGCAGGTCGCACACCTGAAGAACACATTGCAAATTGGCGTGCTTTGTTTCGTGTGTTATCTGATGCAAGTCTAAACTGTAGACGGACAAGTGGGATTTCTTTAAACTTGAGTTGCAGTACCTTCGTCATGTCTTAACAGTCAAGGTCTACATCCTCTTAAGTCACATTTGCCAGCCATACGGATCCTGCCAGTTTCTCGCAATTTTACAGAATTACAGTCAGCGTTAGGGAAAATGAACTATTATATTCGTTACACTCCGAATGCTGCAGAAACTGCAGCTCCATTGCATTACCTGCGTCGAAAGAACGTCCCTTTCATTTGGAAAGATGAGTGCCAATAAGCTTTTCAAAAACTTAAAGATGAATTGCTCAGTGATCGATGCTTGGTTCACTTCGATCCCGACAAACCAGTTGTGCTGCACAAGTTGACGCTTCCTCTTACGGAATCGCTGCAGTGATTTCACACAGGCCTATTGCTTTCGCATCAAAAGTGTTGTCCACAGCTCTGTACAACTATTCACAATTAGAGAAAGAGGCATTGGCTATTGTGTATGGTGTCACCAGATTCCACCACTACTTACAGAGTAGAAAATTCTACTTAGTAACGGATCACAAGCCACTGCAGTCCTTGTTTCGTCCGATGAAGCCGCTTCCTGCACGAACTCCCCAAAAATTGCAAACATGACCTTCGTTGCTGTCTCAATACCATTACGAGATTGTGTATCATCCGACAGCTCAACATGGTAATGCGGACGCACTTTCATGTCTTCAGATTGGATTTGGTACGGACTTTGACGCTTCTGCCGCATGTTGTCAGATCGATGCTCAATATTCTGAACTGCATCAATCCTTTCCTCTGAACTATAAAAAAATTGCAAAGGCTACAGAAGCTGTTTCAGATTGGAACATTTTGCGAAAACATATTCGCACATCTTGGCCTTGCTTATTGCGTAGCTTAAGGAACTCTTAATGCGCCGATACTTCTCACGTCGCTATAGCCTCGCTATATAGGAAGGTGTGATTCTTGTTCAAAATGGCAGTGGGCAAACACATGCGTTGATCCCCTAAGTTTTGCAAAAAGAAGTATTGTAGTTACTTCACCCAGGACACTGGGGGATTGTTCGTACGAACCAGTTCGGGCGTCGACACTGTACTTGGCAGGAATGGACGCCCAAATAGAACATATGACGTCACAGTGTCATGCATGTGCGGCAAATGAGTTCCGCCACGAACATTCCCTCTGTGGCATAAGCCGCAGTCACCATGGCAACGTCCGCCACCGGTAGCTGAGTAGTCAGCACGACCGAATGTCAATCCTAAGGACCCGGGTTCGATTCCCGGCTGGGCCGCAGATTTTCTCCGCTCAGGGACTGGGTGTTGTGTTGGTCTAATCATCACATTTCATCCCCATTCGACGTGCTAGTCGCCGAAATGGCACCCGGTGAACAATCTACCCAACGGGAGGACCTAGTCACACGACATTTACGTTTACGATGGCAACGTGTGCACATAGACTTTCCAGGACATTTTTGGAGCACTGGTAGGTTGATTCTGATAGGCTCTTATAGCAGGTTTCCTTTTGCTACGCCAGTGAACTCGACAACGTCACGCAGCACAGTTCAGGCGTTGTCCTCAATTTTTTGTCTCAAAGGTTTGCCTTCATCATAGTGTCGGACAACGGCCCTCCGTTCACGTCAAATGAATATGAGAAATTCTGTGAACGCAATGGCATACAGCATATCACTAGTGCACCGCTCCATCCACATTCAAACGGCGAAGCGGAATGTTTAGTCAAAACCTTCAAGCAGCAAATGGTCGAACTTCACTCCGCACACGCCAGGGATCAAACATTGTAACTGCCTCTTGCTTCCTATCGTTCGCATCTAACATATGGACCAACGCTGGAGGAATTGCTTGATGGCCGCCACCATCGGGTACTGCTCAACCTGATCCACCATCCTCAGCATCCGCGCCAAAGGAAGGCCGCAAGTATCACTTTGTGGCCCATGATATTGTGTATTTCAGGGTTTTTATCGGCAGCAGACGGTGGGTGCGAGGCGAGATGCTTCGTCGACTTGGCGCATGCATGTTTTTCAATTCAGGACCAGATGGATTGCAGCGCCGACATGACAATCAAATTCGCCACTTTCATGTGCATGGTGATCCTTTTGTATTTCTTCCCCTAGGATCCTGCAGACAGCGCGGCCACAGCAGCCGCCTGAGGGTGTCAGCATGACACTGCAGGACGACCCCATGGAGCATTCGCTTCCTCCGCTTCCTCTCGTACTACCGATGGAGCTGGAACCGCCCACGCCGCAGCAGGCGACACCTTGTTATGGGTCTCAGGAGATGGACGCATACCCCTCTGGGCGTTTTCCGGGGACGTTTCCACCTGAGCGTAGGACGGATGGTGGGTGGGGTACGGCTGGAAGCCTGACGTCCCATGCAGCCACAGCTTCCAGACCTTCAGAGCGTCCACGTTCATGCCTCCTCCGCTGTTGTCGTGCTCCATAAGCCGTGGCCGGCTCGAGATGATGCCGTTTCTTCTTTGGCATTTTCAAATGTTCAAATGTGTGTGATATATTATGGGACTTAACTGCTAAGGTCATCAGTCCCTAAGTTTAGACAATACTTAACCTAAATTATCCTAAGGACAAATACACACACCCATGCCCAATGGAGGACTCGAACATCCGCCGGGCTTTGGCATTTTGTCACAAACGAGTTCCGTATTATTTCCCCTGAGTTACAACCATAACAAGTTGCTGACTTGCCTCCATCAGTGGCAGCATCAGCGCTTATCGATACTAGTACTGCTGTACCATTTTTGGTGTGACTGCGATTGGGACAGAGAAGAGAGAAAGTCTCCGTGGCGCGCCGTCAGCCTGGGACCGCTGGTGGCGTGTACGCACGATCGAATTGTGAGGCGCTGGCTGTGAGAGTTACAAAGTACGTTGCCCACTGATCCTGGACACTGAAGCTGAGTGATCAGTTGACCTGTTATCAAGCCTCAACTGCTGTGACATCTTTTCGTTCATTGTCCGTTGTTGCTTCCCTGGGCGTTCGGGCTAGCAGCATCATATGGTGTGTTGGAGTTGGAGAAATTTTGCAGCCATCTTCCTGTTTGGTCTTTAACTATTAAATTGGTTGTTACTTATCAGTGATGTGCACCTGCGGTATTTTTTGCCTTGTGGCCATTATCGCCCCAGTTACCTTCCTGGTTGTTAGCGTAGTTTTCTGGCAGTGTGTTTTTCCGCATCGAGTTGATACTTTCTGGCACAGCGTGTAGTTCGACAGGCACGTTTCAAAAAGTTACGCACGATGCCCCGGTTTTTCACTATCTCTGTGCGCGATGTCATATATTCGAAACTAAGTATCTTCCAATAATATAACTTTGTAGGTACAGTCAATTCCACAATACAGCCAATCCCACACAATAATTTTAACTGTAACGTCCGCAGCGATATCTCGTTTAGTGGTCTCGAATCTGTATTCACTGCGCTTTTGCACATTATGTAGATAAACAGTGTGAGAGTTGAATGTTTTGTATTCTCGATTGCAAGGCACAATAACCACTCTAAAAAAATATGAACAAACAACTAAAAGGCGTTATCAAAGCTGTCTCCGGGATCGTAATCTCCTGACGCCGTTGCTGAATCTTATGATCTCATCTCGATTGCTTACACTGTTCCTGTGTCGGGAGCATTACTTTTTATTGATTTTAATCATGTGTTTGACCGAATTAGCCGTGATTTCCTGTTGCGAGTGTTGACGGCTGTTAGTTTTAATCATGCTGCTCGACGGATGTTCACCTCTCTAATTACCGGCGCTCAGACGTCTGTTGACCTGAATGGCTTCTTACACTTCCTCCTTCTCCCGCGACAAAAGTTTTTCGAGGTGTCCCTATCGATGTCCTTATTTCGTGCTCTTTCTAGAACTCTTGCTGCAGTCCGCAGTTGCTTGATTTAGTGGCTGGTCGTTAGTGGGAGAGAGGATCATAGTCCGCACGTTTTCAGTTGAAATAACGCTACTTGTTTGTACTCATGACGACATATCAGTGCTCAAGAATGTTTTGGAAGCATTTTGTCATCTTACGGGAGCACAGATTAACGACACCGGTGCTATTTCTGGAACCCCTGTTGTGCTCCATAGCTGTCCGATTGGGGGGTCCGCTTGTTATTGGGAGAAAGGATCATCGTCCACACGTTTGCCGTTCACGTAATGGTACTTCTTTGTACTCATGACGACATACCAGTGCTCAAGGTGTTTTGGGTGCATTTTGTCGTCTTACGGAGGCACAGTTTAACGATCCAGGAAGATGTCAGTTACTCAGATTGCGGGGATTTGTCGCCGTTGTGACGGGTGGTTTGGGCCTCCTTGGGTTTCGGGCCAAGGCTTTTGCTTTATTTCTTCGACACACTGCTTTAACGTGTCTTCCCCGTGTTCCCCAGTCACTTACAGCTCGCCCCTTTCCGTATCTCCGAACTAGATGCTTAAACCCTCCAGTAGATATTGGGAGGATAAATAACGAATTAAGGCACACGGTATACGGGATATTTTTATTGATGTCAGTTATTTGGGACTTTATATTCTTTGCCAGTCGCATCTCCCTGTAAATACGCTATTATGTCGCCGGACATTTCCAAATCGCGTTTTCTATGTGGAGTGCTTTTCCGATGGAGGTGGTGTCCTCATGGTACCAAGTCATTTATAACCTTGTCCCCATCAACGTTCGATTTTTCATTACATGGTGGGGAGTTTGTATGACCTGACCGCTTGTACTTTTTACCAGAATATAGTTTCGGCCCACTAGAGGTGGCGAAGGATGTCAAGTTATCGTCTGCTTTTTGCGAATACTCTGTATCTCATATTTAATCGTCAAGCAGCTGATAATGTATAGAATCCCTTCCCTGTTCGGATGTTTCGTTCTTATTACCTTGCTTCTGCTTAAAAAAAAAAGGGCTGTATTAACCGGGCCTCGTGGGATTTCATCATGTTCCATTTTTAGGTGTATTGTCAGTTTATTTCGTGTTTGTGTCACTGTTCGTCTGATTGTTATTAACATAAATTAAACAAGCAATTGTTGCAGGTAACGATTGGAAATGTTTTTTTGTCCTTGTACAATTGCGAAGCCATGTACCCCTAACTCCGATTTTATTTCTTTATGTTTTGAGTAGAATGTTGTAAATTTACAAAGAACAATAAATGAAAATAAAAAAAATTAAAAAAGAGGCCAATATCATGCAAAGAACCAGCACAGTGATAGGAGGGGGGAGGGGAGGCGAAGCATTGTTCTCAGGCCTCGGGATTCGCCCCTGCCCACCTTGTCTCCACCCAGCCTGACGTTGACTGTGTCCGTTACTTCCTGCAGCTACAAGAGAAAAAAAAAGTGGTTATAAGCGTAGAAGACGCCATGTAGCAAAGAAAGTGGTAAGTGTTTGTCCGGTAAACAAAAGGTTACGGTCTCGAACCCCAGTCATAACACTTTTTTTTATCTGTGTCTTTTAACATAGCATTCTCCTCTCAGTGATGTAGAGATCTGCCAGAAACCAAACGTGGTTCGGATTCCACTTTTGGTAGTTGGATAACTAACTAGCCAGGCTGTGACGTCCAATTGTAAGACTTGCACCACACCTCTGACCCGCACGAAATTATTAATTCAAATCCTCCGCAGACTTTTCCTGGCTGTGTATAAAGGATATTATCAGGAATAGTTGTAGCGATTTTCATTCTGTTTTCACCAATAGATACACTGATTCACGAACAAGGTTCGCATGTATAATTTATAAATAACTATTGCAAATTGGCTGTGCTATGATGAATTGGAGTCCCACCAGCATTTTTCTTTCTGTCTGTGAGTAAAGGTTGCTGTCAGGAAATACCGTACAGGTTTTGAAACATGTGGCGGTCAGGCGCGACCGCCCCGTCGTCAAATAAGCGGCCGCGGAGGAGCGGCGCCTTTAATCCACGACTCCCCTTGTTGTTGGGTTACTAGCTGCTGCTGTATGCTGGCAACTGAGTCCTGGTTGAAATAGTTTAATTTGTAAGAAAGTGACGATTCGCAGCCTACCGCTGCGCCATGGAAGTCATCCAGCCGTAGAATCCTACAAGTAAACCCCAAGGCAACATCGATTTCGATGAGCTTAATATGTTGTACAATAGTACACCATGATTTGTCAAAAATGTCATTTTTCCCTCATTTCCCTCCACAATACTATTGTTTTTCACTTAACCATTAGATTAATAGCAAAACTTACAGTACTGTTAATATCAAATTGAAACATATACGATGAAGAGGTACCGTACTTGTTAGATTTGTTTGATACTCAAAATCAAAGTGCATTAAGCATTTTTTGACCCAAACAAGTCTACACTTCCTCACTGCTGCGCAGGTGTACAATAATGTTACAACAATTCTCTACAGACAATTTCAATTTTAACATAATTGTATTCGAAAAAGCTGCAACATGAAAATAATACTCCAAATCTAAAAGAAGTCACAAATACAACACAAGATATTTTATACTTCATAAAATTAAAAAAATGTACACTATGTAATCAAACGTATCCGGACACATGGCTCAAAATTACTTACAAGTTCGTGGCGCCCTCCATCGGTAATGCTGGAATTGAATGTGGTGTTGACCTGCCCTTAGCCTTGATGACAGTTTCCACTCTCGCAAGCATACGTTCAATCAGGTGTTGGAAGGTTTCTTGGGGAATGGCAGCCCATTCTTCACGGAGTGCTGCACTGAGGAGAGGCATCGATGTCAGTCGGTGAGGCCTGGCACGAAGTCGGCGTTCCAAGACATCCCAAAGGTGTTCGATAGGACTCAGTTCAGGACTCTGTGCAGTCCTGTCCATTACAGGGATGCTAGTGTCGTATAAGCACTCCACCACATGTCTTGCATTATGAACAGGAGCTCGATCGTGTTGAAAAAGGTGTAAGTAGGCTGTTTAGATTTTTATATTGGTAATGCCACGTAGCGCTCTGTATGAAAATCACTGGCTGTGCTGTGTGCAGTCTGTGGCTAGTTTCCATTGTTGTCTGCCATTGTAGAGGGGCAGCTGGATGTGAACAGCGCGTAGCGTTGCGCAGTTGGAGGTGAGCCGCCAGCAGTGGTGGATGTGGGAAATGAGATGGCGGATTTTTGAGTACAGAATGGATATTATGAACTGCTATGTATATTATGCTTTTTCAACACTATTAAGGTAAATACATTGTTTGTTCTCTATTAAAATCTTTCATTTGCTAACTATGCCTATCAGTAGTTAGTGCCTTGAGTAGTTTGAATCTTTTGTTTAGCTGGCAGTAGTGGCGCTCGCTGTATTGCAGTAGTTCCAATAACGAAGATTTTTGTGAGGTAAGTGATTTGTGAAAGGTATAGGTTAATGTTAGTCAGGGCCATTCTTTTGTAGGGATTTTTGAAAGTCAGATTGCGTTGCGCTAAATAATATTGTGTGTCAGGTTAAGCACAGTCGTGTATAAATTGTTCTAAGGTGACGTTTCATATGTCGACCCTTAGCCTAGGATACCTCACTGGAATCTTCTGATATTTTCTTGTAGTTTGTGTATTTAGTGTAGCTCTTGTTTATTGCTAGCGCGCAATTATAGAGAGAATTTCCTTGGTAGTTGTGGTTTTTCATTGTTGCACAGTAAAACAGTTGTGGCATGCATGTAGATTTGCACCAAGTATTTCGCAGCTGCGCTTGCAATTAACTAGATATTATTTTCAGTTCTATGTTAATGTGTTCTCTTATTTTTGCTCTTCAAATTGTGTTTTTTTTGTGTTGTCATGTGAAATATTGTGACAATAATGGCGTGTGAAAAACGTAATACTAGGCTCCAAAGTAAACTGAGAAATGACAGTGAAGACGAAAGCAGTGTGTTAGCGCCACCGAGTAATGAATTAACTAATGATGAAAGTAGTAATTTGGTAACTGTACATAGGGAAATGGAGCGGGCTGAAAACAATGCTGTAGACAGTGAAACAATTAGTGAACAGGGAAGCATAATCGATAGATCGGTCGGCAACAGCTCCCCTCAGGAATCCGAAATGACAGAACACAATATTGCAAATACTGAAGACTTAGATTTTGGGTCCTCACCGTTTTCTCAAATGAGTCAAGACACATTTTCTGCTTGTCAAAATGTGAATGTTGCTGGTGCAAATGCACTGACGAAAAGCGTAGAGGAACAGATTCCAGACACTAATGCATTGTTATTACAATTAATGCAACAAATGGGACAAAATCTTCAAAAGTTAGACACAATGGAACAAAATCAGAGACCAACACAGCAAAAGCTTCAAAAGTTAGACACAATGGAACAATACCAGAGACAAACACAGCAACAGTTAGACACAGTGGAACAAAATCTTAAAAAGTTAGACATAGTGGAACAAAATCTTAAAAAGTTAGACACAATGGAACAAAATCTTCAAAAGTTAGACACCACACTTGAACAAACACGTGAAGATTTAACTACTGAGTTACATAACATCGAATCGAAATGTCAAAAAGTCTGTAATGACGTAAAAACACAAATTTGTGAGCATTTCCAACCTATTTTTTCGCGTCATGAAAATGCATTACAGAATCACGAAGCAGCCATAAAAGAACTGCAAACTATTGTTCATGAAAATCATGAGACCTTGCAAGCTAAAATTGACTCAGTTGCATCTACCGATTTGGTTACGCAACTTGCAAAAACTCAGGAAAACTTAAAGGACACAGTAGATACCCTGAAAATTGGTTCGGAAAGACACATGGAGGAAATAAGTACACTATCGGAGAAAGTAGCCGAACTTTCGGATAAGGTCACTAACTTATCTACAAAGGTAGATGATGATCTGAATGACACAAGACCCGTAGCCTTCACTGACACAGAAGAGTATGAACAAATAAAAAAATTCAAACAAAATCAAAATCAAATCAATACACAGTACAAAAGAGAAATCCGGGAAGTACAAGATCAGTTGATGCAGGTAATACTAGAATTACATATTTCAGAGGACACTCGCGCTCCAACACGGGAAGAGGAACTTAGAAATACGGAAAAGCCACAAAATAATAACACAGGGCATTTCGGTAATTATGAAAGGAATTGGCAAGGTACAGCGAAGTTTGAGATAGAACCGCCGACACGACGTAACATTGACCGATATGCTACTCGCCGACACGATGATTTTTACTATAAGCTGTTCATTACTACACGTAAATTCAAAACGTTTAAGAATTCTGCCAACGACATTCATCCACAAGCGTGGCTCCATCAATTCTCTCATTGTTTCCCTCCCAACTGGTCATTGGAGCACAGGTTAGAATTTATGTGTGGCTACTTAGAGAATGAACCAGCTGTAAGAATGCGATCGGTCATTCACGATTGCCACAGTGAAGGAGAATTTTACCATGCCTTCCTCTCAGCATATTGGTCTCAAGCCACACAAGACCGAGTAAAACATAGCATCTTAATGATGAAACATTTCGAACAATCTGAATTTTCCAGTCTTGTGAAATATTTTGAAGACATGTTGCACAAGAATCAGTACCTGTCATACCCATACAGCCCCTCAGAACTCATCCGCATTTGCTTAATCAAACTGCCTAAACATTTACGACATATTATTTTAGCTGGACGTTGCAAAGACGACATTGAAGCTTTTCAGGGACTGTTACAAGAACTAGAAATTGACACTGACAATCGCGTAACGCGAAAACAGGAACACAACAACTACAGGTCACATCCGTCGCAATTCCGCGATGAAAGAAATAATAACTGGACACGACAAGGCTATTCTCACAACACAAATCGTGACCAAAACAGACACCACCCGTATGACAACCGTTGGCAGAGCAGTAATAATTACAGGGAAAGATCACCTCTCCGCAGTAGTGACTATCTCAGAGACAATCAGAGAAACAGACAATATGGGAACCAAAATAATTATTATCAAGGGAGACAGAATAACTTTAGACGCAACGGTCCAGCGCGCAGTTACGAATCAGGGAGAAATTCTCCACCACGTGACCGACAAGAAAGAAACTATGGAATCTACCGACATGACGACAGACGATATGATCGTAACGACAGACCTGAACTGCATCAGAACTGGCGGGATTATCGTCACGGTGAATTTGTAGAAGTTAGGTCTCCAAATCCCAATAACGACGCGTGCCAACAAAGAGACAATAGGCAATGACTCACACCGCTGGCAGCCACAAGACGTACTTATGAAACTGATGACACAGCTCCCATAGCTAGTAATTACGTAAAAATGGAAGACATTAGGGACATCTTACTCCAGGAACACAACGTAAAACTTAAAAACATTGCATATCCTGTGATTCACATTACTGTAAATGACGTAAAATTTACGGCAGTACTTGACTCTGGCAGTCCCATTTCAGTAATTAGTGAAACAGCTTTTAGCAAATGCAACAAATCGAACGATTGCCCCACACTTCCGTTACGTAAGATTAAATTACAAGGTGCAATCTTTGGAAAAAGTGTAGATGTACGCCAACAAACCAATTTAGAATTCTTTTGCCAAATCCATAGCTTTTCTATGAACTTTCTTATTGTTCCATTATTGTCGACAGAGATTATACTGGGAGTAGACTTTTTGAACGAATACAAAGCAATTTTAAGCTTTCACGATGCTGAAATATGTTTAGAATTAGAAGGTAAGTCAATAGCTTTGAAATTTGAAGACTGGCTCTCAAACCATGATGAGGAAATTAATCGGCTTTACGTTCTGTTAGACAACAGTTCGGAATTTTCTACGGAACTAGACACTAACAATCACTCTGCAAGTACTGACAGGGATGATATTGACGGCATATTTGAAACTAATGAGTTAATTCAGAATAAAATTCAAACAATTGAGCATTGTAATGACACTGATAGGCAGGACCTTTTTGAGACTTTACAAGCACATTCCACAGTTTTTACTCACAAAACAGGAACAATCAAGGGATTTCAATACCAATTTCGTGTTCGTGAGCATACTAAATTTTGTGTTAGACCATACGTAATTCCAGCACATTATAGGGACCGTGTTAGAACAGAAATACAATCTACGCTTGACGAGGGCATTATTGAGCCTGCAGTAAGCTCATACAACAATCCATTACATGTTGTTGAGAAGAAAAATGGATCGATCAGGCTTGTCTTAGATTCGAGACAAATCAATACTATCATTATTCCTGAAACAGACAGGCCGCAGACGATGGAAGAACTTCTTCAAAATTTTAATGGTGTAAAAGTGTTGTCTTCCATTGATCTCAGATCCAGCTTTTATCAGATCGAACTTCATCCAGAATGCAGAAAATACACAGCTTTCCTTTGCTTCGGCGTTTGTTATCAGTTTCGGAAACTTCCTTTTGGTTTGAACATTTCTTCGGCAGCATTCATTCGCGGGTTAAATTCCATATTACCTGAGTTCTTAAAACGTCACATCACCTTATATATGGACGATATTCTAATAGCAGAAGCTTCATGGGTACAACATAACCGCATCCTCAACAGTTTGTTACGTATTTTTGCAGAATCTGGAATTACAGTTAACTTGGAAAAGTCTGAATTCGGTAGGACAAAGGTGAAGTTTTTGGGACATATTATTTCTTCTGAAGGCATTCAGCCGGATCCTGAAAAGTTAGAAGCAATCAGAGCCATTCCAGTTCCATCCACAAAAAGACAAGTCCGCAGTTTTCTAGGTCTCGTAAATTTTTACCGTCGTTTTCTGAATATGCAAATTCTAGTTACACCAAAACTTTGTTCTCTCACTGGAAAAAATACTATTTGGAACTGGGACGAACAAGCACAGTTGGAATTCAATTCTTTGAAAGAAGTGTTACTTAACGCGCCAATACTAGCTCATCCAGATCTGTCACAAGATTTCTGCCTTAGCACGGATTCTTCTAAAGTCGGTCTTGGTGCCCACTTATTTCAAGAAGCCATAGGCAATGACACTACTGTTCAGAAAACCATTGCTTTTGCTAGCAGAGTGCTAACGAAATCTGAAAAAAATTATTCCGTTACTGAATTAGAAGCTTTAGCTATCGTTTGGGCAATTAACAAATTCCGTTTCTTTCTTTCTGGTAAGCACGTAAAAGTATACAGTGATCATCGTGCATTACAATTTCTTATGTCTTCAAAATTAAATCATGACAGGTTAAAACGTTGGGCATTGTTTCTGCAAGAATTCTGCTTCACAATAGTCTACATTCCCGGCAAGGAGAACATTGTTGCGGACGCACTGTCACGCGCACCGGCTGGGCTTGAGAAAAGTAACACAGAAGGCAACCTCGAGAAAAATTTCAATATTCTTTAATTCAGAAAGTCGCCTTTGAAAACTTCATCACCACATCTTTAAAGGACATTGCTCATGAACAAGATAAAGATCCGATTTGGAAAGACATCAAAAGTAAATGGCATGAAAAGACACACACTCAGATTCGGCATTATTACCTGGTTAGAAACAACATACTCTGCAAACGCTGCACTGTTGATGACAAGCTATGGGTACTTTGCATTCCAGACGATTTTGTTAATGAGCTCATCTGGTATATTCATTTCAGCTACGCACATTTTGGTCCACGAAAATGTTATCATATTCTTCGAACGACTTGTTATTTCAACAATATGGAAAAGAGATTTCGAAGAGTCTTGTCTATTTGTAAACTTTGTCAAAAGGCGAAACCATCTACTATCTCACATCGTGCTCCGTTGTTTCCTATTATTCCTTCTAAATTATAAGAATTTGCTGCTGTTGATCTCTTGGGACCCCTTGTCAGAACATCGAATGGATTTTCGTACGTTCTAGTCGCTGTTGAACTTACTTCAAAATTTGTTTCTTTCACACCGTTACGTAATGCCACTGGACGGTCTGTATCCAACGCCTTTGTTAAAAATTTCTTACGTGAAGTTGGACACGTCAGTAAAGTCATTTCAGATAATGGAAAGAATTCAGATCTGCTGTTTGGTCACGCATGCTTCGGAACCATAAAATCATGCCTGTTTTTATTTCATTGTACTCACCACATTGTAACCCGTCTGAACGGATTATGAAAGAAATCAATAAGCTTTGCAGACTTTATTGTCACAGAAAGCATCAGCATTGGGACAGATATTTACACTTATTTCAAAATGTGCTGAATGAAATGCCTCATGATTCCACTGCTTTACCACCTACTCTTGTACTGAAGAATTAAGAACCACCGAACAGAATCAGAGAGCTTGTACCCTTCCCGAATACACGTAAACTTCGACACAAAGACATAATTGATTTGGCTCTTAAAAATATAAAATCTGCAGCAGACAAAAGGAGAAAACTACACGGTAAAGTAAATGCAATGAAATTATACATTGGTCAGAAAGTTCTCATTAAGGCTCATTCATTGTCACATAAGAAGAAACACTTGAGTCACAAATTCTTTATAGTTTACAATGGACCTTACAGAATCCGACGTATACCACATGATAATTGCGTTGAAGTTGAAACTCTGCGTACTAGGAAGAGTAAAGGTTTACACCACATTTCACATGTAAAACCGTTTATTGAAAGATAATCTGCTTTTTAACTTTGTCTTTGCTATAAAACGTTTCACTTCACGTTACTAGTATGCTTTAGAAACTGTTACCATGCAACAATGTTTAAAGTTAAATATCCAGTCAAGAACCAAGAGAACATATTCAAACAGAAATTACGAATGCATTGTTATTGCGAACAGACGACACAGTGTTATTGTGTGTGTACATTCTTGCTTGTTAGTTGCATGATTACGTAACGACTATAAAGCTCACATACTTAGAACATTTACCAGTACTGCTAATGAGATTTTAATGCAACATTTTGGTTTACTTGAAAATACATTCTGAATTAAAGTACTTTCTGGGAGATACCAGATGACACAGTGGTTAGTTAATGTGACAGCTACACGATTTTATCACGACGCTACTAATGAGTGACAATTTACAATGTTGCTTTTGCGGTGTTTCTGTTTCATATCTGCAAAGTTTTTCTGAATTCTTCTGGAAAGTAAAACATGTTTAATAGTAACTTTTGTGGTACAGCTACAATGAGACAGCCTTTTCTGTAGCACAACAATACGTTACAGCACAGTACTTTCTTCATCACGGCAATAAGCGTATTAAGTAAGATATCTATACGCAAAGCATTTCACTTTTGTTTATCATGAGGTCAGTACATTGACTTCTGCAGAACTTAGCTTTTGGAGGACGATAACTACGACACTTCCACAGAGATTATCTTACAGCAAGACGCACATTTAGCGCTACAGGACACGTATTTGAGTGATTAATTTTGTACTTAACACATTTATTTTCAAAGATATTTGAAGTACAATGATACAAAGGTTTTCCGTAATACATTTCATTACATTCTTGTAATCTGTAACACCTGAGGCTATAATTACATTAATCCTCAGTGGGGTGCACGCTTACTTTGTGTATCATGTGTTTGGCAAGCACAAGGAGCCCTAGCTAATATGGTATTTGTTTATAGAACTTTACACATCGGTACCAAATTTCTCTAACACACAAATTACACAGCTATCTGAACATTTAACTGAGAGAGACAAACATTTATTTTACTACATTAGTGACACATGTTTACGCAATTACAGCGTTGGATAACTTCACACTTACGAAATTGTATTTTGTCTGTACTTTGTGAACTGTTCATATTTTTTTGGACCCATTGTTATATTATGAGAGCTTTGAATGATATATTTGGTATGGGATCACGATTTTTAAAGTACGTTTGAGGAAGATGACACTTTTGATATGAGCAGAGAATTTTTTTAGGTTTTGAAATTATTGGAGGAAGCTACGACGATTTTTAGAGTTGACTGAGGTGTTATGATGTTATTATTACGATGACTATGTGTATTATGCTGTTGCGGTATGTTTATGATCAATAAGCTGATGCTATATGAGATATTTGATTATGCTACATATTTATAATGATGAAATATTGCAGAAGTGTCGACGAATAAGGTAAGGAATAATGAGTAGTGGTTAGGGACTCTGATTTATGAAAAGGATGTTCGAAACCAAGAAATTTTTTATATGAAACTGCCACTGTAGCAGAAACTGCTGTCGTAAATATTTCAGTAAGAAAGGTAAGTGACCACCTGCACGTAATGCGTTTTGGGCGCCCAGCTGAGAGGTAGTCGTCTGACAAAAGAAAGCCGTTAGTGTGTGCGCCTTTCAGAGACAGAGGTGGAGAAAAAAAAAAGAGACCATTAACCTCGCTATTGACATTCCTTTGTAGAAAGCATCGCAAATATTACACGCTCATTACTTGAAAACATATGATTACTCGTACTTTGTGCTAATTACTGAAATGCTTATGAATTGATGGGAAATATTCGTACATCTGCACACCTCATTATGACAAGTGTCTTTCTACGAGAGTTGAGAGCTACTGACTTACGAAATGCCACATAGCTATTGAATGATGTTTTTATGCTTTGGTTTGCGTAATTGCTTATTTCATTTGGTACCTGTTTTCCAGCTGTGTTGCAGCATTAGTTTTATAAAATAAACTTAGATGCATTTGCTAATGTGAACACTTTCTGTCAACAGATCTATTAAATAATTATTTTATGATCCATATTCTTCGAAAAAGGAGCTTTTTGAGTGGAAAGGACAATAAGAAGGGACTGATAACAATAACTGCATATATAATTTTCTTTTCAAGTACTTGGTAATTTTTTGTGGAATTAGTTTTTGTGGTGCACCACTTTAATTACATAGACATTAAGATATGAATAGACATTTCCCTTTTCTGCATTGTTGTTTTTACTGTAATATTTTTTCTGCTTGAGCTATGTCATGTTTAGGTATAAGTTACTGCTGTTTGCCAGGCATAGTGTTACTGAATTTGACTTTGTGTTACTCTTCTAAGCTAGTTTTACTACTGTTTTATTTTTCTTGTTTGCTGCACAGTGCCTTATATTAGTTGTAGTACTGCAATTGATTTGCCTATTTAAAATTTTTGTCCTTGATGTTTGTCTTAATTGTTTTATGCTGCTGCATTGCCTCGTCCATTAGTTTAGCATCTGAGCTCAGTAGATTTAAGTTAGCTTAAGAGGGGGTAGCCTATAAGAGAATGAGTTGCGATGAATTTGAAGAAATGCACTGAGAGGTTATACGAGAAACAAACAGAAAGCATGCTTGGATAGGATTTTTTTGGTGGAAGCAAAGGTTGAAATAAGACAAAAGATCTATGGAAAGAAGTTTTGGGGTGGTCTGCAGTACCAAATGTTACACTGAAAACAAACCCTGTCCTTTCCTTTTGTGTTATCCCACTATGTGTTTGTGTACCCTTGTGTATTTGTTTTCTTCCTGTCTCTGTGTAGTTTCATAGATTTTTTTCTTCTTCTAATATTAAGCTACATTCACTATGATGAGGAATACTGTTATCCTCAAATATAACATGTTATTTACCTTGTAAAGATGTTTAGACATTATTTATTCCGTTTTGTTTTAATGCTCATGTGTAAAGTGGATGTTTCAATAATTATTCTGATCTTTTATGTATGTACTCATGTCATAATTCCTGTAACACTGATGTATATGTCTATTTCTATTCTTTTGTAAAGCCTGTTTTGCTACAAATGTTATCTGTATTGTTATGTTCTTTAATGATGTATTTTGTACCTTTGTTATTGTATTCTTATGTTATAATATTGTAATTGACACCAGTTCATCAAATTAAGTAACTTGTAAGCATTAATTTCACTGCACACATTTCTGTTGGTCATAGTATATGGACAATATGTGAGAAGTAGGGACTGTTAGTGTTTGCACATGTGTCAATAATTCATCAAGGGACTGGATAGCAGCATTGCTGATTGTAAGGACAATCCCCAAAAACTTTGTGCGTGCACAAGTGGTGGTTTATGGACTTGCTATCTTCTCTGCAAGACTCTTTGATGGTGATTGTGCACCCGCACAGTCACATCAGATGGCTGCTGGCCATCTCTACCAGGACTACAGTGGGCCTGTCCACACTTTCTACGAGGACTGCAGTGGGTCTGCACCTCTGGTGGCCCACCAATACCGTAATCTCTACCAGGACTACAGTGGGTCTACTCTGTGATGACCTACCTACCAATCTTCTTCAAAACGTCGAATGACTCTGCTGTGGGTTTGCTCTTTTGTGGCCCATTACCTGTCAGCATGTCAAGAGTCAGCACTGTCTTTCAGTTGGAAGGACAACACTCCTTCTTCAAGACTGCATGGAAATCCACTACTTCCGTGTGCATTGTCTTTTACTGCTCAGACTTAGAAAAAAAAAGCACTGAAATTTTACTGTGATGAACAATCTGGACTGTCTTTATGGCTGTGAGAAAATTTTAGCTTTTGACCAACATTGTATCAATAAGTGTGTGCATTGGATATCTTTGTTAGTGTAATTATGAAAAATTTTATCAAAACATTATTGGCCACTGGCCAAAACAATTTGTAAAATTTTTTGTGGGGAGCAAGGGGGCTATGTAAGTAGGCTGTTTAGATTTTTATATTGGTAATGCCACGTAGCGCTCTGTATGAAAATCACTGGCTGTGCTGTGTGCAGTCTGTAGCTAGTTTCCATTGTTGTCTGCCATTGTAGAGGGGCAGCTGGATGTGAACAGCGCGTAGCGTTGCGCAGTTGGAGGTGAGCCGCCAGCAGTGGTGGATGTGGGAAATGAGATGGCGGATTTTTGAGTACAGAATGGATATTATGAACTGCTATGTATATTATGCTTTTTCAACACTATTAAGGTAAATACATTGTTTGTTCTCTATTAAAATCTTTCATTTGCTAACTATGCCTATCAGTAGTTAGTGCCTTGAGTAGTTTGAATCTTTTGTTTAGCTGACAGTAGTGGCGCTCGCTGTATTGCAGTAGTTCCAGTAACGAAGATTTTTGTGAGGTAAGTGATTTGTGAAAGGTATAGGTTAATGTTAGTCAGGGCCATTCTTTTGTAGGGATTTTTGAAAGTCAGATTGCGTTGCGCTAAATAATATTGTGAGTCAGGTTAAGCACAGTCGTGTATAAATTGTTCTAAGGGGACGTTTCAAAGGCAATCACCATCTCCGAATTGGTCTTCAACAGGGGGAAGCAAGAAAGTTCTTAAAAAACCAATGTAGACCTGTGCAGTGATAGTGCCACGCGAAACAACAACGGCTGCAAGCCCCCTCCATGAGAACCACGACCACGTCGTAACACCACCGCCTCCGAATTTTGCTGTTGGCACTACACACGCCGACATATGATGTTCACCGGGCATTGGCCATACCCAAACCCTTCCATCGGATAACCACATTGTGTACCGTGATTCGTCATCCACACAATGTTTTTCCACTGTTCAATCGTCCAGTGTTTACGCTCCTTACACCAAGCGAGGCGTCGTTTGGCATTTACCGGCGAGATGTGAGGCTTATGAGCAGCCGCTCGACCATGGAATCCAATTCTTCTCATCTCCCGCCTAACTGCCATAGTACTTTCTGTGGATCCTGATGCATTTTGGAATTCCTGTGTGATGGTCTGGATAGATGTCTGCCTGTTACACATTATGACCCTCTACTGTCGACGGTCCTTGTAGTCAACAGACGAGGCTGGCCTGTACGCTTTTGTGCTGTACGCGTTCCTTCACGCTTCCACGTCACTATAACATCGGAAACAGTGCACGTATGGATGTTCAGGAGTGTGAAAATCTCGCGTACGGTCGTATAGCACAAGTGACATCCAATCTTCTGATCACGTTCGATATCCATGAATTCCGCGGAGCGCCCGCTTCTGCTCTCTCATGCCTAATAACTATTGAGGTCTCTGATATGGAGTACCTGGCAGTAGATGGCAGCAAAATGCACCTACTATGAAAAACGTATGGTTCTGGAGGTGTACGGAATCTTTTGATCACGTTGTGTATATACCATATATGATTGAATTTGCTATAACGATGCTACGTATTTCATATGAATGGGTGGTGTCTGTTATTTCCGACATTGATATATAACTGATTCTTCCCAACGGACAACGAATCCACATTTTCCACTGCGGAAGCACAATTACGTGTGACCGCCTTACGGGAATCTCAGAGTAGCAAGCATGGGGCATAGACTGGGACCGCTACACTTCACTGCACTACACGTTTCCTTACGAGCAGTCCTTAAGTCGTGAGTGGGCAGGGTGAGCAGCAAGCGCTATTCCTGCAAATCGTGGTTTTGGAAGTGAGATAGAACTTATTGAGTTGGACTGGCTTCTCGGATGCTTTGCATTCGGCTGTTACGATTTTTCAGGCTCGCAGCAGGTCCGGCCAACCCGTCGATGGTGGATTGAATGGCCCAGTGCCTGAATGAGACTACTCTGAGACCGTTCGGTCTCTTGATAGAAATTTCGCCCCGATTGACGAAAACGGTCCCTGTGTAGAGGGATTCCGGTCTGTTCGTGTAAATGGGCAGTCGGGTAACGCCATGGCAGTCGAAGGGCGAGCCAAAGTGCTCGGTTCTGCACCCTCTGAAGCTCAGAAACGTTTGTGTCGGCGGCATTCCTCCACACCACGGCAGCATACTCCAGCACAGGAAGAACCAGTCCTAGGCACATGGTGATGCCATGGCGAGGAGGAAGCGTCGACGTCGGGTTGAGGAGAGGGTACAGGACATGAAGACGCCCTGCAGCTCTACCCTTTACCTCGTGAATGTTGGGACGCCACGCTAGCTTCTGGTCAGGGATGACCCAGAGGTATTTGGTGGTTCTCCTCCACGAGACGGGGGTCTCCCGAGATCGTGACCGGCTCTAAATCAGGTGGTAGCAGTCTTTTCGTTAAGATTACTGCTTGGCTCTTGGAAGCATTAAATTTAAGCCGCCATTTCGTGGACCACGTCCCTAATGATTCACACCCTAATTGGAGACTACGTCGCATTTCGAACACGTTCAGGCTCCGAATGCGTACCGCATTGTCGTGGGCACAAAGCGCCAGCGACCCCCACGCCACCGGCGGAGCATTCGCAGTATAACGGGAGTACAGATGGGGCCCTAGTACTGACCCCTCTGGCATCCCAGCCTGGATTGGTCGTTGCGTCGACACTTCGTCGTTCAGGCGCACGTGGAAAGTTCGGTTTTCCAAGTAGGACTCTAGTAGCACCCTCTGTGACGTCGGGACCTCGTGCTTAAAAAGGTTGTACACGAGGTCGTCATGCCATACAGAGTCAGATGCCCTAGAAACGTCCAGGAACACCGCCCCAAGGTATTCCCGTGTCTCCAGGACCCGCATGCCCTCCTCCACAAGTCGCATGAGTTGATTCACTGTGGAGTGACCCTTGCGAAACCCTAACTGCTCATCGGGAAGCAGGCGTTCGGCTTCCACGTGCCTGAGGAGCCGTTTGGCGTATAAACACTCAAATACTTCCGAGAGCGACGGCAGAAGACTGAGAGGGCGGTAGTTTGCCGCCAGACGAGGCTTCTTGTTTGTCTTGGGGATTCCACACAGAAGGCTAGATCCCCGTGCGCACACTTACGTTAAAAAGTCAGTCAAGGTCTGTAAGGCCCCTGCCGGAACTTCACGCAAAAGGATACCGACGATACCGGCGGTGTCCCCTCCCGCCTTTTTCGGGCTGAGCGACCGCAACTGGAAGGCCACTACTTCCATTGAAATAAGTTCAATGTCGTCTCCATCTTCCTGGCAGCCAGGAAGGTGAGGAGTTACGCTTCGACTAGCCGAACGTGTTCCACGTCTACAACGTCTTCCATAGGCGTAAAAGACACTGCAAAGTGGTCTGCCAACAGATTCGCCTTTTCATCAGGGTAACGAATGACGTCTCGTTCTACGTGAATAATCGGACCGCGCCGCCGACGTCTCAGGAATTGTTTGGCAACACGCCATGCGTTGTCATCCGCGGGATCCCGTGTTGCCACCAGATCTGCCCATTCCCTATTTCGGTGGGCCTCAACCGCCGCCTTGATCTCGCGGCGCATCCGGTTTAGGCGAGCTCTGGTGCATGGCTGATGCGCGAGTGGCCACTCACAGAAGAGTCGATTCGTCTCCCGAGTCGTCTCCCTATTTTCCGGCGGAAGGTGACTGGAGTAGGCCGGTGGGTGTTGTGGGGGAGGCGAAGAAGCTGCCTCCGCGGCTCGGAGGAGTTTTGGGTAAGCAACTCCAGGACAGTGCCAATCACAGAAAGGTCTGGGGCGTCTGCCAAGAGAGAGAGGACCTCCTTTTGGTAACGCTCGCTGTCCAGACGTTTAAAGTTCGGGCGACGCTGCGGAAGAGCAGCACCAACGACGTCCACGTCGTAAATCACTGGCACGTGTTCTGACGACAGTGTCGAGGCTGAGATGTGCTGCCCGATACTCTTAATAAGGGCAATGTCAAGCACATAAGATAAGTGGTGCACAGAAAAAATCGTGTGATCAATTGGTCCAAGCGCAAAGGCGCCATTTTTCTGGACAGCCCGGAGTAGGCGTCGGCCGCTGGCATTTGTGAGGCGGGAATTCCATTCCGAGTGCTTCGCACTGAAGTCACCCACAATGGAAAACCACCCTCCAGTAGCGCGTCAACATCTTGTTCTTCGAGAGGGGTGGAAGGGTCATATAGGCAGCTACGAAGGTAATCTGACGTAGAGCGGTGTACACGCTGACTCCAGTAGCCTCCAAGGCTACTAGGTCAGGGAGGTGAGTCGGGTGGTGACGCAGTGAGCGCCGAACATAGACACCCGTTCCACCACCGGCAGTAGGCCTGTCATGCCGATAGCAAGCATAGTTCGGTACCCGAACTTCAACGCCAGGCTTAAGGTGAGTTTCGCAAACGAGACAGACGTCGATTGCCTCTTCCTGCAGGAAATTGCGAAACTCACCTTGCTGCCTCACCAGGCCGCTAACGTTACAGCTGCAAAAAGACAGACCATGGCTGGCTCTGTGCATTATGGGACTTAACATCTATGGTCATCAGTCCCCTAGAATTTAGAACTACTTAAACCTAACTAACCTAAGGACATCACACAACACCCAGTCATCACGAGGTAGAGAAAATCCCTAACCCCGCCGGAATCGAACCCGGGAACCCGGGCGTGGGAAGCGAGAACGCTACCGCACGACCAGACAGACCATGTATATGTAGATTATGCATTACATTTCTAGATCTGAACCGTGCTTGCCTGAAGGACCACCGTGACTGCCTGGACAAGGACAGGCAGTTGCTGCGAATTAAGTGAACGCAGAAGCGCATTCAGTTCCGATGTATCCATATGTATCCATACCAGAAGTGATGTGGGGCTCAGGACCAGCTATTGGCGTAGACGCAGCCGAGGACAGCGAAGAGGCAGAGGCCTCTGAACCGCCAACCTGTGCGACTACTTGTGAAGACTGAGGTGGAGAGATGGGAGTGGCGCGTTCTGGACGCCGTCCGCCACCTTATGTGTCCGGTAAGGACGATTTGGAACCAGCCTTGGCAGCTGGCTACGGGTTTGATGCAGCAGTTGTTTTCGCAGAGGCACTGGGCGGCTGTTGCTGCCGCTGGCGGACACAGTCCGAGCCCTTTTGCAGCTGCAGTGTAACTGGTCACTGGTTGAACTGGACGAGAGGCTGCACCACGACGACGCGCGTTCCTCTTTATTTTCCTGGAAAGATTACATCCCCTGTAACTTGGCACGTGGATTTTTGTCTTCTTGCAATCCTTGCTTTGATGCGAGCCCTTGCATTTCAAGCAACGGGTTGGCATCGTGGAAAAACGAGCCACGTGATCCAGGCCTTGGCAAGAAAAACACTGAGCCCATCTTCCCTTAGCCGTGAGTGGCTCCATTTCGACACTGACCCGAGAAACCGCCTTTAACTGAAATACCTGGAGAGCCACGATGCTGTCATCCAGGACAACTAGGATCAGTGGCATGTGCCTCCGTGTTCTGAGTGAGTTCATAAGGCCCAGAGATCGTAAACCACACCCCAAAGCGAGTAGTTCTTCCTTGAGATGGGATGGTTCCATACTCATAGGGAGGTGACAGAAGACTACCTTCAGGAGAGTAAGTCGCTGTGCGTCAAGAGTGTAGCAAAACAACCCCTCATCCCGAAACTTTTTCATGGTGGCGCGATAGTCCTCTATGCTGGCGAGCGTGATGCGTAGTAATTCACGCCAGACTGTTTTGACCTCGGGAGGTGCGGACTGTGACACACCTTCAGAAAATTTCTATAGGAAGGCGTGATAGGTGTCCTTCCAAAGAACATTAATCCTTGGTGGGCCCACCCATTTGGGAGGCTCGGGTGTCTTCTCCATAATCTCGTTCTCTACCGTGGCATGCTTGAAAGAGTTCGACGTCCGGAGCGGCTGCATCTGCTAGAGCTGTCCTGCACGGGCAGTGTTCTTCCGCATGGGGACGACGAGCTCCCCACCCGCAACCTGTTCGGACGGCTGATCCGCATTAGCGGCATTGGCTGCCGTTGGTTTCTTTTTCTGTCGCAGTCTGGGAGCAGAATCACATTTACGTGAGGAGTCATCGTCCTCGGAGACAGCGGGCCTCTTTCGCTCTGGCAGAGAGGTGTCCATTGCCTCCTGCTCTTCTAACAGGTCCCTTAGATTTGCCCCTGCTATCTGAGCCCCTTTTGGGCAGCTGTTAGAGATGTCGCACCCGGCTGAGCAGTGACATATTGTCACGTCAGGCGGGTTGAACACTGTCAGAACCGCGGCCTCTTCATTGATCACAGCCGTGGGTGTGACAGGCAGAGCATTGGCATATTGAATAACCAAGCCTGGCTGTGCACTCGCTGAGGCCGCCTTCGGCTGGGTCGTATTGTCTTGAGTCAACACGACAGGCGGGGCTCTCAGCGGCACAACAGCCTCTTCTCTGACTGCGGCCGACGCGGCGGCGAATTTTTAGTATGCGCACCAGGCTCGCTCATCAGCCTCACGCCTATCATAGTCACCGAGGCAACTAAGGCGATGCATGATTGAGTGCAGTTCCTGGGGCGTAAGCCCTTGAAATACCAAAGAAGGATCCTGTGCGTGGTCCGAGTTTCCTTGCGTAGTCATCATAGGTGGGCGACCAGATGGCGCCGCTGACGGCGCAAGCGCCGCCAGACGGCGATCTGTCACTCTCTTCGCTGCAATACTCTCCGTACTCTCCGACATCACAAACCGCATTGCCCGCGTGCGTGCGTGACTGGGACCGCGGATAAGCAGCGCTAGGTGAGAATGTGGGTCGGTCGAGAAGCGCGTCGAGATAGTCCGTGCAGTTGCGATAACGGGTGGCGCTAGTGGCGCAGTTTTGCCTTGTGCGCCGAAGGGCAGGTCGTTGTTTACGTATTCGCTCCGCCGCAGCATCGCAAGTGTCTGGGAGTTTATCACTTCAGTGCTGTTTGCGGCTTTGTGTTTGTGAGACATCGTTATTTCGTCTCGTCTCCCGCTCGGTGCACGTTTGGCAGCGGCCTAGTCCGTCCGTTTCTCAAGGGGTTCAAGAGCCTTCCGTAAAAAGGTACAGGCAGTTTTTCGTTTGAAAAATGGAAACACAACGTGCAGCCACATTCTTTAGAAATCCATGACCGATTAGATGATACCCGTCATGTTACTTCATACAATGTGCAACTGCATACCACCTATTTCGATACAGAGAATTATGTGTTCTTTCTGAAATTCGTTGATCTCCTACAAGGAGACAAGTTTTTATTCAAACTTGGTACTTAGGTTCCCATCCGGCATAGAGAAGGTGCTGCTTGCGAATGCTCGATCGTTTGTATATTCAGTCTTCCTCCGGAGGTAGAGGATTGTTGTCTTAAGGTAGTTTTAGAGGTATATGGTGACGTGAGAGGCATTCGTCGTGTGAACGTTGGTCAAGTCAACACCAGCTACAGTATTTTAGCGGCATAAGTTCGTTAGAAATCAAAAAGAATGTTCCGTCTCATTTGCAAGTTTGTCTCACGGTTTTCCTTGGAACAGCGCCGCAAGTTATATGATAGAGGTTCTTGACTGCGGCAGAGGAATAGGCTGTAGATCTTTGGCCTTCACTTTGGTTGTCTTATATGATCCGTCTAGTTCTGGTCACACAGTGGAACGTTCGAGTTTTTACAAAGAGGAGATGATGTATCTTTTATGTAGGAGTTCTTGGGGCTTGTTGTTGGGTGGAATCGTAACTGTGGTCTGCGTCGTTGAGCAGTCTCCCCATTTTAATTATTAATACGCTCGATGAATTTGAAAGATGTTTGGGAGTATGAATATCCATCGTTGGTTAAATTTGCGCATTTTACTGCGACTTCTAGTAGCAGGTTTGACCGATTCTATGTATCGAATTGGATGTGCGATAGCGTTATTGCAGTCGACGTGATTCCTGCCAACTTTTCTGATAACTGTGCTTTGGCTGCCACTCTCCATCTTGATCAGCAACCAGTGAAAATATTTCGTTTCAGTGGATGTTACATCTTCTCGGCAGATCCTTCTCTCCATGATGTGATACACAACTTGTGGGAGCGTATTTTTCGAACCGCTGGGAAACATTCAACCACTCTGGAACGGTTGACCTCTCTGTCTAAACCGAAGGTCCGTCAAACTTTGATTACTTATTGTGCTGCTATGGAGACGGATTTTCGGAGAATTGGTGAAATTTATTATTCTCTCTTGCGCGACTTGTATGACGGTGCGGACCGCGCCCCCCTGCGGACTGCAGATGGACGATGTATAAAAGCAAAGTTGTTGCAATTGAAGTCGCTGCATATGAAATGGCTGCCGGTACGATCGAAACCAGGGTCACTCGTGGCGGAGAGACTGGTTTCGTTATATCATTTGGTTTGAAGGCCGTCAATTAACAGCGCAGGCTGAAGCACCTCACGCCTTACATCGCTACTGTGCGGATCTTTATGACGTGGACACACCTAGCGACTTTCCCTTCGACCCAGCTATTGAGGCACTAGGTACACTACTCACGCCTGATCAGAACACCGAAAGCGTCACCACCTTTCAACCAGATTATGTACAGAATCTTATCGTTTCGTTTGCTTCTAGATATGTATGGGCTCCCCAAGGAATTTTATGTGCGTTTTTGGCACCTTTTGGGCGTAAATTTTCGTCCATGTCGAACGAGGTGATCGGGTGGGGGGGGGGAGGGGGGGGGAAGGGAAGGGGTCAGTTCTGTCCGATCCATTCAAGATACGGAAAACTGGGATGATACCTAAACGTCCTGGTCGTGATACTGTTGAACTGTTGATAATTTTCGTCGTCTCACGTTACTGAATTTTGCTTATAAGACAGTGGCGAAGGAAGGTTGTCTGTATTGCTGGCAGTTGTCGACGAGTATCACAGATGTCTCCCTGATTGCCACTCTTACTTTGTGCCCGTATACCGCTACTTCTGTCCATTGTGCTTTTGCCTCTTGGATTTTAATAAAGCTTTCCATCGTGTAAATCATGACTTTCTGCTTCGGATTTTTGAGATGACCGGGTTTACTGTTCAGGCTCGTAGAATGTTATCGAGCATGTCCACAGGCATCGCAGCTTCGGTAGTTGTGAATGGGCAAGTGACGTCCCCGATCCCCACCCGTTGAGGTGTGCCACAGGGGATCCCACTCTCAATGTCTTTCGTTTGCTTGTCTATGAAGCCGCTGCTTCGGAAGGTTGCGTCCCGGTTTCATGGCTGGACGCTTTCTGGAATGACCCTCGCTGTTTGCGTGAACACCGATGATGTTATCGTTTTACTTCGTCGACGTGCAGAGACACATCCGTCGAAGATGATCATCAATGGTTATTGCCCTGTCTCGGGAGCGCCACTTAACGAGGCAAAAGGAAACTCTTTAATTAACGGTGTTTCGATTGAGCAGTGATCACGCGGAGCACTGCTGTGGATCGACACAAGTCAATAGGAGTCGTTGTTGATCGCTTTCCGCTCCCAATGGTGACTCCAAAATGTAAATAGCTTACTGATAAGATTCAGGGAGCACTACACGAACATGAACGTGGCTCTTTTACTCTTTTTTAGAAGGTAAGAGCTTTGGATAAATATGTGCTTTGCAAGGCATGTTACATCGCACAACTTTTCTCGCTTGCGTCTATGATGGCTAAGAAACTGAAGCAGTTGCCTGGTCTGAAACTTCCTGGCAGATTAAAACTGTGTGCTGGACCGAGACTCGAACTCGGGACCTGTGCCTTTCGAGTTCGAGTCTCGGTCCGGCACACAGTTTTAATCTGCCAGGAAGTTTCATATCAGCGCATACTCCGCTGCAGAGTGAAAATCTCATTCTGGAAACAGTTGCCTGGTCACTTTTTATGGAGGACTCGTATCTTCAGGTTGCAATAGGAGATTGTGAAGAAGCCACGTTCCCTCGGGGGATTGGGCCTTTCTGACAGGAAGAAGGTGTCTGTCTTATTTGTTCGATGCAACATTTTGACGATTATTCTGGGGCTGCATATCTTCACGTCTCGGCTGTTTACCTTAGTGCGTCGAGCGAGTCTTGATCCCCTCGTGATGATGGTCGCCTGCATTTTAAGCTGAGACACATGCGAGAGTTCTACCTAGCCGCGAGCTGAGTGCTGACGTGGTGCAGCGGCCTGTGCTCACGACCAAGTTTTTGTTGACCCACTGGGAAGTAATTCCACAATCCAATCCTGTCGAACAAGTATCACCGCATATTTTCTGGAAATTGGTGTGGGCCAACATCAGCCTCCCGGTTTTGTCAATGGCAGCGGTCTCTTCCTAGCACAGGTTGGTCAACAATTTGATTTCCACCATCGAGCATCTATATCGTATCAGGATTAGTGAAACGGATGAATGCAATAGGTGTGCTTCTCCAGATACGTTGCACCACCGGTTTATTTGTCAGGGTCACCTAGCAAACTGGTCCTGGTTCAGGAAGCAATTGGTTTTCCCCACTCGCTCTGTTGAAGCTTCACATTCCACTGACGTCATTTTGCCGCCGGATACTTCTTTTTTCCGATGACATAGACTAATATGTTAATTTGGCTGTTTGGTCAATTTGTACATTTTGTTGATGATCCCGAAGGAGCTGGTGACCATATGGCTTTTCTCCAGTTTATTCTACGGCTTACCTGGTTAACTTGCAACCACCCCGATTTCAAGAACTCTTTGCCAACATTCTGAATCTTAGCTTTCAAAGACAGGACATTGGATAGTTCCAGCAGCAGCTGCTGCCCTCATTGCACATTTGTTTTCTCGTCTCTGTTTTTCCACTGTATTTCTGCCTTCCGCGCTACTGGTATGTTTTTGGCAACTTACACAACACCAAATAAAAAAAAAAGAAGGCGAGGGAGGAGCTGAGTTCCGGGGAAAGGGGAGGAGTCCTGGCCACGCCACAGGATTCGACACCTTCTCTCCACCAGCCTGAAGCTGGCTGTTACTATTATTGCTAGTTTATCTGTAAAATGTATTTCCTGTTTGCACGAATATTAAGATACCTCTGTTGAGCATCTTATAATTAATCCTAATTTCCAACATTTAAGTTGTGTTATGCTCATGTTTATGACCATTATTTCAATGTACGTCAACTGAACACGTCACCTACTCAATAAATTCCTGTTTTATATGTATGTATACACAAAAAGGCTCTTATTTTGCTCCACAGTACAGCACATTCATGCCGATCAAATTGTAAGTTTATCCCTTGAATAGGTTTACTCATTAGTCAAATGAAACTATGTGGTTTCAGAGATCTTTTCAAGTCTCAAATATCTACAGTGTGTACATGCATACTGAAACGATGACTGAAAATTTGTACCCATGCCAGTATGGGGTAGCGGTTAGCACGTCTGCCTAGTAAGCAGGAGAGCCGGATTAGAATCCCGAGCTTAGTACAAATTTTCCTTCATCGCTTCAGTCTGCATATATACCTTATAAATACTTGGTGCTGTCCCTACATATCCGGGACAGGTTGCTACTTAAATATAGTTTATTGATGACGGCTATGTCAAAATTCACCTAGGAGAACGCATTACAGTACTGGAGACAAATGACCTCTGGGATCTCACTTTTATTGAATTTTGGTGAAACAACCCATCAAAAGGGTAAAAACAAAAAAGGGGTACGGGGACATGGGGGTGGGGGGCAGAGTTAAGCCGGCAGTTGGGAGCTAGTTTAGTGTGGGCAGCCACAAATGCGGATGGCGAGTGTGAACTGCTCGGAGAGTAATGGCCGCAACAAAGAAGTTGGGAGTTCTACCTGCAGTGGAGGGAAGCGGAGATACTGCTCACAGCAAAAGGTTAAATGGCGAAGGAAATTCGCAGTGGTTTATTTACGTTTCGGAGGAAGGAATTGTGTTTTGTAGACGACTGGAGGGCACGAAGTTTACTGTTACGGTAAGTAGCTTCCAGAAAAAAACTCGTAGTCGCTAAGGCTGTTCTGAGGGTAAGCTATGCTTACGTTTCTTAGCGTGTGGAGATACAGAGACCAGAATTACCGGGTATTAATGAAGAAGCTTCATTTATATTTACACGGTTGAAGTGTTCTTAATAGCGTTCTCCTCTCTGTTTCTGGTTATAATTTGTTCTCGTCGTTCTTTCCATGCGAACTGTAATCTTTGTGTGGTAGAAATAAGTGAACAAAAGAAGAGTTCGTCTACTTTTGTTTATATTTGTCTGTCTTCCGACGTTGATATATCTGCGGTATCGCGAAGCTATGAACAATGGACCTGGTGATACATAATATGGAAATTACTCTTCTCTCATAGGATGACCCCTCCGCTTTTAGGCGGGCGACGTAATTTTCATTAGAAGCGTTGGTGGCTTGTCTCGGACATAGATGAAGGTGAATACCTTTCAGTAGGTTGCTAAGTAAGGCTGCGGTACGTCAAAACCTGTCCTTTCTTCTGGTGAGCGTGTTTCTTTGCTTTCTACCGTTATCTATTTCCAGTACTTCCTCATTTCCTTTTGTGTTCTGTCGCCTTAGGGTCAGCATTCTTCGATAGCATCACATTTCAAATGCTAAAGTTTCCTTCACTCCAAGTTTACGATTATCTACCCGGTACTTTCAGAAGTACTTCCTCGTTTCCACGCAAGTGTGTCCTACGAATGGTTTCCTCCGTTAAAGAAAGCTTACTTCACTTGCGTCTGTCTACTTCTCATATTTTCCTTACTTTCGCCATTATGTATATAATATCATTTTAAGAAACTGATTATGTCACTAAAATTCTATACGGTACGGAAGCTATAATTAAATATGTATGTAAAACAATAGTGTATCTGTATCTCCCATATTTTATTGTGAATCTTCATCCCAGCTAGCAAAAGGAAACATATCTTAAAATATACTCCCTCATGCTCTGCATGCTGCAGACAATCCTAAACAAGTGTTATTAATTGAAATTGGTTTTGGAAACTTCTGATTTTCATAGGTTAAGCGAACATAGCACACATCGAGATGCAACTATATTTTAGAAAACCGCAATGTAGAGTGAACTACACGTTGTTGTTGTTGTTGTGGTCTTCAGTCCAGAGACTGGTTTGATGCAGCTCTCCATGCTACTCTATCCTGTGCAAGCTTCTTCATCTCCCAGTACCTACTGCAACCTACATCCTTCTGAATCTGCTTTGTGTATTCATCTCTTGGTCTCCCTCTACGATTTTTACCCTCCACGCTGCCCTCCGATACTAAATTCGTGATCCCTTGATGCCTCAGAACATGTTCCACCAACCGATCCCTTCTTCTAGTCAAGTTGTGCCAGAAACCTCTCTTCTCCCCAATCCCATTCAACACCTCCTCATTATAATGTTGCTTAAAATCCGCCTTGATTGCAAAAATTTTTTATTATTCATATGACCGGTTTCGGTTCATTCAGAACCATCTTCAGATCTGATATTTCAGTTACAGGAGTAACCCGTCCAAATCCAGCAACTTTCACATGCTACGTCACAATGTGACGTAGCATCTTTAAGTTGCTGGATTTGGACGGGTTACTCCTGTAACTGAAATATCAGATCTGAAGATGGTTCTGAATGAACCGAAACCGGTCATATGAATAATAAAAAAATTTTGCAATCAAGACGGATTTTAAGTGACATTATAAAATCACTGATTGCTGTTATCCCATAAGACATTATGTCTGTTTTTGCAAACCTCCTCATTAATTATGTGATCTACCCATCTAATCTTCAGCATTTTTCTGTAGCACCACATTTCGAAAGCTTCTATTCTCTTCTTGTCTTAACTATTTATCGTCCATGTTTCACTTCCATACTTGGCTACACTCCACACAAATACTTTCAGAAACGACTTCCTGACACTTAAATCTACAGTCGATGGTAACAAATTTCTCATCCTCAGAAACGCTTTCCTTCCCATTGCCAGTCTACATTTTATATCTTCTCTACTTCGACCATCATCAGTTATTTTGCTCCCCAAATAGCAAAACTCCTTTACTACTTTAAGTGCCTCATTTCCTAATCTAATACCCTCAGCATCACCCGACTTAATTGGAATACATTCCATTATCCTCGTTTTGCTTTTGTTGATGTTCATCTTATATCCTCCTTTCAAGACACTATCCATTCCGTTCAACTGCTCTTCGAAGTCCTTTGCTGTCTCTGACAGAATTACAATGTCATCGGCAAACGTCAAAGTTTTTATTTCTTCTCCATGGATATTAATACCTACTCCGAATTCTTCTTTTGTTTCATTCATTGATTGCTCAATATACAGACTGAATAACATTGGGGAGAGGCTACAACCCTGTCTCACTCTCTTCCCAACCACTGCTTCCCTTTCATGCCCCTCGACTCCTATAACTGCCGTTTGGTTTCTATACAAATTGTAAATGGCCTTTCGCTCCCTATATTTTACCCCTGCCACCTTTAGAATTTGAAAGAGAGTATTCCAGTCAACATTGTCAAAAGCTGTCTCTAAGTCTACAAATGCTAGAAACGTAGGTTTGTATGTATGTACACGTATGTAAAGTTAAATGTACACAAAATATCGTGTTCAATATGTAGTTTGACTCTGGACAGATCACTCTACAACTAGTCTGCTGCCTCTGAGAATGTCGATATGTGCGTAATGGTCAGCGTTTTGTGGACATATACATTGTCAAACTGCTGCTGGAATACTAAGTGAATCAGTCTTGCCACCTGTTCATTGCGTTCAACAGGTCTCGAAATTCTTCCTCACTTCCACCGAGGATAACAATGCCATCAGCGAATCTCATCATTGATACCGTTTCACGCTGAGTTTAACCCCACATCTAACCGTTTCCTTTAGTTCTCCCATTTTTTCTTCTATACGCGATTTAAACAGCACAGGAGCAACGACTAGGTAATATGAATTTCTCAGAGTTGTAGACACAGCGACAATGAATATCACAGTAAGAGTTTCAATCGACGAGGAATAGAAATCGATGAGGAGTGCAACCACAGTAGATTTAGAGAGAAATATATGCGTAGAGAAGGTAACAGCAAAGAAACTGTGGATGGTAAAATAAATATTTCAACTGCTGGTGGAAAAAAGGAAATATACAAATCTTCAGGAAAAGAAAGGAATACAGCAACGTAAGTCACTTCGGAACGGAACCAATAGGTAGTGCTTTAAGCGCTTTTAAATCGAAGTGCTCTTCTCTCGTTCTCACATATCGCCAACATAGGTGATCACACGGCACGTAAGATATTTTCATCCATATTGTATATTTGTACTTGAGTACGGGTGGTAGCCGCTTGTCCTACAAGCGTTTCATTCATCATAGCGCAGCCGTTTATTTGAACGGTGACGCGTGCGTGACGGTAATGTCCCTCCAAAGCTACACGCAATCCGCTTTCGTTCTAATCCTTCAAGGCTTTTTGAATTATCGGACATATCGTCAGCACCGTTTGTACTATCCAGTGGCGGGGGTTGACCCACTTTGCAACGTTGACATTTTTATGAACGCTCAGATGAATGCTGCCACTTCTCAGCCAATGTCTGCTCCCGCGTTTATCGTTTACAATCATTATACCACGCGCAACTTGATCAGGCCATTACAAATGATACTGTTCGGCGTCACATGTAGACCACGCCAACATGTACAGAGTATACTTATATTCTCTAATACTAAATATTTATAAAAATCGCAGAAACTTTGTTAACATTGCTGCCTCATTTACAAGTTTATAGTTGTGATCTATATCCACTTTAGACATTTCATTTCCTGTTCCACGCGCACATAGAGCGACTGGCTATATAACTCCATACTGGCGTTAATTTATCTTACCTTACGCAAAATGTACTTTGGCAGTAGAATAGTTTTGTAGTCTCTAAATTTTCTCAATAGCGTTCCGTGAGTAGAATGTTGTCTTTCCCCAAGGGATTTCCATTTGCGATCTCGAAGCTTCTCTGTAGTACTGGAGTGTAGATCGAATCTATTTTGTAACAGATATAGCGGCCCTCCTCTTAATGGCTTCCAGGTCTTCATTTAAACCGAAGTGCTGGGGATCCCAAACACTCCACAGTCCTCAGGACTATGTGAATCCAAATCGTTCATCAGAATGTTTAGGTATATCTGTATGGCGTTAGCCTTATGACATTCGCTTTGAAGTTATTGCTCGGATTTTTTAATTTTACTTGATGAGTGTGCTACTGAATTATTTTTCAACACGTGGATCCTTAGCCTCGCCGTATTTATTAAAATCAGCTCGTCAGGAGACAAATTTAATTATTCCTTCTAGGATGAGCTTTCGTGGAATTTTCAGATTCATTTAAGGCTTCGTTGCTTGTCATTCTGGAACTTGGACAATTAAGACAGAATTCTGCAGTATCAAATTATATTTTGACTTTATCAGTTTTCCAAAATAAATCACAATTAATTCCACCTAGTCTATAAATAATTTTAAAGAGTAATGGTCGTCCTGTCAACATTTTGAAAATCTTGTGAATGGAGCACCTCCAGCATGAAGGAGAAACAGTGCCAGAACCAACGCAGTTACCAACACAGTTCGACAATCAGCTGCAAGCATTCGTATTCGATCAGTGACGGGCTAACATACGGAATGGTGATAGGTTTCATGCTCGTGTTCTTCATACCTCGATCAGTGTATTTTTTGTTAATGTGGTAAATGCCAGGAATACACAGTCCTTGATGCGCTGAACGCTCGAAAGTTCGTCTTTAAACTCTGTGGATGAATATATTTTAGAACATTTGCACCTTATCTGTACACGAAATGTTACAAAAGATAGCTTTAGTAGTCCATACATAGATAGCCTTCGTGTTCATAATAACAATCACTGGACGCAGTCAAACTATATCAGTGATGGCAACCGCCAGGAGAAATGTACCGTGTGGCGCGGCCTTGCATATAGCGTATGAGGCAACAAATATACAAACTGTTCGAAAGTTCCCTTTACAAACTTCTATAACTTGTAGAGGGTATTGAGTACATAATATTTTGAACAGGAACCCATGTCCAGAAACGTACCGTTTCCGTGCGACAGCCGTTTGAAAACATGTTTGCTAGTTAGGTATGCAACAGGATAGTCATGGTGGGGTGTGGTTACGTCGCATCGACTGATGTTACGTATAGTCTGTCCTATGTCTCTGACCTGATTCGAGCCTCACTCACGTGTCTGTGAGTATAAGAGGAACATAGTTGAGTTTTTTTTTCATCCTTGCGTAGTGTTCTAGTAATCGCGAAAAGTTCGTTTGTTTACATACTGCTGCTTAGGTCTAATTTTTCGAGTGTGCATATTTAACGTTATACCGCAACTGGAAGTGCATTTTCTGTAGTTGAACTGATTAAATACGTTTATTAGGGTGTTTTTCAATCTCACCAATAAATGTTTTTATTCTATTTGCGTATTGTTCCAGTAATCGCGAAAAGTTAGTTTTGTTTACATTCCGCGGCTTTGCCTTACTCTCCGGGTGTACATACTTAGCGTTATACCGCAGTCTTAAGTACATTTGGTATAGATTAACTAATTAAATACATTCATTAGTGTGCTCTTCAAGCTTGCCATTAAAGGTTTTTCTTTTATTTACGTATTCTTCCAGTTATCGCAAAAAGTTCGTTTTTGTTACTTTCGGCTGTTTAGACCTAATTTTTGATCGTACGTATTTAGCGTTATACCACAAGTTTAAGTGCATTTGGTAATAGTTTACTTACATATTAGTTTCCAAAAGATATTTAGTGTCCTTTTGCATCTGTATTTAATATATTATCGTTATCACTTAGTAAATCTCTTAACTAATTTCGAAACTACCATGGATAGTAAGTGTGTGAGCTGCAGTAGGGAAGATAGTTCAGGGGTTTTGTGCAGCTGTTGTGACAGGTGGTTTCACTGGGGGACGACCGGACTGGCCGAGCGGTTCTAGGCGCTACAGTCTATAACCGCGCGACCGCTACGGTCGCAGGTTCAAATCCTGACTCGGGCATGGATGTGTGTGACGCCCCTAGGTTAGTTAGGTTTAAGTAGTTCTAAGTTCTAGGGGACTGATGACCTCAGAAGTTAAGTCCCATAGTGCTCAGAGCCATTTGAGCCATTTCATTGGGGAAATTGTAGCGGCGGGGAAATTGGGAAAGCAAACGAGACTCTTCCATTCTTTTGCAGGGTTTGCTCAAGAGATAGGATTATAGCTGAACAGGGGGAGAAAATTAGAGCTCTTCAGGCTGATTTGGACAGAGCGAGGGAGGAACTGCAGAGGTTAAGGGGGGAGGAGGGCAAACAGCGGTGGGAAGTGGTAGCTGGGAACAGGGGCCACAGAAAGAGGACAGTGTCTGACAGTTTCCCAATTGGCACAACCAATAGATTTGCCTTGCTACCACAGTTAAGTAAGGAAGAGGCTCCAGTAGAGGTAGATGTAGTTAAGATGCAACAGACTCTCACTAGGAAACCAACTGTTTCAAAAAAAGTAGAAAGTAAGAGGAAAGTTCTGTTGCTAGGTAGCAACCATGGAAGAGGTGTGGGCCAGATTTTGCAGGAAAAATTAGGTGACAGGTGCCAGGTCACAAACTTTTTCAAGCCAAGTGCAAATCTTAGCCAGGTGGTAGAGGATATAGGTTCCTTGTGCAAGGGATTCACAAAGCACGATCATGTGATGGTAGTGGGTGGAGTGGGAAACAGTATTGATAGGGATCTGGGCTACAGTATTGAGTGTGACCTGGTGAAAATAGCCTCGGCAACGACCCATACTAGTGTTGGGCTGGTGCCTGCTTTCGTGCGGCATGATCAGCCCCAGTTGAACCGCTCTGTCAGGAGGATAAATATGGAGTTGGATCAGTTGCGTAGGGCGGCCACTCTTTCAGACATTGGATTGGTTTCTGTTGAGGCTATTGATAGGGGGGATTTTACAAGGCATGGCCTACATCTCAATAGGAAAGGGAAGGGTAAACTGGCAGGGTTGTTAGCGAAATCCATAAGGGGGGACACTAGTACTCATGGATGTACCTCGTTTTTAGACTAATATTAGTGTCCAATGAGAAGTTCAGGCAGGCAGATGCTAAAGAGTTCCGAAACTCACAAAATTCTCACAACAGGAGATTAAATAATAATGTTACCATATTTAACCAAAATATTGGTGGATTAAACCAAAAAGTAGATTCTCACAAAAGTAAAGTAAAAAATAACTTTACCATTTTTCAACAAAATATTCTGGGATTGAAGAATAAAGTAGATGGTTTGTTTAGATGACATTGAATCTGATAATGTAATAGATATACTATGCCTGTCTGAGCATAACATTGTGTCTGATATGGAAAAGATAAATATCAGTGGTTATAAACTTGCTGCACATATGAGTAGAGAGAATAAGGTGGGAGGATAAGTTGTCATGTATGTCAAGTTATCACTGTGTGGATAGCTTAGATAAAAGAACGTTTTGTCTAGAGCAATATATAGATGCATGTGCCTGTCAGCTTAAACTGAAGGAGGGCTCTGTTATAATTGTAACCGTATATAGGTCCCCTTCAGGAAACTTTCATTTATTTCTGGAAAACTTGGATGCTTGTTGGCGCTATCTGTCAGATAGGGGAAAGCAAATTATTATTTGTGGGGACTTCAATGTTGATTCACTGAAAGAGTGTAATAGAAAGAATGACATGGAAGTCTTGCTCAGTTCTTTGAATTTGACATCTGTCATTAATTTTCCTACTCGGGTAGTAAAGGACAGCAGCACATTGATAGATAACACTTTTATAGACCGAGATAGGTTTAAAAACATAAATTCTTGTCGTGTTGAGAATGGCCTTTCTGATCATGATGCGCAGCTAGTTACAGTATATGACATAGCTCCATTCATTAATTCAAAACTACCCTCCAAAGTTGTGCGTTCAATTAATGACTCAACAATTCAGGGAAAATCTTTAGCAGTTATTCTGGGATGAGGTGTACAGGGATCCCGATGCTAATTTAAAATATAACTTATCTCATGATACACTTGTAAGAGAATTTGCAAACTGTTTCCCCAAGAAAGTAGTTAAATCTAATTACAAGATACCATGCAAAAAACCTTGGCTTACTAAAGGAATAAAAATGTCTTGTAACCACAAAAGAGAACTGTATCTAACAACAAGAAAGAGCAATGACCCAGAAACAGCCAAATATTATAAAAACTACTGTGCAACATTAAGAAAGGAAGTCCAGAAGCATGTGCATCATGTCTGAGATTAGTACCTCTGACAACAAAATCAAAACAATTTGGAATATAAGGGAGACAGGGCAACCAAAAGTACAGGATGATGGCATCACCATCAAAGAGAATGGAACTTGATAAACAACAAGCCAGAAGTCGAAAATATTTTGAATAATCATTTTTTAAAGGTTGTAGACAAAATATGATCTAAATGTTCATTAAAAGAAGCAAGTCAATTAATGAAAGAGGCCTTGCTATAAAGACTCCTTTGAAAAAAAAGAAATAAATTTTTGTATGCCTCTACTACTAGGCTAATTACTGTTTAGCTCTACAGGAGCTTTATACTGAAATGTTTCACACACCACCTTGTTTTGTCTTTCTATGTGTGTGAGTAATTGTATGTTCACTGTTGTGGGTAAATACATACAGCGTACACAGGGCGATGTGTGAAACTGATAGCGATTACATGCTTCCGCTGTTGTAGAAATCTGCTCCAGATGCTGCAGATACCGTATTGAGCTGAAAGTGGTAACCAAAGTATGGAGAAATATTCTTCGGGGCACTGTTACATAGCAATCAGTTTGCTTTCAGTTCTGAGAAATGTCCAGATACTATTGTGGATTTGAATGATCCATGAAGTTACTTCTTTTCCGTAGAAAACATTTAACTATTTCACTAGAACTGAACGCTCCCGTCGGAACTGTTCTCAAGCTGGTGTTTTTTTTTTATTAGTAAATCACAATAGAAGTATATCGCTGGGTGTATAATAACACAAACCTTCTTGAAATGAACAATATTTTATTGTTCTATTAACTGAATTCCTTCCATATACACATATATTTTAGAATGTGAATCAAAACTCGCAATGGCGTCGATTTTTACATCACAAGAATGGCTCTCCACTCCTAAAATTTTTACTCTTCATAAGAACAAAAGCTCTATCTCCTAAGAATAATTATGTGAGTGCTGACCGCCTCAGAGTAATAAACAATTTCTTTGTCTCTCTCTCTCTCTCTCTCTCTCTCTCTCTCTCTCTCTCTCTCTCTCTCTCCCTCTCGCACTGTCACAGCAAGTTACGCTGCATGATACATCATATTACCCACACTATTTCATACAATAGAAATTCCACCCACCTCTCCTTCTGAAATTAGGAAGATAGTAAAATCTCTCAAAAATAAAAGTTCGCATGGAATTGATGGTATTTCCAGCAGGATAATAAAAGCTTGTGTCCAAGAAATAAGTGGGATTCATAGCAACATATGTAATAGCTGTCTGAATCAGGGTTTTTCCCAGATAGACTGAAGTATGCCATTGTTAAACCTCTGCACAAAAAAGGGGATACGTCTGATGTCAATAACTACCGCCCAATCACTCTTCTGACTGCCTTATGCAAAATTCTTGAAAAAGTAATGTATTGTACAGTAGCTTCACATCTTTGTATAAAATAAAGTTTTAACAATATATCAACTTGATTTCCAGAAGGGTTATTCAACGGAAAATGCTATATATAATTTCACTAATGAAATATTAAATGCTCTGAGTAAGCGGAAGTCACCCATTGGGAGTTTTTGTGATCTATCAAAGGCTTTTGATAATGTGTAAATCATGAAATATTTCTGGATAAGCTCAAGTACTGTGGCGTAAATGGGACAGTGCTCAAATGGTTTAAATCATACCTAACTGAAGAGTGCAGAAAGTTGAAATAAATAGGAAGTGCAGGGAAGCTAAGACGAAATGGCTGCAGGAAAAGTGTGAAGACATCGAAAAAGATGTGATTGTCGGAGGGACAGACTCAGCATACAGGAAAGTCAAAACAACCTTTCGTGACATTAAAAGCAACGGTGGTAACATTAAGAGTGCAACGGGAGTTCCACTGTTAAATGCAGAGGAGAGAGCAGATAGGTGGAAAGAATACATTGAAAGCCTCTATGAGGGTGAAGATTTGTCTGATGTGATAGAAGAAGACACAGGATTCCATTTAGAAGAGATAGGGGATCCAGTATTAGAATCGGAATTTAAAAGAGCTTTGGAGGACTTACGGTCAAATAAGGCAGAAGGCATAAATAACATTTCATCAGAATTTCTAAAATCATTGTGGAAGTGGCAACAAAACGACTATTCACGTTGGTGTGTAGAATATATGAGTCTGGCGATATACCATCTGATTTTCGGAAAAGCATCATCCACACAATTCCAAAGACGGCAAGAGCTGACAAGTGCGAGAATTATCGCACAATCAGCTTAAAAGCTCATGCATCGAAGCTGCTTACAACAATAATATACAGAAGAATGGAAAAGAAAATTGAGAATGCGCTAGGTGACGATAGTTTGGCTTTAGGAAAAGTAAAGGGACGAGAGAGGCAATTCTGACGTTACGGCTAATAATGGAAGCAAGGCTAAAGAAAAATCAAGACACTTTCATAGGATTTGTCGACCTGGAAAAAGCGTTCGTCAATATAAAATGGTGCAAGCTGTTCGAGATTCCGAAAAAAATTAGGGGTAAGCTATAGGGAGAGACGGGTCATATACAATATGTACAACAACCAAGAGGGAATAATAAGAGTGGACGATCAAGAACGAAGTGCTCGTATTAAGAAGGGTGTAAGACAAGGCTGTAGCCTTTCGCCCCTACTCTTCAATCTGTACATCGAGGAAGCAATGATGGAAATAAAAGAAAGGTTCAGGAGAGCAATTACAATAAAAGGTGAAAGGATATCAATGATACGATTCGCTGATGACATTGCTATCCTGAGTGAAAGTGAAGAAGAATTAAATGATCTGCTGAACGGAATGAACAGTCTAATGAGTACACAGTATGGTTTGAGAGTAAATCGGAGAAAGACGAAGGAAATGGAATGTAGTAGAAATGAGAACAGCGAAAAACTTAACATCAGGATTGATGGTCACGAAGTCAATGAAGTTAAGGAATTCTGCTACCTAGGCAGTAAAATAATCAATGACGGACGGAGCAAGGAGGACATCAGAAGCAGACTCGCTATGGCAAAAAAGCATTTCTGGCCAAGAGAAGTCTACTAATATCAAATACCGGCCTTAATTTGAGGAAGAAATTTCTGAGGATGTACGTCTGGAGTACAGCATTGTATGGTAGTGAAACATGGACTGTGGGAAAACCGGAACAGAAGAGAATCGAAGCATTTGAGATGTGGTGCTATAGACGAATGTTGAATCTTAGGTGGACTGATAAGGTAAGGAATGAGGAGGTTCTATGCAGAATCGGAAAGGAATATATGGAAAACACTGATAAGAAGAAGGGACAGGATGATAGGACATCTGCTAAGACATGAGGGAATGACTTCCGTGGTACTAGAGGGAGCTGTAGAGGGCAAAAACTGTAGAGGAAGACAGAGATTGGAATATGTCAAGCAACTAATTGAGGACGTAGGTTACACGTACTACTCTGAGATGAAGAGGTTAGCACAGGAAAGGAATTCGTGGCGGGCCGCATCAAACCAGTCAGTAGACTGATAACGAAACAAAAAAAATAGTAAGTTTACTGGCGACAGTATTTTTTTCCGCCTATGTCATTTCCCAACGTAAACCGGCTCTGCCCAGTTGTTAATGAAGGAACGGATTCTGAATTATAACGTCTTTCTCCTGAGGTTACCAGAGGTAAAGTAAATCTGTTTGTGCCTCTTAAAAGTAAATGCCTGAACCCACGCACTGCACCTGTGATAGTTCGTTGCACCAGACCATTGTGGCCACATCTCCCAGCCCCAGGAGTGTGCTATAACGGATCATATGCTTAGCTTACAAAATTAGTCACGGTGGAAAACATGCGAGTCTATTAAATGGTTAAGTAGAAGCAAGCTTCTGACGCAGAGATTATGCTATTCTCATGTCGGCAGGATGTAAAGAGCCTTCTAGGCATCAAAGCGTCGATGTGAAGCCATTTTGAAATTTTCACTAATTCGGCAAATTTCTTAGTTCGAGAGAATTCTCTGTGAAGTGTGAAGTTACCGGAAAATTCAACTATTACCGTCATTATTACTATCATTTTCTTCATACCGCTGCTAGAACACATGTACTTGAACATCATTTTATGCCTTTTGGCCATTATAGAAGTAGTTGCCCAAGAACACGTTCTTTCCCTGTCTACGGAATTCTTTTCGTGTTAATATCAAATATCACCAATTATTCGTAGATTACATTTAAACTGAAGTAATTGTTGACGACGTCACTTGATAACAAATACACGCTGTCTTTCTTCATTTACTTGCGCCCAGAAACGGCTGTCGAATACCGCCAAACCAAAAGCCAAGGGATTTTACTGCCTTCCTTTATACGTCGCTGTCAGTTCCTCCATATGATTTGGTCGACGTGACCTGTTTCAAATTTTGTATGACAGAGAATGTTTTAGAAAAGTAATTGCTTTCCTTTGCAGTAAATAGGAAGATTTTCATTCTAAGCTATCCAAGTGTTGGGCGGCGGGTGGAATAACAGAATAAATGTTTTGTATTTATGCTGTTCTTTGCCGTTCTCAACGCTAGCTCTCTAACATCAATATTGGCAACCAGAAAGTGATTAGCTAAACGTGAAGCCTGTAATTAGAATTCCTAGTGCCCACTTCATCTGAGAAATACATTTATAGCTACAGCTTATAGCTCTGAGGAATTAGGAGATTGTCTGGGATTCATAAACAAAAACCATTCTCTCTAAAATGTTCAATATATTCTGAAAGTCACAGACCACAAAGAATCCACACAATCAAACTACCAGAGCAGTTCAGAGTCTAATGCGCTGAAGCAACTATTACTGTTCAAATTAAATGTTTAAATGAATGCCCGCCATAATTTGATGATAATGTTCATGAAACGCCACGCTAATAATGGTAGAATGTCTGTCCTGCGGCGGCACGTGAAAATACAACATACGCAAACTAAAGATAGATCATTAACGTCATCCCAAAATTAACACTTCACTCGAAAACGATTTCATGGTTACGCGTATCCTGAGTAACTTATTACTGCATCCGAGGCTGTTTGTATCACCGATACTGACGCGACGAGACTCCCAGCACAGGTGGTGCGCTAATCAGCATCTGGAGAGAACTGGGGCCTTCCTCTTCTTGTGCGGCATTCTTACATATAAAGCCGCGGTGCGTACGGCTAAGGGAACGCCTAACCAAATCTGCTCTCCCGACTAGCCGCTGGGCTAGTAATGCACCACTTTAAGTTATCGAATAAATCGTTGCTTCCTTTGCTGACGGCCGATGAAGCTCTCAATTTAAACGTGCAATCAGCACACAGGTAAGTAATCATAATAAAAGTCTGATGTCGCTAAGTCAAACATTTTGTGCGAGATAATTAATTTAATTACACTACACGCAGTAGACGAGCTCTGAACTTGCCCTTTGGAGATACGCTATCGCTATAGTTTTTTAGTTATTCCGTTGAAACTTCTCACTTCTTTATTGTTATAGCAGATCTCCCTTCTACTTAAATTTAATCATCCTAGTTTTATTTATTCGCCTACTTAATCTATCTTGCTTCCTTAATTTCTAAGACAAAAACCAGAAAATCATGAATTTCCACTAAAATTTTAAGTTGTGGGATCCAGAATACTGTTTCTACTAAATTATTATGCAAAAGGAATCTAAATATAAATTTTTAAGTTTCTAGCACTTTTCTGTTGCGCCAATGATTTTTACAGAAAAACGCCCAAATTTCGAAAATGGTTAAAGTTATTGAATTGATATTCAACACATGTTGATTTAGTATTACTCCTAACATGCTAGAAACGTTTCAAGTTATTTATTTGATTTTTAAAGTATTGCGCAACATTTATGACGTCAGAGCTAGTTACAGCGGACTGGCTGGCACACAATGGAAAGACTGATGTGAATTTTATAAGGCATGAGTAGGCTGCTTCAATATTTTCCCAGTATTAGTTCAATTTTAATATTCGCTTCTATAATTTAGGAAAGTATTTCACAGTTGCAAAACCCGCATTCGACCCATTGACCTTACACTTAGTCGCCGACCAGAAATTCTAGGTCAGTGTGACACCAGTTTAAGTAACCTAATGTAGCGAAGACTGTTTGCCAGTGCTCTTTCTCACCAGAAAATACGCAGTTAACCCATTGGGCTCCATAAGTACACTGTAACAGTAATTTCTGTGTGTATGCAATGCATACGGATTGTAGAATTTAGTGGTGCTCTCTCTTCCACTTCTGTATACAGTATGCCTGATCTAAACGGGCTCTTTATCATTACAGCCCCTGGGCAGTGCAACATCATACTGACAACAGTAATGAGCTTTTACTGACAACCTCACTGTTCGTTTTACCTGATTTTGTAATCATTTAAATAAAACAAAATGACCTGCCGCTGGGAGACATTTCGTCACCCTTTTCCTTGTGTGAAATTTGTCAGTAAGCTTTCTGCTTTCCTACCAGCGGAATGTGGCAGAGTACGGCTGGTAAACGATTCACAAACCACGATTTAGTGTCGTTAAGACGATTTCCTTAAACATTGTCGTAGCTGAAGGAATTTAGTTTCTTCTTAAATCTTCTGTTGCAGCTACGTTCACAGATATCTCAAATAGGAAAAGCTCTTTATCCAAGTACGAAGGTTGTAAAACAACCAGTTTGTGTCAAGTTCATCTTTTCGTCTGATAGCACTGCGTAAGTATTTTGTCAGAGGTACCACAAGTAGTGTTCCTGTAGCTGTGGGAATAATTGGTTGAAAGCGAGTTTATCACCATTGGGTGTAGTACTGCTAAATATTCAAAATGTTTATCAATCTGAGACTGAGTTCATTCACAAACTGTGGCGCATTTATAATATTGAAGATAGACTGTGTATCCTTGTCTTCTTTGGGTGGGCATTGGAAGGCATTTAGACACACGTATACAATACCATGAATACTTCGAATGCTATAGTTAGCGTTGCTCTCATAAACTAATTTTGTTTTTTTTAATTCTTCTGGGTCTTTAGCATGCAATATGTGTCGTAGATACGCTCTTAGACAAAAAAAATTGACCGCCGAGTCGTTCACGTAAGGTGGGAATACAGTCGTGCTCCCCTCTCAGAATTCTATGTACGGCAATATGCTCGATCTCGCAACATTGTAGACTATGGCACTTCCCGAAGGAAGTCATGACTGCAGTCTCAGTACATCAGTCTTGACTATGACCGTAGTCTTGAGGTAAAACACGAGACTAGCTAATATGACATCTGGCAACAGAAAACATATGTCGACAAAACTTTTATCGCCCCTTTCCTCTCGGTGCTGAAGCTATGAGTGTAATTCAAGTGAATCTACAATATATTTCGCTTGCTGTTACATTGGTAATAACAGTTTGGTTCAATATTTTAGCGAGAGATTTCTTGGCCGACCATCTGCCTCTGAACACCGCATCCGTCTGAGTTCTCTGGGACCCGTTTACTGCCTACCGGCAGGGGCTGAGGCACCGCGCTGCCTCACCTGCTGCCAACAACGCCTGCTCCACTCCTCACTCTAGACGGTGTAACATGCTTTAATGTTGTTGAGTGTTGACCCATAAAATCTGTCTACCATTTGTGTTTCACACTCGATAGCAATGGAGGCACAAAACCGTTTTTATTTCATGAGTATTTTATTACAGTAGTATGCAATACATTAATGTGGCACAGAATTAATTCCATTGTTCCTGATCTAGTGTGCTATAATTAAAGCGTCACAACCTGTTCTTTTTCCCTTCCCAGGAGATTCTTCAAATAATTTATTTTTGTCATGGATACATATGTATTAGTCAAGGCACAGAGAGTAAATGGAATGTAATGTGCCTGGTTTCTTTCTTTGATTCCCTATGGTAAATGGATGCGAAACATTGTGTCAATACCTTTCAGAACCTGCTCTATAGCTACCCAGGTAAATTGCTTGTTTTGAGGTCCATACTTTAATTAATGGAGAAGTGAATGCTATTCAAAAGTGGTTTTTAAAATATTCAATTGGATTTAGGGCGACAAAATTGCCCATATTTGAAGCTACCCAGAGAAAAAGTAAGTTGCTAGAGCCACTGTTACCAAATGTCTGCAGAGAGTTCCTAATTGCTACTGCGGAAATTTATCGTAGAGGCCCTATAGTAATCAAGAGATTCATTTCCTTTATATTTATCACCCTGGCATGTGAGTCTTAAGTGAAGGACATTATTGAAATTCGTATTGTTGATAGCCGATTCCAATTTCTTCAGAGATTCTTGTATTGTGAAGCAGCTTGGCAGTCGGAAAGCCGAGATCTATGACCATTAACACAACTTGCTGTGTCGAGCTACCAAGAGGATTTGATGTGTAAAGGTTTTCTCCTGATTTCGTTACAGAATTTTTCTGAAAATCCGCAGTTCTATAAAATAAATCAGAAAAAAGCTCGCACGCCCTGATCCCTGCCAAGGTTAGAACTGACGACTCATTGAGCCGTTGCGACACGAGTTTCGGGCGGGGGCACGGTGCTACGGTCACAGTACTGCCAGCACACCACTCTAATCATGGTATTGATCGCTCAGTATCGTAACGCATCGTGAACGATAATAGAAGTGGTCACTTACGTGAAGAATAGTATTTCTTCAGCCAAAAACAGAATTTTCTGTCTCAGTGTCTAGGGTTTATAAAGCACGAGTCATTTAAATGGAAAGGGAATATCAACTGAATTTAGTGAGTCAATTCAGTACCATACGTGGAAGTTGGTTGGTTGGTTGGTTTGGGGAAGGAGACCAGACAGCGAGGTCATCGGTCTCATCGGATTACCGAAGGACGGGGAAGGATGTCGGCCGTGCCCTTTGAAAGGAACCATCCCGGAATTTGCCTGGAGCGATTTAGGGAAATCACGGAAAATCTAAATCAGGATGGCCGGACGCGGGATTGAACTGCCGTCCTCCCGAATGCGAGTCCAGTGTCTAACCACTGCGCCACCTCGCTCGGTACGTGGAAGTGATTGCACTGTCATAGTGTTGCCAAATTTTTGTGACGATGTTGCCAATTCTCAATTGTGCTAGGAACAGCTTTGTAGTGGTATACGAGGAGAATCCCGTGCTCGTGTCATAGGAGGATATGGAGAGGAGGTGCAGGGTTTGGTTAATATGCAGTGTTTTCTCCTACCAGTTGTGTCAAACAATCAGGTGTAAAAACTTCCATTACAATTACAAAAAAAGGCTCAGAGCATTATGAGACTTAACTTCTGAGATCATTAGTCCCCTAGAACTTAGAACTACTTAGACCTAACAAACCTAAGGACATCACACACATCCATGCCCAAGGCAGGATTCGAACCTGCAACCGTAGCGGTCGCGCGGCGTCACGATTAAAGTTTCCCTCAATATATATATGAATAAAACACTTACCCTATTACTTTACGATAAAAGATTATTTCAGTACAATAAAAAGCCTTTGGGAATCAACTTTGCCCACTTGTCACGAAAAGTAAGATAATAAATACTTTGCACCTCGAAATCGATTGCGTCTATGTGCAGACTTGTGATCATACAAGTAGAATTTCACGAATTGCACGAGAATGTAGAAAAATGTTGGTGGGAATGGAAGATATAAGAAATACAGTTAACTAATTATTCTGTGCTACATAATAATCAATGCATTTGAAAATTCAGAAGAGAAGGAACTAAAAATAATGCCCATTAAGACAGAAACTAAAGTGCAGATGCGGACACTGTGCATATCTGCGCCTTTTCATCTTCAGATCTATCCAAATAATGTATACTAACCAGCTTTCGTAATTTTTCCCTCTTGTTTAGTCTTCTAATGATGAACTGGACCCACACCCATGAGTCTGATTGTTTCTTTGTATCCTTTCGTCTACTGCTATCTTTGTGTGTTATTGCTCGGTGTTCAAAAAGCAAAACGTTATGCCTGCTCCCACCACGTATTAGAACGAGGTTGCAAGAAGGCTAACGAAGGATAATTAAAATACATTTAAACGCCAATTTGTCTGTCGTCATGGTGTTAAGTCGACAGAAATAGTTGGTTTATGTTGCCTGCATCACCGGTATCCCATTGTTGTCTTCTCTTACTGAGATTTTCATATAATCCTAAACACAAGACGCCGAGATAAATGTGTATATTCCCCGTGACGAACTATCCTACATTCCATTCATCCTGATCCATTCGTTACGTGCATCGGCAACAATGAGTGATAGGAGAGTTGTTGTGAGGTGATGGATAACAATAACAAAGGTTGTTGTGGTTGTGGTCTTCGGTCCTGAGACTGGTTTGATGCAGCTCTCCATGCTACTCTATCTTGTGCAAGCTTCTTCATCTCCCAGTACCTACTGCAACCTACATCCTTCTGAATCTGTTTAGTGCACTCATCCCTTGGTCTCCCTCTACGATTTTGAGCCTCCATGCTGCCCTCCAATACTATATTGGTGATCCCTTGATGCCTCAGAATATACCCTACCAACCGATCCCTTATTCTAGTCAAATTATGCCACAAATTTCTCTTCTCTCCAATTCTATTCAATACCTCCTCATTAGTTATGCGATCCACCCATCTAATCTTCAGCATTCTTCTGTAGCACCAGATTTCGAAAGCTTCTATTCTCTTCTTGTCTAAACTATTTATTGTATACGTTTAACTTCCACACATAGCTGTACTCCATACTAATACTTTCAGAAACGACTTCCTGACATTTAAATCTAAATTCGACGTTAACAAATTTCTCTTCTTCAGAAACGCTTTCCTTGCCATTCATTGCCAGTCTACATTTTATATCCTCTCTACTTCGACCATCATCGTTTATTTTGCTCCCCAAATAGCAAAACCCCTTTACTACTTTAAGTGTCTCATTTCTTAATCTAACTCCGGCAGCATCACCCGATTTAATTCGACTACAATCCACTATCTTCGTTTTGCTTTTGTTGATGTTCATCTTTTATCCTCCTTTCAAGACATTGTCCATTATGTTCAACTGCTCTTCCAGGTCCTTTGCTGTCTCTGACAGAATTACAATGTCATCGGCGAACCTCAAAGTTTTTATTTCTTCTCCATGGATTTTGATACCTACTCCGAATTTTCTCTTTTACTGCTTCTTCAATATACAGATTGAACAACATCGGGGAGAGGCTACAACCCTGTCTCACTCCCTTCCCAACTACTGTTCCCTTTCATGTCCCTCGACTCTTATAACTACCATCAGGTTTCTGTACAAACTGTAAATAGCCTTTCGCTCCCTATATTTTACCCTGCCACCTTTAGAATTTGAAAAAGAGTATTCCAGTCAACATTGTCAAAAGCTTTCTCTAAGTCTACAAATGCTAGAAACGTAGGTTTGCCTTTCCTTAATCTATTTTCTAAGATAAGTCGTAGGGTCAGTACTGCCTCACGTGTTCCAACATTTCTGCGGAATCCAAACTGATCTTCCCCGAGGTTGGCTTCTACCAGTTTCTTCCATTCGTCTGTAAAGAATTCGTGTTACTATTTTGCAGCCGTTGCTTATTATACTCATTCTTCAGTAATTTTCACAACTGTCAACACCTGCTTTCTTTGGGATTGGAATTATTATATTCTTCTATTTCGCCTGTCTCATACATCTTGCTCACTAAATAGTAGAGTTTTGTTAGGCCTCGCTCTCCCAAGGTTGTTATTAGTTCTAAAGGGATGTTGTCTACTCCCAGGGCCTTGTTTTGACTTAGGTCTTTCAGTACTCTGTCAAACTCTTCACACAGTATCATATCACCAATTCCATCTTCATTTACATTCTCTTCCATTTCTATAATATTGTCCTCAAGAACATCTTCCTTGTATAGACCCTCTATATACTCCTTCCACCTTTCTGCTTTCCCTTCTTTGCTTAGAACTGGGTTTCCATCTGTGCTCTTGATATTCATGCAAGTCGTCCTCTTTTCTCCAAAGGTATCTTTAAATTTCCTGTAGGCTGTATATATCATACCCTTAGTGATATGTGCCTCTACATCCCTAGATTTGGCCTTTATCCGTGCCTGCTTAGCTATTTTGCACTTCCTGTCGATCTCATTTTTGAGATGTTTGTATTCCTTTTTGCCTGCTTCATTTACTGCATTTTTGTATGTTCTCCTTTCATCAATTAAATTCAATATCTCTTAAGTTATCCAAGGATTTATATTAGCCCTCGTCCTTTTACCTACTTGATCCTCTGCTACCTTCACTATTTCATCTCTCAAAGCTACACATTCTTCTTCTACTATATTTCTTTCTGCCCTTCTTGTCAATCGTTCCCTAATGCTCTCCCTGACGCTCTCTACAGTCTCTGGTTCTTTTAGTTTATCCAGGTACCATCTCCTCAGTTTCCCACCTTCTTGCAGTTTCTTCAGTTTTAATCTACATTTCATAACCAATAGATTGTGGTCAGAGTCCACATCTGCCCCTGGAAATGTGTTACTATTTAAAACCTGATTCCTGAACCTCTGCCTTACCATCAAATAATCTATCTGTCACCTTCCAGTATCTCCAGGCTACTTCCATGTATACAACCTTCTTTTATGTTTCTTGAACCAAGTGTTTGCTAAGATTAAGTTAAGCTCTGTGCAGGCGGCTTCGTCTTTCATTCATTACTCCCATTCCATATTAACCTACTACTTTTCCTTTTCTTCCTTTTCCTACTGTCGAGTTCCAGTCACCCATGACTATTAAGTTTTCGTCTCCCTTCACTATCTGAACAATTTCTTTTACCTCATCACACATTTCATCAATCTCTTCGTCATCCGCGGAGCTAGTTGGCATATAAACTTGAACTATTGTGGGAGGTGTGGGCTTCGTATCTATCTTGGCCAGAATAATGCGTTCACTGTGCTGTTTGTAGTAGCTTACTCGCATTCCTATTTTCCTATTCATTATTGAACCTGCTACTGCATTACCCCTATTTGCTTTTGTACTTATAAGCCTGTATTCACCTGACCAGAAGTCTTGTACCTCCTGCCACCAAACTTCATTAATTCCCACTATAACTAAATTTAACCTATCCATTTCCATTTTTAAATTTTGTAACCTACCTGCCCGATTAAGGGATCTGACATTCCACACTCCGACCCGTAGAAAGCAAGTTTTCTTTCTCCTGATAACAACGTACTCCTGAGTAGTCCCCACCTGGAGATACGAATGGGGGACTATTTTACTACCGGAATATTTTACCCAAGAGGACGCCATCATCATTTATCCACACAGTAAAGTTGCATGCCCTGAAGAAAAAATTACGGGCGTGGTTTCCCATTGCCTTCAGCCGTTCACAGTACCAGCACAGCAAGGCCATTTTGGTTAGTGTTACAAGGACAGATTAGTCAATCATCCAGACTGTTGCCCCGGAAACTACTGAAAAGGCTGCTGCCCCTCTTCAGGAACCACACGTTTGCATGGCCTCTTTTATGGTTGCACCTACGGTACGGTTATCTGTATCACTGAGGCACACAAGCCTTCCCACCAACGGCAAGGTCCATGGTTCATAGGGAGATAACAAAGGCAGTAGTAGCAAATCAGTAATCAAGGATGTTTACTGTATTACAGACAATTGTTAACGATTAACAAAATAACCAAGAAAGGCTGAGTGTTTAATTGGCTCACTGCATAGGTGCTCTTACCACTTTGTTACTGAATTCTGTTCTAGTTGTTTGCACACGGACAAGAAAGAACCCTGTAGCCATACATATCGCTTGTACAACGAGTTATTACCTATCAACTATCCTTGCTTTACATCACGAGACGAACATGGCGTCACCGAACTGATATTTTGAGGAAAGCATCAAGAAGCGCGAGTAATGAGTAAGTTACTTTCATTGGGTTATATAATGCAAAAATACACTTTTTAAGTCTATTATTGAGTAATTACGGTTATTGATAGTCTATTCGTGAGTTTGCGCGCATTCAGTGGGGTGAAACCTATCACAGAAGCAAGCAAACCACAAATATTTCTTGCACCAAACGCAACAGACAAACGAAATTTCGCTGAACTGACGTATTGTCTGATATATTGCTCAGAAAACATATCTGATTCATGTTGCTAAATACAGCTCTATCAGATATCAATGTGGATGCGTACCAAGTGTATTCGACTGCAACATAGCCATGAACAAGATTGCAACTGGGGTCGACAGCATCGTCGTCTACCACCTTGAAAACTCGAACGGTAAGAGTGCTCGGCCGGTTACTTACGTTTACTGGTACCAAAGCTACAGAATGAAAACACAAAAATATTAATAACCTGAAGATCGTTAACTTTGGAACCCATAGTAAAGTAAAGCAATCATCGGTTAGAAGACTGGTTTGAACACCACAGTTCTTTAATAGGCACGGTCCTGTTGGATGTGGTATGACGTTGCTTTCCTCCGACCTTTGAGTAGACTTGCCTAGACAGTTAATAGGGGAACCTACAGTTTAATGTGGCTTTCCGACCACGGCATTTTTCACATCAACAAACACTGCCCGAGGGGAAACAAGAGCAAAATGGGAGATAAAATTCGTGGGACTGACCAGGGATCGAAGCCGAGACCTTCGTACTCGTAGTCTTGCTGTTTATCACTTTGCCGCCATGTAGCCACCACTGCGGCTTCTGCTTGGCATTAAAATTAAGGATCTCTTGTTTGTGCCTGCGTTGGCACTTGCGCGTCTCTGCGCCAAAGTAAAGAGAACTGAATTGAATGTAATGCCTTCAGGTTGGCATAAACAGAAAAGGAGAAAAATTAAACAACATAAATGGTCTCTCTTTAATGCCTCAATCTTCATTGCCATTATGAATCTAATGAGAAAAAAAGGACACTGCAAGGTTATGTTGTTTTATTTAAATGATTACAAAATCAGGTAAAACGAGCAGTGAGGTTGTCAGTAAAGGCACATTACTGTTGTCAGTATGATGTTGCACTGCCCAGGGCCTGTAATGATAAAGGGCCCGTTTAGATCAGGCATATTGTATACAGAGATGGAAGAGAGAGCACCACTAAATTGCGCAATCCGTATGCATTGCATACACACAGAAATTACTGTTAGAGTGTACTTATGGAGCCCAATGGGTTAATTGCATATTTTCTGGTGAGAAAGAGCACTGACAAACAGTCTTCGCTACATTAGGTTACTTAGTCTGGTGTCACACTGACCTAGAATTTCTGGTCAGCGACTAAGTGTAAGGTCAATGGGTCGGATGCGGGTTTTGCAACTGTGAAATACATTCCTACATTATAGAAGCGAATATTAAATTTGAACTAATATTGCGAAAATTTTGAATTTGAATAGCTTAGAATGATGATCTTTCTGTTTATTGCAAAGGAAAGCAATTGATTTTCTAAAACATTCTCTGTCATACAAAACTTGAAACAGGTCACGTCGACCAAATCATATGGAGGAACTGACAGCGACGTATATCGGAAGGCAGTAAAATCCTTTGGTTTTTGGTTTGGCAGTATTCGACAGCCGTTTCTGGGCGCAACTAAATGAAGAAAGACAGCGTGTATTTGTTATCAAGTGACGTCTTCGTCAATTACTTCAGTTTAAATGTAATCTACGAGTAATTGGTGATATTTGATATTAACACGAAAAGAGTTCCGTGGACAGGGAAAGAACGTGTTCTTGGGCAACTACTTCTACAATGGCCTAAAGGCATTAAAGGATGTTCAAGCACATGTGTTCCAGCAGTAGTATGAAGAAAATGATAGTAATAATGACGGTAATAATTGAATTTTCCGGCAACTTCACACTTCACAGTGGATCATCTCGAACTAAGAAATTTCCTGAATTAATGAAAATTTCAAAATAGCTTCACATCGAGGCTATGATGCCTAGAAGACTCTTTACATCCAGATGACATGAGAATAGCATAATCTCCGCTTCAGAAGCTTGCTTCTACTTAACCATTTAATAGACTCACATGTTTTCCAACGTAACTAATTTTGTAAGCTAAGCATATGATCCGTTACAGCACACTCCTGGGGCTGGGAAATGTGGCCACAATGGTCTGGTGCAACGAACTATCACAGGTGTAATGCGTGGATTCAGACATTTACTTTTAAGAGGAACAAACAGATTTACGTTAGCTCTGGTAACCTCAGGAGAAAGACGTTATAATTCAGAATCCGCATTTAACATCACGTTCCTTCGTTTACAACTGGGCAGATCCAGTTTACGTTGGGAAATGACGTAGGCGAAAGTGATGGTAAACAGAAATACTGACGCCAGTAAACTTACTTACATTAGAAAATTTTATTTTATTTGATGAATCGATAGCCATTTAAAGAAACAGGCTCTTATTTTACTTCTTCTTAATTGAACCACAGACGTTGAAATATTTGGTGCTGGACTGTGATTTGAATTCGTATCTCCTCTCTTGAGGATCTGAATCTGTCGGAACAGTATAGTTCAGTCATTACTTTCCTTTCCCAAGACTGCAATCTTCTGTAGGTTCTCTCCAAAAGTAAGTATGTGGGTCCGAATACTGATCCAGTGCAGAAATATTCATAATTTCATTTCATGCCCTATCACGTGCACATCGGCCTGCTAGTGAAAATTAACATGCATTTTCAATGTCTGTTCATGTGTTGACAACATTCGCAATAGGTGTCGTTGTTTCTGGAATAACACGCACACATCTCACTGTTGGTGAGTAACCAACTAATACTTAAGCTATATTCGTGGATGATAAAGAAGGACGGTAGGTGTGCGGTTCGATTGTCGCTCAGGCACAAAAATTTCTACCTTTACTTTAGATTCAAACACGTAGCAGCTGGCTAGAAAAACCGATACATAACATTTGATTTTACTTAGTTAACAATCCGATTACGTGTTGGGTTCTATCTTCACCACAGAACTTCACATCATGCGCTTCATCTTTAAATGCATGCACACCTTGTTACTTATGAACGGAGGTATATCAGGCATCTTTCGTGGTTAGTCAAAAGAGACGTAAGGGTCTTGAAAGGAGTCCAGTTTTTATACAAAAAATGCGGTCTTTTATTTTCAAGTTTAGATTTGGATACTGATATTGACGAATACTTCGGAAATCTTGATTCTTCGCAGCTAGTCAGCAATATGATTATATTACATTAGATTGGATTCGAATAACGTTTGACCCATAGATCATCATTTATCCACACAGTAAAGTTGCATGCCCTGAAGAAAAAATTACGGGCGTGGTTTCCCATTGCCTTCAGCCGTTCACAGTACCAGCACAGCAAGGCCATTTTGGTTAGTGTTACAAGGACAGATTAGTCAATCATCCAGACTGTTGCCCCGGAAACTACTGAAAAGGCTGCTGCCCCTCTTCAGGAACCACACGTTTGCATGGCCTCTTTTATGGTTGCACCTACGGTACGGTTATCTGTATCACTGAGGCACACAAGCCTTCCCACCAACGGCAAGGTCCATGGTTCATAGGGAGATAACAAAGGCAGTAGTAGCAAATCAGTAATCAAGGATGTTTACTGTATTACAGACAATTGTTAACGATTAACAAAATAAGCCTTCCCACCAACGGCAAGGTCCATGGTTCATAGGGAGACTTGGAATGTGTCATGAAAGATTACTTTACATCCATGATGCAATTTCTTTACAACAATTATTTACTCTCTCTCTCTTTCTCTCTCTCTCACACACACACACACACACACACACACACACACACAAACATTGATTTATATTTTCATTTTTTTGTTGTGCTCCACTATCGGCCAGGGACGAAAACGTCCGTGAATGAGTTTCTTAGTTTTGAGTACACTTAAGAAAGAAATATAACAACAAATACGAGAGTTGCTGATTTATGATGCCTAGTTTACAGTCTGTTCTGAGTATTATTAGTAATTACGCTCCAGTCCCTAAACCCATTTACAGAAATGCGAATCAGACTATTCCAGGCCGTGCCAGCCGCGTCTCTGAGATGCCAGCTATGGTCACTTCCCAGCCCTCTGTAGAAAAACATCGGTTCGTCTTCATCCTGCTGGTATCTTAGCTGAGATTTGGCAACAAGGCAAGGTATGTTTGGCAACTCTGTGATCGACGAGTTACTTCCTGTTGTGCACGGAATTAAGGCTCAAAGTTCACTTGATTTTTCCTGTCATTTCCATTGAATAAACTGAGTTAATACCACTTGAGGTATAACAAAAGATTGTTAATGTACGGTTTTCAGTCCAGGAAAGTCGTTGCACGTGGAAATCTTGTCCTTTTACGAGCTCTAGCCGCTATTTACGCTGGACACATATCTCTTCGCTAGCTATGTGGGAGCATGCTTACCTGTAGAAAAGCGTCTGTTCTTGTTCGCGGTTCCAGTCTCGCTGACAGTGACGTTTTTATCCCTTCTGTTAAAGAGCTACAGGCAGTCAGATCAAACATTGATAAGGAAAACGCAAAAAATACTTTCGGCTCATATTGCAATGGTGAAAAACTTACAATGCTGCACAACAGGAAATGCCTCTTTCCGTGGCTGACAAGCAAATTTTGGGTTTCTAGGAATACATAACTCTATTTATGAAATGCTACATTTGCATACCTCTTGAGTATAACACAGCTTATCAATTAAACGTAGACCCAATCGAAATCTAAGTGAGTAGTAGTTTCCTAATTCGGTTCGATAGAGGCACGCTAGGGTACAGACAGTCAGCTTTACTAAAACATACTTTCGTCGTAAGGTTATCGTGGGTAGTTTTATTTCATTTCTTGTAATACATTGTACAATTTTCGTAGAGTTTCTTTTAGTGTTGTTTAAACAATAGTAAACTTGAGAGAGCAATTAATCAGCAACGATATATGCAAATTCTCTGATGTTAGCTATAACAGTCTGACAATGCACATGTAGGTAATTGATTACATACCTGTAGAAAACTTGTTCTGAGATAAAGGTGTCAAACATGGTTTGAAGAAGAAAAAAATGCCACTACCACACGACAGATAATGTAGAAAATACTTTTCTGGCGTATTTTGGCAAGATGCGCTCTCCCCATACATAATACAAAAGTTTCGAGCTGCATCTGCTGCCTGGCAGTATATTAAACTTGAAAGGAACAAAATGTCCCAGTAGTTGGCCATTTTTCACATGCGACTATTTCGGGTTGAGAAGTTAGGGGAATTATGTTCAAAGTTCCATTAGATGGTAACTTCAGCAGACAGCAGAATTGCGTTTTAAAAAATGTAGCAGTGAATATATTTGAACTCGCGATGTTTTGCAGATAGTACACTATATTTACCATTACACTACTAGCTGAACTCTAGCTGCAGCACCTCCAGAAGTCAACAACAATTCCTCAAGGGCCTCCGCATTCCACAGTGTTGTGAGATAATGATATGGCAGGATGTAAACTTATGAGAGACAGACCGTTACAGCTTTTCTTTAGCACTGCACGACGTTTTAAACAAACAGATAGCGCAATAGAGTAGCTCAAATGGAAAGGAACACTTCCTATTTAAATTTCTGCATCCTACACTGTTGGCAGTTCTGTGTTGGTGGCAGTTACGTGATTTTATTTCGGTGATTACAAAATAGAGTCGAATGTATGCACTGGGTAGCCGAGGCAGCTGATTCATTTCGATTCGGTCAACCAAGTAAATGAATGTACTGAACCAGCTGCAAACCACTACTGGGACCCTGTGTGTCAGAATTCTCATACAGTGTGGCGCAACGCCGTTACAATACAAAAATAAGCCACCATGAAGAGGATCTGGTGGTCAGTTGGATTGCTGATAGATTCGTATACTCATTGTCTGGGTTAGATTCCAACTTCTCCTGATGTTTTTTGATAGGGAGAGACAGTTCCTATTCTCTTCTGGTTACGCCAAGTGAAGAAGGTATAATGGCACTGTGGTCTGAAATTCACATTAAACATTACACTACCTACTAGACATTAGGTTGAACCACAATAAAGTCAGGAGTGGCGACATTTAGAAACTCTATCACCACTAGCCTTTCTTATACTAGTTATTCATTTCTAGTGACGAAACAAGCGCTATGTAGGATCACAGGACACTTTTTCCATCTTTTATTTGAGCTTCTGTATGTCGATAAAATTGGTTCTGAACTGGGAATGCAACTCAGACCGCCCTTAACGTGGAATTTGATCCCTTCGTGACAATACAGCTTGACTACAATTTGTTGTTTGTTCAAAAATGCAGATACCTCAACATCTCCACATATTGCGCGTGAATGGGTTCGAATCCTGGCCCGGCACTAAAGTTTTCATTATGTACTATCCAGCTCTAGCGTGAGAACACCTATCTGCTGGCGGATAATAATTTTGATTCTTAATGTATTTTCATTCGTATTTTACTCCCAGTGAGACACAGAACTATTTGCGAGATCACTGTAAGTTCAAGGATGTTATTCCGAGTTGCTAGTGGAGAAAAATTTGGTAGCTGACGTCTCTTTGTGTGTATTCAGCAACGATATGTGTGGGGTTCGATTACGAGTCAGCACTGAACTCTTCGTCATATTAATTCTAGTTCAAACATGCTTACATGTCGCTTCTGGTGTAACAAACTTATATTTAACGTTCGTTTTCTCTAGAATGTGACAGCGATAGGTGCCAGGTTGGAGTCCTAGGATGGAAAAAATTAATGTTTAGTCTTGTCATTTCAGTTAATACATCTTGCTACTGCCGAGAAAATCCGGTATGTAACAGTTCATTGTGCTTCGATAACAATCCGATTAGGTTCTGGGTTCGAATCCCTGTCCCACACAAAGCTCTACCTCACGACATTTCAAGTAAGTTACTTGTGATGAAGTAATATTTAACAACTCTCGTAGTTCGTTAACAGGGGCAATAGATGCAGGGTAGGAATTCGCGACCGTTAAAAATGTGTACGTGATGTAATTTAAAGTTGATGTTTCCTAACTGATACTGTTTAAAATCAAGGTATATCACTCTCTGTATGCCTAGTCAGGAATGACTGTTAGCTTCTGTCAGTGAAGAAATCTTTGCTTGGTCTGCATGACCTGGGTCTGAATCCATATGCAGAACGAGATGGTTCGTCGTGTCATTTGAAGTTCATACATATTCTCAACTAGCAGCTCGTAAAAAACTTAAATTTTTAATGTTATTCTGTGTTAAATACTAGGTACGGTATGTTACTTTGAAGAGGAAATCATGAATACGACGAAATTACTACGTGCATTACCTATCTGACGTAATAATGAGAGTGGTAACATTTCAGGTATGTCATTTATTGTATTAAATGTGAGCTTACAAGCCGTAAGGACAGTCTTATCTGTGATAAGGTGTTCCCTGATATTTGTAGTATCGTGGTATTACTTTACATCTTGAGTTATTGCGATACAGGCAGTGTTTTGTAGTGTTGATTTGTTGGAACCATTTTGAATAGTCAAACGACCGTACCCAGGGGCGATTAGAGGATCTGCTAGACAGCTGTGTTATGAGGGTTGTATGCGAAACAGGTGAAATGCAATTCAGGTCGTTCGGATACTTTTGAGCACGACTGTACATAATTGCTAAATGTGATGCTGTTGTATCAGCATACTCTGAGATGAACCTGACTGGTATACAGTCTGGACCGGAGGCCTTGGCTTTATTAAGTGTATTAGGCTGCTTTGTTACACCGAGAATAGCTACTTCGGTTTTTCTCATCTTGGAAGTTGTTCTTCATTGGAGTTCATTAATATTTACTTTGTCTCCTTGGGTGAAAGAGTTTCGGAAAACTTTGTTTAATAATTCTGCTTTAGTGACACTGTCAGCAGTGACTTCAACTTTGTTATACTGCAGTGAACGTATTGACTGCGTATTGCCACTGGTGTGCTTTATGTATGACCAGAATGTCTTTGGGTTTTCTGCCAGATTTCTAGACAGAGTTTCGTTGTGTAAATCATTAAAAACATCTCGCATTGATGTCGCGCTGTATTTAGAAGTTGTGCAAAGCTTTATCAAAACTAGACATGGTTGTCTCACTGGGAATTCCGCGATCGTTCATTAACTAAAATATGGCGTTTCAGTCTTCGATCGCTATTCTTTATTTTCAATTACCGGTTTCGGGCTAGCTGCCCATCTTCAGATCTTGTGTTAATGTTCATGGTAAGTCTACATGTTCTAACGAGATGACTGATGAAAAAATAAAACATTTGTTTACATGGCGATCCAGTACTTGAATAAGCGGATCTAAATTGTAAGTAAATTTGATAAAAGTAACGATCGCAGCCAGCGCCATATTACGATCCTGTGAACAGAGCTGAGATATGCTTGTCCATGAACATTAACACAAGATCTGAAGATGGGCAGCTAGCCCGAACCGGTAATTGAAAATAAAGAATAGCGATCGAAGACTGAAACGCCATATTTTACTGCAAAACTTTGCCAGCCTTGGGGATTTTGCGTTCTTTTAAATTTAGCATGCTTTTTTCGCTGCTTCTGCAACAGCGATCTGACCCGTTTTGTGTACCATGTGGGATCAGTACCATCACTTACTAATTTATGTGGTATATATATCTCTTTGAAATCATTCCACAACTTTTCAACGATTACATGATCAGATCGGAAGGAGTGAAGACTCTCTCAAAAAGGCGTTAAGAGTATTTTTATCAGCTTTTTTTAAATGGATTACTTTGTGTTTCTTTTGGATGGTTGTAGGTGTTACGGAATTCAGCCTAGCATCAACCGCCCTGTGGTCACTAATCCCTGTATTCGTCAAGATATTCACTATTTGTCCAGGATTATTTGTTGCTAAGAGGCCAAGCATACTTGCGCTACCATTTACGCTTCTAGTGGGCTCATGAACTAATTGTTCAAAATAATTTTCTGAGTGAGCATTCCGTACAATTTCGGATGACGTTTTATGCCTGCCGCCGGCTTGGTGGCTCTGAGCACTATGTGACGTAACATCTGAGGTCATCACTGCCCTAGAACTTAGAACCACTTAAACCTGACTAACCTAAGAACATCACACACATCCGTGCCCGAGGCAGGATTCGAACCTGCGACCGTAGCGGTCGCGTGGTTCCAGACTGAAGCGGCTAGAACCGCTCGGCCACGCCGGCCGGCCGCCGGCGGCTTAAAACCTATAATTTTTCCAGCATATCGAGTGTAGATTGAAACCACCACCTACTATAATTGAATGAGTTGGGTACCTATTTGACCGCGGTGCATAACAGACCTCAACATTACCAAAAGAATTCTTTCTTTTTGGTATCTGTGCTCATCTGCCGCTTCAACATCAGGGAGACAACGTCGAAGAATTATTTGTACGTATTTTGTTCACTTTTACAATTAGAAATACTGTAGCACTTTTAAGGTCATTAGGATCATCGTCGTACAGGAAACGACAAAGAAATGAAGAGGATTGTACTTGTAGTTAAAACTGCGTCCAATCACTACATGATGACTTAAAAGAAGTCTCGCATTCAGTGTTATTCTGGCGCCACGGGAGTTTGGTGCATAGGCTCCACCTGGTGGGCAGTGAGCGGATGAGGCGGCGCTGATCTCCGGAGCAGCGCCGGCCAGCAGCTTAGCAGCTTCTCAGCCGTGGGCCGTGGCTGGCCGCAGCAGCACAGAGCCGCTGGCCAGCCGACTGGAAGCCGGCCGGGCCACTGCAGCGCCTGGCATAATTAGCGCCGGCACCACGGGCGCGGGCTGCTGGCCCGTGCATCTGGCGGGCCCGCTGCTGCCGACAGGGCGTGAGTCCGCTGTTACCGGCCGAGAGGGCGCCTCCCTGCCAGCGTCGCACTGCTGCCTCCAGCTGAGAGGGTGGTTACCGGCAGGTACACTGGCTCGCGACTGGTAGTGAATGGGCTGGTTGCGTGGTGACTGTGTATGTGGACTGAACGACGTGAGGAACCCAGCAGACTGACCCGATACGTACCATACAAACACAGCGGACATTACGGATATGATATCGCTTGTGGTCACGTCCGAAAGAAAAGGTAACACATATATAATTGAGGCGATGACAGCCAATGATGTCTTCAGTCCATCTACATCTTCATGATTACTCTGCAATTCACTTTTAAGTGCTTGGTAGAGGGTTCATCGAACCACAATCATACTGTCTATCTACCATTCCACTCCCGAACAGCGCGCGGGAAAAACGAACACCTAAACCTTTCTGTTCGAGCTCTGATTTCTCTTATTTTATTTTGATGATCATTCCTACCTATGTAGGTTGGGCTCAACAAAATATCCATCCCAACGCACGTATCATATCTGCCACACTCTCTCCCCTATTACGCGATAATACAAAACGAGCTGTCCTTTTTTGCACCCTTTCGATGTCCTCCGTTAATCCTACCTGGTAAGGATCCCACACCGCGCAGCAATATTCTAACAGAGGACGAACGAGTGTAGTGTAAGCTGTCTCTTTAGTGGACTTGTTGCACCTTCTAAGTGTCCTGCCAATGAAACGCAATCTTTGGCTCGCCTTCCCCACAATATTATCTATGTGGTCTTTCCAACTGAAGTTGTTCGTAATTTTAACACCCAGGTACTTAGTTGAATTGACAGCCTTGAGAATTGTACTATTTATTGAGTAATCGAATTCCAACGGATTTCTTTTGGAACTCATGTGGATCACCTCACACTTTTCGTTATTTAGCGTCAACTGCCACCTGCCACACCAGACAACAATCTTTTCTAAATCGCTTTGCAACCAATACTGGTCTTCGGATGACCTTACTAGACGGTAAATTACAGCATCATCTGCGAAAAACCTTGGAGAACTGCTCAGATTGTCACCCAGGTCATTTATATAGATCAGGAACAGCAGAGGTCCCAGGACGCTTCTCTGGGGAACACCTGATATCACTTCAGTTTTACTCGATGATTTGCCGACTATTACTACTAACTGCGACCTTCCTGACAGGAAATCACGAATCCAGTCGCACAACTGAAACGATACCCCGTAGGCCCGCAGCTTGATTAGAAGTCGCTTGTGACGAACGGTGTCAAAAGCTTTCTGGAAATCTAGATATACGGAATCAACTTGAGATCCCCTGTCGATAGCGGCCATTACTTCGTGCGAATAAAGAGCTAGCTGCGTTGCACAAGAACGATGTTTTCTGAAGCCATGTTGATTACCTATTAATAGATCGTTCCCTTCGAGGTCATTCATAATGTTTGAATACAGTATATGCTCCAAATCCCTACTGCAAACCGACGTCAATGATATAGGTCGATAGTTCGATGGATTACTCCTACTACCCTTCTTAATCACTGGTGCGACCAGCGCAATTTTGCAATCTGTAGGTACAGATCTATCGGTGAGCGAGCGGTTGTATATGATTGCTAGGTAGGGAGCTATTGTATTAGCGTAATCTCTTACGGGAATCAGGGAGATGCTGCGAGTAATGAGGCTAAAGAACGGGGAGCACTACATCAGTAGCGTGTGGTAACGGTTGAGATTTTTGAACTTTGTGCTGCTGTGGTCACCACTGCGTCCGGATGGCATATTGGTCAGCGCATCTGCCTAGTAAACAGGAGATCCGGATTCGAATCCAAGGCTGGCACAAATTTTCTGCTTGTCCCATTGATATAAATCAATGCCCACTGGCAGCTAATGTCTTTAATTCCTTTCTGTCTTGTTTCTTGATTCAACATTCAAGGTATACAAGCGCTAGCAATATGTCCAAAGCAGTGGTCTTTGCAAAGAGATTTTCAAGGGTCTTCTACCTCGGCTCTATTAGTGATAGAGCGGTAGGGTCAGTTGTTTGGATAGACCTCGGTCTAGGAACTATTTATACACTGTACTCCTTTGATCGTGAACGGGCAAAATATCACACGAAATAAGCGTCAAACGAAAAAACTGCAAAGAACATAACTTGTCTGGCTTGTAGGGGGAAAATAGGTCAAACGGATATCAACTGCGTTTTTTTTAAATAGGAACCCCCATTGTTTATTACATATTCATGTAGTACGTAAACAAATATGAATGTTTTAGTTGGACCACTTTGTTCGCTGTGTGTTAGATGGCGCTCAAATAGTCACAAACGTATATGTACGTAATATCACGTAACATTCCGCCAGTGCTGAAGTATTTGTTTCGTGAAAGATTACCCGTGTTCAAATGGACCGTTTACCAATTGCGGGAAAGGTCGATATAGTGTTGATGTGTGGCGATTGTGATCAAAATGCCCAACGGGCATGTGCTATGTATGCTGCTCGGTATCCTAAACGACAAGTGTCCGGACCGTTCGCCGGATAGTTACGTTATTTAAGGAAACAGGAAGTGTTCAGCCACATGTGAAACGTCAACCCACAACCTGCAACAAATGATGATGCCCAAGTAGATGTTTACCAACTGTCGCGGCTAATCCGCACGTCAGTAGCAGACAAATTGCGCGAGATTAGGGAATCTCGAAAACGTCGGTGTTGAGAGTGCTACATCAACATCGATTGCACCCGTACCATATTTCTGTGCACGAGGAATTGCATAGTGACGACTTTGAACGTTGTGTACAGTTCTGCCACTGGGCACGAGTGAAATTACGGGACCATGACAGATTTTTTGCACGCGTTCTATTTAGTGACGAAGCGTCATTCGCCAACAGCGGTAACGAAAACCGACATAATATGTACTATTGGGCAACGGAAAATCCACGATGGCTGTGACGAGTGGAACATCAGCGACCTTGGCGGGGTAATGTATGGTGCGGCATTATGGAAGGAAGGAAAATTGGCCCCCATTTTATCGATGGCAATCTAAACGGTGCAATGTATGCTGATTTCCTACGTAATGTTCTACCGATGTTACTACAAGATGTTTCACTGCATGACAGAATGCAGGCACATAGCCCGCGTGCGGTTGAAGCGGTACTGAACAGAATATTTCATAACAGGTGGATTGGTCGTCGAAGCACCTTACCAGGGCCCGCACGTTCACCGAATCTGACGTCCCCGGATTTCTTCCTGTGGGGAAAGTAGAAGGATATTTGCTATCGTGATCCACCGGCAATTCCTGACATCATGCGTCAGTGCATTGTCAAAGCATGTGCGAACATTACGGAAGGCGAATTACTCGGTGTTGACAGGAATGTCGTTACGCGTATTGCCAAATCCATGCAGGTTGACGGACATAATTCTTAGCATTTATTGTATTAATGTGGTGTTTACAGGTAATCACGCTGTAAGTAGGCTGTTTAGGTTTTTATGTTGGTAACGCCACGTGGCGCTTTGCATGAAATTCACTAACTGTGCTATGTGCAATCTGTGGCTGGTTTGCATTGTTGGAATATTTGCTATTGTACTGTTGGGCAATTGGATGTGAACAGTGCGTAGCGTTGCGCAGTTGGAGGTGAGCCGCCAGCAGTGGTGGATGTGGAGAGAGACATGCTAGTGTTTTGAGAGGTTGCTAATAGCCGCGCAGGATTAGCTGAGCGGTCTTGGCACTGCAGTCATGGACTGTGCGGCTGGTCCCGGCGGAGGTACGAGTCCTCCCTCGGGCATGGGTGTGTGTGTTTGTTCTCAGTATAATTTAGGTTAAGTAGTGTGTAAGCTTAGGGACTGATGACCTTAGCAGTTAAGTCCCATATGATTTCACACACATTTGAACTTTGGTTGCTAATAGGGGACAATCTGGACATGTGTCCGCCAGAGGAAGGGAATTTGTAAAGAGGGATGTCATGAATTGATATATTTATATATAATGACTTTTGAACACTATTAAGGTAAATACATTGTTTGTTCTCTATCAAAATCTTTTATTCACTAACTATGCCCATCAGTAGTTAGTGCCTTCAGTAGTTCGAATCTTTTATTTAGCAGGCAGTATTGGCGCTCGCTGTATTGCAGTAGTTCGAGTAACGAAGATTTTCGTAAGGTAAGTGATTCATGAAAGGTATAGGTTATTGTTAGTCAGGGCCATTGTTTTGTAGGGATTATTGAAAGTCAGATTGCGTTGCGCTAAAAATATTGTGTGTCAGTTTAGTGTTGACCAGAATAAGTAACGAGTGAAATGTTCCCATATTACTTTCCTCTACGGGGAGGACATCGCACGCCAGGTTCGTCAACTGGAGAAGCCGCGCCTCAAATATGCACAGTTGCGGAGTAATTTGGCATTTCTGCAACGCTGTCGCGATAAGGAGATTGTGCCTAAGTTAGCTGTGGTTAAACACCATATCAAGTCGGTTGGAATGAAGAAGATATTACAGAAGACAAGTCGGGCGATCGTCAGAGAAAGATTACGACACACAAGGTACGAACTGGATCTTAATGCACGAAGCTGTATTTGTTATCTACAGTTCTCTCGCCGTTTGACTGGGAGTGGGTCGATATGACGACGGCTGCTCATCGAAGAGCTCATCTTAGCAATACATCTGCTAGACAAGTAAAGAAATTTGAGCGTCTTGTAGCTCTGCAAAGATCAGAGTCAGCGCATGAAACAGCACGCACTGTCGTCAACCTGTCGGGCAAGAACCTGGACAAAGGAGCCATCTCGGCCCTTAATAAAGGTTTGAACTTTGCTCCTACACCACGTACTATACCCATCGTGGATCTCATCAGTGGAGTAGAACAGGCTGTGCACAGGACGACGCCGACGAAGTGAGACTTGTTACCAGTCGCTTTTTGGCCTCAGCTAAGCCTCCCAGGTCTAATATCAGTAGAGAGGAGAGGGAGGGGCTCCGTTTACTTCAGAAGGATGAAGATCTTGTCATATTACCAGCTGACAAAGGAAATACCACCGTGGTCCTTAATACTACCGAATATCATAGAAAAATGACTTCACTGTTGGAGGACAGTACGTATAAGTGTCTTAAACGGGACCCAACTTTGACGTACAGCAGAAAAACCATGAAGTTACTGAAGAATTCCGGGCTTCCAGACGATATTACAAAAAAAAATCTCAGAGTCCGAGCTCCTAGACCGCCCAGGTTGTACGGACTACCGAAGCTCCAAAAGGATAATGTTCCCATGAGACCTATTGTCAGTGCAATTGGTTCTCCTACTTATAAGCTGGCCAAATACCTAACAAAGTTGATGACTCCTATAGTTGGCCGGTGTGAACATCACATCAAAAACTCCCAGATGTTCATTGAGAAAATCAAAGATATTAGAGTTGGTCCAAATGACATTTTAGTCAGCCTGGATGTGGTGTCGCTGTTCACAAAAGTTCCTGTGGAGGACACTTTGAAAATGCTGGCGGATCTTTTTCCTCCTGAAACTATAAAGTTGTTCCGGCACGTGATGACGACCACCTACTTCTTGTATGGTAGTAAATTTTATGAAATGACAGACAGTATGGCAATGGGCTCTCCGTTGTCTCCATCACTGGCTAACATTTTTATGGAGAATTTTGAAGAACGTGCACTAAATTCGGCTCCCCTCCGTCCATCCTTATTTTATCGTTACGTTGACGATACATTTATGATCTGGCCACACGGCGAAGAAGCTCTCAAAGAATTCATGGAACACATGAATTGCATCCATTCGAACATCCAGTTCACTGTCGAGATGGAGAAGGAAGGGAGACTGCCTTTCTTAGACGTTTTAGTACAACGACAGACGGACGGGCGTCTTGGCCACTCTGTATACCGATTTATACCTGAACGCACAGAGTTTCCATCACCCTGCTCAGAAGAGAGCCGTTTTTAACACGTTGGTATATAGAGCCAAAACTGTTTCTGACGAGGACCACTTAAGGTCCGAGATTAATCACCTGAAGAACGTGTTCCGAAAGAACGGCTATGGTGCACGCGATATATAGGCAGCGTTCTCCAAAAGAAGGAAACGTGATAATGCTGCAACCTCACAGGATGAAACACCGATGGCGGTTCTTCCTTTTTGTGGCGCAATTTCCAGCAAAATAGGAAGAGTCCTGCGTAGACGTGGTATAAGACCGATTTTTAGTCCTCCTAAGACAATTAAGGAGATGATGCACCCTGTTAAGGACAATCTCGGCCTCAGGCTCCCTGGAGTTTATAATATACACTGTGAGTGTGGAAGCAATTATATAGGTCAGACTATTCGTACCGTTTCCGACCGCTGTGCAGAACACCAACGCCATGTTAAAAATAGAGAGCTGGAGAAATCGGCAGTTGCGGAGCACAGCCTCACGAACAAACACAAAATCTTGTTCGATGAAACTAAAATTCTGTTCCATGCCTCCACGTACTGGGATTCTGTTATTAAGGAGACTGTTGAAATAAGAATGAGCCAAAAGAACTTTAACCGCGATGGCGGATACCATCTGAGCTGTGCGTGGAAACGAGCGCTTGATGCAGAGAAGCAGCAGAGACGTTCCTTCCAAGGTTTACGTTCAAACGGAAGCGGTGGCGCCACCGGCGCACACAGTCACACCGTCTGAGACAGCAGCACGTAATCGCCGACCAATCAGAAGCCGTCTTTGGGCTATATAGAGGCTACCATAGCAGCAGTGGAGAGATTCGAGGGTTGGATTCCCTCACATCCTCATTGAGGACTCGCACTGCCTGGGCTACTCTCAGGGTGTATCCTAGACGTGGAAGAGCCCCAACCGTGCTTGTCGCGTTGTTGCCCGTCTGCACGCCGTCACTGCTGCCCGCCGCCGCCGCCGCCGCCGCCGTCGTCGTCTGTTCGCCGCCGCCCGGTGCTTGCCGCCGCCGCCGCCGCCGCCGCCGCCGCCGCCGCCTGGTCGCCGTCTGTCGGTGCTCGCCGCATCCTCTTCTGCCGCCGCCGCCTGGTCGCTGCTTCTTCTGCCGCCGCCGCCGCCGCTGCCGTCATCTCTTGGTGCTCGCCGCTTCTTCTGCCGCCGTCTCTCGGTGCTCGCCGCTTCTGCCGCCGCCGCTGCCGCCTGCAATCATGGACGCCCCAACTGCCACCATCATCTACACCTCTCCTTCACCTGCCCCCACTGTAACGTCATGGAGTGCTTCCCCTGGGATTCACCCGTCTCACGCACCTCCCCTACTTACAGTCTCCTCCCCATCTATCTTCTCTCCATCGCTGTATCCCCACCTGTACGTCACTCCTGCCGCTACCCCTGCTACTGCCCCTGCTGCTGCTCCCGCTCCTGCCTCTGTCCCTGCTCCCAACCCCCCTCCCGCTCCTGTCGCCCGCCGCGACGACTTTCCCCGTCTCCCCCCTGCGACTACCGCTGCTTCACCTGCCAGAGTCTCCGCCCGCCGCGCCACAGTCGCCGCCACAGAGCACCCTACCCTCTCATCTGGTGCTACTGCCTCACAGGAGGGCCCTGCCTCCCACCACCTCCCCATCCATCCAGTCCCTCATCCCTCCTCCCAGGCCACACCCGCCAAAAAATTTTCCAAACGGCCCAGTGGCGACCTCTCCTCTACTCCTTCATCCAAAAAGCCACTGCCTGCCCCACCTCCCACTGACCCCACTATGGATACCACCCCACCTCCCTCCTCTCCAGCCCCCTCCCTGTATACCTTTGTCCTAGCCAACCCTGATCCGAAATTCCTGGATGCCCGCACCCTCACCCTTGCAATCCGGAAGTACATCCCCAGTGCACCCATCACCCAACTTATCCCTCGCAGAGACTCTGTTCTCATCAAGTCTCCCTCTGTGTCCGTCCATACTGATCTCCTCCGGCGCCTTCCCTGCATCACCTTTGGGCCCCACACATCCCTCACCCCATTCCGTACATCCTCCTCTCCTCGTTAACCCCAACCGCCTCGTCGTCCGCCGACCCTCACTGCCGTCATCACAAAACTCAGCCCTGTGGTCATGGAGGCTGAGGTGTTGGCGGAACTGAATGCCCACCCCTCCCTGGAAGTCCGCTCTGCCCGCCGTATTTACAATTCCTCTGGCCCTACTTTCCTCATGCGTATCTTTACAGAGTCCGCCGCCTCCATCGACCACCTCCTCACGCAGGGAGCCCTGATTTTCAACCCCCGCCACCCTGTTGACCCGTCCCGTTCCCCTCCTAAATCCTACCACTGCCAGCGGTGTGTTCTGTACAATGACCACCTCACCCAAAAACTGCAAGAACCCACCCACCTGCCCCATTGTAAAGCCTCCCACTTCCTCAACAGTGTCCTAACCTCGACCCCCCCCCCCATTCTGCAACACCTGCAATGAACCTCACCCCACCTATTCCTCCAAATGCAAAGCCAAGCCCCCTCCCACCAACCCTGAACTCACTGTTCCCATTCGCCCCATTGACCCACCCATCCACCCTAACAATTCCCTCCGCCCTCCCCCTACAGCAGAAGACATCATCCGGTTCCTCACTGTCGTCCTGAAGAACATCCACCCCTTCCAGCACCCCCACACACTCCAGCAGATTTCCCTCGCTGCCTGCTCTGTTTTCTACTTAAACACCTACGCCACATACTCCCACAACCAGGCCCACTTTACCTTCACCCGCCTAGACACCCTCGTTTAAGCCCCTCTCTCCCCTTCCCGCACCCTTCCCACACCCAACCTCATGGCTCATCAACAGTATCGTCTCCTCTACCTCAACATTCGCTCCCTTCCTGCAAAAAAATACCTCTTCATGCATACCCTCTCCCAGCAGCAGGTTGACTCCTTCATCCTTAATGAAACCTTCCTCCAACCCCACCATATGGTCCGCATCTCCCCTTATCTCCTTCACCGCACTGACAATCCCCTTCCCCTAGCTCGAGGTGGGGTCGCTATAGGCCACCTCAGGCATCTCCCTGTCCGGCCACAACTCCTCCTTAATGACCCAACCGAACACCTTCTCCTCAGCCTCTTTTTTCCCTCTCTCACCGTCACCTGTGCCACTATCTACATTCGCCCTTTGACTTCATTTCCCATGTTGACTGTACCTTCTCCACCTATGTGATCGCCGCTGACCTCAACATCCACAGCCATGACCCTGCCACCCTTCGGCGGTGGCATCAGTTCCTTGCCACCCTCCATGGTGACCTTGTTCCTCTCCCACAGCACACCCGTCCTGAAACTAACTCCACCCCTGATGTTATCCTCGCTTCCCCCAACCTCCTTGGTCGCATTGCCGTTGATGTCCTCGATCCCATCGGTAGTGACCATCTCTCTGTCCTTCTCACCATCACCTCTACCCGTCCCGCCACTGCAGCCACCCGCCCAACTGTCGTCGTAACTGCCGCCTGCTTCACGTCTGCTGTGCAGCGAGCTACCTTAATTTAAGTATTAACTGTATTTTTCTTACTTGTCACTTCTTCTTCCGTGTGTATTTGCTTTTAGGAAGCTTTAATTTTCGAGTGCTCTTAATAGTGTTCCATAGATTTCGTGTTTGTTTTGAATACAGTCAGAGAGAGTCCCTTTAGTCAGCCATAGTCAGTGTCAGTGTCGTCGTAACTGCCGCCTGCTTCACGTCTGCTGTGCAGCGAGCTACCTTAATTTAAGTATTAACTGTATTTTTCTTACTTGTCACTTCTTCTTCCGTGTGTATTTGCTTTTAGGAAGCTTTAATTTTCGAGTGCTCTTAATAGTGTTCCATAGATTTCGTGTTTGTTTTGAATACAGTCAGAGAGAGTCCCTTTAGTCAGCCATAGTCAGTGTCAGTGTCGTCGTAACTGCCGCCTGCTTCACGTCTGCTGTGCAGCGAGCTACCTTAATTTAAGTATTAACTGTATTTTTCTTACTTGTCACTTCTTCTTCCGTGTGTATTTGCTTTTAGGAAGCTTTAATTTTCGAGTGCTCTTAATAGTGTTCCATAGATTTCGTGTTTATTTTGAATACAGTCAGAGAGAGTCCCTGTAGTCAACCATAGTGCCAGTAGTGCTAGTGTTTGTTTTCAATACAGTCCAGAGGTAGGTAGTGCTATTTTCATTGTTTTCTACAAGAAGTGGCTAGCAACCACAGTTTAGTGAATAAGCAGCCGCCTTTAGTGAATTAGCAGTCTAGTTAAAGGTTGATTAACTCTCTTCAGTAAATTGTTTCCTTAGGATGGATAGGATGTGTGACTGCTGTGTACGGACGCAGGAGGAGCTGGCCACTGTTCGCGAACAGCTGAGCGTGTTGATGGCCGCGGTCAGCCGTCTTCAGGCTGCTGCCTCGGAGTGTAGCGGCAGTGGGGAGTCTGGTGCGTCGCAAGGTACACCCCAGGTGTTACATGCTTCACCCACTGTCCCTGCTGTCGAGACATCTTCGCGGGTACCGGGCGCGGTTGGGCTACCCTCTCCCCAAGGGGAGTGGCGGGTTCAGCGGCGTTCGCGGCGCACGAGGCGGAAGGTCAATGTGGAGGCTGGCCGTGTGGCATCGCCCGCTCTGCCTGTGAGGGGACATGTGACTGCTCCTTCAGCAAGGTCCGAGCAGGCACACGGGGGGAGGGGTTTATTAGTTATTGGGAGCTCCAACGTTAGGCGGGTGATGGAGCCCCTTAGGGAAATAGCGAGAAGGTCGGGGAAGAAGGCCAGTGTTCACTCTGTCTGCTTGCCGGGGGGTCTCATCCGAGATGTGGAGGAGGCCCTACCGGCGGCGATAGAGAGCACTGGGTGCACCCGACTGCAAATTGTTGCTCATGTCGGCACCAATGACTCCTGCCGTCTGGGTTCAGAGGTCATCCTCAGTTCGTACAGGCGTTTGGCGGAATTGGTTTAGGCGGAAAGCCTCGCTCGCGGGGTGGAATCAGAGCTAACTATTTGTAGTATCGTTCCCAGAACCGATCGCGGTCCTCTGGTTTGGAGCCGAGTGGAAGGCTTAAACCAGAGGCTCAGACGATTCTGCGGAGATCTGGGGTGCAAATTTCTCGACCTCCGCTATCGGGTGGAGAAATGTATGGTCCCCCTGAATAGGTCAGGCGTGCACTACACGCCGGAAGCGGCTACAAGGGTAGCGGAGTACGTGTGGAGTGCACATGGGGGTTTTTTAGGTTAGAGAATCCCCTCCCTAGGCCCGACAAGACGCCTCCTGAGACGCGGCAAGATAGGAGTAGGTAAAATGCAACAGGGAATAACAATATTAATGTGCTAATAGTAAACTGCAGGAGCGTCTATAGAAAGGTCCCAGAACTGCTCTCATTAATAAACGATCACAACGCCCATATAGTACTTGGGACAGAAAGTTGGCTGAAACCAGACGTAAACAGTAACGAAATCCTAAACTCAGATTGGAATGTATACCGCAGAGACAGGCTGAACAGTGAAGGGGGAGGCGTGTTTATAGCGATAAGAAGTGCAATAGTATCGAAGGAAAGTGACGGAGATCCGAAATGTGAAATGATTTGGGTGAAGGTCGCGGTTAAAGCAGGCTCAGACATGGTAATTGGATGTCTCTATAGGCCCCCTGGCTCAGCAGCTGTTGTGGCTGAGCACCTGAAGGATAATTTGGAAAATATTTCGAGTAGATTTCCCCACCATGTCATAGTTCTGGGTGGAGATTTTAATTTGCCGGATATAGACTGGGAGACTCAGACGTTCATAACGGGTGGCAGGGACAAAGAATCCAGTGAAATTTTTTTAAGTGCTTTATCTGAAAACTACCTTGAGCAGTTAAACAGAGAACCGACTCGTGGCGATAACATATTAGACCTTCTGGTGACAAACAGACCCGAACTATTTGAAAAAGTTAACGCAGAACAGGGAATCAGCGATCATAAAGCGGTTACGGCATCGATGATTTCAGCCGTAAATAGGAATATTAAAAAGGGTAGGAAGATTTTTCTGTTTAGAAAAAGTGACAAAAAGCTGATTTCAGAGTACCTGTTGGCTCAACACAAAAGTTTTGCCTCAAGTACTGATAGTGTTGAGGATCAGTGGACAAAGTTCAAAACCATCGTACAATATGCGTTAGATGAGTATGTGCCAAGCAAGATCGTAAGAGATGGAAAAGAGCCACCGTGGTACAACAACCGAGTTAGAAAACTGCTGCGGAAGCAAAGGGAACTTCACAGCAAACATAAACATAGCCAAAGCCTTGCAGACAAACAAAAATTACGCGAAGCGAAATGTAGTGTGAGGAGGGCTATGCGAGAGGCGTTCAATGAATTCGAAAGTAAAGTTCTATGTACTGACTTGGCAGAAAATCTTAAGAAATTTCGGTCTTATGTCAAAGCGGTAGGTGGATCAAAACAAAATGTCCAGACACTCTGTGACCAAAATGGTACTGAAACAGAGGATGACAGACTAAAGGCCGAAATACTAAATGTCTTTTTCCAAAGTTGTTTCACAGGGGAAGATTGCACTGTAGTTCCTTCTCTAGATTGTCGCACAGATGACAAAATGGTAGATATCGAAATAGACGACAGAGAGATAGAGAAACAATTAAAATCGCTCAAAAGAGGAAATGCCTCTGGACCTGATGGGATACCAGTTCAATTTTACACAGAGTACGCGAAGGAACTTGCCCCCCTTCTTGCAGCGGTGTACCGTAGGTCTCTAGAAGAGCGTAGCGTTCCAAAGGATTGGAAAAGGGCACAGGTCATCCCCGTTTTCAAGAAGGGACGTCGAACAGATGTGCAGAACTATAGACCTATATCACTAACGTCGATCAGTTGTAGAATTTTGGAACACGTATTGTGTTCGAGTATAATGACTTTTCTGGAGACTAGAAATCTACTCTGTAGGAATCAGCATGGGTTTCGAAAAAGACGGTCATGTGAAACCCAGCTCGCGCTATTCGTCCACGAGACTCAGAGGGCCATAGACACGGGTTCACAGGTAGATGCCGTGTTTCTTGACTTCCGCAAGGCGTTCGATACAGTTCCCCACTCTCGTTTAATGAGCAAAGTAAGAGCATATGGACTATCAGACCAATTGTGTGATTGGATTGAGGAGTTCCTAGATAACAGGACGCAGCATGTTATTCTCAATGGAGAGAAGTCTTCCGAAGTAAGAGTAATTTCAGGTGTGCCGCAGGGGAGTGTCATAGGACCGTTGCTATTCACAATATACATAAATGACCTGGTGGATGACATCGGAAGTTCACTGAGGCTTTTTGCAGATGATGCTGTGGTGTATCGTGAGGTTGTAACAATGGAAAATTGTACTGAAATGCAGGAGGATCTGCAGCGAATTGACGCATGGTGCAGGGAATGACAATTGAATCTCAATGTAGACAAGTGTAATGTGCTGAGAATACACAGAAAGATAGATCCTTTATCATTTAGCTACAAAATATCAGATCAGCAACTGGAAGCAGTTAGTACCATAAATTATCTGGGAGTACGCATTAGGAGTGATTTAAAATGGAATGATCATATAATGTTGATCGTCGGTAAAGCAGATGCCAGACTGAGATTCATTGGAAGAATCCTAAGGAAATGCAATCCGAAAACAAAAGAAGTATGTTACAGTACGCTTGTTCGCCCACTGCTTGAATACTGCTCAGCAGTGTGGGATCCGTACCAGATAGGGTTGATAGAAGATATAGAGAAGATCCAACGGAGAGCAGCGCGCTTCGTTACAGGATAATTTAGTAATCGCGAAAGCGTTACGGAGATGATAGATAAACTCCAGTGGAAGACTGCAGGAGAGACGCTCAGTAGCTCGGTACGGGCTTTTGTCAAAGTTTCGAGAACATACCTTCACCGAAGAGTCAAGCAGTATATTTCTCCCTCCTACGTATATCTCGCGAAGAGACCATGAGGATAAAATCAGAGAGATTAGAGCCCACACAGAGGCATACCGACAATCCTTCTTTCCACGAACAATACGAGACTGGAATAGAAGGGAGAACCGATAGAGGTACTGAAGGTACCCTCCGCCACACACCGTCAGGTGGCTTGCGGAGTATGGATGTAGATGTAGATGTAGATGAACTGCCCCTCCAAAGTCTGTCCATGACTACCACCGTGCCAATTGGGATGCCTACCGGGAATCCATTGCCTTACAGGTCGAACGCCACCCTCTCACTTTCCGCCGCCCTGACGACATCACCCATGCCTCTTCCTTCCTTCAGAAGACCATCACTGACGCTGTGGAGGCTCATGTCCCTACCAAAATCATCCACCCTCACCACCCTACGCTTCCTCCACAGGCCGTCCTTCTTCTGTGTGAATCCCGCAGGCTGTACCGCTCATTCCTCCGCACTCATGACCGGGATACTCTCACCCGCCACCGGCAATTACAGCGACATATCCGGAACCTCTTTACAGCAAAGAAACGCTGGGACTGGCGTCAGACATGCACACACCTCAACTCCACGCTCCCTGTCAACCCCTCCAAATACTGGTCAGCCTTCCACCGCCTTACTGGTAGCCATCCCACCCCGCATTACCCCATCATCCATGACGATCGACCCTTTCCTGACAACCTCAGTAAGGCTAACCATTTTGCTTCCCACCTATCCGAGGTCTTCTCCATTCCTGACGATCCCCATTTTGATTACTCCCTCTTCCCCACCGTCCTTGACTGCGCTGACCCCTCTGTCCCCCCACTCGCCCCTAGCTTCCAGTACTTGGATCGGTTACACCCCTCCGATATCAACACTCCCATCACTACGCAAGACATCACACTCGTCCTCCGCTCCAAACGCAATACCGCCCCTGGTCATGATGGCGTCACCTACCGTCACCTCAAGGAATCCCCTCCATCCTTCCTGTCTGTCCTTGCTACCCTGTACAATGTCCTCCTCTCCACTGTATTTTACCCTGACCCGTGGAAGACTTCCTGTGTCCTGCTGTTCCCTAAGCCTAACAAACCCCCCTCTGCTACCTCTTCCTATCGTCCCATCTGCCTCACCTCCGTGTTCAGTAAGGTCTTTGAGGCCATCCTCTCTCGCCGTATCCACTGCCACCTTAACCAGCACCGCCTCCTTCCTCTTACCCAATGTGGCTTCTGGCCATCCTTCTCTGCTGACGACCAGCTCCTTAACCTTACCCATCTTCTTTCCCTCCAACTTAACTCCCGTCACTCTGCTATCTTTGTTTCCCTTGATCTCCAGAACACCTATGACCATGTCTGGCATCCCGGGCTCCTTTTCAAACTCCAGACCTATGCTCTCCCCATCAACTTCGTCTGTCTCGTTGCTTCCTTCCTCTCCCATCGTCCCTCCTATGTGACTATCCACAATTCCAACTCCCGTACTTTCTACCCCTCTGCCGGCGTGCCCCAAAGTTCTGTCCTCTCCCCTCTCCTCTATCTCCTGTACACTGTTGATATGCCCAAACCTCCCCCTCCTGTTCATCTTCTCCAGTTCGCTGATGACATCACCTTCCTAGCCCTTTATCCTACCCTTCAACGGTCCCAACGTACCCTCCAAACCCACCTTGACGAATTCACCGCTTCGTGCAACCAGTGGTTCCTCCGTGTTAATCCCTCCAAAACCCAGGCGATCATCATAGGCTGCACCACCCGCTCCTTCCGCCTCCATGATTTCTACCTCACCATTTATGGCCGTCCTATCCACCTCACTCCTACCCTCAAATACCTTTGCCTCACACTCAACCGCCACCTCACCTGGACTCCCCATCTCCTTACCATCCAAAACAAAGCTCACAACCGCCTCTGCCTCCTGAAACTCCTGTCCGGCCGGACGTGGGGTCTGCTTCCTTCCACCATCCTTCACACCTACAAATCCATGATCTGCCCCATCTGCTATGCTGGCATAGCATCACTTGGATTTCCGCCCCTCCCCGGTTCTATAAAGCCCTCCAAATCCTCGAACACCATGCACTTCACCTCGCCTTCCGCATCCGCCTTCCGTCCCCTACACGCATCCTCTATGACCTCATCCCCTTCCCCCACCTTCTCCTTTTCCTTGAACACATCCGCACCCTATATATTGTCCGCCGCCTTGATCCCCCTCACCCCCTGGTGTCTCCCTTCCTCTCCACTCCCAACTAATTGCCGCGCCTTTACTGTTGTGTCCCTCCCTCTCTCCATCTCCACACCTTCCATCTCCTTTCCCAACACAACTTCCACCGTCTACCCCTCCCGGATGATGAGCTTCGCCCTGACATCTACCCGTCCTACCAACTCTAACCCCCTCTTCCTGCCTCCTCCTCAGGGCTCCCTCTCCCCCCCTCCCTCCTTCTGAGCGGATTTCCTCTCCTACTCCCCCTCCATCTCTTGTGCCTTCTTTCAGTGTCTCTGCGCTCCCTTCTGCCCTGTCTTCCCTTTTCCTCTCCCGCCCCATGTGCCTTCTGCCTCTTCGTGAACCCACGGTTGCCCCTCCTCTCTTCATCCCGCCGCTTCTCCAGCTGCCCCATGCTCTCCCCTCCTTTTCCATCCTCTCTGACCTTTCCCTCGGCAGGTCCCACCTGGTAGTTTTATTCTTCGTCATGTGTGCTCCAAGTGGGTTTTAAGTGTGTTGTTTTGGAGTGTTTTTAATACTGTGGCCAACTTTAACCTGGGCATGCGCATCCAGTGTCTTCTCTGTGTTTTAAGAATCGCCAACTGTGTTTTTTAACTTTCTGGTGACTTTTTTAACTGTCCCCAATGAACGTCTATGTGTCAGTGTATTTTTACCTCCATTTTCTCCCCTTACTCTGTTTTATGTTCCCCTTTTTATCTCCTTATGTATGTATTATTTTATTCTTGTTTTAGTTGTCATGTCACTCGGCTGAAGAGCGGCGGATTGTGCTGCTGACAGCCCTCCCCTGCCCATATGGGGCAGGGGAATGAAATTACAATAAAGAAAAAAAAGCAGTGGAGGCAGTCAGCTTCTGACGATGACGATGGAGGTAATCGTCTAAAGCTCGAGATTTTATCTAGAACTGACGCGGCAAGAATACCGAGAATATTTTATACATAAGTGTCGCCGCGAAATACTTCGTTCCCGATAAATTCACTGTCAAAAATTTAATCTACACTTCTATTTGTCTCTTCTTCGTATTTTAAGTATGCTTCTGCTTGTATCTGTCGGTAACTGTTCCCAACTGGAAAACTTTTCATCAATAAAGCTGGTTATTTGTCTCTTTCTTCTGTCCACTTGGCCTTTTCGGCTTTAGTCATTTCATGTTCTTTAGCAATGCTTTCAGTTTTGTTAACAAAGTTGTACTGCACTTAAGCATTAGTCGTAGATAATTGTACATGAGAAGATTCTTCTTCCACCCAAGAAATTTGTTAAATTTTAGTTAACATAACAATTCAAACATCAGACGTTCTTGAGAAATTTCTACCTGAGTACTGCTAATTTGCTCAATTCTAGTCATCAATTCCGATTTCATCAGGTTACCTTCCATTCAGAATGCTGTTGCACTCAGCTACTGTTATACTGACTTGTAAATTATAGATTGCAGCAATGAGTCGACCTTTTTCAAATTTTATTGTGCAGATCTAGATTTCGGCTAGAAGCTAGCCATTCTGAATACACTGCATTGAACGCGTGCAGTGCATTGACAATGGCTATTTCTAGCCGAAATCTAGGACTGTACACCAAGATTTGAAAAAGGACGACTGATCGCTGCAATCTACAATTTACAAGTGCAGTTCCGTTTTCATTTCGGCTTCTGGCGGGCAGCGAAAAGAGTTTTGTATTACAGGTCTCTTGATATCACTGAGATGATGTATAGATACGTCTGTGACATGAACACATAACATGTTGTTGTTGTTGTTGTTGTGGTCTTCAGTACTGAGACTGGTTTGATGCAGCTCTCCATGCTACGCTATCCTGTGCAAGCTTCTTCACCACCAGTACCTACTGCAACCTACATCCTTCTGAATCTGCTTAGTGTATTCATCTCTTGGTCTCCCCCTACGATTTTTACCCTCCACACTGCCGTCCAATACTAAATTGGTGATCCCTTGATGCCTCAGAACATGTCCTATCAACCGATCCCTTCTTCTGGTCAAGTTGTGCCACAAACTTCTCTTCTCCCCAATCCTATTCAATATTTCCTCATTAGTTATGTGATCTACCAATCTAATCTTCAGCATTCTTCTGTAGCACCACATTTCGAAAGCTTCTATTCTCTTCTTATCCAAACTATTTACCGTCCAGGTTTCACTTCCATACATGGCTACACTCCATACAAATACTTTCAGAAATGACTTCCTGACACTTAAATCTATTCTCGATGTTAACAAATTTCTCTTCTTCAGAAACGCTTTCCTTGCCATTGCCAGTCTACATTTTATATCCTCTCTACTTCGACAATCATCAGTTATTTTGCTCCCCAAATAGCAAAACTCCTTTACTACTTTAAGTGTCTCATTTCCTAATCTAATACCCTCAACATCACCCGACTTAATTCGACTACATTCCATTATCCTCGTTTTGCTTTTGTTGATGTTCATCTTATATCCTCCGTTCAAGACACCATCCATTCCGTTCAACTACTCTTCCAAGTCCTTTGCTGTCTCTGACAGAATTACAATGTCATCAGCGAACCTCAAAGTTTTTATTACTTCTCCATGGATTTTAATACCTACTCCGAATTTTTCTTTTGTTTCCTTTACTGCTTGCTCAATATACAGATTGAATAACATCGGGGAGAGGCTACAACCCTGTCTTACTCCCTTCCCAACCACTGCTTCCCTTTCATGTCCCTCGACTCTTATAACTGCCATCTGGTATCTGTACAAATTGTAAATAGCCTTTCGCTCCCTGTATTTTACCCCTGCCACCTTTAGAATTTGAAAGAGAGTATTCCAGTCAACATTGTCAAAAGCTTTCTCTAAGTCTACAAATGCTAGAAACGTAGGTTTGCCTTTCCTTAATCTTTCTTCTAAGATAAGTCGTAAGGTCAGTATTGCCTCACGTGTTCCAGTATTTCTACGGAATCCAAACTGATCTTCCCCGAGGTCGGCTTCTACTAGTTTTTCCATTCGTCTGCAAAGTATTCGTGTTAGTATTTTGCAGCTGTGGATTATTAAACTGATTGTTCGGTAATTTCCACATCTGTCAACACCTGCTTTCTTTGGGATTGGAATTATTATATTCTTCTTGAAGTCTGAGGGTATTTCGCCTGTTTCATACATCTTGCTCACCAGATGGTCGAGTTTTGTCAGGACTGGCTCTCCCAAGGCCGTCAGTAGTTCCAGTGGAATGTTGTCTACTCTGGGGGCCTTGTTTCGACTCAGGTCTTTCAGTGCTCTGTCAAACTCTTCACGCAGTATCGTATCTCCCCTTTCATCTTCATCTACATCTTCTTCCATTTCCATAATATTGTCCTCAAGTACATCGCCCTTGTATAGACCCTCTATATACTCCTTCCACCTTTCTGCTTTCCCTTCTTTGCTTAGAACTGGGTTGCCATCTGAGCTCTTGATATTCATACAAGTGGTTCTCTTCTCTCCAAAGGTCTCTTTAATTTTCCTGTAGGCAGTATCTATCTTACCCCTAGTGAGACAAGCCTCTACATCCTTACATTTGTCCTCTAGCCATCCCTGCTTAGCCATTTTGCACTTCCTGTCTATCTCATTTTTGAGACGTTTGTATTCCTTTTTGCCTGCTTCATTTACTGCATTTTTATATTTTCTCCTTTCATCAATTAAATTCAATATTTCTTCTGTTACCCAAGGATTTCTACTAGCCCTCGTCTTTTTACCTACTTGGTCCTCTGCTGCCTTCACTACTTCATCCCTCAGAGCTACCCATTCTGCTTCTACTGTATTTTTTCCCCCATTCCTGTCAATTGTTCCCTTATGTTCTCCCTGAAACTGTGTACAACCTCTGGTTCTTTCAGTTTATCCAGGTCCCATCTCCTTAAATTCCCACCTTTTTGCAGTTTCTTCAGTTTTAATCTACAGGTCACAACCAATAGATTGTGGTCAGAGTCCACATCTGCCCTTGGAAATGTCTTACATTTTGAAACCTGGTTCCTAAATCTTTGTCTTACCATTATATAATCTATCTGATACCTTTTAGTATCTTCAGGGTTCTTCCATGTATACAACCTTCTATCGTGATTCTTAAACCAAGTGTTAGCTATGATTAAGTTGTGCTCTGTGCAAAATTCTACCAGCCGGCTTCCTCTTTCATTTCTTACCCCCAATCCATAATCACCTACTACGTTTCCTTCTCTCCCTTTTCCTACACTCGAATTCCAGTCACCCATGACTATTAAATTTTCGTCTCACTTCACTATCTGAATAATTTCTTTCATTTCATCATAAATTTCTTCAATTTCTTCGTCATCTGCAGAGCTAGTTGGCATATAAACTTGTACTACTGTAGTAGGTGTGGGCTTCGTATCTATCTTGGCCACAATAGTGCGTTCACTATGCTGTTTGTAGTAGCTTACCCGCATTCCTATTTTCCTATTCATTATTAAACCTACTCCTGCATTACCCCTATTTGATTTTGTGTTTATAACCCTGTAGTCACCTGACCAGAAGTCTTGTTCCTCCTGCCACCGAACTTCACTAATTCCCACTATATCTAACTTTAACCTATCTATTTCCCTTTTTAAATTTTCTAACATACCTGCCCGATTAAGGGATCTGACATTCCACGCTCCGATCCGTAGAACGCCAGTTTTCTTTCTCCTGATAACGACATCCTCTTGAGTAGTCCCCGCCCGGAGATCCGAATGGGGGACTATTTTACCTCCGGAATATTTTACCCAAGAGGACGCCATCATCATTTAATCATACAGTAAAGCTGCATGCCCTCGGGAAAAATAACGGCCGTAGTTTCCCCTTGCTTTCAGCCGTTCGCAGTACCAGCACAGCAAGGCCGATTTGGTTATTGTTACAAGGCCAGATCAGTCAATCATCCAGACTGTTGCCCTTGCAACTACTGAAAAGGCTGCTGCCCCTCTTCAGGAACCACACGTTTGTCTGGCCTCTCAACAGATACCCCTCCGTTGTGGTTGTACCTACGGTACGGCTATCTGTATCGCTGACGCACGCAAGCCTCCCCACCAACGGCAAGGTCTATGGTTCATAGGGAAGACACAGAACATATATTAAAAAATTATACAGAAGTAAAAATGTTACGAGCAATTGTTTTTCAACTTTTCAGTGGCCTGACTATAAAACTTGTTTACTATCGCCATTATGTACATGACACATTTGTCCCGTTCGACGGTACTGTTGACGAAACTAATACGAGTAGATGTAACCAACAGTTAAATAGGTTTGATAAGGATTATCTTCATCATAGAGTTTGAGGTCAATCGAAGTATTCTGTTTAGGACATGAAGGTGTAAAGAGAAAGCGGGTGCACACCTGTTTAACCCACTAAACAGACTGTATAATTAGTTACAGGTCTTGCCATCTACCAGCCCATAATGAAACGTTGTTCGACTCACCGAATGACAGGACATTTAAGTATCATTTAAGTGAGGCGAAAGTTAATACTGTGTTACAAACAATGAAAAATGAAGATTCTAACAGTGGATTTTACTCAACATTAGTTTTGATTTTGTACACGGGAACAAACTGTAAATACAGAACAGGCCACATAAGAACGAATGACAAAAAGAACAAAAATAAGTTTATAGTTTCGCAACATTGGCGCCAAATGTCAGATAAGTCGTTTGTTTCGGAAACTAGGCTCGAAATTGGCTTCAGGGTTGGTAACACTGTAAGAGACGTATAATACACAATGAAAATAAGAGGCAGGCATACAATGTGCTCGGAAATTCGCGTTACAAACTTCTACGACCTCTAGAGGCGAGTGAGTACATGATATTTTTAATAGGACCAATGTGCATAAGAGTACCGTTTCCGTTCTACGACGGGTTCAGTTCAGATGCTTAACTCATCCACTTCTGCCTGAGGAGTTGGTGTTGATACAGCCGTTGTACAGTAGATGAACGTTTCGTTGCATTGTAGATACTATCTCAGATGTAATAGGAGACTTGAATTATAAGACTCTTTATCCTGAGCATCGTTTCATGTTTTCATACCGTGATACCATTGACCAATAAGACCATGTAATGTGGCTGTTTAACCGGCCGGTGTGGCCGTGCGGTTCCAGGCGCTTCAGTCTGGAACTGCGTGACCGCTACGGTCGCAGGTTTGAATCCTGACTCGGGCATGGATGTGTGTAATGTCCTTAGGTTAGTTAGGTTGAAGTAGTTCTAAGTTCTAGGGGACTGATAACCTAAGTTGTTGAGTCCCATAGTGCTCAGAGCCATTTGAACCGTTTTTTGTGGCTGTTCTTTTGACAGCTATAACACATCGTCTCGTCACAAACGTAAGGCAGACAGTGGACTCTTGTGAATGACATAGATATTATTCCAATCAAAGATGAAATATTCTCAGGGTTCTATGTTTTCTAAATCCACATCAATTTTAACGTCATATAGTTTAATACACATGTCATTCGATATGGATAAACAACATATAAAAACCCTAAGGTCTGTATTTATACTGTAATGTATACAAAATGATTTTATGTTATAGACGTCAATATGCACACACTTACAGTATCTGTTTGTACGCTATATAAGACGCCGTCGGTGATGGGCTATAAGCCCGAATAACGGTATGGCCAGTCAGTACTTGAACATACATTTATTAGTGTCCCTCAACAGATACTTGCAAGTCGCAGAGCATTATTAATAAAACATTTTTGTATTATTTCATAATCATGAATCATTATGTAATATGATTTCGTCGTAACTGTGTTATTTAAGATGGATCTGTACATCACAGCAGCTCATGGTTATGTAATAACATACTTTGCGACTGCGTAGTTAAGCTTGAACCATATATGATAACAGTTCCTTATTGCGAAATAATGTACTTTGCAATTGCATAGTGAAAGGTCTCGGTAGAGCCGTTCCATAAGGCTATTGCCTCCTGTGACCATGTGTCACCTGCTTTTGCACAGTGCAGGTTTGGGGTTTAGTTCTTCAACTACGTACCTCGGGAGGTCTGAGCAGTATGTATCTGATAAATTTTATGCCTGCATGACATGAATACAAGCAGCCTGTGTCTGTTTGTATCAGCTGTTCAATTAATTATGCTCCACATTTTATCTTCAAACCTGGATCGGATCATCTGCCTATCATGTCCTTTCTTTATTTTAGTGTTAGTTTGTCTGAATGTGAACGAATAAGTATTTTTAAATATATTTCAGGGTTTGTTGGATAGTACAAGTAGTAGTGGTCGTTGTGGCGGTACGCCACATAACGTGAAAAAATAATATTGAAGAACTTTGCAAATATAACAAAACTGCCTTCATAACGAAATAAACATTATTGTAGAAAAATCACAAGGACTCTATAATCAATTAATATGATTTGCGAATGGAATTGTAATCTATGTTCCTTTTGAAAAAGGATCTCTCTCACTTCCCTTTGTTTCTGGGTAGCGCAAGAAGCCATTTTGTTACGAAGCACCAAAACGTGTAAGCTTCATGTAATATTTAGCCTAAATGTAATCAAATATTGCTTAAAAGTGTCGCTAAAGTTTTATTGTAACAGATCCTTCATTCATGAAGTGAATGACATAAATGCTTTAAGCAAATTTCATAGGAGAACAATGGTGCAGAGGTCATCGCCATTGTTCTAAATGATAACTGCCCAGAGACGTAATAAGTCTTAGTATTCGCTAAATTTGACGAGTAATGTCAAATGTTGGAGGATTCTCTTGATTTGCGGTTCTTCCATTGAAACAAAAAAAGTAATCAGTTTTTCCAGTAGCGAATCATGTTTAAAGAAACTGAATTCAGTAAGTATTTTTATCCCCACTGAACAGAAATTGCATTGCATTTTCATAAAAGTTAAGAATAATTAACAAAAGTTAACTGTAATGGTGAATGAAGTTACGCATATGGAACTTTGAATATTATATTTTTGTGATATGTTGCAATACAGCGTCACCGGCCTTTTGTTGGTGAGGCAGTAAATTTATCTACAGGGCAGTGGCACTGCGTCACTGCAATACACTTTGGAAGTGTGGCGGTGGGACTTGTGGTCCCGTACCACCCTCTGACGGTGACAGTACTACATCAGTCAGGCAGAAAAATTTAGCCTAACGTGGGCGGGTGAGTTGGAAAAGTAATGGGCGTAGAATGGGAGGTAGTCGCGCCAAAGGATGCACTTCCGAGATGTGGCGGTGGGACTTAGGGTCCCACACCACCCTCACACGATGCCGGTACTGCACGACTTCCTGACACATCTATTCCCGATGTTAACAAATTTCTCTTCTTCAGAAATGCTTTCCTGGCCGTTGCCAGTCTACATTATATATCATCTCCACTTCGACCATCATCAGTTACTTTGCTCCCCAAATAACAAAACTCCTTCACTACTTTGAGTGTCTCATTTCCTAATCTAATTCCCTCAGCATCGCCCGACGTAATTCGACTACGTTCCATTATCCTCGTTTTGCTTTTGTTGATGTTCATCTTATATCCTCCTTTCAAGACACTGTCTATTCCGTTCAACTGCTCTTCTAAGTCCTTTGCTGTCTCTGACAGAATTACAATGTCATCGGCGAGCTTCAAAGTTTTTATTTCTTCTCCATGGATTTTAATACCTACTCCGAATTTTTCTTTTGCTTCCTTCACTGTTTGCTCAATATACAGACTGAATAACATCGGGGAGAGGATACAACCATGTCTCACTCCCTTCCCAACCACTGCTTCCCTTTCATGTCCCTCGACTCTTATAACTGCCATCTGGTTTCTGTACAAATTGTAAATAGATTTTCGCTCCCTGTATTTTACCCCTGCACCTTTAGAATTTGAAAGAGAGTATTCCAGTCAACAATGTCAAAAGCTATCTCTAAGTCTACAAATGCTAGAAACATACGTTTCCCTTTCCTTAATATAGCTTCTAAGATAAGTCGCAGGGTCAGTATTGCCTCACGTGTTCCAACATTTATACGGAATCCAAACTGATCCTCCCCGAGGTCGGCTTCTACCAGTTTCTCCATTCGTCTGTAAAGAATTCGCGTTACTATTTTGCATCCGTGACTTATTAAACTGATTGTTCGGTAATTTTCAGATCTGTCAGCACCTGCTTTCTTTGGGATTAGAATTATTATATTCTTCTTCAAGACTGGGGGTATTTCGCCTGTCTCATATATCTTGCTCACCAGATGGTAGAGTTTTGTCAGGACTGGCTCTCCCAAGGCCGTCAGTAGTTCTAATGGAATGTTGCCTACTCCCGGGGCCTTGTTTCGACTCAGGTCTTTCGGTTCTCTGTCGATCTCTTCACGCAGTATCGTATCTCCCATTTCATCTTCATCTACATCCTTTTCCATTTCTACAATATTGTCCTCAATTACAGCGCCCTTGTATAGATCCTCTATATACTCCTTCCGCCTTTCTGCTTTCCCTTCTTTGCTTAGAACTGGGTTTCCATCTGAGCTCTTGATATTCATACAAGTGGCTCTCTTTTCTCCAAAGGTCTCTTCAATGTTCCTGTAGGCAGTATCTATCTTGCCCCTAGTGAGATAAGCCTCTAAATCCTTACGTTTGTCCTCTAGCTATCCCTGCTTAGCTATTTTGCATTTCCTGTCGATCTCATTTTTGAGACGTTTGTATTCCTTTTTGCTTGCTTCATTTACTGCATTTTTATATTTTCTCCTTTCATCAATTAAATTCAATATTTCTTCTGTTACCCAAGGTTTTCCTCTAGCGCTCATCTTTTACCTACTTGATCCTCTGCTGCTTTCACTATTTCATCCCTCAGAGCTACCCATTCTTCTTCCACTGCATTTCTTTCCCCCATTCCTGTCAATTGTTCCCTTATGCTCTCCCTTAAATTCTGTACAACTTCTGGTTTAGTCAGTTTATTGAGATCCCATCTCCTTAAATTCTTACCTTTTTGCAGTTTCTTCAGTTTTAATCTACATTTCATAACTAATACATTGTGGTCGTTGTCCACATCTGCCCCTGGGAATGTCTTACATTTTAAAACCTGGTTCCTAAATCTCTGTGTTACAATTATGTAATCTATCTGAAACCTGTCAGTATCTCCAGTCTTCTTCCATCCATCGCAACAGACGAATATAATTAAATAACAAGTTTCAGAATTCAGAGAACATATCACATACACATCAGACAAGGCATGAAATTGCAGCTACAACCCAGGGCGAACTGAGATATCATGTTCACGGACAAGACAGTGGAGTACGATAATACGCAGCAATTTCTTTTTTTTGTGATATGTTACAATACAGCATCACCGGTCTATTGCGGTCTAACTGTGTTGGTAAGGCAGTAAATTTGTCCACAGGGCAGTGACTGCGTCACTGCAATGCACTTTGGAGTAGTGGCGGTGGGACTTGTAGTCCCGTACCACCCTCTGACGGTGTCAGTACTACATGAGTCAGGCAGAAAAATTAAGCCTAACGTGGGCAGGTACGGTTGGAAAGTATTGGACGTAGAATGGGGGATAGACCCACCAAAGGACGCGTCCGTGGTGGGCGTGCCAGACCTATCGTTAGCCATGGTCGGAATCCGATTCCTCTAGATGGTTAGGGGAACCGGACGTCGATGCCACCGGCGTGGAAGTGTGGTCCCAACGTGGCGTAACCCATGGACAGTGTCCCGCAAGGCATCCACTTTCTCATAGAGCCGCCGCGCGTTGTTGCGTATGGTCGTCTTTAGGGGGACGATATCCGCTTCCTGTGACAATTCTCGTTGAGTGGCGGGGCGTGCAGGCTCCACCTGAGCACCTTGGTCTGTAGGCGCTGCAATGTCCGCATCCTGGTGACACTAATCGTGTCCCATGCAGCAGATCCACACTTGAGGGCAGGCAGGATAACTGTTCGGTAAATGCGGAGCTTGGTATGCAGGTTAAGTTCCCTACTGCGAAAGAGCGGGTACAAAGCCCTGGTTAGCTTTTGCCCCTTGTTGGTGACATACTCCGCATGACAGTGGAAGAGCCACTTGTGGTCCATCTGGACCCCGAGATAGGTGGTTGTCGGGGACCAGGGCACCTGCACACCTGCAATCGAGATATTGCGGCGGAGGACTGGGCGCCGTTTCGTGAAGTAAACTGCCGTACTTTTGGCGGCATTGAGAGCTATTTTGTTTATCCGGCACCAGATGATAGTGGCGTCCACCTGTCGCTGGAGGCGGGCGACGACGGCGTCAGTAATGCGGCCAGTGGTGTATAGTGCTGTGTCGTCAGCGTATTGTGCAAGCTGGCACTCGGGGATGACCGGCATATCATTGACATAGATATTAAAAAGGATGGGAGATAGCACCGATCCTTGCGGAGTGGCTGCCGACAATTGGCGAATGCCAGAACGCATTCCCCGTTGAGCCACTAGGAAAGTCCTGCCACGGAGGAAGTCATCAACGATCTTGACATAAATATCTGGTATAGGGGTCTGTGTCAGCGTCTTGTGTACGAGGTTGTCTTGCCAGATTTTGTCGTAGGCGTTTTGCAAGTCCAGAAAAACGGCAGCTGTCGACTTGGCAGTGTTGAAGCCTTTGCTGATGTGTTCAGTCATCCGTAGGACCTGAAGTTCAGCAGAGAGGTGCAAAGTGAATCCAAACTGTTCAGGACGGATCGTCCCAGCTGCTGCAAGAGGTTGGGAAAGTCGGTGAAAGATCACAGATTCAAGGACCTTCGCCATAGTGTTTAGGAGGCTGATGGGCCTGTTGTTGGTGGGGACTGTAGGGTCCTTGAACCTCTTGGGGATCGCAATTAGCTTGGCTTGTTTCCACTGAGGGGGGAAAAGGCCACATGTGAGACCCAAATCTTGGTGAACAAGATGAGTGGTGTGCGGGGAAGGTGGCAAAGATGGTCATTTAAAATTCCGTCTAATCCAGGGGCCGACCGGCCACGTTTCCGTCGAAGGATGCGCTGAATTTCTGCCATGGACGTAAGAAGGGGTTCAGATTGGGTGGGCGGTTGCGGAAAGCAGCAACAGCTGTCAGGACTTCATGTTCTTCCTGTAGTTCGTTCGGAGAAAGGTCCTGGACCAGAGGGCGGTTTTGGGCCTCGAATGCATCTGCCAGCGTTTCCACAATTTGCAGGGTATCATAAGACAAGCCCGCTGCTGTGCGAGTAGGATGGGCAGTCGCTGGCGTAGAACGCCGCAGGGTGCAAATGACAGCCCAGTCAAGTTTTTGGTGGAGTAGGAAAGTGGACATCTTGTCCTCCCACTGTTTAGACCTCCATTCGGCGAGCCGGTGGCTGAATTCGCGTTGGAGGCGTCTCATTTGGCGTTTGTCCTGAGGGTCACGAAACTGCTTCCACCTCCGGGGGTAGCGGTTCTTTTGCACCTTCAGCTCTCGTAACAGAGGGGGCAAGTCGTCCAGGGGTGTTAAATTTCGAGGTTCAGTGGAGGTGGAGAGTTTCACTGCTTTCTGTATTTTGGTGGTAAGGTAATCCACAGCATGGACTATATTGGCCGGTGTTGTCAAACTGAGGTCGTGTCGAGTGGTGTTATTAAGTACCCTGGCAAACTTGTCCCAATTGGTGAGGGTCGCAGTGGAACGAACATCAAATGAAAGGGCAGCATTGGTGAGGTGCAAGAGTACTGGCTCATGGTCAGAGGCCAGTTCGTGGAGAACTTCCAGTGTAAACTGAGCGGTGATGTTTTTGAAGATGGCCACATCCAAAACGTCTGGCTGGCAGTTAGTACGGACTGGGATATGGGTAGTTTCGTGGGGGCCATAGACTATGCATGGGGGCTTAATTATTATTTTTGAAAATAAATTTTTATTTTTTGTAGCTGTTTGTCCGATTACGAAGTCTCGTAAACGGCTGGCCCTGACTAGTATTATTACGCCATTTGACTGCATTGAACAACAACAAACAATGAATGAAAATTTTCTGTTAACACAATTAATTAATTAAGTCCCCAGCAACTATAAAACCTACGAAACCAAAGTACAAGTGTAATTGTTCTGTGTGTGGAAGTGTGACTCAACGTACACATCTGGCAGGGTTCTTCTTCCATGAGACAAGAAATTTTAAATATCATTTATACTGACGTGATAAAAGAAAATTAGAAATACTACAATTGCGTAAGGAAAGCAGAATTACACTCTAATACAAGAACACAAGCCAGATGCTTTGCTGACTGAACCTGTAATAATGCATTATTTGAGATACAGAAATAATAAAAAGAAAAAAAACAGGGAATTTGTTACCTTCATATATATTGACGAAATGCACTCTGATCATTACAATATCTCCATTAGAATAACATCTGCTATCTCTCCCATCAAACAACTGCATAAAACATGGAATAAACAAAATGTCCAGAACAACGTCTCCGCAAGAACTCTCCACTACATCTGAACAAGAACCGCCTAGCACCGCTTCTCGACAAGAACTGCCTGCCGCTACTTCTCAAGAATCACTCTCCGCTACATCTGCACAAGAACCGCCTACCACAACTTCTCAAGAATCACTGCCAGTGGAGGCGGCGGAACAATACTCTCTGGCGCGATCTCTGGCGCTGTGGCTCAGTGTAGCCACCTTTCATATGCCCCTCCTCCACGGGCTAGAATTTGATGGTATTTTTTCCAGCATTGGTGGTGAAAATACCACCAAATTCGTTAAAAAAAATACAGACAAAAATAAAAGATAATATTAATATGTAAATATCATATAACTAGATAAAATTTTGGCTTTGCACTGACCTTACAATAGCATAATATATAAAATACAGTAAGGAATACAAATTCTTTCATACATATGACTTTACATAATAGTTTACACAAATATCATGTGGTTAAACAATTCAATCGATAGCGTCAGCAATGACGAATATGTGCAGGTAAGAGTCTCATAACTTTTCACAAACAGTAATACACAAAAAATCAGTTTATACAAATATTTACATAAAATGCTTTCACAACAAGTAGTTGACAGTTCCAGCAGTAGCACCCAGCAATGTTGAATAGGTGCAGACAGCAACAAGTGACATCATCTCAGTAGAAGCAGTCCATCAGTGGCACCCAGCATTGTGGAATAGGTGCAGACACCATCAGGTGACATCATTTCAGTAGAAGCAGTCCATCAGTGGCACCCAGCAATGTTGAGCAGGTGCAGACAGCAACAGGTGACATCATCTCAGTAGAATCAGTTCCATCAGTTGCACCCAGCATTGTGGAACAGGTGCAGACACCATCAGGTGACATCATTTCACCAGAAGCAGTTCCATCAGTGGCACCCAGCATTGTGGAGTAGGTGCAGACTCCAACAGGTGACATCATTTCAGTAGAAGCAGTCCATCAGTGGCACCCAGCAATGTTGAATGGGTGCAGACACCATCAGGTGACATCATTTCAGTAGAAGCAGTCCATCAGTGGCACCCAGCAATGTTGAGTAGGTGCAGACACCATCAGGTGACATCATTTCAGTAGAAGCAGTCCATCAATGGCACCCAGCAATGTTGAGTAGGTGCAGACAGCAGTCCATAATATTCACTATCACTAATCACACTGTTCATCAGAGTTTATAAGCAGAAAGTAAACATGTCCTATTGGCACCAATCGTGTAGAAAAAGTACAAGTAACAGTCCATAATATTCACTATCACTAATCACACTGCTCATCAGTGTTTATAAGCAGAAAGTAAACATGTCCTAGTGGCACCAATCATGTAGAAAAAGTACAAGTAACAGTCCATAATATTTACTATCACTGATCACACAGTTCATCAGCAGAAATTAAACATTTCTAAGTGTCACACATCATGTTGAAAAGTGCAGGTAACAGTTCATAATATTCACCATCACTACTCAGACAGTTCAAGCATGAACAATAGTTTGAATACACATACAAATGCTTTTACAATGTTCTTACACTAAACATACAAATTCTAATAAACACACAAATGATATCAGATAATTGTCATATTATTATTACAAATACTCAAATATCAGTAAACCTATAATATTTATGAGTGTCAGTGCAAGCCACTACAAACAAATAAAATAATATTTAGGAGATAGGTGGGTAGGATTAGGGAAGGAAAACACACAAAACACACTCACTCATCTTTCATCCACATTAAGTACTACTGTGTAATTGAATAGTGTTACTGTGTAAATGCAATTCTGTCAAAATTTGATGTTCATCATGTGTATCAAGTGGTAGTGTCAGCAATGTATAACAGTCAATAATAGTTAAGTCAACATCATAGTCATCATGTCAAGACCAATGTTTGCCAAGCCAGATCAAAATGTACGGTTGCTGAACAACTGTCAGTGAGCCAAGATATGCAAATACTTCCTCTCTCACAAAAACAGTACATACTGCTTAGTGATTTAACAAAGTGTGTATAGACAATCTTCCTTCCACTTTAGTGTTCTAGTCTGCTATCTTCATCCTCCTTGTTCCATATAGACCAACAAAAAAAATATGCACCTCACTTACTTTACCTCTTATCCACCAAAACTCCAATAATCATTAGCATCACATAATCTCAATACTTCAATAATACCTCTTACGTCGATAAATATAGATCTCATCATCAATATCATTTACCTTACCTCGTGTCCACCAAAACTCCAATAATCATCAACTTCACACAATCTCAATACCTCAATAATATCTCTTCAATACGTCGATACATATAAACCTTATCGCCAATATCATTTCACTTCCATAACAACTCTTTCCTCTAGTCAGTCTCCTCGAACAAGTACAGATAAAATCCTAATGCAAACCTCATCATCCTATACAATCCGAAGACACACTGTCAACACACAACCTCTGTGTAATCCATCTGACCCAAATCTTCTACTCATTATGAATTATAAACAAAAGAAATGCATACATGACCTCTAACAGACTTAGTTCGAATAACTCGCAGTAATTAAGTACGATTACGGAGTATGAATGATCATAATATTTCACAGTGTGTACACCACTTCAAGAATTATGGCAAACAGAAGCAAACATGTGGAGTATTTCTTGTGTCAAGTGTCACTTCCTATTTCAATTGCTCACGAAGAATGCAGTGTAATAACTGTCAATGGTCTAAGCCTAGTTTTGGTATGTCATGTCGTTAGCTTCCTTCCTATTAGCATAAATTTTTACAGCTTCCATAAAACCTCAGCTCATGTGACTTCTATGAAGTTTCTTGTACTAATGTCGTTCGTCGGATTATAGCAGTTCATTTTCCTATCTTAAAAATATAAGGCACTGAGCGTAAGCAAAACAAGCAATAGCGAGTAAATATACCAGTAGTGAACAGAATGTCAACAAGTGGATGCAGCACAATTCTTACAACGAGGCTCTGCCAAGCGAACAATCTATAATTAATACAATAGTGTGACCTAAACTCTATGTTTGTACACAGTATATCAGCATTTCTATATACCAAATTAAAGAGTAATTATGACAACAAACAGAAATGTATAAATATGCAATCCATACGCTAAACAGCAAACATATATCTTACGTAATAAATAGGTCATTAGCATCGTATCAGCGTAAGCAAATAAATGTTCATATGTAATCTTAATAAATAAACATGAAGGCGCAAGCAGATAAATCACAAAGTATATCTTACATACATAACCACATCAGCACAATTAATCAGGTACAATTATAATTTAAATAAATACGCACAGCAGGCACATAATAAAAAAAATATGACATCAGTGAAAAAGCAGTGCAGCCAAGCGATGCATAATATACACAAGTTACAATCCAGTTCATTAATAATCATTGTCAAAATCAGTTAACATACGCAAGCACGTCGCTTTACAAGCAAATTCATAGAACATGAAATTAGCACAAAGTATGAATCACGTAATCGCGAGCAGCAAATTACGTCTAAAGTACGTACCTAAGTGGAAATATGTTACCTGAAAATGAACTCAATTAACAGTTACCTCTTTTTAGTTTATTAGTTTCTTCTTGGAAATTACATTCTTCCTGAAAATTTCTCGATAGCAAGTCGTCTTAACGTCGGACATGCACAGAATTTACCTGAAGTTCTTAAATATTTTATAGAACCGTATCCTGAAAAATACTGAATGTTAATAACATAATTCATCAAGTCACTATAGCTTTATACTGAATTTAATCGGAGAAATTAAACACTGTGTAATTGTTTATGGCTGTCAGTGCATTCGCACTGAGCGCTCGATCAGCTGTAGGCGCGTGACGTAGGAAGCAATTGTTTGCGGTCAACGACTGCCCTGTGCGGCGCCCAGACTTGACTGTTGCTTTGAGTATATGCCGCCGCCAAAGCACAGCGCGGTATCCTTGTACTCTCCGCATGTTTACATGTAGCTGTTAGTTTCTCAAAAGTATGTCATTCCACAAAAATTTTAACATTAGATATATGATGTATTCCCTTAGAGCGTCGTGATTTAAGAGTTTCTACTTCAACAGTGTTATCATGAATAATTTTGCGAATTCTATATGGACCGTTATAAAGCAGAAAAAATTTGCGACACAAGCCTTTTCCTTTGTGAGACAAACGATGAGACTTAATTAACACCTTTTGACCAACTGACAAGATTTTTAAACGACCAGGACGCTTAGCTGATTTCTCTCTTCTAGCAGCCGCAGATGTAATATTTTGTAGAGCCAGGTTGACAACTTCAGAATGCCGCAGTTTCCGTGTAGGCGGAAAAGGAACGATTTCAGAAATGCGATTTGTCGGTGCTTTGTTTTTTAATATCAATATAGGCGGTAAAGAAGTTGAATCATTAGGGAGTACTTTCAGAATGTTTTGAAAAATATGAAGATACTGATCCCACGTTCTGTGATTCTGATGACAATAAAGTCGACACAATTTATTCATTTCCTTCATCCATCTCTCTGAAGCGTTAGATTGAGGGTGAAAAAGTGAAATGAAAATTGGTTTAATTTTACGACGCTGTAGAGTACGGAGCCAAATTTTAGAGCGAAACTGTGATCCATTGTCTGATATAACCTTATCAACATGACCCACTTCTTTAAGAAAATGGTTAATGAAAGCATTAGATACTGAACGAGCTGTTGCTTTGCGTAAAGGTGTAAAACACACATATTTTGATGTCAACTCCACTGCTACGAAAATGTACGCAAAACCATTAGTGGAACGAACCACTGGACCGAACAAATCGACTGCAGCCATGTCCTTTAATTTCGCTGGAATGATAGGAAACAACGGTGCTCTGTGAGAAATTGTTGGCGGCTTAGCCTTTTGACATAATTTGCATTTGGCCAGAACAGATCGAATACGTTTTTCCATATTATTGAAGTAGCAATTTTCTCGCAATTTATGAAAGCATTTTCTGGGACCAAAGTGTGCATAACTGAAATGCGTATACCAAATCAATTTATTGACCCACTCATCAGGAATACAAACTAACCAAACAGAGTTGCCGACCGATTTTCGTTTAAAAAGAACTTTCCAGATAGATCGCAAAAACGAGGTGTGGCCAAATCGTCCAATCTAACAAAGCATCTAAGAAAATTACAGACACCAAGGAAACTACGAACTTCACGTTTTGTGGTAGGAACAGCATAATTACGCATAGCGTCTAATTTTTCTGGATCAGGAAGAATACCTTCTGTAGAAATAATGTGACCGAGAAATTTCACCTGAGAACGACCAAATTCAGATTTTTCCAAGTTTACTGTAATGCCAACTCTTGCAAAGATACGTAACAATGAATCCAAAATTTTGTTGTGCTCACTCCAAGAATGTTTAGCAATAAGAATATCGTCAACATATGAAGTAATATTGTCACGAAGATAAACAGGTAAAATTTTGTTTAAGCTACAAATGAATGCTGCAGAAAATATAGTAAGTCCAAACGGTAAATTCCAAAGTCACTTTTGGGTAAAACAGTCATATCCGGTTATTGTTTATCTACTCTCTAGATAGATTGATAGTTGGAGAGTTGTTTCGATAGATGCAAAGAATAGTAAAAGAGTAGGCAGCGGTACAGAAAACTAAAAGGGAAATAGCACCACTACAGCTCGGGGGCCCTATGCTCGCTACGGCACATATTCACTTAGAGTAGTGAATCCCCTGAGGACTTTAATAGCTGCACATAAATTTCAGTTTGTGACTTAGTGGCAAATTTAGCGGAAGTGCGTACAGAAATTGAGCTAACCATGAACATGCATGTATGTCATTCTTAGATTTGCGGAAGATCTTAAATTTGCGAACAGTCAAAAGGTGTTTATAGTCAATGTTTTCGCCTCGTGGCGACAAAGACCTACCGCGTCTGTCCCAGTCCGAATGTCGATTATTGTCAAGTTCGCGCGCCTGGCGCTCTCTTGTTGCATCCCATAAATGAAATAAATTACTATCTTCAAAACCCGCTGCTATCGGTGATTCCAAATTTCTTCTAGCCTCTTTTCCTACGATTTTGCTTTCAATTTGTTTGACTTGCTTTCCTAATGCCTCAAATTCCCTTTTAACGCGATCATTAAATTTTCCCTGATTTTCAAGATGTTTATTTATGCTCTGGTACTCTTCGGTTTCTGAAACTGGCACTGGAGCTGTGTTATCTGAATCCCTGTCCCCATTTAAACTAAGACTTGTCAGTTTATCTGAGATCTCCGCAACTCTTTCCGATGAGTCGCCTATTTTTTCTTTCTGTTTATTTACGTCTTACGTAAATGTCGCGACTCGGGTTTTGGTATTGTCACATTTAGTAGTTAACTGTTCATATTGTTGTGTTATGTTATTTAATCTGTCATTTGATATGGACTCCTCGATTCTTTCAAGTATTTCTTCCTTATCGTGTGCACATTGTAAATTTAACTCTGAATATTTTTGCACTATCACGCGATCTTTTTCTTCCCGTTCTCTGTCCTGTTCCTCTTGTCTAATTTCTGTTGAAATTAAACTATTATTGTGAGCATTCAAAATTGGTTGCACTTCTTCTCTAATTTCTTTGTTTGATTCATCTTTCATGTTGAAATATGTCCCTATTCGTGAACTTAACCGTGTCGCCATTGTTCCCATGTCTGTTTTTAATTCAGATCGTAACTGTGATCCCACTGTTTCCATATCTGTTTTTAATTCAGATCGTAACTGTGATCCCAGAGAGTCTAACCGTGTTGCCATTGTTCCCATATCTGTTTTTAATTCAGATCGTAACTGCTCCATTGTTCCCATTTGTGAGTCTAACCGAGTTCCCAAATTTAATATTGCACTCATCAACTGCTCCGTGTTAACTTGTTCAAAATTCTTTTCGCCCCTAACATTTCCCGCAAAACTAACTTCCTTCTGCATAGCCATAATGCTATCTGTGTTCGATACTATTCCATAATTTTCTGTCGGTAATCTCGGATTCTGTGAATTTTCTGATTGAGAAAAATTTTGAAATGGTTCCGGACTATTTTCCCGACTTATTACATTGTTTTCCACTTCATTATCCACCATACTGTTTTCCTCTGTTGGCGAGTTCGCCATGTCATACCACAACTTCTCAAGAATCACTGCCAGTGAAGGCGGCGGCACAATACTCTCTGGCGCGATCTCTGGCGCTGTGGCTCAGTGTAGCCACCTTTCAACTGATAGTGCTAAAGTATCCTCCAGGTCAAGGAGAAGCCGGCCTTTGGGGTCAGACACGCGAGAATGCCAAGCTGGGTGCTTGGCATTGAGATCTGCCCCAATGATGAGCCTGTCGAAGGATGACAATGTGCGGAGGTCTGCTTCCAGCAGTGGCTTGTTTGGGCTCAAATACGCTGCTGCAAAGGTAATGGCACCAAGGCGTGTGGAGATGGTAACCGCTGTGGCCTCTATGTGTTCCATTGGCTGGAGGGTCTCTTGGGTATGGACAAAAGCTTTGTTGAGGAATACAGCTGTGCCTCCACCACGGCGGTCGTAGCAGTCAGAGCAGTAACATACCATGTTGCGAAGGCGGAAATCGTCTGCCGGTTTCAGGTGTGTTTCTGTGACCAGTAAAACATCCACACGATAGTCATGGAGGAAGGTGTTCAATTCCGTCTTCATACGTTTTATGCCATTGGCATTAAAAATGCAAGTGACAAGATCCCAAGGGGGCTGGTGGTGGTGTGGAGGTCCATTCGCCATTACAACAATATTTGACTAAGCCCTTCCAGTAGGGCGATGACCTTGGAGAGCCCGTCCGACTGACGGATTTTTTGTGCAGTGTCACGAATAATAGCCCGGATGTGGGGTTTCGTGAAAAAGGAGTTGACCTGGAGGATTTCGCGCATGTCCGCCCGAAAAGACGCATCAGTCTCCACCACTGGGGGAGGGTCCCGGGTGGTCTGCTTGCCCATATGGCGCGCAGGTGCAGGTGTAGTAGTAGGCAGAGTGGAGGTAGGGGCAGAGGGCTGAGATAGAGCCACAGATGGACTGGAGATAGCTGCAGCTGACTCCTGTAGTTGGTGAGCAGTGGGAGCTGTCACGGAAGACAGACAATGAGGAGGAGACCGGGCTGCAGCAGCAAAGGATGTCGTGGCAGTCCGGGCAGGAAGCGGCACAGAACCACCGAGCCATCTGGTGCCTGAGTGGCTGGTACCAGAGTGGCTGCTGAGGACAGTGCACCAGGCTGACCCCGCAAAACAGGATAGTTGGTCATGTCCCGTAGCGGTGGGAGAGGTCGATTTGTTCTCGGTTTCTTTTTGGGCGGACAAGAAGACTTCAGTACCTTCTGGTAAACAGGGCACCCCCTCCAGGATGCCATGTGGTGGGGATCGTGCGTCGTTCCCAAACATCTGGCACAGGTTGGTTTCTCCAAAGCAGGGAGTGTGCAGTTCTCCACTAAATGTGGGCCAGCACACTTAACACACCGCAACGGCAGGGAGCAGTAATTCCCTGTATGTCGTAATCGTTGGCATTTGCGACAGATGGCTGGCCTGTTGCGGCCCTCGTACGATTCAATCCGGACTTTAGTGTACAGAAGATACCGGATTTGGTAAATCCTCTCTGTGTCCTCCCTCCGGGAAAGGGAGACGACGTGGGTAGGGCAGGGGATCAATGCCCTGGTCTCAGGATCCCTCTTGCTATACTGGTGGACCAAAGGATCTTCGAAATCGAGTCGAAGCAGTTCCTCCTTGACCTCCTCTGCCGTAACCTCTGGTGGCAAGTCCTTGATGACGATTTTGGTGCGGCGATTACCCGACGTCTGTTGGGTAAAGTAAGGCATCGCCTTTGATTTTACGAAATCGAGAATGGTAAGATAGTCGTCCCTACTGTCAAGCAGGTATTTCACATGATCTTTTTGGTAAACAGCTCTCAATTGGCCGACAATGAGCCGCTGGAGCTCAGTGTTCAGTTTCGTATAATTAGTGACATTATATACCACAACGGGGGGTATCTTCTCTTTCCTCAGAGGGCTTGACGGGATCTCTTGAGAAGGAGGGTCGGGAGCATGAGCCATTTCCTCATCCACAGGACCATCCGGTGCGGTGTCCCCCGGCAGGGGGGTATTATCGGAACACGATCCTCTGCCACCACAGCCCGCGTGGGTGGAGGGGCGTCTGGAGCGACGGCCAGAGAACTTTCCGACTGGGTCAGGGTGTCCAGAAGACTCGCCACGGTGGCGGGACGGCGTAGAAAGAGGTGCAGGTACAGCCGGGTGGTGGTCAGACAGAGCCGATGTGTTCGCCGCCTCACTAGGAGAAAGGTCAATTACTAGGCGGTCAGGTGAATCGTCGGACGACGACGACGCGGATGAACGGACCCTGACACGCGACGGTGGACAGTCTTCATGGTGATCGGTTTCAGTGCCTGTTTTGTCAGCCGGCGATTTGTGGTGGTTGGCGCGATTCAAGCGGTCCTTCACCCGTTGCGAAGTGGGCGGAGCATTGTGCGCGACGGGAGGCCGGGACCAGCGACGTTTCCGACGCGGTTCTCCCCGAAGGGCGGCGGTGCAAGAGTCCGAGGGTCGCGAATAGTGGACTCGGGTCCGCCTGACATGGCCAGGGGCCTGGCACGAGAGGACTACGCACATCAAATACTTCCCAGCTAGATATACCAACGCTATTACGCAGTACAAAAACTATAACGATACAACACGTTAACGCACTGATATTAGAAAACCTTTCCAGATAATCAACCTGAAGCATGACGTAGCAATGCAACTTCCCGGGTAATATACGGGGTGACAAGAAATCTGTCTGCGAGAGTGAGCCAAGTCCACCGACTTTTAGGGGCATAAATGGTACCGCGGATTCAGGCGTATTAACAACCCTTACCCAAGTAAAACTTGAGGAATCGTTGATATAACACAGACAGTTTCAGTTATACAATGGCGAGAAGAATGCTGTGTATCCTGTCGTCTTTATAAAATGTTTTAAAAACGTTTTCTCTCTCTCTCTCGTGGACAGAGAGGCAAAAGATTCAGTTTGTTACATCATTTATAACTGGAGATGCTGCGCTGTGGGGACTAGAAGCGGCTGAACAGTGCGTGTCGTTTTCTGATTTTGAATACAAATTGCTTCCAAGGTACTGGTGTCATTCTGTACAAGAACGTTTAAGAAAACAGGTCTACAACCCCGAACTGTTCAACCGCCAGGGGAATTTAAGAAAGTATTTTGAGAAATATTTTAATAAGACGCGCTTTTGGGATGTACCGATGTTGGCAAGACATGTTTTGAGAATTCTTAAAGGGAAACTACCCGTTGCCATTCGAGAAAAACTCAAAGTACTAAACACGGACTTCGAACAATTTATGTCAACACTAGATTCCTTGGAGTTAATCCAAGAAAATGCACGTCAAAACGAATATGGCAATGCGGGGAGTAATCAAAACAACAATAAATAGTCGAATAGTAGCAGCCGCAGAAAGAACGGGTTCGCGAAGAATAATGGCTTTTCAAATAGTGAAGCGTACAATAAAAGGATGTCTGGGCATAACCGGCAACCGAGTAACAGTAACTGGCATCCTAACCACGCGGAAGGAAACCAGTGTACACGATTTACTTACTCACCGAGAAAAAAAAAAAAACGGCAGTGAGCAATACAACAGTAAAAGGAGAGGTGAAGGAGGGGGTAGCCACAACTTATCCCAGGAAAACATGCGCACTGCCAACGACGACTCGCAACGCCCAGGGTCAGTAAACTGGGAGGCACAAAGTCAAATGTCAAGTAATAATGTACCGATCCATTACATAAACATTATACCCATGTCACCGCCACCACCGCATCCACCTAGCCCAAATGTATGTACCACAGAGTCAGTCTTGCGCTCAAAACGAGAGCGTGAGTATTGTGGACATAACAAATAAGACACCTGCAGCGGGAGACAGGCCGTCAAATACCGGCCGACCGCTGTAGGACCCTTCCAGTCGGTAGGCAGTGGAGGAGTAGGGGCCGCGCGGCATGCAAGCGTATGTATGCTGAGGTACAATGATGGTGAGCATTTAATTGACGAGCTAATAACTGAACTGCGAGAGCGAAGTACGGATGATATGGAATGGGCACAGGGTGCCTTTCAGGCTAAAATTAACGATATTTTAATAACAGTGATTCTTTACACCGGTGCCGCCACGTCCGTGGTAGATGAACAATTGTTCCGTTCTGTGGACAAGATCAGGAAGTTGCCGATTTTAGCAGTAGAAAAGTGTAGAGTGATAGGAGTCCTACGAGGGAAGAGGCAGTTAATGAAAAACCATGTGCAGATGATGCTGTAATTTACCGTCTAGTAAGGTCATCCGAAGACCAGTATCAGTTGCAAAGCGATTTAGAAAAGATTGCTGTATGGTGTGGCAAGTGGCAGTTGACGCTAAATAACGTAAAGTGTGAGGTGATCCACATGAGTTCCAAAAGAAATTCGTTGGAATTCGATTACTCGATAAATAGTACAATTCTCAAGGCTGTCAATTCAACTAAGTACCTGGGTGTTAAAATTACGAACAACTTCAGTTGGAAAGACCACATATATAATATTGTGGGGAAGGCGAGCCAAAGGTTGCATTTCATTGGCAGGACACATACAAGATGCAACAAGTCCACTAAAGAGACAGCTTACACTACACTCGTTCGTCCTCTGTTAGAATATTGCTGCGCGGTGTGGGATCCTTACCAGGTGGGATTAACGGAGGACATCGAAAGGGTGCAAAAAAGGGCAGCTCGTTTTGTATTATCACGTAATAGGGGAGAGAGTGTGGCAGATATGATCATGTGAATTGCAGAGTAATCATGTAGATGTAGATGTAGATAGAGCTAACACTGGAAAAAGAAGCTCATTCATAGTGATTAGAAATCTCGCCGTATCCTGAAACCTGGGTTTAAATGCTCTCCGTGAAATGAAGGCGAAATCTGACCTGGCACGATGCATCTGCACTTTAATATTCCATAATAAACAGATTGAAATGGTGTTAATCAGGACACCTGATGCGTGCACGAACTATTGTCGGACGTTAGCGTAGCGCTCCAGGACAGTCCTACATTAATGAAGGTGAATAATCTCTCGAAACAAAGTGGAAATTATACGGAATATGCCTTTGCGCAGGAATCACGGAAAATTAAGCAAAATATTGTCCAAAAGAACGACGAATCCACATATTTCAGTGAACAACAACAAAGTGAACTGACAAAGTTGCCTAATCAACTTGCCGATGTATTTTCTGAAAGACCCGGTATAATCACAGGGTATAACCACAATAGTCAAGTCCGACCACACGATCCAAATCTACATCTACATCTACGTGATTACTCTGCAATTCACAATAAAGTGCCTGGCAGAGGGTTCAATGAACCACCTTCATGCTGTATCTCTACCGTTCCACTCTCGAACGGCACGCGGGAAAAACGAGCACTGTATTTTTTGTGCGAGCCCCGATTTCTCTCATTTTATCGTGATGATCATTTTTCTCCATGTAGGTGGGTGCCAATAGAATGGTTTCGCAATCAGAGGAAAAAACTGGTGATTGAAATTTCATGAGAATATCCCGTTGTAAAGGAAAACGCCTTTGTTTTAATTATTGTCACTCCAATTGACATATCATGTCCGCGGCATTATCTCCCCTATATAGCGATAATACGAAAACTAGCTGCCCTTCTTTGTACGTTTTCGATGTCATCCGTCAGTCCCACCTGATGCAGATCCCACGCCGCGCAGCAATACTCCAGAATAGGGCGGATAAGCGTGGTGTAAGCAGTCTCTTTAGTTGACCTGTTGCACCTTCTGCCAATGAGTCGCAGTCTTTAGTTTGCTCTACCCACAATATTATCTACGTGATCGTTCCAATCTAGGTTATTTGTAATTGTAATCCTTAAGTATTCAGTTGATTTTTTCAGTCTTCCGATTTGTGAGACTTACCCTGTAATAGGAATATATCTGACTTCTTTTAGTAGTCATGTGAATAGCTTCACACTTCTCCATCTTCTGGGTCAATTGCTTCTTTTCGCACGATACAGATGTCGTATTAAATCGTTTTGCAAGTCGTTTTGATCATCTGATGACTTTACAAGACTGCAAATGACAGCATCATCTGCAAAAAATATAAGACGGCTGCTCAGATCGTCTACTATGTCGTTAGTATAGGTCAGGAACAGTAGAGGGCCTATAACACTTCCTTGGGGAACGCCAGATATTACTTCTGTTTTACTCGATGAATTTCCGTCTGTTACTACGAACTTTGACCTTTCTGACAGGAAATCACGAATCCAGTCGCACAACTGAGGCGATACTCCGTAGGCAGGCAATTTGGTTAGAAGACGCTTGTGAGGAACGGTGTCGAAAGCCTTCTGCAAATCTAAATATATGGAATCAATTTTACATCCCCTGTCGATAGCACCTATTACTTCATGAGTATAAAGAGAAAGTTGTGTTTCACAAGAACGGTATTTTCTGAAACCGTGCTCACTATGTGTCAATAAATCAGTTTCTTCAAGGAACTTCATAATGTTCGAATACAGTATGTGTTCCAAAACCCTGCTGCAGATCGACGTTAGTGATATTGTCCTGCATTTCAGCGGATTACTCCTTCTTCCCTTTTTGGGTATTGGTGTGACTTGACCAATTTACCACACTTTAGGTACGGATCTTTCTGTAAGCGAGTGTTGTATACAATTGCTAAATATGGAGCTATTTTATCAGCATACTCTGAGAGGAACCTCCCTGTTATACACTCCTGGAAATGGAAAAAAGAACACATTGACACCGGTGTGTCAGACCCACCATACTTGCTCCGGACACTGCGAGAGGGCTGTACAAGCAATGATCACACGCACGGCACAGCGGACACACCAGGAACCGCGGTGTTGGCCGTCGAATGGCGCTAGCTGCGCAGCATTTGTGCACCGCTGCCGTCAGTGTCAGCCAGTTTGCCGTGGCATACGGAGCTCCATCGCAGTCTTTAACACTGGTAGCATGCCGCGACAGCGTGGACGTGAACCGTATGTGCAGTTGACGGACTTTGAGCGAGGGCGTATAGTGGGCATGCGGGAGGCCGGGTGGACGTACCGCCGAATTGCTCAACACGTGGGGCGTGAGGTCTCCACAGTACATCGATGTTGTCGCCAGTGGTCGGCGGAAGGTGCACGTGCCCGTCGACCTGGGACCGGACCGCAGCGACGCACGGATGCACGCCAAGACCGTAGGATCCTACGCAGTGCCGTAGGGGACCGCACCGCCACTTCCCAGCAAATTAGGGACACTGTTGCTCCTGGGGTATCGCCGAGGACCATTCGCAACCGTCTCCATGAAGCTGGGCTACGGTCCCGCACACCGTTAGGCCGTCTTCCGCTCACGCCCCAACATCGTGCAGCCCGCCTCTAGTGGTGTCGCGACAGGCGTGAATGGAGGGACGAATGGAGACGTGTCGTCTTCAGCGATGAGAGTCGCTTCTGCCTTGGTGCCAATGATGGTCGTATGCGTGTTTGGCGCCGTGCAGGTGAGCGCCACAATCAGGACTGCATACGACCGAGGCACACAGGGCCAACACCCGGCATCATGGTGTGGGGAGCGATCTCCTACACTGGCCGTACACCACTGGTGATCGTCGAGGGGACACTGAATAGTGCACGGTACATCCAAACCGTCATCGAACCCATCGTTCTACCATTCCTAGACCGGCAAGGGAACTTGCTGTTCCAACAGGACAATGCACGTCCGCATGTATCCCGTGCCACCCAACGTGCTCTAGAAGGTGTAAGTCAACTACCCTGGCCAGCAAGATCTCCGGATCTGTCCCCTATTGAGCATGTTTGGGACTGGATGAAGCGTCGTCTCACGCGGTCTGCACGTCCAGCACGAACGCTGGTCCAACTGAGGCGCCAGGTGGAAATGGCATGGCAAGCCGTTCCACAGGACTACATCCAGCATCTCTACGATCGTCTCCACAGGAGAATAGCAGCCTGCATTGCTGCGAAAGGTGGATATACACTGTACTAGTGCCGACATTGTGCATGCTCTGTTGCCTGTGTCTATGTGCCTGTGGTTCTGTCAGTGTGATCATGTGATGTATCTGACCCCAGGAATGTGTCAATAAAGTTTCCCCTTCCTGGGACAATGAATTCACGGTGTTCTTATATCAATTTCCAGGAGTGTACAATCTGGCCCGGAGGCCTTGCCTTTATTAAGTGATTTAAGCTGCTTCGTTACTCCGAGGATATCTACTTCTATGTTTCTCATCTTGGCAGTTGTTCTTGATTGTAATTCAGGAAAATTTACTTCATCTTCTTTGGTGAAGGAAACCGTGTTTAATAACTATGCTTTAGTGGCACTGTCATCAGTGACTTCACCGTTGTTATCGCGTAGTGAAGGTATTGATTGCATCTAACCACTGCCGCGCAACCTATTCTATCCCCTGGTCGAAAACACTGGTGGTAGGAAGGGAAATATAGAATAACTCAATGAAAATTGTACACAGATTCGTACATAATAAGCAAGCATATTTTAAACAAATTTAGGTTAGTTTGAATACGTATTTTTGTGATTTACGTGTGCTTTGTTCATTTTTGTGGATACATTCTTTTGTTTTGTTTAGTGTGTAAGTATGTGTATTTTGAATGAACTAAATTGAATTTGTGAATCATGTATGTACATGAACTAACATATTAGCAAATGAATCGGACGAACGTGTCCATAAATGATTTTCTAACACTCAGCACAGTGCGTGCATCCGAAAATTGGTCCCATTGAATAGTTCGTAATTCTCATTTCAACTACAGTAGAGCTTCATAGATTTAGCGCGAATACCAGGTAGATGTACTTGTGGCTGCACTCTCATGTGCAAGGCAGCTGCAAGCGCGCAATCTACGTTAAGTGAATGATTCCGTGTTGAATGATAATATTACGTACAAAATTTACTGAACTCAAGACATCAGAGTGGCCAGATGGCCGACACTTCATGAACAAGAAGATTTGGCAAAGAACATGATAATTTTGTAATAGTCAAAGCATATTACTGATTAAATTACTGTGGGTAAAGGCGACTAAAATGTAATATCGATTGTATATGTATTTATGTATATACTTTTACTGAAAATGATAAAAATGTGCTCAATGTGCCTTTAACGTGAAGTAATTTTCCGGACACTGAGATAGTGACATGAGGAAAGAAGTTACACGGTACAAATTTTAAACAAAATAAGAGTGGAACAGGCTGTACGTGTTATAGCTCGGAAAACATTGATAAACTGAAAACGGAAATGCCCATCACATATGGCTGAACTGTAATAAGTAAAGATAATTATAGTTTCACTGAACTGCTGAACTGTGCTTAGCAAGAAACAGTGGTGTTTATTGCAAGACAGTGAACCTATACATCGTGATTAGAATTGTGTGGTTAAGAAACGGCTAGCCGCGAGGTAAAATCACAAGCGAATGCTTTCAGCGGCACGAGTGTTAGAAGAACAGTGTGAAAGTGGGATACCAACAAACCTTGCACGGATGCCCACCATAGTGACGTACTGGAAAATCAGAGTGAACACGTGTGTTACGAATCACTACTTACGTAAAGTGAAAGAGTGACCTGAAAAAGCCAAAATCCCAAGTGAAGTACTGTTATTGTCTGTTCTCAATCAACATACTACAGACACTTATAAACACACACGTGACTGTGGAGCGTAAAGCCTAATAACGTTTCCCTTACAGCCTGTGTGTTTTGTAGTACTATTGGTGTGAAATCTAATGCGTGGCGGGTTACCTTTCATGTCTCGCGAATGGCGAGCGGGCGAGTAGCACTTCTGGACCGCTCAGCCGATCGGCGCTGATGTTATACACCGATTGAATCCGCTTTCCGCGTCCCTTCTTTCTGCTTATGCCGCTGCCCTGCGCTGAATACTCGCCGACACCGTCGTCAACTGCCGTCGCGACGATTTGACGTGAGCACTTCAGAAAACCTGGAACATTTTGCTCATGAGTGTAAAATCAAATGAACCTGATGTGCTAAAATATTATAAACGTCAGACCTTTCGCTAATATTGTTGAACTGACAAAGACTTTTGGCTTATATTTGAAATTAGTATCACTTGTCACAGACTTGAACCTCAAGTGACAAGACATGTCATGGATTTTCTTAACCAGCGGAAACAAAAAACTATCTAAAATTTTTTGCATGTTAACCAACTTCTACGAACTATTTTTCATTTGTGTTGATGTAAATACTGTTTTATCATAATTTTTGTATATACTTATGTTTAAATATCTGTCATTCGAAAAAAACTCATTAAATATCACATGGAAGTAAACAGTTCGAAGACTCCGGGCGGGGCTATTTTCGACCCGTTTTTTCCCATACGCTTGTTACCCAAATGGGGCAGTATAAGCCTTTTGTTATCGGCTCATAGTTTATTCCGAACTGTTCACCTTCATGTGCAGACACAAGGCAAAGAGTTAAATACAAGCCCTAATAAAATAATTGTAAACCTGAAAATACATTGTAAGCAAAACTGTAGGTGTAAGTGAAAGCTCTACCTGAATAATAGTTTGAATAATCTGAAACTAAGCTTGCCAGTGACAAGTGTGACTGAAAACATTAAAAATCATGTGAAGTGATCCAGTCTAGTGCTGAGTTAGACCCAACACTGGAAATATTTGGGTACTCCCTCACTAGGGGGCCTATGTGACATAAATGCTTTATGAACATTTTATATGGGAACATTGGTGCAGAGGTCAGCGCCATTGTTCTAAATAATAACGGCCCAGACTCCTGATAAGTATCGTAATACTCGCTAATTTTGACAAGTAAAAATAAATGTAAATGTAGGAGGATTCTCTTGATTAGCGGTTCTTCCTTTGTAACAGTAAAAGTAATCAGTTTTTCCAATATCGAATCATATTTAAGTAAAGTGATTTCACTAAATTTGTTTGAAAGGGTACAGTACCGCCCGACATTGAAAATAGGTACAACAGTCTTCGTTATTCTTGTCAGAACAACATATTTTTTGTAATAATAACTCAATTTCACTTAATACACCGATGCCGGATACCAGTGTAGGAAATAATGACAATTTATTTATTTAATTGATCATATGTGCACTCCCACAAAATATATCCCTACATCCAAATTGGTGAGATCTGTGAAATAAATGAATGTATGGTCGTCTGCTAACCGCAGATAGTGAATGTTCAATATATGATCATCTTTGAGACTGTCCTTTGGTCACCTTTGGTGAAACCAAAGAGATGAAATTTACCTGAGCTTTGAGCTCCTGAAATGTGGCTGACCAATGGGTAGCATGGTCTTCACCCACCTCGACAGAGGTGCGAGATGACCTGAAGAACAGCCATGTTTCAGCATTCTGGCGCTGGATCTTGTGTTGGTAAAACCTGTCTTAGGTGTGCTCTGTGAAGACAAAAGAGTGGATAGAATGGTATGCATGTGGAATACTTAAGAATAGTTTGGAATAATAATTTCTCTATTTCAGGAACTTTTGTGGGGAGAATTAAATGTCAGGCAGGTAATATTAAGGGGATCGTAGTAATCTTCGGAAGTGACCAACGGTCACAATGAAACCACGTGTAGCAATAAGTTGAAATACTTCGAGTGCTAAAGTTAAGCTGAATTACTGGCGTGTGTACTATAATTGGAAATATTTAGGAAATGGCGTGTGCAGGACTTGAAATTAGAGACGAATACTTCCACGTGGTGAGTACTGTGTGAGTCTCAATCTGTGTGTGAGACAAAGGATAAAGAGAAGTACTCGTCCATGGTATCAGTTGAGGACTCACGTGTGTGGCGAACATGTTCTTAATATTACTTTTCGTGTTATGTTTCCGTGTGATGCTTGATTCAAACTATAATACTCTGAGAGTGAAGCAAGGTGAGTCAGCCGTCTATCCAGCAACGCCACTTGGTTTGCATTGCACAGGAAGACGTGCATATATCCTCAAGAGTTTATAGTAGGAAAGAAAAGTTACGAAATGGGGCAGTGTCGTGTAAAACTGGGATGAATACTAATTGAAGTGGGAAAGCTGAAAACGATGTGATTATAACGTTGTGACTATTCCTTGTGTTGTATTACATGTTACCAGTGAGGTGTATTTCATGTAATTTAAGTATGTGTGGTTTGCATGGGACAGTAGCAAGAAAGGTACAGAGGCAGTGGGTTATGCATGTTCCTTTTGTACCGCTCGGTCTGGAGGAAATTTTCGATGATGGGTGTGAGAGTCGAAGTGTGAGTTGTAGCAAAAGATCCACCAACCTATCCAGAAAGTGCACTGTAGTGTTAGATAATTACGAGACCATAAGATAGAGCATGCCCACTGCGCGGAGTTTTTCATGTGTAATTGTTGTAGAAAATGTAATGGTGTGTTTAGGTTATAGAATTTATCGGAATAAGAAAGATAACGAAAAGGAAAAGATGGTGGCCTTTTCCTTCGAATAGTATGTTGTCTTGATGTCCAGTATTTATAATGTGTGCGCCATTCATATTCAGTGCGATGGCCACGTGTTGATCAAAGCCGTTGGGTAAGAAAGAAAATGTCGTATTGCCAGTGCGTAGTGAACAGTCAGAGTTGTGTAAATTACTAATAGTCAGATGTGCGTTATCCGTTTACGTTGCGTAATATTCAAACAGGACAATAATTTGTAACTTAATTTTGAGTATAGAGCTCATGTTACTTGATAAATATGAATTAACCCACTCACTTGGCAGACCACTCATCTTGCAGGCCTGACTGCTTGATGTCACAGTATGAGCAAGGCATGTGGGTGCCTCTCATATTGATCCCCGCTTAATGGGAATTGCTTGAATAACATTGTATTTCCATAAGAAGACTGATTAACAGTCAGCTGCAATAATGAATACAGCCATAAATCTGGTATTTAGTGTTTTTTGTGATATGTTACAATACATCATCATCGGACTTTTGCGGTCTAACTGTGTTGGTGAGGCAGTAAATTTATCCACTGACACTGCAATAGACTTTGGAGGTGTGGTGGTGGCGTACCACCCTCAGACTACATCAGACAAGCAGAAAAATTTAGCCTAACGTGGGCAAGTATGGTGCGAAAGTATTGGACGTAAAATTGGGGCTAGTCCCGCCAAAGGATGTATCCGTGGTCGGTGTGCCAGGCCTATCGTTAACCATAGTCGGAATCCGATTCATCTAGGATGGTCAGGGGAACCGCATCTCGTTGGCAGCGGCGTGGAAATGTGGTCCCAACGTGGCGTAACCCATGGACAGTGTCCCCTCATCCTGGTGACACTTTCGTGGCCCATACACCAGTGCCATATGTGGGTGTAGGCAGGGGGGCGTCAATGGATGCTCCGCATATCAGTGGGGGTGTAGTTCATCAGGGGCTGTTTGATTTGTCCGACGCCGAGTGATGGTGGCGTGCGCCTGTCAGTGGATGCTCCGCATATTAATGGGGGTGTGGTCCACCAGGGGCTGTTTGGTTTGTCCGGCGCCGAGTGATTGTGGCGTGTGCCTATTGCTGGAGGCGGGCAACGACTCCGTCGAATGCTCCGCATATCGGTGGGGGTGTGGTCCATCAGGGACTCTTCGGTTTGTCCGTCGCCGAGTGATCATGGCGTGCGCCTAACAAGGGATGCTTTGCAAATCAATGAGAGTATATATTGGTGTTTTTTAATATAACATTGTATCGAACAAACTAACTGCCAGAAGTATCAGAATTCAGACACTGGTGTAAATAATTTTTCAGTTGTGAAGCAGCCAGAATAATACTCCAACTTTTCATAACGTATAAAAACCAATAGAGAGAAGAGAGCCACCACATAGTGTTGACTGTCGTCTTCTCGGAGCGGTAGAGAAGTCGCTTTCCCTCTGCTCTGATTACACGACGACCAACCTAGAGTCCCACTTACCTGAACAGAGGGATCTACCCTTTATGCACGGGTGTTTCTTTCGAAGTCCATCAGCGAGCGAAACTTTCTTGTTCCTTTGGAACAGCGGGTTGGAACCATCACCAATATGGCTGTTTGATGAGAGACAGTAACTAAATATATCGTGTGAATAAGGTGTGATTTAATCTATAGGAGCGTGTGTTTTTATTTTTCTGATTTTCCGTATTTTTCTGTATGTTTTCTGTGTCTGGTCCATATTCGATTTTGAACTAAATGTATATCAGGTGATGAGCCATGTGTGTGCTCGTTGTTTGTAATCGTGTTTCTTGATTCGGTATAAATTTCAATTGTATTTGTAGGTCATTTGAACTTTTAGATTTAAGTGTTTTATGCGAATTGTGAGGGCTCCCTTGTTCAGTGGAAATCGACGTGTACCGTGAAACCGTTCTCGGTATTCATATTTGCAAGATTGGTTCTCTCATGCGTGGTTCGCTATAATTTAATCTTGTCGTGGCTTTAGTCAACTTTATGGTATTCGTGGCATTTCTGTTTTCTTGGAAACGTTTCAATTCGTTTAAATGTCTATGGTAACCTGTCACGTGGAGAGGTCGGCTCTCGGTTGACGGGCACGATTCGTTACGCTTTGTTATTACTTTTGTGAACTGTTCTAAACAGGTTATATCTCTTTGTGAGTTCGTGCCTGCATTTATTGGTGGTAAATTGTGTCTTGACCTGTTATATCGCGTGAGTGCGTGAATGAATGTTTAACGCACTTAATCGTCTCCCTCCCTCACCGAAGTTACGACATGAAGCGCTTTATTTTATTGTATTACCTTTATTACTTAGTGTTCAGGCGCCAGGTTAGAATGTTAACTTAATCTCCTCCCCAATTTAAAGTGTTCTTTCAGTGAGTAAACCTGATTCATGAAAGTCAACCTCCTCTGTAGTGTTCGCTCATTTAGAATCGCTTATGTTCTTTTCCCATTTATAAAAATTATTTTATGCTCCTATTGTATGCTCCCTGATAAGGGCTGTAACCAGGCAAATTCATAACAGCAGTATTTCAGCTGAAGAGAAGTGAGTAATATCTCAAGGTACCGGCTTATCAGTTAGGTTCATCAATTGTCGCAATTAATTTAAATGACATTAATATTTCCAATTGAATGAATTATTCAACTGATGATCCAGTTCAGTTATTTTCAATACTTAGGATGGCCTAGGGCTGGTGGCAACCCTATTTTATTGTAATAGTTTGTGTTTCTAATAGAGACTTAACCACGCAGAAGTATGGATGTTTAGGAAGCTTGCACGTGGAAACAAAATATCAGCAAACTTACAAAAAAATGGTTCAAATGGCTCAGAGCACTATGGCACTAAATTTCTGAGGTCATCAGTCCCCTAGAACGTAGAACTACTTAAACTTAACTAACCTAAGGACATCACACACATCCATGCCCGAGGCAGGCTTGGAACCTGCCACCGTAGCGGTCGCTCGGTTCCAGAATGTAGCGCCTAGAACCGCTCGGCCACCCCGGCCGGCCCAGCAAACTTCCACATATGAAATAACGTTCTTCGCACTTGCATGGTATGTCAATGGCCACCATGTAATTGTGATGATGAAACCTAGAGCGATTCGACATTGGTAGCTGTGTGATGTTTATATCGTAATACAAAGAATAAATAGGCCGTTAATCTCCACAGACAATAAATTCGTGGCACAACTTGGCACAAAGAAGGGCTAGATTGATGGGACACCTCATGACGCATTCCTTAATGGAGGGCAGTTTGAAGGTGATAATTTTATAATTTTAGAGAAAGATATGCCGCGGCTTGTCACCAGTAAACAGATTCAGGTAGCTTAGACTAAAGCAGTAATGAAGAAGCGAAGTGACTTGCAGGAGCGCTGCATCTAAAGAGTTTTCGCTCTGACAGCCACAACAACAACGTAAGTGTTCCATCGTCGAGTATGTTAATTTTTGTCTGGCCGGAGCTAATCTTAAAACAAATGGTGAACTTTTACACGGTTAGAGTTATATTTACGTTCTTGTGATACTATTTATGACTCTAAAGTCTCGTTAGTCACTTTGATACTTTACGAGCGCAGCTCTGACCTTTCCTTTCAAATGGACAGACAGCGGCGCTGGCGGTCTCCGTGGACAGACGAGCACAAACGGCTGGAGCACCGCTTCGGGTGACACAGGCGGCCGCGTCAGAGCGGCTCCCCCGCGTTGCGTAGGAGTGTGCTGGAGGCGGCAGTGCGTGCGCCACGCAGCGCGGCTTCCGCGCGGTGAATGGGCACGCCCGCCACTGTTGTTCGTCCGGCACAATTTTACTCGAGTGCCTCATTCTGCGTGTTCTGTCTTCAGCAGCGTTCCGGCGCCCGTTAGCTATATTTTTGTGGCGAGTGGCATAAATAGAGCTCGCCTCGTAAATGGGAACGACACGCGACAACGGCCCCCGCACTCAAAAATACGCATAAAACACACGCGCGTCGCCGCGGCAGCAGCCTCCGGCACCGCCCGCCGCGTGTCGCTGCTGTCGCCTCGCGGCCGAGATAGCGCCGCGACGTGGGCTGGAGCACGCTCCACCGTTGCGCGCGACGTGCCAAACGCCATTAACTGCACTTAATGCACGCCGCCGCGGAATATCTCTAACAATACCGCAAATTTATGCTCGTGTACAGCGATGTACTGCAAACATTTTTGCTCTCTCGCTCTCTCTCCCTCCCTCTCTCTCTCTCTCTCTCTCTCTCTCTCTCTCTCTCCGAAATACTCTACTCCCTCTCCCTCACCCCAGCCGCAATAATAATTCTTCATTAATGATTATGTAGCCACATTATAGTCGTACAGTCTTGTTTTACAGTCTTGAACTGCGGATGAGGGGGGCAGCACGTGACCTCATGTAACTGAGGTGATAGCCGAAACCACTGAAGAATCAGTTTTCATCATTCTGCACGGCATTCTGAACAAGACAATGGTCGCCGCCTGCAGAGTTCCGCGATTGCTCAAATACATTTAAAAAATAAATAAAACCCGATCTGAGGCAACAGCGGAAATAGTGCTCAACTTTCTAGCCAGTCCAGATGACCTGTTTGCCGGACTCATCGCTGTGGACGCATTGTGTGTTACATGATCCCTTTACCAAGGAAAAAAGCAAACATATGAAGTCACAGAAGCTGCGATATAGCCTCAGATAGAATGAGTGATGCAGCAAGTGAGGAATTGGTTATTTCATTCCAGTCAACGTACACAAAAATGTGCAGTATCAGATTATTTATTTTGGACAATGGTGAACAGTTTTATCGCTGCTTTTGTTTTATTATCCACTGTAAGGAGCAAAAAAGAACGACGCACCACGACGGAATTATCCGCATGAGGTCCAAATCGATAGATTTGACGTATGTGTACTGACAAACAAATGATTACAATTTCAGGAAAATCGGATGACTTATTCAAGAGACACAGCTTCACAAATTGGGAAGGCAGTAGTGCGTTGGTACACCTCCGGCCCTTATACAAGCAGGTATTCGACTTGGCATTCTTTGACAGTGTTATTGAATGTCCTCCTGAGGGATATTGTGCTATTCTCTCCAGCTGGCTTCTTATATCGTCAAAACACCGGTCTGGTTGGAGGACCCTGCTCGTAAGGCAGCAAACGTTCCTAATGTGGCGACCTTGCTGGCCGTGGAGGTTTAGTCAGGCAGGAAGACAAGCAGTAGAAACTCTCGCACTGTGCAAGAGGTCATTATCTTTCCGAAACGAAAGTCCATGGGAGCTTGCCATGAATGGGAACATAACGGGGCCTACAATATCGTCTATATGCCTCAGTACGATAAGAGTGCCTCGGATAAGAACCAAAAGTACATGCTATGAAATGGCTGTAGGGTCTTATGGTGGGCACCAGTATTTCACCTTCTCGGTCGTACGTTGACACACATTGACTGGAGTATATCCCGGCGGAGGTTCGAATCCTCCCTCAGGCATGGGTGTATGTGTTTGTCCTTAGGATAATATAGGTTCAGTAGTGTGTAAGCTTAGTGACCGATGACCTAAGCAGTTAAGTCCCATAAGATTTAACACACATTTGAACATTTTTGACTGGAGTAGAATGTCCTGATTGTTAAGTCTCGCTTGGAATTCAGCCAAAATGACAAGTGAACACTTAACTGGGGACGCTCAGGACAGCGAGAGGATGATTGCCTTACTGTTGCCCGCCATGTGGCCCGACAACCAGAAGTCCCATTTCTTTTAACGCAGGACCTCTTGTCATCCGCTTCCGTCTTGCAGCACAGCGGTACAACAACGATAACCTACGCCGCGTTTTGTTCCATGTTGTTTTTTCATCAGTCTTCTGACTGGTTTGATTTGGCCCACCATGATTTCCTCTCCCGTGCTAACCGCTCCATCAAATGGTTCAAATGGCTCTGAGCACTGTGGGACTTAACTTCTGAGGTCAACAGTCCCCTAGAACTTATAATTACTTAAACCTAACTAACCTAAGGACAGCACACAACACCCAGTCATCCCGAGGCAGAGAAAATCCCTAACCCCGACCTATTCATCTCATAGTAGCACTTGCAACCTACGTTCTCAATTATTTACTGGAAGTGTTCCAATCTCTGTCTTCTTCTACGGTTTTTGTCCTCTACAGCTCCCTCTATTACCATGGAAGTCATTCCCACATGTCTTAACAGATTTCCTGTCATTCTGTCCCTTCTCCTTATGAGTGTTTTCCCTATATTTCTTTCCTCTCCGATTCTGCGCAGAACCTCCTCATTGCTTACCTTATCAGTCCACCTAATTTTCAACATCCGTCTGTAGCATATCTCAAACGCTTCGATTCTCTTCTCTTCCGGTTTTCCCACAGTCCATATTTCACTACCATACAATGCTGTACTCCAGACGTACATTCTCAGAAATTTCTTCCTCAAATGAAGGCAGACATTGAATATTAGTAGACATCTCTTGGACAGGAATGCCTTTTGTGCCATAGCTAGTCTGGTTTGGATGTCCTCCTTGCTCCGTCCGTCATTGGTAATTTTACAGACTAGGTAGCAAAATTGCTTAACTTCAACTACTTCGTGATCATCAATCCTGATGTTAAGTTTCTCGCTGTTATAATTTCGTCTACTTCTCATTAACTTCGTCTTTCTTCGAATTCCTCTGTCCATACTCAGTACTCATTATACACTTCATTCCGTTCAGCAGATCATGTAATTCTTTTTTACTTTCACTCAGGATAGCAATGTCATGAGCGAATCGTATCATTGATATCCTTTCACCTAGAATTTTAATTCCATTCCTGAACCTCCCTTTTATTTTCATCATTGCTTCCTCGATGTACCGTTTGAACAGATGTGGCGAAGGGCTACATCCTTGTCATAGACCCTTTTTAATATGAGTACTTCGTTTTTGATCGTCCACTCCTATTATTCCCCCTTGGCTGTTGTACATATTGTATCTTACCCGTCTCTCCCTACAGCTTACCCCTACTTTTTTTCAGACTTTAGAACAGCTTAGACCATTTTAAATTGTCGACCGCTTTATCCACGTCTTCAAATCCTATGAACGTGTTTTGATTTTTCTTTAGTCTTGCTCCTATTATTAATCGTAACGTCAGAATTGCCTCTCTTGTGCCTTTACTTTTCCCAAAGACAAACTGATCGTTATCTTGCGCACCCTCAATTTTCCTTTCCATTCTTCGGTATATTACTCTTGTCAGCAACTTAGATGCATAAGCTGTTAAGCTGATTGTGCAGTAATTTTCGCATTCGTCAGCTCTTGCCGTCATCGGAATTGTGTGGATGATGCTTTTCCGAAAGTCATTTGGTATGTCGCCAGAGTCATACATTCTACACACCAATGTGTGTAGTCGTTTTGTTGCCACTTCCGCCAATAATTTTAGAAATTCTGACGGAATGTTATCTATCCCTGCTGCTTTATTCGATCTTAAGTCCTCCAAAGCTCTGTTAAATTCTGATTCTAGGGCTGGATCCCTAGCTCTTCTAAATCGACTCCTGTTTCTATCACATGAGACCAATCTTCCCCCTCATAGATCCTCTGAACGTACTCTTTCCACCTATCTGCTCTCTCTCCTCTGCATTTAACAATGGAATTCCTGTGGCGCTCTTAATGTTATCACCCTCGCTTTTAATGTCACCGAATGATGTTTTGTCTTTCCTGTATGCTGAGTCTGTCCTTCCGACAATCATTTCTTTTTCGATTTTCACGTTTTTCCTGCAGCCATTTCGTCTTAGCATCCCTGCACTTCCTATTTATTTATTTCCTCAGCGACTTGTATTTCTCTAATCCTGAGTTTCCCGAAACATTTTTGTACTTCCTCCTTTCATCGATCAGCTGAAGTATTTCTTCTCTTACCCAGGTTTTCTTCGTAGTTACCTTCCCAACTTCAGTTATGGCCCTTTTTAATGATTTCCATTCCTCTTCAACTGTACTACCTAGTGAACTATTCCTTGCTGCTGCAGCTATGGCCTTAGAGAACTTCAGCCGTATCTCGTCATTCCCTAGAACTTCCGCAGCCCACATCTTTGGGAATTGATTCTTCCTGACATGTCTTAAGCTTCAGCATACTCTTTATCACTACTATACTGTTATCTGAGTCCATGTCTGCTCCTGGGTATGCCTTACAATCCAGTATCTGATTTCGGAATCTCTGTCTGACCATGAAGTAATGTAACTGAAATCTTACCATATCACCTGGCCTTTTCCAAGTATACCTCCTCCTCTTGTGATTCTTGAACAGAGTATTCGCTGTTACTTGCTGAAACTTGTTACAGTACTCAATTAGTCTTTCCTTTTCCCAAGTCCGTATTCTCCTGTAACCTTTTCTTCTACTCCTTCCGCTACAACTGTATTCCAGTCCCATGACTATTAGATTTTCATATCCCTTTACATGCCGTATTACCCTTTCAATATCCTCATTCACTTTCTCTATCTCTTACGACGTTGGCTTGTATACCAGAATTATCGTTGTGGGTGTTGGTTTGCTGTCGATGCTGATACGAACAACGCTATTGCTGAAGTGTTCACGGCAACACACTCTCTGCTCTACCCTCCTATTCCTGGCGAATCCTACTCCCGTTATACCATTTTCTGCTGCTGCTGTTATTACCCTATACTCATCTGACCAGAAATCCTTGCCTTCTTTCCACTACACTTCACTAGCGACTACTACATCTAGATTGAGCCTTTCTACTTTCCTTTTAAGATTTTCTAGTTTCCCCACCATGTTCAAGCTTCTGACGTTACCCGACTCTTAGAGCGTTATCTTCCGTTGATTAGTCAATCTTTTTCCCATGGTAACTCTCCCCTACTCAGTCCCCTACCGAAGATCCGAATGGGGGACTATTCCGAAATCTTATGCCAACGAAGAGATCATCATGACACTTCTTCAATTACAAGCCACATGTCATGTGGATACACGTTACGATCCTTTAATGCAGTAGTTTTCATTGCCTTCTGCATCCTCATGCCGTTGATGATTGCTGATTCTTCCGCCTTGTTCCATAAGGGCCAGAAATGGACCAACGCGTTTTCGATTGCCGTGTCATTCGGATTATTCCTTCGTGTTGCGTCCTATTTTGTGTGCGTGTGTGTAAATGTATTAGGATATGATTTACACATATCTCAAGATGGTCGCCATTGAACAAAACCGATAATCTGAGAACTTTTTTTTTGTGATCATAGACAGTGTGCCGTCAAGAGACGCCCCTTACAATCCGTGCCGTCGGTGCGGCATGGATGGTCGAGTAACACAGTGGCGGCGATGTGCGACCTAAATCGCGAGACAAGCGCCACCATTAGAGCCTTCAGGAGAAGAGGAAGCGGGAGTGGACTATTGTTTTAGAAAGCGAGCGAGCAACAAGCAGCGGCGAGAAAGCCGATGGAGAAAATGGCTGTTGAATTTGTTTGCACGCCGTTGCTGTAGTCGTGGGACAACGGCAGTAAGGAAGACAGCGCCGGCCGGAGACTTACGATAGGGTGAGGCTGTGTGAGGGTTTGCTTCAGGGCTATCTGGCGTATCGCTTACGAAGCAGAACGCCTGTGTGAGTGCGTTGTGAGACGGGGTTGTTCCCTACTGGTTGGATGTCTGCAAATCTTATAACTTAATGTGGACTGCTGTATGGGCTGTGTGTAATTCATCCTGATCAGCACACACTGCATTGCCAGTACTTGCTATGTGACTTGAGTCTGTGTCTCTGAATTTCTTCTACATAGATACCCCTCAATCCACCATACGGCGCGCGGAGGAGGCCACCCCGTTCATAACTAGTCATTTCCTTTCCTGTTCCACTCGCAAACAGAGCGAGGGAGAAACGACTGTATAAATGCCTGCGTATGAGCCTTAATTTCTCGTATGTTATCTTTGTGATCCTTATGCAAAATGTATGTTGGAGGCAGTAGAATCCTTCTGTAATCAGCTTCAAATGCCGGTTCCCTAAATTTTCTCAATATTAGCCCTCGGAAAGAATGCCACCGCCCCCCTTCCCTCCACGCCAGTAACACTTGCGTGTTGTTTGAACCTACCATTAATAAATCTAGCAGCCCGCCTCTGAATTACTTCGATGTCTTACTTCAACCCGACCTAGTACAGAACACAAACACTCGAACGGTACTCCAGACCAGAACAGGTCGTACTAGCGTCCTATATGCGGTTTCTTTACACCTGAACGACACTTTCCTAGGATCCTCCCTATATACATATATTGTTAAAGTTGTCAGATGCCTGTTTGATTGCCCTCTTTCAGCTTGACGTCATTTGGGCGTCATCTGACTTTCTGAAACCAACACACTCCTTATTTGGTGTGCATGTCCTTTTAAGATTTGAAGTGGAATTTGCCCCGTGTGTAATACATTTAATGTCTGTTATAAAATACTGACAATTTATGAGCTTGTCAATGAGGTATTAGATGAAATGAATTACTTCTTTAAAGTTTACTTAGTTTAAACTGATCTTAATTGCGAAGCAGGACTGACTTTTCATGTTCTGTAATTTCTAATATAATTGGTTTTTTATGCTACTTGTTCGGCGTCTTTTTTTTGTGAATTTTTTCTGTTAATCTACTGCCAAGATGACTCATTATTTCCTGTTGTAATAGTTTTTCTTCTGAAAAATGACACTGCTTGAAAATATACATAAAATTGTACGGCATGTATTAACAAGTAAATCTTGAGTGCTTGTTTAAATATAACAAAAATAATCTTAGCAATGGACAGTAACCAATCACAGCTCAATCCGGTCCTACCACTCATCCCCTCTAGTGGTACAGACTGGAATAAAAGGGACGAATTCTTTACGGATTCACCACAGCCGAACCAACATTGGACAAGGTTAAGATCAGCGTTTTTTGCTTTTCCGTGGTCTGGTGCTATTAGATTAAGCTCGCAAGGGGGAATCTGTTACAGAACCACACTACTGGAAACTCCTAAAGAGGTTATGGAAAGTTGACAAGACGAGTCGCCAAAGGATGCTGATTTCGGTTGGCAGTGCAACAGCTCATTCTGCAAGGGATACAGTCACACATGCAGCTTTTTGGCACTAAGAAATTTCGCCCTCCCCCCTCCTTCCTCGCAATCCCTTGACGTGACACACTAAGACATAGTGCTCTTCCTTCGCATAATGAAATCGTTGCATGTCAAGTCTGTCAAAATGACGACGACGTGATTTTCGATGAGAAACACTTCCTTAACAGCAAACCTGTAGGATTATGCAACCGAAGTCTTTGCCTAGTAGTCCATCACCGAAAAATGTGGGTCGCATTGAAAATTACGTTCCACTTCAAGTTTACTGGTAATTCACAGCCAGGCTTTGAGGCCGAGCGTTTCTAGGCGCTTCAGTCCTGAACCGCGCTGCTGCTACGGTCGCAGGTTCGAATCCTGCCTCGGGCATGGATGTGTGTGATGTCCTTAGGTTAATTAGGTTCGGGTAGTGCTAAGCCTAGGGGACTGATGACCTCAGACGCTAAGTTCCATAGTGCTCAGAGCTTGATTTTGTTAATCCACAGTGTGTGCCGATTAGACTGTTCACTCCGTTCAACAGGTCCCGCAGTTCTGCCCATTCTCACTGAAGATAGCACTAACATCATCGAATCTCATCATTGATGCCATATACCCAATCGTAATTCTGTTTTTTAATTCTGTCAGTGTTTCTTCAAGCTTTTCATTGAACAGTAAGAGACAGTCAGACAAAGGCTACATACCTGTCTTACACTCTTTTTAATCCAATGACTTTGCTCTTGGTATTCCATTCTTATTCTTGCCTCTTGAGTAGTCTCGTACATATTCTATAATATCCATCTGATGTATATCTTGCACAATTTTACATTATTGAATTTTTGTACAGGTCTATAGATTTTATCAACGTCTCTTGACTTTTCTTAATTCTAGCTTCCGTTATGAACTGCAACGCCCGAACTGCTTCTTTCGTGCTTCTACCTTTCCTACAGGCAATCTATTCGTCATCTACTGATACTCAATTGTTTTGTGTATTAGTCTCCTCAGCAACGCATGCGTGACCTGTCAATTTGATTGTGTGATAGTTCTCTATTCTTCCTGTCTTCAGGATTTCGTGGGTGATAATTTTCCGAAAGTCTGACATAGTCTCTCCTTGCTAATGGATTCTACAAAACAACTTGAACAGCCGTTTGGTTGGCACTTCCACAAAATGGATTTACAATTCCTACGGAATTCTGTCGATCACTGTTTCCTCATCCGTTCGGAAGTCTTACGGACGGTAATACAATTTCTACCCTACGAATCATGTTTCTTCTTCTGTTTCGTCGACATTTCCTCCTCCTCTTAGGAAGCCTTCAGTATGCTCTTTCCATCAATCCGCTCTCCACCACTTAACACTGGAATTCCTCTTCCATTCCCAACATTGACAACTTTGCGCTTAATTTCATCGAAGGTTGTTTTGAATTTTCTCTATGCTGAATCAGTCCTCCCAGCTATCATTTCTTTTTCGGTTTCTAGGCATTTTTCCTGGATGCGTTTACCTTTGGTTTCCTTGTACATTAGATTTACTTCATTCCTAAATAATTTATATTGCGGTTGGATGAGCTTTTTAGTATATCCCTGAGATGCTACCGATCCAACACTCAGAGAACTACAGAAATGTAAGGCTCCCAATAACATCATGCGAACTTAAAAGGAACGAGGTTGCGCGGTGACTAACGCTTTATTAAGTCAAAACCACTGAGGGTGGCCCCATTAACCATGATAGTATGGGAACCTGACCACCCACAGACGTATTGATAACACAATCATCAAACTACAAAAGGAAACAAATGGTAACCAATATAGAGCTTGTGCATGGGAGAGGACTCTCGTTCAGAACTCAACCAGCCTTGTTGAAGGGCACTATTGGGTTTGGCTAGGTTACACAAGCGGCATTGAGCTATCATTTGTCTAACATACTGGTCCATAGAGGGCCAAGTTAAATGCTCCTTCATCTTTTGGAGCGTCTTTTAAGTCCCTAAATGGCCACCCACCAATGAATCATGAAAATAACGGAAGCCTGGACGCACCAAGGTATCAAGCAAACAGATCTTAGCCTGCTTATCATTGCCCACCTTCCTTCAAAAAATACCTCTCTTAATCTCATATTCTTCCGAAAGCTCTCCTGCCAAAACACGTTGCTTAATACCAGCCCAAACAGAGTCCTAATTCTGATGGAGCGCAATTTCAAACTAAAGGGGAATTTCACCTAACACCTTACAATTAAGATTGTCGCCATCTACCTGTTCCCTTCTCTGACTAGACACGTCTTCGGTAAACATCCGGCTGAGAACATCCGCCAAGACATTTTCAGAACCTTTAACATGTTTCACTGAAATACCGAAATTCGTACTGCCCACCTGGCAATACCGCCAGTCTTACGCGGCCTCGCCAGTACCCAGCTCAACGCTTCATTGTCGGTTTCCAATTGGAAAACCCGATGCTCATGGTAGAACCGATACTTCGCTAATGCAAACAAAACAGCCAAGGCCTCGCACTCATAGACAGAATACTTAAGCTCGGCATCTGTTAACCGCCAAGACGCGTAAGCTAATGGTTGTCTCTCCCCCTCAAATTCCTGGAGGAGAACAGCTGAAATACTGGCCTTAGAAGCTTCAGTCTGCACACGATAAACCTTTTGCTAAAATCGGGTACCCCAAGAACCGGCGGGTTGGCTATCGCTGCCTTAATATGCTCAAAGGCAGCCTCCTGGGCAGATCTCCTTTCAAAACTCACGCCTTTACGGCGTAACCGATTTAAGGGTGCCGCCAACTGAGCAAAATTGGGCGCAAAACGCCTAAAGTAATTTTCCATGCCTACAAATCTAGTGATTCCCCGCTTATCAAATGGAGGAGGCAATGCCCGCCGGGCTTTCGTCCGCTCTTGGCCATCGCGAATACTCTGACCCGAGACTATATGACCTAGGGAAGATGCCTCCCACCTAGCTAGCGTAATTTTACTAGGTTTAACAGTTACACCAGCTCGCTGAAACCTCGAAAGAACTTGCCGGATATGCTCCAAATGATCCTTAAACGAACGACTATAGATAATCAAGTCGTCCAAGTAATTATAGACACAGACTAACTTCAAGTCCCCAAGAATATTATCCAGTAAACGAGTAAGCGCCACCGCTCCGGTAGCTATCCCATAGGGGGCTCTGTTAAACTCGAACAAGTTCCAATCAGTACAAAAGGCAGTGGTATGTTTACATTCTTCAGGCAAAGGAATTTGATAATATGCCTGATTGAAATCAAGAACAGTAAACCAATTGGCGCCGGCAAACCAAGTAAAAGAATTATGCAAATCCGGCAAAGGTACTGATTCGACTACATCCTTGGCGTTCAAGCGCCGGTAGTGAACAACAGGTCTGAAATCCCGCTCCTGATCCTTAGGTACAAGAAAAATTGGAGAAACATAAGCAGAAGTAGAGGGTCTGATGACTCCTGGTTGCAGCATCTGAGATATCTTAGCCCTGAGTATCTTAACCTTCAGAGGTGAGAGGCGGTATGGAGACTGCCTAACGGGGGTGTCATCGGACAAGCGGGTATGATATTCTAGAACTCTGGTGACACCCAGGCTATCGTTAAGAATTTGAGAAAAACAGTGCAATAAATCGCGTAGCTGAGACGCCTGATTGGGCAATAGATGCGCCAGATGAAAAGATGCAACCTCTACCCCGAAGCACCGGCAGTTCGCCACACACCAGGTTTAGCGCACTCGCAAAGGCCAAACCCCTCACCATGAGAGAACTTATGGAAGAAGGTGTTCCCGGAATAATCCAAGATAAGCCCGGTTTTATAAATGAAATCACACCCCAATATTAGATTAACAGGTAGTCCCTTAACCAAGGCTAAAGATACAGGCCAGGAAAAATCGGCAACCGATACACACCTCCAGACCCAACCCTGCAAAGGTAACACCTGGACATTGGCCACCCGACATCTCTGCACCAGGGACGGAACCGAAAGAAGTCTAGTAAGATGCCCAAATTCCAAAAACCACTCAAAACTCAATAATGACAAGGAACAACTGGAATCTAAGAGAGCGCAAAGGGACTCGCCACCTACCCAAGAACAAACATAAGGCAAAGGGGATGATGTGGGGGTGACCACGCGAGTACACCAGAGCCTAAAGTTTCGAACCCTGGTTCGCGTGCCAACCCGGTGTGATCTATTACCTCTAGGAGCACGAGGCTGATCACAAGAGCGTACCAAATGAGCCTCACTGCCACATCTGAAACAACGCCTGGGTTCCCTTTTGCTAACTTCAACGGATGTGGATAATCCGGAATCGGCCCCTATGTCGCGGCCTGCTACCTCCCGACGCCCGTGGCTCTCAAGGGGTAATGCGGATGCTGCTGTAACCACATCACGGAGTTCTCCCCAGGTCTCAGGCTGCTTACGGAAAACAAAATGCGACTTATGCGCCGCACGCATTCCCTTGAGAACGATACAAACTAATCCGCGTTCAGGTAATTCAATCAACAAGGCCAAGGGGCTGTGTGGACTCTGTCGACATACTGATATAACTGCTCGTCACCCCACTGCACTTCCCAAATGTGGCGGCACTAAAGTTGTTTCCGAACCCCGGCGGTTAATCTTTGACTAACTACAAACCCTCTTAATTATTGCAAGGTAAACTCTTCGGCCATGGCTCGTGAGAGGATGTTCTGCAAGGGCCTCTAGCTAGTGGGTATAGCAACGACAGGATCATGTGGTGCGGAACGCGAAAGGTGGCCGCGCGCTGTTCGAGACGAACCAACAACCACAATAGATTTTCTACTTGATCAATTCGCTGCCAGAGGGTTAGGCAACTTTGCAAACACGGCATCTAACTTAACAGCCGCTGGAACAATATCACCGCCGCCCTGGCCCCCCTGTTCCCCCTGTATCTTCAAACTTCCTCAAAACCAACTCCAAGCATGGGGTAAGCTTAAACTGCAACACGCTTACCAGAGTTTCCAACTCAGCGGCAGAACTTTTGTGATGCTCTCCCAAATCTAACGTACTCAAATCAGCCACCCGATTAGTTAAATGCACCAACTGTGCCCGCACCCGACCCAACTGACTGTCACTAGGTTGGGTTTCTTCTAGGAGACCAATAGTATCCTCAACGCCTTAAAGGGCCTCACCAAGAAATTGGATGGCCGCACCGGTCTCACCGATCGCTGCCGAGGTGACGTCAACTGGCTGCAGCACGACAGGCTGCAAACGGGCTACCAATTGTGGAACATTGCCCTCCATCGGTTGACGCCTTACTGCCAACTCGTAAACGAGATGGTCTCTCCTCAACAGACCAATCCCCGGACACAGTCTGAAACAATAACAAGCCAAACAATACTATGCCACAGACACAATCGAAACAAGAGTGAAACTGACCGCAACTAGGTTGGTAAGCACAAGCGTAGCCACTCTTGCTACCAGTGAAACGCTCACTAAACCCGCAGGGCAGAACAGGTGATTAGGATTGCGGAAAGGGCCAAATAAGGTGGTGGTCAGTTTCACTTCAGAATTGTAATTTATTGTAATTTAATAACACATTTAAACCTTTACAATCACGAGTTTCAAAATCCAATTCTTTCACGGCTGAAGGCATACGAACAAGAAATCGTAAAAACAAACAAGATAAATTTCAAGTGACTGAAGACACGCAGTTAAAATTGCAAACAAAATAATTAAAATATGTATATATCACAGCTAGGTTGAAAGCCTCAAGGCAAAAGTGGATAGAACAAGCATAAACAAGGTGCAATAAAAACGACTAAAGGCCACAATTAAATTTCTAAATTTTGAAATATGTATTACCATAATCTCTTAAGCTAAAAGGTCACAATATTTTCGCTTAAGGGGAAATTTTAAGAATAAGGCTTTAATCGGCTGAAGGCTCGCATTTGATTTCCCAAAAATTCAAAAATACTTTATACTTCTAAGTTTTAAGTGGCCAAAAGATCACTAAATGAAAAAGCAACGACTAACTTTAAGAACAAGGTTTTAAGCGGCTGAAGGCCCACAATTGATTTTCCAAAAAAAATTCAAAATAACTCAAACCCTTAAGTTTTATGTGGCAGACGGCGCACTACGGGGGGGGGGGGGGGGGGGAGGACTTGCCCTCGAAACATTAACGTTCACTTAGGTGAGACAGGTGGTGGGCCCTGCTACACTTGATCCGTCGGTAACCCAACCAAGAGACTGTCACGAACCAACTGAACAAACGACTTGCTAGCCACCAATCGGTACATGAAAACTTAAAGACCAAACTTTTATGGACGTGATTGTCCACAATGAAATATGTATTAAGCTGTCAAAACTACACACCGTGTTGGACAGCGACAACAGGTGAGGAAAGGACACTGCCTGAAATTACGTTAGTGGCCAGGGAAAGTAACCGGAACACTAACGTCCACAAGGCAGAAAATTCCGCTGGTACACTTGAATTGTAGTGAACCGATACACTTAATTCCACTGCACGGCAGCTCGATTTCACCACTACAACCACTCGATGTTGCTCACAGGAATATCTCCTCAACTGCGAACCACCGAAACGTACGACACAACATGAACGGACGTGGCTTGGGTACTTAAGACACCACTCAACATTGACGTCCTGGGTCGGTGAGCCACGAAGCTCGTAGCCATCGGACAGCTCCACACACGCTCCGACACTGCGCAGGGACCACCAGCGGACCCAGCCGACTGTGTCGCACGGAGATATCCTTCTTGGTCCACACACACCCTAGCCGGAAACTATATGCACAAGACCAAAGACGGTACATGGTGCAAATATCGATACACATCGCAGTTGCCACATGTAGATAGACGAATAACCACGGCTTAACTGCCACAACGGCGGGAAACCAAACGCAGATAGACAGCCAAGTTCAAGGAAATGCACAGTTCGGAGTGAGAACGGCTCAGAATCCTTCACTAGTAAACAGAATTCATTATTGAGCAGAAAATAGTTCTATTTTGTTATTAGCTCTAGAAGCCGACTGTTTCTTTGATGCATTCTTGTGCAGTTGTACTATGTGCACTAAAATTTTGTTCTATAGTGTTTATTGTTTCAGTTACTGGTGTTTTGGAATCCATAATCCTTACATCACGTGATAGGAGGGTGGCTGTGTGTGGAACCTGAATGTCTTTTACGTAATGAGTCAATTGCATGGTGTTTCTGATACTTCTGTCCTCTTGCTATTTGTAGATTTCTGGTAATATTTCAAACATGTATCTTGCAAGTGGGTAAGTGGGAGCGTTTCTATAATTCACAATAGCTCCGATGGGGAGGCCTTTCTCGTGTTGCTTTGATAGACATCGAAAGGAAGGTGCAGCGGAATTTTTTGTAGCGACTTTCTTTTTCCATTGTTTTCTATCGTATGTTCAACGTCTTTCGGAGTATTTCTGAACAAACGAACAGACATAAACATTGTTACAGTGCAGAGTTAGAAAGAGTTTACGAGGGTGAAGTGTAAATAACGCACTGCAAGAAATACTGCAGAATAGCAAGTATGCCAATTGCATATGTGAATCTAAGTGTTTCGGTGTCAACTCCTGCTAGCCAGGAGGAAAGAAGCAGAATACGTAAAGAAACACCATAAATAACTTACACATTTGCTTCATCAACAAAACGTTTTTTCTGAACTAAAACATCCAAAAATATACAAGCATATGTACCCAATTTGCACAATAACCACGAAAGATGCTTTATAAAAAAAAGTGAAACGGGTCTGGTATAATTATCTTTAATTAAATTGCAGTCAGCTGGAGATGGATAACCAATAGTGAACTAGCGTTCTTAGAAATATTTTGCAGACCGGTGTGTTACTTCTAGACATGACTGCTCAGAGAAACTCTTATTGTGAAGGAAGGTAAGTTGTTTAAATGTATAATTACTGGCAGTGACGCGGGATACCAGTAGGTTTGGAGCATTCGGATGGTCTACAAGTAGATACCGAGTCTGAGTATGAATATCAGTGAACTGTCATACTCTTATGGCCTCATCTAACAAATAATGGTAAGTGTTCTTAACTTGTTATAGGAGTATATTTTCGGAGCTCCTGCGAATACCTCATAAAAACTACGCAGATATTCAAGAACAGTTGTGTGATGAAGAAGCAAGAAATTATATTCTCGTCTCCCACATAAAGAGCCAAAATCCAAGCCAAACAAAGAAACATCCAACTGTAAACAACACAAAGAAGGGACGAAAGCCTACCAAAAGGAAATATACTTTTCAGTTCTATTCGTGGTGAAAATGTGCTTGCTTCGCAGTTCTCATTTTTTCTGAAATTTATTCTCCTTAATCAATTTGGTGCCACAATTATATTGGTTATACCTGACTGGAGTATTCTGTATATTTTTTGGACTCTTGAAAGATTGTATTGAAACTCCTGAGAAATGTGCAAAATGTGACTTACCTCGTTTTTTCTGTGTGCTCTTCAAATGTTAGCAGATCTAATCATGATGTCAACTAAGCAAACTGAGACTTGTTCTGCTATGTTGTGACTTGTTGTAACAAGCAAAAATGAAAAGTCAGAAACCTGAGACTTCAAAATGCATGCAACTCAAGACTTGTTTCAACAAGCAAAATTATAGTCATATTTGTGGCATCATCTGCACAAGTCATTGCTTTATCCACCATGTCAGAAGCCCCATCCTACTTCTGATATCATGATATTATGTGTGTCTCATTGACCTTGACTGAATGATGTCACAGTCATGGATAATGGAATACATCATGTCACTGTGAGATTCATTTCAGTGATCAGTAAAATACTGAAAATATCTCAACAGTTTCGTTTGCATTACCACTATAACATCACTGAGGTATCATGGATCCACCATCTTGGCTTGTGACACCATGCAGTCATAGTCAGTTACCTGTGCATGATTTCATGATAATATCACAGTAAAGGTGTGAGGTCATGCATAAGATACAAATCTGTGTGTGCAGTTTGACAAATCTAAGACTTGACTTGCTGACATTGGTAAATCTTAACTTGTTGAAACCATAATTGCCAGTCAACTGTATATGGCATGATAGCATGCAGTTTGATTGTATAGTTCAGTGTGTGAATTAACTTCCGTTTCATTCCAAATTATTCCATTATTTGAAAGAAATTCCGATCCATTCAATCTTGTGCTGATTCGTTCCATCCCAATCAGTGAACACTGCCGGTCGGTGTGGCCGAGCGGTTCTAGGCGCTTCAGTCTGGAACTGCGCGACCGCTACGGTCGCAGGTTTGAATTCTGCCTCGGGCATGGATGTGTGTGATGTCCTTAGATTAGTTAGGTTTAAGTAGTTCAAGGGGACTGATGACCTCAGATGTTAAGTCCCATAGTGACCAGAGCCATTTTTTTTTGTGACATTCTGTTCCAGGTTTTGAATGAATCTCCAGTCCGTTGTAATCAATTCTTGCCTCTTCCAATTCCCTTAATGTTCTACCTCAATAAATTCAGATCTCTTTGGTCAATTCTCTCATTGCACCACTCAGTGGTATTAAACATGAGTTTACGGTAGTGGCACCCATCCAGTGCACATACAGCACTGAGGGTACTATATTGTATTATTTAAATCTAGTAGCTAACGCAATAAATCCCCTCCCCCATATCAAATACCATCTTCTAAATTACCATCACTGCTTCACAAGTATAATTTTGGGATTGCTGTAAATCGACTGTCTTCCCCCCCAGGAGTAATTGTGGTCAAAATTGCCCTCCATTTCCTTACTACTGAAATAAATTGTTAGTCAGTGAGCATAATGTGGACTTTGTGTCACATATTAAAGATACCAAAATACAAATAAATTAGCTCTATACCATTATGAAAGACATGTGGGCACTATTGCTGAACTAATGTACAGCTCAATGTGCACTTATCAATGATAATTACCAAAGTAAACAATGTTATTCTCATGTTGTCAGAGAAAATAGTTTACGCTCACAAAATGCAGTTTCATTTACATCTTCGTTTATCTGTACGTCATTCCATGCTTGAAATACATTTACCACAGCAGTATGATCAGAATTAAAGTAAATGGCTTTTGTTTGAGTGTCGAAGGTTGATTGTCCACACCAGTACTAAAGACCTCTGGTAAGTGGGGACCTGTTGAAATATGTTTGCTAGTTTTCTCATCTTGGACAGTCTTGATTGAAATGGCAACTTATGAATAATCTTGGTAAACTGAGTAAGTTAGTAATTATTTATCTAAGCATTTCTCTGAGTATGATTTCACCCTCAGTTAATCCATCAGCAAGTGGAGGCTACATTTTCGTGCTATTAAGATGAACTATTGCTCTTAGATGCAATAGTTAAATTGACAGAAAATCATCTTAGTTCAGCTAAAACTGACTTTCTAGTCAGCCAATCACCATAGTGACTCTATACCAGTCAATTATTTGTTTTTTTTTTTTCAGAAGAAAAGTTTATAATCTTCTGCTATCACACCGTGAATATAAAACAATGCTTTGCCCTATAAATCTCCATCTTAGAGGACACTGTTCTAAAAGTGCGCCATACATCGACATGTTATGTCAAAATTGTGAAAAACTGCCATAAATAACGGTATTACAGCAAAACTGTAAGAATTGCCTAATGTATCAAGACGTTACTGCAAAAATGTAACAGATTTTCTGGTGGGACCATGATGGTCAATATACAAGGTGACCATCGTTAACAACGTGGGTGGGGGCAATGATGGTCAGTTTACAAGGCAACATTCGTTACCCTTGGGGGGCCATGATGGTCAGATCACCATGACCTCTGGGGGCAATGATGTTTGTTTTTGTGGTGAACAACATTAGCCCTGTGGGGCTTGGTGGTGCTGCTTTTTGCAGGTGTAAGCTGCTTCAAGTGCCAACACCACAGCAACAACGAAGTTTACACTGGTAATCCTCATCGACAAGTGCACTTTAAGCTGTATGTTAAGTCGTTAGGGAGTACACGTGTGTTTTGTAACGTCATGGAACAACTTAACACACACACACACACACACACACACACACACACACACACATATGTATATATATATGAGGTGGCGCAGTGGTTAGAACACTGGACTCGCATTCGGGAGGACGACGGTTCAAAGTCGCGTCCGGCGATCCTGATTTAGGTTTTCCGTGATTTCCCTAAATCGCTCCAGGCAAATGCCGGAATGGTTCCTTTGAAAGGGCACGGCCGACTTCCTTCCTCATCCTTCCCTAATCTAATGAGACTGATGACCTCGCAGTTTGGTCTCTTCCCCCAAACAACCAACCAATATGTGTGTGTGTGTGCGTGTGTGTGTGTGGTACAGTGTTAAAATTAGGCTTGTTGACTGACCTATAATTTTGTCAATAGTGATGGATGAAGAAGTCAAATGTATTTTGGTAAGTAATATCACAATTTAGGTAATCAAATATTTGAGGGTCCATGTGCTTGCTTAGTGTGTTACAGGTATAGAGCTTTGATCATCAGCAAGTGCTACCTAATCTGTAAGTTTTACATTAGTGCCAACATGAAAGCAGAGTATATATTTAAATTTCAGAGAACAAATAACTTATTGTGGTAGTGCTTCGTGTGTTCTGTACTTGAGATCTTACACGCGAGGGCTATTCGGAAAGTAATTTCCGATTGGTGGTAAAAAGGAAACCACTGTGAAAATACGATAAATTTTTGCACAGATGTGTTGGGTAGTGTCTCTAGTACGCCCGTTGATCGCGACACGTTGCTCTTTTCAATTCCGAGCCAAGAGTGAACACGTAGAAATGCCTAGAAAATAGTGTCTCCCACCTAATATGTGAGCCTGCTGAAAGATTTCGCCTGATGTCGTGCATCCCTCATAACACAACTGTCATGTGTTAGGTTCGCCATGAAAATTCTATGCAATGAAGATGCTTCTGCAGCGTTTTAGATGGAAGTATTTGACCCACAAGACAGCCTGGAATTGGCTCGTCCTGAGTTTCATCTCTGGACACATAAATCGCTGGCTATGAAGACAACATTTTGGCACTGACAATGAGCCGTAGACGAGCGTAGAAACTGGTGGAAAGCACAGGCGGCTGCCTTCTATGACGATACTGGAGAGTTGGCACAACACTACAACAAATTTCTAAGTCGCGGCGGCGGCTATGTAGAGAGGTAGCTGTAAGGTACAAGCTTACTATTGCAAACAAAACATTTTTGGTTTTCACAGTGGTTACCAATTCGCGATAAAACGGAACTTTCTTTCCGAATAGCCCTCCTATATTGAGAAAAAATGCAGTTTTATTTTAGTGCAAATTTAGATTTTTTTCCTGTCAGAGTGCTGTAATTCGTAGTTGCCTATTAATATGAGCAAACTGTGTGTTTTGTACTTGAAATGTTTACTTATTTTGGAAGAGAAATATGTTTTGGTACAAAGATTGTATTTTAGAGAAGTCAGCCTTCTACCTGTCTCGTTTCACAACTGACATTGCACCAGTTTCGTCTCTGGCGCCTTTCATCACGTCTTCAGAAATGTTATTTGTCAACATTTCGTATTCTATCGAGGTCTCCTTCTGTGTGACGAAAATAAGCAGTTCAAGTGATACAGAGCAATAAAGAACTCGTTGAAGCACTTTCTTCCCATCTTGATATTATGCTTCGTCAGTTCGTTAGCCTTTTGGCAATGTTCCATGTTTTACAGTGCGTATGTTGCAGCATTATGATTGGATCTTTGGTAATTTTAGTAGCTGATTATAGAAATATGGTCTGTAACCGTTTTAAAGAGCCTGGATGTCATAGTTCAGATCAGTAAGCATTTCAGCTCTCCTCAAAATTTGTTTCCACACATAAGCTAAAGTAGATTGAATCGTTTATGACAAAAAGTAATAATTGCCAATCGATAGCATCAGTTATATTTTTCTAGTTTAGATGATGACGCATATATTCTTCTCCCGAAATTCGTGTTTGATAGGCTGAAGCATAACTAAAATCGGCAGTGATACAGACAGAGATCGAAATTCCAGCACCATTTACATATTTCGATGAATATTTTAAATGTGTGTGTGTGAGTGCATGTGTGTGTGTGTGTGTGTGTGTGCGTGTGTGTGTGTGTGTGTGTGTATTTCTCTGGTGTATTTGTTGACGAGATGAGCAAATAACATTGACATAAACATTGTGGTTTTTCAAGAAATTTTTTACGTTGATTTAACATTATGACTCCTGACAAGACCAATTAAGCAATTTAGATGTGGAAATACTTAACTTGAGATTTCATTGTGCCTTTCACCAAACATAGGCTAAAAATGCAACTAATAGCATTCATTCACTAGCTGCCAATACTTCAGACTGCCTACCTGTTTGTATACCAGCCCACGTAGCATAGTATTTTAACTAACATATATTTGTGGAGTTATAAGCTTGGTCAGGTTTGTTTTGGCACACCCTCTTACTTAAGCTCAAAAACGGACTACTAACCATGTTTTAGTATTTTTTGACAGTGTGTGCTTCACAGCAGTTTAAGTGTGGAAGTAGCACTGAAACACCAAATTTGAGAATCCGCTCTCATGTTTTAGAGATCAGTTTTGATCAGTTTTGTAAATGTGTGTGTGTGTGTGTGTGTGTGTGTGTAAGTGGGTGGGTGTGGGGCCATGTGGGTGGGTGGGTGTATGGGGGTGGGTGTGTGGATGTGGGTACATGTATGACTATAGCACTGAGACATTCAACAAAAAAACTTTCTTAGTGTCAGTAGGACTCATACTTGAAGGTTCTGTACAATCTGAATGATCTATATAGACAGTTTATCCATCCTGGGTTTCAAGAAACTCTACAATTTTTTCCTGTTATTAATATCGATACTGGCAAGATTACAATCCGAGGAATTCCAAAACTTTCTAGAATATTTTTGTGTAACTGCACATTCATTGTTAAAATTTCCATTTATTTTTTAAATTTTGGAGTTGGTATGCCAACTAGAAATCGCCGCTGCATTGACTTCTGCTCTTGTCCACATTGCAGTAATTAATAAGTTTCGATGGAAGTCTCCAGGGATGAAAATGGTACAACTGGCTATAGGGCTATTGTTGGTACCCAAATGTCAATTTGTTCTGTCGAATATTTCATCTCATATGTTATGGGGTAGTTGAATCTCATACCAAACTGTGGAAGTGCAAACCTTCGTCAGTTTACTGTTTTACTTTGCTCTAAAATATCACAGATGCTGTACCTGTCATACACGTAGACTCTCAGGTAATATTTTTATATCGAATAAGCAGTTTGTAAAGGACCTGTGATGCTAGAGCAGGCATGATTTGGTAATCAAGTGGCCTTATGCCCGTCACCATTATATCGCAAAAGCAACGTTTTCGCAATTTCCTTGCTCAGCCCGTTACCAGAAATAATTGTAAATTGTACACAGAAACCTTCCTCATGTATACGCCCATTATTGAAAAACATCTCAAAATCGCTACAGGAACTCATAAGATTTTGGGCATAACGAATGCAGTGTTGCAATGCGAATAAATATTTTTTGTGTGATATAATTAAAAATTAACACTTTTTGATTTTTTCCTTTATATATACCATGTGACCTTTCCCCTTGCCAAATTTCACGGTTCTTGGTCAACAGGAAATACACTATTGGTTCTGAGGAGTGTGTTGGCGAATATCCAAAAATGACATCTTGCATTGACTAGCGGCTTAAAGTTTTTACACCACCAAAGAACCGTTGATCTCAATATGTGACAAATTTCAACTTGTTGCCTCCACTCATTCTTGACGAAAACGAGCTTTAAGAACGGCACAGACAGGTAGATAAGCCTACAGATATACAGACATACAGAGAAGTGGGTAACAAAGTGATACAATAAGAGTTTTCTTCGTACCGATTGAGGTATGCAACCCTAAACACTGCATTATTGTGTTGCTGACATGTTTTTGTATACATTTCAGACGCTGAATTAACACTTAGCCACTTGACATTTATCATTGAACGATTTAGATAAGGAAATATTTAATTTGGGATTCAGTTGCTCTTTATATATGTTATTTATATATGTTATAGGCCATAAAATCGAACTCACCTACCTGCGTAGGCTGTAAATTTTTTGGTACATGTATTTCATAACAGTTCAGATATGGGCACTTAATGTGGGAGTCCACCTCCATATTTTGTAAATCAGTTATGGCAAATATGTGTGTGTGAGTCTGTGTGTGTGGAAATCAGATCGTGACACTTGAGAATAATGACCGAAATATTTGCAGTTTTTGTGCTGCTGACATATTTTTTTAGATATTTTGGATGTTGAACTATCACTGTGACAATGTAGATGTGGAAAATATTTGAAATGAAGCTCCGTTGTGCCTTACAATAAGTATGGTACACAGACCAAATTATGGACATTCAGTTTTGCTAGTTAACTTGTAAGTCCATGGCATTAACACAGTGCGCTGCACGCTCGCGTGTGTGTGTGTGTTTTGATGACGTATTTTAGGTGTGTAAATAATACAAGTAATATGATGTAGGTATTTTTCTGGATAGTTGCTTTTAAACATGAGCCAAAAAGTCCAAATTGTTCAGTTACTTTTGATCACTGTGAAGATAGTTGCCACAGGGCTACATTATGATTGGCTGTTGCATGTTAATTGTCGCCATGTATGGCCATATTGTTTAAATAATAGATAAAATATTAGGCTTTGATTGAAGGTGAAGGGTAGGGGTAGCGCAGGGCACAATGGCATGGTTGAAAAGAAAAGTGTCGTACCCTATCACGGTGACGTCATTGACATGGGGGTGTGTGGCTGGAGGGTCCCATTTGATGATGTTTATGTTGAGTTAAGTGAACCAACGGCCCTATAGCCGTACTTCTGACAAAAGTCTTGATTCGACAAAAGATTAAATTTATGACTCAGTGAAACAAGTTACTTCAAAGACAGCGTTTCTCAATATATTCGGCTACATGGTTTCAGGATATGTACCGGATTTAGTCAGTCATAAAAGTAAAGGCTTAGTTTGTTCCACACCACGACAACATTAGATAAAATTATGTATAATTTTCGATTACGGTATAAAAACCAATTTATATGTATTTTGGAATGATCGTCAGATGTCGAAATGCCTGCTACTACATCCATAACTGGAACAAGTCTTGAATAAATGCATCAGATTTGTAGTTATTGTCGTATTTTCGACTATTTTCTCCATCGGCATCGTAAAGTTACAGAAGGCCATCAGTTCTTATTTTGTTTCTTGGTAAATTATGTCATGAAGACTTCCATATGATATCAGAGATGAGGATAATTTCTATAACTAAATAATACTGGCAGCCATGTAAATTTCTTTACGTGGTAGATAACTCAGTTAATACTTGCCTTAATAGTTGCCTTTCTACATCAGGCACCCGCTTGCAAACATCACAACGGTATGGGTATAGCCACAGTCGTGGCTTAAGTTGTTAGATATTTTTATCTCAAGGGTTTCTTTGATGACGTAATCCCAACATAGTGAAGGAAGCAAAATGACAGAAAAGTAGATGAATTTAACTTACGTTCTTCGAAATTTTCCATAAAGAAATTATCCACTGCCGGAGACAATGGAGAATCCAAGGCCATTTTTACCAATCACTCCTTAAATTTAGCTGCTCTTTGTCCATCTTTCTTCTTTCGTTGTGTTAACGATACCACATACCCACATGGGATCGAAGCCCTTCACATGTCCGTTGATCATGTCAGTAGTATGTACCCTAATACCATCTTCACCGCTGAGATAAGGAAAATTACAATTCTTAGATGCTCGTTCCGTAGGTGCTCCTCATCCCGCGTCTTCTTCGGTTGTTACTCCCGAGAAGAAGTTCTGAAGGCTGAAACTGATTTCACTTTGTTAAACTGGCTGGTTGAATTCTGATGTACCAGCGAACTCTTCTGTCTATGCAGCTGGGCGCCATGTTTGTAATTGTTTCTTTAGGCTGAAAATAAAGAGAGAGCAGTGTAAAATCTAACACAGTTCGTTTTGAATTTGTTATCCCTGTAATTAAATTTTCAATATAAATATTGTAGGATTTCATTAACGATGGCACCGTTATTTGGTGGCCAAAAGAAATAAAATGAAAGGACAAAGATTGACAAGCAAGGAATTAAGACAGAAACATAAATTATTACGTCTATATATCTTTCAACAAGTTTAGTTTTGTTTGTTCAGTAAGGAAATTCATTTTCATCAACTGCAAAAATTAATGGCAATATATTGTGCACAGTGCATATGCAATAGAAAGCGTGTATCAGAAATATCTTTACAGACTTTGGAAATGGTTTAATCACATTTAAAAGAAAACGACATTCATGGAGTATTGAGATTATTCTCCCTCGAATGTTTCACATGCGTAATAACAGTGATTGACTTAATAAATATTCATACTAATCACTGCACGATATTCAGTTCATTAGCAGACAGGTTGAAACGCATCTGCCAAATTTTCGGCCGACCCGTTTCATAAAACGAAAGAAAAAAAGAAGAGTATAAATATAAAGGAATTAAAGAAATATCCCGCGTCTGTAGGTCGATGACATGCTTTTCCAGTCCCACCCTGTACCTAATATACTGCAGTAGTTACGGCAGCCTCAGAAACAATCCTTCCAATTAACATTGGGCATATCTACCTTTACATCTACATAGATACTGCGCAAGCCACAATAAGGTGCTTGGCGGAGGATACCGTGTACAACTACTTGTCATTTCCCCTCCTGTTCGACTCGCAAATAGAGTGATCCAAAAAGTACTGACTGCACGCCTCCGTATGAACAATAATTTCTAACATCTTATCTTCGTGGTCCTTACGCGTGATGTATGTTGGCGGGAGCGGTATGGTTCGGCAGTCAGCTTCAAATGCCGGTTCTCTAAATTTTCTTAATAGTGTTTTCCGAAAAGAACGCCGCCTTGCCTCCAGGGATTACCATATCAGTTATCGAAGCATCTCCGGTAAAAGTTGTTTTCGAACCTAACGGTAACAAATCTAGCAGTCCTCCTCTGAATCGCTTCGATGTCTCCCTTCAACCCGAGCTGGTACGGATCCCAAACACTCGAGCAGTAGCCAAGAATAGGTCGCATTAGCGGCCTGCGTGCGGTCTCCTTAACAGGTGAACAACTCTTTCCAAAAATACTCTCAATTAAAACGAAGTCGAAGATTTGTCTTTCTTCCCACAGTTTGTGGATGCTCGTTCCACGTCATAACGCACTGCAACGTTACGCCCAGATATTTGAACGACTTCACTGTGTCAAACTGGACACTTGTAATACTATATCCGAACATTATAATACTGTATCCGAACATTAAAGGTTTGTTCTTCCTACTCATCCACATTCACTTACATTTTTCCACATTTAGGGCTAGACGCCATTCATGACACCAACTGAAAATTTTGTCTGAGTCATCTTGTATCTCCCTAGTCACTCAACTTCGACATCGTACGGTACATCATGGCATCATCATCAAACAATCGCGTACTGCTGCCCACCCTGTCTGCCCAACCATTTGTGTGTATAGAGAACAGCAGCTGTCCTATCACACTTCCCTTGTCCCTGATGAACACTCGCTGTCGAGGACAATATACTGTGTTCTGCAGTATTATATAAGAAGTCTTCGAGCCACTCACATATCTGTGAACTTATTCCATACTCTCGTGCCTACGTTAACAGCCTGCTTTCCGGAAATCTAGAAATACGGAATCTGCCTGTTGTCCTTCATCCATAGTTCTCAGTATATCATGTGAGAAAAGGGCAAGCGGAGTTTCGCACGAGTGATGCTTTTTAAAACCATACTGATTCGTGCACATAAATTGCTTAGCTTCAAGAGGTTTTATTATATTGCAACTGATAATGTGTTCAAGAATTATGCAGCAAACATAAGGTAGGGATATTAGTCTGTAATTTTGCGGTTCCTTTCTTTTATGTTACCTGTGCCTTTTTTCCAGTCGCTTGGGACTTTTTGCTGGGCGAGAGATTCACGATAAATGCAAGCTAGCTAAGGGGCCAATCTTTAGAAAATCGGGTCGGGATTCCATCCTCACATGGTGATTTATTTGTTTTAAAATCTTTAAGTTTCTTCTTTACGCCAGGTATGCTTATTTCTATGTCGTCAGTACTAGAGTTTGTCCGATGATTAAATGACGACATGTTTGTACGGTTCTCCTGCGTGAAATTTAAAACTTCTGCTTTCGTTTTGCTGTGTTCAACCGCCACGTCAAACTAGTTACCAAGGGGCTGTGCGGAAGCCGTAGACCTGTTTAACGATTTTAGACACGTCCATAATTTTCTCGTGTTCTCTACCATATCTTTTGCTACGGTGTGACGGTAGTAGTTGTGTGCTTCGCACATAGATCTTTTCACAGACGCACGAATCTCTACTAACCTTCGGTTGTTGTCATTTATGCTTGCTCTTTTGAACAAAGAGTGCAAAAAAAAAAACTCTGCTTCCTCGTCTTCTTACGAATTTCGTTATTAAACCATGCTGGGTCTTTTCCATCCTTTATCAACTTACTAGGTAAGTAACTCTCCAGACCACGATTTACAATCCGCTTACACTTTGCTCATAATTCCTCTACATCCATCTTACTGGTACTAAGTGATACCAATTCACTGTCTAAGTAAGATGTTAATAACTGCTTATCTGCTCTATCTAGCAGAACCACTCTCCTAGCTTTCTTGTCTCATTTATTAACTTTCGTAATCATAGTTGCTATAATGAAATCATGGTCGCTATTCACCGTTTCCACACGGATATTGTCGATAAGGTCCGGCTTGTCTGTAGCTACAAGTCTAATATACTTCCAGTGAGTGTGGGATGCCGAGCTAGTGGCTCAAGACAGTTTTCAGAAAACGTGTTCAAATGTATTTCGCATGTCTGTCTGTACACCCCCGCAATGAATCCATCAACATCCCAGTCTATATCGGCAGGTTAAAGTCGCCTCCAATTACTACTGCAAGATCCGAATATTTACCCGCTAATCACCGTAGACTGTCTTTGAATGACTCCAGAACTGCCACAGCGGAATTGCGTAGCAGGTAAAAACATCCAACAATTAACTTAGTTCCACCTATAACGGTTATACGTGATCAGACGACTTCACTTCACACCCATCTTCGACCTCAGCAGAGACAATATTTTTGTCAACTACAATGATAACTCCCTCTCCTATCGCATCTAATCTGTCCTTCCGATATACTTCCCACGACTCGCTAAATATCTCAGGTTTCAGCCAGCTCTCAGTCCCAAGAATATGTCGAGCACGAAATCTTCCAGCAAGGCATAAATTCGGAAACCTTTTTTTTACGCATAAAATCCGATATTTTTGGGTCCGTCGATGGACAGGGAGGCCCTGAGGTCAGACGTGCGTTAGTTGAAGAGTCGAAGTTGGCGGGGGTCACGTGGGTGACGTTGACCGTTGAGAGTTCAGCTTTCTTTGAGCGGCGGGGAGACAACCATTATGAAAAACCTGGTACTCTCTGTTGATGTGCGATCAGAAACGGACGGGCTCTCGTCGGTTACTGCTGTGCTTTGAGTGTCCACTAGATTCAGAGTGTTAGGATGTGAGGCTAGGTAGTCGTAGTTAACGATTTTCCTGTCAGTTTCTTCAAATAGTGTTTTACGACACTCTTTGTCATTTGCGATTCTTAATTATATGGCTTTGATGACGAGTTCTTTTGATAGTGAGCACGTGTATCCAAGCGGTACTTTGCGGTCTTATAAAATGTCATAAAGTCTCATATAGTGCTTTTTTCTCGGAAAATTCTTTTATATAATATTTATGCAACTTTTATGATAGTTTACGATCTCAGTTTTTATATTTTCAGCGACCTTTTCATGTTGACCGATTGGACATTGGGTTAGTCAGTATTTCGTGCAAGTCTTGATGTTAAATCCAACCACTGCGTTTCTTCTGTTTGAATTATTTGCATACTTAACTTTTTTTATAATAAATTGACCCTTTCTTTGTAACGGACTACACTTGACACTAAACAATGGTCCAGGTCGCTGATCATGTCAGGGAGATCCTCCACATTGTTTTTTTGTTACTTAAATTTTCTTAAAAGCCGACCTAAATTGATTCCTCTCATTTTTCGTAGGTTATTTCTGAATCTTTACCAAGCTTCCTCTGTTAAAGCGACCCATGCGGTACGAGATCGACTGCTGGGTGCAGAGTGGCTTGTGAATAGGACCTCAGTGTACTCCATTCATTTCTCAATTGGTTTCGATAGTGCCGCAACGAAGTGCGCTATTGGTTGTGATTGAAATGGACGTGATTCTTTTGGCGTCCCTTTGTGTGGCCAGCCACGTGTGCCATTCATGCAGCCCGCTAGCTGAGCTGTTACGTGTAGTAACATGATTTCTCTTGCGTGTTACCACTGTGCATTCAGTGTGATCAGAACAGTAATTTCTTTATTAATAATTTAAGCAATTGACTCATGCAGCAATCATTTTGTAACCTGTGATATATTCCCCCACACGTGAGTAATCAGTGTAATGGGTATGAAGTTTCATTAGGCAGTAAATATAGAGTTTAGAAACTGTAGCCACATTAATGAGATTCATGTGAACAAAACTTGGATTACTTAGGCTTTTAATGTTTTTTGAGAAATGAAAAACACCGTTCCTTCTTTTTGTAATTGAATGTGAATCTGTGCTGGCCAGCTATTGATGTACGACAGCGCACATAGTAAAAAATTGAAATATTTCTTCCCATCGCTTTCTTGGAAAACTGGAAATTTGTGGTAACGTCTTTTGGGACCAAACTGCTGAGGTCATCGGTCCCTAAGTTTACACACTACTTAATCTAACTTAAACTAACTTACACTGAGGGCAACGCACATACCCATGCCCGAGGGAGGACTCGAACCCCCGACGGGGCAACCCGCGTGAACCGTGAAAAGGCGCCTCAGACCGCTGGGCTATCCCGCGTGGCTCATGCACATTAATAACGGTTAAACGGATAGGTTAATGCTTCTAGCATCTTGAAAGGTTTTCTTTTTATGTATACTTGTGCTGATGGTGATGCTCGCGAGGTAGAGCGACTACACCCAGACATGATATTTAACAGTAGACTTCCATGTCGACCCATGTTGGCTACTATTTACTGTCGCATTGCTGAGACAGGTTCCGCAGCACCACAAATGAAGAAGAATCCCGGTAGACTAGTAGTTCTTTGTAGAACTGGCCTGAACGAAAGCTCTCTACACATTATCAAAAAAGATTCACTGTGAAAGTGTGACTCGTCCAGAAATAATACGTTACAAATCATGTTAGGGCATTTGTGGTGGTGCAGAGTTGTATCGTTAGTTCTCGTATCTGTATCAACTTCAACTCATACAGCAACCTCCCAACATGAGAGTACTTCTGTAGATAATTTGTTGCACACACAGCTAATGCCTTAATTATAAGACAAAGGCATTCACGGCAGATATTACTGCTATTGCTAGAATTTGTTTTAAGGGCATCAGGCCTTGGTCCAAGGCGTAATTCTCTGCCTAACGTTTGCTATTCCAATGCTGGACACATCAGAAGCTTTAACGACTCTAAAAGCAGTTGCAGACTCAAACACGATCGACAAGCGGAACTGCATATACGTTTGCAGGCACTGTTCGCATCGTGACGCCATCAGACTGCTGCTTAAGATCGTGGAATCCCGTCAACGTATGCTATGGAGCTTGTTATGAGGAAGAATCGTCGCTTTATTCATTCAGTACTAAGGCCCACAACTTGTCCATTTCAGTCCTCCTTCCTTTCTGTTCAAGTTGCTTTTCTGATTTTGTATTTCAGTGGCCGCTCTATACATCCTAACTTAGTAATTATTAGATCTAGCTAAAACCAGAGAGTCGGAGAAACAAATTTGGTGGTTTCACAATCCTAGTGTATGACGTGCTACTGTTGATGTATCCGTCTTGCACAGGCGACAATTGCTCTTGTGTTTCTTAAGGCGTGTGTTAACACATATTTTACTATTTCCTACGTACACTTGGCCCTGAACGGAAAGGATTTTCTATACTCCTGCTGTGGCAATAGGCGGACGTTTGTCCTTTACAGTGTTCAAATATTGCCGCATCTTTGTTGTTGGTTTAAAGACTGTATTTCCGAGCACTTTCCAGATATGATCCGTGTGAGTTTTTGCAATTTATTTGATTCTTTTTCATTAAAAGTCTAGCAATTTCAGGATGTAATACCAAATTTATTTCTTCAGAGTAGCAGTTTCTTCTAGCGACCATTACTAAATGATTGGGCTCGTCTTCCAATTAATGTGTTTCACGTTTTCTCTTAGACCGGTCCATCAACGTTCTGATCACTCGTCTATTGTGCTTGGGATGATGACTGGAATTTCTAAGAAAGTATCTATACTCGTGAGTGGTCCTTCTGTAGGCCTTGTGCCATAAAGTCCCTAAGGTTTTCTTAGCAGACTACCTGTAGAACCCAAAATAGAATTTGACCTTCTTTCTCTTTCTTTATAGTATACATAATATTTTTCAAAGCATTTAAAAATTCTGGGAGTTCTTTTTCCGCATGAGGCAGTTGAAACGAGTTTTTATATGAAAATATTTGTAGAAGCAACCCTTCAGACGGCGAAGAACAAACCGTCAAGTTTGTTTCGGTGCGTGGCTGATACTTACGTTATATGGCCTCATAGGTAAAAGATCTCTCGTGGGCCAGGTTTGGCTACAACAGCAATGCATAGCCGACACATCCATCTAAAAAGTGTTCTCGAGCTTAATTTTCCATCCAAGTAAAGATATTATACACAAGGTAGTCCTTCAACTTCTAGAACTATATGTGAAGGAAAACAGAACTCGAGATCTAATAGGGACTTGTGCCGCGATAAGTCCATATGAAATTCAAGATATCCATTAAAATACAAAGGAGGTAGTGTCATAATTGAGCAACTATAAACTATAAAATATACTTGTGTACGTTATAAAATTTGCCATTTTGTCACCTCTACGTATTCACTCATTCCTTCTCAGTATACTACGGGTAGACTATCTTCCTGCCTTTCTCTCTCTCTCTCTCTCTCTCTCTCTCTCTCTGTCTCTCCCTCTCTCTCTCTCTCTCTCTGTGTGTGTGTGTGTGTGTGGTGTGTGTGTGTGTGTGTGTGTGTGTGTGTGTGAGAGAGAGAGAGAGAGAGAGAGAGAGAGAGAGAGAGAGAGAGGAGAGAGAGAGAGAGAGAATGAAGGAGGGAGGGAGCTACAGAGGGGCGGCTGGGAGAGGAGGAGGGTTGGGGGAGAAGGAGGAAGGTGTTTGCAGATGACTGGAAAAGACTTAAGACTTTAATAATACGTCATTATGCACGGAGTACAAAGAAAGAGTCGGCAGAAATGCGCCATGTCTGTTTAACTAGGAGTCCAAGCATTTACACGAAATATTTTAGGAAAATCACAGAACACCAGAATCAGAAGGAAAGGAGGACGGACATTTGAACCGAATTCACCTATAAGGGAGCAGACAGCTAGCTACCGTGCCTCCTCGTTTTAACAAAGGGTAATATCTGAGAAATCTATGCATATAAGTTCTGTCTCTGATACCTCGTCAAAATGTTAACCTTTCCTAGTTACAATGGTTTATATGTTACTTCTTCTCCTGAATATAGCCAATCGTCTGTCATATTTTTAACTTCAATGCCATTTATTTGCTCTGTGCCACTTCTGTTTATAGTACGATACTCAATTAATATATTATAACCGATAACAAAACAACATGTGTGTTTTTAGAAAAGGGAAAACGTATGTGTGCTTAGAAAAGGAAGAACTACTTCCATTAGTAGTGATAAGCATGCCACGTTATCTTCAAGACATCCAACATGTCTGCTACTAACGCCCCAGATAAATAATCTGACTCGTTAAGTGAATGCAAGTAGTGGTAGTATGTTCCTATGGGAACAAACTGCTGAGGTCGTCGATCCCTAGGCTTACACATTACTTAATCTGACCTAAACTAACTTACGCTAAGAACAACAAACACACCCATACCCACGGGAGGACTCGAACCTCCGACAGGGGGAGCCGCACGAATCCTGGCAAGGCGCCCAAGACCGCGTGGCTACCCCGCGCCGATGGATGGAAGTAATTATATAAACATACACACACAAACACACACAGACACACACACAAATACTTTCATAAATTCAGCGCAAACTGAAATAGGTGTTCCAGCATATAATACTTGGGATTGCAACAGTAATTATGCAAACAGGCTGCTACCGTGATTATGTCGATGTTTGAAACTAGTACTAACAGACTCGCATACTCTATGGGCAAGATCGTCATCATCATCAGTGTTCTGTCAAAAGGCAGGTTTTCACATGGTCGTTCGCCAAGCACTCAAGTCTGCCATCCTCCTCAGGTTTCCATAATTTCCTCTTCCCTTTATGTCGTCTATCATCTTGTATCTCTTTCTTCCTCTCAGTCTTATCCCACAAACCAATCCTTCCAAAGCATCTGCTAGCAAGCACTCCCTTCTCAATTAATGTCCCAACCAGTTCTTTTTCCTTTCTCTAACAACCTTCAGCAGACATCTTCTTTCAGCAACCCTTTCCAATACTCTTACATTACTCACTCTTTCCATCCAGCTTATTCTCTCCATTCTCCTCTACATCCACATCTCAAATGATTCTAACCTTTTTTCGTCCTCTCGTCTCAGCGTCCATGTTTCTGCCCCATATAGTGTCACACTCCAGACAAAACATTTGCCAAGCCATTTTCTTAGACGTTTATCTAATTTGTCACATAAGTATCTCCTCTTTCTGTTGAATGCCTCCTCCACTATGGCAGTTCGAGTTGTCCCCTCCTTGTGACATCTCTAAGTCTTCAGTTATTATGCTTCCTAGCTATTTAAATGCACTTACTTGGCTAATGGTAGACTGCCCTATTTTAATAATGGACAGTCTGTGTCTTGTACTGCTGACCATACTGTTTGTTTTTTCTGTGTTTATTTGCATCCCATATTGCACATAAGCTTCATTCAGATCTTTCAGCATGTTATTTACTGTCCGCTCACTTTCTGCCACTAATACCAATCTTATACATTCTATTCTCTTTCCACCAATACATATTCCTCTTTTTCCATCTAAGCCTTTCGTTATAATCTCTGCAAGGTATGCATTAAACTACAGTGGGGAAAGATAACAACCTTTTTTAACACCTCGTCCAGTGCTGCCTCCTTCTGACCTTTCATTTCCAACTCTTATCATTACTTTCTGGTGTAAATATAGACTCTGCATCAGTCATCTCTCTTTCGTGCCTACTCCTTTACTCTTCTAAATATCCGTCAGCCTGTTCCACTGAACTCTGTCAAAAGCCTTTCCTAAATCTATAAAAACAGTAAAGATTTCTCAACATTTTTTCATATAACTTTCCCCTATGGTTCTTAATAGGCCAATAGTATCCCTTGTCCCTTTTCCTCTTCTAAATCCGAACTGTTCCTCTGCAATCCCTCTATCCAGCTTGCCATATAGCCTTCTGTTCAACACTCTCAGCAAGACTTTACCTGCATGAGAAATTAGACTGATGGTCCTATGCTCCTCACATTTTTTAGTTTTTCTGTTTTTCTCTGTCGGTGTCATAACCATTGCAAGGAAGTCCTCAGGCTATTCCCCTTTGTCATTGCGATTTATTAGAAAGTATGCAGCATAGTGCTAAATGGAAGTAATGACTACATGTACACCTATGGAACCTAAAGAACGTTCCAGCAACAAGTAAACTGCAGTCCGTAATTTACATACAATTCTACGACAGCGTATGGAACATAAACGGAAACTGAAGTTGGCCAGATAAACAGTGCTCGGTAAGTCAAGCAGCATTACCAGTTTTGTTTCGTAACATGATATAAATTATGAAGGGGTGTGGCGCACTACTGCGAACCACGCAGCCTGTTGATACCAAGATTCTTAGATCGATGGTAGAAAACGCAACAGAGTGCGTACTCAACGACTGCAAATAACGTGAGCTTATGTCAGTACTAATGAGCGTTACCAGAACCAAGAGCTGCAACTCACACCGAGTTCCAAAATCAAAGATGAAATCCAGGAAAGCAACGTAATAGCTATACTGGAGTAACAGCTTCAATGCAATCCAGCAGCCGTACCAAGGATCAGCGCTTGTGACTTATTTGCCGCGACCTCTGGAATAGCCGACGCAGATAACAGAACTGTAGTATTTGCTACATAGATGCTGTTGCTGCCGCTTTCTGTTTCCTTACAAGAGGAGTCGCAGGATATTAGAACACTCTTACAAACCGTATCAAAGACACAGTCAACTGTACCCAGGTTGTTGCATAGTGAGAAATTTCTTACACAGATTCAACTTTCTTTATAAAAAAAATCATACTTAAACGATGACATGTTTTGTTAATGATGAATGAATTTAATGATTCTGGCGCTCAAGTCCGGTTTTCAGTTACTAAAGAGGAGGTAGCAATGTGAAATTTATTGTGTGTACTCGAGAAACTTTTCAAAAAGTAGCAGTCAACTTTTTTGGTAATTTCTTAGTGGTACCGGTTGAGCGAAGTGAAATGTGATGTAAACAACTGGTTACACGGAGGAGAAGTAACGCTGCACCCACATGACATGCATGCAGGCCATCAAAACATGTTAAAAAGTGATAGACCGAAAAAATTATTTCAACTGCAGTTCCGCCCATAGAGTCCAAAATTGATCTTTCATTTCTTCTAAGTTAGTCATCATCTCGATTTTCGGTTCAGCATACACTAGATTTTTTTCAATGTCAATAAACTTTACCAAGAGCCGTACACTTCAAGATATTTTATTTTATTCTGAAAGAAACAAGTTTCGTCAATTCATTTTGCCATCTTCGGGCCTCAGACGCTTTTCTCTAATCAACGACAGCTGTCACGTCTTCGTATGAATCATCTGCACAACGATTGAAATTCACGATATACAGTTTTATGGGCTATACGATAAGTTTGTTCATTTGAGAAAAGCGTATGGGGTCTGTAGATAGAAGAATTAATTGCCGAAACTGGTTGATTTCAGAATAAAATAAAATATCTTAAAGTGTATGGCTGTCGATAAAGTTTATTGACGTTGAAAAGTACGTACCAGCCGATGTCCCCTGGTCGTAATGGACCAACTGAGATTATACTAAACGTTGCCTCTCCGTACAGTTTCCTGCTATAATATCCCTTCCATAGCCAAGTTAACCTCTCACTAACGCCGAAGAGAATGTGTCGTTAACCTGTCCCTCTTTCCGATAATGATTTTTTTATGAACATATTATCTCGTCCGTTCTTAGTACGTTCTGAATAAAGTAGTAATCTGTCCATTTAAGTGATAACACAGTTTTAGAGTAACGCATTCCAGTTCTCTCTCGATTATTCTTAGAATTTGCCACCGACCACGTACCGTCATACTGTCGAACAATACTGTTCTTCAAATTTATATCTGTGCCACTTCCTTCATAAATTCTGCATTCACATTTAAGAACTTTACAATCTTACAAAATGTTGACCAATGAGTTTCTAATACGAACTAGCTCTATAAAATAATATAGCTAGGTTTTGCAGGTCAGGTAAGAAATAGCGCTGAAATGAAGGTAATCATAGAAAGATGAAAATATTGCCCTGTTGCAAAAAATAATTTTCCATGAAAATTTTCTGTGGATTACTAATAACTGTGGTAGGTTTTAAGGCTTCTCTGTTGTGATAAGGCGCACGAGAGTTTCAGCCAGAAGGGTTACTAACAGTTTTCTTGTGTTCTGTCCGTTTCTCAGCGGCGATAAACGTACTAACCACTATTTATTACTCCTAGGGAAAAATATGTCTGACTTTTATCGGCGCCATTACGAACCCCTTCCTCGTTTCCCAGTGACGTGCTTCGCGTTCTTTACGTTTCGGTGGCGTAACTATGCGATTACGTTACAGCACTGCAGAATCTATATTCGGGTATAATATGTTTAGATCAAGTTGGCTTTTACACATATTCAAGCTATTTCACGTAATGTTGTGTGTTTTCATCTAGATCACCTTATTTTATCTTACGGCATATAAGTTCGTAGCCGGACATCTTTTTTATTAAGGGTGTCTGCTCTTTGTGAAAAGAACCTATTTTCTCCGATGCTTAATCAGCTACCGTCACCTATTGGTCGATAAACTATAGTTTCCAGACGCTTCAGCTGCTCTTCAGCTTGTGACTCTGAACTAGGCAACACATTTGATGAGTGGATATTCAAACTGTAATCCACTTCGTCTTGTGCTGTCATATAGCTATTTAATGAATTCTAAGAACGCTTTATATTATGTAACAATATCTAAATGATTTTATGGTGCAACTAGTTCCAAACAATTTCTCTCTTAGCAATAATTCCCGTATGTGAGGCATAGGCCTGAGCAAGAACCTGGCAAATGAGTAAAGTAGTTGATAATTTACATTTTGCTGACGAAAGTAACAAAATAATAGCTCAAAGTTTATGATATATTGTAGCATTGTAATAATAATATGAATATATTTTAACCGAAGCGTTATTTTTTTTTTCATACCAAGGAAGAAGACACTCTTCATTGTAGCAGATGAATTCTGTAAATAGGCTTTTCCGAAATTCGCATTTACACTCCATTACATCACCTACAAAACGTTTAATACACTGCGAAACGTACTTTAATGCATGAGTGTCTATATATCCGACGGCCTCCTGCACGAACGATGAGCCCTTATATGTCTCTAGAGATTGTCAGAACACTAAGTTTTTCTAAGAGGCTTCTCCAGTGTGTTCCATGACGGACATCAAGATAATTTTAATTATTCTATATTCGGTGAAGGTTGTCTGTACATGTTAAATTAACTACACATGTATTTTACTCTTTCGTTACTCAAAAGAGCTGCATGCTTTCTTTATGTGTTAATAACAATCCGCTGTAACCGTAAATATTGCAACTGTAGCCGAACTAGGATGTTTTGTTATTCTTGGGAGCAGATTTCTCAATTAACTGCTGATCTTCTAATAGTGCCAAAAACTAGATGTTGTCCAGTTTAAGGATGTCACTTGTTTCAGATGTTATATGTGTATGAGAATTATTTCAGAGTACATATTTTCACAATATTTTAATCACAATCAGTTTGCTTTGTTTCGTTTTTCCGAATAACTAGTACGACAATTTTTATCCCTGTAATTGTAACACAGTGGAGTAATGAAAGTGTTACATTCTTAGGTTATAAAAATGAAATGTCGTTATGATTTATTACAAAGAACATAAGACCTAGCATGTAATCCTAAGACACAACATGCATTAAACTCAGAACGTCTATTGCTTTTTAATGCGCTTTGGGACGTTACATATTAATATTCCTGACTCGCATAACATGGATCTTTTGAGCTAATTATTTAATATTGTTTTCGCTTTCGCACAACAATTTGCTTCGGACCCAAATTAGTGCCTTACTGCACTCAAAAAATATTCCCTGTATTAACAATTTCTTATTTATAGGTTTATTGAAATGTCATCAGACAAAATACATTAGCTACTGGAGCGGCCGTTCATTAATTGAGTATACAGCTGCAATTTCATTAAATTCATCATTAATTTGCATTACTCATTTTTTAGTAAGTCTCAAGCACCTCTTAGGTTTTTCCTAGATGAGTTGCTCTGCTTTGATACTGCAGTTATCGTTGCTTAATATTGCACAATAAGAGTTTTTATAATATTGTAATGCTATAGAAAACGCATATAACTTATTGTTTCTTGATCACATTTTTACATTTGGTTATGACTATGTTTCAGAATGCGTTAACCACATGTTTTAATTAGAACTAGTATGTCACTATATTTTCACTTCTCCACTGTGTACTTCACAAATAATTCTACAATTTTCCAATTACTTTCCTTCGTTTTCTGTCCATTTTGTTCTATAAATTTTGCTACAACTGATGTAATGACGTTAAATTTCAGTAACTGAAGGTATTATTTTACCTTGTGGTGTTTGTATAACGACGTCAATAATAGCTGGATTGGATGAGGATAATTATAATACTTAAAGTGTCAAGGTATTCGAGTATGAATTACATGAAACTTGCTCTTAGAGTTTACAATTTTAGTCTAATCTTAGGGTTACTTCATAGCATTTAGAAGTAAAATATTTAACAAAGCATGCAATTCTTCCTTGAATAACTCACAATTACGAACTAGCGTCATGTATATCTAGACGATTACAGTTATATCTTCATTAATATCATCGTTAACACTTGGTTCTAAATGAAAATTTTAAGTTCATATAGTTTTCTAAAGTAAGTGACAGTTTCAGCTTCCTTCATAGCTGGTGTACATCACATGGGTGCCGAGCTACGAATGCTTCGGCATTTGCACTCCACCCGATATATAATTCTTGCTGTCCGTATAATTTCATTTGATATTCTATTCCATTAAGTTAATAGCGCATGATACTCACCGATTCTTGTCTGGTTTACGGGTCGTAACAACTTGAATATCATAACATATTCAGGTTTGTTTCCTAGCCTTCGTTGACCCAAGCTGTTGTGATGTTTGCAGTTGCTGTCCGACCCCAATCGCCTAAACGTACTGCAGTCCTCCTGCCGTTTTAATGATAGCTGCGCGCCGGATTTCTGAAAATATACCACAGGGAACAGTTTTATATAGAACCAAAGCTTAGACAAAGTTACTGATAATTTTAAATCTAGGGCAGACACAGATGAAGTAGTTGCACATCACTGAGTGACCAATTCATGTGAAAACTATAAAAATATAAAACTGAATGAAAAGTCCAATAGTACTCAATATCAGTTTTTACTGAAGTCGATTAGAGACGCACACGGTCGGTTTCGCAACGGTTCAGTAGATATCCTCGGAGTACTGAAGCAACTTATATCACTATATAAAATGGGAAGTTCCGGTCCAGACTGTACACCAGTTAGGTTTCATTCAGAGTATGCTGATGCTGTAACACCATGCTTAATAATCACATACAACTGCTAGCTCGACGAAAGATACGTATCCGAAGACTGGAAGGTTGCACAGGTCACATCAAAATTGAAGAAAGTTAATAGGAGTAATCCACTAAATTACAGGCCCATATCATCAACGTCGATATACAGCAGAATTTGGAACATACATTGTCTTCGAACTCGAAGAGAACGATTTATTGACACATAGTCAACACGAGTTTAGAGAACATCCTTCCTGTGAAACACAGCTGACTCTTTACACACACGAAATGTTGAGTGCTGCCGGCTAGGGATTTGAAACTGATTTAGTATTGCTAGATTTCCAGAAGGGTTTTCACACAATAGCGCACAAGTAGCTTGTAATCAAATTGCTTGCTTATAGAATATCGCCCCAGCTATGAAACTGGATTCGTGATTTCCTGTCAGAGAAGATGCAGTTCGTGATAACCGACGAAAACTCATCGAGTAAAAAAGAAGGGATATCTGGTATTCCCCAAGGTAGAGTTACAGGCCTCTTCTGCATATTATCTATGTATAAACGATTTAGGAGACAATCTGAGCAGACGTCTTAGGTTGTTTACAGATGATGATGTCGTTTTCCGTCTAGTAAAGACATCAGAAGGTAAAATGATTTATAAAAGATATCTGTACGATGCGAAATTTGCCATTTGTCCGTAAATAATGAAAAGTGTGAGGTAACAAACGTGAGTGCTAGAAGGAATTCGTTAAACTTCAGTTACACGATAAATCATTCTAATCTAAAGGCCATTAAATATACCTAGGAATTACAGCTACGAAAAACTCGAAATGTAAAGAACTCATAGATGGTGTTGCAGAGAAGGCGAACCAAAGACTACGTTTTATTGGCACAACGCGTGGAAGATGCAACAGATCTAATAAAGAGACGGGTTACACTTCGCTTGTCTGTCCTGGTTTGGAGTACTGCTGCTCTGTGTGGGGTCCTTACGAAATAGGATCGACAGAGTACATCGATAAAGCTCAGAGAAGGACAGCACGTTTGGTATTATTGAGAAATAGGGGAGAAAGTGTCAAGGACATGACGTAGGATGTGGTGTAAAAATCATTATACAAAGGAGTTTTTTCGGTGAGGTGGGATATTCTTTCGAAATTTCAATCACCAACTTTCTCCTCCGAATATGATCATATTTTGTTGGTTCCGACCGACATAGGTAGAAACGATAATCATAATAAAATAAGGAAAAAGAGAGCTCGCATGGGAAGATATAGGAGATTCTTTTGCGACGCTTTGCTCAAAATTGGAATAATAGAGAAATAGTGTGAAGGTGGTTCGATGAACCCTCCTCCAAGCACTTAAGTGTAATTTGCAGAGGAGCCATATAGACGTAGATGTAAGCTGCATCTTCTGGTGTATATCTGCAAAGAAAATTTTATAAATTAATGATTTGATCATGTAAAAATTTTCATTCAGATTTATATTTTAACAATTTTGAAAGATGTGTGTTTATATACACCTCATATACAGTATGAATTGGTCCACCAATTATGCATTACACAAAGTATAAACGGATGATAGGGAGCCACGAACATCAAAGCTACAAATACATTATTATATTGCGTTTTTAATTAAACACATCAAATTAAACTATAGCCTAGTGTATCTCACGTTGAAATGGCCTGAAGGCTAATGCAGTGTATTTTAATTATCTCGTATGTGCCCAAGAACAGAGGAGAGTTAAAAAATTACCTTTGTTCGTTGAGCTTGGATTCTTTGACTCACGTGTAAGGCGAGACTCCAGTCCAGCAGCTCCAGAGCTGGTTCTCCAGAATGGAGAGTGCAGGAGATAGTATTGTGCTGTTCTCCAGGTTGTAAACGCATATAGCGGACAGCCGAACTATTCAATTTTAAGAGAGCTAACAGTTGGCGAAGATGACTCTCGACGTCTTAGATCACAGCTGTGTTGAGCGTAAACGAGTATTGAGCTCAAGATAACTTTAATGGCAACTACTATTCTTACTGGGATGCTGAAAAGATGCTGAAAACGTGCGGAAAGATTAGTAAAGTTACTTTGGTCTTGAAATTTCACTTTATGTGGGATTCAGTAAGTTTAATGACTTTTTGCCCTGCTACCAACGTAAATGGTTTGTGAATGCAGCAGACATCACTAACCGACGTTTTAGATGCATTGTCGTAATTTAGAAAAGTGAAGTAACATTGTTCTCACCAAAAAGAAAAAAGCTCACTACGTACTGGTTACGTTATTAAAGTGCAGAAACTCTCATCTGATTTCCATCTCCACTCAGGGTAAACTCGGAATTGTCGGAGTAGCGTTGAAGTCAATCATAAATACATGTTTCCAACGCTGACATAAGTATTATTAGCATTCGAGCCCCTACGGCCATCACGCTAATGCATTACCACATCCCCGTCTTCGTCTCTATTTGTTCATCGATGAGGCGACATTAACTTGCCAAGACGGAAAGTAAAAACAGGAAACAGCTAGTGTCCAAGTGTTGCTTACCTACTACTGTCCTTTCCCACATTTCTTTACTTTCTAGAGGATTACATAAGTGTTAATTAACGTGAATAGTTAGTTGAACAAAACCACTACTTTATGGAGAAAAGAGGATTACGTATGACTATGCTGCTCTCAGTATCTCCCATGCTATGGAAGGTCTACATCTGCCATAAGGATTTTAGAGCAATCTTCACTACTTCGCATGCACCGGATACTAGACCCAACATTCCGGTCATACGCACTTATGGCAGGCTTGCTACCATCGAAAGAAGAGCCATCCACCCACTCTATGTTAAGACTCCACTCATCATTCTTTGGTGTGAACGTTTATATGCTATGTTGTAAGGCCAATAAACACATGAAGGAATCATGTCGCCTTTTGGGAGGCGTCATCCTTAATGTTTAAATTTTAAGTGAAATCTTAAAGAACATTATTAGTTTTGTTTCCCACCCGCCGTAGGGAGAACATAGTTTATTGATCACTCTTTGATTGATGACAGCGGAGTCCACGATGAGAACGGATAGCCAGAAGCAAAGTCCAAAGATTAGCGAAAGTCGTCGTAAGCATGCGCAAAACAGTCCAGGGAACGATCCGAATCGAAAACGTAAACACAGGCAACGTTAATCATTCTGAAGTCAATGACGCATACCGATGGCTTCACAGAAACTGAGAGATAACTTCTGGACCACGCACACAACGCCCTCCGTGAGGGGAAGCGTGTTACGAAGCCTCAACGCATCTGACTTTTCCTAGAAATCGATACTCACACTGGGTGGGAATCCGAATCACTGTCGTATACTAAAATTATTATCATGAATATAACCCTCCTTTGATCTTTTATGTGTCTTCCATCTTCAGTAGTTTCTGCGACAGCAGTTCTCATCAATTTTGTGTCATTATTCAGAATTTGTACGTTATTCCGCTATAGGTGGAAACTGTTGATGCTTTTTACTTCCCCCCTGATTATCAGCAGTTCCCTCCCACTTCCACAATGGATCCCTGCTGTGCTTCTGAAAACACACTTGGTTTTTTCCATCGTTTTCCAAGCGTTATATACCTTCTCCTAATGTAAACCTCGTCCGCATCTAGGATAACACCACATGGTCTGTTACCCTGAAACCTGCCCACTCTCATAGTAGTGTAGTTCGACAGCTGAGGTGTAGTTGGTCGTTGTGGGTGCCAGTATTCTGTGTGTCGTGTATTGAAATCTTGTGGTCGTTTTACTGGTTGCGTGGAGCGGAACTGATTTGGTTGATTTGTCGGTCGGCTGTCTGTCGGTTGAGTTGCCTCCAGATTAAGAATTCATTGGACAAGCTGCCTGTCTTACCTAAACGGTTGTTAGTGTTACAATCGCAGGCCGATCCTTGGAAACTTCTGAGCGCCGTTCCTAGTGTGTTATGTAGCAATTTCCCTGTTTGGATATTAGTTATTTGGTTCATGTGTGGCTTTCAGCCGAATATCAATATCTCTTAAATTAATGTTCTTGTCTTTCCCTTAAGGCATGAGACTGTCATATTTTTATATGGGCCCTTCAGCCGACTTTTACTGGAGAGGTTTTAAGATTAGGCCTTCTGCCTTTTAGATTGAAACTCTTTCTAGGCCTTAAGCCGTTAAGCATATTCTGTTGATATGTGGCCTCCAACCGAGTATTAATATGTCTTAATGTCAGTGTCTTGCCCTTAAGGCATTAGATTGTTATTCTTTATTTTATATGAAATGTTCAAAGGTACGTACTTTTGCCCTTTAAAACTGAAACTCTTCTTCTAGGGCTTAAACCGTTAAATTATTTGTTGGTGAGCGGCCTTCACCCGAGTTTTAATATCTCTTAAATTAATCTTCTTCTCTTGCCCTTAAGGCATAAGTTTGTTATGCTTTTGAATGGGGCCTTCAGACGAATTTTGCATGAAATGTTTTAAGTTAAGGCCTTCTGCTTTTTAATTGAAACTCCACTTATTTTTAATGTGCGACCTCCAGCCTAGTTCCATTAAAATTAAATTGCTAAGGCCTTCAGCCGATAAGATTGAAGATTTAGAGAATATCCATGAGTGAAACATCCAGATGAACCGTGTATTTCAATTTTGCTTAAGCCTTGTGTCTTGGATTTTGAATGTGGCCTTCAGCCGATCTAAAGTCAGTCAAATGAGGTCGATTAACGTTTTGAGTGTTTTGCATCCTTGTTGTAATATTGTACGCTGATAAATAGTTTGTATGTCGAGTGCAACTGACAGGAACTCATTTTGGCCCCTTTCCACAACCTAATCTGCTCTGTCCTGCTAGCCCAGGCATATCAGTACGTGTATGGACAAAAAATGACTACAATTTCAGAAAAAATTGCATGATTTACTCAAGAGAAAGAACTTTACAGACAGAGCAAGTGAATAACGCGTTGTTCCACGTCTTTCCCTTATTCGGCTTCGTATTGATTGATATAGGATGTCCTCAAGAGGCATATCGTGGCAAGGTCTGTAATTCTGTAGAATTGGTGCATTAGATCGTCAAAATCCCAGGAAGGTTAGAGGGCCTGTTCAGAATTCTGCAAATGTTGTCAACTGGGGAAAGATGCGGTGACCTTGCTGACCATGGTAGGGTTTGGCAAGCACGAAGACAAGCAGCAGACACTCCGCCGCCTGCGGGCGGGCATTATCTTGAAGAAATCTAAACCCAGGATGGATTATCATGAAGGGAAACAAAAAGGGGCGTATAATATCGTGGATGTACCACTGTGCTGTAAACGTGCGGTGGGACACCACCAAAGAACTCAACCTGGCTGTTGTCCGCCTCCCGACAGCTGTTAGTGACCGTCTCGGGTGGCACTTATTTTCATAGCATGACCCCTTTGGCTGTCATCCACGCCAACCTTACGCACAGCGGTACGTGGACGATATTATGTGTCCTTCACGGCCAGCCATCGTCTGTTACATTTCAGAGAGACAACATTCGCCTGCCCTGCACACGGTGAGAGTTCATACGTCTTGTTTTCGTGTCTACCTTGGCCAACAGAGATCGGTATGGGCAGAGCTCTCCAACTAGTTCGGTATTTTGATGATGTAATTTTCCAGGTTAATAGACTTTGGCACGATATTCCTCAAGAAGACATCCAACAACTCTCTCAATTAGTCCAAGCCGAATAACTGCTACCATTAGGTCAAGAGGTGGACCAGTGGGTTATTGAGTTTCCCCTTTTGTGAAACTCCTTCTCATCCAATTTTTTTCTAAATTTTAATCGTTTGTTTCCCTGTACACATACATCACATCTACAGATTTCCGACCCATTCAGATAATTCCTTCGTGGTGCCTCATTACTTTTTTATTATATTTTATTTCTTTTTGGCTTAGAGTGTATTATGGCTACCTTGTAAATTGATTTAAACCGAAAGATTAATAGGATTACTGTTAAACAGAGATCACGAACACCAAGGTGTTTACCAGATTAATCAGACAAGCCATTACAAGGCGTAGCATCAGGATGGGTATCTGATCAACCACTACCACTTACAGTGCCAAATCCGATAATTAACATGACGACCCCGTAAAGATACCGGACAAAGGCGACAAGGAAAAAGAGGTGAATGTGGAAGACATCTTGAGACATCGGAAGATGACAGACATATTAAGTATTTGGGAAAAACATTTTAAATTGCAAATCACTTCCAGGGCCACAAGTGGAGTCGGAACATAATTTATTGGATGTGAACTGCAAATTAAGAAATGAAACTGAAAAAAATGGTAACAAATTAAGAATATGGGACTTGAATAAATTTAAAGAAAGAAACGTTGTTAAGAGATTCAAAGGCAGCTTTAAGTAACAGTTGACTGAACCTGCGAAAAGGAAAACAATAGATTACGAATGAGTAGCTCTGAAATATGAAACACTGAAGTCAGCAGAGGACCAATAGGGAAAACGAGAAGGCCCTCTATAAATCCTTGTATTATATATCACACATTGAATTCCCTTAACGACAAAAGAATACATGAAAGTGTTGCAAGAGAGAGCAGGCAAACAAGATCTGTACATTAGTGACGTCTGATACGTAGATTCACACGGAGTGTAATGTAGTAAAGATGGAATTGTTAGACATAAAATGCAAAGCTGTTGAAGCGTGCATGACGCGAGGAAAGACAAATGACACCTATAGAAAAGTTAAAGACACCTTTGGAGAAAAGAGATATATCTGGTTGGGTATTAAGAGCTGAGATGGCAGGTCAGTACTAAGCAAACGAATCGTTGAAAAGTGGAAGAAATATGTAGGGTGTGTATACACGGCTAAGAAACTTGGAAATACTATAGAAAGAAAACAAGAAGTGGATGAGAATGAACTAGGAGGCAGGGCACTAGAACAAACGAATAGAGCGCTGAAAGACCAAAGTAGAAACAATGCTCCTGACGTAGATGACATTGCCTTACTGTCATTATTATCACTGGGAGAGCAACCGAAGACATTGTTATTCCACTATGTACCAAGATTTATGACAGAAGCGAAATATCGTCAGAAATCAAAGAGAATGTGGATATAATTATTCCAAGAAGGTAGATGCTGACAGATGTGTATCGTTCTTGGGGTGTCCGAAGTGTGAAAATTTGTCAATAACGTCGTCCTGTCCCTAACGGCGCAGTGAACTACCGTTTTCCACCACGAAATGTGTGGGAAGGGGTGGTTTCATTGACGCTCTTTATGCCACTCCCTGAGGCAATTTCGTGTGGATTTCAAGTGGCGGTTTGCCTTAAATGTTTTCTTCCATCACCCATAAAAAAGCATGATTTCTACACTGCATATCGTAGTTTTGACATCCGTCGTCGAGGCGTCGAAAGAAGGGATAAAATGAGGGTAGGAAGGGGTAGAACGATTTTCCCATCGTGTGACACGTTAGTGGTGGCGTTGGGCAGAATTTTGGTCAAATTTCGTGCCAATGTGGGGTCCTTAAATCACCTTAAACCTTACATGAGGTTCTAAGCTCTGCATTTTTTCGCATGTGTCGACACTTTGATGTCTGAAGATTTGTCGAGCCTGAGGGTGACTTTGTAGGGCAGCAAGCTAATACACCATTGCACAGCAATGTCGGAGGCATCTTTGAGAGAAATTTAAAACATCTGCTTCACGATGGGAGACAATTACGGGGTTTGTAAAAAGTTAACCTTTAGTTGTGTTGCGCAATGTATTTTTTTCTCTTGCAAAAACTACAGCTACGAAACTGTTACGATTCTTAGATGTTGCTGCGATCCATCTTACAACATTGCTAAGTTCTCAGAAAAATAGTTTACAATTTTCCTTCTGGAAAAACCCTCTAGGTCTTCGAATGGAGAGGATCACCGGGATTTGTATGTCTCCTTCAAATGTGATTGGACGATGTTGACTGCGTTGGAAATCCGATAGGACTGTTCTGGATATATTTACTGGTTCCCTATTTTGATTATATGTTGAGAAACAGAGATGGAGTCTCTCCCCCGTACTTCTGATCTGAAATTTCCCTTATCCTTTCCATCAAATGTGAGACTAAGGATGTTTTCCCCCATCCAGTCTGTGGGTGCGAGGATAATCCGATCATTGGTCTTGCATTTTCATATTGTTTGATAGCTGTTGAAATCTTCCTCGTAGGTAGCTGAAACGAAAAGGGAGGGCAGTAGCTCAGGAGGTCGCTGGTAGAGTACACATTAGCTACTGAAATCTATTGGACTTGATAATAATATTGTGAATTCCGTTGTTAACGCTAGAGGACAATAGTGGGAAGGTTTCTATATTGCTGCGAATATAAGTGTCACAGCCCTTGTACGTGATAGTCTGTGGCACCTAGTGTTTCCAATCCTGGTATGCTGTCTCTTGCCTTAAGATCAGGTACGATTTCTACGTGAGCCTTTTCCATAGCAAGCACATCGATGTTCCTCTTGCGCAGAATATTAGAAATAGTGTCGCATTTTGACCTGCTTAGTACTTCACTATTTAGTTGGAAAATTCAGACGCTATGTCCAATATTTGTTCGCAGAGTAGTTGTCTATCAGATAATTGCCCTCTGTGAAGAAGTATTGGACATAGTTCGCGTACGTGTACGCGAAGCCACGAGATCCTCTCGGTAAGGTAAGTCTGGCGCCAAGTATCGTTGCAGCTCATTTAGCACGACCAACGGTGCGCATGTGAAATTCTTCCATGGATGCGAACTAATCCAAAATATTAATACAAATTAACTACAGAAGAATAGAAATACTGGCAGAAGCCGGTCTCCAATTGTAGTATGAATTCCGGAAAAATGTATGGTCACGCTTGGTAATATCAGTATTGCGACTTATCTGAAAAGACAGGTTGAAGGCAGGAAGCCTACGTTTTTAGAATTTGTAGGTTTAGAGAAATACTTGGCAATGGTCAGTGGCATTAATTCTTGTTAAATCTGAAGTCAAAGAACTTAAGATCCATTGAACGCAATTCATAATGTCTTGAACAGATGTAAGCGATAATCAGCAAAAGTAAAATTATGGTTATGAAAGGTAGTTCAATTAAATCAGGCAAGGATAGTAAAATTATATTAGGAAATGGGACACTAAAAGTTCTTGGGCAACAAAATAACAGGATGTGCGAAGTAGAGAGGGTATAAACTGTAGAGTGTCAATACCAAGAAACGCTTTTTTTTGAAAAGTTGTTATTTGTTAATATAAAACATAAATATAAAAATTAGGAAATATTCTCTGAGTGTAATTGTACAGAGTTCTGTGATCTATGTAAGTGGAGCGTGGACGATAAACAGCGCATATAGGAATAAAAAGAGTTCTGAAACGTGGTGCTAGCGATGAAATCTTGTGATTACAGGAGTAAATCGAAGAACTAATGCAGAGATACCGAAACTAGTAGAGGAAGGAGAAAATTTATGGTGTTGGTTGATCAAAAGAAGGAATCGGTTGCCAGAACATATCCTGAGGCAAACCACATCCTGAGGCGTCAAGCAACCTTCAGTTTTTTAAAGAAGGTAGAAAGGAGTGGAGGGGGGTAGAAACACCGGGGACAAGCTTCATCACAATAGGCCGTTTCCAACGGCTGTAGGTTGCAGTACCTAAGCAGATATGAATAGGCCTGTAGAGCATAGACTAGCATGGAGATCTGCAAACAAGTCTACAGACCACAACAACAACAATATGAACGTGTTCACGTACACAGGAAACACTAGAAATAAAATCGACTGGCCTTAGGAAGTAATCCTTGAATTATGCTTGAATCTGCAGATTGCACTTTTAGTAAACTTTCATCTGAACTGAAAAATTTAAGTGATGTACCCCAGACTTTCAAACCTAAAGAGGAATGCTGTTAATTGCACACTCCTTTTGTTCTACAAAGCACTTCTCTTTTCTTGTTGAGAGCCTTTCAATGTAATATACAGCCGGCCGGGGTGGCCGAGCGGTTCTAGGCGCTACAGTCTGGAACCGCGCGACCGCTACGGTCGCAGGTTCGAATCCTGCCTCGGGCATGGATGTGTGTAATGTCCTTAGGTTAGTTAGGCTTAATTAGTTCTAAGTTCTAGGGGACTGATGACCTCAGAAGTTAAGTCCCATAGTGCTCAGAGCCATTTGAGCCATTATGTAATATACAATCGAAGACAAAACAAACGACGCACCACGAAGAAATGATCCAAATGGGACAGAAATCGGTAGACGTACATGTAGATACAAACAAATGATTAAATTTCAGAAAAATTGCTTATTTATTCAAGAGCAAGAGCTTCACAAATTGAGCAAGTCAATAACGAGTTGGTCAACTTCTGGCACATATGCAAGCAGTTATTTGGCTTGACACTGGTTGACAGAGTTGTTGAATGTTCTCGTGAGGGATATTCTGCCGAACTCTGGCCAATTGGGGCATTAAAACATCAAACTCTCGAGCTTTTAGAGGGCCCTGCCTGCAGTGGTCCAGAAGTTCTCAGTTAGGTACAGATCCGGCGACCATGCTGGCCAAAGAAGGTTTGGACACGCACAATGACAAGCAATGGGCATTACCTTGTTGAAAAGTAAGCACAGGATGGTTTGTCATAAGGGCAACAAAACGGGGCATGGAGTATCATCTACGTACCGCTGTGCTGTAAGGGTTCCGCAGATTACAACCAAAAGTGTAGTGCTATGGAAGAAGTGGCACCCACAGCATTACTCCTGGTTATTGGGCCGTAAGCCTGGAGACAGTAGACTGCTATCCCATCGCAGTCCAGGGATCTTCAGACACTTCAGCCTGTGATCTTACTGACTAGAGTAGAACTGTCTTCAGTGGAGGGTTCCACTTCGAATTGGTCTCCGAATCTGGATACGCCTCGGATAGCATTGGGCCATATGGCCCGAAAACCAAGAGTGATAGTCTGAGGCGCTGTTTCTTTTCATAGAAGGGTCCCTTTGGTTGTCATAGACGGCACAATTACAATGCAGTGGTACGTCAACGATTTTCTACTCCCCATTTCGTCGCCCTACATGGCAAACCGTACTGGGCTTACAGTTGAGTAAGATAATACTCACCCGCCCACAACGAGAATTTCTGCTGTTTGTCTTCATGCTTGCCAGACACTACCGTAGCCAACAAGATCGCTGGATCCCTCCACAATTAAAACTTATGAGCAGAGCCCTCAAACCAGAGTGGGATTTTGACGATCTAACGCGCCATGTGAACAGAGTTTGGCACGGTATCTCTCAGTATGACATCAAACAACTCTGTCAGTCAATACCAAGGCGAATTACTGCTTGGATAAAGGCCAGAGATGGACTGACACGTTATTGATTTGCTCAATTTGTTATGCTCTTTCTTTGGAATAAAAACACTTAATTTTTCTGAAATTCTAAGCATTGGTTTGTCCGTACATATACATCGCATGTACCGATTTCCGTCTCATTCAGATAACTCCTTTATGGTGGGACTTTTTTTGTCTTAGAGTGTATTATTTAATTCTTACGGTCGTCTCCATTACTTTTGACGGATAATTATATTGGCAAATTCTTAACTGATAAAGTACTACCATTCATTTTTTTAAAATTTCAATGTCTTTATGATTTGGTTTTAAAAATCGTCTTGTCAGTTTTTTGTGAATATTGTAGCTACTCGTTCCACATCCAAGTACCTTTACTCACGTGGTGCCATGAATGAAACATGACCAGTTAAATAAACAAATAACTTTTACTTTGGTATAGACATAGTAGAAGAGTTCGTATGCAAGCACTGCATTTTCCTTCACAAACATCAGCTCTTATAGTTCGATTATATTCAGGTTATGTTCCTCGTCGTTGGTCGGTGCGCTGAGCTTAAATTATAACGGATTTTCTTAAATAAATATTTGTGCAGTCAGCATCTTGTGCAAAATAACCTGGACACAAAAGTAGCTTTCCTAACTGCTGTACATACGTTCATTACTACCTGATAATTATGATATGGTATTGCCTGGTAAAAAATTGTGCTCCATCATCCTAATTCGAACTTGGCAACACGTTCTGATCCGCCTCCCAGGATTCGTGGATTGTTGCTGCATATGATAGCTAAAACTAGACGTTCGATGTTTCCAACTTCATTTAATCAGTTAAAACATATTTTACAAGTTTCCAGCTTATGAAGTGAACATTACCTGACCACCTACAGCACTGACTGCGAAAACTGCAACAGAAAGCTAAATCTAGTGAACGATTTGAGCTTTCCTCCCTCAAAAGATAACAAATGAGTAATTACGTTCCGTTTATAGCTTGCTATAAAATTAGCATTTCGCCACGTCAGAGGTGAAACTCTCTGATTCCCATCGAAAACTGGTTAATGGTAACATAGTTTTCCTCTTGCTTTCGAGAAACTCTTCGGTGTGACTCAAATATGAAGAAACAGTTGGGGACGGTGTGAGTAGACGGACAACAAGTTGCATTCAGGGGTCGACACATTTTTTTTTCCTGCCCTTCCGCCAGCTGTGTACCACTTTTTTGCCAGGTGACATCCCGCTGACTACGTGAAACATTAATTATGCGTAAATAGTACAATTTCAAAGGCATCCACAACGTCAGGGCGTAATATGTAAGTCCCTTTGTCCCGGTGGCTCATTTACGTCTACACGTATTCTCTTTTTCCTCACTTGTGTTAATTATGAACTCTGTTTTTAGCGTACGGCGTTTACAATTACGCATTGTTTTCTTGCGGTATTCATACGGTTTTGCTTCTCTCTGTGTATATGCACATAAATCTGGGACCTCAGACTTGGGAAGCACCAAAGTCTTCCTCTGGTTTTGACGTTGTAACAGAATATATTATTACAATGCCGGATTATCTATAGGTACGTTCAGTACAAATTAAAGAAGCTGTTTTCCTTACAAACACAAATAACGTGTATCACCTTATAACGTCGTGCCCACAGTGCTTATTTATATTTCTCTGGACATTAATTACTACTACAGGGTGCGCCAGGGTTCATAGTAGGATATTAAAAGCACACCACCAGGCAGTAAGAGTAATTTATTTATTATCTCTTAAGTCAATTAATAGTTAAGGGTATGCCATTTACTAATGTGTAAGTCATTGTCCATTGCCTGGATTACTGTTTGAATATGACTGCTGTCAAATGATGCCCCCTCTGCACAACACATTCATCTAGGCGGCATTGGAAGCTTTGCATACCTCGGAGTAACGCATTCCCTGGGACACTGCCGACGGCTGTTCTGATGCGATCCTTCAGCTCAGGAATGGTGGCCAGAATTTTAATGAATTTCTTGCTACAGACTTTCCTCGGTAGATTAATTTCCCGTTTTGGTGACATTTCTAGGCCGCCTCGCTCACCTGACCATTGATGTGCAGACTTTTTCCTTTGGGGTTACCTGAAGCGAGAAGTGTTCCGAACACGTTGCGCCACCATTACTGAGTTTGCGAGCTACGCCCACATCCTTTATACTTTTCTACCCCTTTAATTCCCCTCTTTCAAACTTGTGGGGAATTCAAGATCTTATTCCAGCGGATATTAGTTGTCAAGTTATCAAGGAAAATTGGAACTGGGCCAGACTTGATAGACTCAGAGCCAATAATAAACCCCCCTCGTCTGTTTCACTTCTTCGCTGTTCTTACTGTTTCTTCCCTGTCAAATACTCACTGAAAAGAGCTCCTCATTTCCAATTCAGCTTTCTGATAAGTCTTTATATTATAGAACACACTAAAATATCCATTAACACACTGCGTACTACCATTCTGGAATATTCTAGAATATTCTCCAGCCTTGAAGATTCTACAAATTTTATTTCTTTAACATTCTTGAAACTTCTGGAAGATTCTAAAACATTCTGGAACATTCAACAACATTCTCAAAGATACTGGAAGGAACATTCTCCTTGCTCTCTGCCACTTCGCCACTTGATTCCCAGCTGCTCCAAAGACTTCCCATAAGACGCTCATTGGCATGATGCTCTCCTTTGACACCCATATCTTCGAACCCAACCCCTGCAGCACCAGACTGAAACCTTCTTTTTGGATGATGGCCGGAGGGCTACCGTACCATATAATCCCCAAGGGACGTCAGAGGAGTTACAGCAGCATTCATGGACGAACATACAGGTTGAACCACCTACAACTTCCATCGCAGATACTGCAGAAATGGAAACTGATATTGATGTGCTGTTTCACAGAATGGATTGGTAATCAGGGGCTCGTACTGTTACCCAATCAATAGATTGCAATAATGCCTACAAGGTGTACGTTTTTGCAACCATATGCTTTTTTTAAACAAAAGATTGCCTGTTGAGATCAACGAATTAAACGTAGGGTAAACTACAGTATCTGTGGTATTTCTTGCTTTGATTCTAGTGCGACTCGTTTACGAGATATCGTATTTTGGAAAACACCAGTAGTAGCACCGCTACAGAACAACAGAAGTGTATACACTGGTTACATTAATTCTGACCAGTAACGAAAATATTGACCTTCACAGGTTGTGTTCAAAACGATTACCGGCAGCGGCAATACGAGCTTCCAGTCAGGTATGGAACGACTGCTGCACACGTGCTAACATTTTATCAGTGATGTCTGAGTAGGCTGTTCTAATATACATTGCACGTATCGTAGTCTGAAGTCTGTTATCGTACTGATTCGGCAGTCCACGGTTGTACACTATGTGATCAAAAGTATCCGGATACCTGGCTGAAAATGACTTACAGGTTCGTGGCGCCCTGCATCGGTAATGCTGGAATTCAGTATGGTGTTGGCCCACCCTCAGCCTTGATGACAGCTTCCACTATCGCAGGCATACTTTCAATCACGTGCTGGTATGTTTCTTGGGGAATGTCAGCCCATTCTTCACGGAGTGCTAACTGAGGAGAGGTATCGATGTCACTCAGTGAGGCCTGGTAGGAAGTCAGCGTTCCAAAACATTCCATAGTTGTTTTGTAGGAATCAGGTCAGGACTCTGTGCAGGCCAGTACATTACAGGGATGTTAAAGTCGTGTAATCACTCCGCCACAGACTGTGCAGTACGAACGGGTGCTTGATCGTGTTGAAAGAAGCAATCAAAAAAATTGTTCAAATGTGTGTGAAATCTTATGGGACTTAACTGCTAAGGTCATCAGTCCCTACCTAAGCTTACACACTACTTAACCTAAGTTACCCTAAGGACAAACACACATACCCATGCTCGAGGGAGGACTCGAACCTGCGCCGGGACCAGCCGCACAGTTCATGACTGCAGCGCCCTGGACCGCTCGGCTAATCCCACGTGGCCTAAAAAGATATCGCCATCTGCGAATTGCTCTGCAACAGTGGGAAGCAGGAAGGTGCTTAAACATCAATATAGGGTTGTGCTGTGATAGTGCCACGCAAAACAAGGGGTGCAAGCCCTCTCCATGAGAAACACGACCATACCATAACACCACCCGCTCCGAATTCTACCGTCGGCCCGGAAGTTGACATTCACCAGGCATTCGCCATACCCACACCCTGCCATTGGATCGCCACTTTGTGTAACGTGATTCGTCATTCCATACAACGTTTTTCCACTGTTAAATCGTCTAATGTTTAGCTCCTTACACCAAGTGAGGCGTCGTTTGGCATTTACCGGCGTGATGTGTGGCTTATGAGTAGCCTTTCGCCCAGGAAATCTAAGTTTTCTCACCTCCCACCTAACTGTCATAGTACTTGCAGTGTATCCTGGTGCAGTTTGGAACTCGTGTGTGATGCTTTGGATAGATGTCTGCCTATTACACATTACGACCCTCTTCAACTGTCGGCGGTCTCTGTCAGTCAACAGAAGAGGTCGGCTTGTACGATTTTGTGCTGTACGTGTCCCTTCACATTTCCACTTCACTGTCACATTGGAAACAGTGGACCTAGGAATGTATAGGAGTGTGGAAAAATCGCGTACAGACGTATGACACAAGTGGCACCCAATCACCTGACAACGTTCGAAGTCCGTGACTTCCGCGGAGCGCCCCATTCTGACCTCTCAAGATGTGTAATGACTACTGAGGGCGCTGACATGGAGTACCTGGAAGTAGGAGGCAGCAGAAAGGAACCTAATATGAAAAACGTATGTTCTTGGCGGTGTCCGTAAACTTTTGATTACATAGTGTAGTTATTCTCTCGTGAGAAACATCCTGTCCATACATTTTGTTCGCTCACTGGGGGGATGTCTCCGATGTGACACTACCACCAGAATACGATGGCCGTTTTGTTCGGTCGTCCCTTTCAGAATGGAGTAAGTCGCTATCATCGGGTCACTCATATCAATGACACATTTATCCCTGTCCTCCAGTCACTGAATATATAGCAAGATGCAAAAATAGTTGGCATAAAGTTTTTCATCTTTTTTATAAACAAAGTACAGTGAAATGAAGTATTTTTTTAATCATGGTTTTCCACCGAAATACGCCATATTTACAGATTTGTGAGATGATGGGATCAGATGGCGGGCGTATTCAAAACGACCATTTCAGTTACTTGGGTTACAGCATCACATATGAATCACACCAAGAAATAGTTTACAAACTGGTTGCTAATTTATTATTAATGTGGAGCTATGCGAGGAACGTCAGGAGCCGGCCGGGGTGGCCGAGCGGTTCTAGGCGCTACAGTCTGGAACCGCGCTACCGCTACGGTCGCAGGTTCGAATCCTGCCTCGGGCATGGATGTGTGTGCCGTCCTTAGATTAGATAGGTTTAAGTAGTTCCAAGTTCTAGGGGACTGGTGAACTCAGATGTTAAGTCCCATAATGCTGAGAGTCATTTTAACCATTTTTTGAACGTTAGGAAGGAACGGACACAAAAGAGCATACTGAAATTTTGCATGGCATTACCAGTTTTACTATGTGGCAGGGAAAATTAAATTTCACTGAAAGAGGGCGAATAGTTAATAGCAGCTAATGGAATGAAATTTATAAGGTATGTAGAAGGACACAGTTTGACGAGCAACTAAATTAGTAGTACGAAATTAAAAGTATCAGGAAATGGCTGACATAATATAACTGTACCAGACGGTAGAAATAATATGAATGCCTTGCAGCACACGAGAGTAGCTAAAGCTGTTAAAAAATGATGTGAAAGCGGAACGGTCTTTGACAGTGGCGAGACTGTGGAAAAGGAACATAATGCCTACTGGAAATGGTCACTGATTCATTTTATCTTTAGTGTACGACAGAAAACAATTATTGCAGTCAGTACCCCATCACCTAACGCTCTTTACAATACATCAAATTTTTGCTTTTATTTGCGTTTAAGCAGATAGTTAATTATTATTTTGTTCCTGTTCAAATACAGAGACGTGTAATGGGAAATTATTTCAGACTGCATATTTAAAGATCAAAAACGTGTTAAACGTTGTTCTACAACTTTGAAAGATATACCTTATTATTAGTGTTTCAAAACTTTTATTTTCTTTTAAAACAATATATGATGTAAATCAGGAAACCTATTAATTGCGCATATTAGTCTTTGCTTGAACAGACCTATGTTAAACTATACGTTAGCAGAGCAAAATACATCACTGAGGCGAAATACACTCCTGGAAATGGAAAAAAGAACACATTGACACCGGTGTGTCAGACCCACCATACTTGCTCCGGACACTGCGAGAGGGCTGTACAAGCAATGATCACACGCACGGCACAGCGGACACACCAGGAACCGCGGTGTTGGCCGTCGAATGGCGCTAGCTGCGCAGCATTTGTGCACCGCCGCCGTCAGTGTCAGCCAGTTTGCCGTGGCATACGGAGCTCCATCGCAGTCTTTAACACTGGTAGCATGCCGCGACAGCGTGGACGTGAACCGTATGTGCAGTTGACGGAGTTTGAGCGAGGGCGTATAGTGGGCATGCGGGAGGCCGGGTGAACATACCGCCGAATTGCTCAACACGTGGGGCGTGAGGTCTCCACAGTACATCGATGTTGTCGCCAGTGGTCGGCGGAAGGTGCACGTGCCCGTCGACCTGGGACCGGACCGCAGCGACGCACGGATGCACGCCAAGACCGTAGGATCCTACGCAGTGCCGTAGGGGACCGCACCGCCACTTCCCAGCAAATTAGGGACACTGTTGCTCCTGGGGTATCGGCGAGGACCATTCGCAACCGTCTCCATGAAGCTGGGCTACGGTCCCGCACACCGTTAGGCCGTCTTCCGCTCACGCCCCAACATCGTGCAGCCCGCCTCCAGTGGTGTCGCGACAGGCGTGAATGGAGGGACGAATGGAGACGTGTCGTCTTCAGCGATGAGAGTCGCTTCTGCCTTGGTGCCAATGATGGTCGTATGCGTGTTTGGCGCCGTTCAGGTGAGCGCCACAATCAGGATTGCATACGACCGAGGCACACAGGGCCAACACCCGGCATCATGGTGTGGGGAGCGATCTCCTACACTGGCCGTACACCACTGGTGATCGTCGAGGGGACACTGAATAGTGCACGGTACATCCAAACCGTCATCGAACCCATCGTTCTACCATTCCTAGACCGGCAAGGGAACTTGCTGTTCCAACAGGACAATGCACGTCCGCATGTATCCCGTGCCACCCAACGTGCTCTAGAAGGTGTAAGTCAACTACCCTGGCCAGCAAGATCTCCGGATCTGTCCCCCATTGAGCATGTTTGGGACTGGATGAAGCGTCGTCTCACGCGGTCTGCACGTCCAGCACGAACGCTGGTCCAACTGAGGCGCCAGGTGGAAATGGCATGGCAAGCTGTTCCACAGGACTACATCCAGCATCTCTACGATCGTCTCCATGGGAGAATAGCAGCCTGTATTGCTGCGAAAGGTGGATATACACTGTACTAGTGCCGACATTGTGCATGCTCTGTTGCCTGTGTCTATGTGCCTGTGGTTCTGTCAGTGTGATCATGTGATGTATCTGACCCCAGGAATGTGTCAATAAAGTTTGCCCTTCCTGGGACAATGAATTCACGGTGTTCTTATTTCAATTTCCAGGAGTGTACATTGCTGACATTCGGTGTGTGTGGTTGTTTTCTGTTGGCGGGAAGACTGTAACATTATAGATTGGAAGTTCTACCTGTTACGTTGTTGTTGTCCGTAGAAGTTTGACGAATTGAACTCTGCCTAGTGAAGTGAGCACATTTTTGTACAAAATGAAATAAATGCTTTTCAGTATTGATTAGTTACAAGATGAAACGAGCGTAGCAACGTTCTGTATAGGGGAGAAAAAAATCATGCGCTGAAAATAGCTGTGCCAATAGCCTGAAGAAGCAATAAGGGCGTCATTATAGAAGACACATTACCAATATTCAAGGTCAAATAAAGAGAGAAATTCTAACCATAATATTTTTGTTTCTGCTTTTTAAGGAATTTAAAAGCATTCAAGGAAACCATTTCACGGTGGAAAATGTGAGGTTTGCCAAACAACATTTTAGGACTCCGTTTCATTATTATAATATCGGGATTTAAGTTAGAAACCGGACAAAATGGCCTTCCACTGATGTAGATGACGATTTGTAAGCCTCATATACCACGTTTTGCTTCATTTAATTGGGAACTGCACCTGCTACGGAACAGATTCCCAGACAAATGGATAACCACACTGACACCTACAACGACACTGTTAAGAGATAGTACTCAACGCGGGGGCGCATGCACCGAATCCAGGGACAATAAATTAAATACTTGAAGCTTAAACAGGAGAAGATAATAAAGAGCTTTAGGTTCTTTTTTATTTTTGCATGTGGAGTTCTATAAGGTGAGCAGAGGTAGAGAGATATTAAATACTCTGTTGCATTCGTGCCATCATCACTGCATTACTCATAAAGGATATATAATCTGTTTCCTACTTCATTTAGTACTGTCCATTTGCACCCTCGCGATAAATTTCGGTAAGCCCACGTAATTAGGTCTACGACGTTTAGATCAGTCTGAACGTATGTGTACTAGATATAAAAAGTTATTAAAAGCGCCGCCACCCAAGAGCTGTTATATTGTTCAATCCTAACGTACCCCTTCCGTCCAACTCGTTTCAAGACAGGATTAATAAAAGATAGAGAAGATTTAAGAGGATGGTTTAATGTTTCGGATGTTATACATTGTCTCACCCACTCGGGTACAACGGACAGAACGATCATACAACCGTCTGAAACTGTCGGAAAAGTCCTTTGTTGTGTTGTTAAATTCGTGCATCACATTATCTTGGATGTCGACTGTGTCATAAAAGCGTTGGCCCTGTTTCGATTTGTGGTAGGTTTATATTGATAAAATCAAATCTCTTAATCCTTCATCATTTTTTCCAGAAAAGAATTATCCTTGTTTCGAATTTCTGTCAGTTAGCAGCAGACGTCCACGCGTTTTTGTCTTTGTGAGTCAAAGTGTGAGAGACATAGTTTTCAAACACTTTTCTATTCTTTGAAACTATTTAGAGAATATCTTGAACACTTCATATGGAGATGTTGTTCCATCGCGATTTGTGGCAAAATAACGTTGACACTTCTTACTCGTAACTGGCGAGTCGAATGGAGATCTGTTGTTTACATTCATTAGCTCCAACACAGACGTCATTTATACGCCAGAAATAAACTCAGTCTCGGAATTTTTTGGACGGTCAGTGTATGTTTACTACTTAGGTCATGAAAAGTTAACAAAAGTGACATCACGTATGAATTGCTATATTCTTCACAAATCAAATGGTTCCGAGCACTATGGGACTTAACATCTGAGGTCATCAGTCCCTTACAGTTAGAACTACTTAAACCTAACTAACCTAAGGACATCACAAACATCCGTGCTCGAGGCAGGATTCGAACCTATGACCGTAGCAGCAGCGCGGTTCCGGACAGAAGTGCCTAGAACCGCTCTGCCACAGCGACCGGCTATATTCTTCACAGAACTATTGAAGATGTAGTGTATTTGTCGTTTCGTTTGCCATAGCATCAGTCAGTTAGTGAGTATGGTGGCGACAGATTCAAGTCCCATTCTTCCAACGTTTTGGAGAGGTACACCGGTTGATATACATGGTGTATTTTTCCAACTGTACGATTCTTGTCCACACAATGCACGTGTCACTATGAACTACCTGCATGATGTTTAGATACACCAGTGGCTAGCAATATCCTCACGTCTGCCCCAGAATCACAAGTGTGGGGTCAGCTCAGATATCAATTCATTCTCATTGTCATTACCAAGGATATCAAGTGAGCAACAGATGTGGGCCAGCTTGCCTCAGGAGACAAAACAACGGCTTTATGACACTCTTCCCAACCGAATAAATACATGGATCCGGACCAGAGGCGGTGCAACGTCATACTGATAACTGGACTCATAATGAATAGTTTCTTGAAAATTTTACTCGATTTTGTAGTCATCGAAATAAGGTCCCTTACAGGGATGTTAGTGTCGTGTAACCACTCCGCCATAGACCGTGCATTATGAACAAGTCCTCGATCGTGCTGAAAGATGCAATCGCCATCCCCGATTTGCACTTTCTCAGTGAGAAGCAAGAAGGGGCTTAAACATTAATGTAGGCCTGTGCTGCGATAGTGCCACGCAAAACAACAAGGGGCGAAAACCCCCTCCATGAAAAACACGATCACACCATAACATCACTCCCACCGAATTTTACTATTGGCGCTACTGACGCTGGCAGATGGCGTTCACCGGACTTTCGCCATACTCACACCCTGCCATCGGATCGCCACATTCTGTACCGTGATTTATCACTCCACATAACGCTTTTCTACTTTTCAATCGTCCAATGTTTACGCTCCTTACACCAACCGAGTCGTCATTTGGCATTTACTGGCGTGATGTGTGGCTTGTGAGTAGCCGCTCTATCATGAAATCCAAGTTTTCCTCCCCTCCCACCGCCCGCATCTCGTGGTCGTGCGGTAGCGTTCTCGCTTCCCACGCCCGGGTTCCCGGGTTCGATTCCCGGCGGGGTCAGGGATTTTCTCTGCCTCGTGATGGCTGGGTGTTGTGTGCTGTCCTTAGGTTAGTTAAGTTTAAGTAGTTCTAAGTTCTAGGGGACTTATGACCACAGCAGTTGAGTCCCATAGTGCTCAGAGCCATTTGCCTCCCCTCCCACCTAATTGTCATAGTACATGCAGTGGAACCTGATGCAACTTGGAATTCGTGTGTGATGGTCTGGATAGATGTATGCCTACAATACGTTACGAACCTTTTCAACTGTCGGGGGTCTCTGTCAGTCAATAGACGATGTCGGCCTGTACGCATTTGTGCTGTACTTTTCCCTACCGCATCGGACTTAGTGGACCTATGATTGTTTAGGAGTGTGGAAATCTCGCGTGCAGACGTATGACACAAGCGACCCCCAATCGCCTGACCATGTTTGAAGTCCGTGAGTTCCGCGGACTGCCCCATTCTGCTCTCTGAGGTCGTCTGCCGACTACTGAGGTCGCTGATATGGAGTACCTAGCAGTAGGTGGCAGCACAATGCACGTAATATGAAAAAGGTATGTTTTTGGGGGTTTCCGGATGTCTCTGATCAGATAGTGTATATTCACTGTTTGCTCTTATTCCGTCACCTTTTTTCGTCGGTCCGTCCATTCATCAGTGACAAGAACCTGACGTTCGATGCCATTATGAGTCTTGCTTCATATACCCCTACCAATGGATAGCCCTATGAATGACGAATCCCAGAACATACCAAAAACGCTTCGAATGGTCCACAATGTTTCTCAACGATCTGGGATGCTGTGGGATGTTCCGGAACCTTCTGGAATCTTCCCGAATGCCCCATAGAGTTCTCGAACATTCCAGAATATCGCAGATCATTGAGGAACATTCTGGAACGTTTGGGAACGTTGTGGAAAGCTCTCAGATACTCTAGAATGTTTTCGAATACTCTAGAATGTTTTGGAATGTTATAGAAATTTCTAGATGGCAAAACGCCGCAGCACTTATATCTTCAAAAGCACGTCGTTCAGGTAAAAATGAGAACCTTCTTCGTGGATGGGGTATAGTGGGCTACCAAGCCGTAAAACTCCCTTGATCGTACCGGGACTCGTTTCTTGGTTTTAGCGGCACGCACATTGTACACTTACGTTTATAACATGTATTGATTTCTGTTGATAAAGGAACACACGCAAGCTGTCTTAGGATTTTCCAACTCAGAGACATGTCTACAGTGGGTGTCGATATTCCTTGCATTGTGAAGGCAGCCTCGTCGTTAAACGTAGTACACATCTGCAAGTCATAGGTTTTACATCTGGGTGTGAATACCATTAGCAGGATTTGGAAAAGATCTTGTCCCTTCTGATTCAGGTCGGCTTTGGATCACTTGCTGGTAGTGCGGATGTTCTCAATTCCTCGTAACTCAGCTTTCTCAAACTGAACATTTTGCACACTGCGAGGTGCAAAAATTTACCATAGATCTAGTAAAACGGATCCATGATTCACTAATATGGCCATCAGGTTTTCGAAACGTGACAAGATCTTGCAACTCCATGTCAGGAAATTCGCCTGCATAACGGCGCCTTGTTGCTCGACTGTTCGTTGCGCCCCCCCCCCCCCCTCCCCCCGTTAATGAGATGCAGGTCACCTATCAGCCTTCAGGATCCGGAACTTCAGTAGAAACTTTGATATAAGCACAACACAACCACAATATAGACAGTAATAACGTAATTGTTTATCCAGGGACATGGTCACTGCTAGCAGTAATAGAAACTTACTCTTGCTAGTGGTAAGACGCATTTGCACATTAGATGTCAATGACAACGTGTTGCATACGAAGAGATATAAACAACTGAGAGCGTTTTCCCCGGGGTGTCCAGTGTCAGCCACTTCCAGGAATCACCGGCACGGAAATTGTGTACCTATGACATTCGTGTTACAAAACAAGAGTTTTCCTTTTCAGCTCTCCTAACAAATCTACTAATTTGTGAACGTATTTGGTTATACGCCTTGTGTAAAACATCTTGTTGTGGGTAACGGCAGAAGCTCCACGAGGCTGTTCGCAAATTATTCTGTGGTCTGTATGAAGGATGCAACACCAAAAGACTGTAGCGAAATGAAGGAAGACCTGATGAAGATGGATTTTATTTCTTTATTTAAATGTCAAATTCCGTAGTACCAAATTCAGGAGCAAATCTCCAAGGTCATGGAACGTGTCAGTACATGAACTTACAACATAGAAAGTAATAACAGATAATAATAAATGTTCATGAACCTGAAAGAAAATCAGTCCATAAGTTTAAGCAAACGCTATCAGCAATAAAATGAGAATCATTTTAATTTTTCAAGGAACTCCTCGACAGAATAGAAGGAGTGACCCATAAGGAAACTCTTCAGTTTCGATTTGAAAGCGCGTGAATTACTGCAAAGATTTTTTAATTCGAGTGGCAGCTTATTTACAATGGATGCAGCAGTATACTGCACACCTTTTTGCACAAGACTTAAGGAAGTCCGATCCAAATGGAGGTTTGATTTCTGCCGAGTATTAACCGAGTGAAAGCTGCTTATTGTTGGAAATAAACTAATATTGGTAACAAGAAACGACAATAAGGAATATATATATTGAGAGACCAATGTCAAAATACCCAGACTCGTGAAAACAGGTCGACAAGAGGTTCGTGAACTCACACCACTTATTGCCCGAACCGCCCGTTTCTGAGCCAAAAATATCCTTCTAGAATGGGAAGAGTTACCCCAAAACATAACACCATACGACATAAATGAATGAAAATAAGCAACGTAGACTAATTTACGTGTCGAAATATCACTCACTTTCGACACCGTTCGAATAGTGAAAATGGCAGTATTAAGTCTCTGAACAAGATCCTGTACGTGGGCTTCCCACGACAGCTTACTATCTATCTGAACACCTAGGAATTTGAACTGTTCAGTTTCACTAATCATATGCCCGTTCTGTGAGATTAAAACGTCAGGTTTTGTTGAATTGTGTGTCAGGAACTGTAAAAACTGAGTCTTACTGTGATTTAACGTTAGTTTATTTTCTACAAGCCATGAACTGAGATCATGTACTGCTCTACTTGAAACCGAGTCAATGTTGCACACAACATCCTTTACTACCAAGCTAGTGTCATCAGCAAACAGAAATATTTTAGAGTTACCCATAATACAAGAGGGCATATCATTTATATAAATAAGGAACAGGAGCGGCCCCAACACTGATCCCCAGGGCACCCCCCCACTTGACAGTACCCCACTCAGATCCCACATCACAGCCGTTACCAACGTAGTGAATAATGACCTTTTGCTGCCTGTTGCTAAAGTAAGAGGTGAACCAATTGTGAGCTACTCTCCTTATTCCGTAATGGTCCAACTTCTGGAGCAATATTGTGTGATCAACACAGTCAAATGCCTTTGTTCAATCAAAAAATACGCCAAGCGTTCGAAACTTTTTGTGTAGCCCATCCAGTACCTCACAGAGAAAAGAGAAAATAGCATTTTCAGTTGTCAAACGACTTCTAAAGCCGAACTGTACATTTGATAGCAAATCGTGTGATATAAAATGATCAATTAACCTTACATACACAGCCTTTTCGATAACTTTTGCAAACACTGATGGCATAGAAATAGGTCTAAAATTATCTACATTATCCCTTTCTCCCTTTTTATAAAGCGGCTTTACTACTGAGTACTTTAATCGCTCAGGGAACTGACATTCCTAAAGGAAAAATTACAAATATGGCTAAATACAGGGCTAACATGTGCAGCACAGTACTTTAATATTCTATGGATGATTGAATTATTGGTACATGTGCAGATAGTTGACCCTGATAGTAAAGAAAAAATTAAAATATTGCACATAAATAAGGAAAGAAATTTACAATGTCCAGACACATTAATGTGATCAATGTCGATTTTCAACGTCAACTTACAATAGATACTAACAGACGGCAGGTGGCTGCACTACCAATGGATGGATTATAAAGCGTCTCGCGGGCCAGAATCAGTGCAGTTGCTGCCTTTACGCGGAAACGGAGAGGTTTATCTGATGTCATTCGTAATCATTCGATTTTGGACCAAGAGTGGAACCATTTCCGAAAAGGCTAGGTTGTTAAACTGTTAGCGTGGTAAATTGGTGCCATCCAATCCCAGCACCGAGGCAACAATGACGCACCACGGCCCATAGGTGACATGGGGGCACAACGACAGTGGAGATTTTGACAGGCGAATAACCGTGCAAATGTTGATCAACTGACCGCACACAAGGATCACGACCGTTGAGTGAACGTTGCTGCGTGTGGGGACTCCACAGCAGGCTTCTGGTTCATGTACCTTTGCTGACTGCTGTTCTTGGGCAACGAAGGCTGGAATTTTCACGGCGATATACCATCTGACACGCGAAAGAATATCGTCTGCACAGTTTTCAAATTAACAAGAGCAGACAAGTGCGAAAACTGCCGCAAAATCAGCTTGACATCTTATCCATCCAAGATGCTGACAACAATAATAGACAGAAGAATGGAAAAGAATGTTTAGGATCTGTTAGATGACGACCATTTTCTCTTTAGGAAAGATGAACACCCCAAACAGGCAGTACTGACGTTCCGTTTGATAATGGAAACATGGCTGAAGAAAAAATCTTGTACGTTCGCAGCATTTTTCAACCTGGGAAAAACGTTCTACAACTAAAGACATTCGAAATTCTGATAAAATTAGGGGTAAACTATAGGGGAAAGGCGTGCAAAGTACAATACGTACATGAACCAAAAGGAAGCAATAAGAATGGAAGAAGTGCATAGATTAAAAAGGGTGTAAGACGTGGATGTAGCCTTTCGTCCGTGTTGTTCAATCTACAGGTCGAATAACCAATGCGGAAATCAAAGATAGGTTTCAGCCGGGATGAGAAATCAAGGTGAAACGATATCAGTGATAAGATTCGCTGGTGACATTGCTATCCTCAGTGAGAGCGAAGAAGAACTACAGGATCTGTTGCATGCAATGAACAGCTTAATGAATACAGAATATCGGCTGAGAGGAAATCGAAGAAAAACGAAAGCAATGAGAAGTAGCAGAAATCAGAACAGTAATACTCTTAACATCAGGATTGTTACTCACGAAGTAGATGAGGTTAACGAATTCTGCTACATAGGCAGCAAAAGAACCCATGATGGACGGAGTAACGAAGACACAGGAAGCAGACTATCACTGTGGAGAAGGTCACTCCTAGCCAAGAGAAGTCGCGTAGCATCAACCATAGGCTTTAATTTGAGAAAGAATTTTTTCAGGATGTACGTCAGCAGCACATAATTGTATGTTAGCGAGATACGGACTGTGAGAAAAACTGGAACAAAAGAGAAGCATCTGAGATGTGCTGCCAGAGAGTCATGTTGAAAATTAGATGGACTGGTAAGATAAGGAACAAGGAGGTTCTCCGGAAAATCTGCGAGGAAAGGAATATGTGGAAAACACTGAGAAATTGAATGACAGGATGATAGGTGACCTTTTAAGACATCAGGGTATAGCTTTCTTGATACTGCTGTGAGTGTAGAGGGTAAACATTGTTGAGGAAGATAGAGATTGGAATACATCCAGCAAATAATTGATGACATAGGTTGAAATGTTACTCTGAGCTGAAAAGGTTGGCACAGGACAGAAATTCGTGGAGGGTGCATCAAAGCTGTCACAAGACTGATGACTGAAAGAAAGACAAAAAAAAGAGCCACAAGAGACGGCAGGTAGCCTTTTCAGATGAATCATGTTTTATGCTTCACTGTGTTTTGTGGGCTGGAGGATGTTTCCACGGCGTTCGTTGGGCGACCTCGTCCTTCTGGAAGCCACAATGTATCAACACAATTATGCATCTATCCTTGGATACCTTATACACCCCGACATGCAGTTCGACATCCCTTGGCACGATAGCATCTATCAGCAGTATCGGAAGGACAATGTAACACGTCGTTTGAGAACCAAAATCCGTCTTTCACGCTCACCAGAATCAACACTTCACTTTAATCTTTGGGGAAAATTATATCAAAAGGTCTACAAGAAATCAGAGGCTGCTGCCGGAGACATAAAATGCATATTTGTGTTCTGGGATAAGTTCAGATAAAATTTGACTCCCATTATTGTCCGTCTATAATCTCTACATGAGTGCCGAAAGTCACACTTTAAGTATTTCCTGAGAAAATCATAACACTTAACTCACGTAACGTACCTGAGTTGTGGGTTTGCTTAGATTTGGTGCAGTAGGGCAGACGTTTCTAGAACCTCTTCTCTTGACGCGGTACTGTTACGTCTTTAATACTCGATCAGATACCTCGGAAGCTAAGTCGATGAAATTCTCTTAGAAAGTACTTTTAAATGAAAAGGGGAAAAGTATTTAGTTCCATTAAAAATTTTCAGCGTCATGACTCTGCATCTATGAGCACTAAAAGATTATTGCATACTACAGACAATGCATCTCATTTTCCACTGTTATTCGACGAAAATCACACTCAATATATTTATTCTTACTGGATGCAGTAGTTGCTCGTTGGCTTAGCTTTTCTGCCTTGTGCGATGCTGGTGCGTTTGTGACTGTTACATACGATGCTGGTGCCGGTGACGGTAGTGAACTGCAAATTTTTATTTTATTTTTTTTTTGTGACAAAAAATTTGTGACCATAGACGTGAATTAAAGGAAATTTACGAGTGATTGCTGCAGTCTATAATTTATAAGTTCAATTTCGGTTTGATGTTTAGAAGTACACAGTGTTCAAGCAATAGGTGGAGTTCATTAGTCGAAGTTCCAGGTGCTGACGTAGCCAGTGGCCGTGGAAGATGCACAGTATGAAGTGAGCACAGCATAACATACTCTGGAAACAGTCACAAAAATGAAAGCGATGTCCGCGACTGCAGCGACACATAAGGTAGGAGTGGACGATGACAGTGATGCAGCTGACAGGCACTTACGCTGTGTCCCAGTGGTAAATTCAGAGTGGAAAAAAAAGATTAACTCATGGCAGTCTCTAGATGACTCTGTGAGGAATTTCGCTATCTGATTTTGGGTCGAGTTGCCCGCAGAGAACGAATATACAAGCAAAGCTACTGCTTCTCAACTCAAATATATAGTAAAAAATGTACTCGTGGCATGTAATAGAATGTTGTACTGATGTAATAACAGTAAAAATAATAATAATAATAATAATAATAATAATAATAATAAATGAGTAAGAGTATTTATGTCTATAATTAAGGATCACAGTGCGCTTCTCTGCAGTTCGGCGCCAAGGGTAGAACATAAACCGTTCTCGATGGACTCGTGTTGCTAACAGAACGTGACCAAAGTACGAACAGTATCAGATCAATCAGACTATGAAGTGTTTTACCAATAAAATGAAATCCAAAATATGATAATACAAACGTTTGCATAATGAAATGGTCACCCTGAAGCAGAGTCTGCGCTGATATGAAATTTCATTGTCGATTAAAACTACGGAATGACGGGGACAAGATACAACAGGAAGCAAAGCTCGGAGTACGGGTCGCGAGTCATGCTTGTATAGCTCGGTTGGTAGATCGCATGCCAATAAAAGGCACACAGTTTTTATCTGTAAGGAAGTTTCAATACTAACGTGGTTAAATGTGCTCCTGCAGTGCAAAAATCTATTTCCTAACGTACTAATTGTGTTATCTTTTTTAAGCTTTTATTTGAAAAAGAAATAAATGACGCAGTCACATGTTGCTGCATCTACTGATACACAATTTTCTTTATTTCAGAACTGTTTTTCATGTACAGGTGGGATAAACGCACTACGTTCAAAATTTCGTTACCTGTCGTTCAGTAGCGCACAGGGTAGGTACTCTCGCTGATTGCTGGTGGCCGAAGCATTTCTAACATTGTTTTGTTCAGGAAATTCAATATGTTATCTATTCAAAAGTTTCCAGACACCTCCATATAAAGCGGAACTGACCGCTAGACGTCACGACAGGCGGACGCGACAGTATGAAACAAGGTGGGGAGTTTTTTTCTGGCAGTAGAGATGCAGTGACAGCAGAATGGGTTGGTGAGGAAACCTCAGTGGCTTCTAACGTGGACTATTCATTGAATGCTAACTTAGTAGCAAATTTTGAAGTGTCACTCCAACCAGTCTAAATCTGCCAAGTTGACTGTTGGTGACGGGTCTCAAGTTTACCACAGGTAAACCAAGTCCAGGCAGAACTCATGTACCGATGGACTGGTACTTTCGAACGCTGTGGAAAGTGTTTGTAAAAAAATGTATGACTTCAGCGAATGTAATCGTGAGCTCCAAAATGCTACAGTCTACTTAATGCAATGACTGAGCGTAGGGATCCTGAGAGTATGGAATACAAGGGTCAAGCATCTCCTCATGGGTCACGCATGTCTGTTGTCAATGGTATGCGACGGGGCGAGTTAGATTATCAGCTTCGCTCCACATCCAAATGACCAACTTCTTTGGTTTCGACTCTACAGACGTACAGACACCTAACTGAAAGTGTCCCCAGCAGAATTCAATTCGCAGTAAACGCGAAGAATTGATACATCAAAATAACTGCCGCTAACTGGTGTCTGGATACTTTTGATTAGGTAGTATAAATATACTCTTATCTGGAGAGTCACTGCCACTGGAATAAAATAGAATCCATTTACGTTTGTTACAAGGTGGTGTAGTGTATTCTTGTACTAACCCATGATGCGAGCCACAAGTGTAACATGTGAGTAGATGACAGTCCAACAGGAATGGCTTTTCTCCAAGGATGATCTAGTAAGTTAGTTCAGCCACATCAAACAACTGCCGCTATTTCGGGAAACATTTTGGCCGACGGTACTCGTGATTAAATAAGCCAAGATCTATATGAGTACGAGCCGATCTTCCAGTCCAGAAGAACTGCAACATGACCACCCAAAAATTCAGTCCCTCCACGAACCTGTGGAAGGATACCAAGTGTAACTCACCTGTGAGACGAGCGGTCAAAGCCTACTTTACTCCAAGAGTGATATCAATACTTATCAAAGATGCCATTGCCATGTGGAGTTTAAAGGAATGCTTCACCGAGTTGAGAATCTTTTATATAACACCATCTGGTCCAGCGAAATGTATTTCAAACTGAACTGGACAACAGCATGTACCGGAGTTCGGGGAGCCACATGTAGTGGTAAGTTGAGAGACTAATCTATCAGGGGTTAATTTGTTGTTTCACTTTTCATCAATGTATTTAATGCTTCTGTTCTTCTCTAAAGATACACTAAATTTCCTTCCATTGAGATAAAAGCGTCTCTATTTAAGAGACACGCAACCGTATAGTATTGGAACACAAAGAATTCTGAAATATCTTGGTCACAAACTAAATTGTTGGTATGTTTTGATATATCATCATCAGATATAATGTGTAGCTTTGTTGAAAACAAAGCAAAACGAGATAAAAAGATGTATCAACAAAATATAGCAGGTTAGTATTGTTCATCAATAACAATGATGTAACAATGATGTAAAATAGAAGCCACACAAAAGTGCGCACTGCAGGCACTGGTTTCGTAACTCTTGTGATCTAGGTGCCAAAATGACCATACATCGAAAGACGCAGGCTAAGGAAAACATTTGCCGTCAATAGATGCTGTTGACAACCGTGAGGACAACAGTTGGCTAACAAATAAAGTAACCACAAGGACAGCTTATTAAGAATATATCGATTACGTATTATATGAACTTGAAAGCTGTGGAGGAACTATGCACGACTGAAACTGTAAAAACGAGAATTTAGAAGATAACGAAATATATCAAGACACAGACTTCATGCAGAACTTTACTTTTTAAAAGTAACAAACCGTGATGAATTATGAAACGAAACGTAAATAAAACGAAATGCAAGACGTAAAATCAGAAACATTATGATATAATTTCTTAAATGATTTCATTATGGGAATTGAATGTGACATAATTACATAAGCAATTACAATATAGGCACTGGTTACATAGAATTGGATTTTTTTCTGAATTACAGTATTGCTCCTCGTATAAACAAGCAATTAAAGTAGCATAGCGGAATAGAAATCTAGGTGTGAATTTGATAAGTTAAGAAAGTGTCAACAAGCTGAGATTGCTGTAGCAACAAATAAGGTATTGAAACAAACTTCCAACATGCCATGTGGGTTGTGAGCGACTATTGAAGCGACTTAACTCTAAACTTAATCAACTACAGGCAATTATTATTACGGCGGATATAAATAATTCTAGAGATACTGTTTCTGATGAAAATTACATTGCGAAAACTTTTTTAACAATTCTGTGGTTATTATAACCATTTCCTTCACCTGGGAGCAACACAACCAGATATTTGTCAAATAACATTTTGAAGTTTTTAACGTCAGATTTTTTTTGAAACTATTATACTTATCATATCTTGCAGTATTGACCAGTTTTAGCCTTACAGACGATTTTCAAGCGCAGTACGTGTCGATGTGTTGCAGAATTCTCTTGTTACTACATGAGAAAGTGAGAATGTACAATATCTGTACAGTGTGTCTTCGCTTCCTGATTAACTGGCTACAGTGTAATAACAAGATAATCAAACAACCCATCAATACTTACTTTGCCTGAAAATGGCCTGCAAGGTCGAAACTGGCCAATCGCGCAAGATGTAATAAAACGAATACGTGAGAAAAAGAGCTGAGATGAAAAAGTTCAAATTGTCTGTTATAATGTTATTAAAGTTAAACAAAATACGGTGCAAAAGTTTCAGAATAATTTTAAAAACTTTGCCAAACAAAGTAGTTTTCTTTACCCTACCAATAACGACAAGAAAATAAGTCTGATGATGAACCCTAAAATACCTAAGACCCCAGGTGAAGTTGCATCAGCAAAATCATCTCATAAGACCAATTTTTAACAAATTTTCCAGTCCGAATTACAATATAAACTAGTTTTTAAACGAAAGATTGTATTAAATACTTTTACTAATGTGTTCAGTGTTAAAAATTCGTATAACTTGAAAGATATTCTGAAAACCGTGTGTGCTCCCATAGATGCACGGCTATCTTCTCTCGACACAAAAGCATATAGGTACTGGATCACTGGATATATTTCGTAAAGAAATTTTTGCAGCTTAAATCTGAGTGAAATTGTAGATCTGATGAAATTCTTGGAATATTCCTTGTCATTTAATTATTTTGTCGTCAGTGATAAATTTTACCCTCAGCTAACAGTGGATAACTCCACAGTTAGTAATTTGGCAGAGATTTTTGTGAATAATTTGGAGAGTTAATTCTAAAATTTTGTCATATCAACATCATGCTCATGTCACATTTACTCTATATGAAGCTGATGACGATGAGGTTACCAACTTGGTTAGGTATTTCACTCAGATCTTACGACCACCATGCAAGGAACAGAGATTTGCGTTGCAATTCTTGATAGGCCGACAGATAACGATGTCATTATCCAACGACCAAAAATTGGGTACATTTTCGTTCTATGGTACACAGAATTCTGAAAGTCGGTATGAGCCAGGAAGCTGGACACAAAGAATTGCAGAAAATTATTGACGCTGGTGTGTCTGATGGGTACAAAGAAAGAAGTAACTTATTTAATTGTATAAAATATAAAAAATCAGTCACCAAGAGTGAAAAGGGAAAATATGTAGCACTTACAGTGGTCCTCAATTAAAAAAAATGGTGCTGTAGAGGATCCCACCAACATACATTGGAAGAGATCTATGCATTTGAGACGTCATGTTGCAGAAGCCACGTAATACAAGAAACCTGGAGTGTACAAGATACAGTATGGAAACTGTGAGAGCACATACATTGGTAAGACAGGTACAGATTTTTCGACTCTATACAGAGAATATACCTACGCTAGTAATTCTAGAGAGTTAGACGTCTATTGAAACAACAAAAACAGCGTTTTACACCAATCACAGGTGGTTTAAGCGTACCCTAGCTGCTACTATGCTACTAGTAGGCAGTTACTGGATGTTCCATAGAGATTTAAAATTAATACACAGTGAAAATATCGGCCACGTCGGTTATTGAATGAAGAAGACGGGTTTAATTGCAACTGTCTCTCTTCCCTCACTCCCCCCACCCCCTCCTAAGGAAACTAAAAGACTGTGCTTGAGTAATGGAGCCTATGAGTAACGTCTGCTCTCCGTCATTTATGTGTCAGCTTTGTATATGGAGTACGCGTGATCTTTCATTATATTAGTCGTCTGCTGACGGATTAGGCGCCTGCTTGTTGTTATTTCGTCTCATTGGGTGGCGCCTCTATTTGGCGTGATCCTTCAGTGACTATGCGTGAGCTTTACTGATTATTGCAAAGAAGCATGCGAGGCTAGGAGATGTATATATACTTGAATCGAGTTAGAGCGGATCTAAAAACTAAATAATTCGTCTATTGTTTTCAATTTATATAAATTACTGCTGCAACTGTTGATTCTGTTTACATCGTTTCATAATTCATAATTTGTCACTGCCAGTTGCTTTGGTGATATAAAGCGAAATCCCCATTTCGGTATAGTATACGCTGTGCGATACATGTCACACATTAGTGTCTTCCAGTGTTACTATATCTCTCTTGCCTTTCCTTACTGTACCTTCCTTCTGATGGACTGTGAAATGCGCAATGCACATTCCGTTAATGTTTAGTATTACTATGTCTGTTGCGTTTTATCTTATTCTCCCTTCATCTGCTACACCTCCCCACGCCACTTTAATGGCTAGGTTTAGTCAATTTGAATTGACGTTAACCATTCTTTCACATCTAGGAGTATCTGTCTCTAACGATCTTAGGTGGAATGACCATATAAAACAGATAGTAGGAAAAGCAGATTCGAGACTGAGCCAAACAAAGAATCCCGAGGAACTGTAATTCATTCACCAAACAAGGTGCCCGTTCATCAAACTGGGCTCCTTACCAGGTAGGACTGATACAAGAGACAGAGAAGATTGAACAAAGAAGTGGGGCCTGAAGACGGTATCAATGTCATGCCGAAACTGGTAGCACATAGAAGTTAATAAAATAAAATAAATGTCTACAATACATACGGCTGTTGGTAAATTATTGCATCAAGATGGACAAAGAAGGGCGCGAATCGTCACGAGATCGTTTAGCCGGCGCGAGAGCGTTACAGAGTTGCTGACTAAACTCTGGTAGCAGACGGTAAAAGAGAGGCTTTGTGAATCATGGAGAAGCTAACTATTGTGAAACTTCGAGAGAGTACTTTCTGGGAAGAGTCGGACAAGATATTACGTCCTCCCACGTACATCTCGCAAAATGGCAACAACGAGAAAGTTCGAGGAATTAGAGCTAACACAGAGGCTTACTGACAATCATTTTAATCACATGCCGTTAGTAAATGGACCTGAGAATGGGGAAACAGTTAGTGGTAGTGGAAGAACCCTCCATCACACACCGTCAAATGACTTGAGGAGTATTTGTGTAGATATAAAGCTATACCTTATAGTAATTGATAACTACTTGACATGGTTTGACGCTGCAGCGTCTTACGACTCCCTGTGGACTGCTATGAGAACAGCATATTGGCAATTATCTCTAGTTCATTTTTCACACTACACGTGTTTCCTAAACACTTAGTTCCTACGATATCTCAGCACTTAATTTCGTCGAGTTCATATAAGCTTCAGTTTGTGTTATGACGCTCCCTCATCATTGCTCACTCATTACTACTATGTTTAGTTTATTTGATGTCTTCCTGATTTTACGGATGGCATGATATGTATGTCATTTTATGGGAGTATCATCTTACTGGCTATGCTTGACCTTGACACACAATACTTATGGTCCTGTGTTTTGGGTTCAGCATTAGTTCAAATTTGTCTATTTCATCATAACTTGTTTGTAAGTTTTTAGTAAGTTATATAATCAATTTTTTTGTCAGTCATTTGTACATCACAACTTTTATAATGTGTACATACTTGGTTTGCTTTTTATTGCTGTAATCCTTGGCAGAAAAACTACTGTAATCTTATAGGAAAATATGTCATAATGTTCCTGCATTTATATCTTGTACTACGTTTTAAGTTACGTCTCCTGCAATAGTTTCTCTCGTTTTGTAATTTTTAACAGTGGCTTTCTAGGAAGTCTCCCGACTTTTATACCTTTTTTACATTCATATGACTGTTGTATAGGATATTATTTTGACTGAACATTTCCTTATTTTTATTCGGTGTACAATTTTGCTTCTATCGTTTTCCTCGACGTTCGAGTGTTAATTGGGAAAAAGTAACAAAAGATTTACGATTAAGAGTATTGCCTATCAAGGGCCACAGTATTATGCTTCGTAAGATGACATAGCATTTGAGAATAATTTTATTATTCAATCACTAATCTACTAATGTCGGTGGTGCTTGTTTACAAATGTCTATGCTTACTGTATGACAATTACTACCTACCATTTGGACCACCATTTTCCGATTGATCCATCTATAGCAAAGCGGCTGCACTGTAATCTGTTTATTGCCTCTGCTATTTGCTAATTTCTATTGTCGGTCATTTTCAAGCATTCATCACAAGCCTCAACCTTTACATCATTTATGATTAAATAGTCAGTACATATGTAACGGGTACACATCGTTTTCAAGTTTGTGTTGTACAACCCTGTAGTGCACTAGTTGAGGTCCGTTAGTAATACTCAATCAGAAAGCTCTCTGTATGTGTATTATTATTTGACCTAATGTACTACTGGATTTTTGAGGTAACTGAGCGCCACCGACTTCGATCTTCTGCTATTATGGACCAGTTACTCGGATCGATGTTCACGTTTTTCAGATTTTTCTTGTACTGATCCTTATAACGTTTGAGGGGGGACCTCGTGGCCTTTTACCTGTGCTCACTTCGCTGTACAGCATTTGGCGTGGAAATCTTTCATTTTTTATCCTCTGGACATGTCCAGTTGCCTCAAATGCTCTTCAAAACTTTGAGCTTGCACGTCGAAGAATGGAGAATGACAAACGCCGTAGACGTAAACTCCTCCAGGCTCAGCCACGTCCTCCAGCTTCCATCAGCTGTAATGTCTGTGGCCACCTGTTCCGCGCTAGGATTGGATTGCTAAGCCATCAATGACACTTCCACAATTGAACCGTGACAAAGGAAATCTCAGGAGAGAAATGAAAACTCGGATACGAGTATCAGCTGACGACGACGACTACTGGATTGTATTTGTGCTACACAGGCACATGAAAACGATGTGCTCCGTTACACATATGTATTGGCTGTTTAGTCAAATTCGATGTGAAGCTTCAAGCTTGTGATAAGTGCTTGAAAACGACCGATGGCCGAAATTAGAGAGGAGCGGAGACAATAAGAAGATTGCAGCCTGCTTGGTCTATGTTTTCAGAAGCTGAAGGCCCCCTCAAGAACCAAATTCTTGAATATCTATGCTTAACTTGCAGCCAGTCATTCTGTAAATATGTACAACGATGAATACATAGTGTCATTACTTCAGCTGTTTTCTAGATATTCTTATATATTTATCCAATACTTTTTCTAATAACAACTTTTACGTGTACTGTGGATAGTAATGTTCCATCAGACCTCCTTGTTGATTTTTCCATGGTTAACGTAGTATGCTACCAACGCTCGCAAAGCACATTAATCCTCGTGAAAAGTATATAAATATAGTATTACGTAGATGACTAAATCGAAACATTTTTCTCTATGTTTTTTTTCAAGTTCACATTCCATGGGATGAATAACTTGCTTCTTTCCTGGGAGGGTCAAACACTTGCACTTCTCTGAAGTCAGTTTGGCATCTGATGTATGTGGTTAAAATACACTAAGGGATGCCAGGAATAAATAATTACATGAACATGAAAAATGAATAGTGGAAAGACTGAAGAAGAAGAAACAGGAGTGTTTAAAGTACGAAGGGATGAATGGTGGAAAAAGAAAAAAAAAAACAACTGACGAAATAATTCAAAATGTCAAGTGTTATACAACCGCTGAACTCGATTTATAGAAGTCGACTGTATTGACTTGGTTGCCTTAACACTGGTATTTCGTGGAATGCTTTGAGAATTCCCTTTCCTTGTGTTAAAATATTTCACTAGCTGTGAAAACAGCATTCGACTATTTAGTTTGAATATTGTCCTGAATACTAGTTCTCAAAACAGCATTCGACTCTTTAGTTCGAATATGGTCCTGAATACGTACTCCCTTTACAAATTTTTACATCCTGTGAAAATGGCTCTTGAGCCATCTTTGAGGCTTTGCTGGCGTGTGTCAGCTGTATTTCATGTAGTGGCGTGCTATTATTTGTGTCTCTATCTGTACCTACAGTGCGCTCCTGCATTCCCAATATAATGTAACTGTTATACATGATACCCTGGTAGGCCGTAATTAATTGAGCCCTTGTACGCATTACCCACTGATGGCAACTATCTCCTCTACACCCTCCCCTTCCTCCTCTATAAACTAACATAGGCATTACACAGACCTAAATCCAAGGGTAAGGAGACATAACATTCATCCCCGGAAAATCACTGTACTGCACACTATAGCAAAAGGTGTACCTTTTAGAAATACATAATAATATGTCAAACCCATATCGTAAATTGGTGACTAGGAGAACCAAGAGAGGATGTGAAGAGGCTTTCCGAGACTAAGTCACTCTGGTTTCAGTGAAAGTAACCGTAGGGGATAATCATTGTTGAAATTAATTTGAAAAGCGGGGCATCTGCACACTTGTGAAACTTAGGGGAGAGTTTCGACATTTTGATGTAAACAAAAAAAGTTGTAAATACTGACAGTACATAGGTACACACCGACCAGAAATTAAAAAAAAGACAGGTCAGCTCACGTCATGCTAAAGAACAATAACGAAGCTATTAACATGAAAATAGTAATGAGAGAGTAGAAAAAGTGTAAGCTTTTTGCCGTTTAGGAATGACGATAATGCAAATTCACTGTAACCATGCAGTGTTAACAGCGCAGAAATTTCCTCTAAAAAATGAAAGGAAGTAGAGTGCAGTTAGAAGATTTTGAAATATTATGCCAGTAATAAATAATTGCATGTATATGGAAAATGGATAATGGAAAGACTGAAGAAGATGAAACGGGAATGTTTCAAATATGCTACAACAGAAACATGTCAAAAGTAGGTGTGAAATTAAGTGGCCGATAAAATAGATCTGTCGAAAATTTTTAACGCTGACATAATTCCGTATGTATGGTCACTATCAGGTCATTCTCGTACCAGGTGCTCTAAATGATTTGTGTCTTTATTCTCGAAAAGCAATCCAACAACAGTTGGAAAGTACTGTTCTTACAGGTAAGCGTTGTTGGGTAAGGTAAGTCTCAATATTTATAAAGGACTATAAAACAGTTCCTACATTTGTTCATAATGCCTTAAAGATGGAGGTAGTGAATAAAACGGGTGCGACAAGGCCAGCCAAAAACTCCCCATTTAATCTCCATTTGTGTGGCTATAGTGTCCGTAGTTGTTTTACAATTCCTGAGGGTATTTTCGTTCTGTTATTGCAACTGCAGAAGATGTATGTTTTTTTCACCAGACGTGTTCCGCTTTATTGAGGTAAAGCATCATCAGTGGTCTGTAATTAGTTATTTGTATTTTTATTTGCTTTAACGCTGAAAAACTGTTCGTTAACAATATGTTGCTTTTTACGTACCATGATATCCGCTTGACTACTCGCAGACATCGGAAATACCGTCTGCTAGCACATTGTTGATGTTTTTCTTCTTTAAACACTGATAGTTGTGGTCTAACTTTTTATATTTTACACAGCACAGTTTTTCGCCCACAACTGTTTTCTGTTTGTTTTTGTACTTCTAAGTATGTATTGTGGTTTTGTTTCGTAGTGTTGCAAACATAACCTTGCCAATACCTCGTCTTTGATCTGTACTATTGTTTTAGCTTATTATACGTGCGTAATTGTATTTGATTATGTTGCTGTGTATTTATATACTGTGTAAGAGTAGGGAAGGAGTAGAGATGGAGAAGCCATAATGAGTGAATATAAGTACATAGTTATATGATAGAGAGCGAGTTAGAGGAGAGGGTGAGGAGCAAGCAATGAAATGAAATTAGGAGGGGGCGGTTGGGTGGGAGAGTGGGAGAGAGTGAAGGATGGAAATGTCTGTTTTCTTTTTTATATAATGTCATTAATTATTTTATGGAGTCTTGTTTCCAATATTCATTTGGTCATTGAGCAACTGTTTATTCTGTGTTAATGCTTTGGGTATGTTACATTCTCTCCGAAAGGGAGGGTGTGTGTGTCTTTACTGATTCTTATGATATTCATGACTTCTTCAGTATTGCTTAGTGTATGGTTTCTTGTTTCAGATGATAGGCAAATGTTGACTGGTTTGTATCGCAGTTAAATGCCCTGACGTTTTCTTTATATCTTTATATATCATCATACATGAGGGTTATTCCAATGTATATCTTTTCACAATCACTGCAACTGAGCTGATAGATACCAGACTGTTGGAATCTGTCTGGTTTTGATTTCGGTTTTGGAATGAGCTTTTGTGATGAGTTGTTTGTTTTGCAAGTAATGTTTATGCCTTGTTTTCTGAATAAGTTACCTATTTTATATGTGAATTTGTTGTGGTAGGTAATTTAACAACATTTTTTGTAGTAGTGCGGGTTACATGTGTTGGTGTTGTTGGTTAGTTCTTTTCATCATTTGCACCTCATTTGTGTGTTTAGCTTGTCTACCACTGTTTTTTGTGTCCATTTTTCAAGCTTTTTGTTTCATAATGGTTAGCTCTTTATGGTAATCAGAAGTTTTTACGAGTATCCTGTTCCATCTCTTTAACAGACATCTGAAAGCAGCCTCTTTTTGATTGTGTAGGTGTTGCATTTAAGATAATGTCAATTGTCGTGGGTTTTCTGTATATCTCAAATGTGTGGTTAATGTCCAGCAAGTGGAGTGAGTTTTCTTGTTTTTCGTCTGTTGTGGACCTTATGATTTGTTTACAGTATTTATATCTTTGTGTAGTTGCTATGTTCTACTTTCAAATTCATCTAACATGCATATTATGTCATTCATGTATCTATACCAGTAGATGACGTAGATTTTCGTTGTTATTATGTCTTAAATTATTAATTTTTCTATATTATTTGCGAAAATGTCGGCTAATGTCCCTGAAATACACTCCTGGAAATTGAAATAAGAACACCGTGAATTCATTGTCCCAGGAAGGGGAAACTTTATTGACACATTTCTGGGGTCAGATACATCACATGATCACACTGACAGAACCACAGGCACATAGACACAGGCAACAGAGCATGCACAATGCCGGCACTAGTACAGTGTATATCCACCTTTCGCAGCAATGCAGGCTGCTATTCTCCCATGGAGACGATCGTAGAGATGCTGGATGTAGTCCTGTGGAACGGCTTGCCATGCCATTTCCACCTGGCGCCTCAGTTGGACCAGCGTTCGTGCTGGACGTGCAGACCGCGTGAGACGACGCTTCATCCAGTCCCAAACATGCTCAATGGGGGACAGATCCGGAGATCTTGCTGGCCAGGGTAGTTGACTTACACCTTCTAGAGCACGTTGGGTGGCACGGGATACATGCGGACGTGCATTGTCCTGTTGGAACAGCAAGTTCCCTTGCCGGTCTAGGAATGGTAGAACGATGGGTTCGATGACGGTTTGGATGTACCGTGCACTATTCAGTGTCCCCTCGACGATCACCAGTGGTGTACGGCCAGTGTAGGAGATCGCTCCCCACACCATGATGCCGGGTGTTGACCCTGTGTGCCTCGGTCGTATGCAGTCCTGATTGTGGCGCTCACCTGCACGGCGCCAAACACGCATACGACCATCATTGGCACCAAGGCAGAAGCGACTCTCATCGCTGAAGACGACACGTCTCCATTCGTCCCTCCATTCACGCCTGTCGCGACACCACTGGAGGCGGGCTGCACGATGTTGGGGCGTGAGCGGAAGACGGCCTAACGGTGTGCGGGACCGTAGCCCAGCTTCATGGAGTCGGTTGCGAATGGTCCTCGCCGATACCCCAGGAGCAACAGTGTCCCTAATTTGCTGGGAAGTGGCGGTGCGGTCCCCTACGGCACTGCGTAGGATCCTACGGTCTTGGCGTGCATCCGTGCGTCGCTGCGGTCCGGTCCCAGGTCGACGGGCACGTGCACCTTCCGCCGACCACTGGCGACAACATCGATGTACTGTGGAGACCTGACGCCCCACGTGTTGAGCACTTCGGCGGTACGTCCACCCGGCCTCCCGCATGCCCACTATACGCCCTCGCTCAAAGTCCGTCAACTGCACATACGGTTCACGTGCACGCTGTCGCGGCATGCTACCAGTGTTAAAGACTGCGATGGAGCTCCGTATGCCACGGCAAACTGGCTGACACTGACGGCGGCGGTGCACAAATGCTGCGCAGCTAGCGCCATTCGACGGCCAACACCGCGGTTCCTGGTGTGTCCGCTGTGCCGTGCGTGTGATTATTGCTTGTACAGCCCTCTCGCAGTGTCCGGAGCAAGTATGGTGGGTCTGACACACCGGTGTCAATGTGTTCTTTTTTCCATTTCCAGGAGTGTAGGTGAACACATGGATAAACCTTTTTCTTGAATGTAGTATTTTTGATTGAATTCAAAATAATTTTGTGGTGTTGTTAACTGCAACAGTTTTATTGTTTCATAAAATAGCTGATAATTATAATGGTTTCATGCCTACTTCCATCTCTGCCTCTGTTACACTTGGGTTTTACGTCTACACACATACTGTTTTGTACAAAACCTGGTTTTCAGATTCTGATATCTTTCTGTATTTGAACAATCTATTTCAGCGCGATGGTAACTGTTTCTGGAATGATTTTATAATGTCGTTCCACGGTTGATATGTTAGTAAGACAGCTTATGTTCGATGAGCTATATATTTGTTGATGAGTGAATTCAGGTAAATGGCTCCATATGTCATTCTGCTATATATTACGATTTAAATGTTATTTAGCTAGAGTTTCGCTATACAACAGCTATGGTTCGGTACTTTTGATAAAATACATGAACTACATTGTAAATGGATGGATTACCAGTAGCGCTGATAACTCTCTAACTCTAGAGGGAAAGAAACGTAAAGCAATATGGGAGGGAGAAATTGACAACCGACGCATACTGTTTGTTTTTTGCTGTTTGTTTTGCAAAATAACTAGAACTGCATCTCGTTCACTGTTAGTCCACTCTGTATTTTATAGCTTTACAAAAGGTGATTTGTATTTTATAACTAATAAAAATTAGTTGACCAGGTAACGTCTGCGTTTTAATACATCCAAAGCAATTACATTTCATGGGAGCACATTTTACATGCACAAACACAAATGTCTATGTAACTATTGTTGTTATTTTGTACTCAGCAGAACAGTCTTCATCGTGATCAAAGGAAAGAGTTTCCTGTTGTTATTGATAAGTGTGAATGTTGTTTAAAAATAATTAGCATAATTTAAATGAACTCGACGATGTATTCAAGCGATGTTTCATATGTTTCTGTCTTTTCAACCACGAGACAATTCTCTAGGATGGCCTACGGCTATGTGTCTTACGAGGACTTTATTATTGTTCTATTGAGGTTCTAATATTGATACCACAGCTGTTGGTACATTCTCTGTCGTAAATCGTTTTATGAATGACCACATCTAATACCGTTAGCTACAATTTTGAGGAAACTTCATTTTCTGGCGCTATATGATAAATCTGTATATACTATTTATTTTTACTGCAACATTCCTCTGTTTCACGTTACAAATCAACAATTTTCGAATAAAATCTCAATTAAACATTAACAATTTCAATTTTTTGGTTGTGTGGGCCTGCATGTATCCTCACTCTGTTTCTTGACGGTTCACCGCTTCCGTTTTCTAGGGGAACTTAGTTCGACATTGATCGAAGAGGCAAACACAGCGATCAAAATAAGGTAACGCTCAACAGTTATGCTACACACCTAACGTACAGCTGACAAAAGCTGCTAGGATAACTACAATAGTCTGCACTTACTTAAGACAGACTATGGTAGCCCACAGTAGTTTTCCAACTCTATATTTAGCATGAAGGGTTCCGAATAACGGGCCAGATGTTTTTGAAAGGCACTACAATCAGTAAGGAAAGTTCATTGCTAGTATGATTGAAAGTTTAAAGAAAACAGTTTATTTTTTCTTCTACGAATAGCATTCATCCATCTTTTCAATGTTTTAGTGTCAAATAATGAAATTATTACCTCTACTATAAGATCTGAGGTAGTAGGGAGAAGAAGTCATCGAAGAACGAGCTTGCGTTGGGTGCTTCAACGCCAAAACAAAAAAAAGGCCTGATGCTTGAAGATGAAGATGATAATCAAATACCCTTCGTAACTTCTGGATCTTTGTGATTGGACTGTGGATGAATGGAAACGTGTCGCCTGGTCGGATGAACGACGTTTCTTTTTGTACCAGGTCGATGGTTTTGTCCGGATACGTCACAACCCGGGCGAACGGTTTTGTCTAAACATGCACCGCGCCACGGAAGCAGGCCGTTGAGAGTCGTTGACCTGGGATTCAGTGGGATCTGTGGTAACAACTGAAGGCACTATGGCAACTGTGTGCTGCATCAGAAAAATTGCGGACCTTCATCTTCTCTTCATGTCTAATGTCTTCCCCGTAGGCGATGGCATCTTACAATAGGATAACTTTTCTTGGAAAAACTGCGAGATTAATTTTACAGTGCTTTGGGGAGGATGAAGTCGGTCCACGTCTTGGGCATCAAATTCGCCTGATATGAATCCTTTGGAACACACCTGGGACGCTACCCTCGTTAAATTTATGGAAATAGCTTGACTCTTACATAGTCACCCTGAACGACATACTTCCGAAAACGCAACAAGAACCCGTACGACGCCGAACCAGTGCTGTTTTTCGTTCGAAAGTTGGACTAACCCACTATTAATTATATTCATAATATTTTGGCTCATCAATGAATGTCGTGCTGTTAGTACTACGACTTCAGTGCAAAGGAAAGTAGTCGACCGCGTGACTACTCAGTTACATTAACTGATATTGCGTATCGTGGCGTAGCTAGATATATTCCGTTTACTAGAACCGCAGTTCTGCATATAGAACGGAAACATCGTTACCACGAGAGACAGAGACATTAACACAAACATCCCGGAGAACTAGCCACTAGTAAGTTTGTTTCAATTACTCGGTACAAACGAACACGCCATTTGTTCTGGATGAATATCAGACTAACAGTAAAGGGCAGTGAATTACCTTTGATCACCATACCACTAGCGGAGGAAACCGTGGACGGGAAACCTTTGCAGGTAATTACTGTTACTCAGAGGAATGGACGTAAGTTTGCACGTGTCATTAAAAGAACTGTCGCTGCCCCCCCCCCCTCCCCGCACACACACACACCTTGGACGGTCTACTGGAAGGCAAAGAGGAAAGAGCAACCAACAGACTTCACAGGAGAAACAATATTATTTACTTCCGATCCGAACAACAGGAAACAGTCATGTACTTAAGCTTTTATCCAAATGGGAACTATTTACATATGGTGACCTGCTAGGTTCCACCTACATTCTTTACATTTTCATGTGTATGTCGACGACCTTCCGAAAGCAACATCATCACCCTACTCATGGGCATTAGTAAAAGGTTTGTAGACAACAAACACTGACTACATTTTGAATACTCAATTTTTGTTGTGTATTAAAAAACGGCTAGAATTGAGTAAAGTAACTGACTGATTTCAGCCATCAGTCGTCCTTTTGAAATTTTATTGGCAGATCTAGATTGAAGCTAGTAACTAGCCATTCTCATGCACTATCATTTTTGATCAATGAATATAATGCCTCTTGGTCGGGCATCATCCACAGTTCGTTGAGTATTCAAAAGTATCCGGACACCTGGCTGAAAATGACTTCCAAGTTCGTTGAGCCCTCCATCGGCTGGGCCGGCCGGAGTGGCCGAGCGGTTCTAGGCGCTACAGTCTGGAGCCGCGCTACCGCTACGGTCGCAGGTTCGAATCCTGCCTCGGGCATGGATGTGTGTGATGTCCTTAGGTTAGTTAGGTTCAAGTAGTTCTAAGTTCTAGAGGACCGATGACCGCAGCAGTTAAGTCCCATCGTGCTCAGAGCCAGAGTCTCCATCGGTAATGCTGGAATTCAATATGGTGTTAGCACACCCTTAGCCTTCGACTCCAGCAGGCATACGTTGAATGAGGTGCTGAAAGGTATGTTGGGGAATGGCAGCCCATTCATCACGGAGTGCTGCACTGAGGAGAGGTATGGATGTCGGTCGGTTAGGCCTGGCACGAATTCGGCGTTCCACAACATCCCAAGGATATTCTATAGGATTCAGGTCAGGACTCTGTGCAGCCCAGTCCATTACAGGGATATTATGTTCGTGTAACGATTCCGCCGCAGGCCGTGCATTATGAACAGGTGCTCGATCGTGTTGAAAGATGAAATCAACATCCGCAAATTGTTCTTCAATAGTGGGAAGTCAGAAGATGCTTAAAACAGCAATGTAGGTCTATGCTGTGATAGTGCCACGCAAAACGACAAGGGGAGCAAGCCCCCTCCATGAAAAACACAACCACCTCATAACACCACCACCTCAGAATTTTACTGTTGGCACTACACACTGACAGATGACGTTCATCGGGCATTTTTCCATACCCATACCCTGCCATCGCGTCGCCACGTTGTCATTCGTCACTCCATACAACGTTTCTCCACTGTTCAATCGTCCAATGTTTACGCTCCGTTTACGCTCCTTACACCAAGCGAGGTGCTGTTTGGCATTTAACGGCATAACGTGTGGTTTATGAGCAGCCGCTCGACCATGAAATCGAAGTTTTTTTCACCTCCCGCCTAACTGTCATAGTACTTGCAATGGATCCTTATGCAGCTTGGAATTCCTGAGTGATGGTCTGGAAAGATGTCTGCCTATTACACATTACGTTCCTCTTCAACTATCGGCGGTCCCTGTCAATCAACAGACGAAGTCGGCCTGTACGTTTTTGCGCTGTACGTGTCCCTTAACTTTAGCACTTTACTATCACATCGGAAACAGTAGACCTATGAGTCTTTAGGAGTGTGGAAACGTCGCGTACAGACGTATAACACAAGTAACACCCAATTACCTGACAACGTTCGAAGCCCGTGAGTTCCGCGGAGCACCCCATTCTGGTCTCTCACGGTGTCTAATGACTACTGAGGTCGCTGATATGGAGTACCTGGGAGTAGGAGGCAGCAAACTGCACATAATATGAAAAACGTATGTTTTTTCGGCTGTCCGGATACTTTTTATCACATAGTGTATTATGCCATCCCGTATCGGAGCCGTATCGGTGTATGTTGACAGTAAATAGGCACTCCATTCTAAATATTTACTTCTGGGGTCCTTCACAGACAGTATGATTGGCATAAAACTTTAAACTTTGACGTAAAACACATTCGTAATGGAGGGAGCTATTCATGTGCCTTTTTCACAGCAATGAAATGTAGCCAGCGAGCCGCTATTGCAGCACCACACGTGCATTTTAATATACGCTGGATTATATACTGATTTTAGAAACCCATGTTAAAAAAATGGAACAAAATATCATTAGCAAAGTATGTGTAAGACCAGTCACTCTTTGAACACTGTGTGTTCCAGCTGTTGTGAACTCCTTGTATGAGCACAGACGTAAATAAAAAACCGATAAACAAGTACTTAGTATTTCCGAGGAGTCCAAAACTCCCGCCGATAGCTTCAAGAGAACCTGTTTGTCTGCCATGTTAAACCTGAAGAGCACCACGTTCAAACATTTAATCAGACTTTTCAGTGCCAGCAGCAGTAATATGATGTTACATATCATTCGATGTCTTTATGAACGGTGTATTGAAACATCAGCTACCATAACGGCTTTATTAAGTTGCAACCACTGGCAGTCATATATATGGACCATCTTCTGGCACTAGCCAAAGATCCGTTGTAGCGTTTTGCTTTCTGAGCAAAACAAATTGTTGCATCAGTATTAACTTAAATAAGCAAGCATTAGTGTTGTTACTACTTACATTTCAGTAGCACAGTTTGGTTAACCGTGCACTTGTGAGCATGTATGGTGCATGTATATGGACGAAGCTATTGGCAACTTAATAAAGTCTGTTCTGTAGTGCATGGCGCAGCTATACAGATATAGCTTTGATCAAACACACTGTATGGAAGCTGTGGAGCACAACTATGCTAAAATATTTTCGCTGTTTTTTTTTATCTTTCCCGGCAGGAAGGGTACAACTGAAGGAAGACAAATTGTAACACGTCGTGTACCACCGATTGAACAGCCCTCATGCTTACAGCACAAGTCCATCCTAGTCTGCAGTGGAAGTTGACGCAAGGACAGACTGTTGTTTGCTCCATTCAGCTGTTTAGTTACAAGGCTATGATGTTCGTATCTTTGTTTCCTTTGTAGTACTTTGGTTGCACTTCGACTTCTTTGTCACTTTCTTTGTAATTGTGTTGTAAATTGGACTGGATGTATGATATTATTCACCAATGCTAAAAATGTGACATGTTAATGGTGCATAGGGAATGTAGGGAAAATGTGTTCGTTCTTATGACCTGTACACAGAAGGATATGATCGTAGATGTCATCGAACTCTACAACTGAGGAGTTCCTGAAATAACAACTTCAACTTCATTAAGTCATTTTTCCGTTTGGTCCTGACAAGTCTTTCTGTTGATAAAATATTATTTCTCTCCGCCAGACACAACGTCCTCTAGAAACATGAATGCCGTGATGCGCTAAGTTGTTGCTCCACAGAACGCAGCAAACTGTAGACAAAGGACTTCCAAGCGTCGCGAACCTGAGTTTCGTGCGCTTTGCTGAGACTTACTTATTAGTGATGTGGTGTCTTTAACGTGAAATTTAGTTTTGATAACATTACATTGAATTCTAACAGAAACCGTGAAGAAAATATGGGAAGTGACTGTGGTGATACGTGACGGAGAGTGAATAAGAGAACCACCCAATTTCAAGGAAACGTAACTTTCGGAAAATGAAACGTAAATAAGATATTGGGAAGAAGAATAGACACTGTAATTCTAGACAGTGTTATGTTTCGCCAAGAACTGGTAAGAAAGTCAGATCTAAGGAATTTGAAGTCTGTAAGGAATGTTTTACAAATTAATGTTTTGCAAAAACAAACTCTAAAGACCTCTCCAGGGGAGATTTTGGGCGATGGCTGGAAAGAACACTCAAGACACACTAATTTTAAGTTTAATTGAAGTTAAACAAGTATCTAAACATCTAATCAGTCTTTGGTTGGAACCGTAGCTCTTCATACTTCTGTCGAGTAAAATGGGCAGGAATCTGTAAATCCGACAAGAATCGTACAGGAATCTGCAAATATCTATTCCAGTGAGTTTTGCGAGTTATCGAGAGTCGTCTAAAACATTTTTGAAGACTTTGAATGTTGCTGCTGTTATAGTAAGAGGTAATAGAAGGAAACATATCATCAGACTGCAGGAAACAGCAACGGAGATATGGGAGATGGTCCGATTTCACGAGGACCAGTTTTCTTCCAAATTGTCGCGTTATTTCCATGCCAAATAGCAAAGGAAATATTTTGACGACCGTAACCTCAGTGTTTCAAAATTATTCAGATCTTTCCGAAATCATTTTCTCAACGAAATTAGTGCGTCGCTCTACATGAACTACCAAACTTATCATAAGAATTGTAGAGAGTAGTCCATGTTAATTTCAAGGATCCGGAACCGATGTCTGCGGCTTCTTCAGGGAATAAGAAGTTATCATGAGTGTCAACGCAAATGATTCTCGTAAAAAAAAGTTTTTAAAGAACGCAAAATAGCAGTTTAACAGTAAAATAAACTAAAGAAAGTATTTGAGTTTGGCTGAAATTGGAAACACAGATCCCTTAGTGTTAGAGTGTGATTACGTACGGAACTAGAGATGCAGTTTCTGTTTGTCCCTTTTTTATGATTTCATAAGTAGTAACCTTCTGGATCCAGATTATAATAAGACGAATATATTTCTACCTGCTTCGAGTGAACGGCAAGATAAAGATACTGGTATGTTAAGACTCTGTACTTGGTTTTCAGGATCAAAACATTTATCCATACAAAACTCGCTACCAGTCTGGGGACACTATTAAGTCAATGCCACCGTAAATTTGGCCTAAATGGAAAGATTGTGAAAGATACTGAAATGTTCGCAAATCTACCACAGTGCTTCAGAGTGGCAGAATGACTCCAGCACCCTTTGAAGTAGTAGATGGAGTGGACTTTATTACTGAAGAGTTGGCATCAGCTTTGTCGCCATACTACGTCGATAAACCCGAAGGACATTTGGAATACAACAATAGGTTATTTCGTATTCCAACAGGAACTCATTTTCAGTCCTGCTTTATAATGCAGAACGATTCATTCCTTATCAAATAAAGAAAATACATAACAATGCTGAGAACTGAAGACGTGACTTTCTGGGATTACACATGCAAAACAACAAAGATATTTTTACACTACTCAGGTATGTAAAATAAGAAAATGCAGAATTACTAAGCACCAATGCAGAAGACTACGCATCTGTGAAAGACAGTAAATACCAGAATGTGGATTAGAAAAATAATTTGTGTTATTTATTTCTTTCTTCAATTCAGAAACTGCATTTCTTTCACATTGTAGATGTCATTGTTACTAATAGGATTTTAAAGAAGAATGTTTTGTGTCTTGTTCATTATTACAGAAAATATCTTAAGAAAAATTTGAAAATGCCCTGTTACTCTGCAAATTGAATTTATTTGTTAATAATGTAGTTTCATTGCATTAAGTTCTGAGAAACTACTTTTATTTTTAATGACTGTTTCGTGGTAAAATATGAGAAATTTCGTTTCTGTTTTCTGTTATATAGTGATCTACGGCAAAGCGATTTACGTTTCTAACTACACAGCCGAAATCAGCTAGTCAGTCTTTTTTTTTTGTCATCAGTCTACTGACTGGTTTGATGCGGCCCGCCATGAATTCCTTTCCTGTGCTAACCTCGTCATCTCAGAGTAGCACTTGCAACCTACGTCCTCCATTATTTGCTTGATGTATTCCAATCTCTGTCTTCCTCTACAGTTTTTGCCCTCTACAGCTCCCTCTAGTACCATGGAAGTCATTCCCTCATGTATTAGCAGATGTCCTATCATCCTGTCCCTTCTCCTTATCAGTGTTACATATTGCTTAATCACGTCATGTGTTCTGAAATTACAGTATTTCCTATATATTTGGATGAAATTTAGTCGAAGTACGAGAGACGGAAATGAATTTTTAAAAATTAAATAATCTGATGTTCTATATCTCGACCTCAATCCGTTTCAGTCAAATTGTTGTTCCAGAGTACACCTGGTAAGGTGTCTGCTACGTTTTTGTAATGGATTATTTGCGAACGTAACTCCAGACTTACCGTGAATTAAGAAGTATGCCCTCCCATACATAATATTTAGACCCTTGAATCAAACAAGTAACGTGCCTGGCTGGAAGGACTTTGTAGAAAATTATCTAGTCATTCAACACGTCCCTTCTAGCGCCACGTTTTTATAATAGGCATAGCGGAAGGAAGCAGAGTAATCGTAACAAGCATCTTACAATGCGTGAAAAATGCGTAATGCAGAGTGGCTTTTAGCCATGTGTAGTCTTGTTAGCTTGCAATTATAAGATATCAGACAATCATACGTGATGTATGAGGAAAGACCGCGGCTCTGCCTTCTACATCAACGTCAGCACCCACCTCTTCTGCTGACAGATCACGCAGAGGACGCGCTGTATGACATTCACAGTAATTGGTGCTAGTGTTGATACTGATGACAGTAATTTATGCTTGGTAATGAACAGAATGAAAAAATGTTATAAATTTCAACCCAGTATTAAGTTTCTTAATTCACAACCAAGCACACTTACGTTAAAATACCAAAACGTTCATTTACAAAGACTTGACTGAGATACCATTTTAAATGACATAAATTGTCATCTGTAACAGACACAGTGTACGAATAGCCAAATTACTGATAATTCCCCTTCGGGCCTAATTTTTCGTACGCTACGAAGTACGCAAAAGTGAAAAATAATAATTTGCCACAAAGAATAATAGTAATAATAGAAATAAAAGAGGAAGAAACCAACAGAAATAACAAAGTGTTTTGCAAGAAAATGTGAAACGTAAGTCTATTTTACATACCTTCGCCTATTTTTGTCCAATACTTTTTGTATTTTGAAGGAACAGGAACGAAAGCTGCAGAGAATGTTGCAACAGAACAGCATCCAAAAGTGTGCAAGAAGAGCACAATGGCGAATAGATTTCAAGTATTTGGGGAACACGGTAATAGACAGCTTTTCGAATAAAATACGTTCAAGATGGATGTAATCAATTTCCTTTATTTTATAATTGATGTTAACAATTCGTCTAACCTAACAGCTGACTAAAGCTGCTATAACCATTATTTCAGATAAAACTATCTAAGGGTGGTTAGGATTTGAAACTGACATTTGTAAGTAGGCTGTTTAGGTTTTCTTATTGGTAACGCCACGTAGCGCTCTGTATGAAAATCACTGGCTGTGCTGTGTGCAGTCTGTGGCTAGTTTGCAATGTTGTCTGCCATTGTAGTGTTGGGCAGCGGCAGCTGGATGTGAACAGCGTGTAGCGTTGCGCAGTTGGAGGTGAGCCGCCAGCAATGGTGGATGTGGAGAGAGAGATGGCGGAGTTTTGAAATTTGTAACACTGGATGTCATGAACTGCTATATACTGTATATTATGACTGTTAACGTAAATACATTGTTTGTTCTCTATTAACACCTTTCAATTGCTAACTATGCCTATCAGTAGTTAGTGCCTTCTGTAGTTTGAATCTTTTATTTAGCTGGCAGTAGTGGCGCTCGCTGTATTGCAGTAGTTCGAGTAATAAAGATTTTTGTGAGGTAAGTGATTTGTGAAAGGTATAGTTTAATGTTAGTCAGGGCCATTCTTTTGTAGGGATTTTTGGTAGTCAGATTGCGTTGCGCTAAAAATATTATGTGTCAGTTTAAACACAGTCATGTATAATTTTTCTAAGGCAATACGTTACAGTATATCACTTTCTTCAGCACGGCAATAAGCGTAATAACTAAGATATCAATACGCAAAGCATTTCACTTTTGTTTATCATGAGGTAAGTACATTGACTTCTGCAGAACTTAGCTTTCGGAGGACGATAACTACGACACTTCCACAGATATTATCTTACAACAAGACGCACAGTTTAGCGCTACAGTACACGTATTTGAGTGATTAATTTTGTACTTAAAATGTTTATTTTTAAAGATATTTGAAGTACAATGATACAAAAGTTTTCCGTGATACATTTCATTCCATTGCTGTAATCTGTAACACCTGAGGGTATAATTACATTAATCTTCAGGGGAGTACACGCCTACTTTGTGTACTATGTGTTTGGCAAGCACAAGGAGCCCTACCTAATATGGTATTTGCTTATACAACTTTACACATCGGTACCATATTCCTCTAACAAATAAATTACACAGCTATCTGATCATTTAATTGAGAGATAAGCTTTTTTTACTACACCAGTGACAGATGTTTACGCAATTACACAGTTGGGTAACCTCACACTTATGAAATTGTATTTTGTCTGTACTGTGTGAACTCTTCATATTTTTTCGGAACCATTGTGATTCCATAAGAGCTTTGAATGACGTATTTGGTAAGGGAGCATGATTTTGAAGTACGTTTGAGGTAGATGACATTCTTGAAATGAGCAGAGAATTTTTTTATGTTTTGACATTATTGCAGAAAGCTACGTCGTTTTTGAGATTTGACTGAGCTGTTGTGATGTTATTTTTACGACGACGATGTGTATTATGCTGTTGAGGTATTTTATGATCAATGAGATGATGCTATATGAGGAATTTGATTATGCTACGTATTTATTATGATGAAATATTGAAGAATGTCTACGAATATGTATATGTGTAATAAGGTAAGGAATAATGAGTAGTGGTTCGGGATGCTGATTTGTGAAAAAGGTTGTTATGAAATGTATGTAAATGCGTGAATGTATCACAATGCCAACAAAAATTTTTTGGACACTGTTATAGCAATAGGATTTTGTTTCTACAGATTTGTAACACAAATTCTTGACCTGTGAAATATTTTTATATGAGACTGTCACTGTAGTGGAAACTGCTGTCGTAAATATTTCCGTAAGAAAGTTAAGTGACCACCTGCACGTAATGCGCCTTCGGCACGCAGCTGTGTCAGACGCCTGGAGAAAAAACCAATAGTGTGTGCCTTTTCAGAGGCACAGGTTGAAAAAAAAGGGAGGCCATTATCCTCACTATTTACATTCTTTTGTAGAAAGCATCGCAAATACGACACACTCAAACTTGAAAACATATGATTACACTGTGGAGCTCTTAATTTATGATATTTACTGAAATGCCTAATGAAATGATGAGAAACATTTTACATTTATTGTCTTTCTAGTTGAGAGATTCTTTTGCCTTAGGAGACGACATTTGCCCAGTGGATGACGTTTCATGCATTGCTCTATATAGGCTATATATATTTACTCATTTGTTTAATATCTACACTCCTGGAAATGGAAAAAAGAACACATTGACACCGGTGTGTCAGACCCACCATACTTGCTCCGGACACTTCGAGAGGGCTGTACAAGCAATGATCACACGCACGGCACACCGGACACACCAGGAACCGCGGTATGGCCGTCGAATGGCGCTAGCTGCGCAGCATTTGTGCACCGCCGCCGTCAGTGTCAGCCAGTTTGCCGTGGCATACGGAGCTCCATCGCAGTCTTTAACACTGGTAGCATGCCGCGACAGCGTGGACGTGAACCGTATGTGCAGTTGACGGACTTTGAGCGAGGGCGTATAGTGGACATGCGGGAGGCCGGGTGGACGTACCGCCGAATTGCTCAACACGTGGGGCGTGAGGTCTCCACAGTACATCGATGTTGTCGCCAGTGGTCGGCGGAAGGTGCCCGTCGACCTGGGACCGGACCGCAGCGACGCACGGATGCACGCCAAGACCGTAGGATCCTACGTAGTGCCGTAGGGGACCGCACCGCCACTTCCCAGCAAATTAGGGACACTGTTGCTCCTGGGGTATCGGCGAGGACCTTTCGCAACCGTCTCCATGAAGCTGTGCTACGGTCCCACACACCGTTAGGCCATCTTCCGCTCACGCCCCAACATCGTGCAGCCCGCCTCCAGTGGTGTCGCGACAGGCGTGAATGGAGGGACGAATGGAGATGTGTCGTCTTCAGCGATGAGATTCGCTTCTGCCTTGGTGCCAATGATGGTCGTATGCGTGTTTGGCGCCGTGCAGGTGAGCGCCACAATCAGGACTGCATACGACCGAGGCACACAGGGCCTACACCCGGCATCATGGTGTGGGGAGCGATCTCCTACACTGGCCGTACACCACTGGTGATCGTCGAGGGGACACGAATAGTGCACGGTACATCCAAACAGTCATCGAACCCATCGTTCTACCATTCCTAGACCGGCAAGGGAACTTGCTGTTCCAACAGGACAATGCACGTCCGCATGTATCCCGTGCCACTCAACGTGCTCTAGAAGGTGTAAGTCAACTACCCTGGCCAGCAAGATCTCCGGATCTGTCCCCCATTGAGCTTGTTTGGGACTGGATGAAGCGTCGTCTCACGCGGTCTGCACGTCCAGCACGAACGCTGGTCCAACTGAGGCGCCAGGTGGAAATGGCATGGCACGCCGTTCCACAGGACTACATCCAGCATCTCTACGATCGTCTCCATGGGAGAATAGCAGCCTGCATTGCTGCGAAAGGTGGATATACACTGTACTAGTGCCGACATTGTGCATGCTCTGTTGCCTGTGTCTATGTGCCTGTGGTTCTGTCAGTGTGATCATGTGATGTATCTGACCCCAGGAATGTGTCAATAAAGTTTCCCCTTCCTGGGACAATGAATTCACGGTGTTCTTATTTCAATTTCCAGGAGTGTAGTTTCAAGCTGCACTGCAGCAATGGTTAAAATAAAATTTTATAGATGTACTAATATAAATATTTTATGCCTACAGACCCAGTAAAGACTAACTTTATGATGTACTTAAAAAAAAACGAAGGAGCACAAAAAGACATTTCCGTTCAGAGGAATTACATACAGAATTTTCTTTTCAGGTACTTAGTAATTTCTTTTGTAGCATAAATTGTGATGCATCACTCTAGTATTAAGATGTGACATAGGTATTAGACATGGCCATCTTTAGTGTAATATTTTTTTTTGCTTGAGCTTTGTCATGTTTAGATATAAGTTATTACATTTGCTGCTGCTGTTTGCCAGGCATAGTGCTACTGAATTTCTCTTTGTATTACTCTGTTAAGCCAGTTTTACTACTGATTTATTTTTCTTGTTGCTGCACATTGGCTCATATTAGTTGTAATGTTGCATTTTAACTGTTAATTTAGATTTACTGCTGCTGCGAATTTGCATTTTTTGTCATTGCTGTTTGCGTTAATTGTTTTGTTCTGCTGCATTGCCTCGTCCCTTAGTTTAGCATCTGATCTCAGTAGATTGAAGTTAGCTTAAGAGGGGGTAGAGTATAAGAGAATGAGTTGCGATGAATTGGAAGAAATGCATTGAGAAGTTATACAAATAAAAGTACAGAAAGCAGGTATAGGTAGGATTTTCTTGGAAATAAATGATGAGGTAAGATAATGGAATATGAAGAATGACATAAGAAAAATGTGAACATATAAATACAGAAAGCATGCTTGGATAGGATTTTTTTGGTGGAAACAAATGTTGTAATAAGACGAAAAATCTATTGAATGAAGTTTTGGGTTGGACTGCAGTACCAAATGTTACACTGAAAACAAACCCTGCCCTTTCCTCTTGTGTTTTTCTGCTATGTGTTTGTGTACTCTTGTATATTTGTGTTTTTCCTGTCTTTATGTGTTTAACTGATATCAGTTATGTTGTAGAATTTTTCTAATAATATGTTATTTTCTTTGTAAAGATGTTTAGACTTTATTTATTCTGTTCTGTTTTAATGCTCATGTGTGAAGTTGTTGTTTCCAAAGCTATCCTGATCTTTTATGTATTTACTTATGTCATAATTCCTGTAACATTGATGTACATGTTTATTTCTATTCTTTTGTAAAGTCCGTGTTACTACAAATGTTATATGTACTGTTATGTTTTTTAATGATGTATTTTGTACCTTTGTAATTGTATTCTTATATTGTAAATTTATAATTGTAGAGACACCAGTTCTTCAAATTAAGTATCATTTCACTGCACATGTTTCTGTTGGTCATACTATATGGACAATATGTGTGAAGTAGGGACTGGATAACAGCATTGCTGCTTCTAAGGACAATTCCAAAAAGTTTGTGAGTGCACAAGTAGTGGTTATGGACTTGCTATATTATCCGCAAGACTCTTCAATGGTGATTGTGCACCTGCACAGTCACAACAGATGGCTGCTGGCCATCTCTACAAGGACTACAGTGGGTCTGCATCTTTGATGGCCCACCAATACCGTAATCTCTACCAGGACTACAGTGGGTCTGCTCTGTGATGACCTACCTACCAATACTCTTCAAAACGTCGAATGACTCTGCTGTGGGTTTGCTCTGTTGTGGCCCATTACCTGTCAGCATGTCAAGAGTCAGCACTGTCTTTCCGTTGGACGGACAACACTACTTCTTCAAGACTGCATGGAAATCCACTACTTCCGTGTGCATTGTCTTTTACTGCTCTGACTTTGAGAAAAGAAACGGCAGTTTCACTGTGATGAATGATCAGGACTGTCTTTATGGACTGTGAGAAAATTTTAGCTTTTGACCAACATTGTATTAATAAGTGTGTGCATTTGATATTTTTCTTACTGTAATTATGAAAAATTTTTTCAAATCTGTATTGGCCAGTGCCAAAACAATTTGTAAAATTTTTTGTGGGGAGCATGGGGGCTATGTAAGTAGGCTGTTTAGGTTTTCTTATTGGTAACGCCACGTAGCGCTCTGTATGAAACTCACTGGCTGTGCTATGTGCAGTCTGTGGCTAGTTTGCATTGTTGTCTGCCATTGTAGTGTTGGGCAGCGGCACCTGGATGTGAACAGCGCGTAGCGTTGCGCAGTTGGAGGTGAGCCGCCAGCAATGGTGGATGTGGGGAGAGAGATGGCGGAGTTTTGAAATTTGTAACACTGGATGTCATGAACTGCTATATACTGTATATTATGACTGTTAACGTAAATACATTGTTTGTTCTCTATTAACACCTTTCAATTGCTAACTATGCCTATCAGTAGTTAGTGCCTTCCGTAGTTTGAATCTTTTATTTAGCTGGCAGTAGTGGCGCTCGCTGTATTGCAGTAGTTCGAGTAATGAAGATTTTTGTGAGGTAAGTGATTTGTGAAAGGTATAGTTTAATGTTAGTCAGGGCCATTCTTTTGTAGGGATTTTTGATAGTCAGATTGCGTTGCGCTAAAAATATTGTGTGTCAGTTTAAACACAGTCATGTATAATTTTTCTAAGGGGACGTTTCACATTGTAGTGTAGAACTAGACAGATATGCTGTAAACGAAAGGGGAAGTTACTTTGATAACAGAATAATAACCAGTGACTAATGGCAGAATATGACCCTGTTTTACTGTAGAAGTAAAAACGTTGTAAAATTTGCACAATAATTCTAATATGTGCAATGTATTTTGAGTGTTCAACTAAAAACATTTTCGCAATAGACTAGAAGCACATAAAACCAAGAAAAGTTCATTAATAACTTTTACTTTCACAAAAGCCTCATACAGATGTTAGCGAATCAATGAATAAATGATAGCGTTGTCCACATACAAAAAGTTCCAGTCACATCACTACAAATCACAGATAGTTATTTTCGTATAAATAAGCAAAAATGTCAAATAATCATCGTTTTAGATGTGGTTGTTACTAACGAAAATGCAGTTCAGACAAATCGTCATCGCATTACTTGTCTACCGCCTCAAAATCAGCTTTCAGGCCTCTTATTCCATATCAAAAATATTCATAATGTGTGTTTTCAACTTTTCGTGGCGTACTGAATATTCCATAGAAGTCCGGAATTTAATTGGAATATTCATTATGTTTAACGGAAAGCTCTTTAATGATAAAATTCATAAAGCATTGAAATAGCATACTCAGCTTCATTCTGTACGTCTACTTTGTACAATTTAATAGTTCAGCATTGTTTAAAGGAACCAAACGCGATATTCATTTTTGTTTCAACGACGCACAGACGCCGTGATGAAAGAAAAATTGTTCTTCAGTTGCCAAATTACAGCATACTTTTTTTTTATTACAGGTAAAATTTTCTAGTTCTCTTCCTTATTACAAACCTCATGTCTTAACAGTGCAAGACGATGACTTGCACTCTTAACACTTGAGGCTTGTAACATAGAAAAGAACTAGAAAGTTTTACTTGAAATGGAACTCCGTAATAACAAAATAGGTACGCTGCAATTTGACAACTGAAGAGCAATTCTCATTCATAAAAGACAGACATAAATCCGTAGTAAAATGGGCTTAAGTCTCTGAGTTGTGACAGCCGGAGATCAAATGCCAAAACATGAAATACAGAAATAAAAGCACACTGTGCTTTGGCAGCTGTCAAAACAGCTAATGAGTCATTTGTACGTTGGCCGACAGCCACAATACTGAACAGTTAATTAAGTTAAATCCAAGCTAATTACATTTTCTGTTCCATCACTTTTAGAAGAAATAACGGAGTGTTAAGATTTCAGAGAGACGATAAGGCTAGATTGCGGTGTGTCGTCGACAGCAACTATCAGTCGATGGAATTCTTGCTTCACAAGTACTAAAGAGTCTAGGGCTTGGCACATGAAAATCCGATGACGATATTGTTTGCAGATCATTTCTTGCCAGTTTGCAAATAGAATTCTGGGATATACAAACTGTTGCTGACTGTATCATCTCTCAGCGTTTTTGCATTTTTCTTGGCTTGTTCAGGTGGGAAAGAACTTATTCTGAGGCAACAGTAATTTGGTAGATGGTCACTGTCTCTGCTCACGACTTGGCACCTTCAAGCAACTTCTTGTTAGGTATAGTGTGTTCTAGCGTCAGTTATAATCTGGAATATTTTCCCATCTTTGCACCTTAGTATTAGCAACTATTCAGGTCAAATGAGTCTCCTGCAAAAATTAGCGCAGGGGTCGCTCACCGTCGCATAAATCAATCAACAGGCGAAACCTTCTTCTTGACTGTACCTTTCACCGAACGCTTTAGTAAAACTCAAAGATTTGACGCGAGAATACAACGGGAATGAAAAGAAGCAAGTGTTAACACTGCCCCATTCACGTAAGTCGTTCATCTCATTTGAGACTTTAGTTTAATTTTTGATTTAAATCCTGAATGCTTTCTGGTGATGATCAGTTTATTCAGCTTCGCATTGACGAGCCATCATAAGCTTGCTCCTTCTTTAAGAATTTTGCTAACCGGCAAGCAGCACTGCGAGGCAGAGCTCTACGGAACCAACCTGACGAATTTCATTGGTACCCACCAATAATCTGGGACCCGAAATTTTGTCGTAGATAATGGGTTACGTGTTCTGGCATTTCCGTCGAGATCGACTGGAGATAAACTTCTGACTGCAGAGGATAACAGTCACAAATATTACATTTTGGGTTGTCCGTTTCGAAAATTATGTCATTCCAATAGCCCTTAGTCGTTGACTGCGTCAGTAGGAGACCTGATGACATGGACGACCATCACCATGCACCAAGTTTTTGTATGTCCCTCCTTGTAATTGGAGGTCGAGGGGTCTACCGCCGTTTCCTACTGTAAGAAAATGAAACACGTACAGTCGTCCCTACGACCTCATTTACTATGTAGCTACCAGTTTTGGCCCGTCAGTGCACCATCTTCAGGCCTTAGTTGATACTGAAGGGATTATCACCATGTGTATATAAGATGTATCAGTGGCCAACAGAGTTTGTTTACGGAAATTACCTGTAACTGTGATGTCGTCTCTCCAACCATAAGGTGTCATCACACGCAGAGGATATGATCTAATTTGTGGTACGAAAGCGGGCATGCAAACAACCAAAGGAATCGACACAGACAGCCACTACGCAGACAGTCTTCAACAAGGTGTGAGTAAACTGTTTAATGCACGGGAATTTGGCATTCATTAAACTCGCAACCCATGGCTTACTTTAACTACGCGAACTACGGACGTAATGATAGGGACTCCTCACCACGAGACGATACATCTCGAATTAGCACAAACACTATTTTCAAAAAATACTTCGGTGTGAGAGCTTCGCATCCAGTACAAGACCCGTGCGGTGTAGCCGCGTGGTCTCGGGCGCCTTGTCACGGTCCACGCGGCTCCCTCCAACGGAGGTTCGAGTCCTCCCTCGGGCATGGGAGTGTGTGTTGCCCTTAGCGTCAGTTAGTTTAAGTTAGGTTAAGTAGTGTATATAAGCTTAGGGACCGATGACCGGAGCAATTTAGTCCCATAAGATCTTACCAAAAATTTACAATTTTCTTTTCCAGTACAAGACATGACCCCTAATCCATGACGTGACCTCATTGGTGGTTCGTGGCTAACCCAAGACCCCTGTGCTCAAACTAAAACTTCACTCGAAATGATTAAATTGCACTAGTAACAGTCAAAGCGAATAAGCGTATCACTGCCTACTTTTGGTGGCCTGATACTATTAGGGTATATTTGTTCTGTCGTTGCAGCTACAAAAATATGTTGTTTTTCCACCAGACGTGTTTCGCTTTATTGAGGCGGTCTCTAATTAAATTATTTATATTTTGATCAAAATGTAAACAACTTAATTACAGACCACTGATTGTACTTTACCCCAAAAAACGAAACGCGTGTGGTGGAAAAAATCACGCATTTTTGTAGTTGCAACGACAGAACAAAAACCTCCTAAGAATTGTAAAGAACTGCAGACACTATGGCCACACAAATGAAGAATTCGATACTATCTGGTTTGAAAGCGACTTAACTTATAAATTTCAATCAGAATGAACACTTACATTCAGTTTCTGGCAGAAACCTGTGTACTCCCTGATGCTTGCAACGTGTTCTGACCCAAAAACTTAGAAGTCCCGCCGGACTCTGAGTCCACAGAAAAAAATCTTATAGGGGGAGGGGGGCCTCCGCCAAATTCCGAACGTCCACTATAGAGCGCGACACACTATGCCAAGCAGAGGGTCTGGAAAACCGCGGGTGGCAAAGTGCTTCAGTGACTTCGGGTCAAAGGAACTTCTATTACAATCTGGGAGCTTCACTTGTTATTGCTGCAGCACAAGTCGAAATACCTGGTTTTAGAAACGACGGGAACGTGTGTTACCTCCTATGTGGTTAGCTCCCATCAGTCAAGTTTAAAGAAGGCCACTTAATTTCCCTTGCCATTAGTGAGGAAGTAATCGCCTGAAATTCGACCTAAAGACGCCATGTTACCGTTTTCATGCAAGTGGCTACACAACAAATTGGTGCATGAAACGGAATGAAGCAGCTGTTCTCAGTAGTTACACGAGGGAATTAAATAAAAGGAATTGTCTAGTAGAATTCCATTCCCAGGTGTTGACATGCTTCAGAGAAACAGCTCAAAAAAGAAATTACTTAATGTATACACAACGGACATCCACGTTTCCGTGAATTGAAAACTTATTTAATGGAAATTCGCCTGCTTCGCAAATGTACATGAAGAATCACAGTTTCACTACCCGGGATTCAGATGTTAGCAATGGCCTTTCATCGCGATGTTAGCTTACCAGCTTACCAGGAACGCTTTCCTGATCGAGTTATAGTGCGTCCTTAATTACGACATACAAATTTGTGTTATAGCGAATTACAGTAAACATTACATAGACGGTGTTGCTCTGTCTTATAACATACATGCGAGTTTCACCGAATTCTTTTGTATAATATGACACCACAAGAAAGTAATTGCCATGTGTTCTTTACAACGAGATGTAGGGATTCACAGTATTGTAAGCTGAGACTACAAGCTTCAAAGAACAACACTGTGTTACATAATGTTGGCAGTTCCATCGTCGGTGATAGGAAACGGTACTCCACGGGAATCGATGAATCTAGTGAATGCCAAGCTAACTTTTGAAAGCAGACGTTACGAGTACCATGACTGTAGTACAAATATAACATTACTAATTAATTCTTACGTAGGAAATTACGAACTGATTATTTTTGTTCCGGTTATGGAGATTAATTAAAGTAATACCTTTTTGTTTCAATTTGTTTATATTCACAATCATGTGTTTTGGAATACGTCGCAATTTAAAACGTATTCGGTAGGTTTGTACGTAGCAGTACCACAATTGTGGTAACAGATTGGTTGTAGCGTGTTGCGATGTCCGGTTAGGTTGTACTGTGATATACTAGTTGTGAATGGCTGAATCCAACGAAGGTGAACACTAAAAAATGATTGTGGTAAAAGACTGCAGCATGGACCAAAGTAATGTGAATATTCGAGCATGATAAACTTACTGTGCATTTGCGAAACTGAGGAATTTTATCAACAAAATATAATTGTGGCCACATACTGATCTGTAGCATAATTTAAGATCAAGACTGTTTTGGAATTTGGTGTAGTGGTTGCTAGGTAGCGAATCCAATTAATGTGAATACCAAAAAATGACTGTGGCAACAGAGCGATGTGTACTGGAACTCTACTGGAATGGACACGTAGATGGCGAAACACGTAGTCTTAATTAAGGGTACAGGCAGGACGCTGGACATGTCCGACTTGGTACTGCACTTACGAAGTGATAACAGATATACTTGATATGTGAGGAGACCTGTTGAGAACATTACTGGCTAAGAAACCGACAACACAAACTGCTTGACAGTCACGTCCCGTCTCCACTCACTTCCACCATAGTAGAGTATCAGAAGACATGAGATCAAACAACTCAACATTGTCAACATATCACATGCAGGCATTCATTGCTAGCTTGAATCGTCTGAAGGTATCTTTATTTACGCCGTGCTGAAATAAGTCACTGATTTATCAGGAGTAAGGCCTATGCTAAATTTTGTTTAATTTAAGGTAGAAATATTTTTATAGATATGTGCTTAGACAGTATCTAGCCAGAAGACAGTTTCGCGGCGTTCTGCAACAAATTGTCATTTCTAATTTGGATGCTTATTAGGTCTGTTACTGAATTTTGAATGGTGACTAGATATTATTAAGAAAGGAACTGTTTCACAAAAATGTGTGTTGATCAAATTTCAGTGTGATACGAGGGTGACTTATGGCTTTTCACAGTTTGCACTGAATAAAGATCGTCATTCTTATCTAATAAGGCAGACACAACGTTCTTACACTACTGGCCATTAAAATTGCTACACCACGAAGATGACGTGCTACAGATGCGAAATTTAACCGACAGGAAGAAGATGCTGTGATATGCAAATGATTAGCTTTTCAGAGCATTCACACAATGTTGGCGCCGGTGGCGACACCTACAACGTGCTGACATGAGGAATGTTTCCAACCGATTTCTCATACGCAAACAGCAGTTGCCCGGCGTTTCCTGGTGAAACGTTGTTGTGATGCCTCGTGTAAGGAGGAGAAATGCGTACCATCAAGTTTCCGACTTTGATAAAGGTAGGATTGTAGACTATTGCGATTCCGGTTTATCGTATCGCGACATTGCTGCTCGCGTTGGTCGAGATCCAATGACTGTTAGCAGAATATGGAATCGATGGGTTCAGGAGGGTAATACGGAACGCTGTGCTGGATCCCAACGGCCTCGTATCACCAGCAGTCGAGATGACAGGCATCTTATCTGTATGGCTGTAACGGATCGTGCAACCACGTCACGATCCCTGACTCAACAGATGGGGACGTTTACAAGACAACAACCATCTGCACGAACAGTTCGACGGAATTTGCAGCAGCATGGACTATCAGTTCGGAGACCTTGGCTGCGGTTACCCTTGACGCTGCATGACAGACAGGAGCGCCCTTGATAGTGTACTCAACGACCAATCTGGGTGCACGAATGGCAAAACGTCATTTTTTCGGATGAATCCAGGTTCTGTTTACAGCATCGTGATGGTCGCATCCGTGTTTGGTGACATCGCGGTGAACGCACATTGGAAGCGTGTATTCGTCATCGCCTTACTGGCGTATCTCCCGTTGTGATGGTATGGGGTGCCATTGGTTACACGTCTCGGTCATCTCTCGTTCGCATTGACGGCACTTTGAACAGTGGACGTTACATTTCAGATGTGTTACGGCCCGTGGCTCTACCCTTCATTCGACCCCTGCGAAACCCTACGTTTCAGCAGGATAATGCACGACCGCATGTAGTAGGTCCTGTACGAGATATTCCGGATACAGAAAATGTTCAACTGCTGCCCTGGCCAGCACATTCTGCAGATCTCTCACCAACTGAAAAGGTCTGGTCAATGGCGGCCGAGAAACTGGCTCGTCACAATACGCCAGTCACTACTCGTGATGAAATGTGATATCGTGTTGAAGCTGCATGAGCAGCTGTACATGTACACGCCATAGAAGCTCTGTTCGACTCAATGCCGAGGTGTATCAAGGCCGTTATTACGGCCAGAGGTGGTTGTTCTGGGTACTGATTTCACAGGATATATGCACCCAAATTAAGTGAGAATGTAATCACTTGTCAGTTCTAGTACAATTTATTTGTCCAATGAATACCCGTTTATCATCTGCATTTCTTCTTGGTGTAGCAGTTTTAATGGCCAGTAGTGTAGAAAAGAATATAATCAGCATATATATAGGAGTTACAAAAGTGAAGTACGGATGAAATATTGCTAATATACAGCAACAGAGCAATGGACAAAGGACTGAAGCTGGGTAACTTAAAAGAGCACATTATTTCTCATATCCGTAGACAACTCCTTGGTGTCCGGTTTTGAGATAGTTGAGAAATCCGTATGCTTCGTTTTAATAAGTAATACACTGAAATCAATGGTATCCAAAGTCTTGCTGGAATCAATAACTGTTAAAATGATGGCTTCATATGGTTATCCAGTAACTTGTTCAACATCGTTATGCAGTTTGGTGGATTAGCAGACAAACCGCTTGGAGACTGATACGCAGGAACACATCCATTCCCTCTTCCATTCCATATCACATGACTTTTAGTTGCTATGACTGACCTACTTTGCACATCACATCATACTGATTCTTGTCGAATATTATGCTCAGTTCTGTTATTAAAAGCAACTACGCTTTTTTATGTTCCTCGTCTGGGGTAGATTACTCGTTAGAGGGTTTTATCCTTGTTATTTTCTTTAAAAATTTATACAGATTGGCCAAGATTAATTTCAATTCATTATGTTATTATCTGTTGCTGGGCAGGTAGTCTGTTTGATTACATCGAAATGTTAACGGACGCGAAAGAGTACTTGACAGTGGTTCGACACTACGATTGTTGATCACAGAAGTGAAATTTGGTAGAGATAATTTGATTGTATGGCCAGGTAGGTACTTTTCACAATCTGTAATGAGCTCATCTTTAAGAGGCGAACTGTCGTGCGAAAAAATGCCCTCTTCTGTAGGTAAAGCAATAACCAGTTGCTCCAGAATGTGATATCGCATTATGGATTCCTAACTAAATTTATTTTTCAGACACGCCAGTATTGTTAAATAAAGCAATAAAAATGTTCCGCACAACACTGCCACTGATGTCTCTTTGTCTTCCAATGACACTGACGAGAATTCTTCTTCCTTTTTCAACGAAAATGCCGATTCCTTTGCTCATATGAGTCGTAAATTGTGACGAATCGGAGGAGGCTACCAGCCAAGTAACAGTAGCAGCCACTTTTTTTGTATGGCGCTTATTTCAGTCTCAGCCGTCCCCTTAGCTTCGGGGTCATGGGTGTAGATATCCTCCTTTCTCGGAAAACCACAAATTAGAAGGATTCGCTGGAGTGATGGAGTATGATTTATTTTTGACACACAGGCCACGCAGTAATGCCCATTCCAAACTGTAGCTGGCCAGTAGCACGTGTGCCTTTGCAATGCACTACTCATACAACCCGTGTATTGATAAATTTTTATGCTTTTTACCCACTTGTGTAACACCGAGCGAAGTGGCGCAGTGGTTAGCACACTGGACTCGCATTCGGGAGGATGACGGTTCAATCCCGTCTCCAGCCATCCTGATTTAGGTTTTCCGTGATTTCCCTAAATCGTTTCAGGCAAATTCCAGGATGGTTCCTTTGAAAGGGCACGGCCGATTTCCTTCCCAATCCTTCCCTAACCCGAGCTTGCGCTCCGTCTCTAATGACCTCGTTGTCGACGGGACGTTAAACACTAACCACCACCACCACTTGTGTAACAGAAAATAGCTTTCTGCTATACCATAATCAGTCAAATGTATGCTCAAGCTCAGAAAAAAAACAGATCACCTCGAGCAACTAGATACGGGATGTTCGCATTCACAGGAGATTAATATGCCCTGCAGAAATGATTACTATTTCAATTATTCTGGCCCAGGGGTTTAAGGTCAACATCAGTACCACGGCGGAACACCACTTACCGGTAAAATGTGTCTGCGGCTCTCGTTGTCCCTATAAACTGAAGGTAATGGATCAGTGTGACTTGAGCAGACGTGCAGGATGCCTTGCAGACGTATGCGCGAACCGTACCGTCAAGTCAGTGAGCTTGAAAGAGTGCGTATTATTGGCATGAGAAAATGTCATGCATCCATCCGGCAAACTGTTGTTCGTGTGGGATGAAGTGTGGTGTGCAACGGGTGCGTGCAGAATTGTTCACGAAAGACCCCAAGAACATGATGAGATAGTACAGGTCGTACCACCCAAACCACCCCCGAGAAGGTCAACACCTCATCCAAATGGCATTGCAGGATAGATCTGTGTCCTCCTCGGCTCCACTATTAGAGGTGACAGTCCGCCCCCGTTTATTACGGCTTGGGTTACAGGCGCGTCGTCCACTTCTCCGCCTACCAATGACTAATGTGCGGAAACATGTTAGACACCAATGGTGTATGAAACGACGTCACTGGGCACAGGAATGACATGAGATAGTGTTTCCGGGCGAATCGAAGGTCTGTTTGTTTGAGAATGATGGCCGAATTTTGGTTCGCCGCAGACAGCGCACCGTGACTGCATTCTCAGAAGACATACAGCGCCGACTCAAGGCCTCTATGTGCAGTGCTATTGAGTACAGCCACAAATCGCAGTTGGTGCGTGTCCAGGGCACTGTGACCAGGCTGACCCACGTAAATGACATTTCCGCACAACACCCCAGACGCCATTTTTCAGCAAGAAAATACACGACCACATGTTGCTGCATGAACACGTGCCTTCTTCGTGTCACAGGATTTCAGCTCTGGTCTGGACCGTCAGGAAACCAGACTTGTCACCAATCGAAAATGTGTGGGTATGGTGAAATGATGGTTGCAGCGCTGTGAGCCAATGCCATCCACCTCAGATGAACTTTGGAACAAGGTGAATGCAGCATGGATGGCTATGCAGTAGGACACCATTCAAGCCTTATACCCACTGATACCATCACACACGGAAAATGTTATCATGGCGGACCCTGTGAATATTAGGCAACGAACACATGCTGAACTGAGGTGACTGAATTGCTAATTATTTCTTCAGAAAATACAAGTGTACATGTCCTGTGAACACGAACGGCCTGTCTCGTCGTTGTAGATGTTTTGTTTTTCTGAACATGAGTATACCTGTACATTTTTGAAGATTTCATAAAGGACATTTATGTTGGACAAAAAATCAATGCTAGTACGGAATATCACCAGTTCTAGCCCGGATTATGACCTTATTTCTGTGAGGCAGAGCGCACGCCAGTTTCAATATGTATGTCATATCCAGCTGCGGCTACTTAGTTGTGATTAGGCTCTGCAGAGCTACCAAACGGCGGGAATGTGGATTGCTACCCTTCATTTGCTGTTCCAAATGGGTCCAGAGATTTTGTGTGGGACTGTGATCAGGTGGTGTAGTGGGTCAGTCAAGGTGTGATGGCGTACCTGAGCATTCATCTCATTGCGAGTGCATGCGTATTTGCCAATAAGGCTGTTACAATAAGGCTGTTATTTTGGCAGACAGGACTGTCCGCAGCATACTTATGTTGAAGATGTTGGAGGAAGGGCAGCATTTGGCACTGAGAATGAAAGAAACGTCTGGGTTCATGTTCATAGTAACTTGAATGTTTGGTATAGTAGATCGATACCACCCTCACCAGTGATTCACAATTTTCAACGCAGACGCACCTTTCTGACAGACTCCCGATACCTGTCGCTGGGCGACCTGGCGGATCCAATGATGAGCGTCCACTGAGCCACGTCTCCAGTGGCTACGGCTACGAACGCCCTCTGCCACCACGCTGTAAGATGGGTGGCAGCAGCTGCATGGTCCATTCTCAGTCCCAATCTTCGACAGTCTTCAGTCTTAATCAGCATTCGACGTTTCGCTCGTGCATTTGCAGCGGGAGCATCATACTGCACGATGCTCTTTAGTAATAGCTCGACTTTATTGCTGTCTGTTCTTTTGTAAAGTTTCACCGCAAGGCTTGGAGACAGCTACAAGCTGATGACAATTTCTGCTGAATGTATTTAAGTGTTTGTTAACTACCTCTACTCGTATATAGCTTGCCTACGACGTTATCTGCATATGCTGCATCCATCTGTAGCCCACCTCTCCTTACCGGGTATAAAAAGTAATCCGCAATAGAATGACTGGACTGAAGTCATGTACGTAAAACACTCCAAAAATAAGACGGGACCACCTCTGTCCTCAATTACACTCTCCACACACAGAGTGTTAAACACCTTACCGGGCCCCGCTGCACACATCACCTAGCATTGTCTGAATCCAGGTTACATGGCGACGTGTCGGACCACACTACACGGTCCAGTGATCTACTGTGAGTTTTCTGTGTTTGTGGCCCATTGATGACGTGCAGGTGTTACGTGCCACTACATCTACATCTACATCCACACTCCGCAAGCCACCCAACGGTGTGTGGTGGAGGGCACTTTACATGCAACTGTCATTACCTCCCTTTCCTGTTCCAGTCGCGTATGTTTCACAGGAAGAACGACTGCCGGAAAGCCTTCGTGTGCCCTCGAATCTCTCTAATTTTACATTCGTGATCTTCTCGGGAGATATAAGTCTGGGAAAGAAATATATTCGATACCTCATCCAGAAACGTACCCTCTCGAAAACTGGACAGCAAGCTACACCGCGGTGCAGAGCGCCTGTCTTGCAGAGTCTGCCACTTGAGTTTGCTAAACATCTCCGTAACGCTATCATGCTTACCAAATAACCCTGAGACGAAATGCGCCGCTCTCCTTTGGATCTTCTCTATCTCCTCCGTCAACACGATCTGGTACAGATCCCACACTGATGAGCAATACTCAAGTATAGGTCGAACGAGTGTTTTGTAAGCCACCTCCTTCGTTGATGGACTACATTTTCTAAGGACTCTCCCAATGAATCTCAACCTGGTACCCGCCTTACCAACAATTAATTTTATATGATCATTCCACTTCAAATCGTTGGGCACGCATACTCCCAGATATTTTACAGAAATAACTGCTACCAGTGTTTGTTCCGCTATCATATAATCATACAATAAAGGATCTTTCTTTCTATGTATTCGCAATACATTACATTAGTCTATGTTAAGGGTCAGTTGCCACTACCTGCACCAAGTGCCTATCCGGTGCAGATCTTCCTGCATTTCGCTACAATTTTCTAATGATGCAACTTCTCTGTATACTACAGCATCAGCCGCGAAAAGCCGCGTGAAACTTCTGACACTGTCTACTAGGTCATTTATATATATTGTGAAAAACAATGGTCCCATAACACTCCCCTTTGGCACGCCAGAGGTTACTTTAATGTCTGTAGACGTCTCTCCATTTAGAACAACATGCTGTGTTCTGTTTGCTAAAAACTCTTCAATCCAGCCACACAGCTGGTCTGATATTCCGTAGGCGCTTCCTTTTTTTATCAGGCGACAGTGCGGAACTGTATCGAATGCCTTCAGGAAGTCAAGGAAAATAGCATCTACCTGGGAGCCTGTATCTAATATTTCCTGGGTCTCATGAACAAATAAAGCGATTTGGGTCTCACACGATCGCTGTTCCCGGAATCAATGTTGATTCCAACAGAGTAGATTCTGGGTTTCCAGAAACGACATGATACGCAAGCAAAAAACATGTTCTAAAATTCTTCAACAGATCGACGTCAGAGATGTAGGTCTATAGTTTTGCGCATCTGCTCGAAGACCCTTCTTGAAGACTGGGACTACCTGTACTCTTTTCCAATCATACTATGAGTAATCGTGTGTTTTCTGGTACCCGACAGCAAATCTCAACTACATGCCGTTCCCTTCGCAATGTTCTCTCCAAACTGGTTGAGATATATCTTCATGCACTGGCAGCTCATGCTGCTGCTTCATTTGAAAGCGACTGTTGCTCCCTACTTTTACATGTGACACTCGTCTAGCGGTCCTTGTCGGCAAGAATCTTTTTACAACTTACACACTTTACATTACTGAGACTGGCGCACCGTTCCTTTTAGACACGTCGTATAGTGCGCACTGTAACCAAAAAAGCGGGAACGTGATTCACGACATGGCCATGGACGTGTACAAATATGATAAGCCCATTCTATAATTATGTAACGTTTGCTCGACGACCGACCTCTCTGCATCAATTCGTTACAAATGTTTGGAACTGAACGCCAGTTCGCTGTCATGGCTTACGTCAGTCGTGGAGTCTGCCTGGTATCAGTTTTATACCCTTTACATTGAGCTGTGTGTGCCTTTAACGGAATATAAGTATTTTGTCTTCTGAGCTGAGAGGCCTCCTATACATTAGGACTTCGCGCAGGAAGTGTAATTTCTTGTAACCTCTTGGCATCAGTGGTATACAAGATGAAATATGTTCAAATTTAAATGAAAAACTTATAACAGGCTAGTTAAAAGAATAACATTCGCATTTGCGAATGTGGTCAAACTCCAGCTTCGTGTTTAATAAATGATGAAAATGAAACTCTATTTTGCGATGCCTGTGTTAGTTCGATGTACACTGTAAAGTCCTTCAGGCATGCGCGCATGCATGTGTGACGGGCATTGCTGAGTACTTAGAACCAACGCCGACACTGGAATATAGTACTTGATATCTAAACACAACGTCGCGACTTTAATCACTAGTCTCTACCCTGTACATGATGCGCATTGCGAGTATAAGATGTAGTCGAGGAAGTTTGAGTTTGTCCAGCGTACGTACTTGGATAACCGAAACTGTTAAAGCTATCGCTCGAGTAAATAGGGAAATCTGGGTGCAAGCCCAGTCTGGCAAAATTTTTCATTTTCACCAATAAACTGTGCATCTCGAGTTTCTCCATATTCGGAAATGCAGATACCATTCTTGTATTTCATACAGCTGATTATTGCAGCAGTGCCTGAAGAACATTGCATAATACACTCCTGGAAATGGAAAAAAGAACACATTGACACCGGTGTGTCAGACCCACCATACTTGCTCCGGACACTGCGAGAGGGCTGTACAAGCAATGATCACACGCACGGCACAGCGGACACACCAGGAACCGCGGTGTTGGCCGTCGAATGGCGCTAGCTGCGCAGCATTTGTGCACCGCCGCCGTCAGTGTCAGCCAGTTTGCCGTGGCATACGGAGCTCCATCGCAGTCTTTAACACTGGTAGCATGCCGCGACAGCGTGGACGTGAACCGTATGTGCAGTTGACGGACTTTGAGCGAGGGCGTATAGTGGGCATGCGGGAGGCCGGGTGGACGTACCGCCGAATTGCTCAACACGTGGGGCGTGAGGTCTCCACAGTACATCGATGTTGTCGCCAGTGGTCGGCGGAAGGTGCACGTGCCCGTCGACCTGGGACCGGACCGCAGCGACGCACGGATGCACGCCAAGACCGTAGGATCCTACGCAGTGCCGTAGGGGACTGCACCGCCACTTCCCAGCAAATTAGGGACACTGTTGCTCCTGGGGTATCGGCGAGGACCATTCGCAACCGTCTCCATGAAGCTGTGCTACGGTCCCGCACACCGTTAGGCCGTCTTCCGCTCACGCTCCAACATCGTGCAGCCCGCCTCCAGTGGTGTCGCGACAGGCGTGAATGGAGGGACGAATGGAGACGTGTCGTCTTCAGCGATGAGAGTCGCTTCTGCCTTGGTGCCAATGATGGTCGTATGCGTGTTTGGCGCCGTGCAGGTGAGCGCCACAATCAGCACTGCATACGACCGAGGCACACAGGGCCAACACCCTGCATTATGGTGTGGGGAGCGATCTCCTACACTGGCCGTACACCACTGGTGATCGTCGAGGGGACACTGAATAGTGCACGGTACATCCAAACCGTCATCGAACCCATCGTTCTACCATTCCTAGACCGGCAAGGGAACTTGCTGTTCCAACAGGACAATGCACGTCCGCATGTATCCCGTGCCACTCAACGTGCTCTAGAAGGTGTAAGTCAACTACCCTGGCCAGCAAGATCTCCGGATCTGTCCCCCATTGAGCATGTTTGGGACTGGATGAAGCGTCGTCTCACGCGGTCTGCACGTCCAGCATGAACGCTGGTCCAACTGAGGCGCCAGGTGGAAATGGCATGGCAAGCCGCTCCACAGGACTACATCCAGCATCTCTAAGATCGTCTCCATGGGAGAATAGCAGCCTGCATTGCTGCGAAAGGTGGATATACACTGTACTAGTGCCGACATTGTGCATGTTCTGTTGCCTGTGTCTATGTGCCTGTGGTTCTGTCAGTGTGATCATGTGATGTATCTGACCCCAGGAATGTGTCAATAAAGTTTCCCCTTCCTGGGACAATGAATTCACGGTGTTCTTATTTCAATTTCCAGGAGTGTATATCGAAACAAAGACTCTGTAATATAGCATTATTAGTTCTCTGGTTAACAGTGGTAGACAACATGAAAAATCCCCGGCTTAAACGAAATATTTTCTACGTAGTACAGTCAACACACGACTACTGGTCTGAAACTGATATCATGCAGAAGCTTGACAACCTAGGGGAACAATAAGACGCCTGACGAAGCGTTGAACTAATTTTTTTTTGTTGGAGTGGAGACGTGATTAAGTTAGACTTATTCTGTAAAACATACACACTTTTTTTACCGAAATGATATTTACAAAGTCAGAGTACCGACAATCTCTAAATGATATGTTTTGAGAATGGTGACGTGTTCGCTATTTCAAACTTCCTAAATAGAATACTGCCTTAAACTTAATAAAAAGGATAGTGTTAGTCTTTGATGACTTACTGATACACTGTGGTGTTGCATTATGCAGTTTAGTCTTCAGTGTTGTGCCTGTGCACATGGTGTACTGATAGCGGCGTAGGTGGATGCTTCCTACGCTAAACTATACGTGAGCCTATGTTTACATTTTTAAGTGCTACTAACAATTAATGTTAATAAAACCCTACACAGCGGTATTACACAGAAATATGAGCTCATCAAATAAATTTCATGTCAATATGTTTTTATATTTTTTGAGAAACATAAAATTCCTTTTAAACACAAAATTCACAATTTGCCTTTTACTGGAATGTGACTGGAGTGATTGGGAATTGTAGCTTAAGAACGAATCTCGACTTTTTGGTAAATTATAAACGCCTGAGCATGTGAAATGATTTTCTGCAATAGCGGAGAGGGTTACGTGCACTAAATGAAAGTAAAATACGACAACAGCCAGCAATTTTATCAAAGAAACATCTTTACCCAGGTCCGCAAGATGAATGTAGTTACTGGTATGCAACTTGGTTTACATTATTTTTACAGTTAAAATAAACTACACACATCAATAAAGTTTTGCGTCATTCCGATTCCCAGAACTTCTGAAGATAGACGTGGACTGTGGATATTGTATCACAGACACAGTCCCTTTAACTGTTCAGACATATCACTGAACCCAACCAAGAAGTAAACAATCATGGATGAGCAGTGCCTATTAGGCGGACGGGGTCCGACAGCCGACCAGTTCCAGTCATTCCACAAAGAAGGAGGTACAAGGCTCACGTTGTCTGTAGTTCAACCATGCCTAGACGGTCAATACCGCGGTACCATGGCGTCCGCATTGTTACTTTTTGCCAGGAAGCGCTCTCAATAGGGGAAGTGTCCAGGCGTCTCGGAGTGAACCAAAGCAATGTTGCTTGGACATGGAGAACACACAGGGACAGGAACTGTCGATGATGTGCCTCGCTCAGGCCGCCCAAGGGCTAATACTGCAGTGGATGACCGCTACCTATGGATTATGGCTCGGTGACACACTGACAGAAACGGCACCACGTTGAATAATGCTTTTCGTGTAGCCACAGGACGTCGTGTTTCGACTCAAACTGTATGTAATAGGCTGCATGATGTACAACTTCACTCCCGACATCCATGGCGAGGTTCATCTTTGCAACTATGAAACTATGCAGCGTAATACAGATGGGCCCAACAACATGCCGAATGGACCGCTCAGGACTGGCATCACGTTCTCATCACCCATGAGTGTCGCATATGCCTTCAACCAGACAATCGTCGGAGACGTGTTTGGAGGCAACCCGGTGAGGCTGAACGCCTTAGACACACTGTCCAGCTAGTACAGCAAGGTGGGGGTTCTCTGCTGTTTTGAGAAGGAATTACATGGGGCCGACGAACGTTGCTGGTGGTCATGGAACGCGCCGTAACGGCTGCACGATACGTGAATGCCACCCTCCGACCGATATTGCGACCATATCGCCAGCATTTTGAATATTGGAGAGGCATTCGTCATAAAGACGAAAATTCGCGCCCCCATCGTACACATCTTGTGAATGGCTTCCTTCAGTACAAAGACATCGCTCGACTAGAGTGTCCAGCATGGTTCTCCAGACATGAACACTATCGAACATGCATGGGATACCAGAATGAGATTATCACTCTGCACCAGAGTGTGTGCTGATATGAAACTTCCTGGCAGATTAAAACCGTGTGCCGGACCGAGACACGAAAGCGGGTCCTTTGCCTTTCGCGGGCAAGTGCTCTACCATCTGAGCTACCGAAGCACGACTCACGCTCCGTCCTCACAGCTCTACTTCTGCCAGAGCACTTGCGAGCGAAAGGCAAATGTCCCGAGTTCGAGTCTCGGTCCGGCACACAGTTTTAATCTGCCAGGAAGTTTCATGCCTGGGATAGATTGAAAAGAGCTTTTTTATGGACGACATGACCCACCAACCACTCTGAGGAATCTACGCCGAATCGTGGATAGTATGTCACGAAGAATACAGGCATGCATCAAAGCAAGAGGACGTGCTACTTGGTATTAGAGGTACCGGTGTGCACAGCAATCCGGACCTCCATCTCTGAAGGTCTCGCTGTATGGTGATACAACATGCAATGTGTGGTTTTCATGAGCAATAAAAATTGCGAAAATGATGTTTATGTTGGTCTCCTTTTCAGTTTTCTGTATAGGTTCCGGAACTCTCGTAACTGAGGTGACGCAAACCGTTTTTGGATGTGTGTATATTTAAACGTTATCATTAATCAGTTAGGGGATTTTCTTAGTTATGTGAGATCGTGTACGACTCTCATTGGCCATCAACAGAATCCGGCAACCAGGGAAGAGAGTATTCACGCTTTCGGGACCTGGGAGGCGGAATGCGAAGGCTAGAGTAGGGATTCGTTATCTAGCCATCACTGTGTAAGTTTCTGTATGTAGTCGCTCCATTGGTTTCGTTAAAATGCGTTTTGATGAGAACATAGAGATAACATACTGTCAAAAGTGAAGATACACAAATTTATCGGCTTTATATTACTGTTCTGAAAGTTGTTTTGGTAAAATAAACCACACGTTTCTCACTAGATGTAGCTCCACGTGGTACATTAAATGTATGTCGTCAAGAAACTAAGTAACGAACTATGTAGTGTTTAGGCAAATATTATAACATGCTGAAAACCAACTGAAATGATATACTTTAGATATTGGACTGTGGACCTAATCAGTCCCCTGACTCAGAAGGTCGTCAGTTCGTTATTACCACTCAGTGTTTGTGTGAATCTCACATGTGGAACTTCATCTTAACTCTGAATGATAATCCTCGAACAGTGCGCACGAGACTTTTCATTGCAATTAGAGTAGTACAGACCAAAACAAGAAAGAAATGTCAGTAAACATCGGCTGTAAAACCTATACCTTAAGAGATGTGAGCACTTGTTCTTCTTCGCTACAATGAAACCACTCTCTTCTACAAAACAACACTCATAGTTCTTATGGTATGAGTTTCAGAGCTCATGTTTAGAGGACATATATTTTTCCTTTTTTGCGTCCATATAGCTTCCTCTTAAAATATGGAAAGCAAAAGGCTTCCAGTCGAAGAAATGTTTTACAGTGTCGAAGATGAAAATCTGCTCATAGTTCTTAAGATATGCATTTTAGAACGCAGCTTTACTAGACATTTTTGTTTTCTGGATTTGATCCCTACCTCTGAAAATCTGTTGGTAGAGCTATGGTTCACCCTGTTTATTATTTATTCTTCAGAGTACTAGTTTCAAGCAGTATCCAACCTAACCCAAGAGCATAATTATCGTGCGGCTGTTTTAATGACAGTATGTTGCCGCCTAGGTACAAATACAAACAGTGCAATGAAATACAGCTTTCCTCGGCTGAGAAAATCTGTAGAGGAATATCTGGAGCCTATGGAAGTTAGTGAAACCACTTCTAATACAGGGTGAATAACTAACTATAACCACCTAGAATAACTCAGAATTTATTATAGTACTGAAAAGTTTGTGGAACAAATGCTGCACGGTACAACGGGGGCCATAATACGACGTTGGTGCTTTGTTGCTGGGGTCGCATCAGAGATATGAAGGACAAATTCGTTTTTTTTAATGGAATTCTATAGTTTGTTACTTATTTTCTGATAGCGACTTCCGAGACGAATCCAGTGGTGTGTAACAGTAAGGTCTTTGAAGGTCAACGAAGGTAAAAATGGTGGCATGAACGTCTATTTAGAGGATGTGTTCGTAGTGATGGCCATTGGTATCAATGCAGTGCTGCAATCTTCTTATAACGGATTGAGTTTTATTCCTTATCACTTCGGCACTTTTCGAAGCACATGCTCTAACAATTCTCTCTCGAATATCGTGCAAATAGTAAACATTCGCCGAATACGGCGTATCCATCCGACGTCTCATTAACATGTAAACACCATTCAACGGTTTGGCAATGCAACACTAATGGGAACTGCAAGTATCGTCGAATCAAGCGAATGTGAATGGTGCATTGCTTTAAAGTACAAGTCGATGACCGCCCCCGGTAACTGAGTGATATTCCCGCTTCGCGCGTCGGGCGACTAGGTTGTGTTATTAGTTCCCCCTCGGCCGCAGCGGTGCGTGTTTTCCTCGTGTCCGTTTAGTGTCGTGTTGGTATCCGTGCGTGTCGCATTGCTGGTTGTCGGCTAGTGTTTGGTGTTCGTGCTGCCCTTCCTGTGGCGGCGCCGTCTCGCGCCGTGATGTCCACCATGGTTCCCACGAAAATTCTTCGTACACGTATGGTGAACTTCACCTTCGACAAATCCCCTCCCGCTCCCTGCAGCCGTTGGATAAGCAGCTGCAGCAGCAAGTCGTATACTCCTAGCTCACTCATTTTTTAAATAGTTTAATTCTTAATTTCTTTGCGTGTTTTTGGTACTTGCATTGTTTAATTCATAAATTTCAGGCGTATTATAGTATTTGAGAGTTGTAGCATCGTGTTTTAGTACCTAAATAGTGTAAATTCGCGTAGTCGTCTGTCTTCTGTTTTTGTTTTGAACGGCCAGTGTCGGTTGGTCACAGTCAGTGTGCTCCCCGCCGCTGTTGGATAAGCAGCTGCAGCATCAAGTCGTATACTCCTAGTTCACTCATTTGTTACATAGTTTAATTCTTAATTTCTTTGCATGTTTTTGGTACTTGCATTGTTTAATTCATAAATTTCGGGTGTATTATAGTATTTGAGAGTTGTAGCATCGCGTTTTAGTACCTGAATAGTGTAAAATCGCGTAGTCTCCTTCCGCCGCCGAGCAGTGTGTCAGCAGTGCGCAAGTAGCAGCATTACTGCATTTACTAGGCTATCTTGTATTTTAATAACCGTTTAAATTTTGTGTCGATTTGTTTGCGCTCTCTGTAGATTCGTTCAGACGTTTTTTGCACAACAGTTTTTAGCATGGATAGGGACTGCAACTGTTGTGTTCGAATGCAGGCTGAGTTGGCATCCCTTCGCTCCCAGCTTCACGCAGTGTTGGCTTCGGTCACACAGCTTGAGGTTGTTGCCAATGGGCATCACTGTGGGGGTCCGGATGGGGGTTTGTCGGGGACGGCCAGCTCGTCCCACGCTTCCCCCGATCGGACTACGACTCTGGTTGCGCGGGATACTGCCCGCATTGAGGCTGATCCCTCACCTGTGGTAGAGTGGGAGGTCGTCTCAAGGTGTGGCAGGAGGCGAAAGACATTCCGGAGGGCTGAACGGAAGGCCTCTCCAGTTTGTCTGACAAACCGGTTTCAGGCTCTGTCTCAGGCTGATACTGATCTTTGGCCTGACATGGCTGCTTGTCCTGTTCCAGAGGTTGCCCCTCAATCTGCAAGATCCTGGCGGTCGCAGAGGGTGAGCTTACTGGTAGTTGGGAGCTCCAACGTCAGGCGCGTAATGGGGCCCCTTAGGGATATGGCAGCAAGGGAGGGGAAGAAAACCAATGTGCACTCCGTGTGCATACCGGGGGGGAGTCATTCCACATGTGGAAAGGGTCCTTCCGGATGCCATGAAGGGTACAGGGTGCACCCATCTGCAGGTAGTCGCTCATGTCGGCACCAATGATGTGTGTCGCTATGGATCGGAGGAAACCCTCTCTGGCTTCCGGCGGCTATCTGATTTGGTGAAGACTGCCAGTCTCGCTAGCGGGATGAAAGCAGAGCTCACCATCTGCAGCAAAGTCGACAGGACTGACTGCGGACCTTTGGTACAGAGCCGAGTGGAGGGTCTGAATCAGAGGCTGAGACGGTTCTGCGACCTTGTGGGCTGCAGATTCCTCGACTTGCGCCATAGGGTGGTGGGGTTTCTGGTTCCGCTGAATAGGTCAGGAGTCCACTACACGCAACAAGCGGCTACACGGGTAGCAGGGGGTGTGTGGCGTGGGCTGGGCGGTTTTTTAGGTTAGATGGCCTTGGGCAAGTACGGAAAGGGCAACAGCCTCAACGGGTGCGGGGCAAAGTCAGGACATGCGGGGACCAAGCAGCAGTCGGTATTGTAATTGTAAACTGTCGAAGCTGCGTTGGTAAAGTACCGGAACTTCAAGCGCTGATAGAAAGCACCGAAGCTGAAATCGTTACAGGTACAGAAAGCTGGCTGAAGTCAGAGATAAATTCTGCCGAAATTTTTACAAAGGTACAGACGGTGTTTAGAAAGGATAGATTGCATGCAACCGGTGGTGGAGTGCTCGTCGGTGTTAGTAGTAGTTTATCCTGTAGTGAAGTAGAAGTGGATAGTTCCTGTGAATTATTATGGGTGGAGGTTACACTCAACAACCGAGCTAGGTTAATAATTGGCTCCTTTTACCGACCTTCGTACTCAGCAGCATTAGTGGCAGAACAACTGAGAGAAAATTTGGAATACATTTCACATAAATTTTCTCAGCATGTTATAGTCTTAGGTGGAGATTTCAATTTACCAGATATAGACTGGGACACTCAGATGTTTAGGACGGGTGGTAGGGACAGAGCATCGAGTGACATTATACTGTGTGCACTATCAGAAAATTACCTCAAGCTATTAAACAGAGAACCGACTCGTGGAGATAACGTCTTGGACCTACTGATAACAAACAGACCCGAACTTTTCGACTCTGTATGTGCAGAACAGGGAATCAGTGATGATAAGGCCGTTGCAGCATCCCTGAATATGGAAGTTAATAGGAATATAAAAAAAGGGAGGAAGGTTTATCCGTTCAGCAAGAGTAATAGAAGGCAGATTTCAGACCACCTAACAGATCAAAACGAAAATTTCTGTTCCGACACTGACAATGTTGAGTATTTATGGAAAAAGTTCAAGGCAATCGTAAAATACGTTTCAGACAGGTACGTGCCAAGTAAAACTGTGAGGGACGGTAAAAACCCATCGTGGTTCAACAACAAAGTTAGGAAACTACTGCGAAAGCAAAGAGAGCTTCACTCCAAGTTTAAACGCAGCCAAATCCTCTCAGATAAACAGAAGCTAAACGATGTCAAAGTTAGTGTAAGGAGGGCTATGCGTGAAGCGTTCAGTGAATTCGAATGTAAAATTCTATGTACCGACTTGACAGAAAATCCTAGGAAGTTCTGGTCTTACGTTAAATCAGTAAGTGGCTCGAAACAGCATATCCAGACACTCCGGGATGATGAAGGCATTGAAACAGAGCATGACACGCGTAAAGCTGAAATACTAAACACCTTTTTCCAAAGCTGTTTCACAGAGGAAGACCGCACTGCAGTTCCTTCTCTAAATCCTCGCACAAACGAAAAAATGGCTGACATCGAAATAAGTGTCCAAGGAATAAAAAAGCAACTGGAATCACTCAACAGAGGAAAGTCCACTGGACCTGACGGGATACCAATTCGATTCTACACAGAGTACGCGAAAGAACTTGCCCCCCTTCTAACATCCGTGTACCGCAAGTCTCTAGAGGAATGGAAGGTTCCAAATGATTGGAAAAGAGCACAGGTAGTCCCAGTCTTCAAGAAGGGTCGTCGAGCAGATGCGCAAAACTATAGACCTATATCTCTGACGTCGATCTGTTGTAGAATTTTAGAACATGTTTTTTGCTCGAGTATCATGTCGTTTTTGGAAACTCAGAATCTACTACGTTGGAATCAACATGGATTCAGGAAACAGCGATCGTGTGAGACCCAACTCGCTTTATTTGTTCATGAGACCCAGAAAATATTAGATACAGGCTCCCAGGTAGATGCTATTTTTCTTGACTTCCGGAAGGCGTTCGATACAGTTCCGCAATGTCGCCTGATAAACAAAGTAAGAGCCTACGGAATAATCAGACCAGCTGTGTGGCTGGATTGAAGAGTTTTTAGTAAACAGAACACAGCATGTTGTTATCAATGGAGAGACGTCTACAGATGTTAAATTAACCTCTGGCGTGACACAGGGGAGTGTTATGGGATCATTGATTTTCACAATATATATAAATGACCTAGTAGATAGTGTCGGAAGTTCCATGCGGCTTTTCGCGGATGATGCTGTAGTATACAGAGAAGTTGCATCATTAGAAAATTGTAGCGAAATGCAGGAAGATCTGCAGCGGATAGGCACTTGGTGCAGGGAGTGGCAACTGACCCTTAACATATACTAATGTAATGTATTGCGAATACATAGAAAGAAGGATCCTTTATTGTATGATTATATGATAGCGGAACAAACACTGGTATCAGTTACTTCTGTAAAATATCTGGGAGTATGCGTGCCTAACGATTTGAAGTGGAATGATCATATAAAATTAATTGTTGGTAAGGCGGGTACCAGGTTGAGATTCATTGGGAGAGTCCTTAGAAAATGTAGTCCATCAACGAAGGAGGTGGCTTACAAAACACTCGTTCGACCTATACTTGAGTATTGCTCATCAGTGTGGGATCTGTACCAGATCGTGTTGACGGAGGAGATAGAGAAGATCCAAAGGAGAGCGGCGCATTTCGTCTCAGGGTTATTTGGTAAGCATGATAGCGTTACGGAGATGTTTAGCAAACTCAAGTGGCAGACTCTGCAAGACAGGCGCTCTGCACCGCGGTGTAGCTTGCTCGCCAGGTTTCGAGAGGGTGCGTTTCTGGATGAGGTATCGAATACATTGCTTCCCCCTACTTATACCTCCCGAGGAGTTCACGAATGTAAAATTAGAGAGATTAGAGGGCGGACGGAGGCTTTCAGACAGTCGTTCTTTCCGCGAACCATACGCGACTGGAACAGGAAAGGGAGGTAATGACAGTGGCATCGTTGGGTGGCTTGTGGAGTATAAATGTAGATGTAGATCCACTCGTCACGTCCAGCCCGGTTCTTTGGAGATACATGACAGGTTAGTCGAAACAATTAAAGTCACTACTTATCAGGTGCATGCTATATATTTTGACAGCGAATTATATGTGATTTTTGTTAAGTTTCTTGACCCGCTCCAGGTAGATAGGATACTTTCTCGTCATGGTTCTCAGGTACCCATTACGCATCGTGATGGTTCCACTAGTATGGTTCTCTTGGTAATTGCAGAAGTGATATATATGAATGGGCAGGTGTTTAACCTTCCGCCCGAAGTAGACGACTATTTTCTGAGGCCAGTTTGGTTTCCTTATGGGGAACTACGTCATATTCGAAAGGAACGCTGGTCTGCTCAGCACCGCTTACAGGTCTATAGTGGTATTCGGACGGTGGAAATGGTGGTCCAAAAACCTATTCCTTCTCATCTACAGGTAAGTGGTTATAGAATCCGTATTACGTACAGTGGCCAAGAACGAACATGTCATTATTGTAATCAAACCGGTCATTTCCGTACTAATTGTCCGCGGCATGTGATGGTATTAAAATCTACATGTGAACAGCGTAAAAAATTGACTTTAGCTGATCTCAGACTGAATCGCTCCCTGTTACTGAGGGACGCCGTGATATGTTGACCGACAGTGCCCATGATTTTCCCCGCTGTCCTTGCGTCGATGCTGTTACTTCCGATGTGCCCGCCACGATTTCTCACAACAATCGTCGAACACAGGATGGTGCGGCTGATGACCCTTCCCCATCGGCTCGCCCTTCCGATGGGCCTCCAGTAAAGGACCCTCCTTCTCAGTCTGAAATCGTGGATGAGGACGCCACAGGTGCTTTCACGCCTTTGCAGGAGATCCCTGACGCCTTAGCTGGCGTTGTTCCTGTTGTCGCTGCCGCCCCTTCGGAGAATCCCGTGAAAAAACCTGCATCCGGTTCCCACGTGTCTTCTCCGGTTCTCTCGTACGCTTCTCCTGTCGACTCTGTTCCCCATCCCCTTTCTGCGACTTCTGTCACCCCGTCTGAGTCACAGTCTTTTCCCATAAAACAACTGATTGATTCTCAAGAGCCAGTGGATCCCGTTGTTTTTCACAAAACGTCCTTCCGTGAACCCAGGTTTGCGGACGAGTGGGATGTAGAGGACACTCCCTGGCAATCTGAAACGGAATACCTACATGATGCTCCCATGCGAGCGAACGCGGCATCGTCGGCGCCGCGGAGCCTCAGTAGAATCCGTAAACAGCCATAGAGAGCCGCGTCACGGCCGAAGAAAACTTAGTGGGAAGATGAGGGTTCTGTTTCTTAGTTCTTCTCTCTCTGATTTAGCAATTGATTCTGGTATGGTTACTTGTGTATTGCTTCGTCAACTGGCGGATCTCTACCGTTCTTTGTTCTTCTTTCTGGGTTGAAGTTCCATGCAAGCATACACATTCCTTACTCTGAATATTAACAGAATATGTTCTGAGCTTCGGCTCGCCGCTTTGCGACAGATTATATATCAAACTGGAGCTTCCGAACTTTCTACAGGCAGTGCCTTGTTTTATAGGGAAAGCATTCCGCTGATGGATTTCGAAGTATTCGGTAGTGGAAGGGGGATCGGGTGCACGTTTTGTGATCTCAGTTTACTCCATCTTTTGCCCCTTCTGGCACAGGTCGTACTACTGCACGTTCGAGTTTCTATAAAGAAGAAATCAAGTTACCTCCTTCGTAAATCCCCTCCAAAGATTATCTTAGGTGGGGACTTCAATTGTGTTCAACGGCCGGTGGATCAGTCTCCTGATTTTAATTTCAGTAAAGAACTCGACGACCTGGTGTGCTCCTTGCGCCTGCGTAGCGTGCGGATTTCTTGCTATCCTACACTTGTGTGACATACATACTTTACTCCCACATCTAGCAGTCACCTCGATCGCTTTTGCCTTTCCGATTCCTTGTGTGGGCAACTTCTGGATGTTGATGTGATACTGTTTTACTGATGATTGCGCTGTAGCCGTCACGTTTAATTACGAGCAGCAAACGGCAAATTGTTTCGTCCTCCCTGTATGCTCAATATAGCCTATTTGCAAGATACCTCTCTTGGTGTCGTCCTGGAGGATGTATGGGTTCGTTGTTCTCGTACTATGGACCGGTACTCGTCTATTGTGGCATAGTGGACACTGCATGCTAAACCACAAATCCTTAGGGCTCTCATGCGTTTTGGAGCTGCGAAGGTGGCAGACGATCGACGAACGCAAGAATTTTACTACTCAGGCTTACGTCAACTGTACGATAGTGCTACGCATGCTCCCCTACGGGTTACTGATATACAGCGCATCAAAACTGCAGCTCAAACGCATTCAAATGGAGGGGACTGCGGACGAGGTCTCAACCACGTTCCCTCTTACAAGGCGAATTGATGTCACAATACCATCTATTCCTTTTGCGGGCGCGCCGTAAACGTGTGTGCCTTTCCTGCCTCACAACCGCTGACGGTCGCATGTTCACCTCTCACCGTGACATTTCGACTTTATTTATACCTATTTCACTGATCTGTACAATACCCATGTTTCGGCTGAAAACTCTCTCGACGACTTTACATACTTGCTGCATCCCGTCGTCACTCCTCAATTAAATGACGCCTTTTGTGCGTCCCTTCCACAAGGATGATATATATGAAGTTATTACAGGTTCTCAGTCCCACACGTCACCTGGATTAGACGTTACTCCTAAGGAGATTTATGTTCAATTGCGGCCACTCGTTGGTGTCACCTTAACGTCAACGGTAAACGAAGTGATGCGGCGAGTCTTATTTCCTGCTCCTTTTGAGGAAGGTAAAGTGGTCTCCCTTCCGAAATCATGCGATTGATTCCCTCCGTCCTATTACTCTTCTCAACTTCGATTGTAAAGTTGTCACTCGAGCAATTAATATCCGTATCTCTAAGCTGCTCATTACCATTATTGCCGCCCACCAAAGTTGCGTGCCTGGACGCGCGATACTGACTTTTGTTCTCGAATATATCTCGATGTACTTTCGGTGACGATTAATATCCCAGGGGGCTTTGCTTTTTCTTGATTTCCAAAAAGCGTTTCATCGTCTCAGACATAATTTTTTAACGAGAGTGCTCACCGCTGTCGGCTTTAATAATGATGCTCGACAGGTCTTAACTCGCCTTTTTACCGGTATCAGTGAATCAGACGAGGTTTACCCCAGATCCCAGGGAAGCCCCTTATCCATATCACTTTTTGTCTTGTTTAGAGCCCTTACTTCGCCGCCTCGCCGTGCAGTTACGTGGCTGGACTATATTGGGGAAACTTTTTTCGGTCCGTGCATACTCAACATGGTTTAGTAAGACATAGTGAGGACATACCGAGGCTTAAGGATACCTTGAATTCATTTTGCCGTCTTGCTGGTGTTCGCATTAATGATAGTAAATGCACGTTCCTACCATTGAGAGCCTTCGATCATGTCGTCATTCCTTGGACGACGGTCGTCAATCGCCATAAGACCTTAGGGATCTTAGTGGATCGCAGTCCGATCAAACTGGCGACACTAAATTGGCGTGAGGGTACGCGTCGTGTTCACGGGGCGATCCATGAACATGAACGCCGTTCCCTTAGCCTCCTTCACAAGGTACTAGTTTTATAGACCTATGTCTTCAGTAAAGTATATTAAGTTGCGCAGATCTTCCCGCTTCCCGCGATTATGGCCCGCAGACTGAAACAACTGCCTAGTCGATCCCTGTGGCACCGCCACATCTTTCGTGTTCGGTATGAAGTCGTGGCCAGGCCTTGAAAGCTTAGAGGACTGGGTCTTTCCCAAATCAAAGTGAAGACATCCATGTTATTTGCCCGCCGAAATGTTTTAACCTGTACGCGGGCTCCGCATTCAGTTACCTCTCGTTTACTTTCCCGCCTCCAGTCGGTCTGTCTGGCCCTTTCTGTTGATGTTGGACGGATTAATCCTAAACTGCAGCACATTCGTGAATACTTTCTAATTATCGGTATCCTAGGTGCTGATATACTTTCTATGTCGCATATTACTGCCAACATGCTATCACCCCGTTGGGGTGCACCATGTCCCCTTTCTTTTGTTGAACTTGCTTTACCGCCAACGTTTTGAAAAACGGTCAGGTCTCATCCTAGTCTTCCTATTTTGCCGATGGAGGTCGTTTCAACGTGCTATAAGGTCATTCAGCGTTTGATATCTACTGGTGATTTTTCGTATTGGCCTTCGTCCGACTGATCGGTGTGAGGAATGTCATCAGACTGACACCTTACTTCACAGGCTTGTTGCTAGCGGACGGGATCCGTGGCTCTGGGTCCACCGTCAATTAGCCATCCTTACTCGAGGGCCTGAAACCGCTTTCCCAGACGACATTTTCCTACATCCGGACATATCCTTTTTTCCTCACACAAAAACGAATACGATTGTCTGGCTCTTGGCTTACTATCATTCTATCTATCTACGTGACTACTCTGCTTTTCACAATAAAGTGCCTGGCAGAGGTTTTAATGAACCACCTTCGTGCTGTCTCTCTACCGTTCGACTTAAATTTTTCCGTGCGAGCCCTGATTTCTCTTATTTTATCGTGATGATCATTTCTCCCTACGTAGGTGGGTGCCAACAGAATGTTTTCGCAATCGGAGGAGAAAACTGGTGATTGAAATTTCACGAGAAGATCCCGTCGCTATGTTCACTATGTCGTTGAAGGCGGGAATGACCCAGATCCCTGAGTTTTTCATCATTGTCTGACAACTGCGCATTGGAAATGGCAGTGGTTGCCACTATACCGACCACTTTTTGCGAATATGCTTTTTCTTGTGTTTAACCGTAAAGGTGTTGGTTAAGTTCCCCTGTGATCCCTCTTTCTTCCCTGAGTTTGAGTCCCCTCCCTTGTAGTTTTGTTTTGTCGCTTTTTCTCTTCCACAGGTATATCAAAAAGGAAAACAGTATTGACAAGAAGGGTGAGATAATGGGTTATTCTTCCCGTTCAGAATTTAATATTTGTTTGTGCTTGAACTTATTTGCTGATTTTCTTTTTTTAACCGATATTAAATGATGTTGTCTGATTTTCATGAAATTACCAAGTCAATCTGATAAAAAGAAGAATGTCAGTCCTTAGGGTCCGGGCTCGATTCCCGGCTGGGTCGGAGATTTTCTCCGCTCAGGGACTGGGTGTTGTGTTGTCCTAATCCTCATCATTTCCTCCTCATCGACGCGGAAGTCGCCGAAGTGGCGTCAAATCGAAAGACTTGCACCCGGCGAACGGTCTACCCGACGGGAGGTCGTAGTCACACGACTTTTACATTTTATTTAACAAGTCGATATACTTCTCATTTCCGGAATGCCAACGAAATTCAGTGAGAGCTAGAGACTTATATGCGAAAGATAACCACAATGTACTCACCCTACATGGCGTACATTTAAATATGTGTATGAATAATGCAGAACAACAGGATGTTTAAAGCATCGGAAACGTATCCGGCAAAGAAAAGTTACTATCGAGGAAACGGAAATTGGTACTCTTGCCACTGTGGTTCGAGATTCTTGTATTAGTTCGCGTCAAGTCGCAAGGGGATCTGGCATGAGCCAGAGAAGTATTGTTCATGTTTTGCATCTCCATAAATATCATCATTACCATATCAGTCTCCACCAAGAAGAAAAAATGGTTCAAATGGCTCTAAGCACTATGGGACTTAACATCTGTGGTCATCAGTCCCCTAGAACTTAGAACTACTTAAACCTAACTAACCTAAGGACATCACACACATCCATGCCCGAGGCAGGATTCGAACATGCGACCGTAGCGGTCACGCGGTTCCAGACTGAAGCGCCTAGAACCGCATGGCCACACCGGCCGGCACCAAGAAGAATTAACTGGTACGGATTGTATGCGTCGCATTGAATACTGCCGATGGGCTCAACTTCGGATTCAGAAGGATGACCCATATATTAATTTGATTTTATTTACTGACGAGGCTGCAGCCACGAACCACGCAAATGTTAATTTGTATAACATGCGTTATTCGACAACTAAAAATCCATGTTGGCTGCGGCAAGTTGCACACCGAAAACCGTGGTCGGTAAATGAATGGTGTGCGATTTTGGAGGACAGAAGTATAGGCCCCTATTTCATCGAAGGAAATCTTAATGGTAGGAAGCATTAGGTCTGTTATCGGGGGAAATACCTTTAGAAACACGATGTGTGTCTGCCACATTTGTCGCTGATGGCTAGGAATGAGTTGCAGAGACAATTCGCAAGTCGTTGGATTGGACGCGGAGTAGATGTTTCGTGGCCGGATCGTTCGCCAGGCTAGACGCCCCTGGGTTTATTCTTGTGGGGATTCGTACAAGACATTGTTATAAAGACGTTCCAACTACAAATGGTTCAAATGGCTCTGAGCACTAAGGGACTCAAATGCTGTGGTCATAAGTCCCCTAGAACTGAGAACTACTTAAACCTAACTAACCTAAGGACATCACACACATCCATGCCCGAGGCAGGATTCGAACCTGCGACCGCAGCGGTCGTGCGGTTCCAGACTGTAGCGCCTTTAACCGCTCGGCCACTCTGGCCGGCGTTCCAACTACACCTGAAGATATACGACAGAGAATTGTCAGAGCATGTGCTTCGATAAGTGCCGAAGTGATAAGGAATAGCACTCACTCTATGATACGAAGATTACGGCACTGCATTGATACCAACTGTCATTACTTCGAACACCTGTAAATGGACGTTCATGCCAACTTTTTGACCTTAGTTGACGTTCAAAGATCTTACTGCTACACATCATTGGATTCGTCTCAATACGTGCTATCAGAAAATAAATACCAAACTAAAGCATCCCATTTTGAAAAAAACAAAGTTGACCTTCATACCTCTGAAGCGACCCCACCTAGTATCAAACGTCATATTATGGCACCCGTTGTCCCATGCAACATTTTACCCACAAACCTTTCAACTCCTATCGTACTTTCGGAGTTATCCTGGGTGTAAGTAATTAGTGACTCATTCTGTAGATTGCCTGTAGTCTAAAGCCTTGAGGCCCCACCATACAAGGATTCCAAATAGCAATAAAACAATCGTCTGTCGAAAAGAAGAAACTGGTCAGAAGAAACGATTTTAGGCTGGATTTATAATCTGCTTTGGTACCTTAAGAGAATTTATGTCATCTGGCAAATGAAGAAAGATCATGTATTGGATACTTGACTATTATCTGAACAACTGGCTGCTTCAATAATGATTAATGAAGGTGCTGTCTATTTCCTTTTGGTGCTATGGCTGTGGATATCACTGTTATGCTTAAACTGCGATGATTTATTTATGACCAAGTCCATTAGCGAATGTGAATATTGTTAAGCAGCATTAAAATGTCTAGGGCTCAAAGAGAAGAATGAACTCAGGTAATAGATTTAACATCACTGCAACAAATGACGCACGCACATCGCAGCCTAAACTTCAGAGGGGAGAACAGCATAACGACCAGTTTGTAGCGAAAGGCAGTGCTCGATTTCGTGAGGTGCGTTTGAGAATAGCAGAGGCGATCCTCCCACCAACTCATTTTTCACTACAGCTGGCTGAGCTGATTAATTCTTTTGAGAGAGGTGTCAATCCTCTGGCTGAACGGCGGAAGACATTTGACAGTCTGAATGAGTACTTATAAAAGGAGCCGCACAAAAAAGGAACTTTTCCTCGTGGAAGGAGACCACTGAAGACGCACGGCAAGAATATTTCGACAATAGCGGGATTTAGGCAGGCACATAGCAATTCCACCTTCTGTCTGACGTGGGTGATGTGCCAACTGTTATACGTGACAAAAAAAAATTTCAAATGTGTGTGAAATCTTATGGGACTTAACTGCTAAGGTCATCAGTCCCTAAGCTTACACATTGCTCAACTTAAATAATCCAAGGACAAACATACACACCCATGCCCGAGGGAGGACTCGAACCTCCACCGGGACCAGCCGCACAGTTCACGACTGCAGAGCCTTAGACCGCTCTGCTAATCCCGCACGGCTATACGGGACATCTACCTGGTTAAACGTCTATAGCGAGGGTATGACTTTGGTCATCTGATGGTGAAATTGATAGAGTTGGAAGGTAAGGCACTAACGGGCAAGCTGCAGTATACCATGAGACTTTAGAAATGTTATTGTATGGAAACAGCCAATAGTCACGTATGCTGTTCAGTAAACAAACCGGTGGCACATGGCAAACCTAACTACTTTTAAAAGAACATACAAATAGACGGAACCTCAGATATATGCCGAGTAATTTGAAAAAGTATGGTCGATGTTAAGCTATATGTGAGCCAGGATCATATGTGACAGAAATATTAGTTGCAATATACCTTCCACTCAGCGACTTACTGCCACACAAGAAAATACATTTAAAAGACGGAATTTAGTTTAAAAACGTGTTTGTTAGCTACAACATGAAGAGATGGTATTGAACGAACACAACTACCAGGCGTTCTGTGCTTTCATAAAAAAGGCACTGCCATAATGACAATGAGTTTCGAATGTGTAGACCAAACACAGAGCTATATTACCTCCTTTCCTTCTGGTAAGACTGCCATACCCGCCTTACACGATTTGTTCCTCTCCAAAGACCCTAAGAGTTGAAAATAGCTGGGTAATTAAGGATAATGCCAGACAAAATGGCGATCCACTGTTATACAGATGTATTGCGACGCGTATAAGATACAATAAGACTCACTGCAGAAGCAAGAAAACGAAAATGTACTTATATTAGAATTAATTGTCTGTTCTCAGCATTTCATTTTGTTCACATACCAAGAGGTTCAAAAAACGGCTCTGAGCACTATGGGACTTAACTTCTGAGGTCATCAGTCCCCTAGAACTTAGAACTACTTAAACCTAACTAACCTAAGGACATCAAACACACCCATGCCCGAGGCAGGATTCGAACCTGCGACCGTAGCGGTCGCGCGGCTCCAGACTGCAGCGCCATACCAAGAGGCTGCACATCTGTTTAGGTTTTGCACTCTTTCATAATGTTACACAATGGTGTGAGGGTTGGTACGTTGAGGTTATACTCTTGCTTAATTCTTAACCTCTTTCGGATTAATACACAGCAGGGTAAAGATACAGGTCTTACTGTTGAGTCGAATATCCTGTATCGCATCATAGCCATAGATCTGATTTTGAATGAATGTCATCTCTTATGGCATCTGAAGTCTTCCTCTATGAGGAGTCACTCTCCATCTGTCAACACTGTCAGACGAGAGTGGAGGAATAGTTAGAGATTCAGGGCACCGCCTCACCCTCCTACAGGAGCAATGCCACTAAAAGGTACCTATGATGACAGCCTGCGGCTGCAGAAGGCAATAAAAACTACTTCACTGAGAATATAAGAAATGTATCCATAGAACAAGTGGCCTGTTGCCGACAAGTGTCAAAAGATGTGGTTTTAGGAGAACGAGTGCGTTAGGACATCAGCACAACACTATTTGTGTTTTGTATTTGTGGTATTTTATGTTTGACTTTATTAGGTTCCCTGCTAGCTTTTAATGTAAAATGACTGCGTGGTTTGCATGTTTGTAAAGATCCCGCACCTCTGTTAATACACTCCTGGAAATGGAAAAAAGAACGCATTGACACCGGTGTGTCAGACCCACCATACTTGCTCCGGACACTGCGAGAGGGCTGTACAAGCAATGATCACACGCACGGCACAGCGGACACACCAGGAACCGCGGTGTTGGCCGTCGAATGGCGCTAGCTGCGCAGCATTTGTGCACCGCCGCCGTCAGTGTCAGCCAGTTTGCCGTGGCATACGGAGCTCCATCGCAGTCTTTAACGCTGGTAGCATGCCACGACAGCGTGGACGTGAACCGTATGTGCAGTTGACGGACTTTGAGCGAGGGCGTATAGTGGGCATGCGGGAGGCCGGGTGGACGTACCGCCGAATTGCTCAACACGTGGGGCGTGAGGTCTCCACAGTACATCAATGTTGTCGCCAGTGGTCGGCGGAAGGTGCACGTGCCCGTCGACCTGGGACCGGACCGCAGCGACGCACGGATGCACGCCAAGACCGTAGGATCCTACGCAGTGCCGTAGGGGACCGCACCGCCACTTCCCAGCAAATTAGGGACACTGTTGCTCCTGGGGTATCGGCGAGGACCATTCGCAACCGTCTCCATGAAGCTGGGCTACGGTCTCGCTCACCGTTAGGCCGTCTCCGCTCACGCCCCAACATCGTGCAGCCCGCCTCCAGTGGTGTCGCGACAGGCGTGAATGGAGGGACGAATGGAGACGTGTCGTCTTCAGCGACGAGAGTCGCTTCTGCCTTGGTGCCAATGATGGTCGTATGCGTGTTTGGCGCCGTGCAGGTGAGCGCCACAATCAGGACTGCATACGACCGAGGCACACAGGGCCAACACCCGGCATCATGGTGTGGGGAGCGATCTCCTACACTGGCCGTACACCACTGGTGATCGTCGAGGGGACACTGAATAGTGCACGGTACATCCAAACCGTCATCGAACCCATCGTTCTACCATTCCTAGACCGGCAAGGGAACCTGCTGTTCCAACAGGACAATGCACGTCCGCATGTATCCCGTGCCACCCAACGTGCTCTAGAAGGTGTAAGTCAACTACCCTGACCAGCAAGATCTCCGGATCTGTCCCCCATTGAGCATGTTTGGGACTGGATGAAGCGTCGTCTCACGCGGTCTGCACGTCCAGCACGAACGCTGGTCCAACTGAGGCGCCAGGTGGAAATGGCATGGCAAGCCGTTCCACAGGACTACATCCAGCATCTCTACGATCGTTTCCATGGGAGAATAGCAGCCTGCATTGCTGCGAAAGGTGGATATACACTGTACTAGTGCCGACATTGTGCATGCTCTGTTGCCTGTGTCTATGTGCCTGTGGTTCTGTCAGTGTGATCATGTGATGTATCTGACCCCAGGAATGTGTCAATGAAGTTTCCCCTTCCTGGGACAATGAATTCACGGTGTTCTTATTTCAATTTCCAGGAGTGTATGTTAAAAGATCCGACGATGATATCAAGATCTGTCAAAACCGATAATCAATAAAATATTTACAAGCGATCTTGGCGTACCTGATTTTTAAGAATAACATAACAATTCAGAACGTTCCTCACAGCTGACACAATGTCAAACATATATATAATAAAACTGATCATTTATTAGTATTAGGAGACTTAAATGTCAGAACTGGAGAATTACCAATTGCTGATACGGTAGGCATATATGCTGAAATAACGTTAACCACCATCCCATCGCGAGAGTCTTCAAAAGCTTAGCTTTTAAAATTTTCCAAGTAATTTGTTAGCCTCGGTAGCTTCCTAGCAAAAATTATACTTGATACTCGCCCCGTGAACACTAAGTCCTCGCACCTGCGCAGTTAGATACAGGCGTGTGTTCCTGCGTGAGGCGCAAAGAAACCCACTCGATGATTATACTAAGTGTATTTAGTAGCTGTGCTTGAATGACAGTGACCCTAAAGCAGAGTTTTCACAAAAGAAGACGAAGGAAATATTGCAGAACTACCAGCAAGAATACCTTAGAGTACATAATGTCGGTGTAGCGAAGCAGGTTAAAACCTTCAAGAAAGGCAAGGTCTCCAGTCCAAATTGTATACCAATCAGGTTCCTGTTGGAGTATGTTGATACAACAGCTCCATACCTGGCAGCCATATAAAATCTCTCCCACTTAGAAAGATTTGTGCCCAAAGACTGGAAAGCTGCACAAGTTACACGAATACTCAAGAAACGAAACAGAAGTAATCCGCTGAATTACAGACCCATATTACTAACGCCGATCTGCAGTAGGATTCTGGAACGTATATTGTGATCGAACATTATGAATTACCTCGAAGAGGATGATTTATTGACAAATAACCAACACTAATTCAGAAAATATCGTTCTTGTAAATCTCGGCTAGCTCTTTGTTGCCACGAATTAATGAGTACTATCGAATGGAGACGTAAAATTGATTCCGTATTTTTTGACTTGCAGAAGGCTTTAAAATCATTCCTCATAAGCGATATCTAATTAAATTGCGTGCCTGTGGAATATCGTCTCAGTTGTGTGACTGGATTCGTGATTTCCTGTCATAAATGTCACAGCTCGTAATAAGTGACGGAGAGCCATCGAGTAAGACAGAAGTGATATGTGACGTTCCCCAAGGAGGTGTAGTAGACCCTCTGCTTTTCCTGATCTACGTAAACGATTTAGAAGACAATCTGAGCAGCCCCCTTAGATGTCTTTAGCTTAAGCTGTCATTTACCGACTTGTAATGTCATTACATGACCAAAAGGAATTGCAAAATGATTTAGAAAAGATATCTGTAAGGCGGGAAGGTGACAGTTGACTCTAAATAACGAAAAATGTGATATCATCCTCATGAGTACTAAAAGGAATCAGCGGTTACACAGTAAATCACGCTAATCTAAATGCTCTAAACTTAGCTAAATACTTAGGAATTACGATTACATGTAACTTAATTCGAACGATCACATAGATAAAGTTGTGGGGAAAGCAAACCGACGACTGCGATTTATTAGCAGAATACTTAGAAAATGCAACACGTCTAATAAAGAGACTGCTTACACTACGCCTGTTCGCCCTCTTCTGGAGTATTGTTGGGGAGCGTTTAATCCACATCAAATAGTATTCACGAAGTACATTGCAAAAGTTTATCGCGAAATAAGGGAGAGAGTAGCAAGGATATTATACTCATATTGATGTGGCAGTCACTAAAAATGTGTTTTTCGCTGCAGCTGGGTCTTCTCATTAAATTTCAATTACCTACTTTCTCCCTATAGTGTGAAAATATCATTTTGGCATCGCCCTACGTGAGTCTAATTGATCATCACAGTAAAAAAAGAGGAATCAGAACTCTCACGGAAAGATCGTTTTTTCCGCCTGCTGTTCGAGAGTGGAACAGTAGACAAGTATCTCAAATATGGTTCAATGAACCCTGTGTCAGGCACTTAACTTGGAATTGCAGAGTAGTTACGTATTTGTAGATGTCATTGGTGCTTGTTTTTTTTTGTTTTTTCTAGTCTTTATATTGCTGTTCCTTTTGGGTCTAGATCAGTTGCAATAATATAAACTTGGACGAAAGACAGAGTCAACGGATTCTGACATAGTTCGAAGAGGAAAATTATAAAGTTGTTGGTGGTAAAGACGGTGAAAGAGAGAATGTGGGATTTCCAGAAGAGGTTGTGAGCATGACACACATTCAGACCAAGACCACGAATATGAGGAACCTCGCGAAGAGCTCCAACCATAAGAACCAACCAATAAAGTCAAAGATAACATTTCATTATAGAATTTACCGTCGAATAATTCCTTTATCGTGAAAAACGACAAAGATATGGAACTTGCACTTTTATTTGCAAGTGGAAAATGACTCCTTATCCAAAGGCTGTTAAAACACGACTACTTAACACAGTCACAGAACAACGGGCTCGACAAGGTGTAGTGAGTAAGATTAGTAACCCTTCGAAATCTTGGTTATTATTTATTGACTTAGAAATTTGTGACATCAAAGCAGGTTAAGTTATGAAAGACAACGAGACTACTGGCTTACCAATATGATTCAGTTAAAAGCTTTATTTGGCGTTGTGTCTATAATAGGGCTCGATAAATCGTCAGTTACTTCCGTTGATGACATTTGCATTACTGATGGAACTGGCCTTGGTTCTGTCATGCTGTAAAGTCTAAACAGCTTTTCAGGTTTTGCTTAACAATGTTCGTATTGATGACAGTCAAATCTTGGTGAGCGAATTCTAAAAGAAAATTTGGCATCGATCACACGGTTATAAAAACGCGTATGTGACCAGTTGCGAGAAATATTAGAGACACAATGATTATGTTAGTTTAGGGGAGGTGGTAGACAGTTTATAAGGTTCATGCAGGTTTCGTGAATAAATGGCCAGCAGACCTGTAAAAATGGAATACAGCTGTTTTCTTTAGCAAAAGCTGTTACATTTTAGACCACAAAATTCTAGATTGGTGTTTGTAAACAGCCCGAAAGACATTTTTATCAAGACAATTCGACCAATGTCCTTATCAAGAGGTTAACTGTTCCAATGGAACGAAATGTAGCCATGGATAACTGGTTCAAAAGCGTTTCCTTGTTGGAATAACTAACTGAGAGATCACAAATCGACAGAGATGGGAACAGTTCGAAGAAGTAAACCAGAAATTCGAAGTGAATTCACGCAGACAGGTTTGTTAGAATTTTCAACTATTTTAGGATTCATAATCAAAGAAGAACAAACCAATAATACTTCTTTCAACACTGCATCACAGTGACATAATACATGATAGTACCCAGGAAACTCTTTCAGAAATTGTAAGTTTTTACAACAAAACGAAAGGGCGCATTCCTGTGGTCGACAAGCCTATTCACAGCTCTTGTATTGCCAGAGTTTGCCACCAATGGCCGAGACAGCTGCTATTCTTTATTGTGGATGTTATTGCACTAGATGATTATATAATATAGAACACAGTCGATCAGGCAAACAAAATGGAGCGTAAGGGTTTCTTGCAAACATTCGTATTTATTCTGCGTTATAGAGAGACTATAACGACTTTGCGTCGTGAGTTGAGATAGTGCATTGGGTGGAGCATACGTCCTCTTAAGAATATGCCACCCATTGATAACGAGATGATATAAGAAAGATTTGTATTTACTGTCAGAGTGGAACACACAGAAAATTAAATTTCTCATTTTTTTAGGGTAATATAAGCCCAACTCAAACAAAACAGTATGCACTGACTGCGTCCAAAAAGGAAAATTAGGGTCACTTAGATAAGTGGTGGTTTATACATTTTTATAAGATTTTTGGTTAATTTTCAGTCTGTCTCGACCTCAGATAATTGTAAGATTGAAAGAAATTGGTTAATATTAAAACAGACGTGTCCCTAAGAGTAAAAAATATTTCTGGTTATTCAGTCTTCTTATTCGTCTTCTTTTTTCGCTTGTGCCCTTGCCCGTAGGTACACAGGGCTAATCAGATTTGGCAATGTTAGATTAAAAGTATAAATAATAATTAATCTTCAGTTATCTCGTTTGATTTCATTCTATTACCTAACTAAAACCCATAAAATAATACATGATATTTACATTCTAACACATATGGGATACAGTTTATTTTCTGGTTGTTTGATCATGCAGCACGATCCTCATCGTACAAAAAAGGTGCAGCAGGTAGAAGATTAAACAGCAAGAAATTAAGAGCTTTTGCTACATTTAGTCAATTAAAAATCACAAATACTTTCTTCAGAATGGGTGATGTAATTAAATACACCATGATGCAAAAAGTTCATTCTGAATTACTGATTATGTGAAAGCTAATAAACTAAATAAGGTCAAAAGCTGGAAATACTCACCGATTTGTATGTAACAATAAAGGCTCTGATCACTTCCTTGTTACTTCGAAGAATGGTATGTGAAGAAGATGAATGAAACAAACAAATGAATTACAAAAAGGAACGGAAGCGGAAACTTGAAATATAAAGTTCAATTTCAGCAGAAAAATGCATGTGAAATTTATGTCAACAATGACTGTGAACTGCAAATGGTTGAAACTAAAGACATTATTAAAGATGAATGGGAAAGATTAAAACCAGCAGTGCAGAAACAGATAATGAGGAAGGAGGGAAAAATGAAGTGTCAAAGTGGAAAAGAGCTCTGAAAACATAGAATACAAAAATAGCAGACAATATTAAATAAAAAGTAAATGTTTAAAATCCGTTTTTACAAACATTACCGAATCAAGCCTGGGATTATACATACAAAACAGAAATAAAACAAGAAAATTTATAAAACGGTACCATAGTGGAAAGTGTTACTGCTAATTTTGAACATGACACTTTGGAAGACACAACATAGCGTTTAAACTTAAGAAATTTTTGAATAATAGAGAGGTACTGAAGATATTAACACAGTAATAAAAGATCGATCGATACATAATTACAGAAATTTGTGGTAAGAGGTAAATAGCAAAGAATGTTATTATATACAAACTGATGGAGACTCTGAAGATAAAATGGATATAAAGGAACTGAAATCAGCCTGAAATGTAAGAAAAAGTAGAAAGGTTACTGTCCTAGATGGAATTAATGCCCAATTAATCAAATATGGAGGTATCAATTTCGATTACTGCTGTCTCCGTTTCTAAGAACTATTCTGTACCGGGAGAATGGAACGTCACTAAAGTTATTTGTATATTTTAGAAAGACAATTCGAAAGACGCAAGAAATTATAAGTATGGTAAATGCAGAATACAAAATTTACAAGAAAATTCTTAATCAGAGATTACAAATGCTGAAGTAAAAAATCTCAACAGAAAAATGAGGCTTAAGAATGAGACGTTTGTGTAACGGCAATATATGTATAATAAGACAAATTACTTAAAAACATCGGGGATTTGACCAAGAAAAGCATTTAGCATTTATTGATTACAATAAAGCCTTTGATAAAGTGTAAAGGCATTTTTGGTGGAAAAAATTGGAAATAAAAGCTTTTCCTTAGCACCTCAACAAAACCACAAAGAATATATACATTTGGGATGATATTTAATAAATCAAGGTGTTCGACAAGAATATAGTCTGTCATCCAATTTATTTAACTTTTATAAAGCAGCGAATAATTATGAATCAGAAAGATGAAATACAATTAAGAATTCAAATAGGATCCAGTACACGAATAAATACTCTGCTGTATGCTGATGGCCAGACAAACCAGAAGATAAAATAGCGTATAGATTATTTCCAAACCCAAAGTATATCTGAAAATAAGACAAAAATAACTACTGTTAGAGGGAAGTATCCAGTCAGACCCAAAATAAAAATTAAAAGAAACTTTTAGAACAAGTATCCCACTTAAGTTGCGTAGGTATTGATTTAAACAATGACGAAGAGATGGAAAAGGAAGTGAGAAAAATCAAGGTATGCGTTGAACAACTGGAAGAACTTTGCAAGGCAAAACAGGCAAGGATACACAAATAAAATTCTAAGTAGTTATGTCTGTGTCTAGTGTTGTAAATAGTTCCAAATCACATACAGGAACAAAAAGGGAAAATTCATGTATACAAGCACCTGACGTTAAGTTCGCGAGATATGTAATGGACAGTAATAAAATGGCTAAAATAAGCACTGTAATAATAAGATCAAATTTTAAAATTTCTCAGTTGATGACACGGCGAAAGAGGATAGAACTGAAAGAGAATAGAAAGAAATGATATTATAAGTTTCATAGAACGCCAAACAAATAATGAATTATCGCCTGACTGTAAAGAGAGAAACAGGTAGACCTCGTAAGAGATGGCTGAATGATAGAGATCTGAACAGGTGACTACAACGCCTAATCTTTGAATGACATAATGATGATGATGATAACGATGACGAAGAAGAACTTCACCGATTCTACCGTAAGGCTATGAAATTTATTAATGTATCCTGTGCTTGCTAAACATCGACATAAGAAAACTTCACACCACTACATTTTTCATTGCCAAGGAAATATCGAAAATAATAATAAATTCCTATTTTTCGGAGGAAAGTTGTTTAACTCTCCTTGTGTCATCCTCTTTTAAACTTTCTTAGAAGTGGCTATTTCACATCAGAGGAGTTAAGCCTTAGCTTGTCCTGAGAAGGGCTATGGTCAAGTTTTCCTCTGCCCTGTTCTAGAGCATTGTGTCTCACCAAGAAATTTTAATTCCAAGCAAATAAATGCAAAAGTAACTAGAAGTGCGCAACAAGAATAGAACTTTGTCTGTCTCCTGTAATAGCGCTACGTCCTACGAGTTCTTGAGTGACACACAGTATTCAAGAACCCATCGAACTAGATTTTCGTAAACTAGAGTTTTGTAAGCGGCTTCTTTCGTGGATGAGTTTCATTTCCTTAGACATATTTCGTCTGATTTTCCTGCATATTACATGAGCCTTCAACTATATATTCCTCCCAGGTATTTTATTTCTGTTACTGTTTGCAATGTTTATTGTCAACAGCATAATTATTTTCGCTTTTGTAGTTTTCATTGTGATGGGATAATTTGGGAACGCCACATAATATACACTTCATCGCGGAAAATAAATACCGGTATTTCTTCATCCCTTTTTGGCCCTCTACATAGAAAAAGTACACCCCTCTTTTCCTTATTGTGTATGTTACTTTTTCTCTATTTACATGATTTTATAAATGCTTCTCAATTTCGAGGCTTCATTACAATTTCTTCACAATTCATGATTTCGTTCTCTCAAATATTTTCTCATCTTTCAATTTCGTATCTCTTTTCATTTTTCAAACTACTTTACACCCATTCGTTGTATACATGGAAGAAGCCTGGAGATACTGACAGGTTTCAGATAGATTATATAATGGTAAGACAGAGATTTAAGATCCAGGTTTTAAATTGTTAGACATTTCCAGAGGCTGATGTGGACTCTGACCACAATCTATTGGTTATGACCTGTAGATTAAAACTGAAGAAACTGCAAAAAGGTGGGAATTTAAGGAGATGGGACCTGGATAAACTGACTAAACCAGAGGTTGTACAGAGTTTCAGGGGGAGCATAAGGGAACAATTGACAGGAATGGGGGAAAGAAATACAGTAGAAGAAGAATGAGGAATGAAATAGTGAAGGCGGCAGAGGATCAAGTAGGTAAAAAGACGAGGGATAGTAGAAATCCTTGGGTAACAGAAGATATATTGAATTTAATTGATGAAAGGAGAAAATATAAAAATGCAGTAAATGAAGCAGGCAAAAAGGTATACAAACGTCTCAAAAATGAGATCGACCAGAAGTGCAAAATGGCTAAGCAGGGATGGCTAGAGGACAAATGTAAGGATGTAGAGGCTTATCTCACTAGGGGTAAGATAGATACCGCCCACAGGAAAATTAAAGAGACCTTTGGAGAAAAGAGAAACACTTGTATGAATATCAAGAGCTCAGATGGAAACCCAGTTCTAAGCAAAGAAGGGAAAGCAGAAAGATGGAAGGAGTATATAGAGGTTCTATACAAGGACGATGTACTAGAGGACAATATTATGGAAATGGAAGAGGATGTAGATGAAGATGAAATGGGAGATACGATACTGCGTGAAGAGTTTGACAGAGCACTGAAAGACCTGAGTCGAAACAAGGCGCCGGGTGTAGACAACATTCCATTACAACTACTGACGGCCTTGGGAGAGCCAGTCCGAACAAAACCCTACCATCTGGCGAGCAAGATGTATGAGACAGGCAAAATACCCTCAGTGTTCAAGAAGAATATAATAATTCCAATCCCAAAGAAAGCAGTTGTTGACAGATGTGAAAATTACCGAACTATCAGTTTAATAAGTCACGGATGGAAAATACTAACGCGAATTCTTTACAGACGAATGGAAAAACTGGTAGAAGCCGACCTCGGGGACGATCAGTTTGGATTCCTTTAGAAATACTGAAACACGTGAGGCAATGCTGACCCCACGACGTATCTTAGAAGCTAGATTAAGGAAGGACGAACTTACGTTTCTAACATCTGTAGACTTAGAGAAAGCTTTTGACAATGTGGACTGGAATACTCTCTTTCAAATTCTGAAAGTGGCAGGGTGAAATACAGGGAGCGAAAGTCAATTTACAATTTGTACACAAACCAGATGGCAGTTATGAGAGTCGAGGGGCATGAAAGGGAAGCACTGGTTGGGAAGGGAGTGAGACAGGGTTGTAGCCTATCCCCGATGTGATTCAATCTGTATATTGAGCAAGCAGTAAAGGAAACAAAAGGAAAATACGGAGTAGGTATTAAAATCCATGGAGAAGATATAAAAACCTTGAGGTTCGACGATGACGTTGTAATTCTGTCAGAGACAGCAAAGGACTAGGAGTAGCAGTTGAATGGAATTGACAGTGTCATGAAAGGAGGGTATAAGATGAAAATCAACAAAAGCAAAACGAGGATAATGGAATGTAGTCGAATTAAGTCGAGTGATGCTGAGGGAATTAGATTAGGAAATGAGGCACTTAAAGTAGTAAAGGAGTTTTGCTATTTGGGGAGCAAACTAATTGATGATGGTCGAAGTAGAGAGGATATCAAATGTAGACTGGTAATGGCAAGGAAAGCGTTTCTGATGAAGAGAAATTTTATAACCTCGAGTATAGATTTAAATGTCAGGAAGTCGTTTCTGAAAGTATTTGTACGGAGCGTAGCCATGTATGGAAGTGAAACATGGACGATAACTAGTTTGGACAAGAAGAGTATAGAAGCTTTCGAAATGTGGTGCTACAGAAGAATTCTGAAGATTAGATGGGTAGATCATATACCTAATGAGGAGGTATTGAATAGGATTGGGGAGGCGTTTGTGGCACAACTTGACAAGAAGAAGGGATCGGTTGGTAAGACATGTTCTGAGGCATCAAGGGATCACCAATTTGGTATTGGAGGGCACCGTGGAGGGTAAAAATCGTAGAGGGAGACCAAGAGATGAATACACGAAGCAGATTCAGAAGGATGTAGGGTGCAGTAGGTACTGGGAGATGAAGAAACTTACACAGGGTAGAGTAGCATGGAGAGCTGCGTCAAACCAGTCTCAGGATTGAAGACCACAACAACAACAACAACTATACATCCATTCTCATACATCTTCTGCCGAATATTCCTTCTAAATTATAGACTTTCCTCCTCAAGTTATCTCCTTCTGCTACCTCTTCTGCTTTAATGTTATGTATTTCTAATTCTTTCTCAGGTTTCTTATTTTCCCTTCCCAGAGGCATCTGAAGATGTATTTTCTCAGCCTGTTATCACTCATTCTGTAAAAAAATGTAGAAAAAGTACACTCCTCTTTTCCTTATTGTTTCTGGTTTTTTTCCCGTATTTACTTGTATTTTATAAATTCTTCTTAATTTCGAGACTTATTTGCTTTATCTTGTGCAATAGTTTTTCCTACTATTGTTCTCCCTAATACTTCTAATTTATCTAATTTAATAACTCAGTTTTAGACATTCAATTGTGTGGGGCATGCTGGATTGACTACCAAGTTGTAATCCATTATTATTGCGTTTATTGATAAGCATTTAGTATAGTAATTATATTTATTGTTATTCGATGTACCTCTTATATGTTATTTAGGCTTTCATAGAAGCCAGACGTTTCTAATCTACCTCTTTCAATTATCTCTCCCACATTAATGAAAGGTTCGGTTCTTATTTTCACCTACATCTGTCTGTAAAACGCTAATTTTGTTTTCCCTTGAGATACTTTATTATTTTTAATACTGCTTTGCTGGCCGTTTCAAGAGGCTAGCTTCAATACGCCCCCCCCCCCCCATTTTTGCTATAGTTTCAGATAGTTTGAAATCGCTTGCAAATGTAAGGTAAAATACTTTAACAGCTGCGTCCTTCTTCCCAGGTATGTCGGTGATACGTGATGTTCTTTCAATCTTTCATTCCTAATTCTTAGTGTCATTTCGAACATATGACGAGGCACACTGGTGTTTAGCTGTCACGTTGTCTGGGCTAAAAAATTTCACCGATGAACTTCACTTTGATACTGTGTGTGTGTGTGTGTGTGTGTGTGTGTGTAGAGTTTCACGAACTATACTTTCCAATTTAGGTTCAAAAATCAATTTCTTTATTCCTCATTACACCTCTTCCTTTTCTTCTGCTCACCTGTATACGCTGATTTCAGGGGGAAGTGGTTCCGTCTTCAGGCGTATTGCAGCGTTTCAGAAATATAGCAAAATCTTCAGTGTATATCACCTTGTAATATAGAGCGCGAAGTAACTGTTTTCAAAACAACTAGATCGACCACACCTCACCTACCGTCACAGTTGAATGTAGCCGTCTATGTTGTAACTTTATCAGCATCATTCAGTCTTTTAAACAGTAAAAAATACTTCAACTTGAAATTTGACAGTCTTCATGCAACAGGGCAATTAACCTCTCTCTCTCAGCGCAGCGGTCTCGGATACAAGTCCAGCACCTTAGGTGGTTGCAGACATGAAATGGATTGTAGGTGTCCTGCAAAGATGAAAAAAATGATAAGATTGATTGTAATATGGGTGTAAGAGATATTCTTACAAGGCTGTGGAGTGCAACAGTGGTTGCTGTACGGCCTAAGGAGCTAGCTGGAAACAAATAAATTTGTCCCTAGACCTCTTGTTGTTGCACAGAGTGCTTCGTATTTTGTAGCCAAAGCGATATTTATGGAACAGAGAGTCTCCGAAATAAGCTAGCGGATAAAAATTTCTGATACCACTCAGGAATACGTGCCGTAAAGCAAATCCTCGGAGTATCTGAAAAACCTAGAAGATGCAACTACGGGAATGGTGTTCTCACACATTTAAGAAGCTGGACACACACATCCAACGAAACTCGCGCTATAGGCGGAGAACATTGTACACTGTAGAAAGTTTCCAATCTAGAAGGGGAAACCCATGTCCCCACAATATACTTCTTGTGAGGAGATGTGCCCTCCATCGAAGTTCTGCGGTCTTTCTCTCCGCGAAATGGAGAACGAAGTAGAAGGGTGGATAGAAAGTGGAACGGAGGTAATTTAGCAGCAGGCTGATGCGACTTGGTTATCCCGGATCCGCCGGGTAGGCCCCGGGCCGAGGCGGAAAGCGGGCGATGGCGCCGCAGGGGGTGTTATTGGAAAGCCGTGTCGAGGGCGCGCCTCATTTACACTACTTTGCGACCGAACAAAACCGCTCTGCAGGGCTCACCTTTGCGCAGTTGGACCTGTTGCTGCTAGCAAGTAGCCTCCGAGCCTGGCTTTCCGCTGTCCGGTGACATGTTACCCGCAATACAAGTAAGCATACGCCATGACAGCTGGTTTTGTACACGAATATAACAGTCATTTTACAATAGACATTTATTCAAAAACTTCCCCTTGCCGCAACAATCAGTTTTCACAAATCTAGAAACAGACGCACGTGTCATGTCATGGTTGCAGTGTGAGTACGTTGGGAAAGAAAGCCGTGAGTCAGCAGTAGCATCGGCTGTTTCGGTGTCTTCCAAATGTCAGTCTCTTAGTTGGCTATTCAGGTTAGGAAACGGATGGTATACCGAAGAGGCTAAGTCAGCTAGACAGACGGAATGGCAAACCATTTGGATTGGTAGGGCCTTTAATCTGGCAATCGTAAATTGGGACGTGAGCGGAGGTGCATTGTTCGGTTGGTCAACGGTCTCCTTCAACTGTTCTTGAAGTCCAGTGGAACGCTCTCCGGTTGTACCATTCCCCTGACCTAGGTAGTTAACGGACGAACTGCTGGTTTCGTCCCAGAAAAAGGAGCCTATGACTTCACTGGACAATTTCTCTATGGAGAACGTCTTCTGTTGAATGAACTCCTCTGTGGCACCACTCTTTGTTTCCCGGCACTTAAATATGGAGTCAGGTCTCACGCTCAGTCAAAAATCAACTTAAAAAGCCTTGTGCAATTGTTGTGATGTAGTAACTGTACCCTGCTATTAATCCATCCCAAACATCCGCGCTAGCAGCCAAATGTTTCTCTGGTCCTTTTCCTTAAAGCTGGTCGTTGCACGCTATGATTACCCTACACCTACATCAGCAGACCACCTAATGAAGTGTGGTGCAGGGTACTTATGATCCGCGTTCCCTGTTCTGTTCACGAATGATGCTTGCGAAGAGTGATTGTCGGTAATTGTCTGTATTACCTCACATTTATCGAATTTTATCGGCGTGGTCATTTCGCGACATGTATCTGGGTTGAAACAATATGTTGTCCAACTCTTCCCTGAAGCTTCACTGAAATTTCAATAGTAATAAAAAGAGAAGAAGCGTCTTATAAGCCATTTCCTTTTTGCATGAGCAACTTTTACTTAATTTTCTTCCTATGAACCTGAGTCTGGCTTCTACTGTTCCTACTATTTGTTCTATATGATCATTCCAATTAAGGTCGCTCTGATTAGTTACTCATAAATACTTTACGGTGTATGTTTTCAGCACGTTGTTATCAGTAGTATAGTTGTACAGTAGAGGATTTCTTTTCCATTGTGTGCACAATATGTTACATTTATTCATGTGACTGGTCGACTACCAGAGCTTGAACTGTTCGTCAAACCTCTTCAGGTGGTTTTGCAAATCCATACTATTTTCTGGCGTTCTATTTTCCAATAGACAACCGCATCATGTGCGAAAGTCTTAAACAGCTTCCGATGATTTCTAGTAGATGTAGGTTGTAACAGTAATGATCTTGTAATACTTCATAGGGTACCCCGGAAACTTGTTTCCTTAAGGGAGACGTGTTGAGGTGTATCAGCAAGGAAGTCTTGAATCCAATGCAACCCCGGTGCATTACTCGTTAAGCTCCTATTTTTCCACTAAGCGGCAGTGTAGGACGCCACAAAAGGCCTTCCTGAGGTCACGGACAACGGCGTCAGTTTGAGCTCCCCTGTCTACAGGGCTATGGGTCTGATGGAGGAACAGAGTAAGCTGAGTTTCGTAAGATCTCTGTTTGCAGAATCCATGTTCGTTCTCCAAAATCGTCGTAATTCTTGAGCATAATAATGTTCCATAATTCTACAATACATTGACGTCAACAGTGCAGGCATGTATTTATGAGCATCTGCCCTACGGCCCATCTGGATAAGGGCCATGATTGTGGTTATTTTTTTCTAGTCACTAGGTACCCTTTGTTGCTCCTTCTATCTACGGTAAATAGCTGCTGGAAGGGGAGCATGTTCTTTCGCATTATATTTGTAGCGACTTATAGGTATCTGACCTAGTCCTGATGCGTCTCCACTACCAAGCGCTTGTCGCTACATTTCTATTCCGCGATCGGTTCTCTCTATATCTGCCATTTCGACTTCCATACGAAAACTGAAAGGAGGAGCCGTATCATGATCTACAGCGATGAAACAACTTCAGAACATCGATTTCGTATTTCGGCTCTCTCTCTCCGTTATTATTAAGAACTTGGTGGCACTATAACACAAAGGTGACAACACAATAAGCAACATTAAATATCATTTATTGACAGTGTGTTAGAAATGGTACTTAAATTTGCTACTCTTTGATTCTTGGCGCTTGATGTCCAATCTAGTCCAGTGAAGTATAACTTTGCGCTCTCTTGGCGGTATTTGGGATGGTACGTAAGTATCACAGACAGTTACGCTAGTGGACACACTGTCACCGATCGCAGTTTTCCGTACATAGCGATTCTTACGTGGAAAGTAGTCTCCAGAACACTATGCTGAGCTATTTGCTGAACTGGACTTAACGTCTGACCTTCTGGTGCTGAAATGCCTTAGCTATTCCGCGCGTCGTGTTCTGGTGCCGCTCGGCCGACGGATTTCTGTGTCCACCAGTTCAACGCTGAAGAGAAGTAATCCGCGGTTTACAGCGTTCCCTGTTGGCTGCCCACACTATTTGCGGACATCCAATACGCGCCTAATAAAGCAGAAAGAGGTTCCGGTTTGTAAGCGCCAACTAGTGGCTGCTGTAGGAGCCAAGAGGTGCCAGGAGGATGTTTGTGCCTGTGTGGTGTCGACGTCTCGCGTTGTTTGTTGTGTATCTCTTGCTTGGTACACAACAGTAGCAGAAAAATGGACTTAAACAGCTTTGAATAACTGATACCGTTTTCTGTTCACTATATCTCAGAGTCCAGCTCTTTCATCTCTAGGATATTGCTAATAATGGAACCAATATGGTTCTGTCCGCCTTCAGCATTTCGTTTGTCTTCATGGTGGATATTCATCAGTCCTCAAGAAGCAGCTAATCTACAACATCGCCTGCGCCTGGTCTGTTGATGCCTTCGGACTACCCATAGAACAATTCATCCTCATTGGTGAAACTCAAAGTTCTGACACGAGACAACCAGACTTTGCACTTCTGCCCTCCTCTGTAGAACATCTCAGGAGGAAAATCATTTCTAGATATCCCCATTCCAATACAAATCTTAGACGCGATTGTTCCTCTGACATCTCAGGTACTTGCTTGTACTAAAAGAAGTTGTATAAATACGAACCATGTGACATCAGTACAGTTTCAGAACAAAATACCAGCGTTTCATATTGCATCAAACTCTGTAGTTTCAGTTCCAACTAGAAAAAAGCCGAGTTAAGAATTTTCAGCACACACGTAAAAGGTCATTCAGCAGTCCCTGTCACTGTCATTCTATGCAACTCGTAATGTTTTATCTGGCCTCCATAAACCACGGTCGAGATTTTCATATTTCCTCTCTCGCTACGCGAAAACTATTAGTCCCACAGAAAAAATGAACAGGATCTTTTTAAAGGAAATTTAATTTACGTAAACTATGTATTCGAACGCGTTTTCGATGGAGGCCGTAGTTTTCGAGGTTTTAAAGAGAAACGTGCAAAAGTAACCTTCAAACGCACCCCCACTCCCACACTCAGCCCCCAACCCGTCAGAATTTCCTAACTAGCCATGATCTAGTCCGTTGTTCGTGGCACTCCCTCTTACCACTATACAAATATTTGCGACTGCACGAATTATTTTCCACATTACACCTTTCCTGGTCTTTACTTATTAGCCTTGTTGCGTTACCGGCTTAGTCGAGCACTTACAGCTTGTAAAGTTGACGTCTGTGTAATATTTACTTAACAATTTTGTGAATTTTAGCAGCATTAAACAAACAATTAAATCGTTGTATACGCTAGGCCTTCGACTAAAAAACTACTGTTGTTGTAAGGGTTAAGTTTGGATCGAATTGTTAAAGTAATTAGCCTTAGCGTAACCTTTACAAAATTGGTTTTTCGTTCGTCACCATTAGGGATACATTTAAACTAAAAATGTAAATGAAGTAACCCAGTAAGCTGGTGGCGTAGGAACATTAAATCTCGGGAATAGTTCGTGTACTTTTTTTTACAGTGGTAGGAGGCAGTGCCACACATAACATACTGGAAATCCTGATTGATGAGTCACAGTGTGGGGTGGACGTGTGCTTTAACGTCTATTTTTACGTTTATCTTCAATATCTCGAGAACCGTATCGCTGTACAAAATTTAAGTCCATTAAATTTCCCACAAACAGGTCCTTTTCATTTTTTTCTGTAGGCCTAACAGCTTGTGCGTAGCGCGCGAGAGAATATGAAAATCTCGCGCGTGTTTTATGAATAACAGGTATAACATTGCGGGTTACATAAAGAGATAGAGGCAGAAACAGCTGAATCACATGTAGGTATTGACAGTTTTCGAAAATGAGTGGCCCGCCGAACACCCGCCTCAGCAGCTCTGCAACTTACTCTCATTCAACACCGCATCAGTTTCCAAGCTCCGAAGCTTACAGCATATGCGAAATGTTTCAAAGTGGACGTGGCCACCTTACTCGCGTTCGAAAGCTACCTACAGACTCGTCCTTAATAATGAAACCTAAACTGGTAGAAATAGAGGGTTAAGAACTTACAAGATACTCAAGTAAACATATAAAAAAGAAGTAAGTTTTACACACACATAAAAGCGCACAAATATTGAATACTTCGAAAATGTACTCTTTCATAGAATTCAAAGATTCCGTATGATACTACATTACTTAATTTTGTTCATTCTCTATCCTTTTTATTCGTTACTGTAGATTGTTTCAGGCTTTTCCAGCAATATTATCCCTGTGCTCTATGCGTCTGGTGAATAGAGTACAAAAACTTTACCAACAACTTGGAAAATGTGAAACGATGACAATTACAGTGTGACCTTCGAAAAGTCCAAAAGAAGAACTCGTGCTTACAGTTAGTCTACATGTGTAATACGCGAGTTCCTTCTATGACGTGAGGCGGTAAATATTTTAAGTCAAATTACACTGTGCTACGGAATTAAAGGATCACTTTTTCGAAACCCCTTAATTCCCATGCATTGCGAGGCTCAAGTTGGAATTTTGGCTCAAACGTGCGAGCAACCGTGTTCTGTAACGGTGCAAAAAATGGCTCTGAGCACTATGGGACTCAACTTCTGAGGTCATTAGTCCCCTAGAACTTAGAACTAGTTAAACCTAACTAACCTAAGGACATCACAAACATCCATGCCCGAGGCAGGATTCGAACCCGCGACCGTAGCGGTCTTGCGGTTCCAGACTGCAGCGCCTTTAACCGCACGGCCACTTCGGCCGGCTTGTAACGGTGCAAATGCGTAGCACGCTGCGATGTCACCTTCGAGTTCTAAGGCGCTTCAAACAGCAAGGTGCAGACGCAGCTCAGAAGTTGATGTGATGTGTAAGATGACTTGATAATGTCACAATGACACCAAATTTAACCACAGTTCTGCCCAGTGCTACCGTGTACGTGTCACGTGTTGCTTAAATGTGGTCACTTCTTTTGCGATGGAGGTCAGAATCCCGACACCCAGCATTATAATCACACGGTTTTCTTATGAGTGGCCGAGGGAAACATTCCAGAGTCACCGCCGCTCATAATCGGAACGAAAAGTCCTGAGGGGGTGGTATAAAGGCCGTCATTCAAACCACATCTTTCCCTGCTGCGTTGATTTTACAAATTTCGTGTTCGAGAACAACAATACGCAGTGCAATAGACAACAGGAGGACGTTCTTCCCAACTTTCGGGGCTGCTGACACCCTCGGGCGCTTCAGATCTTCTGTAAGGACATTGTGGCGCTGCATCTCTGCCGAACTTGAGCGCACCTATTTAGAGCGCAGTGCGATCACAAGTTTTTCTCTCGTGTACTAGTTGAAATCACTAGGGGCCATTTGACGAAATTAAACGTGATCCGAGGAATAAAAGGGTGCTTATAATTTTTAATCCCTCCTGATTTGCGACTTCCTATGGCGATATCACGATGGGGGTGCTGCAGTGAATGAAATACAGAGGAAATACAGAGGAAATGAAATTCGTTAAAACATTTTTGTTTTGAAAGGAGTTGATAATTTCTTCAAGATAGTGGCAATCGTTCGTAAGATACAAGTTTGAAAGAAGCTTTTTCTCTTTCGTCAGACGCGCAAGAATATAGAGAACCCTTCCATTATAACGATTGAGACTGTGTCAAGTCAGAGAGCTCTGGGACAAAAAAGGAGGTCGTAAGTTTATGTGGCTTAGCAGGCGAGAGTTAGCCGCTTTCTTCGTCTTTGTAGGACACCACACTTCGGCAAAACCTTGAGTGGCCCCCACCCGCCATAGTTCAGCACTTTAGAAATGTGCCTGTACAGTCACAAAATGCAGTGAGAGATCCAGGCGCCTGGAGACAGGCTACGCTGATGCAACACTACTGCTCTGGCACCTGATGGTAGACCATTCGGTATCGGTGTGTGCCAAAGCGGTTGCTGGTCTGCAAGCAGCAAGGTTTCTGTCTGCACAGGTACGTTTATAAAATTCCCAGTTAAAATGGGCGGATCCCACGAAGGGGTGCTATATTCGTTCATGTGTCAATGTAGCACTCAACAAGAAGATACAAAATAAGAGTGCCGGAAAAGCGTAAGCATTATTTTCTGCTTCTGATTCCATTTTCTTGTCACCTCCTGTGGTCTTTTCATGCCGATTTGGGAAGCGGTTGGTCTACAATGTTTTCCTTGGCCACTCACAAGGAAATCATGTGATTTCAACACTGGGCGTCACGATTCTGACAGAGGCACCAAGAGAACGGGTGACATGCAAGGGGGAGGTACGACGACATTCCAATCGTGTGTCCGGTTCGCAGTGGCACTGGGCAGAATTGTTGTGAAATTTGGTGTCATTGTGACGTCATTAACCCGCCTTACACGTTACACGGACTTCTGAACTGTGTCGACAATTTACTGTTTGAGGCATAGTCGAACTATGCCGCCGCACGACGCTACGTTTTCGCACCATTGTAGAGTAAGGTTTTACGCATCTTTGAGCTAAATGTCAAATTTAGGCGTTTCAAGGCGTGGGAATTAGGATGCCTCGAAAAAGTGATCCTGTAATTTTACTGAGCTATAAATTTCTTTCGTACTTCGATATTCCATTCGCAAATGGTACATAGTAAAAACGATTGCCGCTAAGCTTCCTTACTGATTGTAACGTATCTTTTTCAAAAGTCATGGCTATTGAGAGACATGGATGTAGGAACAAGCCATATTCATCTTTACTGCTCTTGGAATGTCTATTTGTTTCTCCTCACCTAAATAATTCCTGCTGTAATAGGCAGCGTAAATGAAAAGAAATCTGCCCCAGTTCCAGGACGAGGTAAATATTAATTGGGCACCGGGATTAAGGACTATTTCCGATCCGGTATCAGACTGTGGAAAGACATCGAGTGAGTACCTACTTGCAGGACTCCTACGATTTATTAGGATAAGGGAGAAATATAGCGACAATTGCAACACTAATTATGAAAATAATTAAAACATACGGAACAGGCATGTATCTGAAATGAAAGTTGAACAGGACAATAGTTCAAATGGCACTGAGCACTATGGGACTTAACGTCTGAGGTCATCAGTCCCCTAGAACTTAGAACTACTTAAACCTAACTAACCTAAGGACATCACGCACATTCATGCCCGAGGCAGGATTCGAACCTGCGACCGTAGCGGTCGCGCGGTTCCAGACTGTAGCTCCTAGAACCGCTCGGCCACCTTGGCCGGCTGAATAGGACACTTTTTAACAGAGAGCTGTAAGCACATATATTTTCACTATCACAGAAATGACATAGAGAATGAGTACTGAGTTGTAGCTACAGACACTTAACATAGGACAAGTCGGAGAGAGAACGCTGTACCACGAGAACAAGATTTAGGACACAAGAAGGGTGATGGGGTGGGTATTTCGAAATGTCACTGGTGCTGCTACTCTGTCCTTGTACCACGAAATAATCGCAATCGCCAAACGAACAAAACTGCAAACGGAATCGAACCACAATACTAAACCCTGTTGACGGTAACGAACAGCATAAATGTACCCCAGCATGGCAGTGAATCCCTATAGGAAGCCGCGGTCGCAAGCGGCGTCGACCTAGCAGCTCGAAGAAGTCCTCACAGAATGGGCAGAAGTCCTTTTCGAGATCTACTGGCACCACAGACCAGTACACCTGCGACCTCAGAAAATATCGCTTCTGCCAACCTGCTGAGCGGCGAAGAAAGCGGCTAATTCTCGCCTGCTAAGCCACATAAACTTACGACCTCCTTTTTGTCCCAGAGTTCTCTGACTTGACACAGTCTCAATCGTTATAATGGAAGGGTTCTCTATATTCTTGCGCATCTGACGAAAGAGAAAAAGCTTCTTTCAAACTTGTATCTTACGAACGATTGCCACTATCTTGAAGAAATTATCAACTCCTTTCAAAACAAAAGTGTTTTAACGAATTTCATTTCCTCTGTATGTCGAGAATTATTGATGTAAGGTTTCTTTCCTCTCTGACATTTGTTTAATGTTTTAATTTGCGATGGAAGTGTTAGATACATCGAAATGAAATTGATTGTCTACGCAAATTACGAATATACCAGTGGGTTGCTCACTAGCAATGTGTCCCAAATCTGTCAACTGTTCTGTTCTACATTGACTTGTGCTTGACTCATCCCTACTTTCCAGCCTTGTGCCACAGTCCACACACGCATCACGATACCTGGTGTTATTGTGTGTGTTCGTAATACCTGGTGTTACACGTTCTCATAATTTCTGATACCATGACGCACTACGCTCTTCTTGTGATGTTAGATATTGAAGTTTTCGAGTATCTCCTTGATGCCCCTCCAAGGCAAAACGAAAGGGGCGAAGTGGAATGTAAAGCTTCCTATTTTTATAGTGACAACTTGTAAAGCTTTTTGAACAAAACAAACGCTATTAGTATTCTACATGTTCTTTACTTGCAGCCCAGTGCCACTAGAGGTCTCAGAATTGTAGCGTGTAACACGCTGTGTGTAATGTAAACTATGTTGCTGCGTGAGAAACAGCGTGCTTTAATTGAGTTTCGAATTCGAAAAGTTCGTCCACACACGGAGCACCCTCTTCTTCAGCATGACAATGCCAGAACATACACGATCACTGCGTCATATGAAACAATCTGACGCCTTGGGTTCACTGTCGTCGATCGTCCTCCATACAGTCCCGACTTGGCCCCAGCCGATTTTCACGAGTTTTCAAACCTTGCAGAACACCTTCGAGGACTTCACTTTGATAGTGATGAAGCGGTGCAGTCACAGGTGGGCTTGTGGCTCCGTCAACAAAACAACAAACAACTTACACTGACGGTGTCAAAAAAACTGGTCTCTCATCGGCAGGGTGTCCACATTGAGAAAGTAATTTGCAGACATGAAGAATGAACATGTGGAAAGTTATTTTAAATGGTTTAAGAGCTTTTATATGAAAGATTGGGAGGCACTGCTTTTCAGTGCGCTCTATATATATACTTAAGTGCCAAAGAAACTGGTATAGGCGTGCGTATTCAAATACAGAGATATGTAAATAGGCAGAATACGGCTCTGCAGTCGGCAACGGTTATATAAGACAAGAAGTGTCTGCCGCAGTTCTTAGGTAGGATGCTGCTCCTATAATGGCAGGTTATCAAGATTTAAGTGAGTTTGAACGTGGCTTTATAGACGGCGCACGAGCGATGGGACACGGCATCTCCGAGGTAGCGATGAAGTCAGAGTTTTCCGGTACGACCATTTCACGAGTGTACCGTGAATATGAGGAGTCCGGTAAAACATCAAATCTCCGACACTGCTGCGGCCGGAAAATCATCCTGCAAGAAAGGGGCCAACAACGACTGAAGAGAATCTTTCAACGTGACGGAAGTGCAACCCTTCCGCAAATTGATGGAGATTTCGATGTTGGACGATCAACGAGTGTCAGCGTGCGAACCATTCAACGAAACATCATCACTATGGGAGAATGACAAACCGTGTACCTTTGATGACTGCACGACAGAAAGCTTTACGCAAGGCTTGCACCTGTCAACAAGAAAATGTCTCTGAGCACTATGGGACTTAACTTCTGAGGTCATCACTACCTAGAACCTAAGGACATCACACACATCCATGCCCGGGGCAGGATTCGAACCTGCGAATGTAGCGGTCGCGCAGTTCCAGACTGTAGCGCCTAGAACCGCTCGGCCGGCTCGCCCTCAACACCGACATTGGACTGTTGATGACTGGAAACGTGTTGCCTGGTCGAACGAGTCTCGTTTCAAATTGTATTGAAGGGATGGACGTGTACGGGTATGGAGACGCCCTCATGAATCCATCGACCCTGCATATCAGCAGGGGACTCTTCATGATGGTGGAGGCTCTGTAATGGTGTAGTGCGTGTGAAGTTGGAGTAATATGGGATCCATTATACGTGTAGATACGACACTGGCAGGTGACATGTACGTAAGCATCCTGTCTGATCACCTGCATCCATTCATGCCCATGGTGCATACCGTCGGACTAGGGAAATTCCAGCAGGACAATGCGACTCCCCACACGCCCATGTTGCAACAGAGTCGTTCCAGGAACACTCTTCTTATTTTAAACACATCCGCTGGCCACCAAACTCCCCAGACATGAATATTATTGAGCATATATGGGATGCCTTGCAACGTGCTGTTCAGAAGAGATCTCCACCCCCTCGTACGCTTACGGATTTGTGGATAGCCACGCAGCATTCATGGTGTCAATTCCCTCCAGCACTATTTCAGACATTAGTCTAGTCCCTTCCACGTCGTGTTGTGGCACTTCTATGTGCTCTCGGATACCCTACACGATAATATTAGGCGGGTGTACCAGTTTCTTTGGCTTTTCAATGTATATGAGAGCAATATGAGAGCAATATGGCGGCGAGTGAGTGACGTGCGTTAGTTTGGCTCGCAAGTTTAAGTGAAATCTGGAGGTGTTTTAAGCAGTTAGGCTAGTCCACATACACTAAAGCCGTATATCTACTGCCAAGTGTCGTATTTTACATCACATACTGTGCACCAATTACACGGAATCGCACTTAAAATGGAAAATCGCCGAACAACGCGCAGTGCAGCCAACGGCCAGGCCGGAGACAGCGCAGGCGTGGAGTCTACACCGGGAGCTGCGGCCGCTTCGCCCGGCATCGCTGACATCGCCGCACTCGTGAAGGCTGAGGTGAGTGCCGCGCTGCAGGCTAAGGAGACGCTCGGGCTCGTTGTTCAAACCATCACTGATGCTGTCACTGCAGCAGTGACGGATAAAATACAGAAAACTCTGGAGGCGAATGCGAGCGAGATCCGTGCACTGAACGCATCGTTAAAAGCAAGTGAGAAGAAAGCACGACTGCTCGAACAGAATTTGATTGAGAAGACGGACGAGCTCGAACAATATCAGAGACGCAATAATCTCAGACTGTTCGGCATTCCAGAGAGCAGCAGGGAGAACACAGACGAACAAGTGATAAACCTTGTCCAAGAAAAGCTAGGCGTGCAGGTGACTCTGAGTGACATTGACAGAAGTCATAGAGTGGGCCGTAGGTCGCCAGGTTCTACAAAACCAAGACCTATAATAGTGAAATTTGTGTCCTATAGGAAAAGATCTGAAATCTTCAGAGCAAAGAAGAATCTCGCGAAGTCGGGTCTGACAGTACGCGAGGATCTGACATCTGAAAGACTAAACATTTTGAAGAAAGCGATTTCGAAATTTGGACTACAGAATGTGTGGACAAATGACGGCAGGATAATGGTTAAGACCGAAAACGGAAAGAGAACAATTTGCAGTGTTAATGAACTCGAAAGCCTGTGCTCTAGAAGCTAAATCAGTCTAATCTTGCTGCCACTAACCTGTATGTTTATATTGTTTACACTGTCAACCATAACTTAACTAATGTATTATCAAATTTTTCGTTTCTCCACATAACTATTTTTTTTATCTCCAATTGTTCTCTAATGTAATTTTGTTATTATTTGTATTATCAACTTTTCGTTTCTCCACATAACTATTTTAATCTATAATTGTTTTCTCATGTAATTTTGTTAATTATTACATAAGGTAGTCTCACTTCCATCTTTAATTAGCAACCCACCATCATACTTTGGCTGTTATCCTCATAAGTGCAATTAATATCACACTCTACCGTTTTCGTGCAGATTACTCCCGTTGTGTTTAGCGAAATTCCTTCCCCTGCCGGCCCACGGCTACCTCCAGAACCGTTGCAGACCTCGCTGACCTTGGCCGCAGTTCAAGTTGCCTCCCCGGGGACCCACCCCCTCCCCCCCTCGGCCGCTCTCCTTACTCAGAACTGGGAGGACACTCCCTCACCCCCTCTCCTTCACACGCCTTCCGCATTCCTCATGCCAGACCCTCTTGTCACCGCTAACCACGACCCGCAAACATCTGTCGGCAGTCTCCTCGGGAAATCAACACCCGAACGCACCAAGCTGCATATTGCACATGCAAATGTCCAATCTCTGCCAGCTCACTTCGACGAGTTCAAATATATATTTCAGACTACTGATATACACGTAATACTTTTGTCTGAGACTTGGCTGAAACCAAGTATTCCTACAAATTCCGTAAACCTAGATGGCTATATCTTCCTCAGGCACGACAGATGCAACAGACGAGGAGGCGGAGTAGGGGCGTACATACGCTCTGATTTGTCACCTACTGTACTACACACATCCGACAGCAATGTAAATAAACAAGAGGAATATATGTTCATAGAGATCAAATCTCTTAACAGAAAGTGCTTAATATGTGTCCTTTACAAACCTCCTAAAGTAGGCGGGTTCGCCTCCTTCGAAACTGCCCTCTCTAGTCTCGAATCGTCATATGAACATGTAATTATAGCAGGTGACACTAACATTAATTTTCTGTGCAATAGTCCTTCCACTGGGAAATTTAAGAGGATGCTTTCTTCCTCAAATATGACGCTACTTCAGCTGGCACCTACTCATCACACGACTACCAGTCACACTTTCATAGATATATTCGCAACGAAATCTCCAAACAGAATAATTCACACCTCTCAAATATCTGCACCTGGCATGTCGGCCCATGACATCATTTTCATGACGTATTCACTAGAATGTCCTAGAAAAAAACAAAAACTGTCTACATACCGAGACTTCAAACGCATAAATTTGCCTGAACTCGAAACTGAGGCGCAAGAAATAGTTTGGGGGATGACATCTACTCCCCTCATGGACATAAACGACAAACTCCAAGACTTCACTACCAAAATTACTAAACTATATGACAAATACGCTCCAATAAAGACCAGAAAAGTAAAAAGGAAACCTGCACCTTGGCTGACTGATGAACTAAAACAGCTCATGAATCTCAGAGACGCTGCTCATAGAGCATACAAGATACACCCTACCCCTGAAAATCACATTGTATACAAGCAGAAGCGAAACAAAGTCAGTCAAGCGGTGAGAAACGCTAAGCTCAGGCATGCCCGTACATTAGCTGACAACAGATGTAGACCAGCTATCCTATGGAAAAATCTCCGTAGTCTCGGTTTAGGCAAAATAAAAGTTGCAGAAAATCCCATGGTCCCAGCTGAAGAACTAAACCGATTCTTCACATTACCTGCAACCACAATTGAACCGCAAAAAAAACAGAGAATCATTGATTACTTCATGGGGATGAACGACTGTAGCAAAGAAAAATTCTATCTACGGCACGTCACTTGCAATACTGTCAAGAAAGCAATAATGCGGATTAGATCAGCATGTACTGGACATGATGGCATCACTATCCAGATGGTAAAACTTATTATTGATCAACTACTGCCCTCTATAACAGACATTTTCAACGACTCATTAATCACAAGTGTTTTCCCTGAGGCCTGGAAACTGGGACAAATTAAACCACTGCCTAAAAAGGACATCGCCACAGCACCCTCTGACTACCGCCCCATCTGCCTTCTTCCTGCACTATCAAAGGCCTTAGAATATATAGTCCATGACCAGCTCACCAACTACCTAACTACTAACAACCTACTAGACGAATACCAATCAGGTTTCCGAAAATATCGAAGCACAACATCCGCACTGATAAAGGTGACAGATGACCTGAAACTTGCCATGGACAGACAAGAAGCGACTATCATTTGCTTCTTAGATTTCAGCAAAGCATTTGATACTGTCGACTTCGACATCTTACTAGCCAAACTTAGCGGTCTAAATTTCTCACCAAGTGCAGTGCAATGGTTTCGCTCATACATGACGTCTCGTCAGCAACGCGTCCTGTCCGGGAATATAAAATCACAATGGCGGCAGGTAGTGTCAGGCGTTCCCCAAGGCTCAGTACTAGGTCCCATACTCTTCTCTCTGTATGTCAATGATGTGTCATCGGTTCTGACTTATTGCAAATATCATATGTATGCTGATGACCTTCAGTTGTATCTAAGTGCGGAACCAAACAATCTGAAGAAAGCTATTGAAAACTTCAATACTGATCTCGATGCATTATCAAAATGGGCACAGGACATAGGACTAAAACTAAACCCATCTAAAACCCAAGCGGTACTTGTTGGTCACTCTAAGCTCATTAGCCCAAAACATCGGGAATCCGTACCATCTCTTATAATAAATGGAACAAATATTAACTTCTCTCCCTCAGCAAAGAGTTTGGGTGTAATAATAGATGAAAATCTAAATTGGACAGAGCACGTAACTGCAGTGTGCAAAAAAGCATCAGCATCCCTTCATGTTCTACAAAAATATAAAAAACTCTTCCCTTTCGATCTGAAAAAGAAATTAGTACAAACGCTTATATTTCCAATCATTGATTACAGCGATATTATCCTACAAGGCCTCTCTCAGGAAAACTCGCGACGTCTGGAACTGGTCATGAACGCCTGTGTCCGATATATCTGTGACATTCGACTTTTTGATCACATTTCACCAGCATATGCAAAATTGTCCTGGCTGCGTGCAGACAAACGCAGAGTTTTCCATACTCTCTGTTTCATCTACTGCCTTATAAATGTACACTGTCCCTCATATCTCTCCTCGTCCTTAACGCTTATGTCTGAACAACATGACAGAAACACACGTTCCCATCATAATAAAATCCTCTCTGTTCCACTGCATCGCTCAGTCGCCTTCTCCAAGTCCTTTACAGTAGCGGGAACCCGACTCTGGAATAACCTCCCTCGGTATGTTAGAGAACTTAAAAACATGTCCAGCTTCAAAAAACAGTTAATGACGTATCTACTTAAGCAACAGTAATGCTTTCCTTTGTACACAAATGCACTTCATCTCATTACTTCCCTCTTTCCCCCTCCTTAAGTCTCCCTCCCCAAAAACTCGCTATACTAGTAAACATCTACTTTACACACCAAGATATTAAAGTACATCTGCACAAATCTTCATTACTATTGCCAATTTTTCTCATGTTTATCATTATTATTTAACTTTTTTTTACTGTTACTATTATTAGTTTTATCATAATTTGTATGTATAGCACCTGTCGTAAAAATACTGCCAGTACTTACTTTATTAGGTCTTAGTCATTTTTCTTTATTCATATTGTGACTAGAGTAATCTAATTTTCTTATTTAAAGTATTGTCATCATGTAACTCTGATGTGTGAAATGCTGCATGTGTGAAACACTGGTCCGATGTAAGAGAGGGCCTGATGGCCCTAATCTGATCAGGTTAAATAAATAAATAAATAAATAAATAAATAAATATATAGATCTGCTAAACTCCATATTCCTCTGACTGCTTAGTTGTTGGGTAATGCCTATTTATCACCTCGCAAAAAGTCCGATCCTTGGTATTTCCACTTCAACCATTTAGTATGTCTTGCTCAAGCTGACTTCTCGCGTTGTCACTTGTATATGGGAAAGAAGTGAATAAAACCAATGTGGATAAGTGAGGTTGAATTTGTGAGGTATTCTGCATAACAGTCCACGAGTAAATAAGAGAGGAGATTCTAGATACACATCCGACCACTCTATCCCTAGACCCCGCAGAGAGCGTAACGTTTACGACACAGCCTGTTCACTCATTTTAGGTCTGTCAAAGCAAGCTTGTACAGTAAATATAACGTTGTCAATGCATAGTTTATACAAAGAAAGCATATTCTCGTCAAAATTAAACGTATTATTTTTCAGGCATTGGTATTTTTTTTTAATTTTTATCGCCCACAAGGGAATGGCGTTGGAGGACGGTAGTTCAGTATTAGTCTATATTTCACACAAGGGAACCATTCTTTGTCCGTATAGAAATATCTTTCACTTTGATCAAGTTATTCTAACATTTATGATTTTACTAAATTCAAGATGGCTCAAAAGGTACGGCACGATTTTAATGTATTGTAGTTCCCAAAATAATTAAGACACTCACACCATATTTGGTTTACGGGACAGTATCTCACAAAATTTAAATGCCATTCAAGCAATTACAACAAGTGTGCCTTTAAATTTCTCTGAGGACTTACAAGTTTGTGATCAAAGAAATACATTTTACACGCTACACTTTCTGGATCACTGTTCCACTGGCAACCATGTCGCAGCTTGTCATGTGTGCCTTTGGTGGTGTACACACGTTCCAGTCTGTACGCAAGCTCTGTGCACGCTCGATGCGACGTATCTCCATCAACTAAGGCAATGGCAGCAACGATTCGATTCTTTAAATCATTGTGTGATTGACAGGGGTTTCGTTGACTCTATCCGAGACACTCTACCATAGAAAGAAGTCCTGTCAGGTGACCTAGCAAGCCATGGAATTGAACAACCGCGGCCAGTCCAGCAATCTGGAAACATGTGGCGTCGCACTGTCTGACTTCAATGTAGTGGTGCATCGTCTTGTTAAAAGACAACCGTGTCGAGGCGATCAGGTGGTAGCGCAAATAACTCAAACATATCAAAGTAATTATCTGAATTAAATGTCAGGAAGTTGAGTGATACCACAATGCGATCAACTATCAAATAAAAACACGTATTCATCTTCGGGCTGTCACGCCCCTGTTCCGTCATAGTATACGGATTGGTAGTGCCCCAGATACGCACATTGCGTTTGTTTGCTTTACCACACACCTGGAATGTTGCTTCGTCAGAAAATTCTGTATTGTTTGTAAAATTTCCATACTCCTATAACCAGTGAAGAGCGTCCTCACTGAAATGCATACGTTGTGGCTCGCCGTCTGGTTTCAGTGCTTCCAACAGTTGCTGTCGATATGGATAGATCTCTACACGTTTACGAAGGATCCACTGCGTCGGCATAAAATTCCTGTACCATTGGGGTACCGGCGTCCGCAAGGCTGGTTCTTTCCAGTTCCGTGTCTGGAAGTGCCTTTGCATCCTGCTTGAATAAACCACTCCACACGCTGAGCCTTTTCTTGAACCATCATTACTGCGCTTCACCCACGAGAACCTGGAACACACACAGCAAAATTTTGTGAGTTTGTCACATAAGCCCAACACGGGGTGAATATTTTAATCGGTTTGGACACTGTAACACAGTGTGTAGTTTCAGACGCATTGTATTGTAAAACTCATCATTTTAAGACCTCAGTACAGATATTTTGAAATGTTGTACGTTGTAGAAATTCACAGGGGTGTATGCTTTTGGAGAAATGTGATTACTCTAGCAGTAATGAGGTCGTTAAGAGTTCTTTCAGAGCTCGGATCCGACCATGTGGCGTCTGTAATAATTTCCTGTGCCTGCTTTTGCGGGTTAGGTTGGTACTTCTCGTTGGGCTTCAGTAAGCAAAAGGTCCTCGAATTTAAAAAAAAAAGTGTAATGGTAGAAGAGACGGCTATAAGTGAGATGGACAATATTTTGCTTGCGGTAAAAGCAGCCAGTGGCGATTTCAGACAGGACGCTGCGTCTACTGTCCGCTCCCCCAGAAGAAAGCTTCGCCGCTCGCCAGCCAGAAGTGGGCCGCGGTAGCACAGGCGTGCCGACTTCGCGCTGGCCTGCGCTTTGCCTCGGAAACAGCGTTGTGTCTGAACTTACGTTCTCTGTCATGCTACATGGCAGACAGAAAAAAACTGCTCACTCGGTTTTCGACTTAAAATTCTGTCGAGTAGCGGAATCACTCTAAACATTATAAACTCCTTCAAGTGTACCAGAATGAATTTTCACTCTGCCTGCGAATGTGTGCAGCTCTGAAACTTCCTGGCTGATGAAAATTGTGTACTGTGCTGGAACTCGAATCTGGGACCTTTGACCTGAGCGGGCAAGTGCTGCAGCGACAGTGCTACCATACCACTACTGGACGACACGCGCCAAAGCTTTACTTCGGCCAGTAACTCACCTCCTGGCACTTCACAAAAGTTCTTCTGCAGCTCTGTGTTACTAGTGCTCCCCTGTAATGTCAAAATTTACTACTGTGTGGCGAGTGAGTTCTTTTGATATTAAGGAACTAAGGGGACAGTCGGAGTCACTGCTTTTTCCAACGATTTTCAGACGACAGTTACAGCCGTCTCAGCTGTGCCTGTAGAGCGGGAATGAGAGTTCGTATTGTCGTAACTAACGTTCAGAACGATAGAATCTCGCACACCCATGCAAGGCCATCCTAAATTTGTGCAGTTTTCGAAACGATCTACCGGCTCAAAAAAGGAAAATTTACTTTTAAAATATAATGAAAGTCTTGAAAACATTTTACAGGTGTTAATTATTTCCTGAAACGTGTCGTCCCCGCCTTCAGGCATTATCCATACCAATTTTTGTCGCCGCGTACTTTTAATTTCAATCCGAGGAGGACAAGGGATCATTTCGTCACTCACTTCTCGGTGATGACATCACTGGTAATCGATTTGATGTAGAAATTAAGTGTCATACATGTGTATGAGGCAGTTATTTTTGTTATCGGGTTTTCACAGTGATAAACATTACTAGCAATAGTTTTACTTTGTAATATTGCCTCTGCCAGTCAGATCGTAAATCTTAGCCTCAAATTGGATTCATTGATTACAAATTTTAGGACTTCTAAGCTACAGGATTAACGGGAAACTGTATCCCTACTATGCAGAGCAACTGCATTAAGACCCCAAAGAGATGACAACGATTCACCAACGCCTATTTTAGTTTCGTGACGTGGGCTGTATACAGATGGCAATACGAAATCAATTTCAGCACTGGGCTGGTTGAGAAAACAACACCAAAGTAAGACATTTCGTAATTACAAGATAGCAGCCATAGGAATCGATTCAGCGCCAAAATTTGGGCCATAATTATGAGAGTACGCATTTATAACCTTAATTTACAGTTTTTAACACTGGCGCGTACCAGTTGTCTGTCACGCACTCAGCAGCACTTCAGTCGCCTAATGCCTTAAGTGTGCACAGAGGAGTGTCAACGCGTCCCCTCCTGCTCGTGTGACGTTGAAGGCGAAGGGGGAGGAGGGGTGGGGAGAGTCATGTCTCCACAACGTGTTTTGCAATTTCATTATTTTTCGCGAAGCAGGGGTAAGTGATATAACTACATAGTATGCCAACTTCAGGCACATACACGTTCAATATTGTTTTAAAAATATTTTCATACAGCTTCAAAGCTTTTGAGAACGACTGGGTGTAACTGGAATGCTCAGGCGTAAAGGGCTTTAAAACGCAAAGTGAGGTAGCAAAGACAGGTCACCAGAACTACATTAAGAACCAGTAAATGCACTCCAAGAAAAAAAAAACGACACAACACGAAGGTGTTATGCAGACGGGCCACAAATTGATGTACGGATATCGATGGACTTGCCGCCGGTTGGGTGGCTTGTTTGCCTCAGAAATACAGACAACCATACCGTAGGTTTAACCACAACGGTGGATGAACAGGGAGGGGGGGGGGGAGGATGGGGATGGTATCTGTTGACGGGCCAGACCCAGACAAACGTGTGTTTCCTGGAGAAGGGCAGCCGAAATTTCAGTGGTTGCAAACAGTCTGTAAGATACTTCTGCTACTTTTGTCACTGTTGTGCCCGCAATGCCGCCAGGCGGCAGCCAATGTCGAGTAGGTCTGTTGTCATAATGTTTTGGCTTATCAATGTATATCAAGCACAGTCAACCATGTGAAAAACTGCACTTGTCGTATATTTGGGGTGAAAGAAAATCAACGTTGTTTACCAGTTTGGTTCATATAGAGTGATACGTAGTATGGGATTAACATCTACATTAATAAGCTGCGTTTTTAGCACAACGTGATCAATATTATTTAAAGCAACTGCAGTTAGATAGCATATTTAGGGGTTTTTCCGATTTCTAAGTTTTTCAAAACATATCGTTTAGAGAGCGCACTGTCTTGTCCGTGATGTAGGAAGACATACTTCGTGGCTGTACAGAAAATAGAGGCAAGCGCATCCTGTTTTGCCGACAGTGACACCCTGACCTAAACGCAATACCCTGCCATACTCCGCTCCATAGTTCTAGTACAGATTCGTTTGAACGGGAGTACATGTTTCGTTCTTTCATTTCCAAATAAAGTTGGCTGCATGTGTGTATTATTTACATTCATACCATCTACTCGTAGTTTGGAAGGCCAGGAGTTGCGGGAGACTTGCTGCGTCCCAGTTAGGTAATGAACACGGTTTTCATAGTCACATTTAAGCGGTGTTCCCACTCCCTAGGATTAAAGGAAATGTAATTATCGATCTCTTAACATCAGCAGTAACGAAGGCGCGACGAAGGCTTTGGCTCATTGGGATGGGTTTGGGAAAGTGGATCTATTGAAGAAGATGTCTCTTGAATGCTAGTGTAAAGATTTCCACTTTATCGCTCGAATATCCTGGATTCAGTACCAAGTAGGGTCGACAGGCGAAATACACATAATTCAGGCTGATGGGCTACTTTTGAACATGGTACGAAATCAGATCGATAACTGCCGTTCAGCAAGGCATCAAGTTACATAATTTACATAATTATTTTCATAAATAAGACAAGTCTTCCATATACTTTTGAATATTTCGTCATAATGGAAGATATCACAAGTGTACTGAGTTACACTATTAAGACCGGGAATTTGAGACATGCTACGTCATCTTTAAGTAATGGACCCATTTTTAGCAACTGCTTTTCAGCATCAAGGGCTTCTGCTTCTAGGGTTTAAAGGATACGCAAATATTGATTACTTAAAATTAGTAGTGAGGAAGGCGGACTGAAGGAATGGTTTTGTTGATAGGTCTCTGTGAAAGTGGATATGTTGAAGAACCCACATTTTAAACGGTAGTATGATTGTTTTTACGTTATACGTCAAATATTCTGGATACGTACCTCAGCAGAAGAATAAACAATTCAGGACAATACCGTAGGAATTGTAACAGGTGTGTGTAGCTCATATGAAAGCCTAAGAGGTATGCTCAGTGGAGACAGCTGGTGTTTGTTCGGGAAGTACTGCGTTGTTCGACATTTATAATTTATCACATATCCTCAGTGCGCATCATCAGAATAATATAATTGAATGTAATGGGTTAGGAAATTTCCAGTGCTTTAAAATATACTCCGCAATTCGTCGGAATATGGGTCTCGAGGTACACTGCTAGACATTAAAACTGCAGCACCAGGAAGGAAATAAAATAACGAAAATTCTTGTGACTGCACATATATGGTATAGTTGCAAGAGCAGACGAGTAAATTTGGTGTTTGGGGGTATACATAGTGCGAAATATAATCTACGTAGCTGCCAACTCTGGTAGTAACAATGGAGATAACGCTGTCGGACATGGAGACGAACTATGTTAGGATGATAGAAACGGATACATTTCTCTGATGGTTCAACTCTACATCATAGCTCACCACTCGTAATGGCGGGCGAGATGTAGCTTATGGTTTCGTCTTGTTGAACGGTAACGTCACAGAGACTCGAAGAGAGGCCACAGCCACCGTGCGTAACACGTCCAAAACGTAAACTACACGAGGCCTAACATCTTCTCACACTCAAACAACACTCAGAGGGGATTTGCGGGCCTCAAACCCGCTGCGTAATCTTTCTCGTGTACAGACTATAGATGCAATCAGACTACTTCATGCTAGCTAGATGTTTGTCGCACGGCGCCTTCGTGATGTTGGAATTTGAACGACCATCGATCTAAAGAAGTAGATCTTCCGGTAATAAACGGTTTCTGTTCAGTTGGCAACATATACACTGTCCTGTAACGTTAATGTGACCACCCGTGTAAAGCCTAAATAATCATCTTCTGCAGTGCGGTCTGTGGCGAGATGTGCAGGATGACAGAGAGTGAAACTGTGGGAGGTAACTACAGGGATGTAAAGTTATTCCGACTCCGGAGCTGTGGCCAGCTGCGCTAGGTCTCTCGCTTAAAAATCGATAGCGCTAAAAGCCTGATAGACTTGGTACCACAGATTCTCATTAAATAGGGGGTCAGTTAGCCGGGGGTTTACCGTAACTTCATCCTGGTGCTTTTCGAACCACGTACGTATTATGCCAGCAGTGTGACATGTTGCATTGTACTGTTGTTATATGCCATCGCAAATAAAAACATACGCATGTGTGGGTGGACATGGTCCACAAGGATTGATGCATACTAATGTTGATCCACTGTGCCTTCCATGATTATATGACACAGGGAATGCCAAGAAAACTGTCCCCAGACCTTAATGTTACTCCTGCGGCTGGGCCCTTCTGACGACAGTTGCAGTGTTTCCCATTTATCCGAAGGAGCACAAAACAAGGTATATCTCAAAAAGTTGCCTGTCGCCTCTTAGTGGACGTCCAGCTTCGGCACTGGCGTGAAAATTCCAGCCTTCGTCATCGATAAACGTCAGTATGGGTGCATGATCCAAGCCCCTGCTGCAGCAACGTTCGAGAACGGTCGTAGAGGAGATACTGTTGATTGCCCCTTGCTCCATCTGGGCGGTCAGTTGCCCAGATGTTATACATCTGGTCGCCAGTATACATGCCCGCAGCTGTCGTTCACCCCTCTCATCAATGTCCGTACTTGGGCGCCAATTTTGAATAGCGCCATTCTACCACGCACGCTACACTTTAACCACGCCGGCACGCGATTTACGAACTTAACCGCTTCACAAATGCTTCCACTCTTGGCCCGAAAACCAATAATCATGACCTTTTGGACGTCAAAGAAATCGCTTACTCTTTGTATACCCTCCACTGCCAGAGCTTCCACTTGCAATCTTTGAGTGGTTACTGCACGTTGAGGCCGATCACATGTGGTGGTCACATTAATGTGACTAGACTGTGACTGGACTCCGTACAATGCAATAAAACACACACATACATGCAGGATGTTTAATTTTTTTTACTTTTTATGATTTTGTAGTAAATAGAAATACAAATTTTTATTACCGTTTACACTAGACTTGAACACAATATACCAGACATGTTATGATAGTTATTCAAAGACTAACGTATGGAACATTGTTTTGTCACTGGTTCTGGTACAGGGATAAAAATAATAAAATATCTTTTTAGTGTAAGGGCAGGAAGATCATCTGAGATCAATAATCTTCGCGGAAGCATATCGCTAAGAAAAGGTGGCAGGGGGACGGGGGAAGAGGGGGTGTGGTAGAGGCTAGTTAGCTGATAGTACGTAAGGGCGTAAATCTTAAATATATTAATGTGTGAACGTTGCAGGGAGTAGTATGTGAATCACTGCATCATCGCGAGCTCGAAAGATCTGCAGCTCATTTTCTTCAGATGAAGTCAATGTAAATGCTTCCACATGCATCGTCTTATTGAATTACTAACTTTTTTAATGTATGTGTCAGAAAGCGAATTTTGTAACGCTTCATTTACCTGCAAACAATACAGTGTTATTAGAATCCTGCACTCATTTCATAACAAAGATGAGTAGCCAATGAATTAAATTGTTTTCTGGAGTTCTCGTAATTACAGTTTGTAAAGTACAGCTTTCTATCATACGCATTCAGCAATGTATTTAGTTTCGTGTTGGTAACTATTATCCGTTTTAACGTGATACATTAATGCAATTATTAAATATGCGTAAGTCTCTGTTATTTTATTTGTTGTGTTGTTGTAAAGCCGTTGCTGTGTTAGCCATAACGTGAGAAACATCGGAACTGAAATTTACGTAGATTAGTAATAAATGCTTGCCTTTATCAGAGTAACGGTAATTATAGTGCATAATGAAGTAACATAATAAAGGCCAACCAAACTAAACCTTCTAACGATTAATTTCTATTGTATAAACAGCTACGCTTCCCGTGTTGGTCAAAGCTGACCTGAACCTTCATTTCTTCTAAAATGTATTACAATTGTGAGCAAATATTAAAACCTCAGAATGGTTTTGCGCTTTGCTTTCTTTGAATAATCGTAATTACGTGGCATAAGTAGATAATATAATAAAACCGATTCTACCTAGCCTTCTGACTATTAATTTGTATTCTAAGAACAGCTACATTTTCCGTACAGGTTAAAGTTAACCTGAAATTTCAGTTCTTTTGAAGTGTATTACATCGTGAGCAAATATTAAAATGTCAAAGCGCTTTTGTCTTAGGCCATGCATTACAACTGAACAAAATTTACGCTAATAACTTATTACTTTAAACCAGGGTATGCCCTTAGGCGCTGGCAAAAATGTAATATTCCATATAACTTAAGCCTTAAAACCACGTAGAGTAAGATTAACCGAAAGATTTTTTAATTCATTTCTGTCTGTGCTTCTGTATATGGTAATACACAAAGAACGCTTTTCCGACTAAAATGGAAACGTTTGACTATACTCAGCAAGTACAGTTAGCAACTGCGTGTCGGAAGTGCGTAGGTGCATTACATGTGGCATATTAGAGATATATTTTTCATCGTCAAAATACATAATAGTTTTCCCAATTTAAGTTTGTAGCTGTAGTACCTAAACGTATTTGCGATTTTTCTCAATGTATACATCTTGTCAGCTCATTATTTTTATAATCATAGTAATACTAAGTGAGCCTTCTCAAATGCCTCGAAGAATTTCTCTTTCGTACGGCATAGATTGTGCAGGCGTTTGCAATGCAGCCAGTGTTTCTCCGTGGTGCGGATAACGACCGGTGATTACGACCGGGCCTGTACGTGCCTCACGCCGAGTTGTCGAGGTTTCTGCACCGTTGCTTCGGAGAGACAAAACCAGAGGGTAAGCTTTTAATTATCGAATTCGGCTTTAACGGGTGGATTCGCTTCCAATGATGGTTTGACGAACCAGAGGAGAAAAAGGTGGGAAGAGAGGCAGCGGCCTAAAGAAGGGAGAGAAATCCCAAGGAACGAAAACTGTTTTTACGTTTGTATTAGTACGACTGGCTGGAAGTTTCTCTCATATTTTTCTTACCTACAGCCCTTTCATTTCCACAGTCCTGTTTCATCCAACGATCGCTGTAGATATTTCGGTCCTGGTGTTTTCCTACAACGTTTTTTCTTCGCCATCTTGCGACGTTCCAAGCCCTCTGTGAAAATTACACTACGTGGCGACTCGCCCTAATGCCTGTCGAATGATGTGTTGTCACTGTGACAGCTGAGTTTCACTGACAGTGAAGGAGTGACCTAACACAGCTGTGATGTGCTACTTCAGTTATTTACCTGCAGCAGTTGTAACGAAAATGGTAGAAATGTAGAAGCATGAGCGAACTGTAACCCGGCAACAAACGGTAAAATACTATTCCCTATTGCACTCCATTTCATTGAAACAAGCTCAGAAATTTCTGTTTGTGAGTGCTCAATTTCGGGCTCAGTTATTAATAATCACAATCTTGATTACGCTAAGACATTTCAGTCAAATATTCTACATCAGTTCAATAACACACAGCTTTTCATCCCCATGAAATATTCTGCTAAGTTCAACTCTGGTAAATCAGTAAGCAGATGGCTGAAATATTTCTATGTCAGAAATAGCTTCACTTGAAGAAAGTTTTAAATTCTGAACAACACAGATCGTTCGCAGAGGCTGTTTCGTTTATAAGAGAGCTTAGTTGTTTCTTTCTTAGCTGTTTTCATTCCTTCTTCAGGAATACATTGTACCCTTCCCGGTCGAAAATAGATCTATTCTGTCCTAACAGTTTCATGGAATGTAGTAACTATGCAGCTCAATAACTAGGCTGAGATAAGCTAAAACAGAGAGGAAAAGTGACGAATAACGTTTGGAACACAATTTAGAGCCAGCTGAATGACATGTTTTCTGAATCACGCCAGGAACACTTTAGCGAAAAAATTGGTACCCCTGATTTATAATATAAGGAGACTTCATTGTGACGTGTACCAATATTAGAAATAGTACGAAATTTAAGAAAGTGTTACTTGAATTTAAACGTCAATACGTATAAAAGAAAATATAATTTTATGTACTTCTACAGTTGGTCTTCCGTGGATTCGGAGCAGAATGTGGGGAGTAGTCTGCTTGACGTATTGTAATCCATAAAATTTAATTTTGTAAACAACAAGTTGGCAGCTTCCAAAACAATCTGAGTAATGTGTCAGCACTTTCCATGTGAAAAGTTATTGTAAGGTTACAAGATATGATCCTAAGATAAGTATGTACAGTTGATCTTCAATTCCTGTAATGATCATTAAGTATTTACTCCCAAACTTGTCACATCTGTTTCAAAATTTTTATCTTTGTCATATCTAAAGTGAAAACAATCACTGGCTGATAGTACGTCATGGATGTCATGTCAAATATTTATTTAAAAAGGGAGCATCTATCTAAAGCTGTGAATTTTCGTAAAGTGTCGAAGTCTGAGACTTCCCTGAGTACCTGGTGTTGCCCTGGTTTGTATTTATTTCAGCTGTATTAATCCATCTCCTCCTCCTCCCTCTCGCTGTCCACTTCCTCCACCTCCTACGCTCTGTCCATCTCCTCCTGTTCCTCTCCCTGCCATCTGAAACTCCCTCCTCTCTCTGTGCATTTTCTCTTCCACTACATTTTGTCCACCTCCTCCTCCTTCCTTTCTATATACCTCCTCTCCCTGTCCATCTTCTCCTCTTCCCTTTTTCTCTCCTCTCTGTCTCTCTCTCTTTGTCCATCAAATCTTTCTCTTACATCTTATGACCTATGCGCCACACAATGATATAGTCTTGCAGGTACATTCCACATATGTGGATACTGTCTGCTAAATGTGTCGCGAATACAGTTTGTAGCAAAGAAGCAATAAATGTAAACATCTTCACGTCATGCGAAATGCTGCAGTTTCACGGCATAAACAGCGAAAACATTGTAAGCGATGAACATTTTTTTTCTTTTCATCATTTTGTGTGGCTTATCAGCGGAAAAAGATTGGTAAGGGTTTAATATTGTGTGTAATATTTGTTGTAAGTCATTAAATTTTCTCATTCCGTAATGCTGGATAGTGCGCATAGTAGCCACATATTACGCATTGCGTTCATCATGAAGCACATAGTGTAGAAGTATGGAACAAAACCATTGAAGATCGTATAACCATTGTATTCATTATTCTAAATCGTATCACGTAGCACATACCAACCAAAAAGCATTATTAGGAATATGACAACGGTCAAAAGTCATAGAGTTAATATCTTGATCGACGTGTCAATGTTTTTCTCTAATTCGTGTAATATTCGTCACAGCAATAAGTAGCTTGGACTACATACTTTCAAAAGCAGCAGTGTTCTTGCTGAATGCTCAAGCTATCTTCTTCCCACATTTGATCGAAATAGCTTCAGCAGGTTAGTAGTAACAAAATTAAACATCGTGCATGATGCGTCACTTTTTCACGCATCTCTGTGTTTATGACGTGATATATCCTGAACTATGTGTCGTATATATATAAAATTATTCAGGTTCATTCAACGATATATATAAATACTTTACACAAAATGAATCGCGAATATAATCGATAGTAACGAAGTAACCAATTGAAACTCCATGCCTGATACGAAAATGAACATCGAAAATTTAGTAAGAGATAAACGTTTTGCTTTCATCATTATGTGGGAGGTTGAGATGTCATCGAGAAAAAGTTCCGTCAAGTTTTGAAATTATATGTGAAGTTTTTCGCAAGTCACTAAGCGTTCTCGTCTCAAAGACTAGATGAATAAAATCTCGATATTCACGCGTCGTGACCTACTCTTCCGTATCATCCCAAACCCCCATGCTTTTGGTAGGTAGATGCTTCTTATTCCCACAGTGATTGTTTGCAGACAGTAAGTGGTATGTGTACCAAATTTGGTTGAAATCGTCGGAGGAGATGTCCAATACACATAAATACACTTTCGTAATATGTATAAATGACTTTTCTTTCGTAATCCGATTTTGATGAAGTTATCCTATACGGTGACTCTAGCTAAGCTGAAGTTACCAATGAGAATCGCATAAAAATCCGTCAAATAGTTTCAGAGATTAGCCTTTCAGACAAACATATGGACAAGAAATATTAAGTAATATTTGCAATCGCGATATAGTTTTTCCAGTGACATGAATTTGGTGAACTAACGTTCATAAGGTGCCCCAAACTACGCTCAAGTTGTTTGTGAAACACCCATGGAAATTGATACAGTAGTTTTGGAGATTAGCGTGTTCAAAGACCAACAGTGAGACATGACGGTCTTAAACATTTATTATTGCCATATAGATGTTGCATTTGTGGAGCACTTGCTACTGAAAACATCGTAATTCGTAGATATAGCGATACTCAACGTCAGCATCTATGGAATACGTGATTTTGTTGTTCTTTCATGAATGGGCTCTTGTCATATATCTAATTAACATATGACAGCCTCCAATGTTTGCGACCTCTACATTACACGCTAAAGTAGAATTGCAACTACGCAAATAATACTTATCTATTATAACACAAAACTTACTCGTTGCTTGTGATTCAAACTTAAAAACCACTGTACTGTACGATTAAAATTCCCAAAGCACACTGAGTGCCCAAACAGGCAAAATAAAATATCTATGGTGTGTGTGTTTCAGTCCCTGTTCTGGATACTAGGAAATATCCACTGACAGCACTGTCTCACTATTACAAAATGTGGAGATGAATGAAGCAAAAAGTTTTCGATGATTGCTCAGTGTTACCTTTTTAAGTAAACACAGTTTAGCTACATTGCACATTGCATTAGTACTACTTTCTTTAGCGTCACATAACTAATTAATTCTCTTAAGCAAATTCGGCTTTTGCTTCTCACTCTTAAGCATTGGCTTGACAGTGTGTAAAGACAAAGGAATCTTTTATCGAGACACAAAGAGACAAGTTTTTCATAGCATTACGTGTTATCATTCTGACAGTCTTTTATTACCAGTAGAACGTAATTTCATTGATGCCATAGCGCACAACACAGGAAAATCATTTACAGTAAGCAACGGATTACCTTCAAACGTGAGGTGTCATCACAACACCGGCGACGAAATATTACAAGTATTATAATAAACTAAATTAGACCTTTGCAGTAAACCAAAGGTTATTACACGTTGTAGAACAGTGGTGGCTCTGTCTTTTTGGTGGATTCCAGTACTTTTAGGGGCACAAGGCAACCTGTGTCGCTTACTGGCAGCCGCTGGCGGTCAACTGTTACACCTGGCGCTGTCTCATCGGCACAATCGCATTCCATCTGCCCATTCACGAACTGTTATTGTGTCTCTCCTACAACTAACCTCAATGGCCTGCTTCAAACCGCGGAGTCCGATCTCACTTTGTTCTTGAATGCAGCCATAGCACGTGACAGTAAACTCCTTGTGCACATGCTCTGTTCCATTACAATAGCTATTCGTTTGAGTGAAGGTTAGTGGCAGTCCATATCACCAGTGCCACTTTTGAGATCCCACTTTACGTTCTTTTCATTAATTGTGGGGATAGGCACAATGTGTATTTACAGTATGTTTGTTTACTATGTTTCTCTGCATTACAGTAACCTTGTCGTCCATACTTCAACTGTCGACCCCTTCTGATTAGGTGCTGTTAGTAGGAGGGCAGTGGGCATTCAAAGATCTGGATATAACCGGTTTCTTAGTAGTAAGTTATCCAGAGCCAACATGAGGGCAGATAACTATCTTATCTAGAAGATAACCCACATAACCATCCTATAGGGAACGGGTGCCAAATGTACTCATGTGTGGTACATTCAAGGTCACACAGGTGACCCCACATCGTAAACGACCCCCCCCCCCACCCCCCGCCTCACCATTACCCTACCCACACCCTTGACCAATAAAATGCAAGCTAGCTCCCTGCCTCATACTTTATAACCAATTCAGTTTCGTTAATCTATTCATTCGAAGTCTGTGCACCACAGCAAAAGGTCCAGGTTTGTTTAGGTTTCGTGTGTGGTTATTTGTTATAAACAAAATTCTAATTACGCGAGTTTCGTTATTTTATGTCTGGACTCCATAGAGAGAGAACCAGGTTGTGGGTATTTTTATAAAGAACAGTAGAGTAAATTTATTATTATTCCAAATACAGGAATTTTGCCTATCAAGGTCTATACTTCTTTGCGAGATGTTTTACAAAAATGGTGGGAAATGTTAGTTCATTAACTCCACTTGGCAAACTGCATGCATAAACACTCTCACTAAGCTTGACTGGTATGGAAAATATAGCAGTATCCTTCATATGTAGGCAGGAGCTGGGCAACGTAATTCCACAGAAGAAACTAAGGTACTACCCGAAACGTGGGCCATACTGTTTTATAATCTGGTATATCACAAAAATTAATAGAAAAATACACTCCTGCCTACAGCTTCTGCAGGCTCACATTTTTCAAAGAAACCTTGGATTATTACAGTGTCTTCAGAAAGAAAAAGGAAACTGTATGTGACAGCAAGATCTAGTAAAGATCCAGAAGCAGTTTTACACTATAAAAATTACTGTGACATACTGAGAAAATTTGTAAGGAAATCAAGAAATATGTATGTTAGAGAAGAAATTAACAACTCTGGAAGTAAAATAAAATCAATGTGGAATGTTGTTAGAAGGGAGACACTGGGGTAGGTTGTATTACTGTTAAAGATAACGAGACCATCCAACCAACAGCACACAAGTAGCTAATGTATTTAACAATCATTTCTTAAGTGTAGGAGAAAAAATTGGTGAGAACAGTTCAAAAGAAAATCTAGGCAGCACATCGATGAGTCAGGTTTGATAAAATTTAGTCAGATTATGTTTCACATGACAACGTCTTGTGAAATAAGTAAAATTGTTAAATCTCTGAAAACTAAATGTTCTGTTGGAGTAGATGACATCTCTAATAAGATATTAAAATAATGTGGAGCAATTACAGCTGGTTTTCTGAGTCACATGTGTAATGCATCATTAACTCAAGGTATTTTCTCATACAATGCAAAATATGCCATTTTTAGGCATCTCTATAAATAGGAGGACACCACAGACGTCAATAATTATCGGCCAGTATCCTTGCTTACAGCATTCTCAAAAATCATCGAGAAAGTAATGTACTCAAGAGTGGTGAGCCATCTCACCAGTAATGGGATTCTTACTAAATAACAGTTCGGATTTAAAAAATGCTATTCCACTGAGACAGCAATATACAATTTCACTGTCCACATAATAGAGTCATTAAATAGTAACATGTGACCAATAGGAATTTTCTGTGACTTGTCCAAAGCATATGATTGTGTGAACTATGACATTATGTTACAGAAATTACAATTCTATGGTATAAATGGAATAGAGTATCAGTGTTTTAAGTCATACCTACCAAACAGGAAGCAAAACGTTCCCTTATATGGGTCAAGTGATTTAAAAAGTTTGCCACTTCATCCGACTGGGGTGAAATTACATTAAGTAGCTTACATTAAGTTTGTCGTGCTAAGGTAGCTCAGATGTTAGAGCACTTGCCCGCGAAAGGCAAAGGTCCCGAGTTCGAGTCTCGGTCGGGCATACAGTTTTAATCTGCCAGGAAGTTTCATATCAGCGCACACTCCGCTGCAGAGTGAAAATCTCATTCTGGAAACATGCCCCAGGCTGTGGCTAAGCCATGTCTCCGCAGTATCCTTCCTTTCAGGAGTTCTAGTTCTGCAGATTCGCAGGAGAGCTTCTGTAAAGTTTGGAAGGTAGGAGACGAGATACTGGCAGAAGTAAAGTTCTGAGGACCGGGCGTGAGTCGTGCTTCGGTAGCTCAGATGGTAGTGCACTTGCCCGCGAAAGGCAAAGGTCCCGAGTTCGAGTCTCGGTCGGGCACACAGTTTTAATCTGCCAAGACGTTTCATATCAGCGCACTCTCCGCTGCAGGGTGAAAATGTCATTCATCAAACAACAAGTACTACAAATACTGGAACAAAATAATGTGCAGTCAGAAGAAGAAGAAAATACAGTAATGGACTCACACATCTCAGAGCAAACAAACAAAGAACAACACACATCAATTAAACAATCAGAGGAAAACGAAATCTTAAGACAGCCACCAGAACAAGCACAAATAGAACACGAAGTGACACACATGTTAGATACAGAAGAAAAATTTCAGCTGACATATATAGAATACAAAGACACGTATACAGACATTAGACCATTCTTGCATAAACTGCCAAATAACCCACAAGTCGAAACAACAGTAAAAACTATCAACACAATCATACACAACAAAATAAATGAAAATACAACTATGGAAGAGTTACAACTACTGGTTTATCTAGGAGCAATCACTACACTAAATATACACACTAGGCAGAGATCAGAACCAACCAACACACAGAAGAAACCCACAAAACCAGCATGGCAACACAGGCTACAGATCAGAATAGAAAAACTGAGAAAAGACATCGGACAGCTAACACAATTTATAAGAAATGAAATATAAAAAAAAAACCGAAAAAGGTTAGGTAAAATCTCACAACAAGAAACGATAGAGCAATTAGATGAAAAGAAGCAGAAATTACAAGCATTGGCCAAACCACTTAGAAGATACAAAAAAAGTGAAAATAGGAGGAAACAAAACCAAACATTCAACACAAACCAAAAGAGATTTTACCAGACAATAGATAACACACACATTAAAATAGACAAACCACCAAACATAACAGACATGGAACACTTCTGGAGCAACATGTGGTCAAACGCGGTACAACATAACAGGCATGCACAGTGGATACAAGCAGAAACACACATATACAAGATGATACCACAAATGACTGAAGTGATAATTTTGCAACATGAAGTCACGCCAGCAATTAATTCTATGAAGAATTGGAAACCCCTGGAAAAGATAGAATAGCAAATTTCTGGCTAAAGAAGTTCACCTGAACACATTCACATATAATTAAATTATTTAACAGTTACATTGCAGACCCATACACATTCCCTGATACACTTACACATGGAATAACCTATCTGAAACCTAAAGGTCAAGCAGACACAGCAAACCCAGCTAAATATCGCCCCATAACATGCCTACCAACAATATACAAAATATTAACTTCAGTCATTACACAGAAATTAATGACACATACAACACAGAACAAAATTATAAATGAAGATCAAAAAGGGTGTTGCAAAGAGCATGAGGATGTAAAGAGCAACTGATAATAGATGCAGAGGTGACATATCAAGCTAAAACTAAACAAAGGTCGCTACACTATGCATACATTGATTACCAAAAAGCTTTCGATAGTGCACCCCACTCATGGTTACTTCAAATATTGGAAATATACAAAGTAGATCCTAAATTGATGCAGTTCCTAAACATAGTAATGAAACATTGGAAAACCACACTTAAAATCCTAACAAATTCAAATAATATCACATCACAGCCAATACAAATTAAGCATGGAATATACCAACGAGACTCATTAAGTCCTTTCTGGTTCTGCCTTGCTCTGACCCACTATCCAACATGCTAAATAATACAAATTATGGATACAATACTACTGGAACATACCAACACAAAATCACACATTTGCTATACATGGATGATCTAAAACTACTGACAGCAACAAATCGACAACTCAACCAATTACTAAAGATTACAGAAGTATTCAGCAATGATATAAATATGGCTTTTGGAACAGACAAATGTAAGAAAAATAGCATAGTCAAGGGAAAACACACTAAACAAGAAGATTACATATTGGATAACCACAGCGACTGCATAGAACCGATGAAAAAAAAACAGATGCCTATAAATATCTAGGATACAGACAAAAAATAGGAATAGATAATACAAATAATAAAGAAGAACTAAAAGAAAAATATAGACAAAGACTAACAAGAAACTGAAAACAGGATTGACAGCAAGAAACAAGACAAAAGCTATAAATACTTATGCCATACCAATATTGACCTACTCATTTGGAGTAGTGAAATGGAGTAACACTGACCTAGAAGCACTCAATACACTTACACGATCACAGTCCCACAAATATAGAATACATCACATACATTCTACAACAGAAAGATTCACATTAAGCAGAAAGGATGGAGGAAGGGGATTTATCGACATAAAAAACCTACATTATGGACAGGTAGACAATTTAAGAAAATTCTTTATAGAACGAGCAGAAACTATTTAAGTACACAAAACAGTCAATCTCATAAATACAACGGCTACACCATTTCAATTTCATAACCACTTCTACAACCATTTAGATCACATAACATCAACAGATACGAAGAAAGTAAATTGGAAACAGAAAACACTACAGGGCAAGCACCCGTATCATCTAACACAGCCACACATCGATCAAGACGCATCCAACACATGGCTAAGAAAAGGCAATGTATACACTGAGACGGAATGATTCATGATTGTAATACAGGATCAAACAATAAACAACAGATATTACAGCAAGCATATTATTAAAGATCCCAATACCACAACAGATAAATGCAGACTTCGCAAACAACAAATAGAAACAGTAGACCACATTACAAGCGGATGTACAATGCTAGCAAATACAGAAAACCCCATAAGACATGACAATGTAGCAAAAATAATACTTCAACAACTTGCCATACAACATAAACTAATAAAACAACACGTTCCCACATACAAGTATGCACCACAGAGTTACTGGAGAATAATGAATACAAATTATACTGGAACAGAATCTTTATAACAGATAAAACAACACCACATAACAAACCTGACATCATATTCACCAATAGAAAGAAGAAATTAACACAATTAATCGAAATATCCGTACCCAATACAACAAATATACAGAAGAAAACAGGAGAAAAAATTGAAAAATACATCCAACTAGCTGAGAAAGTCAAGGATATGTGGCATCAGGATAAAGTTGACATTATACCAATTATACTATCAACTACAGGAGTCATACCACACAATATACACCAGTACATGAACGCAATACAGCTAGATCCAAACGTATACATACAAATACAAAAAATGGTTCTGAGCGCTATGGAACTCAACTTTTGAGGTCATTAGTCCCCTAGAACTTGGAACTAGTTAAACCTAACTAAGGACATCACACACATCCATGCCCGAGGCAGGATTCAAACCTGCGTCCGTAGCGATCTCGCGGTTCCAGAATGCGGCGCCTAGAACCGCACGGCCACTTCGGCCGGCTGTACAACTATAGAAATCTGTAATTATTGATGCATGTTCAGTTACCTGAAAGTTCCTAAATGCAATGTAACATATACCATACAGTTAAAAGGAAGTCACGCTTGATCAAGGTCCGCGTCACTTTCCATTTTAACCAGACATAACGTCTGAGAAGGGAAAGAAATAATAATAATAATAAATAGTTTAAAAATATACAAACTACTTGCAATAGATGAAGAAACCCTGCTTTGCCTTACTTCAACCTGTTCCTCTCCAGTATATGAATCGTGGCTGTCTGAAGAGTCACTGATTTCGTTGACTCGAGGAATACACTGCTCGCCACTAATAGAGCTTTCAGGATCATATTCTTGTATGTCATCGATTTAACAAACATTTTGGGTATCTCCTGTTTCCGACTCACCATCTGAGATGTAAACCAAAAATTCTAAAATTTCTTCATCATAAAACCCGTGCTTTAGAAATGTAATTATAAACCAACGGAAAAAGTTTAACGTAAACTGCACCACTTCAGCAATACAGTTTGTTTCCTCATTGAAAGGATTCTGTAAGAAGCCATCAACCAGTCATGAAGGCAAACAACAATAACTTTGGTCGCGTCCAAAAGCTATTCTGTGCACGTCCGTAGACGTCAAACAAATTGATGGAGATCCATGTAGGATGAATTAATTTTGTTTGTTTCCAGGGAGGTCTTTAATTTTTATACCATTGCAGGTGTACCTCACAAATATTTATTAAAAGTAATAGAAAATGGGAAAGATACAGTAAACCATTTACAAGAAATGATTGTACTAAAGCAGTAAACCTCTCAGACTAATGGGTGCAGTCTTTCTTGTGCTAAAGTAAATACATTCATGTTGACAGTTGACTCGTGTGGGAGTCCACACATTCCTGGTAATCTGGACGGATAACTGTCTGTAAAATCACGCTCTGCATATCTGTAGTTTCAATTATTTAATGTGGAAAACGATTATAGTCACTAACAGTCACCAATGCAGAAATTTTGATTGTAGGCTAAAACTTCTTGTAATTCTACATAGTACACACTCGTTAATGTCACCACTACCTATGTCGAAGTCAAGGTGCATTATCCATTCCTAAACATAAGTGACGTTTTTTTATGCTAGACAACGCTTCAAGGCAGAATAAAAGGACACGTATTTACAATTAACTTACCACTAGATAACGTTTAAAAAATAAACTCTTGATTCACCCAAGTGTTATTAGTATGCAACGTTGCTGTAAGACCCGTAAATAAGTGCGAAAAAAATCTGAAGTATATCAAGTCTCTCACCCAAACGTGGTTTAGCAGTAGCCATAGTGCAGGAAAAACATAGTATCTCCACGTAGCAAGTCATCACCCTTTCAGGCCACGGACACCCCCGCCGAGCTTTCCGCTATATGATAAATGCGGCCACAGAAAGCTGCAGCGTTTGTGCACCGTCTGTTGCTAAGCTGGGACAAGTAACTATTTAATCGATTCTACAACAATCTAGAGACGCACGAGTAAAATACGGAATTGAACAATCATGTACAAGGACGTGCATGTCTCTGGAGGAGCTGCAACTGAAGCCACCCCCACCGCCTCTGCAAAAACTGATGGTTGGGGAATCATTGGCCTATATGTCCCAGTTAATGGTCCAGAACTCCTTTCACTCACATGAAGCAAGTACTAGATAACTTACCACTACTTGTAGCTCATTGTAAAAAGCTGCAACAATTATTGTAGTAATTTAGGACCCACTAATTGTATTAGGTAGCAGGTTATTAGGCATAATAAGAGATTAAGATTAAGTATTAGATAACACACACGACTTCTTAAAATATGACCATCCATTAGCGCTGCTCATGGATAGCGACATGGAGGATTACGTCGTTTGCGAATCATCCACCATACGCAGTATGAAGGCGACCTTAAAATCGTTGTAAAATTAATTTTATTTCACGCTTAGCTCGTCTGTGACCTGCCGTATGTGCCCATACAGACTTATTAGCAAAGTAGGTCGTTATCTTGCGTTAAACAAATGCATTATTTAGTAACAAATAGTTTCCCACATGTACTCTTTCCAGTAACATCATCAGCTTTAAAGTGCTTTGGTTTAGCCACTACGAATTCTCCTCTTCTGGTTCTCATGTGTGATTAAAGGTCCGACAAGAACCCTTCCACAGCATTGTCATTAGAGACAAATGGACCAATTGACTAATATCTAACTTCACTGTCTGACACGGCCGAGAAAAGCTATATGTAAATAGGATATTACTAAATCTTTTGTCATTCTCTTTTAAGGCGATAAACACAGCAGTTATTTTTTACGATGCCCATAACCCTCTTGTAGGTCGCACTCTGCTGTATAATTTTTAGGGTTGGGCGATAATTATATTTCACATCTGTTACTCCAATCTGGTATGGTTTTCAGCCTGAAAAGCAAGTCCCATAACATGCGAAAAACGCACTTGAAAATCGGAATCATTTTCAAAGCATTATACGTAGGTGATAAATAATTATAAATTAGATCGATCATGACGGGTAATCATAGAATTTAGCGACCTAATATTGTTCTTAGCATAGTATGGTGTACAGTATGATACATTTACAAATATAACGTTAGCTGTTGTAGCGTTAGAGCAGTGCCTAACACAAAAAAAAACCGTCGCCAACAAACCAATCACACGTTTTTACCTCCAGTGTGAATGTGTATTGCAATTTTGTTTTTGTTTTTGGTGTAATGATTGGAAGTGGTGTCATGAATAGATGAACAACTTACATGGCGGCTTCTGAGGCTATAGATAAAGACACAGGCATCGGTGTGTAATCTTGCAACTCAGTCCTTCTGTAGCTTCGCTCTCTTTATAGATTCTTTTTTTTCCGCCATATGATGAATCATGAAATCCTTCACATAACATATCCAGTATAAATACACTTTTGATTGGTAATTGGATACATGTTGTACATCCTTGACCAAAGCACCAAAAAATCATTAATCGATTCCTGAAACATAATACACAAGTAATAAATAACTATTTACCACGTATCCTCCTTTCCTGTTCTTCATGTTTCGTATTTGTAGCGTTAGGGCAGTAGACAAACAATGTCTAATACGCAAATCAAAAGCATCACAAACGAACCAATCACGCTAACCAAATTTTTTATCCTAGCGTCAATGCATACATTGATTTTTGGAGTCATGACCTGAATTAACGTCATGACGACGTGGCCAATTTATAAGCTTGTGTTACTTCCCAGTAGAAAACTGCAGAATAACATGCATAAGATTTAATAGGTGGTTCCTTCAGGTATAAGGAAGACAAAATTGGTTCCACATCTCTGTCAGCCAGACAGTGAGGCCTCCCTGTTGCTACAGAGAAATATAACTTTTATTTGCATTCTCAGATTTGCCGTGTAGAAAATGACTATATCTAGAATTTTGCATACTCTTAAATGTAGCAATAACCTCTGGGATGACGAAGTTCTTGCCAGCCACAGCGGAAAGTGCATATCTGAAAATAAACAGATCTTCTAGTATCAACATCTTACCCATTTTAGGTTCCATACCAGGTATCCAAACCCAGTAACTTGGCTGGCGAATCGATTGCCTCGTGCGGGAACATCCAGTCATTCACTCCCGCAAGTCATTAACAAATGTTCCGTTAAATCTCTATTATTGTAACGTACTGTATATGCATTCCATATTGATTTTGAAATTTAATTTGCATACGGTGAATAGGCAGTCATCCAGACGTGCAAACATACGTTCCAGTCACATTAATCTGTCCACCTGACAAAGTCCTGAATAACCGCCTTTGGCAGTTCAGAGGTGCAGGAAGAAGGTCAATAAAGTTGTAGAAAGTACCAACAGGGATGCAGAGACATCCAGACTTGAGTGCCATGGCCAGCTCCATTACGTTAAGGGTGCATCGCGTCAAGACCCGACCCGACCGAGGTGGTCCCACAGATTCTCGATTGCTTTTAAATCCAGGGGAGTACAGTGTCCTCATATAGGTTCTTTTTGAGCCAGCCACGTGCGCTGAGATACGTGTGACGCATTGTATTGTTCTACACTGTTCATCCCCCCCCCCCCCCATGAACCATGGACCTTGCCGTTGGTGGGGAGGCTTGTGTGCCTCAGCGATACAGATAGCCGTACCGTAGGTACAACCACAACGGAGGGGTATCTGTTGAGAGGCCAGACAAACGTGTGGTTCCTGAAGAGGGGCAGCAGCCTTTTCAGTAGTTGCAAGGGCAACAGTCTGGATGATTGACTGATCTGGCCTTGTAACAATAACCAAAACGGCCTTGCTGTGCTGGTACTGCGAACGGCTGAAAGCAAGGGGAAACTACGGCCGTAATTTTTCCCGAGGGCATGAAGCTTTACTGTATGATTAAATGATGATGGCGTCCTCTTGGGTAAAATATTCCGAAGGTAAAATAGTCCCCCTTTCGGATCTCCGGGCGGGGACTACTCAAGAGGATGGCGTTATCAGGAGAAAGAAAACTGGCGTTCTACGGATCGGAGCGTGGAATGTCAGATCCCTTAATCGGGCAGGTAGGTTAGAAAATTTAAAAAGGTAAATGGATAGCTTAAAGTTAGATATAGTGGGAATTAGTGAGGTTCGGTGGCAGGAGGAACAAGACTTCTGGTCAGGTGACTACAGGGTTATAAACACAAAGTCAAATAGGGGTAATGCAGGAGTAGGTTTAATAATGAATAGGAAAATAGGAATGCGGGTAAGCTACTACAAACAGCATAGTGAACGCATTATTGTGGCCAAGACAGATACGAAGCCCACACCTACTACAGTAGTACAAGTTTATATGCCAACTAGCTCTGCAGATGACGAATAAATTGAAGAAATGTATGATTAAATAAAAGAAATTAGTCAGATAGTGAAGGGAGACGAAAATTTAATAGTCATGGGCGACTGGAATTCGGGTGTAGGAAAAGGGAGAGCAGGAAACGTAGTAGGTGAATATGGATTGGGGCTAAGAAATGAAAGAGGAAGCCGCCTGGTAGAATTTTGCACAGAGCACAACTTAATCATAGCTAACACTTGGTTTAAGAATCATGATAGAAGGTTGTATACATGGAAGAACGCTGGAGATACTAAAAGGTATCAGATAGATTATATAATGGTAAGACAGAGATTTAGGAACCAGGTTATAAATTGTAAGACATTTCCAGGGGCAGATGTGGACTCTGACCACAATTTATTGGTTATGACCTGTAGATTAAAACTGAAGAGACTGCAATAAGGTGTAAATTTATGGAGATGGGGCCTGGATAAACTGAAAGAACCAGAGGTTGTAGAGAGTTTCAGGGAGAGCATAAGGGAACAATTGACAGGAATGGGGGAAAGAAATACAGTAGAAGAAGAATGGGTAGCTTTGAGGGATGAAGTAGTGAAGGCAGCAGAGGATCAAGTAGGTAAAAAGAAGAGGGCTAGTAGAAATCCTTGGGTAACAGAAGATATATTGAATTTAATTGATGAAAGGAGAAAATATAAAAATGCAGTAAGTGAAGCAGGCAAAAAGGAATACAAACGTCTCAAAAATGAGATGGACAGGAAGTGCAAAATGGCTAAGCAGGCGTGGCTAGAGGACAAATGTAAGGATGTGGAGGTTTATCTCACTAGGGGTAAGATAGATACTGCCTACAGGAAAATTAAAGAGACCTTTGGAGATAAGAGAACCACTTGTATGAACATCAAGAGCTCAGATGGAAACCCAGTTCTAAGCAAAGAAGGGAAAGCAGAAAGGTGGAAGGAGTATATAGAGGGTCTATACAAGGGCGATGCACTTGAGAACAATATTATGGAAATGGAAGAGGATGTAGATGAAGATGAAATGGGAGATACGATACTGCGTGAAGAGTTTGACAGAGCACTGAAAGACCTGAGTCGAAACAAGGCCCCCGGAGTAGACAACATTCCATTGGAACTACTGACGGCCTTGGGAGAGCCAGTCCTGACAAAACTCTACCATCTAGTGAGCAAGATGTATGAAACAGGCGAAATACCCTCAGACTTCAAGAGGAATATAATAATTCCAATCCCAAAGAAAGCAGGTGTTGACAGATGTGAAAATTACCGAACAATCAGCTTAATAAGCCACAGCTGCAAAGTACTAACACGAATTCTTTACAGACGAATGGAAAAACTAGTAGAAGCCGACCTCGGGGAAGATCAGTTTGGATTCTGTAGAAATACTGGAACACGTGAGGCAATACTGACCTTACGACTTATCTTAGAAGAAAGATTAAGGAAAGGCAAACCTACGTTCCTAGCATTTGTAGACTTAGAGAAAGCTTTTGACAATGTTGACTGGAATACTCTCTTTCAAATTCTAAAGGTGGCAGGGGTAAAATACAGGGAGCGAAAGGCTATTTACAATTTGTATAGAAACCAAATGGCAGTTATAAGAGTCGAGGGGCATGAAAGAGAAGCAGTGGTTGGGAAGGAAGTAAGTCAGGGTTGTAGCCTCTCCCCGATGGTATTCAATCTGTATATTGAGCAAGCAGTAAAGGAAACAAAAGAAAAATTCGGAGTAGGTATTAAAATCCATGGAGAAGAAATAAAAACTTTGAGGTTCGCCGATGACATTGTAATTCTGTCAGAGACAGCAAAGGACATGGAAGAGCAGTTGAACGGAATGGACAGTGTCTTGAAGGGAGGATATAAGATGAACATCAACAAAAGCAAAACGAGGATAATGGAATGTAGTCGAATTAAGTCGGGTGATGTTGAGGGTATTAGATTAGGAAATGAGACACTTAAAGTAGTAAAGGAGTTTTGCTATTTGGGGAGCAAAATAACTGATGATGGTCGAAGTAGAGAGGATATAAAATGTAGACTGGCAATGGCAAGGAAAGCGTTTCTGAAGAAGAGAAATTTGTTAACATCGAGTATAGATTTAAGTGTCAGGAAGTCATTTCTGAAAGTATTTGTATGGAGTGTAGCCATGTATGGAAGCGAAACATGGACGGTAAATAGTTTGGACAAGAAGAGGATAGAAGCTTTCGAAATGTGGTGCTACAGAAGAATGCTGAAGATTAGATGGGTAGATCACATAACTAATGAGGAAGTATTGAATAGGATTGGGGAGAAGAGAAGTTTGTGGCACAACTTGACCAGAAGAAGGGATCGGTTGGTAGGACATGTTCTGAGGCATCAAGGGATCACCAATTTAGTATTGGAGGGCAGCGTGGAGGGTAAAAATCGTAGGGGGAGACCAAGAGATGAATACACTAAGCAGATTCAGAAAGATGTAGGTTGCAGTAGGTACTGGGAGATGAAGAAGCTTGCACAGGATAGAGTAGCATGGAGAGCTGCATCAAACCAGTCTCAGGACTGAAGACCACAACAACAACAACAACAACACTGTACATGACAAATACTATCTGTATGATGGAGCATGAAACGTGACTTATCTAAAAAGGCCACCTGTCGCCACTCAGTGGATGTCCTCTTATTGCTGTGAAACTCCAGCCTTCGTCACTGATGGACAACAATCGTCACGGGTCACTGTTGGAACCACCACCTTCGTTCACCTGGGCGGTATGTAGCTCAACAACTGCACGTGTATTCGTCTGCACACGTCGCTGCAGCAGTTTTCCACCTGTGTCATCCATGACCCGTGGTGCACCACAGTTGCCTTGGTGGTGTCGGTTTTGGATAGCACCATTTGGCCATGCACGGTATTCATGGCTGCCCATGGCTCCACATGAACAGTTTACAAACTCAGCCGTTTCAAAAACGCTTCCCCCCCCCCCCCCCCCCGTTACCTCGAAAGCAAATGATCATGCTCCTTTTGATGGTCAGATAAATGGCTCCGTTTCTGCATTAAGGCAACACCTGAACTCATTTCCGCGTCACTCCGACGCTCTTTATACAAGGTGTATCACAATTAATGGCGTAAACGCATACAGTTAGAAGTACACGATGCTAGAGGCAAAAAAGTCTCAGTAAACATAGGGCCGAAAATGCATTCCTTAAAACCTACAAGCAATTTTTCATATTTAATACTGTGAAGCATATCTCTTCTACTGCAAGATCTTTGCTTACCACATTTTGGGAAGTAGTAGGACGGACCAAAACAAGTAAAAAATGTCCGGTAAACAAGTGATCTAAAATGCATACCTTACGAGCTATGAGTACGTGCTCATCTTCGCTACTTGGAAACACAACTCTTATAACGAACAATTGCTCATAAGGTTACCTTCCATTCGTAAAGTGAATGCACTCAGTGACTGTTATGTGACTTACAAAATTATAGAGTGCATCAATTAGTCTTTTTTAGATTTCATCGCAGAAATCCAGATTTCCGCTAGTAGCTAGCCATTCTCAATGCACTATTTTGTGTTTGTAATCTCAACACATTCCCTGTTGTTTGGGCATCAGTCACAGTACTACTATATAAAGCTTTACACGGTAGTTTTCAAAGAACTGTGACTGACGTCCGAACAACAGGGACCCTCCTGCATTGAGAATGGATAGCTACTAGCCGAAATCTGGATTTGAGTAATAAAATCTAAAAAATACCGACGACTGATTGCTGCACTCTATAATTTATAAAATTGTTCATAAATTTTGAGGTATGTATTTTAGAGCAAATGTTTACTGGACATCTTTTCTTGTTTTGGTCCATGCTACTATTTCTCAAAATGTTGAAAGCAAAGAGCTTCAGTAGAAGAGATTTGCCTTACAGTATCATTGATGAAAAATTGCTTGTAGCTCTTAAGGTAAGCATTTTCGACTCTATGTTTACTGAGACTTTTTTTGCTTCTTGTATCATGAACTTTCAACTTTATGCGTTCACGCCGTTAATTATGATACACTCTGTATGCTTCCGCTGCAAGTGCTGCCATCTGCCGTCTGTCAAAGAGTATTGTGTGTTGACTTCGAACATAGGTGGTGCTGACACAGATTTCTGTGTACCATGTAGTATTCCCACAAATTTAGGTGTAGAGTAAAAATTTCTCCATTGCTGCTTAGTAGTGCTTGTAATCGTTCTCCACGTTAAATTATTAAAAGTATACACAGCTTTATAACCAATTATTGGTTATGATTACCTGTAATGTATGTGCTTCCACACGAATCAATTACCTACTCGTATGTATTTTCATTATCACTAGAAAGACCTCTCCTATCATTTTGACAAGTGCACTGCTGAGGTAGACTCATTTTTTGTAAATGGTATATTCTACAGTAACCATTTTCTATGTCTTTTAATAAATGTTTATGAGGTACACGTCTGTATAAGCACGTCTCTATTAGCATTAATGACCTTTCTGAATATTGATAAAGTAAACCCCTCCTAGATGGACCGCCATAAATATTTTGACGGCTACGGACTTGAGCACAGTATATTCCGGGCCTGTCCACAGCTATCGTAGTTTGCCTTCGTGATTGGATTATGACTTCTGCTGACTATTTGTCGATGAGGATAAAAAGCTTTATTGCTCAAGTGACGCACTTCGTGATGATCACATTTCAGATGACTTGTAATGGCGTTTCCAAGACGTGGTTTTTCTGATGAAGAAATTTTAAAAGATTTGACTTCTAATTTAGGTGATTAACCTGAAGCAGGAGACCCCCGTAACGTTCGTGAAATCGACGAAAACACAATTGCGTGATCGACTAATTGAGTGACCCTTCGGGCAGTGACGTGGGTCATATTGGATAGGAACAGGGGCCAGTGAGGCAAAACAATGTTGCTTTACCTATAGCAGGATAGCAGGTATGCTTTTATAGTTTTAGAGTATTATTATTATTATTATCCATTTCTCAGGCGTTATTTCTGGTTAAAAATTGAAAGTGACACGGACCTTGATCAAGCGTGACTTCCTTTTAACTGTACGGTATATGTGATATTGCATTTAGGAACTTTTGTGTAATTGAACATGTATCAATAATTACAGACTTCTGTAGTTGTATATATAAGTTTGGATGTAGCTGTATTGCGTTGATGTACTGGTTGATATTGTGTGGTATGACTCCTGTAGTTGATAGTATAATTGGTATAATGTAACTTTATCCTGATGCCACATGTTCCTGACTTCCTCAGCCAGTTGGATGTATTTTTCGATTTTTTCTCCTGTTTTCTTTTGATATTTGTTGTATTGGGTATGGATATTTCGATTAGTTGTGTTAATTTCTTCTTTTTATTGGTGAGTATGATGTCGGGTTTGTTATGTGGTGTTGTTTTATCTGTTATAAAGGTAATGTTCCACTGTAATTTGTATTCTTTCTGTTGTTGAATGTATGTGTTGTATTCTATATTTGTGGGACTGTGATCGTGTAAGTGTATTGAGTGCTTCTAGCTCAGTGTTACTCCATTTCACTACTCCAAATGAGTAGGTTAATATTGGTATGGCATAAGTATTTATAGCTTTTGTCTTGTTGAAACGTCCCCTTTGAACAATTTTACATGTGAAACGTCCACTTAGAACAATTATACAAGCCTGTGCTTAACCTGACACACAATATTATTTAGCGCAACGCAATCTGACTTTCAATAACCCCTACAAAACAATGGCCCTGACTAACTTTAACCTATACCTTTTACAAATCACTTACCTCACAAAAATCTTCGCTACTCAAGCTACTGCAAAACAGCGAGCGCCACTACTGCCAGCTAAATAAAAGATTCAAACTACTGAAGGTACTAACTACTGATAGGGATAGTTAGCAAATGAAAGATATTAATAGAGAACAAACAATGTATTTACCTTAATATTCATAATTGACATTCAGTCTTACAGATTATCAAAACTCCGCCATCTCTCTCCCCACGTCCACCACTGCTGGCGGCTCACCTCCAACTGCCCAACGCTACGCGCTGTTCGCATCCAGCTATAGCAGTTCATGACAACAATGGCAGACAACAATGCAAACTAGCCACATACTGCACACAGCACAGCCAGTGATTTTCATACAGAGAGCGCTACGTGGCATTACCCATATAAAAATCTAAACAGCCTACTTACATAGCCCCCATGCTTCCCACAAAAAATTTTACAAAACATTTTTGGGCAGTGGCCAATAAAGATTTGATAAAATTTTTCATAATTACAGTAAGAAAGATATCAAATGCACACACTTATTAATACTATGTTGGTCAACAGCTAAAATTTTCTCACAGTCAATAAAGACAGTCCTGATCATTCACCACAGTAAAACTGCCATTTCTTTTATCAAAGTCTGAGCAATAAAAGGCAATGCACACGGAAGTAGTGGATGTCCATGCAGTCTTGAAGAAGTAGTGTTGTCCTTCCAACAGAAAGACAGTGCTGACTCTTGACATGCTGACAGGTAATGCGCCACAATGGAGCAAACCCACAGCAGAGTCAGTCGGCGTGTTGAAGAGTATTGGTAGGTAGGTCATCACAGAGCAGACCCACTGTAGTCCTTGTAGAGAGTATTGGTGGGCCACCAGAGATGCAGACCCACTGTAGTCCTTGTAGAGATGGCCAGCAGCCATCTGTTGTGACTGTGCAGGTGCACAATCACCATTGAAGAGTCTTGCGGATAATAGAGCAAGTCCATAACCACCACTTGTGCATTCACAAAGTTTTTGGGAATTGTCCTTAGAACCAGCAATGCTGTTATCCAGTCCCTTGCTGAATTATTAACACACGTGCAAACACTAACAGTCCCTACTTCTCACATATTGTCCATATACTATGACCAACAGAAATGTGTGCAGTGAAATGAATGCTTACAAGTTACTTAATTTGAGTAACTGGTGTCAATTACAATTATATAACATAAGAATACAATTACAAAGATACAAAATACATCATTAAAAACATAACAATACAGATAATATTTGTAGTGCAGGCTTTACAAAACAATAGAAATAAACATATACATCAGTGTTACAGGAATGATGACATGAGTACATACATAAAAGATCAGAATCACTTTTAAAAATTCAACTTCACACATGAGCATTAAAACAACACAGAATAAATAATGTCTAAGCATCTTTACAAAGAAAATAACAGAGTATTAGAAAAATTCTACAACATAGCTCTCATCAGCTAAACACATAAAGACAGGAAAAACACAAATACACATGGGCACACAAACATATAGCGGAATAACACAAAAGGAAAGGACAGGGTTTGTTTTCAGTGTAGCATTTGGTACTGCAGTCCACCCCACAACTTCATTCGATAGATCTTTCGTCTTATTTCAACATTTGTTTCCACCAAAAAAATTCTATCTATGCATGCTTTCTGTATTTATATGTTCACACATTGCTTACCTCATCATTTATTTCCAAGAAAATCCTACCTATACCTCGTTCGTGTATTCTATTCATATTTCTTTCAAAATAATTATTTCTGATTGTACAATAATCATTGGGGCCCAAATCTTTCTTCGCAATGCATTCTTTACCTATTCTCCATAGTCAGTTTCTTATATAGTCTACCCCCTCTTAAGCTAACTTAAATCTACTGAGCTCAGATATATATACCAAGGGACGAGGCAATGCAGCATCACAACAAATCAACACAAACAGAAATGACAAAAAATGCAAATTGGCAAAGCTAGCAGCATAAATTAGCAAAAGTCAAATTCAATAACACTATGCCTGGCAAACAGCAGCAACTTATACCTAAACATGACATAGCTCAAGCAGAAAAAATATTACAGTAAAAACAACAATGCAGACAAGGGAAATGCATATTCACATCTTAATGTCTATGTAATTAAAGTGGTCATCTTAATGTCTATGTAATTAAAGTGGTGCACCATAACAACTTATTGTAAAAAAAATATTACCATGTACTTGAAAAGAAAATTTTGTTTTACTGTTGCTAGTTCCTTCTTATTGTTCTTTCCTTTCCAAGTGCTCCTTTTTAAAGAATGTGGATCATAAAATAATTAATTAATAAATCTGTTGACAGAAAGAGTTCACATTAGCAAATGCATTTGATTTTATAAGAGCAATGCTGCAACACAGCTGGAAACCAGACATCAAATGAAATAAGCAATTACGCAAACCAAAGCATAAAAATGTCATTCAGTAGTCATGTGACATTTCATTTCATAAGTTAATTGCTCTCAACTCTCGTACAAAGACTCTTGTCATAATCAGGTGTGCAGATGTAAAAATATTTCTTGTCATTTTGTTAGGCATTTCAGTAAATATCATAAATTTTTAAGTAACGAGGGTGTCGCATTAGCGATGAAAGGCACATCCTAATGGCTTATTCTCCAGGTGTTTGACACAGCTGTGTGCCCACAACGCATTACAAAAATCATATGTTTTCAAGTAACGAGCGTGTCGCATTAGCGATGCCCTCTACAAAGGAATGTCATAAACAGGGGTTTAGGCCTCTCTTTGTCCTTCTCTTCCACCTGTGCCTCTGGCACACCATAATGGCTTTCTTTTCTACCTGAGCGTCTGAAAAGGCTTGTTCCCCAGGTGTCTGACACACCTGGGTGCCCACGTCACATTATGTGCAGGTGGTCACTTAACTTTCTTACGGAAATATTTACGACAGTAGTTTCCGCTACAGTGACAGTCTCATATAAAAACATTTCACAGGTCAAGAATTTTATTGACATAAACATACCTCAACAGCATAATACACATCGTCGTCGTAAAAATAACATCATAACACCTCAGTCAAATGTCAAAAACGTCGTAGCTTCCTCCAATGATTTCAAAACCTAAAGAAAATTCTCTGCTCATTTCAGTAGTGTCATCTACCTCAAACGTACTTTAAAAATTATGATCTCATACCAAAATACATCATTCAAAGCTCTCATAGTATCACAATGGTACCAAAAAAGTATGAACAGTGCAAAAGGTACAGACAAAGTACAATTTCTTAAGTGTGAAGTAATCCAACTCTGTAATTGCGTAAACATGTGTCACTGACGTAGTAAAAAGACGTTTGTTTCTCTGTTAAATGATCAGATAGCTGTGTAATTTATGTGTTAGAGAAATATGGTACTGATGTGTAAAGTTGTATAAGCAAATACCATATTAGCTAGGGCTCCTTGTGCTTGCCAAACACATGGTACACAAAGTAGGCGTGTATCCCCCTGAGGTTTGTTGTAATTATACCCTCAGGTGTTACAGATTACAGCAATGGAATGAAATGTATCACGAAAAACTTTCTTTGTAATTCAAAAATCTTTAAAAATAAATGTTTTAAGTACAAAATTAATCACTCAAGTACGTGTCCTGTAGCGCTAAATGTGCGTTTTGCTCTAAGATAATCTCTGGGAAGTGTCGTAGTTATCGTCCTCCAAAAGCTAAGTTCAGCAGAAGCCAATGTACTTACCTCATGATAAACAAAAGTGAAATGCTTTGCGTATAGATAACTTAGTTATTACGCTTATTGCCGTGATGAGGAAAGTACTGTGCTGTAACGTATTGTTGTCCTACGGAAAAGGCTGTCTCCTTGTAGCAATAGCACAAAAGTTACTACTAAAACATGTTTTACTTTACAGAAGAATTCAGAAAAACTGTGCAGATATCAAACAGATACACCGCAAAAGCAACATTGTAAATTGTCACTCATTAGTAACGTCGTGATATAATCGTGTAGCTGTCACACAAACCAACCACTGTGTCATCTGGCATTTCACAGAAAGCACCTCAAATCCAGAATCCACTCGTATGCAAACCAAAATGTTGCATGTTAACAGTTTCTTAAGTCTGACAAATTGTACAAGTAGCGTGAAGTGAAAATTGCAAAGACTAAGTTAAAAAGCAGATTATCTGTCAATAAATGGTTTTACATGAGAAATGTGGTGTAAACCTTTACTCTTCCTAGTACGCAGAGTTTCAACTTCAACGCAATTATCATGTGGTATACGTCGGATTCTGTAAGGTCCATTGTAAACTAGAAAGAATTTGTGACTCAAGTGTTTCTTCTTATGTGACAATGAATGAGCTTTAATGAGAACTTTCTGACCAATACATAATTTCTTTGCATTTGCTTTACCGTGTAGTTTTCTCCTTTTGTCTGCTGCAGATTTTATATTTTTAAGAGCCAAATCAATTATGTCTTTGTGTCGAAGTTTACGTGTATTCGGGAAAGGTACAAGCTCTCTGATTCTGTTCGGAGGTTCTACATTCTTCAGTACAAGAGTAGGTGGTAAAGCAGTGGAATCATGAGGCATTTCATTCAGCACATTTTGAAATAAGTGTAAATATCTGTCCCAATGCTGATGCTTTCTGTGACAATAAAGTCTGCAAAGCTTATTGATTTCTTTCATAATCCGTTCAGACGGGTTACAGTGTGGTGAATACAATGAAATAAAAACAGGTTTGATTTTATGATTCCGAAGCATGCGTGACCAAACAGCAGATCTGAATTGTGGTCCGTTATCTGAAATGACTTTACTAACGTGTCCCACTTCACGTAAGAAATTTTTAACAAAGGCGTTGGATACAGACCGTCCAGTGGCTTTACGTAACGGAGTGAAAGAAACAAATTTTGAAGTAAGTTCAACAGCGACTAGAACGTACGAAAATCCATTCGATGTTGTGACAAGGGGTCCCAAGAGATCAACAGCAGCAAATTCTTTTAATTTGGAAGGAATAATAGGAAACAACGGAGCACGATGTGAGATAGTAGATGGTTTCGCCTTTTGACAGAGTTTACAAATAGACAAGACTCTTCGAATTCGCTTTTCCATATTGTTAAAATAACAAGTCGTTCGAAGAATATGATAACATTTTCGTGGACCAAAATGTGCGTAGCTGAAATGAATGTACCAAATGAGCTTATTAACAAAATCGTCTGGAATGCAAAGTACCCATAGCTTGTCATCAACAGTGCAGCGTTTGAAGAGTATGTTGTTTCTAACCAGGTAATAATGCCGAATCTGAGTGTGTGTCTTTTCATGCCATTTACTTTTGATATCTTTCCAAATCGGATCTTTATCTTGTTCATGAGCAATGTCCTTTAAAGATGTGGTGATGAAGTTTTCAAAGGCGACTTTCTGAATGTAAAGAATACTGAAATTTTTCTCGAGGTTGCCTTCTGTGTTACTTTTCTCAAGCCCAGCCGGTGCGCGTGACAGCGCGTCCGCAACAATGTTCTCCCTGCCGGGAATGTAGACTATTGTGAAGCGGAATTCTTGCAGAAACAATGCCCAACGTTTTAACCTATCATGATTTAATTTTGAAGACATAAGAAACTGTAATGCACGATGATCACTGTATACTTTTACGTGCTTACCAGAAAGAAAGAAACGAAATTTGTTAAATGCCCAAACGATAGCTAAAGCTTCTAATTCAGTAACGGAATAATTTTTTTTCAGATTTTGTTAGCGCTCGGCTAGCAAAAGCAATGGTTTTCTGTATGGTAGTGTCATTTTCTATGGCTTCTTGAAATAAATGGGCACCAAGACCAACTTTGGAAGAATCCGTGCTAAGGCAGAAATCTTGTGACAGATCTGGATGAGCTAGTATTGGCGCGTGAAGTAACGCTTCTTTCAAAGAATTGAATTCCAACTGTGCTTGTTCGTCCCAGTTCCAAATAGTATTTTTTCCAGTGAGAGAACAAAGTTTTGGTGTAACTAGAATTTGCATATTCAGAAAACGACGGTAAAAATTTACGAGACCTAGAAAACTGCGGACTTGTTTTTTTGTGGATGGAACTGGAATGGCTCTAATTGCTTCTAACTTTTCAGGATCCGGCTGAATGCCTTCAGAAGAAATAATATGTCCCAAAAACTTCACCTTTGTCCTACCGAATTCAGACTTTTCCAAGTTAACTGTAATTCCAGATTCTGCAAAAATACGTAACAAACTGTTGAGTATGCGGTTATGTTGTTCCCATGAAGCTTCTGCTATTAGAATATCGTCCACATATAAGGTGATGTGACGTTTTAAGAACTCAGGTAATATGGAATTTAACCCGCGAATGAATGCTGCTGAAGAAATGTTCAAACCAAAAGGAAGTTTCCGAAACTGATAACAAACGCCGAAACAAAGGAAAGCTGTGTATTTTCTACATTCTGGATGAAGTTCGATCTGATAAAAGCTGGATCTGAGATCAATGGAAGACAACACTTTTACACCATTAAAATTTTGAAGAAGTTCTTCCATCGTCTGCGGCCTGTCTGTTTCAGGAATAATGATAGTATTGATTTGTCTCGAATCTAAGACAAGTCTGATCGATCCATTTTTCTTCTCAACAACATGTAACGGATTGTTGTATGAGCTTACTGCAGGCTCAATAATGCCCTCGTCAAGCATAGATTGTATTTCTGTTCTAACACGGTCCCTATAATGCGCCGGAATTACGTATGGTCTAACACAAAATTTTGTATGCTCACGAACACGAAATTGGTATTGAAATCCCTTGATTGTTCCTGTTTTGTGAGTAAAAACTGTGGAATGTGCTTGTAAAATCTCAAAAAGGTCCTGCCTATCAGTGTCATTACAATTCTCAATTGTTTGAATTTTATTCTGAATTAACTCATTAATTTCAAATATGCCGTCGATGTCATCCCTGTCAGTACTTGCAGAGTGATTGTTAGTGTCTAGTTCCGTAGAAAATTCCGAACTGTTATCTAACAGAAGGTAAAGCCGATTAATTTCCTCATCATGGTTTGAGAGCCAGTCTTCAAATTTCAAAGCTATTGACTTACCTTCTTTCTCTAAACTCATTTCAGCATCGTGAAAGCTTAAGATTGCTTTGTATTCATTCAAAAAGTCTACTCCCAGTATAATTTCCGTCGACAATAATGGAACAATAAGAAAGTTCATAGAGAAGCTGTGGCTTTGGCAAAAGAATTCTAAATTGGTTTGTTGGCGTACATCTACACTTTTTCCAAAGATTGCACCTTGTAATTTAATCTTACGTAACGGAAGTGTGGGGCAATCGTTCGATTTGTTGCATTTGCTAAAAGCTGTTTCACTAATTACTGAAATGGGACTGCCAGAGTCAAGTACTGCCGTAAATTTTACGTCATTTACAGTAATGTGGATCACAGGATATGCAATGTTGTTATGTTTTACGTCGTGTTCCTGGAGTAAGATGTCTCTAATGTCTTCCATTTTTACGTAATTACTAGCTACGGCAGCAGCGTCATCAGTTTCATAAGTACATATTGTGGCTGCCAGCGGTGTGAGTCATCGCCTATTGTCTCTTTGTTGGCGCGCGTCGTTATTGGGATTTGGAGACCTAACTTCCACAAATTCGCCTTGCCCAGAGGGCCCAGCTCTGTTCAAAACTCGCCAGTTCTGATGCAATTCAGGTCTGTCGTTACGATCATATCGTCTGTCGTCATGTCGGTAGGTTCGATAGTTTCTTTCTTGTTGGTCATGTGGTGGAGAATTTCTGCCTGAGTCGTAACTGCGTGCTGGACCGTTGCGTCTAAAGTTATTCTGTCTCCCTTGATAATAGTTATTTTGGTTCCCATATTGTCTGTTTCTCTGATTGTCTCTGTGATAGTCATTACCGCGGAAAGGTGATCTTTCCCTGTAACTATTACTCTGCCAGTGGTTATCATATGGGTGGTGTCTGTTTTGGTCACGATTTACGTTGTAAGAATAGGTTTGTCGTGGCCATTTATTGTTTCTGTCGTCACGGAATTGAGACGGATGTGACCTGTAGTGATTGTTTTCCTGTTTTCGCATCCCGCGACTGTCTGTGTCAATTTCCAGTTCTTGTAACAATCCCTGAAAAGCTTCAATGTCGTCTTTGCAACGTCCTGCCAAAATAATATGTCGTAAATGTTCAGGCAGTTTGATTAAGCAAATGCGGATGAGTTCTGAGGGGCTGTATGGGTTTGATAGGTACTGATTCTTGTGCAACATGTCTTCAAAATATTTGACAAGACTGGAAAATTCGGATTGTTCAAAGTGTTTCATCATCATGATGCTATGTTTTACGTGGTCTTGTGTGGCTTGAGACCAATATGCTGAGAGGAAGGCATGGTAAAATTCTCCTTCACTGTGGCAATCGTGAATGACCGATCGCATTCTTACAGCTGGTTCATTCTCTAAGTAGCCACACATAAATTCTAACCTGTGCTCCAATGACCAGTTGGGAGGGAAACAATGAGAGAATTGATGGAGCCATGCTTGTGGATGAATGTCGTTGCCAGAATTCTTAAATGTTTTGAATTTACGTGTAGTAATGAACAGCTTATAGTCAAAATCATCGTGTCGGCGAGTAGCATGTCGGTCATTGTCACGTCGTTTCGGCGGTTCCATCTCAAAATTCGGTGTACCTTGCCAATTTCTTTCATAATTACCGAAATGCCCTGTGCTATTATTTTGTGGCTTTTCCGTATTTCTAAGTTCCTCTTCCCGTGTTGGAGCGCGAGTATCCTCTGAAATATGTAATTCTTGTATTACCTGTGTCAACTGATCTTGTACTTCCCGGATTTCTCTTTTGTACTGTGTATTGATTTGATTTTGATTTTGTTTGAATTTTCTAATTTGTTCATACTCTTCTGTGTCAGTGAAGGCTATGGGTCTTGTGTAATTCAGATCATCATCTACCTTTGTAGATAAGTTAGTGACCTGATCCGAAAGTTCGGCTACTTTCTCTGATAATGAACTAATTTCCCCCATGTGTCTTTCTACTGTGTCCTTTAAGTTTTCCTGAGTTTTTGCAAGTTGCGTAACCGAATCGGTAGATGCAACTGAGTCCATTTTAGCTTGCAAGGTCTCATGATTTTCATGAACAATAGTTTGCAGCTCTTTTATGGCTGCTTCGTGATTCTGTAATGCATTTTCATGCCGCGAAAAAATAGGCGGAAAATGCTCACAAATTTGTGTTTTTACGTCATTACAGACTTTTTGGCATTTCGATTCAATGTTATGTAACTCAGTAGTTAGATCTTCACGTGTTTGTTCAAGTGTGGTGTCTAACTTTTTAAGATTTTGTTCCACTGTGTCTAACTTTTTAAGATTTTGTTCCATTGTGTCTAACTTTTGAAGATTTTGTCCCATCTGTCTCTGATTTTGTTCCATTCGTTGCATTAGTTGTAATAACAATGCATTAGTGTCTGGAATCTGTTCCTCTACTCTTTTCGGCAGTGCATTTGCGCCGGCAACATTCACATTTTGACAAGCTGAAAATGTGTCTTGACTTATTTGAGAAAACGGTGAGGACGCAAAACCTGAATCTACAGTATTTGCAATATTGTGTCCTATCATTTCGGATTCCTGAGGCGAGCTGTTGCCGACCGACCGATCGATAATGCTTCCCTGTTCACTACCTGTTTGACTGTCTACGCCATTGTTTGACGTCCGCTCCATTTCCCTATGCACAGTTACCAAATTACTACTTTGAACATTAGTTAACTCATTACACAGTGGCGCTAACACATTGCTTTCGTCTTCACTGTCGTTTCTCAGTTTACTTTGGAGCCGAGTGTTACGTTTTTCACACGCCATTATTGTGACAATATTTCACACGATAACACAGAAAAACACAATTTGAAGAGCAAAAATAGGAGAACACATTAACATAGCACTGAAAATAATATCTAGTTAATTGCAGCTGCGAAATACTTGGTGCAAATCTACATGCATGCCACAACTGTTTTACAGTACAACAATGAAAGGCTGCAACTACAAAGGAGATTCCCTCTACAATTACGCACTAGCAATAAACAAAATCTACACTAATTACACAAACTACAAGAAAAAAATCAGAAGATTCCAGTGAGGTATCCTAGGCTAAGGGTCGACATATGAAACGTCCCCTTAGAATAATTTTACATGTGAAACGTCCACTTAGAACAATTATACAAGCCTGTGCTTAACCTGACACACAATATTATTTAGCGCAACGCAATCTGACTTTCAATAACCCCTACAAAACAATGGCCCTGACTAACTTTAACCTATACCTTTTACAAATCACTTACCTCACAAAAATCTTCGCTACTCAAGCTACTGCAAAACAGCGAGCGCCACTACTGCCAGCTAAATAAAAGATTCAAACTACTGAAGGTACTAACTACTGATAGGGATAGTTAGCAAATGAAAGATATTAATAGAGAACAAACAATGTATTTACCTTAATATTCATAATTGACATTCAGTCTTACAGATTATCAAAACTCCGCCATCTCTCTCCCCACGTCCACCACTGCTGGCGGCTCACCTCCAACTGCCCAACGCTACGCGCTGTTCGCATCCAGCTATAGCAGTTCATGACAACAATGGCAGACAACAATGCAAACTAGCCACATACTGCACACAGCACAGCCAGTGATTTTCATACAGAGAGCGCTACGTGGCATTACCCATATAAAAATCTAAACAGCCTACTTACATTGTTTCCTGCTGTCAATCCTGTTTTCAGTTTTTTGTTAGTCTTTGTCTGCATTTTTCTTTTAGTTCTTCTTTATTATTTGTATTATCTATTCCTATTTTTTGTCTTTATCCTAGATATTTATAGGCATCTGTTTTTTCCATCGCTTCTATGCAGTCGCTGTGGTTATCCAATATGTAATCTTCTTGTTTAGTGTGTTTTCCCTTGACTATGCTATTTTTCTTACATTTGTCTGTTCCAAAAGCCATATTTATATCATTGCTGAATACTTCTGTAATCTTTAGTAATTGGTTGAGTTGTCGATTTGTTGCTGTCAGTAGTTTTAGATCATCCATGTATAGCAAATGTGTGATTTTGTGTTGGTATGTTCCAGTAGTATTGTATCCATAATTTGTATTATTTAGTATGTTGGATAGTGGGTTCAGAGCAAGGCAGAACCAGAAAGGACTTAATGAGTCTCGTTGGTATATTCCATGCTTAATTTTTATTGGCTGTGATGTGATATTATTTGAATTTGTTTGGATTTTAAGTGTGGTTTTCCAAATTTTCATTACTCTGTTTAGGAACTGCATCAATTTAGGATCTACTTTGTATATTTCCAATATTTGAAGTAACCATGAGGGGAGTGCACTATCGAAAGCTTTTTGGTAATCAATGTATGCATAGTGTAGCGACCTTTGTTTAGTTTTAGCTTGATATGTCACCTCTGCATCTATTATCAGTTGCTCTTTACATCCTCATGCTCCTTTGCAACAGCCTTTTTGGTCTTCATTTATAATTTTGTTCTGTGTTGTATGTGTCATTAATTTCTGTGTAATGACTGAAGTTAATATTTTGTATATTGTTGGTAGGCATGTTATGGGGCGATATTTAGCTGGGTTTGCTGTGTCTGCTTGATCTTTAGGTTTCAAAAAGGTTATTCCATGTGTAAGTGTATCAGGGAATGTGTATGGGTCTGCAATGTAACTGTTGAATAATTTAATTATATGTGAATGTGTTGAGGTGAACTTCTTTAGCCAGAAATTTGCTATTCTATCTTTTCCAGGGGTTTCCAATTCTGTGTAGAATTAATTGCTGGCGTGACTTCATGTTGCAAAATTATCACTTCAGTCATTTGTGGTATCATCTTGTATATGTGTGTTTCTGCTTGTATCCACTGTGCATGCCTGTTATGTTGTACCAGGTTTGACCATATGTTGCTCCAGAAGTGTTCCATGTCTGTTATGTTTGGTGGATTGTCTATTTTAATGTGTGTGTTATCTATTGTCTGGTAAAATCTCTTTTGGTTTGTGTTGAATGTTTGGTTTTGTTTCCTCCTATTTTCACTCTTTTTGTATCTTCTAAGTGGTTTGTCCAATGCTTGTAACTTCTGCTTCTTTTCATCTAATTGCTCTATCGTTTCTTGTTGTGAGATTCTACCTAACCTTTTTCGTTTTTTTATTTTTGACATTTCATTTCTTATAAATTGTGTTAGCTGTCTGATGTCTTTTCTCAGTTTTTCTATTCTGATCTGTAGCCTGTGTTGCCATGCTGGTTTTGTGGGTTTCTTCTGTGTGTTGGTTGGTTCTGATCTCTGCCTAGTGTGTATATTTAGTGTAGTGATTGCTCCTAGATAAACCAGTAGTTGTAACTCTTCCATAGTTGTATTTTCATTTATTTTGTTGTGTATGATTGTGTTGCTAATTTTTATTGTTGTTTCGGCTTGTGGGTTATTTGGCGGTCTATGCAAGAATGGTCTAATATCTGTATTTGTGTCTTTGTATTCTATATATCTCAGCTGAAATTTTTCTTCTGTATCTAACATGTATGTCACTTCATGTTCTATTTGTGCTTGTTCTGGCGGCTGTCTTAAGATTTCGTTTTCCTCTGATTGTTTAATTGATGTGTGTTGTTCTTTCTTTGTTTGCTCTGGGATGTTTGGGTCCATTACTGTATTTTCTTCTTCTTCTGATTGCACATTATTTTCTTCCAGTATTTTTTGTACTTGTTGTTTGATGTTTTCTAATTCTGACAGGGGTATCCTGTTAATTTTGATTATTACACAGATCTGATCAGCTAATCGTTGATCTGTTAAAAAATTTAATTCTGGGTATCTGGTAATAAATGTTGTGTACACTTGTGATCTGTACCCAGTTGTGTTGGTTCCTAGGTTTGTTGCTTGGTAATAACAGAACATGAGGTGTCGATTAACTTCATCTGACCATCTCATCCTCTGTCTTTGTTTTCCTTCTAGGGTGGTTGCGGAAAGCATATCCTGCAAAACACCTCTATTTGGATTTAAATAATTTTCCAGTTGGCTAGCAGTGTCGTTACCATTGTGGACGGGCATAGGGTTCAAGCATCGTCCCCGGCCATGATGGCGCTTGTCCAAGGCTACTTTAGTTCTGTCCTGAACCAACTAATCACACTAAGAGGGGGGTTAGCCCTATTAGTGGTTTGTTCTTTTCGTCGCCTTTTACGACTGGCAGAACATACCGGAAGCCTATTCTTTTCCCGGGCCTCCACGGGGTTTATTATTATTATTATTATTATTATTATTATTGTATTAACCAACGGCCTGGGCGCAGTGGTAACACCAATTACTGTTATATCACCGAAGTTAAGCACTGTCTGGCTTGGCTGGAATGGTGGCTGTGCGGTCTACCGAGCGCTGTTGGTAATGGGAATGCACTCAGCCCTTATGAGGCAAATTGAGGACCTACGTGTCTGAGAACTAGCAGCTCTGTCCTCGTAAACTGACAATGGCTGGGAGAGGTGTGTGCTGACCACATGACCCTCCATATCCAGTGCCGCGTCGATGGACCTGTGCTCTCATCATTGAATCTTGGAATATATTAGCAGAAGTTCATGACATTTACAAACTTGCAAGTCACATAGCGATGTTGTAATTTTACAGTACATGCCAGCAAGGAACATTAGCGTTTGAAATACAAAATATCACAAATTTGAAAGAGGAATTATATTCTGCCCCAGCGCTGTCTTTCACTTAACACCACAATGGCGAATGAGCTCGTAAGATTTTTGCCTTGCTACCTTTTATCATAAAATTGCGCAACATCAATATGTGGCTTGTGAGTTCGTAAAGATCATGAAATTCTGTTAATTCATTAGAAGATCCAGTGAAGACAGCACAAATCTGTCGAAACCTGTAAGCAATAAAAAGGTTTACAAGCGATCTTGGATCTTGGTGAACCTTTTTCTCTTAAGGATAACATAACAGTTCAGATCGGCCACAACAGCTGACACAATGACGAACATATATTTTTGTTATTATTACTGTTATTTTTGAATTCATATTTCGGAATACGTCATGGAGTTCTCTCGTTCATTTTGCTGTAAATAATATGAACATCTTTGTGTGTGTTGTTACTGAATTACAGTACTGTATATTGTTAAGTACGTGAACGACAGTGTGCCAGCATTAGAGGCACACGTGGCAGAGGGAAAGGAAAAATGCAAGCGAAAAGAAATCCTCTCATTGGAAGTAGTGAAACAGCTAATGATGATACACTGTGCACTATTTCAGCTACAAAAGTTGCTTTGGGAGACAGCCACGGCGTAACATATTAATGGAGGCCCAGGAATTACAGGCTGTCTACAATAATCCGTCAGAAAAGTTATATATTCTAGTGCATTCAGGTTAGTAACTGATGTCGGCATGCTTGAAAACATAAAGAACTTTTCTGAAAACAGACTAAGTCAATAACAACATTATGATGACGGGAGCATTGAACTTGGTGCAATAGAAGCTACTACTCTATTTATGTATTTACGAGGCATATATGAAGCAAATACTTTCCCTTGAAATTGTTATGGTCAAATTCAGAGGTGCCAGAAATCTTTCCCAAACACAGTGAGTGGATTTAAATTCCTTGAAATTTTGCAGTTTATTTGATTTGATGGAAAGGACATACGTTCCCAAAGACTAAGGATACATCACTTTCCGCCTGCTACCCCTGCGTGGAATCCTTTCATTGCCACTCCCTTACAGAGTTACATTAGAGCACTGTGCATGAGCAATTGTTTCTAGGTAAGGCTAGATGCTGTTTCAATGATAATGAATGCCTGTGTGCTTGCAGGAGGTACAAAAAGGAGTGTATATTTCTATTAATTTTTTCTGATATATTTCGTGCTAATATAGAACTGGACACGTCTAGGGGACTATGGTAGTTAAGTCACTAGAATCACATGGCGATACTCCTGCCCACAATTTAAGGAAACTTATAGGTGTCCCATCAAGGTTAAGCCGGCTGAGTTCATGGACACACACATTTCGCATTGAGGAGTGTACGTTAACATTTTCCATCATTTCGTAAAATATTTAACAAACGTTAAGAGTAAAATTTTAGAACCGATTCATGCTTTGTAGCTAATATGAGTCTTCCACCTGACTACACAAAGTTTTCCGCCATTTTGCATAATACATATTGACGTTATTAATTTAGACATACACTACAACAATGCACTTTCACAGTGTCGTACACCATAAATTAAGTTATATTTCGAGCCATTTTGCTTATTATGCTCTGAAGTTAGCCACACACTAAGGTGAACGAGTCGGCAGAGGTTCAGGGCACTCCCTTGTCCTTCGGGTGGGAAACTGTCCCCAAAGGTGGAAGAATCAGCAATGATCAACGGCTTGAGGATGCAGAAGGCAACGGAAACCACTGCAATACAGACACATAATCTAATTATGGGCCACAGGTAAAAGACTTCCGTGTAGCCCCATTCAGATCTCTTGGAGTGGACTGCAAAGGGAAAGGAGACCATGAGGAAAAAATTGAAAACCAACGAAAAGATAACGTTCTATGCGTCGGTGCGTGGAACGTCATAAGTTTGAACCTGGCTGAGAAGTTAGAAAATTAGGAACGGAAAATGCTAAGGCTCACTCTATGTGTAGTAGGGGCCGGTGAAATGAAATGGAAAGAACTGGCCACATGAGTGTAGAGTAATATCAACAGTAGCAAAAAATGGTATAACGGTAGCAGGACCCGTTATAAATAGGAAGATAGAGCAGAGAGTGAGTTACTGTGATTAGATCAGTGATACGGTTGTTCGACAGCAAACCAACACCGACAACAATATGACAGGCAAAGCTGCCGACTTCACATGCCGAAGAAGAAGTCTTGAAGAAAATACATGAGGACAATGAACGGGTAATTCAGTACGTAAATGGAGATAGAAACTTAACAGTAACGGTGGATTGAAATTTGGTTGCAGGTGAAGGAGTAGAGGAAAGGGGTACGGGAGATTATGAGCGTTGTAACAGAAGTGATGGAGAAGAAAGGCTGTTTGAGTTCTGGAATAAATTTCCGTTAGCAATAGCTATACCCTGATCAAGAATCACAAGAGGAAGAGTATACTTCGAAAAGAACATGATACAAGAAAATTTCGTTAGATTACATCATGGTCAAGCAAAAATCACGTACTGGTTGAAAAGTGATAGCAGGAGCAGATACAGACTCAGATCATAGTTTAGTAGTGATGAAGTAGAGGCTGATGTTCAAGGGACTAGTCTGGAAGAATCAGTGCGCAGAGAAGTGGGATACGGAAGTATTAAGGATTGAAAATATACGCTTGAAGTTCTCTGAGGTTGTAGATACTGCGTTAAGGAATAGCTCAATAGGTAGTTCAGCTGAAGAGAAATGCACATCTCTAAAAAGGGCAATTACAGAGGATAGAAAGAAAAACGTACATGGATGCAACTGCAGAGGAATCATGGGTAACACAAGAAATACTTCAGACGATCCTTGAAGAAAGAAGTACAAAAATGTTCAGGGAATAAACAAATACAAGTCACTTAGGAATGAAATAAATAGAAAATGTAAGGAAGCTAAGGTGAATTGACTGCATAAAAAGTGTGAAGGAATCGAAGAAGAAATGATGTCGGAAGGACTTACTCACCATATAGAAAAATCAAAACCACCTCCGGAGAAATTTAAAGTGAGGGCGGTAACATTAAGAGTGCAGTGGGGATTCCACTAATAAATGCCGAGAAGTGAGGGAATAGGTGGAAAAAGTAGGCGCAAAGCCTCTGTGATGCAGGGGACTTGTGTGATGAAGTCTTAGAAGAAGAAACAGCAGTCGATATAAAAGAGTTAGGGATCCAGTATTAGAATCAGAATTAAAAGTAACTTTGGAAGACTTAATATCGAGTAACGCAAAAGTGATAGATAATATTCCATCAGAATTTCTAAATCACTGGGGAAAGTAGTAACAACACGATTATTCATGTTGATGTGCAGAATGTATGAGTATGGCAATTTACTATATGACTATCGAAAAACCATCATCCATACAATTCTTAAAACTCTAAGTGCCGAGATGTGCGATAATTATGGCTCAATGAGCTTAAGACTTCATGCATCCAAGTTGCTGACAAGAGTAATAAACAGAAGCATGGAAAACAAATCTGAGACTATATAACGATCATTTTGGCTCTAGAAAATTTAAGGGCGCCAGAGAGGCAATTCTAACGCAGCGGTTGATAAGCAAGACACTTTTATAGGATTTGTCGACCTGCAGGAAGCATTCGACAATGTTAAATGGTTCAAACGTTCTAAATATGGGTAAAATATAGGGAAAGACGGGTAGTATTCAATAAGTACAGGAGCCATGAGGGAAGAATTAGTGTGGAAAACCAAGAACGAAGTGCTCGAATTAAAAGGGCTGTAATACAGGAATGTTAACTTTCGCTCTTACTGTTCAGTCTAAACACCGAAGAAGCAACGCCGGAAATAAAGGAAGGATCCAAAAGTGATGTTAAAATTAAAGGCGAAACAGTATCAATGATAAGATTCGCTGATGACGTTGCTATCCTCTGCGAAAGTGAAGAAGATTTACAGGATCTGTTGCGTCAAATGAAGAGTCTAATGAGTTCAGAATATGTATTGAGGGTAAGCCGTAGAAAGGCGAAAGTAATGAGAAGAAATTGGTGAGCACGAAGCAGATGGAGCTAAGGAATTCTACTACTTAGGCAGCAATGTAACTCACGACGGACGGAGCAAGAAGGATGTGGAAAGCAGACTGGTGTAATCAAAAACGGTTTTCTTGGCCTAGAGAAGTCTATTAATTAAACATAGGCGTTAATTTAACGAAGAAATTTTTGAGAATGTATGTTTGGATCACAGCATTGTATTGTAGTGAAACATGGACTATGGAAATCTCGAAAAGAAGAGAACTGAAGCATTTGAGATCTGGTGCTGCAAAAAAAGAACAAAAGTTCGTTTCTATACAAACACTGCTGTCACACACGTGCAGGCTAATAGTATGGGATGACTTAGCAAGAATTTGTTTACATATGACACTGTAGTATTCCTTTTAACATTTAAAGTCTTACCGAGGCGTATTTATGGTTAAATAATGCGCTGCGGCAATTTGTTAACATCACATTGAGGACGGAGATGTCGGTATTTGGAGAAACTCATTAAAAACTGTCACAAATTAATTAGTAAATTACGAGTAAAATTAATTAGTTATAACAGGTACACACATCCTCGTTTGGCGAAATTCACATAATTGAAATACCAATAATTTGGCTTTTATTTATTTGTTATTATTTGTAGCAAATACCCAAACTCTGGTCCTCTCCCTATGGAGCCTAGACGTAAACAATACACTATACAGAATACAGTTCTGACTACGACTGAAATTTTCAACGTGTTGAGAACATCGCACAGATACCTCATGCTGACACACGACAGCGCAATGTGTAGCCATGGTTAACATTTGCAGTTATGTTCGAGCATGCGTTTCTCGCGGTGTTTCCATACTCTTGTCCAACCCCTCTATTTGGCCTTCTGGGATGTACGCGTCCACTGCTCTGCTTGCGAAGGCACCGGTCTCCTCCCTAGGCTGCGTCCACCGGACGAGGTCACCCACGTGCCTCTGCTCCAGCTCGATATATCTGTAATGGCTTTTACTGTAATGTGGCTATCTTGCTGCGGCCACCACCATCTCAGACGTACTCCCGACTCCCTCACTCGCCGGTCTTTCCTGCAACGCCTCGATGGAAGGGCGTCTTACACCATCCCGACAAATCGAAGTGATGCTCTCCCACCTCTGAAAGATGGACCGTGGAAGCTGTCTGCTACAACTGGTGTCCAAAGATTTCTACCAAAGTCCTGTGGAGTATGTAGAGCTATCTTTATTCATAGATCTAAATATTTTATAGTGGATGTAGTAATTTATAACAAGTACTCCAACAGTCTGCACAATTCAGTTCTTCTTATGGGTGGGTGGGTGGAGGGGGGAGGTGACTGTGATTTCAGCTTTCCTATAATTAGTGTGATGGTGAAATAAGAAAATAGTCATTTTTAGGGTTTCGTGCCTCATGCCGCAAAAACGGAGGCTTGTAGAATAACTTTGTTGTCCGTCCGTCTGACTGTCTGTCTACAATACAGTCACATACCCTTTTTCTGAGGAACGGATAGATGCACCAGCTTTAAATTTATGTGACATATTGACGTCTATGGTCCCTTAGTAGTGCCAAAGTTTAAGCTTCGAACTCAATTCAGTCAAAAGATAGTGCCATTTATGCCACAGATTTTAATACTCGAGATTTCAAACATCAAAAGTTGTACGGTGCTTCCTATACGGCTCTTCAAGTTGATCCAGAATTACTAAATTTGGCAAGGAGCACGGTTTCACAGTACAAGTAAAGCCAAAATTCCAATAAGTGTAAATTTGTAATTGTATTGCACGAACAAATATATTTTGTAATTTTTCATCGGAATCTATTTTTGCCTATTCGACTCTTATGACCCGCTTTTCTTTTAAACAAGCTGACGTATCAAATTCAAATTATTCAAATTTATGTCACACACTAAGGTTTATGTTCCTTGTGGTGTGAAACATTGAAGCTTCTAAGTCAGTGCAATCAAAACATAAGGTGATTTATGTGCCATATTTTAGCACTTCTCTAACTCACTCATCAAAACCGTTAGAGTTCTTCCCGTTGGACTAGAACAATGAAATTTTGCAACAAGCAAGAATTTATACTACAAGTGAAGAAAAAATCCGAAAACTAAATTATTAATTGCATAACATGGTAACAAAATATTTTTCCTCAGGAATAGACAGACGTACTAAGTGGAAATTTATTTAAAAAACAAGGGTCTAGCGCACCTTGACGGTATAATAAACGTTAGGTTCTAAGTCAGTGCAGTCGAAAGGTACGGCCAATTATGTCTCGTGTTGTGGTACACGTAAACTCACTCATAACAACGTTCCACAGCACAAGTAAAGGACAAAAATCCGAAAATTATCGATATGTGGCTGTATCACACGACAAAGTATTCTTTTTTTTTTTATTTATTATCTGACGTCAAAATTGAAACTAAAGCAGTAGTTCTGCATTCAGGTTCACTGAGTCACAATAATTAAAGTCAGACATAAGCCAATGAATGACGTTAATGCTCATATGACGCGATTCGGAATTCATTCGTCTTCAGATACCCAGGAGAAGATTAGTCTGCGCATGCTCCTTTCACAGATAACGTAAACGCCATATGTAATCGATCCTGGATATCTGATGATGGACAGATTCCGAAACGCGTTACATGAGCAAGAAAGTTATTCCTAGCTTGACGTCAGCCTCAATGGGGAAATACTGACTGTTATAACATTAGTCGCCAATCTTCTGTATGACTTTGTGTTACATATTACTGAAATTAAGACGTTCTCGAAAATACTGGAGTCCCTCGGTCCGATCTCCTTACAGTATCAATATGGATAACATGCGAAAATGGTCGAGAACCCTCAGTGCACAAGTTCTACCCAAACCTGACCAATGTTTTAACTGTCTGTTTACTTGTCGGCTGTTAAGACGCCTTTTTCTAGTGAACACACGGGTGTATCAAATTCAAATTTATATTACTAAGGTGTATGGTCCCTCTGCGGTGTACAAAACGTAAACTTCTAAGACAAACCAATGAAAAGGTTCGGCCATTTATGTCATATACACTGACATCCTCAAACTCACTCATCAAACCTTTAGGAAAATTCCCGTTGACGTAAAATCATGAAGTGTGGGCAAGAAGCAAGGTTTCGCAGTACAAGTACGGTAAAGAAATCTGGAAATTATTACTCTGTAATTACAGCACGTAAAAAATATTTTTAGTTATTATAAATACATTCATCATCTTTCAAATGCATAACAGACGAACATTACTGCATGCAAACATAAAATGTAAGTTGTAATCATGTTTTAGCAAGTAAAACATAGCGTTTTTTAATCATCTATATCTACATAACTGAAGTCCCTGCTCGCATCTTTTTGTAAGTAGGTTAGTCTAAGAAATTAATGTAGAGATTTTTTGATACGATCTTATAATTGCCAAGGTCAATATCTTGCCAGCATCGATATCGAAAAACAATTTTTCTTATTACTTCCTAGTAAAGATTTTCGATTTGTTTACCCGTCTTCTGTACAATTATGAATACTCCGAACATGTCTTTCTCCCCACCACACAGAGAATCGTGTTTGCATTTACATTGCGCTGAAGGGAAGATGAAAGCTGAAACTTGACTCCTGCGCTGCTGCGAAGCTTTCTTAGTACAAACGAAATGAAGTTGCATTTCCATACTGAAGTATATTTTCGGAGAATGTTGTATTTTATGCGTAAAGATTTGCTTAAAAGGTTTTGGATGCACATGCGCATATTTCTTCACTAACCAATTGTTCTGAATCGATTGCAATGAACTGGATATCACTTAGGTGTCTTGCATCTCCCTACCCAGTTATCGAACCGGAAAGGGAAGCTACAGTTTATCGTTGAATCCGAGCCACGTTTCGGTTCTGGCGAATCTCCACATCATTGAGACGGCAATGCTAGGTTAAAAGGCAGAGTGGAAGTAAGTGATCCACCCAGAATTCGAAACCATGACACGTCGGTTTCGAGCTAGATGCTCTGTCGCCAGACCACCAAACGTGATCCGAATTTTATCACGCTTGCTGCACTCCCAAAACTTTCCTCTTGAATCAGTGTATCTACTAGTGAAAACCAAATGAAAATCCCTGAGATTAGTCTGCTCCAAACGGGAGTCATATATATTAACAAGCTCTTGTACGTCTTCCCTGCACCAACTATCTAGGTCGATTAGGGTACTCTCTGGTACCTGTTCGCTTCTTGCTATTCTCATTGTCACATAGACTTGTAGGGGTATTTCTCTGCGTCTTCCATCTAAACATGTTCGCGGGTGTAGTTCATGTGTGCTTTCGGAACTTCTTCCATGTGCTTGTGTGTGTGTATGTGTGCATGTGCACGTATGTATTCGTCGTCGCCTAAATTAATGGATCATCGTTACTATCGCCGCCACCGTCGACGACTTCAACCATCCATCAAAGTTTGTCCTCTCCTTTTTCATCTCACCGCCACAGTGTTCTCACCACAACTGTCTCCGTCGAGCCCACCACCTTCATTTGTCATCACCATCACGTCAGCCCATACACCGCATGAAACTCTCTACCTTCCCATATTCCCCGGCCTTTTCAATCACGACTCAATGCCACCACATCTAATGCTGTTGCATGTATCACAGGCGGCCGAGCAACAGTAGCAACAGACGACTTCTCAGTCAACCCTTCCAGGAGCTTCACCACATCAACCAATGTCAGCCATGCTAAAAGACCTGCGCAACTTCCAGGTAGCCCAAAGCAACTCCATATCTTGCCACTTCTCCTCCGCCCCATCGCACAACCAGCCTTCCCACCAATAGCTGTTATGAAACCAAAAAAATGCCAAACCACCATCTCTCCCCTTCCCACATCTAAAAATCCGCAAAATGAACCTGACGACTCTCAGATCATGGACCCTACTCGTCCCCCTCTAGCATCATACCCTGCCCTTTACACCTTTATTGCCTGCAAAATTCCTCAAATCCAACTCCCTTACCTGCGAAATCAAAAACTGTCTACCAAATCTCAACATCCAACGTATCATCAGAGTTCTTACTGAAGACCCTGTACCCCAAATTTCACACTGACCTCCTCTCTAAAATTTCTAGTTTTAGCTATGGTCCTAAAGTCTCTGTAACATGTCTCACCGCAACACCCGGGGCCAAGCAACCTCAGCCGTTCCGCCGTCCTCCTACCGCCACTGTAGTGACGACCAAGCTCTACGGATGAGGAAGTGATCTCTGAACTGAGAAGTCTGAAAGTCCTTCACGCCAGTAACGACCTTGCCCTCATCTCCCTTGTCTGTGTTTTCTCCGAACCTGCTGCCCCCACAGATTTTGCCTTTATCCCATCCTCAGTCCTAACACTGCTAAAAATGTGCGTAACGGTGATTACGTCACTCTACACTGTAAAATCCCACCCACCTGTCCACATTGCAAAGACTCCATTTTGCTAAGCAGTACCCCAAACTAGTTTCCTCTCCCACCTGCAACGCGTACAATGATTCCCACATCACCCATTCTGCGAAACGCGAAGCCGAGCCACGACCAACCAGTCATGAACTCACTGTCCCAGTCTGTCCCATTGACACCTAAATTCACGCCAACAATTCCCGCCATCCAGTTCCCGTCGAAAGACGACATTAAAGCACATAGTAGGAAAACAGATGTCTGATTCTGATTCACTGGAAGAATTTTGTAAAAGTGTAATTCACCCACCAACTCGCTGGACTGATGTTGGGTATTTTTCGTTAGTCTGGGACCTTTATCTAGTATTAACAATAGAAAAGAAAGAGAAGATCTAGCAATAAGTGCTACATATCTTCTTTGGATGTGATCCTATGTAAAACCTCTAAGCGGCTCCAAGGATTCTTTCCAATCACTCGTTGACCAGTCTGATATTTTAAATTTCACATGTATGAATTCGTTAATGGGACAATAGCACAAATATATCGTCGTTTGATTATCTGACAGACTTCAGTATGGAAGATACAGTAATGAGTATTCCTCGCCTACACAAACAGTTGAAAGAGTTGAAAGCAGATATTAATAGAATGAGAAATACACTTCAGCAAAGAAGTTTCCAGGTCCAGATGGAATCGTACTTCGGGTTTACAAAGAATAGTCTCTGGCATTGGCCCGCTACTAAGGTTATACCTGATATTTCGTCGAGCGCGAAGTCCCAAGCAACTGGCAAAAAGCGAAGGCGACTCCTGTATAAACATGGGTAAAGGAAGAGAAACGTAAATTTACAGATCAATATTCTTTACATAGGTTTGCTGCAGAATTTTTGAACATATTCTCAGTTCGAATATAATACATTTCCTTGAGTCATAAAAGCTTCCGTCCATGTGAATCAGCGCGATTTTCGAAAGTGTCGTTCGAGCAAGACACAGCTTTCCCTTCTTTCACACGATATCCTGTGAACTATGGATGACGTACAACAGGCAGCGTCCAATTACAACATTTCTGAAAAGCATTTGTCACGGTGCCTTACTGCATAGTTTTGAAGAAGGCACGAGCATGAGGAGTAGGTTCCCAAATATGTGAGTGGGTCGAAGACGTCCAAGTAACAGAACTCAATACGTTTTTCTCGACGTCGAGTGTTCATCAGTCACAAGGATATCGTCAGCAGTGCCCAAGGAAGTGAGATAGGACCACTGTTGTTCTCGATATACATTAATAATCTGGCGGACACGGCGAGCAAAAGTCTTCGACTGTTTGCTGATAATCGTATGGTACACGAGAATATGACATCTTTGAGTGACGTTAGGAGGATGAAAGATGATTTAGACAAAATTTCAGTTTACTGTGATGAATAAGAACTAGCTCTAAATGTACAAAAATGTAATTTATGTGGAAGAGAGGGAACAACCATCCTGTGCCGTTCGAAAATAACACTGTGATGTTTGACAGTCATTTCGATTAAATATATAGACATAACGATGCAAAGCGATATAAAATGGAACAGACATGTGAGAATTGTAACAGGGAGGGTAGACTGTGTTCCACTGGGGGGAATTTTAGGAAAGTGTGGTTCATTTGTAGAGGAGACCGAATATCGGACACTACTGTGAGGCATTTCGCGAAAGGACCACGAAGAAACGATAAGAAAAATTAGGACTTGCACGGAGGCTATTAGATAGTAGTTTTTCCCTCCCTCTATTTTGGAGTGGAACATAAAAGGAAACTTATAATAGTGGTACACACACCGAATGGTGGATTATAGACGTTGATGTACTCTGTGTGAGAGCGGTACGGAGGTGTTCAAAAGAACTCTAGTGGTAAACGCTACAAAAGAGGCGTTTTTCATTACGGTGGGTTTTGCTTCTGAGACTTCGAGAGGAGTCGGACACCGTCTTACTCCCTTTCACGTACGTCTTTCGCAATAATCACAGAGAGAAAAGTAGAGAAACCAGAGCTAAAAAATGGTTCAAATGGCTCTGAGCACTATGGGACTTAACATCTGTGGTCATCAGTCCCCTAGAACTTAGAACTACTTAAACCTAACTAACGTAAGGACATCACACACATCCATGCCCGAGGCAGGATTCGAACCTGCGACCGTAGCAGTCCCGCGGTTCCGGACTGAAGCGCCTAGAACCGCACGGCCACCGAGGCCGGGAAACCAGAGCTGATATGTAACTTTACCTATAGTCATTCTTCCCGCTCGCCATGTGAATGGAAGAAGAAAAGAAAGAAAAAATTATGCTTTCAGAATTATCCTACGCCACGGACCGTAAGCTGGCTTCCTGAGTACAGTTGGAGCTATAGATGCTGGCGTTTCCGCAGTGGTTTCCGCACGATTAATCCATCAATTTGGGAAAAAGATGAACACTGTGAGTGAGATCCAGGCTATAAAGCAAGACTGACATTTATAAACTTCCTACTTGAATTCACGAAACAACTCCCCATTGACGAAGGGGCAAAGTGCCGTTCGACAACAAACGCAGTTTGTTTTGAACGGCGCAGCGTAGTCGGTGAAGCGTCTCAAATGGTTCAAATGGCTCTGAGCACTATGGGACTCAACTGCTGTGGTCATAAGTCCCCTACAACTTAGAACTACTTAAACCTAACTAACCTAAGGACATCACACACATCCATTCCCTAGGCAGGATTCGAACCTGCGACCGTAGCGGTCGTGCGGTTCCAGACTGTAGCGCCTTTAACCGCTCGGCCACTCCGGCCAGCCAAGCGTCTCAGAGAACGCCCCTGCATTTGTGGTCTGTCTTCTAGACTTACAACCGACAAGCAGAAGGTCCTTTCGATCGCAAAACACTGTAACCATAACCGTTCTGGTTCTCAGAATATCTCTTTTTTGATTGTGTTAGTGATCGCGAATAACGCCAGTACATTGAGTGACGCTTTCCTTCTGAACTTCTATGCAAGAACCAGGTCTCATCATTGGTAAATATGTAGTTCGTAACCTCTTCGTCATTTTTGTCGTAACGAGTGAAAAAAGTCGATGCTGTTCCCGTCCAAAGTTTTTTTCGATGAGTCAAAAATCGAGGAAGCCACTTGGCACACACTTTTCTGTAACCCAAATCACCACCAACAATTTGATGAAGAACGGGTCGTAAAATTTCAGAAAAGCTCAATTTCAGTCCATCATTGGTGAAATGTATACCCTTCTGAATTTTTTCTCCAGTCCTTGAATTGAATTCGTCGGTCACAGTTACACGGCGTCTGATCATACTTCATCATGAATATTAGTTCTTCTGTCAGTTATAGGATGCACCACTTTTGAATCGAGCTTCATTCATGACATTTCTACAAAAATTTGGGTATCTGTCTCTAAATTTGGATAGGACATCACGTAGACATCGTTTTCCACGACTGAAGTCACAGCGGGAGAGGTTTGTTTATTTCGTCACACACTTAATGTCGCACAAAAGAACAGTAAATGAATGTTTCCAATCACTGTTAGCGTCATAATGACGCCAACGATTAAAGGGATCTATGAGTCGGCGCGGGAGATAGAGGCAGCTTTTTTTTTATTTTTAGACTTATTCTCGTATATTTATAGGCAAAAGTTTTACCCGAGATAGGAACGTAAATTATGTTCTCTATTGTGATGTCAGTCATCAAGAGTGTTGTCAATAACAGAATTTAGCCAAATTTTATTTAGCTATTTTAGCTAAATTTTATTAAATATTTGAAGATGAACCAGTCATTATTGGACCTAAAGTAAAATAAAGATTGTCAGAAAATAAGCACAAAGTCGAAAATATTGCATAATATTGTGAGTAATGAAGTAGATGCTAATGATTTCTTGAACTGGCGAGATGTCATCGAAATACGTCGGCTGCAAAAAAGCATCTAGCAGTCGCCGTCTAGAGTATGTCTGACGCTTTGTCACATCCAGAGTGGGTGGCTGATTTAAAATGTTTGAGTATAAATCGCCTTTTTTTGAGTAATGCGAACAGTAATTAATCCTGTTCGTGACTTTCTGTGGACTACAGTGCGCTATAAGTAACCTTGTGCACTAGTATTCAAATTTTCTGATGTCCCGTTGGAGGAACCATTTCCCATGGCGGAAGACTTTGCACTTCCCGCGGCAGTAGAACGTCAGTCTGAAGCTATTATCGGCGTTCCCGCGTCGCTGGAGGATCACAGCGAAAACAAGAAGCCAGTTACGTCAGTGCCTGCGTCCTACAAGCGAGCCAGCCATCCTGGAAAGTAAACACAGGGCTCCGTCGAACGCAGAGGCTCAGCAAGCGTCAACATGGCAGGCACGGCGCGGTAACCCTGCGTAACCCTCTCGCTAGAGATTAAATTCTTCATTTTGGAATGTACTGAGCAAAGCGGATACTGCCCTACCAGTTACTGAACGCAGCACATTCTCATAAACATCAGATACAGATTTTGACATACCGGTACTGAAAAACAGTTAACACTAATTAAATTGCACGAGGTACCAGCCCTTTATGGAATTACAGTTCGCTTTCACATTAAATAGACCGTCTAATTAGCTCATTTCATAGCCGATAATTCTCGATATTATCCTGTGCAGCGGGTAGTCACATGTGACTGAAGAAGGGCACAAGTCAATCCCGTCTGTAAAAAGCGCAAAATATTGCGATTACAGCTTTAGAGCCCAAATTTTCCAGAACACGATAAGCGCAAAAAAGGAAATTTTTGAATAAACATATATATTTTTTAGATATATCAAACCGAAATACTAATTACATAAACGAGGTAATTTAATAATCACACAGCTTTTGTAGGCATGATTCCGATCGTGCATTTGACTTTTCTATACTTTTCGTTATTTGTTTCACAACACAGGGACAAGGTTTCCAAGTTTTTATAAATGTGAAGATGAAAGTTAAAATTTTTGTTAATATACAAATCCAAATTAACTTTATTCGACTCTTAGTTTACCTGTAACATTAATCACAAGATTATTACTTCATTGTTCATTTTGAACAGAATACAGTAAGGTACTAGATCATAATATTTTAGTATCATACTTTTCCGTGGATGAAACAAACACTACTGAAACAAACCGCGACTCGAACTGGCGACCTTGCCTTCGGCGGCCAAGTGCTCTACCAAGGTATGCAAGGTATGCAGGAGAGCTTCTGTGACGTTTGGGATATAGGAGACGAGGTACTGCGGAAGTAAAGCTGTGAGGACGGCTCGTGAGTCGTGCTTGGGTAGCTCAGTTGGTAGACCACATGCCCGCGAAAGGCACGGTCCCGAATTCGAGTGTCGGTCCGGCAAACAGTTTTAATCTGCCAGGATGTTTCATGTAAGCGCACACTCTTCTGCATAGTGAAAATTTCGTTCTTGACTACTGAGACACATCACAAAGTATTGGTTAAAATAATAAATTGGAACTATACTGATCACTTTCAGAAATGTCTATCAAACCCTGCTTCTCCTTCCTGTACGTTAAAACACCTCGTAAGTTGCAGGACATACTTTTTCTTTCTCTCTTTCATTTCTAAGGTGGCTGCGTTCCTTATTTCCTGGCTGCAGTTCCTCAATTTGATTAACTCAACCTCTACAGGATTTCAAGTGTCCGATACTGAGAACAGTACCTGCTCCTTGGACTTTTCACAAGCCATCACTCACTGAGCATTTCTTTAGGAAGGCGTCTTATATCATACTGCTTTTAGTGCCCTACACTTGAGATCCTTTGCTTCCCAATCTGTATTTAGTATCTTGACCATACCATGTCGTTCCAGCATTCTGACGACGAACAGGAAAATAATGGACCGACTTATTAAATTTTCTGCCTTCTTCCTAGAAGGCCACTTGTGCGCATACATTTTCGGTTTTTTTTATACTTTTATAGGAGTCACAAAATAAATTAATTACTCTTGTTCGTTTAGAACATTTTCCCACTGGGGCTCATCAAGGTTTCTGAAAGAATTCGATATAGCAGAGGCTACTTGATTGCTTCCTTTCGGTCCTTCTGTTTCAGGCCAAGTATAACAAGCAATCGTTTCCTTCGGATCTGCAAGGAAGTCATTCACAATGTACAATGTGTCTAGTGGTACCTGCCTTAAACGGAATACTTCACCTTCATAGAGCCTCCGTATTAGCTAATTCTGTTGTATACCAAAACATACTTAACAACATTTGGTTTTTCCTCCTTCAGTATTACATAGAACTTCCTGCATGAAGTTTGTGCAACCTGTTTTATTAGTAACTGATTCTTCTTCTATCCTTGACATTACATGAAATTTTGCGACATAAATAAGTACTGTCTGGCCATCCCTTTTCCTTATGATCTACTTCATCGAAAAAGTATTCTTCGTTTTCATTTCTTTCTTGATGTTCCTTCGACCTAAGAAACCTAGAACGAAGTGAGCAAGAATCATGAATTAATGTTGTTGAGTAAATCACTAATTTATTTCTGTTGTTCGTTCTGGTGGTAAGTGTTTGCCTACAGTTTACAGTCTTTCTTTCCTTTTCAGAGAACTCTTTCGCATTATCATTGACCATGCCGTTCTACACTGTTACTCTGCCTTCACATCTCTCAGAAGCAAAGCAAAATTGGTGTTTTCTCATCTTTTTTCCTTAAATGACTGAAAGCTTGCAAAAACTCACGATTTTCTACACCCTACAAGAAGAGGAAATATCGGTTTTTGATAATACTGATTCAACACGGCACAGATGGCAACACGACTGATTTGTAACAAGCAAAAATCTACATTTTGAAAATTTGAGGATTAGCTGACTTTAGAGAAAACACGCCTCCTCCTGGGGTTCGTCGGTTACAGGATCCTAGATTCAAAATTTCAAAGATTATGACTTTCCTGGAGGAAGACAAACTTCTCTCAAAGAGTCAGCAGCGAATCAGTAAAATTCTCTTTGTGTGTAACTTAGCTTGATTTACTCATACACTAGTTCTTGCAAATAACGTAAGCAGATGAAATGTTCTATTTCTAGGCCCTACAGTCTGGAACAGCGCGACCGCTACGATCGCAGGTTCGAATCCTGCCTCGGGCATGGATGTGTGTGATGCCCTTAGGTTAGTTAGGTTTAAGTAGTTCTAAGTTCTAGGGGACTGATGACCTCAGAAGTTAAGTGCCGTAGTGCTCAGAGCCATTTGGACTATTTGGTCTATTTCGTTTTCTTAGATTTCCGGGTTTCCGGAAACCGTTCCTCACATTTTTTTATTTATTTGGCATATTATCCCTGGCTTGGCAAGTCAACCAAAAACAAACAGTCACAGCTACTGCTTTAGTCATATAAATGAGAAGAGGAGAATAAAAACTACGTCAATTACTTAATGAAACAGATTTTCGCCGTGAAAAATCTTAAAAAACTGTCAAATACACTGAAACGCCAAAGAAACTGGAACATCTGCCTAATATCGTGTAGGGTTCACGTTAGCACGCAGGTGCCGGGACACGACATGGCATGGACTCGACTTATGTCTGAAGTAGTGCTGGAGGTAACTGATGCCATGAATCCTCCAGGGCTGTCCATAATTCCGTAAGAGTACTAAGGGGTGAAAATCTCTTCTCAACAGCACGTTGCGAAGCATCCCAGACATGCAAAATAATGTTCATGTCTGGGGCGTTTGGAGGCCAGCTGAAGTGTTTAAACTCGAAATATTTTTTCTGGAGTCACTCAGTGGCAATTCTGATCGTGTGGGGTGTCGCATTGTCTTGCTGGAATTCCCAAATCCGTCGTAATGCACAGTGGACATGAATGGATGCCGGTGGTGAAACAGGATGCTTAAGTATATGTCACTTGTCAGAGTAGTAACTATACGTATCAAGCGTCCTATATCACTCCAACTACACGCACCTCGCGCCATTACGGAGCGTCCACCAGCTTGAACAGTCCCTTGCGGACATGCAGGGTCTTGGATTGATGAGGTTGTCTCCTTACCCGTACACATCCATCCGCTCGATGCAATTTGAAACGACACTCGTCCGACCAGGTAATATGCGTCCAGTCATCAACAGTCTATTGTCGGTGTTGACGGGCTGAGGCGAGGCGTAAAGCAGTCATCAAGGGTACTCTAGTAGGCTTTCGTCTCCGAAAGCCCGTATCGATGATATTACTTTGCATGGTTCGTACGCTGAAACTTGCTGATATTCCAGTATTGAAATCTGCAGCAATTTACGGAAAGGTTGCACTTCTGTCACGATGAACGATTCTCTTCAGTCGGCGTTGGCCCTGTTCTTCAACAATTTTTTTACGGCCTCAGCAATGTCGGAGATTGGATGTTTCATCGGATTCCTGATATTCACGGTACACTCGTGGAATGGTCATACGGGAAAATCCCCACTTCATCACTACCTCGGAGACGCATTGTCCCATCGCTCGTGCAACTGTAACACCACGTTCCAACTCACTTAAATCTTGATAACCTGCCATTGTGGGAACGGTACCGATAGAACAACTACGCTAGACACTTGTCGTCTTACAGTATACAGGCGACCGAAGGGCCGTATTATGCCTGTTTACATATCTCTATATCTGAATATGCATGCCCATACCAATTTCTTTGTTGCCTCAGTGTAAACTATCAGCTGATCAGCATATATTTTCCAAATGATTAATACGTAATCCACACTTAAAGCGGTTTTCTTGAAATACGGCAGGCCATTCTGGCCCGTCCATCTTCCACATAAAAGGCGCTTCAGGCTGAACCCTCTTTGACTTCGAGAAATTATGCAACGTTTATTTACCGTGTGGGGGCCTATCTCTTGTACGCAGATACAGTGACTGAGCACTTTGTAATCTAATTATTTGATATTCCTATTAATTTGGGTCGTGTAGCTCTTTTATTTCTGTTGCTTTTATTGTGCCTTGTGTTTTGTAGCCATATGGTAAAGCCGAGAAACGCAGCCGAGGGGTGTGATAGCAAGTCCAGGGCGTCGGATCAGTTCTTGGAAAGACTGGAGAAACGGACAATAGCAATATCGCTGATAGTCTTACAGAAGATGTGGCGTATTCAGAAGGACGTACGGCGTTTGTGCGTGACATGAACCGGCTCTGGAAACAGAGATAGCATGCTTTGTTTGCTGGCCTTCCTAGAACTGTCTGTCCGGTCACGTGGGGTAAGCGTCACCACTCGTAGGCCACCTACTTTTGCATATCGCGTGGGCGTACTCCCACGCCTATGGCTTCCCACGCACGCGGTCTGTGTGCTCGGTGGTGGTTTGTGGCCTGGGTGTGCTATTAGTTCACTTTTTCAGGGGCTGTTTATTGTGACGGAAAGTTAATCAATTGGAGGCTGTTGTTTAATTATATGTGTGCTGTGAGTCCAGCGCACTGGCCTCGGAAGTGTAATTTGCGCGTACTTTTGGCGGACTCAGTGCCGTGTGTGGTTGCTGCTCGGAACGAGGCATTCCTCATCCGGATGCTGGAGAGACTAGTTCGGGGGCCATCCGCATCGCCTGACGCGAAACTCAGAATTTTTGTCGATGGTATGCTTTCCTGAACTTCGCTTCACTGTCCTTAGATCGATCTGGTGCGCTTTCACACTGATGGTAGCATCAGCCTCCATCCGACGCAACCACCGGCCATAAGCAACATGATAAAAGTAGTTCAAATGGTTCAAATGGCTCTGAGCACTATGGGACTCAACATCTTAGGTCATAAGTCCCCTAGAACTCAGAACTACTTAAACCTAACTAACCTAAGGACATCACACACACCCATGCCCGAGGCAGGATTCGAACCTGCGACCGTAGCAGTTCCGCGGTTCCGGACTGCAGCGCCAGAACCGCTAGACCACCGCGGCCGGCCTGATAAAAGTAGTGGTAATATGCGTAGATCCGGCATTTAAGGAGTTAATAAGCTGTTTAAAAAGCCCCTCTGTAGCAGACCCAACTGAACCGAGACAACGGTACGATTCATTTGTGCATGCTCCACAGCAATCTTTCACGAGAGATCAATCACTGATGCGTAATATACTAATTCACATATTCTCGCCCTCTGGTGCTCACTATGTTGCACTGTTTCGCAAAGAGAGTAGTAGGGACTCACGGCGAACCTTGCCAATCATTTAGTCTCGCTTGTAATTTATGTTCGAGACTAATCTGCAGTATGTTCGTTTTACCATCTACATCTTCAACTATATGATTGCTCTGCAACCCACACTGAAATAGTTTGGCTGAAGTTTGATGGAACCACGTTCAAACTATTTCTTGGGCCATACCTCTCGAATAGCACGTGGGAAAAGTGATCAACCCCGCACATCCCTGTTTCGTTATAATACAGAAATAGATGCTCTTCTTTGATTTCTTCGATGTTCTCATTTATCATATGGTAAGGATCCCATATCGCGTGACAGTACTCCAGAAGAGGAAGGAGAATCGTAGATTTGTTGCGTCTTCTAAGATTTCTGTCAGTAAAAAGTGCTTATCTGTGTAATAATCCCTATTCTTGCTATTTTTAATAGTAAGGTATTGCTAATTAGCTGAACTGACAGTCCCAGAATGAGATTTCCACTCTGCAGCGGAGTGTGCACTTATATGAAAATTTCTGACAGATTAAAATTGCGTACCGGACCGAGACTCGATCTCTGGACCTTTGCTGTTCGCCGACACCTGCTGTACCAACTGAGCCACCCAAACACGACTGATGATCTGTCCTCAGAGCTCCAATTCTGCCAGTACCTTCCATATGAAGTTTGAGCTGTGAGGACAACTTATGTGTCGTGCTTGGATATCTCAGTTGGTAGAACACTTGCCCGTGAAAGGCAAAGGTCCTGAATTGACAGTCTGCATTTCTATCATTTCACCAAAATTTAAAAGAAGCTTTTGGTACTGTGGTGTGCGGTTCGAATTGCGGAATTTTACAAATCGTTTGCAGTACTACGACAAAAATAATTACTTTTTACTAGCGTAACATGAGGTTTCATTTAATCGCTGCCTCTCCCGGCTAAAGATAGTTATCCAGTTGAAAAAATATCCACCTGGGAACGTGTACCAATGTTGTCTGTCAAGCAGTGTAAATGACACTAAATTTTTTCACAAGAATGATCTCACACAATTCAGCGAACTATTATTCAAGGTGGCAACACTTTTCCTTAAATAAATGAACTTCTTTTTAGCCACAATAACACACGTGCTCAACACTAATGTATTCTTTCCTGTCAAAAAATATACCCTAAAAGTTCTTACGAAATAATCAGGGTTCATACATTAGCAGAGAACAATTTCACCACGTAAGATGCTGTTTGCACAATAGTTAAAGATTATTCATAATCTAAGTCAAATTTGTTATTTCTGAGTGGGTTCTGAGCCACAAATACACAATTATTACCGTGAAAATTGACCATCGAGATTCACGTGTCCTTAGTAGCTTGGTTTCAAACGGCCGCTGCAATATCTCACTAAGATGGCGGTTACGAATCTGGTTGAGGCGTTGTTTTACTCTCAACAAACAATAAATATTAAATTTTTTGTACCTTAACTATATGCATTAACATTTAAAAGTATTTCTCCATGTTAATCACTCATTATTCAGCATTTTACCAATAAACCACGCTGTAGATTAATAACGCTAATAGCTACACTCCATTGTAGCTGAACAGAAAACTTGACAATATATAGGACGAGAATCATATTAAAATAAAAATTCAAACTCACGTATTGATTTCAGTGACATAGAAACTCTATTTTTCAAATATTAATTAACAACATGATACAGTTTTTTACTGACCTCAGTGCTACAAGACATCAATCGCGTCCGATTATTACAACAGTTCGAACATGAAGAAGGATTATTCTAGGAGAATCATAGATAACACAAGATGAAGATTTTCAAGAATCATAGATAACGCAAGATGAAGATTTTCATCATCTATTTCCGTGAGTATTGTCTGAGATATAATTTTCACAGAAAATTAAATTATGTACTGACAATATTATTTATTATTATTATAGTATCGATGAAGTCCTGTTTTATTTATATCACGATAATGTCCGCTGAATTTCCACACAAAATGCTGTGGTGAATATTGCTCTGAATGAAATACAGTCGTGCATATTACATTACTCACGTGAAGAACCTTACACCATTTATTTTTTATGAACAAGTGCCCCCTTTCGTACCACGGAAATACTTAAATCATTTTGCATTAATCTTTTGTTTTCAGATGACTTCAGTCGTAGACGTCAGTGTTATAAGCAAGCAATCTAAGAGAGCTGCTCGGACTGTTTTCAGATCCTTTGTACAGATTAAGAGCAGAACATAGGGGGACAGGGAGACTCAGATATCTCTACAGTTTCACTTGAAGATTCCCCATCAAAACTATGCTACAAACTATGACCCTTCTGACGGACGATCACGAATCACAACTGAGACGATACTCCGTGGTGAAGTAATTTTATTGCTGGCCGCTTGGGACGAACGGTGTCCAAAGCCTTCTGTATATCTAGAAACATGGAATGAATTTCAGACCCAGAAAAAAAGTCACTCTTTACTTCATGAGAATAAAAGAGCATATTATGTTTCATAAAAACGATATATTCTAATGCTGATGGTCATGTGCCAATAGATCGTTTTATTCGAGCATAATGTCATGCTCCTGTTCTCCGAGGCATATGCTGCTGGTTCCCAGTTAAGCTAGCTCATACTATATGCTATGTATGCTTCTGCTGTGTAAGACTCACTTTATTTTATTTAATAATAGGAAACTTAATGTAGATAAATTTTGTACTGGGGTGCGTTTTCGCTAGAGGCAGTAGTATTCCAACACATTTTTTTTAATAACTCTAAAACCGTGGCCTTCACTGAAAAGTTTCCCCAGTACAAAATTTAACCGTAATAAGTTTTCTACTGTTGCATCCTATTCATTCTTTCTGTAGGGCTAATAGTTTGCGCATGCTGACCAGGAGAATAGGAAAATCTTGTGGGTGGCACTAGAAGGCTTTGTGGGCTGCATAAAACCCAGCAGTAGGGGCAGCTGAATCACCCTGTATAGACCAGTGGATTGTAATTGTAAAATAATATTGACAATATTGTCCTTTGTTGCACTTGATTAGTAATGTTACTTAATCCGTTTATCCTTCCACAAAGAGTATCTTACAATCAAGGTCTGCAGTTTTAGATATTTAATTCTTGTTGCTGGTCTTGGGTGGTTTCCACGTCGTTCCTTAGTACCATTGATAATTTTCCTTCTGTCCTATGGACATCTTGATGACATCTTTCTTGTTCTGCCTATTATGTCTGGTACAGTATCATCCTGGGTTTCGTCTTGCCAAATACAATTCTAATTCACGTTTTGATACATTTTCAGATAATCTGATTAGTACCTCATACAACACACTGTCCCTAATTATATTATAAACACACTGCAAGACAAAAAACGATGAACCCAGAAGGAATTATCGAATGATATGCAAATCATTGGATGTGATGCGCATGTGCAGAGAAACAAAAGGTAACAGTTTCACAAAATTTCATGATCTATTCGAGAGAAAAAGCTTCACAAATTGAGCGAGTCATCGCCTGCGAATTGATTGTGAGATTTGTTGGTTGTCCTCCTGAGGGACATAGCACCACATCCTGTCCAATTGGCCAGTTTGATCGTCGAAATCCAGAGGTGGTTTAAGAGTCCTATCTGTAGTGCTCCAACCGCTCTCAACTGGAGAGAGATCCGACCACCTTTAGTGCCTAAGGTAGACCCTGGTCAGCACGAAGACATACAGCAGAAATACTCGCCGTGTTCTGGAGGGCATCATCTTCCTGAAATGTAAGCCCAGAATGGACTGCCATGAAGGGCTACAAAATGTGGCGTAGAATATCGTCGAGTTACAGCTATGGCTTAAGGGTACCAAGGATGAAATCCAAAGATGATCAGCTATGAAATGAAATTGCTGTATGATGGGCGATAGTCAACTTGGTATCTCCCCTTTTCAGAGTGTCTTCGCTGGTAACTGGAGCTGAGTCCGAAACGGAACTCATCACACCAGTCGATGAGATTGCAGGTCGAATGTGCCCGAAATCACTGAAAATCGGCTTGTTGGTGTACAGAGGCCAATGGTAGTTGGCGCAAGGGGTGCCGTCAGCTCAGGTCCCTCCCTGTAAGCTGCGTGTTAAAAATCCTTGTGGTCACTGAAACACCCACCATACGTCATATCGATGATAATGATGAACATTGAGCTCTGTGGGCCTCCCTCACGATCGCTCGCTCCTCACATTCTGTTGCCTCTCTAGCTTGATCGCTTCTTTTTTGATGAAGTTCGGCTGTGGTTCACCCTTTCATGCCAACATCGTCGAATAGTGTCATCGCTCCTACTCAAATGTCGAGCGATTCTCCAATTAGTCCAACCGGCTTCTTTGAACGCAACTACACGTCCTCTCCCAAATGCTAACACCTGTTTATATTGTTCACGTGCTTATCTCCAACGCATAGTTGCTATCCGAGCACGCGGAATAAAATTCGCGTAGACTTTATGCACTAGTATCACCATGTCCCCTATCTAATATCCTTGCCAACTATGCAGTGAAATTGTGCTTTAGCCTCTCAAATTCATCCATCGGCCTCCAAAGTTTGTAATTTTGGATTTTTTCCGTCGAAACCTGTGTTTTTGTCATGGTCTTCAGTTCGAAAACTCGTGCTACTCTGTCCTGTGCAAGCCTCTTCATCCCCAAATAACTACTGAATCTTCCATCCTTCTGAGTCTATTTACTGTATTCATCTCTACGACTTTTTACCAGCACACTTCTCTCCAACTCTGAATTGGTGATCCCTTGATGTCTCAGAATGTGTCCTGTCACTCGATCCCTTCTTCTAGTCAGCTTATGCGGCAAATGTCTCCCCAATTCTATTCAGTTCCTAGACTTTAGTTATGTGATCTTTCCACCTAATCTTCAACATTCCTACACTCCATACCTGTTTGAATATCAGTTGGTGACCAATATGCATTACTCCCTCGTGGTGCATCGTCCGAAGTTGTCTCAGAGCGTACTATTTTTTCTCGGTAGTTCTCTCTCTCTCTCTCTCTCTCTCTCTCTCTCTCTCTCTCTCTCTCTCTCCGTCTGTGATATTTGTGAGTAGTTCACGCTTTATGTTGGCGTGGTCAAAAGTTCAGCTCACAAACACAAACGTTACTTCCCCTTCTATTTATCCTTTCAGGTAGAAGGGATAGGGACCATAACCCTTTGTAATGTGAACCAAACCTCTTGACTGATAATTCTCTTCCTCTGACAACCTTTTCTCAACATTATGAAATATTTCACACACTCGTTTTCCAGTAGTACTGCTTTACCAGCCCCTTGGCTCTCTACTAATAACTTATTTGTTATTTCCAACTTTCTGTCTGCATATCCCAATGCAACGGCTGTAACTCCCTATCTCATTTTCTTTCCCATTACCATGCATCTCTTTAGGGTACAATAAAATGTATATAATATATTGGCAAGATCCCAAGATTAATAAAATGAGCATCTATTGGTACCTTTTCATACACTCAGTTAATCTTACATGTATGCTTGTCTACCTCTTTCGTCCTGCCTGGGCTAATTTGACGCCCTCGCCCTACGAGCCCACATCCTGTGATACCTGCTAAGATATAGTCGAGATATATTCTTATACGACGAGTACCTATTGCCTAGGCGTATCGTTGGTGCCAGTAATCAAAACGTCCGAAGTCCCAGGTTCAGAGTCTGTTCCCGGCTGGCGTGGTTAGCAGTCGTCAGTCGTGTGCTGCGGCCTCTTTAATACAGTTGCCGTGTTGGTACAGAGGACATCCAGCTGACGTGACTGGTCTTCAACACCGTCAGGACTTTTTGTAGTGGGTCAGTTACACTACTGAAAGAAGGAATTTCATTTCCTGAAACAGAACAGTTGGATTCAGGTTGGACTACTTGTGAATACACAGGTCCCTTCTAGGTCTGGGAATAAGAGTAAAATTTTTTAAGAGGTAAATAGCATATTTTCTGTATACAAAGCCATAGAATATTATCCCGGCCGTGATTTTAATTGTGTATTAAATGTTACTGAACAAAATTTAAACTTCAAAACTTCATCAGATCTAAAGATTCTCCTTGGAAGCCTTGGGGTCGATGGCACCAACAAATGTGTCCTACCTACTTGCATATACTTAAAGAATATGCCATCGATACGGGTGGATAGAATTTGTGTGAGAGTGTCATTAAAAACAAATGTTATTATCTCTGATATAGCTCCTCTTCTCCGTACCTACTGATGTCACGCGACATATTTCAAGATGCTACTACAGCATATCACAGGTAAAATGAGCACAGAAATATTCCAATGCACTGGACTCGTGAGTAAAACCGGCAAATAAAGCGTTAAGAAGCTTTTAATATGATTTTCAAACTGCAGAAGCAAGGAAAAAGAAGACATGATAAACCTATCCTAATCATATCTACACGAATTGTGTAGCCTTTGCACATACCAAGTGCGTAAAAGATAAAGTATTAATAAGGTTAAGGCTAACATTTTGCGTATAAAATCACAACAGCTGGGTGGTTTGTGAGTAAGAGCAAAAGTAATCAAAGAATACATGCAAGAACATACTTGCACCTTCTTCTCAGACACAAGAAAGATGATCAACAGATAGTAAAACAAATACGATAGAGGAAGGAAGGTAGTAAATCAGAAAAGCAATCTAAATGACATTCATAAATACTTTCAAAATCCCTGTGGAATGTTTGTTACCGATGATCAAAAAGCTCGTGATCTTTTGACACATGCAACAAACAAGCTCGATGTACGCATCCCCGTCAAGGAGAAAGATATCCGTGAATCAATAAAGCAAGCAGCTGCATGGAAGTCACCGAGCTCAGATGGAATGCTTGAAAAGTTGTACACGAAATTTGAGACGTCAAAATAGTATATCCCCGGTGATATGAACTGCATTTGGACACACAACGTAATTCCGAAATATTTTAAAAAAGCGCTAGTGGTGGTAGTATCATACAGAGACGAGCGGAAACTTTTATCTACGTTCAGACATCTCTCAATTTTAAACTATGATTATAAGATATTAACTAGAGCCTTTAAGATTAGATTTAAAATGGCGATGAAGAACATTATATCAAAGAAGCAGACGAGTACTGTTTCTGGCAAACCTACAATACGGGCTGTCTTTGATGATAAAAATATCCCACGAACAACGTCCACAATCAGTTGACTTAATGAATATGTTTGACAGAATTAGTCTGAAGTACCTCTATACCGTAAAGGATTTAGCCAAGGTCTCATAAATGTCATTAAAAGAATATGCAGTCCGTCCTCATCGAGAAAATTTAGTGTACCCTTCATCATTAATAAATTGTAAACTCAGTCAATACTATCTTCTACATGTGTCATTGGCATGTACTCGTCTACCTGACCTATTGTTCTCGCTGGTCTGCTGTCGATTCTAAATAGAACAAACCTGACACTGAGCTGTTCGCAGTAACTCACCTACTAGTAGTGAACTCTGCTGCTATTATACCATTTTCGGGCACCGTCGCTATTACTCTTCTGACAGGAAATCGTCTTCTTTTATTTCGTTTCACTAGATCTCACTCCTTATAAAGTCAGACTTTGCATTTCACTTTACAGAGTTTCTAACATCACTAAGACGTTCAAAGCTCTCAAATTCCACGCTCCATCTACTTCAATCTCACTCTTACGTTGATTATTCAATCTTTTCACATGGTTATCTCCCACTCTTACTCCCTCACGGATCCAAATGGGGGACTAACCCAGAATAGTCTGCCAATGAAGACACAAACATGATTTTTTCAGTTACAGACAAGATGTCCAAGGGAACACACACTTTTTTTTGTTTTGTGTCATCAGTATTCTGACTGGTTCAACGTAGCTTACCACGAATTCCTCTACCGTGCCAACCTCTGTATCTCTGAGAACCACTTGCAACTTACGTCCTCAATTATTTGTTGGATGTATTCCAAACTTTGTCTTCCTCTACAATTTTTATCCTCTACGGCTTCCTGTTGTACTATGGGAGTTATTCCGTGATAGCTTAACAGATGTTTCTTGTCAGTGTTTTCCATACATTCTTTTCCACGTCGATGCTGCCGAGAAGCACCCCACTGCACAATTTTCGACATCTGCAATAGTGCTACATCTCAAATACTTCGATTCTCTTCCTTACCAGATTTCCCACAGTCCATATTTCATTACCAAACAATGCTGTGCTCCTAAAGTACATTATTCATAAATTTCTTCCTCGATTTAATACGCGTGTTTGATATCAGTAGATTTCTCTTGATCAGGAATATCCTTTATAGAAGTTTCTTATGTCCTCCTTCCTTCGCTGACATGGGTTATTTTGCTGTCTAACTAGCAGGCTTCATCTACTTCGTCATTAACAATCCTTTTGCTAAGTTTGTAATTCACCTCATTTCTGTTACTGCTTGTTACTTTTGTTACTCTTCGATTTACTCTTAATTCATATCCTGCATTCATTACATTGTTAATCCCATTCAGCATCTCATGTAATTAATCTTCAATTTCACTCATGATAACAATGGCATCAGCAAATTGGAACATTCCACTACCGATACTTTCTTTTATTTCTATCAATGCTTCTACACTGTACAGATTAAACAGTAGGAACTAAAGAATACATTCCTACCTTCCACCCTTTCTAATTCGAGCGCTTCGTTCTTGCTCGTCCTTTCTTTTTGTTCACTCCTGGCTATTGAATATATTCTGTATTACCCGTCTCTCCCTATGCCTTACCCATACTTACATCAGAATTTCGAACATCTTGCAACATTATACATCGAACATATCTAGATTTTTCTTTCGTCTTGCTTTCATTATCAACTGCAGCGTCAGAACTGCCCCACTGATGCCTGTTTGTCATTTAACATATTCTTCATTTCCTTTTCCATTCTTCTGTGGATTATTTTTGTCAAGAATTTGGATGCATGACGTGTTAAGCTGATTGTGCGATAATTCTCTCACTCGTCAGCTCTTTCAATCTTCGGAAATGCGTTGGTGATGTTTTTTCGAAAGTCAGATGGCATATCGCCAGACTCATACATTCTTCACGCTAACGTGAATAATCGTTTCGTTACCACTTCCCCCAATAATTTTCGAAGTTCTGGTGGAGTTTCATGTATACTTCTTGCCTTAATCTAAACTCTTCCAAAGTCGTTTAAATACTGATTTTAATTTTGGTTCCCCTATCTGTTCCATATGGATTCTTGATTCTTTTTCTGTCACGTCACCACAGAAGTTGTCCTTCTCATGGAAACATTTTTACATGTGTTTAGGTAAGTTGTACGAAAGCGCAGAAAGAGTTGCAGTTCGCTTACATAAAAACTTAAGCTTATAGAATTTTTATACTGGGGCTAACGGTAGATCGTTACCTCTGAACCATACCTTAAGTTGTATTAGATATTATTGCTATTGAAGCATTGAAATGTATTATAGCTCTATTATTTAGTAGGTTTTATCATGTGCTGTAACCAAAATTTTCCATCATTAGAATTACAGGTGCTTAATCAACTAAAAATGGGTATATTTTAATTACAAATACGGTTTTCATTACATTATTCAAAAACTGTATGAGGTAGCTTAACGTGGTATGTTAGTTATTATTTTTACGGTGAAATGAAGCATAAAACAGATTTATACCTTTCTAAGTCCAATTTTTAGCGCCTTCCATTTTTCTTAAAAACGTGAATTCCAGTTACTATTTTCCTTCTTTTAGTTTGAAACTTGCACCACGTATTTCTGACCTCCTTAGGCACATTTAGATCAAATTCTGGCTTTCTAGCCTTATTATTTAGCACCACTTATTTTTTTCTTAGAACTGCATTTTACGGATACTATTAGCTTAATCACATTAAGACTTGATATTAAAAACGTTAGTCCAATATGTTGAAAAAGTTTTAAACGGAAATTTTGACTTTTAATTTCACACCTAATTGTGGTGCAATACTTGTGCACTACGCGCAGACGCGTCAAGGTAACGTGACGTGCTAGCAGTGAACTGGTGTAATTCCCGGCACACTCGCTCGCCTATGTATCTCATACACGATATAGCACTTGTTTCGCTTCATTACCGCCTATTTATTTTTGTGAAAAAATCTATTCGCTAAAGTAACTGTTAATGTGGCGCCCGTGATAATTACAAATCCGCGTGGCAAGTGGTGAATATTATTTCCACTTTCGTGACGAACATTTATTTGAGTATTAGTAGTCAGGGCGAAAGACAATGTGGTAGGAACGTACCGTAGAGGTCACCTCTGTATGGATAATAGTGTCTGTTTAGAATAGGAAGATTTACTGTCAAATAAACATAGTGAATTTCAAAGTGTTGTACGTAGAGACTTTACTCAATATATGTTTGAACTAAAACTTTATACCTTCACTTATAATCATAGTCCTCATCCCTCTAAATACAAAGAGAATAGAACCATTTCTTACAGTGGGCTGGACCAAAATGTGACAGCGCAGACTGGAAACTACGGTCAGTGTGTTCTCCATCGCTTTCTGTGTGACTACAAAATTAGTTGCCCGGCTCACGTGAGAAAGACGGCGTACTATACAAACAACTAGCTCTCATCATAAATAAATGTTTCCCTCAGTCCCACATATGATGCATCTGCCTGAAAACCAGTGAAAGTGATTCGTAGAAAACAACGAACTCGGTAGGCACTAACAGGATAGCGAAGTGTAACAGGCAGAAATCAGTACGAGATCAGAGATGTGATTTACTCGCGAGTGTGGTGAATAAACAGTGGAAGTCAGCTACAGTACCTGGATCGTGACGTAAGGAGGGGAGAAGACGTCACTAGATCGCGGCTGCCACCGGAGTTGAGGTCAAAAGAAGACGGTGCGTCATCACGCAGTTGCTTACACCTGCAAGCTGCGGCGAGCACACTCACCAGTGCATAGCCCCACACCCCTGGGAACTACTGCAGTAGGCGAAACCCGAAACCATCTTCACCGCCACAGCTGCTGCTGCTGCCTGCATTATGTCACGACGCGTCGCATCACGGTTGCTGGTATACCGCGCCGGCCCCATTCGTCGAGGTCAAGCAATTCAGTTAAGTCAAGAATACTTAAGCTACTTTTTAGTTGCCGGTATTTGGTTACTAAAAATAGATATCTATGTAAACGTTAAGAAGGAACCGGTCTCTGACCATGTATATTCAGAATCATAAACTGAATTTAGTGAGAGTGGTTACGTAGAACCAGTCAATATAAAATCGGAGTGTGATTTGTCAAATGTAGAATCCGATTTGAATTTCAGTGATACTGCCAGGTTAGAACCAGTTTCTCATGAGGAAGTCATTAAAACGAAGGTCGGAAAGGAGAGGATAGAATTAATAACCTTACCAGATAATGAAACTGAGCTCAATACGTCTCCAATTGCATCAGGTCAAGAAATGCAAGGAACTCCTTTAAAATCAGTGAAATGCCAAGTGGCAAGATAGAGGCTCCAAATTGTATGCAATTATTGTTTACTAAACTTGAGTCGTATCATAAGGAATTGAGGAATAGTAATGAAGAGTTGAACAATAAAATTGTCTATATTAATAAAGAGTTACAGGATAGTGACAAAGAACTGGAAAGTAAGATTGAGAGTAAAATAGGATGTAGTAGTAATGAGTTAAAGGATGGAACTACCTCTAAATTGAGTAGTTTAAATTATAAAATTGATTCCATCCACCATGATCTACAGGTCAAGTTAGGGCACAATTTAAATTAAATGCATAGTACATTTTAATGCGAAATTGACAAGGTTCACAAAGGTTTTCAAGATGCAGATGAAATTTTGGAAGTATGTTGTCAGAAAGAATAGGCAACGGCCAAACTTTGCTCTAGCACAATGGAAGAAGTAAAGATTAAAGTAGATGCCTGTAAGATAAATATTAAGGGAGTTCGTGAATATGTGGACGAAAGGTGTTCTGACAGGACAGAGGCAGTAGAATTACTAGTAGAACAACTGAATACAAACATTGCTAACCTAGAAAATAGAGTAACCCGTGGTAGTTCTAGTAACACTACTGTACAGCACGTGGTTCAGTTGACGCCGCTTTTGTCGGGTGTCAACAATTTTTACGTTTTGATCAAGATAAGAAAATTAATCCATTAGAGTTCTGGAATGATTCTGAAGATGTTTTCCCTAATGCGTGGTCAGTATGGGAGAAAATTTCCTTCATAAGAAGTCATTTGTCAGGAGATGGTTCAAATGGCTCTGAGCACTATGGGACTTAACTTCTGAGGTCACCAGTCTCCTAGAACTTAGAACTACTTAAACCTAACTAACCTAAGGACATCACACACATCCATGCCCGAGGCAGAATTCGAACCTGCGACGTAGCGGTCGCGTGGTTCCAGACTGAAGCGCCTAGAACCGCTCGGCCACTCCGGCCGGCTGTCAGGAGATGCTTTGCGGTGGTCAGCTTACGTTATGATAAAATGTTAAACTCTGCGTTTTTTTAACGAATACTGTTCACACAACAAGCAAAGCGATGTTTTAAGAGAGTTTTGGATGGGTAAAAAGTTTGTCCCAGGACGTGAATCAGTAAAAGTTTTCGCTAGGAAGTGGGTTTCAAGAGGGTCAAATCTGACAGAAAAGATGAAACCGTATATAATTATTATGGGTTTAAAAGGTAAGCTGCCTTGTTACTGGCAGAAAAGAACCATCTCCGCACGTAAACATAATGTAGATAAATTCATTGAATATCTAGAGCGAGTAGAAAGAATAGCTGCAGCGGATGAGCAGATGTAGCTTAATACCAGATCTTCTAAAAATCACGTACAAAACAGAAATCATGACAATGGGAACGTCAATGTAAGAAGTGTGGAGGTCAGGAATACAAGGACAAATTATTAAAATCAAGGCTGTGGCAGAGGAAGACATGGTAGACACTCACCACACTTTCGTAACAGTTATTATGCAGAAAGCAGAAATGTAAACACAGTGATATTGAGACAAGAAGGAGGACGAAATGCTACCGTATCTAATGCTGTACCTAATGAACGTAGCAGGCCGCGCGTGGGAAACTAAAGCCTGTCTATGAGGAAACTGGCGCTCAGCAGGCGGTAACCGTAACACAGCCAGTAACTAAAACACAAACAACAGTCAGCCACAACACGCAAACAGTACACAGGGATGATGAAACAGGAACAGACAGTACCAGTGATTAGTTAAACCACTTTCATAATACAGTGGATAGTATTTCGTATACTTTCGAGAAATAGGTCAAAGAAGAACAAGAACACACAATATATAATATGTTGTTGTTGTTGTTGTGGTCTTCAGTCCTGAGACTGGTTTGATGCAGCTCTCCATGCTACTCTATCCTGTGCAAGCTTCTTCATCTCCCAGTACCAACTACAACCTACATCCGTCTGAATCTGCTTAGTGTATTCATCTCTTGGTCTCCCCCTACGATTTTTACCCTCCACGCTGCCCTCCAATACTAAATTGGTGATCCCTTGATGCCTCAGAACATGTCCTACCAAACGATCCTTTCTTTTGGTCAAGTTGTGCCACAAACTCCTCTTCTCCCCAATCCTATTCAGTACCTCCTCATTAGTTATGTGATCTACCCATCTAATCTTCAGCATTCTTCTGTAATAATTTATTCTTCTGTAATATATATAACAGGGAAGAAGTAATTAACGGGTTTGAGTCTGTTATGGACGAAGATGATGGTAATCTAAAACCTTAAGTTGTGGTAGCGGAAGTAGGATCAGTTCTGCAAAGCTCTAATTAGGAGGAGTTCATGAATGAAGGGTGAGCAATAGTAAAGAGGTCAAGGAACCTAATGGCTATATTGAGTTGTCACAAGTGGTAAAAGCTAACGAGATTATTATAAGTAGCAATGTTGCGCAGGGCGCATTTGCTCAGACTTAGAGAATGGTTTGGCTGATGTGCAGCAAACAGAGGTAGAGGGAGTAGTCAAGTGCTTTGATTTAAAATTAGTGAACAGGTTGGAAAACGCGGCTAAAATGAGAGATTGATGAACCACAAAATTTAAGTGTGAATGTACTTGCAACTGATCAGAACTACTTTGCCTGGAAACAAAATGAGAAAGGTTTATTAGAAGACGTGTACGAGAAACCTGTTCAGTGTAAAATAACTCACCCTATTATAAAACATATCAGCAGTTACAGTGAGTTGTCTTCTTGACTGTGGAAGTGAAGCATGTGCTTTGTCCCAAGCATTTTTTGACTCTATTCCCGAAAATAGTGAATTACCGTCATGAAAGTAAGTAGTTTAAAAATAATAGGTCCTACTGGAAACGTTTCTAGACCAGTTCAGCACACAGCTTTGATACCCATTGGTATAAGTGACGTAATAATAGATCGTCTTTGTTTAATAGTGCTAGGCTTAAGTGTCGATATGTTGATCGGTACCGATTTCCTGTCATAGCATCAGGGAAGGATTGATTTGGCAATAACTTAGTTTTAACTTTACCTGACTCTCAAGTAATAAGAGAACCTTTTATAGGAAGTCATATAGGCACTAATAATGAACTGGGAACTGCCTATTAGAGTGATAAAGAATAAAGGGTACTTACAGGAAAATACTTAATTCACTAATAATGTGCAAGTGCTAATGTTGGAGAGAGATATATCCTAGAAGGAACAGAGGAAAAGGTACAATCTACGAAGCAAATATCTGACAGACAAAGAGCAGAATTGAAGTGTGTACTAAATGAGCATCGTAATGTATTCTTGAACACACCTGCTGAAGTTAAAGGGTACGAATGCCATTTGAATATAAAGCCTGTGTGCGTATTTTCCAACAAACCCATCAGATGCATGTTTTGAAGAACACAACCAGTAAGGAACGAAATTCAAAGTATGTTGGCATGTATTGAGCATGCAGTTAGTGAATATAATAACCCTCTTGTTGTGCCTAAGCATGATGGAAGTGTTAGATCAGTGCCGGATGCACGATGGTTAAATGAAATTGTAATAAGAGAAAGTGATCGTCCTCAGAATATGGGGGAACTGGTTCAAAAATTCCGAGGTTTTAGGTACCTCACAAATGGTTCAAATGGCTCTGAGCACTATGGGACTTAACATAGATGGTCATCAGTCCCCTAGAACTTAGAACTACTTAAACCTAACTAACCTAAGGACATCACACAACACCGAGTCATCACGAGGCAGAGAATCCCTGACCCCGCCGGGAATCGAACCCGGGAACCCGGGCGTTGGAAGCGAGAACGCTACCGCACGACCACGAGCTGCGGACTAGGTACCTCACATCAGTGGACATAACTTGTGGATAGTGGAATTTGCGCCTGGTAAAGGAATCACGCAAATATAGAGCCTTTTTGTATGAAGGAGTGTGCTACCAGTAAAAAGTAGTCCCATTAGGATTAAATATTTCTGTGTGTGCCTTTGTAAGAGTAATGGCTCATGTATCAGGGCAGAATTATTAGATCAGGTAACTGTTTATGTAGTTACTGTTGGTAACTTCCACATGAGAAGAACATATCAGTCTACTAGACACGTTGCTAGAAGCTATAGAAAATGTAGGTATGAAATTGAAGTTAGAGAAGACTGAATGCGTAAAGGACAGAATAAAATTCCTGGGCCATGAAATTTGCAGGGTTGGTATATTGTCTGATCCATCCAAATTTTCAGCCATTGAAAAGTTTGAAGGTCCCCGAAATAAAAAGCAACTCCGGTCATTGTTCGGTTTATTCAGATTCTACCGAAATTTTTGTTAAAGATCACTTATTTAACGCTCCTTGTTTACTCAACTTGTTGAAGAAGAATACCCCATGGGTTTGGACTCAAGAGTGCCAGTTTGCTTTTGAAGAACTAAAAGCTGTTTGATTTATAGTCTGCTTTTGCACCATCCTGTTTTGCAAAACGATTCTGCATGAAAGTTGATGCATGTGGTTATGGGAATGCAGTAGAGTTGTTTCAGATGGAAACAAAAGGCGACCGAGAAGTTCTTAAACCCATTGCTTTTGCGAGTAGTTTACTGCTGAGCGCAATTATGGAATTTCAGAATTAGAATCACTAGACATCGTGTTTGGTGTGCAGAAGTTTGAGCACTGTTTGTTAGGGCATAAGTTGATAATCTATAGTGTTCACAAAACATTTACGTGTTTAAAGACATGCAAACTGAGGCATCAAAGACTAACTAGGTGGGCCATGTACCTTCCACTGTTCGACCTCGAAATTAATTACATACAGGGAAAGAACACTCTGAGAGCAGATGGGCTAACAAGAAGTGCTGAGTTATGTAATGAATCAGAACTTATCTTAGCAGATAGGAATGAAGTAAGCATGTTGGCCATACATGTGCTCAGGGAGAAGAGTGCCTTGAAGAAAATATTTAAAAACTTAAGACGGGAGCAGATTGATGACGATCAATTGAAGTTAGTCAAAAACCATTTAGGAGTCCCTAATTATCCGAAGGTAGCACAATGCTACTGTTTACATGAAGGAATTTTATTCCGAAGATGAAAGTTAGATTCAGCAGAATGGAAAGTGTGTTTTCCATCGCAGTTTGTGGATCAGCTGATAGATTACGTGCATCTAAGATATGGCCATTATGGGACTAAGAAATGCATTTACGGTTTAGCAAGTATGTCAAACTATACCCAAAAAGAGGGTTAATATCAAAACGCTTTTAGACAAGCTAGGAAAGGACTATTTTGCAAATGTTGGCACAATAAAAGAATCTCTTTGGACATCAATTTGAATCTGAAAAATTTAAGGCGTGTCTTTGAGAAGGTCGAAATTGGCCATATTAGGATCTCGGCGTATTTTCCTCATGGTAATATGAGCGAAAGAGTTATTCGGGAATTGAACAGACTGTGTAGAGCCTACTGTGCCAGGAAGCAATCGACTTGGGCTGATCATATTAAAAGTTATTGAAGAAATAATCGACAATCTTAAACACGATGCCACACGTTTTGCTCTGTGTGAGCCACTGTTTAATCAGGAACCCCATAACATCATATCAAGTGTGATTGATTTTCCAGTTTGAACTCAGAGCTCTTCAGATGAAAAGAAAGCACAGGCCAGGCAAATACACGTAAAAGAGCCTTAGATAGAAAAAAGGCATGACGCAGAAGTTTACTCCACTAGTTTTAGAAGTGGTAAAGAAAAATCAAAGAAAATTTCAGTGAAAACTAAAAACTTTCTGCATGTCTATCACGGACCATTCAGGGTAATAAGTAAACCTCATGGAAACGTACACAGCTTGGAATTCCCGAAAAGTAAAAGGAACTATGTCTACGAAATATTGTAGATCTGAAGAGATTTAAAAATGACGGTAACTAAGTACTGTAGGGAGTGCCACTCTATGGCGGATACACGATTTAGCGTACCGTGCGTTCCCAGCTGGATGGAACTTTATTTCTGTTTCAAGCTTCTGTCTCCTAGTCTGTTCTGTGTATACTAGTTACTGTAGGGGGTTTGCCACTCTATGGTGGTTACACGGTTTGGCGTACCGGGCAGTTCCACCTGAATTAAACTATTTCCGTTTCAAGTTTCATTCCCTATTTCTGTTCTATCATATTAAGAAAGAATCACATATGTCTTCATGTTGTATATATTCGTTTAGGTTATAAACTTTTCTAGTAAGTAGTCTTCCTAGTGAACAGTCTTCATAATGAGTAATTGATTCCCGGACGTGGCTATGCCAAATGATGAGTTACTAATGAGTGTGACACGTAAATGGCGAAAGTAATTTTTGGTACAAACAAGAGTACAAACATGGCTAAAAATAAAAGACAAAAATAAGACCCATGAAAAGGATTAGTGACTATAATAATAGAGAGACGCCTTGAATTATGAGAAGTTATTGAAGCTAGGAATGCATAAATATAATCCATTAGAATCTGCATAAAGTAATAATTTAAGTGGAAATTAGGGCGTCTGAAGAGAAGAAAGGATAAGAATGTAGTGCACCTAGAGGCAAGCATTAGCTTTTTAACATTTATTAAAGGGAGATGTGTGGAACTGTTGTGAGGTTCGCAATAAATGTATAGAGAAATAATGAAGCCAGTAGGCTGACAAAGAAAAAAAGGGAGAAAGAAGTGGCGAAGTATACGTATTTTGAAAATGGAGAAATGAAGTAAGTAGGCTGATACATATAATTAAATGATGGAGAATTGATAAATAATTTCCCTCAAGTCTCAATAAAATGGTGGAAAACTCTTAATCTTACTTAAGGCAGATTCTAAGTTTAATTGGTAAAAATTGACAAGAGAATCCTACAAATATGGTAGGAAATACAGGTCATAATGAGATGCCTGGGCTAGCAGAACAGAGCTGGTTAGGTTGTGGAAAGGGGCCAAAATGAGGTTGCTGTCAGTTGCACTCAATATGCAAACTTTATTAATCAACAGACCATATTACAACAGGAATGCAAGACACTCAAAACATTAATCTACCTCCTTGATTAACTTTAGATCGACTGAAGGCCACACTTAAAATGGAAGACACAAGGCCTAAGCAAAAATTGAAATACAACGTTCTTCTGGAGGTTTAACCCAAGAATATTTTCTAAATCTTCAATCTAATCGACTGAAGGCCTTAGGAATTTAATTTTAATGGAATTTGTCTGGAGGTCGCATATTAAGCAATACGAATAATTTCAATTAAAAGGCAGAAGGCCTTATTTTAATGCATTGTATGCAAAATTCGGCTGAAGGCCCATACAAAGCATCGCAATCTTATGCCTTAAGGGCAAGACAAGACAATGAATTTAAGAGATGTTAAAATTCTGCTGAAGGACTCACATTAACACAATAATTTAACGGCTTCAGCCCTAAAGGAAATGTTTCAGTTTTAAAAGGCAGAAGGTCGTAGCATAAAACGTTTCATATAAAATTAAAGAATAACAATATCATGCTTTAAGGGCAAGACAAGAACATTAATTCAGCATATATTAAAACTCGGCTGAAGGCAACACATTAACCAAAATACTAAGACTCAGACAGGGAAGTTACTATGTAACATACACGGAACGGCGCTCAGAAGTTTCCAAGGGTCGTCCTGGAACTGTAACTCTAACGCCCGTTTAGGCGAGACAGGCAGGCTGACCAACCATCTCTTAATCTGAAGCCAACCCAACTGACAGACAGCCGATGAACCAACCAACTACCTGATTTCAGTCACCAGACCAAAAACACTACAACCAAAATGCTAAAGAGACCAGTAACACTCGTCTTCAAACATGGGTTTGTTAATAAGCCAAGGCACAATAAATATTGACGTACATGAACATTGCAACGGCTGTGGAAGTGCACGCCGTGGCGGACAGCATCAAAACGATAAGAAAACAATCCTCGCTGCTCTGTCGCAGCCGACCAACTGGCTACTGAAGTACGCAGACAGCATTACAGCATTTAAATCATTGCCCAGTGGAACTGACACAGGGTACACAGTATTGCACGAAACATTGCCACAAGAAACTCTAGCACTCGTAAGACGAATCACTGATGAACAACTAGAACAAATCACCGGCGGACACACACACAAACCCGAAGGACGGTCAGTGACGAAAAACACGTCGTCTGACCAGCGACCAACCAACAACCAACCAAGGTCGTTGGCACTCAAACCATGTGCGTTCGCTGTCCATCAGGAATTGGGAGACACGGCGATCCGGGCACACTGGCTCGGACCCAGTCATGCAGAGGTAACCCTTGCCCATTGGCCACGACGTCTCCGCACAATAAGGAACCGAGCTACGTCTCGCAAGATGATCCAGTGACGGGGCCCAGAAACGGTCAAAAGGCCAAACACACGTCGCCGAAAGAGGCGCTCAACCGAACGACCGACCAACAGTCGATCCCGCTGCTATCTCCGTCCGTCAGACAGTTCATCTTGTGTCGCGATCGGTCGGTGAGTACTGGCTGTCCGCGCCTCCCTAGATCTCCGCCCCTGACTGCTGCTATGTCCCGACTGCACTTCTGCCGCTTTCCAACTCCAGCTACTCCAGGTACGATCTCTTACTCAGTGACTTCCTTCGGACGGACGACGTCCCGGAGACACTGACTCGGACCCAACCATGCAGAGGGAAAGTTTTAGAGTCCATCGTCTAGGTACTTCGTATACCTAACGTTATAAACAGGCACCGACCTCTGAAATATTTGAAGAGCTCCATCACACTCCATACCTGTTACCATCATAATTATTCAGTATGTCCTTCAGTGTTACCATGGCAGGTGTGGCAGTACTTAGATAAGCACTCAACATGAACAACTTTTCCGTTCTCCAGGGAAGAAGCACTTACAACGTCATTCAAGGAACAATCTCCTCGACGTTGCCATGTTCCATCAAGTGCAACAGCAATGTCCCTGGTTCCACTAATATTCACAGTTTCTTCTACTAAACGTTTCATAGATGCTTTAGACACAACCGTCAAGGCACCTAAAATTATTTTTATGTACTTGCTGAGGAGGAAGGTCCATCAAACCAGAATACGTTTGAGCTGCCTTTTTCCGTTTTCCTATTGCACGCATTGTATACATTAACTTCAAATTCACATCGTATAAATTATGAACAACTTTCGAAGTCATTTTCGAGGTAGATTTGTTGCAGGATCTACACAGAACAACTAATTTTGACGCTAAACCCTTCCTGCTACTTTGCTGTTCAGTTATTTCCAGACAGCATACACCATCACATTGATTACATTTTGCTACTTCCTTTAACAAAGAAAATAACAAGCCCACATCAACAACAATAAATCCACTACAAACAGCGTCACTGTAAACACAAAAATTTGAATCGTCCAGACGCATGCCATGTGGGAGTTTCTTCAAGGCCCGATACACAGGTTACTTTCAATAGTGTGGCTGGCTTTAGTTGTGAACTAGTTACTACGGAATTTCCTTTTATTAAATTTATTGATGCGTGGCATAGTTCGTATTTATTGTACACTAAGGGATATGTACTTCCAGTAATATATGTAGTACTCGGACAACAAACATTCAGTAACACGTGAGCAAACTACTTCAGCGAAACAAAAGTAAATACTAGCAAAGATAATCATTTACAGACACTAGAAACCTGCACTGTCACCAACATATACAATGTATCATACGTAAATTCGCTGGAAACAGAAAGTTCACAGTTCTTTTCAAAATAATACTGGTTTCTGTAATAGAATTAAAGGGGGGCATGGCGGAAAATATGACCGTAACATTAAAATTTGGTATATGTAGGTCATTTTTCATTTGAAACCCTGTAATGCATATATATATATATATAAATGTAATCAGGAATAGCTATAGAATTTGTCATAAAAAGTTTCGATTTCCAACATTTATAAGTATCGTTAAGCAAATGACTTCCATACGATAATTGAGCCAAACAAAAGTAAAACTTGCAAAGGTTACTCAATCTTCTAAGTATAAGCTACATCTCAAGTAATAAAATAAATTGCAAATTAGAAAGAAAGTCAGTATTAAAGAAAATAAGGGTAACTTGAATACATACAAGCTATGATTTATGAAAGAAAGAAATGCATGTATGCAAAATTTTGTGATTCAGCAAAATTTTATTATGAAGTAAAATGACTCGTTTTCTCGAATGTAACTTGTTGCTAATTGTCTTTCTAACAACATCTCAGTTATTAGAAGTATTTCCAGGCAGTAGATTATAAATTGTGCTTTGTCCTCCCTTAGATGTAAGTTGAGAACATACACCTAGGCTATGTTATCTGTTTCTCAGGGACTTCGAGGCAGCATGAAAGATTAACTACCCGATTTGCAATAAATCATATCCTTGCTTTTTTATAACAAAATGGAATGAAAAAGTAAATTGTCCTCCGAGATTTATAATCAGTTAGAGAAAAGTGTAGTACGGACGCCGACCTCAATGCCTATGATTGTGGTGAAAAATGTGAGTACTGTAAAGTGAAGAATTCATGTATGTATGTTTCTTTTGTAAATGAAAACAATAATAATTTTGTTATTATTGACAAAATTTAAGCAATATTTCTATGTATTTTTTGTAAATGATTTTGTGATATTTTCCGTATGTACGAGGGCAGTTCAATAAGTAATGCAACACATTTTTTTTCTCGGCCAATTTTGGTTGAAAAAACCGGAAATTTCTTGTGGAATATTTTCAAACATTCCCGCTTCGTCTCGTATAGTTTCATTGACTTCCGACAGGTGGCAGCGCTGTACGGAGCTGTTAAAATGGCGTCTGTAACGGATGTGCGTTGCAAACAACGGGCAGTGATCGAGTTTCTTTTGGCGGAAAACCAGGGCATCTCAGATATTCATAGGCGCTTGCAGAATGTCTACGGTGATCTGGCAGTGGACAAAAGCACGGTGGGTCGTTGGGCAAAGCGTGTGTCATCGTCGCCGCAAGGTCAAGCAAGACTGTCTGATCTCCCGCGTGCGGGCCGGCCGTGCACAGCTGTGACTCCTGCAATGACGGAGCGTGCGCACACACTCGTTCGAGATGATCGACGGATCACCATCAAACAACTCAGTGCTCAACTTGACATCTCTGTTGGTAGTGCTGTCACAATTGTTCACCAGTTGGGATATTCAAAGGTTTGTTCCCGCTGGGTCCCTCGTTGTCTAACCGAACACCATAAAAAGCAAAGGAGAACCATCTGTGCGGAATTGCTTGCTCGTCATGTGGCAGAGGGTGACAATTTCTTGTCAAAGATTGTTACAGGCGATGAAACATGGGTTCATCACTTCGAACCTGAAACAAAACGGCAATCAATGGAGTGGCGCCACACCCACTCCCCTACCAAGAAAAAGTTTAAAGCCATACCCTCAGCCGGTAAAGTCATGGTTACAGTCTTCTGGGACGCTGAAGGGGTTATTCTGTTCGAAGTCCTTCCCCATGCTCAAACGATCAACTCTGAAGTGTATTGTGCTACTCTTCAGAAATTGAAGAAACGACTTCAGCGTGTTCGTAGGCACAAAAATTGAACGAACTTCTCCTTCTTCATGACAACGCAAGACCTCACACAAATCTTTGCACCCGAGAGTAGCTCACAAAACTTCAGTGGACTGTTCTTCCTCATGCACCCTACAGCCCCGATCTCGCACCGTCGGATTTCCATATGTTTGGCCCAATGAAGGACGCAATCCGTGGGAGGCACTACGCGGATGATGAAGAAGTTATTGATGCAGTACGACGTTGGCTCCGACATCGACCAGTGGAATGGTACCGTGCAGGCATACAGGCCCTCATTTCAAGGTGGCGTAAGGCCGTAGCATTGAATGGAGATTACGTTGAAAAATATTGTCGTGTAGCTAAAAGATTGGGGAATAACCTGGTGTATTTCAATGCTGAATAAAACAACCCCTGTTTCAGAAAAAAAATGTGTTGCATTACTTATTGAACTGCCCTCGTATATAAACATGTTTAGTCAGTATGTGTAGTAATAAGGAATTTTCTAAAAATCTATTTCATTTAAAAGAGGTAAACTGAATAAATACATCCCTTATTTCTAGATATTTATTTTTGTTCAAAATTGGATTTTTCACAAAATAAATACGGTGAGATGAAGCGAAACAAGAGCTGTATCGTGTGTGAGATACAGAGGCGGGCGAGTGGGCCGGGACTGACCCCAGTTCACTGCTAATAAAGCCACGTCACCTTAACGCGTCTGCTCGTAGCGCACAAGTAATTCACCATAATTAAGCATAAAATTAAAAGTCAACATTTCCGTTTAAAACTTCGTTAACATATATTTTATTGTAATAAGTTTTTAAATACAAAGTTTTAACGTTATTAAAGTAATAGTTTACGTATAATTGCAGTTTTAAGAAAAAATAAGTTGCGATAAATAATAAAGCTAGGAAGCCAGAATTTTGTCAGAGTATGCCTATGGAGGTCAGAAATAAGTGGTGCAAGTTTCAAAGTAAAAGAATGAAAATTGTATCTGGAATTCACGTTGTTAAGAAAAATGGAAGGCGCTAAAAATTGGACTTACAAACGTAAAAATTGGTTTTATGCTTTAGGTCACCCTAAAAATAATGACTAAGAGACCACGTTAAGCTACCTCTTATAGCGTTTGAGTAATTTTATGAATACTAGATTAATAAATAAATAAAAATTTCAAGCGTATCTCTTCATTCCTTAGTGTTAGCGCTTCCAACTTCTTTGCGCACTCATTTTTCCTGACTAGTCTCTTTAAACTTCGTATTCTTCGTTACTAAATTGTGATCTGTGTGTCTATCACTACCGGGTACGCCTTAAAATCTAGTATCTCGTTTCTGAATCTCTGCATGACCATGACGTTATCTAACTGGAATCTTTCCGTATCTCCCGGCCTTTTCCTAGTATAATTCCTTTTCTTGTTACACTTGAACAGAATATTCTCAAGCCGAAGTTGAAATTTATTGCAGAACTCAATTAGTCTTTCTTCTCTCATTTCTAGTACCATTACTACCTGTCGTTTTAATTATAGAAAATTTTGGTTACAGCGCTTCATAAAACATACTAAATAATATAGCTATATCAAAATATAGAGATGTAATAGTAATAACATCCAATACAAGTTATAGTAAAGGTATAGATTAGCGGTAACGATCTGCCGTTAGTTCCACTATAAAAATTCTGGAATTCAAAGTTTTCATTCAAGCGAACTGAAACTTTTTTTGTGCTTTCAAACAATTTGCGTAAGTAGAAGTAAAAATTAAGAAGATTGTAAATTAATTCATAACTTTCTAATAATGATTATGTGTCCGATAAGGCGGTCGTTCTTAGGCTGCTGCCTTGTGCATTGGCAAATAACAACAGATGATCTCTCGGCCGTCCGCTGCGGCACATATACAAATACAGCCCGATAGGTAGGTTCACTTCGCACTCAGCCGCTGTAAGGTCTTCGTCTGTTAAGCGTCGGATCGCGCTCTGCCTCGGATAAAGTCAGAGACGAACTGTGACAAATCGCGCATTTGCGTTAAAAAGTGATAGTGGACTCGCATGGACTGTACACCGTCCTGGACGCTTAGAATTCGCTGAAGTAACTATTTGTGTGCCGTCCGTGATAAATGACAAATCCACGTGGCAAGTGGTGAATATTATTTTCATTTTTGTGGTGAGCATTAATTTTGAACATATATTTCAGTATTAGTAGTCAGGGTGAAAGACAAGTTGGTAGGAATGTATCGTTGAGTTCGCCTCTGAACTGATAATGGTGTCTGTCTGGAATATAAAGATTTACTGCCAAATGAACATAGTGAATTTCAGTGTTGTACGTGAGAGACTTTACTCAATATATGTTTGAACTAAAACTTTATACCTTCATTTATAATCATAGTCCTGATACCGTTAAATAGAAAGAGAATTGAAACATTTCTTTCAGTGGTTTGGACCAAAATGTGGCCATGCAGACTGGAAACTAAGTTCAGTATGTTCTCCGTCGCTTTCTGGGTGACCACAAAATTAGTTGCCAGGCTCGCGTGAGAAAGAGAGCGTATTGTACAACCATCTTAAATAATTTTACCCGTCACCTCAACTCGCTTCCCGTGCCCGGGTTCCCGGGTTCGATTCCCGGCGGGGTCAGGGATTTTCTCTGCCTCGTGATGACTGGGCGTTGTGTGATGTCCTTAGGTTAGTTAGGTTTAAGTAGTTCTAAGTTCTAGGGGACTGATGACCATAGATGTCAAGTCCCATAGTCCTTACAGCCATTTGAACCATTTGAACCAACCCGTCACCCCACATTCTCTCTCCTCTTCATTTAACAGTGGAATTCCCATTTCTCTCTTAATATTACCGTCTTTGCTTTCAATTTCCCTAAATGTTGATTAGCCTTATTCCAAAACTCATTTCTATTACGATTTCCTCACTATTTTCATCAAGCTATTTCGCCTTAGCACCCATGAACTTCCTATTTATTTCATTCCTAACTGGCTTGCGTTTTTGTATTCCTAAATTTCGATAACATTTTTGTACTTCTTTCGTTCAACGATTAAAAGAAGTATATCCTCTGTTTTCCAAGACTTCGTAGCAGGTACTTCGTTTGTACCTACGTTTTTCTTTGAAACATCTGCAGTTGCCCATTTCAGAGATATCCATTCCTTAACTAAACTGCCTACTGTGTTATTCCTTATCTCAATATCTATAGCCTCAGAGAATTTCAAGCGTATCTCTTCATTCCTTAGTGTTACCGCACTTCTTTGCGCACACATTTTTCCTGACTAGTCTCTTTAAACTTCAGCGTATTCTTCGTTACTAAATTGTGATCTGTGTATCTATCACTCCCGGGTACGCCTTAAAATCTAATATCTCGTTTCTGAATCTCTACATGACCATGACGTTATCTAACTGGAATCTTTCCGTATCTCCCGGCCTTTTCCTAGTATAATTCCTTTTCTTGTTACACTTGAACAGAATATTCTCAAGCCCTAGCTGAAATTTATTGCAGAACTCAATTAGTCTTTCTTCTCTCATTTCTCGTACCAAGCTAAAATTCTCCTGTAACTCTTTCTTCTACTCCTTCCCCTACGACCGCATTACAGTCTTCCACGACTTTTAGATTGCCGTCTTATTCTAGTAAATTACCGGTTCAGTATCCTCATACACTTTCTCTTTCTTTATCTTCAGTCTGCGACGCCGGCATATATATCTCAACCACTGTTGCCAAAGTTGGTCTGCTGTCGATTCTGATGACTATAACCCGATTACTGGATTGTTCACATTAACTCCCTCTCTCTCTCTCTCTCTGCCCTAGCTTACCATTCATAACGAATCCTACTCCTGTTACACCATATTCTGCTGCTTCTGATATTATGCTGTACTCGTTTGACCCGAAACTATTCTGTTCTTTTAATATCACTTCATTTAGGTCCTCTATATTTGGATTGATCCGTGGCGTTTCCCTTTTCAGATTTTCTATCTTCCCTACCAAGATCAAACTTCTCGCATTCTACGCCTCGACTCGTAGAACTATCCTTTCGTTGTTTCAGTCCTTTTATCATCGTCACCTCCTCTTTGGCAGTCCCCTCCCTGAGATCCGAAGGGGGGACTAGTCCGGAATATTTTTCCAGTGTCATTATGACCCTTTTTTAATTACAGGTCACGTGCTCTGTGGCTACACATCACGTGTCTTTTATGCAGTGGTGTACATTGGCTTCTGTATCCTCATGCGTTTGATCATTGGTGAATTTTCCGCCTTTAGGGGCAGTTTCCCTCCCAAGGGCAGTAGAGTGTCCTGAAACTCTGTCCGCTCTTCCGCTCTCTTTGACAGAGACCTTGGATGAATCAGAGTGACTTTTTATGCGGCAAGTCTTCGGCCGCCTTTTTTTCAGTAGTCTACTCTGTTTTTTACTGGTATATAATTTTCTTATCAGATGCTATACAGCATAAAGTTCTTTAAAACGGAAGCGAGAGGAGAAACAATCGGAGCTATTCATGTGTCTATCGGCGGAACCCGGGTTCACGAAGGGCAGAGTTGGTAACTGAGGCCTGGCCATTGTGTCCTGGTCCTCTCCATTTTCGAATGCGTGGGAGGGGACTGAATGTGTTAGTTAGGGTGAGTGGGGGAAGTAGCGTGGGAAGACTTCCTTTTGTTTATTGTATCCCATACTATGTGAGGCCGTGGATGTCCTTGTCCCACTGTTGGCAAGCAACATTCACTGGGTTGTCAGAATTGCAGGTAACTTCTGTCGATTCACAGTTTTGCCATTGGTAACCAAGTACCATCTCGCATACGAAATATGCCTCTAAATCCGTACATTTGTCATTTAGCCATTCCTGCTTCGCCATTTTGCACTCCCTGTCAATCTCGTTTTTAAACGTTTTTGTTCTCTTTTGCCTGCTTCATTTGCGTTATGTTTAAATATTCTCCTTTTGTCACTGAAATTCAATATCTCTCGTGTAACCCAAGGGTTCCTACTAACTCTTGTTTTTTTACGTAACTGATCATCTGCTGCCTTCACTATTTCATCCGTCACGATATGCTTAGTAAACTGACAAAACTCTCAAATTCATAGTCACATTTACTTATGATGTAATGCGAAATGTTCTGCATTATGCATAGCACAAGATTTTAATCTCCATTAACTGTATATGCCTTGTACCTGTATTACTCCTTACAGTAAGTTTAAATTTTGTTCTCAGGTGGATCCACTCGTATTTGAGGAACGTAAAACAGTATTACAGATCGTCTCTTTCTATACAGAATGAACAGTTAATGGTTTTAGATAGTTTAATCGAGTTAAGCTTTTCTTTATTGTCAAGGAGATGCTTTTTCAATTTATTTTCAAATTTCACCTTGCTGTCTGTTAGACATTTTATATCACTGGGTTAGTGGTCAAAATTTTTTGTAGTAGCGTTATGCACCCCTTTCTGTGCTAAAGATAAACTTAATGTTGAGTAATGAATGTCATTGTTTCTTCTAGTATTGTAATTCTGTACCTCATTGTTCCTCTTGAACTGTATTGGATTATTTACAACAAACTCCAGGAGGGAATAAATATACTACGAAGCAGTAGTCAGAATGCCCAACTCCTTAAACAGATGTCTACAAGATGATCGTGGTTGAGCACCACATATTATTCTTACATCACGTTTTTGGACAATAAAGACCTTCTTTCTTAAAGATGAGTTACCCCAGAACATTATTCCATACGACGTTACTGAATGAAAATAAGTAAAATAGCTAACTTAGTGATTTCTCTCTCCACAAAATTTGCTATGAATTTAAGCCCAAATATGGCCGAACTAAGATGTTTTAGGAGTTCCGAAGTATGTTTTTTTCCAATTGCAAATCTCATCAATATGGGCACCTACGAGTTTTGAAATTTCCACCCAATGTATTATTTCATTACCATGTCTTACACAAATCACTGATGCAGTACCCCTAGAGGTACAGCAGAAATGAGTCCAACGATAACATCAAAATTGATTCTAGTCTTTGCTTGAGGCCGCTCTTGCATTTTCTATAATATTGTGGAGGCAACTGCTTTTCCCTGAGACTGTAAATTCAGTGTACTTATATCCTTGAGACACATTGTCTATAAACTTTGAATATCTGCTTTACATGAGAGTGTTCTCTGTTCAAGCCGTAACAATATGTAGTGAATCACGTTAGAGGTAACTCTCCTTTTATTTCGTGAACGGTGACACATATCGAACGCATTTTTCGGAAAATTTTAGAACGTCGAGGGGCAAGTATTTTTTTGTTTGATTAATGTTTCTAGCGCTAGTATCAACAAAGATATTGAAGCAAGTACGTTTTCCTTAAATGGAAATGCATACTTTTTATAACTTTTATAGTTCTTGAGAAGACAATTACACACACTTAGCCTTTGTTAATGTTGACGGTGAAAATTGTCGTAACTGCGCTACGAGGATAAAGCTTTATTTCCCCTTGAACATAAATGCGACCTAGAAGCAGGTACATCTAAAAATGTTGTATATGGAAGCATGACATAGGTTGCAATCTAGCATATCACAAAGGACCTAGGAAAACTATTTCTCATTTGTGTGTCCTCCCAGATTTACGGGAGCTGAAAGAGAGAAAACAACTGTTCATTCATGAAAAATGAAGATGTCTTATACACTGCAAAAAGTAATTACTGTATTAAACATCTAAATTTTAGAAGGAAGATTTGATCTATGTTTTCCTGCAGGCGGCTGTGTGCTTCCTAGGGACAATTGTCTCTACCTGCACTACTCTACTTGATATCATATGAGATATCTGCAAACATTTTATTAGAAATACGTCGGTGACCACCTGTGCACCGCAAAATAAATATTCTTGTTACTGAAACGTCGTTTCATGCTGAACGTAAGCGCATAATGACAGTGTTACCAGTTACATGCAATATCCGCTGTATACGCATTTGGCATTAAAATTCAATTTCGTACACACGTAAATGAAATAAAAAAATTGCTAATAATTATTTGGTAACCACTCACATCACTTAAATTTTATCTTCCAAAAAACGGCTTTATCCTTTATATAACGATGTGTTCAAACTGTTGACCATAGACTGAAAGCCACATTTGCAACCACCTTTCGAGAGAACGATGATCAGATGTAATTACGGTGAATGATATGTTACAGCGTGCACTGCATGTTCGACGACACATATCGTCTGGCGTAGTTGCGGCTTTGTCATAGACTGCATCTTTGAGTGCTCCCCAAAAAAATAAATCAAAAGGAGTCAAAACATGGGACGTCGCCAGCCATTTGGAAACACTATTAATTGGACTGAAGTTCTCATTAAGTATTTGCATTGCAACCAGGGGCTACTGAGCTGGACAAACATCGTGCTGAAGCCACATACACTGTCGAGTATCTGTGGTACCTCTTCTAGAAGAACCGGCGAATATCTCCAGAAAGTGAGCGTAGGAATGTCCATTTAGAGCGCCTGAGATGAAGTAAGATCCCACATTGTGGTCTTCTATGAGATCACACCATACGTTTGCGCTCCGCGGCCGTTGAAGTTGCAATGTGGATTTTCAGCTGCCCAGAAGTGCATGTTATGCAAATTTACAGCAGCGTCGTTAGTAAACGTTGCTTCATCGGTAAAGAGCACACGTTGGAAAAACGTGGAGTCGTCTCTCAGCTGCTGAAGGTCAAACCGACAAAATTCGGTATGACGTTCGAAAGCACGGTTGTCGGGTGCCTGGTGTAGTGACAGATGACAGGGGTGGATATTCTGTCGATGATGGTTGGTTCCACATTCCTTGGCGATATGTCTCGTACTACTGTGCCGATTCGTTAGCGTCGTAGCAAAAACAGCTTCTTCGTAATCTCTGTCAGTTTCTGTCTTCTTTATTGTCCTGCTGTGACGTTCAAGCAGCCTGTCCACACTAGCATCTTAATAATTAGCACCTTAGCCTGGCGAGTCGGAGACAAGTGATCCAGATAGATTTCCCTACAGCGCTGCTTTTACGGCACTTCTCTTACATTCACCATATAAAACTAGTATATCCAACTTCTTATTATTGGTGTACATGTCTGCACGCAACGAATGTTGCAGCAGAAATGAGCGGCTTGCAGTGCAAACAAGAAAACAGGCAAATGTCTTGACATTCTGACATAGTGAAGCTGGAGCGTTCTGCTTGGTGGTGTTTGCACCACAAAATAACAAGGAAATAAAAGGGGTGTTACGTCTTACTTGACTCACATACGAACCTTTCGACTTTTTTATCTTGTCTGTAAGTGCTGACTAAAATTTATTAAAATGTCTTAACTATCTGTCAGATCCTGTGTTGTGAACATTGTGTTGACGGTTAAACACATGTTCTTTGTTATCTTGTTAACCGTTTGTTTGTACCCGCACTTTACCACTCCCCTCAGATACTGCCCTCCCATTTCAGAGGATCTCAGCAAAAAAGGCAAAGGTTACAGTGAAACAAATATGTTTAAAAAAAGAAGAAAAAGTGAAAGCACTCAATAGAAGACGCATAAATCCTAACCCATGAAATAATATCATGAAACTCGTACTTTACACATTACGAATGTAGTATTCATTGTAGGCTTTTAATGATGGTTGCTCTGTTTGCCGAACATATAACGTTATTCCATTTCAGTAACACTAAAGATACGTCTGTAATTGCCTCAACTAATTTCCAGAGTTTACAAGACAACCTTGTTTCAGTAGAAATCAAAATCAATTTTCTCAGTTGATACGTTTCAACGAATAAAAAAATCTTGAGAAAACAGCCAAAGAGTTCTAATGAATGCAAATGCGCTGGTAAGGCACCTTCGACCATCATATCACGTTTCTGCAGGCGTTCCAGCTAGAAACGCTTATATCCGCGTTAAACATTATATATATCGCACATGTCGCGTGTTTGCGGATTATGTATCTACAGCATTCGCCCTGCTACGGTAAATATTTAGGTAATTACTTCCTGTAATGAGATTCCGGGGAGTAATACGACTTCCTGCGGTGCACCTGGTTCGTGATTATCACTCCAACGCGCAATTTGCTCCCGCATTAGCTTAACGTTTCCTATCTCGTCGGATGATTATTAACGAAACATATGCTCGTACATACACTGAACGATCTCTATACTTCCTGATACATAAATTCTCGAGAAGACTTCCTATTTTCAGTCGAATAAAATTCTTCTGGTCACGTATTCACAGAAACTGATTATCAGGTTTGAGGTACTACTGCAGGCAGCATTCATCAGAACAACCACTACTTGCGATGCCATCTACAGTATATGCTACCACATATCTGAGCATCTAGATACTAAACAAAAAGGTTTCTTGAGATCCCATGTGGTAGCCAGGTGAGGGAACTGACACAGAAGTTTCTCTATGGATCACCACAGTCAAACGTTGTTCAAACTGCTTCTGTAACACAGTGCTACCAACAAACAGCCAGGATTCTACCTGCATTCTGACAGGCTTGTACGTCTTCGTGTACATAGGGAATCGCGAGTGCAGTTTTATTATCGCAGGTAACCCAAACTGCCAGATACCAAACGTTATTATAACTTTAAAAGCACGTCATTTGGTCTAACAAACTAATTTTTCAGCCTATACCACAAGTTGCCATAATGTGATGGAAGTCTACATTTACTTCCACATCTACATTTATATATGTACTCAGCAAGCATCCTTAAGGTGCTTGATGGAGGGTATCCTTTGCTACTACTATTCATTTCCTTTCGTGTTCCACTCGCAAATAGGCCGAGGGAAAACGGCTGTATGATACCTCCCTATAAGCACTATTGTCTCATATATTATCCTCGTGGTCCTTACTCGAAACGTGAGTTGGTAGCAGTACAATCATTGTCCATCTATCTTCAAATATCGATTCTTTAAGTCTTCTCGATAGTGTTCCTCGTAGAGAACGTCACATTCCCTCCAGGGATCCCCATTTGAGTTCCGAAGCATGTTGTTCGAATCTACCTGTAACAAATCTAGCATCCAGCCTGTGAATTGCTTCAATGTCTTCCATTAACCGACTTGGAGCTGATCTCAAACTCTTGAGCAGTACTCAAAGATAGGTCCCACTGAAGTTTTACATCCGGTATCCTTCACAGATGAACAACACTTTCCCAAAATTCTTCCAAAATCCGAAATCCGTTATTCGCCTTCCATATCATAATGCTCAAATGCTCGCTACCTTTCACAAAGCTTTACAACATTATGACCAGATATTTAAACGATGTGACTGTGTCAGGCAGAACACTACTAATGCTGTATCCGAATCTTAATGGTTTGATTTCCTTACTCATCTGCATCAACTTAGATTTTTCTACATTTAGAGCTAGTTGCCGTTTAACACGCCAACTATAAATATTGTTGTAGCCACTTTCTACCCGCCTAGTCACACAATTTCGACACTTTCCCGTGCACTACAGCAAAGAACCGCAGACTGCTGTCCACCTTGTCCGCCAGATCATTTTCGTATATAGTAAATAATAGTGAACCTCTCTGGAGCACTCATGATGCTACTCTTGTCTCTGAAGAATACTCGGTGTCGAGGGCAACGTACTGACTTCTACAGGTTGGTTAAAAAAGAGCGCCGGTTTTGACATATTAATGTAAGAAACTTATGTTTACAAAAAATGCAAACAAAATACAGAAACATAGTCCCCCTCTTCTTCCCATTTCATCCATGAAAGGTCTGAGGCGTATGACCTCCTCTGCTACATAGGCATGCCAAAACTCTGTCCACGACTTTCACTATGACTGCATGACAAGCTTCCACATCAATTTTGCTGACAACTCGTCGAATTTCCTCCTTGAAGTCATGGATGTTTAGGGTTTTTTTAGTATACATCACTGACTTAAGATGACCCGAAAGAAAAATGTCACTAGTAGGTAAGTCACATAACCTTGGTGGCCATTGATGATCAGCATTGCGCGAAATGAAGCGATCCGGGAACCGCTGAAGCAGCAACTGAATTGTTTCGCCGGATGTATAGCAGGTGGTACCATCCTGCTGAAACCACACATCGTCAACGTACATTGCATCCAAATAAGGCCTCAAAACATTTCTTATCATCGTATGGTATCGATCTGCATTGACTGTCACATCTGCATTGACTGTCACATCTTGTCTACCTTGAGCAGTTAAACAGAGAACCGACTCGTGGCGATAACATATTAGACCTTCTGGTGACAAACAGACCCGAACTATTTGAAAAAGTTAACGCAGAACAGGGAATCAGTGATCATAAAGCGGTTACGGCATCGATGATTTCAGCCGTAAATAGGAATATTAAAAAGGGTAGGAAGATTTTTCTGTTTAGAAAAAGTGACAAAAAGCAGATTTCAGAGTACCTGTTGGCTCAACACAAAAGTTTTGTCTCAAGTACTGATAGTGTTGAGGATCAGTGGACAAAGTTCAAAACCATCGTACAATATGCGTTAGATGAGTATGTGCCAAGCAAGATCGTAAGAGATGGAAAAGAGTCACCGTGGTTCAACAACCGAGTTAGAAAACTGCTGCGGAAGCAACGGGAACTTCACAGCAAACATAAACATAGCCAAAGCCTTGCAGATAAACAAAAATTACGCGAAGCGAAATGTAGTGTGAAGAGAGCTATGCGAGAGGCGTTCAATGAATTCGAAAGTAAAGTTCTATGTACTGACTTGGCAGAAAATCCTAAGAAATTTTGGTCTTATGTCAAAGCGGTAGGTGGATCAAAACAAAATGTCCAGACACTCTGTGACCAAAATGGTACTGAAACAGAGGATGACAGACTAAAGGCCGAAATACTAAATGTCTTTTTCCAAAGTTGTTTCACAGACGAAGATTGCACTGTAGTTCCTTCTCTAGATTGTCGCACAGATGACAAAATGGTAGATATCGAAATAGACGACAGAGGGATAGAGAAACAATTAAAATCGCTCAAAAGAGGAAAGGCCTCTGGACCTGATGGGATACCAGTTCAATTTTACAGAGTACGCGAAGGAACTTGCCCCCCTTCTTGCAGCGGTGTACCGTAGGTCTCTCGAAGAGCGTAGCGTTCCAAAGGATTGGAAAAGGGCACAGGTCATCCCCGTTTTCAAGAAGGGACGTCGAACAGATGTGCAGAACTATAGACCTATATCTCTAACGTCGATCAGTTGTAGCATTTTGGAACACGTATTGTGTTCGAGTATAATGACTTTTCTGGAGACTAGAAATCTACTCTGTAGGAATCAGCATGGGTTTCGGAAAAGACGGTCATGTGAAACCCAGCTCGCGCTATTCGTCCACGAGACTCAGAGGGCCATAGACACGGGTTCACAGGTAGATGCCGTGTTTCTTGACTTCCGCAAGGCGTTCGATACAGTTCCCCACAGTCGTTTATTGAACAAAGTAAGAGCATATGGCCTATCAGACCAATTGTGTGATTGGATTGAGGAGTTCCTAGATAACAGGACGCAGCATGTTATTCTCAATGGAGAGAAGTCTTCCGAAGTAAGAGTAATTTCAGGTGTGCCGCAGGGGAGTGTCATAGGACCGTTGCTATTCACAATATGCATAAATGACCTGGTGGATGACATCGGAAGTTCACTGAGGCTTTTTGCAGATGATGCTGTGGTGTATCGAGAGGTTGTTACAATGGAAAATTGTACTGAAATGCAGGAGGATCTGCAGCGAATTGACGCATGGTGCAGGGAATGGCAACTGAATCTCAATGTAGACAAGTGTAATGTGCTGCGAATACACAGAAAGATAGATCCTTTATCATTTAGCTACAAAATAGCAGGTCAGCAACTGGAAGCAGTTAATACCATAAATTATCTGGGAGTGTGCATTAGGAGTGATTTAAAATGGAATGATCATATAATGTTGATTGTCGGTAAAGCAGATGCCAGACTGAGATTCATTGGAAGAATCCTAAGGAAATGCAATCCGAAAACAAAGGAAGTAGGTTACAGTACGCTTGTTCGCCCACTGCTTGAATACTGCTCAGCAGTGTGGGATCCGTACCAGATAGGGTTGATACAAGACTTAGAGAAGATCCAACGGAGAGCAGCGCGCTTCGTTATAGGATCATTTAGTAATCGCGAAAGCGTTACGGAGATGATAGATAAACTCCAGTGGAAGACTCTGCAGGAGAGACGCTCAGTAGCTCGGTACGGGCTTTTGTCAAAGTTTCGAGAACATACCTTCACCGAAGAGTCAAGCAGTATATTGCTCCCTCCTACGTATATCTCGCGAAGAGACCATGAGGATAAAATCAGAGAGATTAGAGCCCACACAGAGGCATACCGACAATCCTTCTTTCCACGAACAATACGAGACTGGAATAGAAGGGAGAACCGATAGAGGTACTCGAGGTACCCTCCGCCACACACCGTCAGGTGGCTTGCCGAGTATGGATGTAGATGTAGATGTAGATGTTGTCCTGCCTCATCTTCAAAAAAAGAAGGGACGATGTCGCAGCCCGACCAAACGCCGCACCAAACTGTCACACGTTGTGGATGCATTTCCCCTTCTAGGATCATGCAAGGATTATCTGACTTCCAGATACGGCAGTTCTACTTATTCACAAAACCATTTAAGTGGATGTGTGCTTCGTCACTGACGTTGGTCCTGTCTTCGAAGGGGTCGTCCTCCTGTAGTCTTCCCAGAACACAGACTGTCGCCTCTTCTGGTGATCAGTCATTCCTGCTGCTACGTCAACTAAATTTAATAGAGATAGTTATGGAGATTATACCGAAGAATTCTCCGTACTTTAGAATAGCTTAAGCCAAACTGTTGGGAACGGTGACGCTTTGATTTCATTGGGCTAACAGTCACACTGTCGAGAACCACCACAATGTTCTGCTCATTTCGGCCAGAACGATGACGCCAAGGACTTTTGAAGTTTGCTGTTGAATCCGTCATAAAGAAATTATTTATAAGTATGCGAACTGTTAATTCATTCGGTGTCTGATTACGCCCTAGAATCGCGCGAAGTCACCTGACAGTGGCTGCTTAAATTTCTTCGTTCTGACAAAATTATTTCACTATTATCTCACGTTGCACACAAGTGAACTGCTCCATGGTTAGACATCAAATTCGAGAAATTAAAACTGAGCCAACAATCGGTATGTTTCTGGAAATAGAAACGAATCAAAAGAATGTCAGCAACCGATAAACAAAAATTTACCAGCCGTTTCAGCACCGGCACTCTTTTTGAACCACCCTTTATTACTTAAGAAGTCTTTTAGCCCCTTTACGTGGGAACCTGTTCCATATGCTCGTACTTCGTTAACAGTCTGCAGTGGATCCCGTCAGAAGACAATTGGGACAATGACTGAATCGTTGGTTTGTTTTACGGTTGACAATACAGGAAAATATGAAAGTCGCCTCCGGTCTCTAAACCCTGTTTACCAACAATATAGTGAGGGTTTGTTAGTGCCTTCACGATTCATTTTAACCGGTCCGTTTGTTATATGGAATGCTTCATGTGATTGTAAATTTTCTGCGTGTCGGCAACAAGGACTCACTGCAATCACCTCAGTTTCCTGCCACTGCTGTTTCTCTTATGTTGTCAGATGCGAATATACGCCTCACATTCTAGGAAACAGATTGAACAGGTCCTGCCGCATGTAGAGGAATGTCAACATGAGTTTATACTCATAGATTTATGGCGTGTGAAGATTATATTTGCCTATTTACCGATACGTAGATGATAAACTTTTTGGTGCTGTACTGCTCTCGTTCGATCTTCCCTCTACTGTCAACTGTTATGCTTCCTGTCGTTAATGTCCCGTACATATGGTAAGTGGAGTATTTTGTTCTCATTCATTTCTTATGTGATGGCCATTATAACTGTCTGAAGGATTTTTCCCTGACCCACACTGAGGTGATAAAAGTCATGGGACAGCGACAGGCATATACACAGCTGGCGGTAGTAATACGTACACAACATACGAAATGCCAGTGCTATATCACAACTGTCATTTATGCTCAGATGATTCATATGAAACGGATTCCGACGTAGCTATGGCCGCACGACAGGTATTAACAGACTTTGAACGCGGAATGGTAAATGGAGCTAAACGCATGAAATACGCCATTCCGGAAATCGTTCGGTAATTCAATATCCCGAGACCCACAGTGTCAAGAGTGTACCGAGAACTCCATATTTCAGGCATTACCTCTCACTACTGACAACGCAGTAGCCGCCTGCACGTAACGACCTAGGATACTGGCGTTTCGTTTGAGTTTTCAGTGTTAGCAGACAAGCATCACTGCGTGAAATAACCGCAGAAATCGGTGTGGGACGTACAACAAACGTATCCGTCTTTGTAGTAAGGCGACATTTGGCATTAATGGGTTATTACAGCAGAGTCCGTCAGGGGTGCCTTTGCTGACAGTACCACATCACCAGCAGCGCCCCTCCTTGGCTCGTGGCCACAATGGTTGTACCGTTGACGTCTAGAAAACAGTGGCCTGGTCAGATAAGCACCGATTTTAGTTGGTAAAAGCTGATAGAAGGTTTCAAGTGTGGTGCAAACTCCACGAACCCAGGGTCCTAAGTTGTCAATAAGGCACTATGCTAGCTGATGGTGGCTCCATACTGGTGTGGGCAGTGTTGCGAGGAATGGATTGGGTCCTCTCGGCGAGCTGATCATTGCCTGCAAATGGTTATGTTCGGCTACTTGGAGACCATTTGCAGCCATTCATGGACATCTTGTACGCAAACACCTATGGAATTTTTATGGATGACAATACGCCTCGTCACGGGGCCACAATTTCTCGCGATTGGGGTTTGAAGAACATTTTGGGCAATTCGAGTGAATGATTTGGTCACACAGATCGCCCGTCATGAATCCCATCAGCCATTTATGGGACATAATAGAGAGGTCATTTTGTGCTCAAAGTCTTGCAGCGACAACACTTTTGCAGCTATGGATGACTGTAGGGACAGCATGGCTCAGTGTGTCTGAAGAGAACTTCAACGACTTGTTGAGTCCAGGCTACATCGAGTTACTGCACTAAGCCGGGCAAAAGGAGGTCCGACACGATATTTGGAGGTATCCCAGTGTAAACATGCTGCACAGCTCACGAACTTCAGACCAGTAGAGTTGATATGGTTCAAGTCGTGTAGCACAATGATCAGTGAATTGACTGGGAGTGTTGTGACTGCTACGGAGGGTTTGCAGGACAGGGTTTTTTATTCCTCATGGCGGCGTTTGGCTCTCTTTGCCGGACGATGTACACTCATTGGTTTGGCCACGGCTACAGAAACGCGACGCAGGTGAAGGTGGCTACAGAGGACATATGCCGTTACTGTTTCAGTGTGCAAGATCAGTTACAGGCGTTTGCCCTCGTCCGTCGGGCGGAGCTTGGTGTCGCCCCACGACGGCCACGCTTCGCGTGCGCGGGCAGGTGTAGATTTTACGCACATTGGCGGCGAATCGTGGTGAGGACACGGTGGCTAGGTTCACGAGCTGATCGGAAGAACTTCATTCACCGGTTTGATTCATACTTACAGTGTGTGCAGAGCACAACTAGGACTTCAACATATATAAACAGGAACCTACAACCGGTTTCAAGAAAATCTAATATGAAAAGTTAAGGTGAGATGATATAATTTGTACGGTCGCTAGTATTTAAGGAGTCGGCATCTTTATAACGAAGCACCTAATTTCATACGCAGGAGGTCTCTGGAACGAATCTCGCTGCCCGATTTTCTTCTTTCACATCGAAGTAATTCTAAAAACATATCTGTTATGACTGTACAAATTATTAATATCTGATGAATCATTCATTATTTTCATAATCTTAACCCGAAAACATCAGATTATTCTCTAAAACTTTCCAATTGTAACCGTAATCCCGCAGCTACGTCCCAACTCACAGTGAACAACTTTCCCGGTGTCCATACGTGAGAGAACAATAATTTCTTTTGCATCTAGGTTCATGGGGAGTGCGAAGGAACCCTGGTTTCTACGACGAAAGTTTCCTGTATGGAGAGTGTCTGGGCAAAGTGCAGTATTAAAATAATTTCTCGAAAATGTACTGCGATGGTGCAGCCTCGCGACGTTGATTTTTGATGAATAACCTTACAAAACGTATACAAAACAGCGCGTACATCATCGATTGAAATACAGATATAGCTTCTATAGAAGACTGCATAAAAATTGTGATGATGAAGAAGGATCGTTTACAACTCTAATCCAGGTTTCTTTTGCAACTGGCACTTTGAAAAAATCGTCACTTGCAAACATTCGGCGTATATTGCATTTATTGCATGTCGCAATAATTATCGTTTTCCGTATTTTTACAATCAGTATCTTTCTCATTCATGTAGCATTCTTTAAGTGACACATTACTTTATCACAAATGTAGATACCATAATACAAACTTATAGAATGTTTTCGAGTTTTTTTTAAATTTACAAGTCCTTACGAGAAAAGTTTATTTTTCCCGTCTCCAGTACAGACGTAAACAGAATAATAAATGAATGACTAAATATTGATAATTTACGGAGGTATAATAACTGCGTTGTTACAGTTCTGGGGTAGTGATGGAAAAAAATGGTTCTATAATCTCATCTCTCGTCAGTTTTCCACTTGTTGCAACAATCGCATGTAATTGAATCTAATGGTATCGTAATAGTGTTTGTTTTACTATTACATAATGCCGCTTGCGATCTAGTATACATTCCTTCCTCTGATTTAATATCGAGTGTAGATGCCACTTCTAATCAACCACTTCGGTACGCTACGTTTTGTATGTAGGCGCAGTCTCGGTACAGTAGGGGTCAGTGGAGTTAAAGAAGACAAGGATTTCTGGTCAGATGAGTGTAGGGTAATATCAATAGCAGCAGAACATGGTATAATTGGAATATGATTCGTTATGAATAGGAAGATAGGGTTGAGAGTGTTACTGGAATGGATGTTGACCAGAACTTTCTAGTTCCATAGTGACCTTAAGATTGGGGTGTCTCGAGTTCAGCTGGTCAGGGAACCGATCCATCTTTTCCGAGCATGTGGCCAGATCACGAATGTGTCGTCATTATACCTGCAGAAACACGTCTGCTGGTAGGCAGAAGTCGTAAGTGCCTCATCCTCGAATCTCTCCATAAACAGGTTTGCCGCTGTCGGAGACAAGGGCCTAACCATCACCATTCCGTCAGTCTGTTAATAAAATTGGTCTCCACATTGGAAGTAAGTCTATGTTAAAACATGCTTGAAAAGGTCCTGCAGAGCTCCATCAAATCCCTCATTGATTAAATTGAGTGTGTACTGAAGTGGTACCCTCGTGAATAGACACAATATAAAAGATGACCATGATGTCTGTATTGGAAATTCATAGCTTTCTGAAACGTTCCACAAATTCAGTGGAGTGGTAGATGAGGTGGCCGCACTTTACCACATATGATGCTAACATCTGTTAACGATTGGGTGAAGCGGTATACCCTCTTTTTGGATCTTGAGTAATCCATATAACCTGGGTAGTACTGTTGCCTTTGCTTCAATTGCTTGACAACCTTCTCAGGCCATCCTGTTTCGTTAAGAAAAGCCCTGGTTTTCCTGTCCACTCTATCGGTGGGGTCGTTCTCTAGTTGATTATAAGCAGGTTGACGGATCTTCTGATTATAGTCGGTCTTCAGCAGTACTACAGCAGGATTCCCCCTGTCCGCCGGTAGCACCTCTAAGTTCTCATCTTTTCGCAAACTCCTGAGGGCCATCTCTGGTCTCTTGAGGTGTTTGGTCTGGATGGCCTGGCTCTGGTGAGCGCCCTGTCCTTCTCTCTCCGAATCTCCTCTGCAACATTTGTTGGCAGAGTGTTGACCACTTGCTCCAGAGAGCTGATGAAACTGTAAACCGGTAGGTCTGGAAAGTTGAGACTCCTTCCGACTACTTTTAAGGTGGCATCGTTGAATGTGCAACCATCCAGATCTACCATCTTACGGGTATCATGTGTTAGTTGCACTCTTTTACGCATGCGCTCAATTTCATCAGTTGTCGATCTGTACCGTTGTGGTTGATACATGGTGCCAACGACCAACAGGAACCGACCGTCAGGTCCCAGTCCTCTGGTCGTATGTTTGCAATGTCCACATGCAGGTGCAGTAGGTCCCTGGAGGTGACGTCCAGTCTAGATATCACAGATCCTTTGCTGGGGTCATACTGGCACGATGCTTGATCCTATTAGCCGCCTTGTGTGTTGTATGGTGTTAAGTTTTGGCAAATACAGGCACCAGGTCTCCTTCTCTGCATCTAAGTATGAAATTGAGCGAGCTCACCATCCTCTCTCACCATCCGCTCATTGCGCTGTCGTAGCTTGTGCAGTATCTTCATCTTCTGTACGTTACCTCCTAGTAGGGTCTTGCATTGTAATTTCTTAGAATCTCCCGGCGATTCGGTCTCATCTCGTGGAATCAGGCGTACTGCTGGTAGTCTACGTCTTCCGAACACAATATTTCGACGTCATAACTCGGTAACTTCATCAGGTCTTTCCGACGACAGGTCGACACGATTGTGTCCCATATTTATGCATGGGCGGTGTTTGATGTTCCCAACACCGTCCGCGCCCGCTGCAGCCGTTTCTGGCGGTGTTATTTCTCTCTAGGCGTTCCGATTTCACTGTCTTCCTCGGTGCCGACCGCTCCGGCATTCTATCGTGCCCCTGTCATTCGCCTAGCCTTGTGGTCTCGGTCGCTAACAGCGTATGAAATGTCTACAGCGAGTCCGCCTGGCTGTTACGGACCTTGTACGGAGCGCCGTGGGACGGCCGCCACCGGGGAAAACACCGGACACGCAACGCCTAGAGACGAATAGCACCACCAGAAACGGCTGCAAATAGCGCGGTTCGCGTCGAGAACATCAAAGACCTCCCACGTATAAATATGGGACACGGTCAGCTCATCGACCTGTCGTCGGAAACACCTGATGAAGTCGCCGGGTTACAACGTCGAAATATTTTGTTCGGAAGACCTACACTACCAACAATACGCCTGATTCCACTAGATGACACTGAATCGCCGGGTAAGTCTAAGAAATTACACATAGTAAGATCTTCAGTACCAAGATCTGTCACCCAAGTATATAGCATGTTATCATATGTGATGGAGTCAGTGCCGTATTTACAGTCAATGTCGTTACGTGAATGCTTTTTTGAGACTGAACAGATTCAGGTCTTCACAATTATGAACAACAAGAACAACAACAACCACGATGCAACCTGCTGTACTTAAAAATGAAAGAGAAATGTGCTAAGCTGATGAGGCTGCGGGCACTGTTGCCCATGCAGCGCCACTTGGAGGTGAGGCTGCGTGGAATTCTTTTGTCTGTACTCTGGTGTTCTCTTTTATTTATTTACAGAAATTACACTTATTTTTAAAGAAAAATAAAGGATTTGGAACTAGGACGTTATAAATTTATGGTATAATTTAAGAAGAAAATAAAAGAGGTTAGGAAAGAGTAGGTAGATACTATCCCTTTACCTACTCCATCTGTGGAAGGGGTCTTCGTATTGAACTTCAAGTCCAGCGTCAACATGAGTTGCTGCCGAAGTTAGTATTATCCACATGAAAATCCCTCTAACCCAATTTTTTCGGCCCATACGGATCTAAACTGTGTCGGTGTAGTTTGTTAGAGTGCTGTGTGAACTTACGATTGTTACGTAACAACTACTACAGCTAGATTAATTTGTAAACAAATTCTGCGTGGCTCTGGAACAATATCCGGCCTCAATGTAGTCTAATTAAGTCATATACAGTTCCTACATATCTGTAGGAGAAATAACAAGCCACCACTAACCTGTTATTAACCTTATAAAGTCATGTCTGAAGAATAAAATTAGACTTTTTTGATTAATTAATTCATTAGTTTTGCATAATTGCGTAATATGCATGATCTGTTTCTGTTGTGTATCTACACTGTTTGATTTTCCATGCCTACTTTGTATTAAATTTACATTTACAATTATGTATCCATTTATGTAACTACTTAATAATGTTGGGTATAGGTTTAACGTGGGCTCTAGAACAATATCTATCCACGAACAATTCTAATTTCTTTTACTTTTGATTACATTTATTCATAATAAGATATAAATTGAAATCTTTGACTAATATTTATTTGAATAGTTGTACATGTTTTACGGGTTTTATGTTATGTATGTTTTGTGTGTCATCGCCAGTACTAGAGCTAATTGAGCTATCTAAATCGTCTTCCGCGCCTTCTGTATTGATGAGTCTATTTGTATATGTTACGTTCTGCCTCTGAGATGTTGTTGGCGATTGCGTTCAACTGCGTCCATGTAACTGGGTTCCCTAGCGCATCGTACAGTGTTCTTTCCGTTATATGTTCTATGTTATTACGTAAATGCTTGTATCTAGAGCATTTCGAAAGGAAGTGTTCTGGGGAACCAGTTTCCTCGCAAGTACAACGATTGATTTCTGAAAGCGACATGCGCTGAAGTGTGTGAGATAAGAGCGACGTGTAGCCACAAAATGAACCATGCCTCGGCTGGGGTTGACACTGCTCAACCGTAACCGCTCCCTGATAGGAAACATGAAAAGATTCAACGGCCTTATCACTCTCGTCCCCTTCTCTTTGCCAAGTGTCCACACGACAATTTTTTTGTTGGCGGCTATCTTCTATGCGCTGCGACACTCTCTCTCGGGTCTACCCATAAAAACCAGTATGTTGCAGCCCGATATTTGATGTTTATATCGATAGTGTATATTCCAAACAATGCATACAGCGTATGACCTGATGGGCCGAACGCCCCAGATAGTCTAAGTAGCACACTACTTCCGCTTAACAGTGATCCGCTTCATGACGAGAGCAAGTTTCTGGCCCACCTACTACCAGGAAACCTCAATACCGACTCTAAAAGTGCACAGTGATACATTCGTAGGCGTGTGATTGGTAGTCCGTATCGTTTAGAGCTTACTGTTGCTAGTTTATGAAGTATACTGTTTGTGATTAGTCGTATTTGTTCGTTGAAGCTATATCGTTCGTCACTGCGTACCACAAGATACCCAATTACTGTTTCACATTTTACATTTGTGTTGCTGGGTGTCTTTGTAGCGCTCCTTTAATCATTGTGCATGCTGTTTTTTGTGCTGCTATGGATAATTTGCTTTGGTTACACAGTTGTTGTGTTGTGTGTAGCGTACCAACGCCCTTGTTTTCCATCACTGCTCTTGTGTTGGCTGATATCATAACTAACAGGTCGTAAACCTTGATTACATTCAAGAGTAGTTGAATTATGGTATCCCACACGTCAGTCCGCTGGTAGAGCCTTGTGGACATCATTTGGTAATCCTTTTCACCACGTTGCCGTTACCCTCTTGCCACTCAGCCACTCTGTTCCTACAATAGTCTCGAAGATTAATGTACAGGGATCCGGGGTACCTATAATTCGAGAAATCGTGCAGACTATGCTGGCGACCAAAGGTTATCAAAGACACCAACATTGTCAAAAAGAATTGCAAGTGCCTATTTCTGTAACGTCTGTTCTAAAACACGGAAAGCCTTATTAATTGCGTCGTCAGTAGATTTATCCTGTCTAAAACCAAACTGCTGCTAAAGGATTGGAGTTCCCTGTGTCCCTGTGAATGGTTGCACAGAAGCCTCCAATACAAATTGGCTGTTTTACAGATTAGAGGCACCCATCCCAGCATCAAGGCAGCATTTATTAGACTTTTTAAACATGGGGTTATCTGCTGTGAGACCTGGCGCAATGCTGCAGAGTGAATATGATCTGGTCCTGATACTTCCTTATTTATCAAGCCATAAATTTCTAGCGCGACCTCCTATCTCGCAAACGGGCAGCTGACGGTCACTTTTGTAGTCTCTATAAATTGCCTACCTATGGTGTGTGTGTGAACTTGTGTATTTATTGCGGATCGTCATCGGGGAGGAGTTTGTCGAGAAGATATTGTGCTGTCCGTCTCAAACCCCATCTCATAGTTCCGTCACCTTACCTTAGCGTAGCCATGACAAGAGGGGACTTACTTTTCTCAGTTATAATTTTGTACGTTATTCCCCATATGCTCTGTTTGCTCTGTTGTAGATGTGACGTAGAGCTCCCAATTTTCTTGTCAAGTCATGATTAGTACGTTTTTGAGTCTAGTTTTTGCATTCCTGTATTCTTGTAGTCGAATCTGTCTGTACCGAGAAGTATTAACTTTGATCCCCGCTTTGCTTCAATGGCTTTGTCTTTTGTTATAAACTTGCCTGCCTTGTTGATCTTGTCACTGCCTACAGTTGTTTTGCCTTTTTTTATCCTGATTTATGTTTTCATTGTTAGCGGTTGATGTGGTGGTCACTACTTCATCACACGCCGTGTAAGGTGGGATTTTTGTGGTTGCTCTTACTTCATCACACGGCACATCATTGGGAATTGGTGGTGGTACCCCTACTTCTATATCTACATCTGCATCTACATGGATACTCTGCAAATCACATTTAAGTGCCTGGCAGAGGATTCATCGAACCACCTTCACAATTCTCCATTAGTCCAATCTCGTATAGCGCGCGGAAAGAATGAACACCTATATCTTTCTGTACGAGCCCTGATTTTCATTATTTTATCTTGGTGATCGTTCCCCCCTATGTAGGTCGGTGTCAACAAAATATTTTCGCATTCGGAGAAGAAAGTTGGTGATTGGAATTTCATGAGAAGATTCCGTCGCAACGAAATACGCCTTTCTTTTAATGATGTCCAGCACAAATCCTGTATCATTTCTGTGACACTCTCAACCACATCTCGCGATAATAAAACACGTGCTGCCTTCCTTTGAGCTTTTTCGATGTACTCAGTCAGCCCTATCTGGTACGGATCCCACACAGAGCAGCAGTATTCTAAAAGAGGACGGACAAGCGTAGTGTATGCAGTCTCCTTAGTAGGTCTGTTATATTTTCTAAGTGTCCTGCCAATAAAACGCAGTCTTTGGTTAGCCTTCCCCACAACATTGTCTATGTGTTCCTTCCAATTGAAGTTGTTCGTAATTGTAATACCTAGGTATTTAGTTGAATTTACGGCTTTTAGATTAGACTGATTTATCGTGTAACTGAAGTTTAACGAGTTCCTTTTAGCACTCATGTGGATGACCTCACGATTCGTCACACACCAACTCATTAGGGATTGATGGGGTACCCTTACCTCATTCCATGTCACAGCTTTGGGGATTAGTAGAAGCTTCGCTCCTTCTTCATAAAAACGATAACGAAGCATATCCCTTCTTTCTTTTCCAGTCACGGCAAGTCGAAAGGTGACTCGGCGTAGTGGCATTAAACTGAGCAGAGATGGTAACAAATATTTAATCGTTCATTATCGTACAGACTAAGTACCATGATTACGGCTAAATAGAAATTAAACAAGGCATTTTTGACCTCGGTCATCACTTCGATCACATTTTTGCACGGAATTTTAGTACTAAACTACAGTACAAATCTTTTGTTTCAGTGATGATGCAGAATTTAGAGATGGACTAACTACAGACCATTTTAAATGCCATTTTGGGTGCGAAGAGATTGTCAAATCTACTGTACATCCAGCAGCAGAAAACATACCAACTACGATTCTAATAGATACTGATGCTGTAGTTAGAATTATGTCATCCAGTTAACTTCAATAAGCTTCATGATGGCACAAACGTGCCCACGTATCCAGTACAAAGCATTAAATTCATTGCGCTATTGGTATTCAATTGTGCAATGTCAAGGTACAAATGCAGGTGGAAGTTAAAATAGGGAATGTAATGATAAACGCCCATTCCTAGTTACAAGTCGACTGACAGAAGAATATACAGGGTGAGTCACCTAACATTACCGCTGGATATATTTCATAAACCACATCAAATACTGACGAATCGATTCCACAGACCGAATGTGAGGAGAGGGGCTAGTGTAATTGGTTAATACAAACCATGAAAATATGCACAGAAGTATGTTTTTAACACAAACCTACGTTTTTTTCAAATGGAACCCCGTTAGTTTTGTTATCACATCTGAACATATAAACAAATACGTAATCAGTGCCGTTTGTTACATTGTAAAATGTTAATTACATCCGGAGATATTGTAACCTAAAGTTGACGCTTGAGTACCACTCCACCGCTGTTCGATCGTGTGTATCGGAGAGCACCGAATTACGTAGGGATCCAAAGGGAACGGTGATGGACCTTAGGTACAGAAGAGACTGAAACAGCACATTACGTCCACATGCTAACACCTTTTTATTGGTCTTTTTCACTGACGCACATGTACATTACCATGAGGGGTGAGGTACACGTACACACGTGGTTTCCGTTTTCAATTACGGAGTGGAATACAGTGTGTCCCGACATGTCAGGCCAATAGATGTTCAATGTGGTGGCCATCATTTGCTGCACACAATTGCAATCTCTGGCGTAAAGAATGTCGTACACGCCGCAGTACATCTGGTGTAATGTCGCCGCAGGCTGCCACAATACGTTGTTTCATATCCTCTGGGGTTGTAGGAACATCACGGTACACATTCTCCTTTAACGTGCCCCACAGAAAGAAGTCCATAAGTGTAAGATCAGGAGAACGGGCTGGCCAATTTATGCGTCCTCCACGTCCTATGAAACGCCCGTCGAAGATCCTGTCAAGGGTCAGCCTAGTGTTAAATGCGGAATATGCAGGTGCACCATCACGCTGATACCACATACGTCGAGTTTCCAGTGGGACATTTTCGAGCAACGTTGGCAGATCATTCTGTAGAAACGCGATGTATGTTGCAGCTGTTTGGGCCCCTGCAATGAAGTGAGGACCAATGAGGTGGTCCTAATGTTTCCGCACCATACATTTAGAGTCCACGGTCGCTGTCGCTCTATCTGTCTGAGCCAGCGAGGATTGTCCACGGACCAGTAATGCATGTTCCGTAGATTCACTGCCCCATGGTTTGTGAAACCCGCTTCATCGGTAAGCAGGTAGAACTGCAACTCATTCTCTGTTAGTGCCCATTGACAGAGCTGCTCTCGATGATTAAAGTCATCACCATGTGATTGCGACACATGAAACGGGTGAAAGCGGTGACGATGCAGTATGCGCATGACACTACTTTGACTCAGTCCACCGGCTCTCGCAATGTCCCGTGTACTCATGTGTGGGTTCATGGCAACAGCAGCTAACACACCAACTGCTCCCGCTTCTCCTGTGACGGGCCTGTTAAGGACCCGTTTGCGTGCTATGACCATACCTGTTGCATACAGTTGGCGGTAGATGTTTTGCAATGTGCGGCACGTTGGATGCTCTCTGTCCGGGTACCGTTCTGCATACACCCTGCAGGCTTCAGCTGCATTTCGTCGACACTCGCCATAGATGAGTATTATCTCCGCCTTTTCAGAGTTCGAATACACCATGGTCACAGTTCCTACAACACTACACTATCACAGACGTCGGGTCACACGGTGTACTACAATTGGTCTGCGTGCGGAGACGAATGCAGAATAACAATAGCAGCAAGCGCTACATGCGGACACTGCGACAGCTAGACCAAACCACAACAGTGCACTACAGCCACACTCGTAAACACGGTCATAATACTAAACATGTCCCTGCAGATGCCGTTTGCCGACCGTGGCCCGTGTTTGTCACAACACGCAACTGAACGTCGGAGGTTTCAAGCGTCAACTTTAGGTTACAATATCTCCGAATGTAATTAACATTTTTCAATGCAACAAACGGCACTGATTACGTATTTGTTTATATGTTCAGATGTGCTAACAAAACTAACGTGGTTCCATTTAAAAAAAACATAGGTTTGTGTTAAAAAAACATACTTCCGTGCATTTTTGTATGGTTTGTATTAAACAATTACACTAGCCCCTCTCCTCACGTTCGGTCTGTGGAATCGGTTGGTCAGTATTTGATGTGGTTTACGAAATATATCCAGCGGTAACGTTAGGTGACTCACCCTGTATATTTGCATTGATTTCCTATGCGTGGAGCATGCAGTACGTAACTTCTCTTTAGGCACATGCTTCTTAAACGTCAGTAGTACTTGATCTAGTGAAAACAAAACTGGAGTATGTTAAACATTGGCAGGGCTTAAGGGTAAAGTTACTCAAGACAAAGTACACCAACAGTACAGCATCGCCTTGTATTTAGGTTCAAAATACTGAAAATAAAATTATAAACAAAATCTTAGTGTCTACTCCTATTCAGTCATTGCAAAAAGCAAAATTAATATACTGGTTTTTAAAGTTCGTAAATGTATTGCAAGCAAGCGTAATATTATTAATATAAGGTAGTATGAAATGGAAGTTCGCCACCACGAAATCTGTTGTGATTACACTTTTACCATCCCATGGACCAAGATAGTGGCAGTCATTAATCAGGTAAGCCAAATAAAGTATGTTAAACTATATGCTCCAAAGTCTAGTGCAGGATGTCCGATCATTAAAAGATGATAAACGCTGAGATACCAACCGTCTGTGAGCCTGCTGCCTTGCTATCAGATGACACACTAAATTTCGTCTGTCAATCATGGAAAACGTATTTACATGAATATGGCATTAAACAGATACAAATATCACATTTCATGTTGAGAGAAATCCCACTGAACGTATCAAGAATTTAACCGTTTCCTTAGAACCTATGCACATAGTCTATACAGAATGGTATGATCATTGACAGCTTTTTCAACAGGTAATGAACAGTTATCCACTGTACGATACACAATTCACTCCAGCTGAAAGTAAGTAGAATGACAGAGAATAATGAATCGATCAGTCTGCATCCACATCTATGCACAGGACAGTATTCACGGGAGGAGAAGCTAAGAAAATAAAATTGTGAGGATTTCACACGAAGGAAGTTATCTCTTAGCCTATCCAAAAACCAATACAATTTAGGGATTATATGACCACCACGACATTGCAAAACGATTCGTTTTATTTCTATTATATGTGATGTTTTAGTTTTAAGTGTGATAATTAATTGTGGTCTGGAACTGGTTTGACCACTATTTTCAGTAGAAACTTTAGAGTCATAAGTGAGACAAGTATCTTATGGACCGAAGGAATGCTATGAGAGTAATATTATTATTACTTGGTCATTCACTTCAAGGATAGAGCTTAAGATGGTAGTATCCAGATGAAGTTGATTCTTACGTACTGATTATATACGTTGATCGAATTACATATTAGACCATGGCTACCTAGGCCATTCCAACAATTAATGAAATATGCCGGGTGTCAAAAATGTTGTGACTCATTTGGAGGGGTTTTAGAGGGTGTCTTCACGAACAAATCAAGGAAAGCATCCCGTGTCCGGAAATGTCATCCAACTAAGCTATAGAGCTTTGAAGTTGTAGGCACCGGAACCTGCCATTAGGCGAATCTTAGGCAGAAAATGACACTTTGTACGCTGAGAAGGACCATAAGTGAAACGTCTTGCAATGTTGTTTGTTATTCAGAAATCTCAATTGATTGCCACCATCGCCAATGCAGAAGACAGAGCTAACTGCTTTGTAGACAGACCTTGTCTCCTACGAATGCAGTCCACTGTTGCCTGTGTGGGTGACTGTTTCGAACACAGGTTTCGATCCACTGTTCATTTTCCACGTGGAACACTCTAAGATCTTCTTTTTTCTTCGGTATACAGAAGAAGAATAAACTGCAGATGGAAATTGTGTCCGAAACGGTCATTCACCAAGGCAAGAAGGTTAATAAGAGACAAGCCATTTCTGTGCTGCAGTTAGCTCCATCTTCTGCACTGGCGGTCGTGGCAATCAGTCGCGCGATCACTAAACAACAAATATATTATGCTATGTTCCGTATACGGTATGTCAGCGTACAGAGTCATGTTTGCTACCGAAGGAGTTGCCTACTAGCAAGCGCCAGCGCCTAGAACCTCGGTGCTCTGTAGCGACGTTAGATGACGTTACCGAGACGGATTCCTATCTCTAATTGTTCCTCATGACACCCTCTACAGCCCCTCGAAGTTTGTCGCAGCATTCTGGGATGCCTTGTGTAGATATTTATTACTGAAATGACGTCATAGGGACAGATCACAAGGGTTAGCATACAGGGCTATGAAGTGGGAGGGTAGCCCAGCAACAGCTACATATATCACAGTTTGCATGATGACAATTTATTTGTACAAGCTTAACCAGTGAGTGCATGGACACAATTAACCAAATTTTTACTGTATTAAATACTCTAATGAAATGCTGATTACACAGTAAACAATTTGTAATTAAGAAAACTACATCATAACACTCAGTACACCAGAAATTTTAAGTTAAAGAAAATATGCACCTAGCTCTTACTAATCTATCTTCAAAACAATTTAAACGGAAATTCCAATCTTAGAAGAATGTGCACCTGGCGCCCACTAAACCATCTCTCAATAAGAATTTATTTTTTCAGAGCAATTTGAATAATATTTGCAATTTAGAAAAACACATGTTTGACATTTACCAAACTCTGTTAACAACCCCCCAATAACAATTGTAATTACGAAGCATGCGCCACCTGGCTTCCTAAGTCTTTAACTAGCAGAAAAATGTTTAAGATCAAAAACACCAACCAACGCTCAACAAATAATTAACAGTGCGAAGCATCCTTCGAACTTAAATGTTAACAGCCATCAGCATAAAGTCAGATATGATTACAAAAGTAATATATGTACAGTAAAGCTACTATCGTTAACGGTTCTGGCCGGAAACGGCCATAACGGACATGAGATAGCTCGGACTTCTCTAACAGTGGCACATCTGTCGGTCGGTCGGTCGGTCAGTCGCTTAGAGAGCGACGTCAGACCCGTGGCCGAACAGGGCAGCGTAAACCTGTTCTAAAGACCTCATACGTTAACTGGAGAGATGACAGAGGCCCACGGATGGACTAAACTACAACAGACAAAAATTCTAAATCAACAAATCTTTCAACCGTTGCAAATGTGGTACAACTAATTCCACGTTGCTGTTGGTCCGCTAAACTGTGTCTGTACACATTCGCAAGGGCCTTGAATCTAAGCTACAGGAAACTGGGAACTCAACCACAAGTCAGACAATTAATACTGCTCGCGGACCGTCAGTAACAGCCACCGAAATAAAGGACGAATATTTGGTTTATGACGTCATAGTTATCTGTCTAACAGCCACGGCAGTATAACATGTTGACCATCACATATTACACTGATTCGGAACATTGGCAGTCTTAAGTGGCGGCTTATTAGCCTCAACAAATGGTAGAATTCTTGTTGACAAGCTTCACTAGAACTTCAAAGTACCGCAGGACGCTGTCCTTTACACGTAAACACGTACTTATCAGACGAAACGTCGCACCAGGTTCGAAACTTCAATTGGCTGCATGGGTTGTGGAGAAGTCCTAGATGGAGAGCAGTACTTGCAGGTTGTTGCTCATCCCAGCGGTAATATCAAAGTCCAAACACCAGACACGCCAACACGAAGGCAGCAACACCACCGACGAGAGCGCCGTCCCTGTCCTTGGCCCCCCGCACGCCCCTTCCCGCAACCACTTCAAGTTCCTAACTGCCTCTCCTTTTCACCGGAGGGCACCTCTTCTGTGTGCCGCGGCTTCACTCACTGCCGACGTTCCACTCGCACCCTCTCTTTGACCTTCCTCATACCACCAGCCAGCCAATTCCGCTTGCAAGAATCGCGAACCAGCCCATTAGCGACATGTCGAATCGAGCGCCACAGTTCAGTTACAAGAATAAAGCAAAATACACTGCAACATTAGTTTGGATACTGTACGGACAGTACTACGAAACACAGAATCTAAGAAATAACTGGCTTTTGAATAGAATGAGAATATTTACTACTTCTGTTTACTAGGTTAGAATGAGATCACACTATGCCAAGGAGTATTAGCTTATTATTGTTCAGAGAAGAAAAGTGATGTACTTTTCTTAGTTAACTCTTGACAATTTGAACAGTCTATTGTGGTACTTGTGGCACTAAGTAATTAGCTGCCTAACTTATAATTATAAACGCTTTCTTAAAATTTTTGGAACCAGTAAGAGTACAGATTAGCACAAGAAGAAAGTGGTTTGATTTCCACCGTTTTGTAAACATTAATATGTTTTATTTCTACAAGGTAGCATCAAGAAGTTGACTTAGTGTCAGTACTATTCAAAATCATATAAATTCGGAATGCCTTGAATGAGTACAGATTCCCTAGCTCCTCGCGACTTAGGTGTTCTGCTCAGCTTTGGGCATAAGTTCTGTGCGCTTTCACTTCGCTTTTGTGAGCTCCATATATGGATTTGCTTTAACACTATATTCAAAGATTGAATTCTGTGCTGGCGATAGACAGTCTTGTCGTAGACTGCAAAACGTGATTTTTACGCAGTGCAGGAGGCCAGAGTTGTGACTGGAAAGACGTTTGCTAATAGTAAGCCTATTTCTGTTGTAAAATATGGACATGCTGCCTAGAATGGGATGTACCCATTTCTGTTGCAAACGTATTACCTAATTATATTTTACAGAGACTGCTTTAAATCCACGGGGCAGACACAAAACCATGGACTGTGTCCTCAGAGTCTTTTCCAGTGACATGCTTCAATAAAATCTTTCGAATGAAATCCTCCAGTTTTCGATAGCTGTCTCTGACATAGTCATCAGGAGTTGAAATCACTGACTGTAGGGGCTGCCACGGTATTCTGATTATGTAGATGCAAGTGCAGCGTACGGAACTTTCCAAAGAGGGCATGCTGCTGTTATTACCTTTGTAATATTGCATAATTCAGAAATGGGTTTGTACTTCATCAACACCACGCGCCTCTGAAACTTTCATTGAACATAGCTGTCTTCTTCGCTTATGGTAGGAGCTCCTATTCATATCCATTCAATTATTTAAGAGACAAGTCGAGTACGGCCTCTAGCAATCAGTCGCTATATGCATTATCAAACGGGAGATTCTGTAAGTAACAGCAAAAATCGCATCAAAACCATACTGAGGTGATATAGTACAGATCTTCTTACGCTAGTTACCGGTGGCGAATGAGGCCACAAATTTTCACGTAACAGAATTATTAGATTTGTAGCTAAAATGCTCTGTAGGTACCATTATTAGTCATACCTGAAGTACGTTTTATGCTCTTATAGAGTTTCTTAAAGGTTAAATAATTTCTAAACGACTTTATTTAGATACGAGTATAAATTGTAAGTGGCGGTTAGACTGGCATAACAAGTCTCATATTTACAACTACATTATGTACTATTAAATGTGTGTAGGCTCCAGGGACAATGATCATCTATATTTTTATGTATAGTTCAAAGAAATTGTTATGGACTGTAAAACAAAAAAAATTGTCAGCACTACTGCAATAAACTTGTTTGAACTGAAGGTCATAATTTACGTGACTTGTTTTGTACTTTCTGTCGCCAGAATATAATGAATATATGACTCATCCATTTATAATGTCCAATATCATAAATCTCAGTCAAATAAGGCATATGCGTAGTATTTCAGTAAGTTCTACTTTGTGCAGCATTTTGTGTCAACCGCCACAGTTGAAATATTTGCTCTACTTTCAATAAGGGTCGCACGAAGATGAGCTAAATGCGCTGACCAGCCACAAACGCCCTGTCGTTAACTGTAGTAACTCAGTATCTTCACAAGTAGTATATTTTTAGGGTAGTTACTATGAATCACAGTTCGGAAAGAACAATAGAAATCATATAAATAACACTAGAATGGAAATATCAGTTACTATTGCTTGGTACTGTTAATAAAGGACTAACCTGAGCAGATATAAAAATGTTAGAAAATTTTTTCAGAGCTCATAAGACTCAAGCAGATAAACTATAAATTTTACAATACATGCCAACAATTATTAGAAAAGATACGTAACCAGTCTCAATTCTGCAATGTTAATAGCCACACATTGCACTGTTGTTCTTGTATGCATGGAAACGTGTTGACAGCATGATAAAAACTGATAGTAAAGCTAGTCATACCATCAACAATAAAATTGCGTGACGACACCATGAGTTTGTTACATAACGAACATCAAATTGATATGTTCTCTAATTTATTACTTTACCCCCACCCCTTCTTCTTCATCAGTTTTACGGCTGGTTTAATGGGCCCGCAACGCGATCCCCTCTTGTTCCAATACCTTCATTTCAAAATAGGTCTTGTACGCTATATCCTCAATTCTTAATTATCTGTTGGATGTATTCAAATCTCTGACTTCCTCTATAGTCTTTTCCCTATAGACCTTTCTCTCTCTCTCTCTCTCTCTCTCTCTCTCTCTCTCTCTCTCTCTCTCTTATCACTGCTTTATTACCTCATTTTGTAACACATATCCTATCATCCTCACCCTTTTCCATGTGTTGTAATAGTAACCAATATTGTACAGACGTTCTCATCTCTTATCTTAGTTAATTTTTTTTTTTACATTTTTCTGTAGCACCACATCTCAAACGCTTCGTTTCCCCTCTGTTCCAGTTCCACACAGTCCATGAATCACAAACATACAATGTTGTGCTCCACGCGTACATTCTCGAACCTTTCTGCGTCAAATTAATAGCGCCGATATTTGACGCTTGCAGAGTTCTTTTCTAGAAATGTCCTCTTTTCCTGTGTTAGTCTGTTTTATACATCCTTCGTTCTTCACTGTGTACTATTACTTCGCTACCAAGCTGGCAGAACTCCATATATTTGTTTTCCAAATGTTAACATGTCACCAGCGAATTCTGTCCCCCTTCGCCCTGAATTTTAAGCCTCCTAGTAAAAAAAAGTCTTTTATTTCTATCATTGCTCCCTCTGTCTGTAGATTGAACAGATGAGGGGAAAGAATACTTCCCTGCCTTACAGCCTTTGCAATAGAAGCAATTCTTGGTCTTCCAGTCTTTGTGGTCCCTCTTCGTTTTTCTACAAACTATACATTAACCGTCTTTACCTATAGCTAACTTCAATTTTTATCAGAATTTCGAATATCTCAGGCAGCAGCCGTCGGCTGAGAAACGGCAGCAACGGGTAAGTAACCGATTTTGTGAATTTTACGAATTCCTAACAAGGAGTGAATTATATATTTTCGACTTTGGGCTTTGGTAGTTTAGATTTTGAATTTATGCTTGTTCATTTAATATTTTTAGACACAGTCTTTGAGTTTTCATTTGTGTCGGAATGTAACTGATTTTGTGACAACTTTAAAAGTTCTTAACCAGGATCGAATTATTTGCTCTCAACCGTACGCTTATCTCTGGGTCTTAATCCAATTTATCAGCCACAGTTCTTGCGTCTATGTCAATGTATACAGTAGAGGTCCGCAGTGTTGTCAATAATCGTGTTTGTTTTTGTAGTGTAGTTTTCCACAGTCTTTAGAATAAACAGGAACTGTGATTACTGTGTGCAGATACGAACTGAGTTGGTGACACTTTACTCTGAGCTCCAGGCTGCGTTGGTTTCTGTTAGGCGCAGTGTGTGGGCACCACTGTTGAGGGCCGGCTTTGAAGGCCCAAACGCCGTGCAGTATGACCCAGGAGTCCGCCGATCGGTTCACATCGATGGCCAGTCCAGTTACTGCTCGCATTGAATTTGAACCCTCACACGTGGTCGAGTTAGAAGTCGCTTTGCGGCGTGGCAGCCTGCGAAAGACTTCTCTGCGTGTAAAACCTAAAGCCTCCTCGGTTAATGTGACAAACAGGTTCCAGATGTTGTCTGGGGCTGATAATGGCCGTCAGCCGGATGCAGTCGCTTGTCCTGTTTCGGAGGAAATCTCTCAGCCTGCAAGATCCAGTAATAGGCGCATTTCGGGCCCCTTAGGGACATGGCTGCCAAGGAGGGCAAGAAGGCGAGTGTGCACACCATGTGCACACCGGGTGGAGTTATTCTAAATGTGTAGCGGGTCCTTCTGGATGCCATGATGAGCACAGTGTGCAGCCCGCCGCAAGTGGGAACTCACGTCGGTTGAAATCTGTGTGTCACTTCGAATCGAAAGAGACTCTCCCTAATTTGAAGAGACAACGTGAAGATATGAAAACTGCTAGTCCTGCTTGCGAGGTGAAGCCACAGCTCATCATTTGCACCATAGTTAGAGATGGGCAAACTCGTTCATCCTTGGGAACTAGTTCACTGCTGATCGTTCTTTTTTGGGAACCGTTCATTTTTACTCGTTCACCGTTCATTTGCGCTTGGTATGGTTCTTATGAAAAACTGAAAACTAGTAGTGTAGGATGGAGGGCACCAAGAGGGGGCACTTGCCTCCCCCCTGGAGTATAGAGTTTTTATTCATTACAGAATTCTTACACACTTTTAGAAGTAATGTCTGTGATTCTGCAGAACCTCTCGTTTAGCCAACTGTAGCGTTCTGTGGCTGATCGCAGGGAAATAACATAGGGTGGCGCACGGAAAACCGGCCCCAAGTACATATTGCTCGCCAATTACGGACGATGTGTTGCCCGTTACGAGCAGATACAACAAACAGACAAATATGTAATAATTACGCAGTGAAGTAATAACAAGCTAATACAAGCAACAATTGCGAAACAATCGATGACGATGTGTAGAGAGCTGGAGAAGAGAACATGAAAATCTCACGCGACGCGCATGGGCTATAGCTCATGCAGTCTTGTAAACCTGTTGGTGGCTGTTTCCCAACTTATTAGACCACAAGTGTTTTGTATTAAATTCTTCGTTTCGACTTCCACTACATAGCTATGCTACGTTGTAAACAATAATCGTTTACACCCTATATATACTTCACGTTGTCTCTGAGTTCGTAGGCGAAGTAGAGACTTTATGGAAGCACAAAATAAAATGTGGTTTTCTCATCACACTTGCGTCACATGCTAAGTAAAAATTAGGTTTTTATGTTGCATTATTAAAGTTAATGCACCAATAACAGTAATAATTAAGTTCGCAGTAATAAAGTTTTTGGTTTGAAAGCTCCTTCTGAACAAATGCTTTTGAGATAATAAGAAAATACGATTTTATGGCAATCTTTGTCTTTTCAAGTGGAGAGGCACCGCTTTTCCTACTGAGCCAAAATGACCCACAACCCACTTCTTTTCCAAGAAACCAAACTAGCAGGTAATGCTAATTGGAAACAACCGAACATAAAAATAATAAGAGCCTTCCTAAATGTAATGTTTTGCATATGAAAGATACACGAAAATCGTTTTATATGAATTTTCTTGCACTAAAAATTAAGCAAATTATTGAAAGTTTGTTGCTAAATATATGAATAACCAAAAAATCTTGCCTTGTTATAAGTATGTCTTCCGCTGTTCATCGATATAATGAAGTGAGCTGATATGCCCTTTTGTTACCTGAAAAGACGTACTTATTACATACAACCTAATTTTTAAAGTAATTTACGTAACTACAAAATACTTTTTGATTACCGGTCGTGGACGCTGAATAGCCAGAGGCAAATGCAAGAACAGTTTGGAACACATGTCAAATGGGCGAGCGCAGTGAACGAAACGAACAACTGGATACTGAACTAACTAGGAGCAGTCGGCAGTGGAACTGCGATAGGTGGTCACGCGAAGAACGACGGGTGCGGTCGAGGGAGACCGAGACTGAGACGAGCGAGCGACCGAGGCTGGAACGAGAACTGCCGAAGTGACCGCCGCGACCGAAGTGAACTAGTGAACTATGAACAGATCGTTCCTCGTTCTCTGGAACTGTAAGTAGACCGCCGCGACCGAAGTGAACTAAGAACCGACCGTTCCTCGTTCCTGGGAACTATAAGTAGACCGCCGCGACCGAAATGAACTATGAACCGATCGTCCCTTGGAATTCGTTCCTCGGTCCTTTCGTTCATCTTGGTGAACCGTTTCTTTGCACCCGTTCGTTCGTGAACTACCCATCTCTAATCATAGTAGACACAACCAATTGCGAACCTCTGGTACGGAGCTGAGTCGAGTCCCAGAAGGTTCTGCGACCATGTATGTTGCAGATTCCTCGACTTGCATGTTCCACTAAGGAGGTCATAAGTTCATTACACGCACGAGATGTCTACTTGGGTAGCGTGGGCTGTGTAGCGTGGATTGGGAAATTTCTTAGGTTAGAGGATTTTGGGGGAACATGTAAGGGGCTCAGTTTCAAAGCGTCAAGGTCGAAAACAGGAAGAGCGTTGATCCAGGAACCATAGGTATAATAGTTGTAAACTCTCGTAGCTCTGCTGGGAAAGTACCAAAGCATCAAGCGCGAATGGAAGGCACCGATGCTCAAATCGTTATAGTCACTGAAAGCTGGCTAACGCCGGAAATAAATACAGCGGATATTTTTGCGAAGGACGTAAGGGTGTTCAGAAAAGATCGGTCAAACACGGTTCGGGGGGGGGGGGGGGGGGCCTGTTTTGTTGTAAGAAGTAGTATATCTTGTAGCGAAATTGAAGTAGATAGTTTTTGTAAATTAGTATAGGTGTAAGTCGTTCTTGGTAATCGTAATAAAATAATAACTCGATCCTTTTACCGGCCTCCCATGTCAGATGATACAAATGCTGGAAGGTTCAAAGAAAACTTGAGACGTATTTCATACATGTACTCGATTCATACAATTAGAGTTGGTGATGACTTTAATTTACCCTTCATATGTTAGCGAAAATTCATTTTTAAATCCGGAGGTAAACGTAAAACGTCATCCGAAGTTGTACTAAAGGCATTCTCTGAAAATTATTTCGAGCAATTAGTTCATGCTTCCACTCAAGTAGTAAGCCGTTGTGAAAACTTCTCTTTGTAACACCTAATTCTGAACTTATAATGAGCATCAAAACTGGCACAGGAATGAATGATCACAGAGTCGTCAGGTCGAGAATGAATACCGTATCCCCAAAATCCATCAAAAATAAACGAAAGATATATCTATTAAAAAAAGAAGACAAATATTCACTTGACGCCTTCCTGACAGAAAGTCTCAATTCTTTCCAAATTAACAATATAAGTGCAGACAACAAAATGTAGCTTAAGTTCAGATAAACAGTATCGACAGCAACTGAGAGATTTATACCAAATAAATTAACAACACCCCATGATGTACTAAACAGGTCAGAACGCTATAGCAGAAAAAACGAAAGTAGCATGCCAAATTTAAACTAATGCCAAACCCCCAAGGGCGGACTTCACTGTTAAATGACTATAATAGTTTCCACAACGAAACTTTGTCTAGAAACCTTGCAAAAAATCCAAAGAGATTCCATTCCTATATAAAATATGCTAGCGGCAAAATACAATCAATGCCTTCTCCTCGCGAAAGTAATGGAAACACTATCGATGACAGTGCTGCTAAAGCAGAGTTACTAAACGCAGCCTTCCGAAATTCCTTCACCAAAGAAGACGAAGTAAATACACCGGCAGGTGTGGCCGAGCGGTTTTAGGTGCGTCAATCTGGAACCACGCGAACTCTACTGTCGCAGGTTCGAATCCTGCCTCGGGCATGAATGTGTGTTATGTCCTTAGGTTCGTTAGGTTTAATTAGTTCTCAGTTCTAGGGGACTAATGACCTTAGGTGTTAAGTCCCATAGTGTTCAGAGCCCTTTGAACCATTTGAAGTAAATATTCCAGAATTCTAATCAAGAACAGCTGCCAACATGAACAACTTATAAGTAAATATGCCCGGACCACTGATTCAACTTAAATCGCTTAATAAAAGCAAGTCTTCCGGTCCAGACTGCAAACCAATTAGATTCCTTTTAGAATATGCTGATGTAGCTCCATACGTACCAATCATATAGAACAACTGTCTCGACGACAGCTCCATTCCAAAATAGTGGAAAGTTGCACAAGTCACAACAATATTCAAGAAAGGCAACAGGAATAATCCATTAAATTAACGTCGATACGCAGCACGATTTTGGAATACACGAACGTACATTGTGTGCGAACATTATGAGCTGCCCCTAAGAGAACGATCTACACTCCTGGAAATGGAAAAAAGAACACATTGACACCGGTGTGTCAGACCCACCATACTTGCTCCGGACACTGCGAGAGGGCTGTACAAGCAATGATCACACGCACGGCACAGCGGACACACCAGGAACCGCGGTGTTGGCCGTCGAATGGCGCTAGCTGCGCAGCATTTGTGCACCGCCGCCGTCAGTGTCAGCCAGTTTGCCGTGGCAGTCTTTAACACTGGTAGCATGCCGCGACAGCGTGGACGTGAACCGTATGTGCAGTTGACGGACTTTGAGCGAGGGCGTATAGTGGGCATGCGGGAGGCCGGGTGGACGTACCGCCGAATTGCTCAACACGTGGGGCGTGAGCTCTCCACAGTACATCGATGTTGTCGCCAGTGGTCGGCGGAAGGTGCACGTGCCCGTCGACCTGGGACCGGACCGCAGCGACGCACGGATGCACGCCAAGACCGTAGGATCCTACGCAGTGCCGTAGGGGACCGCACCGCCACTTCCCAGCAAATTAGGGACACTGTTGCTCCTGGGGTATCGGCGAGGACCATTCGCAACCGTCTCCATGAAGCTGGGCTACGGTCCCGCACACCGTTAGGCCGTCTTCCGCTCACGCCCCAACATCGTGCAGCCCGCCTCCAGTGGTGTCGCGACAGGCGTGAATGGAGGGACGAATGGAGACGTGTCGTCTTCAGCGATGAGAGTCGCTTCTGCCTTGGTGCCAATGATGGTCGTATGTGTGTTTGGCGCCGTGCAGGTGAGCGCCACAATCAGGACTGCATACGACCGAGGCACACAGGGCCAACACCCGGCATCATGGTGTGGGGAGCGATCTCCTACACTGGCCGTACACCACTGGTGATCGTCGAGGGGACACTGAATAGTGCACGGTACATCCAAACCGTCATCGAACCCATCGTTCTACCATTCCTAGACCGGCAAGGGAACTTGCTGTTCCAACAGGACAATGCACGTCCGCTTGTATCCCGTGCCACCCAACGTGCTCTAGAAGGTGTAAGTCAACTACCCTGGCCAGCAAGATCTCCGGATCTGTCCCCCATTGAGCATGTTTGGGACTGGATGAAGCGTCGTCTCACGCGGTCAGCACGTCCAGCACGAACGCTGGTCCAACTGAGGCGCCAGGTGGAAATGGCATGGCAAGCCGTTCCACAGGACTACATCCAGCATCTCTACGATCGTCTCCATGGGAGAATAGCAGCCTGCATTGCTGCGGAAGGTGGATATACACTGTACTAGTGCCGACATTGTGCATGCTCTGTTGCCTGTGTCTATGTGCCTGTGGTTCTGTCAGTGTGATCATGTGATGTATCTGACCCCAGGAATGTGTCAATAAAGTTTCCCCTTCCTGGGACAATGAATTCACGGTGTTCTTATTTCAATTTCCAGGAGTGTATTAACACATAGTAAACACGTATTTAGAAAACATCGTACTTGTGAAACACAACTAGCTTTTTACTCACACGAAATGTGACAAGGAATTCCAAACTGCGTCCGTATTTACAGATATCCAAAAGGCTTTTGACACAGTATCTCACAAGTGGCTTGTAATCGAATCGCGTATTTATGGAATATTGTTTTAGTTAAGCGTCTGGGTTCGTGGTTTCCTGCCAGAGGTCGCATTTCATCGGAACTGAAGGAAAGTCATCGAGTGAAACGTAAGTGTTTTCTGGCCATCCCCAAGTTAGTGTTATAGGTCCTACGTTGCTCCTTATGTATATCAACGATTTTAGAGACGATCTGAACAGCCGTCTTAGGATGTTCGCAGATGAAACTGTCGTTTATCGCCTAGTAAAATCATCAGAAGATCAAAGCAAATTGCAAAACGATAGCGCGAAAACCAAAGACTGCGCTTTAGTGGTAGAAGCGCCTGCATTATGAATGTACGTCCTGTTTTGGAGTACTGCTGCATGGCGTGGAATCCTTACCAGATAGGATTAACGGAGTTCATTGATAAAGTTCGATGAAGGGCAGCACGTTTTGTATTATCGAGAAACAGGGGAGAGAGGGTCATGGACATGACACAAGATTCGGGGTGAACATCATTAAAACAAAGGGGTTTCCCGTTGCCGTGGGATTTTCTCATGAGATCTCAGTCACCATTTTTCTCCTCCGAATGTGAAAGTATTTGGTCGACGCCGACCTACATAGAGTGAAACGGTCATCACCATAAAGTAAGCGAATTCTGAACTCGCACGGAAGGATATAGGTGTTCGTTACCTCCAAGGGCTGTTAAAGAGTAGAATAATACAGAATTATTATGAAGATGGTTCGATGGACCCTCTCCCAGGCAATTAAATGTGATTTCCAGCGTAGCTATAGGGTAGATCTTGCACCATTTTACATTGGCGTACACTTCTCCAAGTCGACAAATACACCTCGCTGTTGCCTTTACCTTTCCAATGTATGTGTGCGTTCCTTGGGACTAAACTACTGAGGTCATCTTACTTACACACGACTAAAACTAATCTAAACTACCTTATGCTAAGAGCAAAACACATACCCATGCCCGAGGGAGGACTCGAACTTCCGGCGGGAGGGGCCGTGTAATCCTTTATATGGCGCCTCAAACTGCGCGGCCACTGAGCCCTGCTTACCTTTCCAAATGCCAAAGTGATCAATTTTCCGTTCTTATCAGCAACTTGGATGCATGACCTGTTCAACTGATTGTGCGATAGTTCTTCCCTTACTGTTTTTGAAATTTTGTGGATAACATTTGCCCGAAATGGGATGTCGCAAGTTCATAGATTCTAACCACCAATCTGAATAGTCCATTGATTGCTGCTTCCCGCATTGATTTTAGAAATTGGGATGTAATGTAACCTATTACTTCTGATTTATTTCATCTGTCTCTGAATTCTGACTCTAATTCTGGATATCCCGTGTCTTCCATAAAGACCCTTACTTCTGCTCCTGTCCTATCATCAGACAAGTCATCTCCCTCATAGAGGTCTTTGATTTACTCCTTCCACCTCCACATTTACCACTGGAATTCTTTCTGCACTCTTAATATTGCTATATTTGCCTTTAAGTTCGTCGACATTTGTTTTTACTTTTATACGAGTACATGGTAAGTTAATCCTGCGATCATCATTTCTTTTTCAATTTATTTACATTTTTCCTGCAACAATTTTTCCTTGGCTTTCTGTACTTCCTACTTATTTCATTCCTGAGTGGTTTATATTACTGTATTCCATTCTTTACCTGAATATTTTTGTACTTCAGTTTCTCAGCTATCAGTTGAAGTGTTTCTTCTGTTACCCAAGTGTCAGCTGAAGTATTTCTTCTGTGATCCAACAGTTGTGCGCATTGCTTTTCTAGTACTTACGTTTGTCTTTCCTACATCTGTGGCTGCTCCTTATCAACTGAACTGCCTTCTGTGGTATTCCTCATCGCAATATCTACATCATTAACGAATTTCAATCGTGTATCGTTATTCCTCTGTGTTTCAGTATTCCACTTCCATACACACTGGTTCTTCCATACGTTTCCCTTAAACTTCAGCGTACTCTTCATCATTATTATATTCTGACTCGAGTCTGTATCTCCTCAAAAGTACACCTTACAATCCAGTATCTGATCTCGAAATCTCTCCCTCACCATGACGTAATCCATGTTGAATATTCCCATGTCTCCATGCTTTTCCAAATATACCGTTTTCTCTTCTGATTCCTGAAGAGAGTATCCGCTATTACTAGCCAAATTTTGTTGCTGAACTCGATTAGTCTTTCTTCTCTCTCATTCTTGCTACTAAACGCATTTCTTCCCGTAATAATATCTTCCAGACCTTCCCACTGTACCGCATTCTAATTCTCTATTGTGATAAAATTTTCATCTCCACTTACATTTTGCATTACCCATTCAGTACCCTCAAATACTTTCCCTAGCTCTTCATTCCTCTTTGCGATGTTGGGATTTATCCCTGAATTATAGTTGTCGCCATTGGTTCGCTGTAAATTCTGATGAAAACAATCTCATCACTGAATTGCTCATTGTATCTCACTCTTTGCACAAATTCGTTTATGTTGTTTGCTATTATATTCCCATACATTTTTCTAACGCAACGATTTCTTACCAAATCAGTGTAATGACTTTAAGAACGGGAGTGTTAAGTAACAAATATGCAGACTGTTACCTCTGTAAAAAAAATCCTTGTTTTCTTTTCATTTCACTTCAGTGCTACCACCCCCCCTCCCTCCGTATCTAGATTAAGAGTTAGAATTCCCCTTTTTAGGTTTTCTAGCTTTTCTACCACGTTCAAATTTTTGATGTCCCATGCCCGGGTCGTAATACGTCATCATTTCCTTATTTCGTTGGTTATTCAATCTTTTTCTCATGATCACCTCCCGTTGGCAGTCCCCTCCCAGAGATACAAATTGGGGACTAGTCTCGAATCTTTTTCCTATGGAGATATCATCATGACACTTTTTCAGTTTCCGGCTACATTTCTTGAGGATACACATGATGTGCCTTTAATGCAGTGATATGCTTTGTCTTCTACATCATCAAGCCTCTGGTTGTTCTTCCACCTTTTAAGGGCCGTTTCTCACAAACAGCACTAGAAACTGCTCTGCACCACTGCCCGTTTCTCCGCCCTCTTTGACAAGGACGTAGGCAAACTGATGGTGATTTAGTAGGCAGGAAATCTTTGGCCGCTATTGCTGATTATTTTCATTCAGTTTTTAAGCACTTTCTAGGTTCGACCTCGGGACCGAGGACGTTCATCTCACTAGTCAAGGACGCTAAGCTTAGATCATGGGACTACTATGGCTTGAATATGTAAATGATTAGCATTTCATTGCACTCGGAAAAGAAGGCAAGAGTAACTTCGCTAAATTCTGCATGTGAAGGAAGATTATACAGAGGGCTTCTCGTTCTGTAACCGTACTGGAAGAATTGTTTGTGACTATACCGTGTTATGTCTCGTGTAAGAAGGAGAAGCATACACCAAAACGTGTCGAAATTCGGTAGCGGCAGTACCATGGCATGTCGGACTGCGTTTTGCTGACCATTGAGTTTGCAGCTCGAGTTGATCGGGATCCCACGGCTGCCATTTGAAAACGTAGTCGATGAATTCAAGAGGGCGATCTCTTCGCCATGCAGGATCTCAAAACCCCAGGAGGCCAGTGCTCTGGATGACAACCATGTTGCTCACTCGACCGTGCATGGTCGTAGAGCCAAGCCAAGTAGGATGGTTGAGAAAATGGGTCCCTTTACAGCAAGACAAGAGTCAAGTGGAACCTGGAGCGTGCAGGAGTGTCCGCATGGAGACCGTTGATGTGACTTCACTTGAGATGACAGAAGCGAGAGCTGGTGACTGAGCTGTGGTTGTCTCAGTGACAATACTGAAGACTGGACAGTCACCCAGCATCACAGTGGAATCTTGTACAGGCTCCGAGACCGAACGCTGGCAGATTTCAGTCGTCATCGGCATATGGAACGAGCACCTGACCTGACTTGATGCTTTTACTTGCCATTTCATACATTGTATGATCAAATCTGGCCACAATTGCTAATAATTTGGGCAGCAGCCGTTACATTTGCGACACACTAAAGCCTGTGGTTTCCCTATCTTCCACATCTTTTCGACCTTATTTTTTACTAAAATAACACAAAATCGCATGTTTGATACATGTACTGTCCTGACCTTCCTTGATACAAGAAGTTTTCGGCACACCACCAATTACTGCTGACTACGAATGATGAAGCAGCATGAAATGAAATATCCATATCTATCATCAAAGCTCAGTTCTGCTCGGTATAACAGGTGCGGTAGTGAAAAGATCGATTTGGTAACATTGGAAATATCACGTACCGTTAGGAATCAGAAAACGAGAGTGGTGCCGTGTGGGCAAAAATCCTTGGCCATTGACATTGATGTCGTCGTGCTGTGGAGGCGGTTTACAACAACGACGACAGCTACGTGGCTGCGGAGTGTGTATTTCGTATTCATCAAAGTCTTGCACCTCATGCACCAATCCAGTCGGCGAAAGAGTGGTGGAAGTGCAAAATGCATCTACACGCCAGAGAATGTTTGCAAGAATGTAAGAAACCTTCAGCCAAAGCCCCACGCATTCCACAAGCAAGCATGCGCTGCGGTCTGGCTTATCGGTTGGTGGTGTAGGGCAAATTGCACTATCACCCATCCAAACTTCAGATACTGCAGAGACTGAATGCGAATGACCTTCTGAAGAGACTACGCTTTTACCGAGAATTGTTGAAACTCATGAACGACAATCCAGGCGTCTGCGACAATCAGATCATGGGCGATGAGACATATTTTTATGAGTCAGGCTTTATTAACTTTATGTAATGGCCACCTGACAGACCAGAAATGCTTCAGGAGGCGCCACTTCACAATCAAAAAAGTGGTAGTGTATTGCGGCACATCATCGTTTGGAATTACATGGCCTTACTTTTTTCTGAAGACCATTGCGGTAATGTTAAAACTGTGAATACAGAATATGTTCACATGTTCGACCATTTCCTAGCATGACAGCTTGCTTGATCGTCCTGTATCTGCAAACACATTCTTCCGGTAAGACGGGTCCACATCCATTCCTCGCCGCATTCCATTAACGCGCTACACAACATCTATCCTGTTCTTCTCGTTTCCAAGGTTGGGAACATTTCCTGGTCTTTAATATTCTCTGACATTTCACCATGTGGTTCTTCCTTTATGAGACGTATGAAATCACAGATTTTCCTGTGTGGCCCACCACACACCATCCAGAAATTGAATGATAAAATTTGGGAGGAAGTCAATCGAATTACGTGCCAGTCCTGCAAGATGTGATGTCTAACTTACGTAAAAGACCTGAAATGAGTGTGGGAAAAGATTGCGACCATCTATGTAACTTCAATTCAAAGTGATGGGCACTTTAAACTGCAAGTATAATAAATTCTTGTTATATTTTTTTACATCCCTGTGAACAAATTTATATCGTTGGTGGAGATTTCAAAATCGCCCGTTTCACTGCCACATCTGCTACATCAAAAGCCTTTAGAAACCATTTTTATTTATGATGACTCAGCTACCACCTGAGGCTTCTCTGACACGATGTGTCACCATCCCAGGCTTGTCGGATAGATGTGATAAATTTCCACCACGCCGGTGCAGCCTGTTCGTAACACATCCAATCAATTGTCTGTCTGTGCACAAAGGACGCATCCTTGTCTCGGCACTCCACTGTTTATCGTTTTATGGTATTGAAAGCCTTCTTACCTTCCGTGTCTCTGAGAGACTCCACTGGTATTGCCAAAGGACGATCTTCTTAAAAAGGCATTCTACAGGACTTGTAAGCTGTGTAGTAATGTTGGTTTTAGTTCACTAAAGCAATGGTCCCCGAGCACGGGGTCCCGGGTTCGATTGCCGACGGGGTCAGGGATTTTCACCTGCCCCGAGATGACTGGGTGTTGGTTTGTCGTCTTCATCATCATCATTCATCCCCATTACGGTTGGAGGAAGGCAACGGCAAACCACCTCCGTTAGGACCTTGCCTAGGACTGCGGTGCGATATGCAGAAATGCGGGTCTGCCGCATCGTTCCCCTCCGCTCTGTCAAGAAGCATGGGACTTCATTTCCAGAGCAATGGTAAACAACGATCACGAAATAATTTCGGCTCTTCGAGAAGCTTAAGCAGATACAGACATCCAAAAGTCGTTAGTTAAACTGTACGTGCTCCATTAGGCCGAAATCGTAATTAGATTCCTTCGATTAGCACGAATGTAATGAAAACATATGCTGTAAATCCATTTTTAAACAGCTTATTGTGTTTCGATATAATTATCTGTTCTTTGTGTGTAGTGGAAATCACTCCATTTTAATTTACACTTAAAATTCTCAACAGTCTGCATTTAACATCACACAGTTCGTGGTTCCTTGCAACATTCTCCTTTAGTACTTTAGTTATCTCGATAATTTTTCTGCGTAGTTAGAGGATATTTTCCTATCTTTCTGCAGCATATTCATCAATTTCTAATCAAATTTTATTCTGAAGCATTTTGCGTTCCTTGCCATTGCTGCTTAGACGAATTGCGCTTTATGTAGACTTCCGAAATTTTCTTTAAATTCACTCATTAATTTATCACAGATTTTGCCATTCTCTGCTTTACAAGCTCCTTTTCTCTAAAATATCTTGCGATTTATAGGGTTCTTCTTCCTGTGATTTACTTGCATAACGTTTTTGAACTGCTAGCGGAGTCGTCCTAATGAAATGCGAGAAAATGTAACATTCATTTCAGCAGACTATCCGAAAACATCACATTTAAGACAATATTATCGTTGTCATTTTTCATTGTAATCACACCTGTAAAGTTTTTAAGGGCTTCAGACATGACTTGTCTGTCTCCATACTTCATCCGCAACTTCAAGATTTCGAATATCTATCAGCCAACGCACTCGACAACTTTATCCACAGCTTTCCATACAGACATCCATTAAATAATCAGTAAATGGATGTCTAGTCTCTAATTGGCTGTGTTCTCTATGTATTCCTTTCCCGTAGCCTCAGCTGCAAATTTTTACCTACGGTATTTAATTTCAACAATTCAAATAATACTAGGAAATCAACAAATCAACTGCGGCGATATACTTTACATCCCGAAACTGCTAAGTTTCTTTCAAAGTGTAATGTAATAGACTGGTCCATATTAAGAAGGCAGACCATAACATTACGTTGTTTGACGTCCCTTGCTCATCGCCATCAGATACAGCTGAGTGCAATCCAGACAGATGTCAGCCTGACGTCTGTATACAATAGGCTGTCAGTTAGGATGTGGCAGGGAGAGGAATGGCGCGTTCGATTCCATTACTGCAGTTGATGGATGATCATGCCTCTCATGTCGTATGGAACGCGCCTGAGTACCAAAACTCACTGGTTATCTGTGTACTGTAAGGACCATATAGCCAGAACATATTACACTTATACAGGTGACAGTCAGAAGTCGTTATAGACCTTGTTAAATTCTATCCGAGAAAAGTCACTGGATCGCAAACCTTGACGTGTAATCGTAAATCAGTCATTATCGTTATTTTCCGGATAACATAAACGTATATTTTTCAGTGCCATAGAACACTAAAAAAAGTTATTGCATTATATGTTTAGTCCACATTCACTGAAAATTGTTGAATTTTCTAGTATGGGTATGAAAAACTACTTTATTATGCTGTTAGTTATCAGAACGAGCTTCGACAGTGCTCTAGTTTTTATTATATTTTCCATGTAGATAGGAATTTTTCATCAACATAAGAAAAAAATATAATCTGATTGTTGCAACTGAGTGTTTGTTTCTTATTTCCAAACATGATGTAAAACAAAAATAAACGCAGAGTTTTAAATGTGGATAATATTTATTCGTATCTACACTATGAAGCTAATTTGAATAACTGAGGAAGAATGGCCGTAAATATTTAACGCGTTACGTCATAGTTTCATTCTTTTCCATTTGCCTTTAAGAAGTTTTTTCCAAAATTGTGTTCAATGAAGGGTTAATTTTTCCACGATCTCAAACTGCACCCATAGGTCGAGTCGTTACCTACAGCCCATCCAAATTCCAGCTCTGATTATTAATTACGGAGAAATTTACGATTTACCTGGAACAAAATTGCGAGGTTATACCGCAAGAATGGGGTAAATCCCCGCAGTGCCGATCTTTGTCCTATTTGAGACAAAGAGAGGTAGAAATGGGTGACTGAATAATAAAAACACTTGAAATAGCCCTTTGTAATATAGCTGTTTTGTAGCCAAGATACCCAACACAATATTTAACTGAAATTTCTGGTAAATTTGAACACAATGCTTAAAAATACTTGCGCATTATTAATGCGTTCTTCCCCACAAAAGGAGGGTCGGCAGGGTGAGCTGGCAGAGCTCAGTTACTGAGGCTAAGCTGCCTAGGTACCTCCTAGAACGTTACAGTGATAAAAAAACACTGCAATACTTAAATAGTGATAGGGTAGATGGGTGTAAATCCCTGTGTGGCGTAAAAACCGACACTACATTTTTGAATTGACTGCCGGATAGTAGGAGAAAATCTATACCTGAGCTACTGCCATGATATGAGAAGCCGGAATCTGAAGAATAATCACGTTTGATCTATTTTATTATTCTTTTTTTGGCACTGATGTAATGAAATCTAGCTTATGTCGTTTTACTCCTTTTACGAACACATTTCTTTTTGTGACACTTCTTTCCTTCTCAGAAGCAAGCTTTTATTTAATTATGCATTCTACTTCCATTCGTTTATTTTGGGTGTCTGCTTTAGAAGGGCTTATTTAAATGCTTCGCCAGAATGTTTCCCGTAAATATTTGTTATAGACAGCGAAATTACGTCTTCAGGTGAGATAATATCATGATGTGTGTGTTGGATGTCATCTTTTGCGGGGATAATAATTGAAGAACTATCGTTACATTGTTCGACCTGCGGGAATTTACCTCAAAACACCAGCTGGGATTTGCCCCATTTGGCCGTTTTCTGCGTCGTTGATTTTGGGGATCAGTTGGAACAGTTATTTCTAAGCGAAAGTGAAGTTTAAGTGCAGCAGTGTTACAGTGTGATTCGTTAATATTCTTATTTTCAAATCCTAGCTATACAGTTTTCAAGCAAAATATCTGAAATGTTACATTTAAGTAACACAAACAGATTCACCTCATTTTTTCACCTCTGGAGTGACCTGCGGGGACGAACTTTCATATAGCAATGAGTTACAATAAGACGAACCTGCCACCTGTTGGTCAGCTCCTGAATCTATGGCAGTCAATTCAAAAATTCTGTGCGGATTTTTACCGCCAGCGGGGTTTACATCCACCCACCCTATCATTATTTCAGCACTACAGCCTATTCTGTCACCATACTGTATTTGGAGGTTGGATAGACATGTAACAAGGTGTACTGATAGTAAAAGGGTCAAGAAAGTACTTTGATGGGTGCTGTCCCATAAATAAGAACCGAGACGTCGGTCTAATGGAAAGTAGGCAGACGTCACTAGATAACCTGAACACGTAGAGTTGAAAACCGTAGTCCATTTGTGAATTCCTGATGGCTGACGATGATCTTGCAACTTTACCAGAGCCGTCCGGCACGCAATGGCATTAGGTCATCATTTCATACTTGTAGGTATGCACCTGAACGTGGTAAGGAAGATGAAGAGATGGAGAAGTATTTCAGTATACTGAAGGAGTAGTTCAATAGGTAAAAAGACAGGATAACCTAATAATTATGGGGACTGGCACATGGTAATAGCGAAAGGAGTTCTAGAATAAATTTCAGCTAGTAATAATGCATACATTGTTCAAAAATCATAAGAGGAGAAGGTATATTTTTAAAAGCCAAGATTTCACTGTTTAGATCATGGTCACAGGATGATCTTAGATTGATGCTCTAGGGAGCAGGGTTGGTGAGTGGTAAGGTGTTGAAACAATTAAACTGATGCGTTTTAAAATAGTTTATTTAACGATCAGATCAAAAATAAAAAACACCAAGTAGTCTTATCTCCTTTACTGTTCCGGCGGACACGTTAGAAAAGTAATTTACAACCTATTAACTTTTCCGTTCCTAAATAAACTCAGAATAATGAGGGTGCAAGCAATATGTATAACAGCTGAAGTTGTTGGACGTCTTTAAAACCAACAGAATAAAGATACCTAGTAACTGACCAAGTACCTTCAGGACCACCAATGTGTCTCAGTAAAATTGTAAAGTAGTTACAATAAGTGCATTGAATTAATCGGAATTTGAGATAAAAAGAAAAAAATTGAATATGTTGGCAATAATTGTGAGAAGAGTCAGATTAAATTACCAAAATAAAGAACTTCCAACTTGTAACTATTCGTCTCAGATGGCCAAACATGTTTCGAATGAGATACCCAAACCTAGAAAGCAGCTCCAGAACAAAAACCTTTAAGAAACAAGGCCCTCAAGATGGTTATGTTTTATGGTCTTAAATTAATTTCATTATCAAAGCCCACAAGAGTATGAGACTGTCTCGAACACACAAAAAGCCCTTAAACTTTCACATACTACTTCGACAAGCACACAGAATTAAACATAAATTTAAAGCAATCAAAGTGGGTCAGATATCTTTGTCTTAAGACAATGAAACAAACTAAGACTAAACAAAGAGAAATCACCAAACTGCTACTAGCGTGAGAGGCTACAATCATCAAAATATAAATAACAGTTAACGCCGTAATGGCACATAACAAGTCGAAATAGAAGAAATAACAAACATGAACAGCACTTCTGCCAATGACACAGGCCTCACGCACTTCTATGAAAAACGCAAACATAAGTAAAACAGATTACATCCTGAAACCCTTCAAGCAATGTACTACAAAAACCTTCATCTGTGTCCAGCCTCAAGCTGGAAGAAGTGACTGGTTTAGGAACGTTGTGGGAACGAGGCAAGGAAGTGCGATGACACAATTGTTATTTATAATGGTGATTAATGGAATTGTGACAGAGACAAAAGCAGCTCACAGAGGAAAGGAAATGATTTGCCGATTATATTGTGATGTGGGGAACCAACAGTTACGATTTATACAAAAACAACTTACGGAATGAAATGTAGTGTGGGGAAAAGCAAGACTGCGCTAGTAACCAGGTCAGGCAGTAAAGACAAGGAAAACATTAATATTAAAGGACAGGATACCGAAACAGTGGATAATTTTAGATAGCTATGAATCGTGGTAATGAAGAACACAAGAATGGAGGCAGATGTTAGCAAAAGGGTAAGACCAGAGCTATTCATTTTACCAGTGTGTGAAGAGCTTAGTTCTGAGAAGGGAAATGCCATTAACGTGTAGGGAAGTCTTGTATAAGACGTACTTTAAGCCCATTCTGACATACGCATCTAAGACATGGGCAATGAGGGGAATAGAGAGTAGAATTTAGAATTCAAATCAGTGAAATGAGTTTCCTAAAAAGTACAAGGGAGTGATGAAAAGTAATGCCTCCAAATTTTTGATGTAACAAATCTTTTTAAATAAAACAAACGTTATTAACACTCTACGTCAATACTCTTCATATCTACATATTTATTTTTTGACATGATCACCACGACTACGAACATATTTGTCCCAACGAAAGACCATTTTCTTGACACAGTCCCTGTAGAATGTTTCACTTTGCTGATCGAGCCACAACTCTGCTTACAAGGGTTGATCCATATTAAAGTGAAGCCCACGATGGTGTTCTTTAAGTTTTTCAAACAGATGAAAATCGGATGGTGCCAAGTTGGGACCGTAACACTGTATGGTGGATGGTCGATGACAACTAACCCAAGGTGTCGGATTGTTGCAGATGTCGGAGCGCTCGTGTGTGGTTTGGCATTGTCGTGCTGAAACAGATAATGCTCCATGTCTGGACGAACTCTTTGAATTCGAAACTCGACATAGTTACGCTACACAGCGCCATTTTAACAGGCTACAATTCGCAGCCCACTAGCAGCCGAGTACTGCAAGAATCTACACATGAGTAACAAAGATGTAGAAAGTTAATAATGTTTGTTTTATTTAAAAATCTCTAAGTGTCTTCATGTAAAATATAAGGAGGCATTACTTTTCGTTGCGGCCTTGTATGTTAGGGAAAACGACGAAAGACAGACTGAGAAATGAGGATGCTAGGAACGAAACTGGAGTAGAAAGGCTGATTTTAAAAAAATCTGATGAACAGATTAAAAGGGTTTGGATCTGTAAAGAGAATCGAAGATGTAATAATACCAAAACGAAGGATGGAGGCCAAGTTTGAGGGCCAAAATGCCAGATGTATTGACTCAATAAAGACCGGCATAAGAACAGTTAATATGGACTGGAACAAAACAGAGATAGAAGAAAAATGGGGGAAATATAGGGGAAAGTGGAAAAGTATCATAGGTGTGCCAACTCTGCCTTATACTACATAAAAGGGAAACGACGATGACATCCGGACAGTGTCCACTCGCCAGCCTACTACATATACATCGACAAGCCAACCCTATGCCAAAGGTGAACCAAAACTTTGAAACAGTTTAACAAGAATTAACACATTTGCTGATTACAAGAGTCGATCATAACTAATGCGCCCAATCAGGTCAGTATCCCACAATACTATAGCGCCGTGTGTCTCAATAACCAGGGACGGCGTAACCTTACGGCAGAACATAGGATTTATAGAATTCCTCTCTCTGGTTCCCGGTCGCTGTAAAATAGATGCTCACCGTAATTTCCACAATCTTCTTACTTGGATGAACCAAAGGATCCCAAAAGCCCCTTGTCCACCAGGCAAGGCAGTATTCAGAAACTTGGACTCCAACCCGCGACTCGACACTGACCAAACTCGAAGTAAAACAGCCACTTCCAGCAGCGAGGCCGCTCCATTAAGGGGCAACACGTCCACCTTGAGAATCCAAGCGGACCCAACCGCACAAGCCAGTCCCACTGTCGTTAAACGATTCTGTCAACAAAATGTCATCCGCAAGTCGCAGTGGACGCTCAACCAAACTCCTTGTCCTAACATACGTGTGATCTTTCTACTGAATGAAAGCTGTGCATGTCATGGCTGTGAGCATAGATTTCGTTGTAACCCTAGTAAACTTTCTGATAATCTACGGAACCCAGATGAAGTGGTATCTCACTGTACTTACCTAGTTTGATAATTCCAGTCATGGCACAAAAATACAAATGATCTAGATTGCTATATCCACTTCCAACGCCAAACCCTTCCTTCGCCTGATGAAAACAAATGTATTTTCTACGTGATTGGTGATGACTTTTGTGATACTTCCCTTTCTTGGCGTTTGTCCTGCGTACTGGCGGTTAATAGATATCTGTATCCACAGTAAAACTATCTTTCTCTACCGTAACACTCTCGTATATCACTTGGAAAAAATGAACCCATAAACGTGTGCGAACACTCATTTCTGTTATTGTATGACAGTGTTCATTTCTCCCTCTGGAGTGGGAGTCAACAATGTATACTGGCATTCAGAGGAGGAAGTTGGTGATTGCAGTTTAAGAAAAAACATCGGTGCACCGAAAAACCGTTTCGTTTTAATGGTCCCCACCCTGACTCGCTTATAGTATTTCTCCCGCCCCCATTTCATCATAATACAAATCGAGCTTCAAGTCCTTTAACTTTCTCGTTGCTCTTCGTCAGCATCCTCTTAGGGATCCCGTATCGTTAAGCAATACTCATTACTCCAAAAGAAAACGGACAAGCGTAGTGTAAGCTGTTTAGTAGATTTGTTGAGCCTTCAAATGTTCTACCTAAAAACGCAGTCCTTTCTTCGACTTTCTGTGAGGTGGATTCAACTTGTTTGTAATTGTTATCCAGTGGTCTTAAGTTGAATCTAAAACTTTTAAATCCGTTTGACTGACCAAGTAAACCAAATATGGGGTAACTTTCTTCAATGATCGTATACAAGACCTCATACTTTTTATTGTGCAGTGTGGATTCGCATCATCCACTTATGCTGTCTAACTCATATTCTAAATCTTTTTGACTTTTTGATGAGTTTAGTTGACCGTAAACGACAGAATCATATGGAAAAATCTAATATTCCTACTCAGATTTTTTCCTTGACTGTTAACGCAGCTTAAAGACATCATTGGGTCTTGGCGCATCTTTGGAAAACATCGAAATTGGTTGCCCTAAATAACTTTCCGTCCGTTATTACGACGTGAATCCAGTCGAAGAATTGAGACGATACTCCAAAAGCACGCAATTTGATTTGAATTCGCTTATGTGAAGTGGTGTCAAAATTCTTCAGGAAATTTATAATATGGAACCAGTTTTCGATTCCCACTCGAGTGCTACTACGTGTGAATAAAGTACCAGTTGCGTTTCTCAAGAACGATGCTCTTCTGAGTCAGTGTTGGTAATGTTTCAATTGAACGTTTTCTTCAAGATATTCCACTTCTGGTATTCTGTATTTTGTATTATTGTGCCATTAGCTTGCTCCGTGGTCTAGGGGTAGCGTTTTTGACTAGTAATCAGTTTTGAATAAAAGCCATCAGCAAACGCGGCCGGTGACTTCCGGCATAAGAAGTGGCCCTCTTTCTGCTAACGTCATGTGACAGAGGGCGGAAGAACAGACAGAGATTCTGGGCACCATCTTGCTCTTGGGGTGAGACACTAAGGCTGAAAATAATGATCAGCGTCACGAGAATGCAGAAGGCAATGGAAACCTAAAGACATATTTTGTTCATCCAGAGGACACGTGGCCTGTAATTGAAAAAGTGAAAAAGGTGTGATGATGATCTCTCCACTGGAAAAAATTGCTGGTCTAGGGACGAGACTACGATGGGGAAGGTGGCCACAAAAAGAAGATTGAATAACCAACGGAAGGAAAACATTCTACAAGTTGGGGTGTGGAATTTCAGGCGGTTGAACGCTGTAGGGCAGCTAGAAAATTTAAAATGGAAATATAGCGTCTCAATAGAGATATAGTGGGTATCAGTGAAGTGAAATTGATGGAAGACAAGAATGCTGGTCAGACGAGTGTAGGGTAATATCAACAGCAGCAGAAAATGGTATAACGGGCGTACGATTCTTTATGAATCGTAGGGGAGAGAGTGAGCTACTGTGAACAGCTCAGCTACAGTGCTGTTGTTATCAGAATCGGCAGCAAACCAACACCGATAACGACAGTTCAGGTATACATGTCGAAGTTGAATGCTGAGTACGAGGAGAGAGAAAGTATATGGGGATACTAAACAGGTAATTCAGTATTTAAAGGGAAACGAAAATCTAATAGTCACGAGAAACGGAAATGCAGTTGTAGGAAAGGCAGTAGAAGAAAGGGTTACGGGAAAATATGTGATTGGTAACATGAACGAGAGGGGAGAAAGAGCGATTGAGTTCTGCAACAAATTTCAGCTAGTAATAACGAATACTCTGTTCAAGAAGCCCAGAAGGAAGAGGACAACTAGGTAAAGGCAGGAAGACGCGGGAAGGTATCACATTACAAGGTCAGACAGAGATTCCGAAATGAGATTCTGGATTTTGAGGCGTAGCATGGAGCAGATATAGACTCAGGTCAGAATTTAGTAGTGATGAGAAGTAGGCTGAAGTTAATGAGACTATTTTGGAAGAATGAATCCGCAAAGAAGTGGGTTACGAACACACTAAAGAATGAAGAGATGTGGTTGAAGTTCTCTACGATCGTAGATACTGCGATAAGGAATAGCTCAGTAGATAGTTCAGGCGAATAGGAATGGACATTTTAAAAACGCGAACATAGAAGTTGCAACGAACACCACAGATGCAAGGAAAGCAACAGCAAAGAAACCAAGGTTAAAATATAAAATGCTTCAGCTGATCGATGGAAGATGGAAGTACAGGGACATTGAGGAATACAGAAATACAAGTAACTTACTAATGAAATAAACATGATGCGAGCGGATGCTTGGAAAGAGTACCTTGAAGTCCTCTACGAGGTGGAAGAATTAACGTATAACATGACAGAAGAAGGAGCAGCAGTCGATAAAGAAGATATTGCGTATCTAGTATTAAAATCAGAATTTAAGAGAGCTTTCGAGGACCTAACATCGAAAAAGGCAGAAGGAATGGGTAGTAATCCATCGGAATTACTAAAATTGTAGGACGAAGTGGCATCAAAATGATTATTCACGTTGGTGTATAGAATGTATAAGACTGGCGATATACAAACAGACTTCGGAAAAACATCATCCACAAAATTCTGAAGATTTCTAGAGCAGACAAGTGCAAGAATTATTGCACAATCTGCTTAACAGCGGATGCATTCAAGTTGCTACAAGAATGATATAAAGAAGAATAGGAAAGAAAAATGACAATCTGTTAGATGACGATCAGTTTGTCTTTAGAAAAGGTAAAGTCAGTAGAAACTCAGTTTTGACATTTCATCTGATAGCAAAAGCAAGACTGAATGAAAATCCAGATACGTTCATATGATCTGCCGACCTGGAAAAAGTGTTCGACATTATAAAACGATGCAAGATACTTCTAAATTCTGAGAAAATTAACTGCTGTACAAAAAGGCCGTTAATTTACAATGTGTACAAGAACCAAGAGGGAAAAATAAGACTGGAAGTATTAGGTTTAAAGAGGGTGAAAGGCAGGATGTTGCCTTTACCAACCGAAAAAGCAATGATGTAAATAATAGAACGTTCAAGAGCGGAATTAAAATTGAAGGTGAAAGGATATCAACGATAAGATACGCCGAACACATTTCTAATGTCAGTGAAAGTGAGGACCTTCTGAATGAAGTGAAAAGGCTAAGGAGTATAGAATATGGATTGAGAATAAATCGAAAAAAGACGAAAGTAATGTGAAGTAGAAGAGAACAGCGATAAACTTCACATCAGAGCTAGGGATCATGAAGGATACAAACTTGAGGAATTCTGTTTCCTAGGTAGCAAAATAATCCATGATGGATAGAGCTAGATCATAAAAAGCAGGGTGAAAGACAGGGAGCACTCCTGGCCAAGAGCAGTATGCTAGTATCAAACATCGGCCTTCATTTGAGAAATTTCTGAGAACATACATTTGAAGCACTGACTTGTATAATAGTGAGTTATGGACTATGGGAAACTCGAACAGAAGAGAATCTACGCTTTTGATATGTGATGCTACCGACGAATGTTGAAAATCAGGTGGACTGATAAGGAATGAGGAAGTTATATGGGGAATCGCAAAGGAAAGGGACATATTGGAAACACTGACAAGAAAAAGAATCATTCGACACGTTTTGACACATCAGAAAATAAATTCGATGGTACTAGAGGGATGTGTAGAGGGTAAAAACTGCAGAGGAACACAGAGATTGGAATACACGCAGCAAATAGTTGAGGACGTAGGATTCAAGTGCTACTCTGAGATGAAAATGTTGGCAAAGGAGAGCAATTCGTGTCTGGTTGCATCAAACCAGTCAGAAAAAGTCCTTGAAAGTTTCTCCCGTAATTGTCATCATGCAGACGCCTTTTCTGTTTCTTAGGCTTCTGAGTGGTTTCAGAAACCACAGCTGGCATTATTTGTGGAATATGGTTAACTGTATTGGCTATGTTTCTCACTTGTCGTTAAAAAAACCTTCAAATTATTTTCTAATTATCTGTTTGACATTACTTAAGGTACCACCTGCTGTATTAACTGATTAACTCAGGCACCTACGAAACAAGCCTTTGTTTTGTTTCCACATTCATTTTTTTCTGGTTAATCTCTTACCAAAACTTTTGTCGTGTCTTTTTGTATCCCACGAAGTCATTTCCATTTTCGGAATATCGATTGCTCCAAATCCTAACCTCGTTTTTATTTCTTGCCAGGTTTTGTTTAATTTTGTTCACAGGTTTATTCCAGGAATGTGTTTTTAGGAGACCCTTTAATATATTTGCTAAGGAATTTCCCTTACATATATATGTGCAAAATGCCCTTTCCCTAGAACGCTGAGCTATTTGGCCGGCTGGTGTGGCCGAGCGGTTCTAGGCGCTTCAGTCTGGAACCGCGCGACCGCTACGGTCGCCGGTTCGAATCCTGCCTCGGGCATGGATGTGTGTGATGTCCTTAGATTAGTTAGGTTTAAGTAGTTCTATGTTCTAGGGAACTGATGACCTCAGATGTTGAGTCCCACAGTGCTCAGAGCAATTTGAATGTTTTGCGGTATTTGAATAATTTGATGATGTACAACGGTTGGGGCGCCTAAATTTTTAACCTCAAATTACTTTTTTACTCGTTAAGGACAATTTTAATCTAGTTTCCGCAACGCTAGTATTGACCAGAGGCGTGGTTTTGGTACTTCATTACTCTGTGTGCATGAGTTAGATCACTGCCTTGTTAGTCAACAGATCACTTGTTGGAACTATATTTCGTATTGTGCCTCAGTAGCAGCCAGTATTCGCATTGTCTGCCAAAATGAAAAGAAAAATTAATTTGTATGTTTTTATTAACTTTAAATTAATTAATAATGTATAAGAAAGTGAACCGTTGACTTTATCGACCTATAATGTCATTTAAGACGTGGTCAGAGTTGGCAGAATGGTTACAGGTCTCTTGAGCGAATTTTTGTTGCAGTTTAAACACTACTCAGCAAGGTATCCTTATTAACATTGTCTTTTTTAAAAATATAGCAGATCCATACGAGCTATAATCAGTAATGAATGATAGGTCCGACATTGAATGACGAAGAGAAACTACAGCGATACAAAGAATTGTTCGATGGTAATGATGCGTAATTGTAATTCTGCAGTTCTGATTTCATCGAACATCCTTATGTGTCACGAACAAAGTGTAACAGATAGTGAATTTCAATGACACAATCGACCTATGTTCAGCGGTTAGTAAACAGGCTAAAATATATAAACACTGAATTATTAATTGTGGAGGATCAGTTTTTGCTGTGGACCTAGTGGTCTCATGTCGTGTAATTATTGTGTTGAAACGAGTATGTAAAAAAATACTGCCTATTTTCCCTGCAACATCCAGACGAAATGCCTTTTGCATGTCCTACACGACAGTAAAGTGCTCCATACACATTTACTTCAATAAAAATAGTACGAGTTTGGCCACAGGGTTTCCTTCACAAGTCTCAGGCTGTGTTGGGAACTAGAAGTTCATCCTCAGGACCTGTTTATGGCAGTTCCGCCTATTTATCAATAACTTCAGAAACCAAAATGGCGGAATCCCAGATGCGTTGACGGAACTCAGAAATGCAAGATGGTGGGGTAGGAAATCACAACATGCAAGATGGCGAAACTATTGGAGTTGTGTGAGTGGGAAAGAAGAAAAAGGTACAAGTTGGTGGAACTATCACACTTGAGGTCGTTGCCATTATAGTGTCCTCTTCAAACGTAACTGAACAATCTTAATTTTGCACCATGTTCAGTAGTATCCGCATGGCCTGTACTATTTATCAAAAACAAGCGTACAGAGTGTGGTTTGCAGTACTTCCACATAAAATATACCTAATCACTCTCTCTCTCTCTCTCTCTCTCTCACTCACTCACTCACTCACTCACTCACTCACTTTCTTTCTCTCTTTGCCTCACAACGAGCGAGGTGGCGCAGTTGTTAGCACACTGGTCTCGCATTCGCGAGGACGACGGTTCAAACCCGCGTCCAGCTATCCTGACTCAGGCTTTCTGTGATTTCCCTAATTTGCTGCAGGTAAATACCGGAATGGTTCCTTTGAAAGGGCAAGGCCGACTTCCTTCCCCATCTTTCCAAAATAGGATATTGGACCGATGATCTCGCTGTTTGGGCACCTCTCCATAAATCAACCAACCAATGTCTCTCTCTCTCTCTCTCTCTCTCTCTCTTTCTCTCTCTCTCTCTTTTAAACACACACACACGTACACACACACACACACACACACACACACACACACACACACACACACACACACACAATATGGTTCAAATGGCTCTGAGCTCTATGGGACTTAACTTCTGAGGTCATCAGTCCCCTAGAATTTAGAACTACTTAAACCTAACTAACCTAAGGACATCACACATATCCATGCCAGGATTCAAACCTGCGACCGTAGCGGTCGCACGGTTCCAGACTGTAGCGCCTAGAACCGCTCGGCCACTCCGGCCGGCAACACACACACACACACACACACACACAGTGTGACAGTGCAGAAGAAAAATGCTTCTCACTGGGGTCCATAATCTTACGGACCCGAGTAGCTGCTGGGAAACATTAGTGGAACGTAAAAAGACTTCTTGCACGCTAAGATGTGCACGAGTGTACCTATGGTTTGTTGATGGTTTCGCGGAAAGGTGCTATTTGTGAGGAAACAGAGTGCACCCTCTTCTCTGGCTTGGCTGGACGTTGTTTCCCTTCCCTATTGCTACAGGCAAAAAGACACAGCGAGCCGACACAAACTCTCCGGAAGAAGATGCTCTAAGCTGGCGTTGTACATTTACTCCCTTGAAATGACGGTAGGAGTCCCAGAGTCGAACTCTGAACTGTTGACTGAGAGAGTGGCGGTAGGCGAATGGCAGACGCTGCGATGCGAGAGGTCCCTTAGAGGCGATGGCAGCATGATAGCTGCCAGAGCATGGCTAGGCAGGCAGAGGTCCGTGGGTCAAAGCTCCTCTATTTTTCCTTTAGTTATCAGCATGCCGGATGGTTTGTGGCGGCCTGCCATCAATTCCTCTCCTGTGACAAGCTTTTCATCTCAAAGCAGCACTTTAACCCATGTCCTCAATTATTTGCTGGGTGTATTCCAATTTCTAACTTTCTTCACAGTTCTTACCTTCTACAGTTCCCTCTAGTACCACAGAAGTTATCCCCTGATGGCGTAACAGATATCCTATCATTCTGTACCTTCATCTTGTCAATGTTTTTCTTTTGTTCATTTCCTCTTCGATTCTGCGGAGAAATTCAACGCTTCTTACCTAACGAGTCCACCTAATTTTCTGTGTACTTCTGTACCACCACATCTCAAAACATTCGATTCTCTTCTGTTCTGGTTTTCCCACAGTCTATGTTTCACAACCATACAGTGCTGTACTCTAAACGTGCATTCCTCATATTAAGGCCTATGTTTGATACTAGTAGACTTCCTTTGCCAAGGAATGACATTTTTGCCACTGCCAGTCAGCTTTTGCTGTCCTCCTTGCTCTGCCAATCATTGATTACTTTGTTGCCTAAGCAGTAGAATTTCTTAACTTAATCACTTCGTGACGATCAATCCTGGTAATAAGTTTCTCGCTGTTCTCATTTCTGGTACTTCTCATTACTCCCATCTTTCTTCGGTTTACGCTCAATCCATATTCTGTATCCATTACTCTGATCATTCAATTCAACTGATCCAGTAATTCTTCTACACTTTGACTGAGGATAGCAATGTCATCTCCGAACCATATCACTGATATACCTTCACCTTGAATGTTTAATTGAACCCTGAATCTTTCCTTTATTTCCATCATCGCTCCTTCGATGTATAGATTAACAGCAGGGGCTAAATATTACATTCCTTTTTTATACTCGTCTTAATCCGAGCAATTCGTTGTTGGTCTTCCAGTCTTGTTATTCCGGTTTGGCCATCGTACATGTTGTACATTACTCGTGTCTCCCTGCAGTTTACCAAATGGTTCAAATGGCTCTGAGCACTATGGGACTTAACATCTACGATCATCAGTCCCCTAGAACTTAGAACTACGTAAACCTAACTAACCTAAGGACAGCACACAACACCCAGTCATCACGAGGCAGAGGAAAATCTCTGACCCCGCCGGGAATCGAACCCGGGACCCCGGGCGTTGGAAGCGAGAACGCTACCGCACGACCACGAGCTGCGGACTGCAGTTTACCCCAACGTTCCTTAGAATATGATCATCTTGCCGCATTTGACATTGTCGAACGCTTTTTCCTGCTCTACAAATCCTATTAACCAATCTTGACTTTTCTTCAGGCTTGCTTCCGTGATCAGTGCAATGTCGACCCCCTCTTTCTGATATCTTTACCTTTGCTAAAGACAAACTGATCTTTTCCTTTCTCCTGTGCGTTATTATTGTTACCATCGTGGATGCATGAGCTCTTAAGATGATTGATCCGTAATTCTCGCACTTGTTAGCTCTTGCAAATCTTCGGAATTGAGTGTATGGTATTTTTCCGACAGTCGCATGATATATCGGCTGACTCGTACATTTTCTACACACCAACGTGAGTAGTCGTTTTGTTGCCACTTGCACCAATGAGTTTATAAATTCTGATGGCATGTTATCTATCCCTTCTGCCTAATTTGATCTTAAGTTTTCCAAAGTTCTTACAAAGTTTGATTATAATACTGGGTTTCCTACCTCTTTTAAATATACTCTGCTCCTTCTTCTATTGCATCGGACAAACGTTCTACTCATAGAGGACATCAGTGTACTCTTTCCACCTGTCCGCCCTCTACTCTGCATTTGACATTGGCATTCACACTGAACGCTTAATGTTAAGACCACTGCTTTTAACTTCACCTATGGTTGTTTTGACTTTCCCGTATGATGCGTCAGCCATTAGGATAACGATTACTTTTTTGATTTCTGCACATTTTTCGTGTTGCCATTTCCTCTTAATATCCCTGCACTTTCTATTTATTTCGTTTCTCGATTACTTTTATTTGAGTTTCCCATTTTTGTACTCACAGGTACCTTCTTTGTAGCTATGTTTTTGTTTTCGATTTCCGTGACTGCACTTTTTAGAGATGTCTACTCCTCTTTTTAACCGTATTGCCAACTGACTTATTCCTTATCAAAGTGTTTATAGCCTCAGAGAACTTCAAGCGTATTCATTCATTAGCACTTCCGTATCCCACTGCTTTGCGTACTGACTGTTCCTGAGTAAACTGTTAAACTTCAGCATACTCTTCATCACTACTACATTATGATCTCAGTCTATATCTGTTCCTGTGCACGCCTTCCAATCCAGTACCCGATTTCCCCTATCTCTTTCTGACCACGGCGTAATGTAATTGAAACCTCCCGTATCTCCCGGCCTCTTCCAAGTGAACCTCCTCTTCTTACGATTGTAGAACAACGTATTCGCTATTACTGGCTGAAATGTATTACAGAATTCAATTATACTTTCTCCTCTCTCATATTCTCCCACCAGGAGTGTTAAAGTTTCATCTCGCTTTACGTACTGAACTACCCTTTGAATATCTTTATATACTTTATCTAACTTTTCATCTTCGGTTTACGACGTCAGCGTGTATACCTGAACTATCGTTATCGGTATTGGCTTGCTGTCGATTCTGATACGAACAACCCTATCAGTGAACCGTTCACAGCAACAGACGCTCTGCTCTACCTCCATATTCATAACGAATCGCACTCCCGTTATTTACTGCATCTGTCGATATTAATCTATACGCGTCTGACCAGAAATCATTGGTTTTCTTCCATTTCTCTTCACTGGCGTTCATTATATCTAGATTGAACATTTTCAGATTTTCTAGTTTGCTTACCACGTCCAAACTTCTGAAATTCCACGCCCCGACACCTAGAACGCTATCCTTGTGTTGGATATTCAGTCCTTTTTCGCATGGTCATCTCCCCTTAGCAGTCTCCTTAGTCCGAATGGGGGACTAGTCCGCAATCTTTTGCTAACACTAAGATCATCATGACACTTTTTGAATTACAGGCCCCATGTTCTGTGGATACACGTTATGTTTTTAATGCAGTGATTTCCGTTGCCATCTGTATCCTCATGCTGTTGATCATTGCTGATTCTTCCGCCTTTAGGGGCAGTTTCCCACCCCAAGGCCAAGAAAGTGCCCTGAATCTCTATCCGCTCCTCCGCTCCGTCATTATTGACGATTTTTATTTAAAATTTGAGCGGTGATGCGGTTCGAACCGACACTGGTGACGTTTTGATTTGAGAAAGTACAAGGGAGAAATAGAATGGGAAACCACACCTAAAAAGAAAAAGAATGCATCGAACAAAAAAGAGAATAACATACACCACAAGGAAAAGTAGAAGAAGATATTAAAACCATAGAGCAGATGGTCTGGGCTGGCTAATGACAATAATAAAAGAGGATGCAACACATTAAAATGTCCACACCAAAAAGACAAGGCGAGATGAACACATGTAGGGAAAAGACGACCAGAAAGACACACAAATGCAAAGGAAGTGCGCAAGAGTTTACATGGAGGGAGGGTGGCGGCCTCTGAGAGAATGCTAGTTGCTCACCCTTAGATGGTACGATAATAACCCCCCTCACGAATAAAACGTAAAACTAAATCTGCTGTTGAGCTACTGTCACCCATCACGGAAGGTTAAAAGTCCGGCGAGAAAGCGGTTAAGAATGGACAGTCCAGCAAGATGTGGACGACAGTCGTATGTGAGCCATGGTGACACCGAGGTGGGTCCTCGCGACGGAGGAGGTAGCCATGTGTTAGCCACATTCGGCGAATGTGGAGCCGGCAGAGAACCACAGGGTCACAGTGAGAGGCCTGCATGGAAGTCTTCCACAGACTCGTAGTCTCCTTAATGGCACGCAGTTTGTTGCGCGTATTGAGATTATGCCATTCTGTCTCGCAAAGCTGAAAAATCCTGCAGCGTAATAATGATCGCAGGTCAGTTACAGGGTCGCCGATCCCCAGAAGTGGTTTCTGTGTAGCCTGTTTGGCCAGACTGTCGGAAAGCTCACTTCCTGGGATTCTGACGTGGCTTGGGGTCCACCCAAACACCACGGACCACCTGGACCGTTCCAGAGCACATACGGACTCTTGGATGGTCGCTAGCTAAGGATGGCGGGGATAGCATTGTTTGATAGCTTGTAGACTGCTCAAGGAGTCAGTACAGAGAAGAAACGGCAAGGCAGGGTATGAGCGGATGCGCTCAAGGAGCACGAGAAATAGCCCCAAGCTCTGCAGTGGAAACACTGCAGCTATATGGCAAGGAGTGCTGTTCCGTATACGTTCCATGAACATACGTGAAACCGACGTGACCATCAGCCATCGAGCCGTCAGTGTAAACCATTTCACGGTCCCGATACATGTCATGAATCGAGAGGAAATGACAGTGGAGAGCCGCAGTGTTAACTGAGTCCTTAGGACCATGTGAAAGGTCCAGACGAAGCTTGGGCCTAGGTGTACACCATGGAGGTGTACGTGAATGGATCTCGGCTATAGGTGGTAGAGGCAAGGACTTTACCTCAGACAGAAGAGATCGCACGTGAATCGCAATCGAAAGCCCTCACCTAGGCCTGTAATATGGGACATGAACCGCCATGGATGGGGAAAGGAGACTGTAATTCGGATGATCAGGAGAACTACGAATGTGTCCAACGTAGCTGGCGAGCAGCTGTGCACACCTAACCTCCAATGGAGGGACTCCGGCCTCCACCAGCTCGCTGGTCACCAGACTCGTCCCAAAAGCTTCCGTTGCCAGTCGAACGCCCCAGTGGTGCACTTGGTCGAGTAAACGCAACGCTGAGGGCGCCGCCCAACCATAAACCGGACTCCCATAGTCAAGGCGGGATTGGAAAAGAGCTCTGTAGAGGTGCAGCAGCGTAAAGCGATCTGCACCCCGTTGGTGTTGCTCAGACAGCGGAGGGCATTGAGGTGCTGCCAGCACTTTCGCTTCAGCTGACGAAGATGAGGAAGCCACGTCAATCGGGCGTCGAAAAACAGATCTAAGAATCAATATGTCTCCACTACGGTGAGTGGATCGTCATTAAGGTAAAGTCCTAGTTCTGGCTGAACAGTACGACGCCGAAAGAAGTGCACAAGTGGAAGCCGTGGGCTAGAGCCCATGACTGCGCCTTGTACGCGCTGCTCAGAAACACCAGTACCGGTATGTAATGTAATTTAATAAAATTTTGAATTTATTATATCTGCTTTGATAGCTTTTAATGAAGTGACGTCAAAACAAAAGAGAAATAGTTCTAATAATACTATGAACAGTGTAATATAATTTAATTTAGCCCGACGCGGATCAGCAATCAGCAAACTAACTCAGTACTCAGGGTGGTTACGGGACCATAAATAATTAATTGTCTCTCTCCTGAATCCTCGCAGATATGTATTTTGGAGAATAGCTGTGAGGATCCAGGAGAGAGACAATTAATTATTTATAGTCACGTAACCACCCTGAGTTCTGAGCTAGTTTGCTGACTGCTGATCCGCGTCGGGCTAAATTAAATTTCATTACATTGTTCATTGTGTTATTAGAGTTATTTCTCTTTTATTTTGACGTCACTTAATTAAAAGCTGTCAAAGCAAATATAATAAATTTTAAATTTTATTAAATTACAGTACACTGGCTCCGGTAGTAAGTGTTCTGCAGTGTTTGTAACTGAATTTTGGAAGATAATCCTTATCACTACAGGGTTTGTATTTCGCATTTAAACACTCTGCTAATATATACCAACAGCTGATTGAGCAGAACACTTACCCTTGGGGCCGAAATTGAAACTAGAATCCTGAAACCTAATCTCATGGTTGTCACTGATTAAATGTGTGTGTAAAAGCATATATTGAATGGTAATTAATGAATAAAACTTTCCCGTTACATGTATTATACGCACGGGAACGACGACAATCGGTCTGAGAATCTGGATGAGTGATTGCAGACCCACGATATTGCTTACATCCAAGATATTGCTTACAGTGAGGTAAGGAATCGAATGCGCACGACCAGGTTTCTAATTGAAGCTAGTCAGTAACACCTGTGTGCGTAACAAACTTTCCACGTAGTTGCCTTCAGTCATTTCGATTGTAATTATTAGAGTAGAAAGTGTTGTTTATTTAGTGTCTGAGTTTTGCGTGTGACGCTATTTACATCAGTTAGCACCATGGTTAGACCGAGTACAAGATGTAACCGTTTGGAACTCGAAAATTATGAAACCGGCGACCAGGTGTCGAATATTCCTGGATCGTTGGCAGGAGTGACTGTAGTTAGTGAAACGGAACGAACTACGATCTCACCTGACAGTGTAGAATCGCAGACTGATATTTGCCAACAGAGTTTACAGTCGCTGGGGGGGGGGGGGGGGACAAGAGACTGTCGAACCTTATGGTGAAATCAGCTGGGAGAGAGCAGCCGAAAGAGAACAAACGCTAGCTGAGCTAGCAAATCCAGGCGATATGCTTGCATCGCTGTTCCAGAAGTTGGAAATAATGGAGCAGCAGAGAAAAAGAGAGCACGAGGAAGATATCCAACGGCAAAATTAGTGTTTTGAAAATGTTGGGACTAGCATAATTGGTAAAGTAGACGAGATGTTAGTCAAACGCGAACAAGCGTTAGTACAGAAGCTCAATCGTGCTCTAGATGACAGGGATCAACGTATTTTAGAACTCGCTAATAACGAAATTGAAAAGGTAGAATCAGATGTATCTGAAGTTACGAAATGTTTGAAACATTTACCAGAAAAAATAAATAATTTGGCTGGAGAAGTATCAGAGATCAAAGAGGTACAGGAATCTCTCGATGCCAAAGCCAAACAACTAACCAAGGGAATCGAGATTTCTTTAAACATAGAACGAAAGGTAGCAGCTGAAGTGAAGTTATTAATGCTTGACCATGTTGGATATGAGTCACGAAGGTACAAGCACAAACCACGAACCTTTAAGAACCGAGATTATTGGAAAACCATTGGGTGACTGTGATAATAGAATCGTGAACTGTGCCGCACCTAGTCCAATCTACAGTAGTTCATTTAATGTACAGCAGAGTGGAAATAATGTCTCAAATCGGGACACGTACGGAAATCCACCAGCAAATAATGTGACAGTTAGTCTATACGCAGTGAATGCATGCAAAAATAATCCGATAGCTGTGCGCAATAATGTATCCACTCTTGCTACACTGAAACATGAAGAGTCACTGTTTAAACACAATTTCAGTTTCAGATGTTTTCCGAAGAAAAGAAATCTATTCATCGGGTAAATTTCATAAAGAGTTTTAAGAATGTGTTACCTGCATCGTGGCAGGAAAGGCAGAAGATATAGCTCGTTATCTCATATGTTACCGGAGATGCCGCATTATGGGCATCAGAGACGGCAGCTAACTGTCATTCTTTTATCGAGTTCAAGCAACATTTTTTGGCAGTTTTTGGTTAGTTATTATACAAGAAAGACTACGGAAACAGGTATATAATCCTGAGATGTACAATTTCAAGCTAGGAACGCTTAGAAAAATATTTTGAGAAGTACATTAACAAAACGAGGTACTGGTCAGAGACTATCGCCAAACGCGACGCCCTTAGGATATTAAAATCCAAGTTGCCTCTCTGAATACGGAGAGATTTGGTACATGTACCTGACAATGATTCAGAGACGTTCATGTCGCTCGTGGATTCTTTGGATTTGATACAAGAGGATGCACAACAGCAAAATAATAACCGTGAAGGGACAGGTAATAACCACAAACATAGGAAAAACGATTATGGAATCCTACACCGGATTAATAACTGGGGATACAAATGTGTTGGTAATAGCTATGAGAGATCAAACGAACAAAAAGGAGGGAATGGAAATAGAGAACATGCTATGTCAAGCAGTAACTGCTCTCCCAATAGGAACAGAAGCGATGTGAAGGATCGGAAAAGGAGGAAGGAGGACAATTACGAAAGTAATTTTCAGCCCAAAAGTATGAAACAAGGGGGTGGTCAGTGGCGGCAAAATATGGCTACTAACTGGTCGGCATCGTCAAATAGACAGGAACAGGAAGTCCCGATCAATAATGCCGAAGCCATTCCAATGCCGGCAAATACTTCGACGTCAAAATGGGTTGGTAAACCGGGTACTACACAGAATAATACAAGTAGACAGCATAATGTGCAAATAGTAGAAGTTACAGATGATAAACAGCCAACAAACTACAGGAGGTCGATGTAAGCCTTCGGCACTCGGCCATTAGTAATGGAAGCGAATGCAAACTAAAAAAAGATAATAATCAGATTACTATGTTGCGGTATAATGACGACCAGGATTTGCAAGAGGAACTAGTCACAAAACCGCGTAAATGTTCTTACCGACAAACCGAGGTAGCTCAAGCTGCGGTACATGTAAAAATAAATGGTGCATTTGCAAAGGTTATAATTGACACAGGAGCGGCTGTGTCGATAATGTATGAGAATTTCTTTAATACCATTAACGAAAATAAAAGACTGCATACGTTGCCGGTTCAAAATTGTAAAATTACGGGGGCAATAAAGGGAAAGTCGCAAAATGTCAAATCTCAGATCCTGGCAGTAATAGAAATAGGAAATGATGCGGTATTACGAACGTTCCTCATTGTTAAGAATTTAACTGCAACTTGCATCCTGGGATGGGACATACTGAGGGAAAGAAGCGCTATGATCGACATCCCTCAGGGCTTGTGCTTTCTACGAAGGCCTACCAAGAATTTGCAATTACCATTGATCAAAATATTGGGAGAGCACAATAGGTACTGTCGGTGGTTCGAACATGTAGAAGTGGAACCCATTGCACTTAATACGCAGGATAATGTACCACTGAAGGCGTATCCTGAAATAGAAGAATTGTATGATGAAGAAATCGTTAAAATACAATAAAAGATTCAATTAAAAATCAGGGAGTCAGAATATTTAACTTGTGAAGAACAGCATGAGCTTTCTCAAATATTGAGTAACTATGCAGGTATATTTTCGGAAAAACCCGGAATAATTCGAGGATATGTGTGTGATATGCAGGTATATCCGCTTCTGTCATGCTTCCTATTCCGCACCTTGGAGTAAATACGAGGCTGTGTAGAAGAAAATATAAAAAAAAACCTGTATTGGGTAACAATTTCTGGAGTATCTAGAATCTGTCAAAATACGCGGGTTATACCCACATCATGATTTAAAAATGTACATACAGGGAAAGTTAAACAGTTGTACTTGAAATGTGTTCCGACAGCCAAACAGTTCCAGTCACTCCACCAGGAAGGAGGTACACGGCTCGTGTTGTCGGTAGTTCAACCGTGGCTAGACGGTCAATACCTCTGTTCGATCGCGTCCGCATTGTTACTTTGTGTCAGGAAGGACTCTCAACACGGTAAGTGTAAAGGAGTCTCGGATCAAACCAAAGCGATATTTTTCGAACATGGAGGAGATACAGAGGGAGATGAACTGTCGATGACATGCCTCGCTCTGGCCGCATTTCAAGTACAACCGTTTAACCTTCCCTGTATGTACATTTTTAAATCATGATGTGGGTATAACCCGCGTATTTTATCTGATTCTAGATACTCCAGAAATTGTTATCCGAAGGACTATTACAGCACTCGATGAACACTACCTACGGATTACGTCTCGGAAGAACCCTGACAGCAACGCCACCATGTTGAACAACGCTTTTCGTGCAGCCACAGGACGTTGTGTTCCGATTCAAACTGTGCGCAATATGCTGTATGATGCGCAACTTCACTCCCAACGTCCACAGCGAGGTCCATCTTTGCAACCACGACACCATGCAGCTCGGTACAGATGGCCCAATAACATGCCGTATGGACCGCTCAGGATTGGCATCACGTTCTCTTCACCGACGAGTGTCACAAGTGTCTTCAACAAGACAATCGTCGGACACTTGTTTGGAGACAACCCTGTCAGGCTAAACGCCTTAGACACACCGTCCAGAGAGCGCAGCGAGGTGGAAGTTCCCTGCTGTTTTGGGGTGGCATTATGTGGGGACGACGTACGAAGCTGGTAGTCATGGGAGGCGCCGTAAGGGCTGTACGATAAGTGAATGCCATCCTCCGACCGATAGTGCAACCATATAGGCAGCATATTGGCGAGACATTCCTCTTGGAAATAATTTACTACACCAAACTTAATACTGGCCCAGCTCAATGACCAATGTATTCATACAATAAACTACTGTCACCCAGACGCGCTATAAGCTCACAGGGCCAGGACCGGTAAGCGATACCTTAACCTTTTTAACGGAGCGTATCAAAACAACCGAGGCCGACCACTGGCCAGGCTGTACCAATGCCGACTCTATGGCGCTGCACAAAACAGTGTGAAATAAGCCCGTGCGACGGTACCCAGCTCTTCATTTGCGGTCAAGCACTCTTGCGTAAAATTTACTAACTGCGATGGTGCACAACTTTACTATTCTACAGAAGGGAAGCACCCTACTTCAAGAGCTTACTCCGCAATACAGCCGCCCCAAAGGGCAACATACCCACTTTATAATAAAAGCTTCAGAGCCAGTTTCAAACGAATAATATTATAAAGGCCCAGTTCATACAACGCCCTGGCGTGCCACAACATTTGTGACCATAGAGTGGAGCGCAGGGATGTCTCAACATTTCGTAGTCCAAGCTTCAGTTTAAAAAATAAAAAAAAAAAAAAAACTACACAAAGTACCCACTTGACAGACCACCAGTGCCTTCTACTTTTGGGTTAAATCGGTAACAGCAACTAGATACGGACAATCCAGAATTGCCACAGCCAAGAATGGCATCACTGATGAATAACGATTCCTTCCGTCATCAATCTAGGAGGGGTGCGTGTGCAAATACTCCGTTGCAACTAATTAAATTTTTGCTGTCAGCCTTGCCGCCGAAGGCAGTCCTTACAACATTTCACAACACCCTCGCCATCCCACACCACACCACAGAAAGAGAAGGAAAATCAAACGCAGCACGTCTTGAACCGTTGCAGGTACTCCGTAACGGTCGTTCCCGTCCCTTTACTTCGGTGGACACCCTTTTATAGCTCACCTCAGCAACAAGAAGATTACTGAGCACAGGTGTTGTCGGGCCCAGTCCTTGCAATAATTCACAAAGACTGCACCACAAAACAAGACAAAGAAATCAATAGTCACAAACAGAGTACCGCTGACAACTCGCAATCGTTACCGGCACTTCGGATGATATAAAACACCACCAAGTATCTAAGGAACAAACGTAGCTCTCTTATCCTGTTCTCGGAGTTAACCACCGTGGCAGCGCCATACACATGCTTATCGCCAGCGTGGTCTATCGGCGTTGTCTTCTTAAGGTGGAAATAAACGTTACAACGACGCTATTCATCACTTGACGGAACCCGGCCGGCAACGTTGAAGAAAGACAACGGGAACGATCAGCCGAACCTAACCACAAATCTCGGCTACGAATTACTCTCTCCTGTATCCTGACTGAATCGAACTAATAACCAAAACAACGAACAGCAACGTAGAACTAAACTACCACAGACGTATTTCAACACTTTCGACGAGTTTAACACCAACGGCCACACTTGCTATCGATAGCCATGTCGAAGGCGCTGCGGTGCCCAGATGCAACGCTGCGGCCGTGAAGACCGGCAAATCAAGAACTGAACTTCCGGTCTTGCTTGCACTGCTTCACACTGTAACTTTTGATGCCGCTAGCGCCGCAGCACCTCACTCGCGCACCTAGACACAACCAACACTCCGTGGTATACAAAGACCGCAACTGTGCGAAATCCAAATTGCCAGAGGAGGAAACCAACCGGCACACGGGTATTGCGCTCTTTCTCCAGAGGTGCCAAAAATTGCAATCTATCTTGCTTTGTAGAACACACAAGCCTCCGAACCCCACGTTCTGTGAAGAGTTGTGGACGTCCAACCATTAGCGCATAGTGGTCTTTGCGCTGCCCTTCTACCACTTTCCGCAGATGCTCACGACAATAACACGTAAACATATAATAATAGTCTGCCCTTTGCCAAAGTCGCTTATGTCAGTGAATTTCTCCATTTGCAGTGCATATCTTTGCTAGGATAATAGCCAGCCCGTTTGTGTTCGGCTTATATACTTTTCTTACTGCGTCACGTGACTGCAACGCCACTAGGGTGCACCCAACCTTGCAGTGGGCAGTGGTCGTAATGTTTTTGTTGTCCGTGTACGTATGTTAGCAAGACGTTGTGGCTTAAGCCATTACAATTCACTGCGTACGTGCGTTTTGGGACGATTGGTAAAGTGTTACCAATATACACAAGGATATGGAAATACGATGAAGGTATAAATGTAACTGGAAATTTAAGAGATAAATTCACAGTATATTTGGCAGTATGCCAAAAAGTGGGTGTGCCATGGAGGTAGCTTATAAACCACTAAATATTCAGAGGTACTATTCCGGCCAATAAGTTAAGGAAAAGAGTTCAAAACCAGGAAAGGAGCGGGACGATAAAGTGCAAGTCGTATGCGGAAGATATGGTGTTGCTAGTGCGGAATGAGAACAATGAGGTTGTGGCTTTAGATTGGTTCAACAAATATGGAACGGTCATTGTCAGCCGAATAAATGTGGACAAGTGTGTGCCGACAAATATTGGAGTTGGACTAAGAGAGCCGTGGCGGGGTTGCTGGCGTCGCCTTCCGAATTCCTGGCTCCACTAACTCGATCTGTCGTGTGATGTCCCTCTGGTTTGGGGCCACTAAGATCTTAACTCGAGGATGTTGATGGCGACGGGACGTATGGTAGTGTGGCGAGACGGGGAGTGGGAACGGAGCGAGGAAGACGGTGTGAGAGATCCGCCCGACAAGTAAGGTGAGCACTTGCGCAAGCATCTTAAGCAGGGAGAATAGTGGGTGGTTACCAAGCATGTTTGTGGGCCCATTTGAATCCGTGGCTGACGTCCAGTTCCGTTTTCGTGTGTAGCCTCGCCAGCCAGCACTGGGACGTGGCACACTGATTGGAGAGTTGAAGCACCATGAGGCACTGCTTCGACCAAAACAATTCACCCTCTTCTTCACCTGGCATCATTTGCCGGGTCTAGGAGCTCGTGCTACGGGACAATCGAGCACCAAGTGATCACTGGCTCCGCACCGAAAACAACCTCTTCCAGAAAATATGTCGGATGCTTGAAGAGCTCTATTAATTCTCGAGGTGGACGGAGGAGTTCCCAAGTGCTCCTCACGCCTCCACTCCTCATCGGCAGATGACAAGGATTCAATGGAATCAACCAATGTTTGCAATGCCTGGAAGCTATTGGGGCGGGAAGGAAAGGCCAAGCGCGGACTATCCTCGGGACTCGTGCCCTCCAAAGTGGTTGATACAGTATCGAGTTCCGAAAGCGGCATATCAAGAACCAAAGTGGCTAGGCGCACTGACTCGACGTACTGGCTCAGTGTTTCAGATGATGCCTGCAGCCGCCAATAATATTTGCGTTCAAGCTCGTTCCGCAGCCACGGCGAGAACTATCGACAATCAGTCCCCTTAGTTGTACGATTGAGCCATCCCGCTTCAGGGCTTGATACAAAATCATTCAGAGCACATTTCGCCAGGGTGTAAAATAATGCTAATAACACATGGTGAAGTCTTCCCAGGAAATTCGCATGAAATTCAAATCGCACCAACAGCCACAAAAACTGCTGGTCATGGTCCAAGGTATCTAGTTGAAGCTCTGAGCTACCGCTGAGTATGCATATCACTGGCTGGGTAGTCTAGCGAATTGATTAGCCGGAGTCCTAACTAAACCTTAGGTCCCAGATACCGATCAAAGAACTGACTCGTGCGGGTAGTTGCTGGACTTCTTCCTGACTCCTGATTTTCCAAGCATAAAGACGCTGCTTACCTCTACAAATCTCTCGTTTGATCGATCAGTTGCCCCACCCTCGTAGCTTCTGGTTGGCTAAGTTGCAAAGAGGTAATGTCAAAAATGTTCATATGTGTGTGAATTTCTAAGGGATGTAACACTTTCATGCCGATGTGCTCTTTGGCCATTTATTATTGTATATGTACTTGCTTTTATCTTTGTGTAAATTTATAAGTACACGATGTATGAATTAATTTGTTTATTTTGCTGTATAATCAACTATGTATATTATGTAAATATCGCTGACTTATCGCTGAGGGAATGTTAGGGAAACGTTAGGTTTTTGTCAACGAGTAAGTTTCGTTGGCGTAGCGGCGTCTCTGGACGCGAGAGGATGTTACGTCAGAGCGCGCGCTACACAGAGAGAGAACTCTGGTGTGAGACTTGGTGAAGTGCGGACGCATGCATGGCGTGCACTGTACTGGAGGAGTGATTGTTTAGCGGCACGTGGCAAGTGATGAGCGTGGGCGGTGGAAACATTGGCTGCAGCAACATCAAGAACCCGCCACGCCAATATCATCGCCAATAACTCCCGTGCTCGCTAATTATCATGGAAAGAGGCCAGCAGCAGTATCGTCGTGAGCAACTTTGTTACGGCGAGAATGGACTGAAATAAGATTGCTGCATCATAGCTTATTGTCGACTAGTTTTGTAATGGCGTTACTCAGCTTTGTGGTGTTTGCGAGTGAATAATTACCATAGTTTAATCAAATTCTGTTTACCCGTGATTCTCCTAAAATCATTCACCAAGTAGGTTCCTGTCCTGTCCTATTGTTACAATAATCCGAGTACCGTTTATGAAAAATAAAAATTGCAGTGCCAGTTAAATTTGCTTATGAATTAGATGATTCGGTTAGATTAAAGATTTGAACTTAAAGCATTCAGTAATTTCAGTCTCACTAACTTTAAATTTGAACTTTAATCTGAGGCGATCTAATTGTTGCAAATAGTAAATCAAGTAATCAAATTAAAATGATTCCCGGCACTATGAACAAAAGCACTAACTAGAATTAATGAGAGAGTGCAAATATCAGTGAATATTGTAATTTGTTGATAGTAAAGTTCTGGTTCACATTTTAATTTTCAGTCGTGCTAAAGTATAATAATTACCTTTTGATACAGTAATTATCAATTTCTACTTCCATGTTCAGAAGTCAATAGAGTCTCTTTTAATTATTTTTTGCCATTTTCCAAAATTAATATGAAAATAGTAGACGTTCTTGTGAGGTAGAGCCATTGTCACTTACAGCAGTACGCAACCATTAATCTAAGTGTTATCTTGTACGTTTTCTAAATTTCAGCTCTATTAGATAATGATGTTTCGAGTGAAAACTATTTTCTTTCTCGCTTTATTACGTAAATGTTTCAGTTGTTTTTGCTAACGTGCGTGCAGCCCTATGTTTCTGTTGCCGCGGGTGTTCGAGTAATTCTTGACATTGACTGTTCGGCTCATTAATTCACCTACCAAACAGAAATTTTGCCCAATTGGGCTGGCGAGCGTATTTCTTTTAGCTATAGTTATTTCACTAATATTTGTTATTCTGTTCCGATCCACGTGGTACCCCTTCTCGTTGGCACAATACGTGAATGATAGCACAAACCTTTCGAACAACTATACTAAATTTTACAGTAATTAAGAAGGTATCTTGTTGTTAACCTCCCTCTCATTTATCGACTTTATATTGAATCTTCGGAACGATAGCCTTTCCAAATTTTATTCCAATTGTTTGGGTACATGCTTATACATTCATATATTTCTAACATTGTCGATAGAAGGAAATGGGAACGTCACAGGGACCAAACTGCGGAGGTCATCGGTCCCTTAACTTACACACTACTTAAAATATGCTAAGAACAACACACACACCCATACCCGAGGATGGGCTCGTACCTCCGACGGGAGTGACCGCGCAGTCACTGACATGGCGCCTCTAACCTCGCGGCCGAGATAATGTCCCTCAAACAATTTCCCAAATGTGCTACGTGAGCGTGAATTCTATCAATTTGCCTATCAGATTACTGAATCTCCTGCATGAAGGACAGGTTCCGCTGCACCTCATTCAACTCACCGGAAATATTATCGAGAGAAACACCTACCTCCTCAATGGTGCTCGCCGAAACACAAGCGGCCCGGGGTAGCCGCGTGTTCGAGGGATCCTGTCACGGTTCGCGCGGCCCCCTCGTCGGAGGTCCGAGTCCTCCCTTTGGACATGTGTGTGTGTGTTGTCCTTAGCTAAAGTTAGTTTAAGTTAGATTAAGTGGTGTGTAAGCTTGTGGATCGATGACCTCAGCAGTTTGGTCGCATAAGATCTTACCACAAATTTCCAAAAAAAATTCCGAAACACAAAGCGGGGTGCCCTACGTCGCACGCAACCTGCCTCCCAACTCCTGAACACTAACCTTGGTGCTTGGTTCCCGACATCTAAGTCCAAGTGATCCTTCTTTAGCTACAAGACTTGAAACGTCCCCTTAGAAAAATTGTACATGACTGTGCTTAAACTGACACACAATGTTTTTAGCGCAACGCAATCTGACTATCAAAGATCCGTGCAAAAGAATGGCCCTAAGTAACATTAAACTATACCTTTCAGAAATCACTTACCTCACAAAAATCTTCATTACTCGAACTACTGCAATACAGCGAGCGCCACTACTGCCAGCTAAATAAACGATTCAAACTACGGAAGGCACTAACTACTGATATGGATAGTTAGCAAATGAAAGATATTAATAGAGAACAAACAATGTATTTACCTTAATAGTCATAATATATATATAGCAGTTCATGACAAATTACAAAACTCCGCCATCTCTCTCCCCACATCCACCACTGCTGGCGGCTCACCTCCAACTGCGCAACGCTACGCGCTGTTCACATCCAGCTGCCGCTGCCCAACACTACAATGGCAGACAACAATGCAAATTAGCCACAGACTGCACACAGCACAGCCAGTGATTTTCATATAGAGCGCTACGTAACGTTGCCGATAAGAAAACATAAACAGCCTACTTACATAGCCCCCATGCTCGCCACAAAAAATTTCACAAATTGCTTTGGGCAGTGGCCAATACAGATTTGAAAAAAATTTTCATAGTTACAATAACAAAGAAATCAAATGCACACACCTATCGATACAGTGTTGGTCAAAAGCTAAAATTTTCTCACAGTCCATATAGACAGTCCAGATTGTTCATCACAGTAAAATTTCAGTGTTTTTCTCAACGTCTGAGCAGTAAAAGAAAATGCACACGAAAGTAGTGGATTTCCATGCAGTCTTGAAGAAGTAGTGTTGTCCTTCCAACGGAAAGACAGTGCTGACTCTTGACATGCTGACAGGTAATGGGCCACAACAGAGCAAACCCACAGCAGAGTCATTCGACGTTTTGAAGAAGATTGGTAGGTAGGTCATCACAGAGTAGACCCACTGTAGTCCTGGTAGAGATTGTGGTATTGGTGGGCCACCAGAGGTGCAGACCCACTGCAGTCCTTGTAGAAATGGTGGACAGGCCCACTGTAGTCCTGGTAGAGATTGTGGTATTGGTAGGTCATCAGACATGCAGACCCACTGTAGTCCTTGTAGAGATGGTATTGGTGACTCAGCAAAGGTGTAGACCCACTGTACTCCTTGTAGAAATAATGGTATTGGTGAGTCAGCAAAGGTGTAGACCCACTGTAGTCCTTGTAGAGACGGCCAGCAGCCATCTGTTGCAACTGTGCAGGTGCACAATCACCATTGAAGAGTCTTGCGGATAATAGAGCAAGTCCATAACCACCACTTGTGCACTCACAGAGTTTTTGGAATTGTCCTTAGAACCAGCAATGCTGTTATCCAGTCCCTTTCTGAATTATTAACACACGTGCAAACACTAACAGTCCCAACTTCTCACATATTGTCCATATACTATGACCAACAGAAATGTTTGCAGTGAAATGTAACTTACAAGTGACGTAATTTGATGAACTGGTGTCAATTACAATATTATAACATGAGAATACAATTACAAAGGTACAAAATACATCATTAAAAACATAACAATACAGATAACATTTGTAGTACAGGCTTTACAACAGAATAGAAATAAACATATACATCAGTGTTACAGGAATTATGACATGAGTACATACATAAAAGATCAGAATAACTTTTGAAACATCAACTTTACACATGAGCATTAAAACAAAACAGAATAAATAATGTCTAAGCATATTTACAAGGTAAATAACATATTATTAATGCCAATTATATTTGAGGATAACAGTATTCCTCATCACAGTGAATATAGCTTAGTATTAGAGAAATTCTACAACATAAATCTTATTAGCTAAACATATAAGGACAGGAAGAACATAAATACACAAGGGTACACAAACATATAGAGGGATGACACAAAAGGAAAGGACAGGGTTTGTTTTACTGCAGTATTTTGCATGGAGATCTCCCTTTGTTCATCATTATTCCCAAAAGTCCTATCTAAGCCTGCTTTCTGTATTCTGTTCACATCCTCTGTCAAAAATAGTTATTCTCCACTGTACAGTATCCTTTTTTTTTTGTTGCCCAAACCATTTTCATATAGCTTCTCAATACATTTCTTCCAAGTCATCATAGTTAGTTTCTTATATAGTCTACCCCTCTTAAGCTAACTTAAATCTACTGAGCTCAGATGTTAAACTAAGGGACGAGGCAATGCAGCAGCATAAAACAATTAATACAAACAGCAATGAAAAAAATGCAAATTGGCAAAGCAATTGCAATAACATAACTAATATAAGGCACTGTGCAGCAAACAAGAAAAATAAATCAGTAGTAAAATTAGCTTAACAGAGTAATACAAAGTGAAATTTAGTAGCACTCTGCCTGGCAAACAGCAGTAACTTATACCTAAACATGACATAGCTCAAGCTGAAAAAATATTACACTAAAGACAACAATGCAGATAAGGGAAATGTCTATACACATCTTAATGTCTATGTAATTAAAGTGGTGCACCACAAAAACTAATTCTACAAAAAATTACCAAGTACTTGAAAAGAAAATTATGTATGCAAGTCCTGTGAAGGGAAATGTCTTTTTGTGCTCCTTCGTTTTTTTTTAAAGTTATTGTATACTGGATCTGTAGGCATAAAATATCTATATTAGTACATTCATAAAATTTTATTTTAAACAATGCTGCAGTGCAGCTAGAAACTAGATGTTAAAGAAAATGAGCAAATAAATACATAAAGCAAGCCATATGGCATTTCTCTCAACTAGAAAGACAGTAGTCATAATCAGGTGTATAGACATAAAAATATTTCTCGTCATTTCATTCAGCATTGCAGTAAATATCATAAATTAAGAGCTCCACAGTGTTATTATGTTTTCAAGTTTGAGGATGTCGTATTTACGATGCTTTCTACAAAGGAATGTCAACAGCGAGGATAATGGCCTCCCTTTTTTTTTCACCTAATGGCTTTCTTTTGTCAGACGACTACCTCTCAGCTGGGTGCCCAAAACGCATTACGTGCAGGTGGTCACTCAACTTTCTTACGGAAATATTTACGACAGCAGTTTCCGCTACAGTGACAGTCTCATATAAAAATATTTCACAGGTCAAGAATTTGTGTTGCAAATGTGTAGAAACAAAATCTTATGAATATAACAGTGTCCAAAAAATTTTCGCCGGCATTGTAATACATTCACGCATTTACACACATTTCATAACTCTTAAAGTACGATTCTTGGTTTCCAACATCCTTTTTCACAAGTCAAGAGTCCCTACCCACTATTCATTATTCCTTACCTTGTTACACATATACATATTCATCGACACTCTTCAATATTTCATCATTATAAATATGAAGCATAATCAAATAACTCATATAGCCTCAGCCTATTAATCATAAACATACCTCAGCAGCATAATACACATTGTCGTTGTAATAATAACATCATAACACCTCAGTCAAATCTCAAAAACGTAAGAGATTCAAACTATGGAAGGCACTAACTACTGATAGGGATAGTTAGCAAATGAAAGATATTAATAGAGAACAAACAATGTATTTACCTTAATAGTCATAATACACTCCTGGAAATGGAAAAAAGAACACATTGACACTGGTGTGTCAGACCCACCATACTTGCCCCGGACACTGCGAGAGGGCTGTACAAGCAACGATCACACGCACGGCACAGCGGACACACCAGGAACAGCGGTGTTGGCTGTCGAATGGCGCTAGCTGCGCAGCATTTGTGCACCGCCGCCGTCAGTGTCAGCCAGTTTGCCGTGGCATACAGAGCTCCATCGCAGTCTTTAACACTGGCAGCATGCCGCGACAGCGTGGACGTGAACCGTATGTGCAGTTGACGGACTTTGAGCGAGGGCATATAGTGGGCATGCGGGAGGCCGGGTGGACGTACCGCCGAATTGCTCAACACGTGGGGCGTGAGGTCTCCACAGTACATCGATGTTGTCGCCAGTGGTCGGCGGAAGGTGCACGTGCCCGTCGACCTGGGACCGGACCGCAGCGACGCACGGATGCACGCCAAGACCGTAGGATCCTACGCAGTGCCGTAGGGGACCGCACCGCCACTTCCCAGCAAATTAGGGACACTGTTGCTCCTGGGGTATCGGCGAGGACCATTCGCAACCGTCTCCATGAAGCTGGGCTACGGTCCCGCACACCGTTAGGCCGTCTTCCGCTCACGCCCCAACATCGTGCAGCCCGCCTCCAGTGGTGTCGCGACAGGCGTGAATGGAGGGACGAATGGAGACGTGTCGTCTTCAGCGATGAGAGTCGCTTCTGCCTTGGTGCCAATGATGGTCGTATGCGTGTTTGGCGCCGTGCAGGTGAGCGCCACAATCAGGACTGCATACGACCGAGGCACACAGGGGCAACACCCGGCATCATGGTGTGGGGAGCGATCTCCTACACTGGCCGTACACCACTGGTGATCGTCGAGGGGACATTGAATAGTGCACGGTACATCCAAACCGTCATCGAACCCATCGTTCTACCGTTCCTAGACCGGCAAGGGAACTTGCTGTTCCAACAGGACAATGCACGTCCGCATGTATCCCGTGCCACCCAACGTGCTCTAGAAGGTGTAAGTCAACTACCCTGGCCAGCAAGATCTCCGGATCTGTCCCCCATTGAGCATGTTTGGGACTGGATGAAGCGTCGTCTCACGCGGTCTGCACGTCCAGCACGAACGCTGGTCCAACTGAGGCGCCAGGTGGAAATGGCATGGCAAGCCGTTCCACAGGACTACATCCAGCATCTCTACGATCGTCTCCATGGGAGAATAGCAGCCTGCATTGCTGCGAAAGGTGGATATACACTGTACTAGTGCCGACATTGTGCATGCTCTGTTGCCTGTGTCTATGTGCCTGTGGTTCTGTCAGTGTGATCATGTGATGTATCTGACCCCAGGAATGTGTCAATAAAGTTTCCCCTTCCTGGGACAATGAATTCACGGTGTTCTTATTTCAGTTTCCAGGAGTGTATATATATAGCAGTTTATGACAAATTACAAAACTCCGCCATCTCTCTCCCCACATCCACCACTGCTGGCGGCTAACCTCCAACTGCGCAACGCTACGCGCTGTTCACATCCAGGTGCCGCTGCTCAACACTACAATGGCAGACAACAATGCAAACTAGCCACAGACTGCACACAGCACAGCCAGTGATTTTCATATAGAGCGCTACGTATCGTTGCCGATAAGAAAACATAAACAGCCTAAGGACAAACACACACACCCATGCCCGAGGGAGGACTCGAACCTCCGCTGGGATCAGCCGTACGGTCCATGACTGCAGCGCCTGAGACCGCTCAGCTAATCCCATGCGGCACTAAGGAAATGATCACAGGAAATGACAGATGACCAGAGCAAGATTAGACAATACCAAACGCCCCCAACCGCCTGCCGAGAAGAACGATACCATGCTCTATGAATACCAGTTGAAACCTACAATTATCGATAAAGGGATGTAAGGCGAAATGTTAGGTCCCATGTAACATCATGTGTCATTTCCTGTTACTATCTTATTAATACAAATACATCTGAAACAGGTGGGCATTTGGCAATGTTAATTTCAGTTAATTACAACACAGATTGCGTAAGATATCAGATGTCAAAAATAGGGCAATAAAAACAGGGTGGCCTCGAATAATACTTTTAGCTAACTCAATTTATGAAATAGTTCTTAATTTAACAGGCAGTGATTCAATGTTAACAGGTTTAGTTAAGCATAACTACCAAATGTAAAACATGCAGGCCTTCAATAATAACAGTTCCAGTTAAGTACTATTACCAAATAGACACCAGGCAGTCCTTCCTGAATAATTGCTTCAGTTATTCAAGAGTTTGAATTGCCTCCTTACAAAGTGTGAACTAGAAGGCTTATACGCAAGGAGCACAAGCCTACATCAAATATGAAGGCCAAGAAAGGTTACAACGAGAATACCGGCATTCCAATGCCTTTTTCTTTGGGTGCAGACCCGCAAAAGAAATATTAACACAGCAGGGTTAATTATGTGAAAACAACAATAATTAGCCAAATGGTATAACCGCTTCGATGCAAGATACCGCCTCTGCAACGATGGCGAAGAAATATAGGTTGCCAAACACAATTACATAGCCTCAGCAACTTTAAATATTTGGTAGCGATCGGTACATAGGATACGTGATGTGTGCAGCCAGAACGTACACTACACTTCCGGCATATTGTTGATGTGAAGACTTACTGTAGACGATATCCTGTTTGGTTTGCATTGGACTGGACCACATGCCGTAATAAGGACACAGCACAATGTTTTAAAGCTTTGACAAGGGCATTTACCTGCTGCGATATTTTTATGCGCAGCATCCCATGTACCCACCACTACTAAATATCAGCCAATCCGAAGATGTCTAAATGAAGGTGAAATGCATCATTGAGAAATAATAATTAAAAAAATTAACACTGCAACCAAATTTGTTCCTTTCTTCAAATCACGAATAAGCTTTTGTAGCCAGGTAATCCAACTGTCATATAACTAGAAAGTGTGTAGCTGCAGGTGTGACATAAAGGCAACGTGAATGAGTACGTCCCAGCGTATGCACATTTGGGGAACGAGGAAAGTACTAATTACCATTGTATCATTTGACATCACTCCACTGTTCTTAGAAATTACGCTTGTGTAATACTATATCCTTAATTTTTGTACTCACTTGGCAACCCTTCATCATTTTACGATATTTCTGTTGATGTGAACTGTAATTTTCCCTTTAATGTTGAAGATGATTGTTCTTTCAGAATTTTTTAGTAAGAATACTTCCAATATTATTCCCCTCACATTATTGTAGAACTTAAATAATTCTATGACATCTTGTAAGATGTGTCTTCGCCTTGCAGTTAATTTGTGGATACAGAAAAGCTGTAACCTGAAAGGAATATTGTCCATAAAGCTAAAAAAAGTGAGAGTGAATTTATTATCACCTTCGCTAATATATATAACTGTGTATCATTTTATAGGTTGTGACTTACTTACTGAGCTGAGGTTTTCATTAGTAAAGCCATTTCCTCTTGTGAAGTTTCAACCGCTCAATAGGAAGGCAGTGTTCACAGCATTTCAGTTTCTGTCCAAATAGCCCCGTGGGATTAGCCGAACGGTCTAAGGCGCTACAGTCATGGACTGTGCGGCTGGTCCCGTCGGAGGTTCGAGTCCTCCCTCCGGCATGGGTGTGTGTGTTTGTCCTTAGGATAATTTAGGTTAGGTAGTGTGTAAGCTTACGGACTGATGACCTTAGCAGTTAAGTCCCATAAGATTTAACACACACTTTTTTTCTGTCCAAATTAAACATGGTTGTAGGAAACCCAGAATTGTCAAAGTTCTTACATGTTCTCAGAACAGTTAGAAAGTTATAAATGACTAGAAGACTGTGTGAACAGAAGCGTATTTCTCTAAGTTTCGATTTTAATGTGCTATTACTCAACATGTTTAAGGTATAAAACCAACCTACATTTGTGGATAGGCCAAAACTGTACTTTTACAGAAAAGCAGTACACTCATAGGATGCATTGTTTCAAATTGTTGGAAAGTGTTAAGAGCATTTGAACTGTCTTTATTCTGTGTAATGCCATGTCAAGGACTAGCCGCAAGTAGCCTGGAAACTTCGGCACGACCTTATAAAAGGTGCACTTATAATACACCCAAAGTAAAGGGCGACTTTCTCGAATTGATTTTTGGACGGGGACGCACTAATAACGTACTGAACACTTTACTGGAAACTTATCGTGCTTAAGTACTCTATCTCAGTTGTCTCTAATTTGTGAAAGTAGTTTTGTGTCAGGCCCATGGATGCTAAATTACATCATCAGCCCAGTCTCCTTCGGACAAATTTGATTTCGACCGGGCCTCTCCAGTCCCGTCTCTCTGTGCCATCTCTTCTACTACCTTGGATCCGCAGCGGACTGCTGGGAGCTTTACGTGGTCGAGCTTTGCAGGTCGTTCTTTGATGATGTAGACAGTGTGGTGTTGTGGGTGTGAGGCCTCTGTACCCTCTGTAAGGCGGCTATCTTCCTCGACCTTTTCTTCACAGTCGACATTCGTACGTAATAAACAGTCATCCGACAGGGTTACACGCATTTTCTTCTGCCATTTCGGTGACAGTTGTTCAAGCGCGTGTGTTTCTGTATCCGGACATGGGCGTGCGTCCCTGTCATCACACGATCTGCGACGAAGGCAGCCGTCAACACTACCCGAATGTCGATGAATATTTTCTCTTACGATCTCTGAAGTGTAGGTATCGGTCGCTGCAGTTCGCCGGGGGATGTCGCCGCCACCATCATGCTCGTTTGTGATCCACCGTCGTCAGGTCTTCGATGGACTATCCAGCTGTTGGGTCAGATCATTGTGCAGTGGAGCGTCCTTCCGCTGCACATTTGAGAGGGAGCGATGTCGCCATAGGTGCTGCTATAGGGTTACCTGCGGTTCTGCACGTATCTCCGTTGGAGACGTGCTGAGCCTTTCTGATCACAACATGATCAAGTTTCCTGTTGATCATCTTTAATCAGATGAGACAGCACATCACTTGTTAGCTCAATCCGCATTTGTCCCACCACGTTAAGTACCAGGTACGTCATAGAGATTGTCCGTTTTTCTGTTACGCGTCTGAGCATCCTACCATAGGGCTGTAGCGAGGCAACCACTATGTCAACCGGAACCTCAAATGATAGATCGAATACTCTGACAGTTATTACTCCAAAGCCTGCATGATCAATAGCTGCCGCTCTAACTTGGCCGTCATAATGTTTAAATTTAAGTTCATCTTCGTTGTCGCGTACGATCTTCTCACACGCCGTTTTATTGATCAGCTTGATGTAGACAACGCTACTTATGATAGAGAAGTTGATTCTAATTGTATCTTCTGGTTCAGTTTTAATTTCTTGTCGTATAAATCGTTCCACTTCAAATGCCTTCGGTTGTCCAAATTCATTATTAAGTCTGATATTGACGGTAGACTGTCGGTGGAAGTGAGCCATTCTAAATCGAAGATGGATGCACTACTGAAGACTAACTTGAAGTAAAGAATTGCGTGTGCTCGAAGCTCCGCGGTAGGGACATAAACAGACGTCCGAGCCACACAACTGTGGTAAGCGGACTGTCCAGTTGAGCCACCCAGGTACGACTCATGACCCATCCTCACAGCTTTACTTCCGCCAGAAGGTACCTCGTCTTTTACCCTCAAATCTTCGAGGTTCTCTGGCGAAACTTGCTGGACTAGCACTGCTCGAAGAAAGAATATTGTGGAGACATGGCTTAGTCTAAACCTGGGGAGATGTTTCCTCAATGAAGTTTTCACTTCGTGCAGCAGAGTGTGCCTGACATGAAACATTCTGTCAGATTAAAACTGTGTGTCGGACTGTGGCTCGAACTCGGAACCTTGGGCTTTGCCAGCAAGTGCTCTACGAACTGCCGCCCGTTGTGGCCGAGCGGTTCTAAGCGCTACAGTCTTGAACTGCGTGATCGCTACGGTAGCAGGTTCGAATCCTGCCTCGGGCATGTATGTGTGTGATGTCCTTAGGTTAGTTAGGTTTAAGTAGTTCTAAGTTACAGGGGACTGAGACCTCAGGTGTTATTCCCGTAGTGCTCAGAGCCATTTTGCCCTACCAGCTGAGCTGCCCAGGCACGCCTCGGGAAAACCTCCTCACAGTTGTACTTCCGCAACTTCCTGACCTCATACATTACAATGTCCCAAATTCGAGTCTTGGCCCGGCACACAGATTTAATCTGCCAGAAAGTTTCGTATCAGTGCACACTGTCGTGCAGAGTGGAAATTTCATTCTGGAAACATACCCCAGGCTGTGGCTTAGTCATGTTTCCGCAATATCCTTTCTTCCAGGAGTGCTAGATCCGCATGTTTCGGGAAACTTCTGCGTAGTGTTTGGAACATAGGAGACGAGCTACAGGCGGAAGTAAACCTGTGAGGATAGGTCGTGAGTCGTGCTTGGAAGTTCAGTTGGTAGAACAGTTGCCCGCATAAGGAAAAGTTCCAGTGTTTGAATCTCAGTCAGACACACAATTTTGATGTGGCAGAAGGTTTCGTACCATGTACTAGTTTCTTGTTTAAGGTTGGCAGAAATGAAAACACAGTGCATGAAGTTTTTCCAAATTTGCAATGGGAGATTTTTAGGAAACGGGTTAAATCTCATGACCACCTACTCTTCTCTCAGCAATTCCTCTGAAAACCAAAATTCTGTCCATCTATTTTACGCTTTCCTGTCGCGTTGGAACTGAATTCAGTGGTCCACAACGGATTATATGGTTCAAATGGCTCTGAGCACTATAGGACTTAAGATCTGAGGTCATCAGTCCCCTAGAACTTAGAACTATTTAAACCTAACTAACCTAAGGACATCACACACATCCATGCCAGTGGCAGGATTCGTACCTGCGACCGTAGCTGTCGCGCGTTTCCAGGCAGAAGCGCCTAGAACCGCTCGGCCACACCGGCGGGCAACAACCGATAGTTGGGTATTATAAATGAGGTTCGAAATTTGCAAATGGTCAAAGGAGTGTTAACGTCTCCAATCACAGCAATATCTGGGGTGGCTGTATGGGGAAGTGGCGGTAAAGCAAACTTTGGTAAGGCCATAAAAATTTAGTTACCTACAAAGCGAGAAACGAACTAAAGTCTATGTATTCATGCCTATATCTTCACTATCATGGAACGTATCACCGACAAGTTGAAAGTCAGTGCACATACTAATGAAAAATTATCGCACAATTACAGCGATAGTATTATAAATCCTTAAATAAAATGTGTGTCTTCACATTTAGTGAATAATCACGTACATTTGAAAACAAAATAGACGAAAAAACAGCCGTGCTAAAACGGCAAGTTGGTTCCCAGTATCATATATGAGAGGATAAAGGAACTATTGCGACTTATGCTACTGAAGTTTCCCCATCATCAGAAGGAGAATAGGATATATCTGCTTTTTTCCAGCAAAAATAGCTTCGCAATCGAGGCAAAAGTCTAAGTACCGGCGCCAGCTGCCTATTGTGATCCTCAGTTAGCTTTATCTGTGTGATTTATTCTCAAATTATTATTAGCGATATAGGTAGGGTGCGTGCTTGCTGTGTGCGGATGTTGGAGGAGGTGGCTGGAGTTCGCGAACAGCTAGTGCTTCGCGGTGCAACTGCGGCGGAAATTTGGCGCATCACTCAAGAACGTCTCTAGTGTCACTTGTTCCGCACACAGGCTCAGCTACCGCAGCATCAAACACCTTACTCGACGCGCAGAATCCATCCCCACCACAGAGTGAATGGCGGGTTGTAATGCATTCGCATCGCATGATTCAGAAAATAAATGTGAGGGCTGGTCGTATGACCTCGACCATACAGCTTGTGAGTGGACTGGTGACTTCTAACTCAGAAAGTTAAACGAAAGCACACAGTGGAACGGGTTTAATACATCCTGGGAGCTCCAGTGTTAGGTGCGTTAGCGAGCTCCTTAGGAAAACAACATCCATCGGTGGAAAAATACCTAAAGTGCACTCTGTGTTTGCGGAAAGCCTGATCTAAGGTGTGGAGAGCGCCCTGCCTGTGGCTATCAAGAGTGCACGTTGCAGTCAGCTGCAGATTTTGCCTTTCGTCGGCACCAATGTCGTTTGTAATCTGAGGCCATCCTAAGTTGGTATGAAAGGCTGGCGGAAATGGTAAGGCCGCTAGCCTCATCGCGGGGTGGAAACAGAGTTCACAATTTTGAAGTATCGTACCCAGAACTGATGTAGATTCTTGAATTTGGAGCCGGGTGGACATTCTCTTGAACCAAAGGATCAGTCGAATCCGTGACTTTTGGCTCCAGATTTCTGGATCTGCGTTTAAGGGGTAGAGAATTGTAAGATTCCCATTGATAGGTCATTGGTTCACTAAACACGGGGAACAGAAACTCGGGTAACAGGGTACTTGGGGAGTTCACGGTTTTTTAGCCTCAGCGATGGTTTGAGGCCCTGATATGATTGCTCCCAACTCGATATGCAGAGAGCGAAATAGTATCACTTGCAAAATAAAGGCACTTCACCTGTTACCATTTAACTGACAAAGTATTCGTAGGAAAGGTCTTGAATTTATTGCCTTCCAGGAACTTTCTCGCGCTCAAAATATTCGCGGAACAGAGAGATGGATGAAATGAAGTATGGACTGTATATCGGAAAGGCACGCTAGGTGCCATAGGAGGTGGAGTGTTCATAGCACTGAGGTTGCAATCGTGAAGTTATATGGACACGACGAACTGGGCTAGATGAACGCGTATTAGTCATATGATTTTTTTAACGGCCATTTGCCCGTAACAGTTGTAGAATCATTCAGATATAATCTACTCTCAACAGTGCGGAAATATCTCGATCATTCAATAGTAGCAGTTACTACTTGTATAATGAATGGGTATAATTTAGTTCCAATATTGGGGGCGTAGAGGAATTATGAGTAAACTTTAAGCCAACTGCAAATGGCGCTGTGGAAAATTATGTGCCGAATAAGCGGATTAAGGACGGAAAAAAGCGACCTTGGTTTAATCCCAAAATTCCGAAAATGTTAAGGAAACAGAGTGTGTTCCATTCCCAGGTCATAAAGGACATGGGAATGTCGAAAGGCGAAAGTTAGTAGAAATTCGCATGTATACAAAAAAATCGATGCACTAAACGTATATCATCAAATGTCATGCCGTACCTTGCCGAGAACCCGAGAAATTTCTAGTCATACGTAAAATTACTGAGCAGGTCGAAGGTTTCTGTCTACTTACGCAGCGACCAGTCTGGTTCTGAAATAGAAGACACCAAAGCGAAGTGTGTATTTTTAAATTTCTTGTTGAAGAAATCATTGACGCAAGAGGATAGTACAACCATACTGTCGTTTGACCGTCTCATAGATTCCCGAACGGATAACGTAGTAATAGACGTCCCTGTCGTAGCAAGAAGAAATCAGTGCAATTAAGTCGCAAGATCCAAATACTTTCCATGTTAGCTTTTACAGAGAGTGGTCTACGGCACTGGCCTCTTACCTAGTTGCATTTATAATGAACCTCTCGCCCAAGATAAAATCCCGAGACGCTTGAAAAAACACAAACCAGGGATTATTATTCGACTGCTCACAAATATTCAAGTATAATGCAAATCAGAGGCAGAAAACAGGTACCAATGTAGATAACTTGATTTTAAATTGAGTTTATTTAGGCTGTCTTTATAAAAAGTGGTATAAATAAAATTTAAACGACCTCAAAGCTTCACTTACAACAGCGGTGAATAAAATTCGTTTTGAAAACCTTATTCGATTGCATATAGGCACCTGTCGTTCTTAGAAGGCCATCCTTCAGTTAACGGTTGTCAAGGACTGACAGTGGAATATTCCCACGTGTCAATGAAAGATGTTGATTAAAGTTGGCGTGTGTGAAGAGGGGGCAAAATAGTGCTATACTTTCTTTTTATTTGTTCCAAATTTTACTTTCGAGGGTAAAACACATTCCGATAGTTAACTTGGGATATTAGGTTTATAGGGAATATTTTCGAAACCACGAAATATATATATATAAAAAATTATTTCATATAAAAGTTGAAATGTAACTAACGTTCTTCAAAACCTTTGTAAAAATTGGAAAATTGGCAGATTTTCAAACAACACTCTGCTGTTAAGGAATTTTGCAAAATGGAAAACATAAAGAAGCTTTCACGTCACATACATGCAAGTTTAATAAAGATACTTTCTGTAATGCCATGTTTGGAAAAAAGTTGTGTGCAATGTACCGTCAGGGTATGTGCAACATACTTAATTGAAAATAATAGGTAACACATTTTTATGATACAAAATCGACACAGTAATGAAAATGTTTAAAGAAATGCTTAAAACATAATAATTTTGTACACCACGCACACAAAATGAACGGCATTTCATAACATAATATTCACGATGGACAAGACAATAAAAACCAAAATTCAGCAGATGTTGCAAATTGTGGCGGGCGATCTTCTGAATATCCTGATTTGTACCAGGTACATTCCAGTACTTTAGAAAACCTTGGTAAAGGTACTTGGCTGTGTTCTAATGACTGTAGCTTGATTATATTGTTGTAGCGATTGATATCATAGTCATGCAGCGGGACTAGATCTGAAAATATTCTCTCAAAGTTCTTCCAACATCGAAACCAGTATACGTCAAGTTCTTTCACATTGACCACCGAAAGAATGTAACAATAATACGGATTCTTCTCCCGCACTGGGAAAGACAATTTTTGACAAATTCTTTCGACGTCATCAGACGTTAGTTTACCTGTTGTAGATGCCGCCGCAAGGACATTTGTGGCTTCGAAAAGAGATTCTCTAATTCTGGTTCCAGGCTTTTCATTAGTTTCTATAAAAACTTTGAAGAGGGGGTTACAAAATTGCCAGCTGCAGAGTCTGTAGACTGAGTCGTGTGAGTAATTGATGACAATGACTGCGCCATGGATTCAACACCCTTTTGGAACTAAAGTACGTTCAGAGTGCAACCCCAGGTTCAATCCGCTTTGATAGTTCTACACATTTTGAGCTCCAAAACGCTAATGCGCACCTTAACTAGCAGTACAAATTGTGAGAGGATCTCCTCGACATGATTTTTATCGTTTGTATAGCATATAATTACAAATTTAGTTTTTTTCCCGATGTAAAACTCAATGTGCCATTTTAAAATTCGATAGCCATTTGGAGCTTGCCTCGAAATTATGTGATTTTACTTCCCTGCTCATTTCCAAGGCCCACTTTTGAAGTCAATATCGTGGACAACCAGTCGATGATCAATAGTCTCTAGCAGTGTATTTTATCACGTTCTGTGCCATCATGAAGAACATACATTTCCGAGCGATAGAGCTGCTTCACTGATATAATTTTGTGATATTTATGTTGCATATCCCTCTTTCGGTTTTTCCAAAATTCACCTGTACATTTCTTACGTTCGAAATTCAGTTCGCTTTCTGAAGAAACGACATTGCCTTGGCTGAAAGAATCCTCATGTCCTTCAGATACACCATTGTCGTCAATCATTGCTATATCGTGGAGCTCCGATCCATCGAACCATAGCCCATTATTTCGTTCCATAATAGTCGGATGTCCAACGATGTTGTCACATATCATAGCTACAATGTTATCTTTCAGCTCCACTTCCTGTGAATTTATAGAACTTTTCAAATGTGTGTGAAATCTTATGGGACTTAAGTGCTAAGGTCATCAGTCCCCAAGCTTACACACTACTTAACCTGAATTATGCTAAGGACAAACACACAAACCCATGCCCGAGGGAGGACTCGAACCTCCGCCGGGACCAGCCACACAGTCCATGACTGCAGCGCCTTAGACCGCTCGGCAAAATTTATAGAACTCTCAGAGAATTCCATACTGCTGAAATGATCATTTAGCAGTCGGAAAATATTATACGCGTTAACGGTTAGCATCTTTCCTATTTTTAAACACATGTACTTTATATCCACTCCTGGAAATTGAAATAAGAACACCGTGAATTCATTGTCCCAGGAAGGGGAAACTTTATTGACACATTCCTGGGGTCAGATACATCACATGATCACACTGACAGAACCACAGACACATAGACACAGGCAACAGAGCATGCACAATGTCGGCACTAGTACAGTGTATATCAACCTTTAGCAGCAATGCAGGCTGCTATTCTCCCATGGAGACGATCGTAGAGATGCTGGATGTAGTCCTGTGGAACGGCTTGCCATGCCATTTCCACCTGGCGCCTCAGTTGGACCAGCGTTCGTGCTGGACGTGCAGACCGCGTGAGACGACGCTTCATCCAGTCCCAAACATGCTTAATAGGGGACAGAGCCGGAGATCTTGCTGGCCAGGGTAGTTGACTTACACTTTCTAGAGCACGTTGGGTGGCACGGGATACATGCGGACGTGCATTGTCCTGTTGGAACAGCAAGTTCCCTTGCCGGTCTAGGAATGGTAGAACGATGGGTTCGATGACGGTTTGGATGTACCGTGCACTATTCAGTGTCCCCTCGACGATCACCAGTGATGTACGGCCAGTGTAGGAGATCGCTCCCCACACCATGATGCCGGGTGTTGGCCCTGTGTGCCTCGGTCGTATGCAGTCCTGATTGTGGCGTTCACCTGCACGGCGCCAAACACGCATACGACCATCATTGGCACCAAGGCAGAAGCGACTCTCATCGCTGAAGACGACACGTCTCCATTCGTCCCTCCATTCACGCCTGTCGCGACACCACTGGAGGCGGGCTGCACGATGTTGGGGCGTGAGCGGAAGACGGCCTAACGGTGTGCGGGACCGTAGCCCAGCTTCATGGAGACGGTTGCGAATGGTCCTCGCCGATACCCCAGGAGCAACAGTGTCCCTAATTTGCTGGGAAGTGGCGGTGCGGTCCCCTACGGCACTGCGTAGGATCCTACGGTCTTGGCGTGCATCCGTGCGTCGCTGCGGTCCGGTCCCAGGTCGACGGGCACGTGCACCTTCCGCCGACCACTGGCGACAACATCGATGTACTGTGGAGACCTCACGCCCCACGTGTTGAGCAATTCGGCGGTACGTCCACCCGGCCTCTCGCATGCCCACTATACGCCCTCGCTCAAAGTCCGTCAACTGCACATACGGTTCACGTCCACGCTGTCGCGGCATGCTACCAGTGTTAAAGACTGCGATGGAGCTCCGTATGCCACAGCAAACTGGCTGACACTGACGGCGGTGGTGCACAAATGCTGCGCAGCTAGCGCCATTCGACGGCCAACACCGCGGTTCCCGGTGTGTACGCTGTGCCGTGCGTGTGATCATTGATTGTGCAGCCCTCTCCCAGTGTCCGGAGCAAGTATGGTGGGTCTGACACACCGGTGTCAATGTGTTCTTTTTTTCCATTTCCAGGAGTGTATAATACTATGTCTCACGTCAGTTCGCAACAAGTTTGATCAACATCATGGGCTTAGTGAATACTGGTAAGTACAACCAGTCCGAAGAAGAATTTGAAGAAACATCCCTGTTGATGGCCACGTCCAGAAATCGGTGTGATGCGTAGTAATCCAAAGAACATTTCTTGGGAGAGAGGTCCTGAAGAGTGTAGCGCGGTCCAAAAGTCGTGTGACGATGTAGTAGCATGCGGCAGACGAGACTGCTGCACAGCTGTCGGTGCAGGCTTGTAGAACGGGAGACACCAATGAGAAGACACCAGCAAGCTTAGCTCTGCAGACTCGTGACGTGGTCTATGGTGCTGCCTACTAGCGGAATCCCGCTAGCTACTGGCTGGCGAACCTCGGTGGATTGCAGACGTAAACTGCAGCATCTCTGGCCCGCGGCTAGCAAGAAGTGGTACCGGACAGGGCCGGTCACTGGATTGTGAAAACAGGCCGTATTACCACAATTTGCAGACATTTTATAATCTGCAAATAATACTCTTCAGAAACAGTTATTAATGCACGGAACAAGTCGTCATATCACCATCGACGTGGCATGAGGAAATTGTCGCAGCGACTGTCTTCGGCGTATAGCGCTGCGTACGTACTCGAAAGCATGGTCTCAAAAGTCTGGCGTTTGCTGACGATACGTACACTGTTTGACTGTTTGTGAGATCTTCTCATAGAGAACTACGGCGATATATCACGAAGAAAACTTCACTTACACGAATCAGCCATCGGTCTCAGCAGCTGACAAATTGCTTGCCCCATTTTCATAGTTGTAAAAGAAACTAATGGAGAATTTGGCCCGAAAATTTTAGAATACCTTTACGAAGCCCCAGTTTCTCTTTTGATGGCTTCGAAATGTCGTGAGCAAACGTCTGAACAAGTTAAACAATATTGCTAGACGTTGTCTTTCCCATTGCGGAAGAAAATTCGTTCGTTTTGTGTGCAGGGTGTGAAAATCGTTACGTTGTAAGCATGCCTTTGTAGTTAATCATTACTGTAAAGATTTTGCATCATAACAATGAGTTATCGTATTCAGTTAACAAAATATACGTGTGTGAAAGAGAAACTAAAAACAGAAAAGATTAATTTCCAACTTAATAGAAAGGTTTAAAACATAAACCACAATATCTAAAACAAATAGTTATAATGATAATTAGCATTTAGATATTTTAATTAAGTAAACTGCACACACTCCGACAGCGCATTGTACACAACTTATTTTCCAAAAATGGTATTACGAAATCAGCTTTATTACACATGGATATACATGGCTTGGAAGCTTCTTTAATTTACGTTGTAAAAAACGTTCTCATTTTTCAAAATACATTAATGGTAGTGGGGTAATTTACAACTTGTAAATATTTTCAAATCTTGATTACAATTTTCAAGAACGTTAGTTACATTTCAACTTTTACATGGAAGACATGTTCCGTATTACTTAGTTCCGAGTCTGTTCCCTGTAAACCTACATTTCTGGGTCGTTTTTACCCCTTAAATATGAAATTGGCGCAAACAAAAAAAGTACATATAGCATTGTTTTGCCTCCTCTACAGGCCCACCAAATTTCATCAAGATCGCTCCTAAATTCTTGGAAAAGTTCCGTCGTGAGAGCGAGCGCAAGGGGCTCACTGTTTAGCCGACGCGGCACAGAAGGCGCCCTACCCCTGGCAGGAAGCGAAAGAGGCGGTTGCTTAGCTACGGGAGAAATGGTTTAATCGCGCTTACGATTTCACATCGAAACAGCACACAGAGACGGCATATAGAACACTTGTGGGAAAATTCTTGAATAGTGCTGGAAATTCTCACCAGGTGGCATTAAAAAAAGACTAAGAAGCACTGAAGCGGCATGCTGCTATATTTGTTGCCGGCAAGTTCGATCAGTACACGAGTGTAGCGGAAAGCTTAGTGAACTCAACAGAGAATTACTGCAGGAGAGACAAGGTTCTTTTCGTGATTCTCTACTGAGAAAGTTTTGAGAACAGGAAGTTGCAGCTGACTACAGCGGGATTCTACGGCCGCCAACGTACGTTTCACGTGAAGACTGACAAGACAAAACAAAACAAATTAAGACACGTTTAGAGGACAGTCGTTTCTCCCTAGCTTCATTAACGACTGTAATAGAAAGGAAATGAATAGCAGTGATATATGGTACTCTCCGACATATACCACACAGGACATTCAGGAGTATGTACTTAGATGTGGGTTAAAGATGCGGTAACCAGCGTATGGTTTAATATTATGCAACGTAAAGTATTCATAAAGATGACTTGCTCAGTAGTGTCACAGTGAAGGTATGCATGATATAATCAAGACCTCAACGTAACGAGTTTAGCGCTGTTATTAATTAGGAGTTCCTGGAATATTAAAATTTTAATTAGTCTGTGGCTCCACTCTTATGTTTCTAACACTCGCAGTTTCCAACACGCGCAGCCAGCAACACCAAGGCACGGCCGCACTGTTGCAGCTGCCACTGTCACACTCAGGAATGTGATAACGCGCGGTGCGAGGTTCGCGCGAGTTCTGCAGTATACGCGTCGCCATCCGTCTACCTTTCACTCATCTAATGAAACGAGAATTAAAAGAGAAACAAGTTAAATAGTAACCGCTTTCAGTATCAACATTAAGTCACATAAAGTAGACAAAAATATGGGAACTCCATTGGTGTTCTCGTAGTTAAGAAGACTGTCACTTCGTCCATCTTGAAAACGGAATGTTATAAGTGGCAGAATATACATACAGAGTGAAGGGAGTGCAAGTGTCGAAATGCGTATATGTGAGAGCATGATCACGACGTATGGACACATCACAGGTTAAGATTTCTGTGACACTATGCGCAATGTGGATCTGTTACATCGTCAGGTAAGCAAGAAACACGCAATACTAAGGAAAAACAAGTGTCTCAACAAGATTCCCTTTCCACCACTGTACACAATATTTGTTAGTGGATTACAGAAAATGTGTCGGAATTGCTGTGCAAGGAGCAACATGAAAAGGACTAACTGAATGTAACTAAAATTGATGTAAAGTTCAGCCTTCACACCAGATGAGTGGAGATTGTACTTACTTGTATTTGCGATTTGTGGGACACGGGGACAGTTAGACCTTAGTATGTAGATGAGAGTTACCACTAAAATCCAAAGACAAACGGAGGGGAGTTCCAAGCGCAGAAATAAAAGTAAAAAGTCATTAATCCCAGTTTCCTAGAAAAGGAATGTGTAGAAGCTAGCGTTCAACCCCTGTTGCCTGTGTTAGCAAATTTCAGCTGCCAGTTTCTGCAGCATGTATCTTGACAGAATTTGTTGAGTAACACAGTTGCTGTTTTGCAAAATCCGTCAGGCGCCGACGCCACCCTGTAAAACACGGGCGTCGTGTTGGTTGCCAGGTCAGCCCCTGAAACTACACGATGTTCCGGCCCCGCCATTTGCCGCGCGACCTGAAGAAGGCTTTCGTGTACACCGGACCAAAGCACAGAGGCCGCGTAAATCAATGAGAGAGGCCCTCCCTGCCACAAACCTTAGGCTGTATCCACCAAGGTCACGTGCAGCCAGTCAGGAGGAAGTACTTCCGCCTTGCGGTTATTTAGGTCCGCGTCCACGCCGATCACGGCAGTTACGACGCACCCAGCCAAGAGAAGAAGTCTGTTCCGAATTCAGCGCCGCCTCGACTGCGGGCCGCCCTCTCCGCCAATGCACCTCGGTAACGTTCTCGCAGTCATGTTGGTATTCTGCCAGACTCATTTGGCAAGAGTTCAAATGGCTCTGAGCACTATGGGACTTAACTTCTAAGGTCATCAGTCCCCTAGAACTTAGAACTACTTAAACCTAACTAACCTAAGAACATCACACACATCCATGCCCGAGGCAGGATTCGAACCTGCGACCGTAGCGGTCACGCGGTTCCAGACTGTAGCGCCTTTAACCGCTTGGCCACACCGGCCGGCATTTGGCAAGACTGTAGAAATCGTGAACTGGTACAGATCGTGACTTAAGTGTTAATCTGCTCCACTGTGCTTCGCTCAATGTGAGTGTTGACCTAAACATTTTACAGTCAAACTACTGGAGAACTAACTTTAACTATAGAAGCTCACTTAGTGTTGTTTCCTCAACCAAAACGTGCATTCCAAGTTCTTGAGTTTAACTGTGAACTCATTCTCCTGTTAGGAACTAACTACAAAATGTGCTACTTGTTTGTGGCGGTGAACGAAGGCCGCTTGTGTTGAACTCTTTGTGTTCTTACATATATTGTATGAAGCATGTTTTTCGAGGAAGTGTACCAATTTCAGAATGATTCAACAGTTTACATAGAAATTAATATTATTCTTATTATTGCGCCATTTTGCCTGCTGCCATCACATACCAAAATGCTCAGAACTCACGGAATTAAGATCCAGTGTCAGTATTAAAACCTGTGCCTATTCGAGATGTCAATACCGAGTTATTAAAGAGATATTCACTGTGCCTATTCGAGATGTCAATACCGAGTTATTAAAGAGATATTCACAGTAATCGTGGTCCCATACAGGAGTACATTTAATAAAAATGGTGGCAGAAATAGATAGGTATTATGAGATTCCAACAAAGTAGAGAACTGGAATACGTTTGGGTGAGTTCATATGAGATGAGATGGTTACACGAAACATGAGTAATGTAATGAAGGTACCTAAATGGGTTTACACAGTAAATTGTTGGATACGAGCTCAGCAAAAGTGTGTGTACGTTTAGAGGGTAGGTTGCGACATACGGTATTAAAAATACGGCGTCTCGGACGAAAGTATATGACGAACTAGGACGATGTTTGTGCAGAACAAAGGAACCGCCGAGAGCTAATGCAGTAAAATAATTGAACCAATGTTATACAAATCGCTAATGTGAGCAGAATGATAATGATAATAGATGTAAAATCTACGTTACAGGGCGTGCAGTTGTAATTAGAATCAAGGGCACGTAGGTCATATCTTAACCAAAAGTTCCATAGCGAGATGTAACAAGCCCGTTTCGTGACGCCTTAAAGTGAAGCCAAAAGACTAAACGCGTATTACGGGTGGCAGTCTTGGCACCCACACGTGTTTCCTCGACAATGTCAGCAACAGCTGACCCCCTGCATCATCTTCGACAGCCATCACTGTTCGCGACTTAAATATGGGCCACACCCTATCCTACGTACCTACACCACCACTTCACTATAATGATGTATACCCAGGTAACTATACAGATAGATTACCCCACCCTACTCCCTGTTGACAGCAGTCTACATGTCCCATGAGACCCCATGGTCATGACATATCATAACATTATTGTTCTCTGCTAACAAAGCAATAAGTTCATACACAATGTAGCTCTGAATATGTTGACAAAGGATTACTGGCATTTGCAGTAACAACAGTTATAGGAGGGTGGTGGGGTGGATGGGGCACATCCAGTTCCCTGACGAAAGAGCACGGATATGCTCAAAATACAACGCATACCGATGTGGTCCAAGCAGCGGAAGATTTTTTTCGCCTCTTAGCATCTCATAGAGTATCTGGTTTGACCAACAGCCCGTAGCGGTGTTAAAAGGCCGACAAAATTTATAGTCAGCACCCGTCTCAATAATTGTACGTTTTGTTGACATTTTAGAGTCGTCATAACTGTCTTATTCAACTCTGCCATTGCCTTTAGGACAGAAAGGGTAACTCTCGATTTCTTAATTGGTTGATTTAGGGGAGGAGACCAAACAGCAAGGCCATTGGTCCCACCGGATTACGGAAGGAACAAGAAGGATGTCGGTCGTGTGCTTACAAATGAACCATCACGGCATTTGCCTGAAGCGATTTAGGGAAGTCACGCCGAAACTAAATCAGGATGGCGGGAAGCAAGTTTGAACCTTCATCCTCCCAAAGGCAAATCCGATCTTCTGACCACTGTGCCACCTCGCTCGGTGATTTCCTAATCCTCAAGAGCTTGTGAAATTGTACAAACAAGGGAGACACATGACTATATCCCTTAATCTCTAACAATTGCATCAAGGCTTTCAAAAGGCAAAATAAAATCCATGGTATACGTCTTAGCTACTGTCTCTGCTATCTAGTTAGCTGTTGACACCAACACTTGTATTGGAGAAGTGGTTGATATTTCATAATTCCGAGAGCTCCGGAACCTGTACAGATGATTTTAATCGTAAACGTCATTTCCGCCCTTTTTATTGCACATGAAAACCACACATTGCATGTTGTACCACCATACAGCGAAAATTTCAGAGGTAGTGGTCCAGATTTCTGTACACACCGGTACCTCTAACACCCAGTGGCACGTCCTCTTGCACTGATGGATGCCTGTAATCGTCGTGGAAAACTATCCACAACTTCATCATGGCACTGTTGGTCCAGATTGTCTCATTCCTCAACGGCGAGTCGATGTAGATCCCTCAAAATGGATGGTGGGTCACATCGTCCATAAACAGCCCCTTTCAATTTATCCCAGCTACTAGTAAGTTCGATAGGGTTCATGTCTGAAGAATATGGTGATAAGACTAGTCGAGCGATATCGTTGTCCTGAAGGAAATCATTCACACGACGTGCACGATGAGGGCGCGAATTGTGGTCCATGAAGACGAATGGCTCGCCCATATGCTGCCGATATGGTTGCACTATCAGTTGGAGGATGGTATTCAAGTATCGTACAGCCCTTACGGCGCCTTCCATGACTACCAGCTTTGTACGTCGTCCCCACATAATGCCACCCCAAAACAGCAGGGAACTTCCACCTCGCTGCGCTCTCTGGACGGTGTGTCTAAGGCGTTTAGCCTGACAGGGTTGTCTCCAAACATGTCTCCGACGATTGTCTTGTTGATGACATTTGTGACACTCGTCGGTGAAGAGAACGTGATGCCAATCCTGAGCGGTCCATACGGCATGGTATTGGGCCATCTGTACCGCGCTGCTTGGTGTCGTAGTTGCAAAGATGGACCTCGCCGTGGAAGTTGGGAGTGAAGTTGCGCATCATACAGCATATTGCGCACAGTTTGATTCGGAACACAACGTCCTGTGGCTGCACGAAAAGCGTTGTTCAACATGGTGGCGTTGCTGTCAGGGTTCTTCCGAGACGTAATCCGTAGGTATCGTTCATCGAGTGCAGTAGTAGCCCTTCGGCGGCCAGAGCGAGGCATGTCATCGACAGTTCATCTCCCTCTGTATCTCCTCCATGTTCGAAAAATATCGCTTTGGTTCGATCCGAGACTCCTTGACACTTCCCTTGTTGAGAGTCCTTCCTGGCACAAAGTAACAATGCGGACGCGATCGAACAGTGGTATTGACCGTCTAGCCACGGTTGAACAACACGAGCCGTGTACGTCCTTCCTGGTGGAGTGACTGGAACTGTTTGGCTGTCAGAACCCCTCCGTTTAATAGGCGCTCCTCATGCATGGTTGTTTACTCTTTGGGCGAGTTTAGTGACACCTCTGAAAAGTCAAAGGGACTGTGTCTGCGATAAAAAATCCACAGTCAACGCCTGTCATAAGGAGCTCTGGGAACTGGGGTGATGCAAAACTTTTTTTGATGTGTGAATATATATGTCTTTCGCTGCCTCCCTGTGGAAAATGTCCCAAAATGTCTAAGGCTACGATCTCAATACCTATGGAGGCTTCAAGCAATTTCTGCAGCAATATCTGGGTTTATTCTTATGTACCTTCTGTGGACACAGAAAAGCAGCACTTGTATTGTTTTCAATGCCACCTTGGCAAACCTTCTATCAGTTCTCAAAGAGACATGAGTCCTAGTCTGATGTGGCTTGTATGAATTTCTCTCCTTCGACAACTTTTTCAACATAGAGTAGTACTTGCGACTTATGTCCTCAGTTATTTGCTGGATGTATTCCAATCTCTTCCTTCCTCTACAGCTTTTGCCCTCTACAGCAGAAATGTAAGTCATACCTTGCAGTCCTAAAAGATCTCCTATCACCCTGTCCCTTCTTCTTGTCAGTGTTTTTCATATATCCTTTCCTCACTGATAATGCAGAGAACCTCCACATTCCTTATCTTGTCAGTCCACCTAATTTTCAACCTTCATCCTAACTCTACATTTCTAATGCTTTGATTCTCTTCCGTTATGGCGACCCCACAGTCTGAGTTTGACTATCACACAATGCCGTGCGATAAATGTACATTCTGAGGTATTTATTCCTCAAAAAGGGCCTGTTTGACACTGGTAGACTTGTCTTGGTCAGGAATCCCCCTTTTTCCAGCGTTAGTCTGCTGTTCATGTCCTAATAGCCCTATTCATCATTAGTTATTATGCTGTATCGGTAGCAGAATTTCATAACTTCGTCTTCTTCGTGATCACCAATTCTAACGTTAAGTGTCTCACTGTTCCCATTTCTGCCACTTTCATTACTTTCGCCTTTCTTCGGTTTACCCTCAGTCCACATGCTGTACTGATTAGACAGTTCATTCAACTCTAAAGATACTGTAATTTTTCTTGACCTTCACTGAGCATTGTCGTCCTTTCATGTATCTTAATTCCACACTTTAACTTTTCTTTTACTTTTGAGGTTGCATCTTTGATGAAGACTGGTACAGTGTCGTAACTCATGTGATGGTGGCCCACTTCCCACTGTGACAAGCTTGCATGCTATCATAGGATTTTGGTTTTGGTAACATTAACCGATTCCCTTTCGGAGTTTTTCAGTATAGGATGCCATCTTTGTACACGAAAGCTGAAGGGTGGAATATTTTTGACAATCTGGACCTTACTCCTGTGCCTTTTACACCTTGTCGGTGGGTATCTGACATGTTTGCAACATACAGATCTTTCTGCTTAGTGCATCAGCATTCCATAACGTATTTTCTAATTATGTTCGGTACCTCAATCGGTTACTTAAAATATTTTAAATTTAAAATTCACAGTGAAGCAGCATGGTCGATAACAACTGTGAAACACCTACTGTACAAGTAGCACTTGAAGTAGTTCACTTCGAGAAGTAAGACCAACAGTTCGTTCTCAGTCATGCTGTAATTAATCTCTGTTTTATTAGGTCTGTGAGATTCAATGAACTGGTGTTTTGTCTGCCATCCTGATGCTGACCTGGGAACAGCCCACAACATGATCACTAGCATCACAAGATAGAATACAGTTTCAGAGTCTGGGTAGATTAATAAGTGGAACATTGTCACAATGTTCTTAATCTGTTTCATGACAGTCTAACATTCTGTCATACAACTGAATAATTTATTCAAAGTTTTGGAAACAGTAGCCATTTATGTGGATTATTAATTAGCGAACCTGACAAAGTCTGTCATTTCTTCATATTTGTAGTCGCAGGACATTTTAAGCTTCTTCTGGGAAAGCGGGGTCTGCATTCACTCCAGCAGGACTATTAATGTGGTCCAGATATTGCACCTGACATTGCGCAAAGGTATATTTTTTTCAACTTAAAACTTAGCCAACGACCCTCTGATAGTGGCACAGAAAGTCGTTCCCAGAAAAAGTCTGAATCCTGTCCCTCTTTTCTTATGCCTCCATCTCAAAATCACACTTTCTACCATCAATCATTAAATCGACACAGTAAGTTACCAACTGAGTCATATTTTTTTTCCCCAGTCCATTAGTGAGGCAGAAAGCTGGCTTCATTGCTATGCAGTCGAAATACTATGCGCATCTGAGCACACGTATGTGTCAAAAGCTCAACTGTTTTCACTCTCTTGTTGCCGTATAAAATCATGTTTGCCACCCGTTTCAACATTAGAAAGGTAAGAAGGTTAATTGACTACGTGGGGAGCTGAGCACGACGTCGACCAGCTTCCTGTCTATTTCACTGACGAAACCTTTTATTACATCTAAAACTAAGAGATACTCCTTCGCCTCAGTTCTCTGTAATGCACTGCCGGTAGCAGTCGGTATTAAAGTAGCTTATCATTCCACGGTAGGTTCAACAGGGAGCATGACACTTGCCAACAGTATGACCCGCCTACCTGCACCACTTACAGTTCATTCCAGTTGTACACATGCAGCAAAGCTCATGGCCGCAGGGAAAAAAAGGAAACAAAATGAGCACACGTCTCCGTTAGCGTAAGCATAACTAGGCATGCTGCTTCTTGCAACGATGGAGGTAACGGTGACATTTGCGTCACACTTGATTAGTGAATTCACTCCTTTAATTAAGACATCAATGACTCATGCCTGTTCTTACTCTAATAGTATGTCATTTGGTGTTTAGCTAACCGTTGGCTTAAGTGTAACATTAAATTATCTGGATTTGGCAAACAGTTCAAAATACCCTCGCAACATTTGTCTAACAGTAGATAGCTTGTCCGTCGATCTCCACTGACCATCGATCTCCACGCTCACAGCGGTTACATTTCCTGCGGCGCCAGTGTCACACACCCAACAACAACATCACTGGCGCGAGGGACAGTAGCTGCGCGATGGGGCACGGTACAACATGGATTAGTTCCATTAAAGATTTATCTTTGGTGTGAACTGATTTTAAAAGACGGACTCAAGAATATTTCTTGCATCTAAAGACATTTACAGCACTCACGTTGTACGTGAAAGACTACAAGACATGCACCCGACGGCTTCAGGCGGAACCGACAGAGATTTGGTGAGGTGCAGCTCATGTGATGCACTGGGTATGAGATATGACATGTAGAGACTCTATATCCGCTGACACAGCAAACCAGCAGCCTACAGTACTGAAATAGCGTCTCCTACTACTCAGGAAAGTCGGTGTTGAATATTTTAATCATGCCACGTTATTTACATAATCAACGCTTGTACTGCTTCTGTTATGAACGTAGATTAATGTTATGGTTGATGCTTGATGAACTGATGTTGTATGGCCTCCCACTTCGAATCTTTTCTGTTGGATGTTTCAATAACACCACATTATTTATCATAATGAACAATCATACTACTTACGCTATGGGTGTAGCTTAACGATTTGACTGATGGTCTACAGTTAATTCGAGTCGAAACTTTAAGTAATTTTCATATCTGTATTCAAGTGGAACATTTTCATCACAAAATTATGATAGTTGCTGTCTGATACTTCAATAATTATTTACAGATACAGATTGTGCAAATGATTTATGCTTGATGAAATAATCTGCAGCGATTGCGTGATGTTTCAACAAACCATTTTGAAATTTTGTTTGTTGCAGAGATTCAGCATCTTGCCAATGTATATGAGTTGGCTCAGTGAAATGCGACATGCATTCCAGTTCTTTGAATACACAACTGTAGGCAAAACGATTTTTGACTTGCTGACTCAGCAGGAAGGTAGTTAATGTAGGTAAGGTGGCAGCTTGTAGTAGCATGTTATTGACGCACAGTCACCATGGGCGCCATTCACCGCGTTCGTCGGACACGCGCACGAACACACAAGTCTCCAACCGGCCGGTGTGGCCGTGCGGTCTAGGCGCTTCAGTCTGGAACCGCGTGACCGCTCCGGTCGCGGGTTCGAATCCTGCCTCGGGCATGGATGTGTGTGAAGTCCTTAGGTTAGTTAGGTTTAAGTAGTTCTAAGTTCTAGGGGACTGATGACCTCAGAAGTTAAGTCCCATAGTGCTCAGAGCCGTTTGAACCACACAAGTCTCCATAAATGTTTCACATTTATTGCTATAAACAGTCTCACATCTTCAACCTGCTGATTGCTTGCTCTGACTCAGTGGTGCCTTAATCATTTAGTTCACAATCTATCTGAACGACTTTATTACCTGCAACTGAGAAATTTAGAGTTTTGTTAACAAGCGAAATCATATCAGAGGGCGAATAGCACAGTGAGGCAGAATATTGAATTTATTCGAGTGTAATTAATAGAAGAGTATTCAGATCTGTATTTGAAAGCTGATGTGCTACTGCTTGCTGTCATATTAATACATAATCATATTCAAAAAATAATTGATACAGTAATGTTTCTTTATAGCTTCTAACCGTTAATTTCCTTAATATGTGGGAGCGAATAATTATTTAATTTCCATTTAGGCCTTAATTTAAATATATGTCACAAGCATTTACATGGATTTGTACCATTGCTTCTCAGTACTCTGATTACGTAAACTACGTTCTGTTCAGTGTATCTCTTTTTCAAACGAACACCTGAGTTCAACATATCTTTATTATTAGACTTAGGACTAATCTTCAAAAAGATTTAAAGTTATTTACTTTGTTTACAAACGTGTCAGTTATTCAGAAACATGGATTTTCACATAAGTTGCTGGCAGTTATAAAAACCTTAGTTTCTAACAGAGATCAGTTTAAGAGGGACCTAAAGATTTATTACTGCACAACACCCATTAGTCAGCTGACCAGTTCCTTACAGGGACCAAAAAAAAAAAAAAAAAGAAATGGTCAAATGTGTGTGAAATCTTATGGGACTTAACTGCTAAGGCCATCAGTGCCTAAGCTTACACACTACTTAACCTAAATTATCCTAGGGATAAACACACACACCCATGCCCGAGGAAACCTTCGCCGGGACCATCGCACCGTCCATGACTTAGAGAGACCAATTGAAAGTACATAACCTTAATGTACGTATAATCTTACACTTCTTCGTTTTGGTAATGTGATCAGTGTAAATAAGTGTTGTAAACTGATTTCTTTAGGCGTTTCAGCAGCACTGTTGCTTTCACTTCCCAACTGAATTTATTGTCACACTTTAGTCCCAAGAACATAATTTCTTTAATACATTCCTATAGATCAATCATTAATGTGGGTGAAAATTTCGTTGACAGTCATTCCTCAATATTTGCATCATTTGCAAACAAAACAATTGTAGAAACAAGCAACGTTATTTTTCAAAGGACGAAGTTTGTACTCTGGGAACAATGGAATAAAAAGTCTGTACGCACCACGCTGTACCGTGTAATTGTAACACCACTCTGGAGACTTTCTGGTCTCACCGAAGCGTCGTATGTGTGCATCCAAGCGGCACAAGAGGGTGTGCACGCTTCCTGAATAACGCAACAGAGCAGTTGTAAGGATTATCCATGCAGCTCTGGTTGCAGTTGGGTAGTAAACGGCGACGGTAATAAAGAGGATTTGCATCCGTATCCTCTTTAACTTCCAACGCTCCAAGAGAGATAAGCTGTCTTTTAAATGTTTTGCGTTCATTTCAGGAAATTCCGGAAGTACGGAATTTCCGTAATAAACTGTATTTACTCAACTTACCGTTTTCTGGACACACGAAGCCTTACTTAGTAGATGTGTTGAAAAGACATTTCTGTTAATGTCATTTGGGGATCTGGTCTCTCATGTGCTTCACTGTACCTTTTTTAAGGTAACGTACACACAAAAATACTCACGAGCGTATGTGTGAGTTTAATGGATGACTACAGACGGTTAAAATAGTATCTCTGCTGTTATTCCAACATTTAACTTTACGACTCGCATAACCGTCGCCGGAAATTAAATAAAACGGAACAGCTTCGCATACGCTGACAATAAATTTACTTAACAGAAGTACGCCCTCTCTTCACCGTATTATTTTTTTGCAAAACACCGAGGCAGGTGTATAGCAAGGCTCCGATAACAAGGGTGCTGAATACACATCGGCAGCTTTCAGTTCCTTAAATGAAATTGTTGTAATTATTCATAGAGAAAATTCCGTTAAAGAAGATTACACTAGACAGAAAAGACACCCAGATGCGCGACTGCACTGAAATGCAACTAGAATGGGCTGTTGATTGCGCTGGAATGTTTTCATGTTACGTAGTACACTCCTTGTCGTAGTCTCAGGTTTTCCACGACCGAGACAGGTATCTACAATGAAATATTGCTTCCAAACATTTTATAAACTCAAGCAGATATTTACAAAGCTTGCTGTTAATATTTACGAATAGTTTGTAAAATAGACATATATTAAGCCACATTTACAACTTAAGTAAACCTTATTTTAAATTTTTGTAATCTATAGTATGATCAGTCAGCGTGGGCAGTCTTCCGTCACCTAAAGTAGAGTCCCTTTCCGGAGAAGTATTCGAAGATATATCATTTATCTGGTGGTTTTGGAACATTCAATTAAAACTATCAAAATGAGATGACTATAGAAGTCCTCGGTAATTGCCATTTTTTCTTTAAAACTACACGGCAGATTTTGCACTAAAACTGCGGTAGGCAGTTCACGGTAATTTGGCAGACGTCAGAGTCTTCGAAAGTTTCACATAGAGAAGCTAACTAACGTAAACTCCACTATTTGAAGTAACTAAGCAACCGAGTGTCAGAAGTGAAACCTGGTTTAGCAGGTTACCCGAAACAAATTCAGTGGAAAATTACGTTCTTATTTCAGTAAAATTTATCATAGAAGATCTTAGGGCGAATCAACTAACAACCCCACCAAAATGTTTTACTAGTATTTGACTAAAACGATTACAGTGAAAGGTGCTAAACGAGACTTCACTATAATTCAAAGGAAAAACAACGCACAGTTTAGCCCTCAACATGGTCCAAAGTAAGCCCCTCTAAATATGACCAATTTAAGCAGACTATTCTGATTAACGTAATTCCACTAGCTCTGTAACACAAACCAAGCAGCTTCCACACATTTCACAAACAGTTGCGACACACGTCTGTAATGAAAGGAGATTGCTTCCATTAACGTAACTTCAGTTCTTTTGGACGAACCCCCATAAACAGCAAACACAGCAGATCTTACAGAAAGGAGAAACTAGTCGCATCACTACCACTTTAACAAAACATGGCGCAGAAGCCACAGAATGAGTCTCAACAAAATATCTGACGCTTCAGGGAAGGGGCAATCAAAATTTCCACAGGCAAATTTCCAGAGTCCATTTGCCACCACAGCCAAACCAAAACACATTCTTCGTGGAATGAGGTCTGTGCTGTACAAAAGCCGCTTACTATCGGGTCCAGACAGAGGAGGTAAACCGGCCTCGCGGCCCACAAGTGCTCCTTCCAATTCGGCCCGCAAATTCTGTCAACCTTCGTGTCCGTCAAAGCTTCTCGTGCGAGAACCACCAAAAATTGTGCTCCACTACCGATATCTAGCGAACGATTGATCTATGCGAGCCGGCACGGCTCACTATCTCTGGAATTACGTGGATGATGTTTTTCCGTAAGTCTAATGGTATATCGTCGGTATCACACATTCTGCGCACCAACGTGGATAATGGTTTTCTTGTCACTTCCACCAATGATTTAAGAAATTCCTCTGGAATGTTTTCCATCCGGAAGTCAAATCAAAACCTCTTCCGGCTAGCTAAATTTCCAAATTGTTATTTCATTGGGCGACAAGTTTCGAAGACATATTACGCCATCTTCAGGTCCCCTGACCAACGTGTAAGAAGACTCCCACATTTGGTTGAGTCAAAACGAGGGTCAGACTTTAATAGTGGAATTCCCATAGTACTACTCTTGATTTTAATTTCACAGAAGGTTGTTTTGACTTTTCTTTATGGTCAGTCTTTCCGACAGTCATTTATTTTGCGATTTCTTAGAATTTAGATGCAGCCACTTTACCTTAGGTGTCCTACACATCCTATTTCATTTCTAAGTGACCATTATTTCTTTATTCCTTAATTTCTCTAAACAGTTTTGTACTTACTTCTTCCGTCGATCAGCGCGAGTATTTCTTGTGTTACTCATGACTTCTTCGCATTGACCTTCGTTGTACATATGTTTGTCTGTCCATCATCTATGACTCTCTGTATATAGGTGTCAACTCCAATTGAACCGACTACTGTTGTATTCCTCATCGCCGTATCGACATTGTTAGCGAAATTTAAATGCGTCTGAGCATTCCTCACTGTTTCAGTATCCCGATTTCTTCCACACTGATTACTCCAGATAATTCTCTTAAACTGCAGGTGACTCTTCATTACTACGAAATTATGATACGAGTCTGTATCTGTTCTTCGGCACGCCTTACAGTCCAATATCTATTTTAGAATCTCTGCCTGACCCATGATACAACCTAATTTGAACCTTCCCGTACCTTCCTGCCATTTCGAAATATGCCTCCTCCTCTTGCGATTCTTGAACTGATAAATTGCTATTAGTAGTAAAAATTTATTGCAGAACTCACTCAGTCCTTCCTTCTCCCTTTACACGCTGAATTACCTTTCGATATCCTCATATACTTTCTCTATCTTTTCATCTTCTGCTGAGACTTCGACATATGTACCTGAACTATTACTGTCAGTGTTGGTTCAAATGGCTCTGAGCACTATGGGACTCAACTGCTGAGGTCATTAGTCCCCTAGAGCTTAGAACTAGTTAAACCTAACTAAGGACATCACAAACATCCATGCCCGAGGCAGGATTCGAACCTGCGACCGTAGCGGTCTTGCGGTTCCAGACTGCAGCGCCTTTAACCGCACGGCCACTTCGGCCGGCTGTCATTGTTGGTTTGCTGTGAATTCAGATGAGAATAACCGTATTAGTAAACTGTTTACAGTATCTCACCGTCTCTCCTACCTTTTTGTTCATATAGAATCGTAGTCCCTTTACACCATTTCCTGCTGCTTTTGATATTACCCTATACTCTTTTGTCCAGAAATCCATGTCTTCTCCCTGTTTCATTTCACTGACCCCACTATATGTTGACTAAGCCTTTGCATTTCCCTTTTCAATTTTTCTATCTTCTCTATCATGTTCAATCTTATGACATTCCACGTCCCAGGTCGTACAACGTAGAACGCCATTCTTTCATCTTTTTCTCAAGGTCACTTCCACCTTGGCAGTCCCCTCCCGCAGATCCAAATGGGAGTCGAGTCCGGAATCTTTCGCCAATGGAGAGATCATCATGAAACCTTTTCAGTTGCAGGTCACATGTGTTGTTGATACTCATTACGTGTTCTTAACGCATGGGTTTCCAATGCCTTCTGCACCCTAATGACGTTGATCGTTGCTAATTATTTTGCCCTTCAGCGACAATTTCCCATCTCAAGGGCAATAGACTGCCCTGAACCTCTGTGTGCTCCTGCGCCATCCTTAACAAGGCTGTTGGCAGAACGAGGGGGACTTCTTATGCCGGATGTCTTCGACCGCCGTTTCTGATGATGATTATTCAAAATTTAAGCACTGGCGCGCTTCAAATCCAGGACCGAGAACGTTTAGATTACTAGTCAAAATCGCTATCCTTAGGCCACGGTTCCCTATCACATGGATACTATTAATGCTTCACAGCCCGCCCGACTAGCCGCGCCGTCTACCGCGCTGCTACCCGAACGGTAAGGCGTGCCGGTCCCTGGCACGAATCCGCCCGTCGGATTGGTGTAGAGGTCCGATGTGCCGGCCAGCCTGTGAATGGTTTTTAGGCAGTTTTCCATCTGCCTCGGTGAATGCGGACTGGTTCCCCTTATTCTGTCTCAGTTACACTATGTCGGATATTGCTCCAAACACGCGTACACCAGAATTACTCGTCCACGCAAACATTTGGGGTACACTTGCCTGGTATGAGACGTTCCCGGGGGCAAGGAGAGTGGTCCACTGGGGTCCGAACCTCACAATGACCCTGGTGTGGGGCGGTGGTGTGGTGGGTGGACTGCTGTGGCCTCTTGTGAACCACTGAAAGCTACGGTGGGACGAAGCCTTTCCACCGTTTCTATGTCCCCGGTTCAATACACAAAACATACATAATGCTTCACAAGGTTCAACACAAATTATTAGCACGGTGAAGCCTCTGCCGCCAGTTGTGTCAGTTAAATAACCGTCATAATAATAAATGATGAGCGTATGGCATTGGTGGCCGGGAGACACCTCGCGGGGCGGTTTGGCCGCCGCTCCACAAGTTCTTTAACGCCACTACGGCGACTTGCTAGTGAATGTGGAAGAAATGATGATGAGAGACACACAGCACCCAGTCATCTCGAGGCAGGGAAAATCGCTGGCCCCGCCGGGAATCGAACCCGGGGCCGCGTGAGCGGGAATCGAGAACGCTACCGCAAGACCACAAGCCGCGGTTCTAGGCGCTTCAGTCTGGAACCGCGTGACCGCTACGGTCGCAGGTTCGAATCCTGCCTCCGGTATGGATGTGTGTGATGTCCTTAGGTTAGTTAGGTTTAATTAGTTCTAAGTTCTAGGCGACTGATGACCTCAGAAGTTAAGTCGCATAGTGCTCAGAGCCATTTGAACCAACCTGCGCTCAAGCTGCACCATCTAAAGATCAACCAATGAGACCTGTGATAAATCTACTGTTGAAAATCGGGTAGAGCATAATGAAGAACGAGTATATTCAGAAAATACTGCTCCCTTTAAGACAAAGTGGTTCCTGAAGAAAAGCCTTGAGTGGAGAAAAGGAAAAGGCGCACTACACGGATCACAAATGATGTTTGATAAGGAAGCACACTAGGTGGAACATATCATTCAAAATAACAAAGAGTAACTACCAAAGAAATTGTACTGCAGTGACCAGCTTGTGATGAGATGTACTTTGACTTCCCTTGAAGACTGGACACCCTGTTGCCGAAGCTACTCGTGTTGATCTGAGGAATAATTAAACTATAAAGTAAGAAAATTTGTGTCCGATTCTCGACAATGACAAGCACTGAACTAAAGTTTTATTAATATCTCACATAATAATCCTTTCATTAAATTCCGTTCAATAAATAGTATATAACAATTTTAAATAAATTAATGTTCTATCGTATACATTCTAAAAATAAAAAAGTATTCATCTTCTTTAGACATAGACACGTTGGCAAGTTGTCGGTAATCTTATCCTAGTATTGGGGCACGCTGACATTTTTGCATTAGCCTCTAATGTTAGCAAAGTAATTTTCTGTATTGAAATAAAAACTTACACAACTAGGTACAACACAAAAAGGTCATTTTAGTAATACATTCAAAGAAGCAAAATTTACTAAATATGAGCTTTCCCCAGTTTCCCCTAATGTTGCACAGAAGACAAAATATTTGCCTTTTGCGGGCAAGTGAAGATATCTTTGAGTTGCTCCTTGATTGCTATCGACAGCTAATATGCTCCTATCGATTAAATTTAAGCAAATGTTATTCACGATTCTGTAAATGGCGAGTACCTAATCCAAGTAACATACAAATTATTATGCAGCTTGTAAATTGACTTTTATAGTATGTACGTCATTGCTATAAAAATTTTACCAGTGCTCTGGAGACCAAAGAATATAGTAAAGAATTTCGATGATTTAATTTACTGCATATGCTGGCAATAGGTTGGAGTTTCTCTTTCTGGATTTATTATCACTTATAAGGGACAGTAAAAGTAAGTAAACTGGTTATTTCAAAAATAACTGTTAACGGATTTATCTCACTGTTTGACAAGAAGGACAATGCCTTCAACGGAAAATGTTTGCTGTTACCTGTACCCAGGGAAATCGATGACGCCTTTCTACAGGGCTCCAAAAATGTAATCGCATAGGCAGGGATCGTAACTGTACAGAGGTTGTATAAAAGCTTGTCAGCACAACTTTTGAACGAATTCTAAACAACCTTCGCAACATGTGGGTCATCGATTTGCTTAGAATGAAGAGATGCACGTCCAAACATGGTTCCCTAGGCAACCGCAAACGTGGTCCCCATGAAGGAATCGATCGTCTTGTCTCAAAATCCAATAAACCTGTTGAAATTCATGGCGATTACTTTTAAAATAGTAAAGTATTTTCTTACTTGTTTCAGTCTGTTTCGTTTTAATTTGAGTGCCGCTTATGTAACGTAAGTCAAACATTCGGTCAACAAGTTTATTGGAAGACTACACACAGTGTCCTCGATTGTTAGGCAGTAAGATCTTCACTCAATAGAGTCCAGAGAACGCTCATTTGCAGAGCTCTAATCGTTTCTGTTACGGACTGTGTGTGTCCACTTTGATGAAAATCTCGCTGCCACTGAAACGACTAATACAGGTGTCGTGGTCGGAGAGGTGCGTGGATCCTAGGGCAACCAATACAAAATGAAAGTAACACAGGTTAGCGAAAGGTAAAATGTTTTACTCAAGTGTGGTAACGCTGGTACAGCAATTGTATAAAGCAGGTTTAGCCTGTTGTCTTTCATTGACTACAGTGCCATAAACACAAAATAAATAATATTCTCTGAACTAAAGTAGGAAAAGAACTGATGTTCTGTCTTTCTGTGCGATTGGAGAAACATTTCCAATTAACAGCACTCAGTTAAATCTCTAGGCAGGCGGTCTCTATCCATACAGGATAGTTCTATTCATCGTTCTGTTTCTACTGAAGACTAACCATTGTCTATTTATTAGCCATTGTTTCTGTCTCACTGGACTACTTTAAGAACTGAAGACACGGTGGTTCTGCAGGAACTCCCTAGCAAAACTCGGACCGACCTGCAGCTTGTAGCTGACGACATCTGCTTGGATGGCGCGTCTCTCTCCCTGGTGGCGCTGCCGCTCCAGGCGGCGTGGCGCTCGCGGGCAGCGTGATTGGTTTGCGAGCATGGATGCTCCTGCTGCGGACGGACGCCCACGGTACTTCTGTTACCAACTGTCGCAAACCCCTCTTGTGTACACCACAATTCCAGATACCAAACGTCTACAAGAGCTCAGTTCCCCATGTACCTTTCTTCACCAAGAAAGATATTGGACACAAATGGTTCAGTGTACAGTTAGAGAAAGCAGCTAGGAGAAATAGACAGTCCGAAAATATGTACTGTTGTCAGTCTTGTTAAAGTCAATCCGAGCTTTGTACACATATGTGTTTGAAGACGTCTGTGTCATTACGCAACACTTCATGTAAGTATATCTGATAACCTGTTAACAATTGTTGCAAGATACGCGGTCAGTTTCTACATGGTAATGTAAGCTGTACAATTTATCAGGGAGTGTAAAACACTGTCTGAACACGTAGCTCAGGAATGAGCAGGATTAATAACACAGATACAATATGAAGTGCCCAGATGGCGAGTAGGAAACGAAATAAGACTTCAAAGGCTAAGAGGGTTTGTGTGTGGTGATTACAAAATTGAGCTAAATGTATAAAAATTTCGGAAGTGTGAGCTCGCTTATCAGTGTGACGTTGCACCCACTCTGCTACGGATGAATGCACTTATTAGGTTAGAAATAATGACATAAATCCATTGAATCCTCTCCTGAGGCAAGCTCGCCCACAGTTTTTATAACTGGTCCTTGATTTCCTGGATTCTGGCTCTTGACTTCCTGGGTTCTGGCACAGATATAGAGGTGACTTCCTATCTGGTCCCGCACGTGTTCTAATGCGAGACAGATTTCGGGATCTTCGTTTCCACCGGAATACCTCAGCATTACGCGGACAGTTCTCAGAGATATATGCCACGTGTAGACCGGTGAGAAACGGCACCACAATACTGTCGCATGAAAGGTAACGTGTGAGGACCCAGGACGTTCATGATGTGTTCTTGTGCCATCAAAGTTCAGTTAATCAGTACCAGCGGTTACCTGGAGTCATACCGACAGTTCCCCACATCGTGACGCTAATAGCAACACTGCTGCGCCTCTCCAAAACAGTGGAAGATCAGGACCTCTTCCCAGGAGATAAATGACAATGGAAGATACATTTATCGCGTCGACAATTTTTCGTTTTTCGTCGTTTCTTAGTTGCTTCAAAATCAATGTAAGAATGTTCCGTCTTTGAAACTAAATGAACCGCAGTTTGTTCTTTGCCATACGCGTTTCGCTTCTTTTATTTATGAAGCATCTTCAGTGGCCTGTAATACGTGTTTGTTTTTATACATATAGTAAATTAAACATATAGCTGTTACAAAAATGTTACTATGTAACATTTTCTCAAGTTTTTCTTTTGTTTTCTTTATTAGAAACAACTTTTGTAGCAAAAGTTTCGTGAGGTTAAATTACCGTTTGTTTGTAATTTCCAAAGATGCTAGTCCATGACTGTAGTCCTGGAAATGTGTTCCGTTTGGTTTCCATACTCCGGCTGTACTGCAATAAAGATGGATGAATAAACCTTGCGAATAGGCCAGCTGAAGTATGTGAAGCTAATGAACACATCTCCAGGACCACAGACATGTACTAGGAACACTGAAAATCGTTTAAGTGACTCCAGACGACAATTTTACCTCATGAAACTTGTGCTATAAAAGTTATCTCTAATCTGGATAACAAGAGAAAAATATGAGGAAACATTACACAGTAACATATTTGTAACCGCTACGTAATGCATTTATTACATATGAAACGCGAGTGGAAAAAACTGCGTTTCATTTAGTGGCAAATACAGAACATACATCCATCAATTATAATTAGGATACATTTAGACGTAGAACAATAAAGATTGTATATACTGAAACTACACATATCCAGTCACAATCCACACAGTTTTATACCCATGTTCACTTTCAGGTGTAAAATACGTTCCACTGACTTCAGGATGTTTGTATTATAACATATTACAATGAGAAATGCCTTTAATGGCAACTGAAGACGCCACAAATAATTCGAAGGTTGCACCTTGATGAGTACTAACGGTATGGTGTTAAATTCTCCATTCCCTGCCCATTATCAGCAAGCCTTAATCCCTAACCATTATCAGTGATTTGAAATTACCATATTTTAGACATATTCAAACTTTTGAGGACTTTGTTGTCACGTTTTGACATTCTGTCTGCTGGTGCCCGTCTCTGAATGTCGTTTGGTGCAAACGATTATCGGGAGAAGGTCCTGAGGTGAGTGCAAACAGGTACAAGTCGCACTTCATACTATTTTCAGTATATGTGTTCATTGTCCAAACGCTAGATTTTGCTGATAATCTGGTAATTCTGCCTCGTAATACGTAGGAACAATAAAAGGTTTCAACGCTGTAGATGGATTTATACAATAGAGGAGAAGCGATTAACAAACCACTTTTATAAAATTCTACATGAGTAAATTTTGAAAAGGAGGTTAGAAAAAACGCTGGTAAAAATCCTAGAAAATGAGATTATATCTTTCTCTAAACCAAACAGAGGCGAGAGCACTTGACCAATGACAGGAAGAATATAGGAAGTGCAGGGATGCAAAGGTGAAATGACTGCATGTAAAATGTGAAGAATACGAAAAAGAAATTATTGTCGGAAGAACTGTTCATCATATAGAAAAGTCGAAACAACCACCACTGCAATTAAAATCAAGCGTGGCAACGTTAAATCCATGGGAATTCATTGTTATTGTTAGAGGAAGGAGAGGGTATGGGGAAAGAGTACACTGAAGGTCGCTGTGAGTGGGAAAACTAGTCTGATGGCGTGTTAGAACAGGGATGTATTTAGAAGAAGTAGGGGCTACAGTAATAGAATCAGAAATTAAAGGAACTTTGGATGATTTAAGATCAAATAAGGCAGAAGGTATACATAAGACATCACCTAAATTTCTAAAATCATTGAGGGAAGTGGCAACAAAACGACTATTCAAGTTGGTGTTTAGAATATACCATTTGACTTTCGGGAAACACCATCTGCACGATTACAAAGATTGTAAGAACTGAATAGTGCGAGAATTGTCGCACAATCATCTTAATAGCACATGCATCCAAGGAACTAACCAGGGTAACATACGGAAAAATGGAAAAGAAAATCGATAATGTGTTTGGTGACGATCAGTTTGGCTTTATGAATGAAAAAGGGCGCCAGAGAGGCTGTTCTGACGTTGCGGTTAATAGTGAAAGCAAGACTAAAGTAAAATCAGGACAAGTTCATAATATTTGTAGCCCTGGAAAAAGCGTTCCCTTGCACAAAATGCTGTTCGAAAATCTCAGAAAAATAGAAGTTATCTATAGGGATTGACCGGTAATATACGTACAACAGGCAAGAAGGACCAATAAGAGTGGATGGCCAAGGGTATAAGACAAGGATATAGTCTTTCACCCCTATTGTTCAATCTGTACATCGACGAAGCAACGACGAAAATAAAAGAAAGGTTCAAGGCTGGAATTAAAATTCAAGGCGAAAGGATAGAGTATCAATGATAAGTTTCACCGATGACATTGCTATCTTCAGAGAAAGTGAAAAAGAGTAAAAGCTCTGATAAATGGAATGACCAGTCTAGTGAACAGAAATAGAACAGCGAGAAACTTAACATCAGGACTGATGATAAGGAATTGGATGAAGTTAAGGAAGTTTGCTACCTAGGCAGCAAAATAACCCATGACCGATGGAGCAAGGTGTATACCAAAAGTAGACTAGCACTGTCGAAAAGGGCATTGCTGGCCTAGAGAAATCTATTGGTATTAAACGTAGGCTTTAGTTTGAGGAAGAAATTTCTATGAATGTACGTCTGGAAATTTTTGCAAATTTGTGATAAATTCTATGGGACCAAACTACTCAGTTCATCGGTCCCGAAGCTTACACACTACTTAATCTAACGTTAACTAACTTACGCTAAGGACAGAATACACACCCACCCCCGAGGGAGGACTCGAACCTCCGACAGTGGCAGCCGCGCACACCGTCACAAGGCGCCCTGGACCGCACCGCTACCCGCGTGGCCTGTACTTCTGGAGCGCAGCCCATTATGGTAGTAAAACATGGACTGTGGGATATCCGGGAAAGAGGAGGGTCGGTACATTTGACGTATGGTGCTACAGACGAATTTTGGAAGTTAGGTGGATCGGTAAGGTTATCAATGTGGAGGTTCTCCACAGAAACAACGAGGAAAGGAATGTATGAAAAATATCGACAGTAAGAAGGGACACAATAGTAGGGCATCCGTTAAGATATCACGGAAGAACTTCCACGGTGCTATAGGCAGTCGTAAAAGGTAAAAACTGCAGAGGAAGACAGCGACTGGAATAAATCCAGCAAATAACGACAAATACCGTATTAAAGTGGACTACTGTTATGTGAAATGGTTGCACGTGAAGTGAACGAATATCGTATATTTAACAACGTATCACTGATCTATGAATCGAAGGCAAAATCAGTACGAAATAAGGTTTTTGAAAACTACTATGCCATATTGTTGGTGTAGTATGGGCACCTTAATCACACGCGTACAGGCAGCTTATACGAAGCTGCATAAACCTCAGGTGATATAGTACGTTCTGTTGCTCATTGCATAACTAAACCGCGCAACCACGCTTTCTAAACAACGTAATTGTATCCCATTGCAACACAGAAGTTTGAGATTTGGCTAAAACGTGCCTACAGCCTTGCTCTGTAACGGTGCCAAAGCGTTGACCTCTGCGACGTCAGCCTCGGGCTCTGTGACGCTTCAAATAGCCAGGTGTCGACACATGCAGAAAATAGGCCACATATGAGAAGTTCATGTGAGCTGTAAAGATATCACAATGGCACCAAATTTCACCACAGTTGTCCTTAACGTCATCGTGGACGCGTCACACGACGGGAAGCTCTCACCCCCTTTCTACCCCTTCTTTCGACGACTTGGCGAAGGAGGTCGGAACTGCGACGATCAGTGCTGAAACCATCTGGTTTTCTTATTAGTAACCTAAGAAAACATATCACTGCTCCGTATCGACACGAAAAGGCCTAAGGGTTTGGCGTAACTGGCGTCAGTGAAACCACCACTTCCCTGGGGCTTCGATTCCCACGCATTTCGCGGTCTAAACGACTTCACGACTGTTCTACTGTATATTCCTTATTAATGCAAGTGATCTTCAGCTGTACTTTAAAAAAAAAAAAAAAAAAAAACCATGACAGCAGCTACGAAGAATGTTCTCACTTGTGCGCATCAACAGAATTTGCACAGAACATATAGTTAATGTTCAGTCCACATAAAACTAGTGGTCAAAGTCTCACTAACATCTATACCCCCCCCCCTTTCTTCCAGAAATGTGGAACAATATGACGACGGAGGTAAAAAATATTAGTTACTAAAGTTAATATTAAGGAAACCACAACAATCAGTCACAGAATCCGTGATTCACTAGCAGAGATCTAGATTTCGACTAGCACTCCAATTAGCGACCAATTGCTGATTCTTCCAAATACTGAAATTCTTAACGTCACTACACACACTATAATTTAGTTATTAACTTACTTAAGCTCAAAATAAATGTGTTTCCTTTAATTTACGTCTATGGTCCCAAACGTTTTGTTAACAGATTACCGGTTTCGGTCTGGTCTGTTTTATGAAAAAAAGTCCTAATGTACTGCAGCCATAGTGGCATTAGGGCTTTGTTTTTATAAAACAGATCTGATGGTCATTATAGATCGAAACCGGTAATCAGCTAACAAAAGGTTTCTGACCACAGAAGTAAATTAAAGGAAACTTATTGTGCATGCGGGTCACTGTTTTACTGGCGACATTGTCGCAGCTTGTAAAATAAATATAATTTTACGAAGCGAGTCTGAAATATTGTATTACACATTGGATTTCATCATGTGATCCTCGTCAAACAAAAACAAAGCCAAAGAACACTGGTTTTATCATTGACATATTTTCTATGGCCTGTGTTCTTTGGCTTTATTTTTGTCTTACGTGAATCACATAATCACATAGCACTTTCTTATGTGTACTACAATATTTCAGACTTGCTTCGTTAACTATGTGGACTCGCATACAAAAGTCACGGAGTTCAAACTCTCATTCAATAGTCCAATACACCTTTTCCGTAGTTTCATCTGATTCGATCTAGGAAAATGCCAGAATACCTTTTTCTCCAACAGGACTCGGCAGGATTCCTTTCCCATCATAGCCTTACTCGAACTTATGGCTCGTTTGTACACTGTCCAGTCACATTAATGTGGCTACTTGTCAAAGGCTTCGTTTTGGAGCGAGGACAGCTGCGAGAGGTGCGGGAAGAGAGTCAATGAGATTAAAAGGTACCGACAAGGATGTGATGTCAGTGTCGGAGACAGCAACTCTACGATGAGAATCCATGAAGCCAACAGGCCGATCGAAAAGGTCCCACAGATTATCGATTGGGTTTTATTCCAGGGAGTTTGGTGGCCAGGGGAGTAAGGTAGACACATCCTGGTTCTTTTCGAACGATGCACGTACGAGTTGAGCTGCGTGATACGTTGTACATACACATAGCACATACATGGTTTCCAAGGATAGATCCATACGTCTGTTGGTCCAGTGTACCTTCCGGAATGAGGAGATCAGCAGCTGAACGCGGTGGACTAATATTTCCCAGACCATAGGACTACTCCCTCGGCCTGGACACTTCCGACAATTGTTGTAGGTGTTTGCTATCTGTTCGATGGAGCATAAATCTTGAATCATCCGGACGCCCCACCTGTCACCATTAAGTGGACGTCCAGCTGCAGTAATGACCTGCCAGTTCCAGCCTTCGTCGCCGATGAACTGCATTCATCATGGGTGCATGAAGCAGAATCCTGCTGTGGGGGTCTATACGCAGCGACGTTTGCTTAACGGTCGTTTAGGAGACAATGTAGTAGCCCTTGACTAATCTGTGCGGTTAGTTGCTCAAAAGTGTATGTCTATTCGTCCGTAAACATATTCTCTGCATCTCCGGCTGTTCTCTCGGCGTCTGTTTTTGATTGGTCCTTTTTTCCATGCAGTATATAATTTAACCACCGCAGCACGCGAACAGTTTACCAACTTAGTCGTTTCGAAGAAACTTTTGGTTCGAAATCCAACATCATGTCATTTTGCACGTCAGATAAATCTCTCCGTTTCCGCTCCCCCACCCCCACCCCCGTCAAGGTTTATATACACTCTTCTGCAAGTACTGACATCTGCCGTATGTAAGTCGTTATTGCACGTTGACGTCGAACATAAGCGGCGGTCACGTTAATGTGACTTGATCGTGTAATAATCTAATTGCTAACGGTGCTTTAAGAAGCGAAATTTTTCGTAACCAGTGGAGGGAAGCCACACACGATAAACCCAGTAGCTATTTTTTCAAAAATCAAATGGTTCAAATGGCTCTGAGCACTATGGGACTTAACATGTGAGGTCATCAGTCCCCTGGACTTAGAACTACTTAAACCTAAATAACCTGAGGACATCACACACGTACATGTCCGAGGCAGGATTCGAACCTGCGACCGTAGCAGCAGCGCGGTTCCGGAATGAAGCGCCTAGAACCGCTCGGCCACACAGGCGGGCAGCTACTTTTTCATCAAAGCTTGTATTCTTAGCAATGTGTCACGTATCACATCGTCTCTTTTCGCACACTCATTCATACACGGCGTCCTGTGTATTCGTCGATTTTTCTACTTATTGACTTGAGCGTACACATACAGGAAGCTAAAAACGAAAAGCCTTACCCTTAATTCGCGCTAAAAACTGCCCCATAGTACCAGATTTCGCAATGCGGCCAAACTGAATCGGCGAGATAAATTTATAAAAGACGGAAAGGAATGCAAATCTGAAATTAATAAGAAGAATTCTCACAAACTGCACTTCGTTCAATAGGAAGTCGATTCGACAGAGAATTTTTCTGGAAATATTTGTCTTTCTCTAACAGAATAACCTGAGGATAGTATGAAGAGCCTGAAAAACATGTAGAGGAGACGCCACAAGAAAGGTGTCCGTCCGCAAGGGATGGATTTTTCTTCAAATACCAAGGACCTAACTTCCAAGAGAAGCAAGGAAATTTATAAAGTGATCGAAACAAACGGTAGGTAAGAGAGAAATACAGGTCCACGAGTGTTTTTTTGCTGTTATCCCTCCAGGATGTAGCCAGTGAATGCATTACGAAACAAGTGTAAAAAGTAGCATACGTAGATGATTTACGTTAACTGAGGAAAAAATATCAATGAAAGTAATATTTCCAGAACAAAAACAACTTCAAACAGATTATTTCTGTTACAGCGACGAAATTAGGAAGGTGATCTGTCTGCTGTCGACTATTAGACGGTATCTTTACGTATATAAAATGTAATAAAGGAAAAGTGGCTATGAAAGAGGCTATGCATCGTACAGCAATGTCAGATACGTTCACTGTAACTTTCTCGATTGTCGTTACAGTGTAACCTCTCACATTAGTCGCCCTAAATGAATCAACATTAACTTGCTGGCCAAGGTGTTATTAAATCTACCTATGTAGCTCATTCTGACATCCTTAATGGACAGAAAACACCAAGAGTTATTTTATGTTGTGAAATACGTTACGCTTTCAAGCAACCTGCTACACTAAAATGGAAATATCCAAAACAAAACACAGTGTAAAATTCTTACACAATAGTTTAATCATATGAGAGACAAAACAGGGACATCATTGTTTATTTTATGTGGCTTTCAGGTAGCTTCATTAATCCATCTACTACCCGTAGCAAAAATATTTAGACTGTCTACAACAGACAAACAATTTAGTAGGTTAATAATTAATTAAAACAGTAACAAATGCGACTGTGATCACATTCCAACACTAAAACCATTGCTTTGTGTTCTAGCGTAATGACAAGCAGACACAACGACCAAGAACGGAAGAGCAGAGAGGGCTGTCAGACGACGCCAGCCAGTAGTATGCTGATGAATCCCTCTATAGGATGAGACCTAGACAGGAGTGGCCTCTACACGAAGAGAATATAAGCGCCGTGCCTCCTATCCGAGGCGGAGTGGACGACATGCCGCCATACAAACGCTAGGGCAGTGACTTATGAACTGTGTTGTTTTTCTCGCGCTGATATTAAATGTACCAAAGGACATCGATTATTTGCATGTCGCCATTTGCTTGCGACACACCTTTTTGACTGCACACGCCAGTTTCATGAACAACAAGAGGAATGGCTCGAGTGGCTGCAACAGTTTGAAGCCCATGTAATTGTTCACTGTGTACCGAGTACTGTGAAACTCGCCTATTTATTGCCCATTGGAGGAAGTACAGTGTTCATACTCTTTCAGAAGTTACATCCTAACGCCACTCTGACTGAACTTTCGTATGATCAGGTAGTAGCTTCGCTAACTAACGATTATGACCAACAAGTGAATGTAGTAACACCTTGGTATCAATTCTTTAATTGCAAAAAACGTTCAGAACAAACTTGTCATGGCTGGGTAACAGATTTGCAGAGTATGACAAGGAAATGCAAATTTAAATGTGCTTGTGGAGTTTTATATTCAGATTATATGTTGCATGATGCAATCATGTACAATGTAACTGATGTCAAAATCAGAGAGCAGATTTTCAAACAGTCCGATCCACCATTTCAGCAAGGTGTGCAAATACTAGATCAGTACAACTCAGGTGCCTTGTCGGACGACAAATTTGAAGAGCCAGGAATTTGTCGGGTTGAGTCCCTTGTTTGCAACCATCTTGTGCCCGGAATATCGCGTAAACAACTCTCCGCACCGTGTAAGCAGCTTGCTACACAGGTGAACAGAATCAAATCATGCTTCAGTGTTATTCATGGCACAAACGCCAGGACTGCCCCTCCCAACAAACACAGTGTCACTCTTGTGGTAAGAAAGGACATGTAAAGCCTGTATGTTTGCAACGAAACAATCATAAGAATTCAGCCCACTAACAAAAGTCTAGTCACAAGGCCCACGTCATTAATGCAGTGTATTCAAAGTCTGCGTCCGCAGCTCGTCGTCGTGCGGTAGCGTTCTCACTTCCCGCGTCTGCGTTCCCGGGTTCGATTCCCGGCGGGGCCAGGGATTTTCTCTGCCTCGTGATGACTGGGTGTTGTGTGCTGTCCTTAGGTTAATTAGATTTAAGTAGTTCTAACAAGGGAACCTCCCCATCGCACCCCCCTCAGATTTAGCTATAAGTTGGCACAGTGGATATGCCTTGAAAAACTGAACACAGATCAATCGAGAAAACAGGAAGAAGTTGTGTGGAACTATAAAAAAATAAGCAAAATATACAAACTGAGTAGTCCATGTGTAAGACAGGCAACATTACGGACGCTGTGAGCCCAGCAGTGCCGTGGTCTGGTGGTTAGCGTGAGCAGCTGCGGAACGAGAGGTCCTTGGTTCAAGTCTTCCCTCGAATGAAAAAGTTTACTTTCTTTATTTTTGCAAAGTTATGGTCTGTCCGTTTGTTCATTGACGTTTCTGTTCACTGTAATAAGTTTAGTGTCTGTGTTTTGCGACCGCACAGCAAAACCGTGCGATTAGTAGACGAAAGGACGTGCCTCTCCAATAGGAACCGAAAACATTTGATCGCAAGGTCATAAGTCAACCGATTCCTCCACAGGAAAACACGTCTGATATATTCTATACGACACTGGTGACGGCATGTGCGACACATGACAGGAATATTTTGTCGACCCACCTAACTTGTACACTTGGCGAATCGGTAAAAAGATTCTTCTACCTTGCCCAATACTACGGCGCAGTTACCTCGCATCGGACAGACGGACGGACAGATAATAATTGTCTGAAAATAAAAAATTAAACTTTTCACTCGAGGGAAGACTTGAACCAAGGACCTCTCGTTTCACAGCTGCTCGCGCTAACCACGAGACCACGGCGCTCTTGCGATCGTACTATCCTTCATGTTGCCTGTCTTGCGCATGGACTACTCAGTTTGTATATTTTGCTTATTTTTTTCATAGTTCCACACAACTTCTTCCTGTTTGCGATGGGGAGGTTCCCTTGTAAGTTCTAGGGGACTGACGACCATAGATGTTAAGTCCCATAGTGCTCAGAGCCATCAAAGTCTGCCAAATGCGTTAGCAAAATTACCAAGCGAGCATTTTCTTCAGTGCAATGCCACTCCAATAAACCTTTTGTTTATTTGCTTCTTTGTGGGGAATGTGTGAAATTTCTGTTGGACATGGGTGCCTCTATTACATTGCTAAATCGTCACACATATGAAGTTTTAGGCTTCCCACGCCTGTCTAAAACTAGCACGCACCTGATGGCTTATAATGGACAAGACATTCCTGTTCTCGGAAAATGTACTTTTCCTGCCATGTATCACTCACAAACACAAACAGTGACTTTTTTACGGTGCTACAATCATGCGATTGTGAGCACATATTTGGTTTTGATCCATTTGATTTGTTTCGCTTTAACGTTCAGGACAAAGTGTTGACAGTGTATGCAGTTCATGAAAAAGACAGCTTGCTGAAAGAATTCCCAGAACTATTTTCTGAATGTTTAGGCAGTACAGAATACTTTGTATTTCATAAATGTACCATATATAATTTCGTGCACGACGCACTTGAACTGTGTTTATTCCTACTTAGCCAACATTTGTCAATTCTTACTGATAAAAGTACAGTACCACAAAAATTGGCTGAGTGATTTGTTCATAGTGACCATTTAAAGAAACAGTGTTCTGAAAGTTAGAAATTTGACGTGAAAATTTTTGGTGGCTTATTTTATCACTATTTTCGTAAAGGTCTTGTCGAACTTGTTTTCATCATGCTACTGTCACTTATAAAAAATAAAACCATCGTACCTTTAATCACATGTTGCTCATATCAGAAACTTACAAAAAATAAAACTGAAGACCATTGGATTTTGATACTTGCTGCGTCATCTTCCCAGTCTAATGCGCTACTAAGTCCAGACTCCATTCTTTCATTCCCGCAAGCTTTTCTCACAACAGATATTTCGCAGCCTAACATTTCATAATCCGACCTACTTGTTCTAAGTAACGTTTAGAGCCATATGAGCAGGTTTACGCATCTGTTTGCAATTTTGCAGGTCTTACATTCTGTTGATGTTAGCTATCAAAACCAATACTTTGCACAATGACAAGACAGAAACACAGAGTTAACATCTTTGCCACATTCTACAGCTTTCAAGTACGTGGAGACGAATACATGCAGTACACTATGGCAGAAGTCAGTGAGTAAATTTACTTCGTTTATTCAGTAAGTTCAGGTTCTACAAACAAAAAGACATGTTTCAATTTGTTTCATGTTCCATAGACTATTTGTACAAATAATCATAATGACCTATAACTCGTCACTTTATATTCACATTACATGTCCATTTCTAAAAAATGGTTACATGCACAGTGTTCGTCGGTTTCCCCCTTTTCTTTGTACTTATCACCTTTTACAAACTGTAAAACAGAAATTCTTCTATGGAGTAGATGTTGGCAAGTTGAAACTATTTCAATTTGGTTTGAAACATTTTACACCATTGGGTAAGAGATAAAACAATTCGGTTGTAGAATTGTGCAGCATCTTCTGTGCCAAAGACAACCTTGATGTGAAGTAATGAACGTCAGTCTTTCTTTTGGCATTGTAATTATGGACAGCATTACTGCTTTTGAATTTTAGTGGATTATTTGCTACAAACTTCATGAAGAACTAAATATACTTTGAAGTAGTAATGAAAATGCCAAACTCCTTAAACGAATATCTACAAGATGATAACGGGTGAGCGCCACATAATATTTTTACAGTATATTTTTGAGCGATTTTTCTTAAAGATGAATTACCCCAGAACATTATTCTATATGACATTATTGAATGAAAATCAGCAAAATTCGTCAAGTTACTGATTTGTCTCTTTCAGATTGTGCAATGATTCGAAGTTGTAAACGTTGATGAAATAATTTGCTTTAGGAGTTCCAAAATATGATTTTTTTCTCAATTTAAATTTAAGTTTCCGTTCTTGTTATTGCTTCCTTATCGTTTGTTACACTAATCATTCACGTAGTACCTCGAGATGTTCAGAACTGCGTATGTTGTGCATTTTCTATTTAAATTTCGAGTGACATCATTTTTCAAAAAACAAGCAATAATACACTTCATAAAATTATTTACAATTTCTTCTGTTGCTGTACGTATGTCTGGATTGCTTACAATACTAGACTCCACTGCAAGAAGAATCAGTGCTGCTCATTTTATATTAGTTGAAAGATCTTTTACATGTATGAGAAACGGTAATAGCTCTAAGAGCGTTTGGAACCCTATAAATTATTTCTCCCCTTGCTGACTCCCCCCTGCTTTTATTTGTAGAATTGTTAAGTACAACTCTCTGTGTTCTATTGGTTGGGTAATCAAACACCTTTCAACGCTGACATTATCGTTGACGTTTATTTACTAGTGCAATATCAAACATAATATTCTTACCACGTCATTGTTTGACAAATTGTAACGAAATGTGGGCTGCATGAATGAAGAGGAGTGGAATTCACCTAATGTGATGGGATGAAGATTTACAGACGTATACTATGCTTTTAAATAAAAATTGAATAGAACATTATATCAACTTTCATCGTAAATGTTTTCAAAAAGTTTGTTTATCTTGACAATGGGGTCAGGTGTTTCACATAATGCAGTCCACTTATTAGTTCAAAATATAGGTGGCAAAAAGAATAATCTTCTCCTGAACTGCACCTATTAGGCCATATTGCCTGTTCCGGCTTCAAAACTTATCTGACCAATGTTTCCTTTGTCTTCTCGGACACGTTGTTCCCTTAGGTCTATCCTGAAACGCTCTTCTTGGGAGTCACTCCTTCAATATTTTGTCAACGTGCTGTCTACAGTTTATTTTATCGCTTACAATTTTTTCTCCCAAATAATTTATACCTAAGTGAATTTTGTCCATAAAGGACGCAGTTGACGCAGGCCGCAGTGAATAGGGTGTAGAATAGCAACCGCTCCCAGTCACAACACAAGGTAATTATGTTTAAAAGATGTCACTAAACCACTTCCAATTGCTTTAGTTGTGTTTATTTTGTCATCATCATATAATTTGTTTCTTACTTAAGCAGTGATCATCAACACTGAGTACGGGAACATCTAGTTGAATGTAAACCTCCTCAAGATTGGTACATATCCGGAACCGGTCTTGTATTAAATGAAATCACCTTCTGTTCTGTCTAGCAGCGGATATTATTCCACAGCCTATAATTTATTCTCAGTTCTTATCCTATTTTATTGTTTGCAGTTTCATCTGAAAGTGTCGATGTCCATGTTTTAGATCCATAGAAGAAATCAGGTGCATGGCATTAGTTGGGAGAACTTCATTTATATTTCTTTTCCTGTTTTAGTTTATAGGCTTCTGTTTTGTGTACCGCTTGATTACCTGAAACATGGGTAATTTGTTTTTAAAATCCTTTGCGCATTCATTATTGAATTATCTCTTCTGATTCATTAGAACCCATAACATAGTATCACTGATAACAATTTTGACTCCACAAGTATCTTCACATTTGAAGGTAATGGTTTCATTTATGGAAATTTTAAAACGAGAGCTTTCACATGACCACTGTAACATATGTACTGTCTTTGCAGATTGTCTTCGGTTTACCTATAATAATCTGATCACCAACCAACAGAATCGTCTTAGGCGTAAAATTTCTTGCAATGCAAATGCTTCCGTTAATTTTACACAATTCTCTCATCAGGCCCTCTATATCAAAAGTAAACCAAACAGGACACAAGCTACAAGCCTGCCTTACACTTCGAGCAGTTAAGGAAATGATAGGAGAAAAGAAGGGAATATAACCTTGAAACTTGCGTAGCTTTTATTGAGTGAGAAAAAGAATTCGATCGATGAAGTCGTAAAAACCAAACAGGACACAAGCTACAATCCTGTCTTACACTTCCAGCAGTTAATCAAATGATAGGAAAAAATAAGATAATATAACCTTGAAACTTACATAGCTTTTATTGAGTGAGAAAAAGAATTCGATCGATGAAGTCGGAAAAAATTAAAGGAAATCGTGACTCAAAGAGGATGTGGTACCCCAATCATTTAATTAATGTAACAAAATGTGTATATAGAAAAAAAACTGTTTTAATTCCCGTCCTCTGCTCACTTTAAGCATTCATAAGATGAATAACGGAGCATTTAATCCACTCACGGTGAAATTTCTTCTTTCTCATACAAATCAAGTTTTTGGTAACAGTTAATACGAAGAGGAATTTTATCTCTGTACAATATAGTGATTCAGATACTGATATCTGTCCATCAAAACAAATCTGTAATTATTATCCCGGAAAGGTCGTGGGGAATGCTGGTTTAGCAGAAAGTGGACAGGGAGGCAGTCATTAGTGGCCGGTCTCTTGGAGACTTGAGGGTGCCAGTGCAACTTCAGAAGACGTTGTGGGCGGTCACCAAGAGCGTCCTAGAAATGACGTCAGACAGGTCCTCTAGGGACTGGCCTCAGGCTGACGCTCGAGGGCGTCCCAACTCCCATCTTGAACCACTTGTCCGCTCCTAGACGGTAATTGGTCGCTGTAGTTGTTTAAGTCTGCACCTCCTAAGGAAGAATTGTCTGCGTAGAAACGGAGATGAAACTGCAGCGGTCAGCCACGTTAAAGTTCGGTTTTACCGTACACAGACATTAAATGCGTGGGCTTATGGAAGCCTTGAGGTCACAGGCACACTGGCATTCTCACGTCAAATTTGTATATCAACACACAGGTACAAAGCTATCCTCGTAAATCTGAGGCGTTACTGAGAACTTTTGAAACAGAGACGATTGTCCTCTGGAAGACTGTCCAATTTCTGTATAATAAGGACTAAATGTTCCACTTCATTTCAGAGCTGTCGTTTAGTAAAGGAACCATCACAAATGTTTCAGTCTTACAATGGTTATATCACTGGTTTATTGCCGACAACCAGCAACCTGAAACATTGTCGGAAACGGGAACTGCAACACTACAAATACCTCGAACGGACGTTTCTCCAGTATTTCCATGCAATTGAGGTATGTTGATTAAAATGCCAACCCTACTCGTGCTTACTTTCCATACGGAAAACAGCTATTCCTTCAGATGAAGAATGACATGAATACATTATGGTTATTAGGTGACTCCAGTGTTACTGGATCAAGTGGAGATCACAGCAGGGCATGTGTCGAGGATTGTGAATACAACTTGTCACAACCATTCGGGCATTGCGACAAGTCGGATCATTGGCATGAGGGATATGAGAGCATCATAGCGATAGGACGTACAGACAGTTGGCTGTAGTGTAAAAGCAGCACGACAAATCTTGATGAGATAGACTCGGGTCAGTCGTGTGGCAAGAAGAGGAGGTGCTGGTCCATCCGGAAGGGCTACACTGATAAAACCGTAGGACCGTTCGACTTCGTCTGACGATTACATGGACGATAACCCATGAAATACAGACAGGAGTTACAGCCAGTGTCTCACCAAGAACCATCGGGAAGATGTTGGCCTGGATTGGGACGCTGAGTGGCGACACGTCGTTTACCACTGACATGACACCACTGGCAACAGGGGCGTGTGAGACGCAAAACCAGAGCGAAACGGGATACTGAGTAGCATTCCGTGCTTTCCAGCCTTCAGCCGCCAGTATTACATCCGTATGCGCTGGCCAGATCAATGTTTACATGGATAAACTGGTGAAAGAGGACAGAAATCAGAGTTTCTTGCGACCTATTTAGATGCCATTCCCTTCTCATATGATTAAATGATTTTTGCAGAACCATAAGACAACTTTGAATGGGACCTATAAATTCACCTGAAACAACCTCAGTTACACTAATTTATTACCTCAAAAGTAGACACCAACTTTGTATCATCACAAAAGGCGATGTAGTCCACATTAAGATACTACAAACAATAGAAGTGTTTAAGCCGTTCTTTATGATGCAGCGTTGAAAACATTGCCTTTTTTGTTATCCACTTTCATCTGACTTTCAGTTATTTTATAAATTTCTCATAGTGGTCTGCATTGCGGAAAAATGGGATATTTGCATAAAACTGCGCCGTTACACATTCGTTTCTCAACAGGTTTTATTCTGAAATGGGATGACGTGCATGGATCAGAACAAACGATGTCACTGGAACCACATTGACGTTTCTAAGAGCATGAAGCATGATAAGCATGATAACAAGCAAATAAAAGAGAAAAATCTAATACCTGTGCCATTAGACGCAAACTCTTGATTCTTCGTATCTACATATTTTTGGTGGTATATCCATAATCAGGACAAAGCTAGAAGACGCTGAAAGTAAAACGGTATCGAAAAATTTGCCTCTGCATAATTGTAGCATTTACAGTAGTGTGGTGTACCTTGGGATACTTTTCACATTTCCACCTTTAGCGACTCCATTAATACAAATTTAATACAGTCTATATTACATTTTTTAAATTTTGTCTTTCACTTTTCGTGTTCTGCAGTCTTTTTCTGAAATTTGAAAAATTTCTCTCGAAAAATAAGATTTTTACAAGGGTGTAAAATTTAACGAAATTTGAAAGAGTAGTAATCCAGGAAATCTTGTCAATACCATGGTAAATAATCTTTCATATTATTACTCTACTACTTACCACTAATTAGTGAGTGAAACAGAATTAAGAACAAGCATTATCAATAACCAGTTACAAGGGTTTCTTATTTTCCTTTTGAAATAGAAGCTGTTGCAACTGCCACGAATTTCCATTCCCAGGACTCGTAAAATTGTTGCGATATTAAAGAACATCAGTTAATTTGTAAATATCACCTTTTCAATATTAGATGTTCTCTTTCTGGTTGAAGGTACAAGGTTGAGCACGGCCAACAAAGTATGGTTCAACAGTCCACATGTTATGTAAGTAGTTTCGAAAATGTGGAGAATTTATTCACCCTAAGGTGCTTTAAATGAAGAATTAAGAGTATCTTACAAATAGCTTAAATATATTATACAGGACGTAAAAGTGTAGATGTAGAAATATTCACAATTGGTGCATGAAACGCAAGCTCGTATCCAACAACAACAAAAACAGCATTAAATATAGGGGACTGCTTATGGCCGGTCTGTAGCTCACCTTCCTTCGTACGATTCTAAATCGCTCACTAGCCTGAAACACACTGTGTTCGGTCTGTAGTGCATCTTCCTTCATGTGATTCTGAATCGCTCACTAGACTGAAACACACTGTGTTCCTAGGTTCTTCATTCTCAAGATATAACACTCTCCCCTACATCTTTGCCTAGAAGTGATCAGTGTACACCATTTTTAAGAAAAATATGTATAATATGTGACACTTAAAAGGCTGAAAGACTATATTATCACAATAGTTTCAGTGACTTTCATGGACTGGATAGAGAATGTTTTATTTATTTGGAAATTGTATGCGTTTTCAGACCTGGGGTACAATTTTTTTATAGACCCTTACTTTCCACAGTGACGAGCATGTCTCCATGTTCTATAGAACGCAGGAATGTCACTTACAAATGCAACCGACAGTCCATTCAGAGGCGAGAGAGAAATGATTAAACTGCATCGCTGTGGTAATTACGAAATACATCATCTCTGAAAAGACTCGGTGCTACGGCTACGAGGTTTTTGCTTCTCGTATTCATTAGTAAAACGTTTCCTGAATAGGATCTGCGTCATTTCATTCTAATAAGTAAGGCCTTATGAGGCTATCAACACTGAAAGCTAAAAGAAGTAAGGCGAAATATCTTTTTACCCCTTAGTTGATTCGGGAATTTTTTCTGCATGTTGGAGTTATGATAGAACGACGCGAGTGTACTGAGAGAAATTTTTCTTTAAGAGTACCTCACTTCATTTTCATCCAGCTTTATCCTTGTCTGTTAGTTTTTCAATGGGTTCCGATTCATCTTGCCAAATGGATTTAGAAAGTACATACTTTATCCTAGATTTCTTTTCCCACGTAAGAGGGGAAATATGTCGAAGTTATTGCCTTTTGGTAAATTCTAATAAATTTTAAAAGTGATCGTACATGCGTTTATTTGCCGTTGCTCATATTAAGATAAACTTACACAAAAACTTATTTCTTGATGTAAATGCTGTTTTACCACATGATAACTACAGTTTTGTTCGCAGCATTTCATACATGCATTTATTTGCTGTTGCACACACTAAGATAAACATATACAAAACTTCATTTTTTTATATAAATACAGTTTTACAAGATGACCTGTATGTTTTGATAATTACCGTTTCACTTAGGATTTCTCTTACAAAAATTCTGCCTACAGGGTATACACTGTCTTTAATGCCTCATCTACAAAAACTGGGCATTTGTATGCTTAAATGGTTTGCCACTGATTAAAATTGGTCTGTGTTGCTACTGTCAGGGTTCTCCTATGAATCCAAAGACATACTCAGCTAAAGGCTTCTACAATCTATCTGAACAAAATTTACTCCGGTAGGTCGGCGTTTCTTCTTGGATAGAAGATCTTCCCACGTTCCCAAGGTTTACGATCTGCACCATGTTTCGTTTTATCGCCAGTAAGTGAATAATTAAGTCTCTGAGTACGTCGTTATTACGTCAAAGAATTCATCAGAAATGTTTTAGATGTATTTATATGCACATCTGATTTAAATGTATATATATGCAGGGTGGTCCATTGATAGTGACTGGGCCAAATATCTCACGAAATAAGCATCAAACGAAAAAAAACTGTAAAGAACGAAACTCGTCTAACTTGAAGGGGGAAACCAGATGGCGCTATGGTTGGCTCGCTACATGGCGCTGCCATAGGTCAAACGGATATCTACTGAATTTTTTAAAAGATAGGAACCCCCATTTCTTATTACTTTTTCGTGTAGTGCGTAAATAAATATAAATGTGTTAGTTGGACCACTTTTTTCGCTTTGTGATAGATGTCGTTGTAATAGTCACAAACGTATAAGTGCCACGGTATTTGCTTCATGATACATTACCCGTTTTAAAATGGACCGTTTACCAATTGCGGAAAAGGTCGATATCGTGTTGACGTATGGCTATTGTGATCAAAATGCCCAACGGGCAAGTGCTATGTATGCTGCTCGGTATCCCGGACGACACCATCCAAGTGTCCGGACCGTTCGCCGGATAATTTCGTTATTGAAGGAAACAGCAAGTGTTCAGCCACATTTTAAACGTCAACCCCGACCTGCAACAAATGATGATGCCCAAGTAGCTGTTTTAGCTGATGTCACGGATAATCTGCACATCAGTAGCAGACAAATTGCGCGTGAATCGGCAATCTCAAAAACGTCGGTGCTGAGAATGCTACATCAACATCGATTGCACCCGTACCATATTTCTGTGCACCAGGAATTGCATGGCGACGACTTTGAACGTCGTGTACAGTTCTGCCACTGCGCACAAGAGAAATTACGGGACGATGAGAGATTATTTGCACGCGTTCCATTTAGCGATGAAGCGGCATTCACCAACATCGGTAACGTAAACCGGCATAATTTAGACTACTGGGCAACAGAAAATCCACGATGGCTGCGACAAGTGGAACATCAGCGACTTTGGCGGGTTAATGTGTAGTGCGGCATTATGGGAGGAAGGATAATTGGCCCCCATTCTTTCGCTGCCAATTTAAATGGTGCAATGTATCCTGTTTCCCTACGTAATGGTTCAAATGGCTCTGACCACTACGGGACTTAACGTCTGAGGTCATCAGTCCCATAGAACCAAGAACTACTTAAACCTAACTAACCTAAGGACGTCACACACATCCATGCCCGAGGCAGGATTCGAACCTGTGACCGTAGCGGTCACGCGGTTCCAGACTGAAGCGCCTAGAACCGCTCGGCCACCCCGGCCGGCTTCCTAGTAATGCTTTACCAATGTTACTACAAGATGTTTCACTGCATGACACAATGGCGATGGATGTCCGGCACATAGCTCGCGTGCGGTTGAAGCGGTATTGAATAGCATATTGCATGACAGGTGGACTGGTCGTCGAAGCACCATACCATGACCCGCACGTTCACCGGATCTGACGTCCCCGGATTGCATTCTGGCGGGAATGTTGAAGGATATTTGCTATCGTGATCCACCGGCAACGCCTGACAACATACGTCAGCGCATTGGCAATGCATGTGCGAACATTACGGAAGGCGAACTACTCGCTGTTACGAGGAATGTCGTTACACGTATTGCCAAATGCATTGCGGTTGACGGGCATCATTTTGAAAATTAATTGCATTAATGTGGCAATTACAGGTAATCACGCTGTAACAGCATGCGTTCTCAGAAATGATATGTTCACAAAGGTACAAATATCACATTGGAACAACCGAAACAAAATGTTCAAACGTGCCTACGTTCTGTATTTTAATTTAAATACCTACCTGTTACCAACTGTTCGTCTAAAATTGTGATCCATATGTTTGTGACTATTACAGTACCATCTATCACAAAGCGAAGAAACTGGTCCAACTAAAACATTCATATTTATTTACGTGCTACACGAACCTGTAATAAAAAATGGGGGTTCCTATTTTTAAAAAAATGAAGTAGATATCCGTTTGACCTATGGTATCGCCATCTAGCGGGTGAACCAATAGCGGTTTCCCCCTTCAAGTTAGAGAAATTTCATTCTTTGTAGTTTTTCCGTTTGACGCTTATTTCGTGAGATGTTTGGCCCGGTCACGATCAATGGACCACCCTGTATGGCTCCACTTGCCGGCCGGGGTGGCCAAGCGGTTCTAGGCGCTACAGTCTGGAACCGCGCGACCGCTAAGATCGCAGGTTCGAATCCTGCCTCGGGCATGGATGTGTGTGATGTCCTTGGGTTAGTTAGGTTTAAGTAGTTCTAAGTTTTCTCCGTTAAATAATACATTTTAAAGGATGGACCGTTTGGCATTGTGCAACCGTTGTAGTGCATACTTATTATCTAGTTAGGTGCTGTTGTGTTGGCAGAAGAGCCAACACCGTGTTGCTAGAGGAGGCCGAAATGCAGGCGTTAAAGCTCACGCAGACTGGCGTGAGGTCTGGAACAGTTAAGGGAATGTATAGTAGCAAATAAAGTACGTAGTTGAAGTAATACTTAACTTTAATCCATAATTAGAGATCATCGCTCTTGTTGATACATGATTTATAATCTCAATATAAACTGGTAATGGCGCCTTGCTAGGTCGTAGCAAATTACGTAGCTGAAGGCTATGCTAACTATCGTCTCGGCAAATGAGAGCGTATTTGTCAGTGTAGCTTCGCTAGCAAAGTCGGCTGTACAACTGGAGCGAGTGCTAGGACGTCTCTCTAGACCTGCCGTGTGGCGGCGCTCGGTCTGCAATCACTGACAGTGGCGACATGCGCGTCCGACGTATACTACCGGACCGCGGCCGATTTAAAGGCTACCACCAAGCATGTGTGGTGTCTGGTGGTGACACCACAGGTGCCCTAATGGCTGTTGATTTTGTCTTAGGTTGAAGGTACAGCAGGTGGTCACTTTGCAAATCTGAAGCTGTACCCACTGGCTTTAGTCGAGATTCCTTTGTATGTTGTTATTAGCTTGTTTTGTTGAAATGTGTGTGGCTAGTGCCTCAAAGTAATTAAACAAAATTTGCTAGATTTGTCACAAACTTTCTAAGTGTCTTAGTGCCACCAATCGGTAATGTTAACAGAATGTTTATTTTTTCTTTTTTGACGAAGACAATGATTTGGAATCAAGATATAAGTAACCCTGTTCACTCCTCTAAGTACCAACGTACGTTTGTTAAATGATGTTAATAAATGTTTTTCAAATCTATCGTCCAATGGCTTTTTACTAAAGGATCACTCTATGCAAGCTATCCCTCTCTAAAAGCTTTAAAAGGGTCGTTAGTTCCAGAGTATTCTATCTACCTTTACCCATCTCGAGCCCCCTCCTCATCCTATCAATCAAGTAACGAAAAATGTGACAACAGTACAAAATGAAAGGCACTTGAGCATACCCATACGCACAAACAGCGACATGATACAATAATGGGCATAGCAATATGAGATTGAACAAAAGTGACCACGAAAATCATTTACAAGTAGCCCACAGTAGTGAATGTGTTGTCGCAGTACCACTTATAATTGCTCAGCCTGTTTTAGGGATGTAGTCCTTGTATTGTGTTCATAAGTCAAATCAAGAACACTGCATAATTGTAAGCTCTCTTGGAGAAGCGAATGCCCGATCTCGGTAAGTTCAGACAGTATCACACTCACCTTGTTTACTGTAAGCTGCAAGCACTGAACGGGAATACGTAGTATTTAGAACAGGGGATGCCATCATTGATATGTAATATTAGTCGAGAATTACCAAATGCATGTTACCAGGCACGCGTTACACAACACGTTATCCTCTAATGGCGGTAAAATAAGAGTTATCCCAATGAACTTAAGGATCAATAAGAGTGACAACGGAAGCTGAAATGAGAGAGAATATTTAACTTCTACGTCATATAACTAATTGTGAAGTCAAGTGGACACATGAGCTTTGGCAGCAGAAAGACATGTGTCTATGTGTCTGAGGTAGGCTGTATATGCAAACGCTTTACAAAACCAAGTTTCCATATATGAGAGTAGGTAACTAAAAAGCTAAGCTGAATGGACGAATGACTGCGTCAACTGCACTGCTCTTAGTTTTAGATTACTAAAATCGTATACTGTACAAAGCTTTTTGGTTATTGACCCCATAAGATAATGCCTACTGCAAAGGAGCCGAGCATAGGTACCTCTGTAAGAAGTCAGGATAGCAACTGGGTACCTGTGAACCGCCTCTGACGCAGGTAGAACATTGTCAAAGTTCAATTATTTACTAGCCATGTTTACACCCGCCTTGTCCCACACCGGACTTGTAGCCGATTCGTCATTCACCTGCTGGTGACAGCTGCCGAGTCAGCTGCTCATCTGCAGACCCAGTCGAATAGTGAGCGACCACGCGCTGCAGCGTGCTGCCGGCGTGACCACGGTCCATCGAGAACGGTCTCGTACTTGCTGCTGGAGTACGCTCGATCCCACTCCGAATTCTATGTTGATCTTTGATGACCCACTCGCGATGTGGTGTTGGAAATCGTGTAGTCGGTCGATCTCCTTCCTCAACCATGCTGTAAGCATTCAGAGACGTGTTGTTGTCGAACGACAGTCAGCTTCTCTATCATCAACTGTAGGCGGCGAACAGTATGAAGTTTATCAGGCAAAGACTGCCACCTCAGTTACATCTTTGCTGGTTCGTAGAATGTTGTGGAGTGTCTAGGACATAGATTCGCTACTGTATCATAACCATGGACTCCACTGCTATTCCTGTGAACGCCATCGATCGCTAAAATCAAATCCTTGAGACCTGGAGAGCTAGAATATTTAAAGGGAGCGAACGTGTGGCTATAAAACGGTGCTCGGTTCGTAATGAGCGCAGGTCCCCTTCTTATGCTTCTATATTCACTTAAGAGGCTCTTAACTACTGTGTAGGTTCTCGGATACTGGTTCTTATGAAATAGGTACAGTTTCTTTACACATCTACTACGAGCTAACAAATATGCGAGTCACGTTTCTGTTGGTGTTCTGTGCCATACTATTTGCTGCTAAGCTCGTCCTCTCTCTCTTGGAGCGGTTGTGGAACGTGCCGAGGCCTGACTCACATGCGACATACCGCTTATTTCCTGGTTCTGTCTCTGGCATGACTACAATTTGCTTGTAGCAAAGTGAATGAGTTTTAATAACATTTTCTAATTTTCAACCCCGTACTCTCCTGTGCCGTAACAACATATGTAATTGCACTCACGGAATTAACTGAAGTATCGCTACATAAGTCACTGGAAATACTCCAATAACCATGAAAATGTAAGCAACACTCATTTGCGTAAAGAAGTAACTGTGCAGGTACGCAATGCCTTCTGATAACCCAAACAACATAAACTACGGCACCAAGCCTCATACGCAGCGACCGGCTGCATTCTACTTGACACTGCTACTGGAAAAAGCACAATTTGCAACGCCTAAAACAACGTAGTTCAGTCACATTTGCACTTCGAATCAGTGAAAATCTCGGGGAGGGACAAATCATTAAGCTGATAAATTTTCTCATATTATGTTTCAGTAATGCCATGTGAAAGGCATTACTTAAGAAAGGAAGTCTTTGTTGCTCAAAAATGTGCTGTAAGAATAATATGTGGCGTTCAACCACGATCGTCTTGTAGATATCTGTTTAAGGAGTTGGGCATTCTGACTACTGTTGCACAGAATATTTATTCCCTCATGAAGTTTGTTGTAAATAATCCACTACGCTTCAAAAGGAACAATGATGCACATAATTACAATACCAGAATAAAAAATAACATTACTCCACATTTAGGCTCTCCTGAGCAGAAAACGGCGTGCTCACCGCTGAAACAACAATTTTTGATCACTTAAACAGTGATATAAAGTGACAGACAGAAAAAACTCAGAATAGGCATAATGTAATCGTACGAACAAATTAATTTGCGAAATGAATTTAAAATGAATCATTCCACGTCATTAGGATTTATCGAACAAAATTTTTCATGGAACATGAAACTAACTAACTCAGTACGTTTCAACTGCAAACCGGAGAGCACATGACACGAGTCGTTCAGACCTCAACCCACAGGTCTTTGCTCGGTGGGTAGCGATGCGATTCTCTCGATCTACGAGAAACCAAATACATAACTTCACGTAGACTTCCACAACTACAAATAAGCAAACTCCCTGTATCGTTTCTTGGCACAGAGTAATAATGTATCCGTAGGCGAAAACTGAAAGTGACTATTTAACAAGCAACTTCCGACCTCAGTTCTTCCTGTTTTGCGCTACGAAATTTCTCTCTGTGTGTTGATCTGCAGACAGTAGTAATAGCGTGCTCTGCGTACCTTCACTTTATTTTGTCCTGTTGTGTAATCTTCTGGGCCACTGAAGCTAGAATGAAAAAAAGTGTTTACGGTAAGGGTGTGTACAATAACAATTATGTGTAAAATTGATTATTGGACATTGCGTGGAATACTCTTCAGGGACCTAGGAATTCTTATACTTACAAGTTATTATATGTACTTACTAATAGTATTTGTTGTTAAGGGGCTCCAGGAAGCTCTATCTTTCCAATGTTAAAATAACGCTTATAAATTGAATGTTTCCTCAGAAAGTATTTGAGGTAAGAAGTTGACATTCTTACAGGTTATTATTGGAGTATTGGCTACAACTTAATACAGGAATTTTTAAAGATTAGAATTCAATTTGTAGATATCAATTTGTTCTGTTGTAATGAATATTCACTACATTTTTGTGTAATTTTTTGTTTATAAAGTCAGTAATATAAAGGTTTTTGGAAAAAGGCTGTTTTAAATAGAAATGGCTGTCTAGCATTTCCTGAAAATTTGAAGCGAAAGGGTTTGGCACATCCTGAGAAAACTATTTGACCTCGCCCACTAGTCGCTTATAGAGTGCCTAGAGGATGCTGCGTTCTCGGGATGCTATACAACATTTCAATCAAATAACAGTGACAGTTTTATTCCCATAAAGCAAATTGACAATACTTAACTTGTATTTACTTCGGAGTCGCAAGTGACATGTAAACAGTAACGGTCTTCGTTTTAGACAAAGTCCAAACAAGTAACTGATAAGGATCACAGCTAGTTGTTCTTGTAGTACGCTACGTAAATACGTTCCACTAATGTCAGTACACTGAGACGACCTGAATGGCCGAAATTGGCAGGAGCGGCGCATATGTATACTTCTTGCAGGGGGCGCCCTTGCACGGCACGGTCCTTGTCAGCGGTCTCTTGGCTGACATTTCCTTAACGCCTTCTCTGGTCACCCGTTCTTATTCGTTACGACGCTTATGGTTGGTCCAGAACAAAAACATATAATTTGCGTGAATAAATAAAACTTTTAGGAATCGAGCGATAAAGTTTGGATTCCCTTTTTAGAGCATCCCAGGTCCATAGGATGGATTATCTTCATTTTCTGCAAACTCCTTCTTCTTGGTCCTCCTCCTGTTTACTCAGACTTGTATTTCTAGTCTATTTATAGCCCATTCAGCAGCCCGAAGACGTTTTTTGTCTTAAGCAAACATCGTTCGTACCATGTTGAAACCTATCTTCATTCCTATATGCACCTCACAATGTTGCTATCGCCGGCCGTAGTGGCCGAGCGGTTAAAGGCGCTACAGTCTGGAACCGCACGACCTCTACGGTCGCAGGTTCGAATCCTGCCTCGGGCATGGGTGTATGTGTTGTCCTTAGGTTAGTTAGGTTTAAGTAGTTCTAAGTTCTTGGGGACTTATGACCACAGCAGTTGAGTCCCATAGTGCTCAGAGCCATTTGAACCAATGTTGCTATCATTGAAAGTAGCAACCGCGTCATACACACCAAAGTGAAGTGTGTCTATTCCAACAAAAACAGTCTTGGAGATTCTTGATGATACAACACTCTTTACTCTTTCATTGGAATTTTGTTTTTTTTTCCATGAACACAGTTTTTCAGCAGTTTGGGTGCTGCTAAGTCTCGGAAAATAGGATTTTGTTACCCCTGTTACCGCATCAGGTAGACTACGTTTATGAGTGTTCACGTCTACAGTTAGCAATCTCCTGTTGTATTTACACCAACTCTTTTCTCCTTTGGAACACAAGTAATATTTCAATTTTCATCGGTTGAAAAAGTACACTCCTGGAAATGGAAAAAAGAACACATTGACACCGGTGTGACAGACCCACCATACTTGCTCCGGACACTGCGAGAGGGCTGTACAAGCAATGATCACACGCACGGCACAGCGGACACACCAGGAACCGCGGTGTTGGCCGTCGAATGGCGCTAGCTGCGCAGCATTTGTGCACCGCCGCCGTCAGTGTCAGCCAGTTTGCCGTGGCATACGGAGCTCCATCGCAGTCTTTAACACTGGTAGCATGCCGCGACAGCGTGGACGTGAACCGTATGTGCAGTTGACGGACTTTGAGCGAGGGCGTATAGTGGGCATGCGGGAGGCCGGGTGGACGTACCGCCGAATTGCTCAACACGTGGGGCGTGAGGTCTCCACAGTACATCGATGTTGTCGCCAGTGGTCGGCGGAAGGTGCACGTGCCCGTCGACCTGGGACCGGACCGCAGCGACGCACGGATGCCCGCCAAGACCGTAGGATCCTACGCAGTGCCGTAGGGGACCGCACCGCCACTTCCCAGCAAATTAGGGACACTGTTGCTCCTGGGGTATCGGCGAGGATCATTCTCAACCGTCTCCATGAAGCTGGGCTACGGTCCCGCACACCGTTAGGCCGTCTTCCGCTCACGCCCCAACATCGTGCAGCCCGCCTCCAGTGGTGTCGCGACAGGCGTGAATGGAGGGGCGAATGGAGACGTGTCGTCTTCAGCGATGAGAGTCGCTTCTGCCTTGGTGCCAATGATGGTCGTATGCGTGTTTGGCGCCGTGCAGGTGAGCGCCACAATCAGGACTGCATACGACCGAGGCACACAGGGCTAACACCCGGCATCATGGTGTGGGGAGCGATCTCCTACACTGGCCATACACCACTGGTGATCGTCGAGGGGACACTGAATAGTGCACGGTACATCCAAACCGTCATCGAACCCATCGTTCTACCATTCCTAGACCGGCAAGGGAACTTGCTGTTCCAACAGGACAATGCACGTCCGCATGTATCCCGTGCAACCCAACGTGCTCTAGAAGGTGTAAGTCAACTACCCTGGCCAGCAAGATCTCCGGATCTGTCCCCCATTGAGCATGTTTGGGACTGGATGAAGCGTCGTCTCACGCGGTCTGCACGTCCAGCACGAACGCTGGTCCAACTGAGGCGCCAGGTGGAAATGGCGTGGCAAGCCGTTCCACAGGACTACATCCGGCATCTCTACGATCGTCTCCATGGGAGAATAGCAGCCTGCATTGCTGCGAAAGGTGGATATACACTGTACTAGTGCCGACATTGTGCATGCTCTGTTGCCTGTGTCTATGTGCCTGTGGTTCTGTCAGTGTGATCATGTGATGTATCTGACCCCAGGAATGTGTCAATAAAGTTTCCCCTTCCTGGGACAATGAATTCACGGTGTTCTTATTTCAATTTCCAGGAGTGTATGAAAAACAGAGCCCAAACAACCTTCCTCATTTCATCGGCATTGTGTCTGTTTTGACTAACAATCATTCCTTAACAGTTCTGTATTTTGTCAATTGCACTCTCAGTTAACCTTTCCTTCCCATCCAACCCTTTGCCATTACTGAGTTTTTGTTTTTTCTACAAAGCTTTCAGTCGCCAAAGTCTTTATCCCAATCGTTTCTGTACATGTCCAATACACTCAAGTTTCTGCAATACATCATCATCATCATAGGGCTTCAGTTCTTGAGCATGTTTAAAACTTTCAGAATCACCGTCACCAATTTAATTCACATAACGCACCTTATCACAAGCAACAGAACGTTGAAATATACTAGCAACGCTTGCCACTTTCATTCCTCCACTATTGTCACTATAGTTACCTGTGAAATTATTTTCATGTGCACCTTTATTTTTTTTTGTGGGTACGTATAATATTTAGATATTACCGCTGTATCTAAACCTTCCCCTGTATGTGTACTGGTGACAGATGCTGCACTAGGAAGAGGCGTGTGTCCCCGTTTCTGCCAGGTACGATCGAATGCTGCAGTCAAGTCTCTATACCACTGTTTTCTATTACTGCGTCTTCCACAGCTTTCTTCATAGATTCTATACAGATATCTTCTACTTTAGACCGTATAAAACTACTATAGTTCGTAAACTTGGTTGGGGGATTTGGAAGATAGATTCATCATGCCATAGAAAACAGCACCCATACCAAATGTACGTAAGGCATCAACAAATCTAATGTGTTCATAGATTTTGCTCACATTTTCTTCAATTGGAGTTATTGCAACATTGTTCCGAAACGTAGTCATGTAAGAACACTTACCACACTTCAGTTCCATTTCACCAGCATGTCCTGCATGATTTTTTATCGAGAGTTGCAGACCGACCTGACTACACTGAATACACCTTACACAGTTTTCAAAAATTCCGTTGGGAACTGATATGCCAAAATACATCCTATTTGCCCATAAAACATTCATACTTTTCACTAACTGAACCAGGCTTCTTTTGCGAAGTACTTTCTTTCCCACTTTCAGTTGCGATGAGTCGATGTAGCAGCAAGGTTAGGTTCACACACTTGGTTATCGTCTTTATTGTTTACGGTAATAACACCTACATTTGGCTTTCCCGCATTTCTCCTTTTCTTAAAGGCCTTCAGTGGATTTCTACTCACTTAAAGTTTACATATGATTGTCCTTCAATAAAACAGAGACTTCAATGAACCGAATTCACTACGAATATTTTCAGGATAACAAAAGAGTAAATAAACATGAAACGCACGACAATCGAGCGAGCAATGAATATCGAACTGTCGCAAGTTAGCCACAATACTTATTTTGTAACACTGATTTTCTCCCTTATCACTAAAATGTACATCATGAGCAAGTAGATTCATGAATACAACCTTTGACAGCAGTTTAACAACGCTACAGTGGATCTCGCCCATGTAGAACATACTTAAAAAATATGTTAAAAATAGTTGTATTCTTCTTAACTGAATAAATTGTATTTTAATTGAAAGGGAAAGTCTGTAGATTTCTAAAATTCAAAGAAGTAAAAATTTAACCTTTCATGATTTTGAACCTTCCCGGAGCCCCTCAATAACAAGAACGAATCCAGGGTGAACGCACCATTTCACATCCACAATAGGTCTCAGGTTGTCTAACGATACCGACCGACCGCCGTCTCATTCTCAGCTTACAGGCGTCACTGGATGTGGATATCCAGGAGCATGTGGACAGAACACCACTCTCCTGGTCGTTGTCAGTTTTCGTGGCCCAAGCAGCTACTTCTCATTTACGTAGCTCTACAATTGGCCTCACAAGGGCTGAGTGCAACCCGCATACCAACAGCGCTCCGTAAAACTGGACGGTCACCCATCCAAATGCTTGCCAAGCCCGAAAACACTTATCTTTGTTGATCTGAGGGGAACGTGTGTTACCATTGCGGCAAAGCCGTTGACACAAGGGTGGAAGTAGAAATAATGTAACTGTAGACTGTGCAGTCCTCTCTGGGATTCTGAATTTGTATTGTGGTGCAAATGTCTGTAACTGGTTGCCAGTGGAAATTATATAGACAATTTAAAATGCCTAAATATTTAAACAGAAAGTAAAACAATACGTTAGCCCCTCCTACAGCCTGTAGGACAAAGGAATGCCAATTTTACATGACTATAACTTTCTTATACAAGTATGTTCTTACTTTGCCAGTATATATACAACTAACACAGGGGCTGGCCAAAAAACATGGAAACACCGCGCGAAATGCATGCCTGAAAATAAATGCAGTTGACAGGCAAGCCTGCATGTTGCTCTGTTGTATTTTAACATGAATATCACATGTGGAATGTTCCAAAGATGCTGCAAGTATCAGTCGTGCTCATAACAGTGTTTCTATAAATGTGGGTGCATTATATCGGTGCAAAGTGAAGTAGAGTGTGTGTATATTGTTGGTGCTCGTGTGGTGCGTGCTTGCGTAACCAGTCTAGCCGAAGTGTAAGGTATTTTAGGAGACACTGTATCGAACAATTATACCACGTACAGGGAAAGCGGGAAAACATCATCCACTAAGTCACAACGCGGACAAATGTGTGTGTTGAATGATCGTGACGACGGTCATTGAAGAGGATTGTGACGAAAAATAAGATGATAACAGCTGCAAAGGTCACAGCAGAACGGAAAGACAAAGCACTGTAAGCAGGGAATTACAGGGAGAATTGGATTTCCAAAGCCACTCATCAATAATTCAAAAGCGCGGAACAGCAGCACCTTATGTCACAGGCATAAAATCTGGATTATGGACTGATGGGACTAAGTAACTTTGTCGGATGAGTCTTGCTTCACACTGCTTCCAAATTCTGGCCGCGTTACATGCCAAGAATGAAACATGGCGGGGTTTCGATGATAATTTGGGCAGCCATATCGTCGTCATGAATGTGTCCCATGAGCAGTCAGCAAGGTCGAATTATTGCTAACAATTATGCAACCATTTTGAGTGATCAGGTACATGCGATTGTACGATGCTTGTTCCCCAACATTCTGTATTCCAGGATGACAGGGCCACTGCCAAACAGCTCTCGTTGTCCGGATTGGTTTGGTGATCTCGAGAATAAATTGCGAAACCCCCCCCCCCCCCCCTGGTCACCACAGCCGCCACGTCTCTGTAATATTTTGCCTTGCTGCTCTTCCTCAAAGGCACGTCATCAGTATCCACCACCATCATTGTTACCTGAACTTCCCACTATTTTGCAAAAAGAGTGGTATAAGACTCCGATGAAAATAATATATGACTTGTATTTATCCATTCCAAGAGGAATGGAAGCTTTTTGGAATGCCAGAAGCCTTCCTACACGGTATTAGGCATGGTAAAGTTTTGTTTTTTCTTTGTTTCCATGTTATCGTCGAGCCCTTGTAGTGGTCTGTGTAAAGCTAAAATGCTTCGCTCGAAGTATTTGATAACAACAACATCTGGTTAATATAGAAGAAGGGGCAGCTGAATTTTTCTCCTCCCATATATAAAACTAGTAATCTCGAAGCCATTACTATAGTTATCAATTTAAGTTGATTAGCGCTAGTAATAATCTGTTGCCAGTGTATTCTACAGAAGCAACCCTCAGTGGTCGTTTCTGTTTTTTAAAATGTAGCTTACTCTGTCTACACCCTTGAAGGCTCACTTTCATTATGTGATTGATGGTGTGCGGTGCACGGTGCACGATGTGAGAATGAACTAATGGATGAGTTAAACGTTTTCAAAGTTCCTCTTATTCGTCACAACAATAGCTTAAATGTTCAGAGGTTCACATGTTTTATATCGAAGATGGGAGTAACATCGTGATCATTGGTGAAGTAATATGGAAGTTAAGTCACTCATTGTTCTGAAGAAACTGCAAGCAGAAGGTGCTTGCGGAAGTTCACATTAGCTTCAAATTTCACACCAGAATGTCATCATGGAGACTAGAATTATACTTGGTGGACAGGCAGGTATGGACTCTGTGGAGCACAACTACGTTCGGTGGAAATTGTCTTTCGTCGTGCTGTGGGCGTCTCATTGTTTACAAGCAGATGAGAATTTCATGACTCACCTAATGGACACTCCTTGTCCGTAGAAGTGGAAAGCGGCGTCAGTGTACGCCTGGCTACCCACGTGTGTTTCGACCAACGTCCGGGAGATCAATAGAAATTACAGCGTGTCCAGCCATCGTCAAAGACTGTGTCTATTATAATACCGAGTTCGACTTTTTCACTGAACACTTTTTTTTCCTACGTTAATTTTCTTGCCTAACAGTGTTTCGGAACATCTTTCCCATCGTCAGGAAAGTTTAATCTGCCATGAAGTTTCACAAAGCTTTTATGTTGTTAAAATCTTAATTACTAATGGTTTTGTTTCATACAATCCTCATTGGCTGGGTGCACAGCCTTTTATATTTTGTTTAACTGTTCTGCTGTGGAACGTAAGACAAAAAGCTTTGCACATGCTATTTTTAGTAACTATACTGAATATTTTATTCAGTGGGCGGTGGGGTGTTATGTGGCCCGAAAGGAAATTTTAGGGTCGCTCTGTGTCTTCGAATCAGTCACGCACGCGAAATGCGTCACTGAAGTTAAAATAATAATATCTGCAGGACCTAAATCTATAGAAAGTGGTTTGGTGCAAGTGATTACTGTAAAGAAATTCACTGACAGAAATTGGTAGCACATGTGCTTAAGTCCATAAAGTGTTACAAACTCCGATGGCAGTTGCCAATTTGCTCATAACGACTTGAGAACGCCTCAGTTTATTAAAGGTCCGTCTCATCTCTTGCGGAAAACACTGTGCTTGGATTCTTAGAATCGGACAATAACCGTTCACGAGAGATGAGGTTTGGTACAACTGAAGAAGATCAATCTAAATTAATTATCACAAAGAGAAAGGCAATCATCAGTAACATCACAATTTCAGTAAACTTAAACCGAACTGATACCGTGAAAGTTCAAATCTAGCTTCCCTGCAGCGGTGGGATGGCTTGCGTGTCTTAAGGAAGCAGATAACTGTACCATAGGTGCCATGTAAGTGGAGAGGTGACTGTGGAGACGGACGACCGACGTAATGTAAGTGGAGACAGGCAACAGCCATTTCAGGAGTAGCATGGGGAACAGTGTGTATGGTTCACTGATCTGGCCTTGTATTATTGACCAAATGGGCCATGTCTTGTTGAAACTACGATCATCGAAATGAAAGGGAAATTGCACTGTTCTAAAGAATTAGGGCAACTTGAATTTGGGTGTCTCCCACACTCCGATGAGCAATGATAGTGAACTGTGTTACAAAACTATACTTTAATTTTTTGCAAATTAATTACTCAACAAAACACCATTACATCACCGATCGTTTACATAAAAAGAACTGAAATGTCGGAGAGGTGTCGAAAAAAAGTGGAAACAATCGTTGATCTCATCATGCCGTGGGCTTTTCATTGCCCTATGAGAGATTCAATAACGTTTATGCCCTCCGTGGTCCACCGTCACTCTCTGTGTGTTTTAATTTGTTTTGTCTGATCTCTGTCGGAGTCTTTCTTGTCCCGTGTCGTCTGACGTCTTTCCTGCTGTTCGTTTTTATTCTCTTTGGGCGGTTTTAATTTTTTGAAAAAAGGGACCGATGACCATCGCAGTCTGGTCCCTTTAATCCCACAAACCAAACCTCCGTGGTCGTTTATCACTACCTGAAACCTACGTAGCATGCTCCATTTACGTCCGCGGAGGTCACCGTGAGGTATCCGTTCCCTTCCATCAGTGTGAGCCCATTAGAGGTGCTTGGGGAATCTGTGGTGGAGCAGGACATCCATGAACACGTCTGTAAAGCATGTTCCAAATACGCACGTTGGGGTTCACGTCGGTTCTGACCGCCGGCCATTCACTTACTTTAATATCCATTCTTCGCAAGACGTCGTTGTGAAGTCCGCTACATGAACCTGGAATTCGAAGGAATTCAGCGCCACCACCGTATGCAGCAGTCACCACATGGACCCACCAGATCTCTTCGATGGACTATTTGGCGGTAAGGAGACCGTAGACAATGACAAGATCCGTATGGCTGTCAACACTGATGCCGCCTCACAGTAGCAGAGAACCTTGGACGTCAGTCGATTTCCTGAACAGCTTTTGCACGTACTGCATACCACGCGTCTCCACACACGAACGCGGCCATCACCTCGTGTCATAGGAAATCTGGTCTCGCCTGTGAATAACACTTTTCGCCAGTGACGAAGATGCCAGTTATCATGGGAACGGCGGACCTGAAGGCGACCTGCCAAACGTTGTGTCAAGCGGTGTACTCGAACGGGAGATTTCGATCGAACAGAATGTGTGAAACCCGTGGTTTAGGGGTAGCGTCTTTGATTCTTAATCAAAATGTCTTCGGCCGAAGACTTCCGATATAAGAAGCAGCCTAATTCTACCAATGGCCTTGACAAAGAGGGCGGAGGAGCGGACAGAGGTTCAGTGCACACTCTTGTCCCTGAGAAACTGCCCCTATAGGCGGAAGAATCAGTAATGATCAACGGCATGAGGATGCAGAAGGCAATGGAATCCACGTCATTAAAGACACGTAACGTGTGTCCACAGGACATGTGGCCTGTAATTGAAGAAGTGTCATGATGATCTCTCCGCTGGCCAAACATTCCTGAATAGTCCCCCATTATGATCCCCGGGAGGGGACTGCCAAGGAGTAGGTTACCATGAGAAAAAAATTGAATAATCAACGAAAGGATAACGTTGTGCGAGTTGGGGCGTGGAATATCAGAAACTGGAACGTAGTAAGGAAACTAGAAAATCTGAAAAGGGAAATGCAAAGGCTCCATCTAGATATAATAGTGGTCATTGAAGTGAAGTGGAAAGGAGACAAGGATTTCCCGTCAGATGAGTATAGGCTTAATATCAAGAGCAGCAGAAAATGGCATAACAGGAGAAGGATTCGTTATGAACTGGAAGGTAGGGCTGAGAGTGTGTTCCTGTGAACAGTTCAGCAGCAGGGTTGTTCTTATCAGAATCGACGGCAAACCAACACCGACAACGATAGTTCAAGTATACGAGCCGACGTCGCAAGCTGAAGATGAAGACATTGAGAAACTGTATGGAGATATTGAAAGGGTAATACAGTATGTAAAGGGGAATGAAAATCTAATAGTCATGGGGGACTGGAATGCAACTGTAGGGGAAGGAGTAGAAGAAACGGTTACTGGAGATTATGGGCTTGGGACAACGAATGATAGAGGAGAAAGGCTAATTGAGTTCCATAACAAGTTTCAGCTAGTAATAGCGAATACCCTGTTTAATAATCATAAGATGAGGACGTATAGCAGGCCGCTTGACCGAGCGGTTCTGGGCGCTTCAGTCTGGAACGGCGCTGCTGCTACCGCCGCAGGTTCGAATTCTGCCTCGGGTATGGATGTGTGTGATGTTCTTAGGTAGTTAGATTTAAGTAGTTCTAAGTCTAGGGGACTGATGATCTTAGATGTTAAGTCCCATAGTTCTTAGAGCCATTTGAACCATTTGAACACGTATACTTGGAAAAGGTCGGGTGATACGGTAAGATTTCAGTTAGATTACATCATGGTCAGACAGAGATTCAGAAATCAGATACTGGATTGAAAGGCTTACCCAAGATATAGACTCAAATCACAATATAGTAGTGATGAAGAGTAGGCTGAAGTTTAAGACATTTGTCAGGAAGAATCAATACGCAGGGAAGTGGGATACAGAAGTACTAAGTAACGACGAGATACGCTTGATATTCTCAAGGCTATAGATACAGCAATAAGGAAGATCTCGGTAGGCAGTACAGTTGAAGAGGAATGGTCATCTCTGAAAAGGGTCATCACAGAAGTTGGGAAGGAAAACAAGGATACAAAGAATATAACTGCGAGGAAACCATGGGTAACAGAAGAAATACTTCAGTTGACTGATGAAAGGGGGAAGTACAAAAATTTTCAGGGAAACTCAGGAATTAAAAAATACAAATCGCTCAGGAATGAAATAAATAGGAAGTGCATGGAGGCTTAGACGAAATGGCTGCAGGAAAAATGTGAAGACATCAAAAAAGAAATGAGTGTCGGAAGGAGAGACTTAGCATACGGGAAAGTCAGAGCAGCCTGCGGTGACATTAAAAGCAAGGATGATTACATTAAGAGTGCAACGGGAATTCTACTGTTAAATGTACAGGAGGGAGCCAATTGGTGGAAAGAATACACTGAAAACCTCTATGAGGGGGTAGATTTGTCTGGTGTGATAGAGGAAGAAACAGGAGTCGATTTAGAAGGAGGAGGGTATCCAGTATTAGAATCGGGATTTAAAAGAGCTTTGGGGGACTTAAGATCGAATAAGGCATAAGGGATAGATAACATTCCATCAGAATTTCTAAAATCATTGGAGGACATGGCAACAAAACGACTGTACACGTTGGTGTGTAGAATGTATGAGTCTGGTGACATACCATCTGACTTTCGAAAAAGCATCACCCACACAATTCCGAAGACGGCAAGAGCTGCCAAGTGCGAGAATTATCGCACAATCAGCTTAACAGCTCATGCATCCAAGTTGCTTACGAGAATAATATACAGAAGAATGCAAACGAAAATTGAGGATGCACTAGATGACGATCAGTTTGGCTTTAGAAAAAGTAAAGACGTGAGAGAGGCAATTCTGACGTTGCGGTTACTAATGGAAGCAAGACTAAAGAAAAACGAAGACACGTTCATAGTATCTGTCGACCTGGAAAAAGCGTTCGACAATGTAAAATGCTGCACGATGTTCGAATTTCTGGAAAAAGTGGGAGTAAGCTTCAGGGACAGGCCGGTCATATACAATATGTACAACAGCCAAGAGGGAATATATAAGAGCGAGCGACCGAGAACGAAGTGCTCATATTAAAAACGGTGTAAGACAAGGATGTAGCCTTTCGCCCCTACTGTTCAATCTGTACATCGAGGAAGCAATGATTGAAATAAAAGAAAGTTTCAGGAGTGGAATTATAATTCAAGGTGAAAGGATATCTATGAGACAATTCGCTGGTGACATTGCTATCCTGACTGAAAGTGAAGAAGAATTACATGATCTGCTGAACAGAATGAACAGTATGGACTGAGAGTAAATTGAAGAAAGACGAAGGTAGTGAGAAGTAGTAGCAATGAGAACAGCGAGCAACTTAACATCAGGATTGATGGTCACGAAGTAGATGAAGTTAAGGTATTCTGCTACCTGGTCAGTAAAATAACCAATGAACGACGGAGCAAGGGGGACATCAAAAGCAGACTTGCCATGACAAAAAAGGTACTCCTGGCCAAGAGAAGTCTACTAATATCAAATATCCGCCTTAATCTGAGATAGATATTTCTGAGAATTGACGTCTGGGCCCGCATCTCGTGGTCGTGCGGTAGCGTTCTCGCTTCCCACGCTCGGGTTCCCGGGTTCGATTCCCGGTGGGGTCAGGGATTTTCTCTGCTTCGTGATGGCTGGGTGTTGTGTGCTGTCCTTAGGTTAGTTAGGTTTAAGTAGTTATAACTTCTAGGGGACTGATGACCATAGATGTTAAGTCCCATAGTGCTCAGAGCCATTTGAACCACTTTTTTTTTTTTTTTTTTTTTTGACGTCTGGAGTACAGCATTGTATGGTAGTGAAACAGGACTGTGGGAAAACCTGAACGGAAGAGAAAAATTTGAGATTTGGTGCTATAGACGAATGTTGAAAATGAGATGGACTGATAAGGTAAGGAATGAGGAGCTTCTACGCAGAACTGGAAAGGAAAGGAATATGTGGAAAACACTGATAAGGAGAAGGGGCAGGATGATAGGACATCTGTTTTTTAAGACATGAGGGAATGACTTCCATGGTACTAGAAGAAGCTGTAGAGGGCAAATAATTGATGACGTAGGTGGCAAGTGCTACTCTGAGATGAAGAAGTTAGCATAGGGGAGGAATTTGTGGCGGGCAACATCAAACCAGTCAGATCATTACTGTCTGATCGGACACAGCGCGTCCAGTGACCCTTTTGAGATCGTCTTGCTGTGCTCTGGGGATATCCGCACGACGCCGCAACGCAGAGATGGCCAGATATCAGGGTTCGTGGAGGGCTATAATGCGTCACCGTTCTTGTCCAACTCGTATTGTGTACAGACGTAATTCCCTGTAGCACTTCCACAACCTATGGATCACCCATGGAGAGACACTGGCATCTGCAGCAACACGACCGAAAGTCCATCCTTTAAGAATCAAACAGAACACCCTTGAAATTTGTACTGCATTAAGATGTCGCTCTGCATGTGCTCCGTGGAATACAACGTCCAAAAATGACTGCCACTCACTAGAAAACTCACTAGAAAACGCTGGGACACCGGTACTCGCTTTCTTCTGAGAGATCACCTGCCGCTATAACGCGTAATACAGCCCACAGAAGGCGAATGATTTTAACGGTTACCCACATTGACAGAGAAGATCTCAAGTAATACAATAAGACAACGTGTACCACCTGCATCGAAATTGATTCAAGATACCGGATATTGAAACACATGTTCTCCTAATTCTTTTTAACATTGTGTAATAAATATGAGAACATCCAGATCCATTGCATGTCTTAATGATTATGGCATCCATCCAGATAAAATGTTCTGGAGCAAAATATTTCTGCATTAGTATTTCATGGGCAGGGGCTACTCAGAAGGATGCTGTCATCGCTGAAAACAAATTCGGTGTCCCACGGATCGGACTTTGGGATTTAAAGCCCTTCATCAGTTAGGTATGCTACAGACTTTGAAAACGGAAGTGGATAGTTTGAACTAAATAAGTGGGAATTAGTGAAGTGCGGTGACAAGAAGAGCAGTAAACACCGATGTAAGGCATGCTAACACTGAGCTGAACAAGATGCTCCAGATAGCGGCATGGCCGGCACATAAATATGAAGGAGAAAGATAAGTTAGCTTCTCTATTAGCAGATACGTAAGGGGGGGGGGGGCGCAGACACGCAAAGGATGGTCCCTGTGGTTAATGAGACCAGGCAGCCAGGTTTTTTTTTTAAGTTAAAGCCGAAGAAAAACTTATTCTACAGTAATAATAAAAGGGTATCGTAATCATAACTCCGCGCTTATCTTTTTCTTAAACGTTGGTAAATGTGTGATAATAGTTATCGATAAATCGCTCACCCAGTCACGTGAGAACTTTCGAAGACTAACCATGTCATCGCAAACAGTGCCGTTAACGGTCAGTCACAGCTTAAACAAAAGCGCCTGTAAACGCATCAGTGTGGGGATGATGTTGGATCGTGAGTTTTATCCAGTGGTACCACGCAAAAATCGGCGATATGGTGACATCGAAGTTATCCCTAGAGGAGTGGAATCGTGTATGTCGTGTCTCAATGATTTCCTGCTTTTTTCCTTCCCCTCATATAGGTATGAAAGGAGTGTTACTTTGCCTTCATCTACATGTTTCAACTTTTTATCAAGGTCATCCAGCTACCCACTTCTCCCATCCGAAGTACATGCAAGAAGAACGTTGTAAAGAGGAAAGTTCTGTGCTTTTTTTGTGCCTTTGTATGCCTATTAGTTTATGCCACAATCGAATCCTCTAGGTGGTCACAGAATGATTCATGTGTTTGATCCTATGCAAGACCGTTTCAGTGTATGTCAAACCTAGAAACAGTATTTACAATATGCTCCACTGTTCTCTGTAGCAATCTCTTCCATGTTGTACAATAATGCATAACTTACATACAGCTGTTTGCGGTGGTATCTCGGCAGTGATCCTTTGTTATTTCCTAATCCAATAAGTATTAGTTATCTGCACGAATCCATTTCCCAGGCAGCTCATCCATTAGAAAATCCATTTTAACTTCTGATTTTTTTCCAGTATTCCTCTTGCTACCACACCGTCATTCCCATGTAGAAGAAGCGGTAGCTTTGCTTTGAATTAATGCCTCACAGTGACGAACTTGGAGAATTTATTACGTAGGTAACAGTTAATTGACCCACAAATCACCTGTTTTAACATTATTGACCTTTCCTTTTCTAACCGCTCCTGACGTCCAAATGATCATAGATTTTAAGTAGCATAATGTTGGCGCAGAATGGTTCTGTAATAGGTGTAAGCAAATTTAAATTCTTGCTGCAAACTGGCAGACAACTTTTTGTGTAATCTATGTTTCCAATGTGAGCAATTTGATCGTCCAGGTTCTACAGCAATAACCAAAGCATTCATCACTTGCTCCTGTCTCCCGCCTTAATAGCAGAGGGACATTTAGCGCTTTGTAAAAATCCCTGCTGCCACTTCGGCTACCACAGAAGGCTGATTAGTCGTGGCTGTTAAGCTTACTTACATACTCTAAAAAACGAAGCTAAGGCCACAGTAGCGAGTTACCGCTCCACAGGAGTTGTTCCATAAGTTATCGTTAATACTGGAGTGGTTGACACTAGAGATGGGGGATCCGCTCTTGAACTAATTCATAGAGTTCAATCTTTCAAAGGAGTGAACAATCAGTGATTCAGAAAAAAAGAACGGTAGCTCCAAACGTTTCCCATGGCAGAGAGAGAGAGAGAGAGAGACGGAGCATATCAGCAGCGCCTCTGCTGGTCAGAGCACAGTGCATGCCACACAACACAGCCAGCGCCGGCCTCTGCCCTGCTTCTACCTTGGCTGCCTGCATTGTGCAGTGCCCCATTGGATTTTGTGTTTCACATATGCCGTGCCGTCTCTGTGCGTCGTCTGCCGCGCATTGTCTGGCGCAGTGTAACTTCGCATCGCACTCTGTCGGCGATTGTTTCAGTCGCACGTCCTGCCCTCTGGGCAGTTGATGCGAGCAACAGGACAGAGAGCCACCTAGCGGATAACATAGAAACTACTTGCAACAACCTGCTCGCAAGGGAACGGACGATTTGTCTCGGAGCGGGTGAGTTCACCGCTCCCCCCACCCTCAGAACTCGCCCGCTCAACGCTCACCCCACTGTCTCGACTCTAGCCAGAGCGTTGAGCAAAGCGACTCAGGTGTCACTGTGGTCTCTGCGGTCTTAGCTCATGCAGTAATACAGCTCGCGGCTCGACCTGCTCGACTCAGCGCCTCTGCATCATAGTTCGTCCCTACTGGATATTGTTCTTCGTAGTAATACCGCTATGTATATTACATTATTATGTTATGTATACATCAATGGTTTTTATTTTATTTTTATTTGTTTAAACTGATTAGATTAGGTTCCTGATGACTCCTCTTACTATAGGATTTTTATTATGGACACTCGAATTTACGCTTTAATTACGAGCGAACCGATAAACATATCGCAAAATGTGATACACCAATATTTTCCTTGTTTTATTCTGCGTAAGGCTATATGCAGCACTTTCGTTTTACAGTCAAATTTATATTTTTTTTTCTTATTCTGGTACGGATTTTGCGATTTTAGGCGTCTTCGGAAGGAAACGTTCACTTTAAAAATATATGGCTTGCGATGTATTTGTATGAGGTTAATGAAATTTTAATACATTATAGCCAAATATATTGTTAATGTAAATCTCAAGTTACAATATTTTACGATCACCCAAAAAACCACGATAGTGCAAAATAAATCAATAATCAAAAACTTTGTCATATCGTGGAAATTTCAATAAACAATACAAAATTCTTACTCATTATCTGTGTTACTTTAAAATAGGATCAAATAAGATCAAAATACAGGTATAGTACTGGAATAAACCAAGTTTAAAGGGCAATGTGCCTTCCATTTATTTTCTATTGTAAATGAGTGGTGAGTCATGAAAAAGAGCTAATTCATTTCAGGGAGTGAACAGTTCAGATCCAATCTCTGAAAAGAACAGTTTTGCCCATCTCTAGTTGACACACGGTACAGTAAAGCACGTTGTAGATATTGTTCGTTGGTGTCTGATACACAACAGTCTTGCACAGGATTAAACACAAAATCCTACCTGTTCCAGTTATAAGATTTCACTGTGGCGTAACCTGGTAATATCCTAACTCACCAAAAAACGTCCTACAACATTTGCTGTTCACAAAGTTCTTTCTACGTCCATCTACTTCAGATGTGACAATTTGGTACATGGATAATATTTAAAGGTACCAAAACTAATAGCTGAAGGGAAGGAAAGCCTACTTTCGGACTTAAATAAATATACGCCATTCGCTGGCGTGTTTACACATTTCTTATGTCCGCCTTTCATTGGTGTATCTACAGATGTCATTCGCTATTCGTTGGTCAGTATCCGTCAGCACCTTTCTTGCCATGACTTATTACAGTTGATTCAGTTATGAATGTCACATTCAGGAACACTGGTGACATGTGTCATGATCACCTCTGTGAAGAAAGGGGAAGCGGAAGTCGGCCAATATACGTATGCATGTGAAATTCTTTACCTACAGCAGGTAATATCAGTGATGTATCATCCTTACTACCTACAAAGGGCAAAACGCACATGAAAGTTTTTTCCTAAAACGTTCTATGAGCAGTTCTGGCGAGGAACTTCTGTAAATGCATAATGTATATGTCCTAAAAATCGGTATACATACTCACATCACCTCAGACACTCACTTGCAGTACTCTGAATGGCTGGGCTAGCACACAGCAGGTTTCTAAATGCTGATATCTGAATGTGAGTGCTCGAGTCGGTATTCCAGTTGCTTTACACTTTTACCGTTTTTGGGTAGCCTAGTAGCTTACGAGGTGTTTAACTGTTCAAATGTGCACATACGCGTACATCTAAGGAATTCTCACGTAATACATGCCACTCGTTGTGTAAGAGTGTCACGTTTTCAATCGTCATCACAACGTAGAACTCTCGAGCTGAGCACAGATATATAAGCAAACATTTACTACCACAAGGCTTTAGAGTGTATGTCGTGTACAATAACATCACCTCAATAGGTAAGGTATGCTATCGTAGTGGTAAGACGCGTGGAGCTGATTATGGTCAGAGCAGGATCCTGTGTCCAGAAATAGTTGATGTATTTCGCTGTGTTGGGTGCAGAATAGTACAATAAATCTGTAAACTCCTGCAGTTTTTCCTAGGGTACATTTCTGTGCAGGAAAAACACACAAATATATATTCGTACATATATTCATAAGAACCTCTAAGCAATTCACGTTCTCTGAGCACAGCCCATATGAAGGTACATTGTACTACTTTTTTTAATATAAAATTCAGGTCGTTCAGAGAAATGTGCCAGCGGTTCCCCTCCCATAATTAATTAATATTATTAATACAAATACTTCCGTTCAGTCAACTTCTGCTTTGTAAATGCAGTGGGTGTTCCCTGCTGACAGTATCCTCTCACTGCGGAACACAAACCTTGAATGATTACTATTGGATGAGAGCAAAACTAGTAGGAGGTGAAGGGTGTGAGGAATCTTGATGTTGATTGAATGACTTCCCCTTCCCCTTTCTTCCCCCTTCACATCGCCAGAGGTGATCATAACATATGTCACCAGTGTTCATGAATGTGACATTCACAACTGCATCAACTGTAATATGTCATGGCAAAATAGGTGCTGACAGATGCTGACCCAGCATTTCTGGCCAGAACTCTCATTTGTCTATTCCTAAAAGAATTGCGTACATATTAAAAGCAAGGGTGATAAAGTGCGTCCTGATTTTAAACCTTGATTGGTACTATGCATACCTACATGATCAGTCATGCCTCCAAGAGACATATGTGACTTGTCATTCGTATTGAGCTGTTTATCGGCTCGTGAACCTACTGTCGACGGAAGCCTTTCTTCCATTGTTCTTCTGCACACTGTAACCTAGCAACGAGAGCTATCGCATCACGCCAGAGTGCGTAGCACCCGCCGCCCGCACGATTTAAGAGCGAAGTGTGTGCAGTCTTGCCTTAAGTGAGTGTTTCTCGCTTAATGGCTTTATGTCATTTTTTTTCTTTTTTGGTTAATCTCCTGACCCGGTCATCACGAATTCCTCTCTCTCTCCTTTAGTTTTAACTTGACGTAAAGCTGTTAGCAACAGTTGTTCAAGTGTTTCAATGGGGACATAACAACATTTATCCCTTGTGTAGTACAAGAAGCCTAAATTCTTCTCTGCCTTCTGTTAACTTGAGGCCCACAGGTCCGACATCGACATCTTCCGGCCTGTTAGGGGAGACGCAATCGGTGCACTGCATCCGGGGCACTTCGGCCTGAACATACTGTAGTTTGAAAAGTAGGGCAAATGGCAGAAAGATGGGACCTGCGCGCAAGACAATAGCAGTTGCCCACTTCATTCACGGCTTCGCGAGCGCACCACAGAACAAAATTCAGTCCGGTGGGAGACATTTTGACAAAACCGATTTCAGCTTTTCTTTCTCCCACAGCAGAATGACTAGCGTACTTCCATTGACGGTGGTTGCAAGATAGGCTATTACTAACATTAGCTCTTTAGTTAATTAGTTGGTTATTTACATGTTCCATAGATCATTTGAAAGATTCTTTTGTCGAAATTACGTGAAACCAGTTATGCTTATGCATACATGATTAGTGTTCCTATTAATGAACATACTTTTCAGTCCTACTCTTGGCACTACACTTACGAACTAGATTTTTTCAGGCAGCTTTTTTGCAAATAGAAATTTGGTCATTGAATAGAGGGAGTTGTCAAAGTCTAATGATTTTAGGTTTCATTTAAATCTTTCTTTGCTACATTCAGTAATTTTGTGTTTTTAGGCAAATGATCAAAAATTTTGAAACTTCCTGGCAGATTAAAACTGTGTGCCCGACCGAGACTCAAACTCGGGACCTTTGCATTTCGCGGGCAAGTGCTCTACCAACTGAGCTACCGAAGCACGACTCACGCCTGGTCTCACAGCTTTACTTCTGCCAGTATCTCGTCTCCTACCTTCCAAACTTTACAGAAGCTCTCCTGCGAAACTTGCAGAACTAGCACTCCTGAAAGAAAGGATACTGTGGAGACATGGCTTAGCCACAGCCTGGGGGATGTTTCCAGAATGAGATTTTCACTCTGCAGCGGAGTGTGCGCTGATATGAAACTTCCTGGCAGATTAAAACTGTGTGCCCGACCGTGACTCGAACTCGGGACCTTTGCCTTTCGCGGGCAAGTGCTCTACCAACTGAGCTACCGAAGCACGACTCACGCCCGGTCTCACAGCTTTACTTCTGCCAGTATCTCGTCTCCTACCTTCCAAACTTTACAGAAGCTCTCCTGCGAAACTTGCAGAACTAGCACTCCTGAAAGAAAGGATACTGTGGAGACATGGCTTAGCCACAGCCTGGGGGATGTTTCCAGAATGAGATTTTCACTCTGCAGCGGAGTGTGCGCTGATATGAAACTTCCTGGCAGATTAAAACTGTGTGCCCGACCGAGACTCGAACTCGGGACCTTTGCCTTTCGCGGGCAAGTGCTCTACCAGTAAAGCTGTGAGACCGGGCGTGAGTCGTGCTTCGGTAGCTCAGTTGGTAGAGCACTTGCCCGCGAAAGGCAAAGGTCCCGAGTTCGAGTTTCGGTCGGGCACACAGTTTTAATCTGCCAGGAAGTTTCATATCAGCGCACACTCCGCTGCAGAGTGAAAATCTCGTTCTGGAAACATCCCCCAGGCTGTGGCTAAGCCATGTCTCCACAGTATCCTTTCTTTCAGGAGTGCTAGTTCTGCAAGTTTCGCAGGAGAGCTTCTGTAAAGTTTGGAAGGTAGGAGACGAGATACTGGCAGAAGTAAAGCTGTGAGACCAGGCGTGAGTCGTGCTTCGGTAGCTCAGTTGGTAGAGCACTTGCCCGCGAAAGGCAAAGGTCCCGAGTTCGAGTCTCGGTTGGGCACACAGTTTTAATCTGCCAGGAAGTTTCATATCAGCGCACACTCCGCTGCAGAGTGAAAATCTCATTCTGGATCAAAAATTTTGTTTCACCCATTTATCTTTCTCTGGTACTGACGGCTTTAATTATGGCTAATACAGGGCATTTTTTTCCTCTAGTGTTGTAGATACTGACATCACTGTTCTTCTCAAATTGTGATGAACTTTCCACAACGAATTTCAAACACTAGCAATTATGGAAGATGAAAGGTAGCTCAGCTTGGTGTTTTGAGAAGCTCACTAATACACTTCTTTCACTTCAGGCTTTCAGCAACGTGTGTACTCAAAAAACTGGAACATTCTGTTCTGTTTACTGGCTTCTATTCATGTTGTACATCAGTTGCTGGTGAAGTTTTAATTGTTGTACAGAACTAAATATAATGTTAAAATATTGTTTCTGTGTGGATCCAGTGAACGCTAGTTGCTAACGTTAACTTACGCATTTGATAAATTCTGATCGTTCCTGGGAAGCACATGATTCAAATAGTGCATGTACTCAACATTCAGTGAGTTTCTACTTTCTGAGACCCACTTAATAAATCTTTGGTAACCATCGTTAACAATCTAATCTGTGGCATTTTCTCTAATGACATTTATTGGCTACTAGTTTCGTCTTTAAGTGTCGTTCCTGTGCTGTCTGGCTGTCGTTGTGTTTTCTATATACATGTTTATAGCTCTCCTGCCACAATATTAAAAGAAATTATTTGTTAAATTATGACAGATTGTGTGAAGATTATGTGCACAAGCTTTTGCGAGCCGTTGTTCTTGTTTTGTTTATTATCACTGGGTCTACGAAGTGTTTCTGTATATATTTAGAGCTACCCACACACTTGCACACTACACTGTGTTTTTAATTTAATTACAATACTATGCGTGAGTTAATTTAAATTTAGTTCCTTTTGTGACTGCATTTTTCTTGTTGAATATCTATAACGTGAATACTTCTTTTATTTCATTTTGTCAGCGTTTATGGATTTATAAATTATTGTACAGAATTCTGAGAGATTGCCATGTGTTTTCGGCTAAGCTCTATTAATGATTCTGTGTGTGTTTGCTTAGAATTGTTTATTTTAGTTTTCTATTGTGTATGTTTTATCTTCTTCCATGCTGTATGATAGGTTTTCCAATGTTTTTAGTCACCATGTATGGACAATTTAATTTACTGGAGAAACTGCAGACGTGCATCATCATACCAGGCAGTATACATGTCAAGGCTGTTGCTAACAGTATATTACACGTATTATAGAATGTACTAAGGCCTGTGCCTTATTCTTATATTCTTGAGTTCAGCCTAACGACAAAAATTTTTTGATTCCTTTTTTTCCTTGTAAAGAGAAGCCCTGACTTCAAGTCGAATAAAATGACTTCCGTATTTAGTACTTTTATTTTTTATTTGTTTATTTATTTATTTTTTTAAAATGTGCTTTTACTGGAGTTTTCTTCCCAGCCCCTCCTTCTCAATCTCTCCACATGCTTTCTATATCTAACACTATATGTATGATGAAGCCACTATAGTCGTGTAACCGGAGTAGTCTGTTTCTTTTAACCTTATCATAAACGTTATTCCTACTTATTCCTACTTTTTTACAGTACTGTGCATGAATCTGGTTTTGTTACTAATACAGCTGCCTGTTCTCCAGAATCCAATAAATCTGACATAAACTGGTGTCACAGGAAATGGCGCAGGAGACGCTGGAGCCAGGGAGTGAGTGATGCGGTGGAGTACGATAGGTGAACGACCGGTCTCCACTTCTATTAGCGAACGTCGGTCGCGCAATCACTCTGAGTGGCTGTAGAGGTAAGAACTGTGTTGTGTATTTAGCGAGCATGTTGGTCCTCGCCCGTCTCCTATGGTGTAACTCCCACGTCCTTCTGTATGCTGTCGGTTCGCGCAGTATTCCCCATCCCACTACAGTCATGTCTCTCGCTCCAAATGCAGCGCTTCCCACACACGAACAGCCAGGCGAGAAGCAGATCCAATTAATTCACGTGTTCCCTATACACACCGCCAGGTGTGGGCACATAAGGGACTGCAGAGCTAGTAATGGAGTATCTGACGTCTTCAGGCTCTCGGAATAGAAACCTGTCGGGCTTTGTTTCATTTTAATTCTAAAAACAACTGATACTATTGCTCAACAGTTTTAGCAGGCCGAAAACAAGATTCCATAGAAATTATGCAATGTCTATAAGTCCAATTTTCATAACCAAAGGAAGAGTGAGACATGAAAAATATGTAACAAATTGGCCATCGCGACGTCTATATTTTCAAAAAAATAATTATCTTCCTTAAAGCAATCACGGTAATTAAGAAAAACTTAATTAGTGATGTGAGATGAGTTACATAATAGTTTTTTATTCGAATTTTCACTGCAAAACGGTAGTGGGAAACGAACAAATTGAGCAAATGGAGTATCAAATCGACCAGCGATAGGTCCAGTTCTGCTAAGAAATATTTCATTTTCTTAAATCAGGCATTGTGATTAAGAAAAAGTTAATTAATGATTTGGGGTTAAATTAAACAAGGAAGTTTAGTCCGATTTTTCATAGCCAAACGAATAGTGGTAACTGGACGAATAGAGTTTCGAAGTGACGAGCATGAGGTATAGTTTTGTTAAGGAAATTCCTCGAAAGTAACCAGGGTAATTACGAAAAATTTAATTAGCCATTTAAGGTGAAACCGAAATATTTCACTAACAGCTACTCTTATCTCTGCATATAAAGTGCCATAAACTTCATCTCTTCAAGGAGGGTAAATGAGGTGTCAAAAAATTCCTATCTTCAAGAAGTAGTTATTTGGTATGTAAAAACTAAGCTGCACTGAAGTGATACTTGGTTTTTAAATTGAAATCCTTTGAAGCAAGTACAAAATGTATGCCATGTCGAGACCGGGAGGAACTAGAAATGCAAATGAGGTGACGAAAAGCTTAAGTTTTGCGCATAAGAAGCTACATTGGTGTGAGGTTCAACTCCCGAAATGGTTATCTTCGAATCAAGTAATAAATTCGACATATTCTTCTATATCTATAGTCCAAAAGCCCACTTACGGTGCGTAGCGGAAGATGCTGTGTGTATGGTGTCACTTCCCCCCTTTTCTGCTGCATACGCATATGGTTCACTGGGAAAACGACTACTGATAAGCCTCAATGTGGGCTTTAATCTCTCCAATTTTTCTTCATTGTCTTTTCGTGAGGTATGCTTAAGAGGAAGCAATATATTGATTGACTCTTCCAGGAATGATCATTCCCGGAACTTTAACAGTAGACCCTACCATCATGCAGAACACCTGTCTTGCAGTGTGTGCCACTGGAGTTCGTTGAGCAGCCCCGTGACACTTCCGTGATTTCTACAGGAACCTGTAACGAAACGTGCTGCTCTTCTTTGGATTTTCTATATTTCTCTATCAATCCTATCTGTTACGGAACGCGGACTGATTAGCAATATTCAAGTATTGGTCGAGCGAGTATTTTGTAAGCTACTTTCTTTGCTGATGGACTACATTTCTGAGCATTCTCCTAATGTATCTCATTCTAACATCTGCCTCATCCACCACGAATTCTGCACGGTCGCAAAACTTTACTTTGCTCTGTACGCATACTCCTACATTTTCTATGGCAGTAACTTCCTCCAGTGATAATACTGTAATATTGTAATCATACAAAAAGGGTCTTTCTGTCTATGCATTCACAATATGTTACATTTACGTATGTTTAGGATCTGCCACCCCCTGTACCAAACTTCGATGCTCTGCAGGTCCACCAGAATTTGGCTACAGTTTCCTAGCGTTGTGACTTCCTGCATACAACACAGCACCACCCGCGAAAAGCCTCATGGAACTTTTGACCTTATCTACTACATGTTCATCAATATTTTGAAAAGCAGTGGTTCTTTAACACTTCAATGGGGCAAACCCGAAGCTACTTTCATGTCTGAACACTTCTCTCACGGCTAGAAGAGGAACAAGTTCTTTTGTAAACTCTGTGTATAATCTAACTGGCATCCTGTCAAGTTCAGTAACTTTTCTTCTGTTGGGCGATTTAAGTTGCTCTTCAGTCAGTTGCTTATTTCGATACACACTGTCAAACGATAGAAGCGCATAAATGTGATATTCGGCTCAAAAGTATCTATGGCGAACCTCTGTAATGGTGCAAAAGCGTGGAGCCCTGTGACGACGCCCTCTCTCTCGGTGACGCTTCAAACCACAAGGTGTCGACACATGTGGAAGAAACGCCAGATATCGGTTCATATGAGGTATAAGGTGGGTTAAATGTCTTATATTGGCAACAAATATCACCACGATTCCACGTAACGTCGCCGTTTACGTGTCACTCGCTGAGAAGGTCATCATGTCTCCCTCATAATTTAACCGCATCTGACCCATTCTATTGCCCCCTCTGCAATGGAGGTCACAACCATTACCTCCAGCGTTTAAACTATTTTCTTATGAGTGGCTGAGAAAAAAATGTTCAGATACACCGCCATTCATAATCGACACGAATAGGTCTCAGGAGGTGGCAGAAAGAGTGACAATGAAACGCCTTGGGGCGTTCATTTACAAATATTTCGCGGTCGAGAATGACCGTTTGTAGTGCTAAATGCTACAGAACAAAGTTATTGATAATTCAGTCCTTCGGTAAGGACACGGTGAGGCTGCAACCCCATTCTACGTGATATGACACCTTTACTCTGGTATACGAGGCGGAACCACTCGGGACTATCCAAAACTATTTGGTGAAATTTCATTTGAACCCGATCCTAAGCTGCTGAGAGTAAAGGGTGTGACACAGACACCACATACGTAAATAAAACGCCAAAGAGTTCCTCTAAGACCCTCCAGTCTAGCAACATTCTCGGCGCCACCTACGCACCTCAGTTAAGCGCTTTATAAATGTACCTGTACACAGACAGCATTTGACAGATCCGTAGGCACCTGTAAGTCCCCAACCCCTTCAATACCCCCTCCCTCCCACACCCAGAATTTTCAGTGCCCACAAATAGGCTCTAGAGCAGCAGTGCAGTGACACAACTGGGAGTCGTGGCTCTGATCTCCATTGCAAAAGTGTCAACAGAAGACGTGACATGTGCTTAAAAGGGAAGGTAATGACCTTCCCGTCTTGTGACATCTCCACAGTGGCGTTCGGCAGAATTTTGGTGCAAATCTGACATTATTGACAAACTATTAACTCACCAGTACTTCTCAACTCTGGCATTTTATTCGGATGTGTCGCTATCTTGGTCTCTGAAGCGTAGCTGAACCCCAGCATCACATGACAGGGCACTTTGCTCCTGCACCACTACAGAGAAATGTTGTATGTATTTTTCAGCGAATTTTAAAACACTGGCATCGTAATGGGTGAAAGTGAAGGGGCTTCAAAGTCATTTTGACGTTTGTGCAATGCTTTACAGGAAGAGCTACAGTACGACCTTTCTCTTAGAGACAATTTTCAAAAAGATGTTTAGCATTTCAGCCTTTTCTATGTCAGAAGTGTAGCAAGGAGAGATCGAACTGAGGTAACAATCTTTTCTCATGGCCACAACCACGCTTCTGGAGAATCCCCCTTCTGCCCATGTCTGATGGGCAAATGTGCATGGTACATTCAAGGTCATTAGGTACCTGTCAACGCCACTCATACCTCTGAGGCAAGTGTGTTTTATACACTGTAAATCGGGATATAACCTCATACCCTGTCCACTCCTTTTGGGCATTTGCGGACATTAAAAAGGAAAATGAAAGTACGTCTCGTCCTCACTCCTCCCTCACCCCTTCTCTCTAAATACGAATCAAGTTTCCCCATCCCACTTTTATTACTTTTGCAGTTGTGACAGTTTTGTCATTCATTGCCCGTGCACCATAGTGAAAGGAATGTCAGCAGCAGAGCTATCCTGCTTGAAAAATGTTTGGAAAAATTTCCACAATTTCTCAGGAAAGCACTTTTACAGTACGGAGTGTGATTGAGGCATGGCTGAATTCCTGTAATTTGATGACGTCACGGTATATTATGAAAAATTGCTCTAAATATTACCATAATTTATGACGTAAGACACTTTGGCATTACACTGTCTGGCAGAGGGGCAACTTCATAACTATAGTTTATCGACATCATGGCATAATCTGAAAATGAAGGTTTATATAAAATAATTTATGTGTAAAAGACCTTGAAATTGCTGTGTGTCAGGAGGCGTTGCTCAGTTAATATAAATTAATGTCCTCATGATATTTTCTCTGAGCACTCCGACATTCGAGCACCTCCCATTAATACACTCCTGGAAATGGAAAAAAGAACACATTGACACCGGTGTGTCAGACCCACCATACTTGCTCCGGACACTGCGAGAGGGCTGTACAAGCAATGATCACACGCACGGCACAGCGGACACACCAGGAACCGCGGTGTTGGCCGTCGAATGGCGCTAGCTGCGCAGCATTTGTGCACCGCCGCCGTCAGTGTCAGCCAGTTTGCCGTGGCATACGGAGCTCCATCGCAGTCTTTAATACTGGTAGCATGCCGCGACAGCATGGACGTGAAACGTATGGGCAGTTGACGGACTTTGAGCGAGGGCGTATAGTGGGCATGCGGGAGGCCGGGTGGACGTACCGTCGAATTGCTCAACACGTGGGGCGTGAGGTCTCCACAGTACATCGATGTTGTCGCCAGTGGTCGGCGGAAGGTGCGCGTGCCCGTCGACCTGGGACCGGACCGCAGCGACGCACGGATCCACGCCAAGACCGTAGGATCCTACGCAGTGCCGTAGGGGACCGCACCGCCACTTCCCAGCAAATTAGGGACACTGTTGCTCCTGGGGTATCGGCGAGGACCATTCGCAACCGTCTCCATGAAGCTGGGCTACGGTCCCGCACTCCGATAGGCCGTCTTCCGCTTACGCCCCAACATCGTGCAGCCCGCCACCAGTGGTGTCGCGACAGGCGTGAATGGAGGGACGAATGGAGACGTGTCGTCTTCAGCGATGAGAGTCGCTTCTGCCTTGGTGCCAATGATGGTCGTATGCGTGTTTGGCGCCGTGCAGGTGAGCGCCACAATCAGGACTGCATACGACCGAGGCACACAGGGCCAACACGCGGCATCATGGTGTGGGGAGCGATCTCCTACACTGGCCGTACACCACTGGTGATCGTCGAGGGGACACTGAATAGTGCACGGTACATCCAAACCGTCATCGAACCCATCGTTCCATTCCTAGACCGGCAAGGGAACTTGCTGTTCCAACAGGACAATGCACGTCCGCATGTATCCCGTGCCACCGAACGTGCTCTAGAATGTGTAAGTCAACTACCCTGGCCAGCAAGATCTCCGGATCTGTCCCCCATTGAGCATGTTTGGGACTGGATGAAGCGTCGTCTCACGCGGTCTGCACGTCCAGCACGAACGCTGGTCCAACTGAGGCGCCAGGTGGAAATGGCATGGCAAGCCGTTCCACAGGACTACATCCAGCATCTCTACGATCGTCTCCATGGGAGAATAGCAGCCTGCATTGCTGCGAAAGGTGGATATACACTGTACTAGTGCCGACATTGTGCATGCTCTGTTGCCTGTGTCTATGTGCCTGTGGTTCTGTCAGTGTGATCATGTGATGTATCTGACCCCAGGAATGTGTCAATAAAGTTTCCCCTTCCTGGGACAATGAATTCACGGTGTTCTTATTTCAATTTCCAGGAGTGTATTTACAACGTATGAGTAATTTCCTCAAAATTTCCCATCCTAAAATATATGTAAGTAATTGGTGGTTAACGTTTTACAATTAAAAAGACACTATATTTAAACAAGTATACCGATATCTCTCATTAAACAGCTAGCGCAATGTGATATCAAAACGAATACGCTGAAGTCCTCACTAAACAATTTTCACAAAGCATTATTTAATAATAACACTCCTGCTACGCAAAGTTTGGGAGAACTTCAGTGTTGAACAGATTCGTCTATTGCTATTAATAATTCGTTACAATTTTCTCGCCGGCCGCGGTGGTCTAGCGGTTCTGGCGCTGCAGTCCGGAGCCGCGGGACTGCTACGGTCGCAGGTTCGAGTCTTGCCTCGGGCATGGATGTGTGTGATGTCCTTAGGTTAGTTAGGTTTAAGTAGTTCTAAGTTCTAAGGGACTTATGACCTAAGGTGTTGAGTCCCATAGTGCTCAGAGCCTTTTGAACATTTTTACAATTTTCTCGATTTTCTCGCAGTATTTCGAAGACACACACATGAGAACAAGACCGAAAAACCGGCACACTTCAACACTGAAGTAAATACAACATATCTCCATGCTATACAATTAACACAGAATAATACTTTAACAGAAACGCACATATCACACATTAAACAGGTAGCACACTGCAACAAAACCGTAATAAGTCTGCAAGTAACTCTCTCTGGCATTATTTATATGTTACAAAAAAAAGAAAAGAAAACCAGTAACGTCAATATTAAAAAAAAAGCAGTAACGTCAATATTCTTTTCCTTTAGAGAAGGCTGACGTTGTAGGATTACTGAAGACTAGTAAATAACGACAAAAAAGTCCAAATATGTGAATAGGTTCATAAATTTTCACTTTAGACAACTACCCCAACCCATCAGAAGCATAGGATAGGAATAATAGAGAAATGCGGTATGTTTAAAACAGACTAAAAAGATGCAAGGGGTAGTACTCCAAAAGTAGCCTGATAGCTAACTTAGCACCCACTGCTGCTTCTCTCTCTCTCTCTCTCTCTCTCTCTCTCTCTCACACACACACACACACACACACACACACACACACACACACAAACACACACACACACACACACACACACACACACACACACAATACCTTGAGTGGGGAATTACCGCCATATGCCGTCCACCTATGAGCTAAGGAAGCACGCGTTTATTCATAGGTATCATCCTCTCTCATAGTCAGCAATTCACCTGAAGAGCGAGAGAGAGATAAATGCCCTAATTTTTGTCGCACACCAACTTGTGTATTTGATGTGGGTGACCATCCACACATGCACTGGAGGTGGGTAAGTGACAGGGTAATTTCCTCAGACACTGTTGCACAAGGCAACAGACATCAAACATGCGCCCACATATGGTAACATAAGCCCCTATAGCCACGCTGGATCACGAGACACAGCCATGCTGGAGAATGTGGACCAACCCTCGATAAGGTACATTTCATCTGAACACGTGTTTTATTAACTGCTCTAATATTTTATTGTTACATCTCTCTCTAAATGTTTTCAGTAACGTGTCGTTACTGGATCCAACACTTCTCAAGAGAACAATATTCGAACAGTGCATTATTCCTTCGTTATTTTCCTAAAACTCATTCCACGACTACGAAATTAGTGGGTTCCTATGATTTATGTATGACGGGAAGTAAACACTATAGATTCCTCTTGTTATTAAAGACGGTTTTATAAACCACGTGATTATATTTCGTCTTGGGTGCTGGGAACACACTGATGTGCACATACATCTTTTTCTTGTTTTTATTTCGTTAATACTCATTGATTTAAACTTTATCGATTTTCACAGACCTGCGTTTAGTATAACCTTCTGTTCAGTGTATTATAGTGTCAACCACAGCACAGAGCTTGTAGTATGGATTACGAGTCAGTTACACTTTGTGGTGGCATGACGCTGTCCGAATCAAATACCTGATAAACATGAAACTTTCTGATAGATTAAAACTGTGTGCCGGACCGAGACTCGAACTCGGGACCTTTGCCTCTCGCGGGCAAGACGAGGTACTTATATAATTGAAGCTGTGAGGAGGGGTCGTGAGTCGTGCTTGGGTGGCTCAGTTGGTAGAGCACTTGCCAGCGAAAGGCAAAGTTCCCGAGTTAGAGTCTCGGTACGGCACACAGGTTTAATCTGCCAGGAAGTTTCATATCAGCGCACACCCCGCTGCAGAGTGAAAATCTCATTCTGGAAACATCCCCCAGGATGTGGCTAAGCCATGTCTCCGCAATATCCTTTCTTTCAGGAGTGTTGTTCTGCAAGGTTCGCAGGGGAGCTTCTGTAAAGTTTGGAAGGTAGGAGACGAAATACTGGCAGAAGTAAAGCTGTGAGGACGGGGCGTGAGTAGTGCTTGGGTAGCTCAGTTGGTAGAGCACTTTCCCGTGAAAGGCAAATGTCCCGAGTTCGAGTCTCGGTCCGGCACACAGTTTTAATCTGCCAGGAAGTTTCATATCAGCGCACACTCCGCTGCAGAGTGAAAATCTTATTCTGGTGTCCACACGTTGTTTCACCACCCCATGTATCTTCTCCTGATGATTAATTAGAAAGTTATATATTCTTCGGGAATAGTACCTATCCCGGGTTTCCTGAACTTCAGCATGTTTTTTATTATGTCTTCTGTTTCTTCTTTAAATATTTATTCTGGCGAAGTTGTAACACTTTAGTTTGTATAATAATTGCTGAAGATTAGATGGGTAGATCACATAACTAATGAGGAAGTATTGAATAGGATTGGGGAGAAGAGAAGTTTGTGGCACAACTTGACCAGAAGAAGGGATCGGTTGGTAGGACATGTTCTGAGGCATCAAGGGATCACCAATTTAGTATTGGAGGGCAGTGTGGAGGGTAAAAATCGTAGGGGGAGACCAAGAGATGAATACACTAAGCAGATTCAGAAGGATGTAGGTTGCAGTAGGTACTGGGAGATGAAGAAGCTTGCACAGGATAGATTAGCATGGAGAGCTGCATCAAACCAGTCTCAGGACTGAAGACCACAACAACAACAACAATAATTTCGTGTGATAGATATACATACAATCAAGTAAGAGTTATGCTGTTTTTGTATCGTCAGATGGTTTTGCCCAAACAACCTATGGAAACGATATTTTATACCCTCCCAGCTGACATACCCAGTCCCATCTGCAGACAGGATTTTACCTATACATATCTATTTACATCTTTTTTCCTATTGCAAGGTAGTAAATGCTCCACTTACCAGACAGATGACTGTATTCCTTACATGTGATGGCTTTCCCTCCTAATTCGCTTGCCTGCATCATAAAAATTTTTTCTTCCATTTTTTTAAAAAATTTCTTCATCAATCATCTCTATTGTCCACTTTCGAATGCTTTTCACAAGTTAGATGTAGTAATATTCAACGTTCTTTCTTCTGCTATCATTTAGCTTGAAGGGTAGTTTCTTTTTATCAAAGTCCACGAAGTTTTCCCACCAGTCAATATCACCGTGAATGAAACGTTTCCAATTGACTCACGATTGGTAACGAGCACTGTACCCTAAATTTACTTATGATACTTGGAGCATGTTACAATCCAATTTCCAGTACCCTCTACCAATCATTTCTGAACGAGGTATACATTTAACTTTAATGATTAGGTGTGGTTTTTACAGAAACTAACGGGATGATGTCATAACCTTCCATTTCAATTCCAATTGTAGTATAGATTGTAACAAGCTTTGATTCTGCTATTGCCAGAACATACATGTGGTGAGTACACATAACAGCAAGTCGCTCAACTACATCTTTATATTCTACTTCCAGTCAGATGGGTGTCACTCTTGAAATGCACTTTAGGTAATTTATGTCTTGATAAAAAATTTGGATATGCGGTATCGCTTCAACAAGGTCCTGGATTAAGAATACAGCACAATTGTGTAATAGCTGTGTCACGTGTGTTGAAGTCTACATTTGGCCTCTCAGTCCTCGACTTTAGTGCCATATCCTATATGTTGCGTTATATACGGCTATAACACATAGTTACATAGAAATTATTATTGTTTGGTACCGCAAACCAGCGTTAACAAATATTCTATCAAGAAATACAGACTTCTACGACATATACTTCCCTGCTGAGTTTGAAAGCAATTTGTTTGCAAATAACAGCCTGTACTCCAGCAAAGCAATGGAATCACATGCATAACATAGTTTTCCAACATAAGATACTTTGAAATATACTTGCCAGTCCCTTTTTTTAGTAGAGTATTGCTCTGTGAACTGCATCCAACCATAAAAAAAATTCCATAAGAAACTACAGTCTTCTATGGCTTATGCAAACCCCCATCATTTTGGAATGCAGTTTTCTTGAGAATAATAGACAGTATTGTGTGGCATAGGAATGGAATAAGATTCCTAACCAAGATTGACACACAGTTTAGTTCCAAGTAACTAAAACTGAATGGAGACATCAGTCATGATTGACTGGAAGGTATACTTATACAGCCACCAACAGGTGTGTGTTCTTGTTACCGTAATAGCTAAACTGCATAATGACAGTGTCACATACACGCCTTACCTCTAGAAGCCGCCAATCGTAATTCGGTAATACTCAAATTTTTGATGGTATTTTCCAGGCAGAAGATATTTTAAAACTATGAATTTTAACATCACTCAGTTCCACTTTGTAGCAAGAGTGTATTTTTTGTTTAAATAATGCACTGCTTTAACTGTTGGACGCCGAAAGGCAGGTGATTGCTGCCAGACGGCGTTAGCGTTCTTGTGAGTGGGAAGAGGCTGCTTGACCTGCAGCACAGCGAAGTATACGGGCATGACTTTTGTGTGCCCGCGTCATCAGTTATTTGGTCGTCTCTGAGCCACAGGCTTTTGAGTTTTGGAATATCTGTCGGTAATGCAATGTAAACCATGCAAGATTAACAAAACACCAACTTATCTCCCATATCTCTTATGTCCGAAATATCATATAAACTAGTATGCATGTAGTAAACTGCTGAGCAAACACCCTCCTCTGAAATCAGTCCATTTTGTGTTAAAATTAGTCAGATATTTAAAAAAACTGCGTGTGTGTGTGTGTGTGTGTGTGTGTGTGTGTGTGTGCGTGTAACTCAATCAATTTAGTTCCAAAAACATAATCCATAGGGATGATTGTAGACAACATGTAAGTGGTCATTACAACCTAGAGAACTGAAAGGTTTGTTATAGACTATCCCTTGGAGGAAACCGATGTTCTTGTTCTTGTTTCAATGTTCTGCTGAAGTACTGGCTATTATTCGTAAGCAAACTTCATTTTGCAATCAGAAGACTGTAATGTTTTAATGGAACATTTGTTAACAGCCGACGACCCATTCATGTGCCGATGTTAACATCACGACATCGGCAACTACGAGTTAAATGGGCATGTGGCAATCGGCACAAGACGTTGGCGGAGTGGCGAAGCATTGACTGTTTTGCTGAACCCCGATACCTACTTCATCATGCCGATGAGAGGGCGCAAATCCGTCGTCTTTCACGAAAACAGGTCCTCGACACCTGTATTGTGGGGGACAAGTTGGCGGCGGCCCCATTGTGCGTTGGAGATCGTTTATGTGGACATCCATGCGTCCAGTGGATCTCGTTCAAGCCACCGTGACAGCCAAGGAGTACATGTTGCAGATCACTTACAGTCCTTCATCAAGATCCTGTTTTCTGACGGAAGTGTCATTGTTCAACAAGATAATGCTCCATACCTCAAGGTCAAGACTGTGAGGGAGCGGTTCAATGAACACAGTGGTGAGTTCCAATTGATGACCTGACCTCCAACTCGCCATATCTGAACCCAATCGAACGTGGCGTCAGAGCTCGTTGCACTCCCCCCCCCCCCCCCCAATCACCATCCCCAGAATTTAAAGGAAAGCTCCCTCCAGACACCTACTGAGGCCTCGTTGCTTGTATGCCACAACGGGTCCACGCTGTTATCCGTGCCAAAGGTGGACATACCGGCTATTAGGTAGGAGGTCATAATGTTCTGGCTGATCAGAGTATTACGTCAAAGCCACCACATCCACTTCGGAAGCCACAGTCCTGCGTTTTTGTAGAATAAACCCAGTGCTACGGACATGGGTTTATTAGAGCTCTCAGATTAATCATCATGTGTTCAGCATCCTGAATAGATAAAAATTTGTAGTACATTTTCTAATCGTGTTGAAAAGTCGCTGTATTCCTGTAACGGACACGCGGCTTGAAGACAGTCAGTGTTAATTAGATCAAACAAAATTCTACTTACGTCTACTATCTCGCGATACTCCAATCACTTGTCATACTTGAAGTCATCAGGAATATAAAACTTCGTCACAAAGCAACCTTCACATAATCGTACAGAAGTCTACCTTCAAACATAATATAAGCACTCCGATTAACTTCTATGGAATCTTTCCGCGCTCGTATCGTATACTGCAAAATGCCCGGTTTTCATATCTCTGCGTCATTGACTGTTACTTTATTCACATGTCCGTCCATCAAGCTCTTCAATAGTTGCTACCGCTTTCCCCATACATCCATTATCATAGACCTATAGCTACCCTTGGACGCCGATCGACGCAAACTCGTAACCCTATGTTTGCGTCGTACTTGAAAGAAGAAACTATAGTGTCCCGTCGAAATCGATATGGTCAGAGGCGGAACTCAAGCTCCGAATAGTTAAAGGTTGGGGAAAGAAATCGATCGTGAGCGATTTAGGAAAATTTCTGAAAACGTAAATCTGGGTAGTCGGGCCCGAATGTGTAGTGTCTTCCTCACAAATGTGAACCAGCGTGTTACTCAATGAACCACCTCGCAGGGTGCAGCACGCGACAATACGGTGGCTTCTAAATAGTTTCCATTCATCCAAAAAATTTCTAAAAATGATCAGCCACAGTGTCCAAAGATTAAATTATACAATTACACAGATGCGTGCAAAATCATGTAAAAAATCTGCGGTCCATCGACTATTATGGTTTCGAGCAAAGGGGGAGGGGGACACGGATTTTCAGAAGGAATCTAAGAACTGACTAGAGTACACAGCTTCTAAAGGTTATTGTTTTCTGTAGCTATGCTGTAACGAAGGGACTTCCACAGTTCAGCTTAACAAGGAGAGGTGCATCAAACCAGCCTATCGGCTAAAGACCACAACAGCAATACTCATAATTTCGATAAAGTGAAGGTCAGATTTACACAACTGTTATATATTATAGACAATGATCTGTGGAAATGAAAATATGTTCTTTCCAGTCGACATTATGATGACAAAAGACGTAATGACAATAACACTGACAGACTTTACTTTGACAGTGCATGAACGCCGAAAGAGTGGACTTAGATACGAAATTGATTCGTAGAAAGTGTAACGTGATATCACTATTTCATTACAATATCCAAGATAAGGTAATAAAAAAGAAGATCTATTGTTCTTTTGTTGCCTATTGAGGAGAGAAATGTATCAAAATATATAAGAGAAGTTTCAGCACAACTACTGTAGGAATTCCACTAGACTCTTTGTCTAAAATAGTCGTTAAACTCCTGCATCTGTCTGCAGTACACTGAAAATGTTATGCAGTTATGCAACTATAGAAATGTACCATTCAACTGTATCGAACACATTGTATTTTGTAAGTTACAGTTGCGCTTACCAGCGTCATTTTACGATGATTTGTTCCGTGCTGGGTAATAATCCTATTGTTCCGAATTCCACCATTCATCATTTGCTATAATTTGCTTTCTTGGCCACCAACAGTAAATCAGAGCAATCGGCATCTAATGAATCGCCATTAACAAACTGCTTAGACGTTTATCTGAAGACCAAACGATCGAACTCTAGTCGCTCTATCCTTAGTCATTTTCTTACTAAAATCTAAACTACGTCATTTAGTAACGATTTCTTTTTTTTATTTTACTAGAATACGTGTTGTTTCTTGGACAATGAATTTTCGAATTATACACATCATTATATAGGTCACATGGGGATGATCAAAAATATTTTAACTGAAATGGACATAGTTAAATTGATTTGCCCGTCCCATAGTGCGCTTTGCCAATACATTCCAAAAAGCTTAGTGCGAAAACGGGAATTTCCAGGGTGTTTCATATCGGGTTCTATTGATCACAGACATAAGGGGGTCAAGTGTTTTGGACAGCCCTTGGCCTAGCGACGATTTGAATACCTATCTGAAAAACACATATACTGCAGCTATCCCGCAGTATGGGGTTAAAATTTAAACATTACACACACCCTCCAGCCCAGGAAAATTGTGCAAATCAGTTGGTTCTTTTGCATTAGGTGTGGTCTTATGAAAGCACCATTTGTGTACGGGTGGTTTCTGAGATCCAGAGGTTCAGATATACCATATTTATCCACTTACAATATGCTTGAAGTATACGAAATTAGGCGTCAATGTAGTTTTAAATGACGTAGTAAACACATGGAAAGAGTTCTGGAATCATATAAAGTGTTCTGAGATCACCAAAATATGATTTTAGTCAGAATTTTGTCATCAATAGATCTTTATGGCGCTCTGTATGTGTACAGTGGGTGCTCCACGCTCATACAAATATGCCGAGGCGGTACTGAAGTAACAACAAAATGGGCTAAAAATGGCCTTAACGTGCCTTAAAAAATTAAAATAACAGGGGGTTTCCAATGAATTGTGATAGAGGAGTAAAATATTGAGAAAAATGCAAAGCAAACTATTTTGTTGTTTGTATGCGTGAATCTACGAAATTATGTCGTGGTATATAGCTGAAATGTCAAAACTTTACTGACCTGCGAATTCGTTTTATACAAGCAGTACACCCTGCTGTAGTAGGGAAAAGGAGGGAACTAGCGGAGGAGTACTCCTATCCGAGCACAAAACAGGCGAATATATTCCCCTTTAGAGGACTGACGGAAAAATGGGGAACCACTGTCTCAGTCCTCATTTTACCTTCTTCACCAAAATTCTGCCAAGTGAACATATTCGCGTTATTTTGAGCAGAAAGAGAGCATCAGAGAGACAGCGAAGGTGGAAGAGAGAAGAGACTGCAAGTGGAGAGACAGAGGGGAAAGGCTGTATTAGTAGGTGAAAGAAAGTGGTGGCATAAGAAAAAGGTGATAGACGATAGTAGTGGGACCCAAAGAGAGTGCCGAAAGTGATGGTCAGTCAGAGACAATAACAGTAAAAGAGAAAGAGAGCTGGATGGAGGTAGAAGCAGTGGGAGCAACTGAAAGAGGAGAGAGTGGAAATGAAAAATACAAATGAGTGAAGACCATACATACACTTTATGCTCCGGACCATCCAGACCGCCCAACTTTTAATATTTTGGTGTACTGGAGGGAGCACCTTTGACAAAAATTTTGAACACGTGGGTGTAGGGGAAACACAAGTTTGACCTCCATAATTTTTGAGCTACCGAGAGATGCTAGAGAGAGTGGCAGTGGGAAAGGAGGACATAATGAGAGAGGAAACAGTGGCAGTGGGAGATACACGTAAACCAAAGAGAGGAAAAGGAATCGGTGGATGAAGGAGACATAGAGACAATGGCAGTAGAGGTGTGTGCTGAGGTTGAAGACTTCACTACAAAGAGAGACTGACTAAAAGCATCTGTAATTTTCTGTGTTGAAGCAGCACGAATATGTCCGCAACCAAAAAGTTTTGGCGAGGAAGCCAGAATGCGTGCTGAGACAGCTAGTTCTCGACATATCTGCAGATACTTTTAAAGACGTATTTCTTCGCCTTTTTAGTGCACCAACAGGAGAATTTTGCCACTGGTACTTAAACATATTACATTTCATGCAACCAACGATTAAATGAAAGATGGTACCACACTGCAATTATTCTAAATGGTTTTCTTTCACAATTTCATTTTCATTTCATTCAGAACCTAACGTAAAATAGAGAAAACAAAACGGTCAAAGTGCATACTTCCACATTGAATTTGGCTTTTCTTCAATATATAGATATACCATGAAATAGTTTGTTTCTTTTCGTGGAAGTCCTTTCCCTTTTTCCCCTAACACGAGAGCGAAAAATAATTAATTATTAAATTAAAAAGTGGAGCAAAGATGTTTCTGACGGTGTTATTTCGCGATGCACATTTGTGTATATATTTGTGTCTATAAATTTCCAACTTTACGCTGTCAGTTAAGAACACTGTTATCATGTATTCATCTTCAATAGCAGTGATGTACCGCTGTCTGTCTCGGAGGATCTCCGACAAAGTGTTGAGACCTGCAGACAATTATCTTAAAAGTATCGCCAGGAAGAGAAGTTCCCGAGGAAGCGCGTATTTCCTGCACCCCCTCTGGCGACGAATTTATGGGCGTTCCTCCCGATGTCTGATAAGTGAAATGTATTTCAAAACTTTTTCCTCCCATGGCAGAGTGCTGCGGCCGCGAACTGATATTCAAGTTACTTTACGTATTTCTATTTTCATGGAAACATTGGACTTCCAGAAACAACAGCCTATAACGAAAAAGTAGAAACTTCGTTTGTATAAAACAAAATGTCAAAAAGTCTCCAATACTGTAATCTTGGGAAACAAATATGGAAGAATTTCCCTGCCACTGAAATTTATTACTAATACTTCGTCATTCTTTAAAGATTTTCAGATGTATTAATGAATGCGTTAGTTTCAGAATTTGTTTCAAGAACCGCTATATTTTATGTAACTCATGTATGCAAATTTAATACTTCCGAGCTACCGGTGAAAATTCTTCGATTTTTCAGAGGTAAGATGTACTGCTGGTTGTCAATGCAGTTAGTGTGCTGGACGTTTCCAATAAGGTAAAACTGCTTGATTACGAGGGCCCTAATACGTGTGCTTTCCTTCCTGATCCATTTCTCTTGCTGCTGAGTAACGCTGACAAAAGACACAGACGGGTTCAAGGATTGTTTATTGTTCGTAAGAGCTCCTTCCTTCCTGACATGCCATAAACAAAAGAATTAGTGAAGTATTGAGTCGTGTCCTAGAGAGGCAACTTGACTCCTCGAATGTTCCAGAGCAACAGCTTTGTCTAGCAGAGTGTTCTTCTGCCCTTGCTCTTCTTTTCTCCATGATTTACTCACAGTGGTTGTTGCATGTTCCATTAGGCAGTCTATAGGGTACACAAACTGTGTACGACCGTTTCAAGGATACTTCGACCGTCGCTGTCACCAGACAGCAAGGCTATGGTATATTTCACTTTATGTGTTCCATAACTGAGGTCGTCTGTACTTCACGATTTACGCATGCTACAAGTATGGGAACGAAGCAGATATTCTCCTGAGTAACTAAAAGGAAATTGACAAAGTGTCATCTCAACATAGATGGTGCTGTGTACATTTTGATCTGAAAATAACCGGTAACAGTCGAAGCTAACTGGACCAAAGTTCTAGTGGTTGGGAGTGGAGGACTGGGAGTTTAGCAAATGACGATGTTGAGTTGAATAGCATTTATTGCAGAATTCATTTGTGATGGCAGTGTTGGAGCTAACCGTTGAGATTTCATAATGGCTTGAGACCACCAGCTCTGGAGGCCACTTCAGGCACCACCGATCCCCCACTAATGAGCCGCAGATACTTCCTGTAACTAATACCACTATATAAGAACCAGGGCCCATTTACGTTACCACCCTCCAACGACGACAGACAATACAACAAGATTAGAGGCTTTGCATCGTATTTATTTTGAAAAGGTTTTACTTTGGAAATACGAGAAATGCAATGCCGCATTTAACAGATAATTAACCTCTGGGCATTAATTTTCACAGGACAGCACAACACAGAACTACGAGTGGTCACTCCACCACCATAACAGTACAACATCATGCACTATTCTTTCTACATACAAAATCATCAGCCCAACTAGTTATTTCTCATGTAGGAGAACTTAAATAGCTTATCATGCCTCATGATGAATTTTAAAATGGGCCAGCTTAACAGCGCTACATTTGCATAGATATTACTTAAGCTAGTTAACTAATCAGTGAAATAACCTACGTGAACTGGATTCAAATTTTCTAACTCAGAAGTGGGGGGTAGTCCTACTGAGCGCAAGACAATTTCTAATATTCGTACCTCTAATGAAACATACACTGGCAGCACCTATCAAAGGTCACGACGATTGTGCTTTATACCAAATTATCAAATAATCAATTCTTCGTCAGTTCTTGCTCAGTTTGACTGTGGCTAACTGCCAACAGACTTCCCGCTTGTTGCGTCAAGATACACAAGGTGCTTAATGCTGTCACAGGCACTCTCTCTAGCGGCGCAGTCCTTCGCTTTTATCTCACGTATTCCGTCGGAACAAGAAGACTAGTTCAATTAAATTTCCTATATTAGACTTCGGTTAATAAAGAATTACTAAAAAATCCACATTCATTGAAACAGATTATCATTCCAAAGAACGACATGAGGCAACATTCACACCATAAATTCCTATATGTTGTAACATATAAATAGCCATTGCAGTAAAACATTAGACAATAAGCTTCTTCTCAAAATAAATAGAACTGTGAACGTTGCAGGTAGCGTCCACGCGATTCGACTGGCCCTGACGGTAAGCAGAAACACAAGTATGCTTTGTCTCTGCGTCCCCATGGACAAGCTAACACACTCCTCAATAGACCTATAACAGGATTCGTCGGTAGAGTGTCGCCTGCAGAGTACTGCTTACGGATATGCTTTTTTGAATCAGCCAAAGACTGTGACCTTTCCACCATATGGAAACAGTGCCTAGTGATTCTTTACACGTCCCCAGCAAAGTACAAATCGCGTAAAGATAAATGATATGTAAGGCGTTTTCGGACAGAGGGCTGTCCTTACTCGTTCACTAATCTTGAGATTCTGCAAGATAAGGTAAAACACCTTTAAAATAATATACTAAATCTGCAGACATCAGTGAGATGCATATGCATCACGTACAACAAAAATTGTAATACAAAATCTAACGATAGCATGTGTGACAGGTGTAAGTTGGTAGTACTGAATTTTCCAAATGAACACAACAGATTTCATCGTTTACCAGTGTCCAAAATAAGAATAGAATATATTGTGAGCAAATCCGCCTATTAAGTAATCATTAAGATACAATGAAGAAAGAAATGATTTCTCTGTGCGTACTGATAACTGACTTGCAACTTCCTTATTTTCTAAGTGTTAACAGAAGTGATATAAATGTTTACATTAAAAAAATTAACGTATATACAGCTGATGAAAGTGATATATGATTCTCAACGTCTAGCATTAATGTATGAAAAACAAAATGGAAATGCCTTCGCTTAAAAAGACCACAACCTTAGAAATGTAATGGACGTAGTGTGCAAAGCAGACGTCGTGTAGGCGTACTCCTGAATCCAGTTCCTAATAGAAAAATTGTTAAGCGAATAAGGTTTCCTGCAACCTAAATTTTAGGGACAGAGGTTTATAAATTGATTCATCGCGCGATTGTCAGGTATTGGAACAAGAGTCACTCACACACGTATGGTACACCATGTGATGAAAAGTATCGGGACACCCCAAAAAACATACGTTTTCATATTAGGTGCAATTCGGTTCGACCTACTGCCAGGTATTCCATATCAGCGTCCTCAGTAGTCATTATAAATCGTGAGAGAACAGAATGGGGGACTCCGCCGAACTCACGGACCTCGAACGTGGTCAGGTCATTTGGTGTCACTTGTGTCATACATCTGTACGCGAGATTTCCACGCTCCTAAACATCCCTAGGTCCGCTGTTTCCGATGTGATAGTGAAGCGGAAACGTGAAGGGACACGTGCAGCATACATGCGAACAGTCGACCTCGTCTATTCACTGACAGAGACCGCCGACAGTTGAAGATAGTCGTAATGTCTAATAGGCTGACATCTATCCAGACCATCACACAGGAATTCCAAACTGCATCAGGATCCACTGCAAGTACTGTGACAGGCGGGAGGTGAGAAAACTTGGATTCCATGACCGATCGGCTGCTAATAAGGCATACGTCACGCCGGTAAATCCCAAACGACGTCTCGCTTGGTGTAAGGAGCGAAAACATTGGACGATTGAACCACGGGAAAATGTTGTGTGGGGTGACGAATCACGGAACACAATGTGGCGATCCAATGGAACGATGAGGGTATGGTGAATGCCTGGTGAACGTCATATGCCAGCACGTGTAGTGCCAACAGTAAAATTCATAACCGATGGTGTTACGGTGTGTCGTGTTTTTCGTGGAGGGGGCTTGCACCCCTTGTTTTTCCAGCGTGGCACTAACACTGCGCAGGCCTACATTGACGTTTTAAGCACCTTCTTTCTTCCCACAGTTGAAGATAAATTCGGGAATGGAGACTACATCTTTCAACACGATCGAGCACCTGTTCGTAATGCACTGCCTGTGGCGGAGTTGTTACACCACTTTAACATCCCTGTAATGGACTGGCCTGCACAGAGTCCTGACCTGAATCCTATAGAACACCTTAGGGATGTTTTGAACTCCGATTTCGTATCAGACCTCACCGACCGATATCGATATGTCTCCTGAGTGTAGCACTCCGTGTAGAATCGGCTGCCATTCAGCAAGAAACCTTCCAGCACCTGATTCAACGTATGCCTATGAAAGTGGAAGCTGTCATCAAGTCTAAAGGTGGGCCTACACCATACTGAATTCCAGCATTACCAAATGAGGGCGCCACGAACTTGTAAGTCATTTTCAGCCAGGTATCTGGATACTTTTGATCACATAGCGTACTGAGAAAAGTGTTTGAAGAAATCAATGTCTCCAATTCTACTTGCGACATGTTTTTCTGACGGTTTGGACGACTGTTAAGACCCTAGTTGTGGACAATGAATAACTTCTTGGCTATGGTGATTATTGGCAGTATTGCCTGTATATAACAACTCACGAGGTACTTTTCTCGATCTGTGACCTCCACATGTGCATAGGGTTGGCTCATCCTCATACCTCAGTGACACTGCAGTTGACCTATTTACGCAGCAAGTTCCTCACCCTGCATAATACTGTCAAACCTGGGTGAGTACCATTCAGAAGGACTTCTAAAATAATGAACTGGTCTTCCGTACGCTCCTGAATTTTGCTCAGGATTCTAAAGTAATTGCGTCACTTGACCTCCATCATATGAAGATGGATTGCCTTTCGAAAGCTGCTCACCGTTTACTAGGAGTAGACTGGTAAATTTATACGTTGTGTGGCCTCTCCTCAGGCATTCTTCACATCTCCTTCCAGTGAACATCATCTTATCAGCTTCATAACACGATACACGCATACAAAGGAAATAGGTTCGTACATGAACACTTTTCTACGATTACTGTTAATAGACCACAGACACAAAAATGATTGTAGGTACAAGAGTACACTTCCAACAATGTAAATAATTCCTTAAAAGGAGAAATAGACAATAAACGAAATTCGACGGGGTACAAAGAACATCAATACTCAATACATTGAAAACTGCCTGTTAAATACCCAATTATCAATTATATTATTACTACCTATTGCTGACTTGGTCTAGGGGAAGCGTCTTTGACTAGTAATCAAAACGTCCTCAGTCCGGAATACGAACACCACAGCCGCTTAAATTTTGAATAACAATCATCAGCAGTGACGGCCGAAGATTTAAAACATAAGACGTCACCGTCATTCTGCCAACAGCCTTCTCGAAGAGGGCAGAGATGTGGACAGAGATTCAGGGCACTCTCTTGCCCTAGGTGTGCAAAACTGCCCCTACAAGGCGGAATAATCAGCAACCATCAACGGCATGAAGATGCAGAAGGAAACGAAAACCACTGCATTAAAGACACATAATGTTTATCAAATGGTTCAAATGGCTCTGAGCACTATGGGACTTAACATCTGTGGTCATCAGTCCCCTAGAACTTAGAACTGCTTAAACCTAACTAACCTAAGGACATCACACACATCCATGCCCGAGGCAGGATTCGAACCTGCAACCGTAGCGGTCACGTGGTTCCAGACTGAAGCGCCTAGAACCGCACGGCCACACCAGCCGGCCCATAATGTTTATCCACAGGACTTGTCGCCAGTAATTGAAAAAGTGTCAAGATGATCTCTCCATTGGCAAATGAATCAGGACTAGCCCCCATTTGGATTCCTGGAAGGGGACTGCCAACGGAGAATTGGCCACGAGAGGAAGACTGGATACCTGACGAAAGGCTAACGTTCTACGAGTCGGAGCTGGGATTGTCATAATTTTAACGTGCTAAGGAAGCCATAAAATGTGAGAAAATAAATAATAAGGCTCAGTCTAGGTATTGAGGTCACTGAAGTGAAATCGAAAGGAGACAGGGAGCTATGATCAGATGGGTATATGATAATATGAAGTGTAGTAGAAAATGGTATAGAGGGATTGAGATTCGTTAAGAACAGGAAGGTAGGGCAGAGAGTGGGCTACTGTGAGCCGTTCAGAATTGACAGCCAAAAACCAACACTAACAAGGATGGTTCCGGTATACATGCCGACGTCGTAAGTCGAAGGCGAAGAGATTGAGGATGTGTATGAGGATACTGAACTTGTAATTCAGTACGTAATGGGTATATGAAAATCTAATAGTCATGGGTGACTGGAAAAAGGTTTTAGGGAAAGAAGTTGAAGAAAGGGCTACCGGAGGATATGGTCATGGTACTAGGAATGAGAGAGGTAAAAGACTAATTGAGTTTGCCAATGAACTTCCTATGTTAACAGTGAATAGTCTGAGTAACAAGAGGAGGAGATGTACTTGGAAAAGGAAGATACTGGAAGGTTTCAGCTAAATTGTATCATGGTCACACAGAAATTCCGAAATCATATACTGGATTGTGGGAGTATCTAGAAGCAGACACAGACTGCGATCCCAATTTCGTAATGATGAAGAGTTCTCTGAAGTTTAAGAGACTAGTCAGGAAGAATCAATGCTCAAAGAAGTGCGATACGGAAGTTACAAAATAATGAAGATACACGCTTGATGTTCTCGAGGGCACAGATAACGCGACAATGAATAGGTCAGGAAGCAGTTCAGTTGACAAGGAAGGGATATCTCTACACAGATAATCATAGATGGTCGAAAGAAAAACAGAGGTACAAGGAAGGCAAATGCGAAGAAACCATAAGTAATAGACGAAATAACGCAGTTGGTCGACTATAGAAAAAAACTACAAAAATATTCAGGGCAATTCAGGAATACAGAAATACAAGTCACTTAAGACTGAAATAAACAGGAACTGCTGGGAAGCCAAGGTGAAATGAATGCATTAAAAATGTGAAGAAATCTAAAAAACTAGTATTAGAGCCAGAATTTGAAAGTGCGTTGCAAGGCTTAAAATAAAGTAAGGAAGAAGAGATAGATAACAATCCATCGGAATTTCTAAACCACTGGGGGAAGTGGGAACAAAAGGGCTAAGCACACTGGTGTGTAGAATGTATGAGACTGGCAATATACCATCATACTTTCAAAAAAAACATCTTCGATATAATTCTGACGATTGCAACAGCCGAATAGCGCGAGGATTATCGCACAGTCAGCTTAATAGTTTATGCATCCAAGCTGCTGGTAAGAACAAAATACAGAAGAAGGGAAAAGAAAGTTCTAGATGTGTTAGACGTCGAGATTGAGATTGAGCGTAAAACGAGGAAAGGCGACAGTAATCACAAGTAGCAGAAATGAGAGCAGCGAGAAACTTAACATCAGAATTTCTGATCACGGGGTAGATAAAGCCAATGACTTCTGTTACCTAGCCGCGCGGCATTGGCCGAACGGTGCAAGGCGCTGCAGTCACGGACTGTGCGGCTGGTCCCGGCGGAGGTTCGAGTCCTCCCTCGGGCATGGGTGTGTGTGTTTGTCCTTAGGATAATTTAGGTTAAATAGTGTGTAAGCTTAGCGACTGGTGACCTTAGCAGTTAAGTCCCATAAGATTTTACACACATTTGAACATTTTCTCTGTTACTTAAGTAGCAAAATAATTTCTGACCGACGGAGCGAGGAGGACATATAAAGCAGAATAGCATTGGCAGAAAGGGCATTATGACAATGAGAGGTCTATCAGTATCGAACTTAGGTCTTCATCTCAGAAAAAATTGCCTCAGAAAGTACGATTGGAGCAGAGCATAAACTTCGGGAATACCGGAACAGAAGAGAATCGAAGCATTTAGTTGTGGTGCAGCAGAAGAATGTTGAAAATAGGTGGAACGATACGCTAATGAATGAGAAGTTTCTTCGCAGAATTTGCGAGTACTGGAATCTATGGAAAACACTGATAAGAAAAAGGGACAGAACGATAGGACATCTGTTAAGGCATCGGGCAGCTGTAGAGAAAGACAGAAATTTGTATGCATCCAATGCATAACTGAAAACGCAGGTTGCAAGTGCTGCTCTGAAATGAGAAGTTAGGCACAAGAAAGAATTCCGTGATGGGTCGCATTAGACCAATCACACGAGTGATGACTAAAAAAAAAAAATTAAAGAGAGAGAGAGAGAGAGAGAGAGAGAGAGAGAGAGAGAGAGAGAGAAGTGATGGGTCGCATTAGACCAATCAGACGAGTGATGACTCAAAAAAAAAATTAAAAAGAGAGAGAGAGAGAAGCTATTGCTGCAATTTCGACCAAAGCAGTTAGGTTAATTCGTGTAGTCTTTGTTGAAATGTGTGTCATACATACGTTGGTCCCGTTTGAGGTGAGACGAGCTCAGTTGTAGGAGCCGATCGCTACGTTTGCTGTCTGGTGGGGTGCCTTGTGTTACTGGAGTTATCGATAGGTATTGTCTAGCAAAAAACGGAGTTTTTAAGCATTTGTGAGGTGACATTCAGTCTAATGAGTCAGTGAGCTTTTTATTCTTCCATGGTTTCCTAAACAGGTTTTGTCGTGTACAGAATTGGTGAATGATGTGATTCCCTTGCGAACTGCTTTTGTATTGATAAACTAATGTGTATTTTGTCCACCTGATTCAGAATTTATTATATAGAGAAAAAATCAAGTATCTCTTATTCCAACTTCCCTAGTTACTGACTTGGTACTAACAAGGGAACATCCCCATCGCACCCCCCTCAGATTTAGTTATAAGTTGGCACAGTGGATAGGCCTTGAAAAACTGAACACAGATCGATCGAGAAAACAGGAAGAAGTTGTGTGGAACTATGAAAAAATAAGCAAAATATACAAACTGGGTCGTCCATGCGTAAGATACGCAATATTAAGGGCAATGCGAGGCGAGGAGCTCTGTGATCCCGTGGTTAGTGTGAACAGCTGCGGAACGAGAGGTCCTTGGTTCAAATCTTCCCTCGACCGAAAATTTTAACTTTTTATTTTCAGTTTATGTGAAAAACTCTTATGTTTTCATCACTTTTTTTGGAGTGATTATTACATCCACAAGACAACCTAAATCGGGCAAGGTAGAAGAAACTTTTCACCCATTCGCCAAGTGTACTAGTTAGGTGGGTCGACAACATATTCCTGTCATGTGACGCACATGCTGTCACCAGTGTCGTATACAAAATATCAGACGTGTTTTCCTGTGGAGGAATCGGTTGACCTATGACCTTGTGATCAAATGTTTTCGGTTCCCATTGGAGAGGCACGTCCTTTCGTCAACTAATCACACGGTTTTGCGGTGCGGTCGCAAAACACAGACACTGAACTTATTACAGTGAACAGAGACGTCAATGAACGAACGGACAGATCATAACTTTGCGAAAATAAAGAAAGCAAAATTTTCAGTGGAGGGCAGGTTTGAACCAAAGACCTCTCGTTCCGCAGCTGTTCACGCTAACCACGGGACCACGGAGCTCCTCGCCTCACATTTCCCTTAATATTGCCTATCTTACGCATGGACGACCCAGTTTGTATATTTTGCTTATTTTTTCATACTTCCACACAACTTCTTCCTGTTTTCTCGATTGATCTGTGTTCAGTTTTTCAAGGCCTATCCATTGTGCCAACTTATAACTAAATCTGAGGGGGGTGCGATGGGGATGTTCCCTTGTAAGTGCTTTGAAATACCTGTGACTCACCTGCCTCTCCATGATTCATGATTGCGTGCTGCAAAAATAATCTTATCTCCGATAATTGACGCAACTGCTAATTTTCGGGCAACATCCCACGTTACAGACAAGGTTCGTGTTGTTGTAAACACTATGTCTTCGTATTCTATTACCTGCGTCTTGCAACAGATAAGGTAGGCTACGACGCTGCTGCTTCTTGAAGAGTCGTTGTACGCGTTTCTACCGAAGTGTATGAGTTCAAAGTTTCATATATGTATTATAATCTCAGTTAAAATGGGGTTAACATCGCAGCGGTACCAGGACTGGCTGCAATTCGGATTGCTAACACCTATGAACTTTTACTGGAATATCAGCGACAATTTTCGCGTTTGCTTGGGTTCAAGGTTACTATGCTATGCCTACTGTTCTTCCGCTGTGCGATTAATGTCATTGCCCTACTTGTTTCATTGGTCATTTAACAATCAGATAGCTTTTACTAACTAATTACGTGCCTCATTATTTGGTTTATTATTAGGAAAAGTTCCTTCAAATCGTGGCATCTTAAGTTTTTACACTAGCAAACCAAATTAGAAATGAGGCAGCATATAACATATTACATAACTATGTAGACATCAAAGTCATGGATGACAGAACAGGCAACGAAATAAAAAGGTAAATTAATTGATATAAACTAGCAAATCTGCTACGTACACAATATTTAGAGCAATGAGATCGATAATGACCAAGACAATGGAAACAGTATAATTTTCCAAGTTCTTTCATAATCTGTTCTGATTGGTTTGAAGGAGGTTAATATGTTGATATGAAACCCGCTTTGTTTCTTCTTTGTTACAAAGACTTTTACCAAGTTTTGATCGAAATTGATGACTATTGAGTGCAGGGGCCTTATGAACATGACTAACTATTATCAGAAAGTATATGACAAACACTCATGTCACTGACACGTGCTTTGACGATAATTCCGCAGCTACGTATAACAGAAATCCTTAGCAGTTCTTGGTAGTTCGGCAAACAAACTAATCACTGCAAGTTCCCTTAACTTTGACTGAATAGTAGGAAATAATGGAGGTGGTGAGATGCCGTTAGTGGTTTTAACTTTCTTCAAAGTTTGCTGGAAACCAATGCTCTGCGGATTCCCTTCTCCATGTTAATGAAGTAACACATATCACATAGCTTGTGTACATAAACAAACCTAATTTGAACTCCTAAGATATTTCCTCTTACAAAAAAGTCTTTTTTAAATATGCAGTACTGCTCAAAGATGACAGTATTGGACTGATCCGTCTACTTCAACTTCAGTTACTTCAAGAAGTCACTTTTAGCCTGCTTCCATGCAAGTGAATATGTCATAAAATTCTCATAACCGAAGAATTTTAAATACAAAATGGTGAAATTATAATTATGATCTTCCGAGGTCATTATTCAATTCCAGAGGTGATCCTGAGGGAGAGTCTGCAACAGTTTTCTCCTTTCCCTGAATGTGGTGCCCTGGCGTACCTCGTTGCATGTGCGGTCTTATTTATTAGCCAGAAACGTTCTGGTCGTGATTCAGAAAATAGTTGATGAGACTGTCCTAAAGCAAGTTGGATATCTTAATTTACTAGCACGGCGGCTACGGTGTTGTTCGTTTGCTGTATTTACTAGGGGCTCAGTTGTGGGGCAAACCGTCGTAATATATAATTCATTGTGTCCATAAATGTAGAGGGTTGTTGTCTACGTAGAAAAAGGTTTTCTTCTTCACTGACGCTTAACGCCTATTCAAAACTATATGTTCTCTTAAAACCATTGGCTGACGGTTATCAATATTTCTTTTAGTAGGAGTTTTAAAAATAAAATTGTTATGTATTTAGAAGAAAAGAATCATACCCACCTTACCCTAGACTTATTACATAGCACTTTGGTAGCAGAGCGTGGTTAGTATGTGGTGAGGTGTGTGTGATAGAAACAAAATTTTTACTTGGGAGAAATCTTATTCACTTTTCTGACTAACAATCTGGTCATGTGTTTTAGCGGACATTGTTCGTTAGCATTCTGTTTCAGCGAGCCCACCAGGGAGGTACGTGAAGTCTTATAGTTAACAGAGAAGAGGAGCTGGTCTATTAGTTGAAGGTTCGTGGTGCTGATGTCTGCGAGATGTTCTTGCTCGTCGCATGGCCCTGCCTGACCTGTAGGAAGCAGACAGAGGAAAGTGCTGAGGTCTTCAGTATTAAGACTACCTTATCAGAGATAGAATCTATGCCCTCCGATTTTAATACAGGGGACCATCTCCCTCGCAGGTCAATAGGATTAGTGCCCGCATATTCATTATGTTAACAGGGCACAGGATTCGTGAAGGGGCAGACCGTCCTAGTCTCTGTGTAAATTACTATCTGTACGAACCAAAAGTACGTTACTTCAGGTGAGGCAAATTGCCCAAAGTGAATTAAGCACATCCTTAAGTCTATAGATCAGAGAGATCCTTGGGGGGACCCTTCTATGCGTCTGGCTGATTTGTTTGTCCAGTTCGCCGAATTACTGCCTGATGGTGGTGTTTTGTCGGTAGATACTAGTGAGTCGGCAGACACCACTGAGAAAGTGCAGTAGCTTCGCAGTATCGAGAAGAATTAGTCCGGTTATGTACTGAACATTGCTGTCAGTTGTTGAGACTGTGGGAGCCTGATGACTAAAGCAGGTACTTTCTGAGATAATGTGGTGGAAACTGTCTTTGAATGAGTTACCTGAGCGACCGTGCTCGATAGGAGATAATCGGCTGTGGCTATTTTAGATGCCACGATATGAAGAACATATATTCAGGAGGTGGTGCCCAGAGCTCTTATATACTTGAAACATGTCGTATTACCGCCTTGAGCTGCTGGTAAAATACGTTATTATACAACCAGTTTCAGTCGTCTGACCATCATCGGACTCACAAAAGTATTCACAGTATCATCGTATGCGAAACACAAAATCTTTATTGACGTGTGATAGAACCATGAATAATACATTGCTATCATATCGTAAAATAAATTACGTCGTCAATTCATAAAAACTGTGCTAGGGAGTGTACTCATTCATATTAAAACTGCTCATGAATGACTACACTCCCTAGCACAGTTTTTATAGATTGACTTCATAATTTATATTACGATTTGATAACAGTGTATTATTCATGGTTTTTATCACCTGCCGATAGCGATTTTACATTTTACCTGACATGGTGCTGTGAATACTTTTATGAACCCGATAAAGGTCAGATGAATGAAACTGGCTGTATAAATAAAGTATTTTACCAGTAGCTCAACACTGTAATATGTCCTTTCTCAAAAATTAAGACTCGCTGAAACGTATATTATGTTAATCAAAAACAGTGACAGAAGTTTTGGTTACCGTCAAAGGCATATGCCTGAAAATATCCTTGAAGGAGTGCGTCCCGGTGACCACGTCAATGCACTATTTTGTGACTGACCACAAAGTGCCCGTCAGGTAGAAGAGCTTGTGATTTATGTACAACCCATAAGGCTTGCTGAGCATAAACTAGAGGAGGATTTTCGTCCTATATGGCAGGAAGCTGAAGGTAGTAAGCGAAGCAGGTTGAAGAATTCATTAGAAATAGAATGTTCTGAGTGTAAAGGGGATGGACACAGACAGAACAGCTTAAGCAAAACGTAACGGAATGTTCAGGGGGAATCAGGAAGGAGGCCAATTTGCAGACGGTAAGGTCTTCTTTGTATGCTTGGCAAGCCTGACCCTGATGAGGACATTAGTGCAGTGTCTGTATTTAACACCCTCTGTAAAGTTGTAGGCAAGGAACAGATACTGCTGTCGATTTACAGCCGTATCAATTCATGAAACGTGTTCACAAATTCGTCCATTTCATAGCTGTAGTGATACGGTCTTCCTTCGGTAACGGTACCACTACGAAGAAAGATGAAAGTAATAAGAAGTATCAGAAATGCAAATAGTGAGAAATTTAACATCAGGATTGATGGTCACAGCGTAGAAAAAGTTAACGAATCCTACTATCTAGGTAGCAAAACAACCAGTAGCGGACTGAACAAGAACATCACCAAAAGCAGGATACCACTGGCAAAAACGGCACTGCTGACAAAGACAACTCTACAGTATCAAAGATAGGCCATAATTGGGGGAATGAATTTCTGAGAATGTACATTTGTAGCACAGCATTGTATGGCAGTGAAAAATGGGCTGTAGGAAATCCAGAACCGAAGAGAATCGAAGAATTTCAGATGTGGTGCTACAGACGAATGTTGAAAGTTAGATGGGCTGATAAGGTATGAATGAGGAGGTTCTGCGCAGAATCGAAGAGGAAAGGAATATGTGTAAAACACTGACGAGAAGGAGGGACAGGATGGTAGTGTAAGTAGGCTGTTTATGTTTTCTCTATGTAAGTAGGCTGTTTATGTTTTCTTTATGTAAGTTTGCTGTTTATGTTTTCTTATTGCAACATTACGTAGCGCTCTATATGAAAATCACTGGCTGTGCTGTGTGCAGTATGTGGCTAGTTTGCATTGTTGTCTGCCATTGTAGAGGGGCAGCTATATGTTAACAGCGCGTAGCGCTGGGCAGTTGGAGGTGAGCCGCCAGCAGTGGTGGACGTGGGGAGAGAGATGGCGGAGTTTTGATAATCTGTAAGACTGAATGTCAATTATGAATATTAAGGTAAATACATTGTTTGTTCTCTATTAATATCTTTCATTTGCTGACTATCCCTATCAGTAGTTAGTACCTTCAGTGGTTTGAATCTTTTATTTAGCTGGCAGTAGTGGCGCTCGCTGTTTTGCAGTAGCTTGAGTAGCGAAGATTTTTGTGAGGTAAGTGATTTGTAAAAGGTATAGGTTAAAGTTAGTCAGGGCCATTGTTTTGTAGGGGTTATTGAAAGTCAGATTGCGTTGCGCTAAATAATATTGTGTGTCAGGTTAAGCACAGGCTTGTATAATTGTTCTAAGTGGACGTTTCACATGTAAAATTGTTCAAAGGGGACGTTTCATATGCATATGAATTTTCATTTGTTGCCAGAGGATTGTATATCAGTGGTGGTGCCGTATTCGCAGTTTACGAATGCATTTCTTAAACTCGTTTGCGTTATGACTCTTACAGCACCATCACCTGGGAAATTTTCGGTAAACTTAGTTTCTGTAATGTTTCCCTTTTCTTCCGTAACATTCCGCTGTAACGTGGGTTTGAGACTTCCTGTCTTGCCCTGGGGTGGGAAACTGCCTCTCAAGGCGAAAGAATCAGCACTGATCAACGGCATGAGGATGCAGAAGCCAATGGAAACCACTACATTAAACACACGTAATCTGTAGCCACAGGACATGTGGCCTCTAATTCAAAGAGTGTCATTATGATCTCTCAATTGGTAAAAGACACCACACTAGACCCAGATTTGTATCTCCGGGAGGGGACTGACAAGGGGGAGGTGACCATGAGAAAAATATTGAATTACAAGCGGAAGGATAACGTTCTAGGAGCCGGGGCGCGGAGTGTCAGAAGCTTCAACGTTCTAGGGAAGTTGTAAAATCTGAAAAGGGTCAGTGAAGTGAAAAATTAAGAAGAGAAAGATTTCTAGTCAGACTGGCGTAACAGCAGAAAGTGGTGTTACTGGAGTTGGATTCGTTATCACTAGCAAGGTAGGACGGAGAATGAATTACTATTGACAGTTCAGTGACAGGATAGTTCTTATCCGAATCGACAGCAAATCAACACAACAGCAATAGTTTAGATATACAGGCCGAAGTCGCAAGACGAAGATGAACAGGTAGAGAAAGTACGCAAAGCGATCAAAAGTTTCCGGACTCCCCCAAGAACATACTTTTATCATGTTACTGCCAGATACTCTATATAAGCCAACTCAGTTACCATTAGACATCGTGAGAGAGCAGAATGGGGCACTTCGTGGAACTCACAGACTTTGAACGTGGTCAGCTGATTGGGTGTCACATGCGTCATACGTCTGTACGCGAGATTTCCACAATGCTAAACATCTCTAGGTCCACTGTTTTCGACGTGATAGTGAAGTGGAAACGTGAAGAGATATGTACAGCACGAAAGCGTACAGGCCGACATCGTCTGTTGACTGAGAGAGACCCCCAACAGTTGAAGAGGGTCGTAATGCGTAAAAGGAAGACATCTATCCAGACCATCACACAGAAATTCCAAACTGCATCAGGATCCACTGCAAGTACTATGACAGTTAGGCGGGAGGTGAGAAAACTTGAATTTCATGGTCGAGCGGCTGTTCATAAGCCACACATGACGCCGGTAAATGTCAAACGAAGCCTCGGTTGGTGTAAGGAGCGTAAACATTGGACGATTGAACGGTGGAAAAACGTTGTGTGGAATGACGAATCACGACTCACAATGTGGCGATCCGATGGCAGCGTGTGGGTATGGCGGATGCCCGGTGAACGTCATATGGCAGCGTGTGTAGTGCCTACAGTAAAATTCAGAGGCAGTGGTGTAGTGATGTGCTCGAGTTTTTCTGGGAAGGTGCTTGCACGCCTTTTTTTTTGCGTGGCACTATCAGAGCACAGGCTTACATTGATGTTTTAAGCACCTTCGTGTGTCCCACTGTTGAAGAGAAATTCGGGGATGGTGATCGCATCTTTCAACACGATCGTGCACCTGTTCATAATGCACGACGTGTGACGGAGTGCTGACACTACAATAACATCCCTGTAATGAACTGGCCTGTAAAGAGTGCTGACCTGAATTCTGCAGAACACCTTTGGGATGTTTTTGAACGCCGGCTTCGCGCCCGGCCACACTGACCATAGTGCAGCACTCCGAGAAGTATGGGCTGCCACTCCCCAAGAAACCTTCCAGCACCAGATTGAACGTATTCCTGCGACAGTGGAAGCTATCATCAAGGCTAAGGGTGGGCCAGCACCATATTGTATTCCAGCGTTACCGAAGAAGGGCGCCACGAATTTGTAAGTCATTTTCAGCCAGGTGTCCGGATACTTTTGATCACGTAGCGTATATGAGGGAGATGAAAACCTGATAGTCATGAGGACAGGAATGCTGTTGTATGGGAAGGAATAGAAAAAAGGGTTACGAGAGAATGTCCGCTTGTTTCTAGGCGTGAGAGGAGAAAGACTTTATGAGTTCTGCAATAGATTTCAGTACATAATAGCGTATACCCTGTTCAAGAATCACAAGAAGATGAGCTGTACTTGGAAAAGGCGGTGGCATTCGGAAGATTCAGTCCGATTAAATCATGGCCACGCAGAGATTCCAAAATCAGATACTGGATTTTAAAGTGTACCCTGGAGCAGATAAAGATACGGAGAACAATTTAATAGTGATGAATAGTAGGCTGTGGAGCATTTGTTGCAAAGTTGCAAAACTGCCAAGGATTATGTGACCTTCGCGGCCCCTCCCTACGGAGGTTCGAGTCCTCCCTCGGGCATGGGTGTGTGTGTTGTCATTAGCGTAAGTAAGTTTAAGTAGTGGGTAAGTTTAGGTATCGATGACCCCAGTAAATTGGTCCCTTAAAAATTCATACACATTTGAACATTTGATTGTGAGACATTTTGTTCCCAGTGCGTTAAAAGCCGAAAGGAACACTGCGCACACTGCTTCCATCGTCCAGGGATGGTTTTGTGAACGTGAGGATGAACTGTCATATCTCATCTGCCACCATATAGACACCAGGTCTCAATGTTATTGAGCCTTTATCGTCTACGTTTGGAGAGAACGGTGCGCGAACGCTATACATCTCCGTTACAGTTGCCTGAACTTTCCAAAATTTTTCAGGAAGAATGGCTTTCAGAACCATATATGTCCTGTATTTATCCATTCCGAAACGACTTAAAGCTATTTTGATTGCCAACTTTTTGCCTACACCTTATTAGGCATAGTTATGTCGTGTCTTTTGTGTTTCCATTTATTTGTCCCCCCTGGTATAATGTGCAGTATTTTTGAGAGAATAGCTAAATAGTGAACGACCAGTGAATTTTTACATTGTTTATCAACTGACTACGCCGCAGTTTAGTAAAAAAAGGTCATGACTTCGATATAACTACATATAACTACACAGCGTTAGTACGAAGATGCGTATCGAATTACAACTGAACTCTGAACAATGATTCTTCAACGATGCACCAGATCTGTAGCTGCAATTATATCAGGGATGTCTTAGCCGTTTTGTGATTTTACTGCTCTCAAAATATGTATTATTTACTCTTTAAAGTATTTATTTCAAGTATCAATTCCATTAATATCCTTCTGTATGTACTGCCACGCCATCTTAGAAAATACTGAAAATACGAGTACTACAGTGTTAAAATAAACGGCTTCTTCGTCCGAATTGTAGACGAAATTTCAGCCTTTTCGAATTACGAATGATAAAGTCTACAGATAAATGCAATGCAGTCATGGTTTTCACAGCTTTTCTTCGAAGAGGAATTGCGCGTATCGGCCAAGATCAGGTAGAAAAATTTCTTGTAAAAACACAGCGAAATTCAACTGTCGCGCTGCCGCCCGCTACCGAACAGAACTGCCGAACCAGACGAGAGGCTTCCGAAGAAGTTTCCAGGAAAACGGTGGCGACGGGCTACAAAACATACGACTCTTAACGTCCGGTACAAATGTATGTGGGAATCCAGCTGGATCCTGTAATAATTGTCCACTTGCACGTTTGATGGTTTGCCCGCTTATGAAATAAGTCTCACAAGTAGCCATTAATTGCATCATCCGCCCACATGCAATACTTGGCTGCATATTATGTTGCTTGTGAATGGCTGTTTTGCGATATATCACGTACGACGTGAATGTTAACACAGTTACATTAGATACTCGTTGAGCAACAAAGGACAGTGATACAATTCCGACACACAGGAAATGACGTGTAATTGCATTCCTGAAAAGTGACGTTCCCCACAGTCGAAAGAATTCACAGAATTCGTTAAGAGGGCTACAAATTACGTCGAAATGGTACCGTTAATACCGGATGAGGAGTTGATAAAGGTGAATAGTCTACTCAGCACAGCTTAGACCATTTAAATCCGTCTGTGGAGCATTTACACCGGTGAGAGACAACGGACGCGATATCGTCGTGCGAAAATCTTGCGGCTGTTGCTGTGTTTGAGCACGGCACAGACCGGGAATTCTCGGATTCCACTTGAACATTCCATCGTCTCGCGATCCATTGACGTCTGTTGACACTTCATCTAAGCAGGTCTTAACACAATAATGTATTTGCGCTTTCTAAGTAACAATTCAGTTGAATATTGTGTATCTTTTTTCCGTTTATCAAACACTTAAAGTATAGTTAAATATAAGTCTATTGTTACTTCTGCAATTTTGCACGTTGCTTTTAAGCAGATTAATGTTAATATTTACACCTTACATCTTATTCTAGTGTATGGATAGGGAATATAAAGTTTTTTACAACCCATGTGTTAAATAATTATTGTTCCTAAAGACCCTGTTAGCTTTTAAAGTTGCGACACCCAAGAAATCAACTAATTAAACTTTGCTTATTTTACATATCCATTGCAATAGGAATAAAACACGATTAATTTTCGATATGCTTTGGGAGTACACTGGGGTTGAATTTTAGTATACAGAGCTGCCTACTCTAGCAATAAAAATGGCTGTGAACTTTTGCACATCGAGTCGTACTGTTTTGGGACGACGGCTATAGGTATATTATTCCATACTGCTTCAGCTTTATCCAGAATCCATCAGTCAAATTTCGCTGGCAAGTTGTGGGGCGCAAATTTCTTACAACCCATGACTAGACGTTTCTAATTGGTGAGATATCGAGATAACGTGCGTTATGTTATGTTGATATTGATAAGGACAAGAATACTTGGCGTCACCTAAAAGATTTTGCGTGCAAATATTCCCGTGAGAAAACGATGTATAAAATATTCCAAGGACTTCTGGAATCTCCAGTTCGACTCCACAAAATGGCAGCAGAAGATAATAAGATGTCGCCTGAGGTGAAATGCCTGCTTTTCGAACCATTTCCCAGTGGACAGCACGCCAGCGGCCCTTTTGACAGCGACAACGACGCAAGCAAGAAATTTGAATACAATTTCGACTGAAAAATATAAAATATCGACTAAACGATTGAATACTGCAATTCTAACTTCTAATTCGTTGCCAGCATCTTCAAAAAACCTTATACACGATGTTTTAGTCGAAACCACTAGATCTACAAGTTTTTGAGCCGGTATATTTCATCTCACATTTCGAATTTTGTAATTCCGACATCGAATTCGTAATCAGCGGCCCCGGAAATCTAATGGAACGCAGTTTTGTAAGACTTCACACCCATTTTTCTATTATGTACAGGTTTTGTTGCGAATTGTCCTACTGTGCACCGTAGGTATGTGGTGCTCAATACGCCGTCGCCCTCTCCCAGTAGATATACGTACATTGACAAAAACTGCAAAGGCTCGTATTGCGCTGCTTTAATTTGATTTGTGAAATTGAATAAAGGTTTTCTGCGGTAAATACGTTAGGGTGAAAAGTACTCTGAAGTATAAATCATAGCCTCTATTTGCACATGGTATGCTGGTTTCGATAACCGACGCCCTACTTCGTCTATATCTTCAGCAAACGCTACATCGCCATGCTGAGTACAAGTAGGGTTGATATGCGTGGCATAAAGTACCTAACAGAGAACTAAGATAATAGATCATTCTGACACGCCAACAGCTGAGTGATTGAGCTACTTGTTACATTAATTGCTGGAAATCTATAGGTAATACGTAATGTGAAGCAGCTGTTTCAAAATCAGTTACTAGCTGTGAGAAATGAACATTAGTTATTCCCGGATCTGTATCATCGTGATAAATTTAAATATTTAAATGAGTAAAGAGTGAGTAAACGTTTGGGACGAATGGAACAGCAGTTTTACTCGTATATTTGTAAAGCTCTCGTTTAATTTCGATGCACAGTAGTTATGAGGTACTGTGATGAATTTTAAGTCAACAGACACACTGCAGTACCACATTCTTCGTTATGAAATGTAGCGAAATGGCTTGTCGAACAGAGCGCCGTAATAGAGCTATATGTGGAAAATGACCTTCGATCTTATGCCAGTACAACAACGCCAGTCGTCTGTTACATCAAAACTGTGTCATGTGTTCCCGTTTACACAGGATGTTTCATTATTACATGTTACTGTACTGTTCGCACATTCCACGGAGCAAATTGTAAACATTTATATCAACATCTAAAACGACTTTTGAGAGAAGATAGTGTCTCGGAAGTTACTCCTGAAATTTATAATTTTATGATTTATTCGAAACCACTTACAATAACATGATGGATATTAGTTATTTCGTAAGTTCAGTTGCATCACATAGACAGCAGGTAGAACCTTGTTCAAGCATAAGCAACCTATTGTAACGAAGAGTGGAGTTTGTATGAACACAGATTCGTGCTATAGTTGACAGACTATAGATTTAAACTGTTATGGTCTAAGACATGTGTGCATCCCCATATTTATTACTGAAAAAACAAGGTCATTCACCAATTTCGGCAAATGTTGCAGCTTCCACATATGACAGATGCTGATAGCTGTATTGAAAGCGTGGGCCAAGCAATCAAATAGGTAATTACATAAATACTCAAAACACATAACAGACATCATGATTCCTGTGCACATAGCCTTATTCCAGTGTTTGGTTAGTAATAAAGTAGTAAATATAAAGGTAATGAATATTTTGAGGTTGTGCAATACAGGTGTAACTGTTTCATAGTTAAAATAGTCAACATAGGTTAGTTTTATTGCTTAAGTCGAGAAGCGATAGGTTAAGAGTTCACTTGTGCTCATTTTTGTTTAGGTACCAACATTGTAATCAGCTGTTTACTAGAAAGTGGACGTACAACCCAAAATGCAGGTCGTACAAAAATAAGGTTTTGCGAAAGAAAAAAAAAGTGTTTAATTTATACAATGAGAATTAGCATACAAGCAAACTTTCGGAGGAAACGTTACCACACAACAGACCGTAAAGGACACTTCTTCATGAATTAAACAAGGTCTGCACCCTAACATATATTTTAATCTTTCAACTCTATGCTTTAAATAAATCGTAAAATGAAGAAGCATGGATAGAGGAATAGAAATGTTCGTCTTAGTAGTAAACACTATTCCTCACCGTTAACGCAAAGGCTTGGTTTAGGTAAAGAGCCAGTGGATGGTTGCCTACAAATAGGGATCCTACAACGCACATGTCACACATGTCACGTGAATAGACGTCGTGGCAGTCTGTGCCACTCAGCGAGCTCGAGATAATAACAGCTAACGAAGGGTGACAGCAGGTAGGCTGCACCATCGGCACTTACTGCGACAGTAAGAAAGTGAGTAAATAAAATCAAATATACGGTATTGAACACAATAATTTCTCAGTTTTCTAAACCTGTCGCTTTGTAATACGTATCCGTGCAAAGGACATCAGCTGACACCATATGCACCACAGCAACGTGAACTGCCTTAACTCCCAGGCAACTGTATGTGTACCTTCGCCAAGAAATGTTATTTCTGCGTAAATGGTGCGCTTTAGTGCTTACTACTAAGATCACCTCCCTCACTGCATTTTGTGTACATCTACCTAACACATATCGAAAACGTGCTTCTAGTCCAGCGTTACTAAGGCCAAAGAAAATTCCAGCTTTGAATCCCCGTATAACACATCGGAAGATGTAGTCTCCACATTGGCGGATATCCATTTTACGTTAATTTATGGTAATCATATTGTCATTGACCATTTATAAAGTATCACAATCAACACTTTTCACGAAGCCTTGCTCCCTCAAAAATCGCTTTAGACTCTACATAGTATACAGTGTGCATCACCTGTGTTAGCGAAACGTCACGCTGCTTAAGCACAGGATAGTGTTGAAGTTGTGTTCATTCCGAAGACTGTCTTGGTGCAGCTCTCCACTCTACTCTACGCTGTGCAAGCCTCTTTATCTCTGCTTAATTACTGCAACACACATCCATTTGAACTTGGCTATCGCATTTACCTCTTGGTCTCCCTCCACAATTTTACCTCTCCTCCTCCCCCTTCCCATACATTCACTTCCCTCTTTTACCAAACAGACCATTCCTTCTTGCCTCGGAATGTCTCTTGTCAACTGAATATTTCCTTTAGTCAAGTTCTGTCATAAACTTATTTTTATCCAATTGCTTCATGTACCTCATTATTTGTTATTTTATCTACAAATATAATCTACGGAATTATTCTGTCCCTCCTTATTTCGAAAGATTCCAATCTCTTTCTGTCTGAATTACTTATCGTCCATGTTTCGCCTCCGTACAACGCTACACTCCAGACAAATACAGTAGTCCCGGAAAGGATTTCCTGAAATTTAAATTTATATTATATCTCTTTTTTCAGAAATGTTTCTCTCACTATGGTCAGTCTACGTTTCAGACTCTCTCTAATTTAGCCATCCTTAGTTACTTTAATGATCAAATAAAAAAAAAAAAACTCTTCCACTATTTATAGACCCTCATTCCCTAATCTAATTCTATCAGATTACTTAATTTAAATAGACTACGCGCGATTTCTTGAATTTTCAAGACATTATGAATTCTGTTCAACTCCTGCTGCAAGTCCTTTGGTGTCTCTGACCGAATTCCAACATTACTGGCTAAGATTTCAAACTTCTTATATCTTCTCCCTGAACTTTTTCCTTTCCTGCTTGCTCAGCGTACAGACTAAATAACAGAACTGCAACCCTGTCTCACTCCCTTCCCAACAAATAATTCCCTTTCATTTCCTGCGAATCATGACTGCACTTCGGTTTCTGGACAAGTTATGAATAATCTTTCGCTCCTTGTCTTTTATCCTATCTACCTTTAAAACTGCAACGAATATAACTCAGTCAACAATAACAAAAGGTTTCTCTTAATCTGAGAATGCTATAAACGTAGGTTTACCTGTCTTCAACCTATTTTCTGAGATAAGTGATAGTGTTAGCTTTGCCCTTCATGTTCCTACGGTTCTCCGGAACCCAAATATATCCTTCATGGTCGTCTTCTACCAGTTTTTCTCCGTTCATCTGTAAACTATTCGTTTCATTATTTTGTAGCCATGATTTATTAAACTCCTTCTTTGAAGTGGAATTGTTACGAGGATGTGTTGAGAAGTGACACTTCAGAATTCTTTTATGTGAAAAATCTTACAGTTTTTTAAGTAAAACAGGCTTTATCAACCTTCTGCATCTTCATTCTTCATGTCGACATATTTATTTCTTAACACAGTCAACACGAAAGGGGTCAAAAGACACCTTCCAGCTTTCATTTCTGCAATAAGAAATTCAGTTTTAACAACTTTCCACCAAACTTTTTCTGGTTTCTGATACATTTGACAGCAGCGTACCGCGCTTGGCAGAATTTTCGTGAGTTCATGGAAACGGCATGAAGTATAGCAAGAACAGCGGGAGGGATTAATTTCCCCCTGCCGTAACACGTTTCCCGACTATTATTGTTATGATTACAAACGTACTCGCATTGTTTTTTGCTTTGGTCGTGTAACACCCCCGTCCTCTGCAACGAAATTTCTTCCGACGAACACACATCTCCCAACGAGGGACGAGCTTGTTGACGCCGTCACTGTAGAATGTTTGACTTTGTTGGCGGAACCACAACCTTACCTCTGCATGCAATGCTTCATCACAATCAAGATGAAGTCCTGGAAGGAGTTCTTTAAGTTTTGGAAACAGAGTAAAATGGAATGGGGCCAAATCGGGATTGTATGGAGCATAGTCGATGACAGTGAACCGAGGGTGTCAGATTTTCGCATGGGCGCAGCATCCATGTTTGATCCGGCATTGTCATGCTGAAGGAATGTGCACTCCATGTGCGAACGAACTCTACTACTGTTAGAATCTCGATTACAGCATGCTGTTTCTCTAGCACCGATGTAATTACGTTACTTACCACCAGGTTAACAGGCTACAATTCGAAGCTCTCTAGTGCCAGAGAAATGCAACTTGAGTCAACGAAGCGAGAAAATCTAACGAGTAATATGCATGACATCTGTTACCTCAACCTATATTAAAAACAGAACAAAACGTTCGGAGGCGCTATCTTTCAGCCTGTCCTCGTGTAACTACCACCACGCTACCCTCTTTGCAACAGATTTCACATTAAAATATTGCATAAATATTCATGGTTTGTTCGCGATCTGATAACAAAATATATTAATCTAAATTATAGAATAATAACTAACTTTACGAAATTTTTGTTGTATCCATTGCCGCAGCCCAACTCTAGTCAAAACATTAACTTTACATACATTATAATATTGAATTATAGTTAAACATAATAGATTTTGGTTGTTTACAAGTATTAATAGATTGTTTAGTAATAAAAGTGACTTGTTATCTTCAGTGCAGGTATCGAGAGCTTTTAACAATAGAACACGAAAGGGGTCAAAAGACACCTTCCAGCTTTCATTTCTGCAATGAGAAATTCAGTTTTAACAACTTTCGACCAAACTTTTCCTGGTTTCTGATAGATTTGACATCAGCGTACCGCACTTGGCAGAATTTTCGTGAGTTCATGGAAACGGCGTGAAGTATAGCAAGAACAGCGGGAGGGATTAATTTCCCCCTGTCGTAATACGTTTCCCGACTATTATTGTTATGATTACAAATGTACTTGCATTGTTTTTTGCTTTGGTCGTGTAACACTCCCGTCCTCTGGGTCGTGAAACACTGATACCGAGAATTTAAATTCGTTAGTGGAAACTATATGTTAATGTACACTCTATGAATAAAACTTTGCTGTAGAAACATGAGAGAAGAACGCTATATTACTTTTCATTAGAGGTACAACGTGCCGTACCATTGTCGCGAACTCTTTTTCCGCTTTCTGCGATCCCAATAGAAGAAAGTCCTGTGGTGTTAACGATGTTTACTCGGACGCTGCACAAGTTCGTACCACTTTTCAAAAACTTCAATAAACACAACAGATACAAATAACAGAGACTTCAGCTATCAACAACATATTCTCCTTCACTATTTACAACAGTTTGCAAACGCTGTAATATGCTCTCCATTCCGCAATTGAAACATCATGTTGTTTCGAAGCGAAGAACTCGTCAAGCCTTGTTCGGAGCGCATTTTCATCCGGAAAGGAAGTACCTTGAAGACTGTCCGATAGAGAGAGGTAAAGGTGAAAATATTTGAGGATGCAAGATCAGGTGAATAAGGCGGCTGCCTAGTAATTTCTCAACCCAACTCCATTGTTCTTGGACTGCGTCTGAATGACGTCTCAATTGTTGACAGTAAACGTCAGCGGTTATGGTTACACCTCGGGAAAGAAATTCGTAGTACACCACAGCCTCGCTGTTACGCGAGATGCATAACGTTGACTTTTGTGGATGCGCGCAGGTCTTAGTTTGGGGAGTTGCTGCTTTGTTTGGGCTCAGTCAGTTGTTTCTTTTACTTATATTAGCATAAAGACACCACCTATCGTCACCAGTAGCGATACGAGATAGGTACGGTCAATGCTTTTCACGAATTGATGGCGAGCAAATAGAGAGGCACATCTGGCCACCCGCACATTTTTGTGATTTTGGCTCAGAGCATGTAGTACCCACACACTCGATCCTTGAACTTTCCCCATTGTATGCAAATATTGCACAATGGGGGAATGATCACAGTTCATCATATCTCCTGCTCCTCGAGTACACTAATGTGGAATCATTGCGGATTGACATGTTTGAACGATCATCAGATCCCCAATGTCATTAATATAAAAACCTTCCCCCTTAAAACGAAAAAGCTATTTTCTTGCCGTGCTCTGTCCAATCATATTATCCCTATACACGGTGCAAATGTGTGTATACCACGTAGAATGGCGCCGTTTTGTGTATATATCTACATCTACATGGATACTCTGCCAATCACATTTAAGAACCTGGTAGAGGTTTCATCGAACCACCTTCACAATTCTCTATTATTCCAATCTCGTATAGCGTGCTGAACGAATGAACACCTATATCTTTCCGTACGAGCTCTGATTTCCCTTACTTTATCGCGGTGATCGTTCCTCCCTGTGTTGGTCGATGTCAAGAAAATACACTCCTGGAAACTGAAATAAGAACACCGTGAATTCATTGTCCCAGGAAGGGGAAACTTTATTGACACATTCCTGGGGTCAGATACATCACATGATCACACTGACAGAACCAAAGGCACATAGACACAGGCAACAGAGCATGCACAATGTCGGCACTAGTACAGTGTATATCCACCTTTCGCAGCAATGCAGGCTGCTATTCTCCCATGGAGACGATCGTAGAGATGTTGGATGTAGTCCTGTGGAACGGCTTGCCATGCCATTTCCACCTGGCGCCTCAGTTGGACCAGCGTTCGTGCTGGACGTGCAGACCGCGTGAGACGACGCTTCATCCAGTCCCAAACATGCTCAATGGGGGACAGATCCGGAGATCTTGCTGCCCAGGGTAGTTGACTTACACCTTCTAGAGCACGTTGGGTGGCACGGGATACATGCGGACGTGCATTGTCCTGTTGGAACAGCAAGTTCCCTTGCCGGTCTAGGAATGGTCGAACGATGGGTTCGATGACGGTTTGGATGTACCGTGCACTATTCAGTGTCCCCTCGACGATCACCAGTGGTGTACGGCCAGTGTAGGAGATCACTCCCCACACCATGATGCCGGGTGTTGGCCCTGTGTGCCTCGGTCGTATGCAGTCCTGATTGTGACGCTCACCTGCACGGCGCCAAACACGCATACGACCATCATTGGCACCAAGGCAGAAGCGACTCTCATCGCTGAAGACGACACGTCTCCATTCGTCCCTCCATTCGCGCCTTTCGCGACACCACTGGAGGCGGGCTGCACGATGTTGGGGCGTGAGCGGAAGACGGCCTAACGGTGTGCGGGACCGTAGCCCAGCTTCATGGAGACGGTTGCGAATGGTCCTCGCTGATACCCCAGGAGCAACAGTGTCCCTAATTTGCTGGGAAGTGGCGGTGCGGTCCCCTACGGCACTGTGTAGGATCCTACGGTCTTGGCGTGCATCCGTGCGTCGCTGCGGTCCGGTCCCAGGTCGACGGGCACGTGCACCTTCCGCCGACCACTGGCGACAACATCGATGTACTGTGGAGACCTCACGCCCCACGTGTTGAGCAATTCGGCGGTACGTCCACCCGGCCTCCCGCATGCTCACTATACGCCCTCGCTCAAAGTCCGTCAACTGCACATACTGTTCACGTCCACGCTGTCGCGGCATGCTACCAGTGTTAAAGACTGCGATGGAGCTCCGTATGCCACGGCAAACTGGCTGACACTGACGGCGGCGGTGCACAAATGCTGCGCAGCTAGCGCCATTCGACGGCCAACACCGCGGTTCCTGGTGTGTCCGCTGTGCCGTGCGTGTGATCATTGCTTGTACAGCCCTCTCGCAGTGTCCAGAGCAAGTATGGTGGGTCTGTCACACCGGTGTCAATATGTTCTTTTTTCCATTTCGAGGAGTGTATTTTCGCATTCGGAGGAGGTAGTTAGTGATTAGACTTTTGTGAGAAGTTTCCGTTGCAACGAAAAAGGCCTTTCTCTTAATGATGTCCAGCCCAAATCTTGTATCATTTCTGTTATACTCTCTCCCATATTTCCCGATAATACAAAATGTACTGCCTTTCTTCGCACTTTTTCGATATATTTCATCAGTCCTATCTGGTAAGGATCCCACACCGTTCAGCAGTATTCTATAAGAGGACGGACAAGCGTAGAGTAGGCAGTGGCTTAGTAGATATGTTACATTTTCTAAGGGTCTTGACAATAAAACACAGTCTTTGGTAACCCTTCCCCACAACGTTTTCTATGTGTTCCTCCCAATTTAAGTTGTTCGTATTTGTAATACCTAGGTATTTAGTTGAATTTATGGCTTTTAGATAAGCCTGATTTGTCGTGTAACTGAAGTTTAATGAAATCCTTTCAGCACTCATGTGGATGACCTCACACTTTTCGCTATTTAGGGTCAACTGCCACTTTTAGCACCATTCAGATATCCTTTTTAATTCGTTTCGAAATTTGTTTTGATCTTCTGGTGACTTTAATAGTCGATAAACAACAGCGTCATCTGCAAACAACCTAAGACGACTGCTTGGGGAAATCACTCCTGTTTTACTCGATGACTTTCCGTGAATTACTACGAAATGTGACCTCTCTAACAGGAAATAAAAAATCCAGTCACATAACTAAGACGATATTCCATAAGCACGAAATAACACTACAAGTTGCTTGTGTGGTACAGTGTCAAAAACCTCCCGCAAATCCAGAAATACGGAATCTATCTGAAATCCCTTGTCAATAACACTCAACACTTCATGTGAATAAAGGGCCAGTTGTGTTTCATAGGAGCGATGTTTTCTAAACCCATGTTGACTGTGTGTCAATGGACAGTTTTCTTCGAGATGATTCATAATGTTCGAACACAATATATGTTCTAAGATCCTGCTGCATATCGACGTTAACGATATGGGCTTGCAGTTCAGTGGATTACTCCTACTATCTTACTTGAATATCGGTATGACCTGCGCAACTTTCCAGTCTTCGGGGAACAGTTCTTCCGTCGAGCGAAGGTTGTGTATGATTGTTAAGTATGGAGCTAATGAATCAGCATATTCCGAAGGAAAATAATTGGTATATAGTCTGGACCAGAAGACTTGCTTTTATTAAGTGATTTAAGTTGCCTCACTACTCCGAGGATATTCACTCCTACGTTACTCATGTTGGCAGCTGTTCTCGATTAGAATTCTGGAATATTTACTTCGTCTTCTTTTGTGAAGGCATTTCGGAAGGCTAGTAACTCTGCTTTGGCAGCACTGTCTCCGATAGAATCTCCATTCCTATCGCGCGGAAAAGGTATTGATTGTTTCTTGCCGCTGACATACTTCACATACAACCAGAATCTCTTTGGATTTTATACCAGGTTTCTAGACAAAGTGTCGTTGTGAAAACTGTTATAAGCGTCTCGCGTTGAAGACCGAGATAAATTTCGAGCTTCCGTGAAAGATCTCCAATCTTGGGGATTTTGCGTCTCTTTAAATTTGGCATGTTCGTTTCGTTGTTTCTGCAACAGTGTCCTAACCCGTATTGTATACCAAGGAGGATCAGCTCCGTTGTTTGTTAATTTATTTGGTACAAATCTCTCAATTGCTGCCTATACTATTTCTTTGAATATCTGATGTACACTTATATTATTGATTTGGAATGAGTGGAGATTGTCTCTCAGTAAGGCGTCAAGTTAATTTTTATCTGCTTTTTTGAATAAGTATATTATTCGCTTGTTTTTCGAGGAGTTGGGATTACAATATTCAATCCCCCTACGACAACTCTGTGTTCACAAATCCCTGTATCAGTTTTGATGCTCGATATTAACACAGGATTATTTGTTGCTAAGAGGTCAAGTGTGTTTTCACAAACGTTTACTATTCGCGTGCGCTCATGAACTAAATGCTCAAAATAATTTTCAGAGACTGCGTTTAGCACAATTGAGGATGATATTTTATGCGTACCTCCGGTATTAAACATGTATTTTCACCAACATATCGAGGGTAAATTAAAGTCACCACCAACTATTTCGTATGAGTCGGGTACGTGTTTGAAATCAAACTCAAGTTTTCTTTGAACCTTTCAACAACTGTATCATCTGAACTGGGAGGTCGGTAAAAGGATCCAATAATTATTTCATTCCGGTTGCCAACAATGACCTGTGCCCATACTAACTCACAGCAAGTGTCTACTTCAATTTCGCGACAAGATAAACTACTACTAACAGCAACAAACACGCCACCGCCAACCGTGTTTAGCCTACCCTTTCGGAACACCGTTAGGTTCATCGCAAAACTTCTGCTGAGCTTATATCCAGCTTAAGCCATCTTTCAGTGTCTATTACTATTTGAGCATCAGTGTTTTGTATTAGCGCTTGGAGCTCTGGTACTTTTCCAACACTGCTACGACAATTTACAATTGTTATACCAATGGTTCCTGTATCTACGTTCTTCCTGTGTTCAGCCTGCACCCTTCGTGACTGAAGCCCTTGTTGTGTTTTCCCTAGACAGTCTAACCTAAAAGATTGCCCAGTCCACGCCACACAGCCACTGCTACCCGTGTAGCCGCCTCTGACGTACAGTCGATACCCGACCTCTTCAGCGACACCCGAAATCCAACCACCCTCTGGCGCAAGTCGAGGAATCTGCAGCCTACACGGTCACAGAACAGTCTGAGCCTCTGATTAAGACCCTCCACTCGGCTCTCTACCAGAAGTCCGCAATCGTTCCTGTCGAAAGTTGCAAATGGACAGCTCTGCTTTCATCTTGCAAGCAAGACCGGCAGCCTTTTCCACTTCTGTTAGCCGCTCCAAACCAGAGAGAATCTCTTCTGATCCAAAGTGACACACATCATTGGTACCGACGTGAGGAAACACCTGCATTTGGCTGCAACCTGCGCTCTTCATGGCATCCGGGAGGACCCTTTCCACATCTGTAATGACTCCACCGTGTATGCACACGTAGTGCACATTGTTTTTATTTCCCTTCTTGTCAGCCAACTCCCTAAGAGGCCCCATAACGCGCCTAACGTTGGAGCTCCCAAATACCAATAATCACACTCTCTGTGATTGCCCGGATCTTGCAGGCTGAGTGCTTTCCTCTGAAACAGGATAGGCGACAGCATCTAGCTCAGCGACTATGTCAGCCACAGACAGCATCTGGAACCTTTTAGTCAGACAAACGGGGGACGCCTTACTTGCGTATGCCTGGGAAGTATTCCGTCGCCTGCTTCGTCCCGGGACGACCTCCGACTCTACCACAGGTGAGGGGTCAGACTCAGTGCGAGCAGTAACTTGGTTGGCCACCGGTAAGGACCGATCTGAGGACGCGGAAGTGTTGGACGCCCGTTGGATCCCCACGGCTGGTCCACAAATGTGGTGTCCATCTACTGCTGCCTCAAGCTGTGTAACCGAAGCCATCACAGCCTGAAGCTCAGAGCGAGGTGTCACCAACTCGGCTCGCACCCGCATACAACAACCGCAGTCCCTGTCCTTACTAAAGGCCGTGGAAAACTAAACTATGCAGATAAAGGGACTATCGGCCGGTGCTGCGCAACTCTGCTGTAGACCCTAACGAAAACGCCGGAACTTTGTCTAATAATACGCAGATATTCAAGAACCTAACTGTAGAAGCACTCAGGAGAAACTATATAAATCATCCCTGATTAGGAACTTGCAATAGGTCACAAAATCAGTTTACATTCCGATGCATACGAAAACGCGAAAACAGTAGCTATTAGATATTAAATTTATACGCGGACACTCAAGAAACTAAACTATTAAAGCACACAGATGTTGTTGTTGTGGTTTTCAGTCCTGAGACTGGTTTGATGCAGCTCTCCATGCTACTCTATTCTGTGAAATCTTCTTCATCTCCCAGTAACTACTGCAACCTACATCCTTCTGAATCTGCTTAGTGTATTCATCTCTTGGTCTCACTCTACGATTTTTACCCTCCATGCTGCTCTCCAATACTAAATTCGTGATCCCTCGATGTCTCAGAACATGTCCTACCTACCGATCCCTTCTTCTAGTCAAGTTGTGCCACAAGCTCCTCTTCTCCCCAATTCTATTCAATACCTCCTCATTAGTTATGTGATCTACCAATCTAACCTTCAGCATTCTTCTGTAGCACCACATTTCAAAAGCTTCTATTCTCTTCTTGTCCAAACTATTTATCGTCCATGTTTCACTTCCATACAAGGCTACACTCCATACAAATACTTTCAGAAACGACTTCCTGACATTACATCTATATTCGATGTAAACAAATTTCTCTTCTTCAGAAACGCTTTCCTTGCCATTGCGAGTCTACATTTTATGTCCTCTCTATTTCGACCATCATCAGTTATTTTGTTCCCCAAATAGCAAAACTCCTTTACTTCCTTAAGTGTCTCATTTCCTAATCTAATTCCCTCAGCATCACCCGACTTGATTCGACTACATTCCATTATCCTCGTTTTGTTTTTGTTGATGTTCATTTTATATCCTCCTTTCAAGACACTTTCCATTCCGTTTAACTGCTCTTCCAAGTCCTTTGCTGTCTCTGACAGAATTACAATGTCATCGGCGAACCTCAAAGTTTTTATTTCTTCTCCATGGATTTTAATACCTACTCAGAATTTGTCTTTTGTTTCCTTCACTGCTTGCTCAATATTCAGATTGAATAACATCGGGGAGAGACTCCAACCCTGTCTCACTCCCTTCCCAACCACTGCTTCCCTTTCATGTCCCTCTACTCTTATAACTGCCATCTGGTTTCTGTACAAATTGTAAATAGCCTTTCGCTCCCTGTATTTTACCCCTGCCATCTTCAGAATTTGAAAGAGAGTATTCCAGTCAACATTGTTAAAGGTTTCTCTAAGTCTACAAATGCTAGAAACGTAGGTTTGCCTTTCCTTAATCTCGCTTCTAGGTTAAGTCGTAGGGTCAGTATTGCCTCACGTGTTCCAGTATTTCTACGGAATCGAAACTGATCTTCCCCGAGGTCGGTTTCTACTAGTTTTTCCATTCGTGTGTAAAGAATTCGCGTTAGTATTTTGCAGCCGTGACTTATTAAACGGATAGTTCGATAGCACACAGATGATATAATAAAATTCACTCCTGATTAGGAACTCGTAAATGTCACAAAAGAGGTTACTCTCCTGGACGTCGTTGTCCGAGACGAATCGTTTGCCCCTCAGTGCCTTTTTAAGGGGATTAAGATGGCCCCCTTCTGGTTCAGTTCCTGCAGCACGGGACAACAGTGAATTCCCAGCGTTACTTGAAAATCTTGACCACCCTTCGCGAAGTGATCAAATCAAAATGACCAGGCAATCTCACACTTGGGGTCATTCTTCTCCAGGTTAGTGCAAAGCCTCATACGGCTAACAGACTCACGGCACTCCTGGAGAAATTCAAATGGGAAGTTATCTGTCACCCTCCGTACAGTCCGGACCTCTTTCCTGGTGATTACGCCGTTTTTGGTCCCCTTAAAAAGACTCTGAGGGGCAAACGATTCACCTCGGACGAAGACGTCCAGCTGTACGTCCGTAAATGTTTAACATCTCAGTCCCGGGAATTTTAGGAGACAGCCATTCACCGCCTTGTGTCACAGTGGGATAAGTGTCTCAACAGCCACGCTCAATACTTCTGACATACAGGTAATGGTTTCTGTAATTATGCCTTCGGCTTGTTTCTTTTTGAACACCCGTTATGTATATATACTTCCATGAAACCCAACAAGAAAACTCTAGGCACAGCTGTTTTGTCACTTGTATTTGTTGGTTTGGAGCTTATGGCGCTCAACGGCGAGGTTAACAGCACCTTTACACTCATTAAAACAATTAAACATCTCACATTAGCACTTGCAACCTACGTCCTCAATTATTTGGTGGATGCATTCCAATCTCTGTCTTCATCTACAGTTTTACCCTCAACAGATCCTCAATTACCATGGAATCAATTCCCTGATACCTTAACAGATATCCTCATCCTGTGCCTTCTTCGTGCCAGTGTTTTTCACTTGTTACTTTCCTCTCCGATTTTGCACATAACCTCCTCGTTTCTTAATTTAACAGTCCACCTAATTTACAACATTCGTCTGTAACACCACATCTCAAATTCTTCGATTCTCTTCTATTCTGGTGTTCCCACAGACCATTTTTCTCTACCAAACAATACTGTGGTCCAGATGTACATTCTCAGAAATTTGTTTCACCAATTAACACCCATGTTTGACACCAACAGACTGATCTTGGCCAGAAATGACCTTTTTGCCAGTGCTAGTCTGCTTTTGATGTCCTCTTTGCTCCGTCCGTCTGTACCGTAGCAAATATTTACCAGTAGTCACCTTGCATTGAAAACATAGCTTGCTGTGGAGCCTGGAGCAGGGGAGATGTTGATTCTAAAGCTCGCACAGCTGACGCTGGCTGCTGGGCCAGGCGATTGATGTTCATGACTACTGCTCAGTGCAATACGTAACGTATACTCTCAGTGACTCTGAAGAAGAACTGTTATATCCTAATAGATCTTTTTCATACTTAGTATACAAAATTCTATGGATAACAGAATCATGCTGCTAAAATTTCAAAGCAATGACTTCAATACTTTCGGAGATCTAAACCTTTACATAAAACATATCATACTTGTGCTGGTATTGTGAAACAGAGCTAGGGACTACAAATGTTTTCATCTGTAGTATCAAATGAAATTACAACCAAGAAGAAGTGTTTTGGAGGGACTGAGAGGATGAATGGACGACATACACAGAGTAAGAGTGTGTTATTTTATTAAAATTATGTAAATGTAAGCAGGAGAAACTTGTTGTGTAATAGAGTAATTTATGACGCTTGTCCAAGTGAGCTTGATTTTGTAAAAGGCAGCCAGAAGAGATGTTGAGTATTTAATTTATTAGTAATTTATTTTGTGGAAAGGAATCGTATTTCGTTTTCATTAACTTTTACTTAGTTTCGGAATTACGAGATTTTTAGTCTAAATAACGTGTGGTAATCTGATAGGCTGGCACTGGAAATACCACGGGTATATAAGTGTTCGAAATTATCTGATTAGCTACTTAATATTTCTAGTCAATAGAAATTCAGCATTTCCCGTGCGTTTGAGTAGGGCTTTGTGCCTCATATCTATGAGTCGATATAGTCGCTCGGGAGCCGTCTTCTGGCTGACACTTACGTTAAATCGCGCTGATCAAATTTGCACCAAAATGAAGAAATCCGTGCATTTGATTGGTTCTCGTGTTGCTGATGAAAAGCCACTACAGTACTGAGTGTTTTGAGAAAGTTTCTGCTTTGTGAGTGATATATTTTAGGAGATTTCACGTGTGAACATTTCACTCCGCGTGGCGTGTTTCGTGCAGATTACGAGACGCTACTGCGAGCACTTCTGTACAATAAGCCTACTGAACGACTGCATGTGTTAACTCGGAAGTAGTCGTATGTCAGTGACTGTTTAGAACGTTTAAAATATCAGCAAGTGCTAAATATATTTTGGCTACTTTTGGGTCTGAACTTGTTGCAGTCAGTAACTTTGCATAATTGGTGCCGTGATACTAAATACGGATGTGATAGTCATTTGCATTGTTTTAAAGACAATAAACCAACTAAAAGGAAATTTTAGACACTTTTTCAAACAAGTCATGCAAGAATCTCGAACACTTGATAGTTTAATTTTCAGCTACTGTCCACTGACTGAAGTTATAAGGTCTTTGCGTGGTCGGTATTTAGCCGATTTTTCGTCAACGCTGCTTTTGTCGGCTGCAAAAGTATCTACCGTAGCAGAGTGAGGAGACAGACAACCTGAAGCCTATCCAGGCACGCAGACATTATTTAAAGGATATTGAGAGAGTAACCCGCCCTGCCGTACGTCATTGGTTATTTTGCTGCCTAGGCAGTACAATTACATAATTTCATCTACTTCGTGACCATCAAGCCTGATGTTAAGTTTCTCGCTGTTTTCATTTCTGCTACTTCTCATTACTTTCGTCTTTCTTCCATTTACTCTCATTCAATATTCTGTAATCATTAGACTACTCATTCCAGTCATCAGATCATGTAAATCTTCAATTTCACTCAGGATAGCAATGTTACGAGCGAATCGTGTCATTGACACTCTTTCCCTTTGAATTTTAATTCCACTTCGGAACTTTTCTTTTATTTCCATCATTGCTTCTTCGATGTACAGATTGAACAGTAGTGGTGAAAGACTACACCTTTGTCTTACACCCTTTTTAATCCGAGTACTTCATCCTTGGCCGTCTACTCTTACGTTTCCCTATTGACTCTTGTACATATTGTATATTACCTGTCTCTCCCTACAGCTTACTCCTGTTTCCCTCAGAATTTCGAACTTATTGCACCATATTATATTGTTGAACGCTTTTTTGAGGTCGACGAATCCTATGAACGTGTCTTGACTTTCCTTTAGTCTTGCTTCCATTATCAACTGCAACGTCAGAATTGCCTGTCTCGTGCCTTTGAATTTCTTAAAGTCAAACTGATCGTCATCTAACACATCCTAAATGTTCTTTTCCACTCATGTGTATATTATTCTTGTCAGCAGCTTGGATGTTTGAGCTGTTAAGCTGATTTGCGGTAGTTCTATCACTTGTCAGCTCTTGCACTCTTCGGAATTGTGATGATATTCTTCCGGTCTATTGGTATGTTGCCATAGTCATACATTCAACACAAAACGTGTATAGCATTTTTTGTTGGCACTTCCCTCAATGATTTTACAAATTCTGATGGAATGTTATCTATCCCTTCTGCTCTTCCGGAGCTCTTTTAAATTCCGATCATAATACTTGATCCCCTATCACTTCCAAACTGACTTTTGTTTCTTCTTCTATCATGTCACACAAATCTTGCTAATTTATGTATCTATAGCCTTAGAGAACTCAAGCTTATCTCGTCATTCCTTAGTTCTTCGTATCCCGCTCTTTTTCAGATTGATTCTTCATGACTAATCTCTTAAACTTCAGCCTGTTCTTTATCACTACTACACTATGATGTGAGTCTGTATCAACTCCTGGATACGCCTTACAATCAGTATCTCGTTTTGAAAGCTCTGTCTGACTATGATGTAGTCTAACCAAAATCTTTCTGTATCACCCGGACTTTTTCAACTATATCTCCTCCTCTTGTGATTCTTGAACAGCGTATTCACTGCTACTAGCTAAAATTTGTTACAGAACTCAATTATTCTTTTTCCTCTCTCAGTCTTTGTCCCCAGACAATATCCTCCTGCAACTTTTTCTTCTGCTTCTTCCACTACACCTGCATTCCAGTCCACTATCTATTATATTTTCATCTCCGTTCACGTTCTGTATTACCCTTTGAATATCCTCATATACTCTCTCTATCACTTCTTTTTTATAGAGGTTTTTACAGAGGTTAATTCCATCCTCGAGATCCAGGTGGTCAAACCAAGACCCTCGTTCCCTGGGACACACTACCTTCCACTGCCACGCAGTACAGCAGTCGCTAAAACATACCAAAAGCTTAGGTGACTGGCGGTGCTGACCAGTCCCCAGTTCAGGAACTCCGGGGTCGCCAAGCCTGTACTCAGCAAACGAATCGTACCTACCGTTGTCCAAAGCTCATAAGGTAACGGTGCAGCTATTTGCAGTAGCGCATCTGCCGTATCCTTAAAAGGCTTATCTTGACTAACATGAAAAACCTTGTTTTCGTCGGTAACTGCAACTGAACGTTGACCAGCGAAGTTATCCCCAGGTGACGGGGATAACTTTCTACGATCTTCGAAAATTAACAATTAATTAAAAACAGGGCGAGATGGAGCAGTGGTTAGCACACTGTACTCGAATTCTAGAGGACAACAGTTCAAACCCGCCTCTGGCTATCCAGATTTAGCGTTTTCGTGATTTCCCTAAATCCCTTGAGGAAATTCTGGGATGGTTCCCTTCAAAGCAATCCGAGCTTCTATTCCGTCTCTAATGACCTCGATGTCGAAAGTACGTTAAATCCAATCTCCCTTTCTCCTTCAATTACTGAATTGCATCAGTCTACTGTGGCGTGGTTGGATGAATTTCGTATTTAAATCCAACGTTTCGGCCCCATCTGAGCACTTTTTCAAGGGTGATCGTTTCTACTTCGAGTGTACGATTCACAACCTTTCTCGGTAGTGACTACACTAAGCTTCCATTTACGTGTACTAAGACGCATTGGCGTGACGTCACTTGCTTTGAATATCCGAATGCAACTGGATATTGTCGTCTGTCTTCGTCCGCTTTTGCTGCCGCCTCATGGTGGAATACTGGTACACATCTCCTTCAGCACTGGGATTCAAATGTCACTCAGTTTCTCGCCCTCCTCCTTTCTATTAAAACTCCAGAGGTAATTCACAATCTCTATGACTTCTCTGTGTAGCCTTTCATGATATCCGCTTGTGGCTGCCAGTACTTGAGTCCTATCATTTTGACCTTGTCGTTGCATCTACAAACAAAGACACAGTGGTCATCTGCTGTGGACAACGTATTCAGTAACGAGCGCTGAACGTTGTTATTGGAAACACTAGTCCAGTTGATAGACTGGTGGTAAGATAAGCAACTGAGCGCTCAATTTGCGCTACCGCCTGGGACGTTTCCTTGGTAAAACCACTAGAACGGAGTGCTCTTAGCCACATGAACGCAAGTGAGGAACCACATGAATAATAAGTAGCGTCTCCCAATTCTGATAAGCTGCTGAGCCACAGCTGTACCGAAATGAGGCTTCACCTCTGGCAGACTGTCAAATCTGCTTTTCACCCCCTCCCCCCCCCCTACAAACTCCCTGTAAAACCACCTTTTTTCAGTTCTTCTTCTATGTAGATTTAATTTGGTTTTTAAGTTTCAAGGTCTAAAAAAAGTTGAGCATAATCGGATTAAATTACTTGAATGAACTATATTGATGAATAATATTGCAGAAGGTTTCATAAAAACCAAGGTTTATTGAAATAAATGACTTAAATGAAATGTATTGAAAAAAATGTTCCATACAACTCATTAACTCTTATTTCAGATTTCAAAGTAATTGTTTTCGTGTTTGAAACTTTGCAAAGATGTAGGCAGAAACACTGAAAAAATAATACATTCTTAATTCTGGAAAAGTATAATTTTTAGACGTTATGTTTACTCAAAAGAGTGTGAAATTCATCATATTCACTCATTCGTGACACTTCTCACTTATTCAAACCCGTTCGAAATTCACATTGTTAAAAACATTTGTTAAGTATAATAAAATTGCTGTCCCGAGTGAAAGTAAAGAAGACGTACATGATCTGATGAATGGAATGAACAGTCTAACGAGTACAGAGTACACACTGAGAGTAAATCGAAGAAAAGCGAAAGTAATGGGAAGTAGCAGAAACGAGAACAGCGAGAAACTTAACATCAGAATTGGTGGTCACGAAGGGCATAAAGTTAGCGAATTCTACTGCCTAGGTAGCAAAATAACCAATGGTGGACGGATCAATGAAGACATCAAAAGCAAACTAGCGTTGGCAAAAAGGGCATACTTGGCCAAGAGAAGTCTACTTGTATCAAACATAGGTTTTAATTTTAGGAAGAAATTTCTGAGAATGTAGCCTACATTTGGAGCATAGGATTGTGTGGCAGTGAAATATGGTCTGTGCGAAAACCGGTACAGAAGAGAATCGAAATATTTGAGATGTGGAACAAGAGACAAATGTTGAAAATTAGATGGACTGACAATGTAAGGAATGGGGAGGTTCAGCGCAGAATCAGAGGGGAATGGAATGTGTGGAAAATACTGAAAAGCAGAAGGGACAGGATTACAGGACATCTGTTAAGACATCAGGGAATGACCTTCATTGCACTAGTGGGAGTTGCAGAAGGCAAAAACTGTAAAGGAAGACAGAGATTGGAATACATCCAGCAAACAAATTACGACGTAGGTTGTAAGTGCTACTTTGAGGTGCAGATGTTGGCACAGGAGAGAAATACGTGGCGACTGCCTCACACCAGTCAGAAGACTGATGACTCAAAAAAAGCGTAGTAAACAGTTTTAAACCCCAAATGAACAGCAGTTATGATGGAATTAACTTTACTAACGGAAACGGTCGGATGGTCCCTGTCTTTAGATACTATGGAATGCAAGATAGCAGTGTTTGAGTTACTTTGCACCTCTCACACATTACGAAGGTATAGTCTTTATAACTTGGGCGTTTGCATTTTATACTCTTCTCATTCCACAATGTCCAGCGATTACAGTGATCTAATTTTTTATATCATTTGGATTTAACGATGATCCCTTATATTTAAGCATGTTGATCTCCACTGGATCTGTGTTAGCTGGTCTACCTTGCTCTTTCGTCCAGAACTATCTATCAGAGCTATTCGGAAAGTATGGAACGATACTTCGCGATATGGATACCACAATGAAAATCAAAACTGTTTTATTTGAAACCCTTAACTACACCTTCCAATTACCTCTCTACACAGTCGCCACTCAGACTTAAACATCTGTCGTAGTATTGTACCAACTTTGCAATTCCCTCGTCATAGAAGACAGCCGCCAGAGATTTTTGACAATTTTATACTCTGGACTGCAGCTCGTTGCCTATGTCAAAATATTGTCTTCATAGCCAGCGGTTCAGATCAGAGATGAACCTCAGGAATAGCCAATTCCGGGCTGTTTTGTGGGTAATCAAACACTTCCCCTCGAAAACGCTGCAGGAGCGTCTTCATTGCCCCTGCAGAGTGCGGCCGACAATTGTCATTTAGAACGAACTGCATGACAGTTATGTTACGTGGATTGCATAGATTCAGGCAAAATCCTTCGCCAGGCCCTCGTACTTGGCGGGAGACGCCAATTTCTAGCCATCTTTACATTCTCACTGTGAGCTCAGAACTGAATAGAGCGGCATGATGCAATCGACGGGCGCACTAGACACAGTGCCCAACGCATCTGCGCAAAGCTTCGTCAGATTGTCACTGCATTTTCCATTCTGCGACCGAATAACCCTCGTACAAAGGGTTTGAGTCAGTTTAGTTGTGAACTGCTACAGATTCACTGACATATCTGTTTTCCTTGATTACCCTACGGTAAATAATCCACGAATTTATGAGAAATATGTGTCAGATGAAATAACAAACGTAACTACATCGTTTGGACCTTATCTGTATACACATCTGTCACTGTTGATATCTAATTTATCTACAGTTCCCTTATGTGAGCTGTAAACAGAAACAATCGTAGAACATCCTACCATTCTGTGTACTCTCTTCTTTCTGTCAAACCTTTTCACTTCCGACCTTGGCAGCTCGAAAAAATGTATGTAGACAGGAAAGAGACAATACTTCAGCTTTCCTATAAAATGGAGGAAATGTTCAGAGTGTCAACGGTAGTAATGTATTGCTCAGAATGCTCATGTACTTCTTTCTTCAACTACTTCACAGTTTGAATTTTACAGTTCGGTAATCTATTAGTCTGGACTGTTGCTGCACACTGAATCCCTAGCTGGAGCAGGTATATACCTATAGCTATACAGGTATAATATCTTTCAAAATAGATCTTGTAGTTCTGTTGCCCCCCTCTCCTCACAACGTTTCCAGATGCGCTAATGTCTGGTTCATTATCTAATCTGAAATTCCGGCTATTTTCTTGCCCACAGTAGGTTTCATTCTGTATGCAAACCCCATTTCTTCACACAAAACGAAAACTTTATATCCCCCCTTCTGTGGTTTGTCTTCGTATAAATATGCATATGGTACCTTGATTTTGTTGCACAGATTTGTTCATCAATTAACAAACATTCATTACTTGCACTGAAAGACATTTTTTAAATTCAGATCATCAACTATAGGCCTAATTTCGTACAGTTTGTTACGATCTCGACTCTCAGGGCCAGGTCGCTGCGTATTGTCATTGAAAAGCAAAGTGGCTACCAGCAACACAAAGTATCTCCGAGATGATGTCTGTTTTACTATATCGACACCAGTAAAATCGTTCCAGCGATCAGGAACAGCGGTAAAAGGAGCCAAAGGTTTAGTAATGCATATTCCTACAAGTTTATGAATATCGTGAACATTGCAGCTAAATGTTTTGTTTGGATTTTTCTGTATTCTGTAAAAATTAGTTTCCCATATAGTTTTTGCTATTAATTCGTCAGTAAAAAGTATTTAAGAAACTGACACCGGGTACAGACTCTAGCACTGATTGGGGCAGTGCGGCATTTCCTTTGAACCTTTGAGAGATATTCACAAATGAAGCACTTTGTTTTTTCGTCCAAATGATTCGAGTTTTCTGTATTTTCGTTTTCTTTTCAGAGGCTTGTAGTAACAATATATCAAGAATAAGTTCGTTATTCCCCAAAATCTTATCTCACTATCCACAGATTCCGAATCATTTACATCTGTAGGAAGACCATCATCCGAATTGTTGAAATGTAACCCATCTTAACTGTCAGACGGTCATTCTAGAGAAACGAATTCACCACCTTACGTAGTCAGTTTTCAAAATACGAGAATCACCCCTTTACAATACTGGAACCACCACAAAAATGTAGAAGAAAGCATAATGAAGGAGACCTTAATTTGTTTTCGAGTGTGCGCAGGAGTGTTACTACACGGTGCTGCACATAAGCAAATAAAATTGATTCATCTAATAATTACGTATTCATTAGCAGAAATACAAGCTTAACTGAATGGTATGTTCCCCAAAATTACAGAAGCACCATATATTTTTACGTTCACGTGTTCTTATTTGCAACCACGAACTGTCACTATCGAAAGATAGTAAGTTTGCCAGAGCATAGCATTTGCAGAGCATGCGTAGTTTACATGTGGGTTCACCTTAGATAAACAGTGAGCTGTCAAAAAGCGCTAAGACTAACATCTCCGGCAGTATGTTTAAGGAGACACAGAAGGCTTATTCTTGAATTCTTTCTTAAGTAGCAGTATCTCTTTTGCTTGTTTCCTCCAATGTTGTTTCTCTCTCCAGTTCTCAGTCGGCAAGAGTGTGCAAAAATCGGAAGCCTTCGGTCACATAGTATCTTTTGCTTCAGAAGCTGCTCGCCGACCTTTGAAATCCTACAACACCACTGTCAAGCTGCATGAAGAACTCAGTTGTTGGACGCAAGTGAACTGAATAGGCGGCAGCTGTTTGAACGAAGTGTTGCGTCACCACATCAACCGTGTTAGCGGCAGTCGTAGTTGTTTTGATATACTACTTGGACAACATAGAAATGACGTTGTGACAACAGCATGCGTTTATAGTCTCAGTCCGTGGCAACGCATAAAAAACGAAGACATGTGGTAGTAGAATTCACAATACGCTCACTATTAATTCTTAAGCGCTCTTTCTTTCTTGTTTTTGTGTTTGATCAGCTTTTGTGCCCACTCTGTTCCTCTGCGCTTGGTGGGGCCCTGTCTCGCCATGCCCTCAGTTCGACCTAAGGATGGGAAAAAACGAGAAATTAAAACCGATACCGGTTTTTCAGTTCTGAATAACCGAAATATCAATTAGCCATAGGAGCAGTGCTAAAATCTTTTGTTTTTGAATAAACCATTTTTTTAAAGAATCAGTCATTGATATCTGTAAAATTTCCATTGTTTTGAAATATTCTGTTATTATATAAAATGGTAAAAGCGACCAGAGCTATTTCAATAACAATGCTCTCAGAAACAAGCAACAAACACATGGCAGAGTAAGGCTGCTTCGGCCGGCTTATCGTGAGTTTTTGTCGTGATATATCACAAGGACATGCTGAACCACTTAATATTACAACCACAACAGTGTCGAAATCATTCACAATGCGTTACGCTTTCCTAAACCGCCACTGTACTTGTTTACTGTAAAGTCAGCGCGTATTTCCGATAGCGGCCACGGGACGCCAGTTGCAATAATATCGTGGTCGGGTAGTAGAGCACTGCTGAGACAATTATACAACTATATCTGTTACCATGTGGCGTGACCTATCGGGTGTTTCGTGTGCACATGCAGTGTGTGAGGCTCGCCCCGTCTAATCTATATGGTGCTTTCTTGCCGTTGTCATCGGAAATTAGTTGCATTATGTAATGGTACCATCCCTAGTCTGGAAGTATTTTATGAAGCGTGGTATCAATGAGGTACGTTGCCCTACTTGCTTTAGGAGATTAGGAGGAGGGAGCCACAAAAAATGAGAAAATTTAAACTCAACAAATCATGCATTCATTCATAGTTTACAATAAAAACAAATGTAGCTGATATGTTGCCTGCGTCTAATATGCATTTATCTGCTGGTACCTTTTGAAAACGGACAAATTAATATGAAAAACAGAGTTCTTCAACGTCGGTTTTCACCTTTAAGCCCAAATAGTGATATTGTCTGAGGCGTGGCTTCTTTATATCGCTCCTGTCTGGAGCCTGTTTATCGGGAGGGTGACTCATACGTGCACAGGGACAGATGGTCTGAAGCGGCTTCAGTCGAGTACGCTCTTCTAATTTTCTTCCACCAGAGTATAGTAGCGGACAGAGACATTAAGAAACGGATCAAGAGAATGTTTTTGTGGATTGTTTTGTTTACTTCTTGAAGGCTTTTTTTATGTTTGTACAGTTTTGTTTATGTTTTTTGGTAGTGTGAATGATGCGTGAATGTGTTCTAAGGTAAATGTGTAGATTATTGTTATACTGACAAACGCTGTACGCACTAGAGTGAGAAGCGTTGTAAGTAGGCTGTTTATGTTTTCTCTATGTAAGTAGGCTGTTTATGTTTTCTTTATGTAAGTAGGCTGATTATGTTTTCTTATTGGCAAAGTTACGTAGCGCTCTATATGAAAATCACTGGCTGTGCTGTGTGCAGTCTGTGGCTAGTTTGCATTGTTGTCTGCCATTGTAGTGTTGGGCAGCGGCGGCTGGATGTGAACAGCGCGTAGCGTTGCGCAGTTGGAGGTGAGCCGCCAGCAGTGGTGGATGTGGGGAGAGAGATGGCGGAGTTTTGTAATTTGTCATGAACTGCTATATATATTATGACTATTAAGGTAAATACATTGTTTGTTCTCTATTAATATCTTTCATTTGCTAACTATCCCTATCAGTAGTTAGTGCCTTCCGTAGTTTGAATCTTTTATTTAGCTGGCAGTAGTGGCGCTCGCTGTATTGCAGTAGTTCGAGTAATGAAGATTTTTGTGAGGTAAGTGATTTCTGAAAGGTATAGTTTAATGTTACTCAGGGCCATTCTTTTGCAGAGATCTTTGATAGTCAGATTGCGTTGCGCTAAAAACATTGTGTGTCAGTTTAAGCACAGTCTTGTATAATTTTTCTAAGGGGACGTTACAGCGTTTAAGACAGTGTGAATGCAAACGAGGGGGAATTTTCTATCATAATATGTTAAGTAAGTTTATGGTAAAAGGAAATCTAATTCGAGTGCAAATCAAAATAGTTAATAAAGCATAAATGAAATATCGGCATTATAAATATTTATTTCGGAAAAAGGTACCATTCGAAAGAGTGTTATTTGTTGATTGGTTAGTCATGAAAAGCGTGGACTAACCAGAGAGAATAATATTTTTCTATTGGTCTTAAAGAAAACTGACCGATCAGAACGGAGTATTCTTCGCGCGTCTTTTCTCTTGGAGATAGAGAATGCTTACAGCAGTCTAAAGTAGTCGGAGCCCAGCCTTTCAATGGTACGGTCGTGCGTAGTATGAGCTCGGAAAGTAGTTATAGTCTGCAGGTTTTAGTTGTGCTACCTGCCTCAAAAGTGCTTTATACTGAAGACATATATATTCCCGTGTGTTTTTTTTAAGAAAATGCGGATTTTTAAGTAATTTTGCGTGTGAGAAAATATAGTAATTCCGCGTGGCATTTTGAGCAGATCTGTAACTTAAAACTTGAGTGAATTAGACACTGATAAACTGAATAGTATGGCAAGCATTTTCATTTAAGAACAATCCGTACTTGGTAGCTGTTCAGATTTCGGGAAATACGATAGCATAAACTTTTCAAACGTTACTGACAGTGTTTATGCACGACTATGTTTGGATTAGCACGGGCTTGGCAGTAAACTTGTAATTCTAAACTTCACAATATACCCAAGTTTTGCCAGTTATTCCATCTTTCATTCAAAATTAAGAGCTTTTCCCGATTATTGGAATAGCTACGTTGTATGCAGCCTGGTGCGAGTCGCAATACGGTAGGTTTCTGCTCGGCTTTCCTACCGGCGATCTGCTGCTTCACAGGTAGGTGCTGGTAAAAACACAAAAAGGAACCGCACCGCGTCCTCTGTGACAACATGATTTTTGAGCAGTGTTTCAAAAAATTAGCATTAACAGGGAAATACTGGTGATTTTTTGTAGTATTCAGCCACTTACCACTCGTCGAGAAAAGCAGCGAACGGTGGATGGACTGAGTTTTCTTATATTTGTCTAATTTAATATACTGACCCTATGTGTCTTGAAATCAAGGGAGAGAAAATTTTTTTCATTCTTTGCCCGATTTCTACGTTTGTTACTTGAAATAAAAGCAAAAAACCAGAAAACTGTTATTACAGAAACAGTTTATTTTGAGATGTTTTAATACTCAGGTTAAACTGACATTGAAAAAAATTACGTTTAACAGAAAACCCGTTGTTTCAGCGGTAACTCCCATACATATACGGCCCTGAAGTTGACAACGGAGGGAGGAGTGGTGTGCTGATTCCGCACCCCTACACGCCATATGCAAATGACGCCGTACGGCAAAGGATGATACGGCTCATGGTCTCCTCACGAAGTTCTCTGGGCCTGATAGCCGGATTACGGTTTGAGATTTTGTGACTGACTGGAACTGTCAGATCATCTTCTGTCGTTCTCCGGGTTTTTCGATATATCTTTCGGTCGAGCAGTTCTATATTAAGTTATTTCTCTCACTTATGATCAAGTACTACTAAATTTATTACAGGCCTCATCCCCGATCTTTATTTTCGGCCTAAACAAGAAAGATCAAATGAAATAATAACGCTTCGGTTCGTTATCTTTGCTTCCTTACCTCATATTTCAGATTCTGGCACAATTAAAGTCGTCTGACTGTAGGGAACCGTAAAATTTATATTACAGTACGCGAGAAATCAACCATACTTCCTCAAGATGAACATTTTTTCTGGACTGAATACTGATACACAGATATTGATCTTGAACTGTACACCAGTTTCGTTAACATGTCAGTCTTCTTCATAATACCTTCTTAAATCGTACGTTTAAGTACGTTCACTCTGCAGATATAACAAGTTCTACGGTTAGTTCACAGATAACTATCTTCCCAATATCACCCGACAGAGAACCCTGCGATTACTGAACACTTCTAACAGCGCACCCGGATTTTCCATTGGCGGCACTCCAGTGGAGGGAAACGGCGAGAGAAAGTTAGCAGACGCCCGTAACTTCTCCGCCCACGTTGTTAGCTTTGGCGGTTGTCAACTCCGTCGGTCGATGAGAAAGTCCCGCCAACATCGGAGGCGTTTCGCTCTAAATACGTGTCGGCCAACGCCTAGTTGGTTTAGCACCGGTACTCTCTCTGGGTGAGCTGGACCCAGAAGTCGCACTTGCGTAAAACCTGCACTCTCGTCATTCTGGCGTATTCAACTACTTTTCTCAGAATGTATTTCTGTAGATGTGGCGTGCCTTTCATGTTGAAACAACTGAAATTTCATTTTAAGAAGCGATGTTGAGCAAACCTGTAAACAATCTTTAAGCTGACGAACTGAATCGGCAGGAATTACTAATTGACGGAAGTTTCAGTTTTTTTCCATAAATGTGTCCTTAACACTTGATAAAGTGTTCCTGCGCTGCTAGTATTTCGAATATTACCATACACTCATGAGGAAGACGGTATGGAGACTACGACAAAACGATTCCGAGAGAAATTTTTCAATACTGCTTCAATTCTGACGTTGTCAGTTGGTACTATTAGTCTGCCTCTGCCTCTGACAGTTATGCATGCAACATGCAACTTCAGTTCATCTGTACAACTCGATGTATCCGATGGTAGGTTATCCCAAAACGCGTAATATTAAAGTCATTCATTGATCGGTTTGTGACATTTTACTAAATGACCTGTTGAGGACTTGTACAGTATTGTTCAAATTGTGTAACCTGGTCGCACACTTCCTGCACGGCTCCTTGCAGCTTCTCCAAATACTATTGAGAATTTCTATTGTCGTTTCCGTGACCAATTCCAAGGTTGAAAACTATCACCATCATTGCAGCATAGCTGTTACATCTTGTATCTTCAACCATCTGCCTTACATAGTCTCTTCAGTTAATTCTCTCCAGCATTTCCCTATCATTACAGCATAGCTGCCTTACATAGTCTCTTCAGTTAATTCACTACAACTCTTCTCACGTTGGCTCGTCACAGGACACTTTCACTCCTTCCTCCATAAATCTCTCTCATTTTCAGTTGATTCCTACAATATTGCTCTTCTCTCACCTCTTCTCGTTTGACTTATGTCCATCCTGACACTCACATTCGTCATCCGTTCAGTAATGCGTACTAAAGAGATTCTCAAGGATCTAGGTTCCGGCGTGAGCTATACAACATTTCGACGCATAATACACACAAACCGCAGTAAGTATACCTTTAACAGCTGAGTTTCTGCCTGCCATTCCAGCTAATTAATAGAGAGGGTGTCCGGTGAGGAATGGATAAAACGACAGGAATGATCATTCGAAGCAAAAGAAAGTCTAGTAAACATGAGTTGTAAAATGCATACCTTAAGACTTATGAGCAGTTCTTCATCTCGATTCTGTGAAACAAATTTCTTCGACAGCAAGCTTCTTGCTTTCCATTGCAAGGTGGATAGATCATTTGGTTTTTTATGTCTTAGATGTGAACATCAGAGAGAGAGCAAGTTACGTTACTGTTAAAACATCTTTGGTCATGTCGTGGCGCAGTCTTTGCCTCTGCTCGGTTTCATACATTCTTAGTTGAAATGTGGTAGGCGATTGACGTATTCAGTAGTGCTATGTTAAAGTTTAGTTGTAGCTGTTAGATCAAGAATACTGTAAAATTCAGCAAGGATGAATACGATGGATATACTAGAAAGTGAAGAGAATTTAAATTTTGAATAATGGTGTTTTTCGAAGAGGAGGAGTTTGAGGTACAACTGCAGCACTGCGCAGCTGGGGATGATTACTGTTAGCTAGTTAACTTGCTCAGAGTTGAGAGAAAGACTACTCCAGTTCCCTGAGTCATGCATTAAGATAGTCATTGATTAATCTGTTTAATTTTTATAGAAATTCTCTGTTACCTTTCAACCCTTTTTAAATCAGTGTTCACTCTGCTAAGCAAAGTATTGTTCTGGCCAATAATATATGTGAAGAACGCATGAAGTTTTACTCCGTCTTCTTTAATACATACTTCAAACCAAAATCGTTGTCTTGGAATATCATTTCACAGCTATAGTTGTAAGTACGCTGCTTAGGTTTTATATTGGTAACGCCACGTAGCGCTCTGTATGAAAATCACTGGCTGTGCTGCGTGCAGTCTGTGGCTGGTTGGCATTGTTGTGATACTCGCCATTGTAGCGTTGGGCAGTTGGCTGTTAACAGCGCGTAGCGTTGCGCAGTTGGATGTGAGCCGCCAGCAGTAGTGGATGTGGGGAGAGGGATGGCAGAATTTTGAGAGCGGACGATCTGGACGAGTGTCCATGAGAAAGAGTAAATTTGTAATATTGGATATCATGGACTGACATATATATATTATGCCTTTTGTACACTATTAAGGTAAATACATTGTTTGTTCTCTATCAAAATCTTTCTTTTGCTAACTGTGCCCATCAGTAGTTAGTGCCTTCAGTAGTTGTAATCTTTTATTTAGCTGGCAGTAGTGGCGCAGGATTTTTGTAAGTGATTTGTGAAACGTATAGGTTAATTTAGTCAGGGCCATTCTCTTGTAGGGATTATTGAAAGTCAGATTGCGTTGCGCTAAAAAATATTTTGTGTCAGTTTAAGCACAGTCATGTATAGTTTTTCTAAGGGTACGTTTCATAGTTACTCTCCCCACGGTGTCTATGGAACGATCCCACTGTTTAATAAGTAGAGGTCTGACGAATCATTTGGTTTGAAACTTCCACCGAAATCCTGTGCCTGTTTTCGCGCGTTCCCTTCTTTGTCTTTATGCTACATTAATTTTTAAACACCCACACAATCATTCATGGAACACAGAATAAAGGAGATAAATAACAGCATCCATAGAAACAAATGAAATTAAAAATTTAGAATAAAATATTTAGCTCGGTGCGACGTTTCCCCAGAAGTTTTAATGTCTATTTCTGTTCCCTCCACTTGCTCGTTATACTGCCACTAATTACAATGTTTCAACCGTTGTTTTCCAGTTTTTACGTTATAATTCACAGTATTTTCTTCTGATTCATTTATGTGGTTAATTAGTTTATTTCCAATTATCTGCCCCCCATAGACATCATGCTGTACCTCGACTATAAATTTACCTCAGTTCCTGTGAGCCTTTCTGGTTATTTTCTTGGGAGTTGTTGTTTTCGCTACTCATAGGATATATATGTTTTATTTTGTAAATATGTGTTGTAAGCTTTCAGTTTCCTTCAGTTACTTGCTTTATTTCTGTGTTTTGTATTCTCAAACCCTTTATACATGATATCTTTATCTTCTTTCCTAAATTTTCATATGCAGTTTTATAGATTTCATGTATTATATTTTCTGTTCTTACGTCTGCTTCTGTTGGTTTTTCCGTTACGTATTTTATAAGCATGTAATCTACATCTACATAGATATTCCGCAAGCCACCGTACGGTGCATGGCGGAGAGTACCCTGTACCGCTAGTAGTTTTCCATTCCTGTTCCACTCGCAAACAGGGCGAGGGAAAAGCGTCTATTTATATGCTTCCATAACAGCCCTAATTTCTGGTATCTTCTCTTCGTGGTCTTTACAGACAATGTACGTTGGTGGCATAGGAGTCGTTCGGCTCCCAATGCCTTTTCTCTAAATTTTCTTAATAGTGTTCCCCGAAAAGAACTCCGCCTTCCCTCCCGTGATTCCCATTTGAGTTCCCAAAGCATCTCCATAACACTTACGTTTTTTTCGAACCTAACTGTAACAAATCTAGCAGCCCTCCTTTGAATTTCTTCGTTGTCTTCTTTCAATCCGACCTGCTACGGATCTCAAACACTAGAGTAGTACTCAAGATAGGTCGCACCAGCAGCCTGTATGCGGTCTCCTCTACAGGTGAACCACTCTTTCCTAAAATTCTTCTATTTAATAGAAGTAGATCGTTTACCTTCGATACCATTGTTTTCACATGCTCGTTCCACCTCATATTGCATTGAAACGTTATTCTCTGATATTTAAACATATTAACTATGCCAAACTGGACACTAGTAGTACTGTATCCTGACATTTCAGGATTTACCTTCCTACTCATACGAATTAATTTACGTTTTTCCACATTGAGAGATAGCTGACATTCATCACACGAACTGGAAATTTTGTTTAAGTCGTCTTGCGTCATCTTGCAGCCACTCAACTTCGACACCTTGCGGCACACCACGGCGTCATCAACAAAAAAAGATAGATTCTGCCCACCCTGTCAGCCAAATCATTTATGTATACAGAGAACAACAGCGGTCTTATCACCCTTCCCTGGGCACTCCTGACGATACCCTTGCCTCTGGTGAACACTCGCCCTCGAGGACAACATACTGGTTTCTGCTATTTGAGAATCGTCGAGTCACCCACGTCTCTGTGAACTTAATCCACAGGCTCGTACCTTCGTTAACGGCCTTTGTTATATACTGGAGTTACCTTTGCTTTTTGCCAGTCGCTTGGGACTTCGTACTACGCGAGAGATTCGCGATGCAAGCTTGGTAAACGATCAATTCCGTAGAGTACAACTTGTAAAATAGAACTAGGTTTCACTCCGGAACTGATGGTTCATTTGCTTTCAGATCTTTCAGTTGCTTCTCTACGCCTGGTATGCTTATTACTATGTCGTCCACATGGGAGACTATCCGGTGGTTACATGAAGGTATGTTCGTACGATTCTCCCGCGTGAATGATTTCTTGAACGTAAAATTTAAAACCTCGGCTTTCGTTATGCTACCTTCAACTGCCGCTCCAGACTGGCCAACAAGGCACTACTTAGCGATTTTACGTACGACCATAATTTTCTCGGGTTGTTTACAGATATTTTACTTAGGTATGACGGTATAGTTGTTGTATGCTCCGTGCATAGATCTTTTCGCAGACACACGAATCTCTGCTACCCTTCGCTTGTCGTCATTTATGCGTTTCCTTTTGAACCGAGAGAGCAAAGTTATTAAATCTAGAACAGTCACAACGGAATCACGTGGCCGATAAAAACATCCGACAATCAACGCAGTTTCTCCCACACCTGTTATACCAGACCAGATAATTTCACTGTCACATTCAATTTCGTCCTAAATAAAGAAAATATTTTTGTTAACTGCAACGAACTCTCCCTCTCCTATGGTCTCTAATCTGTCTTTCCGAAATCCGTTCCACTACTCGCTAAACATTTCAGAGATTTCCACTTCGGCTTTCAGCCAGATCTCGGTCCCAAAAATAATTTGAGCGTGAGCACCTTCCTGGAGAGTAATAAATTCGGGAACCTTATTACGAATACTTCGACCTTTTACTGATAAAATTGTGACAGTCAAAATGTCTTTATTCTGAACGCCATTTTGACTTCCCTTGCTGCATACCGACTGGTGAGTGTTCATCAGAGCACCTCAAGGTACTGCCTAGCCTAAATAACCTTCATGTGCGCTCCACAAGTACTCTGCTACCCAAGTAGTTGCTTCCTTTGTTTAGTGCACCCCTGACTTATCACGGAGAATCCCACACATCCCCATACGATAACGCAGGTCTAGAAATCTGCAGACAAGGCAGTCACATAATCGACGAAGCCTTTGGTTGCGACAGATCACACGGCTCCAAACGAAAGGACCACTATCGACTTGGAAATGATGCTGCAAATTACGAGCTCTACTTGCAACTCGCGGTCGAGGCCAGCAGTCTTTACCATCTCCGCCAGCCGCAACAGGCGTCGGGAGCAACAACATGCAGACGACTGCACCCTGCAATCTCTATAGCCACAGGCAAGGTCGCCATCATGTCTCGGATGAGGGCCCCCGCCAGACATACCGGGTGCACATTGGCTTTCTTTTCAGCCCTGCACGTTGCCTGCCTAAGGGGCTCCATAACGCGCCTAACATTCGAGCTCCCTAAAACCAGTAAACCCCTCCCACCCTTGTGCCTGCTGCGACTTTGGTAAGGGAGCAGCCACCAGTACCCTCACAGGGTGAACGGCCGAGGCCAGGTGGCTAGTCCCCACATTGGACCTGCACCTCGAGCGACGAGAACGCGATACCACCCGCAACTCACCCTTACACCTTACATATTCATATTCTTGTTTGTTGTTTTTTTCTTCTCCATTTTTTTATTATTCTTTTCTTTTAATCAAGAGAGAATAAATTATATACGAGGGTTGCAACATAAATAGTGGCAACTATTTATTCACAGCCGATACAAAAGAGTTACATGTTTGCACCTGTTGCTGTCTTCCACCAGCATTGTGTAGAACCCGTTGCCAGCAATGTGGAAGGCGTAGTATAATTTTAGCACAGCCTGTTCTGTTGATGGTGCGAATGGAGCGGTCTGTTGCCTGTCGAATCTTTGGAACAGTTCTGAGGCGAATGCCGCGAAGTGGTTCCTTCATCTTCGGAATCAAATCAATGTCACAAGGACTTAAGTCCGGGGAGTATGATGGATGGTTCAGTACTTCCCAGTCCCATCGACCAAACAGAGCAGCCGCAGCTTGTTATCCTAACGCCTTACGTTCCTCCACGGCAGACCGTCAGTGCACAGTATTACTACCAGTTTTTGGAGCATCACCTGCGACCAGCTTTGCGAAAGAAACGGCGACACCTTCTGCGCAACCCACCCATCATTTTGCACGACAATGCGCGGGCGCATATAGCGCAAACTGTGGCAGCTCTGTTCGGTCAATAGGACTGGGAAGCACTGTACCACCCACCATACTCCCCAGACTTCAGTCCTTGTGAGTCTGATTTGATTCCGAAGATGAAAGAACTACTTCGTGGCATTCGCTTCTGAACTGTTCCAGATATTCGACAGGCAGTAGACCGCTCCATTCGCACCATCAACAGAACAGGCTCTGTTAGCGGTATACTACGCCTTCCACATCGCTGGCAACGGTTTCTACACAACGCTGGTGACTACTTTGAAGAACAGTAACAGGTGCATACATGTAACTCTTTTGTATCGGTTGTGAATAAATGGTTGCCACTATTTACGTTACGACCCTCGTAGCTGCGTAGGTTTCCGCGGCTCGTGTGTTGGTGATTAAAATCCTTGTGTGTGTTTTACAGCATCATTGTATAAAATACGTCAGCTTTAAACTTAAAGTTTCAAGCTGTATGTGAGATCTTCTAAACAACTTTTAAAAATAAAGTTGCTAAGGAAACGAAAATGAAACTTTATGAAAGTAGTGGCTTTACCTAAACTGTTTTACGGCATGAAATCCTGGGAACGACTCAAAAGCAACTGGGGTTACACACAGTACAATCGGCAGTAATGAGTCTTTTAAGGAATGGTAAAGGATGTACAAGGATGGATATGGTACGAAATAAAGATACTAGGAAAGAATTAAATATAGAAGCAGTAGATAATGAAATATTAATTAATAATCAGTGCTGAATCTATCACTTATGAAGAATGGAAAATTAAAGACATATGTGCGGAGGAGAAGAGATCGAGCATCACCCAGGACATGCTAAACTGTGAAGCAGGAACGGGAAAGACTGCCTAATCCATGTAGTCTAGAAGAAGAAAAAGAAAAAGATAAAGGAGGAGGCGAAGGAGAAGACTGTTTCGAGAAGAATCGTACGACTGGTTTGTGTGACTAGTTCTAGGCCACATAAAATTTGATATCTGCTTCCTGTCAGCTTTTCCATCGTTACTGCTGTCATGTTCCAGTAGTTTCAGTTGCCGGTCTTGGTCTCTTATCATTAATGGGTCGTTGATATATTTAACAGAAGACATTATGTAATTACAAGTAACGGTAATATAATCCTAAGAAACAAATATGGTTAGGTTAAATATCTATCCATAGTACTACTACAATGTAGAATGAGAAGACTGTGTCTCTACTTCTTACTTTACGGCTACTAAATGAAGTGTGGAAGCAGTCACCGGTCAACATAGGCTCTGGTTAAGAGTCGTGTCTATCTCGAATCCTGATGAGATCACGGAAATTTATCCTGGCGTGCATGTTAACGGCGAGCTCTCGGACTAACTTTAAATGGTGGGCCATTTGGTGGTGGAACTTTCGGACGTGATTGCTATGTGAAGCCACTTTGATTTTGGCTAGTCATTCTGTAAATCACTTGGGCGAGGGGCCTGGGGCCGGATTACTTGGTATTGCAAGTCCATGTAACTGCGCTGTGTCCTGGTTCAGTTGCATTAGATTTTCGTCCGTCCGCCCCGATAGCTGAGTGGTCAGCGTGACAGATTGCCGTCATACGGCCCCTGGTTCGATTCCTGGCTGGATCTGGGAATTTCTCCGCTCAGGGACTGGGTGTTGTGTTGTCTTGATCCTCATTTCATCCCCATCCGGCTCGCAGGTCGCCCAATGTGGCGTAGAATGTGATGAGACCTGCACCAAGGCGCAAGGACCTGCCACGTAAGGGCCCTACCGGCCAATGACGCCAAACGCGCATTTCCACAAGTGTGGCCGATATTTGGCGATTTTTGCTATTATTGTTAATACGTTAAGTGACCAATTTCATGAATCAATGTTTATTCTCTGTATAAAACTTTACCTGCCAATTTAAATTGGAACTACCGACTTCTTTCTTGTTGGCAGCTATAATACCAACGATTTTGCGGCGATAGACAGTGCTTTGGTATTTAAGGTTGTGTGCGGATTGTCTAGTCATTATCATCCTGAGCTAGTTGTGGTTTATAAATTTATCAAGTGAAATTTCACGTAATTGGAGATTGTTTCATGAACTATTCCGTTAATAGTAACTGCGGTTGTCACACTATAACGTTTAACATCTCTTCCTGCATTTGGCGCTACCCAGTGCCTGGCTGTTGGTTTAAGTATTTTAGTGAACTGTGTATCAATACTGGGTTTGTGTGTTACTGGTGTGTGCAGGACCTCCTGCCTGTTGTCGTCATTTGAGCTCTCGAGCACGGAATTCAGACCCGCCACCGACGTGAAAGCCAAACTTCGAGTATGTGCTGATTGCTGCGTACATCTTTCAGGCTATCATAACATCATATTGCCGAATGTTTCCATACTAGTTAACTCACATATTTATGAGATCCGGCTATTTGAGCATTTTTTTAGCCTAATGGCATATACAAATTGTTATTTTTCATATTCACTATGTTCGATAATTGACTAGTGGGCTCAGTTATGTTAAAGTTATATTTACGTACATTTTTGGAATACTAATACTAATTAATCATTGTGTTGTTACCAGAGCTCTGTTTAATTAACGTGGTAAAAATATTTTTTTTATCCTCTAATGGGTTCACCTTTCCATTCCAGCAGCCCATGTGCCCTGCTTACCAACCCTATACTTTACCACATATCTGCCGTAGAGAAACAACTGAAAGATTTGAAAGCAAAACATCACCAGGTCCGGATGGAATGATGATTCAATTTTACGAAGATTAATCTACGGAATTGATCCCGTACCTAGCTTGCACCGTGAATCTCTCGCCCAGCACCAAGTCCCAAGCGACTGGCAAAAAGCGCAGATGATTCCAGTATATAAGAAATACAGTTACCGAAGGTACGAGCCTGTGGAATAGGTTCACAGATACGTGGGTGACTCGAAGTTTCTCAAATAAGAAACCCAGAATGTTGTCCTCGATGGCGAGTGTTCAACAGAGAAACGGTATCGTCACGAGTGCTCCATAGAATTGTGACACAACCGCTGTTATTCTGTGTGTATACATAAATGACTTGGCTGACAGGGTGGGCAGCAATATAGGGTTGTTTTCTGATGATTCCGTGGTGTACCGTAAGGTGTCGAAGTTGACTGACTGGTAGGAAGATGCAAGGCAACTTGGACAAAATTTCCAGTTAGTGCGATGAATGTCAGCTAGCCCTGAATGTGGAGAAACGTAAGTTAATGTGGATGAGTAGAAAGACCAAACCCGGAATTTTCGGATACAGTATTACTAGTGTCCAGTTTCACGCAGCCAAGACGTTCAAATATCGGAGTATATCGTTTCAGTGCGATATGAGGTGGAACAAGCATGTGAAATCAGTGATAGCGAAGGTAAATGGTCGACTTCGGTTAACTTGGAAAATTTTAGGAAATAGTTGTTCACCTGTAGAGGAGAACACATATAGGCCGCTGGAGCGACCTATTCTTGAGTCCTGCTCGAGTGTTTGGGATCCGTACCAGGTCGGGTTGAAGGGGTACATCGAAACAATTCAAAGGAGAGCTGCTATATTTGTTACCGGGAAGTTCTAACTAAACTAAGTGCTCTGGAGATGCTTTGGGAACTCAAATTGGAATCCCTGCACGGAAGGCGGCGTTCGTTTCGGGAAACACTATCAGGAAAATTTAGAGCACAGGTAATTAAAGCCGAACTATTCCACTGCCACCAACGTACATTGTATGTAAGGACCACGAAGAGAAGATACGAGAAATGAGGGCTGCTATGGAAGCATATAGACAGTACTTTTTCTCTCGCTCTGTTTACGAGTGGAACAGGAAAGAAAAATTACTACCGGTACAGGATACCTTCCGCCACGCACCTGACGGTGGCTTGAGGAATCTCCATGTAGTTGTAGAATATATACTCATAAAATACCTCAAGAAAAAATCAACAGATGAAGTCATAAGAATAGAAAATATAATACATGCAATTTATCATACTGAAAATGAAATTTTACGTAAGAAGAGAGAGATATGATATATAAAATGTTTGAGAATACAAAACACAGAAATAAAACAAGCAGGTGAAGAAAATTAACCACGTAAATGAATCAGAAAAAGATACTGCGACATCAGACCTAAAAACGGAAATACAACGGATGAAACATTACAATCAATGACGGCATAACCATAAAGTGAAGGGAACATAAATAGACACTAAATCCTCTATGGAAAGGCCCCACCAAGCTAAATATTGTATTTTAAACTTTTTATTTCATTTATTCCTTTGGATATCGTTATTCATCTCCTTCATTCTGTGTTCCAGTGACAGTCGTTGACTGATTGTGTAGGAGTTTGAAAATTAATGTAGCGTGAAGAGAGAGAGGGGAACGCGTGAAAACAGACACGGAACTTCGATGGGAGTTTCAAAAGAAATGAATCGTCACACCTCTACTTATTAAACAGAGGGCACGTTCCATAGTCACCGCCGTTTTAGACACGACAGTTAAGGGAACAGATGGAGAGAAAAATGCGATAAGGCAAAGCCTCAAGCGAGAAAATCGTTGCTTACTTCAAACACAACGAACCTCCCCCACCTCTACTTTTTCAAACGGAGGAACCATTTTCTGATAAAAAATATTTTAGACACTACAGAGAAACAAAAAGGTAATAAGAACTACAAAGAAAACGTTGCCTCATGGGAGAGAATGTTGGGACACTACAAAACTAACGAATTTGTTCGATTATTATGAATTACCTTTAAGGAAACGATTTATTGACAAACAGCCAACACGGATTAAGAATATCGTTCTTATGAAACACAACTAGCTCTTTATACTCACAAATTAATGAATCTACCGACACGGAATGTCAAATTTATTTCATGTTTTTAGATTTCCAGAAGGATTTTAACATCGTTCCTCGCAGTGACTTCTAATCACATACATGCCAACAGTATGTCGTCTCATTTGTGTGAGTGAATTTGTGGTTTAGTTTCAGAAAGGCACAGTTCGTAATAAGTGAGGGAAAGTCATCAAATAAAACTGAAGTAATGTACGGCCTTTTCCAAGAAACTGTTATAGGTCCTCTGCTGTTTCTGACCTACATAAACGATTTAGGAGACAATGTCAGCAGCCCCCTTAGATTGTTTGCAGATGATGCTGTCATTTATCTTCTTCTAAAGTCTTCAGATGTTCAAAACCAATTGAAAACTTATTTAGAAAAGATATCTGTATGGTGGAAAACCGAAAACTTACTAGCCGGCCGCTATGGTCGAGCGGTTCTAGGCGCTTCCGTCCCGCAACCGCGCTGCTGCTACGGTCGCATGTTCGAATCCTGCTCGGGCATGGATGTGTGTGATGTCCTTAGGTGGGTTCTAACTCTAGGGGACTGAAGACCTCAGAAATTAAATCCCATAGTGCTTAGAACCATTTTAACCATTTGAAAATTGACTCTAAATAATTAAAAGTGGGAAGTCATCCACATGAGTGCTAGAAGGAATCTGCTAAATTTCAATTACAAGATAAACCACACAAAGCTAAAGGCTGTAAATTCAACTAATTACTTAGTATTTACAATTATGAACAATTTAAATTGGAAAGATCACGTAGACCATGTGGAGAAAGCAAACCAAAGACTGCGGTTAACTGGCAGCAGCTAACAGGTCTACTAATGAGATTGCTAACACTACGCTTGTCTGCCCTTTACGGAAGTACTACTGTGCTATGTAGGATTCAGGTCAGATTGGATTAACGGAGGACATCGAAAGAGTTCAAAGAATTGCGAAATAGGAGAGAGAGTGCCATTATCTGTCACACTAATTAAGGTGCAGTCATGAAAACAAGGCATTTTTAAAACGTCCTGGCAGATTAAAACTGTGTTCTGGACCGAGGCTCGAACTCGGGACCTTTGCCTTTCGAGGGCAAGTGCTCTACCAACTTAGCTACCCAAGCACGACTCACGCCCCGTCCTCACCGCTTTACTTCTGCCAGTACCTCGTCTCCTACCTTCCAAACATTGCAGAAGCTCTCCTGCATTTTTAGCTACGCAGGACCTTCTCATGAAATGTACATCACCAGTTTTCTGCCCAGAGTCCGAAAATATTTTGTTGGCGCCCCCATCTACATTGGGATAAATGATCATCATAATGAAATAAGAGAAATCAGAGTTCCCAAGGAAATATTTAAGTGTTCGTTTTTTCGCAGCGCTTTTCGAGAGTGTAACGGAAGAGAGGTAGCTTGGAGGTGGTTCCTCGAGCCGGTTATCAGGCACTTAATGTAAACATGTAGATGTATATGTCTAATCTGTACCTCCTCCTGTCTTTTTAACGAAAGCATCGTTCCCCGGGGAGCGCAGTGGTAGATACGACACAGGGGAGAGACTCAGACAAGAAAAGGTTAGAACAGGAGCGAATTATTTTAGTTGGTCATTTGTAAATTCAAAGAATCTCTCCGTCCACTCTTAAGGACAATGGAGACTTGACTAGCAATGGTGATTTCGAAACACTTTTGGCTGAATTGGGTAAGTCAGTGGACGTGCTCGTCATATTATTTCTGTCTGGTGTTAAGAGAAAGGTATCAGAATGTGTTAGTTTTATGATTCATCGTTTCCAATTGCGTTTACCTTAGTTCAGTTATAATAGGGGCATATTTTGTGTTTTTGTCACGTTTCACAGTGGGTTTTAGATTTAATAAAAGGTTCGTACGCTCTCAGTTGGGCATTAGGCAGTGACACTGCCCTATCCTGAAATTCACAATTATTAACGTTAATTAAAGACGTGCTTTCCACGTGCATCTGTAAGACATGCAATTAAGTAATATTTAACATTTATTACTAAATGTTACCTCAGTTCCTCTACAAATGAGTGCATCTTTGAATCTTAAACTGTTGCCTATTAGGAGACCTCTTGTAACATACTGATTTTGATTCCTGAAAACTCACGTTGAACCAGTTAGCTTTGTCTTGAGAAATAAAAGATTGTCATTGCAAATTATGAAATTATGGAAGCACGTCCCCATTTATGGAAAGAGAACCCGAACATTACCGAGGCTGTCGCGACACCATACCTTGAGTGATGAGAAAATGTAAGGGAAACCTTTCAGTGTTGCATCACGTCGGAATTAAATTATATAGGCCGTATCAGAATGCTATAAGCGCTCCTTCCAGCTCACTTTTCAACCTCTATTTGCTAATAAGTTGCTATTCCGTTAGACAATATTACATCATTGTTTACAGGACCATAATTTAATTGTTTCATCCTAATTACTGAAAAACAGGCAAGAAAGCTGACGCGAGGGAGAAAAGTAAAAGAAAAGAATGATGGTTTATGAGTTTAGGAACCTTCGTACAAGCGGTCTTCTGCCAGAAAATAAACACAGAACAATTAGGCTACACCGAGAAGCAAATTTGCCCGTTGTTAGATGTGTACAAGCGAGATGTGGGCCATAACACAGCAGGGATAGAGAAGCCTCGAGCTACCGACATGGATTTATACGATGGTGCTGTGTCCAAATGGTTCAAATGGCTCTGAGCACTATGAGACTTAACATCTATGGTCATCAGTCCCCTAGAACTTAGAACTACTTAAACATAACTAACCTAAGTTCATCACACACATCCATGCCCGAGGCAGGATTCGAACCTGCGACCGTAGCGGTCACGCCGTTCCAGACTGAAGCGCCTAGAACCGCACGGCCACACCGGCCGGCGGTGCTGTGTCCAACAGGATCGGCCGCACTATTGCGAACCCTCAGATGTGATGAATATTCAGCCCAACAGCCAAATTTAAATCACTCCTGAACAGCGTAAAACACAATTTGCGTCTGTGCTAGTCACACAGCAGTTTTGCGGTCACCGATACTGGCTCAGATTGGAACTTTCCACGAATTTTGGCCTCCAACGTCTAAGATTCGTGAAATAATCCACTTAATTGAAACTGAAGTTACAGTGAGAGTTTTTATGTAAAATTTGCTAATGATACCTACCATAATGAGTCGAAACATTATGAACACCTCATTAACATCGAGTTGGTCCACTTTTCAAAAAAAAGTGTAGTGGTGTTTCTGAATGGCATGAATTCGATAAATTCTTGGTAGTTTCCAGAAGGAATGCTGATTAATCAAAAGCATCCGGACACCTGGCTGAAAATGACTTAAAACTTCCCTTAACCCTCCATCGGTAGCGCTGGAATTCAATTGGTGTTGGCCCATCATTACCCTTGATGACAGCTTCCACTCACGTAGGCATACGTTCAATCAAGTGCTGAAAGATTTCTTGAGGAACGGCAACCCATTCTTCACGGAGTACTGCACTTAGGAGAGGTATCGATGTCAGTCGGTGAGGCCTGCTCGTTGTCGACGTTCCAAAACGTCCCAAAGGTGTTCTCTAGGATTCAGGTCAGGGATGTTATTGTTGTGTAACCACACTGCCACAGGCCGTGCCTTATGGATAGGTGTTCGATCGAACTGAAAGATGCAATCGCCATCCACGAATTGGTCTTCAACAGTGGCAAGCAAGAAGGTGCTAACCATCAATGTAGGCCTGTGGTGTGATAGTGCCAAGCAAACCAACCAGGGATCCAAGCCCCCTCCATGAAAAACACGACCACACCATAACACCACCACCTCCGAATTTTACTGTTGACACTACACATGCTGGCAGATGACTTTCACCGGGCATTCGCAATACGCACACCCTGCCATCGGATCACCCCATTGTGTAACCGTGATTCTTCACACAACATTTTTTCACTGCCCAGTCGTGCAATGTTTACGCTCCTTACACCAAGTGAGGCGCCAGCGTGATGTATGGCTTATGAGCAGCCGCTCGACCATGAAATCCAAGTTTTCTCACCTCCCACCTAACTGTCATAGTTACTTACAGTGGATCCTGAGGCAGTTTGGAATTCCTGTGTAATGGTCTGGATAGATGTCAGCCTACTACACATTACGACCCTCTTCAACTGTCAGCGGTCTGTCAGTCAACAGACGAGGTCGGCCTGTACTCTTTTGTGCTGTACGTGTCACTTTTCCACTTCGCTATCACATCGGAAACAGTGGACCTAGGGATGTTTAGGAGCTTAAAAATCTCGCGTACAGACCTGTGACACAAGGACAACCAATCACCTGACCACGTTCGCAGTCCGTGAGCTCCGTGGATCGCCCCATTCTGCCCTCTGACGATGTTTAATGACTACTAATGTCGCTGATATGGAGTACCTGACAGTAGGTGACAGCACAAAGCACTTAATATCAGAAAGTATGTTTTTTGGGGTGTCCAGTACTTTCGATCACATACTGTGTGTGGTACCAGCTGCCTAGGCGCATATTCTGGAATTCTCCGTAAATTACGTGCCAGTGGTTTTTGAGTGCGGAGTTGGCGCCAGACAGCATCTCAATTCTGCTCATGTCAGGCTAATCTGGTGGCCAAGGCAGCAACGTGAGTTGCTTACCACATTCCTGAAACCACTCTAGCACGATTCTTGCCTTGTGACGTGGACAACTATCCTACTCGAAGATATCATCGCCTTCCGGGAACACATCAAACGTGAAGAGATCCAAGTGATCCGCAATAACCTTTTCGTAGTTCACAGATTTTCGATTAGGACCACGCTTCCCATGGAGGCCCAGGTGAATGTCCCGCGTAGCAGTGAATATTTTCAGTAGCAGTTCGCCGGGTACGTCCATCTACCTGTCGTAGTAAGAAATGTGATTCATCCGACTAAGCTACAGGTTTTATTTATCCACCGACCAATACCGAAGATCCTGAAACTACTAAATCGTAGTTCGTGACGTCTTTCGGTCAACGTGAGTACACACAGGGATCGTCTACTGAGAAGCTCGTCGTTCAACAGTATTCGCTGAATTGTGTTCTCCGAAATACTTACGCCTTCATCAGAATTGTACTCAGTCATCATATCTGCCAAGGACCGTCACCTAACCTGCTCTAAGGAATGGAAAAGTCCCCATTCTTCATGTTCTTTGATGAGGCGTGAATGTCCAACACCTGGTCATCTATGCCTGGGTTCACCGCCCCTCAACAGTTTTACACAGCACAGCACACGAACAGACGACCAGCTTGGCTGTTTCCCGATGTTCGATCCTAGGCAGCAGATCAGAATAATCCGCCCCTTGTGACAGTCGCTTATGTTATTGGATTTTCCCGTTTACATCTCGCATCTTTGCTAGCATGATTCCTCGTTTGTCTCTGGTCTCCTTATTTTACTATCTGTACTGGCTAAATGTCAAAATCACCAGGCGGCTTCATTTTCACTTTGCGTGGTGATCACAATGTTTTGCCTCATCAGTAGTTGCCTCTTGTGAACAGATACAAAAATATTTGAGAAAAAACATGAAGTGTAAAGTGCTTAAATGTGGTAGCAGTAAGAACCTCAAAAAAATTGACTGCCGCCACCATAATCGCACTAGAGGAAGTACGTACGACGTAAGAACATAATCGTTGACATTCACAAACTTATCAAGCGTATTTTATGTTTGTTACCAAGCAATGATGAGTACAGGTAACATACATTGACTATATAATGAATAAATCATAGAGCTATTGACACATTAAAAAGTTATGTGCCGTTTATCATTAATCTAAGCCAATGTGTTTGAACATACAGCACGCGATAACAGAAAACGCAAAGTTCAGGCAAATGATTTTGCTTCGAAATTAAACTAAGTTAGAAATCAAAACGGGAAGGGTGCCACATGTGTCTCGTAGGAATAGGAAACCATTCTTGTGGCCCAGCGTCTGTCTGTGGGTCTTGGAAGTGGACACTGCTGCAGGAGTGTATCCGAACCTGAAGAATGTTGCCACTCTGACACGTCTGCAATTCTGCAACGATAAACAGCTGGGCGAGTTCCCAGTCGTCCTAGTGGCAGGCGTTAGAGTCTCCTCGGGGAGAACTTCAAGCTCTTCACGCGATGGAGAGACGGAGTGACAGAAGCGGATTACAGACTCTAGTATTAAGATACTGAACGTGAGTCAGAAACCTACTTATAGACGTCACACCACGGGTGGTAGCGTAGCGCAACGTTGTCACATTCAGAAGGAGCCTAGTTGAGAACCCAGTCAGTCGATACAGAAGTTGTTCCGTTGAAGAAGATACGAAAGCATTTACAATGGTGATAACACCAGCGTCATTCTTTATGGCCGGAAATCTCATCCAGTAAACAACAATCAGTCAAATGCGTGTTAGACCAACGAATTCGTATAATAATAATAACAATAACAATAAAACTGTATGTAGCCTTATAGTACCTTTACGGAGTTACTATTGTGTCGTGCTGTCAGTTAATTCATTGATCTGTTTCGAAGTGAGTAATAAAGCCATTTCTGGACTACTGCAGGTACTATCTACAACTTGGGGAAAACATTTTCTTGAGACATTCAGTATTTGTTATATATATGTCTCACTTTGATCATCAGTGATGTACGGGACAAAGCACAACCTATATGTATAAAGGGTGGACTATGTGATGAATCTGTAATCTCCACTGCATTAATGCTACTAACTGAGAAAATATAATCATGGATAACTTCTGTAATCAGTATTAGTGTCTTACAAACTATAATGATCTTCTGAAAATAATTTAGTTCGTGACTGAAAAAGAATCTAATCTCTTAGTTCTTACCTCTCAGAAAATTTCATTTTACCCCTCAGGGTGTAATCACCGTCAAGTTAGGGAACTACTAGTCTAGACGTTGCTTCCACTTGACGATGACGATGACGATGGTGATAATGATGATGATGATAATGGAGACAATTATGCTGAAAGGTTGTCGTAAGGCACCGGTGCACTCAGCAGTTCTGTACATTTGCAATTTTTCAGTGCTGCTAGTAGAATCAAATATTAATAAAAAATACGCTACCTTACCTGTATCATGTTATTTCAACTGGTCTTGTTGTTAGTAGTAGATTCTGTAGCTGTAGGTGAGAGGAGGTGATCCTAATTCACATGTGACGAGTTGTTTTGTTAAAAAGGCCTAAGGTCCTTCTTTCTCCTATGCCTGTCCAACTAAACTAGTAGTCAGAGAAAAATGCTCGCGAATAACGGAACCCTTTCTACTTTTTTATAGAATCCTGCATTTTGTCTTCCTCCTTGTATTATTTTTACTAGTAGTGCTCGTCCTTCTTGAGTCGATATGGATGCTAGGTAAAATATGGCAAACATATAGAGAGAAGAAAAGCAACAAACACACAACACTACACAAATTAATGAGTTCTTCAAAAATAAAACAGAGAGAGACTCTTTGAAAACTGAAACGTAAAGGCTAGATTCTGAGGTTAAGTTACCATTAGAAATTAGATGTGTTTGAGACATAAAGTGAATATACCAAGTAACTATCTAAACCAGTTTGACTTGTTGACTTCCTTCCACACCAAAACTCAACAGCGGAACTCTTTCTCTCTCTCTCTCTCTCTATATATATATATATATATATATATATATATATTGCTCTCACTCTCTCTCTCTCTGCGCCGAAAGAAAAAGGGGCTCGATTCTCGACGGGATACCAAGTGTTATATTTTATGAACCACAATGGAGCACCTGATGTGAGTCGTAAAATACTTATGGAGAGAAGATAGGTTGTAAAGTTTTATAGCGCCACGTGCCACCATCCCCCTACACTCAGCCACCGGTATGACGGGTAGGAACAAAGTTCTACCACCACAGAGAGGACGAAAAATACAAGTATAAGAAATATATTTAAAACGATGTGCGGAATGCGTTCAAGCAGTTGCTACTGGCAGGCATCTGAAGTAAGAATAGAGTTTAGCAAATATTTGAAGTGATAGAACTAGACGAACACAAGCTGCTCATACAGAATGTGACATCCATAGAAAACCCCTCAATGCGTCAATGTAGCCACTGCACTCTAATCCACTAACATAGTTTGTCGACTTAGCAATCTTGACTCACTTGCTGTCTGAGATCAATTTCACCTTGATAGAAATGCATAGTACTCGCTTGTCAGTATGACTAGCGAAACATCTTGACAGATTAAAACTGTGGGCCTCGAACCTAGGATCCTTGATTTCGTGGGTAAGAGCTTTACCTACTGAGCTACCCAGGCAAGATTCACGACCTGTGAAGTTTGGAAAGTACGTGATGAAGTACTGGGGAAAGTAAAGCTATGAAGACAGTCGTGAGTCATGCATGAGTAGCTCAGTGGGTAAAACACGTACCTGCGGAAGGCAAAGGTCGCGGATTCGAGTCACGGTCCGACACACAGTTTCAATCGGTCAGGAAGTTTAATATCAGCGCACACTCAACAGCAGAGTAAAAACTTCATTCTGGTAACTGACGAAGTGACGAAGCCCAGCCCCCTCCCCCCCCCCCCACACACACAGTTCTCTAAGGTACCGTAAGTTAGATGAAAACAGCATTCCTAGACAAAATATTTCCGAGGGCAACGGCCTTGCCGCAGTGGATACACCGGTTCCCGTCAGTCTTCTGTTAGGTTTGATGAGGTCTGACATCAATTCCTCTGCTGTGCAAACCTTTTCTTCTCAGAGTAGTGCTTCCAACATATGTTCTCAATCATATGCTATATGTATTCCAATCTCCGTCTTCGTCTAAATATTTTACCCTCTACAAGCCCAGATAGTACCATGGTAATTGTTCCCTGATGTCTTAACAGTTGCCCTATTACCCTGTCCCTTCTCCTTGTCAGTTTTTTCCACATACTCCTTTACTTGTGGATTCTGCCAAGAACCTCCTCATCCCTTATCTTACCAGACCACTTAATTTTCAGCATGCTTCTAAATTGTATGCGTAAAACGGAATCAACAACTCAGTTAAAGACCTGGAATTATACTATTAGGAAACACATGTATAGGCGAAGTATATCGATTCTGCTACCTCGGAAATAAAATAAAGAAAGATGAACGTTGCAAGGATAACATAATACAGAAGCAGACCAACAAAAGCAATTCCATAATACCTATTAAAAAAAAAAAAACCTGTTGGTACAAAATACAGGCATGAACTTTAGAAACAAGTTTCTGAAAGTGATGTTTGCCTGGCTGCGAATAATGGACTCTGGGAACACTAGAAAAAAAGAGAATCGATGCTTTTGAGAGTTGAGGTAACAGGACGTTACTAATCAAGTGAACCAATGAGAAATTTGGAGGTTCCCTTCAGAATCGACACAGAACGAGATGTGTCGAAAACACTGTAAGGTGGCAGAATAAATGAAGGTCAGACTCGCACCTTACATGAGAGCTTTATACATGGCAATGGAAAAGTGAGTATGACACCAAACTTAATTTGGTGGTAATGAGCAAATTTTCTTATAAGTATGTAATGCAAAAAGGGATGACACTCAATCGACAGTAATTAACACTCTGTTCCTGTAATGCATGTTTGAGTGGAAGGTGAAACAAGCAGTTAGAGGCGTTTTAGTTTGGAATTCAGAGGAACGAGCGCAGAGGCAAGGCCGCGATACAGGGGTTACCACAGAAACCACTTGAAGGGGTATCCCAGGCGGAAAATCAACGAACGATCAGGTGACTCAGACGGGGAGAGCGAGTATAATTGCCCATCTGAGGGAGGACAAGAAAAAAAGCGTTTAGAAAACTGCGTTTCGGAATTCCAAAAGGATACGAAACAAGACCAGTGACGTACTTTTGATCACGTATCCAGCGAGTGCTACACACATGAGAGAGTCAACGTATGCATTTAGGCGTCTGTAACGGGCACAAAACGTCCGATTGGCGGAAACGGATAGAGCCAAAGTTTCGACGCAGTTTAATGTTACGGACCTTGCGATGGTTAGAGCGAGTTTGCACAAAATAAGAGAAATGCTCCTATTGGTCGAAGAAAGCCATGGCGTGAAAAACGAAAGTACTCAGGTGGGGAGACAGTTTGGCTATGAGTAAGACAAGACGGAAATTTTGTGGACTCTTCCCTGAACTGGCGTCAAGTGCAGAATGGAGCGCATAATGCTCTGTACGATGCAGAGGAGTAATTTGTGTGAACGCTGCATTCACGACGGCTGATATCCAGCTAGAAATTAGCTGTAGAACCGTTTAGCTCCAACTGTGGTGAAATGAACCAGGCAATTAGTTAATAGTCCTTGTGAGAACTGAGAGGGCATTATAATACGCATGCTGCTCCAACCATGCATGTGTATATCGACACATTCTAAGACTAAGGATGAGTACATGTTCTCTTGCATAACGAGAAACATAGGGAAAGTTTCTGCTGGAAAATTCAGCAAAGGTGTAATTAGTTTTATAGGAATTTCAGCGGATGAGAGCGGCCTGGCATACGACAGCTCATCCCAGCTTAAGGTAAATACCGCGTGCAGAGGTGTAAACTTGTTGATTCACCAGCTTGCATCCACTGTAAACTCGCGAGACCTTGGGTAATCTTTTGCTCAGTTTGTCACATAACTAATCATCCACCGTACCCTTGATTGTCATCCTAAAAATAGTACTGAACTTCGAACCGGAATCGGTCAATTTTTGTACTACTGATCAAGATCATAACGTAAGTGTAGGAACACTTTTGTAAAGAAACTTCTAGTTAAACTTTAATATTGCCGTGTTTGGGATAATTTAACCTTCTGAGAGTTAATATTTATTATTTTTGTGTTTAGGATTATTTCACTTTTTGATATTGACGATATGTGTTATCCTGACAATGGTTTTTTGTTGTCACATTGAAAACTGTGTAAGACCGTGTATTTTTGTGTTAATATTGCGACATTAAACATGTCATTTCACCTTACACATTTGTCTTCAATCCTCGAATAAGGAAACCAAAAATATTGCAACTTACAACACTTACACGATGTCGAATGGCACTGCAGGTGTTAAGACATCAGTTAAAAAGATTCATATTCTGGAGGTAACCATGAGGGGAAAGAATTGTCGATAAGTCGAAGACTGGAAAATGTTTATGAGAAATCACTTACTACGGTGGCTGTTCGTGCTGCTCTTCTTTAGAGAGACTGGCGCAAGACATACATTGATGGGAAAAAAAAATCTCAGCACCAAGGAGGAGTTGTGAGTTATACACAAAAGTAGGTAGGCGTGTTCCTACATGTGACAAACGATGTTTTTTCACATTTCTTGCCAGTAGTATAAGACTTTTGCTAGCAACAACACTATGAGGATCCATACCAGGTTTACTTTAAATACACTCTGTGACGGTCCTGAGCGTTAGTTACCTTTCAGACGGGACGTGCTGAATTGATGATAATCCAGAATGTATTTAAGGCGACAAAGACGCCATTATCAATACCTCACTGAATTTAAATGAGGTGATGTAGCACGGCTACGACAGGCTAGAATATCCTTCAGCGATATTCCAGAAAGACTTGACAGGAATTTAGTCACTGTATATGAGTATTGGCAGCGATTGTCACAAGAATGTACGGTCGCAACAAGCCGGGCTCCCGAGAGGAAAGTCCGTCGTGTTCAGCGTATGGCTCTGGCACGTCGTACTTCATCCGCAGCAGCGATTTGAGTAGCAGCTGACACCACAGTGAGAAAACAAACTGTTACAGATCTGTTACTTCCAGGACGGCTCCGAGCCAGACGCCCAGTAGTGTGCATTCCACTGACCCCAAACCACTACCATTTGCGACTTCAGTGGTGCCAAGCGGAAGGGCAAGGTGGAGATCTGATGAAAGCTGTTTCTGCCTCGGTGCTAGTGATAGACTTATTGGCTACAATAAGGCCAGTTAAGGGCCAGCAATCAACCTCTCTGCGTGCTTCGACACACTGGACTTGCAGCTGTAGTTATGGTCTAGGGTGCTATTTTTTATGACATTCGTTACCCCATGCACCCTGACTGCGGAAGTGTACACAGTCTGGTGATTTGATCTACACTCCTGGAAATGGAAAAAAGAACACATTGACACCGGTGTGTCAGACCCACCATACTTGCTCCGGACACTGCGAGAGGGCTGTAAAGCAATGATCACACGCACGGCACAGCGGACACACCAGGAACCGCGGTGTTGGCCGCCGAATGGCGCTAGCTGCGCAGCATTTGTGCACCGCCGCCGTCAGTGTCAGCCAGTCTGCCGTGGCATACGGAGCTCCATCGCAGTCTTTAACACTGGTAGCATGCCGCGACAGCGTAGACGTGAACCGTATGTGCAGTTGACGGACTTTGAGCGAGGCCGTATAGTGGGCATGCGGGAGGCCGGGTGGACGTACCGCCGAATTGCTCAACACGTGGGGCGTGAGGTCTCCACAGTACATCGATGTTGTCGCCAGTGGTCGGCGGAAGGTGCACGTGCCCGTCGACCTGGGACCGGACCGCAGCGACGCACGGATGCACGCCAAGACCGTAGGATCCTACGCAGTGCCGTAGGGGACCGCACCGCCACTTCCCAGCAAATTAGGGACACTGTTGCTCCTGGGGTATCGGCGAGGACCATTCGCAACCGTCTCCATGAAGCTGGGCTACGGTCCCGCACACCGTTAGGCCGTCTTCCGCTCACGCCCCAACACCGTGCAGCCCGCCTCCAGTGGTGTCGCGACAGGCGTGAATGGAGGGACGAATGGAGACGTGTCGTCTTCAGCGATGAGAGTCGCTTCTGCCTTGGTGCCAATGATGGTCGTATGGGTGTTTGGCGCCGTGCAGGTGAGCGCCACAATCAGGACTGCATACGACCGAGGCACACAGGGCCAACACCCGGCATCATGGTGTGGGGAGCGATCTCCTACACTGGCCGTACACCACTGGTGATCGTCGAGGGGACACTGAATAGTGCACGGTACATCCAAACCGTCATCGAATCCATCGTTCTACCATTCCTAGACCGGCAAGGGAACTTGCTGTTCCAACAGGACAATGCACGTCCGCATGTATCCCGTGCCACCCAACGTGCTCTAGAAGGTGTAAGTCAACTACCCTGGCCAGCAAGATCTCCGGATCTGTCCCCCATTGAACATGTTTGGGACTGGATGAAGCGTCGTCTCACGCGGTCTGCACGTCCAGCACGATCGCTGGTCCAACTGAGGCGCCAGGTGGAAATGGCATGGCAAGCCGTTCCACAGGACTACATCCAGCATCTCTACGATCGTCTCCATGGGAGAATAGCAGCCTACATTGCTGCGAAAGGTGGATATACACTGTACTAGTGCCGACATTGTGCATGCTCTGTTGCCTGTGTCTATGTGCCTGTGGTTCTCTCAGTGTGATCATGTGATGTATCTGACCCCAGGAATGTGTCAATAAAGTTTCCCCTTCCTGGGACAATGAATTCACGGTGTTCTTATTTCAATTTCCAGGAGTGTATTTTGCTGCCATTCATGAACAGCATTTCAGGGTCTGGTTTCCAACATGATAAATTTCGTACACATACCTCTGTTGTAACCCAACATGCTTTAAAGGTTGTCGATTCTTTCCCTAGGCTGCTCGATCACCAGATCTGTCTCCAGTGCAACACATATGGGACATAATCGGAAGTCAACTCACCAAGGGCAACAGGTATTGAACTCCATCCCAAAAACTGACATAAAGCACCTGTACAACACAATCATTGCACGGTTTCATGCTTGCAAGCAACATTCTGGCGGTTACACCGGTTATTAATGTACCAGCATTTCACACTCGCAATGGTTTATCTCGCTCTTTCATTAAGCTGTGATCTTTCAGTGTTAATCACTTTCATATATTATCTAGAAAAATATATTCCACGTTAATTATTTTTTTGTGTTGTGATTTTTTTGCCGTCAGTGTATTACGTTACATGTTACCTGTTACGTGAAAGTGTTAGAATACGTTCCTTGTTACAAATACTTTGCTTAGAACGTGGTCAAAACTACGAAGGCTAGTCATTATTTTTTAGGGTCCAGTGCCTCAATCGGTAAAAACGGAACCGTTATAACATCAGTTTATTGTATGTCGGCCTATCTATTTGTCCGACTGTTAAAGTTACTTCTTCTCAGGTACGGTTGACGTATCAAGTTGAAACATATATAGTATACTGACATCTGTGGTCCCTTCGTGGTATAAAAGAATTTAATCTTTTGTGTCAACTCAATCAAAAGATACTAGCATTTATGTGACATATTTTGATATTCGCAAAGCGACTCATCAAAACCTATAAGGTACCTCCTGTTGTCCTAGAATCATGAAATTTTTGCAAGATGCAATTTTTTATAGCACATCTAAAGGAAAAATCTGAAATTTGTTAATTTTTAATTATATCACAAGATTTTAAAAAAAATATTCTGACTGTCTCGAAACCTTTTTGTCAGGGATTGGTAGACGTATCTAGTTGAAATTTATGTCACGTACTAAAGTGTGAAATTTAACGTAAGTCAGTATGTCAGCTATTTCGATACTAGCAAACTCACTCATCAAACGTAGAGCAAATAAAAGGCCGTAACAAGGTTTTATAATGCAATCTGAGTTAAAAATCCGAAAATGCTCAATTTATAATCTTATAATACGTAAAAACATTTTTTTCTGGCATTTATTTTCAGACTGTCTGTCTGTCCATATACACTCCTGGAAATTGAAATAAGAACACCGTGAATTCATTGTCCCAGGAAGGGGAAACTTTATTGACACATTCCAGGGGTCAGATACATCACATGATCACACTGACAGAACCACAGGCACATAGACACAGGCAACAGAGCATGCACAATGTCGGCACTAGTACAGTGTATATCCACCTTTCGCAGCAATGCAGGCTGCTATTCTCCCATGGAGACGATCGTAGAGATGCTGGATGTAGTCCTGTGGAACGGCTTGCCATGCCATTTCCACCTGGCGCCTCAGTTGGACCAGCGTTCGTGCTGGACGTGCAGACCGCGTGAGACGACGCTTCATCCAGTCCCAAACATGCTCAATGGGGGACAGATCCGGAGATCTTGCTGGCCAGGGTAGTTGACTTACACCTTCTAGAGCACGTTGGGTGGCACGGGATACATGCGGACGTGCATTGTCCTGTTGGAACAGCAAGTTCCCTTGCCGGTCTAGGAATGGTAGAATGATGGGTTCGATGACGGTTTGGATGTACCGTGCACTATTCAGTGTCCCCTCGACGATCACCAGTGGTGTACGGCCAGTGTAGGAGATCGCTCCCCACACCATGATGCCGGGTGTTGGCCCTGTGTGCCTCGGTCGTATGCAGTCCTGATTGTGGCGCTCACCTGCACGGCGCCAAACACTCATACGACCATCATTGGCACCAAGGCAGAAGCGACTCTCATCGCTGAAGACGACACGTCTCCATTCGTCCCTCCATTCACGCCTGTCGCGACACCACTGGAGGCGGGCTGCACGATGTTGGGGCGTGAGCGGAAGACGGCCTAACGGTGTGCGGGACCGTAGCCCAGCTTCATGGAGACGGTTGCGAATGGTCCTCGCCGATACCCCAGGAGCAACAGTGTCCCTAATTTGCTGGGAAGTGGCGGTGCGGTCCCCTACGGCACTGCGTAGGATCCTACGGTCTTGGCGTGCATCCGTGCGTCGCTGCGGTCCGGTCCCAGGTCGACGGGCACGTGCACCTTCCGCCGACCACTGGCGACAACATCGATGTACTGTGGAGACCTCACGCCCCACGTGTTGAGCAATTCGGCGGTACGTCCACCCGGCCTCCCGCATGCCCACTATAGGCCCTCGCTCAAAGTCCGTCAACTGCACATACGGTTCACGTCCACGCTGTCGCGGCATGCTACCAGTGTTAAAGACTGCGATGGAGCTCCGTATGCCACGGCAAACTGGCTGACACTGACGGCGGCGGTGCACAAATGCTGCGCAGCTAGCGCCATTCGACGGCCAACACCGCGGTTCCTGGTGTGTCTGCTGTGCCGTGCGTGTGATCATTGCTTGTACAGCCCTCTCGCAGTGTCCGGAACAAGTATGGTGGGTCTGACACACCGGTGTCAATGTGTTCTTTTTTCCATTTCCAGGAGTGTATTAAGACCAATTTTTCTCACGAATGGGTAGAAGTATATCTTGCCTATATCGATATCGATTACAGGGAAAAATCGTCTAGATTCTCGATTCCAAGAAAGGATGACCATGTGTATACGTAATTACGTTTGTGCAGAACTTTCGGTGCATGAGACCTGCTAGCCGTTATCCGGATTTTTTTCAATTATCACCTCAAAAACATTAAGCTGAGACCATGGAACTACAGTAACATTTTACTCCTTCTCTGCATATCGACATTTTTTCTTACGTGGGCCTTGGCTGCAGAAACCCACGTTTTCGCTGTTCAGGACATGTTCTAAGTCACAAATCCCCCCGTCCACATTCTGGAAATGGATGCCGTGAAATGATTTCTTCACCTGAGGAAAGAGGAAGCGGTCAGAGTGTGACCCCATATCAGGAGAATACGGCCTTGAGGTGTGTAGTGATAAAACAATGTGATAGCTCACACGTGCTGCGTTATTGCCCTAAATTTGTTGCAACGTTGGTTCCCCTCAAGCCTAGAAAACGAACTGCCGTCCGGCACATCTCTTTACCTGTGGGCTGCCACATTCTCTTTTTGGCTCTACTACCACCCTGCTGCGGGATTGGGGTTTGGGGATTAAGTATGTACCAGGAGTACAAGCAAGTACCTGTGAATAAACATAAAACTTATTTAACTTAGCTTTTCTAGGTGATAATTAACTTGGTTAACGCCCTCCTAATTAGCTGCTGCCACAAGGGCTAGAATGTACTTCTGCAGAATAGTCAAAAATATTTTTGGTTGATTGACTTTAGGTTGAAAGTCCACAGGTTCACAATTTGAAGATTACTATTCTTTGGTTATCAAGTCATTAATTTAAGGAACAGTCAGCTCACTACTTTTTAAGTTTCGCCGATATGTCTTCATTTTCAGTACAAGCCGACATAAGAAACATGGCTCCAATATGAAATTAGTTACAAATAAGACGTAGCAGACGAACGTTTAGTTCATTAAAGGGCTTACAAAGGACATATGGCCTGTCTGAAGCGTCATGTATTACTACTCAAAAGGTTATTTGACTAATATTATTGTTGGCTAAACATCGGATACAGATCTATTTCTTGAAAAAACCATCAATTAATATCAGAAAAGAAATGTTATTTCTTTACCGTGTCAGACACATACTGTCCTTCTTCAGAAAAATATACCACAAATAAGCAGAAGTTAGATAAGAATATTAAAACTTAAGAACGAGAAGTTTCAAAATTCAAAGACAAAAAATGGTTAATACTTATTATCATCACATTATTTGCGAGCGTCAAAAGTAAGCCGTATAAAGCATATTGCGCCATCCTAGAAAATACACAGACAATATGTAATACAATAATTAACTCATTAATGCAAAAACAGTTGATAATTGCTTTCATGTGTTCCATAGAGCGTGTGCAAAAACGGTCGAAGGAAACCAAACAACAAATGCTGATATTACGCCAGAACTGAAGGTAATCAGTTAATGACATGCATAACTTGATGTTGGTCTCAGAGAAAGGGTAAAGATACGATAAAAAAACGTAAAGTTACGTAACTGTAGTTGGAGATCAGCATCAACGAAAATGTAAGTGCGCATAGGCAGCGTAATAAGTACTATATAAAAACCTATTGATCAATAAAATAAATTAATACAAACGGTAAGTGGCGCTATGGATGTGAAATTTGGGAACTAATCTCCGAAGCAGCTGTAGTTCGGTCAGTGGCATGCTAGTAGAGGACCTTAAAACCCAACGTTTCGTCCCCATCTGCGGAGAACATTTTCAAGGGGGATCGTAGATACTTTGAATGTCAGATGCACACATTAGCTCGCTACTGACTACAACAAAATTCCAATTCCGCCTGATTCCGCCCAGTGGCGTGACGTCACGTGTTTTGAATACGTGAGCGCAATTGGCCGTTGTCGACAGCCGTCGTTCGCTGTTGCTATCATCCCATGGTGGACGACTGGTACACTTCTTCTTCAGCAACGGAATCCAGATGTCATTCAATTTCGCTCCCTCTTCCTTGCTACTGAAATTTCAGTGATGTTATACAATCTGTATGGCCTCTCTGTAAAACCCTTCATGGTATCCGCTGGTGGCTGCCAATGAGCCTTGCCCTATCCGCTAACATTTTTATGATACCTCGCTTTTGTTTTGGGTGGTGGTTCGAATCCCGAAGTAGGTAACGGTCTGTGTGCATGGATTCGGTAAACCGTGTGGCCCAAGCTACCATTTTCCGCCTCCTATTAGAATGAATGTGATGGTCTCCTAGCTGTAAAGCATGCTCCGGAACAGCTGATCTGCCAGTCTCCCTTCTTCTGCAATTGCCCTTGTGCTCTTCTAGTCGTTTTTTGAGCATTCTTTTTGTGGTACCTACACACACTTCCCCACAACTATGTGGAATGCTATAAATTACTGCTATTTTTAGCAGTTTGCAAGTACCCTTGCCCGATTTTAAGTGACTTTGTATCTTCTGGGTGATATTTCAAGATTTTTTCCTATACGATCAGTAACGTTCTCAATGAAAGGCAGGAAAACTTTAGATTTCATCGGAGCTTGAGCACCACTATGATTTGTACGCGGTGGTCTTAACGCTCTTTTCACCACTCTTGAACAATTTTTTGATGAGATGTATCAAGCTCTGGTTTATTTTCCTTGCTCTCTCCGCCTACGTTTTTATGATGCCTCGCTTTTGTTGTGGGTTGTGATTCGAATCCTGGTATGGGTGCCGGTCCGAGTGCGTTGATTTTCGGTAAACGGTGTGACTTAAGCTACCAACATTCTTCTTGATATATAGCACATTAAATCGGCACGTTTTACTAGTAAATTAAATGTTACGGTGGTACAGGAGGTGGACATAGTTGTTAGTTTTCATGTCGTATCGCTGTTCACTATGGTTCCGCTCAATGAAGTGTTGCACCAGTTGAACCAGATTTTTCTCCCGAAGTTTCAGAACTGTTCAAATACTGCCTCATAGGCGCGTATTTCAAATGTAATGATGAGTTCTATGAACAGACGTATGGTGTCGCTATGGGGAGCTCCTTAAGCCCGGTTATAGCGAAACTCTTTATGGAAAAACTCGAGGACCAGGTACTGGAAACTGCGAGCAAGAAAGCGAATATTTGGTTGTGGTACGTGGATGATATGTTTGTTTTGTGACATGGCGGGGAGTAACTGGATCGTTTTCAAGAAAGTTTCAACGGGACGAGTCCGAGGATTCTGTTTACCATGGAGGATGAGGCAATCGAAAGATTGAATTTCCTTGATATTCTAGTCTTCAAGAAAGAAGATGGTACTTGGGGCACCGGGTTACCGAAAACCCACCCACACAGACTGTTACCTACACCGGCATTCGGACCACAATCCAAAACTAAAGCGAGGTATCATAAAAATGTTGGCGGATAAACCAAGGAATACTTGCGAACCACAGCTGTTTGAAGCAGGATTAAAACATCTCACCAATGTATTGCTGACCGAATGGTTATTCGTTCGCTGAGGTGAAAACAGCGTACAAACCATATTGATGCTGAAGCGTCTGTGAAATCGAAAGTTTGTGTCATTCATTCAAGATGTAAACGAAAAATATCTGGAAGTTTGTGGTAAGCTTTTATGGGACCAGACTGCTGAAGTTGTCGTTCCCTAGGCTTACACACTACTTAACCTACCTTAAACTAACCTACGCTAAGGACAACACGCACGCCGGCCGAAGTGGCCGTGCGGTTAAAGGCGCTGCAGTCTGGAACCGCAAGACCGCTACGGTCGCAGGTTCGAATCCTGCCTCGGGCATGGATGTTTGTGATGTCCTTAGGTTAGTTAGGTTTCACTAGTTCTAAGTTCTAGGGGACTAATGACCTCAGAAGTTGAGTCCCATAGTGCTCAGAGCCATTTGAACCATTTTTTGACAACACGCACACCCGTGCCTGAGGGTAGACTCGAACCTCCGACGGGGGCAGCCGCGCGAACCGTGGCAAGGCGCCAAGACCACGCGTCTACCCCGCGCTGCAGCCGCATACGAAAAGTCTTGAAAAAAGAAACATCGTGGTAATATAAAAACTATCCGGAAGATAAAATCCGGCAATGATGCTTTCCAACCGCTGGAAAAAGCAGAAATCTATAGGATTCCATGTAGTTGTGAGGAGGTGTACGTAGGTACTACATAAAGAGCGGTCAAAAAACGACTAGAAGAGCACAAGGGCAACTGCAGAAGAGGGGAAGATGACAGATGAGCTGTTGCGGAACATGAATTGCACCCAGGAGACCACTACTTTCATTTTGATAGGACTCAAGTAAGCCACAAGCGCATACGACCAAAGGCTATGGATGGAGGCCATAGAGATTGTAAAACATCCTGGGAATTTCAGTAGAAAGGAGGGCGGCAAGGAATTGAACGATGTCTGAATTCCGGTGGTGAAGAAGATTTATACCAGTCGTCAACCATGGGGTGATAGCAACAGCGAACGACGGCAGTCGACAATATCCAATTCTGCTCGCGCATTCGAAACATGTGATATCACGCCACTGCGCGGAAGAAAGAAGAAGCGGGTTTTTGTTGTATCAGGTGGGAGCCAGGGTGTGAATCTGATATTCAAAGAAGCTACGATCCCCCTTGAAAACGTCCTCCACAGCTGGGAATGAAACATTGGGTTCTAATGTGAAATCCATTCTACCGCGTTATTATAAAAAAATGGTTCAAATGGCTCTGAGCACTATGGGACTTAACATCTATGGTCATCAGTCCCCTAGAACTTAGAACTACTTAAACCTAACTAACCTAAGGACATCACACAACACCCAGTCATCACGAGGCAGAGAAAATCCCTGACCCCGCCGGGAATCGAACCCGGGCGCGGGAAGCGAGAACGCTACCTCACGACCACGAGCTGCGGACCGCGTTATTATAGCGCGGAACCTTTTATAATTGTGACTCCTCCCGCCGTGAAAGTTTACATTTTACTGGTAGAGCACCTGTTGACAAAAACAACGTATGAAGCTCATCATGGGGCTGGAACCTGCATCTGGGTTCAGTGCAGAGGCAATTTACAATCGGAGGCTAATATTAAATGTCAGAAAGTACGTACAGAGGAAAGGAAGAATGGGCAATGTATTATTCTATTGCAGTGATGAGATAATAACCGTACATATGCTGATCGAAAGTACAATTCGTGAAAGAATTGTAACTAGTGGCTTTCGTGCCAATTTTATGGTACAGTAAATTTTAAAACATGTCACTGAACTGGTGTACAGAAAAGTGCTAGCAGGACACGCGGCTGCACATACAGCGCGTGATATGCACCAGGGGAGACCAACAATAACGGGAGCAAGTGGAGAAGTAGGATGAAAATGAAGGATCACAGGAAAATGAAGGATCACAGGAAACATGGGCATACAGTACAATAACTAGCTCATAAATGTATACGACGTCCTAAATACTCTTCGTGAACTGAATGTGACTAGCGAATTCTTATAAATTGTACAAAATAAGTACATTACGTTTCACTGCCTGACACTGAATGTCTAAAGTTGTTTATTAGACGTAAACGTCTCGTTCTTGTAACTGTAAAGTAGAGCATCTGTAACCTTAAGAATAAAATGCTATAGGCTACTCAAAAATGATTCAAATGGCTCTGATCACTATGGGACTTAACATTTGAGGTCATCAGTCCCGTAGAACTTAGAACTACTTAAATCTAACTAACCTAACGACATTACACACATCCGTGCCCGAGGCAGGATACGAATCTGCGACAGCAGCGGTCGCGCGGTTCCAGACTGAAGCGCCTAGAACCGCTCGGCCACTGCGGCCGGCTATAGGCTATTGTTTCGATAGCAAAATGAATCACCACCTGTAAATTGTAGATGGCATGCTAACCACTCAGAACTGAAAATGCTACACTACTTGTAACTCTGTATAAAAAAACAACCTGTAACTATAGTTGATCATCTTAATAAGAAGCTGTGTAATAAACATAATATAAAACCTGTCTGCAAGTAACAAATATAACAAATGGCAAACGGTTGACTAATTGCAGCTGTGGGCAACTGTTTAAATGTGACCATTTAGTGCTAACTAACAACGAGTAAACGCAACATTATATGGCCAAGCTCTTATTTTAGATTAATGGACTCATTATTGCATTATATATTTTCTTATATTGTCTAGGATCACAGAAATATGCCGCACTCATCTTACTTTTAACTCTCTAAAATAATACAATGGTTATATATACCATTTTTTTATATTTACATTTTTTTAATTTTTGGTTCTTAAATTTGAATATTATTATCTAACTTCTACTTATTTGTGATATATTCTTCTGTACAGCGTTCGGAAGAAGGGCACTAGGCGCCTTAAACCGGTAAAGGAATAAAATTTCTTTTGTGCAATGATTGCTGATATTTCAAGAAATAGAAATACAGTTGATTGTAATGGAAAATGTACTAGATTCAGACTTAGTAAATATACCGGTTTCCAGTTTTTCATGCTGAATGCTAAAGTTTGTTATGTTTGAAATCATTACTTGTTATTACTTCATTGAACTAGGTTTTTCTAGAAGATATGGGTGTCACATATTAATAATAAAAATAACTACTCCTTATCTAAAATTTACGATATTAAAACATACACCCACTCACGGATCTGGCCGTAAGTCCGTTCCGACTGGTTGACTGCTGCTTACAAGACATTACGAGGAGCGATCTATGATTGTGGGACATGTGATCAGCATACTGCCGACCCCATCAGTCATTATGACCAGCAGATGAGGCTTGGTGATGCCGCTCCTTCCTTACCCAAGCAGCTTCTCATCTCATCTCATGACGCTGAGTGGGCCGCCGTTCCAGACCTAGTTACCTCATAAAATCCGAGGAGGTACCAGGAATCGAACCTAGGTCTTCCGTACCGAAAATATCGAAACTACCCATTCGACTACTGTATAAATGATAAACCGAACCCTACCATTCACTTGCATTCTGCGTTTGAAGTTCGTTAGTGACATCGTCTGTGATAAATGTTCGTGAGGTAATTAATGTTTCACTGTGACAAATTACTTAATTCAGCTTTATTTAGACTACAGCCATTCACTAGCATACCGTGGTAGTTTGACAGCCCATGTCGTCTGTAATAGTCCTCTCTCTGATATGAGATGAAATCAGAATGATACATTGCGATCTACGGAAATAATAAATTTACTCGTGTGTTGCTTCACTTTCATGCAGCAGTCCCCACATAGCCTACGGTATCCTGTCTTCAATTAATTGTATGATAATTTGAATTGCACACAGAAAAATAAAACTGGTCAGGTATTTTGGATTCACTCACCGACGCTCATACGAGAAGATGTGTTTACTTGGTCTGATTTCAAGTAAAACTGAAAATTACAAGCAAACCTGACATGGTGTGAGATTTTGTTGCGTGCAACTGATATTTAACCGATGTGCTACATCAATCAAGTAAGCCGAGGACATCCCACTCTGTCGTATCAGTCACTTATCCTAATGTTATTTTCAGTAGGTAGGTACCTCGGGTTACATCACAATACGTACAGGTTTTCTCGATCTGTATAATTAGTTGAATGCTTAAGAAATCATGTCAGTCGTGGTGAAAGTCAGTCATATAATAATTTATTTTGCATGTGATAGTTTTTCATCTCACACGCACTTAGAATATTCGAACTGAAATCATCGTTTTGAATGACAGGAGAAAAGAAGCCTGAAAGCACACAGTGTCTGCTATGTGAATGAAGCCATCTTTACCGAATGAACACCCTTAAGCGACGCACACAAACGAATGAAGCTTATCCACTTGTGCCGATTGTGCAAGTACACGAAATAAGACGACATACTGATCCTCTTGAAGAACAATTTCTGTGTCTTGTAGCCTACTCTAGTTTCAATGCAGTTCTGTAATCGTAAACGAATATGACGCCTAGGGTTTCAAAGGAAATCTTCGTGGACACTAAAATGCTACTTCCACAGTTTGTCAGTACTGGTCCACACATGTCACCAGTAATACAGGCTAGCTGTCATCATCAGTTCTCACACGTGGGAAACAGAGGAGAGGCCTGGTTTTTGTACTACCCAGAGCAGATTCATCTGCTTCTTACAGAGCATTGTGGAGGATGTACACCCAAGTTCAGAAAAAACCAGAACAGCTTCAAGGACTAGAGATAGGACGTTCATACTCACAGGACATGTACATTAGTATGTTCTGCAGAAATGATTGGTTCTTCAATTACTCTGTTGCCTAGTATGCCTAGTAGGCGTAGGGTTCGCCGCGAGCCCTGATAACTTTTTTTATGCCTGAGGGAATCGACACGTACATGTCGCGATGTCGTCCTGCTGTATAGCCATTTACGCTGCATTCGTCTGTTCCCAAAGTCCATCTGTGGTGATTAGCATTGGGTCGCAGCGCAGCGCTCGACAGGTCACCACATCCCACACATTTTCGATTGACGACGAGTCTGGTTATATGGCAGGATAAGGCAAAAGACTGACCTCCTGGAACACACTGAAGGCACGTGTTCGTGCAGCAACATATGGTCGTGCATTGTCTTGCTAAAAATGGCGTCTGGGGTATTGTGCAGAAAGAGTATGGCTACGGGTCGCAGGACGTAACTTACATAGGTCACATTGATCACAGTGCCCTGGATAGGCACCAACTGTGAGTTGTGGTTATACCCAATAGCATCCCACACCATGAGACCTTCAATTGGCGCTATTTGTTTTGTGCGAATGAAGTCACTGTGATGCCACTCAGTCTGTCTGCGGCGAATCAAAATGCAGCCCTCACTTTCAAACACACAGAACTTGAATTCGTCCAAAAAAACACCATCTGATGCCATTCTTGTTCCCAGTGACCTCGTTCCATACACCATTGCCTCTATCTTGTTTCTGCACATTCGTGAAAGATAGGGAGAGAAGTGGGCGACTCGCACGTAACCCACGCCGTAATAAACATCGACGGACTGTCACCCCTGATAGTGTACGATGTGTTACAATGTTCCACTGTTGCGCCAGAGCCGAAGAGGACGCAGATCTGTGCCATTTGGATGAGTTGTCGATCTCCTCGGGTTGCGTTTGTGTGGAGCGATCTGACCCATCTCGTCGTGTTTTATGGCCATCCGTGAATCATTCGGCACATACCTGTTCGACTGCCGCAACCCTTCGTCCCACACGAGTAGCAATTTCCCGGATGACTACATCACATTCTCTCATTCCAATAAAGCGCCCTCTTTCAAACGTATTTGACAGTACGGTTCGCGCATACTTGTGCTCATATCACATTGATCCTTTACCTTTTGTTTACACTGACAACGAGAGCAGCAGGCACATTTTACAGGTAGGTAGTTTTGTGCCGCGATATCTATATTGAACTTTAACCCGCCGACCGACATCACACAAATGCTAATCACTTTTGCAAAACATACTAATGTACATGTCCTGTGAATATGAACATCCGATCTCTAGTCGTTCAAAGTGTTATGTTTTTTCTAAATATGAGTGTCGTTTATGAACAGGTGTTGTTCGAATGAGAAAACCCGCATACGACATGGAAATGTCTACATGTACATCTATAGTCGGCAAGGCAGTTTGTGATATGTGGTGGCGGGTACTTCGAGTACAAATGTGGGCTCCTCCGTTTGCTGTACCAATGGAGCATATCGTGTGAAGAAGCACGACCATTGGGAAACCTTTGTGTGAGCATGAACCTCTCATCATTTCACCATCAACGTATATATATACAAGGTGCTCCATTGATAGTGACCGGGCCAAATATCTCACGAAATAGGCATCAAACAAAAAAACTAAACAGAGCTAAACTCGTCTAGCTTGAAGGGAAAATCAGATGGCGCTACGGTTAGCCCACTAGATGGCGCTGCCATAAGTCAAACGGATATGAACTGCGTTTTTTAAATAGGTTACCACATTTTAATTACATATTCATGTAGTACGTAAAGAAATATGAATGTTTTAAAACTTCCTGGCAGATTAAAACTGTGTGCCCGACCGAGACTCGAACTCGGGACCTTTGCCTTTCGCGGGCAAAGGTCCCGAGTTCGAGTCTCGGTCGGGCACACAGTTTTAATCTGCCAGGAAGTTTCATATCAGCGCACACTCCGCTGCAGAGTGAAAATCTCATTCTGGAAATGAATGTTTTAGTTGGACCACTTTCTTCGCTTAGACGGCGCTGTAATACATATGGCGGTAGTATCTGTTCCCGAAAGAACAGTTACCGTGGATGACTATCCAGCTTTGCTAGAAATGAAATGATAATTAAATTGACACCCTAGCTGCAAACAGGAGTTGATGTACTTCATTGGGGACATGCTGAAAATGTGTGCCCCGACCGGGACTCGAACCCGGGATCTCCTGCTTACATGGCAGACGCTCCATCCATCTGAGCCACCGTGGGCACAGAGGATAATCGCTTGCACGCTCCCCGTGAGATCCACATTCCCAACATGTCCACACCACTACATTCATATGATGTACTTCATTGGGGACATGTTGAAAATGTTTGCCCCGACCCGGACTCGACCCGGGATCTCCTGCTTACATGGCAGACGCTCCATCCATCTGAGCCACCGTGGGCACAGAGGATAGTGCGTCTGCAGGGACTTATCCCTTGCACGCTCTCCGTGCGATCCACATTCCCAACATGTCCACACCACTACATTCGTAGTGCGCCTAATAGATGTTTGCCCATCATACTCATTACTCGTGGCAAGTTCTACCAAGTTCTACGAGTTCGGGCATAGCGTGTGCGTTCGCACAAGAAGGTCAATGGCCGGGAAGCCATGTTTTAACTACGAGTATATATGGCGGTAGTATCTGTTCCCGAAAGAGCAGTTACCGTGGATGACCATGCAGCTTTGCTAGAAATGAAATGATAATTAAGTGGACACCCTAGCTGCAAACAGGCGTTGATGTACTTCATTGGGGACTGATCTGAGCAGCACTACAACACAGCCACTGCTAACGCAAAAGCGGAACATAATCCCGTCACTAAGCATATCTTGATGACAGTCTCGACTTAAACTATACTATGCAGGGCTGTGCAGTCATGAGGTTTTACAAGAAACGGGGCGAGCGACCGCATTCATCCATGTGCAGCTTACAGCATACAAATTACGATGGTGCTAGTTGTCACTGTGTGTACAGTACTGGCGCTAATTTGGCTTTCACGTATTGGTGGAGATGTTCAGGCTCCTTACTAGAGTACCTACAATTATACTGAAGAGCCAAAGAAACTGTGTAGGGCACCCGCAACCAGAAGATGTTGCATGTCAGAATTAGTACTGGAGGGAACAGACACCAGTAATCAATACTAGACATGATTGTCTTAATGAGATTTCCGCGATCGTTCTTTAAATAAAAATATGGCATTTCAGTCTTGGTTCGCTATTTTTTATTTTCAGTGACCGGTTTTAGGCTATCTCCCCATCTGCGGATCTGTTAGTCAAAGTTAAAAATGTAATTAACAAGAGAGAGACATTTGCTGATAGAAATATCGTAGTTTACAAAAAGAATAAATTTTGGAATGTATTAAATGCCAACATACCATGTATTGCAGTTACAGAGTAACTTGTCAGTACAGAACAATCGGTTCACTGTCATAACTAAAGTAAATTTTAATCTGTTAAAAGCTTACATCGCAGTTTTTGGAGAAACCTGATTGGAAACAGTAAGAAGTGCCGTCTACCCATAAGAATTGTGTACAGGGTGTTAGAAGAAGGTGCGGCCAAACTTTCAGGAAACATTCCTCACACACAAATAAAGAAAAGATATTATGTGGACATGTGTCCGAAAACGCTTAATTTCCATGTTAGAGCTCATTTTAGTTCCGTCAGTATCTACTGTACTTCCTCGATTCACCGCCAGTTGGCCCAATTGAAGGAAGGTAATGTTGACTTCGGTGCTTGCGTTGACATGCGACTCATTGCTCTGCAGTACTAGCATCAAGCACGTCAGTACGTAGCATCAACAGGTTAGTGTTCATCACGAACGTGGTTTTGCAGTCAGTGCAATGTTTACAAATGCGGAGTTGGCAGATGCCCATTTGATGTATGGATTAGCACGGGGCAATAGCCGTAGCGCGGTACGTTTGTATCGAGACAGATTTCCAGAACGAAAGTGTTCCGACAGGAAGACGTTCGAAGCAATTGAGCGGCGTTTTAGGGAGCACGGAACATTCCAGCCTATGACTCGCGACTGGGGAAGACCTAGAACGACGAGGACACCTGTAATGGACGAGGCAATTCTTCGTGCAGTTGACGATAACCCTAATGTCAGCGTCGCAGAAGTTGCTGCTGTACAACGTAACGTTGACCACGTATGGACCACTGTATGGAGAGTGCTACGGGAGAACCAGTTGTTTCCATACCATGTACAGCGTGTGCAGGCACTATCAGCAGCTGATTGGCCTCCACTGGTACACTTCGGCGAATGGTTCATCCAACAATGTGTCAATCCACATTTCAGTGCAAATGTTCTCTTTACGAATGAGGCTTCATTTCAACGTGATCAAATTGTAAATTTTCACAATCAACATGTGTGGGCTGACGAGAATCCCCACGCAATTGTGCTATCACGTCATCAACACAGATTTTCTGTCAACGTTTGGGCAGGTATTGTTGGTGATGTCTTGATTGGGCCCCATGTCCTTCCACCTACGCTCAATGGAGCACGTTATCATGATTTCATACGGGATACTCTACCTGTGCTGCTAGAACATGTGCCTTTACAAGTACGGCACAAGATGTGGTTAACGCACGGTGGAGCTCCTGCACGTTTCAGTCAAGGTGTTCGTACGCTTCTCAACAACAGATTCGGTGACCGATGGATTGGTATAGGCGGACCAATTCCATGGCCTCCACGCTCTCCTGACCTCAACCCTCTTGACTTTCATTTATGGGGGCATTTGAAAGCTCTTGTCTACGCAACCTCGGTACCAAATGTAGAGACTCTTCGTGCTCGTATTGTGGACGGCTGTGATACAACACGCCATTCTCCATGCGACGGAGGGTGGATGGATGTATCCTCGCTAAAGGAGTACATTTTGAACATATCCAGTAACAGAGTGTTTGAAGTTACGCTGGTACATTCAGTTGCTGTGTGTTTCCATTCCATGATTAATGTGATTTGAAGAGAAGTAATAAAATGAGCTCTAACATGGAAAGTAAGCGTTTCCGGACACATGTCCACATAACATATTTTCTTTCTTCGTGTGTGAGGAATGTTTCCTGAAAGTTTGGACATACATTTTTGTTATTTTATGTTATTTTTTCACCGAACATATTAATGGCGAATATACTTTTTAATAAAACATTTTTTTTGAGTGGACCATGAACAGAGATAATTTACACTAATGTAAATGTAGTAGATATGTAGGAGATCGGGTTTTTTCTTTGATGAGCGTGTATTTCAATCTCTTCGAGCACGTTAAGATAGAGACTTTTTGGAGCTTTATGTAGCACCTCCATTTGTTCATTTATATTACTCACTTCATGTTTACTATCTTTTACATGCGCTCCAAATGCTGTCCGATTGCTATTACTCCAATGTTCCCTGTATCGAATTTCAAAATTCCGCCCTGTCTGTCCTATATAATAACTGTCACATTCAGCACATTTGATCTTGTGTACTCCGGAATTACTGTATTTCATTTGTTTTGTCGATGCTGGTTTATGTCTTAGTCTATGTGCCATTTGCCCTTCATTCTGGAATGCCACAGAGATTTTTTTGGAAAGCATTTAGCAATTATTTCCGATACACGTCCTTTGTATGTCATGGTGACAAACTTCCTCTTAGCTTTTATTTTCCTAGAATCATTATTGATACCAGCGGATTTGTATTTGATCTTGTTAAACATACTTGTAACATCTTGTGACCTGTATCCATTAGATGCTGCTACTTGCTTAATAATACCTAGGTCTTTCTGCAACTCATCTTCCTTTAGTGGCAATCTCAGGGCTCTGTTGCACATTGCATGAAAGTAGGCTCTTTTACGCTGTTCCGGGTGGTGCGACGTCGCTTCTATGATGCTGTTCTCTATCTTGACGTGCTCGAAGAGATTGAAATATACGCTAATCAAAGAAAAAACCCAGATCTACTACTTAATGAGCTAAGTGATTTTATGCACAGAAGTTATTATGAGATTTTTAAATACCTGTTTTAGGCTTACTTTTGAATGCAACAGCACACTTCAGTAAGAACAAGCTGTAGCGGAACGGCCCTCAGCGTACTGGCGGCGAGGTGAATTGGGCGCGGCGGAAGAGGACTAGGCGTGGCGTTGTATACATTCTGACGTAGGGAAACCCTCTCCACCACCAATCAATACAAAGACAAGGAAACGCGCATTTTCGATAAATATCTACATTTTAATTATATTTTTAAGTTTCTTTATAAAAAATTTTGCCACATTAGTGTAAATTATTTCGGTTCATGGTCAATTCAAAAAAAGTTGTTTTATTAAATAGTATATTCGCCATTAATTTGTACGGTGAAAAAATAACATATGCACAATTCTTATAGGCAGAGGGCCCTTTTTACTGTTTCCAATCAGGTTTCTCCAAAACTGCGATATAAGCTTTTAACAGATTAAAATTTACTTTAGTTGCCGGCCGGAGTGGCCGTGCGGTTCTAGTAGCTACAGTCTGGAGCCGAGCGACCGCTACTATCACAGGTTCGAATCCTGCCTCAGGCATGGATGTGTGTGATGTCCTTAGGTTAGTTACGTTTAATTAGTTCTAAGTTATAGGAGACTGATGACCTCAGAAGTTAAGTCGCATAGTGCTCAGAGCCATTTGAATCATTTTTTTTACTTTAGTTATGACAGTGAACCGATATTTCTGTACTGACGAGTGACTCTGTAACTGCAATACATGGTATGTTGGCATTTAATACATTCCAAAATTTCTTCTTTTTGTAAACTACGATATTTCTATCAGTAAATGTATCTGTCTGTTAATTTATTTTTTTTTTAAGTTTGACTAACAGTGCTGAAGATGGGCAGCTAGCCTGAAACAGGTCATTGAAAATAAAAAATAGCCATCTGAGACTGAAATGCCATGTTTTTATTTTAGACACCGGTAATCCTGCAGGGCTGTCCATAAATCCGTAAGAGTACCCCAGGGGGGCTGGAGATATCTTCTGAACAGCACGTTGCCAGGTATCCAAGATAAGTTCAATAATGTTCATGTCTGAAGAGTTAGGAGGCCAGCGGTAGTGTTTAAACTCAGGTGAGTGTTCCTGTAGCTATTCTGGAGGTGTTGGGGGTTGCATTGTCCTGCTGGAACTGTCCAAATCCGTCGGAATGCACAATGGGCGTACATGGATGCAGGTGCTCAGACAGGATGCTTACGTACGTGTTACCTGTCGGAGTCGTACCTTGACGTATCAGGGGTCGCATGTCATTCCAACTGCACATGCTCCACACCTGCTTCAACAGTCCACTGCTGACATGCAGTGTCCATGGATTCATGAGGTTATCTCCATACCCTTACACGTCCATCTGCTCGATACAATTTGAAATGAGACTCATCTGACCAGTCATTAAAAGTCCAATGTCAGTGTTGATGGGCCCAGAAAGGCGTAAAGCATTGTGTCGTGCTGTCAGCAAGGGTACACGAGTAGGCCTTCGGGTCCGAAAGCCCATATCGATGATGTTTCGTTGAGCGGTTAGCACGATGACACTTGTTGACGACCCAACACTGAAATCTGCGGTAATTTGCGCGTTGAGTGATTCTCTTCAGTCGTCATTCGTCCCGTTCTTGAAGGATCTTTTTCCAGCCGGAGAGATATCGATATTTTACCGGATTCCTGATATTCACGGTATTCTTGTGAAATGACCGTACGGGAAAATCCCGACTTCATCGCTATCTCGGAGATGCTGAGTACCATCGCTTCGTGCGCTGACTATAACACAACTTCCAAACCCACTTAAATCTTGATAACCTGCCATTGCAGCAGCACTAACCGATTCAACAACTGCGCCAGACACTTGTTTTCTTATTTGGACGTTGCCGCCCGCAGCGCAGTATTCTACCTGTTTACATATCTCTGTATTTGAATACGCATGACTATACCAGTTTCTTTGGCACTTCAGTGTATAAGCATTCATTGTCTATGCTTTCCACCTACAGCGACTCAAGAACTGACAAGGACTACGTCGTTGGGAAAGTTATGGTGGAGGCAAAGCAATGCTTCGGTGGAGAAGGGAGCAGGAAATGGAAGACTGTGTGCTCTTGGAATAATACAAGAAAGGGCGATATAAAGGGTGTTTCCATAAGAGGACATAGAGGGTGCTCCATTAAACAGTTGAGGTAGGGAACCTGGGGTTAGAGGAGCGAGCTTAATGAGATAACAGACATAAGGACACAGTACCGTGTAACTTTTATTTACATTAGTTACAGCTAACTGCAAATACCCTCACTGACTCAATCAAAGTACGACTGTACTGTACCTTACAAAATTGCTAAAACTGACGGCCATCAACCTCAATGCGAGCATGACATCGGCGATCATGATTCTGACGCACCCTGACAATTATCGTTCGTATGTTTCGAATCACATCACAGGCAGCTACAATTCTGGCAAGTATTTCCATCTACGTATCCACTACAGTCTCATGTACAACTGACTTTAGATATTACCGTAGAAAATAATCGAGGGGATTGAGGTCAGATGACTTCGCAGGCCGTGGAATAGGACCTTCCCTTCCAACCTAACGACCAGGAAATACAGCATTGAGAGGCGCTACACCGTCATGTTGTATCCACATCCTCTGACGAACACCCAAGGGTACGTTCTACAACAACTCATGGTAAATTAGTCGCACGAATTTCAAGTACATGTGGCCATTCAGACGACGTACTGCATCATGACTTCCTAGTAATCGGTCTCGTCCTTCTTGTTCCTTGCAGGAAATAAAGAATGTACATGGAAATAAACAGCACAGTACGTGTAAACACATGTCAGTTGTAAAAATGCTGGAAAACAGTAATGCTAGTTAAGCTTCCTTCTATGTCCTTCTATGTCTGACTATTCTGACCTCAGGTTCCCTACCTCAAATTGTTGAGTGGAGCATTCTCTATATCCTGTTACGTATTTGCACGCTCTTACGGAAACACTCTGTGCATTTGTTGACGTAGAGGATCAAGCGCCAATCCCAGAATCAAGTCTCAATCCTGCACACGTCTTCTTTCATTTAGCTACAGTTTTCTCCGTCTGCGACATCTCTGTATAAGACAACTTCATCCGAGAACATACCCATAGAGTTTCCCACATAATCTTCCAATTTATTTATAACATGAGTGGCGTTCAATAAATAATGCAACACATTTTTTTCTGAAAGCAGGTTTCCAGTACACCATGTTATTCAGCATCGTTTGGCTGAAAAAAACCTATTTTTCAACATAATATCCGTGCAATGGCACGGACCGTTTTGGTCTTCTGTTGGGCGGCGAGGAACTGGTGGACGAGTGTTTCAGCACTACCAACAAAGATGTCCAGTTGTGCAGCGAAGTGTCTGATAGTGATCCATCGATGACCTCGAGTAAGACTGTCCGCACGTTCCAACACTGCAGGAATCACAGCTGTGTGCGACAGGCCGGCACGTGGGAGATGGAATAGGTTTGCGCGACCGTGTTGCAACTATGACAGATGCCTTGGCCAACGACTCACCTTGCTTTTGTTCACTGCCCGAACTCCGTAGACATTCTGCAAGGGCTTACGAGCATCTGTGATGCTCTTGGTTTCTGTCAAAAGAAACTCACTGAGAATTCTCTGCTTACAACTCACCTCCGTTAGAGACCCCATTTTGAGGGCTACGTATAGCGCCGCCACCTATCGAAACTTCATGAAACTATAGAGGATGAAGTGGTAAAATTCCATGATGTCCACAACAAATACAGCAGTTTTGCAACCCCAAATGCCAGAGGAAAAAAGTGAGTTGCTTTACTTATCGAAGCACACTTGTAATATGCAAACATGAAATGTGTTCAAAAGTTGTACAAGAGGCTGTCGTAAGCGACAAAGGGCAACAGTCTGTTCCACCAATCTTTTTGCAAACGGGAATGAGATGCGCATTTCTCAAATAGCTAGGAACGCTTCGACGTCCCGGCGAACTACGATGCACTGCTGCCAGAAGAAAATACTATTCAGTCTGACGGCGAAAGGCATAACAGCAACTCAAAACTACTGGGAGCTTCCGTTTTAAATAATAGATCACATAGCTCTCGCATATGCTGCAGGCTAGACATGGCGATTGATAGTCTTTATACCAGTAGGTGCTCGCTGTTTCTGACAGATCAACGCAGAGAAATCTCTTTGTCTGCGTACGAGATACGCATTCAGTTTGTCACATGTTACGTCAGCTGCGATTTTCCAGGGACGTCACACGGCTAGCGCGGTGGCAGGTCTCGCGCGGTCGCCCACCTGTTCCGTGCTGTGCCGACGGCGGCCTGGGCGTGGTCGTGTTAGCGGTCGTGGTCGCTGCGGCCGCACCTCGCGGGTCAGCCGCCGGAGCCGCGCTTCCCCCGTGAGTGCTTCAATGCAGCGAAATTAAAGTGTAGCCTAGCGTAAAATGAACGAAACCTGTTCAATAACAGCTCGCTGCACGTGAAAAGCCGAGTTTCACGCTGGCGTCGGTTTCGTTATTACCGAACACAGCCAGTTAGCACCAGTTAAAGTCCGTGAACAATAGTCCCCCGCGTCGTACAGTTTCCGTCAAACGGGATTTTTCTCTCGTTGCAGGGACTTGAAATACATAAACTGCAGACGGGTTGAAACTTTTTAGAAGATGGTGTTGTACAGCGGCTAATATAGGAAATAAGGAAACTGTCCTGTATAGATATGTGGCCAGAAATTTTCCTTAAGAGAGTCATCAAGCCAGACGGAAGAGAGTGCAAATATTACCTAGGTGTTAGCCTCATGTTTCATAAAGCCAAACTTGCCAAAGCTATTAAATGTATAAAACGGTAAAAGGGAAGAGAAGATTGAGAACAACTTGTCAGAGGATCAGTTTGAATTCAGGGGATCAAAGAGAGCAAGATACGGCATTCTATGCGATGACGTTGACGGAAAGCATTATGGATGTTATCAGAGAGATCCTTCCTTCGTTTCCTCGTTTATACCTTTGGTCTATGTAACTTTGGTTATTTGGCGGAGGTTAACGAAATACTACACACATCAAAAATAGTATTGCATCACTCCGGTTTCCGGAACTCTTGAAGATAGACGTTGACTGTGGATATTGTATCACAGATACAGTGCCTTTAACTGTTCAGACATGTCACTAAACCCGCCCAAAGATGTAAACAAAAATGCATGAGTAGCACCTATTTGACGGAGGGGTCCGACAGCCGATTAGTTCCAGTCATTCCACCAGGATGGAGGTACACGGCTTGTATTGTCTGTAGTTGTACCATGCCTAGAAAGTCAATACCGCGGTTTGATCGCGTCCGCAGTGTCACTTTGTGCCAGCAAGGGCTCTCAACAAGGGAAGTATTCAGCCGTCTCGAAGTGAACCAAAGCGATGTTGTTCGGACATGGAGGAGATACACAGAGACAGGAACTGTCGATGTCATGCCTCCCACAGGCTGCCCAAGGCCTTCCACTGCAGTAGATGACCGCTGCCTACGGATTATGGCTCGGAGGAACCCTGACAGCAACGCCACATGTTTAATGATTTTCGTGCAGCCACAGGACGTCGTGCTACAACTCAAACTGTGCGCAATAACCTTCATGATGCGCAACTTCACTCCCACCGTCCATGGCAAGGTCCACTTTGCAACCACGACACCATGCAGCGTGGTACAGATGGGCCCAACAACATGCCGAATGGACCGATCGGGATTGGCATCACGTTCTCTTCACCGATGAGTGTGGCATATGCCTTCAACCAAACAATCGTCAGAGACGTGTTTGGAGGTAACCCGGTCAGGCTGAACCCCTTAGACATACTGTCCAGCGAGTGTAGCAAGTTGGAGGTTCCTTTATGTTTTGGGTCGTATTATGTAGGGCCGACGTACGCCGCTGGTGGTCATGGAGGGCGCAGTAACAGCTTTTTTTATTCGTGTCAGAAGCACCATGGATACAGGAATATAAAAAATGAATAGCACACAGAGAAAAATTAATTACAGGCATATGAAAATATATATATATATATAAATATATATACAAATACGTGTGCACAGAAACAAAATGTTATAGGCATTTGGCCCATAAGCGGGCTACGTCGACAGCATTTGGGGTTGCCAACATCAGATCCTCTAAAGTGCAGTGTGAAGGACATTCAGGGCAGTTATACATGTGCTGGGTCGTCTGCACCTCTCCAAAGTCGCAGAGATTAGATGTTGTAGAATATTCCCACTTCAAAGGTTATCTCTTGACCGTGCAGTGTTGGTGCATAGTCTGTTTTAGTGATCTCCAGACCACCCACTCCTCATCGTAACCTGGTGCCAATTCTTCCTTTGGTTCCATCCAGTGCCCTTCTCCCGACCGATTCCATCTCTCCACCCTAGATTCAGGTTGGTCGCTAAAATCTTCGGTTGCTCTGAGAAAACTGCGTCTAGATTTCAAGCGTTTGATGGCTGGCTGAGTTTTGTGGAGGAGGTGGCTCTCTGCCATCTCAGCCCTCGCTCTTTCACTATAGACTGCCGGTTTACTTCGCACTGCAGGAGGTGCAATGCCAGCAAGATGGTAGAGCTTGTCTGTTGGCGTCGGTTTCAGACATCCAGTGACGAGCCTGCAGGTCTCGTTCAGAGCAATGTCGACCTGTTTAGCGTGGGTAGAGTTGTACCAGACACTGCTTGCATATTCGCCTGCTGGGAAGCAAACTGCTAGTGCTGTGGTCCTCACTACCTCTGGCTTTGCGCCCCAGGAGGAGTTCGCTATTTTCCGAAGAATATTATTTCTGCCGCTCACCTTCATTTTGGTGTTAATACAGTGCTGTTTATACGTCAGAGCCCTGTCTAGGGTTACTCCTAGGTATTTGGGGTTAACGCAGTGTTCGAGGAGTGTGTCCTTCCAGAAGACACGCAGCTTACAGGATGCCTGCTTGTTACGGAGATGGAAGGCGCAAACTTGTGTTTTGCTAGGGTTCGGCTTGAGTTGGTTGTCGGCGTAGTACTGACAGAGCATGTCTAGCGCATCCGTGAGCTTTGTCTCAACATCCTCAAAGGAGTCACACTGTACGGCCATAGCACGGTCATCGGCGAAGATATAGTTTTCCGTACCAGCTGGCAGTGGTTGATCGTTGGTGTATATGTTAAAAAGTAAGGGTGTCAGTACGCTGCCCTGAGGGAGACCATTTTTCTGAGCCCGCCACCTGCTATGCATCCCTTGGAATTCCACAGGGAACCTACGGTTCTCTAACAGACTTCTAACTGTGGATGTGAACATAAAGTCCCTGGTAATGGCATACAGCTTCTTCATTAGCAGACGTAAGTTGACGGTGTCATATGCGGCTGTCAAATCTATAAAGGCGACACCGGTTATTTTCCGGTTCTCATAGCCGTCTTCAATCAGCTGCGTGAGGTTAATTACCTGAGATGTAGTGCTTTTCCCTGAGCGGAAACCTGCTTGTTGGGGGATTAGGTAGGGTTCTATGGCACTGGAGAGGCGATCCTGGAATATTCTTTAAAAGATTTTAAAGATATGGCAGAGAAGTGATACGGGTCGGAAATTTCTGGGGTCAGTAACAGCTGTACGATACGTGAATGCCATCCTCCGACCGATAGTGCAACCGTATCGGTAGCATATTGGCGAGGACGACAATTCGTGCACATCTTGTGAATGACGTCATTCAGGATAATGACAAGGCTCGACTAGAGTGGCCAACATATTCTCCAGACATGAACCCTATCGAACACGTCTGGGATAGATTGAAAAGGGCTGTTTATGGACGGCTTGACCCATCAACCACTCTGAGGGATCTACGCCGAATCGCCGTTGAGGAGTAGGACAATCTTGAGCAACAGTGCCTTGATGAACTTGTGGATAGTATTCCACGAAGAATACAGGCATGCATCAATGCAAGGACGTGCTACGGAGTATTAGAGGTACCGGTGTGTACAGCACTCCAGACCACCATCTCTGAAGGTCTAGCTGTATGGTGGTACAACATGCAATGTGTGGTTTTCTTGAGCAATAATAAAGGCGGAAGTGATGTCTGTGTTGATCCCTACTTTCTGTACAGGTTCTGAAACTCACGGAGCCGAGGTGATGCAAAACTTTTTTTGATGTCTATATTATATTGACATAGAGAGAATGGAACTAGTCTTAGCTCTGATCAGATGGCTGCTAGATGTCCCAATTCATGTGTCAGTACGTTTTTACACTCAGACGTGCTTCTTTATAGCCGTTCCAGACAAGCTTGTGTCAATACCTTAATAGAGAAGTGAAATAATGTGTTAAATTCGTTATCATATAATATTCTGATTCACTGTATGCCCATCTGTTTTCATTACATCTAAATTCAGTTTAACTTCTTGCATAGTACGCCAAGCCCCTACGTGTTTACCATTACGTAATGTGATGAGCACTTGTATTCTAACCCAAATAGGTTTAATGCAAATGGAACCTGCACCAGAGGAACAAGAACCATAGCTTATGAAAATGAACTCTTTATATAAAATAAAGGCTTACTATTAACAAGAGAAGTACGTGTCGATCTACGGCGGAAGCTTACAAGCTGTTTTATTTAAAACCCACTTACATTTGACTTTGACATTAACGGAGAAGGAGTAGAAATGTTTGAAAGTTTTAAAGTCTGGCTGTGCTCAACAATGAAAAACAAATTAAATAGATACACAGCGTAAGGAATGGTGCTGTGTCGGAAACAGTGAAGGTAACAAGAAGTTCCGTGAAACATAGCAGAAAAAGAAAGCAATCTATAGTGGAGACACACTAAGGAAAAATGATTTGCAAGAATTAATTACTAAAGGAAGAACACAATAGAAAAATACAGAGATATATGAGGATAAGTTAGCTTTGAGTCAAGGTATACACTTTTCAAGTATGAGAAAGCCATTAACAGGATATGGAAAGACATAGCTGAACTGAAAGCCGCCCGCTGCCATATTTATGTATTACGCCCATGATGATGGAATTAGACACGTGAAACACACTGACTTTTGCGCCGATGACTGGCCAGTATTAGCTTTGGGTGACTTTTAGATGTGGGGAAACCTATCAGTTATTCTAGTTGGAACAGTTACGTGTGATGTTTCCCTTATATAATACGAAGAGACACAGTTTTTAAATTTCTATCATAAGTACTGAAAGTTATATAGGAAGGTTCTGATTACTGCAAAAAAGTCGTTCAGTGACAAATAATATATATGTAGCACATAAAATTGCAGTATTCTAAGATGTCTCAAAAGGCGAAACAGGCAGAAACAAGCAAAAGCATAAAATCACACTGATAAGGGAGGGGTATAAAGTAATAAATGAGCCACACCAAATTATGTGAAAGAGTGCATTCAAGTGCTGTGCGAAGTTAGAGTAATAATTCTCACAAACAAATATAACATGTGTAAGTAATTATGCACTCAGTAAAATTATGTTACTAACAACTGACGAACATTCGTCATAAACTGGACAAAAACTAAAAAACAGAAAGTCAGTAGTCTTAACTAAAGTACCAATGTGTATACTGAAACAACAGAAGAGAAGATACAAGTCTTCTTATCAAACATAATAAACAAATTTTCTCATCCGGTATTTTCCAGAGTATTTGAAATAGTAATAGTTGTACTTCTGCTAAAGAAAGCTAATGCAGGGGATACAGAAAATTACTGCGTCATTTCCATGTTGTCACCATTCTCAAAAATAATGGATTTAATTGTGATAGACGGATGTTCATCGATGCTCGTGACAGAAATGAGTGTATTACGTTCTTATTCTTAGCTCTCTTTAAGGCTGTTGATACTGTTTTGACAATAATATTCTGTTAAATAGGCTACAATGACTAGTAGTAAGAAGTGTAGCTAATGACTGATTCCGATCACGCCTGACCGATAGGGTACATAGAGATAACACATACCTCAATAAATCTAAACTTTTAGCAAAACAATTCTCAGACCTAAAATAAATTAATACAGAAATTCCTCAGGGTATCATTTTAGGACCAATAGTGTTCCTATCAGTGACTTTGCCAGAGTGTCCGTCGTGGAGGAAAAAATGTCCTTGGTGATGAAATGAAATATGTGTATGGCGTTGTTGGCCGCGAGGCCCCGTTCGCGGAAGTTCGGCCACCGAGTGCAAGTCGACGCCACATTGGGCAACTTGCGTGTCGGTGATGATGACAACACAACACCCAGTCCACAAGCGGAGAAAATCCCCAACCCGGCCGGGAATCGAACCCGGGCCCTCTGCATAGGAGGCAAGCACGTAACCACCCAGCTAAGAAGGCGGACACCATGGTGGTGGCAGCAATATTTTAGTTGGTGAGAAACAAGAGAACTCCTTTTACAAAAAGCAGATGCAATCCTCCAGAAAGTTTACAATTGGTCAACAATTAGTAAAATGTCATTGAACATGAAGAACACAAATACCGAGACTTCCAGTTTGAAGAGGAAAAATGCCACTTCCAAATTAAATGTACATAGTGCATCTATGGACTGTGTAGGAAATGCAGGATTTCTGTGAATTAGTATTGATTCTCCGCTGAAGTGGTGTGGACACTCAAAGATATTAGCAAACAGAATCTCATAACCATGCTATGCTCTTAGAGTCCTGTCATTTCTGTGTAACAGAAAATATCTTTTAGTTACGTATTGTTCATAAATACACACTGAGCACTTTTCTGTGGTATTTTTTCCGGAAAACAAATGCACAAAATACGACCACAGTTTTCAAATTACAGAAAAGATCCAAAAGAGTGATAAATAAAAATAGTAATCGATCTTCAAAACACTGAGGAATTTAACTACATCTCACGAGTACATTTACCAATTAGTTTTACACATCAAAAATAATATTAATACTTACTACTAAAACAGCTCTGTCCATGCCTCTCTAACTATGTCTAGAATTACCTAAATTTTCCAACGAAGGATAAACATAAGACTCAAAACAACATTTTCTACCAAGGAAAAAAACTGTACAATAAATTACCAAAGGAGAGTAAAGAGGTTTGATAAAACATGAAACACAAATAATTAACAATAATAAAACATCTAACATTCCACATAACAGTTTCACACCAAATGTTTCCTTTTTTCTTTTCTGGAAAAACTTATTCCCAACGCTACACAGTGTTTAATATTTACACCGCATCCTCTTCCTTAGCTCAACTTCTCAGTCGTTATAGAGGGATGCAGATTCAGTTTTTCTCGCCAGCAAATGGAAAGCTGCGGGGCACAAAATGGGTCTGACATCAGCTGATAGTGCGTCTAGTATTATGAAGTAATATGTGTATAGCATGTGTAGTGCGTGAATTATGTGGGAGTGAGAAAGTAATTAACAGTGTACCATTTGCCTTTTTATTATTAAATAACTTATTTGTGAAACAGTATTGCACACTAGGGGTAAACCATGGGAGGTAACGCCGATTTTATGCAAAGTGGTCTTGTATTATGGCGGGTGGAGGCTCCAGTGTTCACTCAGCCATACTGATTTAGATTTCCTGTGGTTTCCCTAAATTATTTCTGAATGATTCCTATTATAAGGCCACGACCGACTACCTGTCCCACCCTTGTCATACTGCACTGTAAGTTAGTAAATGTCTGTAACTGTTAATTATTTTGTTTCTGCTGTTCTTAAATTGCAATAGAAATAGATGTCCAGTATCCTTGTAAAAGAGATCAACAGAAGAGTAAAACTATTTCTACTACAGTTTTATTCTGCTTCTGAATACTGTTTCTACATTCTTCTTCTTTTCCTTTCGAGCTGCAATGACAGCAGTAGTAACGATCTGTCACCTTGTCGTACACTATTTCGTAAAATAGTAATATCTTAAGCATAAATTTACCTCTCCTCCTTTTGCGGCCATGTCCTCGAATGTTTGGCACAATATTTCCACCTTGCTGAAATTCGGGGTGCATGCCAGGAGCCACAGTTGAACCCTTTGGCGAGTGTCCAACAAGGGTTCACCAGGGTGGCGGCACTTAATGGAGTATTAAAGAGCCAAGTAAGCTAATGGTGCTCCTCGCCGCATCCTGATGTGTCTCCGAAAACGCACTTAGTGGCAGCCAGTGGCTACTTCTCACGAGGCGAGCACCCGCCTCTGCTGCGCGAAGACTGTCCTGTGACCGACTTAGACCGCTTGGTTATATTATCATGCTATGCGACTAATTTAGTAATAAAATTAATTACAGTTACTTACATTCATGGTAATGTATTAAGTTAAAATTTGGTGTATGGGAGCACATGTGTGTGTGTGTGTGTGTGTGTGTGTGTGTGTGTGTGTGTGTGTTGTAACTTAGCGTAGTATACTTAGAGCAATTTTCATAAAACCTGGTGCACATATGCAACACTAGAGGAGACAGATCGTGTCGCAATACTCCTAGCACATCTACAAATTGATGAACCAAACCTCTGTGAGTAATGCCCGTCGCCATACTGAATGCTGCTTGATGCCAAAGTTGTCACGTGGTGCGGTAAGGAAAGCATTCAAGATGATTTCGTGATAATATTTAAAGTTTTCAGAGATAATGGACAAACGTAAATTTATCAGTTTGAGGTAAGGGACCCTGATCAGGAAACTGACATTGGAATACATGTACCGGTACAGTGGTTGCTAAGACTGTAGGTTAGGTAATTTCAGAGATGGAAGGATGTACCAAAATAAGAAAAAAATGGCCAATAAGTATGGGCTCTAAAATGCATACCTTGAGAGTTTTGACCAATTGTTCATCTCTGATATTACGAGTATTTAACACGTTTTTCTCTTCTGCAAGCTCTTTGGTTTCCATATTTTTGGCTCTAAAGAGCACACCTTAGTAGGTATGATCACTTGTTCTTCTACTCTGCTCTGGACCACATCCCTTCTACTGTAGTGTCCGTAGTTCATTTTAGAGACAACGATTACTAGACTTTTTTCCTTGTTTTGGTCCATACTACTAACTCTACAAGTTGTCTACCTTACAGTCTTAGAAACAACAATACCGGTATATGTATTCCACTGTCAAAAGTATCAGAACCGTTTTCCCTTAGCCTTTGGACTAGTCGTTTACGGACCTTTATTGGGGGATCTGATCCAAGTGCAGTCAGTAGTAGTTCTAGGAGACAACGAGGGCATTTTGTCTGTGCGGGTTACCTACATCAGGGGCAGTTATGCACTCAGGTGGCAAACCTATTGTTCTCCTTTGATTGACAAGTACTTAACCTATTGTTCTCCTTTGATTAACAGGTCCATAATCTATTGTTCTGTTCAGTGGTTTTCCATGTCACCACACTTAACCACCCCCACCCACTTCTTTCTCCCCTTAGTAAACCACCCCTCACGGCTACAGGTATACTTTCAGGTCTGAGTTATTGTATTATCCCCTGTCACTACTGTCACTTTGATTGACTATTTCATTAAGTTGATCAATTAATTAAACTTTCCTCTCTGGTAAACCACTCACCTCCCACCCTCTCCTCTCTCCCGGGCCTTTGTTGGCACTTAGCCTATTGTTCTGTTAAGAGGTTTTCCATGTCACCCCCACCTCTTTAAACTGTTGTACCGCCTTTGAAACCAAATTAAGTAATTAGTTATCTCCTCCCACCATTTTCTGGTGCACTTCCCGCATTTCACACGCTTTTTAATGCAATTTCTCGCACATTCTTCTCTGTTATCCACCACTTAAACTATTATACTGCATTTTACATAAAAATTATTCAAATTAACTCAGTGCTCTGCACTTAACATGTTGTTCTGCTCCATGTCACCCACTCACACACAGCCAACCTTAACTATTGTACAGCTAACACCATGTTAATATAAAAATATATACAAATTAAATAAATCGATATTCTTCACATGTATGGGATTGCCTTTTTTTTAATTCACAGCATCCTACTGGTCTTATTTTATTGCTCATCTGTATGGGGGCCCTTAAAAGCTGGGTCTGATTCAAGTGATTCAAAAGATCCAAAGAGAAACTGCAAGATTCGTGACTGATACATTTAGCCATCACGAGAGCATTACAAATCTCATTGAAAGTTTGAAATGGGACACACTTGCAGACAGACAACGGCTAAACGGAAGGGGCTGCTCACTATATGCCAACATCCTACCTTCACCGAAGATGTAGAACATATACACTCCTGGAAATGGAAAACAGAACACATTGACACCGGTGTGTCAGACCCACCATACTTGCTCCGGACACTGCGAGAGGGCTGTGCAAGCAATGATCACACGCACGGCGCAGCGGACACACCAGGAACCGCGGTGTTGGCCGTCGAATGGCGCTAGCTGCGCAGCATTTGTGCACCGCCGCCGTCAGTGTCAGCCAGTTTGCCGTGGCATATGGAGCTCCATCGCAGTCTTTAACACTGGTAGCATGCCGCGACAGCGTGGACGTGAACCGTATGTGCAGTTGACGGACTTTGAGCGAGGGCGTATAGTGGGCATGCGGGAGGCCAGGTGGACGTACCGCCGAATTGTTCAACACGTGGGGCGTGAGGTCTCCACAGTACATCGATGTTGTCGCCAGTGGTCGGCGGAAGGTGCACGTGCCCGTCGACCTGGGACCGGACCGCAGCGACGCACGGATGCACGCCAAGACCGTAGGATCCTACGCAGTGCCGTAGGGGACCGCACCGCCACTTCCCAGCAAATTAGGGACACTGTTGCTCCTGGGGTATCGGCGAGGACCATTCGCAACCGTCTCCATGAAGCTGGGCTACGGTCCCGCACACCGTTAGGCCGTCTTCCGCTCACGCGCCAACATCGTGCAGCTCGCCTCCAGTGGTGTCGCGACAGGCGTGAATGGAGGGACGAATGGAGACGTGTCGTCTTCAGCGATGAGAGTCGCTTCTGCTTTGGTGCCAATGATGGTCGTATGCGTGTTTGGCGCCGTGCAGGTGAGCGCCACAATCAGGACTGCATACGACCGAGGCACACAGGGCCAACACCCGGCATCATGGTGTGGGGAGCGATCTCCTACACTGGCCGTACACCACTGGTGATCGTCGAGGGGACACTGAATAGTGCACGGTACATCCAAACCGTCATCGAACCCATCGTTCTACCATTCCTAGACCGGCAAGGGAACTTGCTGTTCCAACAGGACAATGCACGTCCGCATGTATCCCGTGCCACCCAACGTGCTCTAGAAGGTGTAAGTCAACTACCCTGGCCAGCAAGATCTCCGGATCTGTCCCCCAGTGAGCATGTTTGGGACTGGATGAAGCGTCGTCTTACGCGGTCTGCACGTCCAGCACGAACGCTGGTCCAACCGAGGCGCCAGGTGGAAATGGCATGGCAAGCCGTTCCACAGGACTACATCCAGCATCTCTACGATCGTCTCCATGGGAGAATAGCAGCCTGCATTGCTGCGAAAGGTGGATATACACTGTACTAGTGCCGACATTGTGCATGCTCTGTTGCCTGTGTCTATGTGCCTGTGGTTCTGTCAGTGTGATCATGTGATGTATCTGACCCCAGGAATGTGTCAATAAAGTTTCCCCTTCCTGGGACAATGAATTCACGGTGTTCTTATTTCAATTTCCAGGAGTGTATTATTACCACCAACTTTCATATAACACAATGATGACCATTCAAAGGTAAGGGAAGTTAGAGCTTGTACTGAGGCATTCAGAGAGTTGTTTTTCCCTTACACAATCTGTGCGTGGAATAGAGGGGGGGGGGGGATGGAAATATGACATTGGCGCGAATAATGCCCTCCACCACACACCGCGTGATGGCTAACGGAATATATATGTAGATGTAGGTGGAAAATAGTTTACACCTAAGGTCACTAATAAAAGATCATCTGGCCAGCCGACACCAACGCTGGAGTCAGGTTGCATTGGCGGTCCATGTGAAGCTACGACACAACCTATCGGTTTCCGCAAGAATGAGGTGGCAGCATCTCTTTCATACTTGACACCTGAGAAATTCCTGTCAAAATACGTACTAACCTAGGTTCCGTTGCTGGCGCGATGACACATAGGCTCCAGCATTGAGAGTGAGATGATGTAATATATTCCAGAATAGCACAGGGTGCATTCCTAATCGTACAGCGCGTCCGTCACTGAATTTACCCATCAAACTGCCACTGATACCAGTGTGGAAGGACCATCCGCCCTCTTTTTTCTGCAGATGAGACATTCTGTGACAAAATTATTTTGCACCGATCGCTAGATTTCACTGACAGTTGAATCTGCAAAAGTTGCCTACAGATCATCAAGCCAGGAACATAACTACCAGTCCAACTACAATTCAATATTACTATTACTGCTGCAGTCTGACACCAATCGATGTACAGGTAATGTGTTCTCTTGACGGTTGTAGTTCTGGAACCAGTGTCAGTATCTACAGCACACATAATTTTTTCACATAAATAATCTCTCTCATACCCTCGGTCTTATCGATGTCATGAATCTTTACATCCCTCACGATAGGACACACACTCACCTTCTCTGGGCATACCACAACATAATCCACAGCAACTTCACACTGCAAAATACACATATTTTGTACAAACAGTGCAGTTATCTTTTATATCTGTACATCACCTGAAAATATCATGGTATACCTACACCAGAAACAGTAACGCTTTTGTGCCAAGAGGGCAAGAGCCTGAATTTGTAGAACAGTTCTGAGAGTGACTTTGATCGGCTGAGAGTGCTCTGATCACCCGTCGAGGATGGATGACAGCCGACCTTCCAGGCAAATATCTAGTGCTGCGAGGAGTATATACGGCGCTGTCTGTCTTTGTGGTAAATGTACAAATGATGTAAAACCACTGACTTTGTATGGTGCAGGATACGAATTTTATGTTTACTACTCGACACGGTATGTGGTGATACATTGCTTGGTTGCAGAACTGTGTCGTGACCTAATATTCAAGCTGCTGTCCTCAGTGGGAGAGCAATGTAATTGAGGAGGAGTCTTTCCATATTTGATCTGCATGGCACGTTGCAGGGTTTAATTGTCAGTGAAATATGGCGATCAGTGTAAAATAGTTTTTTGCCACTGAAAGTCTTGTCTGTAGAAAGAAAAAAAAAGTCTTACGGTGCTTCCACAATGGCGGCGTCAGTAATTCGGAGGGTAAATTCGATAAGGGCCAGTCATTATCCCCTATTCATTCACAAGACATCCCTTGTGCTGGGATATATGAGTCTCTACATAGCGATGAGAAAGTTCGCGTGTGTTAAAAGATGGAAGAGTAACACGTGACGGACAGGGTGCCATGTTAGAACCGTGATGAAGAACGAATTCGATATTTTCTTTGTTGTTCTAACGATAGTGATCATGATTACAGTACACCAACCTGTGTTGGTCATGCCTCTCCTAGCATCACGTTGACAGGTGCGGTATTCCCTTGTTTGACTGAATCTTGGCAAGATGCAGCACTTTCCAGAAGCGCTGATTCGACGACTTCTTCATATAATTTCCTAGGACTGAGGAGAATCGAGACATATAGCCTGTTTGAGTGTAGGTATACCATGATTTTTTCAGGTGCGGTACAGACATAAAAGATGACTGCAGTTTTTGTATAAAATGTGTATAATTTGCAGTGTAAAGTTACTGTGGCTTATGTTGTGGCATGACCAGAGAAGGTGTGTGTATGTACTATCATGAGGAATGTAAAGATTCAGGGCATCGATAACCGCGAGGGCATGAGAGAGATTTTTTTTTATTTGGAAAATTATGTGTGCTATAGATACTGAGACCCGTTCCAGAACCAGCCAAACTGGCCATAACTTTCTAACACGTTTTAAAGAACATACTACTGGTACTGCATGTACCAAATCAATATTTGGTCAACATCTTGATGGATACAATCATTCTGAGGGTTGCATTTCTAACAATTTGAAAATATTACATGCTGTGCTAAAAGGACTAATGCTAAATACTTTAGAAGAAATCGAAACCTTTTCACTTCACAAAAGTAATCCATTATCTGTTTTAAACGGACAACTTAAATTCAAAGAGAAACATTTCTTTGAGCTTTTCGATGATCTGCTTTAGAATGTTCACTCTTCTGTCCTTTGTTTTTTAAAATTATTAAGACTTTTAAGAAATATTTTATCTTTACATTGTAATTTTATTTTCCCAATATTATTTTATGACTGACTATCTGTTTTAGAATTTTTGCTTATATGCTTTTAGACTGCATATTGCTAATTCACATCCTTTTATTTTTGACACTATGGCTCATAGTATTATAATTTTAAATTCCTTCCATTTACAATATTTTTATTTGTTTATAAGAGTGGCATACAACTTAAGGAATAGCAATGCCTTTCAATAAATGTCACATGTAATTCACATATGAACTTCATAGACCATATTTCATAAATATGGACAATTGCTTCGTATCGTATTTGTGCAGCATGTAGTATACATGTCAGCTAAAGTTTACTGCAGCCTACTCATTGAAAATCGTTTCAATAAAGACATGTTGCTGCTCAGTAATACATCGTCTGATGTGATAGTCTTCGCCATTCCACTTTCGCAACAACTTCGTTGGAAAGAAGCCTGCTGCCACATCTCTGTACTGGCGTTTGTCCTCACCATGGCAACCACTAGTTCGCCTATCGACTTTACAACGACTTCAGTGGAAAGAAGCCTGCTGCCTCATCTTTGGAACGGCGTCCAACTTCACCACGGCTACCAGTGGTTCCAAATGGTTCACTAACAGGCCTTGAGAGGGCAACCCATGTACTGCCAAACCGAAGTTCATTTATCCTACATATTTCAATACTTTTAACGCATCTTAATTGACAATAGCTGTTTAATAAGCTAGGTTTAGTGTGTATTTATTTTTAATTCTTGAGAATGTTCTTTTAACTAAGAAAGTTTACATTGTTATTCGACTTATAACTCATTGGTTAGTAATGACATCATGCCGTCATAAGTAGGCGGAGCCTCCATTATATATAATAAGACGTGCATTTGTTTCTCCATTCCGGCGGTAATTCGAAAGGATACCGCCCTTCGATTGTGCCATTCCAGCACTAATCGATGCGTTAGGGCTTCAGGTGCCAGCCAGCCTGCCAACCAGCCAGCCAGCCAGCCAGCCCTCCAGCAGCAGCAGCAGCGGCCCCGGCCCCGTCCGTGGCAGCAGCAGCTGCTGCGTTCCTGCCAGCCGTCGCCGGCGCCAGCAGCGTGGGACTCTGGTCCTCGTCTTCGTCTGTCTTCATCCGTCCCCGGTCTTTTCCTCTCATTTACGTCCTGGGCTGTTTTAGTTCATCCCTGTCATCATGTCAGCCCCTACCACCATAGCCACTACTACCACCACTGCCATAGTATATACTTCGCCCTCCGACGCCACCACCACCATTATATGGTGTGCCCAGTCGCCCCCAATTCCATCCCTCCTCTTCTCATTCTCCCTTCGCCCTCGCTCTTTGTCGCCCCCTCTCCAGCTTCTTCCTCCTGCTCCTCTCCCTCTCTTTCCCCCCACACCCCCAGCCTGTCACTGCAGCTCCAGCTAGAGTGGTGGCCCGTCAAGCCACTGCCCTTGCCCAGCTCTCCCCATCGCCTTTGCCATGACCGCCCCCACCATCGCCGTCGCAGTCGCCTTCACCGTCACCGTCTCCGGCGCCGACTACTGGGTCCATGCTGAGACCTGCCACTTCCCATCACCTCCCTATAGCTCCCGTCCCTCATGTCACCACCCACCCTTCTGCCACCCTAGTGTCACCACCACCTCCTCCACTCCCAAAAAGGCCCCGCCCCATTCTCCTCCCCCCCGAGGATGTCATGGATGTCTCCCCACCTGGCCCTGCTCCCTCCGCCTCCTACTCCTCCTCCTCCTCCCCCCCTCTTTATACAAATACCTCCTCTCCCATCCCAATCCTTCCCTTCTCGAGGCCCAGAACCTCTCCCTCCTCCTCCACCAACACTTCCCTGGTGCCCCCATCTCACTCCTCACTCACAGATGGGATTCAGTTCTCATCTCCTCCCCCAGCCCCGCCCTCCATACTGACATCCTCTCCCGCCTTCCCATCACCCGGTTTGGCCCCAACGCCTCCCTCATCCCTGCTCCTTCTCCATCTCCCACCTGCCATCCCCAACCCCTGCGTCGCCCGCTGACCCTCACCGCCGTGACCACTCGGCTTAGTCCGACGATCACAGAGGAGGAGCTGTTGGCAGAGCTCAAGGCGCATCCCTCGCTGGAGGTGCTGGCGGTCCATCACATTTTTAACTCGGCTGGCACTACCTGCCTTATGCAGGTTTTCTCCGAGGACGCCCCCTCCATTGATCATCTCCTGAAGGAGGGTGCCCTCCTCTTCAACCAGCGCTATAAGGTCGACCCCTCCCGTTATCCTCCTCAATCCCTGCGCTGCCAGAGGTGTCTGCGCTATAACGTGCACCCAACAGCTGAGTGCCAAGAGGCCCCCACCTACCCATGTTGTAGGCAAGAGCACTTCCTCCAGCAGTGCCCTAACCTTCAATCACCTCCCTCCTGTAATACCTGCGATCTCCCCCATCCCACCTACTCCCAAAAGTGTAAAGCCCGACCCCCTCCGACCACTCCTGAACTCACCGTCCCTGTCCGTCCTCTGGACGCCTCCACCCCTCCTGGCTATTCCCTTCATACCCCCCACCGCTGAGGACATCATCAGGTTCCTCATCATTGTCCTGCTAAACGTTCACCCTTTCCTGCGTCCTCACACCCTCCAACAGGTCTCCCTCGCCGCCCGTTCCGTCTTCCACCCAAAAATGTATGTATGCCACCTACTCCCACAACCAGGCCCATTTCACCTTCTCCCATCTTGACACCCTCGCCTAATCCCTGTCATGGCAAGACAGCATCGTATCTTGTTCAATAACATCCGTTCTCTTCCCACCAACAAGAACCTCTTCATGCACACCCTTGCAACCCACTGTGTGGATGCCTTCCTCCTCAATGAAACCTTCCTCCAACCCACACTTCGCCCTACCTTCTCCACCACTCCGATTATCCCCTCCCGATTGCGGGTGGCGGAGTTGCCATTGGTCACCACCTCCAGATCCTGGTTCGCCTCCAACCTCTCCTTCCCGACCTCACCGAACACCTGATCCTTAGTCTCTTCTTCCCCGGCCTTACCGTCACCTGCGCCACCATCTATGTCCTCCCTAACACCCCTATTCCTTTCGAATTCCTCTCCCACATTGATCGTACCTTCTCCTCCTACGTGATCGCCGCTGGCTTCAACATCCTTAGTCGTTCTGCCACCCAGTTACGGCGGTGGCATTGGTTCCTCTCCACCCTCCAAGGTGACCTCATCCTCATTCCCCAGCACACCCTCCCCAAATCCACTCCTGGTGTCATCCTCTACTCCCCCAACCTCCTTGGCCTTATAGTGGTGGATGTCCTGGACCCCATTGGTAGCGACCATCCCCATGTCCTCCTCACCATTTCAGACGGTCGTCGCCCCTGCCTCGACCCTCATACTGACCCTACCCCGAAGTACGTCCATGACTATTCCCATGCCAACTGGAATGCCTACCGGGATACCCTTTCCATCCAGGTTAAAGGCCACCCCTTCACCTACCACCACCCTGACTATGTTACCCATGCTGCCTCCTTTCTCTAGCAGACCTTGTCTGAGGCCATGGAGGCCCACATCCCTACTGTTGCCATCCACCCCCACTGTCCTACCTTACCCCCACAGGCCTTCCTCCTCCTCCATGAATCCCGCTGTCTCTACCGTGCCTTCCTCCACACGTGTGACCCGGACAAACTATGACGCCACCGTCAACTCCAGCGACACATCCGAAACTTGTGCACGGCTAAGAAACGCCGGGACTGGCGACAGACATGCACCCGTTTAAATCCTACCCTACCTATAAACTCATCCAAGTTCTGGTCAGCCTTCCATCGCCTTACCAGAACTAAACCCTCCCCCTACTATCCTCTTCTCCATGATGATCACCCCTTCCCTGACCCCCTTAGTAAGGCAAATCACTTTGCCTCCTACCTTTCCGATGTCATTTCCATCCCCAATGATCCCCAGTTCCAATACTTCCTCTTCCCAGATGTCCGCGATCAAACTGACACCTCTGTACCTCCCCTCGCACCTGGTTTCCAGTACTTGGACAACATTGCACACATGGAACTCAATGCCCCTATCACTACACAGGATCTCATTGCTACACTCTGCACAAAACGCAACACCACTCCTGGTCACGATCTTGTCAGCTACCGCCACCTTCGTGAACCTCCTGTCTCTTTCCTCTCCACCCTGGCCAGGCTCTACAATGTAGTCCTGTCCACCGGCTACTACCCCGACCTGTGGAAAACCTCCAGTGTCCTGATGTTCCTTAAACCTGGTAAACCGCCGCCCGCCGTCTCCTCCTACCATCCTATCAGCCTTACCTCGGTCTTCAGCAAGCCCCTGGAATCCATCCTCACCCGACGCATCCACCAGCATATCCACCAGCACCGCCTCCTTCCCGTTACCCAGTGTGGCTTTCCACCGTGCTGCTCTTCCGATGACCTTCTCCTCCACCTCACTCATCTCCTTTCCAAACAGCTAAATTCCCGTCGCTCCGCAATCTTCCTCTCCCTGGACCTCAAATGTGCCTATGACCGTGTATGGCATTCCGGTCTCCTCTTCAAGCTCCAAACCTTCGCCCTTCCCATTAACTACGTCCATCTGATTGGCTCCTTTCTCTCCCACCGTCCTTCCTATGTCACCATCCATAACACAGATTCCTACACGTTTTTCCCTCCACCAGTGTGCCCCAAGGCTCCGTCCTCTCCCCCCTTCTGTACCTTTTGTATATGATGGACATGCCGCCGCCGTCACCCCCCGCCCACCTTTTCCAGTTTACCAATGACACCGCCTTCCTTGCCCTCGCCCCCCCACTGCAGCGTTCCCAACACCTTCTCCAATCCCATCTTGACCGGTTCACCACTTGTTGCAACAAGTGGTTCCTCAAGGTCAATCCCTCCAAAACCCAGGCGATCATTGTATGCAAAACCACCCCTTCCTTCCGCCTCCTTGATTTCTATCTCACCATCTATGGCTGTCCTATGGCCCTCACCCCCAACCTTAAGTACCTTGGTGTCACCCTCGACCGTCGCCTCTCCTGGACCCCCCGTCTCCAGACAATCCAAGCCAAGGCACGCTCCCGACTCTGTCTCCTCAAGCTCCTTTCCGGCTGTACGTGGGGTCTGGACCCCTCCACCATACTCCACACCTATAAATCCCTCATCCGCCCTATCCTCTGTTATGCCCATCCTGCCTTGATCTCCGCCCCAACTACCTTTTACAAATCCCTTCAGATCCTTGAATGCCATGCTCTCCCCCTCGCCTATCGCATCCGTCTTCCCTCCCCCATGCGGATCCTGTACAACCTCATTCCATTCCCCCGTCTCCTCCTTTTCCTTGAACGGATACGGATCCTGTACACCTCCTGAAAACTCGATCCTCCTCACCCGCTTATCTCCCCCATCCTCTCCCGCCCCTGCCCGCTGCCGCGCCTGTATTCCCACATCCCACCTGGTCTCCATCTCTCCACCCTCCTTACCCTCTCCTAAGGTGTCCGCCAGCTCCCTCTCCCTGGTGATACCCTCCTCCCCTCCATCTACCCCTCCTACCAGCTTTGATCCTCCCTCCCTCTTCCTGTGTTTGCTCCTTTGCGCACCCTCCCTCCCTTCTCTCCCCCTTCCCTCCCTCCTCCATTTTCTCCCCATTCCTCCCCTGGGCTTCCCCTCCCCTGTCCCTCTACTCCTCCTCCCATCTCCTCAGGCATGGGCATCTTTGTTATCCCCTCTCCCCCCCTCACCCTTCTACCCCTCTCAGCAGGTCCCCGGACTCGCACACGCTACGTGGACATTCGCGCCCCAGAGATCATCGCCTTCTGTGTCTTGTGTGTGCCGTCGTGGTTAGTGTTCTGTGTTCCCCGTCACAATCCATCGTTCACCTGTGCCATCGACATTTTCAGTGTTTGTGCGCCGTGTCAACAGTTTGTAGTGTGGATTATCGTCGAGTGTGAACGGCTCCATGTTTGCCTTTATGTGTGTACTTTTTTATTACCCACCGTTCTGTAACTTATGTGTATTCTTTCTGTTGTTTATTTGTCTATTCTATGGCTGAAGAGCGGCGTAACATGCTGCTGACAGCCTGCCAGTTTGTTCGGGTTTAAAAATAACAATAAAAAAACTGGTTTCTCCAGTAGTGATTCTCCAACAGAAAGAGGTTCCTACTCAATGGTAATTCATAGTTTTATTGCTTTATAACTTTATGTATTTTCTTTAAAGTATGTAGCTCTCTAATTATCGCTTTGTACACAACTTGTAGATCTGAAGATGACCACAGCAGTGGTCGAAACCAGTCACCTTAATAAATAAATCGTGATCAAGACTCTTTTTAATAGTAAATATCAAGAGGAGACATTACCTGTACATCGATTGGTGTCAGACTGCAGCAGCAATAGTAATATTTAATTGTAGTTATTCTGGTAAATACGTTCCTGGCTTCCAATATGCTCGTGAGTCGTGTTTGTATTTGATGATCTGAAGGCAACTTTTGCGGGTTTAACTGTCAATGCAGTCTAGCGATCTGTGCAAAATTATTTTGCCACTGAAAATCTCGTCTGCATGGAAAAATTGAAGGATGGTGCTCCCACACCGGTAGCAGCAGTAGTTTGATGGGTCAGCTCAGTGACGGACGGGCTGTACAATTATGAATGCATGTTGAGCTATTCTGTAATATATTGCAACATCTCTCTGGAATATATAGCAACATCTCTTTCTCCACACTGGACCCTATGTGTCATCGTGCCAGCAACGGAACCTAGGTGAGTATGTATTTCGACAGGAATTTCTAAGGTGTCAAGTATGAAAAAGATGCCACTGCCTCATTCTTGTGGGGCCCGAATCGTCGCATCGTAGCTTCGCGCGGACAGCCGATGCACCCCGACTCCAGCGTTGGCGTCAGCTGGTGGGATGTGTTCTTTATTAGCGATCTTTAGTTAAAACTCTATTCCATCTACATCAACATCTACATATATACTCCGCTAGCTGTCAGGTGGTATGTGATAGAGGGCACTATTTGCGTCAATGTCATATTCCTCCTGCCCCCCTCTTTTCCACTTGCGGATTTATTGAGGGAAAAACGAGTCTCTGAATGCATCAGTACAAGCTCCAATTTCCCTTACCTTTGAATGGTCATCATTGTGAGATATGAAAGTTGGTGGTAATAATACATGCTCTACATCTTTGGCAAAGGTAGGATTTTGGAATTTAGTGAGCAGCCCCTACTGTTTAGCGCATCGTCTATCTGCAAGTGTGTCCCATTTCAACTTTCAATGAGATTTGTAATGCTCTCATGTAGGTAAATGTACCAGTCTTGCAATTCTTCCTTGGACCTTCTCAATCACTTGAATTAGACCCAACAGGTAAGGGACCCCCCCCCTGCTGACGAACAATACTCTAAGACCAATAAGATGCTGTGAATTAAAAAGAATTACTCCCTACATGTTAAGAATATTGATATAATTAATTTGCACAACAATTTTATATCAGCATGGCGTTAGCTGTAGTTGGGTTGGGGGGGGGGGGTGTGAATGGGTGACATGAGCAGAATTTAATTGCAGAAGACTAAGTTAATTTGAGTAATTTTAATGTAAAATGCTGTACAATAGTTTAAGGGGTGTATGACAGAGAAGAATGCGTTGAGACATTGCGTTCAAAAGCATGTGAAATTCGGAAAGTATACCAGAAAATGGTGGGAGGAGATAATTACTTACATTACTTAATTTGGTATCAAAGGCGGTACAAGAGTTAAAGAAAACAAGGGTGACATGAAAAACCACTTAACAGAACAAAAGGTTAAGTTCTGACAAAGGACACCGAGAGTACAGCACTGAACACTAGGTTATGCAGCATGTTTGCTCCATGTACTTGCTTCTTGTAAGATCTAGATGTTTCTGAACAGCAGAGGATGACAATCAGAATCCAAACCCACAAACTGAATTTTTTATAAATAAACAGTATACTGTTTCCATATATTCCATATATTGTCAAAATCGTTTAAACACTGTTCCATACAGAGCAATCGATTTCCCCCCAAAAGACCCATCAACTGAGTCTTTTTCCTGCCATTTTCTAGGAGGGAGGAGAAATAACTCAGACCTGAAAGTGTACTTGTAACAGTGAGGGGATGTTTTCTGAGGGGGGAGTGGAGTTTGAGGTCGTGGGGTGAGGGTGCAGTAAGTTAAGTGTGGTGATATGGAATACCATTTTAACAGAACTATAGTTCAAGGACTTGTCAATCAAAGAAGAACAATAGGTTAAGTACCTGTCAATAAAAGGAGAACAATAGGTTTGCCACCTGCGTGCATACCTGCCCCTGATGTAGGCAATTCACGCTAAAAGAAGGTGCTCGCTCGGTCCTAGCTCCACTACTGCAGTCAAATCAATTTTGCGTTTACTATGTCTTTTAAATTTTTTTAATTCCGCAGGTTGACACACGATACCGCTATTATGTTATATGTTTCTGAAATTGTGGTGATTATCCTTGGTGTTTGTTACCTGATTTTAACTTTTAAGTAATTGCAATGGTTCTTGTACTTTGTCTTTATTGAGAGGGCATTAGTAGGTTACTGATTATTGGTTGTTATTCAGCCACTTGTTGTATTTTAACACTCTGATACTTTTATGAATTATCTACAACACAAATTTAAATATTTTATTCTCCGGTAGTATGTTGTGCAATTTTGAGTGTTTTTCTCCCATTATGTACTTTTTGTCAAATTTCCGATTTTTATCATGGTCTATGATGCTAAGATGAAACTTCGAGTTTTTTGCATTTCTTGATAATGCAGTGCACTGTGGTGAGCTATTGGAGGTACTGTGAATGTTTCTTCTTGTTTCAAAGAGAATCTGGATTGTGACAATTTTTTGGTTCACTCAGTGCCTTGAGCCTTCACTTTGAGACTGATGTTTGGTTCTTGGTAACATTGTTAGATTATTATGCATAAACTACAGTTAATCAAAGGGAGAGTAAAAGGGCAAGCTTTAAAAAATAAGGAGAGAGGTCCAGAACAATCTGATTCTGGAGTTTTTTATATTGCTCATTCTCTGGAAGATGATGAGGTATCTCAGTGTGTGAGATGGTTCGTTTGTCAGTCAATCAAAGAATTTTGTAGCTAGTGATTTGGATGCTGAAGTTCAGGAATGAGTAGTGTTCTCACGGAATAGGCGGCAGATGTTCCTGGCGTGTTTCAGCCACTGCTGTCTACTAGTAGTTGTGATATTTTGCCGGTCGGGGTGGCCGGGCGGTTCTAGGTGCTACAGTCTGGAACCGCGCGACCGCTGCGGTCGCAGGTTCGAATCCTGCCTCGGGCACGGATGTGTGTGATCTCCTTAGGATAGTTAGGTTTAAGTAGTTCTAAGTTCTACGGGACTGATCACCTCAGATGTTAAGTCCGATAGTGCTCCATGCCATTTGAATTACTTTTGGGTCATTGTTAACGTTCAAAGAAGAACAAATGGCGATTGATAGTATAAGTAGAGAATTAGCTCAAGAATTACATGTTTGAGTATCCAATATTGGAGAAAGGATGTAACGTAGCAGCTTCAAATGAATGTTAATTTCGCACCTTACATGAGATACTCCACTCGATATGAGTATGATACTCCACTCGACAATACTAACACACTGACCCCAAATCATGCAAGTCAATGAGCAGAATGTGAAAGAAGCTGCTGGAAAAATGCTTTGGTTTGGGACAGACTCGTGTTGCACAGCCATGGCGCACATACACTCCTGGAAATTGAAATAAGAACACCGTGAATTCATTGTCCCAGGAAGGGGAAACTTTATTGACACATTCCTGGGGTCAGATACATCACATGATCACACTGACAGAACCACAGGCACATAGACACAGGCAACAGAGCATGCACAATGTCGGCACTAGTAAAGTGTATATCCACCTTTCGCAGCAATGCAGGCTGCTATTCTCCCATGAAGACGATCGTAGAGATGCTGGATGTAGTCCTGTGGAACGGCTTGCCATGCCATTTCCACCTGGCGCCTCAGTTGGACCAGCGTTCGTGCTGGACGTGCAGACCGCGTGAGACGACGCTTCATCCAGTCCCAAACATGCTCAATGGGGGACAGATCCGGAGATCTTGCTGGCCAGGGTAGTTGACTTACACCTTCTAAAGCACGTTGGGTGGCACGGGATACATGCGGACGTGCATTGTCCTGTTGGAACAGCAAGTTCCCTTGCCGGTCTAGGAATGGTAGAACGATGGGTTCGATGACGGTTTGGATGTACCGTGCACTATTCAGTGTTCCCTCGACGATCACCAGTGGTGTACGGCCAGTGTAGGAGATCGCTCCCCACACCATGATGCCTGGTGTTGGCCCTGTGTGCCTCGGTCGTATGCAGTCCTGATTGTGGCGCTCACCTGCACGGCGCCAAACACGCATACGACCATCATTGGCACCAAGGCAGAAGCGACTGTCATCGTCCCTCCATTCGTCCCTCCATTCACGCCTGTCGCGACACCACTGGAGGCGGGTTGCACGATACTGGGGCGTGAGCGGAAGACGGCCTAACGGTGTGCGGGACCGTAGCCCAGCTTCATGGAGACGGTTGCGAATGGTCCTCGCCGATACCCCAGGAGCAACAGTGTCCCTACTTTGCTGGGAAGTGGCGGTGCGGTCCCCTACGGCACTGCGTAGGATCCTACGGTCTTGGCGTGCATCCGTGCGTCGCTGCGGTCCGGTCCCAGGTCGACGGGCACGTGCACCTTCCGCCGACCACTGGCGACAACATCGATGTACTGTGGAGACCTCACGCCCCACGTGTTGAGCAATTCGGCGGTACGTCCACCCGGCCTCCCGCATGCCCACTATACGCCCTCGCTCAAAGTCCGTCAACTGCACATACAGTTCACGTCCTCGCTGTCGCGGCATGCTACCAGTGTTAAAGACTGCGATGGAGCTCCGTATGCCACGGCAAACTGGCTGACACTGACGGCGGCGGTGCACAAATGCTGCGCAGCTAGAGCCATTCTACGGCCAACACCGCGGTTCCTGGTGTGTCCGCTGTGCCGTGCGTGTGATCATTGCTTGTACAGCCCTCTCGCAGTGTCCGGAGCAAGTATGGTGGGTCTGACACACCGGTGTCAATGTGTTCTTTTTTCCATTTCCAGGAGTGTACAATGAAAGGCCTCTAACAGAGGTTGGTGACCCGCAGGGAGAGAGACAACAAACACATCTAAGGGAGGAGGTAAAGGCCAAGCGCTGCCTGCGACCGAGAAATTCGTAAGAAAATAGCGCTGGGGAATTTCCAGATGGATACAAACAGCCCGGAGACGCAATTAAAAAGAGTCGCATTTACTGATCACGTAAAAAGTGTGTGGTGCTCTCGTGACGCACACGCGTAACTTCTAGGCGTCAGAAGCGGGGAAAAGGTGTCCGATTGGCTGAAATAAAATCGGAAGGAGAAGTGGAGAGAGTATGGCGCAGTTTAAAGCTACGCCTTTTGCAGTTGGCGGGGATAGTTTCCACGAGATGAAAGGAACATTCCCTTTGGTCTGAAAAGGTCGTGATGCGAATCACGAAAGGATACAGGTGGGGGGGGAGACAGTTTTTGCTACGAAAGACAGAATACTGAAATCTTCAGGGCCTCTCCTCTGAACCAGCATCACGTGTAGAACTGTGTGCATCATGCTCTGTATGACGCCGAAAGTTGAATTTTGTGTGAACACTGCATTCACTTTGGTTGACATTCAGCTAGAAATTATTCAAAGTCGTTGAGCTCTAATAGCGGATAAAAGAAGCTGCCACGTAGTTAATTGTTCTTGCGAGAACTGGGAGCGCATTGAAGTATACACGATGTTCCATCTATGCACGTATATATCGCCATATTTTCGGACTGGGGATTAGAGATGGGCAAAACTGTTCTTTTCAGAGATTGGATCAGAACTGTTCACTCCCTGAAATGAATTAGCTCTTTTTCATGACTCAACACTCATTTACAATAGAAAATAAATGGAAGGCACATTGCCCTTTAAACTTGGTTTATTCCAGTACTATACCTGTATTTTGATCTTATTTGATCCTATTTTGAAGTAACACAGATAATGAGTAAGAATTTTGTATTGTTTATTGAAATTTCCACGATATGACAAAGTTTTTGATTATTGATTTATTTTGCACTATCGTGATCGGAAAATGTTGTAACTTGAGATTTACATTAACAATATATTTGGCTATAATGTATTAAAATTCCATTAACCTCGTACAAATACATCGCAAGCCATATATTTTTAAAGTGAACGTTTCCTTCCGAAGACGCCTAAAATCGCAAAATCTGTACCAGAATAAGAAAAAAAATATAAATTTGACTGTAAAACGAAAGTTCTGCATATAGCCTTACGCAGAATAAAACAAGGAAAATATTGGTTTATCACATTTTGCGATACGTTTATCAGTTCGTTCGTAATTAAAGCGTAAATTCGGGTGTCCATAATAAAAATCCTATAGTAAGAGGAGTCATCAGGAACCTAATCTAATCAGTTTAAACAAATAAAAATAAAATAAAAACAATTGATGTATACATAACATAATAATGTAATATACATAGCGGTATTACTACGAAGAACAATATCCGGTAGGGACGAACTCCGATGCAGAGGCGCTGAGTCAAGCAGGTCGAGCCGCGAGCTGTATTACTGCGTGAGCTGAGTCCGCAGAGACCAGAGTGACACCTGAGTCGCTTTGCTCAACGCTCTAGCTAGAGTCGAGACGGTGGGGTGAGCGTTGAGCGGGGGAGTTCCGAGGGTGGGGGGAGCGGTGAACTCACCCGCTCTGAGACAAATCGTCCGTTCCCTTGCGAGCAGGTTGTTGCAAGTAGTTCCTATGTTATCCGCTAGGTGGCTTTCTGTCCTGTTGCTCGCATCAACTGCCCAGAGGGCAGGACGTGCGACTGAAACGATCGCCGACAGAGTGCGATGCGAAGTTAAGCTGCGCCAGACACTGCAGGTCGCTGACGACGCACAGAGACGGCGCGGCATATGTGAAACACAAAATCCAATGGGGCACTGCACAATGCAGGCAGCCAAGGTAGAAGCAGGGCAGAGGCCGGCGCTGGCTGTGTTGTGTGGCGTGCACTGTGCTCTGACCAGCAGAGGCACTGCTGATATGCTCCGTCTCTCTCTCTCTCTCTCTCTCTCTCTGCCGTGGGAAACGTTTGGAGCTACCGTTCTTTTTTTCTGAATCACTGATTGTTCACTCCTTTGAAAGATTCAACTCTATGAATTAGTTCAAGAGCGGATCCCCCATCTCTACTGGGGATGAGTGCATGTCTTCTCGCTTAACGAGAAACATAGGGCAGTTTCAGCAGATAAAATCATTAAACATTTTGATTAGCTTTTTATAGGACTTTTAGACGGTGAGAGCAGCCATGCAGCTGACAACGTAACACAGCTAAAGGGAAATGACGCAGGCAGAAGCGCAAAATTATTGGATCACCTACTTGCATCCATTGTAAACATGAGCAACCTTGAGTAATATTTTGCGTATATAGTCACGAAAGCTAACCATCCTCCATATACCGGATTGTCATCCTAAATACTACTGAACTCAGAATGGGAATCGGATGATCTGACGTAATATTGGCCAACTCAGACAGTGCTTCACTGCCTAGATGTAAGAAAAATCTTGAAGAAAACCTTCTATATAAATTTGATATTGTTGTGTTCAGTGTTATTTCTGCTAATCAGGACGTAATACATTACCTTGACAATTGTCCTCAAATTGTTGTGTCACAATTTATGCAAACTATTGTACTTCATCGACAACAATACGGAAGTTAAAGAAATTTTGTAAAGCGAAACACCAATGTGCTCCGTCGTAGAGTAAGGGTCCACTCCTACCCCCAGTAATTTATTCCAGTGACGCTAACCCACTCACACGGTGTTTTTGCTGATGTCTGACGAGTGTGAACAGAAGTGGAGTGTCAGAAGGGTAGGTACTGGTGTCACTGGACGTTCAAAATGGTTCAAATGGCTCTGAGCACTATGGGACTTAACATCTATGGTCATCAGTCCCCAAGAGCTTAGAACTACTTAAACCTAACTAACCTTAGGACAGCACACAACACCCATCCATCACGAGGCAGATAAAATCCCTGACCCCGCCAGGAATCGAACCCGGGAACCCGGGCGTGGGAAGCGAGAACGCTACCGCACGACCACGAGATGCGGGCGGACTTTACTGTTACAGCAGATGTGTTGAACCTGATGATGATGTGGATTCAGGTCATGAAGTTGAGCTAAATCATAACATACAGTGAGGCGGCATAAGTCATGCGACACCTCAATATAACGTGTGGACCTAACTGCACGGATGTGGAATGGACTCAGCAAGTCCTTATTTACAGAATCTTCTGCCAAATTCCCGTTTTTGAATCCACACTTTTTCGATTGCATTCCATAAAGGAATCTTTTCTCTTGTGGTTTGCAGTATCTTTTCAGTATCTTGCCCAAGGTATCAAGAAGGCAAATCGGTCTGTAAGATTTTGGAGCTAGGAGATCTTTGTCCTCAACATTTTTCAAGATTATCACATTTGGTTTCTTCTGTGTTACTGGTTTCCGTACCTGCAATGAACATGCACTGTAGAGTTGGCATAAATACTCTCCTGGAAATTGAAATAAGAACACCGTGAATTCATTGTCCCAGGAAGGGGAAACTTTATTGACACATTCCTGGGGTCAGATACATCACATGATCACACTGACAGAACCACAGGCACATAGATACAGGCAACAGAGCATGCACAATGTCGGCACTAGTACAGTGTATATCCACCTTTCGCAGCAATGCAGGCTGCTATTCTCCCATGGAGACGATCGTAGAGATGCTGGATGTAGTCCTGTGGAACGGCTTGCCATGCCATTTCCACCTGGCGCCTCAGTTGGACCAGCGTTCGTGCTGGACGTGCAGACCGCGTGAGACGACGCTTCATCCAGTCCCAAACATGCTCAATGGGGGACAGATCCGGAGATCTTGCTGGCCAGGGTAGTTGACTTACACCTTCTAGAGCACGTTGGGTGGCACGGGATACATGCGGACGTGCATTGTCCTGTTGGAACAGCAAGTTCCCTTGCCGGTCTAGGAATGGTAGAATGATGGGTTCGATGACGGTTTGGATGTACCGTGCACTATTCAGTGTCCCCTCGACGATCACCAGTGGTGTACGGCCAGTGTAGGAGATCGCTCCCCACACCATGATGCCGGGTGTTGGCCCTGTGTGCCTCGGTCGTATGCAGTCCTGATTGTGGCGCTCACCTGCACGGCGCCAAAACTCATACGACCATCATTGGCACCAAGGCAGAAGCGACTCTCATCGCTGAAGACGACACGTCTCCATTCGTCCCTCCATTCACGCCTGTCGCGATACCACTGGAGGCGGGCTGCACGATGTTGGGGCGTGAGCGGAAGACGGCCTAACGGTGTGCGGGACCGTAGCCCAGCTTCATGGAGACGGTTGCGAATGGTCCTCGCCGATACCCCAGGAGCAACAGTGTCCCTAATTTGCTGGGAAGTGGCGGTGCGGTCCCCTACGGCACTGCGTAGGATCCTACGGTCTTGGCGTGCATCCGTGCGTCGCTGCGGTCCGGTCCCAGGTCGACGGGCACGTGCACCTTCCGCCGACCACTGGCGACAACATCGATGTACTGTGGAGACCTCACGCCCCACGTGTTGAGCAATTCGGCGGTACGTCCACCCGGCCTCCCGCATGCCCACTATACGCCCTCGCTCAAAGTCCGTCAACTGCACATACGGTTCACGTCCACGCTGTCGCGGCATGCTACCACTGTTAAAGACTGCGATGGAGCTCCGTATGCCACGGCAAACTGGCTGACACTGACGGTGGCGGTGCACAAATGCTGCGCAGCTAGAGCCATTCTACGGCCAACACCGCGGTTCCTGGTGTGTCCGCTGTGCCGTGCGTGTGATCATTGCTTGTACAGCCCTCTCGCAGTGTCCGGAGCAAGTATGGTGGGTCTGACACACCGGTGTCAATGTGTTCTTTTTTCCATTTCCAGGAGTGTATGTCTAAATGAAGGGCTTGTAGAACTTCAGAAGGGATGCCGTCAGAGCCAAGAGATTTCCCAAACTGGACAAATTATCCCATTTCCACAGGACGCTTCCTTGTTTTTATTCCTCAATTCTCTGTGTTCATCAAATTCATCCACTGCAATATCTTCTGGAATGAGAGAGTCCGTCAGTAACTGTTCAGATTGCCGCCAGTTTTTTGTCTTGCTGCCGTCTGCTAGTTTTAGCGTTGATAACATTGTTGGAGATTTTATCTTTTGACGGACCATTTTATATGGCGTACCCCATGAATCAAGATATAAGTTCTGCTGCCACTAATCGGTTCCAGCATGTTCGTTAACTACCGTAACGTCTACAGTGGATTGCCCACCAGTCCTCACTTCATATGTGGATAAATTACCAGTTCTGTTTGCCACTTCTATATTTTTTTCTGTTATGGCTTCCTATAGTATAATGCCTCTTTCATCTCACACTGAGCCGAACCATAATGGTGACTTACCATTCGCGTCCATAGTGTAGACCAGTGGTTTTCTTTGGCCAAGGCGACTGATGTCTTTGAATTGCTCAGCCTGCTCATCTGTGGTATCACTGAATTGTAAATACATTGAGACAAGAATCAAACTTCCCATGGCTGTCAGAACCTTGACACATATCACGTGTTCATTATAGTATTTAGCTATTTTTACAGCTCAGATTTTTTGTGGAATAATACATGGCTGTCATCGGGTTTTGATCGTGTGTGATGAACTGTGCTGCGACCGGGATTCCAGGGATTTCTCCGTTTTTTGCGTATGGTTCCCGTGACCACGGAATATCAAATTTCATTTCCTCAGCTACTTTACTAATCTCTTGCATGGTGTCCTGACTACCGGTACAGCTTAGCTGCGCTATTTTTGGACAACTTGTGTCCCTCTATGGGTAATAAATACGAGTATGAAAACAGCAGTTTGTCCATCGTTGCTGAAAGTCAAATGATACAGCTCCATACGATGAAGCAAACTCAGTATCGTGCTCAGTATTTTTCCTACCAAAACTTTAAGCACTAATTTCTCCAGCAGTTCAGAATCAGTAGGCAGGTTCTCGGATCCCAGCTGAATAGAATCTACAGCATCAGGTATAGGGAACGTTACAGTTTTCCCCACGGGGTGTTTGGCTCTTACTATATGCCTCAGCGTTGTTAGCAGGTTTGAAGCTTCGTCCAGCCTGGCAAGTCGCAGTGCATCTTTAAACCCTTCATATATTTGTTGTGGGTTTTTGCTTGTTTTGCTCTCCTTTAAAGATGTTCATAGTTGTATTTCCTGTCTGAATGGTTATCTTACAAACTCATTACTGAGCTGACAGACGACTTGAAGGTGCATCGATTTTCTTCTGCCGAGTTTGATAATATTCGTTGTTAGTGGTTCTGTTTCTTTATCGGTACTTGGATACAATAGGATTGTGTCTTTCGGTGCTTTCCCTCTTTACTAGTTGTGCTCGGCACCTCAATGTACTGAGTTTTGGTACCTTCTTTTGTTGGCGTATTTAGAAAAATTACAGTTTGGTAGCAGTCATATGATATTTCTTAGACACACTGTGGGTGAATAAGAGATTGCACTTGATACAGAGAAAATCGAGGTCATTGGAGACTTCCCTGTTCCTATGATGAGGGGGTAGGTTTGAAAGGTCTTGGCTAGGCCACTACTGTGAGCATTTATTGGTAAGAAAACTCCTTGGAATTTGGATGTCCAAGTGCTCGGCCCCTCAGTGTACTGAGTTTTGGTTTCTTCTTTTGTTGGCGTATTTAGAAAAATTAGAGTTTGGAAGCAGTCATATGAAATTTCTTAGACACACTGTGGGTGAATAAGAGATCGCGCTTGATACAGAGAAAATCGAGGTCATTGGAGACTTCCCTGTTCCTATGATGAGGGAGTAAGTTTGAAAGGTCTTGGCTAGGCCACTACTGTGAGCATTTATTGGTAAGAAAACTCCTTGGAATTTGGATGTTCAAGTGCAGGCAGAATTTGATGGTATGAACTGGTTCTTTTTGAGGCTCCTTTCCTGCTGCATCCTAATTTAAGTGAAAACTTTTATCTAACATCGAATCAAATACAATCTTCCTACTACTCAAAATATTTGAGGTAGATTCAGTAATGGTGCGTCATACTATTGTTTTTGCAAGCCAGATGTTCTCTAGGTATAAAAGGAACTACTGAGCTGAGGTTGAAGTTCCAACTGTTGTGTGGGGTTTTCTGAGGTCCATGTGTTACTTGTTCGGTTGGTTGAGCAAAGACTGATGACACAGCATTAGAAATACTAATGAATGTAAAGCTGACTTATGGCCATTTATCCAGGTGTGTGTTGTGGCTAGAATAATTTAACTTTACAGTTGTGTATATCCCTGTTAAAGATAATTTCTCTCCTGATGCTCGTTTGAGGCTTCCTCTAGAGTTCAGCGATGAGAGTGTAGATGATCTAAACCAGTATCGTGTAACTGCAGAATGTAACATTCGAGCATATCATTACCACTTCACTTGAATATATTGGTAAGTGGCAAGATAAAAGTCTATCATAGAAAGCAGTGAAAGCGAAGTGGAGAGACCAAAATAGTGTAGGAATTGGTCAGTTTTATTAGGTCAAGGACGATGTTTTATTTAAGAAATGAAATGGATATGAATTACAGTGGGTTGTCTGCAATCCTGGTGAATCAATCAATAAATTGATTTGGCATAATAATTTATGTTTTGCACACTTTGATGCAAAGAAGTGTTTTCACAAATTTAGTGAGACCTGCTATTTTCTAAACATGGAGAAATAGTTTTACTAGGTATTGGCTTCATGCAAGCCTTGTTAAAAGCAGCGGCTGATTTCTTTGTTCCTCTTCCAAGAATCAATCAAGGTTACTCCTACGTGTGTGTTGCTGCTCACTTGACTTCCAAGCCTGTATCACTAACGCTTTTAAGGAGAGTTACTAGTCATTTCGTTGAATGAGCATTGTTGAATCACTTCTTGAGGCTGGTTGGTCGTGTTGAGAAGGTAATATCAGTCAATGGTCCACAGTTCAAGTCAGTAGACTGAAAACATGCTTATGTAATGGGAGCATAAAGACAGTGTTTCTCTCAGCATACCATCAAGCCCCTAAGCTTCTGTGGCTGGTAAACTCTGTAGGTTATTAATGCCAGTGATGTCAAGGATATTTTGATTCACACGTACACGTTAGGAGAAGTAAGCAGTTAACCGCCAAATGATTCAACGTGTTTACCACCAGCTGTAGTATGCATAATCAGCTTACGTCAGATAGCTTACGTCAGATATGTACCGTTCCCAAATGCCATTACACTAAGACATAGCAAAGTGATAAAACTGGCTGTAAAGACATCTGTACTTTCGGACAGTCCGAAAGAACAGATACAATCTTCATATACACGGTGTTACAAAAAGGTACAGCCAATCTTTCAGGAAACATTCCTCACACACAAATAAAGAAAAGATGTTATGTGGACATGTGTCCGGAAACGCTTAATTTCCATGTTAGAGCTCATTTTAGTTTCGTCAGTATGTACTGTACTTCCTGGATTCACCGCCAGGTGGCCAAATTGAATTAAGATAATGTTGACTTCGGTGCTTGTGTTGACATGCGACTCATTGCTCTACAGTACTAGCATCAAGCATATCAGTACGTAGCATTAACAGGTTAGTGTTCATCACGAACGTGGTTTTGCAGTGAGTGCAATATTTACAGATGCGGAGTTGGCAGATGCCCATTTGATGTATTGATTAGCACGGGGCAATAGCCGTAGCGCGGTACCTTTGTATCGAGACAGATTTCCAGAACGAAGGTGTCCCGACAGGAAGACATTCGAAGCAATTGATCGGCGTCTTAGGGAGCACGGAACATTCCAGCCTATGACTCGCGACTGGGGAAGACCTAGAACGACGAGGACACCTACAATGGACGAGGCAATTCTTCGTGCAGTTGACGTTAACCCTAATGTCAGCATCAGAGAAGTTTCTGCTGTACAAGGTAACGTTGACCACGTCACTGTATGGAGAGTGCTACGACAGAACCAGTTGTTCCCGTACCATGTGCAGCGTGTGCAGGCACTATCAGCAACTGATTGACCTCCACGGGTACACTTCTGCGAATGGTTCATCCAACAATGTGTCAATCCTCATTTCAGTGCAAATGTTCTCTTTACGGATGAGGTTTCATTCCAACGTGATCAAATTGTAAATTTTCACAATCAACATGTGTGGGCTGACGAGAATGCGCACGCAATTGTGCAATCACGTCATCAACACAGATTTTCTGTGAACGTTTGGGCAGGCATTGTTGGTGATGTCTTGATTGGGCCCCATGTTCTTCCACCTACGCTCAATGGAGCACGTTTCATGATTTCATACGGGATACTCTACCTGTGCTGCTAGAACATGTGCCTTTACAAGTACGACACAACACGTGGTTCATGCACGATGGAGCTCCTGCACATTTCAGTCGAAGTGTTCGTACGCTTCTCAACAAAAGATTCGGTGACCGATGGATTGGTATAGGCGGACCAATTCCATGGCCTCCACGCTCTCCTGACCTCAACCCTCTTAACTTTCATTGATGGGGGCATTTGAAAGCTCTTGTCTACGCAACCCCGGTACCAAATGTAGAGACTCTTCGTGCTCGTATTGTTGACGGCTGTGATACAATACGCCATTCTCCAGGGCTGCATCAGCGCATCAGGGATTCCATGCGACGGAGGGTGGATACATGTATCCTCGCTAACGGAGAACATTTTGAACATTTCCTGTGACAAAGTGTTTGAAGTCACGCTGGTACGTTCAGTTGCTGTGTGCTTCCATTCCATGATTAATGTGATTTGAAGAGAAGTAATAAAATGACCTCTAACATGGAAAGTGAGCGTTTCCGGACACATGTCCACATAACATATTTTCTTTCTTTGTGTGTGAGGAATGTTTCCTGAAAGTTTGGCCTTAGTTTTTTGTAACACCCTGTATATAGACAAAGCTCACCGGCCATTTGACCATCTTCTTCTCTGCGTATGCACAAACAGCCCCCGAACTCTCACGGGAATCGGCAGTAAAGCCGCGAGGAATGAGTAGAATGGGAAGGGGCACTATGAATATAGAGCGGGACAATCTGATGCGAATGTGGGTCTCACGGGAGGCGTGCCAGAGATAAGTCCCTGCAGTCGCACTGTCATCTGAGTCCTTGGTGGCTCAGATAGACAGAGTGTCTGCAAGGTCTGCGGGAGATCCCGGTCGGGGCACACATTTTCAACTGACTCCGTTGACTTTTATCAACGCCTGTATGCCGCTAGGAGTAGTAATTGCATTGTGATTCCATTCTAAAGAGCTGCAAGAGCGGCCTGAGCTGGCGAGGCGAGCGCATCGCTGCCGTTGCGCGCTTAGCCTACTCGGCCGTTGAGAGCTCGTGAAGAGGTTTTCTGTGCTATGGGCGCCGCGGAGAGCAGATTGTCGTGCGTTGTTCTTACAACGCGTGCAAATTGTCGTGTTCCGCACCTCGCAGCATGGGAAAGAAGGGTGCGCAGAGGAAACCTGCCGCTACGAAGGGTCCTTCAGTTGTGCAAATCACCGAGTCTGCCGACCATGCGAGGAACACCCGTGAAGACGAGTCGCGGCCTGCTCCCCCTTTGTACGTCAAGTGCAAAGGCGCGTGGACAGCGCTGTTCGACACCATCACGAATTGCGCTCGGAACGAGGTGGTCTACGAGTCTGTCGATACAGACTCGCTGATCTGCGTTCGAGCTGCAAACGTGGCCGACCACAGGGCGATCAAGGTCGCAGTGGCCGACCACGTCGTCGACGCACCGCCGGCGCGTGATAAGGCACCTTCCGCCGGAAGGATGAAGACGACCAAGGCACTCCACAGGGGGTTACCTTGGTGCTGCGACGAGGCAGCGGTCCGGGAAGGGCTGCTGCGAGCCGGGTTTGGTTGTGCAACCGCAAGGCTGCACAACCGGACCAACGGGAAGAGGGCGCCGCTCTATGCCGTGACCGTGCAAACGGTCGATGGCGGGAGCGACATCTTCGACTTGCGGAAGTTGCTGGGCTTCCCGGTGACGACAGAGGCTCTCCCAACCGCCATGGACCCTCTGCCCCAGTGCTTCAGGTGCCAGGGCGAGGGCCATGTAGCGAAGTATTGCCGCAACGCGGCGCGGTGCGTCAAGTGCTCAGGCGAGCACGACAGCCGCGCCTGCGACCGCGGCAGCAACGCTCTGCCGACTTGTGTCCGGTGTGGCGGTCCGCACGTCGCCAGCTGGCGCGGTTGTGCGGCTTTGTCAAGCCGCACCCAAACCGGGGGCGGCGAAGCGGACGCACCGACGCAGCAGCAGAAGAGAAGACGACGTCGGAAACGGCGTAGGGCGCAGAGCAGCCCGGCGCAGCTGAGGAATGACGCAGTAGCAGATCCACCTGCCAGGGGCAGGGACGACCGCTCGGAAACGGGCAGCCAGGACGCAGCTCGCCCTCCCGTGAAGAAGTGTGACCTCGAACTCGGCCCCGCCGTGAAGGAGGCCACAGCAGCCCTCAAAGCCGTCATGGCGGCGGAGAGGGCTGCCTTCGCAGCCGCCGTGGCTGCAGAGAAGGAGGAGGCCTTGAGGCAACTGCGAGCAGTCTTCGCCCAAGGCCTCAGCGCAGTCGTACCTGCGAACACTCCTGCGACCTCGCAGAAGGACGTTCGCGCGCCTATCCCAGCGGTTGTCCCAGCAGCACCGCAGGTGAGAGACGCAAAGAAGACAACCGCCGCCCCAGCTGAACCGGTGGCAACGCCGACTGCTGCGGGAGCGGGCCCCGCAAGGGATAGAGAAGCCAAAAGGGCAGCCTTTATCGCACAAGCGCGAGCGAATGGTAATACTTCCTCCGACGCTGAACTGGCGCAGCTCTCCGAACAAGCGGAGCTCATGGAAGCTACATTACGGAAAGGCTGCGGCGTGCAGTAGAGGAGGACGCTGAACGGTAGCCGATCGCCGCCGTTCTGCACCAGCCTGATGAAGCTGCACCAAGTCACTGACGACAGGGCGCAGCAGAGGGCCTAACAGCAGCGCATGCGTTGCCGCGCCGAACTTTTATGTTACAGGGAGGAAGCCACTGCGGCCGGCCCAGGAGACTACAAGCGAGCCCAGCCGCAGCAACCGGACTGACCCAGCTAACGACCACGCAGTACATAGGTAACGTTGCACGATACCTCACGCTAACCATCCCTCACCTTGCATGCTCTGTCGCAGCTAGCAAGCCGCTACTGCCCTTACTACCCGTCCTACTGTCGCAGAGGTTTTTTTCCCTTGGCGCTGGCCTTGGCACTTTTTTTCCTCTGCCCTTACAGCCGCTACCCTTCAATCGTTTTCGACCAATTCTATCTCCTGATGGGCCATGTTAATGAGTAGTCTTACCCAGACGCATGGACAACATCACAGCCCGCATCCTGTGACGCCTGATTCAAAAACTAACATGTTTACGGAGGTGACAGTAGAACTTTTGGTTTGGTCACCACGTTGGTGTGGGCGTGGAGGGGCCCCATCCTTTCTCTAAAGAGCTGCATGATCTCCATATATATCTATTTCTTTTCTCAATCTAAGCACCAGAGGGAATAACACAATTATCCCAACCAGAGTCCAGTTTGTTGATACCGTCATTGTAGAAGGTCTGACGTTGTTGACAGAGCCATATGCTCGACTCTGCTTGTGGCACTTCATTACTATCAAAGTGAAGCCCTCGAAGGCGCTATTTAAGTTTTGGAAACACATGAAATCGGGTGAGGTCAAGACGGGATAGTATGAAGGGTCATCGATGTCAGTGAACACAAGGCGTCGGAATCTTGCATATGTCACAGCCCTCGTGTGTGGTCTGGCACTGTCATGCTGAAGGAGGGGGTGCTCCATGTATGGAAAAACAACCCGAATTCGAAATTCTATTACATCACGCTGTTTCTCATGCACCGACATTGTTACGTTACACACCGCCATGTTATACGCCGTAACTCTTGTAAGTAGGCTGTTTAGGTTTTCTTATTGGTAACGCCACGTAGCGCTCTGTATGAAAATCACTGGCTGTGCTGTGTGCAGTTGGCGATTGTAGTGTTGGGCAGTTGGCTGTTAACAGCGCGTAGCGTTGCGCAGTTGGAGGTGAGCCGCCAGCAGTGGTGGATGTGGGGAGAGAGATGGCGGAGTTTTGAAATTTGTAAGACTGGATGTCATGAACTGCTATGTATATTATGATTTTTCAACACTATTAAGGTAAGTACATTGTTTGTTCTCTATCAAAATCTTTCATTTGCTAACTATGCCTATCAGTAGTTAGTGCCTTCAGTAGTTTAAATCTTTTATTTAGCTGGCAGTAGTGGCGCTCACTGTATTGCAGTAGTTCGAGTAACGAAGATTTTTGGTGAGGTAAGTGATTTGTGAAAGGTATAGGTTAATGGTAGTCAGGGCCATTCTTTTGTAGGGATTTTTGAAAGTCAGATTGCGTTGCGCTAAAAATATTGTGTGTCAGTTTAGTGTTGATCAGAATAGGTAAAGAGCGAAATGTCTGAGTGCGTTCAGTTCTACTCAGCTGTTTGAAAATCAAATAATGTAAGAGGTTTATCAGCACAGTAATTAATTAATTTTTCTAAGGGGACGTTTCACTCCGAACCCCCAGCGGTAGCGGCCTGCATAATTGTAGACAAACAGAATAAAGATGTAGAACGTAAATAATGTTTTTATTATTTAAAGAGCTTTGAGAGATTTCACATAAAAAATTCTTAGGCCCTTTCTTTCAGCACTCTCTCGGCCTTTGGAGAGAAGGGTGCCTGATCACTGTCCATCTCCATCGTCGTTACATGAACTGTGTTGCAGAAAGAATAGTGTAATATTCCCTCGACAACGATTATCCATTCCTATACGACTATAAGCTGGTTTGAATGCCAACTTTTTCCCTACACCGTATTTGGCATGGTAATGTCGTGTATAAGGCGTTTTGTACAGTCGATATACAGGGTGGTCCATTGATAGTGACCGGGCCAAATATCACACGAAATAAGCATCAAACGAAAAAACTACGAAGAACCAAAGTCGTCTAGCTTGAAGGGGGAAACCACTTTTTTCCCTTTGTGGTAGATGGCGCTGTAATAGTCACAAACGTAAAAGTACCTGATATGACGTAACATTCCGCCAGTGCGAACGGTATTGGCTTCGTGATACATTACCCGTGTTAAAATGGACCGCTTTATGGCTATTGTGATCAAAATGCCCAACGGGCGTGTGCTATGTAAGCTGCTTGGTATCCTGGACGACATCATCCAAGTGTCCGGATCGTTCGCCGGATAGCTACGTTATTTAAGAAAACATGAAGTGTTCAGCCACGTGTGAAACATCAACCATGACCTGCAGTTCCACCTGCCACGGCGTCGATCGGTCGGTCGGTACGATAGACGCAGTAGCCAGGAAAGTTTAATTGTTTGTGCGGTTTAAGTTTAGTCTCGCTCATTAGCGCGACAAGGATTCCCTTGCGCTCCATGAACGCGGCAAATTCTGCCCTTTTGTTGTGGATCGAGTCTGCATTCCAGAACAGGATCCGTGATAGTGTGTGCGGGTCTGCGTTATGGGCCGGGTGTGGCGTATTATTCATGTGAGAGTGTGAAAGAGTGTTGTGACTTCCAAAAGGCGGGGAAGTGTTGGTGTTTTAGTATGGCATTCGTTATGTGTGTTAGGTACTCAGTTGCTTTATCCGTGAACTCCTGGAGGACACGGTTTTGAATGCCATCATGACCAGGGGCTTTCCTAGCAGCGGAATGCATTATAGCCCAGGAGACTTCGGCTGTGCTAGCATGTCGAATGTCGTCGCGCGATGGTTGGGCTAGAATGCATGTAACCTCTTGGTCAGTAGCAAGTGTGAACGCTGGATCTGATGGTACCAGGTTCGGTGTGAATGACGCTGCGAGTGTTCGGGCCGTTAGTTCTGCTTTCTCTTCCGCTGAGTATGCAGGTCCGTCGGGCCCTTGAAGCGTTGGGGAGTATATTTTCTCCCTGGTGAAGTGTCGGGCTAGTTGCCACACGCCAGGTCGTGTGGACTCAGCGGAAGAGAAAGCAGAACTAATGGCCCGAACACTCGCAGCGTCATTCACACCGAACCTGGTACCATCAGATCCAGCGTTCACACTTGCTACTGACCAAGAGGTTACACGCATTCTAGCCCAACCATCGCGCGACGACATTCGACATGCTAGCACAGCCGAAGTCTCCTGGGCTATAATGCATTCCGCTGCTAGGAAAGCCCCTGGTCATGATGGCATTCAAAACCGTGTCCTCCAGGAGTTCACGGATAAAGCAACTGAGCACCTAACACACATAACGAATGCCATACTAAAACACCAACACTTCCCCGCCTTTTGGAAGACGGCCAAGGTCCTGATGTTCAGGAAGCCGGGGAAAGACCACAGCCTCCCACAAAATTACCGACCCATCAGCCTTCTGAGCTCGCTCAGTAAGATTGTTGAGAAGGTGATTCTCAAACGCATCACTAGGCACTGCATAACAAATGACATCCTGAGACCGGAGCAATTCGGCTTCAGAAATCACCACTCCACAACACAACAACTCCTACGGGTCGTAGGCTTCAACATAAACAAATCTACAGGGGCAGTGTTCCTGGACATCGAAAAGGCTTTCGACCGTCTATGGCACAACGGCCTCATCCGCAAACTCAGCGACGCGGGATTCCCCGACGGGCTGCTGCGTCTAATACACTCATACCTCACAGACAGGAGTTTCAACACTGACGTGCAGGGAAAACAGTCAACACGACACGGTATACACGCGAGAGTACCCCAGGGAAGCATCCTAGGGCCCCTACTGTTTAACCTCTACATAAACGATCTCCCAACCACACACAACACAATGATGGCAATCTACGCGGATGACACAACCATCCTTGCGCAAGATTGGAAACCATCAAACATTACGTCACGCCTACAGACTGCACTCAGAGTGGCCGAGCCTTGGTTGGAGAAATGGCGTGTTAGAGTAAACGCCGACAAGTGCGAAGCCGTTCTGTTCACGAGAAGACCGAAGCAACTGCGCAAACACCGCTACTGCAGACCAATAACTCTACATGCACGTCCAATACGTTTCCGCGAGAAAGTCAAATACCTCGGTGTCTGGCTGGACCGGAAATTACTCTGGGGGGACCACATACAACACATGACCAACCGAGCTAGCGCGAGGCTCAAACAGCTCTATCCTATGCTCAACAGGCGTAGCACACTGAACAGAAGGGTGTCGAGGTCCATGTACATGACACTTATCCGACGCCTGATGACGTACGCAGCTCCCGTCTGGGGATACGCTGCGCCTACACGCCTGCGCCGTCTGCAGCTCATACAAAACAAGGTACTCAAAATCATAAGAAATGCTCCACGATACACACGCATCGCGGAGCTACACCGGGAATACCGACTTGAGACTCTCACGGAGGTAATCCACAAAACTCACCACAGGACTATACAGAAATTCCAGACATTCGCAGAACCCGTTTATTCTGAATCTGGGGAACTACGACCACAACCATAGATGGAAACATAAAAGACCAAAAAACATACTTGCAAGGACATAACATCTATGGCCAAGCTTACGCAAACATAACGGCACAGGCGAGCCCCTGTTAATCAGACGCATTTACTGGATATCCAGCTGAAATACACTGCCGAATAACTGGCACCACACAGGGAAGCCGTACCGTACACTACATGCAAACAAGCTCCACACATCCCCCACACAGTGAGATGATCTATGGCCGATCTCCCACTACTGTATAACGATCTTGATTGTTCCAGGAAAGTAGCAGCCGCAGCAACTGGGACACATCGCCATCGCCTGTCACGGTAATGATGCATGATACCTATACTAACAAATCGAACCTTGCATGAGCTATCGCAGCTAGTAAGCCACTACTGCTCTTACTACCCATCCCACTGTCGCAGAGGTTTTTTTCCCACGGCACGAGCCATGGCACTTTTTTCCCTCTGCTCTTCAAATCGCTACCCTCACTCGCGTTTCGCCCACTATGTATCACCTGATGGACCGTGTTAATGCGTAGCCTTACCCAGACGCACGGACAACATCACAGCCCAGCATCCTGTGATCCACCTACTAGATAACTAACATGTTTACGGAGGTGACAGTAGAACTTTTGGTTTGGTTACCACGTTGGTGCGGGCGTGGAGGGGCCCCATCTCTTATAACCATGACCTGCAACAACTGATGTTGCCCAAGTAGGTGTTTTAGCTGCTGTCACGGCTAATTCGCACATCAGTAGCAGACAAATTGCGCGAGAATCGGGAATCTCGAAACGTCGGTTTTGAGAATGCTACATCAACATCGATTGCACCCGTACCATATTTCTAAGCCTCAGGAATTGCATGGCGACGACTTTGAAAGTCGTGTACAGCTCTGCCACTGGGCACAAGAGGAATCACGGGACGATGACAGATTTTTTGCACGCGTTCTATTTAGCGACGAAGCGTCATTCACCAACAGCGGTAACGTAAACCGGGATAATATGCACTACTGGCCAACGGAAAATCCACTATGGCTGCGACAAGTGTAACATCAGCGACCTTGGCGGATTAATGTACGGTGCGGCATTATGGGAGGAAGGATAATTGGCCCCCATTTTATTGATGGCAATCTAAATGGTGCAATGTATGCTGATTTCCTACGTAATCTTCTACCGATGTTACTACAAGATGTTTCACTGCATGGCAGAATGGCGATGTACTTCCAACATGATGGATGTCCGGCACATAGCTCGCGTGCGGTTGAAGCGATACTGAATAGCATATTTCATGACAGGTGGATTGGTCGTCGAAGCACCATACCATGGCCCGCCCGTTCACCGGATCCGACGTCCCCGGATTTGTTTCTGTGGGGAAAGTTGAAGGATATTTGCTATCGTGGTCCACCGACAACGCCTGACAACATGCGTCAGCGCATTGTCAATGCATGTGCGAACATTACGGAAGGCGAACTACTTGCTTTAAATGGGAACGTATTGCCAAATGCGTTGAGGTTGACGGACATCTTTTTGAGCATTTATTGCATTAATGTGGTATTTACAGGTAATCACACTGTAACAGCATGCGTTACCAGAAATGATAAGTTCACAAAGGTACATGTATCACATTCGAATAACCGAAATAAAATGTTCAAATGTACCTACGTTCTGTATTTTAATTTAAAAACCTACCTGTTACCAACTCTTCATCTAAAATTGTGAGCCACATGTTTATGACTATTACAGCGCCATCTATCACAAAGCGAAAAAAGTGGTCCAACTAAAACATTCGTATTTCCGTTCGTGCTACACGAATATCTAATAAAAAATTGGTGTTCCTATTTAAGAAAGGCAGTTGATATCCGTTTCACCTATGGCAGCTCCATCTATCGGGCCTGCCATAGCACGATATGGTTTCCCCCATCAAGCTAGACAAGTTTCGTTCTTTGTAGTTGTTTGTTTGACTCTTATTTCGTGAGATATTTGGCCCGGTCACGATTAATGGACCACCCTGTATGTGTGTGAATTCCTAAGGGACTAAACTGTTGAGGTCATCGGTTCCTAGACTTACACACTACGTAAAGAACTTAAACTAACTTATGCTAAGAATAACACACTCACTTATGCCCGAGGGAGTACTCCTCCGGCGGGAGGGGCTATGCAATCCGCGTCTCAAACCGCGTGACCACTCCGCGCAGCACAACCGATATATATCTCTTCAACGCAAGTTTCATTCATCTTTATACCTCAGACAGCTTTGTCAGTATCCTTGTTTGTTTTCACGCGTGTGCTAGGTGAACATTCGGTTTGTTTTGTGAGGAACGTACAAATGCTTTTTTTATACTGGTTAGTGCAAATTACAGCACTTCGCCTATTGATCTGCGTGCCCAATAACTACAGCAAGTAAACGGTCGTTGAAACAGTTGCGTCCGCACTCGTTCAAAGCCGAAACACTGGTAGTTAAACTTATGTGTATAACCAATTTGCATTTGGAGGGGGTCCGCCTTGAGCAAAATACAATTTTATCCTTTCTTTTGTTTCCGAGACATGGTTCGATGACGTTTCAGCATCACCAGTGAGCTTTTATTTTCTTTCTATCAAACTGAAAAATGCTCTTTAATACTCGTACAAAGACAGTACTTGCATATTTGAGGAACAGATAAAGTTTTGGTTATATCTTGTTACCACATGCTGTGTTTCTATTGGTTTAGTATGTTTTTATTGTGCTTCTGTTCTTTCACACTTTGTCATCTCCAACCTCAAAATGATTATGTCTATAACGATTTCATCATCTCAAAATGGCCAGTATTGTTACCAAACATATCATATCTGGTCATACATAAAGAACACCAGTAGCAAGACACAATCAATACCTTCACTGCGCGATAACAGCGGTGAAGCCACTATAGCAGAGTTATTGAACACGATTTTCCGAAACTCCTTCACCAAAGGAGACGAAGTAAATATTCCTGAATTCCAGTCAAGAACAACTGCCAAGATGAGAAACATAGAAGTAGATATCCTCGGTGTAACAAAGCCGCTTAAATCACTTAATAAAGGCAAGGCCTCCGGTCCAGATTGTATACCAGTCAGAGTCCTCTCAGAGTATGCTGATAAAATAACTCCATATTTAGCCAGTATATTCAAACACTCACTCACAGAAAGATACGTACCTAAAGACTGGAAAATTGCTGAAGTCACACCAATACCCAAAAAGGGAAGTAGGAGTAATCCGCTGAATTACAGACCTATATCACCAACGTCGATTTGCAGTAGGGTTTTAGAACACATACTGTATTCGAACATATACTCATGAAGTAATAAGTAATATCCACAGGGGATGTCAAATTGATTCCATATTTTTAGATTTCAAGAAGGCTTTCGACACCGTTCCTCACAAGCGTCTTCTAGTCAAACTGCGTGCCTACGGAGTATCACCTCTGTTGTGCGACTGGATTCGTGATTTCCTGTCAGAAAGGTCACAGCTCGTAGTAAACAGAAGTAATATCCGGCGTTCCCCAAGGAAGTGCTGTAGGCCCTCTATTGTTCCTGATCTATATTAATGACGTAGGAGACAATCTGAGTAGCCGTCTTAGATTGTTTGCAGATGATGTTGTCATTTACCACCTTGTAAAGTCATCAGATGATCAAAACGACTTGCAAAATGATTTTCATAAGATATCTGTATGGTGTGAAAAGTGGCAATTGACCCTGAATAAAGAAAACTGCGAAGTTATTCACATGAGTACTAAAAGAAATCAGCTAAATTTCGATTACGCGATAAGTCACACAAATCAACTAAATACTTAGGGATTACAATTACAAATAACCTAAATTGGGACGACCACATAGATAATATTGTGGGTAGAGAAAACCAAAGACCGATTCATTGGCAGAACACTTAGAAGGTGCAACAGGTCTACCGAAGAGACTGCTTACACTACGCTTGTCCGCTCTATTCTGGAGTACTGCTGTGCGGTGTGGGATCTGCATCAGGTGGGATTGACGGATGACATCGAAAAAGTACAAAGAAGGGCAGCTCGTTTTGTATTATCGCGAAATAGGGGAGATAGTGCCACAGACATAATACGTGAATTGGAATGGCTATCATTAAAACAAAGGCGTTTTTCGTTGCGACTGGACCTTCTCATGAAATTTCAATCACCAGTTTTCTCCTCCGATTGCGAAAACATTCTGTTGGCACCCACCTACATAGGGAGAAATGATCATCACGATAAAATGAGAGAAATCAGGGCTCGCACGGAAAGATTTAAGTGCTCGTTTTTTCCGCGTGCCGTTCGAGAGTGGAACGATAGAGAGACAACATGAAGGTGGTTCATTGAACCCTCTGCCAGGTGCGTTATTGAGTGTAGCAGATTAATCACGGAGATGTAGATGTAAATGTAAAAAATAGGTTGCATATTTACACTCATTAGTAACTTGTCGTTTAACTTTATCAAATTCGTCCTTAAGTAGACACAAGGCAGATCGAGGTTAGCAAATTCTTTTTACGAGCCATCTAAATCCTTACTTTCACGTTTCACTTTGGTGGGAAGTAAAAGTCGTAGTAAGCACACTGTACTCATTCCAAGTTTATTTATTTCACTTTCGTGGAAGGTAAAAGTCGTAGTATGTATAGTATACTCATCCCGAGTTCACTTACGTAGGCGTAATTTAGTAGCTCGGCTATTATGTATATTAAATAATTGGTATAAAACTGGAATCATTCAAAATGACACAAATAGTTTTCTTTCACATGTGCCTTGTAGCGTTGCTCTTGGGGGACGAAAAGAAAAAGAATTGTTATTTTATATTTTTTTTTTAATGTCGAAAAAGTGAATATTTTGGTGGGCCTCTTGGCAACAGAATCAGGGATTGATTACACTATTATAATAACATACGTTGAGCATTAAATACCTGAATAAGAGCAGCATATTGATATATATATTTGAGATCGTTCGGAAGAAACATTATCATTTCGGTGCATTTTTATAGTCGCGATGTAGTCATACCCGGATCAACACTAAGGGACCAGAAGATTTACAGACTTTAAAAGAAATGCAACACTATACAAAAAAGTTGGTTCAGAAATAATAGGAAAACGATAATGTTCCTTCTGCCTCATGCTGCGTTCGGCCCATCAGCGTGATCGTAATTTCTGGTGATGAAGTAACACAAAATAATTATAATTCAAGTAAATGAGGAGATGGAATTCATCAAGGTTAATTTGCTAAAATAAGCACACTTATCTGTAACACACCTTTTTTTTAATGCTGCGTACTTTTTCATATTAAATTACAATAGATGACCATTGTGGTTAAATACTCTATACATAACAGTTAAAATGTTCTCTTGATGCTGTCTGTTCGTAATCAGTTACAAGAAACTACAAGTTTTCTGATTGGAAAAAAATAACATTTAGCATATTCACTCAATATTTTCACATAGAATATAAAATACAGTTGCGGAACGCAGCAAGTCCGCGTCCGCCTTTCATAGAATACAAACAGTAAAAGGTGAGGCGCCAAAAGCCTCATTTGTCTTGAAACAACAGAATTATTTTTTATACCACTAATCGATACATGTACATAGAGATTTACTGGCACCGCACATGAACGGCAAAGATAAAGAATAATAGACTCTGTCGCTGCTATGCGATGGTTCATTTCTTTTACTTTACAATTGTTCGATAATTTTAGGCCATCAGGCATTTACTATTGAGCGTATATTAATCATTTTGAGGTGAAAATTACTAATATTACACTGCCTCCCATGAGGAGGGAAGGAATACCTAAGGTATTACTTTCATCCTCATGCCCATTGGAATATTTGTAATTTTCAGGTGTAACATACAGGTTATTAAAAGTTTCAATTCACATTCATTCCATAATAAAAGAATTAACGTTTCAATCTGTAATTACTGACGGTGGATCATTGTGAATTTGTTCTGTGTTTTTATCAGTGTTTGCATGGATTCAGTCTTTCTTGATGATTCTTAAAATTAAGGGTATAAGTACACATATTTACAAAATTTATAAGGGAATAGAGTCACACTTCATTTTTCATCGTTGCAAAAGTAATTTGACTATCACAACTGGTACACAACTTTCTGTTTCGACTGTATTCATTATATTGTCATCGTCTTGTCGATTGATTGCCTTGTCCGTTGTCACACTTAATTATACATTTATTTTCGTCGCACATACACTATTTACGATAGACTTGGATTGTAGAGCGGCCACTGGTGATGGCTTCGACAAGGAAGTCCATATCTTTCACTTTCAGGGCGCGAGTGTGGCCCTCCGAATTATTTCACATATGAAACAGATAAAATATCTTATATTAGAATAGCTTAAAAAAATTATTTTATATACATGTGGGATGGGATATAGGAAGGATCGGATCCTTTGACGTATTTTTGTGTGTTTATTTTCATTCGTATCGTGACCTCTCGTTAAAGTTTACTTTTCAACAGTGTTCAGAACAATTGTTTCTTAATTAGCCTTTTTTTTTACTATTTATGCCTACGGTCACAGGTAAGCTATTATAAGTCGTTTTTCTTTGACCAAATTCATTACAATCTCCTTTACAAATTAATTTCATTCATAGTAATCTTTATCACGCTTGCTTATTCATTTTGTAGGCCCAATACATTTTTTTAATGCTCATCTTATTTAGTGACTTGTGAGGGGAGCTTTATTTATGTCAAAGTTTCTCTCGTAGGTGTTTGTCTTTAAAGAAAATTCGAGGACAGATTTGAAAATAGCAAATCCGCCTCTGGATTTCGTGTAGAAATACAAATAGTCTGAAAAGAAAAGTGGGAAAAGCGGGCCTACTCGTGGACCGTCGACAGAATTTAAATTACTGCTCAACCAAGTCGAAAATTTAATTTACATTGCGCATTACAAAAGCAATATGCGCGTCGCGAACCTACTCATTTTTATACGTAGCGCCTCAATTCCCAAGCACACGTGCATCTTTACAAGTTGATCTTGCGGAGTGGCTAGGACCAAGGACCTTAAAGGATTTGCACTTAGGAAAGGGATTCAATAATCACAGAGAAAACAATAAATATTGCAGTGCGCACTTAAAATAAAATCACTTCAAGCATTTATATCTAATATGTATCTTGCTGCAGCTTGCTTACTACTCTTTGTTCATTTCTTAGACTAAGTCAAGTTTATGCATTACGCATTTGGGTATTAATTATCATTTATATATATAAGCCTCTCACTAGAGTGTTGTTGTTTGCTGCTGTCGCGACCTGTGAAGCTTGGGCGAGATTCTTATTCTATTTGCTGCTAGCTTGTGAATTTTCAGTATCGCTAGAGCTCAATAGTACCGTGAAGTTGCCATAATAAACCATGTTACTCATATGTTCTTTTACTCAGCTTGTTTATAGTCTGGACTCATCTTACTTTGCGTTATATAATAAACTTCCTTTTTATTCCATCACGCTTTTACTTAAGGTTAACGTCAGGCCTTTTTAGAACAATTGCACTGCGTTATCAATCTGTTCATGCTTAATCCTAGGTACCTGTTTACTTCAAAGAGATGTTATTTTATCGCTGACACAGCACTGTGCTGGAACTTACTAGTTAAATCTACCGACCGTTTTGCGCTAACAGGTGGTGCCTTATTTACGTCACATTTGAAAATAGGGAATAACCTCATGGAATCGAATCTTTTCACACAACTTTCCTCTTTTGTCTGGATGTTTAAGTATTTCCTTTTAAAACAGGTCATTAATTTGTCCTCGATTAAATTTCACTTGCTAATACTAAGCACATATAATCATCATTTTATATTACTGTTTAGCGAGAGAAGTGGATTATTCGCTCCTTCCTGCTTATTTTCAAATTACTATTTAGCGAGAGAAGTGCATTATTCGCTCCTTCCTCTTTCCTCATATTAGTACCTCGGGGCTAATTAATACGTCTCGAGTACATCATTTTTCTTACATACTAACTTATAACTAAAATTGAAAATCGCCTCTAGGACATGTCCTCCTGTTTTCATAAATATTATTCATGTAAATACTTGTCTACAACTTATTCTGTATTTTATTCTCCAGACGCGTTGTTTTAATACATAAGGCTTCCTTTTAGCACCGGTTAACGTCCGTAGTCATTTCAGTTCAGTTCTTGTCACTCATTGGTTAATCCTGATCTCCAGTACCTTAGAATTTTCTTACAGCTTAAATTAAATTAATTCCTGGCGTTATAAAATTTTCTTCAATCATGATGATGGAACAATCCTTTGATTTTATTCGTGGCAGGGTCAGATAACAAATAGCTACCAATGTGTGGTTTCCTCATTATCACAAAGGGACCATGTGTTGCCACTTACGATTCTTCTTTAACAACAGGGATGGTTTAAAGTGAGTCCTGACTAATGTCCATGGCCGTACTGCTATTTGAGGCACCCCAAAGTTTGTCTTCACCGTACTTCTTAACAAATTTACAGTTACTTGTTGCTGGCTCGCTACTAGAGTACAGGTTCCACACTCGATGTCAATTTTAGCTTTCGTCTGCCTCAAGAATTCCTTACTCAGGATACATGGCACTGATAGGTTTTTAACAATAAGAAAAATGCACGTTACTGAAATAGACTCTATCTGGATTTGAAATTGAGTCTGAAGATTTACAGGTTGTGTTAGAGGACCAATTGCTCCCGAAACGGTGCAACCTTGAATTGGAAGTGATAAAACTTTGCATACAGAGGATATTTGCTTAAATAAACATAAAGATAAGACATTTATATTAGCTCCTGTATCTACAATGGCTGTTACTGGTATGTTGGCAACTGATACTCTTATGGAAGCTTGAACTTGTTCGTCCCATACTTCATCATTGTCTTTCGTCTCAGTGTCTGCTACTAGATCACCCCGTAAGTTTGTCTCTTTGTCATACCTAATTGCTTTAATTTCGTGTGGACTAAGGGACAGGGTGCCCCCATTCAAACCTGTAGCATCGTCTAGGAGGCTCAAAGGTGCTGCTTTTAATTTTCCGATCGACGCTTACTTTCCTGCTGATTTATATTTCTTAAAGTTTCTTCCGTCTGGAACTGGTGTTGGTTTTGTGGTACGAACTCGGTTGGAAATGGATCTTGTTGTCCTGGCGTATTCGCTTGCGCATAATAAATTTGCGTATTATGCGGGCGTTTAGGCTTCAGACTTCCCGAAGGTCCGTTCGCTTGTTGCGTGAAGTGTATATTTTGTGGCTGAAAGGTATTTTGCTGTGGCTTGTGTTGATTGTAACCGTTACTGAAAGGTGTACGTTGGTCTCCACCTTGATTAAGCCATTTATTTCCTTTCCACTGACGATTTGAATCGTAAGACTGATCGTTTTGATAATTACCGTTGATCGGTTGCGTGTTTCCATATTGCTGGGGCTGTGTATTATAAAGTGCATTTCTGTACTGAGGTGGTGACGAATTATATATTGGATTGTATCTCTGGCCGTTATTGTACTTATGTTTGTAATTCCTGTTGGAGTACGTAGTGTGTTTATTTTTGAAACCGTTGTGGGGTTGGTATTGGCCGTCGCTGTGACGCGCTTTCGCTCGGCCACCGTTGTTGCCTGCGTATTCTGTATTGTGCTGGCCGCCTGCACTGAAGTGGGCGTTGCCAACATCAACTCTAGCGTCCTCGTAAATCAGATCTAACGAGTCTAACACAGATAGGATGGTGTCCGTATCATCCTCAGACACGTTTACTAACTTTTCTCTGATCGCAATTGGTAGCTTAGTTTTTAGAATCACAATAACGTCTTTGGCGGTGATCGGCGAATCCCAGAACTTGATTTTCGCTAAATACTTTTCAAAATATCTTCTCAAACTACCGCGCTTACTGTTAAACACTCCCATGTTGTAAACCTCTTTTCTCAGGCGCTGCTGCATACCAGAACTCCAGAATTTAGCTAAAAACATCTGTTCAAACTCTTTGTAACTTTTACAAGAGTCGACCATTTCGGTTCCCCATAAGGCAGCATCGCCTACGAGAAACCCAGTAACGAATTGAATTCGCTGGCGGTCACTCCAGCTATTCGGGAAAATTCCTGAAAAATTTCGGAGGAACACTATAGGATGAATTTCTCTTTTCTGTGGGTGAAAGGTCGAAAAACACAATGTTTGATCACGCTTTCCTCCTGCATCAAACTGACAAAAGTGGGTGGGCTGGTACTCTAAAAAATGGTTCAAATGGCTCTGGCACTATGGGACTTAACATCTATGGTCATCAGTCCCCTAAAACTTAGAACTACTTAAACCTAAATAACCTTAGGAAATTGCACAACACCCAGTCATCACGAGGCAGAGAAAATCCCCGACCCCGCCGGGACTCGAACCCGGGAACCCGGGCGCGGGAAGCGAGAACGCTCCCGCACGACCACGAACTGCTGACGGGCTGGTAATCTCGTTAAATTGTGCTTCCACAGAACTATGAGTTTGAGCGTTATCAAATGGTGAACGGTACTGTACCTGCTGTTGTTCATTACATCGTGGTGAATTATTCCACTCTCCTGACACGGGAGGTGGGGAATTTTCAACTTGACATTTTAGTGTACGAACTTCATCAACTAACTGTTGACGCCATCCAGGTAAATCTTGAGCTAACGTTCGTCTTATCTGGCCTAATTCTGACATAACCGTGTCTCCTGTTTTTCCAGGGGCTGCCAATATTTCAAAGGTCACGTTTTTGACAGTTTCCCTGAGTTCGTTCTTGACCTTGTTTTCTATGAATCCGTCTTTGTTTTTAATCCACTCTTGGTAGTGGTCGCACAATGCTTCAGCATGTGCCTTAACAGTATTCTTTATTTGATCCTCTACATTAAGAGTCTCAATGTGTTTGAAAAGATCATCAACAACATTCTTGAACGTGTCTACTGCGGTTTTAACTCCTCTAACCTCATCAGAGATTGCAGTATAATCTTCTTTTAAGGTCGCAGCTTGTTTTTGATATTCCATCACTTTTGAATTTATCTCTCCCTTGACTGCTTCGATTTTTTCATCTAACCGTTTTGAAATATCCTCTATTTTTGACTCTACTTGTGTGTCAATTTCTAGCCTCATGGTCGTGATCTGACTACTGATTTGGCTTTGGACTTTACCCAACAGGGTATTTAAACCAGCTGTTATGTCTGCCTTTAGTTCGACCTTTACCGAATTTAACCGTGTATTTAGGTCATTTATCTCTGTTTGCAGATCTGTTTTTACTGAATTTATTTCTGTTTTTACTGAATTTATGTCTGCTTTTACTGAATTGCACAGATTTGTAAGGACCTGATTTTTATTATGCCGTCTTTCGGCCTTCTCTTTTCCTTCGCGGGCCTTTTTATCTAATTTTCCTGCTTTTCACGTTCCTGTCTTTGCGCTTCTCTCTGTCTTTGACTTATTAAATTGCGTTCCATTATTGCTTCGATCATTGCGGCAAGTCATTTTTTTCAAAAGCGGGAATAGTTTGCACACTAGTACCAGCTTCTAAAACTTCGGTCGAGGCTGCTTCTGCCTCCGCTCGTGTACCTATCGCTCGTGATCGTAATGGATAGTGAGGTCCATTCGCATCACCGCTGTCGTCTGCTTTTGTTTGTGTCCGCTGTTTACCGTCAGCCATGTTCATGAATTATTTGTCAAACGTCAAAATGCTACAGATTTTGTTTGTCACTGCGGTCAGTCGTTTGTCTGTGACGTAGTGCTATGGCTTACTGGGACCTAAGTTGAAATTTTAACCCTGGCTAACAACTGACGTTCATGTACACCAAGAAGACAAGATGGTTCCTACTAATTACAAACAAATGAAATATCACACGTTTTACCAGTTTTGAGCGTAATTATCCGCCATATCGTAATTTTTTATGCACTGACAACAATGGTACACTTTCACTGAATTTAACTACATAAGATTGGACTATGGACAAATTGAAATAAAGCTGTTTCAAGGCAAGGAAAGAAAGGTTCACGTTCTGATCAACTCGAAAGATGCAACATCACTACGAAAGCTTGGCTACTGCGTATAAAAATTGACTTACTATGGCTGTATTGATAGTGATACGGCTGGATACACGCGTTTTTTTTTGGTAATTTCATCAATTGTTCTTCTGAATTAATTAAAAGGTTTTCCCACTTCTCTTTCTCGGTTGAGTTGCATCCACATGAAAAAAAGAAACAATTATTAAAACAAGCACTGAAAAATTTTTAAACACATACATGAAACGATTTTTGATCAAGTCCCTGTTCGGGCGCCAAGTGCAGCGTCGCTCTTGGGGGACGAAAAGAAAAAGAATTGTTATTTTATTTTTTTTTTTTAAATGTCGAGAAAGTGAATATTTTGGTGGACCACTTGGCAACAGAATCAGGGATTGATTACACTATTATAATAACATACGTTGAGCATTAAATACCTGAATAAGAGCAGCATATTGATATATATATTTGAGATCGTTCGGAAGAAACATTATCATTTCTGTGCATTTTTATAGTTGCGATGTAGTCATACCTGGATCAACACTAAGCGACCAGAAGATTTACAGACTTTAAAAGAAATGCAACACTATACATAAAAGTTGGTTCAGAAATAATAGGAAAACGGTAATATTCCTTCTGCCTCATGCTGCGTTCGGCCCATCAGCGTGATCGTAATTTCTGGTGATGAAGTAACACAAAATAATTATAATTCAAGTAAATGAGGAGATAGAAATCATCAAGGTTAATTTGCTAAAATAAGCACACTTATCTGTAACACACCTTTTTTTTAATGCTGCGTACTTTTTCATATTAAATTACAATAGATGACCATTGTGGTTAAATACTTTATACATAACAGTTAAAATGTTCTCTTGATGCTGTCTGTTCGTAATCAGTTACAAGAAACTACATGTTTTCTGACTGAAAAAAAAAACATTTAGCATATTCACTCAATATTTTCACATAGAATATAAAATACAGTTGCGGAACGCAGCAAGTCCGCCTATCATAGAATACAAACAGTAAAAGGTGAGGCGCCAAAAGCCTCATTTGTCTTGAAACAACAGAATTCTTTTTTATACCATTAATCGATACATGTACATAGAGATTTACTGGCACCGCGCAAGAACGGCAAAGATAAAGAATAATAGACTCTGTCGCTGCTATGCGATGGTTCATTTCTTTTACTTTACAATTGTTCGATAACTTTAGCCATCAGGCATTTACTATTGAGCGTATATTAATGTTTGTGAGGCGAAAATTACTAATATTACAGTCTGTATGTAAATTAGCTGTGCATTAAAGTGCCATACCATTCACGCATAAGGCGATGATTCATTGAGAAAAGGCCGAATTTCGACATAGAAACGGAGAACCAGCACATCAAAAGTGGGAACAAAAAATAAATAAAAAATGAAATTAAATGAAATCTGAGACCTTTAAAAGTTCACAAGAGAAAATAAATAGTTTTGATCACATAGGAATGCTTTGAATGTCAGTGTTGATGAAGAAAGTATTCTGACTTTGACCGATCAACGGTTCGAATGAGGGCCAGTGTCTATGCATAGAAGCAGTTACCATTTCTTTGAGAGAGACAGGCTCTTGGCGCACAGAGGCAGCCGTGAATATCAGGGAGTGAAGTAAATATCGAATTCAAAACTCAGGTAGTTGTGTACTTAAGTTCTTGTAATACAAATTTACTCTTTGCTGTTTCTGAAAATAAAAAATAAGTCTACTGCTAAACAGAGAGCAAATTCTGTGTTTACATTTGATATGTCGACGTACGAAAATGAGAAGGAAAAATCGATTAATTTGAGTTCATCCAATTAATCAAAGAGGAGGGGAGGTTGGATGCAGATTTCTACACTTTGCCCTAAACTTTGAGGAAGATGACACGAAATTCTTCAATTACATCAAAATGTTGGTGATTTCCTTTGAAAGACACCATGGGCTGTTGGAAGATAGCATTCAGAGCAAAAATACCAAAATGAGGAGTTGTATTCAGCCTGCAGAAATACGGCAATGATACTGAGGCAAGGGGAAGGTAATCATTTTCAGAATACTTTAAATGTAATAATATTTATTTCTAGAGTTCTGTAAAAACATATGAAATAGGAATTTACTGAAGAACTTCTTTCACAGTCTTCTTTGTCGAAATATTAAGCAAAATTTTTGTTGTTTCAGTTGTTGTAAGTTTTTTTTTTTTCTTCATTTTCTCACTCAGGGCTTGGGAGGGCGGAATAGCCAGTTCAGTTGGCGTAAAAACTGAGCGATTCGATGGTGGGTCGTAAAGTGGAGATGTGGATGTTGTGAAGAAAACAAACCCAGAGGTTTGAATGTTCGATGGATTTGTCTTGGTTGGGATGGTGGAGTGGACAGTGTATTTTGAGTTGAGACTGTGGGAATCGTAGGTGAGGCACAAGGTGGGAGACGTGGAGATTGTGAATACTGCGAAGTCATAGGAGTTGTGAAAAGTTTTTGTTGCGACAGTGGCTAGATTTGTGTTTGAGGGTGATACGTTGTTCATTGGCTCTGTTGGTAGAAGAGGGAAACAGATTGTGGAATATAACCTAGAGAGTGAAAAGTTGTAACCTTTAAATTCTTAATATTGTAGATGACTGAAACCTTCAACACTGAAGCCGCTCTTCACTACTAAAATTCTCTCTATGAGCCAGCAGACGACGGTGCTAGAAGGACGTTTAGGACTTCGGTTTCCCAAATTCTGTTTTTCAACTGTTGGAAAAGAGATTCCCATGCACACTTCACCCCTACAATTCCTGGCCCTTGGATATGTTGACGGTTTTATCCCACAAAACTAATCTTTCTTGACGTCATGAAACCAAAATTTCAATATCAATATCAAGCCTACTCATTTTTGCAACACAATAAGAATTCGACAGGTGCGATTGCGACTCGCGCACTAAGGGGTCCGAACGAAGATAGTTATGAGTACAGACAGTTCGTCCATCCCGGGAAACCAGACTCTCGACGATTTTTATGTTTTTGACAATTACTTTCGCTAGATCTTGCTCCTGGGAATTCCAAGACTTTCGAGAATGTTTCAATTTTACGTTTGAAACGGGGTATCACACGACCAAAGAAATATTCCCTTCGTGTGTGCAAGAACAAATTTAAAATTCCGGATATTTTCCTTTTTTGCACCCTAAAACCTTGTTTCTTATAGATTTGATGACTCTAGGTCAACCTGAAGTACATTTTGATGAGTGAGTTTGTGAGTACGAAAATATATGACATAAATGGAAGTGTCTTTTTACTCCATTGATTTATAAGCTTAAGTTTTTACAGAGCCGGAAATAATATTTTTAGTCTGTGACACGAATTTCTGCTTGATATTTCTAATCGTTCCTGAGGAGAAGGGGTATTAACAGACGAACCGATACAGTCGCATAACAACAAACAAAAACGTACTTTTCGTGTAATATAATTACAAATTAACGATTTTCTAATTTTTTTCCTTAGCTGTGCTGAAAAATCTTGCTTCTTGTCAAATTTAGTGATGCTAGGTCAGCGGGAAGTGCGCTATGGGTTTTAATGAGTGAGTTTGTGGGCAGCAGCTTACGTTTTTTTACACCACCAAGGCAACATAGAGCTTACTAACCGACATAAATTTCAACTAAATACGTCTACCATTTCCTGAGAAAAATGAGCCTTAACAAAGGCACTAACAGGCAGACAGCCGAATAACAAACCACAAAAGATTTTTCGTATGATATATTTACAAATTAACAAGTTTAGGATTTTTTCTTTAGTTGTGTGAAACCTTGCTTCTTGCCTAATTTCATAATACCAGATCAACGGGAAGTGCCCCACAGGTTTAAATGAGCGAGTTTGCGAGCGTCAAAATATGTGACTTACTGTAAATGGCTGTGTTTTTTGATTACATCGTCTTAGAAGCTTACAGTTTTTGCACTGCCAAGGGACCGTAGACCTTAGTACATGACATACACTGGAGCCGCAAAGAAACTGGTGTAGGCATGCGTGTTCAGATATAGGGATATATAAAAAGGCAGAATACGGCGCTACGGTCGGCAACACCTACATATGACAACAAGTTTCTGGCCCAGTTGTTAGACTGGTTACTGCTGCTACATTGACAGGTTTTCAAGATTTATGTGAGTATGAACATGGTGTTATAGTTGGCGCACGAGCGGTGGGACACAGCAACTCCAAGGTAGCGATGAAGTAGGGATTTTCCCGTACGACCATTTCACAAGGGTGCCACGAAATCACTGCGACCGGAAACGGATCCTGCGAAGAACGGTACCAACGACGACTGGAGAGAATGGTTGAACGTGACAGAAGAGCAACCCACCCAAAAATTGCTCCAAATTTCAATGCTGGGCCATAACAAATCTCAGCGTTAGAACCATTCAACGAGACGTCATCGATATGGGTTTTCGGAGCCGAAGGTCCACTCGTGTACCTTTGACGACTGCACGACACGAAGGTTTACGCCTCGCCTGGGTCCGTCAACACCGAAGTTGAACTTTTGATGGCTGGAAACATGTTGCCTGGTCGGACGAGTCTCGTTTCAAATAGTTTCGAGCGGATGGACATTTACGGATATGTAGACAACCTCATGAATCCACGGACCTGCATGTCAGCAGGGGACTGTTCGAGCAGGTGGTGGCTCTGTAATGATGTGTGGCGTGTGCAGTTATATTGATATGCAACCCCTGATATATCTAGATATGACTCTGACAGGTGACAGGTACGTAAGTATCCTGTCTAATCATCTGCATCCATTTATGTCCATTGTGTATTCCAAAGGACTTAGGCAATTCCAACAGGACAATGCGACACCCCATACGTCCATAATTGGTACAAAATGTCTCTAGGAACACTTTTCTGAGTTTAAACACTTCCACTGGCGACCAAATTCCCCAGACATGACCATTATTGTGCTTATCTGAGATGTCTTGCAACGTGCTGTTCAGAAGACATCTCCAGCCCTCGTACTCTTACGGATTTATACACAGACCTGCAGGATTCATGGTATTTTCCTCCAGCACTACTTCAGAAATTAGTCGCTCCAAGCATCGTCGTTTTGCGGCACTTCTGCATGCTCGTGGAGCCCTACACGATATTAGGCAGGTATATCAGTTTCTTAGGCTCTTCAGTGTACATCTGAATTTGATACTCTTATGGTTCCCGACGAAAAGGGGTTTTAACACAGACGGACATACAGACGGACAACGAAGTGATCCTGGAAGAGGTGCCATTTTTACCGATTGAGGTACGGAAGCGAAATATTCACGAATGGATTGTTTTGACCGGAAATGTTTTTTAAACAGGACTAAAACATAGGAAATCCATCTCATATGCGTTTCTAAGGAAACGAGAAGCTGCAGCAGCACTGGTGAGACAATAGATGTTTTGTAAAAGTTTGAAAATACTTGATCGGTAATCGACATTAAATTCCTAACAGGAGTTCAGCTCGGTAAGGTAAAGCAACATCTGGATCTCGTCGGTGTGTCTCGCATCATCAAGATTGTTGTAAATACTTTGAGAGAAGAGTAGCAAGGAAAAAATTATATCGAAATAGATCCAGTGAACAGCAGCCTTGAAAGGATTATACTGTGTATGATTTGCGCCCTCTCTGGAAGCACCATCTGGCAGAGTATCCTTCTGTACTCCAGGGGCTGTTCGTCAAGTAGGTCGGATGGCGAAAGGTGCTAATTTCTTGAAAAAATTTGTGTTCCATGATTAATTATCACAACAAGAAAACTGGCAGTACAGGGTGTTTCAAAAAGAATATACGTATTACAAAGTATTATTTTGTCCAAACTATCGATCGCTGTGCCTCGTCTCGGCTATTGCAGAAACGAATTCATATCTCTAGTTTATATTAATACCCGCTGGATGTCAGTTGTTTTCTGTTTTGCTTGGTAGCCGTCATATGTATAAAATGGCTATCTGCTGGAGAAATCATTTTGTGTTCTAGAGTTTGCGAAGTGCAATTCCGTGATTACAATGCAAAGACGTTTTAGGTTGAGGTACCAAAATTATCCTCCGACTGGGTGGAACATTCGCAGATGGTATTAACAGTTTCTAGATACAGGATGTGTATGTAAAGGAAAGAGTCCTGGCCGCTCTCGTGTTCCTGAAGAAAATGTTGCGCGAATTCAAACTGCTTTCCAACGTAGTCCTTCAGAATCAACTCGTCGTGCCAGTCGGGAGTTACAACTGCCTACAACTGGTTATAAAGGCGTACAAGTTACAGTTGTTACAAGCTCTACGTCCTGATGACAAACGCAAACGTGTGGCATTTTGTAGCGAGATTCTTGATGCTATTCACAATGATAACACTTTTGCACAACGCATCGTGTTCAGTGATGAAGCGACTTTCCATGTTATTGGTCATATAAACAACCACAATGTTCCAATTTGGGGCCTACAGAACCCACATGCAGCCACTGAACATGTTCGAGATTCGCCAAAAAGTCAATGTGTTTTGTGCGATATCCCAAACATATGTTTACGGCCCATTCTTCTTTGATGGAAACACGGTTAACGGTCGGCAGTATCTCGCTGTGTTACAAAACTGGTTGTTTCCGAGGCTACACGAGGACAACTTCATTTTTCAGCAAGACGGGGAAATGGGTTTTTAACACAGACGGACAGACAGACGTACAACGAAGAGTCCTGTAAGAGTCTCATTTTTACCGAATGAGGTACAGAACCGTAAAAATACTGGAGTTACCAATTGCGTGAATATCTGAATGAAGTTCTACCGAACCGTTGGATTGGTCGTCAAGGAGCTGGAGACCTAGCATGTCTCAGCTGGGCTCCAAGGTCACTCGATTTGACTCCCTGTGACTACTTCCTGTGGGGTTTCGTTAAAGACAACGTTTATGCACCACCACTGCCACAGAACGTGGGAGGGTTGAAGAACCGGATCCGTACTGCCATAACATCAGTCACGAAGGACGTGCCTGCCCGAGTATGGGAGTAATCTGAGTATCGATGTGATATTGTTCGTGTCGCTGATGGAGGTCATGTTGAACATCTGTAGTCTGAAATTGAGATGTTCGTAAATATGTGCGTAAAGTTTCATATTCGTATGTCTTAAAGTTAAATAAATATATGCATTCCAAATACGTGTCTCCTTTTTGAAATACGATGTATGATTCTGTACAACTTATGAGCCCAAAGAACCGTATTCAGTATTGCTCCAAAACTTTATAAATACCCTTTACCTACAGTGATATGTCTCGTGTGGCTATAAAAAGAATACTGAATTATCTCTTATGATGTCAATCTGACGTCACCTTGGACAACTTCGTTGTTAATCTGTCATCTGCATCAAAACTGAAATTGTTCAGTTCATTTAATCGAGACGCAGAAGCATCAGAAGAAAATATTAAAAGAGGACATCCATTATTTACTTGTATCAAAACTTTTACAGTGCTTTTATTAAGCAGCATGCCGGCAAGTCCAAAGAAACGCACCAACAAGAACTTAATCGTTTGTGTCTGTAATTCACCGACAATAATTCCATTAGTAATCTTATAATCAAGAGACTGAAAAGCTACGTAATCATACGGTTCAAAGAAAGGAACAAAAAATGTTTTATCTCATCTGCAAAGCAAATAAATGTTCAGCGACACTTAACGCATGTAATATGTCAATAAAAGGTGAAATTTTTAAGGATCCATCAAACCAGTTAATACTATTTTGGTGGAGCCTTATGGTCCGTCTCTGAAATCAAAGACGACAAACCACTCGGGATTAGCCGAGCGGTGTAGGGCGCTGCAGTCATGGACTGAGCGGCTGGTCCCGGCGGAGGTTCGAGTCCTCCCTCGGGCATGGGTGTGTGTGTTTGTCCTTAGAATAATTTAGGTTAAGTAGTGTGTAAGCTTAGGGACTGGTGACCTTACAGTGAAGTCCCATAAGATTTCACACACACTTGAACTTGAACATGAAAACAAAGACGACATGACAACAACGTTTAAGATGCACTATAAAGAGTTTAATTAAATTACTTGTCCTGAAGGCTGTCAAATGGTAGAGAATATTCGTACACTATCCATCAATATAATGGATATCTTTTTAAATTATGCGGTAAAACATACGGGAAGGGGCTGGAGATCCCACCAGCGGAAGGGGTGGTGCAAAGTTTGAAGAAAGAACCTCGAGTATTTAATGGATGTCCTCAAAGCGTTCAAGTAGCGATCAAATCTCAGAAATTCTGAATAATGGGACTGTACAGCAGATTTTTTTATAAAACAATGCAATTTCTTTACCAGATCTGAGATGAATAAAGAGATAGTGAAGACAGATTGTTCATAGTTGCGTTAAAATGGAGAAAATTATTAAACAGAAACTAAAAGACTTATTAACTCACAACAAAAATTCGAGCTTTCAATGATATCTGCAAATGCCTTCGTCAGGAAAGAGGCAGAATGACAAAGAAGTAATGATATTATATAGACATAATAATGGTCACCGTGACCAGAACTTACATTGATGCCAACGACGAAAGTTACTCGCAGATTCTTTGTTCTCATAACGATAATGAACAATGCAACAGCATCTCCATTATTATATAATACGTGCCTCGATATACCTGGACCAACTAACTCAAACGAAGGCGTAATGGTACACGCAGGTAACAATGTATATTGGAGTCCCGAAAAGAGGACAATAGGCCTACAACCAATGAACATGCAGTACATCAGCAAAGCAAAAAAGTGACTCAGACTGTGATTCACACGATCTAAAGCGTAAAAATTTCTACTCGTTGTCTCCAGACACTAAAGCTTTACAAGAAATTAACATTAAACACCAGAAGATGTAAAATTAAATATTTGGGGAGAAGAAACAATACCAAAAACGAAAAGTAATTAATCTCGGGCTGAATATGGATACCACTACGATGTATGGAAAAAAAATTGAAAGCTTGTGGGAAGGTTTTATGGGACCAAACTGCTGAGGTCCCTAAGCTTACACACTACTTAATATAACTTTAACTTATGCTAAGGACGACACACATAGCCACGCCCGAGGGAGGACTCGAACCTCGGACAGGGGAAGCCGTGCAGACCGTGACAAGACGACCTACACCGTGACAAGCTACCCCGTGCGGCTATGATGAACGACCCTCGTAGACAATATCACAGCGAAAGAAAGACGACGACCAGGACTTTTGAAACATGTTAAAGACACATAAACGGCGCTTCAAACGAAACATTAGTTCATACGTACAAAACCTGTATGAGACCAGTTTTCGAGTAGGCAGGACCTATCTGAAAGGCTAATTGAAACGAAACAAGAAATTTATCCAACACACGAAGGAGGATCCTAAGCATAGCTGCACAACGTAGCGCAAATACACCAAATAACGCCACACACAAAAATATACATCCTTTAAAATAGCGACTTGCTAGATCTGCTAGCAAAATCGGACTGGACACGTTAACTGTAAATACCAATGCGCTGACGGCGGAAATACTTAAAAATATATTCATTACTTTCAATTTTTCAACATTTTGGTAGTTACTCATCATGTACAGTGGGCCAGTACTTAAAGAAAGCGTATGAAGAACACAAAGAAATAGTACTGCTCACAGAACTAGCCAGCAATATCAACCATCTCTTGCAAGAAAGCGAAGAAAGTCAGACTGGAAAAATAGGAGTCAAATCTGCTGTCTACAGAATAATCCCAAATGAGGTTTTAGAGTGACTTCCCTCACCTGCAAGGTGAATGTCGAGATTATGGTTTCCATCTCTAACCAAAATCAAAACCAAAACCAAAATCATAAAAGTGTAAAGAAATACAATAAATTCAAAATTTCCCTTGCTCCACATCCAAAAATAAATGGAGTGAAAACAGAAAGCCTTTGACCTAGTCGACTTAAGCATTTTACTTTCCAAACTTAGCTGCTTCAATTTCTCGCCAGTGTAGTACATTCGTTTCACTCTTACCTGACATCTTGCCAAAATGCGTTGTTTTCTGCCCCACAAAGTCACACTGGAGGCAGACAGAATCAGGCGTCTTCCAGGGCTTGGTATTACACTCCTGGAAATTGAAATCAGAACACCGTGAATTCAATGTCCCAGGAAGGGGAAACTTTATTGACACATTCCTGGGGTCCGATACATCACATGATCACACTGACAGAACCACAGGCACATAGACACAGGCAACAGAGCATGCACAATGTCGGCACTAGTACAGTGTATATCCACCTTTCGCAGCAATGCAGGCTGCTATTCTCCCATGGAGACGATCGTAGAGATGCTGGATGTAGTCCTGTGGAACAGCTTGCCATGCCATTTCCACCTGGCGCCTCAGTTGGACCAGCGTTCGTGCTGGACGTGCAGACCGCGTGAGACGACGCTTCATCCAGTCCCAAAATGCTCAATGGGGGACAGATCCGGAGATCTTGCTGGCCAGGGTAGTTGACTTACACCTTCTAGAGCACGTTGGGTGGCACGGGATACATGCGGACGTGCATTGTCCTGTTGGAACAGCAAGTTCCCTTGCCGGTCTAGGAATGGTAGAACGATGGGTTCGATGACGGTTTGGATGTACCGTGCACTATTCAGTGTCCCCTCGACGATCACCAGTGGTGTACGGCCAGTGTAGGAGATCGCTCCCCACACCATGATGCCGGGTGTTGGCCCTGTGTGCCTCGGTCGTATGCAGTCCTGATTGTGGCGCTCACCTGCACGGCGCCAAACACGCATACGACCATCATTGGCACCAAGGCAGAAGCGACTCTCATCGCTGAAGACGACACGTCTCCATTCGTCCCCCCATTCACGCCTGTCGCGACACCACTGGAGCCGGGCTGCACGATGTTGAGGCGTGAGCGGAAGATGGCCTAACGGTGTGCGGGACCGTAGCCCAGCTTCATGGAGACGGTTGCGAATGGTCCTCGCCGATACCCCAGGAGCAACAGTGTCCCTAATTTGCTGGGAAGTGGCGGTGCGGTCCCCTACGGCACTGCGTAGGATCCTACGGTCTTGGCGTGCATCCGTGCGTCGCTGCGGTCCGGTCCCAGGTCGACGGGCACGTGCACCTTCCGCCGACCACTGGCGACAACATCGATGTACTGTGGAGACCTCACGCCCCACGTGTTGAGCAATTCGGCGGTACGTCCACGCGGCCTCCCGCATGCCCACTATACGCCCTCGCTCAAAGTCCGTCAACTGCACATACGGTTCATATCCACGCTGTCGCGGCATGCTACCAGTGTTAAAGACTGCGATGGAGCTCCGTATGCCACGGCAAACTGGCTGACACTGACGGCGGCGGTGCACAAATGCTGCGCAGCTAGCGCCATTCGACGGCCAACACCGCGGTTCCTGGTGTGTCCGCTGTGCCGTGCGTGTGATCATTGCTTGTACAGGCCTCTCACAGTGTCCGGAGCAAGTATGGTGGGTCTGACACACCGGTGTCAATGTGTTCTTTTTTCCATTTCCAGGAGTGTAGATCCTATACTCCCTTCGTTGTGTTTCAGTGATGTCACCAGCATTCCCCTATTGAAAAACCATATTTATGTTGTGACCGCCTGTTGCATCTAAGTGAAACCAACAAACCTGAAAAGTGTCTTGCATGCACTATCAAAATCGGAAGAGAATGTAGGGTTAAAACTCAGCCCATTGAAAATCCCGAGAGTTAATAGTTGGTCATTCCAGTCTCATTAGCCGGAAGTATCGGGAATCTCTAAAATATTTAATCATAAATGAGACAAACATCAACTTTTTTCCCTCAAGAAAGAGCCTGGGAGTAATAACGGATGTATAATCTAAATTTGACTGATCACGTAATTTCTGTGTGCAATTCCAATTATTGATTACGGCGATGTTATCCTACAACTTGAAACGCGTATGTATTCAGTACAGCGATGGCGAGCCATGAGAGAATCTCTGACCAGAGAGTTATTTATCGTTGCTAGTCTGCGCTTGACCGCGCGAGAGTTCAGTTCAGTTGCATGTAGGGAGTCGGTAGTTGCGAGTTAGCAGTTGCGAGATGTACTCGTTGGAGTCGGCGGGCGTCGACATGGGTCTCTGGTCACGATTCAGGACGAGGTATATTGTTAAATAAGGTAATGAAGCAGCATTGCGCTCAGCTAATAATGTATTGTAATTGTAATTAATTTGTTCAAGAATCGCCCCAATAATAATTTTGTTTTCAAACCAAGCATTTTAACAAAACAAACATTTTAATGAAAGAAAATTTCCTTTGCTATTCCTCCAAGAATCAATTTATCACGCTGGTTATTGCACAGGGCCTAAGGTTAGCGCAGCTGGCCTTATAAAATTTATCAGGTTTAGCATAGAGTTAATTTTGTGGGGACTTAACATTTTTGCACATTTTTATTATAATTGACTTTTATTAATGTGGGAAGCTAACATATGGGACTATTTGCATTTTTTATTCAATTCATATCATTTAAAAAATTACGGGGAGGTTACAAACTACTTTTACAAGGAAGCTCACGGTGCCTGCAACTGGCCACAAACGTCTCTCTTCGATTATGTCTGTGACGTTCGATTCTTTGATCATATTTCGTCTTCGTAAACACAGCTATCCGCGATTAGTGCAAAAAAGCACAGAAATTTACACACAATCTAGTGTTTTATCAACGTACGCTGTCCGTCACATCTCTTCAAGAGCTTAATGCTCATAATTTACTTTCCACAGAACTCGTTATATTAGAAGGTATCTCTTGTGTACACCTATGAATTACTTTCTCTCTGACACTATCATTGTCATTATTATTATTATTATTATTATTATTATTATTACTATTATTGGAAGCAGCAGCAGTAGAAATACCAAGCAGCAGCAGTAGAAATACCCCTGCGTAAACTTTATTTAGCTCTTAGTCAGTAGTATTTATTCACTTTGTCTCACAGGCACTCAAATCGTTTTATCACTATGTGTCGTATTGTTATTGTTATTTCTTAGGTAACTAAGATGTTAAGCAGGTGTTTATGTGTGACACTGATCCGACGTAACAGTGGGCTTGAAGGCCCTAATGTCTCTCGTTAAATAACACACGCGCAACAAGCACTCAAACAAACTTCATTTTCGTTTGGAACAAAACAAATAGTCTCAGTAGCCCGGTACCGACCACGGTTTCCGGGGTAGAGGGCGGGTGGAATGGGGGGGGAGGGGCTCATTTATTCCTCAGGCGAATGCCAATACTCCCAAATCCAGCCTTATGCAACAACAGCTGGCCGAAAAGAACCGCGACTCCTTCAGGGGCCGGATCTGAAACAGCCTACTCTTCTCCTTGGAATAGAGAATGAGAAGTTAAAAATGAGAGAAGAAAAAAATCTCAGTGTCAAGTGGCGAGTGAAACCACCGATCGCACTGGACACCACAACATCTGTGTGATTTCTTTTCTGCTACGATAGTCAGCTGCTCTCCTGATGAAGTCAATGGTGGTCTATTAGCGAAGGCTCACATTTTCATTGTGAATTTAGGCGGCAAGTGCACTGGGAACAATTTACACAATAAATCCGTCGCGAAAGATTGCTGCCTATTATAGAATAAATATGTGCTTCATTTTGTATCTTCCCATGCTCTAATTGGGACTTCATGAAAGAGTAAAAGATTAATTTATCATCTTGTTGCACGCACAACCATTGTAAATAAAACCTTTACGGTCTGCACTTTAAATTTAATACGGTAAAATTAATAACACAGAAGTTAGTGGTAGTGCTATTGCTTAGGCAGCTACTTCTAAACAATATTTTATGATAAAAACTTTTATGGGATTTTTCGTCCTTTTTTTCATTTGCAGGGGCCAGGGGCACATCCTTTTCTACTTCCTATTGAGCTCAAATTACACACAACAAGGCGGACAGCATCTACATCTACATCTACATCTACATTTATACTCCCCAAGCCACCCAACGGTGTGTGGCGGAGTGCACTTTACGTGCCACTGTCATTACCTCCCTTTCCTGTTCCAGTCGCGTATGGGATGGTTCGCGGGAAGAACGACTGTCTGAAAGCCTCCGTGCGCGCTCTAATCTCTCTAATTTTACATTCGTGATCTGCTCGGGAGGTATAAGTAGGGGGAAGCAATATATGCGATACGTCATCCAGAAACGCACCCTCTCGAAACCTGGCGAGCAAGCTACACCGCGATGCAGAGCGCCTCTCTTGCAGAGTCTGCCACTTGAGTTTGTTAAACATCTCCGTAACTCTATCACGGTTACCAAATAACCCTGTGACGAAACGCGCCGCTCTTCTTTGGATCTTCTCTATCTCCTCCGTCAACCCGATCTGGTACGGATCCCACACTGATGAGCAATACTCAAGTATAGGTCGAACGAGTGTTTCGTAAGCCACCTCCTTTGTTGATGGACTACATTTTCTAAGGACTCTCCCAATGAATCTCAACGTGGTACCCGCCTTACCAACAATTAATTTTATATGATCATTCCACTTCAAATCGCTCCCAGATATTTTACAGCAGTAACTGCTACCAGTGTTTGTTCCGCTATCATATAATCATACAATAAAGGATCCTTCTTTCTATGTATTCGCAATACATTACATTTGTCTATGTTAAGGGTCAGTTGCCACTCCCTGCACCAAGTGCCTATCCGCTGCAGATCTTCCTGCGTTTCGCTACAATTTTCTTATGCTGCAACTTCTCTGTATACTACAGCATCTTCCGTGAAAAGCCGCCTGGAACTTCCGACACTATCTACTAGGTCATATATATATATGACCTAGTAGATAGTGTCGGAAGTTCCATGCGGCTTTTCACGGAAGATGCTGTAGTATACAGAGAAGTCAAGACCAATGACGTCACGCGACACTTCTCATGTCGGCCATGCTCTTCAAAACACGCTGCAGTCCACAGTCACTTGGTGGTACAGTTTTAATGCTGTACTCACTGGTCTCTCGGCTGGATCTCATTTCACCATACTATACAGCACGAGGAAAAAATCAAACTTGAGAAATAAAAGCCATCCTACAGCACAAGCACTGACAAATGTAATTCAGGTTACACGGGTCAATACACGGAGCTCCAAAACATGCCGGATAGAGGCTGTGACAAACCGCGTATGCTGGACCTTTCACATCACGTATAGCTCGCATCGCGACAGTAATGCTTTGACGTTTGGAGTGCACTTGAAACTGTGCATATTACTGTCTCACTAGACAGCGATAACAGCAACACACAAGAGATACTGTAAGCGGCTCTGTCGCGGACGCTGTGACTGTATCAGCGTCAAGACCAATGACGCCACGCGACACTTCTCATGTCGGCCATGCTCTTCAAAACACGCTGCAGTCCACAGTCACTTGGTGGTACAGTTTTAATGCTGTACTCACTGGTCTCTCGGCTGGATCTCATTTCACCATACTATACAGCACTTGCATTTCGTCTGTGGACGTCCTATGAAATGCTGTAATTGCTGTTGACTGCTGTTTCCATTATCACAGCGTGCCAATTACCTCCGCTTACTTCGGCATCCATATATCGGAGGACTCTTACTACTGCGTGAAACAAAAAAAAATAAAAAATAAAAAAACATGGTTCAAATGGCTCTGAGCACTATAGGACTTAACTGCTGCGGTCATCAGTCCCCTAGAACTACTTAAACCTAACTAACCTAAGGACATCACACACATCCATGCCCGAGGCAGGATTCGAACCTGCGACCATAGCGGTCGCGTGGTTCCAGACTGTAGCACCTAGAACCACTCGGCCACCCCGGCCGGCTGCGTGAGACAGTCAGTATTTAATTTGTATAGGCTTTGTCGTATTTACTGCGTTTCTTCAATAAATAACCACATAGAAAAGTTATACAAATCTCAGAAGTGGGTCGTTAAAATAAATATATTTCCAAAAGTGAAAAAACGATAATCTAGATACAACGATACACATGTTTTTAAATAGCTTAGTCGTAAACCCAATTTCAGAAATAGGAAAGGAAAACGATCAGTCAAAATTGCAAAGTAATTACTTACGTGAATGTGACGCAGTGTTTGCTATCTGAAAAAGGATGACTAGGGAGGTTGTTCCAGTATGAACCAAATATGATGTCTATTGTTCTCTTATGGAAACAAACCAGCCAGTTGCCCCAGCTACCGATATATTAGTCAACTATTCAGTTGGGCCCTGTTTTGTTCGTTTAGGAGTTAATTGACGTCCAATAGCTGTCATTATATCTAATATTAACGGCCCATAACGGTCATTACAATTACCATAACTTACAGCCAAGATGGCGGCCGAGTTGTGCACTTGAGTCCAAGGCAAATGTCCCGAGTTTGAGTCTCGATCGGGCACACAGTTTTAATATGCCAGGAAGTTTCATATCAACGAGCACTCCGCTGCAGAGTGAAAATCTCATTCCAGTATGCATCTTGCTCGAGCAACAGCACCACCACTACGAAGCATCAGAGATCATCTATTGCCTCAGAAGAGAATAAAGAGAAGAAAACTGTTTCATTCAGAAGTAAGTATTAATTCCTCTGTCTCTCACTATTATTATTAGTCCTACAGTGTAGAAACTCTCTTGATCATAATGCCTTCGGCCAGCGCGATTTATGGGAACCATTGAACCAGCGGGGGGGGGGGGGGGGGGGGGGGGAAGGAGATGTCAATTTTGGATCGTGAATTATCACCTTTATGATGAGAGTTGGAACATTAGTAATACCTGCTTAACACGAACGCAAATGCGCTGCTCGGCCGCTAGCTTGGCTATAAATTATAGTAATTATCATAATAATTATAGACCATTTTTTAAAATTATAATAACAGCAATTTCCCATTTATTACACCCTAAATAAACAAAACAAGGATCGAAGTGAGCGATTTGTTTACATAACGGGAACTAGGACAACTGGCTGCCTTATTGACATAATTGATGTCCCCCATTTGGATCGTACTGGTACAATCCCTCTATTTGGATGAACTGGTCTGACACACATTAAAATATTCCATCCAGTGATTTTACCTGTACATCTGACAGCATAATCAAATTTCAATTGTTTGTTGTCACTAATCACTGAGTTACAGACAGTAAATCAGCTCTAATGTACCCTCTGCATCTGCCACGCCGTTAACATGACACAGTTGAGCAATTTCTTGTGGATCCATTTAGTCTACTTACAACATCTACCTCGGTGGAATAAGGTTCGTTGGTGATCCCCGCGACTCGAAAAATCCTGTCATCAATTGTTTGTACTGTAAAGCGTTAGCGATATTGGTGCAAGAAGCACAAAACGAGGATATTTAGAATCTAATTTATGTAGCAGACGTTCTGACGAACGTGAAACGTAAGCGTTTTGGAAGTTAAGGCTTTACCGCCGGCATCGAGATTACCTGAAAAAATCAGACACACTGCAGGGGAGGATCACGATTATTCTATTGGACAGCCATTTACAAGAACCCTTTCCAAAAGCTGGACACTTCCACCTTTGATGAGTCTGGCGTGGAAATAAGACATCTACACAGACTCGAGAATTTCTGGATTTGAAGCTGTGGTTGTCATTATCTCACTCTAACGCCATGTCTACCATTGTTTTTATTTTTTCTGCTAAAAGTGGTCTAAAATTTCAGAGAAGGTGAAAGTATGTGTTGGCCTGTTCTAAAGTCCCAATTCCACAAGTCAATACTTTTGTTATTAGCACTGTTCTGGCATTCTGAGCTGGTCCTTCACTGAATTAGGTTTGTTTTCCTCTTATTGTGTTCAACGTACGTCCCTTAGAGAAGTAAAATTAGGATACGTGACCAGCTATAGCTCTTTAATAATTTGGATGTGGAGTCAGGAAAAAGTGGTGCCTCTGCATTCACAAAAGGCCAGCAGGAATTTAGGTGTAGATTATCTCACAAGTATAGATCTCTTTTACTTAGTTTTTTTTTTGTTTATTTAGCTCTTATTCCAACTGCGATATCGTTTTATGGATCTTCTCCCTTAGGTTATACATAAGCTTTTACGTAATCTTACGCAGGTCACTCTACAATGCGTGGCGCAGGGTACGTACCGCCGATATTATCGACTCCTTGTCCTTTTCCCATTCACTACTGAGCGAGGCTAAAATGCCCCGGAAAATAACAGGTAAAGCTGTCATCAGTCGGGAGGGCGGTTTGAACACAACAATGGTCTATTAGGGATGGCCCTATCAGAGGTGCAATGCCCTTGCCTTCCTGAGACCTTTGAAGTGGCTGATTCAGTTTTAGGGCGACTTACAGGTTAACGTTGATTCCGGTATTTTTCACATCAGTAAAAATTATCAGTGGAGAAAGAAGTGCAAAGTAACAGAAAAAATCCTAAAGCGTTCTTTTTTATCTTGTGATTCTTATACAAGTCATGGTGGCGACAATGGTTGCACAGTTATCTTTGAATACTGGTTCTTTAAATTTACGCAGTAGGTCACAGTGAAAACTTCCCTGTCTTTTCTCGAGAGATTCCTCTTTAAATTTCTTGTCGTTTCAGTGACACTTTATTACGGTCTACGTCCGGAGAAGCGTATTGTTAAAGTTTAGTTGTTACGAACTTCAAATGCTGGAACAATCTACAGGGTGGTGAGAAACACTTTGAAAAGCTTGTAAGGGCGTTGCAGAGTATGTTGTGCTTAGAAATAACTGTTAGGAAAAAAGTTACGTACGTTACACAGTTTTCGAATTAATTCAGCCATGTGGCATGATCTTTCTCCTCAAAATATCTTGACAAAATTAATGCATCGAAGCAATGCTAGCAGTATATCTACCAACCTTTTGGAATCTTTCGAATGACCTTGACATCACATGTTGTCATTGACACTGAATACAAGAAGTCATCAGTGACCTTGACACATTCACATTCAGTATATCATCAATGACAATGAATACATGACTTCGTTAAGATGGTGGACGGTGAGGAATATTAGTATGAAGTAACTTGTTTCTGACAAGATCAATAAGTGTTATTGCGAAGGCATTTATTTTACGTGATTGTGTTCTTCCTACATACTAGTGTGTGTAAAGCTAAATTATGACATCAACTAAACGTAAACGTGTGATGCCTTCTTTAAAGGAATAACTGTAAGTGTTTGAAAAGTGAGTCTCTTCAAAAGGATGCGAGGAGGGTAGGGGTTGGCAAAACAACTGTTAAAGATTGGAGAAAAAAATACAAAAACTCTTGAAAGTCATACAATGACGACTGATGATGAGAAAATACTGAAGATACGCGAAACCTTGAAGAAGCCTGAAAGTGAAATTCTAGAGAATGCTCTCTAGGTGTGGTTTTAGCAGGAAAGAAGAACAGGATCTCCATGACCTGGACCAGTCACAAAAAAAAGGAACACTAATTTTGTATGGAAAGTTAGGTGGATACAATGAATAGCATAGTTTACAGGTTATATCTGTGAAGAAAACGACATGGGCTTAGAAATGTAATTGCTTCCTGCGTGAAGGTTCTGGTGACAAAACAGCTGCCAATGCATTTGTTTCTAAATTTGAAAACTTTGTTGAAGATCTTAAGCTGACTCCTGATCAAGTGCATAACATTGATAACAGTGGCTTAAATCACAAAATCCCCCCCCCCCCAAACAATATGTCTTGCTACACAAAATGAGTCTCTAACGGGTAAAAAACTTGCAAAGATAGAATAACTATCGGTCTCTGTAGTAACGACAGTGGCTGTCACAAGCTTCGTTTCGTCTGGCAGCGTAACATGTCTAATCCAGACACGGGTCAAGGAGTCATTGGGTGGCTGAAGGGACGATGTCGTCGTAAGTACACTGAATCAGTTTTAGTCAAGGCACAATAAGGCAGCTGCTTGTTTCATGGGATGAATCAATAAATACAGTGATTAAAAAATCGCAGTACCAAGAAGGAGTTGTGCGACATAAACGAAACTTGGTTGCCGTGTTTGTACATCTGTAAGATGATGTCTATTCAGATTTCGCGCAAGTCGCATACGAGTGGTGCTACTAGAGCCACTTTGACAACACAAATCAATGAGTTGATGTCAGCCAAGGATGCCTTTAAAGAGACACCTCACTGATTTTGAACAAGGTCGTGTAATAAAGACTAGGAGGAACTTCTGCGGTACTGGAGAAAAACTTGGCAGGAATATCTACACTGCACATTATTGCTGGCAACTGCGGTGACGAGGTTGTACGGCCGGAAGAAGACGGGGCTCCGAACAGCCACATGGCACTAGCGAGAGGGAGGACCATCGTGTTCGACGTTTGGCTCTGGCGCTTCGTACTGCATCTGCAACAACAGCAGGAGCTGCCACGACAGTGGCACGACGAACTGTTACAAATCGGTTACTTCAAGGACAACTCTGAGACAGACATCCTGTTTCAAGCATCACCGATCCCAAAACACCGCCTTTTGGATTTCAGTGGTTGAAGCGAGATCTCATTGGAGGACATGGTGAAGGTCTGTTGTGTTTTTGCCGCGCGGGACTAGCTGAGCGGTCTGAGGCGCTGCAGTCATAGACTGTGCGCCTGGTCCCGGCGGAGGTTCGAGTCCTCCCTCGGGCATGGGTGTGTGTGCTTTTCCTTAGAATAATTTAGGTTAAGTGGTGTGTGAGCTTAGGGACTAATGACCGTAGCAGTTAAGTCCCATAAGATTTCACACACATTTGAACATTTTTTTGTTGTGTTTTCTGATGAAAGCCGATTCCACTTCGGTGACAGTGATGGCGTGCGTTGATTAGAAGGAGACCAATCATGCATCCGACCTACGTGCGTGTAGACTCCCTGGACATGCACCTGGAGCTAAGACCCACAGTGCGATTTCATATGATGACATGAGCACTCTCGTAGTTATCCGAAGCACCCTGACTGCAAAAATGTATGTCTGGTGATTCGACCTATTGTGCTGTCATTCACGAGTGGCATTCCAGAGGTGTTTTCCGACATGATGACTCCCGCTCACATACCGCTGTTGTAACCCAACATGAACTACAAGATTGTCGACATGTGACCTTGGCTTGCTCGATCACCAGATCTGTGTCCTATCGAGCACATATGGGACATCATTGGACGACAATTCCAGCGTCATCCACTAAAAGCACTAACCGTCCCTGTATTGACCGACCAACATCCCACAAAGTGACATCCGGCACCTGTTCAACAAAATGCTTGCACGTTTGCACCCTTGCTGTAAACATTCTGACGGTTATGCCATTTATTAATATACCAGCATGTTAATCACTTAAATACATTACTTAGACAAATGTATTCCCGAAATATCATTCATGTACAGTAACTACTTTTGTCTTTTCCAATTTTTGCCGTCGGTGTATATTGTGACCTTACGCTACACATGTGGAGAGTATTTTGTATAATGTTATTACACAGTGGATGCGACAATCTGTTAGTCTTAAGTAAGAATTATGCAGTCTCCACTTTCTTTCGATACGATGACTCGCTCAGTCATGGTACGTGTTCATAATATAGATATCTATTTTAGATGACTTTCAGTTAATGGTTTATCGAGCTGTATACTAAGATTGAGCTATGCTTCTTGTACAAAATTTATACCATGTGCCCTACATGTTGGTGACTGTATATGAAAAAAAATAAAAGGTGTTCTTGTGGTGTGCGCGTACGTCGTGGAACTATTTTGTGTTGGTAGTTCGTGTCATAACATTTTTCCTTATATGTAGTTTTCTGTGTAATCACGGATATGAAGTTGGCTAACAACATCGTCCGAAATTGATAGTGTATAAAAATAGTCAACTGCTGTATTGAGCAATCAAGTATTTCCTCTGACTCCAGCAAATGTAAAGGCTTACAGATCGCGTATCTCCAATTTGTCCATGTCATCTAACAGCAAAAAGCTACTTGATAAGGATGATAGACTTTAGGACTATGTGTGCACGACTGTGCCCTGAAAACAATAGATCGTTGACTTAAATTTTAGTTTATTTCACAAAGTTTGAAGAATGAATTCGTTGCAATTATACTTTATTAAATCCCATTTATCGTATTACAAACTGGCACTACATTTATTATTTCCTTCAGAAAACTGATCACAGTCATTCCTTTATGTTATTAAAAAAACTCGTTGAAAAATCGTATCTTCACACAACGTGACACAGGCTGCTAAGCGAAACAGATAACTGGAATATTCCAGAAAACTAACAGCTATTGGTCTGAGTTAATTTTAGTGATAATCCAGCACTCTTAGTGTTACGTATGCTTGCTATCTTGACCTGTTACTTTCATTAATTTCCATTTCAAACGGACTGCGCTTCTACGGCACGTATGTCTACCTTATTTCAGGCGTTAGTGTGTTTTCATACATTTTTTGTACTGTTGGACCTATTTGTGTACTTCAGTTTGCTAATTCTCTCCCACCGTATGTCACAACTACAGCCATTAAGCCCAACGTAATTCAGGGTTTCTAAACCAGTTTGTCGCGACCTGTACCGTGTGCCATGGGCACGTCGAGAAATTTCGTCCTATTCTAAAGAATAAAGTATAAGTTTTTAATACGAAGAAATCACGCTTTCTTGTGACCCATATTTATTTATAACCAATTTAGACCAAATCTGTATACGTTAGTGCCCGAAACTGAGGGAAAACCTATTTGTCTGCTTGCTGCTTATTGGAACGATCGTAAGAATGTGGAACAGTGGAAGCTTTTCCATTCTACTTGGTGAATCCAAAATTAAAAATACTGTGGCAATTTGTCGAGTTTTAGTATATACGTTTGTAACCTCCCCAGAGAAATTTGAATTGACAATTATAATCGTGCTAAGTGTAACCTCCCCAAAAAATGAAAGTCAGTTTAATAAGAAATGAATGAAATCTCAGTGACAATGAAAACGCAAATTGACCGAAATGTCGATCTTTAGGCCCTGATTAAACTCAAATTCTTACCTCAGTAATACTGCATCTGCTCTTATTTTTCACCATAGCTTGGAGGAAATGCATCGCAAATATATATTTTTTGAATTTAAGGGAAACTTTTCTTTAAGGAAATGCAAGGGAAATATTATTTCAAAAAAGGATTCTTTGTTAAAATGGTTGCTTTAAAAACGAAATTATTATTGGGGCGATTCTTGAACAAATTAGTTACAGTTAATTTACATTACATTGTCAGATGTGCGCAAAGCTGCTTCATTACCTTATTTAAAAATATACCTTGTCCTGAATCTTGACCATAGAGCCATGTCGACGCCCGCCGACTCCTCACACACAACACCGACTGTCTCTCGCGTACTACTAGCACAGACTGTCTACATGCAACTGCCTCGCAACAACATACTCTCGCGCTCGCTACTAACTACTACTGCATCTACCGACTCGCTACATGCAACTGCTTCGCAACAACTACATACTCTCGCGGCTCGCTACGTACCACTACTGCCTCGCAACAGAACGGAACTATATGCTGTCTGGTCAAAGATTGTGTGGCTCACCATCGCTGCGTACGCGTTTCATAACCCTCCACTGGGGGAGCAAAAATTTGGCAGCGATGGTGAGTCATTTGGACTTGCCAATCGCTGCAAAATTTTTTCTTAACTAATGAATTTTACAATTACAAAGAATATATAGATATAGAACATGAGATATATATGGTGCACATGCACCAAGTACAAAATATTTCAGAGAAAGAAAAAAATATATACAATGAATACAGAACAAATCACAAAAAAGGTATATACAAATCGTATTGATAAATGACAAAAGTGCACATTTACTGTACTTCAGAATATATCAACAAATCGAAAAAAATGTCTGTAGCATTTTACAACAATTAAACGTAATGGCAAAAAATCATATTGACAAGTGACATGAGTGCACATGCACTGCAGTTTAGAACATATCATCAAACCACAAAATGTATTAAAAAATGGCAAAAGTGCACACATCTGTAGTACCGAAGATATTTTTCTACAACAAACAAACAAATCAAGGAGTGTAATAAAGTGCACATGCACTATAGAAGTCTTTAGTAATTTCAGGATAACTGATCTCATTAACAAAAGAAAAGAAGTGCACACGCACTGTATATGACTTTTTCATTTTACAATAATTAGGGAAGGAATAGGAAGGATTGCGTCATGGTTGTAGCACTTAGGTTGCACACAGCTGCACTGAAAGTCCATATCTTTCCACAGAAATACAACACCAAGTGAGACAATTTGGAGTTCTTTTCCCAGAAGTATTTATCAGTGTATCCAAGACACTGAAATGTCGTAGTAATATTCCCTGTTATCATTTTAGCAGTACATCAGGTACACCAAACAGTGGGACCATAATAACGTCTTCATCGCTCACGGTGGTGGACAGCATGTCGTGTCAACACCACGCTTTTACAAAGCACACCAACGTAGAATTAGTGCAAAAACCAAATATAGTGCTCCATGATCATGAGGATGGACAGAACAAATGGATATTACAGTAATTCAGGGTAGTTAGCTCAGAAGGTGAAGGACATTAAGTCACATACAAGTCGTCATTAGTAATTACATTAGTAGTTTGCGGCATTCATAGCCCAATTATGGAACATTTCTGTACCATGAATGTAGTATTACAGAAAAATGTTCATAAAATTAAATTATTGGCATCATGGATAATCATATTACAATAAACAGTGGCAGTCCTTGGCCAGTTACAAAGCATAATTAGCATGACAGAATAATGTTCATCAGAAGTCATCATTGAAAAGGAGAGTCAATTACTGGCATAGCATTAACATAATTCATTGAGTTATACTAATTATTGGCACTCAGTGGCCTAGCAAGTATTGAATAGTACAAAACATTTATCATCATTCAGTATTATCATGAGAAGTCATCATTGAAAACAGGAGCTAATTAATGGCATAATTATTTACAATTCATTTAGTTACATTAATTATTGGCACTCAGTGGCCAGCAAGCATTTAATAGTACAAAACATTTTTCATCATTCAGTATTATTCAGAACTCTCTTAAATGAGTAGCATTATTTGAAACTGGTGTTACACACTAAGAAGTCATTATTAAAAATCAGTTAATTACAGTCATAGCATTAATAATCAGTATTACTCAGAAATCTCTTAAGTCATTATTAAAAATCAGTTAATTACAGTCATAGCATTAATAATCATACACATTATAAGTAGTCTCATTACAATAAACAGTGCAGTTATTAGCCAGTTACAAAACACATTTTTAAGAAGTCATTACTGAAGTGACATACTATTCAGAGCTGATCAGTATTATTCAGAATTCTCTTAAACTAGTAGCATTATTCTGGACTGGTAATACATTTTTTTTGTGCTAGCAATTCATTGCTTTGGGTAATTATAAGAGAAAGCAAGAAGAGAAAAAAGAAAAAAAAATTGGTACTGGGTTGTTCCTGTAAATGAAAAATGTGTAACGTCATTCGTCATGCGTCAGCTGTAGCAAGGTTGTGAAACAAGGCAGTATATGTGATCACATTTATAAATGATAGACACAAATGGGTAAAAAAATGTAAGTGCTAGTACAGATATAATAAGTACCAGGTTTAGTAAGTATCATGAAAAGCTTCTGCTGGAAAAAAATACAAAATGGATTATTGAGCTGAAAGGAGAAACGTATGCTATGCTGAAAAGTAGTGAACTTCGAATTAACAGGTAGTGAAATGTGTATAAAAAAAATGTTCCATAGCTGTCCTTTCCAAAACCTTCATTCATCCTACTATGCAATATAACACCTGCTGTCAGAGTAAACTGCAAAAAATACTTAAATAACTACATAGCATAAATACATAAACTTCAACATCATCCTCATGTGTAAAGAAAAAACTTCATTATCCATCACTTCATTATCCATAACTCCATCATTATCATTATCATCACCTGTAAAGAAAAACTTCATTATTCATAGTAGCATATTCTTCATCATTATTCATCATCACTCATTATCATCTGCAAAAAAAAAATCACCTCATTATTCATTATACAATTATTCCTTATTTCTATCATATTTCATCACTAAAACTAAGATGTGTAGTTCTGTCTGACAGCCTGCATCAATCGCCTCGTATTCTGAAAGAAAAAATTAGTTAAGACTGCTATTCTGCGATGTGTATTGTATATTCTTGTTAATGCTTGTTAATTCTGATCCATTTACTCTTCTTCATAAGGTTTTTCTATCCTCTTTCGTCTATTCCGTAGTTGAAATTCCCATTTCCGTTTAATTTATTTCCTTTACACGTTATTTCTTTCTGAAAATGATGAACAAAGATTAATGCCTTGCATTTACATCATATACCCACTAAATAATGACTGGTTTATAGTAACATAATTAAGCATACAGCATAACATGACAGAAAACGTAATATGTCAAAAGCATAGACAGTGTTCAAAGGCAAAAATGTACACGAAATATCACAATGCAGCAGCAAAAAAAAGAAAAATGTAAAAAATAGTCACGATGTTGAGATATCATAGGGCAAAATGTCAAAGTCAACTGGTGTTTGCTATATCTTAACTATTTCACAGTGCATACAAACAAAACAGGAAAATAATCATACACACAAAAAAATGAAAAATGTGCACGGTCTGATGTGTAACGACAAGAAAAGCGACCTGCTAACCTTACCTTGCCGGGCACTTGCCAAGAAAAAATACGACAGTCATCAGTAGGTAATCATATAATTGCATAAGTGGTCATAAAATGTATAAGTCCAACTGGAAAAATATGCACGATCTGATGTGTGACGACAAGAAGAGCGACCTGCTAGCTTTACCTTGCCGGGCACTTACCAAGAAAAAATGCGATAATCATCAGTAGGTGTTCATGTGAATATAATTGCATAAGCGATCATAAAAAAAAATTAGGAAATGGCATTACTGTGCGATACATCATAAAGTATGTTCATTGAATAAAGGGTTTGATGTTGGAGACGTGGTGATTGCCTTTACTTTTTTTCGTTCTCAAAGTTTCGACGTGTACAACATTGGGATGAGGAATGCTGCGAATCCGATACGGACCTGCGTATAGAAGTTCAAATTTACTGCACTTACCTTTTATTTTGTTGGATAAATAGTGTGTACGTACTAATATCTTCTGTCCCACATGAAAGTCTCGGCGTGTACAAACCTGTTTTTGCTGTCTTCTCCGGCGCTCTGCGGCACGTTTGATGTTGTTCAGCGCAATGTCAATTATTTCATGGTGTCGTAGCCGATGAGATCTAGGAAAATTTACTAATTCTTTAATCTTGTTAGGTGGTTCAACATTTTTCAGTATAACAGACGGAGATAGCATAGTGGATTCATTTGATATGGAGTTAATTACATCCTGGAATGTGTGTATGTGTGTGTCCCAATCAATATGTCTTTTGTGGCAGTAAATTCTACACAGTTTACCAATTTCTTTCATTAATCGTTCACAAGGGTTCGAAGAAGCGTGGTACCTGGATATTTAGATCGGAGAAATGTTTCTAGCTCGTAACATGCGTGTCCATATAGCAGAACGAAATTGTGATCCATTATCGGAAATTACTTTCAACATATGCCCTACATGAAATAAGAAATGCTTTACAAAAGCTTTCGAAACAGTTTTGGCAGTAGCTTTACGTAACGGAGTGAAAGTAACAAATTTTGAAGTGAGTTCAACAGCGACAAAGATGTAGCAAAAACCTCTATTAGTTCTGGGAATCGGACCAAAAATGTCTACTGCGGCCATATGTCTTAATTTAACAGGTACAATCGGATATAATGGAGGAATATGTGAAGTGGTGTCTGACTTAGCTTTCTGGCAGATTTTGCATGATGCTAAAACTCGTCGTATACGTTTTTCCATGTTGTTAAAATAACAGTTCTGTCTCAGTATAAGAAAACATTTTCTTGCTCCGTAATGTGCGTAGCTTAAATGAATGTACCAGATTAATTTGTTAACAAGTTCATCAGGAATACATAATAACCAATTGTTGCTGTCAGGATGAGAACGGCGAAACAGAATGTAATTGCGTACAGTGTAATGGTGTCTAATCGTAACATTATTATTATCTTGCCAAAGGTGTTTAATTTCTTTCCAAACATTGTCTTTATTTTGCTCTTTTGCTATGTCCTGTAATGACGATGAAATAAAATTTTCAAATGCAACTTGCTGGATGTACATGATGCTGGAATTTGTTTTGCAGAAGTTGGTTGCGACGTCTTGCTGATTGTTACTGAGAGAACGAGATAGTGCGTCTGCTATATTTTGTGTACCGGGAATGTGAACTATTGTGAAATTAAATTCCTGCAAATAAAGTTTCCATCTACTTAATCTATCGTGTGTAAATTTAGCTGAAAGTAAAAATTGTATAGCTCTGTAGTCTGTATAGACGGTGGTATGTCTTCCGTAAAGAAAGTGCCGAAATCTCGTGAAAGCCCAAACAACACATAACGTTTCCAGTTCTGTAACGGAATAATTTCGTTCAGCAGGTGACAAAATGCGGCTTGCAAATGCGATGTTTTTAATTACTGTAGAACCATCTTCTTCAATTTCCTGAAAAATGTGTTCGCCTAAAGCGCTGTTGGAACTGTCGGTGCCAATGGAAAAATTTTTGGTAAGATTTGGGTGCGATAAAAGTGGAGCATTCAACAAAGCGTGTTTCAAATAACATTTTCGTGAACAAGATTCTGCGTGTCTAAGGTATTGCTTGCGTTACTGGAATATGCAATCTGTGCTGTATCTGGTTAAATTCTATCGTACGTGCTGTTATTTTCGGAAGGATGCTGTGGCATTTCGACTATTTGAACTGTTCTATTATTTCTTCCAGACGTATTACGCTCTGGATGAAATCTACTGTCGGGTTCATTCATGAGAACATGTTCTTGCGGATAATTTTGCTGTTGGTAAGACCGACTATTATTATATGTACGCTGATAATTGTGCCCATCGTTTTTATGTCTGTCGTAATAGTCATTCCTATACGGTGCATTGCGATAGGAATTGAAATACTGTGTTTTCTGTACATAGTTGTTCCTTTGCTGCCGTGCGTTACTATTTGTTGGATCTGGGACTATACGTGCACGCGGCGAAACATTAAAGCCTGGTTGACCTTGTGCATTCCATTGTTGGCTACGTATGCTAAGCGGTTAACTTTTATGCTGTTGCGGTGGAAAACGTCTATTGTTACCAAAATGCGTTTACTGTTACTCATAATTTTACACATACTGATGATTAAAATTTTGCCTGTTATTAAAATTACGGCGGTAATTCTGGAGTGCCTAATAAAAATTGTCACTTTCGGTAAAAATTGTCTTATCGGGTATTCATTAGTCATTCTTCTTAATTCTAGGTAGAGCAATAGTTAAAGAGCTGTTTGGATAGATATAAAGGATAAGAGAAGAGAAGGCAGCAGTGCAGAAAACTAAAGATGAAACAGCACTACTACAGCTCGGGGCCCTATGCTCGCTACGGCACATATTCATTAAAGCGTAATGAATCCCCTGAGGTTTAATACACGCTGCAAATAAATTTTAGCTTTTGTGTTACAGGCAATGCCGGTGAAAATTCGGAAGCAAATCGCTGTATCCATGCTAATTGTAGTTTCTGTATTACACGAAATGTTGGTAAAAATTCAAGAGCAAATTGTCGTATCCAGTTCAAGGCTAGTTTCTGCATTACAGGTAATAGCGGTGAAAGTACAAAAATAAATCGACGTATCCAGTTCAAATCGTGTATCTGTGCTCTGTCATTATTAAATTCCTTAGATTTTTTTACACATACAAATTGCTCGTAATCTACGTTATCGTCACTGAATTTGAGAACACGTTCAGGTTTGTGTGAGAATCTGTTTGTCTGTGACTGTTCTGAATCTAACTCACGTACTCTCTGCAGATTACCCAAATTATACGCGCTGCGTGAGTCTGAAAAATGTTCGTAAAGTGGCGTTTGCTGTGATGTGTTATTGACTGAAATATTTTTTATCTCTGCTACCTCCTGCTGTAAACTTGACAATTTTCTACGCAATGTGCTATTAGATGAATCTATCTCATTAATTGTCTGCTGTAAATTTTGAAATTCAGGTGTTTGATTAAATGAAACCAGTAAGGTATCGTCTGATTTGGTGTCATTATTACTTTCAATAACGTCAATACGACTGGCCAATTCATCACATTTTTCATTCAGTATTTTTACCTGATCATCTGTTTTAATGTCAGACGCATTAATCTGTTTTTGCAACTTACGTGTAGTTTCGTTCAGTTTTTTAACGTCAGCTTTGACGACATCGGAATCCTGTGTTAGTTCTAATTGTTCAAATCTGTCTGTCACTGTCTGAATATCTACTGTGTGTGTATCTGTTTTTGACTTAAGATCAGAAATTTCATCACGTAATTCCGCGTTCAACTGTTCGATGCTATTAATTTTGTCGGACACTGTAGTAATATTGTTGTCTACGTATGTTTTTGCTTTTGCAAACATTTTACGTTTGTCTTCCTGTCTCTGTGCTGTGATTGTTTCCATTACTTGACGTTTTACTTTATTTTGATCCTGAATGAATTTGCGGAAACGCGTATTACTGTTTTCTATGTGAAGATTAAAACGTTCGTCAATCTGATTGTTCTGTTGGTCGAATTTCGCGTCAATCTTTTCATCCATTGTGCGCGAAAGTTCTGCTGTCATTGCTTTAAACTCGTCGCGTAATTGTGTAGCCTTTTCAGAGCATTGTTTAGCGACTCCGCTAATTTCCTCTCTGAGTGTTTCTGTTGCAGCAGTCTGCATTTCCCTTAATTCCTGAGCAACAGACCTAATTTCTTCGCTACTTTTTCTTGAACAAGCCTCAATTTCCTCGCGCAACTGTTCCTTAGTATCATGACATTGCGCAGCAACGTCTCTAATTTGTTCACTAAGCTGTCTGGAATTGTTGTCTAATTTTTCATTTAACTGTCTGGAATTGTTGTCTAATTTTTCACTAAGTTGTTTGAGACCTTCATTATTATTGTCTAGTTTTTTATTAAAGTGTTGTTTGAGATCTTCATTCTGTTGTTTGGAATTTGCACTAACTTCGTTCTTAAACTGTAGCATTACTGCCATAAATTGATCCAAACCAAAAGTAGCTGTTCCATTCTCAGTGCTCTGTGATGGAGCACATGCAATTGTCACGTTCCTTGTGACCATTTGGTCATTCTGTAATTTGCAAAAAGATTTGTCAGTCGAACATACACTGTCAGTCACTATTTCGGAATTAAATAAATCCGTCCTACTTTGAGTATCCTGATTATTTTCATTAGAAAAATTTGTCTGTACGTCATTTGAATTTTCCAAACCGGGTGTGTTAAGCTGGGCAGCGCTCATTATGATAGTGCGCCCCGCGTCATCAATTGTCGTAAAATTAACAGAGGAGACAATTGAGTTCGTTTGTTCATCAGTAAGATAAAAATCATCATTAGTGGTTAGAACGCACTGATTGTCAGTCAACGCACGCTTGTCATCATTACACTGCGTGTCACAAGTACTATTGCTGAAATTGTTTGAGTCGGTAGTTTCATTCATTATTCCTCGCGATACACTATTCACAGTCCTTCGCGGCATTTTCACAATATACACAATTATTCACAAAAGAAATAAGCACAATGCAAAAACCAACAAACACAAATACAATAGAGCAACGAATTGCCGATGATCTGAGGAAAGAAAGTCACAAAATTAGTAAAAGCGTTGCGCCAAATGATAATTATATTTAAGCAAATAAGAGCAGATTTCTGACTACTTTTCAGAAGATTCTCAACGAAATACGATCCTGGACCGGATGTCGCCAAGTGTAACCTCCCCAGAGAATTTTGAAATGACAATTATAATCGTGCTAAGTGTAACCTCCCCAAAAAATGAAAGTCAATTTAATAAGAAATGAATGAAATCTCAGTGACAATGAAAACGCAAATTGACCGAAATGTCGATCTTTAGGCCCTGATTAAACTCAAATTCTTACCTCAGTAATACTGCATCTGCTCTTATTTTTCGCCATAGCTTGGAGGAAATGCATCGCAAATATATATTTTTTGAATTTAAGGGAAACTTTTCTTTAAGGAAATGCAAGGGAAATATTATTTCAAAAAAAAGGATTCTTTGTTAAAATGGTTGCTTTAAAAACGAAATTATTATTGGGGCGATGCTTGAACAAATTAGTTACAGTTAATTTACATTACATTGTCAGATGTGCGCAAAGCTCCTTCATTACCTTATTTAAAAATATACCTTGTCCTGAATCTTGACCATAGAGCCATGTCGACGCCCGCCGACTCCTCACACACAACACCGACTGTCTCTCGCGTACTACTAGCACAGACTGTCTACATGCAACTGCCTCGCAACAACATACTCTCGCGCTCGCTACTAACTACTACTGCATCTACCGACTCGCTACATGCAACTGCTTCGCAACAACTACATACTCTCGCGGCTCGCTACGTACCACTACTGCCTCGCAACAGAACGGAACTATATGCTGTCTGGTCAAAGATTGTGTGGCTCACCATCGCTGCGTACGCGTTTCACGTTCCCTAAATAAGAGGCGGTCCAAATATTTTATTTCAACTTCACGATAGACGTAATTATTATTCGTAAAAGACAAAGTGAATAAGGTATTCGACAGCCGCAACAACGCTAGTGCACTGCAAATAATGTGAGAAAAAATCTGGTTTATCTTCAAAATTTACAATCTAGGGGTGGCATTTAACTATTTACTTGCCTCAATAGCAGTTTTCCGATGCTACAGGAATAGAACTAATAAATGTCGATGTGACGGGTGGTTTTATATTTTCAATAACGTTTATTTGTTTTGTCAGTTAAAGGAGAGAAAATAAAAGAGCATAACATTTGTTAGTACTTAAATTAATTAAATAAAATTTACTAGATGTTCACCTTAACGTATTATATAGATGTCAAGTATTACCATTAAAGTATGTGAGCAAATATTACTGAGATAGGTTCTCTAGTTTCTCAGTTCCACGGATCTCCCATTACCTTTGTCAGTATTCCAACATTATCGTCTTTATCTTTCGAACGTAAAATTTACTAGATGTTCACCTTAACGTATTATATAGATGTCAAGTATTACCATTAAAGTATGTGAGCAAATATTACTGAGATAGGTTCTCTAGTTTCTCAGTTCCACGGATCTCCCATTACCTTTGTCAGTATTCCAACATTATCGTCTTTATCTTTCGAACGTCTTATATTGGCAACAAGGAAAGATACTGAATAGGAAGGGAGGCAGCGAAGGTACAATAATCGGATCGAGAAAATAAGTGCCGCTTGTCGAACGGGCTGCTGTCGGAAGCGAAAACATAAGGATGTGTAGGAAGCTCAATGGCAAAGGTAACTGTAATTATGAGGCGTCGTTCATGTATCCTTAGTACGTGAAACTTGATTCAAGAAGAAGTATTTTATTGAATATAAAAACAGTATAAACTGTCCACTCATACTGATGTGGCCACCTGTCAGAAACTTGAATAAACACACTTTGCAGTGCGGACCGCTGCGCGACGTGCAGGAAGAGAGTCATCGAGGTTTTGGAGGGCACCGATAGGGATGTGGAGCTTTGCCGGCACCAGTGCCGTGGCCTACTGCGCAAATTAAGATCAATTAAGATCCTTCTGCCCGGGCCGCGCAGTGTTGCCCACCAGGAGGCGTAGGTCCCTTCATTGGTTTCCTATCGTTAAGTTACTTTTCTGATGCTACTAACTACTTGATTGGCATGGTGGTGTTGCTTAATATTTACATATTTACGATTGCGGTGCAGTTTACTTAGTAAGCATGTGTTGTGACATGTGCTTATCAGGGGTAGTAGGCTGCGAATCTCGATTCTTTATCTGTAATGTAACTATATCTATATCTATCTCTATCTATGTCTGCTGTTTTTGAGATTACATGACCAGGAGAGATGTGTAAGGGAATGCCATAATTCCACAGACCATAACGCTCCCTCCTGCTTGCAGGGTGTTTGCTTTTAGACGCTGTAAGCTGTAGATGCTAACGGTCACCTGTCCAGTAGATAAAACGGGATTCATCTGAAAAGGACTCTTGTCACCACTCAGTGGACGTCGAGTTTCGCTAGTGGCTTGCAAATTACAGCTTTCGTCGCCGATGAACTGTAGCCAGCATAGGTGCATCAACGAGGCTCCTGTTGCGGAGGCCCATATGCAGCAACGTCCGCTGAAGGGTCGTGGAGGAGACGCTGTTGGTAGCCCATTGGTTCATATGGGTGGTCGGTTCCTCCACAGTTGCACATCTATTCGCCCGTACACAGCTCCACAGCCACCGTTAACTGATGCATGGTATACAATAGATGCCTCGGTGCCCTTTTTGGATAGCACAATTTTTCCATGCAGGTACACTTTACACACAACAGTACGCGTACATTTTACAAACTTAGCCGTTTCCTAAATGCTTCTTTCCTTGTCCCGAGTGCCAAAGATTACTACCTTTTGGACGTAAAATAAATCGCTCCAGCCGCGCAGCGTAGCAGCGCGGTCTTGGGCGCCTTGTCACGGTTCGCGCGGCTCTCCCCGTCGGAGGTTCGAGTCCTCCCTTGGGCATGTGCCTGTGTGTTGTCCTCAGCGTTAGTTTATGATAGACTAAGTAAACCAAGGAGCCGATGACCTTAGCAGTTTAGTCATATAGAAACTTAAATAAATAAATAAATCGCTCTGTTTCCGATTGACGACGAATCCACTGTTTTCCGTGCCCCCTCCCCCCATACTTTTTATGTCATCAACTGGTAGTGCTGCCATCTGTCGTCTGTGAGAGGTTACTGAACGTTGACATCGTCCTGAGGAGCTAATCATATTAATGTCACTGGACACTGGACTAACACGAACATAGTATATTTATTTATACCTATTTTAGGCACTGGCGAGATCATGTTGGGACCTGACTATTGGTCCGTTTCATACAGACTGACGAAATGAGTCATGTTTGTGCTATGCCCGTGGCGCCGTATAGAGCCTACCATGCCGAACTCTTTTCTTGGTGAGACTGCACTAAGGACTCCTGTAAGGGCAGTGGGATAGGCTGGGTGTTTTAGTTGATTTATATTCCTCTAATACTTACTCTAGGTGCGACTGAGGTTGGGTGATTGTATATTCAGTTGGGAATTCACGCATCGCAGTGTCAGAGGAAGGAAAAGATCCAGGACGGACGGGTACTTCGGATTGGTCTTCGAATGTTAACGAAAACGTCTCCCTTCCCTCGCCCCTCTTCCTTTCCGAAAGAGACAGAGAGGGGTAACTGCATGATGGAGATTAGAAAACAGTAAACATAATAAGGAGAGTCTTAGGCGTGTTCTGGACGTGAGAGAGAAGCATAGCACAGAAAAGGGACAGAAAGAGGCGTAGCCTCGAAAGGGCCACGATTGCGATGGTTCTAATCTACTGGACCTCTCCCCAAACTTTCCGAGAGCAAACTCCGTTGTGGGGAGGTTTGGAACAGTCAGGGGGTGGGAGAGACAGACGAAAGGCGAGAATGAAGCTATGGGACGATTGGACGTGTTTTAAAATATTGCGAGCTTTAACCCTTACTTTTGGCTGCGAGAATAGCACTCGCTAGAGAGTGCATGTGCGGACTACAGAGTAAGGCAAAGATTGAGACGAAGATGGGAAAATTACGACTGGATGGAGAGAGTTTCAAACTTAACGCATTTTTCGTTCCCCCGCCCCTTGGGACCACGAAATGACATTTGTGCGAGTGCTGCAGAGGCAGTGCGAGCGAGTGTGGGGCGGTATGGGACGATGGAACACGAGCTCTGGACGGCGTCTGGTTGCTGGATTAAGTGCACCGTCGCTATTACGTGAGACCGCCTGGTGTGCCTGAGAGGACAGAATATGGGCAATTTTTGCTTACGCTTACTGGATTACGTAAGTCAGGGAGGCGTTTGGTGTCATTCTGACATCTCATAATAATGTTGGATTCAACAAAAGTTTCACAGGTTGCCGATCCCTCGGAAGGCCATTATCTTTTCTCACTTTGTCAGCTTTTTTTTTTTTAATAGTGGTCGACAGCTAGTAGGGAAGCGTATTTCACGGGTTTCTGCAACGTATGTGAGAGGACAATACTTTTCCTCAATGAATCTTCTCTTCCCACGAGCATATCTCCTATGTCTTTATAGAGCCCTTGTAATATGGATATCACTCCATGCCGTATAGCGTTTTTGGTAAACATTCAGTGTTTGTGATTTTTTACTGGTGTTTTCATTTGTCTTTAACTAGTTGATTGTGTCTTAAAAAATAAACAGCATTTGTAATTCGTGTAAATCTTCCATCACTGACGATAGAGCAAACCGTCAGTGTGCAAGTAACCTGCCGCATTTGCTCTCTGTAATTCATTGCCACTGCGTGACATTCGATGATTACTACTTTTATCGTCATTTGATCGCTCATCCTAATTTTTAAATTGTCAGGCAACGCAATTCGCGTGGTGAGGAATGTAAAGGTTCAACATTTCATTAAACCTATTCCATTAGAAACTGCTTTAAATGCATTTGATAACTGACAGGGAGTGTAGTAAAGACATAACAGTAACCTTGCACTTGGCGACTCGGCCTAAGTATGTCGATTTCCCGTGAGTCACTTGTTTAGAAGGAGGATATTAGGATGCTTAATAACATGAAATTCTTTTCAGGATAAACGTTCTGATGGTGTCTATCAATTCGGTGTTATGCAACAGCGTTGTTACAGTCGTTTCGTATGTTCTTTCGGGAGTTTTCTGTTCAAAAATGTATATGTCGTATGAAGTTTAATTACTAAATGCTCATGTCAGTTCCTAATAATAATTCAAGTTTTATTCTTTTTTGTATTGATTTACGGTATTAGAGTGAAGAAATGAGATCACGTTCTGTTAGTTGTCACTCAAGCTAAGACGAGACTTTTGGACGTGCGAACAGGGAACAGCGAGCGGTGGCGCACAACTCAATGTGCACGGTTGGAGATAATGACAGGGACAGCACTTAGCAAAACGGGCTCAGCACTGTGGGCACAGAGGTAGCAGGTGCGTCAAGAATGTACTCCGATAACAATGAGGTTGCTATTGTCTTTCGGACAGGAATGAACACAGGGGAGGCAGACAACAAAAGAGCATTTGCAACACAAGAAAATGGGATTTATCGAAATAAACACCACCGTTTCAATAAGAAGCTTAGAGCGTCTAAGGGTAGCATGAATAGTGATCAAAATTTCCTGCTTCCCGGTTGTTGCTCCGCCATTGTTTGAATTTTGAGTAAAAGTCACCAGAAATGGTAGCCGAAGACTTCCGGCATCAGAAGTTACTCTCGCTTTGCCAATAGCTTTGTCAAAGAGGACGTAGGAGTGAACAGAGGTTCAAGGAGCTCTCCAGCTGCTGAAAGCGAACCTAATAAGAGACCCTTAAATAAAGTTAAATGATATAACAATGAGAAGAAGCGCAGCAATGAGATATCTATGGTATTTCTCGACGAACATCGTAACTTTGCACATTATGTAGAAGAATCAGACAGGGAAGGTACCAATGTAATGAATAAAATTATAACCATTGCAAATAGGCAATTTCGGCTTCCCTTGAAACAATTAGAGAATACCACCAATCAGTTGTAGGGTACGGAGCGGGCGTCTGGGCTCATAGACTGTAGTTAGTGAAGCCAGCCCCAATAGTGATAAAGAGTTCGCCGAGACGTGTTACTAATATTAACGAGGGCCTACGGCACTACCCCGAAAGATGCATTGTAGTAATTCTAGGAATATGCCCACTGGGCTAGGAAATTAAGAAAAGGGAAGCCTTTTACTTATTAAATAAATGCAATGAAATGGAAGTACGAAGGCTGCTTGGAATGGAGGCCAGTTCCAAAAAGGCAATAAAAGATTGCATATTACAACTGTTGCAAAATGAATGGGACACTTCAGGCACTGGCAGGAGAACACATGAATTTCTTCCTAACATCAGGTAGAGATTAAAAATGAGGTTCCTTAGCCCATCGAGTGGACTTATGCACCTCCTGACTGGCCACGGCCCATATGCCACGTATCTATACAAAATCAGAAGACAGATAAATGATAGCTGCGCCTGCGGCAGTGTGGGCACAATAGATCACCCACTGTGGGACTGCGCGCTCCATGAAGATGCAACGGGTAATGGACGTCAGCTGTAAAGGGTGTCGGATCCCAAAGCAGTACTTAAAATCGAGTCGACCTGGCGCATCTTGGACGATACTGCAGACGCAGTATCCAGGAAGGCCAAGGAAGACTTCACGAGGCATTCGACCATAAGTCATCAAGCGTCAGTCGAGTCTAGACAACACACTCTGCATATGGAGAAAAGATGACTGAGGTTGGCGACCACTAAGTGAAATACTATCCCAAGAATCTACAGGGTGGTCCATTGATAGTGACCGGGCCAAATATCTCACGAAATTAGCATCAAACGAAAAAACTACAAAGAACGAAACTCGTCTAGCTTGAAGGGGGAAACCAGATGGCACTGTGGTTGGCCCGCTAGATGGCGCTGCCATAGGTCAAACGGATATCAACTGCGTTTTTTTAAATAGGAACCTCCATTTTTATTACATATTCGTGTAGTACGTAAAGAAATATGTATGTTTTAGTTTGGCCACTTTTTTCGCTTTGTGATAGATCGCGCTGTTATAGTCGCGAAAATATTAAGTACGTGGTATCACGCAACATCCTGCCAGTGCGGACGGTATTTGCTTCGTGATACATTACCCGTTTTAAAATGGACCGTTTACCAATTGCGGAAAATGTCGATATCGTGTTGATGTATGGCTATTGTGATCTAAATGCCCAACGGGCGTGTGCTATGTATGCTGCTCGGTATCCTGGACGACATAACCCAAGTGTCCGGACAGTTCGAATGATAGTTATCTTATTTAAGGAAACAGGAGTTGTTCAGCCACGTGAGGAACGTCAACTATGACTTGCAACAAATGATGATGCCCAAGTTGGTGTTTCAGCTGTTGTGGTGGCTAATCCGCACATCAGTAGCAGACAAATTGCGCGAGAACCGGAAATCTAAAAAACGTCGGTGTTGAGAATGCTACATCAACATCGATTGCACCCGTTCATATTTCTATGCACCAGGAATTGCATGGCGACGACTTTGAACGTCGTGTACAGTTCTGCCACTGGGCACAAGAGAAATTACGGAACGATGACAGATTTTTTTCACGCGTTCTATTTAGTGACGAAACGTCATTCACCAACAGCGGTAACGTAAACCGGCATAATATGCACAATTGGCCAACGGAAAATACACGATGGCTGCGACAAGTGGACCATCAGGGACCTTGTCGGGTTAATGTATGGTGCGGCATTATGGGAGGAAGGATAATGGGCCCCCATTTTATCGATGGCAACCTAAATGGTTCAATGTATGCTGATTTCCTACGTAATCTTCTACCGATGTTATTACAAGATGTTTCACTGCATGACAGAATGGCGATGTACTTCCAACATGATGGATGTCCGGCACATAGCTCGAGTGCGGTTGATGCGGTATTGAATAGCATATTTCATGAAGTGGTCGTCGAAGCACCATACCACGGCCCACACGTTCGCAGGGTCTGACGTCCCGGGATTTGTTTCTGTGGGGAAAGTTGAAGGATATTTGCTATCGTGATCCACCGACAGCGCCTGACAACTTGCTTCAGCACATTGTGAATGAATGTGCGAACATTACGGAAGGCGAACTGCTCGTTGTTGAGAGGAATGTCGTTACACGTATTGCCAAATGCATTTAGGTTGACGGACATCATTTTCAGAATTTGTTGCATTAATGTGGTATTTACACGTAATCATGCTGTAACAGCATGCGTTCTCAGAAATGATAAGTTCACAAAGGTACATGTATCACATTGCAACAACCGAAATAAAATGTTCAGCCGTACATACGTTCTGTATTTTATTTTAAAAAAATCCTACCTGTTACCAACTGTTCGTCTACAATTGTGAGCCATATGTTTGTAACTATTACAGCGCAATCTATAACAAAGCGAAAAAAGTGGTCCAACTAAAACATTCATATTTCTTTACGTACTACACGAATATGTAATAAAAATTGGGGGTTCCTATTTTAAAAAAACGCAGTTGATATCCGTTTGACCTATGGCAGCGCCATCTAGCGGGCCAACCATAGTACCATATAGTTTCCCCCTTCAAGCTAGACAAGTTTCGTTCTTTGTAGTTTTTTTTTCGTTTGACGCTTATTTCGTGAGGTATTTGGCCCGGTCACGATCAACGGACCACCCTGTATATTTGGTTGGTGCAAGTGATCATGGGAGTGTGGACTTTAAGAAGTAACAGTGATGAGAGGAGTTACTCGCTACCGTGGAAACGCTGCTGACGTGCTGCCAGCTTCGCAAGGAATGCAGCGAACTATGGCTTTTGACCGGGGTACCATGGGGTGCATCTAGCAGCGGAAACAACCACGTACAAGTTAAATGCACCAAAATAAATGCAAAAGCAGAGAACAAATTCCAGTGCTTGAAGTAGTTTAGTACTTGAGTAATTGTTTTATAGTTTTAATGTAGTTTTGTAATAGTAGAAGTAATTGTAGTTTTTTTAATCTCCATTCATTCTTTAAAAAAGTTATTAAGTATCAGAAATAAATAATTAATACATAACTTATAACTATTCAAGGAAATGTGATTTGTATGGCTTATTTCAGTTTTTACATTAGATGTAATTATGAACAATATATACATAAATAAATAAAAGGTCTCTCGCCCTTGGGGTGGGAAACTGCCACCATGAAGCGTAAGAATCAGAAATGACCAACGGCATGAGAATACAGAAAGCAACGGAGACCACTGTTTGAAACGTACATAACGAGTATCCACAGGACATGTAGTCTGTAATTGAAAAAGTGGCATCATAATCTCTCCATCAAACGTTTCCGTGTTAGTCACGAATTCGCATCTCCGGCAAGGGGCTGACAAGAAGAAAGTGACCAGCAGAAAAAGGATAACCAGCGAGGGATATCATTCTACTAGTGAGTGCATGAAATGTTAGGAGTGTGAATCCTGAAGTAAAACTAGAAAACTGGAAAGGGAAATGTAAAGGCTCAACCTACATGTAGTGGGTGTCGATGTAGTGAAATGGAAGGAAGATAAGGATTTCTGGTCAGATGAATATGGGTAAAATGAACAAAAACTGGAGTGGTAAAAGGCACTATGAATCAAAAGGTAGGGCAGAGAGTGAGCTACTGTCAATAATTTAGTGACAGTGAGTCTCAACACCAAACCACCGCCGACAACGATAGTTGCTAATGTCACAAGTAAAACGTGAAAAGATACAGGATATTGAAAGGCTAGTTTAGTATGTAAAGTGAAATGAAAATCCAATAAGTATTGGGGATTGGAACGCGGACGTATGGGTAGCAACAGAGGAAAGGATTGTGGGAGGATATGGGCTTGGTAGAAAGGAGAAACACTAATTGAGCTGTACGATAAATTTGAGATAGTAATACAGCAAACTCTGTTTCAGAATGAAGAGGATACAGGGGAAGACTCTAGCAAGACGACGTCATGGTCTGGGAGAGATTCCGAAATCAGGTATTGGATCGTAAGCCGTACGCAGGAGCAGATAGAGACTCAGACCACAATTTAGTAATGATAAGGAGTATGCTGAAGTTTAAGAGAATCGTCCGGAAGAATCAGTATGGTAGGAAGTGGGATCGTGAAATACTGAGGATTCATGAGACATGTTTGATGTTCAAAAAAGATTCGGATATCGTGATAAGGAATACCAGAACCGGCAGTTCAGTTGATGAGGAAAGGACATCTCTACGAAAAGGGCAGTCACAGATGTTGGACAGACAAACATAGGGTCCTACAAGTGGTACTCCGAAATGAAGAGAGAATGAGGAGAGAAAGTCGAAGCGGGCCGCATCAAACCAGTCAGAAGAGTGATGACTACAAAAGTTAATTAGATCCAAGGAAATTACGAGGAACTGTTAAAAAGCGTTGGCAGCAGTCGGAAATGAACTGACAGTGAGATCGAAAGTGGCGAGTACTGACCACGATAGAGTTAAGGAGTCGTTATGGATGTTTATGGGAACAACAACAGATTATCTAATCGCTCCTGCCAGTAGCAAAGAGGAATGTACGAGGTGTAGCGCGAGTGAAAGACCAAATCAGCGTTGTAGGATTGCAGGACGCTGAAGCACTCACGGATGAAGTTCATAACAATTCTATGCTGGTTTCCAATGTGTAGAAGTGTACTTAATCTGCAAGCGTGGAGAGTGTGCGTGAGTCTGTCATCACTGGAAGCTGCGGCTCCGTGGATTTTCAGAATTAGCTTGAAGCAGGTTTAGTAGTCTTTCACGTGACGAGCAGGCGGATATAAAATTAAGTACAGAGAGAACCGCAGGGGAGAGGCATGCGCTCAGTCGGCAATGTAGCTGAAAAGACGAACCTTAGCATGTATAAGGTTTCAGCAGTGTGTCGTGACACTGTAGAAGACAAGGACGCTGACGCGTGAAATTCGAAGTAGAACGGCTGAAATCTTCGATGTTTTGAGTCCGCCCGCAGTCAGCCACAGCTTGCCTTACGTGGCACCTTGTAACGGCCGGAAGCCAAGCGCGGGCTCCATGTATATTTAATATTGAAACATTCAACGAGGGTAGACCTCTACGCTATATCTGGTGGGAAAAAAGCGACAGACGAAGAGGCGGGAAAAGCGTCGAGTTCACGACAGAGGCGTGGGCGCAGGTCCTTTAATGGTGGCCGTTGTCATAATAAAAAGACGTCATACCCAAGAAGTGACGTGTTCGGAGAATACGAAGTCAGGCGTAGTCTGCGGCACTAAGAGGATGACTTTTGCGCAGAACAGATCAGTTGGTGAGATAAATTTAGTGAAAAAAGTGGACCTATGTGACGTGAGTCTGTGTAGCTTTTTAACTTTTTCTCTTCATTTATGATTGCATAGGGGAAGATGTTTGAGAGACATGAAATACGTGCGTAGACGTAAGAGATGAGTCCAGATAATGGCATATTTTTGAGTGGGAGGCAATAAGGGTATGGTCGTTTCCGCTGGTAGACTTGATGTGACATAGGTAGAAATATGTGCAGAGAGGAAAAGTCAGCCGTTAGCAGAGAGTTAGGGCGTTGATGGTCACTATTAGCATACTTGTAAGAGTGCGTTAAAGCAGTTCTATTTGAGAGAGGTAGCATTAATGTCAAAAAAATGTTCAAATGTGTGTGAATTCCGAAGGGACCAAACTGCTGAGGTCATCGGTCCCTAGACTTACACAGTACATAAACTAACTTATGCTAAGAACAACACACATACACCCATGCCCGAGGGAGGACTCAAACCTCCGGTTTATGGATAGATTAAGTGGTATACGACTGTGTGACAGATGGATTCTCGGATTCTGGTTGGTTTATCTTGTTTATGGGACAGTAAGTGAGGTAATGATGATCAGTGGGTTCGCACAACTGGAGATTGCAAATGGGACATATCTGTCCTAGTATTAGAGTCGGCAGTAGTTCAGAAGTTGATTCTGTGACTGACCTTGGCCCTAGGAAATTGATGACTTTTGTGGAAGCATTTTGCTTATGTGACGGTTATAACAGTCTATGTCGTTTGAGATTATTTCTGTTGAAGTATTCCATTGATCTTGTGCCATGATTGCACTGACCCAATTAGCAGCCAAAATTGGCAGTAGTTCCGCATTCTGCCGTTAACCAGATCGTTGTCATGCACTGTACTGAATGGCATTGATAATGAGAAATGTGATTGCCAGTTATTGATATTTTGCAGTTTTGCCCTTGTACACATATCGCTTGAATGAATCGATGTGCTCAGTGTCTGCCTTATGTAGCAATGAGGGCTACACCAGTGCAGCACGCAGTAAACAAGGGAAGCTAACGTTGTATATATCCATACATTAACCTAAATGTACTCTATCTCTTAGAATATTATTTTGCCCAAATTAGTTGAACGTGTTGATAATGCAGTCTTTTTGTATGATTATCTTAACAGTCACTAAACAACTTCATTCCCTACTTTTTTTTAACTGTCGTACTGAAGGGGACTTTATGAGAACAGTTTTTTCTCATTGATCATAATTGTACTTTGCATATTTGCTGATTTTTAACCATTCCAATTAAGTATTACCTGCCAGCCTATTTTAAATAACTAAAATGTAACGTTTCCTCGATAAAGTGTTGCAAAACCTGCTTCAATAACTGAATGGTCTGTTGGCTAATGCTGTCTTAATCGAATGTTACTTGCTAAGCCGTAGAATAACTGGAGATTAACTACGGCAGTATTGTTTCTCAAATAATCACCTTTGTCTTTGAAACACTGGTTGTTTATTAGTTAGTACTTAAGTGAGCTGTAAGTCCATGTCGAATCGAATTTTCTTTGGTTGGATTATGGTCCTGTTAAATTTTATTAAAGTTTTCAGTCAAAGTGATTATGCAATATGTGAAACCTCAACTCAATCAAGTCCTATACCCTCTCATCCAAATGACCCAGTACCCTGCTACAGTCTCTTCAGGAAGTCATTTTCCTGCGAAGACTGCTTTAATTTTTTAAATAAATACTTATTTTCGGGTCATTATGATAGAATATAACCCTTACGTGGGTGTTCGCCCCCGAGTCAGCGTCAGGTGCACCCTGACATGGCGACAAAGACGCGCATTTGGGTTGCATCTATCAATTTACTGACGGAATACACGTCTTAGTAGCTTGAAAATGCCGAAAGTGGCGAAATTGGCAAACAGCAAAAAATCATCAAATAAAGTATTTGTTTCACCAAAATAAGAACAGTTTATACAAGACATTGACTTCCCTGAAGAAATTTGCAACGATTGAGAACCCATATTTACGGAACCTATATTCCATTGATATCAAGTCTATGTTGTAGAGGTTATTCGAGATGACTTTTGCAGAAGTACTATGGTGGTACCAAAGGCATTACAGCCTACGTTGTAAACCTTTTGTTTGAGATAACTTTTTTGTGGAATTAATTTTCTGGTGGCTGAATGGACTACTGAATATTTTGGATGTGGCTGGTTGTAGCTTATTTCTCTCTAGTTTTGATTGACTGTTTGCGGAATTTAGTATGAACAGTAAACTATTAAAGGTGAAGCACACCAGTTGTCATTTAGACTGCATGAAAATTTGTCGTCTGTGTCATCCGTAAACTTTAAAGAGTATGACTGTGACTGTATTTTTAAGGACATGAGAGGCCACATTTTGTTATTTAATGTTTTGTTGGTTACAGCAGGTCCACCATAGGAACAATAATGTGATATTTAGGGAAACAGCTGACGATTGGGGAAGAGATGGAACGAGTCGAATAATTGCTTTTTTATTTGTTGGACTTTGGCAAAACAGCGACGACTGTACAATGTGTTTTGCCTAGGCAAAAGGCACATCAGCATTCACATTCGTTGTGTAATTTAGATTCTTGGGTATTTATTGTCCTCTTCCAGTACGTTGTGGAATAAGTGATGCGAAACTGTATATTTTATGTCTTCTCTCAAACTAATGTGGGTCTGCTGTACATATTAGTTGAAGATCAAGTCGGTGGGTCTTTGTGTGAGAGTATCTGGGTGTCCATTGGTGTGATGAATGATTCTACGGAGTTGAAACAGTGATGCATTGATAGCGATGTTTCGCACTACTTTATGTCTGGTTAATTCATAGTTGTCTTTGCACTTATCTAGTTTTGATCTAAATCATCGTCTACATGCATACTCTGGTAATCACACTTAATGTCTGGCAGAGGGTTCTTCGAACCACCTGCACAATAATTCTCTATTATTTCATCCCCTAGCCGACCGGAGTGGCCATGCGGTTCTAGGCGCTACAGTCTGGAGCCGAGCGACCGCTACGGTCGCAGGTTCGAACCCTGCCTCGGGCATGGATGTGTGTGATGTCCTTAGGTTTAATTAGTTCTAAGTTCTAGGCGACTGATGACCTCAGAAGTTAAGTCGCATAGTGCTCAGAGCCATTTTTTTTCACTCTCTAACTGCACGGAAAAAAATTAACACCTATATCTTTCCTTGCGAGCTCTTATTCCCCTTATTTTCTTATGACGATCGTTTCTTCCTATGCAGATCGGTCTTAAAAAAATATTTTCGTATTCGGAAGAGAAAGTTGATGATTGAAATTTCGTGAGAAGTTCCTGCTGCAACGAGAAACACCATTCTTGATGTACTCTATTGACCCTATCTGGTAAGAAACCCACACAGCGCAACAATACCCCAAAAGAGGACGCAGTCATTTTAGTAGATCTGTTGCATCTTCTAGGTCTTCTGCCGATAAAACACAATCCCTGGATCGGCGTCCCCACAGTATTTTCTGTGTGTTCTTTTGAATTTAAGTTGTTGGTAATTGTAATTCCTAGGTATTTAGTTGAACTTACGACCCTTAAATTTGTTTAATTTATCGTGGAACTTTGGTTTAGCGGATTCCTTTCAGCACTCATTTGGATGGTCTCAAACTTTTCATTATTTAGGGTCAATTGCCAATTTTCGCACGATACGGATATCTGTTGTAAATCATTTTGCAATTTGCTTTGATCTTCTGATCACTTTACTAGACGATAAATACAGTATCACTTGTAAACCGCCAAATACGGCTGCTCAGATTGTCTTCTAAACCGTTTTTATAGATAGGGAACAGCAACAGTCCTATAACACTACCTCGGGGAACGTCAGGAATCATTTCTGTTTTACTCGATGACCTTGCGTCATTTACTACGAACTGTTACCTCTGTGACAATAAATCAAGAATCCAGTCACATAACAGAAGCTACATTCCACAAGCACGAAATTTGATTACAAGCGTTTGTGAGGTACCGTGTCGAAAGCCTTCTGGTAATCTAGAAGAACAGAATTAATATTAAATTCTTCGTCGATAGCACTCTACAATTAGTGTGAGTAAATTGCTAGTTGTGTTTCACCAGAATGATGTTTTCTAAATCGGTGTTGATTGTGTGTCAATAGGCTAGCATTCCAGGTAATTCGTATTGTTCGAACACAATGCATATTCCTAAATCCTACTGTATATCGACGTTAATGATATAGTCCTATAATTTAGTGGATTAGTCCTACTCCATTTCTTTAATATTGGTGTGACCTGTGCAACTCTCCAATCTCTGGGTACGAACCCCTTGTCGAATGAGCAGTTGTATATGAGTGATAAGTATGGAGCGCATACTCTGAAAGGGACCTAGCTGGTACAAAGTCTGGACCAGAAGACTTACTTATAATAAGTGATTTAAGTTTCTTCACTGCTCCGAGGATATCTACTAAGTTATTAATATTGGCAGCTATTCATGATTAGAATTTTGGAATATTTACTTCGTCTTCTTTGGTGAAGAAATGTCAGATGGCTGTTTTTAGTAACTGTGCTTTGGTATTTAGACTGCTATCGAGCCGAGAAGGCACTGACTGTGTCTTGTCGCTGCTGTACTTCACATACGGGCAAAATCTTTTTGATTTTCTACCAGGTTTCAATACAATATTTTGCTGTGGAAATTATTGTAAGCATCTCGTGTCGAAGTCCGCGCTAAATTTCGAGATTTTGTAAAAGATGGCCAACCTTTGGATTTCGCGTTCGGTTAAACTGGGTATGGTTTTTTCGTCGTTTCTGCAACAGTGTTCTGATATGTTTCGCGCACCAAAGGGGATCAGTTCCATCGTTTGTTAATTTATTTGATATAAATCTCGTAATTGCTATCGATACTGTGGAGTGGAGCTGAGATGGCCTCTCAGGAAGGCGTCAAGCGAATTTTAATCTCCTTTTTTTGAATAGATATAGCTTTCGTTTATTTTCGGAGGATGTGGGAGTTATGGTATTTAATCTCGCTACGAAAGCCCTTTATTCGCTCATCCATATATCCACTTTGATGCTCGTTATTAGCTCACGATTATTTGTTGCTAAAAGGTCAAGAGTGTTTTAACAACCGTTTACTATTCAAGTGGACTCCTCAACTAATTGCTCGAAATAATTTTCAGAGAATGCGTTTAGCACAATTGCAGATGATATTGTATGTGTACCTCCGGATTTAGACGTGTATTTTTGCCAACATATCGAGGGTCAATTGAAGTCACTACCAACTATAATTATATGTTTGAAATTAGACTCGAATTTTCGGCGAACTTTTCAGGATTTGTATAATCTGAGCGGAAGTTGGTAAAAGGATCCAATTATTATTTTATCCCGTTTTCCAAGAATGACTTCTCCTCGTACTAACTCACAGGAAGTATCTACTTCAGTTTCACTACAAGATGAACTATTTCTAACAGCCAAAAAGAAGCCTCCACCAACTATATTTAGCCTAATCCTCCTGAACGCCGCTAGGTCCTTCGCAGAATTCTCGGCTGAATGTATCTCCTGCTAGACCCAGCTGCCTGTGCCTATAAGATTCTGATCATTATGCTTTCTATTAGCGCTTGAAGCTCTGGTATTTTCACAACACAGCTAAGATAATTTACAACTGTTATACCGATGGTTCCTAGACCTACGATCTTCCTGCACCCTTTGAGACTGAAGCCATTTTTGTGTTCCCCTGGGACCATATGACCTAAAAAGCCACCCAGAACGAGCCACGCAGTCCCCGCTACCCGTGTAGTCACTTCCAGCGCGTAAAGAATTCCTGATCCATCTAGTGGAAACTGGAACCTCACCATCCTTTGGTACAAGTCGAGGAAACTGTAGCCTACACGGTCGCAGGTCTGAGCCCTTGGTTTAGATCCTCCATTCGGCTCTGTACAGAGGTCCGCAATCGGTCCTGTCGACTATGCATCAAGTGGTGAGTTCTTCTTTCATCTCGCAAGTAAGAGTGGCAGCCTTTATCACTTCTGATAGCCACACGGAATCAGAGAAAATCTCTTCCGATCGAAAGCGATACACATCATTGGTACCGACATGAGGCGCACCTGCAGTTGGCTGCACCCTGTGCTCTGCATGGCATCCATAAGGGCCCGTTCCACTTCTGGAATAACTTCATGCGGTATGCACACCGAATGCACACTTTCTTCCCCTTCCAACTACCAATAATCCCATCCTCTGAGATTGCCCGGATCTTTCAGGCTGAGAAGTTTCTTCTGAAACAGGAATAGCGACTGTATCTGGCTAAGGGACAGTGTCAGCCACTGACAGCACTTGAAACCTGCTTAGAAAACTAACCATGGAGGCCACGCCCCGAGGCGACATCCCACCCAACCACGAGTGAGGGGTCACCTCAGTGCGAGCAGTAACTGGGCTGGCCACCTGTGCAGGTCATTGGCGGATTCGTGGGTCATGCTGGACGTCCACTGGATCCTCACGACTGACCCATAACAGTGATGTCCATCCACTACAGCTCAAGGGGTGTAACCGAAACCGACACAGCCTGGAGCTTGGAGCGAATTGTCACCGACTAGGCTCTCATCCGCACGCAGCAGTCACAGTCCCTACCCATATTAAAGACCATCAAAAATTACACTACGCAGACAAAGAAAAGGTCTATCGACAAGTGCTTCGGAACTCTACTGTACATACAGACGAAAACGTAACAACTGTTTCTGATAAATCAGATTAACACACAGAGATTCAAAAACTAAAATATCAAAGCACACTGGTGAAACTAAATAATTCGCTCCCAATTAGGAACATGTAAAACGTCACAAAATCAGTTTACTTTCTGACAAACCAAAACGCAATAACTGTGTCTAGTACATATTAAATTACCACACAGAAATCCGAAAAATAAATTACAAAAGCACACAGATGGAACTATATAATTCTCAACTAGTTAGCACAAAATCTGTGCCGGCCGGTGTGGCCGAGCGCTACGGTCGCAGGTTCGAATCCTGCCTCGGGCATGACTGTGTGTGATGTCCTTAGGTTAGTTAGATTTAAGTAGTTCTAAGGTCTAGGGGACTGAGACCTCAGGTGTTAAGTCCCATAGTGCTCAGAACCATTTGAACAAAATCTATTTTTCCTTGTTCTTGTTTTTTGTCGGTGTACCGCTGCTGCCTGACTGACAAATTTGATGTTTCGCAAGTGGAGTTGGTTTTGATGATTGCTGTGTGTTTGTATGGTGTTGTTATGTGTTTATCCTCTCGTCATGACCATGATTCTTCTCAACTACCTCTTACATTCCGAGGGACCTCTATCTCTCTTGACGTGGTGGGTACGAATTACGTAATTTGGAACTATGTACCCAGTGTGCGTATTAATTGTCAGTAGAGAGATTGTTTCTGTGGACTTGTTACTGTGCTGCAAGTGGCTCCGTAAGAAACATATTGTGGATTCTTGTTGTTTTGGGCCGTGGGACGGTCGTGATATCGGATTTTTTCGCCCTAAAAGGCCCCCGTTTTAAGATTTGCCGCCATGGGAATTGCATGGGTCTCTGGTTGCGAAGAAGCACTGAGAAGGTTTAAGTTAATATGGCAGACGATGTGTTTCGCTCGACTTGTGGTTAGAAGTTGCGAACTAGATACCCCAGAGAAGAGACCTTATGAAATTTATGATCCAGGGAAGCTGTGCACGCCACAGCACTGCAGGAGTAGGTTGTTCAAGAGATGAAACCACAACAGGAAAGAGGGCCAGTGCAAGAGTCAACCAGGGCATTGAGCTCTCCAACACAAAGTACGGTTGCTTTTGTAATTTGTTTCGACAATACATGTTACTGCTTTCCTTTTAGAAAATATTTTAGTCTCAGGCTAAAGGTAAATGTTTTGAACTGATTGCTTATACTTATTCAACAGACATAGTAGATTACAAATGTGGAGATGTGTTCAGGCAGTGATTGGAACGGAGCAACTTGGAGAAAATGGAATGGTAAAGCGGGTAGGGCCAGCTGAAATTTTCAAAAGAAATTTTAGATGAAGAGACATGTCCATAGAAATGTGATAACTAGACTCTTTCGCGTAAGGTTTTAGCTTGTCAACAATGACCTCGTGTGTGTTTTATGTACCCTGTTATCATATCGTCAGTGATCTTGTGTATAAACATTTCATGTTTTCTAGTATTCTGTGCATGTTTTGTAATTTTGAACTGACCCTTGGTTCACCACCTACCGATGAATCAGCAGTATTTTTTCTTGAATGCGCGCACCTCTGAAGATCTCTAAGACACCGGATGTGACCGTTGGCTGACCTGGGAGAACAGATTCTGTAGTGATTCCACAACTAAAGGGAGGGTAAATCGACAGTATTGTAACCAGTTACCATGATTTTGTAAAAGTAAAATGTCATTTGACTGTGTATTATTATATTTGTCTTCTGTATTATCTAGATGATTAGACTCTCGTCACTATGATTACTTTATTCAATCAAGTGAGAGAAGCGTTTGCTTCGATTATCACATATTACAATGGCAATGGAGTCTTTTAGGCAATGGTTGGTAGTTAACACAGAAGTGTCTTTCACAAATTTGTTCGCTAAGTATGTGAGGGGATAATACTTTCCCCTTCTTGAACGTAGTGATTCCCTTATTTCCCTTTCCGCTTGAGTTTATTTCCGATATCTTTATAGTTAAAGCTGTGAGGACAAGCCGTGAGTCGTGCTTGGGTAGCTCAGTCGGTAGAGCGCTTGTCCGCGAAAGGCGAAATTCCCGAGTTCGAGTCTCGGTCCGGCACACAGTTTTAATCTGCCAGGAAGTTTCATATCAGCGCACACTCCGCTGCAGAGTGAAAATTTCATCTTTATAGTTGTTGTATTAGGGGAAGACCATTCCAAGCTGTGTAACGTTAGTGATAGTGATTCGATATTTTTAATTTTGTCTTGGTGTTTTCATGTGTGTTCAATTAGTTGATCGTGTCTTAAGAAATAAAGGTTTTTGTCTCTGAGGTACACGCGATTGATTGAAGTAAATGTGACAAGTGGCAGCTGTGCGACCGTTTTTATGATGTGAGTTTTAAGGGGTGTTTGTAGACACGCAACAAAACTGCCTTGTGGCTACACTTAGCAGAAACCGGGCTTCTATGGGAAGTACGTACATTTTGCAGAGAGAGCAATAAAGGATGTGTTTCGATGTATTCGAAGAGCCTGAAGGTTATAAACAGGAACTAGCCTGATTGTCAGTCGGCTTTCAGCCGTGATAGCGTGCGGACGGGCTCGGCGCGTCGGGCAGTGCTCTGCAGGTGTTGTTGTTTACCCGCTAGCGCGCGGTCGCGTCGTTGTATTGCCTTATAGTACCTGTACCGACCCGCCATGGCGTTCTCATATCGAAAAGCTACAATCAAACTAACGTTCAACGCATCGTACATGAGACCGAAGGCCCATCAAATTGAACGGTTTCTACGAGACATCATGCACATAGAACCACAAGAACTGATAGGCATTCATCTGTCTATTGTAACCAACACAGTGTACCTCAAACTGATTGACGAAGCGGCCTGCGACAGATTACTCCAACGTTCTGCAAACGGATTTCGCTTCTGTCACGCAGACGGTAATTTGAGCGTGGTAGGAGCTGACCATGCTGGTCTGGGGGTGCGTACCATGCGCATCTTTGAACTCCCGTTCGAAGTTCCTGCCAACCTAGTCGTTGATGCGCTGCGGCCATACGGCACAGTTCTGAGCCACACAGAGGAAAAATGGAACACATTCGAAACGTACCCTGTCCTTTACGGGGTACGACAAGCGCGAATAGAACTTAAGAAGCACGTTCCATCATATATTTTCGTTGGTGGCTGCCGTGCAATTGTTATGATGGACAACCGAGGACCTGCTCGGGCTGCGGCCAGGAGGGCCATGTTAGAACTGAGTGTCTGCAGCACCGCCTCGTTCAAGTGCCCGCAATGAACTTCCCCAACGATCCACTATGACCTCTCTCCCGCTAACATATGCGGAGGCGGCACGACATGATGTGATGGATGATCAAAACCTTCTACCTCCTCAAGCCGCTGCCAGCTCCGTTGGAGAGTCAGCGCCGTCGACGACGCCGCAGCCCAACGGTGCAGAGGTTCCTACAGCCTCTGTCCACCGCAGCGTCGTGGGCACCCAGCCACCGTCACTGTCGGGACCGGACACAGGGATTCCTAGCGACCGAGACTGTGTCGAGCCCCGCCCTCCAGCGGATGTCGAATTTCGGACCCGAAAGCAAAAATCACCCAAGCGACACAAGAAGAGGCGATTGTCAGTTGAAGAACAGGACAGGGAAGTGAAGCCGGCGGAAGACATCGACTTCGTTGACTCGTCCACAATTGCAACGGACTCCAGTGGCATCATTCACCAAAAGGTGCCTGAGGACAAGGAACACTGTCCTAAATTTGGTGGCCTAGAAAACGAGGCGCATTGCGTCGACTTCCAAAATGTGGGCTCCTGTGAAAACGACCAGCCACCAATGACATCACAATCGTCTCTTGGTGATTGGGCAGACGATATGGAGGCAGATGATGCACAGCAAACATCGATATCTCCACCAGAGCCCATGGCTGACATTGAGCCCGGAGAGCTCTGCCAGTCAGAGACTCATACGGCACAGTAATGCACAGCATGCAGTTGGATGGCTGTGTGGTGTGTGAGATTACTGTGGGCTTGCACCGGCACACTGCCTCCGCTGCTTGATATGTCTCAGTCATACCGTGTGGGAACAGTCAATGTAAATGGTGTTCACTCCACTGTCAAGACCCGCATGTTACACGACATGATCAGAGCGGCAGAATTGGACATCGCCCTTCTCCAGAAGGTCCGTCCGGAGCTGCGTTTAGACCTATATGGCTACACCACCTACATCCTACCCTTAGGTGATGGCGTAGGAGCAACGGCCATCCTTCTCCGAGATGGCATAGACGCGACGGATGTGACGTACTTGCCGAACGGGCGAGGCATCGCACTCACACTTGGTGCAGTCCGCCAGATTAACGTCTACGCTCCCTCCGGTAATTCGCACCGTGGTGACAGGCATGTCTTCTATTCGGAGGAGGTAGCCCCACTTTTGCAAGGAAATATGGACCATTACATAGTGGGCGGCGATTTTAACAGTGTTCTGCGGCCCGAGGACCCGATACCGCATTACGTCCCATGCCCGGCTCTACAAGCATTGATACGTGACCTCGAGCTCCACGACACATGGCTCTTACATCATGGGACCCAGAGTGGATATACGCACTTTACCAGCCGTTCTGCCAGTCGTCTGGACCGAATATACGTCTCGCGTGCCCTCCGCACAGCAACCCGTGATGCAGAACTCTGGCTGACGGCCTTCACGGACCATCTCGTGTACATTTGCACTCTCACCTTACCCCGACAACTCACAAGACGCAGCAGGGGCCCGTGGACGCTGAACGTCTCCCTCCTTCGCGAGGACGCGTGTCGGCGAGCAGTCACTGACACGTGGTGTCGATGTATCAGGCATCTGCCCATGTGTGCTTCCACGTTGCTGTGGTGGTTGGGATGCGTCAAACCTGCTCTCCGAAAGACTTTGATGGCCTACGGGCGTGACAGATCGAACTGGCAAAGGGCAACATCGGAATTTTACTATATAGCGTTGCGTGAGCTGGCGACGCAACCGCCGTCTCCCGAACTTCAGATGTCCGTACAACGCATCAAAGCTCGTCTACTTCGCATCAGGACCGAGCAGCTCGAAGGTGTCCGCATCCGTGCGCGAGTGCAAGACTGTATCCCCAACGAAACAGCGTCAGTGTATCACATTGTGCGCGAGAGGCGCCACCGCAAACGTCAACTCATTACGGCGGTAAACACGGAGGAGGGCGGCCGCGCAGTGACACAAACGGACATCGCGAACACGTTCGCCAGACACTATGGGACCTTGTACATGGAAGATCCGCGAAATGTACGTGATTATGACGAGCTGTTGCACGATTTTCCCGCCCCTCGGGACGTGGCACCAGATGATAGTCTGCTGTTGCCCATTACACCCGACGAGCTGACATCGGCCTTGGCACGTGGAGCACCGAACAAGTCGCCTGGACCGGACGGTTTACCCCTGGAATTCTACCGCACTTTTTACCACCTTATGGGTGACAAGTGGCTCCAAATGTTTCAAGACCTGATCCGCCCTGATTTCACTGTCTCCTCAGAATTCACAGAAGGCATCTTGATCCCAGTACCGAAACCGAATGGTGGTTGTAGGTGGCAGGACTTTCGCCCACTCACACTCCTCAACAACGACTACAAGATCTTCGCCCGTATCCTCCACGCGCGTCTCCACACCGCTATCGGGAAAGCCATCCACACCGATCAAACATGTTTTGGTGGTGTCAGCAACATTCATACGGCGTTAGGAGCATACCGCGACGTAATTGCTTTGACGGCGGCCTGCAAAATACGAGGCGCCCTTGTCGCCGTAGATTTTGACCACGCATTCGACCGCGTCGACCACGGCTTCTTACGCGCAGTTTTGCAACGCATGGGCCTCTCTCCGGAGTCTGCACAGGTGGTCCTTCGACTGGTCCACGGAGCGCGCTCCTGCATGATGGTCAACGGTTATCAGTCTGGTCACATTGTTGTTGGACGGTCAGTGCGACAAGGGTGCCCCCTGTCGGGTGTATTATTTGCTGCAGCGCTTGAACCAGCTTTACATGGTCTACGACAGCGATTAACTGGTATCTCCTTGCGGGACGAGACCTTTCGTTGTGGTGCATTCGCCGATGACGTGGTGTTCCTGGCCAGATCAGAGGATGAAATGCATCTGGCGCTACAGTGGCTACGCCAGTACGGGGCGGTCGCTGGGAGCGTCATCAACGTGAAGAAGACAAAATACATGGATGTCGGAGGGGGGCTTTCCCACACAACGGCGGTGCCCTTTGACAAGGTGCCCGTACTCAAGTATTTCGGAGTGCAACTCTGTAGCAATGTCCGCCGCACGGCGACGTCTACGTACCGCCGTCTCCTACACCAGACACGTGCTCTGCTGCAGGACAACAAACTGCGTCGCTTGGATATGCTTCTCAGAATACGTTATGTCAACACCCATACTGTCTGAACACTGAACTATTTTGCGCATATCCTTCCCTTTACGGCTACGATGGCCGACAGATTTCAAGCAGCATATGGACATTTCGTAAGCACCGGTCTGGTTTTTAAAGTCCGATACGCCACCCTGACATTGCCGCAGCGGGCGGGTGGTGTCGGTTTAATTCATGTATATAACCGTGCGCGATCGCTTTATCTCAACACTATGCGTCGCACATGGACCTCTGCCCACGCCACTCTGACAGGCACCCTGATAGCGGAAGTGGCACCACACTCTATGCATCCCCCGATTTCTGTAGGACACATTTCACCGGCACTCACCCACATCAGAGAGCTGTCATTCTGCATTTGCTGAATACCTCATGGATATGTGACACAGCCCAACAAACATCAACACTGACCTGAAAATTTTCAAATGCAGCAACAGCTAACCACAAAAACTGTTGATTGAAGAAAACAATCAGACACAAAAAGCTATTATTGAAGGGAAACAAGGTTCTCTGCAATGGAACTTTGTTCTCTGTACTCAAACAACTGATAAATACCCCAAACCCCCTTCCAAATACAAACATGAATGAATGAATGAATGAATGAATGAAAATAGATTGTGTTGTCCCATTGAGGGCAAAGGCCTCCTACAAGTAGGGGGGGGGGGGGAGGGGTAGCTGCTTTTAAACACTCACGCGGTGAGCTAGTCCGCGTAACAGGGTACCGCACTTAATGCACACTACACATTGAACTACACTTTATCTCTTAGTTGTAGTTCTAGTTCTTTTCCAGTCCTTTCTGTTTCTGGCTGTGCTGCCCCACTGTCTTCCTGCTTGTTTCTGAATAAGTCCGACCATTTGCGTCTTGGTCTTCCTGGGAGTCTCTTGCCGATGTAGGGTACCATGTGGTAGCTCGTGTTCAGAAGAAAGAACACATTGAACGAAGGACGTTCATATTCACAGGACATGTACATTAGTATGTTCTGCAGAAATGATTAGCACCTCATTCACCTCTGCTGAGCACGTGTCCTGTTGCCTAGTAGGCACAGGCTCTGTCATGGACTCTGGTAACTGATTCCACGCATGATGGCTTTTACGCGTATAACGTGCGAATGGCGTCCTGGGGTCTAGCTGTCCAAGCTGCATTTACCTGGTTCCAAAGTTCATCTGCTGTGTGTGGCGTTGGGTCAGAACAATGTACCGCTCGTTCCACCATACCCCACACATTTTCGATTGATGATAAGTCTGGTGATCTGGTGGGCCAGGGCGAAAGGCTGACATCCTGAGACACCAAGAAGGCATGTGTTGGTGCCGCTACATGTAGTCGTGCATAGTTCTGCTGAAAAATAGTGTCTGGGGTGTTGCCCGCATCTCGTGGTCGTGCGGTAGAGTTCTCGCTTCCCACGCCCGGGTTCCCGGGTTTGATTCCCGGCGGGGTCAGGGATTTTCTCTGCCTCGTGATGGCTGGGTGTTGTGTGCTGTCCTTAGGTTAGTTAGGTTTAAGTAGTTCTAAGTTCTAGGGGACTGATGACCATAGATGTTAAGTCCCATAGTGCTCAGAGCCATTTTGTCTGGGGTGTTGTGCTATGGGTCCCAGGATATCATTCACGTTGGTTTGTATCCTATAGCACCCCACACCAAAAGACCTTGAGTTGACACTGTATGTCTTGTGCGAATGCAGTCACTGTGTGATGCTCACCCTATCTACAGCGCATCAAATTCAGTTATCATTTTCAAACAAACAGAAAACAAAAGTTCAAATGGCTCGGAGCACTATGGGACTTAACATCTTTGGTCATCAGTCCCCTAGAACTTAGAACTACTTAAACCTAACTAACCTAAGGACATCACACACATCCATGCCCGAGGCAGGATTCGAAACTGCGACCGTAGCAGTCGTGCGGTTCCGGACTGAGCGCCTAGAACCGCGAGACCAGCGCGGCCGGCCCAAACAAACAGAACCTGCAGTCTTCCGAAAACACTATCTGATGCCATTTCTGTCCCCAATGACGCCGTTCCATACACCATTGCCACCTAGCACATTCGTCAAAGGTAGGCGGAGAAGTGAACGACGCGTACGTAAGCCGTGCCATAATAAACGGCGACGGACTGTCACATCTAATAGTGTATGTGTTACAATGTTGCACTGTTGCCCTAAAGAAAGGAAGACGCAGATCCGTCTTTCAATGCCATTCAGGTGACGTGTTGACCTTCTAAACTACGTTTAGACGTCGTGTGTCGGGTCGAACGTCGGGTCTGGGTAGACTGATAAAACAGGGCGGCTAGCGAAATGTGGCGGTATCAATATCAGACTTCAATGCTGGGCAGAGTAGAGTGTGTCTAAACACATAGTGTACCGAACACCTCCTCAGCCGACGACCCATGCATTTGCCAATGTTTACACCACGACATCGGCAACTACTACTGAAATGGGCACGTGACTATGGGAACTAGACATTGGTGCAATAGCAGAGAGCTGCATGGTCTGATTAACCCCAATACGTTCTATATCATGCCGACGGGAGGGCGCAAATCCGTCGTCTTCCATGCAACAGCTCCTTGACACCTGTACGGCGGGGCGCGGGGGCAGGGTGGGGGGGGGGGTAGACAAGCTATGCTCAGAGGAACATTCACGTTGGTATTCATGGGAATAGTGAAGCTCGTGCAAGGCACCATGGCGGAAAAGGTGTGTTGTTCACTGGTTGCATAACCACGTACACCCTTCATAACTATCTTGTTCCACGACGGCAGTGGCATTTTTCAGCAAGATAATGCGCCAAGTCACAAACTCAGAAGTGTGACAGAGTTGTTTGAGGAACACAGTGGCGAGTTCCAATTGATGTGCTGGCCCCAAACTTGCCCGATCTGAGCCCGATTGAACACAACTGAAATGTGATTGAACATGGTGTCAGAGCTCATCGACTACCTCCCAGGAATTTGCGTATTGGCAGATATGGTGCTAACTCCTCCTGCGTCCTACAAAGACCTCATTGCTTCCATGGCACGACGTGTCACCGTTGTTATCCGTGCCAAAGGCGGACATATCGGCTGTAAACCAGGTGGTCGTCATGTTCTCGCTGATCAGTATAATCAGATATGTGTCCAGAAGTAGTCAAAACTGCATCATAGACCACGCTATAAAAACAGTAGAGCCGCGCGGGATTAGTCGAGCGGTGTAAGGCGCTGCAGTCAAGGACTGTGCGGCTGGTCCCGGCGGAGGTTCCTCCCTCGGGCATGGGTGTGTGTGTTTGTCCTTAGGATAATTTAGGTTAATTAGTGTGTAAGCTTAGGGACTGATGACCTTAGCAGTTAAGTCCCATAAGATTTCACACACATTTGAACATTTTTTTGAAAAACAGTAGAGGTAGGTCCACGAGAAAATGGAAGTCTCGAGACAAAATCAGTAATAACGCAGGAGAGAATATCAAAGTTCCTTATAACGATTTCGAAAGCTGTGTCCAATAGAGTGAGTCAGTTCATTGCCAGTTAAGGCCAGTCAGCTCTGATGAAGTGAGTATTTCAGAGTAACAAGGGGTGTAAACTGAGCTGTACCTTAGGACTGTTTTAATTGCACATAATCATATCAACAGAACAAGATAATTGATATAAGGAGAAACAAACAGTGTACATAGTAAACGTTTTATTAATGTTCACTCTTCTCCAGCGGTCAACCTAAGCGTGGGTTTGCACCAGTGCTCTATTACAGTTCTCTCTCTTCATCTCGTAATTGCTGGGGTCTTTGTCCCGTATCAACTGGGAAATGGTCTTTATCTGATAATCTTTGTTTGTGTTATTCCTTCCAAGATGGCCTTTATCAGCCTTCATGTACACTCCTGGAAATTGAAATAAGAACACCGTGAATTCATTGTCCCAGGAAGGGGAAACTTTATTGACACATTCCTGGGGTCAGATACATCACATGATCACACTGACAGAACCACAGGCACATAGACACAGGCAACAGAGCATGCACAATGTCGGCACTAGTACAGTGTATATCCACCTTTCGCAGCAATGCAGGCTGCTATTCTCCCATGGAGACGATCGTAGAGATGCTGGATGTAGTCCTGTGGAACGGCTTGCCATGCCATTTCCACCTGGCGCCTCAGTTGGACCAGCGTTCGTGCTGGACGTGCAGACCGCGTGAGACGACGCTTCATCCAGTCCCAAACATGCTCAATGGGGGACAGATCCGGAGATCTTGCTGGCCAGGGTAGTTGACTTACACCTTCTAGAGCACGTTGGGTGGCACGGGATACATGCGGACGTGCGTTGTCCTGTTGGAACAGCAAGTTCCCTTGCCGGTCTAGGAATGGTAGAACGATGGGTTCGATGACGGTTTGGATGTACCGTGCACTATTCAGTGTCCCCTCGACGATCACCAGTGGTGTACGGCCAGTGTAGGAGATCGCTCCCCACACCATGATGCCGGGTGTTGGCCCTGTGTGCCTCGGTCGTATGCAGTCCTGATTGTGGCGCTCACCTGCACGGCGCCAAACACGCATACGACCATCATTGGCACCAAGGCAGAAGCGACTCTCATCGCTGAAGACGACACGTCTCCATTCGTCCCTCCATTCACGCCTGTCGCGACACCACTGGAGGTGGGCTGCACGATGTTGGGGCGTGAGCGGAAGACGGCCTAACGGTGTGCGGGACCGTAGCCCAGCTTCATGGAGATGGTTGCGAATGGTCCTCGCCGATACCCCAGGAGCAACAGTGTCCCTAATTTGCTGGGAAGTGGCGGTGCGGTCCCCTACGGCACTGCGTAGGATCCTACGGTCTTGGCGTGCATCCGTGCGTCGCTGCGGTCCGGTCCCAGGTCGACGGGCACGTGCACCTTCCGCCGACCACTGGCGACAACATCGATGTACTGTGGAGACCTCACGCCCCACGTGTTGAGCAATTCGGCGGTACGTCCACCCGGCCTCCCGCATGCCCACTATACGCCCTCGCTCAAAGTCCGTCAACTGCACATACGGTTCACGTCCACGCTGTCGCGGCATGCTACCAGTGTTAAAGACTGCGTTGGAGCTCCGTATGCGACGGCAAACTGGCTGACACTGACGGCGGCGGTGCACAAATGCTGCGCAGCTAGCGCCATTCGACGGCCAACACCGCGGTTCCTGGTGTGTCCGCTGTGCCGTGCGTGTGATCATTGCTTGTACAGCCCTCTCGCAGTGTCCGGAGCAAGTATGGTGGGTCTGACACACCGGTCTCAATGTGTTCTTTTTTCCATTTCCAGGAGTGTATTAGAATATGCCTTATCAACGTATTTCTAATTGCAACGTACTTCAAGGTTTTCACGTCTGGGTTTCATACCCAGTCGTGTCGGTACATCAACGGCAGTTAACACTGTGCACCACTGATACTCATATGTCTCTGTGATAGAATCATCAGCTGGAAATTTCAAAAAAAACCTGCCGACATTCGGCTACCATCTAGCGTTATTCTGCATAGTGAGGACTACATTTATTCTTATGTTAATTCTAGCGTTTCTCTTCTCGTGAAAGCCATCTTGCTATTTAGGTTAGGGGCATCCTTGGTTGTCACACCATCAGTAGAGATTATTATCGTATTAAAGTTTTCATCATTCTCTTTTAAATATATTGAAAAGATACATTTGCAATCGCTGACTTGTAAATTGACATCAATAGCAGTAGAGCTGATGAGGAACGGACATCTCTATAAAGGGGAAATCACAGAAGTTGGAAAGGAAAACGTTCGGACAGTGAAGGTAATTGTGAAGAAACTATGGGAAATACTTCAGTTGATCGATGAAGAAGGAAGTATAAAAATATTCAGGGAAATTCAGAAATACAAGATGGCGAGGAATGAAAGAAATAGAAAGTGCAGGGAATCTAAGACGAAATGTAAGAATTCGTGGTGAAATCTTCGTCTGTCCCTTACTTTGCTAGCTAAGTTTGATAATTGTCACTGAACGAAACTAGTAACAAATTTAGCAAAATAAGTGAGAGCTGAAGGTTTCTCCACGAACGTTAACGATTATTGGTGCCTGAATATCTCCACCAGCAAACGTGCATAAGTCGAGATGGCTGCATGAAAGATGTGAAGAAATCGAAAAACAAACTATTTTCGGAAGGAATGACTCAACCTGCACCAAAGTAAAAACAACCTTCGGTGAAATTAAAAGCAAGGGTGGTAACATTAAGGGTGCAGCGGGAATTGCAGATGAGAGATGAGAGAACAGATAGATGGAAGGAGTACATTGAAGACGTCTATGAGGCCGAATATTTGGTGAGATAAGAGGAACAAACAGATTTGGAAGAAATAGGTTATCCATTAGTGGACTCTTTATTTAAAAGAACTTCAGACGACTTAGGACCATTAAGGCAGAAGGGATAGATAACATTCCATCAGAATTTCTAAAATCATTGGGGAAAGTAGCAACAAAACGACAATTCACGTTCGAGTGTAGAGTATATGAGTCTGGCCGTGTACCATCTGACTTTCTGAAATTATCATCCACCCAATACCGAAGACTTCAAAAGGTGACAAGTGCGAGAATTATCGCACAATCAGCTTGAATCTTCATGGATCCAAGTTTCTGACAAGAATAAAATTCAGGATGTGTTAGAAGACGATCAGTCTCGCTTTACGAAAGGCAAAGGCACCAGAGAGGAATTCTGACGTTGCGGTTGATAATGGAAGCGAGACTAGAAAAATAAAGCCTCGTTCACAGGATTTGTCTACCTGGAAAAAGCAATCGAAAATACAAAATCGTACAAGACGTTCGAAATTCTCAGGAAAATGGGTAAGCTATAGGGAGACAGGTACTATGCAACGTGCAGAAGACTCAAAAGGGAATAATAAGAGTGGACGACCATTAAAAATGGTGTAAGACAGAGATTTAGTCTTCTGCACCTTCTGTTCAATCTGTACATCGAAAAATCAATGATGGAAATAAAAGAAAATTTCGACACCGGAAATAAAATTCAAGTTTGGCTGAAGACATTGCTATCCTGAGTGAAATTGAAGAAGAATTATATGATCTGCTGAATAGAATGAACTGTCTAATTAGTACGGAATACGGATTGAGAGTAAATCGAAGAAAAACGAAAGTAATGAGAAATAATGGAAATGAGAACAGTAAGAAACTTAACATCGGGATTGATGGTCACAAAGTAGATGAGGTTAAGGAATTATGCGACCAAGGCAGCGAAATAACCACTGACGGATGGAGCAAGTAGGACATGAAAAGCAGATTAGCACTGACAAAATGGACATTCCTGGTCAAGTGAAGTCTGCTGGTGTCAAACATAGGCCTTAATTAGACGAAGAAATTTCTGAAAATGTACGTTTGGAGCACAGCATTGTTGGGAAGGGAAACATGGACAGTGGGGAAATCGGGAAAGAAGAGTATCTAAGCATCTGAGATGCGTTGCTACAGACGAATGTTGAAGATTAGGTGGACTGTTGAGGAGGATCTGCACAGAATCGGAGAGGAAAGGAATACGTAGAAAACACTGAAAGGAAGGGACATAATGTCAGGACATCTGTTAAGACATCATGGAATAACTTACATGGTACTACAGGGAGCTGTAGAGGGTAGTAACTATAGAGGAAGACAGAGATCGGAATAAATACAGCAAACAATTGCATACATAGGTTGCTAGTGCTACTCCGAGACGAAGAGATTGCCACAGGAGAGGAATTCGTGGCAGACCGTATGAAACCAGTCAAAAGACTGATGAAACAAAAAAAGACAGGCACTTAACTATGACAGCAGAAAATCAGTACTGCCTGCGACGAATGTAGTTATTATTGTGTTGGTCTGTCACATAATTCAAGCATTTAAAATATTAGATTCGCATTTGCATGTGTAAAGTAAACTCATCAAAAAAAGTTTTGCATCACCTCGGTTCCGAGAGTTTAGGAACCTGTAAAGAAAATTAGAATAAAGTTGAACATAGACAACATTTCCGACCTTCTTATTGCTCATGAAAACCTCACATAGCATGTTGTACCACCATACAACGAGTCCTTCAGAGGTGGTGGTCCAGATAGCTGTACACATCGGTACCTTTAACAACCAGTAGCATGGCCTCTTGCATTGATGCATGCCTGTATTCTTCGTGGCATACTATCCACAAGCTCATCAAGTCATTCTTAGTGCAGATAGTTCCACTCCTCAACGGCGATTCGGCGTAGACCCCTCAGCGTTTGGTGGGTCACGTCGTAGATAAGCATAAGCAGCCCTTTTTAATTCATACCAGGCAAGTTCGATAGGGTTCATGTCTGGAGAATATGCTGACCACTCTAGTCGAGCGATGTCGTTATCCTGAAGAAAGTCATTCACAAGATGTGCACGATGGGGGCGTAAATTGTCGTCCTTGAAGACGAATGGCTCGCTAATATCCTGCCAAAATGGCTCTACTATCGGTCGGAGGCTGGCATTCACGTACCGTACAGCCGTTATGGCAACTTCCATGACCACCAGCGGCATACGTCGGCCCCTTATAATGCCACCCCAAAACAGCAGGGAATCTCCACCTCGTTGGGCAGTGTGTCTAAGGCGTTCTGCCTGAGCGGGTTACCCCCAAACATGTCTCCGACGATTGTCTGGTTGGAGGCATATGCAACAATCATGGGTGAAGAGAACGTGATGCCAATCCTGAGCGATCCATTCTGCATGTTGCCACCTGTACCGCGCTGCTTGCGGACGTGGTTGCAAAAATGGACATCGCCATGGGCATCGTTAGTGAAGTTGCGCATCATGCAGCCTATTGCGCACAGTTGGAGTCGTAACACGATTTTCTGTGGCTGCACGAAAATCATTAATCAACATGGTGGCGTTGCTGTCAAGGTTCCTCCGAACCATAATCCGTAGGTAGCGATGACCCACTGCAGTAGTAGCTGTTTGGCGGGCTGGGCGAGGCATGTCATCGACAGTTCCTGTCTCTCTGTATCTCCTCCACCTCCGAACAACATCGCTTTGGTTCACTCTGAGGTGTCTGAACACTTCCCTTGTTGAGAGCCCTTGCTGGCACAAAGTAAAACCGCAGTATTGACTGTCTAGGCATATTTTAACTACAGACAACACGAACCATGTACAGTCGTGCTCAAAAATATCCGAACGACCTGAATTGCATTTCGCCTGATTAGCAAGCAACCCACATAACGTAGCTGTCTAGCAGGTCCTCTAATCGCTCCTTGGTACAGTCGTTTGACTATTGAAAATGGCTCCAACAAGCGACCACTAGAAAATTCGGCTCTGTATCGCAATAATGCAAGATGTAAAGTAATACCACGATACTACAAATATCAGGGAACACCTTATCACAGATAACACTGTCCTTAAGGCGTGTAAGCTCACATTCATTGCAATAAATGACATACCTGAGATGTTACCACTCTCATTATTATGTAGGATAGGTATTGCACGTAGTAAGTTCGTCGTATTCATGATTTCGTCTTCAAAGTAACATACCATACATTTTATTTAACACAAAATGTCATTAAAAATTTACGTTATTCACGAACAGCTAGTTGAGAATATGTATGAACTTCAAATGACACGACGAACTGCCTCGTTCTGCATATGGATTCAAACCTAGGTCATGCAGGCTAAGATTTCGTGGCTGCCGGAAATTAACAGTCAATCCTGACTAGGCATAAAGAGAGTGATATACCTCAATTTTAGACAGTATCAGTTAACAAATATCAACTTTAAATTACATAACGTAAACATTTTTAACGGACGCGAATTCCTACCCTGCATCTATTGTCCCTGTTAACGAACTACGAGAGATGTTATATATTGCTTCTTCACAAATAACTTACTTGAAATGCCATGGTGTAAAGCTTTGTGTTGGACTGGGATTTGAACCCAGAACCTAATCGGATTGTTATCGAAGCACAATCAACTGTGACATATCGGATTTTATCGGCAGTAGCTACAGAATTTTTCTCCACCAGCAGCTCAGAACAACATCCATGAACTTAGAGTGATCTCTCAAATAGTTCTGTGTCTCACTGGGAGTCAAAAACGTCAGATATCGTTAGTGTTGACAACGAATGAAAATGCATTAAAAATCAAAATTATTATCCATCAGCAGATAGGTGTTCTCATGCTAGAGCTTGATAATACATAATGAAAACTTTAGTGCCGGGCCAGCATTCGAACCCATTCACGCGCAATATGTGGAGACGTTGAGAAATCTGCAGTTTTGAACAAACAACAAATTATAGTCGAGCTGTATTGTCACGAAGGGATCAAATTCCGCGTTAAGGGCGGTCTGAGTTGCATTCCAAGTTCAGAACCAATTTTCTCGACACACAGAAGCTCAAATAAAAGATGGAATAAGGGTCCTGTGACCCTACATAGCGTTTGTTTCGTCACTATAAATAAATAACTAGTATAAGAAATGTTACTGGAGACAGAGGTCCCACATTTCGCCACTCCTGACTTTATTGTGGTGCAACCTAAGGACTACTTGGTAGAGAAGGAATATCATGTTTAAAGAGAATTTCAGACCACAATGCCATTATACCTTCTTCACTTGGCGTAGTCAGAAGGCAACAGAATCTGTCTCTCCCTATTAAAAATCATGGACGAAAGTCGGAATCGAACCCAGACCACCACATAGAAACGTATTATCAATCCAACACACCACCAAATCATCTTCTGCATTACTCATTTTTCTTTCATAACACCGTTGCGGCACACTCGATGAGAATTCTGACACACAGGCTCCCTGTAATGGTTTGCAACATGTTCAGTACATTCATTTACTTGGTTGACCGAATCGCCATAAACTAGCTGCCTCGGCTACCCAGTGCATACATTCGACTCTATTTTGAAATCACCGAAATAAAATCATGTAACTGCCACCTACACAGAACTGCCCACAGTGTAGAATGCAGAAATTTAAAGAGGAAGTTTTCCTTTCCATTTGAGCTACTCTATTGCGCTATCTGTTTGTTGAAAACGTCGTGCAGTGCAAAAGAAAAGCTGTAACTGTCTGTCTCTCAGAAGTCTAGATCCGGCCATATGCACTACCTCACAGCACTGTGGAATGCGGTAGTTCTGGAGGAACTATTGTTGACTTCTGGAGGTGCTGTAGGTAGATGACAGCTAGTAGCGTCACTGTAAGTGTCACGCACCGTAGATAAGATGTCGCGAGTCCCATATCATTCGATGCTACATTTTTTACAACGCAAATCTGCTGTCTGCTGAAGTACCAAATTTAATGGAACTTTGAACATAATTACCTACACTTCTCAACACAAAATCGCCGCATATGGAAAAAGGGCTAACTTCTGCGACATTTTGTTCTTTTCTGGTTTAATGGACGGCCAGGCAGCAGATGCATCTCGCAGCTTTTGTATTATGTATGGTGAGAGCGCATCGTGGCAAAATAGTCAGAAAAGTATTTTCTACATTAGCTGTCGTCTGGTAGTGGCATTTTAAACCTTGTTTGACAGCTTTAACTCAGAAAAACTTTTCTAGATGCACATAATCAATAAACTGCATGTTCAATGTCAGACTGTTATAGATTACATCAGAGAATTCGCATATATCGTTGATGATTAATTTCTCTCTCATGTTTAGTATTGTTTTAACAACACTAAAAGAAACCTTACGACAATTGTGCACTGTATTAAAAGAAATGAAATAAAACTACCCACGATAACCTCACGACGAAAGTCTGTTTAGATAAAACTGAGTATCTGTACACGAGCATGCCTCTATCGGCATGGATTAGTAAAATACTACTCACATAGATTTCGATTGGGTCTGTGTTTAATTGGTATGCTGTGTCATACACAACAGGTATGCAAATGTGGCATTTCATAAATAAAGTTATGCATTCCTAGAGAGCCAAAATTTTCTTGTCAGCAGCGGAACGAGGCGTTACCTGTTGTGCAGCACTGTAAGCTTTTCACCATTGCACTATGAGCTGAAAGTAATTTCTTGCCATTTCCTTATCGACGTTTGATCTGACTGCTTGTAGCTCTTTCACGGAATGGATAAAAACGTTACATTCTGCGAGACTGGAACCGCGAACCATAACAGACGCTTTTTCAGAGGTCAGCACGTCACCAAAGAGCTGGCGAAGAGGTATTTGCTGTCCATTTATTTTACGAGGCCAATAGTGTCTAGAACTTGTAAACCGCTATTTAAAGGACGAGTTTAGTTGCGATTTACACATGCAACGACTTTCCTGGGCTGAAAACCGTACATTTACAATCTTTTGTTACACTTGAAGCGATAATAACTCAGATTACTCAATGGAAATGACAGGAAAAATCATGTGAACTTTGATGCTTAATTCCGTGCACACCAGGAAGTAACTCATCGACCACAGAGTTGCCAAATTTACCTTACCTTGTTGCCAAATCTGAGTTACAGTACTAGTAGGAAGAAGACGAACCGATGTGATCCTACAGCGGGCTGGGAAGTGACCACAGCTGGCCTTTCAAAGACGCGGCTGCGACGGCCTGGAGTAAGTAATGCGTGTGATTCACATTTCTGTAACCAGGCTTAGGAACTGGAGCGTAGTTACTAATAATACTCAGAGCTGACTGCAGACTAAGCATCATAAATCAGTAACTCTCATAGTTGTTTTTATATTTCTTTCGTAAGTGTACTCGAACCTAATAAACTCATTCACGGACGTTTTCTTGCCTCACCGATAGTCGAGCACACCAAACAAATAAAAATAAAAATAGAATGTGTGTGTTTGTGTGTGAGAGAGAGAGAGAGAGAGAGAGAGAGAGAAGAGAGAGAAAGAGAGAGATAGAAATAAAGATAAAGAAGAATGAGAGAGAGGGTAAAAAATTCTTGTAAAGAAATTGAATACCGGTATGTAAAGAAATCTTTCATTAAAATAACACGTTCCACATCATTATGAAGTGTCGCATTCATGATCTATGGAACAAGTATTAATCGAATCATATTGCTGACTAGCCGTGAAGAGTCATGAATTACCGAAATTTTCGCCTATATCAGTAACAAAATCTACGTCAGTTTTTGTAATAAACCGGGACGCCTATCAAGACCCTTTCATCCCTGTTAACTAACCACGAAGGATGTTTGATACACCTCCATTCAGAAGTGACAAAGTGTGTATGCATTTAAAGATGAAGTGTATGATGTGAAGTTCTGTGACGGAGGTACGAACCGAACAGGTAATCGGATTGTTAACTAAGTAAAATCAAATGTTACGTATCGGTTTTTCTTACCAGCTGCTAGGTGTTTGAATCTAAAATAAGGATACAAATTTTTGTGCCTGAGCGACAATCGAACCCCACTCCTATCCTCCGTCTTTATCGTCCATGAATATAGCTTAAGTATCAATTGCTAACTCACCAACAGTAAGATTTGTGCGTGTTTGACCAGAAATTGTCGGCAACACATGAACAGACATTAAAAATATACGTTAATTTTCTCTAGCAGGTCGCTTTCTACGTGATACGGCTTGATACGAAATTATGTATATTTTTGTACTAGATCAGGAATGGGACCCACATACGTAGCTTTGGAGGTGACCTAGAGAAGATTGCAGTCTTGGAAAAAGGAATGAAATGATTGAAGTATCCTGTTCCGAGAGATTCAGATCTCGAAAGAGGAGATACGAATTCAAATCATAGTCCAGCACCAAATTTTTCAACGTCTCTAGTTCAATTAAGTACAAGTAATGTGAGATCCCTGTTCCTTTAAATGGCTATCGGTTCATCAAATAAAATAAAATTTTGTAATGTAAGTAAGTTTACCCCGCTATGAACCATGGACCATGCCGTTGGTGGGGAGGCTTGCGTGCCATAGCGATACAGATAGCCGTACCGTAGGTGCAACCACAACGGAGGGGTATCTGTTGAGAGGCCAGACAAACGTGTGGTTCCTGAAGAGGGGCAGAGCATTTTCAGTAGTTGCAGGGGCAACAGTCTGGATGATTGACTGATCTGGCCTTGTAACACTAACCAAATCGGCCTTGCTGTGCTGGTACTGCGAACGGCTGAAAGCAAGGGGAAACTACGGCCGTAATTCTTCCCGAGGACATGCAGCTTTATTGTATGGTTAAATCATGATGGCGTCCTCTTGGGTAAAATATTCCGGAGGTAAAAAAGTCCCCCATTCGGATCTCCAGGCGGGGACTACTCAAGATTATGTCGTTATCAGGACAAAGAAAACTTGCGTTCTACGGATCGGGGCGTGGAATGTCAGATCCCTTAATCGGGCAGGTAGGTTAGAAAATTTAAAAAGGGAAATGGATAGGTTAAAGTTAAATATAGTGGGAATAGTGAAGTTCGGTGGCAGAAGGAACAAGACTTTTGGTGAGGTGAATACAGGGTTATAAATACAAAATCAAATAGGGGTATTGCAGGAGTAGGTTTAATAATGAATAAAAAAAATAGGAGTGCAGGTAAGCTACTACAAACAGCATAGTGAACGCATTATTGTGGCCAAGATAGACACGAAGCCCACGCCTACTACAATAGTACCAGTTTATATGCCAACTAGCTCTCCAGATGATGATGAAGTTGATAAAGTGTATGATGAGATAAAAGAAATTATTCAGGTAGTGAAGGGAGATGAACATTTAATAGTCTTGGGTGACTGGAATTCGACAGTAGGAAAAGATAGACAAGGAAACGTAGTAGGTGAATATGGATTGGGGCTAAGTAATGAAAGAGGAAGCCGCCTGGTAGAATTTTTCACAGAGCATAACTTAATCATAGCTAACACTTGGTTAAAGAATCATGAAAGAAGGTTGTATACATGGAAGAACCCTGGAGATACTGAAAGGTTTCAGGTAGAATATATAATGGTAAGACAGAGATTTAGGAACCATATTTTAAATTGTAAGACACTTCCAGGGGAAGATGTTGACTCTGACCACAATCTATTGCTTATGAACTGTAGATTAAAACTGAAGAAACTGCAAAAAGGTGGGAATTTAAGGAGATGGGACCTGGATAAACTGAAAGAACCAGAGGTAGTACAGAGTTTCAGAGAGAGCATAAGGGAACAATTGACAGGAATGGGGGAAAGAAATACAGTAGAAGAAAAATGGGTAGCTTTGGGGAATGAAATAGTGAAGGCAGCAGAGGATCAAGTAGGTAAAAAGACGAGGGCTAGTAGAAATCCTTGGGTAACAGAAGAGATACTGAATTTAATTGATGAAAGGAGAAAATACAAAAATACAGCAAGTGAAGCAGTCAGAAAGGAATACAAACTTCTCAAAAATGAGATCGACAGGAAGTGCAAAATGGCTAAGCAGGGATGGCTAGAGGACAAATGCAAGGATGTAGATGCTTATCTCACTAGGGGTAAGATAGATACTGCCTACAGGAAAATTAAAGAGACCTTTGGAGAAAAGAGAACCACTTGCATGAATATCAAGAGCTCCAATGGAAACCCAGTTCTAAGCAAAGAAGGGAAAGCAGAAAGGTGGAAGGAGTATATAGAGGGTCTATACAGGGGCGATGTTCTCGAGGACAATATTATGGAAATTAAAGAGTAGGTAGATGAAGATGAAATGGGAGATATGATACTGCGTGAAGAATTTGACAGAGCACTGAAAGTTGAAACAAGGCCCCGGAAGTAGACAACATTCTATTAGAAGTACTGACAGCCTTGGAAGAGCCAGTACTGACAAAACTCTACCATCTGGTGAGCAAGATGTATGAGACAGGCGAAATTCCCTCAGACTTCAAGAAGAATATAATAATTCCATTCCCAAAGAAAGCAAGTGTTGACAGATGTGAAAATTACCGAAGTTCAATAAGTCACACCTGCAAAATACTAACGCAAATTCTTTACAAACGAATGGAAAATCTAGAAGAAGCCGACCTCGGGGAAGATCAGTTTGGATTCCGTAGAAATGTTGGAACACGTGAGGCAATACTGACCCTACGACTTGTCTTAGAATAAACATTAAGGAAAGGCAAACCTACGTTTCTAGCATTTGTAGGCTTAGAGAACGCTTTTGACAATGTTGACTGGAATACTCTATTTCAAATTCTAAAGGTGACAGGGTTAAAATACAGGGAGCGAAAGGCTGTTTACAGTTTGTACAGAAAGCAGATGGCAGTTATTCGAGTCGAGGGACATGAAAGGGAAGCAGTGGTTGGGAAAGGAGTGAGACAGGGTTGTAGCCTCTCCCCGATGCTATTCAATCTGTATATTGAGCAAGGAGTAAAGGAAATGAAAGAAAACTTGGGAATACGTATTCAAATCCATGGAGAAGAAATAAAAACTTTGAGGTTCGCCGATGACATTGTAATTCTATCAGAGACAGCAAAGGACTTGGAAGAGCAGTTGTACGGAATGGACAGTGTCTTGAAAGGGGGGTATAAGGTGAACATCAACATAATCAAAACCAGGAGAATGGAATGTAGTCGATTTAAGACGGGTGATGCTGCGGGTATTAGATTAGGAAATGAGACACTTAAAGTAGTAAAGAAGTTTTGCTATTTGGGGAGCAAAATAACTGAAGATGGTCGAAGAGGACAGGATGTAAAATGTAGACTGGCAGTGGCAAGGAAAGCGTTTCTGAAGAAGAGAAATTTGTTAACATCGAGTATTGATTTAAGTGTCACCAAGTCGTTTCTGAAAGTATTTGTTTGGATTGTAACCATGTATGAAAGTGAAACATGGACGATAAATAGATTAGACAAGAAGGGAATAGAACCTTTCGAAATGTGGTGCTACAGATGAATGCTGAAGATTAGGTGGGTAGATCACATAACTAATGAGGAGGTATTGAACAGAATTGGGGAGAAGAGGAGTTTGTGGCACAACTTGACTAGAAGAAGGGATCGGTTGGTAGGACATGTTCTGAGGCATCAAGGATCACCAGTTTAGTACTGGAGGGCAGGGTGGTGGGTAAAAATCGTAGAGGGACACCAAGAGATGAAAACACTATGCAGATTCAGAAGGATGTAGGCTGCAGTAGGTACTGGGAGATGAAGAGGCTTGCACAGGATAGAGTAGCATGGAGAGCTGCATCAAACCAGTCTCAGGACTGCAGACCACAACAACAACAGCATGTAAGTTTACTGGCGACGGTATTTCTGTTTACAGTGACCTCCACCTACGTCATTTCCCGAAGCACACCGGCTCTGTCCAATTGGGAATGAAGGAACGTGATGTTTAATGCGGATTCTGGATTATAACGTCTTTCTCTTGAGGTTATCAGAGGTAAAGTAAATCTGTTTGTGCCTCTAAAAGTAAATGCTTGTACCCACGCATTGCACTTGTGATAGTTCGTTCCACCAGACCACATTTCCCAGCCCCAGGAGTGTGCTGTAACGGATAATGTGCTTAGATTACAAAATTAATCACGGTAGAAAAAATGCGAGTCTGTTACATGGTTAAGTAGAAGGAAGCTTCTGACACGGACATTATGCTATTCTCAGGTCAGCACTATGTAGACTCTTCTAGGCATCATAGCCTCGATGTGAAGCCATTTTGAAATTTTGACTAATTCAGGAAATATCTTATTTTTAGAAAAATCCAATGTGAAGTGTGAAGTTACCGGATAATTCAGTTATTACCGTACTTATTACTATCATTTTCTTCATACTGCTGCTGGAACACATGTGCTTGAAGATCATTTAATGCGTTTTGGCCATTATGGAAGTAGTTGCCCAAGAACAGGTTCTTTCCCTGTCTACGGAATCCTTTTCATGTTAATATCAAACATCAGCCATTACTCGTAGATTACATTGAAACTAAAGTAATTAATGAAGACGTTACTTGATAACAAAAATGCGCTGCCTTTCTTCATTTACTTCCGGCTAGAAATGTCTGTCGATTACTGCCAAACCAAAAGCCAAGGGATCTTACTACCTTCCGAAATACGTCGCTGTCAGTTCTTCCATATGATTTGGTCGATGTGACCTTTTTCAAGTTGAGTATGACAGAGAATGTTTCAGAAAATCAATTGTATTCCTTTGCAATCAACAGAAAGACCTTCATTCTACGCTATCCAAGTTCAAATTCTCGCAATATTAGTTCAAATTTAATATTCGCTTCTATAATGTAGGAAATTATTTCACAGTTGTAAACCCCGCATCCGACTCATTAGTCGCTGAACATAAATTCTAGCTCAGAGTGACACCAGTTTAAGTAACCTAATGTAGCGAAGACTGTTTCCCAATGCTCTTTCTCATCGGAAAATATGCAATTCACTCATTGGGCTCCATTAGTACACTGTAACAGTACTTTCTGTGTGTATGCAATGCATACGGATTGTAGAATTCTGTGGTGCTCTCTCTTCCACTATATACAATATGACTGACCTAAACGGGCCCTTTATCATTACAGGCCCTGGCCGGTGCAATATCATACTGACAACAGTAATGTGCCTTTACTGACAACCTCACTGTTCGTTTTACCTGATTTTGTAATCATTAAAAAAAAACAACATGACCTTCCAGTGGGAGACATTGCGTCCCCCTTTTCCTCTTGTGAAATTTGTCAGTAAGCTTTTTTCCTTCCAACCAGCGAAATGCGGCAGAGTACGGCCGGTAAACGATTCATAAACCACGATCTAGTGCCTTTAAGACGATTTTTTTAAACATTGGCGTAGCTGAAGGAGTTCAGTTTCTTCTTAAATCGTCTTATGCAACAACGTTCACAGATATCTCAAATAGGATAAGCTCTTTATCCAGGTACGAAGGTTGCAAAACAAACTTCCCACAGTTTGTGTCTGGTTGGTCTTTTCGTCTGATAGCACTGTGTAGGTGTTTTGTCTAAGAGGTATCACAAGTAGTGTTCCTGGAACTGTGGGAATCATTGGCTGAAAACGAGTTTAACACCAGTGGGTACAGCACTGCTAAATGTTCAGAATGATTATCAACCTAAGTCTTAGTTCATCCACAAACTGAGGCGTATTTATAATATTGTAGCTGGACTGTGTATCGTTGTCTTCCTTGAGTGGCCATTTTATTTTATTTGATGAACCAATAGCCATTTAAAGGAACAGGGCTCTTATTTTACTTGTACTTGATTGAACTAGAGACGTTGACAAATTTGGTATCTCCTCTTTCGAGGATCTGAATCTCTCGGAACAGGATAGTTCAATCATTTCGTTCCTTTTTCCAAGACTGCAATCTTCTCTAGGTCACCTCCAAAGGTAAGTATGTGGGTCCGATTCCTGATCCAGTACAAAAATATTCATAATTTCATTTCAAGCCCAATCCCGTGCACACCGACATGCTAGTGAAAATTAACGTGTATTTTTAATGTCTGTTCATGTGTTGCCAACAATTTCTGGTCACACATACACAAATCTTACTGTTGGTGAGTAAGCAATTGATACTTAAGCTATATTCGTGGCCGGTAAACAAGAAGGATAGGAGTGGGTTTCGATTGCCGCTCAGGCACAAAAATTTGTATCCTTATTTTAGATTCAAACATCTAGCAGCTGGTAAGAAAAACCGATACGTAACATTGGGTTTTACATAGTTAACAATCCGATTACCTGGCGGTTCGTACCTCCGCCACAGAACTTCACATCATACACTTCATCTTTAAATGCAAACACACTTTGTCACTTCTGAATGGAGGTGTATCAGACATCTTTCGTGGTTAGTTAACAGGGATGAAAGGGTCTTGATAGGAGACCCAGTTTATTACAAAAACTCACGTCTTTTATTTTCAAGTTTAGATTTTGTTACTGATATTGGCGAAAATGTCGGTAATTCATGACTCTTCACGGCTAGTCAGCAATATGATTGGATTAATACTTGTTCCATGGATCATGAATGCGACATTTCATAATGATGTGGAACGTGTTATTTTAATGAAAGATTTCTTTACATACCGGTATTCAATTTCTTTACAAGAATTTTTTACCCTCTCTCTCATTCTTCTTTATCTTTATTTCTATCTCTCTCTTTCTCTAGCCGGCCGTGGTGGCCAAGCGGTTAAAGGCGCTACAGTCTGGAACCGCGCGGCCGCTACGGTAGCAGATTCGAATCCTGCCTCGGGCATGGATGTGTGTGATGTCCTTAGGTTAGTTAGGTTTAAGTAGTTCTAAGTTCTAGGGGACTGATGACCTTAGAAGTTAAGTCCCATAGTGCTCAGAGCCATTTTTTCTCTTTCTCTCTCTTCTCTCTCTCTCTCTCTCTCTCTCTCTCTCTCTCACACACACACACACACAAACACACACATTTTTTTTTTATTTGTTTGGTGTGCTCGACTGTCGGTGAGGCACGAAAACGTCCGTGAATGAGTTTATTAGGTTCGAGTACACTTACGAAAGCAATATAAAAACAACTATGAGAGTTACTGATTTATGATGCTTAGTCTGCAGTCAGTTCTGAGTATTATTAGTAACTACGCTCCAGTTCCTAAGCCTGGTTACAGAAATGTGAATCACACGCATTACTTACTCCAGGCCGTCGCAGCCGCGTCTTTGAAAGGCCGGCTGTGGTCACTTCCCAGCCCGCTGTAGGATCACATCGGTTCGTCTTCTTCCTACTAGTACTGTAACTCAAGATTTGGCAACAAGGTAAGGTATATTTGGCAACTCTGTGGTCGATGAGTTACTTCCTGGTGTGCACGGAATTAAGCATCAAAGTTCACATGAGTTTTCCTGTCATTTCCATTGAATAATCTGAGTTATTATCGCTTCAAGTGTAACAAAAGATTGTACATTTACGGTTTTCAGCCCAGGAAAGTCGTTGCATGTGTAAATCGCAACTAAACTCGTCCTTTAAATAGCGGTTTACAAGTTCTAAACACTATTGGCCACGTAAAATAAATGGGCAGCAAATACCTCTTCGCTAGCTCTTTGGTGACGTGCTGACATCTGAAAAAGCGTTTGTTATGGTTCGCGATTCCAGTCTCGCAGAATGTAACGTTTATATCCATTCCGTGAAAGAGCTACAAGCAGTCAGATCAAACATCGATAAGGAAATGGCAAGAAAATACTTTCAGCTCATAGTGCAATGGTGAAAAACTTACAATGCTGCACAACAGGTAACGCCTCGTTCCGCTGCTGACAAGCAAATTTTGGGTCTCTAGGAATACATAACTTTATTTATGAAATGCCACATTTGCATACCTGTTGTGTATGACACAGCATACCAATTAAACACAGACCCAATCGAAATCTATGTGAGTAGTATTTTACTAATCCGTGCCGATAGAGGCATGCTTGTGTACAGATACTCAGTTTTATCTAAACAGACTTTCGTCGTGAGGTTATCGTGGCTAGTTTTATTTCATTTCTTTTAATACAGCGCATAATTGTCGTAAGGTTTCTTTTAGTGTTGTTAAATCAATACTAAACATGAGAGAGAAATTAATCATCAACGATATATGCGAATTCTCTGATGTGATCTATAACTGTCTGACATTGCACATGCAGTTTATTGATTACGTGCATCTAGAAAAGTTTTTCTGAGTTAAAGCTGTCAAACAAGGTTTGAAGAAGAATAAAATGCCACTACCAGTCGACAGCCAATGTAGAAAATACTTTTCTGACTATTTTGCCACGATGCCCTCTCACCATACATAATACAAAAGCTTCGAGATGCATCTGCTGCCTGGCCGTCCATTGAACCTGAAAATAACAAAATGTCGCAGAAGTTAGCCCTTTTTCCACATGCGGCGATTTTGTGTTGAGAAGTGTAGGTAATTATGTTCAAAGTTCCATTAAATTTGGTACTTCAGCAGACAGCAGATGTGCGTTGTAAAAAATGTAGCATCGAAGTAAATGGGACTCGCGACATCTTATCTACGGTGCGTGACACTTACAGTGACGCTACTAGCTGTCATCTACCTACAGCACCTCCAGAAGTCAACAATAGTTCCTCCAGAACTACCGCATTCCACAGTGCTGTGAGATAGTGCATATGGCCGGATCTAGACTTCTGAGAGACAGACAGTTACAGCTTTTCTTTTGCACTGCACGACGTTTTCAACAAACGGATATCGCAATAGAGTAGCTCAGACGGAAAGGAAAACTTCCTCTTTAAATTTCTGCATCCTACACTGTGGGCAGTTCTGTGTAGGTGGCAGTTATATGATTTTCTCTCGGTGATTACAAAATAGAGTCGAATGTATGCACTGGGTAGCCGAGGCAGCTAGTTCATGGCGATTCGGTCAACCAAGTAAATGAATGTACTGAACATGCTGCAAACCACTACAGGGAGCCTGTGTGTCAGAATTCTCATCGAGTGTGCCGCAACGGTGTTATGAAAGAAAAATGAGTAATGCAGAAGACGATTTGGTGGTCTGTTGGATTGATAATACGTTTCTATGTGGTGGTCTGGGTTCGATTCCGACTTTCGTCCATGATTTTTAATAGGGAGAGACAGATTCTGTTGCCTTCTGGCTACGCCAAGTGAAGAAGGTATAATGGCATTGTGGTCTGAAATTCTCATTAAACATGATATTCCTTCTCTACCAAGTAGTCCTTAGGTTGCACCACAATAAAGTCAGGAGTGGTGAAATGTGGGACCTCTGTCACCAGTAACATTTCTTATACTAGTTATTTATTTATAGTGACGAAACAAACGCTATGTAGGGTCACAGGACCCTTATTCCATCTTTTATTTGAGCTTCTGTGTGTCGAGAAAATTGGTTCTGAACTTGGAATGCAACTCAGACCGCCCTTAACGCGGAATTTGATCCCTTCGTGACAATACAGCTCGACTATAATTTGTTGTTTGTTCAAAACTGCAGATTTCTCAACGTCTCCACATATTGCGCGTGAATGGGTTCGAATGCTGGCCCGCCACTAAAGTTTTCATTATGTATTATCAAGCTCTAGCATGAGAACACTTATCTGCTGATGGATAATAATTTTGATTTTTAATGCATTTTCATTCGTTGTCAACACTAACGATATCTGACGTTTTTGACTGCCAGTGAGACACAGAACTATTTGAGAGATCACTCTAAGTTCATGGATGTTGTTCTGAACTGCTGGTTGAGAAAAATTCTGTAGCTGACGTCTCTTTGTGTGTAGTCAACAACGGTATGTGTGGGGTTCGATTCCCAGTAAGCATTGAATTCTATGTCATATTATTTCTAGTTCAAACATGCTCACATGTCGCTGCTGATGTAATAAACCCATATTTAACGTTCGTTTTCTCTAATATATAACAGCGATAGGTTCCGGGTTGGAGCCCTGGGAAGGAAAATATTAATGTTTCGTTTCGTCATTGCAGTTAAAACATCTAGCTATTGCCGATAAAATCCCATATGTCACAGTTGATTGTGCTTCGATAACAATCCGATTAGGTTCTGGGTTCGAATCCCAGTCCAACACAAAGCTTTACACCATGGCATTTCAAGTAAGTTATTTGTGAAGAAGCAATATATAACATCTCTCGTAGTTCGTTAACAGGGACAATAGATGCAGGGTAGGAATTCGCGTACGTTAAAAATTTTTACGTTATGTAATTTAAAGTTGATATTTGTTAACTGATACTGTCTAAAATCGAGGTATATCACTCTCTTTATGCCTAGTCAGGATTGACTGTTAATTTCCGGCAGCCACAAAATCTTAGCCTGCATGACCTAGGTTTGAATCCATATGCAGAACGAGGCGGTTCGTCGTGTCATTTGAAGTTCATACATATTCTCAACTAGTTGCTCGTGAATAACGAAATTTTTAATGACATTTTGTGTTAAATAAAAAGTATGGTATGTTACTTTGAAGACGAAATCATGAATACGACGAACTTACTACGTGCAATACCTATCCTACGTAATAATGAGAGTGGTAACATCTCAGGCATGTCATTTATTGCAATGAATGTGAGCTTACACGCCTTAAGGACAGTGTTATCTGTGATAAGGTGTTCCCTGATATTTGTAGTATCGTGGTATTACTTTACATCTTGCATTATTGCGATACAGAGCCGAATTTTCTAGTGGTCGCTTGTTGGAGCCATTTTCAATAGTCAAACGACTGTACCAAGGTGCTACTAGAGGACCTGCTAGACAGCTACGTTATGTAGGTTGCATGTGAATCAGGCGAAATGCAATTCAGGTCGTTCGGATACTTCTGAGTACGACTGTACCTCCTTCCTGGACGAATGACTGGAACTGATCGTCTGTCGGACCCTTTCCGTCTAATAGGCGCTGATCATGCTTGGCTTTTTATATCTTTTGCCGTTTTAGTGTTATCTCTGAACAGTCAAAGGGACTGTGTTCTGTGATATAATATCCGCAGTCAACGTCTATCTTCAGGAGTTCTGGGAACCGGGATGATGCAAAACTATTTTTGATGTGTATAGTACTACCAAACCGAATAAATTAGAGCATGGTAGTAGGTTTATTCCTTGAGTAAAATATGTTTTGAGTTAATGGAGTTTCTGAGACCGGCACTGGTGTGGTGTAAACGGTGTTCAGTTCGAATCAGTAGAACTATCTCTTACTTTTTTTTGTTCTCAGATGCGTGAAATTATCAGTTTCTCAATGCTTACATTTACATACATGTTTACAATTTGCAGTATCTTGTATGCTGTCGCTGAACACAGACAGCATAGCCTGAAATCCGCTCATTTCTTCAGAACAGCCTTCCATGAACTGCACAGATGAAATAATTGCGTCTGTCTAACACCATCGTTTTCGAAAAAAAAAAATTTCAGTTGTATACTAAACAAACTTGTTACAGGAAGAATTAAAATTAGCACGATTACCTGTCATGCTGGCTGCTTCAGTCCAGGCCATGTCCTGGAAGTGATGTCTCGGATGGCGAGATGGTGAAATATTACTGCTGACTATGGCTAAAAAGTACATTTTCCAGAGCTGCTTAATGAAACACAGTGTTAAGAAAACAGCGTACGCTCCTTGAACTGTCCCTCCACAAAGGGGCCCATTTGTTTAAATGTCAGTTGATACTGAGATAATCTTCTTTGAGAAATCGTTTACTTTTAATTCCTCCTTGCTTATTTGCGGCAGCTGTACGACTATGTAATTCTTTGTACGTGTTTTCATATTGTTATTATGTTTAAAAATAATGCCGTAGTCTATTCCTAAACACTCAGGAATCAGCAAATAAATTAGCCATATACTCGTACCTCACGTTAATAGCAACAAGAACGGGAAACTTGAAAGTAAATGTTGCATCCAATGACCCATTGTTCCGACTTGTTGATCTTACATATATTTTTTATTCCTAGCTCTGTCTTCAATTTTCTTGGACAAGATTCTTCAGGAGTACTCCAAAGTTAATAGAAATTAGGAACTGATTTCAGTGCCTGCTATTACTTGTCTACGAGCATAATGCAGTTATGTCAGTTCCGTGATTGGAAGTCGCTATATTTGAGGAATACTTATAAAACACATTTGTTGTGATACTGTGATGACAAACAACTTCGAAATAAATGGAAGTAAACATATTTTACGTTAGTACAAATAGTGCCAGGGCCACATAAGGGAAAAGGACAAATTGAGAGCTCTCCCTTACTCGAAGACAATCATTTAATATCTAACGCTATCTTTGTTCGTGAAATAATTACATCGTAAAATGTGTAATGTACTAAAATAGTGAAATATCCAGAGTGTTGTGGTAGTGTATCTACCTGTCTTTACTTCCCGTCTACGCATACAACTAAATGTTTAATTGTTGTTTGTGAATCATGAAGACAATATACTGAACTATTTCACACAGATGCAGAATAATGAAGCTTAGAATTAAAATGCAAGTAAATGTTATTATCTAGACGATTTCTCGTAAAGCAGACGATATTAATTCCTTGTTTAACTGTCTTGACTGTAACAAATGGAGTCGTGTATGCCTGTAGCCTTAAAGCAACAAAAATAACTTATTATGAAGTTCATGATCAGGACTATACTTAATTGGGCCGTGCTGTTAAATAGAAGCATTACTATAGGAAGTGATTAGTTAATAACGATTATGAGAAAGCGCCTGGTATATTGTAGAGTCAATATGTCAAAGCTCCGTTGTTTTTAAATGGCTTTCGTGAACAACGCCATTTTTCGAATGAACAAGGTGTGATAATACCAGCCAACTATTACATGGAGATATACAAATCGTTGTGGGTCATGTGAAATATACTCTTTGCAGTTTTTCAAACCAAGTTAGGAAGAATAACTTAATCTTTTATTGTTTTATAAACTAAATACATCATAATCAACAAAGAATATGAAATACACTTTTCACATTTCCGTAATATACAATTTACAAGTATCTAACAGTTCACAGTCAGGCCATTATACATCAGTACAAACACATTTTTTAGGAATGAAAGTTATTGACCGTAGCCATTTCTCAGTCCATACCACTGTACCAACAGATTTCACTTTGTAGATAAAGCTTCATACAAAAAGGTTGGGTTATCAGACACATTAGAAGGAAGCCATTTAAGAAAACATTCGGAATTTTTTTTTCCACAATTTAACATCGTACTTTCTTGAAAAATTATGTTGGAAGGCACTGATAAAAAATTGTTACAACACCCGCACACATTCACATTCCTCTGTAATCGATTCGTTACCCTGTTTTAACGAGCTAGTTACAAATTCTTGGTCCACGTAGCACCACTACTTCATTGCACACGTACGATGCACATTTAACAAAATATTCGGATCACATATATAAAAAAATGTTATAGGAGAAGGAAAGAAGATGTTTGCTGCAACTAAACAGCAGTACCGTCTTCATTGTCGTAATGGTAAAGTGTCCTGGAAAGTGGATCTGCACTGATGATATTCGACTGGAAATGCTGCGCTGCAGGTAGTTTGTATTTTCTGGAACTGCGACCGCCGTTATCCCTGGAGAAAGACGGAGACAACGTGTCCAAGACACTAGGGGATTTCACAAATTCCTCGTGACCCCTGACGCTGGCCCCGTCGGGAGCGTGTCTCACGAAATTTTCGTTTATTCTCAGTGGTGACGTCAAGCCTTCGTTTATCCTCAGTGGCGACGTCTGGTTAGGCCCTTCGTGGAAGGAATTTATCTGGACTAGATCGGGGCTCAGTAGGGGAGACGACATGTTGCTCTTCGTCGAATGCCTGCGAACGAGGGTGGGCTTTCTCTCTGGGTAGAATGCGCTGGGGGGAAGTTCCTCGATGGGGGAATTGGAAGAATGGTGCAGAGGGAGGAAGAGTCGTTTTGTCGTCGGCGAGAGGGGGAGACATTTCACAATGGTCGGCATCGTCCCGCTGCGCAAGTTTCTGTTGAGGGAGAGGGCCGCGTTGCCGACCAGAGGCGAACCTGTGGAGAACGCGTCTCCGGACTTCATGCTGAGGCAGTGAGAAGCCAGGGAGCCTTCCGTTATGCTGTTCCTGTGGACGAGATGAGGGTTTCTGGGGAGGGTGACGAAACCAGTTCGCTGTCCGCCAGCACCACTGTTTGCCTTGTTCAACAGTGCTGTGGAAAGACTGGATTGCGAAAGTGAGTGGGGAAGGGTGTCAAATAAGTGTTGTGCTTGGTGTGAGAGGGGACTGGTCAGCGGTGACGAGGCCACGTTCTGAGGCGAGGTCAACTGCGCGTTCTTAAAAGTCCTGAAAGGGATATTGGCGTTCGGTACAATTTGGCTGGTGCGCGAAGGAAACGAGAGTAGGTCGGGAGGGTATATCTTCCTGGTGGCGGTCTGCACGACGCCCTCGTTCGCGCTGTTCTGAAGGACCGTGCTGTCGCTGTTGCAGCCAGAAGACGTCGAGCTGACCTGCGTGCACTCGCTGCCCGCCACGCTGGGCGCCTGCTTGACGGAAGAGGTATCCAGCAGGGCCGTTTTAGCATCTGATGTGTCACTGCTCGCCGAGACGATGGCTGCCGCAGCTTCCACGTTGCGAGGCGGCTTCTGAACCGGGTTCACCTTCTTGATGAGCGTCTTCTCCTGTTCCGTGGTGGCGACCGCCTCTTTGGCCACCTGCTTGCCGTTGCCGCCGGGGTTCTCGCGGCCGTTCTTCTTAGTGGGAACGTCCCCGGTGGCGACGTCGGTGCGGCAGAACCAGCAGAAGATCGCAACGATGATGCAGAGGATGAGCACCGAGCCGACACCGAGGAGGAGTATCCAGGCGAGCGTGGTGCTGATGCCGGCCAGGGCGCCGCCGGCGTACGCCGCCACGACGACGAGCGTCACCGCGCGCTCGTCCAGCCCTCCGGAGCTCTTCGCGACGCAGGTGTACTCGCCGCGGTCCGCGTGGTGCAGGTCGTGCACCGTGAGGTTGAGCCAGCCGCCTCCGGCGCGCAGGGTGTAGCCGCGGCCGTCGGAGCCGCCGCCGGGTCGTCGCGTGTCGTTGGAGACGACGCGGGAGTTGTACACCCAGTGGACGGCCGGTGGCGGCTCGCCCTCGGCGCGGCACCTCAGCGTGACGTCACCGGTGGCCGCCGCCTCGAGCCGAGCGCCGGCGCTGGGGTAGACGACGCGCGGGGCGCACGCCAGCTGATCGGGCGACAGGTCGCTCCAGAGGCGGCCGCGCAGCGCCTCCGGCTCGCTGCAGGCGGTGGGCGGCGTGTAGAGGTTCCGCTCGCGCGTCCACGCGTGCAGCGCCGCCAGGCCGCAGTCGCAGCGCCAGGGGTTGTTGTGCAGCACCAGGCTCTTGAGGCGGTCGAGCGGCAGCAGCGGCTCCGGCCGCAGGCTCGTCAACCGGTTCGAGTCGAGGCGCAGCGTCTGCAGGTTGGGCACGGCGGAGAAGGGGCGCTGCCCCAGGTGCGTTAGCTGGCAGTGGCTCAGCTCGACCGTCTGCAGATGCGGCAGGTCCACGAAGACGTGGTCGGCGAGCCGGCGGATGGGGTTGTGGTTGGCGCTGACGACGCGCAGGCGCACGTTGTCGCGGAAGGTGCCCGGCGCGAGCTCGCGGATGCGGTTGCGCGACAGGTCCAGCTCGATGAGGATCTCGAGCCCGCGGAAGGCGTCGCGGTGAAGCTGCGCCACGCCGCAGTCGCGCACGAACAGCTTGTGCAGGTTGACGAGGTGCGCTCGCCGGAAGGCGTCGGCGGGCAGCGCGGCGATGGCGTTGCCCGACAGGTCGAGCGTCTGGATCTCGGGGCTGAGGCCCTGCGGCACGGCGGACAGGCTGCCGTTGCTGCACTCGGCCGTCTTGCGGCCCGAGAACCACTTGCACTTGCAGGGCGGCGCGCACGCCGACCAGTCGCCGTCGGCCGCCAGCGCCAGCGGCAGCAGCGCCAGCAGCAGCGCCGGACGCGCCACCGCTCGCCGCCGCATCCTCACCGCCGCATCACCTCCTCCTGCAACAAGCGGACAGAGCAGGTGAAGTACAGGCAAGTCGGTCACTCCACTGGGAAGATATGCGTGCAAAGCAAAGGACTACAGACCAATAACTCGTAGATGAAGGATACCAAAGCTGTGATTCTTCTAAAAAAAAAATGGTTCAAATGGCTCTGAGCACTATGGGACTCAACTGCTGAGGTCATTAGTCACCTAGAACTTAGAACTAGTTAAACCTAACTAACCTAAGGACATCACAAACATCCATGCCCGAGGCAGGATTCGAACCTGCGACCGTAGCGGTCTTGCGGTTCCAGACTGCAGCGCCTTTAACCACACGGCCACTTCGGCCGGCGATTCTTCAAAAATTCTACTAGTTAAGCAACCAGTTTCGACGTGTCATTAGCTTCATCTTCAAGTGAATGAAGCTATTGAAACGGTTAAACTGGTTGCTTCGATAATAAAACTTTTAGGAATAGTTGCGGCTGTTGGAACCTTTTTCCCTACGTCTCCCTGATAAACCCCAGTCCTGCATCCACTTCTATAGGGTGGATCTACAAAAACAAATCATCTAATTTACACATGTTTTTGGAGCGATCTAACATAATTTATAACATCAAAAACCAAGATAACTTGATGTGAAATAGTTTGTTTCACGACCAGTTCCGACAATAATCAGCTCTCTTCCTCAGCTTCTTATATCCCAAAGAAATATAATTACACATCAGTCTCGCCACATACTGAGAACATGCTCCAGTTATAGTAATACATCTCCACACTAATTTGTCAAATATATAAAACTTGCTAAATAAAATGTCAATAGCAAATTTTATATATATGGAAAACTAGTGCGGAGCTGTATTATTATAACTGGAGTACGTTCTCACAAAGCCGACGAGAGAGATGTGTAATTATATTCCTGGGATATCTGAGAAACTGAGCATAACAGCTAGTTACTAAACACACTGGTCATGAAATGAACTACTTCACATCTAACGATCTTGGAGTCTAATATTGTAAAATAAAAACAAGTCAATGATGTGAAACACTGCAAACTATTTAAGGGTGCACTTCACTGCCACTTATTCATACAAAGTGCATGATCGACTTCAGTACGCAGATACCATCATATCTAGAAACCCAGTCTACATGTGATCAGAACTCCTCAAACTTTCAGAGGTTGCTCAAGGGTACCTTCTGAATGTTTCGGTATGGGAGACCCACGGTCACCGGCGGCTCGTTGCGGAGTTATTGTATTTATTTTTCTTTCTTACACCTAACAGCATCGTATCTGCAATGCACTGAAATATCTGCAAAACAGTATAAAAGTCGATAGAATGCGCTGTGTGGCTTGTAAACAACCTAGTTCCACTGACTCACGGCACTTGCTGTTGACATGAGTAATGTCTGCTTTACCCTTCGACCTCAAGCTTGCATTCAGTACAGCTCCATTTTGTATCGAGTTCATTTTTCCAGCACTGTTTGTTGTACAGTAAGTAAAAACAAATGTTGCTTACTGCCGGAACTTTGATACTGAAAGTTGCAATCCAGAAGCGCGTTATCATATCAAGACACTGATTTCTTTGTAGTGTAATTCTAGCTGACACAGTCCACCTTTGGACCGTGAGGGGGCGGTATGTGCAATCTATGGCACCTGTGACCCCTGTAAATATTGCAGTCCTTGTGCTGTGTGGCATTACGAGAGTTGTGCCGTTTCAGGATGGTTCGGAGGACAATAAAGTATTATCAGAAGCTCCATATAATTACTCTAGTGGAGCAGGGAATGACACAGATGTTCTCCAGCGATTGTCACCGTGAGTCAAAGTAATGTCTCTATAGTCTCGAACAGGTTTCTAAGGACAGGTCATTTGAGAGTCGACGCGGAAGTGGCTACAGAATAAAAACAGCAGGTGTTCAGGAAGGATCTCTACGTACAACAGCTTGCAGAAACCTCAACATAATGCTACACGTCTAGGCGGCAGTTCCAAAGAACTATTAGAGTGCAGGCCTCAACACAAACGATACGAAATAGGCCCCACGAACAGAGATTACGTGTCGGAAGACCTCTCAAGGCCGCTCCTAAATCGGATTCCGAGAGAGTCTCTTGTCCTATGGGCACGAAACCACTGTTTGAGGACTAGCAAACAGTGAGACACAACTATCTTTACCATCCGGACAATACTGATATTGATACGTGGAGGCAATGTGGAAACCGTTTAGGGCCTAATTGTCCGTAGACTGCCACACACAAGGCTGTCCAGTAATCTACTGGGGTGGAATCATGTGTGGTCGCAGGGCACCGTTTGTACGGATACCTGGGAGGATGCATGAACGCATTGTGGCTCCATCTGGTGAACGTATTGGAGCAGGGTTCATGCCGATGCCCCATCGTCACTATCGTCTGAGCACCTTCCTGGTTGAGCACAGAATCAGTCGAACAGAACGGCCTCCACATTCTCCAGATCTCAGTTGCATTGAGAACGCATGGGCCATGCTAAAATGAGTGGTTTTCAATCGCCCTATCCCACCATAGGCCTTACAGCGCATCACAGAAGGCGCTTTCAGGAATGCGACAATGGCTCAGTGGGTTCTGTAGCCAGTTTGATAAGGAGTATGCTTAATCACGTTCTTAAATTGTCTTCAGTTGCGAGGGGGCCACTGGTTCATAAACAGTGTGATTTGCAAGATGACAGTGAAATGAAACTGGAGTGTTAGCAGTGGAATATTTTCTATGTAATTGTTTTAATTTTTTGTGTTTATTATGTGGGAGTTTTTATATTCATTATTTTGTTTTGTTATAACTGTTTGTGTTTATTAAGTGGAATTGTTTGTATCCATTATTTTTGTTTTGTTATAACTACCTAAAAAACAAAATCAGATTTATTTCTTACTATGTCCAGTATTCACAATAAAATAATGGGCAACATTTGTTTTGACCATCGTACGTTAACAGCAATACACAGCAACATTGGTAGGTTTACTGATGAACGGTTCGACGATATGCAGCTAACGTATGAGTTCACTTCATGCAATGATAAGAGTGGCACGATGATGCTGTGTTGATCTGTTCCCGCACCGACAGAGCCATACCGCAGTAACTCTGCATCTGCGTGGTGTTGCATTACTGCGTATTATATGTTGCGAACAACATGGGTATTGCATATTAAAGGTTTCTTCAAAGTTGTGGAGGTATTTTCACTGAAGCAGTGGCTATTACTGTAACAAACCGAATAAACCACAATTGCATTATTACTCTACAACGAGCAGCCAGAGACCATTGGTCCCTCATACCAAAATCCTCAGAACGTATCCCGGAACAGCCTCTGAAGGTTTTTCGGTGGCGTTGAGGTTCACCCTGTACATCGATTCGATAAAATATGTACATGCATGGGCAACCACCTGCATCATCCATTCCACTTTACCAAGTACTGAAAATCATGTAAAGTTATGCAAAATCATCTTTATTGTTTACACTACACACGAAGATCAAGCTTCCTTAGTTTCGGTTGGTAAGCGCTTTGGCCAGATCGGTTGTGGTGCAAAAAATACTTTTCGCATACTGTTTACACGATTGCATTAGTGATTGCGTGTGTGTGTGTGTGTGTGTGTGTGTGTGTGTGTGTGTGTGTGTGTGTGTCAGAGAGAGAGAGAGAGAGAGAGAGAGAGAGAGAGAGAGAGAGAGAGAGAGAACAGACAGACAGACAGAGATTACGACCAATAGGTGTCGTGATGGATGAAGAAAGGTATGATACACTGTACCACGTGGAAAACTAATATCGGCTGCTGAGTTGACAAATAAACATACCGCACGACAGATTTGTCACCTCAAGGAGATATGAAGATAATACTATGTTACTTTGACTCTAGACCGAAGAATTGGCTCAATTCTACTTGGAAGGGAGTGCACAAGTTTCTTGACGTATGCCGCATTGAGGATGCTAGGCAGTCTGCATTGATATACCTTCAGATCGCGCAACATCATTCATGTTGCGATCATGAGCAAGTGCACACACGACATCTTGTTACTGACTCCGTCACGTCTCAACATCGACCAGTCATAATGCGCTGATTCCATTAATCCGACTCGCACACGCACACTATTTCTCTTACGTCATAGGTGAAGGGGCACATGTGGGCTTGGAGTGAGAGGGAGAGAAAAACTACAATCTTCTTTCCATCTCTTAAATCACCAAGTCAGAAGGTGCACTGATAGCTCTACGGAAAAGTTTTGTTCTGGAAAAGGACAAACAGAACACCAGTCATTCATACTCATTATACTACTAAGAGCTAACGCGGCTACCAAAAAGTTTTTTTAGAATATTTTAATAGATTCTTAAAAAAATAAAATATTTTATTATGTATCTAACCTATGGATGCTCAAGCCGTAAAATTGTATGTTATTAAACTCAGTATGAAAATAGTTTCGGTTCGAATTTTGATGTCCCACGCAGGGAAGGAGTACCAATATTGGTAACAACTAACACATGTGGGTATGAGTAGCCAAAAGGACTTGACGCATAGTGGTTGATTACTGTGGGACGGCATCCGAAAAACTGATATTGAAGAGAAAGAAATTATCTACACAGTATAATTTTTATGAATTTATTAACAGACCAATTTAGAAGATGGAAAGCTCCATTGTCAGTGCTCTACAAAAAAAACGTAAAGTTTAATCTATAAGAAAGAACTGGCAAAAATTTCCAAGTTTCAAAGCAAATTTGATCCATCCTGCACCCATCTTTCGAACAGGTGATGTGAAAAACATCCAGCATATTACTTTTATAAAAAACAAAAGTAAATATCATCACCATAAAAATAATACATATCTGTAATTACACGACTGTGAGGTTCGGAAACCACGCTCGTTCATTGTGTGCGTACCTTTGCTTATATAATGTGTGCGAGATAATGGGGTAGCCTCTGGCGCCGCTATGAAAAGGAAAGAACGTAACAGCGCTTGTGACAGAGTGCTCGGATTCCGGTCGCACGCAGCACGCGGGAACACTGATACTGGAGATGTCATTTGCTCCGTTTCATGTACTTGAAATATTTCGAGGTGACGCGCTCTTGATCCCGGCTGACACCGGAGCTTTTTGCATATTTAGTTTGCGCAGTTGTGGCTTGGCGGCGCCGAAGCGTGACGCCCATCTCGGCTTTTGCATAACAAAAAGCTCGCTCAAACGGCGACGCACCGTTGCACGGGACGCGCCTTCCTTTGCCAGCAGCCGCCGCAGACAAAACACAGCCACCTGGCGGCGCGCGATCAAACGCAAGCCCCCAAGGCCCGCGGGCCATCCATCACGCCGAAGCGTCCGAAAACAGCGCGCGCCCTAAATCAGGATTCCTCCCCTCCACTCGTTCGCTCTGTGGCCTCACCACGCGTTATATTTTCGCTCCTCGAAACAATCCGTTAGTACCCTTTTTCCTGCCCTGTCTGACGAAAAAGAACTCTCGAATGACACACACTCTCGAGCAATTTATACTCAACGATTTATTTGATTCTCTGCCGTGCGATGGACTGTGACCGGCCGCACTGCACTATTTGTAGGCGGCCTCTTTAATTCCCGCACATCAAATTCGGTACGTCCCAGTACTTTTGCAACAGCCATTAAAAGATCAAACACTATTATTATATCGCCATTGCTTTCAGCAGAACAGACAGGTTTGACCGCTGTTGTTCCATCATAAATGGGATGGTTCATTACAGTAAAATGTATGCCAAGCTAACAAACGTACCTAATGGTATGAACATCATTTGTGCTGAAAATTTAGAATACAGTTACACGTAGAGTAGATTTCTTGGCTATGTTGGAACAGACGGCATTTACCTACCGTTGTTATCTGCAATTTTTTAAAACTTTACTATTCTTGTCCGCCACAATTTATGACCAAGGACGTTAAAGATAATGACTCCACGGAAACAAAGTAAATACACAGTCAAGTTGGGTTTAGTCACATTGGACAGGAAAAATTTAGAGTTGTACGAATAAATAGCATGAAAGGTTCAAATAGCTTTGATCACTATGGGACTTAACATCTGAGGTCGTCAGTCCCCTAGAACTTATAACTACTTAAACCTAACTAATCTCAGGACATCACACACAACCATGCGCGAGGCAGGATTCGAACCTGCGATCGTAGCAGTTGCGCGGTTTTGGACTGAAGCGCCTAGAACCGCGCGATCACCGCGGCCGGCCGCATGAATGAATGAGTAAGGATTGATTAGCCTAAACGTAAACAAAACACGATTAACACAAGTAACGATGGTTAGCAGAAACAAAAAAGGAGGCCGGTCAAAAGTTTTTACCCGCACCAACACAGACTACACAAACTATTTTAAATTTAATGTACATAGTGACCCAAAAGTCCGTTAACATTTGAAAATTCAATACTTCATGGATTAATATAGATAGAGATAAAACCTGACACATATGCTTGAAATGACATGGGGTTTTACTGAAACAAGAGAAGTGCACAAAATGATCACCAGATGGCACTACACGTGATACAAAAGCAATAAGTAGCGTAACAATTTATTTTTAGCAAAGCGGGTGCTGTTTGTAAGAAATGTTAATGTCGCCCGCATTCATCAACAATAGCTGTAATAGAGGGACAATGTTGTGGACAGCACTGTACAGCATGTCAGTAGGTACGGTAAGAAAGAGCCGTCGGATGTTCTCTTTAGCATCCCTGATGAGATCGGACAAGCGCATTAGACTTGCAACTTCAGGTAACCCGGAACCAATAATCACGTGGTTTGAGGTCTGGGGACCTCGGAGGACCAGCATGACATACTTGGCCGCTTAGCACGCGATCATCGTTAAGCGGTGTGCGCAAGAGATGTTTCACAAGTATAGCAATAAGGGGCGGAGCGCATCCTCCATAAAGGTCGTTCCTTCCACCCAGGCTGACTCCCTCTCTAAGTGCAGCTCACTTTAAAAACAATTCTCATGCGGCGTCACTTCGTGTTGCTATCCAGCGCAATCTATTGGTCAGTTTTCGTAATCGTTTTTGATTTCAATAAAACCTCATGTCATTTCGGGCATGTGTGTCGATTTTTACCTTTTTGCTTACATTATTCCATGAATTAGTGCATTCTCAAATGGTAACGGGCTTTTGGGTCACCCTATATTCGCGTCAGACTTCTAGGGGTGATAGATCACGGCTTGACGAACGACTTTTGTTAGACGTAAGATGTTCGCTTGTGCTTCTCATGTACGCTAGGTCTCTTTTATTATCGATTACGCCGCTGAGGGGCGACAGGGCATAGGGGGCGGTCTCCGGAATTATGTGTTGCCTAGAATTCAGTCACCTGCTTCCTACCAGGAGGTACTCTGAGATTCCAAAATACCTCTCACTAGTTAAGAGAAACTTACGGTTTTCTTATTGAGAATCTATTAATTTCCTGCGATAGGTTCTATGCAAATGCAGCGCACCTGATTGGTAGATCCTGCCAGTTCGATGAAATCTCGTCGTTGAAGAGCTGGTAAGTTCAACAGAAAGACGCCTAGCATATAAGACAAACAACAGAGTCTCTTATAAAAGTTATTCCCCATGAGGTGATCTATTAAGCCCTAGACGTTTGATGCAAAGACACTGAAGCGCCTTGTGTACACAGAAAACCGACTCTTGGCCGTCTTCAAACAACTGAAAGAAAGTAATAGCATTCTGTCGTGCTCTCAGTCGCAGAAAGTGGTAAAACATCAAGAAGCTTTCCGATGGGTGCTTTGTGGCCACAGCTGTTTGATACTTGAGACGAATCTGTATTAGCAAATATCGATGCGACAACATGCATCCCTTCAACTGACAGAAAGGAGTCTGATAGTCAAAAACGCTTGGACGCTAGAAAGGTGATAGCGAGAATTTCAACTCGGTTTAGAAAGATAAGCGACCCAAAAGCTCTTCAGAAGGTAACCCAAATTTTGTAGTTGCTGTAACCTCGAGTGGATCCTACGTCCCAGCAGCCAACCACACAGTGCGGTATCGCGGGTTGCCCTCTTTCAAGGCACCCGCAATAGAACACCGGCACAGCACACCTCTAGCAGTCCCTACGGCACTTGGTGGAAAATATGATCGTCCTATGCCGCGTTGCTGTCGTCGGAACTAGCTCGCCTTTGTGAGTCATTTACCTCTACCACGATTTCTTGCTATTCTTTCTCATGACGGTTCTGTAGGACGCCGCGTAAACGTTCGTCAGTCAGTCCACATTGAGAGTTCACCGCTACAGTTCTCTGGGTTTAACGCCGGCCACGCAAACCGTCCTACGATCAGAGTTCCTTTCGCGAAGCGCACAGTACCCGCCGTTCTGACCCTACGGCCTTGCTTACAGCGTTCAACTCGCAGAACTCTTCTGAGTGCATCGACTACGGACTAAATTCTCGTAGCGATGTTTCCCTGCCAAGTCAGCGCCCCTCTACTGCAGTGGACAGATGGGTGAAAATAGCCTGATGCGTTTTTCACTACTATGTGAGTGACATGGAACATTTAAACTCTGAGTCCATTATCGTTTAGACTTCTCGTTGTATAGCAGTGTAGAAACCAATCAAAAGCTGAGGATTACTTAGCGAATAACATTTTCGGTATTACTGGGACAAGGGAACCGACTGGACTTGTAGAAGTCATTCTGCCTGTATTGAAATTCAGAACCAAGGACGTTCGATACTGGTTTCCAAGAAATAAGAAATGACGAGACGAGGTCCTAATCGGTGGTGGTAAAATACACTAGAAAGAAATGTGTTGAGACGTACAGCTAAACACCAGGTTACATGGAGATGGCCTTTATCTAGCACGATTGAAATACAGCAGGAGAAAGTTATAGTTCCTCTTTCAAATTAATTTTCGTCATTGTTTCGTAATAATAAATATTTTTATATGTTGTTACAAAGTTTACACTGCTTATTAGGTGCTAAGCCTCAGCACTAACTTGTTTTCTGTAAGCCAGGTTAATCTTCGAAAAGTCTTCATAGCAGAGTTAAGGTAAGTGTGAATTAGATAATAGGCTCACTGGACAAGAAACTGTCACCCCATGGAGGCACCACGCTAATACCATGTAATAGCGCTTACGGCGTTGATAAAAGCCGCAGTTATGCGAATAAGAATGTGGGGATGTTAAGTGCTACTTTTCGGATGGTGTTACAAATTTTTAGGTTAAGTTTGGATGATTTAGAGGGCCAGTTGAGGTGCAATATGGTGCTTGAATGTTGTTCAAACTAGGAATGCATGTGTGCAGCCCTGACAACACAGCTGTTGTCATCTCGAAGGAAAGAGTGTTCGCAGCATATAAATCGTTACGATGTAGAAGAAAGGACAACACTTGGTTGCTGAAAATGTTGATATAATCATACTTGTTCATGCTTATGCTAGTTGGAAATAGTGTGCCCAAGTCATGATATGAAAAAGAAACACCTCTGGACTGATCTACACTCCACACCATAGGTGGCCAAGAATTTGGCTTGTGATTCATCCCTTGGCACGAGTGTCATAGCACGCAGCTCGATTCATACTTTCTCCACCGCCGCTCCGTGCTATTTGAGAACTAGAAAGGGGTAGAGGGGGAAAATGCGAACGTGCTGCATTTAAATGACAGCACAGTCGCATTGCATACTACTTGGCTTTATGTTTCGCATTTTCAGTATTATTTATTTTTGGCACACTGAAGACGTCATATAATTTTTGCATTGTACAAACCGTCAGCATATGGAGAGACGCCGACAATTTCACTCAGATTGCCACGTAATCATGAATTCGTGTTTCATGATTGGAACAAAAGTCCTTTTACACAAATATGTAGATCGAACAGTTGTAGCACGTTAATATGGAGCCATAGAAACTGTACCTAACGAGAGTAATATAGACGTCCTGAATAGCTATAACGTTAAGGGATGTGTCATTAAAACAGGAATTAACTTGCAGGTCCGTCAGTTATATTTGCAGAAGCACTGGAGCGCTTTCAACTGAAATGGCAAACGGACTCGAAGACAGATGTAAGATTGACAAGGTCCTCGATCAGCAAACGATCCTTGAAATGTTTTCTAGACCACAATAAATTCTTTAAACCTCGCGTTTAATGGTATTGAGCTTAGGGGACTGGACTGTGTTTGTCGGAATGTCCCTTCCATACTGCGATTTTCTTTCTAACTTCATTCCCATCAAATGAGAAAGAAGCTGTTTCTCACCTTGCAGTAACCTGCTGCGGACAGTGTGCATTCAAGTCCATTTCAAATGCGAGATCTACAACCTACTCCGGATTTATAATTTTCATTCCTGCACTCAGTCTTCCTTCATAAATTCAACAACAGCGAGTTTTAAATCTAAAAATCGTTCCGGTCATCCGCCTTGAATTAGCCATTAATATATAATAAAGTATGAACATCCCGGCTCTACACGAACTGCAGATTAAGCACTTGTTTCGGCGTCGGAGCACTCGACACCTTGCATCACTTGAAAGGAGGCAAAACATCTACGGCACGGGTCACCCTACGCGTCACCGGTCTGAAAATGCCCAGTTTCTGTGGTATCTGACTCACAGAAAACGTACGGCTCTATTTGCCGCTGTGAGCAAAGGCCTATCGTGAAGCAGCTGTCAACAGTTTGTTTATAGTCAATACAGTGTCCACAACATACAGTGCACTCACTATGCCTGCCAATAATCTCTAGACGAGGAGCGCCTCTGGGATAAAGGCGTGCAACTCCTAGGCTGGAACGCCAAAGTGGTCAGCAACTGGTGGGTTTAAATGGGACAGTCAACTTAAAACGAGGCACACATGTAAAAAAATAAACTGTGTATTATTTCGAAAGTGTTAGGCATAACTGTTAACACAGTTATCCCAGTGTCAAACATGATGGCAGTGTCTTCAAGGAAAAATGTTTGCTTTTACCTAAGAAACCATGATTGTACACAGGTGTGTACCTCTTTGCACAAATCAAATCGACGGCTACGAATGTCTATCTTGAGCGCTCCAAAAATACGGATATGCCACAGGGATAGATCGCGACTGTATGGAGAACGTGTATGGATTTGCGAGCGAAATTTCTGCAGCGTACTCGAAATAACCTTGGTAACATGTGGGCCCTCTACATTCGGGACCATCATTTTGCTTCAGACCAAGATGTGCACGGCTGGTGCCCACGATCCATACGCAAAGGCAAACATTTATCCATGAAGGCATTGACTGTCTTGTCTCACAGTGGGCTAAATGTACGAGTATTAACAGTTATGGCGATTATTTTTTAAATAACAAACAATTTACTTTATTTTTCCAAATGTTTCGTTTTCATTTGATTGCCCTTTGTGTATTAGTTCCAATGACTGGTTGTGGAGACGTGGTAACTACATCGAAAAAAAATGTGTTGTATCTATGTCACGCTGAAATATAGTGCAGCATTCAATAAAAGTTACTTGAACTGCCATAATAATATGTATCTTTTAAGCCTGTCCCTGTACGAAAGCTATAATAAGGTCTGATTGTATTACTGGCTTGAAAAGACCTTCCCTACAGTTTCGAAAATCGTGTGTTACAAGCTAAGGTTGTTCGAATATTACGTGCTGTTCAAGCGTGACTTGACACAAAGGCATTTTGGGCACTTCAGTTGTATCTACAGATTTCACTGTGAAGGAAGGCAAAAAGTCTGGAATGTTCAACATATTAAAATACCTCCGACAAGTAGGTGAATACGTTTCCCTAAGATTTGACGGGTTGTGAAAGTGATTGGAGACTCCGACATTATGTGTGTGTGTGTGTGTGTGTGTGTGTGTGTGTGTGTGTGTGTGCCAGCGGATTTGGGAGAGGGGGAATGAAGATTCCAGCTATCTGTGTGTGCCTATGGGTGCGTGCCGCGGAATCCAACGCAGGCAGCGGATTGCTGCGTTCGCGCTTCGCCTGACTTAATTGACGTGCGGTGGCGGCGGCGCCGTGCTGTCTCCTAGCAACGCGTGCTGGGCTCACGCAGCTAAGAGGCGCTGCCAGGGAGCGGCCAAGGGGCCTCGACCGCGCGGATTCGTTTACACGCAGGAGCGCTGAGAAACCCTTGTAACGGTGTCGGGCGGAGAGAGGTCATCCGGGGGGAACTTGGCAGCCGCAAAAGAGGCTGACATACGCCTCTCTTCCACCATCAGTTTCAATCACCCAAAATTGTAAGAATTATTGGTTATACTGAATTAGCACGACCAACTGGTTTTATCTGTTGCAACTGCTCATACGAAATGGACAAAGAGGATTCACTATGGTAAACACGGCAGCTGGCAGAACCTGTAAATAAACTTTCAATAAATGATGTATGCAGTCAATCAGATACATAAAATTTATTGTAGTAAGACTTCACCAGCGTTCAGTGCCTCTGGGGTTATCCTCTTCAGAATGAATGGAAGATTAAAAGCATTTATAAACATGTAACTCCTTCAGTTTATTATTTTCTCCTAATGCGCCAGCCCATGTGAGTGAAAGCTACCGGAAAAGAGTGGCGAAGATGACCGAAAGCACAGAAAACCCGAAGAACAAGTGATACACCTGTTTTACCTTTTAATTATGCTCATCTCGAGGCCACGTAAAATAGGCTCAAATGGTTCAAATGGCTCTAAGCACTATGAGACTTAACATCTGAGGTCATCAGTTCCCTAGACTTAGAACTACTTAAACCTAATTAACCTAAGGACACCACATACATCCTTGCCCGAGGCAGGATTGGATTTGAACCTGCGACCGCAGCAGCAGCGCGGTTCCGGACTGAAGCTCCTAGAACCGTTCGACCACAGCGGTTTTCATTCGCTATAGACCCCGTATTTCGCTACTTAGCCATTAAATTTTGCATCTCAGACTTTTTATCAGTCTTCTGACTGGTTTGATGCGGCCCGCCTGGAATTCCTCTCCTGTGGCAAGCTCTTCATCTCGGAGTACACTTGAAACCTGCGTCCTCAATTATTTGCTGGATGAATTCCAATCTCTGTCTTCATCAACAGCTTTTGCCCTCGGCCGCTACTGCTAGTTCCATGGAAGTCATTCTTGATGTATTAACAGATGGATTACTTTCGTCTATGTCCGATTTACTCTCAGTCCATTTTCTATTCTCATTAAACTGTTCAGTCCATGCAGCATATCATGTAATTCATCTTCACTTCCACTCGAGGTAGCAGTTTCATCAATGAATAATATCACTGACGTCCATTCACCTTGAACTTCAGTTGCACTTCTGAACTTTTCCTTTATTTCCACTATTGCTTCTTCGATGTACAGATTGAATAGCAGGGGCCAAAGACAATATCCCTGTCTCACACCGTTTTTAATCCGAGCACTTCGTTCTTGGTCGTCCACACTTATTAATCCCCCTTGAGTCTTGTATGTATTGTATGTTACCCGTCTCTTCCTACAGATAACCACTATCTTTTTAGAATTTCCAACGTCTTGTACTATCTTACATTGTACAACGATTTTTCCATGTCGATTAATCCTAGGAACGTGTTTTGATTTTTCTTTAGTCTTGCTTACATTATCAACCGCAACGTCAGAATTGCCTCTCTGGTGCCTTTACCTTTCCTAAAGCCAAATTGATCGTCATCTAACACATCCTCAATTTTCTTTTCCATTCTTTTGCATATTATTTTTGTCAGCAACTAGGATGCATGAGATCTCAAGCTAATTGTGCAACGTCAGAATTGCCTCTCTGGTGCCTTTACCTTTCCTAAAGCCAAATTGATCGTCATCTAACACATCCTCAATTTTCTTTTCCATTCTTCTGCATATTATTTTTGTCAGCAACTAGGATGCATGAGATCTCAAGCTAATTGTGCACCATTCGCATACTTGTCAGCTCTTGCAGTCTTCGGAATGGTGTGTGGATGATGTTTTTGCGAAAGTTAGCTAGTATGTCGCCAGATTCGAACATTTTACACACCAACAGGAATAGTCGTTTTGTTGCCACTTCCCCAAATGATTTTAGAAATTCTGATGGAATGTTATAAATCCGTTCAGTCCTATTTGATCTTAAGTTCTCCAAAGCTCTCTTAAATTCTGATTCTAATACTGGATCCCCTATTTCTTGTAACTCGACGCCAGTTTCTTCTACCCTCTCATAGAGGGTTCAATGTACTGTTTCACCTATCCGCTCTCTCCTCTGCATTTAACGGTGGAATTCCGGTTGCACTCTTAATTTTACCACCCTTGCTTTTTAATTTCACCGAACGTTGTTTTGACTTTCCCATATGCAGAGTAAATATTTCCGACAACCATTTTCATTTAGATTTCTTCACATTTTTCATGCAGTTTTTCCCTTCTTAGCTTCCCTGCACTTCCTGTTTATTTCCTTACTCAGTGATTTGTATTTCTGTTTTTCTCAATTTTCCTGAACAGTTTTGTACTTCCATCTTTCATTAACTGAAGTATTTCTTCTTTTACCCATGGTTTCTCCGCAGTTATCTTCTTTCTACGTATGTGACTGCCCTTTTCAGAGAAGTCCATTCCTCTTCAACTGTACTGCCTACTGAGCTTTTTGAACATCAAGCGTATCTCGTTATTTCTCTGTACTTCCGTGTCCTACTTCCTTGCGCATTGAATTTTCCTGGCTAAACTCTTAAACTTCAACCTACTCTTCATCACAAGTACATTGTGATCTGAATCTATATCTGCTCTTGGGTACACCTCACAATCCTGTATCTAATTTCTGAATCTCGGTCCGTCCACGATGTAATCTAACTGAAATCTTCCAGTATCACTTTGCCTTTTCCAAAAAGACCTCTGCCTTTTTAGTTTATTTTTGTTTTTGTTTCTTGAACAGAGTACTCGTTATTACTAGCTGAAATTTATTACAGAACTCAAATTAGTCTTCTCTCTCATTCCAAATCCTAAGCCCCATATTCTCCTGTAACCTTTTCTTCTACTCCCTCCCCTACAACTGCATTCCAGTCCACCATAACAAGGGGGTTTCATCTCCCATTACGTAGTGTACTACCTTTTCAATATCTTCATACACTTTCTCTCTCTCTTCATCTTCAGCTTGCGACGTCGGTATGTATAGCTGAACTATCGTTGCCGGTGCTGGTTCGCAGTCGATTCTAATACGATTAACTCTGTCACTGAACTTTTCACAGTAACACTCTCTCTGCCTTACATCATTATTCATAACGAATCCTACTCCCATTATACCATTTTCTGCTGCTATTGATATTGCTCTGTACTCACCTGACCAACGTGCAAGCTTCTGACATTCTACGCCCCCATTCGTAGTGATTTCCCTAAATCGTTTCAGGCAAATGCCGGGATGGTTCCTTTGAAAGAGCACGGGCGATTTCCTTCCCAATCCTTCCCTAACCCGAGCTTGCGCTCCGTCTCTAATGACCTCGTTGTCGACGGGACGTTAAACACTAACCACCACCACCACCACCACCACCACCACCACCACCACCCACTCGTAGAACGTTAGCCTTTTATTGATTAATCAATCTTTCTCTCACGGTCACCTCCCCATTTGCAGTCCCCTCCCGGAGATCCGAATGGTTTCCCTCCCCAAGGACAAGAGAGTGCCCTGAACTTCTATCCGCTCCTCCGTCTTCTTTGACAAAACACTTACAGTCCTAAATTCTTCTACGGTCAGTTCCGCAGACGCTCTGCACGAATTGTGCTTCGTGTAACAATCGAGAATGAACACGCGCTGTTTTATCGTGAGTAACATTTCGTATTTCTTTCAACTGGTCACTAAACACGTCTGCTGCTCTCACCCACTCATACGTAATGACCCAGCGAAGTACTCGGGACCGAGTAAGAGGAAGATCCTCTTAAACAGACTAGTGACAGCGGCCGACTGGTGCACCGAAATCACGGTTTCCAATATTTTTGTGACGGGCAGTTCTCCCGTTCATCAACAAGGGGCATATCCACGTCACTCTTTTAAATATTTTTCGGGTCATTTTTTTTTTATTTTTTCACCCTTTATTTCTATCTTAATGCACCTGCTCTGCTCCTATTCGTACACTTATAGTTTTTATGAGCTCCATTTCCATCATTTCTGTTTTCAATTTTACCTCAAGCTGATGTTTATACGTATCCTTTGACATAAATACTTGTTGGTTTTTAATTGGTGCATTACAGTGCGTGATAACGTTATCGACGTGGTTCTGTTATTGTAAAACTTTTTCTCTTTGCTATAATGATCTCTATTCAGCTACGTTTTTGTTCTTTCCCTCTGATTACCTACTCTGTCTAGTGCAACATATGCGACAACGAATATACATATTTTCGCGAAATTGCAGTCTCCAACGTTCTCCTCCGAATGCAAAAAAAAAAAAAAAAAAAAAAAAAAACTTTTCTTCACGCCCACCTGCGTAGGGAGATGCGATCATTGTAGTAAAATAAGAGAAATCAGTTTTCATTTTTCCCGCACGCAATTAGAGAGTGGAAAGGCAGAGAAATACCGTGAAAGTGGTTCGATGAATCCTCTTCCCGGCACTTGAGAATTACAGGGTAATTATGTAGATGTAGATATAGATAATTGTACTGCTATTACATCGTACTACCGGGCTGTGATAATCGGCTATACAGTGAACTGATGAACATTTCAGAAAAATAACGACATCACGGCAGACTTTATCATCGGTACACAATATGTTGCTTTACATTTCGTTCAGCCTCGAAAGTGTACATAACTCGAAAATATGCTCAATATTCGACCACCCTCGTTCAATATTAGCTAGCTGTGTCACGTGATATGTACGTCATTATTATTTTATAAACGGTTCAAGATACCGATTAGCAGCTTTCGGAATAACTGCAGTATGTCATTTGATTTCCAGTGAATATTGATACAATTATGGCTCCCTTCGTTTTCTTTCGTTCTTTCGTACCTAAAATCCTTTAAATTTCATACGACAACTCTTGATGTACCTGTGTAAGTAGAAGAAAAAGAAACTTTCAACAAACTTCTTGAAGCCGTGTGATTCAGATTTGACATGTGACCCCACAAATTGCTAACATCGAGGTAGCAGTTTAAGAGAAATGGTTGTTGTGGCAATTACTTTGAGAGGCCTTGTTAAGAGCATAACTGTGAAGTGAGAACAGATGAAAATGAAGCAGTTTTCTCGGACAAAAACGGAACAGACAATTACATGAAAAAACAAAACGTTCGATTGCCTGGAGCGAACAGTCCTCTGTCAGTAGCAATAAAACATCAATAAAAATGTTATGGACGTTGTAGAAACATAAGAACTTGAATTTCGAAATATCTGTGAAAGCAGGGCTGTGGTTCGGACTGATATGTTGTCTAAAATCAGCAGTTTGTAAAGTCGTCAAACATCATTGGTCTAGTTTCAATAACTACGAGATGTTAAAGATATTTTAGAACATTAGAACATGGTGAAATAAAGAGAATAAGTTTCACGAATCAGGTAATGAAATGTGAGACAGACAATAGAACGTTTATCTTGCTTCTACTGCAACATAATAGGACGCCGAAACATAGTTACCAACTATTAAGTTACAGTTAAGAACATGTGTCACGTTAATTATTCGCGAAAACTAATGTGCCTTTCATCGTGCAACTTATATTTATCATTAGTACGTGTGTTGTTGTTACATTCTGCTAGCCAGAAGGAACTGTAGTAACCATAAACGGCAACAACATTTATTTAAATCAGATTTAGGTTCAAATGAAATTAATCTTCACTGCGTATACAAGACCATCTTAATCACTTGACTGTAATGACCTTAAAACAACACGATTACTTTACTGTAATGACCTTAGAACAACAAGATGAACTATGTGCCTTAAACTGATGCGAATACCGACTGTATATTTCTGGAGTCCCTGCAAATAAACTATGGAATTCTCTAGGCGATTTCTTCAACTGGGAAGCTCTTACGTTTATCAAAACAAAGCAGCAACGTGTACTACACCATGTGCAACACAGAGGATTACTGTTACCCCTAAAGAAGAAGATAATCCATCATATCACTAAGACAAAAGCCTTTCTTCCGAATCTTGATGAGGAACTGAGAGTATGCATTATCCGACTGTGTCATTTCGGTGTGTAACTATCCACTGTATTTCTTCATCTATCATCGGAAGACTTTTAAACTGAAATCCAGTTGAAGTATTTAACGAAGCGATTGGCGAAGAAAGCTTGATGCGTAATTTCCCGCTGATTAACCGATGGTATTCCACAATGAATCTCGGCACCAATCCTTCAAACTGCTTTCGAAGAGACACGCAATGATAGGTTATGTATTTTACGTGTAAGACTACCTCTATGTACACATTCGCAGCCCAGAGGAGCAGGGAATTTCGGTCGTAAAATGTGGAAATTTCACTATGATTGGATGTGTACTTAGAATACATATCGACTGATCAGGCTCGATCTAGAAGTGTGACAACGGAGCATCCAGATAACTATTCGTAATTCCAAAGCCAGGATGATTAATGTGCTTAGTTCTTCTTCCTTACTATCCGTGTGATCAGAAGATACGCGATTTTGAGCGCCATGCGAATACTCTGTTCGTCAAAGTTTTGATAAATGTTGATCACCGTCACTTAATTTTCGTTTACTGCTACTTTTTCCTACAAGTGGTTACTTTACACTTGTCGTCATGTATGTTGGCCTCAAACTGATATGCGACTGCGTTAGAAAATTAATTAATGCGTAAAAGTGCTAGTGCACAACCTTCTGTTATCGTAACTGTTCGCTTGATGATCATATCTGGTCATATTTCTGTTTCGCAATTACCTCTCTCCCAAGTGTGATATTCGCATTAGCCGCTGGACTGCGTGGAACATTGATACTGCACGACACGTACTTTCAGCGAAACCCTAAAATGTGTTCGGAATTTATGTGGAGGGTTCCTCGTGAAGGGCAAAATTTCGACTTCGAAACTCACGTCTCTCACTTCAAATCTCTTGTGGTCTCAGGGTATAGACAGTGGTTGGATATAGGATAGTCGTCAGCGAGCGCCACAGGCAGAGGAGCAAGTTCTAGATAGATCGTGAGGCCTCAGACAGCTTAGTTGTTAGGCCAAGAGGGACTGCCATCGGTGAGCCCAAAGTGACATAATCTGTTATACAGACCGTGAGTGCAATGTCTGCGAAGCGCAGAGATATCAGTTCGAATTCCACACCGGTAGACAATTCTGATCCATCAAAAGCCTCACTTCAGCGCGCTTTCCCTTGCCCGTTGAGAGACGCTTTCTGAACATAATCCGTGGTTTATAAGTGACTATTAGCCGAAAGAGCGACAGATACGAGCACGAAGGATGGAGCTTTGATCCGCCAAGTGGCTGACTGGTTGCCAGCGCTGTGACGTCACAGGCGCTGCCGCTGTACGCGCCCTCCCTTCCGCCACTGTCAGCGCAGTGTCGCCGCCGCCGGCGTGTATCAAAGGCACGCCGCCGCTTTCCGATCGGAAGCGGGGGCGGTATCGTGCCACCCCCAGCCGACGGCCGCAGTGTTTACCCAGCGTGAAATTAGGTGCCCCATGTTTGTGTTTGCCTCCAGTTCATCCGTTCGCCGCTCCATGCGAGCATCGCCGCAGTAAAATCGTGTTTCCCACGAGCGCCTGCCCCCACCTTTCACCGCCGCTGAGGAGGGACGGGGTGGTAACGCACGCCCCATTCGGGCACTCCACTGCTCTCTCCAGTTGGGAGTCTCTCGGGCGATTTAGCTGAAACAACAAATTTTCGGCGGGTCATCAGATACCCTTTCCTGAAAGAGGCCAAGTGGATGGCGATATACTATTTTATTTTCGAGCGTTCTTCATCTCACCCTATCTTTTCTCTGCGTATATTCTATTTCGCCATACTTAAATGAAACCACAAAAAAATAAAATGATCGCGTTAACAACAAATTTGCTGAACCGCTCGTACCAGTATCCTTTAAAGTAACTATACACCACAGTCAGAATAAGGCATTAATAATACCTGACATTATCCGGAAATGAGAAAAGCGACCATATCCTATAAATTTTTTTAAATATTTTAATAATCATCGAGTCCACAAATAATATACAACAACTCGATCTTTAAATTCTTACGTGGTCCGAGTTCAGACCGGCGAGAGCCAGATAGGTTTTTATCTCCGTTTATTTATCGACATTTAGTTTTGGATGTTCATACAACCGAAACTAGTTATACGTTGTATATTATTTGACTGAAACTAGTTAGATGTTGTACATTATTTGCGGTCTAGACAATTATTTTGAAAAAGTGTATTTTTTTTATTTATAAAGATCTTATAATATCGCTTATCTCGTTTCCTGATGATTTGATTCACCTCGTCAAACATTTGTAGATGTCAATAAGCTACTCAAAATACCAGAGATGGTTATATGAACAACCGAAATCAGTAACACCTTGGCCGGCCGGAGTGGCCGAGCAGTTCTAGGCGCTTCAGTCTGGAACCGCGCGACCGCTACGGTCGCAGGTTCGAATCCTGCCTCGGGCATGGATGTGTGTGATGTCCTTAGGTTAGTTAGGTTTAAGTAGTTCTAAGTTCTAGGGGACTGATGACCTCAGATGTTAAGTCCCATAGTGCTCAGAGCCATTTGAACCATTTTTTAGTAACACCTTGTATACTATCTGTAGTGTAGACGACCATAAAAAATTGTATAAACATTTTTGTTAATTTTTAAAAAATAACGCACGTTTCTTTACTCATTCAATATGGCTGCGGCAGAAACAGCTTGGTTTTTCCGTACTGGATACAGTCACACGCTGCCCGTTAACGTCCAATACTGGATTTGCTTAGTAGGTTGGTAACAGTCTACTTTCCTGTGTACTGTCTCAGGTCTTACTGTCGCATAAAATAAACACGCCGCATAATTAAACAATATAAACCATTGTTACTTTACCGGCCGCAAGCTTGTCTTTAACAGGCAGTGGCAACTTGCATTTCAGGTAGCAAAGCGACATGAGAACGGTGGACAGAACAGAAAGGGTGACTAAGCCCATTCCCTGACTGGTTGTTGTTACTATAGCTGCCATGTAAACGAACAGCCATCAATCAGTTTGATATTCTGAGCCAGTTACAGACTTCCTACTTCGAATTTAATGCTATTCACAGTACAAATTACGTCTTCATATAGGGCACCGCTTTAATTTTACGTTCCCCCTCTTGTGTCCTCATTTGGTGACAGTGATTTCATTTCGTGTGCTTTTCTTCATTCTTTCTTTTTATTTCTTTTAAACAGGTACGTTGCTTCGTGGTGGTTCGTATTATGTAGTGTAGCATCAATATGACTGTAACTGAGGACATTTAAAGCCGATATTGGCACTGAAATATACAACTGTCGATACGCATTCAGATTTACACTTCTGACATTTCAGGATCGAATCGGCAACTTGTTATTTACGATGTACTTATAGATTTTCATATCTTATTATGTGATTTATTTAGCTTTGCTCATCAGACGCATCATTTGACGTTCATTACGCTTAAGGCGAGTGCGAGATGTTGGAGGTTCATAGCATCGCAGCAAAGTGCTGTGTTGACGATGTTGCCGGATGGTGTCTTTAACCTACGACGTGTTGCCACCAGTGCTACGAAATTATTTTGATGCTCGTATTAGCCAGCCGTGGTGGCCGAGCGGTTCTAGGCGCTTCAGTCCGGAACCACGCGGCTGTTGCGGTCGCAGGTTCGAATCCTGCCTCGGGCAGGTTAGTTAAGTTTAATTAGTTCTAAGTCTAGGGGACGGATGACCTCAGATGTTAGTTCCATAGTGCTTAGAGCCGCTTGAACCCGTTTTGTTCGTGTTATATGAGAGAAACTAGTGAAGTAAATCAAATAACATGCCTCCTGGGCTGTGTTCTGTACAATAATTACAACGTTCGCTGGATTCCCGGTAGTCGACGCCAGCGTTTGAAAAGTTGAAAAGGCAAAATAACCCGAAAGTAGGTACAAGAAGAAGTTTTAATAATTATTGTAGTCTGAATCGACTTCACAAAAACCGAAATGTCAAACACTCTAACGCAGAATATAGGAAAAATGTTTTCAACCCATTCAAAACGCTTCAGCATTTTAAAACTGAAACGACCTCAAGACGAGGCGGTGAACATTTGCTGAAACGCGTCATAGGTCGTCTAGTTGTGCCTACGCAAGAAATCCTGAAGTAAACTATTCTCTAACCACGTCTATTTAAACGACAGACATATTATCGCCGAGACAGATTTTACCCTGTGGAAAAGAAAATTATGAAAGTCATTTCAGCTGAAAATAACAGAGCGCTAACAGAAAATGCAGTTGAATTTGTTGTCATTTATTAATTAGTCTGTTGGTGGCAGGACTTCTGATATTCCACACCGAAAACTAACACCAGTGACAGTGTACGATGACAGAAACTAAAACATTTCAGTAAATATGGATCCGCTATTGAGCGGTTTGCGAAACATTGAGTTTGTTGCTCAGCTCCAAGCCTTTAGTTCACATGCTTTATTCCCTGGGAATGCTCTTATTGCAAAGGGAAAACTAATCAGTTTGTAGTATCTTGAATCTATGTTGTGTACTATAACAACCGATGTGAAGTTACCGTTGGAATAAATTTCTGTGTTATTTGAATAAAAAGATTACTCTGTCGATTGTAGTCCACATTATAATCCTAAGTGGTATTTTCTTAATGTTTTCCTTTAATCGTGCACTCGCTCTCTGTTGGTTAGGTAGCAACACATTTACTCTTGCTGGCGATTAATTTCATATTATTATTACCCGCAGTGACTTTGCAGTATGAGAAACATAACAGAATACTGTACGTTAGTAATCTTCTGAAAACTTTTATTTATTTGCCAATTTCGCTAACACATTAGTGGGTTACTAGATTCGGTGATATAAATTGCCACCTACAGACGTATAAAAGAAAAATGTCAAGGTTACCGGCTTAAGGCAATAAAAAGATGCAGTAGGGCTAACAAAAATGTTTCTTGCAATTGTAGTTACACTAGCACCATTATCACAAGACATACGGGTGCTTTTCCTTATCCAATAGATTATACGCCTAGCTAACGATACCATGTAGCATGGAGAGCTGCATCAAACCAGTCTCAGGACTGAAGACCACAACAACAACGATACCATACCCTACACAGAAAGAATGTTGTACACTTTGGAATTTATTTTCTTATTGCTCACTTTGTCTTTACTATTATACGTATAGTTAACGACATACTGTTGCTTCTTCGAGTATCACATCAACGTTCTCCATTTTTCATGGATTTTCCTCTTTACTATTAGCACTTATTTGACACTTGATTTAGGACCTCTGCTTCGAGCTACGGAGCGTCATTCCAATTTCGACAGATTATTAGTATACCACAAGATTGCATGTTACATCGTGGTATTAATAAAATATTCTCAATTTGTATATCGTATGTCGCAGGGCTTGTAAGAATAATAGTAACACTATAATTTTAATAGTAGGTACTGATATGTATGTAACTTAAAAATCCAGAAGTTATTAACAGATAATTTTAAGATTATTAATTAAAATAATGATTTTCTGTTCATGTCGATTATTTCAGGATGCGAAAAAACGTAACACTACATTTGTATCGAATAGTATGCCGATAAGTGTAATTTCGGGTAACTACCCTCATATAGCTAGCCACACTGTATGTTTACAGAAATTGTGTAAACCAACTACAGTTTTAGTTATACAGTGGTAGATCGTTGGTGTAAAGATGGACATTTAATAAATAAAACTATATTTTATATGTATTCTGAGACTAGTACATTTTTTTAAAAAAACCTTTATGCAAGAAATGAATTTAATAGTGCTATCTAACATTAGGTGATGGCTTGTTTTACAGCTTCCTTTTATATAACTGCCAATTTTTGTCATCCTTCGCTTGCAGCGAGACAGACCAATAAGATCAATTCCTATTTGTCTTTTCCGTAAATGCTGACTGTGTAGTTTTCCTCTAGAGGCTTTTCTATTATACATCTTTTATTACGCAAAAAATACTTTTTTCAGTGATTATTTCTATGACTGTTTCTCCCTTACGTACAGTTTCTGTAGTTTTGCCGTTATGATTACTTGGTGCATAGTACTTAATGTTAAATTACGTTTTTAACACTATTTAATTGAAAAATGAGGCATTGCTATATTATTTCTAATTGACGTCATGCATTGCCGCCATCTGGAGTTACCTCCCGGCACGTAGCTGTTATGTTGTACTCTGGCTCTAGTGGTTAGTTATTCTATCGTAGCCAACATGGCAGTAAACCACGAAACGACATTATGTAGCTTGTATTTGTTTTGTTCGTGCTATTTAAATCTAAGTTGTACAAACATTCTGGTTGCACATTTGGCATGTTATTGTAATGCTTCGACATTTGTGTGGTATGTTTTTATTTAATTTTGCTTATCAGAAGTATTTCGACGCGCAAGTCGCCGAAGTGGCGTCAAATCGATAGACTGGAACACGGCGAACGGTCCAACCGACGTGAGGCCCTAGTCCTCCTACATTTACATTTATTTTATCAGAAGTATTTATTATGATATTTTGACTTTGGAATGAATTTGTCCATGTGAATAGAATTTAATGAAATTTATTATCTTACAGCACAGTCTATGTTCTTCTTGTGATAGAGTGGCTTAAATCGCTCTATGATGTAATTAACACTGTCGAGTTTTCCAGGTATGCAATTTTTTGAGTTTTCGCATATGCTGTAATGTGTTTTTATATAGCTTTAAGCCTATAACCTCGGCGTACTTTCCTTTACAGATCTGAAGACGGCACTTTATGTTGCTGAAATTACACTATTGGCCATTAAAATGGCTACACCAAGAAGAAATGCAGATGATAAACGGGTATTCATTGCACAAATATATTATACTAGAACTGACATGTGATTACATTTTCACGCAATTTGGGTGCATAGATCCTGAGAAATCAGTACTCAGAACAACCACCTCTGGCCGTAATAACGGCCTTGATACGCCTGCGCATTGAGTGAAACTCAACTTGGATGGCGTGTACAGGTACAGCTGCCCATGCAGCTTCAACACGATACCACAGTTCATCAAGAGTAGTGACTGGCGTATTGTGAGATGCCAGTTGCTCGGCCACCATTGACAAGACGTTTTCAATTGGTGAGAGATCTGGAGAATTTGCTGGCCAGGGCAGCAGTCGACCATTTTCTGTATCCAGAAAGGCCCGTACTTGACCTGCAACATGCGGTCGTGCATTATCCTGCTGAAATGCAGGGTTTCACAGGGATCGATTGAAGGGTAGAGCCACGGGTCGTAACACATCTGAAATGTAACGTCCACTGTTCAACGTGCCGTCAATACGAACAAGAGGTGACCGAGACGTGTAACCAATAGCACGCCATACCATCACGCCGGGTGATACGCCAGTATGGCGATGACGAATACACGCTTCCAATGTGCGTTCACAGCGATGTCGCCAAACGCGGATGCGACCATCTTGATGCTGTAAACTGAACCTGGATTAATCTGAAAAAATTAGATTTTGCCATTCGTGCACCCAGGTTCGTCGTTGAGTACACCATCGCAGGCGCTCCTGTCTGTGATGCAGCGTCAAGGGTAACCGCAGCCATGTTCTCCGAGCTGATAGTCCATGCTGCTGCAAACGTCATCAAACTGTTCGTGCAAATGGTTGTTGTCTTGCAAACGTCCCAATCTGTTGACTCAGGGATCGAGACGTGGCTGCACGATCCGTTAAAGGCATGCGGATAAGATGCCTGTCATCTCGACTGCTAGTGATACGAGGCCGTTAGGATCCAGCACGGCGATCCGTATTACCCTCCAGAACCCACCGATTCCATATTCTGCTAACAGTCACTGGATCTCGATCAAAGCGAGCAGCAATGTCGCGATACGATAAACCGCAATCGCGATAGGCTACAATCCGACCTTTCTCATAGTCGGAAACCTGATGGTACGCATTTCTCTTCCTTACACAGTGCATCACAACAAAGTTTCACCAGGCAACGCCGTTCAACTGCTGTTTGTGTATGAGAAATTGGTTGGAAACTTTCCTCATGTCAGCACGTTGTAGGTGTCGCCACCGGCGCCAACCTTGTGTGAATGCTTTGAAAAGCTAATCATTTGCATATCACAGCATCTTCTTCCTGTCGGTTAAATTTCGCGTCTGTAGCAGGCCATCTTCGTGGTGCAGCACTTTTAATGGTCAGTATAGTAGTAATCCATTAATGGGTTATCACAGCGATCTTCGTAAATAAATAAAAATTTTCTTAAGAAGACTCTACAGTGCAAACGTATGGTTCACCTGCTGCATCAACGGTTCGTCTCAGATAACCACAACAGTAGAAATCTTTGTAGATAAAGTAGGAAATCGTACGAGCGAGTGGAAAACTGTTTCCTAGCTCCTTCAGTTCCAGATCTGTTCGTGCCACTGCTGCCCTGACACAGACACTGATGTCTTGCGTGGGTCCCTCGCAGCCTTTGCCGCTCATCTGAGGCGACAGCCTGCGGAGGGGTGGCGCCAGCCAGCGGGCCGTCCGCAGCTCAAGATGGATCGTCCGGCCGTGGACGCCCCTGGCACTGGGTCCCCCGCCGCCGCAACTTGGCGGATCCAAGGCTGCACGGAGCCTCAGGAAGTGCCAGGAACAGCGCAGCGAGCTGATCTCCGCGACGCGTCGAGCCTGCCTCCAGCTGTTCGCACGTAGCGCCTGACTCACTTTCACACCCCCACTAGCACTACATCGATGTGGAACGAATGCACAGATTATACAAGACAATTTTAAGAGCAACATTTAAATAGAGAGCGAACAAAGAGCGAATATATTAGAAAAAGTAGATAGGATACTGTTGACGATAAATGTGCAATGAAATGGTTCAAATGGCTCTGAGCACTATGGGACTTTACATTTGAGGTCATCAGTCCACCAGAACGTAGAACTACTTAAACCTAACTAACCTAAGGACATCACACACATCCATGCCCGAGGCAGGATTCGAACCTGCGACCGTAGTGGTCGCGCGGTTCCAGACTGAAGCGCCTAGAACCACTCGGCCACAACGGCCGGCAGTGCAATGAAAGCCAAGCAACCTAGAGTATGCTTTTAAAGAACTTGGGGCCACGCAACTCGTACATATTTGAAGAATGTTACGATTTACCACCAAGAGCAGTTGGCAGAATTTCTTTACTGAAAACCAATTTAGGTACACAGACCATCATCAGGTTCATACAGACATTTACAACATCATGCTAGGCGATAAAAGCAATGGCGACAAATAGTAAAATCCATGATTTTGTCACTGTATTTCATTATAATATACAAACAAACAGCGCGTAGGTCACATTTTTTTATTTGCCAGGGACAGATTTCAGTCTGCGGCTGCAGGTTATCTTCGGGTCTATTATCTTCTTGTGATATAGTGCTTTAATTCACTCTATGATGCAATTAGCACTGCCCAATTCTACGGGTACGTAATATTTTATCATTGAGTTTTGTATATGCCCTGCTACCCTTTTATATAGCTGTAACCTCGAGCCGGCCGAGGTGGCCGAGCAGTTCTAGGCGCTACAGTCTGGAACCGCGCGACCGCTACGGTTCGAATCCTGCCTCGGGCATGGGGGTGTGTGATGTCCTTGGTTAGTTAGGTTTAAGTAGTTCTAAGTTCTAGGAGACTGATGACCTCATAAGTTAAGTCCCATAGTGCTCAGAGCCACTTGAACCATTTGTAACCTCGACATATTTTCTTTTACGGATCTGAAGACGGCACTTCATACTGCCGAAATTAGTAAACCACTAATGTAATCACATAGAAATCTTGGTAACTAAATAAAAGTTTTCATAAGAAACCTTTACAGTACAAATGTATAGGTCGCCTCCTGCATCAACTGATCACTTCAGATAACCACAGTACGATAATGATTTTACTGAAGTGCGATATTACGAGAACTTATGTTATGCGTAGCAGAAATAACAACAAAATATGCTGAACTCACACGTATCTGTCCCCGAAAAGTGCAGTTAGTGAAGGTTTGTCTGAAACTAACGTAAAAGCAAGGTTGCGGTGGGGAAAAATGTTGTCGCGCGACACGTCCGTAAGTCATGGATGAGTACATTAAAAGAGTGTAAAGCTACCTCTCCATATACATAATTAAATAAAGGATGCTTTAATACAGCACATTTCAGCACGCTGAATGTTTTTCTCGTGACATCCTTATTTTCACATTAGTTTCACACAACCGTTAACAAACTGTACTTTGCTGCACCAGGTATTTGTGAGTTCATATTTTTTGTTGCTTCTTGTGTGCATGAGACAATAGTTTGTAATACCGCATTATTGTAAAATTTTTACTGATATTGCCTTTATCTTCCAACGTAGAACTGAAGATAGTGTGCAGTGCAGATTTAGATCTGTAGTAGGTAATTAAAAAGTTCTGATCTAGTCAGTGTTTATTTATTACAGAAAAAAATTACATACTCATGTTTGACAATAGTGACAATTTCATGGATTTAACTCGTTGTAGTGGCGTTACGAAAAATAACTAAATGAACTACGTTCACAACTCCACAGAAAGAGATAACGATTCTTACATTTACCTCCGTAAATAAATACTAGTTTCACTTATTATTTTGTAAGTTACTGAGAAAAATACCTTTTCTGAAATACCGTATATATTTTACACTATCTCTGTGTGTCACAGGAAATCGCTATAGATTCGTTAAAATATATTGACATAAACCTTTCGTATGCTATTTGTGCTCTCAACCTTCGTCAGCTGCTAGTTTCATTTTTTACCATTGTCTAAATACAAAATATGAAAATGCTATTTTAAATGCAAGTGGCCCACTATTCCATATAGATACTTTAGCCAATCCACGTTGATAACAAATCGGGCAGTTTCGTTCACAGTGTCGACACGGGCATGTCACGATATCTCGTATCTACCTTTTTGTTACGTCTCCACGTTAACTCATCTTACTGCGCTGATTCCTCACATACGACTGCTCATACACACCACCCACTGTCTTGTCAGACGTCAGTGGTGGAGGATCACACCACCGCCTAAATCAATTTCCACATAATCTACGGGGCTACAGAGCAATCATATGCTCTAACAGAAAAAATAAAAACGGCACACCACGAAGGAACTATCCGATTGTGAGGGAGAGCGGTAGATGTAATGTACATGTACAGATACACAAATGATTACAGTTACAGAAAAATTGAATGATTTAGTCAAGAGGAGAAGCTTCACAAGTGAGCATGTCAATAAAGCGTTGGTCCAACTCTGGCCTTTACGCAAGCAGTTATTCTGTTTCGCATTCAAGCGTTGTTGAATGCCCTCCTGAGGTTTATTGTGCCAATTGACGCGTTAGATTGTCAAAATCCCGAACTGGTTGGAGGGCCTTTCCCATAATGCTCCAAATTTTATCGACTTGGATGGGGAGGGGGGGGCGGGAGGGAATCCGGCGTCCTTACTGGCAAGTCCGAAGAAGTAGCAGAAACACCCTCGCCGTACGCGAGCGGATGATATCTTGCTGAAATGTACGCCCAAGATGGCTTGCTATGAAAGGCAATACAACGGGGCGTAGAAATCGTCGACGTCACGCTAAACTATAAGGGTGTCGCGGACAACAATCAGTGACGTCCTACTATGAATTGAAAAGGTACCCAAGACCATCACTCCTAGATATCAGCCGCATAGTGAAATACAGTCAGGTTTGCATCTCACTTCTGTCCAGGGCGACTACAGGCACGTCTTTGCTGGTCATCCAGGCTCAGTTCGAAGCGGAACTCTTCACTGAGGTAACTGTGACCCTATCAATGAGATTCCAGGGCGAATGTGGCCCACATCACTGCAAACGGTCTCTTTGTTGTACAGAAGTGAATAGTAGTCTGCTCAAGTGCCACCGTGTGTTCAATTCCCCTTTCTGTAAGCCGCCTATTAATGGTCCCTTTAATCAATGAAGCATGAATTGCACGTCGGATCGATGATAATTATGAATCCGGGGCTCTGAGTGCCTCTCTGAGGCGTCCTATCATGTCGTCTCTCTAAGTCGACGCTATGTTCGATCATGGTTCACCCATTCCTGCCAACATCATCGAGCAATGGCACCGCTATTATTCAAGTGTCGAGCAATTCGCCCATTACTCCAGTCTGCTTCTTTGAGCCCAACCAAAAACTGACATGTGCCAATACTGTTCACGCTCCTGTCTGCGAGGCATAGTTGCTGTCCAACTGAGTACACGTAATGAAATTCACAGACACTCCGATATGTCCCCTGTTTACTATCCTTGCCAGTCGCACGGTGAAATTCCACTACAAGGTTCTACATTCAAAGTTTACAATTTTGAATTTTCTGTCGATACCTGTATGAGGGTCAGATTGTGACCAATTTGCGTAACTCCTTCGTTATGTTACTTTTTTCTCTTAAAAGTGTATTTTGTTCAGTTAACTTAATATAAATCGTAGTATAATATTATATCCAGTACGTTCAATATTCGGTATCTTTTATAGGGGACACATTAGCCACGACAGAGGGCAGATTTTCAGACAGTAGGCAAATAGATACAGAGTCACGTGTGTGCAGGTGGCCTTCGGGTTATTTGCCGGCAGCGGCAGCGGCAGCGGCAGCGGCAGCGGCGGCACCGCGACGCGGACGCCGGAAAGTCACCGCAGAAGCGTCGGCGTCGGTCGATGCCGGGCCAGGCAGGCTGGCATATTTACACGCCACCCCCACCACCACCACCCACCACCTGCTACCGCGCCTCGGCTCGCCGCGCGGCACTACCCGTATTTTTAGGTTTTCTTTCAGCCAGACGGGGGCGCCGACGTAACGCGTTGTTTGAGCTTTACTCGGGTGCGTAAATAAACGGCTAAGCTTTACTTCGTTACATACGAGCTCAAGCTCCGTATTACCCAGGCCCTGGAGGCGCGGTGCCGGCTCCGCCTCTTCAGTCGAGGCGTCAATCTGCAGCAAAGAGCCGCGCTAAGTGTATCAGACGAATCCCTTCCGAAAGCTCGCCCTTTTGATCTCAATGTTGCTACTTCTGGCAGATGAAATTTCTGCTGAAAAGTCTTAGTGGCCCCCAGGGCCCAAGAGAAGCTGAGATTTACTTCTGCGTCTGCCGGTACTGGAAAGTGAGTTTCTTTCACATAGCGTAGCTGCTGTAAAACCTCCTCTTAAGACTGTCAAATTTTACGGCTTTATAAACACCTGCTGCGTATTTGCCGGGATGAGATATGCAGAGTTTATACTGGCACTGTCAATTAGGATGGCGGAAAATTTGAAATCTGAATACTGAGCGAACGTTCTTTAGGGAACAATGTATTAATATGAGATGTGATAGAGACGCACAGAAAAACCAGTCATGCAGGAAAGATTTTAGTTTGTACTGGCATTGTCAATTAGAATCGCGGAAAATTGAAATCTGAGTACTGAGTTCATTTGGTAGCAATTTATTAACGCTAACTGTGTCGTGCTCCAGAAACATCATGCATATGGGTTTTTGTTGTTGTTTGTATATTACATTTACACGTTACAATATTTTACACCAGGCAATTAATTTGGGTCTATGACGACAACTTTAAAGGACTAAAAACACAGTTTTTTTGTAACATTTAACCCTAGTTACGAATGCAGTAGGATGTAAAACAGGAAATTTTGCATTTAATTTACTCCACTACTTGCGGAATTTTGAATGCTCTATTTTATACTACACTCCTGGAAATGGAAAAAAGAACACATTGACACCGGTGTGTCAGACCCACCACACTTGCTCCGGACACTGCGAGAGGGCTGTACAAGCAATGATCACACGCACGGCACAGCGGACACACCAGGAACCGCGGTGTTGGCCGTCGAATGGCGCTAGCTGCGCAGCATTTGTGCACCGCCGCCGTCAGTGTCAGCCAGTTTGCCGTTGCATACGGAGCTCCATCGCAGTCTTGAACACTGGTAGCATGCCACGACAGCGTGGACGTGAACCGTATGTGCAGTTGACGGACTTTGAGCGAGGGCGTATAGTGGGCATGCGGGAGGCCGGGTGGACGTACCGCCGAATTGCTCAACACGTGGGGCGTGAGGTCTCCACAGTACATCGATGTTGTCGCCAGTGGTCGGCGGAAGGTGCACGTGCCCGTCGACCTGAGACCGGACCGCAGCGACGCACGGATGCACGCCAGGACCGTAGGATCCTACGCAGTGCCGTAGGGGACCGCACCGCCACTTCCCAGCAAATTAGGGACACTGTTGCTCCTGGGGTATCGGCGAGAACCATTCGCAACCGTCTCCATGAAGCTGGGCTACGGTCCCGCACACCGTTAGGCCGTCTTCCGCTCACGCCCCAACATCGTGCAGCCCGCCTCCAGTGGTGTCGCGACAGGCGTGAATGGAGGGACGAATGGAGACGTGTCGTATTCAGCGATGAGAGTCGCTTCTGCCTTGGTGCCAATGATGGTCGTATGCGTGTTTGGCGCCGTGCAGGTGAGCGCCACAATCAGGACTGCATACGACCGAGGCACACAGGGCCAACACCCGGCATCATGGTGTGGGGAGCGATCTCCTACACTAGCCGTACACCACTGGTGATCGTCGAGGGGACACTGAATAGTGCACGGTACATCCAAACCGTCATCGAACCCATCGTTCTACCATTCCTAGACCGGCAAGGGAACTTGCTGTTCCAACAGGACAATGCACGTCCGCATGTATCCCGTGCCACCCAACGTGCTCTAGAAGGTGTAAGTCAACTACCCTGGCCGGCAAGATCTCCGGATCTGTCCCCCATTGAGCACGTTTGGGACTGGATGAAGCGTCGTCTCACGCGGTCTGCACGTCCAGCACGAACGCTGGTCCAACTGAGGCGCCAGGTGGAAATGGCATGGCAAGCCGTTCCACAGGACTACATCCAGCATCTCTACGATCGTCTCCATGGGAGAATAGCAGCCTGCATTGCTGCGAAAGGTGGATATACACTGTACTAGTGCCGACATTGTGCATGCTCTGTTGCCTGTGTCTATGTACCTGTGGTTCTGTCAGTGTGATCATGTGATGTATCTGACCCCAGGAATGTGTCAATAAAGTTTCCCCTTCCTGGGACAATGAATTCACGGTGTTCTTATTTCAATTTCCAGGAGTGTATATTTTCCCACCTCTAGCTCCGAAACATCATTTTATTTGAATCTCGTAGTTGTGTACAGCTGAAGTTACCTTTTTGCAGATTTTTTTTTTTTTTTGGATAATACGGTTCTTTGTATAACTTTTCTATATTATTCTGTCTTTTACGTAATAGCAATTTCTGCAAAGCATAATAGATGGATGTTAGTAATACTTCATCTCCTTGACTACTGCGTATTTTCAAAAATACACGAAGCTCGCTTACTTTATATTTTAATTTTCCATAATTAACTGTCATTTTTTCAATTACTTCTGCTACAATGTTTCAAATGGACTCATGTCACTGCCCGATATGCGGTGCAACTTTTATTGTGTTCGTGGCAGCAATGTAAGCCACTGAGCCTATACGTGCCAAAGGCTGAACATGTTTTATTTTGTATCTGACTTGAGCATATCTGCTACTAACTCTGACCATTTCCTTCTCGCAATGTAATTTTACGTAATTAACCTCTGTACTTCAAGACGATTGTCGTTTAGGTTTATGTATTTTTGTCATACTTAACTTCCTGTGTACTGCTTTACAGGGTTTCTCAAAATTTCATTCTGATGAAGACATCGTTACAAGTGTCGAAACCTAGGTCAATGTACCAAACAGTTATCTGCAACCGGTTGGCTGTATGATTTCCACGTTTGAAACTTTTATATCGTTCCTGAGGAACAGCCATGTTTAAAATTGTTGATTTGGTATGTAACATCTAGTACTTGTAATTAACTAATGCATTACCCAAAAAGAATGACTCTCTTTGAACAAAATGTGGGGTAGTGGACTTCAAGATGGTTTAGTAGCAGTGTACCATTTTCTTCCGTTTAGTGATCTAGCGTTAAAAACGTCCCTTGTATGAGTCCTTGGTGAACAGTACCAAACTCCTTGGCTATATTCGTCACACTTCGCCCTTCTCCGAGTTTCCCAATGATTCTTCCCCGTGTGAAGTCATCCAGATGTTGTCTATGGGCCACGTTGTAATGAGGAACAGCACCACAGTGCAGCAGAACTGCTCGCTGACTGACACAAACAGCCATTTTCCGGTCCTTCAGTTGTCTCGTGTTGCTACTGAGCGTTAGGGTGCTGCCACGCTGACCTCAGCCGTATGACGACCAGCTTTAAGCGAATGCCTAGGAGACCTCTGACAAGATACTCCCGCATTTTCTTTCATTTTCACCGAGATATAAAAATATGTTACACTACTTAATACGTCTCGTTCTTAAGTTTCACGGTGCGCAGGGTGGTCAGAAACAGTCTGAAACCCTCGTAAGTATATTGCAGGGGGTACGTTGTGCTTAGAAATACTAGTAAGGGGAAAAAATTCGAAATGTTGAGCCGTTTCCTAGTTAATTAGCATTGAAGTTAGCCAATGAGGCAGTTCCGCAAGCAGATTCAAGAACCCCGCCAGGTACAATTAGTGTCAGATGTTGTCATAGCGTAGATCAGGCTGTTCAGTTGTTATCAGAGCGTATAGGCCCGTTCTGCAGGCGGCTAGGCAAGCACGAGCGCTCACGGTCAGTCACCGTCTAAGTAGAGAGAGCTCGCCGTAAAATGAGGCTCTCGGATATCTTTAGCGCAAGGGAAGTGCAAACCATGCACTGTCTTCAGAGGAATGATAATATGTTGATAATATGTTAAGTCCGCCGCAGTCTTAAATGGAAGCGTATGTACTTAATGGTGCACTGCTTAAAGCAGAGAGTAGCTCTTTTAAAATCAATGAAAAGCAGAATTATGGCCCGGTATGAACTTCAAAATGAAGGTCAAACAACCATTACCAATTTATAACACGTCAGTGAGGGATGCCTGACTACAGTCAGGACTTATAGACCCGCAGTGTGACGGGTAATTGAGTGATAAGTTTCACAATAAAATTAACTTTTTTAAACTCGTATATTAATTGTCATCAACATAAATTTCCACAACGTCACAAGATCGCAGCTGCGATTATGTTGCTGTTTGGACCTATATATTTGTGCGAGCAGCTTCTTTCCGCAAGTGACAGAACCAAATCCGCCCATAGAAGGTCGTTACCAAACTTCAATTTAAAGGCATATCTTCGAATTAGTGCACAGAAAATGGTAACAAACATTGATGCTTCGGTGAGAACCAAAACAAGTAGTATTCATTGGCATGCAGTGTTTCTAGGTTCAGCGCGTGAATAAAATAGTCAGGAAATACATGTCGCTGTCAATTTAAACTTCGTCTGAGAACAACATTCATCCAAGGCTGCATCATTTGTAACAAATATCAGGTTTCATACTTAGCTGCCCCACGTTCTTTGCCTCATCTTCTATGCAACAGGTTTAGGAAATAAATATTCTACGAAAGGCATTAATTAGCCACTACGAAGCGACACATCTTCGTCGAACTACTGCTGGCCGTAGACAAGGGTCGTTAGCAACATCAAATGCATTCGCAGTTGCGAATACAAATAACCATCAACTGTATAAGGGACTGACGACAGTGAGAATTAGTGCTGTAAAAGGACTCGAACCCTGATTACCCGCTTTACGCCAGCGGCATTCTTACACTTTTTTTGTTTTTTGCTTTTGTTTCTTTTATTCGTGAATGTTCGTTGTATTTGCTCGTAGCGGACGTCACATGACATCCGTTGTAGTTCGTTGTTGACCCTGTCACACAGTTTTTTTTTTTATTACAGAGGCCAGCTATCTCTCTGATCCAACACGCTGAGCTGCCGCACCGGCGGACCGTTTGGCTATCCGCGCGCGACTCACAGCCACAGCCAGTCTTCCAGACATCGTCGTTCATCCGCCAAATTTGCTCTCGTACATATGATGTAATTCCCATAGGAGGGGGATGGGCGGTGACATTTTTAATTGAAAGCTGCTGACCGGTATCGGGAGCTAAAGACGATATTGCAGTGCAATTGTTAGGAAATACGATGCAATGCTCCATCGGACATGCACTGCAATATTGTATCATTGACAACAGTTTCTCCTGCCGAGTTGCCTTGTTCCGATTCCTCTTCCCCCTCCTCTATCCTTTCCATTACTCACAGCGAGCCGGCCGGTTGCTCACTGCTATGGCGTGAGCGGGAGCCAGCTTGCACGAGCGTATCAGTGATCGGACCTCTTCGTAAGGTGCGTACAGTCTAGGCCAACGAACAATAGAGACTGCTTTCGACCGAACGTTGGTCGCCACTGCATTGGCGTTCGGCTTGTCATCCACACCAAACTAAAGGCTCGGGGCCAAGGGATTCACCAATGTGCAATCGCAGTTGGCTATGGTAATTTGCTGACGTTACTCCCGTTTTGTTATTGTTATTAAGTAAATTTTTAATTGCAATTTCACGGCCCGATAGAATGAGGGAAGGAGAGGAATTATCAGTCGTCGCACGCGCAGCAATTAATTTACTGCAAGAAGCTGATTATCAGAAAACGAATTCCAACTGACCATACAGCTACATTGGAGAATGAACTATTTCGTAATTTTTCCCCAATGGAAGCTACAGATTTCGAACTGTAGACAACATTCCATTAGAAGTAGTGATGGCCTTGGGAGAGCCAGCCCTGACGAAACTCTACCATCTGGTGAGCAAGATGTATGAGAAAGGTAAAATACCCTCAGACTTCAAGAAGAATATAATAATTCCACTCCCAAAGAAAGCAGGGGTTGACAGATGTGAAAATCACCGAACTATCAGTTTAATGAGCCACGGCTGCAAAATACTAACACGACTTCTTTACAGACGAATGGAAAAACTGGTAGAAGCCAGCCTTGGAGAAGATCAGTTAGGATTCCGTAGAAATGTTGGAATACGTGAGGCAATACTGACCCTACGACTTACCTTAAAAATAGATTAAGGAAAGGCAAACCTACGTTTCTAGCATTTGTAGACTTAGAGAAAGGTTTTGACAATGCTGACTGGAATACTCTCTTTCAAATTCTGAAGGTGTCAGGGGTAAAATACAGGGAGCGAAGGACTATTTACAATTTGTACAGAAACCAGATGGCAGTTTACGAGTCGAGCGGCATAAAAAGGAAGCAGTGGTTGGGAAGGGAGTGAGACAGGGTTTTAGCCTCTTCCCGATGTTATTCAATCTGTATATTGCGCAAGCAGTAAAGGAAACAAACGAAAAATTCGGAGCAGGAATTAAAATCCATGGAGAAGAAATAAAAACTTTGAGGTTCGCCGATAACACTGTAATTCTGTCACAGACAGCAAAGGACCTGGAAGAGCAGCTGAACAGGAATGGACAGCGTCTTGAATGGAGGATATAAGAGGAACATCAACAAAAGCAAAACGAGGATAATGGAATGTAGTCGAATTAAATCGGGTGATCTGCGGGAATTAGATTAGGAAATGAGACGCTTAAAGTAGTAAATGAGTTTTGCTATTTGGGGAGCAAATAAGTGATGATGGTCGAAGTAGAGAGGATATAAAATGTAGACTGGCAATGGCAAGGAAAGCGTTTCTGAAGAAGAGAAATTTGTTAACATCAAGTATAGCTTTAAGTGTCAGGAAAACTTTTCTGAAAGTATTTGTATGGAGTGTAGCCATGTATGGAAGTGAAACGTGGACAATAAATAGTTTAGACAAATAGTTTAGCTTTCGAAATGTGGTGCTACAGAAGAATGCTGAAGATTAGATGGGTAGATCACATAACTAATGAGGAGGTATTGAATAGAATTGGGGAGAAGAGAAATTTGTGGCACAACTTGACTAGAAGAAGAGATCGGCTGGTAGGACATATTCTGAGGCATCAAGGGATCACCAAGTTAGTATTGGAAGGCAGTGTAGAGGTTAAAAATCGTAGAGGGAGACCAAGAGATGAATACACTATACATATTCAGAAGAATGTTGGTTGCAGTACGTACTGGGATATGAAGAAGCTTGCACAGGATAGAGTAGCATAGAAAGCTGCAACACACCAGTCTTCGGACTGAAGACCACAACAACAACATTGAATTACGTAGGCCTAAAATCTCCATACGTAACACCTCTTTTAGGAAAGCTGTACCAGCAGCAGTAACAGTCATTCCCAGTTTTATTATTTTCTCTTTGTCGTTCACAGCGGAACGATGTCAGTAAAAACACCTTTTTTTCACATCGTGCATATCACTTGGTAATAGATGAGTTCTTTCCCTCAAAGCCACTAGTCTTTTCACTTTGTTTTGATTATCGCAGTTCTTGGGGGCCCATAAACATACTGGTTCATGATAAAACTCTGTCAGCTATAATGTTCTCTCCGTAATCCAATCTGTACCACAGTATTTTTAAACACAAGAAATACATACACTTACGAGGCAGACATTACGATAGTTTAAATAAAGTTTTTTAGGACAGCTTAAGCCGTACTTAGTATCTTTTACTGACTAGTTTCGCTTTTTAATTTAACAGCCAAGCACTGTACTTTAGAACGTACATTCCAGAGTTCCCATGATGCTCTTGTTGAATTAAAGAGCTGAACCAGTCAATAAAACATACAGAAGTCTGACTTGTGGCTGCTCTGAAAAACTTAAATACACATAGTTCTACAGACAAAACAAATCGCTACTGAACCAACGAACATTCGACACGGTGTCCACACTAGGAGAGGGGTCCCAACGCCAACCAATCGCCAACGCTTTGGTGGTACCGCCAGCGGATCCACCCGCAACCAATCTCCGCAACGCACCTCGTTGGCTCCGATTTCCCGCCCGTACATACTAAACAAAACTCGGCCAACGAAGTGGTTGGCTGTTTTGCGTTGGCCTGGTCTGTACGTGCCTGCAGATGGGCGCACGTATGGCGGAAACAAAGCAGCCTTTCATTTAGTTGCATAGGCTGACCACACATCCAAAAATATAGAAGCGGCAAAGGAAAGGCGGATAACATAAAAGATAACGAAAATTTCTTTGTAGGCCGCGAACTGCTAACGTAGCACGAACGAAAGGTACAACGTTGTTCGTCTAGAAACGTTTCACGTGGAATGACTGAAGTGCAGGCGACAGGGAAATCAAATCCTGAGCAGCTCTCAGAGCTTAACGAGTACGTGGGCGTCCCTCTCCACTGCTATCGGGACTTAGGCGGGACCGGCCGGAGCCGGCGCGCTCGCTGAAAGCGTTACATAATCGCCGCCACTGATTCGCTGGCGGCCGCCACAAGGACGCCGGCCCCGGCAGGTGGTCTGCAGTGAGGAGGACAAAGGGATCTTATCCTTTGTGTCGCATCGAACGTCCGCTCTTGATTAACGCCCGCCGTGTACAAACGGGATTATATTGTACCTAGCTTCACGCGCCACGATCCAGTCAACTTACACACAAGCTCCTCGTGGCGTAATGGTCACCTGAATATATGTCGTCGATACGGTAACTAAGTATTCCTTCCGATGTCTAAATTCACTTGGTAAGGAGAGCGGAGGTGGAGAGGGAGGGGGGGGGGTGCGAGGGCACGTGTCGGTACTGCTGCTGGTGTGCAGAATGTGTGAGACTGGAGCCATACTGGTGGTTAGAATTAAAATGCAGCTACTAACAGACGTCCAGTGTAGTTTGTAATTACACTGACCATTATAACTGCTACACCACGAAGATGACGTGCTACAGACGCGAAATTTAACCCAGAGCATTCACACAAGGTTGGCACCAGTGGCGACACCTACAACGTGCTCACATGAGGAAAGTTTCCAACCGATTTCTCACACACAAACACCAGTTGACCGGCGTTGCCTGGTGAAACGTTATTGTGATGCCTCATGTAAGGAGGAGAAATGAGTACCATCACGTTTCCGACTTAGATAAAGGTCGGCCTATCGAGATTGCGGTTTATCGTATCGCGACATTGCTGCTCGCGTTGGTCGACATCGAATGACTGTTAGCAGAATATGGAATCGGTGGGTTCAGGAGGGTAATACGGATCGCCGTGCTGGTTCCCAACGGTCTCGTATCACTAGCAGTCGAGATGACAGGCATCTTATCGACATGGATGTAACGGATCGTGCAGCCTCGTCTCGATCCCTGAGTCAACAGATGGGACGTTTGCAAGACAACAACCATCTGCATAAACAGTTCGACGACGTTTGCAGCTGCAGTTACCCTTGACGCTGCATCACAGACAGCAGCGCCTGTGATGGTGTACTCAACGACGAACCTGGGTGCACGAATGACAAAACGTCATCTTTTCGGGTGAATCCAGGTTCCGTTTGCAGCATCATGATGATCGCATGTGAGTTTGGCGACATCGCGGTAAACGCACATTGGAAGCGTGTAATCGTCATCGCCATACTGGCGTATTACCCAGCGTGTTGGTATCGGGTGCCATTGGTTACACGTCTTGGTCATCTCTTGTTCGCATTGACGGCACTTTGAACAGTGGACGTTACATTTCAGATGTGTTACCACCCGTGACTCTACTCTTCATTCGATCCCTGCGAAACCCTGCATTTCAGCAGGATAATGCACGACCGCATGTTGCAGGTCAAGTACGGGTCTTTCTGGATACAGAAAATGTTCGACTGCTGCCCTGGCCAGCACATTCTCCAGATCTCTCACCAATTGAAAACGTCTAGTCAGTGGTGGCCGAGCTACTGGCTCGTCACAATACGCCAGTCACTACTCTTGATGAACGGTGGTATCGTGGTGAATCTGCATGGGCAGCTGTACCTGTACACGCCATCCAAGCTCTGTTTGACTCAATGCCCAGGCGTATCAAGGCCGTTATTACGGCCAGAGGTGGTTGTTCTGAGTACTGATTTCTCCGGATCTATGAACCCAAACTGCGTGAAAATGTCAGTTCTAGCATAATATATTTGTCCTACGAATACCCATTTATCATCTGCATTTCTTCTTGGTGTAGCAATTTTAAAGGCCAGTAGTGTATAGACGCAGGGAAACTTGGCAACTATGCTAATGCGTTAATCCATAACCGATTTACACTGGAAGAAAAAAGTTCTAGTTTTGGCCACCAAGTGCAAATCTGACGATTTACATTGTTTGTATGACGGTGTGACATCTACGCTGCCATTTGACAAGCCACGAAGTGAATGAACAGAATGGTTATCGAGAAGAGGGACAGTGCGATGTTTTATGCGAATGGCAGAAATTAAGTGCTGCATTGAGGGGGTATCTCCTACTGGTGGGTCTCAGGTGAGGTCCGATACCATTGAATGTTTTAAAGAAGATGATAATGAAATTCGAAAATACAGGTGAGCTTGGTGTGGCACCTAGAAGGGGATGGCGTCCTTTGCTAGTGGATGTTATTGACGAGGCTGCTGCCGATGTAACTGACCATGCAGCACGTGACTCCTCTACGTATAGCTCGTTGCTGTGTCACAAGAATCGTCCCTCCCATGGTCAACAGTTCGGGAAGTTCTGCGGTCTATTTTTACACTGGCACCCCTATAAGATGCAAACCTTCTGAATTTCCTCTTCCTTTACTAAAACAGATCGAAATTCATACCACGTGGTCGGGCAATATTCTATGGAGTGAGGAGGCACATTTTATACTACAGGTTGCAGTGAAGACACAGAACTATCGAATTCATGATAACGTTAAACCGCGTGTTGAACACGGAGTATCATTGCCCTTGCCGTATGTGACTGTGTGGCGTGGATTCACAAATGGCTTCACTCTCGGTCCGTCTTCTCTGAAGAGAGTACACCCAGAGGGCCTGTCAGATGCACCGGGACGTCTGCACACTATCGACACCTCCTTGTACAGCATGTGATTCCTGTTTACTCGTGACAGATGCGGCAACACTTCATGCTGATCGTCCAGTGAAACACCTGCTTAACGCAACTTTCCACGAACGTGTTATCTCAAAAGCTTTTCCTGATGGATGGCCTGCACGATCATCTGATCTGAATCCATATGAATTTTGGTTCTTTTTATATCCAAAAGAACACGTTTACCACGAACGCGTTCCGTCTCTACCCCATCTGAAGGCCAGTTACAGGAACAAGTTGCCCAGCTTCCACCGGAACTGCTTCGAGCAAACTGTTGATCAAGTCGTTTTACGGATGCATCTCGACGTCGTCTCCGATGCACAATTTCAACGAATCGTCTAAGCGGCGGTTAATAATAAAATCGACATTATGCCTTTCCCACTAGTTTGACCATTTCTTACCACGTCCCGTTTCTAATCCATCAGACATTTACAGCGCTAATTTAGCACCTAGTGGCCAAAATTGTAGCTTTTTTTCCAGCGTAAATCGGTCCAGCATTAACGCCATTCGATAAAATGAAATGAGCATATGACAGTGCTGACGGATGCCCATCCGGGGAAATCCGGCGGCCGAGTGCGAGTCTTATTTCAGGCGATGCTCCATTGGGCGACACGTGTGCCGGTGATGGAGATGAAGTGTTGATGAGGACAACTCAGCACCCAGTCCACGAACGGAGAAAATCTCCAATCCGGTCTGGAATCGAAACCGGGCCCACTGTATGTGAGGCAAGCACGTTACCATTCAGCTAAGCAGGCGAACTACCGTACGATAATTACAGCCCACACTGGACCTTCGTGAGTAGCCCCACTTTAATTATAAACACCCGCACTAATAGACATCCAGAAAAATATCATCAACACAATTCCGAAGTTAGTATGCCGAAAACTATCGCACTGTTTCCTTACCAGCTCATGCGTAAAACCTGCTGACAATAATAACGTACAGAAGAATGGAAAAGAAAATTAAGGGCGTCAGTTTTGCTTCAGGAAAGCTAATGGCATAAGAGTGGTAGTTCTGACGTTATGTTCGATAATGCGACCAATAAAAATCAGTACACCGTCACAAGATTTGTGGACGAAGAAAAAGCGTTCGACAGTGTAAAACTCTGCAAGATGTTCGATAATCTCAGCGAAGTAGGTGCAAGCGTAGCGAAAGGCGGGTAATATACACTGTGTACAAGAACCAAGAGGATAAAATAAGAATGGATGACCACAGATGAAGTTCTCGGATTAGGAAGTGTGAGGTAAGGAAACTGTCCTTCCCCCATATTGATGAAAGTAGGCATTTAAGAAGTTAATGATGTAAATGAAAATAAGGTTCAGGAGTCGGAGGAAAATTCAGAGTCAAAGAATATCAATGAGCGCTGATGGCGTTGCTGTCCTCTGTGGAAGTGAAGAAGAATTACAAGCCCTCTTGATGGAATGGTATACGGAGCGTAGAACATGAGAGTAAACCGGTAAAAAGATAAAGTAACAAGATGTAACAGAAATTAACACAGATCGGAAGCAGTCAAAGAGTGAATGACTTCTGTTACCTCGGAAGCAAAAGAACGCATAACGAACGAAGAAAGGGGGCATAAATAGCAGACTAACACAGGCGTGTTCCTAGTTGAAAGAGGCCAACTAGTATCAAACATTGGACTAAAATTCAGGGTGAAAATTTCTGGAAATGTGCGTCCGGAATGGAGTTATGGAAAGTGGAAAAACTGGAAAAAATAGCCGAAGCGTTTGAAATGTGGTGCTATTGAAGGATGTTGAAAATTGGGTGCCCTGATGAGATTCTTCGCAGAATCTGTGATGGAATAAATATGTGGAAAACACTGACAAGGCGAAGGGACAAAATGATAGGACATGTTTCAATACCTCAGGGAACAAGGCCCTTGGTAACTTCTTGGCAGATTAAAACTGTTCCGGACCGAGACTCGAACTCGGGACATTTGCCTTTCGCGGGAAAGTGCTCTACCACCGAGCTACCCAAGCACGACTCACCACCCGTCCTCACAGCTTCAATTCTGCCAATACCTCGTCTCCTACCTTCCTAACTTCACAGAAGCTCTTCTGTAAACCTTGCAGAACTAGCACTCCTGAAAGAAAGGATATTGCGGAGACATGGCTTAGTCACAGCCTGGGGGATGTTTCCAGAATGAGACTTTCACTCTGCAGTGGAGTGTGCGCTGATATGAAACAGAGCACTTGCCCGCGAAAAGCAAAGTTCCGGAGTTCGAATCTCCGTCCGCTGCAGAGATAAAATCTCATTCTGGAAGGCCCTTGGTATTAGAGGGAGCTGTAGAGGGTAAAAGTGTAGGGGAAGAAACTGTTCGAATCAAATTAACAAGTAATTGAGGACGTAGTGTGCAATTGCTACTTTGAAATTGAGAGGCTGGCACAAGAGCAGAATTCGTGGCGATCCATATCAGGTCAGTCAGAAGACTGATGACTCGAAGATGAGCTTGGTGCCGCCTTGTGTTCATCGTTTTCATATTGCTATGCTACCTCAGGTGCCAACTGCCACAGTCAGTTGCGTAAGAGCCGGCCGGAGTGGCCGTGCGGTTCTAGGCGCTTCAGTCTGGAACCGCGCGACCGCTACGGTCGCAGGTTCGAATCCTGCCTCGGGCATGGGTGTGTGTGACGTCCTTAGGTTAGTTAGGTTCTAGGGGACTGCTGACCTCAGAAGTTAAGTCCCATAGTGCTCAGATCCATTTTTAATTGCATAAGACGATTGAGGCTGCTACCGTAACAATAGTGATTAATTTTTGTCATTTACAGTATTTCTACGTGCGGTGTGTTTGAATGAATAGATAGAGTGTTCTAAACGAGAAAGTGCGCAGAAAACTATAAGACAACTAACACTTCGCTAAGCGAACAGACTATGGCGCGTTAACGGGCAACGTATGAATGTATCCAAAATAGAAGAGCCCGGCTGTTGCTGCCGAAGCCAGACTCTGTGCGCAGACAAACCTGAACCGTCTCCGTTTCCAATTTCTGTTGGACATAATAGAAACATCTGTGAGCTGTCGGAGTTGCATTTCATTCTGATAGTCCTGATGCGTGTGTTAGTGCCGATACCTTTTCTATTAGCTTTTGTAAGATTTCTCCTTTGCGATGGCATTCAGAGGTACGTGAGTTTCGCTCTATGAGAAATGACGTCGTAAATGTGCAGGGACATTAGTATCGTCGAGATCTTGGTTGACCCCTTCCGCGTGACAGCAGTGGGTGCGTGTAGTATGGCGCGGTATTTCTGAGGTATCTGAAAATGTAGTTACGGCGGCGTGTGACGGCTAGTGCTGAAGAGGTATTCGTTTTGTTATGCTCACTTGTGTTTTTCGCAGGGCACACATTTTCGGCGACGTTACGAGTCCATACATCGGGAGTTACTGCCGGCGCCGGTGGCGTCATAAACGTTAGTGGGCCAGCGGTGCGATCGATGGTGACGACTCCCTGGTGCGAGACTGCCAGGCGAGAGGTAAGCCCTAGGGTGGAGCGACGCTGCAGGTAAACAGAGCCGGCGCCGCCTGCAGCGTCCGCTGAGGTGAGTACAGAATGCCTGTCATCGCCGCTGCGCTAACCCGAAGCACTGACACGTGCTGGCTGACCTGCGAGCTCTCGCGTCAACTGTCTACAAGCATACAGGCGGTAATCAAAACACGATAAACAGCACGTTTGTGGAGAATGCTTACAAGGGAACCTCCCCATCGCACCCCCCTCAGATTTAGTTATAAGTTGTCACAGTGGATAGGCCTTGAAAAACTGAACACAGATCAATCGAGAAAACAGGAAGAGGTTTATGGAGCTATGAAAAAACTAAGCAAAATATACAAACTGACTAGTCCACGTGCAAGATAGGCAACATCAAGGTAAGTCTGAGCTCAGGAGAGTCGTGGTCTCGTGATTAGGGTGAGCAGCTGCGGAACGAAAGGTACATGGTTCAAGTCTTCTCTCGAGTGAGAAGTTTAATTTTTTATATAATCAACTTCGCTCTCCAAAATTCCAGGACATGTTCAGATTTGCTTGGACATATGCAGGATTTGACGCTCTACACACGGAAAAATTTCAAAACGTTAAAAACATATGTTTTGACAGAGCACAGGGATAACTGTGCGACTGTGAAACTGTTGCATTCGTTTGTTGCAGTTTATGTGACTACCTCTTATGTTTTCATCATTTTTTTGGGAGTGATTATCACATCCACAAGAAAACCTAAATTGGGCAAGGTAGAAGATTCTTTTTACCCCTTAGCCAAGTGTACAATTTAGGTGGGTCGACAACATACTCCTGTCATGTGACACACATGCCGTCACCAGTGTCGTATAGAATATATCAGACGTGTTTTCCTGTGGAGGAATCGGTTGACCTATGACCTTGCGATCAAATGTTTTCGGTTCCCATTGGAGAGGCACGTCCTTTCGTCTACTAATCGCACGGTTTTGCGGTGCGGTCGCAAAACACAGACACTAAACTTATTACAGTGAACAGAGACGTCAATGAACGAACGGACAGATCATAACTTTGCGAAAATAAACTTTTCACTCGAGGGAAGATTCGAACCGACGACCTCTCGATCCCCAGCTGCTCACGCTTACCACGGGACCACGGTGCTCCTTAGCTCATATTCTCCTTGATGTTGCCTATCTTGCCCATGTACTACTCAGTTTGTATATTTTGCTGATGTTTTTCATAGTTCCATGCAATTTCTTCCTGTTTTCTCGATTGATCTGTGTTAAGTTTTTCAAGGCCTATCCACTGTGCCAATTTATAACTAAATCTGAGGGGGGTGCGATGGGGAGGTTCCCTTGTCAGTAACGAAATGTAATGAATAAAAATTATCTTTTGTTCTCAGCTAGGCCCATATTACATTGTGTTTCATTACAACAAATCTATACTAACATAAGAACGGGAAATGTTATCAAAAGGATCGAAAAGATCTTGGTCGATTTATTCCACCCTTCTACACTGTACTTCAGTACACCTCGAGCGGTTGAAAGCCTGAAGGTTGGTGAACATTATTCAGAACTTACGCATTCCACTCAGCGCAGTGGAAGAAATGTACTGCAATCTTAATATAAATGACATCAGTGGCACGTTATGAACCGTATCGCCCGCATCTCGTGGTCGTGCGGTAGCGTTCTCGCTTCCCACGCCCGGGTTCCCGGGTTCGATTCCCGGCGGGGTCAGGGATTTTCTCTGCCTCGTGATGGCTGGGTGTTGTGTGCTGTTCTTAGGTTAGTTAGGTTTAAGTAGTTCTAAGTTCTAGGGGACTTATGACCACAGCAGTTGAGTCCCATAGTGCTCAGAGCCATTTGAACCATTTTTTTTTTTTTGAACCGTATCACACAGAGGAGGTACGAAGGGAAAATTTTCGAGATAAGGGATTTATGATGCAAACGTAAATCGCTATCATCACCTGCCCCTCCTCCCTCCACCAATCACTCTCTCTCTCTCTCTCTCTCTCTCTCTCTCTCTCTCTCTCTCTCTCTCTCTCTCTCTCTCCCTCACTTGCCGTAAACTGCGTTATACCGATTTCTAAAAGCAGCTAGTCCCTTGAATTATGTGGATGTTAATTATTGTAGTGGCTGTCGTGAACATTACAAACTCAATAAAAATTTAACTGTGAAAATTTGAGCGCAGCACTCTGAAATGACACATTAAACCACACTAAGTAATCTGCATGTAAATACCTGCGCTTGGTAGCTACTGTGTCAATGTTAACTATGCGGTACAGTTACGTAGCCTCGGAGAGTTGTTTCCCTGCTGTCCAGTTCGTGATAAAGTCACAGTGTGATGAATTGTGTATCCTTGTACCGGCGTCACGAATGCTGTCGAGGTTATCAGAGCTACCAGCGGAGATATAAGAACAAATGACCTGCCACTTCTTTGACTTAAGACTTTCTCGGCTAAGATTCTGAGTACAAAAGGTTTCTGCTGTGTCTCACAGTTCTCTTATTTACGTCTGTATATACTCCGAAAGCCACTGCAGAGCGCATGGCAGAGTGTTCTTCGCGTCAATATTATCGACTTTTCTGCCATATTCCATTCGCTTAAGAAAAAACATCTGTGTTTGTCCTAATCTCTCACATCTCATTCTCACGACATACAATAGTGATAACAGAGCACTCGCACTCACTCTGTCGAACATTTTTTCTCGAAATTCATCCAGAAGCATTTTGGGAGCACTACCTCTTCATCCGCGGATTCCCACTTCTCTTAGACTGTCATTAGGGGTAATACCGTCTTGTTACCATCTTAGAGCGCCGCATGCATACTCCGCTAGTTACCGTACAGTGCATGGTGGAGAGTACCCTTTATTATTATTCATTTCCTTTCTTGTTTAGTCGCAAACAGAGCAATGGAAAAATAACTGTATATAAGTACCTAATTTGCGACCTGGTGCAAATCCCAATCTCTTGACCAGCACTCAAGAATGGGTCGTATTAGTGTCCTACATGCGGTCTACTTTGCTGCTGAACCACACACTTTCCTAATTTTTTCTAAACAAACCGAAGTGCTTTATGTACGACTTGTCCTTATACGGCGAATCTTGCTCAAAAACTTCAGGAATAATATGACTATCACGTACTCTCGCCTACTTTGTTATAAGTTTGTCCTGTATTTATCTACATTCAGAGAGACTCCCCATGCCTTACACAAGGTCGGAATTTTCTCCTTCTCTCTTTCGGTATCAGTGTTCGACGACGCTAAGCTCATCGAGCAAAATATTATACACCCTCGTAAAAGAGCACACTGTCGCCTTCGAGCTCTGTAGATGTGTGGAGCTGAGTGGTAAGTATAGATGGCTGCCGCGCGAAGGAATTGGATTTGATCCCCGGTACTACCAAAATCTCTTTTTTGTTGGAACAACTGTCACGGGGTGCACTAAGCCTCTTGGTGCCAATTTAGGAGCTACTTCACCAAACAGTAGCGGCTGCACGGTCTGGAAAGTCTGCAAAACGGCCGGGAGAACGTGTACTAACCACACGCCCTTCGATATCGCAGATTTCACCACACGTGAAAGCAGGATGTCAGATATAGAAAACGCTCATGCCTGACAGAGGTCATACTGCCACCAAACCGTCGATATCGGACTCTCCACTCCTCTCTCAAGGCGGTTTCCGGTTCTTCCATGTTTCACGGAGAGGGTGTTCGTTGAGAGACCCCTCTGCCAAGAGCATCCCATGCACGCTCTATAGGGTTTACATCCGTGGTGTACGCAAGCTGCTTCTTACCTTCAGTGCCTTCACTTTTCAGTGTTTCCGGCACCTCAGCTGCCTTGCGCTGGCGGGCATTGTCATCCATAAACTGGAAGTCAGGACGTACTGCAGGCCTAAACAGCTGGACATGTTCTAGAATAGACTCCTGCAATACCGCTGTGCTGCAACGGTAGCTCGCGCAAAGATGTGTGTCGGTGTTCGGCCACTGTGCATTATGCCTGCCCACGCCATGACATCTAGGCAACATCTATGACGTACACTAACGTTCTTTGGTGTGTAACGTGTGGCCTGCTCTGCCCACGCTACCTGATGGCCAGAATAACTTGCCACAGTGAAGCAGGATTCGTCGGAGAACGACACTCTGGACCACTGTTGCTGACGTGTAACAAGCATGCTTCCTACACCAACGAACTCTTTCTCGACGATAGCGTAATTGAAGTGGGTTGCATTTAACGGGATCCTATGAATACAGACCAGCCCTATTTAATCGCCGCGAAATGGTTCTGGCAGCGACTTGTGTACCGGTAGCGGTTACAAGATCTTCAACAGTCTGTCTCAGAATGAAATGTTTGTTCTTTTTCGCCACTAGGGTACTTATCGATTGTCTTGCAGTGTGGCGGTCCGTCTACGGCTTCTCTAGCCGCGAGATGATACTTTTGGACACATACATTACAATGGTCACAGTAGTGACACGGTGACCGTCATCGATCTGTCCAACAGCTCCTACGCGACCTTAAGCACTCACTTGATGTTGTGCAGACATTTTGCTGTGCTACACGGCATGTGGTACAAATCATTTCCACTACAACCTTCACCAAACACCCTAATGCATGAACTATCCAACGCATAACGAGCGTTCGTGCAAAGGGTTCTCTGCAGTTAACACGCCCCACTCTCAGCATTTCCTTTTACGCTGTCGTTGGTTGGGGTTGCTATGGCAATTATCGGTTTCTCCGTAACAACTTCCAGATGTTCCTTAGCAACTGTCAGTTGTTCCTCAACAACTGGCAAGCATAACATTCCTGTATTACGTAACTACAGTAATGATATTTTCTCAAAAGTTTGCTGATAAAATCTAGCTTCTCTTAAACACATGCCAGACACTTCCTCAATTAGTACTTTGGATATTTTGGAAATCTGTGCTAAGATCCTATGGGACCAAACTGCTGAAGTCATTGGTCCCTAGGCTTACACACTACTGAGTCTAACTTACAACAACTTGCACTAAGGACAATACACACCCCCATTCCCGAGGGAGGACTCGAACCGCCGACGGGGAGAGCCGCGCGAACCGTAGCAACGCGCCTAGGACCGCGCTGCTAACCGGCGCGGCACACTAGTAGTTCCTTAACCTCAAAAAACACGGTTACTGTCTTGAAGCTCTATGCCTTTCTTTGTAATGGAAGACTTCAAATAAGTCCCATTTTGCATTCTGGAAACCAACACAAATTATACTTGTAGTATTGGGGACCATATCCAACACTGCACTGGATTGGTGGTGATCTCTCAGTATTTCGTTAATAAAAGTTTCATCTCGTTCTGCTACAGGCGATCTCTATAGTGTTGATGAACCTAAGTCAAGGGTGCTCACCCTTTTTAAGCTAGAGGTTTGTTTTGCAGAGCCAACGTTAAATCGTGTGAAACGTGAGGATCAGTCAGTTTATTTGAGGAGCGCCGGAACAAAAACCGATAAATCTGCATTTGCTGTTAATACAGAAAGTAACAAATAGTGATCTCTAAATGGCTCCACAAGCTATAAAAAGAAGAAACACACCATAAACCCAGTGATGTCGCGTTGTGCTGAAAATTATTTTGTGACAGAATGTATTATTACTCCCGTATCTCCCTCCTACAGCTCAAACGCTCGAAAACACAAAAATGGATATCTTGGGTTTTGTTCCGGCGCTCCTCATTTGTAGTATTAGATTTCACTGCGTTCATCGTTGAAAGTGCTGCCTCAAGTAGATAAGTTAATTAAAAAAATGAAAAAAACATACGACGCAACTTTTACTGTGTTAGCGTAGGATTTCGCACTGATTACTTTCCAAAAGTTGCCTTCATTGTACTCTGGCTTTAAGGACACGTAATTTTGAAATCGAATTACTTCCTTTCCAAGTTCCGTCTAACTGCAAGGGAAAAGAGTAATAATTTTACATGGAATATCTTCCACGACCACTGTTTGGGAAAGATGAGCTATGAAAGCTAGAAGAGGCTCCATTGCCTTGAAATCAGGAAATCGGTGTTCAAACTCTGTTTTCAATGCTGTCAGATTAGCCGTATACTTCTTTGCAACTTCTTGAGATAGTGCTTTTTGTTAAAGTGACAATTCTGACTGTATTTGAGGAAATGTTCCATTTTTAATTTCTGTAGCTGTGCTATGCAAAGGTCAAGTCCAGAAGCGAAGCGTCTGCGCTCTCCCCACTCAGCGCTAACCTCGCTCACAACGTGTCAACTTACAGTTCACGGCCGGCCGGAGTGGTCGAGCGGTTCTAGGCGCTACAGTCTGGAACCGCGCGATTGCTACGGTTGCAGGTTCGAATCCTGCCTCGGGCATGGATGTGTGTGATGTCCCTAGGTTAGTTAGGCTTAAGTAGAATGAGATTTTTACTCTGCCGCGGAGTGTGCGCTGATATGAAACTTCCTGGAAGATTAAAACTGTGTGCCGGACCGAGACTCGAACTCTGGGCCTTTGCCTTTCGCGGGCAGTGCTCTACCAACTGAGCTACCCAAGCACGACTCACGCCCCGCCCTCACAGCTTTACTTCTGCCAGTACCTCGTCTCCTACCTTCCATACATAGCAGAAGCTCTCCTGCGAACCTTGCAGAACTAGCACTCCTGAAAGAAAGGATATTGCGGAGACATGGCTTAGCCACAGCCTTGGGGATGTTTCCAGAATGAGATTTTCACTCTGCAGCGGAGTGTGTGCTGATATGAAACTTCCTGGCAGATGAAAACTGTGTGCCGGACCGAGACTCGAACTAGGGTCCTTTGCCTTTCGCGGGCAAGTGCTCTACCAACTGAGCTACCCAAGCACGACTCACGCCCCGTCCTCACAGTAGCCACTTGCCCGCGAAAGGCAAAGGTCCCGAGTTCGAGTCTCGGTCCGGCACACAGTTTTAATCTGCCAAGAAGTTTCAAAGGTTTAAGTAGTTGTAAGTTCTACGGGACTGATGACCTCAGAAGTTAAGTCCCATAGCGCTCAGAGCCATTTGAACCATTTTACAGTTTACGAGTAGTAAAGGAAGGACTATGGCTTGGCGCGAGCCTTACAGTCGGTCAAATGCATACTGGAGTGCAGACGAAAGAGGCGGAGACAGTGTTGTCAGATCTACGCCTAGAAATAAGTGCGAAAGGCTTGTTGTCAACAAACTGGTATTTGAATAGATCTCATGTACACAGATCTCGCACAAAGGTTTTGGAAGTTCGATTCGTAAGGCGATGGCGATAGACCAATCAACAGGGATCGACGAGTTGAGAATCACTGTCCTAACTGACATGTCTGCCAGAGCCAAACCGAAAGACAGAGCGTGGTGACGCAGTTGTTAGCACACTGAGCGTGAATTCGAGAAGTCATTGGTTCACGTCATCGTCCGGCCATTAGGATTTAGGTTTCCCGAAATTTACCTAAATCGCTCCAGGCAGATCCCGGAATGGTTCCTTTCATAATGACACGGCCTATTTCTTTCAATACGAGCATGCGCTGCGCTCTAATGACCGCGCTGTCGGCAGGACATCAGACTCGTAATCTCGCTTCCTTTGCCTTCGCACCGAAAGCTGCAGCTATCGCATTCCAACGAGCGTTGAGACCGATGCCGACAGCGGCGGAAACCGTGTCGTGTGCCGCGCCGAGCGTCGATCCCGGGATCGATGCGGTAAATGTGGACTGGCAACTGGAAACGGTGCATGCGCAATGTCACCCGCCGTGCGGGCGAATATGAGTGGAGCAGTGGGTCACAAGCGCAGAGGCGCGCTGCGACGGCCGGGTCGATGAGGCACGACGACGGCTGGCAGCGGCGGTGGGTAGACACAGAAGCTCGCTTGGGGCCGCGCAACCGAGGGAATACAGCTGGATCCAGGCGGCGCCAAGGCCACGGCTGCGGGCCGTGGTGTGGGGCCAGGTGGCGGATCGCATCTCTAAGAGCGCCCGGTGGGGGGGGGAGGGAGAGGAGAGGGCTCCTTCCCTCTCCACGTCCCCCCCCCCCACCCACAACCCGCCCACGCGACACTTCCTGTCTACCTGCGCGTGCGCCGAGTGCGTGCGCCTCACACAGACACAATCTCGTGGCACACGCGCACCGGGCCCCCTACAAAAACCTGTCCCGCGGAGTGATTGGTAAGGGTGGTGGGGTGGGGTGGGGGAGGGGAAGTTTCTTGAGGAGGAAACATCTGCCGCTGGCTGCGGCCGCGCCTGCCAGATGCTTCCTGCAAAGCAGAGCCGGCCTACCTCACACAGATGGAGGCCCTCGCGGCAGCTGAAACGCGCTCCCGACAAAAACCAGTGTCAGGCACCATCTGCTCGCCTCCGTTCCACAAGGCGGAGTAGATCAGTTCACGGAGTGTTTCCTGCGTGTTTTTTCATTGCTGTTCACTGTGAATTAGTTGCCATCCGTTTTCTTTCAACTATTTCCCTGCGTATATCTTTCGCCTGTAGGTGTAAGCTCTTCTGTCAACAAATAAGTAATGGAACACAAGCCGATCTCTATCGCTATGGTCTTCAAATCATACCGTCTGGTTCTCGTCTTATCTGTAATGAAATGCCTCATTACAGCCATTGATACTCCAATATCGTTTACATGATTATTCTTGAATAAAAGTAAAAAAAAAAATTCTGCTTCAGTCTCTTTAAACAGCAATGGACGTTTCGGCAATATGCTGTCATCATCAGTTGCACAACTGTTAATTACGCAGTTTTGGTTTGTGTGTGTAAGGTACAGGTATGATGTATTTCGTAAATTAACAACCGGCTTCAGTTACAATCGTCATATTATTTCAATGCACGATTTATTTCGAGCCCTGGGGGCTCATTTTAATCTACTTTGTCAGTCTATAGCAGTTTTTTCCAGATTTAGGTTAATTCTGGTCTTTTTGCAGAGGTGGAATGTGAAAAAAAGGACGTAGATTGACAAAGCACATGAAGATGAGCCGCCAGTGATCTAAATGCATCCTGCATTGAAATAAAATCACGATTGAGACTGAAGGCGGTTTTTCTTTATTTTACAAAAGTAATACAGACACGGAAGGAACACTGACAGCAGTGGATAAAATTAAGATATGTTTTTGTTGTTACATGTGCTATATGAACTTATGAAAAAGATTCCGTTCGAAGGCTATACAGGCCAGAATCGGTATGCCACTCAGGTAAAATCGCCGTAGTTATTGAGACAATCGTCCTACTGACGCAATAGGTTGAAGATACCAGTTTGGTAAAACACTGTGCTCTGCTGCGTGTAGAAATCTGTGACTGCCCGCTGCACATCCTCGTCCGACAGGAATCGTTCAAATGGCTCTGAGCACTATGGAACTTAACTTCTGAGGTCATCAGTCCCCTAGAACTTAGAACTACTTAAACCTAACTAACCTAAGGACATCACATACATCCATGCCCGAGGAAGGATTCGAACCTGCGACCGTAGCAGTCGTTCGGTTTGAACCATTATCCGGTAAGTTATTAACTGATATGTTTTCGTGGAAGCGACAAGGTGTATTGAGTTGGCATACATATAAATCAAGCTGATTAAGGAAAAAAATAATTTGTAGAGTTTAATGTACCGTCGACATTGTTGTTCGAGTCGATGCGCGGGCTTTCTTGAGTAGCTACAGGGCAGGAAAATTTCTGTAGCCTATTTCAACCAGTCACCACTGCATTCGTTGGGTGTAACTTTAAAGAAAGGAAACACGTAGAATTTTTTCTTTTACCCATTTCACCTTATACAGTAGTACAGTAAAGCGCGGGCGGTGCGGCGCATAGTTCAGGACTGAGCTACCAATGAAGATGGGTTTGAAATTTTTTTGAAATTGCCGAACCTACTCGCTGAAACTTCAAGCTGAATGAAAGTACAGTATGGATTGGACGCAATCCTAAAGAAATAAAGTACAAAAAACAAACTGAGGTATAAGGAAAAAAACAACATAGACAGCAGTAATATCAAAGTTTAAAGTCCCACTGAAAAAAAGTTATTAAACAGTTAGGACTTGTACTTACGGGAATAGAAATCGGTGGTGTCTTCATCAAATAACCTCCACCACCACTTCAAGATCTCTGGAGAACGGAGGAGGAGGAGGAGGTGGAGGAGGAGATTAGTGTTTAACGTCCCGTCGACAACGAGGTCATTAGAGACGGAGCGCAAGCTCGGGTGAGGGAAGGATGGGGAGGGAAATCGGCCGTGCCCTTTCAAAGGAACCATCCCGGCATTTGCCTGAAGCGATTTAGGGAAATCACGGAAAACCTAAATCAGGATGGCCGGAGACGGGATTGAACCGTCGTCCAGTGTGCTAACCACTGCGCCACCTCGCTCGGTCTCTGGAGAACAAGATAGCACAAAATCGCGATATGAACGAATTCCCTGGTAACTATGGTGAGTGAATTTGGACAGGGAACAGAGAAGGGTGTCGTTGTGTCGATAGTACCGCAAGACACATTTTGTGGGAATTCATAGTATTCTTAGTGAGTAATACAGGCCGTTCCAAGAGAAACGGTGAAGTGTGCAGGATGTGACAGGAATGATCATTCTAAGCAAAACGTTTGGTAAGCTTGGGCTCTAAACCCACACTTTAAGAGCTATGAGCACTTTTTCATCTTTGCTAGTGTGAAACACATCTCTTTTACTGAACAACTTCTCATAGCTCTTACGGTAAGTATTTTAGAGCCATTGTTTACCAGACTGTTTTGTTCGAATAATCGTTCTTGACATGTGCCTGACCATTCCTGCTGGGACACTCTGTGCAAGGAACGCTACCGAGGAGTGTTTAAATGTTTCACAGAGCCTTATTCTCAGACAACGTTGTTACGACATAGCCACGGTCAGTTCTCTCGCGTAGCTTTACCCAGCAGGTTTACTGCTTCCCTTCCAATGACTCAATGTCAGCGATACGCTAGATTGGAATATTTCTTCCTTCTCACTCATACTTACCGTCAATACGATTGACAGATTGGCGGCTCGACTGTATAATACATAGTAACTGGATAAATGCTCCACCGAGGAAAATCAAAAAACTGATTGCACGAGGAAATCTATCATAGAGTTGTTTTTCTTTTATTATCTGCAGTGATCTGCGTTTTGTATTCCCACCTCAATAGTCGCCTGGCAATACAGAGCAAAAGGACAGTTGTGACACGTCGGTACATAAATTTCATTGTATGGCAACTCATTACACAGGAGCACAAAACTGGAAGGTTGGTTGCAGTCGTAAACTAGAACACACCTCTTTGCTTCTGTCCTGCCTCATTCTTTGGGACTATAAGACCTTGTCTGACGAATACGCGGAGCAACTACAGGGAAACGCTTTGACAAGGAAATATACAAAAGAAGGAACAAGAAAGCGTAGAGGAAGTAGGTACGTAAATCCGTTTTTGCGCTCCACGTTACCCATTCAGGACTGTAGCTTCCTCACATTTCACGGGACCAATTTCACGCGAGATGTTTTATTTTCCTCTGGCTCGCGACCACCCTCTCCTGCAGGATGAAATATACAATCCGGGCTTTTATAAGGCGCGCGGTAGCCACAAAACCGGACGCCTCTTCTTGCCGGCAGGATAATGGAGGTCGGCGACAGCTGCTGGGCCTTTCATTTCCTCTTCTTTGTGGCGCCGGCCGCCGCCGAGGTCAGCCAGATAAGATTGTCTACTGTCCGCTTGACGGCGCCGGGGTCAAAGGGCTGAGTCGCTTCCCTGGCCTTGCTTTTCCGTTCACTGTCCTCACAGCTTCAGGTACCGTTCCTCATACCTAACGCCCATTTCGAAAGAAAATAATTGACAGTTCCTTCAACGAGAACTAGCTATCTGCTTCTTTATTGACGACGCACTACTACTGTGGATTAAATTGGCGTTTTATGCAAGTACTATACTAAATCAGTTACATTTGAATTTGATTCGATTTATTGCGTCATTTTCTGAGCTACTTCGGACTCGAATGGAGGTGGTACAGGAACGCCAGCCTGTGTGGCCGAGCGGTTCTAGGCGCTTCAGTCTGGAACCGTGCGACCGCTACGGTCGCAGGTTCGAATCCTGCCTCGGGCATGGATGTGTGTGATGTCCTTAGGTTAGTTAGGTTTCAGTAGTTCTCACTTCTAGGGGACTGATGACCTCAGATGTTAAGTCCCATAGTGCTCAGAGCCATTTGAACCATTTTTTTTTGTTACAGGAACAACACTGCAAATTGGACCCAGTGCACGTAGACGCTAGACTGGTGGTGATCGGATTGCCTCGTGACGTCCACGAAAGGTTTATTCCGATACAGTACTTTTGTCAGCTCTCTCTCTCTCGCACACACACACACACAGAGAGAGAGAGAGAGAGAGAGAGAGAGAGAGAGAGAGAGAGAGACAGTGGGATATTTAGTACATCTAAATATTATGTGTGCCCGCGGGCGCATGTGTGTGTGTGTGTGTGTGTGTGTGTGTGTGTGTGTGTGTGTGTGTGTGCGCGCGCGCGTGTGTGTCAGCTGACAAAAAGCACTGTAATACAATAAGTCTGTCATGGATATAAGGAGGCAATCCAAAAACCACCACCCTTGCACTTGGTCTAAGATACATGTTGTTCCTATAAAACCTCAACTCGAGTCTGCAATGTCACGTAAATTACTTAATGCTGCAGTAGTAAATCATATCACCCTCAAAATGCGACTCTTTGCATATTATACCTACGTAAACAGCCTGTGACTTATGATGGTATATTCTAGATCCACAAAGGCCAACATGGTTACCACTTAAGTGCTGCATTTATGATGTAAGATTCCAGAAAAAATTTACAACAGAATTTATATACCACGTAATTCATTAACCTTTTGAACGGTTCATATATTGCTGACGTCGTCAGTCGTTTGGTATCACACAGGTCTCCATCCTAGTCTTTCTGGGGCTAACCTTTTGATCTCTGTAGTACAACCACAAACTATATTCCCTTGAAGCTGCTTACAGCTGTCAAGCCTCCAAGCCTCGTCCTTGGTCTAGACATTTTAACCACCTCCCCCCCCCCCCCCCACCCCGCGCCACCCAATTCGTTCCGTCGTCAAAATGACTGTTCGTTGATGGTTCAGTACGTTTCCCACCAACCAGTCCCTTATTTTAGTCAAGATGTAGCAACATTTCTTTCCTACCCAATGCAATTCAGTACCTCCTCATTAGTTACGCGATCCACCCATCTAATTTTCAGCATTATTCTGTAACACCATATTTCAGTAGCTTCTGTTCTCTTCGTGCCTGTACTATCGTCCATTTTCCCTTCAATTTAAGACATTAACATATTTCTCTTTAATTAAAAACAGAAATAAACACTACCAATGTTCTACAATAATGTTTACTTTACTCCACGTACTGAATCGGCGTTCAGCTTTTTAGGCCATTTACTTTTTATCAGCAAAGACTCTGTTGTATTTCTTCTGAAACTCTGCCAACGCCAGTTATTTTTCTGCCCCAAAAGAGCTCATCTAATACTCATTTCCTAAATTCAATTCCCTCTTAATCACTTGATTAATTCGACTATGATTCATTAACATTGTTTTACTTTTTAATGATCATCTCATAATATCTTTCGTTGGTATTTAAGGTGGCTTTCTTCTCTTACTGTTCTCTGTATTTCTGAAAACATCATATTGCATTGAGGTTAGAATTCCACCCGTAACCGTAGCAGTCCATCTGACTAGTGGGATGCGCTTGTCCACAAGTTTGCGAACATTTACATTGAAGCATCAAGCTGTTGAATCAGATTTATGACTGGTAACTGATATTCGTAAAGCCTTTCATTTGCACCAAGGGATTATATGAAAAATGTGAATTTCTAATACACTGTAAACTCTTCAAATATATGCCACAGTCTTCCGCACTTCCGTTGTATTAGCTACACAGACACGAAGAATTACATTATCGTTAAACGCTTAAGCAGGCAAATTCAGTGTCGGATGACGTCAGCAAACAAAGAAAGGAAAGCAGCGCCGCAGTTAGTAGAAAATGGCTCAGTGTGATACATTCGTTCGCAGATGTCATTTTCTGGACCAGAACATCGAGCGGCAATGTTTTATTCACTGTGACCGCCGAAGGTCATCTTTCGCCCTGGGGCACAATGAAGCCTGCCGTGACGGTTCGTTTAGCAGGCCATGAAATTTGCTTACAGTGGCCAGTAATTAAACGCGCCCTGTGTCCCCGAACGCTACACACGTCATTCACACGGGAGCCGCCGGCAAATGTCACATTTTATGCAGAGATGAAACTGGATATTCTCTTTTGTCGAATCCACGTGCGGTTACCCGTGAAACTCCCCTACATTGGCAACACACACACACACACACACACACACACACACTGAAAGATGGAGAGGGGGGGAGGAGAATTAGGGGAAGACGAGAGGGAGGGAGGAGGAACAGGTTTGGAAATAGCGACAATCTATCTTTTTCCGAAAGTTTGAACCACAAAAGGAAACTCATTCTACTCTGGAGCTCCTGCCAGATATTGTTACGACAGATTCTCCTCTAAAGGTATGAGTGTTTACATGGGCCATAAAACTTGCGGATTGACGACAAAATATCTGACGATGTTGATGCAAGAAGAACAGCTGTATTAAATATTGGAGTTTGTACTGGGCTGAAAGGCTGAATTCCTATTGGTGGTCGTGATATTCCTAATTCAGTAGTATATTCTATTCTTCTAGCCCGACAACACTGTGGCTACAAGGATTGCAGCTGCAAGAACTATCATTTTATTTTTTTCCCAGGTAAGGACATGGTACCTGTTGTTATAAAGCACGTCGTAAATTTTGTGATTTTGTGATTTTACATGTTATATCATACAAATTCAGTTTTATTACTAGTGAAACTTCCTGGCAGATTAAAACCGTGTGCCGAGACTCGAACTCAGTTGGTAGAGCACTTGCCCGCAAAGGCAATGGTCCCGAGTTCGAGTCTCGGCCCAGCACACAGCTTTAATCTGCCAGGAAGTTTCATATCAGCGCACACTCCGCTGCAGAGTGAAAATCTCATTACTAGTATTTTTTCTCCTGAGAATTTTACAAAAGGATAAATTAAAAAAAAATACATATAAGAGTATAAATATATTGGCCTATACAATTTTGTTTAAACTTGTTGCTAACTTCAATATTGATAATAAATAAGATACATAATAGGATGTGGATGTATTTTAAATTTAAATTAAAAGTGTGTTTAATGGAAGAAATAAGAGATGACAATTTGACTGAGATACGTTGTGACAGTCCCTTCTTTTATGCCTTCATGTGTGTGGTTACATGTGTTATATATGTTGCCTTGACTGTGGTAATAATTAATAATGTATTGAATCATCTACGTCTACATCTACAGGGATACTCTGAAAATCACACTTAAGTGCTTGGCAGAGAGTTCATCGCACCACCTTCACAATAATTCCCTATTATTTCAATCTTGAACAACGCATGGAAGAAACGAACACCTATATCTTTCCGTAGGAGCTCTAATTTCCCTTATTTTATTATGATGACCGTTTCTGCCGATGTAGGTCGTCGTCAACAAAATATTTTCGCATTCGGTGGAGAACGTAATCGATTACATTTCTTGAGAAGTTTCCGCCTCAAGGAAAAACGGCTTTCTTTAAGCGATGTCCACCCCAAAACCTGTATCATGTCAGTGACACTCTCACCCCTATTTCAAGATAATACAAAACGTGTCGCTTTTCCTTGAACTTTCTCGATGTACTCCGTTAATAGTACCTGGTAAAGATCCCAGACTCAACAGCAGTACTCCCAAAGAGGGCGGACAAGCGTACTGTAGGCACTACTTAGAATGTGTTTCCGAACTTAAGGTAATAATGGAAACTGGGAATTGATTTAATATGTCATAGTCAACTTCAGGTTAGAGGGCTCGATATAACTTCGAGCCAGTCACACCTGATGCAGCGAAAGAAGAAGAAATGTCACATCTTCAGAAGTGATGTTACAGGGTGTTTCAAAAATGACCAGTATATTTGAAACGGCAATAGAAACTAAACGCTTAGCGATAGAAATACACCGTTTGTTGCAATATGCTTGGGACAACAGTACATTTTCAGGCGGACAAACTTTCGAAATTACAGTAGTTACAATTTTCAACAACAGATGGCGCTGCAAGTGATGTGAAAGATATAGAAGACAACGCAGTCTGTGGGTGCGCCATTCTGTACGTCGTCTTTCTGCTGTAAGCGTGTGCTGTTCACAACGTGCAAGTGTGCTGTAGACAACATGGTTTATTCCTTAGAACAGAGGATTTTTCTGGTGTTGGAATTCCACAGCCTAGAACACAGTGTTGTCGCAACAAGACGAAGTTTCCAACGGAGGTTTAATGTAACCAAAGGACCGAAAAGCGATACAATAAAGGATCTGTTTGAAAAATTTCAACGGACTGGGAACGTGACGGATGAACGTGCTGGAAAGGTAGGGCGACCGCATACGGCAACCACAGAGGGCAACGCGCAGCTAGTGCAGCAGGTGATCCAACAGCGGCCTCGGGTTTCCGTTCGCCGTGTTGCAGCTGCGGTCCAAGTGACGCCAACGTCCACGTATCGCCTCATGCGCCAGAGTTTACACCTCTATCCATACAAAATTCAAATGCGGCAACCCCTCAGCGCCGCTACCATTGCTTCACGAGAGACGTTCGCTAACGATATAGTGCACAGGATTGATGACGGCGATATGCATGTGGGCAGCATTTGGTTTACTGCCGAAGCTTATTTTTACCTGGACGGCTTCGTCAATAAACAGAACTGGCGCATATGGGGAACCGAAAAGCTCCATGTTGCAGTCCCATCGTCCCTTCATCCTCAAAAAGTACTGGTCTGGGCCGCCATTTCTTCCAAAGGAATCAATGGCTCATTTTTCAGATCCGAAACGATTACTGCATCACGCTATCTGGACATTCTTCGTGAATTTGTGGCGGTACAAACTGCCTTAGACGACACTGCGAACACCTCGTGGTTTATGCAAGATGGTGCCCGGCCACATCGCACGGCCGACGTCTTTAACTTCCTGAATGAATATTTCGATGATCGTGTGATTGCTTTGGGCTATCCGAAACATACAGGAGGCGGCGTGGATTGGCCTACCTATTCGCCAGACATGAACCCCTGTGACTTCTTTCTGTGGGGACACTTGAAAGACCAGGTGTATCGCCAGAATACAGAAACAATTGAACAGCTGAAGCAGTACATCTCATCTGCATGTGAAGCCATTCCGCCAGACACGTTGTCAAAGGTTTCGGGTAATTTCATTCAGAGACTATGCCATATTATTGCTACGCATGGTGGATATGTGGAAAATATCGTACTATAGAGTTTCCCAGACCGCAGCGCCATCTGTTGTTGAAAATTGTAACTACTGTAATTTCGAAAGTTTGTCTGCCTGAAAATGTACTGTTGTCCCAAGCATATTGCAACAAACGGTGTATTTCTATCGCTGCTCGTTTAGTTTTTACTGCCGTTTCAAATATACCGGTCATTTTTGAAACACCCTGTACATGCTATGAAATGGTATAACAGCCGACTACAGATAGAGTTACACTTTCAGATTGATTCGATTTAGTGATGGAGAACCTTAGCTTATATTTTCTATGTTTGTATCTCTTCTTCACTTCCTGTGTGCGATGTACGTCAGTGGCTGCGTTTGTGTCTGTGTTGTTCACTATATGCTGCTGATCTGTCAGATGTGGAGCCTGTCTTATTCTATATAATGTATGGTCTCTCCTGTTTGTATGCCACATGTAGTGCTCGCGATACTTCGTCTGCGATGTTGTTTATAGAGTTCCGCGTGTTAACTGCCCTATGTCCTGATTCCTTAAACGCGGTCTTATTTGTCCCAGGGTATCGCAGATGAGCGCTATGTGTTGCTCAGGTGTGCCATTCTCACCGTAGGCACAAGTGTGAGTCTGTTTTAGGCCATCCCGCCGGCCGGAGTGGCCGTGCGGTTCTAGGCGCTGCAGTCAGGAACCGAGCGACCGCTACTGTCGCAGGTTCGAATCCTGCCTCGGGCATGGATGTGTGTGATGTTCTTAGGTTAGTTAGGTTCAATTAGTTCTAAGTTCTAGGCGACTGATGACCTCAGAAGTTGAGTCGCATAGTGCTCAGAGCCATTTCAACCATTTTTTTTTTTTTTAGGCCATCCCTATAGATGCACAGGAAAGGGGCGTGGCCCGCGAGAAAGTGCACCATGCCGCGTGTTGGGTGGATTTACCTCAAATTCATCCGCTCTCGGATAGTGGGAAAGAAAGAGTGGACCCGTCCCTTATCAGTTGCGGTCCATTTTTTGTCTGCCCTGTATCAATTCTCCACTTGTTTATTTCAATTTGACGGTTATGTCTTGTCCAGTTATTTCTCTTATTTTATCACGTCTTCCCCCCTTCAGCCAGAAGACCGCTGCTTTGTTGCGAATTGTAATAACTATAGGGAAAGCTCGTAGTACGACACACAGAGCATCAACAGAAGTCCTGCAAAAAGCCTCTGAGGTTCTGAGTAGAACACTCCTCTGCCCGCGCCGCACAATGGTTTTATGCGAACCTAAGAATAATCGATGTGTCCAAGCACTAGCCGCAAAACAAGTTATTGACTAATATACTGCATGTACTGCAACATTTGCGGCCATTGTTGTCGGGCAATGTTTGCTGAAATATACTCCCTTGGCCAGACGATTGCAACACTCAGCTGGAATGACTCAAGGAATTAATGAAAGTATTTTGAACACCGCAACAGAGAGAGATTTTATAACGTCAGGAAAGCGATACATCAGCGGCCAGGGTTATGGGGCATGAAAATTAATGTATTCAAACACCGATAACCGGAAATTTCTGCCCGCTAACACAAATGTTGAAGCTACTAAAAGTTTTAGACGTCTTAAGGACCAATATAGAACAAAATTAGGGCTGTCAACTGCACATCTTCTACTAAAATGGAGGCAGCGAGAACCTCCTACAAATTTCAGTCTTTGAATGTATCATTTCGTGAGCTGCATAGCTCTGGCCGTAGATTTACGTATCACATTTATAGATACGTCTCGTTTGTCCACTTCTACATTTCTGTAGGCAACAAACAAATCGAGTGCATCTATAAACGTACGCAGTCCAACTTTCTGCAAACTGAAGCGAAATAATGTTTTACGTGACTTGTCACTGCAGCGCCATCTGCATGAGAAAGAGGAAACAAGGCTGAGAGAAGAGAGGGAAACATTAAGGCAATAGCCGTCAACGGACCGTCACGTCGTGTCATGTCACGTCCCGTCAACGTCAGCGCGTATTCACACTAGACGTCATGTCACGTCACATCAGTTCGCCTAGCTCAGTACCAACGGTGAAAGTGAGGTTATGAGAGGCTATACGTCATCCTAGAAGTCGGGCTATATTGTCGGAATTGAGGAACTAACAACGATAAAGTTTATAAATGCTCAAAACAACCTCATATCATGTTCTTGATTAGTTTGTGTGGTAAATCGTTGATAAGCTAAACAACATTTCGGAGTATCGGGATTTATTTGCTATCGAAGTATGTAAGTGCAAACACATCAAAAAAACAAAGCTAAAAATAGAGCCCGTTTATCTAAAACTTTACGATTTTTTCCTGGTATGTAACTAGTAATGTTATAAAAAAAAACTGAATTTTTCTCTTTCATTAGAGCTAACTTGAACTTAAAAATGTCAGTTAAGGAAAAATGCTTCATCAACTTACGTTATTTTGATGCACAGTGTAGGCATCAGCTCTGTTTTGTTAATGTATAGCCTAAATCATTTTCTCTTTAAGATACCTGACGTTTACGGAAGAACAGTCGATAGAACAAATAGCCAAATCGTTAGTTTCGTATTCCATGGATCATTTGCTCGACAAATCGTAGTGATTGCAGCATTAACAATTTGCCATGAAAATAAATCAGTCGAACAAAATAAAGATTGAGAAGAAACAAAAGCACGAAACCCACTACTATGACATGAGTGGTCGCGGCGAAAATACCGGGTGATCAAAAAGTTTGTATAAATTTGAAAACTTAATAAACCACGGAATAATGTAGATAGAGAGGTAAAAATTGACATACATGCTTGTAATGACATGGGGTTTTATTAGAACCAAAAAAAGTATTGCTAGACGCGTGAAAGATCTCTTGCGCGTGTCGTTTGGTGATGATCGTGTGCTCAGCCGCCACTTCCGTCATGCTTGGCCTCCCAGGTCCCCAGACCTCAGTCCGTGCGATTATTGACTTTGGGGTTACCTGAAGTTGCAAGTGTATCGTGATCGACCGACATCTCTACGGATGCTGAAGGACAACATCCGACGCCAATGCCTCACCATAACTCCGGACATGCTTTACAGTGCTGTTCACAACAGTATTCCTCGACTACAGCTATTGTTGAGGAATGATGGTGAACACATGGAGCATTTCCAGTAAAGAACATCATCTTTGCTTTGTCTTACTTTGTTATGCTAATTATTGCTATTCTGATCAGATGAAGCGCCATCTATCGGACATCTTTTGAACGTTTGTATTTTTTTGGTTCTAATAAAACCCCATGTCATTCCAAGCATGTGTGTCAATTTGTATCTCTGTATCTACATTATTCCGTGATTTATTCAGTTTTTAAATTTATACTGACTTTTTGATCACCCGGGTACTTCCGACGTTGGCAGACGATGATACCATCAAAACTTTCCTATGGAGAAACCATGATGGTGACGTGATGTACGTGACTCTCCGCTAACAGCCTGAATGAAATACATGGCCTTTTGAGAAGCACTGTGGAAAGTTTCGACGTGAAATGTTAGCAAGTGTAATTTGGCCTTCATACACACAAGGACAGAGGCAGTTACCGCTCAGAAAAACCAAATATTCTCTACTCTTGGTGGAAAATACCGGCAACATCTTTGCAATACACCAGCAACAGGTAATAAATGACTGCAATACTGATGGCATAACAAACCTTTACTTTTTGTACTCATTAGATTGTAGTAGATCCGTATCTCTTGGTGCTGACATCCTCCAAAACATTAGACAACATTTATTTCCTTCAATAACACAAGGGAACCCAGAATGTATACAGAATTTAGCTTAAAGACCTTTGTAAGTAACCTAAGTATCCTGAGAAATAGCAATCTAGATACTCTAGAGACCTATAAGTATATTATAAGATATTTTATAGCCTGAGAATCACTTGACTGATAATGATATTAAGGAAAGGAAAACAGCTTCACTCACGTGAAACAAAATAAAAGTAGTTTTTTGACAAACGTCGGTTTTTATCACTGGATACATGTGTAACCAGTTCTTCATATCCTTAAACTAGCAGTTTGCCTATTGTACTCATTTTTATCATAGGGAAGATGCTACTTGAAGGATATGAAGAACTGGATACATTTATTTCTCAGCTAAAAACGGTGGACTCACACTACTAAAATGATCTGCTGCAATTTCTACATTTAAAAAAAAGAATAAATCTATTTTAACGGGCAGTTTCCTCTGTAGTCATCAGGAACAACAGCCAATGCGGAAACACGGAAAGATATCAAAAACCAAAAGAATAAACAGCTCGTTGGTTTATTAGCAACAACAACTCTCATTTGCTTCATTTCCCGCAAAGCTACCAAGGACCCTCTCGTCTTGAAAGTTTCAGAAATCGAAACAGCAGATTCTAGAGTCTGTGGCCACGAGAGAGCAACTCCGTATTCATATTACCAAGTTCCAAGAAACTTCGCGCACGGTTCCGCAAGACGAGGGCTGCGGAAATGTTTCCGGCAATGTAATGTCTTTCCGTTGGACTGCCACGTAATTCATTTCAGCTACTGCGCTGGACTCTTTTTAAACTGAATAGAAACTTGGGTCTCACGGTACACACTGTCGTGCTGCTCTTTAAGATGCTACCCATAACTTTTTTAAAATTTTTATTTACTTTTCTTTTCTATTTAGTTAGCTGATTATAGACACTGCCACAACCATCATTTCAGTATATTACTAAAACCTTCCGATATTGAGTCTGCACGAGTATATTTCAATATTAGCGCAATTGGGAGCCATCACCGTGTACGCATATCAGCTGCCCGTTATTTACGCGAATTACATGACGTGTGCGTGTACATGTAATGACACATACCTCCCAAAAACCTACCAACAAACTGTCGGATACCTGATGCGCAGAATCATTGCTGTGTTCATTCTAAAGACGGACAAACAAGCTATTAAGCATGTGGTCACTCGCTAGTGTACACTAAGTTCATACGGTACATTAGTTTTTCATTGCGATACGTTGTGCAATAAGGATGGCTGTATGGTGTAAAAATACAAATTAAAAATGTGTCTAAGCTACGAGAAAAGAGATATCACCGGCTTCAGAATTTGATGAGTCCACGACTTCACACGCTCACAGCTACAATACATTAACATGTGTGGAGCGCAGTACGTGCTTTTGAGTTGGGAATTGCATGACATTTCTCGTTACCAACAGTTTGGCGTGTTATCGGTTCACTGCTATCAAGTAAAGGTGGAACTTAGCAAAAAGTTTCAACTTGCTACTAACATTTTCTGACAGCTCTAAGTTGTGTGAATGTAGGTTCTCCAGGGGTGTATGTTTATGTACGGCTCTCGGGTTTTCAGCGCGGTGACAGTTTGAAAATACCGCAACATTTGGAATATCGACTCATTTACTTTGTCAGACACTGCTCTAAACGTCGCGGTATTTCAACAATGCCTTCAGTCTATAAACCCGAGAGCTTCTCATTAGCATTAAACTGTAATTACTATGTTGGCCGACGCTGATGGCAAGAGTTCGAATTCGTACAAGTAATTTTAATAAAATAATCGATCTTGATCCTAAAAAGATGTTTTATTTGTGGTGACCGTTTTTAGCCTCAAGAGACAATTTTGAGACCATACGGAATCACCATCAACGACACGTGTAGACGCGGAGCGGCGCTGTAACCTATGCCAGACGACAACAGCTGCCGACAGTGCCAATCGGCATACACTACAGCGCCGCTCAGCGTCTAAGCGGGTCGCTAATGTTGATTCCTTACATTCTGAAAACGCCAGAAACCAGTCACCATACATAACACTTCTTTCCGATCAACACTGATTATTTATTATAATTAGATTTACGTCACCTAGTTTCTCACATATGTTACCAAATATTATTGTCCTATAACTACGCCACAACTATCTGGAGCGGTTAGTATTCGGGAGTCGTGAGGCACAATGAGTAGCGTAACTGACACGCAGATCGAATAAGGTGCGTATAGCTTACATTCCATCTGTTAATCGATGGCAGTTTACCGTACGTAGAGAGAAGAGAGACACGCTTGTCAAGTGGCAACTGTTTGCTAGACCCGCTTGCGCACTACGACAAGTCATTCGGCAGAAAGTGGGAGTGCAATAACGGAAGTTCGCAGAAGAAAAACAGAAACGCGCCAAGGAGATTGCGAAAGTGTCTGCCCGCTGCCTGTACGCCCGAGGGGCGCGAACAGAGTGCCGCAGGCGACGGATCATAACTCAGACGGCTACTTACGTGCTAGCCGGCGACCTCGCTCCGGCGCCATGAATATTGCATCCACCGCTGCAGCGCAATTCCCGCACAACTGCACAACTACCACACGAGACGAGCAGAGGGCGAGACGGTCGAGTCTCGACTGGTTGCACACACGCGGGTTGTCTGCGACCATATGCCGCGCCGCCTGATCCCCAGCCCCGAGTCTTCTCGCTGCCCCCTCCCAGCCACACACCACACACACACACACACACACAATATGACGTAGACACACAATTCCACGGTACAGACACCGGTGCTTCCTCTTACCATTCAGTGTACCTGCGAAGCCCCTCCGCTGCCCCCACCACAACCGGCTCGCAGCCTGCAGCCTGCTGCTGGAAGCCTGCTGGTCCTCCTCACCTGCCGTCGCACCTGGCGTGCCCATCCAGCCAGAAGGTCATCGGGGACACGTGCCCCACTCGCGAGAAAAACCTCTGGCTGCACGCCCGCTATTATATCCGCCCAGTCTCGTAGGCGCCCTACAAGAACAGAATCTGCCTCGCTTTCTTGAATCTGGGCTTCCACTACTGCGCAGGCAGCTGCGTGTTACATATCGGAGACTTCTCCTTACCAATCTTATTTCACATTATAAATTACCGCGAAGGTAAAAAAAAAACTTTCTAAAGCCAAAATCTCATAAATATTTTTATAGCTACAAACAAGCGGTTTCGACAGACTCTATAGATAAAATGAATAAAAATGTAATATAAACGTTTGTCATAAATGAAACACTTAAAATCACAAAGCATGCTTGCAGTTGACCATGTCCGTGTATTTGGCGCTCAACAAATGACTGTTACGTCATACAAAACACAATACAGACTCAAATTCACAGTAGCACATCTGATTACGTTCACCGGGTCTGACGTCCCCGGATTTCTTTCTGTGGGGAAAGTTGAAGGATAATTGCTATCGTGATCCATCGACAACGCTTGACAACATGACGTCCCCTGGTCATGTTCTTATCACTGATGATCTCCCTTATATGCCGACTAAGGTGGGTCCTCAGTGATAAGAACATGACCAACTAACATCAACAGATGTGCCACTGTGAATTTAATTCTGTACTGTGTTTTGTATGACGTAACAGTCATCCGTTGAGCGCTACACATGTGAACATGGCGATGTTGATCTTCAGTTTGTAGGGCGTTCAACTGCGCGATCATCAGCGCCCTTTAAGTCCCAATTTTTAAGCTGCCCAAGAATTTTTTTTTAATTCACAGTCCAATCTGCTCGCTGTCACGAATAATGATAAGGATGATGAAATGGTGAGGACAACACGAACACCCAGTTCCAGGGCAAAGAAAATCTCAACCCGGCCGGGGATCGAACCAGGAACCCCATAATGCAGAGGCAACAACGCTAGCTACCAGATCACGAGCTTCGGACGCACAAGGTAACTTGAAACGTTTTATTTAGGACAGACCTTTATACAGGCTGATCAATTGATCGTGACCGCGCCAAGTATCTCACGAAACAAGCATCAAAGGAAAAAACTACAAAGAACGAAACTTGTCTAACTTGAAGCGGAAACCAGATGGCGCTATTGTTGGGCCAATAGATAGCGCTGCCATGGGTCAAACGGACATCAACTGCGTTGCATTAAATAGGAACCCCATTTTTTATTACATATTCGTGTAGTACGTAAAGAAATTTGAATGTTTTAGTTGGACCATTTTTTTCGCTTTGTGATAGATGGCGCTGTAATAGTAACAAACATATGCCTCACAATTTTAGACGAATAGTTGGTAACTGGTAGGTTTTTTCAATTAAAACACAGAACGTAGGTACGTTTGAACATTTTATTTCGGTTATTCCAATGTGATACATGTACCTTTGTGAACTTATTTTTGAGAACGCATGCTGTCACAGCGTGATTACCTGTAAATACCACATTAGTGCAGTAAATGCTCAAAATTATGTCCGTCAACCTCAATGCATTTGGCAATACGTGTAACGACATTCCTCTCAACAGCGAGTAGTTCGCCTTCTATAATGTTCGTACATGCATTGACAAAGCGCTGACGCATGTTGTCAAGCGTTGTCGATGGATCACGATAGCAATTATCCTCCAACTTTCCCCACAGGAAGAAATCCGGGGACGTCAGACCCGGTGAACGTGTGGGCCGTGGTATGGTGCTTCGACGACCACTTCATGAAATATGCTATTCAATACCGCTTCAACCGCACGCGAGCTATCTGCCGGACATCCATCATGTTGGAAGTACATGCAGTGAAACATCTTGTAGTGACATCGGTAGAACATTACGTAGAAAATCAGCATCCATTGCACCATTTAGATTGACTTCGATAAAATGGGGGCCAATTATCCTTCCTCCCATAATGTCGCACCATACATTAACCTGCCAACGTCACTGATGTTCTATTTGTTGCAGCCATCATGGATTTTCCGTTGCCCAATAGTGCATATTATGCCGCTGTTAGTGAATGACGCTTCGTCGCTAAAGAGAACGCGTGCAAAAAATCTGTCATCGTCCCGTAATTTCTCTTGTGCCCAGTGGAAGAACTGTACACGACGTTCAAAGTCGTCGCCATGCAATTCCTGGTGCATAGAAATATGGTACGGGTGTCATCGATGTTGATGTAGCATTCTCTACTCCGACGTTTTTGAGATTCCCGATTCTCGCGCAATTTGTCTGCTACTGATGTGCAGATTAGCCGCGAGAGCAGCTAAAACACATACTTGGGCATCATCATTTGTTGCAGGTCGTGGTTGATGTTTCACAAGTGTCTGGACCTTCCTTAAATACCGTAACCATCGGGCGAACGGTTCGGACACTTGGATGATGTCGTCCAGGATACCGAGCAGCATATATATAGCACCCGCCCGTTGGGCATTTTGATCACAATAGCCATACATCAACCCGATATCGACCTTTTCCGCAACTGGTAAACGGTCCATTTTAACATGGGTAATGTATCACGAAGCAAATACCGTCCGCACTGGCGGTATGTTACGTGATACCACGTACTAATAGTTTGTGATATAACATCGGCATCTATCACAAAGCGAAAAAAGTGTCCCACGTGAAACATTCATATTTCTTTACGTACTAGACGAATATGTAATAAAAAATGGGGGTTCCTATTTAAAATAAACGCAGTTGATATCCGTTTGACCTATGGCAGCGCCATCTGGCGGGCCAACCATAGCGCTATCTGGTTTCCCCCTTCAAGCTAGACGAGTTTCGTTCTTTGTAGTCTTTTCGTTTGACGCTTATTTCGTGAGATATTTGGCCCGGTCACTATCAATGGAACACCCTGAATAATGTGCTACGTTTTATTTACATCACAGTCTGGCATGAGCTCCAACTCAGAATAAAAATATTTTATTGCAAACACTTTGAAGACCTGCTGACGACAGCAAAGTTGTCGAAACCGGTTTTTGGAAAGTAAAGAAATATTAATGCGATCTTGTCCTTTTGGTTTCTCAACACGAGAAAATTGAAATTACCTCGAAGACAATGATATGTTGGCACATGTGATGTGTAGCTATGAAATAACAGGATTATTGCTGTAAAATATTTTACTTCAAAAACATGTGTGTCCAAGTACTGTCATCTTTAATATAGTTCCCTCCTCTGTCCCTCCATATGTATTTTCCATTGATGGAAACAGTGCTGGAAGTCTTCCTCTTGCGAGCTCCTTGATTATGTTTTCTCTTTCACTGCTTCAACGTAATGAAACCTTGTTCCTTTTAATGCATATTTACCGTGTGGAACAGATAAAAGTCCCATGGTGGTAAGCCAGGCGAATAAAGTGTGAGGTCTAACACTGGGATACCATACTGCACTAGAAACCTCTTAACAGACAATGCGGTGTGAGCCAGTGCGTTATCTTCATGTAGAAGCCATGACTTGTTCTTCCACAATTCAGATCGTTTCCTTTTTTTTTCACGGAGTTGAGCAAATACCTCAAGATAGTAATGATGATCAATCGTTTGACTATCAAGAATCCAGTGAAGATACATAATTCCACGAACAGCGAAAAACCTTTCATCATCGCTTTCAATCCTGATTTGGTCATTCGAGTTTTGTTCTTTCTCGGTGAAATTGGGCCCTTCCAGTGCCGGAACTAAGGCTGAGTTTGTGAACACACGTTATCGCTCTTTCCAAAATCTTAGGCTCGTTTTCAGCGGTACTCAAAGTGTCATTGCAAACATTTTGCGGACTTGATCATACAATGTAAGCTATCACGGCCGGTATTGTCTTCACTTAAAACTTCCGGGCTGATAGGCCGTGGTCGAAGTATAAAACACTCTCCTGACGTTTCGTCTCCGACTGCGGGAGACATCCTCGGAGGTTCGCCGCTTTACCTCCGGGGATGTCTCCCGCAGTCGGAGACGAAACGTCAGGAGAGTGTTTTATACTTCGACCACGGCCTATCAGCCCGGAAGTTTTAAGTGAAGATTTTGCGGACTTATTTTTGCTCGATTGTGAGACTTTTCGGCACCAGTCTCGCACACACTTCACGTAAAATTTGCCTTACGCGTTCTTCGTGAGTTCCTGCAGCTTTAGCAGTCTATCAAATACTCAACCGACGGTCAGATCGCATCAGAAGTATTTCCCATCCGTGTTAGATGTTCAGGGTCATCTTCAACGTCGTCTCGCCAACCACTCAGTCACGTACTTGATAAACTGCCTTCGCCTTAGACTTCTTTTAGTAAGAGACATGTTTCAGTAGCAGTTTTTCCAGGTCTTATGTGAAACTTCACTACAGTTCGTTGCTCTGTTATTACACTTATTGTTTTTATGTCAAAACAAAGTAACAGTTATTACAGAAACGAAGGCCTCGACCACAGTGATTTTTCTAGACTCACGAGAGATGCCGCACTCGACTGAAAAAGTTTCACACTTCATAGTTATTGGTCTATCTTTTGCGTGTATGTATTGTGATAGCTTCAGTCCCGTTATTTTATAGTCACATATCGTAGCGCGGGTACAGATTACACTGTTCTTGTGAAACACAACTAGCTCTTTATTTACACGAAGCAGTAAGTGCTACCGACAGACAAATCTCAGTTTGAGTCCATATTTTTAGGTTTTCAGAAGGTTTTTGACACCGTTCTTCGCAAGGGGCTTCCAGTATGTCTGAATTTATGTTTTCCTGTCAGAAAGGTCACAGTTCGTAGTAAGTGACAAAAAACTCATCAAGTAAAACAGAAGTAATATCAGAGGGAGAGTGCAGGCCCTCTGCTGTTCTTAATCTATACAGGTCGTCACAGGAGGAACGGTCATTATCTAGATATATGACATGAACGATCATTAAAAGTAAAAATCTTAAAAAAACATGAGCTCGGTTCTAAAGTACATCCCTTAAGGGCTTTGAACGTGTTCGGTACTGTTTCAAAATCTCTTGTACTGCCACCTCTTTGTTTCAATATTTAGGCAGAGAAGAGAAAAGAAATGGAAAGCAATGTGCTTGCATTAGAAGAAATTTGTATCCCATTAAAGAAGGTGAAGAAATGCTCATAGCTATTAACTTGTATATTTTAGAGTCCACATTTACTAGACTCTTTTTCTTCGAATGATCGTTCCTGTCGAATCCCTGAATGTTCACCATTCCTCCTGGGGCAGCCTGCATGAACAATTTATTAGACAATCTGAGTAAACCCACTTTTATTGTTTGCAACTTTTCTGTCATTTGCCGTCTAGTAAAGGCATTATAAGATCAACATCAGTTCAAAATGATTTAGACAAGATATCTGTATGGTACAGAAGCAGCAATTGGCTTTAATAACGGGAAATATATGTACTAAACGGAATCCGTTGAATTTCGGTTTCACGATAAATCACACAAATGTAAAGGCTGTCAATTCAACTACGTAAATACCTACGGATCACAGTTACGAACAACTTAAACTCGAACGATCACATAGACAAAGTTGTAGGGAACACGAACCAGGACTGCGTTTAGTTGGCAGAATGCTTATGAGATGTAACAAATCTGCTAAAGAGACTGTCAACACCTGGTAATCATAAATCCATCTTACAAATACGGAGTGAGGAACAGCGTCCGGACTAACTGCTGTAGGAATAGATACCACCAGCAGTTATTTTTGAGAACCAACGCCTCAGAATCGTTTTCTTCAGTCACCAATACATAGAATGTCCGCAATTCCAGTCGTATATGTATATAATACAGGAACCAATGCAGTAGCTGGAGAAATCATCATCTTAATGAAATGAGAGAAAACCAGAGGATGTCCACTTGCACCAGTGACCGTACAGTAGTTATCAATGACGTTGGTAGAGGATGGGAACGAGCTGCCACAAGAACTCGTTACCGACGTTGTGGGCAGCATGGGAGCACGTTTCCGTCCGTGGTGATCACTATCCTATTAACAACCATGCCCAGACTTCTTTTAGTGTCCATGTAAACATCATAAATCTCGTTGACTTCACTGTAATTATTATCACTAAATAAAAGTACCCTTTCTATTCGTCTCACTGCGTATTTCTTTCAGTTACCTTTTGTAATACACTGTGGCAGTTCTTTCTACATTTAAGTGCCAAACAAACTGGTACAGGCATGCTTATTCAAATACAGAGATATGTAAACAGGCAGAATATGGCACTGCGGTCGGCAACACATATATAAGGTCACAATTGTATGGCGCAGTTGTTAGACCGGTTACTGAAGTTACAAATGGTTCAAATGGCTCAGAGCACTATGGGACTTAACTGCTGTGGTCATCAGTCCCCTAGAACTTAGAACTACTTAAACGTAACTAACCTAAGTACATCACACACATCCATGCCCGAGGAAGGATTCGAACCTGCGACCGTAGCAGTCACGCGGTTCTAGACTGTAGCGCCTGGAACCGCACGGCCACTCTGGCCGGCTCTGCAGTTACAATGGCAGGATATCAAGATTTACGTGAGTTCGAACGTAATGTTATAGTCGGCGCACGAGCAATGGGGCACAACATATCCGAGGTAGCGATGAAGTGGGGATTTTCCCGTACGACCATTTCACCAGTGTACCGTGAATATCAGGAATCCGGTAAAACATCAAATTTCCGACATCGCTGCGGCCGGAAAAAAATCCTGCAAGAACGGGACCAACGACGTCTGAAGAGAACGGTTCATTGTGACAGAAGTGCAACCCTTCCCCAAATTGCTGCAAATTTCAGTGCTGGGCCATCAACAAATGTCAGCGTACGAACCATTCACCGTAACATCATCGGTATGGGCATTCGGAGCCGAAATCCCACACGTGTAACCTTGACTACCAAACGACACAAAGCTTTATCCCTCTCCTGGGCCGGTAATACCGACATTGGGCTGTTGATGACTGGAAACTTGTTTCAAATTGTATTGAGTGGATGGACGTGTACGGATATAAAGAAAACCTCATGAATCCGTGGATCCTGCATGTCTGCAGGGGTCAGGGATTTTCACCTGCCTCGACTGGTGTTTGTGTTGTCCTCACCAATTCATATCATTCTTGCAAGTGGCGAGATTGGACTGTGCAAAGGTTGGGAATTTGTATGGGTGCTGATAATCGAGCAGTTGAGCGCCCCACAATCCAATCATCATCATCATATCTGCAGGGAGCTGTGGGGCGTGTGAAGTTCGAGTGATATGGGACTCCTGATACGCCTAGATACGACTCCGACAGGTGACATGTACGTAAGAATCCCGTCTGATCACTTGCATCCGTTTATGTCCATTGTGCATTCCGCCGATCTTGGGCAATTCCAGCAGAACAATGTGATACCAGACACGTCCAGAATTGCTACAGAGTGGCTCCAGGAACACTCTTCTGGGTTTAAAGACTTTCGCCGGCCACCAGACTGCACAGATATGAACATTATTGAGCTTAATTGTGACGCCTTGCAACGTGTTGTTCAGAAGAGATCTCCACCCCCTTGTACTGTTACGGATTTATGGACAGGCCTGCAGAATTCATGGTGCCAGTTCCCTCCAGCACTACTTCAGACATCTAGTGCATGCCGCCTCGTGTTGCGGCACTTAGCGTGCTCGCTGGGGCCGTACATATATTAGGCAGCTGTACCTGTCTCTTTGGTCTTCGTTGTATATACAGTACAAGTTTCTTCGAGCTATTTTACTTCGCAGTGACACATCAGACAAAAGTTACATTCGTCCTTAAGCTTTGCACATCACTGTAGCTTAGACTGAGAAACAGCAGTCAAAAATCGGTCAAACGGGTGTTTTGTAAGTTTACTTTCCTTTAGTGAATCTGAGTCTGTCATCTTCTATTCCTGGAATTATTTTTATGTACTCGTAGGATATAGATGAAGATGAAACGGGAAATACGATACTGCCTGAAGAGTTTGACAGAGCACTGAAAGACCAGAGTCGAAACAAGGCCCCGGGAGTAGACAACATTCCATTAGAAGTACTGACAGCCTTGGGAGAGCCAGTCTTGACAAGACTCTACCATCTGGTGAGCAAGATGTACGAAACAGGCGAAATACCCTCAGACTTCAAGAAGAATATAGTAATTCCAATCCCAAAGAAAGCAGGTGTTGACTGATGTGACAATTACCGAACAATCAGTTAAATAAGTCACAGCTGCAAAATACTAACACGAATTCTTTACAGACGAATGGAAAAAACTAGTAGAAGCCGACCTCGGAGAAGATCAGTTTGGCTTCCGTAGAAATACCGGAACACGTGAGGAAATACTGACCTTACGACTTATCTTAGAAGAAAGAAAAAGGAAAGGCAAACCTACGTTTCTAGCATTTGTAGACTTAGAGAAAGCTTTTGACAATGTTGACTGGAATTCTCTCTTTCAAATTCTAAAGGTGGCAGGGGTAAAATACAGGGTGCGAAAGGCTATTTACAATTTGTACAGAAACCAGATGGCAGTTATAAGAGTCGAGGGACATGAAAGGGAAGCAGTGGTTGGGAAGGGAGTAAGACAGGGTTGTAGCCTCTCCCCGATGTTATTCAATCTGTATATTGAGCAAGCAGTAAAGGAAACTAAAGAAAAATTCGGAGTAGGTATTATAATCCATGGAGAAGAAATAAAAACTTTGAGGTTCGCCGATGACATTGTAATTCTGTCAGAGACAGCAAAGGACTTGGAAGAGCAGTTGAACGGAATGGATGGTGTCTTGAAGGGAGGATATAAGATGAACATCAACAAAAGCAAAACGAGGTTAATGGAATGTAGTCGAATTAAGTCGGGTGATGTTGAGGGTGTTAGATTAGGAAATGAGACACTTAAAGTAGTAAAGCAGTTTTGCTATTTGGGGAGCAAAATAGCTGATGACAGTCGAAGTAGAGAGGATATAAAATGTAGACTGGCAATGGCAAGGAAAGCGTTTCTGAAGAAGATAAATTTGTTAACATCTAGTTTAGATTTAAGTGTCAGGAAGTCATTTCTGAAAGTATTTGTATGGAGTGTAGCCATGTATGGAAGTGAAACATGGACGGTAAATAGTTTGGACAAGAGCAGAATAGAAGCTTTTGAAATGTGGTGCTACAGAATAATGCTGAAGATTAGATGGGTAGATCACATAACTAATAAGGAAGTACTGAGTAGGATTGGGGAGAAGTTTGTGGCACAACTTAACCAGAAGAAGGGATCGGTTGGTAGGACATGTTCTGAGTCATCAAGGGATCACCAATTTAGTATTGGAGGGCAGCGTGGAGGGTAAAAATCGTAGAGGGAGACCAAGAGATGAATACACTAAGCAGATTCAGAAGGATGTAGGTTGCAGTAGGTACTGGGAGATGAAGAAGCTTGCACAGGATACAGTAGCATGGAGAGCTGCTTCAAACCAGTCTCAGGACTGAAGACCACAACAACAACAACATTTCATTTTAGAATGCTCTTAGTTATGGTTGTTACGTTCCCATTGATGTATTGCTAACAAGAGGTCTTTCTTCCTATTTATTCGCGAAACGTTACAGTTTTTTCCGCTATGAACAAATTGCCAGTCACTGCAAGAAGTGTATACTCTCCGCAGGTGATCCAGCATTTCTGCCACAGATTTCTGGCATTTCCGGTTCCCACCATTCCAATTTATCCTATATTAATAGCCTCTTGCGTTAAGCATCAGAATAGCTGTGTGTTCCTATCGAAGTTATTTTACAGTTGACAGACAGTTGTACCACCAATGATGTGGTCTCACCTAGTACTGAGTTCAGGTTCGTCTTCAACTTCTTCTTCCATGAGCAGCGATCTTAGACGATATTCAGCCAGTCGACTTCAGCAATATTCCGCAGGACTTTGTCCTATCGGTCTGGCGGTCTTCCTCGTAGTTTGTCTCTTGGACTCCATTGTAGCACCGCCTTGTGTCCATCGGTCATCATTTCTACTGGTACATTGTCATTTCATAGTAGCTGTTCCTTCCAGAATGTCTTTCACGTTGGTAATTCAGCTGATGTCTTCTGTTACTTTTATGTCTTCACTTATAAATTCCATCACAGATGTTTTTATTTCTAGCAGTGCTGTTCTAATTTTCTGTCTTCTATATTTAAGAAGCATCCAGGTCTCATAGCCGGAAGTCAACAGGAGGGAGGACACGCTGATCAAAAACTTTTATTTCCAGTTAACTGCCATGTTGTTTCAAAACTATTTAATGATTTCTGTCTGCTAGGAAATACTAAATCCGTCCACAAAGCTGGCCCGATATATATAGTCAGCTCGTATTTTCTTCACCAAGCTCCGGTGTGCTAGTGTATGGAATGCCTACATGAGTAGATGAATACGTTGTCAGCCTGAGTGCCTTTATCCACGGGCCTCTAGAACTCATAGACGAACAGTGCTCCTCGCGATATGCAGTGCAAGAGATAAGCGACGTATTAAAACTCCAAATGATCCTGCTATTGAGAAATGTAGATACATTTCGGGAGCTGTCACGCTTCCGGGAGCTAAAAGCCAGTATCGATAATTCATTTACGACTGGTTGTCGGCCCACCCTCCTGGTCACAAAACACGTGATAGCAGACCTATTAGGACAAAAGGACGATTGTTTAACCACATCTCCTCATTCGCCAGAATTTAGTGTGCTTGGAGTCTGCCAAGCGCCTAATTCATCTTCCGTCAGACTATAGGAGCATTGTATCCATTCCATAACCTCTCAACACCTCTACACTATGCACTATCTTTTCAGAAGCAGAAATAAAAAAGCGGTTTTTAACAGAGTTAAACGGAATATCTTCGTCAAGATTTGAAAAATTTTGGTGTTCACTATAAGGTCAAACTGATAGTGGAACTGTATACAAGACAAAACGCAGTAAGTTTTGCACGGGAGGAAACAGATAAGGTAAGTATTGTAAACGGCGTTAGACATGTGTGTTGTTTGTAATGAACGATTTTCGGTATTATGCTGACATATTTTCTCATTATGCATTTAAAAACAGGAGGCAGAAATGTAGGACAGCAGAGATAACAATCATCACCACCATCACAAGCAGCAGTAACAGACAGTTGTTGCACAAAATGACGTCATCTCATCTAGTACTGAGTTCAGGTTCATCTGCAGCTTATTCTTCCATGAGCAACAGTCTTACACGGTATCCATCCAGTCAACATCAGCGATATTCAGAAGGTCTTCGTCCCATCGGTATGGCGGTCTTTCTCGTGGTCTATCTCCGTCTCTTGGACTCCATGCCAGCACCCCCTTTGTCCATCATTCATCATTTCCACTGATAACATGGCGGGCACATTATCATCTCATAGTAGCTGTTCTTTCCAGAATGTCTTTCATGTCTATAATTTATCTGATGACTTCTGTTCTTTTTTTTTCTTCCCTTATAAATCCCAACAAAGATGTTTTCATTCCTTACTGTTCAGCTCTAATTTTCCGTCTTCTATATTCACGAAGCGCCCAGGTCTCACAGCCGTAAACCAACAGGGGCTGGACACACCGACCAAAACTTTTATTTCCAGTTAACTGCCATGTTTGACCTGAAGATAGTTGAATGGCTTCCAAATGCTTGTGAGAATCGAGAACCAGTCGTATTTACAAGCTGTCAAAGTTGAATGTAATCTCTGACATTGTCCAATAATGGATTTTTTGTTTTACGTCTCCTGCCGTCCTCCATTAGAAATAACTTTTGTCTTGGAAAGTTTATGTTCAGTTCCACTGACTGACATGCAATGTCTGCAGTTCTTCAAAATCATTTGCCAGTAGCAAAATATCAATCTCTGGTTGGTAAGTCTCTTCCAGTTGAATCTAGTTTCAATGTCTTCCCAGTTCAGGTTTGACATTTCCATTTCCAGAACGACAGAGAAAAGCTCGAGAGACATGGAATCGCCTTTTTTCACTCCTCTGTGATTTGGTAACTGTTGAGTTTGTTCCTTGGTACTAACAAAAAAATGGCTCTGAACACTATGGGACTTCTGAGGTCATCAGTCCCCTAGAACTTAGAACTACTTTAACCTAACTAACGTAAGGACATCACACACATCCATGCCCGAGGCAGGATTCGAACCTGCGACCGTAGCTGTCGAACGGTTCCAGACTGTAGCGCCTAGAACCGCTCGGCCACCCCGACTGGCTACTAACAAAAGCTGCAGAATTTTCGTACATATGATACAGGATTTTAATGTGGGTGACCCGTATTCCATGCTCACCCAACGCTTGTGCTAGGTCAGACCAGATAACTCAATGAAAGGCTTTTTCAAAATTTACAAAATCTGTGTGTGGGGGCATGCGGGATTCGTTTTGTTCTGCTTATCAGTCCCGGGAGAACAAAAAAATATCGTCTGCTGCGGAAACCGGCCTGTTTGGTGCGTTGAACTACTGAGGAATCCCGCCCAGTCAATGGGTTGAGCTGCGTCAAGGGAGGGACTGATACGATTTAAATATTCTTGTAAAAGCTTTGTACAAGACGCAAACTATATTCCTGGAATGACAGTGTTGGTTTATGGATTGGAGGTGCACACATTCGAAGAATGTTCGGGAATGATTTACAATAGCAGTTTACTGAACCCTAGTTATTAATGAACATGAGTCATCATACATGATACCTGTTAGTATCCAGAATGAGATTTTCACTCTGCATCAGAGTGTGCGCTGATGTGAAACTTCCTGGCAGATTAAAACTGTGTGCCGGACCGAGACTCGAACTCGGTACCTTCGCCTTTCGCGGGCAAGTGCTTCACCAACTGAGCTACCCAAGCACGTCTCACGACCCGTTCTGACAGCTTTAATTCCGCCAGTACCTTGTCTCCTACCTTCAAAATTTCACAGAAGCTCTCCTGCATACCTTGCAGAACAAGCACTCCTGGAAGAAAGGAGCTTCTGTGAAGTTTGGAAGGTAGGAGACGATGTACTGGCGGAATGAAAGCTGTGAGAACGGGACGTGAGTCATGCTTGGGTAGCTCAGTTGGTAGAGCATTGCTTGCCCGCGAAAGGCAAAGGTCCCGAGTTCCAGTCTCACAAGGGGAAGGCGTCAGACACGGCCAACCGATTCAGCTCAAATTTGGCAGATCGCTTGTGTACAACCTAAAACGAAGGAATCTAAGGTTATGACGAGCAATCGACTCAAAATTGGCGGGATCGATAGATAATTGTAAATAGAGCATTTTTCATCATCAGGTACAGGTTCCGAAAATGCATACTTTTCCAGAAATCGAGGTAAGAAACTTTTACAACTGCCGCTTCTGTACCCACATGATAAACGCATTTCGCCGATAGCACCGATAGCGCAATGGCCAAGGTAACAGTCGGCTCTCAGCCGTGCTAGCGTGCGGAGCTGCTCCGCGCGCCGTCCGACGCTCCGCTCTCGGCGGTGTTTACTTCCGCGTCGCGGTGTTTGTGTCTATCGAGTCCAGTACTAACGTACACCATGGCGCACTCGTACCGCCGTGCAACGATCAAAGTAGCGTTTCATACCGAACATCCACTGCCCAGAGCTTTCGAAGTCGAACAGTTCATACGTGAGGATCTACGTTTGAAGCCCCAGGACGTAATCGGCATACATTTTTCCATCACTGGAAGTGTTGTCTGGATCAAGTTGTCAACGGAGGAAATTTGCAATGACATAATTCACCGTCATGCCACCGGACTGAAATTTAAACACTCTGATGGACATATGGGTGCTGTGACAGTCGCCCATGCTGGATTCGGTCTCCGGACATTGCGGGCGTTTGAGCTCCCGTTCGAGGTGCCTCAGGATGTGGTCATTGCCGCTTTCCAACCATATGGCACCGTCTTGGGTCACGTCGCAGATAAGTGCAAACATTTACGACCTACCCCGTATTAAATGGCGTCCGGCAAATAAAAATTGAGCTGACGAAACATGTCCCATCACACCTGCTGATTGGCGGTGTGAGGGCCATCGTCATGTACGATGGACAGCCACGAACGTGCGCAGGATGTGGCCAGGAGGGGCATGTACGTTCCGAATGCTTACACCGCCGTTCAATACAGACGCCGTTACGTGAAGAGACCCAGGCTTCGACGGTCACGTCCTTACCCATCACCTACGCCTAGGTAGCACAGGACCCCGTCGTACCAATCTCGATTGCGCCAGCAGCATCGTCAACGCCACCCGCCGCAGCACAGCGCGCCGAGGACACAAGCACGGCGTCGCCTCCAGTGCTCGCTTCAGGACCGTCCGGGTTGCAGACCGAAACCGATGTTCCTGTTGGAACCATAGACGTCGCCCTCGGTGTCGTGCCGACGTCTGCCTTTGTCTAGACGGGTTCGGCGTCAGACGACGGGCGACCACATTCTGATTCAAAAGACCACATCAGAAAACAGCGGTCGCCTCGCAAACACAGGAAACGACGACGAACGCCTTCCGATGACGCCCTTTCTCAGACGGCCCCGCGAGATGTCGACCTGATGTCTGACGGTGATCTCTCACATTGCGTCCAGTCACGCGATGTGGCAGCAACAGGCGCCCCTCATGTGACGCCTACTCTCCCAGCCAGGGACGTGTCCTCGCCGTTGTCAACGAATGATGACGTCGGTCCCCCTGCCACTCATGTTGCGAAATCCACAACACCCGTTCCGGAAGTACGTGACCGTCACATGTCCACGTCGTCAGCTTCCTGGGCCGATGACGTTGAAGAAGAAGTGGAACAGACCGCCAGCGTGTCTGCACAGGAGTCCACCTCGGCGACACTGGGGCTGGCGCCCCGCCAGTAATTATCACCACTGCGGGACCACCGGCGGGTCTCCACCTGCCGGCTACTTCTACCGCACGTTCTGCAAATACTGAGGATGGCCGTACACAGCAATATCGTATCGCCACGGTGAATCTTGCCACCATTCGTGCCCCCCATAAACTGGCCATGTTCAGAGACACTATTTGCTCTGCGGATGTGGATATAGCACTCTTACAAGAGCTGTTTGTGGCTGACTTCCTAGTTCCCACCGGATACAACGCCCATGTTTCCCCCGCATCCAATACCGGTAGCGGCATCGCCATCCTGCTACGCGACGGACTCCCTGCAGATGACGTCATCTACCTCCCCACTGCGCGAGGTAAGGCCCTCACACTGTTCGGCGTGTGTATTATTAATATCTACGCTCCGTCCGGCACTGGCCGCCGTCATGACCGACAAACTTTTTTTGCCGAAAGCGTCACACGCCTCTTCACCGGTCCGCAGGACGATTTGGTACTCGGTGGGGATTTTAACTCGACACAAGAGCCCGCGGACCAACTCCCGCGACATTCCCCTTGTGCATCTCTCTCGGTGGTCATCGACAGTCTACGACTTGTTGACACATGGAAGAAGCTCCACGGAATTCAACCGGGCTATACATTCTACACCTCTCACTCGTCAAGCCGCATAGATCGCATCTACGTTACTGGCTCCCTTGCTGATGGCACACGTCGTGCGGAAGTCTGGACCTTGGCCTTTTCAGACCATGATGCATACCTCTGTGACGTCACTCTCGCCCGAAAGCAAGTGTGGCATAGTCGTGGTCTGTGGAAACTCAATGTCGCTCACCTGACCTCCTCAGACTGTCGCCGTATGGTCGAAGAAGCGTGGGCACCCTGCCACCATCAACGAGAAGCCTATGACTATGGTGGCTCTCCTGTGCAAAGACGACCCTCAGGAAGACTCTGATGAGTTATGGGAGGGAATTAAAGGCGTGGCAAACTAATACCCTGCACTTCTGCTACACCATTCTACGTGACTGTACGACGATGCCTTTCTCGCCAGCCCGGCAGTCGATGGTCCATCGCACGAAGGCGCAGATCTCCTTGATCATGCGGCGTAACTTGGAAGGCACTGTAGTCCGTTCTCGAGCTTCTAATCGAATCCCTCAAGAACGTCCGTCGATGTACCACCTCCTTCAGGAAAGACAACGACGACGACGTGCTCTGATCCCTCACTGATGTAGAAGGGCGCCGGCACGACACCCAACAAAGCATCGGTCGTACTCTCCATGCTCATTTTGCCGGGCTATACGCAGCTGTACCGCATTCTGCAGCACTGATCACAGAAGTCGCTCAGCTTACTACGAACACTCTTCCGGAGGATGCAGTGCATGACCTCCAAGACGACGTAACCACAGATGAAGTGGTAGACGCTATCAAGGCGGGTTCCGATAACAGATCTCCTGGACCTGACGGTATACCCTTCGAATTTTATAAAAGTTTTCACTATGTTTTGGCTTCCACGTGGACGTCAATCGCACAAGAGCTGATGTCACCGATGACAGTGGTCCCGAGCGCCTTTCTAGAAGGCATTATTATCCCCGTACATTAACTGCGCGGGTTATCGAGGGTCCAGGACTATCGACCAATTACTTTGCTCAACAGCTACATGAAAATATTCACACGGCTACTGGCATCGCGACTCAAGAAGGTAGCACGCTACGTCACATCCTGCAACCAGACATCCCTAGGAGGCGTCAACAACATCCGTACGGCCCTTTGCCGTTACAGAGACATGATAGCATTAGCGCATTATCAGCGTCTCCCTGGCGCCTTGGCTTCACTGGACTTTAGCCAGGCTTTCGACCGTGTTGACCACTTCTATTTACGGACAGTTCTTCAGCATATGGGTTTTCGTGGCGGTATTGTCACAGTGGTTATGCGCCTGTTGAGTAGTGCAACCTCTAAAATCTTGTACAATGGTCGCCTTACACCGTCCCTGGTCATCGCACGATCTGTACGACAAGGATGCCCTCTTTCCACGATTTTGTATGCTTTCGCCTTGGAACCCCTGCTCCAGGGCATGCGCCAACGTTTGGAAGGCATGGCTGTGCAAGGCCACCGTTTTTGTTGTACAGCCTACGCAGACGACATATCTGCGCAGTGAAGATGAAGTACGAGCAGCACTGACATGGGTGGCGACTTACGGCGAAGCATCAGGGAGCTGCCTCAACATGTCAAAATCCAAGGTCCTGCTCATTGGTGAGGGCTTGCCGGAGAGATGCGCTGCCCCCCTTAGTGTCGCCGCCACCATACGGTGTCTTGGACTTGATTTCACAGCAGACCTGCGCCGCTCAGCGATATCAATGGTAGACGCTTGCTACAGACAATCAGAGCAAATCTCGCAGATTACCGGCTACGAGCTCTCGACGTTATCCAACGCGCGCAATACGTGAACATGTATCATGCTTCCCGTATACCACACGTGGCTCAAGTACTACCAGTCCCAAATCTCCTGGCGCGACGACTGTTGATGGCTTTCGGCTCCTTCGTCAGCTCGGGGATGTTATTCAAGGTGCAGTATGAATCCCTTGCAATGCCACGAGATCGTGGTGGGGTGGGACTCATCCACGTGCCGACTCGTGTCAAGGCACTATACGTCAGCTCCCAACTAAAACTTTGGCATCGTTTCCCGCAGAGCCTTACTAGCCTTCTGCTTCACAACTTTGCACCGGCCTCCTTGTCCGCCCCAGTACTGGTATCGACCATTGCAAACCCCTTTTAATACATCTAACGATTTTTCCTGGAGTTCAGTTATATCTACCGGTCCTTACCACTTACACGTTTGTACCTCACGAAAACAGTCTCCGAATTGTTACAACAGTGCCGCCCGTCCAACCCCATCGAACGTAAGTATCCACAGTACGTGTGGCGACACATATGGAAGGCGATCCATGCGCGTTTTCTCGAATCAGACGTTCAATCAGCGTGGTACATCACCGTGAATGGCAAACAAGTTAACCGAGATCGTCTGCACCGCATCCATCTCGCCGATTCATCTCTCTGCACCCACTGTGGAGTGGATGACACGGATGTCCACCGGTTCCACTGTGGCACAGCGCTCGACGTCTGGACACTTGCGCGGTGAATTTTGGCGTTTCTTACTCGCCAGACACCGGCTCAGATCGACGTCCACATGCTTTTGTACCCCGATAAGACTTTCTACCCCTCCGCCAAAACTCACTCTGTGAATTGGATCTGTGGCCACACAATCCGCTATCTTTTTACTTCTGGCTACAAGTCTACGCTAGGATATTGGACTTATCTCATCGAACGACACTGCGTCCTGATACGCAACCCACGCTATAAACAATATTTTTCCAATTTCTTACGGAGCATTTTCGATGACCCACCTAATAGCTGGAACGTCCAAGCCCTGAGAAACTGAAAACTGTATAAACCGAACCGAACTCAATAGATCTGCTACCCTGAACCCACGCCTACGCCATGAGAAGACACGTTTGGACGAGCTGGCATGCTGTAGGCGGATACACTTCAGGAGCTCCTGTAAGAACTGGACTTTAACTACAAGTCGCACGACGACTTTAATTTAAATAAAATTAAATTAAATTAAAAAAATTAAAAAAATAAAAAATAAACTTTTCCTTATTTATTCCGCATAATTTGTTCTTAAAGGAAAAAGAAATTTGCGTTTGGCTTTGAAGAAAAAAAAAAGAAAGGTAACTGGCTGGGACTTGCAGAACCCGGGTTCGAATCTCCAAGAAACCTAGCTGATGTTGTTCTTTTCGTTTGTGTTTTTCCATATTTCAATTAATAGGGATAGGAGGGTTAATAAGGTAAGTATTATTATCAGTCCTTATTGATTTACTTACCTTATTAACCCTCCTATCCCTATCAACTGAGATATGGGAAAATACAAACGAAAAAAATAACATGTCCTTATTGATTTACTTACCTTATTAACCCTCCTATCCCTATCAACTGAGATATGGAAAAATACGAACGAAAAGAATAACATCCGCTACGTTTCTTCGGGATTCGATCCCGGGTTTTCCGATTCCCAGCCAATTACCTTGGCTATTGAGCTATCGGCGCTGTCGGCGAAAGGCGTTTACCGTGTGGGTACAGAAGCGGCACTTGTAAAAGTTTCTTTCCTCGATTTCTGGAAAATTTTGCGTTTGCAGACCCCATACCTGATGAAGAAAAATGATCTGTTTACAATTATCTATCGATCCCGCCAATTTTGAGTCGATTGCTCGTCATAACCCTTAGGGGTGATACTCTCAAAATTGCGGGGGTGTTGACACAAAATAACTTAGAGCCCTTCGTTTTAGGTTGTACACAAGCGACCTGCCAAATTTGAGCCGAATCGGTTGGCCGTGTCTGAGGCCTTCCCCTTGTCAGTCCGGTACACAGTTTTAATCTGCCAGGAAGTTTCATCTTTTAGTATACTTCCCACCGACGTCAACAGACTGCTGCCACATTACTGCGAACGTCATCATTGCCCACGGAACCACTGTTAGGGAATACTATGCACCCACTCGTGGACAGCTAGCTCCATGCAATTCTTCGTTGCTGCCGAGCCTTTCACACCACTGCACTTAGTTCATGTTGTTGAATAAGGCTTAATCTGTCGTATGTGGTATCAACTTTGCTCGTCATACTACTGCTGAGGCAACGATCTGCCCCGTAAACAGCAGTGCCTTGACCACACACCGCAGTTAAATGTATATGAAATCTGTTGTTTTGACTCTTCGCTTCCGCAAAATCCGTATGGCCCTCCTTTGTCCATGATCATCACCTTCCATCTTGCCCACACCTTTCACAACCTAACAACAAACAAGCGCTATTCTTTTTAAACGTCCCCTTAGAAAAATTATACATGACTGTGCTTAAACTGACACACAATATTTTTTGCGCAACGCAGTCTGACTTTCAAAAATCCCTACAAAAGAATGGCCCTGACTAACATTAACCTATACGTTTCACAAATCACTTATCTCACAAAAAATCTTCGAACTACTGCAATACAGCGAGCGCCACTACTGCCAGCTAAATAAAAGGTTCAAACTACTGAAGCCACTAACTACTGATAGGCATAGTTAGCAAATGAAAGATTTTGATAGAGAACAAATAATGTATTTAACTTAATAGTGTTCAAAAGTGATAATATATATAGCAGTTCATGACATCCATTCTTACAAATGAACTGTTTCTGATGGACACACGTCCAGATCATCCGCTCTCAAAAATCCGCCATCTCACTTCCCCACATCCACCACTGCGGGCGGCTCACCTCCAACTGCGCAACGCTACGCGCTGTTGACATCCAACTGCCCAACACTACAATAGCCAACAACAATGCAAACCAGCCACAGACTGCACACAGCACAGCCAGAGCACTACGTGGCGTTACCAATAAAAAAACCTAAACAGCCTACTTACACTTTCTCTGTACACATTGTTCACAATTGCCATCTGGTAGCTTCCTGGTGAACGAGAATCAGTTCATCCTATCCGTAGTACGAGCAGTATTCGTAAAACACTGTGGAAATCATTTTCGAATGCCCCTTGTAGATCTGTAGTGATCGTACCTGATGCTTTGCTCGTTTGCAAAGATATACACTCCTGGAAATGGAAAAAAGAACACATTGACACCGGTGTGTCAGACCCACCATACTTGCTCCGGACACTGCGAGAGGGCTGTACAAGCAATGATCACACGCACGGCACAGCGGACACACCAGGAACCGCGGTGTTGGCCGTCGAACGCGCTAGCTGCGCAGCATTTGTGCACCGCCGCCGTCAGTGTCAGCCAGTTTGCCGTGGCATACGGAGTTCCATCGCAGTCTTTAACACTGGTAGCATGCCGCGACAGCGTGGACGTGAACCGTATGTGCAGTTGACGGACTTTGAGCGAGGGCGTATAGTGGGCATGCGGGAGGCCGGGTGGACGTACCGCCGAATTGCTCAACACGTGGGGCGTGAGGTCTCCACAGTACATCGATGTTGTCGCCAGTGGTCGGCGGAAGGTGCACGTGCCCGTCGACCTGGGACCGGACCGCAGCGACGCACGGATGCACGCCAAGACCGTAGGAGCCTACGCAGTGCCGTAGGGGACCGCACCGCCACTTCCCAGCAAATTAGGGACACTGTTGCTCCTGGGGTATCGGCGAGGACCATTCGCAACCGTCTCCATGAAGCTGGGCTACGGTCCCGCACACCGTTAGGCCGTCTTCCGCTCACGCCCCAACATCGTGCAGCCCGCCTCCAGTGGTGTCGCGACAGGCGTGAATGGAGGGACGAATGGAGACGTGTCGTCTTCAGCGATGAGAGTCGCTTCTGCCTTGGTGCCAATGATGGTCGTATGCGTGTTTGGCGCCGTGCAGGTGAGCGCCACAATCAGGACTGCATACGACCGAGGCACACAGGGCCAACACCCGGCATCATGGTGTGGGGAGCGATCTCCTACACTGGCCGTACACCACTGGTGATCGTCGAGGGGACACTGAATAGTGCACGGTACATCCAAACCGTCATCGAACCCATCGTTCTACCATTCCTAGACCGGCAAGGGAACTTGCTGTTCCAACAGGACAATGCACGTCCGCATGTATCCCGTGCCACCCAACGTGCTCTAGAAGGTGTAAGTCAACTACCCTGGCCAGCAAGATCTCCGGATCTGTCCCCCATTGAGCATGTTTGGGACTGGATGAAGCGTCGTCTCACGCGGTCTGCACGTCCAGCATGAACGCTGGTCCAACTGAGGCGCCAGGTGGAAATGGCATGGCAAGCCGTTCCACAGGACTACATCCAGCATCTCTACGATCGTCTCCATGGGAGAATAGCAGCCTGCATTGCTGCGAAAGGTGGATATACACTGTACTAGTGCCGACATTGTGCATGCTCTGTTGCCTGTGTCTATGTGCCTGTGGTTCTGTTAGTGTTATCATGTGATGTATCTGACCCCAGGAATGTGTCAATAAAGTTTCCCCTTCCTGGGACAATGAATTGACGGTGTTCTTATTTCAATTTCCAGGAGTGTAGTTCGCAAGTCAACGTGAAAAAGGTAAGAGAAGAAATTGCAGATAACTACTCAGCAGAAAACGAGGGCGGACAGTGGACACGGTGAGAAAGAAAAAGGGGCGGCTCGCCACTTCAAGGGATGCGGCGAGAGTGCCGCCGGGGGCGCTGCGGTCCACCGCGCTACTGACGTCACGGGCCCCAGGCCGTGCCAGAACAAACCCCCGCTACTCAGATCGGCTGCTGGGCTGGTCTTCCTCTTCTCTCACAAGTGGACCTCGCCGGCGCTGCGACGCTGTACAGATTCAAGCAGTCAGTACCTGGTGATGATGACGGTGACAGCTCTAGAAAGCCGGAGTAGGCTAGCTGGGTAATAAAAGCCTGCAGATTGCGGGATGTCGAATCGAGAAGATTTTTCCAGATAACCATATGTCGGAAATGCATCGTTGTGGACCTGTGGTCAAAAAGCCATACACAGTCAGAGACGAGCGTTTGGAAGTTATCGGGTAAGGGGACTTCTTTGGGTGTGTTTAGCTGTACGCAGTATCCGACTAAGTGACTCATGTGTTGAACTGTGCTCTCTGTACATTAGCCAGAATTGAAACTTGTAGTGTTTAGATGTTATTAATTCTTTGACTGTCATTGGAGCCGGCCTGAGTGGCCGTGCGGTTCTAGGCGCTACAGTCTGGAACCGAGTGACCGCTACGGTTGCCTCGGGCATGGATGCGTGTGATGTCCTTAGGTTAGTTAGGTTTAATTAGTTCTAAGTTCTAGGCGACTGGTGACCTCAGAAGTTAAGTCGCATAGTGCTCAGTGCCATTTGAACCATTTTGTCATTGGAACGAATGTGTTCCACTATCGGTTATCAGAAAACCAGTGGAAACTTACTGCGTGTTATTGCTATACATCTAAGTCTTACTGGCAAAGGAAAGGCTGCTAACTTTGCAAAATTCTAATAATTACAGGTTGCAACAGTAGGTTATGGTGTCTTCAGGTTTCATTGTTAATCCTCTAATCCCTACTGTCGTATCGTTTTATTTTGCGTGTGCAGGTAGTCAACTCTATGAACAGATAAACAAAGTGGATTGCCATCCCGCCTTCCCGGACAACTCATGTCAACGAATTGCAAGCGCTTGTCGTCGTTGTCGCATCACAGACGGAGCCCGTACTGAGCACCCATAACGTAGTGATGCATCTGGAGAGACGCTCTATCCACAGTCGCGTGTCTGTTTTCTGCATGTCTTCTTGTTTTTGCGCAGTCGTCTTCTGAAGCTCTGGAAGTACCTATAAATAACTCTTCAGTCCCACAACTTCCGGCGTTGGAAAACGAAATGGCGGGACGTATTTTTTTCAATATACAATGAACGCTTCCACGACCTAAAGTCTTGGACGCTGAGGAAACAATCGGGTTGTATGGTTATGGCGCATGAAAATTTTCCATTTCTAACGTTTCTTCCACAGCTGCACTGGACGTCCTCGGCTGAGTACTGCTGACAGGGTTGCCAAATCCAAGACCCGGGATCATTCACCAACGGTTATCTTCTCTTTTTCATTTTATTACCGCTGACTATGTCATAAATAAAAACTAACTATACATTATTGTTCTTCACTCACAAAAGTGTTAGTCAAAGAGTTCATAACATTGCACCTTACAGAATCAAAAATGGACTCATCATAGTGTTGTTTCTGCAGTAGAAATTATTATTTGAAAAAAAAATTAATGCAGTTACTGTAGTTCAAACGTAGCTGATTTAATAGTCAGGCTTTACCCAAAAAACATCAGGAAATTGTCGTCTTACGATGGAGAATAATTTAAGGTTTGCCGAACTTTCATTGTTCAGCTGAAATCGCTATCTTCAGCTAATTTCTTAGTAACTGCGCTCAGTAGTGCAGCTGATCTTCGCCGTCGCTGACTGGCTTTCGTTTTATGGCTATAGTTCTACAAAGGAGAGCAGACTGGAGCATACTGCGCAGAGACGTTATTTAACCATACGCAAAGTTAGATTTTCTCGGCGGATCTCGATAATAATTTCTTCTCGGGTTTTCAGGCGAGAATCATTTACTTGGCTCATAGCCGGAGAAGACTCCATCATTATTTAACTACATTAGAAATCAAAGGCAGTTTGAGATAACCGTAGTTTAAAGAAAAAAAGGTAGAAGTTGAGCTTAAAATTTATACGTGTACTGCATTTCTAAAGAGCGTTCAACTTCCCAATAAAACTTTCACATTCACATCAGAAGTACCAATTCAGGGGAGATATGGATGTAATCTGAATCTGGTAATCGTGATTGATTAGGAGACCGAATTTGACACTATACATGAGTTACTCGAAAATAATTTTACAGCGATAACTTTTTTTGCACTCCAGAACACCACGGAGTAGCTTTCAATGAAGAGGTCGCACAATTGGCAAAGTTAAAAGAATTCTCTGACATACAACCATTATTCGTCCGATCTCGGTAATGCTCATCCTTGGTTATGTGTAAAGAATCTAGTGCAATGATAACAGTTGTATTCTACATATGGTCTGAATTTGAAGATGACGGTAAATGATTAGGGTATCAATGGTAGAAAATAGTGTTATTATTATTATTATTGTTATTATTATTATGACAAGTATAATTAACACAAAGGCCAGTTAATACCAACATGTTAATGTATTCCTATTACCTTCTGTCAAGCCTTTCCGTTCAGGGCATCCTCGTTGTGTACACTGCAGTATTTTGTTGATGAGGTCTTTCCAAGAATGTCTATCGCGTGTACGTCTGCGAGATGGTTTCCATTCCGAAAGTTTCTTTCGCCATCGATGATAGGTTATTGTCAGCAAATGCCCATGACACTTTAATGCTTTTTTTCGGTACTATCGATGTTTCATTTGCCTTCATTGTAGTCCTTACTTCATCGTCAGTTTTTTTCTCGTTTTTTTTTTCATACTCTGTCGCTCATTCATGAATAATTCACTCCAGCACCTACTGGGATTAGCGTTTAAAATGCATAGTACTGATCCATAGCATAGAACGGATTCTACCATTAGTCGACACACCCATTTCTTATTCTTGTTATAAATATTCTTGTCCCTCCGAAAAGAATTCATACACCCTATGGCTATTCTGCGTTGCTATATTCTGTATTTTACTTCTGTATTACCCAATCCACTTTCGCCAATTGATGCCCTCCAGATGTATAAATGTTTTCTGCGTGTCTCATAACTCTTCCGTTGTTGAAGTGTATTTTAAATCTTCCACATCTAGTGCCACTATTCATTACCAGATACTTAGCTTTTGTAAGAGTCTTCTTAGTCTCAGTTCGTTGTATGCCTGATATAAAAGTCATACCCTGTACTAAAGATCGTATTGATCTTGTGCTAGAAAGGCTTGATCATCAGCGAGAATGAGATTTTCGCTCTGCAACGGAATGCGCTGATATAAAACCTCCTGGCAGTTGGAAGGTAGGAGACGAGGTACTGGCAGAAGTACAGCTGTGAGGACGGGGCCTGAGTCGTGCTTGGGAAGCTCAGATGGTAGAGCACTTGCCGCGAAAGGCAAAGATCCCGAGTTCGAGTCTCGGTCCGGCACACAGTTTTAATCTGCCAGGAGGTTTCAATGATTTAGTGTTGTTCTTCTATTTTCGGACAGCCGTTTCTACATGCAAACTGCACAAGATGTGTAACACACTGCACTTTTGACCAAGTCATTTTGTAACATTAGTAGGTTCTCATTAATGAAGAAGTAAGTAGTTTAATAACCTCGCCGTGGGCCCTGAATTTCAAATGGAATGGATACTGTTACCTGTTACACATTTCGCAATTTATCACTCTGTATATATACAGGGTGGTCCATTGATCGTGACCGGGCCAAATATCTCACGAAATAAGCGTTAAACGAAAAAACGAAACTTGTTTAGCTTGAAGGGGGAAACCAGATGGCGCTATGGTTGGCCCGCTGCCATAGGTCAAACGCATATCAACTGCGTTTTTTTAAAATAGGAACCCCCATTTTTATTACATATTCGTGTAGTACTTAAAGAAATATGAATGTTTTAGTTGGACCACTTTTTTCGCTTTGTGACAGATGGCGCTGTAATAGTCACAAACATATAGCTCACAATTTAAGACGAACAGTTGGTAACAGGTAGGTTTTTAAATTGAAATACAGAACGTAGGTATGTTTGAACATTTTATTTCGCCTGTTCCAATGTGATACATGTACCTATGTGAACTTATCGTTTCTGAGAACCCATGCTGTTACAGCGTGATTACCTATAAATACCATATTAATGCAATAAATGCCCAAAATGATGTCCGTCAACCTCAATGCATTTGGCAATAAGCGTAACGACATTCCTCTCAACAGCGAGTAGTTCTCCTTCCGTAATGTTCGCACATGCATTGACAAAGCGCTGACGCATGTTGTCAGGCGTTGTCGGTGGATCACGATAGCAAATATCCTTCAACTTTCCCCCACAAAAAGAAATCAGGGGACGTCAGATCCGGTGAAAGTGCGCGCCATGGTATGGTGCTTCGACGACCAATCCACCTGTCATGAAATATGCTACTCAATACCGCTTCAGCTGCACGCGGGCTATGTGCCGGACATCCATCATGTGTTGCCATCGATAAAATGGGGGCCAATTATCCTTCCTCCCATAATGTCACACCATACATTAACCCGTCAAGGTCGCTCATGTTCCACTTGTAGCAGCTATCGTGGATTTTTCCGTTTCCCAATAGTGCACATTATGCCGGTTTACGTTACCGCTGTTGGTGAATGACGCTTCGTCGCTAAATAGAAAGGGTGCAAAAAATCTGTCATCGTCCCGTAATTTCTCTTGTGCCCAGTGGCAGAACTGTACACGACGTTCAATGTCGTCGCCATCCAATTCCTGGTGCATAGAAATACGGTACGTGCCATCGATGTTGATGTGGCATTCTCAACACCGATGTTTTTGAGATTCCCAATTCTCACGCAGTTTGTCTGCTACTGATGTGCGGATTAGCCACGATAGCAGCTAAAACACCTACTTGGGCATCATCATTTGTTGCAAGTCGTGGTTGACGTTTCACATGTGGCTGAACATTTCCTGTTTCCTTAAATAACGTAACTATCCGACGACCGATTTGGACACTTTGATGATGTCGTCCAGGATACCGAGCAGCATACATAGCAGACGCCCGTTGGGCATTTTGATCACAATAGCCATAAATCAACACGACATCGACCTTTTCAGCAATTGGGAAACAGTCCATTTTTAAGGGGGTAATGTATCATGAAGCAAATGCCGTCCGCACTGGCGGAATGTCACGTGATACCAAGTATTTATACGTTTGTGATATTACAGCGGCATCTATCACAAAGCGAAAAAAGTGTTCCAACTACAACATTCATATTTCTTTACGTACTATAGAATATGTAATAAAAAATGTGGATTCATATCTAATAAAAAAAACGCTGTTGATATCCGTTTGACCTATGGCAGCGCCATCTAGCGGGCCAACCATAGCGCCATCTGGCTTCCCCCTTCAAGCTTGACGAATTTCGTTCTTTGTAGTTTTTTCGTTTGATGTTTATTTCATGGGATATTTGGCCTGGTCACTATCAATGGAAGACCATATATATATATATATATATATATATATATATATATATATATATATATATATATATATGTGTGTGTGTGTGTGTGTGTGTGTGTGTGTGTGTGTGTACTGTATATTGACTACATATATTTGTATGGTACAAAAATTTTGTTTTGTGATACGTTGTGCATGAAGTGTTACTGTATGATGTGAAAAATGCAAATCTGAAATGCGTGTCTAAGATATGACAAATGAAATGTGTCATCCCTTTCAGAATTTTATAATTTGCAATCGTGTTTTCCACTCCATTCGACCGTAGTACATTAACGTATTTGCAACAGCAGATATTTTGAATTAATAACACCAGTGCTTTTTTATGGTGCATGATATCAACTTTGGAAAGAGTTGAGATTTTGATAACGTTTCTAGTTAGCAATAGTTTGATGTTGTTTGGATTGGAAACTAGTAGCGATGAATCATTTCGAAAATGTCACGAGGATGAAGTACATAACTGTGACGGCGTTGTTTGGACGTTAAAGATGGAAAACAGCAGGACGATTATTAAACGTGTGGAATGAAAATTATCAAGAGAAGGAGGAACAAACAAAGTAGAACGAGAACAAAGACCATGTAACACGCTAAGGCGGGAGTGCACTAGAAGAAATGAATGACGGGTTTAGGTAGCGGTTGCCGAGAAGCCATTCCAGCGAGCGGAGAAACCACGGTTGAGTCCTCTGTATTAAGAAGAGACACCGTTATGCCCACAGGCGAAACAGAAGCTACGGCAATCCAGGCGGAGTTTCCGTCAAAGAACTGTGCAAATACGCCGGTACACTCCAAGAGTCAAAATGCGGATATCCTAGACTCAAGTCGAGAAGCCCTCTCAGTAAGTCGCCAGATTCACGTACAAAAGACTGAAAACGGCTCACGTTTGAGGAAGAGCTGCGCTGTGTTCGCAGAAGCAGATGGGAATATCTCGCACAACCGCTGTAAAAGAAATATAAAGCGATCTTGGCGCTTTAACGCCAGCTTTGGACGTAGCTGCCATCGACTACTTCCAGCCACTGCTCTTCTGAGCAGCACAGACTCTGTTGCTTCAGCACGAAAATACCCCATCAACTTTTATTCGCACTACGCATTTTTAACCTTGCTCCAAGTTTTTCCCTGCACAGTATGATAACTAGCATTCTCGAGATATCATTTCACAAATGAGACAAATGCTGCATTTTGCTAATTTTGTAACTTAATTATAGAAACTGAACATAGTTGCGAGGAAACTAGATTTTATCTTATATCCCAGATGGCATCAAAAAATTTAGATTTTACTATGAATTTCGCGTAACTATAACAATTCCGGATTTTGAGTGAGGATTAATTTTCGTAGTCTTATTTTCATCAGAGAGCACCCACAGCTTCTCCGCCTTCCATCTCCGTGATCAGTATTGTGTTACACAAGGCAGTTCTAATGGTGAAAATCAATATTTCGGGTATTCTAACAGAGGGAACTGCGAGAAAGCAATTTTTAAATGAGTTCTTTCTGAAAGAGGACGTATCACTCCGTTATGTCAGTCCATATGATTAATAATGGTAGTTTTCAGCTTTCATTGTTGTGAAACATTTTTCAGTTTTGCGGTTTATCGAGAAGGGACTTCTGAGCCACTACAGTCCTACGAAATATGCATTTTAATTATTAATGTATTGTCACATTTATTGTTCATCCAAAACAAACGGCCAGCAGACCAGACATTGTAATGCCTCATCTACTCTCACCAGTAAAACACAATCTCAAATCGTCCATATTTTTATACCTAAAAGTGATTTGGTCTTATTTCTATGTTACTCAAAACAAAATGAATGCAGTTTGATGCCACTGGTATTTACAGAACAGGAATTATAGTGTTGATGTTGTTGTGGTCTTCAGTCCTGAGACTGGTTTGATGCAGCTCTCCATGCTACTCTATCCTGTGCAAGCTTCTTCATCTCCCAGTACCTACTGCAACCTACATCCTTCTGAATCTGCTTAGCGTATTCATCTCTTGGTCTCCCTCTACGATTTTTACCCTACATGCTGCCCTCCAATAATAAATTGATGATCCCTTGATGCCTCAACACGTGTCCTACCAACAGATCCCTTCTTCTAGTCACGTTGTGCCACAAACTTCTCTTCTCCCCAATCCTATTCAATACTTCCTCATTAGTTATGTGGTCTACCCATCTAATCTTCAGCATTCTTCTGTAGCACCACATTTCGAAAGCTTCTATTCAGCTCTTGTCCAAACTATTTATCGTCCATGTTTCACTTCCATACGTGACTACACTCCATACAAATACTCTCATAAATGACTTCCTGACACTTAAATCTATACTCGATGTTAACAAATTTATCTTCTTCAGAAACGCTTTCCTTGCCATTGCCAGTCTACATTTTACATCCTCCCTACTTCTACCAACATCAGTTATTTTGCTCCCCAAATAGCAAAATTCCTTTACTACTTTAAGTGTCTCATTTCCTAATCTAATTCCCGCAGATCACCCGATTTAATTCGACTACATTCCATTATCCTCGTTTTGCTTTTGTTGATCTCCATCTTATATCCTCCCTTCAAGACACTCTCCATTCCATTCAACTGCTCTTCCAAGTCCTTTGCCGTCTCTGAAAGAATTACAATGTCATTGGCGAACCTCAAAGTTTTTATTTCTTCTTCATGGATTTTAATACCTTCTCCGAATTTATGTTTTGTTTCCTTCACTGCTTGCTCAATACGCAGATTGAATAACACCGCGGAGAGACTACAACCCTGCCTCACTCCCATCCCAACCATTGCTTCCCTTTCATGTCCCTCGACTCTTACAACTGCTATCTGGTTTGTGTACAAATTGTAAATAGCCTTTCGCTCCCTGTATTTTACCCCTGCCACCTTCAGCATTTGAAAGAGCGTATTCCAGTCAACATTGTCAAAAGCTTTCTCTAAGTCTAAAAATGCTAGAAAAGTAGGTTTGCTCAGCCATTTTGCACTTCCTGTCGATCTCATTTTTGAGACATTTGTATTCCTTTTTGCCTGCTTCATTTACTGCATTTTTATATTTTGTCCTTTCATCAATTAAATTCAGTATTTCGTCTGTCACCCAAGGATTTCTTCTAGCCCTCGTCTTTTTCCCTACTTGATCCTCTGCTGCCTTCACTACTTCATCCCTCAAAGCTACCCATTCTTCTTCTACTGTATTTCTTTCCCCCATTCCTGTCAATTGTTCCCTTATGCTCTCCCTGAAACTCTGTACAACCTCCGGTTTACTCAGTTTATCCAGGTCCCATCTCCTTAAATTCCCACCTTTTTGGAGTTTCTTCAGTTTTAATCGACAGGTCATAACCAATAGATTGTGGTCAGAATCCACATCTGCCCCTGGAAATGTCTTACAATTTAAAAACTGGTTCCTAAATCTCTGTCTTACCATTATATAATCTATCTGAAACCTGTCAGTATCTCCAGGCTAATTCCACGTATACAAGCTTTTTTCATGATTTTTGAACCAAGTGTTAGCTATGATTAAGTTGTGCTCTGTGCAAAATTCTACCAGGCGGCTTCCTCTTTCATTTCTTACCCCCAATCCATATTCACCTACTACGTTTCCTTCTCTCCCTTTTCCTACTGCCGAATTCCAGTTGCCCATGATTATTAAATTTTCGTCTCCCTTCACAATCGGACAAATTTCTTTTATTTCATCGTACACTTCTTCAATTTCTTCGTCATCTGCAGAGCTAGTTGGCATATAAACTTGTACTACTGTAGTAGGCGTGGGCTTCGTATCTATCTTGGCCATAATAATGCGTTCACTATGCTGTTTGTAGTAGCTTACCCGCATTCCTATTTTCCTGTTCATTATTTAACCTACTCATGCATTACCCCTAGTTGATTTTGTGTTTATAATCCTGTAGTCAACTGACCAGAACTCTTGTTCCTCCTTCCACCGAACTTCACTAATTCCCACTATATCTAACTTTAACCTATCCATTTCTCTTTTTAAATTTTCTGACCTACCTGCCCGATTAAGGGATCTGACATTCCACGCTCCGATCCGTAGAACGCCAGTTTTCTTTGTCCTGATAACGACATCCTCTTGAGTAGTCCCCGCCCGGAGATCCGAATGGGGGACTATTTTACCTCCGGAATATTTTACCCAAGAGGACCCCATCATGATTTAACCATACAGTAAAGCTGCATGTCCTCGGGAAGAATTACGGCCGTAGTTTCCCCTTGCTTTCAGCCGTTCGCAGTACCAGCACAGCAAGGCCGTTTTGGTTAGTGTTACAAGGCCAGATCAGTCAATCATCCAGACTGTTGCCCCTGCAACTACTGAAAAGGCTGCTGCCCCTCTTCAGGAACCACTCGTTTGTCTGGCCTCTCAACAGATATCCCTCCGCTGTGGTTGCACCTACGGTACGGCTATCTGTATCGCTGAGGCACGCAAGCCTTCTCACCAACGGCAAGGTCCATGGTTCATGTGTGGGGGGGAGGGGGGGGGAGGAATTATATGTAGATTACAAATTATCGTGATGCGCATAAACCTTGCCGAATAAGACATCAGTATTATGACTATTATGAGTATTACTTTTAGCCATTTAATTTCTAGAGCAAAACAAAAAATATTAACCCTACGTATGCATTCAACTGTAATGTGTGATCCTAAAATGTGCAAATTAAAAATCTAGTTATCTACTTTTGTTGATAAAACAATTGGTTGTCTGCAATATTTACGATAACTAGCTTCTGCCTGTCTCATTTATAGCCTCTTTGACATCACAGCCAAATATCATTATAGTGAGAAAGCGTAGCAACTTGAGTAATTAGTGAAAAAGTCCATCATTAATTTTTGAACAAAATCCAGATATCATTAACTGTTTTCCTTTAGCCACTTCTAAATTCACACTCTGACTGTACACAAATAGAATTAGCAATAGCTTTGCAGTCTAAAATAGTGAGTGACAACGGCGTGCTAGGCATCCACCAGCTCTGTCACCACGCCCGTTAGCAAAAGTTTAGATCTGAAGTTCGTCAGCCATTAATGTTAGAGACCATTCTGACTTGAATTTCAATATGTTAAGTAAAGCTATTAACTTTGTACCCTATTTCATGTACCGTATGTGGCACAATATCTTTAACTGATTCGAGTGCAATTTTGACTGTCTCTTCGTTATAGTTCGCATTCTCCTTCCCTGATTAATACACGATAGAGAGATCACAAATACTTCACACAAAAGAATAAACTGAAACATGTCCTTTCAGAAAAATCAATCCATTGCTGAAAATTTCGTCCGCTCGTGGTGCACTCTAAGACAAACCATACGATACAGCACGAAGGGATTATTGGAATGGGACGGAATTAGACAGATATGATCTACATGTACAGACAAACAAATGATTACAATCTGAGAACAAATGGTGACCTATTCAAGAGAAACTGAGAAATTCAATAATGTGTTGGACCATCTCTGGCCGTTATGCAAACAATTTTTCGGCTTCGCAATGTTTGATGGAGTTGTTGGGTGTCCTCTTCAGGGATATCGTGCCAACGTCTGTCCAATTGGCGCGTTAGATCTTCAAAATCACGAGCTACTTGGAGGAGCCGGCCTACGATGCTCCAAACGTTAACAACAGGGGAGAGATCCGCCTATCTAGCTGGCCAGGGTAGGGTTTGGCTACCACTAAGTCAAGCAGTAGAGAATATCCGTGTGCGGAAGGGGCATTATTTTGCTACAATGTAAGCTCAGGACGGTTTGGCACGGACAATAGTCTGTCAAAAAGGTCCGAGGTCTCAGACCCGTGTGGCAGCGTCTCGGACAGCGATGGGATGGTGGGATACTGTTCTGACTGTCGCCCACCGTATGGCCAGACAGCCAGGTGTGATAGAATGGGATATCATTTTATTAATCATAGCTAGACCTCTTTAGCAGTCATTAGCGACATCCTTATAGCAGAGACGTACGTCAACAATATTCTACCCTACGTACTGTTGCCCTTCATGGCAAGCCATCCTGGGCTTACGTTTCAGCAAGATCATGCCTGCCCATACGCGACGAGAGTATCTACTGCTTGACCTCGTGCTTGTCAAACCCTGTCTTGGCCATCAAGGTCGCCGGAACTCTCCCCAGCTGACAACGTTTGGAGCATTGTGGGCAAAGATCTCCAACCAGGGCAGCATTTTGAGGATGTAACGCGCCAATTGGACGGAATAGGGCACGATATCCCTCAGGAGGGTACCTGCTTGCATAAGGGCCGGACGTGGTTCAGCGCGTTGTCGACTTGGTTAATTTGTGAATCTCTTTCTCTTGAATAAATAATCAAGTTTTTATAAAACTGTAAACATTCTAGATTCCGCAGCTCGTGGTCTCGCGGTAGCATTCTCTCTTCGCGAGCACGGGGTCCCGGATTCGATTCCCGGCGGGGTCAGGGATTTTCACTTGCCTGGAGATGACTGGGTGTTGTTGTGCTGTTTTCATCATCATCATTCGTCCCCATTACGGTCGGAGGAAGGCAATGGCAAACCACCACCACTAGGACCTTGCCTAGTACGGAGGCGCGGGTCTCTCTCGTCGTTTCCCTACGCTCTGCAAAGGAGTATGGGACTTCATCATAACCATCAGGGTCCTAAATGCATTGTGTACTGAATAAAACGCGAAAAATTGTGACTGAAGGGGTGGTTTAATTCATACCTCGGTGTATTGAGTACATTTACGTTTAAAGCTGCAAAATATGGATAAAGCCACAGCTATTTCAGTAATTTTGAAGAACATTTCTAAAGTTATTTAATGCATATGTCAATTGTTTCCTGCATATGTGCATTATTTCCGGCATATGTCAATTGTTTAATAAGTACATCCTTAGCACTATTAAAGATTCATCTTTGACCACACCATGTACAAAAACATCTGTGAAGTATTTACAAACATGTGTGCAAATGTGCCTCTTGAATGAAGTGATATGTTTGAAAATGTTGGAGGTTTTCCGTGTCCGACTTACGAAATTCGTAACCTAACATCAAACCTTTTCGTGGCAGGAATATGCACCTCATCTCATTCAAGAGAACAAATAAAGCATGCATTAAGACGAATTACAGCTAAAGATGTACCCACAGGGTCCTAAATGCATTGTGTACTGAATAAAACACGAAAAATTGTGACTGAAGGGGTGGTTTAATTCATACCTCGGTGTATTGAGTACATTTACGTTTAAAGCTGCAAAATATGGATAAAGTTTCTAAAAAATATTCATTTGTCTGTACATATAAATCACATTGCTGATTTCAGTCCCTTTCGGATAATTACTTGGTGGAGTGTCTTCTACATCTACATTTATACTCCGCAAGCCACCCAACGGTGTGTGGCGGAGTGCACTTTACGTGCCACTGTCATTACCTCACTTTCCTGTTCCAGTCGCGTATGGTTCGCGGGAAGAACGACTGTCTGAAAGCCTCCGTGCGCGCTCTAATCTCTCTAACTTTACATTCGTGATCTCCTCGGGAGGTATAAGTAGGGGGAAGCAATATATTCGATACCTCATCCAGAAACGCACCCTCTCGAAACCTGACGAGCAAGCTACACCGCGATGCAGGGCGCCTCTCTTGCAGAGTCTGCCACTTGAGTTTGTTAAACATCTCCGTAACGATATCACGGTTACCAAATAACCCTGTGACGAAACACGCAGCTCTTCTTTGGATCTTCTCTATCTCCTCCGTCAACCCGATCTGGTACGGATCCCACACTGATGAGCAATACTCAAGTATAGGTCGAACGAGTGTTTTGTAAGCCACCTCCTTTGTTGTTGGACTACATTTTCTAAGGACTGTCCCAATGAATCTCAACCTGGTACCCGCCTTACCAACAATTAATTTTATATGATCATTCCACTTCAAATCGTTCCGCACGCATACTCCCAGATATTTTACAGAAGTAACTGCTACCAGTGTTTGTTCCGCTATCATATAATCATACAATAAAGGATCCTTCTTTCTATGTATTCTCAATACATTACATTTGTCTATGTTAAGGGTCAGTTGTCACTCCTTGCACCAAGTGCCTATCCGCTGCAGATCTTCCTGCATTTCGCTACAATTTTCTAATGCTGCAACTTCTCTGTATACTACAGCATCATCCGTGAAAGGCCGCATGGAACTTCCAACACTATCTACTAGGTCATTTATATATATTGTGAAAAGCAATGGTCCCATAACACTCCCCTGTGGCACGCCAGAGGTTACTTTAACGTCTGTAGACGTCTCTCCGTTGATAACAACATGCTGTGTTCTGTTTGCTAAAAACTCTTCAATCCAGCCACACAGCTGGTCTGATATTCCGTAGGCTCCTACTTTGTTTATCAGGCGACAGTGCGGAACTGTATCGAACGCCTTCCGGAAGTCAAGAAAAATAGCATCTACCTGGGAGCCTGTATCTAATATTTTCTGGGTCTCATGAACAAATAAAGCGAGTTGGGTCTCACACGATCGCTGTAACCGGAATCCATGTTGATTCCTACATAGTAGATTCTGAGTTTCCAAAAAACGACATGATACTCGAGCAAAAAAACATGTTCTAATATTCTACAACAGATCGACGTCAGAGATAGAGGTCTATAGTTTTGCGCATCTGCTCGACGGCTCTTCTTGAAGACTGGGACTACTTGTGCTCTTTTCCAATCATTTGGAAACTTCCGTTCCTCTAGAGACTTGCGGTACACGGCTGTTAGAAGGGGGGCAAGTTCTTTCGCGTACTCTGTGTAGAATCGAATTGGTATCCCGTCAGGTCCAGTGGACTTTCCTCTGTTGAGTGATTCCAGTTGCTTTTATATTCCTTGGACACTTATTTCGATGTCAGCCATTTTTTCGTTGGTGCGAGAATTTAGAGAAGGAACTGCAGTGCGGTCTTCCTCTGTGAAACAGCTTTGGAAAAAGGTGTTTAGTATTTCAGCTTTACGCTTGTCATCCTCTTTTATTTCTCCATCGTCTCAGAGTATATATAACACACACACACACACACACACACACACACACACACACTGGTCTTTCCCAGGCTAATAGACAATTTTGCTGTTAATTATTTCCCGGTTTCCGTGGGTCCAAAAAATTGCTTCATTGGGTTCGCCTTCCCAACCAATATTTCCTCTACCAGTAAACACTGTTCCAACCGCTAGCCGCAAATATCCACTGGCACATAACTATTTCGTCACCCCATATTATTGCAGGTTAGCTGTGTGCATCTTCTGCCAAAATATCCGAAGTCCTTAAGCTTTTGCTTTAGTTGCAACGAACACTGATTCATTAACAGTGATTCGTATGTAAAAACTTGGAAAGCAGAACTGGGAAACATGAAAATATGGAAAAGTGTGTTCTGTCATTTATCTGCGAATGCTGTTTGTAACAACAAATCTTCGATTCGTAATTTTAAATGCAATGTTAAACAATATTCGATGTGTGACCTCCTTGCCCAAATTTGTACTGCTAAGAGTACAATGCATCCGTAGAACAAAAGAGTAGCAGAAATTTTTGGCTGATGTGTGTGGCTGTAATACCGAGCAAAATGTAAAAGCTACTGCTACGTTAGCAGTGACGTCATTTTGTGTAAAAAAAAAACACAATGGATTGTGTTCGAGTGAACTAATAAAATGCAAGTTCTGAGTACTGCCACAAGGGTTCCGACATTCTGATGTGGAACGCCTCTGCTGCAAATTAATATATGAAATATGATTCTGGAAATATTGTTTCCATGTACTCCTCGACTGAAAGTATTCAAACAAGAAAGACGAGACATGTGCTAATAAATGTAATGGACAAAACTTTCAGTTTTATGTTTTGTGTTATATGTTTTATAAATTTTTAAGAATGGAACGAACGAACTAAACTACAAGTAAGTGAATAATACACAGCTGCTACATCTCTGAGTATGTCGTTACCCTATTGTCCCGTAAGTGTCTTTTGCTGATGTATTTTATCTGCATTTAATGTGTCATTAATGTGTGAGATTGTAGAGCACAGAGCAGTATTTTCTATATATTATATCAATTATAGTATCCTCCGTTGCAATATTATTGATAAATCCCAGAAGATTTTTACCTAGACCGAATATGTATTTGGTGTGCTGTAATATTTTTTACCTTCCAAGTGGTAGTGCTGGCTACGAGTTTTTTAATTCCAACAATCGTCGTCTGCTGCGAGCGAATAACAGAAGTTGAGATAGCAGGTGTATTTATTAAGACTGAATTGTTAATAAATTAATTTGAAATTACGTGGAAGGTTGGTAAAAACAAAAGGTGTTGTTTCCTCGCATTTCCACTTAACGCTGAATTGCGAGGATGTGTAAAGTAATCCACACATGTACTGGAAGTATAATTATCTAGAAAGTGGATATTATAGTTGTTATCTGATACGCCGAATTTTGCTAATTAGACTATTTGTCCAAATTATGTAGTGTTGGTTCTGTCTCATTCGTTGAATTCAACTTTGCTAGGTGTGTTTTTGTGTGAACTATATGGCGCCCACTAACATCACAGGACTACGGTTATTTTGTTTTCTTGCAATAAACTGGTTGATAGCGGAATGTTTGGGATAGCACCGTGATAATACAAACAGCAGAAACAAACAAGCCCCCTGTAAAATGGAAGTTTGTGGAGAGTCCGTGAGTAATACGAAAACGTAAAATGACAGACACCAATTGGATAAGTCTGTATATTACATCTATCGCAGAACATATTGTTCTATGCATCGAAAACAATCATAACGAACCTTACGTGGTAACTCCTTGATATCGTCGGCTTACGACGTCATATTTTACACCTATATCACTTCAGCGAATACGTTGGCGCTGTGAATATTTTATATATTTACCTTATTTTTACTAAGAAAACAGTGTGCTTACGCTGTATTGTGAGTAGCTGTGCTCCGGCTGTGCGACAGAAATGTATGCATTTTAAATCAGAAGATGACAGCAAGTTTCTGTCGAAACCGGTCATCGTGGAATAAATAATATTTAGCGATCTTGGCTAAAGAAGAAATTTCTTTCCGGGTAAAAAATGACCCCGACGTACAAGCAAAGAAGAACCCAGAAAAAATACAAGGAAACTGGGGATATACAAAAAAAGGTTCAGAAAGATGCTGGTTACTGGAAGAATTCAAGGACCAAAACTTGTACACTGAAAAGAAGAAATCGCGATACTAGACCAGGAAGCTGCAGTTTTGAAATTATCATTTTTTATGTTTTGCGGCGTTCCATACTTGTTTCTATATTCTTGTTATTTGTTTCGCCTAATGTAACTAAATGAAAGGCTGCTTTTATTGTGCCATATCCGTTTCGCATTTACTTATTTGTGAATTATCTTCAGTGGACTGTAATAAATATTTGTTGCGTACAAAATAACTGCGTTACACACTAAACACGGATTTATTACTAAAATTACAATGTATTGTGATTCTTATGTTGTTTGGTGAGGCGCAGCTTCTGTGGCACATGTTTCGAAATGTTAATTTACTGTTGTTTCTATTTATCATATTTGATCTTGTTATTGCGCATGTACCGGCCAGGAGTTGTCCTTATATGTTTTGAATTCCCAGAATGTTCCATTTCTGACACTTTACGAACACATTATAACTTCACACGTCGCTTCCATTGTTCTCTGTATTTTGATTTTTAAGACGATGAAACGCCTACAGCTGTTCTTACGAACTTATTTATTATGTAGCTACCAGTTTCGGTCTTTTAGTGCACGATCTTCAGCTGCAGGGGTTATCACGACCCATACACACGCTGCATCAGTGGCCAATGTAACTGACTGCTAGGCAGTTGGCTGTTGATGGCTGAAGTGTTACAAATAGTCTTCGAAAAATAGTTATGTTGGCCACTGACGCAGTGTGTATGTGGATCGTGATAACCTCTTAAGCATCAACTAAGGCCTGAAGATGGCGCATTGAAGCGCCGAAACTGGTAAATAACATCATAAGGACGGCTGTAGGCGTTTCGTTTTCTTTCAATAGTGAACGGCCGTGGTCCGCACGACCTCCAATCAAAAGAATGGACACACAAAAACTTAACATGTTTTCATTTGGTTTCTCTGTTGTGTCTGGAGTTGTTACACTATCACACTGTGTCTTTCGTTCATATGTCGTTTGTGTTATGACGTGTGTATGTAGTTTAACAGTCTTTTGTTGTGTGTGTATGTACACTCCTGGAAATGGAAAAAATAACACATTGACACCGGTGTGTCAGACCCACCATACTTGCTCCGGACACTGAGAGAGGGCTGTACAAGCAATGATCACACGCACGGCACAGCGGACACACCAGGAACCGCGGTGTTGGCCGTCGAATGGCGCTAGCTGCGCAGCATTTGTGCACCGCCGCCGTCAGTGTCAGCCAGTTTGCCGTGGCATACGGAGCTCCATCGCAGTCTTTAACACTGGTAGCATGCCGCGACAGCGTGGACGTGAACCGTATGTGCAGTTCACGGACTTTGAGCGAGGGCGTATAGTGGGCATGCGGGAGGCCGGGTGGACGTACCGCCGAATTGCTCAACACGTGGGGCGTGAGGTCTCCACAGTACATCGATGTTGTCGCCAGTGGTCGGCGGAACGTGCACGTGCCCGTCGACCTGGGACCGGACCGCAGCGACGCACGGATGCACGCCAAGACCGTAGGATCCTACGCAGTGCCGTAGGGGACCGCACCGCCACTTCCCAGCAAATTAGGGACACTGTTGCTCCTGGGGTATCGGCGAGGACCATTCGCAACCGTCTCCATGAAGCTGGGCTACGGTCCCGCACACCGTTAGGCCGTCTTCCGCTCACGCCCCAACATCGTGCAGCCCGCCTCCAGTGGTGTCGCGACAGGCGTGAATGGGGGGACGAATGGAGACGTGTCGTCTTCAGCGATGAGAGTCGCTTCTGCCTTGGTGCCAATGATGGTTGTATGCGTGTTTGGCGCCGTGCAGGTGAGCGCCACAATCAGGACTGTATACGACCGAGGCACACAGGGCCAACACCCGGCATCATGGTGTGGGGAGCGATCTCCTACACTGGCCGTACACCACTGGTGATCGTCGAGGGGACACTGAATAGTGCACGGTACATCCAAACCGTCATCGAACCCATCGTTCTACCATTCCTAGACCGGCAAGGGAACTTGCTGTTCAACAGGACAATGCACGTCCGCATGTATCCCGTGCCACCCAACGTGCTCTAGAAGGTGTAAGTCAACTACCCTGGCCAGCAAGATCTCCGGATCTGTCCCCCATTGAGCATGTTTGGGACTGGATGAAGCGTCGTCTCACGCGGTCTGCACGTCCAGCACGAACGCTGGTCCAACTGAGGCGCCAGGTGGAAATGGCATGGCAAGCCGTTCCACAGGACTACATCCAGCATCTCTACGATCGTCTCCATGGGAGAATAGCAGCCTGCATTGCTGCGAAAGGTGGATATACACTGTACTAGTGCCGACATTGTGCATGCTCTGTTACCTGTGTCTATGTGCCTGTGGTTCTGTCAGTGTGATCATGTGATGTATCTGACCCCAGGAATGTGTCAATAAAGTTTCCCCTTCCTGGGACAATGAATTCACGGTGTTCTTATTTCAATTTCCAGGAGTGTATTTTGTGTATGTGTGTGTGTGTGTGTATGTGTGTGTGTGTGTGTGCGACTTTTTTCTGTTATTTAGACTAGATATTTTCTGCATCTCTCTTTTTGATTGTTTTCGTGACTAACATTAAGAATACGTTGCTACTTATAGAGATTTGGTCGTTCATTATCTCATCGTTCATTACAAGGGCTCTTTGCATGTGAAAGCTTTCCTGTAGTGGTAAGACCTTTCTGTTGTGTTAGATCATCCTAACAACTTCCATTTCATGCTGTGTGTGGGATGGATCATGTCCATGTTTCATTAGCTGTTCAGTAAAGATAGAATGGCTACCGTGGCAGTTCCATCTTCTAATGTGTTCTTTAGATCTCGGTTTGAAATTTCTGCCTGCTGTTGCCAGGTATGCTGTATTACAGGCAATTTGAGGTGCTCTGCAAATAATCAGAAGCCTAACGCGTATGTCGCAATGAAAGCAGCCTTTAATTTAGTTGCCACAGACGAACCACGTCCCTAGAATTGGGAAATAATGTTTATGATGAAGATGAGTGGTTTAGTCAGATGGAATGTGCAGTCATATTCACTGGAGTGCTGTGACTAAATGCTGACACTTAGCAAAGTTTAGTTTTGCTGGAAGTCAGTGTGAAACCTATGCTCCTAACGATCTCGAATCGTCCCCACACTGAGGTAAGAAAAGTCATGGAATACCACCTATTATCGTGTCGGACCCCATTTTGTCCGGCGTAGGGTAGAAAACCCGACTTGGCGTGGACTCAACAAGTCGTTGGAAGATCCCGCAGAAATACTGAGCCATGCTGCGTCTATTGCCGTGCGAAACAGCGAAAGTGTTGCCGCTGAAGCATTTTGAACACGAACTGACTGTCGATTATGTCACATAAATGGCCGAAGGGATTAATTTCGTGCGAACTAGGTGCCCAATCATTCACTCGAACAGTTCAGGATGTTCTTCAACCCAGTCGCGAACAACTGTGGCATGGTGACATGGAGCATAGTCATCCATACAAATTTCATAGTTGTTTGGAATCATGAGGTCAATGAACGGTTGCAAATGTTATCCAAGTAGCGAACACAGTAATTTCCAGTCAATGATCGGTTCAGATGGACCAGAGGACCCAGTCAGATCCACGTAAACGCCGGCTTGCACGCTGCCTTGTTGACAACTTGTGTCTATAGCTTGGTGCGGTCTACACCATACTCGAACCCTACCATCAGCTCTTGTCAACTGAAATCGAGACACATCTGACAAGGTCACACCTAAGGTCCACACGTAATGGTCACGAGCACAGGAGAAGCGCTGTAGACGGTGTCGCTTTGTTAGCAAAGACACTCGCTTGGGTAGTCAGCTGCAATTGCCCATTAATTCCATATTACGGCACATTTTCCAAACCGATAGGTTCGTCACACGTCTCACATTGATATCTGCGGCTATTTCACGTAGTTTTTCTTGTCTGTTAGCACTGAATACCGTTGTTCTGGGTCGTTAAGTGTCCTTGGTGAGAGGTATTGCGTGAAACGTGGTATTCTCGGCATAATCTTGACACTGTGGATCTCGGACTATTGCATTCCCAAGTGAAATCCTACACTACTGGCCATTAAAATTGCTACACCAAGAAGAGATGCAGATGGTAAACGGGTATTCATTGGACAAATATATTATACTAGAACTAACAAGTGATTACATCTTCACGCAATTTGGATGCATGGATCCTGAGAAATCAGTACCCAAAACAACTACCTCAGGCCGTTATAACGGCCTTGATACGCCTGGGCATTGAGTCAAACAGAGCTTGGATGGCGTGTACAGGTACAACTGCCCATGCAGCTTCAACACGATACCACTGTTCATCAAGAGTAGTGACTGGCGTATTGTGACGAGCCTGTTGCACGGCCACCGTTGACCAGACGTTTTCAATTGGTGTAGATCTGGAGAATGTGCTGGCCAGGGCAGCAGTCGAACATGTACTGTATCCAGAAAGGCCCGTACAGGACCTGCAACATGCGGTCGTGCATTATCCTGCTAAAATGTAGGGTTTCGAAATGATCTAATGAAGGGTAGAGCCACGGGTCGTAATACATCTGAAATGTAACGTCCACTGTTTAAAGCGCCGTCAATGCGAACAAGAGGTGACCGAGACGTGTAACCAATGTCACCCCATACCATCACGCCGGATGATACGCCAGTATGGCGATGACGAATACACGCTTCCACTGTGTTCGCCGCGATGTCGCCAAACACGGATGCGACCATCATGATGCTGTAAACAGAACCTGGATTCATCCGAAAAAATGACGTTTTGCCATTCGCGCACCCAGGTTCGTCGTTGAGTACACCATCGCAGCCGCTCCTGTCTGTGATGCAGCGACAAGGGTAACCGCAGCCATGGTCTCCGAGCTGATAGTCCATGCAGCTGCAAATGTCTTCGAACTGATCGTGCAGATGGTTGTTGTCTTGCAAACGTCACCATCTGTTGACTCAGTGATCGAGGCATGGCTGCACGATCCGATGCAGTAATGCGGATAAGATGCCTGTCATCTCGACTGCTAGTGATACGAAGCCGTTGGGATCCAGCACGGCGTTCCGTATACCCTCCTAAACCCACCGATTCCATATTCTGCTAACACTCATTGGATCTCGACCAACGAGAGCAGCAGTATCGCGATACGATAAACCACAATCGTGATAGGCTACAATCCGACCTTTATCAAAGTCGGAAACGTGATGGTACGCATTTCTCCTCCTTACACGAGGCATGAGAACAACGTTTCACCAGGCAATGCCAGTCAACTGCTGTTTGTGTATGAGAAATCGGTTTGAAACTTTCCTCATGTCAGCACGTTGTAGGTGTCGCCACCGGCGCCAACCTTGTGTGTATGCTCTGAAAAGCTAATCATTTGCATATCACAGCATCTTTTTCCTGTCGGTTAAATTTGTCGTCTGTAGCACGTCATCTTCGTGGTGTAGCAGTTTTAATGACCAGTAGTGTAAATTCAATGCCTCATGCGTCTAGCTTCATTTACAATTCAGCATACAAAGACTGTTAATTCCCATCTTGCTGCCGTAATCACGTCGGGAACATTTTCGCACGAATTACCGTAATTACAAATAACAACTCCGCAAATGTACCACCCTTTTATACTTTGTGTACTCGACTTCTGTATAAGTGCATATCGTTATTCCATGACATTGGTTACCATAGAGTACATCGGGCGTGGGCCAAACAAAAAGACTATGCTCTGGCTGAATTTTCATCTGGCCCCCTCGTACAACACTAGCCTTAAGTTTACACGGTGTTCGATATCGTGAGGACGATGAAACAAGTGCTGTTTCAGGAACGGAGGTGCATGCTGCTTACGTGGAAGTGTCGCATGGAAGGGCCGAGAGTGAAATGTAGAATGGCAGGCCTTCCTCGCAGGATAATGAGTCCAGCAGCGTCTCGTGGCGCGGCGCCAGTTCCTCCTTCCGCTGGCGCCCTGGGGGGGCTGCAAAGAGGCCGCCAGTAAACACGGTTCTCCGCAGGCGGCACGCTCGCTAGGCTCTCAGCGAAATTAGTGGCAAACGCTCCATCTCTGCCGCGACCCGCCACCGCGAGCGACCCTGCAGGTCTCGGCAGCCGACACGTTCTCTCCCTCTACATGCTCTCAACATACCGTAAAACATCTAGGGCGCCTGTTTAAGCACAAATTTCACACACAGAGTCTTCAACTAGAAACTGGACAAAAGGCACAATGGATAGTTACCAGCGAAGGACGTATAGCTCTGATCTATAGGTATTCATGCTACATTAAAATGTTTTACATAGTTGTTGGGGTGATCTAACGTTGTAATTCATAATATTAGAAGCAAAGATCGCTTGGTGTGACACAGTTTATTTTTATTTCATGACGAGTTTCGACATAAGTAGCTGTTATCTTCGGATTCTCAGATCTCCCAGTATTATAACCACACACAAGTCTGATCGACATACTCAAAACACGCTCCACATATGTGATTAATGTAATTTGAGAATGTTCTCAGTAAGTCGATCTGATATGTACACACATCAAAAAGGTTTTGCATCACCCTTGTTCCCAGAACTCTTGAAGACAGACGTTGACTGTGGATAGTGTATCAGAGAAGTTGTCCCATTGACTGTTCAGAGATGTTACTAAACCCACATAAAGATGTAAACAATCAAGCATGAGCAACGCTTATTAGACGGAGGGGTTCCGACAGTCGGTCAATTCCTGTCATTCTGCCAAGAAGGATGTACACGGCTCGTGTAGTCTGTAGTTCAACCATGCCTAGACGGTCAATACCGCGATTCGAACGCATCCGCATTGTTACTTTGTGCCAGGAAGGGCTCTCAACAAGGGAGGTGTCCAGGCATCTCGGAGTGAACCAAAGCGATATTGTTCGGACATGGAGGAGATGCAGGAACTGTCGATGACATGCCTCCCTCAGGTCGCCCATGGACTATTACTGCCGTGGATGAGCGCTACCTACGGGTTATGGCTCGGAGGAAACCTGAAAGCAACGCCACCATGTTGAATAATGCTTTTTGTGCAGCCACAGGTCGTTGTGTTACGACTCAAACTGTGCGCAGTAGGCTGCATGACGTGCAACTTCACTCCCAACTTCCAAGGCGAGGTCCATCTTTGCAACCACGACACCATGCAGCGCGGTGCAGATGGGCCCAACAACATGGTGAATGGACCGCTCAGGATTGTCACCACGTTCTCTTCACCGATAAGTGTCGCAAATGCTTTAACTAAACAATCGTCGGAGACGAACGCCTTGGACACACTGTCCAGCGAATGCGGAAAGGTGAAGGTTACCTGCTGTTTTGGGGTGGTATTATGTGGGGCCGACGTACGCCGCTGGTGGTCATGGAATGCGCCGTAACAGCTGTACGATACATCAATGCCATCCTCCGACCGATAGTGCAACCATATCGACAGCATATTAGCGAGGTGTTCGTCTTCATGGACGATAATTCGCGCCCCCATCGTGCACATCTTGTAAATAGCTTCCTTCGGGATAACGACATCGCTCGACTAGAGTATCCAGCATGTTCTCCAGACATGAACCCTATCGGACATGCTTGGGATAGACTGAAAAGGGCTGTTTATGGCCAACGTGACCCACCAACCACTCTAACGGATTTATGCCGAATCGCCGTTGAGGAGTGGGACAATCTGGATCAACAGTGGCTTGATGAACTTGTGGATAGTATGCCTTGACGGATGCAATGCAAGAGGCCTTACTGATGGTTATTAGAGGTACCTACGTGTACAGCAATCTCGACTACCATCTCAAAGGTCTCGCTGTATGGTGGTACAACATGCAATATGTGGTTTTCATGAGAATAAAAAGGGCGGAAATGATGTTTATGTTGATCTCTATTCCAATTTTCTGTACAGGTTTCGGAACTCTCGAAACCGCGGCGATGAAAAACTTTTTTTGATGCCATTTTTGAAGATGACAGCTAGTTACCGTCGAAACTGGTCAGGAATTGACGTTTTCTTTCCAGCCATACATGTTGGCGTTAAGTTGATCTATGTCGCGTCCCCATTAATTGCAGCAGGTTCTGCTCGTAGGAATAGCGAGGGAGTATAGGCCTTCCTCAGTTACTTAGGAAAGGTGAGGGGAAAGGAGAAGGTTGTTGCCAGACTAAGAAATGCTCTTGGTTACAAACAGGTAATGATTGAATGGTTCAAAAAATTTTTTCCCGTATAGGGTGTGCGTTTTAGTTTGAGATAATTAAATATCGCGATAATAATGCTTCGTACGAAAAAAAAAAGATAAGTTAATATTAGTGCAGGCGACGTCTACTTTGCTACAACTGTCACTTCCTAACCACGCCTCCTGGGTGGATTTGGTCAACTTCGTTTTTTCAAATGATAACCCCCCATTTTTACTGCATATACGGATTCTACGACAAAAGCTACGTACTATTTACTAAAATCATAGTCTGCCGTTCGTGGTAGATGGCTTTGTAATCGACAAATACCAAGTGCGACTATTTTCGTAATCAAGAATCGACGTATTCGATTCTACATTTCATTTACAACATGAATGTAAATCTTTCTGTTCTAACAGTTGATATTTATAATCCAAATTTAGTGTTGCAAGTTCGGTTGTGCGGTACAACTAATATGGCTAGACAACGACATTTTTGGCAAATAAGATACTTGTATGGTAACGTAGTTCTCTGTTCCGTACGAGGTTACTTGTGATAAGTCCCAAACCAATCGGAATGCTTGATTTCGATGGCCGCTCTCGAACCACACTATCAGGGTGACTTAGTTGTTTGTTTCCATCCAGCCACCGTAACTTTCGCAGTTATTACTGCTGCTGCTGTGTTACTGGTTACTACGTGACAACCACCGGAATACAGAACACAACCATTTTAATAAACCAAAGTGCCCATGAAGTGATAATGACGGACGTGGATACCCACCGAAATCAAGCAACGCAATGGTGATAGGCAAAGGATCTCACCGAAATCAAGCTTTCCAATAGTGGGAAACAAAGGTAGTCACCAAAATCAAACATCACGACGAGAACAGAAAAATTATTACGTCCACGTTGTAATACCTGGATCAACTGAACTTATTTTATAAGTTGACACTGACACGGTTATCCATATTGTTTTGTACAACCAAACGTACAACACAAAAGTAAATTTCGAACGTAAATATCAATTGCTAGAACAGAAAGGTTTGGATTTACATCTCAAAAGAAATGTCGAATCAAATGCTTCGAAGATGAATTGGACTAAAAATAGGGATGGGGTTTCACATTTGAAAATACGAATTTGACGCCGACTACGCAGGAGCGATGTTTACGATGTGGTCAGTTGTAACACAGACATAAGTCCCCTTGCCTAGCTAGAATCTCTTTCTTTTTCTTTTTTTTCGTACGATGCTTCGTTTTCGAGATACTTAGTTGTGTCGAGTTAAAACACACACCATGTAAATACCTTACTGGGGAAGTGTCCTACAGTGGCTTCATCTTTTAGCCTATCTGGCATGTCTCCTTATTTCTTTAAGAATATTGATTCCTAGCTCCCAGACACGAAACGCACGTGCAACGACTCGTTCTGACACTTTACAGAACCACGTGCGTTATCTCCCTAACAGAGACAAATGCAGACTGTTCTTCTTCTTCTGTTACCTGACACACACAAAGACACCAAAAACTGCTGTTGCCTTGTACTAATCTTAGCTGCTTTCCGAAATGCAACACAGACTTCTTTGCTGAGTGCTTATTGCTTCACTGTACTCAGCTCTGTGATGCCGAAATTGCGATGGTGCTCCCCATATATCTTGGTGCACCTTCCGTCTCCGACTGTACTGCGATGGCTACTAACCGCTAATTGCTACTCTTTCTCTATGACACCTTTTTAAAATTTTGACGACATGCTCACAGTGTGTCTCATCACTTAGTTTCTTCTTTCCATTAGTGCTTTCCTAATTTCTGGATACGTCCAACCTCGGTTGGAGTGATTCTCAAACACGGGTGGCCTCGTAAACACTTTTGTGTTTCTTAGACTATCCCGTTGGCATCACAAACGTACTACCGCACTGCGGGGACGATGGCTGCGACTGAAACACATTTCTCTTTGCGTACTGACGCCGCTGTTTCGGCTCGCTCGCTTTCTGCCAATCCTGAATAACACGCATTGTCGCGAGTGATGCTTACCTTTAGAAAATTTTAGCGACATGGCATCTAACATGTTACCAAAACTGGACAACTGTGGCACGTAATAAATTAATAAAGCTGTACAGCCGTGACAACCGTCATCAGTGGTTTTCGAGGATGCTGAGCCACAGTCATGCAGTACTGTTTAAAGTAGTAAACCGTCATTTGACTGAGTATTGCTATATTTTTCTTTTGTACTAACTTGATTGAATTTTTCAGAACTGCATCGTTTCCTTCGATTTCTAAACTATTTTGTGTTCCAATGTGTTACCTTGGAGAGGCATGGTTAGTGTCTGGAAGGTAAATGGCGAGATCTGTTTCAGCTTTAGCAAAGCTGTTTTCTGTAATAGAGGAGAGGTCTGTGATACCTTGACACGTGGAAAACAACTGAGTAAAAAATGCAGTGCAAAAGCAAGAACTAGGCCTTCACTATAGCGATTATTCTGCCTGAGGAAAAGTTGCTTTTATAGTGCATATATTCAGTTATATGAGACACAAGTTGATAGTATTTTCTCCTTAATCACTAGATTTGTCACCTTATGACTCATCTAAGGAAATTGTATTTAATGAAATACATGTCAGTATACACCATAAACTACTGTATAAACTTTACCCTGTCGTTTTTCTGGTTTCAGCCTTTGTGGACCATCTACTGACGACGGAATAAAATGTTCTTTCTAACATCTTGTTTTCTGATATTTGAGTAATTGCCTCGATGTGGGCGTTGTATGTAAATACCAATGTTTCTGGCTCTGAGCACTATGGGACTTAACATGTGTGGTCATCAGTCCCCTAGAACTTAGAACTGCTTAAACCGAACTAAACTAAGGACATCACATACGTCCTGCTCGAGGCAGGATTCGAACCAGCGACCGTAGCGGTAGCGAGGTTCCAGACTGAAGCAGCTAGAACCGCTCTGTCACCCCGGCCGGCACCCAATGTTTCTCCATTTAAGTCAGTATTAAGGAAACCATGTTCAATACCTAAGATGCTAAGACGATCCTTTGTCCACTGCCAGTAGATGATCGACACATACCGAAAGTAGAAGCAGAATTCAATAAATTTTATACAATAGTTGGTGGTGTATACAAACGTATTTCATTAAATATGTTCCAAAAATATTTTATGAAGTACCTTGTCGCCAGAAAAGAATTTAGCGCAAAGAAGTGGAGTTGTACTGTCGGTGGATGCAAATTTTTCAGATCTTCAAGGATCGCTGTTCGAGGATGGAATGCACTCCTCATATGAACGTTGAATAATCATCTAACGACGAACTACGTGAAAAAATTAGTTCAGTTCGCACTTAAAAAGACTTTTTACTGGGAGATCGAAAATTTTATGATTTCCATCTTACCACGTCGCTCAGTTCTTTGCCTCATCTGTGGCAGCGAAAGACTAGGTAGGTAGTGAAGTTGTGGATAGCGATGTTCACCAGCGTCAAATGACACTGAGTGGCATTCAGCGCCTCATCTCTCGCAGTCGTAACCTCTGACATTAGCTCTCGTGCCATAGTGACCTCGTCGCGGACTGTAAATGGCGTTATGGGAGAGTCAACATCCAATTTCCCAGAGTCAATGTTTCCTTTTATAAAGCGCTCGCTGCTGGTTGAAGAGCGCTATTTACATCGTCGGCCGTGCCTAGCCGTATTAATAATGGTCAGCTATTCTATTCACTGATCGCGATGGCCACCGAAATGACAACTGAACATGGCTTCACCAATAGCAACAGCAGGTGCAGAAATTTTGTATACGAGTAGCACGTACAAATTGATACTTTGCCACTGTTGTTATTGTTAACATTTCTTTCTACGACAGTTTTTGTTTACTAAACGCTTCCGGGTGTACACGCAGTGGAACAATGTTATTTATGCCTTTTCCGCCACAATTATCCTCTTCCAAATTACGCATTTTTCGTTTGGTAGGTTAAAAGAAAGTAAAAGACATACAACTGCCCACATTTCACTGTAATACCGGGTTTATATTTTTTTCCTTATATGTATCCATCCATCTCATGCGGATTGAAGTCAAGCCTGTACGTTTTATTTAAGTGGAACACCACCTAATGACTTGATAGTGTAAAGGTTTACGTTCTTAGAGTCCTAATAGCAGCATTTTAGAATCTACATTAATTTTAACACTTTCTGGGAACTAACGCTTCAGTGGAGTGGGAGGGATTGCCAAATGAAAAGCTGTCTTAAACTCCTCTACGCTACTCACAGTCAACAATCTCCGACACGTTGTTGAACACAAGTGCATTCATGTACTTGATTTTTTTTTCACTTCCATGAAGTATTAATGTTGATTCTCGTTTCAGTATTAGACATGATTTCCACTTTACTTTTGCAAAAATGAAGTTATTGGAGGTGCAAGGGATGTTAATGAACAGACAACTGTCAAAAAAGGAGCTCCTTATATTTTTGGGAACCTTATTCTTCTGTCCTACAGCGATCATGCGAGGCTAACGACAACTCCGGCAACAGTGTACAAACATTCTTACCACGCCACGCCATATCCACACCAAATCTTAATACATACTACAATAAAAATTACACTCCGCCATGGTCTTTAAAGTAATTTACGTAGCGTAATTGTATATGCTGATGTTTCGAAGAGATGTCTGCGGGATTGTCCATAACTAACGTCATAAGCAGGTGAAAAATGTGACTGAATAGATAAGAAATCTGCTCACCAAGCTGCGGAAAGATAACACACACATAAAAAGTTATTGAAATTTGCAACCTATAGGAGCCAGTGGCTTCTCCTTCTGGCAGAAGGTTTGAAAGGGAAGGAGAAGGACTTTTAAGGCTTAGGACACGAGGAGAGTTTGGAAATGTCACCCAGAACCTCGTGTAGGGGGATTCTTACCGGACGGGATAAGAAGGAATGAGTGATTGTTGGGGGCCTCTTGTTAACCCTTGTCCTCACGATTTTCGTCCGAATTTTTTCCAATTTTTTCGATCTTCTTGCTTGCATTTGTTCCTTTTTTCTTTCTTTTTCCCAATCTGTTTCATTTTTCCCAACCCCACAATCTCTAGCACTTCAGACCCTCGTCTTTTGCCATGATGAATCCCATCAAATATAACATTTGGTCCTTTTAAATTTTTTCACTCTCCAAAAATCAGTTCTCCTTCTCATCCCGTCTGGTAAGTCTGCCCTGACCCGGGGATCTGGGCGACATTTCCGTCCTCAAGCCTTATCCTAAGCCTCACCAGCCCTTTCCCTTCACCTCCCCCCCCCCCCCCCACCACCCTTCCTTGCTCTTCAACTCTTCTGCCAGAAGAAAGGGACATTGGCTCCAGATCCCTACAAATTTCAATACTTTCTCGTGCCACTGCTCGATGAATAGATTTTTATCTGTCCAATTGTATTATTTTCCTTTTTTCAAAATGGATTGTTTTTGTTATCATTTATAAGTCATACGACACAATTTCATATTCCTAAAATGTTGTCACATTAAGTTCAATATCTTCTAAAACGTTGTTCTGCATATTGTTAACGACTGTAAATATGCAGACTAAGTTAATTCCATCCGTTTTAATCACTGCATGCATGTTGCATCTGAACTAAATCAATTCATTAGTTGATGAGTGTCGGTTTTCCAATTAAGCCTATGATTCATGTGTAATCCCAGTAACTTAACACTATTCACTTACAGTAGAGGAAACCAAAGAGAAATTTAGTCAAAGAATTAAAGTTAAGGTAACGGAAAAAACTTCGAGGTTTGCCGGTAACATAGTAATTCTGACATAGACGGCAGAATGCTTGAAAGATCAACTGCATGGAATGGAGGGAATTTCGAAGAGAGTTTATGAGATGAACATGAACAAAAATAATACAAGGGTAATGGAATGGGGTCAAAATAAAACAGGTGACAAAGGGAATTTTATAAGGAAATCAGACGCTATAAGTAATAGATGAGTTCTGTTATCTGGACAGCAAAAGGATGCTGACACAAATGCAGAGGCTATAAAATACAGACTGGCAGTAGCAAGAACAGCGGTTCTAATAAACAGAAATTTGTTAATATCGAATACAAATTTAAGTGTCAGAAGTAAATGTATGAAGTGTAGCTCTGTACGAAATTGAAAGGTGGGCGATGAACACACAAAAAGAGAATAGAAGCTTTTCAAATGTAGTGCTGCAGAAGAATATATGTGGTGTCTGCTTTTTCGGGCTTGTCCGAAAGAGCAGACATCATTTTTGATCCAGCAGCCACTATGAATTCAGACACAAACGAATTACAGACAATGTCTGCGTTCTGACGTAACCACAAGCGCCGGAACGAAGAAGAAGAACGCAAGACCAGAGAAGGCGGTGAGACGTCAGCCAATAGCGCGCTGACCAGGACGTCACTACGATAGGAGCGGCATCTAGCCGAAGTGAATATAAGCGCCGCTCCTTCCAGCCTCGCCACCCTCCATCTCCGTTCCCAACACAACTTCCACCGTCTACCCCTCCCGGATGATGAGCATCGCCCTGACATCTACCCTTCCTACCAACTCTAACATCCTCTTCCTGCCTCCTCCTCCGGGCTCCCTCTCCTCCCCCTCCCTCCTTCTGAGCGGATTTCCCCTCCTACCCCCCCTCCATTTCTTGTGCCTTCTTTCAGTGTCTCTGTGCTCCCTCCTGCCCTGTCTTCCCTTTTCCTCTCCCGCCCCATGTGTCTCCTGCCTCTTCGTGAACCCACGGTTGTTCCTCCTCTCTTCATCCCGCCGCTTCCTCAGCTGCCCCATGCTCTCCCCTCCTTTTCCATCCTCTCTGACCTTTCCCTCGGCAGGTCCCACCTGGTAGTTTTATTCTTCGTCGTGTGTGCTCCAAGTGGGTTTTAAGTGTGTTGTTTCGGAGTGTTTTTAATACTGTGGCCAACTTTTAACCTGTGCATGAGCATCCAGTGTCTTCTCTGTGTTTTAAGAATCGCCAACTGTGTTTTTTAACTTTCTGGTGACTTTTTTAACTGTCCCCCATGACCGTCTACATGTCCATGTCTTTTTACCTCCATTTTCTCCCCTTACTCTGTTTCCTGTTCCCCCTTTTTTATCTCCTTATGTATGTATTATTTTATTCTTGTTTTAGTTGTCGTGTCACTCGGCTGAAGAGCGGCGGATTGTGCTGCTGACAGCCCTCCCCTGCCCATATCAGGCAGGGGAATGAAATCACAATAAAGAAAAAACAAAAAAAACAAAAAAAAAAACAGCCTCGCCCGGACATCAGTGGACGGTATTCGCAGAGTATTAGCACGGCCTACAGAGAGTGCTGTGAGAACAGTTATTAGTGATCCACAAACTGTGTGCCAAACTAGCAGGAGAATTACATATAGCGAAGGACTCTGAATTATATTGCCTGTCGCCCATCGCTTGCGATAACATGTAGTACATTTAAGTTAAGTATTGTCAAATATGGTTTATTAAAATAAAACTATTAATGTTATTTGCCTGAATTGTTGTACAGCATTCCGAGAACGCAGCATCCTATAGGCACCCCATAAGCAACGAATGGGCAGGACCGCACAGGCCAGGAGTGAGCATTGATGTAAATCAGTGATCTCTTCAGTGCGGATGAACAACAAGCTCGTACTCTTACGGAAATCGGCGAAATGCGGCGAGTAATGAGGATAATGTGAAAGGAGCACTACATCCGTAGTGTGTTGATAAGCTGAGAATTTGGGTCTGACGGGAGGCGTGCTAGGGTAACCCGTGCGGTTGCGATGACCACTGTGTCCGGATGGCTTAGTGGTCAGAGTGACAGCAGAGTAAGCAGAAGACTGGGATTCGAATACGAGTCCCGCACAAATTTTCAACTTTCCCCATTGTTTTAAATCAATGGCCACTACCTCCAACGTCTGTAAATCACTTGTATCTTACAGAAGAATGGCGAAGATCAAACGGGTAGATTGGGTAACTAATGAAGTGACGCTAAATCGAATGGTAGGAAAAAGAAATTTGTAGTACATGCTGACTAAATGACGGCATCAGTTGAAAGAACAAATCGTGAGGCATAAGGAATAGCCAATCTGGTAATGAAGAGTAGTGAGAGGGTAAAATCTGTGTGTGGGGGGCGAGAGGGGAGAGAGACCAATGTATCAATACAGTAAGCAGATTCAGATGGACGTAGGTTGTAGTAGCCATGCACAGACGAACAGGATAGACAAGCTTGCAAGCTTGGTGAGCTTCCTCAGACTACTTTTCAGACTGGAGGCCACAGTAGTAACTTAGAAGCTATGCAGCTACTCCACGACATACGAAGAACTTTACTGCCCTCGCAATAATGTTAAGCCAGCACACTTTGTGCGTTTCTGTCCCTCTTGAGAACAAACAGACACTCTTGATGAAGCTTGAGTATCAGTAAAGGAAAACTTTTAGGTACTAAAACATAGAAGTTGGCCTCACTGAATAAAAGATGAATACAGGGTGTTTCAAAATGAATGACCTGTTTTTGGAGGGTAATAATTACGAAACATGGGACGTAACGGCAATGAAATGTATATTGTTTAGATTGGCGTGACCTAGAGCTTCAGAAAGTCGCCGTTAGGTGTCAGTCAGTACGTCTTCTCAATTTGCAGTCAGCCAGAAGATGGCGTCCGCTCGACAGAAGGCGTTTCGTGTGCTGCACTGTGCAAAGAGTGAGACAATGATTTCGACTCAGCCTGCTTTTCTTCGGCCTTTTGGCACTACTGATCCGCCTGCACCCAAAAACATTCATCGTTGGTATATTCATTCTGAAGAGACAAGACGCTTGGGCAAATGTGAGAGTCCTGGTCGACCTTACACTTCTGATGACGTGGTGGGAAGAATTCGGCAAACAATCTAGCGGAGTCCACGAGAGTCTAGTCGCCGCGCGATCAGAGAACTTGCAAGCCTCGTACGACTGCCTGATAACTGTTAAGGCGTCGTTTAATCTGTACAAACTACAGTTAGTGCAAGCCCTTTGGCATAGTGATGAAAGGAAACAGGTTGACTTCAACAGTGCTGTGTTAGAGGTCATTGAAGACAATACTTTTTTTTTCACGGTTAATTATCAGTGATGAACGAACATTTCATGTTAGTGGTAAAGTAAACTGTATGTCGGTTTATGGGGTTCCAGAACCCTTATGCCATTACTGAGCACGAAAGAGGCTGACCTAAACTGAACGTTTTTTGTGCCATTTCTCGTGGAAAAGTAAACGGTTCCTTCTTTTTTGGGGAAAACAAACTGAATGGGATGAGCTATCCTAAAATACTGCAAAATTGGGTTTTCGCAGAACTTCAGGAAGACTATGATCACTTAATTTTCCAACAAAATGGAGCTCCATCGCACTGGCACAACAACGTACATCAGTTTCTCAATGACACTTCGCCTCAACACTAGACAGGGCCCACGGGACCCCGAGACGTTGCCCTGCATTCTTGGCCTACAAGATCGCCCGATGCGATTTTTTCTTTTTGGGATGTGTGAAGAAAAGTTTGTTTATCTTCCCTTTACCTCGTAACAGAATAGCAGCCCCATAATTTCTGGGAAAGCAGGTGACTTTGTAAAGTTCACGACAAATGTAGCTATCGTCTAGATTTTGTTTGTACTGAACACGTAGAGCATTTGTGATACCATAGCTGAAACATTAAAATTTTGCGAGTATTTTGCAAATCATCCCCTGTTTTTAGTATGTTGTTATCAATCAATATTGAGTTTCGAAACGAGGTCATTCTTTTCTAAACATCCTGTTTAGTCAATGTTTGAAACAGCTGTGGATTCTGGGTTACGTTCTAACGTTTGACTGCACCACAGCAGCTAAGGTAACAGGTTCGCAGAGAAACAGTTCTTGGTTCCGAACGGAGAGGCTGAGCCTCGTGTAATAGGAGCGGACTGTCCGGATGTAGCCAAGATATTATCTTATCGGCACATCCCGCTGGGAGTGGCGTCATTCTCTCTGGGGTTCTAAATGAGCAGTCCAGTCCCCCTACATGACGTCAGAACTTGTAGCTGGCAGCTGCGGGCACTCAAGTCCAATATCACCGTATGTTTCAAAGCATGGCCGAACCACCGTGGAGAACGAATTACGTTGGGTGTAATAGAAATAATTTCCACGTCTGAGGAAATCCACATGAATTTTGCTTATTTATTTCTGAAAGGAACATTGCTGATTACTGCTATTAATGATACACTTCTTATGGCGCTCATCGAAGCTTCCTAGAACTGCAGACTTTCACAAAGAAGCGACAGTGAGAAAAAACCGTATAGAATCAGTAAACATCAAAATTTTCATAAATATTGTTTGGAGAAATTGTCTTATGCAACCCGAAGCATTCCAACATAAAATGATTTGTGGAAGACTTCAGATACCTAATCGAAAGTGTATATAGCTCGACCTTACTCTCCGATACTTTTGTTTGTACTATACTATACAACCTATTCCAAGAGAAATAGTATATATTTTAGTATATGGTAGTATACACTATTTCGAATTCAACATTCGACATTTGTCAAGTTTTTATTGGTTATGGAGATACAGCTAAAGATATGCAATCTTTTAAACTGCTAACTGCTGTTGTGTGGCCCTTCAATACTGATAAAGGTCCCACAACATCAGATTTACATCTTCAGGTACATATAAGTAAAGTTGAAAAGCACATGGTAGAATTCAAAAATACATGCAATTTTTAAAAATCCGCAAAAATCTAGGGAGAAGACAGTATATCGTGAGATACAAAATACGTAACTCACAAAAGCAAATTTGAACTTAGTAGTCAACTTACTTATTTTCAGATAATTTATAGGAAAAAGTTGAGCATTGCACGTTCCATCATTCCAAGTCAGGTTATAATAAGTTCGTCAAAATAGTGACGAAAGTCAAAACTTTACAACAGCCAGAATAAAGAAGACACCCATAAAAGAAAAACAGCCCTAAAAAAAGAGTAATGCACTTATAAAACGAGAAAAAGTGTGTCAAAGATAAATGACGATATTAAATAGTAGTCGCGATCAAAAAGGGTCGTAATGACCAACAACGCGAGAAGGGTTATAAAATAAATTGGAATGGATAAAACAACGAGTGCTTCTAGATTTTTGCCATTTCTAAAAAAATTCTTGTATTTTTTAGGCCCCCCACGTGATATTCTTCTTATTTAGATATTCTTGAAGATGCAAATCTAAAGTTGTGAGCAGCGCTTGGTAGCCAGGCGCCTTGCCACGGTTCGTGCGGCTCCTCCCGCCGGAGGTTCCAGTCCTCCCTCGCGCATGGGAGTGTGTGTGTTTTGTCCTTAGCGTTAAGTTGGTTTAAGCCTAGGGACCGATGACCTCAGCAGTTTGGTCCCATAGGAACTTACTACAAATTTCCAATTTTCTAACGTTGTGAAACCGGCAGTATTATTAAAAGATAATACAATAGCTGTTTGCGATTTATTTTTCAAAAATTCAAGATAGATGCTTAAGTTGAAAGTGGCTTTTCATAAATTCTATCTCCGATTTCGACGCACTTTAAAATTAACTTGACAATACCACATGCAGCTCTTCAGAGACAGCCCTCGCCTTCTGTTAATGGGCAACACTATTCATAGCCAGAACGATAAATTCGTATCTTTTTTTTCTATTTTCCTTTGTAGATTCGCCTTTCAAACATTCTCGTAGGCTGAAGACCAGACGATAAGGTCCGGAGACATTTGTGGCCAAGAAACGTGACCATTTCTGCCAGTCCATGTTTCGGGAAATGTTAAGTTTTGATGACGTGTCACCTCACGAATAAAGTGTGCGTGGGCCTCGTCAGGCTGGAAGAAACCACCCAAAGGAACTTCTTCCAGTACTGCTGGCACCTCGTTTTCAAGAATGTTGTGACACGACAGTTATTTGTTGTCATTTGAAGCGAGACGTTTGATCGCGGGTCGCGCTGAAGGAACGCGCGCACGGCTGCCTGTGTGGTCGGCGGGGGAAGACGGCGACGAGCGAATGGTCAGCTGCAGATCACTCCACGTGGACCTCTGTCACTTTCAAGTGGCTGGCGACTCCATGTCGTCACGACGGTTTACCCGTTTTCAGCACAAAGCTTTAAGACAATGTTTTGTCCACGTTTGCGTTGATGACAATCAAATGCAAATTAGTACGATACGACAAATGGGAGTGGGATTGAGACGAATTAGCCGAGATACTGTCACGATTTATAAGAATTTTACATCAAAATACATTAAATAAACAAATCTTTAACATGTGCAGGTTACTGGATAATTTATAATTTCTGAACCAGTGCAGGTACAGAATAGAGAAACTGCACATTTTAAAGGTCTCGTCGAAACGCAACGACTGATATACTTCTGTAATTTACATTGTTAATACTTCACTGGTAAAATACAAATATTTTTAATTTGTTGCTAATAATTAATTAAAACAAATAACTCGAGACAGATACACGAACGGCAAATTAGTGCATGATAGCAGATGTCGTTATATATATATATATATATATATATATATATATATATATATATATATATCATGGTGATATATATATATATATATATATCACCATGATTAGTTTGTGATATCTGCAATTAATATGATATGTTGTCTTTCTTATTAATAATTTTTGCCTAGTCTTACCCATATTTGCTTAACCGTTGTATATTAATGAATTCTGATTAGCACATCAGAAAGAGTGCTTGAAATTCGTTCGGAAGTGGTGCCTTAGAAAGAACTGTAATTTTAAATGCGAACATTTTTGCTTGGGATTGACCGTGACTGTTATTGACATTAATTGAAACAACAAGTTTACTGTTCCCAGTCACTATTTATTTATCCCAAAGGTTTAAACCTCTATCATCTGGTGGATTTACATTGGTTAGTATGACATGTGTCAGTGTGCAGTGTTACGATTTTTTGGTGGAAGTAGGGGCGTTGTCTAGATGGAGAAACAAAACAATGTTTCAGAACATGGTTTTGGGTTTCTTTTGACAAGAAACTAAACGTATATCTAACGGTAAAAACGAAATAAGTAAAATAGAGTACCTCCAGTGGTCAGAGGTTCCTTTCGCTATCGTAACACATCACTTGTATACTGTCATATTTTGTAAACCAATATGGCGTCTGGAAACTGTTAAGTGCAAGATTCATTTAGCAGAAGAGAAACATTATCAGAAAGTACAAAGAGTATACATCGTAACAACATGATAACAGAATAAATTTTAAACGATTTTCTAACATAAATTTTAAAGAATTTTGGAGATCTTTGTTTTGAGGTGTTGAATACATGTGTTGTAATACATGTGTCAGGTGGTATATAAATTCCACTTTGGCAAGTTAATGTAGCTTAAACTTAATCCTCGTTTATACAATAAGGTGACATGATGCAACATATTAGTACAATAATTATGTTGGCTACAGTGGTAAAATTATACGCAAATAACAGTTTCGGTTGAGATGCGCGGACAGAAATGAAAGGCTGGATACAGAGCGAGAGGAAGAGAAAGACAAAGTGAGAGGGAACACATGGCAGCACTAGAAAACAAAAAGTACCACACATCAGCATGAGCCACCCACCTGCATGAAACAAAACACCATGTTAACAACACAAGTATCAGCATCCTACACATCCAACCTAAAGGCAAAAAACCAGACATTCTCGAAACACTCCAAATATACAAACTCGAAGCAAAACAAGCTGAATCCATCTCAAATGACAGTATTTAAAATAGTATCATCTCTATTTTCAGCAACAGCCTACGTTACTTAACTTTCAATGCACACACACACACACACACACACACACACAGTCCTTAACATTTACCATGAATATTTAGTTATGTTATCATGACATTCCTCAAATGTACAAGGGATTAACCTCATTTACAAATATGTCATCACAGCAACAGCTTGAACCCCCTGTCAGCTTGAAACTATATGTACATCAGCTAATGGCACAAACTGTACATCCATCTGTATATTTAAAGCACTAACCAATGTATTACCCCAACCTTCAGGCACTTATCACATGTAACAGATATAATCATAAAAACTCCTGCTTTGAAAGTTTGCTCTCATCCAATCACTTCTCCCACCTTCTCCACCCCTGTCACTTTCTCTTTCTCTTCCTCTCGCTCTGCATCCAGCCTTTCATTTCCGGCCGTGAATCCCAACCAAAATTGTTATTTGCGTATAATTTTACTACTGTAGCCAACATAATTATTGTATTAATAGATCGCAAGATGTCACCTTATTGTATAAACGAGTATAAAGTTTAAGATATATTAACTTGACAAAAACGGGTTTACACACCACCTGAAATATTTGTTACAACACATGTATTCAACACCTCAAAACAAAGATTTCCAAAGTTCTTTAAAATTTATACTGTAATAATGTATATTCTTTGTACTTTGTGATAATGTTTTCTCTTCTGCTATAAGAGCCTTGTACGAAATAGTTTACAGTCGCCATATTTGTTTACAGAATATGACAGTATACATGTGATGTGTTACGACAGTGAAAGGAACCTGTCACCACTGGAGGTACTCTGTTTCACTTATTTTATTTTCATCGTTATATACACGTTTAGTTTTTTGCAAAAGTAACCCAAAACCACGTTCTGAAATACTGGTTTGCTTCTCCCACTAGATAGTGCTACAAGTTCCTCCAAAAAATCATAACACTACACACTGATACATGTCATACTAACAAATGTAAATCCACCAGATGATGGAGGTTTAAACATTTGAAACGCGTCGTAGATGTAAATAAACAGTGACTGGTAATAGTAAACTTGTTGTTTCATTTAAGAACTGTAATGTCACTTAGTAGCACAAATGGGCAAAAACTAGTTTCGCGCTCCGCAAAGATAATTGCAAAACTTTAAAACATTAATCTTGGGAAAATTATTGCAGCTGCAAATTTGTGTAATACATGTATTTTAATGAGAAACTGAGCGTGCGTATATTGGTGTTAACAGAATTAAGACCGCTACTCACTGTAAAAAGTTATGCGAAGAAGGGTTGGTCAATGGGACGCAGTTACGTGGCGTAGCTTGGGGAATTTCTGATCGAGGTATTTAAGCGGAGCTGACACAAAGTTCCAGGACGAAGTTCTAAGCGCTTTTGCCGACGCCGGACCTGTGTTGCTCGACGCAACACTTTTCTGATAGTTTTTGCGGTTCCATAAATATTGAACTTTGGCTAATTTCAAATTTGCGCGCAAACGGAAGACGGAATGAGAATATTTTAGGTGTGAAACACAGTAAGGTCTTGGGTTTTTCACACGTTGTGTCTTTTGGTGATTTTTTTCATAAGCAAACGGGACTTTGCTGCAAATTCGTAGCTGTGCGACTTTTTCCAGTCGTGTACCGCCGTACTTAGCCGTTGAAGCGCTGCTGTGGAACTCTGTTTATTTATAGCATTCTGAACTGTGTTTTGGAATACCAACGGGACTTAGTTTCTGATACAGTCAGGTTGGACTCTCATTATTTTCACAACGTTAGGTGACTGATTCTGAAGCAGTGCCATTGGACTTTAACTGTGTTTAAACAAGTCTGAACTTTGAATAATTTGTGGTATCTGAAACACAGGAATTCGACCTAGTATCGAGTAAACTTTAGATCATCGGAATTTGGACGTGTTTTAGGGAACTGACCGATTTGCTAAATATCAATAAATATTCTTCAGCTTTCAACAACTTTTATTAAAATTTATAGCATGTTCAGTATCGCTATTGGAGGCTCGAGCAATAACTAAAACGGCACTTAACTGTTTGAACTGTATTCATTTATGAATAAAAACTTGTGAACTATAAGTAGCTTGGCACACGCACTAGATTAGACATTTGACATCAACCACCCACACTGTACGTGGTTAACATATGCACTTGTCGGTCAGCAGCATCGAGAGTATTTTATTTATGCAATTTAACACGTTTTAAGCGCACGTGTCTGGCGGTAGAAAGGGTAGTAGATCATCCCCGGGTTAGATGACGAGAGACAGCGAGCGGAAACATTTGCAGATCCATTGCATTCCGCCGATTGCCGCGATGTGTAGATAACGAGACCCTATAAGACGGTGCGCTAACACAACACGCCCAGTCAATTGTTTGTCTACCATACCACACAACAAATTTACAGAGAAGTATTTTTGAAAATCTCTCTCCACAAAGGTTTGTGGGTTTTCATCCTACGAGTGTTATGGATACCGTCACCAGTGAAAGGGTTTTCAATAGTGAACAGTGTTAATGGGATTACTCGACAATTTGCAACTAGCAACGACAAAATTTCAATGGTATAGCTTCGTATCCTGCTTGAATGCGTTGAATCCATTGAAATTTGTAAGGGCAGAGGCCGTGAATGTGTAATGTCCGCCATATTTTTGTATGTAAAACGCTGAGATGCGTAGAAATTATGCGTGTGCTTGCTGAATGACGACGTCCTGCCAGCTGAATAATGTATTCTCCTTCATCCACACTCTGTTCATGTGCACATTCAGGTGGAATACTACTGACGGGCGCTGCACTGGTCTCACGTAGTTCAGTGAAAACCCGAACAAACGCTCCTGGATCTGGCACTCTGCGGTTAGGAAATTGTCTACCGCACTCTCTGCAGGCAGCAGCAGCGATTCCATTACAAAATCCGCGCGCAAATAATACATCGGTATTCTCAGCATTTGAAAATACGTTCGGCTTGCTTACGCGTTACAGTGGAATTAGCCAACAATTCACAATCGCAGTCGCAGAATTTATTTATGTACGCTCTGGTACAACTTGAACTTCAAAACAAAAATGACAGTCGATAGATACACCAGTAGCAGTTGGACTATCGACACGTGAAATGCAAATTTAGTAGCAGCTGCATCCCCGTAAGCAATTAAAACTGTACTACATATTACTATGTTTAATCCGAATTATTCTACACTACCACCTCCGAAAATATTTACTGTTTCTGTCGAAACGTCCAATATAAATGATTAGACATAACTAAGCAGGTGCCGTTTGTCACAATTCTAAAGCGCAATTTTAAACATGAGGATGCTCGTGGAGGAAAGGGGGCTTTTCTCAAAGACTCACCATGGCGTCATGGAAGTTCACTCGCATGAAACAGAGAGCTCGTATTCTTCACGGGCAGTGTCTGCAAACACGTTGGAAACTTGGAAATTTGTGGCAAGTTCTACGGGCCAAACTGATAAGGTCATCGGTCCCTAGGCTTACACACTACTTAGTCTACGCTAAAGACAACACATACACCCATGTCCAAGGGAGAACTCGAACCTCCGACGGGAAGAGCCGCGCGAACAATGGCATGGTGCCCCAGACCGCACGGCTACCCGGCGCGGACTGGAAAAAGATGAGAGACGTTCTGTCTTTCTAGAATTTCAAAGACGATCAGAACTTTTCCAAATTGTTGACCGTTGTCAAGATAAGGTCACATATCTCTACGTGTACGGTATTTTTATAAATGAATGGTGCGATTTTAAAAATGAATAATAAATCGATTTATTATACTATTGGCCATTAAAATTGCTACACCAAGAAGAAATACAGATGATAAACGGGTATCCTTTGGACAAATATATTATACTAGAACTGACATGTGTTTACATTTTCACGCAATTTGGGTGTACAGATCCTGAGAAATCAGTACCCAGAACAACCACCTCTGGCCGTAATAACGGCCTTGATAAGCCTGGGCATTGAGTCAAACAGAGCTAGGATGGCGTGTAAATGTACAGCTGCCCGTGCAGCTTCAACACAATACCACAGTTCATCAAGAGTAGTGACTGGCGTATTGTAACGAGCCATTTTCTCGGCCACCATTGACCAGACGTTTTCAATTGGTGAGAGATCTAGAAATGTGCTGGCCAGGACAGCAGTCGAACATTTTCTGTATCCACAAAAGGCCCGTACAGGACCTGCAACATGCGGACGTACATTATCCTGCTGAAAAGTAGGGTTTCACAGGGATCGTAACAGATATGAAATGTAACTTCCACTGTTCAAAGTGTCGTCAATGCGAACAAGAGGTGACCGAGACGTGTAACCAAGGGCACCCCATAGCATCACGCCGGGTGATACGCCAGTATGGCGATGGCGAACACGCACTTCCAATGTGCGTTCACCTCGATGTCGCCAAACACGGATGCGACCATCATGATGCTGTAAACAGAACCTGGATTCATCCGAAAATATGACGTTTTGCCATTCGTGCACCCAGGTTCATCGTTGAGTACACCATCGCAGGCGCTCCTGTTTGTGATGCAGCATCAAGGGTAACCGCAGCCATGGTCTCCGAGCTGATAGTCCATGCTGCTGCAAACTTCGTCGAACTGATCGTGCAGATGGTTGTTGTCTTGCAAACGTCCCCATCTGTTGACTCAGGGATCGAGACGTGGCTGCTCGATCCGTTACAGCCATGCGGATAAGATGCCTGTCATCTCCACTGCTAGTGATACGAGGCCGTTGGGATCCATCACGGCGTTCCTTATTACCCTCTTGAACTCACCGATTCCATATTCTGTTAACAATCATTGGATCTCAACCAACGCGAGCAGCAATGTCGCGATACGATAAACCGCAATCGCGGTAGGCTACAATCCGACCTTCATCAAAGTCGTAAACTTGATGGTACGTATTTTCCCTCCTTACACGAGGCATCGCAACAACGTTTCACCAGGCAACACCGGTCAACTGCTGTTTATGCATGAGAAATCAGTTGGAAACTTTTCTCATGTCAGCACGTTGTAGGTGTCGCCACCGGCGCCAACCTTGTGTGTATGCTCTGAAAAGCTAATCATTTGCATATCACAGAATCTTCTTCCTGTCGGTTAAATTTCGCGTCTGTAGCACGTCATCTTCGTGGTGTTGCAGTTTTAATGGCCAGTAGTGTACTTTATATAGGCAAACGTTATAGCATAAGCAGCGTCAACTAGTCAACTTTTTGATGCATTAATCACAATCATTCAGTATGTGCATCGGTGAGCACACGATGTACCTCTATACGGTAACCAAATTGTTGCTATACTCGGCGTAGCACGTCCTCTACAATCGTCTGCAGTGCATGAGTTATCCAATCACATACCTTTTCAATGGACACGGGCATTAGCGGAACAGAAACTCGGTGTTTCGCAACCACCCACACAAACAAATCGCAGGGTGTTAAATCTGGCGAATGTTGGTGAAAAACACTATTAAGAAGCTCTCATACGTCACTGTGAAAATGATGCGAATAACAGTCTAGTCGCAAAATGTGATCATTATACGTGGTGTTCTCTTGGGTTACAACCAGGTACCCAACATGTCTAGAATCGTTTGTTGTTCGAAGAACAAAGTGCCGTGCATTTCTTCGCGCGACACTGCATAGAAAACGTTCCCTTTTGCAGAGTCACGCTGATGTCCTGTCAGCATATGTAGTTTATCGATTACTTACACGCAGACATAGACATACTTTGTGTTTGCTTCACCACTTACATGAAAACTCGCTTTATCTCAAAAGATGGAGTCTTTCTAAAAAAAAATAAAAAATAAAAAAAAAGAACCGTGTCCTCTATTTTTAATTGCAATTCTTCACAAAAGTCACACGGGTTCAGTTTGCCTGCTGGTGTACGTGGACTAGTCGCATGCTGCACTGTAACCAGTGATGGACATCTCAAAACAGAATACACTGAAAGACTTTTCCTGTTTGAACACCACCTTGGAAAGACATTACGTCGATTTATTATCAGTTTTTAAAACGGTTCCATTCATTTATATACATTCTATACATCTATACAAACAACCTTGTATTGATGAAGTGAATGGCAGAGGTAGTTTAAACAGCAGCCGCGCGGAGTACCCGCATGGTCTGGGCACGTTGCCACGAATCGTGCGGCTCCCCCCAACGGAGGTTCGAGTCCTACCTCGGGCAAGGGTGTGTGTGTTGTCCATAGCGTAAGTTAGTTAAGTTAGATTAAGTAGTGTGTACGCCTAGGAACCAATGACCTCAGCAATTTGCCCGGCCGGAATGGCCGTGAGGTTCTAGGCGCTACAGTCTGGTACCGGGCGACCGCTACGGTCGTAGGTTCGAATCCTGCCTCGGGCATGGATGTGTGTGATGTCCTTAGGTTAGTTAGGTTTAATTAGTTCTACGTTATAGGCGACTGATGACCTCAGAAGTTAAGTCGCACAGTGCTCAGAACCATTTGAACCATTTGAACCTCAGCAATTTGGTCCGATAGGAACTTACCACAAATTTCCTAAATTTTTAAATAGTATCATGTTTGTTCTAAGGATTAAGTATGGAACAAACAATTTCTTTCACGCGTCTCTCTAACCTGTTATTAGTTTAATGTTATCTGCTCATTCTCTGAGATATACATACATAGAAGGGTAACAAGGTATTCGAAATTTGCAACCTCAAAGACGCCTATTAAAATAGCCGAGCAGATTCTCGCGAGATGTACCACGCATTTCTTACAGAGTCTCAAATTTCAGATTTTTCAGCATTTCTGTTAAATTTTCTGACCAGTCAAACACATCCGTGATCGTCCGTACTACCCTCTTTTGCGTACGTCCGATACCCCTGGTGGTCTGACCTTCTACGTTCCACATGCCATTGAACTACATCAGTCATACGTAAATAAGTATATTGTACACAGTCCCTTTTGTTGCCAAACTGCAATTTCCCTTTGTACTAGCAGTGAATAGTATCGACCCATTTCCCTTGTCTACAAATGATCCTATTGTTACCTTGAAAGAACTGCGTGACAAGGCTTCTTGTGACTCGTTAATCGTGTGGACACACCACACGTCTGCGTTAACTGAAGTCCATTTCCCTGCGTTAAGGGCTAGTTTCGAGTCTTTGCACGAGGCTGAAATTTTTTCGATGTAAGCAGGGTATTAATGTACTTTTTTAATACAATTTTCTCATAAAGATTTGCATCAGTCATGATAAGCCTGAGATCGCAACAAGTTCATCCTGCTATTTCATTAATGTATCACACAAACAGAAAGGCCCTATTTCCCTCCTACGAGGCGAACGTAATGCTACTTCATGTAAGTAGGTGGCTCTCCAGTTAGGATGATGTGCTGATTCCTGTCTGGCAGGAAATATTAGATCCAGTCGCAAACAGCGTTGTTAGATTTGGTACGGTAACATATAAGGGAAGATCCAAAAGTCTCAGTTTGAGGTACTTCTGCAGCGTACATGCAACGTAGCGCGAGACTGATGCGCGTACATAAGCACCGACATATAGGCAAGGTGTTAGTGTGGCATTCTTGTCTTTCCGCAGTGTGAGCGGTAAATGCGGGAACATCAACGATGGCGACGTTATTACCAAATGCGTCCAAACATGACCAACGTGCTGTTATCCTTTTCGTGGGTGCCGAAAATGAATGTGTATGGGGTAGCACGTCTGTCAAAAACCATCGTTATAGAATGCTGTGCCAAGTCACGTGCTGGTCGGATTCTGCGCAAGACGCCGGTCGACCTGGCAGGCTAGCCATATCCATTACGGAGATAACAAGCGGGCGGACAGGTGCATCACCATTAGTGTGCCCGCAAAGGATACCGACATCCGTTTCGGTCGCCTGGAACACAGTATTCGGCAGGAGTTAAGCTTCCTGAAAGCTCTTCAGTCAGTGGATATCCCGGGCCCTGAATTCCGAACAAAAAGCAAACCGGGTGGCTATTTGCCTGGAACATCTCATGCGTTTCACTGGTGAAGGCTACTCGTTAATCGAGAACATTGCGCCGAAAGCGTCGACGATGTAGTTGTGTCGTCCATCGTTCCTTCTTCCCAAGAAATTCAAGAGCCAGTCATCTGCCGGAAAGGTGATGGCCACCCTGTTATTTGATTACCGGGGCACATTACTCTTTTATTTCGAGGAACTTGGTATCTTCATACTGGGGAACGGTACAGTGCAACGCTGGAGAAATTGTGTCGGGAAATTAATGCCAAAAGTCTAGGAAATCTGTGGTACGGGTATATGCTACTTCATGATAACATACATCCTCATATCGAAAATTCCATAACGCAGAAGTTACGCCAACTCAACTGGGAGAAACTCGAGCATCCGCCCTACAGTCCTGATCACTCTCCTCGCGATTATCACGCCCTAGCTGCCTTAAAAAAGACCCTGAAGGGAAGGAGATTCCTCTCGGACTAAGATGTGCAACAGGCAGTTTCATGCGTCTTCATGAGGCAGGACACGATGTTTTACCAAAGGGGTAGCTTCAACCTGGTACGCTGGGGGAATATTTGCCTCAATGGTCAATTCTGCCTGATCAGCGTACGTATTATAGAATATACGGCCAACGAACAGAGACTTTTTGATCGCCTCCTATATTTCCTTTAGAATGATTCGATGTGGTATTGTATGACAGACATTCAGAAATTTAAGAAATACCGAATAAACTTGAATCGTACTATTTTCACAAATAAGTGATGGACTCAAAGACTAAATAATAGAAATTTGGCCGTTTTACAAATGACGAACGGGAATTGAACTGATATGAGATTTGCCATATAAAAAGTGTAACAGCATCTCTTACGTACTTATCATAAATAAACGACTTACTCGATAGAGTGAGGAGCACTACAAGGTTGTTTACCGACAATGCTGTTATGAACAAGAAAATACCGTCGATGGAAGACTCAGACATTATTTCTGTTTCATACAGGGAATAGATGGTATCGTTAAATGTGAATAAATACAGGAAATGATATAAACAAACACAAATAACACGATAGTATCCGAATACAAGAGTAGTAGCAAACGAGAGAGCCCATCAATACGTTTAAATACCTAAGGGCAATACTACGGACGAATATGATGTGGGAGAAACTCATAAACTACTTAATAGGTAAAGGAAAAGGAAGACTCGGTTGAAGGTTTTCGAGAAAGTGCCTAGCATCTGTAAAAGAACCGCAGTAATCGTCCAGTTCTTTCTTTTCCTCTTTTTTTTTTTTAAATTCGTGTTACATGCATGTATGTACCCAGAAGTTTTCCCCTTAATGTATGCCTTCTGCTGTGCATGAAGTTTGGACACGAAAATTATATTCTAACGCTATCTGAATACAAATATTTTAAGGGACAGATCGAAAGAGAAACAGGAGTAGTTTACTTTGAAGTATGCTGCTGGTTCCAGCGTTGCGAAGTGTTGTTGCTGATAGTAATGATTGCTCAGTAAGAATGGAATTACCGCTGCGGGCACGAAACCTGCAACATTACGTAAGGTAATTCGATGCCGACAGCACAGTGCATGCTCAATTACAGATATATTAAAATTTTAAACTAGTGGCAAGGGGTCACGAATACACGTTCAGCTTCGATCAAGAAAATATAATCCCATTTCAAGCACAAATATGGCCACCATGATACACAAAACATTAGTGCATGGAACACGTGGAACAATAGGTCATTAGAAAATACTGATAAAGACTCACTGGAGAGTGTGACGAATCCAAACGCCCTAATGAACTAACGTGAAACCTGGCTCTGTGCTGTGCTAAAAAAATGTACATTTCACCGAGTAACGAATGTATCGTTTTGACATAGATAAGTGCTCGTTAACGAACTGAAATTGCTATAAATACCACTACATCAAACCTTGCAATACGAACTAGGTAATAGATAAGAGTTTATGCACAGTCGATTCACATTAATGTGACCGCCGCCCATGTACGACGTCAAAGTGCAATAACCACTCACGGACGGCAGATGGCAGCACTAGCAGTGGAGGGAATATAAACTTTGCCGGGGGGACGCGCAAAACAATGTAGTCATTGCCGTAATGTGGAAACGGAGCGCCGGCCGGTGTGGCCGTGCGGTTTTAGGCGCTTCAGTCTGGAACCGCGTGACCGCTACGGTCGCAGGTTCGAGTCCTGCCTCGGGCATGGATGTGTGGGATGAGCCTTAGGTTAGTTAGGTTTAATTAGTTCTAAGTTCTAGGCGACTGATGACCTCAGAAGTAAAGTCGCATAATGCTCAGAGCCATTTGAACCATTTGGAAACGGAGCGATTTATCTGACGTCCAAAAGGGCGAGTTTATGGGATTTTAGGCCAAGGGTGGAATCATTTCGGAGGCAGCTAAGTTGGTAAACTGTGCCATCTAAAACTGGCACTGAGGCAACTGTGGTGCACAACGGGCCATAGATGACAGGGGTGAATGACTATTGCGGAAATATGTACGGGCGATTGTGCAACTGTTGATCAACCGACTCCCCTGATGGACAAGGGGCTACCAACAGTGTCTCCTCAACTCCCATTGAGCGAATGCTGCTGCTGGGCCTCTGCAGCAGACGTTTGGTTCACGCGCCCATGGTGACTGCAGTACATCGGTGCCAAAACCTGAAATTTGCACGCCAGTTCCACAACTGGACGCCCATTGAGTGCCGACAGGTTGTCTTTTTCGGAGAATTACATTTCATGCTCCATCGGGCAGATGGTCATTGGCTTGTATGGCGTGAAATGTCTGAAAGCAAACACCCTGCAACAATCGTCGGAAGTGTCCACTGCGGATAAGGTAGCATTATTGTCTGAAGAGTGCTTTCGTGGTAGTCCCTGGGTGATCTCGTCATTCTCGAAGGCACAGTGGATCAACACATGTACGCGTCTGTCCTTGGGGCCATGTCCACCGCTACATGAAGTTTGTTTTCCTCATCACGATGGCATCTACCAGCAGAACAGTATAAGATGTCACACAGTTCGCACTGTACTTTCGTGGTTCTAAGAACACCAGGATGAGTACCCATACTCGCCTGGCCACCAGGCTCCCCGTATCTGAACCCAATCGAGAAACTATGCGCCCACCTCGATCGGGCTGTCAGTGCCATGGATTCTCAACCGAGAAACTTAGCGCAGCTGTCCACGGCTCTGAAGTTGGCATGGCTTTGCATAATTGTCGGTGCCTCCCAGAACTTCATTAACTCTTTTCGTGCTCGCCTCACAGCTATCCGCTCTGCAAAACGTGGTTAGTCATACATTTAGGAGGTGGTCATATCAACGTAACTGGAAAATGTAGTACAAGATCTGAGAATGAGCAAAGGAAACCGACTTAAATTCTACATAACATCTTAATCATGGTAGCGTCTCTGCAAGCTATCCCAAGCGGCCGATAAAGATGAGCTAGACCCGATTTGCAGCTTCAGACAGAATATTTCCCAGCAGAAGACACTGCACGTTCGTACCGTATTGCCCCCGTAACCGCCTCGTAGAAGTATTTCCTCAGTACTCCAGTGTCGAAAACAGTTTTGCTTTCACAAATCGATTCCCGGCACTGAAAATGTCTTTTCAGATTGTCTGCGATTTAGCGTACACAAAAGAGAAGTCAGTGCTGAAATTTGCAATAGCGACAGGCAAGTTTCAATGCATACGAGACTCTAGAACGATAATTTCTATATTGTTACAGAGTTGGTAATTTTTATGCTGAAATATATCTTTGTTATTCGTTAATCATGCAACATGTTCTAAGAATAGGGCAAACCCGACCTATTATACAGTCATGTACAATCGTTTTAACGATAGTAATGAATAAATACATCATAATTTACGAGTCGTGATGACAGATATCGTCGATTTCATAGCCACACTGGTGTTATTGTCACGAGTACAGATCAAAATAAAGCAAACTAAATTAAGATGCTGATGTAGTCTCTGGCAGAAACGTAACGTTATTCTTGCGAATCCGGTCACATTACCATTAGAGAATCGGCATTCGAGAGGAATAGATCGATAATCCTGCTCCAAGGGAATATCGTTGAGTTCATGAGAAAACAAGGATTAGGGCGCGTACAAGGAGATGTAGACTGCGACATTTCCGTCGATCTATATCTGAGTAGAACAAAAACAAAGTTACAATGAAATGAATACCCCTAGCTGCAAGCAGGCGTTGATATAAGTCAACTGCGACAGTTGCTAAAGTACTGCAAAGGACCGTCGGACATGCACTGCAGAATCGCTCGCCTTAGATGTAACTAAGATTGCGCCATACTTGTGTGGTGCAGTAACATCGCCAAAATGTTTGGGTACCTTCCATAGCTCTTATTTAAATACTGTCCCGAAGATGGGTGAAAAACTTGATAACATTTGTACGAAGTATTCCCTGTCATGCGCAGTACGGTCGTTCTTGGTGTGTGAGTACAGGGTGCTAAGAGAAGTATTCCATATTCTGAGAGGCGGTAGTATGGAAGAAAATTGGAAAAAAAAACATGTCCAGTAATATAGCCTATATGCATACCTTATGAGCGGTGAGCTCTTGTTCGTCTAATCTTCTACTGCAAGCTCTTTGGTGTTACGAACGACCCACAGAACCGAGTATATCAGAGTATACAGATGAGGACACATTACTCTGTTATTGGCCCGGCAAGCAGCATACTGTAAAAACCCGTTAGTGTTGTTACTGGTTAAGTGCAGCGCACACATTAGTTCTAATGGAACAAGATTGTGTTTTGATAAGTCTGTGAAATGCTTTAGCGGTCTCGATTTATCTTTGCACTTACGAAAAATACTGAACCCTATTATTCCACACAGGAAATGGCAGATACAATCTTCTCTTATGGCCTGGCAAATGGAAGCAGATTTCATTACAAGCTCTGCTGTTTCATAGTTACAGTCTCATTCGTTTACCCATTTGTTCACAGCATTCTGCATGTCCTACTAGCAAATGACTTGCAGTGGAAAAGATGTTTTTCACGCTAGCGACGATGAACAAGTACTCATAGCTCTTAAGTTATCCGTTTTACAGAACGTGTTTACTCGACTTTGTTTCTTGTTTTAGTCCATACTACCACCTCGCAATAGATGGAATACTATTTTAAAAACACTGTGCTGTTGTTGTTGTTCTTCTTGTGGTCTTCATTCTGAAGACTGGTTTGATGCAGCTCACCATGCTACTCTATCCTGTGCACGACAGTTCGTCTTCGAATAACTGCTGCGACGTACATTCATATGAACCTGCGTACTGCATTAGCACATAGCTGCCTCTTTACAATTTTTACCAATCCATTACCAAACTGTCAATTCCTTGGTGGCTTAGGGTGTTTCCAATCGACAATCACTTCTTTTAGTCAAGTTGAGCCACATATTTCTCCTGTACCGAATTCAGTTTAGGCGTATATTGTATGGGCAGCTAAATATGAGCCACTTGTTTCTTATAGTAACTACGCGAATGTGGTTTGTCTGACTTCCATGACCCTCTTTAAGATATGCACCCACGAATGTGACCTACGACCTTTCTATGCCTCACATATCGCTTTTGTTTATATTATTACTTTCATACATCTTTTGTTTATACTGTGTGTGTGTGTGTGTGTGTGTGTGTGTGTGTGTGTTCGTGTGTGTGTGTGTGTGTGTGTGTGTGTGTGTGTGTGTGTGAACGCCCTCGCAGAAGAAAGCGGACATTGTACAAGGATATCATGCCATACAAAGCAAGTCTACGAGAAGGGTAAATGTTGCCATGGAGCACTGCTTGTTTTTCTTTTTCCCCTTATTTCTCCTTATACGTTTCTCTTGGAGATCACATCATGATCTCGTTTTCCCGTTGAATGACTCCGGCTGTATTCAGCACCGGGCCGAGAGACACGAAGCACTGCAGGCGACGGGTTGTGGTCGCGGGAGCAACAGAATTTCGCGAGAGCACGATTACCGCAGCAAGCAAAGCGTAGAGAAAGATGGGGGAAAGACTCGAGAAAGGTATCTACTCGCAGGGCAGGTACCTTTATAAAACGTGGAACCGACCGCCGACGAGCGGCGACAGCTTGCGGGCAGGCCCGTGGCGCCTCGCGAATTTATAGAGGGCGCTCTCGCGAACACTGTGCCCGAGGCGCGCAGAGGTCGCTGTGGCGAGAGAAACGGAGAGCGCTGCGGGCAGCTCTGAAACTTGCGACGCCGCCCCAAAAATCCAGGCGCCGGCAGCGCTGCCTGGGCTTTCTCATTTCCCGGGGCACGCTCCAGCTCCAGCTCCAGCCGGTGGCCGGAAGTAACCCACTGGTGGGGCCGCTGGAGGAAGCCGCGTCCAGATGCGGCTCGCTGGGGCCCGAGCATCCGGAGCGGCACAAGATACGACGCTACGGTGCGCTCCGTTTCCAAGGGGGAACACAACCAGACAGTGCGGGCTACCAACTGCAAATGCCAAAGTTTTTGCTGCTGTTGGTGAACGGATACCCTACAAGAATTGGCATACTGTCTTTTATCAATCAGTTTGCAGCACCGATATATTGTGCTATATTTTACTACTTAGCCACAGAACATGTGGAGGCAAAGTAGTAACCAGTGCAGACAACTGACAAACGAAGAGTACCCTAATAAAATTCAATCAATACCTCTGATAACAGTTTTGGTTTCGCTTTTAGATTACTAGTCAGTTGATATAATTAAAGAGCGGATCGGCCCAGTAGTTCACAAGTCCAGTTCATTAATTGACGATTAAATCATTTCAAATGAAGTTTACCCAGCAATTAGGGACCTCAGTAGGGTTTCGTAACAACATGACCCCCGGTTCGTGCAGGGATTATAATTTTCTGACGCCTGTTTTATTTACCGTAGAATTGGTACAATATGGTGTATTACTGGAAGGCTAAAGTAGCAGTTGGTTCGAATTTCAATTCTTCTTCGCCGACAGCGTAGGGACACACAACCCGCTCACCGATTCTGCGGAAGATACAACTGTGAGGACGCCGACACTGCCTTCACGAGCCGTATCGAATGTGCGAGAGGCGCACCTTTTAGGTTGGTCACGAAGCTCCTCTGCCTGTCGACGTAGGTAAAGTGTTTATTGGCTCTTGGATACAAAAGTGACGGGAGGCGCTCTCGACACCACTGTCGAAGCCAGTTCTTAGTAAGTATAAGGTCGTGACTATAATCCGCGAGTGAGTTATGCCATTATACACAGATGTGCATTCCAGTTGCATCGGTATCGGCCCATTGATCGCGTGACACAATACACCATGGTCAGTAACCAGTTCCCGCGTGCCAATCGGTAATAATTTCCACGCGACCCGATAAAGTGTACACCAGACAATTTGTGACGGAATCGTACCATGTTTACGTAAAAGCAATCTCAAAAATGGTTCAAATGGCTCTGAGTAATATGGGACTTAATTGCTGTGGTCATCAGTCGCCTAGAACTACTTAAACCTAACTAACCTAAGGACATCACAGACATCCACGCCCGACGCAGGATTCGAACCTGCAACCGTAGCGGTCACGTGGTTCCAGATTTTAGCGCCTAGAACCGTTCGGCCACATCTGCCGGCTCATGATTATTAGTATTTAAACTATCTCTCGGCGCACTCGCTCTTAATTCAGAGGTCGGACCATTCAATATTTTATCTGCAATTTGTACTATTTGATTATTAATTTTTTGAGAACATATGTCTTGGAGAACAACAGTTTTCTTTATTACTTAAAAAATTAATATGAACAGTCGCAACCACAAAAAAGTTCTTTTTTATGATGTCACCAGTTTCGGTCCGTTTTAGACCACCTGTCTGTTTCTTTCCTTGGTCTGTGGTTTCCCCCTGCTGCCTCTTTTTGTACCATTTAGTTTCTGAAACCCAGTTAGACATGTTGGAGCCTAATGCTGGCCGCAGTCGCTAGAGCTGAAGTACCACAGGTGAGAAGATATCGCCGGTTCTTAGGAGAAGAAGAAAAACGAGCAGCCAAATTGCTGCTCAATTCGTGAGTCGTAGCGCCTGCTGCGTGCACTGCCATCGTCTACCATCACAGTTCGAGGTCTGAGGATGGTCTAAAACATACCTAAACTGGTGAACACATAAGAAAAGAAGTTTCTTGTGATTGTCACTCTTCATGTTCAAGTATTTGATTATTGTTGTGTCTTGAGCTGCAGCAGGACGAATCTCGTCAGTTTCTTAACTCTGCTGGCGAAAAGTGACCGTTACCCACGTGTATCAGGCTAAATCTCATTCAAAATGTTGCTTTGAAACAATATATGCAATGTCATACCAGATCTGTCTGTTTCTTTCCTTGGTCTGTGGTTTCCCCCTGCTGCCTCTTTTTGTACCATTTAGTTTCTGAAACCCAGTTAGACATGTTGGAGCCCAATGCTGGCCGCAGTCGCTAGAGCTGAAGTACCACAGGTGAGAAGATATCGCCGGTTCTTAGGAGTAGAAGAAAAACGAGCAGCCAAATTAATTTATTTAACATTCTTCATGTAGCTTCGTAAACCGCCTCACCAGCCACAAACTGTTGTACAATAGACACTCCATTGAAACTTAAGTTTTTCACGAGTCATAAAATTTTTAAACAGCTTACTGGAATTTCCGCCAGGCGACGTTTTCGATAAGGGCCGACGTTTAGAAACGTACACACCCTGTCATTTTCAAGTACAAATCCACCTTAAATCTAGCGTCACTGCGCAACTATGGATGACTAGCTTCAGCGTTGGTTGCATGGTGGCACCAGTGTTTACGATGTGTGTATGTTGCTTCTCGGCATATGACCCTCATACCGTGGTTTTAAATTCCCTGCCACATTGCTCTCTCCTTGTATTTGTGTCTTGAAAAGGATTGGGTATGTATTTGTAAAAATATCTGCGGTTGTCGGAAACGTCACCCAGCTGCATTCCCGTGAATTGTTTGAAGAGATTGCATTTATTTCAAAACTCCGGCCTGTTCCGGTTCCATGTGAACCGTCTTCAGATTTGTGTACATCGGTTACAAGAATAACGGATCCAGTTCATCGGGAACTTTACATGCTACAGTACGTCATGGAACGGTCTGCGTGCCTTCCAACATTTCGTGATGTAGCTGGTTGATTTGGCTCAACCAAAGAACACATTCCTTGACTATGAACATTTTTGGACGAATTACAGATCTACTCTTGGAAGTTGCTGTATTTTCAAATAATTCCACCATTCCAAAGAAGCACTGTACTGCATAACCGATACACAAAGAGCTCAAAATTGTGTTACCTTCTTCTTTTTGACTCAAAGCAAGTACCGCACATACGCGGATCTGCGATTGTAGCGCTGCGGCAGTAGAAATATCAACGAAATTTCCTACCTGGACGGACCTTGTATTAGAGCTTGTGTGTAGAAAAAAGCGAAAAAGTTGTATGTATCACAGCCTTTTAAAAGATCCATCGAACACGAGTTGCTTTTAGTCTGACTTGCTGAAAATAAAGTAGCAGCATACAAAATATTCCTTTGTAATTACGCTGTGAACACAGTCGAAATACTTAACATCCTAGATGTTCTGTTGCGTCGTGGCATAATGGGTGGAAACCAGACTATTAAACCACAGGTCTACAGATCGTTCTCTATTCCTACCTGACACTCATTTTCCTATTATCGTTTCTTTCAACTCTCCCAATCGTCAGAGGACAGCCTTACGTGTTGTCTGCAGTTCCGTTCGAAATTTAATACATCAGAATAATGACTGCTATAGTCATTAATGAATAGCCGGAATGTAAGCTGTTACTGACATTTCAAAGTTTTTTGGGTTTCATATGGCTTACTTCAGGAGCAAGCATCCGCTTAAAAACTGCTAGTGTTGAGTAAATGCATCAATGACAACATTTTTAACACCCCTCTTTACTGTGTAAGTACCCATAACTTTCATCCAAAATGTCTCACTGTTTATACACTCCTGGAAATGGAAAAAAGAACACATTGACACCGGTGTGTCAGACCCACCATACTTGCTCCGGATACTGCGAGAGGGCTGTACAAGCAATGATCACACGCACTGCACAGCGGACACACCAGGAACCGCGGTGTTGGCCGTCGAATGGCGCTAGCTGCGCAGCATTTGTGCACCGCCGCCGTCAGTGTCAGCCAGTTTGCCGTGGCATACGGAGCTCCATCGCAGTCTTTAACACTGGTAGCATGCCGCGACAGCGTGGACGTGAACCGTATGAAGCTGGGCTACGGTCCCGCACACCGTTAGGCCGTCTTCCGCTCACGCCCCAACATCGTGCAGCCCGCCTCCAGTGGTGTCGCGACAGGCATGAATGGAGGGACGAGTGGAGACGTGTCGTCTTCAGCGATGAGAGTCGCTTCTGCCTTGGTGCCAATGATGGTCGTATGCGTGTTTGGCGCCGTGCAGGTGAGCGCCACAATCAGGACTGCATACGACCGAGGCACACAGGGCCAACACCCGGCATCATGGTGTGGGGAGCGATCTCCTACACTGGCCGTACACCACTGGTGATCGTCGAGGGGACACGAATAGTGCACGGTACATCCAAACCGTCATCGAACCCATCGTTCTACCATTCCTAGACCGGCAAGGGAACTTGCTGTTCCAACAGGACAATGCACGTCCGCATGTATCCCGTGCCACCCAACGTGTTCTAGAAGGTGTAAGTCAACTACCCTGGCCAGCAAGATCTCCGGATCTGTCCCCCATTAAGCATGTTTGGGACTGGATGAAGCGTCGTCTCACGCGGTCTGCACGTCCAGCACGAACGCTGGTCCAACTGAGGCGCCAGGTGGAAATGGCATGGCAAGCCGTTCCACAGGACTACATCCAGCATCTCCACGATCGTCTCCAAGGGAGAATAGCAGCCTGCATTGCTGCGAAAGGTGGATATACACTGTACTAGTGCCGACATTGTGCATGCTCTGTTGCCTGTGTCTATGTGCCTGTGGTTCTGTCAGTGTGATCATGTGATGTATCTGACCCCAGGAATGTGTCAATAAAGTTTCCCCTTCCTGGGACAATGAATTCACGGTGTTCTTATTTCAATTTCCAGGAGTGTATTTCAGTCAGTGATCATTAAACTTTTGGTCCTTAGACTTCCGGTTGCTGTCAGCAATGAACAGCTTCAGATCTGTTTTATAACAGACTTGGGGAGTTCAGGTGGAGTTACTTACTCCAGATTCGGAGCGTAGCCCTGATTATTGTACCTGAGTATGACTTTCAATGCTGGCTGTAGACGCCGTGCTTCAGAGCATTATCTAAGCGAGTTCTCGTAATGGACGTTATCGCGATTGGCTGCTTCAGAACCGTGGCCGTGGCACTAGTTTTTTTTTTCAAATTTTAGGCTTTGAACAGGTGGAAAATTTTCAGGACGAGTAAACAGGCCCGTCTTTCGCTTGTTTTGATTCGAGTAGGCGTCTGGCAGCGCTCAATAATTCGTCATTTTGATTGGTCTGTTCGCCCCATCCATGTTTTCAGTCTACGTGCAGGGAAGGAAGGAAGGTAGGATTTTATAGAGTCGCTGATCTGGTCTACGGCGAGTATGATGTGCAGTCTCCGTATGCACATAGACAGCGATTTAGGACGTGAGTTAGCGCACATTTTTTGAAATAAGTATTTTCTGTAATCATAAAGTCAATTGTTACAAGAATTATGGGATTCTCGTGAGTGATAATTTTGCATTCATTTAACTGAATGCAGATTGGACTTTACTCTGTCGGAACTCACTTCCTGCGTCGCGTTAACGATTGAGATTCATATTTCTTTCTGTTGCGAGGCAAAAGCCAATTTTGTCGACTCAGCTGCTACTAGAAAATGGTGAACCTTATCTTTGGTTATTCTGTGAATGTATCAGCCTTTGCCTATAAGCGTATGTGCGTCCATGTTGTGTCCTTGACCCAGCCTAATCCCCGATGAATAATGATGATTAATACCGTTTGCCTGTACGGAACCATGGTTTTAAGATTTTATAAGGGTTACACGTTTAATGAAATTCAGGCGTATGCTCCTTCACGAATATAGAGCGATAAATGTTTTTCCAGTGTGCATACCAACACGCTTTGCCTCCTCGTGTGATGACTAACTTGAACAATTGTTAGATATTTCAATATTACGAGATCTACAGTGTCAAGAGTGTACAGAGAATAACAAATTTGAAGCATTACCTCTCACCACAGGCAGCACAGTGGCCGACAACCACCACTTAACGACCGAGAGCAGCGACGTTTGAGTGGAGTTGTCAGTGCTAACAGACAAGCAATACTGCATGAAATAACGACAGATATCGATGTGAGACATACAACCAAAGTATCCGGTATGAAAATGCGCCGAAATATGGCGTTAATCGGCTATGGCAGTGCCTTTCTTAACAGCACATCACTTGCAGCACTTCTGGGCCCGTGACCATTACAGCTGAACCCCTAGACGACTGAAATACCGTGGCCTGATCAGATTTGTCTCAGTTTCATTTGGTCAGAACAGATGGTACAGTTTGCGAGTGGCGTAGACCACACGAAGCCAAGACACAAGTTGTCAACAAGGCACTGTGAAATGTGGTGGTGGTGGTTCCATAGTGGTGTGGGCCGTGTTTACCTGGAATGGACTGGGTCCTCTGGTCCAACTGAACCGATCTACTGGAAATGTTTACATTCGGCTACCTGGAGACCATTGCAGCCTTTCCTCGTGACGTTCCCAAACAACGATGGCATTTTTATGGATGGCAATGCTCCATTTCACCGGTCCACAGTTGTTCGCGATGTCTTGAAGAACATTCTGGCCACTCAGATCACGCGATACCTATTTAAAAAAATGTTCAAATGTGTGTGAAATTTTATGAGACTTAACTGCTAAGGTCAACAGTCCCTAAGCCAACACACCACTTAACCTAAATTATCCTATGGACAAACACACAACCCATGCCCGAGAGAGGATTCGAACCTCTGCCGGGACCAGCCGCACGGTCCATGACTGCAGCGCCCTAGACCGCTCGGCTAATCCCGCGCGGCGATACATATTCCATCGATCATTTATAGGGCACAATCGAGAGGTAAGTTCGTGCACAAAATCCAACACCGGCAAGACTTTCGCAATTATGGACGGCTATGGCTATGGCTCACTATTCTGTAGGGGTTTCGAAGGACTCGATAAGTCCATGCCGAGTCGAGTTGGTGCACTACGCCGGACAAAAAGAGGTCCGACGCGATATTAGCAGATTTCTCATGAGTTTTGTCACGTCAGTGAATTCAGAGTCTTTGGATAGTCAAGAAACGGTGGGCGTATTTAATCTGAAGGACTATAGAATCAATTATGGCATGTTTCCGTCTGTTCGCCAGCCAGTCACAGCATAGTGGAAACGGCGTGCCCGTTGACAGTACGAAAAGTAGCGATCAATGAGTATTATGTTACTGGTAGATCGCTCGACAGCACGGAATACATGCGGGTCAGATTTAGGTGGTAACTTCTACAAGGCTAGTCCTGGACAGTGGGCGCTCAGCACACTGTGGTGGGCCCTGAGGAGTGTTCCCGGCCAGGCATGCTGCCGCGAAGGCCGCATCCGGGCCGGCTATCTACCCATGGCGGCGATTAGGTGGCGCATTGGTCCAATTTGCAACGCGACCGCGCTGTCACAATGCCGGCCGTGACGCATTATCTGCGTCCTGCGGGCCGGCCGCGCCAGTTAACAGCTATGCAAATACTCAATTCCAGCTTATCCAGCGCCGCGCGCGCCACTCGCCCATATTGAATTAGTTGTCAATTAGCAAAACGGCGGCCGGGATACCGGGCGCCCGACCCACGCCGCGGCGCGCTGCTCGTTGCGTCCGCCCTGGCTGCAAAGTGCCCGTCTGATAGTATCGCTGCGCGGCCCTGCGACAAGGCCGTAACAAGTACACACACACACACACACACACACATTGAGCGGGTGCGAGAGAGAAAGAGAAAATAGATAGTAGCGTGCGTGTGTGGTAGGGAAAGAGTAGGAAAAGGGAAAATCCCTGTTCACTGTTGTGTAAAAACAGCGGAAATTGTTTTGTGTATTTGGTTCTCTGCATGTACTGGATGGGCGAGAAGTTCCTATAACCCCTAGTAACAAATGCTAATTGGTGTGATGTGCTTTAGCACAAATAGTTACTTACATATTAAGTGTCCAATATATTGTTATTTTCCCCACCATGTTGTAAACAAGACACACGGCACCATGTTCTTGATAGATGGGGTGTTAAAGCACTGACTTCATAACTCAATATTTGTTGATCTTACTACAAACATTGGATAAATTGCAAAATACAAAATATTTAAGTATTAACTGCTGTGTGTCCACCAGCAGCAGCAAGGGAAACCTCCAGACGTTACAAAATCGCAATAAACTTTACACAATGTATCTGCTTTTACAGATCTAATGACAGCTGTTATTCTGTTCTTCATTTCTTCTATATCACGGGGTGAAGACGAAACAAACACACTTTCCTTCACATATGCCCCCACCCCAGATCCCCCCCCCCCCAAAAAAAAAAATTGCCTGGGGTCATATCTGTCGATCTTGGCGGCCAAGAATGCGGGGTAGTGCCCAGGGGTGTGGAGTGTCCTATGTGGCGTTGAGGCAGAGTTTCATAGAGAAACTGATGTACGTTGTTGTGTCAGTATGCTGGAGATCAAATTGGTTCAAATGGCTCTGAGCACTGCGGGACTTAACTTCTAAGGTAACCAGTACCCTAGTACTTAGAACTATTTAATCATAACTAACCTTAGGACATCACACACATCCATGCCCGAGGCAAGATTCGAACCTGCGACCGTAGCGGTCGCACGGTTCCAGACTGTAGCGCCTATAACCGCTCGGCCACCTCGGCCGGCTCCTGGAGATCCATCATGTTGAAAAATGACGTCATTGGAATCCTCCTCATGAACATGTTTTTTGCTTGCATATCATGTCATTTCTGGAAACCCAGAATCTACTCTGTAGGAATCAACATGGATTCCGGAAACAGCGATCGTGTGAGACCCAACTCGCTTTGTTTGTTCATGAGACCCAGAAAATATTAGGTACAGGCTCCCAAGTAGATGCCATTTTCCTTGACTTCCGGAAGGCGTTCGATACAGCTCCGCACTGTCGCCTGTTATACAAAGTAAGAGCTTAAGGAATATCAGACCAGCTGTGTGGCTGGATTGAAGAGTTTTTAGCAAACAGAACACAGCATGTTGTTCTCAATGGAGAGATGTCTACATACGTTAAAGTAAACTCAGGCGTACCACAGGGGAGTGTTATGGGACCATTGCTTTTCACAATATATATTAATGACCTAGTACACAGTGTCAGAAGTTCCATGTGGCTTTTCGAGGATGATGCTGTAGTATACAGAGAAGTTGCAGCATTAGAAAATTGTAGCGAAATGTAGGAAGATCTGCAGCGGATAGGCACTTGGTGCAGGGAGTGGCAATTGACACTTAACATAGACAAATATAATGTATTGCGAATACACAGAATGAAGGATCCTTTATTGTATGATTATATGATAGCGGAACAAACACTGGTAGCAGTTACTTCTGTAAAATATCTGGGAGTATGCGTACGGAATTATTTGAAGTGGAATGATCATCTAAAATTAATTGTTGGTAAGGAGGGTGCCAAGTTGGGATTCATTGGGAGAGTCTTTAGAAAATGTAGTCCATCAACAAAGGAGGTGGCTTACAAAACAATCCTTCGACCTATACTTGAGTATTGCTCATCAGTGTGAGATCCGTACGAGATCGGGTTGACGGAGGAGATAGAGAAGATCCAAAGAAGGGCGGCGCGTTTCGTCACAGGTTTATTTGTTAAGCGTGATAGCGTTACATAGATGTTTAACAAACTCAGGTGGCAGACTCTGCAAGAGAGGCGCTCTGCATCGCGGTGTAGCTTGCTTGCTAGGTTTCGAGAGGGTGCGTTTCTGGATGAGGTATCGAATATATTCTTCCCCCTATTTATACCTCCCGAGGAGGTGACGAATGTAAAATTAGAGAGATTCGAGCGCGCACGGAGGCTTTCCGGCAGTCGTTATTACCGCGAACCTTACGCGACTGGAACAGGAAAGGGAGGTAATGGCAGTGGCACGTAAAGTGCCCTCCGCCACACACCGTTGGGTGGCTTGCGGACTATAAATGTAGATGTGGATGTAGATGTTGTGGAGAAAGCCAGTTCCGCAGCATCTGAAAGCAGCTCAGCGCTGGACAGGGCCCACGGGACCCGACACACTGTCCGGCATTCTTGGCCTCCAGGATCGCCAGATCTAACACCATGCGATTATTTCTTCTGAGGATACGTGAAGGAGAGTGTTTTCGCCTCTCTTCTAATTCGTGAAATAGAAGAAATGAAGAACACAGTAACAGCTGCCACAATTTCTGTAAAAGCCGATATATACTGAATTGTCTAGATGTTATTCGTGTTGCTGCTGGTGGACACATGGAGCATTTGTAATAACGTAGCTAAGACTTTAAGATTTAGTGAGTATTTTTTAATTCATCCCACGTTTTTAACACCTTTCTTATCTGTAAATATGAAGTTCTGAATCGGGTCATTCTTTTTGAAACACATTGTAATTTTGAGTAAAATCGGTTTTAGAGTGCGAAATGTATTCCGAGCAGCACTACGCATTTCGTTATCAGCGCAACGAGGAGTAGATACACGCAGCTTAATGTCTCCCCACAACGAGTTATCAGGTGAGGTGAGGTCAGGACTCCTTGGTGACCACTTCAAAGGAGCCTGTGTACGACCTACACACCGTCCTGGATAGCGTTCATTTAGGAACTCACGCACTTGCAAGAGCGCAATGAGGAGGCACTCCGTCTTGCTGCAACCGTATCCGTTCTGTGAGGCCGCTTTCCTCAAGCTGAGGTATTATCAGTCTTTTTAACTTATGTGCGCCATTTACAGCCCCTTACAAAAAGTACGGTCGAAGCGGATGTTGTGATGTTATCGCTGCCTGTATCATTACGTGAGGCGGGTTCCTTTCTAACTCGACTGTGGAATGACGATTCTGTTTGGCCCAAAAGACAGTATTTCTACCGAGTGAGCTGCGATAGTTAACACATTCATCTGAAAACAAAACTTTGCCATGAAAACACAACTTTGGCACGGTTCAATATATTCGGGAATATAATAGGTCTGACCTTAAGTTCTTTTAATCTGACCTCGCATTATTAACCTCGATATTCCTAGTTTGGTGTTGACTTCATAGGCGATTGTTCAGTCGATAAAGAGACTCCGGTACATGTTTCTTCTCCTGTCTTTCCCCTTCCACTCCGCGGCTCGTCGTTAACACAGCCAATATAAAAAGCACACATTTCTTAATCCGTAAGTGTTCTCTACCGCGGTGGAATCTTACTATATCTTTTCTGGAATGCGCTCACCATCTCACTGACTGCCCCGTGTACTGCCGTCCATGCAGTCACACACTTGTCACTAAGCGCTCCTCAGTAGTGTGATTATGACCGCTCACATGTTCCATCGCTACAAATTAAGACTCGACTGCAACTGCGAAAACATGTAAATATGAAGTCCAACAATTGATAAAAAGTAACATAGCTACCAACCTGCATAGCAACGTTTGATACTAAAGCGGAGATACAGGGTACGGGGATTTCTCGCCCGACCTGTAAATACAGGAGAATTCAGTGATGATGTTACAATATTCCATGAATGGTGGAGAAGGGCAAATGTATAAATTTTAGGTAAGTGTCCCTTGTTTGGAAACGACGGAGTTGAAAGTGGGATGTATGCACCGGTAGAGTTGTTGCTAAGATTATAGGGAAGGAAACTTTCGGAAGCGGTAATATGGACCAAAACAAGAAAAACTGTCCCGTAAATACGGGCTCTAAAACGATTATCTTGAGAGCGATGAATACTCGTTACTATGAAATACATCTGTTCTACTGAACAAGTAGCCCATAGCTCTTAAGGTTTTTTTTTTTGAGCCCCTACTTACTGGATTGTTTTCTTGTTTTGGTAGTACTACCACCCAGGAAAGCCGCCTACCCTACCATCTTAGAAACAACGGTGCCAGTATACGCATTCCACTGTCAGAGGTATCGAAAACATTTTGTCGTATATCTTTCGACTTTGGCAACAAGCAAGGAGGTACCCACGCCAATCAACGGCTGCAATTGCAACAATATTTAGCGAGAGCAGGCATTTGCCTGCAGGGGAGCAGCACCCGTTAGAAATTAAAATTGCAGGATCTCCGTAAGTTTCATGTAACTTTTTGCTTATGTTACATGTTTCACCAGACCAACGCGAGCATCTTCAGAAATTACGTAGCCGAGGGCCACACTTTGTAAATAACGGGCTATGTATAGCGCCGCCGCCATACATAACATTTAACAACACTGCAAGGCACGCAATCTGAAGATCCACAGCCAGCCGGAGTGGCCGAGCGGTTCTAGGCGCTACAGTCTGGAACAGTACGACCACTGCGGTCGCAGGTTCGAATCCTGCCTCGGGCATGGATGTGTGTGATGTCCTTAGGTTAGTTAGGTTTAAATAGTTCTAAGTTCTAGGGGACTGATGACCTCAGCAGTTAAGTCCCATAGTGCTCAGAGCCATTTGAACCATTTTTTTTTTTTTCAAGATCCACAGTGGTTCGGCGACTACTTGGGAGGTTTCCTAGGCACCGGACCAGTGAGTAGTGGCGTCGAGTGCTCTTCACGGATTCAGTCTGAGTGGTGATTCTGGACGTACAGTCATTCGGCGGAAAGTAGGAACACGTAATGTGCAAAAAGAAGGAGGAGAGGAGGGGGGGAGAAAGTAAAGGAAATGGGAGGGACAGTTGATACCAGCTGCATCAGGACATTGTGCGGCATAAGTGGCGACGAGTGAAAATGTGTGCCAGACAGGGATTCGAACCCGGGATTTCTTGCTTACTAGGTAGTAGGGTTAACCACTGCGCCACCTGGACACAGTTTGTATCGCACTTGCACGGACTACCTCGGCACAAGTCTCGGCCAACCCACCTAACCAACCACCGCCCTGCCCGCATTCCCACTCCATGTCCTCCATGCCCGCTACATGGGGATTCCCGCAGGAGGTCGGACGTAAATTTGTATCCGTACCGAATGTGATGGATTCATTGCCTATCAGTTATATGAATGTGTGCCGTCTGTTGTTTCGAAATGTTTCAGAAAGATTAAATCTGTGTGCCGGAGCGAGACTCGTATTCGGAACCTTTGCTTTTCGCGGGTAAGTGCTCTATCAACTGAGCTACCCAAGCACGACTCACGCCCCGACCTCACAGCTTTACTTCTGCCAGTACCTCGTCTCCTGTCTTCCAAACGGGGCGTCAGTCGTGCTTGGGTAGCTCAGTTGGTAGAGCACTTGCCCGCGAAAGGCGAAGGTCCCGAGTTCGAGTCTCGGTCCGGCACACAGTTTTAATCTGCCAGGAAGTTTCATATCAGCGCACACTCCACTGCAGAGTGAAAATCTCATTATGTCAGAAAGAAGAGAAACCAATCATTCATATGAAGCTGAAACCTTAGTCTACGGTACACTCACCGATGCCCGTTACTGTAGCATCCCAGTGTGCATCTTCTCAGGGGTGCATTCGGCCCTGACCTCATTTTTATGCACTTCGAACAGTGGACGAGCTCTTAGAAGAAGAAGATATTCGGCGAATAGTCTGGCCAACCCCCACCCCCGGCTTAAATCCCATCGAGCACACTAGGGATACGTTGGAGAGATACATTGCAGCCCGTCCACGTGCTCAAATGATAACCCAACAGTTGTCAGCCACGCTGGTGTAGGAATGGAACGCCCTACCACAAGAACGTAACGAATCTTATGATCAGGATTGGAGCAAGTTTGTCGTGTCCCACTGACGAGTCCTGAGAGGGAGTAGAAGGAGTGCAAGAATGTGTGTCCAAGAATTTACTTGACAGGAGGTCTCGTGGTCGTGGGCTGCCTTCTGTGCACCTGCTCCACTGAAAAGAGGGCTGTATGGTGAGTCAGAATACGGAACTGGGCTGGGATCTCAGGGTGCACTGGATGCAATCATAAATCAGTGCATAAATCAGTACATGAGGATATATACACTGGAAGCATCCCTGGCACATTCGTTTTATAAACAGTTCTATATACAAACTCTACTAACTGCCTTCTTCGTAGTGTAGCTTCTCATCGTTCCCTGAGTTTAAGTCCCAATCTAACAGAGGCGGGCTCGCCGGACTAAGTGTTGACTACATGGAAATAAGTCTAAGTCTCCTCCTAGTTACACATCACTGCACTGCGATCTTAATAGCATCAGAACTCCAGCTAGACCATATGTGACCAACTGACCTGCTGCTCCATCAATGCCATCACTCCCATCACTCTCTTCACAATATAGCGGCTAGCCTTTTTATAGCGGTACTGCACCCGGTACCACTTGTTATAGAGGTTTCCAGTACTCTTGATCATTTCGTGTGTGTCATGCGGTAGCACGTGAGGCCTACTTGACGAACAGGCCGAACGCTGCTGTCCGAGGGTTGTGTCTTGCGACGGCTCTCGAGTCTCGTGATCCGTCATAGTCCGCTCTTGTTAGCAGAGTCAACGTTACACGTAAGCTACGCCCTGTGACGTTCGCCTCGCTAGTAGCAAGAATTTCCAAGCTTACATCTTACTTGATTTTTAACTCTATTTTCTACTATTCGCGACAGGTTGCAGAGCATGCACTGACTTCCGTGGTGATCGCATACACTATTATGAAACGTGTGCTGCCTTTTGTCGTGTCCAGGAAGCCATCATAAATCGTGGTGACTTCAGTGTAATTATTGTCTTTCAATAGAAGTGTCATCTCCGTACGTCTCATTGTGTATTTCTTTCAATTACCTTCTGTACTATACTGTGGAAGTTCTGTCTGTGTATGATCCAAGTTTCAAGGAGCTGGCCGAGCGGTTCTAGGCGCTGCAGTATGGAACCGCGCGATCGCTACGGTCGCAGGTTCGAATCCTGCCTCGGGCATGGATGTGTGTGATGTCCTTAGGTTAGTTAGGTTTAAGTAGTTCTAGGGGACTGATGTCCTCAGAAGTTAAGTCCCATAGTGCTCAGAGCCATTTGAACCATTTGAAGATCTGGGTGACCTGTTGAATCAACAGAAATACTGAAGCCAATATCGTTTGTTTCATGTAAAGATGTGCGTTTCTTAAAGGCATTCGAAGCTCTATCATTGTTTTTTAATCCACAGCACATTAGAACAAGTGTTGTATGGACTCATGAAAGAACAATAATTGCTTCTCGCTGGAATTGAAGGGAATGTGATGGCCGACCATCTGCAAAGAAGGCAGCAAAGTGTGGAGTACAAGGTGTAATGTTATCAAGAGTATTAGTCAGTTCAGCACAACAAATCAGTGCTGCGTCTCCAGCGCCTGTTGATGTTCACGAACAGCACCAACGTTAACACTGTTTCGCATAGTGGTAAAGTGCTATTTACAAGTGAAGCTCTGCAATACGTGTGTGTGTGTGTGTGTGTGTGTGTGTCAACAACACGACAGTGCAGATGAGTAAGGATTTTACAAAGCTATGACGTTTTCCCAATATCCAGTAACATACAGACGGTCCTACCTAATTCAATAATGTAAAATTAAGAACTGAATAAACAATACCTATTGCGGTTGGCACAAAAGTGATGAAACATATTTGGGTTTTGTAACAGTCGTTCGCGTAACAGGCGAACCATTGCCAGTTTGGTGTTGGACACGACAGTGCAGATGAGTAAGGATTTTACAAAGCTATGACGTTTTCCCAATATCCAGTAACATACAGACGGTCCTACCTAATTCAATAATGTAAAATTAAGAACTGAATAAACAATACCTATTGCGGTTGGCACAAAAGTGATGAAACATATTTGGGTTTTGTAACAGTCGTTCGCGTAACAGGCGAACCACTGCCAGTTTGGTGTTGGAGTGAAGTGTGGACATGTGATATATAGAAGAGGGAGACCAAGGGATGAATATAGTATAGTTCAGATGAGTGTAGATTGCAGTAGTTATTAAGAGATAAAGATGTCTGCATAGGACAGACGAACGGGGAGAGCTGCAACGAACGGGTCTCCGGACTGGGGTCCACAACAACAGGTAAACAGACATCTTTTTCACTGGAATCTGGGGAAGAGACAGGACTGACATCGGTCATCAGGTTTCACTGCTGTATGAATAACTTCTGATGTGTAGAAAAGCACTGCAGTTTATACTGAGCTTGAGGGAGAAATGCGAGGAACGTGCAGCGACTATGTAACTACAGGGAGTGTTTCCTGGACCATACGGTGGCAGCAAGCGGACGTGTTGTCGTAAACTTGCAAGCCGTGGACCTACTGATTGCGTAAAATACGAAGGCAATTTACGCCTCACTAACAAACAAATCTTCCTACATCTCCACACCTAAAGTAAGTGTGCTCTTATTACAACACTTTCATCAACATGGCTAGGTCTGTTATAGTGGATACGGACTACACGGCTTAAACTTTAAATTATTAGTGCTCTGTCCTGTCTAAAAAAAGATACTGTTGTGAGTCATACCATTTCCTATCACCCGAGATATATGACCCTACACGAAAACTGCATCATTTTTACAAGTGAGTTCTGACGAAACTGTACTGATCCACTAAGTTATTATTTAACTAGTCCTAACTACCAACTACGTCCCATCAGAGTTTTGCTCGCACCCACAGCATTCTCCTTCATGCTAAGACTAAGAGTAGTTAAATAAAGGTCATCCAGAAATATATATGTACCTAATGAATAATACTGTCGAAATTCCGTACCTTTCGTCTGGGAAACAGAGCAGAATTGTAATGATGCTTTACCGGACGAAATAACACTCGTCGGTACAGTGATGGCGCGCGATGTGGCCGCGCGGTGAGAGGTGCCATGCCACAAATTGCGCTGCCCTTCCCGCCGAAGGTTCGAGTCCTCCCTCGGGCATGGGCGTGCGTGTTGTCCTTAGCATAAGTTAGTTTAAGTTAGCTTACGTAGTGTGGAAGTCTAGGGACCGATGACCTCAGCAGTTTGGTCGCTTAGGATTTCACACACATTTGGTACAGTGATGGATTCTTAGCTCTATTCCTGGAGGGGCCGAAATGATACTATAACACGTAAAATATTCTTTCACTTTACTGAAACATGAACTAGACGAAATACATAACAATGTAACAATCCATGTCCACAGAAATGTCATGAGTACTTATTACTGTGACTGAACATCAACGTATCACTTGGTACAGAACAAGATACCAGTCTCTTCTCACGGAGTACACTTGATTATAAAATTTTATGGAGTATTCTGTCTAATAAAAGTGTGGCGGTGTTCTGTCTAATACAACCGTCACACTGCGGGCTCGGAGAGAAGACGCCACCGTCTTCGGCGATGATTGCTGACTGGGCAGAGCGGCACTGTGCTCAGACGTGTGTGCTCTTGAGCGGTAGCGTAAGGGAACTCTCGTGAGCGTGTCTGTGCCGCCGTCGCCCATACGTCGTTGCTCCTCGCAGCGTCTGTGTTTACGTCTTGTGCTTTCGTCACGAGATATTTTGGCTTGGCATCTCGCTCTTCGGACGACAATACGTATGGGAATTTTATCACTTACTATTTTATAACTTGTTCACTAAACCAAATCACTTCAGTTTAATCAGGTGTCCACCTTACCACATTAAAATATCCACCAGTTTGATAATCGCACTACACACAGAAGGCACACAGAGGAAGTAGCCTTATTAATCCATTTTTCTGCTTTTTCACGACAACCTAGTTGTCTAATGAAGCATCAGAGCAAAACAAATACCTCCAGTGCATGACCATACTCAAATGGTAGGACTCTAGATGTGGAGGTGACTATTTAGCTAGTAATTCACCGTACAGTCGATAACGATGCTTTTTCTACATAGGTTGTTGTCAGACCAGTGCAAAGTAAGAAAGGATAAGAAAATATCTTTGTTACATCAATACTTCTTGTCAATTTTAGCCCAACAGGGCATTTTCAGGTGAGAGAATATGAGATCAAAAAATTTTCAGTATGTTACCTCCCTTTAATCATTATTATATTTGTAAAGAGCCCCGATACATTTCCAAAGTTACCCAAACTACAAGGGAAAGCTATGTATGACAGCTGTCTGTGCTGTCTGGGGTGAGCTGAGATCATTCTGTGATTTGAACGCGGGCTCATCTCTGGCATGACCCAGACAGCGGTCAGAATTCGTTCTTTGGTTCTTGCGCCTATTGAAACAACATATGAGTGATTATGAATTACATCAACCCGATCCTCATCTCAAAAGGGCAATTATATCCAGTAGCAGAATTATAATTCCTACGTGTTCATTCAACTATAAGCCAATAGTGATGTGTACGGGAAGTGTTGGGAGAATAGCTAAGCATTCATTGGTCAACTCAACAGCGTTATCTGTACAAAGAGAGATGCTGACTCTGCCAACATTTCTCTTCACTTGGGCTTGGGCCTCAGTGAGCTCCGCATATTTGTATTCAAAAAATGGTTCAAATGGCTCTGAGCACTATGAGACTTAACATCTGTGGTCATCAGTCACCTAGAACTTAGAACTACTTAAACCTAACTAACATAAGGACATCACACACATCCATGCCCGAGGCAAGATACGGACCTGCGACCGTAGCAGTCGCGCGGTTCCGGACTGAGCGCCTAGAACCGCATATTTGTGTTCAGCTGAAGTGTTTCGTTATGGATAGGTAACTATGCTGCGAAAGGTGAAGCATGTATTGGAGTTGTAAGGTATGTTGATTGACTAGACCGTGTCATGCTGTTAAGATACATTTTTAGAAACAGAGCAGTTTATTGAGTAGCTGTGGACCAAGGTGATCCACTGACGTATTACCTCAGTGGCGAAAGAATTCATTAAGGCATTAATGTGTATTATGCAGCGTTGGATATATTCTCAGTACAAGTGGTTACTTACGTTAAAAACTCAATAACTTCTACAGTGATTGTTTTATGGATACGCGATTTGTTGTTGTTTGTAAACAGCCATATTTGACAGTTTTATCAAACCACGCGGTCGAATTTATGTTGTTAAATTACCGGTTTCGACTACCTTAAACAGTCTTCTCCAGACAAATGGGTAATCAACCAAGACAGCGCACGGTGCAGCACATTGATCTAAATATCTAAATAATCTAAAAACATAAATGTAATTTTACTTTTTGTGCCATGTTTATTTGACCTCGGAGTCTTCCGCGATGGAATGCCTGAATAAAATCTTCTCGATTTTCGGTCCGCGTTATTAAGTATGAAACCCTCGAGTTTTATGTTCATTTGGTTGGTCACTCCTATCACGTATGCATTATACGTTGAATAGTTTGTGGAGTCCCAACGTTTTTCATTTCGTTGACAACCTTGAGAAGCAACAACAATTTTCTGTCCTTTTATTTCATTTTTTTGGTTTGCTCATTGTGTATTACATGAAGAGTCATCATGTTATCGCCTAACGTTCCGTGTTCAATATTGTGGAGTAATTAGGTTGGTCATCACATCTGATACGAGCCATAAAACATACAAGTCCAGTCAGTTAACAGCTCGGAACGAGTGTGCTTAGTGCCGGATCATACTTTTCATTGATGGATTGTATGAACCTGTCCTTCTCGAACATCGACTTCGTAATTGCATCGATTGCGTGTGGAAGCCCTGAGAGGGGCAATTCACATTATAACCGACAGCAAATACTTTGTAAAACAAAGTTAACGATCGTCGTCCATTATAATAACTGAGCAAATAACGTGTTCGCGTTCGTCGGAGAGTACAAATTATCGCCGCTGTTTACGCAGGAATATGCTGCACACAAAAGTCTAGTTGTACCGTTCGCCGTCCTTCTAGGGTCAGTTTATGGCAGGTCATTCAAGCAACGAAGTAAAAAGGGCGCAGGTAATTTCCGTTTTCGAGAAGTGTTGTCAGACTATTGCATATTCTTTGACGTCAGTTATGGAACACGTTTTCTGATCGAGTGTTACAACCATTTTGGAGGACTAAAATCTCCTTTATAGAGAGACATTACAGATTCTGCAAACAGAATTGTGAAACTCAGCTCATTTTATTTGCCAAGAGAGCGGCATATGGGGGTACCCATATTGATTCCGTGTCCTTTGACCTGCGGAAGGCACCCTATTGGGATCTGCACTGTAGCGTACTGAACGAAATCCGAGCTTATGGAACATCGGAGGTGCTTTGCGATTGAATTCAGGACTCCATAGCAGGTGGAGATCAACACGTGATCCAAGCGAGATGTAATCGTTAGCTATAAATGCAACGTCTGGAGTACCGAAATGCATTTATTTCGTGTTTTTATCTGTTAATAGCAGAGATAACAAAAAGGTAAGTTTTTTCTTTCATGTATCTTGCCTTTATCTGAAAACGGTCAAGGAACCTACAAACAAAACATTTCGAGAAAGAAAATATTATTAGAGTTAGAGACTTTGCACTTGTCGAGTTATGTATGACTTAAATACTTTTCATTTATCGACATGTGGAGTAAGCGGGGAAACTTCACGTTATTGATGCTTAACCATCTTTAAATTTGTCATTTTCTGAAATAGCTGTATTTTCTTTTATTATACTAGACCGAGTCTTATACCTTTTTATTCTAATACAACCACAATAATTATTATTTTGCCAGTTTTACAAGCTAACGGGGAAGCATCGTCTTGCCCTTTACTGGCGTAAGACGTGTTTGACCACGGGCAAAGACGATTATACGAACAAAAGTTTAATACAGTTTTAGTCTTAGTAAACGACACTATATTAATTAATGAAGCTTTAGTACATTAATTAATGAAATGTTGTGTGATTTTTCAATTTCTCCAGGCCTATTTTATGACGAAATAAATCTCGGGTGAACAGCCTGGTATGAGTAAGCATAGGACACACTCCTATGAACACTCATACCAGGCTGTTCACCCGAGATTTATTTCGTCAACGAAATGCTGCTACATGTTTTTTATTATTATTGAATGGTGAACAATGAATAGACTATTCTCTTGAAACATTGTGAAAACTCGAGATCAGTGTCTTTTATTACCAAAAATTACGCACAAAATTTCCTCCTTCAACGTTAGGTAAGCGTTGCATTTGCAACTCTTTGTCCGATACTCCGGTGGATGGCAAGCGTATGGCACTGCACTTCCTGTAAAGGTTTTCTTCTTTAGCTTAAAACGTTCTTGTCCCCCTTCAGTGCTTCTTTATCAACTGTCACCTGCTTCATAGGTCACGTCGTTAAAAAATTATCGCTCGACGTACTGTGGCGTTTCCGTTCTTAATGGCTCTGAGCACTATGGGACTTAACTGCTGAGGTCATAAGTCCCCTAGAACTTAGAACTACTTAAACCTAACTAACCTAAGGACATCACACACATCCATGCCCGAGGCAGGATTCGAACCTGCGACCGTAGCGGTTTCGCGGTTCCAGACTGTAGCGCCTAGAACCGCTCGGCCACTCCGGCCGGCTTTCCGTTCTTACCATGGTCTTTTTGTGCACAGTAATTCGAATTCAAAAATACTTCGGAGCTGTTTCGGCGCAACAGGAATATCCCTTGTTGAAGGTGCAGATTCTTGTTTTTGCCCTGTGCTGCATCTGGAGTCGGAGCATTGTCTGCTTTGACGCGGTGGGTTACAAAAACAAGATCTGTGTTTTATGCGGCAGCAAAATCTTGCTAGTTCAACTCAAGACGGTCACAAGGCTCAATTCCACGTTCTTTGAAGCCATTTTCTGCATTACCTACTGCATGTGCCCTGTAATAACCGATTATCACCAGCTGTTGATAGGTGACGAGGCCGTCAACTTCTCCTAGTCGTCTTTCGCCAGTCGACTGCTTTAAAATTTTTCGATTTTTGGAACTGAATAAACAAGAATAAGACGTGAATCGTGGTTTCGAGCACCTATTATGTGAAGTAGTCACGTGTAGCATGGAATGATCACATTTCTACCCAATTATTAGTTAAGAGCTTATGCTGAATGCCACGAAAATTGTAAGACAGGTGATGTGTATTACGCCTACATCTAGAACTACCATACATATTCCCAAAGCCACTGTATGGTGCGTTGAGGACCACTACAGGTAATTTTCTTTGCTGTTCCTCGTAAACAGAGCGTGGTATAAACGAAGGTCCGAAAGCACAATTAACTTTATTTGGTACGAAGAATGAAGGCAACTTTTAAGGAGATGCCTATGTAACACACCACACACACACACCACACACACACACACACACAAATATATATATATATATATATATATATATATATATATATATATATATATATTCCACAGGCATCTCCTTAAAAGTTGTCTTCATTCTTCGTACCACATAAAGTTAATTGTGCTCATAAATTAAGGATAATACTGATACATGGTGAAACAGCGCTCCGGTGGGCGATTTGCGGGTTTAAATCACTTCGGGGTATGACCATCCAGTGTATTTGACCTGCGGCCGTCGCACGGAGGTGCTGACAGCAATCCTCATATGCAGAGGTGTGTTGGTGCATGTCAGAGTACAGTGCAGCGAGTAAGTGTGTAGACATTTTCAGACGTGCTAATGGTGACTGTGTGTTGAAAATGGCTCAAAGAACACATATTGTTAACGTTATGAGGGGTAGAATATTAGGGATACTGGAGGCTGGTCAAACACAACAGGTCGTAGCATGGGCCCTCTGTGTGCCACAAAGTGTGATCTCAAGATTATGGCAGCGATTCCAGCAGACAGGAAACGTGTCCAGACGCTACAGTACGGGACGTCCACAGTGTACAACACCACAAGAAGACCGATATCTCACCATCATTGCCCGCAGACGGCCACGGAGTACTGCAGGTAGCTTTGCGCGGGACCTTACCACAGCCAATGGAACAGTTGTCTCGAGACACACAGTCTACAGACGACTGAAAAGACGTGGTTTATTGCCCTGGAGACCTGCAAGGTGCATTCCACTGACCCCTGGCCACAGGAGAGCCCGTAAAGCCTGGTGTCAACAACACAGTAAATGGTCATTGGAACAGTGGTCCCAGGTGATGTTCACGGACGAGTCCAGGTGTAGTCTGAACAGTGATTCTCGTCGGGTTTTCATCTGGTGTGAACCAGGAAACAGATGCAAACGCATTAATGTCCTTGAAAGGGACCTGTGTGGAGGTCGTGGTTTGATGGTGTCGGGTGGGATTATGATAGGTGCACGTGCACCCCTGCATGTCTTTGCAGAGGAACTGTAACAGTTCATGTGTATCGGGACATCATTTTGTACCAATATGTCCACCTTTTTATGGGTTCAGTGGGTCCCATCTTCCTCCTGATGGATGATAACGCACGGCCCCACCGAGCTGCCAATGTGGAGGAGTACCTTGAAACAGAAGACATCAGGCGAATGGAGGGGTCTGCCTGTTCTTCCAATCAAGCAGCTCTGGGATGCTCTCCGTCGACGCATCGCTGCACGTCTTCAAACCCCCAAGACACCTCAGGAGCTCTGACAGGGACTGGTGCAAGAATGAGAGGCTACACCCCAGCAGCTGCTCGACCACCTGATCCAGAGGTGCAAACCCGTTGTGTGGCCTGTGTACGTGTGCATGGTGGTCATATCCCATATTGATGTCGGGGCACCTGCGCAAGAAACAGTGGTGTTTTGTAGGACATGTGTTTCGCGACGGTTTTCTCAACTTATTACCAATACCGTGGACTTACAGATCTGTGTCGTGTGTGTTCCCTGTGCGCCTATGCTATTACAGCCAGTTTTGTGTAGTGCCACGTTGTGTGGCACCTTATTCTGCAATTATCCTTAATTTATGAGCATGAGTATATATGGCTCCTCACATATTACCAAAGCCACCAAAGTTTAGTCCCTTCGGGCGTGGCCAGAATATGCATGGGTGACCGTCCCGTATGCCGCCTGCTGCTAACAATTTTCCGTTCCCCTTAGGTTTTACGGAGAGGGGGCATGAGGAGCGGTGCCGTAAAAAACCTAATCACTTGTCTTTGCCATTATCCTGGATTCAGTTTCAAATATCTCCACAGTGTTTCATGAAGTGAGAGCATGTCAAACTGGCGACGGTGATCCGATGTCGGATGCGGACGGTAAGTTCGTTGGCCCCCTTGGTGCTATTGGAGAGAAGTACGCTGTATGCTGGCGTTTCACCCTCTCCTTCTCTGAGCATCCCCAGCTCGCACATGACACTACACTGTCCTCGGAATCTTTAGCGGTGTCTTGCTTTAGTGAAACCTTCCTCGTATATAAACCACGTTATTTCGAATAAAACACTCGTGCTTTTGACAGCTATCTCTGCCACCGTCATCAGGGGTTGAAGTCCTCAGTGATTGCAACTCCTGGTGACATGGCGGGGACATCGAAAGCTCCAGTATTTTTTTTTCCAAATGACGTAGCTTGTAAACAGGAAAAGATTTAATTCATGGCACAACACACCAAACAACGCATTATAGCCACCCGCACCTTACAGATACTCTTACCCACACAGTTCTCATACTTCGCGAAGGAAAGGAGTTTGCAGACGCAGAGGATAGAAAAAAGTTTTCAGTTTGGCGGCTGAACCTGTCCTTTGGGGTCTCCCAGCCATTCACGCCATACGATATTACTTTACTTTAAAATTACCAGAACACAATGATCTGGCGACACCAGCTCCTCTCTGGTAGTATACAGTGTGGCACCTTCTGAAGCGCTAGTGGTATCCGTATGGCGGTGCTACCTATGTAAAGCCAAGCGATTAATCATCTTGCCCCGTTCGTTAACTTGCCCTGGTCTCTCCGACATGTGACATGTACAGAGCTCGGCACGAATAACCGGTGCAGAGGCACGAGGCGTACTGCCTTTGCAACTTTCGCTGGCGCTGTCGTCCGCTCACAAAGCCGTAACGCTGGTAATGAGAGGCGGCGTCTCTCCGGCGTCGCGACGGCGGCGCCCGGCCGTCTGCCAGCTATCGAGCGCCGTGAGAACGCGCACGGCCGGCCTGCTTGTTATTCCAGAGCACGCCCGCCGACCAGAAAGCTGCCCCACAAACACACTGGCCAGCGCGCGGGCTCAGCGCTGTTCTGTCTGTCGCGGCCGACCTGTAGGCAGCTGCGCTAACGCAGTGCGTGCTGCGTTAAGCTGCGCACGCCTGGATAAGCCTGATCCGCGCCAATCCGTGTGGCTTGCTCCCTGCGCTTAAGCTCTCGGGGTGGTTTTCCAAAAGAGAGTCCTACTGAGTCATTAAAATGTGTTGAGACCACGCGGGTGACGCAATCTGGTACGCGTAATGAAATGTACCCCTGTTTAAGCATGCAGTTATCAAATTTCTCACTGCATAAGCACTTACAAGTGGCATTCAGTAAGTAATGCAACACATTATTTTCTCAGCCAGTTTCTGTAGAAAAACTGTGGAATTTGTTGTGGTACATGGTGGAATATTCCTGTTGCTACAGACGGCGTCGCTCATACGAGTCTTCGAATGGCGTCTGTAACTGAGATGCGTTGCAAGCAGAGAGGTGTCACTGAATTTTTCTTGGCGGTAAACCAGAGCATCGCAGATATCCATTGGCGCTTGCAGCATGTATTCGGGTACCTAACAGCAAGATGAGTCGTTGGGCGAAGATCTGTCATAATCGCAAGTAGGTCACGCAAACCTGTCCGATTTCCCGCCAGGCGGACTGCTACACACAGCAGTGACGTCTGAAATGTTAGAACGTGCGGACACTCTCACTCGAGTTTATCTCTGGATCACAGTCAGACATCTCGCAGCTCAGCTGGGCGTCTCTGATTGTAGTGCTGGCACGTTCATCAGATGGATTGTACTGCCTCATCCACCGTACAGTCCGGATCTCGCACCATCCGACTTCCATCTGTTTGGCCCAATAAAGGATACCCTCCGTGGGTAGAAGTACATGGATGACGGAGAGCTTTGCAGCAGGACTTTGGCTTAGACGTCGACCAGTAGGATGGTACCACGTGGGCATACAGACTCTCCCATGAATGTGCCCTAATACTGACTTACTGAAAGGAGGTTACGTTGAAAAGCAGGGTTTTGTAACGAAAAAAGTGGGGAACAACACATGGTGTTGGAATACTGAATAAAACCAACCTGATTTCAGAAGAAAGAATATCTTTCAATACTTATTGAACACTACTATTACTATATAAATTAAAGAGATATAAAAGTGAAAATTTTCTTCTATTATGATCGATGAGGACAATCAGTTTCTCCAGATTTCACAACGTATGGTTTACTAACATTCCTACTACTTGTTTCCTCTTGAAGGCATTTTGAACAAAGTATTGAGCCGGGACCACGCCCGTTTTTAGATTGACTGATTTTGAGGGAGGGGACCAAACAGCGAGGTCACCGGTCCCATCGGACTAGGGAAGGACGGGGAAGGAAGTCGAAAGTGCCCTTCAGAGGAACTGTCCCGGAATTTGCCTGAAGCGATTTAGTGAACTCACGGAATACCTAAATCAAGATTGCCAGACGTTGGTTTGAACCGTCGTCGTTCCGAATGCGAGTCCAGTGTGCATCCACTGCGACACCTTGCTCGGTGTCTGCTTTTAGCTAAATGATACTGGTTCGTATTTGGGTGAAGTGTGGTAGTCAGCCGGCCGGGTGGCCAAACGGTTCTAGGCGCTTCAGTCTGGAACCGCGTGACCGCTACGGTCGCAGGTTCGAATCCTGCCTTGGGCATGGATGTGTGTGACGTCATTAGGTTAATTAGGTTTAAGTAGTTCTAAGTTCTAGGGAACTGATGATCTCAGAAGTTAAGTCCCATAGTGCTCAGACCCATTTGAACCATTTTGTGGTAGTCAAATTATCAAAGAGTTTTGACAGACATTTTTAAGAAAGAGATGACCAGTAGCGAAGCTTACTAACAAATTATTTTGATCGTTAGTGTTGCAAGGTTTAGATGTGTACATCTGTCTAGAGTAATTTCATTTTTGCAGCTTTATTTCTCATTTTGTTGTGTTGATAATTTGGTGGAAAATCTCAGTTTTATGTCAATCAATTAACAGTTCCTGCAATTACAGGGGCGGTATGGAAGAATAAACACTTTACAAGTGTTTCCAAACACAAACTTTCTTATACATGAAGACTGTAACGTCATGACTATGTGATTAATGACAGTCCATGTGATCATATTGAAATACAACAGTGATGGTTACGATTTCGTTGTTTATAAAGTGTCTGTATCTTCACATTTCAATGTCCTTCAGACATGCGTGCATATCTGAAGGAGCAGATACTGTTTTTTCTATTACAGCTGTGGTAAATTTTAACAAATGGCTTCGCAGTTTGCCAATCTGGAATGACATCAGCTGCGAGAATTTGTGCCGGACCGGGAAACGAACACGGATTTCCCACTTACCGGGGGCTACAGATTCAGACTTTCATGTGTCATGGAGTGCACAACCCTTATGCTCGCACATATCGTGATTCCCGTACAGGTCGAGACAAATATTTTTCTTGTCATTTTAGACCTTCTAGGCATGGATACATTACTGATGTTTACAGTGTCTGTCTTTATAAGCAGGAAATCCGGGTTCGAGTCCCAGTCCGGCACAAATTTTATGTATTGCAAACAGCTGATGTCATCCATTTCGTATAAAACTGAGGAGATAGTACCAGAAGCGTATGGAAGCCAGGCTGGCGAAAGTGTGTAAACAGATTAGCGGATTTTTGATGTCACGCGGAAAAGTAAAGGCTCAATAGCATCTGAGTAATAGCGGGCAACATCTCTGCCAAAGAGGTTGTGCTGGGAGAGACTGTTAGTAGAACCAAAGAGGTTGTGCTGGGAGAGACTGTTAGTAGAACCAAAGAGGTTGTGCTGGGAGAGACTGTTAGTAGAACCTTTGCTTGTGAGTGGAGTGCAGTCTTGGAGAGAGGAAGGAGGGCTCAAGTTGTATCTCGTGGTGGAGTAAGACGTGTTTAGGCCACGCTGTGCGCTAGCAATAATTTCCTTATACTATTTATCATTTGTGGGGAGATATTTTGTGAATTCATTCAGAAGACTTTAAAATGTACTATAATAACGCATTTTCCAAGACATCCACGCATAGTAATTAATTTGGTCAGGGATTTAGTATTGGAGATTTTATGATAACGTAACAACGTGTGATTTACCGATTTTTATTCAAAGATGGATAGCATACATGTTTGTAAGAAAGAAAATAGAATTTCTCCACATTTTTCCACTATTAATGGAAAGTGAATTTTTAATATTCCATGCGTTAAAATATTTTGTCTAGTGATGTAAGGTTTTGTTTATACAGCTACTTTATTTTTTCTATCAATCAACACTCATATCTTTTGAAGTTTCAAATACACAATTTTGATTTCTCGAGTATCTCAGTATCAGAACTTTAACTGACAATGATCTCTGAAGTAATGAGAATTATTAGCGCAGCAGCATAGCAGCTGTCTCTATAGTTTAAAGTACACAGTGCACATGGCGTTGCTATTACTTTGAATTTTTTTAATTTTTCAACCAGCATAGCAGAAGCAGCCGCAGACGTTTGGAGATAGTAGAAGCACAGCATTCACTCATTACGCAAACTGGTAGGCCATTTATAATTTATTTATGATACTATTATCATTCCAACAGTGACACACTTTCCAGACAGGTCATTTTTGGTAGTTATTTATACTTCAAAAACGGTTCAAATGGCTCTGAGCGCGGGATTAGCCGAGCGGTCTAGGGCGCTGCAGTCATGGACTGTGCGGCTCGTCCCGGCGGAGGCTCGAATCCTCCCTCGGGCTTGGGTGTGTGTGTTTGTCCTTAGGATTAAGTAGTGTGTAAGCTTAGGGACTGATGACCTTACCAGTTAATTCCCATAAGATTTCACACACATTTGAGCTTTTTTTTTTTTTTTTTTTTTTTTTTCAAATGGCTCTGAGCACTATGTGACTTAACATCTGAGGTCACCAGTCCCCTAGAACTTAGAACTATGTAAACCTAACTAACCTAAGGACATCTCACACATCCGTGCCCGAGGCAGGATTCGAACCTGCGACGGTAGCGGACGCACCGTTCCAGACTGAAGCGCCTAGAACCGATAGCCCCCACCTATACTTCACATATTTCTTGCAGTTAGATTGCTTGTATTATTGCTAGCAGGGCAATTTTCTTAATTTTAACAGAGCAGAATCTCGCCACAACTGTTGCACTATACAGTTTAATGTTGCATTTCTTATTATTTTTTGCATTACTGACGACTTTTGAAGACTTATGAGATTACTTACGAACTTAAATACGAGCTTAACCGTTTCTCTACCAAAGAGCTCAACTTCTCATTACCACACAGACGAAATACCTGTAAATATAACTAAACATTGCCAAATAGCAAAAATTAATTAGCCACTTTCAACATTAGTGGCAAGAAATGGATGATAAATACTCCAATGAACGAAAACATTATGACCACACGCTTAACATTGGTCCACCTTTGGAACACAACAAAGCAGCGATTCTGCAGCTTCACAGGCCCTTGGTAGTTTTTCTGAGATATTTGGCATCATATATTTACAAAATTTTCGTAAATTATGGACCGATAGATAGTGCTCGATACTGTCCCGAATGTGTTCCTTCGGGATTCAGAACAGGCTAAGTCAAGTGCCAAATGCCACGAGTGGCATTCAACTCTTGCAGTACGGACAATTATCTCAATGGAACATGTCATTGCGTTCTGGGAAGACATCGTTCGGGTAGCGATACCAGTAGTTCTCAACAACGTTCACGTAATCCACAGCTATTCCGGTGTCTTCGATTAGTCACAAGTCCTACGGACACCGAGCATAATACTGCCGCCATTGGACTGTGTGCGTGTCGTACTCCCATGTTTGGAGCAACTGTCCACCTGGATGACGGCGTACCCGAACACGAACATAAACTGGTGTAAGAAGAACGGACCAGGCAACACGTTTCTGCTGATGCACGGTCCAGTCTCGATTACCCGTGCGTGACTGTGCCGTTGGGTCATGATGAGAACACTTAGGGGTTGTCTGATGCGGATCCCGTTTTCAATAATGTGCGCTGAACTGTGTGCTTCGAAACACTTGTGCCTGTACCAGCATCGCACTGTGTCGTCAGATCTGCACAGATCGCCGCCTACTCTTCTCTACATAGCCGGAAATACTCTTATGGACGACATCGTTATCAGGAGGACAGCCACGCACTCTCCTCATCACAATCACACTAGGAAATTTTAAACAAAGGCTGCAATTAGCTATGGTCAACCCTGTTTACGTGGAGCAGTCACGCGTATAAATTATTTTTCTCCTAAATGAGCTAGAACAACATAATTTCAACTTCACGCAGTTCAATCAACACAGTGAAAGCTAAAATGAAAATGGCACTTTCACTCGTGCATCCGTTTTAACACGCACATCCCCATACACGTATTCGACCACACAGAACTCTCGTCGTTTTAGGGTACAAATCTCAATGACACTTGTAATAGGTACTAATGGCCTGGCCTCTGGTGTGCACTCGGACTTTAAAAAGGCAAACTGTTCTAAAAGCTACATAAATGCAGTGGAGAGATAATACTGAAAGAATCGATTAGGAGCTGCAATTGGTCGTAGAATAACGAAAGTACTGGAGAACCCAAGATATTTATATTCCAAAGTACAGGTGACACATCGTTTAGTGATAACGTGATGGATCATGAATTGTCTGTCGTATCAGCACTGGCGAACTCAAGTCATGAGTGATCAAGTACTGCCCTTTAATATATGCGAAAAGATCGCGATTTAGAGGAAGCAACGGTGCTGATAAAGAGAACGAGGATATTATTGCGATGTCCAGTAAGTGCAATGTTGTCAATTGTCCAGTATGATCAGGTCGCAGTGGCTAGTTTGTTGTAATTATTAAGTAGTGTTGTTTGCTTTAAATTTTATTTGGCCTTCAGCGTGAGTATACTATTTAATCATCAATAATTAAACTATTTAGACTTTAGTAATTACACTATGTAGCTATCAATAACTGCAAAAATCGGACTTGTTTTAAATAAATATAAATAAACATATTACTATAAGATAACAAAACAATATGTCTTCACTATTAACAAACAAAACTGAATGTTTCTTAATTTTAAACACAGAAGAAATAATTAAAGTTTTCTCGACAAAAATGTTGACAGGCAGGTCTGTTTAGTCATCAGTGTGTGTGTGTGTGTGTGTGTGTGTGTGTGTGTGTGTGTGTGACAGAGAGAGAGAGAGAGAGAGAGAGAGTGAGTCTATATGTTTCGCATGCGCTCTTCTTCCTAGTTAATGCGGCGAGTAAGCATTTCACATTTGTTTTGAGGCCAATATATGACCTCTGTTCCCAGTAGACCAAACTATGCACTACGTCCTTCACAAAAATGTTACTCCATGGTTTGTCAGCGCAGTGTAAAGTGTGGTCAAGATGAGGAACCTAAGCTTGAAACGCAGTCCATTGTATTATGAACACTAGCGATACGGAGGTTTAATACTTTGTTTTTTTTTTTCATTATACAGATCGAGCGGAAAAATGCACCTATCGGAGTACAAAAAAGCCGAATATGCTCCTGTTTATTAGAAGAATGAAAAGTGGGTTACAAGCTGTCTCGTTTTACCTTCCTCAACACCTGTAAAAATTTTCTCAAAAATTTTGGCATGTGAACATATGAACAGATTTTAATATCTGTTCTTAGTTCTATTTGGTATGTGTTCCACACACTTGATTAATATTTAGGGCTAGGTCACATGAGTGTTTTATAAGCAATCTACTTTTTAGATACTACATTTTTTCTAGTAATCAAATGAACCGAAGTCTTTCATCTGCATTAATTACGATTGAGCTAATGGGATCATTCAATTCTCTACACTCTGATATGTTTATGATGTGACTGATTCCAGTCGTGCTTCATTATTACAGTGGTCATAGGATACTAGAACTTTTCGTTTTGTGAATCGCAAAATTTTACATTTCTGAACTTTTCAAGCTAGCTGCGAATTTTTGCATTACTTCCCAGTCCTTAGTAAGACCTACTTGAAATATGTGCACACACTATTTAGTCATAGATAACTGCATCACCTACGAAAAGGCTGAGGTTATTGTTTATCTTCAAGAGGTTATTGTTTATCTTCAAGAACTTTAATGTACAGCACGAACTGCAAGCGTCACAGCACACTTCCTTAGTACACACGTGAAATTACATCTACGTCACGAAACTGAGGAAGAGACTTCCCAGATTTGTGCTATATAACTCTCTTCTGCTGTAATAAACAGTACCTGAGTAATATCTCTAGTCTTCTAAGAGGCAGATCTATTCAAATAAGAAAATGTAAGATTATTGTGCTCTTAATGAATGTGGAAAGTGGTGTACACTATTTATTAACACCATTTTGTGCAGAGGATACCTGTGAAACAGGCTAGGGCTCTGCTTAGTCCATTTGTACGTCCAGCTGTTGTACATCCCTGCTAATGATGTAACATTTACACTGACGCGATGAACTCATACGATTACTGTTGGATCTCAACTAAAACAACAGAAGTTCCACACATTCCCACTCGTTATAACTCCTTCAGTTGCAAGAAAGCTAATTAGCATTGTCTGATACTGGAAATATCCACACAACCGTACATAGTACTCCGGACCTATGACCTTGTTACTATATTTCTATCCAGGATTATCTACAAAGGTCATTTATAATTTCATAAATAAGTAACTCAAATTCAAAAGGCCAGGGTGCTGTTAGCCTACCATTCCAAACATTTATGGCGGACTCTCGTTTCTGACGCATTCCCAACAAATTCTAAATGTGAACTTTTCTGGTAACTGACAATTAGAAACGAGTAAATAAATAATTTCAGTGTTTGCAGTATAGAGTCAGCGCGAATATACGAGCCCTCAGAGAACAATTGCTCGGGTATTCAATACACCAAGCTCCGCTCTTTCGCATCACTGAATTCACTGCTTCCATTAAGCCAGACAATAGATAGTGGTGGGCAGGGGATGGCGTAACAAGGGGAGGGTGGATAGCTGGCCTGTTTGAGGGTTTCTGAGTCACTTCCCTGCCAAAGCCCATTGTGTGCTCTGCCAACATTTGTTTTAGTCATTTGTTGGTCCGAAGACAACGTCACTTTTTCGTGTTAACATTTCACAACAATTCTCCAGAGTGGAATGCTGTCCCTGTGGAAACTTGTGCACTTCCTTTTTAAGTCAATCTATATTATTTAATACAACTTACATTTTTTGTTCTATCTGATGCAGTCTGTTCACATCAGTATGTAATATGTTTGGGCGGCTTTCAATAAACAGTATATTTTGAAACTGAAAAATCTATATTATTTGTTTTATTTTGTTGTTGTTTTGTTGTTGTGGTCTTCAGTCCTGAGACTGGTTTGATGCAGCTCTCCATTCTACTCTATCCTGTGCAAGCTTCTTCATCTCCCAGTACCTACTGCAACCTACATCCTTCTGAATCTGCTTAGTGTATTCATCTCTTGGTCTCTCTCTACGATTTTTACCCTCCACGCTGCCCTCTAATACTAAATTGGTGACCCCTTGATGCCTCAGAACATGTCCTACCAACCGATCCCTTCTTCTGGCCAAGTTGTGCCAAAAACTTCTCTTCTCCCCAATCCTATTCAATACTTCCTCATCAGTTATGTGATCTACCCATCTAATCTTCAGTATTCTTCTGTAGCACCAATTTTCTAAAGCTTCTATTCTCTTCTTGTCCAAACTATTTATCGTCCATGTTTCACTTCCATACATGGCTACACTCCATACAAATACTTTCAGAAACAACTTCCTAACACTTAAATCTATACTCGATGTTAACAAATTTCTCTTCTTCAGAAACGCTTTCCTTGCCATTGCCAGTCTACATTTTATATCCTCTCTACTTCGACCATCATCAGTTATTTTGCTCCCCAAATAGCAAAATTCCTTTACTACTTTAAGTGTCTCATTTCCCAATGTAATTCCCTCAGCATCACCCGACTTAATTCGACTACATTCCATTATCCTCGTTTTGCTTTTGTTGATGTTCATCTTATACCCTTCTTTCAAGACACTGTCCATTCCATTCAACTGCTCTTCCAAGTCCTTTGCTGTCTCTGACAGAATTACAATGTTATCGGCGAACCTCAAAGTTTTTATTTCTTCTCCATGGATTTTAACACCTACTCCGAATTTTTTTTTTGTGTCCTTTACTGCTTCCTCAATATACAGATTGAATAACATCGGGGAGAGGCTACAACCCTGTCTTACTCCCTTCCCAACCACTGCTTCCCTTTCATGTCCCTCGACTCTTATAACTGCCATCTGGTTTCTGTACAAATTGTAAATAGCCTTTCACTCCCTATATTTTACCGCTGCCACCTTTAGAATTTGAAAGAGAGTATTCCAGTCAATATTGTCAAAAGCTTTCTCTAAGTCTACAAATGCTAGAAACGTAGGTTTGCCTTTCCTTAGTCTTTCTTCTAAGATAAGTCGTAAGGTCAGTATTGCCTCACGTGTTCCAGTGTTTCTACGGAATCCAAACTGATCTTTCCCGAGGTCGGCTTCTACTAGTTTTTCCATTCGTCTGTAAAGAATTCGTGTTAGTATTTTGCAGCTGTGGCTTATTAAACTGATTGTTAGGTAATTTTCACACTTGTCAACACCTGCTTTCTTTGGGATTGGAATTATTATATTCTTCTTGAAGTCTGAGGGTATTTCGCCTGTTTCATACATCTTGCTCACCAGATGGTAGAGTTTTGGTGGAGTTTTATTTTACCCACACATATTCAGGCGAGTCATAGGTTCTATAAGGTTATAATCTAATGCTACATTTATAGGTACATGTTGCAGTTGTAATAAATGCCAGAAGCAAACATGTCATGTCTAATGAGTAATTAATGTGCCTTTTATGTGACTTATTATCTGAATCAGTATACTTTTGCCTGCTCCAATTCTTTGGGTATATTCATGAATTTGTTACAGCTGTTCTGCTGTAACACAGGGTGCAATAATGCTACATACGCCGTAGCTGCTTTTATTTATAGGATGTTAACTGGAGAATATGGTATGAGAAATTTACTATTAGGACATGAATCACGCAAATGTAAAATTGCAGCGACAAGATATGATTAGTACTTACATTTCGCGCGAGCGTGCGCACGCGACTGTGATTGCGTCTGTATGTGTATGTGTGTGTGCGTGTGTGTGTGTGTAAGTTGTTCGCTACTGTTCACTATTACGATCTTAAATTTGATACACACAACAGGGAAATAAACTTTATTTTGGAAACTATGAAAAATTACTTAAAGATATCCATACAACACCCTTGCCCTTTCAGAGCATGAGGTCCATCCTTCTTCAACTGATCGTCGTTGAGATGTTAAATCCTAATCCTCACTCCTTTATTGCCTTAATCGTATATGGGCTACAGTTTTTAAGCAGAAGCACTATAGTTCTAACTGGATGTCTTGTGCTATACATTCTATCTTTTAATGTGAGAACACTAGGCGGTGAGGATTAACCAAGACTCCTTGTTTGCTTTACATCTGCAACATCCGTCTGTTCAACCGCGTCATGCCTCATACGGTCCACTTGTGGTTGTTGCGGACAAAAAAGTTAAGGCTAGTTTACTTCTGCGGCTCCTTAGTGTGCGTGAACCTCAGTACCTCGAATCACAGGCTGAATATCTCCTATATCATTAGAAATGAAACGAAAGATCTCACTTAGTAACCGAGCTCTGTCGATTCACAAAACAAAAAAACATTTGCAGATTGGTCTTCGGTTTCTGCCGTCCGCCTCAGGAAGAAGCTTCCCTGCTGTCTGCACACATTTCATTGCCCTGTTATTTCCGAAAAGAATATGAAGAAGTCAGGCTGTCAGTCTCATTACGATTCACCAGAGGTTAATGTACATGGCTATGTTTCACATTGTCAAATAGGTCAGTTTTACCACTTACACTTCTTTCTTTTTCATTTCTGAATCACTCACTTCATATTCTTTCACGTATCTTCATTAATTTTATCATATTCTTCTTTCTTTCTCATACTTATAGTTTAAATCTACCTTGCTGTAGTTTGTGCCTACTGCCATGCTTATCATTAATGAATATAACCTGCGTCTGCTCTTTCTTGTATATACTGATTTTAATGTAACTTACAACATGCCAGTGTAAAATACGTACGATATCTCGTTACACCTAATGGATATAGCCATTCGAGGTTAAATAAATGAGTTAATAGCTAAATAATCTCCAGGCAATGTCTCATAAAGTCAGCTGCTATCAGGTCATTTCCATCCTGAATGAGATTTTCACTCTGCAGTGGAGTGTGCGCTGATATGAAACTTCCTAACAGATTAAAACTGTGTGCCGGACACACAGATTTAATCTGCCAGGAAGTTTCATTTCCATCCTATCACACACCCACCTACATAATTCTGTCATTTGTTTCCGCTTTTAATTTTCAGTTGTGGTGCTACCTATCTTAGATATAAGTGGTTACGTAGTGTTACAGATTACAATGTTCGAAAATAAGTTACTGCATAGGAAGGAGTAATTTTACTAAACGTATATCGTTTGGACGTCACCTGTACATGCAAGGCGTAACCTCAAAGTTTCGCTCAAATTTTTTTTGATTAGATTGCCCATGAATAAATTTTTAGAGAAAATGCAACAGATTTGTTTATCGGGGTGCAGTCTGAAGTCGCCTCGGGTTGCGGCACGCTAGCTTTCCCCGCCTCAGGGATGGCGAGGGGGGGGGGGGGAGGGTGTAAGGGGGAGGGTGGAAGAGGTTGTCGAATTAATAAAGCTCATTTTGATTTAGGCACAATTTGCGACCATGAGCGGAATAAACGTCAAAACTGACAATTATCACGATTTGTTGCGCCACCGCCCCTCATCCTAAATAATAGCGGCGATCGATCAACCGTAGGAAATGCACGAGTTAAATGATTTGTGAGGTTACTGTCGTCGCCCACCCAACCAGATGTTAAACGCTGTGAATTACGATTGCCGTTGCTAGCGTCCTGTGACGACCATTCTGACATGCGATCCGTCAGCCGAAAGCCGCTGCAAGTCAGCTTAGGTGTACGTGCGAAGGTACAGAGCCGTACGTGGAGGTACCGACTGCTACTTACTTTAATAGACAAAGGTGGACAGGTGGATAATGTTTAATAAGGTCTGATTAACAAGTCCCAAATATGAGTTATGCGTCAGACAACACCATTACATTTTCAGAATTCCACTATTCTTATTTACTAGTCTAATTACTTACGTTTTACCTTTGCCATTCCTGGGATTTATTGGACGTGGCGGCATGGAGCAGTTCCAGTGCGCGATTCTAAATCTCGGCGTTGAACCACGACGTTACCTGTGACGTCATGAGTTTACGATGCGAAGGATTTAAGTGACCTGATATTAAATGTTGTCTGTGATTGTCTTCGTCACTGACGTAAACTAGGATGTTTATTCCGAATATGTCACGATTTCCGAGGATGCAGTCAGGAAGGAACGTAAGAGCTCAGGTTAAATTCCTGCGAGTGAAACGAATAGCATTCATACTTATAATCTTGGTTCTCATAAATATTTAACTTTTTTCATCCCAACATAGCGCGATTTCTTTCAAATTTTCTTTTTTTTTATTTGAGCTACACAACTCATTTCCAGTTGTCTATTCCACGTTTCATTATTTTTGGCTGCTTCTTCTACTTGCCTCTGTTGCGTTTCCTATATTATTATTATTATTATTATTATTATTATGATTCTGAGGTTCTTGCGTAGATGTTAGTCCCTCCCCCCCTCCTTCCCCGAAGAACACCACTTTTCCCCGTAGTAATTTTGATTTTTATTGTTAAGAATTCCTTCAGTTCTCTAGTTCGTGATTACATTTCGGTGCCATCGGAACGTTTACGAGATTTGCTTGCCATTTTGAAATCTTCTGTGTGTATGTTACATCTTTGGCTTCGATATATTGTCACTCGGGAAAGAACACGGATGGAACCGGATGCTTGAATTTATTCTGGCATGAATACAACGTAGTTCAGGTTTATTCGATTGCAGAGACGATATCCTCCATATGAACGTAGAACTTGGAGTAAATTTTAACTTATGCATCAAATCAGAAGTTTTTATTTTCCAAGGAATCACATGATTTTACAACCGTATATTTTTTACGTGGATGCACGTACGGCCTTGGCGTGCTTTCTACAATTACAGAGGGTGGACAAAAATATGGAAGCACCAAGAACGCAACACATTACTATGCTTAATACAGGGTAGGAAAACCAATGGCATTTAAAACAGCATGAAGTCGTCTTGCAATAGATAAAAGAATATCCTGTATGGTTTGCATTTAAAACAGCATGAAGTCGTCTAGCAATAGATAAAAGAATATCCTGTATGGTTTTCAGGGGAATATTATACAATTATTCCTGCAAAGTTACGGAAAGCTCAGGTATCCGTGATGGAGGTAAACAGCGACCAGGAACCCTTGTCTCCAAAGTAAACCTGAGATCTGGTGACAGTGCTGTCCAGCGGTGACGCAACAGTTCATCCTATTGCTGACAAATACGGCCATGGACGATGTGAGCTTTGTGAAGAGGGCCTATGTCGTCTTGGAACACAGCATCTACGTTGTGGAACAAATATTGGACCGTGGGATGTACCTGATCAGCCACAATGGTAAAACAACTATTCGTAGTAAAGCGACCTCGCTGAGTAACCATGGCGCCCATGGAATACCACGATGTTATATCTCCACTAAATCCCTCAGAGTTCCACTCTTAGCAGCAAGCAGTCTCCATCTTAGGCTTGGGACGCTGTACACCAGACGTAAACTCGGCCAGAAGTTGAAAACAGTGTGCAACGAGACTCATCCGACTATCTGGCCTTCTTCAGCGCTCCATAGGTTTTGTAGCTTCCGCATCACGTGTTCCTGTTACGGGCATTTGCATCAGTGGTGCGTAACTTTCGAATTCCAGCTTGCCCAATTGTTTTTAATGACCACCTTTCATGATCACTCAACACTCGCTTTCGTCCGCGTTGTGACCTAGCAAATGATGTTTCTCCACTTTCCCTGTATGCGATGTACATCTTCGATACGGTATGACTTCAACACCAAACACTTTTCCTTCCTTGATTAGAGAATTTGCCAACGTTCGAATTCACTTGCCTCCGACATACCGCACTGACAACTAGACAGTGCACAGTTCTGAGTATGACTGACGCTAGCAATTTACTGAGAGCATTGCACAGGTGTCGCTCGTGGTCTAACACAACAGCGCAACCTGCAGGCGTGGCTTGCATCTGCATGTACGTTCAAAGATGCGTTCCTAGCCGTGTTTCCATATTTTTGTTCAATATCCGTAGGTTCAAGATCAAAGGTCCCTGATTTTCAATGCGTCCTTCATCGCACACATGATAAAATCCAGACCATAGTCAAGCTTGTTCCATATTTTTGGGAGAATGTCTGTCGTTAATGCATTTGCTTCTGTTGCTGTGATGCGTCCAATTTCACCCACAGTTGCTGGAAAGGAAGCCAGACAGACGAAGTCCTACACTATAGGAGTTGCAATGCCGTATTCTCAATTTGAACCACGCTGCATAGCTGTGACTGAACTGCACATCTTGAAACGGTAAATGTCAACTGTCTTTTGTTACTTTGTTGTCGCCTTCTCGAACCGATTCACACTGGTTAACGAACAGCCAAACGAGCGAACTGGCTGCATCAATGAGAACCCAGCCGACAATCACATGGACCGATAATTTACAGTGCGCGCGAAGTTAAACTTTCGTTTCGATGCGTGAGTTAAAATATACCCCAAGTGTCTGTCTCCATTCAAGGAGGTCGTAGGAGACAAAGTCTTTCCCTGTTCGCTAAATCTCGTTCAAGTATCCTTTATACCTTTCTTTGCCTGAGATGCACTGAGATTCGTTGGGGTTACTAGTAAAAGTGTACCTCCCAATAAAGTGAAAGAAAAACACAGTGAACCAGAGAAGTTTCATTAATTTGCTTTTGGTGCACCAAACACTTGGTGCAGGAAGTAGATTAACAAACTTAAACCTAGTGAATTATTATCGAGGCGCAGTGCCATTTTTATTGGTGGAAAGCTAACGTCACATGTGGTGGTGATAGAACGATTTATCGCAAGGGAGCCTTGTTCATTCCGTGTATCTATCACCGTCCGAGACACAATGAATAACTCTATCGTCGTCCCGTTCGTGGCAATTGTACTCAGGCAACTACGCAACATTCTCTTATCCTCACTTTGACTATAGTCTAGAATATAGCATTGTTTTTCTTCTTATTTCTGCGTGTCTATGTGAAATAGATCGGTATTGGACTTCACAGTCCGTCCCATCAAAAGTGACGTCCCTAGCAGAGTGTGAAATATCCCTAGTAGAATATAAAATACTTTTTGCAGAAGTGTATGTTACAACCTACGATAAGTACAGACTGACATTCGAATTCCAACTATATTTTCGCAGATATAATACAAACTAGGTTCGAATCCTGCCTCGGGCATGGATGTGTGTGATGTCCTTAGGTTAGATAGGATGGATTAGTTCTAAGTTCTAGGTGACTGATGACCTCAGAAGTTAAGTCGCATAGTGCTCAGAGCCATTTGAACCATTTTGATACGTGACGGGGTCCCGAGGCTACTGGTTCTGAAGTGTAGTCCTGTTTACCTGACCTATGAAGTAATCACGTATCAGAACCGTGAAGATTATAAAGGCAATACCACTGGCTCAGGTTCTGAAAATATACATACCGGATTGCAAGAGAGGTAATGAATGGAATGGTTGATGCCCCTGCATTAGAAAACAACTTAAGCACACAGCCTTGGAGAAAGCTGTTTTCTTTAAATAAGTGGAAATCCGCGCATCATAAACATTTGGGAAAACCAACTACATTGCTCTTTCTATATTACAAGATAGCCACAGAATATGTCTATTGTAGAATGAGATTTTCACTCTGCAGCGGAGTGTGCGCTGATGTGAGACTTCCTGGCAGATTAAAACCGTGTGCCGGACCGGTACTCGAACTCGGGACCTTTGCCTTTCGCGGGAAAGTGCTCTACCATCTGAGATACCCAAGCACGACTCACGCCTCGTCCTCACGGCTTTACTTCTGCCAGTACCTCGTCTCCTACCTTCCAAATTTAACAGAAGCTCTCCTGCGAACCTTGCACAACTAGCACTCCTGAAAGAAAGGAGAGCTTCTGTTAAGTTTGGAAGGTAGGAGACGAGGTACTGGCAGAAGTAAAGCCGTGAGGACGGGGCTTGAGTCGTGCTTGGGTAGCTCAGATGGTAGAGCACTTGCCCGCGAGAGGCAAAGGTCCCGAGTTCGAGTCTCGGTTCGGCACACAGTTTTAATCTACCTGGAAGTTTCATGTGTATTTTAGCTCGCACAGGGGTTGGTCAAAAATATGTGAACACCGTACGAAATGCATGCTTGGGCATAAATGCAGATCCTAGCCATGCCTGCGGGTAGCTCTGTTGCATTTGACCGCGTACAGCAGCTGCTCAATGTCTTCATTGGGCTGCAGGAGTCATTCGTGGCCAGAAAAGTGTTTTGTGTAGTTGTGGGTGAATTATGTCGAAGCTAATTGAATTCGAACGTGGGCAACATGTTGGTGCCACGTATTGTGTGTACTGCCGTAACCAAGGGAGGCGAATTACACCGCATGCAGGAAAAGCGAAATTACTTCCTCTTAGTAATCGTGACATGATTGTGACGAATAGTTAAGAGGACGACAACAAAACTCACTGGAGAACTGAAGGTCGCAATCGCGAACCCTGTCATCACCAAAATTAAACGAGGAGAGCTCCATATGCAGGGAATTACAAGGTGAAATCGAATTCCAAAACCAGTCATCAGTGATGCGAATACCCGTAACAGGAAGCGTGATGCCGAAGCAGTAAAATCTGAACTATTGAGAGATCAAACAATGTGATTTAGTCGGATGGGTCTTGTTTCACAGTGTTTCCAACTTCTGGCTGCGTATGGCCGGCTGCTGTGGCCGTGCGGTTCTAGGCGCTTCAGTCTGGAAGCGCGTGACCGCTACGGTCGCAGGTTCGAATCCTGCCTCGGGCATGGATGTGTGTTATGTCCTTAGGTTAGTTAGGTTGAAGTAGTTCTAAGTTCTAGGGAACTGATGACCACAGATGTTAAGTCCCATAGTGCTCAGAGCCATTGAATCATTTCCGGCTGAGTTTACGTTCCAAGAGTGAAACACGGTGGAAATTCGTTAATAATTTTGGCAGCCACACCGTGGTATTCCATGGGCCCTGTGGTTACTCTAGAAGTCCTCATCTCTCGAGATTTATGTGTCCTTTCCGACTTACGAGGTCCATCCCATGGTACAAGGTTTGTTTCCGAATGGTGATGCTTTGCTTCAAGAAGACAGAAACCCTGTTCACCGAGCTCACATCGTCCACGACGAGCAAGAGCACTAGCATGAGCTGTCATTTTCCTTGGCCACCACAGTCACTAGTTCTTAATATTGTTTAGTCTATGTTGCCTACTTAGAAGGGCGCGTCATAACTTTCTACTACCATCATCGTTACCGGAACTTGCCGCTATTTTATGTCAATAATGATCTAAGATTCCCTTGAACATCATAAAGGACCTGTATTTATCCATTCCGCGACGACTGGAAACTGTTTTGAGTGTTAACGGGTTTCCTAGATCTCATTAGCATTTATAATCGGTTTTGTTCTGCTGTTTCCATATTTTTGTCTAACCCTTGCATTTTTTCGTAATAATTCTTATGTATGTAATTCAGATTGCAGTTTGTTTTTGTACTACACTGAAACTAAATTTACCATATGCTTATTCTTGTTAAAAAACTAAACAAACTTCTGAGAAAGAACATCAGGATGAAGCCGAAACAAGTAAAGGATTTCGATAGCTCACAAGTGATACATTTTGACAGCAAATCCATCAACTAGACACGCCTCAGGTAAAGAGAAATATAATTTCCAATTTTATTTTTGTGGGGGTCCACAGCCCTAACGTGTTTTGAGAATGAAAATACGGTCCGAATAGGCTGTATTCTTTTTGTTATCTGTGCGATTGGTAAGTTTCAACCCACGTGTCTTGTCCTAAACCCTATCATGAAGGAGAGCTGGGGGGGGAGGAGGCTATTGGGGGGGGGGAGGAGGAAATAACACATTAACAGGCAGAAGCTGCCACTGCAAGTTTAGCAAATAATTGCAGCATGTGTTAATCCATTCTTATTGTAGCTATGGGAACTACTTCTAGATTTAATCTTATTTCCATGTTCAGCTCCATGTCCGCCTCCACATTGCTGAGTGGTCAGTGTGGCTGCCATGCTGAGAGCTCGGGTTCAAAAAAAAAAAAAATGGTTCAAATGGCTCTAAGCACTATGGGACTCAACATCTGAGGTCATTAGTCCCTTAGAACTTAGAACTACTTAAACCTAAATTACCTAAGGACATCATACACTTCCATGCTCGAGGCAGGATTCGAACCTGCGACCGTAGCAGTCGCGCGGTTCTGGACTGAAGCGCCTAGAACCGCTCGGCCACCGCAGCCGGAAACTCGGGTTCGATTCCCGGTATTGCCAGAGAATTTTCCTTGGTGAGAAGACTGGCCCGGCGTGCACACAGCCTCGTGAGGCCAACTGAGGAGCTACGTGATGAAGAAGCAGCTTATCCAAGGTCAAGAAACCGACAACAGTTGGGAGAGCTATGAAAAGCAACCACAACCCTCTATGCTGCATCCAATGACGCCGTTTGCTGAGGATGACACGGTTGTCCCAACGGCCCGTCGAGGCAAGAACACGGATTTTTTTTTCTTTGCTTTACTTTCATTGGCTCGTAGAGGCCTTTATTTTGACCAGGACTTAATACTGCCAGGTGAAATATATGCATTCGTAATTAAACGACTAATCTTTTCTGAGAATATTGATCCTGATAGTCACGTCATACTACTAGTGGCTAATTACAAGTATAAAGCGGGTACAATCTTTCACCTAAAATTTATACATCTTTTATTTTTTGAAAGATTCAAGATATTGATAAAAGCTTTTCAACAATTATTTTTTCTATATAGGTAAAACTCTTAACTCATATATACATCGAACTTTACCGTCAGACTTTCGGAAAAACATCATCCAAACAATTTCGAAGACAGTTAGAGCTGATAATTGCGAGAATTATAGCGCAGTTAGCAACTTAATATCTCATTCATCCAAGATGCTTTCAAGAATAATGTATAGAATAATGAGAAAGAAAATTGAGGATCTTATGGCAGTCGTTCCGGAAAGATGTGAACGGACCAGAGCTGCTCATTGCCAGCTCTGGTTAGCTGCGTCAAGTATTCTCCGGCGTGCATACTTACCGACAGACAAAATTCTGGAAACGTGTGCAGTGCACGAGAGGGTCAGCAAAAAGCAATGGCAGTGCGAACTGAGCCGCCGTAGAGTACAGACGCGTTTTTCCAGAGTGTGTAACTGTAATCCGCGGAGCACACGGACCGAGCTTAACGCGAGCTTCCCATTGACGCGTATTGAAGTTCGTTTACCGTTCGTTTCTGCTTTCGTTGCGTCACGTTCGTAAAATACGCGGTGAAAAACGTTAGCTTTGTTTCGGACAAGTGTCCACTGTTCTCCCGCGGCCACGCTACCGGTCGACGCATTCGTTACTAAGGAATGGAATTGCTGTACACCACCATTACGGAAATCACCAGCTAATAGACACTGCAATCGGGATTTAATTTTCTTGTCTTTATTTACTTTTTCGTGTGGAATAAATACATTTATGGCAGACGTGTACATCATGAATTCCCCACTGCATGACTGGCGATACCCACACGTTCCGTCTTCAGTCTTTTAGACGATCAGTTTGGCTGTAGAACAGGTAAAGGCGCCAGAGGCGCTCTAACGCTGTGGGTGATAATGGAAACAGGACTGAAGAAAAATCAAGTCAACTTCATAGAATTTGTATACCCGGAAAAAGCGTTTTACATTATCCAGTAGTGCAAGACGTTCAAAATTCTGAGAAAAGTAAGGGTGAGCTATAGGGAAAAGCCGGTAATACACAGTAAGTACAAGAACCAAGAGGAAAAAATGAGAGTGAAGACCAAAAACGTTTAAATTAAAAAGGGAGTAAGAGAGAGACGTAGTCTTTCGCTCCTCTTGTTCAATCTATACATCGAAGAAGTAATAACAGGAATGAAAGAAAGTTTCAAGAGTGGAATTAAAATGCAAGGTGAAAGCATATCAAAATAGGATTCGCTGATATGATTGCTAGCATCAGTGAGAGTGAAGAAGTATTACACGATCTATTGAATAGAATGGTCTAATTAGTACAGCATATGAACTGATGGTAGATCGAAGGAAGACAAAAGTAACGAGCTGCAGCAGAAATGAGAACAGCGTGAAACTTCACTGAGCCGAGTGCGGCTCGCGTTGGTGCCATTGGTATGTTGGCATCGTGTAATAGGGGTAGTGGCATCTCGTCTTCTTCGCCCCGCGTTTGCTAGCGTTGTTCAAAAATGGCTCTGAGCGCTATGAGACTTAACTTAGAACTATTTAAACCTAACTAACTTAAGGACATCACAAACATCCATGCCCGAGGCAGGATTCGAACCTGCGACCGCAGCGGTCGCACGGTTCCAGACTGAAGCGCCTAGAACTGCTCGGCTACTCCGGTCGGCAGCTAGCGTTGTCTGTCCGCAAGTGGCAGCAGCAGCGTTATCGACATCTAATACTGTGGTACTATCTTTGGTAGGACACGAGGTGTTTTCTGGGTTGGGTGTAATGGCAGTTCGGTTGGGACTGAGCAGAAGTGAGGTCCGGTAGCGCGTGAACATGCTGGAACAGCGACTGCGGGACCGAGGGGCTGTTTTTGCGAGAGCCACAACTTCGTTGTCCACCAGACCCAGGACGTTTGAGTTGAGTGAATATTAATCTAGTAGTGAAGCCTCCATTATTTTGAGATCACTCCGTTTGTTCGCACCTTGCTGCTCGAAGGGTCATTGTGACGAAGAGCAGCAAGTGGAGTGTTTGCAGTTCGCTAAACTAATTAGCCATCCTCCGCTTCTTATTATTAATCATTGAATTCCTTGTGTTTATTGATGAAGTTGAACCAGCGGTATTTTTCCGCCTAGTGGCTGCTAACGCCCCAGTTACCTGCCATGGAGGTTAGGGTATTTTCGCGGCAGTGTACCAAATGTTCAAATGTGTGTGAAATCTTATGGGACTTAACAGCCAAGGTCATCAGTCCCTAAACTTACACACTACTTAACCAAAACCATCCTAAGGACAAACACACCCACACCCATGCCCGAGGGAGGACTCGAACCTCCGTCGGGACCGACAGTGTACCTTTCCTCACCTTGCCGCTGCTGTCCGGTAAGGCGTTCGACAGTCTCCTTGATTGTGTTTCGGATACTTTTTTCTTTTGGACTACCTTAGTCATAGTGGTTCCTTTTGCTTCTGGATTATCTAAATACTGGATTCAGAAGACGCAGCGCTGTCTGGCGGTTCCGCCTTGCCTGGGTTATTCCATCTTTGTGTTGGTTATCAGACGTTAGGTAGATGTTGCAAGTGTGTTGGCCGGCGTTTAAGCTGTCACTAGTTTGAGCTGCCATCTGGTTAAGTGAGTACAACTCTTGGCTGCCTGTCTCATTGTTTATGAAGTTGAGCGACTTTCCCAGATCGATCCTTGGAGCACTGTCTGAGGCCCACATCTCTCTTGGTTTCATCAGATTCTGATAATTGTCAATAAGGCCTTCAGCTGTAAATGCAATTTGTCTTAGGATATTTTAATTACATATTTGGTCTTGATATGATCGTCCTTCTGTTTATAATATTTTAGTAAGAATTTGCTATCTGGGCCATCAGCCGTCAAATTGTTTTGAGTAATTACTATTGGGGCCTTCAGCCAACAAATAATTTGAATTCCTAGTCAATAAGGCCTTCAGCCGTAAATACAATTTGTCGTAGGAAATTTTAATTAGATATTGCCTGTTGATAGTGAGATTTGATGATTGTTCCTTTTCTTAAAAAACATTTTAGTATATCTTGGATGAGTTTGTTTTTGAGAAGCTGCTATCCAGGCCTTCAGCCGTCAATTTTTTTTTTTAGTTAATATTATTTCCGCCTTCAGCCTAGAAATGGTATGAGTTTCTGGTCAATAAGGCCTTCAGCCGTGAGTGCTACTTGCTTTGGAATTTTTTATTAGACATTGTGTCTTAATAGTCAAATTTGATAATTGTTCCTTATTGTCAACCTCATTTGCAATTAATCCCAAATAAATTGTACGTGGTTAAAAACAAAAAAAAAAACAGAGCACCCAACGGTTACTGAGTAAGGCCACGTCCACACCTTTTCCTGCCTTCCCTAAGTCCCATGTTTCAATCACGATTGTGATCACTAAGTTGGAGTAGGTAAGGAATTCTGATACCTAGGCAGCAAAGTAACACATGACGGACAGAGCAAGGAGGACATAAAATGTGGGCTAGCTCTAGCAAAAAGTGCGTTCATGGCCGAGAGAAGTCAAATATTATCAAACATAGGCCATAGTTTGAGGAAGAAATTTCTGAGAATGTACGTCTGGAGCACAACGTAGTATGGTAGTGAAACATGAACTGTAGCGAAAACAGAACAGAAGATATTCGAGACATTTGAATTGTAGTGCTACACTAAAAAGTTGAAAATCAGGTGAACAGGTAAGTTAAGGAATGAGGAGAGTCTTCGCAGAAACAGCGACGAAGGGGATAAAAGGAAAACACTGATGAGAAGATGGGACAGGATTCTTTTTTTAACATCAGCGAATAACTTCGTTGGTTCTGGAGGGAGCAGTAGAGAGTAAAAACTACAGAAGAAGACCGATATTGGAATATATCCGACAAATAATTGCCGGCCGGTGTGACCGAGCGGTTCTAGGCGCTTCAGTCCGGAACCGCGCGACTGCTACAGTCGCAGGTTCGAATCCTGCCTCGGGCATGGATGTGTGTGATGTCCTTAGATTAGTTAGGTTTAAGTAGTTCTAAGTTCTAGGGGACTGCTGACCTCAGATGTTGAGTCCCACAGTACTCAGAGCCACTTGAATCAAGAAAAAATTAGGACGTAGTTTGTAAGTGCCACTCTGAGATGAAAATGTTACGTCTCGGGAGGAATTCTTGATGGGACTTTGTCAAACCAGTCGCAAGAGTCTTGACTCGCAAAACGAAATATAGTGATGCAAGTATATTTCTGTTAAATGCAACCACGAAATTTTTTCAGCGGCATCTGAAAACTCTTCGAATGCTGAGTGTATTGATATAAAAATTGTTAATCTTGCTGTAGAAACTTTTCACAAAAGCACCCAAGAAATATGCTTAAGCTGGAGGTTAAGGCGGCCGGAATCAATTATTGTGTAAACTCCGCAAAGTGGGGATTTAATACCACGCCCCGCCCTTACAGGCAGGAAGAAGTTAGTTGTATTCTACTGAGAAAAATGGTATTCCATGTTGGATCTACTTTATACTACATAGATTCTGGGTCAGTTACGACTGTTATACGTAACCGGTACTATGTGCTAACTTCAGAACGTATTGGAATGACCTAACAAAACTATTTTACGTGCCTATACGTCCTTATGTTTAATTGAATAGATATTGTGGAAACAAGTAAACAGTCTAAAACCTCAACACACAATGGTAGGTCTATTTGGTGATTTATAAACGCCAAAAGCTGATTGGAGCTACCTTATTTCCCAATTTCAGCACATTTCTCTGACTTTTCTGCGATAATTTTTATGGCGCAGGAAATGATGGGAGTGGAAAGCGGTTGCGGGGTACATTGTGCCTCAGTATTTTACAGCCCTTAAGAACATATAATACGAAAGAGAACTCAATAAATCAGAGTGCATGAATAAGGTAATACAGAAGTAAAATGACCAGTTTTTTATTCACAAAAATGCATTAGCTTAATGTCTAATACTGAATAATCAATAAGAAAACAGGAATGCGAGTAAGTTACTATGGACAATATAGTGAAAGCATTGTCGTAGCCAAGACAGACACGAAGCTAACATCCACTACAGTAGTTAACAGAGACGGAAGTTTAATTCTGATGGGAGACCGTAATTCGACAGTAGGAAAAGGAAGAAAAGAAAAACAATACATGAATATGGACACGAGGAAAGGGACAGAGAAGGCCGCTTGGTAGAATTTTGCACAGAGCACAATTTAGGAATCGCTAACACTTGGTTTAAGAATCGTGAAAGAAGAGTGCAAACGTGGAACAGACATGAAGACGCCGGAAGGTTTCAGACTGATTATACGTGTAACGTTAAGACAGAGATTCCGGAGGCAGATTTTAAATTGTATAACACTCTCAGGCGAATATGTGGACTCGGAAAACAATTTATTGCTTATGAACTGTTGATTAAGACTACAGAAATCAGCAAAAATGTAAAAAATAAGAAGATGGGACATAGGTAAGTTGAAAGGATCAGAGGTTGTAGTGAGATTCAAAGGGAGCAGGCAACGATTGACTAGAACAGGAGAAAGGAGTGTAGTAGAAGCCAAACGGGTAGATGAAATATCGAAGGCAGCAGACGAGCAAATACATAAAAACACTAGGCCTAGCAGAATTCCTTGGAATACAGGATATACTGACTTTATCTGATGAAAGGGGGAAATATGAAAACGCAGCAACTGAATCAGGAGACAGCGAACAATAATGTCTATAACTGAGACTGACAGAAAGTGCGAAATGGTTATGTTCGAATGGCTGGAGCACAAACGTAAGGATTTAGAGAAGCCTTTGGAGGAAAGAGAAGCAGCTTTTTGAATATCAAGAGCTCAGACGGAAAACCAGTCCTAAGGAAAGAAGGGTAACCTAAAAGGTGGGAAGAGTATGTAGAGGATCTATAGAAGGGAGATGAAGGCTATATTACAGAAATGGAAGAGGATGTAGATGAAGAAAAGATGGGAGATATGATGCTGCGAGAAGAATTTGACAGAGACGAAATACGTAAGTCGAAACTAGGCTAGCAGCGGTATCGCCTAAATGACAATATAATAACTCGCAAAAATTATTCCGAAACAGCGCCCGACGCAGGCGTCTGCGCAAGCGTAGTTTCCCGCCGAACACAACCGGTGCATCACTCCTCTAGTCCACCGTCATTCCGGAGCACACCAACGCTAATACCTGCCCGTATCTTGTGAGCGCGACCGTGGCTGATGTCAAAGCAGCCAAGCAGCGTCCCTTCGCCCGGAACAAAAACCTCGTGTTGATATCTATCCGCCTCAAGCTCATACCCAGACTGCACCGCAGACTGGCGGCAGCAAGTTGCTGCCCCACCTCCTCAAGTGTTATCTCGATCTTGCACTTTCTCGCTGGCTATCTGCTGAGGTTCCTCGCAGATGCAAAATGGCAGCACTCGCCGTCAGCCACCATTAGAAGTTAGCGGCACGTTCAGCTTAATGAGAAGTGATGGCAATAACGTGTCACTTGCTGCGACATAATCCATGGAGATTTCGTCTATTTCGCCATTTTTGTATTACTCTCTCTGCAGTGACACTAATGTGAGCATCTGTCAAAAGCCTGAATAACCACCTACTGAAGTGCGGACTGCTGCGAGATGTGCAGGAAGAGCGTCAGTGACAAACTGAAATGTACCGACAGAGATGTGAAGCCATGGTCACTCCAGTGCCGTGACCAATTGCATTATATTTCTCAGTTGAAAAACTATGGCGCGAACAGCTCGATTGAGGTGGACATACAGAGACTCGACTGCATTTACATAAGGGGAGACTGCTGGGCAGAGGAGTACGGTAACTCATCCTGTTGCTCTTCGAACAATGCATGTACACTGTGAGCTCCGTGACACTTTGCATTGTCCTGCAAGTAAATGCCATAATGTTGAGGAGAAAAGAAACTGCATGTACGGGTACGCATTGTCCCAAAGGATAGCTGCATACACGTGTTGATCCACTGGGCGCTCCAGAATACCACGGAAACGTTCCACAGACCATAACGCTCCCTTCTCCGGCCTGGCTCCTTTGCTTTCAGATGTTCCAGGCCGTACACGCCAACCACCATATGTCTGATAGAGCGAAAAACCGTGATTCATCAGAAAAGATCGTCTATCGTGGATGTCCAATTGCGGTATTTGCGTGAAAATTCGAGACTTCGCCGCCGACGAACAGCAGTCAGTATGGGTACACGAAACACGCGCCTGCTGTGGAGGTCCTTACGAAGCAACGTTCGTTGAACAGTCATTGAGGTGACCTGTTGGTAGCTCCTTGATTCACCTGGGCAGGCAGCTGCTCAAAAGTTGCAAGTCTCTTCACCCACAAACATCTCCACATATCTCAGTTCTGTTGTCTATGGCTTGTTGTTCACCAGAGATTCCTCAGTGCCGGTTTTGGATTACGCCATTTTGCCGTGCACAGTATAGTTTAACTACGGCGGCACGCGAACAGTTCACAAACTTAGTCGTTTCTGAAGGGCTTCCGCCTTTGGCCCGCAAGCCAGCGATCGTGTTCTCTTGGACTCCAGATAAATCGCTCTGTTTACAACAAGGACTGCACTATTTTCCACGGCCGTCAGACGAGGACTACGTACCGTTCACTGCTAGTACTGCCACCTATCGTCTGTGAGTGGTTAGCCACCCTGACGTCGAACACAGATGATGGTTCATTAATATGACTGGACTGTCGCATTCCAGTATGCCGTCTCAAGACAAAGATGCAATGAATATTTGTCATAAATAAGTCTCCCTTGGTACAGTTTCTTATAATTAAATGTCAGTTAATGACGCATTGGCATAAAGGTCTTGACAAGGCTAACATGAAGAACAAACGTGCAAGTCTTTGGTGTAGAATAGTTTTTAAGTAGATTTGTATCTTGCTACAAACATATTTTTTCTTCCTTCTTAGAGCTTTTAACACTTTCTGCGATATTCTTACGACTGAAATACGGATGTGTTCTGCAGTATTCATGGTTATCTACGTACAAGAGCTCCCTCTCTCGGGATTGACTATCTTTGATTTTGTTACTTCTGGCTCATTAGAAAACGGAGGCTGTTACTGCTGCCTGTTAAACGACCAGTAATGACATTTGTATTTTTGCTTGTCATATAAAGGGTGAAGAGCCAAAGGAAGTGGTACACCTGCCTAATATCATGTAGGGCCTCCGCAAGCACGCAGAAGTGCCGCAACACGACGTAGCATGAACTCGACTAAAGTCTGAAGTAGTGTTGTAGGGAATTGAGACCATGAATCTTGCAGGGCTGTCCATAAATCCATAAGAATACAAGGGGGTGGAGACCTCTTCTGAACACCATGTTGTAAGGCATCCCAGATATGCCTAATAACCTTCATGTCTGGGGATTGTGGTACCCATCGGAAGTGTTTGAACTCAGAAGAGTGTTCCTGGAGCCACGCTGTACCAATTCTGAACGTGTGGGGTGTCGCATCGTCCTGCTGGAATTGCCCTAGTCCGTCGGAATGCACAATGGATACGAATGGATGCAGGTGATCTGACAGAATGCTTACGTACGTGTCACCTGTCAGAGTCGTATCTAGACGTATCAGGGGTCCCATATCACTCCAGCTGCACACACCCCACCATTACAGAACCGCCGCCAGGTTGAACACTCCCCTGCTGACATGCAGGGTCCATGGATTCATGAACTTGTCTCGGTTCCCGTACACGTCCATCCGTTGGATACAATTTGAAAGGAGACTCGTCCGACCAGGCAACATGTTTCCAGTCATCAACAGGCCAATATCGGTGTTGACAGGCCCAGGCGAGGCGTAAAACTTTGTGATCATCAGGATTACACGAGTAGGCCTCTGGCTACGAAAGCCCTTATCGATATTATTTCGTTGAATGGTTCGGACGCTGAGACTTGTTGATGGCCCAGCATTGAAATCTGCAGAAATTTGAGGAAGGGTTGCACTTCAGTCACGCTGAACGATTCTCTTCAGTCGTCGTTGGTACTGTTATTGCAGGATCTTTTTCCAGAGGTAGCGATGTCGGCGATCTGATGTTTTACTGGATTCTTGATATTCATGGTACACTCGTGAAAAGGTCGTGCGGGAAAATCCCCAACTTCATCGAAACCTCGGAGATGCTGGGGCCTATCGTTCGTGCGCCGTCTATAACACCATGTTCAAACTCACTTAAATCTTGATAACCTGTCCTTGTAGCAGCTGTAACCGATCTAACAACTGCGCCGGACACTTGTCTTATATAGGCGTTGCAGACCGCTGCCTGCTTATACATATCTGCATTTGAATACGCATGCATCCTTTGGCACTTCAGTGTATTTGGTTGTTTATGTCCGAATATGTCGCGGTTTCCGAGAGTGTGGTTTGGCTGGATTTTCGAGGATTCACTGGAGGAGATAGTGTTAGTGTCAGCCTCGGCTTACTCGAAATGTCCTGCTGGATGCCTACACATCATATTGACTTCATTTCTTGTAAACTGAACGTGTGAATCGCCTCTTCTTAAGCCGCCACACTTGAGGCTTCCTCTGCACGACCAGCTGACAATTTCACCTGCGGACAAGCACCACCAGTGGGCAGGAATACAAGTGTGCCACTCCACATATACAACAACCTTTGCAGGCTTTATACCACTGTACTCGTGTTTTCAAGAGCTCAAAAATGTGATCCAATAAAAGAAAAAATACTTGCTCCAGAATTTCGGTTGGTACAATTTATATGCCCTCCTTTCTGAAACCTTGTTTCGATTTTGTGTTTCAGTTTACCATGTTATAATGGGTGTACCAATTTTTGCAATGATTAAGTATGACAACCTCGAAAATTAATCTGTGATTCAGCAAACAATACAAAATTAATTTCATTGTCAGCTTAATATAGCACGTATAAATGTTAAGAAATACCTTAAAATTTCTGCCAGCACTCTGTCACGTATATTCAGTGACCTAAGGTAAGGGGCATAACTTAACATTGTTTGAATAATTATTCACACCTACGTCACAACCAAAACCTCTGAAGTACATTTTCTTTTAGAAACATATTCAGTAACATCTGTGTCGTAATTATCCACATTATATACTGATTTGTATAAATCATCGCTAAAAAGAAATTTCCTGACACGAATGTCGCACACCTTAACACAGGTGGCAGCCATGGTATTAGCGCTTACCCCTGTTTACATTCACACGTGCTGACAAACTTGTCATTAGTGAGAATTTGAAACGAAAGGTAGAGATGCTATTTATGTGATTATCGTGGAATTATCAACTAACATGAATAAAGCTCATCAGTACTATGCTTTAGACGCAATAATGCTGTTTCTCATCGACTGTTCCTTACCACATTTTACATACAAGGTTTTCAGTTCTCAACAGTATGCTTTCTTCCAGGGGTTCTAGTCTCGCATGGTGTGCAGAAGAATTTCTATGAAGTTATCAGTCTAGAAGAAGATGTAGTGGCAGGAAGTGAAGCTGTGTGGGCTGGTCGTGAGTTGCGCTTGGATAGTACCGGCCCGCGAAAGGCGAAATCCCAGATTAGACTACCAGACCAGCCATTTGTTTTATTCTGCATTGATTTCGGCCTGAGTGTTGAATCCCAGACTGATGATCTTACCTCAGGCATGGGCAACCTCTGGTGATCTGTGGGCCTGATTCAAACAGCAGAGCAAGCTCGCGGGCCGCCCCATCACGTAACGCGACAGCAGCGCTCCTAGCGCATAAGTCAAAACTTTAGTGTCCGCGTCTTTAATGTTTTTGGTAACGCACCGACGTCAATTGCCCACCTTTGCAAACAAGTCACGCGAGCAAATTATGTCTCAAAACATGCTTTTGAGAATACATTCATTTTATGTTAACCCATCTTCAGATGACTACATTTATTTACACGTTTAAATTGTTTCCTTATGACGTTCCACGATAACTGTGTTATAAAAGTCCATTTGAAAAAGTGGCTACACTGTTAGCAAATAAACAGTGTTCATGACATGTAGATAAATGTTGACTTCTGAAGATAGGATGCCGTGTACAGCGGTGTCAAAAATCATAGCAACAAACCGCTATTTCCCTCTTTTGTGTTTAATTCACGATATAATCAAACAGACTCTCAGCAGACGTCAATACGATCGTGTTCTGCACGGAACTTGGCATTCCGGTTAGCGGAAACCGTGCCAATGATGACGTCAAGGCACCTATCAAACATGGCAGTGTTCATCGGGAAGTCCCACATCTGCAGTCGTAATGTATACAGACACAGTCTGGTACCGCGCGCCGCGGAATTCGAATCCCCGCCAGACGTCATGGACGTCGAAGACCCATAGAGCTCTCTGTACCATCGCGCCGTAGGCTGTGGAGGCGCGCGCATCCTGGCCCGCATTTAGAGTGAGGGCGCCACAGGGGAACACGTGGTTGCAGCGGCCAATAGCGGCGTCCCCGACTTAGTACTTACGCGCCTGTCTGTCGCTCGGTCTGCCAGTATAACCTCGCTTTCGTCTCATTACATATCGCCTCGCATTAGACAGCGTATTGATTTCCGTGTTTTCTTTACGAGTGGACGTGGTTGCCTTGTTTGGTTCGTGACTCTGTTGTCTGTTCTTGTGGTGTCAAGGTCCTTCGTTGGTCGTGTCCGTCCTCTCCCGTTGTGTTGTTCGCGGGCCGCTCCGCGGGTCCTGCCGCGTTTCCGTCACTACAACCCCGTGACCGTTCCGGTCGCCGTTACAACACACAGACCGTGCAGAATGACACAGAGAAGACGCCTACCAGAGTCTCTGCGGTGTAAGGCCATAGGAAGAATGGAAAAAGGACATTCGCAAACTGATGTGGCCAGATATCTTAATGTGAATCGTTCCGTTGTTTCTCGGATTTGCCGACATTTTATAGAGACCGAGGCTGTCCCGAAGACCTGGACAAGACCGACCACGTGCAACATCAGAAAGAGTGGACCGTTCTTTGGTCATAAGGGCACGACGGTACCACCTTAGCACTGCAAGGCAACTGGCATCTGACAGCAGCATCCACTGGACGTGTTGTATCCCACCTAAACGGTGGAACTGTGGGTCAATTTTATTTCACAGATGAGTCCAGATTTCGCCTCGAGAGTGATTCTCGAAGGATTCGCATCTGAAGGAACACGATTTCGGAACTCAAACATTGTGGAAAAAGACTGATATACAGGAGGATTCCTAATGGTGTGGAAACTCCTCTCCGTGGAATTGTATGGGTGAACCACTAAGGTTTAACTGCTGTCAGGTATTGTGACGAGATCTTTGGACCTCATGTGCCGTTGTCATGAGGTGCTGCGGGCCCAAAATTCATATTGTTGACGATAATGCTCGACCTCACAGAGCACTGGTGGTTGATGTTTTCATGAAAACGGTAGGTGCTGCAAGCATAGCGTGGCCTGCTCTATCTCCTAATATGAATCCCATAGAGCATGTCTGGGATGCACTAGGGAGACGAGTTCCATCAAGTCATCATTCACGAACCATCCTCTAAGACTTGCGAGTAGTTCTGGAGAAAGAACGGGAGTTAATTGATGACATCATTCATGGTATTCCCCTTCACTGTCAAGCCTGTATCGCTGCCGGAGGTGGTAACAACCCACCTGAGAACAATGTTAACAAGTTGTTAGAATTTGTGTACAAATATGTTAAGTCGCAAAAAAAAAAAAAAAAAAAAAAAAAAAAAAAAAATTTACTGTCACATACTATTTTGTGGCAAAATAATCGAATCGTCTCCTTAAACGTATGTAATTTCGCCGATCAAAGATCGATATTAGTTGCTTATATTCTGGAAGAGTACCCGTTTAACATATCCGAGCCCAAAAAATCTGATGAATTTAAGAAGGTGTATTCTTCCTTTATTTTTGAGTACTTGGGAGGGCCGCGCGGGATTAGCCGAGTGGTCTGAGGCGCTGCAGTCACGGACTGTGCTGCTGGTCCCGGCGAAGGTTCGAGTCCTCCCTCGGGCATGGGTGTGTGTGTTTGTCCTTAGGATGATTTAGGGTAAGTAGTGTGTAAGCTTAGGGACTGATGACCTTAGCAGTTAAGTCCCATAAGATTTCACACACATTTGAACATTTTTTTTACCTTGGGACTAATGATACCTACGAGATGTTTGCACAAAATTCCAACATGAAACCCTAATGATCACCGGGCTGGTATCCATGTCCTGTCTCCGCAAACGTTTAGAAAACTACTTGGGCAATGTCTGCGTGAAAACCTTTTTATTCCTAGAACTTTTGTTTTAAATTTCACATCCTAAATTTGCTCCCATTTATAACCAGAAATTCCATTACAGGATCGCTGTTAAAACAACAGAGTCTGTGCTTTCTTAAGAAAGAAAATCAACATATTGCTTTCTCCTTCATGTAACTCACGCTACCGTTATGAAGAATCAGAGGTATTGGAGACAACTGACAGTCGTTACTCCCACGCACCACTTTTGAAGGAGTTAAGTGACAGTGGTAGAGGCCATATAGTAACTTGAGTGCGGTATTTAGATGTAGATATAGATGCAGACGTGCGGAGTAAATATATTGGCATTCCGAAGATCGTATTTGTTTGCATTTTATGTTTCAGCTTCGTTTTGTACCTGTAATAGAATATTATGTTATTATCTAGCAGTAGATGCAATCCTCTATTGGCGCCAAGTGGAGTAAACCAGTTGCAGAGAAGCTATCAAACGACTTTCATTACGACCTAGCGAGCAGTTCTAGAAACAGTGTAGAATGAAACAAACACTTTGATCGAAAATACTGGACGTGTCACAGAAGGAATCAGATACATTGAATCGGACAACTTCATTACACGGTTAATCAGTTCTGGAAGAGTTTTCATTACCAGAAATTTGTTTTCTCTATTCGGAGCTCTACTTGTTCGCTCTCAAAGCGGAGCTGTAGGTCGTCACTCCCTTTCTTCATTTCGTTTTAAGTAATTAACTGCACTTTGGCGCAGAGTCAGCAAAAACGGACGAGGTGGGGTCGCCGGTCTTGATTAAGAGCGGACAGAGCAGCGATCGGGAGGAAAGAGTTATCTCCGTTCTGCTGGCCCGCCAGTACTGTGCGCACCCCCTCGCCCCACCCCCCCCCCCATCGCCCCACCACATCCGTCACCCCTCTGCCGTTCTCAACCCATCCTCCACACTGTGTCCCCAGCCTCGAGGCCATTCTTTCGGAGGTCGCTGGGCACGGACAGGCGTTTCAGAATCTGGCCGCGTTCCTAGGTCACGGCAGATAATTGCTCCCTGACCGGTCGCCAATCTCGTGTCCGCCCATTAACGGTATATTCCCCTTATTGCTCTCAACTTTGGCAAAGACTACACGCCAAAACGTCACTTCACTTGCCATCTGTTAGGTTAATATTAAAAGAGTGAATTGCTTTGCCAACCCCTTGTCGCTGACGGCGTCCAGCAGCGCTACAGAGATCGTTCCGCCGTCCATTTCGATTATGTTCACACATTTGCTGTCTCACACACAGAAACTGCGATAGTGTCGAGTGTTTATTACATCACGTTCGCTTGGATATACAAACATAATATTCAAATATTTAATGAATATTTTGGTATATCGAAGCAATCGTGACATAATACATTATTATACAAACTTCTACGAAGGTCGCATATTTCCAATTAATATTCATCTTCACAATAATCCTCTATTATTCCACTTTCGAACAGCACCCGGAAAAACGAACACCTATATCTTTCCGTGCGAGCTCTGATTTCCCTCTTTTTATTATGATGATCGGTTCTACCTATGTAGGTAGGCATCAGCCGAATATTTTCTCATTCCGAGGAGAAATAGAAACAGCGTGTGGCGTCATTGGCCGGGAGGCACCTTACGGGGCAGGTCCGACAACCTTGGTGCATGACTTATTACATTCGACGCCACAGTGGGCTACCTGCGCGCCGGATGGGGATGAAATGATGATAAAGTCAACACAACACCCAGTCCCTGAGCGGATCCCCGACCCAGCCGGGAATCGAACCTGGGCCCCTTAGGACGGCAGTCCGTCACGCTGACCGTTCAGCTATCGGGGCGAGGAGAAAGCTGCTGATTGAAATTTCGTGAGAAGATCCTGCCGCTACGAAAAAAGCTTTTGTTTAAGCGATGACCGTCCTAAATCCAATATCATATCCGTGACACTCTCTCCCCTGTTTCTCGGTAACACGAAGAGTGCTGTTCCTCTTTCAACTGTCGGCCGCAGTGGCCGTGCGGTTCTAGGCGCTACAATCTGGAACCGAGCGACCGCTACGGTCGCAGGTTCGAATCTTGCCTCGGGCATGGATGTGTGTCATGTCCTTAGGTTAGTTAGGTTTAATTAGTTCTAAGTTCTAGGCGTCTGATGACCTCAGAAGTTAAGTCGCGTAGTGTTCAGAGCCGTTTGAACCATTTTTTGAACCTCTTTCAACTCTCTAGATGTACTCTGTCAACCATGGTAAGGATACCATACCGCGCAGCAGTACTCCGAAAGAGAAGGACAAGCGTAGTGTAGGCAGTCTCTTTAGTTGTTGTTGCATTTTCTAAGTGTTCTGGCAATAAATGGCAGCCTTTGGTTCGCCTTCCACGCAACGTTTTCAATGTATTCTTCTCCATTTTCAGTTGATTGTAATTGTAATTCCTAGGTATGTAGTTGAATTTACGACTTTCATATTTGATTGATTTATCGTGTAACCGAAGCTTAACAGATTCTTTTTAGCACTCATGTGGATGATCTCACACTTTTCATTATTTAGGGTCAGCTGCCAATTTTCAAACCATACAGACATATTTTATAAATCATTTTGCAATTTGTTTTTATCCTCTGATAAACGGCAACATCATCTGCAAACAACCGAAGACGGCTGCTCGGATTGTCTCCTACAATGTTTATGTACATAAGGAACAGCAGAGGGCCTATAACAGTACCTTGGGGAGCGCCAGAAATCACTTCTGTTTCACTCGATGACTTTCCGTCAGTTAATGTAAACTGTGACATTTTTGACAGAAATCACGACTCCAGTCGCATAACTAGGACGCTATTCCATAAGCACGCAATTGGATTACAAGCCGCTTGTGAGGTACAGTGTCAAAAGACTTCTGGAAATCTAGAAATACGGAATCAATTTGAAATCCCTTATCAACACTTAATATGAGTAAAGAGCTAGTTGTATTCCACAAGAACGATGTTTTCTAAATGCATGCTGAATGCATGTCAATAGACCCTCCTCTTCGTGGTCTGCTTGTGTATGACAAGAAACGTCCTTCTTACTGCTGGGAATGAAACTTTCTATCCGGTAACAAGCCTTGCTCAATATTCAGGATGAGATAAATATCTGGAATGGGCTTCTGTGTGGTTCCTAATCGATAGCTTTTCTGAAAGCCTTACTGATAGGGAGTGGAAACTGCCGAAGAAAAATTTATTTACCAGAAATATCGCACAATATTTTATTGATAATTGTTACAGAAATACTAACCAAAGGATCGACAGGTAACCTTCTTAAAATTACTGAAGAAAAATCGAAAATGATAACAGGATAACAGGAAACGCAGTAGGCGTTTCAAAACACAGCTAAAAAAATTTTAAGCAAAAGATAATTAGCTGGCCTTTTTTAAAATCACTGAAGAAAATTCAAAACCTGGAGAACAGAATTCTTAGAAGGCGATTAGGAACTACAAGGCAGTGCAATTTTGTAAGAAGGCGGTTTAGGTTTTCTTATTGGCAACGTTACGTAGCGCTCTGTATGAAAATCACTGGCTGTGCTGTGTGCAATGGCTCTGAGCACTATGGGACTCAACTTCTGAGGTCATTAGTCCCCTAGAACTTAGAACTAGTTAAACCTAACTATCCTAAGGACATCACAAACATCCATGCCCGAGGCAGGATTCGAACCTGCGACCGTAGCGGTCTTGCGGTTCCAGACTGCAGCGCCTTTAACCGCACGGCCACTTCGGCCGGCTGCTGTGTGCAGTCTGTGGCTAGTTTGCATTGTTGTCTGCCATTGTAGTGTTGGGCAGCTGGATGTTAACAGCGCGTAGCGTTGCGCAGTTGGAGGTGAGCCGCCAGCAGTGGTGGATGTGGGGAGAGAGATGGAGGAGTTTTGAAATTTGTAATACTGGATATCATGAACTGCTATATACTGTACATTATGACTTTTGAACACTATTGTGGTAAATACATTGTTTGTTCTCTATTAAAATCTTTCATTTGCTAACTATGCCTATCAGTAGTTAGTGCCTTCCGTAGTTTGAATCTGTTATTTAGCTGGCAGTATTGCTGTAGCTTGAGTAACGCAGATTTTTGTGAGGTAAGTGATTTGTGAAACGTATAGGTTAATGTTAGTCAGGGCCATTCTTTTGTAGGGATTTTTGAAAGTCAGATTGCGTTGCGCTAAAAAAAATATTGTGTGTCAGTTTAAGCACTGTCATGTACAATTTTTCATAAGGGGACGTTTCATATGTCGACCCTTAGCCGAGGATACCTCACTGGAATCTTCTGATTTTTTTCTTGTAGTTTGTGTAATTAGTGTAGCTATTGTTTATTGCTAGCGCGTAATTATAGAGAGAATTTCCTTTGTAGTTGCAGTCTTTCATTGTTGTACAGTAAAACAGGTGTGACACGCATGTAAATTTGCACCAAGTATTTCGCAGCTGCGCTTGCAATTAACTAGATATTATTTTCAGTGCTATGTTAATGTGTTCTCTTATTTTGGCTCTTCAAATTGTGCTTTTCTGTGTTATCGTGTGAAATATTGTGACAATAATGGCGTGTTGAAAACGTAACACTAGGCTCCAAAGTAAACTGAGAAATAATAGTGACGATGAGCGTAGCTTATCAGCACCACTGTATAGTGAATTACCAGACATTCCAAGTAGTAATTTGGTAATTGTGCATAGGGAAATGGAGCGGGCGGCAAATAATGGTGTAGACAGTGAAACAGGTAGTGACCATGGAAGCATTATCGATCGATTGGTCGGCAACAGCTCGCCTCAGGAATCCGAAATGACAGAACACAATATTTCAAATACTGTAGACTTAGGTTTTGGGTCCTCACCGTTTTCTCAAATGAGTCAAGACACATTTTCTGCTTGTCAAAATGTGAATGTTGCCGGTGAAAATGCACTGCCAAAAAGCATAGAGAAACAGAGTCCAGACATTAGTACATTATTATTGCAATTAATCCAACAAATGGAACAAAATCAGGGACAAACACAGCAAAAGCTTCAAAAGTTAGATTCATTGGAACAAACTCCCGAACAAACACGTGAAGATTTAACTGCTGAGTTACATAACATTGAATCGAAATGTCAAAAAGTCTGTAATGACGTAAAAACACAAATTTGTGAGCATTTTCAACCTATTTTTTCGCGGCATGAAAATGCATTACAGAATCACGAAGCAGCCATAAAATAATTGCAAACTATTGTTCATGAAAATCATGAGACCTTGCAAGCTAAAATTGACTCAGTTTCATCTACCGATTCGGTTACGCAACTTGCAAAAACTCAAGAAAACTTAAAGGACACAGTAGATGCTCTGAAAACTGGTTCAGAAAGACACATGGGAGAAATTAGTTCATTATCAGAGAAAATAGTTGAACTTTCGGATCAGCTAAATAATTTATCTACAAAGGTAGATGATGATCTGAATGACACAAGACCCGTAGCCTTCACTAACACAGAAGAGTATGAACAAATTAGAAAATTCAAACAAAATCAAAGTCAAATCAATACACAGTACAAAAGAGAAATCTGGGAAGTACAAGATCAGTTGGCACAAGTAATACAAGAATTACATATTTCAGAGAACACTCGCGCTCCAGTATGGGAAGAGGGACATAGAAATACGGAAAAGCCACAAAATAATACCACAGGGCGTTTCGGAAATTATGAAAGAAATTGGCAAGGTGCACCGAATTTTGAGATGGAACCGCCGACACGACGTAACAATGACCGACATGCGACTCACCGACACGATGAATTTGACTATAAGCTGTTCATTACCACACGCAAATTCAAAACATTTAAGAATTCTGGCAACTACATTCATCCACAAGCGTGGCTTCATCAATTCTCTCATTGTTTTCCTCCCAACTGGTCATTAGAACACAGATTATAATTTATGTGTGGCTACTTAGAGAATGAACCAGCTGTAAGAATGCGATCGGTCATTCACGATTGCCACAGTGAAGGAGAATTTTACCATGCCTTCCTCTCAGCATATTGGTCTCAAGCCACACAAGACCGAGTAAAACATGGCATCATAATGATGAAACATTTCGAACAATCTGAATTTTCCTGTCTTGTGAAATATTTTGAAGACATGTTGCACAAGAATCATTACCTGTCAAACCCATACAGCCCTTCAGAACTCATCCGCATTTGCTTAATGAAATTGCCTGAACATTTAAGAAATATTATTTTGGCAGGGCGTTGCAAAGACGACATTGAAGTTTTTCAGGGACTGTTACAAGAATTAGAAATTGACACAGACAGCCGCGGGATGCGAAAACAGGAAAACAATCACTACAGGTCACATCCGTCGCAATTCCACGATGAAAGAAATAATAACTGGACACGACAAGGCTATTCTCACAATACAAATTGTGAACAAAACAGACACCACCCGTACGACAACCACTGGCAGAGTAATAGTTACAGAGGAAGATCGCACTTCCGTAACTATGAATATGACAGAGATAACCATAGGAACAGACAACATGGAAACCAAAACAATTATTATCAAGGGAGGCAGAATAACTTCAGACGCAACATTTCAGCGCGCAGTTACGATTCCGGGAGAAATTCTCCACCACATGACCGACAAACAAGAAACTATGTAAACTACCAACATAACGACAGACCTGAATTCCATCAGAACTGGCGGGATTCAAACAGAGCAGGGCACTTTCGACAATGTGAATTTGTAGAAGCTAGGTCTCCTAATCCCAATAACAATGCGCGCCAACAAAGGAACAGACAATGACTCACACCGCAGGCAGCCATGTGCGCCCACTGGCTCAGGGAAAAATAACATAGACGCTAACCTTGAGAAAAATTCCAGTATTCTTTACCGACGTATAGCACATGATAATTGCGTCGAAGTTGAAACTCTGAGTACTATGAAGAGTAAAGGATTGCACCACATTTCACATGTAAAACCGTTTATTGAGAGATAATCTGCTTTTTAACTTTGTCTTTTCCATATAACTTTTCACTTTACATTGCTAGCATGCTTTGTCAGACTTAGAATCTGTTAACATGCAACAATGTTTGAAGTTAAATAGTCAGTCAAGAACCAAGAGAACTTATTTAAACAGAAATTACGAATGCATTGTTATAGTGAACAGACGACACAGTGTTGTTATTTGTACATTCTTGCTTGTTAGTTGCACGATTATATAACGACTATAAGGCTCACATACTTAGAACGTTTACCAGTACTGCTAATGAGATTTTAATGCAACATTCAGGTTTACTTGAAAATACATTCTGGATTTAAAGTACTTTCTGTGAGATACCAGATGACTCAGTGGTTAGTTTATGTGACAGCAACAGGATTTTATCACGACGCTACTAATGAGTGACAACTTACAATGTTGCTTTTGCGGTGTTTCTGTTTTATATCTGCACAGTTTTTCTGAATTATTCTGGAAAGTAAAACATGTTTTAGTAGTAACTTTTGTAGTATAGATACAATGAGACAGCCTTTTCCGCAGCACAACAATACATTACAGCACAGTACTTTCTTAATCACGGCAATAAGCGTAATAACTAACATATCTATATGCAAAGCATTTCACTTTTGTTTATCATGAGGTAAGTACATTGGCTTCTGCAGAACTTAGCTTTCAGAGGACAATAACTACGACACTTCCACAGAGATTATCTTACAACAAGACGCACAGTTTAGCGCTACAGTACACGTATTTGAGTGATTCATTTTGTACTTAAAACATTTATTTTTAAAGATATTTGAAGTACAATGGTACAAAGGTTTTCCGTGATACATTTCATTCCATTGCTGTAATCCGTAACGCCTGAGGGTATAATTACATTAATCCTCAGGGGGGTACACGCCTACTTTGTGTACCATGTGTTTGGCAAACACAAGGTGCCCTAGCTAATGTGGTATTTGCTTATACAACTTTACACATTGGTACCATATTTCTCTAACACGTAAATTATACAGCTATCTGATCATTTAACTGAGAGAGACAAACTTTTATTTTACTACATCAGTGACAGATGTTTACGTAATTACACAGTTGGATAACTTCACACATATGAAATTGTATTTTGTCCGTACTTTGTGAATTCTTCATATTTTTTTCGGAACCATTGTGATATTGTGAGAGCTTTGAATGATATATTTGGTATGGGATCACGATTTTAAAAGTACGTTTGAGGCAGATGACACTTTTGACATGAGCAGAGAATTTTTTTTAATTATTGGAGGAAGCTACGACGATTTTGAGAGTTGACTGAGGTGTTATGATGTTATTATTACGATGGCTATGTGTATTATGCTGTTGCGGTACATTTATGGTCAATAAGCTGATGCTATATGAGTTATTTGATTATGCTACGTATCTGTTATGATGTAATATTGAAGAAGTGTCGACGAATAAGGTAAGGAATAATCAGTAGTGTTTAGGGACTCTGGTTTGTGAAAAAGGTTGTTGGAAACCAAGAATCGTACTTTAAGAGTTATGAAATGTATGTAAATGCGTGAATGTATTACAATGCCAACGAAAATTTTTTGGACACTGTTATATCAATAGCATTTTGTTTCTACAGATTTGTAATGCAAATTCTTGACCTGTGAAATATTTTTATATGAGACTGTCAGTGTAGTGGAAACTGCTGTCATAAATATTTCAGTAAGAAAGTTAAGTGACCACCTTCACGTAATGCATCGTGGGCACCCAGCTGCGCGAAAGATGCCTGGAAAAAAAGCCATTAGTGTGTGCCTTTTCAGAGGCACAGGTAGAAAAAAAAAAGGGAGGCCATTATCCTCGCTATTGACATTCCTTTGTAGAAAGCATCGCATATACGACACACTCAAACTTGAAAACATATGATTACACAGTGGAGCTCTTAATTTATGATATTTACTGAAATGCCTAATGAAATGATGAGAAACATTTTATATCTATTGTCTTTCTAGTAGAGAGATTGCTCATTTTGTTTAATATCTAGTTTCTAGCTGCACTGCAGCATTGGTTAAAATAAAATTTAATAGATGTACTGATATAGATATTTTATGCCTACAAATCCAGTAAATAACCATTTTGTAATCTATTTCAAAAAAACGAGGGAGCACAAAAAGACATTTCCCTTCACAGGAATTGCATACATATTTTTGTCAGTGACTGGGTAACTTATTTAGTATTGTGAGTTAAGGTGATGCATCACCCTAGTGTTAAAATGTGACATAGGTATTAAACATGGCCATTTTTACTGTAATATTTTTTTTGCTTGAACTTTGTCATGTTTAGATATAAGTTATTACATTTTCTGCTGCTGTTTGCCAGGCATAGTGCTACTGAATTTTAATTTGTGTTACTCTGCTAAGCTAGTTTACTACTGATTTATTTTTCTTGTTTGCTGCACAGTGCCTTATATTGTTGTAATATGGCAATTGCTTTGCCAATATGAATTTTTTTTGTCATTGCTGTTTGTATTAATTGTTTTGCGCTGCTGCATTCCCTCGTCCCTTAGTTTAGCACCTGAGCTCAGTAGATTTAAGTTAGCTTAAGAGGGGGTAGCCTATAAGAGAATGAATTGCGATGAATTTGAAGAAATGCACTGAGAGGTTATACGAGGAAAGTACAGAAAGCAGGTATAGATATGACTTTTTGGAAATAATGAAGAATGAAGGGAGATCTCCGAGAAGTAAAGAAAGTTTTGTTTGGAAAATACTGTAGTAAAACAAACCCTGTCCTTTCCTTGTGTTATCCCACTATGTGTTTGTGTACCCGTGTATATTTATGTTCTTCCTGTCTTTATATTTTTATCTGATAAGACTTTTGTTGTAGAATTTTTCTAATACTCAGCTACATTCACTATGATGAGGAATACTGTTATCCTCAAATATAATTTGCATTAATAATACGTTATTTACTTTGTAAAGATGTTTAGACATTATTTATTGTGTTTTGTTTTACTGCTCATGTGTGAAGTTGATGTTTCAAAATTTATTCTGATTTTTATGTATTTACTTATGTCATATTTCCTGTAACACTGAAGTATATTTTTATTTCTATTCTTTTGTAAAGCCCCTATTACTACAAATGTTATCTGTGTTATTATGTTTTAATGATGTATTTTGTACCTTTGTTATTGTATTTTTATGTTATAAAATTGTAATTGACACCAGTTCATCAAATTAAGTAACTTGTAAGTTACGTTTCACTGCACAAGTTTCTGTTGGTCATACTATATGGACAATATGTGAGAAGTAGGGACTGATAGTGTTTCCACGTGTGTTAATAATTCAGCAAGGGACTGGATAACAGCATTGCTGGTTCGAAGGACATTTCAAAAAAATTTTTGTGAGTGCACAAGTGGTGGTTCATGGACTTGCTATATTGTCCGCAAGACTCTTCGATCATGATTGTGCACCTGCACAGTCGCAACAGATGGTTGCTGGCCATCTCTACTAGGACTACAGTGGGTCTGCATCTTTGATGAGCCACCAATACCATTATTTCTACAAGGACTACAGTGGGTCTACACCTTTGCTGACCCACCAATACCATCATTTCTACAAGGACTACAGTGGGTCTGCATCTTTGATGACCCACCAGTGCCATTATTTCTACAAGGACTGCAGTGGGTCTGCACCTCTGGTGGCCCACCAATACCACAATCTCTATCAGGACTACAGTGGGTCTGCTCTGTGATGACTTACCTACCAGTATTCTTCAACACTTCGACTGACTCTGCTGTGGGTTTGCTCTGTTGTGGCCCATTGCCTGTCAGCATGTCAAGAGTCAGCACTGTCTTTCCATTGGAAGGACAACACTACTTCTTCAAGACTGCATGGAAATCCACTACTTCCGTGTGCATTGTTTTTTACTGCTCAGACTTTGAGAAAAGAAACGGCAGTTTGACTGTGATAAATGATCAGGCCTGTCTTTATGGACTGTTAGAAAATTTTAGCTTTTGACCAACATTGTATTAATAAGTGTGTGCATTTGATATCCTTCTTACTGTAATTATGAAAAAATTTTTTCAAATCTGTATTGGCCACTGCCCAAAACAATTTGTAAAATTTTTTGTGGGGAGCATGGGGGCTATGTAAGTAGGCTGTTTAGGTTTTCTTATTGGCAACGTTACGTAGCGCTCTGTATGAAACTCACTGGCTGTGCTGTGTGCAGTCTGTGGCTAGTTTGCATTGTTGTCTGCCATTGTAGTGTTGGGCAGCTGGATGTTAACAGCGCGTAGCGTTGTGCAGTTGGAGGTGAGCCGCCAGCAGTGGTGGATGTGGGGAGAGAGATGGCGGAGTTTTGAAATTTGTAATACTGGATATCATGAACTGCTATATACGTTATGACTTTTGAGCACTATTGAGGTAAATACATTGTTTGTTCTCTATTAAAATCTTTCATTTGCTAACTATGCCTATCAGTAGATAGTGCCTTCCGTAGTTTGAATCTGTTATTTAGCTGGTAGTACTGGCGCTCGCTGTATTGCTGTAGCTTGTGTAACGAAGATTTTGTGAGGTAAGTGATTTGTGAAAAGGTATAGGTTAATGTCAGTCAGGGCCATTCTTTTGTAGGGATTTTTGAAAGTCAGATTGCGTTGCGCTAAAAAAAATATTGTGTGTCAGTTTAAGCACAGTCATGTACAATTTTTCATAAGTAGTAGTAGTAGAAGGGTAGTGTGGGCGCACGACAGCAAGGTCTTCAGCGCCCGTTCAGTATCATAGTGAGACGGGTGTCAAGAAAAAAAAACTCAGAACATTTACATATAACGGAACAGAAAACACGAGGAACAATCATTGAAAAACATGTGCTCACCCACACCGAAGCGTGGGATGAAGCAGGGCGTCAACAGTAAAACATGAACAACACGGGAAGAAAAAGGTAGAGGGTGCTAAAACAATGTAGCAGATGGAAGTGGCTGGCTGACCGCAAGGAAATAAGGGAGGAGTCAGCCACTCTGCAATACACTAAAACCTCCAGCCTAAAAGTTTAGGCCAGAGTCCAGACGCATCACAAAACTTAAAAACCCTAGACACACACGTCTCATCGTTAGCTAAAACATAGGGCAGATCCCCATCATCTTGTGCTTCTGCCCTTGCATCACGGTATAAAATGCAGTCTGTTAAAATGTGCCGGACAGAGATGTGCACACCACAAGCATCACAAAACGGAGGATCCTCCCGCCGTAATAAATAGCTATGTGTCAGAGGACAGTGCCCGATCCGAAGACGTGTGAGCGCCACCTCTTCCCGCCTGAGCAGCCGGCAGGAGGAACGCCACGGCCGAGTGGTTGACTTTACCAACCGCAGTTTATTGGCCGTCACCGCCAGCCATTCGTCCTCCCACAACTCCATGCACTTCCTGTGGAGTGCAGCGATGACTGACTGCAAGGGGATGGGACACTGGACCACATCCTGCTCCCTGCAGGCCTCCTTGGCAGCCCGATCAGCCTGTTCATTGCCCCATATGCCGACATGACCAGGCACCCAGCAGAAGGATACCTCTTTACCCCGCCGTTGGAGCAAGTACAGTTGGTCATGTATCAGCTGGACCATCTCTTCAGTCGGGTACAGGTTCTGCAGCGATTGTAAGGCACTAAGAGAATCGGAGCAGAGAAGAAATCGATCGCCCCGAACACGATGCATCTGCTCCAGTGCCGTCAGGATCGCGTGGAGCTCCGCTGCGAAAACGGTATATTCAGCAGGGAGGCGAATCCGGGTAACATGATCAGGGAACACCACAGAACAGCCAAGGAAAGTCTCCTGTTTGGAGCCATCAGTATAAACGACAGTGAAACCATGATGCACATCTAAAATGTTAAAAAACAGAGATTGGAACGTAAAATTTGGTGTGCCAGCTTTCTTAAAATTAGTCAAATCTAAAATAAGTTTGGGTCTCCGGAGGAGCCAACGTGGAGATCTGCTCCAACCGCGACGTAAAACATGAAGACCAGCCATAGACATCGCACCGAGGCAATCCTGTGCGCGAATCCCATAGGGCTGCGTCGCACGTTGCCGGTTATGAAACAATCGTGCCAGAGGAGGCTGAGCAACGGTATGGTATGCAGGGGTGTATGGTGTGGACAAAGTTTTATACGCCTGGCGCACTGTAAGTAGCCGTCGCCGCATATGAAGTGGCGGTTCACCAGCCTCTGCACAGAGGCTTGGTATGGGGCTAGGGACGTTTCAATTTATATACAATCTCTATTTGGCAAGACTGCGCACAAGGCGACTTATTGCATCAGAGAATAATATACTTATAAAATTTTTAGTCGAAGTGCATCCATAATAAGAAAACAATTTACGATGCATGCAATAATTAAAAAGAAAACACAAGGACTGATCAGCTGAAGGCTCTTAATTACATGGAAGGCATTATTCTTGAATTACACTATTTGCCATTAAAATTGCTACGCCAAGAAGAAACGCAGATGTTAACGGGTATTCATTGAACATTTATATTATACTAGAACTGACATGTGATTACATTATCACGCAGTTTGGGTGAATAGATCCTGAGAAATCAGTACCCAGAACAACCACCTTTGGCCGTAATAACGGCCTCGATACGCCTGGGCAAAGAGACACAGAGCTTCGATGGCGTGTGCATGTACAGCTGCCCATGCAGCTTCAACAGGATACCACAGTTCATCAAGAGTAGTGACTGGCGTATTGTGACGAGCCAGTTGCTAGGTCACCATTGGCCAGACTTTTCAATTGGTGAGAGAACTGGAGAACGTGCTGGCCAAGGCAGCAGTCGAACATTTCCCGTATCCAGAAAGGCCCGTACAGGACTTGCAACATGCGGTCGTGCATTATCCTACTGAAATATAAAATTTCGCAGGGATCGAATGAATGGTAGAGCCATGGGTTGTAACACATCTGAAATGTAACGTTCACTGTTCAAAGTGCCGTCAATGCGAACAAGAGGTGACCGAGACATATAACCAATGGCACCCCATACCACAAGCCGGGTGATACGCCAGTATGGCGATGACGAATACACGCTTCCAATGTGCGTTCAGCGCGATGTCGCCAAACACGGATGCGGCCATCATGATGCTGTAAACGGAACCTAGATTTATCTGAAAAAATGACGTTTTGCCATTCGTGCACTCAGGTTCCTCGTTGAGTACACCGTCGCAGGCGCTCCTGTCTGTGATGCAGCGTCAAGGGTAACCACAGCCATGGTCTCCGAGCTGATAGTCCATGCTTCTGCTAACGTCGTCGAACTGTTCGTGCAGATGGTTGTTCTTCTGCAAACGTCCCCATCTGTTGACTCAGGGATCGAGACGTGGCTGCACAATCCGTTACAGCCATGCGGATAAGATGCCTGTCATCTCGACTGCTAGAGATACGAGGCCGTTAGGATCCAGCACGGCGTTCCGTATTACCCTCCTGAACCCACCGATTCGATATTCTGCTAACACTCATTGGATCACAACCAACGCGAGCAGTACTGTCGCGATACGATAAACCGATATCGCGATAGGCTAGAATCCGACGTTTATCAAAGTCGGAAACGTGATTTCTCCCCCTTACACGTGGCATCACAACAACGTTTCACCAGGCGACGCCGGTCAACTGCTGTTTGTGTATGAGAAATCCGTTGGAAACTTTCCTCATGTCAGCACGTTGTAGGTCTCGCCACCGGCACCAACCTTGTCTGAATGCTCTGAAAAGCTAATCATTTTCATATCACAGCATCTTCTTCCTGTCGGTTAAATTTCGCTTCTGTAGCACGTCATCTTCGTGGTGTAGCAATTTTAATGGCCAGTAGTGTACAATTCTGCAAGGAGTACCATTTTAATAGAAATATACATGAGAGGAAATTTGGCTGAAATGCGAAACTACTCGAACTGCACCGAGGTCAACTTGCAGCGTTAAAAAACCATTTGATGAACATACGGAATAAAATGGAAATACCGAAGCTCGCTAATCGCCAAGTTTCAGCGAACTGTAAGTTAAGCGCCTTACATAATCTTCGGCGATTACGAAAATTGAACTAAAATTAATTTTTAAATCGACTGCAATGACGTTCAAAGTCCATTCACCATAGATTGCTTCCGCTTACTGGTGACAATTCCAAATTTACGGTGAACTACCTGGTTCCGAGCCAGCAGCCTTTCACGAGCTTATCCGCTCTGCTAACATCATATTAACTGCGACTGAATGGCCGGCCAGCAAAACCCACAAAACAACAACTACTGGTCAGACAACAGTAGTGGCCAGCCAGCACTACAACAGATAAAGCCCGATTAAACTCAGGCTTAAAGTGAACACTGTTAAACTCTGTACAATTAAGACGGTAAATCCGGGGAAGCACATATTTACAGTTAGTACCGTAAGTCTTACTAACTCGACCCAGAAGAAAACAGCACTATCAGGACAGCTGAAGTGCAATATTATTTTTTGCTTTAGCAATTTATCCACTTGATATTGACATTGAATCATCTATTACGCCGGTGACGGCAACTACAAATGTTTGACATACCGAACATTACAAATGAGTCTCGTTAACCACCTTCGACAACACAGGGAGTAGAAGATTCACAAATTGCTCATCATAGAATCTTTTCTTGGCGACAACAGTCCGCATTCGTTACAGAAGTTGACCAACATTCATTAAGTTCACGCTGTCTCCCTTTCTGAGCGACAGGAAGTCATAGAATCCTCTGAGGAAAGATAGGCGAGCGTACAGACTATCGGATCTTCCTCTTTGTTTCCACGGTGAATTATTTATGAAGTTTCCACGCCGTAATCACTAGCCAGCGTCGGAGCTGAGAAATCTCTCAATTTCTGGCCGTTGCACACTCTTGATACTGATCTACACAATTGACAAAAAATATTTGCTAGTTCTTAACGCGCCAAGTAGTTAAAATAGGCAGTTGAAGGCTGGTTCGCTCGTGACCAAACACATTTGGTGAAGCATTAGCCAAATTTACTTACAAGACACTCGTTGCAAATACACTCCTGGAAATTGAAATAAGAACACCGTGAATTCATTGTCCCAGGAAGGGGAAACTTTATTGACACATTCCTGGGGTCAGATACATCACATGATCACACTGACAGAACCACAGGCACATAGACACAGGCAACAGAGCATGCACAATGCCGGCACTAGTACAGTGTATATCCACCTTACGCAGCAATGCAGGCTGCTATTCTCCCATGGAGACGATCGTAGAGATGCTGGATGTAGTCCTGTGGAACGACTTGCCATGCCATTTCCACCTGGCGCCTCAGTTGGACCAGCGTTCGTGCTGGACGTGCAGACCGCGTGTGACGACGCTTCATCCAGTCCCAAACATGCTCAATGGGGGACAGATCCGGAGATCTTGCTGGCCAGGGTAGTTGACTTACACCTTCTAGAGCACGTTGGGTGGCACGGGATACATGTGGACGTGCATTGTCCTGTTGGAACAGCAAGTTCCCTTGCCGGTCTAGGAATGGTAGAACGATGGGTTCGATGACGGTTTGGATGTACCGTGCACTATTCAGTGTCCCCTCGACGATCACCAGTGGTGTACGGCCAGTGTAGGAGATCGCTCCCCACACCATGATGCCGGGTGTCGGCCCTGTGTGCCTCGGTCGTATGCAGTCCTGATTGTGGCGCTCACCTGCACGGCGCCAAACACGCATACGACCATCATTGGCACCAAGGCAGAAGCGACTCTCATCGCTGAAGACGACACGTCTCCATTCGTCCCTCCATTCACGCCTGTCGCGACACCACTGGAGGCGGGCTGCACGATGTTGGGGCGTGAGCGGAAGACGGCCTAACGGTGTGCGGGACCGTAGCCCAGCTTCATGGAGACGGTTGCGAATGGTCCTCGCCGATACCCCAGGAGCAACAGTGTCCCTAATTTGCTGGGAAGTGGCGGTGCGGTCCCCTACGGCACTGCGTAGGATCCTACGGTCTTGGCGTGCATCCGTGCGTCGCTGCGGTCCGGTCCCAGGTCGACGGGCACGTGCACCTTCCGCCGACCACTGGCGACAACATCGATGTACTGTGGAGACCTCACGCCCCACGTGTTGAGCAATTCGGCGGTACGTCCACCCGGCCTCCCGCATGCCCACTATACGCCCTCGCTCAAAGTCCGTCAACTGCACATACGGTTCACGTCCACGCTGTCGCGGCATGCTACCAGTGTTAAAGACTGCGATGGAGCTCCGTATGCCACGGCAAACTGGCTGACACTGACGGCGGCGGTGCACAAATGCTGCGCAGCTAGCGCCATTCGACGGCCAACACCGCGGTTCCTGGTGTGTCCGCTGTGCCGTGCGTGTGATCATTGCTTGTACAGCCCTCTCGCAGTGTCCGGAGCAAGTATGGTGGGTCTGACACACCGGTGTCAATGTGTTCTTTTTTCCATTTCCAGGAGTGTATTATGCTGGTCTGGGTAAATACAAATCTAAATGTTCGTTTCCAGAATGAGATTTGCACTCTGCAGCGAAGTGTGCGCTGATATGAAACTTCCTTTCATATCAGCGCACACTCCGCTGCAGAGTGAAAATCTCATTCTGAAAACATCCCCCAGGCTGTTGCTAAGCCATGTCTCCACAATACCCTTTCTTTCGGGAGTGCTTGTTCTGCAAGGTTCGTAGGGAGCTTCTGTAAAGTCTGGAAGGTAGGTGACAAGGTATTGGCGGAAGTAAAGCTGTGAGGACGGGGCGTGAGTCGTACTTGTTTAGCTCAGATGGTAGAGCACTTGCCCGCGAAAGGCAAAGGTGCCGAGTTTGAGTCTCGATCCGGCACATAGTTTTAACATGCCAGGAAGTTTTAAATGTTCGTTTGTCCATAATCATATATCTCTGAGGGTTTTCACCGATTGCTTTGAAATTTTGACACAATGTTGCATTCGAATACGAGTATGTTTTTAACGCCTACGTTTTTAATCTATGTAATATATCAATAAGTATGTAATATTCAAAGGGGAACGTTATTACCAAAAATCTTGAGAAGTTCTTGGCCGATTTACGAAGGTGACGTATTTCTAGTATATATAGCGGTGAAACGTTGTTGGGAATGAGGAAAGGTGTGTTTTTGGTTCAAATGGCTCTGAGCACTATGGGACTTAACATCTGAGGTCATCAGTCCCCTAGAACTACTTAAACCTAACTAACCTAAGGACATCACACACACCCATGCCCGAGGCAGGATTCGAACCTGCGACCGTAGCGGTAGTACGGTTCCAGACTGAAGCGCCTAGAACCGCTCGGCCACACTGGCCGGCGGTGTGTTTTAGGGTTATCGTTTAATGACTAGAATACTATCACAGAATGTGAACATGCAATGACAATTAACAAGGGTGATGGTCAGAGAGATGGGAAAGGAGGGACAGAGGGGTGGGATAGCGGAAAGGAGGGTATGGACAGAAACAGGTGGCTGAAGATGGATAAAGGGGGAGGGTTGCGAGAGAGGCGGCAGGAGGAGCTGGAGAGACAGGCAGAGAAATGAGGGATAGAGGGAAGGGGGAACGAAGAGAGAGATGAGAGGAGACAAAGATGGGGGGCGGGGGAAGAAGAAGAAGAGTAGGACTCATATCCAGTTACCATACATGCTAGAAACGTGTGCTTTCTGTTTCCTTTCTTTTCAATTTAACCAGAATATGGCAAGCAACGCGTGGCCGGGAACAGATAGTTTAAACTAAAACTTAAACCATTGAAAATACAAACAATATAAATATGGCTTCATAATAGCTAGTAAATCAAATTCTGTCTATCTTGGAACATATTGGATTCAATAATGTTTAATATTTAGAAATAACGCACACCTGTGGTGCCGATAAAGCAAAATGATGCGAGAAAGGATCTTAAAAGAACCCACAAACCAAAATGCAGAATAAGGTCAAAATCAGTTATTGCACTACTGTACAGATGACGAAAAGTGTTTGGCAAGCTATACAACCCTCATAGCAATTCATAAATGATGCACCGAATACACTGTATGGGCCGGCAACAGCGAGCATGCACTGTGCATGCATACGTAGATTTACAGCACGGTCCAGCCTTCCGCTGCTTCCTTGCTGCTTATTCGGCCCAGATCAAGAGGGACTTACACCGCCGAGCTCCCGTTGCTCCTGACAGAAGAACAGTGCCGTTTTCAAGTGCACCGCTGTCCACTCCCCAGTGATAGACAACTCCCCAGTGACAGACAACTCATTTTTCCCCACTCGCAAGCGCTGGCCAGTGGGAGCAGTAGCACCGTACAGCGAGCGGTTTAAAGCCGGCGAGCCGTAACTAATGATGAGCGAGCCGCATAAAGGCACACTGTTGACGATCTTTCTCTATCACACCGAGTGCGATTATTATTATTTTCCAATGTATAAAAAAACGGAATTATGTTTAATTTATTATCATTTATCAGGTAGCTGCGACTCCTCCCGATATGTATCCAGAAGCTAATATGCTCGTAGTTAGTATTTCGTCTTCCGGGTAACCGTTTTTCTGTAGGAAGTATAAAGCACCACTCGTGGAAATATATAAAGATTACTCGTGGCACACCTCGTCTCAGGAACTTGTCGAAAAAGTTCGCCCTGTTCAATAGTCGGCCAGAGAAGCGTCGGCCAGTATTATGGGGAAACAAGCGGAGGCAGAGCTTATTGGGTCACTGCTACTTCCAGCTTATCGCAGGATCACTGCTAGTTTCCATGGAAAACTCCAGCATTGGTCGTGTAAATTTGAAAATGCTTTTTTAATACTGCATACGGATTTCAATCACAAAATGATCATCTTCAGTGCAGCGCTAAGTCCATTGGCCTCATATAATCATGCACAAAACATAGCTTCAAACTTAGGTATTCATAGTGAAGAACATGCCGACTAGCAGGTAAGAAGTTTGAATCTTTCTGCAAGCTGGCATGTTCTTCACTGTAAACACCTACGTTTGAAGCTATATTTTCTGCATGATTATGTCAGTCCATTAGGTTTAATCTTACACTAAAGATGACCACTCTGTGATCGAAATCGGTATACAATAATAAAAAACGGTTTCAAACTGATACGACCAATGCTGGTGTTTCCCTTGTTTGCCATACTTGTTGTGTGGTCTTATTTGCAACAGAATTCTTGGTGAGCTTTATCTCCTGTGTTCGGCGATTAGCTGCTGAAGATGCCGACACGTTACCTCTACATCCCTGCTGTCAGTCTACGCCCGTTACCGTCTCTCATGTGACTAGGGATTCTACAGACATTTTTAGATTGGATGCTGTATAGTCTGCCCACTGATCACGCCCAAGAGCTATTTAGTATTTAGTGAATCCCACAGTGTGTTGGACTGACAGTTGGTTGTTCAAGTGTGAGTATGAATTAACAACAACAACATATCCCATCATGCGTGTGCCTCGACACCTCAAACGTATGTACAGAGGCATGTATGCAAATAACCACATTTTGACATTGTGTATCCTTTTATCAAAGTCACAGTTGAATGTTGATTGCAGAGTCAGTAGCTGTATGGAACACTTCGTATACTTTCTGGGGGCTCACCAGCGGAGATTTAGTCATTGTAAGGACATTTTTCTGAACCTGAGAAGCAGTGATGAACCTCATGCGACAATTGAGCTCGACTCAGCGAAGCGCATACCATCTTGACAAAGTGAGCCTAGTACTTCTAGTTCATTTGCCTCTTACCTATTGTGATGAGTAATGTCGAGACCTCCCATTTCCTTGTTGAGTTACAGTTCCAGAGTGTTGGTGTAAGTACGGTTATGATTTTCATTTAAGTATCGGCACAAGGCCGATAACTACAACACACATATCAGGCGGTTATAATTAAAGTTCAGCTGTTCACAGAGGCTGTAACTAACGTATGGCAGCGAAACATGGTAGGTACTGCATTAACACATTTGCGTATCTACCAAGATTCGCTGCTATACGACAATAACACTCCATACAGGACACCCGTGAGTGGCTGCACTTCAAGTATAACCACCCGGTATAGTTAAACACACGAGGAGAGTGAAGACACAATTCGGCTAAAGCCCAAGAAGAATGTCACGTTATTTCGCCGGGAAACCGTACAAATTCTTAAAGAGAGGACTACGTTCTGAGCTAGTTTTGCGTGTGAAAATCGATTTAGAGTTAAAATATTGAATAGCACAGTCAATAAAAAACCGATGAGCCTCTGGAAGCGACGACACAGACGCGAGGTAGAAGGTGATCAAGTCGGCGAGCAGCTTGTGTAAGTTGACAACCCTATTTGAATTTCAGTGCTGCGGTGGCGGTCCCATTTTGCTAGCATTACGCCTTAACTTGACACGCCCTCAGCACAGAAATTGACCTGTACTGTCGTGGCCACGTAACCCCATGACGAGTAGTCGTCGCCAGCATCATGAACGTCTCTCGTGTTGTGGTATCTTCGTCGCTGCCACACACTCAACTCGCAACTAGTCAAACATCGCCTGATGACAGAACTTAATATATCGATATAGTCTGGTTGTGTTATATCATTTTTCAGTCATCTGATACATGCTATACAGAAAGACGGTTGATGTAGAACATGTACGTCAACAATGATGCAACTACAGGCATGGAAGGCGAAAAGACAACATGTCCATTGAAGAAGCAATGACGGAAGTAAAATAAAGGTTCAGATAATGGGACTGATATATTCAAGATGAGAGAATATGAGAATATCGGTTTTAGGAAATTATAAGATTCGCTGATGATACTGACAACCTCATTGAAATTGTGGAAATAGTTATTTAAAAAAACAAAAACAAAACAAACAAAAAAAAAAACGCTGGCGCAACCACGACGTAGCTACGCAAATTTGTCACATATTGATATCCATACAGGTATCAACGGCAAATACAAAATTGTAAGCTTTGGCGGCCGATGTATTACTGAGTGGCACTGCAGCGGAATCTCACCGCCCTACCCTCAAGGATAGTAAACAGGGGACATGTCAACACCTTGGCGTACAGTCTTTGCAAATTTCATTCCGTGAACTGAGCTGGGCACTAACTGTTCCTCGCAGACAGGCGCGTGAGCAATGCACACACAGGCGATAGAATATGAGAGAGAGCTGGGCTCAAAGAAGCGGCTGGAGTACCTGGCGAATCTCTCGACATTTGAACAGGAGTGATGCCACTGTTCGACGATATTGACCTAATTCTGCGTCAAGAAGGTAGTAGTCGACGTAGAGAAATGACAGAATATGAGGATAGAGAAGTCGTCAGTCAGAGCCCCGTATTCATCAGTATCATCGGAACCGCATGTAACTGGTGCTTTGGTGACCACAAGGTTCATTAATAGGCGGCTCACAGGAAGGGGGTGAGGTAATGGCGCGTCTTGTACGGATTACCGTTGACCTCTGCACAATAACAAGCCCGTTTACGTAGTGTCCGGAACATTCGTCCTGGAATCCCACTGACTGGAGTAGAATTTTCTTCAGTGCTGAGTCTAGCTTGGAACTGAGCCCCGATGATCAGTGATGCTGGGATCCACTGGGGGCCGAACCGCACAATAATCCCGGGTTCGGTGTTGGGCGGAGGTGGTGTGGGCGGGCTGCTGTGGCCTGTTGTGGGGTTGTGAACCACTGAGGGCTACGTCGGGACGAAGTCTCTCCGTCGTTTCTAGGTCCCCGGTATAATACAATACAATACGATGCAATACAACTATGAAGATCCAGACGAGGCAGATATATGAGGAAGACACGCAACAGAAAGGATGGAAGGCCTCGCTAAAATAAAGCTATTAATATGGAACACTCTCCGAAGAAATTTCTAGGAATGTACGTCTGGAGCACAAGATTTTATGGAAATGAATCATGAACTGCGGGAAAATTGGAAATTATGAGAACCGAAGCCTTTGAGATGTAGATAAGTGGACTGATAAGAAACGATGAGGTTCTCAACGGAATAGAGAATGTTCAGTTGTTGCTTCTCGGGTACAGCGGGTTTGGAATGATTTCCATGTCTTCTGTTGATCTGTACAAAAATATAGGGTGATAGTAAAATACCAGGAAACTAAATTGCAAATCACATTAACTTTTATACATAACCATACGTATCTGAATACGGTGCTTAGTTAACACAAGCGGCCAATAGAAGCACTTAAGCTGTAAACGTAACTGCGTTCTTATAGACAGAACCGAATTTTACATGTATTTGCGTTTTAAGAGTTACTGTCATTGTATAATAATGTCGTCAGTTGCAGTCTTGAGTTCGAACAATCACAGTTATTATACGATTACGTTGTGAGAGCGTATCTGGAATTTCTCAGTTGACGATTTATAACTAAACGCACCTGAAATAAGAATACGTTATGCATAGAACTTAATCTCATTTGTAATCTTGTTTCCTAATATTTTATAAATCCCCTTTTCTTTCTTTTTAAAGCAATTATCTGATGATGACCTGCTAGTAAATCGAAATCGGTTTTTATTCCACTTGTGTGACGTGTGGATGAAATCTATACGAAAAAATTTGCAACACTGTCGCTGTATTTACCTACAGCAGCACGCTTGATCTGTGTATCAGTACAATCAGATAGCGTATTTAGCCCTATCACAAAGATATTTGTACCTTTTATACCCATCAGTATGTAATTAAATTTCGCAACTAATGATGTCACGAACATGAACGAAATTAATGTGTTAACGGACACCACTAAATTTCATTAGAGGTTCTGGCATCTGTCGCAACAGTAGCAGTACATGTTCCACATTTGGTACGAGATCTCTTGAAACAGGTGAAAGGGGAACAGGTCACACGAGAGCTTGGACACAATCAATGGTGCTTGCCGACATTTCCCGTGTGTTAGAACGCTGCGTTGCACGCTTCTGGGGAAAAATACTGTACTTTTATTTCGCTTTTTTTCTTTACTTCTATCAATTCAAAGATTCTCACAGCCTCAGTGTTCGTGCCGCACATCCGAATACCTGCCATTCACTGGGTCTTCTTTTGTCCTCTCGGCACTGCCGAGGATTTACTGTCGCTACAGATTCGAAAGCGCGCACGTTTTATCAAGTGGATTTCGCAATTTTTGAAAGGTATTCACGGAATTTCGGCAGGGGATCATCTGGAACAGGTGGTATTTGCCTTGTTTAACGTTTCCGGATTTGTGGAGAGAGCATTGCTCTTCCCCAAACCTCATCAGTTGTCAGTGTATGAATTTTCAAAGAATGAAAATATATGTTGACAAGGAAACATGGAGAACATATAGGTCTAATGTTATTTTTCTAATTAAATACGCATTTTGTTCAGGTAGACGTTGTATCTTGCACTGAAGCATATTTTTCTGCAATTACGTCATTCTTCATGGGTTATGGACGATATGTAGGTAAGATCCAGTGATGACGGTGCATACAGTTGGTAATTCCAACTTACATACGTATGCTGAAAAGATTTAAGATGTGGAAAATTTCTTGATACACGGCTGTCAGATACATAATCATGCTGAATGACTGAGGGTTTTTCCGCGATGAAAAAGAAGCGAATACGGCGTTTTCTGACATTAGCCCAACGAAGAAGCGTGAAAAGCACTAACCTCCATGACGATGGTCTCAGGATGCACGCATGAAAATATGCGAGTAGGATACTTGTAACGGGGAAAGTTCCGCGTCGTGCACAGTTTATCATTACTGCTGCAGCAGCCTGATACAGAATGAGTAATCTAGTACAAGTACACCGTCAGCGGGAATACCGTGCTATCGATAGGTATAATTCCTGCAGGCTGTTCATAAACTATTAGGAAATTCATTACTCTTGAGTGCATTAGCACAATTTATTAATCTGCTATCGGTTTCTCTCACTGGGAATCATGTGGCACGAAAAATTGGCTATGGCATGTCACATGTCAGTCATGCTGAACCAAACAATCGTATTAACTGCCAGTTCCGTGAGTGAAGAACAACCTTCATCGTGTGTACATGATTGACATGTGACCTGCAGTAGCCCATTTTTCGTTCCAGATGATGGTCAGTGACCGTAACCGGGAACAAATTAATAAATTGTTCTAATGCAGTCAACATTCATGAGTTTCCTGAAACATATACCCGCTGCCGGCAGCTGCCTGAAGAAAACATTTTTGAGCCGGCCGCTGTGGCCGAGTTGTTCTAGGCGCTTCAGTCCGGAACCGCGTTGCTGCCACGGGAGCAGGTTCGAGTCCTGCCTCGGGCATGGATGTGTGTGATGTCCTTAGGTTAGTTAGGTTTAAGTAGTTCTAAGTCTAGGGGACTGACGACCTCAGATGTTAAGTCTCATAGTGCTTAGAGCCATTTGAAGAAAACATTTGAGGTGTTGCTCACAAAAGTAGCACGACAAATATGTTGCAAATAGAGTGCGATTACTGACTGGGTGCAGTTATGTAAGATCAATGTACCGGACGCACGGAGAACCATCAATCTTAGGACGATTCCAGCTCATTGTGTGTATTCTTATCTTCGCCGCAGAGAGGTAATAAAATTAACTAGAGAATATCCTCGCCAAGGTAGACCACTCTCGATGGTTGTTATAATTGCACAAGTAGCCTTTTCCGGAATAGGGGAAGCTAGTATTAGAAAGAGAAGGAATATGTGCCAAATGTCTACACTTGCTTTTCTTTTCTGCTTGCCACCAGGGAGCCCTTTCCGTAATTTATACCATTATTTATGATGCTTCATAGATACCTAGCAGAAAAAAACCTAGAAAATTTGCTTTGTTCTGTGAATTTGTAATCTAGGGTCTGTCGATAAATTTAGCTTGTCTGTTCTAATTACATAAAATCTTAAATTTTCTGTCTAGGCATAAAACTAAAAAAAAAAATGCTTACTAATTTTTATTCGTGTCGGTTTTTATGACAATTTTTTTTTCGAAGAATTGTACGTGACCTTGTACGGTGTAGAGGTCATCCCGCTGATGAAGACTAGGCGACACAGTGACACGTTGCGGACGCCAAAATTTTTTACATAATGTCGGACTCAGGCACACGAACAAATTAAACTGAAAATGTCTGCGCAGAATTACTGTGCACATAAGACTGGGAGGTGACCCGTGGTCTGTCCTCTATCACAAAGAAACTGAGTGAGGTATTCAAGGGTGAACTTGAAGGGGTGTGATGTGACGTCCACGCAGATCAATTGACGAGAACAATCACGAACAATATGAAACCAATGAGGGGTAGCGCCTTTTACATCCTCGTTCCAGGAATCGAAACTCGCTAATACGTAAATTTTGAATAAATATCATCATAAATGCGGGCCGTAGACATCCCATTAAGGAGTGACCCTCGATCTGCCAACGGCCTCGTCAAAGTTGGCGGAGGAGCGGGCAGAAGATCAGAGTAGTCTCTTGTCCTTGGAGTGGGAAACTGCCCCTAAAGGCGGAAGAATCAGTTATGACCAACGGGACGAGGATGCAGATGATAATGGAAACCACTGCATTAAAAGACACATAACGTTTATTCACAGGACATGTGGCCTGTAATGGAAAAAAGGTTACGATTATTTCTCCGTTGGTAAAAGTCCGTAATAGTCCCCTATTCGGAATTCCGGGAGGGGACTGCAGGAGGAGGTGACCAGGGGAAAAACATTGATAACGAACGAAAGGACAACGTTCTGCGAGTCTGGGCGTGAAATGTCAGAAGTTCGAACACGATAGTGCTGCCAGAAAATTTGACAATGGTGGATTGGCCTGTGCTTGAGGGCAGACGTAAGAGACAAGATGATGGGAGAAAATAGGCTTGGTAGAACGAGTGACCGAAGGGAAAGATTAATTGAGTTCTGCAGGTTTCAGATGGTAGTAGCAAATACTCTCCTGAAGAATTACAAGAGGAGTATTTATACTTGGAAAAGGCAGGGAGGTACAGGATTATGTCAGGGCTAGATAGAGAATCAGAAATCAGATACTGGATTGTAAGGCATACCCAGAGACAGATATAGATTTAGGAAATTATTTAGTAGTGATGAAGAGTAGGATGAAGTTTGAGTGACTACTCAGGAAGAATCAGTGTGCAAGGAAATGTGATACAGAAGTACTAAGGAATGAAGAGACGTTTGAAGATCACTAAGGCTATAAAAACTGAGTAGGCATTTCAGTTGAAGAGAAACGGACGTCTCTAAAAAGGGCAATCACAGAAGCTGGAAAGAAAACTGTAGGTACAAAGGAGATCTCTGAAGAAACCGTGGGTGACAGTAGAAATACTTCAGCGGATCGAGGACAGAAGAAAGTACAAATATGATGAGGGAAATTCGGGAATACAGAAATACAAGTCGCTGAAGAATGAAATAAATAGGAAGTGCAAGGAAGCTAAGGCGAAATGAGTGCTGAATAATGTGAAGAAATAGGAAAAGGAATGATTGTCGGGAAGACTGACCCAGCATACGGAAATGTCAAAACCGTTTTGTGTGAAATTAATAGCAGCGGCGGTAACGTTAAGAGTGCAGAGGAGAGAGTGTAAGGTGGAAAGAGTACATTCTGATGGGGAGGACTTACCAATAGGAGAAGAAACAGAAGGCGATTTAGAAGAGGTAGGGGATCCAGTATTAGAATCAGAATTCAGAAGAGCCTGCTAGGACTCGAAATAGAACAATGCAGAAGGGATGGGTAACATTCCATCGGAATTTGTAAAACCACTGGGCGAAGCGGCAACAATACGTTTATTCATGGTGGTGTGTAGAGTGTATGGGATTGTCGATATACCATCACGCTTCCGGAAAAACATCATCTACATGATTCCCAAGATTGTAAGCGCCGACAAGTGTGAGAATTACCTCGCAATCAGCTTATCAGCTCATGCATCCAAGTAGCTGACAAGAATAATATACAGCAGAATGGAAAAGAAAATTGAGGATCGGTTAGGTGACAATCAGATGGGCTGTAGGAAAGTTAAAGGCACCAGAGAGGTAGTTTTGACGTTGCGGTTAATAACGGAATCACGGCTAAATAAAGGTCAAGACACGTTCATAGGATTTGTCTCCCTGTAAATAGCGTTCGAAAATGTCGCACCGTGCAAGGTGAACCAAATCCTGACAAAAATGGGAGTAGCTATTGGGAAATATGAGTAATATACAACAGGGACATGAACCAAGAGGGAATGAGAAGAGTGGAAGACGAAGAACGAGTGCACGAATTAAAGAGGCTGTAAGGCTGGGGTAAAGTCTTTTATCCCTACTGACCAACATACACGACGAAGAAGCAATGACGAAAATAAAAGAAAGGTTCAAGTGTGAAACTTAACTTCAAGGTAAAACGATATCAGTGTTAAGATGCACTGCTGACGTTGTCATCTTCAGTGACAGTTAAAAAGAAGTACATGCTCTATTGAACATAATAAAATGTTTAATGACACAGAATATGGATTGGCAGTATATCGCATAAAGGTGAAAGTAATGGGAAGTAACAGAAATGTGAACAGTGAAAATCTTAACATAATAATTGGTGATCACGATATGGGTAAAGTTAAAGAAATCTGCTAACTAGGCAGCAAAATAACCTTTGACGGAAGAAGCAAGAGGGACATGAAAAGCAGACTAACACTGGATAAAACGACATTCCTGTCAAAGAGAAGCCTACTAGTATCAAACATAGGTCTTAAGTTGAAGAAGAAATTTCTGAGAACATACGTTCGGAGGACACCATTGTATGGTAGTGAAACATGGACTGTGAGAAAACCAGATCAGAAGAGAAGAGAAGAATCTGAGATGTGGTGCTACAGAAGAATGTTGAAAATTAGGTGGACTGATAGGTTAAGTAATGAGGAGCTTCTCCGTAGAGTCGGTAAGGAAAGCAACCTAGGGAGAACACTGACGAAGGAAGGGACAGGGTGATGGTACACCTGCTAAGACATCAGGAATTAGCTTCCATGGTACTAGAGGGAGCTGTAGAGTGTAACAGCTATAGGGGATGACAGAGACTAGAATACATCCAGCAAACAACTGCAAGAGCTGATACTTCCTGGCAGATTAAAAATATGTGACGGGCCGAGACTCGAATTCGGCACCTTTGCCTTTCGCGGGCAAGTGCTCTACGATAGCTCTGAACTGCAAGAGCTACTGCCGCGCGGTGTAGCTGTGCAGTCTGGGGCGCCTTGGCACGGTTCGCGCGGCTCCCCACATCGGAGGTTCGAGTCCTCCTTTGGGTATGGGTCTGTGTGTTGTCCATAGCGTAAGTTAGACTACGTTGTGTGTAAGCATAGCGACCGACGACCTCAGCAGTTTGGTACCATAGAACTTACCACAAATTTCCAAAAAATTTCCAAGTGCTACTCTCAGATGACGAGGGCTAGTAGAAATCCTTGGGTAACAGAAGAAATATTGAATTTAATTGATGAAAGGAGAAAATATAAAAATGCAGTAAATGAAGCAGGCAAAATGGAATACAAACGTCTCAAAAATGAGATCGACAGGAAGTGCAAAATGGGTAAGCAGGGATGGCTAGAGGACAAATGTAAGGATGTAGAGGCTTATCTCACTAGGGGTAAGATAGATACTGCCTACAGGAAAATTAAAGAGACCTTTGGAGAAAAGAGAACCACTTGTATGAATATCAAGAGCTCAGATGGAAACCCAGTTCTAAGCAAAGAAGGGAAAGCAGAAAGGTGGAAGGAGTATATAGAGGGTCTATACAAGGGCGATGTACTTGAGGACAATATTATGGAAATGGAAGAGGATGTAGATGAAGATGAAATGGGAGATACGATACTGCGTGAAGAGTTTGACAGAGCACTGAAAGACCTGAGTCCAAACAAGGCCCCCGAAGTAGACAACATTCCATTGGATTCCGTAGAAATACTGGATCACGTGAGGGAATACTGACCTTACGACTTATCTTAGAAGAAAGATTAAGGAAAGGCAAACCTACGTTTCTAGCATTTGTAGACTTAGAGAAAGCTTTTGACAGTGTTGACTGAAATACTCTCTTTCAAATTCTAAAGGTGGCAGGGGTAAAATACAGGGAGCGAAATGCTATTTACAATTTGTACAGAAACCAGATGGCAGTTATAAAAGTCGAGGGACATGAAAGGGAAGCAGTGGTTGGGAAGGGAGTAAGACAGGGTTGTAGCCTCTCCCCGATGTTATGCAATCTGTATATTGAGCAAGCAGTAAAGGAAACAAAAGAAAAATTCGGAGTAGGTATTAAAATCCATGGAGAAGAAATAAAAACTTTGAGGTTCGCCGATGACATTGTAATTCTGTCAGAGACAGCAAAGGACTTGGAAGAGCAGTTGAACGGAATGGATGGTGTCTTGAAGGGAGGATATAAGATGAACATCAACAAAAGCAAAACGAGGATAATGGAATGTAGTCGAATTAAGTCGGGTGATGTTGAGGGTATTAGATTAGGAAATGAGACACTTAAAGTAATAAAGGAGTTTTGCTATTTGGGGAGCAAAATAACTGATGATGGTCGAAGTAGAGAGGATATAAAATGTAGACTGGCAATGGCAAGGAAAGTGTTTCTGAAGAAGAGAAATTTGTTAACATCGAGTATAGATTTAAGTGTCAGGAAGTCGTTTCTGAAAGTATTTGTATGGAGTGTAGCCATGTATGGAAGTGAAACATGGACGGTAAATAGTTTGGACAAGAAGAGAATAGAAGCTTTCGAAATGTGGTGCTACAGAAGAATGCTGAAGATTAGATGGGTAAATCACATAACTAATGAGGAAGTATTGAATAGGATTGGGGAGAGGAGAAGTTTGTGTCACAACTTGACCAGAAGAAGGGATCGGTTGGTAGGACATGTTCTGAGGCATCAAGGGATCACCAATTTAGTACTGGAGGGCAGCGTGGAGGGTAAAAATCGTAGAGAGAGACCAAGAGATGAATACACTAAGCAGATTCAGAAGGATGTAGGTTGCAGTAGGTACTGGGAGATGAAGAAGCTTGCACAGGATAGAGTAGAATGGAGAGCTGCATCAAACCAGTCTCAGGACTGAAGACCACAACAACAACAACTCTCAGATAAAGAGGTTGGCTCAGGAGAGGAATTCGTAGCAGGTCACATCAAACCAGTCGATGGCTGATGTCAAAACAAAAAGAGACTGTGATCTGAATTCAAACACATTGTACTCACCAAATACGCTTAGTGTGAAACATAAATATATGGCAGGTAGATAACACCCTACCCCCAAAAGCTCTTGCTGTGACGACGTGGTTTCCTTGTATGCAGCAACTATAGAGCCTCGTAACAGGGCAAAGTAAGATTAGGGAACACCTATGAAGAAAATGATGGCAATATAGATTAGCAAAAACTTACAGCAATACCGCCAATTTGAACACAGTCCTACGGAATTATGGCGAAGTTTTCAGATACGATTTAATTCAGAAAAAGGATCCGATGCGAAAACAATTCCCAAGCTTTCGCAATCTCTTCGCCAAAAGCGAACGGACAGGCGTCGTTGCTGACGATATAGCGGGGAATGTTACCCCCAGGAAAATTGTAGTGACTCCGGAAAATGTTGACATGGTTTCTGGTTCAAATGGCTCCAAGCACTATGGGGGTTAACATCTGAGGTTATAAAGGCTCCTAGATTAGAACTACTTAAACCTAACTAACCTAAGAACATCACATACATCCATTCTCGAGGCAGGATTCGAAACTGCGACCGTAGCAGCAACGTGGTTTTGGACTGAAGCGCCTAGAACCGCTCGGTCACTGATGCTGGAATGGTTTCTGGAACTATTCAGCAAAATCCAAGGAAATCCGTCTGAGGAATAGCAGCTGAAACTGGTGTGAAGCATTCCAGCATGCACAAAATACTAAGACAGAGTCTACACATGTCTTCGTGAAAACCCAAAGACAGCAGGGCATACCTGTATGAGCTGTATGACAGAGGGCTGACCTGAAGCAGTCTCTCAGAATGAAGGATTAGGTGTCAGCTGCATCTGGTGCACAGATGAAGCCCACTCGTACCTGATGCTACCAAAAATCCCCATTTGTGTGAAGCGACACCAATGTATTCCCCCTAAGTCACTGTTTGGGATGCAGTATACAGCAGAGGATTTATTGGCCCTTTCTCATGTGAGACACACGTGAGGTAAGACAAGTCACTCTCTCACTATTTTCCATATTCAAGGATACTCTTTAATACTGATTATACACCCAATACGTCGTTTTCGTGAGACGACAGCAGCTTATCAGTGCGAGCAGTCACTGATGGGAGTATGTGCGTTGTTAATGCATGTGGGATCTTTATGATGGCTCTCCTTCGAATAGTATTTTCTGAAGTTGAGAACAAGCTGGCAGTTTGGTCAATTAACAGTAAAGCTCGCAGTTAATGCTTGGAGCTAGGAAGTCACGTTCAGCTATTAGGGAACGGAAGGTCTCGAAGCACTTACTGGAGACAGAATGCTTGTCCCAAGAATTTCTTGCATCTGTGTGGAGACAATGCGTTCGAGTGAAGAGGCGGAAAAACTGCCTACCTGGACCTATCCGTTTGGCTCCTCTATCCACAGCAGCGGCAGGGATGCGAGAGAAATCTAGTTCACCCAGACAATGCGTTTCCACAGGGTCGTGAACACCCTTTGTGACTAGGAATGGCTGCCTTAAAAATTCGCTAGTTTCCATGTTCAATGTGGACTGGACGCTATCAGGTGGTGTCATCTCTCTGCTTGCAGAGTTTTTGGAAAGCCTCAGGCCTTCAAAACAATTTTAAAAGGAACACAACATTTATGGCTGCTCTGAAATAATCTATGGTGGGACAAGCATTTTAATTAAGCCAAGGCTCCTGGCCGCACACGGTGTAACGTTTGGGCTGTCCAGATAATGATCTCTATGATAAATGTGTTGCTCACTTTAGAGCTATACAGAAACTCAAAATACGTTGCCTAAGGTCGGGAGCATAATTGTCTTCTCACTGTGCAGGAATTTGCAGGTCAGGGAATGACTACTTCTCCTGAAAAGAGAAGAATATTGTTAACTTAGATTAGGATTAGCCAACGGGAAGAGTAGATGAGTTAGAGGTGAGACATGGAGCTCATGAATTAGTCTTGTGATCGGCACAAAACCCTTGGGGGAGTGGTTGCTGGAGTGCTTTTGTGGAGTTTACTGAGAGTTGATGAAAAATGTGGAGAGGAGAAACTTGGTCTTCCAATTCAGACTCAGGTCTGGACTGATCTTCTGATTTAGACTCCGGACTGCAGAGGATACTGGTCTTGATTTTTGTTATGTGTGGGTTGTACTTGGGATTGTTTGTCCTGAGTATGACTTTGCATTTGGACTGGTCTTGTCTGGCGAGCCTGTGTTGAGGACTTAGCTGCACTTATTGTTTAGACCTTGGTCATCTCATTGTGCCGAGAGCAATCTTATTTGTGACAGTTTGTGACGTTTGATCTCCTTGGGCGCATTACCATTATAAGTGAGTCAGAGATGCCCACGGTATGCCCCGCCAACGGTAGTGTGAAATGCTGGAATCTGCCGAGATATTAGGCCTCCGTTAGAGAGTAATTGCGATCTGTCTAGAAGATTGCCAGCTGCGACTTTCTATATTTCATACCTGTGGTAGTGAATTACAGAAGTCGCACATTGCTGTTCTGTAGACCCTTGAACCACGACCATCACCTGAGACAGTTCTGCGCATCGAGAAACTGGTATTGTGTTACAACTCTGGCTTTTTTGAGCAAGCAAAATCACAGTCTGAGCACTTGTTTTCAGCTGCACCAGCGTAGTATATCTTCTGTATAGAATAAAGCCATCAATATCTATTCAGTATAAGATAACTTCACATTCCGTTATTCATGTTTTGAGCCAGAGTAAATGGTTCGGTCAGCAAACCTTAGTCTTTGCTAACTAGTCGCCACCCAGTAGAGTGTTAAGTATTTGTTGCCTCTATTGTGTTGCCACCGTCAAGTTTTGTCAACACGCTAACACGTATTGTTTGTCCTTTTATTTTAATCAGTAAATACGTGACATAAATTTAATAAAAAAGTCAATACAATTTTGATCTATTAACCACCCGTGAACCACTGAATAAAATAATGACAGGGTCACCATTTCATTAATATTACTTCAGCAATTAAGCTCATATAGATTCTCATAAATGTGATAACCTCAGATGCAGCTTAGCAACAAGGAACACACTCAAAGTGAAAAATCAATTTACCAGATGCATGGGCCAGGTAGTCAAGTGGAAGGCTTACTAGTTAAAGTTACAGCCATCAGGAGTAAACTCATAGACACCTGAAACCTTTCGAAACATGCCACAAGTCCAGTGTAGTCTTGCACGATCACTAGTGAACGTTACGTTGCAATTTGGAATAATTTGTCGTCATGCTGCTAGTGCAGGAGGATCGACGACGCACCGAGTGTTTCTTGTAAGATGGGGCCAGACCACACTACATCGAAAAAGTGATTCGCTTTCTTGATGAATACTTCGGGAATAGAGTCATTGCTTTAGATTGTTGCAAATTTACTGCCCGGCGATGGACTGGACTCCATGTTCTCCCGATCTGACTCCTTGTGACCACTTTTTGTGGAGCACATGGCCGGCCGGGGTGACAGAGTGGTTCTAGTGGTCAGGAACCGCGCGACCGCTACAGTCGCAGGTTAGAATCCTGTCTCGGGCATGGATGTGTGTGATGCCCTTAGGTTAGTTAGGTTTAAGTAGTTTTAATTCTAGGGGACTGATGACCTCAGAAGTTAAGTCCCATAGTGCTCAGAGCCATTTCAACCATATGTGAAGCACATCAAAGACACTTTCTGCCAGCACAGTCCCACCACGCTGGACGAAACTGCATCGGCGATCTCTGTCGCTTTCGAACCCATTTCCCTTGGGATACTACTAGCATACGTGGAGAATTGTTCGTTTGAGTCACCTCTGTATTGCGAGTCGTGTAAACTTCGAAAAGATTGTGATGTGATTGCAAAGACTGCTTGCTGAGAACGAATTTAACTGTGCGTGCTGATACTGTACAAGATGCACAGTGTCCAGACCCATCTGTTAGCAGCTTTTCAAACTATTCAGAAACTTACAGCTTTCGCAATAAACATACCTTTCGTGGCATTCACCTATGTATCTCATTTTTTAGGATACTTAATTTTGAAGTAAGGGGGCCCTTCACTGGTCACCCTTTTTTAAACTGTTTAATTCTTGGATGCATTAAACGAGTACTTGCAGTGTCAAGTTTCGCACTTCTTGGCCGGCGACTGTGGATACGGTCCTGATGGTGTCGTGACATACCGCTGATACTGTTTCGATGCTGCTGACACTGCGTAAATACTAGGTGATGCTGTGTCTAAAGGTGCATGCGCACTAAGCCAACTAACGCCAACCAACTACATCCAAACATTCGTCGCACGAGATTTGCTTAGTGTGTGCAGGCGGAAAATCGGAGCCAAGAGAAGCGACTGGCCTCGGCTGCGGTTCGGAATGCCATCGGTAACATCAAAGCATTGCAACTGGTTTAGCCTTGGAACTCATCTCCTAGTATCGACGCCGGGTCAAACGTCCGTTGTTTCAGTAAAGAATTGCTGTGTCTTTAGAACGGGTTTATATTTATAGTGTTTAAAAGTATTGGACTATAACGAACTGCGATTATAGAAACAAACTGAAAAGATGAGACGTTCCAAGGAAAGTAAGTGAGCTGTTAGAAAGTAACTTGCATGATATGAAAAGGGAAACTAAGCCTTTATTGACTTTTTCGCATGAACGAAAAGGAAAACAAAGAATCCTGGGAGTGGTGCCAATTCCCAATCGCTAAATATCTCGATTAATATTTCAGATGCAGCCGCAGCTCTGCTAAAATAGATTTTTGGTAATTTAGATCCTATACTACTCGGTAACAATTCAAAATCTGTAGCTTTCATTCGGGAAAAATATATAGTTGCCCTTACTCCAGTTTCTCTTTAAGGCCAGACAGTTTGGTCACACCACAATGCTCCCACATTTTAAAAACGTGGTCGTTCACCAAAGTTCTTTCTTCTTCTTCTTCTTCTGGTGATCAACTTCTTGCAGTAAAATAAATGCTGTACATGCGACGACTGCTAAATCCTCGTCCTCCCTCGTAACATCGACCAGTGAAAGTATAGTTAAAACAGCGCGCTACAACAATAACAAAATGGGAGCAACCTAGGCAAGCCCGCAGAGTCAATTGCGATTCCCGATGGCCGAATACCTTGATCTAAATCTTTCTTTTTGTGAGGATAACATGCCGAAAACCAGTGCGTTGGCTTATCAACGTCCGAATCAATCGGCTTCGTTGGTCTTTGTTGACACAGTGTGTAACAGCCTTGAGAGGAGCCGTATGTCCCATTATATCCGGATGCGGCGGCTGAACGTTCACTTGGAACCATGTGAGTGAAGCATATCTCGTCCCTACGTTTGTTGGACGCTAGCCTTAACTATGCTGCACCAGGGTTACTAGACGGCTAGGCGCTCTTCTATGTATGGCTGAGTTCTGTATCTTCCAGAGGACACAGCACAGCACAAAACTCATTGTGTTCAACAAGGCTTGATTCAACTATAGTACTTACTCAGTGGTTCTGGGGGTCACCAGTTCATACGACGCCTGACATCATAATATTCTGTTTCTGGTGCGTTCAAGAGCCATGAACTGCGTTCAAGAGCCATGAACTGTCGTGTAAGCAGGTAAGCTGAGGCCTAAAGTTCGCAGTGGCTAGCAGAAATATTCACTCAGTCCTAGTAGTATATTGCAAGCATTGTCGAGAGCCCTCTCAGAAACGTACACATACGAAACATATGTTGTGCGTTTATTTAAGATTCTTATTTATCTTTCCATGTGGAACTGAAGTCGATTCAGAACATGGTTTTGCGGAGAAGGGAAGCCCGCAGAGACGCCAGCTAAGCGTGGCCCCCGGCTGCGCAAACATTATGGCCATTAGCGCTAGTGTGTAACGATTTAATGAAGCTGTTTTATGTTCAGAGGAAGTCAATTAGCTGTTCTGAGGGGCTCAGGGGCAGCGTGGTGTAGAAATTCGAGCGCTGCAGATCCGCGCCGCTACGTTTTCTGTGGAGGAAACGAACAGTGCGAAGAGTGCCCGAGCTTCAAAAAGGCTGAGAGTTAGCTGAAAAGGATTTGAGTAAATAAGGGAGGCATTTCTCGTGGGAAAAAGAGCAGCAGGAAACAGATGGTGAGAATTCGTTCTGAGGGAAAAATTCTGCGGCGAGACAAGTGCATACAGGACGTGCAGAGAACACAATGACGTACTGTACGGTCATTCGAAGAGAAGAAAATAAATAAAAAACTCAGTTTAATTACACGGCCAATGCGATATATTATTTAGCGATGCTTTCTACTGAAGTGCAAATTCGAGATTCCATTCTCGATAACTACACTACGTGATCAAAAGTATCCCGAGACCTGGATGAAAATGGCTTAAACGTTCGTGGCGCCCTCCTTCCGTAACGTTGGAATTCAATATGGTGTTGGTCCACCCTTAGCCTTGATGATAGCTTCCACTCTTGCAGGCTTAAGTTCAACCAGGTTTTGGGAGGTTTCTTGGGGAATGGCAGGCCATTCTTCACGGAGTACTGCAGTAAGAAGAGGTATCCATGTCAGTCGGTGAGGCTTGACACGAAGCCGGCGGTTCCAAAACATCCCAAAGGTCTTATATAGGATTCAGGCCAGGAATCTGTGCAGGACAGTCCATTACAGGGATGTTATTGTCGTGCAACCATTCCGCCACAGGCCGTGCATTATGAACAGGTGCTCGTTCGTGTTGAAAGATGCAATCACCATCCCAGAATTGCTCTTCAACAGCTGCAAGCAAGAAGGTGTTTAAAACTTCAATGTAGACCTGTGCTGTGATAGCGCCACGCAAAACAACAAGGGGTGCAATCCCCCTCCATGAAAAACACGAACACACCATAAGACCACCGTCTCCGAATTTTACTGTTGGCACCACACACGCTAGCAGATGACGTTCACCGGAAGTTCGTCATACCCACACACTGCCATCAGATCGCCACATTCTTTAACGTGAATCGTCTCTCCACACAACCTTTTTGCACTGTTCAATCGTCCAACGTTTAAGCTCCTTACACCAAGCGAGCCGTTGGGCATTTAGCGGCGTGATTTGTGGCTTATGAGCAGCCGCTCGATCATGAAATCTAAATTTTCCCACCTCTCGCCTAACTGTCATAGTACTTGCAGTGGATCCTGATGCGGTTTGGAATGATGGTCTTTATAGATGTCTGTCTATTACACGTTACGACCCTCTTCAACTGTCGGCGGTCTCTGACAGTCAAGGTCGGCCTGTACGCTTTTGTGCTGTACGTGTCCCTTCACGTTTCCACTTCATTGTGATATCGGAAACAGTTGAGTAAGGTATGTTTAGGAGTGCAAAAATCTCGCCTAGAGACGTATGACACAAATGACACCCAATCATCTGACCACGTTCCAAGTCCGAGCTCTACGGAGCGCCTCATTCTGCTCTCTCACGTTGTCTAATGACTACTGAGGTCACTGACATGTGTACCTGACAGTAGGTGGCAGTACAATGCACCTAATATGGAAAACCTAATTTTTTGTGGGTGTCCAGATACTTCCAATCACATAGTGTATCTGGGACTGCAGATGGTATAGAACAATGTATAGTCAGCCCAGTATGGCCGAAATGAGAAGCTACCAGAATATATTTGCATCCAAATCTATACCCTACTCGTCGAAATGTTGTTGAACCGAAAGCCTTTCACTAATATCTGAAACACACTAAGAAAAGAATAGGTGATTGCGCCATGTTTCACCCTCGTGCTTCCCTTCAACGACAGCGACATGGAAAAAGTCACAGTGTAGAAGGACCCATCACGGTCACCTAGCAGATGCATATACACTTCTGATAATTCACAAATGATCGGAAAATCCACCTGTGATAGATCCTTGCCTCGAACAGTAATGTGGAATTTCTGCTTCTGTCCCCAACTCCTAATTCCAGAGTATCGGACTGATTTAGACGTCTTCACAGACATACCACAAACCATAGGGAGTTTCTAAATGGTTGATCCCATTTTACAAAACTATATTTTCTACTGCCTCGAAAATGTAAACCTGGTGTAAATTTCTCATAGGTAGACAGAGTTGTTATTTTCAATAGTAATATACAGTACAAAATTTTATCTTTTCACATTTTGTTGAAGATCAAAGTGTTTATTCACCTTCCAGTGCATTCTCCACTGTATGTACAACAAACATCCAGGCCATACCAAAACGCGTCCTGTACTTTCTCGACTTCTCCTGATTTACTGCGCCTTTGCTCTTGCTATGTGACGTCGCGGTTCATCCGCGGTAGATCCGTGAGATAGAGCCGCATGGAGTGAACAATAAGAAAGTCACAAACCATGAGATGACGGGACCTTTCAGGAAAATGGTTGAATGAGAAAACTGTACACTTATCATGGTTGAGTTGTCCTTGAGGGAATTCACTGTAAAGAAATGATCGCACACGAAAGTGCCAGTGCGGTGGTCCTCTGTCCTGTTGAAAAATGGAACGCCATTTGTTGCTGCTTTATTGGCATCTTGTGATGTCATAGTCTTCGGAGGTGTCAAACTCTCTTCGCCTACTTAAGAATTTCGTTAACTAGAAATTGACTCGCCTTTGCTGCTGGGAGTAATATTCCAATATGAAGTACTTAATTTTGACTATAATTTGTTGTTTTACGTGCGTTGCGAGTGCAGGCGAGATACCAGATGGACCGTAATGATACATAGAGCTGTTGTAAATAATTTTTGTGGTCGTAATTGCAACTAATTCGGAACAAAGCTATTACAGCTAATATGAGTTTTTACTTTGTAAGGAGACTTGCGTGCTAAGGGTTGCGATGTCCTTCGAGCGTGAAAACACTAGAAGGGCAGAGCAGTTGTTCTGGCCGTTATATGACTCTGGTGACTCAAGGAATATACTACAAACCCCTGTATATAACTGCCATAGGGATCATGAGCACAAGATTAGATTAATTTCACACCGTGAGGAGGCATTTAAACAATCGTTCCTCCCGCGCCGCTCAGGCGATTGGAGCGGGAAAAATCCGTTATAACTGGTATATTGGGATGCACTCTCTGTCGTACTCTTCATAGTGGTTAGCAGAATGTATGTATGTATGTGTGTGTGTGTGTGTGTGTGTGTAGACGCTAGTGTGTGGCAGTCTGACGTAATACAGCAGCCTGCCCGTGACTGGGAAAACGTACACCGTTTCGTTGGCTATGAAAAACAGAGCCCACTGCTTTGTCTGCCATTTTATTCGAAAGCTGAGGTTTTAAATAACCGCCATATCACGAATTATGCATCACTGTTACCATAGTTCCTCTGTCATTAAGGTGCTTTTCCTAGACTGTTACAATCTGTCTCCGGCCAACATGGTCTTACCTTTCAGGCGTCATGTTAGAGTTTAGAGCTACATGCACCAGAGGTTAAATAAAAGATTACCAGTTAGTCGGAGAAACATTTAATGATCTCATTTCTCGCTAGTTGCTACAGTTAGATCACCCGGAATTACGGTGACAACTCGTAATTAACACCAAACAGACTATCGAACCGCCCATGCAGCTCGGTAACATAATCAGCGATGTTCTGCTGCCGTGTGTGACTATTAGACGGCATTTCTTCGGTACTCCCTCAGTCACATGTTTCTTTTTTAAATTTTTTAATTGATCTCCAATTACTTAAATTTGAGATGTTTCTTAACTGACAGCATTTTCTCATTGTCGAGTGATAACAATCATCCAGCAACTTTGGCTACCTATTTCAGTGCCTTTTATCTTGCTTAGGCGATACTGAACAGCACATACAAATTTTAGAAAATGCTGAAGACTGTGCTGCCTGTGATATTTTTATTTATTCTGCTACTGGTTTCAGTTATAAACAATCATCAGCGGCAGAAAAATTGTGTCAGAGCATGTATGACATGTGATACACCTCAGACTTTTTTTTTTTTTTTTGCGGTTAATGGGGGTTTGTAACCGAAACCAGTAGCAGAATAAATTACATTACCACAGACAGCACAGTGTTATGTATTTTGTAAAATCGATGCCTTTTGATTATATGAGCTCCACTTTTAGTATATTTGCGGCGTTTTTAACTAAATATACATATTCAATTAAGTCAGTAGTCGACACTTATTTAAGTAGAGTTGTGCTACTCCCGAAATGCGTCCTTAATCTGCTGTACTGTGATCAGGCTCAAATAGGAAATAAATTTGATGTTTGGGCACAGTCAAGTAAGTGGTAAGCCTCTTCGTGGTGTGCATCGTCTGTCTTGCACCGTCTGCTAATGGAGTTTGTTGCGAAGATCTCCGTAACCTCTCGCACCGATTAAAAGATCTCATGACGAAAGCCGCCGCTCTTTTTAGAATCTCGTCTATCTCTTTTACTAATCCTATCTGCTATGGGTCTCAGGGTGATGAGAAGTAGTGAAGAGCCGGTCGAACAAGACTTTTGCAAGCTACATTTTTTGTGGATGAATTGCATTTTCTGAACACTCTTCGAATTAACCTCAGCCTTAGATCTGCTTTCTCTAAAATTATTTTAAATTGGTTATTTCATTTTAGGTCACCCCAAATGGGTATCCTTAGGTTTCTGCATAATTACTGTTTACAGTGATTTGTCGTCAGTATTGCAATCGTACAGTGTTGGATTTCTTCGCCTCCTTACGTGCAGTATGTTACACTAATTTACGCTTAGAATCAAATGAGAATACTCGTATCAGTAATCATGGATACTCAGCAAGACCCCCTCAGTTCACTATAGTTTTCTCGCGTTGTTACCTTCGTAAACTCAAGTCGAGTCACTTTCGTAGCTTCCTATGAAACTATTAGCAAGGCGCTGCTTTAGTTGCTATGATGGCATTGTACGGTATGTTATTGATTGCAACTTGGCTGTGAATGGCATGCGTCGATGTAGGAAGCTTGCAAGTTTTATGGTATACAGGGAGTAAAGGCGGGTAGAAGTCCAGATACATCTATTGGTGACTGAGGACGATGTATTGAACGACATTATATCAGTATTTACGTCATTTGCAAACTAATAATTACACCTAGGAGACGTATGCTTTTAGATTGGGTAGTACAGCCAAGTACATGCGGCAAGACAAGAGAAAGTCTTTAATGTATGTTTTCCCTGGGCAGCAGGTCAGGTGTTGAAGTGTGGACGCGTGGGTGCATATGTGAGTACATATTAAACTACCTCATAAAAATATGTGCACTTGTACCTGTTACATCCTAGAGAGAGAGATACACAGAGAGAAAAATTAGCTGTGTATTGAACGACATTATATCAGTATTTACGTCATTTGCAAACTAATAATTACACCTAGGAGACGAATGCTTTTAGATTGGGTAGTACAGCCAAGTACATACGGCAAGACAAGAGAAAGTCTTTAATGTATGTTTTCCCTGGGCAGCAGGTCAGGTGTTGAAGTGTGGACGCGTGGGTGCAAAACGTGTAATCTAAACTGATAGCCGCAGTCCACTTAATGGTGCAGTTATGACCGTGCATAAAACATCACGCAGTAAATTATGAACATCAAGTAGTAAATTATGTAGCATGTTTCTGGGACGACTTCTTGACGCAACACATTGATGTGAGTACATATTAAACTACCTCATAAAAATATGTGCACTTGTACCTGTTACATCCTAGAGAGAGAGATACACAGAGAGAAAAATTAGCTGTGTGAGTTGCACAATTATAATCACGGAAAAGAGCAGCAACGCAAAAACACGTTGGTCAGCCCTGAAAAGTCGTCCTTTTGACTTTTGTAAAGCTAAATGTCAGACCTAGCTTTAACAAAGCCATGCACTTTTATAAAGCTAAATGTCCGATCTAGCTTTAACAAAGCCATGCATTCAGAGGCAACAGGTGTGGCTGAGAGACAGATGGGGCCGGGAAGCCGATTTACCAGTGGTGCAGCGACCCACGGGGACGGCCCGGCATAAAAGTCCTCTACATTATATCTGGTCGGTCTCACTCCCTTCGGATAAACGGCTACTCTGCTCACAGCAAAATTCCTTTTCTGAACGCGTTTTGAAAGGTTCAGAGAGTGCCAAAGTGTGGTTGTTAGTCAGTTTACCATGGCGAAAATGGCAATCTTCGAGGACGCGAAGTTCTGTACCATCGGTAGCAAGAGTTCTTACTAAAGGGAAACATCAACCCCAGTGATTCCACTGAAAACCTGTAGGTATGTTTGTGCTTGTGTGGGTGGGTCGGAGCAGAGAGATGGAAGAGGCGATAGGCGTCGGAGAGGAGGAGGGAGGCGTTAGCAGTAGACACGATAAGCGATGGCTATTCGTTTATTAAAGTCAGATTGGTGGCAAAAGAGAAAATCAAAAATTTGCAACGGTTGGCTACTCCTTCCAACTGCTTCTCTGCAAAGTCGCCGGTCCGCCTTAGAGATTTGTCTTAGCTTTGTACTAATTTTCCAATATCATCGTCATAGAAGACGGCCGCTTGTGCCCTCCGCGACTTCTTTGCGCTGGTCTGCAACTCGTTGACTGTGCCATAATGTTGTCTCCATAACCAGTGGCTCATGTGAACAGAGAAGGAAAGTCAGAGGAAGCCAAGACCAGGCTGTACGCTGGCTGACATAACATGTCCCATCGAAAACGCTGCTGGAGCTTCTTCATTGCCACTGCAGTGTGGGCCGAAAAGTGAAGACTTCCCTCAGAGAAGGTTGTTGTATATCACAGTTTCATACTTTTTGGGATGTAAAACTGATGGCTTGCTTTTGATATTGCTTATTTATACACTTTATTGTATATGATCAAGGGATACGGCATGTACTGTAGAACACCAACATGTATTTAGCGCCTGTGTTAAAGGGGAGGAGTTGTGTTAGTTCACAACGTGATTGGCATGATTAAATTGTGAACAGAAAATCATTAACTCCAGTTCATAATACAGGGTGATTCAAAAAGAATACCACAACTTTAGGAATTTAAAACTCTGCAACGACAAAAGGCAGAGCTAAGCACTATCTGTCGGCGAATTAAGGGAGCTATAAAGTTTCATTTAGTTGTACATTTGTTCGCTTGAGGCGCTGTTGACTAGGCGTCAGCGTCAGTTGATGCTAAGATGGCGACCGCTCAACAGAAAGCTTTTTGTGTTATTGAGTACGGCAGAAGTGAATCGACGACAGTTGTTCAGCGTGCATTTCGAACGAAGTATGGTGTTAAACCTCCTGATAGGTGGTGTATTAAACGTTGGTGTAAACAGTTTACAGAGAATGGGTGTTTGTGCAAAGGGAAAAGTTCTGGACGGCCGAGAACGAGTGATGAAAATGTAGCACGCATCCAGCAAGCATTTGTTCGCAGCCCAGGAAAATCGACTTGCAGAGCTAGCAGAGAGCTGCAAATTCCACAATCAACTGTATGGAGAGTCCTACGAAAAAGGTTAGTTATGAAACCTGAACGTCAACTACCCGAGGCGATGGGTCGGCCGCCAGGCAGCCCGTGACAGAGCACTTCATCACTGGCCTCCAAGAAGCCCTGATCTTACCCCATGCGATTTTTTCTTATGGGGGTATGTTAAGGATATGGTGTTTCGGCCACCTCTCCCAGCCACCATTGATGATTTGAAACGAGAAATAACAGCAGCTATCCAAACTGTTACGCCTGATATGCTACAGAGAGTGTGGAACGAGTTGGAGTATCGTGTTGATATTGCTCGAGTGTCTGGAGGGGGCCATATTGAACATCTCTGAACTTGTTTTTGAGTGAAAAAAAACTTTTTAAATACTCTTTGTAATGATGTATAACAGAAGGTTATATTATGTTTCTTTCATTAAATACACATTTTTAAAGTTGTGCTATTCTTTTTGAATCACCCTGTAATTCTTCAGTTGATTTATATATGTGCGTGAGGTCGACGCATTAAGTACTCTTTCCGCGGGAAGCAACATATCCTCGAACAGAGTTTCAAAACACGTTCGGCAGACGCGTCACTGTCTCTCCTAATCTTCGCTCGCCTTCAACATCCCGCCAAGAGAATGACGCTGGTTGCCGCTCTGCTGTACGGTACTTGGCGATCGGGCGTTAGGCGGCTGCAGTGGCACGGAGCGAGTGCAAAACAAGTGATGCGAATGAAGTTTAAAAGCTGTATGTCCTGAAGGTTATAGCTGCGTGTTGTTAGAATTATGGAACAAATTTCCGTTTAGGATCGATCGCTGCAGCCGATATTTTGCTAGTGTGCGTTTTCTCCCTTAAAATAAGAACTCAGATTGTTGATGTTTCCTGGTGAGTGTGCTATCAGGTATCGATACCGCCCGATGGGCGTCGCGAAGCTTCCTTCAGACTGTGGCAGCGCTAGGGCGGGGTCTGGGAGGCCCAATAGCGCGCGCCCACAGCACCACGCCTCCAGCGGCTCCGTAGCACGGGCGCCCTCAGCTGCCGCAATATAGGACGACCAGGGGCAACCATACACCAACTTGCACTTGGAATCTCTTCGCCTCGACACCATCAATCGCGCTTTAGTACAGAGAGTCTCTTCCTTGTACTCTACTTCTTTCTCATTATATGTAATGAGTCTTTGTATACTTGGACAAAGAGAAATAAAGTAAATGTTCTGTTTGTTGTATTAACTTGTTCGCTAATCATTTCATCTCCTGCCCAGCTTTCCTATGACAACAATTTCCACCCCTCTGGAGGCCATCACTTCTTACCCTTGCGCACAAAATCGTAAGCAACAGCGAGATGGAGACGTTGGCACCAGAGGAAATCGTGGTAGCCCACATCAAACAGTCACAGTACTCGTGACTCAACCCATCTCATTCCTCCTTCCCCTCACCCCCACCCCCCAAAAAAGATAAATATAAATTTTTTTAAGTGCGGAGGAGATGCCAGAATTCTGTTCGATTCGTCAGCTGTCAGAAGGAAGGGAAGCTAGGCGATGCTAAGTTTAATCAGCCAGCTTGTTGTCAAAACATGCCAGCTTATGGACTTGGACGACAATCGGCTTTCATTAGCGCTTCAGAGTTAAGCCAGTGTGTAACAAAAGCCGCTCCGGCCGGACGGCGCCGGCACGGCTTGTGTAGCTAGCAATCAATAACACGTCTGTCCCGTATCCACGTCACGGCGGGGACGCCAATGTTCCCGGCTCAAAGGGAAACGGCAGCCCGTTTTATAATGGCGAGCGCATTTTTATTTCCAACTTTCCCTTTACAATTTTTTGTTAGACTTTAAAGAGCATCAGCTCCGAATTCATTAGAGCGGGTTGCTAACGTTGCCATACAGTTTCGAATAAAGTGCATTTCAGCTTACCGACACACATTAAACGTTGGTTGTTCATCGCGAATACGCCGAATGTTACGGGGAAGAGTGTGCAGTAAAGACAATGTTCCTGGAAAGAGAGTGTCACTACACGGAAGTTAAGAATTTCATAGACTGAGGAAATATGATAGTTGAATGGTGTGAAGTGGTGACTCAGAGGGGGTGCCAGACTTCGGATCAAAAGCCGTGGTTCGATCCCCGGTGTGTTCTGACAGTCGCTTATTTCTTTCGTCACCGGAAGGATTTGTTAATGTGAATAAGCACCATATTCTGGTGGGTCGCAGTCCACCTTAAGTTGTGGGTTCCGTGATACTGCATTTGTTTTATTCAGTAATCAAAATGAGGCCTTAGTTCCAAATGAGATCAGCCCACTTAATTTTATAAACTTCCAACCAAATCGGTCAAATGGCAGGATCTACATGACCGGTTATAGTGACCTAAATACAAAAGAAAAGAAAAGGTATCATGAATAACGTTACTCAGTTACAGCCGTAAGTCTTTGGTTTTGGGGTTTGATTCGATACTAAGATAAGTTTTCCTACGCTCTGGAGTAATTAATTTTTGTTGCTGCTTTGTAAACTCGTGATTCCTCTGAAGCTTACTTATAGCAGATGTGAAACTTTGGAGTTGTTTTAAGATGTGCATCTTAAAAATGGCAGAAACATGTGCGGTGGGCCACCCTCGCCCTATTAGGGCAAAACAATCCTGACATGAGAATAACAGAAGTATCATTCAGAAATATTTTCTAAAATGTGTTGCCAAGAGACCTGATAACGAACAATGCAACTGCTGGGTTCCGGATCACAGGGATTTACCACATTGGCCCCAACGTCACCCCCCACTCCACCCCCCATGAAATTTTTGCTTCCTGTGAAACAAATGTGGAAGGAAACCCTGCACCTATACAAACAGCGACCGGAGACACCATAACGGAGGTAATGGAGAATGGTGAGAAGAGTGGTGATAATGAAAACGCTCCTGACCTGCCTTAATTGATCTGAGACGCAAGATAATAAGCTTACAAATGGAACCGGATGACGCCAATGCAACTGCTGGGTTCCGGATCACAGGGATTTACCACATTGGCCCCAACGTCACCCCCCACCCCACCCCCCATGAAATTTTTGCTTCCTGTGAAACAAATGTGGAAGGAAACCCTGCACCTATACAAACAGCGACCGGAGACACCATAACGTAGGTAATGGAGAATGGTGAGAAGAGTGGTGATAATGAAAACGCTCCTGACCTGCCTTAATTGATCTGAGACGCAAGATAATAAGCTTACAAATGGAACCGGATGACGCCAGTCTATCTGATGGAGTGAAAGTCAACGAACAAGGTTAATGTGAAACCCTTCTCGAAACGGACCATATTAGAAAGCCCATAAATCAAGAGTCGCACCCAGAGGAGAAAACGCTTGAATTCTGAGGGGACTAAAATAACCCTAGATTACTCCAAGAGAGACCTCGAACATCAACATTTGCACAACGGAAACCAACGTCAAAAAAAAAACAAAAAACAAAAAAAAATGGTTCAAATGGCTCTGAGCACTATGGAACGTAACATCTGAGGTCATCAGTCCCCTAGAACTTAGAACTACTTAAACCTAACTAAGCTAAGGACATCACACACATCCATGCCCGAGGCAGGATTCGAACCTGCGTCCGTAGCGGTCGCGCGGTCCCAAACTGTAGCGCCTAGAACCGCACGGCCACTCCGGCCGGCCCAACGTCAAAAACTTCAAGGGAAACCTTTCAAACAGGTCCTAGCGCCTCTAAACTGGAAATGTCTACATCTTGCTATTGTACGCACAGTGTTTTTTAAAAAATGTATAGCTCATATCCCTCTCAGTGTTGATTTGAGTATTGTACAAACATTTGTAGTAAGTCGGTAAAGAAATTTTAGAGATTTTTTAACAACGTTTCGTTTTTGTACTTACAGATTTATTTACTTACAATATACATATTTACAAAATATGTGGCCTGTCTCCTTCCGACCATTTAGTAGAACATTGCGTCAAAATTTAAGGTAAATTGGTCACGAACTTTTCGACATTTTTGGTAACAACGTAAAACTACAACTTGCTTTACATAGTAATATAGATACAAATTTAAATCCCGAATGCAGAATATATCGCAAGTAAGAAGTCAAATTTGGGGTCCTCCCATTGTTATTAGTGTTGTACCGCACTTCTTGTGCACATACATCTTCATGGTTAGCTTCGATTAATGCATGTTCAGAGTGATTGGTTGATTCACACTCGCACAAATAGCCTCTACTCACATCCTTCCAAGGCCACACAGTATGGCATCTCCTTCACTGGGCTACATTTGTTAGCGGAAGCAGTGGGTAGGCAACGTGTAACGCCGCAGCCTTCCTGTAACTGGCTGAGGAGGTGAGTTCAGCAGTTAGAGAATGTCAAGACCGTACGACTTCCAGTAAGACCATACCTAGTGAAGGGCTGTGGTGTTCAAACTAACCTTCGGCTTCACCTTTCACAAATTTTAGTGAAAGCATTACACGTTGCGTCCTTCAAGGATGCCACAGAACAATGCTCTTATCTTGAGGTTTCCAACGGCTAAATAGAAGTATGCGTCCGCATGTCTGTCCGCAGCTCGTGGTCGTGAGGTAGCGTTCTCGCTTCCCGCCCCCGGGTTCCCGGGTTCGATTCCCGGTGGGGTCAGGGATTTTCTTTGCCTCGTGATGACTGGGTGTTGTGTGACGTTCTTAGGTTAGTTAGGTTTAAGTACTTCTAAGTTCTAGGGGACTGATGACCATAGCTGTTAAGTCCCATAGTGCTCAGAGCCATTTGAACCGTCCGCATGTCTCGCTTGGAAGAGCTGGCCTGCGATGGGCAGCTAACAGAGTTTTAAAGGCCGTACACCTGACACCTTAAATGTGTGAGGTGTGTCACCATCATCGGATCATGTACTTTTGTGTGACTACTAAATGAGCCTTGGCGGGACTGGTGCCAGGGCTATCTTTGGTTAGGCACTATCGATTCCCTCTGGCAGAAGTTTGCCTTTGGAGCCTGGGCCGGCTCAGGATATAACGGGCAGTACGGAGTGAAAAGGGACAACGACGTTGGGCACGGCACGCGGAAGTGCGCGTATCTGCGAGACGTTGGAGAGACGACAGCGAGCACCGTGTGCCTGAGTACGGGCGGCAGTAAGCGCGTGATCGTACCGGGGTCAGTAACAGCGGGCCGGCGCTGTAGCTTCTTGGCAACCTCGTGAAGCTGTGCATGTGCTCGCTTCCGGGAAAGAACACGCTGTTACTATCGGACTAAGCAACGTCTTCGCCACATCGATCCAGAAGCTGACATTAAGTTAAGTAATTCGAGTCCTACCAACGATTAGTGAAATATAATGATGATGATTGCTCTTGAGGTAGCAAAGCGTTGCAAGGACTGTGGTGTGATATTTCATGTGTGCTTCGCTCCTTAATAGTATTGTTCTTACTTCGGCTCGCAAGTGTCTAAAACATTGATACGTGGCGCAGCCTTACCGAACGATCTACACTCCTGGAAATTGAAATAAGAACACCGTGAATTCATTTTCCCAGGAAGGTGAAACTTTATTGACACATTCCTGGGGTCAGATACATCACATGATCACACTGACAGAACCACAGGCACATAGACACAGGCAACAGAGCATGCACAATGTCGGCACTAGTACAGTGTATATCCCCCTTTCACAGCAATGCAGGCTGCTATTCTCCCATGGAGACGACCGTAGAGATGCTGGAGGTAGTCCTGTGGAACGGCTTGCCATGCCATTTCCACCTGGCGCCTCAGTTGGACCAGCGTTCGTGCTGGACGTGCAGACCGCGTGAGACGACGCTTCATCCAGTCCCAAACATGCTCAATGGGGGACAGATCCGGAGATCTTGCTGGCCAGGGTAGTTGACTTACACCTTCTAGAGCACGTTGGGTGGCACGGGATACATGCGGACGTGCATTGTCCTGTTGGAACAGCAATTTCCCTTTCCGGTCTAGGAATGGTAGAACGATGGGTTCGATGACGGTTTGGATGTACCGTGCACTATTCAGTGTCCCCTCGACGATCACCAGTGGTGTACGGCCAGTGTAGGAGATTGCTCCCCACACCATGATGCCGGGTGTTGGCCCTGTGTGCCTCGGTCGTATGCAGTCCTGATTGTGGCGCTCACCTGCACGGCGCCAAACACGCATACGACCATCATTGGCACCAAGGCAGAAGCGACTCTCATCGCTGAAGACGACACGTCTCCATTCGTCCCTCCATTCACGCCTGTCGCGACACCACTGGAGGCGGGTTGCACGATGTTGGGGCGTGAGCGGAAGACGGCCTAACGGTGTGCGGGACCGTAGCCCAGCTTCATGGAGATGGTTGCGAATGGTCCTCGCCGATACCCCAGGAGCAACAGTGTCCCTAATTTGCTGGGAAGTGGCGGTGCGGTCCCCTACGGCACTGCGTAGGATCCTACGGTCTTGGCGTGCATCCGTGCGTCGCTGCGGTCCGGTCCCAGGTCGACGGGCACGTGCACCTTCCGCCGACCACTGGCGACAACATCGATGTACTGTGGAGACCTCACGCCCCACGTGTTGAGCAATTCGGCGGTACGTCCACCCGGCCTCCTGCATGCCCACTATACGCCCTCGCTCAAAGTCCGTCAACTGCACATACGGTTCACGTCCACGCTGTCGCGGCATGCTACCAGTGTTAAAGACTGCGATGGAGCTCCGTATGCCACGGCAAACTGGCTGACACTGACGGCGGCGGTGCACAAATGCTGCGCAGCTAGCGCCATTCGACGGCCAACACCGCGGTTCCTGGTGTGTCCGCTGTGCCGTGCATGTGATCATTGCTTGTACAGCCCTCTCGCAGTGTCCGGAGCAAGTATGGTGGGTCTGACACACCGGTGTCAATGTGTTCTTTTTTCCATTTCCAGGAGTGTATATTCCGTGTCTAAAGATTGCCGTGTGGTACCTTACAGGCCCACATAAGGTGCTCCATGTGATGTTTATGTTTTAATGACCCGTCTGAATCACTCATGTACATGGTTCTGCTTAAAGGAATGAAGTCAGTTTTATTATTGTCAGTTTTATCGAAGTAGTTTTCCATATAAGTTTGAGTATTAAGGTGAAGGAACGGTTGTTTAGTTGCCTGTTGTCGTTTCTGATTTATGTTTCAGAGATCGGAAGCATTGGGCCACCGAAGTGCAGGGCTTCCCCTTTTAAATTACTAGCGGGCGTACGGGAGGTGGACTTCGCCTGAGTTCGCGCGTGCTGTTTGGTTCCGATTTGGGTCTTCTGAACGGGGTGGAAGTACAAACGGAGTTCACATCTTAATTCGAAGATAAGTACTCAGGCGCCTCCACCGTTCGTGGTCAAGTCGCGACCTGACAATCTCGGGCCTCAGTTATTGTACAAGCTGCAGTTTTCTAAAACTGGTGGTGGCTCTGCAAGGTTGCCCGGGTTAAATGTTTTAAATATTTGTCTTAAGAATTTTGAGGGATTTGTAGAAGAATGTGTCTTAATTGAAACCGTTTTCTAAAATTGCGGTGCAATTCAGCCTTTGTGGGGTATGTCAATTTTGATGGGGAAATAACTGGGTTATTATTGATCAAACTGTCTATAACCTTGTAAAGTTGTTTGGTAATATCTCGCCCGGGAGGTACGGTTTTCAATCTATGTGGAAATAATAATTGATTTCCTGGTTATTTGATGTAAAGTTTATTTTAAATGATTTACTTGGGCCGAGTGGCGTTTTTTTTTTTTTTAATGATTGCAAAGACATTAATGCGCTTGTGGTTTCGTATAACAAGCAGTTTGTAAAACTGGCCTGTGTGGCAGGTTTTTAAATGTTTTTAAAGAGATTAATTCATTTGTGGCTTTATATAACAAGCAGTTTGTAAATATTGTCTGAATAGCGTTTCTTAAAGAAATTATTATCTGATTTATGATTGTAATTCTCTTAATGATTTATCTATGATGCAAACAAATATGTTGAAATGAAATGGTCACTGTATGGGCCAAGCCCTTCCACTCCCTTTATATTAAAGGTTAAGGAAATTGCAGTTCAAAATAGAAATAACGTACCACTAAGCTTTTGGGCTCACTGTGATTATTTTAATGTTTATCAATAACTGATAATTATGATCAACGATACAGATGTGCAAAATTTAAGGACGAAACTAACTTCCTCATGACATGTCACTGCCAAGTAAATAACTCAAAGTAATTTGGACCGTAAATAGAAAGAACTATCGCAGTGCATTATTGAAGGGTCTGCTACAGTGCAGTACTGGAAAAATTGTGCAATGCGATGAGTAGAAATAAAGATTTTGTTCAAAGACAATAATTAAATTGAAGTCACCGTAATTTATGATAGTTCCTGGACATTGCGAAAGTCGGGACATGGTTCTCAATAGGGTGTTTGATTAGCACGGACAGGTATGCATGCCCTGCAACATGCTACCACGCTGGTCAGAAAGTTGGTGAGGAGTTATTGTGGTAGGGCGCTCCGTTCCACGCCAGCGCGGGTGACAACTATTGGTTGGTCGTAGGTGCATGTGGACACGCTCCAATACGTCTCTTCAACGCATCCTACATGTGCTTGATAGGATTTAAGTAGGGAAAGGGGAGGTGGGCAAGCCATTCCATTCGTCGAATATCCTCTCGTGCGCTGTTCGAAGCGATCGTACATTGTCATACGGAAAAATGGATGCACCCCTGGAAAGACGCACATGGGGAAGGGGTACAGTGTGACAACAACTGAGGCCAGAAAGTGTGTCGTGTTCAACGATTTGCTGGTCAGTATGTCCATGGAACATTGTGCCTCCCGACACCATAAAACCGGGGCCACCAAAACCGTATCGTTCGACGAGGAGGTGGAGATTGGTGTTTAACATCCCATCGACGACGAGGTCATCAGAGGCGGAGCACAAGCTCGGATTAGGGAAGGATGGGGAAGTAAAGCAATCATTCGTCATGTGCAACAATGTTCCTCAGTGAGGTACGTGTTTTCACCTCCCGCTGAATGAGGATATGTCCAGAATCACTACTCAGTCTGAACCTGTTCTTATCCGACAACAGCACGTGAAGCTACTACTTTTTTTGTCCAGTCTCTAAGCTCCTGGCACGCTCGCAAACGGTGTTACCAATGTGCTGCTGTCAACGGAACACGGTGTCATCGAGCAAAGAGACGATTCCGTGCGATCGCCGTGCGACTGTGGAGCCTGAGATTTGGTGCCTTGCAGTCTTGTTAAGTGTGACTGCTATTGCACCCGGTTTTTGACATTAGTCCCTACTAGCGCGCTGCACAACGTAGCTGTAATCTGTTGTTGACACTGGTCGACCATTTCCTCTCATTCGGGCAGCAGTACCTTTAGTTCTCAACGCTCCATTTGCACGTGAAACAATGCTGTGAGAAATACCAAATACCTGAGCAACACATCAGACGATTCTTCCTTGTGTGAAGTTAGCCAGATGTTGTCTCTAGACCACGTTGTAACAAAGAAAATCACCACAGTGCACCGTAACTTCTCGATGATAGGCTATTTTCGTATGTTAAAAATATGGTTCAAATGATTAAAATGGCTCTGAGCACTAAGGGACTTAACATCGTAGGTCATCAGTCCCCTAGAAGTGCTTAAACCTAACTAATCTAAGGACATCACACGTATCCATGCCCGAGGTAGGATTCGAACCTGCGACCGTAGCAGTTGCGCGGTTTAAAAATATGTTTCAGACTTTTATACTGAGTGATATAACATTCAACTCGCATTTACAGTCAGTTTTCTTACAAAATATGTTATTTTTATGTAATTAAAGCTTAAAAGTCATTAAATATGGTCGGCCGGAGTGGCCGAGCGGCTCTAGGCGCTACAGTCTGGAACCGCGCGATCGCTACGGCCGCAGGTTCGAATCCTGCCTCGGGCAGGATGTCCTTACGTTAGTTAGGTTTAAGTAGTTCTAAGTTCTAGGGGACTGATGACCTCAGAAGTCAAGTCCCATAGTGCTCAGAGCCATTTGAACCGTTTTTTCATTAAATATCGAGATTTCGTCACGTGACGGAAAACGTGCTATTTGTCACTGAAGCTCTGGTGACGTCACAGACTAAGAAGAAGCTATACGTGTGTTAAAAGAATGTTAACAGAAGATACTAGGTTTTTACGTATTTTTCTGCAAATTGTTTCTCTATTCAGGAATGAAAAACGCATTTACAACATTTAAGTAACAACAGAAAGGAATTTTGTGAACGCTGATAGCGGAAACCTTACAGAAGTTGATGTGTTTCTGATCCACTCATTTAGAGCGGAGATATATACAACGACAGACTTCTTTTCACTGCTCCCCGTACCATGATTACACTCGCTCCAAACTAAGTAACTGCAGAGTATTTCGAAATGGTCCGTATCTTACTTCTAGATGGTCGACTGTTAGTCATGAACTACGACCCAAAGAACAATAAAATTATTCTTGGCAAATCTTAGTGCTGAGTTCTGTTATATAAGACACTCAGCAATTGTGCTTCCTGTAGCACGCGGTGCGCGGCATAGCGTATAGCGCATGTGACTATAGATGAGAAGGACACAGTTTAGAATCGTTGATGGGTAACGTTTTTTTAAAGTTTTGCGTGAAATACGAAAATATCGTTAGCAAGAACTTAATGTAGCAGTTGTTTCAACGTGGCAAGTATTATATATAGCTTCACATCAATCTTAGGTTGAGAAATGGACATCGGAGGATAAATGCATATACTTTGCTCACAAACAATTACCTGCTTTGGAGAGCAGTGCGAGTAGTGAATCTATCACCATATGCCCACAGTAAAACGAGGTGTAGGACGATTAGGTTTTGTATGCAGAGAGATATGAAGCGTGTACAACATACAGGTAACACAAAGTAAGGGCTATGCTGTTTGTGAGTGTAAACTAAGGTTAGTGTCTGAAGCAAAAAAATGGTTCAAATGGCTCTGAGCACTATGCGACTTAACTTCTGAGGTCATTAATCGCCTAGAACTAAGAACTAATTAAACCTAAGTAATCTAAGGACATCACACACATCCATGCCCGAGGCAGGATTCGAACCTGCGACCGTAGCGGTCGCTCGGCTCCAGAATGTAGCGCCTAGAACCGCACGGCCACTCCGGCCGGCTGTCTGAAGCAGACTTAACTTCTGCTTGTGTACTTTGTAAAATGATTGAACTTCAAAGCTTAAACAATAAGGATCCTAGCCGGACAGTACGAAGATAAAAAACACTGTTTCTAATAAAGGTACAAAGTGTGTGGTTACATGAACTAGAAAATATCTTTTTGAACTTCACGTGTGTGGACAGCTACTGAAAATGTAAGTGGATGTAAACGCCAAGAAAAAGACAATAACACTATGTTTCTAATCGGTGTGGTGAAGTTTTGTAATTGTGATTTGGTTTTCATATAAGAGGACTGCCTATTTGTTTTACAAGTAAATTATCATAGTTCTACTGGCTGGGCTCGAACCAGCGATGTAGGGAAATCATCTTCTAGTGCTCCGTAGTCCACATCTCTTCTGACCGACCTATCAAACGAGGTGTAAGGGACCAGCTATGATGAAAAGGTTTGCTGAGAATTTAATGTCGCTCAGTGACACTATCCTTCTTTGTAATAGTGTGGAAGCATATGTTGAAGGTAAAATTTTAACATCAGAACTTAACACATCTTTAATTAAGTAAGGGAACTTAGGCATCGACGTGGAGCCATTTTATCCGGTATAGAGCAACCACTTTTTACCCACCTCCCCATTTTTTGGAACACCGAAAAACAAAATTTTACGATTTTAAGGGTGTATTTGTACAGCTTTGTACTACACACCATTTGTAATCCGTTTACCGAAACGTAAATTCCAAAACAAGGCGCCACTCTGAATTAACTTTATTATAGTAGGAGCAGGGAGTCAGCCAGTGACGTCTCAGTCATGACATTCTAGGGAAGCAGCATACTCACGCCTTATAAAATTCACATCAGTCTTTCCATTGTGTGCCAGCCTAGTCCGCTGTAACTAGCTAGCTCTGACATCATAAATATTGCGCAATACTTTAAAATGAAGTAAATAACCTGAAACGTTTCTAGCATGTCAGGAGTAGTGCAAAATCAATGTGTTGGATATCAGTTCAATAACTTTAACCATTTTCGAAATTTGGATATTTTTCTGTAAAAATGAATGGCACAACAGAAAAGAGCTAGAAACTTAAAAATTTATATTTAGATTCCTTTTGCATAATAATTTAGTATAAACAGTATTCTGGATCTCACAAATTAAAATTTTAGTTGAAATTCATGATTTTCTGGTTTTTGTCTTAGAAATTAAGGATTCAAGATAGATTAAGTACGCAAATAAATAAGCTAGGATGTTTAAATTTAAGTAGAAGAGAGATCCGCTATAATCATAAAAATGTGAGAAGTTTCAACAGAATAACTATAAAACTATAGCTATAGCTTACCTCCAAAGAGAAAGTTCAGAGCTCGTCTACTGCGTGTAGTGTAATTAAATTAATTCTCTCGCCCAAAATATTTGACTTAGCAACGTCAGACTTTTATTATGATTACTTACTTGTGTGCTGATTGCACAATTAAATTGAAAGCTTCCTCGGCCATCAGCAAAGGAAGCAATGATTTATTCGATAACTTAAAGTGGTGCATTACTAGCCCAGCGGCTAGTCGGGAGAGGAGATTTGATCAGGCGTTCCCTTAGCCGTCCGCACCGCGGCTTTATATGTGAGAACGCTGCGCGAGAAGAAGGAAGGCCCCAGTTCTCTCCAGACGCTGATTAGCGCACCACCTGTGCCGGGAGTCGCGTCGCGTCGGTATCGTTGATATAAACAGCCTCGGATGCAGTAGTAAGTTACTCGGGATACGCGTAACCATGAAATCGTTTTCGAGTGAAGTGTTAATTTTGGGATGAAGTTAATGATCTATTTATAGTTTGCATATGTCATATTTTCACGTGCCGCCGCAGGACAGACATTCTACCATTATTTAGCGTGGCGTTTGATGAACATGATCATCAAATTATGGCGAGCATTCACTTAAACATTTAATTTGAACAGTTATAGTGGCATCAGCACATTAGACTCTGAACTGCTCTGGTAGTTGGATTGTGTGGATTCTTTTTGGTCTGTGACTTTCAGAATATAGTGAACATTTTAGAGAGAACGGTTTATGATTATGAATCCCAAATTGAGGAATTAGGAGATTCTCAGAGCTATAAGCTGTAGCTACAAATTTATTTCTCAGATAAAGTGGGCACTAGGAATTCTAATTACAGGCTTCACGTTTTGCTAATCACTTTCTGGTTGCCAATATTGTAGTTAGAGAGCCAGTGTTGAGAACGGCAAACAGCATAAATACAAAACATTTATTCTATTATTCCACCCGCCGCCCCACAACATGACTCGTATGGAACGTTTTTGCGGGCTTTTATACTATCTGAGTTTCATTTCCCTTCTTATAAAAGAACACTGAAATTCAAGAGGGAGGCACGTTCTGAGCGTAAAATGTCGTAATCAACCATTTAAGACGACTTCCAGAAAACATTCAAATACCCTAACGATGCACGTTCTCGTCTCCAGTTCCTTCAACTGCGGGGCCAACCCCATTTGGCGCTACAGTCACGCTAACTTTACTCCGTGCGACGTCCAGCTTTCTGTGCACGTCTCAGTCCTCTGGATATACGTTGTCGTATCTTCATTCACTTCCATCGGGTAGTTAATATATTGCGTTACTTTATCTAGTTTCTCCTAAAGTTTTTACAGAGCAGTGAGCTTTCATGGCAGATTTCCTAAAATTTAAGTACTTACTGGTGAGTTGCTTTCACACATAACTTACAACTGACGTTGTTAAACAGATTCTTATGTTTGTCATGTCAATATAAAATTAGTTGATATTTTTTGTTGCTCTGTCCCACTATTTATCGACAATATGTGAAATATTTTGTAAATTGGATAATTCAAAACTCTTATGAAACAAAAAAGAGAAACAAATTTTATATTATCATTTTTCCATGAAGGTGTCGACTGTCTTCTTTCACAGACGTGTTAATAGTTACGGCGATTTCTTTTGAAATAATCAAAAGTTTACATATTTTTTTCCTATCTATCTCGTTCGCAATTGACGGCTCCTTATAAAACGACGACAAAATTACGAAATAAACCGACTTTCGATTCCACTGCAACTGAAGTTTTAGTTTGATGCATTTTAGTAACTGATACATTTTCATAACGGAAGTATCATTTTTTTGCGGGATGTAGATCATTCTAGGACACATGAAAATTGTTATGACCAGATGAAACTACATTCGTCCGTCCATAGCTGTGAGTTCTTTGAGTGCTGTGGGAAATAGTTGATTGGCGCTACAACATATCAAATATTATTTCACTTCATTACATGACTGATAAAAAGATTTACTTAATATAAGTCTTTGTCACCAGAGTCGTTGATAGTATACAGCAGGCATTGACTATTAAAGCATCAACTGATGTGTTAATTAACAAAATCTTCTCATTTAGTACGATGTTCAACATATACAAAATTACAGGTCCGTCTGAGACTTGAGTAACACGGGTCCTACTCGTATGTGATGACTGCTTCATATAAGGTCACGAGTTGGGACAGAGCGTTTCCAAGCTCGGCTCAACATTGACCTCTGTGTGTGGGCCCTGCTGTTCTAAGAGAGAGGGCGTATCTTCTGTCTTCTTAAACCTCTCCCATTCGGCATTGGGGATTGCAGCACGACATCGCTATTGTCGGTGGTATCGTTGTGCGTTGCCGACTTTGGTGCGGCACAGCAATCTTTGGATGTAACCACAAGAACCACCCACACAATTTTTTGATTAGAAACCATTATCTGAAGAAGACGTCATTAAATATTCTATTTTAATATCGGTGGAATAGCTGTGACCATATCTAGGGTGCAACACTGATGGCTCAAGCGAGAAGCAAGGAGATTAAGAAAGAAATAATTGAAAAAGTTCTGAAATTTTCACTGAATGTGTGTTTCTCACTGTTACTTAGCAGGTAATCGAAAATCTTTGCGGCATAAATTCTACTTATAAAAACCCTTAATAACGTCAGAGGTTATTAAAAGTCGATGGCCATAAAATTCAAACCATTTACTATCTGCGAATATCAGTGAAAGAGTCACCCATTCATAATCATATTTTTCGTTGAGCAGTAGTAGATTTCTGGGAACACTTCATCACTTTGACGGTTCCCATCGCTTGACAATCAGAGATTTAACTAACTAAATCAGCTGTACATCGAAATTAAATTGTCACAGTGCCAATTTAAATTCCAAGCTGGCCTTTATTTCCAAGCCGTAAGAGATAATAGCTAGTGCTAAACTGAAATGGAATCTTTGAAAGGTCTCTGTTGGATTCCTTTCATGTTTAATTTCTTAAATCTGTTGCCATTTATGGAATAAATTCCTCTTCTAAATGTACTGTGGCGTTTCTGACTATCTGGGAGGAGACTGAGCAGTGGAACGTGTTACTTTTACACATAAACAAGAACGATCTGTCACACTACTACACTTTAAAGCACAGTTTATATGTAATTCTTATATGTAATTCATGTCACACAGTCTCATACGGAACCTACATCCGCTTTCTTTTATATACTGTATATGATAAGATACTGTCATCCCCCTTCCCTTTTGTGTGAGAGGATGAATGAGCATATGTATTTCTAGTTGCATGCTTGAGGGTAGCAGACAAGGCTGTCTGCTAGAGAACAGTAGGACCAACGTCGGAACAGGTAGCTACGCTTCCTAAAAGCAAAGAGGTTTCTATCCTTAGTATGGTCCTGTCCGTCCGTTGTCATGTTGGTATAGGAAGCTGCCCCTCTGGCCACTTCCGTTGGTCTTTGTGAGCCACCCGCACGCTCGGCAGTAAGGCAGTTGCAGGGTGGCCGTGGCGAGCGTCTGAAGTGGTAAGATCTCCGGCTAAGCGCGTGTCTGTTAAGTCCGTAGGACAATGGATTTCTTAAGTTCGGCCTAACTGAAAATTTAATCACCTTGATTTCAGGTTTAGCTCTAAAATATCTAATGCTATCTTAAAGTGCAGCGGAGTGTAATTCTCGTGTTAAATTCAGATTATTTTGCGGTAGTTGCTTTGTTACTACTTTGTGAATAAAGTGGAACCACGTGTTGATCAGTAACTCTAACTAAGTTCATAAATCTTAAATGCGAATGTTTGTGTGATTATAACGTCTCGTCTTGACTATATTTTCAATATAGTAACTTTTCTTTATGTTCAGCTCACGTGGGGTGTACTTTGCGAGACCACTACCACGTGCTTATATAACTGTTTGACCCATCAGGTTAATAGTAAGACGTTAGTAACCAGTTCAAGGTTTTTCTTTTGTCAATTGCTTTTCGATCTAATGTATTTTAATTATCAAAATTATTGTGGAGTTGTACGCTCTGTGTAAACCAAGTTGACCACGTGGAGCATGTGGTGTAATCATCAAAGTAGCCCTCAGCTATTCTTTTTGCGAAGACTTCACAAAGAGTTAATATGAATTTAGTATACCAGTGTGTAGTAATTACATGACGGACAGGATTGTGGTATGAACGTAATTTCTTTGGGTAAAAACTGAATCTGTTGGTTGTGGTTAATTTCTTCTTGCTTATGTTTCAATGTTCTTCGTGTGTTATTTTATGAATGGAGTGTTGTATGCAGTTTCCCAAATCTTGGCTCCATATTTTATGTGTTCCGTAAGATTACAATCTCACATTCTTTTCAATCGTAAATAAGGCACCAGCTCAGTTATAACTCACGTATAATATGCTGAAATTTCAATGAACAATCTTAAAATAAATTTCCAAGTATAAACTGATTTCTTTCTTTTTATTTAAATTCTCCTTTTTATATATATATTTTACCGGTTTTGTATGACTATTAAAAGATTATCATTAGTGTTAGTCTGCTAAATATCTGATGAAACAGTTGCCCAGTAATCCACGGTTAATGTCCCCAGACAGATCACGGCTTTTAACCCAGCTTTCATTGTCAATTAGCACCCATTTCAGCATAACAAAATTAAAGTAACAACGTTACACATCAGCATACCAAAATTAAAGTGGCAATATTACATCTTTCCTGATTGTTGCCTATGTGTCATCAGCATATTCCTCTCGACCGTATCACAAATAACGTCCAAAGTACATCCTGTTCGTCGTATCGTCTTGTGTACACTGCCTGTTGCAAAACATTTTTCCACAAAGCAACGCATAATTGGGCGCCTGTCCCCTCCCTCTCTCCCCCATACAAATATCTCAAACATTAGTTTCCTAGCCTTGGACACTTGGTAAAACCATCAAAAATTAACCTAAGTCTAGTTATCCTAGAAAAGGCTTTTCCTGTAAAATAAGCAGAGGAGAGTGTTGTACCTGGAGTATAGTGTGCCTAGGTACATAAGATGTTTCTTTGTCGGTGTTTCAATCTGGTTGCCGACTTTAGAATCACATGAAGAAACGCGCACCAGAGATTACTTCAAGCAGTTTCTACTGCTTTTATTTGTCTGAGACATGAGATTATGTGTTCAGAGTGTTTGTAGATATTAAGAGTTTTATATTTTTAAATACTTTATAATATATTAAGGAAACCGTTAACTGACCGTACAATGTAGGTTTTCACTATCAGTACTGACGTCACACTTTCTGCTTCCGGGCTGACAGGCGGCCGGAGTGGCCGAGCGGTTAAAGGCGCTACAGTCTGGAACCGCACGACCGCTACGGTCGCAGGTTCGAATCCTGCCTCGGGCATGAATGTGTGTGATGTCCTTAGGTTAGTTAGGTTTAAGTAGTTCTAAGTTCTAGGGGACTTATGACCACAGCAGTTGAGTCCCATAGTGCTCAGAGCCATTTGAACCATTTTTTGAACCGGGCTGACAGGCCGTAGTCGATGCATAAAAGTCTGCCCTAACGTTTCATCTCCGACTGCGGGAGACATCTTCAGAGGTAAAGCGGCGAGCTGCAATCAAACCTCGAGGGAGCACTGAATATAAAGCCAGTGTAGAGGGTACCACAGTCCATCACGTGATGTCGACTCGATTGACAACAGTCGATCGTTATTCTTATGGCACATCGTTGACATACCAATTTTATTTAATTTAGAACCTATCTATTTCCTCTGAAGCCAACGGCCTTGCCACAGTGGTAACATCGGTTCCCGCCAGATCACCGAAGTTAAGCGTTGTCGGGATGGGCTAGCACTTGGACGGGTGACCATCCGGTCTGCAGAGCGCTGCTGGTAAATGGGGTGCACTCAGCCCTTATGAGGCAAAATGAAGAGCTACGTGATTGAGAAGTAGCGGCTCCGGTCTCGTAAACTGACATACGGCCGGGAGAACAGTGTGATGAATACATGTCCCTCTACATCCGCATCCAGTGACGCCTGTGGGCTGAGGATGACACGGTGGCTGGTGGGTACGTTGGACCTCCCAAGGCCTGTTCGGACGGAGTTTAGTTTAGTCATATCCTCTGAAATTTATTACGGTGTTTATAAATCTCAACAGCCTCTCTACAGATGCGCACATGGTACCGCGATGTTTTCGATATTTTATTTCATGATCACCCTCTTGGTAAAAATGTTCCGCTACGTCCGATTTATCCGTATGTCCCAGGCGGCAACTCTTCTTGTATTCAACCGAACGGATGTTAACACTTCTTTTCGTGGTACCAGTATAAACCAGTGCACAACTAGAAGGAATTTTATATGCACCCGGTGCAGCCAAAGGATGTCATATAACTTTTGCCGACCTTCCTGATGGGTGTGAAGGTAGTTTCAATACTTGCTCAATATTTTCTCGATACTATCTGTAATCTTACTAATGAATGGAAAGGAAACTTGAGCGGCAGCTTCATTAAAGTAAAATTACCAAATAGAAAACAGGCGGGTCTTCAATGGTAACCGCTTCAGTTAAGTAAGATTACCAAATAGAAAACAGGCGGGTCTTCAATGGTAACCGCTTCAGTTAAGTAAGATTACCAAATAGAAAACAGGCGGGTCTTCAATGGTAACCGCTTCAGTTAAGTAAGATTACCAAACAGAAGTCCGCCCCCGGTAGCTGAGTGGTGCCGGCACGGTAGCTCAGCGTGTTCGGTCAGAGGGTTAGCAGCCCTCTGTAATAAAAAAAAACTGAGTTAATAGATCAACGACGAACTTAAACAGATGTCTTACGACGTCCGCCCCGAGCAGATGCAACGAACAAAACCGAACAAAATGAGATTAAAAAAAAAAAAGTGGTCAGCGCGAAGGAATGTCAATACTAAGGGCCCGGATTCGATTCCCGGCTGGGTCGGAGATTTTCTCCCCTCAGGGACTGGGTGTTGTGTTGTCCTAATCATAATCATTTCATCCCCATCGAAGCGCAAGTCGCCGAAGCGGCGTCAAATCGAAAGACTTGCACCAGGCGAACGGTCTACCCGACGGGAGGCCCTCGTCACACGACATTACATAATACCAAACAGAAAACACGCATGCCTTCACAAATAAGTTTAAATTAAGTAAAGTTACCAGATGGAAAACGGGCAGACTTCGCTAATAACAGTTTCAGTTACGCAAAATTACCAAATAGTAAGCAGGCAGGCCTGTAAACATCGTATCTGCAAATGTGACTATTTGACGTTTAATGTGCAACTTGTAGCAGAAAGACACGCTTTTGATAGATCATCACCGTGCTATAGCATTAAACGGTATAGTTTCGTAACACACAAATTATAAAATTAAAAAAACAACTACAGGATGTCTTTACCTACCGATATTTATTTTCCTGTCATTTTAACAAATCGTAGCTAAAATGACGCATTTTCGAGAGATCGTTAATCTGTTGATGCTCTGATTTCACGCCGTACAGTATGTCGCCTTCTGTCCTCCGCTTGTAACTTAAACGATGTCACGTTTCACTGGTCACGTTTCTCTCAGAGGCGCCGTGGTGGGTTGCCAGTGAGTCGGCAGGGGTGTTGTCCAGTGGTCACGTTCAGGCTGCTGGCGTATCCTCGGTCCCAATCCGATTTCAACGAGAGCCGTTAACGAGCGATCAGCAGTGTGCCTGCTGTTAGAAGTCGTTTGGTCGGTTGATCTCCTATCGACCTGGTAGATTTCAGCAACTGGAGGTCCATGGAACAGGACCTCCAGGAACGTGGATCCCAAGAGGTCCTACTGCTGGTTTCCACGTAGAAATTCACCACTGTAGTACGGATGTCTTTTTAACTTTTCAGGACAGCCACAAATCGAACTTCGTATGTTTCATTGGCCAGTTTCGCTCTTTAATGTAACAAGAGCATCTCCATAAACTCTGAAATTTACAGTTTACAGCATAGTAGTTGACTGTCGAATTAAAGAGAGAAACCAGTCAATAAATATTGATTTAAAAAAATGAAGAAACCGCAAAATAGTTGCTCAGTTCACAATCTTTTGTCGTGTACAAGACCGGTTTCGGAACACTTATAGCTCCATCATCTAGTTTAAACTGTAATAATAAAACAAAATATACTGATTGCGACTTGTTGCTGTTCTGAAAAACTTAATTTCAACAGTCGCTCTTCCCCTACTGGCAATGCCTTTTCTCGCTAGTAATGTATTTTTGCTTTTAAAAATACTGGAGCATAGAGTGAAATATGGAGATATCATTAAAGATTTATTGAGTTTCATTGTGAATGGGAATGTCTATGGGCTCCTACGAACTGCGATTATAAGAACAAACTGGAAAGACTAGATGCTTGGAGTGAAACAGCTGTTAAAAAGTGGTATGTGACAAAGATAATACTATCTTTATTGACATATTTTCACCTCGAACAACAAAATGAAACTAACAAAACTGGGACTGATTACTAACTTTGTACAGCGTGTACAGCTCTCCTAAATGAGATATTATCTCATTGCCTACACAGTTCAACCTACACAATTCAATAAAGTTTCAAAATCAACAGCTATCATTAAGGAAAAAAATATGCTATAGTTCACATACCAATTCAGCTTTACGTTCGGGCATTAATAGTTCCCCACGACGCTACTTTTCACTTTTAAAAAGGGAGGTCATCCACCAGCGCCGTTTTTTCTTCTTCTTTTACGATTATCACCTTCTAGCAGTAAAATAAGTGCTGCACTTGCGGCAGTTCCTAAACTCCTTTTCTTCTCCCATAATATCGGTCGGTGAAATTGTAACTAAAACGCTAGATTATAACTATAACAAAACTTGAGCAACGTTAGCAAGTTATCTGTGCCAACTGCGATTCCACATGACCATATCCTTTGGCCGCATATCCTTCACATAGTGTGAACACCTGTACAGTGGCGACCAACGTTCGGCCAAATCCAGTCTCTATCGTTTGTTGGCCTTCACTCTGCACCGGATATCTGTGAGCATGGGTGACGTTAAGGCGATAACGGCCGCGGGCTTCGGTACGAGCTTATACACCCTGAGTAGAAAACATTGACCTTCAGTCACTATCAGGCAGTAAAATTACTCCTTCCTGTTGTCCATCACCTTTACAGTGACAGTCACTGTAATCACTTGCGCTAGCGCTATCTACTCCACCTAAAAGTATTATTATTTTGTCTGCTTCCTCGTCGAAAGAATTTTCCTGCTGTAGGTATTCTCGCGCAATTTTTTAACAGTGTTCGCACAACAGAATCCAATCTTCTTTAGTCACTGAATTAAATTTCTCCTGGCATTAATGTTTCAGAGACGTTACGTTGCAGAGAACATTCCATGAAGCTACGTAACATTTCACAATAGACCAAGTATTCTCTATTGGATTTAACTGCGAGTGGCAAGGAGGAAACAGTAAAGCAACGTGACCAACAGTTTGAAGACTCTTGTCGACGGAATACTTGACGGTCCGTGGATTTGTTCTTCGAACTAGCCCATACAGAAAAGGTTTCAGCATGTCATGCTTTGTTAGCCACTGTACGACGTGTCTTTAGTAGAATTGAACGTTGGAGCTTTATTTTACCTTCGTGTTATGTAACAATGTCGAAAATTAGTACAGAGTTAGGTTTTAAACTGGGATCACCTTCTCTGTAAACAGGTTTTTGTAATTTTGGTGGCTCATGCCGTCGAGATAATCCCCCGTGGATTGATTCGATTTCCATGTGAGAAGCGTATTAGGAGTAAGGCCATTATCACATCCTGCGTGAGTTTTTATTAGGCGTGGCCCCTTTGATGTCGGTTTGAGGAGTGCTTTTACGTTATTATCACCCCAGTATTTCCTAATAATGTGTGACGATAAAATGATGGTTTCACGAACGTAAAAATGTTGTAAGCAATTCTCCTAACAACGGCCTGTTCAAAACTATGTGTCTATCAACGCCTATAACTGTTCTGCGCTTATATTTTTATATAGAGCTACAAATTTCCTTCCTCAGCCAGATTCTAATAGCTTGCCTTGCTTTTAATTTTGTGGATAGTGCTACGCTAAACTCCTGTGGCCACTTGAGCCGTCTGCTGAACTTTTGGACAGCAAAGTTCCTTACCTGGGAGAACCCATCTTCCATAACCACTAAAACATTATCTTCAATCTCTCGAGACTGACCATTCAGTCTTCTACCTTTCATTTTTGAAGTACTAATAGGCGACATAATTACAACTGTAGTTACAGCGCACTAGTAATAAAAGCACGGAACAACGCAAGGCACGATAGAACTGTTACTGAAATCACAAAGGACGCACAGGGGAAACAGTTGATAACCAAATGTATTAGGTCTGAACGGCAGCTCTCTGCGCAAGCGCAGTGGCCATGCGACAGATATATTGTGAGGGTCGTGAAGCTTCCACAGACAGTGAGTCCAAAAAGTATTCGTCTAGCTGCATACCGTTTAGAAAACAAAGCCTGTGTATCACGGAAAGAAATGTATACCAAATCTAAAGAGGAAGTCATGTAAGATGTACCTCGGTTCAAATGCTTCAAATGGCTCTGAGCACTATGCGACTTAACTTCTGAGGTCATCAGTCGCCTAGAACTTAGAACTAATTAAACCTAACTAACCTAAGGACATCACACACATCCATGCCCGAGGCAGGATTCGAATCTGCGACCGTAGCGGTCTCTCGGCTCCAGACTGTAGCGCCGGCCACTCCGGCCGGCGAAGTACCTCGGTATTTTTGTTGAAAAGCAATGAAAGAAACACATCCAAATCGGCAGCAAGGCTAACAAAATAGAAAATGTAATAGAAGAGCTAGTTCATAATGTATTTGTCCACCAGCCGAAGATGCCGAAATTCTGCGAGCAGTGATTAAACTATAACGTTGACCCACGGCACACACTAGAGTCAACCGTGCGCGGCCCCACTCTATCGCCTGTTGTAGTTCTGAAAGGCGCCGATACGGTACAATTAGCGCCATGGGCCGTAAGGGTAGTGAGACGACGCTGATCGAAAGGAAACTTACTCTTAGAGTCTAGGGGAAAGAAGGTATGTGGCAACACAATCAGATATACCTAAAAAACGTGTGGATATCACGGCAGGGTAGCGCGCAAGAAATTTTGGGTCAGTGAACAGAATCGAAAGACACGTCTTTTTTGGCGATGGAACAGAGATTTAAAAGGAAGATTTCTAAAATAGAGTAATATTTTCTGATGAGAGTAAATGTAACGTAATCTGGTCGGATGGCAGGCGAATGGTGTGGCGTAAGAAGAATGCGGAGATGTTGCCACGCAATCTTGTGCCAACAGTTAAACACAGTGGTGGCTCCCTGATGGTGTGGGGCTGTATGAGTGCCGCAGGTGTTGGAAAATTACATTTCATAGAAGGTACAATGGATCACCATATGTATATCAATAATTTAAAGGACAATCTGAATCCTAGTGCCGAAAAATTAGGTCTCCAAGGAAATTACATTTTTCAACAAGATAACAACCCAAAGCATACGACTCTAAATACAAGGCTGTGGCTCGTGTGCAATACCCGAAAACAACTTAACACCCTTCCTCAGAGGCCAGACATTAATCCTATTGAACAACTTTGGAAAGTACTGGACTATAGCATCAGGAGAAGACACATTTATGACAAGAGAAACCTAAAAGAAGCACTTCAAGCCGAATGGCATTGAAACAGAGGACGACACGCGTAAAGCTGAAATACTAAACACCATTTTCCAAAGCTGTTTCACAGAGGAAGACCGCACTGCAGTTCCTTCTCTAAATCCTCGCACGAACAAAAAAATGGCTGACATCGAAATAAGTGTCCAAGGAATAGAAAGGCAACTGAAATCACTCAACAGAGGAAAGGCGACTGGACCTGACGGGATACCAATTCGATTCTACACAGAGTACGTGAAAGAACTTGCGCCCTTACTAACAGCCGTGTACCGCAAGTCTCTAGAGGAACGGAAGGTTCCAAATGATTGGAAAAGAGCACAGGTAGTCCCAGTTTTGAAGAAGGGTTGTCGAGCAGATGCGCAAAACTATAGACCTATATCTCTGACAGCGATCTTTTGTAGAATTTTAAAACATGTTTTTTGCTCGCGGATCACGTCGTTTCTGGATACCCAGAATCTACTCTGTAGGAATCAACATGGATTCCGGAAGCAGCGATCGTGTGAGACCCAACTCGCTTTATTTGTTCATGAGACCCAGAAAATATTAGATACAGGCTCCCAGGTACACGCTATTTTTCTTGACTGCCGGAAGGCATTCGATATAGTTCTGCACTGTCGCCTGATAAACAAAGCAAGAGCCTACGGAATATCAGACCAGCTGTGTCGCTGGATTGAAGAGTTTTTAGCAAACAGAACACAGCATGTTGTTATCAACGGAGAGACGTCTACAGACATTAAAGTAACCTCTGGCGTGCCACAGGGGAGTGTTATGGGACCATTGCTTTTCACAATATATATAAATGACCTAGTAGATAGTGTCGGAAGTTCCATGCAGCTTTTCGCGGATGATGACGTTGCAGCATTAGAAAATTGCATCGAAATGTAGGAAGATCTGCAGCGGATAGGCACTTGGTGCAGGGAGTGGCAACTGACCCTTAACATAGACAAATGTAATGTATTGCGAATACATAGAAACAAGGATCCTTTATTGTATGAATATATGATAGCAGAACAAACTCTGGTAGCAGTTACTACTGTAAAATGTCTGCGAGTATGCGTACGGAATGATTTGAAGTGGAATGATCATATAAAATTAATTGTTGGTAAGGCGGATGCCAGGTTGAGATTCATTGGAAGAGTCCTTAGAAAATGTAGTCCATCAACAAAGGAGGTGGCTTACAAAACACTCGTTCGACCTATGCTTGAGTATTGCTCATCAGAGTGGGATCCGTGCCAGGTCGGGTTGACAGGGAGATAGAGAAGATCCAAAGAAGAGCGGCGCGTTTCGTCACAGGGTTATTTGTTAAGCGTGATAGCGTTACGGAGAGGTTTAGCAAACTCAAGTGGCAGACTCTGCAAGAGAAGCGCTCTGCATCGCGATGTAGCTTGCTGTCCAGGTTTCGAGAGGGTGCGTTTCTGGATGAGGTATCGAATATATTGCTTCCCCCTACTTATACCTCCCGAGGAGATCACGAATGTAAAATTAGAGAGATTCGAGCGCGCACGGAGGATTTCCGGCAGTCGTTCTTCCCGTGAACCATACGCGACTGGAACAGGAGAAGGAGGTAATGACACTGGCACATAAAGTGCCCTCCGCCACACACCGTTGAGTAGCTTGCGGAGTACAAATGTAGATGTAGATGGGAGAAAATTCCAGCCTCTCTGACGGCAAACTTGATCTTGTCGATGCCCAGAAGACTACAAGCAGTAATAGCTACAAAGGGAAAACCCATTAAGTATTAAGATTTGTAACTGAAATCATATTTTCAGACAGTAAATTAAAAGAAAATGATGGACCAATACTTTTTGAAATAGCCCTTGAATAAATTCTCATTTTGTCAAATTCGTTATCGCTATGGATGTATTTATTTCCTTGTCCATCAATAAAAATTACTTTCCAAGGTTCATTGCATATGACTGGATGTTCACATTTTATGTTCCTTTCACGTGACATATGCTTAAATTAAAAAAAAATTACAAGTAGACGAATACTTTTTGGATTCACTGTACCTCGCGCGGAGTGAACGCGCCTTAGCCAGTTTCTATGGCGCTGTTCCGAGGACTAACGACGAAAGAAGAGTATAAACGAACCAGCCCCTTCAAGAAGACATTTCCGGGCTGTAAGTGCTCCGTGGACAGGACGGGGAATCAGCGGCGACGCCGCAGTGGCTCCGGTTGCTTCCGGTGAATCGGAGCGGAGCCGGCGGGCCAGGTGTTCGGCGAGCACGAGCTGCGCGCAGCATCCCATCCCGCGAGAGGTTGCCGACGGCCGCCCAGGTAACTGTATGAGAGCGCTGGCAGGGGGGGGGGGGGGGGGGGGGGGCGGCGCAGCTCACCGCAGCGACAGCTGCAGCCGCTGCCGTTGCAACCGGCTCCTTTGTGGCGTCACGGCTTTCAGATAGGCCTGGCACAAAGGCAGCAGCGCCAGGCGGCAGGTGTGGCCTGCATCCTGCTGGCCTGCCACGGCGCACTTCTTCAAGGCGGCCACCGACGATCTACATAAACAGCACAGACTGCCCCTGGCGCCGCCATATTTAAAGCCAATTGAAAACTTGGCCGCCATGTTTTGCACCTCAATTCGGGAAATACGAGGGAACCTATCAAGCCAATAAGAGGGATGTTCGGAAAGCAAGGTCCGATCGATCGCGAAATGAAAACCATAGTGACAACCAAAAAATTTTTTATTCTCAACAGTTGGCCACACCTTCCAGGTACCCTAGTTTCTGCCCCACCTTAGATATTTGTCACGGCGTTGTAGAAACTTTCCAGTACCCTCGTCACAGAAAGCAGCTGCCTGTGCTTTCCGCCGGTTCTCTACGCTAGTCTGCCTTTCGTTGTTTGTACTAAAATGTTGTCTTCTTAGCCGGCGGTTGAACGATGAACGACGGAGGGAGCCAATTAAGGGCTCTATTGTTGGTGATCAAACACTTTCCCTCGAAAACACTGCAAAATGCAGCTGAAAAGTTTCTTGAAGAAAGAAACGCCTGACATTTATGTTATGTGGGCTGCGTAGCTTCAGGCGAAATCTCTCGTCATATCCACATACTTGGCAGGGATACTGTTGTTCTAAGTATTGCCACGTGATCACTTTGCGTTCTGAACTGAAAGGAGCGACAAGAAGCAAACGACAGGCACACTAAAGACACGGCCGCCTGATCGGACCTTACTTTCCGAATACACCTCGTACTAGTCGTCTGCTAGCACGGTGTCATATGTTTGTTCTTGTGTGGCGAGCTCCGCGTATTTCGCCTTGCGGGGCACGTTAAGTTGGCAGCACATTTTTGCCAGGGGTTCGGAAATCACTGCTATAATCCTTTCATCGTAAGATTAAACCTGATGTGAGCAAACACAAACGCGATGATAGGTCAGAAGCCGTAGCACACATACAATGGCGTTGTTATGCTCTTGGAAGTAGGTCCTACTTATGTATTAGATATCTTATTACCAAGTTATTACTTATCTTATCTTATTACTAAGATGAACATCAACGAAAGCAAAACGATGATAATGGAATGTAGTCGAATTAAATCGGTTGATGCTGAGGGAATTAGATTAGGAAATGAGACGCTTAAAGTAGTAAATGAGTTTTGCTATTTTGGGAGCAGACTAACTGATGATGGTCGAAGTAGAGAGGATATAAAATGTAGACTAGCAATGGTAGGGAAAGCGTGTCTGAAGAAGAGAAATTTGTTAACATCTAGTATAGATTTAAGTGTCAGGTAGTCGTTTCTGAAAGTATTTGTATGGAGTGTAGCCATGTATGGAAGTGAAACGTGGACGATAAATAGTTTGGACAAGAAGACAATAGAAGCTTTGAAATGTGGTGCTACAGAAGAATGCTAAAGATTAGACGGGTAGATCACATAACTAATGAGGAGGTACTGAATAGAATTAGGGAGAAGAGAAATTTGTGGCACACCTTGACTAGAAGAAGGGATCGGTTGGTAGGATATGTTCTGAGGCATCAAGGGATCTCCAATTTAGTATTGGAGAGCAGCGTGGAAGGTAAAAATCGTAGAGGTAGACCAAGAGATGAACACACTAAGCAGATTCAGATGGATGTAGATTGCAGTAGGTACTGGGTGATGAAGAAGCTTGCACATTATAGAGTAGCACGGAGAGATGCATCAAACCAGTCTTTGGATTGAAGACCACAAGAAAACAAAACATTACTAAGTTACGTCAAATGGAACTTTAAGATATTAAAATGTACGAGTATTAACAACAATCAACGTATGTCTTAATCACGCTTTAGCTGCGTAGTTTTTATTTCAAAAATAGTATACAGTTACAGCCACTGCAGCGTTGTGCTCTGATTGTCACGCAGTTAATGCGCGTGGGACACGGTTAAAAAGTGCCGAGAAATAGGCTGTTCTTAATGTTTCTTATAAATTTACGGAGAGTGTAGCGCAGTCGGTTGCGTAATGGACTGTGAAGCAACGTTGCTTCAAATTTGCCCAGCACCATTTCTTTTTTCTTAGTTCAATTTGGAATACCTACATCTCGTAATTATAATATCCCCATCATTTTGTATGAATCATACAAGTCTTCTTTTTTCTAATTACATCTTGGGGCTGAAATTCCTGTTTCCATTTCAAATACAAATACTTAATTATCGATGTTTTATGAAACACTGTTCAATGTTTAACTATTCTGCGAGATCCTTCAGTACTCTCTTACTTTACATATAGCTTATGCAGAAAAATTACCGCTCGTTTAAGTAAAGAATTTTCATTATTCTTGTTTTTAATTACTGTATTACGTTATCTAGAAACGACAACATGTTGCGGTTTTCGTCTAGTCGTCTTAGGAGCGTATCGTGGGAGATTTGCAGTGTAACACTTCATTCTGATTAAAAATTAAATGACATTGCTCCTCTGTTCATCTCGTTTTAAGTGTGAACTGCAGCTGGCTACGCCACTGCAGGCTACTAGCTTTACCAGCTGACCGGCCAGTGCTGCCCAAGTTAAATGCGCCGGCAAAGCTGTTGTCCCGTATTAATGCTTAGTCGATGTGCGCTTAACGTATAGCACAACACGTACTCCTATTATCGTTCTTGACAGTACTCGAGACAGCTTGGCTGCAGTCCCACGTGGAACGGAAATCCAATGAGGTTCTAGCAAACGCGGAAGAATACATAGTGCAGTGTTTACGTCAGGTTTGTTCTTATGGTGAAAGGATTATAGTAACTGCGGTTTTGTTGGGAGGTGGGGTTGAGCGTTGTTACAGTTAAAACAATGTATCACAGCAGGTGCTGAAAATGTTTTCTCCCTTTTTTGAAAGCACAGTTCAACACATTTACACATATACGTATGCGATCACCTTTACCAGATTTTCACTTGTAATTTTAATCAGATAATCATTTATCGCTGTCTTCAGTTCATCTATTGTCTTTGGTTTATTTACATACACAAATATTTTTGCCGGACCCCGAGGGAAATGGTGGGGTGGAGACAGATCTGGTGAGGCCAGAGACCTTTTATAATTTTTCCAAAGATTTCATCTAAAAGTCGTAGGGGCGGGTGTTTCGTATGAGCAGTGCCTTTATCCTGTTGGAAAGACGAATAATTGATCTTATTTTCATTCAGTATGGCAATAAATGGATACATTATCTGCGAACTATAGACATCAGAAGCGACGGTAGTATAGAAAAAGATCTACGCTACAATTCGCTCTCGCATTGGCAAACCACACTCCGATTTTCTCTGGCTGCAGTGATAGTTATCTTAAGCCGTGTGGATTTTATGATGACCAAATCGGTGAATTTTGGGAATTCATAGGTGAAACAAAGCCTTATTAGTGAAAAAGGTTCGATCTAAAAAAACAGCTCTATGGCCGTTAACAAATATCTGAAACTATTCACAAAACGCTGTTCGTTTCGCATGCCATAACCTTATCACTGATTTTGTTGGATTCCGCAACATGGGGTCCAAGATGTCAAGATTCCGTTCTGTTAAAATTGTAGGCCTACCAGTTCGTGGTGCATCACGAACTGAACCTGCTGTCTGGAATTTGAAAATTAAATCACGCACAGTGTCAAGGTATGGGCACCTCGAAGAAGAAACACGCAGTATAAACTGCCACCTCACATACTCCGTGAAGTTTCCTCCTGCACGGTACACCTCTTCCACTAAAAACGTTCTCTCTGCAACAGTAAGCATTCTCATTAAACTCAGTTTACACAAGAACTGGACAATAACACCACTAACAACTGCAACGCACAGGCAACACTTCTTCGTCCACCCTACTACTACAGGTCCACGGAGCATGTGCAGGCAAGACTTCAATGTGCCGCCAGCTTTACGTGCCTCGCAAGGTAAGACACGCAAGGCTTGCCGCAACGGAGAGTTTGTGGGTGCACGGTACAATGGCATTTGGCTGTTGCAAGTCACAGAAACGACACGTTCCGGGAAATGATGCTGACAATGAACTGCGTGCGTTGTGTATCACGTCATCTTAACTATATTTGCGATGTGCGAGCTTCTGCTAGACAATCTAACACACAGTGACAAAATAGACGTAATCAAATCTAGAAACCACACCAGTTTTGGATACCATTCGTATTAACAGTTTCTTCAATATTAGACAACGACATTTTGATTTTTCGTGTAGCAAAATGTTTGACTAACTTTGAGGAAATAGATCGTTTCGCAGAAAGCAAAGCACGCCGTTTAAAACTGTAGCTACTAGATTAATGAGGAAAATATGCTGGGACCTAAGGATTGAAGAAATGTGTACTATCTTACTTGTCTGTTAACTTTAATGGTGCTTTCTCTCCTGTATTTAATTTTATATCACACAAAAGAGAAAGTTATTAGCTAACAGGCAATAAAGAGTGCAAATTTTCTGAAGATTTCTTGTTTTCCCGGTCACAGTTAATCCCATCAAGTATTAATTGTACTTTTTTAAGCGGGATCAGGAGAGACACCACGGGACATTTTAATTCCCACTGCCCTGAACATAGGTTTGATGGCCTCCATTACAAAATATACGCGCTTGAATTCCACAGACCGAAATACAGTGACTATAACCAGGAGAGGCACCACAGGACATTTTAATTTCCACTATTTTGAACATAGGTTTGATGGCTTTCACTACAAAATATATGCGTTTGAATTCCACAGAGCGAAGTACAGTGACATGTATAGAAGAATGCTGTGTGAAGAGGCGTAGCACTGCACTTTAATACACTGAAGACAGTATAACATGTCTTACATTTCCCCGAACATTTACGTTCTATATATCAATGTATGCGCTGTAAAATGAACATATTTTTGAAAGTTTCCTTTTAATTTTAGCGTCCTATCTCAAACGCTATTCTTATGCTGAAAAGCTGCAAAATGGATTTTAGTGGTAAGTACTGTGTTCATATTACTATCCATCAAGGGCCACTTGGCAGAGATAATATAGGAAGAAAGACTGACTTTTACAGTGACGTAAGTGACTTCAAGCTCCCGTTTTCTTTAGATAAAATCTGCAAAGTTTCCATAATTTCACTCTGAATTCATTGGAAGGCGTGTTCCAATATTAAAGTTTTCTATGTTGGTAATATAATTTCTCAGGTATGAATTTTAGACATCACCGCATCTCTAGTAATTAGTATAACATCATGTATCATACAGTAGTCAGTCTCAGGCCAAAATTCTCTTTATTGTAGAAGTGACAGGAAGTCATAATAGAGGCTTGTGACCGTTGTAATCATTATGATGAAAACGGCTTCAATATAATTGGTTGGTCGCAAAGTAGTAGTGAGAGGATGTTTATGGACCCATTTATTATTCATTACGCGTTTCGGGCTCTGCCCATCTTCAATTGACCTGGTAAGAAATTGGTAGCAGAAAATTTTTTTACAATCCCGAAAATTTACTCAAGTGTCTTAAAAGATGATCTCTGTTATGATTGAAGATCAAAAGTATTTAAAATGACATTTCAGTTCAAATATCTTCTAAGTTAAATTTGTTTTTCAGTCATATTTTAGATAGCAGGTCTTTTATTTGCCTCTTATAAAACGTAAAATTTGCTTCTTTTTACGGATCAGTCGGTAGCGCCACATTTAATGCGGATGTCGCGACTCGAACTTTGACCTCACTTTTTTCAAAACGAAACAAATAACTTTTTGCATTCCTTGTGTAATTTTGTATGTGTATAATAAAAATTCCTGTGGCGCTAGGCTTTTTCTCGGTAGATTAAGGTAGCAAATATTGAAAATCTCGTGGAATGCAACTAATTTAAGAATAAGACATCAAGAAAGAATTTTTAATAAAATATTTCAATATCGGTGCAAGATCTTTTACCTCACACAGAGTACGCATAGGCATGTTAACAGATGGAAAAGCGGCTTTTAAGTTACCGTAGGTCAGGACTGGATTCTTCAGCCGGCAATTCCGAGGACTGAGCGACAAGGATCCTCTGGTACCGACTCTTCTCACACGTTCACGGCGTGGTTCGGCACCTGGAAGTAGGAAGATAACAGAGCAGTTAGACAAGAAAAAAAGTGGTTACAAGCCAGAAAGAATACCAGTGTTCGTGCTAAGAAATAATTAGTCAGTCCAAGAGTCATCTCGGTAATATACTAAAACATCACTTTGAGAATGGCCTCTGTTCGGAGAGGAAAGTCAGCAAGTTTCTACAGATAAGCAACATCAGGCTTAAACGTCTCCTTAATGAGTAGACCCTGTAGGGCTAGCAAACTGCGGGGTCAGAACGTGCTAGTCGAGGTGCTTCCTGATGTGTGAATGTTTGTCATACTAGGAAGGGATATGTGCAGCCCTATGAAAACGGCTGTCGTCGTCTTGGAATATGGTAATATTTACGGCACACTCATCATAAAAGCGGTCACAGAGATTGTTGTAATAAACGCTCTGGTACATGTTGATGGTAACCTGAATGAGCAGGTCCACGTCATAGTACGTCAACAGAGTTGTAGTACTGCCAAAGTCTACCAAAGGCTATAATAAGCAAGGGTAGACTATGATAGTTTTGCTAATAGGTTTGGTCAGTTAAGAGTATAACTGCATTACCTCTGGGTTAGGTGTGTTGCAGATCTATTGGGCGTTACCGCATTTCGATGCGTATGCAATGAGTGTCATACTAGGTTCGCCTAGAAAGCGGAAGCAGTGAACTGCCTAGAAACTGAGTGAGGACACGTAAAGTGCCGCGTAACCTACAGAATATTTTTGTTCTACATAGTTGACCTGTTTGCTACTTAAAAATAAACAGCATTTATAGCAAACTGAAACTGTCAGTGTTTAACTCGTGTTTTATTCGGAAATTGTAGATCTGGAACGTGAAAGAGAGGGACGCCGTAATAAAAATACAGTATAAAAAATACAGATGTATCATATAGCACTAAAAAAAGCAATTTTCTCACAAAGAAACGTAAAATGAACTAAATATATAAAACATCGCTTCAATACTTAGTGGAGCTTTTATAAAACATGTGTCGATATTCAAAAGCTGTTTCCCTTGATCATGATGAAGAACTTTCCATTGATCACAAAGGAACAACAGTTATCATTTAGATTTCTTATGTTTGTGCAGATGAACTTTACTAGCATCAAATGTAATTATTTAGGATACACAAAAAAGCTACAAGGTATGTGATCACTTGTAAAATGCAATTTATATTGCGTAAGGGTGTAACTATATAATAGACTAAAAATGAACGATGTACTGTTTTAATTGTTTACCTAATAAATAAAATAACAAACAAAAAACAAAACAGGGAAGTCTTCGATTTCCGATTTCTCTGTCACTAATTGGTTAATGTTTCCCTCCCTACCAATGCTACCAGTACTATCAGTAATCCAACCTTTTCCTACGCCATTTATGTAGTGTAACAAAATACTGAACTGTAATTCCTGTAGAATGCAACTCCACACCGCAAACACCTCGTAAACCATCCTGAATCAGAGCCTCCAGACGCTGCGAGATAAATGCCGAAGTTGGCCGTCGGACCAGTCGACGCCTTGCATCATCTGGTGTGAGGCAAAGTCGCGACTAACCGGACAGCAACGCACACCTCCAGTCAGCTACTGCGCAGTTTCTGTGTTTTCAGACTCAATGAAGACTTGTAGGCTTATGTGCCGCTTCGAGCAATGACATTTTCTGAGGTGCCTTACTGCCACCGCATGCTGAAAGCGGTTCCATTCGCACTAACCATAGCAGTTCCTGTCGAGTTTGATATGAGTTGTCATGACTTCGCTGCCAGTGGTACAGTATTACTTGTAGACCTGTTAGGCAATCCGCGTAGACACATCAACAAACTGGACAACTTCATTCATGTTTATGGACACTTCCAGACACGATAGCTCTTTCTCCGGTATTCACTTGCGTCTCAACGATGATCCACTTAACTGCGCTCGTTCCGTACAATCGATTGGATCATACATACACACCAGTTCACTGCCTCGACTCCTGTCTGTGGAGGAGACCCACATGAGAGCCTGACCCCACTTCTACACAATCTGCAGCGCTTAGAAAATACCAGCGTACTCTTTTGAGAAGATGACGGACGGTATCTGGTGAGCTAATACACTGTTTTTGGAAGGGGGGGGGGGCGAGGACTCGGGAGGTGTAGAGTTCGAGGGTTCATACAAACACAGGCGATCTTTAATGTAATTAAGATATAGCCATCCACTACACTTCCAGCTAATTGCGAGTTAAATCGACATTGTACCTAAAGTCCTGTTTTGCGTGGGAAAGGTATTCATTCCCAAAAGTAAAAAGAATAAATTAAATCCTTGAAATGTAGGTGCAGTTATAACTGAATCGCCAATGCCGTGTACTTGTTCCATGCACGACAAGAAGCGAAAATTCGGATCAGGTTAAATGAGCATAAAATTTGGCTGGATGGAAGTATAGTAGACAGTTAAATTTGGGAAACGTTATAAGGTTAGTTAAAGAAAAATAACGGTCGCCATCTCACTACGTTAGGAAAATTACTGTCATTATAATCACTATCTGTTAACAGTGAAAAACTTACGTAAGAATGCTTGGTTTTGTTGCAAGATGAAAGCAGCACAAAAGTGGAACCACTGGTCTAACGTGTTTTCAAATGGATATATCACAGTGAACAAATACTTTCACCTAGGTAGCAGCTCACGAAAATCAATTGGTAATAATGAAATAACAACAAAATTTCATCAGTTATAGATCTTTACGCAAATACAAAAATTTCTTGAGTCATCACTGCAATGCTTACTGTCCTCAGTATTACTCAGGAGGTTACTTATGATTATTCATTTCTGAATACTATCATTTATCTTGAAAGCTATCATGATGAGATAGCGTCATTCAGTAATCACTTTCCTGTGACCTACAGTTTCGTAATTTGCAAAGTATAAATGGCTCTGAGCACTATGGGACTTAACATCTGAGGTCATCAGTCCCCTAGAACTTAGAACTACTTAAACCTAACTCACCTAAGGACATCACACATATCCATGCCCGAGGCAGGATTCGAACCTGCGACCGTAGCGGTCTTGCGGTTCCAGACTGTAGCGCCTAGAACCGCTCGGCCACTTCGGTCGGCTGCAAAGTATAAATTTCGACTGTAAAAGAATGGCAAAGTTTGTGGTATGGTTTTACTGACTTATTTACCTCTTGCAACTTCAACTTTTATTACTGTTCATTAACAATTAGTGTTAATCTTTGGTGCATTTACAACTATTATTGGCTCAAGACGTTAATACACATCTGTGACTGATTGCAGTTGCGTAAAATGAAACCGTATTTATACATGAAAACACACAAAAAAATGTGTTTTACTGTACTCTACTTTGCAAAGCACTGTCTCTGAAATTACTGATTACAAGACTTGAGCTCTTCCGTTATTTGTTGCCTGGCAAATTATTGAACTTTAATTACTCTTATTTCTGTCGTAGAACACCGCAATAGTTTCTCAACCATTCGGAGTTTTTGATATCATGAATAGTGGGAGAATGGATCCTACTTTGTTAAATGAAATAATCGTGTTGCACTGATGGCCTTGGGGCCCCTTCCGGGGAAGTTAAGTCGCTGGGTGCAAGTCTTATTTCAAGTGACGCCACACTGGACGACTTGCACGTCGGTGATGATGATGATGATGATGATGACAGCACAACACGAGCGGAGAAAATCTCTAACCCCGCCGGGAAACGAAGCCGGGCCCGCTGCAGGGCAGGCACACTGGTCGTCACTCAGCTAAGAATGCCCACCCTGCATAGGTATTTAACTTTACGTAAAATTAATAGCCAGGATTTGGAATAACTCGATATTATTCAAACACAAAAATGAACACATGTCACCACTTAGCTAAGCATACGCACCCTATTTAGGTATTTAGCCTCAGACAGCACTTGGAATAACTCGATGTTATTCAAACACAAAAATGAACTACGACGTTGGTTAGCTGTATACAAGTCTGATTAAGTAACTAGTTGGATCTTACTTCAGATTGTGTTGTTGCCGATGAAATGTAAAACATTGTTCGTTTACTACGCGTTGCACAGGCTCTTCCTCTTGTATCTCCGTAAAAAATTCAATTGAGCCCACACTACTGTTCATGTTAATTAACATCGGCTTGTGGTAATTGTACTGCGCCCACTTAATGCCGTATGTTTCTCCCGTCCACGCCAGATATTCGCCGACCCATTACGTACTTTAGCACCATGCATTACGACTATTTCTCAATACAAGAGTGGCAGCGCGACTCGACTCGAATGTGTCAATCTTCTCTCTCCTACGTTCTGCTCTACACTGTACTGAACTGATGGCGCGCTTGCGAGCCCATCAATATTGCAACTGCCACTTCTCTGCCCTCCCTGACAATATGGCATTTCCCTGGTTAAGCTAGCGTTTCTACTTCAAGCTTACAACTAACATTTATTTAACTTTGAAATCCAGTTTCATCATACAAACGTTAGTACACTTCTTTAAAAACTCTGATTCTTAGAAAAAATAAATCGAGAGGTGAAATCTCAAGGAAAGAATGTAGTAGTCCATAGAGTGGTTGTGTTACAAAGACAGTGCCAGGTATCACCTAACAATGTCGTTTTCCATCTTTAACGTTTATATCAAGTTGCTACTTTCCTTTTATTTCGAAATTATTTTACTAGGTTTAATAATAATTTCTATTGCATTTGGGCATGAAATTCATAGTTGACTAGAAGAACGAAAACTTGAGAAAAGGAAGATAAAAGTGCCTATGTAGATATGTGTGCGCATGTTCATGCTGTCGCGTTCATGTGGCGCAGTATTAACAGCCTGACGGGTTCAGCGACTTTTGTGAGCCGTAAGTAGATGACATGCAATGATCTTATCATGGCAGCGACACGTGAAAACCTGCATATGCCCTCCGAAGCTTTTCTGCGTGTCTGAACTTTTGTTGCTATCTTTCACCTTTTACTGAGTGCATTCTTATTTGCACGCATACACACACACAGATGGTGGGAGGGAGAGAGAGAGAGGGGGGGGGGGGGGGAAGAGAGAGAGAGAGAGAGAGAGAGAGTTAAACGAAGAGGGAGAGAAACAGAAAGAAGGAGAACCATAAATATGAGGAAGATTGTATTTTAGCGTTCAGGTAAGAATACGAGTCTTACAGAGGAAGGTCAAATAATGATGTATGAGGCTGAATTAGAAAATTCACCGAGCTATTTTCAAAGTTGCAGTCGTGCATTTTTATTAACTTCAGAGAAGCCATAGGAAATCTAAATCTGAATATTGTGAATGACAACAATCTGCCACATCGTCTCCCATCAGGTGCATTTAAATAAAATTAAAATAAATAGTTTTCATCCTTCACACAGTGTTAGAATGTGGTAGGTAGTCTACTTTGTAAGAAAGCTGGACACTCGAAGTACAAAGTGATAGATATCCAGTAAGAAATAACATAATATAGTGAAATGTTTTACCAATATCGTCCCAAATGTTTCTTGAACAACTGTGACCTAATATTGAGTGAACAATGGCATGTGCAGTGTGGAACGTACTATCAATTCAGTACTGCATGTATCAAGTGCAGAAGAAACAATGTACGCATGTGAAGAATAGAAAAGTACAAACCACTGAAAGTGCCTGGTATGGATAGGTGAAATGTGTTTCGTTAGAAGCAAAGTAAACACGCGGGTACAAAAGACGGATTTCTTCTCATCTGCATGGTAAACACTGAATTACAATAATCTATACTCACCAAGGAATGTTGTCTTGTGCTCGTACGAAAGACAAAAACTGACAAAAAATTATCATTTCTTCATTTGTGCGGAACATAGACCGTACCTTGCCGTTCAGGTTTATTTTTGACTAACTAATAGCAGGGTGTAAGGTGCTTACCCCACACTCCCTTGCTGTTCAATGGGGTATCTTACATCACAACTGTTTAGGAAAGATTTTGCGTCATGTTTTTGAAGTTTAGTACTGTGGAAAACTATTTTATTATCTGATGTTATTTATTACTGGGTGCCAAGCATTTTTAATTGTATTTATCTTAACTGTTTGCAAACTAGGCCATGACAGTGAAATTAACAATTTATGACCGCCGAAAATTTTTACTGTAAACAAAACAAGCAGACGAGACAGTACGTTAGTCGTTTTCGGGACACACCGTTCTAATATCGTGTAACACTACCTCTGTTCTTTGTAACGGTTTCAGTTTTGCTGGGAAGTTTTGCAGATATGCCATATAGAGTTGAAGCCACTTACTGATGGTCAGATCTCGCATAGCTACCACATTGCAAGCAACTGACCGCAACGTATGGCCCTTTGCTCAAACAGTTCCAGACACTTTCTGTGGGATTTAGATTGGGTGGTTTAGTAAGCAAGTCCAGGTGCACTAGCATGCCTGAGTGTTTGTCAAACCAGGTACGAATGCATGCAGGTCGAGGCACACGGCTGTTGTTATTTTGGAAGTATCCACAGCGTTCCCATCAAGAATATACGCGAGAAAGGGTAACACTCGGCTACCGAGAACGTTGAAGTATCAACCTGGTTCACGACAACGGTAACCTGAATGACTGGATTCAAATTATGGTTCGAGAAACACCCTCTAAACATTATAGAACCACCTCCTCTTTTAACTACTTAAGGTTAATAAACAGTCCGCAGCTCGTGGTCGCGCGGTAGCGTTCTCGCTTCCCACACCCGGGTTCCCGGGTTCGATGCCCGGCGGGGTCAGGGATTTTCTCTGCCTCTTGATGACTGGGTGTTGTATGCTGTCCTTAGGTTAGTTAGGTTTAAGTAATTCTAAGTTTTAGGGGACTGATGACCATAGCTGTTAAGTCCCATAGTGCTCAGAGCCATTTGAACCATTTTTTAATAAACACAAGAGATACACATAACAGAGACTTCAGTCATCAGTGCTTATTCTCCTTCACTATTTACAACGATCTGCCAATGCTGGGGCAACTTTTCGATTCTGGGTCTGTAAAAAATCACGTCGTTTTGTTGCGAAAATTTGTCCAGCCATCTTCGGAGAAAGAATGTTCCTCGAAGGATTGTTCGATAGAGAGCGCGAAAGATGAAAATCTGAGAGCACAAGGTCAGGTAAATAAGTTGAGTGCATGATTTCCCAATCCAATACCTATATAGTGGTTTTTGTCTGTGCAGCAGAATACGGGCGAGCGTTACCGTGAAGTAACATCACTTCACGCAGTCTTCCTGGTCACTGTTTTTCGATTTCAAGACGACTGTGCTGTTAACGATAAATGTCAGCAGTAATGATTACACCTCGGGGAAGGAATACGTAATACGTTACACCGTCGATTTTCCACCAGATGTATAACATTGTCTTTTATGGACGAGCGCAGGTTTTCGTACTGGGAGTTGCTGCTTTTATTGGTCTCAATCATTGCTTTTTTTTCTTTACGCTATCATAAAGACACCATTTATCGTCAACAGTAGCACACGGGGTACGATTGGTAGGTGTTGTTCGTGAGTCAACTGATGAGGAGCAAGCATAGATGCACGTACGGTCTCCAGCTAATTTTTGTAATTTTTGGCTTTGTGCATGTTGTACCCATACACTGGATTTTTTTAACTTTCCACAGTGCGTGCAAATGTCGCACGATGGTGGAATGATCACAGTTCATCATATTTGCCGGTTCTCGAGCACACTGACGTTGATCCCTACGGATTAATGCGTTTAAACGATCTTCGTCGAATACTGAAGGTCTTCCTGAACGGAGAGGGTCACTAATGTCAAAACGATCCTCCTTTGTCGCCGTGCTCTGTCCACACACGGCGAAAATGTTTCTAGCTGCCTCCGCTGCTGTCACCTCTCCAATGAATTCAAACAGAAGAATATGTGGGAAATGGTCCGATTTCTCCACTCCATTTCATAGCGCCCACAACCCCACTCACTCGCTCCACATGATAAAATGCTAGCATGTAGAATCAAATAGCAACTGTGAACTCCAAATAAAAAATAACGATAAATAAACCCATAGAAACCGGAATACCAACATGCGAAAGAGAAACGCTGCGAACTTATGCACCACCGTAATACATCGTTCATGCACTGCGGACTCAACACCTTAACCAGTCGTCTGTGCAAGCTAGGTTTCAAATCGTTTCAAACGAGGTAGAATCGAGACTTGTTGAACCACAGTCCCCTACTGCCCTATTTAATTTCTTTTTGATCCACTGACGAGTTACACCTTGATGTGCTGCTGTGTCCAATGGCATTTCGCGAAGTACCTGACTAAGAATGTCTGTTGGATTTCATTACTTTCGCAATTTTCGCGCAGACACTGGTTGAGACATACCTGAATTCATTGATACAGCAAGTTCTGTTGTTAAAATTCGTGTGAAACCTTCAGCTGTCATTTATTTTGCACAATTCGCTACTAGCTAAGCCTGATAATGGTCGCTGACCGAAACTAGCAGCGAACTGTGCAAAATAAATGTCAGCTGAATGTTTCACCACGAATTTTAACAGTTATTTGGTGGCTGAATATCCCGACCTGCAAACATAAATAAGTTCTGTAGTATTTGTAACCAACTGTCGTTGTCAAGTGGCCTGTCGGTTAGGATCTTTTTACGACTGTTGTTCCCTCAACGTGTTAAGTATTTGAGAGTGGTACACAATTTCCTATAGACACGTTGGGCAGTTGGCGCTGATAACAAATCTGACAACTTCATTCAAGGTGTAGCCATGAGTATCTCCAAACATGGCGTCATGATGAACCGTCCTTATTGCGCCAACTCCAAACAAACGAATCCCACAGACACGTAACATCACTGCGGTGGAGGGTTATAGGACAATCTGCTATCACATCTACGACAATTACGCCACTCCAATGCGATCAGTGTGTACTTTTATTAAAGGGATGTGTAATGTAAAGGGGCAACCAAAAATTTTCCATTAGAGGGCTTTGCTGCGGCGCATATCCTATGTAGCGTCACTCTGTTGCGGGTATAGAAGCACCGATTTGTAGGCAAGGGATTAGCGTAGCATTCGTCCCTTTCCGATGTGCGAGCAGTAAATGCGGAAACGTGAAATATGGCGACATTTTTACCAAACGCATCAAAACGTGACCAAGATACTTTTATTATTTTCATGGCTGCCGAAGGACAAACGCCGGTAGACATCCATCTGTGTGTGCGTGGAGCAGCGTGTCTGCCGAAAACCACCGTTGAACGAGAATGGGTGCTACTGCTTCATAATAACGTGCGTCCCCATTTCGCAAATTTCATAATGCAGAAGACACACCATCTCAAGTGGGAGTGACTCTAGCACTCGCCCTACAGCCCTGATGTCTCCCCTTGCGATTATCATGGCTTTGGTCCCTTAAAAAAAGGCCACGAAGGGCTTACGATTCCTGTCGGATGTGGATATGCAGCAGGCAGTTATGAACCACTTCATGCAGCAGGACGTTCTGTTGTACCAAATGGGTGTCTTCAACCTGGTGCTCCGGTGGGATGATCGCCTCAATGCTCAAGACGATTTTTCCTGATTGGCATACCGATTGTGAAATATACGAATTTCAAATGATAACGTTTTGTTCGCCATTTATATTTTTTCAGGTGGTATTATGCATGTTTCAGTGGTTGTGCAGTGTAACTCCTCCTTTTATCCGGGCGGACATGTATCTTCGTTCGTCGGTCGAACTTCCTGTGTGGCAAAATGCCGTTAAATCTGGATCGAATAACGAGACAAATAATGCGAAAACAATGGTTGATCCTACAAAATAGTTCATTTCTGTACATGTTTGTGGGGCAGTATTTCGTTTTGCGTGTGTAAGTTCCCCACTATGTGTTTCTGTATGAGATGTAGCCCACATTTATCTCCAACTCTATAAAAAGTCTACGTATAACCGAAACTATTGTGCCCACAAACTGTTATCCAACTTAAACTCGTATGAGAACCTTTGACTAAAGAGAACCTAATCTGAACTGAACTGTAACTGTCCTGAATACAACTTGCCTCTATATTAAAAGCGCAACTGAAGTAAAACAGTTATCTGGTCCTAAAAAAATTTCCACTTGCCTCGCGGCTTGACAACATTTTTGCAAAATTCTCGGAATTACAACAGCAAACAGACAGCGGCTAAGCTAGATTTCTATTTTTAAATAAAATTTCCAAACAGTATTCAAACTGCTGCATACCACGTGGTGCAGTGCGGTAGTGCGTAATGACAGACCTTCTTTAAACAGTGGGATGGGGAGTGTAACTATTCCTACGAAATAACATTCCAAGACAACGATTTTAGAATGAAATATGTATCCACAAAGACAGAGTAAAACTTCGCCTGATCTTCACACATAACATTGGTATCAACAATACTACGCTTAACAAAGTGAACTATGATTTAAAAAGAGTATAATGTTAACAAAGTATTTCTATAAAAACCAAGCACCTTAATCAGTTGTTAACTTACTTCATGACTCATGGGAAGTGGGGTGGTCTTTCTCTCAGTTCTAAACAAGTTAACTAGCTGACAGTAATCATTCCAACAAACTAGATGCGCAATGCTGCAGTCTTACCTCAGACTTCTTCCCTCCAAAAATAACACTGAAACTTTATATTCTTTTCGCCTTCCTCAATATATCATATTCATCCTTTACAACAAAACTTTCTTCATCTAACAGATACAATCAAAAGTCACTACTGAAAACCTCCATCACCTACCACACATCAACTAAGAATGCATCAGACTGCGAAGAGGCAAAGACTGTACCACGACAAGACCAAATATAGTTTAACAGTAACGTACGTAGATTTCTCTCTTTCTGACGTGTACATTGAGTACTTACAAAAATAAAAATGACATGCCCACCTTACACTTGTGACATCATCGTACTACCGCAGGCGGATGCGTTTGATTGTTGCGAATATTAGCTTTGAGTAAAATAGCATGGAAGTGCGGTTAGATAGGACACTGATTCTGCTGTCAGTGGGGAAAGATTACGGACCACTACTAATACCCAAAGAGACAAATTAAAAATACTCGGCGGGATATAGGTGAAAATCGGTACTTAATTGAAAATTACAAAATAATGAAAGATGTCGTCGTTTCATATAACTCGTAAATGTGATCGGGATTATGGAACATGCTAGTCAGAGGAAAACTCGCCTCAAAGTGAACCCAAAAAGTCTAAAATGTCCAGTGTCGAATGAATGCGAGAATTACGACAGCGCCGAAAAAAAGACAAAACGGCGCAAAGACATTACCTAGTTACCCCACCTCGCATACAGCGGTCAGTGACTGTCCAAATTTGCTATTTATCTGTTCTGCAACCATTATATTACTCTGGGTAACGAATGTATTAAAGGGATTGATAATAAAATTACATATTAATACGACACGCTTATGATTTTATACCGACGTTTTCAGGAAAAGTTGCAAGGTGGACCCAACCTACACACACAGAAAGCTTATTATTTAGCTTTCACTGTTTTCGTCGAATATTCAATGGTTATTTTATATTAGTATTTTGACTATTTGTTACAACTAATGTTACAGTCACTTGAAAATGGCCACAGATCCGAAACTGAGCTGTATTGGAGAAATCAGAGTAAGAGGATTATTTTAACTAAACTAAAATAAGTCATTTCAGCAGAATGTCTTCGAGGAGATTTGTACGTAGTCCGATGGTAATTTTAACTAGTGGAAGATACAGGGCGTCACTATGAAAGGCTGTCTAGTAAAATTAATATCAGTTTATTTTCAAAATTAATGCTATTATTATTTGGGCCATTCATTTTACTGAGGTGGAGGTAAAACATTCTCACTGACGAATTATTCGCTCTTTTCCGTGCCAGAGCGAAGTTAAGTTTCAAAGAGGGTTATTAATTCGTCACGTGCAATGTGTTTGTTCTCGCATTACTGTTCATCAGGCAGACCGACTGTATCGATTGCGGATGCGTTCGATAGAATGAGTCTCTCGCTTGATCACATATCAACGTGAAACGGTACGGATCCCACCACGAGACACAGCGGCCTTGCAGGCTGCCTAATTACCAAATTGTAGGCGCATCGATTCAGAAAATGTAAGCTGTTTGTCCTAGTATGAGACCGATCTGCAACTTCCATTCTCTCTCTCTCTCTCTCTCTCTCTCTCTCTCTCTCTCTCTCTCGCACAAACATGCGAGGACATGTTTGCACAACGAGTTATTACCGAGCAACGTACGTAGGTTTCGATCCAGTTTCCCTGCGTTAATCTGAAACTGTCCTGGGTGCCTCGATTATCGAGGTTTTCTCCCATTTTAACAATTCTGGCTTGATCCAACTGCAGCTACGTCAGTTGTACATTATGAAGTAAAATGGCTGGTTCCTTGCACAATTATTGGCTGAATCGGTGTTTTTCTTTGATGATGATGAGAAAAGGTACAGACCTGCCTAATAGTCTTCGTGCTGTAGGCATGTCACATGTGTAGCAAGAACATGTGTGTGGCTGGTGTTATGCAGACTTCAGCCAGAAACGTTAAAATAGCAGAAAAACCTTATTAAAACAGTTGAAGATAAATGTGATCAAAACAGTTAAAACTAGAAGTGCAAGAAAGAAATTAAACAGAAAATTACAACAAGCTGCCTCATATTTACTGATCTTCACTTACTCAGTCTTATCCAGTCATGAAGAATGTAAAGTCGTCATCTTCGACAACGTTAATACGTGCTGTTGAAATTCTAACAGAATTAGAGAATAAAGGCTATAAATATAACTTGGGAAGTTGTGGCTGCATGATCACGGGAAAAATATGGATATGATTCAGTCAGCCTAATAACACATCAAATATTTTTACTGATAGTTTAGGGAGCAAGTCAGTCATTCCACACAATCTTGAAAGTCGTACCACAATCATCTAATCGGCTTATGAAACAGACCAGTTCAGCTGGTAAACTAATACATGCTGTCTTGTCTGAATACACAGTACTTTCAGTTAAAATTTGGCACACGGAAATCAATACAATGTATGTATTCAGACTGAAGTGACGAATGAAGATTTGTACCAAGGCCAGGATTAAAACTCGGGTCTCCTGCTCACTAGGCAAATGTGCTAACCACAACGTCATCCTGGTACAATGGCTCTGCGTGACTGTATAGACTACCTTAGCACGGCTTCCTCTTTAATCTAGATCTGCATCTAGAACATACTCAGCAAGCCACCTAATGGTGTGTGGCGGAGGGTACTTTCGGTACCACTATGTGATCCCTCCAACCCTGTTCCACTCGCGAATGGTGCGTGCGAAGAATTATTCTCGGTAAGCCTCTGTATTGCCCCTAGTTTCTCGCATCTTCTCCTAGTGGTCAATACGCGAGATGTATGTAGGGGAAGTAATATGTTGTCCCACTCCTCCTGGAAAGTGCTGTCCCGAAATTTCAATAGTAAATCTCTCCGTGATGCACAACGCCTCTCTTGTAACGTCCGCCAGTGGATTTTGTTTAGAAGCTCCGTAACGCTCTCTCGCCAGATAAACGACCCCGTGACGAAACGCGCCGCTCTTCGTCGGATCTTCTCTGATAGGGATGCCACATAGATGAACGACACAAGAACCGGGCGAACAAGCGCCTTATAAGCCGCATCTTTCATGGATGAGTTACATATCCTTAGGATTCTTCCGAAGAATCTGAGTGTGGTATCTGCTTCTCCCACTGTCTGTTTTACGTGATCATTCCACTCAAGGTCACTCTGGATAGTTACGCCTGGATATTTTACGGATATGCGAAAGTTGCACCAAATGAAAATGTCACGCAGCCAGAAATCTGTGAAATTCGCACCCAATTTTGCTGAAAGCCACCTACTCAACGGCAGAGCCTACCTGTGCCCCTGGGAGTTGTTACCCACCGGAAATGAACCCTGTGCGGCACGGCCTACCTGCACTCGGGAAGTCCTCGTCCACTAAAGTGAGTGACCGCTTGGCTAGTCATTATCAGTGTGAGTTGGAGGTGGGCCAAACGGTTATTCTGGAGTAACCGTTGTCACGGTTCTAGTTATTCTTTGATAACCGTTATTTTTAACGGTTATCAATAACTGTCAAGTTTCGAGAATGAAATTTTCACTCTACAGCGGAGTGTGCGCTGATATGAAACTTCCTGGCTAAGCCATGTCTCCGCAATATCCTTTCTCTCAGGAATGCTAGTTCTGCAAGGTTCGCAGGAGAGCTTCTGTAAAGTTTGGAAGGTAGGAGACGAGGTACTGGCAGAAGTAAAGCTGTGAGGACGGGGCGTGAGTCGTGCTTGGGTAGCTCAGTTTGTAGAGCACTTGCCCGCGAAAGGCAAGGGTCCCGAGTTCGAGTTTCGGTCCGGCACACAGTTTTAATCTGCCAGGAAGTTTCAACTGTCAAGTTATTTTTCACTACCGAATACCGAATACTCCGACGGGGCTACAGTTAAATAACAACATAATTGGAATCCATCAGTTTAGTTATCAGTGTAACTCTGAGTAGTGCAAAATGGCACGAACGTCGTACAAATTGTGTCATAACGTTAACTAATTAACTTCGGGCACATTTCAGTTGATGTTAGAACGATTATTAGTGTTTCTTATTAAATGTATGTACGTTATTGGTCGCTATTAGGAACAATATCCTCGTTGCTGCAACAGAATGTACGCGGACCTTAGCCACAGCACTGTTTAAGTAAAATGTTAACAACATGCGCTTTTAAGTATCAAGTAATATGTATACTGAATACTGTAGGTTAAATTCGAAGCTTAATTTCTTGTTCTGTTCACTTAATAGAGTAAGTGTACAGCCTTGTAATACAACAACAAAAATATACGTAATCTGACTGAATCGTTTATGCCTGTCCTGTACGAGATAGTCCTTTTGGGGAATGTGTGAATATGCTAATCCAAGTTTTATGTCAGATTTGGAATACTGCTTGATTTCTCCATCTACAACATGGGTATAACATAAGATGACATGAAGATTTAAAAGCTTGAGTGTTACATTTCTGGGCCTACAACTCGATAATAAATTTAGTTGGGAAGGGCATACCACAAACTGAGCAAAAGTTTTTAGCGTGTAAATGTGTGTAATAAAAATCGTTTGTCGTATAAATTCAAGATTGATGATCATGAATGGTTCATAGGCTTATTAAGGTGCTACGGAAATTTTGTGTGATATTTCTGCTGCGCGATTCTGTTTCCTGATTTAAAATTTGTTCTTGGAGCTTAGTCGTGTGAATGTAGACTTGTACGGGTATTTCTTCTAGCATGTCCATCAACTGGCCTTTGAAGACTTCTGTAAAGTAGCGAAATCTCTCTCGATCTTTTCAATTAAGTGTGTATTACTCTCTTAGGTTATTTTCGCTTCTGTCTATGTATCCTATACATCTCGTTTTAAGGGGACCTGGCGTTCACCGTGCTGCATATCTACGCCTCGCTTCCATCGCGTGTTGCTCTTGATCTACAATGCGAAGTAAGTTGCGGTTTTGTACCAGCGCTGAATGGCATTAACTAAAGCTGTACAAGGAAACTTACTTAATTATCTGCTATAGTTTAAGAAATACGAAATTCTGTATAATAGACGGTTCACTTTGGGAAAATTTGGTGAACATAGCTCAAACCATTGTGAAGATATAAGTACCTAATGTCCCGAAGATGTAGTTATGAGATATTCAGAAAAGATTGTTCTGAATGTTTTTGACTCGCCGTATGTCTCTTTCAGAACATTCCAGCAACAGTATTCTTGTTGGCCAGCTGCTTCTTCATCCTCTGTAGACATTTTCAGAAATCTTTCCGTTACTCTGGCCCGTTAGTGCTGACTTTCGCAACCCTTTCAGCTTCAACTACTTGTTGACAATCTTTGGCATTCAACACAACCATCATATTATTTCCTGATTTGGATGCCTAACTTGTACATAAGTTTTGTCCTGCTAATTACACCATCACTGAAACAGATGATAGAATCCATTACATCTTAGTAACGTCAATCGAACGAACACTGTTTTTGGTACTCTTTCACACACGCAGCTGTTGAAACTCTCATTTGGGTTTCGTGTATGGCCACGTAGACATCTGCTAAGTAACTTTGTAAGGTCCCTGTACATTGGCTTTATTGTTTCCATGACTGTGGCAGGCAAGAAATGTTTATGGTGAGATTCCTTGCCTTTCGCATGATCGTGGCTGGTTCACAGACATTTTTCAAAGAGCGTTTAAGACCAAATCAAAAACTGAAAAGCACATGAAAAATACTTTTTGTGAAATAGGAGAAATTTGTCTTTCGGAGGGTGAAAAAAATATGTTTTCAAAAATTTCAGTCATTTTACGTCCAGGTCCCCTTTAACGTCAGTCTTTCCAACGTACGCTTTATTACCTTCGTTGCATTCGCTTTTTCTTTTAGCTGCCAGAACAGTTATATCGTCTTGTTTTGGCTTCTTTCCAAATGGTGTTGGTGTCGAGTGTGTTTCTGTCAAAATTGCGATAATACCTGCAATAAATTGGCCAGAGTAATCCAGTGAGAACAAATTGTCGATTGTACATAAAATATCGTTGTCACGTGGATCACATCATGCTGGGTAGTGAAGGTACCACAATTAACTATATACGGATATATTGCACATACATTAACAAAACATGGCACAGTAAGGTCTAAATACAACTGTGACATCTTCGAACGCGGATCTGAGATACATTCAAGTGTGGTGACATAAATAAAACTGTCCATAACAAACACATCCTAAATGCAAAATACGTAAATCGTTACCATATGAACCACATTATTTATTATACCTTTATTATCTACAATCAGCGCATCCACTCGTAACAGATTTTGTTCTTAGTCCAGCTGTTTGTCATCAGTTTTGTAGCTCTACAGGCTATGTAGGTCGTTCTGGAAATTCTTACTATCTTCTGGCGTTGCTACTTTGGTATCGACGACTACATCATCTGCGAATAGCCTTAAAGAGCATCCGACGCTTTCTACTAGATCATTTGTATGTACTCAAAACAGCAACGGTACTTTCACACTTCCCTATGGTACTCTGTCGATTTTGTTGCGACATGTTACCGACGTGTTGAGGTCTACCTGCAAGTAAGTCTTGAATTCAATCGCAAGTCTGCTCCGATGCTCCTAAGCTCGTAGTTTTTTCATTAAACGACAATGCGGGACGGCGTCAAATGCCTTACTGAAATGAAGGAACACGGCAGCAATTTGAGCGCCGTTCTCCACTACGCTGTGGATTTCATGGAGGAACAGAGAGAGAGAGCTGATTTCCGCAGGATCTCTGTTTGCGGAATCCATGTTGATTTTTATGGAGGAGATGTTCATTTTTTTATTTAAAAAGTCATAATTCTTTAGCACAAAACGTCTTCCATATTTCTACAACAGATTGACGTCAACGATATAGGCCTATAATTGTGTGGATCTGTCTTACGACCTCTCTTGAGAACTTCGTTAGGTACCTTTCATTGCTCAAGTGATCTGCGATAAGCTACTGCTAGAAGGGGAGCAAGTTCTTTCGCATAATCTGTATAGAATCTTATAGGTATCTAATCTGTTCCTGACACCTTGCCACTATTAAGCAATTGTAGCTGCTTTTCAATTCCGCGATTGATTTTCCCAATATCTGCCGTTTCGACGTTCTTACAACGGTTGAAAGGAGGGACAGTGTTACTACCTTCCGCGGTGAAACAACTTCGGAAGACCGAATCCAGTATTTCAGCCATCTCTCTGTATCTTCCGTTACGGTGCCGGTGTGGTCGCTGAGAGAATGAATAGATGGTTTTGTCCTACTTACTGATTTTTACAACCATAATCTATTAGGGTTTTTACTCAGGTCGGTTGACAACGTCTTACTTTCAAAACCATTGAACTCTCCTCTCATTCCTCTTCTTACGCTCATTTTCACTTCTTTCAGCTTTTGTTTGTCAGCTATGTTTTTACTTTTCTTGAATCTGAGGTGAAGTGCTCTTGGTTTACGTAGCGCTTTTCTAAGGCGGTTATTAAACCATGGTGGATCTTTCCCACCCCTTAAAACCTTACTCGGAACGATGACTTTGAATTTTTTCCATTTGTTCTCTTCATCTTCGAATATTTGATGCTGACTGGTGAGATATTCTGAAATTTGTATCCTGTCACCCCTGCTGAGGAAATATATCCTCCTACCTTTCTTAACACTCCTTGTAGGACCCGTCGTCAAAGATGCTGTCACAGCTTTATGATTGATTCATTCCTCTGCGTTAACTGATTCGGTAAGTTCATGTGTGTTTGTTGCCAGGAGGTCTAAGACGTAACCCTCACAAGTTGGTTCTCTACCTATCTGCTCAAGGTAATCCAGACGTCCAGAACAATTCCACACGAATCCAGGTCTCCAGCACCAGTTTTGATGGCGTAACACTCCCAGTCTACACCTGGCAAGTTTAAGTCACGCCCTATTACAACTACACGATCAGGACAATTGCTAATGATATTCTGCAAGTTCTGTCTGAGACGCTCTACAACTACAGATCCTGACCCACGTGGCCTATGAAAGCATCCGATCACCATTCTTGATCGGTGTTTGATACTCAATTTCACCCACATTAAATCACTTTCGGAATCCTTGATAACCTCGCTAGATTTTATCGAATTTTTTACTGCAATAAACACGCCGCCACTATTAGCGTCTAACCTACCCTTACGATAAACATTCCAATCTGAGCTTAGGATTTCGTTGTCATTGATGTCTCGTTGCGTTGTGCTCCCAATACTGTATGTGGGTTATAACCTTCAGTACGCAATACTAGTTCTGGGACCTTTCCTTGAATTCTTCTGTAGTTTACTTAGATCGTATTAGTCTTTTCTATCTCTGGTCTGCGAAGATCAAGAATCTCTTAGGTCACTGTGGCTAATTTAATAGGCAAATCGTCTTTGATTCCAAGAAGGGGTACTCTTACGTAAAAAAAGTTCCATGTGCACACCACACGTACTCCGCTATCCTAGTAGCCGCTTCCTGCGTGTAGTGCATGCCTGATCTATTAACGGGAACGACACAATTCTGCACCCGATAGCGGAGGTCGATAAATTGGCATTCAGTACTGGCTGAGCCTCTGGTTTAGGTCTTCCACTCTGCTCCAAACCAGAGGACCGCAATCAACAATGGGTACGATGCTAAAAATAGACAGCTTAGCCTGCACACCATGTGCGTCGCTAGTTGCCTTCACCAAATCAGCCAGCCGCCGAAAGGAGCCGAAAATGGACTCAGAACCCAAACGGCAAGCGCCATTCGTGCCAACATGTGCCTCTACACGTAGCCGGTTGCACCGAGTGCGCTCGATAACCGCCGGCAGGGTGTCCTCTACATCACGGTTGAAACCTCCCAGCAAACACACCGAATGCACACTGGAATTCTTTCCCGCCTTGCATGCTACCTTCCTGACGGGCTCCATCAACTAACATTGGAGCTCCCAATGACAAGCCTACCCACCCTCTGTAGTTCTCCAGACTGGGCAGAAAAATCCACCGCTGGTCCTAGGAGAGGTATCCCTTTCTGGCTCAGAGTTTTCATCAACACTAGGTAGCACCTCAGCACCTCGTTCCTGTTGCTCCTCAGCCCACATGGTTTCCATCTACACTTGAACAGCACTGCTGTATTGGAAAAATATCTCAGCATCGAAGGAAATGGGGGATACTGCCTGAAACAGAGGTTTAGGTGCTTTAATCACACGAAGCTACGTGGTTCCATAGACTTGATCAAGTCCAGAACATCTTGTGATGTATGTATGCAGACTGAAGCTATGAATAAATATTTGTACCAAGGACGGGATTCAAAGCCTGGTCTCGTGCTCGCTAGCCAGATGTGCTAACATCGCCACACTGGGACAGTGGCTTGGCGTAACAGCACCAGCTACCCTGTGCTTTCATCATTCATACCACCCCAAGAGCGTTGTAGCAACGGCACCGCAAGTTTCTGCTAGACATCGACTGCGGTCGCGCGGGATCTGTGGACCCAGTGGAGCACGCCTGCTGAGCCACGCCTACAGAAGAATACCATGAGCGTCCTCTTCCGCCGCAATGTAGGACAGCCAGCGGCCACCAGATTTGCCACTTGCACTTGGGGTGTCTCCTCTATGACACCACTTTCCGTGCTTAGTTTTCCTTGTAGACTTTGTGACAGCTGGACTCTATTTCTTGCACCTTTATTTCTAATGAGTCTTTGCACACTTAGAGAAACACATGTTACGTAAATATTTTGTTTGCTGATCATTTCTGCTCTTGCCCAACTTTCCGACGACAACATTGAACCTACTTCTGTAGTCCACCCCTCCTTACACTTGTGTATGAACTCAAACACAACAAACCTTTGCATGCCTCCCTTCTATGTCCAAAGGTTTGCGCTAATCCAATACATTTGGAGAGCTCTGTGACGCTGGTCCATTTTAGAATGAATGCCAACTGGGGTGAGGCATGAATGGGAATTTGGATTGAGAAGGGAGGCATGCCAGGATAGCCACTGCAATTGTGCAAAACCACTGCGCCATGTCGATGTAGTGCATTCGTAGCTTCAGTCTGCATACATACTTCATAAATATTTAAGACCTGAAAGGGTCTCTGGAGCCATATACACTGAAGAGCCAAAGAAACTGGTACATCTGACTAATATCGTGCAGGGATCCCGCGAGCACACAGGAGTGCCGCAACACGACGTGACATGGACTCGGCTAATGTCTGAAGTAGTGCTGGAGTGAATTGACACCATTAATACTGCATGACTGACCATAAATCCACAACAGCGTGAGGGAGTGGATATCTCTTTGGTCTGCAAAATGTCCCCGGAGCCACTCTGCAGCAATTCTGGACGTGTCGGGTGTCACGTTGTCCTGATGGTATTACCCAAGTCCGTCAGAAAGCAAAACGGACTTGAATGAATGCACATGATCAGATAGGATGCTTACGTACGTGTCACCTGTCAGAGTCGTATCTTGAAGTATCAGGGGTCCCATATCACTCCAACTGCAGATGCCCCACACCACTACAGAGCCTCCATCTGCTTGAACAGTATCATGCTGACAAGCAGTGTCCATGGATTCATGAGATTACCTCCATATCGGCACAGTCCATCCGCTCGTTACAATCTGAAACGAGACTCGTCCGACCAGGCAATATGTTTCCAGTCATCAACAGTCCAGTGTCGATGTTGACGGGCCCAGGCGAGGCGTAAAGCCTTGTGTCGTGCAGTCATCAAGGGTACACGTGTGCCTTCGGCTCCGAAAGCCCGTGTCGATAATGTGTCGTAGAATTGTTCGCACACTGACGCCTGTTGTTGGCCAAGCGTAGAAATCTGCAGTGATTTGCGAAAAGGTTGCACTTCTGTCACATCAGTCGTCGTTGATCCTGTTTTTACAAGATCTTTCACCGGCCGCAGTGATGTCGAAGATTTAATGTTTCACCGGTTTTCTGATATTCACGGTACACTCGTGAAATGATCGTACAGGAAAATCCCCACTTGAACTTTACCTCGGAGAAGCTGTGTCCCATCGCTCGTGCTCCGACTGTAACATCACGTTCAAACTCACTTAAATCTTGATAACCTGCCACTGTAGCAGCAGTAACCGATCTAACAACAGCGCCAGACACTTGTTGTCTTATATAGGCCTTACCGACAGCAGCGCCATATTCTGCCTGTGTACATATCCCTGTATTTGAATACTCATGCTTATACCAGTCTCTCTGGCACTTCAGTGTAATTTCATGTGGAGATCAATATGTCACAAGCACCATGATTGGAGGATCCTCCTGCCTAAGCCTGAAGTCACGTGCCATCGGACTGTATCCTGTCCAAAAGCAAGTGTGAAGTATTTCATCTCGCCACAATCACCAGAAGGAGGTACGTCGCAGCTGAGTTGGTTTTATGAACTTATGAACTGGCGCTTGTTATACGAGACGTCCATTCATTCTTCTTCCCATCGATTCATGCCCTTGTACCTGTCGAGGCAGAAATTGGGAACTGCAAGGTTGCAGTCTACCATCACACTTTTAAAAAAAATTAGTTTCTGCGTCTGTTAGATTTTATATAATATGAAACTGTCTGCTTGTTGCGACAGCCTCTTCGGTATGTAAACAAATGTGCAGACGGAATGTTACAAAAACCTTTCATACTTCTATTATACCTTGCACAGATTACTTAGTCTCTGATCTCTTTCTTTATTATGTTCACTGGATGAGTCTCCTGGGGACCACTTGCAGCTCCATGTGGCATTTTAATTCGTCGCCAGACGCATTATTAAAAAAGAGCGGCTGTTATCTAGTATGGATGTACTTTTGACGCATCACACTACTCTGGTCTGCGTGATCCATGATTTATTAAGCTCACTGCAGAGATTTTACAAAAATCTCCGGAATGCCCATAAATAATGCAGAGTTTCATCTGCTTGCCGGGCAGATTGTGGCGCTGCGACTGCGGATATTACACAAAATGGACGCTGCTATCCGTCGTAATAAAGATGTTACAAAATGAACGCGGTCGCTGGCACTTTCATCCTGCCTTGTTATTGTGTCCACAATAATTTTAATACAAGACTTCCGCAGTGCACTTCGCGAGATCCCTGTCTGCATATTTCTACATATTCACAGCGTCATTCACGTTGCTCCTGCGTGTCCTAAATTTAATGGCCGTCAACAATGTCGTGTTATACAGTTGGATTTAATTTAATCCCCAAAATATTTTCTGTTTATGATTTGTTCTCACAGAGGTAGAAAAAGCCATATGGAGGTAATTGCTCCGCTGTCGACGTTGTTGTGGACAGGAAAGACCATTAGACGATTGTAAGATAATGAAGAGAAACATGAACAAAGTTTACACTTCTTGTGATGAATGGTGGTCTGTCTATGCAAGTGAATGATCAGTATAGATGACTGCCATCTGCCATACGGAGAACCACGATTCGATTCTCGTTAATGCCAAGAATGTTTCGTGGTGAGATCACTCGAACAGGTACTCTCAGCCTCGTGATGCCAATTGAGGAGCTACGTAAATGAGAAGCTGCGGATCCACGATCTGGAAACTCGTCAATTCCTGGAATAGCTGTTCGTAATGAATGGAAGGTATGAAACTTCCTGGTAAATTGAAACTGTGTACCGTGTCGAAACCTGAAACAGGGCGATTCGTGGGCAACTGCTCTACCAACTGAGCTACCTAAAGACGGCTCACGACCCTCGCAAACAGCTTTACTTCCGCCAGTACCTCATCTCCGACTTCCCAAACATCATAGATTTCCTGCGAAACATGCAAGACTAACACTCCTGGAGGAAAGGATACTGCAGGGACATGGCGTACACACAGCCTGGGCGGTCTTTACAGAATGAAATTTTCCCTCTGCAGGGTAGTGTGCGTTGATATGAAACTTCCTAGGGAAATAAAACTGTGCGCGGGCCAAGACTCGAACTCGGTGCCTGATTTTAATTTGTCAGGAAGTTTCATATCAGCGCACACTCCCCTGCAGAGTGAAAATTTCATTCCGGTAGTGGAAGCTATATTTAAATGTAGATAAAGATAAGGTAGCAGAAGTGAGAACAGCGAGAAACGTAACACGAGGATTGATGATCACGAAGTAGATGAAGTTAGGGGGAATTTTACTACCCATGCAGCAAAGTAACCAATGACATACGGACCAAGGAGGACATCGAAAGCAGACTAACACTGGCAAAATGAGCATTCTGGCCCAGAGAAGTTTATTAGTATCAATTATAGGCCATAATAGTGAGAAAGAAATTTTTGAGGATGTACGTTTTGAGTGCTGCATTGTAAGGTAGTGAAACATGGAGTGTGGGAAAACCGGAACAGAAAAGAATCGAAGCATTGAGCTACAGACGAATGTTAAAAATTAGACCGACTGATAAGGTAGGTAATGAGGTGGTTCTGTGCAGACTCGGAGAGGAAAGGAATATGTGGAAAACACTGACAAAGAGAACATCAGGGAAAGACTTCCACGGTACTAGAGGGAGTTATAGAGGGCAAAAACTGTAGAGGAAGACAGATATAGAATTACGTACAGCACAGGAGAGGAATTAATGCTGGTGGGTGGGATCAAGCCAGTCGGAGACTGATGAGTCAAAAAAGAAAAAAAAAAGGAAGTGATATGTCAATGCCACAACAAAGAGAAATCAAATGACAGTTTACGAAGTTAATGTTGAAGATCCGCAGCAAATCACATTATTTAAATACTTGGGGATAGTAATAAGAGGCCATATGAAGTTTGAGGAACAGAGGAAAAGTGTACTATAGATGGAGAGCTGAAGAAGGAAGTGTTGCGGGAAAGTCAATTGAACTTGCAAAGGAAGGGGATACATGACAATAGACATCCAGTTCAGTAAACCTCTGTTAGGTACTTAACAGCTCGTACAAGCTCATGTGAAAGTAAAAGAAAAATTCTGTAGATAGCTCGTGAAAACGTGTTGGTTAAATGAGAATCTCTGTTCAAGGAAGAATTTGGGACAAATCCCGCGCAATGATTATGAGGAAAGAGTAGGAGTAATTGGGCCCCGTAGTAAGACAAACAGTCCTTTGCTCAGCACGTAAGTTGAACAGAACACAAAACGGTTAATATTAGTGTGATATAGTAACTACAACGCATTTTGTGCGGACTTCTGCAGGTTGTATGATGTGTATGAAGAAGTACATGTTATTTAAAACGTTAAAAAGATTATCATAGCCCTATTAAGCTGTTTTGCCGTTGTATTTTCTGTCCCATATCTTCACGTCTCATCGCATGGTCTGCAGCAGTTGGAATTTTTTGTATATGCTGTATGCCTTACCTCATTATTGTAAGGAGTAGCAGCAGAGGATGATTAGTCAATCGAATTTGGAGAAATCAGAATTAGTGCACTGAAAAAATTGTGAGGTGAATGATCACGTCCTGGCATTTCTCTCCCTCCCCCCCTCCCCTCTCTCTCTCTCTCTCTCTCTCTCTCTCAAATGAAACGGTATAAGTGCATAATAGTCGTTTTCCGTGATAAGACCTGTGTAAGTGAGAGAAACAAACCTGTTTCTTCAGGGTCCAAGAAAAGTGGTAAAAAACATTAGGTACACAATTTGATCCGAAATCTCGTTTTCGTTGTCTGTTCATGAAAACTGTATGAGTTATAATGAGCTGAAGTCCATCGCCGCTGTGAAAACAGAGCCTTTGCCACCTACAGTTACAACCACCACAACTCTAGGGAGCACCATAGACCCAGCAAAGCTGCGGGGTCTGACTCAATTCTGTATGGGACGTGCTAGTTTTAACCTAGCATTCAACTCTCAGTGATGTGGAGATCCGCCAGAAACGAAACGTAGTTCAGATTCTACGTTCCCTTTTCCCCAGTTGGATAACTGGTTAGGGTCACGGAAGTCGCCAAAGTGACATCCTGCCGATTTCAGTAATATCAGAACAACTGAGCAGTGAAAGACCATGAGACTCCAAAATTTATAGTTTTCAGTAAAAAAATTTCCAAAAACTACTTCAGCGTGGACTACGGCCTTGTTTCGCTTACACAAAGAAGCAGAGAACAGCACATGACTAAAGTTTCAGCTTTCTGTTTACCTGGAATCAAACGTAGATGCTAACGCATTTCTTTACGTGGTAGGGCGACAAAGTCTGTCATAAAAAGTCGCGACAAAGAATTCCAACATGAGACTGAACAATGAATCAGCGCATACAAAGCTTTAAAACAGGAGTAATCTCACGGGCTACATATTTACATCAAGTGCGTTTTTTCTTTTTCATTTTATTTTCTTTGTGGCCTTCAGATATGATCCGTTCAGCCAGCCTACAAATGGTATGCTACAAATTAATATACATATTCAACCACAAATCCTTACACCAGTGATTTGCATAGAATATTTACATTAGTAGTAAACAGATTAATTACATCACGATATGCTCGCACTATTGCCAGTAGCTATATTTGTATATGGAGTAGATAACATTCATGTCTTCTGAGAACTTTGCTGGCGTGTGCTGCTTAAATCATTTAATTCACATGGATGTAACGACACTCAGATAACAAATGCTGTTCTCTGAATTCCATTCATTATCATACGTAGCGTCCCGTAAGGACAATTACCGCTATGCCAGACAAGTCCTCCAGTCAGTTGTGCGAGGTCGGGTCAGGTCTGTAGTTTTAAAGGTATGCATGTATGCTGCATGTATGACTCATGTATACAGTAGTGTCAAACACGGAAGAATTGTTAGAGCAGGGATAAATCGAATGCTTGATTATTTGCACAGTACATACTCTGGAAGATGCAAGGCATTGAGCCAGTATTGATAACACAATTCCACGCTTATTTATTACATATTTGCACGGCGTCGATACTCCAGAAAGCAAGACGAATAAGTAACAACTGTCAACCGCTAGAAAAGATGCAGTGCATGTTCAAGATATCCAGGAAAAAATCGAAGATCGTTTTATCAAAGTTACCGATTTCCTCGTGTTCTGTGCCGAATGAATATGTCAGTTGACATTTTCGCCCACTAAAGAATAACTTTTCTTACTGTAGTGGTAAATTTCTGAAGTGTAAACTTAGTATTCGTTCCTTCGCACATAAAATTTTATGTGGCGGTATGATGATACTTCACACGATCATCTACACCAACGAACATTTTCAGACCCTCCCTCGTCTTTACCACTCCAGTGTGCATCTCCACATCCCGAAGTTTTATTATCCGTTACAGATCCCCGAATGCTGCGCCTCACCCTCTACACCAGTTGAAAAAATGGGCCACACTCCTGATACTCGGGCCGGCCGTTGTGACCCTGCGGTTCTAGGCGCTTCAATACGGAACCGCGCTGCTGCTACGGTCGAAGATTCGAATCCTGCCTCGCTCATGGATGTGTGTAATGTCCTTAGGTTAGTTAGTTTGAGTAGTTCTAGAGGTAGATGACCTCAGGTGTTAAGTCCCATAGTGCTCAGAGCCATTTGAACCATTTGAACCTGAAATTCGATTTTCACAAATCCTACACATCCCACATACTTGACGACCATAACCTAATTGTCTCACTTACCCTCTCCAATGCCGGGCTGCTGCCGCATCTATGTCAACAAGTCCGTCAATCTCTCTACCTCCACAGGGTCAATATCCTGTCCGAAGGCAACCTTCTGACAAAGATATTCGCTCTCAAATCTCTCCGTCTTATTAGCTATAGCGCTAGTTCATCTCTTTAGATCAAGGTTCCAACACTTCTCCCAGCCTCCTGGCCCACCCTCTTGCCTTCCACACCGGCATCAGTTTATTCATTTCACTTACCAGCTTAACATCTTGCCACCACTCCCAGACACAGCGACCCATTTTCTTGTATTGCCTACCGTCCAAACATCAGTCCTTCCTATCAACATAGTACCTACTGGAAGACGTCCTGGAGGTGCTTGCTGCATGCGTCACAACCATCGTCACTTTCATCGTCATCGTTATCGTCATCGTCACCGCCACCGTAACTGTCATCGTCTAAACGCCAGCCACATTACAGTCGTGTTTTATTGAAGTTATCCACAGGGAACGAATTTACGTCATTTTAAACCTGTGATTTTAATCTTTTAACTTTGAAAAAAGTACTATATGTACATATTTTAACGTCATTCAGTTACGGAGCAGCAACATAGGTGCTGCCAGCCCAGTTGTAGGAGGGAAGTAAATGAACCTGTTTTCGGCTGTTTCGCCATCAACAGGTACAAAGGCAAGTATGTGGTGGAGTGAAACTTTATTGGATCAAAGATTTTAAAGTAGTGCGTCTGCAGAGTATCTCCATTCTTAGAGATGAAAATTATTTATATTAGAATTGGGAATAAAACTTGCGGGATTATTACGGTGTAATTGCGATGTATTATTATTTACCTAAGATAAAATATGTTACACAATAACTAATGAACTATAGTCGAATTACAACAGTTGTGCGTATAAGAAAATAATTGAACAATAAACTTTGGTAACATATTCCAAGGATGTGCCTGAGCAAAATAATCTTGTTTTTAGTAGGTCCTAGATTTCAAACAGATAAGACATAACAGTAATATTAAGCAGGAGATTGAAGATTATACAAAACAATTTTCTTAACACAACCGTAGAAATTGCAGTAACTGAAATAAAGGAAATGGGGTATGTGAGTAAAGAGGGGTATTTTACAACATGGCATGGATGAGATTATGGGTAGTGTCTGCAGTTACAAGTAGCGAGTAAGGGAACTGTGTTTTCATCCAGTACTAAACTTGGACTGATGGACATGTGTTTATTATTTTCCATTATTTGAAGCTGGTTCATCTTCCTTCCTTTATGTATATGACGTAGTACTCCATGTTTCGCATTGTAACTATGCCCTTCTTTAAGCAGGTGGTCTGCAAAAGTAGAGCCTCCTTTTCTAGATATCCACATCTGTGGTGTTCTTTCAAGCGGGTATGTAACCGTTCGCCCTCCCAGACTGAGCTACATAGAATTTGCCAGTTACAAGTAACTGTATATATTCCACTCTCTCCCACAGCTGGAATGCTGTCCTTAACATCGGGTAGAATGTGTGCAACAGTGTTGTCAACATAAAATGACGTTTATGCCTTCGTGGATCTAAGCTTTCAGATTCATCTAGTGACACTTTTCCTAATATGGAATTGTGCGTCATGATGATGGCGTAACTGCCGTATGGCGGTTCGTGTAGCAAACAGTATATATATTGTAGAATATTACGCCAGTTTTGTGTGTGTTTCAGTCATAATGTGTAAAATATTCTATCAAGAACCGACGGAACAGTCAATCGCTGCAAAAAAGTATTTGAATGAAAACACTATAGCAATCACTCTAAATTCTAAAATACGACAGGCGTAATGGAGAACATGTATCACCCGTATATGCTCTACGTTTATTTCTTGTTTCTTAACAAACGTTGATTCCATAGGGAACTGTCGTGCCTAGGAATTGTAGGTTATAAAGAAAGAGAGACACACTGCAAATCAGTCGCAATCCAATTACTTTTTATTACTCTTGCATATCTATATTTCAGCCATAAATACACTCCTGGAAATTGAAATAAGAACACCGTGAATTCATTGTCCCAGGAAGGGGAAACTTTATTGACACATTCCTGGGGTCAGATACATCACATGATCACACTGACAGAACCACAGGCACATAGACACAGGCAACAGAGCATGCACAATGTCGGCACTAGTACAGTGTATATCCACCTTTCGCAGCAATGCAGGCTGCTATTCTCCCATGGAGACGATCGTACAGATGCTGGATGTAGTCCTGTGGAACGCCTTGCCATGCCATTTCCACCTGGCGCCTCAGTTGGACCAGCGTTCGTGCTGGACGTGCAGACCGCGTGAAACGACGCTTCATCCAGTCCCAAACATGCTCAATAGGGGACATATCCGGAGATCTTGCTGGCTAGGGTAGTTGACTTACACCTTCTAGAGCACGTTGGGTGGCACGGGATACATGCGGACGTGCATTGTCCTGTTGGAACAGCAAGTTCCCTTGCCGGTCTAGGAATGGTAGAACGATGGGTTCGATGACGGTTTGGATGTACCGTGCACTATTCAGTGTCCCCTCGACGATCACCAGTGGTGTACGGCCAGTGTAGGAGATCGCTCCCCACACCATGATGCCGGGTGTTGGCCCTGTGTGCCTCGGTCGTATGCAGTCCTGATTGTGGCGCTCACCTGCACGGCGCCAAACACGCATACGACCATCATTGGTACCAAGGCAGAAGCGACTCTCATCGCTGAAGACGACACGTCTCCATTCGTCCCTCCATTCACGCCTGTCGCGACACCACTGGAGGCGGGCTGCACGATGTTGGGGCGTGAGCGGAAGACGGCCTAACGGTGTGCGGGGCCGTAGCCCAGCTTCATGGAGACGGTTCTCGTCCTCGCCGATACCCCAGGAGCAACAGTGTCCCTAATTTGCTGGGAAGTGGCGGTGCGGTCCCCAACGGCACTGTGTAGGATCCTACGGTCTTGGCGTGCATCCGTGCGTCGCTGCAGTCCGGTCCCAGGTCGACGGGCACGTGCACCTTCCGCCGACCACTGGCGACAACATCGATGTACTGTGGAGACCTCACGCCCCACGTGTTGAGCAATTCGGCGGTACGTCCACCCGGCCTCCCGCATGCCCACTATACGCCCTCGCTCAAAGTCCGTCAACTGCACATACGGTTCACGTCCACGCTGTCGCGGCATGCTACCAGTGTTAAAGACTGCGATGGAGCTCCGTATGCCACGGCAAACTGGCTGACACTGACGGCGGCGGTGCACAAATGCTGCGCAGCTAGCGCCATTCGACGGCCAACACCGCGGTTCCTGGTGTGTCCGCTGTGCCGTGCGTGTGATCATTGCTTGTACAGCCCTCTCGCAGTGTCCGGAGAAAGTATGGTGGGTCTGACACACCGGTGTCAATGTGTTCTTTTTTCCATTTCCAGGAGTGTAGTTATCTTCAGTGCATTTGAGCTACGGTCCACCTGTAAGATCGTGTGGTGACATGTACTGCCACTATTTTTCTGGATTGTAGCTCGGCTGCACTGAAGAAGGCTATTTATAGCGTAAATCTAGATGTGCAAGAGTATTAAAAACCAATGGGATGGCGACTGATTGCTGTGTGCCTTCCCTTCCTTCTTTTCTTTCTATCTTCATTCCTTCCCCCTCGACGTTCAATGTCCCTCAGCCTCACTCCCTTAACGCATTTGAAGCTAAATATTCGTAGCTTGTTCCGTCCTTTTTTGTTTGCAGTGGTGCCGCGTTTCGTGCGATTTCAGCGACACGCCGAGACAACACTGCACGGATCTGCTTTTGGCTAGCGCTGTGGCGTGGCCTGTTTGACACAATGGCCAAGTCTTGCTATATTGGCGCCCACACTACATGCCTGCTAATGCCACGGCTGCAGCTCTCTCTCTCTCTCTCTCTCTCCCTCTCTCTCTCTCTGTCTCTCTCTCTCTCTCTCACACACACACACACATACACACACTTGCAGGCACGCATACACGTTAACTGAATGTGTGACCGCAGAATGGCTTCAGGTGTGAGTTTCGCAGGCATGTCCGTCATAATCGCGCTTAAATGCCCGTACTCCGTTCCACGTACTGCGGAATTCAAGGGAAGCCAACAAGCAGGTTTTTAGTGAATGTACTGCAGTCTCCTTGCTAATGTAGACAGTGCACCAGAATGGCCTCGAAGCTCGATATGAAAAGAGAGTTGGCCCAACTCTGCCGTATTCATGTTCAGACGTTTCCATACTTAAACGGTAACTTAAATGTATTGTTGACCTTATAGTTCCTTTACAGTAATATATTAATCATTAGGTGGTGAGGCTGAAATTAGGGTGGCGTGAAATTATTTGATACAATTTTTGTTTCTAGCTGACGCACTCTGTGCTTCGATAAAATTTCTCAATTACTGTGAAAAAATTGATTATGTAAGTCTATAACACTCAAAAGGTGCGAAGAGCCACGTAGGCGAAATTTAATCCGCCTTTGCTCATCACGTAACACAAATTGCGAATGCAGAAACAAAGGTTCTACAAGAAATGTGTGTCGTAATACGATTAACATGGCGTACCCGTTGTCTAGGGGATGCCGGTATGGTTGTCATGTGACGTCCGTCCAATCGAAACCCAAGGAACAGCACCGACCAAAATGAAGAGGCGTGGGAAAAAAGAGTAGTATCTTTGATTACTGCTCTGAACGTCCTATGTCCAGGTAGGCGAAACACGCCATCGCTTAAATTTTGATTAATAATAAACACTGGCGGCAAAACACTTCCGGAATAAGAAGTTACCCTCACACTGCCCTGCCAAAGACGGCGGTGGAGGGGACGGAGGTTTAGGGCAATATTTTGTTATTTTAAATTTTTTTTGGCTCTGCGCTCAGCAGCTGTGTAGCAAATGTGTATTTGTAGCAGCTAGAGCCTCTTGGGATGTGAATGTGCCTTTCTTCGCTGGCTACGGCAGTAAACTATCGAAATCTGGCCAATGTGTTCTTAAGTAAAGTCGTGTGCAATCGGCTGGCTGATTGTTATATTTTATTTATTTGCACTCTTTTGTCCTTAGGGTGGGAAACTTCTCCGAAAGGTGGAAGAATCAACTATGATCATTGGGATGACGATACAGAAGGCAATGGAAACCACTGTGTTAAAGTCATATAACGTGTACCTACAGGACAAGTGACCTGTTGTTGAAAAAGCGTCATGATGATCTCTCTATTGGCAAAAGATTCCTGAATTGTCCACCATTCGGATCTACGGCAGGGGATTGCCAAGGGAGAGCTGACCATAAGAAAGAGACTGACTAACTAACGGAAGGATAACGTTCTACGAATCGAGGAGTGGAATGTCAAAAGCTTGACCATGTTAGAGAAGCTGTACAATCTGAGGAGGGAAATGCAAAGGCTCAATCTGAATTACGTAAGGGTCAGTGAAGGGAAATGGAAAGAAGACAATGTTTTCTGGTCCGATGCATATAGCGTAAGTCAACAACAGCAAAAATAGTGTAATTGGAATAGTATTCGTTATGAATAGGAAGGTACGGCAGAGAGTGTGTTACTGTGAACAGCTAAGTGATGGGGTTGTTCTTATCAGGGTCGGCAGCAAACCAACACCGACAGCGATAGCCCAGGTATTCATGCCGACGTCGCAAGATGAACATGAAAAGATACAGTATATGAGGATATAGAACGGGTAATAAAGTACGTAACGTGAGATGAAAATATAATAGTCACAGGTGACGGGAATGTAGTTGTAGGGGAAGAAGTAGAAGAAAAAGTTACAGGAGAATTTGAGCTTGGGACAAGAAATGAGAGAGGTAAAAGGCTAATTGCGTTCTGTAATAAATTTCAGCTAGTAATAGCGAATACTCTGTTCAAGAATCACAAGAAGAGGTGGTATACGTGGAAAAGACCAGACGTTACAGGAAGATTTCAATTAGATTGCATCATAGTGAAACTGAGATTAAAAAATCTGATACTGGATTGTAAGGCGTACCCAGTAGCAGACATAGACTGAGATCACAATGTAGTAGTGATGAAGAGTAGGCTGAAATTTAATAGATTAGTCAGGAGAAACCATTACGCAAATAAGTTCTAAGGAATGACCAGATACGATTGAATTTCTCTGAGGCTATAGATATTGCAATAAGGAATAGCTCAGTAGGCAGTACAGTTGAACAGGAATGGACATCTCTAAAAGGAGCAACCACAGAAGTTGTAACAAAAACATAAAAACATAGATAGAAAGAAGATAACTGCGAAGAAGGCACAGGTAACAGGAGAAATTCTTCAGTTGATCGATGAAAGAAGGAAGTGCAAAATTGTTTAGGAAAATCGAGGAATACAGAAATACAAGTCGCTGAGGAATCCAGTAAGTAGGAAGTGCAGGGAAGCTAAGACAGAATGGCCGCGTAAGAAATGTGAAGAAATAGAAAAAAAAAAGATTGTCGTAAGAAATGACACAACTTTGAGAAAAGTCAAAACAACGTTCGGTGAAAGGATAAGGAAGGGTGGTAATATTAAGTGTGCACCTGGAATCCCAGAATTAAATGCAGAGTTCAGGGTGGATGGGTGGGAAGGGTACATTTAAGGTCTCTATAAGGTGAAAAATTTGTCTCTTGTGTTAGAAGAAGAAACAGGAGTTGATTTAGAAGCGATAGGGAATCCAGTATTAGAATCCGAATTTGACAGAGCTTTGGAGGACTTAAGATCAAATAAGGCAGAAGGGATCTTCATCTACATCTACATGATTACTCTGCAATTCACATTCAAGTGCTTGGCAGAGGGTTCATCGAACCACAATCATACTATCTCTCTACCATTCCACTCCCGAACAGCGCGCGGGAAAAACGAACACCTAAACCTTTCTGTTCGAGCTCTGATTTCTCTTATTTTATTTTGATGATCATTCCTGCCTATGTAGGTTTGGCTGAACAAAATATTTTCGCATTCGGAAGAGAAAGTTGGTGACTGAAATTTCGTAAATAGATCTCGCCGAGACGAAAAAGTCTTTGCTTTAATGACTTACATCCCAACTCGCGTATCATATCTACACACTCCCTCCCCTATTACGTGATAATATAAAACGAGCTGCCCTTTTTTGTACCCTTTCGATGTCCTCCGTCAATCCCACCTGGTAAGGATCCCAGACCGCGCAGCAATATTCTAACAGAGGACGAACGAGTGTAGTGTAAGCTGTCTCTTTAGTGGACTTGTTGCATCTTCTAAGTGTCCTGCCAATGAAACGCAACCTTTGGCTCGCCTTCCCCACAATATTATCTGTATGGTCTTTCCAACTGAAGTTGTTCGTAATTTTAACACCCAGGTACTTAGTTGAATTGACAGCCTTGAGAATTGTACTATTTATCGAGTAATCGAATTCCAACGGATTTCTTTTGGAACTCATGTGGATCACCTCACACTTTTCATTATTTAGCGTCACCCTCACCTGCCACACCACACAGCAATCTTTTATAAATCGCTTTGCAACTGATACTGGTCTTCGGATGACATTACTAGACGGTAAATTACAGCATAATCTGCGAACAACCTAAGAGAACTGCTCAGATTGTCACCCAGGTCATTTAAATAGATCAGGAACAGCAGATGTCCCAGGACGCTTCCTTGGGGATCACCTGATATCACTTCCATTTTACTCGATGATTTGCCGTCTATAGGTAACATTTCATCACAATTTATAAAATTATTGGGGAAAGCGGCAACATAACGACTATTCACGTTGGTGCCTAGGATGTGTGGAGTCTGGTGACATACCATCAGACTTTCGGAAAATATGATCCACATAATTACGAAGACTGCAAGAGTGCGAGAATTATCGCAAAATCGCCTTCATCTCATGCATCCAAGTTGCTGACAAGAATAATATACAGAAAAATGGAAAAGAAAATTGAGGACGCACTGGATGCCGATCGGCTTGGCTTTAGGAAAGGTGAAGGCACCAGAGAGACAATTCTGACGTGGCGGTTGGTAATGGAAGCAGGACTACAGAAAAATCAAGACACGTGCATAGACCCTGTACACCTGGAAAAAAGTTCGACAGTGTAAAATGATGGAAGACGTTCGACAGTCTGAGAAAACTTGGGGTGAGCTATAGGGAGAGACGGGTAGTATGCAAAATGTACAAGAGCCAGGAGGGAACAATAAGAGTGGACGACCTAGAAAGAAATCCTCGCATTAAAAAGGGTATAATACAGGGATGTCGTCTTTAGGCCCCTACTTTTCAATCTGTTCATCGAAGAAGCAATGATAGAAATAAAATAAAGGTTCAGGAGTGGAACTATAATTCATGGTGAAATGATATCAGTGATACGACTCGCTGATAGCATTGCTATCTTGAGTGAAAGTGAGGAAGAATTACTTGGTCTGCTGAATGGAATGAACAGTCTAATGAGGGCATAATAGACTGAAAGTAAATTGAAGTAGTAGCAGAATTGAGAACAGCGAGAAACATTACATCTTGGTTGATGGTCACGAAGTATATGTAGTTAAGAAATTCTGCTATCTAGGCAGCAAAATAAACAATGACGGAGACAGCAAGAAGGACCATAAAGCAGACTAGCACTGGAAAAAGGACATACCTGGCCAAAAGAAATGTACCAGTATCAAACAGATGCCTTAAAACGAAGAAGAAATTTATGAGAAGGTACGTTTGGAGCACAGGATTGTATAATAGTGAAACATGAACTGAGGGATAACCGGACCAGAAGAGTCACGAAGCATTTAAGATGTGGTGCAACAGGCGTATGTTGAAAATTAGGTGGCCAGATAAAGTAAGAATGTGGAGGTTCTGCATAAAATCGGAGAGGAAAGGAATGTGTGGAAAAGACTGACAAGGAGCAGGGAGAGGATGACCGGATATCTGTTATGACATCAGGGAATGACTTCCATGGTACTAGAAGGATTTGTAGGGGTCAAAAACTGTAGAAAATGACAGACTGAAATAATTGAGGAAGTGGGTTACAAGTGCTGCGCCGGCCGGTGTGGCCGAGCGGTTCTAGGCGCTACAGTCTGGAACCGCGCGACCGCTCCGGTCGCAGGTTCGAATCCTGCCTCGGGCATGGATGTGTGTGATGTCCTTAGGTTAAGTTCGGTTTAAGTAGTTCTAAGTTCTAGGGGACTGATGGCTTCAGACGTTAAGTCCCATAGTGCTCAGAGCCATTTGAACCATTTTTTTTGCAAGTGCTGCTCTGAGATGATGAGATTCCAACAGGAGAGGAAATCGTGGCTGGCCGCATCAAATCAATCATAAGACTACAGAAGTCTGATGACCAAAAACAAAGCAAACAAAAAAAGTAAAAGGGACTACAGGGGACACAGAAGGTCTAAAGGAATGGCGGCACGAATGGTAACAGGTTTGTTTGACTCACAGGAGAGCGTCCCCGAGATCCTGAAAAATCCTTTCGCAGGTAGAGAGGTGCAAATTATTCAGTGAAACACCAACAGAGAATCAACTTTAAGTGAAAAATCTAGGAATAAACTACGATCTCCGACGTATCACTCCCGTTGGGATTGCGAAGACTAGTCACAGTGATTTAAGTTCGTAGGCTGCAATGGATGGTGCCATTTGGGATGAAATAATTTTGAGTATTTGGCAGCAACACTGTAACTACTAAAACAGCTAAACTGCCAACGTTTCGCCCGACGTGCTGCGGTCCTCTTCACGGCGCTTCACACTAATTACAGTGCACGCAGAGGCGTTTAAGAAGTCATTACTCTCGGGCTCCATACGTGAAAAGAGGCCCTAGTAGGCTAACAGGTACATTAGGAAGTGATTAGGCGAGTGGTGTAAGGCGCTGCAGTCATGGACTGTACGGCTGGTCCCGGCGGAGGTTCGAGTCCTCCCTCGGATATGGGTGTGTGTGTTTGTCCTTACGATAATTTAGGTTAAGTAGTGTGTAAGCTTAGGAACTGATGACCTTAGCAGTTAAGTCCCGTAAGATTCCACACACACAATACAATAGGAAGTACCTCTGCCACGCACTTCACAGTGATTGGCAGAGTATAGATCTAGATTCCAGACAGATAAATGAGCAAACTCTGGTTGCGTGAAGTAAACCTTCCGATGCTACGCAACTGTGGCGGCTCGTGTATTGGTTTCGCTGCTTATTTGATCGCACGAATGTCACTTCCAAAGCTTTTCATTATAGAAACATAGAAGGCGATTACCGGTAATCGAACACTGGGCCGTCATGTCCGTAGCTAGCGACGCTAATGACAAGATCACGGCGGCGGCGAGTTACAGTATTGATGATGAAAGATGATGAAACGATGTTATGGTTCAAAATAATAATCAGCACTTGACATACCACGTAGACCAGTAGTTCCCAACTTGGGGGTAATTACCGCCTGAGGGGTACAATGAAATTTTCTGAGGGATAATAACTAAACAATTTGATTCCATTTCAGTCACGAATGGAAATTATTTTCAGAAGATCATTACTATTATCACAATTTTGTAAAATTCTAATATTGATTATATAAGTTACCAATAATTAGTTTTTCTCAATTAGCAACATTAATGCGATGGAGTTTACTGGTCCCTCACTTAGTCTACCCGCTACACACATACAGTATGTTTTGTCCCGAACATCCCTGACGATAAGAGTGAGACAAGTACATAATAAATGCTAAATTTCTCAGGAAATCGTCTTCTCCAAATTGTAGACAGTAGCTGCAGTAGTCCTGAAATTGGTTCATTACTTGCTTCAAAACACATAAATCAGTCAATTGACAGCACGACACAGCAATAACTACATAAGGGTTACTATTATGCTACACACAGTATCATTATTATTACTATTACTATTAATGGTCGTGATCAGACACAAAGCATTAACAGCCTGAAGTCTTCCGATTTCTGCCAGTTCAGAAGTATTGAGCGAAGCAATCATGTGAATTACGAACAGTAAGTACAGTCAACACATTTTAACTTGATATATTGTAAATGGGGTTGCACGTGCATGTCAAGCAACTGCCGCAGTAGACAGGAATAATGCAGATACACCCCGGATTCTTTCATCATTCATTCTAACACACACACACACACACACACACACACACACACACACACATGCACAAACACGCACGGGCATACACACACATACACAAATTAAATATCATTCATCTTTTATTCCAAGAAAAGTCTTTCATTCTACAGATTAGTTACGTGATAAAGCTGGTTATAATGTGGGAAAGAGGGGCAACATATCGGGAAGGGGGGATGAGGGGGGGGGAAGGGGGGGCCAGTACTAGTCAGTGTCTCACTGAACTCAGGGGTAATGGTCTAAGAAAGGTTGGGAACCACTGATGTAGAGGACTTTTTCAACTTGCCTCTGTTTGAAAAGTATTGTATTTTACAAGACTACATTAAGTAAGAGAGATTTGTTCTTTGCACTACCCTTAATACAAATGGCTCTGAGCACTATGGGACTTAACATCTATGGTCATCAGTCCCCTAGAACTTAGAACTACTTAAACCTAACTAACCTAAGGACAGCACACAACACCCAGCCATCACGAGGCAGAGAAAATCTCTGACCCCGCCGGGAATCGAACCCGGGAACCCGGGCGTGGGAAGCGAGAACGCTACCGCACGACCACGAGATGCGGGCCTTAATACAAAACCGGACGATGTTTTCCATCAGTTCGTCCAAATAAATGCTATGATAATAAGGACGGTCAATGTGTCGGCACGTGAATATGATTTTTGCAGTCCACGACACATGGCGTCACAGCTGTTTTCTCATAACGACGATTAAACTGGGTACCAGATATGAAGATACAACCGTATCTATCTCTTTCTCTCTCTCTTCACAAACGATATTTACACTACTAAACTCCGGGCTTCCTGAACTTAATGTGGTCGTAATACATTGAGGTGACAAAAGTCTTGGGACACCTATATACAAATAAACAAATGGCGGTAGTACCGCGTATAAAAGGTATAAAAGGACAGTGTACAGGCGGAGCTGTCTTTTGTACTCAAATGATTCTTGTGAAAATGTTTCCGATGTGATTATGACCGCATGACGGGAATTAACGGATTTTGAACGTGGAATGTTAGTTGGAGCTAGACACATGGGACATTCCGTTTAGGAAATCATTCTGAATTTAATATTCGGATATCCACAGTGTCAAGAGTTTGCCGAGAACATCAGGTTTCAGGCACTGCCTCCCACCACGGGCTCCAGTGGCGAACGGCCTTCATTTAAGGATTAAGAGCCTTTGACAACAGCACGACATCGCCCTGCAACGTCTCTTCTGGGCTCGTGACTATATCGGTTAGGCCATAGACGACTGGAAACGACATGTCCTGGTCGAGCTAATAGTAGGGTTCGAGTGGGGTCCAGACCCCACGAAACCGTGGACCCAAGTTGTCAACAAACACAGTGCAAGGCGGCGGTGGCTCCATAATGGTCTGAATGTGTTTACATCGAATGGATTGAGTCATCTGGTCTAAGTGAACTACCTGAGGAGCATTTGCAGACGTTTATGGGCTTCATGTTCCCAAACAACGACGCCATTTTCGTGGATGACAATGATCCCTGTCACTGGGCCACAGTTCTTTTAGACTGATGTGAAGAACATTCTGGATAGTTCGTGTGAATGATTTGGCCACCCAGATTTCCCGATATGAGTCTCATCGAACATTTATGAGGCATTATCGAGGGGCCTCTTCGTGCACAAAATCCTTCACCGGCCGCCTCTTGGAAATAGACTACAGAGGCAGCATGGCTCAGAATTCCCGCAGGCCACTTCCAACGACTTGCTGAGTCTACACTACATCCAGCTGCTGTACTACGTGGGGCAAAAGGAGGTCCGACACGATATTAGGAGGTATTCCATGATTTTTCTGACCTCAGTGTATGTAGCCTCGACGACATTACTATTGCACAAGGTTATTTTTCTTTTGAACTTCCTGCACATGTGATTAAAGAGTTCTTGTTAACACTACACTAAGTACGACGCTTGAGGAACCTTGGCAGTTGACCACATGTGATCTTTATGAGCATTTGTTTGACGGGTTGCTTTTGCGATTGGTTACTGATATATTTATTTCTCATTAATTCGCACTTCCTAAATGTTTTGTATTTAACAGCAATTTAGCATTTTGTCTTTTCTTTAACTTTAGTAATGATGAGTCATAGGTGTCGATATTTCTATACCATTGTAAGATGGCCTAGCATGATCGAGATGACTGAAGAAAGTAATTCTTACAACACTTGGAAACATTGCTAGATTGGAAAGAGTTTCATTGCACAACTTTAATACATGAGGTCAATTTCGATTTGCAGGGTACTTGAATTATAACTATCACATTAAATTAAATTAAAAAATTACTGCCATTACCTATTTACAGTTATAATGAATGCTAATAATTTGCCTGGAAAATGGGAGAAGCGGCAGAACTGACTGAGCAGGCAATGATCTCATAGTCCATTAGTTTTCGCAAACAAGTTGTTCATGTATATTTTTACTTGGCTAATACGACTTGTTCGAAGATTAGCAAAAATGTCACCCTACTTCTTGCTTCTATTCCTCCTCGTTTCCATTTTTTCAGATGCTGTATCACCATATCGATGGACTGCAGCAACTGTTACTGAAGATGAATATAGGAGACATGTAGTTTCTTGTACTCCTTCTCCAATTCTCTCAGTACCTTTTCCTTTCGGGCTTCTTGGTGTAACTCCACGAAAGCTTCATCTAGCCTCCAAGCTTCATTTCTTAATGCCCAGGTGTTGTACGTCAGTTTCAAAGTCCATTAGTAGTCTTTCACAATGAAGTCTTCTTGACAGCTGAAAAGCACTCCTCCCTCTAGTGACTGTATCTGAAAGACACTTACCCCTCTGCAGCTGTAGATGTACAGCAGCACAAATAATGCTCTGCTCTTCAAGGTCATCTCCTTTGGTGGTGTTACCTAAGTGGGGAAGTATCAGTCACTTTCGTTTGCCCACTACATCGACTTCACACACAAGGCAATAAGCATGCTGACTGCATAGGACCGATCTGCTGTGTCTCCTTCCACTTCTTACTTTCTCCCCACTTCTTTTGGGACTGATTCAAATAACTAACGTGAGCTGTTGTTGTATGAGCAGTAAGCTGTAGCTCCATTTTCAGCGGCGATGTCATCTCGATCACTTGCTGTGGACCTTGATAATAGGTGATGAATTCCTTTTTTTTTTTTTTCTCCTTGGGGATTTAGGGGCTTGTTAATCACTAACTGTCTGACATGGTATTCAGATAACCTTGCATCTCATTGTCTCATCTCTTTCTTACTTTTCAGGTTCTATGTATTTGATTTTCATACTTGACTGAATAACTTTTGTAAAGTTCTTTCAAAATTCCGTGCGTTCCTCATTCTTGCCTACTTTAGGCTCTGCTACCTCAAATGGTGGGCATTTTTCCAACCATATACCATCTTATACATCTTCTTGGTTTGCTATTTTGTATAGCCATCATTCCCACATAGTGCAGAAGTGATCTGTTATTGTCAGTGCATAGAAATGCCCATCTGGCATTTGCCTAAAAGGACATAAGATGTTCATACCAATCATTTCAAATAGCTTAAGGCCTTTGCTAGTCTTTGCAGTGTAATATGCTGATGGTTCATTTCAGCCCTCTATGCATGTGGTATGGTATTGCTCCACAACCTGCTCCCATGTGCATCACCAATTTTGTTTGGCCCCATGACATCCTATGGTTCTTCAACCACCAGGGCCTAACAAATTATTATGTGACTGTCTCAATACTTCCTCCCACAGAATGGTTCGAACCACCATACACGCTTTGAGCTTTGCTTTCTAGCATAGCACTCCATCATGCATAATGAACTATAGCTGCATTGAACATAGCTCACCGTCTGAATCAGCTGCTTGCTCTTTATGCTACTCTGCATTATTGAGACCGTCTCTTCGGAACACACTGACCTTCCAATTATGGCTTTCTCTATTCCCATGATTATTGCAAGATAGATTGATTACCTCAAAATCGAACTCACGAAATTTCATTGCCCAACACATTAATCTGCTTGATGTATTTTCAACTGTAAATGTCACTCAGATGCTGTACAATATGTTGTAACTTAATATTTCCCGCTATTTAATTAACATCAGAAATATTTTACTGCATATTTGAGTCTCTGCATTTCTTTCCCTTAGTAGGATAATTTATTTTTGTTTTATTTAACTGGCATAAGTCATAAGGCCACTGAATGCTAGAGCCCATCTGCTTATTGGCTCAATAAAGAGCTAAACATATGGCTGCCTGCATTGTATGGGACTGTGAATGCCACGTAACTTTAGGCAAAACTGGACATTCACCTTCAGTATAGGCCCTGCCTTTATGCCTCCTGATACACTGTAGACGTTAACATGAAGTTCTATTACACCTCGGTTATTGGTACCACCATGACGTTTTTTCATAATGAACGTCTTTGATCTCGAAGGTTTGTGTCCATACAAAGACCTGTACTTCATGTTATAATTTCATATTAGCAGTGGTTACAGGGTCGTCAGTGTTTGCAATATGGTATTGGCAGTGACAGTAACGACATTCTCACCTGAGAAAAGAAGACTGTATTTCGCCAGACTCGTTCCACATCATTACGAAGTATCGTATTCATGATCCATGGAACTAGTATTAATCTAATATAATCCAGTGGTTAAACAATGTAAGAGATTGTAGCTGTATTTTGGTGATGAAATAACGATGCCGATGTGAGCTGTTCCGCGATTATTGCACAGTTACAACGACTGTGGAAGTGGACTCTAAATTCTTTGGTCAGTAGGCGTCTTTGTAATTTGAACCACTACTTCTGATAACCTTTGACATAGAGTATGGAACATTAACGTCCGTAGTACGAACAGTAGCTAACCCCTCGCTGTGAATTTGTTTCGTCATTAATATGGATAAATAGTATCATAGATCTTTACAGATGTAGTGTTGTAATATGACTGGCATTATTCTTCCGATCACATGATGCATTTTCGCGAGATATGTCCTTCTGTTAACGGTTAACGGATGTCTGGTAATCATTATACATATCGTTACGAAGGATTTTCATGGTTATCTGTCTTATATATGGGAATTTGGCTCTAGATTGTGTCGAATCTCGTTTATTTGGATTGATTCCCCCGGTGTGAAGATTTTTCCGTTTAGTATTGAGTACAAGACGGGTAGTTCGTTTTTCTGTACTCGTTTATATGTACTTCGAAGGTCAGCATGTTGTCACTTCGGTGAAAGAACAAGTCTTCCTAAGACAGAATCTGTACTTAGACACAATAGCATCTTTTGTTTATACGAGTCAGTGCTATAATCCAGTTTCATCCTAATCATTTGATGAACCTGTTATTCAGTATAGTTTCACAAGTCAGTGCTATAAACCAGTTTCATCCTAATCATTTGATGAACCTGTTATTCAGTATAGTTTCACCCCCCTCTCCACCCTCATGATCGTTCTCGTAAATCAGTGGATAGTCAATACATTTAAAATAGTAATTTTATACAAGAACAGGCTCATAAAGATAGGTGAAAGTGAGTACCTATGGCGTAGTGATGATATAAATGTTAGACTTTAGTCATCCACGTAAGTGGGTGATTAGGCATTTCAATGATTGTTGTTAACTTATGTCAGCCCTTGACTGGATTACATATAACAATACGAGAGTTATACTTTGTATACCTTACTATGTACTCTTCTTTAGTAATTAGTTATTAGAGAAACTACAAGTATTTTACATATGTGACGAACTGTTTTGACGGAAAACACCCTGTTTACTTCTATTTGGTACATTGTTTTGTACTTGACTGTTCTTTTACTAATGCGGGCATCTTAGAATTAGATTACTTTAGACATGGGTCATGACCTTAAATGAGGCATCGACAATGAAATGGTGCATTTTTGTAGCCTGTTAGCTTACATTTCTCTTGTGGAAATGAGTAGATTAATGAATTGACTCATATGCATTTATTTTACACCATTGACTACCTTTTAATTTATTAACTGGGTTCCATACCGTTCTTCCAGTTCCTCCTCACTTGCGTTTCGTATGGTTATGAATGATGTTGTTTCAGTAACCTGTTTCACTTTGTTACTTTATAGTGATGATGACACAGTGTTATGCAAACGTAAATCCTTTCCACCTTTCCCACCATTCACTATTTGTAAACAATGGAATCAGACCTTACGTAAGTCTGATTGGCGAAGCATGTTTTCAGTCCTGTTAGTTAAACTGGACACACAAAGAAGAGTTTTTAGGGTATTATTACTCGTTTTAATACAATTTTAGTACTGTTTTATTCCTATATTATTATCTCTAAGAGTAATGGCATGTCACCTAGACTTATATATACCAGAATTTTCATTCTAATATCTGGTATTGATCTATAACGGAAATAACCGTGAATATTAACATCATTTGTACTTGATTGTACCATAAAAATCGTTAATGTCTAGGTAAATTGCATCTTAGTGAAAATGAACGAAATGTAACTACTTTCAATGAATTCATCCTATATATAATACGTCTATAATATATTTATTTTGTACACTAGCTCACAGACTACTGATGTCTCACATTGTTTATTTTGTGCATGGTGTTGTTATATAGGGCCTGAAGATGGCGTTGATGCAATGTCGAAACTAGTAGCCAAGTAAATATAAAATCTTATGTAACTGGGTAACCTCTTTTGATGCTAGTCAGTTGTCAGGATGAGCATCACTACAAAGGGCATTTGATTCTAAAGCATTATGTCAGGGTGAAAAACATTAAATAAATTACTATTTCTCTCTTAACAACGTGTGGGCAGGGTGGATTCTTCCTTGGCTCAGGTATGAGGTAGAATGAAACAGCATTTTTACATAAGATAACCTTTACTGAAAGATTTGTACAATGGTTTCCTTACTGGATTGTTCTGGCTCAGAGAGCGGCAGCTGTGTCGTTTGCGAAGCCTTCTGCTGTGGGAGCGGCGGAGTCTGATTACGCCTGACGGTGTGTACCTCTTATCTCTGTTTCGCCCAGTTGAGTGGAGATGCGCATCATGAGGTGGCCTGTTTAATTATTGAGAACGAAGTCGTGAATCAGATGGTGATACCTTGGATGTGGCGTTCCAGTGTTTCTCTTCTCTACGCAGCCTCGTGTGTTGTGCGTCGGCCAGCGTAGTGGCGCGGCGGGGGACGGCCAGTGTCCCGGACTTGAACATCGGACTTGCCAGTCTTCGGCTGACAGATCTTCATAACCAGCTCACAGGTGACTGCTGATATAAGGCCGTCTCCTCCCTGTCCTCACGAGTCAACCAGGTACGTAAAAATCAGTCGTCAAACACTTTCTAACATCTGTCTTGTGGCGGTGAGACGGTTGCTTGCTATTCCATTACAGCGGTGGACTTGGTACCTGTGTATACGTTGTAGTCTCTTCCTGCATAACGGTCTTCAGCACCGACTGTACTGGAACTGAATTCGAACCGAAACTGAACTGAAAACTACTACTGTCGGGCCCACTGTGTCTCACGTATTTATTCACTTCAGTTCACTGGAGGTGAACAACTTCACGGTCACTGCCTTTTCTGTCACGTTGAAAAGCTTCTTGAAGAATCTTCTTAACGTCGGTCATTCGCTCTTGGAATGTAGGCGAGGGCCTTTGATCACATGTGACAATTGAGAAACACGTGATCCGGTTGGCCGATGCCCTGACGGTTGAATCGGCAGCTTCCGCATATGTCGGGAGGGCGATGGCTTCTCTTGAACCTGCTGACTTGCAAGCGCCAGCCGTTGCTACTGCTGCTCTGCCCGCTGTTTGCCAGTGTGTAACTCCTCTAAACTAAACTAAGTTTTTCATTTATTTTCTAATTTCTACTTCACTCCTGTGTGGAAAACACCGTGGTTTGTCTAACTAAGCATTTTCTTTCTGCGGATCAACCATAGGTAACTAATTTATCGGGAAATCAGTTTCTGTGCTCCTCTGTAGTAGTTTCCTTGTTTTGCGGTACATTACCACTCAAATTAGCCTATAGCGGTGAGGGTGTTTTCATTGATCGGAATCATGACTGAATGAAGCGGCAGCTGGTGTGGCCCTGCAGAAGCAAGACTGTTATCTACCATCCAGCAAGCAGTGGTGAATATCAGGCTGCCAGCTGCTCCCAGCAGTCGCACAGGCTAACGTACATGCAGAAGTGAAACCGTGGACCTTTAGGAAGCACACAGAACGCAGGATGAAGATACCCAGCGCATATACAGTCGTGGATTGTAGACCAGCGACTGGCTGATGACGATGTTGATGTTTAAAAATGAAGAGTAGAGATCGCAACAATATTACTATATTTCTTTGCTAATCGGTTTCGGCTCATCTTTACTTTTTTCTTTTTTTTTTTTTTTTTGGCCCCCTATGACTGCTTCTGGCGGCTCCTCGGACTTTTCGTGATACCACGATCGTAACAAAGAAATATTATTGCGATTTCGAGTGTTCATTTATAAATATAGAATCTCGTTGCAGCTCTCCGTAGACTATGTTTCCAGAATTTATGAACGCTGTTATATGTAGTTCAAGCATCTTTGTCCACATGGGACCAATGGCTGGCGTGTAATGTGTCACGGTATCGGTAGTAGGCGAAAATAAGATGCTTGTAGGATCTCAACAACACTTCAGAAATACTCGTTATCAACAAAGTAAAATCCACTCTGTACTACTACGCAACACTGCCTTATTCTACAAATCATTTTCTGTATCAGTAACATGACTTTGGACAATATTTCTCAAAATATTAGAGAATTAAGAAGTCTTTCAAACTTCACAAGAGAGATAAAGGGCAACCTTCTATCACAACATCTATCCTCCATTTCTCCACCACTTTTCCCTGACCTGTCTCTCTTCTTTCCTAGCAGCCATTGTCACTTTCCCTTCAACTTTCTCCTCTTTCATTATCCCTTCCACTTCATCTAAAGTGGTAATCTATTCAGTGTCATTTTTAATGCCTCCATTAGTATTATTATTCTTGTTGATTTTTATTATAATTGTCAGTCATTAGTTTTCTTTAATAAAGCATATTATTGTTATTGCGTTTGTATGTAGTAAATAATTCTCCACTATTTTATCATAATCATTAATGCTACTGTTATTATTGCCAAGTAGTTTATTATTGTTATAATTATTATTGTTTTTTTATACTGCCGATTTTTAATTTCCACGATAATTCACATTATTATCACGAAATATCTGATCCAAATAATTTTTAATTACAACTATTATTTTATAGCCATTATTAATGTTACTGTTATTATTGCTATTATTATTATTCCCAAGTGTTATTTTGTTAATAACGCAAATTATTATTATTGTGATTGTCATGTAATATATTTCTGTACGTTTCAGTCCTGGTCACATGTAAGAGAGTGGCTAAAGACCCTCCTCGATGAGGTTAAATGAGCAATAAATTAATAAATAAATAAGTATTTATAGTTTTTCGTTCCAGCATTCTTGTGACAGGGCTCTGCCCCTGCCACTGCCGCACAGCGTTAGTCACGGTATGTGGAAATTCAGATCAATACTGGAACGCATTTGTGTCTTGCACCTCCATGTGCCATTAATATTCTAACATGCGGCAGCACTACTAGTATTCCGTAAGCAGCTCATCTGCCCATTCTAAACTGGATGGGAAGTCTCCGCGGAGGGTGTTGCAGCAATATTTCTTAGAAAATTCTGTTTTGATTGTAACGTTTATTCTTTCTTGGTAAAAATAAGTTTGGTCACGACCTCGTTCCACTCGCAGAACTGTTTTTCAGCAATTATCAAAGTTATTTTTGATGTGGCTAGGAGACTATACAAGCAGCAGTAGATGTAGAACTTGACAAGCTGGTCCACATATCTGAAGCGAATAGACACAGCCGTGATAGCAGGAAAGGAAGTAATAGCCCCTTCTGTGCGGTCGATAAATTATTCGACAGAAAACATCGTTTGATTTATAGCATCGAGTACCTCTTGGCTGCTACTTGCTTTCACACTATCATTGCAGGCAACTCATCGATCGGCCAATAACAAGGAACGCGTATGTTTTGCGCGGTCATTTGTCTGACGATGCGAGTGACCTCATTCTCGTCTTTTGAGGCCGCCGTGTACGGGCGGCCCTTTAGACTGGCGGCCGATTAATCAGCTCGCAGAATGTTGGCCCCTGCCATTATTCAGTAGGGCGCCTGTGTTTCCAGCGCTTTATTCCACCAGCCTGCACCCAGCTGCAAAGGTACCAGCGCCAAACACTCACAGCCGACAAACACTGAGTTGCTGTTAAACTCACTTTAGACCCATTGGGGTTTGTCCTGTGCCAACAAATTTACTGGTGGCTCTCGGAACTGTGTTAGCCGCGCGGTCGGTCGTCCGTAAAGTGCGTGGGAACCGCACTGTATCTAATTCCGGATAATCCTGCCTGACCAGAATGCTAGTGACAGAAACAGCTCGCGTCCTCACGCTCTGTCGCCGAGTGTCCAGCTCTATTTTCGATCTACCACAGGTTATCTAACAGTACCGTGAGAAACCAGAGTCTTCGCTACAGTATGCCCGTTAATGATAACCACTCTACTCCATGACCACCACACTTAATCACGTTTGGTGCCTAGCTTCCGAGTGGGAAGAATTTTATCGGCGGTGTAATGAAGCACTGACAGTGGCCGTATGGCTGTTACCTCCCAGTTCTATGAGACTCATTACTTTCTACTCCTCGGTTATGATAAGCAAGAATTTTATCCGAAAACTCAGTTATTGTGCAGAATTTTATGAGGTGAACTTCCTACCTCTTACCACCCCCTGAAACACAAATCAGGCTCTGTGCTCTATAGGTGCTCCATTGATCAATCGGTGTATGTCTTCCTCTTGTTACTTTTAATTTATTCATTTATTACTGCCTTTTATAATAATTTACACTTACACCAGTTTGTTATCTCCCCGCACTGTCCTATGATGCCTAGAAAAGGCGAAACGCGTCACACGTGAAGCTTAAATGAACCCATCTTCTGGAAAAAGACGGTTTTAGCTGTTTTAAAGTAATCGATTAATCAAGATTTTAAAAGACGTCGTAGTCACCATTGAGTGTAAAAGTTGTTTGTTCTAGCTTTTTCAATATCGGCCTTAGTCCATTCCATGCGACATAGGGAAAAACCCTCTTGATAATGGCCTTAAGACCGAAATTTCTGCAGTGAAAATAAATAATTTCTGCAGTCATTGACAACTATAACGTCTTTTAAAAAGTTTGTAACTTTTTTAAAGAATATCTAAGTTCAACTTTCTTTAATAAAAATAACTTTGGGTTATCCAGATTTACTATGTTTTGTTTTCGAGCAAATGGTGTGCTTAATCAGGTTTACTGTAATTCAAAGAAAAATTAGACCATTTAATCTGGAAAACCATTATGTAATGCCTATAACGAAATCAATCCTTCGGATGTTTACTCAGTATCGTGAGCACCGAGTTCTATGGCCCTGACAATAAACTGTTGAAATTCCCTTAGCAAATGAACAATGAAATACATTTTCCTAGCTCTTCACTCGCAACGGATGTTATCTTGGTATTCCGTTCTCTCCACAGTACGTATACAAAATATTCAATCTTGGCCCGCCGTAAAATAGCTTCATACAAATAATGTCAGAGATTCGTTGATAAATGAATAACATTGCAAATCTTAAGTTATAATTTTGGATATTGGCTCACCGCTGTGCAATGCTGTCCGCATTGAAACTGTTACAAACATTAACGCTTTTTTGTTTCTGGCATATTAATATTTTTCTGAGTCTGACTGAAAAATCATTTAAAAAAATACTCATTGGATTTAAACAAACACGACATGGAAGAGGATGAGGTACTGATAACGGGATATGCTAAGACCGAGTACTTCAGTTCGAAAACTGTATTCAAAATAAAGTTTCTCCTTCACAAAATCTAATAAGAAACATTTTGCATTAACTTCAAAATCACTGAACTTCTCAATTGTATTACAATTCTCACGTACTGACGTAATTAAACGCACTTGGATTGTTCCGTAACAAAAAGTCTAACATCGTTTACCAAAACAGATTCCAAACTTGTCTGCATCAGACACAAAATATTACAAATCGGGTATAACTAATCAACCTAGACATTAAATCCGATGGCAAATACTTGGTTCCTAAATTCAAGGGACGGTACTGTTAAAACTAGCAAAATCCACATTGCGTTGCTGCATACTTGGAACTAAATTTACAAAATTTCATTACCTTATAAAACTATAATATGTTGCGTCCATAGGCCAACAGCTAAATTCTCATAGCTAGCCACTACTTCAAGTCATACATCCTACCTTTAAGAGAGAGCAACGGCAACTGATACTGAGCTCTGCACGCCCATAATTACAATCGATTCTGCCACTCAGGCAACATCTTTGGTTCAGTGGTGTCAAAGATACAACCTCTTCTACACGTTATATCCATTTTATGTCTTTTTCATGAAATATGTTACAAAATCACGCTCCACGTACAAGTGGACCACTCACAAATTTTACATGACTGTGAACATAGTTACTCAATTAATCAAGTGTTGTTGCTTGATTCGCAAGTCCTCTCTGTGGTTATTTCAAACACAATTATTGGTGACTCAAAAAAAAAATTACACATAGAAAATATTTTCTGTTGGCGATAATTCATCCATGATAATGGACGATATTATATAGAATACATTCTTTGGACCGCATGGTACAAAATGTTACCGTCAACTTGTATAGAGACCAGACTGCGGTTGTGAGAGTAAAGGGGCTTGAAAGAGAAGCAGTAATTGCTGTGAGGTGGGGTTGTCACCAATCTGACGTGTAATTAAATGTAAAAATAGCAAGGAACAAAGAAAACTAAGAAGAAATTTAGAAGACGAATTTCAAGTACAGAAGGAAGAAATAAAATCGTAAGATATACTGATAACTTTTACTTTTAGACCGTCTAACTACAACTGAATGAAACACCATTTTCGTACCATAAGCTTTTCGCCTTTATTCTCTGCAAGGCATCTTCAGTAGTAGGTTGCGTGGATGATTTTCTACAAACCAAAACACAGCATCAAAAAAAGTTTTCAGTGTCTAGTTCCGTGAAGTGTGGAAAAAAACAAATGTCAGTTATGAGAAGAAGAACAGCGTCAGAAATGGAACAAAAACACAACATGTAGAGAATCAGCCACGGAAGCTGCCACTGAAGGTACCACGCAAAGAAAAAAGGCAAAACGCCTATGGCACGAAAATGGTGTTTCCTTAAGTAGTAGACGGTCCAAACGTAAAAATTATCAGTATACCGTAATATTACGCGCAACTGAGGAAGGCGGGACTACAAAAGCTGAAAACTTTTAAGTTTTGCAATGATATTGTAGTTCTCTCGGAGACGGCAAACGACTTGGAAAATTCATTTGACCGTATGGGTTGTGTGTTCAAAAGCGGTCATAAGATAGAGTGTACAGCGTCCGTTGTGTTATATGTTCATTGTTTTCCATCGCGTAGATCTCTTCCTTCTCTCTTGTCCCAATGCGGGACGCGGTACCAATCGCGAAATTGAATGTAATTCTTTTACACGAGGTTTCCGATAGACAGTAAACAGTTATTGTTACCGTTAGATTTCTCCACTATACCCAAAAACTATCTGATTAGCAATTTACTTAAACCTCGCACAATTTCGCGTGACCAACTTAAGCGCAAAGACCGTGTTACGATACGAAAATATAGACCGACAGTTGCAATCCGAGAAGTCTGACAATGAACTTCGACTTCGGGAAAATATGTGGTGATAATCTGTATTCTTGCTTAACGAAATACATGTACTAGATGACAATATTTGTCATTTATAATGTATAGGTGGGTCTGGTGGTATTTATTTGCAAAACACAGAATGGAAATTTCGGCAGTGTGGCTGTTACGAGGTAGAAATTATGTTCCCGATTACGACATTCTTGTGTGTATTTTACTCATTGACTAACAATGTAAATATGTTGTTCGTATTCTGCTTAATTTTTGCTCTCATCCGTAATATCAGGTGGAGTAAATTATTCCATATTTGTTTTTATTTCATATGGAACAGAAACTGGTTTCGTCACAAGGCACTCTGAGGACTCATGTACATTTGTTACTGCGTACGAATTCGTTTGTGAATTGCTCGGTTTAAATGCATTGTGGGTATATTGCTCGTATTCTAAGTTTTTTTTGTTCCCATCCGTTTTTCGTACTGTCGTATTTAGTGGAACCCGTCGAAATATTCATTGACTTCTGCTGAAATATACTGTTCGTGGTATCTTTTAATAGTGTGTGAAAACTTTTGCGTAACTACTGTCGCAATTCTAGCATCTGCAAGGAAGAATGCTCCAGTCCCCAAGACTACAAGGTATACTCAGCTATATTAACTTCCATATGCTGCACGCCACTGTGAAATGCATGGCCCTCAGTGGTAAGAAGTAACAAGATACAAAGCAGGATTACATACTCATTTCGTGACAAGATGCAGTAAAGTGAAATACCTTGAACTTCGTGTTCTGCGTTACGGCAGGTCTGGTCATAGGGGAAGCCTCGTCAGAGAGGTCCACCGCATGAGCATCTAGGGAAGCGATTGCAGTGGTTGTTTCCCGTTGCCTTCTACTGATGATGATGAAATGATAATGAGGACAACACAACACCCAGGCCCTGAGCGGAGATCATCTCCGACACAGCCTGGAATCGAAACCGGGCCCTATGGCGTGACAGACCACCGCGCTGACCACTCAGCTATCGGGGCGGACAGTTAAATACCAATACCGTCAAAATCTACTAACACGGAGCTCTCCATTAAATGCGAGAAAGTACAGAAAACGGATGCAGTCGAAAACTAAGTACAATAAAAGCAGTATGCTTAACATGCGTGTAAATCGGGTAGTTCATAAAAAGATTCATAAGGAGTAACAAATACACAAAAGTCGACAGGTGAGGAAACCAGCTTCTGTATTGTGTGGAACAAAGCTAAATATAGAATCATTTATCCCATCCTATAATCCAGCCGTGGGCAAAACTAAATCAGAATACGATCAACATATTTACAATTAAATTTGGTTCAAAATGGTTCAAATGGCTCTGAGCACTATGGGACTTAACATCTGAGGTAATCAGTCCCCTTGAACGTAGAACTGCTAAAACCTAACTAATCTAAGGACATCACACACATCCATGCCCGAGGCAGGATTCGAACCTGTGGCCGTAGCGGTCTTGCGGTTCCAGACTGAAGCGCCTAGAACCACTCGGCCACAACTGCCGGCGCAATTAAATTTAAACACTGCAGTATACACGATAAATCGTAATTAGAAGCACACTGTGGTGAAACGAAAACAGTCATGGAAGACTAAAAATCAGCCAATAAAGCAAGTTGCTAGACTGATAAACTTGCAGCGCTACGAGTGGCCTTCCGGCGCACCAAGGTCGTGTTACAGGAAGTCCCTGTAGGTGTTTGACCCCCGTGCGATAAGCTCCCACTGCCCGCGGTGCAAAACACAGGAGAAAACTCTCACATTATTGTGGTGAGATGCAGTCTTACTTAATTCCACGACTCCTAGATGCTATTGCTCGTTAGGCTCATATGCACACATCGATAATCTGAAGAGCTGTGTCAGGCGATGCTGGGAGAACTAATCTTTATTTTTAGCGTCTCAGTCTTAATTTGCATTTTAGTATCTTTATATAAAAGCAACTGCCGACGGAAGATGCAAAGAGATAGTAAAACTTAGTACAGTAAAGGCAGAAACATCTTCTCTCAAAATGGGAAATATCTTATCAGCAGATGAATACTTAAGTGTTAGGAAGTTTCATTTAGTGAAAGTGTTCTCCTGACGTGTAGCTTTATATGGAGATGAAACGCGGACGATAAACAGTTTAGAGAGGAAAGTGGCAGAAGCTTCTAATGTACAGTGTTACAGAAAATACACTGACGGAGAAAAGCACTACCAAAAATAATTAATGTAGAAAAATGAAATTCTTGGAGTACAGTTATCTAGGTTACATATTTAAGTGATGAAGATTTGCAACAATCACAGGTTAAGGTAATCACGAAGCATGGCATTGCATATGCGAAATGCTGGTACGTTAGTAAGTGGTGTAACCACCAGCGTGTGTGCAAACGTGTATGCATTATTTTGTTCGACCATCGGATGTCAGTTTGAGCTATGGAGTTTCGTGCCTGTTGCTCTTGGTCGGTCAATAAAGGGACAGTAATGACGTTTCTGGATGACACTGGTTCAAATGGTTCAAATGGCTCTAAGCACTATGGGACTTAACATCTCAGTTCATCGGTCCCCTAGAACTTAGAACTACTTAAACCTAACTAACCTAAGGACATCACACACATCCATGACCGAGGCAGGATTCGAACCTGTGACCGTAGCGGTCGCGCGGTTCCAGACTGAAGCGCCTAGAACCGCTCGGCCACTCAGGCCGGAGATGAAATTGGCGCTGTCGTTCGATAATGTCCCATATGTGCTCGATTGGAGGAGACAGAACTGATAATCGAACAGGCCATGGCAACGACACTCTGTGGAGCATGTTGGGTTATGTGGGCGAGAGTTATCCTACTGGAAAGCACCCCTTGGAATGCTGATCATTAATGGCAGCGCGAGAGGCCGATTAATCAGATCGATATACAAATTTGGAGTCAGGGTGAGTGGGTTAACCACGAGAGTGCTACTGCTGTCATACAAAATCGCTCTCTGGACCATAACTTCAGTTGTAGGTCGAGTGTGTTTAGGCTGCAGGTCAGGTTGATTGGAGGCGCTCACCTGGCCTCCTTCTAACCATCACTGGCACCGAGGCAGAATTGGCTTTCATCCTTTCCTCTCCGCCCTGCAATGAGCTCTCGCTTACACTACTGAAGCCGCAAATGGCGGTGGCTCGGAGGTGTCCATGAAGTAACCGATATATGACAGTCTGTTGTGTCACTGTGGTGCCAACTGCTGCTCAAACTGCCATACGCTGAACACGATGGCCTTACCCTTCGGTGGAGTCACATGGCCGTCGGGAGCCCGGTCTTACTGCGACCGTACATTCTCGTGACCACTGCTGCCAGCAATCATGTAAAGTGGCTGGCTGCATTCCTACCAAGTCTTTCAGCAAATTCGTAGAAGGAATATGCAGCTTCTCATAGGCCTATTACACGAACTCGTTCAAAGGTGTTGATAATGAAGTCTTTGTCGCCTTAAAGGCGTCCTTGATGAACGTTAACTCATCAAGTCCAGTCTGAAAGGTAACTAACGCTAATGATCATTATAGCGCGTACGCAAAGCAGATCTGGTTTGCATCCTCATAGTGTCGCTGCTAGCGCCACTGTTAGGCGACTGGCAAGAAATTTGAGTAGATATCATCTTTCAGATGTGTAAACACGCCTACCAACTTTCGCTTATGTTACTAACTCCTCCTGGTGTAGCGATTTTTTTCCGTCAATGTAGATGGTGGGTAGATGGATATATTGTGTAACTAATCAAGTGGTACTGTCTAGAACTATGAAAAGAAACCTTGTTGACACTCCTAAACAAAGGGAGTTCTTGACAAGACATTGTGGAATTAATGAATAGTTAATGCGATAATGATGGAGAGTGTGGAAAGTAAACAGTAGAATGAGGCCGTAGCTTTCCAACAGGAATGTTATAAGTAGATTTGGTCGCTCTAGTTACGCAGTGGTGAAGTGAGTTGCAGAGGAAAGACTTGCGCATAGAGATGCACAAAAACATTCTTCTCAAAGAACATCAGAATATCACTCGATCAGTATATACTGGCATTTCTCATCATCATCATCCTCATCATCATCATTTAAGACTGATTATGCCTTTCAGCGTTCAGTCTGGACCATAGCCCCCCTTATACAGTTCCTCCATGATCCCCTATTCAGTGCTAACATTGATGCCTCTTCTGCTGTTAAACCTATTACTTCAAAATCATTCTTAACCGAATCCAGGTACCTTCTCCTCGGTCTGCCCCGACTCCTCCTACCCTCTAATGCTGAATCCATGAGTCTCTTGGGTAACCTTGCTTCTCCCATGCGTGTAACATGACCCCACCATCTAAGCCTATTCGCCCTGACTGCTACATCTATAGAGCTCATTCCCAGTTTTTCTTTGATTTCCTCATTGTGGACACCCTCCTGCCATTGTTCCCATCTACTAGTACCTGCAATCATCCTAGCTACTTTCATATCCGTAACCTCAACCTTGTTGATAAGGTAACCTGAATCCACCCAGCTTTCGCTCCCATACAACAAAGTTGGTCGAAAGATTGAACGGTGCACAGATAACTTAGTCTTAGTACTGACTTCCTTCTTGCAGAAGAGAGTAGATCGTAGCTGAGCGCTCACTACATTAGCTTTGCTACACCTCGCTTCCAGTTCTTTCACTATATTGCCATCCTGTGAGAATATGCATCCTAAGTACTTGAAACCGTCCACCTGTTCTAACTTTGTTCCTCCTATTTGGCACTCAATCCGTTTATATTTCTTTCCCACTGACATTACTTTCTTTTTGGAGATGCTAATCTTCATACCATAGTCCTTACATTTCTGATCTAGCTCTGAAATATTACTTTGCAAACTTTCAATCGAATCTGCCATCACAACTAAGTCATCCGCATATGCAAGACTGCTTATTTTGTGTTCACATATCTTAATCTCATCCAGCCAGTCTATTGTTTTCAACATATGATCCATGAATAATATGAACAACAGTGGAGACAGGTTGCAGCCTTGTCTTACCCCTGAAACTACTCTGAACCATGAACTCAATTTACCATCAACTCTAACTGCTGCCTGACTATCCATGTAAAGACCTTTAATTGCTTGCAAAAATTTGCCTCCTATTCCATAATCTTGTAGAACAGACAATAACTTCCTCCTAGGAACCCGGTCATATGCCTTTTCTAGATCTATAAAGCATAGATATAATTCTCTGTTCCACTCATAACACTTCCCCATTATTTGCCGTAAGCTAAAGATCTGGTCCTGACAACCTCTAAGAGGCCTAAACCCACACTGATTTTCATCCAATTAGTCCTCAACTAATACTCGCACTTTCCTTTCAACAATACCTGAGAAGATTTTACCCACAACGCTGATTAAAGAGATACCTCTGTAGTTGTTACAATCTTTTCTGTTTCCATGTTTAAAGATTGGTGTGATTACTGCTTTTGTCCAGTCTGATGGAACCTGTCCCGACTCCCAGGCGATTTCAATTATCCTGTGTAGCCATTTAAGACCTGACATTCCACTGTATTTGATGAGTTCCGACTTAATTTCATCCACCCCAGCCGCTTTATTGCACTGCAATCTATTGACCATTTTTTCCACTTCCTCAAATGTGATCCTATTTCCATCATCATTCCTATCCCATTCTACCTCGAAATCTGAAACATTACTGATCGCATTTTCACCTACATTGAGCAACTCTTCAAAATATTCCCTCCATCTTCCCAAGGCATCCACAGGATTCACCAGCAGTTTTCTTGACCTGTCCAAAATACTTGTCATTTCCTTCTTACCTCCCTTTCGAAGACTGCTAATTACACTCCAGAATGGTTTTCCAGCAGCTTGACCCATAGTCTCCAACCTGTTTCCAAAGTCTTCCCACGATTTCTTCTTGGATGCTGCAGTTATCTGTTTGGCTTTGTTTCTTTCTTCAACATAACTTTCTCTGTCTACCTGGGTTCTGGTATGTAGCCATTTTTGATACGCCTTCTTTTTCCTTTTACAGGCTGCCTTGACTGTATCATCCCACCAAGCTGTTTGCTTCTTCCTACTTTTACACACTACTGTTCCAAGACATTCTTTAGCCACTTCTAGTACTGTGTCCCTGTACCTTGTCCATTCCTTTTCCAATGACTGTAATTGGCTACATTCAACTAACTGGTACCTTTCTGAGATCGCTGTTATGTACTTGTGCCTGATTTCCTTATCCTGAAGTTTCACCACTCTTATCCTCCTACATATGGACCTGACCTCCTGCACTTTCGGCCTCACAATCCCAATTTCACTGCAGATTAAATAATGATCAGTGTCATCAAGGAATCCCCTGAATACACGTGTGTCCCTCACAGCCTTCCTGAATTCCTGATCTGTTACTATATAGTCAATGACAGATCTGGTTCCCCTGCCTTCCCAAGTATACCGGTGAATGTTCTTATGTTTAAAAAAGGAGTTTGTGATTACTAAGCCCATACTGGCACAGAAATCCAAGAGTTGTTTCCCGTTCCTGTTGGCCTCCATATCCTCTCCAAATTTACCCATAACCTTTTCATACCCTTCTGTTCGATTTCCAATCCTGGCGTTAAAATCACCCATGAGCAGAACACTGTCCTTGTCCTTTACTCTAACAACTACATCACTGAGTGCCTCATAAAAATTATCCATCTTATCTTGATCTGTCCCTTCACAATGCGAATATACTGACACAATCCTAATTTTCTTGCTAGACACTGTCAAATCTATCCACATTAGTCGTTCGTTTACATACCTTATTGCAACTACGCTGGGTTCCATTTCTTTCCTGATGTAAAGCCCTACACCCCATTGTGCTATTCCTGCTTTGACTCCTGACAGCTAGACCTTGTATTCTCCCACTTCCTCTTCTTTCTCACCCCTTACCCGAATGTCACTAACAGCTAAAACGTCCAGCCCCATCTTACTTGCAGCCTCTGCCAGCTCTACCTTCTTCCCAGAGTAGCCCCCATTGATATTAATAGTTCCCCATCTCATTACCATTTGTTTGCCAAGTCGTATCTAAGGAGTCCCTGGTTTGTCAGTTAGAGGTGGGACTCCGTCACCTCCAAAGGTCCGAGGCATTTTGCTCTGATTGTTGCCAGCATCATATTTAAAGTACCAGGGAAGCAGGTTGCTAGCCTTACTTGCCCCGAGTCCCATTGGGTTTTACCCCTAACGGCTGAGGGACTAACCGGTGGATTTGGTAGTCTTTGCCGTATGAGCACAAAGGTGACCACGACTCAGAATATGTCCGAGATGCCCAGCCTTATTCCAAAGTAATTGGTATCCCGACTGTCGGGACCACTTACTTGGCCACTCATACGTTGCCCGTGGTTCATGAACTAGGACATGACTACAGGAACCCACACCGTGTTAGAAAAATATCTTCTATAATTAATCAGCTTCTTCTGTTGCATCTCGAATGAATGAACTTTGGGATTTAGAGGTTTCGGCGCGTGGGGCAGAGTTGTCGACATGCAGCCGTTCACATGTCTCAAGGTTGGACATATACATGGAATGGATACAAGTATCTAAACACGAAAACAGAACGCAGTACCATGCCCAATCATGTTGAACATTTTGTAGAACAAGCGTTGGCATTCAAAATAGTTTCCACTCGTCTCGTAATGACTAAATACATGTCCTGTATGGTTTTCAAGGGAATCTTACTTCATTCTTCCCTCAAAATAGTCGCAAATTCAGGTAACGATGATGAAGGTGAATAACGATTACGCACCAGGTTCTCCTAGCTAGCTCACAAAGGCTCAATAATACTGAGAAATCTTGACTCTCGTGTCCAGGTAAGGTGCGACAGTTCATCAGAGTCCTCAGAAAAGCAGTCATGGGCGTTGCAGTTGTGTGAATAGGTGGCAAAGCATCACCATTGAGCAACAAGCATTGTACCATGGGGTGGATCTGATCAACCAAAATGGTGATATAATCCTTGACAGTAATGCGATCTCCAGAGCAACCATGGCGTCCATGGATTACCACAATGTGGCTGCCCCACTCATCACTGATCTCCCGCTATGTTTCACTTTTGTGAGCTATAAGCGGCTAGATGTTATAAGCAGTGGGAAACAAAACTACTCCTTAGTCAAGGTTTTGTTGCTTCGGCATCACATCTTCATTTTACGGGCATTTGCATTACTGATGAGTGAATGTGTAATTCCAGATCTCCCATAACTTCCATGATTAAGGAGCTCTCTTCGTGTTGTTTTGATCCTAACAGGAATACCGAATGTTGCATTCAGTTCTGCAGGGACCGTTAAAACTGTCTTCCTCCTATTATTTTTCATCATAGTCCTCTTCAATGACAGTCTGTCTCCATCACTCATCACACATTTTCGTCCACGTTGCGACGTAGCAGATGATGCTCCCCCGCTTTCCCTGTATGCGGTGTAAATCTTCGATGCTGCCTATTGAAACACCAAACACTTCAGCTACATTGGTTACGAAAGCATTTACCATACGAGCACCAACAATTTGCTCACTTTCGAATTCGTTTAGCTCTGACTTGGAGCACTCACAGCTACATAGACTATTCTTCTGATCACAACTTACTCTTACAACGTATTGAGGACATTGCACGGATGCTATCCTTGGTCACATACAACAGTGCATCTTGAACACTTGGCCAGCATCTGGATTTAAGTTCAAGCAAGCATTTATTTCGCAGTGTTTCCATACTTTCGTGCAACCATTATACTTACAAAACACAGCAAGGGAATGGCGCTTGAGATAGAGGCTGGCGACTGTTGTCTACCATTCTGAAAAAGTCAATCACAAATCTATTTGAATCTAAATATACAGTCCCAGTGCAGGACAAAACTGATACGTACAAGCAAGTGACGCTATAATCTGTTTGAGGCGGCATATGTCCTCAGCAGATAACGACGTAGGACAACTGGGGCTGCGACAATGAGACAAGACAATTCAGCAGACATTTCATCCAAATTTATCAATGCCTCGGAGACAGGAAAACCCGTGCAATCATTATTTGGAAAGGATTTGTGGCTCCTTTATGTAAGATTACAGACGTCCTTTGTTGATATAATTATCTGTCGAGTTCTGAGCTCGTTGTTTCATGTAGAGTTTTCTGTTTCTACTTCATGGCTTTATTGTTTTCACGCTACAAGTGAGTAACTAGATGTGCAGTGTTCACACATTTGAGCCGTTCGCGGCACATGTTCATGCCGCTTATTGTTAGTCATCTACTTACGGTAGTGCCGTCTAGTTTTCTTCTTCGATTCACTGGCGTCACTAAGTCCCTGCCTTACCTCCCCATGAGTGTCAGCAGCAGCGCTTATCGATAAGAGCATTGTCGTATTATCTTTGAAGTGGGAGCTAGTACACTCCTGGAAATTGAAATAAGAACACCGTGAATTCATTGTCCCAGGAAGGGGAAACTTTATTGACACATTCCTGGGGTCAGATACATCACATGATCACACTGACAGAACCACAGGCACATAGACACAGGCAACAGAGCATGCACAATGTCAGCACTAGTACAGTGTATATCCACCTTTCGCAGCAATGCAGGCTGCTATTCTCCCATGGAGACGATCGTAGAGATGCTGGATGTAGTCCTGTGGAACGGCTTGCCATGCCATTTCCACCTGGCGCCTCAGTTGGACCAGCGTTCGTGGTGGACGTGCAGACCGCGTGAGACGACGCTTCATCCAGTCCCAAACATGCTCAATGGGGGACAGATCCGGAGATCTTGCTGGCCAGGGTAGTTGACTTACACCTTCTAGAGCACGTTGGGTGGCACGGGATACATGCGGACGTGCATTCTCCTGTTGGAACAGCAAGTTCCCTTGCCGGTCTAGGAATGGTAGAACGATGGGTTCGATGACGGTCTGGATGTACCGTGCACTATTCAGTGTCCCCTCGACGATCACCAGTGGTGTACGGCCAGTGTGGGAGATCGCTCCCCACACCATGATGCCGGGTGTTGGCCCTGTGTGCCTCGGTCGTATGCAGTCCTGATTGTGGCGCTCACCTGCACGGCGCCAAACACGCATACGACCATCATTGGCACCAAGGCAGAAGCGACTCTCATCGCTGAAGACGACACGTCTCCATTCGTCCCTCCATTCACGCCTGTCGCGACACCACTGGAGGCGGGCTGCACGATGTTGGGGCGTGAGCGGAAGACGGCCTAACGGTGTGTGGGACCGTAGCCCAGCTTCATGGAGACGGTTGCGAAAGGTCCTCGCCGATACCCCAGGAGCAAGAGTGTCCCTAATTTGCTGGGAAGTGGCGGTGCGGTCCCCTACGGCACTGCGTAGGATCCTACGGTCTTGGCGTGCATCCGTGCGTCGCTGCGGTCCGGTCCCAGGTCGACGGGCACGTGCACCTTCCGCCGACCACTGGCGACAACATCGATGTACTGTGGAGACCTCACGCCCCGTGTTAAAGACTGCGATGGAGCTCCGTATGCCACGGCAAACTGGCTGACACTGACGGCGGCGGTGCACAAATGCTGCGCAGCTAGCGCCATTCGACGGCCAACACCGCGGTTCCTGGTGTGTCCGCTGTGCCGTGCGTGTGATCATTACTTGTACAGCCCTCTCGCAGTGTCCGGAGCAAGTATGGTGGGTCTGACACACCGGTGTCAATGTGTGCTTTTTTCCATTTCCAGGAGTGTATTTCCGGGAAGTGATCTGTCGGGGGTTGAGTCGGGAGGACGAACCAATCGGGGGGACGGAGCGCTAGTGAGGCGCGGACAACCAGTACTCGCCGACCGCTGGCGACACACATGTACAACTGTTGGTTGGTCGTTCAGTCGGTCGTCTCATCTCACTGGACGACGCGTATTTGCTCGCTGACCGCTTATGGAAACACTCTGTGTGTGTGTGACTTGTCATTGTTTCTTGTTGTTGCACGGGGATCGGGTTTTGGATTGTCGGAGTTCTTGGTGCAAGTGTTTACCTGGAACTTTGTGTAGCTTCTGTGATTTGCACTGAGCAGTTACGAATGCTGTCTGCGTACTGGAGTAGCCAGTTGGTCGGTTGCGACAGAGCAGCGAGTGTGCGGTTCCTCGGCGTGTTGATGCTGTCCTGCACGCCGTGTAGTTCGATAGATTTGATGTTGTTCTCCTGTTCTTTGAGTGGTTATTGTGCCTCGACTGTGTTTAGACGCCAATTATCAAGACGCAGTGCTGCTGCGATCTTCGTCCTCGCTGATATTTTCGGTTGTGGTGGAATTGGTTAGGTGGCATGGAATTCATTGCGTTGTAGGTTGGTTTTCCAGCCGTCCTTAGGTCGTGCTGCCATCCGATTATTTAGTGTTACTCTTGGCTACTTGTCTCACCTAAACTGTTTTTAGAGTTTTCTCAACAGGTCGACCCTTGGAACGCTTCTTAACACCACTGTTTTGTTCTTTGTGATTGTGTGCCTTCAGCCGTGATTTATTTGTTGTTTGCTCTTTAGGCCTTCAGCCGCGTTTGTTTTAAAATCTGTGGCTTTCAGACGTAATGTGTAAATTCCTGTCTGTAAGGTTTCTCTTTAATTATCTTGAATTCTTAAGATGACCTTCAGCCATACTATGTAAATGCTTATCTTAAGGTTTGTCTTCAGTTATTTTGAATAATTGTTTGGGCCTTCAGCCGTCAAGATATTTCAAGTTTTCTTGAGATGGTTTTCTGTTGTACTGTGTAAATGCTTGTCTTTAAAGGTTGCATTTTATTATGATGAAAAATTGTTGGGCTTTCAGCCGAAGAATTAATTTAAATTTTCCTCAATATGGCTTTTAGCCGAGATTTGTAAATGTTTGCCTTTTAAAGAATTTCCTTTCCTGATATGAAATATTATCTTGGCCTTTAGCCGAGAAGATATTTTAATTTTACTTAAGTAAGGCCTTCAGCCTTTTGTCTGAATTCTAGTGCCTTAAAAGGAATTATTTAAGGATATTTTAATTTTACGTAAGTAGGCCTTCAGCCGTTACTCTAAATGCTTGTGTTTTAAAAGGAATTATTTAAAATTTATTATTGAGAAGTAACTTGGGCCCTCAGCCGTGAATTGATCCTTGTTGTTTCAAAGAGAAAACTGTGCCTTGGTTTTCGAGCAATAAAGTTCTGTTTGTTCTTGTGTAACTAACAGTAACTGATCTTGGCCCCTTTCCACAACCTGATCCGCTCTGTCCTGCGAAACCAGAGCAAAAAAAATGATACCAGAGTCCCGTATTTGAGCTTGAGTCTTCTATGATCTTTTGTTTAGGCAGCGTACTTAAAAAATATTGGATATTACGGTACTGAATTGTACTTAATTCATATAAATAAAAACATCGTCTGCTTGAATCGACGTATTCTGATATCCCGCATCAATAGAAATCACTTCATGTCCTCAAGAGAAAGACTACAGTCCAATGACGGAGGGCATCTGTAGGAGGCTTGTTGGGATCAGGTCATGGGAATCTCTTCCCATGACCTTACGAAAGATATTGTCTGAGTGAGAATAAAAACTCATTCTGTCAATAAATTTTATCAATAGTAGGCACTGTTTCCTGGTATGAAGGGTACATATACGGAAAAATATTAACATGAAAAGAGAAGGGAACTTCAAACAATTTTAAGTTGCTGTCAAAAGTGTGTTGCGATACATCAGAACTTATAACATTCGGAAATTCAGGTTAGAGAAACAAGCAGCTTTCAATCAGCAAACAATGTATCAGATATTGATTCAGAGCTTGCTACCGATCTTTGAATGTCACGAGCTGACAAGAAAATTTAAATTCATGTCGGTAATGCACTTGAGTCCGTAGTGTAACAATACATGTTCCACATGCTCTTTAATTACGATGCTGCAGGCAAGATTCTTCCAATTAGCAGTAAATACTTAAGTGACGAATTTATTTAGCAGATTTTTCTCAACTGGAAACTGATGAGCTTCAAGCAATTATTAAAACTCGAGGTGATTTCAGAAGATAGCAGAGAGCTTGTCATTTTTAACAGAGAGTAATTTTACATTCTGTCACGTGTAGTATGAATGTTAGATTTACAAAATGACGAGTTTGGTGCCTCTCGAAACTAAACTCACGGAAATAACACAAGGGTGCAGGGATGAAAAAATTGAAAATGTTGTAATGAATGTAACCGTCTCAAAGTTAATGATATCTCAGACGCAAACTGTGTAACATAGAAACTGAATTATGGACGCCGTGACATGATGTCATCAATAGACAATATAAACCAAAACAATTATGTCACCTACGCAAATTATGCGTGAATCATTAACATCGGACTGCAAGAATACATTAAGAGGGACGTAATGTGTATTCCCTACGCTTTTCTTCTCGGCTGTTGAGGGAACTATGAAAGCCGTGACGTGAATCGTTAAAAGTGAAATGTAATTATAGAAAACCACAATTTCGGAAAGAACTGCAAAGTAAAATAAATCAGAAGTGTGAAGGAAAGACGGAGCGGGACAAAAGGAGGCCAGAAAGCAGAACAGTGCAGACGTCAGAACATTACGTTGTGCGTGATTAATGGGTTCTGCTCGTACAGCAGAATACATTATATATGGATGTTAGGGATAAATGTTGGTCTGCACTTCACTAATTATCATATGAATTTATGCGTTTTCTGCAGGGCGCTATATGAACATGAGTCCTGAATAGCAGCAGTCATGCAAATGTGTAGAATCTGAAATTTTTCGCTCGTAGTGACCATTAAAAATGAAGGAAGCAGGCGAATTTCGAAGTGAAATACGTGTCAAAATAATAGAGGCAAAACAAGTACGGAAATAATTTTACCACAACATAATCCTGGTTGGTGGCCTTTTTTATCTAGATAGATCGTGTGGCCATGAAAATAATCTGAGAGTAAAATTCACAGTGGAGAACCGAGCTCACAGTGCATATTATGGAACAGTAAGAGCTAAAGATACTGATGAAAGGAAGAAAACAAAAGCAGGTCTTTTTTTTTAAAAAAGTGTTAGATCAGTATTTTATTATCATCCAATATGAGCATGGAGATCATTAGTTCTTAGTTAAGTTTTGGGGAATAATATGAGAGCGCTCTGATCCTAGACTGTTCCCTGCTGTCCACGTGATTAACGGTTACGGTTTATGTGATGAAATTTAGGAAAGTACAGAAGTTCAAATTGTTATCATTCCATTGCTGGAAAACTGTTCAGCAGTAGGTTCTCATTTACAATCTCCATGTACGGCACTCATTGTTTCACCACAGCGACACTAATTCTGCTTGTAAAAATTGCACAACGAAATTATGACAACGATTTCGCACAGTTTGACTCAAGACTTTTCATAAAATGAAGTAAGATAAAGTTTTAATGTGTCATCAGTGGTGAAAACATTGGCAACGGCGCACAAAGTCAGAGTCACGATCGGCACTGATACTATGAAAGAAATATGGTAACAACAATATAAGTAATTAACTTTGTGTGCCGCATCTTATTGTTAGCAGAGGGTCAGTAGCTTACACACCGCAAGAAAAACATAATCAAGTCCTGGATGAAGAATCACAGAGGAAATAAAACATCTGACAGGTAGCAAAAATGTACTGAAATGCCAATTACAATTTCTCCTTACGAGCACCTTACAACTCCTGCTGTAGAACTGGGGAATTCTTGAAGAGAAATAATTAGTCATTTTTACAGACAACTTCGCAAAAGTCCAGCACATAACCACATAAATAATTTTCATCTTTATATATACAGCAAAATAACTAACTTTATCAGTGGGATACGAAAAACTACCATTATATGACATTCCCTATAATAAAAAGATGCAAGTCAGGGGTAAATGGAATGACAAGCTATACTAGTCAAATTGTGCCACAACCTCCTCTTCTTCCTCATTCCATTCAGTGCCTCCACGTTAGTTACGTGATCTAGCCAACTAATCTTCGCCATTCTTCTGTAGCACCACATTTCGAAAGCTTCTGTTCTCTTCTTTCTACACTCTTATTGTCCATGTTTCACATCCGTGCATGTCTACACCCCATACAAATTCTTTCAAAGACGACTTCCTGACACTTAAATCAATACCTGACCTTAAAAAAATTCTCTTCTTTAGAAACGCTTCCCTGTCACAGCCAGTCCTCTCTACTTCGATCATCATCACTCGGTGGCCGAGCGGTTCTAGGCGCTTCAGTCTGGAACCGCGCAACCGCTACAGTCGCAGGTTCGATCCTACCTCGGGAATGGATGTGTGTGATGTCCTTAGGTTAGTTAGGTTTAAGTAGTTTTAAGTTCTAGTGGACTGATGACCTCAGATGTTAAGTCCCATAGTGCTCAGAGCCATTTGAAGCATTTTTAGACGGAGGGTGTCCCGCAGCTGATAAGTTCCAGTCGTACTACCAGGAAAGAGGTACACGGCTCATGTTGTCTGTAGTTTAACCACGCCTAGGCTGTCAATACCACGGTTCGATCGCGTCCGCATTGTTACTTTATACCAGGAAGGACTCTCAACAAGAGAAATGTCCAGGCGTCTCGGTGTGAATCAAAGCGATCTTGATCTGACATGGGGGACATACAGAGAGACAGTAACTGTCGATGACATGCCTAGCTCAGGCCACCAAAGGGCTACTACTGCAGTGGATGAACGCTACCTACGGATAATGGCTCGGAGGAACCCTGTCAGCAACGCTACCATGTTGAATAATGCTTCTCATGCAGCCACAGGACGTCTTGTTACGCCTCAAACTTTGCGGAATGGGCTGCATGATGCGCAACTTCACTCCCGAAGTCCATGGCGAGGTCATCTTTGCAACCACTACACCATTTAGCGCGGTAAGATGGGCCGAAAAACATTCCGTATGTACCGCTCAGGATTGGCATCACGTTCGCTTCACCGATAAGTGTCGCATATGCCTTCAACCAGACGGTCGGCGGAGACGTGTTTGGAGGCAACCCGGTCAGGCTGAACGCCGTAGACACACTGTCCAGCGAGCGCAGCAGGTTCCCTGCTCTTTTGGGGTGGCATTATGCAGGGCCAACGTATACCGCTGGTGGTCATGGATAGCGCTGTAACGGCTGTACGATACGTGAATGCCATCTTCCGACCGATAGTGCAACCATATCGGCAGCATATTGGAAAGGCATTCGTCTTCATGGACGACGATTCGCGCCTCCATAGAGCACACCTTGTGAATGACCTCCTTCAGGTTAGCGACATCGCTCGACTAGAGTGGCCAGCATGTTCTCCAGATATGAACCCTATCGAACATGCTTGGGATAGATTGAAAAGAGCTGTTTATGGACGACGTGTCCCACCAACCACTCTGAGTGATCTGCACCGAATCGCCGTTGAGGAGTGGGACAATCTGGACCAACAGTGCCTTGATGTACTTGTGGGTAGTATGCCACGGCGAATACAAACATATATCAAAGCAAGAGGACGTGCTACTGGGAATCAAAGGTACCGGTGTGTACAGCAATCTGGAACACCACCTCTGAAGGTCTCGCTGTATGGTGGTACACCGTGCAATGTGCGGTTTTATTGAGCAATAAATGGGGCGGTAACGATGTTTATGTTGCTCTCTATTCCAATTTTCTGTACAGGTTCCAGAACACTCGGAACCGATGTGACGCAAAACTTTTTTTAATGTGTGTGTTTCGGCGCTTTATTATGATACTTTTATCACTGACAAAGATGACAGTTTTTGAACCGCTCTCCATTTGCTTCTGTAAATCACTTTCGTGGATCAATCTCAGGAGTAGATAAAGTACCAAACCTCCTGCGAAACGACAGGGGTACAATATTTCACATGAACTGCAAAATTATTGGAATAAATGAGTAGCATGTTTTACCTGAGGGGCATGAGGATGACGTAACAGAGATTAGTTTTTGGACGGATACACGGGCACGATTCTTATGTCGTCGCTATAAACGCAAATGAAACAGTGTATAGGCCACCATTCGTGTACAGCGCTTTGTACAGTACGGGCAGTGATGCAGAAGCAGTGTTGCTAAAATAAGAGGCGAGGTATTCAGAAGAGCTCGATTTACATTACCGTAAGATATCGGAATATGGGCTGTCAGTAGCCAGCACAGTATATGCCGATGATGCATGAAATGAGGTAGCATAAAAGTTATCGTTAACTATGTATATACGGCCTGTGCCATGAGAGACCAGTGTGCATACCGCCAAGCGGCCTTATCGACTTCACAATAGGACTGCAGGGGATGAGACACTAAGTTGCAGGAAGGAGGCACGGCTGGGCGCGACGTCATTTCTGGAAAGTGTGTTGAAACATGCGAACCAACTTAATAATGTACATCTGACATGCGACCGTAACCCCACTGTCCGTCTGACGCCATATTTCTTATTTCGGAGCGCGGCAATATTCGCTACGCCACTGCGGCAGTTGCAGCAAAAAGGTGGAACTTTGTAATCACACTTTTATCGGCAGCACGGTAATAGTGTTTGCACGGTGCCTTTTTTGTGTCATAGAGGAATGGCCACTTCACACATCTGAATTACAATACTTCCAGTGATCTCTGTGTGCCGGCAGGATGACCAACTTTTGAACACATGCGTACACACACGCGTACACACACACACACACACACACACACACACACACACGCATGTACAGAGAGAAAGAGAGACAGAGAGAGAGAGAGAGAGAGAGAGAGATAGAGAGAGATAGTGAGAGAATTGGGATCTCTTTAACCATTCGATTAGTCTCGAATGAAAGTCAAGGGGTAATTCCCGCGAAAACTTCCTAATTCCGTTCTGGAACACACTCAGTGGCGTCGTGCGCAACCAGAACCTGGTCATACAACAAAACTTGCCACTGGACACGACAGTAAAATTCTTGGTGCTCTGTCAGGTCTGTATGGTGGGTTGTTACCTTCACTCTTCATCTGGGGCTCAGATCCCGCAGTAGATCACAGTAGCTGTTAAAATAACTGCTCACTGTTTGATTATTAGGAGCGTAATGAATCATCAATGAAGTCTCATATCCCAGAAATCTGTCAGCATTCACTTCCGTGCAGACTCTTGATTTTTGAACTTTTGTTACTGTACACGGTCCGTCCAAAATGTTCGGACACTAATTTTGTTGCTGTTGTATATGCGACGTCAGTTTAGTATCTATGGTGCAGCTTGAACTAACAACAGTATGCAACAGACGTGCACTCAACCAGCCAGCTGTGAACGGTCAGTATTAAGTAATGGACACGCGAGCAGTGCGCAGAGATATATGTACATGGAAATTTGCGGACACCGGAGATTTGCGCAACCAACCAGTTCACGGAAGGATTTACCTGGCTGTACAGATGGATACGTGTTCCTTCCACCTGTCGGTACTTTGCCCCTTCCCCATCCCTCAAGAGTTTTGTGGACAACGCCGGCCGGAGTGGCCGTGCGGTTCTAGGCACTACAGTCTGGAGCCGAGCGACCGCTACGGTCGCAGGTTCGAATCCTGCCTCGGGCATGGATGTGTATGATGTCCTTAGGTTAGTTAGGTATAATTAGTTCTAAGTTCTAGGCGTCTGATGGTTTCAGACGTTAAGTCGCATAGTGCTCAGTCTTTGTGGACACCACGCTGTTGAGAACACAAATTTCTGTGCTGTCTTTGCTTCCGAAGAAAGGGCAAAAAATGATGATATTAAACACAAAGACAAATTTTTCATATAATAACTGTCCATGTTTTCCTTTCTATAAACAAACTGGCAGTATTGTTTGGCCCCAGCGTCTGCCTGAAATAGAAATATATAAATCCATGTATGAATTCTTACTGAACATTTGAGACAAACATAGACATGGAATAAATTTTTTGTCTAGTATTTTATCCAATTTCTTGGGGAGCGTAAGTTGGTGCAATAATAATTACATTTAACATTTCCGAATGTAGTGTACAAACGATTCTGTCGGAAATGGCTTTCATTTTAAATACTAAAACACATTTGTAGCTTGTTGAATTAAAGCATAATTACACATCTCGGGTATGGGCAACTGTTTCCACTTCGATCACTTGGACAACAAATGGTAGTCTGTAAAATGCACGTCAGTGACACGAAATTATTAAAGAATCAGGGCATTAAGTCATAGCAATACTTAGTTATGTACTAATCAAAATCTAAATCAGTATTTATTTAAGGCTTTTATACCTCTTTGTTTATATATGCATGTTACTGTACATCAGCATTGATCTCATTCACCACGAAATGATAATCATAAAAAAGCAACGAAAATTGTTTCTTTACCGTACAGTCTTACAGGATAATTATACGCTGGTGTTTGCTGGTATTACAAGATCTCACTAATGATCTTTCTGCTGCATCGTAAGCTTTTTAGACTCTAATTTCTTCTCTAATTACCATGTTTTTTTTCTCTATTCTATCCCGTGACATGGTAGCTTCAGTATACTGAAGGACTTAAAATGCAGTGTTGCTAATGAATACTGAACGTGCAGAGGCCCTGTAATTGTCGAGACTGGGTGGGCTCAATAATGGCTGGGGGAAATGAGATGGTAGCGTCAGGAGCCGGCAGTGCGCCACCCTCACTGGGCTAGTAGTGGGGTGGCGGATGGTTGTATCGTTGCTGCAGACAGAGGAACCGTCAAGGAAACATCACTGATTAAACATATATTTTATAAGAATGAAAAATGCTCTTATCGTAGCACAAAAAAGGCGATTAGGTCTTGGGCAGGGTTAGGAATGTAAAAGATGGCGGCTTCTCTGGCAGCTTGAAAAACATTTAAATCGGAACGTCTTGACATATTCGCGCTTTTTTACTTACTACTAATATAAGGCATCCTGTCAAATAAGGTAATGATTCATGATGTCATGTCGTATAACATGGCACATGCCATCATGGCTTTCAACATGGAATCTGTTATGTTGTGCAGCATGACAAACCGTTTCGTTAAAGTTTAGAATGCATTTGTCGCACTATGGGATACTTCCTGTTTTAGACGCTCCCCTACTGTTGTATACTTCCTTTTGCAGATGCAGCCCACTCTATAGAAGGACATAAATCTGTGCCTAATTTTTCTTACACTCCTCACCATGTATGTACAAGACAAGGGTGAGTATAAGAGAGCTGACTGCGCTGAAGAAGTAGGTTTAACTCGTTAAAAGCGCGAATATGTAGAGATGTTTTAGTTGAATTGTCTTTGAAGTTGCTAGATAAGTTGGAAAATGTAACTCCCTTCTTTTAAACCCTGCACCTGCCAGGACATACTCGCCACTTTTGTGCTGCGACCGGAGAATTTTCTGCTCTGGTTCTCAGCTTTTACTCTACCATAATTTTGAGACCGCCATAGCTAGGCAACGGCTGTAAATTGCAGTTCGCTCGGAAAGCTATTAATCCGGTATGTTTTAGTGTCTTTCGAAACATTTAATCGATTACTTACATAGTGGCATGGGATAAAGATTTTCACAAGAGAGTTTTCTTAAGCGCACATACAAAAACGGAATGGCGCTACATTTTTGGAAGCATGTTTTTAGTTTTATCACAATGCATTTTTTGTTGATTTCATTCACTTTAGCCGGTTTCCGCGCATTTACTTCACGTAAGAATCAATTTTATATGCTACATTTAGCTCTACTTTAAACCATCGTATCTCGACAACGGGTAAAGATTACTGGGTAAAAAAGTTCATTTTCACTTTATCAACTTATCTACAGTCATGTCAGCATGCCATCGATTCGACAAGATAAAGTATATACAAGATGCCCTTCAAAAACATACCAGTAAGAAGAGATGTTTGCACGTAATATTTTGTCTGTTAAGACTTATCTTAGATCAAGGTCTGCTTCATCTTTGGACAAAATTTTGATCAGCAGTGTCACTCCAGTCCTGAGTTATTTAAGGGTGACTGTTTCTGCACCTGACTTCCGAATGAGGGCGACTGCTCCCGCACGTAAAATCGGAGCGGTGCACATACTAACTGTGTCATTAACTGAGCCTCAATTTCAGCCAAATTAAAATCTTTTGCAAAAAGAATTAATCGATTCGCACAATTTGCCTTGACGTCAGCTCAGTTCACCGTTCAAACTCTGATTAATACACTGTAATAGAACTACAGTAAGACAGATTTTCGAGCGGCTATACGAATGGCCGCTGGACCAGACAAAACCCAAAATATTTTGCATTAGGTTTCGAACTATTCTGACAGAACTGGGCACCAAACCCTCCCTCCGACCCCAAACTGCGATTCTGCGTGTGGTCTTTCCAGACGTATCTGTTACAGCGTGGAGCTTGATGCAGCCTACCACGATTCCTCTCCGATACCAAACTTTTCGTCTCATAGTAGCACTTGCAACTACATCCTCAATTACTTTTTGGATGTATTCGAATCTCTATCTTTCTCTACAGATTTTCCCCTCTATGACTTCTTCTAATATCATGGAAGTTATTCAATGATGTCTTAAAGTATGTCCTACCATGCTGTTCCTTCTTCTTGTTAGTGTTTTCCATATAAACGTTTTTCGCCGAGTCCCCCAAGAACTTCCTCAGTCCACCTAATTTTTAACCTCCTTCTGTGGCATCACATTTCAAATGCTTCTATTCTACTGTGTTCTGGTTTTCCTACAATCCAAGTTTCACTACCATACAATGCTGTGCTCCTAACTCACATTCTCAGAAATTCCTTCCTTGAATTGAGGCCTATGTTTGACAGTAGGAGACATCTCTTGTGCAGTGCTAGTGTGCTTTTTATGCCCTTCTTGCTCCGTCCGTCATGGGTTATTTTGGTCCTAGGTACTGTAGCAGAATTTCTTAACTTCATCTGCATCGTAATCACCAATGCTGATGTTAAGTTTCTCGTTGTTCTCATTTCTGCTATTTTACATTACTTTCGTCTTTCTTCGATTTACTGTCAATCCATATTCACTACTCCATTAGATTGTTGATCCCATTCAGCAGATCCTGTAATTACTCTTCGCTTTCACTTAGGATAGCAATGTCATCAGCGAATCTTATCATTGATATCCTTTCACTTTGAATTTTAATTCCGCTCTTCAACTTTTCTTTATCTCCATCATTGTTTCTTCGATGTGTAGATTAAACAACAGGGCGAAAAACTGTCTTCCACCCTTTTTAATTCCAGCACTTCGTTCTTGGTCTTCCATTCGTATTCTTCCCTCTTTACTCTTGTACATATTGTATATTAGTCGTCTTTCCCTACTGCTTCCCCCTATTTTCCACAGAATTTCAAAAATTTTGCTCCATTGGACACTGTCAAACGTTTTATCCAGGTCGACCAGTGCTATGAACATGTCTTGATTTTCCTTTAGTCTTGATTTCATTATCAACTGCAATGTCAGATCGGCCTCTCTGGTGCGTTTACATTTCTTAAAACCAAATCCATCGTCATCTAACACATCCTCAGTTTTATTTTCCATTCTTGTGTATATTATACTTGTCAGCAACTTCGATCCATGAGCTACTAAGCTTGTTGGCTTTTGCAGTCTTGAGAATTGTGTGGATTGTTTTGTCTGAAAATCTGATGGTATATCATCACATCATGCATCCTACACACTAACGCTAATGGTCGTTTAGTTGCCACTCCCCCACTGATTTTAGAAATTCTAATAAAAGCTTACCTATCCCTTCTACCGTATTCGATCTTAAGTCTTCTAGGACTCTTTTAAATTCTGATTCTCATACTGGATATTTTCTATATCGCCTTCTGTTTCTTCTTCTATCACATTATCATACACGGTTTCCCCCTCATAGAAGCCTCTTTAAATCGCGCCGCTCTCCGTTCTGCATTTAGCAGGGGCATTCCCATTCTACTCTTAATGTTAGATCCCTCGCTTTTAATTTCACCTAAAGTTGTTATGACTTTCCTTCATGCTGAGTCTGCCCTTCCGACAATCATTTCTTTTTCGATTTCTTCACACTTTTCATCCAGCCATTTCGTCATAGCTTCCCTGCACTTCCTAATTATTTCATTCCTCAGCGAATTGTATTTCTGTATTCCTGAATTTCCCTGAACATTTTTGTACTTCCTTCTTTCATCGATGAGTTGAAGTATTTCTTCTGTTACCCACGGTTTCTTCGCAGTTACCTTCCTTGTTCTTAGGTATTTCTTTCCAACATCCGTAATTTCCGATTTTAGATAATTCCATTCCTCTTCAGCTGAACTGCCTACTGAACTGTTCCTTATCTCAGTGGCTACATAATCAGAGAACTTCAACCGCCTCTCATTATTCCTTAGTACTTTCCTATCCCACTTCTTTGCACACTGATTCATATTGAATAGGCTCTTAAACTTCAGCCTACTTTTCATCACTACTGAATTATGAGTTTGGCTAAATAAGTTCCTGGCTACGTCTGGCAATAGAGTTTCTGCTTTCGGTATCTCTGTCTGGTCATGATGAAATGTAACTGAACTCTTCCGTATCTGCCGGCCTTTTCCAAGTATACCTCCTCCTCTAGTCGCTATTACTAACTGAAATTTATTGCAGAACTCAGTCTTTATCCGCTCATTCCAATACCGAGCCCATATTCTCCCGTTACTCCATCACCTACAACCGCATTCCAATTGCCGATGACTATTAAATTTTCATCTCCCTTTACGAACTGAATTACCCGTTGAATATCCTCATTTACTTTCTCTGTCATATCTAACTTGACGTCGGCATGCATACCTGATCTATCGTTGTCTTTCAGTCTTTTTCTCATGGTCACCTTCCCTTTGGCACTCTCCTCCCGGAGATCCGAATGAGCGACTAGTCCTGTAATTTTGGCAGTGGACACATCATCATGACACTTTTTCAACCACAGGCCACGTGTCCTGTGGATGCACGGTATGTGTCTTTAATGCAGTGGTTTCCATTGCCTTCTGCATCCTCACGCCGTTGATCATTGTTGATCCTTCCGTCTTTAGGGGCAGTTTTCCACCCAAAGGGCAAGACAGTGCCCTCGACCTCTGCCCGCTCGCCAACTGTGGCAAGAACATTGGCTGACGGAGGCCGACAGTGCCGATCATTAATCAAACTTGAAGCGGTGGCGGGGTTCGAACCCGGGACCGAAGATGTTCTGATCGCTAATCGAAGACACTACTACAGACAAGGAGCACCTCTGCATTCTGCAGCAATCGTTATGAATTCTGCGATGGTAACGCCATCCAAGGCAACTGCTGAAGATGGTGGTTACGTGGTATGTCGTGACACACATGACATGCATTTGTAGGTGCGAATATGGACAACCATCAGCTGGCAAGTGGAATGATGACAATGAACATCTTTTACCGGACCGGGACTCCAACCCGGATTTCCCGAGCGATCTCCTTACTACAGTTGTCCGAAGACGACTCATCGTCATACGGAAATTTTCATATGTCTTCAGCCATGTTTCCACAACCTCGTACATTCATTATTTATATTTCCGTGCAGGAGAGACGTTTTAACTATAAGTATCTTGCCCGGTGTCGACGGATAAATACGATATTACGGAGCCTGTGATTCAGTGTTCTTTGGGATACGCAGAATATTGCATTGTGCTTCTGAACAACACAGAGACTGTAATATCGTAACCTATAATGACGACAGTGACTCAGCGGAAACGCTGAAGCGAGATACTTGTGGCTGCGTGTGCACCGAATAGACGCAGCTTCGCGCCGGAAGACACAGAACGCTTTCATAGACACCATGGACTAAGACAGCTCCCAGAAGTTGTGCATACCTTGCAGACAGAGGTGGACAGCCATAGATTCCCACACAGGCGAAGGTGGATGCTCAGCTGCACGGCTCCAGTCTCAAACAGTAGCATTCCAGGATAGAAGCCTCGCAGTGACTATAAGTAGGCCTGGAGGCGGCCCACTTGCTGGAAGGTGCTACGTCCACAACATCGGACACATAGCCAGCAGTAGGTCTGCAGTTACCAGAGGCCAAGTTTCACGATGGCAACTTGCAGATTCATTTCGACTGGCGTGGACCTCTTGTCTAATCTTGCGGAAGCTAGGCTGTCTCACTCTATATAAGAATGAAGGGTATTTGGGCAGGCTTGGTGCAATCTTGTTTTCACCGTAACGTAACCCAGCAGAGCCTGCGACTGGCTGGGCCAGCGATGCGGTACTCGCCCGACGTCAAAGTGGCGTTTCTGCCAAATCAGCTGGACTGTCGTTATTGCGTATTGTTGGTGCTGGTTTTCGGTCAAAACCTCTTTCATAGCCTCCTGAATTAGCCGTGGCAACGTCGTTATTTTATTAATTTGAGCCAAACTATAGTGGTGGTGCTACACTGCTCACCTACTGATAGTATCGGGAAAGATGCGGACATAACGGCTTAAAAGTGGAGCTTTGCGGACAGTGCCAGCTTAAGAAAAGCCTTTCCTCCTCCCAAGGGATAGGTGCCCAAAGTACCGGGTGAAGTTGGTGCCCGAAAATCTCCAGAAAACAGTGCTGTCTGCGTTATCCGAGTCCGATTTCTTCCGGCAGTTGTGCAACTGTAGTGTGCCAACGCTCTTGTGTCACAAACCACAGCAGACCAATGTCTCTAAATCAAGTGTTCAAGGCATTCGACAAAATGTATTAACGAAGAGAAAAGTGCGTACAAAGTTGGTCACACACACCTTGACACCCAAACAAAAACTGAACATGAAAGCCATGTGGTGTTTCGATATGAACTGGAAATCATGAGGACCTAAGCAACAGCCTCGATCGTGTGCCGCCTGGGGACACGTATGCTGTAATTTGCGCCAGCTTAATGGCGCTGGGCATGAGCTCGCTGTCAGTCGCTTACCACCGACAACTGCGAGATGGCCATCCAAGGACAATTACAGTCGGTCATGAAACACATGGATGCTACTAGCATTTTCCAGAGCTGAGTACGAATTCGAGTGGGAGTGTATTTCGCTATTGCCCGGAAAATACATCGCTTCCATTAGGTGGAAGACGTTCTTGGAATATATATATCCAGTTCGCCGATTCTCGGAGAGTTTTCCCTTGGTACCAAGGAAAAAGTACTATATCCTTCATTTTCATTGTTGCCAATCGAAAACTCTCTCGCAATCGGGAAACTGCAGCTTTTTCTAAATTTGTTACTGGAACGGCAAGTTGCAGACAGATATATGAGATGCAGTTTTTCGTATGACGACATGGTTGTAGACCGTGGCTGTTATTTGAAAACAAATGTTGGTGGTCTTAAGACAGCCAACAGCCACAAATTTATTTTAAGTTCCTTTATTGAAAGGTACCATTACCGGTTTCGAATCATTACAATTCATCATCAGACGGCTTTCATGCTTTCATTAGAACATGTGGTGCACTACTAATCAATAAAAAATACGCACCACATGTTCTAATGAAAGCATGAAAGCCGTCTGACGATGAATTGTAATGATTCGAAACCGGTAATAGTATCTTTTGAATACAGGAACTTAAAATAAATTTGCGGCTGGTTGCTGTCTCAACACCATCACGATATACGAGAGTCTAGTGTGTGCGTGGGTGGCAATAACTGTGTGTGGCAGTTAAGTTATAGACTTCCTCAACATGTGTTGTACGATTTGCTTTTCTTTTCGCACTGAACGGTGGGAAATGCTACATTCGAATGTCAATTTTATTATTTTTATTCAGTGCGAATTATTTGATGTAATGCAGAAATGTATAAATTTGTCCTGTAAGGAAAAAATGAGAATTTAACAAAAAGGAATATTATGTAACTATGTCTAAGGGCAAAGATAGTTAAGCTGCAATTGCCCAGACTCAGAATATTACCTTTCGTAACGGATGTTGAAATGCTGAAGTAAATTTTATGAATTGCATGATACGCAGTCATTCAGCTAGGTGAAACCTTCATTTAACAAATAGTTTAAATCTTGCATTGATAGATAGATAATGAATATAGAAAACGAGAGTGTGGTCGCATCGATACTTGGAACAGAGAGCGAATATTAATCATACCTAAGTACCTCTGCTGATTACCGAGGTGAAGAACGGAAGTGTTGTGTAGAACACATGTCTGTAATTAAATGTGTGCAACGCAAGTGTTGATGTTTCAAGTTTCCGGCGATTCACGAAGTAATATTTTATACATGGTTCCGTGTACTGGAATGTGATCGGTCTCCAACAGCCAAGTTTATTTTATGTTATGCTGCGGGCGTTTGTTTTGCACTTTCAGTGTTTTCATTGCTGCTTTTAGTTGTCAGTAAACAGCGCTGTGAATTGGATTAACACTGCATTACTGAGCTTTTATGATTAGGCTAAACAAGAACAATCCTATTGCTAACTATCATTAGCCATTTTACATTAAATGTATCTGAAACGCCCTGCATAAACCCGCTGCACAGTACAGGTAGTTGGAATTGTGGAAAGGGGCCAAAAGGGGGCAGTCAGTTACACTCAAACAGATATAACTTTATTTAGTTGTCCAAACAATACAGCAAAAATTTTTAAACTTAGTTATCGGCTGAATAGGCCACACTATCTTATGCCGTAAGAGCACAACCACTTAAAAATAAAAACGGCTGAAAGCCATTAATTTAAAATTCACATTCGAAACAGAATATTTAGAAGGCAGAAGGCTTCATGTAAGTAAGTTCTATGACTTAGCTGAAGGCCCAAAAAATCTAACACTTCAAAAGCAAACAAGTTTGATTTAAAGACGGCTGAAGGCCCATGATTTAAGACTGCAGGTAAAATTAATTAAAAGAAAACACAAGACAGGAGGCCTTATCTTCAATTAGGCTGAAGGCCCCACACAGTCTGATACTTGAAAGACAAAAACTTTAATTTAAAAACGGCTAAAGGCCGATTACTTAAAACAACTAAAGCAATTTTTAGTAGGCAGAAGGCCCAAAGCTTTACCCAAAAAATATTTTAAATGCGACTGAAGGCCCAAACAATGCAAGACTTGACAAGTAAGGAACTCTGCTGAAGACCCATTATTTAAAACCCAACTAAAAGCATACAAATTAAAACCATCGGCTGTAAGCCATTAAACACCAATAACAAAAGGCAGTACAGCCAACGGCGCTGAGAAGTTTCCGGGGGTCGGTCCGCACTTGAAATATTAACGTTCGCTTAGGGGAGAAGGTAGTCGGCCCAACTATATCCGATCCGCCGGCAACTCAACCAAGAGACAGTCAACGGACTCACCGACAAGACGAACTTGCTTTCCAACCGACCAGTGCACAAGGAACTCCAAAGCCAAAACGTAAAAGGCGTAGCTGCCCACAACCAAGTATGCATAAGCTGTCAAAACTACACCCACATGTTGGACAACGACAACACGGTGAGGAAAGAACATTGCCTGAATTTTACGTCAGCGGCCAGGGCAGGTAACCGGAACGCTAACGGTGACAAAGGCAGAAAATTCCGCTGGTGCACTTGGTCTTCAAATAACCAAAATACAGTTAAACTCCACAGGATGATGGCCAAACTTTCGCCAACTCGAACACTCGCTGTTGCTCACGGGTATACCCCCAACAGCCAAGCCTGAAAACCAGCGGCACAATGTGAACAGCCTGGCTTCGGTAATTGAATCACCACTCAACTTTGATGGTCGGTGAACCAAGAACCTTGTAGCAATCGGAACAGCTCCCACACACTCTGACACTGCGTAGAGGCCGCCAGCGGGCCCGGCCCACTGCGCCACGCGAAGATTTCCTGGCTGATCCTCACTAACCGACCGACTCCTCAGAGTCAGTACGCCGACAACATTTAAAATAAGTTATCAATTTGAATGACACAAACTACACATAGTTTCTCGAACACTTGCACGAAGAACCAGACAATGCTGCTGGGAGTGACTGTACAGTAACAGGGACGCATCACGAGTCGTCATACACAGCCAACCCCTAAGCGATCGCCCGGCACATACACATCGTCAGGGAAGACGGTCGACCGACGACCAGCCGAAGTCGTCCCCACTCCAATCATGTTTGTCGGCAACCGTCGGGCGAGTCACGGCGGTCCGGACCTCACTGCTGCCACACCCCGACTGAACTTGTGCCTCGTGCCAATTTAAACACTGGCAGGTCCGAACTAACTGCTGGCACGTTCCAACTGACTGGTCGACACACGACGACCAAGAAGTAATAGCAGTCCAGCAAAGATAATACAGCAGGGCATATATCGATAAGCGCTGCTGCTGCCACTCACGGGCAGGCAAAGTAGTAACTCAGTGACCCAAGTAATTGAAACTAACATAAAGAGGTGGCAGTACGGCAAAAACAGTATGTTAAATACGGATGACACGAACACGAGCCACGCACGGCTCAGTATTCTCATACATATTTAAATGCTGCAGCGTGCTAGCTGAGGCAAGCACGAAAACAAAGACCAATCCGTTAAATTTGCTACTAGTGTATCTGAATGCTATAACTGTAGGAAAAACTTCATTGTTCGTACGTAATGCGCTTCATGTATCTATCCCGAACGCATACGAAAAGTTCTTACTTCATTTTCAAGGACTAGGACAAAGCAAATACCTCAGAAACATTGAAACTTATGACTAAAGCTTTCAAGGTTAAAAAATGGTTCAAATGGCTCTGAGCACTATGGGACTTAACATCTGAGGTCATCAGTTCCCTAGAACTTAGAACTACTTAAACCTAACTAACCTAAGGACATCACATACATCCAAGCCTGAGGCAGGATTCGAACCTGCGACCTTAATTCGGCCACACCGGCCAGCCTTTCTAGGTATCGAGTGTATAATGTAAGGGACATTCTAATGATAACGATTTGTGCTGGAAAATGTTAGCTCCAGTTTTAGTCCTCAGATGCAAATGTGGAGCTTTACACTGTTTATATGATGGTATGACATTCAAGCTGTCATTTTACTGGAGACACAGTGATGTTCCCGTTGGGTATCCTCTGTTGCAGAGGGACTGAATACGGTTGCAGTTCAATGTGGTATTATTGTTGTTACACGTACATAAAACAGCCGTTGTTCCATTATCCATTATAAGATGGGTGTACGGAACATTATTGGTCTGATTTTTGGAGGTATTATTAATGCCGGGTGAAGACAGAACGTGTCCTTGGTAAAAGCGTTCCTTTAAATATCACCAGTACCAAAGGCACATGGATTCAAATCAGGTAATCGTGCAAGTCATGCAGCTCGAAATCTTCGGAAAGTTGCATTACGCAAATCTTTCACTGGGCGAGAGACATGAAGCGTTGCCCCCATTTTGCATGGAAACAGTTGTTTCCACACAGTTGCCCTCTCCAAAGCAGGGATCACATGTCCCATAAAAGGGTCTCGAAAATGTGCAGAGGTCACGTTACACATGACAGGCTTTGTGGAAGTATTCTCTTCAAAGAAGATCGGCCCAGAAAAAAAGGTGCTGATGAATCCACACCACACAGTAATATGCTGCAGAGAAATGCCTCTTCAAGTATTTTTTTTTTTTTTTTGAGTCATCAGTCTTCTGACTGGTTTGATGCGTCCCTCCACGAATTCCTCTCTTGTGCCAACCTCTTCAACTCAGACAAGCACTTGCAGCCTACGCCCTCAGTTATTTGCTAGATGTATTCCCATCTCTTTTTTCTTCCACAACTTTTGCCCTTTACAGCTCCCTCTAGTACCATGGCAGTCGTTCAATGATCTCTTAACAGATGACATGTCATCATGCCCCTTCTCCTGGTCCTGTAGCGCCACATCTCGAATGCTTGGATTCACTTCCGTTTTGGTTTTCCCACAGTCCATGTTTCACTACCATACAATGCTGTGTTCCAAATGTACATTCCCAGAAATTTCTTCCTCAAATTAAGACGTATGTTTGATACTAGTAGACTTCTCTTGGCTAAAAATACTGTTCTCATTTCTGCTACTTCTCATTACTTTCGTCCTTCTTCTATTTATTCTTAGACCATATTATGTACTCATTAGATTGTTAATTCCATTCAGCAGATCACGTAATTCTTCTCCACTTCCATTCAGGATAGCAATGTCATCAGCAGATTGTACCACTGATATTCCTTCACCTCGGATTTTAATTCCCCTTCTGAACCTTTTTTATTTCCTCCATTGTTTCTTCGATGTACAGATTGAACAGTGGGGGCCAAAGTCCACATCCCTGTCCTACACCCTTTTTAATATGAGGACTTCGTTCTTGGTCGTCAACTCTTATTATTCCCTCTTGGCTCTTGTACATATTATACATTATCCGTCTTTCCCAATAGCTTATCTCTATTTTTCTGAGCATTCCGAACATCTTGCACCATTTTACATTGTCGAACGCTTTTCCCAGATCGACAAATCCTATGAACGTGTCTTGATTTTTCTTCAGTCTTGTTGTCATTATCAAGCACAACTTCAGAATTGCCTCTCTGGTGCCTTTCCCTTCCCTAAAGTCAAACCGATCGTCTTCTACTACATCCTCAATTTTCTTTTCCATTCTTCCCTGTGTTACTGTTGTCAGAAAATTGGATGCATGAGATGTTAAGCTGATCGTGCGATAATTCTCGCACTTGTCGGCTGTTGCCATCTTCGGAATTGTGTGATGATGCTTTTCCATAAGTCACACGTTATGTCACCAGACTCATGCAATCTATACAAAAAAGTGAATAGTCGTTTTTTGCTACTTCCTCCAATGATTAGAAGTTCTGATGGAATGTTATCGGTCCCTTCTGCCTTGCTTGATCTTTAGTCTTCCAAAGCTCTCCTCTAAATCTACTCCTGCTTCTTCTTCTATCACATCAGACAAATATTCCCTTTCATACAGGCCTACAGTGCAATTTCTCCACCTATCCTCTCTCTCCTCTGCATTTAATAATGCAGTTACCATTGTATTTTTAATGTTACCACCCTAGTTTCAGTTTCACCGAAGGTTGTTTTGACTTTCCTATATGCTGAGTCAATCCTTCCGACAGTCATTTCTTCTTTAATTTCTTCACATTTTACACACGCTGTTTAAAAGTATCCAAAACTCGGCAGTTCTGTGTACTCACTGTACCCTGTAGTGCAAAGTGCGCCTCGTCATCCCATTGAATACTGCTCTGCCACATATCATTATCTTCGATCCGTGCTAGAAACCAAGAGCAAATTCAGAACATTGCTGCGGATCATGAGGTTACAGTTGCTGCACCCTCTGTATCTCGTACGGTAACAGTGTAAAATAGAGCCCAAAATTTTCCATAATGTTGAACATCGGACCGACGTCTCGTCACACACATTAAATTTATTCGTAGTTTCAAATACGTACAAAGCACCATCAGCTGCAGAAGGGAGTGACAACAATGAAAATTTGTGCCGGACAGCGACTCGAATCTGGATTTTTTACAGGAGATGTGGTCTTAACCGCTTTTGGCAATCTGTGTACGACCCACACCCACACCCAAACTTCCATTTGTCGTTATTCCTCCGTCACAACATGTACTTGTGCACACATTACGTAATTCCCGTACAGGGGAGGACATTCAAATTGGAAGTATCCGTGGACCAATACGATATTGCAGTAGCTGCATGTCTGAAGGAACATTTCATCTTTCTTCCTAACAAGACAAGCGCTGCAGTAACACAATTTTAGTGACACTGCACGATCAGAAGCCCTACCAAACGCACGTGCTGCATGGCCAGTTATAGCAATGGCAACATGGTCAGTAACTGCCACCGGGTTAGGACGCCTTCCTCTTCCAGTGAAAAATAAAGTTCACTAGTGTTTTGGAATCTATTTGTCATCTTTTTTAAACTATTTAATGACCTCGGCCTTGTCCTCAGACAATTCAGTCGGCGATACTCTCAATGCAGCGATGTAATTGCTGCTGTTCACATAAAACAACTTCAATAACAGCACGTGGTCTCTCTTCTCCATAGCTGTACTGGTCCCTCACGTTATGGATTGTCAAATAACAGCATTGGTGTCATATGGTCATACAAACGGTGTACACAGTCAGATCTGCACCTGGTGCAGCAAATGAAAGTCATGTGTTTTTCAGTGCACATGTCGCCCCCCTTAACGCATAAACGTACCTACCAAGTTTCGCTCACATACGACGATTGCATTCCATACCGAACCTCTGTTAACAGCTGCATTGTAATTATAACCACCCAGTACATTTATTGCACTGTAAGGCAAGTATGTCAACGCCCTCAGTGAAAAAATTCTGCGGCTGCTACGGAAACATGACTACCATGCACTCTTCGTACGAGCAAAATCCAAAACCAAGACTGTCTTTCTTGAAAATCGCATGGGATGAAATCAGGACTGCATGAAGGATGTGTAAGGGCTTCCCAGCGAAACTTCTGTAGCGTACTCGAAACAACATTGACTACGTGTGGATGGACCACTATCTGTCACAGCGCGGCAGGCCGGCACTTCGGAAATAGAGGGGCAGGTCGGGGTAGAAAGACGTGACAGACGAAAGTTTACCGCTTTAGGATTGTTGCTGTCGACTGCATTATGAACTGATTGAGAGCAAGCTACGTAACCACCGAAACAATATAGCTCGGTAACTACTTTTAAGATATATTTTTCAGTAGTTTGTGCCCTACAGTTTCCTGATGTTTGTCGGAAACCATATTGTACTACAATGAGCTAATGTGAATCGCTTTGTTATTGGCTACCAGTTTCGAATGTTACATCATAAGACACAGGATGTTTTCCAGTTATACGTAGAATCGTAAAGTCAAGTTTTCATCCCCCTACGTGTGCTACATGACCTGTCTTCTACAGCCGTGCAGCTGTTCGGTCGCTCCTGGAATCTGTAATAATGCTTGATCTCCGTGTTTCACTATACCTGTTGAAACATATCTTAAACCGAATATCGGCACCTCTCTAGTGAATGCGCACACGAAATTCCACAATGAAAAACTTGTTAAGAACGTGGAAGAGGCCGGCCGCTGTGGTCAAGAGGTTCTAGGCGCTTCAGTCCGGAACTGCGCTGCTGCTACGGTCGCAGTTTCGAATCCTGCCTCGAGCATTGATGTGTGTGATGTCCTTAGGTTAGTTATGTTCAAGTAGTTCTAAGTCTAGTGGACTGATGACCTCAGATGTTAAGTCCTATAGTGCTTAGACCCATTTGAACCATTTTGAACGTGGAAGAAACCGACTTCCATTTCGACGCTGGGCATCGAATGAAACACGTGATGAGTAGTGTTTGTTTGGGCTGACGCATTCTAAACGCAATAAAAGCTAGATTGAAAATCCCTGCGGAAACACAGTAGATAATTATCATGGAGAGCGTGGCGGAATTAAATAATAAATGCAGTTACCAAAGGAGATGTGGAACTATTTGGTACGCGAGAAGAAGAAGAGAAAAAAATGAAATAAAATTCTTTTGACAAAATGTAGTCCTTCTGCATATTATGGGAAAATTTCACCAAAGGCAGGGAACATATTTCAATCACACTAATTTTCTCAAATTTTCAAGCTAATGATGTAGTAGAATTTGTGATGAATGGAAACACCAATCACAGCTTGTAAGCATTCTATAAAAATTGCCTGTATGTGAGAAAACGGAATATATTGATTTCAAAAACTTTCTCTTCATGTAATGTGTACTTTACATATCGTATTCAGTTTATGAGAAAACTGACTGTTGCTTGACTCTGTGTTGCACATGTGAGCAGTGCCGTAAAATGAAACTTAAAACTTCATAAAATGCAAGCCTTGAAAGAAAAAAAAGATTCTAATCTGCTTGATGTGAAGTGCAATGTTCGATTTCGAATATCCACAAAAATAAATTACTATTCTGCTCGGAAGAAAATAACTGTCTGAAATTACAACACTGTTTACTGAAAATTAATCTGCTTACTTGCACGATATGTAACAATTCCGACTACACACTGTCTTCTCAAGTATACAAGGTGAGATCTGCCCTAAAATAAAAGAGACTTACCTCTTGTTCACCGTGCTGTTTTTGTGTCACGAGTATTGATGTTCTCGAAAGCGAACGCATATCATCAGATGCAGCAGGTAAAAGAAAATTTCTTTCTTTTTCTCGTCAGAAAGAATCAGTATCTACGTATGGCGTAAGGTTCAATGCACACAGGACGAAATGTTCAAAACATTACTAACAATCACGGAGATGGGTTTTACTTTAAAGAAAATGTTATTGAAAAATTAATCTATGATAATTGACAGAAAGAACTGTGCAACATAAGAAAAATCTAACATCTGCGAAATCCTCTCATTACAAAGATTACAGACATCTCAAAAAATTGCATAATTTGAAACAATATGTAAACAAAGATATCAAATTCACACCAATTATAAAAGCTTTTAGTTACCTCAGTGACAAACACTTCCTCTAGTTAATAATTCTGACAAACAAACATTTCATTCTTTCGTATGCCTCCGTTACCTATAAAATTCTTCCAAAATCTTCATCATCAATGTAAGGAACGAGGACGTATTATAAATGAGTTTTCATCATCATACTAAAGTACGCTGGATAATTTCTCCCACATTCACAAATAACAGATCTCATTCTCTGAACATCTCAACTGCTCCTAGCAAGTCAACCACAGATAAAACTAAACACAAAGTCAAGCATGTTTTTTAGTACTCATGAAGTGCATTCAATCATGTTGGTCCCAGAACAGAATGGTGAATTATTTACGCCAGTAGAAAATATATGAAACCTTGCAAGCCCATAAAACTGATCATTTTAATTGTTTACAGGCGTATCTCCAGGTGCAGCCTACATATTTGAGAATCGGAATATCATTATAAAGTGTGCTACAATTTCATGCTGTTTTACAAGGTGAGTCACGTAAGACGTAACACCTCTTTTATTTCGTGAATGGTTAGACATGTCGAAGGCGGTTTTAGGCAAATGTTACAGCGTCGAGGATCACGTATTTTCTTTTATTAGCTTTTTAAAGCTAGTATCAACCGAGATATTGAAGCAAGTATCTTTTTTTAAAAAAGGAACTATGTACGTCTTGACTCGTACCCGTGGTCGAGGGGTAGCGTCTTTGATTCATAATCAAAACGTCTTCGGTCCCGGGTTCGATCCCCACCACTGCCTAAATTTTGATAAATAATCAGCATTGGTGGCCGAAGACTTCCAGCATAAGAAGTCAGCCTCATTCTGCCAACGGCCTTGTCAAAGAGGGCGGTAGAGCGGATAGAGGTTCAGGGCACTCTCTTGTCCTAGGGGTGGGAAATTGCCCCTAAAGGCGGAAGAATCAGCAATTATCAACGACATGAGGATGCAGAAGGCAATGGAAACCACTGCATTAAAGACACGTAACGTGTATCCACAGGACATGTGGCCTGTAATTGAAGAAGTGTCATGATGATCTCTCCATTGGCAAAAGATTCCGGAATAGTCCCCCTTCGGATCTCCGGGAGGGGACTGCCAAGGGGGAGGTTACCATGAGAAAAAGATTGAATAATCTACGAAAGATTAACGTTCTACGAGTCGGGGCGTGGAATGTCAGAAGCTTGAACGTGGTAGGGAAACTAGAAAATCTGAAAAGGGAAATGCAAAGGCTCAATCTAGATATAGCAGGGGTCAGTGAAGTGAAGTGGAAGGAAGACAAGGATTTCTTGTCAGATGAGTATTGGATAATATCAACAGCAGCAGAAAATGGTATAACAGGTGTAGGATTCGTTATGAATAGGAAGGTAGGGCAGAGGGTGTGTTACTGTGAACAGTTCAGTGACTGGGTTGTTCTAATCAGAATCGACAGCAGACCAACACCGACAACTATAGTTCAGGTATACATGCCGACGTCGCAAGCTAAAGATGAACAGATAGAGAATGTGTATGAGGATCTTGAAAGGGTAATGCAGTATGTAAAGGGGGACGAAAATCTAATAGTCATTGGCGACTGGAATGCAGTTGTAGGGGAAGGAGTAGAAGAAAAGGTTACAGGAGAATATGGGCTTGGGACAAGGAATGAAAGAGGAGAAAGACTAATTGAGTTCTGTAACAAGTTTCAGCTAGTAATAGCGAATACCCTGTTCAAGAATCACAAGAGGAGGAGGTATACTTGGAAAAGGCCGGGAGATGCGGGGAGATTTCAATTAGATTACATCATGGTCAGACAGAGATTCCGAAATCAGATACTGGATTGTAAGGCGTACCCAGGAGCAGATATAGACTCGGATCACAATATAGTAGTGATGAAGAGTAGGCTGAAGTTCAAGACATTAGTCAGGAAGAATCAATACGCAAAGAAGTGGGATACGGAAGTACTAAGGAATGACGAGATACGTTTGAAGTTCTCTAACGCTATAGATACAGCAATAAGGAGTAGCGCAGTAGGCAGTACAGTTGAAGAGCAATGGACATCTCTAAAAAGGGCCATCTCAGAAGTTGGGAAGGAAAACATAGGTACAAAGAAGGTAGCTGCGAAGAAACCATGGGTAACAGAAGAAATACTTCAGTTGATTGATGAAAGGAAGTACAAACATGTTCCGGGAAAATCAGGAATACAGAAATACATGTCGCTGAGGAATGAAATAAATAGGAAGTGCAGGGAAGCTAAGACGAAATGGCTGCAGGAAAAATGTGAAGACATCGAAAAAGATAAGACTGTAGAAAGGACAGACTCAGCATACAGGAAAGTCAAAACAACCTTTGGTGACATTAAAAGCAACGGTGGTAACATTAAGAGTGCAACGGGAATTCCACTGTTAAATGCAGAGGAGAGAGCAGACAGGCGGAAAGAATACATTGAAAGCCTCTATGAGGGTGAAGATTTGTCTGATGTGATAGAAGAAGAAACAGGAGTCGATTTAGAAGAGATAGGGGATCCAGTATTAGAATCGGAATTTAAAAGAGCTTTGGAGGACTTACGGTCAAATAAGGCAGAAGGGATAGATAACATTCCATCAGAATTTCTAAAATCATTGGGGGAAGTGGCAACAAAACGACTATTCACGTTGGTGCGATATACCATCTGACTTTCGGAAAAGCATCATCCACACAATTCCGAAGACGGCAAGAGCTGACAAGTGCGAGAATTATCGCACAATCAGCTTAACAGCTCATGCATCGAAGCTGCTTACAAGAATAATATACAGAAGAATGGAAAAGAAAATTGAGAATGCGCTAGGTGACGATCAGTTTGGCTTTAGGAAAAGTAAAGGGACGAGAGAGGCAATTCTGACGTTACGGCTAATGATGGAAGCAAGGCTAAAGAAAAATCAAGACACTTTCATAGGATTTGTCTTCCTGGAAAAAGCGTTCAACAATATAAAATGGTGTAAGCTGGAAAAAGCGTTCAACAATATAAAATGGTGTAAGCTGTTCGAGATTCTGAAAAAAGTAGGGGTAAGCTATAGGGAGAGACGGGTCATATACAATATGTACAACGACCAAGAGGGAATAATAAGAGTGGACGATCAAGAACCAAATGCTCGTATTAGGAAGGGTGTAAGACAAGGCTGTAGCCTTTCGCCCCTACTCTTCAATCTGTACATCGAGGAAGCAATGATGGAAATAAAAGAAAGGTTCAGGAGTGGAATTAAAATACAAGGTGAAAGGATATCAATGATACGATTCGCTGATGACATTAAATGATCTGCTGAACGGAATGAACAGTCTAATGAGTACACAGTACGGTTTGTGAGTAAATCGGAGAAAGACGAAGGTAATGAGAAGTAGTAGAAATGAGAACAGCGAGAAAATTAACATCAGGATTGATGGTCACGAAGTCAATGAAGTTAAGGAATTCTGCTACCTAGGCAGTAAAATAAACAATGACGGTCGGAGCAAGAAGGACATGAAAAGCAGACTCGCTATGGCAAAAAAGGCATTTCTGGCCAAGAGAAGTCTACTAATATCAAATACCGGCCTTAATTTGAGGAAGAAATTTCTGAGGATGTACGTCTGGAGTACAGCATTGTATGGTAGTGAAACATGGACTGTGGGAAAACCGGAACAGAAGAGAATCGAAGCATTTGAGATGTGGTGCTATAGACGAATGTTTAAAATTAGGTGGACTGATAAGGTAAGGAATGAAGAGGTTCTACGCAGAATCGGAGAGGAAAGGAATATGTGGAAAACACTGATAAGGAGAAGGGACAGGATGATAGGACATCTGCTAAGACATGAGGGAATGACTTACATGGTACTAGAGGGAGCTGTAGAGGGCAAAAACGGTAGAGGAAGACAGAGATTGGGATACGTCAAGCAAATAATTGAGGACGTAGGTTCCAAGTGCTACTCTGAGATGAAGAGGTTAGCACAGGAAAGGAATTCGTGGCGGGCCGCATCAAACCAGTCAGTAGACTGATGACCAAAAAAAAATGTACGTCTTATAACTCCATTCGATAGCTCTTGAGACGTCAATGACAGTGATATAGCGTTTGCTAATGTTGACGTTGAAACCTCTCGTAAGAATGTTCTACAATTTGAGAGCACGGTGTCCGGAATCGGCATTGGCGGTGCGACACTGCCAAGCAGAGCTCTCGTGCTACCCTGTGTCAGAATGTCAACACATTTTCTTGTTTTCTTGTCTGCACTGCAGGCCGCTCATATCTACTTCAACATTTGTTGCATGCCGACACGTAAACCAATGAGGCGATGTTGAATATACTACTTTCATATAGTGAATGTAAAAGAAATGCAGTAAAAACAGTACAGTGGCATACGACTATCTCTCCGGAAAGCCAATGTCCGACGTGCCAGGCAATTGCACGAATTACTAAAACGCTAGTGCGAACGGGCTGCTCGAAAGTTAAATGGTTGAAATGGCTCTAAGCACTATGGGACTTAACGTCTGAGGTCAGCACTCCCCTAGACTTAGAACTACTTAAACCTAACTAACCGAAGGATATCACACACATCCATGCCCGAGGCAGGACTCGAACCTGTGACCGTAGCAGTAGAGCGGTTCCGGACTGAAGCGCCTAGAACCGCTCGGCCACAGCGACCGGTTTGAAAGTTAAAAAGAAGACAAGAAACAAGACACACTGACAGAGAACAAGAAGCTGCTCTGACTACGACGCTAATAAAACTGCACGGTGGTACGAGACATGTTGTCAAGAAATTGTGGAATCAGCCAGACGAGTGTCATTCGCATCCTTCAGCGACAGAATTTCCATCCCTATCATCTGTCACTACATCAGGCATTCGACGACCGTGATTTCGAACTTCATACAGAATATTGTCGGTTTGTCCTTCAGCAATTAAAAGATGATCTAGTATTTTCCAGCCTGTCCTCTTTGTCAATGAAGCAACATCTAGTATCCATGCCAAATCAGATGTGTATGACATGTATTACTGGGCAGCCGAAAACTCACACTGGCTCCGTCAGGTGGAACATCAACGGCCAGAGTAGGGTAAAGGTATGGTGCGGCATCATAGGAAATTACATTGTGGAACCTCACTTCATATGAGACGCTCTAAATGCCGGTTCTTCTAGAAGGCGTACCATTGGATATTCGACAGTGTGGCTGCAGTAAGACGGTTTTACAGCTCACTCGTCCCGTGTTGCAACGCAAATACTAAATGAGAACTTCCCTGGACGCTGGATAGGACGACATTCTGTTGTCGAATGGTCTGTGAGGTCCCCCAACTTGATTCCTCTTGATTTCTTTTTTTGAGGAACACTCGAAGATACAGGGCATAACGAAACACTACCCACGCCAGACAATATGTGTCGCCGAATCACCAGTGCATGCTCTACAATATCATTCACAGTAATGACATCTGTTCATAGTTCTTTCGAAAGGTAATTGGAAATGTACTTTTCAGTCCATGGCGAACCGTCTGAACACACATTTAAATGAAGGATAAAGCCATTTCTTCGGAATACAAAATTTATGTTACATGTTTTAGGTGGTTACCAAATAATTGTTATTAAATTGTTTATTTCTTTTACGTTTGTACGAAACTGCATTGGAATGTCAAATAAGACGACAGCGTGTATAGCAGGTAACTGGGAATACAGTCATTACGTGCTTACGATAACCATGAAATGACGTTTCGTTAAGAAGACTATTTACTTTGCGGTGTACAGGTGGTCACCAAAGTATTTTAAATAAAATGTTTAGTTTAACGAATGTATCCCACATGATATAATTTAGAGTATTGTAGGTAGAGACAGTTGTCCGACAGCAGGTATTTTACCTCGGAGAAGCACACAGCCACATACAGCAAATGGTAGGTCAAATTTTCCTTCTAATTTTTTCATCTTAATTTTTTAAGAACAAATAGTTAATTTGTCCGTTTCAGCTTACGTGAATCTGGGAGGATACACAAATGTGGAGTGCTTTTTCTATGCTCTTTGTGATGCGCTAGATTCTAGCCTGCCACGTATTTCCATATATAACTTTCGTAGGTGAACCTCTATGTAGATCATAAGTTGGTTCATACCGCTTTACGCTCGAAGTGCATATCTACCTTACTGCGTAAAACTACGCAGCCTGGTCCGGACGCCTGCTTGGCAATATTTTCAGCGCAAATGCTGTTTCCGGCCACCGCGCTGTCTAGAACATTTCTCGAATTTTTTACGACAGGTAAAGAGCTATCGAATGCAAGTATAAAAATTATACAATTCCATATCTCCGTTGATACCAGCGCTAAATACATTAACCAAACAAAAACATATGTGCCCCCGACGCTGTAACGTTTGCCGAAAACCGGGTTTCGACACGTGTAACCGTTCACGAAATAAAAGAGGTTTTATGTTCTACGTGACTCACCTTGTATAAAGATGGTTTGCAGACTTCTACTCACAAAATATATTACGTTAATCTACCATAGGCGAACCCAATGTTCTTAGTCAAAGTATTGCCATTCTGAGAGTCTTGCCAACATTTAAAATGTCTAGTCGGACGAAGACTACTTGGGAAGATGGTCGATATAATATCCTCTACTAATATTATTGGATGGATCGAACTGATATAACCGCCATTCATTGCATGTGCGACTATCTATAAGAAAAAGAAACAGTGCTGAAGGCTAAAACCGATTTCGAAGTTAATTACTCATAGTTAATGGCGGAAATATTGCAAGACTGTAGGTACAAAGTAAAATATTATTTCAGAGGGTATTCAACGTATTCTACACTGATGACCGAAGGAAACTGGTACACCTGCCTATCATCTAGGGCCCCGCGAGCACGCAGGAGTGCCGCAGCACGACGTGGCATGGACTCGACTAATGTCTGCTGGAGGGAATAATCCTGCTGGGCTTTTCATTAATCTGTAAGAGTACGAGGAGGTCGAGATCTCTTCTGAACAGCACGTTGCAAGGCATCCCAGATAGGCTCAATAATGTTCATGTCTGGGGAGTTTGGTGGCCAGCGGAAATGTTTAAATTCAGAAAAGTGTTGCTGGAGCCACTATGTAGCAATTCTGGACGTTTAGGGTGTCGCATTGTCATGCTGGAATTACCCAAGTCCATCGGAAGGCACAATGGACATGAAGGCATGCAGGTGATCAGACAGGATGCTTACGTACGTGCCACCTGTCCGAGTCGTATCTAGACGTATTAGGGGTCCCATAACACTCCAACTGCACACGCCACATACCCTTACAGAGCCTCCACCTACTTGAACAGCGCCCTCCTAACATGCGGGGTACATAGATCCATAAGGTTGTCTCCAAACCCGTACGTGTCCATCCGCTCGATGCAATTTGAAACGAGACTCGTCCGACCAGGCAACATGTTTCCAGTCATTAACAGTCCAACGTCACTGTTGACGCACCCAGGCGAGGCGAAAAGCTTTGTGCCGTGCAAATTGTCGAGGGCACACTACTGGATCTTGGACTCCGAAAGCCCATATCGATGATGTTTCGTTGAATGGTTCGCACGTTGACACTTTTTGAGGGCCTAGCATTGATATCTGCAGTAGTTTGCGGAATGATTGCACTTCTGTCACGGTGAACGATTCACTTCAGTCTTCGTTAGTCCCGTCCTTGCAGGATTTTTTCCGGGCGCAGCGATGAGATAGATTTGATGTTTTACCGGATTCGTGATATTCACGGTACATTCGTGACACTGTCGTACTGGAAAATCCCCGCTTCATCCCTACCTCGACGCTGTGTTCCATCGCTTGTACGCCGGCTATAACACCACGTTCAAAGTGACTTAACTCTTGAGAACCTGTCATTGTAGAGCAGTAACCTATCTAAAAACTGCGCGAGACACTTTTTATCTCTTATAGGCGTTCCCGACGGCAGCGCCGTATTCTGTCTGTTTACGTATCCTTGTTTTTAAATACGTGTGCCTGTACTAGTGTCTTTGGCCTAATACTTTGGAAAAATATGTTCTGTATACTAACATTTTGGCAAGTTTTGATTATCTGTATGTTTAACTATATTGTAAAGGATGACCCTGCGCTCTTAATCACTTGTCCATTGCGACACAGCGTCGACGTGACAGTAATTATTTACGTGGGGAGTTAGCGTTTCCTAGTGGGTGGTGAAGGCAGGACTTACTCTGGCAAACTGCGCCTTCCATGTCTGGTTTGTGACTGTAAGGAAGCGGACTGCCTAGTTTGTTCTATTTTGTACCTACAATCTTGCACTATTTCTATAATTATTTACGTTATGAGCTTTTACCTCCGAAATCGGTTTTAGACTTCAGCACATTGCACATGCGATGAAATGCCTGTATGTAAGTTCTGTTCAATCGGCAACATTAGTAGCGTACTTTACGTGGACCCTCTTCCTTGGCAGACTTTGTTCTTCTAGACTTTTTAAAAACTGACAACATTCTCAGAATGGCAATACCTTGACTAAGGACTTTAGGTTCATCTATGATGTCTTAATGCAATAATTTTTGTGAGTACAAGTCTCCAAAAATTAATATTTATACAATGGCATAAATTTGCAGTACAATTTATAATTCAGCGTGACGTTCAACAGCTGCAGGTGCTGTGCATACGAGGAGGAAGCTGTTAACAGTAGAATGTAATTCTGGATGAGTATACGGAAAAGAAAAACAAATGTGGTATATAGGATGCAATATAATTATGTTCGTCTTATGATTCCTCATACGTAAGACGGAGAGGACCATAGTGAAGCAAGTGTAATGAGCATGAGAACGCATTCTGGTTCGGGAATTATGACAGCAACAGGTCACTCTTGAAATAAAATCCAAGACGACTTGGAAATTTTACACACGCAATGGAAGGAAACTTGATTTGCTTATCCCAGCAAAACATCTGACAGTACTATTGACGAGAAGACCAGAAAACATTTGTGTGTGTGTGTGTGTGTGTGTGTGTGTGTGTGTGTTCGTAAGCCTGGAAAGATGTAGTACTTTACAACTACATGAAAACAATGATGATTATTTGCAATTTCAATTAACAGTTTACGATAAAGTGAAGGCCATCAGTCAGTAAGTACACATAATTTTACGGACAGATTGCAGATGTTGGAAAATTCACGCTTTTCTATGAAATATGTGAGTAGTTTTTGCGTTCAGCATTGTATGTAGCGGCTTTTACTCCCTCCAAAATTTTTAGTGTTTGGAAGTTTTGAGGAGAGAGACAGTCTTTTTGATTTTCTTTGCAACAAACATAAAAGAGTACGTGACTGAGAAACTGCGTAGTGGCTGAGTTGTATGACATCAGACGTATGGGGAAAAACTTAATGATACCATAACGGTGTAAATCAAAATTATGCTTTTGAAGTCCCGACTTTCGGCAAACATTAAATGGAACAGATACGTTTCAAAGCAAGAGCCCTTGTTTATATGCACGTCTCTTTGTTTTGATGCCAGACTTCTGGCAATGTGATAAAATGCTGGCAACTTTGCTTCGATTGTTGAAAATGTTATTCTGTCAGTTATTTAACAGTGTGACTGAATGCTACAACATTATTATTTAAATATTTGCGACCTATACCCGATGTCTTCAAAATGGATAACATTAAAATTAAAAGTACACTGCAGACACAAATATGTATTTGGGCACTAAAACGTCAAACATTGTTATTCCGACTGAATCATATGATGCTTGCAACAAATCAGACCTGCACCGCTGCAGAGATACAAAGATGATTTCAGAAAGTAGCGTAGATAATTGAAGGTTAACAGAAACGTTGAGAAAGTTATCGTGCCGTCCTGTGGTAAAATTATGTCACAATTCTCTACTGTTGTTTCCCTACGCTATTTTTCATAATCCTTTTTTGTCTTGGTGTTCGAAAGGAATGCCAGAGAAATGCGCACTGAAGACAGGCAGTCGGCAGGATTTGACTGATGTTTACGGACACCATCTTTGTCAGGTCCTTCGGGACGGAACCTTCCCAAGCTAACTGTGTCCGCAAATCCCCACTTTCAAGCAGTCGTAAATGCATATATCCCGACAGTCTCAACACGTTCAATACTATAATGCCATTCGATCAATATATTGAAGCCACTATCGCACCATCAGTGGTTATGTCAGTATTTTCGTCTGGTAATGAGATTTCAAGAAATCAAGGTGTGGAAGAGCGATTGAATATTTGCTAGTCTTTATTAACTACGGCTGTTAAAAAAAGAACAGATGCGTGAATGGTTGAGAAGGGAGACGACAATTTCATGATAATTTGCTTTCTGAAAATGTATTTCTCTTGTGGCTTATGAAAAATTGTTGATTATGTCATGGGACAGAACAGAAAAAGAAAACAAGATAATTAGAGAGGAAGCTGCCATCGTAATATGAGGAACCTCCAACTGTACACTTGCCATTAAATCTTTAAAAGCGAGTAATTATGCCACACATTAATATTTTCAGTTAAATACAAAAGGCACAGAAATAAACTTTGGTTTTTGTGATTATTATTTCACGTGGCATGAGGATAAGAGATAGTGTAGAATAAAACGCAAATATAAAAAAATATGGATAAAAGTGTTAAACACGTAAATATTTAGTTTTGATTGGCGTGTAACTAAGTACTGTTGTAACTGGATCTCCAGATTCCTTAATCTTTTGGGGCTGACATGTATTTTACAGTTTACCAGTTATTGTATAATTCGACGAACTCTTCAAAGTGGAAGCAGTTTTCCGCAGTTGCAGTATGGAATACTGCTGTGATTTTATTCGACGAACTGTAAATGTGCTTTATTATTGAAAATGCATGCAATGTGCCGAAGAACCCATATAAATCCCATTTTAAATTGTTAAATATAATCACTATTGCATAGGTTGAAGTTCTCTGATGCCATAGGTACTACGATAATGAGAGCTCAGTAGACAGCTCAACTGAAGAGAAATGAACATATGTAAAAAGGGCAACCACTGAAGAACGCACAGCAGAGAGCGGGTTGGTGGAAATAGTACACTGGAGGCCTTGATGAGTAGGAGGATTTGTCTGACGACGTGATAGAAGCAGAAACAAGAGTCATGAGGAGAAGATAGGGGTATCCACTATTACAATCAGAATTTAAAAGAGCGATGGAAAACTCAAGGGAAAATAATGCAGAAGGGATAAATAATATTCAATCGGAATTTCTAAAATCATTGTTGGAAGCGGCGGCAAGAAGGCGATCCCTGTTTGTGTCTAGAATGTATGAGACTGACGATATACCATCAGATTTTCGGAAAAAACATTATCCACACAACTACGAAGAATGCAAGAGCTGACGGGTGCGAGAATCATAGCAAAAGTAGCTTAAACAGCCCAGGCATCCAAGTTGCCGGCAAAAATACTACACAGGAGGGAAAAAATAGAGGATCAGGTAACCGATCCGTTCGGCTTTACGAAAGGTAAAGTCACCAGAGGGGCAGTTTCGTTGTTGCGGTTGATGATGGAAGCAAGACGAAAGAAAAAACGGTGTATTTAAACAGGATTTGTCGACCTGGAAAAAATGTTCGACTTTGTAAATTGGTGCAAGATGTTCAAAATTCTGAGACACATATGGTTAAGCTGGAGGGAAGGACACATGATATACAATACGTACAAGAACCATGAGGGAACAATAACAGTGGACGATCAAGAACGAGGTGCTCGGATTACTCGTAAAAAAAAATAATTGTAAGACAGGAATGTAGCCTTCCGCCCCTGTTGTTTAAACTATACATCGAAGAAAGAATGACGGACATAATGAAAAGATTCAAGAGTGAAATTAAAATTGAAGGTGAGAGGATATACATGATAAGATTCACTGATGACACTACTACCCTCAGTGAAAAGAAGAATTGCAGGACCTGCTGAATAAAGTGAACAGTCTAACGAGTACAGAATATGGACTTAGAGTAAATCTAAGAAAGACTAGTGAGAAACAACAGAAATGAGAACAGCGGGAAACTTAATACACTCCTGGAAATGGAAAAAAGAACACATTGACACCGGTGTGTCAGACACATCATACTTGCTCCGGACACTGCGAGAGGGCTGTACAAGCAATGATCACACGCACGGCACAGCGGACACACCAGGAACCGCGGTGTTGGCCGTCGAATGGCGCTAGCTGCGCAGCATTTGTGCACCGCCGCCGTCAGTGTCAGCCAGTTTGCCGTGGCATACGAAGCTCCATCGCAGTCTTTAACACTGGTAGCATGCCGCGACAGCGTGGACGTGAACCGTATGTGCAGTTGACGGACTTTGAGCGAGGGCGTATAGTGGGCATGCGGGAGGCCGGGTGGACGTACCGCCGAATTGCTCAACACGTGGGGCGTGAGGTCTCCACAGTACATCGATGTTGTCGCCAGTGGTCGGCGGAAGGTGCACGTGCCCGTCGACCTGGGACCGGACCGCAGCGACGCACGGATGCACGCCAAGACCGTAGGATCCTACGCAGTGCCGTAGGGGACCGCACCGCCACTTCCCAGCAAATTAGGGACACTGTTGCTCCTGGGGTATCGGCGAAGTCCACTCGCAACCGTCTCCATGAAGCTGGGCTACGGTCCCGCACACCGTTAGGCCGTCTTTCGCTCACGCCCCAACATCGTGCAGCCCGCCTCCAGTGGTGTCGCGACAGGCGTGAATGGAGGGACGAATGGAGACGTGTCGTCTTCAGCGATGAGAGTCGCTTCTGCCTTGGTGCCAATGACGGTCTTATGCGTGTTTGGCGCCGTGCAGGTGAGCGCCACAATCAGGACTGCATACGACCGAGGCACACAGGGCCAACACCCGGCATCATGGTGTGGGGAGCGATCTCCTACACTGGCCGTACACCACTGGTGATCGTCGAGGGGACACTGAATAGTGCACGGTACATCCAAACCGTCATCGAACCCATCGTTCTACCATTCCTATACCGGCAAGGGAACTTGCTGTTCCAACAGGACAATGCACGTCCGCATGTATCCCGTGCCACCCAACGTGCTCTAGAAGGTGTACGTCAACTACCCTGGCCAGCAAGATCTCCGGATCTGTCCCCCATTGAGCATGTTTGGGACTGGATGCAGCGTCGTCTCACGCGGTCTGCACGTCCAGCACGAACGCTGGTCCAACTGAGGCGCCAGGTGGAAATGGCATGGTAAGCCGTTCCACAGGACTACATCCAGCATCTCTACGATCGTCTCCATGGGAGAATAGCAGCCTGCATTGCTGCGAAAGGTGGATATACACTGTACTAGTGCCGACATTGTGCATGCTCTGTTGCCTGTGTCTATGTGCCTGTGGTTCTGTCAGTGTGATCATGTGATGTATCTGACCCCAGGAATGTGTCAATAAAGTTTCCCCTTCCTGGGACAATGAATTCACGGTGTTCTTATTTCAATTTCCAGGAGTGTATGAGGATTAGTGATCACGAAATAGATGAAGTTACGAAATTCTGCTACCTCGGCAGCAAAATAACCCACAAAGGACGGAGCGAGGAGGACATAAAAAAGCAGGTGAGCACAGGCAAAGAAATATTTCCCAGCCAAGAGAAGTCTGTTACTATTAAACACATGCCATAATCTGAAGAAGAAATTTCTGAAAATATACGTTTGGAGCACAACATTCTATGGAATGAAAGCGCGGACTGTGGGAAAACCGACAGAGATGTGATGCTACAGAAAAATGTTGAAAATAAGCTGGAGTGACAAAGTAAGGAATGAGGCGGTTGCCTGCAGAATCGGCGAGGAAAGTAATATCTGGAAAACATTGAGAAGGAGAAGACACAGGATGATAGGACACCCGTTAAGGCATCAGGGAATAACTTCCATGGTATTAGAGGGAGCTGTAGAGGGTAAAAACTGTAGACATAGTTTGGAATACATCCAACAATTAATTGAGGGCACAGATTGCTGTTGTTACTCTGAGGTGAAGAGGTTGGTGCCGGGTAGGAATTCGTGGTGCGCTGCACAAATCAGTCAGAAAACTGATGACTCAAAAAAAAGTGTTATCCTACCTAAGAAGACTGCACTAAGACGTTATTAAAAACAATGAGAGGAACTAGATTTTTATTTTCTTTTAAATGTGTAGGATGCAGACATGCACGGGTGCGTGTACTGCAAGTCCACGCATGTTCTGTAGCCAAACATCTCTTTCTGCTTGTTTATAGACTATAAGACATGGACCACTATTTGAACGATTTCTGATTTTCACCGTAATTTGTGATACCAGTTTCATGGCGGTTAATGATTCTCTTGACTTAACCTATCATAGTTGATAAGAGTGCTGTTTCAGAAAACTGCTCATAAGTAACAACAATTGTTGTCTAGCGGCTGAAAGGAGGGGGAAAGGGAAATGATTGTGTTAGCAAATCTCCGGTATCCGCAAATGTGCTGTGTCCCCAAATCTCCCGTGTCCACTCAGAATTTACACAACATCCTCGAATTAAGTATCCTGCGAAAACGTACGCTTACACGCCCCAGAAGCGCTTCCACCATGTTACATAATAGCATTAACTTTATTTTTTTCGGAATTGGACACTCTTGCACGCTTTTCAGTGCTTCGTGCTGCGTTCTCGAAAAAAAAACAAACATATGTCTTAGAATGAGGACTTAAATATTCAGTTTTTAGAATAAAGCTGTCTAGATTGCTACTCTATTTTTACTACAACGTCCCGGCAACCGCTATAGCCACATCTCCTCTCAAGATTAAAGTTACACACAAATATGAAGTATTAAGAACACATTGGCAGTCCAAAAAAGTAAAAATTAAAATTTCAACAGCACACTGTAGAAATTATATAATAAAGCTCAGTCTTAATTATTATAAGACTTATGCCTTAACATTAGCTACCAACTCGGCTCACAAATTTATAGAAATACAAGTGGTAGCCGAGAGGTGCTGCTAGTAGGGAATACGTTCCCTCCTCGTTGTTTAAATGAAAATACTTTGAATTGGTCTATGTCAAACTATTTTGTTGAAGAGCGAACACTCACATTGTGTGGCTTCACCTCGGGTCGCATATGTACTGACTTTGTTGTTAACTGGTGAGGTACGTAAATTAGTATGTTTGGAGCCCCCAACAGTCTAGTCCTTGTAAGGATGCAGTAAGTTAACAGCATTCAGAATACTTCGTTTCGACTGTTCCTTTTCATTTTTCTGCCAACCTTAGCGATCCCAAATTTCTGACACTGTAACGACATAAGGCAGTGTTGTTGGATGATTAATAGATTAATAACACTACTTATATTTAAAAGCATTACGCAGTGTGATACACGATCGAAATTGTTAACTAAACGTTTCATATGTTATTTTCCTCCTACTCATTACGATGTATTACAACAGCTGTAATTTAATTTTGTATTCCTCGCTACACATACAGCGTGATTCCGTGATGATATTACAAACTTTCTCAAGCATGATGGCAAAGGGTAACTGTATCAGTTTGAGGATAGAGATCCTGGTGTGGAAATGACCGAGGCGAAATTTACGAGTGAAAATCGTTCTGATACCTCTGACAGTGGAATACCTCTACCGGTACTATCATCGCTAAGACTATAGGGTAGGCAGCTTTCTGAAGTGGGAGTATGATTCCAAACATTAAAAATACATCCAGTAAACATGGGCTCTAAAACGTGTACCTTAAGTGCTACGAGCAGTTTTTCGTCTTACTTTGAAACACATCCCCTCTACGTTTCTTGAGTAGGTAGTTTGGACAAGCACAATGAAAGAATGTCCAGTTATATGGGATCTGAAGCGCATATCTTAAAAGCAATGGGCACTTAATCATCCTCACTACCGTAAAATACATCTGTTCTACTCAACAAGTGCCAGCCCTACAATCTTAACAACAACAACAGCATTAGTACATGTGCTCTACTATCAGAGGTATAACACTATATATAAGCTTAAATTTTCGACTCAATTGTTTCCTGACCAGGATCCATTATCTCATATTGATACAGTTACCTTCTCCATCATCCCTGAAAGCTTGTATCATCACACGCAATCATTGTGTATGTATCACAGTAGAAGATGTCCTTCTCTATAATCTACCTTCACAAATCTATGTTACTTCCTTTTGAAATTTATACCATATCCCGTGAGTGTTCAGGACTGGAAGACAAACGGTAACACATTCTACGTCTCATATCCTCTAACAGCGCAGTGGTCGCGTAACTTATTCCTGTGCTCGGGGGTTGACGTTTTTGAATTCAGCTGCTATTTGGTAGACGTGTATTACAATAAAATATGTCTGAGAACCGCGGGCCACATTAATACTTGATTCGGGCCACTCGCAGTTTGATAACCACTGAATTAAACGATCTGTACGGCGTTATTCCTAAAATTTCGCGATGTCCACAGACGCACTCAAGGAATTAAAACGTATCATTCTACTGCTACTAAAGTAGTAGAATTTTAGTGTCGACGACTTCTTAGCTGAATTATCGGTGAATATATCTTTCTCAGATCACACATTCCGTTAGTAGTTCTCACACGTCAGCGAGAAGATACTTTAGACTTCGAAACAGATGTTTAATGTTCTATTTAGAGGAAAAAAATACTTCAGGTAGGTCCGAACAGGCTGATAAAAGGCCCAAATATCGTGTTTTACAGTTCACATTTGTTAGTGGTGTCGGACAGCTTTAGACGAGAATAATTTTTGTTCAGAAACCATTTTCCGCGCAACGACTTGCCCCTTCATTACATTTGGAATGAAAATTATTTTGTGTTTTGCATCTCATTTTCATTTCATATCGTGTAAAAACGAAACTTAACGACTTTAATGTATGCTAACTTTGCGTGCATAAATTAACGTTTATAATAAGCGTATCGCTCAATTGTTGATGAAATTACAACGTGGTCTCGTCGCTAAAAGCTGTTTCATTTCAGAACAGAATAAATGGCACCCACAGTCGATATCTAACGGGTGATAAATGTTTTGAAATATCTTAGTAAGGCTTAGATATGTGCAGAGATTAGATAGTAAATCAAACGCATTTCATTTGTAGCTTTTCTGTAGTTATTATTATTGTTTCATAGATTAAATGAAAGGTCTGAATTTTGCGTAAACTCCGTGTAATGTTAGTAGAAGAAATTCGTTCCATAAAACTGACATTGCAGCCGTGGCAGTAACGTCGGTTTTATCCGTTACTGACAGTTATCATACATGTCGCAGTATACATCCAAAAAATTTAAAACTGTACGAGATAAGCTTTTCGCGATGCGTTTCTGTCTCACTGTGATCAGGTATTCGAAAGTGAAGAGAGATAGAACAGAAGACTAACATTGCTTATTTTGTTTCTATACAATTTCTGTGAATGAGGGTTACAGTGAAAGACTTGGGTCGCAAGCTTTTTCAGCCGTGGCGTCCACTACTGTGACAAGTTGTTACAGTCTGACAGTTGAAAAGACACTAGTGCCTCTAGTCTCTGACGACATATGTGCTATAAAAGATTAATGTTTTTAAATTCTTTTACTTCTTCATTTACGAAATAATAATTATTTTTCTACTTCACAAGCGTTAGTGAAATACGCTCGTATGAAGACAACTGATCAATGGTAAAATAAGTGTAAACAGGGATAAGCTACAATCACGTGAAATGGTCTCGAAGTTGCAACTCATTCTACTGAAATTTAAAATATACAAATTCAGTACTCCATCGATAAGAAGCATATATTTCCATTGCTGACGGTTCTTATAGTTGGCACTTTCTTGGATACGTAACAGTTTTCCACGAATTCTGAAGTTTTGCTCTTGTCGAACTTCATTCGAGTTTCCAAACTTCTCTCGAGTTTTCAATTCACTAATAATTGTTTAGTATAATTATTCTTCTTCAGAGGAGGACGGTGTTCTCTCTTCAGTTACAGTTCCGGTGAATATTTCTGGTGCACTAAATAAAGTAAATACTGCATTCGATAGAATTTTCCTATTTAACGCATTCATAATCTGGTTTCTTTCGAAGTGTAATGAACAAAACTTCGCTTTATTGTGTGGATATATTCTTCATCCTACAATTCATTGTGTCTTTTGTTGTTAACTATTTCTTGTTCTTACAAAAAAAGAGGTCATTCTTCAATAAAAACCTGCAGGTACAAGAAAATCGTAACTATAAAGTTCTATAATGTGCTGTTTCGTACCTGTAGTTGACAAACTTGGCTTCTTATTTTTCTTATAGCTACAATTTATTTCCCTACGTACACTCCCTTTCGTACAAAACATGTTACCAGTCAGTATAGATGATACTATTTGCATTCAGCAAGAGTGTCAAAACTACGCACGTTAGACTGTGCTGGTCTCGAGTCTAGGACAGCCAGAGAGGTGACACTTTGATTGCGAAACTTTGATGGCGAATCCTGCGGTTGTGTACTTCATTTATTTATTTATGATTTGTTTTTCTCACATATGATCCGCAACTTAGAAACAACTACAGTCCATGTTTGGCAATTATTATTATCATTAAAATCCATATCACATTACTAAAATTGTTTCCTTCGTTCATAAAAATCCAACACCAAGTTTCACTACTGAAGTAAAAAGAAGGAAAAGAATAAACGAAAAGAAAGTGATTCAGAAAGGTAAAAACAGCGTGCATATCACACCTTGATTATGGCGACTGACTGATCTAGAAAGAAGCCAAAGATCCAAGGTAGGTTGAAAAATTATTTTGGTCGTGGGCCGGTGAGGCCACACAACGAGATGTCATAGGAAGAATTATTTTTTTAATTGTAAGTAGTCTAGAATTTTACTTTTACGACTCTACTTTAGTTTCCCACTGTCATGCTGCTAACATCATGATGGTGTATATACTGGATGCAATTTTAAAATGATTTTCGCATACCGTTTGCTAAATACTATTATTTCAAATAATAGATGCGTTCCTTGCCTCGGAAGGCGCAACGATATCAACCGACCGCCGTGTCATCCTCAGTCGATAGACGTCACTGGATGCGGATACGGAGGGGCACTTGGTCAGCATACCGCTCTCCCGGCCGTTGTAAACTTTCGTGACAGGAATCTAGATAACCTAATTAGATAACATAAACGCTTCCGTCATTTTTCTTATGTTTTATTAACAATAGCATATCTAATTAGAGGTTTTCTTACACGTATATCAATCTTCATGCCTTATCCGACATTCAGTGCAAGGTACACTGTCCAATATCCCACGCTATAATAAACCAACTTCTGAAGGTTACCGAAACTTGTGATACCATCTTATTCTCAGCCATGGTTATATCTATTTTCGGATATGTGGGTTTTGATTAATGTTTTTGGATATTTCGACGGTGTTCTAGTAAGCAGTCTGGCAAAGTTCTGCTGGCGCATAAAGCAAATCGAGTTTATATCGGTATTTTACTCGTCGTGGGGTTATGTTCCAAAAATCAGTCTTACTATAAATAGATTTGTGGTATATATCAGAAGAAAATATAATGTACAACCTTGCTCTCTATTTTATTTTATAAATTCAAAATAACGTCTTTATCAGCAATGTCATATTTGTTTAATTTACGAACTATACTAGGCTAATTTCATGACTTGGAACATCAGTGTTTTTCAAAAGAAGTAAAGTTATTTTTTCACTATCATGAATATCTTTTATTTCCACAATATTTTCAAAGTAGTTTCATCTTTGATAAACAATGACTTACATTGATTTGTATTAAATATTAAAAACGTAAGTTTATACAGCACGAATCTGAATGCTTCTAGTACTAAAATTAATATACACTGTAAATTGGCGCCAAGGACGCCAACACTTTGTCACTAGTGTTTCGACTATTCTCGACTACAGTTCACTAGAATGTTTGCTATGAATGACGTGCATACAGAGATATTAAGCACGAAGTTTGGTTGGGCAAACTGTGATTTAAGTTGTTATAGAAAATGTATGTGAAATGTGTACTGAATTGGAAGAAGTGTAAAAAAGAAAAAAAAAGGTGGACATGAAAGAATTAATGAATTATGGTTTAGGCACCACTGAAGGAAAACCTACTTTCGTTAGGTTTATCGACCAGCCAAGAACCGTAGACGCTGACTGAAACTGCTAGATAAGTAAATTTACTTTTGATATAACGTTCACCTGTTAAAACGTTTCTACAAATACTGCATTAAAAGTGTTGCTCACTTATTTACAACAAATTTAGACTTCCAATGTACAACATTTAATATTAAAGAGAAATTTTACAACCCCACTATCGAGTTCGTATCATCTGTCACACTACAGAGGTCTGAAATTAGGGTTGAATGCCCTCAATCGAAATAACTTAGAGGTTCGCACGTGTGATTCCTCGGGAAGTCATAACACAGAAAAAAAATCTGAAATTTAAAATAAATACATGTATTTGAGGATCACGATTTCATTTTTAATTACGGAACAACTAGTGAATATTTTAGCAAGTTATCAATTTTATATCGAAGTTCTACGAACATTACATGTTAATTTATGCTGCAGTCTAAACTCGGATGAGCTCATACTGAGATACATAATTTCAGTCGGCTGTTCTTTTTCCTGCTTGGGGCGCAGTGCTACAAAAAGGACTTAGTTTCGACAGTCGGAACATTGGGAAATATCAGTGGATAAAAGGTGTGGTCCGGTCGAAGCAGGCTGTCCTTAACCACTGCTCCTCCCTGCAGCAGATACTGACCCTGTTTTTTGAGGTCCGAAGTGGTGATTCGAAAGCCATAAAACTCAGATACATACGAATGGGTGGTGTCTGTTGTTTTGGGCATCTCCGAAAGAACAGACACCACTCATTCGAATAATTTGATAGGCCTAGCTGGGCAATGAGTCCACCTTCTTTATTGTAGATGCACAGGCACGTCCGAACTCCTTTGGGGATCTCGGAAGAGTGAATGTGGAGGAAATGGAAGTGGGCTGTGGAAAGGTGGCGCTCGATGGGAGTGTGGATCGGCTGTGACGTGAACCGACTTAGTCCGTGCAGTTGCGATAAACCTTTGTCCCGGATTGCGCGGTTGTTACCGCACCTGCCTACTAAGCAGGGTATCCCAGGTTCGAATCCCAGTCCGGTACACATTTTTACTCGACGCTGTCGATTCCGTGCAATGTCCAGATGCAGATGACAGCAGTGATCCCTCTCCTTCCTTTTCCTGTCTCCCCTCTCCACCTTCAATGTACATATAACATGAAACTCAGGTAGCAGCTGCCACAGCCGAAGTTTTCCAGATTCTCTACGAACCAAAGATTGAAGCGATTTTGGCCCTCATAACCGTGAGCAGGAGCCAGAAAGTTATTTCGTGTCCTATATAGATGTCACCATTTAAAATCGGGGAGCGCAACTAAGTCTCAGTGTTGCAGCGATACAACACCCACCACTATGCTGTATGCCGACACCACAACCCCCCATTGTCATATCGACCACTTTCCCATGGGTTCGCCTCCCTCTATAGTATGTTATGATCCTCACACGGATTCATGTCTTTGCATTACTTTATAAAATAAGGTTCGTTTCTTTTGATAATTACGTAAGCTAATTCTGCAGTCATTGATCATTATCTTTGTATGTCTTCTCAGTGAAGGCTGTTCTCGGCTATATATTTGTAAATTCTGGTAAATGTGTCCCACTGATAAACTTTGATCTTTTTTCATTATTGTTTCCCCTGACCGACGCTCCTCAGTCTCCTGATTAACTGGAAACCTCTCAAAATAGGGCTATGTTGACTGCTTTCCGCGGCCGGGACTGGGATCTCTATGAAATTCCTGGCGGTTTGCAAATTTCCGCCCCAACATGTGAGACCAGTTACTACAGTCAGAGAACACAGTGGCGATTCGTTTATGATCGGCGGCCCGTCTTTGAAAGGATACAGCAGGGTCGCTATACTTTGAAAACCGTAACATCCCGACACACACAAGATGCAACTAAGAAATGAGGAAAGGGACCATTAGCTTGCAGCATTTATTTGTTATAAACTTTATTAAACTGGGCGTATTCCTGAATTTTTATGTGAAAACAGAAAAATCCAGTACTTTCAGACATGGAAGACCTGTGTACCGACCATGAATGACAAATAAAGAAAGGACTCATAAAATGTTAGTCCACAGCTGATTTTGTTTCTGTCAAAAACGGATTTTGTCAGTGCTGCCCACTGTGCATTTACTACTAGGGGAGTTCCAATAGTTAGTCACACATTATGAGGGATTGTCAGGTAACTTTTATAGAATGTCGCAATACTCTTCAAAGTGACACTGATTCATGATAATAATCTGCATCATAGTCTCCAAGTCTCTGTAATGAACGGTCCGAACGTCCTATAATTATTTAACTGCTGGACTGCAGCCCTTTCCGACGCTCTGGCTTAAAAGGTGCGCATTAATTTTACTGTGTCTAGTATTTTTCCGGTGGAAACCTGAGGTGAACATTTGTGAACTTTTAGTCTTTTCGTCATGCGCAAGTGCTGTCCGCTGATGGGCATCACTATGAAAATATCAGCAAGTCAATGCAGTAGCTCGTGACCACCAAATACACGGATGTGGCTTGTTTGCTATATTCTGTTATATAACTGAATATTGTTATTGTTATTTTGCATGATAGTTATTGAATATTACTATTTATTACAATAGGGAAGTTTTCGTTATTATATATTTTAGTCCCTAAAATGAAGCCAAGTGTACAAAGTATGTTTTGAGAACGGGTACATATTTTTGTATGAGTTTAGCATCTAAAATCATTAAAAATCACCTGAGAGAATTATCACAAAAAGAAAAATATTCCTTCTTCTAGAAAAATATCAGGCCTGAAAGGGATAGAATCAGCTCCTTGTCATGAAACCTCCCGAGGACCGCTGTGTGAACGTTCGAATCGTCGGAAGGTTTGCAATTGCTGATTCTTTCTCGACTGCCTGGACATTAATTATTATCTGTGCTCGACGTTGATGGACCTCCTTCCCTACCAGCATCGCCCACGTCCGTGAGGCTGGGGCAAATTGCTGGCATCGTTTTCCTACGGTTGGCCGCGACGACAAAATTACACGGTGAATCTGTGTGCAACTTAGTTGTGTTGCTAAAGAGAATCGATTGACTCCCGCATTGTGACACCGGAGTGCGTTTCACGCTGCCGCGCCACTTCGCTCCCATACTGCAGTGTATCTGTCATCTGCACCGTATTAAAACTGTGTATGCAGGAAATCCGTAACACATACTTTCTTCTGACAGTTCGTCACTCTTGTTGCGCGATGCTTTTAGCGTGGGACGACATATATAACTTGCTTTTTGAAGTCGCCATCTACATTGTTCAAAAAAATCTACACGTTGTTGACACACAACTTCTTTGACTTCCATTTTTAAGTATGCTAACAGCTAAATTCGATCTAATCCTGTGTATCCCACTTTTCGATTGTTTGATAACGGTATCCCTTCTCCTCCCACCGTCTGAGGAACTTCAGCGCGTTGCATCCAGTATGACTAGGACTGTGTCGATGTTGCATCAGGACTACCTTACAAGGGGAGGCAACGACGTTAAGATAACAGATTAATTCAAACTTTGTACACCTTTAGTAGGTCATTAAAACAACATAAAGTGAACGTAGTAAGGTGTGCTACTTTCTACATCTACATCTACATCCATACTCCGCAAGCCACCTGACGGTGTGTGGCGGAGGGTACCTTCAGTACCTCTATCGGTTCTCCCTTCTATTCCAGTCTCGTATTGTTCGTGGAAAGAAGGATTGTCGGTATGCCTCTGTGTGGGCTCTAATCTCTCTGATTTTATCCTCATGGTCTCTTCGCGAGATATACGTAGGAGGGAGCAATATACTGCTTGACTCTTCGGTGAAGGTATGTTCTCGAAACTTTGACAAAAGCCCGTACCGAGCTACTGAGCGTCTCTCCTGCAGAGTCTTCCACTGGAGTTTATCTATCATCTCCGTAACGCTTTCGCGATTACTAAATGATCCTGTAACGAAGCGCGCTGCTCTCCGTTGGATCTTCTCTATGTCTTGTATCAACCCTATCTGGTACGGATCCCACACTGCTGAGCAGTATTCAAGCAGTGGGCGAACAAGCGTACTGTAACCTACTTCCTTTGTTTTCGGATTGCATTTCCTTAGGATTCTTCCAATGAATCTCAGTCTGGCATCTGCTTTACCGACAATCAACATTATATGATCATTCCATTTTAAATCACTCCTAATGCGTACTCCCAGATAATTTATGGTATTAACTGCTTCCAGTTGCTGACCTGCTATTTTGTAGCTAAATGATAAAGGATCTATCTTTCTGTGTATTCGCAGCACATTAAACTTGTCTACATTGAGATTCAGTTGCCATTCCCTGCACTATGCGTCAATTCGCTGCAGATCCTCCTGCATTTCAGTACAATTTTCCATTGTTACAACCTCTCGATACACCACAGCATCATCTGCAAAAAGCCTCAGTGAACTTCCGATGTCATCCACCAGGTCATTTATGTATATTGTGAATAGCAACGGTCCTATGACACTCCCCTGCGGCACACCTGAAATTACTCTTACTTCGGAAGACTTCTCTCCATTGAGAATAACATGCTGCGTCCTGTTATCTAGGAACTCCTCAATCCAATCACACAATTGGTCTGATAGTCCATATGCTCTTACTTTGTTCAATAAACGACTGTGGGGAACTGTATCGAACGCCTTGCGGAAGTCAAGAAACACGGCATCTACCTGTGAACCCGTGTCTATGGCCCTCTGAGTCTCGTGGACGAATAGCGCGAGCTGGGTTTCACATGACCGTCTTTTTCGAAACCCATGCTGATTCCTACAGAGTAGATTTCTAGTCTCCAGAAAAGTCATTATACTCGAACACAGTACGTGTTCCAAAATTCTACAACTGATCGACGTTAGAGATATAGGTCTATAGTTCTGCACATCTGTTCGACGTCCCTTCTTGAAAACGGGGATGACCTGTGCCCTTTTCCAATCCTTTGGAACGCTACGCTCTTCTAGAGACCTACGGTACACCGCTGCAAGAAGGGGGGCAAGTTCCTTCGCGTACTGTGTGTAAAATTGAACTGGTATCCCATCAGGTCCAGAAGCCTTTCCTCTTTTGAGCGATTTTAATTGTTTCTCTATCCCTCTGTCGTCTATTTCGATATCTACCATTTTGTCAGTTTTGGCAGTTCCTAGGAAACTGAAAGAGAAGTTTTGCAGTTCTGTTATGTAACTGCTGTATCTGTGCATAGGTGCCACACGTTAGAATTCGCGGTGGTCCAGTGGTTGGCGTTCGAACTGCATAAGACGAATGTGTATGAAGCGACGGCTCGACTCCTGCTCAGATTAATTTTTAATCTATATTACTTCATCCGTGGTCATATATTTCATTTATATGACATTTGAGACATAATATAAATAAAAAACGTGTATTTGCATGAAGTTTTAGTGAATTTCACATTATTTGAATACTTACTATTTTTAATTAAATTCAGTTATTAGAAAAATATATTTTTGACAAGTAAATCAAGAAACCGATAGAGTTTTCGTGAAAACGTATGCCTGTCGTGATTTGCGAAATCCCTTAAACATGCAATTTGGTGAGGTAGTAGGAAGTATTTTGCACCTCAAAACTTCGAATTACGGACAAAATGGCAGGCCCCATTTGGCAATTAAACTACTTAGCTGTGAGATATAGCTAATGCAGCAAGAACGAATCGTGTAGGTAGAAAGTTTTTCGACATCACCGAATTTACACTTGCACTACAGAAGTAAAGGTTTGAGCAGGAGTCGAAGCGTCGCCTCATCCATAGTCGTTTTAGCACTCGAACGCTAACCGCTTTACCGCCATAAAGTCTAACGTCCGGCACCTGCGCACAGATACATCAGTTACATGATAGGTGCGTAAAATTTCTCTTGCGATTTTCTCGGAACTGCCAGAGCAGAGTAGCTTACAACTTACCCATTATGTTGTTTTGAAGGCCTACTAAAGGGGTACAATGTTTGAAGCAAATCCGTGATCCCAACGTCGTGGCCTCCCCTTGTTAAGCACCTGAACTTCGGAGTTCCGGAGGCCATTCATCACGTTTCCCTCATTCTCCCACCTACATTAATTATGGAAACCTGGTTAGTGATCTGTAGTGGCCACAAAAAGTACCTGAATACTATTCTCTCCTTTTGAAACATACATTCTGTGATTGGATATTGGAGACACGGCTCCTCAGAGCGTGTGAAGCAAAACTGGTGAAAGAGAAAACGCTCGTCTCAGTTCAACTGAACCGCTTATCGTACGTGTCAAACACATTCTTGCTGTTTCTTCAATTCATTACAAATAATTGCCGTTGCGAAATACACTACTACCATACGCGCCTCCGAAGCCGTATAGGTAGCGGACCGCCTTCCGTGCGGAAGGACCCACATTCGGTTCTTAGTGCCTCCTCGGATTTTTCTGATATCGAACTCCTGAGTGGTGTTCACAAAGCCCCGTGAGGCTAGATTAGGAGGTGTTTGAATAAGGTAGCAGCGGCACGATCAGGATTTATTGGGACTGGCGACATTCTTTTTAGGCAGCGGTCGGTACAGGCCTAATCACTTCTGTTCTGAAAATTTGTCACATTTTTCACATGCGAGCAGTCTACCACAAAGCAAAACCACCTGTTAAAAACATCGATCTTACATGAAGGCATTAAGGGCGCTCACAAATCTTCGTAGTTGATGTTGTCAAAAACTTTTGAGAGTTGTATCTAATTGCTTTGCGACAGTGATATTTGAGTTCTGAATTTGAGTAATATATATCCGAGTGACATGACTTCTTGTCGAACATTCATATTCGTCGCCTCGTTCTCCTTCTTCAATGAAGCGTGCAGGAGTGTCTGAGACTTAGTACACTGTCTTGCTGTTGTAAAGTGTCTCTGACAATGCGTAACGACCGGTTCAAGACATCAGGTGCAGGTGGCCTTTAACGAAAATCTGTTTTGTGAGGCCACGGAGGGTGTAAGACGAAATTTAAGTGATACATTGAATACAATTGAAAATGTGTTCTATTAGAGGGCAAGTGAAGTCTGGAATAAGTTCCATGTTACAGTCTACACTTCATGCGAGAAACATACAAATTTCGTACATCAAAGACAAAGTTATTGTATTCTTGTTTATTTCACCTCCACCATGTCAAAACGTCAGTGCTGCGCCGACCGAAAGCTGGCCACAGGATAGCGTCACTATGCCCCCATGACCAAAAAGAACGCTCTTATTGTTCTGGTCATGGCTACTCGCTTTTATGGGCTAGCAGAGAGATGTGTAGCCTATTCATTTCTGTAATTTTTTAGAAGACTATTGTAAATTTAACTTATTAGTCACGATCTAGAGAGCGCAGTTCATCTTAGTGTTATGTTTTCTTGCAATGTCGTCACAGACTCGATAACGCCCCGAAAGTGTCTTTACACAGACATTCTCTGAATATATATTAAATAATAAAACAAATTCATAGCTGCCTTTACCGGAAAAAATTGTACGGTCTTCAAATGGTTCAAATGGCTCTAAGCACTATGGGACTTAACATCTGAGGTCATCATCCCCCTAGATTTAGAACTACTTAAACCTAACCAATCTAAATACATCACACACATCCATACCCAAGGCAGGATTTGAACCTGCGACCGTAGCAGTAGGGCGGTTCCGGACTGAAGTGCTTAGAAGCGCTCGGCCACAGCGGCCGGCTTGTACGGCCTTTTAAATGTTTGCAGTTCACTCAGTATTTATTGTTGCAATAGTGCATATGGAGTACATCAAATGATTGCATTTATAGATCAATAGCACAAGCGATTCATAGGTACCAGGTATCGATACACGCTCAGACACCCATATTAGTACGTGGTGTAGCATCCACAGGTGGCAATGCAGGCGCTAGCTCTTGTATCCAATCGATCACAAAGATGGCGAACACTGTCCTGGGATACGTCATGCCTGCTCGACCCGTTCACGTATTTCTGCAAGAGTTGCTGTTTGATGAGTGGAACGAGTAGCTTCTCGTCCTATCAAATTCCACACGCTCGTGATTGGAGACAAGTCTGGATATCGTGCTGGCCAGGGAAGTTGCTCCACGTCTTAGAGAGCACGTTGAGTTTCACGGGCAGTGTATGGAAGAGCATTACCCTGTTGGAACAGCGTATCACCTTCCACTGCAGGAACGGCATAAGAACAGGTCTAAACCGATTCTGCCCGTACGGAGCGTTGGGTAGCGTACCGTCGAGGAACACCGAAGGTAATCGCAAAAATGAGACAACAAAAAATTGGTTCAAATGGTTCTGAACACTATGGGACTTAACATCTGAGGTCATCAGTACCCTAGACTTAGAACTACTTAAACCTAACTTACCTAAGGACATCACACACATCCATGCCCAAGGCTGGATCCGAACCTGCGACTGTAGCAGCAGCGCGGTTCGGACTTAAGCACCTAGAACTCCTCGGCAACAGCGGCCGTCTACGTGATCGCATCCCAGGCCTTAAGACCTGGCGTTGCACCACTGTGTTTTGGAGGAATGCACTCTACGAGATAGCGCTCATCAGGTCTACGAGCAAGTCGCACGAGCTAACGACGATCATTTGCGTGCAGGCAGTATGTAACTGCATCGCTGCAAACCACGGCGTGCCCTTACGTCTTCCAAGTGATCCTCTGACGGCACTAGTTGAACCGTGCCCTTCGATGCTGTGGCGTGATAGGAACGCGGGCAAGAGGTATGTGTGAGCGTAGTCCCACTGCTAATAACCGGTTCGCAACAGTTCGCGTTGACACGTCTGGACTATCTGCCACTGCTGCCCTTACAATAAGACGATCCGGCTGGAATCTGTGCTGCGTGGACGTCCACAGTCTCGTCTACAGGTGTGAGAACGTTCACCTGAGCACTGTTAGCAGCACGGTTACACAAGTGACGCAGCAAGTTCAACTTATGTGGCAATTCTCCGAAAGGACCATCCTGCCACTCGGAAGGCCACAATCTGACCCCTATCAAACTCGTTCAGTGGTCATAGGAAGCACGGGAACGTCTCCGTGAACATGACTGCCTTCTTGTTTCAGACGTTTGCACCACATACGTGGTGAGCATTTCCTACGGCAGGGTAGACACTGATTGCGCTTTTGTAGCTATACCACTAAGCTGTTGGCAGACGACGTTGAAACCATTAACCAGTGCTTGTAATATTCACCAGGTCGACTTTCCAAGTGCACTAATTTTTTTCTTGTAGTTTAATTAGTGTCAGGTGCTCTTATGGCATAGATGATAGCGCGCGAGACTGCTCAGCCATTGCCTCGGTTTATATCCTTTTTACCATCTCTTGCCCAGTTTTTGTGTCTCTCTGTTCGTCACTTTGAGAAAACCAAACGAAAAACACGTATGGCTACACTGTCTCTGTCCGATAGCTTCAATTTACGCGCAACGTTCTGATTGGCTACCTTCAATATGCAACGTAGCGAATTTTTTCTTAAATATTATTTTTCAGGACAACGTAATCAGTGTCACTCTTTCAATCTTTTCTGATTGTTTCCGTCCACCCTGTATACGTACATTGAACACGTATATGCGCATATATATATATATATATATATATATATATATATATATAAAAGCTAGATTATATAATGGTAAGACAGAGATTTAGGAACCAGGCTTTAAATTGTAAGACATTTCCAGGGGCAGATGTGGACTCTGACCACAATTTATTGGTTATGACCTGTAGATTAAAACTGAAGAAACTGCAAAAAGGTGGGAATTTAAGGAAATGGGACCAGGATAAACTGAAAGAACCAGAGGTTGTAGAGAGTTTCAGGGAGAGCATAAGGGAACAATTGACAGGAATGGGGGAAAGAAATACAGTAGAAGAAGAATTGGTAGCTTTGAGGGATGAAGTAGTGAAGGCAGCAGAGGATCAAGTAGGTAAAAAGAAGAGGGCTAGTAGAAATCCTTGGATAACAGAAGAAATATTGAATTTAATTGATGAAAGGAGAAAATATAAAAACGCAGTAAGTGAAGCAGGCAAAAAGGAATCCAAACGTCTCAAAAATGAGATCGACAGGAAGTGCAAAATGGCTAAGCAGGGATGGCTAGAGGACAAATGTAAGGATGTGGAGGCTTATCTCACTAGGGGTAAGATAGATACTGCCTACAGGAAAATTAAAGAGACCTTTGGAGATAAGAGAACCACTTGTATGAACATCAAGAGCTCAGATGGAAACCCAGTTCTAAGCAAAGAAGGGAAAGCAGAAAGGTGGAAGGAGTATATAGAGGGTCTATACAAGGGCGATGCACTTGAGGACAATATTATGGAAATGGAAGAGGATGTAGATGAAGATGAAATGGGAGATACGATACTGCGTGAAGAGTTTGACAGAGCACTGAAAGACCTGAGTCGAAACAAGGCCCCCGGAGTAGACAACATTCCATTGGAACTACTGACGGCCTTGGGAGAGCCAGTCCTGACAAAACTCTACCATCTGGTGAGCAAAATGTATGAAACAGGCGAAATACCCTCAGACTTCAAGAAGAATATAATAATTCCAATCCCAAAGAAAGCAGGTGTGGACAGATGTGAAAATTACCGAACAATCAGTTTAATAAGCCACAGCTGCAAAATACTAACACGAATTCTTTACAGACGAATGGAAAAACTAGTAGAAGCCGACCTCGGGGAAGATCAGTTTGGATTCCGTAGAAATACTGGAACACGTGAGGCGATACTGACCTTACGACTTATCTTAGAAGAAAGATTAAGGAAAGGCAAACCTACGTTTCTAGCATTTCTAGACTTAGAGAAAGCTTTTGACAATGTTGACTGGAATACTCTCTTTCAAATTCTAAAGGTGGCAGGGGTAAAATACAGGGAGCGAAAGGCTATTTACAATTTGTATAGAAACCAGATGGCAGTTATAAGAGTCGAGGGGCATGAAAGAGAAGCAGTGGTTGGGAAGGGAGTAAGACAGGGTTGTAGCCTCTCCCCGATGCTATTCAATCTGTATATTGAGCAAGCAGTAAAGGAAACAAAAGAAAAATTCGGAGTAGGTATTAAAATCCATGGAGAAGAAATAAAAACTTTGAGGTTCGCTGATGACATTGTAATTCTGTCAGAGACAGCAAAGGACTTGGAAGAGCAGTTGAACGGAATGGATAGTGTCTTGAAGGGAGGATATAAGATGAACATCAACAAAAGCAAAACGAGGATAATGGAATGTAGTCGAATTAAGTCGGGGGATGTTGAGGGTATTAGATTAGGAAATGAGACACTGAAAGTAGTAAAGGAGTTTTGCTATTTGGGGAGCAAAATAACTGATGATGGTCGAAGTAGAGAGGATATAAAATGTAGACTGGCTATGGCAAGGAAAGCGTTTCTGAAGAAGAGAAATTTGTTAACATCGAGTATAGATTTAAGTGTCAGGAAGTCATTTCTGAAAGTATTTGTATGGAGTGTAGCCATGTATGGAAGCGAAACATGGACGGTAAATAGTTTGGACAAGAAGAGAATAGAAGCTTTCGAAATGTGGTGCTACAGAAGAATGCTGAAGATTAGATGGGTAGATCACATAACTAATGTGGAAGTATTGAATAGGATTGAGGAGAAGAGAAGTTTGTGGCACAACTTGACCAGAAGAAGGGATCGGTTGGTAGGACATGTTCTGAGGCATCAAGGGATCACCAATTTGGTATTGGAGGGCAGCGTGGAGGGTAAAAATCGTAGGGGGAGACCAAGAGATGAATACACTAAGCAGATTCAGAAAGATGTAGGTTGCAGTAGGTACTGGGAGATGAAGAAGCTTGCACAGGATAGAGTAGCATGGAGAGCTGCATCAAACCAGTCTCAGGACTGAAGACCACAACAACAATATATATATATATATATATATATATATATATATATATATATATATATATATATAGAGAGAGAGAGAGAGAGAGAGAGAGAGAGAGAGAGAGAGAGAGAGAGAGAGACATGAAGTCCCATGCCTCTTGGCACAGCGTAGCGGAACGATGCGAAAGACCCGCACGCACTAGGTTCAAATGGGACTTAACATCTGAGGTCATCAGTCCCCTAGAACTTAGAACTGCTTAAACCTAACTCACCTAAGGACATCACAAACCTCCATGCCCGTGGCAGGATTCGAACCTGTGACCGTAGCATCCGCGTGGTTCCGGACTGAAGCGCCTAGAACCGCTCGGTCACAGCGGCCGGCCACGCACTAGGGAAGGTCCTAATGCTGGTGGTTTGTTTTTGCCTTCCTCCGACAGTAATGGGGATGACACCCAGTCATCTCGGGGCAGGTGAAAATCCCTGACCCCGCCGGGAATCGAACCCGGCACCCCGTGCTCGGGAAGCGAGAACGCTGCCGCGAGACCACGAGCTGCTGATAGAATAAATTTGTATTCGACCGCATGAAGTCGGTGAGTTCGGAGACACGTCATAGGATTCTGTGGCGAGTTTAGAGCGAGAATAGAGAGCTCATTTCTACTGTCAACCTTCAAACCCGCGAACGTAGTGAAATAAACGTTTTTTAAAATTATTTGCGTCTGGCTGTGGTTTCCTTCGACAATATTTAAATGAACAACGGCCAACAATCATAACAGCATCCTTCAAGCATAAAATAAAAGGTCATAACAATAAAGCGTAAAACCCCTTATCTCAGGAGACAGTATTTTCCTATTAATTAATATAGACATCCGCGGGAAGGCTTCCAAAGGCAACATTGGATTGCTGCTGTCGTAGATTAGGACATCATTCCCATGTCTCTTCCTTGAGGATCGTAGCTAACGGTTCAAGTCAAATTGCGCGTAATATTAAGTTGTCACCATTTGTGGATTGTAGTGTACCTAATCGGTCATATAAAATTTGGTTCACTGATTTTTAATATTTCTTGTGCTGGAATTTTGACAAACGCTAGAGATGATACCAACAGAAGTTAACGGTGGTCAGTAAACTTCAGACAATATCTGAGAAAACAGTATCCTCATCTTCTGAGCCTAAACAATATTCTAGAAAATACTCCGAATATCAATGTACATGCAAATTACCTCGGTGTAGGCCTAAACCAGTGCAGTTTATTGTGGCCTACGGCTGGGGAAGGCCGCCTGTTAATTCGCTTGTCAACAGCTGCTGCCACTAATGAAATGGTGAACGCTTACAGTTGCAGCGAAGTCCACGGGGAGCCTAGGAGAGTTGCAGGTGTGCGCGCCAGCGCTCCGTCCTGACAGCAACTTCGCTCCTGACTCTAGCAGTAATTATGGCCGACCGAGTTTGGCTGAAAGCGGAAGTGCGTGAATTATTCAGGAAGGTGCGTGTGTTATGGCTAATGAATTAACTAATTGCGACCGATGCATTCACGTGCTTAAATTATGTTCACTAGTCTCGCCTTACAGTCCCACCGGGGACTGGGAGTGGAACCGATCGACTTCGGTAGGTGTAAAATGCACGATTCGTTCAGTACAATAAACTACCCTGCAACTACCGTAACGGTAATAGCTTTAGTTCGCTGAACGAACCGTGTGTATTTCTCATTTTTCATTAACCATACAAGAAGGTTCACGCAAAGAGCCTTTATGTTAATCGAGGTCAGTAATCGCGTCTATGCGTTTACTGTATACCAGTATTTGCAGTGCATGTAACGCAGAATCAGACTAGAAGTTAAATTAACTTTAACGGAGTTGTAATTAAACGTTTCAATTCTGTTTTAATAACGTTTCAGATATTACTACAAAAAGAAATATTATCGAAATATTTTAGGATGCAAACGAAGGTTTCGTATCCAGCAAGAGAAACTGAAGTGGCTATGATTCCATTTTTCCGTTGACCGAGCGAGGTGGCGCATAGCTTTGTTAGCGAACTCGGCTTGCTTTCGCTAGGCAGACAGTTCAGTGCTCCGTCTGGCGATCCAGTTTTTCGTTTTTCCCTGATTCGCTTAACAGCTCCTTGCAAACACCAGGATGATTCCTCTGAAAAGGGCACGGCGGATTTCCTTCCCTATCCTTTTGGAATCAGCCTTGTCTCTAATGACTAAGCTGTCGACAGGACTTTAATCATCCCATATTTTCCGTTATTTTATGCTTTACAAGTAGAATGATTTTCAATGAAGCTATATCGCACTGAACCATTGCAAGCAGTAAAGAGGCTATGTAATGAAGCTTAGGTTGCAAGTTTCGTTAGGATTTACTAATCTAGAGGAAGTTTTCGGTTCAGTTCATGTAGAATGTGTTACCGATACTTCAGGAACAAGGGTGTGTACAGAAATCAACTTAATCAGTAAATCTAGAGCTATTGCCTCAACACACTACATGAGGATTGGAAAATTTGTAATTCAAGTATAGTTTAGGTAAGGTAACTCCTTCTTATCAAACTGTTTATCTACCTTGCTAGGGGTGATAAATCACTAAAATAAGTTCAAGACGGTATGGACATCAACGGGTCTTATCTAATAAGTTTTTTCTGTGGAATTATTAAAATCCTCTTTTTTCAAATTTTTATGCATTATGGAACTGCTGAAAGCCTGATACTGAAAAAACGACAGTTTTGCCTGTCATGAAATAAGATTTACTGCTGTTAGTAACTTTTCGCTATTTTCGGCACGGCGCCTGTCGGAAGACACTTCCCGTTGTCAAGCACGTCTTTTGTGTACTGTGATTTCCTTGGGCGTCATCATTGTGATGTAGTAGCTACTTTGTAAATTTGACGTTACCATACGTAATTTTGTGATCACTGATCTGCTTTCGGGTGTAGATAATTGTGAATGTGGAAGAACCTTTTATTTACGCATTTTTTGTTGACCTATTATTTAGAAACTCACAAATATTGAACAAAATATTACACATCACTTACGTAGTTCACAGTGCACACTACACATTAAAAACAAGAACACAAAAAAAAGCTACAAAAATGTCTGATATTCTGTCCACAAAGATATAATGTTACAGGTCGGCAGTAGAGTACGTGTGCTATACTGTAGTGTAACAGAGCAGATTTCAGCATAACTTAAAACCGTTATTTGCTTATAGATTACGTGAAGGGATATTTATTTCTGTATATCAGTTAGGCAAAGGTTTTATTGCAGATGGCATCGATCTTCCTTTTACGAGTTCTGATTGTTAATGTGATGGAGGCTGTAGCCGAGAAGGCATAGTGTTTACCACTCCCACTACGGCACTAGCAGAGATTCGTATTCTGTATTCGAAGAGAAATTCTTTTACTCTATCAAGAGCTTGTGTAAGATTTTACATTTACATATGAAAACTGAATATCTCACTACGGAAATTTAAGATGACTCTAATTATCTGCATGCTATCGCTTGACGATGGCCACTATTTTTTAACGGTAGCTGACGAGGGTAACGGCATTCGTAACACAGCAGCACAGCACCTTAGGCAAAATGCTGTCTTCTCGAAGTACGCGGCTGTTCGCCGCGACCGATTAGTTAGAGGCTTGAGAAGAAGCACCGAAGAGATGGATGGTCGGAGCGCAATTTGCGTCTCCGGTAATCTCCTGCCTAGGGGCCCTCACTTCACCGGAAATGACAGATGGCCTAATCGAAGCAAAGCCGATGATCGAGTTCATATTACAGTACCACTCATCTAGAAGAAAACGTGCTCAAATTAATAGTTGGATGAAAGTTTAATTACTTCACCGTTCGCCGGCCGGTGTGGCCGTGCGGTTCTAAGCGCGTCAGTTTGGAACCGCGTGACCGCTACGGTCGCAGGTTCGAATCCTGCCTCGGGCATGGATGTGTGTGATGTCCTTAGGTTAGTTAGGTTTAAGTAGTTCTAAGTTCTAGGGGACTGATGACCTCAGTAGTTAAGTCCCATAGTGCTCAGAGCCATTTGAACTTCGCCGTTCTTTGTTATTCTTCTTAATAGCAAAAGAGTATATAACTTCAAGAAAATAATTTTTTCAGTTATCTAGATTTTACTTATTCGGGTTGCACATATAAAATAAAGTGTTTCAGAAAGGAAGCTCGTTACAGAAATCAGCTTTGGCTGCTTTCAGTGTGGACTCAGCGATTTAGAGAATGGGCAAGCACCTTAATCTGTGGAAGTCTTGCCAGATCAAAGCTGTGTGCTGCATGAATCTGGAACCCTTGTCCTTCCAACTCACAGAAAGCAGTTCCTTGCCCTGTTGTATTTAAAGGCTGAACCACTTCCTTTCGGCAACTTCATAACTAAAAAATTAACACATATGACCAGTCGTCTCTGGCTACTCCACCTCCGCAGCTGAATGGTCAGCGCTGTTGATTGCCATAGGAGAGCGAGTTCGATTCCCAGTGCTTCCAGCGATTTTTTCGTGTTGAGTGGAATGAAACGGCGTTCACTCGAGGTGCCAGCCGAGGAGCTACCTCACCGAACAGTGGCGGGACCAGTTCTCTTAAACCGTCAACGGCGGTGGTGCAATGTGCTCAAACCCACCCGTCCATACCGCATTCAAATGACGCAGTTGGTTGATGATGACATGGCGGTCGGTTGGCAACGATTGGCCAGTCTATGACCAGAACGACAGTGCTTATGTCTTTGTCAAAAACTAAAATAAACTATACAATCTTCTACCATGTACGCTTCTTTATCTATTCGTTTCTGAAAAGCCTCTGTGGTTCATACGTAGACCGCGTCGCCAGGACAAAATTGGCAACGTGAATCGATGTTACAGACATTAAAGAAGACTTGCTGCAATGCGTAACGATACGTGGAGGCGCTCCTGAATAGCACGCCTCCCCTATCAGCTCTGCAGTGCCCCCACGTTGAGGTCAAGAACTCTGCCCATTTCGTGGCCTCATGGATGCAGTCGACATCGTAGTATACGACCAACGTGATAGTTGAACTTGATGATGGATTTGCTAATCTGAATGTGGAACGTTGTAAAAATGTTTATCTGTGCATTAGGTTATGCTGTAGTAGTCAATAATAGTATATAGTGTTGTATCCATAATTGGAGAAACAACAAATAACGATTGGCGTGAGTTCCAAATTGTGTTTATTCCAACAGTTCCACAACATCAACACAACTTCGTGCTTGATCAAGAGCAGCGTCTGGGCTGCAGAGTCCAAGTCCGGTATGGCACACAGTCGTAGTGTAGATTCGTTCCGGGGTGCCGACGTTCACGCAGCACGTAGGTAGCCCAACACCAGACTGCCATTGCGTGGCGGCGTATGCGGCTATATAGGGCGAGTGGCGGTGGAATATGCCCGCCGTACCCGAGTCCGCTTGTCGTGTCTTATGATTGGCGGCGCGGCCTCGCCTAACTATCTCTCTGGAGGACGCCGACGGAGGGTGCCCTGACAGCGCGGAGGCACTCAGTGTGGGAGGCCCGCGCCTGCGCTGTAAAGCTGTGCACAGCTGCGCATAAGCGGGGCGTGCCGGCCGTTGGCTGTATGACGTATAGACTGCGGCCACGCAGCTGCAGGCGCCACGGTGTAGGCATTGACTATACCACATATAGTAAATAACTCATCAAGCTATCCTGTGGCGAAGATCTGTGTCCATGTTAAATAAATATTTTATTAGTTTATGCAATGAAATGAAATGAGCGTATGGCATTTCTTGCCGGGAGGCCCCATCCGGGGAAGTTCGACCGCCAAGTGCAAGTCTAACTGCAGTCGACTTCACGTTGGGCGACTCGCGTGCCTGTGATGAAGTGATGATGAGGACAGCACGACACCCAGTCCACGAGCGGAGAAAATCTCAAACCAGGCCGGGAATCGAACCCCGGCCCGATTCATGGGAGGCAAGCAAGTTACCATCCGGCTAAGCAGGCGGATTGTTTATCTAATAAAGTGAACATGTAATGTCTTCTAGTGTAAAGTGCCACCTCACCGAACAACCAAAGAACCCACAGCTGTGGCTGGACAACTATAGTTTGGACTGGTCACAGCAACTTCTTTCTTCTCTCTTCATTTCTTGTGTTCAGTTGCGTTCCTCTTACTGTCTTTCTTCCTCTTCCTCACATTCTCTTTGTCCACTGCTGTCAGTGCTCTCAATTTAAACGTGCTTGCCATTATTCGTCTTTGTCCCTCCACTTTCCAAGACTGAATATGAGCTGTATCTACTATTTACGACGAAATTATTTATAGATGTAGATCTTTTACAATAACTGGCCGCTGTGACCGAGCGGTTCTAGGCGCTTCAGTCTGGAACAGCGCGACCGCTACGGTCGCAGGTTCGAATCCTGCCTCGGGCATGGATGTGTGTGATATCCTTAGGTTAGTTAGGTTTAAGTAGTTCTAAGTTCTAGGTGACTGATGACCTCAGATGTTAAGTCCCATAGTGCTCAGAGCCATTTGAACCTTTTTTTTTTTTTTTTTTTTGCTGTTTCTGCTGCCTTTTCCATATTCCGGTCGTTTTTCCCGTAACGCTCGATTTAAATCGATAATTTGCTGTTAGCGATCAGTGGCAACGGTTTCACCAGGTTTTAGCAGCTCATAGTAGATGACACCCTTCTGATCCCACGAAACACAAAGCGATTTGGTCTTGCAGTGGATGTCAATAGTTTGCCTGGCTTCACCCATGATTTACGACGCTTAGGATTCTCAAAAATGTCCATTTTTCATCACCTGTCACTGTTCTATGGAGAAACGACATTCTACTGTATCTGGGGTCAGCATTTCACAAGTGGTCTTTTGATTTGCTTCCTGTCTTTCATTCAGTTCATGCGGAACCCATTTTCCCCCGTTTATTGACGGTTAGCACCGTCTTTGTGTGTGTTCGTGACAGTAGTGAGGAAGTTAAAACGGATTTTTTGAAAAACGAAGAGCCATCGTCAATCGTAAGTTTGCTTTGAACCCTAAATTACGTTACTGGCTAGTGCACCTTGCAAACTGGTGACTCGAGGTATCTTGCAAACTACTGAGCCCAGTTGAACCTGGAAACCGCATACGATGTAACTGATCGTTATTAATAAAGAGGCCTGATTTGAGTGACTATGCCAGGTATCGAAACTAAACCGTTGAATTTTGTAATCCGATACTAATCCAATAAAGTGTATTAATCTTCTCTTAATTCATTCTATACTCGTAATACGCTTCATTATTTCTTGTAAATCCTTGAAAGAATTTATTCTCGAGCTATTTTTTTTTACATGGTTATTTCCAACTACAATAATAAGTTTATCAAATATTTTCAGTATAGGAACTCTCTGTCTAGTGTCGATGTGTACAGATTCTCACAAGCGGTGGAGTGATGGCTGTGATTTTGATGTCTAATTCATAATCCTGTAAAGAATAGAAAGAGCGCTGAAGAGGCTATTGTAGTCAATGGAATCTGATTTCAATCATTTTTCATATGCACTTTTTCCTACACGGTTTCTGGGAATAAGCTCACTGGGGTCGATTTCCATTGATTTATTAGGTCATTAATCAATACGTGAAAACTAAGCTACCTATATACAAGAGCAGACATGTGTGGCAGTCTCATCACTGATAATACTTCTGGAATTCTTTAGGAGCGAAAAAAGTAGTCTATTCTCTGTACTGTGAAGAGCAGTGGGTTTCTTTGAAATAAAATTTCAATCAACACAGCGTGTGTACATCGTCTCTCAAAAACGTATTTCGCAGGTTGTCAACTAGAGCGACGATGGCCTGCTCAGTGCAATTTAAAAGTGGAGATAATTAAGCTGATTCAAACGAAATTTTTATGAGAAATTTATAAACACAGTATCAATCGCAGAATAAAAACACAGACAAGATGTGATGGATTTAAAAACCGAGAAAGGCTTGGATATGTGTCGTCACGCACCGTGTTGTAATTGCTCTTCAGCCCCATTAATCGTTTTCTCTCGAGCACCTGTTGTTTGCCGCTTAATAATCGGTAGGAGATTGTTCCGGTGGTAGCGGGTGTTACCTCAGAAGAAAACAGATTTTCAATTATTCGCTGTGGTTTTAATCTACGACCCGTGCGAGATTGTGGAAAACAGCTTACGACCTGCAGAAATTGGGTTCTACCTGAATCAAGTTATCGACGGCGCTATAAATACTTAATCGACAGCAAGCAGATCCATCAAAAAACGGGACGTAGTCGGAACGGTATTAGCCTTTCTACTGTATTCGTGAATTGTGTCAAGATGTACAGACTTCTACTATAGTGGATTCCGTAGTTAAATCATTATTCATGAATTTCGTTAATGGTCGTAGATATTGTGATAGTTTGCATTTAATTTACACAATGAGCGAAATTAGTAAATTTTGCAGTGAAAAATAAGGTTGCTATGATGTTGCGTTTGGTGCGTATTACATTTTGAACTTTTCTTGTTTTGTTTTGTATCCTTTTGGCTTGGGAGAAGGTCTTTATCATCAATGTTGAGAAAACAGATTTTATGTAGTCCACTCATTTGGGAACGTGCGCGAGTAACATAGTTAGAATGAAATATTCGTAACAGGTCTCAAAGTCATTAACTGTTTGAGATGTGGAAACGAGTTTTTGACAAATGATAGCAGACAAAGAAGAGCGTACTTTGCCGTATAGTCCATATGCGAAACCTCGTTGTCTACCATGTTATTAAAGAAACTACACTCCTGGAAATGGAAAACAGTACACATTGACACCGGTGTGTCAGACCCACCATACTTGCTCCGGACACTGCGAGAGGGCTGTACAAGCAATGATCACACGCACGGCACAGCGGACACACCAGGAACCGCGGTGTTGGCCGTCGAATGGCGCTAGCTGCGCAGCATTTGTGCACCGCCGCCGTCAGTGTCAGCCAGTTTGCCGTGGCATACGGAGCTCCATCGCAGTCTTTAACACTGGTAGCATGCCGCGACAGCGTGGACGTGAACCGTATGTGCAGTTGACGGACTTTGAGCGAGGGCGTATAGTGGGCATGCGGGAGGCCGGGTGGACGTACCGCCGAATTGCTCAACACGTGGGGCGTGAGGTCTCCACCGTACATCGATGTTGTCGCCAGTGGTCGGCGGAAGGTGCACGTGCCCGTCGACCTGGGACCGGACCGCAGCGACGCACGGATGCACGCCAAGACCGTAGGATCCTACGCAGTGCCGTAGGGGACCGCACCGCCACTTCCCAGTAAATTAGGGACACTGTTGCTCCTGGGGTATCGGCGAGGACCATTCGCAACCGTCTCCATGAAGCTGGGCTACGGTCCCGCACACCGTTAGGCCGTCTTCCGCTCACGCCCCAACATCGTGCAGCCCGCCTCCAGTGGTGTCGCGACAGGCGTGAATGGAGGGACGAATGGAGACGTGTCGTCTTCAGCGATGAGAGTCGCTTCTGCCTTGGTGCCAATGATGGTCGTATGCGTGTTTGGCGCCGTGCAGGTGAGCGCCACAATCAGGACTGCATACGACCGAGGCACACAGTGCCAACACCCGGCATCATGGTGTGGGGAGCGATCTCCTACACTGGCCGTACACCACTGGTGATCGTCGAGGGGACACTGAATAGTGCACGGTACATCCAAACCGTCATCGAACCCATCGTTCTACCATTCCTAGACCGGCAAGGGAACTTGCTGTTCCAACAGGACAATGCACGACCGCATGTATCCCGTGCCACCCAACGTGCTCTAGAAGGTGTAAGTCAACTACCCTGGCCAGCAAGATCTCCGGATCTGTCCCCCATTGAGCATGTTTGGGACTGGATGAAGCGTCGTCTCACGCGGTCTGCACGTCCAGCACGAACGCTGGTCCAACTGAGGCGCCAGGTGGAAATGGCATGGCAAGCCGTTCCACAGGACTACATCCAGCATCTCTACGATCGTCTCCATGGGAGAATAGCAGCCTGCATTGCTGCGAAAGGTGGATATACACTGTACTAGTGCCGACATTGTGCATGCTCTGTTGCCTGTGTCTATGTGCCTGTGGTTCTGTCAGTGTGATCATGTGATGTATCTGACCCCAGGAATGTGTCAATAAAGTTTCCCCTTCCTGGGACAATGAATTCACGGTGTTCTTATTTCAATTTCCAGGAGTGTATAAATGTTTTCAACGAACCAATGTAATTTTTGAGGGACATCTGTAGCTGGTGCAACGAGAATTGTTGTGGATTTTGTGACAACATAAGTGAAGACATTATGCGTTTGTTTGTGTATCTATTATGCACTGTGTCTGTCATGTGCTTTTTCACCTAACGTCCTCAGTTCCTCAACAGACCACAGCTGCAGGATCTTGTCGGAGATGCGACTGCATAACATGTTAGTGAGCTGGTATTGTGTAAACTATGCCGTGTTTTGGCAAGAAAAGCAAATTTTAACATGGCCACGAAAGAAATGAAGGTTTTATTCAAAATTCGCCATCGATGACGCTTCTCTTAAGGTAAAAATGGTTAATATGTGGGGCGAAAATAAATAGCTACTTTTGTTGCATTTTCAGCAGTATTCTGTAACAAAGTGTGTTTTTAATAATGAGCAGCTGGTAGAAAAATTTGACAAAGCATTTTCTTTCTACACAACAATGCTGTGAGAAAAACGAAAGCAATTCACAGTACTTGGAGCCGGGCGGTTTGGCCGTGCGGTTCTAGGCGCTTCAGTCTGGAACAGCGTGACCGCTACGGTCGCAGGTTCGAATCCTGCCTCGGGCATGGATGTGTGTGTTGTCCTTAGGTTATATGGTTTAAGTAGTTCTATGTTCTAGGGGACTGATGACCACAGATGTTAAGTCCCATAGTGCTCAGTGCCATTTGAACCATTTGTACCTCAGTACTTGGTGCACCTATTTTTGTCCCTGTCCCCATTCAAAGAGAATTCTTCCACTGTTTCACCTCAAATATCATTTGCTGTGTGAAGGGTACAATCTGTTTCCGTCTTGAACAGCAGTTACAAGTAGCTCATAGAAGGAAGTAGCCAGGTTTTTCTGAATAGAATTATTCTCGTATTTGGCACTGGAATAGTAGTTCTTGTGAACTCTGAAGCAGTTATCACACTGACAAGTTGCCGAATCGTGCCGACTACTTGTCTAGAGAAAACTGGAGAATAAGTGTCTTTGACATACTAAAGGATATTTGAGGTGAATAAGTTTAGTTCTTCAGGACTAAAACGATGGCGTGCTAATTGGTGTGAATTTTTTCATATTTCTGCGATTGCTGAAAACTTGAAAGAAATTTCTTTGGTGAGAGTCATTGCCAACTGTTAGTTACTACAAACGCAATAGGTTACAGGATTTCATTGACGCTGCAAAGAGCGATTTAATTATTCTAGACTGTTAACCTTTTTTCTCTAAGAATCGTCATCACAAGTGAAGTTTGACTAAAAACAGACTTCTTACCCATTTTTTCGAAGAAACGACTTCAGAGGTGAAGTTTCATTCACTATAAACTTAAATTTCTCTTGTTGGTACTTTAAAATCCGCTTCTTTTTCCGTGCAGAAACAGTTGCGACAGAATACCGAACAGTTGGGAACTGAGGACAAGTCAGATCAATACCTTATGAAAAACTGCATCCTCAGTACAAAAATAAACAAGCAATGCTTTTGCAAAACACACAGCAGATCTCTTTTTACCACCTATGAGTATCGATGACCCTTCAGAAATACATTGTTTCACTGAAAACATCGGTAGTTACTTGAATAATGCGGTAGATAATGCAGGTTCGCAAATGTGTACACTACATAAAATGTTTCCTCGAAATGGGTGTTAGACAGAAACTTCCTCCCCGACACTAAAGAAAAATTCAATATGTTGGCTATGTTTCACATGCAGCACCATATGATGTAATATATTTTAGACGCAAAATCATAGCGACCTGTGTTTTTCTGTGCAAACTTTTCGAATTCCCGGCATTGTGTTACTTACATGCAAACTATTACAATAACGATGATCATTAACGAAATGAAGGGTACTTTACCGCGAAGCGACGCAAAAATAATTTTTTTTACCGAATAGTTTCTGTATAATCGTGTCATTAAAACTGCACAGCTAACTGAGGGCGTGTGGAAGTCCTGCTCGTAACAGCACTATCCGCTTTCTCGTTGCAGTCATCGTCCAGCATCTGCTACAACAAACTCAGCATGCAGTTCCATTAACAAGAGTTCCATTAACATATAATAGAGCCAAGAGAAAATATGTTTTATCTTCGCAACGTAGGCCAATGTTCTTGCTGCATACAGCGCTAACCTGAGAGACATATTTGGCGTGAATGACAGATATGTTATTTAAAAACCACTTATTTGTCGACACAGTCTCACATATTTCTGTCAATAAATTACTGGTTTCATGCCACAATGGACATCTTCAGATTATAAGAAGGAACAGTTGTTCACTCCCAAGTACTTTCAAGAAACCAGATTGTCAGTAGCTTTCTTGTTAAAATTCTAACTTGTTGCAATAGAAAACAAACAGTTAAAAATGAGTTCTGTAATCAGTAACATGTCCACCACTCCACTTCTCATCGCCTTTTACGAGCACTAAATAGCAACACGGCACCAGTATTTTCTGTGACCTAACTAAGGCATTTGTCTGTGTGAACCACAACATTCTCGTGGATAAACTGAGGTGTTAAGGAATTCATTGTACAGCAGACCAATGCATAATGTAATGCAACGATAAATGTAGCACATGGTGGGGAGATAATAGCTAAGGAGGACATGTTGCAAATGTTAGGTGCCCATGTAGATGAGAATTTAAACAGGAAAAAACGCATTTAGAAACCCCTAAAACAAATCAGTTCAGCTACCTTTGTGCTTCAAGTCATTGCAAGTCTTGGGGAGGGACAAATCAGTAAGTTGACATATTTTGCGTATTTTCATTCAACAAATGTAAGAAGAGCAGAGACTTCTGATTGGGGAGAAATTATTTTTGGAGTTCCACAAGGCTCAATTTTAGATCTACTATTGTTTATCATATATGAAAACGACTTTCTATCTAACATACAACAGGCAGAATTAGTTCTTTTTGCGGATGGCACTAGTACTGTAATCAGCCCAAACATACAGACAGCAACAGAAAGAATGACAAATAATGTTCTTAAAATTATTACTGTGTGGTTTTCTGCGAATGGTCTCTCTGTAATTTTCTAAAAGACACAAAATATTCAGATCTGTACATCTAGAAGTGCTACTGCAATGATAACTGTAGCACATAGCAAGGAAATAATAACTAGGGTGGAACGTCACAAATGTTTGGTGTCCATATTGATGAGAATTTAAACTGACAAAAAAAAAAAAAAAAAAAAAAAAAACGCACTTTGTAACTTCGAAAACGACTTAGTTCAGCTACCTTTGTGCTTCAAGTCATTGCAAGTCTTGGTGAGAGACAAATCAGTAAGTTAATATATTTTGCATACTTTCATTAAAAATGTTATATGGAATAATGCTTTTGGGTAGGTCAATTTCAAGAAGGAAAGTGTTGATTCCTCAAAAAGTGAGCTCTAATGAGAATAAGTGGCGCTCTTCCACGATCATCTTCTAAATACATGTGTAAGTTAGGCACATTGACTGACCGGTATGCAGTATTTTTATTCAGTCATGAAGTTTTTTGTAGATAATCCTCTGCAGTTCAAAAGGAACAATAATATGCATAATTACAATCCCAGAAAAGTGGCATTCATTGCTTCACATTAAGGTTTTCTTTGGGTCAGAAAGGGATGCACAATACCGCCGCAAAAATTTTTGATCACTTAACTCAGTGACATAAAAAATATAAAACAACAATTTGCTCGCTGTGTTCAGAAGTCGACTTATTTGACAATCACGTAATGTCTAAAGACGGTGCCATAGATCTCGGAAATTGACAGATGCATAAGGGCATATTGTAAATGATAGAGCTGTTATGGCAGTTGTCAGTATAAGTCACAACATGTCTTTATGCATCCGAATACCGAGATGAACATGACTATCTGATTACAGGTATCTTACAAGACGCGTCAAATAAAGTCGTTGGCTTTTTAACTAGAGGCATTTCATTTAGCGACCAAAGTAGCGATTTTGCAGCACACTTATCAGTTTGCAATGAGGTTGCATTCTTCTTGCGTGACTTTATGTCACAGTTCCAATGAGTACAATTAGCACATTAAAATAAGTATCGTTAATAATATCACCGACCTTCGTCCATTGACGTAGAAGTTCGTGGTTAAGTTAACAACTGAAAGCAGTTATACTACGCGCCATTAGTTACAATTATGCTGCTGGGGTTCCTTAGTTCTGATGTCTTCCCTAACTTAACGTTTTAGAAGATTAGATAATTAATATGCCTGTCAAATATATTTCTTTCCGGTGAAGAGCAACGGATAGAGAATCTACTTTGCAAGAAATCATTTACCGCCGAAAGTTTCTAAGTGACCAGTATTCGAACCTAGACCATTGGGTCAGACCACAATGCCGTTTCCTAATATTGCTCACAAACAAAATCTTAACCTCTCTCACAGCATCACATTCCCAACAGAAAATGTTCATACCCTGATGTCAGAAACGACGCTGTCGGGAATGACTTAGCCCCGTCATAGGAATAGTTGCCAGGATTGCAGACATAACGACTGTACTGGTTGTTGTTTGTTTCATTCTTTCATTGTGTCATCCATAAAAAGTGTAAACGGAACAGTCACCTTTCTACGTAGTTACCACTTTACCCTTTTTACGCATGATTGCCTTTTTGCTTTTGCCCTCCTTTCGTTCTTTGTTACACATGTTACTCTTTCCGTGTACTGGGAATTGCGTGGGCGTGACGGCGGTGCGGTCGACTTTGTGTCTCATTGTCCCGGAAATTACATGGCACCTTGCGCCGAATAGGCCTGCGTGGTTTCCTGTGTGCGTACCAAGCGAGACCGCACTTTCTCATTCCCGCGTGCATAAGAAAGGCTGCGCAACTGCCTTGTACTGCAGATTTATAAAAGACGCGAACTCAAAGGCATAATCCAGAGAGGTCGTTGCTGCCACGCCATAAAGCACGCGGCCGACTTTTGATGTTCTGCTGTTTGATATTCCGTCCGTGTTTCATCTTTGCCGCCGCGCCAGTCGCTTGTTCGGTCTGGCGAGGTTTATATCTCCGGACTCCTCGGGCGCGCTGCGTATTTGCAGAACAGTCGTGCACTACGAAATATTCTTCTGTTTCGCCCATCTTACTTTTATTCATCATGACACGAGTGCCTTACTACGTTCCGATGCCTTTCGCTATCATATAAGACATACCGAAGGTTTTTCGGTGATTTCTTATATAGTCGCTCGTGCTGCCAAGGTGTACGAGAATAACACAGTAAAAAGAAGGATATGCATTTCATCACTCAAGACTATAACGAGTGGAGGGAAACGAAGTCTTTAATGTTTAACGTGGAGACGACATCGACAATGATTGAGTGCGATATGAGCACAGCTCCACATAAAAAAACTCTCTTGGCACATTGTTTTGGAAATAATATGAATACTGACATGCAAGTAAGTTGTGTTGATTCCTCTTGCTGTTGCAGGAGCTACTAACATGGAATCCTTAAATATTAGAACACTGGATGTACGTGTGAATGTATGTACCACATCTCCTTCTAAAACACTGAACCGATTTCAACCGAAATTGTTACACATATCCCTTACTGTGCACGCCCGGCTAGCCACGCGGCCTAACGCGCTGCTTCCCGAGCGAGTAGGCGTGCCATTCCCCAGCACAAATCCACATGGCGGATTAGCTTCGAGATCCTGTGTGCCAGTCAGCCAGTGGATGGTTTTTAAGGTTGTGTTCCATCTGCCTCGGCGAATGCTGGCTGGTTCCCCTTATTCTGCCTCAGTTACACTATGTCGGCGATTGCTGTGCAAACACTGTCTCCACGTACACCGTACTCTACCACGGGCGGGTGGACTGCTGTGGCCTGTTGTAGGATTGTGAACCACTGAGGGCGACGGCAGGATGAAGCCTCTTCGTCGTTTCTAGATCCCCAGTTCTATACAAAATACAAAAAATCCATTACCGTCAGGCAGCAATCGCTGTGGGGGCAAGAACCATCTACCTAGCACTGTTCAGGAGACCTGACATCATAAACAACGACATGCGTGAAAAACTTTCACAACGTGCATGACGTCTGAAGGTATTTCTCATGTGCTACTAACTATTCGGAAGAAATTTCGCATACTGTATCCACATATGCCACAAAATGCCCCTGCAAAATCATATCATTATCCTCTCATACTATCCATTCTTGTCGATGCCTTCCTCATATTTCTATCCTCGTCGATTTTGAGGAGGACTTCCTTATTTCTGGTCTTATTAATCTATATCATCTTCAGTATCCCTATATAGCACTGCATCTCAAACGCTTTGTTTATCTTCTCCTCAGCTTCCATTACAGTCCATGATTCGCTTCCAGAACAATTCTGTACTCCATACGAACATCCTCAGTTTTTCTTCCTCATATTAAACCCAATATTTGAGACTGGGGGATTTCTTTTAGCCATGAAAGTCCTCTTTTCCACTACTCATCTGTTTCTTTTTCCTCCCAGCGGCTCCTGTCATCCGCTATTCTGATTCCAAGGTAGGAGAATTCCTTCATTTCGTCTACTTCGTTCTCCTCAATTTCGATGTTAACTTTACAACTAATCAGATCTCTGTTACTTCTTATCACTTTCGTCTTCCTTCGATTTACTCTCAATCCATATTCTGTTCTCAATAGACCATTCATTTTGTTCAATATATCCCGTAATAATTTCTCTCTTCCATTGGGGATAGCATTGTGATTAGCGACTCATATCGTGATATTCTTTCATCCTGAATTTTAATCCCACTTCTAAATTGATATTTTATTTCTGTCTTTTGTTCTTAGGTGTACAGACTGAACACCAGCGGAGAAAGGCGGCATCTTTGCCTTATACCTTTTTTAAGCCGAACACTTTGTTCCTGGTATTTCATTGTTATTGTTTCCTTTTTGTTTCTTATATACAGGTATATTGTACGAGGTACGTATTCTTTTAAGTAAGAGTCGTTTTGAAATAAAAATAAAAAACTAGACTTATTTTGGCAATTCTCTTCTTACATGCAAGCCTGTACTTTATTCTGCTTTTCTACGTAATTCCCACCAATATTAAGTCACTTACCATAACGCACAACAAGCTTCTAAATATCACTCTCGTAGAAATCTGCGGCCTACGCTTAACTTTCGATGATTTGCTTTAACTTTCGATGTGTGCATGAAGCACACATCGTGATACTTATGACGGATGTGTTGGTACAGAAATTGGATGAAAGCTTTTGAAAATAGCCGTACGAACTAAATTGGTGACCTGCAGCCATTACTGACGATTTGGTGTAGGAAGTAGGGGAGAACGTGAGAAAGAAGAGACACTGTACAATTTCGACCTTATGTGATGAGTTTTCTGAAGTGTCAAGAAGTGTGATTTATGCAGTTCTTTCAGAACGTTTACATTATCTAAATTTATGCTCTGGCGGTAGATTTGTATGTGGATGTTATTCAAGACTAGTGGTACGACTCAAGAAGGGCCTTAATATTAGTGGAAATTATGTAGAAAAGTAGATTGAAGTACAAACTTCCAAATAAATGTAAAATTGTGAAGAAAAGAGTACTACTCGTTTTATTTGTATTTCAAAACGGTGCTTAAAAGGCACGGCTCGTACATTACCCGTCAGTCTTAGAATTCCGAACCTTTTGCAACATTTTACGTTGTAGATCGTTTTTTCTAGGTGGACAAAACCTACGAATGCGTATTGACCCTTTCTAAGGCTTGCTTCCATTATCCAATATAACGTCATAACTACATCTCTGGTGCCTTTACATTTCCTATAGAGAAAGTGATCGTCGCATAACAGACCTTTCGCACTCTTCTCTACTGCAGTATCTTGGAAGCATGAGTCGTCAGTTGAATGTGCCTCAGTTCTGACACTTATCTGCCTATTTCTATCTAAAAGATGGTGTGGATGTCTCCAGTCTCATGTATTCTGTACACCAGGCTGAACAGTCTGAAACGTCCCCTTAGAAAAATTGTACAAGACTGTGCTTAAACTGACACACAATATTTTTAGCGCAACGCAATCTGAATTTCAAAAATCCCTACAAAAGAATGACCCTGACTAACATTAACCTATACTTTTCACAAATCACTTACCTCACAAAAATCTTGGTTACTCAAACTACTGCAATACAGCGAGCGCCACTACTGCCACCTAAATAAAAGATTCAAACTACTGAAGGCACTAACTACTGATAGGCATAGTTAGCAAATGAAAGGTTTTGATAAAGAACAAACAATGTATTTACCTTAATATTGTTCAAAAGTCATAATGTATATAGCAGTTCATGACATCCAGTCTCACAAATTTCAAAACTCCTCCATCTCTCTCCCCACATCCACCACTGCTGGCGGCTCACCTCCAACTGCGCAACGCTACGCGCTGTTAACATCCAGCTGCCCAACACTACAATGGCAGACAACAATGCAAACTAGCCACAGACTGCACACAGCACAGCCAGTGATTTTCATACAGAGCGCTACGTAACGTTGCCAATAAGAAAACACAAACAGCCTACTTACAAGTCGTTTGTTTGCCACTCCACCAATAATTTCAGAAATTCCGAAGGAACGTTATCTATCACATATGTCTTTCTGGGCACAAGTCTCGTAAAGCTCTGCTTAACTCTGAATGTATAGTGCATGACCCATGTCAATCATACCGACGCCCGTATTTTCATCTATCACATCAGTTTTTTCCCCTCCTACAGGCCTTATGTGCACTCTTTCCACATACATGCTCACTTCCCTGTGTTTTGCAGTGGAAATACTCGTGCGCTTTTAGTGTTGACTCCTTTGCTTTTAATACTGCATACAGTAGAGAGTAGATAACGGGCCTTGTAGGTGCTGAAGACAATGTTAACGGGAAAGGAGTACAGTGGGTGATGACCCAAGATGTCCGCCGGCGCAGGAGTCATTGCGTAGATGTATTGGCAGACTGAAGTTTGCCTTGCTAGGACGATGCGGCTAAAACAGTTCCCCACTGTGAAATGCCTCTGGGGAGATGAGTATCCAGTTGTACCTGTACCAAGAAGAGAGTGATCCCGGAAACGGGGAGCACGTTATGTCGTCCACTTTCTCTGTCAGTTATATTTTGCAGTCTATCGAGATCTGGGAGAGGCAATGATGTATACCTACAAAAGAAGGTATTGCAAAAAAGTATAATGATGGACGGGGTAAAACCTGAAGACATCAAACGAATGATGAAAATAGGTTCAGCGTTGTTAGAGTGGGCGGGCAGGAAACAGCTGTAACAGTGTGGTGGTATGAGATGAATGGATGGTAAAAGAACATCTAACAAATAGTAGTGGGGCGGAAATAGAAGTGAATGGACTGGAATGCAGGAAGTGGTCGTACAGGAAGATACATGGATAAAGAGACATAGAGGCTAGGTTGCGATAGGCAGCAAACGATGTTGGAAACAACCTTTGCAATATCCATGGAGTTAGGGGTACAAGTGCAGATTGATGATTGAGGACAGTGTGCAGAATAACACTACATCAGTATTAACTTCACTTGCAGCTGTAGTTATAACGAGCAGTATGTTTTTGGGATGATTAGTACTTCCAAGTGCACGTGGCACAAGCAAGCTATTAAACATTAATAATGTGGATCGTCTCCTGGGTAGCAGTTGCAGGCTTTTGATTGAGGACGCAAGGACACGAAACTGATAGTTTATACTGACAGGCATTGTTCACTTCGTGGTGCAGTTAGGACCTTACATAAAACTCCAGGTAGCAAATTACATGATGTGTTAGCAGGAAGACTTACAAACAGAGATAACTACCGCACTAGAGTACATATTAAGCCACCAACGATCACAGTATATCCCTAATATATGGCATATATACAGGGTATTTCAGAAGAAATAGTGAATATTTTAGAATATGCTAATATAGACCATACTGCATGTAACATGTGTCCAGTTTTTATTGCTTACAGAGATACAATTGTGCAAATGCAAACACATACACAAGGTGTTACGTCATCGTTTTTCATAAAATGCACCTCCAACTCCTATGTGCTTTACAATTCTTTTGGCAACAGCAAGTGCGTGTCTTCTGAGATGGTCTGTGTTCTTATATGAGGGCAGCTCTATTCATAGTAAGGATGACCAATTCGTGTGTAGTTTTTCTTTGTAGATTTCGCCTTTCAGCTGTCCCTGAAGGGGAAAATCTCAGAGGTAAAGTGTGGAGGCCTCGGTAGCTAAAAAAGTGACAATTCTGCTGTTATATCTTCCGGGGGTATCAGGTTTAGATGATCTGTCATCCGACGTCTAGAATGAGTGCGTCATACTGTAAGAACAAAGCCATCCTTGTAACCAGATGAACGTCTTCCAATAATATGGGAAGATAGTTTTCAAGGAAGCTTAGATATCGGGAACCAGGCGGTAACACAACAGATCAAATCAACTATCTATCATACTGCACCGCACATTTGCAGAGAAGCATTCTACACAAGATATCCCCACAAGGCTTGCAGGTTTTCGTCGAATCACTGACGTGAGTTACGGGTGTTACGGAAACCGTTGCCGGTGGAAGGGGCTCCACTAGTGAAAAATATTAACGGGATTAACGGGATAGGCAATTAGCGAACGACAGAATTCCGATCGTCTACCTTCAACCTTTCCAAGGTGAAGAATCCGCTGTAAATGATGAGGACAGGGGCTGCATATCTACATCTGCATAGATGCTCAGCAAGCTACTGTTCGGTGTGTGGAGGACCGTAGCTTGTACCGTTATTAGTCACTTCCTTTCCTGTTCCGCTCACAATTGCAGCGGGAGAAGGGACTGCTTATACGCCTTCGCACCAGCCCTAATTTCTCTTCTGCTAGCAGCAGAGGAATCGTCCTGCACTCAGCTTGAAATGCAGTTTCTATGAATTTTCTCAAGAGCGTCCTGCGAAAAGAACGCCATTATTCCTCCAGGGATTCCCACTTGAGTTAATGAACCATCTCCGTAATACCGGAATCAAATCTAGCAATCCGCCTTGGAAAGTCTTAAATATCTTTCCTTAATCCGACCTGGTGAGGATCCCAAACACTAAAACAATACTCAAAATTGGGTAGCACTAGTGTTCTACAACGCACTTCTCGTTACAGGTTCGTACCATTTCATACTGCTTTTTAACGTTACGCCCATGTACTTAATCATCGTGACTGTATCAAGCAATGCACTGCTACTGACGCTTTCGAGAATTAAGGGATTGCTTTTCCCCCTCATCTGTATTAACTTACATTTTTTCTACAATTAGTGCAAGCTGCCATTCGTTACATCCACAAGAATGTTTTTCTAAGTCATCTTGTATCCTTCTGAAGTCACTCAACGACGACACTTTGTCGTACACTACAGAATTATCAGCAGCCAGTTGCTGCTTCTTTATCCTCCAGATAATCTATGTACTAAGCACAGAGATTAAGAGCGGTCCTGTCACACTTCCCTGGGGCACTCCCGACGATACCCATATCTCTGATGAACACCCTCCGTCGAGGAAAACACAAAGGGGTTCCGTTACTGGAGAAGTCTTCGAGCCATTCACGTAATTGTGAACCTATTCCATATACTCCTACCTTCGTCAACAGTCTGCAATGGGGTACCGTGTCGAACGCCTTTCGTAAATTTAGAAATATGCCATCTGCCTGTTGCCCTTCATCCATATTTCGCAGTATATCATGTGCGAAAAGGGCGTTGCTTTTTAAAACCATGCTTATTTGTGATCAGAAGCTCTTCCGTCTCAAGAAAATTTATTATGTTCGAACTGAAAATATGTTCAGGAGTTCTGCAGCAAACCCATGTCAAGGATATTGGTTTGTAACACAATGTTCATCATATGCCTGCGTGTGGAACACCAGTATGTGTAGAAATTCCGCATTTGCTTGCTGAAGGATTGATTTATAACAACTGAATAGTCTTCTATTCATCCACAAGTTCATTTACGTCTTCAGATGACATATGACTCCTGGGCATGGCACCTCTCTCAAGCAGTTTGGTGAAAACACGAGTAAACTCTCATAGTTCTTGTACTAAGCGGTTAGGAATTCGTTTACCGTACTCTCTACATGTAGCAGTAGCACTTCCATTACAAAACGTGTACAGAGGTACCATATCGGTATATTCAGCATTCGTAAGTATGTGCGGCTTTCTTAAACGATGCAGCAGAATAGAATAAAAAATTACAATCACGGTTGAAATATTCAAGCAAAAGTTGACAACTTGAACTTCAAAAGAAAAATGACAATAGTAAGTGGGCTGCTTCTGTGTTGGCAGCGCCGTGTAGCGCTTTTCATTGGATCCCTGGCTGTGTTTTCTTTGTAAGAGACTCTGTAGCTGGTTGGATTCGTTGTAAGTTAATCGTCAGTAGTGTTGGGCAAATGGAAGATAGTCGCCAGCAGTGATGGAAGTACTGTTGGGCAGTTGGAGGTGAACGGCGAGCAGTGATGGACGTTAGATGTGAGAAGTTAGCATTAATGGAGGGTAGAGGTCTGAAGTGTTAGTGCAGGCTAACGATCTGTACCTGTTCGACTTGGAGATTGAATATTATTCACGATTATACACCGTTGTACTAGATGTCAAAGACGAGTTATGTTTGTGTCTGAACTGGATGTCACATTATTAAGGTAAAAAAATATATTATTTGGTTTGCAATAAAATCTTTCCTTTGCTAACCACATGTCTATTAGTAGTTAGTGCCTTTAGTAGTTACTGTATTGCAGTAGTTCACATAAGGAAGATTTTTGTGAGGTAAGTGCTTAATGAAATGTATAGGTTATTGTTAAGATTTCTTTTTATCCAGGGGCATACTTTTGAATTAATTATTTAAAGTTAGTTTGTAATTTTTTTGAACAGTCAGATTGCGTTGCACTAGAATATTGTGGCTCTGTGTTGACATGATAAGAATAAGTACAGAGAAAGCAGGTTCACTTGCATTCAGTTTCACTCAGCAGTTTAAGTAAAATATTTAATAACGAAGTTTAATAATCTGTAAATAACGCCATAGCTGCTGGATTGCAAACGCGCAAAAACTTTTCTCTGTAACCAGATGCATCTCTGCAGACAATAAAGATTGGAGACATGTAAGTATCTTGAATTCCGTGATTCCGGGCAATGTTTTCGGGAAATTTCACTTATTCGTATTTTTCAAAACCCAGCATTTCTTCCGTAAGCACGGAGGACACCTTCAGGGGCAACTTTCTGAAGGACGCTATTGCGTTGGGTTTCAAGAAGAATTTCATCCGACCATGACATAATAGCATGAATGAAGCATGAAATATTTTACGCAGGCCGTTCACATTAATATGATAACCACCTATGTTCGACACCATCCTGCAATAACCGCTCACAGACAGAAAGTGGCAGCACTAGCAGTGGGGGGTATGTAAAGAGTGGCGGGGAGGGTTGGGAGGAGGCAAAAGCAGATTCGTTATCGTAATGTGATAACGGAGCGCTTTATCTGGCGTCCAAAGTGGCATGATCATTGGCCAAGACTGGAAGCATTTCCATAAAGGCTAAGTCCGTAAATTTTTCGCGTTCTGCCGTGGTTAAAGTATACCGTGCATGGCGAAATGGCACTATCCAAAATCGGCACCGAGGTAACTGTGATCACGGGTCACAGATGACAGAGATAACTGACAGCTGCAGAGATGTGTATGGTAGAATAGACATCCAGCAGATGAGCAATGATCGCCCAGATGAACCCAGGGACTACCAACAGCATCTCCACAACGATAGTTCAAGGAACGTCGCTGCATATGGGTCTCCGCGGCATGCGCCTAGTTCGTGCACCCGTGCTGGCTGCCGTTCATCGGCACAAATGGTGACATGTGACATTTTGAGATGAATCACGTTTTATGCCCCATCGTTGTTAGGTGGCCTAAAGGGTCCAGGACGGAGAAGGGGGCATTATGGTCTGGGAATGTTCCCGGGACATACCCTGGGTGAAATCGGCATTCTGGAAGGCACAATTGATCAACACCTTGGATCAGTGATGACCACGACGACCCTTACATGAAGTTTCTCCTCGGCAAGATGGTATCCACTAGGAGGATATTCCAAAGTGTCACAGAGCTTGTTGTATCCATGCTTGGTGAGTAGAGCAGCAGGATGAGCGCTCCGCTTGCCCCGGCACTGGTGCCGGCATAGCTCCACATCCCTGCAGCTATCTTCCAGAGCCTGACTGACTCTCTCCCTGCATGTCTCGCAGCTCTCGTCACTGCGAAAGATGGTTGTTCACATTTTGGCAATAATGTGATTGGACAGTGAAGTAATTGTGACGTTTCAGTTCGTTAAAGCTTAAATCTTATACTATTGCCTTAGAAAAACTGACAAAATTATTCCCCTTGTCCCACTAAGAGTTCGTCTGTTTTTTAACTGAAAACAACTACGCTCTACAATAGCTTGGATCTGGACCAGACTGTACTGCATTCCCGATTCGAGAATGAAATATATTAAAATAAAATCCCATTATTTGGAGTTGAGCCTCACTGCTCGTGAAAAGGGCACTGCTAAAGCTTACTAAAAACGCCCCGTTGAAAACATCAACTTCCATATATTGGTGAATACTGAAAAAAGAAGCTGGTTCGCCCATTGCGACCATCAGTCATGTTTTTGAGACCGAAGACTCACGTGATCTTTCTCTGAAGCACAGACAAGTGCTGCAACTAACGGCGAAGAACGGGGACGGAGACGAGTTCATTGTTACAATAAGTGCGCAGAAGGTGAGCCACAAGCAGAGAATTTAATCAAGACTGCTTCTAAAGCTTTCGAGAAAGAAGGAAGGAAGATTAAGACTTATGTCTCGTCGAATACGAGGTTATTAGAAGGGGAGAGCAAGCACCAATGGGGAAAAGAAAGATTGGGCCGTGTCCCGTCAAGGGTATCATTCCAGCACTCGTTCTAAGCGATGTAGGGAAGTAGTTGCTATACTGTATGTTGCGTGGACCACGTTTGCCAACAGTCGGTATGATATGAAACGTTCAGTATGTACACAAACAGTAAAAAAAAAAAAACATTTTTCCAATGATAATTGACTACGGAAATGTCGTCAGGCAGAAATGATTTCAGTTGGTTTACAAAAGTCTCTTACTGGATGGTTGGTTGGTTGGTTTGGGGAAGGAGACCAGACAGCGTGATCATCGGTCTCATCGGATTAGGGAAGGATGGGGAAGGAAGTCGGCCGTGCCCTTTCAGAGGAACCATCCCGGCATTTGCCTGGAGTGATTTAGGGAAATCACGGAAAACCTGAATCAGGATGGCCGGACGCGGGATTGGACCGTCGTCCTTCCGAATGCGAGTCCAGTGTCTAACCACTGCGCCACCTCGCTCGGTCTCTTACTGGATGTCGAAACCTTTAATTAACTAGTGACGCGGTCACGTATTTATATGGCAGCATACTTTGATCCTCTCTGAAGAAGAGTAAGTTATATTTGGACAGTGTAGTCAATTTTGGGTTTCTACTGTTTGATTTTCGGACACAATTGCCATGTTCATACTGCGACTGGTAGCTCTCTAGAAACTTCATGTGCAAGTGTATATATTGTGATATAATTGTCAGTAAAATGTAATTGGCAGTGGTCTCGAGGACGAGTAGTAGATATCGTCCTTAAAGCACTTTATTGGGCAACGAGTACCTTGCTTATATATATGGAATTACGCTAGACAGTTATTCAAAGTGACATTAACGAACTGGAATAAGCCGTGTAAGTGAAATGCCTTATGTTTCCATCACCAAAAATAACAACGAAACGTAGAGCACAGCAGAACAGATGTTGATTTCTACTGTTTGAGTTATTCCGTAAAATGTGATTTCAGTACAAGTTCCGATCAGTACGCTCATTCAGGAATTTTAAACACTAAATTTCATTTAGTTCCTTTTCGCCTGCATTCTGTTGGTACTGTTTGTCGATGCGATACTAAACACTTACCTTCCTTGTCATCCTGTAGGATCGGATTTGTTGTCGATGTTCCGCGTCTTCCCATCAAGATATTTCGACGTCGTAACTCGGCGTCTTCATCAGATTTTTTCCTGAGAAATATCGTGTTGGGAAGACGCGGAACACCGGCAGTACACCCGACTCTACAAGATGACAACGAATCGCCGGGGAAGTCTGAGAAATGATACTGATCTTCCTTCTTTTTCGTACTGATGACGGTATACATTGCTTGCTACAGATCTACTTAAGTACGAAACAATATTTTTTCTGCGTATTTGAGTTATTGTTTTATTTCCTAGTGCACTTCTACTTTTCTTGGTAATATATCTACAAAAACTTCATTTTGAATGTTCGTACGAGTGTTTGTGCTCCGTTCTTGGAAAGTACTAATTCGGGGCCTTTGTCACTGTGCAACCTCACACGTTCTTTCCATACGGAATGGAAATTACTTATGTGACATCTCATCAATGTCGCCAGTATACAATGGCAACACACTGATGACTGTTTAAGAAGCCTTGTTAATTTTCCCTTTAGTGTAATGGATTTGGCTTTGAAGACAAATAAGCGTATGTTCATTTTACGTTTCCATTTTCGGCTTGCTTTGTTGTATGCTACACTGCTGGCGAATATAATGCCTCCACAAGAAGACTGCATACATCAAACGCCAAAGTGTCATGAAGTGTATTACGTACGAGATGTTTTTAATTAAACTAACACTGCCCCTAGTGCTGCAGACGGGTTGTAAACATTAAAGACACTGAAACATCCTAATTTCCTAGGTATGTTCATTAATCGGTGCGCGCGTGGAGTGCGATAAAAAATAGTAGTTTTGCTTTCTGCCACCAGGTGAGAAATGGTGCTGTAAGCAGTCAGACTGTGAAATTTTCCTGTTTTGACGTCAGTATGTTGTCTGTCGCTTCTTTGAATTTGTGTGTGTGTGTGTAAAATGACTTGGTGTAAATGGTTGTGAAGGTTGACGATTTCCGTACGAAACGCAATGACTGTTGAGAAGAATGACCGCGCATTGCTGGTAAATTTGTTTAATCAGAACGTCAGAAATAGCAGGGCTGCATTGAGGTAATACTGCTGACAGAAACAGCTGTGACGAGGTCCCATGTCAATAAATGGACTAAAGAATATGATCAATAAAGTTGAAGAAATAAGTGAATTAGGTGACGCAGCAGGGAGGGAAAGGCGGCCCATTCCCATGGCAGTTGTTGATGAAGATGCTGTGGCCATAGCAGACCGCGTAGTACACGCCTCATATTCTGAAGCCAATGCTCGAGCTACGTCATGGGAATTGCCTCACCCCTGGTGAACTGTTCCAATGATTTTGCGGCTCATTTTACATTAGTATCCCTACAAGATTCAGAATGACGCCAAATGAAGCTTCATGACAGGCTACAACGTCGTGGTTTTGCCCTTCGGTTCTGGTACCCATGGAAATGGATGACATGCGGCAGGAGAATGTTCTCTGGACGGAGAAAGCATATTTTAATCTGCACTTTGCCGGTGGTACACACAAATGTCGCATGTGGAGTTGTACGCAACCACATGTAGTACAGGAACATGTGCTGCACCAGTTTATATGACTGTGGTTTCAGAAGTTGCTTCGTTTTCACATCTTTATTCTTTGAGGAGATGACATCTGCACGTTATAAGCAACACCTTATGCAACACGTGATTCCAGATTTATAAGAACGCAACTGTGACCGCGCCAATATTTTCATGCAAGATGCAGCGACACCACATATCAAGTTTCACGTGAAAGATGCGCTTCGAGAAACTTTCGGCAACGATCGCATCATCTCTAGGGAATTTTAAGATGTCTGGCATACACCGACCTAAATCCGTGTGACTTCTATTCGTGGGGATATCTCAAAGATCACGTCTGTCAGGGATGTATCCGGACTCTTCATCATCTAGTGGAAGGCATGACAGAATATGGCTCTGATTACACCACGTATGATGGGAATAACTGTTGACCATGGCGTGTTATGGATGCAGCATGTTTCAGATTGGGGAGACCATATCAAGCCCGTGTTGTAACTTGTGACGATATCCTAACAAACGTGTCAGAGCCACCGTTATCATGTGTTTGATCTTTCCTCCAAATTTCCTGCACTCACACGGCATTCTGACTGCTTACAGCGCCATATTTTCACCTGGGCGCAAGAAACGGAACGTTTTTTTTTTTTTAGCTTGCTCCGTGAGTGCACCATTTAATGAACGTACCTACGACGTTGCAACGTCTTGCGATGTATACAGCCCGCACTGCAGCACTCGCAACACCGTTAGGTCAATAATAACGATCCGGTACTCGGAAATGCAATTGATTGTCCATCAGTACAACTGCATAGATTAAGTATTTACATAAGGGAAGACTAGCCAGGAGGTTTCCCAATCAGAAATCGAATTTGACGTTTGTTATGCCTCGTGTAAGCTGATATATCTACTAGCACGTGTCTGAATTCGACAGCCGCAATTTCACGTTCTACGGGGACTGCAGGTTATGGTTCCGCGATACCGATGCTCCTGTTGTTCACAACGTCGAGTGGTTCGTATCCGGTCGCTGTAAACATTGTCGATTGAACAATACAGCGTACTGCAGCCGTTACGAAGTACTTTCGTGCTCTGACGCAGCTAAACAATAAGCACTTCTATGTCGAATGCGCCTTTAGCCCTCGCTGCTCCCACACTCGCTCTCCATCGACTGCTCAAGTGCAGGGAATCCACTGGATAGCAGTTGAGTGGCATAGGGTACACAACCTGTGACTGGCATAGGCGATAATTTGGACAGCAGGCATTAAACGCCGAACGTGTTGAGTCTGATGACTGCGGCCGACCTCTGGTGTCTCCCTGGTCTTATCTCTTAACAAGACACCGCAAGACCGCGTTTTTGCCTGACCTACGTCGACATAGACGGTGCCAGATTGCTGCATGGCCAGCACATTCCTCACTCATGGAAGTCATCTTGCCACGCATAGGCGAGACACCTGAACTGCCCCCTCCCCCTCCCATCCCTCCCCAACTCCTCATTACCACTGGTGAAATGTGGCAATGAAATGAAGCAGCACGGAGTGATGAAACAAGAAATTTCGGCCTACTGCCGGTCGATTAGTACTCTAAACAATATTCCGACTGTGAGCCTGTCACTTATCCTTAGGTGACGCATCGAAGATAATCTGCTATGTCTCACCTGAGGGTCACTTACAGGTGTCCAGACGAAATGAAATATACTAAACGACACTGGCTGCAATCCCAATATTTCTCTGGACATTCGATTCGCTAGTATAATTTTAAAGTTGGTATCCGTATCTGACATCGAAGCTCAATTCTGCTCAAAAGGTAATAAGGTTTTAAATATTTCTGCTATATGCTTAAGTATCCTTTATCAGGACAGATTTAACTAGTAAGCTTTGAAAGAATTTCTACATTACTTGAATTTCCAAAATCGCCATAATCTGAAAGAGAACTGTGCTGGAACGTTACAGCTCTCTTCTGCTCCGCACCACAGATGTTGCTGAACTCCGTTGATCTCAGAAACGTTCTGTAACTATACAGCTTCGGTATAGACAGACATAACTACAGGCTAGGTTCAATAGCACACTGCGATGATTCTTGAATGCTGGCGTGAGAATGGGAGAAAATTACTGATAAAATTAAAAAAATTCAGATGTAAGGCGAACTATTCCGATGGAACTGGACCATGGCAGATTCGAAAGGGCATTCATTCGTCAAGGGAGATGACTGCCTATGCATGTGCATGTGGCCACTTACACATTCCAGTGAAGTACGTTGCGAATGAAAAATAGCTCACCTTTCCACAAACTTTTCCTATTGCTGAAGAGATATTTTTGAGATTTTTTGAAGATAGATGCTTATTTAGGCGCTGAGGCATAAAAATTCAGCTCGGGCAAAAATCCCCTTTATAAGAGAATGTGACACTGGTCCCTGACAATGCTGAAATAGTGGACACCAGAAGTTCCTGAAGAAGATCCCAGCAGAGGAGTCGAAACGTCGATGTTTGAAGAAACATGACGCAGCCTAACAACCAAGAAGGTTTTAACTTCGGTAACACAGAACAGTTACAAAACGAGAGATATCCTACAATGCCATATTAGGTTATTAGGTACTATAATTCAGCTAGAAAATCAGAAAGCCTCTATACTGCACAATGTCTTATTTCAAACTAAAAAGGTCTGTTAGGAGAACTTAAAAAAAGGAAAGGAAATTTCTCAGAAAAATTCTGGGACCCCAGAAGACTACTAATAGCACTCGGCAGAATAAGTAAAATGAGGGGCTTCGCAAGTACACCGAAAAGATTACGGATGTAATATGGAAACGATGGTTGATATTTCATGGACGCCTGTTGAGAATGGACGGAAACCGACAGAGCAAAACGATCTTCAGTTACATCACACCATTAAAGTCCACCACAAAGTGGGCAGAAGAGGTTAAAAGAGATGGCTCAGAAGTGATGATCTGAAGCACAGAAAAAAATCTCCGAAATGAGGATGCGACTTTTCCACTGTTTAGTCTTATGAACTGAAACTTGTATAAACAGAACTACTATTCTTTATACTCGTGTGTGTCTGTGTTGTAATGTTCAATAATGTAAGTCGTAGCTCCAGAAACGCTATCTGATAAATGAGTCGCCAAACTTAAATTGTAAAACAGCATGTTTTATTGACAAAGTAATTAGAAAACCAAAATTGTAAACTAAATTATCTATTATGTGGAATTATGTGCAAGACTGAGCAGCGATTTTATGCATGGCATCATAATATGTCACTTGAAATGTCAATACACGAAACAAACACAATGAAATCCTGTGGAAAATTACTAACCGAATCTTGAAGGAATAACTAAGAAATATGTTCCTATAAATATGTCCTGTAAATATATGTACTCAGAACGGACTAACAAATATCTATACACTAAATAATGGATAAGCAGACGTAACAATTCACTGTGAAAATAGAACGGTGTGCGTATGAAATGGAAACTGAAATAAACGTTACATAAACTGACTCTGAAAATCGATTTTAAAAAACAAAGCTGACGTGTGTGAGCTACCTGTAACCTGACTGTACTGTAAAACTGGTTCTAAATTTTTTGTCGCTTATCTGTGGCATCAGAAAACTGGTACTGCTCAAAGTGATGAACATAAAAGATAAAGCGCAGCTGCAAACAAGCTAAATAAGAGAGAACTTTTCGCGCAGTGCAATATGAGGGCATGTATCTATTGTAAATAGAACATGCTTTGATTTTAGCCACTGTGTTCAGCAGTGTGCAGTGCAGTGACACATATAATCAGAAAATAAATTTCTTTTGCGAGGAGACGGTGCTGGAATTTGACTTTTTATAAGGCTGAAGGAAAACTGACCTTTAAAAAACTGTATTGCAAACACAAGCTCAGTGACTGCCTATAACAACCATCGTTACAGAATTTACCCTTTATAACAAATTTTATTCTGTCAAAATTATTTACTGGACTTCGGAAGATAATGACGAATCGTGGATATCCGAAACATCTTATAAATGCGTTAAATAGTTTCTTTCGGAAATGGCTATCACTCTGCAGGTCAACGGAAAAATATAGAATGATATAGAAGCTGACAAAGGAGTTCGGTAAGGCTGCTGTATTTCCCAACTTTATGTAACATTGACATACATGAAATAACGCATATGTGGAAAACAGAATTTCAAAAATATAATACACCTAGACACGAGGGCTCTTTTAAATAACCTACTGTATGCTGACGATGCCCTAATCCATGCAGATAAAGAAGAGGACCTTCACTAAGGAATTTACCTACTGCACCGAACAAGTGCGGCATTTTACGTGGATATCACAACAGATAAAACTAAGACAATGGCCTCCACGGTGTAAGAATACACTAGGACCAAAACAGTAGTAGCTCAGAAGATTTTACAGCAAGCAAGGATGTAAGGTGACAGACAGCTACAGCAAAGGTATAGAAATTAAACTTAGGAAATGCAGCCATGTATGTACAGCAATTAACAGAAACATTAAAAACAAAGTTAGGAAACACACCCAAATTTTGCAAAACAGTTGCAGTCCCCACATAGCTGTATGTAAGCGAGACCTGGCTGACTATCAAAAAGTAAGAAAACCGTATCCAGACACAAGAAATGAGATTCATGAGACGAGTTGAAGGTTGCACAATAGAAGACAGACTAAGGAATCAAGATATCAGCAATGGACTGAAACGATGAAATGCTAGATTGCAGGAAAAATGGAACGAACACCTAGAAAAAATGGAGAGTGACAGATTTTCCTTAAAGGCTAGGGATTATAAGACTCAAAGAAGAAGAGATAGAGGAAAACCCCGACAGTGATGGATAACGTGACAGGCAGTTTGGCCAATACACGGAAGAAGAACCAAAAGTAAACTAGAAACTTGACACAGAGGAAAACAAAGCAAGTAAAAAAACCACGAGGTTCTGAGAAGAGAGAAAAAGAAGTGACAAGAATCACTAAATTCTGTGGGGTTGATAGTTGAACAAATTCGGATGAAAGAAAGATGTAACTGAGTTAATATCCCATCATTGGCCCCTGATCAAATTACTTAGTTTGCGCCCTTCCACATGTGTATGATTTTTCACTGTAAATATTTCAGGCAGTGTATAATGACTGACCTTAGGGTAATTTGTAACGTTCCACGATGCTGATAGTTACACGGACAGATTGTAAGTGGAGAACAGAGAAGTGACCGGTACGGCAATGTACGTAACCGCCACAGGTGTTCTAACAGAGGCTTCCCCGGAACAAACGATTTCCGTAAGCCGCAGCGCTCATTGTAGAGTGGACCAGTCGGACTCAGAGTGGCCGCATCCTAAAGAGCTTGGCGATTAGCGGACACGGAAGTGACAATGGCGCGCTACGCTGCGGGTACCCGCGACCGGCGGATCGCTTCAGTTTGCTCTGGGCCGCACAGCCCCGCTCCCGCGCATTTGCCGCTGCGATAGCACTGCGCCGGCCACACGACAATGCCCGGCCAGCGAACGGTTCGCGTTTTGTATGCACTCGCTGTTTGCAGCCTATACCCCACCGTTTGTTTCTCTCAGGCCAGCAGGAGCCAGGCGGACAGAGGCTGTTAGCTTGTGTGTTCAGCACAAGAATTGTCGAAGGGATATTTTCAGTATTCTTGTGATGTAGGGTAACCATAGAAAATAGGATTTCATTCAGTTGCACTACGTGCTGTCCTTCACAGGAAAACGTGATTGCAGAGAAATGGGTTATATAAAATGTTTCACAGAAGAACGCCACATAAGCTGCATGTGAAGTAATTAGGTTCGATTGTGAGTCATGTGTATCTGCAATATGCGAAGGGTTTTTAATACTAATTGTGCCGTGCACCCACGTTTAATTTCGTGTAATTCCAGCGGATTTGGAATCCCTCTGGCCGCATGAGCGCATGGAGTGTTAATGCCGCCGGTAGAGGGCAGATCGGAGGAGAAGGTAGTAGAGAGAGCCTGTATACAGAGAGACTGCCCATAGGTGAAGTTGCCCGTGATCGGTTGATTAGATTTGGCGCCATTTTTCTGCCAAACGTCTCTCGCGTTTCCTATGTTCGCCGTGCTTTTGAGTTGAATTGAAGTTCAGAGGACTTTTGGAAACGATTAAAAGGTATTTGAATTATTGAGAGACTTGTTATGCGCTGTGCATGCATGTTCGATTTAGTTGTATATCGTTTTTAGTACGTAATTGCCGTTTTGAATTTGGCAAAATTTGTAACTTCTTGGTGCAAATAGTTCAAATGCCTCTGAGCACTATGGGACTTAACTTCCGAGGTTATCAGTACCCTAGAACTTAAACCTAACTAACCTAAGGATATCACACACATCCATGCCCGAGGCAGGATTCGAACCTGCGACCGTAGCGGTCGCGCGGTTCCAGACTGCAGCGCCTAGAACCGCTCGGCCACCGCGGCCGGCCTGTAACTTCTTGTTGCAGTCTGAAATGCCCAGACACGAAGAAATGCGTGACTCTTGTAATAAAGTCCAGGTAGAACTTTCTTAATGGTACATATTATCCGAAAAATTTAATTAGTTACGCCTATAAAAATGTTTGGTTCTTCACTTTGCTCAGAGAACTATGATTTAAAGGTGTCAGTTTTTTTAAATACTTTTAGTCACGCAAAACAGTATTTCTTTAAAAGTTCGTGCATACTGGTAGCATCAGAAGCTTTTCTGAAGCCAATATCTGACGGTCCTTGCTGGAAACGGAGAGTTCCTGTAATTCTTGTACCATGCTCATTCGACTTTATAGCGTCAAACTTTATCTCGTTCCGAATCAGAACACTAGGCATTATTTTGGCTTCAGTATTATTGCCTGACTGTTGACGCAGGCAAGTTGTAAGCACGTTTTCCGCAGTTGTGGTTGCTGAAACATTATTCGTAGTAAATAATTGTAGTTACTCTTGAAGTTTTTAATAGGCCTACTTACTGTGGGGTACAAGGGATACGGTAGCTTTCTTGTTATATTTAGTCGTTATTACAGTAGCCTACATTTCACATTACCTGATTTTTGTAATCTTTTTCGTTTGTTATCTTCGAGAGGTATTCAGTGTATATATGAAAGAAAGTCGTAAGCAGTTGTTTACTTGTGACATGCAAAAAGTTTGAAGACGTGACAAAAAGTACTAATACGTCTCACACTTTTTGCATGTCACAAGTAAACAGCTGCTTACGAGTTTCATTCATCTGACGTAATACAGGTACGTTAAATCTTTAGCGTTATGCACTTACGATACAAAACAAATGCTACACACTATATTTTTTTTTTAATTTACGTTACTTTCACTGCAATTTGTCTAGTAAACGAACTTTAAAGGAGATAAATGCAAGTAACGAATAATTTTTTACAGCCACTGTATCAAATTTTCCTGTACTGTACGTAGTAGGCTACTATGAGTGTATTATAGCTATAAAGAAAGGCATTTAACGAATGATTTCGCCATATAGTCTTGTGCTTTTGATTCGGTGAGTGTGTACTCCACTATTGGCCATTCAAAAGTCCCGCCCGCAGTTTGGCAGAAAAATGGTCGCCGTATCGTCCGGTTGGCCACTCTCTCCCTACACAGGCTCTCTAGGAGGTAGCTAAGGGCTGCGGCGGCTTGGACAAGGGGAAATGTGACACGGACGGCCAGGAGCGCAAGTGAGGCGGCGTGTAGTTGTAGCAGTCGCCCATTGGCAAGAGTGGTCCTTTAGCTCACTGCGGGTTTGGCGGGGCCGAGTGTTGGTCGCAGCCGTGAACATTGCTCTCTAAAGGATACTTCGGCAGGACGCACAGTATTTGTCGTGTCTTCTGCTATCGAAGGTGCAAGCAGTTTGTGCCCACTGTGGTGCCGGAGTCCGGTCTGACCTAGCAAGTAATGGACGAAGTGGCGTCTGATGGATGATACTCGTGGGCTTCCGACTACGAGTACTCTTCGTTACATCTTTCTCTCGGCGCCCTCTAAACAAGCGTTTGTCAACGGGCGCTGGATCTTGCCAGAAATAACGGCGAGCGTCCGTTTACTGTGCACGTCACTTGGTGTCGCGTGGTGTCTATTTTGACTCCGTATCCTGATTTCCCGTTGTTATATATATTAATGTGTTATTTATGAAGGTTTTGCCTGGTACTGCTTCAGTTCTGTCAATGTGTGTGTGGGCTTGTGGCTGTCTCAAGGACCGTGCGGCTGGTCCCTGCGGAGGTTCGAGTCCTCCCTGGGGCATGGGTGTGTGTGTCCTTAGGATAATTTACGTTAAGTAGTGTGTGAGCTTATCACTTAAGTCCCATAAGATTTCACACACATTTGAACTTTTTTTTGTGGCTGTCACTATTCCAAACTGATTTTAAAATCTAAGGGTATAGAATGCAGTATAATTTTTCGGTTTACGAATTGTACTTTATAGTTGGTTGGTTGGTTGATTTCGGGGAAAGAGACCAAACAGCGAGTTCATCGGTCTCATCGGATTAGGGAAGGATGGGGAAGGAAGTGGGCCGTGCCCTGTCAAAGGAACCATTGTTCTTTATAGTCAGTTGTTTAACCCAACTACCTTATTTCTGAGGCATGTCTATAGTTACCTTTTGGCCAGTATCACGAGCTCTAGCTGTTTGCTACAGCCGGCCGGGGTGGCCGAGCGGTTCTAGGTGCTTCAGTCTGGAACCGCGCGACCGCTTCTGTCGCAGGTTCGAATCCTGCCTCGAGGATGGATGTGTGTGATGTGCTTAGGTTAGTTAGGTTTAAGTAGTTCTAAGTTCTAGGGGACTGATGACCTCAGATGTTAAGTCCCATAGTGCTCAGAGCTATTTGAACCATTTTTTCTTTGCTAAATTGTCTGCATCTACCAAAAAAAAAAAAACTTAAAGAAAAATTATATGCCTCAGTAGTAAAGTCTAAGTTTCCGGCATATCGTTCGTACTTTCCTGCGTTTGTAGTATGTTTAATTTTTACTAAATGATTAACGAGTTGTCTCTGTGTTACAGAATAGGTGATTGTCTCTCTTGTTAACTGAGGTGTAATTAAAGATGATTGTGTACCATGACTGAAGTTCTTAATGAAGGTTTCTAGTACTGTGGTAGCGGCGATCGCTGTCCTATGTTAGAAGAGGAGGAGGAATTATTGCTACCGGCGTTCCCTCTGCCACCACCTCTATCATCATAACCTTGAACTACATTTCTCAGTCAGTTTGGCTGATTCGAAGGCAATGGCGTTTTGATAGTTACTGGCAATATCCGATGGTTGATATTTGTGACATATTCATTTGTTCATGTGTTTTGCAGTTTGTAATGTATTTTTACTTCATTAATGTTCCTTACTAAAAGGAAGTGATTCTACACTGTTGCCTTTTTTAGGAGTTTACTATTACTTGTATTACTGAATTTTAGTCTTTTCTGTTCTGGCCGGCCGATGTGGCCGAGTGGTTCTAGGCGCTTCAGTCTGGAACCGCGTGACCGCTACGGTCGCAGGTTCGAAACCTGCCTCGGGCATGGATGTGTGTGATGTCCTTAGTTTAGTCAGGTTTAAGCAGTTCTAAGTTCTAGGGGACTGATGACTTCAGACGTTGAGTCCCATAGTGCTCAGAGACAATTTAACCATTTTTTCAGTTCTGGAGGAAAATTGTTATTGTTAGTTTTGGATTTCTGCATTTTGAAAATAAATTCATTAGTGTTTTTAAAAACGTTAATAAATTCCTTAGGGGTCAGTAGTTTTCCACTCAACACTAATTCACTAATGAATTTATTTTCCTAAGTTATTGTTCACTAGAAATTACAGCAACAGCCACTTATTGGTCCCTATCACTTCTTGAATTCTAAATAGGAAGAGATAAAATAACATAGCCTTCAGATGAAATTATCGTCAGAGCAAGAAATGTATAACTAATTTAGGCGTCGTAGGGAAATATACAGGGTTGAACAAAAATACGGAAACACGGATACATCACGAGAAGCGCGTGCTTGAAAATAAATGCAGATGCTGGCCAAGCCTACGGACTGTGGTGTTGTATGTGACTATGACCGGCACCTGAGCAATATCCTAAGTACGATGCAAATGTCAGTTTTGGTCAGAACAGTGTTCCATGTGAGTGCAAGATTTCAAAGCTAAGCTGCTAATTATTGGTGCATGTATGGTGACTGCTTGTAACCAAGATCGCCGGAGTGTTAGGTATTTCAAGAGACATCATATCGAAGATTTATAGAGTATACAGAGGAAACGAAGAAAACATCATCCGCTAAGTTTAGGTGTCCATATTTCTAGGAGTCGAAGCTGGGACCAGTTTTATAAATACTCAGTCGTAACGCAATAACGCTCTGTAACTTTTATACATTATTAAAGCTTATAACAAAGTGAATAGTAGACCTCAGGTGATAATATAACAAACATAACCTAAAACAGAGGAACACTCAAAGTTACTCAAAAATTATAGTACACTTAAGTCTTAAAAGTTGGTAAACAGGACACAGCAATTGCTTAGGCAACTGCGCACAGGTTTCAACACTTAGGTGTTCATGTCCCCATACTCCTGGGATCAATGAATTTGATTTAGCAAGTATTTGGTATCCTTTAATCCTAAAAAATCCTAAAAAAAAAAACTTAAAGAAAAATTATATGCCTCAGTAGTAAAGTCTAAGTTTCCGGCATATCGTTCGTACTTTCCTGCGTTTGTAGTATGTTTAATTTTTACTAAATGATTAACGAGTTGTCTCTGTGTTACAGAATAGGTGATTGTCTCTCTTGTTAACTGAGGTGTAATTAAAGATGATTGTGTACCATGACTGAAGTTCTTAATGAAGGTTTCTAGTACTGTGGTAGCGGCGATCGCTGTCCTATGTTAGAAGAGGAGGAGGAATTATTGCTACCGGCGTTCCCTCTGCCACCACCTCTATCATCATAACCTTGAACTACATTTCTCAGTCAGTTTGGCTGATTCGAAGGCAATGGCGTTTTGATAGTTACTGGCAATATCCGATGGTTGATATTTGTGACATATTCATTTGTTCATGTGTTTTGCAGTTTGTAATGTATTTTTACTTCATTAATGTTCCTTACTAAAAGGAAGTGATTCTACACTGTTGCCTTTTTTAGGAGTTTACTATTACTTGTATTACTGAATTTTAGTCTTTTCTGTTCTGGCCGGCCGATGTGGCCGAGTGGTTCTAGGCGCTTCAGTCTGGAACCGCGTGACCGCTACGGTCGCAGGTTCGAAACCTGCCTCGGGCATGGATGTGTGTGATGTCCTTAGTTTAGTCAGGTTTAAGCAGTTCTAAGTTCTAGGGGACTGATGACTTCAGACGTTGAGTCCCATAGTGCTCAGAGACAATTTAACCATTTTTTCAGTTCTGGAGGAAAATTGTTATTGTTAGTTTTGGATTTCTGCATTTTGAAAATAAATTCATTAGTGTTTTTAAAAACGTTAATAAATTCCTTAGGGGTCAGTAGTTTTCCACTCAACACTAATTCACTAATGAATTTATTTTCCTAAGTTATTGTTCACTAGAAATTACAGCAACAGCCACTTATTGGTCCCTATCACTTCTTGAATTCTAAATAGGAAGAGATAAAATAACATAGCCTTCAGATGAAATTATCGTCAGAGCAAGAAATGTATAACTAATTTAGGCGTCGTAGGGAAATATACAGGGTTGAACAAAAATACGGAAACACGGATACATCACGAGAAGCGCGTGCTTGAAAATAAATGCAGATGCTGGCCAAGCCTACGGACTGTGGTGTTGTATGTGACTATGACCGGCACCTGAGCAATATCCTAAGTACGATGCAAATGTCAGTTTTGGTCAGAACAGTGTTCCATGTGAGTGCAAGATTTCAAAGCTAAGCTGCTAATTATTGGTGCATGTATGGTGACTGCTTGTAACCAAGATCGCCGGAGTGTTAGGTATTTCAAGAGACATCATATCGAAGATTTATAGAGTATACAGAGGAAACGAAGAAAACATCATCCGCTAAGTTTAGGTGTCCATATTTCTAGGAGTCGAAGCTGGGACCAGTTTTATAAATACTCAGTCGTAACGCAATAACGCTCTGTAACTTTTATACATTATTAAAGCTTATAACAAAGTGAATAGTAGACCTCAGGTGATAATATAACAAACATAACCTAAAACAGAGGAACACTCAAAGTTACTCAAAAATTATAGTACACTTAAGTCTTAAAAGTTGGTAAACAGGACACAGCAATTGCTTAGGCAACTGCGCACAGGTTTCAACACTTAGGTGTTCATGTCCCCATACTCCTGGGATCAATGAATTTGATTTAGCAAGTATTTGGTATCCTTTAAGTCTAAGAAGTCAAAGAATTCCGTGAACTCCATTTCAAATTAACTTTCACCATCAGTATTAGTTTCAAAGGCTGTACTGTCTTTTGATTTTTCACAGATGGCCATATCTTATTTATCAAAGAAAAGACACGTTCAACTGCTGCATTTGTACCGAGAAGACAAAACACAAATTTTATAATGTGAGAAATATTGTAATAGAATATAAGTTTGGATCTGAAGTGCTGGAACATTCGTATCTAACGCAATTCAGTGACAGTTTCACCTGTGCTCGTTTTCTCTGTTTCCTGACAAGTGACAAACTGCTGCATATTAAGGCAAACTGGGATATGTCGTTGTAGTTAATTTTGCAGATTATTAACAAAGTTGTAAGAGATTCGTAGCATGGTTGTCATATAGATGCATAGCTCAGAAGAACCAACTTGTAGTGTGAAACGACATTAAAATGACCCGTCCATTGCTCAAAGTGTACTAATATTGAAAGAAAGCATAGATAATTTCTCAGTGATAGAAAATAAAAAGTTATATATTGAATACTTACATCATCTATGATTTGATTTAATTTAAAAAAACCGGACATTTAGGCTCGTCAGACGAACCCTCTGGAGACAAGGGGACTGGTCTGCAAAAATAGGAACTGTGCCGGCCACATCGGGACATCTGATCACATTACTAAGTCACAATGCGGACGCAAATGGATGTCGTGTAATCTTGAAAGACGATCATGGAAGTGGATTGTGACAAAAAAATAAGAGGACGACACCTGCAAAAGTCACTGCAGAACTGAATTTCACTCTCGCGCCTACTGTCAACAGCAAAACAACATGGAGGAATTGTAGGGCAAGCTGGAATTCCAAAACCGCTCATCAAAGATACAGATGCCGACAACAGGAAAATGTGTTGCCGAAGGCATGAAACCTGGACAATGGGGCCATGTAAGGAAGTCATTTAATCGGATGAGTCTTGTTTCGCATTGTTTCCAACTTCTGGCAGGGTTTAAGTCCGAAGAGTGAAAAAATGGTGAGCAGCCATATCGTGATATTCCATGGACCACATGGCTACTCTGCAAGGCTGCGTTACTGCCAACGGTTCAAGGCTTATGTGACCGTTTTGGCTGTTGTGGTCTATCTCGTGGTACGATAATTGTTCCCCAGTTGTGACATTGTGTTCCAGGAAGGGCCCCTGTTCAAAATGCCAGCATCGTCCAGCACCGGTTTTTGTGGGAACTAGGAGGAACTGTTGCATTTCCTCTCGCCACCACACTCACTAAATCTCAATGTTATTTAGTCTTTGTGATCTAATTTGGAGAGAAGTGTGTGTGATACACTAATTTGCACGAAGAATGGGGTATATCCCTGGAAACCATACGTGACCAGTATTTATCCGTTCCGAGACGAGAGGAAGCTGTTATGAATGCCAAAGGTTTTGCTTCACCGTATTAGGCTTGGTAATGTGTTTCTAATGTTTTCACGTTTTTGTCCACTGCCTTTACAAGATGAAATGATGCAAAATTCCAATGTGTTAGGAAATTTATGTTATGCAAAGACAAAAGAAATGTGTAGTTATTTAATAACGACGATGTTGTAGGTACGAACGATACAGAAGAGTATTTCAGCTAAAGAGATTAAGGAAGTAATAAAGGATATGGCAGGAATCAGAAGTAAATAAAGACACCAACATTACAATTAATGCTGAACGAAAAAAAAGCTGCTGAGAGAGTGCATGAAGCAACTGAACCCAAAAAACTGGTAAAAATAACGCATAAATTTATCTTCAGCACACGACATTTGTCATTAAACGGCAGACAGTTCAATAAATGACAGAGAATTTGTACACATGTTTCAAGTGTACCGCAAACGACCATATAGATTAAGAGATAGTTAGTAACAAAAATAACATCCCGACATAACGGTGGACACCCATTCAAGATATTAAGAAAGGAATGTGTCTGGCTATGATGGAGTTTCAGTAGGGGGGGGCTATTTTAACTTATTAAGGAAGAAGTATTGAGCACAAAAAATAAAAGCGTGATAATTTCAACCTAAAGAGAGAAAATAATACTCTTAAAATAGATTCCTTAGAATTTGTGACAAACACAACGTTTTAGATAATGATTATTTATTATCAGTTAAAGTGAACACACAAAGATAGTGTAGCAGGAAATAGAACCTAAATACTACCATCAGTATGTAGCAGCCAGTGTCTTTCCGTCGCATATCAACAAGTAGCTGTAGACTCCTACGTATATTCAGTATAGTGTTGCCATAATTTCTGTATGACAAACCGGGACATTTGTCTTAAACTGACTAAAAACGGATGAAATTTCTGTAGCAGAAACCGGAAGTAGTCGGGACACTTTCCTTATGCTTGAAAAGTGAATTAACTAAGGCAAATATTTTTTCGTCCTTTTAGTTACTACCGTTTGTAGAAATAACAAACTAAAGGAGTTTCGTAAGATCGTCGCATAGTTGCTTGCCAGGGTCGCGCTGTCACTAATTTCACAATTGCTGTTGATTTCGTCGTGCCCTGGCCATATTTTGTGTTGCTTTAGAATTATGAAAATGTTTTAGAATTATGAAATAGTAGTAAATTACAATGATTTAAAAGATTTTGATGTTTAACAGTATAACAGTACATTGCAAATTCCGCTGTTGTTACTAAATTGCCCTGTTTAAATGTACTTGAAACAAAATAACATCTTTAATTGCTTCCAGAGTACACCTTTCATTTATGCTTTACACTAACTAAATGATCCTTATTGTCTGCTCTCCCCCCATGTGCAACACAAATTACAATCTCTACTTCATAGTCACTTCTTCTTTACTTCACGAAGAACCGTTCGTATGAATATTTTTTCTTAGAATGAACACTTCTTCTCTGACATTTTGAGATAACTTGAAATAATCAGACACTTTGGTAACAACTTAACTGTGATAGGACCCAGACAGGGAAACATGTTACTGCAAAACCTAAACTGAAGGAACGATAATGAAAGCTCAGCGGCTTTTATGCACGGCAATACCACTTAATGGATTCAGTCAATTGTGGTAACAAAGACTGTCGTTATTTAGCTAATCAGTGCGAGTTGAAATATAGGTCCATGCAATAATTAGGAGAAAGAATAGGTAGTATGAGAATATATCTCCGAAATCCGAGACAAACTGCTGGGTCATCAGATTTCTTTAATCTGAAACCGCGAGTGACCCGGAAATCCAGAACATCTGGCAACCCTAGTCTCAATACTTAATTATCGATCGAGGTGAAGCAGTGTTTGAAACAATGGACTCCCATTTACGTTTATATTTTCTGTGATTTTCCTACATTTCTTGAGGCAAAAACTGGGATCGGATAGTCCCTAGTTTCTTCTCCGTCCCTCTCCAACATATGCTGGCACTCTGTTTCACCGACTGAACTCATGAACTAATCTTCGTTCTTCTTTGGAATTTTGTACATACATGCATTTACAAGGACGGTAAGTTGCAGAACGATAATGGAAAACTCATGAAAAATTGTGCAAACCAATGCTACGTAGCTAGAAAGTTTCTTCGCTTTTGAATGGGACCAGCACCGAATTATACACTCGTTTTGCAATTACATGAAGGACTTAAGAATTAATAACTGAAACAATGATACAGGTGATTTGCAAGGACCTGGTTTGGAGTAGGTAAGTCTCGGTACATCATTTACGTACACTGGTCGAACAGTAGGAATATCAACGAGTCATTAGTTTTTACTACATTTGAAACTATTTGTGATAATGTCACAAGAGCCAGTTATAGTTCACATTTACCAAAGAAATGCACAAGGAAGTAAAAACTGAATTTTTCAGTTGTGATATCATTACATAATAAAATGCTAAAGAAAGGTAAGAAGGTACTGAAACCAACATGATTCAAAAAACATCGAAAAATAATCTCTTGTCGTCTACATTAGTTGAACAGATAATTCTTTAGGGAAACACACCATTCAGATTTCCTGGACAAACGGAAAAGCAGAATTAGCCCCGTGTGTGTGTGTGTGTGTGTGTGTGTGTGTGTGTGTGTGTGTGTGTGTGTGTGTGTTTGGGTGTGGACGCTGTGCAATCTGTTCTGATGTACAGTTTCTAACTGTATAATAGAAATAAATAGTTCACTATTAGTTTTAGGACTGTCGGTTGGAATGTCGTATATTACCAGGTAAACAGGTTCTGTCACTGCTTAACAATGTAATTACTGCATGACCGAAACTTTTATGACCGAACTGTAGGCTTCCGATGGGCACTCCTAACTCATCTGTCGTGACGAAGTTTTATATGTGAGAAACTGAAAAGATTGCACTAAGGACAGCGTCTCGCCCACCTGAATACGCAAATCCAGCGAGGGAACACTGGGACAACACGTGGCATGCGACGAAGACAAGGAGCAGTTCGACCAGGACGACGCATGGCAACACGCAGCTTTCAGCGTTGTAGCGCGCCGTGCTGGGCAAGCTGTTGCCGGCCGCATGTTGACATGAAACAACGTGTTACCGGTTCTCGGCAGCTATCCGACAGTCCGTGGACCCGTGAGCGTTGCCGCATGCGACATGGAGAGGTCGACTGCCAAAACGACAACTTTTATTGCAGATTGTCGTAATTCACGCGAGTTGTGGGACATTAAAAAATAATCACCAAATGTAGTACAATTTTTGTAGTAGCCTGCTACTGTCAGTCACAGTGACCCACAAAAATAGTATGTTTATTTTACACAGAAGAGAAACATAAAAGTGTGGTAGTTCAAAAATTCTGTTCACTTGAATTATAAGAGTTCGTGTCTCTTGTTCCTGTGCACATGTCCTTCATGTGACATACAGTACTTCATAAACTCATCCGGCACTTCTTTTGCTTCTGAAGCTGGCCTCCGTGATATGCGTTGCAAATGCGCCAGTCTCCTTCGGGATTACACACCTCCACAGTGCTTCTGAGGTGGTGTTTGTACTCAATATTTTCTGAAGTTGAACGCATGTTGTAGTAACAGTTTCTGCATTTCCCGGAGACAGCAACAGCTGTTTTATAAAAACACGAAACAGATGCAAACAACCCAAAACTGTTCTCCACTTGCCGGCCGTAGTGGCCGAGCGGTTCTAGGTCTGGAAACGCGCGACCGCTACTCTCGCAGGTTTCGAATCCTGCCTCGGGCATGGATCTGTGTGATGTCCTTAAGTTAGTTAGGTTAAAGTAGTTCTAAGTTCTAGGGGACTGATGACCTCAGAAGTTAAGTCCCATACTGCTCAGAGCCATTTTTTTTTTTTTGTTCTCCACTTCTCTGCGAGTGTTTGAATGCCTGTAGTCGTACTGACTTCTACAATAACCTCTTAAATGGTGACCTGAAAATGGTTTCATAACAATGCATCATCAGCTGTTAATAATACGATGACACATTATCGCTCACCAAATATGATTCCACTACTGCATGATTGTAAGACGTGTATATTTCTATTGTCTATTGTCAAATCACAATTTATGAAAGATGTTTATATTTTATTAATAGGATTAAGTAGGAATAATTAATATTTGTCATGTTGGAAATAATTGTGGTAGCGGGGAATGTCTGCACTAAAGTATTGTTGACAAGAGAGACCGCAAATTGACATAATTTTAAAAAGGGCGGGAGAAACCACGTACGGATACATTTGAAGAAAAGAGTGGGAACCCGCGCATTGATACATTTTGTAATGGTAGTAGGGACTGTTTGCACCAGAAAGCATTGTTGGCAGGAGAGACCGCACTTCAGCGTTCGTAGGAAGTCAGTAGTAAGCGAGAAGTGAAGCGAGTCGGTAGCAGGTCTGAAGCGAGAGGTTGAGAGGAGCGGTGTGCCTGCCAGCCACTAGCTATGATTTACAAGAGATGATAAACGGATGTACAGAGACATCAGCTATTATAATAAGAGGAACAAATATTATTGAATTAATTTTTTCAGAAACTCAAGACTACTAAAGGTATGTTAGCACATTGCTAGTTGTAAGACTATTGTAAAAAGCAAGTCCCATTTGAACGTTTGTAAAATCATTTCATTCAGAATATAATTAACTTTTGCCAGCAAAATTGCATTTCTAATAATCCATCCCAAAAACCATCAACGTAAAACTTTGCAAAATTTTATTGTTGTCAAGAAAAAGTTTAACTATGAATTATGTAACTTCAGTCAAATTAATTAAAGAATAACGTCAGCTTTGCTATTAAAGAATAACGTCAGCTTTGCTATTAAAGAATAACGTCAGCTTTGGTAATAAATACAGCTACTTATTATGAAAGCCCACCAGCAGCTAATAGAGTATAGTAAAACAGAGTAAGTATATTCCTGTCGCATTTCGATGTAGCAGTCAGATGGCGATCCAGTAACAGTAAAAAAGGTAAGGAACAGTTTTGGGTTATTGCAGATAACGACTGAGGGCCACACGACGGAGACACATTCTATGTTTCGTCGAAATAATCCGAAAATCGCTTTTAAAAAGCAGCAATTAAATTTGTATGCGAAGATTGACAAAGAGAATAAATTTCAAAGGGAAGATTTCATTTGTTATTATTAAGCAAGAGACAGAAATCCTGAGGGAAGGTTAGACTGGTTATTGTAAAAGGGAAGGTTGCGTAACAAGAGTTATAGAGGAGACGGATATTGCGTAATAACAAAAGAGTTATAGAGGAGACGGGAAGGTTTCATGATCATCAGTGTTTTTTTTTTTAAACCAGTGCTTCGTTTTGTAATCTACTGTCCTCTTTTACGAAATTCCAGTTATATGTAGGTGTAAAATAAGTCATCCTTACCGTTGTGGGAACGTTTTCAAAGTTATAGCGTTTCCATTCCGTGTTAATAACTTTTTCCCCACTTTTTGCTTAGTAGGTAACCTCTTGCTCAGCTCTAGCCTAAAATTCATATTCTCGCGAATGCAGCGAAGTGTTTTCTATGATTTTTCAATTGTCATTACTTCATTCAGAATGACGTTCGTTATTTAGCTACCGAAAAGACAGAGGTCGGCATGAGCAATAGGTGATGATCAGTAAAGGACGGCAGGACAGAGGTAGTCTTGTCTGACGACGCTGCTGCACACAGCGAAGGTTATATGATGTGGTAGAAACTTATAGATGGAGCTAAACCCCTGAAATGCACTTATGTTTCCAGTGAAAACAGATATGAATAAATTAACTCAGCGTTGGTGGCACGTTGACGCAATGTAGGAGGGAAGATGGAGGATGCAATGAGAGAGAGCTGAAGACTGCGTTGCTGGCACCCGTAGATGCAGGTTCCACCAGAATAAGCCGGACTCTGTCTACGAAAGGTATCCAGCCTGTATTTCCACCACGTGCAAAAATAAGGAACTTGCTGAACGGTGTGAAGGATAACCTGGGACTTCGTGCACATGTGATCCCTCGCATTCCTTGCGCATGCGGAAAATGCCGCTGTGATATTAAATTTTTCATATTTACAAAACTTTAAAATTCAACGTTGTCATCCAGAAACATTTTATGATACCAGTGCACTGGTTTGTTTCTAGTGTAATTCTAGCGGAAACAGTCCATGTTTCTACCGTGAGGGAGCAGTATGTGCAGTTTATGGCAGTACTTGTGCTGTATAACTTCACGAGAGCTATATTGCTTCAGGATGGTATGGACAACGATAACGTTTGGAGAGAGGCACCATACATCGTATAGTCACTCCAGTGGGGCAGGTAATCAGCAGGCGGACATCGCAGTGAATGTTGCATGACTCAAAGTAATGTCTCTAGTATCTGGAACAAGTTTCTAGCGACATGATGAGTTGAGGACCGTCGCAGTAGTAGTCGCGCAAGAAAAAAGAACAGGTGCGCAGGGCCGATGTCTGCATGTAACAACAGCAAATAGTAACCCCAACAGAATGTGACACGTCTACGGTGGCAATTGGAAACAGCTACAGGAGTGCAAGTGTCAACGAAGATGATATGATGTAGGCTCCATGAGCAGAGACTTCTCAAAGCTCCTCTTCTAAATAGGGTTCGGAGAGTGGCTCATATAGTATGGGCGCGGAAGTACTCTTTGTGGGCTAGGTGGTAGTGGGATACAACATTCTTTTCTGACGAGACCTATATCAGTCCCAACGCTGACGATACTGATATTCGTGGGTAGAGGCAACAAGGACTGTGTTTATATCTCAGCTGCATCGTAGATCGCCATTTTTGTCAAGGCGATTCAGTCATGTTTTCAAGTGAGATCTTGTACGGCCGCAGGACATCCCTTGTGTCAACACAGGGAAAGATGGCTGGCTGTGAAATATCGGGACGACGTCTTTGCATGCACTGTGGCTTTGTTTGTGAACAAATTGGAGTGGAGTTCACGCTGATGGACGACAATGTACGCCCCCCACCATCAAAATCTTGTGAACACCTTTGTAGCGCAGCACACAAACAGTGCCGGCCTGAGTGGCGGTGCGGTTCTAGGCGCTACAGTGTTAAACCGAGCGACCGCTACGGTCGCAGGTATGAATCCTGCCACGAGCATGGATGTGTGTGATGTCTTTAGATTACTTAGGTATAATTAGTTCTAAGTTCTAGGCGACTGATGACCTCAGAAGTTAAGCCGCATAGTGCTCAGAGCCATTTGAACCATTTGAACACAAACAGTCGGCTGAAATGGTCCCCATTTACTCCACGTCTCTGCTGCATTGAAAAAGCATGAGTCACGCTAAAATTAGTGCCTGGATATCGTCTTGTCTCACCGGCGACCATATAGATGCCGCTATAGAGGAATCGGATAATATCCCACAGGCTTACAGGCTTATCTGGACAATTTGAAGAGGAATATGCCTAACAACATTCAAAAATGTCTCCAGTTACGAGGAGGGCGGGTTGGCTATGCACGGTGACACAGAGAAGGAACTGTAGTGTCTGCAGTGGAATCTTAAGGTTTTGCTTTTTTTTTTTTTGTTTTACTTGTGTGTATCAAGTGGAAAAATGTTTATCTCCTTCATTTTAGTTTTCTTGTGACTGTTTCTAACAGAACAATACCAGTTTTGTTTGTTCTGCTGGTGGCTGCTGGATCAACATTATTAAGAAGGCAATCTTGTTAACCGAGAAATGGGTTTTGCCCCCAGCGCACCTTGGCAAGCAGCCTAAGAGTAATAAGACGGGAGAGGTAGCATTCTTCATCTCGGCGCGACCGCTACGGTCGCAGGTTCGAATCCTGCCTCGGGCATGGATGAGTGTGTTGTCCTTAGGTTAGTTAGGTTTAAGTAGTTCTAAGTTCTAGGGGACTGATGACCTCAGATGTTGAGTCCCACAATGCTCAGAGCCAATTTTTGACTCCTTCATCTTGTAGGCCAGTGGTGGATAGTGGACGCGACTTGCCAACTATGTGTGTAAATAATCGTCCGGGCCGCTGTTACACTGTTTGTAATGCGTATGTGCATTCCCTTCACGTGTTTAAGCCAAGTATTATGCATATTTATGCGATCGGGAATGCTCAGTAGCAGCCAGGCTATATGTACATTTAACAATTAAGCATCAGCAAGGTGCATTAGTGATGAAATCGTAGGAGGCAATGTTGTGCAACCTTAGTAGGGACAAGATCTATTCGGGAGTAGGATCTTATAATCTGAGACAGTGTTCCGAGACAAACTTCCGTCACAATAACCGCAAACCTGGCGTCAGATCCGCCAAGCAACAGCGATCTGAACGCACATTGGACATTGGCTGAGAGAAGTATCCCTATTGGCTGAGGGAGAAAGGGGTGGTCTCTCTTGCCCTTCAGGAAGACAGGGCGAGTTAGTCGCGAGGAGCCACTCAAAACGCATGGTCGAGTAACCGGGGCGGCTCTAAAAGAACGGTCGGGAGTGCATATTTCAGCTGTTTAAACAAGATATAAAGTGAAGTTGTCAGTTGTCAGAACGCCACGTGTCGTGGGCAGTGTCTATCATTATGTAAAGTCAGAAAACTGTGTTAATGTGATGTAAAAGGTCGAATATAACGTTCAAATGGTTCAAATGGCTCTGAGCACTATGGGACTCAACTGCTGTGGTCATGTCCCCTAGAACTTAGAACTACTTAAACCTAACCAACCTAAGGACATCACACACATCCATGTCCGAGGCAGGATTCGAACCTGCGACCGTAGCGGTCGTGCGGTTCCAGACTGTAGCGCCTTTAACCGCTCGGCCACTCCGGCCGGCCGAATATAACGGCGTAGCCCAGAGCCGCCATATTGAAAATTCTGATTCTGTGACGTGTGTGACAAAGCAATTGCTCTATCAAAACAAGTATAGTACAAACGTTGTTGACAATTAACAACTGGCATCTCTAAACACTCCACTTCAGCAGGATCACCACCTACATGGAACATGGCGACTGAGCGCTACTTCTGTGCTACGAGGGACTTACCGAAGCAGCAAGACACCAGGTTAGTGAAACCGCCCATAGAAGTACTACCTTCTCGGTATACTGTCACTGAGGGCGTTGTATGTTGTGCTGCGACCTCCCGCCGCAACGCCAATACCTGTATTCTGTCACAGTTCGTGACACACCGACACTTTACTGGAAGACTTCCGAATCACTGTGCTCACAGAGCGACCTTAATCGGCAAGAAATCTGTGAAGATTTTATTCCAGTTCAAATATTCCTTACTGTCCAAGTAATAATTACATGTGTATGTGAATTAGACTTTAATAATGTTTCCTGTCTATTATCGTTGTAAAAAGAGGTTTTATCAATGAACAGACACTGACATTACCTGTAAAAAACGGACGAAAACAAATCGCAAGAACGAAAAGTATTTACTGTCGAGTAATGAAGCAAGCACGTAAACGTGCGTGCATTGTGTTGTACAGGAGCCGGATGTCAGTTAGTGGAATGGAGTTTCATGCCTGTTGCACTTGATCGGTCAGTACAGAACTGTTTGTGGATGACGCTGGAGTTGTCCAATACACGCTCGGCTGGAGACAAAAACGGTTCAAATGGCTCTGAGCACTATGGGACTCAACTTCTGAGGTCATCAGTCCCCTAGAACTTAGAACTAATTAAACCTAACTAACCTAAGGACATCACACACATCCATGCCCGAGTCAGGATTAAAACCTGCGACCGTAGCGGTCTCGCGGTTCCAGACTGTAGCGCCTAGAACCGCACGGCCACTCGGGCCGGCGTCGGTTGGAGACAGATCGGGTGATCGAGCAGGCTAACGCAACATCTCGACACTCTGTAGAGTGGTATGTGGACGACAGTTATCCTGTAGGAAGACACGGCATTTATCTCGTCAAGATACATTGCTTTCCAGGTACCGTGATTTGAACTTTTCAATGAAAAATAAATATGTTCCTCGTTTACATATTTATATTTACATACGTAGAGCAACAATTATTCTCCAGTTTTGTAACCAGAACATAAAGGCTTAAAAATAGGGCTTATGTCATCCGAAAGTTTCGTTCTTAGCGCAACATGTAAAATAACAGTGTTATACGTAAGTCATGTGACAATTCCGGTCTCATGTTGGCGGATTGCGTAGTAGAGTTGCTCAGCCCATAGATATTTCTACCCTCGATTAATTTCCAGAGAAAATCGTGAACAAAGGCACACAGTAGAGAGAATGAGGGTGTGGAATATGTGCATGTATTAAATGCGGACGTAAGCCCGCCGCGAGCGGTCGCAACCAGTTACTACATTCGCCTACGGTTCGCGGTTACTGGCGGCAAAGCAATCACAGTCGTGCGCATCAATCTGTAACAAGTGTTGTGGCAGCGCTATACGAAAAGGAAGTCCTGACCTTTATTGCGTTTTTAAAAAAAAGTTAGATTTTCGATTTTGAGCATTACAGTAGTTGCGTCTATTTGGTGGAAATTAGGGTTCATTCTTTTTTTCCCTTTATTCAAGCGGAGGGTATTAATTGATTTTATTTATCCGATTGTCGGTTTCAGGCAGCTGTATGTTACGCGAAAGTATTAAGAAATTCGTTAATTTATCACTGAAAATTTTAGTACTAACACTTTGCTACATTAAACTACTACCTACGATGTACTTAACTATTATTTGGTGTGAGACATTACTTTGTAAAGATATATAAGACTACACACACACACACATACACAAGCACGTATTAAGTAGTTTTTGAGAGTGACTGCTAACACGAGAAAAAACATCGTAGAGTGAACGTGACGGTGTACTGGAAGCTTTAGAACCCAGACACATCTAGTATTTTCATTTGCAGGTAGAACAGCGGTCAACATCAAAACATCACGCAGCTTTCTTCAGATTGATATATCAATGTTAGGTCTGTTTGTGCTTGTATATGTGTGCGTGTACGTGTGTGCGTGTTCGTGCGTGCATATGCATGTGTGTGTTTTGTGGGGAGTGATCATCGGTCTCGTTTTGGGAAGATTTCATTCTTCTTTTTTTTATTAATGCGATTGAGAGTGCCGCTTTCACTTGGCACTCGTTCGGTACGATCTTGTACACCATTTAACAAGTAACAATAAAATAATAATAATATAATAATAATAATATATAATAATTTGTAAAATAATAATTATTGTTGTTGTTTGGTTGAGTAATTGAGAGATTATAATTTGCGCCGTGAATTCATCGAGCTTCGCACGCCCGAAGATGTACGGAACGTAGCCAGGGCTCATTATATATTTTTTGTAGACAAAGTCTAATATCTGACCTCAGCTTCAATCATGAAAATGGAGTGACTAAAATTACTAAAACAAAGAAAAGCATACGATTAAATAAAACATATATTCATTTTAACATATACATTGCGATATAAATGACACTTAAGTAAAATTTTATCTTCATAATTGCAGATAATTCACAAATGAGAGAGACTTATTAATTTTGCGCCTCTTTTCTGCAAATAAATATCAAATGGCTTACCGTGGAGCCACACAAAACATTAAGTCCTTCTAGGACAACGAATGACGTAAGAGTGTTGATGCCTACTGGCTGTGACAAGAGACCGGTGTTAATTGCTTTATTTTGCTTTCTCTTGTCTTAAAAAATCGATACATATACTCTGTTCACTATATCAAATATCATCTGTGCTCGAGTGCAAATGGTTCCTTAAAACTCCTGGATCTGGAGGTGGCTGTATGCTGCAGCTAAAGCCGGTAATAAATAATGGCTACTATAAAGTTTTCATTCGTTTTCGAAGGACCATATTTTCCAAAGCATTACATCTACAAATATGACCAATACGTGAATAGAACCGTGAAGTCTTCGATTTTGAATTGTACCCACTTTTGGCGTTAAGAGTGCAGTGCGTTAACAAATTGGCGACATAGCAAGAAAAGACTTTTTGTGTTCTGGAATATGCGAGATGTTTACCAGCTACAACAGCGCAGCGTGCATTCAGAGTGAATTATGGAAAAGAACCGCCGTGTGAACAGAGCCTTGTGCGTTCATACCGATAGGTCAGGGCAACTAATCGTCTAAGTAAACATAAGAAATGTATGCTAGATGCAACAGTAAAGAGAGTCAGGAAAAATCTGTAAGCTTCATACATCCGCATTTAAATTGGATGATGGTGGGACATTAGCTTGAATAAAAACCGTTTGCTAGTTGAAATTCGATTTACGGTAATCTGTCCCACGATTGGTGAAAACTACAAAATGGAGCTGGAACAAATTGAGCTGCAACTTTCCTTTTGGTCGTACAAATGTGCTGGCCTTTCATGCGCCTGGCAGTCTGAATCTTCGCGTGTATGGAGCGTGGTGCCTTTTGTGTGGCGTCACTCTCGGGCGGCAGCGTCCCGTGTTGCCGTGCGAGCGCTCTGGGCTTAGGCGGCGAAATCTTGACCAAAATTGTGAAAAAGTAAAGCTTGTCCAACGATTGTGGCAAGTATATTTTATAGTAACTGACAAAATGGTGGGTTCATAACTCGGTTTTCAGGGGCCTGAGACAAGTCTGTCAACCTCCAGCAAGAGTTAAAGAAGAGCTTTTCCTGGTAAACGTTTTAGATCGATTCAAATCTTTTGTGACTTCAATAAATGATTGTTTTAAACTGAGGCAGATCTAAATATTGATGTATTCAAACGGCTTGTATTTAAAATGTGGACTAATATAATTACTTATATTTGTAACACAGTCAGGAACTGAAAGGTTTTACAAAACAATATTTTACTTCGCCTGTTATATTCTTTAGCAGTTTCTTTAGCGTGTCGTACCTATTCTGTAGTCATGATAAACAATTCCCCAAATTATCCCTACATATTTAAAAGATTTTTTAAAATAATATGCTCTTTCTATTTATCTTTCAGAAAACTTCATGTGTGTTTCGACTACAAACGACCTTAGAACGTAACTGTACGACCTGTGGCGGGTCGTGAGCATACGTTCTGGGTGTTCACAAATGTTTAGATTCGGATAAATATGAGAGTGTGAAATTAATAGTAGCTGCTGTATAATGGTTATGCTTATCAACATATTTACACAACTACATCCACTGACAATAATAATAATAATAATAATAATAATAATAGTAATAATAATAAAATAAGAATATGCGTAACTTGTCTTAAGAAAAGAAAGATTTGTTTTTGGGTAATTTTGTTATTTTGCACACAATCAGATACAGTTTAGGGCAAGAATGAAAAATCGTGTAAGCTTTCGTTACTCTCCGTTTCGCATTTTATTGTAAGGGGGTGTTCTCGAGCGTTTTTTTCTTTTTTTGGGCAAATGTAATGTTTCCTAACGCAAGTATTAGTTAACTAATTAACCTTTGGGCGGAAAATCAGACATTATTATGTTGTACCCTCACAACAACTTAAGATTATTATGTACTTCTCTGTTCGCTTGTAGTCATGCTGCCTGGGAGGCCATAATTCCTTTGCGGGTAACTCCCCTAGAACTTTGCTTCTCTCCATCATGCTCTCTCAGACAGAAGCCCGAACAAGAGAGTCAGACGTATTAGGACTTATACTGAATCCACGAAATAGTGTATTGATAATGGATAGGCACTAGCCGAAATCTAGATCTGCTTTAATAAAGCCTGAAAGGAAAGGATGACTGATTGCTGTGCTCCATCATTTTGAAAGATTTTCTTTTCTGATAGCAGATAAAGAGATTCAAAAGAGTTCATGTTGACACTTGGCACGAAAGCAGATTCCACAAACTGCATTTTGTGGAAACGATTAAATTAATGTAGTACTGTCTACCAACTAGAATAGGAATCCAGAATGAGATTTTCACTCTGCAGCGGAGTGTGCGCTGATATGAAACTTCCTGGCAGATTAAAACTGTGTTCCCGACCGAGACTCGAACTCGGGACCTTTGCCTTTCGCGGGCAAGTGCTCTACAAACTGAGCTACCGAAGCACGACTCACGCCCGGTCTCACAGCTTCACTTCTGCCAGTATCTCGTCTCCTACCTTCCAAACTTTACAGAAGCTCTCCTGCGAACCTTGCAGAACTAGCACTCCTGAAAGAAAGGATATTGCGGAGACATGGCTTGGCCACAGCCTGGGGGATGTTTCCAGAATGAGATTTTCACTCTGCAGCGGAGTGTGCGCTGATATGAAACTTCCTGGCAGATTAAAACTGTGTGCCCGACCGAGACTCGAACTCGGACCTTTGCCTTTCGCGGGCAAGTGCTCTACCAACTGAGCTACCGAAGCACGACTCACGCCCGGTCTCACAGCTTCACTTCTGCCAGTATCTCGTCTCCTACCTTCCAAACTTTACAGAAGCTCTCCTGCGAACATTGCAGAACTAGCACTCCTGAAAGAAAGGATATTGCGGAGACATGGCTTGGCCACAGCCTGGGGGATGTTTCCAGAATGAGATTTTCACTCTGCAGCGGAGTGTGCGCTGATATGAAACTTCCTGGCAGATTAAAACTGTGTGCCCGACCGAGACTCGAACTCGGGACCTTTGCCTTTGAAAGGCAAAGGTCCCGAGTTCGAGTCTCGGTCGGGCACACAGTTTTAATCTGCCAGGAAGTTTTTTTAGAATAGGAATGATGCCCTGAGAATCATAAGGGCCAAAAGCACATCATCGTCGATCCCACATTTAACTCAATATCGTAGAAACCAATGAGACAGCTTTTTATGAATATTCATATATACAATATTGGCCTAAAGCTCAGATAAACCTCATACACCGTAAGATCAACAGATATCAGAAGCTTGAATAAATGATACAGTCTCACAATCGATGATGATGTACTTCATGGTTCTCAGCGCCCCGAATGGATTACTGTATGGTAAAATCCAAAGCTAAATATATTCTATCTCATTCAAAATCCCACAAAACAGGTTTTTCTGTCAGTAGAACTATAATATGTATTGATGGCCTATCTAATTTTACAGTATAGTGAGTGAATTGGCATATGAGAGGAGTGTGCTACCGTCTAGCGTGATTTAAGTGAAGCGAACATGAATAAAAGTCTGCTTCAGTGTGCTATCACCTGGTGGCATTGATGTAAACTTGTAGATGAGTAGTGAGTGCTACCTTTGCACACCGTGAACCGTGTACGTTCTTTATCAGATCCATCCTTTTTTGGCCCGTAAGGCAATTACGTCACGCCAGTTGTGCACGTGCAAAAACTCCTAAAAACACGAACAACTGTAGACATTCTCGCGACTGTGATGCGAGTTTCAGGCAGTCTAGAGGAGGAGCAATGTAGCAGAACGCGATAGATTTAGCGCCAAGTATTTCAGATTACAGCATGTACGTTACGCTGAACAGAATTCAAAGAAAAATAATCACTAACTCCGAAATGTGCGAAAACTTAGGGTGTTCACACGTTGTTGTGCCCTTACACAACAGCCGCCACTGTGTGGACCTGATGTTTTTTTGTGTACATTTGATGATTTTTCAATCAAAAATCAGTATTCTTTAATAAAAAAAGGGAAATAGCTTACAGGTTTTATTCATACCTTCCCTTTCAAAGTATCACGGTATTAGGTGTAAAGAAAGTCACAAGCTGAAGTGGAAAATACTTGGCTAGAGACCTGGGACAATCGCCAGTCGAGATTGGGATCATTAGACACATGGACGTAACAGCCATGCCAACCTAGACTACTCATGCTAATATATACACCTCACTGCTCATACACTTAACAAAGTATATGATATACCATAGTACATATAGCTAGCATTACAACTATACTTTGAATAATATATTTAAAAACATAAATTGTCAGAAATAATGCCAAACCAACTACTTACGGAAAACTCACGTTATGTCATGAGGCATTTGGCTACCCTGATTCCTGTCATCATATCACCATCAAACTCCGTACAGTAAATTAGTGGTATCTCACGAGTCTACGCTGAATTTTCAAGCCAAGGCTAGAGACAGACATAGAGCTCACTTTATAAGACAAGGACGAAAAGTAATACAATAAGTAATACAAATTTCTTTATCCCCACCTCGATACACTAATTTCTCATTGGTTGTTCGATCTACCTACCTAAAAACGGTTCAAATGGCTCTGAGCACTATGGGACTTAACATCTGAGGTCATCAATCCCCTAGAACTTCGAACTACTTAAACCTAACTAACCTAAGGACATCACACACATCCATACCCGAGGTAGGATCCGAACCTGCGACCGTAGCAGTCACGCGGTTCCAGACTGAAGCGCCTAGAACCACTCAGCTACCGCGGCCCGCTTACCTACCTAATTTTTCTGTAGTATCAAATTTCAAGCCTATTTTTGTGGAGTCCACAATTTTATTTTCTGAACATTTAAAGTAAGTTTCTCATCTTTGCACGACTTTAAATAGCCTTTATCACACAATACTTCGTTATAGATAACTGCATCATCTGTGAAAAGTCTGAGATTACCACTAATATTCTCTACAAATTCATTAACATACAATACGAGTAGTGAGGGTTCCAACAAGCTTCCCTGGGACTTACCCGACGTTATTATGAGAGTGTAAAAAATTATTTTAACTATTTCTTTTGTAAAGTGTGTTATTTTTCCACTGACGGCAAGTAACACTGTACAAGGTTTGACTCAAGATTGTTTTTTGTTTCACGTCACAGTAAGTACGTTGCCATGCTGGCATTGTAGGTAAAATATTGTGACATGTTTAGATAAGCGGCTCTTGGCGGTTTCTAAATATTACCTTTCTTTTCTCTTCTTCTTACGCGTTTCTCCATAGCAGTTAGTCCTTTTCGAGTTCCACAGACCTCTTTGGTTCGAGTTACCTAGTCCTAGCTTTGCGACTTCTGTTACTTCCTATATGCATGTTTTCCAACTTACAACTGGCCTTCCTCTCCTTCTTCATCTGGGCGGCTCTCGCTTTAAAATGTTTCTTTGTCACCTGTATTTGAGCGTTCTCTGTAAGTGCCTATACCGCTGAACCTCTCTGTTCTCCGAAATTCTTCTATGGAGCACGATCAATCTATTCGCTGCCCTACTTCCTCATTTTATATCCTAGCTGCTTCGTTAACTGCAGACATCATTTCCATGGTTATAATTTTCTCCCTAATTTTAAAGCCACATCCCAGCTCCACATAACACTATGCTCTCCACCACACTGTCTCTTCCTAGTGACCTGCCGAGTCTTATTATTCCATATTACCACATGCGAAACTGTAGTAGCTCTCTTCCTCATTCCTCCTTTGGGACTAACATCGTTGTCACAGGTATCAAAGCTGTCTATTATTCTTACCAAATATTGATAGCTTCTGCAGGCTTTTATTTCTCCTTCCTTTGTGCCAATTTTCACTAATGCTGTCCCATACTTATGCTCTCTGTTTTGTCTAGAGTTATTCCCAAATACCATTTGCTACACTCCTTAAGTTTTCTCAGAGTGCATTCCATATCTCCTTATTCTTGAGAGTCTATTACCTGGTCATCCGCAAATAGTGAAGATTATCGTCAGCAGCCTTTATTCTAGTGCCTGAGCAATTTCTGTGCAGCCACGCAGTACCTGTTCCAAATAAACGTTAAGCAAAATATGTGACATTCCACAAGCTCGTTTTAAAACTCTGTCAAAGAGAATAGTAAGTTTTTCTCATTTTAATCATTACTTTCGTCTTCTTATACAACTTTTTAGCCAGGCTAGTCCATTTTTCTCTCACACTAACCCTTTTCATTACTTCCTGTAATTTTATTCCGGGGACATGGTCGTCCGCTACCTATAGGTCCACAAATACCATGATTACCCTTTTTATCTTTATTTTTGCATTTCCATCAGGGTGGTTCTGAGGAAATCAAATACTCCTGATGGGCCAGAACTAGCATCAAACTGATAAACTGAACTTCGTAGTGTAGGAAGTGTCAGTCTAAGGGAAGAAATCCCTGAAAAAAGGGCTATCCTGGTCCACCTAAAAAGAGTTAGAGTGATGAGCTTGCATCCAGTTCTCTGGAAAAAGACATGCTTGCATCAATTCCAAACACAGGCCTCTAACGAGCTCAAGATAAACTACTTGCTGTTTGCTTTGCAACTGACACGACCGATTCTCTTTGACATCCTTTCCCAATCAGAGCTTCTGATTTGCCTCTATTGAGCTAACTGTCTTTTTTTTTTCTTTTTGCGTCGTCAGTCTTCTGACTGGTTTCATGTGGCCCACCACGAATTCATATCCTGCGCCACCCTTTCCATCTCAGAGTAGCACCTGCAACTTATGTCTTCAGTTACTTACTTGATGTATCCTAATCTCTTTCTCTATAGTTTTTACCCTCTTATGCGACGGAATTATTCCTCATTTCTTATGAGTTTCCTGTCATGCTGTTCCTTCTTCTTGTAGTGTATTCAATACATTTCTTCCTTCGCCTATTCTGCGGAGAACCTCCTCATTCCTTACCTTATCTGTCCACGTTCTTCTGTAGCACGGCATTTGAAAGGCTTCTATTCTCTCCTGTTCCAGTTTTCCCACTATCCATGTCTCACTTCCATACAATGCTGTGCCGCAAACTTCCATTCTCGGAAATTTTTTTCTCAAATTGAGAGGCGTTGATACTAGTAGACTTCTATTGTCCGGGAATGCCTTTTTTGCCATTGCTAATCTGCTTTTTATACCCTCCTTGACCAATCCGTCAGGAGTCACTTCGCTGCCTAGGTAACAAAATTCCTAATTATGATGTTAAATTTTATCGCTGTTCTCATTTCTGCTACTTCTCAATACATTAGTTGCCTACGCGATGTTAAACCCTAATCTTCTTTATTGTGAAACAAAAATCTCGCCTTCGTGTCACAGAAAGTATTCTATGTTTCAAAATTTTAGTAAGCATTCTGTGTTGTCACCGCCAGACACCACACTTGCTAGGTGGTAGCCTTTAAATCGGCCGCGGACCCGCGTGTCGCCACTATCAGTGATTGCAAACTGAGCGCCGCCACACGGCAGGTCTAGTCTAAAGAGACTCCCTAGCACTCCAAGTTGTACAGCCGACTTTGATAGCGATGGTTCACTGTCTACATACGCTCTCATTTGCCGAGACGACAGTTTAGCATAGCCTTCAGCTACGTCATTTGCTACGACCTAGCAAGGCGCCATATTCAGTTACTATTCTGAACAGATAATATTGTGAATCATGTACCGTCAAGAGCGACGTTCATCATTAATGGATTAAAGTTAAGTATCAAACTATTACGTCCGCTTTCTGAATTCTAATTCCTTGTCATGTTCCAGACCTCACGTCATTATAGTCCTTCCCTCCTCACGCCAGCCTGCGTGCATTTCGGCCTCCAATAGTAACACGGTGTTGGCTCTTCAGCCAACACAACACATTCTGTCAGTAGAGTGTAAACAGCGAACAATAGCGATTGCAACAGAAGTTTATTTAGATTGGAAACCGGTTTAGATCTATAGCTTAATTATCATCAAGCTGATGGTAGCTGCTCGTGGAGATGGACAGAGCAATCTCCGTAGAGCACGGACGTCAACAGCTTCGGCCAGATAAAATGCAGAAGACGTCTGTCGTGACAAGCCACGCCGCCCCCAGCTCCCACAGGTCCAGCAAACGGAGACGACTGCCCTCCGGCCACTCGAGGCTCTGAAGCGTCCAGCTGGCCGCTTCCTCTCCAGCTGGATCCGAGACCCGCCCTGTCCCAAGTTTCCGGCCTTCAATTTAAAAGTTTATCGAGAAGTTTGGTCTCGCTGCGGCAGGGGAGGCGGGCCCGGAGAAGAGGAGGGAGGATGAGACGGAACTTTACTGCAGTCTCGTGAGTTATTTAACTTGCAATATGTAGCGCAGAATCAATGAGCGGCGCGCGGGCTCGAACTGGGCGCCGGTGCCGGCGCGGCCTGGCCTCGGGGAGAGGCGGGGCAGCGAGCAGCAGGGCGAGCGGCCGCGATGCGTTATTCATACAGACCGCTTCACCAGACTCGGCTCCGGCCCGTATTGATTCGTGTCGCTGCCACCGGACCGCGGCGGCGCTGCCGTCGCCCTGCTTCGCGCCGCCCTCGCTGTGTCGCGATGGTCGTTAGCACGCCGCCCCTGCTCGGGCACGACGCAACACTGGCACAGGCAGACGTCTGTCCGCTGCGCTATTTCCCTCCCCCCCCTCCCTCCCCACCCGACCCCAAACACCCACTCAGCAGCCGTATTCCGAGCACGAGAGACAGAGATAACCTTTCTTTCTGATAGATAATTAAAAGAAAACACTGTTCCGTGTACACTTTGAGGGAAAGGTGACGTGACTCCGTTAGCTGACATGGAAAGTGGTGACCAACAGAACCACTAGGCCAAAAGGAAAAAAAAGGTAAATTGAAAACATTGTAGATCTAACAAAAGTGTGCTTTACTAAGAGGGTAAAGGCGTACTGCGATCTCACTTCCAACTGTAAGAGCGTCATTCTAAAAGAACGTTTGTTTCTCCACACTTTTATTCAAGGTAATGAAAGAAAATTTACTATTCAAGGTGGGACTGAATGAATCATTTCGCTCTTTTGGGGCTCCAAAGGGGCAGTAAATATTTCATTACGTATGTTAAATTGTAATGGTGAATAGATCATAGTTGTACCCAAAGAGGTATTAAATATTATGTTACACATGTTAAATTGTATAGGTGAACATATCCTCGGTATTAGGTTTAGGTTACTGTTGTTTAACGTCCCGTCGACAACGAGGTCATTAGAGACGGAGCGCAAGCTCGGGTTAGGGAAGGATGGGGAAGGAAATCGGCCGTGCCCTTTCAAAGGAACCATCCCGGCATTTGCCTGAAACGATTTAGGGAAATCACGGAAAACCTAAATCAGGATGGGTGGAGACGGGATTGAACCGTCGTCCTCCCGAATGCGAGTCCAGTGTGCTAACCACTGCGCCACCTCGCTCGGTATCCTCGGTATTAGTTCTGTTTGATGAAGATACATTGCCTCAAAATCTGTTCTTCCTTTTTGTAAATGGCAAAATTTAACATGTTTAAACTGTGGTATCGCGTATTGATACCACCACACGGGCGTCGCGAAGTTGGCAATGGAACTGCAGGTTTCCATTAGTCGCCGACAGCGGTCGCCCGGGACCTGGCAGACCCAATGGTACGCGCCCGCTGAGCCACGTGTCCAGCAGCTCCTGCTGCTGCGATACAGGACGGACAGAGGCAGTGTGACAGCCTAGTGGCACCTGGAGCCCCTTCACTGCGACACCATTGTTCGCACTTATTTCAGAGAGTCTAATCATTGTTGCTGTTGTAATAGCTGGAAAGCTAACAGGTACAACGTGGGGAGCACATGCCAACGCTGTGAGAACCTCTTCCCTTGTATTGTGTTACTCTGCCGGAGAATACGCAAGGCCATTGTGGTTCAATTCTTGCCATGCCAAAACAGTAGATACGGCTCTTAATGATACTTCTTGTATCAAAACCGGGTGCCTGAAGCCTACTCCTCTGGATAAACTGTACAGCCTCGTGGGAATTGCACCCCTCGACATCTGCAGCAAAAAGTGAGAAGAAAAAAATCAGAAACTTCTGAAGCTCACCCCCTATATGGCTATCACCCAGCAAACTCACGACTAAAATCCAGAAAGAGCTACCTCAGATCTACGGAGGCTCTAGTTGGGGCACCACAGCAATGCCGAATCGAACTATGGCGTGCAAGGCTTACCAGTACTGTGGGATGGATTACACCAAGCGATAGACTACCACCCGGCTACACGGAGAATTGGAGTACATGGAGATCTCTCAACAGACTACGCTCGGGTATCACGAAATGTAAGAGCAATCTGACTACATGGGGTTTCCTTGAGGAGCCGCCACTGTGTGAGTGTGGAGCAACGCAGATGACCATCCACCTGCTCCAGTGTACCCAATGTTCAGCAACATGCTCAACAGAAGACCTGCTACATGCAACGCCAAATGCAATAGCGGTCGCTAACTTCTGGGCGACAAATGTGTAAACGTCTTGTAAATATATATAAACACAACATGTAAGTATTGTACATTATTTCATACGTCTTAACGCTTCTGACACGAATAAATAAATAAATAGCTGGACGTTGTTTCTTGCCACATTGGTTGAAATGTGTCTTCGTATACTTGAAGAATTAGAAGTTGAGTAAACCTTCTGTTTACTTTGTAACTTGTTCGCTGATAATTTCTGCTCCTGTCCAGCTTGCCTAGGGCGACAGCTGCCACACCACTCTGTAGTTCATCTCTCCTCACCATTATGTACGAAGTCGTACGCAACAGAAACGATGGAAAAATTGAAAACTTGTGGGGATTTTTCCTTTGCAAATGGGACAAAGTGAATCACTGTAGTCACTTCATTATACATATTATGAAATATTACATTTTTTAACTGTTTCAGTAGCTGTAACAAGCATTTCCCACTGCGGAATTGGTTATGGCCTGCAGCCTCCACGAAATTTCCGTGAAATCGCATGTTGTACTTATCACGCATGATCCATTCCCTTTTCTTCGCAGATCTAGGGCCATAATATTTGATATTGCAGAAACCAAAAGCTATGTCTCGGTCCTTCAACAGTACTACAGCCCTCTTGTAAGACCTAGATTAACTGGTGAAATCAGATGGCAAGGTGAGGTATTTCTCTCCTCGCACGTGTAGTACATTTGACTATCGTTGGGGCTGGCAAAACAGAAGAGTATAGTGATGATCATGATGATGCTGAGCTCTGACTTCTCGAATTTCTTCGAGGATTGGAACCAGTTTTAGGGATCGGGTTTACTTCTGACTCAGTGGTAACAGAGCGAGGCTCATCATTCAGGAATGTGGATGGAGAAAGGAATTTATGGGGTTGAAGGGGAAAATTCCCTTGCACTCCAATCTCTTCAGTGTTTCTTACATTAGATTCAAGTCTCTAAGGACGTCTAAATTTTTACCGAAAAAGAATTATGGTGTGGAGGCTGACTGATTATTGCATGTAAATAGGTTATATACAGGGTGACAACTATTGAACTATATGAAATAAAATCGTCATAACTTCTGAACGGTTTGCGTTAGGGCTTCCATACTGTACGGTTGGCTGCGGGACATGATGGGAATTAGTATGCGCTGAGTGGTTTTGTTCAGCGACGAAGCCCGATTTCATTTGGATGGACGCATTTGGGGGACTGAGAATCCGCATTTCGCGAACGAGAAGTCTCGTCACCCTCAATGGGTGACTGTGTGGTGTGCAATGTCCAGTCACGGACTGATCAGTGCTATATTTCATAACGGCACAGTGACCACCGATCGGTAAGTGAAGGTTTTGGGAATCCATTCCGATTATCCAGACTGACCCTGATTTCGACAAGATGTAGTACATGCAAGACGGAGGTCGACCCCATGCAAGCAGGAGAGTGTTTGATGTACTGAGGGACAATCTGGGGAGCGCATTTTGGCTCTAGGGTACCAGGAGGCCACTGGCATAGGCCTCGATTGGTTGCCATATTCTCGGACCTGACCACATGCGACTCATTTTTGTAGAGATGTATTAAAGACAAGGTGTACGGGAATAACACCAAAACCATTGCTGAGCTGAAAACAGCCATTCAGGAGGTCATCGACGACTTCGGTGTTACAACACTTCGGCGGGTCATGCAAAATTCTCCCATTCGTGTGCGCCACATCATCGCCAAAATGGCAGGCATATCGAACATATCATAACACAAATCTGAATATCTTTACTGTCGTTTACATGTTAACAAATGGCTCTGAGCACTATGGGACTTAACATCTGAGGTCATCAGTCCCCTAGAACTTAGAACTACTTAAACCTAACTAACCTAAGGAGATCACACACATCCATGCCCGAGGCAGGATTCGAACCTGAGGCCGTAGCGGTCGCGCGTTTCCAGACTGAAGCGCCTAGAACCACTCGGCCACACCGCTGCTGAATAAAGTGTATGCATGCCGTACTTTGTAACTAATCTACATTCCTTTTCATATAGTTCAATAATTGTCACCCCGTATATACTTCAATAAAGACGAAGTAATACACGTAATATTCCGATTCAGAAGCCCCCGAAGAGTAATTCAAATTGTCCCATTCTCTTATTTTTAAATGTAAGCAGTTTATAACAGATATCGCTAGTTGTTCTGTTGACCGATCTAATGAATCGTAAACAGTTGATATCAGAGAGATTTATAACTGGACGTTCGTGTATTTCAGCAACAGATTTTCCTTTAAACAGGCTTAATATTGCATGGCGGTTTGTTACAGGCGACACTGTCTTACCTATTCTATTTCCTTGTGGATGATTGCTGTCTGGACTAAATATATTTGGAGAAACGTTCTTCCCTTTTGTGCACGACTTGTTTAACAACATTCTTGTATCACATAGCTTCCGAGCTGCGAACACTGGTTGAGGAGTAGAAAAATTTCGTATTGCTATCTACAAAGTCCTACGATTCAGAAGGCCCACTCTACCCTATTAGCTATTTTGTAGGTAACCAAATTTAAATCTTTCCCTGCATACTCAGTGGCAGCAAAATTGTTCAACCAGTCTCTAACGCCCTCTTTAAATTTTTTTCTCATTTTCATAGAGCATTCCGCCTACAAAAATCTTCATTTTGGGAGAAAAGGTGGTAATTACTTACAGCCAGCTCCGTGCTATAAGTTGGATGCTTACAAACGTCCTAGTTAAACCGCCGAAGCAAATCCTTCTCGAACCCAGCAGAATGTGGGTGACTGTTATCTAATAGACATGCACTGCCTCTGGACAACATTCCACGCCGTTTGTTGAGAACTGTACGGTGTAGTCGGTGAAGGTCTGATGGTAGATCCCTGCATTTATGGCTTCTTCTCTAGGCATAACGTCAATAAGTACGACACCCTTTCGATCTCAAAACGCTGTGGCCATAACCCTCTTTGTTATTACAATTTGTTTTCTTGTTTTGTTTTGTAGGGTATCTGAATGACGCTATTTCACACGGGCGCCACTGATTAGGAAAGTCATGACACGAGGCCGGGTGTGGTGTTGAGAAATGCCCGTCGAATCAAAAAGTCCTTTACTTTTAGAATGGCCATCGTAAGATCTGCAACATAAGCTTCAAACGCTCACGTCGGTGCGGATACTACTTTGCGTAATCTCTTCAGTCACGTCCATGCATAGCTAAAATAGTTCGTCTAAATGTTGGTGGATAAAGTAAAACAGACCGAAAGCAAGTTGTGAATGGAGGTACAAAACAGCCAGTGCTGCTCCTTCCATTACACATTCAAAACGGAAAGAAACCCTTCAGCTCAGTGGTCCTAAAAACGTTTTCCGATCTCTAAATGACGAACACAAGTAAACGGAGCTTGTTGTACCGTTCTGGATTTTTCTCATTAAATTTCAGGTACAAGTGAAGTAATAGCGAGAGAGTTTTTACTCTGCAGAAATAGATCAGTTGGTAACAAGCAAGAGAGAACGGACCAAACAGCGTTTGTTTATTTATTTACTGATTTTATTTAGTGTGTGTCACGTTTCCCTGCATCCTTTCCCTTGCGCGACCTGGTGTGTATGAATGAGAAATTATGTGAAGTAGCAGAAAGCTTTTGTCAGAGGTTGTAGCACTGCATGAGTAGAGTGGTTCTGTGGTAGGATAGTTCCAACCCCTAAACGCGAACAAGTTTGGCAAAGACAAGGCGTGCAAGTCAGGACAGAGAGGCCGCGAAGGCAGGTGTACAGGCTCTGTCAGGTTCGCGAACCACCCCCTCTACCCCTGCTTTTGAAGTGCAACGGTTAGCCGATGTGGCCCGCAGGACTGGTTCCTGGGTAGCGGCGCTGTGCAGACGTTGAAGACTCAGCTCTCGAGTTTATGGTAGTATTATCAAACGTATTATAATGTGCCAAATCTGTTCGTTACTGAGGTCCAGATGTTAAATCAAGAGTGAGATTACCACGAAGCCCAAATAAGGGAGTTTATATTCGTAATTTGATTAAATTTCAGTAAGAACTTTGCGTTTGTGCCTTGGGCGGGCACGCACCAAGGGCCTTAAGATCACGGTTGTAGTATTGCTCTGTGCGTAACGGAAGTTAACTCATTTAATGTATTTTAATGCGGTGTTTCTTTCACAGTGATATTCTCGTCTGTTTTTTATGTCTGATGTGTCCTCCTTGTGTACTTGGTTTCCTACCACGTGGTCGGTTGGAGCCACCACCACATTAGTAAAGTACAGTTCCGTTCCAAACATGTACAGTAGCTTCACTACCGTGTCGCGTAGTTCAATTCGAGAATAGTAAATTTGTGGGGAGAATAAGTATTCTGAATCATGAAATGCGCGCGTATTCACTTTGGCGCGAAACTGTGTCAAAGCTCGTTAATAGGAAGGTGGGCTATATCAATTGATACATGGTACGAGTAAATAATTATACGGTAGTGCTTGAATGTAAGATAGGGAAGAAATAATCTTGTGTGTCAGAATTTTTGCATTTCTGTTGGCTACTCCAACTTGGCCACGTGGGTGAACTGTTATCAAGGTGATAATTAGTAAATGTTTCTTGTGCCCCCCATAACTATTTGACTTTCTTATAATGAAGTTCGTGACTTAAAATATACGGGTTAAACTCGTGTTGCAACCTACGTCCTCAATTATTTGCTTGACGTATTCCAATCTCTGTCTTCCTCTACAGGTTTTGCCCACTACAGCTCCCTCTAGTACCATGGAAGTCAGTCCCTCATGTCTTAGCAGATGTCCTATCATCCTGTCCCTTCTCCTTATCAGTGTTTTCCACATATTCCTTTCCTCTCCGATTCTGCGTAGAACCTCCTCATTCCTTACCTTAAGAGTCCACCTAATTTTAAACATTCGTCTATAGCACCACATCTCAAATGCTTCGATTCTGTTCCGGTTTTCCCACAGTCCATGTTTCACTACCATACAATGCTGTACTCCAGACGTACATCCTCAGAAATTTCTTCCTCAAATTAAGGTCGGTATTTGATATTAGTAGACTTCTCTTGGCCAGAAATGCCTTTTTTGCTATAGCGAGTCTGCTTTTGATGTCCTCCTTGCTCCGACCGTCATTGGTTATTTTACAGCCTAGGTAGCAGAATTCCTTAACTTCACTGACTTCGTGACCATCAATCCTGATGTTAAGTTTCTCGCTGTTTTCAATTCTACTACTTCTCATTACCTTCGTCTTTCTCCGATTTACTCTCAAACCATACTGTGTACTCATTAGACTGTTCATTCCGTTCAGCAGATCATTTAATTCTTCTTCACTTTCACTCAGGATAGCAATGTCATCAGCGAATCGTATCATTGATATCCTTTCATCTTGTATTTTAATTCCACTCTTGAACCTTTCTTTTATTTCCATCATTGCTTCCTCGATGTACAGATTGAAGAGTAGGGGCGAAAGGCTACAGCCTTGTCTTACACCCTTCTTAATACGAGCACTTCGTTCTTGATCGTCCACTCTTATTATTCCCTCTTGGTTGTTGTACATATTGTATATGACCCGTCTCTCCGTATACCTTACCCCTACTTATTTCAGAATCTCGAACAGCTTGCACCATTTTATATTGTCGAACGCTTTTTCCAGGTCGACAAATCCTATGAAAGTGTCTTGATTTTTCTTTAGCCTTGCTTCCATTATTAGCCGTAACGTCAGAATTGCCTCTCTCGTCCCTTTACTTTTCCTAAAGCCAAACTGATCGTCACGTAGCGCATTCTCAATTTTCTTTTCCATTCTTCTGTATATTATTCTTGTAAGCAGCTTCGATGCATGAGCTGTTAAGCTGATTGTGCGATAATTGTCGCACTTGTCAGCTCTTGCCGTCTTCGGAATTGTGTGGATGATGCTTTTCCGAAAGTCAGATGGTATATCGCCAGACTCATATATTCTACACACCAACGTGAATAATCGTTTTTTGCCACTTCCCCCAATTATTTTAGAAATTCTGATGGATCGTTATCTATCCCTTCTGCCTTATTTGACCGTATGTCCTCGAAAGCTCTTTTAAATTCCGATTCTAATACTGGATCCCCTATCTCTTCTAAATCGACTCCTGTTTCTTCTTCTATCACATCAGAGAAATCTTCACCCTCATAGAGGCTTTCAATGTATTCTTTCCACCGATCTGCTCTGTCTTCTGCATTTAACAGTGGAAATCCCGTTGCACTCTTAATGTTACCACCGTTGCTTTTAATGTCACCAAAGGTTGTTTTGACTTTCCTGTATGCTGAGTCTGTCTTTCCGACTATCATATCTTTTTCGCTGTCTTCACATTTTTCCTGCGTGACCTATAGTAATTAAATGTAATACCAGTAGAAGGCTTGGTTTAAGGTGTAATTGTGGGGCTGCATAAAATTCCACTGAAGCCAGGTCATCGCTCCCCTCTGATTTTCCATAATTACGTGCGGACAGTAAATTCTGTTAACCAGAGAGACCATTTGTCATGATTTATAATATGAGAGACCCTGCTGTTGCATCAGAATGGGCAGTAACTGTTCCAATAGATACACAGATACACAGATTCAAATGCTATAGATAGTCAATAAATATCAATTAATCTAGATCGTCTACTGATTATTTCCTCCCTTCAAATTTCTACCGGTAGGTTAAACCCATCCGCTAAAAATTATTAATACCCCAGCAGTAACTCAGAGGGGCCTGTAATTTCGTGGAGCACACGAGTTTGTAAGCCAGGACTACAGAGGGTAACTTACAGAAGCAGTAGGACACGATAAGCGATTGTAAACATCCTACCCGGTCGAATTTCATCAGAACCATCGGTTGAGTGGTTACGTTGCACAAGCAACATTTATTTCTTTACTAAGCGTGTGGCTTTTTGACGTATTGTAAAAATCACAGAGACTAGAGCGTAGTATTTACAATACAAAATCTTATAAACAAGCATCCAGAAAATTTAAGTAATCCGTCGACTTTGGAGTCGCCAGCACAAGTCTTCTGGCCTACCGTGTTTGACGATCTGTTGTTCTCCGCAGTCACAAAATGGCGATGGCTGCCAACCCATTTGTATAAAAAATATAGGTATCTGCCATGTTTCGTTCTAATTTTGTTAAGCGTTGGCCATGTTCTGTGTGCCAACTGAAATTCGGTGGTTTTTGGATGACGGAATATTATTATTTCGTTTTCGATCTCTTTCCTGAGTCTACGCATTACTAATGTCGCACTCATATCCCACGGGGACTCTTTGCTGTTATTGTTACTGGTCATCCACAGCGGAGTCATCTATGGTCTCAATCATAGGCATCTTGATGGCCTGGTACTTTTATTTTATCCATGATCTTTTTGTACTCGTTCGTGAGAGCTTTCATGGGTCCTAGTTGTTCTGGTGTGTGGAGTGGAATCCCAAGAGACCGTTCAAATCATTTCGACGAAATTTGAACGTGATCCAAAGCAAGAAAGGACGTTTATGCTTTATCGCGTCCTCCTTTGATGTGTGGGCCATGGGGAGAGAGTGAGGTTGGAGGACAGAGGAAGGTGCGACATTGACACACTCTTGAATAAAACGGCAATGACCTCCCAGTTTGGCAACACATTCGGTACAACTGTGCAAATTTGTTAGGCACTTTTCAGGTGTATCCCTACAGAGACATATATCCACTGCTCCCTACCCGCCAATGGAACAACTAACCCTGTCGACGCTAGGCTCTTTCGGCCGTATGCGAAAACTGAAGGATGTCGAAAAAGTTGTGTATTCCGCCGGCGAGTAAGGATCGATAATTGGATGTCTCTGACAGAATGACAGAAACATTTGTAAAGTGTCCTGGTGTTCAGGTGGCACAGAAGTGTTGCCGAACATTGAGGTCACAGAAACAGCCATCGCTGATTGATTTATTCACATCCACCCCCCCCCCCCCAAATCACCAGAAATCACCAGGACACTCGCTACAGGTGGACGTGAAAAAGGAGGGATGAAAAAGCATAAATACCCTTTTCTGTTTCGGATAACGTTCAGATTTCGTCGAATTGTTTTGATCTGCCCCTAGCTGTTTCACTCTGTATGTCACAACGAAAACTGTGGTCACGCTACACTCCATAGGAGTGATGTCACGTTCACTGAGTTTGCAGCCCCTTGATGTTCATAGGGAAGATATGAATCGTCAGAGGGGTGTCTGCAGTGTCAAATGTTAAGAACGTCATCTTGTTGCACATGCCACTGCAAACTGTCGTTTCTGACAGGGAGTGTGTGAAAATTAACGTTCCAAAGGGAATGGTGGTTTTATTTACGCCCTTCATGACACTTCCGGAGGCGTTTTCATGTCGATTCTGAGCAGCAGTGTGTCCAAAAACGGGATGGTTTCAACGCAGGGCGCCGCGGTTTGAAATCCGTGGCAGAGTCGTCAAGAGAAGTAATGAGATTTGGGTAAAGGGTGGTGCTGGGCTGTAGTTTGGTGAAATTTGGTGCCAATATGACAACTTTAACTCACTATACACCTCCCCTGACCTGAGAGCTACGCATTTTTTTCCCCCACATGTCGACACCTCGTTGGGTGACGTCGTTTTTGCGCCGTTACTGTGGAAGGCTGTAGGCATCTTCTAGCCACATTTCGAACCTCTGCACCGCACTGGGAGAAAATGTGATCCTTTGATTATGTTGTGCAGTGTAGTATATAGCTTCCAGAATCGGGAATTGACGCAAATATCCACCTAAGTTTTAAACATGGACTACCCACAGTAGATTATCGGCTTAAACGTTTTAGCACCCATACAGGAGTGATGATCTGCCTTGTTGACCGTACATCGCGCGTCAATCTGTGACTTCCGTGTCGTTTAAGCCATTTTAATGACTTCTGAGCCCGCTGAATGTACACGAATAGCAGTCAGGTGTACAGAGCAGGGAACAGATTACGTCGAGGAAAAGAGGGCAGTAGGGAGCCAAACATAGTAAATCAACAAATATTTCATGAGTTTTCAATTTCTATCGGACGAGGAAGGTCAGGAATTATACAATACGTCTAGGAGTTAGTCGACCTAGACGGAACATTTTTATTTCTTTTCTGTTTTATTCCAGAAATGCAGTGCCTTGACAGATCGCAAGCGTTCGTCCAACAGCTGAGTGAGGCTGCGTTCCTTGTCAAAAGTGAGAGTACCGTTGCCAATGTGGGGTCGGCGAGGCTGGACGGCCGGTGATACGGTGCGGCAGACCACATTGCCTTTCTCTCTGAGATGGTAAGAATTTTAGGATTTGGGTGAACATCAGTTACCGAAAATGAATTCAGACAAAACCACAGGGTGACGGAAGAATCCGCAGATTAGCGATGAACAACGGCAAGAAGATAATAGATTGTGTGTTTTGCGCAAGCGGTGCACCATAGCGCGTACATATTTCAAAATTGTCTGAAGCTGCTAATAAAATAATTGATTACTAACTATCGATTTCGATTAACTGATCACATTCAGATATTGGTATCATACGAGGGCCATTCAGAAAATAAGGTCCGATCGATAGCGAAATGGAAACGACAGTGAAAATCTGATGAAACTTTGGACGGATGTGCTGGGCAGTGTCTCTAGCATGCCTGTCGATCGCGCCATCTCGCTCTTTTCAATTTTGAGCGCACAGTGTGCACGTAAAGACGCCTAGAAAAAAGTGCCTCCCGCTAATTGTGAGCGTCTGGTGAGAGATTACGTCTGAAGCTATTCAACCCACATAATACGACTGTCATGCGTTTCCTTCTTCATGACATTTCTCGCCCGCACTTTGCAGGGGAAATAAAGATGCTCCTGCAACGTTTTCGATGGGAAGTGTTTGATTACCAATAATACAGTTTCGTTTCTGCTCACATGAAGCGTTGGCTATAAACACATTTTGGCACAGACAACGAGCTGAAAACGAGGGTAGAGATTTGACGGAGAGCACAGGCGACTGCCTTCTATGACGAGGACATTGGAAAGTTGGTACAACGCTATTAAAAATGTCTAAGTCTGAGCGGCGACTATGTAGAAACGTAGAGGGAAGCTCTGTTTCAAATAAAACGCTTTTGAACTTCACAGTGGTTTCCATTTCACGACCGATTGGACCTTACTTTCCGAATAGCCCACATAACATATAAAACACGCACGACTAAGTTTCTGCTGTGACATAAAAAAAATACACTACTGGCCATTAAAATTGCTACACCACGAAGACGACGTGCTACAGATGCGAAATTTAGCCGACAGGAAGAAGATGCTGTGATATGCAAATGATTAGCTTCTCAGAGCATTCACACAAGGTTGGTGGCGGTGGCGACACCTACAACGTGCTGCCATGAGGAAAGTTTGCAACACATTTCTCATACACAAACAGCAGTTGACAGGCGTTGCCTGGTGAAACGTTGCTGTGATGCCGCGTGTAAGGAGGAGAAATGCGTACCATCACGTTTCCGACTTTGATAAAGGTCGGATTGTAGCCTATCGCGATTACGGTTTATCGTATCGCGACATTGCTGCTCGCGTTGGTCGAGATCCAATGACTTTTGCAGAATATGGAATCGGTGGATTCAGGAGGGTAATACGGAACGTCGTGCTGGATCCCAACGGCCTCGTATCACTAGCAGTCGAGATGACAGGCATCTTATCCGCATGACTGTAACGGATCGTACAGCCACGTCTCGATCTCTGAGTCAGCAGATGGGGACCTTTGCAACACAACAACCATTTGCACGAACAGTTCGACGACGTTTGCAGCAGCATGGACTATCAGCTCGGAGACCATGGTTGCGGTTACCCTTGACGCTGCATCACAGACAGAAGCGCCTGCGACGGTGTACTCAACGACGAACCTTGCTGCACGAATAGCCAAACTTCATTTTTCCGGATGAATCCAGGTTCTGTTTACAGCATCATGATGGTCGTATCCGTGTTTGGTGACATGGCGGTGAACGCACATTGGAAGAATGTATTCGTCATCGCCATACTGGCGTATCATCCGGCGTGATGGTATAGGGTGCCATTGGTTACACGTCTCGGTCACCACTTGTTCGCACTGACGGCACTTTGAACAGTGAACGCTACATTTCAGATGTGTTACGACCCGTGGCTCTACCCTTCATTCGATCCCTGCGAAACCCTACATTTCAGCAGGATAATGCGCGACCGCTTGTTGCAGGTCCTGTACGTGCCTTTCTGGATACAGAAAATGTTCGACTTCTGCCGTGGCCAGCACATTCACCAGATCTCTCACCAATTGAAAACGTCAGGTCTATGGTGGCCGAGCAACTTGCTCCTCACAATATGCCAGTCACTACTCTTGATGAACTGCGTTATTTTGTTGAAGCTGCATGGGCAGCTGTACCTGTACACGCCATCGAAGCCCTGTTTGACTCAATGCCCAGGCGTATCAAGGCCGTTATAACGGCCAGAGGTGGTTGTTCTGGGTATTGATTTCTCATGATCTATGCACCCAAATTGCGTGAAAATGTAATCAAATGTCAGTTCTAGTATAATATATTAATCCAATGAATACCCGTTTATCATCTGCATTTCTTCTTGGTGTAGGAATTTTAATGGCTAGTAGTGTAAAAGCCATCCTTCGTCACTGCCGTCAATAGAGAAATTAATTGTATGGCAGAAATAAAATCGTATAACGTTAATTGCATTTGTACATTTATACGGCACTTTACAATGAGCGGAAAACACAGCACGCAAATGTACCTCCTGCAACAACTAGTGTGTAAACATTCGTTCCAGATATTCCGTCCAATAAGCTTTGAGAGAAATTTTATACCCAGTGCATAAGCGAGATCTGTGCAGCAGCTAGGGAGGCAGCTGTAATCAACTACTGTAAAGAACAGATGTGCAGTTGACTAATAAATTGTCAGCAATGTTTGTCCCGAATGGGAAACAATGACGGTTGGACGCCTGCCACGAAATGATGGAAATAAGAAACGTGGACAATTGTTTTTGGAAAAAATCAGTATGGGTGAAGAGACGTGTCGTAATTAATTGGAATCTAACACAAAACCACAGAGAACAGAATGGGTACCTGATGGTTCGTTAAGACCGAAGATGGTGCGAATGTGACGCGCGAGTGCAACGAATTTTCAAAGAGAGTTTCGTGACAGTTTCACACGATTGCATGAGGTATGGTGAGGTGTACGTATGTGCGCTGTAGAAGGCGTGACTCGTATAAGACCACTGAGGCCCCAGACGCGCCGCTAAAGCAACGCGTGCACACCCACGTGACAAGAGAGCGAGCTCGTCAGCGCGTCGACAGTCCACTGCACTTAGTAGTGCGGAAAGCCGGGAAATGGAGACCTTAGCTGAAATGAAAACGGGTGATGAGCGTTTTCATACAGCACTAGGAATGTGGGGAACGGAATTTCATCGTAGGATGGCTCAAGTGTACAAAGACCATTGCGAGTCCGTTACAACGGTCGTGGAGCGCACGTTCTCCCGCAGGCGGTGACGTTAATATCTGTTCAGCGGTTTTCACTTTATGAGTTTCATCCAAATGAAATCTGGCCAGTGCGCCTACCTTTGCCCTACACGTGAGGTGGCACCACGTAACTGCGGCTATGGTGGCACCATTTATTGGTAGAGAGACTGACACGTGCGCACCGTTTGATTTTGCATAGCGCCAGTGTGGTTACACGCCTAAGAGAAGGTGGTCACACAAGTTATCGCCCACTACCAAACATGTAGGCGAGTAATCAGGAACAACGAGGAGTGATTCGATTTTTTGTGGCGGAGGGAGTTGGAGGCCGTGAAATGTATCTGTACGGTAAATACAGTCTGAGTCGTTCAAGTGTTGTGGAATGGCGGAAACAATTCCTTGTGGGCCTTAATCACTGGAAAACGATGCTCGTCCTGGGTAGGCACATCGTGTCATCACACAGAAATGGTTGCGGAAGTGAATGATTTAGTCTTGGACAACCGCAGAAGAACCTGAGACGAGCCATCGACTGTAACTGGATCCAGGTCTGGATCCGACAGCAGCCTACTAGCTTCTTCAAGGATGGACGCGACCGGCTAGTGTCGCAATGGTATAAATGTTCCAGCAGTTTTGGCGACTATTTTTGAGTATGTGAACTGTGTACAGCTAAATTTTTGAGTTAGTGTAGACGTTACCGTTACTGTACACTAGTGACAGAGTTTCATTTGAATGCCCGTTGTACAACCTCCGGCTCGTTTATTTTTGAATCCAGCTTATTTACAGTACATACTGCCTGTAAAGACCCGCCATGTGAAAATAAGCCTGCAGTTGCTCTGAAGATAACTGACAGCTATTACAGAAGGATGATGGATTCAGTAAATATTTGCGATTTTCCTTGTGTCCTTGTATCACAAACAGAGTTGCAATCTAACAAAACTGCGCTGCGGTAGCTTTTGTATACTACAAAAATGACCAAAAAGTGATTGGATTACTGGTAGAATTCGTAACATTCGTAGGGAAAGAAACATTAGCGAACCGGGAACCGCCGACTTCTCTTTGTTTTTTGTTTGTTTATTGGACATTATCAGAACCGCACATCGTTCATTGTTTCTTCATAGTGTTTTTATATCCTTATGAAACATACATTACATTTTGTAAGTGATAAAAATTAATCACATGCCTGCTGCGTTTTCACGTAACCAAAGCATTTACTTTTCGGACGCAGGTTCGAATTCTGCCTCAGGCATGGATGTGTGTGATGTCTTTAGGTTAGTTAGGTTTAAGTAGTTCTAAGTCTCTGGGACTGATGATCTCAGATGTTAAGTCCCAGCCGGCCGCTGTGACCGAGCAGTTCTAGGCGCTTCAGTCCGCTACCGCGCGACTGCTACGGTCGCAGGTTCGAATCCTGCCTTGGGCATGGATGTGTGTGATGTCATTCGGTTAGTTAGGTTTAAGTAGTTCTATGTTCTAGGGTACTTATGACCTCAGATGTTAAGTCCCATACTGCTTAGAGCCATTCGAACCATTTTCTTTTGATGCAGGTACAGTATACATGCACAGTTGTACTCAGTAGAACGTTCTTCATCATGATCATAGGTAGGATTTAAATGTTATTACTGATAAGTGGGAAAGTTGTTAATGAATATCAGAAACCCGTTTTGTATAAACTTGATGAAGTACTGAGGCGATGTTTTATAGGCATTTTATTTTGATTTTCCATTTTTTATGAGGAAAATGCGTTTTGTAGCTCTCTAGACAAATCTGTATTTTAAAAAAAATTACTGTAACATACCTCTGTTTCACGTTACAGATCAACAATTTGCTAATAAAACCTGAATTAAACATTAACCATTTTAGTTTTGGTAAACATACTGTTTATTTTTAAGTAACAGACAGTAGGATAACTACGTACAACCAAATTGTTCTGTGGGTTACATAGTCCGTTATTTATGCTCGTTCAGTATCTAGACAGTTCACCACTTCCGTTGTCTAGGGGAATCTAGTAAGATATTCATCGCACATGCAGACAAAACGACCGCAATGAGGTACCATCCAGTAGGTGTGCCGTACTTCTAACGCACGGGCAACACGGTTACGATCTTAAATGACCAAGGCTACTAGGAAGACTACTATAGCCTACACTTACTTGTAATAAGACCTGCGCCTAGGCGGCCGGACCTGCCCCGCGAGGGGCCTCCCGGCCAATGACGCCAAACGCTCATTTCCATTTTCCACTTACTTATGATGATGTATCGCAGACCACGGCAGTTTTAAACTCTAGTCACAGCTATCCGGAAAGGATCACTTGAAGACGATACTTGCTTTCCTTGTCGATAAATTTATGAAAATGACTGATGGCTTCCTTGCCACAAACAGTCTTAATTATAACAAAGTGTATTTTATCTATAACGCTAAAAATGATGATTTAAGAGCTTTATCGCTCTGGTACATTAGTATTAGTGAGTACGTTTCCACTTCAGTTCCCTTTGTACGCCATTCCTTCTCACCGCTCCCAACCGATGTGTTTTCTCTTCCCTTTGTTCACGGAGCATCTTCACGCCTCCTCCCGCGTTATCATTTGTGCTTTCGCCTCCTGCTCACTTTTCCTCCCGAAGCTTTGAAATGGCATCGTTACTCAGACTATAATGCAGAAATGACGCGTCACGTTATATCCGGGCCTTTGTGGACTGCTCGCTGATCGTTAATCCGGATATTAAGCCGGCCGCCGGTGAATAAGGATCTCCACCGCAGCCGCTGCGAAATGAGGCGCGGAGTTTTTCCTCTGCTCAGAGTCCCAGCCACCTGGCGACCCAGTTCCCTGCTTCTGCTGGTATCTGAAATCGAACTGCATGCTTTCTGTTTTTCCGGATGCCCTTAGAAAATATCTAACGTAGTTAACTGTCAGAAATACAAAACACAACCATATCGGAATCACTTCAGTGTGCATGGCAGCGAGTATTTCGTTATTAGACTTACTAGTAAATCTATATTACGACAACCACCATTAGGCGAGACGTGTAGGATATCACAATAATTTACAGACTTTTCCTGTTTCCATAGCGAATAGTGGGCGGGAAGATCAGCTTTCGGTAATCCTGCGCATGAAGATTTCTCTGATTCCATGACAGGCGTAAACGAAAAACGCAATACCGTGTATGTTCTACAAGATTAATTTATTTATATAATGGGTTTCGGGCTTATAATGCCCTCATCAGGATTTAAATGACTATTCTCAAAGAAGTTAAAATATTTGTAAAGAACATTGCATCAGATGTCACTCATGTAGACTGAGGCACAACTACACTTTAAATATCTTTGGTAGCGCAGTGGTAACGAAATTAAAAAAGTAGGAAGTTGAACAACAAATAAATATAAACGGAGAAGAACAGGGAAAACATTAACACTGAACTCGAAAAGCAGTCTCTATAAAAATTTAAATTCAGTTAACAATCCCTATAAAAGATACTACCTGACAAGACTACTAAACAATAGTTTGCAGAGGTAATAAATAAAGTGAATCGGTGAAAGATGGTTATACGGGTAAGATGGATAATTTCTGGTAGTTTCACATTTAGCCAACAGAAAGCGTCAGGCATAGGTATAAGTCGCCAAAGAGTTAACTCGTATCGCGAAAGATAAGGATACCACACATGATCAATTTTTAATGTCGTTGGAAAACTGAAATATGTACTTGTATGTCTGAAACTGTGAATATTTATTACTGTAGAATGTAGGTCGAGATTGAAAGTTTCCATTGCTATCAACAACTGGCTTTCTTAGGTTTGATCGCGAGACATCTCTAGGCGTCTCACCCAGTACTGAGAGAAGATGCAGACTATACCGGAAGAAGCTTTCGCAATTTCAGAAGCTGTGTCAACAAATACTACTAGCAGTTCCGCTGTAGATGCTAGGACGTCCGAAAGAGGAAGTCTCCACAGCGCCTGCAGCGTGTAAGAACAGAAATATGGGAGAATAGCGACATCCGCTCTAGGTACAAGTTAATCTTGCACTGAATCATCGCTTTAAGCCATTATACCTGTGGCAGTTCTGACTCCCGTTTCAAAACGAAGGAAGACACCCGCAGAAAAAGTACAGTAAGGAAGAGCACCATACTTACAAACACACAACATGAAGCTTTATTTTCATATGCGGAAATACTGTTTCTAAATATCATGAAAAATATGAAACGTCTGTTAAAAACATAAAAATATTTTAATCGTGGCCGAAATATCGATAAAAGTAAAAAGTAAGGCATCTTCCTGCGATCCACCCTATGGAAAGTGAATCAGAAACCATGTAAAAGATAGATTTGACAGTTGTAACAACAGAATATGTGAATTAAATAAGCAATCGTAGTAAAGTAAAAATAAATAAATAAAGGAGAAACGGAGAATATATAAAGAATAGACAGTGTTGAAAAAAATGATAAATTTAGAGAATTAAATGAATTTAATATTAAATGTTTGTTGACTTCCGGGGCTTCCAACAGAGTTAGTTGTTTCACTGGTTTTAATTACTTGCTAAGTGAAGGACTAGGGACGTTGGCTGGTAGTTGTGGCTCTCACTCAGTAAACGCTTAGCAAATGTGGAGTCATAACTATGCACCCTCCAGCTGTGTTCATGTTCATCCGGCATAGCTGCAAAGTCTCTGCCCCATTGGCCAAAACTTTTCAGTCAGGACAAACCTTTTTCTATACACCACTGCAAGCTATTAATTGGGTTTATCGTTGTTACTGAAAATATACTGCGCTGTGCTGTTTTTCACAAAGTAAGAAAATCTGTAGTCATTTTCTCAGAAGTACGTGGAAGGAAGTTATGTGTTTCCTGACACTGCGTACAATCTAGGTTTCTGAAAAGTAACAGCAAATCTCCACGTTGTTCTCAGTGTCTCTCTTGGAGCGTTGGCCATTGATGACAGGCCATTACCAACCCCTCTCATGCTCACTGGAACCCATGTTGAAAAGTGTTGCTCTTGATTCTCCGTTATTGCTGATGGTTTGCAAGGAACAATTAATATTCAAAAATCAGTCGAGCTATAATTTCGTAGGCTACCATTTTGCGTAGGTGAATGACTCATTTTCAATATTTTTACACTGAAAAATTCCAGCTGTGGTCAAGATAGAAGAATCAAACGATAAAAAATAGATATGAAGATGAAAAAATTAAATGTACAACTGTCGCCAGATGTTGCCTAAAGTAATCTATGTCACAACACACTCACGTAGCTGCACAATGAAATAACTACTAGTAAATTCATAAACGAAGTTTTATATAATATATAAAAATTCTTATAAATAGTTTTCTAGTAAAGTGCTGGAAAAAAGTAGAACAAATCGCAAAAGAGATTTCAGAATTTGGAATGACTACGTATAAAAAGCCATGCGCGATAAACAGAATATGTAATGGGTACTTGTAGTACAATTCATTAGAAGCTAAGGAAGTACACGAAGCGCCATATCAACTAGTACACTGTACAGGATGGGCATATAGGCAGGCGGTGGGCGTTATGGAACGATTAGGATTATTTTTAGAGAAAGGCCATTTATTGGCTAAAGCATGTTGAAAGGGGCCCGTAAATAAAAACAAGTGAAACAACTAACTCTGATGGAAGCCCCGGAAGTCAACAAACATTTAATATTAAATTCATTTAATTCTCTAAGTTTATCATTTTTTTCAACACTGTCCATTCTTTATATATTCTCCGTTTCTCCTTTATTTATTTATTTTTACTTTACTACGATTGCTTATTTAATTCACATATTCTGTTGTTACAACTGTCAAATCTATCTTTTACATGGTTTCTGATTCACTTTCCATAGGGTGGATCGCAGGAAGATGCCTTACTTTTTACATTTATCGATATTTCGGCCACGATTAAAATATTTTTATGTTTTTAACAGACGTTTCATAGGCCTAGGGAGGTGAGGGTGAGCCAGAGCTTAGAGTTTGGCGAAACATTGTTCGCGAAGCTACCGAAAGTTGTTGTCTGCCAAAACTAAGTCAACGGTGCCGCAGCACCGGGAGAAACGGGAGATGTTCAATGCTACAGGGCGCGCACCCGACTCGCGAGTGAGCAAGAATACAAGAAAGGGGGCCCGGCGACGGGCAGTCGGGTATTTCGACGACTTCCTCCTCCCTGATTGGTCGGGACCGAGAAATCCGTGCGTGCGGCATGGAACTTTCCAGAGCGTTGTCTGCTAAGCGACACCTGGGGCGATATTAACTCGTAAGCAGATGAGAGAGCCGCGTGAAACAGGTGCCCTTCATCGGTGCTGACTTCTGTTGCTAAACCGCGGGACGAAAGAATTTACAGGCAGCTAACACTGCCGGCCGTGGCTTGGCCGCAATGGGAAAATGAAGTTACCGTTTGGGAGCACATACAAAAAAGTAAAATCTGCTACTGTCTGGCTTATCCTTTACAATACGCATGGGTAATCAAATACAGAGATACGTTAACAGGAAGAATCGGCGCGCTCGTAGGCAACGCCTATATGAGACAACAAGTGTCTGGAACAATTATTAGATCGGTTACTGCTGCAAGGTTATCAAGATTTAAGTGAGTTTGAACGTGGAGCTATATTCGGGGACGAGCGATGGGACACAGCATCACCTAGGTAGAGATGAATTGGGGATTTTCCCGTATGACGATGCCACGAGTGTACCGTGAATATCAGGAAACCGGTAAAACATCGCTGCGGCCGGAAAAAGATTCTGCAAGAACGGGACCAACGACGACTGAAGGGAGTCGTTCAACGTGATGGAAGTGCAACCCTCCCGCAAATTGCTGCAGGGTTCAATACTGGGCCATCAACAAGTGTCAGCGTGCGAACCATTCAACAAAACATCATCGATATGGGCTTTTGGAGGAGAACGCTCACTCGTGTACGCTTGACGACTAACGACACAATGCCTTATGCCTGGCTTGGGACCCTCAACACTGAGATTGGACTGTTGATGACCGGAAACATGTTGTCTGGTCGGATGAGTTTAGTTTCAAATTGCATCGAGCGGATGGACGTGTACGGGTATGGAGACAACCTCATGAATCTAATAGACCATGCCCCTAATAGACCATGCCTGTCAGCAGGGGACTGTTCAAGCTGTTGGAGGCTCTGTAATGGTGTGGAGCATGTGCAGTTGGAGTGGTATGGGACTCCTAATACGTCTGGACACGACCCTGACAGGTGACACGTCTATAAGCATCCTGTCTGATCACCTGCATCTTTCTGTGCATTCCGACAGACTTGGACAGTTCCAGCAGAACAGTGCGACACCCCACACGTCCAGAATTGCTACAGAGTGGCTCCAGGAGCATTCTGCTGTCCACCAGACTCCCCAGGCATGAACATTATCGAACATATCTGGGATGCCTTGCAACGTCCTGTTCAGATCTCCACCCCCTAGAACTCTTGTGGATTTATGGACAGCCCTGCAGGATTCATGGTGTCAATGCCCTCCAGCACTACTCCAGACATTAGTAGAGTCTACGCCATGTCGTGCTGTGGCATTTCGCGGAGGCCCTACACCATATTAGGCACGTGTGCCAGCTTTTTTGGCACTTCAGTGTAGAATCATACTGATGTAAAGAGGTGATGTGAACTGATGGAATGTGATGGTACGCAACCGAATGTGAAACCGTCTGTTGTGGAACTTATACTGAAACTGTCTATCCTTTAAGGCGTAGCTGCAGATAGTGATATAATATATTTCATAGGCACGGAAATGGCAAACATCCAGAGGCTGAATTTGTCCAGTAGTTCCAGGTGGTATGAATTGCAATGTCACACACTTTTCGGGAGCGGTAGTTTGCTCTAAAGAAGTATGACTTTTAGATGCAGACTAGGAATCATGTAAGACCTAATTTTTGAGGAGTTATTGTTCATAAGCAGTCCTCATACCATAGTTGTAGTTCTATTACGCCCGTTTTCCCACTCTTGCTTATTGTGGCGTAAATATTAGCTCCAGCCTTTGCAAGATAACGCACACGAGAAAGAATCCTAGAGAGAAGAGCACCTCTAGCTTCTTTCAGCACAATAAATAACTTTCTATCCAATTTGCTATCAAGGTGAACAGTCTGCATAAACGTATACGAATGAATTAAGGTACTGAAGTTAGCTAATCTTGATACAACCTTCTCATAATCTCTAATTTTCAGGGTTCCTTTCATGTGCATTCCCTCTTCAAATCCCTACAGCCCGGGATTGAAAACAAATTCCCGGAGTCGAAAACAAATTCCTTACTGAACGAAGGAGTAAGTTAGTTTGTCTTATCTGCAAATTTTCGGGCTAATTCCGCGGTTTTCTTCGTATCGTCAAGTTGACTCTTCGTTTGAAATTTCGTTACTTTACGTCTTCCAAATCTGTAGCACTGTTTGAGTTTATGCAACCATCTAATGCTTTCTTTTAAATCACTGTACTCTATGTCACAAGCAATTTGATGTACATAACGTAGTATGAAGCAACTACGCTCATATTGTAAACGCACGAACACCAGTTTTTGTTACAAGTAGTGTTTCGTATGCACTACACGGTCATATTGCTGCGCACGTATTCGAAATCTGTCCTAAGTTGCTTTTTACTTTGCAGCCGATGTTCTTCCACGTACTTTACTATGTTTAGGCCAGGATTGTCCTTACCACGTTTCAGTGGAGACGCGGTTTGTGACTACGTGTCGGAAAGTGATGATGGACAAGATGGCTCGACACCTGTTTCAGTATCACCTTCACTTGTTAAGCACATGTCATCATTTTACGCCTTATGTACGTTGTCCTCACAGTCCAGCGTAAGACACAACACATTCGACTGATTCGTCATGTAGAACGGCTAGTACTTCATTAGCGACTTCTTTCTCATACTGTGAAATTCCTTGCTTTCCTTTCTAACGAAATGTCAACGTCGCAACTGTTGTTGTAGACGTATTGCAGTATTTGCTTTGCTTATCTTTGTCATTGGTCTGCTTTGTATGAACACCATTAGCATTGCAGCACTGTTGTGAATTACTCGTCGGCTAAAGCAGTTCAACTACGTTCCGCAGCCTCATGCTGAGCTCACAATTGGATGACTCCAATCCCGCCCCATGTTGCCATTGCTTAGCCAATATTGTCGTTGCATGGTAGACAACACGTGGGGCGCCGAATGACATAAACATCAGTGGCCGTTTGTGACCTCGCATTCAAGGGTTTCCTTGTGGGTATTCATGGTATGTTTTGCGTACCCAATGAAAAATACAATCTCCTAAATTAAAATAAATTCAGCCAACATTATACACTGAGAAAAAATGTAAAGAAAGTATGTTTCTTTCTGGACCGTAAATGGTCATTTAAGTTTCATGTTAACGAAACGTCGTATGTTTTGGAATATAATACCTTTATAGGTTAAAGATTATAAATTTTCTTCATTTCGTTCTTATGAATGGAGAGTCGTATGTAACGTAAAATATCACAACGACTTTCTCTGTGTACAAGTTTCAAAAGTACGTAATTAACTGAATAGTGTGATGAGAGCAGCTGAAGCCAAAATTCTGAAGCTGTACTTCTTATAATTTCTTTCTGTGGTAGAAATACTTATATATTTAAGAAGATTGTCACAAGAAAAAGCTGGAGCTAATGCGATACATGTTATGATTAAGACTACATGTATCTACAAACAAAATGTCTTGTGAAACTGTGAAAGTGGCAGCATATCGACTGTCATCACGACAACGGATGTGTGAACTACTTTCAGACGAGGAGTACGCAGCGTGTTTCACATTCGGTAACCATCGGTTCGACTCTGGACACAGGAGTGCCACCATGTCATTTTTTGACGAGTTTCAACTCTTTTTACATAGAAGTGTGTGTGGAGGCACTGAGGGGACATAATGTTGCCAGATTGTACTATACATCGTCATACAAGCCCAAACGTTGCGTAAACAGCACGATCACCTCTGCTTCACGTAGCTGGTAAGTAGAACACCAGCCATTATATTTCTGACGTGTTACATCTTGTGACTGTGTTCTGTCTTCGAGACCTGAGACGTCTTCGACCAAGATTATACAAGACCACATGCTGATCGTGCAATTCATACCTACCTCTATACGGAAGATGTTCTACTATTGCCCTGATCAGTATGTTCTCCAGTTTTTTCGCTGTCCGAAAACATCTGGGAACAACACAGAACGACGAATATGTTCATGACTTATCGAAACTCAGGTCGACTACAAGCCCAGCCAGGTTAAGGCCATTGTTGCTGTCTGAGGCGTCATCTCTGAGTATTATACACTCCTGGAAATGGAAAAAAGAACACATTGACACCGGTGTGTCAGACCCACCATACTTGCTCTGGACACTGCGAGAGGGCTGTACAAGCAATGATCACACGCACGGCACAGCGGACACACCAGGAACCGCGGTGTTGGCCGTCGAATGGCGCTAGCTGCGCAGCATTTGTGCACCGCCGCCGTCAGTGTCAGCCAGTTTGCCGTGGCATACGGAGCTCCATCGCAGTCTTTAACACTGGTAGCATGCCGCGACAGCGTGGACGTGAACCGTATGTGCAGTTGACGGACTTTGAGCGAGGGCGTATAGTGGGCATGCGGGAGGCCGGGTGGACGTACCGCCGAATTGCTCAACACGTGGGGTGTGAGGTCTCCACAGTACATCGATGTTGTCGCCAGTGGTCGGCGGAAGGTGCACGTGCCCGTCGACCTGGGACCGGACCGCAGCGACGCACGGATGCACGCCAAGACCGTAGGATCCTACGCAGTGCCGTAGGGGACCGCACCGCCACTTCCCAGCAAATTAGGGACACTGTTGCTCCTGGGGTATCGGCGAGGACCATTCGCAACCGTCTCCATGAAGCTGGGCTACGGTCCCGCACACCGTTAGGCCGTCTTCCGCTCACGCCCCAACATCGTGCAGCCCGCATCCAGTGGTGTCGCGACAGGCGTGAATGGAGGGACGAATGGAGACGTGTCGTCTTCAGCGATGAGAGTCGCTTCTGCCTTGGTGCCAATGATTGTCGTATGCGTGTTTGGCGCCGTGCAGGTGAGCGCCACAATCAGGACTGCATACGACCGAGGCACACAGGGCCAACACCCGGCATCATGGTGTGGGGAGCGATCTCCTACACTGGCCGTACACCACTGGGGATCGTCGAGGGGACACGGAATAGTGCACGGTACATCCAAACCGTCATCGAACTCATCGTTCTACCATTCCTAGACCGGCAAGGGAACTTGCTGTTTCAACAGGACAATGCACGTCCGCATGTATCCCGTGCCACCCAACGTGCTCTAGAAGGTGTAAGTCAACTACCCTGGCCAGCAAGATCTCCGGATCTGTCCCCCATTGAGCATGTTTGGGACTGGATGAAGCGTCGTCTCACGCGGTCTGCACGTCCAGCACGAACGCTGGTCCAACTGAGGCGCCAGGTGGAAATGGCATGGCAAGCCGTTCCACAGGACTGCATCCAGCATCTCTACGATCGTCTCCATGGGAGAATAGCAGCCTGCATTGCTGCGAAAGGTGGATATACACTGTACTAGTGCCGACATTGTGCATGCTCTGTTGCCTGTGTCTATGTGCCTGTGGTTCTGTCAGTGTGATCATGTGATGTATCTGACCCCAGGAATGTGTCAATAAAGTTTCCCCTTCCTGAGACAATGAATTCACGGCGTTCTTATTTCAATTTCCAGGAGTGTATTTCGCACCCTGTATACCTTCAAACCACTACGCATTAAATTTCGCACACTGCTTACCCCCAAACCACCTTCAAATTTAATGTAGTTTTCTTCATTCTATATTATCTCTCCACAACAAGTAAAATCTCGTTATTATCTGTCCTTCCTGGTGTTATTTTGATGACCAGCATTGTATTAAAATGACCTATTTCTTAAGAGAATTTGGTGAGACACATATCGAACCTCACTAGTATATATCAGCCATCTTTGATCAAAACTATTAAAACTGCAATACCATGAAGCATGCAACGAACATTAAACTGGCATGACGTGTGTTACAAACTTCGGTACGCAAATTTTAGCATTTCAGCGTAACTGCACGAAGTAGGTAAGAGAAATTTAGGCTACTTGTGTTTTGCCGACGACATATTTGGGTTTATAGATACGTACTTTCCATATGCGGCGGTTCTGGGTCACCCGTTGTAAATGTAAGAAGCGTTGTCGTAGGTAGTGGTGTACTTCAACTGTCGTTTACACAAGAAAACCATGGCTTACAATTTTATAATACAATGTCACTCTCTTGGTGTGTAGTAAAAATCTCATTTTCTGATGCTCCTCTCTTCTGTTACCTTATTACCTTAGTGTCCACATCCAATTTCAAATGTCGCTGCAGATATATAGACGCTATTATGCAGTGTGATTTTAAGAACTTTCGTCAAGTACCTGGTCAATTTGTTGCATTCATGCCTACTGTCATCTACTCCAACTTTAAATATGTCATCAGTAATATTACAACTTAATATTATTTCTTCATTATACATTGTTTCAGCCATCTGTAAAAAGTTACCTCGCAGAACCATCGTTTTAGATTTTCCGGTCATTATTTTCATGTGTCATGATCACAGTTTATTAAGTTCTATTACATTCCGTTGCAAATAATCCTCATTGTTAGGTCCTGCTTGTTTGTGGAAATCGTTAGTTTAATATCATTGCTGTCCCTCAATTATATTCCTTTTGATTTCGTCTTTTGTGACTCCTGTAGAATATTGTTAATACACACATCACAATTAAAAAGAAAATTAGATCTAATGATTTTTAGAAATCTTAATGTAGAATGTAGACTAGGAGATTACATTTTATGAGTTTCTGCAATACATTTTAATTGTGAAGGTTCCATCCATGTGTGATTTTTCTGTTCAGTTTGTTACGTGTTTCTGGAAATATTTAATGTGTGATCTATATTTACATGCGGCATGATGCTGCTGCACGGTAACTAGACGTTAACGTTATTGATATTCCTTCAGTATTTCCATTATTTTCATAACCATAGGAATTTGAAGTCTGCGTGTTATACGTAGCACATTATGTATCAACTTTCTTTATCTGTGGTAAAACATGTTTCGGCCTAACGATTGAAACAGCTGTCACAGGGAATTAAATGAAACTATTTCTGACGACGTGCCTAGTCTAGTTTCTGTTTGAAGTATTACTTAAATTTACTATATTTTTAGTAAGAATTTCCGTTTGTTTCTGTTCTCAACTCTAAATATAGTAGATGAGTTACAGTACTTGGGCAACAAAACAATTGATGGAGACTGAACTGGGGAAGATATAAAATTCAGACCGTACACAGGAAAAAAAAGCTTTTCTGCAAAAGACGAATTTGTTACAGTTTAATTTAAAACTGTTTGGATATCCTTTCTGAACGTATTTGGAATGTAGCCTTGTATGGAAGTGAACAGAGTACGATAGGGAATTCAGGCAAGAAGAAGCTTGAATCTTTTGAAGTGTGGTGTTATAGAAGACCATTAGGAGGATAGATCGAATAATGAATGGTACCGGGGAGAAAAAAAATTTTGGTTTCAGCTTGACTATAATAAAGCATCAATTGATAATTGACGTAGGTTGCGGCAGTTATCAGAGATGAAGAGGCTTGCACAGGATAGACCAGCATGAACAGATGTATCGAATTGTCTTCTGATTAAAGACTACAACACCACCAACAACGATATTCGATGTCAGATCTATGTGGTCATTAATGTATCGTTACATACATAGGTTGCAGCATGTTGTCTAGAAACGACAAATAGCAAGTACATGACATTTTAGGGCGTTTATTGGAGCCCACTGGGATAACAGAACTCTTGTCTACAACCGAACATATTTTGTCCTGCACAGACGCAGATTTGAGAATTAATAAAATCAATTCTGTTTAGCCTGTTCGATGAAACAGCGATGTTAACTTACAGTCAGTGTGGTAATATCTACTGGAATATCAGAGTCCGGCCTGAAGTTAAGTAGATGATGTAACATTTGTCAGCAGCACATGAAAGGCACAGTATTCGTACCTAACCCTTACGTACGGTGTCTCTTGTTTCAGTTTCGACGGTTCACATATTGTCCCACTATTGCCAGATCGACAAGCCCTGGACACAGATATCACTATAGGTAGTTGCTTGCAATTACGACAGTCAACTGAAAACGAGTTTCTATTCAAAATTACACTTACAAAATGTTTAATGGGAAAAGGAAACATTACAAATATGAACGTTATATTATTGACAATGGATACAATTTAACAATAAGGAAATGCCTGTGGGAACCATTTCACTTAGATTTAAAAGTTTCAAGCAGATTGCATGTGGTTTAAGTTTGCTTTTCTTTAATCTATGGAATATGATATTACAGTGCGTAATTTTCAATGGATTGATGAGGGAAGTTTATACTGGAAGATTAAATTTTTGTTTATGTTGAACTAAAGGTGCAGTTTCCTTTAGGGGCTGCGTCTTATCAACAAAAACCACTATAGGACACTATACAAATAAGGATGGTAGTATAAGAAATCGTAGAATTCACGACTGGTGAGTGGCAGTAGATATAAAATTCGGAAAGTGAGACCACATAATAATAATTTCAATAGCCCTCTTTTAGGAATCGAACTGATGAACTCAAGAGTATTCTCACATTGATAACAGGAATTTATATATATAGCTATTTGAGAAAAATGTTCTCTGGAAGATTAGACAAGGAGACAAGGAGATGGAACTATGTTGGAAACAATATTTTGCGTTACGACTTTCATACACAGAAGAAATTTACATACATAATTTTCAGGCAAGTTGTTTGTAACCTAATCAGAAATATCTGGATTTTTCAACTGTGCAGACGTTTCACATTATAGTAATAGTTGTAACAGTAGCAGGTTTATAGATCTACAGATCACTTATACAACGACATTGAACGTGTTGTCATGGTAAATCAATTTAACAGCAACAAAAATAACCTAACTCATATATACAGGCATTTACAACCTTACAGGTGTAGTTGGAAAGGACGGGACAGGTAGTCGGCTGTGGCCTTATTGTACGAACCACTCCGGCAACTGTCTGAAGTAATTTAGGGAAACCACGGCGAAACTAAATCAGGGTGACCGGATGAAAACTTGAGCCACCCCCCCCCCCCTTCCGCCATCCCCTCTCCGGGTATAACACCAGTCTGTTAAAACACAGCTAAAGAGGAGAGCGACGCGGATATGATACGCCACTTGAGGTGACACTCATTAAAACAAAGGCGTTTTTCGTTGCGGTCAGATCCTTTCACGAAATTTCAATCATCAGCTTTCTCCCCTGACTGTGAAAATATTTTAATGTCACCTAAATATGTAGAAAGAAATGATCATCGTAATAAAAAAGAGAAATCAGAGCTCGTACAGAAAGATTTAAGTGTTCATTAAACATAAGCGCTCTTAGAGAGTGGAACGGTAGAGACATAGTCTAAACGTTGTTCTTCGAAGTTTCTCTCTAGTGTGAACTCCAGAGTAGTCATGCAGGCATGCCTCATTCGGTTCACCCCTGGCGTACAGCACTGTTTTACGAAAAAGTAATGTAATAATTTAAAAAGCTATTGCTCAACTGTTCATTCATTTCTCACTTCTAGTCACTGCACACGCCATACACACACTACACAAACATTGTTTCCCAATATATAAAACATTCTCGGATGAATATCTCTCTCTATTCTCTGCATCTAGAACTCGCCTCCATGCAAAGCTAAGATTATATCCGCTGTTGCGGTTGAAGTTCTTCTCACACGTTCTTATTTTTGCAGCCTTACTTACAGAATCCCAGTACGTAGGAGACTGGAACAAAAAATTGGTTTCATCATTCAGTATTTTGTGTTTGTAAGGTTGTGCTCAGCAACTGCAGGTTTCTCCAGTTCTCTATTTTTGATATGCCGTTGATGTTCTGCACAGAGGACGGAGACGGTGTGAATGGACTGATCTATATAACAGCTTCCGCACTCACACTTGATGTTATACATCCATTTATGCCGAGGCCGAGGTTGTCCTTGACAGCGTCTGGAAAGAAATCCGGGAGTGTTTCGTACAACAGTGGCGTCGCGAAAGACTTCGTTCTCAGCGTTTAAAATGTTGTGTTACCGACACCATCAGCTGATGTCAGGACCATGGAGACGGTTTGGATCCCGTTTTGCGTATCGCAACTTCCCATTTACTAGCCCGAAAAACTGAGTTAGCGTCCCTCTGTAATGACTGAGATACTGAGCTTAGAAAGAGGATGATGTGCAACATTATACACACATAAAAAAGTTTTGCATCACCTCTCAACATAGAAGTCATTTCCGCCATTTTTATTGCTCATGAAACCCACACATTGCGTGTTGTACCACCACACAGCGAGACCTTCAGGAGTGATAGTGAAGATTTCTGTACACACCGGTGCCTCTAATACCCAGTATCGCGTCCTCTTGCATTAATGCTTGCCTTTATTCGTTGTGGCATACTATCCATAAGTTCAGAAAGGCACTGTTGGTCCAAATTGTACCACTCTTCAACAGCGATTCGGAGTAGATTCCTCTGAGTGGTTGGTGGGTCACGTCGTCCATAAACAGCCCTTTTTAATCTATCACAGGCATGTTCGGTGGGTTCATGTCTGGATAACATGCTGGCCACACCAGTCAAGCGATGTCGTTATCCTGAAGTAAGCCATTCACAAGATGTGCATGATGGGGGCGCGGATTGTCGTCCATGTGCTGCCAATATGGTTGCACTATCGGTCGGAGGATGGCATTCACGTATCGTACAGCCGTTACGGCGTCTTCCACGACCAAAAGCAGCGTACGACGGGCCCACATAATGCCTCCTCAAAACATCAGGGGACCTCCATCTTGCTTCACTCGCTGGGTAGTGTGTCTAAGGTATTCAGCCTGACCGGGTTGCCTCCAAACACGTCTCCGACGATTGTCTGGTTGAAGATATATGCGACACTAAACGCTGAAGAGAACGTGATGCCAATTCTGAGCGGTCAATTCGGCATGTTATTGGGCCCATCTGTACTGCGCTGCATGGTGTGGTTGAAAAGATGGGCCTCGCCGTGGACCATGGACGTCGGGATTGAAGTTGCGCATCATGCAGCCTATTGCACACAGCTTGAGTCGTAACACGACGTTCTGTGGCTGCACGAAAAGTATTATTCAACAGGGTGGCGTTGCTGTCAGGGTTTCTCTGAGCCATAATCCGTGGGTAGCGGCCATCCACTGAAATAGTAGCCCTTGAGATGCCTGAGCGAGGCATGTCATCGATAGTTCCTGCCACTCTGTATCTCCTCCATGTCCGAACAACATCGCTTTGATTCACTCCGAGACGCCTGGACACTTTCCGTGTTCTGGCGCTGCAGTCCGGAACCGCGGGACTGCTACGGTCGCAGGTTCGAATCCTGCCTCGGGCATGGGTGTGTGTGATGTCCTTAGGTTAGTTAGGTTTAAGTAGTTCTAAGTTCTAGGGGACTTATGACCTAAGATGTTGAGTCCCATAGTGCTCAGAGCCATTTGAACCATTTGAACTTTCCTTGTTGAGAGCCCTTCCTGATACAAAGTATCAAAGCGCACGTTATCGAACCGCGGTATTGACCGTCTAGGCAATGTTGAACTACAGACAACACGAGCAGTGTACCTCCTTCCTGGTGGAATGACTGGAGCTGATCGCCTGTAGGATCCCCTCTGTCTAATAGGCGCTGCTCATGCATGGTTGTTTACATCTTTGGGCGGGTGTAGTGACATCTCTGAGCAGTCAACGTCACAGTGTCTGTGATACAATGCCCAATGTCTGTCTTCAGGATTTATGGGAACCATGGTGATGCAAAATTTCTTTTGATGTGTGTACATTTGTTAGCTTTCAAAATGAGTTTTTTTTAAAAAAGAAAAAAAATAAAAGAAGGAAGAACGTAGTGTCAAAGTGTAAGTGAAATGATTTATGTGATGATGGCAACATGGTCGATTGCCGAAATATTGTGCCCTATGCACACTCATACCAGTCTGTTCACCCTAGATTTATTTCGTCGAAATGATTTATGTTTTATTATCGTTACTTTGATTTATATGTGTTACAGTTTTTAATAAATCCCTGCTCTGTATTGTCTAAGTAATCCTTTAACATGTAGAACGTGTTGCTTCTCTGGAACTTTTTAACTACCTCTTTAAATAAATTAGATTCATTGATCTCTTTAATCTATTAGAGCAATTTATTATGAAGTTTCATTCTTTGGTAGGAAATTCTGTGTTAAGTTTTGTCTTTATTCTTCATGTAAGCTCATTCTAGCTCTTGTTCCGTGGTCATGGACAGAATTGTTTGTGCAGTAGTTGTCTACGTTATTTTTGGGATTACAAATGATTGGTATATGTACTCACATGGTGTTCTGAGCAGATATTTAGGATCATCTCGGTAATTGTTTTTGGTTAGTAGTCTTGTGGCCTTTTGTTTGAAAATTGTTCGCATCTTGAACATTTTTCCCCTGGAAAAGAATTCCATAGCAAAGAACTGAGTGTACATGCGAACAGTATGCAACTTAAAGACACGTCTGTTTCACACTGATGACAGGATTAACGGCATAACATACAGATGACATTCTGTTTGCAGGTACTTTTGTGTGTTCATGCCACTTCAGCTGAGAATCAATATTCATTTCTAGAAATTATGTGTTTGCTGCGTAGTCTATAGATGTGCTACCTACATTTTATTTAACAATGTCGTTTTCCATCTTCAAACAGAAATTCACTGCATTTGTTTCTGTAGCTTCAACGTCATTTTAGTGCGTACTGGCGGTGTATATTTACGAACTATGAAGTTTCATTTGCTTTCCCTGCAAAGAGTTCTCTTATTTTCTCTGTAGCTGTAATATTTCCGTCTTCAGCAAAGAGAATCTCTTTCCAGTGTTGGGTAAGTCACTGACGTGTATCAGGAACAGTATTGGCTCTAGTATGCTACGCTGAGCAACTCATATATTAAAGTATTATGTTTTCTTATGTGTTTTACTAAAAGTTTGAGTTATTTGAGGTATATGTTATTTCAGCTCTTTGTACTCTGGTTGTTAGGTATGATAGGAACCGTTTATTAGTTACACGTCTTATTTCAGATGCTTCCAGTATATTTAGTACAACATTATGGTCAACAGTATCAAATGCCTTCGACAAATCTAAAAATGTCTGTGACACACTTATCTTTGACAAGGGCCTCAGGCATTGCTTTTGTGAATTCTGTTACGGCTGTTTCCGTATTTCTGCCACTTCGGAAACCAAACTGTGGTTCACTCAAAAACTTGCATTTATGCAAGTAATTCATTAATCTTTCTTTCATAATCAGTTCTATTATTTTTGAGAATGGTGACAGCAGGGAAACGGGCTGATAGATTTCCACGTTTTCAGTTTCCCTTTCCATAACAGAACTACCACTATTTCCTGCTTTAATTACTATGGAAATTTGCCTGGTATGAATGGTTCATTTAGTATGTTTGTTAAGCGAGTCTGTATACTCTGTATGCGTTGTTTCAGGACACACACTGCTACTTCGTCTATCTTTTGACCTGTCATTTTTTGGGTTTTGTAGAGTTTTATTGACTGCATGCTCTGGTAGGCAGGAGCTTTGTGGTACTTAATACACGATTATTTCGCGTCCGTCACACCTCATTATTCACACATGCGCCCTTTTTGTCCAAGGGTGGTGAACGAAGTACACACTAAGCGGCCACTGATTAACAGACCGTGTGAACAGCAACAGGTCAGCAGCTAGCGCTGAAGCTCTAGATAGACTGATTGACCTGCACATCATCTCAGCTCGTGGCAAAGGAGTGATAGGAATGCATTTTAGAGCCGAAGATTACTAGACATTTTTTTCTTGATTGGCTTCAAGCTACCATATCTTAACGCTGTCTATCCTACAGTATTGGTAACAACAGAATGTTTTCTATTGCCATTGATATCAGGTCGAATTTTGCTTATAAACTGCAACTCGTTCATTTCCGGACCAGCGTCCCTTACTTTAGATTGATACAGTTATCCTTTTTCATCATACCTGTAAGTTTGTAACAACATCACGGAATCACCGAATGTATTTATTTACCTGCACACACTACGTTAGATTCCATTCTTCCGTAATTAAGGTAGTTTAAGGATATTTATAAACGGTGGCAAAATCTAAATATTTTTATGACTTTATTAAATTATAAAGTCTTTCCTGATTACACTACAAATACATTATCCGGTTTCAAATATAAAACGACCTATATTACAAAATTTTAATATTATGCTCATGTATGCTGCAACGCCCCTTTTTTTCTGTTACAGAAACCAGTATTACTTCGAACAGAACTGCGAACTTTCTGTTTCCAGCGATTATACATATGATGCATTCTATATGTTGGTAATAGCGCAGGTTTCTAGTGTGTAAATGATTATCTCCGTTAGTACTTACTTCTGTTTCGCTGAAGCAGTTTGTTCACGTGTTACTGAATGTTTCTAGCCAAAGGGCTACATATACTTGTGAAAGTGATCCTTTAGTGTGTAATAAATACGAACTATGCGACGCATCAAGAAATCCAAAAAATGGAAATTCCGTGGTAACCAGTTCAGAAATAAAGCAAGCCACACTGTTGAAAGTAATCTATGTATCAGTTCTTCAGGGAAGCAACTCCAACATGGCACGCCTCGTGGTGATTCAAATTTTTGTGTTAACAATGATTCTGTTTCTAGTGGATTTATTGTTGTTGATGTGGGTATCTTATCTTCTTTAATAAAGAAAGTGGCGAAATATAAACAATGTGATGGTGTAGGCTGTCTGGAAATAAGTGAATAACAACGTATCAGGAAGGGTTTGCCATCAAAATTAGTTGTTCTGTGTAGATTCTGCAGTAAATCTACCTCGAAAATGACTTTGAACATTGAGCACAATTCATATGATGTGAATTTGAAGTTAGTGTACGCAATGCGTGCAATAGGAAAAGGAAAAAAGGCTGCTCAAAAGTTTTGTTGTTTGATGGACGTTCCTCCTCCTTCCAGTAGGTTCAGCAAGTACATAAAAATACTTTTAAGTGCCTTGACAGTTGTGTCTAAAGCATCTATGAAATGTGCAGTACAAGAAACAGTAAATATTAGTGGAACCAGGGACATTGCTGTTGCACTTGAAGGGACATGGCAACGTCGAGGACATCGCTCCTTGAATGGTGTTGTAAGTGCTACTTCTCGGGGAATGGAAAAGTTGTTAATGTTGAGTGCTTATCTAAGTGCTGCCACACCTGCCTTGGTAACATTGAAGGACTTATTGAACATCAGTGTTTGATGGTTGCAGTGGAGGTATGGAGTGTGATGGAGCTTTCAAATTATTTCAAAGGTCGCTGCCCGTTTATAACGTTAGAAATACGAAGTACCTAGGCGATGGGGATTCTAAAGCTCTCAATAAAATTAATGAGTTCAATGTTCATAGTGATACCTTGGTAACAAAACTGGAGTGTTGTGAACATGTGCAAAAGAGGATGGGTGCTAGATTCAGGAAGATACGAAGAGAAATGAAAGGAAAGCTGCTATCTGATGGAAAATCTCTGTGTGGCCGAGGCAGATTGATAGATTGACAAATTCTTCAGTTATTATGGACTGGCCATTAGACGAACTGCACCTCTGAATGATGGTGCAGCAATGAAAAAAGGTGTATGGGCTCCTACTTTGATAAGTTATGCACAGATGACCACTCTATTAACGGACTTTGCTCAAAAGGAGCACATTCTTGGTGTCATTACCAATAAGCAAAGGAAAGTGGTCAAATATACCATCATAATCATTCTATTCCTGAGCCTGTTATTAATGAAATAAAACTAATTTTTAGAGACTGAGTGACCCTGTTTTGTTTAGTGAGTGTCTTCATGGGGGCACTCAACCATTGCATATGGGAAAGATCACCCAAGAATATTTTGGTAGGACTAAATTCATTAAAGTTTGTGTACTATATGAAGTGATATGTTTAAATGATGGAGTGATAGGATGGTTGGAAGTACTGAGAAATTTAGCCATAAAATGTGGCTCTAATATGGAAGATCAATTGCTTGCGTGTGATAGACAATGGGTGCATGAAGCTGAAAGATTCGCTCTTCAAGTAACCAAAGAAGCATGAAGTGCTAAAAGGAATGCCAAGAGGAAGCTTGAAGATGAAGAAATGCTGCAGGATGAAGACTATGCTTAAGGAATGTCGTGAGGCACAGTTTAATTAGACTCATATCTTGATTCATAACTTCCTGCAAGTTGTATTTTTCAGAATTCGGGTACAAATATTTCCTAAAGTTTATAAAGCTTTACTCTAACTTTTTCCGGTAGCTTGAAGTAGTCCATACTTATGTATTATACCTATGCTTTATTGCAGAATCTACTAAATTACAGAAAAAATAACGTATTTATTAAGAAAAAAATTATAAAATTAAGATGTAAGGTGTGATATGTTTTATTTTTGTAATATACATAATAGGTGGAATTAAATAGGTCTAATATAGGTCTAGTACCTCAGACCATGTCATGCACATATGCTAGAAATTTGATCTCCTTCAAATGTATAACACTGGATTAAATGGTACCTCAATTTGAAGAAGAAATTTGAAAAAAATATGCATCAATTTCTCTGTAGCTTCTTAGACAAAAAAAGCAGGAACAAAAGTATTCAAAACACTTCTGATTTGTTTAGAAAGTGTTTTGAATTACCTCATATCAACAAAAAAATCTGTAAAACACATACATTATAAACAGTGCCTGAAAGAAATAGATGTTGATTTTTACACAATATTGAGCCGGAAGAGTACCCTCTATCCTTAAAGAACTTCTAACTTTACTACAGCAATAACTTTTATGAACGTATTTGACAAAGCAAACCAAATATGATTCAGATGTGTCGCTGCGAAAACATGTGAAACATATAAGTTATTCGACATAGCAGCTGAATGTCAACAAACATTTCATAACAACGAAGTTGTTTACGCTTAGCCTTTGTGGGCGCAATCAATCATTTTCCAAGCTGACATAAGAATTTTTTCAGCATTTACAAATGACCACAGAAAAGACAAAAAAACAGTAGAATAAATCAAAACTAAAAGCAGGCTCAAGTATTAAAAATACAAAATAGAATGAAGAGAACTCGTAACTGCGTATCATGCAGCTTCGAGGTCTGCTGGACAGCTTTGTTTCTCATTGGAAAATCTTTTCAGTAGTGTTAAGTAAAACCAGAGATTGTTGTAAATAACTCATAACTTCCGTGGAATTTAGTTATGACGAGTATGTGGGCAGCCGGGTGACGCTGTTGACAACCGCCGACATTTACTTATTAGCTGTAGTTTTTGCCTTGAAAATGGCACGGTGCTCACATACCGAAATATCGGGGGCTGCCGACAACGTCATCCGGCTATTGCCGTGAATTGTTTGAATACTATCTACACTGCGAGAAACTCAGGTCTCACAAATCCTATCTTAACTGACACAGTTCATGTCGCAAAGCAAGTCACGCAAAGATTTTAGGCGATGAGACACAAAAAATCCCCGCTACGCAACATATACTCATCATTCCTGCTCTACTGTTCTACGTGATGGTTCAAGTCATTTGCACCTATGTCTAATGTACCGAGATCGTATCCAGGTTATCGAAGTAACTGAAATTCCAAGGCGATTACAAATAGGACGTAACTATTCTGGCCACCAGATAATATTTCAAGGATGGGTTGTATATCAAACTCTTCCAAAAAGCCTCATGAAATGTGGCTGTGTGACGTTGTCAATGCAGATCCGAACGTCTCACGCCAAGCTAAGCTTGTCGTCCCCATTGTTTCCATTAGATGAAGGCAACACGTGTGCTGGTTCTGTATTTCAGTCAGTTCCTTTAACAACAGTACTTACATGGAATGTGCTGGACAAGCACTGTTCAGATAGATACACAACTGATAAGACGGCGTCCGGCAGAAGAACTTCTTCCAGGATGTCGGTCGCATGAACTTCCTGTAACTGCAAGGTGCTATGAGAAAACGCTTTGCATAGGTCGAGGAGAGCTAGAGATTATTCTCAGGTCCTCTGTAAGCCACACAATATGAAATTTTTGCTACAGTGCTGTGTACGTGATTGCCATCTTTTACAACGGCATACTATTTTATTTCAACCACGACGCAGACATTTTGTTTTTGCTTGTGATAGAATTAAGCTGTCATTTTTGCTTTCCAGTTTCCCCCTGCCCCCGTCCTCCTAGCCTTGCGAATTATTGGTCAACATGTTTGGAAGCACAGTGACAAACCTTATGGGAGGATTTGGACAAACAATAAGTAATAAATTTATGCCTACGTTACTTAAATCACACACAATTATCTTCCTTCATTTGTCAAAATGTGTTCATCAAGACAGAATTATGAAAACATTGGAGTGTAATGGTACCTCAAATAAGTGTGAAATAAATACGTTGGAGGCATAGGCACAGCCTGTATGTACGTCAACAATTAACACAATTCACACTTGAGAATTAAGGAACAGCAAACACAAGTCTCACACTATATATCTGTCAAACTGCGTAGCATTATGCGATCACATACTATGTGAGATTCTATTTATAGAGCGAGAAATGTGCAACCTTGATGCTGGGTAAGCCGTCATAGCAGCTCACACAAGACTGTGATAAGGTCAGAAAATGTGTTAAAATCTTATGATATGATCGATGTCTTAAAATCAAACGGCATAAACTTCTACTAGCTCAGTAACAGGAACGTATTGTCAAAGGTATTATAAACAATTTTACATTTCTACCAAATAAATTTTATATCCTGTGAAATTATGTAGTATGAGTAATTAAACTTATCTAAGTGGTCAATATGGAGTCATGTAGGGTAATAAATCTTTTTAAAGAAGCGTTTGCAGATGTTATTCAGTTGCATGTTTGAAAATATAAGGTTTCTCGTGAATCTGTTGTTTCTAAAATAACTGACTGAAGTGGAATACTTTCCTGGCATAATATTCTATAAACAATAATTCAGACAAATAAGAGTACCATCTATAAAATTACAATGTTTAATTTATTATCTTGAAGGATGACAAATAGTCTACAGGAAATCATCACGTTTACCATAAACGCAAACGTATGACAGTAAATTTTAAGATGAACGAAGTATCTAGTCGTGCATTTCGCCGCTCCGTTTTTTTAAATACGTATTTTAATACGCTGTTAAAGAACAACATAATACAGTTTAAGCAGGATGTTCAAATCCCCTAGAACTTAGAACTACTTAAACCTAACTAACCTAAGGACATCACACAACACCCAGTCATCACGAGGCAGAGGAAATCCCTGACCCCGCCGGGAATCGAACCCAGGAACCCGGGCGTGCGAAGCGAGAACGCTACCGCACGACCACGAGCTGAGGACAAGCAGGATGTTACGAATATTTTAAGGTGAACCCCTACTTAGGAGAAAATGGCTAACTAGTTCGGATTTTCTCTTAACAAATATTAAGAAAAGTGAATGGATTTCCACAAAAGTAATTATTTTCATCAGAAAAGACAGTAGCAACATTGCGGTCAGTGTGTACTACTTTAATTATGCCCCAGTGATGTTACAGATAAAGCATATGTTCGAACATTAACGATCGACGTTGATAACTTCAAAGTACCTTATCATAAAACATAAAAATATGAATAAATGAAGCTTTTACGAGACGCTAGTGATGCCAATGGCGTCACATCGGAGCGAGAGACACAAAACTAAAGAATTTAAAGCTGTTATATTCTGTGCAGTTGGTGCGCAACAGCTTGTGACGTTATGAAGAACATGGTTCTTAAATACGACTATTTCCATGTAGTGTCAGCTGAGAGAACTACATGAAACAACGCTGCAACATTTTCTTTCTCGGAATGCCGTGAATTGTTAACACACAAGTTCTCCGAGTGAAGGGTTCAAATGGTTCAAATGGCTCTGAGCACTATGCGACTTAACATATATGGTCATCAGTCCCCTAGAACTTAGAACTACTTAAACCTAACTATCCTAAGGACATCACACAACACCCAGTTATCACGAGGCAGAGAAAATCCCTGACCCCGCCGGGAATCGACGAGTGTAGCGTGTCTGGTATAAATACAGTTACGGAAACAAGCTGTGTAACGAAAATACGAAGGTGCAAATGATGAAGTAAATACCTACCTGTTAAACTGGAATACACCGTTCCTTATTCAATAAAACGATCTCCATATTAGTATCTCGCTTGAAATAAGGCGAACAACTGTAGGTGATTCGTGGGCTATAAATGTTTTGATGTAGAGAAATGAAACCTGTCATGGTAAATAAGAAAGTTTGTGAAGCATTCTGTGAGAAAAGAATTACAAATTATACATATCAGGGATTACAAGATATTGTGACAAAGTTTTTTTAAAATTTTTAAAGACACGTGGCAAATAAGGTGGATTTTCCTTCGATGGTCTTTTAAACTTAGACTTTATTAAGTAAACTGAACGACTCGGGGGGGGGGGGGGGAGAGGGGAGAGAGTTATGTGTGTAACTCCTAACGATCAGAAATCATATATCGGCATCACGTAGACAGAAGAGGTATCGAAATGTTTATGCTAATCAAGAAAAAGAGTCGCTCTTGTATCCGACGCCGAAGAATGCCCGATTGGCCTATCACCTTTAGTTCTCGCGTCGGATCGAAACCGAGTATTGTAGCGCTGAATTATTCATCGGGTGACGACAATCGGAAACTTTCAGTGAGTAGTGGCCTTTCCCCTTGACTGCCAATGGGGGCTAAACAGGCGGCAAGCAGAGAGACGGACGTCTCGCGCCGTGCGTGGTACATCGCCTCCCATTAAGCGAGCAAGCAGTGACGTTTCTAACTGCCGCGCGACTCGCTGGTCCACTACCTGGCGCCAGTGGACACAGCTGCGTATATTCTCTAGTCGCTTACAGACACTTACTTCATTATACTTAAATGAAATGAATTACATTGCAAATCCGATTATTTATATATGTTTTATGATGTAGAGGGTGTACTATAGATAATAACCTAAAAAGGACACTGGTGAAATCACACAAAAATAGAAGCAGAAACTTTGCAATAAATGTGGGTTACGTGCCGCCTCTTATTTGAATACAAAATATTGCCCTAGTTAGTACGAATGTAACCTAAAAGTAAACTTTTTGGGTACGTCCCCGTCAAATTGAACTCAGGTTTCATCCATGACCTTCCTGAACGACAAATACATGATTGAGTTTGTTACAATTGCCGTACACACATACTTGTTACAGGTGAAAATAAGCGTGTCATCCGCACATTTGGAAGCAGTTGGCTAACGCATTAGTCTCTGTAGTCAGTTAAGAATTCTTCCGTACATCTTCGGGAAAGACACAACCACGTCCCCCCGAGATTATTCCACACTGCACTTTTCAGATGACTCCAGAAGGAAAAATGGGACAAGCGCGTGGAGGACTCGCGCACCGAAGGTTCTGATTTAATTACTTGTATAGACAGTATATGCACATTGGGAACCAAGGATCTAAGATTATCGTTAAGTTACAGACAAGATATCGTTCCCCGAAATTCCGGTGTGTGATAATTTTTATTGTAATTTCATAGTTAATATTGTAATTTTACATTTACTTTGTTAATTGTGGCGTTACATTAACATCTTACGCTGATTGACAATTGCAGATGCGCTGATATGTTCTGCTGTAGTCCCTGTTGCGATTACTGCTAAGATTTGAGGGAAGTCTCCAGAGAAGAAAATGGTACAGCCGGCCAAGGGGCTATTGTTGTTATGCAATGTTGAACTGTTCTGTGGAATGCTTCAGCAGGAATTTTTTCCGTCAGTTACGAGTATTACTTAGATCCGAAACATTACAGATGCAGTACTCGTCATAGGCACAGACTGTCAGTGAAGGTTTGTAAGTAAAGTCAACACTTCTTAAGTGAGGTGCGATGCTAGTGTCGGCGTGGCGCGATAGTGGGGTTGCCTCACGCCTATCAAACACAAAGGGAACGTTTTCGCAAAGGCAGGTGACTTCACGTCGTCATAGCTCAGCCAGTTGGCAAGAAATATTTGTAAATTATGTACAAAAATCTTTCTCGTGAATTTATACCTACTACCGAAAACTTGAACAAAATCCCTACGTAGTTCCTGAGATTTACGACGGATTACTAATGCACTCTTGACGGTTATCGATGTTTGTAATCGCAAAAAATAGCTTTTATGTGATACTAACTATTTCCTCCCACATATTGTTGTGGCTCAGTCTGGTTACCTGGAAAAGGAACAAAATAGAAAAAACACTTTTCTAACATCCATGGGAATTGAAAATACGTCGTAATATCATTCTCCCCTCCTGCCTCTATCCATGTCCTCCTCCTCTTCCTCCGCCCTCTCTCTGTACACCAGCTCATCTCTTTGTCCATTTTCTCCTCCTCTCTCTCCATCCCCTCCTGCTCCCACTCTCTGTCTATCTCTATTTCCCCCGCCCCAGTGACCAGCTCCTCTTTCTCTCACTCTGTTCTTGAGCCTTGTTTATTGTTATTGCATTTTCAGTATCTGCAGTAGTAATTTTCTAGATATAAGCCGATAAGCCATAAATATAACTTTTATGTTTCTTAACGTTTCGTCGAATAATCATTACTTATATAGTTATTTGTTAATGTGACACACTAGCACGGACATAAAAAGACGCGTGTATTCGAATGTAATCTTGTGTCAAAACTTCAAAGCAATCGATAAAAACTTTCTTAGATTTACGATTTTACTTACGTTGAACATGCTGGACGACAATAGGCAGTAACTTACTATCAATGAATAAAATAACAAAACCATCAAAGTTGCACCGAAGTTTGTTTGTCTTTAAATGACGATCAGTTTTAGACCTACGTAGCTTAAATTTTAAATATAAAAAAAAAAGATTTAAATTTCACGAACCTCCAAAGGTTTGAAAATTGTAGTTATTTAAACAAAACCAAACTTCTGTGCAACTACAACGGTTTTGTAATGTTAACGAGTTATGATTTTGTACAAACCAACAGTTACAGTTTTATTTATATAGACAATTACACATTAAGTACTTTTGGATTTTTTCGGTTACATGTACTGTGAAACCTTCTTTCTTCCAAAATTTTGAGATTCTAGGTTAACGGGAAGTACCCTAGGTTTTGATAAGTAAGTTTACAAGTATGAAAAAATGGACGATCTTTTGACTGTATTGCCTTAAAAGTTTAAATATTTTTACACCACATCAGGAACTTAATATGTGAGACAAATTTCTGTTTGCTACGTCTACCTATTCTTGCGAAAAATGGGTCTTAAGAATCGTACTGACAGACAGACAACAAAGTGATCTTATACGAGTTTCGTTTTTATCAGCTGAGGTACGGAATCCTAAAAATCGACGAGTAAGGTGATTTCGTCTGCCAAGGTACGAACCCTAACCGGCCCATCCATCCTGGACCGTAATGGTGTTTTATAAGCCGTTGTACATCAACAGCAAAATATGTCAATGCCTGTCATATATGTACGACACTACCCAAGGAGACCCAAGGAGAAGTCTTTTAAACATTCGTGTAAGATCCCATGGTCCATAAACTTTTCTCGGTGGAATGTATAAGACAATGAGACGATTACCCCGTACCCATACTTACTGTTTTAATGAGAAACGTTGGTGATGTGATACCTCCTGAACAGCACGTGTCTTTACGCCAAACTGACGTCCAGTTATATTAGGAGCTACTGGAAAAGTACATATCAAAGTCATTTATAGTGACTAAGGCAACATGTCATACTGCAGTCTTTAGCGCCTCTTAACCATAAATTCGTTTGCGGACCCATATTTACTTGAAAGGTTTTGCTTTTGGTGTGTTCTTTCACTCGCGTCAGTTCACATTGTTGATTACGATACACCGTATATAAAATGCGCAGTGCTATGGGGCAGTGGTAAGATACTTAACACACATTCGGAAGACGGTATTTAAAATCACGTGCCTCACTTGGACGCAGATTTTGAGTGTATTCCGTAAATTGTTTAGGGTGATATCTGGGACCTTAGCGTTGAAAATGACGAGACCAGATTTCTACATTCCATCATAAGCTTCGTCTTTAATTACCTCATAATCGACAGGATATTAAATCCTCATATTGCTTCTTTTCATCTGAATGAATGCCAAAGTCAACGACCAAGCGAAAATCGGCCCGCGCTCAGTGTACAAGGTACCACGGATAGAGAGAGAATTAGGTTGATTGGGTGCGTCTGGTTTTGATTCAGTACCACACTACAAAGAATTATGTGCCCGCAGGATAACAAATCAATTTGGCGAAGGGATGTGCAAATGTGCTGACAAGCAACGTATGTTATCCTGGCCAAAGAGTACTCTAAGAATATTGAAATGCGCATTGTGCCGCAGAGGCGTGCAGTAAAACCACTGGCGTTCATTTTATACGTGAATGAATATACAGACGTTATTCGTCCCATTCTCAGACTTTTCGGAAATGATGCGGTTGTCTGTGAGAAAATTCTATGCAGTGAGAACTGCAGTAAGACAGGAATGCTACTATTCAGTCTACATAGCGATGAAACAATGACGGAAGTAGTGTGCATCCATTCACCAGTGTCAGTGCTATTCTCAGTGAAAGTGAAGAAGAACTACATGATATATGAAAATGAGTGAGTAGACTAATGAGCACAGAGTATTTATTGACAGTAAGCAGAAGAAGGAGGAATTTAATATAAAAATTTGTGGACCATGAAGCAGACGAAGTTAAGAAATACTGTTACATAACGAACGACGCTAAAAGGACATAAAAGGAGACAAGCGTTGGCAAAGAAGGTCAAGGATCAAACATCGTCCTTAATCTTTGGAAGACATTTCTAAGGACATAGGCTTAAAGCAGAACATTGTGTGGCAATGAATCGCTGACTATGGGAAAAGCGCTACAGTAGAGACTCGAAGTGATTTACATGTGTTGCTATAGGAGGATGATGAAAATTAGATCGACTCATAAGGAGTGAGAATGTTTTCAGAAGAATCGGGGAAGAAAGAAACATGGAAAACGCCGACAAGAAGAAGCGCCGGGATGATAGGACGCATCTTAAGACATCAGGGAATAGCTTCACTGGTACTAGAGGAAATTGCAGATGATAAAAACTGCAGGGGAAGGCAGAAATTGAAATGCAACCAACTAATAATTAACGACGTAAGTTGGAAGTGCTACTCTGATATGAAGAGGTTGATGCAAGAGAGGAACAAACTCATGGCGGACCACATCTAATCAGTCGGAAGACTGACAAAAAAAAAAACTCTCATTACGTTTTCAGTGGAGAAATTTGTGTCCTCTGGTAATACAGACTGCAATCTACGATCCATTGATAGGATACTGAGAAACTACAACTTATGTTCATAGAAGAGTGCTTGAAATATACTGGAACTCCCATACGGTTGTGTGTTCCAGTTGTGCAACATGCGTATCACAACATCGAACATAGAAAAAACGGCTTCGCGATGACATCGAGACAGGAATGTTGAATATGGTAACTGACAGACGCATGAAGAAAGATCAGCCGAGAAACTGCTTGGAAAACGTTCCAGCTCACGAACTATAAATATTATTTAGTCCATGCACGTTTATCGCGTTGAAATCGTGCAGATAAACTGAGGCTGATATCAGTTTTAATACACATGTCTAGAGAGCCATTCTCCCCACTTTCCATTCTTGAATGTTATAAGATGTTACCTTAATGTGTAATACAATGAAAACTACCCTCTGGCATACACAGATTTGCAGGCTATAAATGTAGGTGAAGGTTGTTTCATCTCCAAGACACACATACACACATGATTATCTTTTAGTGTCTTGCAGAATAGGACCCTATCTCAGTATTTAAGAAGCGAAATATGCGTTCCTAAAAATGTATGATGTTAGGAGATGGGGACTACTGATTGTCGAACTTTCGTGCCGCACACCTGCGTGGGCAGATATATGATATTAGCACGACGGTTGGCATTTCTCCGCTATTAAGTATATCAGTAAGAATAATTTATACATACAAAACAATTTCATTCGTAATTAAAAAGCTCAAAAGAGAAAAAGTGCTATGCTGTAAACCATTTCGGCTGTCTCGACTAGTAAAGGAACTGCTAATGAGAACAGAAGTATAGTTCACACTTATCGAGATATTAACAGATCCCACTGATAACGTAAGTGTCTATAAAACCAAACGAAGAGTTCTTTTCAGAGCCTCAAATTATGCTCTATGACAATAATAAATCAGTATTTGTGCGATTCCATGAATGAAAAAGCAAGGAAAAGTATAGGTTCGAATGTTAAAAATTCTCTTTAGTCGTTAATCTCAGTTTAGAATTATGCTTTAAGACTTCAGAAGAAAAAAAGGGAAACGTGGGTCATAGTGGATGCTGAGGTTTCTCTGTATAGGGAATATCAAACCATTATTCATTACGTTATTTACAGAGCTAAATATGTTTTACACGCTTAAGAGGCAACAGAGTTACAAAGCAAAACGAGTATGACAATGTAAATCATACCATTTACGTTTGTCATCCTAAGTTATCCTAAGTTATCACACACCCAAAGAGTTATTCAGGTTTGTAATAATATCTGACGGAAATATTCCTATTGTCTAAAAAGCATGTCTCATTGGTCCTTCCTTTAATGAAATAGGGGTGAATATAAATATTCTTAGTGTTATCTGTAAATAAAGCTTAGACACTTAATTTACTGCAAATGTTTACGTAAATTTTCCTACGTTTCCCTTGTTTCTTTCAGAACCCTGTAACTGTCAAACAAACGCCATTGTAAGAGTGGGTAAAATATTCCTCTGGCACATGATGCATGCCTTTTGCCCTCCGAGACAAAGTAACAACTTTCTAAACAAAAACCCCAAAGAAGGTATTAGTGGCTAAAATTTAGTCGTCCGTAAACTACCTGCACTGACCATTTCTTTGGAAATAGAAATAAAAAATCATTTGATACAAAAAGTACATCACTCATATCAAACATAGAACCTAAGTTATCCTAAGTTATCACACACCCAAAGAGTTATTCAGGTTTGTAATAATATCTGACGGAAATATTCCTATTGTCTAAAAAGCATGTCTCATTGGTCCTTCCTTTAATGAAATAGGGGTGAATATAAATATTCGTTAAAATTTTTTACGCAGAATTGTCTGAAACTTGTACCTGAAAACCTATAGGTCCTTAAGTGGCAACCTGAGCTGGGAATATTTATGGTTACCTGTTACTGGCATGTGATTACGATGAGAGGTGACCAAACCCGTTCTGCTCGTATCCAACAGCTGTCAGGCTTCTAGCTAGTAGAGAGTTATCAGTCCTTGAAAAAGTTAAGTTTGAATGTTTATTGCTTGGGAACATTAGTGATTTTCTAAGACTTCGATCAGATCGTAAGGTATAATCAGGCAGCTAACAGAAAGTACACTTTACTCGAAGAGCAAGCGTTCAGATATCAGTCTCTCTCCAGCGCAGAGTATTACACTGACAGAAATGTAAAAGTATCAGAAACTCACGTTTCCGTTTGTGGACGAGAAAAGTGGATTTTGCTGCACATAAGGACATTTTGTTGGGTCAACTGACCAGAAACTTTCCATGCCTTAGATTAAGACTCACTTATAACAACAGATACAGCCACATCACTTAGACCCTTCCCTGAATCCAACCTGCATCATCAGCTACCATATAGGACAGTGATTAGATGTCATAGGACTCAAACACTTTCATGTATCAACCTTTTTAGCGAAGATTCACTACTTTTTCAAAATCTTTTAATTATGGGATTTGTATGTGGATATGAAGCTCATTCTTGGTTAGGCAGTAGAACACATTTAACCAACTAAACGAACTACTAATGCAGAACGTGTGTTCCGTCGACGTGAAATCGCTAACCCCGGTTGATGTTCGAAGTGATTTAGCTAACTCACGCTTAACCTAAATCGATATTGAGGACGGGAGACTTCATCTGAATTTATTTAGACAAACCAACGGAAACTTAATAAGTGTTGTGGAACGAGAGTACAATCCCGTGTGCTCTAAGATTTGAGTACAATGCCTGAAACCCACACCACCGGACTTCGTATCTGGTTCTGAGACTTGGAAGACGTACAATACTTTGTCATATGATTGAAATTAAATTTATTAACTCTAGAAATAAGAAACTTAGTTCTGAAATTTATGTTCTGGCATCGCGAGCGAGCTCTATCGCTAAGTGGCAGTGGCGCAAAGCAAAGTGCCCGAGGACCGAGATTGAGACGGAACCACACAGTACGAGATAATCTCGTACGAAGATGTAAAGAGAGAAAAAAAAGATACTGTCAGTTCTTCACCTCTCTAGAAGTTACACATTTTGTGGCTCTTGCCATAGGAAACTGCATCATCACACAGAGTAAGAACAAGAATAAGTAATTCTGGAACTAGTCGCTCTGAAACTGCGACATTACATTTATGTTTTCCTTTACACGATTTCTTTCTTTCCGAATACCGGGATATTTCCTTTGATGAGGACATGGATCCCAAGTCCTTCACTGTTCCAAGATTGTGAACCGTCAGTAACGGTCTAATCACCGTCAGAACGTTAAATTTTAATCTTCCTTCTTCATTCTTTTCGGCAGTTTTCTAAATTAGTATCAACCGAGAATTTATGTAAATATTTGAATCAGATTCAGATGTCAAAGGCGTTTCCTACACTTGCTTGGGGGGTGTACGTACATTTTGTCTCTGAAAGGCGAAAGACTCATTTCGTAACTGTATCCGCACTAATAGCCGACCGCTCAGAACTATGATAGTTAGAAAACGCTTGAAGCATTAATTCTGCCACTTTAGGAAGCGCAATGGCAGATTAAGTTCCCAATGCAAATAGATCGACAAAAAGATGACGCCCAAGATCAAATTAACCACACAGTCAACAGTTTACAAGAAATTTGGGTCAGGTTCACAGCACAGAATAATAGACTCAGTTTGTTTTGCTTCAGTTTAAACATGAAAATTTGATGTTACTGTACCTTCGAGTTCCGAATGAATATTTCAAAACTTGAGACTGACTTATTTTTTCACAGCTGTACATGTTTGAAGGAACGTCATGCCTCGAAATGATTCTTCAGGCCAACTCCCTACTTTTTCGCAAAGAGCGATTTGTTCACGTTGGCAAGTTTTGGAATTTCTTAAGCTACTGTAAGAAAGTTCTTCATTCTAGCAAATTTTTTGAGTCGTGTTTAGGTTATTATTCTCCAAGTGCCGTAGAAAGACGAATAGGCAACGAGCTGAAAAATTTTGGCGTCGTTTGCGCAAACCCGACGTATTTGTGAGTAGTTTTAAATCAACAGTACGATAAATTCATTGTTCTCACTTATCCGAATCACATTTTCCACTAAATTGTGCGCCAGATATATGATGGACGTTAAGCGTGAACAACTCAGTAAACAGATGGTATGTTTCTAAATATTGTAAAATTTCGTTAGTCACTGTAGCCTTTAGATTCGCAGCGAACAAGAACAGAGACCTCGAAAAGCTTTTTGTAGGCACCTTAAAAGCTGGTAAGTGCTGTGTAAAGAGGTTTGCATGTCCGATGCCTGTAGTATGTGTGGTTTCCCAGTTTTGTGTAGAACATAACAGAAATATAGGTCTGGATCAGATGACTTGTTTGATCTTCCTGGAATACTACAGTGCTGAAAGCCTTTTTTCTTCGTTGCTTCCATTTTCTAGCAATCAATGTATTTTAATGGCAAAATTTTCGAAACTAGAATGCATTTAATTTTCTTTGCTGATGAGAAACGCTTGAAATGTGCTCATTTAAGATTGTAAAATTTCATACTCTACAAATTTTTTAACTAGTAACTACAGACTCAATAATTCTCCTGTTCCATATTTTTTTGCATCATATATAAGCGTAATATAGTACAAATGAATTTATTAACAAGGAAAGCCATTTTCTGTATTCAAATGACCAATGTACCATCGTGTTACCAGATGGTTGTGAATTCAAGTTGGAAAGAAAAGAGAAATTGTTGCAAAACCTGTCTTCGTTCATAGTAGCACTGATCGCTTGACATTACTCCGGTAGTAGACATCAACAGTTGGCAACTGGAGCACTAATCACTTTCATCTCAGTAGCGATTGTGGTGTTAACATCTTACTGAAGACAATATGCTACAATGAGTGCTTTGTAGTACCACAAGTAAATGACGAAACTTTGTTTTAATTTCCTCAGAAATAGCCTGCATTGTTTGCCACAAGTATATATCGCTGGCGTACAGCACTTAATATCACTGTTTAAAATATGTTAAGGAACGTAGCACTCTGTGCTACATCAGTGCATAAGAAAATGCTAAATGTCATGATAATACGTTCTAATCCGAATGTAATACAGTTACGAAATAAAAACGCGTGTAGTTAGCTTCTGTAAACTAACGTAGTTGACTGAAACTGTTTTAAAAAAGAATGAATACAAGGGCTGCGCATTCGATTTCATACGTCCAGTGTAGCGGCCAAAGGTATCAAGCAGTACACCACTTTATCTTAAGAAAAGGACATAAACAATTTGTGTGAGAAATCCCTTATTCACTATTAGCATCAGATGCAGTTCCACGAAGAAACTACTGACTTCTTTGGCATTGGCAGTCTTTCGGCAAGAAACCAGTAATGAATGGGATTGATAGGAACGGATGCCAGCACAGTGCCTTTGACATCGCAAAGTAGTGTCTGCCGTGACATCACTCGTGGTTGTCGGGCGACGGGGTTCTCACCTGCCACGACTCGTGTCCAGGCGGCTACGCGCGCCAACTACGACGTCTGCGCTGGCGCCAGTCGGACGCCGCGGCTGGCGAGACAGGTGGAGGCGGGACGACGCGAGACGACGCGCTCCGCGGCCGGACGCGCACTGGCGCAGAGCACGCGGCGCCGCGCCGCCGGCCGACGCTGCTGCCACCAGCGGCTGAAGGCGCCAACGTGCGCGGCTGCCCGCCACGCGGGGCAGGGCGGCGGGCTGGCCGGACGCTCGGCGCTGCTCGTCCTCTTTCATGATTGCCATCGATTCCGTTCACAAGTGTGCGCCGAAAACCCACTGTTCCACGAACGGAGAAAGATTACAACACTTTCCATTCCGTTTTTGATGGAATGAAAAAAAGAAAGGTCCGGTCTGGCCGACTCCTAACGCAACGCCATTCCCGTGGTGCACATAGCCTCCACGCTGTACAGCAGTTTCAACTGGGTTACTTGTTCAGCTATCTGTTGACCCGGCGTCTAGTGGCGAGAAGACGTCCAACTAAAGCAGTAAATCAGTTCTGGTCAATAGACCTCCGCAGCCGTACGTTGGATCACCTGCCATGGCAGTTACAGTGTTGCTCGGTATCGTTTAGCCCGCATGGTATAAATATGGGCTCTACGGGGCGACGAGGAATTCGGCTGGAGAGTGAATCGGAGGATCTACTTCAGAAGTCGGCTACCACCGTAGTTACAATGAGCCTGCAACCACTGCTCGACGGCCACCACATCTCCTCCAGTTACTCAGTTCACGTTTGGTTTTAGAGGTGCCTACCATCGTTATAGCGATTTGTAGTTTTATGCTCCCTGAAAAAGGAAGAAGAAATCAATTGGCCTCTTTATGGAAACGTTGATCGCATTACTTAGAAACAGCATTAACAGAAATGAAAAATTGGAAGGCTGTAGAAGAGGACTGTATACTATGTGATAAAAAGTATCCGGACACGGCCAAAAACATACGTTTTTCATATTAGGTGCATTGTGCTGCCTACTACCAGGTACTCCATATTAGGAACCTTAGTCGTCATTAGAAATCGTGAGATAGCAGAATGGGGTGTTCCGCAGAACTTACGGACTTCGAACGTGGTCAGGGAATTGGGCGTCACTTGTGTCATACGTCTGTACGCGACGTTTCCACACTCTTAAAAATCCCTAGATCCACTGTTTCCGATGTGATAGTGAAAGTGGAAACGTGAAGGGACACGCCCAGCACAAAAGTGGACAGGCCGACATCGTCTGTTGACTGACAAAGGCCACCAATTGTTGAAGACGCTCGTAATGTGTAATAGGGAGACATATATCCAGACCATCACACAGGAATTCCAAACTGCATCGGGATCCACTGCAAGTACTATGACAGTAAGGTGTGAGGTGAGAAAACTAAGATTTCATGGTCGAGCAGCCGCTCATAAACCACAAACGACTTCTCGCTTTGTGCAAGGAGCGTAAAATGGTTCAAATGGCTCTGAGCACTATGGGACTTAACAGCTGTCATCAGTCCCCTAGAACTTAGAACTACTTAAACCTATCTAACCTAAGGACATCACACACATCCATGCCCGAGGCAGGATGCAAACCTGCGACCGCAGCGGTCGTGCGGTTCCAGACTGTAGCGCCTAGAACCGCTCGGCCCCCTCGGCCGGTGGGGCGTAAACATTGGACGATTGAACAGTGGAAAAAGTTGTTTAATGACGAATCACGATACACAATGTGGCGATCCGATGGCAGGGTGTGGTTATGGCGAAAGCCGGTGAACGTCATCTGTCAGCGTGTGTAGTGCCATCAGTAAAATTCGGAGGCGTCGGTGTTATGGAGTGGTCGTGTGTTTCCTATATTGATGTGTTAAGCACCTTCTTGCTTCCCACTGTTGAAGAGCATTCGGGGATGGCAATTTTATCTTTCAACATGATCGAGCACTTGTTCATAATGCATGGCCTGTGACGTGTTGGTTAATCGTCAATAACATACCTGTAATAGACTGGCATGCACAGAGTCGTGACCTGAATCCTATAGAGACATGTGGGATGTTTTGTAACGCCGGCTTCTTGCCGGGCCTCACCGACCGTCATCGATACCTCTCCTCAGTGCAGTGCTCCGTGAACAATGGGCTGCCACTCCCCACGAAACCTTCCAGCACTCGACTGAACGTATGCCTGCGTGAGTGGAAACTGTCATCAAGGCTAGGGGTGGGCCAACACCATCTTGAATTCCAGCATTACCGATGGAGGGCGCCACGAACATGTAAGTCATTTTCAGTCAGGTGTCCGGATACTTTCGATCACGTAGGGTAGTTCGGTGAATGGAGATATGGGGATGTTTTAGTTGAGCATAAGGAAGGAGGCCGGTCTGGTCATTCAGTTTACAGGAAATTCATGCATACTGACCAGTACTTGAATGCCAACAATTTTTACCGCATTTAAGCAAGAAAACTGCCATGAACACGTTAGGACACACGCCAAGGGCTGTTTCTGGCGATGATCGCCTAGCGTCTGCATTTCAGCATTTGATGCGCGTTTTCAGAAATGATGGTTACAGCAAAGTAGAAATTGTAAAAGTTTTCAGATACCACCGACGAAAGATGCCTAGTGTATAGGCGGGAGAGGCCAAATCAGTTGGATTCCTTACGTGCCGTGGAGCATCTACCTGCAAGACAGGACAGTGTTGAAGAGACGTGGACGAAGATCAGTGTTCCGGCCCACTTCTAAGATGAGAGATACGTTACGCCTCGTTACAAACATCATAGGTATTCGAGTTCCTAGAGTGTATGCTATCCCCTGTGAATGTGGTAGCATTTAATTAGGTCACTGCTACGGAGAGTTGGGCAGAGCATTTAAGACATTTCAGACAAAAGTAACTTGAGAAGCAGGTCTAGGTTGAACATTGCTTAGGAAACGGGCATGGAATATAATTTGAAAGGACGAGAGTTTTGACTCAAACGCCACCATATTGGAATTGTTTTAGAAAGGGAGTGGCCAAAATTAGAATAAACACCAAAGATTTTAACAGACATCAAGGGAACACGCATAGTGGGGCGTGGGGGTGGGCTTGGGCACTGAGCGAAAGCAAAGACGTAGGCTTAACGTTTCCAAGGACGCGGGAGCGGCTGTTTCAATCTTAGCGCCGGCCGCTCGCGCAACTTGACGTAACCCGGTCCCGTGGCGGGGCCGCTCTGTTTGGAGCTGTCCGAGTAAGTGGATCTCCTGCCGCTCTCTGGAAGGATCCAGACACTACCATTACATCGATATAAGGAGAACACAAAGCCAGCCCTGGTAGTCAGTAATTTTAACTCCAGATGTCGATGGCGGAGACGCTGTCGAACACTCAATTGTTTTATTCGAAGGGACGCAGGGTGTAGACCGATAAAACTTTTTTTTAAAGCATGAAACCACGAAAGAATCGTAGAATATTTCTGAAACTAATTAACAGATGTTGAAATGAATGCTATATTCCATCCTGCTCACATGCCTAATTTATGCCTATATTTAAAAGAAGGCGCTAGAAACACGTGTGAATATGGGAATAAGTGTTTTGAATACAGGATATAAAATGTATGTAAGAACACTAAATAGAAGAAAGTGACGACCTGTACAGATGTCACTTACACTGTTAAGAGGATAGTTTAAAAGAAAAGGAATTATAGCCTCGAAGCTCACACAGCTTTTCCTGATAACCAAAAAAAAAAAAAAAAAAAAAAAAAGACATAACGGACTACATGACTAATGCAATGTGTGGGAAAGTCCGCCTTCTGTGGGAGGCTAGCATTAGAATTAGGCATAGAGGGCATTTATAACGGAAGAAGCGAGCTGGTGTCAAACATCGGCCTCAATTCGATGACGAAATTTGTGAGATTATATATGTGGAACGTAAATCATGAACCTAGGAAAAACTAAAGAAGAAGATAGCCTAAGAATCTGAAATGTGTTGCTACTGAAGAATTTTGAGAATATGCTGGCCTGATAAGCTAAGGAATGAGGTTCTCCGCAGCGTAGTCGAAGAAAGGATCATTTCGAAGCCACTGACAAGAAGATGGAACAGTGTGATAGGGCGTTCGTTAAGACATCAAGGAATAACTCGCATAGTGCTAGAGGAAGCTGTAGAGAGTAAAAGCTGTAGAGGAGTAGATCCAACAAATAACTGAGGACGCAGATTGCAAGCGCTTCTGCGAGACGAAGAAGTTAGCACAAGAGAGGAGCTTTTGCCACGCTGTATCAAACCAGTCACAAGACAGCACGTGTATAAATTTGGTCTTAAAACTTCGGGACTCTGTGTATTAGCGAAAAGTAGTACTGTGTTTCAAGGCAGTAACCATGCTGACAAATCAGGCTTCGAGTGGAAAGATACACTTACACATAATGATCACTGTAATTAAAGCTTCAGCAGTAATATTTCAGAGTGGAATATGATCACAGAATGTGAACACAGCAACCTTCACATTGCTGTGAGTGCTGGGGTACATGGTCTGCTACTGAAGGTACGAAACTGCAAGTGAAGAGAGTAATGAAACTGATCAGCTAAGTTTGGTAGCCAGTGTTGCGGTGGCGACGAAAACTGGTCTGAGGACAGATGCTGCAGTGGAAAGAGACCAGCTAGGTTTCGCAGTGGTTTTAAGGGGCACAGAAGCTCCTTGTGAAAGGATGTTCAACGTCGGCTTCCATTAACTAGGTGGCAAGAGACAAAACCGTGCCGTTGATCGGGGCACGAGGCAATAGTGATGCCAGCCTTTTGCGCCTAAAAAAATGGTTGAATACGCTAAGAAACGGAATCAGTGAATCACAGTTGAGTGTTCAATGTATAATTTATTTATTATACACTGGGCATATAGGCAAGGAGTTCCTGTCTCCCATCAAGAAATTTGGAAAGATTAATAAATGTTCAGAGCGCAGTTACTAAGAAATGACATTAAAAGCTAGCTTAGCTTGGAGGTGGGTAACTGACCTTGACTGCCTGGCACAAAAATTCATTGTGCGTGCTAATCGGGAGATGATGCCGTTCAAACAAGACATTTGTTACCCTGGACACTCGTTAACGGCGGACCAACAGGACTTTCTTCGACACTCTGACATCCAGCTTTACAACATGGACAGTCACAGCCGCGGAAATTCGCGGTAAATTGAACCTGATTAAGACCGAAATCCGCTGTTAATTAATGCTATGTTCAGACGACCGGTTCGCTCTGTTAAAGCAGCATCTTCAAGTGATATATGGAAAGGGAAGCAGTTTTATAATCTAAATAACTAACAGATGTAGGACAACCAATACAATTAACCAAGTATTTTTAATTTTCATTTATTTTTATTGTCTGTCCTTAATGTTTCCTCAGTTGTGTAGACTATAAGGGTGCTTTTCTTTCCATGTAGTATCACTTGAAATTGCTGCTTTAACGCTCCGAAATCGGTCGTGTGAATAAATCATCAGTTAACAGCTGATTTCAGAGTAATTCAAGTTAAATTACTATATGTACGTCTGAGTATAGTTCTGTACAAAATTGGTGAGATGTATTGTATCAGTTACCTTGCTCCATTACGAAACTAGAATCGCTTTCTGGAGGGTGACAGTTCGAATCCATGTTCCATCGTTCTGATTTGGGTCTTGAATGATTGTCTTTACTCGCTTCAGGTAAATGGCGGGATCATTGCTTCGAAAATGTCGCGGCTAATTTCCTTTCTTATCCTTCCGTAATCCGTCATTGTCGACGGGCCGTTGAAGTCTAAACGTCCTTCTTTCATTCCTTACTCCAATGACACTGGTTTCCCATATTCAGGAATAATTTGTGGACTGTCCACTTTGCCATAAATAATAAGTAGTATAAGATACAAATAGTACTTCCCTAAAGCAAATCAGTAATGTTTTCATACGTCCATCTTGTAATGGGTAAAGGAAGAGCGGCTGTTTTATTTATATGTAGCAACAATAACATCATCAGCTGTGTTTGCTACGTTTGTTTAATTGCGACCGTTCTCGGCTCCTCTGCGACCTAGAGGAACCAACGGGGATCATCACAGTATCTCCAATAAAAAGGGCAGAAGCGTCGGCGTTTGCAGAAATCATAAATCTTATTGTTTATGGTGCCTTTTGCTGCAGCACATCAACTCAGCGAAGCGCACAATAAACGATAAGGTTTTTACAACTCCGTGGACGACGACGGTTTCTGCTCATTTTACTAGAGATGATGTGCATTGAAAGCGTGGTCATCCATTGCTGCAGAGGGACGTAATGATGGTGGATTATATTACCGAAACTGACTGCAGTTAACTAAAACTAATACAAACAGCTTATAGTGTTATTGATGATACGCAAATCAATAATGTGTTTCAGTTGGGATTCAGTTATTCTAATTGTTCTGACCTAGCTTCGTTTATTCCGAACTGGGAAAGCGGAGGCGATAGTGGCATTTTTCTGATGATATTGTTTCAAATGCTTTATGCAGAGTGTTGGGTGTATCCGTTGTTCTACATGGCACAGAAATGAGGATGTCATTAAAAGTTAGTTGTGCTTGAGCAGTACTAAGCAGGTCTCCCTCCAGCCCATTCGTCAGTTAACGGATCAGCACGAGCAAGCATAATGTAACAGCATTTAAACTCTCAAATACTTCAGGTTTTGATGACCCGGAAAATGCGTTCCACAATGTAAAATGGTGCAAGATGTTCGAAATACTAAGGGAAATATGGGTAACCTATAGAGAGAGACGGGTAATATACAACGCGTGCAAGAGCCAAGAGGTAATATAATAAGAGTGGAAGACCAACAACGAAGTGCTTGGATTAAAAAGGGTGTAAGGCAGGGATGTAGTCTTTCGCCCTACTGTTCAATGTATACATCGAAGGAGTAATGATGGACATAAAAGAAAGTTTCAAGTGTGGAATTAAAATTAAAGGTGAGAGGATATGAGCGATAAGATTCTCTAATGACATTGCAGTCCTTAGTGCAAATGAATAAGAAAGAAAGCGTCAAGAGTGAAGATAAAACTCAAGATGAAAGGATATCAATCATAAGATTCGCTGATGAGATTGCTAACCTCAGTGAAAGTAAAGAATTCTGCGATCTTCTGAATGAAATGAACAGTCTCGATTGAGAGTAAATCAAAGAAAGACTGAAGTAATCAGAAGTAGCAGAAATGAGAACACCGGGAAACTTAACATCAGGATCGACGTTCGCGAATCAGATGAAGTTAAGGAATTCTGCTACCTATGCAGCAAAATAATCCAAGAAAGAGGGAACAAGGAGGATATGAAAAGCAGAATAACACTGACAAAAAGGGCATACCTGGCCAAGAGAAGTCTACTGCTACCAAACATTGGCCATAATTTGAGAAACAAATTTCTGAGGATGTACGTTTAGAGCACAGCATTGTATGGTAGTGAAATACGAACTGTGAGAAGATCGTAGATGTAGTACCACAGACGAATGTTGTGAATTAGGTAGACTGATAAGATAGTGAATGAGAAGATTTTGCGCAGAATCGGCGAGGAAAGGAATATTTGGCAAACACTGACAAGAAGAAGGGACAGAATGACAGGAAATACGTTCAGACATCAGGGATTGACTTACATGGTCCTAGAGAGATATGTACAGGGCAGAAACTATAGATTAAGACAGAGATTGGAATATATCTAGGAAATAACAGAGGTCGTAGGGTGTAAATGCTAATTTTAGGTGAAGAGGTTGGCACAGGAGAGGAATTTGTGGCGGGTAGCATGAAACGAGTCAGAACACTGAGACTGATGAAAACAAAAAGCCTTCATGCAATATCAGTCATTGTAAGATACCGCGTGGTTGTAAATCTGTGCATTTGAACCAATACAAGAAGCAAAGGAGATTTACAAGGATATGAAAACGCAGTGAGAAATGCTTGCCTGAACATAAATGCAGATTATAACCAAGCTTTCAGGTGGCGCTGTTACATTTGACCACGAACAACACCTGTGCAATGCCCTCGATATGTTGCAAGTACTGTACCGTCCCATGGTACAATATTGCTCCCCAGTGGTGATGCCGCGCTCCAAGAGGCCAGGCCTCCCACACATAGAGCTGGGATCGGCCACGCCTGGTTTTGTGAGCACGAGGATCAATTATCGTATCTCCCGTGGTCACCACAGTCACTGCACCTCATAGTTACTGGAGAGCAGGTGCTTGATAACTACTCACCTCCATCATAGTTACCTGGAGGTGCAACTACACTCCTGGAAATTGAAATAAGAACACCGTGAATTCATTGTCCCAGGAAGGGGAAACTTTATTGACACATTCCTGGGGTCAGATACATCACATGATCACACTGACAGAACCACAGGCACATAGACACAGGCAACAGAGCATGCACAATGTCGGCACTAGTACAGTGTATATCCACCTTTCGCAGCAATGCAGGCTGCTATTCTCCCATGGAGACGATCGTAGAGATGCTGGATGTAGTCCTGTGGAACGGCTTGCCATGCCATTTCCACCTGGCGCCTCAGTTGGACCAGCGTTCGTGCTGGACGTGCAGACCGCGTGAGACGACGCTTCATCCAGTCCCAAACATGCTCAATGGGGGACAGATCCGGAGATCTTGCTGGCCAGGGTAGTTGACTTACACCTTCTAGAGCACGTTGGGTGGCACGGGATACATGCGGACGTGCATTGTCCTGTTGGAACAGCAAGTTCCCTTGCCGGTCTAGGAATGGTAGAACGATGGGTTCGATGACGGTTTGGATGTAACGTGCACTGTTCAGTGTCCCCTCGACGATCACCAGTGGTGTATGGCCAGTGTAGGAGATCGCTCCCCACACCATGATGCCGGGTGTTGGCCCTGTGTGCCTCGGTCGTATGCAGTCCTGATTGTGGCGCTCACCTGCACGGCGCCAAACACGCATACGACCATCATTGGCAACAAGGCAGAAACGACTCTCATCGCTGAAGACGACACGTCTCCATTCGTCCCTCCATTCACGCCTGTCGCGACACCACTGGAGGCGGGCTGCACGATGTTGGGGCGTGAGCGGAAGACGGCCTAACAGTGTGCGGGACCGTAGCCCAGCTTCATGGAGACGGTTGCGAATGGTCCTCGCCGATACCCCAGGAGCAACAGTGTCCCTAATTTGCTGGGAAGTGGCGGTGCGGTCCCCTACGGCACTGCGTAGGATCCTACGGTCTTGGCGTGCATCCGTGCGTCGCTGCGGTCCGGTCCCAGGTCGACGGGCACGTGCACCTTCCGCCGACCACTGGCGACAACATCGATGTACTGTGGAGACCTCACGCCCCACGTGTTGAGCAATTCGGCGGTACGTCCACCCGGCCTCCCGCATGCCCACTATACGCCCTCGCTCAAAGTCCGTCAACAGCACATACGGTTCACGTCCACGCTGTCGCGGCATGCTACCAGTGTTAAAGACTGCGATGGAGCTCCGTATGCCACGGCAAACTGGCTGACACTGACGGCGGCGGTGCACAAATGCTGCGCAGCTAGCGCCATTCGACGGCCAACACCGCGGTTCCTGGTGTGTCCGCTGTGCCGTGAGTGTGATCATTGCTTGTACAGCCCTCTCGCAGTGTCCGGAGCAAGTATGGTGGGTCTGACACACCGGTGTCAATGTGTTCTTTTCTCCATTTCCAGGAGTGTATTTTGCACAAAGAATGGTATAAGCTTATTTTGAACACAAAACAGGATAGGATTTATCGTTTTCGAGAATACCGCAAGCTATTTGAATGCCAAATGTTATACTGTACCATTTTAGGCATGGTAATGTATTTATGGTGTTTCAATGTGTTTGTCCATTCCCTGTATGCCCATCCTCCGTTCGAACAGGCCTTGGAAGGCCTAACGGTACTGACCGGCCGCCGTGTCATCCTTAGCCCACAGGTATCACTGGATATGGAGGGGCAGCACACCGCTCTCCCGGCCGTATGTCAGTTTCGAGACCGGGGTCGCTACTTCTCAATCAAGCAGCTCCTCAGTTTGCCTCACAAAGTCTGAGTGCACCCTGCTTGCCAACAGCGCTCGGCAGACCGGATGGTCACCCATCCAAGTGCGAGCCTAGCCCGACAGCGCTGAACTTCGGTTATCTGACGGGAACTGGTGTTACCACTGCGGCAAGGCCGTTGGCCTGTATGTCCGTCACCTCTCATAACTGTCGTCTTTGCAAGAAAAACTGAAAGTTAGAAACACATATGTCTTAGCAAACCCATAGTGACAAATGATAAATCTACAAACCTATTCACGTACCTCAAAGCGGGTAAGAGAGAAGGTGACTGCAATAGCGTTATATGGAATTATACCTTCCGGTAACTAAGAGTAGAAAGAAACTGACACGCAATTCTGCAATTTAGACATCGCATGTGAAGTGCACTACAGCTCTTGTTAGCATTACCGAAGAATGTTGTCCCCAGATCGTTTCGCTGTTTGTGACATCATAAAGAGACGTAATGCATCAACGTACTAATGCTCGAAGATAATACCAGTGACAAGCAGTTCACTGTTCAAACACTGATGCGATTTCCACGAAGAGCACAAATGCAAAGAAAGTGTGCTCCAAGGAGGACGCGTGGAACACGGAGAACCGACACACAACTCGTTCGGGACGTTGTTTCCAGATGGAATTATTCCATTCTTAGTGAGATACTAGATGTCTCAGGCATCGATTGGAATACTGACGTGGTTGTCCTGATAGGAGGGGGGCGGGGGGCAGGTATCGACTGTCAATGCACGAGAGGGATTAGATACTTACTGTTTTCCAACAATTAAGAAAATTCATTAAGACGCATTTGCGCACACTGTTATTGATACGTGTATGTGTGCCACTCGACATATATTTCTTCCGGTGTATTCTTTGAAGTGTATATTTCACGTGTAATTTGACAGAAATTTGTTCTTCCCACAGAATGAGAGAGATAAAGAGAGAGCGAACGAGAGAGAGAGAGAGAGAGAGAGAGCTCTAAAATCCGAAGGATGAGCCAATATTCGACGACTCCCCAACACATGTCGCACTGCTCACAAATAGCTAGCTCAAGACATTTGTTGTGCTAAAAGGGTCCATGCTGTGGCATGCATGAATAAAATCGTCTCGGTTGTCGAGACTCTTCATTTCGAATGAAACCATTGAGCTTTTGTCACCTGTCTCCGGTTTCGTCGTTAGGAGTAAAACCTTCGAGTTTTTACTTGATGATGATGGAGGAGGCAGGTATCGAAACCATCAGGTTGGTAGCCTACCTCTGTTTTGGGCGTCTCGAACACCTCTTCGGGCTGGAGTAGAATTATCTTCAGCGATGAGTCCCACTTCGAACTGGGCCTCGATGACCACCTAGAATATGTTTGGCACGGTCCAGACAGAGGCACCATATAGGTCGACAACAAGTAGGGACGGTATGGGCGTCATTTAATTTCATAGGAGGACGCTTTAGAGTGTCATTCGCGGCACCCTCACACAGGGGTTCGTCGACGATATTCTACGCTGTATTAAGTAATGGAATTTGTGTGGGATTGAAAGGTGGGATTCCTATTGGTGGTCATAGTATTCCTAATTCAATTCTTGTCTTTCATCGCAAGCCACCCTGAGATCATGCTTCAGCAAGATTGTGCCCGCCGACATACGGCGAGAGTTACTACTAGTTGTTTTGTTGTTTGCCGAACCCTATCTTGGCCAGCAAGGTCCCCTGAATCTATCCCCAGTTGAGAAAGTTCGGAGCACAATCGGCACGGCCCTCCAGCCAGCTCGGGATTTTGACAACACGCTAATTGAACAGAATTTGGGACGGTATCCCTCAGTAGGTAATCAATCAACTGTATTAATCATTAAATTTCCTTTACTTCATGTCTATGGTCACTAACTTTTTTTTCATGAGACTACCGTTTTCGATCTATAATGACCGTCATTAGATATATTTTATAAAAATGTATCCTAATATACTAGAGCCGTAGTGGCATTGCCAAATGTTAAACGCAAAATCGGTACCAGCATAGTCAAATATATATAAATATTAGTAAATGGAAGAGTCGTCTTATCAGCAGCAGTAGTGACAAGATGACTTTTCCATTTGCTGTTATTTATATTTACTTGGCGATGCTGGTGCTGATTTTGTGTTTAACATTTGATGATGCCACTACTGCTCTAGTATACAAGGACATGTGTTTATAAAACAGAACCGATGATGGTCTTTATAGACCGAATCCGGTAGCCTGATGACAAAAAAATTTATGACCATAGACGTGAAGTAAGGGAAATTTATTTCGTATTAGGGTCACTGTTTTATTCGCTACCATGTCGCAGCTTGTGTGTTAATCAGTGCCCAGCCGAATAGCTGCTTGTAAAAGACCAGAGGTGGAGCAGCGCGTTATTGACTTGCTCATTCCAACAATTCCTTCTTACTGCGTCGGTTTCTTTCTCTTGGAGTGCATTGTTGTTTTCAGCGTTAAATATGTATTCCAGAAATAATTTAAGCTCTTGTGTGCGTCTGTTGGGGCTAGACGTATCAAGTTGCGGTCTACAGTCTTTCGGCGGTGACAAAAAAATTAGGTTCCAGTTCAATGCAGTCAAAAGATGCAAACTCGCTCAAAAAATCTGTGGATGAGCTACCTATCTAGGGTATCCTTAGAGAACGAGTCCTAATCGCGTTTACCTGGTTCTTTTATTATTACTATTCCTTACAGTTGTAAGTCAATTAGATATAGATATGCTGATTGATTCTGTGTGCTCATTTTATTGTGAGGTAATATTCATTGTGTTGATCAAGTTCCCGCAAAATAGGGATTTGTTTTAAGATGTCCTATCGCCTTAGAAAAACAATATTTGGGATTATGATTTTGTCGATCGATGTTTTCGGAATTTAAGCACAAGAATTTTCAGTCTAATTTATTCTAAGGCGCACTTACTAATTGGGTCATTAATAAATTAAGAGACAAAGGTATTAATGATATTAGCTAACACTGTGCATTACAGAATGAGATTTTCACTCTGCAGCGGAGTGTGCGCTGATATGAAACTTCCTGGCAGATTAAAACTGTGTGCCAGACCTTGCAGTTCTGCAAAGTTCGCAGGAGAACTTCTGTAAAGTTTGGAAGGTAGGAGACGAGGTACTGGCAGAAGTAAAGCTGTGAGTACCGGACGTGAGTCGTGCTTCGGTAACTCAGTTGGTAGAGCACTTGCCCGCGAAAGGCAGAGGTCCCGAGTTCGAGTCTCGGTCGGGCACACAGTTTTAATCTGCCAGGAAGTTTCAACACTGTGCATTGATTTAAATCAATGGGGTAAGTTGAAAATTTGTCCCGAATCTGGGTTTACCGCTTACTAGGCAAATACGCTGAGCTCTACACCATCCGGACAAAGTGGTTGTCATAACTCCACTGACTAGACGGGGACGCCTCCAATCAGAACCACATTTACAAGATGACCAAACAATGTTGGTGTAGTGTCTCTTGTCCACCATCCTCATTACAGTGACTTTTCGTCTGTCCTGTAAGAGATAGAGAGTGGTGTAGATTCCGCACTCAAGTAATTATTGGCCGTCGTCGCCTAAATTATATATGTGGTGCCTGTTGTTTCAGACATGTCTGAAAGAAGAGACACCATGAAGTATCTGCGCTCGCTAGCAAAATAGAAATGCGGAAAACACAAGTCCGAAAACAATTTCTTGGACTCCTCAAAAAGGAAACCAGACTCCATCTCATCTGCCGATCGACATCAATACACAAAAACAAATAATGATAGAAAAGACCCGACTATTCACGGAGAGAGATCAAACAATTCAACAATGTCAAGATGTTCATCGATTATACCAAGTTCATCTGCAAGAGATCGGCCAGCTAGTAGAGGCGTCTGGCCATGGCTGCCGGGGCGGCAGCTCTGTAGACTTTCAAGCGGTGTGTCGAACTGTCCTATTCCGGCAGTGCAGCGCCCTGTGAAGCCCGTTTGACTGATGTATCTGCCGGAACCGTTTGCGATGTTGGGCCTGGCGTAGCAAAGTAGTTCCTGGGCTACCTACGACCTCTGGTGAAGCTGTTCTACAGGCCCGCGAACGGGTAGCGGTCTATGGCGGCCATTGGTGGAGACCCGGTATTGTGTTGTGTTGTGGCCGCCGGCAAATATTTGTGTTGACGACACAGACGACGTAGGTTTCCCTGTGATACAGGCATCCCGTGTTGGTTCGACGTAAAGTGGGATGCCGATGCAGGAGGCGCTACGATGTCTGCAGTGGGCTGCCACAGCACACCATGTATATAATTGAGAAATAATATTTGCGCTCCCACGACTCCCAGCCATCTATCATTCCCATCGTCTCCTGCGCCACAGTGTACAGGTAAACCGCTGCGGTATCGACAGGTCGCGCTACGGTCTCTAGTAGAACTTATTTGCCTTTGGCGCATGCTGTTCGCACGGAGATACGAGGCGAGAGAACAGTGAGTCTGTGAAACTGAAACTGTCTACACGGGGTGTTGTGGCCAAGTTGAATACTGGGGGCGAGGCGAGTGGTGCACTAGCACTTGATGGCTAGTACAAGTTCGGCAATTCACAGTCACCGGCTCTGAGTGTAGCAGCGATAGCGGGAATAGATACTCAGGCGAGCTCTTCCATTGCAAACCGTTATTACCTTGCTTGCTGCCGACGTGTCGAGCGCATACCGCGGCAAGGAGCCTGTTGTGTGCTCCAGCGATAGACCAGACAAGGAGGCTGACGTGGGCCGTGCATATTGAAGTCGTTTGTCGGCACCACGCTGTCCTTCCTGGATCGTTGTACGGATATGTATGGCGAGCTTCCAGCATTGTATGTTGGGTGCAGAGAACCAACAGTAACCATAATTCCCATCTACATTGCCAGTACTGCGAGTGTTTAGTTAGGTTTCTGGTCGTTTGTTCGAGGTTCATTTCCAGATCCATATCAGACTTCTGGTTATTGACCCCTCATCTGTCTCTAGACAGGAAAGTTGTGTGTGCACTCCTATAAACTAATGAATTTGTTTCTTTATTTAGTGCTAAGGTCTGAGTGTTATTTGTCGAGTTCGGTCTCAGCTTTCTACTTGGCTGCTGTAAGGCGACGGATTTCGGCAGCGCGCACTTCCATTTGAAGTGGGTTCATTTCAGGTGCCACGTCCTGCGTACACGATTACTGGAGCGCACATTTTCTTCAGTTGTCTTATTGGGCGTTTACACTACGAGCTTTGGCTTTGTTTTTTTTAATTGTTTGCAAGGTTGGAGCCTCTCAATCTTACTTAAAATGGTTCAAATTGCTCTGAGCACTATGGGTCTTAACATCTGAGGTCATCAGTCCCCTAGAACTTAGAACTACTTAAACCTTACTAACCTAATGACATCACACACATCCATGCTCGAGGCAGGATTCGAACCTGCGACCGTAGCGGTCCCGCGGTTCCAGAGTGAAGCGCCTAGAACCGCTCGGCCACACCGGCCGGCAATCTTACTTATTAAGTCTCTCTCAGTGAAGACTTTATTTTGCGTTTGTTACTTCTATCTTATACGTGGCTGCAATATTATTGAAAAGATTATGTTCTATCTGCTGTTAGTGAAGGATTCGTTAGACAACCGAGCGTTTTAGACTGTGGTTTAGCGCTCCGCTGCGCCTGGCGGTTATGTTAACCCCTCGCCCACATTGCGTGCGTTTGAAATAATTTGTGATTGGCAGCCGCGCGGGATTAGCCGAGCGGTCTAAGGCGCTTCAGCCATGGACTGTGCAGCTGGTCCCGGCGGAGATTCGAGTCCTCCCTCGGGCATGGGTGTGTGTGTGTGTGTTTGTTCTTAGGATAATTTAGGTTAAATAGTGCGTAAGCTTAGGGACTGGTGACCTTAGCAGTTAAGTCCCATAAGATTTCACACACATTTTTTGTGGTAGGCAGTCGAGCTTCCTGCTCGGTAATTATGTTAGGAGCTGTGCTTAGATTTTGGCCACCTCACGAATTTCATTGATTCGATTCCGTTGACTCTTTGCAGAATTATTTACTTATTTTTCTTGTTGCTGTAATTTGGACTGTTGTGCATCGGCGTTCGGTCGGTACTAGAGACCTGGCCCAATTCCTTTACTAAATTCTGTATTTCTATGTTAATTAGGCTACCACTTGTGATTCTTTTTGTGGGACTTGGGAGAAACCTGCGTGGTTTTTGGGGCAGATGCAACGTCCGAAAGCAGAGCCAAGCCCGTCATCGACTGCACGAGCAGCTAAGTGCAAGCGGTCCTGCACCACTTAATCTTTCCGAGCCCAGTACGTCTTGCCAAGACATGGTTGAATAGTACGTCGATGTATTTATCTGTGTCTTAATCACTGTGATGCTACTGCAGCTCTCCTTTTAATACTGTTTAATTTGAAGCTCATGCTTATTTACCAACTGAGTAATTACTAGATTTATTTACTTAAATGGGTTATGGAAGTGTGGCTCGGCCACTTCAATGGTAACTAATCATACTCTTTGTATGAACTGTTGTTTAGGGAAGTGGGCAAACCCCAGGAGATTTAAGATACGTTAATTTCATAAACTGACTATCTTTACGCAATAATTAGCATAAATAATGTCTGGTCATCTGTGTTGCGTGCTTTGCGCAACTCCGCTATCCGGCAGCGTAGTAATTTTCTCACACTATGATGCGTATTTGCGGAGAATACATCTATTTTGGATTGTAAGTATTACAGTTTCCTTAGAAAAAGCATTATTAGCCCTTTTATTGTACTGGCACTTTTTTATTATTGCATTTCATTTATTTTCTATACGTCAATCTGGTACCGTTCTATGATGGTAAGTTCTGTTTCTTACTAGTCAGTGTCACTGGCGATGTTTTACCAATAGATGTTTAATAGATCTAACTTAGTGTGTTCTGTTAAAATAAAAAGAAATTTCACAACACGAAGGATGTTCAGTCTCCGTTTGTCCCTATTTGGCCGTGTCCTTCCTACCACAGACAGCCTGACACAGGTATTGCGTACCAGTAGGCAGTGGTGAGACTCCGTGATATTTCTTTTTCTCCCAGAAGGGTCAATAAAACCACGCACATAAAATTGCCTATGTGGCAGCTGAACGGAATTTTTTTACATCTGCCCCATATAGAAAATTACGAGCAGCACAGTTGTAGTACAGTACAGCTTTAGACTGTAAGAGTGTACATCAAGTAAGGAAGAGAGAGATGGATGAACCATTTTAATCCTATTCCCGTCGTTTCCTGTATCACTTCATGTGAATTCCGGGTTTTTCCCCATCTCTTACGATTTGTGGTGATCCTTTTGGAATTTGTACGCAATATCCTGTATTTAAAGGAATTACAGGTCCTTAGGCCGTGGGGGAATCTAAGGGGTCAGTTAGGCCCTTATAGGTAGTCGTTAGCACTCAAGAACGTTCTCTGCCTCAGAAATAGAACGTGAAATGGTTTAGGGTTTCCGGCCTTACATTTTGATGACCTGGAAAAAGACCAAATACCATAATGGAAATTTATGCTCACTAGAAAAGGGCTGTTACTCACACATCAGCCTTATGACGACGGATTCACATCGACAGCTAGTGTCATCCACCTGAATGCTTCTCCGTCGATGCACTTGTGAAAAGGTGAGGAAGACGAAGGAGCACTGTTTAATATCGATCATTCGACAAAAGGGCACGTGGGTTGTCTGCCATCTCAGCACCTTATCTGTCCAGGAGACAGGTATTACAGCACTGCAGGTGTGCGGCCGGTTCGTGTGATCTTTACCCAGCCGCGTTGCGAGAGAGAGAGAGTGATAATTAACTTCACACGGCTTGAGGAATATGTCGAAGGTGAGCGATATGACTTCGCTTGTTAGGTGTGTCTGTCCACGACGTTATCATGCTGTTGTGCCAGCACGCTCGAAGATTATGAAGTCATTGTGTGTGTAGGCACAAGCAATTGTTTTACTTACCGATAAGCATCGAACTGCATTGTGAGCGAAATTGAGGTGACAAAGTCGATAGCGACACGCGCATACAAGATGGCGGTAATGTGGCGCAGCTATAGTAGAAAATGGCAGAGCATTGGCAGAGCTATCATTTGTACTCGGGTGATTCATGTGAAAAGATTTCCAGCATGATTATGACAGCACGACGCGAGTTAAGAGACTTCGAACGCGGGATTGTAGTTGGGGATAGACGCATTGGTTAGGGAATTGTCGCTTAAAAACAGAAAGGTGCGGCGTTTGTAAAGAGTTGTCAATGCTAAAAGACGAGCAACACTTAGTGGAATGACAGCAGAAATCAATGTGGGACGTCCGACGATCATACCCGTTAGTACAGTGTGGCGAAATCTGGCGTTAACTCGCTATGGCAAAAGGCGACTAACTGGAGAACCTTTTTCTATTAGCACGACACCGCCTCTCCTGATCTTGTTGTGACCGTATCGGTTGACCCTAGACGACTAGAGAACCGTGTCTTGGTCAGTTGGTCAGTTGCTAAGAGCTGATGGTAGGTTGCGGCGCTGATCCCACGAAGCCATGGACAAAAGTTGTCTACAAGGTACTGTGCAAGTGGTGGCGACTACATAATGGTGTGGGCTGTGTTCACATGGAACGCACTGGGTCCTTTGGATGTTCGGCTACTTGGACAACATTTGCACCCATTAGTGGACGCCAAGTTTCCAAACAAAGAAAGAATTTTTGTGGCTGAAACAGGGCAACAGTTGTTCACGACTGGTTTGAAGAACATTCTCGACAGCACTAACGAAAGAAAGGTTTGGCCACCCCTGCATGTACCCTACCGAACATTTATGGGACGTAATCGAGAGGTAAGGTCGTGCAAAAAATCCTGCAGAAGCAATACTTCCGCAGCTATAAATGGGTATAGAGGCAGCATGGGTCATTATTTCAGTTTGTTAAACCTATGCCATGTCGAGTTGCTGTATTACACTGGTCAAAAGGAATGGTACTGCGAGGTATCCCACGACTTTGTCACCTGAATGTAACTAGGCACCGTCTTTACTCATCTGCAAGGCGGGCCATGTGTCTATTTGATCGTACTTGGCGGTTGCTAGCCCATGCGAAAAATGGGGGAACTGTCGGCGAGATGAAGACAATCAGCATGAAAATACAGAGATGGGGAACGAGAACCGCTCACGCTGTTTCGTCTGATGAATGCAGTGCTATACTCTGCGCAACACCCCTTGGCTGAATGCTCATGTGCCTTGCTCAGCCGACCCTAGTTGAGAAATGGAACGAGATACTAATGTCTAGGTCTGACATCTCAAACACTAGCCATTGTGCCACTCTTGACTTTTAACCCCCTCTCCCTTCCCATTCCATACAATACACAGATGGTGACGAGACTTCCACGTTCAACTCGAGTGGTACACCATGATGACACCGCTGACTGATGGTGGGATCACTATGACCAGTGTGCCTACCTCTCATACCTTCCTCAACCTTAATGGTTGCGGCAACGAAAATTTTTCAAGGTCATTAACGAATCACACATTGCTGCAGCCACGGTATAACTGTCACCAAAAGGCCTGTGTTTGAATAACTGCAGAAAACGTTACAAATAAACAACTTGATGTCAACACACAGATTACACCATGACCTTAACTCACAGGATTCATCATATGCCTGAACATGCATTTCTAGTTAACTCAACTTAAATTTCCGTACAGCTATCCAGATTTAGGTCCCATGCATATTTTTAAATCGCTAAACACAAAAACCAAAGTAATATCTATGACAAGGCAAACCCACTGCATTTTCACATCCTTCTCTATACAGAAACTGCACTCCGTCTCTAATGACCTTCATAATGGTAAGACATCTCAAAGAACAACTCCAGTGATTATCTGCTACTCATTTTCTCCTGGCTTTCAAGTTTTATGATTTGTAGAACGACATCTTCTGTCAGTGATTCTCTTCAGAGAACTTGTTTTTGTGGAAGCTCCTAACTGAGATTAAATCGTGAACCCAACTTGTCGATCACCGTTTTTCTGGCCTTTAATGAACACATACTTTGTGCCACGATTTCCGCTACCGTTGGCGTCCATATGCGTTCGATTCGTCCAGTCGCAGCCACAATTTCTCATACTACACAAGGACGTTTCATAAACTGCTTTTCGCTATTGCACATCCTTTCGTTGCGCCCTTGGCAGAGGGAGAAGGAAGGGATTAATTATCGCGAAAATGTTTTGTTTCGTGAGTGCCTCTAAAATATATTTCCGCTGTGATCGATCCCAGTAGTGTTCATTTAGTAATGGTTGAAGCACGCCTCTCGCTCACACAGTGGCTATTTGACAAGCTGCGGGAAGAATGTAAACGGAGCACTTCCAAAAATTACCGTAACGCATTGACAAAGCTTCCCTCTAATTAACGGGATGCATGATTCGTTGAAAAGAGGGGACATTAACACGTTAGCGGCTCTTCCAATTAACATAACGGAGTTCCTTTCAGGACTCAGTAATTACCATTAATCATATGGGTCTATGCTTAGGTACATTGGAAGCACTGGGACACACCAAAATTACTCCTTGTATTCACAGCACTTATTGTAACGAACTGTGGATAAAATCTACTCCGTGGTACGCTTCTGAAACAGCACTGTTATAACACTCTCCATGATTGACATTCGGAACAAAAGCAATGTGAAGCGAATTACAAAGCACTTCAGATGAGCTGAGTAGAATTATGTCATTATAACATCTGCAAATATTAATCCCAATAATTATGACACTTGCCTGTTAAGCTCTTCTTTAGCATTCGGAATATTAAAGTTTTATTATCTGTCTTTTAAGGACAAAATTTGGTGAAAAACGCGCGGACTATGAAATAGATTGCAGCAATGCTAGGCGCAAGCGGTAGCGGGTGTTAAGCCTTACAAAATACAACTCAGTCGTTGCAATGTTGCGAAACGATCCGGCCTGGCGAGGTATCCAAGTTTCATAAAAGAATTTGTGGATGGTGCCAAACTATTGACACAGTTACTGCAGAAGATTTTCAAAGTTTGTTTGGTAAGAGGATTATGGAAGTACATTTGAGAAGCTGAAAGAAGCTTTGACAGGGAGTCCAAATATCAACAGGAATTCATTCTGTGATGCAATGCTCCAAACCATGCAGTTGTCTGGCTGTATAGAAATAGCAAGGGGCACGCAAAAATTACTCTTTGCATTCTCTGCAATTATTATAATTAACTATGGATAAAATCTACTCCATCACATACTTCTGAAACTGAATAATTATAATACAACTTTTCCAAAAATGGCTCTGAGCACTATGGGACTTAACATCTTAGGTCATCAGTACCCTAGAACTTAGAACTACTTAAACCTAACTAACCTAAGGACATCACACACATCCATGCCCGAGGCAGGATTCGAACCTGCGACCGTAGCAGTCCCGCGGTTCCGGACTGCAGCGCCTAGACCGCACGGCAACCGCAGCAGGCTCAACTTTTCCAAATTTGACATTCCCATGAGAAGAAATGTGAAGCATATTAGAAAGTACTTCAGATGGCCTGAGTACAATTAAGCAATGGTAACATTTGTAAATTAATCCCTGCAATTTTGCCATCTGCCTGTTACAATATTTTGAGCAATAGAAAATTGAAGTTCGATTACATCTGTAATGAACGAACCATATTTGACCAGAAATGTGCAACTACATCGGCATAACGCCAGCCACTGGCGACCATTAGTGTTCTGCCATACCTAATTCACAACAGCTGTTGCGGTGTTGCAAGGCGACTTGGCCTGGCGAGGTGTGAAACCAGCTGACACAGCAATACGTAAATGGATGAAGGTGGAAGTCTTTCCACAACGGCACTAAAGACACTTGTGTTAGTATCGCAGCTCTACTACCATGGAGCTGTGACACTTGGGGCGTTATCCAGAATGCTCTTTGTGGACCACAGTTCGATTCTGCATCAGGGCAGTCTGTCCTGAAACCATGGGAGCTGAAGCTGCCTCCACATCTGGCCAACACGGGCCATGTGAAACAGATTGCTGGCCATCAACACGGGACAGTGGGTCACTGTCATTATGTCACATGCTTGTTACCTGCTGAATAGTGCTGGGGGATGAGTCATCCACAGCAGGCAGCGCCGTAGTTAGCTGAAGCCGCCAGGACCTGAGCAAATGCTGACATAGGTGCATGCATAGTGAAACACGCTGCGTTTTGCCAGTTTCTATGCATGACAACGAACAGGAGGCTGCTTGATGCTTCAGCCACACCACTGCTTCTTCTTTTAAACTGCAGTGAGAAGCTATACTAAAGCAACAAGGGAGCTTATGGCTGTTTTACTAGCGCCACAGGTCCCGATTTCGTCTCTCTGTCCAGCACACAGGTTTAATCCTCCAGGAAGTTTCATATCAGCGCACAATCTGCTTCTTTGTGAACATTTCATTCTGTGGCTAAGTCATGTCTCCGTAATACACCTTCTTCCAGGAGCGCTAGTTCTGCGAGGTTCACAGGATAGCTTCTGTAAAGTTTGGAAGGTACGAGAGGAGATACTGGCAGAGTGAGGGCAGGTGCTGAGTCGTGCTTGGGTAGCTCAGTCGGTAGAGGACTTACGCTCGTAAAGCAAATGTCCCGAGTTTTAGTCTCGGCCCGGCACACAGTTTTAATCTGCCAGGAAGTTTCGTATCAGTGCACACTCCGCTGCAGAGTTAATATTTCTTTCTGGGGGACATTACATTGTTACTTCGCTAACCGCCTGCTTCCATCACAACAACAGGTGACTTTTTACAATCTTGTATTGCTTACGCGCCCGGGTTCCCGGGTTCGATTCCCGGCGGGGTCAGGGATTTTCTCTGCCTCGTGATGACTGGGTGTTGCGTGATGTCCTTAGGTTAGTTAGGTTTAAGTAGTTCTAAGTTCTAGGGGACTGATGACCATAGATGTTAAGTCCCATAGTGCTCAGAGCCATTTGAACCATTTTTTATTGCTTACGAAATATCACGTACTTTGACTGAAAATATGGCACACACTCATTTTAGCAAGTCGGACAAACAATCCGTTTTACGAATAAATATTTTTATCCATACCGCCAAATTTATTGCTCTCCCCGTCTCAGCTTACAGCACGCTATGTGCTTAGTGGAAAATTAACTACCGATATCGGCTAGAGGACGATGTACCGTAGCGCCAAAATGTCAGTGGGCTTCTGAGATTTTATTTAATGTACCAAATTCTGTAGCTCTGAACGCTAGGATAAGGTAGTTGTTACAGAATGAAACATTTAAACTGAGACTGTTATTCAGAAGTTGGCTAGTCGACAGGCCACGAATAGAAAACTTTTCTATCGCTTTCAACGTTACCTACAACCCTTTCGTCATGAGATCATCATCATCATATCACTGTCATTAGCAAGTTTACATCCACTGAGGCATTAAATGTCTCGTCTGGGTTCTCCCGTACTTTAGCCTTCCGCTATAAGCATATACTCACCTTCAGAATATTTTCTAATATCTTCTCCAATATTTCATTTTGCTCGTTTCTTATATCTCAGAATCCAACAAAGAGCTTACTTTGTCGAGTATGTTACCCCCACTATCGACCATTATTTCTTTTTCAGTAAGATTACAAGTACGTCTTCTATTGTAGTCTGCTCCCTTACCCATTATTTTTTCTGTTTCGTACAGTAATTTCCATCAAGCATCCGTTGCTCGCTGAGCAGCACTCTGATTTTCAGCGGATTTCGACATTAAAGTCAGTACGTAATAGTCGTGAGACAATATTAGTGCAGAACACTGTGTACTTTCCTCTTCGGATTCATAGGCAAGTTAGTTTCGAAAAACAGTAAATATTATCTGGAATAAATTAAACTTAACCTTACACAACGAATTTAAAACATTATTAGGACCAAAATCATTTAATGGAACCGGAATTACTACAGTTTATGTTTACTCTGTTCGTCAGGTGCCAAAGTACAAAATCCCATCCACCGCAACTATCATTTGTTCGTTCCACATTATTTTAGACTTGGAAAGAGTGTAAAAAGCAGCCAACCAGTTGGATATTAGAAACCATGACGTAAGTTTCGACAAATATAAAATTATTTGTTCATAATGAGATTTTCACGCATAGAAATTACACATTGGTTAAAGAAGTATCAAGTAAAACAGAAACAGCAAATGAAGATTAAGTACTAGAAGCCAACAGTACACACTTACTTGTTACATATTGTGTTGAAAAGATACTTTAAAATATTGTCGTTTGGGTCTTGTCAAGTAAAAATTAACGTCAAAAACAGAAAAATAAAAAGTCATGGTAATCAGATAATATCAGTGCAAACCTCACAGATAAAACTTGTCGTGCAAACTTCAGAGATAAAACTTGACAAGTGACTAACGTATTAGACTCTTATGACAATTTACGTACAGACTGCTATATGTGTGTGCGCGTGAGTGATGCCCAAGTAAGCATGCTGAGTTGATTGCATAAAATCAGTTGACAAATAAAAATAGCATGTGATTAGGCGCGAATAATCATGCTGAGTAGCTTATGTATAATAACTGACAAATAAAAATAGTGCGTGGTATCGAACACTATAAGCCTAACTTTAACAGTGCAGTCCATTACAGCAAATATTTTGCTATAATCAAATGATACCAATAAAAATTATTTAAAAATCAATGTCAAAGAACTCATTATACCAGATACATTCTATAAAAACATGACGTCGTTAAACAACTACAGTCACAATGGATAAATCTTCCTCGTCGAACAACACAGACTGTTACTTTAAGTAGATGAAATGCAGTAGCCAATAAACCGTAGTGTTCGATAATCGGGCACCCTTTTTATTTGCCAATCAAAGACGTAATCTATTCAATAAAATTATGTGCGCCAAACCAGTGCAACTTTTATTTATTCTCCGATATTATGTAGGCCACTCAGCATGTTCAATTACGCATTTGTCACTCGCGCACACTTAATGCCCTCTATAAGTAAGCTATCGTAAGAGCCTAGTACGATAGTCAGTTAACTAATTTTTTTCCCGCGGAGTTCGCCTTTTGTATTCTGAGTGCCATGGCTTCCTATTTCATTGTTTTAAGGTGATTTATTACTTGACAAGAGCCAAACGGCTTTATTTTAACGTATCTTTTCAACACAGTATGTAACAAGCAAGTTTGTACTCTTAGGTTCTAGTATTTTTTTGGCATTAGTTATTTCTGTTTCGCTTGAACCTTTTGTGATCAATGTGTAATTTTTAAGAAGATAATTTTAGAATTATCAAAACCTATGTGAAAGGTTCTATAAATCTATGTTACGCAACTGGTTGGCTGATTTTTTTCATCGATTCCAAGACTATAGCTCTACAGGTGCTGCTTACAGCCGTATTCAACATTATTTTACACCTACTGCAACTGATAATGAAGCCCATTTTCATAAAAAATTTCGCTATTAGGTTCCGCAGTTAGAGCATCATGTAATAATTGATAGGTGAAGGAGATGAGCAGACACGCTTTTCAATACTGCCTGAGGTCATGGAACGAATCCTGGTTGTCTCGAAAACCGTTTCTGTGACAGTTCAATTCCGTCACGTCATCGAGCCGTTTGAACACCTGCCGAACGACTGCCGCGCGTCCTTTGTGAGACGCCGGGTAGCATACACGCTGGGCGCAGCTGGTGGGAGCGCTCTGGGGTCTACTTCGTCGGCTCGGCTTTCCCAATGTGGCCTTACCTGTAGGGCTACCAGTAAAGAAACATCACCAGTGATCACAGCGGCAGTGTTTGAGTGTAGCGTGCCACTTGCTTCTACCTGGTGAGAAACTGCACTCCTCAACTGGATTCGATAGTAGCCAGTTAATTCAAGCTTTCGAATAATGTTCTCCAAACCCGATGTGGGAAGAGAATTTCTGTTTTTCTTTAATACATCGGCACTCACGAAGAGCGGGAATATCACTGCTGTTCTTTCGATAAAACAGCTTTAGGAGCAAAGACATCTGCAATTGTAATGCATTCTGATGCCTGTGTTTCAACCCTACGTCGCCGTACCAGTACCGGCGGGTAACGGCAAGTAATGACACTATACTAACAAAACAAATCCTGAAGCGCACGATCTTAACATCGTTCCTAAAAGATGGGTACCAATACGGTAAATAGTATTCCGTCTACACTAGCTCAGGTAGAGTTGGTCTAATTACAGTCGCCCTGCATTGTTAGCAGCACATCTAGCCATTATGAGAATGTAGGCTTTTGTCGGCGATTTGGCCACGAATCAGCGAATTTTTTACAGGTCATCTACAGGTGGAGTAGACGTAGACGTAGAAGTAGCAGCTGGAAACTGTAGTGGGACATAGGAGTAGTGGTGTCTCGTTCAGAGGAGTACAACACATTTAGGTCCAAGCAACGTCTTCATGAACGACATAAGATTTCAACTGACAGAACACAATCAAGAGGCGCACCCCACCCTTCACATTATTCAGTAGCACAACTTACTGTGACCAATGAATGACCATTAAAAAGAATACACGGAAGCGCATGTCTTCTAGAAGAAATTTACAAAATTTAACTCTCACAGTACCTAGTGGCCACTGCCACAGTTAAAAGAAACACTCTAAAGCACTGCTGTGTGGCATTTTTCGGTTGACGCAGCTCGCTTCAGCTCGGCAACATCGTTGTGTTAGTGCTGTTTAGCCTTTGGTATTTGTTTGTGGCATGATGGACGTTCACAGATGTTTGGACAAAAAGAGGCGGCGTAGTGATCAGTCGTCACAACTCTTTAATAATGTATGGAAAGTCAGAAGAGAGGGACGAGAATCCTCAATATCTAATACACAGTCGGGTAAGCAATGCGTACTGCGAATTAACTTTGAAACGTCATTACAGTACCATGTAGAAGTATTTAAAGAATTAGTTGACAATGAAAGAGCAGGGGTCATGCCTGGAACGATTTTTCGAATTAAAACTCGTTACCGTTTAATTTTTGCACGGAAAAGGACTGCAGGAACGAAAATTAGGACATCCAGAACGGAATGTGGACCTCACGTTTTAAGTACACGACTGCATGCTGCGCACAGTAAGACATTAGAAGGTGAGAAACGACTTTAAAAAGAAAATCGCTTTATGGACGGGACACATTCTGACAAACACAATCCAGTTCCCTAAGATTACTGCCATTAAAAAAGACGTGAGGTCTAATAATTCATTATGGCCTTGAAAGAATTACAAGGATAATATCCTAAACATTTTGAGGAGAATTAATAAAATATTCCGGGCTATTATGCCATGGTCGAAAGGATTTTCGTCTCCGTCTGCGGAGGATATTTTCAAGGCGATTATAGCTTTGTTGAATGTTCGATTCACACTCTGGTTTGCTATCGACATTTTACATTTTAAGACACTGCCAGTCTTATATTTGTTTATGAGACCGTTTGCCGTCCCTGTTCATGTGCAAATGTAAATGATTGGCCGCCAAGGTGATTTCTGTCTATATGACTAATCTTTTTACTTTAAAAGTGTCAAGGGTGTCTACATCGCTTGCCGTAGACGTAGTTTGCAAGTATATACAACAAGGTTGCAGAAATGCTACAACATTTCGATCGATATACTTGTGTGAAAAATCTTTTTTCGATTACGAAACTTAATAAATCGCGATTACGTGGCAAAATGAGTGCAAAATTTGTCTGTTTCTGTGTTTATGCCGATAGTTTGTTCCAGATAAAAATTACTTGTCTTTAGCGCACCGAAAATAATGAAATACTACTGAAAATTTCTTTTATTTCCGATCTATGTTGCCGTAAGCAGTTCAACTGCACAGCCATTTAAATAAGAGCGTTTGCTGTTTCAACCCTCCCTCTACTTCGCCCGCCCCACTCCACCCCCGCCTCAAAACGCTTAGACAGTGTGGCGTGGCGGCGTGGAAATGTGCATCTAGGCTGCTTTAAAGGTTTTTGCTCTATGACCACAGATTTAAATTTCTATTGATACAATTACAGGTATTGATACACCCCCAAAGACTTTGTTGCTCCAATGATTCAGACCATTATTAATTTAAATCCAGATTGGCTCTCCGAGAAAATCATTCCCAAACAGTAATCACCACAAGTTTGAAGAAACGCTCTTTAGACTGTTTAGACTAAATGGGGCCTCCTAAAATAAGCAATAACCAAAACATTAGCAATAAAGATGGCAAGCAGTTATGACTGATACCCCTGGGGAAAACGGCAACTGTCATTAAATCGGCAATGTGGAGTAACAACAGGAGCTATGACTACTAGCCAGTAGCGAATAGAAAATCATGTGTACAGATTAACAAAAACGCAGTTATGTATGAGGTACGAGCCTGACAATTGTACCCGCACAGTTGTGCACCATTTTCACATTACTTCATTTACCCACCTTTCAATACAATTTACAGGACGTCCGTAGCCCAAATCCACTGTCACACAACGAGTTGGGTTCCTAGGGAGCCAAGAATGCAACAGTTCGTTTTATAGAATTCATCGCCCATTGATACGAGCCGAACTGTCCCAATGACCAATCGCTCCACAAATTGTTGAGAAAGCTGGACGTGATGCGCGATTTTCAAGCAGTGCACGATCTGTGGCACGACAACGGAACATTGCATGGTCCATCTTTGTAAAATGCTGCCAAAAATCTTTAGTGCGGCTTCACGCTGTCGTGGATTCTGAAGTTGGTCACACTGAGCAGCATTTGCCACTCACAACGTAAACGTAGTAGGCAGTTAACAAACGTTACCCCCTCACGTGGAAATTAAAATATGTTTATATTTTTGGTTTTTTTATTACTTGTATTCCATATGTCCTTACAAATGTTTCCACAAAATTTCATTCTCATACGATACTCGTTTTTCATGCCACCCAGCCCCCTCCCCTTAGGTAGCGAAAGTTTACTTATGGTAACCAGCCTGCACGTGAATTTATAATAGCATTTGATTACCACTTCACATAGTAGATCAGATATATTTGTAATACTGCTCAGCAGCGTTTTACGGAGAAGATCTAGTGTGTTTGTAAGAGAATTTGGGTGCTGGGCATTTGCATAACGGAATAAATAACTTCACAGTTCAAATTGTTCTGAGCACTATTGGACGTAACTTCTGAGGTCATCAGTCCCCTAGACCTTCGAACTAATTAAACCTAACCAACCTAAGGACGTCACACACATCCATGCCCGAGGCAGGATTCGAACCTGCGACAGTTTCGGTCGCGCGGTTCCAGACTGTAGCGCCTAGAACCGCTCGTCCACTCCGGCCGGTGACTTCACAGCATCCGACTGAATGTTAACGAACGTGGTGATTCATATAGTTGCTTGTATTAGTCAGGTAACTGACTTGATACCGACGTTGTTAATTTCCGTGAGTGTTTGCTTTAGGCCGGTGACGTATACGACTTTTAAGTTGCAAATACAGTTGCGATCTCTATGTTCCCGCAGAGATCACGATTGATATCTGTCGCCCTGCGATTTGTAAGATCGGTTGATATAGTTTTGAGATGTTATCGGTGTCCTTAGAGATAAAGGAGTAAATCTGTGTACCTCTTATAATTGTTACGCGCTTTTCAAAATTGTGAATAGAATCTACTTGCAGTCTTGCAGGGATAGCTCAGTCAGACAGTATTACCAAAGAAAGCGTATGTGGATATCCTCCAAGCACATCATTTAAACACGTTAACAATTTTAAACAAAACTCACATTCCTTAGCAGAATGAAGGAGTGCTTCTTGGAAAATGAATAATTACTTTGCTGCAACGAAACACAATAACAAATTCTCTTCGTATCTGAAAGATACTGTAATAGACACTTCAAACGAGACAACTTACAGGTCCCAAATTCATGTAAAGAGAGTTTTCGTAGTCTGAGTATGGTTCATGATTCTGAATGAATAGTAACTGATTTAGATTTACGAGATATTGCATATTGCGATCGATATCATTTAATTGGGATTTCGAAGGATTGAGAGAATACAGTTTTCATTTCACTGAATCCCCTGATAAACAGATGCTCGTTTAATACTGTTGTATTTTTACTTATCTGTCTGTGAAATCGCTGCGTTACTGTCAATTGTGTGTTGCCTGCTGTAGAATCGCTCTCTAGGGAATAAAAATGGAAAATGAAATCGAAAGATTATGTTGCAATTTGGAGGCTCATCTGGGATTTTCTCGCTGTCATAAAGAGAGGTGTGGACTTTCTGCATATGCTGATACTGTGCCAGAGATTCACTCACAACATACGTACATACAAACACACTCATATACAAACTTTTAGTTTTCATTTCGATGAATGGTCAATATTGTGTTCCTAATAAATTCGAGTAGTTCCAATGGTCTTTCAGTTGCAAAACGTTCTTCCTTACTGGCATACTACTGCGACATTTGCCTTAAACTAATGATAGCCTGCAGCAGCCGGCCCTACCGCATCTTCTCCTTTCATTTATCCTTGTAGCAGTAGTAATATACACTGAGTTGACATGCGGTAGGATGGTGACATGCACTTATACAGATGGCGGTAGTGTCGCGTACACAAGCTATAAATGTGCAGCGAATTGGCGGAGCTGTCGCTTTTATTCAAGTGCTTCATGTGAAAACCTTTCCCACGTGTTTAAGTCCACGCGACGGAAGTTAACTGACTTTGAACGTTGAATAGTAGTTGGAGCTGAACGCATGGGACATTCCATTTCGGAAATCGTTAGGGATTCATTATTTCGAGATCCATTATGTCAAGAGTGTGCCAAGAACATAGAATTTCAGGCATTACCTCTCACCACGAACAATGTAGCGGCCAACGGCTTTAACGACCGAGGGCAGCGGCCTTTGCGTACAGTTGCCAGTGCTAACAGACAAGCAACACTGCTCTAAACATGTTTAGTATTCGTATGTTTGCCTATAAAGTTTTGTGTCATATATTTACATTCATAGCATACACTACTCATTTTAAGTAACGACTAATTCGATGTGGTGGTTTAAACAATTTTAACCCTTCATCCAAGAAGATAGTTGAAGAGCGAAACCGGTACACGTTTGGGTGTAAAATAAAAACAGCTGATGGTGCAAACATGAGTTTTATGCATTACTTAACGGCTGTTGACAGTAAACTTCCAAAATTACATAAATAAACTCTTGCTAGCAGATGATCAAATAACTTTTGCTGACTTAGATGATAATTTACAAACAACAATTTGGTCCTTGCAGAAGGTAGCAGACGGTTATAATATGAAAATATCGAAAGACAAAAGAAAGATAAATTCATCCCATGATAATGAGAATTTAAGAGCAAAACCAGTAACTGGTGATAAACCACTACAAAAAATAAATATACAAATACTTGGGTTTTGAGATCTCTTATATTACATGAAATGATCAAAAATACCAACTGGAAAAAACCAACAGTTGATAGGTGCTATAAATTGCACTCTTCCCAAAAAGTAACGAAAGACACAAAAATAAAATTTTATGACGTGATGGCAGTACCATCATTAATATATGAGTCAGAGACTTGGACTCTAACCGCTAGACGAAGGAGGGAGACCTCTAATTGTTAACAAACCCATAGCTCAGTTAAAGAATAGAGAACTCAAAAATGAAACGGGAGTCGAAGGCATACTTAGCAAAATAGAAGAGTACAGAAAGTATCGGCATAAACACATTTAAAGGGTTTCAGATGAATAAGTACCTAAATTAATATACAAATATACCTTTCAACGGAAAAGAAACGTTGGGCGTCCAAAGATGAGATGGAAAGATTAGCGGAAGTATACTTAAAATTGGAGCAGGCAAGGATGATTGAAGCAGACAAGGATGCCTAAACCAAAACTGAATATGATGATGATTTTTCGATCTTATTGGTATTATGTAATAGTACCAGTATGTAGCAATGTGGAATTGAAATTCGTGTAACAATTTCTCTTGCGCTGAATCCATTAGGTCATCTCAGTTTCAGAACTGAATCCGTGATGAGTGCCTTTCAGTGCAATCTCTGGGATCTCATAAATTTTGGTACTTTTTTCTGTAACTGCTTTTTTGTGTTTCGCTGTTTGAGTAAGTAGCGGTAGCTCTTCGTCATATCGCTATTGTAATGTGATAGCCCTTGTTACTTCATTATGACTCTTTTTAAATCGTATTTCGATGTAAGTTACTTCTGAGTGAACCTTAGCTCCACGTTCGTTACGGTAGTGTTCCAGTTTTTTATTGATGAAATTTTTTGTCGGGAGTGTCATAGGAAAGGAGGTGGTGGCGATAGGATAGCTGCCTATTTGATGTTTCATTCACTTACTTTGTTACCCAGGTAGGATTCTCGAGGTCTCGCAAACTGTTTCCCCGGTGATGGACGTGCGTGGGCGGCGGGGATGGAGTATTTTCCAGTTGCATCACTTGCACAGCTACCAAGAGAAACCTCCCACAGGTCTTGGTCTGAGGCTGGAGCAATTTCTAATTGGTTTCCTGGATAAAGTGTAGAAAATATAAAAATTTGAATGCCTAGTAGATGTGATGGAATACAGGCGATGTGATGGTTTACTTGTAGTATGGTTCAAATGGCTCTGAGCACTATGGGACTTAACATCTGAGGTCATCAGTCCCCTAGAACTTAGAACTACTCAAACCTATGCAACATAAGGACATCACACACATCCATGTCCGAGGCAGGCTTCGAACCTGCGACCGTAGCAGTCACGCGGTTTCGGACTGAAGCGCCTAGAACCGATTGGCCACAACGGCCGGCCTACTTGTAGTACAATAGATGAACATGTATGTATAAAAGGAGTCGGGGAGTATTGTCTGGTCGACAGAGAAGCAGTAACAGTAAAATTGGTGGGTCAGGAGAGCTCAGTGAATTCGAACGTGGACTAGTCGTTGGAAGTCACATAACAAATCCATCAGGGACATTTAAACCTTTCTGAAGGTGTCGGTGATGTGATTGTGAAGTGGATACACGAAGGAACGATCACAGCGAAACCAAAACCTGGCAGACACAATGTATTGCTTGTACTGACGGACAGGAAGGGTCCAGCTTCGTGGATGCTGGTTGTAAAAAATTGCATGACATCGGGGAATAGCATGTCAGTCCCAAAGTTCTACCAGTGTCCAGCTAGCACAATGACTGTGCGTAGCGAGTTTAAAAGAGGGTATATAATGGTCGAGCAGCACCTCGTAAGCCACGCACAGCTGTAATCTGTGGTAAGCGACGCTAGAAGTGGTGTGGGAGCGACGCCACTGGACGGTGGATGACTGTAGACAAGCGATTTGAAGTATCAGTACAACGGAAGGGTTCAAGTATCGTGAATGCCTGGAAAATGCTACCTGCCACCATATGTGTTCTGGCGCAACCACGAGCACCGGAACAAAGCCGAAGAACGCAAGACCAGAGACGGCGGTGAGGCGACGTCAGCCAATAGCCCGCTGACAAGGACCGTGCCACGACAGGAGCGACATCTGCAGCAAGTGAATATAAGCGCCGCTCCGGCCAGCATCGACCGAACATTAGTGGAGTATTAGCACGGCCTAGCAGAGAGTGCTGCGACATCCGTTATTAGTGATCCATATCCACTGCATGTTTGGACTTTGTCTATAGGCAAGAACATTACTGTTTGCATGTCATCCATTGTTTGCCACACTTGTTCTAAATACAGAGTTAAGTATTGTTAATAAGCTTTAGTGAAATAGTGCTACTAATGTTATTTGTTTGAATTGTTGTATAGCGGTCTAAGACGTTGCAGTCATGGAGTGTGCGGCGGATGCCGGCGGAGGTTCGAGTCCTCCTTCGGGCATGGGTGTATGTGTTTGTCCTTAGGATAATTTAGGTTAAGTAGTGTGTAAGCTTAGGGACTGATGACCTTAGCAGTTAAGTCCAGTAAGATTTCACAAGCATTTCAACATCTGAATTGTTGTATAGCATTCCGAGAACGCAGCATCCTTTAGGTACCCTATGAGCGGCAAGTGGGCAAAATCACACAATGTACAGGGTGAGTCACCCAACGTTACCGCTGGATGTATTTCGTAAACCACATCAAATACTGACGAACCGATTCCACAGACCGAACGTGAGGAGAGGGGCTAGTGTAATTGTTTAATAAAAGCCATACAAAAATGCACGGAAGTATGTTTTTTAACACAAACCTACGATTTTTTTAAATGGAACCCCGTTAGTTTTGTTAGCACATCTGAACATATAAACAAATACGTAATCGGTGCCGTTTGTTGCATTGTAAGATCTTAATTACATCCGGAGATATTGTAACCTAAAGTTGACGCTTGAATACCACTCCTCCGCTGTTCGATCGTGTGTATCGGAGAGCACCGAATTACGTAGGGATCCAAAGCGAACGGTGATGGACCTTAGGTACAGAAGAGTCTGGAACAGCACATTACGTCCACATGCTAACACCTTTTTATTGGTCTTTTTCACTGACGCACATGTACATTACCATGTGGGATGAGGTACACGTACACGCGTGGTTTCCGTTTTCAATTACGGAGTGGAATAGAGTGTGTCCCGACATGTCAGGCCAATAGATGTTGAATGTGGTGGCCATCATGGTGGCTGCACACAATTGCAATCTCTGGCGTAATGAATGTCGTTCACGCCGCAGTACATCTGGTGCAATGTCGCCGCAGGCTGCCACAATACGTTGTTTCATATCCTCTGGGGTTGTAGGCACATCACGGTACACATTCCCCTTTAACGTACCCCACAGAAAGAAGTCCAGAGGTGTAAGGTCAGGAGAACGGGCTGGCCAATTTATGCGTCCTCCACGTCCTATGAAACGCCCGTCGAACATCTGAAACGTCCACTTAGAACAAATTATACAAGACTGTGCTTAAACTGACACCTAATATTTTTTTTTAGAGCAACGCAATCTGACTTTCAGAAATCCCTACAAAGGACTGACCCTGACTAACATTAACCTGTACCTTTCACAAATCACTTACCTCACCAAAAATCTTCGTTACTCGAACTACTGCAATACAGCGAGCGCCACTACTGCCAGCTAAATAAAAGATTCAAACTACGGAAGGTACTAACTACTGATAGGCATAGTTAGCAAATGAAAGATTTTAATAGAGAACAAACAATGTATTTACCTTAATAATCATAATATATATAGCAGTTCATGACATCCATTCTGTACTCAAAAATCCGCCATCTCATTTCCCACATCCACCACTGCTGGCGACTCACCTGCAACTGCGCAACGCTACGCGCTGCCGCTGCCAAACACTACAATGGCAGACAACAATGCAAACTAGCCACAGACTGCACACAACACAGCCAGTGATTTTCGTACAGAGCGCTACGTAACGTTGCCAATAAGAAAACATAAACAGCCTACTTCAGCCTACTTACACATCCTGTCAAGGGTCAGCCTAGTGTTAATTGCGGAATGTGCAGGTGCACAATCATGCTGATACCACATACGTCGATGCGTTTCCAGTGGGACATTTTCGAGCAACGTTGGCAGATCATTCTGTAGAAACGCGATATATGTTGCAGTGCTCTCCGATACACACGATCGAACAGCGGAGGAGTGGTACTCAAGCGTCAACTTTAGGTTACAATATCTCCGGATGTAATTAACATTTTACAATGCAACAAACGGCACCGATTACGTATTTGTTTATATGTTCAGATGTGCTAACAAAACTAACGGGGTTCCATTTAAAAAAAACGTAGGTTTGTGTTAAAAACATACTTCCGTGCATTTTTGTATGGCTTTTATTAAACAATTACACTGGGCCCTCTCCTCACGTTCGGTCTGTGGAATCGGTTCGTCAGTATTTGATGTGGTTTACGAAATATATCCAGCGGTAACGTAAGGTGACTCACCCTATATATTGCAAAAAGTGGAGAACGGAGGAGATGGTGTTATGGTATGGGCGTGTTTTTCGTGGTTTGGGCGTGGGCCCTTTATTGCGCTAAAGAAAATGATAAAGGGATACGAAAATGTTTTACTTCATTCTGCGTCGTGACATTCCTATAAACAGTTCGGATATTAGGACCGTGTTTATCAACATGACAATGCACTCTGTCACAAAGCAGCATCTACGAGGCAATGGTTGGTTGACAATGACATTCCTGAAATCAGCTGACCTGGTCGGAGTCACGATCTGAACGCGATGGAACACATTTCAGATGAATTCTAATATCGAGTTAACTCCAAATCACAGCGTCCTACATCTCTACCGTTTTTGGTTTCGCTTGTTGAGGAAGAATAGACTGCCGTTCTCACACATATATTTAGACACCTCATTGCAAATGTCTGCAGCCGTGTTAGTGATAAAGGCGAAGAGTGCATCCAGCCCATATTAATGTCTACTAATAGGTATTCGGCTTCTTTTGATCGATGTATGTACTTGTAGACAGAGTGCAAACGTACTATAATCTCATAAATGAAACAAGATGAAAATTGGAAATTATCCCTGAAGCAGAGCATTCTTCAGCATTTTTGACCTAGAATTTAGTTCAGAATTTCTACCTCTACCGTATCGTAAGCTGAAATCATCGAAAAGGAGGGAAAATAAGACACCTATGGGTCACTTTTTGTGTTTATTCAGATTTACGGTTTCCATTCTTGCCACATGTCACCCACAGATACACATCTAATATCTCCGATTCGTAGAAAGTAAATTCTGATCTGAAGATAACCTGTGACAAGAAAGTAGGCCGCAATTCCGAATAAACCAAAAAGGTGAGTGATACATATTTAGTCTTTCTTCCTGATATTAAAAGCAGTCACAGTTCCCATAGGCGCTATGTCCTCAATTACCTCTGGAGGAGTTGTTAGAGATCCCCAGAGGAGTGTTGAAACAACAGTAATTTGTCTCTCAGTCGGTGGTGAAACACCAGGAAATTATTCCACGCAGTTGCTGCAAACGATGTTTCACGCAGTTCTTCTGCAGCCTTTCTAGCGGCTCGCTGATCAGACTGTATGTAGGTAAGTAATTTTGGCATCACTATGTATAGAGATAAGCGCAAAAACAGGCTACAGGGACAATATCTGATTTGCAGCTAGTAAGACTGAAACGAACGTGATGAGGCACACGACTAATGATTGATGGTACGGTAGCAATGTAAAGACATGACTCTCTCCGGAACTCTGTTAATCTCTGCGACAGTTTTAGTCACGAAAATCCGTCAGTGCCAGCCGGGCACTCCACAGTGCAAACAAAGTGCTTGTGACGTGAATTATTTATTGACGGTACGCAGTGGGGCGTCACCAACCCTGGTTTGGAAATGTACGCGCGTCAGGGGCTAGGGACGAGTGCTTGCAATAATTCAGGCTGGCCAGAGAGACATCCACTGTTCTCCCCCACGAGTACGCACACGGTTCGACGGTTTGCCTTCTCCCGACCATCTGCAAGAACTGTGTGTGTGTGTGTGTGTGTGTGTGTGTATGTGTGTGTGTGTGTGTGTGTGTGTATGTGTGTGCGTGTGCGTGTGTGTGTATGTGTGTGTGTGTGCGCGAGACTGCCGTTCTTCTTCATCAATTTATGAACGACGCGAAATTCGGACTAGTTTCCCTGCTGCATAACTTGTTCGTCCAATAACAATAAAGTAATGGAAAAATGTTGCAAGTGAAAGATAGAATTGCAAGATGAACATGTATAGATGTTGGGGTTAGCAGACGAAATAGCTCTTTTCGTTGGCAACGACCTACTGCATTATATGACCACATCTCTAAGAGCAGGTCACGGATTAAAGACAAACCCCAGTACAGAATGATGCGCCAGAATGGTTGAACTGAAGAAAACGGCGAATTGTTATTGTTGTTGTGGTCTTCAGTCCTGAGACTGGTTTGATGCAGCTCTCCATGCTACTCTATCCTGTGCAAGCTTCTTCATCTCCCAGTACCTACTGCAACCTACATCTTTCTGAATCTGCTTAGTGTATTCATCTCTTGGTCTCCCTCTACGAGTTTTACCCTCCACGCTGCCCTCCAATACTAAATTGGTGATCCCTTGATGTTCATCTTATGTCCTACCAACCGATCCTTCTCCTGTCAAGTTGTGCCACAAACTTCTCTTCTCCCCAGTCCTATTCAATACATCCTCATTAGTTATGTGATCTACCCATCTAATCTTCAGCATTCTTCTGTAGCACCGCATATTTCAAAAGCTTATATTCTCTTCTTGTCCAAACAATTTATCGTCCATGTTTCACTTCCGTACATGGCTACACTCCATACAAATACTTTCAGAAATGACTTCCTGACACTTAAATCTATACTCGATGTTAACAAATTTCTCTTCTTCAGAAACGCTTTCCTTGCCATTGCCAGTCTACATTTTATATCCTCTGTACCTCGACCATCATCAGTTATTTTGCTCCCCAAATAGCAAAACTCCTTTACTACTTTAAGTGTCTCATTTCCTAATCTAATTCCCTCAGCATCACCCGACTTAATTCGACTACATTCCATTATCGTCGTTTTGCTTTTGTTGATGTTCATCTTATACGCGCCTTTCAAGACACTATCCATTCCATTCAACCGCTCTTCCAAGTCCTTTCCTGTCTCTGACAAAATTACAATGTCATCGGCGAACCTCAAAGTTTTTATTTCTTCTCCATGGATTTCAATACCTACTCCGAATTTTTCTTTTGTTTCTTTCACTACTTGCTCAATATGCAGATTGAATAACATCGGTGAGAGACTACAACCCTGTCTCACTCCCTTCCCAACCACTGCTTCCCTTTCATGCCCCTCGACTCTTATAACTGCCATCTGGTTTCTGTAAAAATTGTGAATAGCCTTTCGCTCCCTGTATTTCAACCCTGCCACCTTCAAAATTTGAAAGAGCGTATTCCAGTCAACATTGTCAAAACCTTTCTCTAAGTCTACAAATGCAAGAAACGTAGGTTTGCCTTGCCTTAATCTAGCTTCTAAGATAAGTCGTAAGGTCAGTATTGCCTCACGTGTTCCAGTATTTCTACGGAATCCAAACTGATCTTCCCCGAGGTTGGCTTCCACTAGTTTTTCCATTCGTCTGTAAATAATTGGTGTTAGCATTTTGCAGCCGTGACTTATTAAACTGATAGTTCGGAAATTTTCACATTTGTCAACACCTGCTTTCTTTGGGATTGGAATTATTATATTATTCTTGAAGTCTGAGGGTATTTCGCCTGTTTCATATATCTTGCTCACCAGATGGTAGAGTTTCGTCAGGACTGTCTCTCCCAAGGCTGTCAGTAGTTCTAATGGAATGTCGTCTACTCCCGGGGTCTTGTTTCGACTCAGGTCTTCCAGTGCTCTGTCAAACTCTTCACGCAGTATTATATCTCCCATTTCATCTTCTTCTACATCCTCTTACATTTCCATAATATTGTCCTCAAGTACATCGCCCTTGTATAGACCCTCTATATACTCCTTCCACTTTCTGCTTTCCCTTCTTTGCTTAGAAGTGGGTTTCCATCTGAGCTTTTGATATTGATACGAGTGGTTCTCTTTTCTCTGAAGGTCTCTTTAATTTTCCTGTGTGCTGTATCTATCTTACCCTTAGTGTGATAAGCCTCTACATCCTTACATTTGTCCTCTAGCCATGCTGCTTAGCCATTTTGCACTTCCTGTCGATCTCATTTTTGAGACGTTTTTATTCCTTTTTGCCTGCTTCATTTACTGCATTTTTATACTCTCTCCTTTCGTCAATTAAATCCAGTGTTTCTTCTGTCACCCAAGGATTTCTACTAGCCCTCATCTTTTTACCTACTTGATCGTCTGCTACCTTCACTACTTCATCCCCCAAAGCTACCCATTCTTCTTCTACTGTATTTCTTTCCCCCATTCCTGTCAATTGTTCCCTTATGCTCTCCCTGAAACTCTGTACAACCTATGGTTCTTTCATTTTATCCAGGTCCCATCCCTTAAATTCCCACCTTCTTGCAGTTTCTTCAGTTTTAATCTACAGGTCATAACCAATAGATTGTGGTCAGAGTCCACATCTGCCCCTGGAAATGTCTTACAGTGTAAAGCCTGGTTTCTAAATCTCTGTCTTACCATTATATAATCTATCTGATACCTTCTAGTATCTCCAGGATTCTTCCATGTATACAACCTTCTTTCATGATTCTTGAAACAAGTGTTAGCTATGATTAAGTTGTCTCTGTGTAAAATTCTACCAGGCGGATTCCTCTTTCATTTCTTACCCCCAATCTATATTCACCTACTACGTTTCCTTCTCTCCCTTTTCCTACTGCCGAATTCCAGGCACCCATGACTATTAAATTTTCGTCTCCCTTCACAATCTGAATAATTTCTTTTATTTCATCATACATTTCTTCAATTTCTTCGTCGTCTGCAGAGCTAGTTGGCATATAAACTTGTACTACCGTAGTAGGCGTGGGCTTCGTATCTATCTTGGCCACAATAATGCGTTCACTATGCTGTTTGTAGTAGCTTACCCGCATTCCTATTATCCTATTCAATATTAAACCTACTCCTGCAATACCCCTATTTGATTTTGTGTTTATAACCCTGTAGTCACCTGACCAGAAGTCTTGTTCCTCCTGCCACCGAACTTCACTAATTCCCACTATATCTAACTTTAACCTATCCATTTCCCTTTTTAAATTTTCTAACCTACCTGCTCGATTAAGGGATCTGACATTCCACGTTCCGATACGTAGAACGCCAGTTTTCTTTCTCCTGATAACGACATCCCCTTGAGTAGTCCCCGCCCGGAGATCCGAATGGGGGACTATTTTACCTCCGGAATATTTTACCCAAGAGGATGCCATCATCATTTAACCATACAGTAAAGCTGCATGTCCTCGGGAAAAATTACGGCTGTAGTTTCCCCTTGGTTTCAGCCGCTCGCAGTACCAGCACAGCAAGCCCGTTTTGGTTAGTATTACAAGGCAAGATCAGTCAATCATCCAGACTGTTGCTCTTGCAACTACTGAAAAGGCTGCTGCCCCTCTTCAGGAACCACACGTTTGCGAAATGTATAGCATCATAATTAGGGAGCACACAAAAACGGAAGAAGCTACGAATTTTAGCGACATGAAAACACGATTAAAACAATAATCACATGAGAAAGAAAGAATTAGACTGGCACTGGAGAGCAAATCTTTCCCTGACGTAAGGGAACAACTCACAACAAATATTTAGGTGAAAATCGTAAACGTATTTCTAGAAAAGTGCGTTTGCGGCAGAGATTTTAATGGGAATGAACAATTGAGAAGGAAAAAAAAATAAGAAAAATTTGCAAATATTTGAATGTTTGTACAATTGAAGAACGTTAAAAATTAAGGGCAGAGAACGTACAGAACGAAGAGATACTGGAAGGAATAGCTGAAAAAAATATGAGTAAATCTCCCCTTGATTCGCAGTGACGAATTTCCGGTGATTACTGCGGCTGATCTAATCGTTTCTTATGCAGTGCACAGTTCTAAAACAACCATGTGAAGATGTTCGTCTATCCCACAGATTTGATTTGTGCGTGTCACACGGACTCAGCTTCCAAGCAGGTACTACATGAGTGTAGAGCAGGCCTGGAATGTTATGGAGGCTGTACAGTTCTCCACCAGATAGTTCAGATATCTACGTCGTGGTTGATCACAGAAGCCATCCACTCGGCTCTAGCCACTAGACGATAGTACACTGACGCGCCAAAGAAACTGGTGTAGGCATGCTCATTCAAATAGAGAGATATGTAAACAGGCACAAATGGTGCTGCGGTCAGCAACTTCTATACGAGACAACAAGTGCCTGGTGCAGCTTTTAGATCGGTTCCTACTGCTGCAATGGCGGGTTATCAAGATTTAAGCGAGTTTGAACGTGGTGTTAAAGTCTGCGCACGAGCGATGGGACACATCTCCGAGGTAGCGATGAAGTGGGGCTTTTCCCGTACGACCATTTTACGAGTGTACCGTGAAAATGAGAAATCCGGTGAAATATCGAATCTCCGACATCGCTGCGGCCGGAAAAATATCCTGCAAGAACGGGGCCAATGACGACTGGAGAGAATCGTTCAACGCGATAGAAGTGGAACATTTCCTCAAATTCCTGAAGATTTCAGTGCTGGGCCACCAAGTGTCAGCGTGCGAACTATTCAACGACACATCATCGATATGGGCTTTCGTAGCCGAAGGCCCACTCGTCTACACTTTATTACTGCACGACACAAAGCTGTACGCCTTGCCTGGGCCCGTCGACACCGACATTGGACAGCTGAAGACTGGAAACATGTTGTCTGGCCGGACGAGTCTCGTTTGAAATAGTATCGAGCGGCTGGATGTGTGTGTGTGTGTGTGTGGATGTGTATGTTTTTGTAGTATTCAACCACTTACCACTTTTCGAGAAAAGCGGTGCACTTTGGACGGAGTAACTTCCCTTTTATTTTCGTATTTAAATAAACATTTTGATTCTAGTTATTTTTAAACTAACAGTGTCAACATCTGTTAATCTCTGTTCGATTTGGGTGTTTATTACAAGAAATAATAGGAATGAAAAATCGAAAATCTGTTATTTCAGCAACCGGTTGTTTTGAGCACTTTAAACCGTCCAATTAAACTGGCCTAAAAAAAGCGATATAACCGGAAACAGGGTGTTTCAGCGATAATCACCATCCCTACTTTACGGCTATGAGAAGTGGGCGCTCTGAAATATGTTCAGCCTAGCGCAACAATGTAGGTGATGCGAGATTACCAACACGCAGTTTGGAAATTCTGCCTTCGTCTCAACAAATCTTCAGCTGAGGCACGAAATGTTACACGAGGCCAATGAAGCACAAAATAGTTTTGTTTAAAGAGGGGGGAGCATTAGTTTCAACGGAAGGCGGACCAGCCGCCCCAGTTACTGCTGTTACAGAAGAAAACATTAACCCCACTGCTGTCATTGTGAGCGAGGATCGACAAATAACCTTATGAAACTGAATTACTTAAAATTTCATTGGGTGCCACCCACAAGTTGGTGACAGCATATTTACACATGACGTTAGACGAAGATCTCGAGTTTCTTTCGAAGGTAATCGCTGCTGATGAAACATGGCTACTTCATTTTGATCGTGAGAACCACAGCAAAGCACAGTGTGGAAGTCTCTTTCATCGCCAATCCCCAGAAAAGCAAAAGCAATTGTTTCTTTTGTGTTATGGTCATCTCATTTTTTAGTATTCACGTTATGGTTTATCAGCATCTGTTGTGCTGGACGAAATTCATCACCAGTTCAACGGTGAGCTCTCTGGTAGCTATCGGAGGAGATTACGTGGAACTGCAGGACATAAAATACTAGTTCACTTTATTACAATGTAGATGTGAAGATAACTTTGTGCAATCCACTTCCACAGGAATTTTCTCAGTGTTTACAACTTTCTCTAACTATTGAAGTAGCACTCTCCACTTGAAGTATAAATGACATAATATTCGGGGCTGGGCGTTTCTCTGTTCAGTCATGAACAGAGCATCGATTGTGGTGGCGTAGCGAAGCTGTAGGAGACGTGGACAAGCCGAAATTGCTCATTCGCGGGTATGGGAGGCAGTGACTATCAAATTCTGTGGTTTTGTTGGGAGGTGCCGACCTAGCTTTGGAACCCCGTCCTTCGACCGAAATGACAACATGCTGTACCTGCACACACGTCAATAACCGGGCACCGCTGCAGGGATGCTCTAAAGACTTCGCGGTTCCACTTCAGGATCACATATCTGTGTAACAGGCTTGATACTGCATCGGCATCTACATCTTCGTCATACTCTCCAAGTCACCTAATGGTGTGTGGCAGAGAGTATTTTTTTTACCACGAATTGAGCCCCCCATCCCTGTTCCATTCACGAATAGTGCGTGAGAAGGTGGATAGTCGGGAAGCTAGCGTATTGGCTCCGACTTCTCGAATATTCTATTCGTTGTTGTTATGCGAAACGCCTGTGAGGAAAGTAATATTTTGTCCGACTATTACTGGAAAGCGCTTTCTCGATATTTCAATAAAAAATCTCTCCGTGATGCACAACGCGTTTCTTGTAACGATTGTTGAGCATCTCTGTAACGCTCTCGCACAGGCTAAACGATCCTTTGACAGAACGCTCAGCTCTTCTTTAGGTCATCTCTTCTATCACTCCTACCTTGTAGGAACCCAAATAGATGAACAATACTCAAGACCCGGTGGAACAAGTGCCCTATAAACCACTTCCTTCGTGGATGAGTTACATTTTTTTAACATTCTTCCTAAGAATCTGGGTTGGCATCTGTTATTATTCCGCCGCCTCCACTGGGCAGCAGTAGTATTTCAGAGGATGTCGAGGACAGTTGTTGTTCTGTTGGGCGAGAGAGTAGACGCTGTTCGGTTAGTGTAATGTATAGATGGAAGAAGTTACAATGTTCAGAATATATTTGAGAAAGGAGATGGGCTTTTGATTTATGATGTTGGTGTAATGGAATATTTTCGTCAATATATAATGAGGTAAGAAGGTATTACAGTTTTCTTTAATGACAATCCCTCTTGCTCACAGGTACAGTCAGCATAGCATCTGGCTCGTGTTCATGTATTAGACTTGTAATTCTGGTTCCTTTGTGCAATTATAGTATTTCTGGTTTTTAAATTAGTTAATTGTAAATGATGTTTAAAATATTTTGTCGTATTGAGAAAGAACCAAGCCACATACATGTACGTTGAGTCACACTACCACACACAGAACAGTTACACTTGTGCTTGTTGTTTCGTAGCTTTTATAGTTGCAGGGGACTTAATTAATCAATTGTGTTAATGGAAATTCCTTGTCATTCTTTATTTTTATTTTATACAGTCAGACTGCCTACTAATAATAGTCAAGGCTAACTTCGTAACCGGTCACACAGCTACTAAAATTATTGCATTTATTCATTAATATTAGTCTTTTCTTTTTAATGAAGCGCCCGCATCTCGTGGTCGTGCGGTAGCGTTCTCGCTTCCCACGCCCGGGTTCCCGGGTTCGATTCCCGGCGGGGTCAGGGATTTTCTCTGCCTCGTGATGGCTGGGTGTTGTGTGCTGTCCTTAGGTTAGTTAGGTTTAAGTAGTTCTAAGTTCTAGGGGACTGATGACCATAGATGTTAAGTCCCATAGTGCTCAGAGCCATTTGAACCATTTTTTTTAATGAAGCCCCCATCCAACGTGTTGACTTCCGTCTGCAAGAAATTCTTGAATACAATTACAAATCTGCTCTGATACCAGATAAGCGCGTATTTTTTTCAATAAACGGCAATGCGGAACTGTGTAAAAGAACTGTGTGAAGACAAAGAACACGACGTTAACCTGAGCGTTGTTGTCTACAGCGCTGTGGAACCCATGGATGAACAGATCGAGCTGAGTTTAGAAGAATCTCTGTTTTTCCATCATCAGTATTTATTTTTGTAGAAGAGATTTTCACTCTCAAACGACGTCACAGTTCTGCGCCACTATTTGCTTATTGCAAATGTTATTACTGAATATCTTGGAAAAATCAGTGTGAAGCGCATCCCTCTCTCTACAGACTGAATTTAGTCCTGTGTGACTTTTGTCTATTTGACAACCTGTAGAAACACCATCGTCGGAAGCATTTTTCGTCATCACAAATAGTAGTAAATGTTATGGAGACATTTCTGAAGGACCTTTAAAAAAATAGTCTTCAGCATGTCTTTGCAGTGTGGCATAATCGTTGGGACAGACCCTCCGTATCTCGATAGGGATTCCATCCTTAAGTCCATCTCAGACTATCAAAGGAACATTCCCAGCTGTAGATAAACGATCTTAGCAAAATAAAGCAATACGTATTTTGTTTTTTTTTGTTTTTGTTGATTTGCAGTGTTAAAATGTAAAAACCATCCCGAAAGGTAATTTGGCATATTAGATTTAGAGGGAACACCTTCGAAGCCATGCTATACGAAAAATTTGTTTCATATAAATGTTGTGACGTATTTAACGTTCTTGAAAACTGTACTGATTTGAGATTTTGCAAAGTACTCAACCACTACTAAATAATTTTGAAAAATAAAACTTTTGTTACAACATTGCAAAACATAACTACGTAGGCTTCCGCGGTCGGTGTTAAGACGATTAAAACTATTCTGGGTATTATACCACGCCATTGTGTAAAATACTTTAATTATAAATTGCAAAAACCGACGTTCCTGTCGCTACGACACTGGGGAACTACACTAAACGCAGTATTATTAGAAAACAAGCCAACTGGAATAAAATTTGAGAAGAAGGCAAGGAAGAGAAGCTCCACTAGTGCACTTTCCGTATGTGAAGACGTCAGTGAAAGGCTATGCCAAATCCTCCGCAAATGTGATTTCAGATTGATTTTACGCGGTAGCCACAGAATCTAAGATATGATAGGTTACACGAAGGATGTTGTGAATAAACTGAATACTGCAGGAGAACATGAACCACGTTGTGAGTGCGGAGCTGCCTACATAGGTGAGACAGGGAGACCAGGCATCATCCAAATAGCATAACAAAAACGCTACGTGCAATTAGCCCAGCGTAATAAATCGGCTGATGATGATGATGATGATGTTTGGTTTGTGGGGCGCTCAACTGCGTGGTTATCAGCGCCCGTACAATTATCCAATCTTTGCTCAGTCCAATTTCGCCACTTTCCTGGATGATGATGAAATGATGAGGACAACACAAACACCCAGTCATCTCGAGGCAGGGAAAATCCCTGACCCCGCCGGGAATCGAACCCGGGACCCCGTGCTCGGGAAGCGAGAACGCTACCGCGAGACCACGAGCGGCGGACAATAAATCGGCGATAGCGGAACACACCGTGACTGTGGACAGTCTATCTTCTTCCAGTAAGTCCTCAAGGAAGACGTGCAAACGCGAAATACGGGAGGAGAGGTCACTGAAATTATTAAACAGTCTGATATCGTCTTCAGAGTCGATGGTTACAAACTTCACACGTCGTCCGGCTCGATAGCTGGGCCACCAGCGGCTGCGGATTGCTAACCGAAGGGGCCCGGGATCGATTCCCGGCCGGATCGGAGATTACGTTCGTATCGTAAGAAATGAGATTCCGTTGTTGAGATAGCTGTGTGAACATGTCACGAAATCCAATAAATGAGTAAAAAACTCCCGTCGTCCTTGCTGCAGGCTGTTCCTGTCCAACAGTCGCGAGCGGTCGCGAGACAGTAGGCTCACAGGACACGGACGCGACAGCCTGAAGAAACGACTATAGAGGTACTGTCAAGTACATTTCCGTGCACACCAGAAAATAAAACATACTCAGCATAAAGAAAGCGCTGATTTTCTGATCGTCGCCAATCACAAGGTGCATAGTCCACGAACAGCTTCTTTCTTACACTCTCCTTTTCGTCATGACTAGATTGTTATATTTTAGGGCCGATAAAGATGACGTGTTGACACAGATTGTCTGTAATAGAGAGAGGCACCTTTCATCTTCCAGAATCAGTCTGAGGAAGGCCGTTGTAATAGAGTCGATATGTTTGTTTTACAGTTTAAAATGTTGTATGCGACGCATTCCAACACCTAGAAGCCGGCCGGGGGTGGCCGAGCGGTTCTAGGCGCTACGGTCTAGAATCGCGCGACCGCTACGGCCGCAGGTTCGAATCCTGCCTCGGGCATGGATGTGTGTGATGTCTTTAGGTTGGTTAGGTTTAAGTAGTTCTAAGTTCGGGGGGACTGGTGACCTTAGAAGTTAAGACCCATAGCGCTCAGAGCCGAGCCAACACCTAGAAAAAGTTTAATCTTTGTAAATTAAAAAAGCTTTCACGCCACGTCCATCCTTGTGTAAGGACACTGGTTTCGGTGATAGAGATTATTGGCATCATCAGTCGCGACAGTCAGAATATTTTGTGCGGCTCAGAACTGTGATTTATTTCTGATAGCAGTTCGGCAAAACTTGTTTTGCGCGTGAAGTTCTGTGGCCCTCTGAATCTGTGCACTGAATCTAGATAGTAACTCACTTCACTAATGACATACTTAGAATATTTTCTGCTACCAATCGGTACTTGTAGTGGTGTATTGTATCTCGTTTAGAAAGTGGTTGGACATCAGTTTGAGATTTAGCATTAGTTGACTTCTCGATGTCTGCACTGTGTTTTCCAACCGTCTTCTTAATTTATTTATGTTTATATAGTGAGTTCGCTAACAACTATATTGGGCCCTCAAACTATATCCAAATCAATCGCATAGTTGCTTTCACTAGCTTTCTAACGACAATAAATTTTTGTATGTTGGAATTTAAACATCTTAGATTCAGCTCATTATTTAATATTAATTACACCTATTTACAGTCGTGTAATCATTTGTGTGACTTATTAATTACATCAGTGGCTAATTAATTAATATTATTTTTAAAGTGCACAATAGGGAGGCAAAGGCCTTCATCTTCGTTTTTCGTTCGTTTCTTAGCCCCTTTTAGTCGAAAGAGGGTGGTGGCTACGGGTGTGGAGTGTCATACCCAAGGCCGTTCCAAACTTCTATCTGCATAAACGTACATAATGCTGTTCTCCTTTATGTACACTCACAGAGTCTACCGAGGATGAAGAAAAGCTGCTACTGTTGCCGAAGTTACAAGTGTAGATGTAGATGTTTCAGGCAATTAAACCGCTCAAAAATTCTTTCCTAGCAGCGGGAATGAGCTGCTGCCTAATTTACGCTCCGCCTGTACCACCGCGATGCGATATTTACGAGTGGGTGTGCGCAGAAAAGTGATTGCCGCCGGCCAACTCTCTGGTGGGTAGAGCCACGTGTTGCACAAAGGGACCGCAGCCCCGGCGAGAACCTCTCCGGGCAAATTTAGTTTGCCCCCAATGGACCTGCAGGGTTTTAGCGCAAAAATTGTCCGAGTGCTTTCAGCCGATTTCGATGGGCCAACGGGATGGGGAGAAAAGCGGATTCATTTACCACACCAACGGGCCATTTCGCTGTTCACTTAACCGTAGCGCTTTGTGGTAAAGGCGGTGACATGCTGACCCATCACGGTTATACGGCTGCAAAAAGAATGATTGTTTCAGTTTATGATAGGCTATGCAACATTACATTTTCAAGAAAGTTAGTTACATTACTGGAGTAAGTTGCTCACTAACACAGCCACTACTATTGATGGTTAATTTTGTAAAAGTAAATTTTAATAAAAATCAAGTCTTTTAAATAATTGAGAACAATATGGTCTCGAATATTCTCATAAATTCCGACATCTGATGGTGGCAAGAAATTTTTTCCCGTTACGAAGGGAGACGAAAATTTAATAGTCATGGGTGACTGGAATTCGAGTGTAGGAAAAGGGAGAGAAGGAAACATAGTAGGTGAATATGGATTGGGGCTAAGAAATGAAAGAGGAAGCCGCCTGGTAGAATTTTGCACAGAGCACAACATAATCATAGCTAACACTTGGTTTAATAATCATGAAAGAAGGTTGTATACATGGAAGAACCCTGGATATACTAAAAGGTATCAGATAGATTATATAATGGTAAGACAGAGATTTAGGAACCAGGTTTTAAATTATAAGACATTTCCAGGGGCAGATGTGGACTCTGACCACAATCTATTGGTTATGACCTGTATATTAAAACTGAAGAAACTGGAAGAAGGTGGGAATTTAAGGAGATGGGACCTGGATAAACTGAAAGAACCAGAGGTTGTACAGAGTTTCAGGGAGAGCATAAGGGAACAATTGACAGGAATGGGGGAAAGAAATACAGTAGAAGAAGAATGGGTAGCTTTGAGGGATGAAGTAGTGAAGGCAGCAGAGGATCAAGTAGGTAAAAAGGCGAGGGCTAGTAGAAATCCTTGGGTAACAGAATAAATATTGAATTTAATTGATGAAAGGAGAAAATATAAAAATGCAGTAAATGAAACAGGCAAAAAGGAATACAAACGTCTCAAAAATGAGATCGACAGTAAGTGCAAAATGGCTAAGCAGCATGGCTAGAGGACAAATGTAAGGATGTAGAGGCTTATGTCACTAGGGGTAAGATGGATACAGCCTACAGGAAAATTAAAGAGACCTTTGGAGATAAGAGAACCACTTGTATGAATATCAAGAGCTCAGATGGAAACCCAGTTCTAAGCAAAGAAGGGAAAGCAGAAAGGTGGAAGGAGTACATAGAGGGTCTATACAAGAGCGATGTACTTGAGGACAATATTTTGGAAATGGAAGAGGATGTAGATGAAGATGAGATGGGAGATACGATACTGCGTGAAGAGTTTGACAGAGCACTGAAAGACCTGAGTCGGAACAAGGCCCCCGGAGTAGACAACATTCCATTGGAACTACTGACGGCCTTGGGAGAGCCAGTCCTGTCAAAACTCTACCATCTGGTGAGCAAGATGTATGAAACAGGCGAAATACCCTCAGACTTCAAGAAGAATATAATAATTCCAATCCCAAAGAAAGCAGGTGTCGACAGATGTGAAAATTACCGAACAATCAGTTTAATTAGCAACAGCTGCAAAATACTAACACGAATTCTTTACAGACGAATGGAAAAACTAGTAGAAGCCGACCTCGGGGGAAGATCAGTTTGGATTCCGTAGAAACACTGGAACACGTGAGGCAATACTGACCTTACGACTTATCTTAGAAGAAAGATTAAGGAAAGGCAAACCTACGTTTCTAGCATTTGTAGACTTAGGGAAAGCTTTTGACAATGTTGACTGGAATACTCTCTTTCAAATTCTAAAGGTGGCAGGGGTAAAATACAGGGAGCGAAAGGCTATTTACAATTTGTACAGAAACCAGATGGCTGTTATAAGAGTCGAAGGGCATGAAAGGGAAGCAGTGGTTGGGAAGGGAGTAAGACAGGGTTGTAGCCTCTCCCCGATGTTATTCAATCTGTATATTGAGCAAGCAGTAAAGGAAACAAAAGAAAAATTCGGAGTAGGTACTGAAATCCATGGAGAAGAAATAAAAACTTTGAGGTTCGCCGATGACATTGTAATTCTGTCGGAGACGGCAAGGGACTTGGAAGGGCAGTTGAACGGAATGGACAGTGTCTTGAAAGGAGGATATAAGATGAACATCAACAAAAGCAAAACGAGGTTAATGGAATGTAGTCGAATTAAGTCGGGTGATGCTGAGGGAATTAGATTAGGAAATGAGACACTTAAAGTAGTAAAGGAGTTTTGCTATTTGGGGAGCAAAATAACTGAATGATGGTCGAAGTAGAGAGGATATAAAATGTAGACTGGCAATGGCAAGGAAAGCGTTTCTGAAGAAGAGAAATTTTTTAACATCGAGTATAGATTTAAGTGTCAGGAAGTCATTTCTGAAAGTATTTGTATGGAGTGTAGCCATGTATGGAAGTGAAACATGGACGATAAATAGTTTGGACAAGAAGAGAATAGAAGCTTTCGAAATGTTGTGCTACAGAAGAATGTTGAAGATTAGATGGGTAGATCACATAACTAATGAGGAAGTATTGAATAGGATTGGGGAGAAGAGAAGTTTGTGGCACAACTTGACCAGAAGAAGGATCGGTTGGTAGGACATGTTCTGAGGCATCAAGGGATCACCAATTTAGTATTGGAGGGCAGCGTGGAGGCTAAAACTCGTAGAGGGAGACCAAGAGATGAATACACTAAGCAGATTCAGAAGGATGTAGGTTGCAGTAGGTACTGGGAGATGAAGAAGCTTGCACAGGATAGAGTAGCATGGAGAGCTGCATCAAACCAGTCTCAGGACTGAAGACCACAACAACAACAACACGAACATTATGAAGCAGCAAGTATCATCTCTAGGTACAGTTCATAGCAGATCTACGGAGCTAAGGAAAACTCCATGTGATTGTTGAATTTCATATGTTATTGTCTCTAACAAAGACTGAAAAGAGATAACCAAAGAATCAGGACATTTAAAAACCATGTGACCACTACTGCAAACAGCAAAGAATTTTTCGGACTTGTCTCAGTTTTGTAAAAATTACAGTCATGGTGTGATATTATGTAGTATTCTTGTGTAATTAGTAGAAAAATCATGTAGACTCATCAAACAGCTGAAGATGAGCCTCCAGGGTTGGAACGGCATAGTGCATTGAAGTAAAAAATCATGTTTTGTTACTGCAGGCAGGATTTTTATCTTTTTTTTATCTGACGAAAGTAAGACAGCCACGTAAGCAACATTGACAGCAATGGATAAAATTAAGTGGAGAAAACTGTTGTCAATATTTTATAGTATTATGGACAACGATTAGTTCCTTAGTAAGTTTCATTCATGTGACTTACTCAGTACAGAAATAGTGACCGAATTAGAAGCTGCAGCAGTGTTTCTAGTTTTACGATCCATAATTAGAAATTTACCACGATTTACAGTGAGATCTAAAGATATTCTGTGGTTAGTGGTAAGTCTGGAGACAATCAGGAGGAAAGGTACCAAGAATATTATTTACGGACATATCTACGAAAATTTCAGCAGAGAATTGCCACTAGTTCATATCAGAGAAGCAAGGGTGGGGGTAGGATCGGAGTGTGGGAGAGAAATGGGAACCGGTCTGTTATTCCTGTGATTCATGATTCATGGAAATCATCGAACACACCAGTTAGGATGATTGGACGGAGATCTGAACCCAAATTCTCCTGAATGCGTACCGTGAGTCTTAATGACGTATTGCTCATGAATAAGCTATTATATCATTTTATTACACTCTCCTCGAGTGGTCACTGCAACCAACCACAAACATCATAATAGTACTTTTGTCCAACACAATGATGTGGGTTCGAACACTTACAAAGTATAATTATGTCAGCTGCAGATCCAGGTTATGCTGGTGGTAGTGATGGTGGTTGCGATTGTGGGGGTGGGAAGGGGTAGCGGTTGTGCGGGTCAAGAATCCCCAAAAAACGTATATTAAAAGCGTTAGCATTTTTATATAAGTTTCAACAGTACTAATTCATTCTAGTAATAAAACGGTAAAACCACCACATCTGGCAGTTTTTTTTTTCATGAGATTTTCAAGAGCAACTTCAGCACAGCTTGGGGCAACTTGGAGGCTTTATTTTATAAAAATTGGATCAGGAAAAAAGATACCGCGATTTCAAGTTGTATCTGAAACTGTCGTTCCTGTCTGAACATCCAAACACACAAATCTCCAGGTTCGAATCCTGCGTCGGGCATGGATGTGTGTGATCTCCTTAGGTTAGTTAGGTTTAAGTAGTTCTAAGTACTGGGGGACTCGTGACCTCAGATGTTAAGTTCCATAGTGGTCAGAGCCATTTTTTGTTCCCATCGCGATAACAACCGCCCAGAATGCGCTCCTGGAGTTCGTGCACACTATAAACACGGCAAAACTACACGAAAGCTTTTAAGTATCCCCAACACAAAAATAAAAATAAAAATTTCAACTCCTTGAATTATAGAATACCAGGGACGCCATGCTATTTGGCTAACCACGATCTGTGCTCTCGTTGTCAAAACGCAATTTACGAGTACGTAGGTATCCGAAATAATAATAAAATCGTATGGGGTCATATTATGACCTTGTAATTTACACGTGACTTGCGATGTTTCGAAGTAAATACAGCCTTATATATTAACAATGATTTAACATAGGTATGATTGCTCTTGTTTACACGTCATAAGAAGGAAATCACTGGTTCCCGGAGCTATGTTCATGAGGATTATATGCTCCATTCTTATCGTCCTCTACTAACACTCTTTTGTTTGTATCAAAATTTGTAATCGAAATGAATTTTAACTCTCCTGCCGAGGGTGCACTGTTTTGAAGCTTCCTGGCAGATTAAAACTGTGTGCCGAAACAGCAATCGAACCAGAGGTATTTGCCTTTGGCGGGTAAGTGCTGTACCAACAGAGCAATACAAACACAACTGACGACTCCCACTCCCGCCTCAATCCCTTACTTCCGTAGCTCTCTTCTACCTTCCGAACTTCACAGAAATTCTACTGCGTAACGTACTTGATTAGCACTGGATATTGGGAAAAAATGGCTCAGCTACAGCGCACAGGACAGAAGTTTGCGAAAGGCAATGGTACCAAGTGCAAATCCCAGTCCGGCACCCGCCTATAAGTTTCCAAATATTTATGTATCTGAATAATTGCAGATGTTAAAAATCATGTACCTGTATTTGGAACTGCTTACTAAATGATCAGTATTTCAATGTGAACATGAAGCTCACTTTTAATTCGACCTGTCGGTACAGGTAGCGAAGAATTTCAGTAGCAGTCCTGTTCGACGTGCTTTCACTCTGATTTAAAGGCACCGTAGGAGACCCATTGTCGGTTCAAACTCTAGTAACGAGCTCTTTCAGGGCTGAAGATGCTGTGCGCCAGTACACACGCAACTTATCAATTTTGAGGGCGGGGAACCACTTAGTGTGGAAAGAGCGAAGGCGGGGCGAAATGCTTCCGACGCCGCAATGGCATTACACCGAAATTACGCTTGATAGCGGCCCCGCTAAGGTGGTAACTGCATCCCGGCCCTAGAATGAGCAAGCCGCGAGCAAGCAAGCGCTCCTTCCACCCAGCGCCGCCCGCGGCCGCGTAACTTGGTGTCGTTAAGAAACACTGGGGAGGGGGCATGTGTCAGCCAACCTGCAAATTGTAATTTAGGGCCGTTGTATGGCTCCTCTGCTGCCGCCCGGCTTTGAACGCTAAACGCTAGATCCCAAATGAGCTCCTGGTTTTCAAGGATGTTACGTTCATCTCACGAGCGTTCCACATGTAGCGCGTTGCTTCTAGTAAATACGATTCATCTGTTACTGTCATAATTTTGTAAGGATTTTACAGGATAACTCGGACGTAATTTCTATTTGGTATTATTCGAGGGTCATTTCAAAAGTCCTACACATTGAGTATAGCTACCGTTATGTGGTGTAATGAAGTTGAAATTCATTGTCAGTAATGACCTGGAATTTATGAGCGACGTTCCGGATCCGCCATCTTGAATAAATTTGGCAATAAGGCAGGGTGAGGTGCCGCTGTCTTTGCCCTACTAATTAGAAGATTTTCAATTATCCTTAATCGAACAATCTCCATACGTTATGTCATATATTCATTTGGCGCTAAACACCTCACACACAGAAGAAAAAATGGTTCAAATGGCTCTGAGCACTATGGGACTCAACTGCTGTGGTCATAAGTCCCCTAGAACTTAGAACTACTTAAACCTAACTAAGCTAAGGACATCACACACATCCATGCCCGAGGCAGGATTCGAACCTGCGACCGTAGCGGTCGTGCGGTTCCAGACTGTAGCGCCTTTAACCGCTCGGCCACTCCGGCCGGCACACACAGAAGAGACACATCGAGGTTTACAAATGATTTTAAAGTGATATAAATAAGAAATTGTTTGGTAGAAACAAGAACTAAATTTTTCAGCAGTGTCTAACTGTTTGCGTTCGCATGGCTGTGTCTTGAGTTAATTTCTTTTAAAATGGAAACTGAAACCGGGTCAGGTCGGATTACATGTAGTGACCACTGTTCCTGCATCAGAATCGAAATACCTACATGGAAAAATCCCAACGCGAGTTTTCAACATTTTGTGAGAGGTGTAGGGGAATGGCGTAGCGGATCATACCTCAGTATCACAGTGGTTCGCTCGTTTCTGAGAATGCCGGGTAATCACTGAGAACAACCCAAGACGTGAGAGCCCGTCAACAGTATCAGATTATATCTCTCAAAGTATTCTTAATGATATTTTGAGAGGTTCGCGGAAGTCATGTGAATTACATATGAGACCAGCAGTTTACAGAATCACAATTGAAAAGCTAAAGGCGAGAAAAATTGCTTCCAGATAGGTTCCGCATGACCTGAGTGACGAGCAGAAACAAAGTCGCAAAAGAAGCGCAGAAGAGTTGCTTCAAAGTTATAAAACAGAACAGTTTACGAAGCGGATAGTTGCAATTGATGAATCCTGGGAACGTGATTTTGAAAGAACAAGTCCGTGGAGAACGTTTTGATACAGCTGATGAAGCTGCTAGTGAGGTGAATCCTAGTAAACCCGCTTTATACATCATGGCCTCTGATCCTGCAAGACGCCGACTATGAGGCTGACACCATTGCTACTGACACCGCCCCTGCACAACGGACGGCGTAAAGGGCGAAGTACTTCTGACAGTCCTCTGCAGCGACCAGTGATCAACAGGAAGGTTCCAGTGCAGGGTGCGAAGCCGCGCGGTCCCTCCCTGTCATTCACCACGACCTTGTGGAACATGAACAGACTTCAACACTCACATCGTGAGTAGAGGACATCGAAACTGAGCAGGACTCTCCGAAACGGGGCCCACTGAGATCTGAACAACATCGGAAGGGCCGAGGTGTGAGGTCACTCGCAACGTCGGCTCCTCACCTCCTCCATTGTGGGTAACCATGCCCAACCAGCGCAGCGCCAGTTTTACTGCCTGGTCACAATAAATATCAACATGGTTAGGTCTCCCGCCATCATCGAATTTTTGACAGACACAATACGAGCCACAGAAGTCGATTTTGTAGTCCTGCAAGAAATGTGAACGATCCCACTGCCGTCGACAAGTCGCCACAACGCGGGCCAACTGTGAACGATCACACTCCCGCTACCACTCGGTCTTCACGTGGTGGCATCTCTGCACCAAACCGGAGATCCGCAAGACGCTTATGCAATATGGCAAGGTCACGAGAGCGTGTCACCAGTAGACCCGGGACTTTTACTGTGCGGCAGATAGAGACCTCGACGCTCTACCTCCATCACCGGACAGTCAACTAGAAAACACCAAATCATCAACGAAAGGCCGCTTCGAAGACGCCGTAGTCCGCTCGCTACGACAAGACCAAACAGCTGCAGAAGTCCCCAACATGCACCACACTGTGACGAGCAAGTGCCGACACCGCCAACAACTAATCACATGCCTTACGAAGCAAGAAACGACCCAAACAACCGCAGTGAAAGCCACAGAAGATCATTTTCGTCATCTATACCAGGAAAGAGCCCTAGACGACGACACCACTGCAGGGGGAGACGCATTATCGACAGGGCAACAGCTACGATCTTAACGGAGAAAATCTCGTCTGAGGAGGTGCGTGACGCCTTGGACAATGGTGCGGTCAATAAGGCTCAAGGGCCTGATGGATTACCAGTCGAGTTTTCGGCGACCGCGATCACCTCCTACGCCACCTGCGAGCAACGATGTCTCCATCGATTTCAGTCGAGCCTTACATAGAGTGCGCCATAATTTCCTCCTATAGCTCTTGGACCTTATGCGATTCCCCCCCCCCCCCCAGGCTTATCGACACCCTGCTGCGCCTTCTGGCAGACGGACGGACGATGGACCCGATGTCCATCGAGACATCTCTACAATGATGTTGTTCGCCTTCTGTCTGTCTTTATGCAATCGCGCTGGAGCCGCTCCTTGCTGAACTCAACGACAGGCTATCTGGTATTACCATGTGGGTCATCACCTTCCGCTAGGGTGTAGGCCGACGACGTGGTACAGCTGTTTCGTTTCCCCAGTGAAGACCGCAGCTTACCGAAGTTCACCGAGCGAAATGGGACGGGGTGCGGCAGTCTTCTGAACACGAACAAGTTGGCAACGTTGGATATCGGGCGCAGTCTCGGGCTAGGTGCTGTGTGCCCCTTCCGCCAGTTACTGAACTGTCATATTTAGGGGGCACGTTAAAGAAGGATGTGCGCGGAACCGATGCGCTAACTATCGACGGTTACTGCAGCTTGTATGCGTAATGGTGCGCCAGCTGCAGCGTGTGGAGTACCTGAACGTGGCACGTGTCCTCCTCCTACTAACGGCGATAGGTCGCACACTTAAGACGGCGTTCGGTTACTTCATACCCACGGGACACGTATTTAAAGTAGAATATGACTCAGTCTCCCCCCGCATGATGGAGGTCTGGGAATGGTTGATGTCCGAGCACCGTCAGCTGCCCCCCCCTCCCCCCCTCCTTCTTATCGAGTCATCAGTCTTCTCTCTAGTTCGATGCGGCCCGACACAAACTCGCGTGTGTCAGCCTCTTCATTTCAGAGTAGCAAATGTAACCTATGTCCTCAGTCACTTGCTGGTGCGTTCCAATCTCTTTTTCTTTCTACAGTTTTTACCTTCTCAAGCTCGCTCCAGTACCGTGGAAGTTATTGACTGATGTCTTAACAGATGTCCCACCATCCTGTCCCTTCTTATTGTTAGTGTTTTCCATATATTCCTTTCCTCACCGATTCTGTGGAGAGCCTCCTCATGCCATACCATATCAGTCAACCTAATTTGCAACATTCTTCTGTAACACCACATCTCAAATGCTTCGATTTTCTTCTTCTCTGGTTCCCGCAGTTCACATGTCAGTACCATTCAAGCCTCCCCCACGGGTCGTCTGTTAAATGTCCTAATGCCAGTCTCCCTTGTCGCCACAGTGACAGTGGCGCACGTTGTGACGCAGCTCTCCTATGTATCGACACTCATTCTAAATACAGATATGTGCCCTCTGGTCTAACCATACCGCACCCGGCGACGGTGAAAGATTTTTACACTTCCCTTCTGCGGGCAGTCCCGCGTAAAATGGTGAAAACCAAGTATTCTACTCTCAGCTGGATACGAATGTGGAAAATGATGTATCACCACTTTTTGCCGACCACTGTGCGCTCGATGTGGTATCAAGGCACGAGCAGAAAATGTGCTACTGGACACCGGCTCCATGCTATCGAATTAACGGGCTCCTCATTTTGCCCCGACTGTCATCTCATGGTCGCTAATGAATATCGTTTCAAGTCCGTGTCGTCGTCCGGCGTATGCCGACTGACGCAGGAGATCTTATTTTGTTCGTGTCGCACTTATCCTGATTGAACCTCGGTCCTTTCTGTGTCCTAATGACTATCAATTTCCCCTCGACAAATATCATGCGCTTAAAAGGTTCAAGGGACTGACATCAACTGAATCTTCAGGGAAATGGTGAAAGTGGAGCTTGATAACTGATGGTTCGTGCAAAACACTCACAACGCTCTTGAACGCACACCGTTCTTTGCAAATTATTTACTCAGTGATTTCGTAAACCCACCCCTCGCTAGTTGGGGTGTGCCAGGCTCAGTGTAACTGACCGCGCAGCATCACATCGAAGACAGAAGGACCTGAATTGGAAGCAGTGTGAAAGGAAAGGGAGTGCCTGGTTGGAGGAACGCTTCTTTCACTATGTCATTGGCAATGTAGAATGAGTCTGTTGTAGATATTTTAGGCGGCGTTGTTGGAGATAGAAAACACAAGTGGTAGTAGACAAGAAAACTGCAGTTGTACCATTTCTTGAAGAAACATTCTTTATACATAGCTATTTCAGTTTATACTTCGAATAACATTTCTATTGTAGCATTCTGTTTCCAACTTTTCGTTTGTACACATTTACCAATTATTATCTTGAAATTAAAAATATATAAATAAGTACAATTAAAGTTTGGAAGGTAGGAGACAGGATACTGGCAGAAGTAAAGCTGTGAGTACCGGGCGTGAGTCGTGCTTCGGTAGCTCAGATGGTAGAGCACTTGCCCGCGAAAGGCAAAGGTCCCGAGTTCGAGTCTCGGTCGGGCACACAGTTTTAATCTGCCAGGAAGTTTCATATCAGCGCACACTCCGCTGCAGAGTGAAAATCTCATTCTGGCAAGTACAATTAAATTGCTGACCCGTGGAGCCTATCGCCTTGGCGAAATTTTTCGGTATAGTTGGCGGGAACACCTGAAGAGGGATAGTTCATTCCTTTTCATTAGATAGGTTTACAATGTCAGTGACAAGTAGGGGCAGATTTCATTTTCGTCTCTTTTATTTTTGGAGATTAAACTTAGTTAGGTAAGGAGATTGGTCCAAGGATCCAGCCTCCATCCCCCCCTGCACCACCCCCACCCAGCCCCAGAAAAGGTCGTCAACGCATGCTTTTGTCCGGTGGCCCTAGACCCGTGGGGAAAACCGGTTCGAATCCTTGTGGTGGAAAAAAATTTCACTGTCAATATTTGCTCAACAAGGGGACGAGAGGTGGTGGCACAAGGTGCCTGATCACCAGACTTTGCGCCACTGTCCTGGTTTAAATACGAAACCTCTCTCCAGGGTCTTAAGAACTGAGTGTATATGACACTGCTGATTGTTATCTGTGCGTCGGAGGTGTGTGCTAAACCTAGCGGCCCCCTTGGTACTATTCTCAAGGAGTTTGACTTTTTCCCATCATTATCATCATAATCATCATCATTAAACAACACACACACACACACACACACACACACACACACACATACAGTATTCCAAATACTGTAATGGAGCATATTGTAAATAAATAAATAAAAAACAAAAAAAACTTGACAGTCATGGTCAATATCGACTCCACGGTTTCCATGTCTGGACTTTTGCTGCATCGCTAATGACATCGATTTTTACTGGATGATAAACACTTCATTTGCTTGACAGTCATAACGTGAGGTTAGGCTGAAAGCCATTGGTTGTGGCGCATTTAGTCGCAAGGAACTCGGTAAGATTTAGCGGGATTGTTATAGATTGTAAAGGTTTAGTTATCCAGATGAAGGTATGGAACTCAGATAGCTCAGGCATGATAACCTTATTTTATGGTCCACTGACATCAGGAGAGGTAGTGGTAGTAGAATGATTCGGAGACAACTTGGAGAATACCACTTGTAAATTTTCTGTGCAGTAGTGAAAGGGGAACTTTCTGGCTGCAGGCTTTCAATGGGAGTCTTGCGTGATTAAAGCAGATGCCTATAACCAGAATTCGTGAAAGGTATTTTATCAATGGCTCACCTCGGGATGAAAAAATCAGTAATAACGAAGTATCACCTACAGATTTAGTGCGAAGAACCAGAATTTATAGACTCAGTTAATGTAGAAAAGGGTAACTATGATCCGTGACTGTTGCTATGGGTGTTGTAAGGAATGTTAAGAATGGCTACAAAATGTATTTGGTTAGAAAAGTGACAGGATACAAACTGCAATGTATCTGACTAGGTAACGTGAAAAATTCTGCTGAGGATGAAGATTCAAATCGATTTTCCAAGACGCCCTCAGTGGAAGTATGTGCCGAACAAGCTTTTAAGGGATGAGAAGGACTCATGGTATTTCAAAAGCCGTTTCAGAACGCAATGAAAGAATACACGTGTAACAAATTTTGCTACGAAAGCAAAGAGAGCTTGATCACAAAATTACGAGAAATCAGAGCCTTACTGATGTAAAAAAAAAAAAAGACCAAACGAAGCAAAAACGAGCGAAGGGAGAGCAATGAAAGAAGTCACAGAATGAGTGTTAAACTAAAATTTTAGCTATCTACTAGTATCTGACTAAAAATCATGAGAAATACTAAAGTTACGCAAACTCAGTATGCAGATCGAAATCATCTTTTCAGTGCTCTGTGCCCATACTGGTACCGAAAAGGAAGGTAACAGATAAGAGTTCGAAACACTGAATTAGGTCTACTGAAACTGTTTTACCACGGAAGATCGTAGTACGGTTACTCCTTACAATCAATGTTCGGTCTCCGAAATAGCAGATACTGAGATAAGTGATCACGGAAAAGCAAGTACAATCCCTTCAAAGTTGATAACGTCTGTACCGGAAGGATCCCTGAGACATTTTACATGGAATATGTGCAACAACTTGCTTTCCTTCTGGCAGTAGAACACTGAAGCGCCAAAGAAACTGTTATAGGCACGTATATTCAAATACAGAGATATGAATACGGCGCAGGGGTTGGCAACGGCTATATAAGACAATAAGCGTATGGCGCAGTTGGTAGATTGGCAATGGCAGGTTATCAAGATTTAATAAACATGCAATGCGAACAAGGACCTGGTCATCGATAGGCTACAAAGGATTTTAGATGACACAGAAAATTGGAAAGGTTAATCGCCGAAATATCGTCGGACTTCAACGATCGCATCCGTCTGGACACCTGAAAGGCTTGGAGACAATACATACGCCGGTAAAGCCGCCGATCAATTGCTACATTCTGCATGACCCGCTGAAATGTCGGAATATCGATGCTGCCCTGAATTGCTGTTTTCAGCTCTGCAATGGTTTTGGGATTATTGCTGTGCACCTTGTGTTTAATATAGCACCACAGATAGGAGTCGTATGTCTTCTTATCCGGAGATTATGGCGGCCCATCGAGGTCCATGCCAGTGGCCTCAGAGTACCCCAGAACCAGAATGCTGTCCCCAGAGTGCTCTTTCAGGATATCAAAAGCACTTCTGCTTCTAAGTGGTCGACCTCCATCTTGCATGTACGATATCTTGTCGAAATCAGGGTCACTTTGAATAATGGGGATGATATCATCTTCCAAAACGTTTACGTGTCATTCTGTAGTCACCATGCCATCGACGAATATCGCACCGATTTTTCCACGGCTGGACACTGCACACCACAGTCACTCGTTGAGGGTGCAGAGACTTCCCGATTGCGAGATGTGGTGTCCCAGCCCCCAAATGCGCCAATTTTGCGTATTGTCGAACCCATCCAAATGAAAGTGGGCTTCGTGGGCAAGCCAAACCATATTCACATCAAAGTCCTGTTCGTCATTTCTGGGGACAATACTGTTGGCGAAGCACAACCGTTGTTCCATGGCCCTGAGGCTTAATGGCTGATGAGTTTTAATTTTATGTGGAGAGAGATGCAGGTCTTCAAGAACTTTTCGCAGTGTCTCCTCGTAGATTCCCACCTGTTGTGCAGCTCGTCTGATAGATTTCCTGGGGCTGCTTTAATACACAGCGCGTGTCTTCTCGATGTTTTCAGGCGTTTTCACTCGTTTTGGACAACGGACATTGCCTAAACTGTCACCACGAAACTGACCCGTTCTCTCGAACATGCGAACCAAATTCTTGATTGTTAGCACACTTTGACAGGCTGTCACCAGCCTGAACTCAGTCACTAATTCCTTTGAGCCCAGTTGGGCTGTTATTGCCGGCATAGTAGGCCTTCAAAAGCGTTATATGCTCAGGTTGTGACATTTTCACGTGCAAATGGTCGACAACAATAAGGCGCGTGCGCATGCGCACACTATTTCCCGTCATGCCCCGCGGCCAAATGTGCAGTTTGAACGTCCTAAAGCAAACAGTTCGGAAGCGATATCGATTTTATTTCATATAGCTCAATAATTGTCACCTGTACAACCTGGCTGCACCTTAACTGGAAATAACGAAACTATTTTAGTTTGAAAAGGTCATTCCAGTTTTAAAAGTTTTTCAATAGAGTGTTCGTGAAACCATGCCAAATAAAGCAACAGAATGACTGCTCTTCGTCACGTGCACAGAGCGGGCATGGTGTATGGCCAGTGGGTTGGAGACGTATCCTGAAGTGGTCGTGAGCGTGTCTCTGGCAAGCAGTGTTGTTTCTGAAGCTCCTCGGCGATCGGCAGTATCCATACCAGTGACGCTCGACTGCATACGCGCGTGATCTTTCCCTTACTTCTGGAGGAGTCTTCGCGAGCTTTGTTGCACACTTGTACTTCTAAATTCATACTCCGCAAGTTTTAATCTGATCTGTATCTGATATTGTTGATTACATGTTGTACAGGTACAGTACTTGTAATACAGGAAAAGTCAAGTGGAATAACGCAGAATTAGATGAGAACTTTAGATATCGTACACAGGGTGAAACTGGGGAAGTGCAGATATTTTTTATATGTCACATCTTAATATGTACACACAACAGTTCGTTGTTTTTTTTCTGTGTCGAACAGTCCTATCAGAAACACGTCTCATAATTTACTGTCTGATGTTTTCTGCACGGTCGCAAATTGCACTATTAAGTAGCCTGTCCAGCTGCTCAGGGAAAAATAAGCATTATTGCAGTGCTCTTGCCACATGTATTTGGAGGTACCACCCAATCTAAAATGGTTCAAATGGCTCTGAGCACTATGGGACTCAACTGCTGTGGTCATAAGTCCCCTAGAACTTAGAACTACTTAAACCTAACTAACCTAAGGACGGCACACGACACCCAGCCATCACGAGGCAGAGAAAATCCCTGACCCCGCCGGGAATCGAACCCGGGAACCCGGGCGTGGAGAGCGAGAACGCTACCGCACGACCACGAGATGCGGGCCCCAATCTAAAAATATATAACTTGTAATAGCTATAATTATTAGCCTGACAGTGACGTAAATACTATGTAATGTCATTGAAAGTTGAGAGTCCGCTTACGCTGTACTAAAAATCTTTATTGTCTATATTCGCGTTTGCAATTTAGGTATTTTGTCATCATCAGATAGGCTGGGAGCGATCAGTCCCCAAAACATTACAGGAAGTTTAAAAATTAGATCATAAATAAAAATTATAGTGGAATCATATCTAAGAGTACACAGTTAAGGAATAACCTTAAAAAATGATTGAAATGGTTCTAAGCACTATGGGACTTAACATCTGAGGTCGTAAGTCCCCGAGACTTAGAACTACTTAAACCTAACTAAACTAAGGACATCACACACATCCATGCCCAAAGCAAGATACGAACCTGCGACCATAGCAGCAGTGCAGCTCCCGACTGACGCGCCTAGAAACAATCGGCCACATCGGCCAGCTAATAACTTTAAATATCTGGGTTATTATCAATATAAAAACAAAATAACTCTAAGTTTATATTTATCAACACAAAATCTACATGTTCACAAAACTACGGCAGAAGAGAGGTAATACTTTTATTGAACTTTTCAAAAATACCTGCGCTTAAGAGTACGCAAAGTACGCCCAAAGAATACGCATTTATCAAATGTCACAAATGAACGCAATATCACCCTTAAATTAAGAGCACGGCTCGAGCCACTATCTCCCACACTTAATGCACTGGATCCCATTCTCTAGAAACACTAAACCAAAGTTCTCACGGCTTTGCCGCACTGAGTGGCCGAGCGGTTTGAGGCGCCGTGTCACGGATTGCGCGGCCACTCCCACCGGAGGTTTGAGTCCTCCCTCAGGCATGGGTGTGTAAGTTGTTCTTAGAGTAAGTTAGTTCAAGTAGTGCGTAAGTCTAGGGACCGATGACCTCAGCAGTTTGGTCCCTTAGGAATTCACACACACGGCTTTCTGTCGTTTCATTCAAACAGATTCCTTCGTACCAAGAGCAGCGGCAATATAATTTGAAGTCATTTAGAAACAAAACCTATGCTTCGTACTCCACAGCACACTCAAGATGTACAAATTGGCAGTTCTGCCTTAAAGAGAACGCACGCACTCTTTTTGGACGTTAAACGTGCGCTCTTTGGTACATGAGCAATGATTCCAAGCGAGTCCACATACATCAGCACATGTCCCGTTTGCAGAATATGTGGATGAGTATGGTAGACTGCAAGCCAGCCTTTCAAAATGCAATCAGTGATTAAAGGCTGCTGTTCGTGGATTCCGTCTATAACATATGCAGCAGAGTACCAGAAGTATACAAAGAAAGCTGAAAGGTGATTCTTACCTGTTTCACTTCGATAACACAGGATTTCTTCACACAGCTTCTACGAGGTGTTTCTGATGTCACTCTGAACAGAACTACGTGAGTAGTGAGCTGATAGATTAGTCAACTGTCAGGAACATAAGCTGCACTCTCTTTGGGAATGCGCACTCTTTTGTACATTTACCCTATGTAGAATTACTAGCGTCAGGTAATGGTTTCCGCTTAACAACTTGAAGTTGTCATGTGCAGGAGCACTCTACCAAAGATTATAGATCAACGGCATCTAGTGGTATAAATCCTTCCGAACATCATGTGAAAACACATATTACCGCAGCTTAAAAAGTATAAACACTTGATACATTGATCAAAACTACGTTCACAATGAACACATCTTTAAGTCCCACGCAACCATCATTATTTTGATTGGAGAGTGACTTTGCTGTTTGACGTGGAAGCCATGGTAGATGCATATGTGCTTATGTGCTTAGTTTTTGCCTTATTTTTATTGAACTGCTAGTGCTGTCTATCATCTCTATTTAATTTAGTATGCTTTTTGATTTTTTCCGTTCCTTTCTCTGTACATGTTGATCTAACAGTCAACGTAGATGCATATGTACTTACGTGCTTATGTTTTACTTACTTTTATTCACGTGCTAGTGATATCTATCGTCTCTATTTTATTTAATACATTTCTTCGTCATTTTTGTTCCCTTCTGTGCACACGTCCATTGATATTTTTGTCACTTTCCTGCCATTTGTGTTTCTAACACAATGCTGGTTACTTGGGACTTGTCTTATGTGCTCATGGTGAGCATAGTTTTTATCATTATGTCAGATGTTTGTACGTTTTAATCTTTGATAATATTTCTTGCTTGGTGTTTGGAAGAATGGACGAATTTATATGTTGTTGATTTTATCGTGTTCGGTATCATGTTGCTAAGTACCCACGTAAGTAATTCTACTTTCTTATTTTTCTTTACCATCTGATTTGTACATGTTGTGTAACTTTTTGGGGAATAATTGCTTCCAGGCCACCTTGTGATGACAAAATGTTGGTTATTGCAATTGTGACATCTAAACAATAAATACTTTTGACACAGCGTAAGCTTAATGACAACTTACCAAGGCTCTGGACCGAGTCCTTATTAAAATTTGGATGCAGTGTTGTGTAGTAGACCGTCCTCAGTCATCAATAGAAATATCTACATGTATACGCATTATGACCTATGTATACCATTTTAATTATTTTTAAGACTAATTAATTGCATATAATATTGGAAACTGCATCTTAATGATGTACGTTTAAGTGAGCGCTTAAAATTGTACAACAAATGAAGGGACACAATTTTTGGTAATGACTTAAATAAATGAAAAATACATTTTACCTTATAATTTATATTAAAATACAGAACATTTGACTTCACGTCACAATAAAAGAGTAAAGAATGTTTACAAATGCAGAATAAACAAAACCAAAGAATTATAGCCTAATTAGGTAAATAATTTTACGTTTTATCGTAAGAATTTAAATTAAAATACATATTTTGTCTTAATGACATAAACAAAAGCATCACATTTTTTTATGAAGGTGGTTTTACTTATTTGGTTTCTCTATTCTTACTCTAAACTCTAAGATTTCATTCATTTCATAAAATATTTGATTTGTGTAGAGGGTCTTTAGTTCCCCTTTGAATATCTGTACATTATTAATTTCCTTTTTATATTTACGGTGAGCTTATTAAATACTTTTTATACCTGACTCAGTAACTACCTTGCGTACACCCGTGAGATTTGCAGAGTATTGGTGAAATTTTGCCACCTGTCTTGACTCTCGGCTGTGTATGTCAGAGTTCGTCTGAAGGAATCTCCTGTTATTAGTTACAAACATCATCAGTGAGTATTCATGTGCTGACCTGACAGTAAATATCCTTAGAGACTTGAAGAGACCCTGCGGGGTTTTCTGTTAGTGATCCTATACCGGGATTTCAGTTTCAAAATTCAGTAAAAAGGGAACCACTGCTAAGAGCAACGTCAAATTTGAATAACATACTACTGACGGAGAGGAAACGTCATGGTACAAAAAATAACTTAAAGAAAATATTACCAACATATGAATCACGATACGACGGCTTTGGTTTGTGTTGCACATTACACAATCCGCATTGCATGTGCATGACTGAAAATTTTGGCAGTCAACACTTGTGGCACTGTTACTTAGGTTAATCCCACCACCATGGCAAGGTCGTACCATATCAATGGTAAAAGTCGGTTTTTAACAATTCTGAGTCCAAAAACAGCATAAAAAGCAAAATGACTTCGATTTCTATTAGCCTTGGGACCAGAAACCGTATAAACAGCAAAATGAATCGGTTTTCAATCATCCTGGGGCGAAAAAAATATAAAAATCAAAATGACGTCGTTTTCTAATTGTAGTGATACTGGCGCAAGACATATTCAGTATGCTGTCCACCATTTTGTGCACAGGTTGCAACCGAAGAGCAGCATGTTCCAGAACAAATATGAAAGTCACAGGGGTCACTCTCATAATACGTTCGGTAGTGCTTGTCTTCAATTCAGCAACGTTCGTAAGTGGCTCACTGTACACATCATTAAGATAAGCTAACAGCCAGAAGGCACACGTATTAAGACGACATGTTGTGGCTGGTCAGGTTGTAGGGAAACTACGGGTGATAAAATTCTAGCATTATAGAATTGCCTCTGCAGCAGGTGTTTCATTAGCTGTGCAAAGTGCAGAGGAGGCCCATTCTGCTTAAAAATAATTCTACCCACACATTCACACTACTGAAGTATTGGAATGACGTTGATGAGCAAAAATCTCTCTTACCGTTTACCAATTATGTTTACCATAATTGGTAAACGGTAAGAGAGATTTTTGCTCATCAACGTCATGTAACAGGACCACGGGACTCACCTATTATAAACGATGTCATCAACCCACACCACAGATTCTCCTTTGCAGAATTAGGTGGTCTGCTTGACAGGCATGTGGATTTTCCGTTGCCCATATTGTGCAGTTCTGCTTTTTGACATGTCCTTGGAGTATGTCTACAGAATGTTTCATGGCCATTCATTGTCCACTTCCATGAGAACAAACTTTTGTTTTGCTGGCAGGTCACCAGTACGCAACTCCTGAACATTGGTGATGTAAATGGGTAACAATGCAGGATGTCCCGTTAGATTTTATGCACCTTGCTCGTAGGCATGTCCAACGTTCAGGTAGTTCTCCGTGCACAGCATTTTTGACACCACCACCAGAGATCCTCTGCAATACTATGCCACATATCCGGCAAACGCTGAATCAGCTACTTCCATCCCTCTGCGTCACTGCGCTTCCAAATTACCTGTCTTGTTGAATTTTGTAATACTTTTCTCCAGATCAGCAGCAGACATGCGGCCAGTGCCTTCTTTCGTTCCCTTGAGTATCCGGAGCTTGTGCAGGGCTAACTGCGCACAGTCACCGTTCTTGTAAAAGAGCTTTACCAGCAGCGCGCGATACGTCATGGAGGCAGTCATTCTGAGCGTCCCTGACGCAAACTGAGGAACAGTTGTGTGCATCGCTGGTCTGTTTGTGTGTATCTTCTGACACTTACAACGCGATCTGTTGCTCAAATTTTCGTTAAATTTTTGTTCCCTGTTGTGTTCCTCTGCGTCAATAACATGTTGTTAAAATCTGACGTCATTGAGCAGTGTGCACCAGGGTGGCCATTGGTGTGTCCGCAGTGTACAGACTGTACAAAACGGACCCCAGGACCAATTCCTGTGGCACCCCGACATGAATACCCTTTTTGGTGGAGGTGGTGGTTTCTACTTTTACTGCGGAAGTTCTATCTGTGAGATAGCTTTTAATTTGCTCAACTTTGTCCCCAGGGAACCCTTGTGGGTACAACTTGTAGAGTAGCGCTTTATGACATACTGAGTCGAAGGTTTTGGCTACGACTACTAGCACTATTTCGCAGTAGCCTTTGTGGTTGAAGTCCTCTGTGCCGGCCTTGGTGGCCGAGTGGTTCTAGTCGCTTCAGTCTGGAACCGGGCGACCACTACGGTCGCAGGTTCGAATCCTGCTTCGGGCATGGATGTGAGTGATATCCTTAGGTTAGTTATGTTTACGTTGTTCTACGTTCTAGGGGACTGACGACCTCAGATGTTGAGTCCCATAGTGCTCAGAGCCAGTTCTGAAGTCCTCTGTGGCTGCTTCAACCACTCTCATGATCTGTTGTGGGGCAGAGTAGTTCTGCTGAAACCAGAATTGGAAATCTGTCAGAACTGCTGTCTGGTAATATGTTCCCGTATGGGTATTAGTACGAGGCGCTCATAGGTCTTGCTGAGAGTTGGCAAGAGGCTAATCGGCCTGTAGTGCTGCGGGAATAGAGGGTCTTTCCCTGGTTTGTGTATCACGACCACTTCCGAGTGTTTCCAGCAAGCTGGGAAACCGTGCGAACGAGTAATCTCGTTGAAGACGTTCTCAAGGTGTGTGATCGCAGAGGGTGGGAGCCTTTTAACTAACTGATTGGAGTCACAGTCGTGTCCTGCCATCATTTTTGTAGGGAGAGGCCTAATTACATCAGTCCCCTAGAACTTAGAACTACTTAAACCTAACTAACCTAAGGACATCACACAACACCCAGTCATCACGAGGCAGAGAAAATCCCAGACCCCGCCGGGAATCGAACCGTTTGAAACTGCTAGGGGTTGGCTTGGGTTGAGTTGTTTGGGGGAGGAGACCAGACTGCGAGGACATTGGTCGCTTCGGATTAGGAAAGGACGGGGTGGAAATCTGCCATACCATTTCATAGGACAATCCCTGCATTTGCCTGGAGAAGTTTTGGGAAATCACGGAAAACCTAAATCGGGAAGGCCGCACGCGGGATAGAACCGGTGTCCTCCCAAATGCGAGTCTAGTGTGCCAGCCAGTGCGCCACATCCCTCGGTTTTGAAACTGTTTCTCGAAGGAGGGCGAGGGCGTTGGGCTTTTCAGCACGGCTGTAGGCCAGACGCCGTTCGCCATGCAGTGGCGGCACTCTAGCGCGTCTTTTTGTGAATTGCTTGGTTGCTTGACGTAGTGTGTGATCGTCTACTTTGAGAGCTGTGAGGCGGTTTTGCCATTGCTGGTTTCTATGCTCACTGAGCACTACCTTAAGATGTCTCTCTCTGTAGACGATTGTGCAGCCTGCTGTTGGCCTGATTTCTGGTGATCTTCCACTTTTTGCCACCCTCTTCTTGTGTCGAATTTGAGCTATCAAATGTTCCGGGAGCTGTACAGGGTTATTACAAATGATTGAAGCGATTTCACAGCTCTACAATAACTTTATTATTTGAGATATTTTCACAATGCTTTGCACACACATACAAAAATTCAAAAAAATTTTTAGGCATTCACAAATGTTCGATATGTGCCCTTTAGTGATTCGGCAGACATCAAGCCAATAATCAAGTTCCTCCCACACTCGGCGCAGCATGTCCCCATCAATGAGTTCGAAAGCATCGTTGATGCTTTAAACTGCGCATATCATCGCCGAATGGAGTTAGCAGTTGGTGGATCTTTGTTGAAATTCGTCCTGAAGTGTCGTTGCACTGTTATGACTGAATAATGTGAGTGCATTTCAAGCACGACATACGCTTTCTCGGCTCCTGTCGCCATTTTGTCTCACTACGCTCTCGAGCGCTCTGGCGGCAGAAACCTGAAGTGCGGCTTCAGCCGAACAAAACTTTATGAGTTTTTCTACGTATCTGTAGTGTGTCGTGACCATACGTCAATGAATGGAGCTACAGTGAATTTATGAAATCGCTTCAATCATTTGTAATAGCCCTGTACTTGCGGTTGCGTCCGGCCCCTTTGTGGAGGGGGTGGGGAAAGGGTTGGGGGGGGGGGGGACCTCTTACACGAGAGTAATAACCGATATCACAGTTTCTCAGCATCGCTCGCTGTCTGTGCGTTTGCGGGATGACTGTTACCGCGAGGGTGTTACCCACTCTCCCAAATCGACCTCGAAGATGACAGTATGGTAGTCGACATTCCGTCGACTGTCCTCGTAGCCACAAACCCTGTGATTTTTGGGGAAGAGAGTAGGCTCGACTGGACCCCGGGTTTCAAAGTGGTGGTTTCGCATTGGTTGTTGCAGTTTGGCACCTGCTCTGGAGGTTACTCTTGGGTTCCAGTCCGGGTGCTTGGCACTGAAGTCTCCTCAGCTTAGGAGTTTGCATTCAATTTGGCCTAAAGCTGCTATAGCTCCCTCAAAGATCTCGTCATTTGGGGGGTAGTAGATTGCTAATACTGTTAGGGGTCTGGTGTCAGTGGCTACTTCTACTGCCACTGCTTCGAGTTTATTGGTAGCTGGTATGTACACCTGGTGGTGGGGGATCCCTGATTTTATGTATATTGCCACACCTCCGCCTTGTGTTGGTCTGACTGCACGGTAACTAATGTAATTAGGAATTTTCTCATCGAATCCCGTCTTGAGGAGGGTTTCCACCATCATGCATACGTCGATGAGAATTCCTTCATGAATTATCTGAATTTGACCATTTGATTATCAATGCCATCTGAGTTAAGGGGGCACATTGTCAAGCCTTGAATATTTGGTCATCTAACCATGAAGGGGTTTTCCTGCTACTGGTGAAGTTACAGAGGTGAGCGACTGCTGGACGGCTGCCCGAAGGGCAACGAGGATATGCCTATTTTGCATAAGGGCCTCCCTGAACTCCTTCATCACCTCCATGACAAGGTTCACGGTCTGGATCACCATAAATGACAGCTGATCCGAAGGAAGGGGGGGTGGGGGGGCCAGGAGTGTTGTGGAACTATTGGGGAGGATTTGCATTCTCTGTGGCAGCTTGAGTTTTTGGTTCTCTGAAGTTTTCTTTGTTGGGGACCTGGCCGTTGTTGTTTTGTCTTACCCAGTGTTGTTTTTGTGTTTTTGGTTGATGTTGTGGTGACAGGACTACGCTTTCATGGCTTGTTTGTGGAGTGACGCGTGTTGGTTTATCCCAAGTCTTGTCTGTGTTGGTTTCTTTGTGTGTCCAGAGGTGGTGTTGGTCTTTGTTTTTGTGTGTGGAGAGGCAGCCCTTGGTTTTTTGCGCGCCGAGGTCCGCGCCGTCCCTGGTGTCGCGCCGGGTTATGGAAGATCCAGAATCCCGTGGAGTGTCGCTGTCAGCCGCCGTGGAGGGATCTTGTGTCCGCTTGAGGCGTGAGTCCTTGATGGAGCTAAGTAATAGTTTCCATGCCTTGCTGAGATAAAAATTTTTTTCACAGTTTATGAGGGAATCTATCCTCATTGAGAGACATAAATGAAACTGACAATGAGCAGATGACCACTCGCTGAGTGACAGTCGAGCTTGGAGTGTCGTTCGACTGACTTGATCTTATATTGCCATAGGTTCCCACTTGTACAGGCCGTAAAAACAGGAGTCTCTTTCCGATTTGCCTTTATTAAAGCAATGGCGGCTGCTCACGTCGATTCCTGCATTATAGCAATTACAGGGAGCACGATACGTTGCTCGGCACCGCCCGACAACAGAATTATTGTGCCTTTTTGTCGTTTTGTTGGAATGTCGACCTCGAGTGGTGCCTTGGCTCTGCAGTGGTCTACCGCTGTCGACAAAACGCGTGTCTTGTTGTTACCACAGCCGGGTCGCCGGCCGTTTCGAACATCTCAGCTGCCGCAGAGCCAGTCTCGGCTCCACACAAGGTTATAGAAATTGAGGGTCAGGCGCTGGAAGCTGGCCGCAGAACCAAAGAGAAGATTTCCGCCGCTGCCGTCCAGATCTCCGCGTCCACCAGCGCAATAGGGGCAGCAATGCAAACGGGTAAACTAACGGTGCCAACGATGATGTAACTGGAACACCCTGGCAGCAGCCCCCTTTTCCACTCTTGACATTTGCACAAACAGACGTAATGCAGTAATACAAAAACACACCAAAATCATCATACATAGTCAGTTCTTGCGATCCCACCCATCGTTCCCTTGTCATAAGTCCGCTCCTGCTTGCCAATGCCACGACCATCCTCACAAAGTACATAGCATCCATGAATAAAGGCAGGCAGACAACACGTCAGCCGATCGATATCCTCCCCAAACCCACCACCTCTACACAACCCTCCACCTGATCCAAAACCCTGAAGTCCGACCCACACACATCCACTTCATCCAAACAATGGCGTGCAAAGGAGTGCAAGGATAAACACTCCAAGAGCAAGAAAATGTCTGCCACCCTACCCCAAACACTCCCTCACCCTTTGAGGAGCCTGCGCCCCCGACATCATCTGTTGTCGCCCAGGGAGGGAACCAGGAAACCATCACCCTGGAAGGGAACTGCGTAACAACACAGGACTCGGATGGTTTCGTGTCAGCGAAGAAGACCTTTCGTGAGCAGAAGCTTCCTGCCACCCGGGGAGTAGAAATCATCCCCAATAGGTTTCAGGCGGTGGCTGATAACCCAGAGGCAACACAAACCAACACAACAGAATCACAGACACAGAAACACGTCATCCACCATCTCCTTCCGATTGTCGCAGAGTTTTCTCGAAATTGCGGGGACCTCTTCGAGCTATTAGAAACGTAAATCGGGGGAGTCAGTTTCAAGGCAAAACCTGCTGGTAGTAACAAAATAAAAACATCTCTACGAGCATTGGAAGATGCCGATGCGGAAGTTGAAACAAAGTGGCGTTCATTCCACGTCACACTGTCAGATATCCCCCCGAACCAAAGGGGGATAAAAATGGTCATCGCCGCACACTGCACCATGGCGTTAAGATTCAGGAAGTGCGCCGAGGCCCACGACACAAGGTCCTGTACACTTAAACCCACAAAACAACAAGTAAGGTGCAGGCTGTGTGACAAAAGCCACACAGTGGGTTACCAAGGTTGTGAGGTCCATAAAAGACACACATCAGGCAAAAGACGCAAAGGCTGCCTCCCCACAAAAAATGGTTCAAATGGCTCTGAGCACTATGCGACTTAACTTCTGAGGTCATCAGTCGCCTAGAACTAAGAACTAATTAAACCTAACTAACCTAAGGACATCGTACACATCCATGCCCGAGGCAAGATTCGAACCTGTAACCGTAGCGGTCGCTCGGCTCCAGACTGTAGCGCCTTGAACCGCACGGCCACTCCGACCGGCGCCTCCCCACACACAAAAACAACAGATCAACACCACATTTAGACACACAGAGAAACCAAACACATGAACACGCAGACAAGACTTGGTTTAAACCAAGACACCACACTCCGAGGGCAACATACCCTGAAGTTACTTCCCCACAAAAAAGCCACGAAAGCGTGGAGCTGTCACCACAACATCAACCAAAAGCACAAAAACAACACTGTGTAAGACGAAACAACAACGACCAGGTCCCGAACGAAGAAAGCTCTAGAGAACCAATAACTCAAGTTGCCACAGATGCTGCATATCTCTCCCAGAAGTTCCACAACACCACCAACGAACCCCCCCCCTCCCCCTTCGGATCAGCTGTTATATATGATGATTCAGATCATGTACCTTGTCACGGAGATGATGAAGGAGTTCAGGGAGGCCCAGTTGCAAAACAGTTATATCCTCGTTGCCCTTCAGGCAGCAGTCTAGCAGTGGCTCCCCTCTGTCACTTCACCAGTAGTAGGAAAACCCCATCATGGATAGATGACCAAATAGTCAAAGCTTGACAATGTTCCCCTTTAACTCAGACGGCATTGATAATCAAATGGTGGAATTCATATAATTCATGAAGGAACTGTCAATCGACATATTCATGATGGTGGACACCCACCTTAAGACTGGAATCGAAGTGACAGTTTCCAGTTACAATAGTTACTTTGTAGACAGGCCAACCCAGTGTGGAGGAGCGGCCATATATATAAAAAGAGGGATCCCCCACCACCAGGTATACATTCCAGCTACCAATAAACTCGGAGCAGTGGCAGTAGATGTAACCACTGCCACCAGACCCCTAACAATATTAGCCATCTACCGACCCCCAAATAGCAAGAACGATGAGATAGATATAGCAGCTTTAGGCCAAATTATAGGCAAACTCTTAATTGGAGGTGACTTCAATGCCAAGCACGCAGACTGGCACTCGAGTGCAGGCGCCACTACCACTTTGAAACATGGGTCCAGTCGAGAGCACTCACTTCCCAAAAAATGAAGCTAGGCCCGACGTATTAGACATAGCTCTCACTGGGAGGATCCCAGAATTGGTTGCTGCGAGGACATTCAACAGAATGTCCTCCGACCACAGTAATGTCAACTTCAAGGTCGATGTGGGAGAGTGGGTAGCACTCCTGTAGTACCAGTCATCCCACAAACGCAGAGACTGGGAACGATACCGAGTAACTGTCACCTCGGATATCTCTCGCTCTCCGCGCTCCGCGACCTCCCGCCGAAATCGTAGAAGAGGCGCTGGAAGACCTAACAGGCATCATACTGCAGGCAGCAGAAGACACGCCCCCGCAAGTACAACTCCCGGAACATTTGCTAGCCCAAATCCGAAACAAGAACAGGATGGAAAAATAGTGGAAGATCAACAGAAATCATGCCGCCGGGAGGCTGCTCAATCATTTACCGAGAGAGCTGAAGTTAGCGCTCAATGAGCACAGACACCAGCAAAGGTAAAACCGCTTCAAAGTAGATGATCACACACTACGGCAAGCAACTCACCAAAAGACGCGCTACGGTGCCGCCACTACACGGCGAGCGGGATCTGTCCTACAGCCATGCTGAAAAGGGCAATGCCCTCGCCGACTCCTCCGAGATGCAGTTTCAAGCAGCAGCACCCAAGGATGAAGAACATGACGAGATAATCCGTCGTCAACTGGCTGTCTTTCTCAATGCTGAGGAGGACCCAGAGCACGAACCCCCATTTCTCGCCTCCAGAGATGTGGCAAATGTAAATATGTCCCTCCCCACAAACAAGGCGTCAGGACATGACACCTGTCACCAGTCAGTTAGGTGAAAACCTCTCATCGTCGGCGATCACACACCTCTCGGACGTCTTGAACGAGAATACTCGTTCCTGCGAGTTTCCAGGTTGCTGGAAGCACGCGGAAGTGGTCGAGATACACAAGCAAGGGAAAGACCCTCTATTCCCGCAGTACTACAGGCCGATTAGCCTCTTGCCAACTCTCAGCAAGATCTTCGAGCGCCTCCTGCTAATACTCACACAGGAACATATTACCAGAGAGCAACATCTGACGGATTTCAATTCGGATTCCGGCAGAACTACTCTGCCACACAACAGATCAAGAGAGAGGTTGAAGAAGCCACAGAGGGCTTCAACGATAGCGGGATAGTGCTACTAGACGTAGCAAAAGCATTTGACACAGTATGGCTTAGAGGGCTTCTCTATAAGTCGCTCTCATACGGGTTCCCCGAGAGCATAGTTAAGCCGATTAAAAGCTATCTCTCACATAGATCTTCGTTAAAGTAGAACCGTCCGCCTCCATCAAAAGGCATATTCGTGCTGCAGGGTTCTGCTCTGCTGCTCGTATTGTACAACTTGTACACTAAGGTCGTACCAACGACCCCCTGGCGCACACCGCACACTATGCAGATGACACAGCTATCTACACGCGTAATTAGAACAAGGACTTTGTCATTCGTAGGCTACAAAGGGTTTTAGATGACACAGAATCTTGTGGCAGTTGCTGGCACATCACCATCCACTCTGAAATGACGCAGGCTCTGCTGATCACCTGAAGACTCGAAAGGCGCACACCTCCTCAGCCTCCCCCCCCCCCTCTCAACCATCATTTAAACGGAATCCAATTCCCATGGCGCAGAACCACCAAGTATCTTGGCGTAACCTTGGACTCTCATCTTACGGGGAAACCCCACATAGTCGAGGTCCACAAGAAGATCTGTGCCAGAATGTCAATCCTATACCCAGTTCTCAACAGAAACAGCTCCCTTCCCTGTTCTGTAGCAGTGAATATTTATCAGGCACTCTTACTGCCAGTAATGGAGTATGCATGCCATGTCTTGGAATACACGGTGAAGCAGCAGTTGGACAAACTCCAGAGGTTGCAGAACCGCGCCCTCATGAGAGCACTGCAACTATCCCTGGGATTCCCCACCGACGTCGCAGCTGATATCCCACTCCTGAAAGAGAGTTTTAAGATTAGGCAAGGGCATTCTATGACATCTCTTGCAGATCAGGAAATGATCTCATCCACTCGCTAGGTCGGTATGATATGTCCCGCGAGAAGTACAAACGCCAAATGACGATTTTCGACGACTACGTCGAAGAGAAAAATCCCAAAATCTCCATGTGTAATCCCAATCCTTAATTCTTAAAATACCCAACATCTCGCCAACCTCAGTCAAGTATAAGATACCATCAGAACACCACCACAATACACAGACAGACAAAACTATCCAAGACAGCCACACACACGCAACATACATTCTGGAGTAAAAGCCAACAGGCTATAAACTTCTCCATACACTTCCCCAAGGAGGGGAAAGTAAAAGGTGAGAGAGAAGCAGGCGACCATCCAAATAAAATTTACACGTAATTGCAAACCTTTACGAAACTGTTTCTAAATGGCGCCTCAGCCCAAATGATGAAAGGAAAATAAGTTATTGCTTATTACATTTTCGCTATTTATGTAGAGTCAGCATCGGGCATGACGTTTTAATATGTTAAATATTAACTACCTGCGCTATTCAAAACACAGTTTGCAGACAGTATCCACATGTATTACTGCATGTACCTGCAAAATTGCATCACTGTGCAACACATATTTCGGAAGACATTACGTCATAAATATTGAGATGCATGAAAACATAGCTTTTCCTTAAATTAGAGGTCATATTACACGATAATATTCATCCACTGGTTCTTTTTGAGGGTACTTGTTGACTTACAACGAATTTTAAACATAATTTCAAATATTTTCCAATTTTTTCCTCCTTCTCATGCTCATAATCAAATATTTAACACACGAAATCAGGTGCAAAGTAATCAGACTTTGAAGCTGTTTTAAAGTGGGCGTTCGATTCTGTAAAAAACTGGAGGTTTGCAGGTTACCTTCTATTTAGAGCACTCGATAATTATTTAGATCAAGTTAATTCTTCTAATATAATAAATCATCACAAATATATCGAACTGCGTATATTGTTCAGGCTGGACATAACCTTGGCTGCGAAGAAAACAGTAAATCAACATCGAACTCTTAAAACTGACTGGACGAGACATTTCTTCTTCATCTCAGATCCTCATGATTCCTCAAACTCGGAATACCAATAGAAACGGAAGCACGGGAATCCTGTCGATGACCAGAGCATGACAATACTTATAGACCAAAAAGAAAAAAGAAAAAGGTGACAAAACCTTCTTTTTAATGATAAAGAAATGCACAATTTAATGATAAAGAAATGCACAACCTTAGTACGGGAAACTTAGTAATGATCCACTTGATAGTTACGGAAGGACTGTTAACAATTGACGGGCACTATTTCGTTACTGTGAGAAAGCTTCATTTTCTGGGTTGAAAGAACTAATTCAGCCATTGTGAATAATATGAGAATCCAACCCCAGTTTGCTGCAACAACAGCAGAGTGAACATGAAATGGCTTCAGATGGAACCGATAAATATTTAAAATGTGCAACTGAAGTTTAATCCAGTAGAGGGGATCTATCAAGTGACATACCTCGTGAACCTAGAAACCTTGCCGAGGACGGACGTGCTGTATCCTTCAACGATACAGCCGTTGGTGCAATCACAAGCTAGGAGTACTTGTGGACAGGTCAGACTAACCAATGGTTCCTAATGAGTGGGATCATCAACATGATGTGTTCTGTAACATTCTGGCGGTGCAGGTTACGGACTTTCAGAAGAGACAGTGGAGGACATCAGACAAATGTTTCTCAGAAGCCCATGTAAGTCAATTCGTCAAACATCTAGGCAACGTGATGTACCTCGATCAACACTGCATCGTGTAGTTCCACCAGCATCTTCGTATGTGTGCTTACGAAGTGCTAATTCTGCAACAAATGACGCCGAACGACAAACCATGCCGACAACAATTTGCTGCGGATATGCTGCAGCGTATTGATATGGATTCCAGTTTCGTGGAAAGATGTTTATTCTCAGATGAAGCAACCTTTCATCTATCAGGAAGGGGTAATAGGTATAATGTTCGGATTTGGGGTTCGCAAAATCCGCACGTTGTCAGTGAACATGTTCGTGATCGCCCTAAACTAAACGTCTGGTGCGGGCTAATGTACTACAGGAATGTTGGACCGTTCCTCTTTGCGGAACAAACAGTGAGTGGGTCAGTGTATCTGAACATATTGGAGCGATTTGTATACCCTCAGATAAAAGACTTGCAACCTAACATTTTTCAACAAGATGGAGCTCCGCCGCATTGGTCAACGGATGTTCACAAGTTCATGGATAGGAAATTTCCCAATCGTTCGATCGGACGCGGAGAACCCATTGCCCGGACACCTCATTCAACCGACATTACGCTCCTTGAGTTCTTCATGTGGGGATTCGTGAAGGACTGCCTGTATGCGACCAAAGTGGACGATATTCCTACGTTGCCAGATCGTATCGCTAATGCGATTGCAACAGTAACAGAGGTAATGTTACAAAGAAATTGACACGAAATTGAATGTAGACTCGATATTCTTCGCCCTACAGATGATTCTTATGTAGCGGTGTACTGATGATAAATAAATAAATTCTTTGAGATGCCCTACAATGTGGTGCATTTTCCATTGTCGTATCTACTGTGTGTGTGTTTTTTTCCTGGGTCTTTGAAATCAGGGAAGTTTGAGTGGGACACCCTGTATTTACTCTCCTGCCAGTTTAGAACAGTGTCGTGACCCCATGTGGTTCGCATTAACTTATATTTTGAATCAGTAGCTATTGCGAGTATTGTTTATCGCAACGAGTGAAGTGGCCCAATGGTCAGTTCCGCTTCGAGCGCCGAGCGGGAAGGTTCTTGTTTACTTCACTTAGTTGCAGCATACCTTGTGTGTTTTCCTCGTTAGTATTGTCTGCCGAGTGCGTCGTAGTGTCTTCGCTCCGCCTTTTACTGTATGTTTGCGTTCGTCTGCTTGCAGCGGCGTCGGGCTCTCCGCTATGACTACCATGGTTTCCACCAGTGTTCCACGAAAAGGTACTGTGAACTTTACTTTCGATAAAACAACGAGACACGTACAGCCCGGGTCTCTAGAAATCCACGATTGGCTTGTCGATACAATTCATGTGGACTCTGATTAGGTCCACACTGCTTATTTTGATGCCGGCGAGTACATGTTTTATGTGAAATTTATGAATCCCCTTCAGGTTGAAAGATTACTGTGGCGACATGGTTCGCAAGTATTGTTCAAGCATCGTGATAATTCCGTTAGTGTGGTGTCACTCGCAGATGCTGAAATCGAATATACCAATGCTCGAGTGTTCAACCTGCTTCCAGAAGTTGATGACAATTTTCTAAAGGACGTATTGACTCCTTATGGTAACGTGAGAAACGTCCGTCGTGAGCGCTGGTGTACTCAGTTTACAGTGTTGCAGTGGAATAAGTTCCGTGGAAAGGAATGTCAAACGCAAATTCCATCACATTTACAAGTGTGTGGTTACCGCGTCCGCGTCATGTATACTGGTCAAGAGGGAACGTGATTCCTTATGTAATGAAAGTGGATACGTTCGGTCTAATTGTCCGCGGAGGGTTTTTGTATTAAAGTCGTCATTACTGCAGGGTCGCAAATTGACGGTTGCTGATCTTGTTCCTTCTACTCCCATCGTCGGCCCTACTTCGGATTATGATGAACAAAGAGTCAGTTGTGATAACCGTGTCAATGAATTTCCGCCTTTTGTGCCTTCTGCGCTAACCTCCTCTGCATCGGTTGTGTCCCCTGCTCCTCTCGATGCTACGATGCCTCCCATCCGTAGTACGGTGAGTGGCGAAGAAGTTACCTCCAGCATCCCTCCTGCCTCCTGCTCGCGAAGTGGCTTCTTCTGAGCTACCTGTGTGTGAAGAGTGAGCGGAGTCCCCCCCCCCCCCCCGTCTTGGTGTCCTCCGTTATAGTCTGCGATGATGCAATGTCCTCGTGTTCATTCGTCTTCAGCTGTCCACGGTTTCCTGCATTTGCCGCCTACAGCAACACCAGAGGAGAATAAAATTAGCTACCAAGTATCACCTGTTGTATTGGTAGTTCCACAGCGTGCTTCCGCCTTAGTTACTTTAAATGCATTACATGACCCTAGTTCTGGAGGGGAGGACGCTGTGCCTATGACCCCTCCCACACCTCCGTCTGCAGAGGCCGCCATCCCACGTAGCCGACAGAAAAAGCGTATACAACCTGAATGTGCGGTGGCACGTAAGAAATCTAAGAAAAAAGGTTGCGATGACGGGAGTTCTGGTTCCCCGATGTCTGATTCCTCTGTTGATTCCTCAATGGAACTTGACTATCTGCTGTCTACCTAATTCTACTCGGAGGTTCCGTGCATCCCAGTCCAGCTGTGATCAGTTCCTTACCGTTCCTGTCCTTAAACGTTAATCATGCTGAACCAGAATTGCTATTCATTTCGCTGCGTCATTTCATTTATGATTCATATGCGGACATCGTTTTCTTACAGAAGGTGAAATTTAGTAATTTCTCCTTACCTGGCTTTCGTATGATCTTTAATGTAGCACTCGAATATTCTACGGGGAACGCATTATTCTTTCGCGAAGGAATTCCTATTGCAGCGGTGGAAATGGTGGATTCTTGCAGGGGCGTAGGTTGTCAACTTTTTAATCTTACCGTGGTTCTTTTATACGCCCCTTCTGGCAATGGTCGCGCAGTGGATCGTTCGCGCTTTTATAAAGAGGATATTGTTTATCTGTTGCGTAAGAGTCCTCCGGTATTCTGTTGGGTGGTGATTTTAACTGTGTATTGGGTCCTGCGGATCAATCTCCAAATTTTAATTTGTGTCGTGAATTGCATGAATTGGTCCGTTTCTTAGGCCTAAAAAATGTCTAGATATGTAAATACCCGACGTTAGTTAAATTTACCCACTTTACTACGACTTCTAGTAGCATGTTAGATAGATTTTACTTATCGGACTGCCTAAGCGATAGTATTCTTAATGTTGAAGTTATCCCAGGTTCCTTTACGGATCACTGTGCTGTGGCCACAACTCTCAATCTTGACCGGCAACCAGTCAAATTGCTTCGCCCTCCGTGGATGCTAAACGTCGCTAACCTAGCTGACCCCTCTCTGGATGACGTGTTGCGAGTCGTGTGGGATATACTCTTTCACACTTGACTGGTGGACACAGCTTACAAAACCGAGGCTCCGGCAAACTTTGATACGTTTCTGTGCTGCCAAAGCGTGAGACTTTCGAAGAACTTACGGTTCAAATGGCTCTAAGCACTATGGGACTTAACATCTGAGGTCACCAGTCCCCTAGAAATTAGAACTACTTAAACCTAACTAAACTAAGGGCATCACACACATCCATGCAGGAGGCAGAATTCGAACCTGCAACCGAGAGATTACGAATATTACTATTCGATCCTGCGTGAATTTTATGCTGCTTCGGATCATACCCCTCTGCGACTAGCGGATGTTAAGCGTGTAAATGCAAAATTGTTAACCTTGAAAAGAATACAAGTAGAAAGTTGAAAAATCCGATGAAGCCGCGTTTCTTGGTGATGAAAGAACTAACTTCCTTAGCCAGCAGTGGTGGCCGAGCGGTTCTAGGCGCTTCAGTCCGGAAACGCGCGATTCTTACTGTCGCAAGTTCGAATCCTGCCTCGGGCATGGATGTATGTGATGTCCTTTGGTTAGTTACGCTTAAGTAATTGTAAGTTCTAGGGGACTGATGACCTCAGATATTAAGTCCCATAGTGCTCAGAGCCACTTGATCCATTTGATCCTAACTTTCTTATATCATTTGCTTCGGCATCAGACCCGTTGCCGACGCCCTTGTTCTCATTCTCTCGAGACACATGATGTACGTAACGTAATGCCTCAAGTTGATATAGTGCGTATCTTATACCAGTACTACGTAGACATCTGCGATATCGATGAGTCCAGTGAAACCTTTCATGACCCACTTGTCAACATCTTGGATACGACAATTACACTCAACATAATGATACGTTCTTAGATGCCTTTCAGCCAGAGGAAGTTCACAAAATTATTGTGGGATCGCCTTCTCAAAAGTCTCCGTGTCCAGATGGACTTCCAAAGGAATTTTATGTGCCCTTTTTACCGTTGTTGGGTGCTACCTTTACCTTCTTTTTTCAGTGAAGTGTTACTAGGTAGAGTAGTGCCGCCCTCGTTCAAAGTGGGAAAAATTGTTTTAACCCTGAAACGCACTGGACCGGCTGCCCATGATCATTGTCGCCCACTTACTTTGTTAAACATTGATTATAAGACTGAGGCGAGGGCAGTCAATAGTTGGCTGTCGGTTCTGAAGGATACGATTGTTGCAAAACATCAAAGCTGTGTACCTGGCCGTACCATTATTACCCCCATAGTCAAGTGTCGGGACGTGGTTTCGGTTGCCACTGTAACGTCCGTCCCTTGTGCCCTATCTTTGCTCGACTTCGATAAGGTATTTGATCGTTTTAATCACGACTTTCTGCTTCGGATTCTGGAGGCAGTTGGTTTCACTGTTGACACACGGCGAGTGCTCTCAAATCTGTTTACGGGTATTTCGGCTTCGGTGGTTGTTAATGGCCAACTGACGCCCCCAATTAGTTTCAGTAGGGGAGTGCCTCAAGGAAGATCTCTGTCAATGACTTTCTTTGTGTTGTCTCTGGAGCCCGTACTTCGGATGATGACAGGTTGGACGCTTTCCGGCGGTACTATAACTGTTCGTTCATACGCGGATGACATGATGGTTCTACTTCACAATCCTGCTGAGATGCCTCTACTGAACGATGTCAGATGATTTTTGTCGGGATTCAGGTGCAAAACTTAATGAAGGTAAATGCAAGCTTCTTCCCTTGCGAGGTTTTGATGACGTGGTTGTTCCATGGGCTACTGCGGTGGATGAGCATGCGTCTCTCAGTATCATTATTGATCGTTGTCCACTCAAAATGGCGACGCTCAACTGGAACTCTGTTACGGAAAAAATTCAACAAGCGATGTCACAGCATGTAAGGCGTTCTCTTATTCTGCTCCAGGAAGTCCGAAAACTGGATACGTATGTCTTATGCAAAGATTATTACGTGGCCCAAGATTATCCGCTTCCCTCGATGATGGCGAAGAAACTACAACAATTGTTTGGTCGTTTCTTACGGAAAACACATATCTTTCGCTTACGGTATAAGGTGATCACGAAGCCTGGTTCCTTGGGGGGGGGGGGGGGGAGGGGCTCGACCTCACTGATATACGAAATAAGCCGCAGATGGTTGGTCGCATAAATTATAAGTTAAAACACATTCGTGACTTCTATCTTGCGGTGAACTGTTTTGGCTGACATCTTATGGAGACCTGTCCTCACCGCGAAATTCCGACAGACTCGTGTGGAAGCAGTCTATTGCCCGAACCTCGTTGAAAGACACTCGCCGCAAACATCGTGGACGACAGTTTGGTTCAATATCGGTCTTCCGATTTTGCCGATGTGCGTAGCTTCCTAGTGGTATAAGGTAGTAAATAACTTGATTATAACGAATGAGCGTCTTTTCCGTGTTGGGCTTAGTGAAACGGAATTATGTAGTCGTTGTCTCCGGATACGATACGACTTCGCTTTATTTGTGGAGGTCATAAGGCAAACTGGTCTTCGATCAGGACACAATTGGCCTTCCTTACTCAATCTTCTGAGACTGCCTACATTACGGACCTCATATTGGGCCCAGATTCTTCTTTCTTTCGACGGTCGAAAACCCATACAGTTTGTGGTTGCTGGGACACTTCGTTATGTTGTAGTCGGCGAGGAGGACGACCACAAAATGGCTCTGAGCACTATGAGGCATTACTAAACAACCCGAACCGCAGATTCCTCTAAACCTCCCCAATCCCACAAGGGAAAAACGGATCACCCAATTCACAAATAACCACCTCCCCGTTGGTCGGCAAACGGAGAAGAATGGTGAAACGACCCCAAAACAAAGCGGCTGGAGATCTCACCAAGAAAAGAAGGAGAATTTAACAAGTAAATGAAACAATATATCTCCAACCACTTAACTTACAATAAACTGCGATTTCTGGCGAAGACCTGGCGCAGCACCCCCAACGCTCTACCGAACCGTCCGCTGCCAGCCGCTTCAACGGACGCAGGAAGGCGCACCGATCTCTCGTCTCACGTCGTCGGAGCTCGCCCTGGCCAGACCGATGTGGGCTGACTCCTGTTGCTCTCGTGTTGGCCGCGAAGCCATTACGCCTCGCTATACGGAGCGGCCACTGGACTCATGTGGCGACCTCACGTGCGCCGACGCTCTAGGTGGACAAGTCATCTTGTGTTCCAGTGCGCGACCGCCCAACCGATCGATCCAATCGCCAATGCTCATTGCCTGAGCAAACTCGAGCAGACTGGCGGCCTAACACATACTGGAGCTCCGGACGACCGACAGACACTAACCGCCTCACCAATGTGGACGAGAGACAGACCCAGACTAACTTGGCTGACCAACTGCCCGGACTCGCCGAGACTGACAGACTGCCCTGGCTTACCAGCTGCGTCCCACTGACTGGGACTGGCTGATTAACCGACTACCGAGCTGACAGCGCCCCTTAAGTGCACGTGAATAGGCAACCTTTCCCCTTTCGGCGCGCTTTTCAAAACAGCAATTTTTACTACGGCTCACAAATGTACTGCTCTGTTTAATGCATTGCAAAGGCCACATTTGTGACCGATGTTTTACGAAATTCAGGCTCTTAAGTAGTCTATTTTTTATCATTCTGTTGTACGTTACTCAGATACAATTATTACTTAGCTATTTAAGTTCTGTGCTGTGAGGGCTACTGATTAGAGAAATTTTCTACTTCCCAGGCTTTTTAAACTGTCGGATTTAATTGAGTGCCTTGTAACACAGTAAATATGATTCTATAGGTAGACGCCATCTTGTAACGCTGCGTGCCTGTGGTTAATGTTATTTCGGTTTGAGTACTTAGGCTTTAAATTTTAAGAGGTATTCATTAACTTCAGTAATTACTTTTTTTAAAAAATCTGCTCACTACATTGAACCTTGGCATAAAATGTTGTAGGTTCGGTTTAGCTTGCGCAAGTGGAAACATTGTAAGTGGATTACATCAAAATTTCGTAAACAGAATTACGTAGATCAACTCAGCGTTTAATTTGTGTATCAAGAGGATCTATCGTTTTTTAGTTGCTCCCTAAAGTCTTTAATTTGTGTTCTAACACCTTCTCTTTTCGTGGGATGCGGTGAGTGTGTAAAATTTGTGGTTTCAGCTTGGTTCAATGTGGATAATCATCAGACTGTTAGACAGTTATTTCTTGTTGAGTGATGTCATCATAAATTGTAATACCAAGTGCAGAGCATGTGTTATTCATCATATGAAAATTAAAACAAGGTTATATGGTTGTAATATTGAAATTTGATGTGTGACAAATTATTTGAAGCAAAATGTGTAATGTAATTACGGCCTAGTACCTAACCGTTTCCTCCCCTCTACCACCATTTCACTGACACCTACAGATCCGTTCCCACGACCCACCAGGTCCGCAGATCGTGGTATAGTGGCTGGCATTGCTGCCTCTGGATCACGAGGTCCCAGGTTCGATTCCCGGCTGGGTCGCGGATTTTCTCCGCTCGGGAACTACATGTTTGTGTTGTCCTCCTCATCGCATCGTCATGCGGAGACTGAAAATGGAAATTTGGACCTTGTACGGGCACCGATGACCACGATGTTGAGCGCCCGATAAACCAACATCATCATCATCACCACCCACCGTAGGAGACTGCCACCCTAGCATCTGTAAGGAGTAGTGAGACAGTGTAATGAAGCTTTTATGCAAATTCTGTGTTTCAGCGTTTGCAGGGTGCGTTTCAGTCCTGACGTGGTTCTGTGATGTTTTAGGGTATTTTCGTACCATGACTTTGGCGTAAACAAGTTACCATAAAAATGTACGATTTTTCAATTTATTCAGGATGAATGTACATTGGACACTTCCGTTTTTCAAGATGACAACACCTAAGTTCACAGTCTGTATACATACCTTCCTGGTGCGACTAACACCCAGGCAACGTAACGCACCTCAAAAATGGTTCAAATGGCTCTGAGCACTATGGGACTCAACTGCTGTGGTCATAAGTCCCCTAGAACATAGAACTACTTAAACCTAACTAACCTAAGGACAGCACACAACACCCAGCCATCACGAGGCAGAGAAAATACCTGACCCCGCCGGGAATCGAACCCGGGAACCCGGGCGTGGGAAGCGAGAACGCTACCGCACGACCACGAGATGCGGGCGTAACGCACCTCAACCAGCACAGTGAATTACCCCATTTTAACGCCTTTGAAAATATCAGGGACTGTATGGAACATTCCTGTAGTTTGATAGCTCTGTAGGATCTAACCATAAATGAATGTCCTCACTTGCAGAGGGCACACTTGAAAGAATTTGTGGACTATCTAATCCGCGAATTGAGACCTAATCGGGATAGGGGCGGTATTGGCGTGTTGGGTACTAAGGGTGGCTGATTCTCTGTTATCCAGTGAAGTCATTTCGTACACAGGTCTTCAATAATTTCACTCTTTTCGATGTTAGTTTAACAACATGTAAATTAGGACTTTCCTTCCTCGGATAATAAGGCATACTAAAATTTCGCATCAACAAAAATTACCTTCATGAACTGTAATAGAAATGAAAACACAACCTACGTCAATTTTTTGACTGTGACTGTGTGATACTGCGCGACATCGAGGAGGATTTCGATAAGCGTTTACTCGTACCAGGATAACATACAAACAAGAAAATGCAGCTCTGAGTTTATAAACGAATTTGTAACGGTATTGAAAATTGGCTGCCGAGAACAATACGTGACTTACGAAATCCACTGATGAACTTCTCCCCTTACCAATTTATTCTACGATACATTAAACGGAGCAGTGGCTATTGTGCGATACGAATTGAGAGAAACAATCTCGAAAATACCAGAGGTTAGTTCTATCGCGTTATGGTGAAAATAGCACAAACCTGCAACGATTTCCTTATATATCATTCATATTTGTGGCAAAGTGTTTTCCGTGGGTTCGATAAAGGTGAGAGAAATTGTCGGCAGTTGCACGATATTGGCGTTTGGAAGGTCGCGGAATTGGTTTCTATTCTGAGCGCACCACCCCGCTATGGGTGTTGCATTAGTGGAATGAAGCTGGCGTCCTCGCTACAGGAAAAGAAGGGAATGGACATCGATGTCTGCATTGCTGTCGTGTTTAACTTTGCTGATGAGGAATGTGTCAATGAAGAATGGTGAGGTAATCTCCGTTGATGCTTCAGGAGTAAAGAAATGTGTGTGAGAGAGAGACGGAGGGAGAGGGAGAGGGAGAGCGAGCGAGAGAGAGAGAGAGAGAGAGAGAGAGAGAGAGAGAGAGACCAGGGTGGAGGAGATGAAACGAAGGTAGGGCAGAAGACGGAGAGAGAACGGGAGATGAGAGGACCGTATGTTTCCACATGAAAGTTACAGATGTTGTCAGGCACAAATGGTAGTTCGCGTAATGACGACCATGCTCAATATTGATATTGACTGGCCCATTGTATCAGCTGCGCAGCCCGACCATGACAATAGCGGCATCGGTAGGTAACCAAATGCTGTGGTGCAGGCTCGTGAGTTTGCGGCCATCGGTATAAAATGGGATCCATTCACTAATGACTGTTTTCGACGTTGTTACCTGTAGTGAACGCGCTCGTGCTGTAGGCACCGCATATTGACATATGCGCTATTGCGTGCCATTGTGTTCTTAAGCCACTACTCAGGAACGTTGTCGGTGTGCAAACACTGAGTTTGCATGTGTCCGATCGTATTTACAGAGAGAAGCGAGTGTTTTGGAATTACTTCAGACATGCAGACGGAGTAGAGGATACTGATTGTTGTTTCTAGGGGTCTAAAAGTGAAAAGACGGGCCACCGGCTACTTCGAAAATGTTGCAGGAGTACTTATACACTTTTTGCCGATTGAAAGAGAGGATGTTCCAGCCATTAACCGTTATCCGGGAGTAATGGTGTTCATAGAATCTACCGGACATGCTGATGTGTGTTTTTATTTATTTATTTACTTTTATTTTACATGTGTAGTTTGGTTCCGTAGAGCAAAAATAAGGAACAAGTCTTCACTTTCACGGAACGGTTGAGAACATGGAATTAACGCAAATAGAATATGTAGACTACTCCTAAGCATATGACAAACTGCGAATATGTATTACCATATATTACCATAATCAACAACGTAACACAGAAACTAGCTTAAGTTCCTTAACTATTTTCCCAGGAACCCCCAACAGAATATAAGGAATGATGCAAACTGCATTTCAGCCTAGTCTTCATTGAGTGGAAGCTATTAATTCTTGGGAATAAGGTAATATTGTTAATAACACACAACATTAAAGAAAACTGTTGTTGACAGATCAATGTTAGAATTCCCAATATCCCAGGACAAGCTTTGACAAGAGATTCGCCAACCATATGTTGCTGGAACTGCCGTTTCTGAGCCATTAATAATCTTTTTCAGTGGGAACAGTTTCCCCAGTATATAATGCCGTATGTGAGACGGGAATGAAGATAACCAAATTAGATTAATTTTCGTGTTTCACTCTCACTTATTGCAAACATTGTTGTAATGTTAGGTATAGCAGCATTCAGTTCTTGAAGAAAATCCAGAACATATGCCCATTCTACGTAATCAAAATGAGAGTTTTAGATGCATTTGTCTTAGAAACAGTAAAAAACTGAATACTACCATGATTTAGCATCAATTTATTTTCTATAGGCCATGAACTTAGGTCTTGCACTGTGGTATTGGAAACATTGCCTACCTTTTTCACCGAGCCCCAATCAGACGCTACGTCAGAAACTTTCTCATTACCGTGGATAATAGATTTTTCTGTGTGTTTTTAAAGGATGAGAGGGATCAGTTATGAACTACTTCTCTTTTTTCATAATGGGGCAATTTCCGCAGCAATATTTTGTGATCCACACGATCAAACGCCAGAGTTAAATCAAAGGAGGTATCAAGTGTTTGTAACTTTTTCTTGAATTCGTCCAGTGCCTCACCGAGAAAAGGGAGTATAGAGTTTTTAGTTGTTAAGGTCTTCTGAAACCAAACTGAATGTTTGATAGCAAATAATGTGAACTGAAGTGATCCATCACTCTTACACACAGCCTTTCCAATAACTTTTCCAAACGCCGATGGCATAGAAAAGATCTTAAATGGTCTATATTAACCCTTTCTCCACTTTTAGAGAGCGACTTTACGACATTATTCAGATAGCTGACCATTAATAAAAGAAAAATTACAAATGGGGTCATATACTGGGCTGAGACACGTAGCACAGTGCCCTAGGACCCTAATAAGTATCCCACCTTATCCATGAGAATCCTTAGTCTTCGGCGATTTGTTGACTTAGTCTCTCCCTCACGAGTATCGCGGAGGTGTATTTCAGACAGGTGCCCTGGGAAGCCGTCTTATAAGAGAGTCACATGATTCCCCGTAGAAACTATGTTTTGTCTAATTGACCTGCTGTGTTGAGAAAGTACTACAGTAGCGCCGAGTCTATTCAGGCGAAGCGCACAATATATCGAAAAAAAGCTTGGATGGTTTCCCGCTCTCCCTAACCTTGCCACATCCCTCGGAGAACAGCAGTACTGATGGTATGAAATGATCTGCATATTAGTAAAACAAGATGTGACTTCATAGGGCTGCGTTTCTTTCCCCACCCCCCCCTTTTTTTTTTTTTTTTTTGTTCGAACTTGGAAGTCCGTTTTCTCAGGTCTTTTAGGAAATCCCTAAATAGTTGCTAGCCTTGTCTTTCTTAGACTGATAATTACTTATCTGTGTAGGTCACTGTGATGAATCCATCTCGCACGTCGTGATTTAACTGTCGCATAGAAAAAGGAGACGAGTGGTAAATTTTGCCGCATAATGATGTAGTGTTTATTCTGTGCAAAGAGTGGCATTCTAGCAACGTATCTGTTTAGTTTAGCAAATGGATAATGGATATTTTTGCAGTATGGTGTCACGTGTGTGCTGACTGGCGATGAGAGATGGGAGTGGGCGAAACCCTGTACTGGCGCTTCACCTGTCACACTCGAACAACACAAACTGAACAGCGTGGCAAAACGTCCCCACCCGACGGATCGGTCACCATAGAGTGTCACATGTTCTCATTCTGTAGGACTTGCGACTAGCTTTGCAATTATGTCTAGGATAAGGTGCAAAGTCCGGTAACAAGAAATTTTACAGCACTCTTCTCCATTCTTTGCCAGGTAATGAAGGTGGTCCGCCTCCTTAACTGAGTGATCAGCGCGTTTGACTGCCATGCAGTGGGCCGAGGTTCGATTCTAGGCCGGTTCGGAGATTTTCTCCGCTTGGGGGCCGGGTGTTGTGTTGACCTCATCATCATTTCATCGACACGCAAGTCGCCTATTCTAGCACCAACTGAAAAGACTGGGACCTTGGCGGCCGAACTTTGCCAGATGGAGCTCCCGGCCATCAATTCATTTCATGGACATTATGACTTAGTTGCACCAGCTGGACTCCCAAAGAGGCTTCCTACGAACCGAACGCCACCACGTAGGCCTGCGCTACGGATCTCAACTAAGACGATGAGTTTATTGTTATGAAGTGATACCGAATCGAAAGGAAGGAGACAGAGTACCATCCAGTGACAGGACACAAACTAAAAAATGTCTGAGGAGTAGAATTCAAAAATTCAGCAACGAGGATGAAGATATAGAGCACCAATGAGTAAAATTCGAAAGCTCTATACAACATGATTTGGCCAAGTATGTGCCAGTCAGCGCTTACCTGGCCTTAATAGTCGAATTAGAAAGTTGCTCCAAGAAAAGCAGCTATGGTTAAGACTTTTCTTGCTCCATCCGCCAGCGTTTCTATGACGCTTCGCTTTTGGATACAGCAAGAAAAATTTGTGAACCAGAGCTGCTTGACACAGAATTAAAACATCTCATCACTGTATTGCTCAAGAATGGTTATTCGTTCGCTGAGGTAAAAAGAGGGTTAAGACGACCGCTTAGAAATCATAGTGATGTTCAACCGCCGGTGAAATCGGAAGTTCTCCTGCCATTCATTAAGGACCTGATTGACCGCAAAGGAAAAATCTTGAGAAAGCGGAATATCGCGGTAATGTCCACATCCACATGGAAGATATAAGATTATCTAAAATGGGCCAAGGATTCTCACCAACCGTTGGAAAAAGCTGGAATTCATAGGATTCCGTTAACTGTGGGGAGGTGTACATGGATACTACAAAAAAGTTATCAGAAAACGAGTCAAAGACCACAGGGGCAATTGCAGAAGAGGGGAGACTGAGAGATCAGCGGTTGCGAAACATGCTTCACAGCCAGGAGAACACCACATTCATTTTAACCGGACTCAGGTACTGGCAGCTTTAACAACCCAATTACAGAAACCCTGACAAACAAGAAGTCTGCTGTAAAAGAAGTAGGAAAATTTAGTCATCCTGACAGTGACGGCAGCTACTGACGACGAAATATACACTTGTGATAATTAGATCAACAGGAAAGTCATGTGGATACTAATATTTATCATGAAATAGAGACTGAATGAAAGACTATGATAGGATACGCAACAAAAATATGAAAGAAAGAATTGCAAAATAATTAATAACGAAGGTTAGAGCCCAGATGGTAGATTGGCCAAAGATGACATTTACCATAGAAGAGAGTTGTAGCCGCGTCGAAAAGGAAGTTCGATGTGACTACAATGTAACTCGGAAATGGAAATGTAAGCTTCAGTTGCTATCTTAGCTAGTCGCTCTTTAGTAGTATTGCGATAGTAGCATGCATGTAACCGCTACTAGATTGTTTTAAGCTAATCGGAAGTTTGAAAGTTTTGCGATATAGACCGAAGTATTATTCAGAAGTCATACTAAAAGAAAATCATCTTTACCGTTAGCAAGATAACCGGATACGGAGGTTCGCGACGAAATTAAATCGTGTGAGATTTGTGATGGGATTTACCCTTCCTGATACTGAATAAGCACGAACATTCAAGGACACTGAAAAAGAAAGATCGCTAACAGAAAAACAATTATTAGTCTCGAGTAGGTAACAGACAAACGCAAACACGAAGAACGTACAACAGCGCCGAGTTGTCAGAAGCTGTCGTCAACAACAGGATTACTGCTGCAAACGGAAGCAATTCCCTGAGTGAGATATCGGGGTGCGTGCTCAGCGTAGGGACAATTAAATACAAGGAACAATAAAATTGGATTCAAGCTTTAGCTCTTCGTGTCGGCTACATAACTGAATAGACATTAACATGTGTATTAGTGACAATTAATTGGCTTTTAGAATATTATGAAGTGGAAAGTAAATTCATGGTTATTTAACAGCGAACAGTCATCGATTTGTCCCAAGATTACAAAGCGTTCCGAACATTGCTTAAGTAAATGTTATCTCTGGAATTACGTCGTTTAGTATTGAACACGCGACATAGCGACGTCTTGACGACGGAATAACAATTTATTAACTTCACATTCTCGCAATTCCGTAATGTGGTCAAGACTTGGGTGATGGATTGAAGATTCAAGACGTTGTATTATTAATATCGATTTGTCCCAAGATTACAAAGCGTTCTGAACATTGCTTAAGTAAATGTTATCTCTGGAATTACGTCGTTTAGTATTGAACACGCGACATAGCGACGTCTTGACGACGGAATAACAATTTATTAACTTAACATTCTCGCAATTCCGTAATGTGGTCAAGACTTGGGTGATGGATTGAAGATTCAAGACGTTGTATTATTAATATTCAACATCTATTATCTAACCGGGCATAATGAAAAAAAGAACTACAGTTAGCCAGTTCGCGCAAGCTGAAAAGTCTGTTGCGGACTCACAGAAAAAGAAAACTGGTGGTCATCATTTTAGGTCAAGGGAGAGATCACCTCATCAAGTGGTGCAATTGCCGCGTTTATCAGTGAAGAAGCAAGGGTGGCTTACACATTCTGACACGCTGCTCTGTCGAAATATTGACATTAATCACAAAAGACGGTATCTGAAATATGACCAAACCACGCGAGTAGATTGTGTTTTTCTACTAATTACAGGATAGCGTCGTCGTGAGGGACGGACGCCGTTCCACTTCATACCGACTGGGACAACCATCACCGCCGAGTGGTGTCAGCTCAAAGGAGACCCGACGGCACGCAGCCACAAACGGGTACCACGAAAGGCTGTACAGAGAGGCCATGGAGACTGTGAAGCACTCCGGGGATTTTAGTAGGAAAGACGAAGTCTTGAAATTGGATGAAATTTGGATTCCGCTGCTGAAGAAAATGTGTACCAATATTCCACCATCGGATGATAGTAACAGCGGACGACGGTAGTCGACAACGGCTAGTTGCGCTCGCATATTCAAAACATTTGAACATGTGACGTCATGCCACTGCGCGGAAGCGGAATTTAGCTGTAGTCAGTAGCGAGCCAGGGTGTGAATCGACATTCAGCGAAATGTGCTCCGCAGATGGGGACGGAACGTCGGGTTCTGAAGTGAAATCTCTTAGGGCAAGTAATAGCTCGGAATATTTTATTAATGGTGATAATTCCGGCCGTGAAAGATACATTTTACAATTATGGCTAACTGCTTAATATCCGGTATGTCCACAGTCGGCACAGATAATAGCGGCGACGTGTCTTGGAATGGAAGCAATGAAGTCTTGGTAGGTCGTTGAAGGAGGTTGGTAAAGGTTCTGCACGCAAAAGTCACCTAATTTCCGTGAAATTTTGGGTGAGTTTGGGGGGGGGGGGGGGGAGGGAGATCATGACCTCCGACACTATGTTCAACACACCACAGATGTTTTCGATAGAATTAGATGTAGTGAGTCGGGGGACCAGCACATCAATTGGAACTCGCCACTGTGTTCCTCGAACCAATCAAACTGCTGGCCGTGTGGCAGGGCGTATTATCTTGTTAAAAAACATCACTACCGTCGGTAAACCATGATCATCATCAAGGGGTCTACATGGTCTGCAACCATTGTACGATACTCCTTGGCCGTCATTGTGTCTTTCACCAGGTCCAATGGCTCCATGGATTCCCAGGTGAATGTTCCCCAGAGCACAATGGAGCCGCTGTTAGACTGTCTCTGTCCCGTAATACAGGTGTCAAAGAGCTGTTCCCCTGGAAGCTGACGGATTCGTACCCTCGCGCCATTGGCGTGATGGAAAAGGTATCGGGATTCATCAGACCATGCAACGCGCTGCCACTGTCCCAATGTCCGGAGTGGTCGTGCGGTTCTGGGCGCTACAGTCTGGAACCGAGCGACTGCTACGGTCGCAGGTTCGAATCCTGCCTCGGGCATGGATGTGTGTGATGTCCTTATGTTAGTTCGGTTTAATTAGTTCTAAGTTCTAGGCGACTGATGACCTCAGAAGTTAAGTCGCATAGTGCTCAGAGCCATTTGAATCATTTGAACCCAATGTCCGATGCTGATGGTCACGTGCCTATTTCGCTCGTAGTTGCCTATGGCGCGGTGTTAACACTGGCAACTGCATGGGTCGTCGGATGCTATTTGAAAGTGCAGAGACCAATTCAAGCGCCCTAACATTATGTTTAGGAAATACGAAACACCTGCGTGGATCAATATTGAAGGGGCACGTGGTCGGAGCGCACAATGATTTCAGGCGCTGCGTGACACGTATAGTGATGCAGCATTGCCGTACGCGATGATATGGCTGAAAGTGTTTCGAGATGGCAGGGATGTCATTCCAGATTGGCTCAATGAATATAAACGCCCTGTTTCCCCCAGTCCACAGAACGTGCGTCGAGAACCAATTGGTAAAAAACAAGCGTTATTGTGGCTTACTGTTTCCACGGCCTAATCTTGTATCACTTTGTACCGCAGAGGCAGAATGTCACTCGAGCTTACTACTGCTTTCTCTTGCAGCATCATCTTCGTCCAACACTGAGAAGAAATCGACGGCATCTTCTGGCACGACCAGTTCGCGAAAATGTTGGAACTACTTAATGGCTCGCAGTACGAGACAAGAGAAGACATCAAGCGTGCCTCGGGACTGTCCTAGAAGGTCGTCAACAGAGATGGCCGTGCTGCAGATGTACTACGCCTTGTATTATTGTGGCGGAAGATGATTGAGATGCGGGGCATTATACTGAGAGCATGTAATACGGCGAATGTGTGTCAATAAAGTCTGGTATGAATATTGACAGTGTTGCCATTACGTTTTATCCAACTAACGTAAATCTGTAAGGTGTAAGGAATATTGTTGCACTTTCTTAGTTGCTCGGTTTCTCTGTTCGGCGAACAGATTGTCGTCTACGCCGTCCGCAGCATCCTAAGGGATACTGAGAAGGTGAAATTAGTACGTCCCACTTTCAGCTGGCTGAAAGCTGCTTTACTTGCGCTTTGAGTTTCTAAGTACAGCCTCAATCAAAACACGTTGGGAGTAAGGCAACGAACTATCAGCAACGTGATTAACTCTGATTCACCCTGCCTAACGGGAACTTCTGCATCGCACATATTTGCGTTGGGAGCGCGGTACGCCAGAAGGTGTGCGAACGGCGACACATGTTAGCGGGGAAGATAGTGACTGGGTCGGTGATGTAGGCGGAGCGTGGCGGACTGACCTCGCAGCAGACACTGTGCGGCCCGCCTCTGACGGCCACTTTATTAAATACGGCACGAGCGCCAGCCAGCCAGCCAGCCAGCAGCCGGCAGCCTGCTATCTCCGTTAATCAGATCGTCCGATAACGGTATTACAGGCCTCAGCAAGCCACGTCCTCTTCCGTTGTTCCATGGCCCTGTAATGAAACTCAACTCGCCGAACAAGCGCGATGCCCGTCTTGTGACCCAGTTTACTACTACACGTGGAATTGTGTGTGCGTGTAAGTGTGTGTGCGTGTGCGTGTGCGTGTGCGTGTGCGTGTGCGTGTGCGTGTGCGTGTGCGTGTGCGTGTGCGTGTGCGTGTGCGTGTGCGTGTGCGTGTGCGTGTGCGTGTGCGTGTGCGTGTGCGTGTGCGTGTGCGTGTGCGTGTGCGTGTGCGCGTGCGTGTGCGTGTGTGCGTGTGCGTGCGTGTGTGCGTGTGTGCGTGTGCGTGCGTGTGTGCGTGTGTGTGTGTGTGCGTGTGTGCGTGTGTGCGTGTGTGCGTGTGTGCGTGTGTGCGTGTGTGCGTGTGTGCGTGTGTGCGTGTGTGCGTGTGTGCGTGTGCGCGTGTGTGCGTGTGCGCGTGTGTGCGTGTGCGCGTGTGTGCGTGTGCGCGTGTGCGCGTGTGCGCGTGTGCGCGTGTGTGCGTGTGCGCGCGCGTGCGTGTGTTTGATATGTTATGTGCTCGCTCGGTTTCATACGTACAATAGCGCTGCGGGTTTTTACAAAAAATGCAGCTAAAAGTCTCTCTCTCCTTCCTTGCGTTTGTTCCGTCGCATGGGACGCCCTGCTGTGTTCACTTGACGAACTTGTTTCATTTTAATTTTGTGGCCAAATATCCCTCAGTCCGCCACAGTCGTCAGCTAACGTAAACGAAAAAGTAGTGTGCGCCATGTGAATGTACCGGTGTGAACTTTTGCTATCGTAATCAATGCTCGTGACATCCTCGTACAGCGATGCGTGCAGCGCACAGTCTTGCGAGGCAGGGAGGTGAGCCACATCCGAATCGAATCCTCTCGGTGGGATCAATGGGTGGTTGTGCCCTGCCGCAAGTAAAACTGTTTCATTAGTTTCCCCTGTAAGATGTTTCCTTCGTTTCGTTTTGCCTGTCTGTACGCTGCCATCAGACATAAAGGCGTTCAAAACCTTGTAAAAGAACGAACGAGAGTGAGCTTCCTCTGGAAAAAGCTCGACATACAAGGCAACATTTCTCCTACGTTTTCCATAAATCAGGATGATTTCAATTTTCTCTTCCGTGGTTGCAACACTCATCGTCCACTTGCACGTGTGTGCTCCAAATGTTACGTAGGTGCGCAGGAAATAAACACAGAACAAGTATTATAATGTTTAGAGCTGCTTTCTGCTTAAGTCATGCACGATACGTGATCTCAGCACACAGGGCTCTGCCTGTTATAACATGTCGTAGTTCGTTACACGGCCACGGTGGTGCATGGAGTACCCCCGTGTTTTCTATGTCGGGGGAATACAATATTGCAAATTGGTTTTCTGTTCCTCCGATTATAGCCCTATCTGTGGTGAAGGAAAAAAAAATCATACAAAACTTACGTATAAACAATTCTGTAGGAGTAACACCGTCAACTGAGCATTATAAGATAAACAAATTAGAATTTAATTTTTTTGGTCTTATGTGAGATATTTAAACGTCTTCAGTTAAAATGAACTCCCTATATGTTTCTACCCTCAGCCTCTGTACAGATGCAATCGCTACGTATTTGTGAGGGCTCAAATAACATTCCTCTGATTTATGTAAATGTTAATTTCTCACTGTTTCTTGTGTGTATGGCTCGTTCCTTGTTGTGATCTCGTGCGGTTACGGGTGTCCACTGATGTGTTAACTACAAGTTGATGTCTTATTCTGGAACATTTGTTAACTGAAATGTTTTTCTGTTTGTTGTAGTAGTACGTGAACTCATACAGTGCTTTATTGAATTCATTATGAGAAAAAAATCACCTGTGTGAGATATACATGTACACAAAAGTCACGTTTTGAAATCTCAACTTAGTATTAAATATTTACTCAAGATTTCTTGGATTGTTATCTAAATCTGAGTTGGTCAAATTCCACGTGTTAAAAAATCGTAATAATAGTTTGCACAAATCAGTTTATCTCTTTTGTTTGTGGCCCGACACCTTATATGCGGGACTGCTACGGTCGCAGGTTCGAATCCTGCCTCGGGCATGGATGTGTGTGATGTCCTTAGGTTAGTTAGGTTTAAGTAGAAGTTCTAGGGGACTGATGACCACAGATGTTTAGTCCCATAGTGCTCAGAGCCATTTGAACCATTTTTTTTTTTGACACCTTATCACTCAAAGCACCTTGCTTGCTATTGTTTTCGCATTTTTACAATATTTTTCGTTGGAAAGTCGGTATCTGTGCCAGTAGAATTGAGAATACAATCGCTCCCGTTTGAGTCGACTGTTGTCGTTCTGGGACTTTGTGCAATGTACTATCAGTAGCCTGTATCCCGGTGTTCGTTTAAACATCGACGTTAGGTCGGTGAATCGTATGTTATTAATAGTTATCTATCCAGTCGTAAACATCTGGGACGTCATGCACTATAGAGATCAAAATCATCGTTAAATTGTCGTGTCACCATACAAAAAAGTTAAAATACTTTGATAAGTCCCTCTAGATTGTTGCTGCAACACAACGGAAACAACGATTATTCTCGTACTTTAAGTTTGATATTCAGTCCGAGGAGTTGTGAATGGAGGTTACTAGGCCAAGAAAATATTTATCGCAAAGATCCAAAAAACCTTATTTTTAAAGCCAGTAGTCCACCATAATTATACAATATTGTTGCCTGAGTCTTGCCAAGAACTACGAGTAACTAAATACAGGCCATACTACTCTTATGTCATCAAATTATTGAACTATTTATTGCAGTTGGTTAAGTGCAAAGGCATTAACATTGATATGCACGCTGGTGTTGTAAATTATTATCTAATACAGATTAAGTATAAGACAACACATAAACTATCCCAACCGAAATACCACTTCCCTCCAGATCCTGCTCTGCAAAATACAATACTCGTAATGTCATTGTACATTTATCTTTAGTCATTAAGGAAAATTGTTGATAACCTTAACAGTCTCTGTACTGTAACGTACTATATGATATCATTAACAGGACGATCACAGTATGGTGACTATAAATACGACGTCCTTTGGATACACTACGAAGTAGAAAGTAAGTTATTTCGAAAGGACAATAATAATGTTTCCTATTAACAGCATACTCTCTGCGTCTTTTCGTGGTTTAAATTTCAATATCATAATAATGTACTAATATGGCATTTCGATTTTATTTTAATTTTAAAATCCCTTGACATTGTCTACAAACCAGGAATTGCAATATTGTACCCGGAAAGAAATAAAGTACCAGTCAAATGGAGAAAGCATTATCATTTAGAGAATATTGTAGATTAGTTTCTTCAAACGCTGATCAAAACGGAAGTTAGTGATGAGGTTCGCTGTGAAATACGTACAACATTAGCACTGCGTCCGGTACGAGTGCTGGACTGCGATGCCAGCGGGCCATTATCCTGGTAACCGGACCCCGCAGCTGACTCAGACTCGGCCGTATGCGGGATCAGCACAGGCCACCCCAAACCTCATAAATATAATATTATGCGGCCCGTTACCAGCGTCACGCACGCCCGCCCGCACGCACGTAACGCGGCAAGTCTTGCGTTCGATTATTCCGTGTTTCCCACTCCCGGCCGCGCCTCCATTCATCTTGCCAGTGGCGCGGCCCGCCGCTGGTTCGGACGCGACTTCCGCGCTCGTGGGAGGTCCACCGGCTGGCCGCCTATCAAATGGGGTCCACACGCAAACGCAATGCTAATTGGTGCGGCCGCATGGGAGAGCTAGCGGCTGGGATACGCGCTCCGTGCGCGCCGAGGACGCGGTTTGCATCTCGATCGCCGCCACCGCAGTGCTGCCAACTGTACCATTTAGGATCGTGTGGTAATATTCACGGTTTGTTTTCGAACTGCAGAGGAGAACGCTACGCATTCGCAGAATGCACCATCTATCCAACAATGTCAGCATAGAACAAAGTATGCTCACTGAAGAAACAGTTAAGCACCTACAAGCAAAGAGCAAGCGAAGGCAGAGTGGTTTTCATTCAGTGATCAAAATGTCTAGTAAAATGAGCAACAAAGTAGAGGAAGTGCACCGCTTTGGGCATGGATTATCTCCGTAACTATTACAGATACATTAGTCTTATGTTACAAATATTACCTCTTTGTATACTGCACCTGCTGAACCACCGAATCGACCTCGAGAAGGCCTACGACCGTGCGTGGCATCCCGGTCTCTGTTTAAACTGCAAACCTACGCCCTTCCTGTCAACTACATCCGTCTGATGGTTTCCTTCCTCTCCCGCCGCCCCTCCTATGTTACCATCCATAATGCCAATTCCCACACCCTCTACCCCTCTGTAGGTGTGCCCCAGTGCTCTGTCCTCTCCCCTCTCCTCTACCTCCTGTATACGGCAGATATGCCCAAAACCCCCCAATGACACCCCATTCCTAGCCCTCGCTCCTACCCTCCAAAGGTCCCAACGCCTTCTCCAGCATCGTCTTGACCTTTTTGCTGCATGGTGTAAACAGTGGCTCTTGAAAATCAATCCTTCCAAGACCCAGGCAATCATCGTAGGTCGTACTACTTGCTCCTTCCCGCTCCTGGATTTCTCCCTTACTGTCTGCACCCGTCATGTCCGCCTTACCCCCACCCTCACCTACCTTGGCCGCACCATTGACCATCACCTAACCTGGGTCCCTCATCTCCGCTCCATCCAATCCAAAGCCCACAACCGCCTCCAACTCCTCAAACTCCTATCTGGCTTGACATGGGGTTACACCCCTCTACCATCCTCCACACCTACAAATCCTTAATCCGTCCCATCCTCTGTTATGCCAGTCCCGCCTGGATATCTGCCCCCCCCCCCCCCAAATTCTATAAGTCCCTCCAGATCGTTGGGCATCATGCACTCCACCTCACCTTCCCTATACGCCTCCCGTTCCCCATGCGGATCCTCTATGACCTCATTCCTTTCCCCCATCTGCTCCTATTCCGCAAACATGTCTGCATACTCTACACTTCCCGCCGCCTTGATCCCCCTCACCCCCTGGTTGCTCCTCTCCTCTCCCATCCCCGCCCCCTGCCACGTCTTCCCTGTTGTGTCCCCCCTACCCTCCATCTCTACACCCTTCATCTCCTTTCCCAAGGTGGCTTCCATCAACTCCCCCTCCCGGATGATGCCCTCTCTCCCTCCATTTATCCCTCCTATCAACTCTGATCCTCACTCCCACCTCCTTTCCTCTGTCCTTTTCCCAGGCACCCTCTCCCCCCCTTCCACCCTCTTTTTTCCCCACCTACCCTCTCTCTGCCCCACTTCTCTCCCTGAGTCCTTTTGCACTTCCCTCCTCTGCCTTTTCCCATTCCCTCTCGCGTCTGCCCTGCCCCTCACCCCCTTATGAGTCCTCTCCCTCCTTTTGGCCCCCCCCGCTTTTCGTTTTTTCCTCTCCTCCCTCCTTGTTTTCCCCCTCATCTGTCCAGGTCCCCCTCTCCCCCCCCCCCCCCCCCAATTCTGCCTGTGGGTAGTGAATGTCATCGTTGTGCCGACATTTTCGTGCAGTGTTTTACAGTGAGTGTTAAGTATTGTGTGTCTTTTGCAAAGTGTTGCAAACGGACATCATACTGTCGCTGGGTGTGATTTTTTTATCTCTTGCGAACAGAAATCAGACTGTCGCTATGTTTTTTTAATTGTGTGTCTACTATTTTACTTGTCTGCTTCCTGTGTATTTTATTAGCCTTGCCAATCCCTTTGCTTTATGTTTTAACTTTCCACAATTTTCCGTCGTTTTACAATTTAAGTCGCCGTTTTATCTCCTGCTTTTATTGTTTCTTTACTTCTTACGTTTTTAAAAATTCTGTAGACTGTGGAGCAGCGTACTAAACTGCTGCCAGCTTATATTCAAAATTCAAAAAATTCAATAAAGGAAAAAAAACACCGAAACCATCTCTATTTTTAACGGTTTTTACTTACAGAAGGAACAGGGAACTTTTTCAAAAAAATTGAACATAATTTTTGAAAAATCATTACTAATTAATTATTTGCCTGTATGTTTTGATCATGGTTCGGTAATCAGAAAATGAGAGTAACTATACTTCCAAAAAAGTTAATCTCTCTATCTCTTAAAGGTTCTGAGATAATGGGTCATGAATATTGCAAATTTAACACTGTAGCTATAGGATGTACGTACTCCTCTTAACGTAGAAATATCTGTCATTAAAACTGGAATCACCTTGCAGGTTAGTCAGTTACATTTTCACGTACGGAGGGTCGCTTTCAACTGTAACGGCAAATGGTCTCGAAAACAGCTTGAAAAAAGGAGGCAAGATTGATAATGTCCTTATAATGTTTTCCAAGACACAATGAATTCTTCAAACTTCACGTTATCTTTAATGCCAGTGATCTTCGGGAACTGGACGATCTTTGTCAGAATGTGTCCCTTGTACTATGCGGGTTTGTTTTGAAATGCATTCCCATCACATTAGAAAGAAATTACCTTGATATTTCCTACTGTGTGCAGTGTGCAATGAAGTCTATTTAAAATGCGAAGTTTGCAATCCATTGCAGCAGATGTTCTAATTTTCGCTGCTAAACTCCTTTTTCCTTCATAAATTCAACAATAGCTATCTTTAAATAGAAAGACCGGTCCATGCGTGCTCCTTGACTTAATCAACGTATTTAACAGTAATATATGAAGTCACTATACTTTTAGTTCAGTTGCACTGAAAACTGTTAGAAATGACAACAGAATAATGAGTGTGACTTAAGAGATATTACTATTTGTACGAGCAGTTTCTTCACGTCCTCCATGCCTGCAAATTTAGTACGAAGTGCAGAACAATGAATCCAGAAGGTCGATCGTTTTAATTTTTTGCTCTTTCATTGCCATCTAAATCTTTAAAATTCTTCCTGCATGGTGCTGTAATGTCGTTTCACAGGAAATTTGCACCACCCGTCCCTTATGTCGAACTGAGAAATCGCACTCCTCGCTTCTGTCATTCCGATTCATTTCAAGGATAGTGACGATAGGTCCTTAGAGTGCCTCTGTTTGTTCTAACAGCCACTGCACCTGTAAACGTCCTTCATGCCAGGAACTAACAGCGGATGGCAAATAACGAGGACACCACGATTCTCCAGAACTCAGGGTTAGCTAACCGAAACGTGCCGCACCGCAAAGCTAAATGAAATGTCGCGCTACTCCGTGTAATTCCGAGAAGGACTGAGCAAATCCGAGAGCGAGACTGGGCCTTGACCCGCACATGGCCCACACGCGTGAGGTTGGCACACCGCGGCGGGCACTGATCTACATCTAATCTATATCTAAATTTTTATTAAAACAACAGTCGATATCGCAATAAAAATATCGATTTTTGTTTTACTTAAAGGTAGCACCAGATCGCTGCGCTCCAGAGATGTCGTCTAAATTTACGAGGGACACTCCAAAAGAAATGCATACTATTTTTTTTTAATCCATCTTTTATTCTACATGTTTGAAAGTTTTACAGTGTGTAGATACATCCTTTAGGAACAATATTTTCATTTCTCCACATAATTTCCATCCCTTTCAACTGCCTTACGCCATCTTAAACCAGCGCCTGTATACCCGCACGGTAAAATTCTTGACCAACCTCATGGAGCCACTGTTTGGCATCGTCCACAAGGGAGTCCTCATCTTCAAACCTTGTTCCACGAAGAGAGTCTTTCAGTTTCCCAAAGAGATGATAGTCACATGGAGCCAGGTCAGGACTGTAAGGCAGGTATTTCAGCGTTGTCCATCCGAGTTTTGTTATCACTTCCATGGTTTATTGACCGACATGTGGCCGTGCATTGTCGTGCAACAGCAAAACATCCTGCTTTTGCCGATGTGGTCGAACACGACTAAGTCGGGCTTGAAGTTTCTTCAGTGTCGTCACATATGCGTCAGAATTTATGGTGGTTCCACTTGTCATGATGTCCACAAGCAAGTGTCCTTCGGAATCGAAAAACACCGTAGCCATAACTATTCCAGCAGAAGGTGTGGTTTTGGATTTTTTTTTCTTGGGTGAATTTGCATGATACCACTCCATTAATTGCCTCTTCGTTTCTGGTGAAAAATGATGGAGCCATGTTTCATCACCTGTCACAATTCCTCCACGAAATTCATCTCCACCATTCTCGTACTGTTCCAAAAGTTCGCTGCATACCGTTTTTCTTGTTTCTTTGTGAGCCGTGGTCAACATCCTGGGAACCCAGATGGCACAAACTTTTTTTAACGCCAACACTTCTAGTTTTCTGCAAACACTTCCTTCCCCTATCCCAACATAGTGTAACAATTCGTTCACTGTGATGCGTCTGCCAGCAGTCACCAATTCGTTAACTCTCTGCACGTTGTCTGCAGTGCGTACAGTACGAGGCCTGCCGCTGCGAGGACAGTCCTCAATATTGCCGTGCCCGCTTTCATCACGTAACCTGCTTGCCCGCCGACTAACTGTACTGCGATTGAGAGCAGCATCTCCATACACCTTTTTCAACCTCTTGTGGATGCTTCCCACCGTCTCGTTTTCACAGCACAGGAGTTCTATGACAGCACGTTGCTTCTAACGAACGTCAAGTGTAGCAGCCGTCTTGGAGAAATGCTGTGACGGCGCCACTCATGGGAACAGATTGAATTAAGTTTGAAAACAAGCGGGAAGAATGTATCTACACACTGTAAAACTTTCACACATGCGGAATGAAAACTGTATTTTTACAAAAATAGTGTACATTTCCTTTGGAGTGACCCTCGTATAATCTACATCTACATGACTATTCGGTAATTCACACTTAAGTGTTAGGCAGAGGGTCCTTGGAATCACTTTTAGGCTGTTTCTCGAGCGTGGTGCATTCGAAAAACAGGTGTGAAAAGTGAACATATACATCTTCCCATCCGAGCTCCGATTTCTGTTGTTTTATATCGAAAGTTATTCGTGATTGTAATTCTGAGAGTGCATTTTGCCTGTGACAGGGCAACACGTTTCGTTATGAAGTAGGGGGGGGGGGGGGGGGGCTGTTCGGAAAGTAAGGTCTGATCGTTTGTGAAATGGAAATCACAGTGAAAATCAAAAGTTAGCTACACCTTCCAACTACTATTCTACATAGTCATCGCTCCGACTGACACATTTACCGTAGTATTGTATCAACTATGCAATACTATCACACAGATGAAAGCCGCCTGTGCTTTCTTCCAGTTCTCTACGCTGATCTGAAGTTTGTACTCTGTGGCTAAATGTTGTTCTTCATGTGAGCAGAGATGAGAATCAAAGGTAGCCAAGTCCGGCTGTATGGTGGGTGACCAAACACTTCCCATCTAAAACGCTGCAGGAGTGTCCTTATTGCGCCTAGACTGTGCGGCCGACAAGCATGACAGTTACGGTGTGTGGTCTGCATGAATTCAGGTGAAATCTCTCACAGGCTCTCAGTGGAAGCATCTGTACGTGCTCATTGTGTGCTCAGAACTGAAAAGAGCGACGTGACTCAATCGACGAGCATACTGGAGACGTTGTCCAACACGTCTATGCAAGACTTCATCGGATTTTCACGGTTTTTGGCATTTCTCAATCAATCAGACCTTAAATGCCGAAAAGCCTTCGTATTTGGCAGGTCGACCGTTGTCAAAAGGCGACGTGATCTGGCTATGATGTAAAAAGAATCCCCGGTGTCAAGGTAAAGGACTGGCAGATGGCTTTAAATCAAACACATTAGAAGCATTTAACAAATTAATTTATTTCTGAAGGTTTAAAATCTCAGTTTATCTGCCGTGGCTGTCTTAATACGGAGATGGTGACTATCACCGTTCCGATTGCTCTGTGTGTTCATGTTAAAGACGAACACACAGAATCCCAAACTGCGGTCCCGTCAGATCCGGTTGCTGCCTTCCAGCAGTGACCTCTGTCACTTGCCACCTCTTGCCTGCACCTGCATTGTGACGGCTAAGCTGACCGCAACTCTTCTCTGCTGGTGTCCGCTTAACTGCTCCGCTTAACTTCTCTCGGAGAGCCCTGCGCCCTAGTTTCATTCGCCTATCCCTTTCGCTCTCACCGGCGCTTGCCATGGTGTAATGTCGATGAGTTCTCGCATACTTTATTGGTTCTTTTTATGCGTTATTCTGCAGAGGCTGGGTGGAAGGGTAGAGGTGACTCAATACGAGTACACACTACGTCGAAAACCCTTCGATGACTCTCTCGTCCTACTCTTCTCTGTCTAACCAGAATTGCGGGCCGCACTATTATTCTATCGCTACGTGTGCTGTTAGCACTTAGCGCTTGTCAGTGGGTCTCTGTCCAGCAATGACCTGGGCCACTCTGTGTGCTTTTACCTTGTAGCCCTATCGTGCGCGTCTGCGCGGCAAACTGGATTGTGGCCGGTCGGCTCTGTGTCGGTCGACTTGCTGCCCTCTTACTTAGCTTACCACGCCCTAAGACAACTCTATTTTTACTCTGCACTTAATTTTAATATGAGACTTGGATTTTTGCTGTGGACACGACAAGATGATCTTGTCACAAATTTATAACGCCATATTTAATGACCACCATCCCAAATTGCTTGTTATGTTTGTGAGGCATGGTCCCCTATTTCAAGACGCTACACAACGAGCTCCCCTTCACTGAACCTTTTCGATGTCCCCCGTCAGTACTAAATGTTAAGGATCCCATTCCGTTGGCAGTTTCTTCACCATCTTCTTTCTAATAATGAAACGCAGTCCTTGGTTACCCTTCCCTTTCTATGTGGTATTCCTAAATAAAGTTGTTCATATTTTATATCTTTGCTTATTTAACTGAATGGATAACTAAAGTAATTCATACATCGTGGAAACATAATTTATCAGATTTTTTAAAATTTAGTCAAGGAAAGACCTTTTTTAGTGTTCAGGGCCAACTTCCAGTTTCCGGAGCTGCACGCATGTGGTATACGTAATTTTGGAATTAATTTGGATATTATGATGACTTAGTAGTGACACGATGTGACGTTAAAAGCAAAGGGAAATACTCATGAACTGATACAGGGACGACGGGTTTCAGGTGAGCGGTATATGGATGGCATGTTGGTAGGTGACTGCCAGGCCCGATGCGTAGACGAAGACCAAGCCGTGGCAGCAAGCGGACGGGGACCCGAGGAGGTACTTGTTCCCCAGAGGGGACGGAACTAAGAGACCGCGTGGCCATGGAAACTTACAGCTTGGCGAGGTTCTGGTTTTATTTTAATCTAAAATTTCTCTATATTCACCAAAAGTACTAACATTCTTCCGAAAGAGGATTGAAATCGGAATAAAAATACAACTGCTGTAAATTTAAGAAGATTCAACATACTGACGGAGAATAGGACAAGATTCTTAAGTATTAATTTTTTTATCTTCTTCTAATAATCACAATTTCGGTAACAGTCGTTTCTCTGTCATGATTAATTCAGACCGTCAGGTTCAATTTCTAACTATGGCCTTAGACGTAAATGTACTGCACACTGTCCCACCAACGTATATGTAACCAAATATTCATTATCTTCGCTAGTAATCATTACATAGATACATAGTCACAAGCTACTCATGCCAATTTTGTCATTTTGCATTTACGTAATGATTAATAGAGAAAAATATAGAATATTTGGTTACTTGTATCTTGGTGACATTGTATGATAATATTTACGGTAGCGTGGAGATTTCTGAATTGGAATGTAATATGTATTATTTCTTCTAAATAAAATGTTAAATGTAGCCTAATTACATAAACCATCTCCACAGCCTCTATTACAAAATTAGTTTTTGGTAATATTTTGGACGTCGTCAGAACACCTAGAGCTAATGTAGGAAATGCTGTGAAGGGATTTTAATGCATGAAAGTATTTTCCTTCAATCCCAGAAAAATACCGTCACACGATTTCCGTCCTCCGTCCACATTCCTGAACCATGAGTCTCATTATACTACCACAGAATTATAAGTAGACCCAGGCTTGTAAAATCTTCTAATCTACCAGGAAATTCGATGGCAGAGCTCAGCAATATCATTTAATTAGTTTCTTTTGTTTTGCTAACTGGCATTTTAAATCACCCAAAGAAAGAAGGCAAACGGTTGCAAAAATGCACTGGGTGCCCAGGGAGACCTTCAAATCCAGAAGAGGATTCATCTTCGTAATCACCTGAAATTGAATCGGAGGAAGAAAACGTACCTTGTGGTTTCTGCATCGAATATTACGACCGTAGAATTATGAAGAAAGGGATATGGATGACGAGTGATAAGTGCAAGGTATAGTTTCACGAAGTTTGTGTGGGAGCTACTGATCGTAAACAGTTCCGCTGTGGGAAATGGTTGTAACAGTTACTGGAATACTTAAAAAGTGTAATCTTCCACATCGCGTATAACAGTACGACAGTTTACAATGTTTCACGATGTCACTGTTACAATTCAAATAACACCACAAATTTTTCATTTTTCCGTTGTTTCAAAATTTTGAATTTGCCTCTTTATAATGAAAAAGACTGGATCTTGAAGCAATATACCTTTATCACAGAAATGATTATGATCTCTTCGCCATAGTAATTTAACTTGCGTTATAAAATATTAACTTCCCCCTGGTGCCCAAAACGTTGAAATGAATTACTAAGCCCCACCTTACCCCATGTTTAAGGCCACACTTTGAAAACGGACCTGACTGTCCGGAACTACTCACCACAAAAAATGACTAGTCACAACTGTGAAGGATATTGGAAGAAAACTGAGAAAAAAATTCTATAAAATTATCACCATGTCTGTAACATTCTTACCATGTAAGTTATTATCATCTACATACGAACTCATTTATCACAACAATAACAACACATACAAGTATGCTACCAGTGCACACGAAACACTGTCTGTTAGAACATGAAATCCGCAATGGGATGAATATATCTGACATAAGGGTAAAGTAAACAACATTTATTTTAAGAAAACTCACAGATTTGTACTACCATGGGCAAAAATAGAGTTCTCCACGGATACATTTAACTGTTGCATGAATAGTGCATGAATAGTGCATGAATAGTTTACAAAAATTTTTAATGGTCTGTGCTCATATAAATGAGGGGTTTTTATGTAAATATTTGTGGGGAAAATGTTTTGGGTAATGTAATGCAGAACTGTGATTCTTCAATTTCTCCAGGCGTATTTTATGACGACATAAATCTCGGGTGAACAGCGCACCTGATGATGGCAACGTGGTTGATTGCCGAAATATTGTGTCCTATGCACGCTCATACCAAGCTGTTCAACCTAGATTTATTTCGTCATAATGCAGAACTGTCAAGGATAAAGAGAGGAGATCAGCTAAAATGCAACTCCTGCTCCGGCTCATATCAAATACAATATGCAAGGTAATGTTAATAATTTAACAAAGTGTAATTAAAGAGAAGCAATAGTTAAATGATAAGAGGCAGACATCTATATTGACACCGAACAAGTGAAAACTTATATAAAGGTAGATTCTGAGTGGTGGTCAGACATGTAGTAAACATTTCGACCGGGGAAGATGGTAACGTGACATAGCTGTGCATGGAGCATGTAGGCATGGTATCGTGGTCTTTCAGTGACTATCCTTGGCCATGCAAAGTAGTATGCTCTTGTGCAACATATAAGTCGCTTTCCTGATAAAGTGTTGGGGTGGAGAGCAGATAGTTAAGGGCTTAGTTAATTCAGTACATCGGCTGATAATTTGATGTGGTGTATTTGTCATTTAATATATATTCTTGAGACGACTTGGGTGGTGGTGAACTGATATTCAGATAGACTCGGAGAAAATATTTAAAGTGGAAAATTTGTGCATGAGAACGTATAGGTACGCTGTACGGTGCCATTGGAACATGTTAAATGTTGTATTATATGCTCTGCGTCCTCTGAAAGTACTGCTATTTCAAATCGTGTTTGGTTCACTGAGCGGACTTTAGCTTCTGTAAGACCACAATTTTAAGTCATATGGTAACTTTGCGTACGTACAAATCAGTTTTACTGGGTACATTAGTATCCAAACGGACTGTTCCTGCTACATCACTTTATTTATTGTTACGTTTTGTTCGTTCTGTACGTTAACTGTTCCATAGGCTGGGTCTTCATTACTTCGAGTGCAGTGGCGCACAGCCAGCCATTTAAAGACATTTAATCGCTTTGTGGTTGTGTGATTGCCCTTCAGTGGTCGGACAGCAACAAATCAATTTCGTTTAACGGTTAATTTCACTTTATAGTTTTGTTATCATAATTCCATTCCGGTATGTTCCAATATAGGTTGATCTCATACGGGAGTAGAAAAGCTGTAGCACTTTAAGTTTCAAAACGACCAAATTATCTGCAAACTGTCTAAGAGGGCTGCTCATATTGTTTCCTAAATCGTTTATATATCTACCAGAAACAGCTGAGGGCATGTAACTCCGAGGAGCACTGGATACCTCTTCGCTTTCACTAGGTGACTTCCCATCAGTTACTATGAAGTGTGACCTTTCTCGCAGGAAATCATGAAACCAGTCGCTCAGTTGAGAGGATACTTCGTAGGGTCTCAGTCTGATTAGCAACTTTTGAGCAACGATGTGAAAAGCTTTCTGGAAATCTAGAATTGAGAATGAACTTGAGATCCCATGCTGTTTACGAGCCAGTGTATCATTATCTTTGAGGGATTTCATAATTTTGGTACACAGTTTAGGTTCCAAAATTTTACTACTAATCGAAGTTGATGATACGGTTAAGTTATTCAGGGAATTACTTCGATATCCTTTCTCCTGTATTAATGTGACCTATGCAACGTCTTTATTTAATTCACGGGGTTGCTTTGCTGTTATATGGTGGGAATACACACATACGGCTGTTACGTTACGGTTGGATTTTGTATTTAGTTCCTTAGTGTTCTTTCTTGCCACTTAATTTTCTGGCAACATGGACAGAAGTTTGAAAAGAAGTGAGTTTCCTAAGAACACATTCTCTTCAACCTACACTTAGCTGATAAATGTGTACTATTCTATCTAAATTGGACCTACGACAAAAAAATAATACAGTGTTCAAATGAAATATTGACAGTCAGACAAAAAAAAAATCAGTACATATATATTGGGAGTCAAACTCTGACACTTACAGCAACGTTAATTTGAAGATCTGTTAAAGTAAATCATTATTCTTTATTTTTTCCGTTTAATTTCAATTACTTACTCCTTCTTAATCCAAATTAAATAAACACCATTTAAAATGCACTGATGGGCATATTCATACCTACCTTTTCTACGTAAGACCTGAAAGGAATAAAACACAACTTAAGAACGAAGCGAAAAGTAAATTGTCAGGTAATAGTACAGAAACTGACAGATACTGATACTCAAAGATGAGAGAGGTAACACTGAGAGTGGTCACAAAAATGTTTCCTACTCCTTTTTTTAAAAAACGTATATCTAGAGACCATAATTAATGTTTCTCCTACGCATACTAACATTAATCAATCAAAAAGATCAGTAAATGCTTTGTTTTTAACAGCTCAAAGTTGTTCTTCATTAAACGTGTAATTATGAGTACATGAGGGCATGCTAGCTTGAATATTTTGCTTAATTATGTGATGCACCTATATGAAGTAGCATATTCTTACTGAAAACATTTCACACGCACCAAAATCTATTCGATTGTTCGACAGTGAGTCAGTGCTAGTTTCTGAAAGAAGATAACAGCATCCAAAGAGTTAATACGTTAGGTCTGCTTCCAGTGTTTGAATCCACGATCAGCTGGAAACTAATTGTAACTGAGAGATCATAATTGACCCTTTATGTTATAATGGCACCACTACATTCTGACGTAACATCTTTTCGTAAAAAGTTGTCAGATATCCGGCAATACTGTTGAATGATACAAGGATGGGAACTTTTGAGTCTTTTACACCACAAATAAAGATACAGTAGAGTTGGAACATTTCTGGCTGTTCAGCCATCATATTCGGATACAAGAAGCTCTTTTATAGAGCAGTTGAGAAGGCAGCTGTGGCAATATGACGTAATGTGGTGTGAGGTTTGTTCGGTCTGGGTATCGTGAGAAAGACCGCCTAAATTGTGGTCCTTCTCCGCGACTGGCTGCTGCTTTCGGTAGCTGCCCTCCAAAATGGTAATCTTCTGTTATTGATATTTAGAAATTTAAAGAACGTACTTATTTGAATTTCTAATTAAAGCATCTTTCAATAGCTTACTATCATTCCATTATTTCACAAGTATTAATAACCAGAGCAGTTACAAACAAAGAAAAGGAAGCTGAAGCACTTCGGAGATCTTCGGATCGCGCCTAAATTCGATAGCGGGCGAAGCGGTTCGGCTGTAAGATCAGAGCTGATTCAGCAGTCTCGGAGAATGAACAATTCGTGTGCCACGGTATATGTTAAGATTTAATTTGGAGTGTCTAGTTTGTGAACAGAGCGCGTCCAGCAGTCTCGGAGGACGCTGCGGTATCGGTTAAGACATAGTTAGCAATGTCTAGTGTGTAAATCAGAGCTGGTTTGGTTGTGTCGGAAGACAGACGTTTAGTCTTCCGCGGTCGATATCAGTTAAGACTTTATTAGAAATATATGGTTATTTGGACATGTAGTTAAGAACAGTGTGATACTAATTACAGAAATATGCAATTCATTAATTTGTTGAAGAATAAAAACCATTTTAGACTCTAAAAATGAACGTAATTGTAGAGTTTCTCGAGTTCTACAATAAAATGCGAGTGGCATCCCGTACAAAAAATCTGGTTATTTAATAATTTCTGAAACAACAGTTCCTCGCTAGGAGTTTCTTACAGCCTCAGGATTACGGATTCACGACGTACGTGCTGTTTTCTGCGCAGGGGACAACAACTATAGAAGACTGCATGTTGGTGAACATTTATTAGAACTTATGCATTCCTAGGGTGACCAGGTACAATTGTTTAAAAAGGAGGACAAACAGCTTCAAAAAGGAGGACAAAGGAAGAAAAAAGAGAACACATCAAACGGGTCAACTGCAGATGAGGGTATCACCTGTCAGCTTTGGACAAGTCACGTGACTGCCGGGAATTGCAGGTAAAACTAGTAGTTAATTATTCCTGATGGTCAGGAGGTCGTTAACTGAGCAATATAGAGAAATTAAAAACATTGATTGTGCTGACAGTGTAGCGTCAATTGTTTTGTTATGTCAACAACACGGAATTGTTTACAAAGCGAAAAGCCGGCCGCGGTGGCCTTTCAGTTCTAGGCGCTGTAGTCCGGAACCGCGCGGCTGCTACGGTCGCAGGTTCGAACCCTGCCTCGGGCATGGATGTGTATGATGTCCTTAGGTTATTTAGGTTTAAGTAGTTCTAAGTTCTAGGGGACTGAGGACCTCAGATGTTAAGTCCCATAGTGCTCAGAACCATTTGAACCATTTTTGAACAAAGCGAAAAACATAAGACCATTCACCTCCCTTCATTCGGCGCACCGCTACCAACATCTACAATTCAAGCAGCAGCTGACGACATGTAAAGTGCACTTTAACCTTCCGAATACAAATAAATTGAACGATTATGACACAATGAAATAAAACCATGAAAGTTAATCTGTCGAGTTATTTGTTACCTTTATTGGCCATTGAGACGTATGTTCCAGCTCCACATTTCTTACATTCCGTTTCAAATTCATTTCTCCCTTTCTTGAAAGCCGAATATTTGCAGGAAAGGACATCAGAAAATGTGCACTTTCGTTTAGGCATAGCTCGGTTAAAAATTACACTCAAAAATCACACGTGTACTACAGGAAGCCAAGCCAATACAAAGGGAAGATACGAAACGAAAATTTTAAATAAGCGATATTTGCATTCGCTTATTGGTCGATCGGCGATAACATCGACGATCCCTGTGCCACCTACTAACACCACCTTCGTTCGTGTTTATCATGAAGGCTCTGCCAATAGTTAAAGTATTTAAGAAAAGAGCAATAGAACGGGACGAATTGTAAATTTAACTGTACTACGCTCAACTTTGCGAAAAAGCCGGACACTGTAAAAATCCGCCAGGACCCCGGACAAAGAGCTAAAAAGGAGGACATGTCCGGATTAATCCGGACGTCTGGTCACCCTATGCATTCCACTCAGGGCAGTGGATGCACCTCACGTGTACTGCAATCTTAGTACAAATGTGATCAGTGACACGTCATCTGTGGTAACACAGAGGAGGTATGAACAAGATGAATATTTTTGAGTGACGGGATTTATCATACGCACAAATAACCCTCTCTCTAACTTCTCTCTCTCTTCATCGAGTTGCCGTAGGGTGAGCGTCACTGAGTTCAGACTGTACGCCAGTCACCTCTTACACTGGTAAATTTATTACTAATGTTTTATTTTAGATAAAGATTCTAACTAATGAACTTACTTTTCTGAATCATGCAAAGCTCTAGATTACTGACATAGAAAGTAGTGGTATGAATTTAGCAAGATTTATTGTGCGACGAGTCAGGCTTACCAAATGTGAGGAACAGCGAAGAAGGCTAAAGAGAGTGAAGGTGGTGGCCGTTGCTGCCGAAACTGTTTCCAAAGACGAGGACTATGTCGTTTATGATTCCAGTGTAATGGGAACAGGGAATGCTACCTGTCTATGTAGAACGCACTTTTTCCGGACAATAATTTTTGCTTTAACAATACCAATGTTATAAAATGTAACATGACCAAATACCATTACTAAGACGAAGTCTAATAGCCGAAAATTGTTGTAACCTGAAGAAAAAGGCAATTTTTATGACAACAAGTGTTTGGCGCATTGCAGGTCACAATTCAGAAATCCTAAGTGTTAACAAACGTTGCAGTGGCTCCGAATACAATGAGAAAAGTTTGAAAAATCTTTGCTATTAAGAACCACTTACAATAAGACGCAATTCATGGTTTTTAACTTAGATAACATAATCGAGAGCAATGGCAGACAGAAATGTTGCAGATGACGAAGGGGAAGGCAAGACGGCGTTACCTGAAGATGGGAGAGGAGGCAGAGGCAGGTTACGAAGTAGGTACAGTAACAACTGAAAAGGGTAAAAGTCAACATGATAAGTGGAGTTAATTAATATATTACAAGATAAGAAACAACCGAATACAGAATTTAAAGCTTATACCAGAAACTGAATATGAAAAAAAAATCGAAGCGAAGAAGATTAGTATAGCTCGTGAAGAAATGTTAAAAAATTTTCAAGAAAATTAGTTTCAGTGGTAAATTAGATAAGTTTAAGGATACAATAACACAGAGATGCGAACAGGTTAAGGGAAAAGTAAGTGGGGATAATTAGTAGTGGAACTTATCGAAAGGCCACGGATTGCATAATTAAGCTCAGGTACAAGAAGAGTGAGAAAATTCGATACGTATTCAGGAGGGAATACAAGGAAAGGTTTATTATCATGAAAAAAGAACTATGCAAAGGGCAGATACATTTCATGCTGCAGTAGTCGGTTTTATATCCATAAAATGTTCGGTCTCATAGATGAATGTATTTAATTTGTAGTGACGAATGTAACGAAATTCTATCCAACGCAATATTAGAGAAAGATCGTCTTAACAGTGCAGCTGTTTTCACGGGGTACATGAGGATAGACTATTGAAGCCTTAGATGAATGGAAAGCGTTGAAGAATTTGTCGTCAAATTCATGGCGCAAAATTGATCATAACAAAAGCACATGGACGTAAAAAGAGAATACACTGAAATCCCAAACCATTAATTCCCGGGAGACGACGAAGGCTTCTTGCGAACATAAACGTAAATTAAAATATTTACATTTACCGGTTGAAGAAGAGGATATTATGCACGAACTAAATCATAGATTACCCAGGGAATTTAAGAAAAACCTAATTATGTTTCATAATAGTTTAATAGTGGAGTAGGTGAAGTGGACTTTTTGCATTGATCCCAAACAAATGAACCACATAGGTTTCATAATCGTACACACGGGTCCCCCGTTATGAAACACTACGGGAACAGAAAGAGTTCGCGGTGTAGGCGAGAAAAAAGACACACCGTAGATGGTCTCATGGCCAGTCTACCTGTACAGAATCAGAGAAGCGTCAATCTGAAGTGCGATGGAAAAAGTGACGCTATGTAGATCGTCACCCCCCGAATTGAAGTGTTATCCAACAAAATGCTAAACAGAGACCCTGGACCCTGTTAAGGCTAGAGAGGGGAAGTCCGATACAGGATCACGCATACAAGAAAAAGATGCTAGTCGCAAGCCAATATCGCTAGTAAGCGCAGTTGGATATCAAGGATAAATTTTCTATGGGAAAAGGAAATTTGAATGGCCAACATATTTTGATGCAAGATTTTCCAATGTATGCAAGAAGTCCGGAAATTAATCTATTCTGCATTTACCCGAAAAAGTTTTATACTTCCTGAAGGGGATGTGACGAAACTTCATGAGTTAATGAAGGACAAAAATGTTCATAATTCATGCATAAACAATGGAGAACAGGAACTATTTTACTTGGGCAAGAATTACTAAGGTACGAGAAAGAGCAGGGTATACATATTGACTACTGGCCATTAAAATTGCTACACCAAGAAGAAATGCAGATGATAAACGGGTATTCATTGAACAAATATATTATACTAGAACTGACATGTGTTTACATTTTCACGCAATTTGGGTGCATAGATCCTGAGAAATCAGTATCCAGAACAATCACCTATGGCCTTAATAACGGCCTTGATACGCCTGGGCATTGAGTCAAACAGAACTTGGATGGCGTGTACAGGTATAGCTGCCCACGCAGCTTCAACACGATACCACAGTTCATCAAGAGTTGTGACTGGCGTATTGTGACGAGCCAGTTGCTTGGCCACCATTGACAAGAAGTTTCAAATTGGTGAAAGATCTGGAGAATGTGCTGGCGAGGGTAGCATTCGAACATTTTCTGTATCCAGAAAGGCCCGTACAGGACCATCAAAATGCGGTCGTGCATTATCCTGCTGAAATGTGGGGTTTCGCAGGGATCGAATGAAAGGTAGAGCCACGGGTCGTAACACATCTGAAATGTAACGTCCACTGTTCAAAGTGTCGTCAATGCGAACTAGAGGTGACCAAGACGTGTAAACAATGGCATCCCATACCATCACGCCGGGTGATACGCCAGTATGGCGATGACGAATACACGCTTCCAATGTGCGTTAACTGCGATGTCGCCAAACACGGATGCGACCGTCATGATGCTGTAAACAGAACCTGAATTCATCCGAAAAAATAACGTTTTGCCATTCGTGCACCAAGGTTCGTCGTTGAGTACACCATCGCAGGCGCTCCTGTCTGTGATGCAGCGTCGTCGAACGATTCGTGCAGATGGTTGTTATCTTGCAAACGTCCCCATCTGTTGACTCAGGGATCGAGACGTGGCCGCACGATGCCTTACAGCCATGTGGATAAGATGCCTGTCATCTCGACTGCTAGTGATACGAGGCCTTTGGGATCCAGCACGGCGTTCCACATTTCTCTCCTGAACTCACCGATTCCATATTCTGCTAACAGTCATTGGATCTCGATCATAACGAGCAGCAATGTCGCGATACGATAAACCGCAATCGCGACTGGCTGCAATCCATCATTTATCAAAGTCGGAAACGTTATGGTACGCATTTCTCCTCCTTACACGAGGCATCACAACAACGTTTCACCAGGCAACGTTGATCAACTGCTGTTTGTGTGTGAAAAATCGGTTGGAAACTTTCCTCATGTCAGCCTGTTGTCGGTGTCGCCACCCGCCCCAACCTTGTGTGAATACTCTGAAAAGCTAATAATTTGCATAACACAGCATCTTCTTCCTGTCGGTTAAATTTCGCGTCTGTAGTACGTCATCTTCGTGGTTTAGCAATTTTAATGGCCAGGAAGAGAGATATTTCAACACAGAAAAAGGGGAAGTAGGTAGCAAAGGCAATAATACTTGAGATAATGAGGAGGAAACACACGACTCGTTAGAAGACTTTTCTGAGGAGGAAGTATATTTTAATCAAAATGTGAGTGTTACGCTTTATTAATATACGGAACCCACGAAGATAACCAATTTGGCTGAAGATACTGATGAGGAAGAGGTTAACAGAAGTTCAGAATTTTGTCAAGGTAGGTGGTTGTTGCGAGGTATAGAGACAGTATTCTATATGACTGATGGAACCAGATACGTAGTTTCTACAGGATAAGGGGAGTACCAAATGGAAAAATGAGCGTAATAAAAAGAAAAAAAAATAGGAAGACAAGTAAGTGAATTGAATATAAAAAGAAAAAAAGGGAGACCGTGGAGAGAAATATGGGAGCAGACTTGAGAGGTAGTCTAGGAAACATGATGGAGTAATATGAGGATGTAAAGAAGACGAAACGGAGAATTACATGCTTTAAACAAATCTTTGATATATAAAATTTTTGCCAAGAAAAAGAACGAATGAGAAGCTGGTAAAACACTAATAGAACTACTGAATTAGAATACAGTGAAAAGAGATGCTACAAAGAGAAAACCGTCTACTGTTCAGTCGGAAAATAAGGTTTTGGTCGAATCAGGGGAGACAGAAAGGAGAAAGATAAGGAGTCACAGAGTACACCGCTAAAGTGAACACGTGTCTACTGTACAAGGCTTCCCAAGCTGTCGGCAGTTTTTTTTTTTCCATTTTCCTTTTTCAGGCTACATTCTGATAAACTTCAGACAGTTACATAAATGTGTTAGTTAGTCCCATAGTGCTCAGAGCCATTTGAACCATTGAAGTTGCTGACAAGAATAAAATACAAAAGACTAGAAAAGAAAATTGAGGATGTGTCAGATGACTTCAGGAAAGGTAAACGCACAAGAGTGGCAGTTCTAACGTTGCGGTTGATGACAGGCGAGATTAAAGAAAAATCAAGATATGTCCACAGGGTTTGTCAACCTGGAAAACGCGTTCGACAATATCAAGTGGTGTAAGAGGTTAGAATTTTTGCGGAAAATAGCGGTAAGCTGTAGGGTACGACGGGTAACACAGAATATCTACAAGAGCCAAAAGGGAACAATGAGAATAGAAGCCCAAGTACGAAGTGCTCATATTAAAAAGCCTGTAACACAGGTCTGTAGTCTTTCACCGCTATTGTTCAATCTATACTTCGAAGAAGCAACGAGGGAAATAAAAAGAAACTTCAAAAGTGAGATAAAATTCAAGGTGAAAGAATGTCAATGATAAGCTTTACTGACTGCTTTGCTGTTCCCAGTCTAAATGAAAAGGATTTAAGGATCGAATTGAGAGTAAATCGAAGAAAGACGAAAGTAATGAGAAGTAGCAGAAACGAGAAGAGGGAGAAACTAAACATCAATTCCTGATCATGAAGTGGGTGCAGCTGTGGAGTTCAGCTATCAAGGCACAAAAATGTCCCCATGAAAAGCAAATTAGCACTGGCGAAAAGGGCACTCGTTGCAAAGAGACGTCTACTGGTATCAAATATAGTCCATAATTTAAGGAAGAAATTTCTGAGAATGAACGTTTGGAACACAGCACTGTATGATAGTGAAACATGGACTGTGGATAAACCAGAAAAGAAGAGAATTGAAGTATTGGGAAAGATGTGCTACCAAAAGAAGTTGAAAATTAGGTAGCCTGATAAGGTAAGGAATTTGAAGGTTCTCTGAAGAATCAACGAGGAAAGGAATACAGTGACAAAAACAAGGAACAAGATAGTAAGACATGAGTTAAGACATCGAGGAATAACTTTCATAGTGCTAGAGAGAGCTATAGAGTGTAAAATGTGTAGAGGAAAACAGAGACTCTAAAATATCCAGTAAATAATTGAGGACGTAGGTTGCAAGTGCTGCACTTGCAACTCTGAGATGAATATACTGGCACAGAAGAAATATTCGTGGCCGGCCGTATCAAACCAGTCAGAAGACTGATGACTCAAAAAATTATCATCTCGCACACATGCATTTTAAGGATTTTATTTACTGATTTGGTGAGCATTGGTTTTAACTATCTTATTTGGTTGTCAGATTTCCCCCACAGTTAAACTGTGTATTTTACTATTTGTAAAGAGTTCAACTGCTTTTTGATATAAACTACTGTTAAAGTATACACAATTTTGTTAACTAGAATTTTACCGAACTTCAACCAACTACCTACCACCGCAGTTTCTACGAGAAGGATCACAAGAAGCGGTACTTCTAAATTACTAAAATAGTAACTAGGACTGGAACCTCAATGTGTGTTTGTAGTTAGAATCTGAAGTTTGATGGTTTGAGACAGTGACTCACATGGAAACGGATAAATTCAAGAAGAAGCCACATACATATTTGGGACTGCATGCAACCAGCACTATTAATTTGTGAAAATGTTATACCTAATTTCAAATTGCATTATGCGTCGTAACTCACGTTTCTGTTTCAGTGCTTTCAGGTAACAGGTCTGGAATTAATATCCGTACCGCGCGACCGCTACGGTAGCAGGTTCGAATCCTTCCTCGGTCATGGATGTATGTTATGTCCTTAGGTTAGTTAGGTTTAAGTAGTTCTAAGTTCTAGGGCACTGATGACCTCAGGAGTTAAGTCCCATAGTGCTCAAAGCCATTTGAACCATTTTTTAATGTCCGTAAAATAGAATTAATTTGAGATTGTGCAAAGTACTACCACATTGATTAGAAAGATGGGAAACAGCATTTCATCGGCCTCCGTAATCTTGTCGATGCATGCCACATGTAATTCCTTAGTAATGTCGTGAATGATAAATTCCTCTACAGTTGTAAAACTTGTTTGTTACTAAAAGGAAGGCACCACCCAGTTTCAGAGTCATTTGAACCATTTGATTATCTTAACCATATGGATAGGCATTATTATTCATTTTCAACTTTGCAGATGCACCTTGAGATGGGACATGTGCCCTGAAACCGGGTAGTGTTAACTTCTTTAGTAATAAATAATTTTTACACCTGTAGCGGATTTCATTATCGACGATGAATAACACTTATGGAAGTCCCGTCAAGAGAAACGTTAGTAATGTGTGTAAGACTCCAACCATTCATGGTTTGAAGAAGCCGCACACGGTTAGCAGCATGTACATAACGATATAAACCAACTTACAAAATGTCTATTCGAGTTTCCCGCGTTTAGTAGTTAAAAAGTGAGACTAATTTATTGTGATTTTAGTTTTTACTTGGTTTGCAACCAACGAAATTACGTAATAAACATTCACTGCACTAGGGACTGTTGTAAAAATGTATTGGGACAACAAACATAACTCGCGAGTACTGTATGTTTCATGTGTACCAGATGTTCTCATACCGGTTCTGAAAACACGTATTAAGTTAACTCCTCTACGTCGAAGAGGCGCTGAACTACTTTAGCCTCATGTTAACAGACATTTAGTTTTAACTTCTCTGAAGTACCTTCATGTGTATCCCTCTTCAATACATATCAGTGGATTATTCAGCACAGACATGACGCGTGTGTTACGGCTCTGTGGTTTGTGCTTAGTTATCGGTGTGTTCTTGGACATTCGCTTGTTAGCAAATATGTGTCGGATTCTGTAACATGTATGCTGACAATGGACGTAAAAATTTGTGACGTAAATTGCTTTCCTTCTTCTCACTGAAGACTCTTACCGTATTCGTCTTGTCAGGAAAATAATACGCCAGAAACTTTTATTGATGGACACCACAGAAGTAATTGCTTTGATGGCTTATAACTTTGTAGACTACGTGAACAAGGCCGAGGGAGAAGGAAAACTCAAACTTAGAGAAACTAGCGCTCACTCTAATGAATAATAAAGACAGTAATTATATTTTGTTCTCCTACAAAAGATCAAAGTTGTGTTAGTACTTCATGCCCATCAGTCCAATTCATTTAGGTTATTCAATTAACGCCAAACGAAACCCTGTGAAGTTAATGTAATTAAAATTTCATTTATTTAATTACGCCGGATGGCTGTACTGATGCATCAGTTAGCTCGACCACGTTTCATGCCCATTGGGTATCGCGATTTATCAGGAGACTGCGCTGTTACCGTGATCAAAATGAAATAAAGGAAACTAAAGTAATCACTTTCCCAATGACGCACGATTGTGGAACTCCGTTCTTATAGAAGAAAATGCACCCTTTATCTTCTTGTTTTTTTTTAATTTAAACAGAATTATTTTTTGTATTTCTTCTCATGAGCCATCATTTTGCTGGCAGATTATAACAGATGTAGCTTGCCGTAATCTAAAGATATTTCTTGCTACAAATATGTTAGGTATATGATAAAAGACGGACGTTATAGCAGTAGAAGAGAAACAACGGAAATAGCGAATATTTCGTCCAGTGAATGATAAGTAACGGTCGTTTTCCACATTTCCTAGTAGAGGTAATCGTATTAGGCCTTCTTACTGTCATCAGTATGAAAGGGTGTAGGAAAATCCACATACGGTCAGATTATGATAAGGGCCTCTGAAGCGAATAAAATGTGTCAGAGAAATAAAGGTTCGAAAGACTGTCTTACAGTAAACCATCATAAATGCTATCATTCAGTTACGCCGACAACAAGGCTTCAAATCAGGACGATTGTGCCGTTTCCAATACCTGTGGGATCCTGTCACAAGAATTTTTTGTTAATGCAACATCAATCGCATTAGGTAAGAAATTTTCGAGAAGCAAAGCAACGTCCCTCCCAGATCCTGACGTAGTTTATGTCGCCAAACGTATGTGATTCACTTATGGCCCATTCCTATTCGTATTCCTGTTGCCATGTGCCGGCCACGCTCGACAGCGCTCATCTTCGGTGATCTGACGGGAAGCGATGTATCCACTGCGGCAAGGCCGTTGCCAAAAAAAGTGAAACATGTGAATAAATGCAATCAAAAGACACGGCCATTTAGCTCACATGTTTTTATATTTGCAAGCACAATTATTAAAACCTACTGGGTACCTCCCTTTAACCTAAAATCATGAAATTTGTCAAGACGCAAAGTTTCACACTATACCAAAGTAAAAAAAAAATAGTTAATTTGTAATTATATTACATGAAAAATTTGTTTTGTCATTTGTTATGAGACTGCCTCTCCGACCGTCTATCTGTTACCGCCTTTTTTCTCAGAAACAGCTTTAGGTATTAAGCTATATGTCACATACTGAGAGGCATAGTCCTTTGGTGGTGTAAAAATGTTACGCTTTGAGGTCAATGCAGTCAAAAAATATGGCTATTTGTGTCACATATTTTGATTCTCCCAAACTCAGTTTTCAAAACCCATATGGTTCTTCCCATTGAAGTAGAATCAAGTAATTTTGGAAGAAGAAAGGTTTCACAGTACAAGTAAAGGAAAACGCAGAAAATCGTTAATTTATAATTATATAACACTTAAAAGTATTTTGTTTGTTGTTTGTTATTTGTTATCTGAATTTAAACTTGAAATTAAAAATTTTCGAAAAGTCCTGGAATTCGTGGGACTAACATGTTGCCGGTATCCATGGTGATCTGAGGAAAAACTCGTCAAGATCCTCATTCTCGAATGTATCAACTGTCTGTATACATATTTACTTCTCAGCGAAACCTCAGTCCGCGACTCCAATTCGCATCTGATAATTTTTCAGAAATTTTTCATAATGTCGGTCCACAGTCATATTAATATATTTCTTTAAAGTCAGTACCACCATTAGACTGTTTTTTATTTACAGTGTTACATTTACACTTACAAAATCATTATTTAGGCTTCAAAGTGCCATCTTAGGCAATTTATAACACTTAAAACACTTGATAATGGCACTTTGAAGCTGAAATCATGATTGTGTAAGTGTAAATGTAACACAGTTGTAAACTTATCTTATACAATAAATACTCCATCTCCAGATTCCCGACCAGAGCAGACTGCAGACAAGCGCAGACAACCTCAGACTAGCGACTAGCAACAACTAACTGCTACAGTTACACAGTTCGTACTGCAGTCAACACTGCTCTCTGGTCAGCGATTCTCATATCACAGACAGCGCATACCTCTTACATAACCCTCCGCTGGGGGGGGGGGGGGGGGGGGCAAAAATTTGGCAGCGATGGTGAGTCAATTGGACTTGCCATGAGCAATAAATTTTTCTTAATTAACTAAGTTTACAGTCACAGAATATATACATACATGTAAGTGCAGAACATGAAATAAAATATTGTGCACATGCACTGAGTACAGAACATATCAAGCAATGACAGTAAATAAGCAACAGTTTATGGCGGTACTGACTTCAAAGATAATTTTTAGAAGTTGCTTACGATTGTTTGACTAGATGACAAGCGTAGGCACTATATTTTTCCCCGAATTATAATGCGGTAAGAAGAAATAATCTTGAAGAACATTCTTCTAAATGTACTTCTATGTTCGACAAGCCATCTTCTGGAACGTGGCAGAGGGTACTTGTGGAGGCGTCAACAGTTCACCACTCTTTGGAAGAATGACGGTCGACAAACTTCCGTCGCGGTAATTTCGCGAGTCGTATGTGAGGGAAAGCAACGTGTTGGCTTACTCTCAACGTACGCTGTAGGAATATCGACAGCATGACTCACTGTGTACGTAAGTACATAACCCGTCTTGTTGCCTCTGTCACTAGAATTTCTTGTGAATCTCCGTCATGCTCTCATGCTTGCGGAACAAACCCGTGACGAAAGGCAACGCTTTTCGTTTGATCTTTCCAGTATCTGTTTTAGTTTAACATTGTAAGGGTGCTATACTTAAGAATAATAAAGAAGAATCGAAAATGAAATTTTCACTCTGCAGTGGAGTGTGCGCTGCTATGAAACTTCCTTGTGTGCGGCACCGAGACTCGAACTCGGGACCTTTGCCTTTCGCGGGAAAGTGCTCTACCGTCTGAGCTTCGCAAGCCCGAATCACACCCCGCCCTCACAGGTTCAGTCCTGCCAGTATCTCTTCTCCTACCTTCCAAACTTGCCAGAAGCTCTCCTTCGAACCTTGCAAAACTAGCACTCCTGAAAGAAAGGTCCGGCACACAGTTTTAATCTGCCACGAAGTTACAAAAGAATCGGCCTCGCAAGAGTTTGGTAAGCCACTTCCCTCATGAGTGATTCACATTTACACAATATTTCTCAGTGAATTTCAGACTGGCATCTGCGTTACCTACAGTTATTTTTATGCGGTTATTCGACTTTCGGTCGCTTGAGGTTTTTATTCCGAGTTGTCTTATGGCTGTTAATGTTTTCAGTACTTCATCGCCAGTAGCGTTATAGAAAAGTAGAGCACAATATCACATATTTACTGACGCTAAGGTTCATCAGTCACTTCCCACACTAATTACTGTTTCTCTGCAAGTATTCCAGGATTTCGCTACGGTTTTCTGGATTTGCAACCTTCCTGTAGATAACAACATTGTTCTCGAATACCTTCATTATAAATACTAGCACACTCCACTGGAGTACTTCCGAAAGTACCTAATATTCAACGATTTTGTTCCGATATGAATAACATCAACAAAAGCAAAACGAGGATAATGGAATGTAGTCGAATTAAGTCGGGTGATGCTGAGGGAATTAGATTAGGAAATGAGACACTTAAAGTAGTAAAGGAGTTTTGCTATTTGGGGAGCAAAATAGTTTGGACAAGAAGAGAATAGAAGCTTTTGAAATGTGGTGCTACAGAAGAATGCTGAAGATTAGATGGGTAGATCACATAACTAATGAGGAAGTATTGAATAGGATTGGGGAGAAGAGAAGTTTGTGGCACAACTTGACCAGAAGAAGGATCGGTTGGTAGGACATGTTCTGAGGCATCAAGGGATCACCAATTTAGTATTGGAGGGCAGCGTGGAGGGTAAAAATCGTAGGGGGAGACCAAGAGATGAATACACTAAGCAGATTCAGAAGGATGTAGGTTGCAGTAGGTACTGGGAGATGAAGAAGCTTGCACAGGATAGAATAGCATGATAAGCTGCATCAAACCAGTCTCAGGACTGAAGACCACAACAACAACAAGAATAACATGTTGATTTCTGAGTTTTGCAGTCAACCACAAATCTGGTCCAGTACTCTATAAACTCGTCTATTGTACATTAGACGACAGTAAAGGACTGTACTGAATTTCCTCTGGAAATCAAGGAACGTGGCATTAACATTTGTCTACGGCTGTATGTATCTCACGGACGAACAGAGCGAGATGAGTTTCACCAGATCTCTGTTTGCGGAATCATGGTGATTTTTGTAGAGGACTGGGGGCCCGTGGTCAAGGGGTAGCGTCTTTGATTCATATTCAAAACGTCTGATAAATAATCAGCATTGGCGGCCGAAGACTTCCGGCATAAGAAGTCAGCCTCATTCTGCCAACGGCCTTGTCAAAGAGGGCGGAGGAGCGGATAGAGGTTCAGGGCACTCTCTTGTCCTAGGGGTGGGAAATTGCCCCTAAAGGTAGAAGAATCAGCAATGACCAACGACATGAGGATGCAGAAGGCAATGGAAGCCACTGCATTAAAGACACGTAACGTGTATCCACAGGACATGTGGCCTGTATTTGAAGAAGTGTCATGATGATCTCTCCATTGGCAAAATATTCCGGAATAGTCCCCCATTCGGATCTCCGGGAGGGCACTGTCAAGGGGGAGGTTACCATGAGAGAAAGATTGAATAATCAACGATAGGATAACGTTCTAAGAGTCGGGGCGTGGAATGTCAGAAGCTTGATCGTGGTAGGGAAACTAGAAAATGAGAAAAGGGACATGCAAAGGCTCTATCTAGATATAGTAGGGGTCAGTGAAGTGAAGTGGAAGGAAGACAAGGATTTCTGGTCAGATGAGTACCGGGTAATATCAATAGCAGCAGAAAGTGGTATAACAGGTGAAAGATTCGTTATGAATAGGAAGGTAGGGCAGAGGGTGTGTTACTGTGAACAGTTCAGGGACTGGGTTGTTCTAATCAGAATCGACAGCAGACCAACACCGACAACGATAGTTCAGGTATACATGCCGACGTCGCAAGCTGAAGATGAACAGATAGAGAAAGTGTATGAGGATATTGAAAGGGTAATGCAGTATGTAAAGGGGGACGAAAATCTAATAGTCATGGGTGACTGGAATGCAGTTGTAGGGGAAGGAGTAGAAGAAAAGGTTACAGGAGAATATGGGCTTGGGACAAGGAATGAGAGAGGAGAAAGACTAATTGGGTTCTGTAACAAGTTTCAGCTAGTAATAACGAATACCCTGTTCAAGAATCACAAGAGGAGGAGGTATACTTGGAAAAGGCCGGGAGATACGGGAAGATTTCAATTACATTACATCATGATCAGACAGAGATTCCGAAATCAGATACTGGATTGTAAGGCGTACCCAGGAGCAGATATAGACTCAGATCACAATATTGTAGTGATGAAGAGTGGGCTGAAGTTCAAGTTCAGTTCTCTAACGCTATAGATACAGCAATAAGGAATAGCGCAGTAGGCAGTACAGTTGAAGAGGAATGGACATCTCTAAAAAGGGCCATCACAGAAGTTGGGAAGGAAAACATAGGTACAAAGAAGGTAGCTGCGAAGAAACCATGGGTAACAGAAGAAATACTTCAGTTGATTGATGAAAGGAGGAAGTACAAACATGTTCCAGGAAAGACACGAATACAGAAATACAAGTTGCTGAGGAATGAAATAAATAGGAAGTGCAGGGAAGCTAAGACGAAATGGCTGCGGGTAGAATGTGAAGACATCGAAAAAGATATGATTGTCAGAAGGACAGACTCAGCATACAGGAAAGTCAACATAAGCTTTGGTGACATTAAAAGCAACGGTGGTGACATCAAGAGTGCTACGGGAATTCCACTGTTAAATGCAGAGGAGAGAGCAGATAGGTGGAAAGAACTCATTGAAAGCCTCTATGAGGGTGAAGATTTGTCTGATGTGATAGAAGAAGAAACAGGAGTCGATTTAGAAGAGATAGGGGATCCAGTATTAGAATCGGAATTTAAAAGAGCTTTGGAGGACTTACCGTCAAATAAGGCAGAAGGGATAAATAACATTCCATCAGAATTTCTAAAATCATTGGGGGAAGTGGCAACAAAACGACTATTCACGTTGGTGTGTAGAATATATGAGTCTGGTGATATACCATCTGACTTTCGGAAAAGAATCATCCACACAATTCCGAAGTCGGCAAGAGCTGACAAGTGCGACAATTATCGCACAATCAGCTTAACAGCTCATGCATCGAAGCTGCTTACAAGAATAATATACAGAAGAATGGAAAAGAAAATTGAGAATGCGCTAAGTGACGATCAGTTTGGCTTTAGGAAAAGTAAAGGGACGAGAGAGGCAATTCTGACGTTACGGCTAATAACGGAAGCAAGGCTAAAGAAAAATCAAGACACTTTCATAGGATTTGTCGACCTGGAAAAAGCGTTCGACAATATAAAATGGTGCAGGCTGTTCGAGATTCTGAAGAAAGTAGGGCTAAGCTATAGGGAGAGACGGGTCATATACAATATGTACAAGAACCAAAAGGGAATAATAAGAGTGGACGATCAAGAACGAAGTGCTCGTATTAAGAAGGGTGTAAGACAAGGCTGTAGCCTTTCGCCCCTACTCTTCAATCTGTACATCGAGGAAGCAATGATGGAAATAAAAGAAAGGTTCAGGAGTGGAATTAAAATACAAGGTGAAAGGATATCAATGATACGATTCGCTGATGACATTGTTATCCTGAGTGAAAGTGAAGAAGAATTAAATGATCTGCTGAACGGAATGATCAGTCTAATGAGTACACAGTATGGTTTGAGAGTAAATCGGAGAAAGACGAATGTAATGAGAAATAGTAGAAATGAGAACAGCGAAAAACTTAACATTAGGATTGATGGTCACTAAGTCAATGAAGTTAAGGAATTCTGCTACCTATCCAGTAAAATAACCAATGACGGACGGAGCAAGGAGGACATCAAAAGCCGACTCGCTATGGCAAAAAAGGCATTTCTGGCCAAGAGAAGTCTACTAATATCAAATACCGGCCTTAATTTGAGGAAGAAATTTCTGAGGATGTATGTCTGGAGTACAGCATTGTATGGTAGTGAAACATGGACTGTGGGAAAACCGGAACAGAAGAGAATCGAAGCATTCGAGATGTGGTGCTATAGACGAATGTTGAAAATTAGGTGGACTGATAAGGTAAGGAATGAGGAGGTTCTACGCAGAATCGGAGAGGAAAGGAATATGTGGAAAACACCGATAAGGAGAAGGGACAGGATGATAGGTCATCTGCTAAGACATGAGGGAATGACTTCCATGGTACTAGAGGGAGCTGTAGAGGGCAAAAACTGTAGAGGAAGACAGAGATTAGAATACGTCAAGCAAATAATTGAGGATGTAGGTTGCAAGTGCTACTCTGAGATGAAGAGGTTAGCACAGGAAAGGAATTCGTGGCGGGCCGCATCAAACCAGCCAGCAGACTGATGATAAAAAAAAAAAAAAAAAAAAAAAAATCCCCAATGTCTATCATTACGCCATTAGAGTTCGTGGGTGACACAATTTCGAAAGACCTACATTTTGCGTGCTTCTCACTGTCATCTTGTGGTCACAGTGGGACTGAAATGATGATTTCCTCTTGAGACGTGTCAGTGTGCTGTCATGTGTGCACGCTCTAGCTGATAATCCACAATTCAAACCATTATGAATACAAGGTTTGACTGTAGAATAACTAGATTATTGCAGAAAAAATTTTATTTCGAAAATAAATGATTTGAATTCCTGTCATCCACATCATAGTCTGCTTCCCTATACCTACAACGATCCATTGGTAGAAACAGTGCTGGAACTGTGAGTTGATGACGCGTGTCGATTTTTCTTCCACTCGTTCAACGAACTTATATCTTGTTCCTTTTAATGCATATGTGAACTGGGAGTTGATAAAAGTCACGTGGCGCTATGTTAGGCGAATAAGGTGGGTCGTCTAACATAGAGATGCTGTACTTCGCTAAAAACGTCTTAACAGACAATGCGATATGCGTCGGGGAATTACCTTGATGCGGAACACAGGACATGTTCTTCACAATCAGGGTCGTTTGTTTCATATTTTTATGCAGAGTTAAGGAAGAACCTAAAAGTAGTAACGTTGATTAATGGCCCGATCTACAGGAACCTAGTGAAGATACACAATTCCGTGAGCATCGAAAAAAAACAATGATCATTACTTTGAATCTTCATCTGCCCATTCGAGCTTTTTTCGCTCTCGGTATTGTTAGACCCTCACAATGCATGGATTGACCCTTAGTTTCTGGGTCTAAGTGAAAGAAATCGAGGTTCCTTACATGTTAGCACTCTTTCCAAGAGATAGGATCAGTTTTGCTGACATTCAAATTATCAGTGCAGACATCTTCAAAAGCTTCTTTTTGTTGGATCGGGGGAATTTTCGACACTACTTTTGAACACTCTTTTCTTGTGTTAAATTCGTTCCGTAAATTTTGCCTTACTCATTCATTGTAAATTCCTACAGTTTCGGCACTCGACCGAACACTTATTCGACGGTCAGATCGATCAGTTTACCTACTTTTTCGATAGTTTCAACCGTTTTGGATGTTGAAGGGCATCCTGTGCGTCAGTCACGTTCAACATCTTCTCGGCCATGTTGGAAAGGCTTGGACCACTCAAAAACTAGCGTTTGTTATGGTCATCGCCAAAGTTTTCTTTTAGTAAAATATAGGTTTCAGTAGCAGTCTTTTCAAGTTTCGTGTGTAACTTCACGGCAACTCGTTGCTCTATTATTACATTTTCCATTCTTCCGGCGAGACACAATAACAGCTCGTACAAAGGATGTCCGCAACAACGCTGATTTGTCTACAGAAATGTCGCATTCGACTGAGAAGGCTACACGTTTCAAACCGTTCATCGTTGACGCATGAGCCGGCCGCGGTGGTCGTGCGGTTCTAGGCGCTCCAGTCCGGAGCCGCGCTGCTGCTACGGTCGCAGGTTCGAATCCTGCCTCGGGCATGGATGTGTGTGTGATGTCCTTAGGTTAGTTAGGTTCAATTAGTTCTAAGCTCTAGGGGACTGATAACCACAGCAGTTGAGTCCCATAGTGCTCAGAGCCATTTTTTCGTTGACGCATGACAGCATCAGTCCATTTAGTTTGGAGACGCACTTCATAATTATTCAGAAACGTGCGTAGTTGGAACACCTGTTAAATATTGCAGGATGGTATTACAATAAGAACTGTAAAACTAGCATAACGATCGAAATATATACAGTGGAGTTACTTATGTTTTAATTAAGAGAGCCTCTGAGAATTCACACAGAGGTAGGTTTGAGTATGGGAGGCCGGAAAATGCGTTGGGAGGCAGGTGCGTGCGATGGCCCCCAGTATTGTCAGTCGTCACGACGGGTGCGGCCGGCGGGCTTGGAAAGGGTAGAAGCCAGCGCAGAGGTGCAGTCGAGGGACAAAACGTAAAGGGTAAGACGCTGTTCTCGAGAGCAGACATCCCTTCACTTCAGACGGGTTCATCAACAGACCCAACCGGAAAGAAAATAGGCCACCTTATATTTTGGGTACAAAGAGAAACCAGTACTAAGTTGCAAATTTTACTTCTTTGTCTCTCGTCAACTAGTTTCGGCCCGAGACCAATTTTCAAATCATCCTGCAGGGCAAAAAAAACAGAAATTACAATCATGTATAATACAGATTTTTTTATAATTTTTACTTGCCAACATGGCATACAAATATGTAATACGCGCCGCATGTGTCGCTGCTTTGTTTTGCTGTTCAGTGATATTAAGTATTTAACTGTTGCAACAGGTTTTAAAAGTATTAATTTCACTGTTGACTTGTACGATTACTGTATTAATTGTTGTATTCTTGATGATTAGAGAACATTGCAATAAATAAAAAGGTACCTATATCCTTATAGGGCGACCCGTTTCCGAGATTTACTTACGCCAGCGGATGGAATAGACTGCCAGTTATCTGTATGCGCTGTAACTGTTCGCTGAACATTTTTTGCACATCTTCGGAAATACCATTTTTGACTAAGCGTATTTTACGTAAGTGTTGAAACGATATGTTCTGTGCTTTTGATATATGAGTAAAAAATTGGTAATACCTATATTATACATGAGTGTAAATTTGATTTTCTACTCTGCAGAATGATTTGGAAATTGGTCTCGGCCCGAAATTAGTCATCGAGTGAATAAAAAAAAAGTAAAATTTGAAACTTTGGACAGGTTTCTCGTTGTACTGATTAACAGAAGACGCTGACCCTCAGCTACTCAAGCATGCTGGGAATTCGTATCTTACATTTTATTGTGGCGGAAAGGGGAGAAGTTGCCGTATTTATGGACGTATTGTTGAAAGTTTGTTTCCAGGTAGGTAAACCAGAGGGAATGATATACTTGCCGTCAGAGATAATATTTCACAAACGACGGAGTCTGCCGTCACTGCCACCAGGAATCGTGGGCAGCGGGTAGACTCTCCATGGCTTGGGGAGACACGCCTCTTCGATGGAACAAGGCGGGATGGGTTGTAAGAGGTCCGAGCAGATGTAATTTTATGTAAGAGGTCCGAGCAGATGTAATTTCGATGTATTGCTCATGCGCTGCCTGCGATATCCAAGGTATAAGAGAATCGCTGACCAGGGAGCAGTGTTGACTGCAGTAGGTACTGTGTAGCTGTAGCAGTAAGTTGTGGCTAGTCTGCGCTAGTCTGCAGTCTGCTCTGGTGTGGTATAGTGTATCATGTTGACTGGGCCGGTCGCGGTGCAGCGATGCCGGAGGCCGAGTATTATTGGATAAGGTAAAAAGCAGCCTCACGCATATCTAGTAATGTATCTGAATTCCCATGTAAATGTTTTAAAAATGTCCTAATAATAATCTTCGTGATATAAAGTAATTTTTAACAAACATTCATTTCAATTTAAAGAATTTACTAATTTCTTTGTGGTTTGTACCCATCGTTGCTTTGATATTGAAAGTTGGACGTTAATATTTCTTTGAAAAGTTGGGCACTGATTCTGCTGTGGTGTGCATACACAAACTCTGAGATCTTATTATCGCGAGTAGTAGTGAGCGAACAGTTGTTGAATGGTGACGGGAGTCTCGGTAGCAGCGAGTGGAGGAGAGAAGCCGTGCGACATGAGAGGTTGCAGCTTGCCGTGACCACACCAGCAGCACCGGAGGATTGGTTCAAATAGCCCTGAGCACTATGGGACTTAACTTCTGAGGTCATCAGTCCCCTAGAACTTAGAACTACTTAACCTAACTAACCTAAGGTCATCACACACATCCATGCCCGAGGCAGGATTCGAACCTGCGACCGTAGCGGTCACGCGGTTCCAAACTGAAGCGCTTAGAACCGCACGGCCACACCGGAGCACCGGAAGAGACTTCGGTATTTATTGAGGATTTTTGGTAATTTGCCTTTTTTTTGCTGCGCCAAGTCGCTTGCTTGAGGACTGGAGGGATTTTGTTAGATTTGTGTATGTATACATTGAGAGTAATATTCGTTTCTTTGTTGTGACCAGATAGGTGATCATTATTTGTAGACATTTTGGAATAATTAAACTTTTGCTGTTCATGCATCGGAACAAAAGGAAAGGCCTGTGTAAAGTTCGTCAGTGTTTAGATCATCAGTTTTCTGAATATATTAAATTAAAAGATTTTATTGGTTTCTTCTATTTTTTACACTGGTTAAGGCTTGTTGTCCAAACCCCTCCTGATCATTGAGTTCATATAAAGAAAATATGGCAGTAGCAGCATCAGTGACTCTGACCATTCATCGCACTTTGCATGGATTGCAGCGCTGCTTTTGAACTATATTTTTAATGTATTTGATCACGCAGTTGCAGCAGTAAGACGAGGTAAGTTGTCTGTTGCGTACAGGAGCATTGCAGTATAGTTGTTAGGAGATGTTAGACAATGTTTTAAAACGCGTAGTCATATACTAGAGAACAGGTATTTTCATGATTTGCAGGAAGAGTAATTAATTTCTGTTTTTTTTCCCTCAGTCATAATACTCGAATTGTCAGAGATGGAACATCGCATTTTTCCGTACGTCTTTCACCAGAACAAATAATAACCACGCAAATGCACAGCTATCCAAATTAAAGCAACAAAGCACTATTTCCCTGTACTGTGCTTAAATCGGGATATAATCGTACAAACTGTCAACAGACGCCCGTACAGTCGCGTGTTGCACGGAAGATAGCACTCTGGTCAACAGACAACCACGCCAAGGATGACGTCAGGGCACCTATCAAACGTAATCGCGTTTTCCATGTAGTCCCTCATCCACAGTCGCTGTGTACACCCGCCGTGTGGTGCAGTATGGCGCAGAGACGACGCCTACCAGGGTCCCAGGGTCTGTGGGGTGCAGAGCCATGGGAGGAATGGGAGCAGGGACAGTCGTAAACCGATGTGGCCTGATAGCTTAATGTGAATCATTTTGTTGTTTTTCGGATGTGGTGACAATTTATAGAAATCGAAACTGTCCCTAAGACAGGGCGGGTCTGACAACATGTAACATCAGAAAAAGAGAACCGTGATTTGGCTCTAAGGGCACGACGGTACCTTCTTAGTATTGCACGGCAACTGGCATCTGACCTCGCAACATCCAATAGACGAGTTCTAGCGAGGCAAACGTGTACAGAAGGCTTCGTCAGGGTGGCCTTTATTGTCAGAGACAGGCTGTATGTGTACTGCTGCAGCGTCTTCACAGAAGGGAACGATTAGCGCGGAGCCATCCACTTACCACCTGGACGGTCGAACTGTGGTACAGGTTCTTTTCAGAAATGAGTCCCGATGTTGTCTGAACAGTGATTCTAGACGGATTCACATCTGCAGGGAACGTGCAGCACGATTTCGATTCCCAACGACTGTGGAAAGAGACGGATATCGAGGATGATCCCTAATGGTGTGGGTAGGGATTAAGTTGACCACTGGAGCTCCTCTTCATGAAATTGTACGGTTAAATCGGCAAGGTTTAACTGCTGTCAGGTATCGTGACGAGACCTTGGGACCTCAAGTGGGTTTCTTACGAGGTGCTGTCGGCCCAGACTTCGTATTGCTGGGCAGTAATGCTCGACCCCGTACAGCACGCGTGGTTGATATTTTCTTGGAAACTGGAGATTTTGCACGAATGGTGTGGCCTGCTTGCTCTCCTAATTCGAATCCCACAGAACATGTCTGAGATGCACAAGGGACACGGGTCGCATCACGACAGCAACCACCAATCACTCTCGAAGACTTGCAAGCAGCGCTGCACATGAGGATGATGATACCATTCACAGCATGCCCCGTGTTTGTCAGGCCTCTTTTGTTGCCAGAGGTGGTCACACCCCATACTGAGCGCGTTAATCAGTTGTCGGAATGTGTGTGTAAAACGGTTAAGTTGTAAGAAAACCGAGAACATTTTTGTCTAAGGTTATGCATATTGTATTTGTTCAAAAATAGTTCAAATGGCTCTAAGCACTATGGGACTTATCATCTGAGGTCATCAGTCCCCTAGACATAGAACTACTTAAACCTAACTAACCTAAAGACATCACACACATCCATGCCCAAGACAGGATTCGAACCTTCGACCGTGGCAGCAGCGCGGTTCCGGACTGAAGCGCCTAGAACAGCTCGGCTACAACGGCCGGCGCATTTGTTGACTTTATGTATTCCGTATACTGTCACTACTTTAGTATCACCTGATTGTACAGTTTTGTGGCAAAATAAACATAACATTGCTAAATTTCGGTTTTTTGCTTTAACTTTGGACACTTGTATATTGAAGGTTAAAAACATATCAGCTGATAAATGGGAGGTACCAGCGCTTCTATCTAATTATTGTAAGGGGTATAATCGAAGCCTTCAGTGTCTTCACTATCACGAAGAAATCGTCATGGAGCCTGAAACGTTATCAGCCAGATAGTAAATATTCATTGTGAACAGTAACGACGCTGTGACAGTTCTTCGAGTACCCCGGAAACTACTTCAAAACCAAAAAATTTCGCCCCCTTCAGAGCGAGTCTTCTAGGATGCCTTGGATCTGAGCATGGTTTGATACTACACTACGGGCCATTAAAATTGCTACACCACGAAGATGACGTGCTACAGACGCGAAATTTAACCGACAGGAAGTAGATGCTGTGATATGCAAATGCTTTTCAGAGGATTCACACAAGGTTGGCGCCGGTGGCGACATCTACAACGTGCTGACATGAATAAAGTTTCCAACCAATTTCTCATACACAAACAGCAGCTGACAGGCGTTGCCTGGTGAAACGTTGTTGTGATGCCTCTTGTAAGGAGGAGAAATGCGTACCATCAAGTTTCCGACTTTGATGAAGGTCAGATTGTAACCTCTTGCGATTGCGGTTTATCGTATCGTGACATTGCTGCTCGTGTTGGTCGAGATCCAATGACTGTTAGCAGAACATGGAATGAGTGGGTTCAGGAGGGTAATAAGGAACGCCATGCTGGATCCCAACGGCGTCGTATCACTAGCAGTCGAGATGACAGGCATCTCTTCCGCATGGCTGAAACGGATCCGTGAGTCAACAGATGGGGAAGTTTGCAAGACAACAACCATCTGCATGAACAGTTCGACGACGTTTGCAGCAGCATGGACTATCAACTCGGAGACTATGGCTGCGGTTACCCTTGATGCTTTGCCGGCCGCGGTGGTCTCGCGGTTCTAGATGCGCAGTCCGGAACCGCACGACTGCTACGGAGCTCAGGGCCATTTGAACCATTTTCAGCCTTGATGCTTTATCACAGACAGGAGCACCTCCGATGGTGTACTCAACGACGAACCTGGGTGCGCGAATGGCAAAACGCCATTTTTTCGGATGAATCCAGGTTCTGTTTACAGCATCATGATGGTCACGTCCGTGTTTGGCGACATCGCGGTGAACGCACATTGGAAGCGTGTATTCGTCGTCGCCATACTGTCGTATCACCCGGCGTGATGGTTAAGGGGTGCCATTGGTTACACGTCTCGGTCACCACTTGTTCGCACTGACGGCACTTTGAACTGTGGAAGTTACATTTCACATGTGTTGCGACCCGTGGCTCTACCCTTCATTCGATACCTGCGGAATCCTACATTTCAGCAGGATAATGCCCGACTGCATGTTGCAGGTTCTGTACGGGCCTTTCTGGAGACAGAAAATGTTCGACTGCTGCCCTGACCAGCACATTCTCCAGATCTCTCACCAATTGAAAACTTCTTGTCAATGATGGCCGAGAAACTGGCTCGTCACAATACGCCAGTCACAACTCTTGATAAACTGTGGTATCGTGTTGAAACTGCATGGGCAGCTGTACCTGTACACGCCATTCAAGCTCTGTTTGACTCAATGCCCAAGCGTATCAAGGCCGTTATTACGGCCAGAGGTGGTTGTTCTGGGTACCGATTTCTCGTGATCTATGCACCCAAATTGCGTGGAAATGTAATCACATGTCAGTTCTAGTATAATATATTTGTCCAATGAATACCCGTTTACCATCTGCATTTCTTCTTGGTGTAGCAGTTTTAATGGCCAGTAGTGTAGATAAGCTCGGGTTTTGTTCACGAAACCAAATTCTTTGGTGTTCTTCAACATTTAGATCCAGTTATTTTATGTCACATAACATTGGATCAACGGGAGAGAACCTCACAAGTTGCCGGAGACGTCAGCAGCGGTGTCGGGACGGTGTAGGAGTGGGCCAGCGCGCGGGTAACCTACGGCTTCATCAGCGCGGCTGCCGGACGCGCCCGGAGGCGTTTCCCTACCGGCAAAGAAAACGCGACTCTTTGTCGGGATGAGACGGCCGTCGGAAAATTCCTCGGGACCGCTGTCTGGTGTTTTCATAAGCCGGTGCCCGGAAAAAGGTCTTTAATTCCGCTAAGAGAATAAAGACGCCCTGCTGGGCGGCAGGAAATGAGATTCGTGTCAAATTAAGGACGAGTCATCAGAGTAGAGTTACTTAAAACGAAGTAATGAGATCCCAACGTCCTGGAATGGACAGGCTGTTTACCTGCCGCGTCTGCCCTGTTTTAATATTAAAATGAAGTAAGAACGAAATAAAAAAAGAGCCGCCCACCAGTGTCGCAGCACACGTGTGCGAAGTGTTCGTGGGAGTGCACCAAGTGTTCTGCAAACATTTGCGTCGCGACGGTTCTTCTGCATTTTTATTGGAACAACGTAGCGTGTTGGGCAGACTCAAGCACAAAATCAGCACTCTGGAAGGTCATATATCTACAGCCACTACTTTTATAAACTCAGGACGGCTTGGTTTTAAAAATTAACTTTCAGTACGACAGAGTACAAAGGGTAGTGGTACATTATTAAATGTAATATGTCACGTAACAAACCCATTGCACACTGTCAAGAGGCCTCTTAAAAGCGTAGCTCGAGGTATTCACTAATAAAAGTCTGTCTTGGACTGCTCCTCTAGACGGTTGTAAAATCTTAGACTGATTCGTCAGAGGGAGGAAGAAATGAGGAGTGTCTGGACGTGTGGAGGAATAGTGAGCGGCGTTGATCCCTGCTTATAACTGACCTCTGATCAGGGTACTGACGTTACACTCATAGATCCCTTCTCCGGCTGCAGGATCGACTACCGCGCATTGTAAACTTGCGCGGCTGTTGACACAGTCAATAAAATTCTTCTTGGTTTGCGGCCGCAGTGACAACTATAAAATTCCGACGTTTCGGCGACTGTTGCAAGACGCTTTCCTCAGGTTATATTGCTAACTGCTCAATACACTCTGAGGAAGGCGGCTTTCAGCAGTGGCCGAAACGTTGGAATTGTATACTTGACAGCTGCGGCCTCAAACCTAGAAGAATTTTATTTACTGTTCGTTGTTTGCGTGATTCTTCTTGTTTGCACGCCAATGGATGGGCCACGGTCTGAACTGGAAATTGTCATCCAGTTTTAATGACGCAAGAATCGTGTCGCGTGACTTCTAAAAACTTTTGCTGATCGTTTATCAGTCACAGGGCATAAGCCTAAAGATGTAAAAGACGTCCAGATCTTGCACTAAGCTTGAGGCTTAACATCTTAGAAGAGCTAGAAATTTTAAACACCGGTCTCTGAAGGACGGCCTCATTCTTAACAAACAGGTGAACTAGCAACAAAAAGTTTTTTCAAGGTATAGAGCCGGTAATTAAAATTTTCTGAATTTCGATACTCTCCTCACTGTAGTCTCCTGAACATCGTTTTTCCTCCGATGTTACGTTTTCTCTGTTTGTCACATGAAATGTGTTTTCTTTTGTAAAAAAAAAAAAACACTACTACGTTATGTTGTAACTTTCATACACTGGTTCCTGTTTGTTACCAATAATGTTTAAAATTGTCCTTTGCAATGCCTCATTTGGTCTTAAGTTGTCCGTAATTCGATTACTTCCTGACCACATTTCCGTGAAGCAGGTTGGATGCTGCACCCCGATAATACGCGGCCGCATATTGCCAATGTTGTTGCTCAATATCTTGCAAACATCCCTATAGTCCGGATTTAACCCATGTGGCATTTTTCTGTTCCATAACATAAAGAAACGCCTTCGTGGGAGACATTATCAATCATCAGAAGCAGTGGTAAAGGCTGCATAGGCGATTTTGAAGGACCTCTCAAAAAATTGTTTCCAGCATTTATTTGAAGACCGGCAGAAATGCTGGGACAAGTGCATCGCATTCATGGGAGACTACTTTCAGAAGGACCATGAAAATTATGAGGAAGTTGTCAAAAGAAATTATGATCATTCTTTATTGAACAGCCATCGAATATTCTCGATCTGATAGTATCTTGTTATATAAATATTTAAATATTGAAACTCTTTGCTTCAAATAATTTTTAACGGCATTTATTTATCTTTTCCATTAGTTACCTACTTTTATGTAGCCGTTAAATCAATATCAAAGCTCTCGTAGCGATCACTTTTCTACTTAAAAGAAATAGTGCAGCCAGTCTATCCGTTTAATCAAGTAGTATCCAACAGTTTCTGGGAGTCGGTAACGTCATGAGAACCCTACCGATTTGCAACAGCTTTCTGATACGTAGTAGCTACTCTCAGTGATCCATTACTAGCAGAAACTTGTGTATAAAAAGCGGCAATCAATCGGCCTAGGAAAGTATCTGCACTAATGCACCGCTTTACGCCGTGAATAATTGGTGTGAGCACGTGACCACTCTAGAATTTGAGGACGTAACCCAAAATAGAAAACGTTCCGGTGAGATAAACAGTCATACAGTTATTCAGGAAAAAGTTAATACCAAAACCAGTCCCGCAAGTAAAGTAACAGGTCGTGTTTCTCCAAGTAGAATTTCATACAATTTGTGGGAAAAATTCATTACTGCATTCGAAAAAACTCTCATGAAATGCGTGTTCAAGTTATAAACAACGAATATAAGACAAATAACTGTATTCTTCAGTACCTTTATGCTTAAATTAAATGTACAGTGCTATCAAACTGCATCCAATATGAGCCGGAAAAATAATGCACTCGAATCACCGTGAAACTAAGAGCACGTTTAATAATACAACGTCTTTCGGTAAGAATAGGCTCAAGGTAACCGAAGATCCTTCAGTACATTTATCTGCATGGAGCGACTTGTGAAATACTATCTGTCACTCACCTTTATTAATGCCTCAGATATTGGCATATCAGCAGCTAGCGCCGCTGACACGAGTGATGTAACAAACTTTTTGGGCTAAGTCAGTTAACGACGCTGCCGGGGAAAAAAAGGCGCAAAACCCGGAACAACATAAATGAGAGTTGGTGCGCATGTTTCTACATCTGAAAGATGATGTCTGTTCCAACTTCATGTCAGTCGCATATAGGTGGCGTTAGTAGCGCCACAACGAGGATGCAAGTCAGGTTTTCTTCAAATGTGCACCGTAACCGTCATGAGCGTTAGTTACTTTTGAGACTGGGTGTGGTCAACTGATGTTGGTCAAGAATGCCTTAGAGGGGACAAAGACGCCATTATCAGTACCTCACTGAGTTTGAAGGAGGCTGTGTCATAGGGTTACGAGACGCTGGATGTTCCTCCTGCGATGTTGTAGAAAGATTAGGCAGGAACATAGCCACTATACATGACTCCTGGCTGTGGTGATCACGGGAAAGTACGGTCACATGTAAACCGGGCTCAAGACGGCAACGTGGCACCAGCGAGAGGGAAGACCAGGACTCTGGCTCATCATACTGCATCTGCAGCTGAAACATGAGCAGTAGATGTCACCACAGCGACACAACGAACTGTTAAAATCGTTTACTTCGACAGCTCTGAGCAAGACAACCTCTAGCGTGCATTCTACTGACGCAAAACCACGCCGTTTCCGACTTCAGTGGTGTCAAGCGAGAGCTTATCGGCTGGCTGGGTGGAGGTCTGTGGTGTTTTCCGGTGACAACTGGTTCTGGAGGTTAGTTGAAGGGTCCGAAGCTCGTGGTTGTGCGGTAGCGTTCTCGCTTCTCGCTTCCCGCGCTCGGGTTCCCGGGTTCGATTCCCGGCGGGGTCAGGGATTTTCTCTGCCTCGTGGTGACTGGGTGTTGTGTGATGTCCTTAGGTTAGTTAGGTTTAAGTAGTTCTAAGTTCTAGGGGACTGATGACCATAGATGTTGAGTCCCATAGTGCTCAGAGCCATTTTAACCATTTTTTTTTTTGCTAGTTGAAGGCGCTCAACTAACCTGTCCGCTTCATAGAATCAATCGACCTTCACTTCAGTTATGGTCTGGTGTGCGATTTCATATGACAACAGGAACTATGTGGTGGTTATCGCACGCACCCTGACTGCAAATTTGTACCTCAATCGGATGATTCGATCTGTTGCGCTGACATTCTCGATCAGCATTCCAGGAGGTGTTTTGCCCACTTACCGCTATTGTAACTGAACATGCTCTACATAGTGCCGACATGTCACTTTAGCCTGCTCGATCACCAGACTGGACGACTCAGGTAACGATTCCTATTTTTAATCCTAAAGCAATGGCTGAAGTGTTTGCGTCACACAGACCCATCCCATTATCCTCGTGTGCTGGAACGCTGCTGAAGCATTTATTAATGCTCTTGTAGAATAATGACTGGAATCCGCAAATTCAGTTTCCGGAAGTCGTTCCAATTTGCGAAATTGTGAATGAAACTTGACAGTCTTTCTGTCTTTCTCTCTGAAATTCTTCGAGATTTCCGTAATTAGCACAACATGACAGTAGAATTTGTTGCTATTGAGAGAAGATACGACAGTGTCCACATTATGATTTCATAAAAAGAGTAAACAGTGTAGGAATTGGATAGAAATTTGTATTTAACATCCACACTTTCTTGGCGAAAAGACAAACACTTTTACCAATCCGTAAGACACAGCTGCGTTGTCGTGCAGCGTCACGTCTCATTTCTTCCATTTTTTGTTAACGTGTGGAATATAGACATCTTTTTACAAAGCTTTAAAACACTACAGTAAAAACATGATATAAACCTGTTTTCTATAAATCACGTTCCTGAATCTGTTTGTCTCATTTTAGGGAGGGCAACGGTACAGTAATCGTGTGACTTGATAACATCTGAACAATTTAAACTGATACAGTCGCAGAAGGATATGATCGACCAGCTGAGGCCTTTCATTACAATGTCTTTTATTCCTGCTAGTGACGAAGTGAAATTCCTAAGGATGATAACATAATGCTTAAAACGCCATTAACGCCAGAGATCCGTCGCTGCAGCTTGATGGGCTGTGAACAGTTGACCATGTATTTGAGCTTTGTCTCCTTTGTGATGGGCTATGGATGCTTCATATGTCACAACTCTGACAAACGTAAACTTCAGAATCTTGATAAATACCGAAACCTGCAGATGTGCCTTCCTATCATGTGAACAATATCGACGAAAGCCTCACAAGTAGAAGTTGCTGGGCCTCCGTCGAATGTTTGACGCAGGAACTATGCAAGACAATCTGTTCGTCATAAAACTACACTACTGGCCATCAAAATTGCAACACCAAGAAGAAATGCAGATGATAAACAGGTATTCATTGGACAAATATATTATACTAGAACTGACATGCGATTACATTTTCACGCAATTTGGGTGCATAGGTGCTGAGAAATCTTTACCCACAACAACCACCTCTGGCCGTAATAACGGCCTTGATACTCCTGGGCGTTAAGTGAAACAGAGGTTGGATAGCGTGTACAGGTACAGTTTCTCATGCAGCTTCAACACGATACCACAGTTCATCAAGAGTAGTGACTGGCGTATTGTGACGAGCCAGTTGCGGCCACCATTGACCAGACGTTTTCACTTGGTGAGAGATCTGGAGAATGTGCCGGCCAGGGCTGCAGTCGAACATTTCCTGTATCCAGAAAGACCCGTACAGAAGCTGCAACATGCGGTCGTGCATTATCCTGCTGAAATGTAGGGTTTCGCAGAGATCGAATGATGGGTAGAGCCACGGGTCGTAACATATCTGAAATGTAACGTCTACTGTTCAAAGTGCCGTCAATGCGAACAAGAGGTGACCTAGGCGTGTAACCAATGGCACACATACCATCACGCCGGGCTATACGCCAGTATTCATCCGCCTGGATTCATCCGAAAAAATGACGTTTTGCCATTCGTGCACCCAGGTTCGTCGTTGAGTACACCATCGCAGGCGCTCCTGTCTGTGATGCAACGTTAAGGGTAACCGTAGCCATGGTCTCCGAGCTGATAGTCCATGCTGCTGCAAACGTCGTCGAACTGTTCGTGCAGATGGTTGTTGTCTTGCAAACGTCCCCATCTGTTGACTTATGGATCGAGACGTGGCTGCACGATCCGTTTCAGCCATGCGGATAAGATGCCTGTCATCTCGACTGCTAATGATACAAGGCCGTTCGGATCCAGCCAGGAGTTCCATATTACCGTCCTGAACCCACCGATTCCATATTCTGCTAACAGTCATTGGATCTCGACCAACGCGAGCAGCAACGTCGCGATACGATAAACCACAATCGCGCTAAGCTACAATCCGACCTTTATCAAAGTCGGAAACGTGATGGTACGCATTTCTCCTCGTTACACGAGGCATCACAAGAACGTTTCACCACGCAACGTCGGTCAGCTACTGTTCGTGTATGGGAAGTCAGTTGGAAACTTTCCTCATGTCAGCACGTTGTAGGTGTCGCCACCGGCGCCAGCCTTGTGTGAATGCTCAGAAAAGCTAATCATTTGCACATCACAGCATCTTTTTCCGTCGCTTAAATTTCGCGTCTGTAGCATGTCATCTTCGTGGTGTAGCAATTTTAATGGCCAGTAGTGTAATAGAACATTTGTCACTCCCTCCTAACCCCTTCTTTTACAAGTTTCTTTTCGGAAACGAGCCCAGTACTGATGAAACCAGAAGTTGAAGAATAGGAAAGAACGAAACATCGTACTGAAGCGGCGCCATGGTCCTCATATCTGTCTAAAATACTTGTTTATGAAGTGCATATGAAGGTATGTATGTAATAGTGTATCTGATAAGTTATGAATGAACACAATTTTTAACCTTGTCAGTATTGTTTTGAAAGTTTGTGAAATAAGCAGATAAAATCCTTATCACACCATCATGATTGCCAGATTTCTGTGCTGTGGACTAATGGCGGGATGTATACTTGAGACATGTGTCTCTCCCTATCATCATAAAACTTGTTTCCTTCCTTCTCGCACCCCACGGTTTGATCTGCAGGCGAGCTTTACCTTCTCAGGTACAGTATGCGAAGAATGCTCATGTAAATTTCGTGTCCGTTCCTATACAAGGAAACGAAGAGGTCGAAAACATGCAAAGCATATCCCCGAGATTGCTGTGAGTCAGGATATTTATGACAGTGTGGGTTTTCTTTTCTCGCGGTGTGTTCCCTCCTCTGTTATTCATGGTGAGCCTGTGAGATTGCACGGTAAATATAATTAATCTTTTACCTTTTAATTATGCGGCCAGAGATAATGGTGGAGGCGAGGCGGTGTAGCGCTAGCAGGAGTCGGCCCCGCCCACCGGCAGCTGTGCCTCGAGCGTGGCCTGGCCATTGCGTGGCGTTGCACGTGGCCTTAATTCGCGCGGTTTTTAATTATGGAGGGACGCTCCGTAGAGGCGGCCGACAAGCAACCAATGTCAAATCGTCAGTGGAGAGATAGGGAGAGGGGTAGGGGGAGGGAGAGGGAGAGGGAGAGGGAGGCGAGAGTGCAAAGCGCTATCCAGCGATGAGGGCCAGGGTGTCGGTCGTCGCGGTGCCGCGTCACTGCCACTCCGACAGTGTCGTGTCCAATGTGTAATGAGGCGCATCGATCGCGCCGAAGGGGCGGAGAACAGGGGGTGAGTGGGATCGAGAGTGGTTGGGCGGGGGGCGGTGGGACGGACAGGGGGCGGGAGAGGGGGAGGGGCAGCACGGGGGGCTCAGAGGGAGCCGGCGGTACCGGCGCCAGGCTTGCTGCTTCATTATCCCCGCTCTCTCGGACGGCGGGCGGCAGCGTGCAAAATTCATGGCCCACCTTGTTAGGAATACCGTGCGTGTCGTGGGGCCGTTTTTATTTATGGATGCCGTGATCCAGAAGAGTGCCCGCTTTTTGCGGCGCCCGCTCCGCCCGATCGATAGGTTAATTTTTCGGAAACTGGGATGTGCTTCAGAGCGATGGTACCTCCACCTCATCGTCGTGAATTACCTCACCCCCACGTCCCGATGGTCCGAAAAGACGGCGACACAGACGTTCAGAGGTCGAGCGGTCGAGCGGTCGGTAGACGCCTCTTCGCAATCTAGACAGCGCGTTCTCTCTGTACCAGACGCACTCCAGCACACAACTTCGACAGACACTTACACAGAGCCAGCACGTCTCCGCTTGTTGACCACTATGAGTGTTCTTGTTAATAATACCTTTCATCCTGCTGGCACAATATTTTCTAGTATTTCGTTTACTGCTCATGTAAATCTTTTGCCTTCTTCTTCGCAGTAACATTCATCAACAGCAAAACATGTTACATACGCAGATACTTTCTCTGTTGTAATTTCAGGAAGTTATCACTGGCAGTTTCTCTATTAATGACCGCTATCCCGACTCGAGTTGTTCAACACCAGAATCGTGAGCGACTAAGCGATGGAAGCGTTGAAACAACAAAGATTACGTGGCGTAGGCGAACCAAGAGAGATACAAGAACTTTATTTTCACAGGCAAGCAGATGTGAAACATCGATATAATTATGAGGAAGAAGTTCTTGATAGCATAATTGCCGCGCTGGATTAGCCGAGCGGTCGAAGGCGCGGCAGTTATGGACTGTGCGGCTGATCCCGGCGGCGGTTCACCCCCCCCCCCCCCTCTCCTTCCTGGGCATGGGTGTGTGTGTTCGTCTTTAGGATAGTTTAGGTTAAGTAGTGCGTAAGCCTAGGGATTGATGACCTTAGCAGTTAAGTCCCATACGATTTCACGCACATTTGAACGTTTGATAGCATAATCTGGAACACAGCATTGTACAGGTATGAAACGTCTTCTATCCGAAATCGGGGAAGCAAAAGCAACAAATATTACAAATTGAGTGAACTGATACAGTAAAAAATGTACTAAACAGAATAATGAGGATGGAGATCTGTGTCAAACACTCGCCGGAACAAGGGACGCGGTAAAGAGTCACCACCTTTCAATGGAAAGATCAGAAAAAGAAGGAAGATTGGGTATAACGTCCCATGGGAGGAGGAGCAGACTAGAAAAATATTTGAGACAATGGCTAGGTCAGTATATGAAACAGACTATACATGATAATCTGCGTAATAGTTAACTTGAAATAAAGATGGGCATCATGAAAACAATCTATACAATGATGACATCCATTAATACCAGTCGATTGTGGAGAGCATTTATGAAACAGAGACTCAACAGTTTCATCCATAATTCATAATAATGAGGTACAAGAAAAAAGGGAATCACTAGCCGAAGGAACTTTCTCTGGGAAGAAATTAGAACACACGCAATGTTAACAGTAAGAACAACTAAATCCGAATGAATGTTACATGTCTCACCCTATTTAAGTTAAGAGAAACACAATTACGGTCACAGTCCGGCTACTCTACAGACTTCCGTACTGATATGGCTGGCAGATGCTGGCGTCTTCTTCTGTGCTTGCTTAACACAGAATAAGTCTGTTAATGAGTAGTCAGTGGCAATCAGGTGTCCATTGATTTCGGAATGGGAGACCATGCACACGTTAGCGATGTGGAACCCCATGTGCGTCAATGTGAAATCTAATTGATTCTGAATAATTCATGAATCAGACACACACTTGAGATTCTGTGCTCAATTCCATGTTCGCAGCGGATTTACTATCACTTACACTGAGGTGACAAAGGTCATGGGATTCCTCCTAATATCGTGTCGGAAAACCTCTATAGGACAACCTCCTGTCCAGCGTAGTGCAGCCACTTGACGTGGCTTGTGCTCAAAGCGTTGGGAGTCCCATGTAGAAACACTGAGCCATGTTGCCTGCGTAGCTGTCCATAATTCCGAAAATGTTGCCAATGCAGGATATTGTACACGAACTGACCTCTCAATTATGTCCCACAATGTTCCACGAGACTTATTGTCACGCGATTTGGGTCGCAAAATAAAAAATTCCATTATTGTTTGGGAACAGGAAGTCCATGAATGGCTGAAAATGATCTCCAAGTACATACACCATTATAGCCACCACCAACTTGCACAGTAACTTGATAAATTGTGTCAGATGTTTCGTCAGATCTGCACTACACTCGAACCCTACCATCAGCTCTTACAAACTGAAATAGAGACTCATCTGACCAGGTCACGGTTTTCCAGTCGTCTTGGGTCCAACCGATATGGTCACGAGCCCAGAAGAGGCGCTGCTGTCGTGTTGTTAGAGAAGGCACTCGAGTCGTTCGTCTGCTGAAGTAGGTCATTAACGTCATATTTCGCCTCGCAGTCCTAATGAATACGTTCGTCTTACGCTTCACGTTGGTTTCAGCGTTTATTTTTCGCATTGATGCTTATCTGTTAACACTGACAGTTCCACGCAAACGAGACGTGCTTGAAGTTCTGCGATAATAAATAGCTGAGTAGGCAGCTTCGCTGAAGAAGTTGGAGAGGAAAACATACGTTCAAGTAAGGTAACTGCGAGTGGAAATACAGAAATGTTCAGGGAAATTCAGAAATACAGAAAGACAGGTCACTTAATAATGAAATAAACCGTAAGTGCGGAGAAGCTAAGGAGAGATGTCTACATGAAAAATATGATTGATTCAATAATGTGATTGTCCGAAGAAAAGTCTAATCAACCTTCGGTAATATTAAAAGCAGGAACGGTAACACTGAGAGTTCATGGGGATTCCACAGTTAAAGGCATAGAAGAGAGCGGATAGGAGGTAACAGTATACTGAGCGCTTCTATGACTGGCAGGGCTTGTCTCATGACGTAATAGAAGAAGAAACAGGAGTCCATAGCGAAGACTTTGGAGATCGAGTATTAGAATCAGAATCTTTGCAAGATTTAAGAACAAATGAGCAGAAGGTATAGAACACATTCCATCGGATTTTCTAAAATCGTTGGGGGAACTGGCATCAAAATGACTAGTCGTCCCGGAACCGCGCGACTGCTACGGTCGCTGGTTCGAACCCTGCCTCGGGCATGGATGTGTGTGATGTCCTTAGGTTAGTTAGGCGTAAGTAGTTCTAAGTTCTAGGGACTGATGACTTCAAATGTTAAGTCGAGCCATTTGAACTTTTTTTTTTTTTTTACTAGTCGTATTGGTGTGCACAATGTATGAGATTGGCATTGTAGGATAATATTTTTGGAAACATCAAGACAATTCCGAAGATTGCAAGAGGCGACAAGTGCGAGATTTGTCGCACAATCAGCTTAACAGCTCATACATCCTAGTTGCTGACAAGAATAATATGTATAAGAATGGAAAAGAATGTTGACGATGAGTTAGATAACGATCAGTCTGGCTTTAGGAATGGTGAAGGCACCAGGGAAGCAACTCTGGCGTTGTGGTTGATAATGCAAGCAAGACTGAAGAGAAATCAAGACACGTTCATAGAATCTGTAGACATGGAGAAAAAGTTCGACACTGTAAAATGATGTTTGGAATTCTGAGAAAAATAGTGGTAAGCTATAGGGAAAGACGCGTACTATACAGTATGTACAACAACCAAGAGGGAACAATAGCAGTCGAATAAGACCGAAGAGCTCATATTATAAAGGATGTAAGACTGGGATGTTGTCTTTCGCTCCTAATTTCAATCTATGTCTTGAAGAAATAATGACGGAAATAAATGAAGGGTTCAACAATGGGATTAAAATTTGTGGTGAAAAGATATCAGTGATAAGATTCGCTGACGACATTGTTATCCTAGTGAGCGTGAAGAAGAATTACAGAATCTGCTGGACCGAATGAAGAGTCTGATGATTAAAGTGTATCAATTGAGAATGAATCGAAGAAAGAAAGTAATGGGGAGAAGAATAAATGAGAACAGTAAGAAACTTAAAGTCATCTTTGGTAATCACGATGTTTGAAGTTAAAGATTTCAACTATTAAGGGATTAAAATACCTAGGCAGCAAAATAACCAATGACAGAATGCACTGTCACGCTGATAAAACAGTCATCGTATCCGAACAGTTCCTACAACGAAACTTCCTGGCACGTTAAAGCTGTGTGCCGGACCGGGAGTCGAACTCGGGACCTTTGCCTTTCGAGGGGAAATCATTTGCCCGCGAAAGGAAAAGTCCCGAGTTCGAGTCTCGGTCCGGCAGACAGTTTTAACCTACGAGGAAGTTTCATATCAGCGCACACTCCACTGCAGAGTGAAAATTTCATTCTATTTCTTAAAGTGCACGCGGTGCACAATGATGTAATATTTGTCCTTATACCTTTAGCATTTTCTTGAGTGCAGTAAGGGGTCCACGCCCTAACCAAGGAAAACATGCCCAAATCGTAACACCACCTCCTCCACACTTCTGTTGGCATTCCATATGGTGGACGGGTAACGTTTTCCAGGCATTCGCCAAACCCAAGTCTTTCCATTGGACAGCTACAGGGTACAGCGTAAGTCAACACCTCAAACCGCTCGTCTACAGTCATCCACTGTTCAGTGATGTCGCTCTTTAGACCACTTCAAACGTCGCTTAGCACTGACTGTAGCTACGTGTGACTTATGAGGAGCTCATCTACCACTGTATCCCCTCTTTTTAACTCCTAATTAGACAGCAAAGTAACTACTGACGGACGGAGCAAGACGGTCGCCAAAAGCAGGCTAGCCCCGGCAAGAATGGCATTCTGTGCCAGATGTCGGCTAGTATCAAACATATACCATTGTTGCTGGAAGAAGTTTCTGGGAATGTACATTTGGAGCACAGCGTTGTATGGTAGAGAAACGTGGAACCGGGAAAACTGAAACAGATGAGAATCGAAGTATCTGAGATGTGGTAGTAACGAAGAATGCTGAAAATCAGATGGGAAGATAATGTAACAAATGAAGTTCTCCACAGAATCGGCGATGAAAGAGAAATATGTGTAAGAAGAAGGAGGGACAGGATGATAGATAATATATTATGACATGAGAGAATAATCTCTATAGTGGTAGAGCGAGCTGTAGGGAAGTAATTCGCGCTGTGCCTCATCAAGCAAGTCAGAAGACCGATGATCTACATCAAATTTCAGTTTCAGTACACTCAGTTACTGGGCCATGTTACCTTGCTCCCCCAAGCATGTGGCGGTAGTTCATATGGCACTTTACTAGTCGCCGAGTTGCCGAAACCTGCCGATCAGCCGCCGGCTGCCCACTGCTTCCTGCAGTAGTGTGGGTGTTCTTCCGAGTGCCAAGTGTCTCTTAGCTGCCCCATCCACATTATGGTAACTTGCCAGCCACACACCGCTCAACTATGTACTTGCATTCTGCATTTACAGGGTGGTCATAATTAAACTTTTGCTATTTGATTTAGTGCAGAAAAAAAGTTTTTTACGTATACGAGTACGCAGATTGTGCGCTACAGGATTTGCATTGTTGGTAGTGCTAATCTCGTGATTTGTCGCTAGGTGCCGGTGCTGCTACGGCGAAGTAAGATTGAAACACAAGCATCAGCGCGCTTTACAGTTGCAGACAACAATGAGTCTCGGGAAGGTGAGCAGGGTTTTACTTGTCAAAACAACAGCAGTACTGCTGCTGCACTTCATGAGTATCGAAGCGTTAAGAGAATACGGAGAGGTCGTCTTTCTGCACCTGCGTCAAAGGATTCTAAGAACGAAGAACCAAGAACTCGAAGAACTTGATACGCACTCACAGAGGTGGCGCAGTGGTTAACAAACTGGACTCGCATTCGAAAGGACGTGAAGCTATCCTGATATAGGTTTCCTGTGATTTTCCTAAATCTCTTCAGGCAAACGGCGGTAAGGTTCCTTTGAAAGGGCACCGCCGACTTCCTTCCTCATCCTTCTCTAAGCCGATGAGACCGATGACCCCGCTGTTTGGTCCCCAACTAACCAACGAACTTAATATGGAAGTATACTCGAAGACGACACACATCTGTTGCTTGGCCTTTCTCCAAGCAAAAATTTGTGAGTGGCTTGCATTTGACTTGAATTTCTTGTTAGAAATACTAGAAGTACTCTTGTGCATGGAAGATGCCTGGGAAGTGTTACTGGGGGGGGGGGGGGGGGGTGGCTGCTGCCAACTGATATAGAGACATTGTGGTTAGTGTCAGCTAACTGAATACTTCTCCGCAGTTTGGATGATCGTCGAGGGGCGGAAAGCTGAAATCTTCAACTGATATGCCGATTTAATCTCTTCCCGTTGCAATCTCAAGTAAGAACCTATAGTTGCGTAGATTTCCACGGCTGGAGTAAGTTGATATAAAAATTTTCTAAGTACCGTACAACTCAATATTGTAAAAAACTATAGTGTAGAAGTCAACTTTCGGGTACGGCTACAGTGGACTTCCTCTGGGTCAGTAGACTCAGAAGAAGGCTACTGTAACCGTGGACGAAACGTTTTGACCAAGAAAAAGGTCAATGTAACCGTTCCCGATACTTTGGTTCCACAGTATAGCATGTTACTTTGCGACGCTGTGCAATAATCAGAAAACGTTTATATCTACTTAGCGTATGTCTCGAACACTTTCTTTGCCTCGTGGAGCCCTTGCCGTGAGATGGTATCAACCGAAGACTGTAAATTGATTGAGTATTTCTTGGTAGGGGGTACACGGCACATTATCTTATATATGAAGTCATCGACTCATATTACACCACGGAGGACTCTAAATATTCATTTTATATACAAACGACTTCGTCACAATATTAATAATGATCCTAACTCCTTTACAGATGATACAGTTACCTATAACAAAAACCGTCCGCATAAATATGCTGTGAGAGATACTGGATTTTCAGAATGGTGTAACGATTTTAATATTGCTTCAAATGTTTCACACGTAAACTCGACACTTAAAAAAACGGAAACATGAGTCATAATTCAAATCATTCAACTAATAATTTGATGTAACAGTTGGTGGGAACGGCATGATGACGTAGTTTCAATTGTAAGTAAAGAAGCTGGCCGACTAGGTTTTATCGACAGGTTGTGTAGAAAATGCAACAAAGGAAGTGGACTACTTGCGAAACTCTCAGGTGACCAAGGACTAACAGGAAACGTTGAACGCATAGAAAGGAGGTCATTACGAATGGTTATCTGTTTATTTCACAGCGTCGCACTTAAAGCTGAACACCTATCCCTCTAATACTACTTAAAATCTTTCGAGAATCGAAAGTAAGTAAGGAATCTAACCAAATAACAAAATGCCTCTTACGTAATGGCCACGAAGCGACCACGATAACATCATTATACTAATCACAGCATTCGCATGTGCCTTCCAACAGACATTCCTCCAGTGCCCACAGGTGAATGGGAAGGGGGTGAAATCAGGATATACAACACAAAAAATCATTAGTGTCCTCTTTGTCAGTGCTAGTCTACCAGGTTACTGCCTTTAATTGAGTTACTTACAAGCGGTGGAAGAACATGTCTAATACGCCCTTTATGAAGAGTAACACAGCTGTAGAGACAAGGAAAGAAATCTACACACACCGTTCAGAAATACCAGGAACTGTTGGACAAGATTTCCATTTGGTGTGAAATGTATAAATGCTATATAAACCCATAAGAAACAAAAAGAGCGCTGTAGTATCCGATTACAATCGGCATAATGAATAAATATATAGGAATAACCGTAAGACTCGATACGAAGTGGAACGCGTTCGTAAAATTACTGTCAGATATTGCAAATAGAAGATAGACTTGTTTTACACGATCGGAGATAGTGTCAAGAATCTTTTAAGGAAATTGAGTACAATCTGCTAGTGTGACTAACACTGAAGTACTATTACAGCGATTTTGGAGATCATTATCAAATAGACGTGATAGCAGACCCATACCGAAATAGGCGTCGTGATAGAATTGTAAATTTATTTGTAGCTCATTTGTAAAAGTTATTTCTAGTGGAAAAAATTAAAATAAACTTACTGGATAAATGTGTAAAATCCTTATCCCAGGAAAACTGTGACAATTCTGCTACCACCACCGTATATGCCACTTAAAAATCTGGAGAATAAGACAAAAAGAAACTGCGAGCTTTCGAGTCCGTTATCATTGATGAAAAAATCTGTCACTTATGTCACGTCATATTCATCATAACACTTCTTTAATGCTCAATATTTCGCTCATTCTGCTGGGAAACCGTCGAAGGGTAGTGTTGCGTTCACTTATAAAAGGCAAATAGTTTCAGGACATACTTCCTAACACTAATACCTTCATAATATAATATTATTAATTTTTAAGACCTGTGTTTCTTCTCCTAGCCTGCTATTTATATCCGTCATCTTTATATCTGTCGTAGTCAGTTATTTCTGTTTCCAAGTCCGCCGTCGTTAGCTAAGTGGTCGGCGTGGCGGAATACCACGCCAAGGGGCCCACGTTCTATTCCCGGCTAAAGCAGAAGATTTTCTCCATTCAGGGACTGGGTGTTGTGTTGTCCTCATCATAAATTCATTCCCATCTCCTATGCGCAAGTCGCCCAATATGGCGTCGAATGCAATAAGTACTTGCCATCGGCGGCCGAACTTCCCCGAATGGGTGACTCCCGGCCCACAATACCGTACGCTCATTTCAATTTCTGTCTCCAAATAGCACTATTCGTCTACTACTTTCTATCTCATTATTCCTTCACAGTTTCATCCTATACAGTCTGTTTCCATTGTTTTAATTTTGATATTTGTCGGATCCAAGTAAAATGTGTGGTAATTGCATACACGTAAGAGTTCTTTCCTGGAGTAACCATACCGATGATACAATAAGAAATGTGTTAGAAGCCTGTAAAGGTTTAAAAATGAATTTTTTTACATTTTTAAGCTTTCACGGCCGTAGGTTCCAGCGGCTATCTTATTTGGTGAAGGCTACCGGTCTTGCTTACGAGATGAAGGCAGAGCGCCGACCGCGGTGGCCGCGCGGTTTAGGCGCTGCAGTCCGGAACCGCGCGACTGCTACGGTCGCAGGTTCGAATCCTGCCTCGGGCATGGATGTGTGTGATGTCCTTAGGTTAGTTAGGTTTAAGTAGTTCTAAGTTATAGGCGACTGATGACCTTAGAAGTTAAGTCTCATAGTGCTCAGAGCCATTTGAAGGCAGAGCTCACCATCTGCAGCATCGTTGACAGAACCGACTGCGGATGTTTGGTGCAGAGCCGGGTGGAGGGTCTGAATCAGAGGCTCAGACGGTTTTGCGACCGTGTTGGCTGCAGATTCCTTGACTTGCGCCATAGGGTGGTGGGGTTTCGGGTTCCGCTGAATAGGTCAGGAGTTCACTACACTCAGCTGGCGGCTACACGGGTAGCGGAGGCTGTGTGGCGTGGACTGGGCGGTTTTTTTAGCTTAGAAGGCCTCGGTAAAGCACGGGGTGGGCTGCAATCTCAAAGGGTGCATGGCAAATACAGGACGTGCTTGGATCAAGGAACAGTCGTAATTGTAGTTGTAAATTGTTGTAGTTGTGCTGGGAAAGTCCCTGAGCTACAAGCGCTAATAGAAAGCACAGAAGCAGAAATCGTTATAGGTACAGAAAGATGGCTAAAGCCTGAAATAAGTTCTGCAGAAATATTTACGAAGTCTCAGACGGTGTTCATGAAAGATATATTAGGCAGAATTGGTGGTGGAGTGTTTGTGTCTGTCGGTAGTGGTTCATGTTGTAGTGTAGTGATGTCGAAGTAGATGCACCGTGCGAATTGGTATTGGTGGAGGTTATACTTAACAGCCAAACTAAGTTAATAATTGGCTCCTTCTACCGACCCCCAGACTCCGATGATATAGTTGCTGAACAGTTCAGAGAAAATTTGAATCTCGTAACAAATAAATAAATACCCCACTCAAACGGTTATAGTAGATGGGGACTTCCCTCGATATGTAGGCAAAAATACTTGCTCAAAACCGGTGGTAGGCAGAAAAGATCTTCCGAGATTGTCCTAAATGCTTTCTCCCAAAATTATTTCGAGCAGCTAGTCCACGAACACATGCAAATTGTAAATGGTTGCGAAAATACACTTCACCTCTTAGCCATAGCGGGCCGGAGTGGCCGTGTGGTTCTAGGCGCTACAGTCTGGAGCCGGACGACCGCTACGGTCGCAGGTTCGAATCCTGCCTCGGGCATGGATGTGTGTGATGTCCTTAGGTTAGTTAGGTTTAATTAGTTCTAAGTTCAAGGCGACTGATGACCTCAGAAGTTAAGTCGCATAGTTCTCAGAGCCATTTGAACCATTTTCTTAGCCACAAACAATCCAGAGCTAATAGAGATCACAAGGTCGTTGTAGCTAGTCTCAATACCGTTTCTTCCAAATCCACCAGAAACAAACACAAAATAATTTTATTTAAAAAAGCGGATAAAGTGTCACTAGAAGCCTTCCTAAGAGACAATCTCCATTCCTTCCGAACTGACTATGCAAATGTAGATGAGATGTGGCTCAAATTCAAAGATATAGTAGCAACAGCAATTGAGAGATTCATACCTCATAAATTGGTAAGAGATGGAACTGATCCCCCATGGTACACAAAACAGGTCAGAGCGATGTTGCAGAGGCATCGGAAAAAGCATGCGAAATTCAGAAGAACGCGAAATCCCGAAGATTGTCTAAAATTTACAAACGCGCGAAATTTGGCACGGACTTCAATGCGAGGTGCCTTTAATGGGTTCCACAACGAAACATTGTCTCGAAATTTGGTACAAAATCGGAAGAAATTCTGGTCGTATGTAAAGTACACAAGCGGCAAGACGCAGTCAATACCTTCGCTGCGCAGTGCCGATGGTACTGTTACCGACGACTGTGCCGCTAAAGCGGAGTTATTGAACGCAGTTTTCCAAAATTCCTTCACCAGGGAATACGAATGGAATATTCCAGAATTTGGAACACGAACATCTGCTGGCATGTCTTTCTTAGAAGTAGATACCTTAGGGGTTGCGAAGCAACTCAAATCGCTTGATACGGGCAAGTCTTCAGGTCCAGATTGTATACCGATTAGGTTAATTTCAGATTACGCTGATACAATAGCTCCTTACTTAGCAATCATATACAACCGCTCGCTCACCGATAGATCTGTACCTACAGGTTGAAAATTGCGCATGTCGCACCAGTGTTTAAGAAGGGTAGGAGTAATCCATCGAACCACAGACCTATATCATTGACGTCGGTTTGCAGTAGGGTTTTGGAGAATATACTGTATTCAAACATTATGAATCACCTCGAAGGGAATGATATATTGATACGTAATCAGCTGGGTTTCAGAAAACATCGTCCTTGTGCAACGCAGCTAGCTCTTTATTCACACGAAGTAATGGCCGCTATCGACAGGGGATCTCAAGTTGATCCCGTATTTCTAGATTTCCGGAAAGCTTTTGACACCGTTCCTCACAAGCGACTTCTAATCAAGCTGCGGGCCTATGGGGTATCGTCTCAGTTGTGCGACTCGATTCGTGACTTCCTGTCAGGAAGGTCGCAGTTCGTAGTAATAGACGGCAAATCATCGAGTAAAACTGAAGTGATATCGGGTGTTCCCCAGGGAAGCGTCCTGGAACCTCTGCTGTTCCTGATCTATATAAATGACCTGGGTGCCAATCTGAGCAGTTCTCGTAGGTTGTTCGCAGATGATGCTGTAATTTACCGTAAGGTCATCCGAAGACCAGTATCAGTTGCAAAGCGATTTAGAAAAGATTGCTGTATGGTGTGGCAGGTGGCAGCTGGCGCTAAATAACGAAAAGTGTGAAGTGATCCACATGAGTTCCAAAAGAAATCCGTTGGAATGCTATTACTCGATAAATAGTACAATTCTCAGGGCTGTCAATTCAACTAAGTACCTGGGTGTTAAATTACGAACAACTTCAGTTGGAAAGACCACATAGATAATATTGTGGGGAAGGCGAGCCAAAGTTGCGATTCATTGCCAGGACACTTAGAAGATGCAACAAGTCCACTAAAGAGACAGCTTACGCTACACGCGTTCGTCCTCTGTTAGAATATTGCTGCGCGGTGTGGGATCCTTACCAGGCGGGATTGACGGAGGACATCGAAAGGGTGCAAAGGGCAGCTCGTTTTGTATTATCACGTAATAGGGGAGAGAGTGTGGCAGATATGATACGCGAGTTGGGATGGAAGTCATTAAAGTAAAGACTTTTTCGTCGCGGCGAGATCTATTTACGAAATTTCAGTCACCAACTTTCTCTTCCGAATGCGAAAATATTTTGTTGAGCCCAACCTACATAGGTAGGAATGATCATCAAAATAAAATAAGAGAAATCAGAGCTCGAACAGAAAGGTTTAGGTGTTCGTTTTTACCGAACGCTGTTCGGGAGTGGAATGGTAGAGAGATAGTATGATTGAGGTTCGATGAACCCTCTGGCATGCACTTAAATGTGAATTGCAGAGTAATCATGTAGATGTAGATGTAGGTTTCGTTCTAGTAAAAAACTGAAGAGTTCACTTCGTGTATTATAAATATTTCGCCCATTAAAAAAAATATTGGGAGCAGAATTGAATTAAAAGGATTTAAATAATAAACAATACCGATCATGATCCAATTTTAATCCCAACTAACCCATTTTCAAAATTCTGACAACTGCTTCGTGAACTGGTAACTTTTCCTCTCAGAAGAAGTCTTTCTTCGGGCCTTTCTTGATAGGTTTTAATTGCAATTAATAATACAGCTAAAGAAGGACCACTGCAAAGTCTAGAAATGATTCTTGAAGCAGCAGCCAGACCTGCAGCTGAAATTAACAAACCTCTTTATGAGAGCGTTGAATCAATGTTGCCCTGTCTGTGGCTCTTTGCCTTTCTATCTCTGTTGAAATTTTGTCGGCATTCTGAATTCAATGCGGCTACCCGCAATCGCAATTGTGGTTAAATATGCTATCAGAATTCCTCATTTGTACACCTCAGGAGCAGAAGTGGAACATCATCGCTTAAAAATCGATATATCATTGGGTCGTGCAACTATTCGCCAGCATTTTTGGTAACCGGTGCAGTAGGGTGGACATTTCCAGGCTTCTCTGGATTATTTATGGGCTTCCCGTATACAATTACAACATTTTCTGGAAAATTACGTATGCGTTGTTTACGTATTTCTTACCATTACTTGCTTCAGATTCGTTTGGGTAAACAGATCTGGTAACGTTTCTGTGTTAACAGAATAATAATCCAATAGGACTGTACAAAGGAAGAAATGAAGAGGATGTCGACCCATGGAGCATGACGAATGCATCACTTCCGCAATGCATTTGGAAAGCAGGCATCTTAAAGAATCATGACATTCACATGTTTCATGCGTGTAAGAGTTGGCTTCCGCGGCACCGTCACATCCGATAAAATTATTCTGAGTCTTTGACCGCATTGACAATGTGTAAAACTTCCGACATTCCAGTCACTATTGCGAATGGGCTTTCTCTGAGTGTTAATTTTTCCTAACTGGAGAAGAAACGCCCTGAGGAGCGCCACTTGCGTTAGTGGCCGAAACATTGGAAGTTTTACACGTTTACAGTGCAGCCAGAAACCCAGAAGAATTTAAGTGACTGGATTTTTCTTGCAGTGGAGATCACTAATTCTTATAGCTTGTATGATATAATTCAACTCGCTGCGCATTTATTATATTCGAGATCGATTGTGACCAACCGGTTACTTCCAAATATGAAAACTGTCTTGTTCGTCATAACCTAAATTCTAAGTAATTAAAATTCGTTCTGACGTAACTTAAATATTTTCAGTCACTACATAAAATTACTTGAAATTATCCATCACTTTCATATAAATGTTTTTACTTAGTTTTACTTTGTCAGTTTCCTTTGCGTGCATCAAGCTGTCGAACTTGATTCTCCAGCTTTCCTAATATGTACTGTAATGCAGAAATATTACTTATTCCTAGTATCGTAATAGATTAGCCTCCACCAAGTAATCTTGCAAAGTCTGATATGCCAAGACTACTAGTCGCAATGTTAACACTTTTCCAGAAACGCTGCTTAAAGCAAGTGATGTGCTTCAATCGAGGAACGAATCAATATAGCTTAATTCTGATAAATAATTTTACTTAAAAGTCGATGATTTTATTACTATTAATAGATGATGAATAGCTATTACTATAGGTAAATAACTTTCTTAATACTTTTACAAGACTGTGTCCAGTTTCAGTTTCGTAATCAACTAATCAAAAGGAATCGATTGACATATAATATTACGATTTTTATTTTGAAAATTTCCTCCTGGTTGTAAATGTTTTATGATTTAGCACTTTCCACCACTTTCAGCCCGGTTCAGTCACTGTATTATAAAAAATGGTTCAAATGGGTCTGAGCACTATGGGACTTAACATCAGTGGTCATCAGTCCCCTAGAACTTAGAACTACTTAAACATAACTAAGGACATCACACACATCCATGCTCGAGGCAGGATTCTAACTTGCGACCGTAGCGGTCAAGCGGTTCCAGACTGAAGCGCCTAGGACCGCACTGCCAAATCGGCCGGCTTGTATTATAAAGACTTCATGCATTGTACGAGAACCGATTGTAAGTGAGAGACTCCCAGTATTATCTGTAATATTGGCTGTCAGTATATTGTAGCTTGAAACTACACGATACGGAACTTTAGTCACGAGACACTCGTAGTTCTGACGTATTCCTTATCTGATGCCATGGAAACGACGCCACGGCTCACTATTATGGAAACAATAGCATCAATTGAAGTGTGTCACTTCGCATTTGGCTATTTGTCAGTTACAGTACACGATATCGACGACGACTGTAGCTAACGGACGCTTTACGGCTACAGATGTAGGTATATATCCAAGATAGTGCTGTACTGGATTTCGCTGGGGCTTATCTGGCAACTCTGAGGGAGTAAGATACTTCAATGTGTTGTTCTCATGTTATTGCTTTTGTCCAGACAATAACATACATTATTCGAACGCTGCTGCTACGGTCGCAGGTTCGAATCCTGCCTCGGGCATGGATGTGTATGATACCTTTAGGTTAGTTAGATTTAAGGAGTTCTAATTCTAGGAGACTGATGACGTCAAATGTTAAGTCCCATAGTGCTTTGGGCCATTTGCACCATTATTCGTAGTCTTTGTTCGTCATTTATAAAGTTAAACAGCACTGAATCAACATATGAGGCCGTGGACCTGCAATCCTGGACAAGAAATGGCTGCATGGTAAGAGAATCCGCAGGAAATGTTGATTTGAGAATTTTCGTTATTAGTGGAGGTTCGAATTAAAGCTCCTTGTAGTACACACATGGATGGCCCCTGAACATACGGCCATCGTCTCATGGATGTGCTTCGTGGGCCACGTACTGGGTCTGTATTATGTTAGGAGGTTACGAGATTATGTGCGCAGTTAATACCGCCTCCTGCGGCCACCGCAGCATTTGGAGAAGCAACCCGCGCCGATATTTGGTTCACAGGTCATGGCAATAAGAAAACACGCAGTCCTATCTTCGTCACACTTTCTGTATCTTCAGCTGAATGTTGTAGTGACTGAATTCACCTGTTGCAGTAACCGTTGTTTATTATGCGTGAATTAAACTCAGTACAGCTTTAGAGGAGTAAAGGCCGTACCTCGGTACAACTTGATGACATATAGCGTGCGCTCATTATGATGAAGTCTCTTATCGTCAGCCATGTTAGTGTGCCAGGACGTGCCGAGGATGATAAGTAGCATAGTACCATGCGGCCGTGAGCTTATGAGGCGTCAAGATCCAGGACCGAGAATGACTGACACTGGGTAGCAGCAGCGGCAGTGGAAAACTTTGTGGTCTACTCAAAAGCGTAGACTCGAGAGGCGACTGGTGGTCGCTCTGGAGCTCCCAGGCTAGTCCAGCAGCTCTGGAGTCCAGAACGTGAATGGTTGTCGAGGTGCTAAGCGGAAATACCACATATCGGCGCTGCTTGCTCGATCAGACGCTATAGCTGCTGCAGCAGAGTCGGCGGTAGAAAGCCCAGCGAATATTCTGTTGAGAAATACCCTCCTGAAGTACAGGAGGACCGAACATGGCCCACAGAGCACATCCCTGACTGCGGCGGAAGATAATGCAGGCGCGGAGGCCTGCATATACTACACATTTACACTGGAGCGCAAAAAAAAAAAAAAATGGCATAGGCATGCGTGATTAAATACAGACAACAAGTGTCTGGAGCAGTTGTTAGATCGGTTAGTGCTGCTACAATGGTAGGTTATCAAGATGTAAGTGAGTTTGATAATGGCCTTGTAGTCAGTGCTCGAGAGATGGGACACAGTATTTTCGAGGTAGATATGAAGTGGGTATTTTCCCGTATGACCACTTCAAGAGTGGACCGTGAATATCAGGAATTCGCAAAACATGAAATCTCCGACATCGCTGCCGCCGGTAAAAGATCCTGCAAAAATGTTACCAACGATGACTGAAGAGAATCTTTCAACGTGACAGAAGTGCAATCCGTCCCAAAATTGATGCAAATTTCAATGCGGGGTCATCAACAAGTATCAGCGTGCGAACCATTCAACGAAACATCATCGATACGGGCTTTCGGAGCGGAACGCCCACTCGTGTACCCTTGATGACCCAACGACACAAAACTGTATGCCTCGTCTGAGGCCATCAACACCGACACTTGACTGCAGATGACTGGAAACATGTTGCCTGGTCGGAGGAGTCTCGTTTCAAATTGTATCGAGCGGATGGACGTATACGGTATGGAGGCAACCTCATGAATCCATGGACACCTCATGTCAGCTGGGGACTGTTCAAGCTGCTGGAGGCTCTGTAATGAGGTGGGGTGCGTGCATTTAGGGTGATATGGGACGCCAGATACGTCTAGATACGACTCTGACATATGAAACGTACGTAAGCATCCTGTCTCGTCACCTGCATCCATTTATATCCATTGTATGTTATGGTGACTTGGGCAGATACAACAGGGCAATGCATCACTCCACAGGTCCTGAATTGCTACAGAATGGCTCCAGGAACACTGTTCTCAGTTTAAACACTTCCGCAGGCCACCAAACTGCCCAGGCATAAACATTTTTGATCATATATGGGTTGCCTTGTAACGTGCTGTTCAGAAGAACTTCTACCCCTCGTACTGTTACGGTTTTATGGACAGCCCTACAGGACTAATAGCATCAGTTCCCTCCAGCACTACTTCAGACGTTAGTCGTGTTCATGCCTCTACAATATATATTAGGCGGGTGTGTTTCTTTGGCTCTTCAGTGTAAAATAAACTGTAGATAGCTTTTGCTTTTTATTGCCACTGGGCAGCTTCTGTTGTGGAGGGTAGTCTTTTTGGCGGCTCTGTAAAACGCCACGGAAAAAACTTCGTTTAAGAATCTCTTACGTCTTCCAGATGCACAGGAATTTCTAAATGAGTTTCTTTCACTGAATGTACTCGTATGCGTAAGCTTCTCAGTATGTTCATGGTCGGCCCTTCGAACGGTGTGTATAGTTTATGGAGAAGGGTGGGGTTCAAGGAACAGGTCATTAGTTGGTATGCCATGTTCAGCCCTGTCACAGCAAATGGCGAGCTGTAGTAGTAGACGAAAAATACATGAAAGGGCACGGCCGTGTGAAATTTGTCGTGTTAATCCACATTTATAAGACTATTGGGAGATTGATATGTCGCGCGGCTGGCGCCAGTACCTTTTTCTTGTAGTGCCATCTTTGCCTGATTTCGCATTGGCCGGCCGCGAATCAGTTATTCATCGCGGGTTCGGCTACTTAAGTCTGCAGCGTCGAGGCAGCAGTCTCACTGTGTGATCTTTCGGTTGCTTTTACAACATGGTCGGGAGGTTGGCCCTTACTTGGTGTGCATAATCATTGCGCGAGGTATTACTGGAGTGCTGCGGTTGGAGACGGCGGAAAGGCTTTGCGTTCCTACACGAGGCGTGGTGTTTGGCTTTTCTCGTCACGCACTACATGTTGAGAAAAAGAGCTTACCTGAGCGTCGCCTGGCATCAACCGTTCGCCTGGGTACATGATGTGTGTTTGATTTAAAGAGGTGCAATTGTGTGATGTCTCTATTTGTTACTGGTTAACTAACGTTGTCTTCAGTGTGAATTTGGTGACGAGTCTGATATGTCAAAGTTATGTCACACGTGGCATGATAACGGTGGTTGAGCTTTCTATCTTAGTTTCCTACCACGTGATGAAGGATCTGCAGCTGTATGTAGGGAATCCCGGTGAGCTCCTCATTATTGAGTGGTGATATGTCTAAAATTGTAGTAACCTTCTTGATTAAGAACCAAAATCAGCACCCTGGTTTACAAGTAATGTAATACTATGCTGTTACATCTGATTCCATGAAAATGAAGTTCTGGCGGACTATTGCCTGTTTAAAGTAATACTCAACTGTTACCATCACGTTTCAAGGAACAATCTTATTTACGAGTGCCTTGTAGTGTTTAAATGAATTCTTTTGCGCTGAGTTAAGAAAAAATTGGCGCGCTTTCCTGTTTTAATGTTTTGTTTTATTGTTTTATGTAATATGAATCAACAGTTGCAAGTGTACTGTTGTAGTTGATTTATATTTCAGTTGTGAGGAGTGCTGCGTGGTCACGGGGCTTGATTACTTGGTCGATGTTGTTAGCCTTCTGTCTCGAACTCGTGCTTCAGTTGAGTATTGTTCATTTCTTTGTTCCTGGCTCTGTCAGGTTGTTAGCTTTGTAGCTCGTTCCTCCGCAACTTTGGGCGAATCCATCTTTCACTTGAAATGTGAATTTAAACCTGTAAAACAGGGATTCACTGAGTAACTGGTGCCCGATCGGATTGCTGGAGACTCCGCCTTATTAATTCTGAATTACCTTATCAGCCATTTTTTTATGATATTTGTACTTTGTATGCTGGTTGTGTTTAATTTTTCTTAAGGATGGTTTCATGTGCGTATGTTCTCGGGAAATGTTTAGATGCTGAGCCGCTGTTTTCTATTAATGGTGTGTTATTTAATTAGTGCCTCCCTGTACTGGCATCAACTGGATCATTCCTTAGTCAGAAGTTCGTGTTCCCGGTGCCTTCATTGCCGAGAGTTTAAGAATTGGCTTTTATTATTATTTGTGTGCCTTATCTTAAGCCTTAATGTTATACCTTGGTATGGATTTACATTGCAAAAGAGATTCTTTGTACAGGATAGCCTTGCGAGTTTAGAGTTTGGCAAGTTTTGATTGTATTAAGTATTTACACGAACAGGAATTTCGTTAACGTTGTATGCATTTGTCATGCAGATTGTAACAGCGGCTTAAGAAAAAAATTTATTGCTCTTGCGATGTTGTTAAATTTATCTGTTGTATTGTATTTAAATTGTGCAAGGTAATAAACATTGTTTAACACAAACTGTGTGTGTTTGGTAATTATTGCCCTACTGCTTCCTGTCGTATTATTGGACGCAAATACCACGTTCCAGAGATCAACCATACACAACAAACATACCGGATATAAAACAGTCCTACTTGCTGATATGTGTCAAGTTTTATTTCACAGCAACCGGTAGGGCGCTCAAATATGATGTTATTGGCTTAAGTTGACCTCCCGTCATGTATAGATTATGATCGCACGGGGGAAGCATATCTCCTCTAAGAGAAGCACTGTGCATGGTGTGTGATTCTCAGCATTTTCGGTCTAGCTGTTTGCTAGTTTTCTGAGTACGTTATTTCTTGCTACGAATTTATGACGATTCTTCTCGCAGTGGTTTGTTCATTAATGACCGAACTAGAATGACACCGAGGTACGTCGGATTATCTTTATTCCAGGGTGTTTGCATATCAGATTACATTCCGCTTTCAGGTATCTCGTTATGAACGCAGATGAAAGGCGCTGTCTTATGACTTCGGGGGATTTGGTTTAAGGAATTTATTTTCTACGGTAGTATTCCGACGCGGCGTTTAGTGCGCTTTTCAGGTTTTATTCCACATTCTTTGCATGCTGCCGTTAGGCCATGATGGCCATGTTATCGTTGTGCGGGAAGTAGGTCACGTACTCAGGTTTGGTTAGTCATATGTACAAGTCTGCGTGGATGAGGAGTCGACATTAGCCTAGGAAGTCCCTTTTTATGCTGCACCTGCCCTCCAGCGTGATTGGTGTTTTTTAAAACTAAATTAAAACTAAAGGACAAATAAAGCAAAGACTAAGGCGATGAAGAGTAGCACACTGAAGAATAAACGCTGCTTTATCAGAGCTGGGAGCGCTGTAGTAAGGGAAGAAATAAAAGGGTTCTGTTAACTAAAGCGAGATTGCATAGTACGGCCAAAGTATCTGAAGTAGATCGGCTCAGGCGAAGAGCGCTTTACGAAAATACGAAAAACTGATAAAATACTGTCACATGTTTCCAGAAAGGGCAATGAACAGGCAGGATGATAAGATGGAGCTGGCCGTTTCAGCACTATGCCGGCACGCACGGCTTCCGTGGCTACGCAGGCGGGGTATTCCTCGTCACTGATGCAACCAACGGACTGTGGACACTCCCAGAGGTCACTGACATTGCAAGCTGGGCCCCCTTGCCCAAGATAAATAGGACCGCCGACCTGCTCAAAAGAAGCAGGTGTTGATACCCCTCCGCTGGGGTGGAATCGGCCTAATCAATTAGGCACTTGTAGAATTTGAAGTGTATGGGTAGACAAGTTACTATTCTCTCTGTTGATCTGCTGTAGACATGAGACAGCAACTGGTCAAGTACTTAACAATGAAATTCGTCATCAGCTCTACAATTGAGATGTTATTTTATTTTATTTTAAATATTAGTTTTCGCATTTCACAGTGCCATCTTCAGGCCCCACATGCATCTTCCAAAGAAAACGATATTGGCATACTGGGGCCATATGTCTCTGGTTGTCGTGAATTCTAAACCGTATTCCAAGAGCTTCCTTCAAAGAGTTGATTAAAATCAGTTCATCATTAGAAAAGTTAATTACTTGTCTGGTCTTATATTGTGTACTGTTCTAAATAAATGTATTAAAGTTGTCTCAGTTATGTGCTGGTCTTTGTCCAGAAAACCTGGTGCCCAGCCCAGCTGAGCTCACATGTGGAAAATATAGGTGAAACTGCAGTCGCAGCCACACGTAAGGTTTAAGTCGCAACTATAGCCAGGGTCCATAAACGTGGGAATCACATATAGCTCTCTGCATCTAGGTGTTGCTGTCTAAGCTTCCACATCACAACAAACAAAACCCGTGATAATTAATAATACGTGTTTCTGACATGTTTGTCTGGACGACTGCATGAACCATCAGAAACCCCTAGAAATGACGAGATGAAGTTGAAGAAGTAGCTCTTGACTTAGCGGTCCACAAACCTTTATTTTCTTTTGCAGAGAATGGTACGATACGTTCATGACCTGTCTACATGAGCCGCAGCTTCTACAAGACTTTTTACATATGTGGTCACTGCCCAAGACATCACCTCCACGATGGAGATAGAACAACCAATTTTCATTCCTGTACGAGAAAGGAAAGTTAATATATCGGACGACAGATGCTGCTACAGCTCCAAAGGAAAAAAAAATCCCATTCCGCACAATTAAAGCGAAGTACACAAAGCAAACGAATTGTATGCGTACATGTAAAAATATGTGCTGTACTCCACTGCGCAAGAAGCTGCACGCGGTACAGCGGTGTCATTTAGGTTGCCTGCTGCGCAGGTTGTTCGCGGCGAGACGACACATTACCAACGCCATAGATCCCCCTTGGCTTATAGGTGTGACACGTTTGTCGCCTGCCACATGAACGGAAATAGAGCGTTGCTCGATATCGTTCAGCCTGTCGCTTGTTTACGTGGGCTGCACATTCCAACAAGCAGAATCAGTTGGCGTGTCCACTGCTGGAGGCGACACCATGTCTTCTAGTTAAAACGAGCGCCAGCGGACAATAGCCAACAACCAGTATTCGACGTCCATCGGTAATCCACTAGTTCGACGCTACGTGACTGGACTTTTTTTGTAATTTTTGTAAGTGTCTACCAACCAGTTTAGGACTTTCATTGAGAGTGATACTCGCCATACACTCTCCCTTAGATCGGATGTCTTGCAAATGAGAGATAAGTGCAATTAATTCCGCTATGGAAAATGGGAACGTAGAACCGTCAGTAGTTAGGTGTATCGACCTTGGTTTTACACGTTTAAGTCATCGAGTACTTTCAGGCCTAGCAAACCTGGTTGCTAAAGTGTACCTTACAACAGTGCAAAATGTAACAACATATGGACGATGCAAAGATTGGATGCCTGTGTGTAGAAAAAGTAGTTATTGCTAAACAAATCATCACCTAAGTTGCCATAAGTAAAGCGAAACATGTCTGCTACAAATGAGGCTGATGCAATACACGGAGTAGCCCACATACTGCTTGTAAAATTGCGGCTGTGAAAGGAAGGCCTCAGTAAACAAAAAAGGTAACACGTAGGACACAGCATTTACATCAAATTAGTGAACACAACTTTTTACTTGTTTTTCTCCAGATGTCATACACCTTCACAACTAAAATGTTTTCTCAGCTCAACGGCGCACAGGGCACACGATATGACCGACCAGGACAAGTTAGCAGCAGTGTCGCAGCAACTACAGACAGTTTACCGGAAGAAAGTTAACAGACAGTGCGAGATTAGGGGCCCCGTAATGCCGAAGTAGCTTACGCCACAGCCTGAAAAGGAAGAAGAGAAACCAGTCCCGACAGCTTTTATCCTTTACCTCGGCAATACACCCGCAAAAATTGGAACAATATACCAGAAATATAATGTAATGTGTGTACTTTATCTGACACTAAGACGAAAGTCGTGTTGAGGTCTGTTAAAGACGACGTAGGACTCCGGAAACTAGCAGAACACCGTATGCTATGCCAATGAGGAAATATGCGCGTAGATCAAACAGTCAAACCTCAATGGCATTATCTGTGAAGATTTGTTCACACTACGCCAACGCCTGCAGTGGCGGCATGAAAGCTGGGAGCCGCGACTATCTCTTGGCAATGCATTTCTCCCTCTACCTCTCTCGCCAACAAATGGGCTCTGAGCACTATGGGACTTAATATCTGAGGTCATCAGTTCCGTAGAACCTAGAACTACTTAAACCTAACTAACCTAAGGACATCACACACATCCATGCGCGAGGCAGGATTCGAACCTGCGACCGTAGCAGTCGCACGGTTCTAGACTGAAGCGCCTCTAGAACCTCTCGGCCACACTGGCCGGCTCTCTCACCACCAGTGCCGCGACCAGGCACCTTGGAGCTTGCGGACGATGGAGGGGAGGGGGGGGGGGTGGAGAAGCGGAGAAGCGGGCGGTGTGTATAAAACACGGTGCCTAGGAGAGATAATCAGACCAGATCAGAACAGCTGAATATGGGACCGTTTGACTGTCGTAATGCACCAGTTTGACGTTGCCATCCTGCTGAACATCCTAGAACATTTTACAATCATCAAGCTGGAAAAGCCTAAACTAACGCTTGAAGTGTAAAGCTACCGAAGAACTAGACAATTAAAGTATCTCTAAAAATTGTAGCTTGGAATCGAAGTCCGTGAAAGGCCGTTAAAAGGAATGATTAGTGGAATATTTGCTACAGTATCCAGGAATGATTAATACTGAAAATAGTCGTTTAGGGGAAAAATTGAAGGCGCATAAAAGAATTAGAACAGTCAGAAGAGAGTAGCACTAAATAGTTTACTACGAGAGTAGTGCTAAAGGGGTTACTATTAGATAGAAAAAGACAAGATGGACTCATTCAGCCGAAACAATTATACGCGTAGCTCATAATCATTTAGGGACGTTTTCAAACATTAAGAGAAAACATAAACTTTCATAGTAATATCTAAGAAGTTATGAGTACTTAATCCGAAGATTATTAATTAGTTATTTAAGTCAGTCCAATTTTTGGTTAAAAAAATAATTATTATATTACTTGTCAGATAAGTTGTTTACATCTTCTTTCCAAATGTAGGTGATCTTGACACCCATCTTAAACCTGTCAACAAATTTGAAATGTTCCGCAGTGATCACACGAGAGAGCTTCATTTTCCCTATGTTGTACACGTTTGTCATGAACCACTTCTTTTCAATTTTCAGTACATAGAACCAAAAGTTCAATATAATTAACTGCATGAGGCAAGCCACCACACATTTCACAATAGCTGTCAGGGTTCTTGTCCTTGTTTGACTTAATGTGTGAGAGCTATCCACCGTTGTTCTTCGTCGCGTACAGAAGTACCAGATCTGACGCCTGGGACTGTAAAAAGAGAGCCCCATGAATCCGTCAGGAAAGGACTGTGTACTGATCATCAGGGGCTCTGCCGCGAGTGGTGCTTTACGAACTTGCGTTTCGTGTCAAATCCCTGTTAACATCCAAGATCATTATTTCTTAGCAAAATGAATCGTTTCGCAGCTGCAACCGATGGTATCCCATTTCCGTTAATATGTTTTACTGACGCAGCACTACATTCTAGCCGCTCGGGGTAGTCATGCGATCTGGGGTGCCTTGTCACGATTCGCGCGTTTGCTCCCGTCGGAGGTTCGAGTCCTCCCTCGGGCATGGGTGTGTGTCTCGTCTTTAGCGTAAGTTAGTTGAAGTTAGATTAAGTAGTGTGTAAGCTTAGGGACGGATGACCTCAGCAGGTTGGTCCCATAGGACTTACCACAAATTAAATATTAAATTTAACTACATTCTACAAAGAATTATTATTTCATGTCGTAACTTTTATATTTCAGGGGAACTGTTAGTGAAAGGAGAGACTGTCTAAGGTAAGGGGAAGTTGACAGGTGTCAGGATCTCACGAAAATGGAGTACAAACCACTCTTGATTACAACAATCCACGATAATTCTATGTACAACATTTTAAAACTTTTCGCGTGTGCTGTAACAGTTCAAGTCATTGCTGAGCTCTATAGAATTCATAGATACGTGTCGATCCGGAAATACCAGAACAAGAGTATTTTAAAATACAATACATAACTTTAGAAATATTTCATTTCAGCATGTGAAGTCTACACTCAGCTCTTCTGCACCAATTAAATTACGTTTCCCAGTTAAAATTCCATTCTAAACCACCAAGTTTTCGACGTTCCAGAAATGTAATATGGTGTAGTATCACTTTTGTCCGCCAAATGGCTCGTTGACAGTGACTCGCTGTATCTTAAAAGTGCTGAGATCTCCCAACTACCAAGCTGTACATAAACGACCTTAATAAATAAAACGTGAACATCAATCAGTTATTTGTGCTTGCTTGTTTTGTGGCCACTGCCACTGGATTAGACTATCAGAACAGGTCCCAAAGGTCGCAAGATTACTAGAAAGCTGTCTAGCCGTATCTTTCAGTGAACGAAAGGGGGAAAGATTTCAGAGACAGCAAAAATAAGACAGTTGTAAAAACCGTCACTAATTCGGACGTAGTCTGTAGGTAACCACTCAAGATCTGGAGAACTAAGAATAACAGATTCGTGGACACAATAAAACGAAAAGTGTTTGCCGGCCGTTGTGGCCCTGCGGTTCTAGGCGCTTCAGTCTGGAACAGCGTGACCGCTAAAGTCGCAGGTTCGAATCCTGCCTCAGGCATGGATGTGTGTGATGTTCTTACGTTAGTTAGGTTTAAGTAGTTCTAAGTTCTAGGGGACTGATGACCGCAGATGTTAAGTCCCATAGTGCTCAGAGCCATTTGAACCATTTTTTTGAAAAGTGTTTCCATAGGCCAAAATGTTGCAGACAAAATTTGGGAATTTAGGATGGCATGCGATCAGTGGTCACACTGGAGCAAATAGTAATGCTCTGAAGAATAGTAGGTCAGTGGCAAAGAGGAAAACGAAGGGATTGGTGGTTGACTGCGAGGGAGATGACACCACAATATCATCGGAAGAACTAAGCAACAGAACAGCGTTCACGAATGTCAGCAGAAATCGGAAACGGCTTGATGGATCATAACAACGAGAACAACAGACTTCTTGATCAGTTAAAACATTAAAAGTAAAATATTCGTGAATACGTGTATTAATAGAGTCATGTTGTAGTAATAAAAGTCATAATATTTTTTGACACCTTCTTAAACAGATGGCTCTAACCACTATTGGACTTAACATCTCAGGTCACTAGTCCCCTAGACTTAGAACTACTTAAACCTAACCAACCTAAGGACAACACACACATCCAAGCCCGTGGCAAGATTCGAACCTGCGGCCGTAGCAACGGCTCATTTCCGGAATGAAGCGCCAAGAACCGCTCGGCCACAGCGGCCTACTGACACCTACTTATGTTCATATTTTCTGTATATGTAAATTAAATGTTTGTTCCAAGCTCGATGTAGCTCACGTCTACACGCTGATTCTTATAACACAGGCTCTTAGACAACTAGCAGGCAAATAGTAAATAAAAATTTCTTCTCAGCAACATAAGCGAGACGAACTTTTGCTTTGGTAGGAATGGGGTGGATCTGAATATTAAGGCAGGAATGCCCAGGAGAACTGTGGCTCGAATTTGCGGATTCTAGCTTGCAAACAAAGCGCCACCAGACATCTTAGAGAAACTTGAACGAAGTGGCTGCGGAAGCAGAGACCTGCTTCGGTTTACTCCGATAACACAGGTATTATAAACTCCTCGCTCCATACAGGGGTGGGGGGTTCCAAAAGAGGTGGCTGAAGCGGGGCTGCATCCGTAACTGTCAGAGTAGCGCCCGAGATACTTTCCAATTGTTTTCCACACGCTACATCTCCGCCGCAGGAGTAATTTCCGAAATTATCTCTAGAGGGAAGAATTTATGTCTCAAATGAGAATGGAAAATCTGCTGCCTGTAGTTACAGTTTTCCGTTGCTCTACCTTTCGTATTAACCGAGGGAACGAAATTTATATAATTACAAACGATCCCCAAGCTTCTTCGGTGACATATTAGGGAACAAATAGGCTTTGATGTCGTAGAGGGAACTGCTCCCATAAACACCTGTATGTGAAGTGTTGTAGGGAATTATGAAAACGATATTCATGGATGGATACGTAAACCCGACTATTTGCGACTAACAGTACCGCTTCTCAAAAACCAAATCGGATCACTAGCTCGTTTGACAGGACTACCGTTTCCCTTAAGAAAATAGTTTTGTTCACCAAAGATATGCCTGTATTTGGAAATTATTTTGTCCGAACAGAGATTTTCCTAGGATATGCGACTAGGTCTTTTTTTAATATTTTGTGCCCTGCCCAATGGTGCAGGCTGGGCTGACTTATAATTTATTGCTTTACTTAGCCATATCCCAGGTAGATTTATTTGATCGTGTCAGAAGCATCAAAATACTGTATATAAAAGCAAACAATGGATAAAATGTGTGCAGGAAAAATCTGAAAAACTAAAAACTGTGTATCAACATACATGTAACATGTAATGATACCGAGATAAGAAATTATGAAGCAAAAGTTGGCGACCTCTAGACCATCAGGGGTAACTTTCTTGCTCTCAACAGCACAATTGCTTGGACGGCATAATGTGTATGGTAGTCTGTTGACGCTTTGCGGATCGAATAGTCTAATAATTGTCGTCTGTTCATGTTGCGTTTGGTTCTGGCGACCCCGAAACGTGCCAGCTGGATAGAAGTGAGGCAGCAGGTTACCGAATTGGGAATGTCTGGAAACCTAATTATCAGATAACACAGGAAAAAGCCTGAAAATAATACCGTGGAATTGACACCCACAGTCCGAGGCTGTGTGTGTGAGTGTGAGTGTGTGTGTGTGTGTGTGTGTGTGTGTGAGTGTGTGTGATAAGCGAACCGTGTATGTGTGTGTGTGTGTGTGTGTGTGTGTGTGTGTGTGTGTGAACCTTACCTACCCTAACCTAACCGTGTGTGTGTGTGTGTGTGTGTGTGTGTGTGTGTGTGAATGTGTGTGCATGCGAGCGCGTTTTGAGATATCTACGTGAAGTGTACATAAGTTGTCGATGCATGAAACCTGAGGATGAACAGCATGGAAACAGCTGTGAAGCAATTGCTAGTAACTTCATGAAAGCGTAAATGACTGCTGTCTCTCAAAACCAGACAGACGGCTCAGATCGTTAAATGGCTGCATTTAAAAGCTACATCATATAAATTCTAAAGAGATATTCTCAATCAAAAGTGATCACTAATTCAGTAATTTTGAAGAAAAGTAGATTGTATATGTCTGATAGCTTCAGAGTGTAGCAATAAATGTACATCAGATTGACGCAACATCTGCTACTGTTTTGGACAAGACTCTCCGCAACAAAAGGAATTGCTTTTATTTTTGAGAAGAAGTGTGAGTTATGTAGATCTACCATGATTGTCTTTCTTAAGATTTTTTATGACTGTCTAAGTTTAATACTAAAACAACATAACTGAATTTGGAGCACAGAAATATACATTACTCTAAGGAAATGTGGACGAAATATGTGGGCAAAGAGGGACTATAATTTACATTTTTGCGCAATGAAATACAGGTAGATGCTTCAAATAAGGCAACTTTCAGGTTTCACGATATTTCATTGCCAAACTTCTCAGCTTATTAACTTCAAACTTGACCTGCCTTTAAAATAGCTCTAGAGAGATTAAGGAGAAAATCTGGTTATTCAAACGAGTTGAAGCATGTTCTAAATTGGAATTTCAGAAACGTAGTAAACTAAGCAGGATGCCCAGTAAAGCCTCCCGATGTATTCCTATAAGGCTTTGTCTACGAAATGATGGGTTTGGAGTTAGTGAAATGCTGTATCAACGTTCAAAACAATGTTTATTACATTTTAACAGGAAAGCAGCAAAAAATTTTCAGATTTTCAGACTGGGGCCTGAACTACTATTTCACGCTAGGGGGCACTAATAGAACTATTTGTGGCCCTAGTGCGAAATCAATGACTCTTTTGTCGATCCTGCCACAAAACGTGTGAACATACAGTACATAAAGAGCTCAGAGAATCGTATCTTCTAACAAGATCTCGGTGCAGATTAAAGAATATGAAGGTGTAGATGCATCCGGTTTTGCGGTGCTCTGACCTGTCTGAGAGACTTTTCCCTGAAGTGGCCTTATTGGTCTATACACAGTTTCTGCCATTTCTAAAAAAAAACATCTCAAAACAACTCAGCAGTTTCAGATTTACTATAAATATGCTTCAAAAGAATCAACATTCAAAATTCTGTTGTTGCATTCGAGGCAGAAAATGAAATAGGATTGTGCAGTGCAATAATACTACCCTGTTCTTTGTAAAAAAAAACACAAAAACAAAAAAAAAACGGACTTCTTCTCACGTCAATTCGGGGTGAAAGCTACAGTTTTCGACATTTACGTGCATCGTTCTCGTCAGGAGCAAATGACTAAACTGCTGCTTTGGTAGTCTTATATAGTCCATAGACGGCTTCTGATTGAGCAAATGGTGTTCACGTGTGGGCTGGTTGGACCACCGCTCCCGTCGTAGTGTAAACTTTGAGACGAATATCTCTGGCTATGTATCAATTGCTCGCTTCCATTTTCCGCTAAGCTTACATCCGTCGTCACGGTTGAAGTTCTCCTCGCACATTCCTATTTCTATGAGCTCTTTAATTACAGAACCACAGTCTGCACGGGGTCTGGAACAAAACTTTTGTTTCCTCAAGCAATTTTTTGTGTTTGTGATGTTATGCTCAGCAACTGAAGATTTCTCCAGTTCTCTATGTTGAATAAGCCGTTGATGGTCGTCTCAATGTTTACGCTACGACAGGGGCGGCGGCGCCACGAGCGCTGACGTTAATACCATCTGCGACAGCACTACGTAATTACCGACCAGTCAGAAACCACCGATGGGCTATATAAGGCCACCACAGCAGCAGTTTTGAGACTCTGTTGCTCCTGACGAAGACGATGGAGGTAATCGACGAAAGCTCGAGGTTTTATTTTGAAGTGACGTGGCCAGAAGTCCGAGAATGTTTTGTACAACAGTACCATCGAAAAAGACTTCTTCTCATACTCTTTCCTCCGTGTCCCAAAGACTTCAGTAGTTGGTGTTCCATCGTTTGCTGATAAATACTTAGGTTTCTGCCACTCAGTGTTATGTTCAGCTCTAACCGCATTAGTGGATCACATATTTCTTCAGCCATCTCATTCTCGTCCTGTTCTATTAATCTTTGAGAGCTAACAAATATCGATGTTTCTGAGGAAATTTAGAAAAGTTACATTTTTTGTGCAAACATGTAATAAAGGAAGATAAAATTTCAACCTAAATGTTATTTTTTTAAAAAAGTTATGTTTTAAGAGGGAATGGAAAACACCATGCTTATACCAAACCATTCAACATACAGATCCTTTGTTGTCTTTCTGGCAAAAAATGTCAAAAGTCACGTCATTTGAGGAAGTTCATTCTGTGACTGACTTCGGTATGTATCCTGCAACGGCGATAATCTTCGTTAGCTCGAGCGGAATATCACTGATAGTTTAGCACAACAGATTTAAAGATAAGTAGCTCCTATTAGCGAAATTCTTAGCTCTAATAGATAATCCGTTCGATTTTGGCTTGCCTGTCTTTTCAGGCTTACAATTATATCGCTAGCACTATACATTATTGGATGTAGTGTTACACTCTCTCTCCGAAAGATTGAACTTGTTCACACTTTCTGAGCAAGGATACTTATCTTCTTACATGACCAGCAATCATAGTCATCGTATATCCAGAGTCCACAGTGATTTATAACTCAAACAATGTAGTTAATGTACAATACAGATATGCATATTAGATGTACGAAAAGATCCTTGTCTTCACTGCATTTGCAGTTCTTAAGATATTTGCAACAGATGAATAAGTCTTTTCTGAACACGAATCATGGGTACAAGATATGTCATGGTTCAAATGGTTCAAATGGCTCTGAGCACTATGGGACTTTACTTCTGAGGTCATCAGTCCCCTAGAACTTAGAACTAATTAAACCTAACTAACCTAAGGACATCACACATATCCATGCCCGAGGCAGGATTCGAACCTGCGACCGTAGCGGCCGCGCGGTACCAGACTGTAGCGCCTAGAACCGCTAGGCCACAGCGGCCGGCATAGGTCATGGGTCTGTACATAACTGACTGCAAGGCTTGCGAGGGGAAAGCGAAAGGTATCTTGTGGTATACGCTCGGCGGGTGGGTAAGAAACATACTGTTTTCCTTTACCAACTTCTCCCGCTTCGGATGAAAATTTTAAGAGTATTTTTGGGCGAAGGCTCGGTTTTACTGCCAGAGGGCGCCATCCGACTTCTCAGGGCAGAGCGTCTCCGCTGGGAGGCGACTGCGCTGCGTGGACGACACCAGAGTAAACATCACAGGAGGTGACGGCTCACTCGTATACGGAGAAAAATCTTCTTGAGAGATGCTTTCGGCATAGAAAAATGGCAAAGTTCTTCTTGGTCCGTGAAAAAGAACTTATACCTCCAAGTGAAAAATCTTCTACGGTGATTAATGAATATCACAAACACGCATTAAGGAATTATACATAAAAAGTCTCCTGTATCACTCTGTCAGTGTAGTAGTAAACAAAACAGTGATTAGTAAGTACTTACTTCTAAATCTCTGTTACCTTCAGAAAATGAGCCGTAGGAGACTTTTCAAAATATTTGTCATTTACAAAATTAAATCAAAAATTTTTTCTTAAAAATAAAACAAACTTTTCTTGTGCAATAAAGTACACTCGAAATCTAGAAGGAATGCTGTAAGTAACCCCTTCGAGACATTACGGCTATCTTTTCTAAGGCCTATTCTGACGTTGACTTTTTTTTCTTTTTTTGAGTCATCCATCTTCTGACTTGTTTGTTGCGGTCCTCCAGGAATTGCTTTCCTGTGCCAACTTTCATCTCAGAGTACCATTTGCAACCTGCGTCCTCACTTACTTGCCGAATGTGCCACAGTCTCGATCTTCCTCTACAGATGTTAACTTCTACAGTTCATTATAGTACCATGGAAGTTATCTCCTGATGTCTTAAGGGGGGGTGGACGTCAAACGGGCAGACTTGGAGCAGGAGAGGCACCACAGGACATTTTAAGTTCCACTGTCTATATTTTACAAGTGAATTCATAAAACTTTGTCAGCATGACCAAGAAGGATTCACGATTCACACTCGTAGCAGCGGAAGTTAAAAAACATAACAAAATAAGTTTTTTAAAATGTGAAATTTCATCATTTTTCACTTACTATTGGCTGCATTTGTTGCTATAGGTACACTTTTCTTCATACGTAAGAGAGACTGTTCGATGAATTTTGCACAGCATACAAACCATACTTACATGTGTCTGAAACTCTAGAATCTATTTAATTTATGAAAAACTGAATGAGCTGTTACTTTTTAAACTTTATGTTTAGAAAAAAATCAAATTTTGTACATAATTATCTCAATTTTTACCGGAGTTTTTTAAAGATTTGGAAAATTCTAGAGTTTCATACACCTGTAAGTATGGTTTGTATGCTGTGCAAAATTCATCAAAGAATCTCTCTTACTTGTGAAGAAAAATGTAAATGCAGCCAATAGTAAGCGAAAAAATGATGAAATTTCACAAGTAAAAAAATTTATTTTGTTGTGATTTTCAATTTCCACTGCTATGAGTGTGAGTCCCGAAAGCTTCCTGGTCCTGCTGACAAAGTTTTATGAATTTATTTGTAAAAGTATAGACAGTGGAAATTAAAATGTCCTGTGGTGCCTCCCCTGCTCCAAGTCGGCCCGTTTGACGTACTAACCCCCTTGATAGAAGTCCTACCTTGCTGTCCTTCTGCTTGTCAGTGTTTTCCTTACATAAGTTTCCTCGTCCATTCTGTGAACAGTATCTTCTCAACCACTGTTCAGCGGACGCTGCTGTGTGTGGACTTCTGCAGCAGGCGCCTGGCTCATGAACCCATGCTGACTGCTTTTCATTGGTGACGGATGCTAGAATTTGCACGCTAATACCGGAACTGGATGTCCACTGAGTGGCGATAGGTAGCCGTTTCGGATGAATCTTGTTTTATGCCCCATTGCACAAATGGCCGTTGACGTGTACAGCCTGAAAGTTCTGGAACCAAAGAGCCTGCAACAATCGTCTGCATTTATATCTACATACCTAGTCCGCAGACCACCGTAGGGTGCGTGGTTGAGGATACCATGTACCATTACAAGTCGTTTGCTTTACTGCCCCATTCGCAGACAGAGCGAGAGGAAAACAACTGCCTCTTTGCCTTAATTTCTCGTATCTTATGTTCGTGGTGCCAAGGGGAAATTATGTTGGCGCCAGTAGGATCGTTTTACAGTCAGCTTCACATACCGAATCTCTAAATTTTCTCAATAGTGTTTCTCTAAAAGAACATCACCGTCCTTCCTGGCGTTCCCATCTGAGTTTTCGAAACATCTCCACAACACCTGCGTCTAGTTCGAACCTACGTCAAACTGTTTAGAGGTCTTCCTCCAGTTCGACCTGGGGCGAATCCTAAACGCTAGAGCAGTACTCCAGAATGGGTCGCATTAACGTCCTGTATGCGGCCTCCTTAACAGATGAACCACACTTCCCTACAATTTTCCCAGTAAACCCGCCGTCAACCTTTCGCCTTTTCTACAACCGTCCTTACGAGATCGTTCCATTTCATATCACTTTTCAGTGTTACCCCTGATATTTAATCGACGTTACTGTAATGAGTAGTACACCTCTAATGCTGTATTCTAACATTACGGGATTCCTCTTCCTGCTCATCTGTATTAACTAACATTTTTCTGCAAGCAGCTCATCACTACTCGAACTGGAGATTTCGTCTGCATTGGACCCTGCAACAATTACTCAACGAGTACACTTTTCCGTACTCTGCAGCGTCATCAGCATACAGGTGCACATCACTTATGTATATAGAGAAAAGAGCAATCTTGTCGCACTTCTATGGGGCGTTCCTGAGATACCTTTGTCTCGGATCAACGCTAGTCGTATAATACTGGGTTCTGTTACGAATTACCCGAGTCAACACGTATCTAGGAACCTATCTGTGCTCGTACCTCTGTTAACAGTCTGCAGTAGGAAACTGTGTCAAACGCTTTTCTGAAATCTAGAAATATGGAATCTATCTCTTGCCTTTTATCCGCAGTTCACATTACACCGCGTGAGAAAAGGGCATGCTGAATTGCACATCGTCGGAAGGGTCCAGGCCGAAGGAATGAGCGTTATGGTCTCAGGAATGTTTTCTCGCCATTCTATGGCTGATCTCGTCACTCTACAAGGCTCAGCGGACCAACACAATTATTTATCTAACTTGGGGCAGCATATCCGCCCCTACCTGCAGCTCCAGTTTCGTCGGTACAATGACATCTACCAGCAGCATAATGCAGTGTGCCACGCAGCTTGCAGTGTATTTGCGTGGTTCGAAAAGCACCAAGTTTACCGTAATCTCCTGGCCACAAAATTCCACGGATTTAAATCCAGTCGAGAATCTATGCTACCACCGTAGTCGAGCTGCTCGCGCCATAGATCGTCAACCGCAGGCGGGTACCACAGCTGGTCATGGCACTGGAGCCAGCATGGCAAAATTGCTGTCGGTAATTTTACTTGTAGGAACCTCAGTGAATCTCTTCCTGCATGTATCGCAGCCATCTGCGTCGGAGAAGATGGTTACTCGAACTTCTGGCAGGTGGTCACATTAATAAGACTCTTCATTTAATTAACCATCACAACATTTACCTTGAACACTGCTTTACTAAAATATAAAAAACAATAAAGATAGCTAGCAAGTATGACGAGATAGGAACAAGGCAGGAAATCTACAAAGTTATGTAATATAAAGCACCTCTCGAACACAACTCTAGCCACACAGGCTGTTCAGTAACATGGCGGTTAGACACAAATTGCAAATACGTGCTTCACATAAAAAGGAGCACCTTCAACTCATAACACCAGGTTGGAATAATAACACAAGTATAAGGAAGGCACGAAAAGACCCGGCATGCAATTGTTCACACGTGTGTTAACAACAGAATTAATGCCTGTTAACAGAAGGCCTCGGCATGCTCCACAATATCGGCAGTCAAGTAGTTCGATGAGCAGGACCTTCCTTCAGTGGTCGAGTACCTCACAGGTAAACTGCCAACCAGAGTGAAGGGGCGGATAACAACATCCATGGACGGGGCCGCCACCTCCCTGCTATGTTCTGCTCTTAAAAGCGCTCAGGTGTTCTCGGTAAACGCAGACCAATCTCCCACTGCTGCCTGAAAGTCAGTTCCCCGTTGCTAGCCAAGCACGTCCCTATATCCGCATCCGCTACTGCTTACGTGCGCCCACTTGCTGCCAAGCGTCCTCTTGTCTCCTAGCAATGGGCCGGAGACGAACAGAGGCTAGGCAGAAGTCACGCGCGTGGTACAAAATCCTAAGTGACAGGGACCACACGCAAGTATCACGTTTTCTCATGACAATCAGTTTCAAACACAACAGTACTTATACATCTCCATCATTGCAGATGTATCTCAGTATCTCAACCAGTTTTCGGACGAACAAGTAAAAAGGATCTGCATGAAATGGAAATTTTGTTAGGTAAGTCACAGAAGGCGATTATCTCCTGTGGCACTTACGGCTGAACGTCTTCAATGGGTCAGGTAGCACACTGGACAGTAGCGTGACTGGAGGTGATAGAACGTGTTGTGATTTTTCCTGTTTTCAAATGATGCTAGACATCGAGTACTCCAACGAACCAATAGGGATATAGTTCAGGATGAAGGTGACTGCGCAGTTATGGGAGTGTTTTCTTCTCGTGGCTTTTGACCCCTGATCCAGACCTGGTAACACGAACCAGGACACTCACTCCAACTTTCCCATCGACCGAATACTGCCCTTTCTCCTATATCTTCATGATATCTGTTTGAGATGACAACGTTCCTGGTTTGAGGAACACTCGGCCACCCTAGCGGACCTGCAATGGCTCATTATATCACCCAAACTTAATCACATAGAAAATGTCTGGAACTATTTGTAACAGCGTGTGAAAAACGTTAGTAAACACTCCCGAATCTGATAGCTCCATGGAATAGAACAATTAGCGTGTCTGACTTGATGTAAATTTGAACTCGTGAACATTCTTCCTCGCCAAATTGATGCCATTATCGACGTCACAGTATTGTATGGCAGTGAGACATGGACTGTCCGAAAACCGGAACAGAAGAATATCGAAGCATTTGAGATGTGGTGCTAGAGGAGAATGTTGAAAATTAGTTGGACTATAAGCTAAAGAAAGAGGAGCTCAACAGTTGCACGTTTATTCACCCGTACACATCTCCGCAGCCGTCATTCATCCCTGTGGATTATGGCCCGTGAAGCACCACAATAGCCTCCGAACCAGTGTTGGATAGCACCGATTTGCCATTCAACCACGGCAGCTTGCAAACAATTTACAGACTTAGCTGATTTCGAAACGCCTCCATCCCCCGTCCGAAAACCAATGATCATACCGGAAGTCAGATAAATCTTTCCGTTTCCACATACAACGACCGCGCTAATTTCCGCATCCCCCTGACCCTTAATGTGTGCTGGTGGTGGTGCCGCGTGCCGTCTGTGAATAGTTATTTCACGTTGACGTCGAACATAGGCGGTGGTCACACTAATGTGACTGAACGGTTTACCTGCCTTACATATTATTTAGTATTTTGCGTCTTATGAAAATAGTTTTTATTTAATGTTCATTAGTCTTTTGATGGCTTTGACAGAACGTTATAGTACTGTTTGGTGCTTAGTGCTTGCCCAATTGGCTTTATTTTGTTATTATAGTGTTAAATGTTTTCAGTACTTGTTAGAACTATTTTATATGCACTGGTTTTACATGTACGTAGTATAGTGTTTAATTCTACTTATATGCTTGTGTTACAGAACAGAGCACTCATTATTTACTGATTATTTGTCGGTGACCTAGAGTAACACTTTAGTCCGTTAGGTGGCACTCACCAAACAGATTTATTTAAAATAAAGTTGTAAAAATGTGTTTACTTTGGTAGGCAGCTCTCAGCTGATTAAAACACGTCCGTAATACTACGGATTTGCTTTATTTCAAACTAATTGCCTGTGCGGTAGTTATTTTGATATTCGTTTATTTACCAAGTTGACCGGTATTCCTCACCCATTCTGTCTTTAAATTTGATCGCCTACTGCCGTTGGTTACTTACCTGTTACCCCTAAGGTAAAGCCACTGCTTCACCGTTTTTCAGTTATTTAAATAGTACGTGGTTTGATGTAAATCGTTTCTCTTAACCCCCCCCCCCCCCATAAGCAAACCAAAGTAACGCATGTGACGCGGGTGGCGTCACTGTGTGTAAATCCACGTTCTGCTAGTCTGCGGAGCGTGACATGAAGAAACTGACATGTTCAAATATTTGAGTCGTAGAGAGGAAAGTGGGCAGTGAAAGGAGAGATATTTTTCCTCGCAAACACAATATAGGAATTATTTTATAGTGTTTGGTTGGTTTTCTTCCTCTTAGAGAGAGTAGTACGAATATAATCTGTTTCAGAGCATAAGAAAATTGAAGATGTTTCGAGAATGCGTTGTTTTAGCTAAGATTTGTAACAATAAAATGGCGGGAAACTTCATATCTGACTTAAAGGATTCGTGTTGTTAATGTTTCTAGTATCATCACTTGTGTGCTATGAAAGTATTTTATTTCATGCCACGGCACACTGCTGGTATACAAAAAGCGTGCCTTTTTGATATACTTTGCATATTAGATAAGAAATTTCTAGATAGAGTTCTTAGACAATATGGAGATATGGTTTGAACATCGAAGTTACAGTTACAGATAACTGGTTGCAATGCCAAAGATATTGCGTAGTTAATAGCATAGTGAGGTAGAGTTAATCAATACGAAGGTGTGAGGTTCGCGCCCACTTCCACTAAATTTTCTTTCACTATTTGCTATATAAATTATTTGGGATCTTTCTTATTCATTTAATAGGAGCATTATCTCAAAAGTCGAAGTTTTTCATCATAAATAATATATTTACTACAATTATTGTTGCAAAGGCCAATGACTGGTTTGTTTTCCTCCCAACTGGGCACAAATCATAACATGACTGCTAGTCTATGTCAGAAAGTACACAACACATACCGGAAGTTTTCTTCTTTTTGTATCTTCTGTAACTCACCCTTCTATTTTGTCACTAAATATCTTTTTCAATCATGGTGAGCAGCCTCAGCAGGCTATACTCTTCCATTATGAAACGAATCTCGATCTTGAAATGTATCTGATGAAATACGTCGTTTTAGAGTCTTTGTAGCCAATGTGACATCGGGAATATGGAGATCATGCATGCGCAGACTGACATTGGACACTGAATGTTAATGACACTGAAGCGCCAAACAAACTGGTGTAGGCATGAGTATTCAAATACATAGGTGTGTAAACAGACCAGAATACGGCGCTGCTGTCGACAACGCCTATGTAAGACAACAAGTGTCTGGCGCAGTTGTTATGCCGGTTACCGCTGCTACAATGGCAGTTTATCAAAATATGTGAGTTTGAACGCGATGTTGTAGGAGGTGCACGAGCGATGAGACACAGCGTCTCCTAGAAAACGATAAAGTGGGATTTTCCAGTACGACCATTTCGCGAGTGTGCCGTCAATATCAGGAATCTGATAAATCATCACATCTCGGACATCGCTGCGACCTGATAAAGATCCCGGTGAGAACGGGACCAACGACGAAGAAAATCGTTCAACGTGACAGGAGTGCAACCTTCAGCAATTTGCTGCATATTTCAGTACTGGGCCATCATCAAGTGTCAGCGTGCGAATCATTCAACGAAACATCATCGACATGGGCTTTGCGAGCCGAAGGTCCATTAATGTACCCTTGATGACTGCTAGACACAAAGCTTTACGCCTCGCCTGGGCCCGCCAACACCGACATGTGACTGTTCATGACTGGAAATATGTTGCCTGGGCCGCGGAGTCTCGTTTGAATTGTATCGAGTGGCGGACGAGTACGGGTATGGAGACAAGCTCATGAATCCCTGAACCCTGTATGTCAACATGGGACTGTTCAACCTGGTGGAGCCTCTGTAATGATGTGGGACATGTGCCGGTGGAGTGGTATGGGACATGTATGTAAGTATCCTGTCTGATCGTCTGCATACAGTCATGTCTGTTGTGCATTCTGTCGGACTTGGACAATTCCAGCATGACAATTCGACACCCCATATGTCCAGAATTGCAATACAATGGCTCCAGGAACCCGATTCTGAGTTTAAACATTTCAAATGGTTCAAATGGCTCCAAGAACTATGGGACTTAACACTTGAGGTCATCAGTCCCCTAGACTTGGAAATACCTATACCTAACTAACCTAAGGACATCACACACATCCATGCCCGAGGCAGGATTCGAACCTGCGACTGTAGCAGTCGCGCGGTTCCAGACTGTAGCGAATAGAACCACTCGGCCACCCCGGCCAGCTGCGTAGAACCGCTCGGCCACAGTGGCCGTGTTAAAAATTTCCTCTGGCCACCAAACTCACCAGACATGAATATTACTGAGCATATCTGGGATGCCTTGCAACGTGCTGTTCGGAAGAGATCTCCACCTCTCGCACTCTTACGGATTTATGGACAGCCCTGCAGGATTCATCGTGTCAGTACTCTCCAACACTACTTCAGGCATTAGTTGAGTCCGTGCCACGTTGTGTTGCGACACGTCTGTGTGCTTGTGGGGGCCCAACACGACAGGTGTACCAGTTTCTTGGCTGTCCAGTGTATATTCAATCTATAACCGAAAATGGAATGAAAATTCCGTTGAGTTAACGGTTAACTTCTGCTAGTATGTGTCTCAGACAGTTATACAGCGTTAGCCGGCCGGAGTGGCCGAGCGGTTAAAGGCGCTACAGTCTGGCACCGCACGACCGCTACGGTCGCAGGTTCGAATCCTGCCTCGGGCATGGATGTGTGTGATGTCGTTAGGTTAGTTAGGTTTAAGTAGTTCTAAGTTCTAGGGGACTTATGACCACAGCAGTTGCGTCCCATAGTGCTCAGAGCCATTTGAACCATTTTTGTACAGCGTTATACCTCTACCAGAAATTCGTTGCACAATCCATCGACGAGTCGAGAATGTTGTTTGCGATTTTCTCTGCTCTTCATGGAAAGTAGCTAACACATGTAATGCAGCTGTTTTAAGCGCGGCCCGTGTTTGTAAAGAAACTGTATGTTTTGCGAGTGAAATAAAGCCGACAACGGCCGCTGGGGCGCTGAGTGCCCAAAGCACGTTAACCAGGGCAGCCTGTGTGCCGGCGGCGCTGTTTCTCCTCAGGTCAGATGTCAGATCCAAGTCAACGTTAGCTGCCTCGTCTCGCGTGAGGACAGCTTTAGTAAAAGTTCTGCCTACTGTCTTCCTTGGCCTTTGTGCCATAAAGTCACTTGCTTACGGGCTACTTGCGTTTTAGGTAAATCTCAAGCAAATCCTAAAATGCCGTTACCAATTGTACAGTTTGTTTCATGTTCGACGGCCGTTAATTCTGATATCCTGCATATGATTTTTCGTTTCTAAAGCGCTATTAAAATTCCTTGTTAGTTTTTCATCATGGTTAGTGTTATCTTCTTTGGGTCTTAGCCGTTTGTATAACTTCTAAGTGTAATTACTGGTTTCATCAGTGGACGTTCTTGACTACAAGTTTCTGTTTATGCTTTCGCTGCAACTAATTGGTAATTTTAAGGTATTTTTGGCCCCGCTGTGACAGACTTTTATTATTCCGCCTTCAGCCGTTTTCTCAGTTGCTAAGATTTTTTTTGCGGATTCATGGCGGGATGATTTAGCAACCAGTGTTAAATGTTTTGAAGACATGAACAGTCTTCACCGAAAAACGTGTTTTATTATTTTATGTTTTTCCAGTAAAGCGTTTCGTTTGGTTTAAGGCATCTTCACATGGACGGCGCAACATGTGCCTAGCGCATAGACTGCCGTCTATATGTTTTAGCAGGCAATGGCCGGTGTCAGTACTTTAAGAACTTTGAAATTCACTGTTTTGCAGTCAAGACTGTTTACCTATTCAAAATAATTTTTAGATACGTATTGACCTCTAATCGAAGCTTAGTGCCTGCCCTACAAAAACTGAGTTACGTGCTTTTGGCCTTATATTAGGTGCTCCCAATAACTGGTATAGTTCATGCTTACTTTCAGTAGCACTTCTGCTTTTCGATGGCGCTTTATCTAAGATCACTTTATGTGATCTAGATCTATATCTACATCTACATCCACATACATACTCCGCAATACACCATACGGTGCGTGGCGGAGGGTACCTCGTACCACAACTATCATCTTCTCTCCCTGTTCCACTCCCAAACAGAACGAGAAAAAAATGACTGCCTATATGCCTCTGTACGAGCCCTAATCTCTCTTATATTATCTTTGTGGTCTTTCCGCGATAAGTTGGCGGCAGCAAAATTGTACTGCAGTCAGATTCAAATGCTAGTTCTCTAAATTTCCGCAGTAGCAATTCACTAAAACAACGCCTCCATTCCTCCAGAGACTGCCACACGAGTTCTCGAAGCATTTCGCGCCCGGGTTCGATTCACGGCGGGGTCAGGGATTTTCTCTGCCTCGTGATGACTGAGTGTTGTGTAATGTCCTTAGGTTAGTTAGGTTTAAGTGGTTCTAAGTTCTAGGGGACTGATGAACGTAGATGTTAAGTCCCATAGTGCTCAGAGCCGTTTGAACCATTTGAACGGAAGCATTTCCGTAACATTCGCGTGATGATCAAACCTACCAGCAACAAATCTAGCAGCCCGCCTCTGAGTTGCCTCTATGTCCTCCCCCATCCGACCTGATAGGGATCCCAAACGCTCGAGCAGTACTCAAGAATAGGTCGTATTAGTGTTTTATAAGCGGTCTCCTTTACAGATGAACCACATCTTTCCAAAATTCTACCAATGAACTGAAGACGACTATCCGCCTTCCCCACAACTGCCATTACATGCTTGTCCCACTTCATATCGCTCTGCAGTGTTACGTCCAAATATTTAATCGACGTGACTGTGTCAAGCGCTATACTACTAATGGAGTATTCAAACATTACGGGATACTTTTTCCTGTTCATCTGCATTAATTTACTTTTATCTATATTTAGAGTTAGCTGCCATTCTTTACACCAATCACAAATCCTGTCCGAGTCATCTGGTATCCTTCTACAGTCACTCAACGACGACATCTTCCCGTACACCACAGCATCATGAGCAAACAGCCGCACATTGGTATCCACCCTATCCAAAAGATCAATTATGTAGATAGAAAACAACAGTGGACCGACCACACTTTTGGTTTAGCTGAACTGCCACAATCTTATCTGATGATAAAATTGTGTAATTTAGAAATCGATTAAGTCGATCAAGTATCACCAAATATATCAATTGAATGTATTACCGAATACCACTGAAGTGAGAGTACTTTTGTATATCTCGCTACTAGTATCGTTCTTTCTTCATCAACAGAAGTTAACAAAAGTCCATCGCATCATTCACAGTGTTCGTTTAGGTGAAGGTAATGTATCTATTGACAGAAAAAACCATTTATACATTCAGAGAGATACTATTCCAGAAAATTAAATTTTTCATTTCTGTTTTACTACATTTTACGTCTGCTGCCTGTATCAACAAAGACTATCTTAAATAAAACCGTGCTTTACGTTCAACATTTTACACTTTTCTTCTGTAATAGGTTTATTTCCCTCTGTGGTTGTATTTAATATTGATGAGATAGATGTTCTAACAATTAAACATATTTTTGTATCTACCTCGCTTATTATATACATAAAAACATTTGAATAAACTAATGGATTCACTATCTTGTTTGACGTTGAAGAGTATTTTCTGCTACTTCGAGTGGTGTACGGAAATTTCTAATTCCTCCGTTTTACCGATTGCATGCGATTTACGGAAGTTTGTAAATGGATGGTCGGTGTCTTTATTTGGGGCTCATTTTTTGAAGTGGTTATGTGTAAAGACTAACCGAGTCCAAAATCACTGTAACCTGAACTGTCATATTTCGTACAAATTTCAGTTATGCGTTCTTTTCTCCATCTCGTTTTCTTCATTTTTCTTTGCTCTGTCTTTCATCTTTTTTCTCTCATATAGTTCTAGTTCTTACGTATATATACTACATACTGTTACGGCTGTTAAAAACACTCCTGGAAATGGAAAAAAGAACACATTGACACCGGTGTGTCAGACCCACCATACTTGCTCCGGACACTGCGAGAGGGCTGTACATGCAATGATCACACGCACGGCACAGCGGACACACCAGGAACCGCGGTGTTGGCCGTCGAATGGCGCTAGCTGCGCAGCATTTGTCCACCGCCGCCGTCAGTGTCAGCCAGTTTGCCGTGGCATACGGAGCTCCATCGCAGTCTTTAACACTGGTAGCATGCAGCGACAGCGTGGACGTGAACCGTATGTGCAGTTGACGGACTTTGAGCGAGGGCGTATAGTGGGCATGCGGGAGGCCGGGTGGACGTACCGCCGAATTGCTCCACACGTGGGGCGTGAGGTCTCTACAGTACATCGATGTTGTCGCCAGTGGTCGGCGGAAGGTGCACGTGCCCGTCGACCTGGGACCGGACCGCAGCGACGCACGGATGCACGCCAAGACCGTAGGATCCTACGCAGTGCCGTAGGGGATCGCACCGCCACTTCCCAGCAAATTAGGGACACTGTTGCTCCTGGGGTATCGGCGAGGACCATTCGCAACCGTCTCCATGAAGCTGGGCTACGGTCCCGCACACCGTTAGGCCGTCTTCCGCTCACGCCCCAACATCGTGCAGCCCGCCTCCAGTGGTGTCGCGACAGGCGTGAATGGAGGGACGAATGGAGACGTGTCGTCTTCAGCGATGAGAGTCGCTTCTGCCTTGGTGCCAATGATGGTCGTATGCGTGTTTGGCGCAGTGCAGGTGAGCGCCACAATCAGGACTGCATACGACCGAGGCACACAGGGCCAACACCCGGCATCATGGTGTGGGGAGCGATCTCCTACACTGGCCGTACACCACTGGTGATCGTCGAGGGGACACTGAATAGTGCACGGTACATCCAAACCGTCATCGAACCCATCGTTCTACCATTCCTAGACCGGCAAGGGAAGTTGCTGTTCCAACAGGACAATGCACGTCCGCATGTATCCCGTGCAACCCAACGTGCTCTAGAAGGTGTAAGTCAACTACCCTGGCCAGCAAGATCTCCGGATCTGTCCCCCATTGAGCATGTTTGGGACTGGATGAAGCGTCGTCTCACGCGGTCTGCACGTCCAGCACGAACACTGGTCCAACTGAGTTGCCAGGTGGAAATGGCATGGCAAGCCGTTCCACAGGACTACATCCAGCATCTCTACGATCGTCTCCATGGGAGAATAGCAGCCTGCATTGCTGCGAAAGGTTGATATACACTGTACTAGTGCCGACATTGTGCATGCTCTGTTGCCTGTGTCTATGTGCCTGTGGTTCTGTCAGTGTGATCATGTGATGTATCTGACCCCAGGAATGTGTCAATAAAGTTTCCCCTTCCTGGGACAATGAATTCACGGTGTTCTTATTTCAATTTCCAGGAGTGTATGATCCTGTATGTTTTCATTTTAAAATGGGGGGTGTGTTACGCTATGTATGAGCGGACTTGAATTTTAAACTGCCCAAGATAAATAAATTAATAAATAAAACAGGAAGACAATGAAAGCTGTCTCCTGGTTTCGGGATTTAAATTATCATTTTTAATATTAAATTCATAATTTTAAATGAAATTATAAAACTAGACAGCATAGTTCTGTTTGTGTACGGTATAACGACAATGTAACTCTGTATTTTTAATGAGAAAGTTATTCAACGTGTGGAGTTGTATTCGTTTATTTTATTTAACGTGCCAAAAAAAGCACGTTCAGCTGCACTACATCGCCGTTATTTAAATTTTGGCTGTCCAATAAAATGATGATGCAAAACGGGAGAATGAAAATAAAATTCAGAAACTTGTGAACAAAATAAATAACTCTACAATGTGAAAAATGATTCGTTGTATTCAGGAATTATTCCAACTGTGGGCCTTCAGAAGCGTCCATAAAATTAACGCAACAAAGGAAAAGATATAAATTAAATACTCGATGGTTCCAGTACGGACACAACATGGTATAGACAAGTATTTGTTGCTACTTCTCACTCACTGGATAATACGACACGCCGATACAAATGCGCATGGGTCCATCTATAGCTCGACATCGTCCAGTTACTGTGGACAGATCCCACGAATACTACTTTTTAGGGACCTACATCATTCCCATAGTTCGTAAGTGACTTGCAAGTCATTTTATATGTATTCTTCATGTGTTTGGCTGAGTTATATGACATTGATGAACACTGCTGTGTACACTCAGCTCTTAGTGAATCAGCGCATTCTGTTTCGTCACGTTCACGGATTTACGAGATCGGGATGTTTGACCAGTCTGTGGAAGCTAATTTATTCCATAGTTGCTAACAACTGGAATAACTTAGCAGTCTTACAAGGTATATGGTCTCGGTGTTACTTGAAATCGCTGTTCACATTAGGTATGTAACCATCACATATAATTTGCATATACACTGATGGGCCCACTGCGAGGCTGGTTAAGACCTGGTGACGTTGTTGGCACGTTAAGCGGTAAGGTAAGTGAATGAGCGGGAATAGTTTTACCAACACGGACTGAAAATTGCTAAAGTCTCTGTCATAAGCGACTTTAACAAAGGGTAGACCTGTGGTCAACGTGTAATCCGACACGGTAGCTCAACGTGTTCGGTCAGGAGGGTTAGCTGCCTTCCATAATAATAATAAAAAAAAATTGAGTGAAGGTATTAACGACGAACTTGATTGGGTGTCATGGGACGTCCACCTCAAACCGATGCAACGAACAAAGGCGAACAAATGGAGATAAAGGAAAAACGGTTAGCATCTTTGATTAGTTAACAAATCGTCCCCTGTCCCGAGCTCGACGCCCGATACCGATTAAATTTTGAAGATTTACGGCATAAGAAGTCACTCTCATTCTGCAAAAGGTCTTGTCAAAGATGTCGGAGGTGCAGACAGAGGCTCAGGGCAGTCTCTTGTCCTTAGGATTGGAAACTGCTCCTACAGGCGGAAGAATCAGCGGTGATCAACGGCATGAGAACGCAGAAAGTAATGCACTGCATTAAAGACACGAACGTGTATCAGCAGGACAGCCTGTAACTGTATCAGTGTCATAACGATCTTCCCATTGGCCAAAGATTCAGGAATAATCCACCATTCAGATCTCCGAGAGGGGTGTGCTAAGTGGAGGTGACCATGAGAAAAGGAGACAACAACCAACCAAAGGATAACGTTCTGCGAGTCGGGGCTTGGAATGTCAGACGTTAGAAAATCACAAAATGGAAATGCAGAGGCTCAATTTCGATCTAACAGAGGCCATTGAAGTAAAATGGAAAGAAAAAAAAGTATTTCTGGTCACGTGAGTATAGATGGTTCAAATGGCTCCGAGCACTATGGGACTTAACATCTGTCATCAGCACCCTAGAACTTAGAAGTACTCAAACCTAACTAACCTAAGGACATCACACACATCCATGACCGAGGCAGAATTTGAACCTCCGACCGTAGCGGTCACACGGATCCAGACTGAAGCACCTAGAACTGCCCGGCCATAACGGCCGGCCCATATGTGTATAGAGTAATATCAACAGCAGCAGAAAATGATGCAAGGGGAGAAGGATTCGTTAGGAATAGAAAGGTAGGGCGGAATGTGTTCTACTGTGAACGGTTCATTGATATAGCTGTTATTATCAGAATCGACAGCAGATAAACACCGATAACGATAATTCAGATATACGTTTCGACGTCGTAAGCTGAAGACGAAGAGATAGAGGAAGGAAGTATATGAAGATATTTGAAAGGGTAGTAAAGTACATAGAGTCTGATAGCCATGCATAACTGGAATGCAGTTGTAGGGGAAGGAGTAGAAGAAAAGTTTACAGGAGAATATGGGCTTGGGACAAGGAATGAGACAGGAGAAAGAATAATTGAGTTCTGAAATAAGCTTCAGCTAGTAATAGCGAATACTCTGTTCAGTTACTACAGGAGAAGGAGGTATACTCGGAAAAGGCGGAGTGGTACAGGAAGATTTGAGTTGGATTACATCAATGTCAAGCAGAGATTTAGAAATCAGATACTGGATTGCAAGGCCTACCCAAGAACAGATATAGACTCAGATCACAATGTAGTACTGATGAAGAGCAGACTGAATTTCAAGAGATTAATTAGGAAGAATCAATACGTAACGAAGTGGGAAACGGTAGTAGTAAGAAATGACGGAATACGCTCGAAGTTCTGTAAGGCTATAGATACAGTAATAAGAGACAGTTCAGAAGGCAGTACAGTTGATGAGGAATGGACATCTCTAATAAAGATCAATCACAAAAGCTGGAAATGGAGACTTGAGTACAAATAAACCATGAGTAACAGAAGAAAGTACAAAAATGTTCAGGGAAATTCAGGAATACACAAATATAAGTGGCTGGGGAATGAAATAAATAGGAAGTAGAGGGAAGCTAAGGCGATAAGGCTGCATGAAAGTTATGAAGAAATCGAAAAAGAAATGATTGTCGGGAGGTCTGCTTCAGCAAGTAGGAAAATGATAGCAACATTCGGTGAAATTAATTACGGTGTGCCGTAAGTAAAGTAGTGCAACGGGAATTCGAATGTTAAATGCCGAGAAGAGAGCAGATAGGTGGCAAGAGTATATTGAAGGCCTCTGTGAGGGGGGAAGATTAGTCTGATGATGTATAAGAAGAAGCCGGTGTCGATTTATAGGAGATAGCGGATCCAGTATTTGAATCAGAATTTAAAAGAGATTTGCAGGGCTTAAGATCAAATAAGGCAGTATGAATGGATAACATTCCATCCTCAGTGAAAGTGAAGAAGAATTACATGAGTGGAATGAACAGTCTAATGGGTGCAGAATATATATTGAAAGTAAATGGAAGAAGCCGGTCTGACTAGCCACGCGGTCTAACGCGCTGCTTCCCAAGCGGGAAGGCGTGCCGTTCCCCCGCACGAGTCCGACCGGCGGATTCGTGTCGAGGTCCGGTGTGCCGGCCAGCCTGTGGATGGTTTTTAAGGCGGTTTTCCATCTGCCTCGGCGAATGCTGGCTGGTTCTCCTTATTCCGCCTCAGTTACATTACGTCGGCAATTGCTGAGCAAACACTGTCTCTACGTAAGCATACAACATACATTTGGTGTTACACTCGTCTGGTATGAGACGTACCCGTCGTGACGGGGTGTCCACTAAAGGCCGATCGGCAGCAATAACCCTAGGTTCGTGGTGGGGCGGCGGTGGGGTGGGTGGACCACTCTGGCCTGTTGTGGGATTGTGACCCACTGAGGGCTACGGCGGGACGAAGCCCCTCCGTCATTTCTATGTCCCCGGTTTAATACACATTACACAAATGAAAGGAAGACGAAAGTAAGTATTAGTCGCAGAAATGATAACCGCGAGAAACGTAGCATGAGGATTGACGGCCACTAAGCAGATGAAGTTAAGGAATTCTACTACCTAGACAGACGGAGCAGGGAGGACAATAAAAGCATACTAGCACTGGCAAAAACGGTATTTCTGGCCAACAGAAGTATACTATTATCAAACAAATGCCTTGGTTTGAGGAACAAATTTCTGAGAATGTGCGTTTGGAGCATCGTACGTTAGTGAAACATGGACGTGGGAAAGCTGGAACAGAAGAGAATCGAAGCAGTTGAGATCAGGTGCTACAGACGAATGTTGAAAATTAGGTGGACTGACAAGGTAAGGAATGAAGTGGTTCTGCGCAGAATCGGAGAGGAAAACAATATGTGGATAACACTGACAAGGAGAAGAGAGAGAATGGTAGGATATATGTTAAGACATGAGGGAATGACTTCCATAGTGCTAGAGGGAGCTGTCGGGGGCAGAAACTTTAAAGGAAGGCAGAGATTGGAATAAATCCAGCAAAAAATTGTCCTTCAATGGACGGTGAAGGTACGAGCAAGCGAGGAGTGATGCACATTCACGCCTCATCACAGAACGCGCCAGGTCAGTGGTTTTTCCACTGCGCAAAGCAAGACACGGCGCTCAGTAACAGACGAACCTTACGTGTTCCCACGTTGAACAAATGACATCGTCAGTTGCTGTTGTAGTGTGTACGGGATCACCGAGGATATACCATGGATCAATGGAAACGTGTAACCTAGTTGGATGAATCACATTTCCTGTTACATCAAGTCTATTTTCACCTCATATAGACGAATGACTGCTCGAAACACGCATCGCACCACTGCTGCAGACCTGTCGGGTAGTATTACGCTATGAGGAACATTAATCAGGGATTAAGTGGGACTTATGGCCCTAACGGAAGGCATCATGACAGCTGTGGGCTGCATGAACATTATTGCGAACCAGGTGGATCTCTTCATGCTTGATCTCTTCCCCCTCTGCAACGACATTTTCCAGCACGATAAGGGTCTGACGCCAGCTTCGCGTTTTCATTATTTACGTGAATTATTTGACCTTCGTGTTTTAGTCCTAAACTATTCGCTCGCTCCATGGTTGAATTAATGTGCCTTATTTTCTTCGTCGATTCACTGGGAAAGAATTTCTGTTCCGCTATTGGTTCCCTTGTCACAGGTAATCTTTATATTGAATGTCAATACTTCCTCTAACCCCCTCACTGCTCTTCCGTTCACTCTTCCCACACAAAAAAAGGATTTCCGCCATTCAGTATGGTACGTATCTTTATTTCGCTTAAAAAGAATTTCTTTGTAAGAGCTGCAGTGTGTTACGCCTGCTTCCATCGTTGTCCCCTACACAGCACCTTAACAACTGACCACGAACAGCAATCACTTTAATGGGGACAGTTGTTTGGACGTGGGCGTCAGAAGCAGTGCCGTTTGAAATTAACTATCACTAAACATTTTGTGCCGTAAGTAAAGTAGCGAAACGGCCGGTTCGAAGCGATGAGCCGGTATGCCTGTTCAATTTATCGACGTGTAGTTTAAAGGGGAACTTCGCTGTTCAGCTCGCACGCTCGTTCAGTCTGGCTCCGTTTTTGTACAGCTGAGAAGTCTGCGTCATAGAGTGACGTTAGCGTAGGTAACTGTGAACGTCTCTTACACTTAATGTCATTGTTATGACTTTTCTTTTAAACTTAGGTTTCTCTTGCTTATGGTTAACATATATTCAGCTCCAGTTCTTTCAGTTACGTGACAGTGAATCGGCCGCAACTCAGTGTCCTCCTTTACTAAGCAAACACGAAAAGTTGAATCATCATTACTTCATCCTATATAGTGGGATCTTATCCAATTTTCTAGCACATCGAATCATGTGCCCTGAGTTAACGATATAATTACTTGACCACAAATAAAAATTACAGAGTCGACAGTTTTGTCAGAACGAAAGTCTCTGTCGCCACAAATATTAAGTACCTGACTGAGATTTTCACTCTGCAGCGGAGTGTGCGCTGATATGAAACTTCATGACAGATTAAAACTGTGTGCCGGACCGAGAGTCGAACTCGGGACCTTTGCCTTTCGCTGGCAAGTGCTCTACTGGCAGAAGTAAAGCTGTGAGGACGGGGCGTGAGTCGTGCTTGGGTAGCTCAGTTGGTATACCACTTGCCCGTGAAAGGCAAAGGTCCCGAGTTCGAGTCTCGGTCCGGTACACAGTTTTAATCTGTCAGGAAGTTTCATAAGTACCTGACTGTTCGCGATTTAAAGGAACCAAGATACAATGAGGAGCCAAAACATTATGACTGTTCCCATCGTGACCTGGTGGCGTTCTAGGCATTTGACGCGTCAGCAGATGTAAGCAGAGCAGGCATGTACGAGGGATCACCTTAGTGAAGATGTGGGCTGCAAATGCGAAATTCCCTGAGATAAGCGACTTTTACAAAGGGCAGACTGCTATTACGCAGAGCCTATGAACAAGTTCTCGAAAACGACGAAGCTGGTCGAATGTTTATGTGCTACAATCGTGAGCATCATTGGAAAGAGCTACGTCCAAATTGTTGATCGTCCACAAATCTTCACCGACCGTGGTGTCCGGAGGCTTATGTGATCTGTACAGTAGGATAGATGATGAGATGTGGCATCTTTTCTTTCTTTTTCTTTTTAAATCTTATGGGACTTAACTCTAAGGTCATCAGTCCCTAAGCTTACACACTACTTAACCTAAATTATCCTAAGGACAAACACACACACCCATGCCCGGTGGAGGACTCGAACCTCCGCCGGGACCAGCCGCACAATCCACGACTGCAGCGCCCGAGACCGCTCGGCTAATCACGCGCGCCTTGCGATGTGGCACCTCTGCCGTCAGAGCACGGTGCTGGTGCACGCACAAGTGTTTCGGAGCACGCCGTTCATCGCACATTGCTGAACATGGTGGTTCGCAGCAAGAACACTACTATATGTTCGCTTGTTGACCCAAAGACTTCCCCGGTTACTTTTCAGCGGGCATGATACCATCGGGTTTAAACCGTTGATCAACGGAAACGTGTCGGTTCTTCTGGTGAATCACATTTTTGCTACACTAGATCGATTGTCGTCTCCAGAGACGCCGTCATCGAGGTGCTATAAACGCGCAGCGCACCGCGGACGTAGGCTCATAGTGGCAGTGTTATGCTGTGGGAGACTTTCTCGTGCGCTTCCATGGGACCTGTGGGAGTAATCGAAGACATACTCACAGCAGCGAACCATCTGCATGCCTTCAAGGTTGGTTGGTTTATTTGAAGGAGTGGAGCAAATAGCCAGGTCATCGATCCCATCGGATTAGGGAGGGATGGGGAAGGAAGTTGGCCGTCCCTTGCAAAAGAACCATCCTGGAATTTGCGTGAAGCGATTTAGAGAAATGACGCAAAACATAAATCAGGATGGCCAGGAGGCGGGTTTGAACCGTCGTCCCCCCGAATGCGAGTCCAATGTGCTAACCCTGCGCTACCTCGCTCGGTATCCCTTCATGCTTGATACTTTACCCCAGGGCGATATCATATTTCAGCAGAATAATTAGCTGAAATGCAGAATCAGTGATATTTCGTACCAAAGACGGACGAAGAAGCTATTAAGGAAGTGGTCATAATGTTTTGGCTCATCAGTGTACACATAATAAGTGCTGATACACACCATCGTGAACAGTGCATTTCTGCTATACTTATGTAAACGATCACGAATGGTAGCCCACTGTGCCAGCTCGCTACCATTTCCCAGTGAGTGTTACCATTCAGCTAGACAAACTTTTGACCACGGCTTTTTAAGCCAAGACAAGGTACACTCCTGGAAATTGAAATAAGAACACCGTGAATTCATTGTCCCAGGAAGAGTAAACTTTATTGACACATTCCTGGGGTCAGATACATCACATGATCACACTGACAGAACCACAGGCACATAGACACAGACAACAGAGCATGCACAATGTCGGCACTAATACAGTGTATATCCACCTTTCGCAGCAATGCAGGCTGCTATTCTCCCATGGAGACGATCGTAGAGATGCTGGATGTAGTCCTGTGGAACGGCTTGCCATGCCATTTCCACCTGGCGCCTCAGTTGGACCAGCGTTCGTGCTGGACGTGCAGACCGCGTGAGACGACGCTTCATCCAGTCCCAAACATGCTCAATGGGGGACAGATCCGGAGATCTTGCTGGCCAGGGTAGTTGACTTACACCTTCTAGAGCACGTTGGGTGGCACGGGATACATGCGGACGTGCATTGTCCTGTTGGAACAGCAAGTTCCCTTGCCGGTCTAGGAATGGTAGAACGATGGGTTCGATGACGGTTTGGATGTACCGTGCACTATTCAGTGTCCCCTCGACGATCACCAGTGGTGTACGGCCAGTGTAGGAGATCGCTCTCCACACCATGATGCCGGGTGTTGGCCCTGTGTGCCTCGGTCGTATGCAGTCCTGATTGTGGCGCTCACCTGCACGGCGCCAAACACGCATACGACCATCATTGGCACCAAGGCAGAAGCGACTCTCATCGCTGAAGACGACACGTCTCCATTCGTCCCTCCATTCACGCCTGTCGCGACACCACTGGAGGCGGGCTGCACGATGTTGGGGCGTGAGCGGAAGACGGCCTAACGGTGTGCGGGACCGTAGCCCAGCTTCATGGAGACGGTTGCGAATGGTCCTCGCCGATACCCCAGGAGCAACAGTGTCCCTAATTTGCTGGGAAGTGGCGGTGCGGTCCCCTACGGCACTGCGTAGGATCCTACGGTCTTGGCGTGCATCCGTGCGTCGCTGCGGTCCGGCCCCATGTCGACGGGTACGTGCACCTTCCGCCGACCACTGGCGACAACATCGATGTACTGTGGAGACCTCACGCCCCACGTGTTGAGCAATTCGGCGGTACGTCCACCCGGCCTCCCGCATGCCCACTATACGCCCTCGCTCAAAGTCCGTCAAGTGCACATACGGTTCACGTCCACGCTGTCGCGGCATGCTACCAGTGTTAAAGACTGCGATGGAGCTCCGTATGCCACGGCAAACTGGCTGACACTGACGGCGGCGGTGCACAAATGCTGCGCAGCTAGCGCCATTCGACGGCCAACACCGCGGTTCCTGGTGTGTCCGCTGTGCCGTGCGTGTGATCATTGCTTGTACAGCCCTCTCGCAGTGTCCGGAGCAAGTATGGTGGGTCTGACACACCGGTGTCAATGTGTTCATTTTCCATTTCCAGGAGTGTATTATGATTACCTGACATGACCATTAAGTGCAGGAGGCGAGCTATAAAGTTGTACTGTAGCCTTCTTGAGAAAATTAAATTATCTAAGAATGCAACTTTAACACAATTAATGATGATGATGATGATGATGTTTGATTTGTGGGGTGCCCAACTGCGCGGTTATCAGCGCCAATACAAATTCCCCATCTTTGCTCAGTCCAATCGCGCCACTGTCATGAATGACGATGAAATGATGAGGACAACACAAACACAATTACCGGATAACTAGTTGAGGTAATATGTATTGTCAACTTCAGATCCATAAAACTTGGCAGTGGTAATTCATACCAAACATTGCTTAAACCACTCTGACGCATTAGCAGAGTGATTTAGGCGTTGTATGATATAACTACCACAGCTCAGTTTTGTGGTTCTGAAGATGACAATACATACTGCCGAAACTTACTAACCCAGTAATTGTATTTACCTAGCGCTCTTGGAAATTAAGTTGGCTTTCAGAAGACGACCACAGTACAAAACGAGCTATAATGAATATTTTACTCTAAGTAGAAAAATGTTTCATTCATTAGGATCTAACTTGGTGCCATCAACAGAGTTTTTAGCAGAAAGAAAAGGAATATCTCGACTTCCCGTCCCCTTGATGGTGCACAACGGCAAGAATGGGATAGGAATTTGTCTGTATTCTTTGTAAAGCTAACATCCCAGTATACCCCTAACGCGATTCAGAGAAAAGCTAAGAAATCTAAAATTGGGTCACTGAATCTGATTGTTGGGAGGAAGAGGAAGGATGGTGAGGGCGGGGGAGTGAGAGCGTCCAGTGTCTCCCAGCCGCGCCTCCACGCTCAGCAGCAAAATTTGCACGAAGCCACGCAGCTATCCTCCCTTTTCTTTTAGAGCAGGTTGTAGAACAGAGCCACAAACTCTGAAGTCCCAGCGCTTCTAAGGCTGTAGTATCCTTAATATTGAGTAGGTCATTAAATTACGTAAATTGGTGCAGTGGTTAGGTTGTAACGTGTTTTAGTTGACCAATTTCCATCGATCATTTGTAATAATAGATTTGGTATACTTAAATGTAATATGAAATTAACATAATAGGTAATTTGTAACTATTTTGGAAAAAGAAGCTCGTGTAAAACAGTAATTAATTAATAAGTGAAATATTTATTGGTCATTTAGAAGTTGAAAACCTGGGTATAATTGTTGGATAGTAGAACAAATACGACGTTTTTGTGGGACTGTTTGATGTAAGTGCGTAATTGTTTGGAGAAACTACGATTTGAATATCGGACGTCGCAGATCTGTTATAGTATTCCCTTACAGCTGTGGAATCGTGACTAGAAGAAAAGAATACGCTTCCAGATAAATAATGGAGGTCCAGGGGTGTCTAAGATCGCTGTGTCGTACTTGCGGGAACGTCCTCACGCATTTGGTACCTACACATGTCTCCGATAGTGTACAGTGGGCAAACCAGAGGTCTGTCCGTGTACCATAGAACTTTACGACTCGATGTAACATGAAGTAATGCAATACCGCAAATTCTAGTAGAGATACCGGCAAACTATTCATCAGGCTGGAATACCTTATGAGAAAAAAATCATTTTGACAAGTATATGTATTTTACCTGTTGATTGAGGACTGCACTCAAGAATGACGGAAGTTTATAACAAATGACTTGAGGAACCCGAGACATGCAAATAAATTTTGCAGAACGCTTGGGGAGAAAGGGGACTCGATGTAGTTACGACTATCAGTCCAAGTCAATGTTGATCGATGCCTACTTTAGTCTTTAATTGCTGCTGTCACAAACACACACACACAGGATACAAATTAGCTGGCTGTTTTTCAAGGAGTTCCTTGCGGGGTGAGGGAGTGGCCATGTACGTAAAAAACAGTACTCCATTTGAGTCCATAGACGCATCACGACACTGCACTGAACAGATATTTGAATGTTGTGGAGGAGCAGTTGAATTTAGGGAAACTAAACTTCTAATTGTTGTTGTTTATAGGTCCCCTAACTCTGACTTCAGAGAATTTCTGCTGAAGGTAGAGAGGTTCCTAGATTCACTTTGTACAAGATACCAGAAATTAGTTATAAGTGGTAACTTCAAATATAAATTTTGTGTATGATAATGCAAGATAAAGGATGTTGGTAGATCTCCTAAATTCATATGATCTCATGCAGACTGTGTTTTTCCCAAATAGGGTGCAGGGGAAAAGCTACACAGCCATAGACAGTCTTCATTACTAGATGGGTATTCTGTTAGTAAAAGGGTGAGTGGCCTTTCATATCACAAATTTTAACACTAAAAGGCTTTTGTACTCAAAAAAAGTCCATATAATTTCATATTACGTAGGAAAGTTAATCCAACAGCAACAGAGAATTTTTTAAACCACGTCAAGAAACAAGAGTGGCATGATGCTTATAGTGCCGATAGCACAGATAACAATATAACGCTTTTCTTAACACATTTCTCATGCTCTTTTAGAGTTTCTTTCTATTAGAACTTTCTAAACAGGGTACTAGCAGTAAAAGGCAGCCTGGGTGGCTGACTAGTGGGACAAGGATATCATGTAGAACAAAGCGAGAACTATACCAAAATGTTAGAAGTAGTCACAATCAAGCTACTGTATCCCATTACAAACAGTACTGTAAGATGCTTAAAATGTTATTATGAAGGCAAAGAGTATGTGGTAAGCAAATAGAACAGCTAATTTACAGGGTAAAATTAAAACCATATGGGCAGTTGTGAACGTGTCTGATCAGCAGTGCAAGGTCGACGATATCACGTCAGTTCGTAGTAAAAATATTTCTGTTACTGATAAATCAGATATATGTACAGTATTTAAAAATCATTTTCTGAGCATTGTTGATGAATTAAATAAAAATTTAGTTTCTACAGGGAATCATATAACTCTCTTGGCAAATGCCATTCCAGAATGATGTCTGAAATATTGCTATGTGATACAGACAAAGGAAAGTTTATGTTCAATAATTAAATCACTGAAGACTAAAGACTCTCATCGATATGATGGAGCGCCTAGCATAATATTACTGTGCTGCACACGTTAGCCTCGTATTTAGCTAGATTCGCAATTTTTCCTTTAGGAATAGTCAGTTTCCTGAACAATTAAAGTACTCAGTAATATATCCGCTTTATAAAAAGAGAGGAAGGGATAATGTAGACAATTTCAGACCTATTTCTATGCCATAAGTGTTTGCTAAAGCTACTGAAAAGGCTGTTTGTGTAAGGGTGATTGAACATTTTATGTCACACGATTTGCTGTCAGATGTACAGTTTGGCTTTAGAAGTCGTTTAACAATTCTCTTTTCTCTGTGAGGTACTGGATGGGTTGAACAAAAGGTTTCGAACGCTAGGCATTTTTTTCATTTAACTAAATATTGCTCCAGAAGTTGGGCCACTACGAAATACTGGGAGTAGCTCACAATTGGTTCACCTCTCGTCTTAGCAACCGACAGCAAAAGGTCATTATTCACAGTGTTGAGAATGGCTGTGATGTCGGGTCTGAGTGGGGTATGGTCAAGTGGAGGGTGCCTCACGGATCAGTGTTGGGACCACTCCTGTTCTTTATTTATATAAATGATATGCCCTCTAGTATTATAGGTAACGCTAAAATATTTCTGTTTGCTGATGACACTAGCTTGGTAGTAAAGGATGTTGTGTGCAATATTGGCTCGGTTTAAAATAGTGCAGTTCATGACATAAGTTCATGGCTTGTAGAAAATAAACTAACGCTAAATCACAGTAAGACTCAGTTTTTACAGTTTCTAACTACAATTGAACAAAAACTGTCTTTTTAATTTCACAGAATGGTTCAAAAAATGGTTCAAATGGCTCTGAGCACTATGGGACTTAACTTCTGAGGTCATCAGTCCCCTAGAACTTAGAACTACTTAAACCTAACTAACCTAAGGACATCACACACATCCATACCCGAGGCAGGATTCGAACCTGCGACCGTAGCGGTCGCGAGATTCCAGACTGTACCGCCTAGAACCGCTCGGCGACACCGGCCGGCTCACAGAATGGGCGTATAATTAGTGAAACTGAACAGTTCCAATTTTTAGGTGTCAGATAGATAGGAAACTGTTGTGGAAAGCCCTCGTTCAGGATCTTTTTCAAAGACTTAATGCTGCCATTTTTACTATTCTAACAGTATCTGAAGTGAGTGATATTTCGACACAAAAACTGGTCTACTTTCCTTATTTCCATTCGCTTATGTCGTATGGTATTATGTGGTAGTATATTTTCAGATAACTCTTCCCACTCTAAAAGGATATTTTTGGCTTAGAAACGAGCGGTTCGGGCAATAAGTGGTGTAAGTTCACGAAGCTCCTGTCGAACTTGTTCACGAGTCTGGGTATTTTGACATTGGCCTCTCAATATATAATATATATATATTCCTTAGTGTCATTTCTTGTTAGCAATATTAGCTTATTCCCAAGAATAAGAAGCTTTCACTCAGTTACTACTCTGCAGAAATGAATCATTCATTTGGATCGTACTTCCTCAACTCTTGTGCAGAAAGGTGTACAGTATACTGCTGCATCCATTTTCAGTGAGCTACCACAAGAATTCAAAAGTCTTAACAGTAACCCACTCTCTTTCAATTCTAAACTGAAGAGTTTCGTCATGGGTCACTATTTAAATTCTGTCGAGGAGTTCTTTGAAAACTTAAACTGATTCTTGTTGTATTGTTAATTGCGTTTACTTACACTTATGGTTTGACTTTTTTGGGGTTTATAAAAATTTTTCTTTTATCTGTTTTTACTTTTACGTTGTAATTTCATGTACTGATATGTTCCATGTGCTTGGAGATTCGCTTCTCAATTTTGTCCTAAGGAACTTGACGTGTAAATAAACAATAAATACAAAACAGACACACACGCACGCACGCAGACACACTGCTGCTTGCTGCCTGTAGTGCGCGCCAATCCATGCGACCACTGAGGTGGTTAATGTAATGGTACTAGCATACCCACATAATGTTCGATCTGTCACAGTTCTGTGTAGCTCGTAGTCATTTATAAGGTGTCCAAGCAAAGGTGTTACAACATGGAGAGGTTGTAGACGGTGTTTTGAGGAACAGTTGGATGATAGGAACGCGTATCCAAAAAGGTTATCCAACAACGCTACAGAGCTCGAAGTTGTAGGTGCCACAACGTGCGTCTAGTCCATCCCTTCGGCAGCAAACGTAACTCTTAACGCTGTTGGACCGTAGGCGAAACATCTTTCAATGTTGTTTGTTATTCACCAGTCGCGACTATTTGCCACGACCGCCATTAGAGACGATGGAGCTACCTGCTGCGCAGATAGGCCTTGTATCCTAGTAATGCGATGCTTTGTCGTCTCGATGGATGACGGTTTCGGACAAGGGTTTCCATCTGCAATGTTTTTTTTTTCTTCTGGTAACCTCTTAAAGCTGCAGTGATTTTCCGTATATGGAAGAAAAAACTGCATATGGAGACCTGTGTCCGAAACGGTCATCCATCAGGGCAACAAAGGATCTGATTCACAGGAGACAAGGCCTACGCAGCAGTTAGCTCCACCTTCTCCGCTAGCAATCGTGGCAATCAATCCAGGTCACTGAATAACGAACAACGACAACAGTGTGAGACGCTTCGTCTTTGGTCCGCCAGCGTACAAAGTCACGTTTGCTGTCGAAGTGACGGCCTAGTGGCAGACGCCAGCGCCTATAACTTCTACGCTCTGTAGAGTCGTTTGATGACGTTTTCGGACACGGGTTCTTACCCTCGATTTGCTCTTCAACACATCCTTTACCACCTCTCGAAAACTGTCGCAATATTTCTTGGATACACTATTTATCACTGTGCAGACTGACCCTCAGATTTAATTGAAGGACTAGACAAATAATTGTTTTTAAATATTGCTTCATAAACTCAGAGATGTGATATTTTTCCTATTTGTCTTCTAAATGGCATAAATAAATAATTTTTGTACAGCAACGGAAGCAATTTATGTATAAATAATTTAATTTCAGGAATGCAGTTTCAAAGCAAACTGTTATTATTATTATTTTTATTATTATTATTATTGATGTGCCTCTTTGTGCATGTCACAGCCAACATCCACAAGTGCATGCTTCAGTCATTAGTTGATTCTATGTTTATTTACTAATCTCTAGCTATAATGTGAATATATGCTAAATGCTAAGGTGTGTCATGCTTCAAAGTCCATCTAATGCTGCAGTGTTAATGTAACAGGCTGTGTAGGTCAATTCCTATCATTTACTGTGAATAGTGTTGTTTTTTATCCCTTTATTCTGACTGCGGGCCAACTTTAATTAGAGTGTACAACAATAAAATTAATTACGTACTTCAGTCTCTTTGATTTAAGTTTACTACAGATTCATAATTCATAAGTAACAAATGTCATTAGCGTAATCTGGTTAACGACATTGTGTTCAAATGTTTCAAATGGCTCTGAGCACTATGGGACTTGATATTTGAGGTCATCTGTCCCCTAGAACTTAGAACTACTTACACCTAACTAACCTAAGGACATCACATACATCCAAGCCCGAGAGACTGAAGCGCCTAGAACCGCTTGGCCACTGCGGCCGGCAGCACATTGTATCAATTAGAAAAAAAAATACAATTCATATGTAAGATTATCCAAATCGACATAATAAAATACACTACAAGTAGTAATATAAATCGTGTACTGAGATATTTGAAAAAATCCTACACTTTATGTTAACAGCAATAACACGTCCGTTCTAACAAACATCTTGCAATGTTTTGTATTCGTAGTAAAATACGAATCATCTGACAGAGAAAAGAAGGAGAGGAGTAAGAACGGTTTTTAGCTTAACTTTGCAAGGGCTCTAAAATGCGACAGTGTGTAGCTGAAACCACTGTCCCACTCAGTATTCAGAGCGGCCTGGTGGTTGTACCAGAGCAGTAGAACGGCTGCAGCATCTACGTCAGAGACATGCTTTACAGACAGAAATAATGCGTGCATTTACAGCGTCTGCGTTCACTCACTGCAAACGAGATACGCTGATAACCGCAAATGTCAGTTGCGGTGATGTAATTTATGTAATGAGATGTAGTGTGTAGTGAGTTCGCGTGGCGCACGCTGAAAGCCGAGAGTTCGACAGAATGCGGTAACTGGGCAGACATCCCTGCCCTATAATGTGCAATAAAGGGTCGATTATTTACGTGCGTCGACAGCAGAAAGTGTAAGATAAATCTAATGTGAGATCTGCATTACATAGTTGGAGCGTTTTCTGTATTCACTTACAGCAAAGAATAGGAGATATACGTGTATGCACATTAAAAAGTAGAATGAACATGTTCTCTTATGTAGTTCCCATCCCATCCCGAACATATAACGACACTGAACGATTCATCCTGCATCTCCTCTTTACTTTCTTTTATCTGTCGGTACATGCGTCGACGTCTTTCTTGACGCATTAGCTCAAATGAAGACATGGAGCAATAGACTAAATGGCCAAATAATCACTTGCGTTTTTGTTGAGGAGACTGTATTTGCATTCATCCGATGTGAATTTTGAAAATGCGAAGGTTATAAAATAAGCAGACATCAATTCCCGCTCCTCTCAAATGTGACTCCAGTGTGCCAACAATTGTGTCCTTTCGTTCGCTTACGAACTGACACACGATTCATTCGCTCTGCAGTTGTAACGTTTTTGTGTTTAACTATTAAGTACCGAATGACGACTACGTTCATAGTGTCTCAGGTATTACGAAAAATGGTATGTCAGCACATTATTATTTTGCTTGTTATATACAAATGTTATGGAAAGTCACACTTAATGCTATTCTAGCCAGAAAGTCACTGGAATCAGTCAAACCCGTTAAAAGTCTACGGGTGCCTTTCTGGAATGACAAAGTGGAATGACCGCGCGAATTTAGTCGCACGGGAGGCACATGCAAGACAGCAAGTGGCAGGTATACTATATCCTAAGTGTATGAGAAAACATATATACATGGTGTTACAAAAAGGTACGGCCAAACTTTCAGGAAACATTCCTCACACACAAATAAAGAAAAGATGTTATGTGGACATGTGTCCGGAAACGCTTAATTTCCATGTTAGAGCTCATTTTAGTTTCGTCAGTATGTACTGTACTTCCTCGATTCACCGCCAGTTGGCCCAATTGAAGGAAGGTAATGTTGACTTCCGTGATTGTGTTGACATGCGACTCATTGCTCTACAGTATGCATTGTTGGTGATGTCTTGATTGGGCCCCATGTTCTTCCACCTACGCTCAATGGTGCATGTTATCATGATTTCATATGGGATACTCTACCTGTGCTGCTAGAACATGTGCCTATACAAGTACGACACAACATGTGGTTCATGCACGATGGAGCTCCTGCACATTTCAGTCCAAGTGTTCGTACGCTTCTCAACAACAGATTCGGTGACCGATGGATTGGTAGAGGCGGACCAATTCCATGGCCTCCACGCTCTCCTGACCTCGACCCTCTTGACTTTCATTTATGGGGGCATTTGAAAGCTCTTGTCTAAGCAACCCCGGTACCAAATGTAGAGACTCTTCGTGCTCGTCTTGTAGACGGCTGTGATACAATACGCCATTCTCCAGGGCTGCATCAGCGCGTCAGGGATTCCATGCGACGGAGGGTGGATGCATGTATCCTCGCTAACGGAGGACATTTTGAACATATCCTGTAACAAAGTGTTTGACGTCACGCTGGTACGTTCTGTTGCTGTGTGTTTCCATTCCATGATTAATGTGATTTGAAGAGAAGTAATAAAATGAGCTCTAACATGGAAAGTATGCGTTTGCGGACACATGTCCACATAACGTATTTTCTTTCTTTGTGTGTGAGGAATGTTTCCTGAAAGTTTGGCCGTACCTTTTTGTAACACCCTGTATAAAAAAACCTAGGGCCCTCACTTGTATTTCGAATTTTAGGTGAAAATTTGTTTAAGAATCGCCCACATTTTGTTTTTAATTTCTTTAAGAAAATATAAAATGGTCAAAATAGTCGCTAACGGAAGTTAATATGAGGTAAAGTGCTCTGACAATCGGCAAATTTAGTAAAATATATCTGCATGAGCGGAAGGGGATTCGAACCACCATGACTATAAGAGTCTGACCACTACGCCACTTCACACGGTTCTTACACCTCAGTGTAAGTAATACTGAGCGCAAATCAACCTAGAAAAAAATTATCTCACGTGTAGATAATGACTTAAATCGTGTAATAGCGAGCATACAAGTGCGAGAGCAAGGTAAAATAACTGTCTCGAAACCTGGCTCAAAATCCAAAGTCAACTCTGGTCGTATGTAAAGTACGCCAACGGTAAGATACAATCAATGCCTCCTCTGCGCGATAGCAATGGAAATACTATCGACTGCAGTGTTGCCAAAGCATTGTTACCAATCACCGCCTTCCGAAATTACTTCACCGACGTAGACGAAGGAAATATTCGAGCATTCGAATCAAGAACAGCTCCAAACATTAGTACTTAGATGTAAGTATCCTCGGGGTAGTGACGCAACTTAAATCAATAAAAGTAAGTCTCCCGATCCAGACTGTTTGCCAGTTACGTGTCTTTCAGAGTATGCTAATGTAATAGATCCATACTTAACAATCTTATACAAGCGCTTGATCGACAAAAGATCCGTACCAAAAGACTGGAAAGTTGCACAGGTCACACAAATATTCAAGAAAAGCAGTAGGAGTAATCAACTAAATCACATGCCCATATCATAAACGTCGAAAAGTGGCAGAATTGTGCAACATAGATTGTGCTCGAACGTCATGAATTACCTCGAAGAGAACGGTCTAGTGACACGCACTCAACACAGATTTAGAAAACATCGTTCATCTGGAACACAACTAGTTCTTTGGTCTCACGAGGTGTTGAGTGCTATTTCAAATTGATTCCTTATTTCTAGATTTCCAGAATGCTTTCGACTACGTACCAGACAAACGGATTGTAGCGAAATTGCGTGCTTATGGAATATCGTCCGTTATGTCACTGGATTGATGATTTCCCGTCAGAAAGGTCACAGTTCGCAGTAATACACGGGAAGTAATCTGGAGTATTGCTGCGCAGCGTGGGATCCTAACCAGGTTGGGTTAACGGAGTACATCGAGAAAGTTCTAAGAAGAGCAGCACGTTTTGTATTATCGCGAAATAGGTGGGAAAGAATCACTGACATGAAAAAGGATTTGGGGTGGACATAATTAAAACAAAGGCGTTTTTCGTTGCTTCGAAATCTTCTGTTGTTGTTGTTGTTGTGGTCTTCACTCCTGAGACTGGTTTGATGCAGCTCTCCGTGCTACTCTATCCTGTGCAAGCTTCTTCATCTCCCAGTACCTACTGCAACCTACATCCTTGTGAGTCTGCGTAGTATATTCATCTCTTGGTCTCCCTCTACGATTTTTACCCTCCACGCTGTCCTCCAATACTAAATTGGTGATCCCTTGATGCCTCAACACATGTCCTACCAACCGATCCCTTCTTCTAGTCAAGTTGTGCCACAAACTTCTCTTCTCCCCAATCCTATTCAATACTTCCTCATTAGTAATATGATCTACCCATCTAGTCTTCAGCATCCTTCTGTAGCACCACATTTCAAAAGTTTCTGTTCTCTTCTTGTCTAAACTATTTATCGTCCACGTTACACTTCCATACATGGCTACACTCCATACAAATACTTTCAGAAATGACTTCATGACACTTAAATCTATACTCGATTGCAACAAATTTCTCTTCTTCAGAAACGCCGAAATCTTCTAAAGATATTTTAATCACCAAATTTCTCCTTCTGATACGAAAATGTTACGTAGGGAGAAATGATCTTAAAAATATAAGGGAAATCAGAGCTCGCAGGGAAAGATATACGCTGAAATTACAGTGAAATGAATACCCTTAGCTGCATACAGGCGTTGATATAAGCCAACGAGGACTCGAACCCGGGATCTCTTGCTTACATGGCAGACGCTCTATCCATTTTAGTCACTGAGGACACAGAGGACATTGCGACTACAGGGACTTACCTCTAGCACGCCTCCCGTGAGACCCACATTCGCAACTTCTTGTCACGCACTATATTCATAGTGCCCCTGCCCATCATACTCATTTCTCACGGCTTTACTGCAGATTCCATTAAGAGTTCGCGCACTGTTTTGTGCATCCGCACAGAAGAAGATGGTCAAATGGCTGGTGAGACTTAACTATATATACATGGAGATGGTATCCGTTCTTTCCGACATGTCCGAACATAAGGATATAGGCGTTCTTTTCTTCTGTGCGATGTTCGGGATTGGAATAACAAAGACTTATTGTGAAGGTGTTCGACGAACCCTCTGCCAGGCACTTAAGTGTGATTTGCGGAGTATCCTTGAAGATGTGGACGATGTTATGACATTTTGATCGTAGCATAAGCGTTAGTTTTTATTGACTTTAAAGTAAGATACTGGGGATGAGCTACGCCTAGTAAAAAATGTCCTAATGAATATGTCCTTAATGGTCAACGTACCGTAATGAAGCTGTAATTTAACTTCACTGCTTTGCAGTGCGGCTTCCTGTAAATGCACTGAAGTAATGTGGTGCTAACGCTAGTAAATTATTTTGTGAAAAATTAATCCCTTGAGGATCCTGTCATCGTGTACCATCAGAGGTGGCTTCGCCAGCAGCTGTTGCGAAGAATGAGTCCTTAACAGGCAAGTTCGCCCCGCGAAGTTCTGCCAAGAGGGCGGTTTTAAGCAGAGCGCAGTAATCGTTCCAGGGCCTAACACCTCCTCGTGCAGTTTGGCTGCGCGAACATTAGCACTTTTGGCGGCAAGTCGTTTCCATCGTACTCTGCCTTCTACGCCTGCAGCGATGGAGTTTAAAGCCGTAAAGCCGACTAGTTAAGAAGATTAAAAGAAGCTTTTTTGCCATTTTCTCTTTATTACTATTTCTGATCTGCCTGGAAGAGCGCAGGGGCTTCGTAGAACTCTGTTTTAAAACGTGTGTTCTTCCTGTTAGATGAGCCTTTTGTATTGAGATCACTTCAAAGTTTCGTAACAATCATTCGACCAAATAAAGAAAAATACTTCCTAACAACGAACAAGTTTTATTAGAAATGACGTCATAGAGAACCGTAAACCGGTGTTATATTCTCATTGAGCGAAAGGTTTCGGTTAAACTATTTTTCAATATCTGTGGTACAACTGTCAAGGAAACAGAGAATGCAAAACTGTGGCATATACATAAGCAGTGGTTACAGTTTGGATCAACATTAAGAGTTAGATAACAATACAAAGATTTAAAAAATTTGAAAAAAAGAGTTTAAACTGGACAAGGATGCGGTAACCTGCAGGCCAAAAATGACGCATGTGAATATGAGATTAATTTATTTTACACGATCGGTATCATGAGTGAAATTTCTGAAATGGATGGAATGTAAGTGGTAACATGACGCAACAGCTAAGTGCGCTCGTGATGTACAGTCACCACTCGAACACAATTGTGTCACGAGCTGGGTCGGTGCCCTCCCTTTCGTAGGGGGAGTTGCCGATTACTCATCGTTCCAAATCGGATAAATCATCTCTGTTGCTTATGTCAGCAGTGAGTGTGTTAGACAGTCGCTACATAATTGTATGTGACCGATGTGTCATTGGAGTTTTTATGTTTGCTGTTTTTCTTTCATAGTGTTGCTCGACTTTGCTTAAAGAGTAGTTTATAAACAGCATTCATCACATTTCCATGCATAAAACGGAACTGAACACTTGGGAAAATTTGTAGTGATACACTAACATAGGTGAAGATTTTAACATACTTGTGCGGACAAAGTACAAGAGCTGACAGTTACATACAAATTTATTCTGACAAGAACACTACTGGCCATTAAAATTGTTACACCAAGAAGAAATACAGATGATAAACGGGTATTCATTGGACAAATATATTAGACTATAACTGACATGTGATTACATTTTCACGCAATTTGGGTGCATAGGTCCTGAGAAATCAGTACCCAAAACAACCACTTCTGGCCGTAATAACGGCCTTGATACGCCTAGGCATTGAGTCAAACAGAGCTTGGATGGCGTGTACAGTTACAGCTGCCCATGCAGCTTCAACACGATACCACAGTTCATCACGAGTAGTGACTGGCGTATTGTGACGAGCCAGTTGCTGGCCCACCATTGACCAAACCTTTTCAGTTGGTGCGAGATCTAGAGAACGTTCTGGCCAGGGCAGCAGTCGATCATTTTATGTATCCAGAAAGGCCCGTACAGGACCCGCAGTCGTGCATTATCCTGCTGAAATGTATGGTTTCGCAGGGATCGAATGAAGGGTAGAGCCACGGGTCGTAACACATCTGAAATGTAACGTCCACTGTTCAAAGTGCCGTCAATGCGAACAAGAGGTGACCGAGACGTGTAACCAATGGCACCCCATACCATCACGCCGGGTGATACGCCAGTATGGCGATGACGAATACACGCTTCCAATGTGCGTTCACCGTGATGTCGCCAAACACGGATACTACCATCATGTTGCTGTAAACAGAACCTTGATTCATCCGAAAAAATTACGTTTTGCCATTCGTGCACCCAGGTTTGTCGTTGAGTACACCATCGCAGGTGCTCCTGTCTGTGATGCAGCGTCAAGGGTATCCGCAGCCATGGTCTCCAAGCTTATAGTCTATGCTGCTGCAAACGTCGTCGAACTGTTTGTGCAGATGGTTGTTGTCTAGCAAAACGTCCCCATCTGTTGACTCAGGGATCGAGACGTGGCTGCACTATCCATTACAGTCATGCGGATAAGATGCCTGTCATCTCGACTGCTAGTGATACGAGGGCGTTGGGATCCAGCACGGCGTTCCGTATTACCCTCCTGAACCCACCGATTCCATATTGTGGTAACAGTCATTGGTTCTCGATAAACCGCAATCGCGATAGGCTACAATCCAACCTTTATCAAAGTCAGAAACACAATGGTACGCATTTCTCCTCCTTACACGAGGCATCACAACAACGTTTCACCAGGCAACGCCGGCCAACTGCTGTTTGTGAAAGAGAAATCGATTGGAAACTTTCCTCATGTCAGCACGTTGTAGGTGTCGCCACCGGCGCCAACCTTGTGTGAATGCTCTGAAAAGCTAATCATTTGCATATCATAGCATAGTCTTCCTGTCGGTTAAATTTCACATCTGGAGCACGTCATCTTGGTGGTGTAGCAATTTTAATGGCCAGTAGTGTATTTTATTCGTTAAGTAGCGATCAGCTTTACATGGGAACTGCTGTATGTTTTCGAGGCGGGAGAAAAAAATCATGATATTCATTAGGTGAGGAAATTTATAATTTATGGTTTTAATTGTAGTATTTTGTGTGTTTTCAGTTCACAATTTGTAATTTTAATGGTGATAGTAGAGACGGATAGACAGCCGGCCGGTGTGGTCGAGCGGTTCTACGCTCTTCAGTCTGGAACCGTGCGACCGTACGGTCGCAGGTTCGAATCCTGCCTCGGGCTTGGATGTGTGTGATGTCTTTTGGTTAGTAAGGTTTAAGTAGTTCTAAGTTCTAGGGGCCTGATGACCTCAGAAGTTAAGTCCCATAGTGCTGAGAGCCATTTTAACCATTTGAACGGATAGACAGAGGCCTCTGTTATCATGGTGGACACCTGCTGTGAGGTGGTTGACTTTGAGGACCAGCCACATAATGGAAAATAAAGAGATAACTGACTTCGTTTTTAAAAAATACCGTTAATATGGTAACCACGATTGTCTACAGTTTACTTACTGGGAAAATTCCTTAAATACGTCGCAGCAATAATCTCACATTTTCTGAAGCAACCATCAAGAACGTTTGCATGATTACCTGGAGTCTACGACTGTGCACCTCGTGCTAGGCACCATGTTGGCGGGGGTCTGACACGGGAGTTCATGAGCTGAGAATTCCCTTCCTGTAACAGCCTCGTCATCTCAGAGTAGCACTTGTAGCCAGTGTTCTAAGTGATCTCTTTGATGTACATTCCGATATCCTTCTTCAGCTATAGTTTTTTCTCTCCACAGCACCCAAATTATTGTAGATGTTACTCCTTAATGAGTTAATACACATCCTATAATCTTATCGCTCCTTCCTGTCAATGTTTTACACACGTTCCTCTGCAGACGCACACTATAAGAATTTTTTGCTCAAATTAAGGCCAATGCCTGCGACTGGTAGACCTATGTTGCGCAGCAGGTCCATCTCCAGGGGTGGTATAAGAATTTCCAGAGTTATTACACAGTGCAGATGCAAGGGGATCAGACCTTACTCCCACCGTGTGTCACAACCATTATCTAGGGTACTCGAGGAGAGCTACGTTCCAGAAGACAGGGCGCCGCTCGTAAAACATTTTCACAGCGAGCAGAGCTGTAATCAAGAAGTGAAAACGGCACAGTATGACAGTGTCTAATACGTCAATCTGTGAACCTTGCAATACAAAGCTATAACATGTAACGTCCAAACGTCGCCACCCCACGCCGTCCAAACACTGACAGGTAGTGCAAAGGAAAGGGGAGCTAACAATAACTGAGATACTACGTTGGGGACAAGTCCAATTACTCTTCCGGATAATGGGAACAAAAATGATACTACGGTGTTCGAGTCCCCCATGATAATAGAATTTTAATCCCCCTCACATACTGATTGACACGTGCAGTATTCTTCGTTTCTTTCTGTATCTCGTCCGCAGCTCGTGGTCTAGTGGCTAGCGTTGCTGTCTCTGGATCATGGCAGGCCGCGGTGGTCATGCGGTTCCAGGCGCTCAGTCCGGAACCGCGCGACTGCTACGGTCGCAGGTTCGAATCCTGCCTCGGGCATGGAGGTGTGTGATGTCCTTAGGTTAGTTAGGTTTAAGTAGTTCTAAGTTCTAGGGGACTGATGACCACAGATGTTAAGTCCCATAGTGCTCAGAACCATTTTGAACCATCTGTATTACGGGGTCCCGGATTGGGGATTTTCTCTGCCCGGGGACTGGGTGTTTGCGTTTTCCTCATCATTTCATCATCTTCTTCATCATTCGTGACAGTAACTAGATTCGACTGCGTAAAAAAAGTTGAAAAACTGTGACTTAGTACGGGCGCTAATGATCGCACAGTTGAGCGCCCCACAAACCAAACATCATCATCATCTTTCTCTGTCTCACAATCTACTGCTAGAGACGTCCACACCTAAAACATAGCCGTTGTCGTCGGCTTTGGTAGCTGTAGACTGTCATCAGATTAATCCTAGACCTCTGATGTTCACAGTAACACACTCACAGCCTTATCTTCCTGTTCTTCAGAGAACCCCCCCCCCCCTCCCCCATATTTTACTGCTGTTGGTATTACACGGCAAGATACCCATATCATTTCATTCGTGTGAACCTTTGCATGTGCCTATTAGTATTTTCTAGCTTCACTACCACTTTCAGGTTTCAGACCTTCGGCTCGGCTGGTAGATGGTTGTCCTTTCGTTGTTTGCAGACTTTCTCATTAAATAATCTTGAACATTTAGAGCTTCACATGCGATTGGTGATGAATTAGAACCACCATCGCAGTACTGATACGCAGTTGTTGTGTCACGACCAGTTTCGTTCGTAAGAGCATTGGCGGGCTGCATACACTATTCTGATTATCTCCTTGGGGAGATTGGAATGGAGAATTAATCTGGAATATTTTGTCTATGAATAAACAATAATTACCTTCTGTGTCGTGTTTTACATCACCTTCTTCACCCTCATTCCCTTGATCGCTCGTGAACCTGTCGCACTTTTAGACTGGCGAATTTACCGCTCTCGAAACGTAAACCAACTTCGTAATTTACGCGACAGGAAGAAGAAGCGCTTCCTCACAGTGACATATCCGAATATTACCACCCAATGGATGTGCTGCACCCTATGTTGTTCCACTGACACTCCTCATTATTCGTAGATGTCTCTCTAGCTCTTTTCATCCAGATGGTTGTTTTGCATACAGGATTTAACAGGTATGAGTGCAGATAATCTTATCGATCAGTATTACAATTTGTGATGTGTAGTAGTCTTATGCAACATTCGATGCAAATTCAGGAAATTATAATCATACAAAGATTCTGCTGACCTGCAACACTAGACCATTATTTACATTATTTACAGACTAAAAATTTTAGCTGCTAAGAGTAGTATGTTTTTAGTTTCAATAGCATATCCAAGTACAAGGGGTAGAAATAAGTGTTTAATACTAGTTTTCCCCTGGATAGGAAGTCAGGTCTTGAACTGTGGACACATAGACACAAAATGGTTAGCCTGTACTGAGAGGCGTAGCCCACATAGTGGTGCAGGTATGACTGTGCAAGAGACATCATGTAGTAAACTATATAATGCGTTTCTGGGAAAACTATTCACCGCAGTAAAAATGCAACAATACACTGATGTGTGTACATATTGAGGTACCACATATAAAAATATCGTCATTTATACCCTTTCCTCCCTCGGTATACAGACGTATTTATTTTTAACATGATACATGGTGATCAAGTGTAGTTCATGATTTTGATTTCAGTGACAGAGTGTGTTTTAGAGTCAAATTTGTGGTGGTCATCTCTGCATTTTAGAAACTATATTTCATTACGAACCTCGCACTTGGCGTAATTTCTAATTTAGTAACATAATTGAAAATTGCACAAATGAGCAGTACACGAACATTTCCACTTGCCGTCAGGCATATCTGGCACCGAATTCTGCGACACGGCAGCGAAGTTGCGGAAAGAAATGCGAGATTCATTAGATGAAAACTTGATTTACTTTCAGACCGAACAAAATGCTGGAGGAATAACAGAAGGCTTGCATTTCCATAGGCAAAGTGCTTCGAGCACAAAAAGTATCTCCCAATAGTCTAAATATCGAGTTTGGACTTACTTGTGTCAAGTTGCACATTGTGAGTAATCCATGTTGTTGTTACCAGAACGAGATTTTCACTATGCAGCGGAGTGTGCGGTGATATGAAACTTCCTGGCAGATTAAAACTGTGTGCCCGACCGAGACTCGAACTCGACCCGAGTTCGAGTCTCGGTCGGGCACACAGTTTTAATCTGCCAGGAAGTTTCATATCAGCGCACACTCCACTGCAGAGTGAAAATCTCATTCTGGAAACATCCTCCAGGCTGTGGCTAAGCCATGTCTCCGCAGTATCCTTTCTTTCAGGAGTGCTAGTTCTGCATGTTTTCGCAGGAGAGCTTCTGTAAAGTTTGGAAGGTAGGAGACGAGATACTGGCAGAAGTAAAGCTGTGAGCACCGGGCGTGAGTCGTGCTTCGGTAGCTCAGATGGTAGATCACTTGCCCGCGAAAGGCAAAGGTCCCGAGTTCGAGTCGGGCACACAGTTTCAATTTGCCAAGAAGTTTCATGTTGTTGTTGTTGTGGTCTTCAGTCCTGAGACTGGTTTGATGCAGCTCTCCATGCTACTCTATCCTGTGCAAACTTCTTCATCTCCCAGTACTTACTGCAACCTACATCCTTCTGAATCTGCTTAGTGTATTCATCTCTTGGTCTCCCTCTACGATTTTTACCCTCCACGCTGCCCTCCAATGCTAAATTTGTGATCCCTTGATGCCTCAGAACATGTCCTACCAACCGGTCCCTTCTTCTTGTCAAGTTGTGCCACAAACTCCTCTTCTCCCCAATTCTATTCAATATCTCCCCATTAGTTATGTGACCTACTCATCTAATCTTCAGCATTCTTCTGTAGCATGACATTTTGAAAGCTTCTATTCTCTTCATGTCCAAACTATTCATCCTCCATGTTTCACTTCCATACATGGCTTCACTCCATACAAATACTTTCAGAAACGACTTCCTGATACTTAAATCTATACTCGATGTTAACAAATTTCTCTTCTTCAGGAACGCTTTCCCTGCCATTGCCAGTCTACATTTTATATCCTCTCTACTTCGACCATCATCAGTTATTTTGCTCCACAAATAGCAAAAGTCCTTTACTACTTTAAGTGTCTCATTTCCTACTCTAATTCTCTCAGCATCACCCAACTTAATTCGACTACATTCCATTATCCTCGTTTTGCTTTTGTTGATGTTGATCTTATATCCTCCTTTCAAGACACCATCCGTTCCGTTCAACTGCTCTTCCAAGTCCTTTGCTATCTGTGACAGAATTACAATGACATAGGCGAAGCTCAAAGTTTTTATTTCTTCTCCACTGATTTTAATACCTACTCCGAATTTTTCTTTTGTTTCCTTTACTGCTAGCTCAATATACAGATTGAATAACATCAGGGAGAGGCTTACTCCCTTCCCAACCCTTCATGACCATCGACTCTTATAACTGCCATCAGGTCTCTGTACAAATTGTAAATTGCCTTTCACTCCCTGTATTTTACCCCTGCCACCTTTAGAATTTGAAAGATTAATCCATAATAATCCATTATTCTGATGTGAAAGTCGCAAGTCAAAATGTGGGCAGACAGCCTGTTACCCGTTACTTATATAGGTTCTTAACCAACAGTACATGTGACGTGACGTATGCAATATAATGAACGTGATCAACGTGATGAGTTAATACAGCGCTGCCTACCCTGGGGGCTGAGCTAGAACGACCTTTGCAGCTAAGAACTGGCCTACAGTGTGACCATTTGGGCTGCTGTGTCACTCCGCCTGGCGGTAAAAGTCGGCGTCAATAGCACCCGGTCTGCGTGCCACGAGCGCACGCTCAGCCGCGCGTAAGAATGGACTGTGTCGTTTTGCCGTCTGCTTTCGAAGGCGTGGGGTGGGAGGCGGCCGGGAAGCGGCAAAAAAGGCTGGCGCGGGGGCGAGTGGCGGTGAGGCGGCGCTGCCGCGCTGCGCCGGCAGCTGTCCACTCCGTCCCACACTTCATCCCCTACGGTCGACTTGTTCCGAGCTAAAAGGCCTGCTTAAACAGCGGACAATTCTCGCGCGATCGCGCCGCTGGCTCGGCTCGGCTCGCCTCGGCCGCTAAGCCGGGCGCCGAACAAAAGCGCCGGCCGGCCGTCGCTGGGCGTGGCCGCAGCGGCGCGCCCCCTCGCCTAGCCGCGCCCGGCCCAGCTTAGCGTAGGTACCGCACCGCAGGCCCGCCGGGATTAGTCGGATCAGCGGGCTCCCGGCTACAGTAGCGCCTCCGTCGGTTTGCTTTGCTCGCTGCGCAGAAAGAGCGTGGATGGGGGGGCGGCGACGGGGTGGGGACACCTGACGCTGACGTAACGCGCGGCGTGCCTCCACCCCATTGCCCGGTGCTGTGAAGCCCAGACAGGGTGACACTCGGCACTGACACCAGAGGCACAACTTGCTCTTCATCGCGGGTATCAGTGATGTTACGAGGATAAGGTTTCTACTCCGTCTGGAATACTGCTACACACTCCTACTCGGCTGCCAGATTACTACCCAAAAGTGAAAAAAGATTAAACAGTTACTCTAGAGTCTGCGCCAGTTTCCATTTAATAATCTTTTCGCCCCCTAACTGCTTTCATCTGCTAATTAGTGAAAAGAAATACGTAAAGAATAGTTGCTACATTTAAGGTATTAATCAAGGAGGCAGGATGTTACATCTGAGTTCATTAATACGTTTATTTTCTTGCTCTTCCCCAAATAGATTAAGAATGTGGAATGGAACTGCAAAGTAGTCGTATTCACTCTGCAACATATGTTCCCAATGACTTATTAAATAACAAGCTGAGTAGGTAGCGTTGACCAGGTATGCATTGACTCTGATCTTCCAGTTGCCTTTTTCGTTCCCCATCTCTCTGTCATATCCTCCATCCCCTTTTCTGTCCATCTCCTCCATCCTGCCTTTCTGTCTACTTCCCCTGCCCCTCTCTCTGTGCCTCTGCTCCCACCCCTCTCTTTGCCCATCGGCTTCACCCCCTCTCTTTGTCCATTTGCTCCTTCCACCTCTGTCAGTCTGCTCATTCTGTCTCCGTCATTCTGCCCCCACTCTCTATCCATGTCCTCCTCTCCCTCCCTGTCTGCAGCTTCTTCTCACCTCATCATGTCTGTCTCTCCCCTCTGCGCCTCACGCCATTTATCTCTTCCTCCCTCCTCTTTGCTTTACCTGCCAATCTCCCACTCACCCCATTCTCTGTCTTTCTGCTCTCTTTTTTTGTCAATTTCCTCCTCCCCATTATTTCTTCCTCCCTATCTCTTTACCAATCTTATCCTCCCCCCTGTCTCTGTCAATCTTCTCCTCTCCCTTTCTCTATACATCCCCCCTATCTCTCTGTTCATTTCTCCCACTCTCCTTCTCGGTCCATCTTGCTCCCCCCCCCCCCCCCCCGCCCATCTGTGGTATAAAACATGCAGAGAAAAACCCCAGTATAATTCAGAAATATCATTAAAAATTTTCCGATCACCTACAACAACTATGGATTTATGGTTGAAACTAGAATCTTCAAATTTTCTCTCCCTGTCGTGATAAAGAGACATGTGTAAACATATAAAGACTAAGCGCCTCTGTTATTCTCATAGAGGGCCACTGGTGATTACCTAAACAACAATGACGTGCCTTTAACTAGGACCATTCCATTCGAATAGGCCTTACTTGAATTCCTGCAGCTGTCTGTGTAGCAATCAGTTCACATTATTTTACAGTACGGTGTACGCGTCTAGCAGCGTGTTTGTATTCCTGATCAGGACCGTAAAATATAACCTCCTCATGGGACGGAAGCAGGAGACTCGAATTGGAAAATGTGCTGTATTTACAACGGTGTCTGAGCTGTGGCGGGACTGGCGTCAGTAGTATCTCTGACGTGAATACGATCGATTTCCTGCATCAAGCCACCAAGTTAAGTACGCTATTTACAAAGAGCGCTTAGTTAACTGTCATTGTGATCGCTCTTCGTACAGTAAGACGTTGCAAGAGGTGTGATGTTATGTTTGTTTGATTTCATTTGTGACCTCTCACTAAGCGTGTGCTCTGCTTCCGCATAATATCGATGTATTTGCAGATGTGCGTCCATAAGTTCTAGTTAGTGTCGGTTCTCATGAGCCAGTTCATTTCCCACTCTTAGTGTTTATCAAGTACTGCTTCACTTGAAGGACATGCAAGTGAAATTATTTGTTGTTTAGCCTTTATTTTATAGAGTTAATTTACTGGTCTACCTTAGATGTTAAAGTTAAGAAAAGTTTCCTGCCTCCTGTTGCCGGGAGTGGTCTGTGTTTCAGTGGGCTGGGTCTGTGTTTCAGCGGACAACCGAAGTACAGAGCTTCCCTTTAGATTACAAGTTTGACTTACGGGCGGTGGACTTCGCCTGAGCTTTTGTGTTCCTCTTCGGTAGCGTTTGCTTGGTTCACATTTTGCTGGCCTACTCGACATGGGGTTGCAAACGGAGTCACCTCTTGGTTAAGAGGTAAGTATTACTTCTCTCAGTCGATTCCACCGTTCTTGGTTGAACTTCGGCCTTGAAAGCTTGGGCCTTGCTTAGGTTGGTACACATTTTCTGTTCTGTCTTGACGAGAGTGGATTTGTTAAAGTTATGGTCATAGTTTGCCTGAGTGGCGATTCTTAATGTTTGGCTAATGATTTATTAACTTGCTTTTGATTTATGAAATGAAAATTTCTTAATTATTTTGCCTGAGTGGCGGTTCTCAATGTTTGGCTAGTGATTTATTAACTTGCTTATGATTTTATGTAACGTAAGTCTGTTAAATAATCTTGCCCGAGTGGCTCCTGTCAAATATTATGTGATTCTTTTGAGTAGCTAATAAACCCATTGGAATTGAAATGTTCACTTTATTGGGTAAGCGCTTCCAGCTCCTTTAGATTTAAAGGTTAAACAAACAGTTGTTAACTAATATCCGTACCAGGGTCCAATATTAAAGCAAAAAACCGGTATTTCTCCTCCTGGATCTAAGTCACGATGTAATCATACCAACTGTCATCAGACGTCCCTAAAGTCTGGTTCTGCATTAAAGATGGCATCCCGTCAACAGAAAACCACGCCAGCGATGACGTCAGACGGGGTATTTGTCGGGAAGTCCCACGTCTACAATCACTGTGTACACAGTCACAGACGGTGCGGTATGGCACAGAGAAGACACCTACCAGACTCTCTGCTGTGGAGAGCCGTACGAAGAATGCAAGCAGGACAGCCGCAAACTGGTTCAAATGGCTCTGAGCACTATGCGACTTAACTTCTGAGGTCATCAGTCGCCTAGAACTTAGAACTAATTAAACCTAACTAACCTAAGGACATCACACACATCCATGCCCGAGGCAGGATTTGAACCTGCCACCGTAGCGGTCGCTCGGTTCCAGACTGTAGCGCCTAGAACCGCACGGCTACTCAGGCCGGCAGCCGCAAACTGATGTGGCCCGATGGCTTAGTGTGAATCGTTCCTTTGTTTGTCGGATGCCGAGAGAGTTTGTAGAAACCGAAACGGAATCCCAAAGAGCAGAGCATAGCCGACCACGTTTGACATAGGAAGAGAGGACATTTGGCTGTAACGGCACGACGGTACCACGTTACTACTACACAGTAACTGGCATCTGGTTCCGCAGCATCCACTGGACGTGTTGTATCGAGGCAAACAGTGTGCAGAAGGCTTTCGGTAGAGCGGCATTTATTATCAGAGACTTACTGTATGTGTACCTCTGACGCGTCTTCACAGAAGGGAACGTCTCGAATGGAGTCTTCAACGTGCCACCTGGACAGTCGAACAGTGGGCCAGCGCTCTTCTCAGACATGAGTCCCAATTTGGTATGAAGAGTGATTTTAGACAGAGTCGCCTCTGGGGTTAATGTGGAAATTTCGGGATCCAGACATTGTGGAATGAGACCGATATCGAGGAGGATGCCCAATGGTGTGGGCAGGTATTATGTAGGCCACTTACAGAGCTCTTCATGAAATTGTACCGGTATTGTGACAAGATCTTGGGACGTCATGTGAGGCGCTGTGGGCCCAGACTTTATACTGATGGCCAATAATGCTCGATCTCATAGAGAATCTGTGTTTGGTTTTTTCTTGGAAACGAAAGATTTAGCACGCATGGCGTTGCCTGCTCGCTCCTCCACTTTGAATCCGATTGAGCATGTCTGGAAGGCACTGCGGAAACACGTTGCATCACGTCAGCATCTACGAACATGCTCCAAGACTCACGAGCAGCTCTGCGGGAAGAATGGGAGTTGTCCCCTCAAGATGAGATTGACGACATCATTTACTGCATGGCCCATCGTTGTCAGGCCTATGTTACTGCCAGAGGTGGTCACACCCATACTGAGCATATTAATCAGTTGTCGGAATGTGTGTGCAGATCTGTTAAGTTGGAAAAAACTAAGAACTTTTTTATCTACAGTTATGCATGTTGCAGTTGCTTACGTTCTGCATTCTTTACATTGTTTCTACTTCACAGTCACCTGCTTATACTGTTCTGTGGCAAAACAGACGAACATTACATAATTTCCGTTTGCTGCTTTAATTTTGAGCACTAGTGTAGCTCTGCATCAGGAAGATTATTCTAGTAGCACAATAGCAACAGCCGAGCGGTTCATTGCGCTTCAGCTGTTCTGGTTCATCTTTCTAATAGATCAAATAGATCACGTGTTGTTTAACATTTTACTTGCTGACGCGCTTCGGGCGATACCCATCATCAGAACTTCTGACAAATGAAACATAATTGCTATGAAAGTAGAAGCACGACGTAAACGTGTCATTAAGAGTAAAAAAAAAAAAAATAAAAAAAACATTCGCAACTAACTTTAGGTTCCGCTACGGTCGCAGGTTCGAATCCTGCCTCGGCCTTGGATGTGTGTGATGTCCTTAGGTTGGTTAGGTTTAAGTAGTTCTAAGTTCTAGGGAACTGATAACCTCAGCAGTTAAGTCCCATAGTGCTCAGAGCCAATTGAACCACAATAGCTCTGATCTACACGGTAGTGAATTGTATTTAATAATAGAGAGAGAAAATATTTATTTTGTTGGTTTATTTCGCTTGTACGACGCGTATGTACACTGAATAAAAGTACTTGTCTATATATTTTGTCATGGGTGATACGAAACTTTTGACCGGAAAGCTGAAGGCAGAGGCACAAGTTGGAAAATTAATGGAGGGGCGACTTGAAGAAGATCGAGTTGCACAAAAGATGTAAGTCCTCCAAGCTACACAATTCCCGAACCAACAAATAATTTGTCTATGCAAACATCCTTTTGCCACTACAGACTGCGCTCAGTCCACTGATCGATAGGGCACTGTAGTCGGGTTGATAACACCCAGGCTTACCGACCACTGTGAGCCACATTTTATTAGGGCGTATTTTATTTTCAAACGAGAGGGCGGAGGGAGAGTTGCCAACACATGTACCCTCTATTTTAGGTGACATTCAAACCAATGAGCTTAGAGTTTTAAGGTTCTGACGTAGGTCCAAGTGGTTTCCTACAATTTTAGAGAGATCTTCTTAATGTCTTAACAGGATTACAGGATGACTCATATATTTTGTTCACTGGTTAATCAGTCACAATGCCCCGTGTTGTAATGTTAGCTCCTCCGTCGTTTTCCTTATGTTTTAATCCAAAGTTTATCTTCTTTCACCTTTCCTTCGTTGTCTTACGGCGTGTGAGATGGAGTGATTCTGTAGATCAACGCGGGTGGGAGTCATTGAGCGAGTGTCATTTTCTGTGTTTCCTCTTCATGGAGTGACTACATTCTTTAGCCCTTTTATCCACATCCGTTTCTCGTCGCTGTTGAGCGCCTGTAAACTCCTAAAAACCCACCCACCCACCCACCCACCCACCCATCCACCCCCCCCACCCCCACCCACCGTCACACACACACACACTTCACACTTCACACAATGAAAACTGTACCAGTTTCACTGGGGTTCTGTGCTTCCAGTGGCCACGAAGGGAGGGTGAGTTTCGGAGCCGGACCAGAGGCTGCGCTTGGATCTCCGTGTCCACATTCCGGACGCCTTTTGTCTTCTCGATAATGCTGGGTGCGCTTTCATCGTATTGCCTTTAACACGCGATTCAGTGCCGAACTAGGATGGTAACCTTCGTCCAGATTGATTAAGTTTCCATGGATTCGTGTTTCTACCGGTGCTGTCGGAATAGCTGGTCGCTCGATACACCAACGTGGTCTTGTCAGAGCAAAAATTGTGATCGTTTATGCTGAGCTCTGCCACTGTTGATAACTCTGTGCCTTAAGAGACATACACACCAGATGAGTTACTCGCAGTTTTGCAAAATACAGAGCTGCGCGTGGTCACTTGAGGTGCTTCACATCCCAGGGGCGCTTAATTCTGGTGGTTCTGTGGCAGAGCTAAGGATCTCTCTCTTAGGCGACTGTCGACAGGTGCTATTAATGATGAAGCTCCTAAGCGGGCTCGCAACTTGAGCTGAGAGCGGCTTCAAGTAAGGGAAGACGGCGAGTAACTGGTCTGCTTACTCCGCTTCGCTCACGTCTTTTTATTTCTTGAATGCGTCAGTAGTGGAAGTTATTGGCACCGCAAATTCCGACAGTTCGCCAGACGACAATGAATGTGAATGATACTACACTACTGGCCATTAACATTGCTACACCAAGAAGATATGCAGACGATAAACGGGTATTCACTGGACAAATATATTATACTAGAACTGACATGTGATTACAGTTCCCCTCTCTTTGGGTGCATAGATCGTGAGAAATCAGTGTCCAGAACAACCACCTCTTGCCGTAATAACGGCCGTCATACGCATGGGCATTGAGTCAAACAGAGCTTCGATGGTGTGTACAGGGACAGCTGCCCATGCAGCTTCAACACGATACCACAGTTCATCATGAGTAGGGCCTGGCGTATTGTGACGAGTCAGTTTCCCGGCCACCATTGACCAGACGTTATCCATTGGTGAGAAATCTGGAGAATGTGCTGGCCAGGGCAGCAGTTGAACATTTTCTTATCCAGAAAGGTCCGTGCAGGAACTGCTACATGCGGTTGTGCATTATCCTGCTGAAATGTAGGTTTCCGCAGGGATCGATTGAAGGATAGAGCCACGGGTAGTAACACATCTGAAATGTAACGTCCACTGTTCGAAGTGCCGTCAATGCGAACAAGAGGTGACTGAGACGTGTAACCAATGGCACCCCACACCATCACACTGGGTGATACGCCAGTATGGCGATGACGAACACACGCTTCCAATGTGCGTTCACCGCGATGTCGCCAAACACGGATGCGACCATCATGATGCTGTAAACAGAACCTGGATTTATCCAAAAAACTGACGTTTTGCCATTCGTGTACCTAGGTTCGTCGTTGAGTACACCATCGCGGGCACTCCTGTGTGTGATGCAGCGTCAAGGGTACCGCAGCCATGGTCTCCGAGCTGATAGTCCATGCTGATGTAAACATCGTCGAACTGTTTGTGCAGATGGTTGTTGTCTTGCAAACGTCCCCATCTGTTGACTCAGGGATCGAGACGTGGCTGCACGATCCATTACAACCATACGGATAAGATGCCTGTCATCTCGACTGCTAGTGATACGAGGCCGTTGGGATCCAGCACGGCGTTCCGTATTACCCTCCTGAACCCACCGATTCCAGCATTCGCGATTGGCTACAATCCGCCCTATATCAAAGTCGGAAATTGTGAGGGTACGCATTTCTCCTCCTTACACGAGGAATCACAAGTTTTCAATTTAGGAAATAACAAGTCTGCTTTTCCGAGCATATCCATTAATCAACAGAAAACGACATTGTTGAGCAAGTCCGGATGTTATAGAACACCATTTACTTTTCTGGTTGTACGTCCTTACTGAACCCATTCTCATATCTCAAACGATTTTATCATACCACAGTTGGCAGTAAGTATTTGCAGAACAGTTTTAGCAAAGGCACACTTGGAGGTTTACATGGAATAGTCGGGAAACATTGAATAGGACGGTAAAAATAAGAATAATGATGTGAACGAGAGAAAACATATTTAATGCTCACAGAACACAATTCTGATATTGTTCTTCACTTAAATTTTTAAAATAATTACTCATGAGTGACAAAAGAAAGTAACCTGATTCGGTAGCAAATCTCGTAAGTTTATAAACATAGTTCAGAAACAATTACTAGTCTGCGATTCGTTGTACTTTCATCTATTTGCAGAAGTTACAAAAGAAATCTCCATTCTCAGCACCTTCTACCAAGTATCCCACACGCCGACACATCAATTTGGATTAAAAAAAAAAAAAACCCATAGTCAAGCAACACATGAAGACCTGCTACTGTTGTACTTAGTGAATTGCATAATTTTAATCGACAGCGTATTTTTTCAATAATCACTACATATGTTTGAAGAGTTATCTCCAAAAATTTGACAAATGTCAGAAAAAATGTTTTCTTGCACCGTTCCCACAGGATGTCTGGAGACGAACTGGTCTCTCCACAGAGCATCACGGAAACATTTTTGTAGGTGAAGCGTACGGCGCTTACGAGCACCACTCGACAGCTGAGAATCCACTGTATTCCGTGTTGTTCGAGTGTTCCACACTACCTGAGATTCAATTATTGCTAATGAAACCCTCGAAGAAAAGTGAATTCGGTGCCAATTTTCTGATGACTTTGTACATGAAGACAGCCTATACAGTGCTGCAAAATCTTTATAATACATGTTTTACCAAAGCTAAAACTACTATTTATTTAGCCCTATTCTTTTTTCCAGACGTGGAAGTTGGTATATACTGTACTTACTTCAATTCCATTTTTATATCCTTTTACAGTCGAGTTATTTTTTTTTTTTTGGCAAATATGTCGTTTTCTCACGCTACAATTTTATGGTCGATAAATCCTTCCAAAAATTTTAAATGACCAAAATGCAGAGAGTGGAAAGAACTCTGAACAAATCTATGAACGTAAACCATCTTAGCCTATTGATTTCTATAAATTTATTTAATAACGTATCATAGTGTACTTTGGACAACGTTACAATACAGCATATAGGAAAAATGGTAATTTCTAAAGTGTCATGTGTCCGGTATCCTCCTACCTTTCCCCATACGCGTTACAAGATCGAGTGTGCAAACACTTAACATCAGACAATCATCGAAAGTCAGCATATATAAGAACAAAACGTAGTGTGTTGGGGGGGACTCTGAGGGCTACATATCACTTTTATCTGGACCTTCACTCTCTGTTCCTGAGAACTGCCTTTCGAACATTCCACTCCAGTTACCACCCAAGTCACTAGTAAGTTCCATAGATGACCGAAAGAGGAAGATACAGAACGAAATTTCACCTGGTTGTAGTTGTTAACTAGAATTGCACAGAGAAGCAAAGAAACTTCTGTGACTGGCGACAGCGTACGCAGTTCAGTGGCAGGCACAAGGCGCAAAAAATCCGTTGCACAGTAAATCACATCGTCGGAGCGCAGCCCTCGACGCCAATTATCGGAAGGCTGGCATCCGGTAGCTACCAAGTACGCGGCACGCGCACTTGATTAATTGACTATAATCCCGCATTAAATTTGTTATACGATGTCCAATAAACCACGATCCGCGATCCGCTTATTGGTAGTGATCAGTTGTTAGCGAAAGAAGAATTAACAACCCACCTGGCGGATGATCTAGCGCACTACACCGCATGTTAGGCAATGTTTGTGCGTACTGTCAACATTAGCAAGAAACGGCGAAACAGAGCACTTGTTACAACAGTCATGACATCTTAAGTATTCATGTCTCCCCACGGTAACATTACAAGAAATATTAGGCAACAAGTGTACTCAATTCAGAATCAGTACGACTTCTTTTTACTTTTTTAAGCGTACTGATTGTGTAAGAATTATTTGACTTATTTCGTATGCTGACATAATTACCATGAATACATCGCTTTCAACATTCGAAGATCTATAGCACGATGGGTATCAGAGTAATTGCTTCTCAGTACAATCTATTTGCTTTTTCTAACGTAAAATTTTCTAAAGCTAACAGCTATTTTAGTTGTATCTGAATTTGTCCGTCAAATGTCCGTGACTGTCACATTTAGAGGCAGCCATTCAGCTGAACTATGTATGGTGGGATTCTTTATCAAAGTATTTCCAGCCTTAGAGAACTTCTGGTACACCTTATCATTGAATAACCCACCTCATTCCTCATTCCTTTTTCTGGACGATTCTCTTTAACTTCAGTATACTATTTGTCATTACAAACTTACGTCTGCTAATGGAATTGCCTTACAAACAACTACCTGATTTCAGAATCTCTGGCTGACCATGATGTAATCCAGCTGCGCTCTTCTCGTGTCTCCAGGTCTGTTCCATGTAATTACTCCTCATATGGTTTTTAAACAGTTTATTCATAGATACTAGATGAAATTTATAGCAGAACTCAATCAGTGTTTCCTCCCTCGCATTCCCACTAGCCAGCCCGTATTTTCCCGTAACTGAGTCTTCTGTTTTTTTTTCCGTTCTACAGCATTCAAATACTCCATGATTATTAGACTTTCATCTTCTTTACATACTGATATAGCTTTTCATGATCCTTATACACTTTTTCTAGCTCCAGCCCTGTCTTGCGTTATTGGCATGTACATGTGAACTATGATTGATTTGGTTTTGCTGTCGATTCCGATGAGAATAATCATTGCGTCGTTGGGATGTACACCTGAACTATGACTGCCTTCGGTTTGCTGTCGATTATGAAGAGAATAATCCTGTTACTGAACTGTAATAGTAGTTTCTACACCGCCTGCCTGTTCATAACGAATCCTATTGCTGTAGCGGTTAAGAACCGCGACGGAATGAACAGGGGGAGAAATTGAAACATAATTCAGGAACACCTGGAGCAACTTTAACCAAATTTGTTTGATAGATAACTTACTGTTTGTGTAAGAATACATTACTGTTGGAATAAAATTCCTCAATACTACTAGGCATGGGGGCGTGGATGAGAAAGAGTGATTTAACAATGATCGAAAACGACATGCTGGTATTCATCTCCTATATTTAGTTGACTTGGAATACTTTTAAAAGCATGAAGTGCAATTTGTCTCTTTGCTGTACAGTGTATCAACCAGATGACGGGAAGGAGCACTGCAGCAAGAAAATAACTTTGTGAACGTCTTTCGGAACCTAACGTCGAGCTACACGGCTAGATATCACAGATGAAGTTAACACTATCTCTGGAGTGCTGTGTACAACAGCAGAAAATCGGTAATGCTTGCAACATATGTGACACCCATATTTTCAATTCATCCTTGTAAGTCCCTGGATCGAACTGAACCAAACTGGGATGAGGAGAGGGTGTAGGTGGGGCTGGGTGGGGTGGTAGTGGTAAAGGAGTAATGGACATAAAAATGGAGGGAGGAGAAGGTCGACAGAGAGATAGGGATGACGAGATGAACAGAAAGAGCGAGGGATGGAGTAGGAGGATGGGGAGAAGTCGATACACAGATGGAGGAATGGGAGAGGGACAGAGAGAGGGATTGGAAGTGAACAGAAAGTGGGGGAGGAGGTGATGGGCGGAAGAGAAGTGAGGAGGAAGGATGTGACGGAAAGAGAGAGGGGCTAGAAGAGATGGACAGAGAGAGAGATGGACAGAGACTGATGAGGATCTACATCTACATCTACATTTATACTCCGCAAGCCACCCAACGGTGTGTAGCGGAGGGCACTTTACGTGCCACTGTCATTACCTCCCTTTCCTGTTCCAGTCGCGTATGGTTCGCGGGAAGAACGACTGTCTGAAAGCCTCTGTGCGCGCTCTAATCTCTCTAATTTTACATTCGTGATCTCCTCGGGAGGTATAAGTAGGGGGAAGCAATATATTCGATACCTCATCCAGAAACGCACCCTCTCGAAACCTGGCGAGCAAGCTACACCGCGAAGCAGAGCGCCTCTCTTGCAGAGTCCGCCACTTGAGTTTGTTAAACATCTCCGTAACGCTATCACGGTTACCAAATAACCCTGTGACGAAACGCGCCGCTCTTCTTTGAATCTTCTCTATCTCCTCCGTCAACCCGATCTGGTACGGATCCCACACTGATGAGCAATACTCAAGTATAGGTCGAACGAGTGTTTTGTAAGCCACCTCCTTTGTTGATGGACTACATTTTCTAAGGACTCTCCCAATGAATCTCAACCTGGTACCCGCCTTACCAACAATTAATTTTATATGATCATTCCACTTCAAATCGTTCCGCACGCATACTCCCAGATATTTTACAGAAGTAACTGCTACCAGTGTTTGTTCCGCTACCATATAATCATACAATAAAGGATCCTTCTTTCTATGTATTCGCAATACATTACATTTGTCTATGTTAAGGGTCAGTTGCCACTCCCTGCACCAAGTGCCTATCCGCTGCAGATCTTCCTGCATTTCGCTACAATTTTCTAATGCTGCAACTTCACTGTATACTACAGCATCATCCGCGAAAAGCCGCATGGAACTTCCGACACTATCTACTAGGTCATTTATATATATTGTGAAAAGCAATGGTCCCATAACACTCCCCTGTGGCACACCAGAGGTTACTTTAACGTCTGTAGACGTCTCTCCGTTGATAACAACATGCTGCGTTCTGTTTGCTAAAAACTCTTCAATCCAGCCACACAGCTGGTCTGATATTCCGTAGGCTCTTACTTTGTTTATCAGGCGACAATGCGGAACTGTATCGAACACCTTCCGGAAGTCAAGAAAAATAGCATCTACCTGGGAGCCTGTATCTAATATTTTCTGGGTCTCATGAACAAATAAAGCGAGTTGGGTCTCACACGATCGCTGTTTCCGGAATCCATGTTGATTCCTACATAGTAGATTCTGAGTTTCCAAAAACGACATGATATTCGAGCAAAAAACATGTTCTAAAATTCTACAACAGATCGGCGTCAGAGATATAGGTCTATAGTTTTGCGCATCTGCTCGACGACCCTTCTTGAAGACTGGGACTACCTGTGCTCTTTTCCAATCATTTGGAACCTTCCGTTCCTCTAGAGACTTGCGGTACACGGCTGTTAGAAGGGGGGCAAGTTCTTTCGCGTACTCTGTGTAGAATCGAATTGGTATCCCGTCAGGTCCAGTGGACTTTCCTCTGTTGAGTGATTCCAGTTGCTTTTCTATTCCTTGGACATTTATTTCGATGTCAGCCATTTTTTCGTTTGTGCGAGGATTTAGAGAAGGAACTGCAGTGCGGTCTTCCTCTGTGAAACAGATGAGGTGGACCGAGAGAGGGTGCACAAGGAAATTGACAGAGAGAGGGGGGAAGAGGAGAGAGACAAAGACAAGTGTGAGGATGTGCACTAATAGAAGTTTGGAATAAATAAATACCCGAATAATGCCGCCTTTCTCAGCTAGATACCCTATATCTTTCCACAGTTCCTTATTTTCTTTCAATTTCACTCCAGTGGCCACCACTATATCTAGACTGAGCATTTGCATTTCTTCTTCAGCCTTCTGGCTTCCTCTACACATTTAGACTTATGACTTCCACGTTCACATTCATAGTATATTTCGGTTTCCTTGGTTATTCAATTTTTTTTTTTAGGCACGGTCAAATCATTTTTTGCAGTAGAATCCCAGAGATTCGAGTGGGGGACCGTACCATGACCTTTTGCTAATAGAGAGGCCATTATGACACTTTTTCATTGCAGGCCTCCTGCACTTTCTTCACGCAGTATGTAATTTTGATGAAGTGATTTTCATTTGCCTTCTGCAGCCTAATGATGTTGGTCGTTGGCAAAAGCCTAGTCCTCCGTCCTGGTTGACAAGACCATTAGCAGAAAGAGAATAACTCCTTATACCGGAATATTCGTAACATATTAATGCGGAATTTTGTGTCATTGATTAGAAAATGAGGTAAAGAAAGCGTTAATTACAAAACGCCGTGTCGCGTAGTGGTAATCCTGCAGACTGGAACATGGAAGCCGCGGAGCCGCCAGCAGTCGGCGGATGATCATTTATGCGTGTCCCGGCGTAATGAGGCGGCCACATCAAGGGCAGCGACCGGTCTGCGGGCGCGTAGCCGGATCCGGCCGAATCTGCGGTCCCGCCTCCCTCCCCCCGCCCTGCCCACTAAATCCAACCATCCCGCGTTCCGCGTCAGTACAAAGAGCCCGTCCATTTCATTCCCGTCGCCACCTGTCGCTCACTCAAAAACGATTGTTTCTTCATCCTGAAAGATGTTGGAGGTTGAACTCTGTTCTCAACGTTTCAGTTCTGCTATATACTCAGGTGACAAAAAGTCGTGGAGTAGCGATAAACACATATACTGACGGCATTACTATCGCGTACGCAACACATAATAGAGCAGTGTATTGGCTGATCTGTCATTTGTACTTTGGTGATTCATGTGAAAAGGTATCCGACGTGATTATGGCAGCGCAACGGGAATTAACAGACTTTCAACCCGGAGTGGTAGTTGGAGATAGACACTTGGGTCACTCCAGTTCGGAAATCATTAGAGAATTCAGTATTTTGATGTCAACAGCGTAAAGAATGTGCCTGTAGTACAGAATTTCAGGCATTATTTCGCACCACGGACAACGCAGTGGTCGACGAACTTCACTTAACTACCGAGAGCAGCGGCTGTTGCATAGATTTGTCGGCGTCAACAGACCAGAAACACTGCGTGAAATGACAGCAGAAATCATTGTGTGACGTAAAACGAACGTATGCGTTAGGATAGCGTCGTGTAATTTGGCGTTAATGGGGTGTGGCGGCAGACAACCGACGCGAGTGCCTTTGCTGACACCACATCATCGCCTGCAGTGTCTTTCTTGGGATCGGGACTAGTGTGGCGCACATACCACGAAGCCATGGACGCAAGTTGTCAACCATGCACTATGCGAGCTCGTAGTAGCCTCGTAATGATGTGAGCCATGTTTACATGGAATTGGCTGGGTCCTCTGGTCCGACTGAACCTATCACTGACTGCAAATGATAATATTCGGTTACCTGGAGACCGTTTCCTGCCATTCATGGACTTTATGCTCCCAAACAAGGATGCACCATGTCACCGTGCCACAATTCTTCGTGATTGGTTTGGAGAACATTCTAGACAGTTCGAGCGGATGATCTGGCCACCCAGATAGCCCGACATAAATCTCGTCGTACATTTGTGGGACCTCATGTAGAGGTCAGTTCGTGAACAAAATCCTACACGGCAACGCCTTCGCTATTATAGGTGGTTTTAGAGGCAGCATGGCTCACTGTTTTTTGCAGGGAACTTACAACGAATTGTAGAGTTCATTCTACGTCGAGTTTCTGCACTACACCGGGCAGAAGGAGGTCCGGCACGGTATTAGGAGGTATTCCATGACTTTTGTCACCTCACTGTAAGTAGGTGCTAAACGGGAGATTTTATGTAAAAGCAACGTCTTTTTTTTGAGCTTCTCTCTTTCTGTCTTATTTCACTTAACTAATTTATTAACATTTTGACGTTCGACTCAATATCTATTAATAATTTTTATACTTTTTACGGTTCCGTATCTCACTCGGTAATAAGAGAACCCTTATAGGACCACCTTGTTGTCCTCTGTCTGCTCGTCTGTCCGCTGTTTAGACCCCTTTCGTCCAACAACAGGCAGATATAACGGTGTCACATATGCCTAATATCCCTTGTAAAAAGAATTTAGCTTCTAAGTGAATGCAATCAAAAGACACGGCCATTTCATCGCATATTTAGATTTTTACGAACTTGCAGCTTGCTGGAGGCGAAAAATATGTCCTTGTTTTATAATTGAATAAATAGTCGTAGCTCCGTTGTAAGTTACATTGAGACGTATCTTTCTTATTTCTTGATGGTGACTAGTCTCGGACAACTGTGTCCATTTTCAAACAATCTGTATCATACGTGTGACAAAAAATGGTTCAAATGGCTCTGAGCACTATGGGACTTAACATCTATGGTCATCAGTCCCCTAGAACTTAGAACTACTTAAACCTAACTAACCTAAGGACAGCACACAACACCCAGCCATCACGAGGCAGAGAAAATCCCTGACCCCGTCGGGAATCGAACCCGGGAACCCGGGCGTGGAAAGCGAGAACGCTACCGCACGACATACGTGTGACAAATACAGGCAGTAGCCACATACAAAAACTGGTGCTGCAGTTATGACCAAAGTGGTACTATGGTCGACTCAGCAATAGTAAATAGACGATATAGGACGGACATTACAGAACTAAATTTGTCTTATGTTCGTCCTATGTGGTCTACTTACTGTTGCTGAATGAAAAAAATATTGACAGAAAGCAAGAAGTGGAACTGAGTAGCAGGTATTGGGGTTCTCAGAGCAATTTTGATATTAAATTGATATGCAAATTAATTAATCAATCAATTAATCACCCCCATCCCTATGCAACCCTGCCCCTGACCACGCCCACCCACACCCCCAGATGATGTCACGTGTTTTTCTCAGCTGCCCATATGCCCCAGCCTCTTCATTACCTTCACCGCGACCCTGTACCCCACTCCACACGCCGCCACCAATTTCAGAAACAGTGCATGTGGAAAGTGTTGAACTTTCCAAAATATATACTTTTGAAAAAAATTAAATCTAATGACTGGGGTCAAGTGCAGGTCACACTTGTCTACAATATGTGGAGTAAAAGTATTCCACAAAAAGAGCCGATATCATTTACATCTTACTGTTGTAGAATCTTAGAGTGAGTTCTGACATAACATTTGGGATGGAGTGATCTTCTTCTTGACGAAAATGACGGATTTCGAAAGAGTCGAGCTTTCCTCACACGACTTTCTGATAACCAGGGATCGAGGTAATGAGATTAATGTAGTATTTCGAGACTGTTGAAAAGCATTTGACTACAAAAAAGACTATTTACAAAACTTTCGTGCTACCTCTAATAGTGATGAATTAGGTGGGATCCATATTAGGTATGAGTGATCGGGTATACTAAATCACAACATTTTTTTATTAACCTACGTAAGGTAGAATGAGGTTCCATACGAAGATTGTAGCGGGATTGAGGATCTGTTGATAGGGAGGACGCAACCTCGTATAATAGTGGATGGGGAGTCATTGCAGAAGTAGAAGAGGCTACAAGCCTGCCCCAGGGAAGTTGTCAGAGACCATTATTGTTCATGTTGGCTATTGACAAACCAGAAGACAACATTAATACTAACGTCAGATTTCTTGTAACTGATGCTGTAATCTATAAAGTAGTACTATCTGTAAAAGTACACAAACATGCAGTCATACTTGATACGATTTCAAATTAGTTCAATGATTTTCAGCTCCCATTTAATGAATATAAATTTCGAACTGCGCACTTCATAAAAACACTACCACTACAGAATCAATGAGTCGCAATTACAATCCGTCAACTCACGTGAAAGATATAACAATTTGGAAGGATGTGAAATACAATGATCACATTGGCTCATTCATCGGTGAAACAACTGCCAAAACCTCCTGATAGGCGACTGGAAAACTGCAGTCAGTCGGTCTTCTGCGGTGATTTCTTACAAACCAGCCGTGTGAGCCGTCCTAGAGAATTTCTCAGGTTTGTATATTCATACCAAGTAAAACGATCGGGCCAAATTGGAATTTCACAAAAATTAGGAGGTTTGACACGATAGAGTGTCAGCGAAGTATCCTTAAACATGAACTGGCTGACGCTTGAGGATAGACGTCGCCTATCCAGAAACCCCCATTTGCATTGGTTCAAAACAAATATTGATTATCTAGTTAGACAGTGCAAGCCACTACGTATCGCATTCGTAGCCTACACTGACAGAATTGGGCACAGAGGCAGTTAAGCAGACATTCAAATGTGGATGGAACTGGAAGCAACCCCAATCTATGGGACACTAGTGGGCGATACCATCTACCATACACATCAAAACTGGCCTATGTATATTGATGAAGACATAAAATACTACACAGAAACGTAACCGCATAAATAGTTACACATTACCCACCAATTCCGTAATTCGTGCGTTTTATCACTTTAGTTGATTATCACTGTTTCACTTTAGCTGATTATCACTGTATCACTTTAGTTGATTCCCTGACGTTGCATACTCTGAGATATAAAATTTGAAACAGTGTTCTGAGGCATTTATCTGCCAATTTAGAAGGTATACCGAAACGTTTTTACTGCCACAAAATTCACAGTGAACGTCGTTGGTTTCGTTGGTTTCACAAAAATTTGGGCGAGCAGATGCACATTAATATCGAAGCGAACTCACCTGATGAATGACTGACACAGAAAGAAATATTGTACGATGGCTCTATTAATAAATCAAAGACCCTTGTTTTTCCATCACTCTGTAGCGGAGATCTTATTACAGAGCAGACAGAGATGTTATTAAAATTTCAAAGGGTGTATTTCATTTTACAAAACATGCACCTCGCGTAGTGCAATATCAATTTACTCTTCCCATGACTTAATAAACTTTTTCAGAGATTCTTCTGAAAGAATAACGCCACTGAGTTCATAAAGAAAAAATCGGTATTCGGCGGTCGATCCAATATTTAGGATCTATACACGTCACTAAATTGTCGTCCTGCCGTCCTCAGTTGCGTTTAATATTTTGTTGATAATTATTACCTTCGGTCAGTCTAATTGCAATTGGATAAAACAAATGTATCTTGCCATACGCGTTACGCCTTATTACTTGCAAGGCATCTTCAGTGGCCTGGGTCATGTACATATTTGTGTTTAAAATTTTTGTTTTGCATTTCGGACTTATATATTGACGTTATAAACAGTTCCGGCACTTTATGCTTATCTATAATGTATTCATAGTATAAATCTGTTCTTACAAATCTTAGATGCTAGATCACACACGCTCTATTTCTGTTTTACAGCTGTTCTTTCACTGATAACTGCCATACGAAATTTCGTTTCCACAGCACCAGGAAATGATCATTTGTTAACTTGACGTTACGTGTTGAATTTCAGTTCGTGAAGTCACTGATAAATCCTTGCGTGTGTGTGTCTGTGTGTGTGTGTGTGTGTGTGTGTGTGTGTGTGTGTGTGTGTGTGTGTGTGCTCTTTTCTTTCCGTTTGATTGGGTGCGTACGCAAACTTTCCTTCAACCTCCTGTGTGTTTGTGTGTGTGTGTTTTTGTGTGTGTGTGAGTGATTATGTATTTGTTTTAACATGGCTTCATGTAAGAAAGGATTTCTTAAATTCTGATTATGATAGTGTTCCTACACTGGTATAGGCATTTATTGCAGCTGTTTGATCTAATGATTTTCTTGTGTTGTTCTAAGTTGACAAGATGATGTTTGTGATGTGTTCGGTGATCTGAAAATGTGGAATGGTCTTTTGTCGTATTTCCAGCACGTGATGTGTTCTTTCTACCGTGTTTTAAGGCTCCTGAAAGTTAATGCCTATATACACTGCATAAAAACATTGACATTGAGATTTGTGTACTCCTTGTCCACAGTAATGGCTTTATTGATTGTTGGTTAGCTTAAGTTTGTTTGGAGAGTTTGCACAGTTTCATATGGTATGTGGATGCCATGTTTCTATAGTGTTTGTCACTGTGGATGTTAATTTATGTGTGTAAGACTTAGTGTAGCAAGTGCTTTGTTTCTGTGGGTTGTGTACAGTTTTTGGCCTGGACTTGTGAGTTTTCCTGGATTCAGGATATGCTGGATGCGTTGCGTTTCCTTTGTATTTGTGTTCTAATTTTTTGATTGAGCCTGTGTACTGTAAGCGTATGGTACCCATTGTTCCTAGCCGTTGTATGGCTGTATTCATATCTTTTTCATAGTTCTCTTATAGCGTGAAATCCTGTTATGAATAATGAAATTTGTCTTAATGCATTGAGCTTCTGCTTGTGAGTTAAAATGGTTCAGATGGCTCTGAGCACTATGAGACTTAACGTCTGAGGTCATCAGTCCGATAGAACTTCGAACTCAGGATTCGAATATGCAACCGTAGCGGTCGCGCGGTTCCAGACTGAAGCGCCTAGAACCGCTCGGCCACTCTGGCCGGGTGCTTGTGAATATGACTGGTTGTAGAGTGTGTAATTGAGTGTGTGGCATATTGCTTTATAACTGTTATTTCAAGAAGATTTATTTGATCTTCTTCTTGTTTCTTATGTGTGAACTTCATCTACTGCTGTGCTTTGTTGATTTCTGAATGGAGTTAATCTATTTTTTACTTGGCTCATCTACCAGGCAAGTAATGGCATCATGTAGCAACCACATATTCCGTTTGCACCGATGATTCGCTGTCACCATAACATGGGGTTTCTGCATACTATCCTACAGATGACCGTTATGATAGTTGAAGCTAACACTCTGCATAAAGGTGGCCTCATCTGTGAATAGAATAGATGACGCAAATCGCGGAATCGTGTTTGCCTGTTGAAGAAACCAATGATAAAACTGCTCCCGATGTGGAATGTCTGTTGCTAGTAAGCCCTGCACACGCAGAAAGTGATAAGGGTAGTAACAATTGGCATGGAGAATGTTCCATACTGTCGTGTGGCTTACTCTGTACTGACGGGCCAACTGCCTGGTACTGACACGACGGTCTCTTTCCACAGTGATAATTACATTTTCCTCCAGATCTAGTGTCCGAGCATTTTGGGTACTCCCTTCATGATTTCATGCTTTCTGAAACGATTCTGTGTCATACAAACGGCGAGACACTGTTGCAAACATTGAATGCGGTGGTTGTTATCGGCGGGGATAGGTGTCCTGATACAACCTTGCTGCCGCCGCTCGTTGCCATTTGCCTTTCTGTAAGTAAACACCATGTCGGCAAGCTCTCGATTCGAATACGGCATCACTGTGTACAACGCTGTATCACATCCACTACGAAGTGAGCCAGCAAGAGAAATGAATCGGACACAACATTACGAATTACTATGGCAGGAGTGGGTGCTAAGGCATGGCGTAGGAGCATACGATGCGAATTGTAATTGTGGCTGCATGGTGCAGAGTGTATTAGCCCGCAGCCTCTGTAACAAAGTATGACTGAATAAATAATCTCTAGCAAGAAAATCACGAATTTCTACAAGTAAGTTTATTAAACGTTTTTTATTCCATATCCTCTCATCGATCGGCCCTAGAATTGGAATACATTTGAAAACGAGATTACAATTAAATCAATACCATTAGCTGCTGGCAGGAGTTGATATACATCAACGGGGAAAGTTGAAAATGCGTACCCCGACAAGGCAGACACACTGTCCATCTGAGCCACCGAGGGCACTGAGGATAGTGCGACTGCAGGGACTTATCGTTAAGGCTAACCAGCTGATGACCGCCTTCAGTGCGGATGCACACGAATTGCCTGAACTCTTATGGGACTCGGAGGGTTGTCTGCCAAAGGTGATGGGTATTACGGCAGGGACACTACGAATGTAGTGTGTGAACTAAGAGATGAGAATGTGGGTCTCACGGCTAGCCTGACGTCCACAAGTCCCTGCAGTCGCACTATCCTCTGTGCCCTCGGTGGCTCAGATGGATAGAGCGTCTGCCATGTATGTAGGAGATCCCGAGTTCGAGTCCCAGTCGGGGTACACATTTTCAACTGTCTCCGTTGATGTATATCAACGCCCGTCAGCTAATAATGGTATTTATTTAACCGTAATTTCATTCTAGAGATCAGCACCGTCACCAATGGCATCTGTTCTTTCGGACGTGTCCAAAAGAACAAATGCCATCTTCATACATTTGAAAATAATCACCCAATGCGCGATTTTAAATCTTTCAACAGTGACTTTCTGGTTTTCTGACTGAATGACAAAAACGTTGACTAACGTTTCTGAAACTGGGAGTCGCATGGGTAGTGTTTCACTGTGCAGATGATGTTCATCCTCAAATTGGAAGCATCTTGGTAACTTTTAATCGCACGAAACGTTTAAGCTGCGGAGAGAGACTAGTAAGAAATACACGACGGTCTTCCCTATAGGACTAAGTTAGGTAACGAAGTTGCATACTTTAACACTTCAAATCAGTTTTACTTCTGCTTATCCACTAAAAATTTAAATCACTTTACGTACTAATATTTAATAAAAATTTACGAGATAATTCGCCTTTAACATACTGTCGTACTCGTGTCAAAACCATTACTTGAGGATACTACAATGAGTTAACAACTATAAAATGTCACAGAGATCAATGATGCGAAATAAGAGGACTAATTCCAGCGTTGCCATCAATGGGACAGAGATAAATCACTGCCGTTCGTGAATGAACTCACATTGTTGATGTTTGTCCACAGGGCTTCATAGTGCCGTATTTACTACACTGGATTCATTATGGGGTACAAATCCATTTCTAGCATCTTCGTAGAAACCCTATATACCTCCGGTGAACGACATGAGGTACAGGTCAATGTATTATCCTCCATTACTTCTCCATCCCTTTACAATCACAGCCCCTGTTCCTGCACTGTATGTATGGGACGTTAGTTCGAATATGAATTGCTTCCTTCTTTGTATTTTTACTTACTGCCACTGTTGATTTATTGTGAAATGGACATGTGGCCGTGCGAATAGAAAGCGATAAACCCAATAAGCAATACACTTCATTATACCCCCAAGGAAACAACGATGAGTTAATCAGGATGCCAAGACAATTTCTACATCTACATCTACAACTACATAGGTACTTCACAGGCCACCGTACGATGCGTGGCGTAGGATCACCTGTACCACTACAAGTCATTTCCTATCCAGTTCCACTGGCAGATAGAGCAAGGAAGAAACCACTGTCTATATGCCTCCATAAGAGCCCTAATTTCTCGTATCTTATCTTCGTAGTCCTTAAGCTCCATGTACACGCCTGGAAATGGAAAAAAGAACACATTGACACCGGTGTGTCAGACCCACCATACTTTCTCCGGACACTGCGAGAGGGCTGTACAAGCAATGATCACACGCACGGCACAGCGGACACACCAGGAACCGCGGTGTTGGCCGTCGAATGGCGCTAGCTGCGCAGCATTTGTGCACCGCCGCCGTCAGTGTCAGCCAGTTTGCCGTGGCATACGGAGCTCCATCGCAGTCTTTAACACTGGTAGCATGCCGCGACAGCGTGGACGTGAACCGTATGTGCAGTTGACGGACTTTGAGCGAGGGCGTATAGTGGGCATGCGGGAGGCCGGGTGGACGTACCGCCGAATTGCTCAACACGTGGGGCGTGAGGTCTCCACAGTACATCGATGTTGTCGCCAGTGGTCGGCGGAAGGTGCACGTGCCCGTCGACCTGGAACCGGACCGCAGCGACGCACGGATGCACGCCAAGACCGTAGGATCCTACGCAGTGCCGTAGGGGACCGCACCGCCATTTCCCAGCAAATTAGGGACACTGTTGCTCCTGGGGTATCGGCGAGGACCATTCGCAACCGTCTCCATGAAGCTGGGCTACGGTCCCGCACACCGTTAGGCCGTCTTCCGCTCACGCCCCAACATCGTGCAGCCCGCCTCCAGTGGTGTCGCGACAGGCGTGAATGGAGGGACGAATGGAGACGTGTCGTCTTCAGCGATGAGAGTCGCTTCTGCCTTGCTGCCAATGATGGTCGTATGCGTGTTTGGCGTCGTGCAGGTGAGCGCCACAATCAGGACTGCATACGACCGAGGCACACAGGGCCAACACCCGGCATCATGGTGTGGGGAGCGATCTCCTACACTGGCCGTACACCACCGGTGATCGTCGAGGGGACACTGAATAGTGCACGGTACATCCAAACCGTCATCGAACCCATCGTTCCACCATTGCTAGACCGGCAAGGGAACTTGCTGTTCCAACAGGACAATGCACGTCCGCATATATCCCGTGCCACCCAACGTGCTCTAGAAGGTGTAAGTCAACTACCCTGGCCAGCAAGATCTCCGGATCTGTTCCCCATTGAGCATGTTTGGGACTGGATGAAGCGTCGTCTCACGCGGTCTGCACGTCCAGCACGAACGCTGGTCCAACTGAGGCGCCAGGTGGAAATGGCATGGCAAGCCGTTCCACAGGATTACATCCAGCATCTCTACGATCGTCTCCATGGGAGAATAGCAGCCTGCATTGCTGCGAAAGGTGGATATACACTGTACTAGTGCCGACATTGTGCATGCTCTGTTGCCTGTGTCTATGTGCCTGTGGTTCTGTCAGTGTGATCATGTGATGTACTGACCCCAGGAACGTGTCAATAAAGTTTCCCCTTCCTGGGACAATGAATTCACGGTGTTCTTATTTCAATTTCCAGGAGTGTATATTGGTGTCAGTAGAATCGTTCGGCAGCCAGTTAAAATGCCGGTCCTCTAAATTTCCTAAATAGTATTTCTCGGAAAGAATGTCACCTTCCCTCCAGAGATTCCACTTGACTTCCCGAAGCATCTCTGTATCACTTACGTGTTGTTTAAACCTACCGGTAATAAATCTAGCAGCCCGCCTCTGAATTGCTTCGACGTATTTATTCAGTCTGACCTGGTACGAATCCTAAACATTCGAGCTGTACTCAAGAACAGGTCGCACCCGAGTCCTATATGCGGTGTCCTTTACAGGTGACCCACTCTTTCCTAAAATTCTCACAATAAACCGAGGTCGACCAATCGCCTACCCTACCACTGTTCTACATTCTCGTTTCATTTCTTATGGTTTTGGAACGTTAAGCCCAGATATTTAAACGACTTTACTGTGTCAAGCAGGACAAAAATGATACCGTATCCGAACACTGCACGTACGTGCTTCCTACTCATCCCCATTAACTTGTAGTTTTCCACGTTTGGAACAAGCTGCCATTCATCACACCAACTAGAAACTTTGTCTAAGTTGTCTTCCTACATTCACTCAACTTCGACAACACCTTACCGTTCACCACAGCTTCGTCGTCAAACAACCACAGATTGCTGTCCGAGAGAGAGAGAAAGAGAGAGAGAGAGAGAGAGAGAGAGAGAGAGAGAGAACAACAGCGGTCCTATCACACTTCCCTGAGGCACTCCAGACGACACCCTTGTCTCCGATGAACACTCGCCGTCGAGGACAACGTACTAGGTTCTATTACTCAAGAAGTGTTCAAGCCGCTCATATATCTGTGAACGTATTCCATATGCTCGAACCTTCGTTAATAGCCTGCAATGGGCCACCGTGTCAAATGCCTAACGGAAATCTAGAAATATGGAAGCTGCCAGTTGCCCTTCATCCATAGTATATTATGTGAGAAAAGGGCAAGCGGAGTGTCATGCTAGCGATGCTTTCTAAAACCACACTGATTACTGGACAAAAGTTTCTCAGTCTCAAGAAAGTTTATCGCATTTGGACTGAGAATACGTTTATGCAGCAAACTGAAGTTAGGGATAGTGGTCTACAATTCTGGGAGTCCTTTCTTCTACCATTCTTATATACAGGAGTCACCTGCGTTTTTTTCCAGTCTCTTGGGACTTTTTGCTGGGCGAGAGATTCACGATAACTGTGGGATAGGTGAAGTACACTTCGTAAAACCGAATTGGGATTCCATCCAGACCTGGTGATTTATTTGCTTCCAAATCTTTCAGCTGTTTTCTACGCCAGGGACGGCTATTACTATGTCGTTGATAGGGGAGCGGTCCGATGGTCAAATAACAGCATGTTTGTTCGATTTCTTGAACGCGATTTTACTTCCGTCCTTCTGATACAGTGGTATCTTTTCTTTACGGGTTGTGAATGTTGGATGTCAGGTCCATACTCAATTCATTAGTATAATCGTTAATCATTTTGTATAACCTCCATCACGAAGAATAACATTTATGCTTGTGAAAAGAGATAAATGTAAATTAACACAGGGACTAAGGAGTCAGAAATAATAAACTAATTCCAAGCCGCTTCATCTGTTAACTCCTTATTCAGAACAGTGTATCATGTCACTGTAGGTAGCTGTGGTAAACGTGTTCTTTCTGCTACTTTGAAGAGTGTGAGACAGATCTCCTGCTTCCCTGCAGTAGTACCGTAAGTACGAGTTCCGATCAGGAGGTCGGAACTCACTTAAGAGTGTAACTTGCCCTGACCTCGCAAGGAGTTGAACATATGTCTGAGATTTACAGAGAGTTATAACCAAGTAATGATAACCCAAAATCACCAGGCGACTAAAGGGCGATCGCCATATTACCCGCAGTATCTAGAGCTGTCGTTATCACTCATTTTCCCTTTGGAGCCAGTACTGACGTCGTAGGGCCGCATATGAATCGATTTATTTTATTAACTGGTTACCTACACAGACTAGTATGTTACGAGCTCCTAATATAATAGCTATACACACATATACCGCAGCCATAGCACGATGCGTACCACTAACTTATTTCCTTTCCTGTTCCACTCGCAAACAGAATGAGGGAATAGCGACTGTCTATATGCCTTCGAGTGCTTTCTAATTTCTCGTATCCTATTTTCGTAGTCCTTACGCTAAATATACATTGGTAGCAGTAGCATCGTTCTGCTGTAAGCTTCAAATGCCGATTCTCTAAATTTTTATAAATACTTCTATCCGAAAAGGGCGTCGACATCTCTCGAGGTTTCGCATTTGAGTTTCGGAAGTGTCTCCGAAATACTTGCCTGTTGTTCGAACCTACCGGTAACAAACCTAGCAGTCCGCCTCTGAACTGCTTCATGTTTTCCTTTAATCCGACCTGGTGCGGATCCGAACACTTCGGCGGTAGTCAAGAATAGGTCTCCTTTGAAGATGAACCACACTTTCCTAAAATTCTTCCAATAAACCGAAGTCGACCAGTCGCCTTCCCCACCGCAATTCGCACATACCAATTCAATTTCATATCGCTTTGCAATGTTACTTTCAGATATTTGAACGACGTGACTGCTCAGGAAGGAGACTAATAAAACTGCATTCGAACAGTGCGCGTTTGTTTTTCCATTCATCTTCATTAACTTACACTTACCCACATTTAGAGCTAGTTGCCATTCATCACACCAACTAGAAATTTTGTCTGACATCTTGTATCCTCATACATTCACTGAACGACGGTCCCTTCTCGTAAACTACAGCGTCATCAGAAAACAACCACAGATTGCTGCCCACCCTGTGCAACAGATCATTTGTGTATATAAAGATAAAATTGGTCCCGTCACTCATCCCTAGTGCACTCCTGACGATACCCATGTCTCTGATGAACACTCGCCGTCCAGAACAAGGTACTGAGCTATATTTATTTGTTAAGAAGTGTTTGGAGTACTCACATATCTAGGAACGTATTCCATGTACTTTACTTGACAGTCTGCAGTGGGACAGGGTGTGAAATTCCTTCCGGAAATCTAGATATATGGTATATGCTTGTTGCCCTTCATTCGTAGCTCGCACCATATCATGTGAGAAAAGTACAATCGTAGTTTCGCTCGAGCGATACTTTCTACAACCGTGTTTATTCATGCACAGAATTTATTAGATCAGAACTGAAAATACTTTCAAGAATTTTACAGCAACCCGATGCTAAGGGTATTGGTGTGTCAGTGCCTTTACTCTTCTTATACCGGGTGATTAAGAGGAAAGGTAAATGCTATGAGGGGTGGTAGTATTATACAGGAATCACTTGCAGCTTTTTCAGTAGCTTTGGACTTTGCGCTTAGCGAGAGATTCGCGATAAATGCAAGTTAAGTAAAGGGCCTGTGCCGTTCCCAGACTTTTTATTACTGCATAAAACTTGATGCTATAGGAAACCTGGGTGTGCCACTGTTGTCTATTTACTTTTTTTTTTAATCATGGGAGGGGGAGGGAGGGTGCACAGAGTTAAGCGACGAATGCCACAGGGGTGATGAACGCTCCGTAGGGGGATGGAGGGGTGGGGGGTTGGGGAGGGGGTTTGTAATTTCCTGCATATTCTTCATTATTGACAACAAACATTCAATTCTTGTTTTCTGCCGCTTAGCTGCTATGTGTGCTAGAAAAGTGACGCACCCAAGTAATAAGGTGTCGTAATGAGGTTTTCAGAGTCGTTCGTGTTCACAAGTGGAACTTATTTGAAGAGCGAAATACGTGAACCCTTGTACTTATAGCAACAGTGTTTTTTCAATACTGGAAGACAATTCATCAGTTCTCCTTTTTACCGTATTTCTGAACACTGGAAATTTTGTATTTCTTTGGCCGCATATTCCCTCAATTCTGCTCGCACCATGCCAATAGCCAAGGGCAAAAAGAGACACTCATTAGTTTTATGAGGCTGTCCTTCCTCTGCAACTCTAAAACTAGCCAGGTAAGAGGCTTTCATCAAATCACTATCAGTGTTAACAAAATTTGCTGTGCATCTGGATTCTTTTTTACAAAACGCAGATTTCCTCAGAAATATGTCAAATAGGTTTACCAACTAACACAGACTGGTGAGAAATGGGATGAATTTTTAATAAAGAAGGCTTCCTTCTTCGATTTGAAAGCGTTCCTAGCCATACAAAGCACTGAAGAATTGAGTTATCACTGGTTTCTATACAGGCCGAATTGTAAGTAGCTTTCATCATACTTGCTGTTAGGTGTTGATTTGTTTTTTAAATGCATTCTGAGAGACAGAAGGAGCTTCCTAGCTTCAAATTCGCTTCATGGTTAACTTAAAACACAATCACGTAGATGTCACACAATTCAGTTAAATTTCAGACCACAATTCACTGTTATAGTAATCGAAAACCAGTTAGTTGTAATACCTGCATTCCGGTTCCAGACGAAATTTTTCTTCGTATCACGACGGTATTTAAGGTAACACCCAACAAGGCTAGAATAACAACAATGAATCGTTCACTGTGTAGTGACTACTGCAACGTGACACAATGGTACATCCCATAAGCTGGTAGCTGCTGCAAAGGGGCAGAAAACTTAGAATAATCACCGACAAGACTCGATAAAAACATCGTCAACGTCAAAAGAGTATGAAACCTTTCTAGCCAAGGCAGTGATGACTGATACAGGGAAAAGGAGAAGTTACCTTCCCGTGTCCTGCTTACAGTCTGAAACAAATATTCTGTCGAAAATCCATTTGATGAACATTATACAGACGTTAATTCCACAAATCAGTTTCCTACCACTATAGTTTAAAAATAAAGTAGCTTGAGAGAATATTTAACTTATATCAGTACATGTTTTGTTTATTTGCAAGTGTACCAAATGAAATGTTCTTGCGTGCCACATGTGATACGCATACCACCGTGGGAACGTCTGCCATAGAGTACTCTTTGTAAAACCGAATTGAGATACCACGCAGACCTGCCGATTTTTTTCAACTCTTTCAGTTGTTCCTCCACGCCGGGAATGCCTGTTGCTCTATCGATCATACGGGAGTCTGTGCGATGGTCTAACGACGGTATGTTTCTACGATTCCACTGTGTGAATGATTACATAAACGCCATATTTAAAACTGTCTTTTCTTTTGCTATCATGTACTGCACCACCAGACTGGTCAACGAGTGACTGGATAGAAGTGGTAGTCACTCTTAGCAATTTTGTAGGACCACAATTTTGTCGAGTTCTCGGCCATATCTTCTGCTGATGCATGACGGTGGCAGTTGTTGTATGCTTCGCGCATAGGTCTTTTTACAGTCACACGTCTGTCTACTAACCTTTGCCTGTCGCCATTTGCTGTGCAACAGCCTTTTATTCCTCAAAATTTGCCGAATTTCCGTCTTAAAGCATTGTGTGTGTTTCTGTCCTTAATCCGCATACTACGCACATACTTCTTCACAGCAGTTCCCCAAATCTTTCGGTATAATTCCTCTAAGTCCATTATGCTCGTACCAAATGATGTCGTTTCATTGCAAAAGTGACATTTTCACAACTGTTTATTTTATCTTTCTAGAAGAAACACTCACCTAGGCTTCATGAGTCATTCATTAATTTTAGTAACCATAGTTGCTATGATGACATCATGATCATTAAACCTGTAGATCAGGCCTGTTTGTAGCCACGTCTAAAATATTTCCATTGAATGTGGACTGTCAAACAAAACAGTTTTCGGAGTACGTGTTCTAAAGTACTTCGCAAGGCTGCCTATATCCCCTGCAATGAATCTATGGACGTCCCGGTCTGGACACGGTATGTTAAAGTCTCCTCCGACTATTATCGGATGTTTAAACGCTATTGACCGTGGACTTGACTTGAATGACTCTAAAACTGTCAGAGCGGTATCGAGTAGCCGGCAAAAATATCCAGCGGGTAAACTGATTTTACCTAGATATATGCGACCAGATAACTAGACTGTCACAGTCAATTTCGTCCGCAAAAGAGACAATATTTTCGTCAACAGCAATGATCACTCCCACTTCTATGGTGTCTTTCCATGACTCATAAATACGTCAAAGCTTTCTCCGTCTAGTGTCAGCCAGCTCTCGGTCCGACGAATAATGAGATATTTCCCAGAGGGCAGTAAATTCGGGAACTTTGTTACGAATACTTCGACTGTTTAGTGATACAATTTGGTTAGTCGCAGTGTCTTTACTCTGAACGCCCTCTGATTTCGCTGTCTGCTTATCGCCCGGCGAGTGTTCATCAGAGTGCCTCAAAATACCCCCTAGCCCAAAAAACCCTCTTGTGTATTCCAAAGGTGCTCTGATATACAGGAAATATATTCTCAGTAGCGAATATTGACAACCATCAGCTGTATAATGGAATGAGGACAATGATATTTGTGCCGCACCAGGCGTGGAACTCGGTTTTCCCGCTTACCGCGAGCGCTCGCCTAATCGTTAGGCTATCCGAATACGTCTCTTCGGTAGATCTAGACTTCCATATATCGTCAAACACGTGCCACAGTGCTGTACTAGTACATCCATTATGTATCTTCCCATATAGTGAAGACATATTTCTTGAAAATCGCTTGCCCGGTGTCAGCAGATAAGTACAATGCGGGAGGAACATTGCATCGTTATTCGTAATAACGCAGGCACTGCAATATCGTATTTATCTGCCGACACCGAGAAAGCGACATTCAAGTAATATGACTTCCCTATACGGAAATATACATGATGGATGTCCTAATACAGGACGTTGACTCGTGGTTGACAACGTATGGATGTTTATGTTTGGCCATGAGTCGTGCTCGGATAGCCTAAGGTTTAGGCGACCGCTCGCGATAAGCAGGAAATCCGGTCCGATTCACGACCCACCACCAATTTTCATTGTCGTCATTCCATTATACAGCTGATGGTTGTCCATTCGCCATGCTGCCTGTTCCTTCGGTCATGCATGCATGTTTGTTCGAAGGAACATTGCATCGTAATTCGGAATAACGCAGAAACTACAATATCGCATCGTTACTCTGATAAGCTGGCCCCCGGCCCCAAGTACTGACCGCTAGATGTCGGTACCATGTGGGACACTTTGGGTCGACTGTGGACCGTTTCATATTGCTGCCAACCTCAGCGATTTTACAGTTCTGACGCTATATATGTGTGTGTGGTGAACTGTTGTTAGTTTTACTGTGTGTGCGAACGAGATTGATTAATAATATAATTTGTTATTTTATTCATAGCTCCCATTTTCTCTGAAACTGTAGTATATGTTCCAGAGCTCTCATTTTCTCATAAACTGTAGTATATATTTCAGAATAAAATTCAGTTGACAGTTGAACAATTATTTTTATTTCGCTTCACCGGTTTCAACAGATTTACAACGGTCTTGCCGCAGTGGGTACACCGGTTCCCGTGAGATCACCGAAGTTAAGCGCTGTCAGCACTTGGCTGGGTAACCATCCAGGCCGGCATACGCTGTTGCCATTTTTCGGAGTGCACTCAGCCTCGTGATGCCAATTGAGGAATTACTCGACCTAATAGTAGCAGCGTCGGTCAAGAATACCATCGTAACGACCGGGAGAGCGGTGTGCTGACCCCACGCCCCTCCTATCCGCATCCTCCTCTGAGGATGACACGGCGGTCGGATGGTCCGGATGGGCCACTTGTGGCCTGTAGACGGAGTGGTGGTTTCAACAGATTAATATGTGATATTCAGATGCCTACAAACATGGGATTTTATAAATCGTTAGAACTGCGCCACAGAGTCATGTAAAGTGTAAGAAGTTTGTTACAAGAACCGACTTAGTCTAGTGGATGTCAATATCTTCTTCACAGAAGCATTATGTCATGGTATCTGCAGAAAGGCAGAATGAAAGTTTCATAGCTTTCAGTAACTGAATGACAGTCAAGTTGTCGTTCTAGCAACAAAGAACATACACAAAACCTATAAAAAGTATAACAAAGGTTTAAAGGAAATTATATGTAATAAATCTGAAAAACCTGGCACGTAATTACACATAAGCTTTTACTCACATTAATGTCTACGGGAAATAATTGTGAAACTGACGACTGAATTTTATTCTGGAACAGCACTTGTACTTATATTTTAATGCACTAGTGAGTGTGAGACACAGTGACAAAAATTGATTGAAGAATTGAACGCCAGTCTGACAACGCCTAAATTCGCAGAGGTCGTGCTACTTAAAGTGGTTTTCTGGACTAGAAGTTTCAAAACAGATTTTTTTGTTGCATATTTTGACAGCTTGTATTGTGGAATTCTCAAAACTCTAACGAGTCGATAAATTCGGTGTTGGGACGCTTTCGTCAAAAAGACATATATTCCGGTAAGAAAGTAGTCGAAATTTGAAACAATTTGGCTACAGCTACCTTCAACGATGGCTTCATGGGACTCGCGCAGACGGAGCAGAGCACCGCGCGTCTACGGGTAGTAGGCAAGCGAGATCTGCGGCCCGGGAGGAAGTGCTGCACTCGAATGAGAATTACGAATTGCCGAAAAACTACTCGGCCGACTTTCATGCTCTTAACTATTTTGAAGGGAATTTAACTGGCGGTGGTCGGAACTTCTAAAAGTTAAACAATTTTCAAAATATCTAAATATCAAAATAACAACTGGATAAATGTTACCCTGAAACCTGAAAATTATCCAGAACCACGCACCGTTCAAGAAGGGGCTATAGCTTTGACATCGGCGTAGCTTCCCTCTCGGCATACCCCAGCTGCTTCCTTTTCACCCAATAAGGAACAAATGTTCAAAAATAGTTCAAATGGCTCTGAGCACTATGGGACTTAACATCTGAGGTCATCAGTCCCTTAGAACTACTTAAACCTAAGGACATCACACACATCCATGACCGAGGCAGGATTCGAACCTGCGACCGTAGCAGCAGCGCGGTTCCGGACTGAAGCGCCTACAAGCGCTCGGCCACAGCGGCCGGCGGAACAGGTTTCCGTCACACTGTAAGCTGCTTACACTTTCATCATACCTTTCCATATCTGTATTCTTTCACCCGCATCATTTGCTAATTTCAACAAATTATTTCTAATCAAATTCATCTCCACAATTACCCCTTCTGTGATGTAGTTACGTTTTTTACTTTTATGTGGATGTCATTCTTCTGATTCGACAAGAATGCACTGAGGAAATTCCTTAATACAATGTCAATAAGACTGCTATATCTTAAAATCCATGCAGTCTTTACCAATCATATTGTCATTTTTATTGCTATTAACATTATTATTATACTGTACATTACGCCCGTGCCATACAAATCGTAATGTTGAGTCTTGAGCCGTGGCGGTAGCAGTTAATTTTGTCTCTGTCTTCCCGGTGCTTTCTTTCACTGGCGCTCCGATAGGCGGAGCGAACATAATTTGTAGGTTTCGTAGATAACTGCTGGCTCAGAGAGTTTGAAATAGGCTGGCAGTTGGTTGTGAGGTGAAAAGGGTGAGAGGGGCGTGTTTGGTCTTTTTTGTGTTGAGTTCGAATTGTCACTCCTTTGGGTAGCGGCAATGACACACATTGCTCTATCGACGGTGTTCTCCTATGACCGTCAGTGGATTTGCACTTCCCTGTTTATCCATGCTGTGCGGACTAGAACGCTTTCAGTTTTGCCCTCATCATTTCGGTGTATGTAAGGACAATTACGGGAAAATTTTGCTGCCAATATAGCTCGCTCTCTGATATGTGTGCCTCTGTTGTTGTTGACTTACGGATCACTGGAACATTTTAATTTATTGTGATTTATTTTGGCCGCAACCGTTTTGTACAAATGCATCCATTTAAGAGGTGGAAATTTTTGGGTTAAATTAGTGACTACATTGGTGATGAAGTGCACCACTGGGACCTTTACTTGCTTTGAACTACTAAGGCCAGAAGCTGTGAAAGAATTTTATATTAAGTGGTTTATTAATGAAACTTAACTTTAAACTTGTGAGTATGGCTAGTCGCTGTTTGAGCTTTAGTATCTAATGAAGTTCTTTACTTAGTTGTATTAACCTGGTCCTGAGCCGTATGGCATAATTCCTGGCTCACTGACTATGATATTCATTTTCCGTTTTGTAAGATTTGTAATTTTACCCTTTAATTATTCTAAGAGAATTTCCTTGTATTAATATTGTTTTGAAACTAGGTTTTAGATGGTTGTAAGGCCCGAAGACTGCTTCAAGGGAATACTGTCTGTACTACCTAGGGATAAGCGTTATCATTCATTTGTTCTATCTGCTTGATTTAAGTAGACACCTGGCCGTGAAATCCCTACAGTGATTAAAGATCTATTTCCTTCAGGCAGTTTTCTTGGAAGCAATATCTGCTACCTTAGTTTGTGATATATGTTTTTGGGCTTGTGGCCGAGCGGTTCTAGGCGCTTCAGTCTGGAACCGTGTGACCGCTACGGTCGCAGGTTCGAATCCTGCCTCGGGCATGGATGTGTGTGATGTCCTTAGATTAGTTAGGTTTAAGTAGTTCTAAGTTCTAGGGGACTGATGACCTCAGATATTAAGTCCCATAGTGCTCAGAGCCATTTAAACCCTTTTTGGGCTTGTAGCCACGATCTCTTAAGAAGGTGGCCGTTGTTGGGCATGTAATTTGTATTTCTGTAGCCTGTACTTCACCTACGTGGTGTCTGATAACAGCGCCTCTTAGCCTTGTGAAGTGCGAACCCGATGTTTCGGTGGCTGCCGGCCACGAGGGCATTTTGATGTCGTGCCCCTGCACGTGCCTTCCGGTTGTGTTTAATGCGTTTCCGCTATTGTTATAGTGGAACAGTCCACCTTGCCGGTTTGCTTTTCTTCAGTTTTGCCTTTCGCTTCTTAAGGCTCTGATGTACTTGCTTTAAGTTCTAAGTATTCTGCCTGAAGGCTTATATGTGACCGACGTTGTAGTTAAATTTTAAGGTAGCTCCGTTGTATGTTCAAATATTCGCGTTTATACTTGGTGTGCCTAGGAAAAGTTTAATGTGACTTTCATTCTGATTGCCATAGCCTTAGATTTCTGTTTTTAATCGTAACTCATTACTTTTGTCATTTGTGCCATGTGTGTGTTTATTCTATATTACTAGTTCTTAACTTAATAACCGTGGCTGTATGACAATATTGTGCAAGAGCTACCTTTTACTTACTTACTTTCTATGTAAGAGGGGTTCTATTATGATTTACTTCTTTGTTATTGCTGGCACTGATTCCCTCGGGTAGCGAGAATTCAGAGCTTAGACATGTCAGTCTGTGGTTAAAACGTAAAGTGACTTACATCCATTTAACAGCGTCTTATGTGCACAGACATTTGGTAAACATTGTATTTTATTTGGTGGTATCATGTGCATTGTAAATGAACGTGAACATTCAAAGGACAAAAGGATGCAATACTAGTGGACCTACCCTTCCATAAGATTCTTTTCCTATGCTGACCCGTGTCTTGAGGTCTCAATTCACTAAGCATGTGAGAGAACACGTAAACACATAATCGTGCCAGGACAAACAAATGCATAATTCAATACCAACAACAAAATCGTAAAAGTGTCATGTCTGGCTGTCCGTCTGTTTGGACGCGTTAATCGCCAAAAGTACTAGGCGAATTTTCATGAGGTCTACACAAATAACGAGCTTATCTTGGGTCAAAGTATAGGTTTTGCTTCAAGAAAATCGAACCAAGGAAAATAAGATATCATAATTTAAAATTTTATCTAAAACGCTTATGTCTGGCTATTTGTCTGTTAGAACAAGGTAATCTCCGAAACTACTAGACGAATGTTCATTGGATTTTCACAGAAAATGTTACCGTTTCTGTGGGTAATGTAAAAGAATTATTTCATCAAATTCGGATCACGAAAAAGAAAGATAACGTAATTTAAAGTTTTGTCTAGAATAGTTTACTGATCTTGGTACTTCCGATATTTAATCATCAAGGTTTAGTACACCAAAGAACGAATAGTTGGTGATCTTAGTTTCGTAGTACACTAAAGAACCAATAGATACTATTGTTAGATTTTTAAATTAGTGATTGATGTATCTTCGGAAGTTTACGTACGTGAAAAACTTGAGCCCTTTATTCGCTACTTTAGGAACAGAAACTAACACCAAATTATCTTGGCTGGGATATACGAATTAACTGATCTCTCTTCGTGTACTGAAAAGCTAACGACATAGCATTACTTCTTTTGATAGGGTTTATTTATATACTTTGCTAGCAAAAATGGGTTTATTAATTCTGGTTTCTGATTTGGGTGCCTACTCATTGCATTTTGATTTCGCTTTGTTTAAGAATAAAATAGCTTAGAAAACACTCTAGTATTTCTCAATACAACTCTACGGCTAAAATAGTGAGCACTACGTCGTCTCAAGAATCCAAAGAAGTTCGTGAAGCGAAATTTGCTGCAGCTCTAGAGCGTCAGTCTTTAACTCGCCTCCCAAAAGCGAGGCGCTATGTAACTCTGATCGAAAGTGTCATGCATCATCTCAGTCCTCAGAAACCTTCACTCACAGAGGCTTACAGCGACTCTTTTCCAACAAGAGGTCATAGGAGCTGAAATTTCGACGGAAAGTGGCGCAGGCATGCGAATGTTTATGTACTGAATCCCAATTATACCTAACAATTCATCATTTCGCTTTGAACGTGTACAAAGCAAAGCTCATGGCCTCACACTGTATGTTACGGGCGTGGAGCTTAGTGTCAGGTGTTTTCTCTATGTGGCCCTCTTCCGTCTTAGTGAAGCCCTTTAATCACGTCCTAATCACACTTCTACAAACGTTGTGTAGAAAGAAGTCAAAAATAAATTCTATGTGTAAAAAGTCTTGAGCCTAGCTATAAATAAATACATGCGGAATGCCAGGTTTCTCGGCTTGTAAATAAGTAAAATGAAAGACTGGCGCACAGTCTGATAACTTAATACTGAACAATTTCAACTTTTCTTCACTCGAGACCAACGGGTCTAATATTTTTTTTTTTTTCGAACAGAAGTATACGAAGAGGACTGATACCTATATATTCTGTGTAGATATCCCATTAATATTGGAGTATGCTGCACATATAAGACAAAAGGTATAGGTAGTTTTACACATACTAAAATAACACATGTAAAGCTGTATATATTTTCACCTCACTAATGTCAACGGTAAAGAATATAGCAGTTTTGATAATGGATACGGTGTGTTGTTGTATGACTAACCTGTCGTAGGCTTTCGTATTTGACTGTCATACTTGTCCGTAGCTCACACATCATTATGTAGCACGTATATCGTAAGCACTGGAGTCACTGAAATACGTAAGTATTAAGTTTGTTTGCGTGACCATCCTCCGCAGCAAGCACGGAAATATTTGTTTTGCAAGTATTTTGTAAGTAATTTATGTTTCCCAGACGCGTTTTGCTTTTTTCTTGCTGTGCAGTATCGTCAGTGGAATCTATAACAATACAGTTTTGTTATTTTTAGATTATCAAACAGTTCACGTCGGTAATAAAGTAATACAGTGGTAGTGCGACCTCCAGACCATATAAGAGGAAACGGTGGTCACAGCGAACGGTAAGTAATTACTTATTTACATAATTTAACCCTAGGACGCCCAAGCATTTTTTTCTAACTTGGATGCCTAAGGGGGGGGGGGGGGAGTTCGTTGAGCCCACAGGTATTAAATAAGTTTAATGACGAAAAATTACAGCTTTCAAAACGGTTTATGTATTTTAACTAAGGCATCGGAACTGTTCGACAATCTAAAAATAACAAAGCTGTATCACTATAGATCTAATCGATAATGCCTTAGAGCAAGAAAAAATGCGAACAGCGCCTAGGAAAAATAATTTAACCCTAGGACGCCCAAGCCTTTTTTTCTAACTTGGATGCCTAAGGGGGAGGGGGGGGGGGAGTTCGTTGAGCCCACAGGTATTAAATAAGTTTACTGACGAAAAATTACAGCTTTCAAAACGGTTTATGTATTTTAACTAAGGCATCGGTTTACAAATGTTGTTAATTGTTATAGATATTGGATTGAGTGAATAAGAAATTGATTATTACAATACATAATACATATGTGTTCATATACAATAGACTACTCTGAGTCCTCAACTTCAAGGCAAGAGACACACTTCATAATTTTTTTCTGAATGTGTGTTACACACATGTTTACGACACTGTACACAGAACTGTTTTGGTTTACTTAGATTGTTGTACTTCTGCTTCTTTGTTTGAACGTCTCTTACACAAATATGGCACCGACCTTTCTCTGTAGGAGGCTGACGTGCTTCTGTTGTCACTTCTTTGAGTTTCTTTTCTAAAACAGTCTCCATTGATTGAACAATTTGGTTTGATAACCCTCTTGCATTGGCACTTCTTTCTTCTACCTGCAATTTCACTAGTTCCATCCCATCTTGTAGAAGATAAATTTTCCGTTTGTTGTGTTTCTTTTCATTCCATCTTGGATGTTGCTGGATGAACATGGTGGTTGCATTGATAGCACAAATGTCGATGAGAGAGTAAAATACAGATAGAGGCCATCTCTTTGTTCCCCTCTTGCAGGTGTACATACGCGCTATTTGATCAATGGTATCAATTCAACCTTTAGTGGAATTATAATATGCATTTATCTCGGTTTTATTCTTCTCTCCTCCAACAGTGCCTTTATCTTGGTGCATTGTTGACAACATCAGTAAGTTTTTACTTGGTTTCGTTTTTGCTGTGTAGGACACCAAAGTTACTGGAGGCCTACCTGTTGATGGGTCTGTGAACAAGAACATTGATGAATATAGCTCTCGATTTGACGTATTCTTCATTATCTCTGGAATATGCTTCCTGTTTGACTGGAGAGTTTCTACTGTAGTAATTTTGTAGTCTTGGTATAACTCTTCCGCCAAATCCACCGATGTGTAGTATCAGTCTGTAGTAATATTTCAACCAGTATTTTTCACAGGTGCTACCAGACGTTTGACGACAGCTGCTGAACCCCGTTCTTCTTTCGGCAAATTCTGAACATTACCTGCATAGGGTTCTCTATTCAAGACGTATCTGCCAACTATATCGGACATCATGCGTATAAGGATGCCATACTTGCCCGGTTTATCCTTCATAAATACTTTGAAGGGGCAGCGCCCTCTAAACAAGCTGAGTATCTCATCAGTGGTGAGGTGGACACCTGGTTTATACAATAGTGGAAACCTATCATTCACTTTGTTGAAAACATGACGGATTGCTGTGAACTTGTCTGCTTCCCTTCTTAGCTGGCGGGTACTTTTGTCATCAAGCCTTATGACTGCAATAAGTTCCTTGAAACGTTCTCTTGCCATTGTTGTTGTTGTTATGGTCTTCAGTCCTGAGACTGCTCTCCACGCTACTCTATCCTGTGCAAGCTTCTTCATCTCCCAGTACCTACTGCAACCTACATCCTTCTGAATCTGCTTAGTGTATTCATCTCTTGGTCTCCCCCTACGATTTTTACCCTCCACGCTGCCCTCCAATACTAAATTGGTGATCCCTTGATGCCTCAGAACATGTCCTACCAACCGATCCCTTCTTCTGGTCAAGTTGTGCCACAAACTTCTCTTCTCCCCAATGCTATTCAATACTTCCTCATTAGTTATGTGATCTACCCATCTAATCTTCAGCATTCTTCTGTAGCACCACATTTCGAAAGCTTCTATTCTCTTCTTATCCAAACTATTTACCGTCCATGTTTCACTTCCATACATGGCTACACTCCATACAAATACTTTCAGAAATGATTTCCTGACACTTAAATCTATACTCGATGTTAACAAATTTCTCTTCTTCAGAAACGCTTTCCTTGCCATTGCCAGTCTACATTTTATATCCTCTCTACTTCGACCATCATCAGTTATTTTGCTCCCCAAGTAGCAAAACTCCTTTACTACTTTAAGTGTCTTATTTCCTAATCTAATACCCTCAACATCACCCGACTTAATTCGACTACATTCCATTATCCTCGTTTTGTTTTTGTTGATGTTCATCTTATATCCTCCCTTCAAGACACCATCCATTCCGTTCAACTGCTCTTCCAAGTCCTTTGCTGTCTCTGACAGAATTACAATGTCTTCGGCGAACCTCAACGTTTTTATTTCTTCTCCGTGGATTTTAATACCTACTCCGAATTTTTCTTTTGTTTCCTTTACTGCTTGCTCAATATACAGATTGAATAACATCGGGGAGAGGCTACAACCCTGTCTTACTCCCTTCTTAACCATTGCTTCCCTTTCATGTCCCTCGACTCTTATAACTGCCATCTGGTTTCTGTACAAATTGTAAATAGCCTTTCGCTCCCTGTATTTTACCCCTGCCACCTTTAGAATTTGAAAGAGACTATTCCAGTCAACATTGTCAAAAGCTTTCTCTAAGTCTACAAATGCTAGAAACGTAGGTTTGCCTTTCCTTGATCTTTCTTCTAAGATAAGTCGTAAGGTCAGTATTGCCTCGCGTGTTTCAGTATTTCTACGGAATCCAAACTGATCTTCCCCGAGGTCGGCTTCTACTAGTTTTTCCATTCGTCTGTAAAGAATTCGCGTTAGTATTTTGCAGCTGTGGCTTATTAAGCTGATTGTTCGGTAATTTTCACATCTGTCAACACCTGCTTTCTTTGGGATTGGAATTATTATATTCTTCTTGAAGTCTGAGGGTATTTCGCCTGTTTCATACATCTTGCTCACCAGATGGTAGAGTTTTGTCAGGACTGACTCTCCCAAGGCTGTCAGTAGTTCCAATGGAATGTTGTCTACTCCGGGGGCGTTGTTTCGACTTAGGTCTTTCAATGATCTGTCAAACTCTTCACGCAGTATCGTATATCCCATTTCATCTTCATCTACATCCTCTTCCATTTCCATAATATTGTCCTCAAGTGCATCGCCCTAGTATAGACCCTCTATATACTCCTTCCACTTTTCTGCTTTCCCTTCTTTGCTTAGAACTGGGTTTCCATCTGAACTCTTGATGTTCATACAAGTGGTTCTCTTATCTCCAAAGGTCTCTTTAATTTTCCTGTAGGCAGTATCTATCTTACCCCTAGTGAGATAAGCCTCTACATCCTTACATTTGTCCTCTAGCCATCCCTGCTTACCGATTTTGCACTTCCTGTCGATCTCATTTTTGAGACGTTTGTATTCCTTTTTGCCTGCTTCATTTACTGCATTTTTATATTTTCTCCTTTCATCAATTAAATTCAATATTTCTTCTGTTACCTAAGGATTTCTACTAGCCCTCGTCTTTTTACCTACTTGATCCTCTGCTGCCTTCACTACTTCATCCCTCAAAGCTACCCATTCTTCTTCTACTGTATTTCTTACCCCCATTCCTGTCAATTGTTCCCTTATGCTCTCCCTGAAACTCTGTACAACCTCTCTTTCTTTCAGTTTATCCAGGTCCCATCTCCTTAAATTCCCACCTTTTTGCAGTTTCTTCAGTTTTAATCTGCAGGTCATAACCAAAAGATTGTGGTCAGAGTCCACATCTGCCCCTGGAAATGTCTTACAATTTAAAACCTGGTTCCTAAATCTCTGTCTTACCATTATATAATCTATCTGATACCTTTTAGTAACTCCAGGGTTCTTCCATGTATACATCCTTCTATCATGATTCTTAAACCAAGTGTTAGCTATGATTAAGTTGTGCTCTGTGCAAAATTCTACCAGGCGGCTTCCTCTTTCATTTCTTAGCCCCAATCCATATTCACCTACTACGTTTCCTTCTCTCCCTTTTCCTACTGACGAATTCCAGTTACCCATGACTATTAAATTTTCGTCTCCCTTCACTATCTGAATAATTTCTTTTATTTCATCATACATTTCTTCAATTTCTTCGTCATCTGCAGAGCTAGTTGGCATATAAACTTGTACTACTGTAGTAGGTGTGGGCTTCGTATCTATCTTGGCCACAATAATGCGTTCACTATGCTGTTTGTAGTAGCTTACCCGCACTCCTATTTTCCTATTCATTATTAAACCTACTCCTGCATTACCCCTATTTGACTTTGTGTTTATAACCCTGTAGTCACCTGACCAGAAGTCTTGTTCCTCCTGCCACCGAACTTCACTAATTCCCACTATTTCTAAATTTAACCTATCCATTTCCCTTTTTAAATTTTCTAACCTACCTGCCTGATTAAGGGATCTGACATTCCACGCTCCGATCCGTAGAACGCCAGTTTTCTTTCTCCTGATAACGACATCCTCTTGAGTAGTCCCCGCCCTGAGATCCGAATGGGGGACTCTTTTACCTCCGGAATATTTTACCCAAGAGGACGCCATCATCATTTAATCATACAGTAAAGCTGCATGCCCTCGGGAAAAATTGCGGCCGTAGTTTCCTCTTGCTTTCAGCCGTTCGCAGTACCAGCACAGCAAGGCCGTTTTGGTTATTGTTACAAGGCCAGATCAGTCAATCATCCAGACTGTTGCCCTTGCAACTACTGAAAAGACTGCTGCCCCTCTTCAGGAAACACACGTTTGTCTGGCCTCTCAACAGATACCCCTCCGTTGTGGTTGTACCTACGGTACAGCTATCTGTATCGCTGAGGCACGCAAGCCTCCCCACCAACGGCAAGGTCCATGGTTCATGGGGGGCTCTTGCCATTATATCCTTGTAAACTGGCTGACCCATTCGGTCTGACGAAAGAGCGCGTACACTGACAGAATTGTCCTTATTTGCCTCCATAAGTATCAGGATTCCTATAAAGACATACAAGTCAAAGTAACATTTCGCCTAACTGCCTCTTCTTTTGAATGTTTTACTAATACATCCATGATGTCAGGTGTAAGAAGTAACTTCAAGGCTTCTTCAGGTGAATGGCAAACACCAGCTGGAGTTACTCCTGCCTGCTCTCTTACTATATTAGCAACAGACCTCCGAGGAATTATAGGCTGTGTGGTCATGTACCTTCTTCCAGACTTGGCCACAATAACATCCTGATGGTCACTGCCTGAAGCTGTGCTATCTTCATCTTCTCTAACATCCACGTCACTTTCCCGATCTGAATCATACTCCATAACGCCATCCTCATATTCACTTTCACTCCTCGAGTCAGAATCTTCATCTAAAATTTCATTCAGAACTCTTTCTAAAGACGAGTCACGTATTCTTTTAGTCATTTCTAAGTCTGGGTGTGAACAGTAGGGAACTGCACTAACCCACTGCAAGTTTACAAGATAAATAACAGCTGACTGACATCAACAATCACTTCCTCTGAAAGTAAATCGATTGTTGTGAATGTCAAAAATACCAACCAACAAGACACTAACTTTCATTGTTGTACAGATGAGAAATACGAAATTCTACTAAGGGAAATTTTCTATAGCACGGAAGCCCAAGGGGGGAGTTTGTTGGACCAATAATAAGTTTATTTATTTTTTCTCTCAAAGCAGGAATTTTCTATAAAATATATTGACACTAACATTTCATAAAATAGCCAACAAACAGTAACTCAAAGGAAATATGTAGTATGAAAGTTACTTGGGCAAAAGCAGGGGACATAAAAAAATTGTAGGTTCATCGAACCCCCCCCCCCCCCTTAGGCGTCCTAGGTTTAAGTTTCTGCACGAAAAGGTGGTTTTATTTACAAAACAAGAAGTTAGGAGGCTGTCTGCATACTGTACTGTATCGTTTTACAGCTATTTGTAAACAGAAATAAGATGTCCATTTCGCTAGTGTGAAGATTGCGCGCCATACAGGAGCAGATAATGTACAGACAGTGACTGATAGTGTAAATGTTAATGCATTAGACAATCTGCAGCATGTATTGCTGTAAAAACGTATCGTATGAAATATTTCTTTTTCGTTCAAGAAAACAGCCCCTTTTATTATTTTTATTATTTATCTTAGGTGCAGCGAGGCAGGATAGAGGTTTTGTTTTTTGAATCCACGTTAAGAAAGATGCCCTAAAGGCTGATTTAAGTGAGCTACCCATATCAAGAAGGGTATGACGTCACCCTGCTATTTCGAAATCCTCGGCACACATAGACACAAAAAAAATGACTACAAAATCATGTGTATCCAAAGGGATTTTTCGCAGCACGCTTGAGCAACGTCAGTACGTGATGGAACATCTGCTTACTCGGATGAAAGCTTGTATCTGTCGTGACATACCATCGGTGATATCATCACACCAGGCTGGTCCAAATTATCTTACTCCTCAATGGCGATTCTGCGTAAGTCGCGCGTAGGACGTTACTGTTGACGGCGTCTAAAAACTGTTCGTTCCAAACGATCCCACACGTGTTCGCTTAGATTCGTGATCGGGGACCAGGCAAGCCAATCCATTCTCCTGATACTGGCATGCTGAAGGGGCGTCTTCACTTGAACACCAAGATAAACACGCAATTATTATCAGTCAGCATTAAATTGCCACTGAAATATTGGCGATACGGTCCCCTACTCGTTGCAGAAACTCGTCCCTCTAACGTAGGGCAGCGAGATTGCTATCAACAACCACAAGATGTGTACAGTGGCCGTATAAAACGCCACCACAGGCATCATTCCACCATCACTTTGTTGCATATGTGGGGCACAGGGGCGTTCGATATTACCGCGTCGTCTCCAAACAAGTTGTCTGTGATAATCAGGGTACAAAGAGTTACGTCCATAAGCAACACCTGACGCCGATTCTGGGGCGTCTATTCAGCATGATGTCTTGCCCACCTGTAACAGAGTCGATGGTGTTGTGACGTACGAATGGTGTTCACCACTGTCGTCGGGAATCAAGTTTCACGTCATACAATCATCTCCTAACAGTTTTATACGATACGTGATGTCCTGTAGCCTCTTCGAAGGACGAATTCTATTCTGGAGCACTTATCCCACGACTCCTTTGACCCAAAGATGTAGATATCGATTATTCTGTGCATCAGTCGAACGTGGACGGCCTTTTCGGTATAAGTCCTCAATATTACCTGTCAACTGAAACTGATTCTGTGCCCTCACCACATCACTTTGTCCGGTGCGTACTTCGAGCAACATTCCTGATTGACATGCCATCTTCACTTAATGTGATTGTGCGGACCTGATCATTAGTTTCAATTCTCCTTAGTCGTAAGATGCAAGTTCACTCGACTGCTCCGTCTCTAATGCGTCCCCACTTGTGTTTTACTTTCAATTGAATTGCTGCAGTCTATTCGAATGCGGCACACTGCCCATATATAGCACTCACGGTAACTGTGTGTATGTTTACAAACAACGATGACCTTCTGCTGGGTACGTGAACAGTCACAATAACATAACACGTGTACAACATATCGGATAGTACAAAACTTTTGTTTATTTGTGCATGTGAGAATAAAGATAATTTTGCGAGCCTGTCCATCAGATATCATTCTGCCGATAAATGATGATAGTTTGAATTCATCTGCAAATGAATAAAGACTTAGTTCTTCAGTAGCTCTTAGTGTACTTAAATACGAGTTTGTTCAGAGGTTCCCTACAGGCAACTACTGGGCTAATTGCTACTAAAGTGACGTAAATTAGTAGCCTCGGCAATGCAGAAAAATTTCTCTACGACAGAATGCTTAGTGCATTACTACTATTTTTATAAGAAAACTTCGTTTGTACTAACAGAAAGATGTCAAACTGCATTGAGGCCTGTCCGGAAGATTTGTTTCTAGAATAAATTTGTCAAATTCATTTACGATATATAAGCTGGATACCCAGAAATAATATTTTCGTCAGCGTAAAAATTATGTTGTTGCTATGAGTTGACTCAAAAATGTTCAGATGTGTGTGAATTCCTAAGGGACCAAACTGCTGAGTAAATCGGTCCCTAGACTTACACACTACTTAATCTAACTTAAACTAACTTATGCTAAGAACAACACACACACCCACGCCCGAGGGAGGACTCCAACCTCCGGCCGGAGTAGTTGACTCATGGAACACACAAACAGACACACGCTCATGTCTTCTGCGAGTGATACTCAGTGATACAGTAAGGCAAACTGTAATGTCCATCACAAAATCTTCGTTCCACCCACGTGTCAAGATCTGTAAAAATCTTATAGCAGTTAGGAAAAAATGAATAGAATTTAAACTACTGTAAAACATGAAATGCAACTCTTCAGAGCAAATACTGATACATCGAAGGTAAAGGAGTCGGAACTTAGAGTTTAAGAATTATGTGAATAAAAGTAGTTAGAGATGGAGCATTAACTGTGTTTGGGCAGAAAAAGGTTTCTATTTGCCTCTTTCTGACAGTTTTTTTCTGATATAAGGAATTTAAACGAATGTTACGACGTGTATAATATGTTCTAACAGTGATGAAGATAGCAACTGCTTTACTAATGAATCTTACACCTCCATAACAAATATTATAAATCCTTTATTTTGTCGTTAGCGAAGTTCTTTTTTCTGATTCCTTTTCGTGTTGTAGGAAGGACAGCCGTTGGGGAAACAATCTGTTTCACCGTAATTACGTTGTAAATGTATCTGGTTCCAGTGTTTTTCTCGTCATTTCAATGAAAATTTCAAACAAACCACTGATAAAATGAGTAGCGACAAGAAGAGTGCAACTTTTAATTTGCGCAGTAGTAAACTTTGAGAAGACTACGTGGCAGATCTCCCGTAATACGTCACCAAAACTGAAGGCAATGAGCAACAAATGATTGTTTTCCACAGCCCGCTTAATCATCTCGCTGCAAGAAACAATTTCCAGTACATACATCTGTTCATCGAAATGTGTTATTTAGGCAGACGCTTGGAAACAGTTCCATTAAACAGTGCAATCAAAAACGGAATATTAAAAGCATTGAAAGAAAATGGCATGTGAGAAAAAAAATAAAACTCACTTCCACAGTACATCAGCGTTCGGATTTGCACACAGTCGAAGGAGGAGGAATAACCTGAAGCTTGACTTTTCGGAATCCCGTTTCTGTGTTTTACAAATCAGACAACGATGAGGGGTAACAGTTCCAATTCTTTCACCATGCATTGTTCCTTTACTTCTCCGATGCTTAAACTTGTCTGTTGCGGCTGTGTATGGCATGCAGTCCAAAAGCAAGAAAATTTAAAATATAAATGTCATTTCTGAATGAGTTTTTCACTCTGCATTGGAGTGTGCACTGATATGAAACTTTCTGGCAGATTAAAACTATGTGCCTTACCGAGACTCGAACTCGGGACCTTTGCCTTTCGCGGGCAAGTGCTCTACCAGAGCAAACGTAACTTGTTCTTATTACGATGTAATGCGATAAAACTCTAATGTACATGTTTAATTAACCTATGTATTCAGAATTACTGCCTCCTCCTAGAACCGCAGTCCTATAAAGACTTTCCGAAGTTCCACAAGACATCAAACTATGATATGAACGAGCGTATCATAGTTTTGCGCTATGGATAGGGAGATAACAATATACGAAAGATACATGTAGGAAATATCCATTAATCTGAAAGACTTGTAAGTATTTATTGTGATATAAAATCACAATACATTATATTGTGATATAAAATCACGTTAATGTGGTGTTATTGTACGTCAACTTGGATATTTCAGCAGTCGAAGAATTCTTATCCCGTGCTGTTCTCATGGGAAAATTGTGACTTCTTTTCATACATCTGTTTACACAACGCATACTGACATAATAAAAGGTATGAAAAAATTTACTGTTAGCCATGTAGAGAACGGATGAAATCTGCTCCTCGTATTTTTCAGCGTATTTCTATTACGAAAACTATTGACAGAAGAGAGGGATCTGCTTGTATTGTCACTTAACATGGCAGAGAAATTTCGTATCAGACACCGGAACGTAAAAACTATAGATATTCTATTTCCGTCTGTACAGAAACCTTTTGTTGGAAGGTTATGTCGTATACTAAGGTTAAAAAAGTGCTAAGTCAGCTGGAAATTGTATATGGAATAGATTTAAGTATGGATTGCATTGGACACTGGAACTCTACTCAGTTTTAAAAATTCAGCTGTTTCATAAGATCAGTGACACTAATACTTGTTCTGTTCATTACTGAAGTGATGCGATAATTAAAGTACTTCTGGATTTTGCTTTGTATAGAGACCTCTGAGGAGTGGATATGGAAAACGTTCTAAATGCATCTTTCTCACAAAACGGGTTTTGCTGCATCTTCCTAGTCTTTGTCCAGTCGCTAAACACCGGAGAAAGTTTTTCAAACATACGTTAGTAGATAGCGGATGGTCATTTTGCTAAGCTACGCTTCTCTCTGGAGTTCCAGAATGTACAATAGATAAGGAGTGTTATTTGTTGACTACAGTTGTACGAATTTAAGACTTTGTTGTCTATTTATGTACTTGTGTGATCACAAATAATGAATAATGTAGTAGTATTAACGGAATTTAGTTATGGAAATGGAAGAGAAAATAGATGAAGAAGAAGTGGGAGATACTAAACTTTGTGAAGGATTTGACAGAACACTGAAAGAACCAAGTCGAAACAAGGCGCCTGGGGTAGACAATATTCCATTAGAACTACTGATAGCCTTGGGAGAGCCAGCCCCGACAAAACTCTACCACCTGGTGAGCAAAAGCGAAATATCCTCCGGCTTCAAGAAGAATGTAATAATTCCAATCCCAAAGAAAGCAGGTGTTGTCAGATGTGAAAATTACCGAACTATCAGTTTAATAAGCCACGGCTGCAAAATACTAACACGAACTCTTAGCAGGTGAATGGAAAAACTGGAAGAAGCCGACCTCGGGAGGATCAGTTAGGAACACGTATTGGAACACGTGAGGCAGTACTGACCCTACGACTTATCTTAGAAGATAGATTAAGGAAAGGCAAACCTACGTTTCTAGCATTTGTAGACTTAGCGAAGACTTTTGACAATGTTGACTGGAATACTCCCAAATTCTGAAGGCGGCAGGGGTAAAATGCAGGGACCGAAAGGCTATTTACAATTTTTACAGAAACCAGATGTCATTTATAAGAGTCGAGGGACATGAAAGGAAAGCGGTGGTTGCGAAGGGAGCCAGACAGGGTTGTAAATTATCCCCATTGTTATTCAATGTGTATACTGAGCAAGCAGTAAAGGAAACAAAAGAAAAACTTGGACTACGAATTAAAATCCATGGAGAGGACCTAAAATTTTTGCTGTTTGCCGATGACATTGTAATTCTTTCAGAGACAGCAAAAGACCTAGAAGGGCAGTTGAACGGAATGGACAGTGCCTTGAAAGGAGGATATGAGATGAACATCAACAAAAGCAACAGGAGGATAATGGAACGTAGTCGAATTAAATCAGGTGATGCTGAGGGTGTTAGGTTCGAAAATACGAAAAGTTTTAGAAGAGTTTTTCTATTTGGGGAGCAAAATAACTGATGACAGTTGAAGTAGAGAGGATATAAAATGTACACTGGCAATGGCAAGGAAAACATTTCTGAAGAGGAGAAATTTTTTAACATCGAGTAAACATTTGAGTGTCAGGAAGTCATTCCTGACAGTATTTGTATGGAGTGTAGCCGTGTATGTAAGTGAAACTTGAACGATAACTAATTTAGACAAGAAGAGAATAGAAGCTTTCGAAATGTAGTGCTACAGGGGAATGCTGAAGGTTAGATGGGTAGATCACATAGCTAATGAGGAGGTACTGTACAGAATTGGGGAGAAAAGGAATTTGTGGCACAACTTTACTAGAAGAAGGGATCGGTTTGTGGAATATGTTCTGAGGCATCAAGGGATCACCAGTTTAGTGTTGAAGGGCAGAGTGGAGCGTAAAAATCATAGACGGAGACCAAGACATGAATACACTAAGCATATTCAGAAGGATATATGTTGGTTGTAGTAGTTACTTGGAGATGAAGAAGCTCGCGCAGGTTAGAGTATCATGAAGGACTGCATCAAACCAGTCTCTGGACTGAAGACCACAACAAGAACAACTTCGTGGGACGCTTTTCAATAACATTTTGCAACTGTATTCGCTAAAGGCTTCAAATATCGCCACACTGATAGGTGTCTCTGTTATTTATCTGTAGCTACACGCTCCTTTTCACACCTACCATGTATATTATTTCTCAGTTCTGCACCCCTTACACATACTTATGTTACGTGGATGAATGATGTGTCGTTAAAAAGATTTATTTAACCAGCTTCTGACATTGCATACCGACTTTTCATCAAAAGTTATTATTTGTGGAAAACTTACCACAAAAGAAGCTTTTAAATCTCATAGGTAGAAGAACATCATGGTTGCCCAGCATTATACTTTTATGTTACTATAATAACTTCCTAATCTCGAATAAGTGACGTCCTCTTCATATCATATTATTGCAAATACCATTTTATTTGTTTCAAAGTGCTTATTAACTGGATAATTTGTATACAGCATTGTCACATGTAACAACCGTGACCACTGCGGTAACCCTGTTATCTCTGACCGCTGTACAAGTTGACTTTTCTAAACGAATATACTTTCCAAAACGACAAACATATTTGTCATTGGCGGATTAAAACTGTGTGCTGGACCGATACTCGAACTCGGGACCTTTACCTTTCACGGGAAAGTGCTCTAACAACTGAGCTACCCTAGCACGACTCACGACCCGTCCTCACAGCTTCAATTCCTAGAAGAAAGGGTACTATCACCTTGAATTGTGATTTACCTATTGCTACAATAACCTGACGTGCTTACTGTAACTGAAAATACACTCCTGGAAATGGAAAAAAGAACACATTGACACCGGCGTGTCAGACCCACCATACTTGCTCCGGACACTGCGAGAGGGCTGTACAAGCAATGATCACACGCACGGCACAGCGGACACACCAGGAACCGCGGTGATGGCCGTCGAATGGCGCTAGCTGCGCAGCATTTGTGCACCGCCGCCGTCAGTGTCAGCCAATTTGCCGTGGCATATGGAGCTCCATCGCAGTCTTTAACACTGGTAGCATGCGGCGACAGCGTGGACGTGAACCGTATGTGCAGCTGACGGACTTTGAGCGAGGGCGTATAGTGGGCATGCGGCAGGCCGGGTGGACGTACCGCCGAATTGCTCAACACGTGGGGCGTGAGGTCTCCACAGTACATCGATGTTGTCGCCAGTGGTCGGCGGAAGGTGCACGTGCCCGTCGACCTGGGACCGGACCGCAGCGACGCACGGATGCACGCCAAGACCGTAGGATCCTACGCAGTGCCGTAGGGGACCGCACCGCCACTTCCCAGCAAATTAGGGACACTGTTGCTCCTGGGGTATCGGCGAGGACCATTCGCAACCGTCTGCATGAAGCTGGGCTACGGTCCCGCACACCGTTAGGCCGTCTTCCGCTCACGCCCCAACATCGTGCAGCCCGCCTCCAGTGGTGTCGCGACAGGCGTGAATGGAGGGACGAATGGAGACGTGTCGTCTTCAGCGATGAGAGTCGCTTCTGCCTTGGTGCCAATGATGGTCGTATGCGTGTTTGGCGCCGTGCAGGTGAGCGCCACAATCAGGACTGCATACGACCGAGGCACACAGGGCCAACACCCGGCATTATGGTGTGGGGAGCGATCTCCTACACTGGCCGTACACCACTGGTTATCGTCGAGGGGACACTGAATAGTGCACGGTACATCCAAACCGTCATCGAACCCATCGTTCTACCATTCCTAGACCGGCAAGGGAAGTTGCTGTTCCAACAGGACAATGCACGTCCGCATGTATCCCGTGCCACCCAACGTGCTCTAGAAGGTGTAAGTCAACTACCCTGGCCAGCAAGATCTCCGGATCTGTCCCCCATTGAGCATGTTTGGGACTGGATGAAGCGTCGTCTCACGCGGTCTGCACGTCCAGCACGAACGCTGGTCCAACTGAGGCGCCAGGTGGAAATGGCATGGCAAGCCGTTCCACAGGACTACATCCAGCATCTCTACGATCGTCTCCATGGGAGAATAGCAGCCTGCATTGCTGCGAGAGGTGGATATACACTGTACTAGTGCCGACATTGTGCATGCTCTGTTGCCTGTGTCTATGTGCCTGTGGTTCTGTTAGTGTGATCATGTGACGTATCTGACCCCAGGAATGTGTCAATAAAGTTTCCCCTTCCTGGGACAATGAATTCACGGTGTTCTTATTTCAATATCCAGGAGTGTATATTGTGAGGCTACAGTGAAGATCCCTAGCTCTTTAAATAAGTGTCTGCAGGATGATCTTGGATGATCTGATGACACGCTTTTGTGCAATGAACACTCTTTTACTCAATGATGAGGTACCCCAAAATATGATGCCATATGAAAGCAGGGAATAAAAATAGGCGTGGTAAGCTGATTTACTGATATGTATATCGCCAAAATTTGCAATGACCCTAATAGCATAAGTAGCTGAACTCAAACGTTTCAGCAGAACTTCAGTGTGTTTTTTCCAGTTCAACCCCTCATCAATGCATACACCTGGAAATTTTGAATATTCTACCTTAGTTACCGATTTCTGATTGAAGTCTATATTTATTAATGGTGTCATTCCATTTACTGTGTGGAACTGTATATGCTGGATTTTGTCAAAGTTTAATTAGAGCCCATTTGCAGAGAACCACTTCATGATTTTCTGAAAAAAGTTGTTTACAATTTCATCAGTTAATTCTTGTCTGTTGGGTGTGATAGCTGTACTTGTCTCATCGGCGAAAGGTACCAGCTTTGCATCTTTGATGGAACTTTTTTAGGTGACAACGCGCCATGTTATTGGGCCACAGTTGTTCGGATTGGTTTTAGGTACATTCAGGACAGCTCGAGCGAATTGTTTAGCTATCAATATCGCCGGAAACGAATGCCATCGTAAATTTATGGAACTTAATCGACAGACTCATTCATGCTCAAAATCCCACACCTGCTACCGTTTCGCAATTATGAATAGCTATAGAGGCAGCATGGCACGATATTTCTGCAAGGGACTTCGGACGACTTGTTGAGTACATGATGAAGAATACTCAGTATTGTAGAACACTCAGTATAATGTCGTTTATTGAAACTGAACTACACTTTTCGAAAAATCACTATATACACACAAGAAAACAAATAACATGTAGACGACTATTCATCAAAAGCATCGGTGAGGTCCGTCGGAGCTGGTCCTAGCTCGGCGAGGAACTGGCTGTACTGCTGCTGCGCTGGCCTTATAAAGCCGGCGGAGGTCGGTGGAGCGCTCCAACTTTCCCTGTCTCTGTCAGGCGACCTCTGCAGAATAAAGGTTCGCATTAGTCTCTAGCAAGTTCTGTATATTTTGAAGAATTGTTTTCGTCTTGGTTGCGCCTGCAAGTGCTGGTGTATGTTATATGGTACACAGGGGTGTCTTGAGTGTAGTCTGCATGGCAGGGACCGTCTATGGCAAATGTAACACACGCCACTTCGAGTTTCTTCACTACGCGAGGCAAAATGAGGTCTGACACGATATTAGGAGGCAACCCACGTCTTCTGTCACCTGAATACACATGGAGTACAAGGATGAATCACGAATTCACAAGCCGGCCATTGTGGCCGAGTGGTTCTAGGTGCTTCAATCTGGAACCGCGCGATCACTACGGTAGCATGTTTGAATCCTGGCTCGGGCATGGATGTGTGTGATGTCCTTAGGTTAGTTAGGTTTAAGTAGTCCTAAGTTCTAGGGGACTGACGACCTCAGATTGTAAGTCCCATAGTGCTCGGAGCCATTTGAAGCATTTTTGCACAAATTCACGATTAGTATTTCCTGTTGTTTGGTTCAATTTTAAACATGTACTTTCTTCATCCCAACGACTACACTTATTCGAAATACTGTCATTATGTTTAACTACGAGAGTGTAGAAGTTTCTAAAGGGTCCCCTTGTTGTAGAATAACTGTAGTTTTTAAGAAGTTTCAGTATGGCGCTACGAGTTGAAGGGTTATCTTACCAAGTTTCATTACGGGGAAAACCGTGAACGATGTCAAATATAAGAATTGAAATACTTGCATAAAACTGCTTCGATTCCTTTCGAATGCAACTGACGAGGGTACTGCGTTACCTTCGCAGATCTCTGACGCCGTATGCGCACTCACGCGGCCGGTTTTGCAAAATGGCGGAGACGTGACCGTGACTGAAATTGGCGCACGCGGCGGCTTCATCAGTCACGGCGCGCAGACGTTTAGCGCTGCCGGCAAATTGCGGGCCCATTCGTCTCGTCCGGCGGTGACTGGCGACTTCCTGGCCGTGTCGCGGCTCGCCGCCGCCCATTTGAGCGTAATGACCCACCGAGCGGCCGCTCTTCCACGCGCAGTTGCCGTCGCCGGACCGCAAGCAAACCCCGCCACGTGTAATTTCGGTCGCCCGACCTCAGATACTTAACCGCCGTTCAGTACTCTGCTGCCGGGCACGCCCGAATTGCATCGGGAAACCTGCTCAGAGATTCTGCCCCTGGAAATGAACTGTCATGCAGAATTCGAAATTCTTTTTAGCTTGTGCTCCGAAGCTTTGATAAAATGCTTACTAAACTATAGACCACCAAACAAGCTGCCATAAAATTTTGAATTGTTCCAGATGGTTTCAAGTAACTCGTAATCGCATGGCAGACTTCACAGTTTTGGATCAGGGACAGCCACATCTTGTTAATATTCAGGCGTGTTCAGTGTGCTGTCCAATCGCGGGCCGAGGCTCGGTCTGAGTAATCTCGACTCGGTTGCAGCACTTACTATGTACCTACATGTTTAGTTTGACGTTGATACCACATCAGAATATTTTATTATCTGAAGATGACAGTAGCCGCAACCGGTCATAGCGAAATGAAAAGAAATTATGTGATCAAGACGGACCTGTAAAATAAAGTGCCAAGAATGTGATCACGGACTCATTTTCTGACTTTATGTGTTCAATTGATATGATCGGTATGAAAATCGGCTTCTCTCGGTTCTTCTCGGTATCGCACGACATTTCAGTTCGATCCGACTTTTTCTTCCAGCATATGGTGCGGCTTATTCTGGTCGGGACGACTTACAAGGGAAACTTCTCCAAGCATCCCCGTCAGACGTAGTGGTAAAATGGCCCAGAGGAGGGACCGTCAAAAACGGAAAACAAAACAAGCTTGTAAACAGGAAGAATGTGTACTTAAATGTGAAAAAAGAAGAAAAATAGAAACGGTCCAAGATTCAGATGTGTAACATCGGGCGAATACAAACGTGACGGCGTCGTGGTTACGCGGTTACACTGTTGAACTACAAAGCGGGAAATCTGCGTTCAAATTTCTCCTGCTCCATTTTTCTTTACTACAAAATTATGAATTTTCCCCCCTGTCATTGATGTCTATTTTTTACGGTATTCTTGGGAATTGTGATACTATACATTGGTTATAGAATATGAGTCGTGTGGTAGTAATACTCTACTGGCCATTAACATTGCTACACCAAGAAGAAATGCAGATGATAAATGGATATTCATTGAACAAATATATTATACTAGAACTGACATGTGATTACATTTTCACGCAATATGGATGCATAGATCCTGAGAAATCAGTATCGAAAACGACCACCTATGGCCAATATTAACGCCCTTGATACGCCTGGGCATTGAGTCAAACAGAGCTTGGATGGCGTATACAGGTACAGCTGCCCATGCAGCTTCAACACGATACCACAGTTCATCAAGAATAGTGACTGGCGTATTGTGACGAGCCAGTTACTCGGCCACCATTGACAAGGCGTTTTCAGTTGGTGAGAGATTTGGAGAATGTGCTGGCCAGGGCAGCAGTCGAACATTTTCTGTACCAAGAAAGGCCCGTACAGGACCTGCAAATGCGATCTTGCACTATTCTGCTGAAATACAGAGTTTCACAGGGATCGAATGGAGGGTAGAGCCACGGGTCGTTACACATCTGGAATGTAACGTCCATTGTTCAAAGTGCCGTCAATGCGAACAAAAGGTGACCGTAACGTGTAACCAAAGGCACCCCATACCATCACTTCGGGTGATACGCCAGTATAGCGTTGACAAATACACGCCTCCAATGTGAGTTCACCATGACGTCGCCAAACACGGATACGACCATAATGATGCTGTAAACAGAACCTGGATTCATCCGAAAAAAATGACGTTCTGCCATTCGTGCAACCAGGTTCGTCGTTGAGTACACCATGGCAGGCGCTCCTGTCTGCGATGCAGTGTCAAGGGTAACTGCAGCCATAGTCTCCGAGCTGATAGTCCATGCTGCTGCAAATGTCGTCGAACTATTCGTGCAGATGGTTGTCTTGCAAACGTCCCCAAACTTTGACTCAAGGATCGAGATGTGGCTGCACAATCCGTTACAGCCGTGGAGATGAGATGCCTGTTATCTCGACTGTTAGTGATACGAGGCCGTTGGGATCCAGGACGGCGTTCCATATTACCCTCCTGAACGCACCGATTCCATATTCTGCTAACGGTCATTGGATCTCGACCAACGCGAACAACAATGTCGCGATACGATAAATCACAATCACGATAGGTTACAATCCGACAGTTGGAAACGTTATTACGGCCAAGAGGTGGTAGTTCTGGGTATTGATTTCTCAGGATCTATGCACCCAAATTGCGTGATCATGTAATCACATGTCAGTTATAGTATAATATATTTGTTCAATGAATACCCGTTTATCATCTGCGTTTCTTTTTGGTGTAGCAATTTTAATGGCCGGTATTGTAGATGATCTTCGCGGGTTGTCATACGATTTCCTTGACAATGCAGTGTATTATAGTGCGAGACGTTGAAACATGTGAACGGATTATGACAAAAACAGGCGATTTGGCGAACTTCATTCATTCTAAAGGTGAATCTAGTTCAGTTGCTATCAGCTACACTGGTTTAGGATTGCGATCTATGCGCATATTCAACCTCCCGTTTGCACTGAAGCTCGATCTCATGAAACAAGCGTTAGATCCATATGGAACGGTTTTGTAGGTTACTGGTGACAAATGGACGGGCAACAAATATTTAAATATTGACGATGTGGTGTGAAATGTTACAATTCATCTTCAAAAGCATATCCCATCGAATATTATGGTTCAACGCTTCAAAGCCCTGGTTGTTTATGATGGCCAACGAAGGACTTGCGTCGTGTGGGTATCCTCGGATCATCTTAAGGCAACCTGTCTCGTGTCAAATTTTTCCGGAGGGAAAACCAAGCGCTCACCTCTTCGGGCGATATGCGACATCAGCAGAAACGGTCGTACGCGGAGATCTTGTCAGCCCCATTACAGGAAACCGGGAATGGCAGAGCCTTGACATACGATGTCAGGGAGAAAATGAAGGAAAGCAGGATTCAACTGCACGTAGAGTATTGACAAATGAACAGAGATCAACGGTGACTCTCTAGGAGAGACTAATCCCCAAACCTTAGACGGTAGCAAGCCATCTGGAAAAGAATTTACAGTGACCGTTAAACATCCCGAGATACCACTAGGTTGCATTCCCTGTGATGTTCCAGTGTCATCAGTAGGTCGGAATATGCTAGTTGACGAGGACAAAAACCCAAACGATCCTGCATTAAGCGACCGATCTGATCACCCAGTATCATTTAAGGATAATCCAAGAAAGTCGTCTAAACAAACGAACCGGTCCGCTAGAATAAAAAGTCAGGAAGAGCCACAAAATTTAGAAAGGAAAAGAACACGCACAAGAGACATGCTTAAGAAATCTCAGACCGGGGAAACGGCTGTGGTTGATGCAATATTGGTAATGGCTCCCATTTTGAATAAGGGCGTTCAGATGGAGTTAGACCATCACATGGATATAACCGCATTAGGATCGCCCGGGTCTCTTCCGGTTGTGAGCATGCTTTGGTCGGAAGATACTGAGCAGCAGTAAACAGTTAATTGCGGACTGATAAGCTGGCTGCAGTCAATGTCTCTCCGATAAGTCCGGCGGTAAAGTTACAATGTTAGAAAGATAATCTTTATGCCGCTGACATAGACGTCGCCCGATGCAAGAGGTTGTAAAAACTAAAGCAGCGGACATAACAAGTTTGAAGCCATCATCAACATCGGATATAGAGGAAGAACGGCGGTTTTATTCAAAGAGGGTACGCGTGTCGATCTCTAAGTATGTAAGTAGGCTGTTTATGTTTTCTTGTTGGCAACGTTACGTAGCACTCTGTATGAAAATCACTGGCTGTGCTGGGTGCAGTCTGTGACTAGTTTGCATTGTTGTCTGCCATTGTAGTGTTGGACAGCTGGACGTGAACAGCGCGTAGCGTTGCGCAGTTGGAGGTGAGCCGCCCGCAGTGGTGGATGTGGGGAGAGAAATGGCGGAGTTTTGAAATTTGTAAAAATGGATGTCATGAACTTATATTATGACTTTTGATGACTACTAAGGTAAATACATTGTTTGTTCTCTATTAAAATCTTTCATTTGCTAACTATGCCTACTACTAGTTAGTGCCTTCCGTAGTTTGAATCTGTTATTTAGCTGGCAGTAGTGGCGCTCGCTGTATTGCTGTAGCTTGAGTAACGAAGATTTTTGTGAGGTAAGTGATTTTTGAAAGTTATAGGTTAATGTTAGTCAGGGTCATTCTTTTGTAGGGATTTTTTTGAAAGTCAGATTGCGTTGCGCTAAAAATATTGTGTGTCAGTTTAAGCATAGTATTGTATAATTTTTCAAAGGGGACGTTTCAAGTAGTTTAGAGACTGGTCGGGTATAGCTGTCCAACTTCATGACTTTCTTTAATTTACGTATATGCACCATACGGAACCAATGAAAGACGGCAAGGAAGTAACTTTTAACGGAATGGGATAGCTGAACTGTTTAAGTACCTTGGGGCCGCCTCCATGCTTGCCGGAGATTTTAACTGTGTGTGGCACCGTGAAGACCAGACGCCCAATTTTAACGCTTGTCAAAGAGCTCCAAACATTGGTGTCTGAATTAGAACTATAAGACACCTGGACTTGCTTGAATCCCTACCAACCGGATATACTTACGCCAGTAGCACGTCAGCAAGCAGGTTACATACACTATGTGATCAAAAGTATCCGGATACCCCCCTAGACATACGTTTTTCATATTAGGTGCATTGTGCTACCACCTACTCCCAGGTACTCCATATCAGTGACCTCAGTAGTCATTAGACATCGTGAAAGAGCAGAATGGGGCGCTCCGCGGAACTCACGAACTCCGAACGTGATCAGGTGATTGGGTGTCACATGTGTCATACATGTGTACGCGAGATTTCCACACTCCTAAACATCCCTAGGTCCACTGTTTCCGCTGTGATAGTGAAGTGGAAACGTGAAGGACACGTAGAGCACAAAAGCATACAGGCCGAACTCGTCTGTTGACTGACAGAGACCGCCGAGAGTTGAAAAGTGTCCTAATGTGTAATAGGGGGACATCTATCCAGACCATCACACAGGCACTCCAAACTGCATCAGGATGCACTGCAAGTGCATGACGGTTAGGGGGAGGTGAGAAAACTTGGATTTCATGGTCGGGTGGCTGCTCAGTAGCCACGCAACGCGCCTGTAAATGCCAAACGACGCCTCCCTTGGAGAAAGGAGCGTAAAACTTGGACGACTGAACAGTGGAAAAACGTGTGGAGTGACGAATCACGGTACAAAATGAGGCGATCCGTGGCAGGGCGTGGGTATGGCGAATGCCCGGTGAACGTCATCTGTCAGCATGTGTAGTGACAACAGTAAAATTCGGAGGCGGTGGTATTATGGTATGGTCGTGTTTTCCATGGAGGGGGCTTGCAGCTCTTGTTGTTTTGCTTGGCGCTATAGCAGCACAGGCCGACATTGATGTTTTAAACACCTTCTTGCTTCGCACTGTTGACAAGCAATTCGGGGATGGCGACTGCATCTTTCAGAATGATCGAGAACCTGTTCATGTTGAACGGCCTGTGGCGGAGTTGTTACATTAGAATAACATCCCTGTAACGGACTGGCCTACACGGAGCTCTGTCCTGAAACCTATAGGACACGTTAAGGATGTCTTAGAACGCCGACTGCATGCCAGGCCTCACCAAAGGACATCGATACCTCTCCTCAATGCAGCACTCCACCAAGAATGGGCTGCCATTCCCCAAGAAACCTTCCAGCACCTGATTGAACGTGTGCCTGCGAGACTGGAAGCTGTCATCAAGGCTACCTATGGGCCAACATCATATTGAATACCAGCATTACCGATGGAGGACGCCACGAACTTGTAAGTCATTTTCAGCCAGGTGTCCGGGTACTTGTGATCATGTAGTGTAGAATCTACAATAATACAGAAATCATGTGCGATGTTGATGATTGTGAGATTTGGCCTATAAATATCTCCTACCATTGTACATACCATATTTTATTCAGGTATATCCGATAAAAACTTTTCGTTACCGTGGAGTGTGGTAGCTTAATGTCTGACTGTTGCACGCTGCTGAACTTAGGCAAGAGATTAGACAAACTGGGTAAAAATGCGTACGCTCCCAGACGAGGTATCGGAGCGGTTCGTCTGATAGACCGAGTATGCAAAATCCGCACTTCGTAAATCCACAGTATGCCAAACCCAAGCATAATGGCGCAAGCAAACGGCGGATTATTACTTCTCCTGTTTACGAGACATTTATCAACAACCAGATAGCCTTTCGACTTACATAATCAAACCGAAACGCATTAAGTTGAAAACAACCGCCCTAGCCCGGCAGCGTCTAGCCGGTGTGAGTACGCGAGTTCTAAGCAAGGGCTATCGGACGATGACGGAGGAGAGTATACTACTTAGACCGCCGTAAGACAGTATGTGGCAAAGTATTAAAGGGATCTCTAAGCGTGAACGGAAGTAGATAGACTGGACGGTGAAGAACTTTTAGCAAACGTTACGACGAGAATACGTGAGAAGGATAATGCCAGAGTAATAGATCATATAACTCAGGACGAAATAAAAACTTGAATTAACGACGCTCCGAGGAAAACATCGGCTGGTCCCAATGGGATCCCGGTCGAATTCTATGTACGCATGTGGGACATAATGGGGAATGAGCTCACAGATATGTTCATGAATTATTAACTAACCAGGCGTTCCTTCGTATTTTTACGGAGGGAATGATTGAACTCATTCCGAAAAAACCAAGAAACAAGCGGATTTCCGATTTACGACCACTTCCCTTACTCAACGCTCACTTTAAAATTCTCACTAGATTCCTGAACAGAGGGATGAAGCCACTCATGCAAAATGTCATTGGTCCTTATCAAATGAGTGCAATGAAGGGAAGATCAGGGCTAGATACGTTATGCGAGTATATCGATGTCATAAACCTCATTTGGATAAGTGACAGGATTCTTTCTTTATTGTTTTTAGATTTTGGTTCAGGCTTTGATAGCATCTTATAGATTCTTGTTCAAAACCATGCAGAAAATAGGTCTCAACGACCATTTTATAAATGTCATACGTAAATTTATCAGTGGGGATTTTTCAAGTATTAAAATCTATGGACAACTGATTGAAACATTTACGTCCAGGGTATCCATTGTCTACGACTTTCAATACGATCGCGGTTGAACCTTTGCATTCGACAATGCACCAGAAATTGAGAGGACTACTGATCTTAAACATTACGATAGTTTGTCACCATTATGCGGACGACATAAGCGATATTGTAAATTCGAATTGTGAGGTCGATGAAGTGCAACGTGTGGTACACTAGTTCTCACATTCTTCTGGCGCAAAACTTAATCCTCAAAAAAATAGTTCAAATGGCTCTGAGTACTATGGGACTTACCATCTGAGGTCACCAGTCCCCTAGATCTAGAACTACTTAAACCTAACGAACGTTAGGACATCACACGCATCCATGCCCGAGGCAGGGTTTGTACCTGCGACCGCAGCAGCACTGCGGCTCCGGACTGAAGCACATAGAACCACTCGGCCACAGCGGCCGGCTCTGAATTCCAAAATAATGGATCTCGGTTCTTACAATAATGCAATAGTGGCGCACTATTTAGATGTGACTGAAGAGAGACTCCAACTCGGATTGTGATCAAGGGCGAATCCAAAGCTCATGGCTACGAAGAATTGGGAGCGGAAACTCAATCTCATCAGAGCGTTGCTGAAGGACCATAACATGCGATCGTTAGACAGATTGCAGAAAGTTCAGTTTATAAATACATACATACTTATCAAAATATGACATGTCGCAGCAGTCTTACCGATACTGCAAGTCACAGCACATACAATACTAGCTGCAGCGTGTTGGTATGTGTGGAGACAAATTATTTTCGAAGCATCTCTCCATACGGCGACTTTTCAGAGGCACAAAGGGGACTTGCAATTAAAGAAGTTAAATGAAGATGTGACGCACTGTTTCTAACTCGTGCTTTTAAACTAATACGTGCCATTAAGTGGGGCGTTACGAAACTTCTATTCCTCTCGCTGGATCCTGGGTACAGAAACGCTCCTTTTAATACAGCACATATGTAGCACATATAGGCGTGAAAAAAATAAATGGTAATTTACAATTTATTTATGTAGCGAGAATGTCGTGAGTCCGTGTACTTGCTCTCCATTGTGAACGAGTCCCTTTGCACCCAGGAACAGAAACAAATGACAAATGGGCAGCAGCGAACACTCACTAGCCGCGTCTACGAACACACAGAGAGTGGAGGACGAGAAGTAGAAAGCGAGGGTATGGAGCTCATTTCTGATATGTATTAGCGAACTGTCATCGAAATCCTTAAAAAATGAATGAGAATCACAGAGGAGAAGAATGGGAAATCTCATTACCTGTTATGCAGTCGCAGAATCGACGGGTACCGCACATCTTCTGTGGAACGGTGTTACAAAAGAAAAAGGAATTTAATGAATTAGTTCACGATAAAAGAGATAAAAATTAAAACGATTAACAGACGATTTATATGAGAATAATTACCTGTACATCAAGAGGCACTTTGTGTTAAATATGCAGCTATGGAACACGTGATGGAATTGATAGTGCCAATAGTAAATTTTCTAAATCACAAACATTATTACTTCACCAGTTGCAGTATTTATTGATGGAACTGAATGAAGAGTAGCCAGACGTTACATACAACAGCCAAGTTTATATTATTTAAGTGAAATGAAGTGTCTGCAACGATTTAAGAAAATACTATTTTTGAATTTCCGAAGGAAAAAGGAAAGCAAGAACGAAAATTAGAGGAACTAGAATTTACTGCAGACCTTGCATTTTAAATAAAGTTGACTGTAGACTGGCCCCAGTAACATACTGCGTGGGGCGAAGCAATTTATTTCTGATATCAAGGCGGACTGTGAGCATTAAAAAGGAAATCGTATCGTGGAAAGCCAACCTCTGACCTGGAGCACCATCCATTTCCCTAATCTCACTGGCGCTAAGGAAAATGCGAAATTTGAAACAACCATTCTGGCGTCGAAATCATTATTGGAATAGCTCGAGTACACTGCCAGTTCCCACATTTGTTTTTAAGATGTTTTTGCTTTTCCATTTCAGTTGAAAGAGTTTCCCTCTGCATCACTCGTTGGAACTGGTCGACATGCAGTGTGATTACACGTTTAGAAGACAAATTCTTTTAGGCTACATACCCAGCCGTTCTAAGTTATTTTCCAGGGTATGAGTTTGCAAACGTGATATCAATGTTTCGATCAATATATGTGCGTGAATGCCATTTTTCGATTAGGAAACAAAATAAGGACGATTATGTAGCAACATCAGAGACGAAAATCTGCGGAGCTGTCTGTGTCTGAATGTATGATGACAGTTCGTGCAGGATATAAGCTTCATTACGATTTTAGCTTCGCAAAGTGATTCAATGTGAGAGAGGGAAAAAGGTATGTACACTGTTTATTCTTTAAAAAATAATCGCTATTTATCCCACCGAGAAACAAGATGGTCAGTAGCTTCATGAAAAATATGTTTGTGGTTTTCTGCAGAACTGTCGTGGTAATCAGGCATGCACCTCTTCGATCGTAGCAAACCAACTTATATTACTCTGCATTGGAGTTGGCGGACAAAGTTGTGAAATTCATTTTCTTTAACTGATAACTAGTTTCGTGTTCCCTGGAATAAGTAAAAATACTGAATTTCGCAACTTTTAAGGTGTCAGAATATTTTTTACTACCTAAAATGTTCGGTTACTCGTTAGGTCGATTATACTCGTTAAGCTGCTTCAAATGGTTCAAATGGCTCTGAGCACTATTGGACTTAACATCTGTGGTCATCAGTCCTCTAGAACTTAGAACTACTAAACCTAACTAACCTAAGGACATCACACACATCCATGCCCGAGGCAGGATTCGAACCTGCGACCGTAGCGGTCACGCGGTTCCAGACTGAAGCGCCTAGAACCGCACGGCTACACCGGCCGGCTAAGCAGCTTCCTTTCATATGCAAGCCATACTCCGAAGACGTAGTACAAAGTGTAATAAGAACATAACGTGCTTGCTTGTACACAGTAGTAACAATTACTACCTCATTAGCATAAAAATAAATACTTAATATATCGGTTGTAACGCGGAACCGAAGTGAAAGGCGTTTGCCATCGGACAAGCGGAACTTCGGCAGGGAAATACACTGAACGGAGCGAGCCTATCAGCAATGTGTCCAATTAGTAGGCTATGGGCACGGCCCCAAGATTTGTACGAGATGAAAGCACAAAATGCAGCATCACGGGCCTTACGTAAGAGTAAAATAACGCGATTCTACCGTGGATAGTATGTGTGTTTCACATGTTGAACATCTGACCTCATGGACCTTTCAAAGCAAGGGGGATTCTCGAACACTGGTTGGCCAGGAAGAATCCAGCAAATGTAGGCGATTGTTTCCAAAGATTCTTATTGGTCGAGTAAGCGGCTATGGACAGGAATAAGGACGCTCATTTACTGATAATTGTCGTGGAGGGAAGTGAAGCTGCAGTGCAGTGGGGGAAGTTAGTGACGATATAGTCAGTTACGTAGGGATAATTAAGGCCACACTCTTTCTAGAACTGTCGTGTGTTGCGTGGAGCACTTAGTGCTTCGTGATGACGCAGTGAGAGATGTTTTTCTGTGACAACTTTGTTAGTTCAAGAAAGTCTGTCTCAGCCGAATTTGTGCCGGATTTCTCGTATGTCTCTATAGCGGAGAACACGAGAAGAACTTAGTTAACTTTCGTGCGAGAAGTTTTGAGGGCAACATTGTGCACGTTGTCCGGCCTTGGCGAGTGTACAAAGCCATTTATCACAGCTAGGGACGCATACGGTTTTCCGCTTCATGGAGACATAAGGAAGTTGTGAAATTCAGAGACCAGTGCAGTTTTTGACAGGTCAACAGGTACGAGAGGTGATGCATGCAACAGTCGACTGACACTGAGATTATTGCTGCGTTTTGCGAAAGATATATGTCTCATTGCTCATGGGCCAGATGTTGAAGTCACCAGCGTGCTCTCACTTCACTTCTGCATTAGGTTGTAGTAACTATACGCATTCCCTCGGGTCAGGCAGGTCACTGTTTCGACAGATCGCGGTGCACATACAATTACTAATTAACTGATATGTGAGTGACAGTGACTTAACAGTTCGGGAAATATGTACCCTTAGTGAAAGTGTGGTTGATTAGCTCCAGGAACAACTTATTTCGAATTTTGACAATAACATCAGGTTAGAGTGATGTTGCGTAAGAAATGTAGAAAGCCAGCTATACGCATTGAATGTTGAAGTACGTTGAAAAAATGATCTCTAAAATACAGTCAGAAGTTTGGTAACGAAAAAAAAATACAGAACCTGTTTATACAAAAATTGTGTTCTTCTGAGATGGCTAATGCGACATAGGAATATACGAAAAGTAGGTACAGATGTATTTTAACAAAACAAAATAAATCACCTAAAGCTTTCACCGAAAATATTACGGAAATGGAAAGTCCTATTGATGTGTGATTTTCACGGAATGGATTGGCGGTCAGAAAGTGGATTTTCTTATACAAACATATATCTTTTTAAATGGAACAATTGCTACTGACTTTAAAAAACTAAAAATGGGGTAAATCAGAATATCAGTGGTGTCTGTTGCAGGGGTCTAGTGCGAGTCGTTTTATGTAAAATTTCCTCACCGGCACTCATTAGTGCCATTCAGCCTAGGTAGTAGAGGTACACTGAATGCGCACATGCATCGCAGCCTCCTGGCAGACAATATTCCACGGATGCTAGAAGACGTCCCTCTGTAGGCTAGGAGGAACTTGTGGTACCAGCATGATAGCTCTCCGTCCCAAAGTGCACGAAGTACTACAACATGTCGTCGCAAAAGATTTCAAAATCACTGGATTGGGCGGAGAAGACCTGCACCTTGGCTGGCCCGTTCCCTGGATTTGACACCTATAGACATTTTTTCGTGGGGAAAGCTGATTGACGCTGTCAACAAGGACATGCAAACTACAACCAATGATATGCAACGACGTATTACTGCATGCTGCTCATACATGTCCTCTTAAATGTTAGCACGTATGCTGCAGTCATTCCACACCACACTGGAAGCGTGTATTGCCGCTGCCGATGGTCATTCTGAACTCAACCCGTGATGGTCAATTATTTTCTAGTTTCTGGTCAGAATCCACGTAAGTAGTGTATGCACCTCTGTTGTTCTTTAGTGTGTACTACCACAAGGACTGAAGTGACGATGCGGAAACTTTTCAACGTACAATATCTCGTAAGCGACTCGCATTAGCATCCCGCAAAGAACAACACTGATGCTCAAATTTACCTTATTTATAGTTTGTTAATGTCAATGGACATTGCCCCATTTAAAAAGTGTATTACACAAAAAATACGCTTTCAAAGTATTATTACAATTTGTAGACTGGCTAACAACACGATCCCCTCACTACTAACCCATTCTGTGAAAACCGCACAACAACAGCACTTCACACTTGCGCAATAAGTTTTAGGTGATTGACCCTGTATAATAAAGCATCAAGAGCTGAAGGATAACGAAAGGGCCAGAATAAATGGTAACACTAAATTATGAGCACTATTCCATAAACAGACAAATAAGAAGTTCATGTATTTTTACCATTACTGACACACATTTCTTATACTAGAAAGTTACGGGAAATGCCAGTCTGCTAAATTTCAGTTTCACCAGCCTGGAAATACGGCGCTTGTAATTTTACGAGATTTGCAGCACTGTGTGAGTGTACCGGCGAATAATGTCATAAGCTTTCACTCTGCAGTGGAATGTGCCCCGCTGCGGAATTTTCTGACAGATTAAAACTGAGGTGTGTAACAGAGCTCAAGTGCGGAATTGTTTCTATGCTGCTCCGGCTCACAGTTTTGACACACTATACTTCACAGTGGAAGATTCGTTTTGGACACATCCCCTAAGCTGTGACTAAACCATTTATCTGAGGTACCTTTTCTTCCACGGAGTGCTAGTATAGCAGTGCATGCAGGTGAGCTTCTGTAAAACCTAGATACTGACAGATAATTAAAAACATGAGTTAAAACTGTGACGAAAGGGCGCCAGTCCTGCGGGGATAGCTTCAGTGCTATTGACGAGAGGCAGAAAAAAGGTAGTCTGTCAAGAATTAGCTGAATCTTCTCGGGTCGCGTGAGGTGGTTAAAATCCCACGAACTTTCGATCGACTTCTCTTCGCCATTGTCAAGTGGGAAACGACTGACATGTCGACGTGGCCTCGTCGTTATATAGCCGCGCTTCTGGCTGAGACATCACTGGGGTTGTGTTCCTAACCAAATACGGTAATGTTTCCATATCGCATCCGTCACACCCGCTTCAACTTCGTAATGGTTGGTCTTAGGTTGTGCCGAGCTGCAAACCGCCTTCTTAACTCAAGGTATTTTCAGACGTTTTTATTACTACAGCTGCTTTTGTAATGCTATCCCGAAACCCCTTCGTACCCGTGACAGAGATGTCTCGTCGAACAGAATTCGATATCGATTTTCTGAATGTTGTTATACCACTGATGGTTTTTCAGGATAGTGTAGGCATAAGCAACTGTTGTGCTCCATCTGGCATTGCTCCATAGTGCGTACTGTTTAGCCGACGTAATATCAGTATCTGTATCGAGGTAGTATCGGTGACACTGACAAGGGAACTTGTACATTCCAAACTTTATAAGCTCTAGATCGTCCCTCACAGGCCTCATTGGCTGTTGCATTTCTGCTGATGAAATGTTGTATCTCTTGAGGAGGTGGCTCATCTTTCGCGATACTGTGCCAAAGAAAGGCAAAAAAGCAAGTTTCTTTCTCTCTTCTTCGGTCATGTTTTTCCTGTGATACATGGTGGTGATTATAGCAATTTTCCCGGAAGACTTTTCGGAGACTACTTCTAGTATCAGATATTAGGATCACTTTAGCACAGTGGAAAAGAGCGCTCAGAACACAACATTTTTGTGGCAAGATGTAGTTGGTTCTACAATCAATCGATTCTACAGCCATTCCAGCCAAAACCTGAAATAGTTAGTCGAAATCATGCTGCAACCGCAAGACGAGGTGTAGTTAAATTGGAGGCGCTTTTTCATAGTTCAATTGCTTCAAGCTTCATTATGGCGGCTTGCCTTCTTACAGTAACGAAAGAATTCCCCGAAAGGTGTGTGACACTCTCCCTCTTGTAGTATATTCTATTTCCGTTAACCTTACGATAGTCACTAGGCATTCAGTGATTATTAGTAATTTTCCTGTGTGACTATAAGCATCTTCTGCCTCACCCCTCCTCCAGTCAGATATTTCATAGATTTAATGTTTCCAAATATTTATCTATGAGTCTATCGTGGTAAAGTTCTCATAGGTTGCCAGTTGTTTAGTAATCGTTTTATTCTAATACATTAAATCGCCAAATAGACAGTTATATGCATGCGTATTCAATTGCAGAGATATGTAAACAGGCAGAATACGGCTCTGTTAGATGGGTTACTGCTGATACAATAGCAGGTTATCAAGATGTACTGGTGTGGAGACAACCTAAAGAATCCATGAGCCCTGCATGTTACCAGGGGACTGTTCAGTCTGGTGGTGGCTCTGTGATGATGTGGGGAGTGTGCAGGTAGAGTGATACTGGACCACTGATATGTCTGGATATTACTCTGACAGGTGGCACGTACGTGAGCATCCTGACTGATCACCTGCATTCATTCATGCCCATTGTGCTTTCCGATTGATTTGGACGATTTCAACAGGACAATGCGACAAACCACACGTGAAAAATTGGTACAGAGTGGCTTCTGGGACTCTCATCTGAGTTTAAACAGTTCCGCTGGCCACCACACTCCTCACACATGAACATTATTGAGCATTTCTGGGATGCCTTGCAACGTGCTGTTCGGAAGAGATCTCTAACCCCTCGTATTTTTACGGATATATGGACAGCCCTGCAGGATTCATGGTGTTAATTCCCTCCAGCACTACTTCAGACATTAGTCGAGTCCAAGCCATGTCGTGTTGTGGCACTTTTGCATGCTCGGGGGGAGGGGGGGGGCTACACGATATTGTGCAGGGTGTACCATTTTCTTTGGCTCTTCAGTGTAAATCAAAACCATTATAACCCGTGTTTCAGTTAATAGTCGCAAGCTTACCTATTCACAGTTTCGGAGGGTTCATTTTCGTATGTTTATCGACGGCTCTGATAGTTAGCCTCCGTTTTAAATCCTGTTCCCCAGCACACTTTTAGCGATGCATGTCAGGATTCAAATCAGAAACCTGGAGCGTCCGATCTACAAACAGGGGCGCCCACAGACACTTAGCCTTTTCAGCGATAACGTTACATCCCTTCAACCTTATCGATATAACAGGCAGCCAACTGCACAAGTACACACGCTTAGTACCTGCGAGTCAAATTGTAGCTTCTGATAACTGGGCAAAGTCTTTGCTAATGACAGTACTTACCGATTCCCAATCGATCCCTTGGTTACAGGCTGCTGTCCTTCCTTCCTACTGGTTTCCACAACAGCTGTGACTGATGGCGGAACATGTCGAGTCACTTTTCGTTTCCTTGGTTATCAGTCGGCCTCTGTCAAACTATCGTCTATACTTGCACCTACCATAAGACGCTACAAAAGGCATCTTACGTTTGAATGAGCAATATCATTGAATAATAATTTTTCGCTGCTCTTGAGCTTTGCATAATACACATATTTTACATTATATTTAAAATATCCTTAGCTGTTTACTATATGACCATACTTCTAATATTTTTACAACACTGTTCAGATTTACATGAGTCATAGAAACATGAGCGTACAAAAAATCTAATTTTATATTAGAACTCCCTTCAGCCAAACATATCACCGTCGCAGGGTCAAAGTTCTCATTGCGATTTAAGATATAGTCAATGTCCCGCTAGGGAGCTCCAGGTCAAGTGGTCGCTTTCACACGTCGTTTATTGCACAAATCAGGTCTCTTTGAAAGTTGTAACCTCACGTTCGAATGGCCAGGATGTCTTTGGGGATACTTAGTGTTTGATGAGAGGTTTAGAATTCGTGTAGCTGATCCATGAAGGTGTACTCTCCCATAATTGACTTTCTACATTGCTGCTCTTAAGTTTCTCTCCGGCTTCAGTCATTTTTATTCAAAAATATTCTTCCGTCTGCATTTCTGCCCTCTAAATGCTTCAGATCATTATGAACATTATCTGACACTTGTCCTGGAGTGTGTTTCTACGTGAAGTTCACGTTGTGGAAACATTAAACATAATCTTCAGAAGATTGTAAAATCTTCTCTGTTATTAGCTATTGTGGCATATTTACTACTGAAGATTGGTATATAGTCAACATAAATTTCTGAATACTTTTCTTGACATTTGCATATTCTGTGGCATTCCTGTTATCGTTGACTTGGCACTCTCGCCTCTCCTTTGTTAGATATGAGATTTTCTTTTTTTTAAAATTACGTTATCCCTGCAAAATATTTTGTTGCCTGTCCACTTCTGAATGAGTTTAATTTACGAAGAAGCTGTATTTTTCGCTGAATATAATTTAGTAAACTTCCCTACTCTCCAATAAATCCTGACAATCTACAAGCTTTATTTTCTGCCCAATGAGTCCATTTGGTTGTAGCTTGAAGTACACTCCTGGAAATGGAAAAAAGAACACATTGACACCGGTGTGTCAGACCCACCATACTTGCTCCGGACACTGCGAGAGGGCTGTACAAGCAATGATCACACGCACGGCACAGCGGACACACCAGAAACCGCGGTGTTGGCCGTCGAATGGCGCTAGCTGCGCAGCATTTGTGCACCGCCGCCGTCAGTGTCAGCCAGTTTGCCGTGGCATACGGAGCTCCATCGCAGTCTTTAACACTGGTAGCATGCCGCGACAGCGTGGACGTGAATCGTATGTGCAGTTGACGGACTTTGAGCGAGGGCGTATAGTGGGCATGCGGGAGGCCGGGTGGACGTACCGCCGAATTGCTCAACACGTGGGGCGTGAGGTCTCCACAGTACATCGATGTTGTCGCCAGTGGTCGGCGGAAGGTGCACGTTCCCGTCGACCTGGGACCGGACCGCAGCGACGCACGGATGCACGCCAAGACCGTAGGATCCTACGCAATGCCGTAGGGGACCGCACCGCCACTTCCCAGCAAATTAGGGACACTGTTGCTCCTGGGGTATCGGCGAGGACCATTCGCAACCGTCTCCATGAAGCTGGGCTACGGTCCCGCACATCGTTAGGCCGTCTTCCGCTCACGCCCCAACATCGTGCAGCCCGCCTCCAGTGGTGTCGCGACAGGCGTGAATGGAGGGACGAATGGAGACGTGTCGTCTTCAGCGATGAGGGTCGCTTCTGCCTTGGTGCCAATGATGGTCGTATGCGTGTTTGGCGCCGTGCAGGTGAGCGCCACAATCAGGACTGCGTACGACCGAGGCACACAGGGCCAACACCCGGCATCATGGTGTGGGGAGCGATCTCCTACACTGGCCGTACACCACTGGTGATCGTCGAGGGGATTCTGAATAGTGCACGGTACATCCAAACCGTCATCGAACCCATCGTTCTACCATTCCTAGACCGGCAAGGGAACTTGCTGTTCCAACAGGACAATGCACGTCCGCATGTATCCCGTGCCACCCAACGTGCTCTAGAAGGTGTAAGTCAACTACCCTGGCCAGCAAGATCTCCGGATCTGTCTCCCATTGAGCATGTTTGGGACTGGATGAAGCGTCGTCTCACGCGGTCTGCACGTCCAGCACGAACGCTGGTCCAACTGAGGCGCCAGGTGGAAATGGCATGGCAAGCCGTTCCACAGGACTACATCCAGCATCTCTACGATCGTCTCCATGGGAGAATAGCAGCCTGCATTGCTGCGAAAGGTGGATTTACACTGTACTAGTGCCGACATTGTGCATGCTCTGTTGCTGTGTCTATGTGCCTGTGGTTCTGTCAGTGTGATCATGTGATGTATCTGACCCCAGGAATGTGTCAATAAAGTATCCCCTTCCTGGGACAATGAATTCACGGTGTTCTTATTTCAATTTCCAGGAGTGTATGTTTTAAATTGGGATCTAATGAGACTATGACCACTAGAAATATTTAAATGATTTAATACATTCATGTACGATAGTATTTCTTTATTCTTCATAACATATAATCGGTTTTGCTTCAGTTTCATTTAGTTTTTTATATCTCCAGTTTCTATTTATTCCAAGATAAAGAAAGTTAGAATGTTGTTAGAAGCGTAGACAGATAAATCCATACATCACTTGAAGGGTTCTTTTATGGAAATGTTGTTGAAGTAGTAGGTTTACAGGATGTGTGTATATGATTAGTGTTTACATTAATGAACACATTTTTAGTCCTACTAACGCGACTACACATAAAAATAGGTTTTTTAAGAGCTACCTATTTTTAACAAAACATTTGTCTATGGTACAGAAGAAATTACTGAGAAAAAGTGATTTTAGGTTAGATTTAAGACTTCCTTCGATACTTGTCGTGCATTTTGCGTTACCCGCCTAATGATCAGAAATTTATGTTACTACATATTGAACTCTTTTCTAAGCCATGGTTAGAAAGGTCATTATTGCCTCTAGTGTTATTGGTATGGATATAATTATTTTATTCAAATTATGAGCGATTATTTGTAAGGAATTTAACTACCGAATATATGTACTTTGATGGTGAAGTCAAATGCGTATCTCCTTGTGGAATTACCTGCAAGACGACTGGTGGGAGACACTGTTCACTAATTAACTTTTGTGCAATCAATATGTCCTCTCTGAGTGATGAGTTACCCCAGGAAATTATTGCAAGAGACCTTATTGAGTAAAAGTATGCAATATACACTCCTGGAAATGGAAAAAAGAACACATTGACACCGGTGTGTCAGACCCACCATACTTGCTCCGGACACTGCGAGAGGGCTGTACAAGCAATGATCACACGCACGGCACAGCGGACACACCAGGAACCGCGGTGTTGGCCGTCGAATGGCGCTAGCTGCGCAGCATTTGTGCACCGCCGCCGTCAGTGTCAGCCAGTTTGCCGTGGCATACGGAGCTCCATCGCAGTCTTTAACACTGGTAGCATGCCGCGACAGCGTGGACGTGAACCGTATGTGCAGTTGACGGACTTTGAGCGAGGGCGTATAGTGGGCATGCGGGAGGCCGGGTGGACGTACCGCCGAATTGCTCAACACGTGGGGCGTGAGGTCTCCACAGTACATCGATGTTGTCGCCAGTGGTCGGCGGAAGGTGCACGTGCCCGTCGACCTGGGACCGGACCGCAGCGACGCACGGATGCACGCCAAGACCGTAGGATCCTACGCAGTGCCGTAGGGGACCGCACCGCCACTTCCCAGCAAATTAGGGACACTGTTGCTCCTGGGGTATCGGCGAGGACCATTCGCAACCGTCTCCATGAAGCTGGGCTACGGTCCCGCACACCGTTAGGCCGTCTTCCGCTCACGCCCCAACATCGTGCAGCCCGCCTACAGTGGTGTCGCGACAGGCGTGAATGGAGGGACTAATGGAGACGTGTCGTCTTCAGCGATGAGAGTCGCTTCTGCCTTGGTGCCAATGATGGTCGTATGCGTGTTTGGCGCCGTGCAGGTGAGCGCCACAATCAGGACTGCATACGACCGAGGCACACAGGGCCAACACCCGGCATCATGGTGTGGGGAGCGATCTCCTACACTGGCCGTACACCACTAGTGATCGTCGAGGGGACACTGAATAGTGCACGGTACATCCAAACCGTCATCGAACCCATCGTTCTACCATTCCTAGACCGGCAAAGGGAACTTGCTGTTCCAACAGGACAATGCACGTCCGCATGTATCCCGTGCCACCCAACGTGCTCTAGAAGGTGTGAGTCAACTACCCTGGCCAGCAAGATCTCCGGATCTGTCCCCCATTGAGCATGTTTGGGACTGGATGAAGCGTCGTCTCACGCGGTCTGCACGTCCAGCACGAACGCTGGTCCAACTGAGGCGCCAGGTGGAAATGGCATGGCAAGCCGTTCCACAGGACTACATCCAGCATCTCTACGATCGTCTCCATGGGAGAATAGCAGCCTGCATTGCTGCGAAAGGTGGATATACACTGTACTAGTGCCGACATTGTGCATGCTCTGTTGCCTGTGTCTATGTGCCTGTGGTTCTGTCAGTGTGATCAAGTGATGTATCTGACCCCAGGAATGTGTCAATAAAGTATCCCCTTCCTGGGACAATGAATTCACGGTGTTCTAATTTCAATTTCCTGGAGTGTACATCTCGTTCTTTTCTAAGAATACCAAATTGCAAAAATACCAAAAGTAACTGAACTAAATTGTTTGAATAGCTCATTATTATGATTCCTACATATGAAGTTCATTGACAGGTATACACAAAAATTTGCAGCATCTCACCCATTTTACTGACTCTTGCTCATGAATTACATCAGTCGTAGGTATGACACTATTTTATATACTGACTGATTATCCTGTGTTCTCTCAAATGTATGGGAGTTCATTTTCAGGGAAATACTGAATTCCTTGGAAAAGTCATTAACAGACTCTCTGTCGCTTTCCCTCTAGTGGAATTTTCTACTACACTAGTATCAGCGGTAAAAAGTAAAAGTTAAGTCAAAGTTCATACACATGTGTAAGGAATAGGAGTAGACTCAAAATTGAACCTTGTGATACTCCATTCGTGATTCTTACCTGTCAGTTTTTCCCTCTTTACAACATCATTTGAATTACGCAGCACAACGTTTTGGATTATGTTTCATTAAGTATGATCAAACCGCATAGGTGTAAAGCATTTAATTTGAAAAAAATGTGAGTTATCTAAATAATTAATAATCACAAACAAACCAGGTGGCAATATTTTGCTAATTGACACTTGTAATATTTTGTGAATGAATGTACAAATATGATTTTCGGGTAAGCAAGTCTTCTGGAATGCAAAGTGTGATTTGGTAAGGTAATTGCTTCCACTTAAATATGAGGTTACTCTTGAGTACATTATTTTTTTGAATATTTCTGAAATATTCGTCAGTAATAAAACTGAGTGATTATTATTTTAAACCTTTTTTGGCTTCTTTTTGTAAGTCATTTATATTAAACTGTCAGGAAGAATTTAATGAATTAGTGATGCACTTTGTGTATCACTAAAGACATCAATTATCAACTTAGAACTTATCACAACACTGTTTAAAATTCCATCAAGAACACATGACCTTAATTTTCTATATGTTTTCTAAATTTGTTGATTTTGCTGCTATTCCTAATTGCTTAAATTCTCTGTGATGACAGCTCTAATATATGGTCCTGCTTCTGTAGCTGAATCATTTAATGCTACTTTTACAGCTACATTTAGAAAGCAGTTATTAAAAATACTCACTAGCAGTGAATTAACAGCCCCAACATTTTTATTTAACTGGATTGTTGTGGTATTTTGTACACTGACTACCTATCTTCTCTCCCATTTGAAAACACCCAAATCTTATTACCTGCATTATTTTAGACAGGATGTGCATACCTTGGGATCTTCTTAAAATATGTCCAAATATCAGAAATTGATTTATTCTGGTCTTTAACTAAATTTTAGATTTTAATCCCTTTAGTTATCCATAGCTTACTTTCTTTAAAGTACTATCTGGACAACCATGTCTTATTTTACTAGGTTTGGACATCAAAATAGGTTGGAGTGCCCAATGGCATGCATATATGGAAAAAGTTTATCTGTCCACTGTTCCCACCGTTTTTCATTTGGACCAGAATACTGATGTTGCTTCACACCTCACATGTCAGTATGCTGTCAGAATGCCATCTAACAATGACATCCATAGTGCATAAGTATCAACTCAGATGAGATTGGCGACCTGTGCACAACTCTCAGCTGAATTGTGTGTGTCCACAGCAGTCTTAGTAGAGACCTGACTGCTGATTCTGAGAGCCCAGATTCCGCAAGATCAGTATGCAAGCTGATCACATGCCAGAAGAGTACCAAGTATCATGTAAATGTCAGCTTCTGTCAGTCTCTGTGTGATTCATTATACATTGAAATACAGCTTCATTAGGCAATGTATTTTAATGGTTATGTTTTAGGTATAAACAACAGCATACTGTGAATTTCAGGATACAATTTGGAATTTGGTGAGTAATTTAATAAATATTATTGTGAATCTGTAGAAATTCTGATGATTTGTGAGTAAATATATGCCTTTAATTGTTAGGCTATGTATTTTGATGAATTTTGTAGCTGTAGTTAAAAACACACTTAAGATTTCATAATAAATTTGTCCATAGACAAATAAAGAATAAAGTTTCTCATTGTCTGGTTACTCATGCTTTCAGACATCTATTCCCAGATATTTAAAATGAATCACAAACTGTGGCTAAGTTTCTAACATAATATACTTAGCACTTTACACAAGCTTAATATAGAAACTTACAGTTTTGGACTACACAAACACAATGGAACTACCTTAGAAATGTGTGAATTAACTATTTCCCAAATCAAATTGATAACTGCTTACAGCATCTGTTGACAGATATTGAATTTACCCCTTGCTCACTGGATAAGTAATAGACTGAAGGCAAACTGAATGGCTACATTTCCCTAAAAAAAGTTTTTTCTCAGTATTTCGTATAAGATTTATTGTGAATTTTCAAATTATATTTAATTTAGAGGTTGCTCCTGAAAAGACTTTTTCAGTGGCTGTAGGAACCATTAAAATGCAGTTCTGCTGTAGTCATTATATATGAATAATTTATAGGAGAGTATCTTGAAACTTTCGTTAGGAAACTAATTACAAACTATAATACATGTGTCAGAAGCATATAACTGAGATTGAATGATATAATACTATTTGAAAATTACAACTATTCATTTTTTTGTATCACATATTATCACCTTATATGATAAATAAATATGTTGTCCAAGCTTATTCGTGGAGAGTAAGAACTAAACTAAGACAAGAGCAATGTCGTATTATGTGTGTAAGTGGTGGATTTCCTTAACCTACCTCAACATCAATTAATACCCTGTCAACAAATATGATCAGTCTGTGGAAAATGGACTAAATTCTACATCTGCGTAAATCATATGATAGTGGTGCAACCATTCTGCTAGTAATGTTTTGTCAGTTCCTGCAGTCGAACGAGTAATTTTCAAAATTGTCTTGTGAGTACGCCATGAAAACCACAAGCATGTGTGTCACACAAGGAAAAATAGAAAGTCTTTATCAGGCTTACATGAAAACCTGACTCACCGGTGAAAACTTCTGGGAGGTTGAAACTGTCTGTCAATGACTTACCTGTAGAAGTATTATTTGTGACCTACTGTGACAACTTCACTGATCTGCAATGGCAGGTAGGTTCATAATTTAATCTTAAGCTTGGGTCTTCTTTATTTGCAAGAATAAATTAGTTTTAAGTGAATAAAAATGTACGTATTACATCAGTGAATATGTTATATATTAATTCAGCATAGGCAACGAGGTGTATACTAATGTCAGAAAAGAGCAGATAAGAGTATTTTGTGCTGTAGGGACGGTCTTCTGAAAACGATTTTGTAGGAGATACTGAGGTTTCGAAGGATAATTATTGATGTCTGTGCACTACACTAATTCAAAGTGAAGGATAGAAATGCATTGCATGGAAAAGTTATGTTTAGGTCGGTTGAGGGACAATCTTACTATCGTATGATAATTGCTATCATAGGTTGTGTAATTCACTGTTCGTTTCCCACCAATTCTTGCTAAGTGAACCCCATTTCATCTTCTACTTGTGTATCACAACTAGACTAATGAAAACTTTTATAAAAAAAGGTGTAACATTAGCTCCAAAAAATGAAGCGTATAATTTGGCATACCGGTAAAAATGGAAAGATGAATTACTGGTCTACGAACCCGTTTGTGACTGCGCATCGTCTGAATAAAATTTTGGTCAGTGTACCCCAATCTATCCGAAACCGTACCAAAATAAAATTTAGAAATTTCTACATTACCGTTCTTCCGTGAACTAGTCGTTTCCACAGTGGACGTAACAATTCAAACATGAATAGCGTATCTTGTATAATACTTGCGAAAATACTCTTCTCCAAACCACACACATAGAACAGCAGTATGGCCATATAGATGTTGATTCGGTCATTTAACACTATGCCTGTACGTCGCCAATATATGTAAGAAATTTTACACCCTTTTTGCTGTATTCATCTGTCTGTACTAAACATCTGCATGATTTCTCAGGAGATCACAATTAAGTGTCTCGCAGAGGTTTCGTCGCACTGTCTTCAAGCTGTTACTCTAGTATTCCACTCTAGAATAGTATGCGTGAAAAACGAAAACATAAATCTTTCTGTGGGAGCTCTGATTTCTCTTATTTAATTACGATTATTATTTCTCCCTATGTAGGTGGGCACCAACAAAATATTTTCGCTTTCGGATTGAAAAGTTGGTGACTGAAATTTCGTGAAAAAATCTCGCCGCAGCGAACCTTGGTTTTAATTCTGCCACCCCAACTTGACTATCAGATCCGTGGCACTGTCTCTCTTATTTCGCTATAATATAAAACGAGCTGTACCAGTTACACCTTTTTCGATGTCCTCTGTCAGCTCTCCCTTAAACTGATCCAATAAGGTGTAGATGAGGTTGGACAAGTGTAGACAGTCTTCAGCTAACCTGTTGCATGTTCTAAATGTACCCCACTACACTATCTGTGTGATACATCCAGATTAAGTTATACATAATTGTAATCTCTAAGTAGTAAGTTGATTTGATTGCCTTTAGATTTGTGTGGTTCATCGCGTAACCGAAATTTGACGGGATTTCTTTCAGTGCTCATGTCGATGACTTCACACTTTTCATAACTTTAATTCAGTTGCAAGTTCCTGCGCCATAGGGAGATTGTCTAAATCCTTTTGCAGCTGGTTTTGATCTTCTGATGACTTTACTAACGGCAAATGGCGTCATCATCTTCAAACAGTTTTTGAGCCCTTTTCAGAGTGTCCCTTACGTCGGTAATATAAATTAGGAACAGCAGAGGACCTACAAAACTTCCTTCGAAAACACCAGATATCACTTCTGTTTCTCTCGATGCCTCTCTTCAATTACTACTTCCTGGGAGGAAATCACGAAATTAGTCAAACAGCTGAAGCGATACTGCATAGGCACGCAATTTTTGTAGATGCCGTTTGTGAGGAACGATGATGAAAGTCTTCTGGAAATCAAAAAATTTGGAATCAGTGATTCGTTACTTCGTGTGAATAAAGAAGTAGTTACGTTTAAAGAAAACTGTGTTTTCTGAATCCTTGCTGACTATTGGTCTATAGGTCATTTCTTTCGAGGTAATATCTGACGTTCGAACAATGTCTACGTTTCAGAATCCTAATGCAAATCGGCGTCATTGAAATCGATCTAAAATTCTGTGGATCATTCTTCGCGGTATATCTCCTTACGTTTAACATTGGTCGCAAATCTTCATTCTGATTGGAGTTGGACCTCTAGAGCCTCTAAGTGACAGCAGTCGAATTGAAGAAGTAATGTAATAGCATGAATAACATTTCGTAGATTCCACGGAGAGCAATCTGTAGTATTAGCAAAGAATCTAAAGGGTTGTCACATACAGTCTTAAAATTCTGCAAGGATGTTGCAAGGTAGGTTGCACTGAAAAGTAACTGTTAAGAACAAAATTCATTACGCTGCGCCGATTCGGAGTTAATTAGCGTTGAAGATAGCCAGTCCGACAGCTTCACGCGAAAATTTAGGCTGCCCGCTAGAGGCAGTGGTGCCTAACGTATTCTTCGTTTAGTTTCCTAAAACCGAACAAGAGAGTGATACAAAAATTGGACATGGGACGCTAGTAAAGATCGAACCAGAAAGCAAGGCTGAGCAGTATCGTGCGCTATCATCTCCGCAATTAGAAAATCTGACACCCATAATATCCCGGGGGCCGCTCGAATGTGCGCGCACAACGGCCAGATTGGTTAACTTCAATGGTAATTAACTGGGAAATGGCGCAACGTATCAAAGTTTTTTCTTAACAGTCATTTCTCAGAACAATCTTCCCTCCAACAACCTTAAGGCTTTTCGGACTGTTTTTGACCACCTAGCATGTGAACGTACATTTCGAGCTGGCTAATACCAATTCTTTACTTTGCCACATCTCATAAACCATGACTTGCTTTATATCTAGGCATATAATGTATCTGATTTTTACATAACAGTGGTATCTATGAATTACAAATGTTCAAATGGCTCTGAGCCCTATGGGACTTAACTTCTGAGGTGATGAGTCCCCTGGAACTTAGAACTACTTAAATCTAACTAACCTAAAGACATCACACACATCCATGCCCGAGGCAGGATTCGAACCTGCGACCGTAGCGGTCTCGCGGTTCCTGACTGTAGCGCCTAGAACCGCTCGTCCACTCCTATTAATTACATTACTTTCTTGTAATGGATTCGTTAGTTCTCACCACTGAAGGTTTTCATCCTGATTCTGGACTATTGAGATAAAAGGGCGTACTAATGAACGAACCAATTAGAGAGGGAAGTAATTTTGAGCTTAAAGAATGGCTGTTGTACCTCATTAATGAAAGCTCTGGGGGCTCGCTCAGAAACAGTACATGTTGGAACCCTCCCATTTCGAGTGTAATGTGTTCGATTCGGTCGAAGAGGGCTTTCCGGTTCTGAAGTCCTTCGCTTATTATCCTGCACATAATTCATAACGGCCGACTGATAATGGTATTGTTGCCGTCCCGTGTAGCGTGAGCGGAGGTCTGGCGCGGACGCTGTGTGGAGATAAGGAGTGACACAGTCTGACGGAGTGCCGCGGCGATGCGTGACGGGAGCTAAATGAATTTCTCGGCCGCAAGTACGGGTGCAGATAGCGACTCGCACAAACTGGTAACCCTGATAACCGGTTAAGGGACAATGATAGACACTCTGATGGTGTAATCATAACTGAAACTCTGGAACGTTATTGTCATGACGTGGTGCCACACTGAGGAGGTACTTCAAGCGAAAGTGACTCTGATATAAACAGTCGAATATCGCAGAGAAACGTTTTAGTACGTATAGTTTGTATTGGTTAACGTAGAACTTCGCTAATGTTTTCTTTATTCGCCTGTTCTCTTATTTTAAGAAAAAGTTTTACACTCTAAGATTTCTAAAACAATTTACTCTCTGCATTTCGAACACAAACAAACACACACACACACACACACACACACACACACACACACACGATCTAGTACGTACAAAGTAAAGTAAGCGTGCTTCACTAAATTGGTCCACACCATTACCTTAATATGACATGTAAACCTTATATCGCTACTGACTAAATTCTGTGTGTGATACAACTGGCAGTTTGTAAAGGCCTATCTGAAAAGAAAATAATAACATTTTTCTTCTATTAAATAAATCATGAATTGCAGTTGTGTTTTAACTTTGAAATAAGTATCAGCTACTCCGTGTTTTATTATTTGTCATCTAACAAAGACTGGCAGCGATTATGTTTCACATAAGAATTCGAGAATGACGAGAGACGAGACATGTGTTACGTGCCTCGTTCAGAGGGAATCATAATACTATAAGTTTTGCGACCACTTACGCGTGACGCTGTTAGCATCAATTCTAGATATTGTTGATCTTGCGGAAGAATGAATTCTCTTAACGAAAGGCCATTTCAAACCCTTGTTGATCGGACCCATTTAAAATTTATGAAGCCAAAGGGGAACAAAAATGTTAAATTTTCCGTTATAGATCATCGCTCACTATGAATTGCAGCGTTCTGCTAAGATCAGCGCACCTAAGACAGTAAGGGATTGGAAAGGAATTTTATATTTTAATGTAAAGTTTAACTGAAACGAATGACAACACACAACAGTCGAAGATCATTGAGGCATTCTTATCAGGAGTTAAATTGAGTACAATGTGGAGTGAACCTTTTCCACGGTTCTGTGGAACATATTACCAGTGAAAAGGCTCCCACTATACCGGTCTAAACTAAAAATATGATTAGTTTTGGAAAAAGAAGCTTTCCTTGAGTGACGAGTATTCCTTAAGGAAATAACGCTAGTGTTTACCACAGCCTGATCTCCACACAGAAAAGTCAGTGGGCGCTGACAGTAGAATTCTGTGAGAAAGGCAGATATGATGTCTGTAGATGTAACGCTAGGGTTTACCGTCATAGAAAGAACAAGAAAATGCAGGGTAGCTTTCCAGGTACGTGGCAAGTTCGTAGCATTCGTACCTAATGAAGCTCAGTACGTTGTTCTAGTAGCGGTACGATTATCGGTTTACCTCACACGTAGAGAACCATTTTAATTTTATCGCTGACGTCGCCTTATACGGAAATCTCTCAACGATGAGAACAATAAGAAATTCAGTAACTAATAGAGAAAGTTAGTTAAGTCAATCGAACTTGACTCAAATGAGTATAAGTAAGATGTGATACTGTATTTGTCAATAGAAGAAAAGTGCTCCTTAAAGAAAGAGCAACGTTAGAGAAAAACACCGCATCCTGTCAGCTTGGTGCGATATTAATGGTACTCCTATGAAAGTGATATTACAATGGTCTCGAGAAAATGGCTTAATGGAACAGACACCCAGACAGTATTTCGCTACGAATCACTGATCGAATAGCGAAATCATTACACGTTTCCAATTGGGACTGTAGAAGGAGACCAAACATTAATGTTGGGAAAAAATCGACCATTGAAGATATTACGGATGTTACGGGAATGTTAGAGATTTATAGAGATCTGAATGGTAGTGTAAGAAAGAAGACTTTCTACTCTTGAAGAAGCCCTCATTCGCTCTTAAAGAAACTATTTACAGTCGACTTCCTGCATCGCAAATCGCTTCTACGAATTAAGAGGACAAGGTAGACGGATAACCAACTATCAGTGTAGAGAATAAGAGAATCAGATATGCTAAATTGCGTGCTTTCTGGATGTTTTCTAGCGCAACCATAGGCTTTATCCATAATTATTATAAGCTCTGAGTGTTTCAGATGGTTACCGAGTTAGGTGTTTTTCTCAGGGGACTTAATATTCGGTACGTAGCTTATCTATACTACAGGGAAGAAATACGGTAAATAATGTAGCCTATTTCACGCTATCGGCTGGAAGAGCTGTATCTCCGAATACAGCTCAGTTTTCAGCGTATGTGATTGATTAATTAATATATTAAATACCAGTATAATTATGGAAGAAACGAAAAGTATTATACTGTCACAATCTCCACTTGACATTCTTCTTACATTTAGCGTTAGTGTAGCTTTACGCTTCTACGACAAGGATTATAGATGCATATTATCCACACGTAACTTCGATGTAAGAGATGTGACGAAAAATGCGACAGAGGAATAATTTAAAACCTGTTTAGAGAAACCCGTTTCCAATAAAAACTTTCACACTTTATAACTGTGTAAGGGGCACAGATAATGTGTGGAAAACTTCAAAGATGTGTTGACATGAATGGAAAGTATACGTAATACAGAACGTAAATAACAGTAAACAAACCAAAGTTGAAGATAATAAAGAATAGTAAACGAAGAAAGCGCATTTACTAAATGTTACAACTGGGAGCGAAAGAAAAGCGGAAGGAGTGAGAGAATTCTCATATACACGAAGCAAGAATATATAGAATAGCCAAAGACGAAGACTGACGTAGATGAAGAAGGCTTTTTCTCAGTAAAAGAACTACACTGACAACTAATATTAACAACCGAAATGAGAAAGAACTTAAAATATAGTTCTAGAACACAGCATTGTATCGAGATGGATCACTGAAAATCCGAAGGAAACGTTATTGCAAGCACTTAAGATTTGGTGCTAACGAAGATGTCAAAAATTAATTGGACAGATATAGTAGGATGGGAAAAAGTTCTGAAAACTATAGGTGAGGAGAAAATTCAATGGAAGACACTTATTAGAAAAGTCACAGTAGATAGACATCTGCAACTGCACCCAAGAACAGCTGAGATGTCGCCGTAAAGGGCAGTAGCTAGGAGAGACAGTGGATGTAGACCAAGACTAGCGTATGCAGAACGTGTTACAGAGGATATGGTATTTAATAGTTACGTAGATATGGAAAGAGTAGCATAAGACAGTAAAACATGGACAACAGCATCGATCCAGTCAAATGCTGGTGACCTGTAAATTATCTTTATAGGTACGTCAAGGCAACTGGACAAGTAATATTACTTACACCAGAAATATAGATGCAGCACAAAAAAGGATAATTTATATTTAACCTTTCATCGGTGACTGGGCGATTCGAGGCGTGGTGCAAGATGAAGTGGAAACATTATGAAGAAAATAAACCCAATCCCTTTCGCAGAGAGGTTATCGGCTTTTACAAGTGATTGAGAGAAGCCAACTTAAATGTCGTTTCCCGTAGGGAAATTGAAATCCGCTCCTTCCGAATGCGATCCACTGCCTTTAGAACTCCGCAATAGTTAACTCTATAGGCTGGCAATAGTGCGTAATTTCGCGAGGAGATGCGGATTTAAGTAAAGTCAAGTGCATCCCAAACTTTACAAGATGAAACAGCAGATTTCAGTTACCTTTGTTTTTACAGACTGTTTTTCCAAATACATCCATGTGCACTAATATGTCATGAAACTAGAGACTTTGTCTGTGGAGCGTATCTTCTAGGAATTACAAATGTTTATACTGGGACCGCCTTTATCGCAGAAATCAGTAACAGCTTACCAGTTTCAACTATTAAGCAGTCGTCATCAGAACCGAAAAAGAAAACACGGAATGCAAATAGTTACTGTAACACATGAAATAAGTAAAGTGCTTACATATAGAAGGAAATACACCTATTCAGCTAGTTACAGAACAACGTGTTAGAGTAACGGTCACAAAATACAAACTTTATCCATAAGTGGGTCTTCTTTATCACATAGAACACGCCATCTACAACAACCGGCTTCGGCTTACATTCATCAATAAATATGTTACAAAATACAAAACCACTTAGGTGACAAAAATAAGTTCAATTGGGTGAGAGCTAAGCCACAGAAAATCTGGAAATGCACAGAAAAGATAACGTGGCTGACAACCATACATACCACTAAAAGTAATCTGATACAACCAAGAACTTCAACCAATCTGTACGCATAGGTACATAAATGGTCTATTAATAAACCCTTAGACTCTTAATAATCTTTTGCAAGTTTCATTTCTGCACATTGTATTTCATTTTCTTTCAGGCACACACTTTTCCATGCGAAATGAATTTAATTAACAAACACGCATATCATTTATTAAGCTAATGAATTTGTGATGTTGCTCACTTATTACCTCAGCTCTAGTGACCTCTACTGGCTACAGCTGCGTATGAGAGTCTCCCAGCGTATCAACAGCACGTACTATATTCTTACGTGTGCAGAATGACGTTGACACTTATATCAGAATACCTTTAATGATGTGTGTGGCTGTCAGCCGTGTCGTCATTTGGTTGTATTCACAGATATTATATACTTTGAGCCCTCAGCCAATTGAAATTACTTTTGTCACGTAGTGTTTTTTTCTGTTATGTAACAGATCCGGTGATGACAATAAGCCGATATCGGTCACTGTTATTCCGTAATGTATGTGATCAAGACTTGTTTACAGGCTTCGTCTTCAACTTCTAAAATACAAGCCGTCTTTCATGCTTCTTTGTCATGTTTATGATACGAGTAGCGAAAGATACACTATGTTAGCAATACATGAAGTAGTGATGTGAAATTAAAATATCAGTAAAAATCATTATCTAGGATTCGGCTGCTATACTTGATCTAAAATTGAATCGAGTTTGCTTCTAGCAGGAGTAAAATGTTATATGTATCAGGAGGAAACATCATGACTGTATTATTGACGAATATATTGAGTTTAATCAGAACTTTTAATTCGAGATATTTGAAGAGTTGATTTCTTGTCAAAACGGCAGGAACGAACGTGGATTGTATTTAACACGCAGAAGAGACATGTTGGCTGAGCTATTGGTTTGACTTAGTGGACACGTCGGGAGGAAATATTTTTGTCTCGTCCGTGCGCTGTCGTGGTGACATATTGACTCCATTCAGTAACAAGTAAAGTAGAGTACACCTGGAAGTTTGCGGCCTCTACGGGCCACAATGCCAACTTTTCATCATTCTATAGGTTGTTTTACACGATTTCTTTTCCTTGTAACTATTTATGTTTTTATCTTAATAACCTCATCCATTCCTAAATTATATCATAACAAGTATGGGATACGAAATTTTTCTGGGACATACATCTACTTGTCATATTATTTCTCCTATTAAAAACAAAAGCTTTTGGATTGTAATTTAGGGGTTGTGACGTTTAGATAATGAGTATTCTGCATTTTATTTACACATCTCTGTTTGATATTTGATTCTTCTAACTTATGTAAGATGAGGATACTTCTGTGACACATACGAAACCGGTTATTTTGCTGTTATAACCGTGATGCAGAAACACGAAAGGCTGTTCGTATTTTGTGAGCCTTACTGTGAGGTGTAAAAAGCTGGATGAATATGTTTCCTGTAACATGTACGCACTTTTTTATTTCATATTTTATGGCAACTATTTAGACTCTGCCTTTTGTTTTCTTTCTTAGTTCAAATGATGACAGCTTAAGAGTTTAAAGCTTTAACCTTGTTATTAACTTCTGCCATAAAGACAATCTCTACAAGAAAACATCTCTAGAAAGTGGATGATATACAGTGCTACAAGAAGCTCCGGACAACCCTTCGGAAAATTTTTCCGATGTAAATGGTCCAGAGAGGCTCCGTTTGCATTTGAGAACTCATTTGCCACAACACCTAACAGCACATGCGTCGTGAGAAATACACAGAATCAGAACGTACCACACGATTTATATAAAACTCTTTCGTACCTGAAATATTCAAAATGCCGTCCTTTATTTGCATGAAGCTGCCATCGCTTTAAATCCCTGGTGCTGTGTTAAATCCACGGTTTACTCTGAATGGTTTCAGTGTCGTGCACAATAAGACACGACACCGTTGAAAATGTGTTTCTACCGGCGAGTAGAATGCTGTGCAGCGATCTTTCGTTTCATCTGTGCCTTGAACATAACTGGGCGTTCGTGTGGCTAAATACCGCCAGACGTCGTGGATGCTAGTCTTCTGCATTTCCAGAAGTTATTTGAACAATCTTGACATCTTCTGTCGGGGCTCGATACATAAGAAATTTGAAATACCCCTACCAATAAATGCGCCCAAAGAGTATGGAATTGGGGGAACCAGCCCACCTCTTTATAATAATCTGTTGCTGAGACTGATTAACGCAAGAAATACATCGCAATCAGACTAGCTAACAGGGCATTTTGAACAATCCATGCAAAAGAGAATGTCAAGTTTTAAGCCATCAAGATCTGTTGTTGTGTATTTCCCGTTGTTAATGCTCTATGAAGACTTGTGGAAATGAGTTCTAACATGAAAATGTAGCATTTCAGGGTCCACGTATGTGTAACTTCCACGGATGTTTTCTGAGTATTTCGAGACAAAGTAATAAAGAAATTATGATGTCTTCTGTTGGTTGCCCCAGTGATATTCGTTTCTGTGAAACTAACGAACAGTGGAACGGCCTTGTACAGGTGCACAAGTACAGTGTTTTGGTTGCTGTCACTGCGCGAACAGCAGACTATAGCGCCGTTGTGACGCTTTTCAATTGCATTCAGTGAACCCGTGCACGGTTGCAAATCTGATAACTCTTTATCGGGAAGCCTATTCACACTGCTGTCAGTCATTGCTAACGCGCAATTGACACTGCAAGACAAACACACCCTACGCAGAACCCGGCAGTACTGGATATAAGCATGTGGGCGATGAGCAAAGTGGGCGCTACAGTTCACAACAACAAGTACCGTGAGTAAAAGGAACATCGACACTGACACTGTTTCACAAATACTTTCATTAAAATCCAGAGATAAAGTACAGTAGGAAGCAAACTGAAATTAATGGCTCAACACACGCTACGGGTCACTTACAACAAAATACTCAGGAAATCAACATGAACAAACTCCGAAATTTTGTCAGTGAATTTTCGGTTCACCCTGTATACAGGAGAAGCAGAACTCTTCTGACAACACTTCGGAGTTGGTGTTGGATAAATTTCATGAGTATTTCATTTGTATCTTTATTGCATTGAAAACAGTGCTCTTTAGCGCACGTACACACGATGTGTGCTGTGTCTCTTCATTCCATTCTGTTACGGTGTCTGCTGTTAACAACTGTAGTACGCATTTTACTTCTCGGCTGTGCTTGGGTTTCTTTTTCCGGCGGTGTTACCAGTGATTGTTAACTGTATGGCTAGCTTTATTAATGAAGAGTTGGCCGATATGCACCTTAGTACCTTACGTATGTGTTCAGTGAATGCAACCGAAGAGAGACACATCTACTAAGCTGTTGCATTACTCAGTGTTGTGTGGTGCATAATTTGGGTTAGGTTTATTACAGGCATCTTCACTGTTTTGAAGGGAACAGAAGCAAGGGTGACTGCGGCAGCGTTACGAATAAATCGTAATTACATTATTACTCTGTATGGAGTCGCCGTAGACCGTGGGTCCCTCGTACAAAAATACTCGGATGATATCCTTGAACAACCAAAGAAACTTTCCCGTTGGAGTTCCGATTAACCTCGTATGTAAGGTATCCCGAAAGTTTGGTCATTATTTTTATGTTACGTTCTGTATGTTGAAAAATCTCATTCCGGACGTGAATTAAGGATAACGGGAAACACTATACCTACAACTTCCATTACGGCGCTAGTTCAGTGCATCAGTAGATTATGCTTTGTTCCAGGTTATTGGAGGTAATTCGGGCGACTGTTTTTCCACTGTGCGACGGTTAACGAAGCCCCCTTTGTCGCCCAGTGTTCTCATTAGAAGTTGACGCGTTACACAGTTTCGACATTCGCCGCGAAGCCGCGCCAGAGAGCAAAACCTCTGCAGCTTCCGCCCCCTTATTCGCCGATAATAGCGTTTCCAGTTTATCGGCTTTACACGGGCCGGGTTATGAGCGGACGTGTTCCAATTATGCGGTTATTGATTCAACAAGAATGTAAAACAATTGGACGCTATCCTTGCCGCAAATTACGCATCTACACGCCGGACGAGGAAGTTATGCAAACGCTGCAGCAACAGAGGGAAAAGAGCGTAAATGATTCTGTACTCGCTCTCAAACGCAAATTGCTTATTTGCAACAGAATTTTGTACAAATACATATAGTTTAAATTAAAACGATAATGGTGCGGCAGATACCACTTCATTCGATACGCTATGCATTTAGATGATTACACAATTATTATTAGATGGATTAATTTCTGTTTTACATTTGCAGTCAATTAGTACCGTGCACATATTGTCCTTTTTTGTAACCAGTAATATGGGGAAAATACTTAACGTGAATGCCCCACTAAACCCCTCGCTGCCGTTGACTCATTTACATCAGGGCGATATCTCTGTAGATAAATAAAGTGTCGTTGAAGTGTGGTAATCTATACTTCGGCTACGTTCGCTTGGAGATCTCGATATAATTTGAGATGCTCAGACGTGTAACATCGGAACAATTATTTCCTATCGTTGCCGATGTACCAATCTCCTTTCAAGGCTGGTCTGGTGTTTTGTTTTACCTGCTTTAGAGGTACATTCTTGGGTATACCCATTTAAAAGTCAATGTTCTTCCTTATAGCTCGGTCTTTCTGTAAGGAATGTCGTATCATCATTTTTAAAGTATGTTGAGTGTATCTTGGAAATATGGTGACGTTCAGGATAACTGTAACGTGAATATTCCACACTACAAACTACTGTAACCAGTCACCAATATTATACTTTTCACTACGCGTTTTGGAGAATTATACCTACAGTATTAAGTGGATTTATGTCAGTTAATAGCGCATGTATGTATTACACGTGCGGCTTTTCAGTAACTTGTAACACTGTCTTCCAGTGGTCACAGACTTTTTTCCAGTCGTGTTCAACATCATTGTCCGTCAACCGAAGTAGTCAGAGATGGAGTTCTACCTTAGTTGCTGTGTTCAGTTTATAAAAACCGTTAGTGACGTTCAAAACAACTGAGTAATCAGCTCCTGACCACTAGAAGAAGGCGTCACATACATGCTTATTTATATAAATCCACCTAACGATAGAGATATGCTATTCTTGTTGCTGCTGCAATCTGCAGTCTGAATACTGGTTTGAGGCAGGAATCCGCGATAGCCTATTCTGCGGAAGCATTTTCATCTCTGAGTAAATGCTGACACCAACCTCTATTTCAACTTTCTGATGTCAGCGAAGTCTTGATCTCGATCTACAATTTTTACCACCCACACATCCCTCCATTATTGAATTTACGATACCTTCTTGCCTCATAAAGTGTCAAATCGACCGCTTACCCACTATTGTCAAGTTGTACTATAATTTTTTCTTCATGTCGTTACAGCACCTCCTCATTACTCACTCTGTCTACCCATCTAATCTTCGACATACTCCTCTAATAACCATAGTGAAAGTCTAATAAATGTGGGTAGTTAAAGTAATTTATAGGTTCAAATTATGTTCATGACGGCTAACGCCAAGCGTAACCTAAAATGAAAACTTGTTACATATATTGATTTTACAAATTTAAACGCCTATTTCTTTCTGCACTGTAATTTTACTTACATTCCAGACGATTTTCAACTTTAATGTTAAAGGCATATTCAGTGCATTTAATATGGAGTAACACAGATTTGCTTTTACATTTATTGGTTTGAATGAACTCACGTCATAACTTTTACGCCAATTAATTGTTTCTAAGTGTTACAGGTTTACTGTGAAATTATACCGGTTTTTTCATGAGTGACGTTGTGCCTGATACGCTATGATATACATATTTCGGCCATACTAATGAATAACTGCAATTTATTTGTTTGAAAATAGGGTTAGCATGTTTCGAAACTGTTACAGTCAAATCTAAAAACGGAATTCCATTATAACACGTTAAAAACACTGAACATGCAGTTCATATAAAAGGAGAACCGCTTCTGGAATATAAATAATAACATTAGATTGCAGTATGAGATGAAATCTAGAATATCCGCATTTACATATTACAGTAGATGCAGCGTCAGAAAAATTATAAGAGCCATTTGATACTTACTCGAAAATCAAACGACCGTCCCTGAAGACGGAGACAGTCCAAAACCAGCTCTTTGACAGCACGAGGAGATGACGACTAGTCGAAACCTCTTCCAGACTGGAAGAAGGCAGAGAAATCATTGAAAGACATCGTAATATACATTACGTAGCTGCAGAAGGAAATCTAATGTGCTACGGATGGACGGGCAGGAGATGTTAATACGAAAGAAAGGTTTACCTGCCACAGTAAACACACGCCTCCTACGGCGTTGACAAGTAAGCACACGCGTCGCGCACACGGAGACCGGCAGCGCGGGTTGCCGGCCTTTAGGGGCAGCGGCGGGCGCTAAGCCACACCAGCAGCGGAAGACGACAGCGCCGGGCGGCGAGCGCAGCGGGACTGCGCCGAGCCGCGCCTGACGGCGCGCAGACGTCGGCTGCCGACGCCGCCGCTACTACCCGTTCAGCAGACATCGTCCTGAGCGACGCGCCTCTCTGTTCGCACGGCCGAGTGCCTGTTGTCCTGAGGATGGTGCGTAGGCAAACAGTGAAACACTCGGCTTGATTAACGGGCGCTGTGGAATGTGCAACACGGGGGTAAAGTGTATAACAAAATACACACACACCTGTTTACTTTCCTTCAGGTAGCTATTACTCGGCAAGGCGAAATGGTTACCCGCCTGTTGCATGAACTAACATTGTCACGTGAAAAGGTACAGTCACGCTCCAATTCAAAATAGCGCACGTTGTTTTCTGGCACTGCTTACACATGAAGTAATTAACGTGAAATACGAGGGCTATTCGGAAAGTAAGGAACGATAGGTCGCGAAATGGAAACCATAATGAAAATCGAAACTGTTTTATTTGTAACAGTTAGCTACAACTTCCAGCTACTTATCTCCATAGTCACTGATCCGACTTAGACGTTTGTCGTAGCGTTGTACCTACTTTCCAATACCCTGCTTCTAGAAGGCAGCCGCCAGTGCTTTCCTCCAATTCTCTACGTTGGCCTACAGCTCGTTATTTGTGCCAAAACGTTGTCTTCATAGCCAGCGGTTCATGTGAGCAGAGATGAAACTCAGAGGGAGACAATTACGGACTGTGTTGTGGGTAATCAAACATTTCCAATTGAAAACGAAGCAGGAGCATCTTCATTGCCCCTGAAGAAAGCGGCTGAGAATTGTCTTGAGGAAGAAACCGCACAACAGTTATGTAAGGTTGGTTGCATATCTTCAGGCGAAATTTCTACCAGGCCCTCGTACTTGGTGGGAAACACTATCCATACAATGTAGGCTTTCAGCTCAGTTTAGAAATGGCAACTAATAAGCAGAAGAGGAAATTCGATGGCCTACAGAAAGGTAGAAGTGAAACATGAGTCGTTGGGAACTCTCGAACTGTGATTAACGTGTCTATAAGAGAATTAACAAAAGAGGAACATTCAGTTCTATCGAAAGGAGGCAACTTTGCAGTCACGCCACTAAAGGTTCCTACGGAGGACACTATAGCGAATGTGGAGATAGGAATCCGTTTGTTATCATCGCATTCCGCGGATGAAAGGAGGAGTGAAGCAGCCAGATTATTACGCCAAGCGAAACCACCTACCAGCAATTTGTCTCAAGCGGAAAGGAGGGCACTGAGGGAGGTCAATGCGGATAAGAGCTTTATTGTACTTGCAGCTGACAAAGGAAATGCTACGGTTTTGCTGTACACCGAAGATTATCACAAGAATATTAGTGACCTTTTGGATCCCACTACGTATAAAAAGCTTCAGAAGGATCCTACAACCAAAATTTTGAGAAATGCCAATCAACTGATAAAACAATCATCTCTTTCTTAGGGTGATAAAAAACAACTCTGCAAAACGGAAGCTTATCCACCCAGACCATATGGACTCCGAAAGGTACCTAAACCACAGGTCCCGTTGAGACCGATTGTGAGTGCCATAGGATTTCCAACACAAGAAGTGGCCAGATATTTCGCCTGCTTGCTGCAACCATACATTGGCAGAACGGACAGTTACATTAAAAACTCAGCGCATTTTATTGAAAAACTGAGGGAGATTAACGTTAGGTCAAGTGATATTCTTGTGAGCTTCGATGTAGTGTCATTGTTTACCTTTGTGCCTGTAAACGAAGCTATTTCATATATAGCAGATATTTTTCCGACTGACATAGTGGCTTTATTTAAACACTGCCTGCCGATAACTTATTTCTAGTACAACAACGAGTTTTACGAACAGATTGACGGGGTGGCGATGGGAAGCCCTCTCAGCCCAGCTGTTGCCAATTTATTTATGGAGATCTTCGAACAGCGAGTGCCGCAGACTGCCAGTAAAAAGCCAGCTAAATGGTACCGCTACGTTGATGACACATTTGTAGTGTGGTCTCATGGTGAAGACGAGCTGGATGTCTTCTTGGTGCATCTGAACAGTATTAACCCGAAAATACAGTTTACGATGGAGAAAGAGAGCAACGGTCAACTCAATTTCCTGTATGTGTCGTTAATTAAACGGGTGGATGGGACGCTGGACCACAAGGTGTATAGAAAGAACACTCATACGGATCGATACCTTCATAAGGAATCAAACCATCATCCTAGGCAGAAAAAGTGGTGTCATGAAAACTTTGGTGGACAGAGCCAACAAAATCTGCGAGCCGTCTTACTTACAAGATGAACTAAATCACTTACGGTCAGCCTTCATGAAAAATGGATGTACCAGCAAGGGAATTGATGGAGCCCTCCATCAAAGAAGAAAAGAAGCCAGAAGTCCAGAGCAACAACGGTCATCTACTGGAAATGTTTTCCTACCGTTCATTAATAAAGTCACGGAACGTATCGGGAAAGTTCTGACCAAGTATGGGGTCAAAACAATCCTCAGACCCACCAAGATGATTAAGGAATATTTAAGAACTGCAAAAGTCGTCCGACACCCCCTAGCAACAGCTGGGGTATACAAAATTCCATGCAGTTGTGCGCAAGTATATATTGGAACAACAAAAGAAGTGTAAACACCCGCTTAGCTGAACATAAAAAAAATTATCGCTTAGGACACATCAAGAAATCGGCCGTAGCAGAGCATGTTTTTCTATATGGAAACCACGAAATGAAATTTAATGAGACAAGCGCTCTAGCAGGAACATTCCATTATTATGCGCGCATGTATAGAGAAGCAATAGAGATTCACAAACACCATAAAAATTTTAATAGAAAAGAGGAAGTTTTAAAGTTAGACAAATTATGGATGTCGAAGTTGCTCCAGCAGAATGACAATCGATTATTCTTAATCGAGAATCATGACGCCTTCTAAAGATAGGCATACTGTCGGTTTCACGTGACGAATGGTGGTGCCCTCTATGCGCTCTATAAATGCGAGAGTACCTGGAGCCTCAGTGGCAGTAGCCGGACGACCTCAGAAGATGTATTTCGCAGATGGAAACGAAACTTTAGGTGGAAATTTAATATACCGACCACGGCCTGTCAGCCCGGAAGTTTCAACTGAGGGAGACACTACTGTTCTAGGTATCTTTATGTGCTCCCTGTGTGCTCAGAACTAAAAAGAACGACGTAACGCGATCGACGGGCGTGTTAGAGACACAGCCCAACACACCTGTGCAAAGCTTCATCATATTTTCACTTTGGTTTCCATTTCGCGACCTATCGTTCCTTACTTTCCGAATAACCCTCGCACTTTCACGGGAAGCCGCGATAACTTGCCATTAACTTCAGTTATTCTACTGACAGTGGGGATAAGAAAGGTCTGATAGCACCGACTGACAAGGCTACGAAAGGTGTAAGCAACTGCCAGCAAGAGAAACTTATTTAAGTCAGTGGTCTGCAAATTTCGGAAGAGACACGATACAGCGTGGTGCGGGATTTAAATATCTGTCGAAACGTAGAATAAGTAAAATGGGCACAATAAATATACCGTTGATGATATAAATAAATGTGTTTGTTATTAGCTAATTTCAGCATTTTATGAACATTTTAAGCAAATACGTTGTTACTGTTGTGGTCTTCAGTCCAGAGACTGGTTTGATGCAGCTCTCCATGCTACTCTATCCTGTGCAAGCTTCTTCATATCCCAGTACGTACTGCAACCTACATCCTTCTGAATCTGCTTAGTGTATTCATCTCTTGGTTTTCCTCTACGATTTTTACCCTCCAAGCTGCCATCCAATACTAAATTGGTGGTCCTTTGATGCCTCAGAATATGTCCTACCAACCGATCCCTTCTTCTAGTCGTGCCACAAATTTCTCTTCTCCCCAATTCTGTTCAGTACCTCCTTATTAGCTGCGTGATCTATCCATCTAACCTTCGGTATTCTTCTGTAGCACCACATTTCGAAAGCTTCTATTCTCTTCTTGGATCGTCCATGTTTAACTTCCATTCATGGCTACACTCCATACAAATACTTTCAGAAAAGATTTCCTGACACTTAAATCTATTCTCGATGTTGACCAATTTCTCTTATTCAAATACACTTTCCTTTTCATTGCTAGTCTACATTTTATATTCTCTCTACTTCGACCATCATCAGTTATTTTGCTCCCCAAATAGCAGAACTCATCTACTACTTTACGTGTCTCGTTTCCTAACCTAATTTTTTTAAAGGGAAATACGATATTTACAAAAAGCTCACACCGTTTGTCGCACAGAACTGAAATTGTAGATTAACAAAGAAACTCTGAGAAAAAGCTGTTGCACCCATGGGATTCCATTTTAAAATGTCCCAGAATTATGAGTCATTATGTGCGGACGAAAGAACATACTTGCAAAAACTAAATTTCTTGCGGAAAAAATGAAGTAACAGAATTAAAGCGGCCAGTACCTTAGTTAGGTGAGCCATGGTTTCAGACTACCTGTAAACTACGCTGTGAATAGAAGTTGCTTTGTGACAGCATGGAAAGAGGATTGCCAAATACCAGTGCCGGTCAATATTACCATTTGTCGTACATGAATCTATATACAGAGAAGTAAATTATAGAAGGATAAAAATAATGGTAATAAAAGCGATAGCTCACCAGTTTCAAGTGACGCAATTGCCGTAGAATGGAGATAAGGAGAAATATGTATTCTTTGTCCAGGACTGGTGTCGCAGTCTTGGATAAATCTGACAACCATACAGGTTGAGCTTATTTCCATAGCAGATAGGAGCGTTTGAATGTTTCAGCATTTTTAAGAGACCCAACTGGTCGAAAAGATGGGAGGAGAGAGGAGGACATGTAACCCTGACTATTGACTTTTGGAGAGAGCTGGAAATAACGTAGAGTGCGTTCTTGAGGCCACTGACAAACTCTTCAGTTACTGTAACCTTCCCATAGGGCTTGAGGAATCTCATGTTTCTTTTGATCGTTATAAGAATATCATCAATGTTGCTAGTGATAATGAGTTTGATGAAACACTAAAGGATTTCAGTACTAAGCGGTGATCGTATCGCTCAAGTCTACATTTGTAGCTCAGTAATAGTTCATGTAATTTCAAATACATAAAAGAAGTAGCTAATGAAACAGGAGGACAGCCATCTAAAGGCAAAGATGATTTTATTTTTCTTGACAGTCTTCAATGTGTAAAGGATTTTTTTCCTTCTGAAACCTCCAACTTAAAGGTTTTATTTCTATTCTACAACTGCAGCTGCTGCCAGCAACTTAAGTGATAACTTTCAAGGAACAGAATCATTTCCCTTGTATAATAAGTTTCGTTCACATTGTGGAAAAGGTGAGGCATATACAGGTAATCTCTGTTTGTCCTCTTCATAAGTATTGTAACTATTGGTTGTGTAATAATTATGGCAGTTATTCTTTCAGTTACCATCCGATCGACAGTTGATGAATAAGAAACATTAAACAACATTATTTTGTGTAGCATAGAGTTAAATGTTGATGGTCCGGACATATTAAATCAGAGGCGAATAGAAATGTACAGGAATCATATTTTCGATGTTCAGAACATCTGGCACATTACATAGCTTTGTTATTATTACTGCAACCTGGAGAGTTCTTCAGTTAATTTCCCTAACTTCTTCTGTCTGACAGTAGTATGCCTCCAACGAAACCGGGCGGTCTGAGATAAAGCTGTCTAGTACTACTGGAGAACCTATTTGGGTTTGATATGTCCTGTCTCATTTGTCAAATCTGAATTTGTTAAATTGTTTCATGTGTGAAACCTCTTACATGATTCTGATTGCGTCGAGTTAATACACCAGGTAGACATATATTAATTCATCATATGCTACACAACGCTTCTTATAATACGTCGTCGGGGATACATCTAACAAATATTAGCCACTTCCTTCTCATTTTCCTATGGAGCTTAAAACAAAAGGCGATATTTACGTAATACGGTGGTCTCTTGGCCGAACAGAGGGAGATTGCGTTTTTATCTGAGAAACGGTATTTGACATAGCACCTTTTATGTGAAAGCACATTGTAATCCGTTTTTCTAGCGAATAGCTACTATCCACAAAGGTCATTTCACAAATACCTGCCGAATAACAACTACATCTTGCCGTAGTCTCTTCCCTGGGCCAACGCTGTATTTTCCGGTGTATGAATCGAAGAGCAGATGAAATTTATTCAGATTCACTCCAGTAATGTTTGTATCTGTTTCCTCATCCTTTTTTGTGGTCTTCATAGTGTTCTAGTGATCTTACGAGCGGAGAGTCCGCTAAGTATCGTGTGTGTTACCAAGTTGAGCGGCTGTGGCTGGCAGATAGGGAGTACTAAGGAATGAAGACATTCGCTTGAAGGTCACTGAGGTTATAGATACTGTGATAATGAATACCTCAGCAGCCGGGTCAGCTGAAGAAGCGTGGACACATCTAAAAATGGGATTCACAGAAGTTGGGAACAAAAACATAGGTACAGGGGAGGTAACTGCAAATAAACCACGGATAGCAGAAGAAACACTTCACTTGATCAGAACGAAGTACCAAAATGTACAGGATTATTCAGGAATATGGGAATAAAAGTCACTTAGAAACTAAATAAATAGGAACTGCGGGGAAGCAAATACGGAACGAATGAATGAAGATTGTGAAGAAATCGTAATGGAGCTGATTGTAGAATGGACTGACTCGCCATACAGAATAGTACAGATAATCTTCGGTAAAATTAAAAGTAAGGATGGTAACATTAAGAATTCAATGGGAATTCGACTGTTGAATTCAGAGAACCGGGTGAATCGATGGATAAAGTTCACAAGGGCATCTATGAAGGACAGGACTTACGTAATGACGTGATGGCAACGAAGCAGGAGTCGACAGGAAACAGATGGGGGTTCAAGTATTAGAATCAGAAATTTAAAGACCTTTGGATGACTTAAGGTCAAATAAGGCATAAAGGATGGATAATGTTCCATCAGAATTTCTAAAATCATCCGAGAAAGTGTCAAAACAACTGCTATTCTCGTCGGTGTGCAGAATGTATGAGACTGGTGATATACCCAAAGAGCCGAGAAGTGCGAAAATCATAGCACAATCAGCTTAACAACTCATGCAGAGAAGTTTCTGATAGAAATAACATGCAGAAGAAATGAAAAAAATGAGGTTCTGTTAGATGACGATTAGTTTGGCCTTTCGAAAGGTAAAGGTGCTAGAGAGGCACTTGATAATGGAAGCAAGACTGAAGAAAATGAAAACGAGACTGAAGAGAACTACAGACAAGTTCAGAGGATATGTCGACCTGAAAAAAAGTATTCGACAAGGCGAAACGGTGCAACATGTCAGAAATTCTCAGAAAAATAGGACAAGCTATAGGGAAAGGGAGGTAAAAGATAATATGTACGGGAATCAAGGGGGAGCAGTACAACTGGAAGACTAAGAATAAAGTGCTCGGTGTAAATAAGTGTAAGATAGGAATATAGCCTTTCGCACGAACTCTGTAGCCTATGCATAGATGAAGCAATGACGGAAATAAAAGGAAGTTTCAACAGTGGGATTAAAATTCAAGGAGAAAGGATATCAATGATAAGATTAGTTGATGAGACTGCTGTAGTGAGTGCAAGTAAGGAAGAATTTCAGTGTCTATTGAGTGGAATGAGCAATATAATGAGTGAATAATATGGATTGAGAGGAAATCGAAGAAAGGTGAAAGAAATCAGGTAGGAGAAATGTGAACAGTGAGAAGGTTAACATCATAAATTGAGATCACGAAATAGACGAAGTTAAGGAATATTGCTACCTTGGAAGCAAAATAACCCATGATGGACGAAGGAAGGAGGAAATAAAAACGGCATTCCTAGCCAAGACATTTCTAATTGATTCAAACATAGGTCTTTAATTTGAGGCAGAAATTTATAAGGATGTGAGTTTGGAATACAGCAGCGTGTTGTAGTGAGAAATGGAGTGTGGATAAACGGGAACAGAAGAGGATCGAAGCATTTGAGATGTGGTGTTATAAAGGAATTTTGAAAAGTAGGTGAGCTGATGAGGTAAAGAATGGGAAGGTTCTCCGGAGAACGGGCGAGGAAAGGACTATATGGAAAACAATGATGAGAAGGGGGAACAGGATAGTACGACATTTCTTAAGACATCAAGGGATAACTTCTATAATACTAGAGGGAGCTGTAGACGTTATGAACTCCAAATAATTGAAGACGTAGGTTGGAAGTGCTGGTCTGAGATGAAGGGATTGGCACAGGAGAGAAATGCCTGTCAGGAGGACGATGAAAATAAAAGATGAATAGGATGTGTGAATGGAGGAGGAGCGGCCACAGCTTGTGAAATCTGAGTATGGTGTTGGCTGACATCAGCCGAATGGGACTGCAAAGAATCTGACGCATCGCTTGGGACATCTCAGGTGTAGCTTGTTTCGCCTATGTGTTCTGCTAGTAAGGCATATTACAGGCTACCTACCCATCCGTCTACAGTATCGCTCAAAAGTATTTTGTAGTTGAACTAGAATGTTTTAGGCATGTTTATCTATAGGCGGAATCAAAAGAGACCAGTTGTTCAGACAGAAGACTGCTTGACCTCCTCGTAGTTACATGTATTGATTGCTGAGTGCATGTAAGCATGGACTTTAGCCACAAACAATGTTGCCAAGGGTAATTTTTTACAGAAGGAAAACTACAACAAACATAGCTACACAAAGTGTTGTGTACATAGTTCCGCGTAGTCAGCGCGTACACAACTTTCCCACCAGAGCGCGCCCCGCTAAGCACAACAGCGCAGGCGCCACGCTCGTCCGTCTCCGCACTACGAGATGGCGCTGTCATAGAGACGGACCAAATTCTGCTTCCGCCGATCCGCGTATTAATATGTAACGCAGCCAATGAGATTGCTGCTAACGTGAACCTTTTCTCCTCGCGGATCACACTCGCGCAGTGATACCTGAACGCGTGAGGTATTATAACGAGTGTACAGACCTCCGATTAGCCAGTCTGTATTAGTCTGTACGAGTCTGCACCAGTCTACATTAGTCTGTACCAGTCTGTAGTCAAGTTTCAGTCTGCGCCTAATAAGATTATCATATTCCCGTACATAGCCATGAAGAGAATTGTATAGACACTTTGTCCAGTATCAGAAATGTGTGAGAATAAGATTAACGTACCAAGACCAAAGGGACTTCAGATTGTCCATTGTAAACAGCATCCAGAATAAAGTTATATAATGTCTATAATTTTTATTACTTTAATAAATGTTTGTGAAAATTAATCAAGTTCTGTTTAAAGTTGGTCACCGTCAATCTGCTACTCTAAGCGTGCAAGTGGCATTTCTATCGTCTGACCTAACGGCAGAAGATAAACACGCCACGATAAGACCACGAGACATATTGCTGACACTCGACTACTTCGTTAGAGCGACAAGTCAAATAATCTGATGGTGTGTGTGTACCGAAGGTCTTACAGTACGCACACTACGCAAAGTAAATCTAATTCTTATATTTTATTTACTTAAAGCAATGCCTGAAACTACAGAGTATTCAGTAAATCTAGATAAGCTGTCTTTACAGCACTGAGTCAAGGGCAAACTCAGTCTTTCGTTGCGAAGGTGTTTGGCATCTCATTAGAACTTGTGAATGGTCTTGAGGCTTCAGAAAAGAAGGATAACGATAAAGAACAATGCACAAAGTTTTCGGAAGCGGAAAACAACCCCAAAAATTATAGGATCAGCTGAAGGCAATCGATGGCTTACTTAAAAAAATGGACCCGGGCAGTTGTGATTATCTACAAGTAAATCTATGATAAGCGCGAAAAACAGGGAGGCCAGACTACAGTTTAATACGAAATACACATCAGGGACCGCTGAAAACCGGTCAAAAATTTTATCTCTTCTTCTCAGACGGGATACAGTAAAATCGATGGATGAAACTGATAGGAATGTCAGAAAATAGCAAGTATACATCTTGAAGCACGAAGGAGGAAGTGCTATGGTCTGGGTATGTTTTCCACGAAGTAGTTTAGGTCCTCGCAGTTGGCAATTCCAGCATGACAACGATGCGAAGCACACATCTGGCCATTCGAACAGATTTTTGAAGCAGAACATCGTAAAGGTATTCAAATGCCGAGTCTAGACTTAGGCTTCACAGAAAATCTTTGGTGCGAGATGGATAGGTGTTCGCCAACAAAACTGCACCGACGTGCAGCAGTGGAGGAAGATTCGTTGGGCGCAGTTGGCCATAGTCGTTTATTGTATGCTATCCAGGTGTGCGGCAATTACACACGCAAAAGGCTATGCAGCCAAGTATCAAGCAAAGAATGCCATGAGTCAAGAAATTTTATTCTGTTTAGTTACGACAAAACAGTTTTGAGCCTGTTTAATTTGCATTTTGTTATTGATTAAAGACTGAAATTGTGTAACTTGTGTAAGAAAATAGGGTACACTTTATAAAAATTTCGTAGTGAAGTCCTTTCAATTGAAATTCCTCCTAAAGAAATTGTTTTCCTAATTTATTAAGTTTATTGTGTTTTGCCGTTCTTTTATGTGAACTAAAGTGCACGGCTTTTGTGACATTTATACTTATACCGCACTTGCTTGGAAACCAGGTGAAGTACGTGCTGAGGGTAGCTCCCCGCTACTGAAATTTTGACCATAGTGAATTTCTATAGTTAACGCATGTCTTCCTAGCTTCGTACTCAGATTCAGGAGTGTAGAGTTCTGAAACTGTCACTCAATCTTTGTGAAGATAGAAAGGTGTCAGCTTTTCATATGTACCAATTCTCTGTTAATTGTTTACAAGACCGCTCTGATACGGCACGTTCGAACTGCTGCTAGTCTTAAAAGTCGGTCATCGGGGTATAATTTGGTCACGAAACCAGTGAACCACAACTAGGGTGTTGGCGGGAGCGAAAGCAGTTGCTATTATCAAATGTTTATCCTCAATAGCCATAGGCAACTAAGCACATCTTGTGGCTCGAGTTACTGTTTCGCTTGTTTTCGTTTCTTAAGAGTTTTCGATAGCCAGTCATGAAGTGATAACCATTTGGCACAAGCCGGAGGTGTGTGTGATTCATCGAATTTCACGACAATGCCAAATGTTATCCACGTTCGAGGCTACCATTTCCAAACCAGACGACGGGAAAAAGTTTTCATCGGACCTATTATTCCAGCATAATGGTTGTGAGGGTGTGCGGGAGGATGGACGGGGGAGGGGGGGGGGGGCGGGGAGGGGAGGTTGCGGAAGGAAGTAGTGAAACTAAGACCAATGGACTTTAGGCCTATGTTGAAGTTAAATAACAAAACTCTGTACAACATCTCCCGGAAAGAGGGCATAGGACACTGTTGATGGCAATCTACCCGTGCAGCGGAGTCATTAAGCTAGGAATCACGAGTAGACTGTACAGCAACGCTGAGTTTGATTATCACTCATCGTTAAATCAACAGCAGCACTATTTTCATCATTGTCAACAACTGCACAACTACACTACGTAGTCATCAACTGCATAGCTCGTGGTCTAGTGGCTAGCGTTGCTGTCTCTGGATCACGGGGTCCCGAGTTTGATTCCAAGATGGGTTGGGGATTTGGTCTGCCCGGGACTGGGTGTATGTCCTCGTCATTTCATTATCATCATCATCATCATCATTCGTGACAGCGGATAGATTGGGCTCTGAAAAAAAATGGGTTGTGTAAGAAATTGGGACTTTTTACTGGTTGTGATGACCCCGCAGTTGAGAGCCCCACAAATCAGACATCATCATCATCATCACGATCATCAACTGCAGGACACCTGTTACCCAAGACGTATATCTTGTGTAGTCTACACTGACGAAAACAAAACCAAGAACGGGTTGTGCTACGCAAAAGAAGGTCGTCAGGTGTGTACCTAAATCTGGAAAATGATGTCCATTCATATTTCGCGCCAGGTGCATAAGAGGAGCGCTAGTAGCGCCACTATGAGGATGGAAATCACTTTTGATTTAAATACATACTGTAACGATTGTAGTTATCTCTGAGATTGGAAATGGTTAGTTGATGTTAGTCAAGACTGCCTTTAAGGCGACAAAGACGTCATTATCAACACCTCAGTGAGTTCGAAAGAGGTCGTGTAATAGGGCTACGAGAAATGGGATGTCCCTTCTGCGATATTCCAGAAAGACATGGAAAGAATATAACTAATATCAGTGATTGCTGGCAGCGGTGTGCACGATAATATGCGGCCTCAAGGAAACCAATCTCCGGACGGCCACTTGGCACTACCGATAGGGAAGACCATCGCGTTCGGTGTATGACTATGGCCCATTGAAATGCAAAAAAAAAATGGCTCTGAGCACTATGGGACTTAACATCTATGGTCATCAGTCCCCTAGAACTTAGAACTACTTAAATCTGACTAACTTAAGGACATCACACAACACCCAGTCATCACGAAGCAGAGAAAATCCCTGACCCCGCCGGGAATCGATCCCGGGAACCCGGGCGTGGGACGCGAGAACGCTACCGCACAACCACGAGCTGCGGACCATCGAAATGCATCTGCAGCATCAATCTGAACAGCAGTTGCCCCAACGGTGACACAACCAACAGTTACAAATCGGTTACTTCAAGCACTGCTCCGAGCCGGCCACCCTTCAGCGTTCATTGTACTGACGCCGAACCAGCGCGATTTGCGACTTCAGTGGCGTCAAGTGAGAGTTCACTAGAGGACAGAATGGAGGTCTCTTATATTTTATGATGAAAACTGCTGCTGGCTCGGTGCCAGTGCCGTTTGCTAGTAACGAGGTGACCTTTTGAGGGCCTGGAACCAATCTGTCTGCGTGCTAATCACACTGCATCTACACCTGGAATTACGGTCTGCGGTGCGATTTCGCATGGTAACAGGAGCAATCTCGTGGTTATGCAACTCACCCTGACAGACCGCGATTTCGCATGGTAACAGGAGCAATCTCGTGGTTATGCAACTCACCCTGACAGTAAATTTGTACAGCTGTCTGGTGATTCGACCTGTTCTGCTGCCATTCATGAACAGCAACCCAGGGGGGGTCCATAAATTTAGGCAAATTAGTCTATGGAGAACAGCGACCTGATGCTATATTTAAAGTTATAATTAACGGTTAAGATCGAAATAATATTTTATCATTAACCGGTTTCGGCTTATGTACGCCAACCTCAGAATTTTTGTCGCCCTGGAGATGGCTGTCACATAAGCTGAAGCCGGTTAATGAACAAATATTATTGCGATCTTGACTGTTCATTTTAACTTAAATATTCCAGGGGGTGTTTACCAGCAGTATAACTCTCGCCCACATACTGCTGTTGTAACTCAACATGCTCTACAGAGTGTCGATATGTTGCGTTAGCGCACCGGCCGTTGTGGCCGAGCGGTTCTAGGCGCTTCAGTCTGGAACCGCGCGACTGCTACGGTCGCAGGTTTGAATCCGGCCTCGGGCATCGATGTGTGTGATATCCTTAGGTTGGTTAGGTTTAAGTAGTTCTGAGTTCTAGGCGACTGATGACCTCAGATGTTAAGTCCCATAGTGCTCAGAAGCATTTTTTTGTTGTTGTTGCGTTAGCATGCTCGATCACCAGAACCGTCTCCAGTGGAGCACCCATGAGATATCATCGGACACCTTCATTGTCATCCAAAGACCAGTATTAGCTGATCCTATATTGAACAAGGAAAAGAAAAGAAACACGGGGCGACTGCAGAAAGTGTGTTACTTACGTCGTTTCAGACCTACGCGTAACAAGTGTGGCTCATTATCAGGAGAGAGAACGTGACCAGTTTTTTCCGAAGCTGAAGTACACGGGAGCGTATGATTCTTTCGGAGAAAACGTCTAAACTAAACAAAAATACTCCATAAAATTCTGGCGGTATGCGGACCAAATGCAATATCGTGTCCAAACGCGGAAAACTGCTGCCAACACCTTCACCAACGCAGCACAGACGTGAGCGATGCTAATCGGGAAGTACAGATCTAGCACCAAAAGATTTCTATCTTCTGGAAGAGCTGAAAGAAAGTCTAGGGGCTGGGGGATAAGATATTTTCCACCGATGAGGACGTTCACACAGAATTTTTTGAATGGTTCCATGACAAAGGTGCAGATTTCTTTTGTCGAGGAGTTGAACAAGGGGTTGGACCTTCCGAACGTTGTTTACAAAGACTTTTTAACTATGTCAAAAAATAGTGTCGTATATCTATGTCACTTTGAAGTGCAGTAAATGTTCAATAAAAGTTACTTGGCGCACCAAAACAATGTTTAGCTTACATTTTGAAGCCCCCTCGTAAAAGAAAGACTATTTTTGCGTCACGTATCGTTTATTTTCCTGATATACGACGGAAAGTTCTGCACGAAACCGTCATCTCCACAGCTGAAAATATTCCCAGTTAATGAAGTTTCAAGAGTTAGTACAGTTGTTTAAGGACAAGTTGGTGTGTATTGCATTACTTTTATTGTTTACTTATTATTTTCAGTATTAGTTTTAGATTGAATTTGGTCCCACGCGAAATTTAAAACGGTAGATATACGTCAAGACGGAAAAATATTCTACACTTCCGAATGAACTGTTCGTTTAGTAACCTTACTCTGCCATTTCACATGATGAATCGAACAAGAAATGAAATTAGCGTGTCGAATTTATGAACTTATTTCACGACCAATCCTCTTTCACACGTGTAGGAAATTCGTTTTTGCAGTTGACCCTGGAATTAAATAGCATCGAGTTTCAGAGCTTTGTACCACTGTGTTTCAGAGTGGATAAAACTGGGAAAAACGTGAATAAGCAGTAATTAAAAGGAGCAACTGTGTTTGTCACTCTAGGGTCCTTTTTCATGTCTCTAAGTCCATGCGTCAATACCTTTTACTTTCGTCTCGCCTTCTCCTCTTTCAGTTTCTCCCTCGGTGCCTGTAACGCTCGTTACCTTCACTTACTCCCTCGTCCTCCCACTCTCTCTGTCACCACCCCCTTTCTCTCTGCCCAACACAGACACACGCACACACATACACACACACACACACACACACACACACACAGACACACACACAAACTGAGGTAAATGCAAACCCACCCTTCTCTTGCTCCTTTGTATCTCCTTCACATACCGTTACTCACACGTTGTAACCACGGATTCAGAACGTTGCTACGCAAGAACACAAGAGTCAAACGTGAATGAGTAAGTACGATATTCCCACCCATGACAAAAGGCGGTTTACACAATGGCCGCGTTTTGTCATTCCCGTCGTTCTGTAAAGGCACTCACGGCAATGCGAGCTCCTTCATTCCTTACGCTTTTGTGCCTGTTGGACTGTTTTCAGCTTTTTATTTCGAGTAGAGGTTTACTTGTACTTCATATATAGCACGTTTCGCAGAGAACTGTACGGGTTCTGAAGGCTGCAGCAAAAATGTGTAGATGGTTTCGTGAGCATCGGAAAATGGACGCCAAGACCAGTGATCAAAACACTTTGAAGGGACTACAAAGCACAGTTTATCTACATTAGAGGCTAGAAACTGTGAAAGCCTGCGTAAGTGTAACGTTTTCGTGTTAGACTGCAGTCTTCATACACATATGCTATCATACCCAAAAGTATTCGGACGACTGGAATTGCGTTTAGCCTGATTAACATATAGTCCGCATAACGTAGCTCTCTTGCAGGCTCTCAAATCTCCTTCCGGTATAGTCTTTTGAATATGCAAAATGGATACCACAAGAGATCACCAGAGAACTCTGTTCTTTACGGTAATCGGTCCACATGTGAATCAACACCACATTGTTTCATATACTAGGACACACGTAATTAAAGATAAGACAGCCATTAACGCTTGTAAATTCAATTTTATTACGGTAAGTGACATTTCGAATTTACTTCCACACTCATCAGCATTTGATTAACTTACTCCATCACATTAGTCATTCCAACAATCTGTAGCCAAAATTAAATAATTTTTAGAACAAGAGATTTTGAGACATTATCTGCACTCCCAAATTTCTATGAAAATTCTAAGTATTTTAATTCTTTAAAGGGCTTTCCTACACCTCTGAACTGTCGTTCAAAAATTCAATGTTGAACTAGCCAGTTAAAAGTTGCGCGATTAACAGCGGCAGCCGCTCTGTGGAAACCTCAAAGCTTTCCGGAGTGCTCGAGCGGTTCTAGGCGCTAGAGTCTGGAACCGCGCAACCTCTACAGTCGCAGGTTCGAATCCTGCCTCGGGCATGGGTGTGTGTGATTTCCTTAGCTTAGTTATGTTAAAGTAGTTCTAAGTTCTAGGGGACTGATGACCTCATAAGTTAAGTCCCATAGTCATTTGAAACCTCAAAATTAACAAAGGTATCACCAGTTATTTCTCTGTACTAATAGTTGAGCAATTGTTTGCGCACATGATTGAACTTTAAACAACATGATGAACTTTTTGTTTTGGATCCGGAGCGAAATCAAGTACCTACACCCATTGTAACTAACCAAAGCTTTCGTGCCTGACCGAGACTCGATGACAGCGACGTTCGTCACAGGTGATCAGGCAAGAGTCGTGAAGTATCGAAGTACTCATCAGTGTCAGTTAGCAAATCTGAACTTCAAAACGTTTGTGCTCTACCTGGAATCCTCTCAAAACGCGTATCTCCCTGTTAACTAACCACAAAAAATGTTTGATATAGTTTCAGGAAACAAAGTTTTCACGTGTTTAAAACGAAGTGCTATGATGCAAAGTTTTGAGACACGAACTCGAAGCCAGCACGTGATTAAATTGATAACTAAATCAGATGTTAGATATCGAATTTTTTCACCAGCAGCGAAGTATTTGTATTAGAAATTAGGAAACTTTTTCTGCCTGACTGGGAATCGAACCAGGCCCCTGCCGACTTTGGGTTCTGTCCAGGAATTGATTGCTCACCAACAGAGAGATGTGTGCATGTTTGACTAAAAATAACGGTATCCATGATTATTGCTGACAACAACTGAAGAAACATTAAGGACAATTATTAATCAGTAGGTGTTCGGTTTGTATATAACATCGCTTGAAACGAAAGTGGAGGAAGGAAGATCAGGTTTAATGTCCCCTCGACATCGAGGTCATGAGACGGTTGAAACGAAACCATGATTTTTTTTTTGCTGGACCAGGATTCGAACCCACATATGTACATTTATTGGAGAACGAAAGGAGTTTGCAGTCTTGGAGAATAACGAAATGGTGTAACTATATCGTTCCGTAGGAGTCAGATGCCGTGAAAGAGAAGATCCGAATTCAAGTCTTAGTCCAGTACCAAATTTTTCAACGTCTTAAGTTGAAACAAAATGAGAGTCCTGTGACCTTAAACAATTATTAGCTCATTAAATTAAATAACATTCAAATGTAAGGAAGCTCACTGGTGACAGAGTTAATGATTGCCGCAATTACCGCCTGCGCTATGGCCCAACCTAAACCCGATCTGTTCTAGTCGGTGGCATAAGAATGTGATGTGTATCATGGTGATTCTGAATTAAGGTGCAATCTGATGTTCTTCACTTGCCTTTACTAGAGGTGAAGGATGTCTCTTCGTGTGTTTTTAAAATAAACGTCGGAAATCAATCGCGCCCATACCTCGCAAATAAGAAGCTAGAATCAACCCACAGACCCTTTAAGGCCGTTATATGCGAGGCTCATGATTGTGTCGTAACATATGATGCGCTTAGCTTAAAACTAAGACATGGTGAAAAAATTCAGTTCCTTATTACTGGTTAGTTATCAACAGGCTTCTGACATTGAAATTATGCTGGTCTCATATCAGCGGGGTATAAAGACTCTTTTAGCTATTATGTTGTTACATGCTTACTTCAGGGAAGCATTTATGCTTCTTGGTCATTTTTAGAAGCAATTGCCCAAAAACAGTTTAATATTTAGTTCCAAGAAAATGCTTGCGGTGTTCTGTGGCAACTGGACGAGAACAAGTGGTATTTAGTTCTTTCCATGTCTAGACAATACATTGAAAGTTAAAATAGGACATCTCCACTTATTCGCCGCTCGTGGTCTCGCGGTAGCGTTCTCGCTTCCCGAGCACGGGGTCCCGGGTTCGATTCCCGGCGGGGTCAGGGATTTTCACCTACCTCGAGATGACTGGATGTTTGTGTTGTCCTCATCATTTCATCATCATCCGGGAAAGTGGCGAAATTGGACTGAGCAAAGATTGGGTACTTGTACGGGCGCGGATAACCACGCAGTTGAGCGCCCCTCAAACCAAACATCATCATCCATCTCCACTTATTCGTAGACTACATTAAAACTAAATTAACAGGTAAAGACATTATTAGGTACAGAAATTACGTTGCGTTACTTCATTTACTTGCGCTTAGCAACGACGCTTGTAAAATGGTAAAACTGTCAATAAATACTACTTTGAAAGCCATAGGATGCTAATGTCTTCTGTAATATAACATGACCTTTCTCTCCAGATGACATGGTCGACGTCACCTATTTCACCTAGAACAAGGAAGAAAATACTGCAGAAGGTTAACTGTTTTCCGTTGCAATAAACTCATTCCATGTGGTGAGAATTTCACATTTTAGTAGTAGTAAGAGTAGTAGTAGCTTTATTCATCCGTAGATCTCTTTTTACAAAGATATAGACCATGTCAAAGTATTTACAACATTACATCAATGTAAAATAAGCTAATTCTTATACACATATATTTACAGACTGCTAGTTAGAGACAATCATTAGATTTACTCCTGGTATACAATCCTCTTTTTTAGAAATAACTTATTAAATAATGTAACGCCACACTCTTCACTCATATCTCACTATCAGTCACTGCACACACTATATACACATTGTTTCTTCACACTTCACTCACTACACACACACACACACACACACACACACACACACACACACACACACACACACATTTTCGCGAAATTACTGTAGTATCCACTTCAACAATGTGGAAAAATGTTTCAACATTGAAAAACTCACATCCGACTCAGAGGTCTTACACATAGTCGCCAACCAGAAATTCTAACTCTGTGGAACACCAGTTTCAGTAAACTTATGAGGTGAATACTGTTTACCTCTGCTATTTCTCACCGGAAAGTACACACTTGACATATTGCGCTATACAACTATAGTGCTATAGTAATTTTGTGAACAAGCAATGCTTACGAATTGTGGAATTTAATAGTGCCGTGGCTTGTGGTTATTTGTATACCTCCCATTAACTGGCTCTGCATCATTTCAGGCGACGTCATACTGTCACCGACGGTATCATACTGTCAACTTCATTGCTCTCTCCACTTGATTTTGTAGTCACTGAAACAGAAATCTCATGAACTACCCACGTGATAGGCTTCAGTTCGTTCTTCCTATCCATCTGGAAGATTTTATTTCTGTTCAGTAAGCTTTTTCCTTTATAACCAACGAAATGTGGCAAAATTCCGCCAGTAGTCTCTTCATAAGCCGCTATTTAGTGCTGTTAAGAAGATTTCTTTTAATGTTGTCGTGAGCGAAGCAGTTCACGTTAGTCTTAAAAAACCTTAAACGGTTACGTCACATAATTTCCGATAAAGGAATGATTATCGTTCAGCTAGGAAAAAATTTAAAACCAAAATCTGCACACTCGGAGATGTAGAGCATTTCGTCTGATAGCACTGCATTTTAATGAGCCTAAAAGGCAAACTCTAACATAAAGTCTTTGCGATCTTGATCGATGATATCTACGTGTACATAGATGTTCCGCAAGTATGTGGAATACCTGTGTAGATGTAACTGATAAAGACAGCAAATAATTTATGTGACACCGTTCGGTGCGTGTACCACTACACGCCATTTTCCCTCCTGTACCACCCGCAAATACGACTGTCTGTACGCCTCCGTATGAACCCTAATGTCGTATCTTCGTGGTCCGTACGCGAAATTTATATTGGTGGCAACAGAATCGTTCGGCAGCCATTTTCAAACGCCAGTTCTCTAAATTCCATAAATATTGTTTCTCGAAAAGAATGTCGCCTTCACTCGAGGGATTCCCATTTTAGTTGCCGAAGCACCTTCGTGTTGTTCGAACCTACCGGTAGCAAATCTAGCAGCCCGCCTTTGAATTGCTTCCATGTCTTCCTTCAGTCCGCTCTGGTACCGATCCCCAAGGCTCTAGCAGTGGTCAAGAACAGGTCGCACCAGCATCCTATATGCGGTTTCCTTTACAGGTGAACCACACTTTCCTAAAATTCTCTCAGTAAACCAAAGCTGACTATTTGCCTTCCCTACCACAGTTCCCAGCTGCTAATTCCACCTCAAAGCATTGCAACGTTAGGCCTACATATTTAAATGACGTAACTGTGTCAAGAAGGACACTATCAATAATGCACCCGATCATTACAGGTTGATCTCCTTACTCATCGGCATTAACTTACATTTTTCCACTTTTAGGTTTACCTGCCACTCATCACACCAAATGTGTACCTTGTCTAGGTCGTCTTGTATCTTCCTACATTCACTCATCTTCGACACCTTACCGTACAATACGGCATCATCACCAAACAAACGCAGACTACTGTCCATACTGTCCGCCAAATCATTTGTATGTATACAGAACAACAGCGGTCCTATCACAACTAGCTGAGATACTCCTGACGATACCCTTGCCTCCAATGAACACTCGCCGTTGGAAAAAAAACATAAAGGATTCAATTATTTAAGAAGTGTTCGAGCCACACACATAGGCTATGAACTTAATCCACATGCTCGTATATTCGTTTACTGCCTGCAATGAGAAACCTTGTCAGATGCTTTCCGGAAATCTAGAAATATGGAATCTGTCTGTTGCCCTTTATTCATTATTCGACGTGAGAAAAGAACAAATTGAGTTTTGCACGAGTGATGCTTTCTAAAACAATGCTCTTTCGTGTACATAAGCTTCTCATTCTCAAAAACGTGTAGTATATTCGAATTGAGAAAATGTACAATGGTTCTGCAGTAAACAGGAGTTAGGGATACTGATCTGTAATTTTGCGGACCCGTTCTTGCAACGTTCTTGTATTCTGGAGTCAGCTGCGCTTTTTTCCATCGTTCGGAACTTCGTGCTGAGCGAGAGATTCACGATCAATGCAAGCTAGGTAAGGGACCGATTCCGTAGAGTGTTCTTTGTAAAATGGAACTGGGATTCAACCCCAACCTGTTGATTTATTTGCTTTCAAATATTTCAGTTGTTTTTCTACGCCATGTATGCTTATTACTATGTCGTCCATACGGGAGTTTGTCCGATGGTCAAATGACGATAGTTTTTTACGATTCTCTTGTGTGAACGGGAAAACGTAAAATTTAAAGCTTTACCTTTGGTTTAGCTACCTTCAGCTGCCACACGACACTGGTCAACAGTAAACTGATTGGAAGCCTTGGATCCGCTTAGCGAATTTACAAACGACCACGATTTTTTCGGGTTCTCCTCGAAGTCTTTTGCTAAGGCTTGGCGGTGGTAGCTGTTGTAAGCATCTCTACTAAACTTCGCTTGTCATCATTTATGCTGCCTGCCGCGGTGGCCGAACGATTCTAGGCGCTTCAGTCCGGAGCCGCGCGATTGCTACGGTCGCAAGTTCGAATCCTGTCTCAGGCATGGATGTGTGTGATGTCCTTAGGTTAGTTAGGTTTAAGTAGTTCTAAGTTCTAGGGGACTGATGAGCTCAGATCTAAGTCCCATAGTGTTGAGAGCCATTTGAACCAATCATTTATGCGTTCCGTTTTGAACCGAGAGCGCAACAGCCTCTGATTCCTCAGCATCCGCCGAATTCCGTTATTGAACCATACTGGAGATAGAGGAGGAAGAAAAAGTCTGACTTTAAGCATAATATTCCAGTGGGACTTGAGCCTGTGGCTACAGTTGTAGTAGCACTCAGCTACTGAGGAATCAAGAATGTGAACATTCTATCGTTAGTGTCGTATAGACTGAGGAAGAGAGAAGCAATTTAATTGTTTATTTTACGTTTAGATCAACATATTGCAACTCATCTCAGGCATATTTTGCTCACCATCAAGCGCTTTTGAGATCCAAAATTGTTACATAAATATAAATCATCTTCAGCTAACTTAACATAGAACTGATTTGTTCGCTGCCAGTGTAGGTATTGGACTATATGGAGGAGGGTGTGCCATTCGGTGGACAGAAATAGACATGAGGTCTTTTAATCATAACGAATAGATGATACGTATGTTTTCCTTGTTCCTCTTTCTGATAACAACTGATTCTCCTTTCTCTTTACAGAAGATGAATTCGAAGTTGCGCTGCATACGTTCGTTAGTTTAATTTTCAACGGAATTTTGAGCCTGCATTTTCCGTCATATTTAATGGTTTCCTGCGGAGTAGCCTGTCTTGGTTGGGAATCTCACGTTATTCGCAGCTTAGGAAGTCTCCCTGCGGATGTTAGGTTTTGAAATCGCTACTGGGTTGTTGACTTCATTTTCGTACCTGTCTTTCGTGTATAGTGCCTTAGACATCGATTTCAAGAAAAATATTTCCCATATCTATTATTATAAAATAGAAGATGTGTAGCTACTAATAATGTTTACAGTATAACTACTGTAGATGATTAAAATGTGAAACATGTCTGATGATGAGCACCCATGTATCAGTACAGAAAACACAAATATTTGTGATGATTGATAATCTGTGGTGTTTAGCTTGTAGTCGGTTCATCTGAGCATTATTAGTGATGAAGCTCTAATCGCTAACTCAGTTACAGAAACGCTAATAAGGCTCACTGAAATATGGTTTGGGTATTTGGGTGCTCGGTCGCCGCGTCTTTGAGACGCGAAATGTAGTCACTTCCTTTAACATTCAAGCCACTAGACTGATAACTTTAGCTGATATCAGATACGTGATTTAAAGAAAATAGGGAATGGAATGGACTCGACCACGTGACTTTATGCATATAGTAAGGTATACTTTTCGCCAATGTAGAGTCTTAAACCAAGGAAGAGAGAGAGAGAGGATGTTCTTATGGGTGGCCGATATCCTCTTTCTGCACAAATGCACACGTAGATTAATACGGTTCTTTATTTAGAAGAACCGGCATATTTACTTATCTTGAATAGAGTACATGTGTTGTGGTACAAGCTAATTCGTAATGCTCTTCTTGAAGACAATATCGGTACTCTTGCTGTAACCCTTGTCTGGACAGTATGTTCTGGCGTAGTCTATGCTGAACTATGCCGTTCTGCGAATGTCTGGCAGACGCCAGCCTGGTATTGAGTCGAGTCAGTGAGTCAGTGTTTGAGCGATTGAGCCCTCCGGTCAGTGCAGTGGGTGTTGGCGGCTTGTTGCCTGCGAGTCTCTCTCTGCTCTATCTCATGACAGACGCGTTCATCGAGCGTCCAGTATTGATTTTTGCACTACTTCTTTGGAGACCAGCGTCCTGGTGACAGCATGCGCCAGCACATAGAAAGCATGAAGCTTACCACCTTCCTTTACTGTCAAGCCTCCTACCTGCCATTCATCCCTTCCTTATGCTCACCAATATTCAGCCTTCTCTAACTGCAACATTGCCTTTAATGTTCTTCTCTGAAACAGTAAAATAATAGATTAACTTCTTCAATATTGAAATTGAATATATATACATAAATTAATAAATCTTACTGTCTTAACAAAACAATTCAACGTCCTTAATACAAAGTAAATCAAATACTTATTGGATAAGTTTCTCATTCGTTGTTTTTATTCTTCTGTCTTGTGATTCCTGCAGAAGTTAGAGATCTTCTGAGGCACCATGACTTGTCAACAACACAAATTTTTGTGCCAAATTAATTAAACTGATGCACACTTCGTAGCATGTCTCTTAACCGAAGTGCGTCAATGAAAAATTACCTCTAAATAAAGTAAAGCGTGAAGTAGGAAATCTTGAATCAAACCATTGTATTTAGGACTCTTTTTTTCAGACTGTGGTGCTCTTGCATTATATGCTGTATTTACTCACCTATTCTCGCAGTTTTGGTCGTAGTTGCAAAATCTGCTTACTGTCTTCCTGCACTAGGTATTGCATGATAAGTACCTTTGCCATCACTGTATCGAAATTTTCAGACGTCTTAGCAGCTAGTAAGTTGCCATATTCTCTCACATACAGCGTCTCCAAAATAAGCAGATCTGATGAAACTTAGCAGAGTACCTACTGCGTGGCTTTCAATGAGCTTATGTTCCTAAGAACTTCATTCATGGAATTCAAAGTCAGATTTCCCTTGAAAACGCAATGCGCCACTTTCACTCGGTATATCATTTCTTTCTCATGGGAAACGTGTGGCATCAATTCCATATCATAACGTTTCGTAAACGAAACGCAAGCGATTGCCAGAATGGTATAGTGGTTAAAGCAGCCATTTTCTAATGAGCAGACATGAGATTTGAATCCTCTCACTTACACGGCATTATTAAATTCTACAATTAATAGGCATTTCTTGCTCACGAAATTACTATTGAAACATAGCTGTAGAGCCCAATAAGTCAACTGTGTATTTTTCGGTGAGAAAGACAATGGTGAACAGTCTTTGCTACATCGGTTTACTGAAACTGGTGTTCCACAGGGCTAGAATGTCTCACTGGCGACTAGGTGTAAGGCCTCTGAGTCGAATGCGAGTTTTTAAACACTGAACCATTTTTATACATCGTTGAACTGCATACTACAATTAGAGTAATCCGCAAAATCTGAACCTGAACAACATTGAATGGGTTAACTGCTATTTTTCTTTATACTTCACTTTCTATAGCTACTGTCGACCATGTCATCTGAAAGGAATTATCGTGCCATTTAACGGAAGACATTAACATCCTATTGCTTTGAAAGTGGCGTTTACCTCCAGTTTTAGGATTTTACAAGCGTCGTCGCTAAGGGCAAGTAAATGATGTAACGCAACGCAATTTCTGTTATGGCTTATTTTCATGGAATTAAATATTTGCCTGTTTCGAGCAACTGCTTCTAAAATCGGCCAAGAAGCATAAATGCCTCCCTCAAGCACCCGTCTAGCAGCAGCAGTATGAAGAAGGTAATAGTGATAATGGCAGAAATAAACGAAGCATTTCGTAACTTTATACTGTGCAACAGTATTTCCCGAACTAAGAAATTTATATAAATAATGAAAATTGCAAAATCACTTCGAATTGAGGTCATGATGGCTAAAAGCGTCTTTAAATCCTGCCGAAATGTGATTAGCATAATTTCTGTGCCAGAACTCCTCTGATAACCAACCTGTTACTGGAGAAATGAATTTTTTCACGGTGTGTAATTTATATGCTTAGTACAACATATGTAAAGGCACAATCATGAGAGTATCATCTGCTTTAGAGGTCAGGTGGATTGATCCTACTTTCTTAATTGCGAGGTATGGGCTCGATTCCCACTTCCAGTGTGTATTTTAAACACACATGAACAGATCTCCTTCACGTCTAGTAATGCTAAGTGGAGAAGGTCAGGTGGCACCGTAGTACAGAATTTGCATTCTACGAGTACACATCGTATCCCTTCGCTACAGACCGGAGAAAAACCGATTTCGGTCGGGCCGTAACAGAGGTGTTAGTGGCGACAAAAAGAAACTCTATCGCCGGTGAGCTTCCTTCCATTATAATTTATTTCATTTAATGAGCAATTGACCATTTAAGAACACTGGGTTCTTTTTTAAATGAATTTGTGATGTGAAAAATTTGGTACTGGACTATGACTCGAAGTCGGATCATCTTTCGTGGTATCTGACCCACACAGAACGATGTAGTTCGATCATTTCATTCTTTTCCACAATACTGCAAACTCTTTTAGGTATCCATGAAAGCCGCATACGTGGGTTCGAATCCTGGTCCAGCAAGCACAAAAATAGTCAAGATTTCGTTTCAAGCCCTACCACAATTACAACGATCCGTTAGTGAAAAATCATTTTTATTTTTAATGTCGCTTCATGAGTTGTGAACAATACAGTTAGTTGCCTTTATTTCTAGCCAAACATGCACATACCTTACTGCTGTTGAACAAACAATTCGTGGGTAGAAAAAAAATTCAGTACATGCTGCATTCGATTCCCGGGCAGCAAAAAAACTGTATCCTCATTGAAATTCAGACATTTCGCTGCCGATGAAGAAATTTGATATGTAACGTCTGATTTCACTTTGTTAACAATCGAATAACGCGCTGGCCTCGAGTCCACGTCACAAAAGCCTACATCAAAGCACTTCGTTTTAAACATATCCGAACTTTGTAATTTTAAATTACATTAAACGTTTTTGTGGCTAGGTAACAGGAATACAAGGGTATTGACAGGATTCCATACAGAGCAAAAACATTTTCAGTTTCAGATTTGCTAACTGATACTGATGAAAAGTTCGATACTAGTCACCAATTAACGAGTCTCCATCAGGCACGAAAGCTTTGGTTAACTACAATGGCTATAGGTGCTTGGTTTCAATCCAATCCAAAAGGAGTTCGATTAGCACATTTGAACTGCTCTGTTACTCTCTTATGCTCCCATCTTGGGTGTATAAAAGAATACCAATGGATTTAATGTGCTATGGCCCCGTTTCTGGGAGCTACGAATCCATCCCGTTACCCAGTATCCGTGTCTGTTATTCCTACATCTGTTATTTATAAACATTGCAAATACGATAGGGATGGCGAAAAGCAACTATCCTCGACACAGCGCGGGTATAATTTACTGAACGAAATCGTCTGTTCGATACGCGTTTGCAACCTAACAGTGTGAAGACAGATTGAATAGCACTTCGTTTCGTCTACAGTGAACAGCACAAGCCCAAGTTGCCTTACTTAGTAAAATAATGTTCGGGCCATTCGCTGTAAAATAAATGTTCTTTGGCTTAGAGCACTTGAGAAAGTTTTCGAAGTCCTGCGCGGGTGGATGACTCTATAGAAATTTTCCAATACGCTGCAGTTCATAAAATATTACCAAGATAGCAAACAATCAGAAATCGGGCAACCCATCGCTCGAAAATTTTCAAACATTTAGAGGAAGCGATTGCTCGCCCGCACATAACCTAATCCCCATTAGCATTACTCTGGCCCATCGTCGTTAATAGCGCTACTCCAGCTGCCACGACCAACAGGGCAACTTCCCTTTTATAACGTTTAACTGGCCATGGACAAAATTTCTTAACTGCATTTATTGTCTTAATTACAATCAAGAATAATTTTTCTAACTGCATCAGATAAGTTGTGTCGACTCTCTGACTCCTTTTATTATCTTAAAGTGTGCCATTTTCTTTTAGATTTTGCTCTGTTGTTTCTTTCTCTGCGACTTCTCTATACCACGCGGCGTCTCTCGCTTCCAAGTTTCCATCTAGTTCTATCCTGCCTTTTTGAATGGCCCCATGCTGCATCGCCTCACTCCATCGTTCGAATGTAACATTAGTCTTCCTCTTTTTCTGTGTCTTTGAAGTCTCCAGTGCCGTATTTTAGAGGGCCATCTTTCCTCTGACATACTTCTAAGATGTCCATAAGATGTTAACCGTTTATTTTCAATTGTGTCTACAAAATCTTTTGTAACTCCCGTCCGGTCTCATAGCGCTTGATTTCTTATTTTGTCTCTTTTGCTGCTTTACAACTTTGTCTCTAAAACTGCTCTTCGATTAACTTTAATCTCTTGTCATTTACCATGGAGGTTTCTCGCAGTTTAACACCATGCAGAGCAATGCTCTCAACTATAGTTTCATGTTACCTTGTTTTCAAATTTAGTGACGTCGTTTTACTGCAAATAAGGGAGTGTCTTCGCTTGGTTGTCACTTTTACCTTTACTATTCTGAGCTTTTTTTCCTCATTGCTTTACCCTTTATCCGTAATAATTCTGCCTATATATTAATATGAACGGTTACCCTTTACTATAGACCCATCGTCCATAAAAAGATACTTTCCTGTACTTCGAACAACCAAGTATTCAGTCTTTGTAAAGTTAATTTTCTAATCCCAGTGCTGATTTTTTTAAGCATTTTTAAAAATGTAAAAAACACACACTTCGTTCTTGACGAAGAAGACCGGATGTCCAGCTAAATTTAGGGGTAGGATAGGATCATCTAGTATAGACCCCATGTTTTTGCACTTCCCTTTCCAGTTTTTCAGCGCTTCGTCCGGAAATATTTTAAAGAGGGTAAGCGCTAAACAGCATCCTGATATCGGTTAAAATTAGCCTAAAGTTTCTGTGATGTTAATTTCTCATCTTTAACACGACAAGTATCATCTGAGAACAGATATCTAACCATACATAACATGTATCAATGTTCTGTTTTTCATCGCTTCCCATATCCTAGTAAATCGTATACTGTTCTGGGCCTTCTGCAAGTCTATATAAATCATTTATGTCTCCAAGTTTTGCTCCAGTCTGTTGTCAGTCACCTGTCTAATGCCGTAGATTTGATCGATACAAGGTCTTTCTGCCTGAAAGCCACTCTGTTCTCCTACTTCCTAAATTTCTCTCTCAATTCTAGATGTAAGTAACTTACCACACAATATTGGCATAGAACTGAGACTGTGGTGCCTCGATACTTTGCGCAATCATACTTTTTAAATGTATTTGTAATGAACCCTTCTTTAAACTCGACAGGTACTTCCTCTCCACTAAAACAGCGAGGTGTTCAATTGATACGCTTGTCCTGTCCATGTTTATATAGCTCCTCACCCTAGTGCTTTTTTGAATTGCTTAACCGTCTCCTGTACTTTCGCTGTTGTTATCTCCTGAAATTCAGATCGATCTTTTATAAACGGTTCTTCATAGTATGTCTCCTATCTATCTAGGATGAACAGCTGTTAGTTTATATTACTTCTGTCATTTGTTCTCAACTGTTTCAGCTGTTCTTTCACTTTCCGTGCTCCTCTGGATTTTGAACTACCTATGCAGTTTTTAATTTCTTAACATTTAAAGTCCCACAAAGCATTTTCTGATCTAATCACTGCTTTCTTTGCCGCTTCCTCAGTCTTATCTCAACTTCTATAACCAGCGTTATTACTCATAAGCCATCAGCTATAAGCCTACTTTCTGTCCTCCACGTTTGCAGCAATATCATCATTTCACCAGTCACTTTCAAATTTGCCAGACATGCTCTCAACTACTCCGAGACTTTCAAAGTCTCACAATTGTCTTATACGCTACCTTCACTGTTGTATCATCAGTCTGATGTGGCTTCCCAGTCAGTCTAAGCTTGTACAATAAGGCAACTGAAAGATCCTGCAGGAAACGTAACTTTTATTGTGCTTCGTCCTGTTTCTATCTATTCTCATTACTACTGTTTTGACACCTAATAATTTTCGGAAAGGGAAACCAAAGTCCACACTGAAGTAAGAAATGGTGAGATCCACATGCTGCTCCTCTGTAGCCTGTGCAGTCCTCCACTTTTATACAATTACTTTCTTTCCCTACAGCATAATCAATTATAGATCGTAACTTCCTTGTACGCTTTATTTAGTTATATTTACTGATCTCTTTGTGCTGAAAAAGGCCGTTCCACATCTTAAGATTGTACTGTCCACAAACCTCTAGCAGCCTCTCTCCACTGTCATTAAAAGATACAGCTCCTTCCTATTGCCAATGGCATGTAGGAGGATTGTCAGATCATTAAACAAATTGTTCTTATCAGCCTCAGTAGCATTATTTGTGGGTACATACGCTATAATGATCGCTGCTTCATATCCTTTTAGCTTCAGATGTGCATGCATCAGACATTCGTTTACACAGTCCCATTCCTTGATGCAACTTTTCCACTTTTATGTAACGTAGAAGATATCCCCTTCTTTGTCCGACGCTATTTGTTCGCTCCACTGTAATTATGGACATAATCATCTATTTACTCTACTCATTCGCCTTTCTTTTTTTTTCTTTCAGTGCTATTACGTCTACATTGTTTGTTTTGAAAACTTCGGTTTAGTTACGATTCCCTAGACGTTCCATGTAACAAGATTCATATACCATATTCGTTTGCTGGGTCGATTCCGATCTGGTTTCTAGGCTTTACACTTAGTTTTTTTTGCAGACTGAAGTATCCCAAGTGGTGGCGAGCAGGACCAATAACCCAACCCACAACTTGGACAACCGGGATATTTTAGTAAATGATTTCTTTCTTTACACTGATTACCCTTCTGGACTTAAGGGCCAGGTTCACCCTGCGTTTTAATCAAAATTACACCGGTCCGTTTGTGCTGAGGTCCATCCTCTCCAGTATCGCCACCGTTGAACGTAGAACAGAAAAATGAGACACTCTCGGGTCTGGAAACCCAATACTGTTGGGCTCGAAAAAGCAGTAGTAGGCCAAGGGAAGCCGGTAGAGAAAGCAACAGAAGAAGCCTGACACAATGATGGGGATGTAGTGTTAGACTTAGCTGAGAGCCTATGTGGTTGCCACCCACGTTGCACTGTTCCTGGCAGCTGAGCTTACTGGATCGCTGACACACACAGACCTCCCTACCACCGTTATGGTGGTAGTACACGGGGAGGGGGGTTTCTCAGATAACCTGTTAATTATTGGTTAAGAACTCTCCCACAGCAGAGCGCACAGCCGACACATGACGACTCCCGCCGACTCACGCAGACACCACCAGACTACTGTCGACTCGCGCAGACAAGCGACAAGCAACAACTAACGATAAACTACTCTCTGGTCAGAGATTCTGTCATGTCCCGCCCATCGCATACGTCTTACAGTGTCTACTGCTTATCTTCATACTTCCCAAACCCTATCTTGGCTAGCAAGCGTGCCGGATCTCTCCGCGCTTGACAACGTTTGTAGCATTATCGACAGGGCCCTTCAGCCGGATCGCCATTTTGTCGATCTAATATGCCACCTGGATAGTTTGGCTCCATATCTCTCTGGAGATCCAACAACGCTGTCAGTTAATGCCATGCAGAATAATTACTATTGTAAGGGTTAGAGGTGGACGAAAGCGTTATCAACTTGTTCAATTTGTGAAGCTTTTTCTCGTGAATAAATCATCCATTTTTTCTGATATTGTAATCTGCTTTTTAACTGTACATGCACATCACATCCACCGACTTCCTTCCGATTCGGATAATTCCCTCGTGGTGCACCGTTTCTGTATATTCTTTTCTCTTTTTGTCTTAGGTTATATACATTAGTTAATGCTCATCGGAGACATAGTTCCGGATTAGCTTTAGAAACGTATTTATTTCATAACATCGTATGTTACTCAGCTCTACACATTTAATCGCCATTCATTAATAAAGTAATCCACATACATACATGTGTACACAAACATGCGTGCGCTTGCGAACACACATACACATACACACACACACTTCTATCCAATAGTGTGTCAAATTATTCGGTGCGCTGACTTCCTGGTGAGATGTGTGACATCGGGTGAATTTTAGTGTTTTTTTAAGTAAAAACATTAATGTATTATAGTGAAATTAGTAAACGAAACTATACTTGTGTTTATTTTTCATCAAGGGATGCCACCGAGCGACAACAGAGGTAAGCAGCGTTTGTACTTTCCTTTTATCTACTCTGGTAATGAAACATAGCAGCAGACGGCAAGCTTGCAGAAGAAGATGCCGCTGGAATCGTCTGGGTAGCTGGTATTTAATTATTGTGAGTTCTCAAGAAAAAAGAAGTGTTTTGTATTAGGATGAAAAAATAACAGTCTATGTTCATCTGCCAACTTGTCAAACCTTTCATAATATGACGAGCTATTATCTGTGCTGCAAGACATAGATTTTACTGCGATAGAAAGTTCTTCTCTATTATATTTGGTTACATGTGACGTGTATAACTAATCTGATTCAGAAACATATCCCATATACGTGAATTTTACTAACTCAAACTGAATACTGTTATGGAATGAAGTGCGACGAAATATTTTTCTAGTTAATGGAAAAATGAGGTGGTAGAACTTTTAGATGGAAAGCAGAGCTGTCAGTTTAAAGGAAATTATTTACGTAAGTCTGAATGTTGCATATTTAAAGTGAATTTTGCTGCGAGTAAAATAGCTTTAACTACGGATAGGAGGTGCATTTTCCAAGGTACGCATTATGTCAAAAATATTACAAACACGCTGGATTTGTTTATAAATCTAACTTTGTACACTTATAACAAACAGAAAATTTGCAATAATACGTCTGCCGAAATACTAAATGCATTGTCGACTAGTTGAAAGAGAATCACCGTCTGTTTCCATAGCCACAAAAAACTCAAAACAATAACGACAGAATTTTTAACGACAAGAAATTTCTCCACACATTATCTTAATTTTACGACACCATAACAAGAACATTTGAAAGTGGATAAATAGATTAGATTACAAATATACCGATCAGGAAAGGGAATGCAAAATTACCTCTAAATATTGACCACATCCACCTAGTGGAATGAATATGACGACTTGTGTTGGTCGCCTCATCCATCGCCCCCGCCCGCTTGTTGCTACAGCGGGACCGCAGTACTGCAGATCGCTACACCGTAACGTGAACAACAAAAAATGGTTCAAATGGCTCTGAGCACTATGGGACTTAACTGCTGTGGTCATCAGTCCCCTAGAACTTAGAACTACTTAAGCCTAACTAAACTCAGGACATCACACACATCCATGCCCAAGGCAGGATTCGAACCTGCGGTCGTAGCGGTCGCGCGGTTCCAGACTGTAGTGCCTAGAACCGCTCGGCCACTCCGGCCGGCACGTGAACAACACAAACACACACACACACACACACACACACGTGGTTAAGCACCCAAATGACGTCCTTAAAAAGCTTTCGTTACTTGAGCCACTGTAGAAGGAAATCCATTTACAGTCGGGTTACCCAACTTTACAAGAGAGACGTTCAGACGGTGCGCTACAGGATTTGTATCCTCTTCTTCCTTTCTCCGGTTTTCGCCATCTGTGGACCACGTAGAGTAACTTCCTCGTGATTTTGTCTAGTTCCGCGATTTTTCGTGTTTCATCTGTCCATACCACGACGCGCTTTCTGACCGTTTCCTGAAACTTCCTAATCTTGTTCTGGAAAGGTAAACTGTGTATATTTTTTGCTTATATAACGTTTCTGGTAAATCACTTTCCACTTCCGTGAACACACTGATTTGCTTTTTGGGATTTTTGTCAACAGCGTAAAAAAGTTTTTTGCTCAGTGTTTCCGGGATAATTACAACAAAGAGACCCTAAATTGAAATTATCTTTTTCTTGTGACGATCAGATGTTTTTCTCCATTTTGATGTTCAATGGACCGAGTATTTTCCTCACTACCTTCCTTACCTCTTTCTCCAAAAGTCTTCAATATCTCGCTTTGTTTGAAGACTAAACATTTCGCTGCGTAAAGCCACTCCGGTTTTGTTACAGTGGTTTAGTAATCGTGTTTTGTTTTTACTGAGAGTGAATTTTCATTGAAATAATTTACTAGACTTTGTTTTTATTTGCTCCTTTATCTTGACCATTTGGCTGCGTTATTTCCCATGCATAAATTCATTATATCTGTTGCTTCTACAATATCTGGCGCTTAGGAATTTTGGAGAATTGTTGACGTTCGTTATAAATTCTGCCTTCTCAAAGGAAATTTGAAATCCAGTGGCTTATTCCATCTTTTTAAGTACTTTTATTTTATCACATATTTATCAATGTTTTCAGAAAAACATTGCTAAATCATATGCGAAGTCTTTACACTTGAGTTTGACGTTCGAGTTTTTACATACCAGTCTGATTTCTCGGCCGCCTCTTTCTTGAAGTCTAAGATTCCATTGGCTTATTACCTTTTCCAAAACGTATTTGGAGTGCCGCGGCAAGAGGCCATTACCTTACCGTACAGAAGCTTTTATTTCGGATGGTTCTGAAATTCTTCACTGAATATTGTTTGGGATTTTTGCTGATATTGTTTCTTTAGGTATGGCCAGAGGTTTTTGTTTGTGCCGGATTTTTCTAGCGCACTGTAGAGTGTTTCTCTGTCTACGAACTCACAGACTTCTCGAAATCTAGAAAGATAACCGCATGAAAATGGTGCTGCTGAAACTGCTTAGGTCCATCTATAACACAAGACGGATACCAACCGACTTCCAGAAATGCATCATGATTCCTATGATGAAGAAGGCGGCACCTAAAATATTTGAACATTACTCAACCTTAAGTCTAATACTAGAAATTCTCATAATGGTACTTCTGAGGAGAATTGAAGAAACAGTGGAAGATATACAGAGTGAAGGTCAATTTGATTTAAGCGGCGATTAGCAACAAGAGAAGCGATTCTGGCCCTGAGGATTTCTGTCTAAAAGAAAACGCAGAAAAATAAAACATCTTACATTGCCTTCGTAGAACTGGAAAAGGCATCTGATAATGTTCCCTAGCAAGAGATACTCAGAAGGTCTAAACTACAAAGACATTTCGATGGTACACAACTTCTATAAGAACGAAGTGGCTGTGATTAGGAGTTTTCCTCAGGAACAAGAAGCAAGGAGTAGTAAAGTATTAATACAAGAGTTTTCTCTTCCTTCTCCTCTATTCAGTGCTTAAATGCAGAAAGCTATAAATCAAATTCGTGAGAATGCTGACGTATAGATAAAAATGAATGGGCAGAAGGTAGACATACTCCGTTAGGCAGATGGTATTCCTGTGGCCATGGAGACGAAAGACGACATAGAAAAGGTAGTAAGGATATTCTGTGATGAGTATGGTATGACTATAAACAAGTGGAAAGCTAAACTATGGTATCCAATGCTGAAGAATAATACGAACGAATAAGAATATGAATTGGAGGAGAGGAGTCATGTATGACATAGGAATTTGTCTATGTGGGAGGCAAGATTACAAGAGATGGTACGAGCTGGAAATAAACTATGAACAAAATATAATAGACCAAAACTGCATTTAATTTAAGAAACAACTTAGTCACCATCAAGAACATTAGTCGGGAAGTAAGGAAACGCGTTATGAAAACGTTTGGAGTACGGCTATATATGGCTGTGAAGCTCAGAAAACAGCAAAACAAGAGAGAAGACGGCTAGAATCCCTGGTGATTTGGTGCTTATTATTATTATTTATCGTATGATGTGTACATTGATTTACATTTATATACAATATTTTCAGGACTAAAATGTACAATCACAAGTTCGTACAATTTTACAGCTCTATGTCTAGTTCTTCAATCCACTTGACTGCTTCATCCGATGTACGGTGAATGTCCATTAAAGTTCCTCTGAAAGTACGATGAGGGCAGTCAGCAACAATGTGATGAATCGTCTGTGAGGGGGCACCACAGTCACAATTTGCAGAGCCAACCCATCCCCATTTGTGCAGTAGATAGCCACATCTGCCTTGTCCAGTTCGAATGCGGTTAATGATCCTCCACTGACGCCTTGGAAGATCAAATCCTTGCGTCTGCTTGGAAGGGTCCTCGACTAGATGTTTATTGGCTACTGAAGACTGTTCCCACTGGAGTTTCCATGAACTGTTAATGTTGAAAGCAGATCCTTCAAGGTCGAGTGCTGTGCGCCATGGTGGTTTCCTCGATTTCAAGCGTTGGTGTGTTCCTTGTACAATATCTTGATGGATGGGGAGCTGGGGGTTCTGCTGAATGTTTTCCACGTCTTTAGGAGAGCTTCTGATCTTCTTAGGGCTGGAGGTGGGATATTGCTTAGAACAGGCAGCCACAGCGTGTTCTAAGCAATATTTGGTGCTACAGAAGGATGATGAAAATTGGCTGAAGACATCTAGTTACAAATGACAAGGAGCTGAGAAGAGGACGGAACCCAGATCTCTGTGGAGAAACATCCAAAGAAGAAGAGATAAACTCGGAGGGCACATTTTAAGACACAATAACATCACTGGAACAATAACAAAATGAACTATTGAGGGAAGGAATCGCCTAGGACGATCAGGGATTCGTACATGTAGTAAATTATGAATGACGTGTGATGCATTACATACGTGGAAATGAAGAGGGAGGCAGACAGAGGATGGGAATGGCGTACTGCTGCAAACCAACCTCGGGGATGAACACTACAATGAGAGAGCGGGAGAGTGTGTCAGTAGTTCCTCACTATCAATTTCAAATTCGTAATCTGTTGTACGCAGGACCAGTTCTTTCTGAATCACCTGTAGTGTTCACAGAGCTGGTCGTCTGATTGCTCTTCCAAACGATTTTGATTTCTTTGGATACGGTGTTGTATGATATAGCCACTAGAGAGATTCATCTGTAGTTGTTGATATCTGCCTTATTTTTTTTCTTTTTTAAAGGATGTATGAGAACGCATTTCCATTCTTCTGCAATTTTCTCAGTTTCTCAAATTTCATTCGATTATTTTTTTAAGTTTTTCAGTCATGTAATCGCTTGCATTGTATCACATTCCCATGACAGTCTTGGTACATTTTAGGTACTTAAACATTTACTGAACTTCAGTTTTATCTGGTGGTTTTGAATTCGGAAAAAATTTTTCTGTTTCCACGTTGTCAAAATCTTACAGGATTATCACAATGGAGGAGCTTTTCCTTAATGCACACTGATAATAATTCCCAGTTTTCTTGATTATTAAAAGCTAGTTTGGTCTTCTTCTTCTCCTCTCTTCTCTTCTCTTCACTTCTCTTCTCTTCTCTTCTCTTCTCTTCATTTCTCTTTCCTCTGTTGTCTTTTAAAATGTTTATATGGCGATTCACAACTATTTAATTTAGTTGCGAAAGTTTTAAAAGAGCTTCTAGTGTTGCTGGAAGTCTTCCCCAATATCGTCTAGAAGAAGCATAACAAATTTTCCCTCAGTGGATCTCAGGACCTTGACGTTTGCATTCATCGGTGTATGAATTGCAAATAATCAACTTTTCCTCGTTCTCATTCTCTTCTGCAAGACGGCTTCACAGTCTTGATTGCAACATCCATGTTCCTTTTACTTTTCCAATGGGGCGGTTTCGTTGGCATTATCTATTGTTTGGTACTGATGATTTTTCGGTAAGTAGTTTCCAAATAATATAATTTGTTCTGGAAGCTTTGTTTGTTGTTACGTAATTTCTCGATATCAATCTTAAATGTTTTGATTCCTCTGGCTCCTAGTCGAGGAATAAATTCTACTGCTATTGCCGTCAAGTAGTAATCTGTTTCAATATTTTCCATTTTCTTCAACATAAACGTTATTATTTCCTTCTTGCTTCTAATTGAAATTGCAACTCGATCAGTTTGGAACTCTCCTAAATTTGGTATGATGAACTCCAAGTTGTTTTGTTTTCTAGGTATCTCTTCGAAACATACGGACATCACTTTTAACCCTTACAGTGTCAAGGAAGAGCGGCGGTTACTTTGTGCCCATCTTTTCTAAATATTGTAATTTAGATCGGTATTTCACATTTGAAAATTATGATAAATAGATATGTTATTTTTTATTATTTTGTCTACCAGGTTTTATAAATGTATTAATTTTTTCAGTTCACTATAACCCGTTAATTTAAGTGTAACTGTGGTCATAAAGTCTACCTCCTAATAGTGGATGTGACTGGGCGGTGAATGACTTATTCTATAAATTTTAACATTTCGTCGTTGCAGATCTTCTGGGCATTGAATATCTCTATGTGGGTGGCCACAATGATCTCAACAACGATTCATTTCTCTTACGTCTCTAATTGTTTCTTGTCCCTCTGCATTATTTGGAGTTTTGTCCAGTGTTAGAGACAACTGTGATTGAAAACGTGCCGTCGCTCGCTTTCTTATAGAGAAGTGTCAGACATTTAAAAGAATCTACAGACTGTGGAATTGAATTTGGAGATAGTAATGAAGTAGTGAGTGAAACTGAAGAGAAATATGTCGTATGCGAGAATGTGGACATTCATGATGTACAAGTAGACTCTGAAAACGAACTCAAGGTGCGGTATCGGCCCTTAACCGGTGGGCCGCACTTTAAAATGACCGCGCCGCCAGTTACGCCGCTGCGATTAATACAGCCGTTGCACGAGGTGACTGCCACAAACGATTACGCCGCTACCAAGATATACAATCATCCCCTCTCGGTACGTCCAGCGGATGGTGTACGATCGTTCATGAACTGACTCTATTTTGTGTCTTTGTCAGTTGAATAACATTTACAAACTTTCGTAACAGCAATGGCTCGCCATTTACTGAATAGTCATAGTACTGAAGACTGCGTGAACTGTATGAGCCGTGCCGGCTCGTATCGATTGATCTATCGGGTAGGCATGGTGTTCTTTGGGCTTGCCGTTTGACGTCGCTTTTGGACGCGACGGGCGTGTGGCGCTAGAGAGGGACAGCCGGAGAGCCGCGCGGTGCGGAAGAATAGGAGGCGAGCATGGTTGAGCAGGACGGGGCACGATGCAGAGGTTGTGGTGTGTTTGACACGTTTTCAAGACCGAACCTGGCTTGTAGTGTGGGAAATGGAGTCGGCCACTTTACCCGAATCGACTCTTGCGGCCCTGATTTGGATCTGTAAAGGATTTCATAAAAGATTTGTGTGTTATAGTGTACTGTGTGCGGCACGCTGTCCAGCTCGCCCGCTTGAAGTGGATTCTGGGTCTAGCCGCCCCTGTTCTGGGTCCAGTGGGCCCCTCTTCTGCTACTTGAATTAGCCCGTGCTTATGTGACGTCACCTGTGTTAAAATGTGTCACGAAGGGGCGTATCTGTTTGTATTTTATTTTGTGATGAAAAAAATTATGATACCCATTATTGGTTAATCTTTATCTTATAATTGTAGTCTCCTTTTGGGAGCTTTACTGTGTATAGAATTTAATTAACTTGCAAGTCACATAATGCTTGGTTAAAGATTAATGTTGTTGTTTGAATAGGGCTGTTGCCCCTGCTTCTAAAGTTGGAATTTTATTCTTAAAATTTTATTTGGCCAAAGGAAAGTTAATAAAATTGTTGTTGTTAACTGTGAATGTTGCTTATGTCGCCCGGACCTCCCGCTCAGCAATAATTTGTGTTTAGGATGGATTAACCACCACAATGTAAACCAGTTATATCGATATATATTTCAATAATCGAAACTACTGTCAGAAACTGACGCTGCAACAATAACAACAATGCTACGTATTATTTTTTTACTATTTCATATTAGATGTTGAATCAATTAATATCTGAATTCTTTGTTCAGAACGACATTTTTTTCCTCGCTACTGAATCCACTAAAGAACCACACAGCGTGCAAGGAAGACATAACACTGGGCAATGCAGCGGATGATGATGATGCAGCTGGTGAGGTCGGTGAGAAGTATTTTATGACCGCCTGATAATTTTTTCCTTCCAAACCTCCTCATATCATGAGGCGAGTAGCATAAAATATAGCGAAGGAACGAGAAGGCACAAGAAACTAAGGTAAACCAGGAATATTAAGAGAATCGTTTGAAGGATATTTTCTCCAGGAATTGTTAACATCATAATAAAGCCTACCAATGAAGATACATTGAGGAAGAATTTATCCAAAGCAGACAGACTTGAGCTGATGGTATGTATGGAGTTATTTACACTCCTAGAAATGGAAAAAAGAACACATTGACACCGGTGTGTCAGACCCACCATACTTGCTCCGGACACTGCGAGAGGGCTGTACAAGCAATGATCACACGCACGGCACAGCGGACACACCAGGAACCGCGGTGTTGGCCGTCGAATGGCGCTAGCTGCGCAGCATTTGTGCACCGCCGCCGTCAGTGTCAGCCAGTTTGCCGTGGCATACGGAGCTCCATCGCAGTCTTTAACACTGGTAGCATGCCGTGACAGCGTGGACGTGAACCGTATGTGCAGTTGACGGACTTTGAGCGAGGGCGTATAGTGGGCATGCGGGAGGCCGGGTGGACGTACCGCCGAATTGCTCAACACGTGGGGCGTGAGGTCTCCACAGTACATCGATGTTGTCGCCAGTGGTCGGCGGAAGGTGCACGTGCCCGTCGACCTGGGACCGGACCGCAGCGACGCACGGATGCACGCCAAGACCGTAGGATCCTACGCAGTGCCGTAGGGGACCGCACCACCACTTCCCAGCAAATTAGGGACACTGTTGCTCCTGGGGTATCGGCGAGGACCATTCGCAACCGTCTCCATGAAGCTGGGCTACGGTCCCGCACACCGTTAGGCCGTCTTCCGCTCACGCCCCAACATCGTGCAGCCCGCCTCCAGTGGTGTCGCGACAGGCGTGAATGGAGGGACGAATGGAGACGTGTCGTCTTCAGCGATGAGAGTCGCTTCTGCCTTGGTGCCAATGATGGTCGTATGCGTGTTTGGCGCCGTGCAGGTGAGCGCCACAATCAGGACTGCATACGACCGAGGCACACAGGGCCAACACCCGGCATCATGGTGTGGGGAGCGATCTCCTACACTGGCCGTACACCACTGGTGATCGTCGAGGGGACACTGAATAGTGCACGGTATATCCAAACCGTCATCGAACCCATCGTTCTACCATTCCTAGACCGGCAAGGGAACTTGCTGTTCCAACAGGACAATGCACGTCCGCATGTATCCCGTGCCACCCAACGTGCTCTAGAAGGTGTAAGTCAACTACCCTGGCCAGCAAGATCTCCGGATCTGTCCCCCATTGAGCATGTTTGGGACTGGATGAAGCGTCGTCTCACGCGGTCTGCACGTCCAGCACGAACGCTGGTCCAACTGAGGCGCCAGGTGGAAATGGCATGGCAAGCCGTTCCACAGGACTACATCCAGCATATCTACAATCGTCTCCATGGGAGAATAGCAGCCTGCATTGCTGCGAAAGGTGGATATACACTGTACTAGTGCCGACATTGTGCATGCTCTGTTGCCTGTGTCTATGTGCCTGTGGTTCTGGCAGTGTGACCATGTGATGTATCTGACCCCAGGAATGTGTCAATAAAGTTTCCCCTTCCTGGGACAATGAATTCACGGTGTTCTTATTTCAATTTCCAGGAGTGTATTATTATGGGGAAGGAAGGCGATAGTGAATCACATATTCCCGTTTTATGGTCCAACACTTCAGGAATGTTTGCTTATACTGCTACTATGAGTAGAACTAGATTCTCTCAGATTACTAAAATAGTAAGACTTGATGACACAGAGACGCGAAATGAGCTCAGGGAATATGACAGGTTTGCTGCAATACGAGAAGTATTGTTAAAATTAATGAATAACTATCGAGATGTTATTCTGCTTGGATGCACACTGTTATTGATTAAATGTTGTTATTGTTCCGTGCCAGGTGTCCAGTCAAGGTCTGCATGAAGGAAAAACGTGAAAAGTATGATATAGAAATGCTTACAAACTGTAAAAGCAGAAGCCGGCCGGTGTGGCCGTGTGGTTCTAGGCGCTTCAGTCTTGAACCGCGTGACCACTACGGTCGCAGGTTCGAATCCTGCCTCGGGCATGGATGTGTGTGATGTCCTTAGGTTAGTTAGGTTTAAGTAGTTCCACGTTCTAGGGGACTGATGACCACAGATGTTAAGTCCCATAGTGCTCAGAGCCATTTGAAGCTTTTATTTTATTAAAAGCAGATATTTTCTCTGCATGGAGCCGTATGCAAGGAACAAAAATGATAGTCCACAACAATCGAGCTCAGCTGTAGCTGCAGTGATACGACTGGTTATTTCTATACATATTACAGAGCGCAATGTCACCGTAGGTAGATATTACACTTCAGCTGATTGGGCGAAGGTTTTTAGAGGAATCACAAGCAAACTTCCATGGGATCATTAGAGGCTAATAGGAAGCATACCTCAAGAGCTCAAAGATATCTCAAGAAGAGAATTCTATTCCCATAAATTTCTTTTTTAGTGATTGTTGTACCAGAAACAACCCAGGCACAATTGTTTCTTATTTCTCCCGTTAAAAGCGCAAGAAAAGAAACCTTCTGTAGCTGTCGATTCAACATTATGACGCTGCAGTTGGTTCACCTGCTGACACTAAGAAGAAAACAGTCATAAAATTAAATTAAAAAGAGACGAAAGATGGCGTTGAGACGATTGTGAGCAGTGGCTGGCTCTTGTTATGCGTTGGCTTGAACCTTGATTGCTAATCTGTGTTTAGTCTCCCTCGATTATGGTGTTCTCCTTGTAATGTCTCTTGCAGCGGTCTCTCCGCGATATTTTCAGAAATTTTATAAATTTTATAACTCAGTACGTATCTCGAAATATATCTTCTTCTCTTAACGATCCCTAAACTTTAATATACGATGATTATCAATGTAAAGTAGTTTCAAGCCCTATTATTCCTTGGAGCGTCCATTTACTCCATGAAATAGCTTCTCTGCTATCTATGTTTTCTCTTATGAAAAGAATGAGGGAGACCTTGCCGATTAGCCGTGAAAGAACGAAGATGCATATGTATGCATCGTTGAGCTAGTCGCCATCTTCATGAGATTCTGTATGAGAAGGAATTTAATACATGAACTAAACTAAAGTAAGTGCGCTCGCGTATTATGTAACTGATTATTATTGACAGTGTCTGCTTATTACGCTCTGTTGCACGGGATCAGTGGGGAACGTCTGATTTACACTGGACGAACCTGCCGTTTTGTATGCTCAAGATATCCAGTTACTTCAAATAAATAGGCTAACACGGTCTTCCCAGCAGATCTCCGGTCTTCCCCATGTGATCACCGAAAGTTAATAATTATTACAAATGTTTTCAGGAGATCGACTGACAATTTTCGTCGCACCGAGACTTCGAAATTGCTTCACTGCCTTATGCAATTTAAGTTAAGCTCAATTTAATCTTGATAGAACAGTACTGAACTGTGTGAATGTGATAAGCCTGCTTTGTGAATGAAAATCCCCTTAACATACGCATCTATTTACTATCCTGATCAGTGAAGCTAAATCAGACCGGTGTGAGAGAGGTTTTTAAATTTTTTGAATACCACAAAAAAAAAAGAAATTAAATCCTCTCTCTCCGCGAGTCGCAGCAGCGGTGTTTATAGATATTCGCACCTTGTACTACCTTTGGCCTGGCGCTTATAGCTTCCGGCTGTGCTGTGTGCGAACAGTTGGCCGGTTGGCGTGGAGCAGCGAGGAAATCGTTTCGCGTAGTGTGGCCGTGGCCGCTGTCGTTGTCCACGCGCGGTCGGAGGGTGTGGTGTTGTTCCCTTAGCTACGAGGTCCGTGGATCACCGATCCTGAACACGAAAGTTGAGTTTTTGAGTTAATCTACCAGCAAGTCATGACTGATCACGTTGTGTCGTTTCGAATTCGTTGTCGGCTGTTGGGACATTCCCACGAGCCACCACGTGTGTTTTCAAGTTGGCAAATTTTAGCCACCCTCCGATGGAGTTTAACTGTACTTGGTTATTTTCAATTGAAGTGCACCATCGGAATCTTCTGCCTTTTGTTACCTGACATGGCCGTTGACGTAAATTCAGGCAGTGTATTTTCCTCATCGTGTTGTTGGTGTTCAGCACTCTGTGTTGTTTGACAGCTCAATGTATAATTGGTTGTGGGCGCCAATACCTTATACGTTGTTCCATTGAACTCCATGTTGTGTTCTGGTCCGATGGAGCGGAAGTTATCTTTTTGGTGAGTCCGTTCACTGCCTGTCGGTTGGCTTGTCGTCGGATCGAGAATGGTTGGACCGACTGCCTGTCACACCTAAGCAGAGCGTTAGTGTTTGAATTCGAGGCCGACCCTCGGAAACTTCAGAGCGCCGTTGGGTGTAGTGCCTTTCCTTATTTGTTCTGGTTGTATTTTTATGGCTTCTAGCCGATTTTTAAATTAAGTTTTTGTCCTTAAGGCGTAAGATTGTTTGGCCCTTCATCCTAATTTAAAGAACTGTTTCAAGGTAAGGCCTTTAGCCTTTTAAAAATTTATTTTGGTTTGAGTCTTAAGTGATTGAACCTTCAGTCGACTTTTAATTTAAAGTTGACTTGCCCTTAAGGTGTCAGATTTTTTGGGCATTCTGCCTGATTAAAGAACTGTTTTAAGATACGATCTTTTGCGTTTTAAAAATTTAATTTTCTTGGTTATCGACTCCATGGCGTGTTGTGTGCAACACGACCAAATAGTGGATAGAATTGGAAGGAAAATCAGCATTGGCCAACGCTGATTTTCCTTCCAATTTAATTTTCGTAAGTGTTGAGAGATGGTCCTTCAGCCGATCTTTTTAATTAAAGTAAAGATGTTTTGCTCTTAAGGTGTGAGATTGTTTGACCTTCAGCCTAATTGAAAGAATTTATGTAAGATAAGGCCTTCTGCCTTTTAAATTTCTCTATTTGGTTAGAGTCATAAGTCATTGGCTTTCAGCTGATTTTAATTTTAAGTGGTCTTCCCCTTAAGCCATGAGATTGTATGGCACATTCGTACAGTAATTAAGTTCTAATAATTAATGCTGTGTTTTTTTAAAATTTTCTTGGCTCTTGTAATGTTTGGTCAGATAAAGTTGTATATTCGAGTGTAACTGACAGCCGCTTATTTTGACCCCTTTCCACTACTTAAACTACCCGTCCTGTCCTGCGGGTTTAGCAGGGCATCTCAGATTGATCACTTCGTGAGAAAGATTTTCAACTAAGCGGTCCCAGCAACTATGTAATGTAATCTGCTGTATTTCAACTAACATAAGTGTAATATTTTTGAATTGTAATGAAGTGTTCTTTAGTAGCTTTGTAATGACTTTAACTACCAATATGAAAAGATAATAAGACTAAATAAACATAAATGACAATAAAAGGAAAAATACTAAATTAGATTTTTGAGTGTGCTAAAAATTTAGTTTATGGACATTGATTATCCAACAGTAGCTCTTAATAGTGTTTTGTTAATAAAGGTCAATAAAAATTAAAGAAATTCGAATTATAAAGAAATTTTTGTGGGGCACAAAATACGCTCTCCCCATTACCCTCTGGTACCGCGTGTTACGAAAAATACGTTGGTAGTGTGGTAGTATGAGGGTTAAGTTGAAAGCATTCCACAGACTGGTCAATCTTTCACCATTTGTTAGTTCTTTTGTTTGCTGGGTAGTCTCAGGAGATTTTTCAAAATACTTTATTTCTTCCAATTTCATCGTATAAATCTCCTCTAGATATTTTGACATTTTAATTTGTGATTTTGGGTATTTCAGTTCAAACGTACTTCAGAAATTTTCGAAGTAGTCGGTGTGCTAGCTGTTGTCTACATTTAGAGGAGCATGACAGTTAGCAAGCCTGTAATTTGTACTTCCTCACTGCAATGCTAGAGAAGACGGTCTTCGTGATGCAGAATAAAAAAAAACTGGGACGGAGTCCACCAATTTCAAAATGTTGGCCTCGTTTAAGATTATTTCTTACATTTCATCTAAAGATGTAGTAGTTCTCATATTCGCTTCAGTTTTCGATCAGGGACCATACTAGGACCACACAATGTGTTATCATGCATTTATATAAGTGATGTTTAAAAGGGGGAAATGAATTTCATTTCATTCTTGAAACAGGAATTTTATTTCCAGAGCTTCAGGGAATGTTTGATCCGTGAGAGCTGTTTTATTTCGGTAGAGTCCGCCGGCGAGCCTCTGGAGATCACCGTATGTGTTACCAGAATAGCGCCCCGTGGGAATCTCCCACCATTCGCGCCTCTACGACCGCGCAGTAGGTGTTTTATATCTTTTTTCGTTTCACTTTTATCACTTCGGTAGCAGATCTCACGCAATGCTCTGTCTGGAGGCAGCTAGTGCCTGAGAAAGAACCACGTGCACTAACCGCTCAGTCTACCTGCGGCATCAAAAATGGCTTTGAGCACTATGGGACTTAACATGTCATGAGTCCCATAGAACGTAGGACTACTTAAACTTAACTAACCTAAGGACATCACATACATCCATGCCCGGGGCAGGATTCGAACCTGTGACCGTAGCGGTCGCGCGGTTCCAGACTGAAGAGCCTAGAACCGCTCAGCCACACCGGCCAGCACCTGCAGCATCCTAATTGACATTAGTAAGTAATTCGGACCCTCTAGCCATGACAATAACACCAAATGCCAACTTCTATGACCTGACCGTTCGACAGGTGACGCCTTCTGGAATACTGCACGCCTGTCTCCCAACTATACTGGTGGAACAGCCGTAGCCTATTGTGAGTAACTGTTGATTATCGTAGTTGTCTTCTTAGCAGTGACCAGTTTAGATGGTATGAGTTACTGTATGTTAGGTGTGCTGCATACCTATCGGGCGCTACCTAATACAGAAAGCTTCTGTTAGGTTTGCGATCAGTGTCTTATTGAATTCCTCTAAAATGTGGAAATAGTGCATTATCTACAAACTAGGTGAGGATATATAAGGGACCGGGTAATGTAAGGAACATTTTTTCCTACATTGTTATGCTCCTGCCTGTTACTTTGAAGTACAGTATTTATAGGAAAAACGATGTTGCCAATATTTAATTCAGGCTTTATTGGAAAACGGTTGAATTGTAGCGTGAAACAGACGAACGTTTTAATAAAAATAAAGAAAACAAGATGGATTTGTTATATAGCGATAGAAAACGCTATTTTCTCAACAGAAAGGTAGAATATGAACAAACGTATAACAAAAATAAATAAAATCGCTTTAATTCTTCGTCGAACTTGTATAAAACACATCTGTTATTCATAAACAAAATAACCAGGAAGCTCTTGCCTTTGGTCATGATGGATAACGATCTATTGACTACAAAATAACAACTGTATACGTTTCTATGATTGTTCATGTAAATTGTACTTACATCAAAAGTAATTGCTTTGATTACAAAAAGGCGAAGATGGTGCGTGATTAAGTAATGTCGTACGGTTTCGATTCCCGGCTGGGTCGGAGATTATCTCCGCTCAGGGACTGGGTGTTGTTGTCCTTATCAACATTTCATCCCCCTCGACACGCAAGTCACCGAAGTGGCGTCAACTCGAAATGTTGCTCCATGCGAACGGTCTACGTGACGGGAGGCCCTAGCAACACGGCATTTTCATTTACCCGACAAATCCTACCGATAATCCTATCGTTCACTAGATCATTGAGTAGTGTTATGTGCTGACACTACAGATGACGAGGTAGTCAGAGGGAAGGGAAGTTGCACTCTACCAAAACTACGGTTCTGTAGTTCTGGTAGTGCGAAATTGTGCTTCCATTTGTGTATTCCGTCGTCTGTCGCGTCAGCTGTGCCAGTCACCTCACGATGTCAAAGACGCTTCACACTCACTTAACGGATCCATGGCGAAATAAACAACTCCTATTTTGATCATCGGTGTGTCCTCTATTAATCCTAACTTCTATACATAGGGGGTGGATAAAAGATGGAAATACCAAAAATGCAACACATTACCATGATTAATACGGCCTACGAAAACCTTTGGGATTCAAGTTGTCTCGGAATAGATAAATACACTTCCTGTTTGGTTTTTAATCGGTTAGTATTGTATTTCTCCTGAAAAACAAAAAAACAATGCCAATTCAGGTATCTACAATGGCGACGTGATAGGTGTGTGTTGATTACCACCCTTTATTTCGATATATTTTCGCATATCGCCGGCCGAAGTGGCCGAGCGCTTATAGGCACTTCAGTCTGGAACCGCGCGACCACTGGGATAGCAGGTTCGAATCCTGCCTCGGGCATGGATGTTTGTGATGTCATTAGGTTAGTTAGGTTTAAGTAGTTGTAAGCTTTAGAGGACTGATGACTTCAGAAGTTAAGTCCCATAGCGCTCAGAGCCATTTGACCCAATTTTTTTCGATTATCTATTACGGAAGAGTTATTTCGCAACGTTTCCGACCTCTCGGTGGTAGATTTCAATATCCTTGTGCCACACGGGAAATACGTAGGTTTCACTGGAGGTTTTTGGGAGCATTCTCAGTCAACTAATGCCTACGGCGTGGTATTGCGACGTGAGCGCTTTCTATTTGAAGGAAAGAAAGGAGGAACCTGCAGCGTGGCAGTTGTAAACTGTTATATGGAAACAGTTGTACCGAGGCAGACAGCCTGTTGCTGTTGTTGCATCTGCGCAGTCGTAAGTGGGCTTTACATGCAGAGCAGTGCTTGCAGTACCGGTTCTGAGAGAGCAAGCTATGCTTTTTTTAAATTCCTTTTACCAAGCACGTGTTGCATCTCTCTATGCATTTTGCTCAGCGATCGGAAGCATTTTTCTTACGGCGTGGGTTGTATCTAGTGACAGTGTGACATTAGGTTTTCTGATGGCAGAGTGACGATTAGGCTGAATTTAATATTCAGCACTGGTTACGTTTGAGTCAAATATTTAATCCGCGTTTTCCTATACCAAACAGATGAGAAATATTTCTGTATTTTCTTAATGTTACTGATTCATCAGTTGAGCGAAATGTAACTGTATTAACAGTAGCAGATGCTACTTGTTATATTAGTTAATGTGTGGGTTTGTTGTAAAAGTTCTAGTTAACGAAAAATTATTTAAATTTTCCAGTCTCTTTACATCGGTCAGACTACTGTAGATTATTAACTTTCGCTGCCTATGTACCGTGTCTGTGAGTAGTCAGATTTGTTTGTTAGGGTCAGTTCTATAAGAACACGACGAAGCAGCACCTTCAGAGTTCTTAATTATTTTTTTTTTCGGGTACTGTGGCGTTGTGACTTAATTTTCCACTCTCAAATGTAAGAATAGAACTTGGCCATTAGTAACTTACAGAGGTTATTAATAAATCGGGCCACACCAGATCATTATTAAACTAGTGATAGATTATACCGTTGGACAGTCATGCCTGTCACACCGTGGTTGGATTTCTTTAGTCAGATTCTCATACTCGGCGTAGATATCCTCCTTAACACACTCCTTACAAGTGGACAGCGATCACGCACGCTTTTTCCCAAACTAGATCACAAGGACACAGTACTATTGAGATCTGATGAATGTTCTCACAAGAGAAGATGTGACAGTTAATTCTCGTGTTCACAAAAAAAGTCTTGGGTAGTGCATGCTGTGTGAGCAGGAGCTCTGTCGTCTTGGAACGCATTATATCAAGGAACAGAGTCTGGCCACAGAAAACTGTTACGTATTTCTTGGCAGTAATGCGACTTTGCAGAGGAACTAAGGGGACCATTGAATACTAAGATGTGACACCCTAAATCGTAACCTAACCTTCGTTATGCCTCACTCTTGGAACCGGAAGTTTGAAACATTGTGAAAAATAATTCATCCGACCAAGTTACTATCTTTCATTCATCCATAGTGCAGACTTCGGTTACCTTGGTTACGGAAGCACACATCTGGTTGCTCACATTCGAATTCACTTCGTTGCCATTTTGTACACTCACAGCTAAAGAAAAAAACTGCTCTGACCATGACTGACATTTTAAATCTATTGAGGACATTGCGCAGGTACCGTTCGTTGTCAAATACGACAGCGGAACCTCCAGGCTTGGCTAGCATTTACACTAATGTTTAAGCACACATTTCTCGCGGTGTTTCCATATTTTAGTCGAACCCCTGTAATAGAGGGTTAACATTGAAACTTGAAGGTAGCTGAATCTGTAGGTGCAAAATTTAATTGTAAGTACTCTGCAGACTATTCCCGGGCATCTCATCAGTAGTGGATCATTGATATGTAGCAGTGACATGCATCGAATTCCCACTTGTTCTCTGATAATTTATCGAGGCAATATATGTCCCACTGTTTTGAAGGGGTGAAATCATACCATACGCATACTTGTAGATATTTAATGTTTCTCGAAGTTTAAAAAGATTCATTGAATTGTTGAACTTAAATGAAAACGAATTATTTTTCATTTTTTTAATCTTATAATGAAATAATTAACTATCTGAGAACATTGTAACGCAAAAGAAGTGAACTATCATGTATTAAATTGCTGATATTGCGTGTAAAATAAAGACTGTATATGCTAGAGATGCCAAGGATATTTTCTAAATCTCTTCCAATTCATCTTTTTAAAAATTGGAACTCGAGGGCTCCTACTGTTTGTACGAGTAACTCCCTGGCAGTATAATCATGAGAAGTGATCAGATATACCCGTTGGGTGCTCTGGGTAATTACTAGTTACTGAATAACAATTGTCACTTTTCTCTTAAATGGGTCTGCAGTTATTTGTAGACCCCTTAGAAAGAATACTTCCATTTTGATGTGTACGTTTCCCACTGCAGGTTAGTGTATCAGGATTATGGATACATTATTTGAGAGGAGACTAACTGATATCTTATTGTGTCGTGTCGTTTAAGTATTAGGTACATATAAAGTAAAACATTTTGCACTCTTTACGATGAATTCGGGTTCTGTGTCGTCAATTTGTGTATCCAAGTCCTTAGAATATTTTTCTCCGTCATTGCTTTCAAACAACGAGGATCTAAAACAGCAATTGGGACCTGACACATCAAAAGGAAAATGAACCAGCGATGTCATACGTAAATCATTAGAGGTGATAAAATATATCAAAATCTTAAACGTGGCTGCTAAACGGGAACTGTGTAAATCTGAAGTGATTGAAAAATCATCCAATCAGTAGCAAACAAAGGTTTATTAGCCCTTCAGTTAGGTTTCGATATTTACCAAATTATATTCACAAATAATGAGCATTCATTCCGAAATACGATACATGTAATCTGGCAGCTATCTAAAGCCATGGCTTGGGATGATTGTTCTTTTGCCAGTTTTGTATATAAGAGCCACTTGGCTCCATCCAGTATAACGTACCATCATGTGAAATAACAGGGCCCACTATTTCTGAATAAGATATTTTTACAAGTATCAAAACCTAGGCCAAGAACTAATAAATCTTTGTTTGCAACTGGTTGGCTGATTTTTCAATCTCTTCTGATAAAATATAAAAATAACTAGATATTTTTGATGTGTTACTGTAATGACTGCTTTGTGCCACCGCTTTTGTGACTCGTCTGTTCATGTTAAATAAAGAAGAAAAAAACAGTGATTTATACTAACTGAAGTTCATCAAGGGAGACACATGAAAACCAACACACCAACTACTGTAAAACGAAACGTCCATACAGGGTGATCACGAATGTATGCAAATATATTATGTTATTCTACAAGTAAAACTGTAGAAAAATGTTCATATAAACATAGATCTGCGAATGATCAGTTACGGAGTTAGGGCTAATAAAAGATTTTGCCTGAAATTTAGCAACTTTGCTAAAATAAAGCCATCGCAAAACTGGAAGAGGTTGAAGTAAAGCACAATTTCCATTTATTTTGCTATTGATTTGGTGAATCTAATGAAACATGTCCCAGACCTGTATCTGCAGCACGTTTTCACAACCTGTATCCCATAACATTCAAAATACTCCGCTAATGGTTCGTGCATTCAGAATCCTCCGAGTTGGATAACATACGCGATATTTGTTAACTGCAGTTGTTGCATTACTATCACATTGGCATAAATAAACACCACATCGCCGAATTTCTCTGTCAAGAACTAGAACGGTATCCATACTTCATAAATAATCTCCAAACCACAACAGTTACTATTTGGTTTCACTTAAATGCACAGTTGTTATTATGTTGTTTCACTGAACAATACAGAAAATTAACTCGTTTCAAGGATATGAAAAGAGTGAGACAACTCACTAACGATTGCCAACAATGAAATAAACGTTTCTACATTCCTGATGAAAAGTAAACATATTTAATTGTATAATAATCTTTGCTTCTCAGGATGTTCTGGAAAACTACTGATGATACACGTCTGGGATATGTTTTATTAGATTCACCAGACGAGTAACAGCAAAATAAATGGGAATCATGATTTGACCTCGTACAATTTTACAACGGCTTCATATTCGCGAAGTTCCTGAATTTCTGGCAAAATCCTTTATTAACCGTAACTCCATAACCAAACATTTGCGGACCTATGTTTATATGAGCTTTTCTCTTTTGTTTTACTTGTAGAATAACACATGATAATATTTGCATATCTTCGTGAATCACCGTGTACATTAGAACTACTGTTTTCTATATGAGCTGTAAGACAAACTACGTACTGTAGAGAACTGATGCAGCCGTTTAAGTCTTATATGTAACCAACCACTATGAACAGTTACTCCACCAGGTGGGGAAGAGCAATTGAGCAATGTAGCCAGAGACGCGACATGGCGCTACACGCCGCTGTCTGTGGCGAATCGACAGCCGTTTTGCCTCGTTGATGTCACGGAAATCCACCTATTCACGGCGAGCGTTACACAGCAGTTATTTGAGCTTTGCGACAGAAAACTACAACAAAAAGTATTTGTTCTACGAAAACAGTACCTGTGTAGGCAAAAACTGGGAGTAAAATTCTGTAACGTAGTCAAGATGAAACATAAAAACTTTCAGTAGGCTTCTGATAACATACATTAATACACCATGAAAGTCTAACAAGAAATAATATAGGTTGTTTCAGGAACTGAATACTTAAACCATTCTTTACTTTTAGCTATCTGAGAAGTAACTCGGTATTATTTGCAATTTTATGTAATTTTGTTAACTGATAAACTATGTAGTCAGTATATATGGGTAATAAGTGAGTGAGAAGATTCAGATTGGGGTTTTAATATAATTTTTACTTGATCCTGTGCTAAAATTGGTGAACAAAGGAACTATTTGATCGGACCACAGATAATAAAATTACACCCTACCCGAGCGAGTAAATAAACGCCCGAATATACTGCATCAGAATGTGTATACTGCAAAATTGTAAAGCAGCGTCCATTCAAAGAAAACATTTGTAACAAAGGGAAAAGATTTTATTTTATTTTAAGTTTAACTAGATCCAGGAAGAGAGGTACTTTGAACTATAACTTCGAGAAATCAGAGGGGCAGTAAAACGTATCTTATAAAAGAATTTTTTGTCATTTTTCTTTTTACTTTATGATAAAATAATTACCCTATATGAGAACCGTGTAATGGAAAAGGAATGGAACGTCTTGTACAAAAGAACTGATATTGATTGTAACTCACAGATCATGTATGCGAGGTATGTTGAGGATAAATCATAAATCTCTTTAAATGTTTTCAAAAGCAAAAGTTCATGAAACAAGGGATTCCTCTTCTTGTAATTCATTCAGCTGCCTTATGAAAACGATCAGAGGTAGCTACTGAGTGCTCTTCTGTAATCTCTAGTTATTATTGAATAAGAATACTTGTTACTTTTCCTTTCAGTGCTTGTGCAAATTATTTGTAGACCTCTTAGCAAGAATACCTTAATATTGTTCTATGAGTTTCACATTATAGGTCATGTGTATCATTATGTATTACGTACATATAAAGTAGAAACTTTACATTCTTTACTATGTAGTGGGATTCTGTACTTATTGTCTTTGTGTATGGAAGTCATTAGAATATTTTTCACGGGCAATGCTTTCAAACAATATCGATGTACAGTGGTCATCAGGGCCGGTTACATCAAGAGTATAAATATATAAATTAGTGTAAGTGATGAAATACAAAAATAGCTACATATTTTTTGAGTTGTGTTAAAGCAGTAACCGCTTCGTGCCATCGCGTTTCTGACGTGTCTATCCCGAGATAAACCTTTCTTAAAGCATTGCATACTTTTAACCAAATTTAACTTTCTTCACTTTTTATTCTGCCACTAAGACAGGAACGTTATACAACGTTTCTTTCTGAGATTTCGGCTATCTGACTTTTTTATGTAAAGTGTCAATCTGTTGAGTCTGTCTGTATATGCCTTTATTAGTGTGACAAAGTGACTTTCCTTTGTATTGTGATGCGCAGACAGCCTCAAGCTGTTTCCGACGCTATTCTCCAGGTAGTTTACATACTTGGTGATTCAGCTAAACCGTTCACAAATGTTTCTGAAATCGTTTAAAGTCTGTAGTCCTGCCTTCATCCAGAAGAATCATGAGGGGGCCTCCCCAAACGACGTATAGTCTCTTTGCATGGCTGTATTAAATATAGAGATATATGTACTAATGTCGGTTCTTCAAATGGAAATGTATTAATCTCTCCTGTCAGACTCTTAATTGGATTAGAGACAATTTCAACGGATTGTCACCTTCAAAATCGAGATGGTAGGTTCGAAATAAGTATTATATTCAGAAGTCAGGATTTATCTTTTTTCAACAAAAATACTTAGTGCTGTCTTATTCGGAAGATTTTGATTTTATACTCAGGTAACGAAGGAAGTCTCATCGGATAAAGAGAAAATGATGTGCTGTGTTCACCCTTCCAGATTCAGTCCCCGGTTCGCTCTTACTTGGGACGACTTTGCCTAATGGATTAGGGCTTCTAAAGATTCCTTAATTTGATAAAGTTAAGACCGTGTCGCCGCTAGCCACAAGTGGTTGAATAACCCTGGAATCCGTGCTTTCACTACAAACAAGCAATTTCTCTTCCGCATCATAGTCATATCTTCTTCAAATTAGTTGTCTGAAGTTCCATTTTACGAATCAAAAGCAAAAAGAGAAAGTCCTGTACATTGGACGTAAAATACGTCTTAAGACTCGTAGATTGTATTTGTGATGGATTTGAACGCAATAGAAGCTGTTAATTGATCACAGCCCCTCTGTTGTCTGTGGTTCCATCGACATGTACTTCCATATATATTTCATTGATTCCCCTTACATCCGACACTTTCTTATGGGACAGTATGGAAAAAATGGTCATATAAAACTGCTACTATTTATAATGTCTTTATAAAACATAGGTTGCTCACCTGTCTTTATGACCTCTGCACTTTTCGGAATTTTGCACCCAACAATGTTTAAACTTTACCTGACTATTCTGCCATTTCGTCACCTGAGAAATACGAAGCTATAACACAGTAATCTTTGACCATATCTGAGGCATAAACTATATCAAATTATCTCTTAATTGGCCAGTATATCGAGCTCCCTACAATAATAAATACTCCATTAAAATTATTATTCAGCTTATGCTTAGTTTATAAGTTGCACGTTTGACTGCTGTTCACTTTTACCTTCAGTCAGTTTTCTCGCTTAAAGTTTCACGATTAGTGTAAATAAATTAGACTAATCGTCGAACCTTGCCATGGATGCATTTGCAGTTAAATAATGCCGCATTACACTTTTACTTTCACAGATACGCTCAGAGGATTGTTCACATACATATTTAATACTCGTCACTCCGAATGCAACACGCAGTTTAGCATCAGGATTGGGAGAGGGCTTCTCTGGATTAATTAAATGGACTGTGCACGCCCTGCAAACATACTGTGTGTAGTACCAGCATGGCTTCTTAAGAAGGGGAAGGGGCTGTAGAACTATCCCTCAAAGCGGAAGTCAAAAAATCCGAATACTTGATCGTCGTAGAAGTGTCTTAACCAATTTCTTTTACTTCGTTTGTCATGTATTGTTTCACAGCTCCAATGAAACTTTTAAATGATGAAACCATTTTAAAAACAGCCCTACGCAGACCGTTTTATTATGCAAAAAGCTTCTGTTTTATTTTGAGTCGTCAGTCTTTTCACCGGTTTGATACGGCTCTCCACGAATTTTCCTCTTGTGCCAAGCTTTCCTTCTCAGAGCAGCGCTTGAAACCCACGTACACAGATTTTACCTTCTATGTCTCCTCTAGTACCGTGGAAGTTCTCTGATGTTTTAACAGACGTACTATCATCATGTCCCTGCTTCTTGTCGGTGATACATATATCACATTCCTCATCGATTCTACGGAGAAGCCTCCTCATATGTTACCTTATCAGCGCACCTAATATTCAACATTCTTCAATAGCATCACATCTCAAATTACACTATTCTCCTCTGCTCCACTTTTCCTAAAGTCCATGTCTCACTACCGTACAATGTTGTCTTCCACACGTGCATTCTCAGAAATTTCGTACTCAAACTGAGGCCTGTGTATGATACTAGTAGATGTCTTTTGGCTAGGAAAGTTCTTTCCTACCACTCCTTTTTATATCCCCCTCGCTCTCTCCGCCATGGATTATTTTACTGCCTAGATAGGACAGTTCCTTAACCTAATCTACTTTGTGATCACCAGTTCTGATAAGTTTCTCTCTGTTGCCTGCTTTCTGTTACTTCTAATTGCTTTCGTAATTATCAGATTTACTGTCAGTCCCTATTCTCTACTCATTACGTTCTTCATTCCATTCAACACATCTCGTAATTGTTCCCCGCCTTCACCGAGAATGGAAATGTCGTAAAGAAATAGTATCATTGATAACCTTTCACTTAGAATGTTAGTCTCACTCTTGAACCTTTCTTTTATTTCTATCAATATTTCTTAGATATATAAAATGAACAGAAGAGATGACCGAATACATTCCCATCATACATCCGTTTTAATCCGAGCAATTCATTCCCGGTCTTCCACTCTCATTATTCCCATTTGTTTCTTGTACATATTGTATACCACCTGTGATTACCTATAAATAACACCTACTTTTCACAAGATTTCGAACACCCTGCACCATTTGGCATTTGTCGAACGTTTTTTCCAAGTCGACAAATAGTATGAAAATCTCTAAATTTTTCTTCAGTCCTACTTCCATTATCAACTACTACGTGACAACTGCCTCTCTAGTGGCTCCGCCTTCCTTAAAGCCAAACTAATCGTCATCTGGCAGATTCTCAATTTCCTTTTCTACTCTTCTGTATATTGTTGTCGTTAGAAACTTAGATGCAAGAGCTATTAAGCTGATAGTGAGAATTCTTGCAATTGCCTACTCTTGGAATCCTAAGAACTGTGTGGATGTTTTTCCGAAATTGTAATAATAAATCGCCAGTCTCATAATTTTACACACCGACGTAAATGACGTTTAGTTTAGACTTCGCTCAATGATTTTAGAAATTCCCATTCAGTGTTATCCATTCCTTCTTCACTATGTGATCAAAAGTAGCCGGAAACCCCCAAAAACATGTTTCTCATGGTAGGTGCATTGTGTTGCCATCTGCTGCCAGTTACTCCATATCAGCGACATCATTAGTCATTAGACATCGTCAGAGAGCAGAATGGGGCGCTCCGCGGAACTCACGAACTCACGAATCTCGAACAAGGTCGGATGATGGGGAGTCACTTGTGCCATACGTCTGTACGCGAGATTTCCACACTCCTAAACATCCCTAGGTCCACTGTTTCCGATGTGATATTGAACTGGAAACGTGAAAGGACACGTACAGCACAAAAGCCTACAGGCGGACCTCGTCTGTTGACTTACAGAGACCGCCGACAGTTGGTCGTAATGTGTAATAGGCAAAGATCTATCCAGACCAACACAAAGGAATTACAAACTGCTTCAGGATCCACTGCAAGCCATGAAAGTTAGAGGGGGGGGGGGTGAGAAAACTATGATTTCATGGTCGATCGGCTGCTCAATAGCCACATAGCACGCTGGTTAATGCCAAACAACGCCTCTCTTGGAGAAAAGGAGCGTAAACATTGGACGATTGGACAGTGGAAAAAAGTTGTGTGGAGTGACGAATCACGGTAAACAATGTGACGGTCCGATGGTAGGGTGTGGGTATGGCGAATGCCCGGTGAATGTCGTCTGCCAGCGTATGTAGTGCCAATAGTAGAATTCGGAGGCGATGGTTTCATGGTGTGGTAGTGTTTTTCTTGGAGGGAATTGCACCCCTTGTGTTGCATGGCACTATCACAGCATATTCTACATTGATGTTTTAAGCACCTTCCTGCTTTCCACTGTTGAAGAACAATTCGGGGATGGTGATTTGATCTTTTAACACGATCGAACACCTGTTCATAATGCATGGCCTGTGACGGAGTGGTTACACGACAATAACTTCCCTGGCCTGCACAGTCTTGACCTGAATCCTACAGAACACCTTTGGGATGTTTTGGAGCGCCGACTTCGTGCCAGGTATCACTGATCGACACAGACACCGATACCTCACTTCAGTGCAGTACTCCGTGAAGAATGGGCTACCCGGTCGGTGTGGCCGAGCGGTTCTCGGCTCTTCAGTCTGGAACCGCGCGACCGCTACGGTTGCAGGTTCGAATCCTGCCTCGGGCATGGATGTGTGTGTGATGTCCTTCGATTAGTAAGGTTTAAGTAGTTCTAAGTCCTAGGGGACTGATGACCTCAAATGTTAAATCCCATAGTGCTCAGAGCGATTTGAAGAATGGGCTACCATTCCCCAAGAAACTTACCAGCGCCTTATTGAACGTAGGCCTGCGAGAGTGGAAGCTGTCATCAAGGCTAAGGATGGGCCAACACCATATTGAATTCCAACTTACCGATGGGGGCTGCTACGAACTTGTAAGTCATTTTGAGCCAGGTGTCCGGATACTTTTGATCACATAGTGTACCTTATTTGATCTTAAATCTTCTAAAGCTCTTCTACATTATGATTCTAACACTGTATCTCCTATCTCTTCCCTATCGGCTCCAATTTCTTCTATGACGTCATTAGATGTATCCTCCCACTCACAGAGGCCCTCTGTGTACCCTCATTATTTTTGTACTTCCTTCTTTCGTCGACAAACTGAAGTATTTTGTGTGTTACCAATGGTTTTTAGCAGTTACCTTCCTTGTAATACGTGTTTCTCTCAATTCTATTGTTATTTTTAAATATGTACATTTTTGTTCAACTGAACTGCCTACTATGCTATTCATTACCCATTTATAGCCTCAGTAGACTGCACGTATATCTTTTCTTTCATTTGTTCTTCTATGTCCCACGTCTTTCGGCACTGATTTTTCCTGACTAGGTTCTTAAACTCCAGCCTGATCTTCATCATTGATAAACAGTGAGTGGAGCTTACATCTGCCCCTCGGTACGTCTTAAAATCCAATATCTGATTTTGGTATCTCTGCCTGACCATTATGTAATACAGTCGATATCATTCTATATCTCCCAGCCTTTTATAAGAATATCTCATTGAGTCTTGAACAGAGGACTGATTATCATCTGAAATTTGTTGCGGAAGTCAGTAACTGTTTCCTGTCTCCCATTGCCGCTATCATGACCATATTCTCGTGTAATCCTTTCTTCTATTTCTTCCCCTACAACCTCATTCCTATCCTCCATGTCTGTTAGTTTTCGTATCCCTTTAGTTACTGAATTACTCGTTGAATATCATCACATACTTCATCCATCTCCTCATCTTCTGCATGCTACGTTTTCATGCATACCTGACTTGTTGTTGTAGTGTTCATTTGCTGTAGATTCTGATGAAAACAACCGTCAGGTGCTGCTCACAATAACTCACACTGTCTTCTACCTTTTTTTTCATAGTGAATCTATTTATAAGGGCTCCTACTCCTCTTACAATTTCCTGCTGCTATTGATATTACCCTGTTCTCGTCTGCCCAGAAATCCTTGTCATCTTCCGTTTGACTTCACTTTCGCCCGTTATATGTAGACTGAGGTTTAATACTTTCCTTTTCAGATTTTATAGCTTCCCTACCACTTCAAAATTTCGGACATTCCAACCCCCGACTCGAACGTTATGCTTTCGTTGGTTATTCTGCATTTTTCTTATGGTCACGTCCACCCACGTAGTCCCCTCCCGGAGATGTGGATGGGAATCAGTCATGAATCTTTTTGCTATGGGGAGAACATCATGATGCTTTTTCAGCTACAAGCCCCCATGTGATATGTACCTTTAAAGCAGTAATTTCCATTGCCTTGTCTTCTGCATCCTCATGACATTGATCTCAGCTGATTCCCCCGCCTTCCAGGGGCAGCTTCCCACCTCAGCGTCAGTAGAGTGCCCTGAACCAGTCTCCGTTATTCCGCGTTCTTTGGAATGGTCGTCGGCAGATTGATGGTGACTTCTTATACCAGAAGTTTCGGTCACCATTGTTGATTTTTATTCAGAATCAAGCAGTGTCGGGTTTAGAACCCCGGCCCGTGGACGTTTCATTTGTTAATCAGTAACACTATCCCTCGACCGCGGATATACGAACAGCGCAGTTTCGGCCCTTAGCACTTTTCGGTTTATGGCGTCGGTGACCGTGGCCGCGTGTTTGTGTGTTATGTGTTTGTGTGAAACATTTAAAGTCATTTCCACATATAGACGCACACGTCGAACCTTAATACGAGGGCTATCCACAAAGTACATTACGTTTTGGAATTAAAAATAAAGTACTGGAGTTTTTTTTATTATATAAAGATGAAAGCCACATTTCAATACTACTTTTCTACATAGTTGCCATTTAAATTAAGGCACTTATCGTAACGATAGCCGAGCTTGGAAATTCATTCGCCGTAAAATTCGGCCGCCTGCGCCTTTAACCACGTGGTTACCTCTTCTTGAAGCTGTGCGTCGTCATCAAAACGCTGCATAGTCAACCACTTCTTCATTGCTGGGAAGTCGCTCGGTGCCAGGTCGGGACTGTACGGCGGATGAGGAAACAACTCCCACTTAAAAGATTCGAGAACTTCACGAGTGGCATTTGCCGTGTGGGCCCGGGCGTTATCGTGAATCAGCAAGATCTTTGAGCCCCTGCGCTTGTTTTGTATTGCTCTTCAGAGGTTGTGCAGAGTTTGGCAATAGCTTTGAGAGTTTACTGTAGTGCCTCTTTCCAGGAAATCCACAAAAATCGTATTTCTACCGGGTTACTCATTAACCACGTGGTTGAAGGCGCAGGCGGCCGAATTTTACGACGAATGAATTTCCAAGCTTGTCCATCGCTACGGTAAGTGCCTTAATTTAAATGGCAACTATGTAGAAAAGAAGTATTTAAGTGTGGCTTTCATCTGTATATAATAAATAAATTTCCCAATATTTTATATATTTTTAATTCCAAAATGTAATGTACTTTGTGGATAGCCCTCGTATATATGGTATTCGCATCACAATTTTCTTCCAGACACACTTAACGCAATACGTCATGTCAGTAATGCCAATGCCAAGGGCTTGCTTTCTAGTGAGGAAGCGGGATCTCACGTTGTCTCTAAATGAATTTGCAAAAACCAGAAAGTAAACTATTAGAAGACGTTTCGCTTAGATTCAGATCATAATGTAGTAGTGATGAAGAGTAGTTTGAAGTTTAAGAGACTAGAGAGGAAGAACCAGTGAAGAAACTAGTGTGATGCCGAAGTACTAGTGAATGAAGAGATATGCTTAAAGTTCTCTGAGGATATACACACTGCAACAACGAATAACTCAGGGGGCAATTCAGTTGAAGAGGAACAACAAGCTGTCAGCCACAGAATTCGGAAAGAAACACATAGGGCCGGCTGGAGTGGCCGAGCGGTTCTAGGCGCTACAGTTTGGAACCGCGCGACCGCTACGGTCGCAGGTTCGAATCCTGCCTCGGGCATGAATATGTGTGATGTCCTTAGGTTGGTTAGGTTTAAGTAGTTCTAAGTTCTAGGGGACTGATGACCACAGCAATTAAGTCCCATAGTACACAGAGCCATTTCAACCATTTTTGAAACACATGGGTACAGAGAAAATAACAGAGGAAACCATCGGTAACAGAAGAAATACTTCAGTTGATCGATGAAAGAAGTAGAAAAACGGAGGAATACAGACATAAGTCACTTAGGAATGAAAGAAATAGAAAGGTCAGGAAGCTGATGCAAAATATTTGCATTAAAAACGTGAAGAACTCGAAAAACTGAAAGAGTGACTTGGAATGTAGAAAATTAAAAATACCTTTAATCAAATTAGGAGCAAGGGTGGCAACATTAAGAGTGGAATGGGAATCCCACTGTTAAAATGCAGAGAGCTGATAGGTGGCAAGTGTACATTGAAAGCCTCTGTGAGGGAGAGTATTTGTATGACAATGTGACAGAAGAAGAAACAGAAATCGATACAATACACCGAGGGAATCCAGCATTAGAATCAGAATTTAAAATAGCCCTGGAAGACTTAAAATCCAATAGGGCAGAAGGGATAGACAACATTCCAAAAGAATTTCTAAACCCTTTGGGGGCTGTGCAGTCCTAAAGCATTGATTGCAAACTGACTAGCGGAGGGCCGCGAAACGTCATCAAAAAGGCGCCGACCTGCGCGCCAATGGAAAGAATGGGCAGTGGCACACCTCCAGGAAGACAGGAGTTCAGCGACTCCTGTCAACACTGACTTAAACAGCCGTCCATCGCTGATCGGCCCCAGTTCGGTCGCAGTCTTCGAGGACTGGTTATAGCAAGTCGATAATTAGCCTGAATTCAGCGAGTAGTATCAGTCCGCAAAAGTGACTTCACGTTAACGGCAAAGGAAGCACAGGAAGCCACTTCATAACGGTAAGATAAGCTATGTTTCTTTCATTTTAAGAAATAAATTGTTCTGTTAATTTGGTAGTGTTTGTTTGGATCGTTTTGCATTCCGGCTACCGGCGACCCCAACCTCTCTTCTCCCTCGTTTGTGTCGGTGCTGACCCCCACCGTCGCCGACACACATCTGGCACAGCGGATTCCAAAACCGACGCTGCCTTCGCTCTTCGAGCTCCGTCATAGAGCGTCATTAATATTTTACTATTCTTCCAGTGAAAAATTTCAACTAATTGCAATTTTTCTTTCAGACTACCCACAACGCTTCCGCTGTTTGCGTATTTGTCTTGTTTCCAAAAATTTGTTGTGGCGCTACTCTCATTGAAATGGCCTCTAATCCGTCTCCTACACCACCTGCCCTGTGCCTCCGGTTCCTGATGGCTTTGATATAATGCAGTTTATTCAGGTTCAGACCCACAAAATGTCACAATTGACGATGCCAACCCATCAGCTCATTAATCCTTAAGCCGCTGGTGCATCATTTCTCCGACAATAGCCAGCCACATCCACGGCTCCTCCTCCGTGCATTCCACCGTTCTCAGCTTTCAGTGAACAAGAGGAATGGAACGAGTACTACGCTCAGTTAGACACTCATTGTGCTTGTAGTTCTTTGAGGTAAGGAACTGTGAAAGTTTCTTACTTCTTGTCAAAGAGCGGCAGAGGAATTTACACCTGGCTCTGAAATTAGTAGGCAGGGGTTGCTCGTTCTTCAAGATTTAGTTTTATGGCCTCACTAAGTGTTACGGGGATTAGGTACAGGTGGCAGCAGCTCGTTAAAAGATCTTTCGATTCCGGAAATAGCGGGTCAGACGTACCGTCAGTGTCGTTTTCAGTGTACCTGTGACGTAACGATTCCTGGTGTAAGGATCCGTTAACAAATTCTCAAAAGTTCTGATCCTACTTTGAAACAAGTGTTACAAATTGTTGGACATCAAGACTCATGTGATAATGCCGAGGAAAACTTTGATGTAGCCCCTGTCTGCAGTGTAACGCAAAGTGACAAACAGGTACCACCTTGTAATTGACCACAAAATGCAAACCGGCGACTCCGGTGCGGACACAGTACACAAATGTCAAAGGCTGTGTCTGATGTGAAATCATGTCCCCTCTATTTTCCTCAATTTTGTAAAGTAACAGACAAATTTGCCCATTGCGGCACTCGACTTGCTTTGCTTGTGGGAAGTCTGGTCATGTACAGTCTGTGTGCTGGAAGCAGAAAGTCTTCCCACGTCCGTTCACGTAAGCGTGGAGCACCTTCTCATTCAGTGACTGCAGTTTTCTCTAAACCGGCTACCACGTCTAGTTCTGACCGGATTATAGATGTGCCTGTACACCGCCCAAGTGCAGCGCGACAGTCGAACAAACTGTTTGTAAACTCAGTCATGGCCGGACACTGTGCGACTTCTGTTAGGTACTGGCTCTTCCCTTGCATTGCTTAATCGTGTCATTTTTGAATAGTTCGGCTCGTCACACCTTGACAAAATCTTGCACACAACTTATTGTGTACAGCGGTCAGATCGTTCCAGTCCTAGGTACATGTAGTTCGCTGCCACATTCCAGTCTCCCATGGAAATAATGACATTTACCATTTTGTGCTCGTGTGACTGTGAAAATGTTTTTAAGTTGGGTTCATTTGATTTGTTTGGTTTTCATATTCAGGACAATGTACTTTCTGCTTCTGATTTGAACCCAAAAGCAGTATTACTCAATTGTCTGAGGAGTTTCATGATTTATTTTCTGAAGGGCTTGGCAGAGCAAATAATCTTTTGGCGCTCGTGACAATGAAAGACAATGTGCAACCTAAGTTTTTTCGGGCGCAACCTGGCTCTCATGCACTTGGAGACAGTTGCAAGTGAACTTAACAAATGGCAAGACAATGGTATTATTGCTCCTATGCAGGCTAGTCAATTGGCTTCTCCCTTAGTAACCTTCAGAAAGCCTTCTGCAGGTCTTCAACCTTGTGTTGAGTTTAAATCCACTGTGAACCCACAAACAATTGATACTTCTCCGTTTCCTCACCCTGAGGAATTAGTGGAGAGGTCTGGTGCAGGCAGAAGGATAGAAGGACGGATCCACAAAATTACCAACCAATATCCTTAACATCGGTTTGCTGCAGGATTCTCGAACATATTCTCAGTTCAAATATAATGAATTTCCTTGAGACACAGAAGTTGCAGTCCATGCACCAGCACGGCTTTAGAAAGCATCGCTCCTGCGGAACACAACTCGCCCTTTTTTCACATGACATCTTGCGAACCGTGGATGAAGGGTATCAGATGGATACCATATTCCTTTACTTCCGGAAAGAGTTTGACTCGGTGCCCCGCTGCAGACTCCTAACTAAGGTACGAGCATATGGGATTGGTTCCCAAATATGTGAGTGGCTCGAAGACTTCTTAAGTAATAGAACCGAGTACGTTTTCCTCGATAGTGAGTGCTCATTGGATGTGAGGGCATCATCTGGAGTGCTCTAGGGAAGTGTGGTAGGTCCGCTGTTGTTTTCTATCGACATAAAGGATCTTTTGGATAGGGTGAATAGTAATGTACGGCTGTTTGCTGATGATGCTGTGGTGTACGGGAAGGTGTCGTCGTTGAGTGACTGTAGGAGGATACAAGATGACTTGGACAAGATTTCTGATTGGTGTAAAGAATAGCAGCTAACTCTAAGTATAGATAAATGTAAATTAATGCAGATGAATAGGAAAAAAATGCCCTATTGTTTGAATACTCCATTAGTAGTGTAGAGCTTGACACTCACGTCGATTAAATATTTGAGCGTGACATTGCAGAGCGATATCAGGTGGGACAAGCATGCAATCGCAGTTGTGGGGAAGGCGGATAGTCGTTTTCGGTTCATTGGTAGAATTTTGGGGAGATATGGTTCGTCTATAAAGGAGACCGCTTATAAAACATATGTTCAAATGTATGTGAAATCTTGTGGGACTTAACTGCTAAGGTCATCAGTCCCTAAGCTTACACACTACTTAACCTAAATAATCCTAAGGACAATCACACACACCCATGCCCGAGGGATCTCGAACCTCTGCCGGGACCAGCCGCACAGTCCGTGACTGCACCGCCTTAGACCGCTCGGCTAATCCCACGCGGCGCTTATGAAACACTAATACGACCTATTCTTGAGTACTGCTCGAGCGTTTGGGATCCCTATCAGGTCTGATTGAGGGAGAACATAGAAGCAGTTGAGAGGCGGGCTGCTAGATTTGTTACTGGTAGGTTTGATCATCACGCGAGTGTTTCGGAAATGCTTCAGAAACTCGGGTGGGAGTCTCTGGAGGAAACGAGGCGTTCTTTTCGTGAATCGCTACTGAGGAAATTTAGAGGACTAGCATTTGAGGCTGACTGCAGTACAATTTTACTGCCGCCAACTTGTCTTTCGCGGAAAGACCATAAAGATAAGAGCGATTAGGGCTATTACAGAGGCATATAGGCAGTCCTTCGTCCCTCGTTCCGTTTGGGAGTGGAACAGGGAGAGAAGATGCTAGTTGTGGTACGAGGTACCATCCGCCACGCACCGTATGGTGGATTGCGGAGTATGTATGTAGATGAGGATGTAGATGTAGGTCTTTATTTTTCAAAAACTGACTAACGTGATGAGTATTTCCAAATTCCGCTAGATGAGGAATCTCAGAAAGTGTTTGTGAACAACACACATTTAGGATTGTTAAAATTTTTGCTCTTACCATTTGGCAGCACTTCCGCGCCTGCCATGTTTCAGTGCTACTTACTATTAGAGACCTTACTGCAAAAACACCCTCCTCTTCAACTTACTTCGACAATATTGTGGTGTCATGACATACACCGAAACAACACATCATTAAACTTAGTACGCTTTCTCAAGTATTTTCAGCTGCACATCTAAAGTGTCATCTGGATAATTGTGCCCGTTTTGAGACTTTCAGTAATTAGGCCATGTTCTTAATAGCGAAGGTTTTCATCCACTTCACTCGCATTTCATGGCCGTCTGTGACCTCACTGCCACACGGAAGGTGACAGAATTGGACTCAGTCCTCGGGAAGATGACATATCCGGTTTATTCCGAATGCAGCCCAGACTGCAGCTCAATTGCATCGTTTTCGTTGGAAGAATGAGCCTTTTGTTTGGACCACAGAGCGTCGGGATGCATTCCATTAAAATTGTCTTTCTGAATGACAGATGACTTGTCCCTTTCGATCCCGCTAAGCTTCCCGTTTTAGCAGTAGACGCTTCTTCGTACGGGATCGGAGCTGTCCTCCCATAGATCTGATTCACAGGACAGGGTAATTGCTTTCAACTTCAAGTTACTGGCCAAGACTCAATTTTCCTTTTCCCAAAGGAAGCGCTCACTATTGTCCACGGCGTGAAAAAAGTTTCAGCTTTATCTCTTTGGTCAGAAGCTTTTGAACCATAAGGGACATCAGTTTTTGTTTCATCCGTGCAAACCTGTTCCGTCACACACGGCTCAGAAGTTGAAACACTGGGCCCCGTTAATTGTCACATTACCAGTACGAAATATTGTACGGGACCACGTCGAAGCATGCAAATGCTCACGCTTTTTTTTCGCCTTTCTGCTGGTCTTGATTCTGAATTTGATGCTAATGCTGCATCTTGTCGTTAGGTCAATGCGCAGGACTCTGAACTTTTACGGGGATTTAAATTGCACTACAGGAAAATTTCACAGCCCACAGCAGCAGACCCCGGCTTGAGCCTTTTGTTGAACCACATTCGTACTGTATGGCATCGTTCAGTGAAGAAGATTCAGAATTACTTGTGCACCCATAATTTGCCCGTCTGCATAGCTTTTCCGTTTAGCACGGTATGATCTTATTGGAAAACTATGGACACTAGCGTGTGGCCGGCCGCTGTGGCCGAGCGGTTCTAGGCGCTCCAGTCCGGAACCGGGCTGCTGCTATGGTCGCAGGTTCGAATCCTGCCTCGGGCATGGATGTGTGTGATATCCTTAGGTTAGTTAGGTTTAAGTAGTTCTAAGTCTAGGGGACTGATGTCCTCAGATGTTAAGTCCCATAGTGCTGAGGGCCACTAGCGTGTGCTTATTCCTATATGATTATTTTGCGATTGCTCCACCAAGGACAGCGGAGAATTGTACGCAAAAAAGTTACCGCGTCGGCACTGTACTTGGACGGGCATGGACGCCCACATTGAACGGATCACGTCAGTGTCGCGTTTATACTGAAACTCTATGATCCCCGCCAAAGTCCCAATCGCCGTGGTAACGAGTGCACATTGACTTTGTCGGTCTCTTTTGGGACACTCGTTGGAAAATTGTAGTGGATTCTTCTAGCAGTTATTAGTTTTCATCGCCCATGAACTCGAATACGTGGCGTAGTACCCTTCAGACTTGGTCACTGAGCCGTGGGTCCATTGAGTTAGTGGACTGTTCAGTCTGCCCCCACTGGCTCAGGTGTAGTGTCGACTATCCCTCTTGCAGCCCCATTTCCAATATCTATGAGGAAGAGATCCGTGGGTTGTGTCCATACAAGGTCTTTGATTGCCGATATATGGGTTTCGCTAGCCCGAGAGAGAGGCACGAAATTGGGGGATTTTCCGTAGCGTCGCGACAAGAGGTCGTCACGAGGTCCGAGCGGCTGCTTGAGGAGGACCTGCGCAGAGCGAAAAAACCGGAGTACGTCACCGGAGTCAGCGTCGGTTGCAACAACAGGCCGTCATCCCGACGGTTGGTGGCAACATTCGTGTCGGACGACCGCTCGTGGCCTGGCAGCCCTCTTGTACCTGGCTTTCATCGACAACACTCAGCAACCGCTGCGACACACCGTGGATCCATGTAACTGCGTACTGAAAAGGGGGAAACATTCTGTAATGCTCGTGGTGATTTGTTTCATTGTCTACCTGCCCTCCCTATTATTTTCTGGTTTGTACCCATTCCTCAGACTTCTACTCGGTAGGCTCTTTGTCGTAAATATAGGCAGTAGTTGTCGTTTGAAAAGTTGTCCCACCATTATATGCCTTTCCTTTCTGGTTTGTACCCGATAAGTGTTCTAATTAATCAGCACTTGGTCGTAAATCCAGCCGGAACAATTGTACTAAGGCACAGTTTGCCGTTAAACAAAAATGGGACCTTGTGGTTACATTGAGCTGTTAACCGTTTTAGTTATTTGATTGTAATTGTATTTCTCAGTCTATTGTACTAAGCTGTTCGTTTCCGAGTTTGAAACAACGGGTCGTTATTGGTGTATTTTAGTTATATCGTGTGGTTCCGTCGAGTAAGTTCTCCTGTAATAAGTGTTCACAAGTGATGCTTAAAGGCGTTCCTTCAGAGCTGTCTCAATAACTGATAATCAGTTTAAGCTTGAAAATATTAACAGCCAATTGTCACCAGGGCTTTAGTCATTTGTTTGAGTAGTTGAATCACTCTTGTCATCAATGGTACTTAGAGTTTTCATGTGTTGCAGAAGGTCGTTTAATATGACAGTGTCGAACGCTGTAGTAAACACCGCCGTTTGCGCCGATAACGGGCGAGCTGCGGATCCGGCCATCTTGTAATCACTGTCACGTTTTACAATATAGAACTTCAGATTTCTTTTGCAAAGACTAAAAGCTTATTCAATTTAAGGTTTAAGGTAAAAAGAATTTTGAAAATTTGTTCATTCTGTTGAAGAAAATTTTATGGTTAAATGCTTCGCTTGTCTGTAAAATAGTTTATATATTGTTAAATAAACATGTTGTGTGAAAACAAATTTATATTGGTATGTCCCTCCTTCCCATTTCCTTAATACCAGTAAGCACCGTGTATCAGTGATCTATTTTTTGCTTTAAGATTTGGCTGGATTGTTGATTACAAATAAAGAGCCACAGTTTATGCCTGAGCACTCTGAACACTTTTGTACAGTCAATGGTATTACTCACGTTACCAGTGCTCTGTTGTCACATGTTTTAATTGGCACTAGTGAACATAATACCGTAGTACGTGATGTGCTGGAACACTATTACATCATTCGTTAAGTGAAACGATTGATGATTTTCGAACCCAATTAGAGGGGCCTGTTTATAAATTAGTTATACAATAGTAAAATGTAACTGAGAAATGGGTAACTAACTTACAGAAATATTTGATGCAGCAGTATATGCAGTACATATTCATTCCCGACTTTGTTTCCAACATTCTCACTAGGTGGCATGCGCGAATGAGTTATTCGTGGAGTCGTATGCGGTGCAGAGCGTGTGCAATGCTGTTTATGGTTTCATGAAGCCAAATCCGCTGCTGCAGTTCAGAGATAATTCAGGACTAAATAACGCAAGCTACCAGCTCAGTCAGAAACTTATTAGTGCAATCGTTTTACCGAAATTGGCTGTGTATCACGTAGGACACTGGGTCTGGGATGGCCAGCAGTCTGACGCAGCAGTTGAACAAGTTTGGCAATCTTGCTTTCGTAGTCCCTCTAAATCAGCGATACGTACCAACTTAGAATTGAATACGCCTACAGTGTGGAAGGTGTTACGGAAACACGTGTCATTCAAACCCTGCAAATCCTCCTGAATTTGTAGCATATCCCCGTAGGAATGTGTCAACTTGCATTAGATGTGATGGAACAGTGTCGTGTCCACTACGATCACCTGATGTAACCCCAGTGGACTTCTGTGTACGGTGTTACACTGAAGACAGAGTACATTAAATGAAATCTCAGTTGCGAATTAAGTAAACCATCAGCTGTAAAATGGAATGACGACAATGAAAATTTGTGCCTGACCGGGGCATGAAACTGCATTTCTCGTTTGTCGCAAGCAGTCGCCTAACCATTTGGCTATCCATGCACGACTCACGGCCACACCGAAAGCTCCAAATGTCTTCAACCATGTGTATCCGAACTTGACTCGTATATCCATTATATATATTCTCGAACAGGGCAATCGTTGCACATTGTCATTCCATTCTACAGCTGACAGTGGACTTTATTCGCAATTGAGAATTCATGTAATGTATAATCATAACGACTGTAGTTCCTTTGGACATTGATGCGTGTCCAAAGAAACTTTGTATCGTAATCAGAATAACACATGCACTGCAATATTGTATGAAGACAGTGTTCGTTCCTTCGCTTCCGGAAAACGTTGACGAGCTACGACAACGTATAACACAATCAGATACCACAATGCATCAAGACTTGCTTCATAGGATTTGGCACGGAATTGACTACAGTTGGGACATGTGTCCTGTTACCACAGGTAGCCACACTGAACATTTGTAAATAAAACTTGAAGATATACTGCATTTATTGCTGCATCATAGATACATTTCTGTAAGTTATTAACCTGTCTCACAGTTAAATCGTACTTCTGGATAACTAATTTATAAACACCCTGTACGTTGAACCTACTAGCATAATATCTCACATTAAACGCAGCAGCGATTCGCAAGCAAATATTCACAGGAATCTGTCGGTTCATTCTTGAACTTACGATTACTGTAATGTTTTTGCTACTACCACCGTTTAAATTCACTTGTCAGTATTAGATGGTAATTATGAGACACCCCGTGTATTCTCTATAGTTCAAAAGTATTCAGGTAGTGGCAAAACTGGGTTAGTTTACGCTACGGTCTTCTCTTCGGTCCATAAGTGATTCAGTCTGTAAGCGGATTTTGGTGCTTCGTACCTTGTTTAGCTCACTTATGGTAGTTCAAATGGTTCAAATTGCTCTGAGCACTGGGACTTAACATCTGAGGTCATCAGTCCTCTAGAACTTAGAACTACTTAAACTTAACTAACCTAAGGATATCACACACATCCATGCCAGAGGCAGGATTCGAAACTGCGGCCGTAGCAGCAGCGCGGTTCCAGAACTGAAGCACCTAGAACAGCTCGTCCACCGCGGCCGGCAAATCTGTTAGTATAAGAAACAATGGAATTCCGGCACTCAGCTAAAAAGTTGTAAAATGAAGATGTAAAAAGGTAAGTTGGGTCCCACGATTGACTGTGTTCGGGCGTGGAGGGTGTGGTTTTAGCTAGGATTGGTGTACAACGTGATACACGCCTCCTAAATTATTATTGCTACCAGCTACATGACGCCATGTGGTCAGCGTAAAGAGGTTCGCCCACGGTACACCGGCATCAATTTGGTGTGTTGCGCGCTATCGCTGGTGAGGCGGCACTGGCGTTTCAGCCCACGCTCACTTCGGACGCGGGACACGAGACACGATGTGGCGAGACAGACGAGACGGGAAACGGAACGCAGCCCGAGGTCCGGGGCGGCATCGACCGGCTACCAACCCCGCCCCCGGCGCATCCTCTCCGCCCCCCACGCCCACCCCCGGCGTCACTCAGCGGCCCTGCTGCCTCTCGGCCACAAAGGGAGAGTCAGTCGTACCCAGCCGGCGGATTAGTCAGCTGTTTGGCTCGCTCCGAGGGTACGTCACGGCGCACCATCAGCGTTATTTCCACAAAAGAGCTCGCAGAGAATCTGCGAAAGGGGGAGGGGGCGGGGGCGCTTCCCCACCGCCCGCCTCACGCTGTCTGTGTTCTTCCACTCAGCTTTTCTAGAATCCTGTGCCTCCGGTACAACTGCCTCCGCGATAACCTGTACTCCGCGGACTTCCATTACCGATGGCTAACAAAGTTCCATAGCAGAGCTAAAAGTACAAGAGGAACGAATCAAAAGCCAATGCTACGAATCGCGGGCGATACGGATATTTGCCTTTGCTAGCGTCCTGAGTCACTCGACTCGTGCAGCTTTCTGTCACTGTTTACCATCACGTATCTACCACATTTTGCTTTATGGAGGGTGTCCCATTTATGTTGACCACCACAAATAATAGTACCAAGCAGACTTAATTTTGATTCAAGTGGGACAGTAACCAGCATGACCAACCTTCTTGTATCTTTGTACATTGCAACTATGTGAGCAAATTATCACAACGTACCATTCACGTGAACATGTTATTAAAAATGCTGCACGACACTGACTTGGGCCTCCCTGCACTAGCACAAAGAAATGATATCGGAGCCAACGTAACTTAGTCGTTCACTGTAGTTGACACTAAACAAATGAGAACGCAAGAAGATATACACGGGTCATTTACTCAACAGCCTTAAGTTGAACGCACCAGTGGGTACAACGTGCAAGAGACGGTAGATTACACTTAAGATAGATTTCCATGAAGGACTGGCTATACTGTACACAGCGTATAGTTTGAGGGTACTACATTACTGGACTATAGGCATTACAGAACTATAAGTATACACGAAAACATTACCCCCCCAGGGGGTCCACAACTCTATTGTGGATACGTGCGTAGCGAGCACGGGACCCCGAGCTAATGTGGCCCTCCTTCCTTTCCGGGCTGCATACCTTCCTTTTCCGCATCCTTCCCTCTCCCCCATCTTCGCCCCTCCTCCCCTCACCTCTGGCTCTTTCCTTCCCTTTCTCTCCCTCTGGGAGTATGGTTTGTGCCTACGTCCGGAGACGGACGCTCGTAAATGTACCGCATTCCTCTCCTTCTCTGCTTGTATGCCCTCATCCTATCTTTGTCCTTCCTTTTTCCTTACCTCTTCTCTTTACTCTTTTCTCCGCTGCGGCGTTTGAGACCTCTCCTCTTTCCTTTCCCTTTCTTTCTTTTTCCCTCACTCTTTCTTCCTCCCTGTGAGTGTCTGAAGGCCGACCCACGCATTTTTGTGCGTAGCTGGTGACGGGGTAACGCGTAATTCCCCGCCCTGGGTAGACAGGTAGGACACGTACGTACCCCCTGGTACCGGCCAGGCCCAGGGAGGGGTGATTACCCGAGTTGATACCTTCCGAACGTGCCGATTGGTCCCTCCGTCCGTTTGTCGGGAGTTGTGACCTGAGGTGTAAACAATCACCTAAGGCGGGAGTGCCCTCAGAGAGGGCCCCCACAAGGGAGGAGCGCGCCATCGGAGACGCCGGTAATCATGGGGGATTCTTCCGCAATGGTTTCCTCACCTTCCACTATGTCTGCTCACAAGCGTAAGTTCACTGAGTCTCAGCCACAGACGGTTCTTCCATCGTTGCCACAGTTCCTTGTTGTTTCTCAGTCTGACGAAGGCCACGACTTCTCCACGGTCAACCCTTTCCTTATTCAGAAAGGTGTCGACGCAATTGCAGGTCCTGTAAAGTCTTGTTCCAGATCACGGAATGGCACCTTGTTGTTAGAAACAGTCAGTGCCCTCCAGGCACAAAAATTGCTGCGTACTTCACTGCTCCACACCTTCCCTGTCCGGGTTGAAGCGCACCGCACTTTAAATTCCTCGCGTGGAGTCGTTTATACACGCTCCCTCGATGGATTGTCTGACGAAGAAATTCAGCACTACCTGTCTGACCAGGGCGTAACGGCTGTTCATAGTGTTATGAAAAGGGTTGACACGAACATCATTCCAACCCGCACTGTCTTCTTGACATTTGACAAAGTTCAACTTCCATCGAAAATCAAAGCAGGCTATGAGATAATTTCCGTTCGCCCTTACGTCCCAAACCCTACGCGTTGCTATCGGTGTCAGCGGTTCAATCACACCAGCCAGTCCTGTTCCAATCCGGCCAAATGTGTTACGTGTGGCAAGGATGCCCATGAGGGTGCTTGTCCACGTCCATCCCCTCGCTGCATCAACTGTATGGGTGACCACGCTGCTTCCTCTCGAGATTGCCCCGTTTTAAGGACGAAAAGCTCATCCAGGAAATCAGAGTGAAGGAAAAGGTGTCGACCTTTGCTGCTCGAAAATTATTCGCCAGTCGACAGCCCACCGTGCCTCAGACAGGAAAATACAGCACTGTCCTTGCTTATCCTCGGCCAACAAAGGAGGCGGCCACGCAGACTTGCGACCTCATCTTTAGTGCCACGGACGTCAGATCGGCCAGCGCAAAGATCGCCCGTTCAACCTCACCACTTTCGCCTGCCCACTCTATGGCTCACCCTTCATCGGGTTCTGCTAAATCTCGAGCCCAAAAGTCAGACACCAACACTTCGAAAAAAGAGCATACTCGTGAGGATTTTTTACATACCTCAACTTCACAACCATCGGTTCCTCCTTCATCTAAACATCATATTTCCAAGAAGGCTACAAAGAAACCCAGTTCATCTCCTTCTCCGCCAAGGCGTTTCCCATCTACAGCACCACCAGGCGGATATCACCCTCGGCCGTCTTCTGTGTCGCCGAGGCGCACTGCTGGCGGCCGATCAACCGGCCGATCGCTGGTGGCAGGAGCTCCTCCTGAACAACCTATGGATCAGGATCTTCTGCCTTCGGCTGAATGCCATTCCATGCTGTCGGTTGCAAGCTCTGAGCAGTCGTTGAGTTGACAGCAACCTTGGTCACATTCCTCCATTTTCTGTTCACCCTATGTCCATTATCCACTGGAATATCCGCGGCATTCGAGCCAATCGGGATGAATTGTCGATTCTCTTACGATCCTACTCGCCGGTCATCTTCTGTCTTCAGGAAACAAAGCTGCATCCCCATGACTGCTTTGTTCTCCCTCATTTTCAGTCCGTCCGATATGATCTCCCCTCTGTTGAAGGCACTCCAGCCCATGGAGGACTCATGATTCTTCTCCATGATACTCTCCATTATCACCCAATTCACTTAAACACTTCCTTCCAAGCTGTCGCCGTCCGTCTTTCCCTTTCTGGATACACGTTCTCTCTTTGTGCTGTATACATTCCATCGTCCACACCAATGGCACGAGATGATCTCCATCTTCTTGGTCAGCTTCCACGCCCTATTTACTGGTTGGGGACTTCAATGCCCACCACCCGCTTTGGGGATCTCCACATCCTTGTCCACGTGGCTCACTATTGCTAGACGTCTTCCACCAAGTGGATCTAGTTTGCCTCAACACTGGGGTCCCTACATTTTTGTCTGCCTCCATGACAAATTTATCTCATTTGGACCTTGCGGTCGGTACTGTTCCGCTAGCTCGGCGCTTCGAATGGTTCGCCCTTGATGACACTCACTCGAGTGACCACTTTCCATGTGTCCTTAGACTGCAGCCTCAACTGCCATGTATGCGCCTGCGACGCTGGAAGTTTGCCCAAGCCGATTGGACACTGTTTTCGTCTCTAGCGACATTCGATGACCGTCACTTTCCCAGCGTCGACGATGAGGTCACACATATTACCGACGTTATTCTTACAGCTGCGGAACGTTCAATACCACGCACCTCCGAATTGCCCCGGCCCCCCCAATTCCTTGGTGGAGCGAGGCATACCGTGACGCAATACGTGAGCGGCGACGTGCTCTTCGCGTTTTCCGCTACCATCCTACTTTGGCCAACTGTATCCGCTATAAGCAGTTCCGTGCGCGATGGCGTCGTGTCATCCGCGATAGCAAGAAGGCAAGCTCGAAATTCTTTATTAGCTCATTTAACACCTCCACTCCCTCCTCGGAAGTTTGGAGTCGGCTTCGACGATTCTCAGGCGCGCCTAGTTTCTCCCCGGTCTCTGGGCTCACTGTCGCGCATGATACATTAGTGGACCCCGTCGCAATTTCTAACTCATTGGGTCAGCACTTTGCTGAGATATCGAGCTCTTCAAATTACCCGCCAGCGTTTCTCCCGAAGAAACGTGCAGCGGAAGTGCGACCTCTTGCTTTCTCCTCTCCAAATCGCGAAAGCTACAATACTGTTTTCTCCATGCGGGAACTCCAACACGCACTCTCTTCTTCTCGCTCCTCCGCCCCAGGACCGGATGGTATCCACGTCCAAATGTTGCTGCATTTATCAACCCATAGTCTGCGTTACCTCCTTCGCCTTTATAATCGAATTTGGACCGACAGTATTTTTCCCAGACGATGGCGGGAAGCTATCGTCGTTCCTATTCCGAAACCTGGAAAGGACAAACATATCCCCTCTAGCTATCGCCCCATTTCTCTCACGAGTAATGTCTGTAAGTTTTTGGAGCGTATGGTGAATTACCGTTTAGCTTGGTGGCTGGAATCCCGCAGTCTTTTAACACCTGCCCAATGCGGATTCCGAAAGTATCGTTCGGCAGTTGACCAACTTGTTGCTCTCTCCACTTATATCATGAACAATTTTCTCCGGAAACGCCAAACAGTAGCAATATTTTTTGATCTGGATAGAGCATACGATACCTGTTGGAGGACAGGCATCCTCCGCACACGGTTCTCTTGGGGCTTTCGAGGTCTGCTGCCCCTTTTTCTTCGCGAATTTATGGCAGAGCCCACATTTAGGGTGCGGGTGAACACTACTCTCTCCCGTACTTTCTCCCAAGAAAACGGGGTACCCCAGGGCTTTGTGCTGAGTGTTGTACTGTTTGCCATTGCCATAAATCCAGTTATGGATTGTCTCCTTCCTGATGTCTCGGGCTCCCTCTTTGTGGACGATTTTGCGATCTACTACAGCTCTCAACGGACCAGCCTTCTTGAACGACGTCTTCAAGGATGTCTCGATCGCCTCCACTCTTGGAGCATCGAAACCGGCTTCCGTTTTTCTCCCAGTAAGACCGTTTGCGTTAATTTTTGGCGACGTAAGGAGTTTCTTCCACCCTCCTTACATCTAGGACCTGTCGACCTTCCGTTTTCAGACGTCGCTAAATTCTTGGGTCTTATGTTTGACAGAAAACTATGCTGGTCCTCCCACATTTCGTATCTTTCGGCTCGCTGTCTACGATCCCTCAACACCCTACGTGTCCTGAATGGTACCTCCTGGGGAGCGGACCGAGTGGTCCTTCTCCGCCTCTATCGCGCCTTAGTGCGCTCGAAATTGGACTATGGAAGCATAGTCTACTCCTCTGCTCGGCCGTCTATTCTTCGGCGTCTTGACTCTATCCACCACCGTGGATTACGTTTAGTGTCTGGAGATTTTTACACCAGCCCTGTGGAAAGCCTTTATGCTGATGCTGCTGAACCTCCGCTGTCCAATCGGCGAGCAGTCCTTCTGAGTCGTTATGCTAGCCATCTGTCTTCCATGCCTGCTAATCCAGCCCATGACATTTTTTTCGACGCCTCCTTTGATGTAGGGTATGCAGGCCTCACCTCCTCCCTACTACCACCGGGAGTCCGCTTCCGTCAACTGCTCCATTATCTTACCTTCCGCTTTCCTAAAACCTTCTTGACAACTTGGGGTACAGCACCGCCTTGGCTCCGTCCCCGGATCTGCCTGCTTCGTGACCTTTATCGATATCCCAAGGATGGTACCCCTTCACTTGTTTATCGTCGGGCATTTGCTGCTCTATGTGCACAAATGACGGAAGCCACATTTATTTACACCGATGACTCGAAAACATCGTTAGGTGTAGGGAGTGCCTATATTGTTGGCGACACCCCAAATCACTTTCGGCTTCCCGACCAGTGTTCGGCCTATACTGCGGAGCTTTACTGTGTTCTCCAGGCTGTCCACTACATCCGCCGCCATCAGCGGATACAGTACGTTATCTGCTCAGAGTCTCTCAGCTCTCTCCTCAGTCTCCAAGCTCTTTACCCTGTGCACCCTCTGGTCCACCGGATTCAGGACTGTCTGCGCTTGCTCCACTTGGGGGGCGTCTCGGTGGCGTTCCTCTGGCTCCCGGGACACGTTGGTATCTGTGGAAATGAGGCGGCCGATACTGCGGCCTAGGCTGCAGTCTCTATTCTCCGTCCAGCTATTCAATCGATTCCCGTCGCCGATCTACGGAGCGTTTTATGTCGTCCTATTGTTCTTTTATGGCACGCACATTGGTCAACACTTCCCCATAATGCCCGCATCTCGTGGTCGTGCGGTAACGTTCTCGCTTCCCACGCCCGGGTTCCCGGGTTCGATTCCCGGCGGGGTCAGGGATTTTCTCTGCCTCGTGATGGCTGGGTGTTGTGTGCTGTCCTTAGGTTAGTTAGATTTAAGTAGTTCTAAGTTCTAGGGGACTGATGACCAAAGATGTTAAGTCCCATAGTGCTCGGAGCCATTTGAAAATTTTGAAACTTCCCCATAATAAATTGCGGGACGTGAAAGCTCTTCCTTGTGCTTGGACCTCTTCCTCCCGAACGCATCGTCGGGAGGAGGTAATTTTAACTAGACTCCGGATAGGGCACTGCGGCGATCCTCCCCCACTCTGTCCCCACTGCTCTCAGCTGTGGACGGTAAGACACCTTTTAATTGAGTGCCCCTATTTTAATCCGTTACGCTCCCGTCTACAGCTGTCTCCTGATATATCGTCGATTTTAGCAGATGACACGCGCTCAGCCGATCGCGTTCTCGAATTTATTAGTGCCAGTGAAATGACGTCAGTCATTTGAAGTTTTTTTTTTTTTTTGAGGACAACCAACCCCTTTCTGTAGAGGATTTTTAAGCCTTCCTTCTGCTTTTAGTTTCTCCAGTTTTATGACTTTCGTTCCCATTGCTGCTGATTTCCATTTTCGGTTTTTTACTGTTTCCTAAGTCACGGACCGGGCGCTAATGACCATAGCAGTTTTGCGCCCTAAAACCACAAAAAAAAAAAAAAAAAAAAAAAAAGAAAACATTATGAAGCTAATGTATTCTCCGCATTTGTGTGGAATTTCTACCTTCTCTTCGTTGGTGTACATTGTACTTAGACGAACCTTCATCTGGGGAGGGCTGATTAGAGCTGTGCTCTACCAAAACTACCGTTCGGTAATTTTTATACACTATGATGTTGTTGCTGTGGTCTTCAGACCTGAGACTACTTTGATGCAGCTCTCCATGCTACTCTATCCTGTGCAAGCTTCATCTCCCAGTACTTACTGCAACCTACATCCTTCAGAATCTACTTAGTGCATTCATCTCTTTGGCTCCCTCTACGATTTTTACCCTCCACGCTGCCCTCCAATGCTAAATTTGAGATCCCCCGATGATTCAGAACATGTCCTGCCAACCGGTAACTTCTTCTTTTCAAGTAGTGCCACAAACTCCTCTTCTCCCCAATTCTATTCAATACCTCCATTAGTTATGTGATCTACCCATCTAACCTTCAGCATTCTTCTGTAGCGCCACATTTCGAAAGCTTCTATTCTTTTCTTGTCCAAACTATTTATCGTCCATGATTCACTTCCATACATGCCTACACTCCATACAAATACTTTCAGAAACGACTTCAGGACACTTAATTCTATACTCGATGTTAACAAATTTCTCTTCTTTACAAAAGCTTTCCTTGCCATTGCCAGTCTAAATTTTATATCCTCTCTACTCCAACCATCAGTTATTTTGCTCCCCAAAAAGTAAAACTCCTTTACTACTTTAAATGTCTCATTTCCTAATCTAATGCCCTCAGCATCACCAGAATTAATTAGATTATATTCCATTATCCTCGTTTTGCTTTTGTTGATGCTCATGTTATATCCTCCTCTCAAGACACTATCCATTCCGTTCAGCTGCTCTTCCAAGTCCTTTGCTGTCTGACAGGACTACAGTGTCATCGGCGAACCTCAAAATGTTTTCTTTTCCACGGATTTTAATACCTACTCCGAATTTTTCTTTTGATTCCTTTACTGCTTGCTCAATATACAGGTTTACAGGTTGAATAACATCGGGGATAGGCTACAACCCTGTCTCACTCCCTCCCCAACCACTATATAAATGGCATAGTATTGTATTGGCCCTGGGACCTAGAAACGACGGAGGGGCTTCCTCGCCGCTGTAACCCTTAGTGGTTCACAATCCCACAACAGGCTACATCAGTCCACTCACCCCACCGCCGCACCACACCGAACTCAGGGTTATTGTGCGGTTCGGCCCCCATGGACACCCTGAAGAGTGTAACCCCAATGTTTGCGTAGTGGAGTAATTATGGTGTACGCGTACGTGGAGAAAGTGTTTGCGCAGCAATCGCCGACGTTGTGTAACTAAAGCGGAATAAGGGGAACCAGTCCGCATTCTCCGAGGCAGATTGAAAACCGCATTGAAACCATCCATAGACTGCCCGGCACACCGGACCTCGACACTAACGCACCGGGCGGATTAGTGCTGGGGACCGGCACACCTTCCCGCCCGGAAAGCAGTGTGTTAGACGGCATGACAAACCGGGAGTGCCATGAAATAGTAAGTGGTAGGGTTACTGGTAGTACCGATAGCGTTGGTAGGAAAAGAAACGCTAATGAATTTTAACATAGAAATTGAGAACCGACGACTTCTGTTTGTTTGTTTTCACATAATTAAAGCTCCACGTCGTCCAGTATTTGTCCATTGTATATTTTATATCCTTATAGAATATATATTGCATTTTATCAGTAATAAATATTAGCTGATCGAGTAACTACGCCGTTTTATGTGACCAAAGCAATTGCTCTTGATGTGTACAATGTACATGTACCCAAAGACAGAAATGTATGCAATTATTGTTCTTCTTTTGTGCTGAATAGAACGTTCATCATCATGGTCAGAGGGAAGAGGTTCCTGTTCTGATAATTGCGAAAGTTTTTTATGAATAGACTTTTTACGTAAGTTCGACAAAGTACTGAAGCGATTTAGCGCTTTTTTCTTTAATTTACATTTTTCTTGCTGAAATTGTGTAATTTATCACTATGTTATAAATCTCTATTGTAATATTTGTTTTTAATATATCATCCCTCTGTTTTACTTTGCAAATCAACAATATTCGAATAAAACCTGAGATAAACATTGACAGTTTAAATTTAACTATAGAATTATTTTTAAATAACAGATAGGACAACTATGTATGACAAATATGTCACAGACCTTACCTGGTCCTCTTTATGTCCTCACCCAGTTGCTTGTCAGTTCACGATTCCGGTTTTTAGGGGAATCTGGTAAGATAACCGTTAGGAGGTAACGCCTAATAGGTTTGCAACACATCTCATATACAGGTAATGCTGGTAGGAACTTAACTGAATAAAGCTACTAGTAAGGTTACACTTAAAGTAGTTTGCGGTAGCCTACCGTAGTTTTACAACTCTACGCTAGATGGATTGGTCGGTGTTCATTTTCCTTGTTTACTTTCGTTTGGAGACATCTCCAGTGAGTGGAGGATTTATTATACCCCAGTTGCCTGCGCTTCATGGTAGTAATAGTGAATTTTGTGTATGGCTCTTAATAACGTCTTGTATACTTGAAACTTGAAGGGTGCATTTTGATACGGTTTTTATCAAGTCTTGAGTGTGAGTGCATTACCAAATAAGAAATCTACGGGGCTACTTAAGGAAGACCTACTGCCGTTCATATCTGTGAAGCGAATAAAGTTACAAGAAAAGCAGTCACACTAGTCAATGTTCCCTTGGGAGCTAAACAATATTTAATACATTTTTTAAATTATGCTTTTTCTTGGTAGTTAAGATCAATGGTACAGGCTGAATATTCGCATCTGTGATAGGCAGACAGCTGTAAGGCATTTGAGGAGTTATTTATATTTTATACACAACAGATACATCTTATGTAATTTATTATTTAGCAATAGACATCGGTCTAGAATATTTTACTTTGCTGCGGAATGTGCACTGATATGAAATTTCCTGATGTTAAAGCCTCGTGCCCGACCGAGGCTCGAACTCGGGACCTGTGCCTTTCTGGGGCAAGTGCTTTACCAACGCAGATAAAGCACTACACACATGTTCTCACAGCCATTTTGACTTCGGTCTACAAAGGATCAGTATTAGTCTGTGTGTATTGCTAACATTGCTGTTACAGAGAACAGTCATATACTGATATATAAAGAAACGGAAACAAAGTTGTTAAAACGTACACACAACACTATTAACTGTACATCATGCGGAACCTGTCCTCACAATATGACCACCATATAACACACAAAACGGGAGAAAAAATAACACATAAAATACTACGTGTAATAATTCGGCACACACGCGACGTTATAAGAAAGCTGGATCAATGAAAATGACAGATGAAATGGTACAGATTGGATCTGAGAGTGGTAAGGTGCCGGTCATACAAGATTGAAATATATGTATTTTTAATATTTTTATTTGCAATTCAAAAACGGTAAACATTAAATAACTGAGAATGAGATTTTTCACTCTGCAGCGGAGTGTGCGCTGTGCGGGCACACAGTTTTAATCTGCTAGGAAGTGTCATTAAATAACTTACTCTACAGGTACGTAACAATGTAAATAATTTAACATAATTTATTTTGAGTCACAGTTTTAAAGAATTCGGAACAATAAAACGAAGACACATGTAAAAGACAATCCACTAAAGAGCCAAAAATCGTTGACAACTGCTCAAAATTTCGAAAGACAAGCACAAGGATCTTCTAATAAAGGCGTTAAACTAACTATAACTGAAATAAAAAAAATGTTTTAGAACACAAAATATTTTACTCAGGCAGTGCTATAAATTCACGACGCAACAAATTAAAAATAAGTGCTATGATCAAGAGTCTCTGCGCAGTTGAGACAGCGATCTGATATTTAACTAATGAAGGCAAGAACCGCCGTAAGCTCAGGCCACGCCTAGTTGAGCACAGATTATAAAACATAACGTACGCTTTAAAATAACATAGCTGATACAAATTAGATAGAATTTCGGGGCTTGTCCTCCGAACAAGGAAACTATGGCCGTTTAGCCACAAAATCAAAGACAGTTGAACATAAAAATATTTCCAGAATGAGATTTTCTCTCTGCAGCGGAGTGGGCGCTGATATGAAACTTCCTGGAAGATTAAAACTGTGCCCGACTGAGACTCGAACTCGGGATCTTTGCCTTTCGCGGGCGAGTGCTCTACCATTTAAGCACTTGCCTGCGAAAGGCAAAGGTCCCGAGTTCGAGTCTCGGTCGGGCACACAGTTTTAATCTGCCAGGAAGTTTCATAAAAATATTTTATACAATTTGGTAACCTGATCGTTGACTGTGAAACGCAGCTACAATTCTAAACAATCAACGCACGAATGTTTTAAATACAAAAGGTATTGCAAAATTGGAGTCCTTGAGTATTGAAAATAATTACATGTACAGTTTTAAAACAAAAAAGTCCCTACATAATTAGGTATTAATGGAATTAGTCGGCCACGTTCCGATTACGAGGGATCTGATCCACTATTACACTCGAGGCGCCCCTGTGGGTCCGGGGTAAGAAGAGGCCCGAGGTATTCCTGCCTGTCGTGACTAAAAGGAGTTTCACCCATTTCAGCCTCCCATGTGATGGTCCCCCTTGGGGTTTGACCTCCTTTTTTCAAAATTCTACAGAAGTACGAGCCTTTTGAGGAAGGACGCCTTACGTGGTGTATCACTGGTCCTCAGTGCACTAAGACCTTGGCACTCAGCATTGTAACGGCGTTGTAACCACACTCACTATTCCTCAAGTTGGGCCTAAATGCCTGATGGGTTGCACAAGTTACACCCATAGTGCGTCCCCATCTGCACCTACAATCATGATGGACTTTCCATGGCACCAGAAATCCAGAACAGTAGCCAGCCTGTTGTGGTGGGGTCGTCATGTACCCTCTAGGTTGTAGCCCCCTGACAACACAGGGATCGTACTGCCGATACCTGAGCTGCACCCTCCCCACGTCGGCCAAGGAGTAGATGCCCATCTCCTTGGGGCATCAGGACTCCCGGCAACGGTCATCCTGCCAGGTGGCCCTTGCTGAGGCTGCGTGGCGCCCGTGGAGAGAGCTCCTCGTCGGAGTGGGTGGTATGGGGGCGGACGTTTCGCAGATGAAACGTCAACATGTATCAGGTCGATCTACGGCAGAGTCTTTTAAAAAGAAAGGTACTGTCTCTGGTTCTGGTTCTCCTCCCCTTTCCCCCTTGGCCTCTCCCTGGGAGGAAGGACAGGCCCGCCGGCTTGGGGCGAAGTACTTCCCCCACTATTTAGTCTGTTCTCGGACGGATGGGGGGACGTTCGCCACCTCCAAGCCCATGTTCTTTGTCCAGCACATCGAGGACATCTTTGGGGAAATCGAGGCTCTCAGTAAAATGCGTTCGGGGTCCGTTCTTATAAAGACCGCCTCCGCCACACAGTCGGCGGGCTCCAGGCATGCGACCGACTAGGGGACATCCCAGTGTCCATTGTCCCGCATCTGGCACTGAATAGGACGCAGGGGGTTGTTTTTCATCGGGACCTCCTGCTGCAATCTGAGGAGCTCAGGGCCAACCTGGAGCGCTGAGGCGTGCATTTCATCCGGCGAGTTCAGCGCGGCCCCAAAGACCATCGCATCGACACCGGAGCCTTTATCTTCGCCTTCGAAGGGGACGTTCTCCCAGAAAGGCAAAGGTGATGTGCTACCGGTGCGACGTGCGACCTTATGTCCCGCCTCCTATGCACTGCTTTCGGTGTTTGCACTTTGGGCACATGTCGTCATGGTGTGAGGCTGAGCCCCTTTGTGGCGATTGTGGACGTCCTCTTCGTGAGGAACATACGTGCACCCCACCACCTCGGTGCATCAATTGTCCTGGCATCCACTCGCCTAGATCTTTAGACTGCCTTGTGTATCAGAAGGAGAAGAAGATTCAAGAATTAAAAACTTTGGATCGTCTCTCTTATTCTAAGGCAAGGAAGAAGTATGACCGCCTCCATCCCGTGACGTTGACAACTTTGTTTGCCTCAGTCATGTCCACTCCTTCCACAGTATCCTCACCCCTATCCTGTCCCACCTTCACCTCCTCACCCCATCCGGTGTCTATGACTCTGCCTCCCAAACCCCACCCTTCCAAATCCTCCTCCCTCGTGGCCCCTGCCCCCTCTGCCCCAGGGGCCAACCTTCTTCCTCCTCCCCCTCCACCGCCTGAGAAGCGATTCTCTTCTCAGGCGTCCATCGGGGAAACGTTCCGGACCCCGGCTTCCGAGGTCCGGCGTTCCAAAACGGACCCCGCACATGAGGACCTTCCTCGGGTCCAGCCCACCATCCCCGTGCCTCATCAGACTTCCAAGAAGGCCTCCAAGAAGAAGTCTTCATCCCCCTCTCCACCCCGTCGCGTTTCGTCTGACGCTCCATCCGTGAGTCGCTGCTTCCGGCCGTCCTCAGTTTCGCCGGGACGCTCTGCTGTCATGCGCTCAGCTGGCCTCTCGTTGGCGAATGATGCTGCCCCTCCTATGATGCCCGGGAAAGCGGCCGCAGCTGGCGGCGACTCGATGGAACAGGATCCGCCTCCAGCCGGTTGTAGCGTTGTTCCTCGAAACCTGGCCCTCTGCGGCCGTTAAGGTGACCAGCTCTTCACCCGTTTCGTTCCCCCTTTTTTCTTACTAGCGATGGCTTTGTTACATTGGAACATAAGAGGTATTCGATCTAATTGGGAGGAATTACAACTGCTCCTCCGGCTGCACTGTCCGCTCATCCTTGGTCTCCAGGAAACCAAGTTGCACCCAACTGACAGTATTGCTTTTACCCACTATACGTCGGAGCAGTCTGACCTCACCCCTGTGGACGGTATTCCAGCACATGGTGGGGTCATGTTGCTCGTTCGGGACGATGTCGATTACCATCCCATCCCATTGACCACCTCACTCCAAGCAATAGCTGTCCGTATTACTCTTTCTGCCATTACGTTTTCTGTTTGTACCGTCTACACTCCATCGTCATCCGCAGTTACTCGGGCTGACATGATGCACCTAATTGTTCAGCTTCCTCCGCCGTTTTTATTGTTTGGTGACTTCAATGCCCATCATCCCATTTGGGGCTCTCCTGCATCCTGTCAGAGAGGCTCCCTCTTGGCGGATGTCTTCAACCATTTCAATCTTGTCTGCCTCAATACTGGCGCCCTGACTCTCGGACTCTACTCATACCTACTCCCACTTGGACCTCTCGATCTGTTCTACCACTCTTGCCCGTCGGTTCGAGTGGTATGTCCTTTCTGACACCTATTCGAGCAAACACTTCCCCTGTGTCGTTCGTCTCCTGCACCACACCCCATTCCCACGTCCTTCAAGCTGGAACATACCGAAAGCTGACTGGGGACTTTACTCCTCCCTGGCGACCTTTCCGGACCACTATTTTCTCAGTTGTGACAGTCAGGTCGAATAACTCATGGCTGTTATCATCAATGCTGCCAAACGTTCCATTCCTCATATTACCTCCTCTTCACGTCGTGTTTCCGTCCCCTTGTGGAATGAGGCTTGTAGAGACGCTATCCATGCTCGACGACGTGCTTTACCCACCTTTCGCCGCCATCCTACGTTGGCGAACTGTATTGGCTACAAACGACTCTGAACGCAATGCCGTAGAGTCATCAAAGACAGCAAAAAAGCTTGTTGGGCCTCTTTCACCAGCTCCTATAATAGTTTTACTCCCTCTTCTGTCGTCTGGGGTGGCCTGCGCCAGCTGTAGTGCATTAAGGCCCACTCCTCGGTACCTGGCCTGACTTCAGGTCATGAGGTTCTTGTTGATCCTGTGGATGTCTCCAACGCCTTCGGCCGCTTTTTCGTGGAGGTTTCAAGCTCCGCCCATTACCACCCTGCCTTCCTTCCCAGGAAAGAGGCCAAAGAGGCTCGGCGACCTTCCTTCCACTCCCTGAATCTGGAAAGTTATAATGTCCCCTTTACCATGTGTGAACTGGAACGTGCACTTGCACTGTCCCGGTCCTCTGCTCCGGGGCCAGATGCCATTCACGTTCAGATGCTGGCACACCTTTCTCTGGCAGGCAAAAGCTTCCTTCTTCATACCTACCATCGCGTCTGGACCGAAGGTCAAGTCCCCATGCATTGGTGTGACATCGTCGTTGTTCCTATACCCAAACCTGGGAAGGATAGACACCTTCCCTCTAGTTACCACCCCATTTCTCTTACAAACTGTGTCTGTAAGGTGATGGAGCACATGGTTAACGCTCGGTTAGTTTGGATTCTTGAATCTCGACAGCTACTTACCAATGTTCAATGCGGCCTTCGTCGCCGCCGCTCCGCTGTTGACCACCTTGTGACCTTGTCGACATTCATCATGGACAACTTTTTGCGAAAGCGCCAAACGGTAGCCGTGTTCTTCGATTTGGAGAAGGCTTATGATACCTGTTGGAGAGGAGGTATCCTCCGCACTATGCACAGGTGGGTATACGCGGTCGCCTGCTCCTTTTTATTGATTCCTTTTTAACAGATCGAAAGTTTAGAGTACATGTGGGTTCCATATTGTCCGACGTCTTCCTCCAGGAGAACGGAGTGCCTCAGGGCTCCGTCTTGAACGTAGCCCTTTTTGCCATAGCGATCAATCCAATTATGCATTGCATTCCACCTAATGTCTCAGGTTCTCTTTTTGTCGATGACTTCGCGATCTACTGCAGTGCCCAGAGAACATGCCTCCTGGAGCGCTGCCTTCAGCGTTGTCTAGACAGCCTATACTCATGGAGTGTGGCAAATGGCTTCCGGTTCTCAGAAGAGAAGATGGTTTGCACCAACTTTTGGCGATATAAAGCGTTCCTTCCGCCATCCTTACATCTCGGTCCCGTTGCTCTCCCATTCGTGGAAACAACTAAGTTTCTAGGGCTCACACTGGACAGGAAACTTTGGTCTCCGCACGTCTCTTATTTGGCTGCCCGTTGTACACGTTCCCTTAATGTCCTCAGAGTTCTTAGTGGTTCATCTTGGGGAGCGGATTGCGCTGTCCTGCTTCGCTTTTATTGGTCCATAGTCCGATCAAATCTGGATTATGGGAGCCTCGTCTACTCGTCTGCTCGGCCATCCCTCTTACGCCGTCTCAACTCCATCCACCATTGGGGGGTTACGTCTTGCGACCGGAGCATTCTACACTAGTCCCGTCGAGAGTCTTTATGCTGAAGCTGCCGAATTACCATTGACCTACTGGCGCGACGTACTGCTTTGTTGGTATGCCTGCCGGCTGTTGTCAATGCCCGACCACCCCTCTTATCAGTCCTTCTTCGCCGATTCTCTCGACTGTCAGTATGGGTTGTATGTGTCTGCCCTGCTGCCCCCTGGAGTCCGCTTTCGTCGCCTGCTTAGACAATTGGATTTTGCCCTCCCTACCACCTTCAAAGAGGGTGAGAGCCCGACACCACCTTAGCTCCAGGCTCCGGTTCATATTTATCTCGACCTCAGCTAGCTCCCGTTGGAGGGTACTCCGGCTGCAGTGTATTGCTCACGGTTTGTCGAACTTTGTGCGCGACTTGCCAGTCACACTTTTATTTACACTGATGGCTCCAAAACTGACGATGGTGTCGGCTGTGCCTTAGTCGTCGGGGCCGGCACCTTTAAATACCGGTTCCTCGACCAGTGTTCCAGCTTTACGGCCGAGGATTTTGCTCTCCATCAGGCCGTTCAGTATGCCCGCCGCCACCGCCATTCATCGTATGTACTCTGCTCTGATTCACTCAGTGCTCTTCAGAGCCTTGGAGCTCCATATCCGGTCCATCCCTAGGTGCAACGGATCCAGCAGTCCCTCCATTCTTTTGCTGATGATGGCTCTCCTGTCCGCTTTCTGTGGGTTCCCGGCCATGTAGGAGTGCCTGGGAATGAGGCTGCTGATGCTGCAGCCAAGGCTGCAGTCCTCCTGCCTCGACCATCCTCCCATTGTGTCCCGTCAACTGACGTTAGTGGGGTTGTTTGTAAGAGGCTTGTGTCCTTGTGGTGGGATACTTGGTGATCACTTCAAGGAAACAAGCTCCGGGCAGTAAAACTGTTCCCAACTGCTTGGACAACCTCCTCCCGACCATCTCGGCGAGAAGAGGTCCTTCTGACCAGATTGCGGATTGGGTATTGCCGGTTTAGCCACCGCTACCTGCACTCCGGTAACCCAGCCCCGCAGTACCCTTGTGGTCATGCATTAACAGTGCGCCATGTTTTATTGTCGTGTCCCCGTTTTAGTCAATCTCGTGTTGTCCCGTCTCTGCCATCTACTTTACAGGATATTTTAGCTTATGACGCTCGAGCAGCTGCTCGTGTACTTCGTTTCATTACTTTGACTGGCATGTCGAAAGACATCTAACTGTTACACTTATTTTATCTGCATCTTTGTAAGAACTTTCTGGTGCCCCCCCCCCCCTTGAGTTTTACTAGATTCTATGTGCTCTAACAATTGTGACTGGGCGCTAATTACCTCAGTAGTTGAGCGCCCTTAAACCCCAAACAAAAAAAAAAAACAAAAAAAAACCCTAATGCCAAATAACAATTGTTACAGGAAGCCATACACCGCTATATGTTTGAACAGAAAAACAGGCCTGAGGTAGGAGGGTTCAGCAAAACAGAGCTGTCCGCGAAGGCAGAGGAAGCAACGAAACTCCAAAACACGTCTGCACACTCCCCACAGTAAACAGTCGCTAACCACAACATGGCGATCGCCTCCTCCGTTCTCGTCGAGCGAGCTTTCATAGTTTACGGAACAGACATCAAGATCAGCCTCCACAGGAAGCCGTGTACGCCTATAAAATGGCTTCAAGGAGCCACAAGACCGCCGCGTAGTGACACGAGAGCAAGGCTGTCGCTAGGGAACGAACCCAGATAATTAGAGAATGTGGTGGGACACGACATGAGTTCATGCACAGCTCAATATAATTACTAGCAGTCTCTATGGTGTGTGTGTGTGTGTGTGTGTGTGTGTGTGTGTGTGTGTGTGTGTGTGTGTGCATCCAGATAGAAAACCATATGTGCCCGACATACTACTTCATTGTTTCTCAAAACCTATCAGTCACAGTCAGTAAACTGCGGAAAATAACTTGCTGGAGAAAGTATACTTATTTACACATGGTTATCTTGAATTCTTATTTATTTTAGTTATAAGGGAAATGAGATTTTAGGAAAATTTCAGTGATACCAGTCTCCTATTGTTGCCTCTCAAAATAATTCTGAGATAAAGTATGTTCATTCAAGATAGCACAGCTAAGATTGGTCAAGACAGTTTTTTTAATAAATGTATCTTTAAATAATTATCTGAAGATGGAGATGGCTGACAGTAAGATAGTTTGTATCGTATTTACATTGCGAATAGATGGTAATTCAGGACGACTCGGTTTTCCAGCCTATGGCTGTTATGCAACCCGCAACACCTTCAACAACCGCACAAGATATTTTCATATCCTATCACTCGCTGCACTCAAAATAGTCCTGTAGAGAGTCGAATAATAAGGGTGATTAAGGTAAAGGTAGGAGTTTTGCAGTAATGAAGTTAGTTAACATGTGAAGGAATATTGGGAACCAGAAGCCATACGTGTTACATTCTGTTACGCCATTCAGTTCTATGGTGCCATGGTGTAATTGGTTTGGAGGAGCAGAAAAATGGTTCAAATGGCTCTGAGCACTAAGGGAATTAACATCTGAGGTCATGAGTCCCCTAGAACTTAGAACTACTTAAACCTAACTAACCTAATGACATCACACACATTCATGCCCGAAGGAGGATTTGAAACTCCGACCGTAGCAGTCACGCGGTTCCGGACTTAAACGCCTAGAACCTCTTGGCCACCGTGGCCGGTTGTTGGAGCACCGAGTTAAGCAGCATACTGTATAACCGGCCAGCAGAAGACGTGACAAGAAGCAGCTCGCCGCGTACCAGGGTGTCAGAATCGAGGGCGGCAATCGAATCATTTACGCCAGCTAAGCAACACCATTATTCCAGCTCCTACTGGGGAAGAAGAACCGCAGACATCAGCGGCATAAAGCCGTATTTAAGGACCAGAAGTCAGCTCGACAACATTGTCAGCCCTGAAGGGTTAAGAGCGACTTAGAGGGTGTATCACTAGCCGCCGACATCGGTGCAGAGTTGTCACTGCCATTAGTCACCGCAATAGTCACCGTAATAATGCAGGTCGCTGTCTAGGAGGCGCCAGAGGTACGCCGCCGCCGCCGCCGCCGTAACTATCGTCGGACGCCGTCAAAAGGCAGGCAGCCGCCTGTCATGGGGTCATCGCTTAGTGTGAGTTGTGGTAATGTACTGAACCCATCGTCCATAGATCCTACCTCCACAAACGACGTGACCGGGGTCCGGCAGTGGACCTTGGACCGCCGACGCCAGACAGCCACAGCAGGAGATGATCGCTGAGACAGGGCACTAACCTGTCCCGCTGCTACACCTAAGGCCGACGCTACCGCAGAGTCCCGTGGCACGTGGTTCCAGCCGCCACAGTAAGTCCCCGTAAGGTGGTAGCGCGGCCGCAGAGGCAGCAGATTCGAGTTATGCCAGCGCAGCTGTGGACGCAGCAGCGGGTGCCCGGGTAAGCGTCCATCGCACACCTCCGTCACCACTGAGAATTTTAGGAGCGGAAGCAAACCTCGCCCAGAGGACCGACAGTCAGTGTACTGCAGTTGATAAACAAATGTTGTTATTCTGTCATCGGCAGCCGTCCGCGGACACACCCCTACCATCCTCTTCCTCAAACCCGGCAGAGAACTCACGCAAGAATCCGGCGACTGGCAGTGGAATTCTGTGCGTGAAAAACGGCCCGATCACGCTAGTATCAGATGTGGGCATCTTCAGTCCTACAGAAAAACTGAACAGGTCCATTTTTTAGGATGTTTAATGTAATTAAATTTTGTACTGGGATAAGATTTCGCCTGCCGCTGTGGCCGAGCGGTTGTAGGCGCTTCAGTCCTAAACCGAGAGACTGCTACAGTGGCAGGTTCGAATCCTGCCTGGGGCATGGATGTGCGTGATGCCCTTAGGTTAGTTAGGTTTAATTAGTTCTAAGACTAGGGGACTGATGACCTCAGTTGTATAGTCCGATAGTGCTTAGAGCCATTTGAATCATTTGATACGTTTTCGAGCTATTCCGGAAAAACGCGCTCCAATTTCTCTTTCGTAGGAATTTCTCAAATGATTGTAAAACTATCCCATAACAGATTTTAGGGTAATTTCCAGAAATGGTTGCCTATCGAAGTCGCGGTGTCCAAACGATACACATCGAACGTGCGATCGTAAATCGATCATGCGACTCTGGTGGCGGGCATTATGAGTATGTTTACTGTGGTCGCTACAGAAACGACGAAAGAAGATCGTTACAGAAATACTTGTAATTGCAAAGGAGACGAATTAGCTTACTCTCATCGGTGCTGTCATCATGCGAAAGTTTATTACTGTGGTCTGGATGGATAATTTCGAAGAGTCGAAACATGCATCCTCCTGATACTCGTTCGTTTTCCACACTTCCGCAATGAAATTGTAAACGCCATTCCAGTATCGCAACCGTTATTACGAAGTTTTACACACTTCGTACCACCACATTCTACATAGTTCCTTCTTTCCTCGCCCGGTGGTACTCCATATTTGCCGCGCGGGGTAGCCGTGCGGTCAGAGGCTTCTTGTCACGGCCCGCGCGGCTTTCCCCGTCGGAGGTTTGAGTCCTCCCTCGGGCATGGGTGTGTGTTATCCTTAGCGACAACGATAGTTCAGGTATACATGCCGACGTCGCAAGCTGAAGATGAACAGATAGAGAAAGTGTATGAGAATATTGAAAGGGTAATGCAGTATGTAAAGGGGGACGAAAATCTAATAGTCATGGGCGACTGGAATGCAGTTGTAGGGGAAGGAGTAGAAGAAAAGGTTACAGGAGAATATGGGTTTGGGACAAGGAATGAAAGAGGACAAAGACTAATTGAGTTCTGTAACAAGTTTCAGCTAGTAATAGCGAATACCTTGTTCAAGAATCACAAGAGGAGGAAGTATACTTGGAAAAGGCCGGGAGATACGGGAAGATTTCAATTAGATTACATCATGGTCAGACAGAGATTGCGAAATCAGATACTGGATTGTAAGGCGTACCCAGGAGCAGATATAGACTCAGATCACAATATAGTAGTGATGAAGAGTAGGCTGAAGTTCAAGACATTAGTCACGAAGAATCAATACGCAATGAAGTGGGATACGGAAGTACTAAGGAATGACGAGATACGTTTGAAGTTCTCTAACGCTATAGATACAGCACAAAGACAGTAGGCAGTACAGTTGAAGAGGAATGGACATCTCTAAAAAGGGCCATCACAGAAGTCGGGAACGAAAACTTAGGTACAAAGAAGGTAGCTGCGAAGAAACCATGGGTAACAGAAGAAATACTTCAGTTGATTGATGAAAGGAGGAAGTACAAACATGTTCCGGAAAATCAGGTATACAGAAATACAAGTCGCTGAGGAATGAAATAAATAGGTTCAAATGGCTCTGAGCACTATGAGACTTAACAGCTGTGGTCATCAGTCCCCTAGAACTTAGAACTACTTAAACCTAACTAACCTAAGGACATCACACACATCCCTGCCCGAGGCAGGATTCGAACCTGCGACCGTAGCAGTCGCGCGGTTACGGACTGCGCGCCTAGAACCGCGAGACCACCGCGGCCGGCGAAATAAATAGGAGGTGCAGGGAAGCAAGACGAAATGGGTGCAGGAAAACTGTGAAGACATCTAAAAACATATGATTGTCGGAAGGACAGACTCTGCATACAGGAAAGTCAAAACAACCTTTGGTGACATTAAAAGCAACGGTGGTAACATTAAGAGTGCAACAGGAATTCCACTGTTAAATGCAGAGGAGAGAGCAGATAGGTGGAAAGAATACATTGAAAGCCTCTATGAGGGTGAAGATTTGTCTGATGTGATAGAAGAAGAAACAGGAGTCGATTTAGAAGAGATAGGGGATCCAGTATTAGAATCGGAATTTAAAAGAGCTTTGGAGGACTTACGGTCAAATAAGGCAGAAGGGATAGACAACATTGCATCAGAATTTCGAAAATCATTGGGGGAAGTGGCAACAAAACGACTATTCACGTTGGTGTGTAGAATATATGAGTCTGGCGATATACCATCTGACTTTCGGAAAAGGATCATCCACACAATTCCAAACACGGCAAGAGCTGACAAGTGTGAGAATTATCGCACAATCAGCTTAACAGCTCATGCATCGAAGCTGCTTACAAGAATAATATACAGAAGAATGGAAAAGAAAATTGAGAATGCGCTTGGTGACGATCAGTTCGGCTTTAGGAAAAGTAAAGGGACGAGAAAGGCAATTCTGACGTTACGGCTAATAATGGAAGCAAGGCTAAAGAATAATCAAGACACTTTCATAGGATTTGTCGACCTGGAAAAAGCGTTCGGCATTATAAATTGGTGCAAGCTGTTCGAGATTCTGAAAAAAGTAGGGGTAAGCTATAGGGAGAGACGGGTCATATACAATATGTACAACAACCAAGAGGGAATAATAAGAGTGGACGATCAAGAACCAAGTGCTCGTATTAAGAAGCGTGTAAGACAAGGCTGTAGCCTTTCACCCCTACTCTTCAATCTGTACTTCGAGGAAGCAATGATGGAAATAAAAGAAAGGTTCAGGAGTGGAATTAAAATACAAGGTGAAAGGATATCAATGATACGATTCGCTGATGACATTGTTATCCTGAGTGAAAGTGAAGAAGAATTAAATGATCTGCTGAACGGAACGAACAGTCTTATGAGTACACAGTATGGTTTGAGAGTAAATCGGAGAAAGGCAAAGGTAATGAGAAGTAGTAGAAATGAGAACAGCGAGAAACTTAACATCAGGACTGATGGACACGAAGTCAATGAAGTTAAGGAATTCTGCTACCTAGGCAGTAAAAGAACCAATGACGGATGGAGCAAGGAGGACATCAAAAGCAGACTCGCTATGGCAAAAAAGGCATTTCTGGACAAGAGAAGTCTTCTAATATCAAATACCGGCCTTAATTTGAGGAAGAAATTTCTGAGGATGTATGTCTGGAGTACAGCATTGTATGGTAAGGAAACATGGACTGTCGGAAAACCGGAACAGAAGAGAATCGAAGCATTTGAGATGTGGTGCTATAGACGAATGTTGAAAATTAGGTGGACTGATAAGGTAAGGAATGAGGAGGTTCTACGCAGAATCGGAGAGGAAAGGAATATGTGAAAAACACTGATAAGGAGAAGGGACAGGATGATAGGAAATCTGCTAAGACATGAGGGAGTGACTTCCATGGTACTAGAGGGAGCTGTAGAGGGCAAAAACTGTAGAGGAAGACAAAGATAGGAATACGTCAAGCAAATAATTGAGGACGTAGGTTGTAAGTGCTACTCCGAGATGAAGAGGTTAGCACAGGAAAGGAATTCGTGGCGGGTCGCATGAAACCAGTCAGTAGACTGATGACAAAAAAAAGTTTAAGTTATGGGATCAATGGCCTCACTAGTTTGGTCCCATAAGACCTTCTCACAAATTTCAAAAAAAATTACTCCATATTTGCGACAAAAAGATGAACAATTTTCTACGCTGGATAAACATGGAATTAGATTTCTTCAAGTGAAAGAATCTGCCGATGAAACGTCAAGAACACCAGACATCCCACTCACTAACAACATAAATCGTCTGGGGTTCCCTAGCAACTCACAAATAACTCACAAATAATTCACCGCGGTATGTAATTTGGAGCATGTAAGGGAACGACGGTAAACAGATAAAAATTACGATCAGAAATAATTGATCACAACGCCCACCACTAGATTCACATGACTGATTTACGATTTCACATTCGATATGTATCGTTTGGACACCGCGACTTCGATAGGCAATCATTCTTGGAACTTACCGATTTTAGTTACACTGCAATTCCTGCGAAAAGTTCCTGCTTTTTTTGCCCCTCCGGGACTAAGGGGTTTGTGAATAGCGACAAAGAGAACGCGAGTATCTCGCTTGTGGTTTTGAGTGTTGCAGGTTGCATAAAATCCGTAGGTAGGGGCAGCTGAGTTACTGTGGTGGCTTTTCGTACGACTAAAAGAATTTAGTTAGACCACAATCTTTATATTAGTGTACGCTGCTACCAGTATCCGCCTGTATCAGGTATGTGTGTTTCCTCCAATTACAGTATAATTGTTTCGTCTGAAACTGTTCTATACAGTAATAATGTTTTGCAACTGTTTGCCCTAATAAATTACGAATTATGGACGACAATGGAAGACTCGTGGCATCTGTCTTTGTTTACATTTGCAGGTTTGTTTATGACTTTGGCTCTCACCTAAGAAAGTAATTGTCCTGTATGATATTCTCTCGAGAGTCGGTTAGGAAGGATATATTGGGAGCACATCAACTAGAATGAGGAAACTATATTAAGATATCGAGAAAGAGAGCTTCTGTCATACTATTTGGGTTCATAGAGGCCAAAAATTGTAAAGCGGCACCTAATCGAGGACGATTAGTATTGGTGATATTGTGAGATGAAATGACTGCCATAGGAAAGGGGATCGTGACGAGCTACGTTAAAGTTACGTCTGATGACCCAAAAAGAAAAGAAATAGAATATGGTGCACTTATTGAAACTGGTACTGTGTTGCTAGTGAGTGTGGCTTAAAAGCAGAGCACTTGACCACCCCCTTCTCCTGACTGTTGCTGAATGCTTTCGGTTCTTCTGCCACAGCCTGCAAATTTCTTCTTGGCCTCACGCTTCCACTGGTGGTGGCGGTCAACTGTGATTTAAAATAAGAATAGTCGACTACAGTCTCACCGAACCAAATATAATAAACGGTTAAGTCACCGGCAGACAACGCTCAATCAATGAAAAAAGCACTCTCGGTCGATAAAAGACGATGTACACGGGATCATGGAATATGTCGAATACCGAAGTTCAAAATGGTTCAAATGGCTCTGAGCACTATGGGACTTAACATCTGTGGTCATCAGTCCCCTAGAACTTAGAACTACTTAGTCCTAACTAACCTAAGGACATCACACACACCCATGCCCGAGGCAGCATTCGAACCTGCGACCGTAGCAGTCGTGCGGTTCTGGACTGAGAATACCGAAGTGGAACATGCGAATGTGAGGGCAAGCTGGAGAGTTTGTTTGGTACATGCTTTTAGGGCGACGAAGATTATCTTAGAAATGGCATAAATGCGTCGTTTGTTCGGATACGGTCATCGTTGAAAAGTGCCGTCGTACTTCCGATGTATCATTTGTCGTGACTTGCAAGTAAAGGCACTGTAAATTATTTTAGTATACAATTAAAGTGGACAGCTTCCCGAAGACTTCTGAGGGCTTTGCACTCAGGTAAACTGCTGCAGCGTTGTGTCAAAGATGTAATTCTGCGTGGAATGGAGGCTGACTGCACTTACCGTGGCAGATGAAACGAGTGGTGTCTACCGAAGCTCATCTATGTAAGTGAGTGAGAGCGTTAGCGTTCGGTAGTATTTAAAAACTTTGGTGAGAATCTATGTTAAAACCCGACGACATAACCTCCTAGGTACTATAGAGGGTCGGAGGCAACAGAAATCGTAGCGGAATGGAGCGTACTTGTCCATTTGTGCTCTATTTGCCCTTGTGTCTAATTTCCTTGTTTCCAATTGACGCGTCATCCATAGGACTTCGAACCTCAGTCTGTCTTTAGCCCAGTATGTACATACATCCACAAACATCCTAATGGTTTCTGGAGAAAATCACGTGAACATTTATAGCTGTTGAGAAGAAATGACCAATCAGAATTATACATTCCGCAATACATTCCGTAACAAATAGATTCTCAGTGACCTACGCGGTCGTATAACAGAAAATTAAACCAAAGAAAATAATTTATTCGGAATCACAAGAATACATTCAGCTGCTAAAAACCCATAACTTCACTCCTCCATTCTGAATCTAACTTCAATGTTCCATACTGTATTAACCATCGCAATGGGCATAAATTTCCATTGGGAAAACGTTTTAATTTAGTTCATTTTCATCGGTTTTTCAAGAGGCATTAGCCTCGTTATTATTTCTGTGGGGGTTGTTGTTGTGGTATTCAGTCCTGAGTCTGGTTTGATGCAGCTCTCCATGCTACTCTATCCTGTGCAAGCTTCTTCATCTCCCAGTACATTTCTGTGTGGGCACCGAATGGAAACTGTATAATCTCAAGTGTTAGGCATGTCAACATTTCGTTTGTAAGTAAAGTGTTTCTTTCTCGCAATTTGGTGTATCTTTCATTGACCTATTTCCTATAAATTTTTCATTTCACTAAAATCCACCGATGTCGCGAACTCAATTTAAAGCTTCCTCAAACTAAAGCAAAATTAATTCTCTGCTGAAATCCTTTCACACATCTGCGCCCGTAGAATAATTTTTATATTATGTAGTCCTCTTGTATTAGTCACCACTGCAACAGGGTAGCTCTTGTTTTACACGTAGATCGTTGCATACCACCCCTGTAGCGATGTGATACGCTTGTTATAATGGAACCAATCTGTTAGTCGTGATTTCGAGACAGTACGTTCTTTGTAGACCTACATAGAAGATGAAGATTTTGTCAACTGACGGTTCAGTTCGTACGATAGTACAACGAGATTGCCTTTCCGAGTAAAATCAAAGGAATATGAGGTACTACTGCTGTCGTTCACTGTCATTGATTCACTGGTTCATTTGATTAAAACAAATTTGGAACTTATTAAATAAGACTGAAAGAACAGCCTATAGACATCCTTTAATACGTTCTGCTAATTATGTGCACGTACACTCAGCAGAGTGGTAATATTACGCAGATTTCAAATTGATTTTTTCCGTGAATGATATGAATCTGTGGTTTCCAAGTTATGATCATAAAACTTAAGATTCGTGCCTGAAACGAACATCCAGGTTCCTTGCTGCAGGTATTGGTTACATTTCTTGAATCGCTACATTCCTATTACATATAGTTCCTTAGACAATACCACAGGCAATTTTCATTCACATTCTTCATCCATTGTTTCCCAAGTTGACACTCAGTTCGTCTCTAACGACAAAAAAATCCATGCTGCATTGAGACTGCACTCTCCTTCCGAGGATACTGACATTCAGGTCATTTGTTTTTTAATTACAAATGTGGAAATGGAAATCGCAAAAATTACAACTTGAATTTTTCACATTCTCAGCTGTGAATGGTGGCAAGTTATTGCAAGATATTTGCTTGAGACAGTTTTAAAAACTTTTTCTTCGTGTGACATGCCACGTTGTTGCTTATCTACAGCGAAACGCCACCGTCTGTCATCTAGCGGAATTTAATTTGTACCCAGAGCCGTGCGTTTGACGTAGCTTTGCGGATTATATTGGACCAGAGACGCATTGATTGCTGAATACCTCTGCCATCTCGCAATATCTCCCTGGAATTAAATATCGTTATTAATTCTTCTACGGACGGAACCTCTTGGCTAGGCCACGAATTCAGAGGTATTTTTAAAAGGTTGCCAAGCTTTTCTTGCAAACGGGAAGTAATAATAGACGGAGTGGTATGCCGAGCTGTAACGTTAATAGTTCAGTTCCCGAAGCCGTATTACATTTTGATTGAGTTTGTTTCCCAGTGGAACATGGAAAAAATAGAAAGTTGAGTCAAAAAGCCACCTGGAAGTGCCACCATACACAAAGAAAGTCACTCAAGCTCAATTTGATTGAAAGCGTAGCGTAGGTTGTGGATGGAGTGGAGTTTAAGCCCGGAGTCCTGCAGCCGTGAGCTTATTTCAGAAAAAAAACAGCATTATTAAACTCTGTTTTCTCGAACGAACTACTAGAAGAGCGAATTAAAAAAAAAGATACTACGAATATTTTGCGCACCTATACTTCTTGATCAATTGGGGGCCAAAATAACACAAACACTTTAAAATCGCTTCCACCATATTCTTGAAACGAATCCATATTAAACACTGCCTCAGACGACGCCCAAAAGAGGCAGTAGTAACAATAACTTATAAGTAACAATACTCGACCTCTTGGACAACAAAATCACAGCTACTAGTAGAAACAGAATTATCTCCCAATCAGAAAAAAGCAATGCAGGCATTAAAATCAGCCTTCACTTCGCACACTTCACACTTACATTCATACACAGTAAATTTGCCTGCTATTACCCGTACTACTGCCAGAGAGCTGGAATTTTACCTACAGTGAAGTTATAGTATGACACACAAATCTCAGTGCGAATGGAAATAAATAGCAGCACAAACAATAATTAATGCTGACTAATTAAATTTCGGGAATACATTTCTCCGCATATGTAGGAGATTAACATTGCAAGATCACATGTTAGTGTGAGCGCGAGATACGCTATTGCAAATGTGAGATGCTGGTACATTAGTAGCCGATGTAACCGCCAGCGTGTTTCCAAAATTATTCAGTGGTGGTGGGGTCCTATGCGAAATTTCAAATTATTAGCAAAGTTGGTTGTACAGTTCTCAAGAACGTTAATTACGTACAAAATTGCTGAAAAACTTTCTTATATCACCGTTTCGACGACATCCCTCTAAAAATAATACACTCCTGGAAATTGAAATAAGAACACCGTGAATTCATTGTCCCAGGAAGGGGAAACTTTATTGACACATTCCTGGGGTCAGATACATCACATGATCACACTGACAGAACCACAGGCACATAGACACAGGCAACAGAGCATGCACAATGTCGGCACTAGTACAGTGTATATCCACCTTTCGCAGCAATGCAGGCTGCTATTCTCCCATGGAGACGATCGTAGCGATGCTGGATGTAGTCCTGTGGAACGGCTTGCCATGCCATTTCCACCTGGTGCCTCAGTTGGACCAGCGTTCGTGCTGGACGTGCAGACCGCGTGAGACGACGCTTCATCCAGTCCCAAACATGCTCAATGGGGGACAGATCCGGAGATCTTGCTGGCCAGGGTAGTTGACTCACACCTTCTAGAGCACGTTGGGTGGCACGGGATACATGCGGACGTGCATTGTCCTGTTGGAACAGCAAGTTCCCTTGCCGGTCTAGGAATGGTAGAACGATGGGTTCGATGACGGTTTGGATGTACCGTGCACTATTCAGTGTCCCCTCGACGATCACCAATGGTGTACGGCCGGTGTAGGAGATCGCTCCCCACACCATGATGCCGGGTGTTGGCCCTGTGTGCCTCGGTCGTATGCAGTCCTGATTGTGGCGCTCACCTGCACGGCGCCAAACACGCATACGACCATCATTGGCACCAAGGCAGAAGCGACTCTCATCGCTGAAGACGACACGTCTCCATTCGTCCCTCCATTCACGCCTGTCGCGACACCACTGGAGGCGGGCTGCACGATGTTGGGGCGTGAGCAGAAGACGGCTTAACGGTGTGCGGGGCCGTAGCCCAGCTTCATGGAGACGGTTGCGAATGGTCCTCGCCGATACCCCAGGAGCAACAGTGTCCCTAATTTGCTGGGAAGTGGCGGTGCGGTCCCCTACGGCACTGCGTAGGATCCTACGGTCTTGGCGTGCATCCGTGCGTCGCTGCGGTCCGGTCCCAGGTCGACGGGCACGTGCACCTTCCGCCGACCACTGGCGACAACATCGATGTACTGTGGAGACCTCACGCCCCACGTGTTGAGCAATTCGACGGTACGTCCACCCGGCCTCCCGCATGCCCACTATACGCCCTCGCTCAAAGTCCGTCAACTGCACATACGGTTCACGTCCACGCTGTCGCGGCATGCTACCAGTGTTAAAGACTGCGATGGAGCTCCGTATGCCACGGCAAACTGGCTGACACTGACGGCGGCGGTGCACAAATGCTGCGCAGCTAGCGCCATTCGACGGCCAACACCGCGGTTCCTGGTGTGTCCGCTGTGCCGTGCGTGTGATCATTGCTTGTACAGCCCTCTCGCAGTGTCCGGAGCAAGTATGGTGGGTCTTACACACCGGTGTCAATGTGTTCTTTTTTCCATTTCCAGGAGTGTATAACAAATTACTTTTTGCGGGGTTTTTCATTTCTTAAGATTTAATCTGGGTTCAAACAAAAAAAAAGGTATTGGATCACTTTCCCTTCTCTATACGCCCTACAAGTTTCATCAAGGACGTTTATTTACACTTGGAAATTTTCTCTTGCTAGTGGATGAGGTTTTTTTGCTTTCCTCGCTCGCAGCATAAATCATCGGTACGGTGCCTCTTGAAACATCAATAACTTCGGCTACCATTGTCACGGAAGCAACCAGCAATGGACAACAACAATTTGCGCACGTTCGCATTCACTTACCTCCGACTTCGGTCAAACTACTGAACTATTAAAATCAGATGACATGAGGGTGTTAAAGGAGTGAATACAAGAAATGTGGGTATCTTAAGATTATTGATTTTCTGTGAACTCAGCGCTACATTGTCAGTAGGTAATTAAAAAGCTGCGTATCCAGAACAAGTGGTAACGTTTAATATTTCAGGTAGACTTTCTCCCTCAAAGGATATAATCTTTGCAAGATGACGACAGGAGATATGAACTGTAGGAATTTGTTAGACCATAAAAGACCTAAGTCGATAAAAGGCCCCGGAAGAAGATGACATTGTGACAAAACTCTTCCATCTAGTGTGGAAGATGTATGAAACAAGCGAAGAACCCTGAGACACAGAAGATGTAATAATTCCAATACCAAAGAAATCAGGTGCTGAGAGGTGTGCATATTACCCAAATATCACTTTAGCAGATCATAGTTGCAAAACAGTAATACAAATGTTTTACAGAAGAATGGAAATACAGGTAAAAACCGACCTCGGGGAAGATCAATTAGTATTCCAGAAAACACAGGAAGCCGCGAGGCAATACTGACCCTACGGATTATCTTACTAGGTAGATTAAAGAAAAGCAAACCTACGTTTGTAGCATTTGTGGAGTCAGGGAGCATTCGATAATGATCACTGGAATACTCTTTTTGAAATTCTGAATTCAGTGTGGGTAAAATACAAAGAGCGAAAAGCTATTTACAACTTCAACATAAGCGAGACGGCACTTAATCGAGTCCAGGATCATGAAAGGGAAGCCGTGGTTGAGAAGAGATCGAGACAGGGGTGTAGCGTAGCCCCAAAGTCATTGAACCTTTACATAGAGCAAGCAGTAACGGAAACCAAAGAAAAATGTGCAGAAGGAAGTAAGGTTCAGGGAGAAGAACCAAAGACTTTTATGTTTCCGACGGCATTGTAATTCTGTGAGAAACAGCAAAGATCTTGAAAGAGCAGTTGAACGGACTGGATAGTGTCCTGAAACGAAGGCTTAGGCAGCACAAGGAGAAATGAATGTAGTCGGAATACATGAGGCTATGCTGAGGGAATTAGATTAGAAAACGAGACAGTTAAAGTTGTAGATGAGTTTTGTTGTCTGAGCAGAAAAATAAGATGATAGCCGAATAGAGAGGACATAAAATGTAGACTGGAAAGAAAAGAGTTTTTGAGGAAGAGGAATTTGTTTACATATAATTTAGATATAACTATTAAGAAGTCTTTTCTAAAAGCATTTGTATGGGGTTATAACACTCCTGTCTGGTACTGTTATACCATAACCTCGAAACTGGAGGCAGTTTGCAAAACAGAATTATTTTGTTGGATTAATAATGGTATAAAGCAACAGAACAGTGTTACCCTCTGAGAGGAATTTTGTTAAATTGACCGTGTTGTTCCTAACGGAGGTGGCTTATCGGAAATGAAAGTCAGAATTACGTAAATATTGGAATAGTGACAAACAAAATTTTGCCTAGCTATACTGTTCCTAAAATAAGGGAAACGGTCGCCAGCCTAATTAGGCAAGAGAAAGATTAACGTTCTCGTTTATGAAAATAGGTATAAGTAACTATAATGGACAAACACAACAAACACAACCTAGACTTAGCCACACGCGAGTGCAATGAACTCTGACACACATATGTTTTAAGATTGAAGCTAACAGTTAGAGCAGCAGAAACTATTTTCAAAATTATAACAGATACCGAAACACACTATTACTTTCAGGGTTTACACAAAGTGAATGGTCTTTATAACATTATTATTAATATGCACTTCTAATACACAAGAGAGACAAACACTTAGCAAACATGAGAATGTAACGTTTCACAACTGCAGCTTTCTCACTTTTACTACAACGAAACACAATGTTGACAAAATTGCAGGAAACTGACTAACCTTTTAGAATTTACTACAGGCAACAATGTGTTCATTTACTTTATAAGCCTCAGTCTTAAGAACTTTTAATTTTGAAGTTAGCAACAGCACTTTAATAAGCAGTTTTACTAGGAAAATTGTTTTCAGCAAGCATCATTAACTTTAACTTTCTTTTTAATAAGTTCAAGAGGCATTAATTAGCAAAAAACTCTAGGCTTCAATTTCTTTTAGTAAGGACACTCGGATATCACTTTAACTCAAACGGATAGGAACCTGAGAGGTGTTATGATGAGGAGAAAAATCAAGGTAGGTACATGGATTCAGAAACAAATTACCTTATATTTCAGCACATTAGCACGTCCATTAAGCTGATCCTTCACTGTACATCATTATAGTATTATGTTACAGTGATTGCGCAATGTGGTGGCAACTGCATGTTGGTAGGTGGAATTGTAGGCAGAATTGCTGGACTCTGTCATTTCTTGGTGGTGATGATAGATACAAACACCAGAATAGTTCCAGCTATTTATCCATCCATCCGAGGCCGTGGAAAGAAGCAGGAAAAGCCTCTCTCTGAATCAGCACAATATGCACCTTTATAATGGCAGTGCACGGACTCGTAGCTCGTCTCCGACTGCTGGCTCGTCCCCGACTGACTATCAGTTCCACCTTTTCCACCTATGCCAACCGCAATTTGCGCGCACTACACAGTTCCGTTCCTGAGGGGAACCTCTACACCATTTACATACAAACTAACTAAGAACCCTAAGTGAGGATCAGCAATTTACATAACAGGAAACAAATACATTAAATAAAACAGAACATTTTCACATATTGACACTTCTACAAAAAATTATTCACACAAAATTACAATTATATACAGTAAGTTTTGTTCCCTCCAAATGGGACAAAGAATTTTAAATTACAGATACACTACTTTGCATAGAATCAAATCACGACATCAAAGGTTTGACAAAGAAAAGAGTACACAATTTTATGTTATCGATTCAAACACATTTACAGGTTCTTAACGATGTAATATTAAATGAAAAAAATAAATAAATCTGTACAGCAGAAGAGGTATGGTGTTACAGGGTCTAGCAGTGTGTGAAAGTGAAACATGGGCGATAAACAGTTTAGACAAGAAGAGAATAGAAGCTTCTGAAATGTGGTGCTAGGAAGGACACTGAAGATTTGATGGGTCCATGACGCAACTTATGAGAAGGTAATGCATATAATTTGAAAGAAAACTTTTTGTAGCACAACCTTTATTATAAGAAGGGATTGGTTAGTAGGACACATTCTGAGATGTCAAGGGATCAAAAATTTACAGTTGGAGGGAAGTGTGTTGGGTAAAATTCGTTGAGGGAGATTAAGAGATAAATACAGCTAGTAGATTCAGAAGGGTGCATGTTGCAGTTGTTATTCGGCGACGAAGAGGTTTGTATAGGATAGAGTAGCATGAACAGATGCATCAAACCTGTCTTCGGACTGAAGACCACTACAACAACCACAACTGATTGGCGACTCCATGGAGTGCTGTGTGCACAACGACCATATATGTTAAATTAAAAGGCCGTAATATTGATGGTTTATTGATAGCAAAATCGATTTTCAATCACACAGTGATCATCTTCAGTGCTGTGGTGCACAAAAGAATGGTTCAAATGGCTCTGAGCACTATGCGACTTAACTTCTGAGGTCATCAGTCGCCTAGAACTTAGAACTTATTAAACCTAACTAACCTAAGGACATCACACACATCCATGCCCGAGGCAGGATTCGAACCTGCGACCGTTCTCGGTTCGAGGCTGTAGCGCCTAGAACCGCACGGCCACTCCGGCCGGCCTGTGGTGTACAAATTAAACTCATAGGCACTGGTATCAAGTTATTATCAGTAACCCAAACTGAGTTATTGTGATCGTTTTTCAGTTTGGGTTCCTGCTAATAACTTGATACCAGTGCCTATGAGTTTAATTTGTACACCACAGCACTGAATATGATCACTATGTGACTGAAAATCGATTTTGCTATCAATCAACCAACAACATTACGGCCAACGCTGACTTTCGTTTTAATTTTACAACCACAATGTTTACAAAAGTTCAAAGGAAAAACCGAGCGGGGTGGCGCAGTGGTTGGACACTGGACTCGCATTCGGTAGGACGACGGTTCAACCCCGCGTCCGGCCATCCTGATTTAGGTTTTCCGTGATTTCCCTAAATCACTCCAGGCAAATGCCGGGATGGTTCCTCTGAAAGGGCACGGCCGACTTCCTTCCCGATCCTTCCCTAATTCGGTGAGACCGATGACCATGCTGTCTGGTCTCCTTCCCCAAACCAACCAACCAACCAACCAACCATCAAAGGAAAAGCAGCTGGCGAGTTTCATTCTTTACCTCATAGGCGTGGAGGTGGAGTTCGTAATTGTGGTGTCACCGCCAAACACCACAGTTGCTATGTGGTAGCCTTTAAATCGACCGCGGTCCGTTTGTATACGTCGGACCCGCGTGTCGCCACTATCAGTGATTGCAGACCGAGCGCCGCCACACGGCAGGTCTAGTCTAGAGAGACTCCCTAGCACTCGCCCCAGTTGCACAGCCGACTTTGCTAGCGATGGTTCACTGTCTGCATACGCTCTAATTTGCAGAGACGACAGTTTAGCATAGCCTTCAGCTACGTCATTTGCTACGACCTAGCAAGGCGCCATATTCAGTTACTATAATTTGAACAGATAATATTGTGAATCATGTACCGTCAAGAGCGACGTTCATCATAAATGAATTAAGTTAAGTATCAAACTAATTACGTCCGCTTTCTGAATTCTAATTCCTTGTCATGTTCCAGACCTCACGTCAGTATAGTCCTTCCCTCCTCTCGCCAGCCTGCGTGAGCTAAAACGCGTGGATTTCGGCATCCGCTAATAACACGGTGGTGGCTCTTCAGCCAACACAGCAGTAATAGCTATGTGATTTCGCATATATGCCACACGACACTGCCGCAGATAAGACATTATGCCTATGAAACAGAGAGCGTTGGAGAATTGGTGAGAATATTTCGAAGAAATGTATTTAAAATTGTGGACTGACGTCAAGGAAGCAGCCTCCATCACGAGTGTCCCTTTATTTTGCGACGTCTCTCCCGGGCTCCTGCTTATTGAAGTGAAGGAATTCGGCGGTGTGCAAATGTTTGCCAAGGAGCAAAGTAGCAGCCGAATACTCAAAGAAAACACTGTTTACAAACCACTTCATCGGGCGGGAAGGCCACCGTTGCTGTACGCTACACGCATTCTGTTTTAGCAGAAATAGGACGTGACAAGAAGGGCGTGAGAGGGAGCAGGATGTACGCCGCTCAACCCGACACCACGACGGGCCTGTAAAGCCACGAGACAAGCTCGCTTACTCACGTCCAGAGAGTCGAGACAGACCGATGCGGAGCGTCTCCGGATGCAAAGCAACCGAGGGTTGGCCGAGGAACGAGAACGGCGCCGTTTCAGAGGAAGGAAACAAACAAAGATCAGTGTGTTAATACCCACGGGGCTCCGTAAATCCTGGATTTATTCGTTTTCTGATAAGATACGCCACCCCGCAGAGTTCGATAATGAATCTTTAACCAGTGCGCGAAGGAGAGGGTCGGCTGAGGAAGAGGAGCGAGGCGGTTCGCCGGCTGGTTGCGCGAGCGGCGCCTGCAGGTGATCTGCACGCGAGCTAAATCATCCCGCTCGTTTAATTACACTGCTAGGCGGGTCGGGCCGGCAGACACGGTCCGCGGGGTCTGGGGTGCGGGGGCGGGGGCGGGTCGCGTGAGCAGGCCGCGCCCGCGTCCGCGTCCGCCCCCTGCTGGAATTAATTCCGCGCCCTGCAGAGAGATATCAGCAGGTAGGCCGCCACGCTGGCCCCTCGCTTCGAGAACTGAACTGCCATCCGAACCGGACTGCAGTCTCGCGTAATTGTGGTGTCGATTGTGGTAGCAGCGCGGCGGGCACGTACTCCTCCTCTGTCAGAAGTTACCACAACACTCTTCCCTTATATTTCATCGTATTTCCTCGATGTCTCTCTCTGTCTGTCTCTCTCTCTCTCTCTCTCTCTCTCTCTCTCTCTCACTGACTCACACACACACACACACACACACACACACACACACACACAACCACTACGAGAGATTAAAATTAGAAACTTTCCCCTTACAATTGTTACCACTATGTCCACATTACGGCCTCATTCCACTTGAGACTGCAGTCCATGTGGGGGCCGCAGTTGGATTTTATCGCATCGGAAAATGTCGCAGTATTTCGGAAATTAACCTGGGGTTTTCAAGTTGCAACGCAACCTTCCAGTACTGGTGGTTGTATAAGTCCACCTAAGTAGGTAGATTACCGTCGCTTTGACATGTCCTACCGCTCCTGCAAGCTACCGTCTGTAGTAAATGGTTTCTTAAATTCGTGAGGTCTACGAAATTACTGGCCCCTCCGAGTTATTGCTGCGTATTAATAATTTCTAGCGGAAGGTTTTAACGAACCGGTAGAAATTTGAACGCAACGGATAACGCATTTTTTTTGAACCACTGTAAAAGGGACCTATACATGGCTTAATAGGCATTATATAGCGTTTATTTGCTTTCATGACCCAGAATTCGACTGTGGTACTGACTGCCACCTTTTCTTTGTGATGGAAGGAGTAAATAATCGGTCGAGGGTAGAGATTAATTGATGTTTATTCAGTGCCGATGGTATTTCAACAACTAGTCCTGTTTCTCTTGCAATGTACATCATCAAAACCGGTCTCTAGTTAACATGGTTTTGTTTCGCCACGTAATTATGGAATGGGACAGAGAAGCGCAGATCTGGCTTCAATGTAATTCAATACAACCGCACAATTATATCTAAACCCTCAGTTATTACATTCAGTTACTATAATTTACTCAGAACAAGATCCGCAGAGACAATACAAGCAAAACTAGGTCAGGGTGGAAGAGTATTTCGCAAATCTTTGTCAAACGAGTGGGTATTAAAATCCGATACTTTTCCTAGTGGCACGACTATTTTACTTAACGCACAACATCGCCAACAAATCAGCTCGTTAGGGGATGCACAAGAAACATCACTTCAATGCTGTTCAACCCACATGGCCAAGTTTCAGTAGCCAACAGAAACCCAGAAAAATATGGACACACACGATTATTCCTTCCCTATTTTAATCTCGCTGACTATCTTATGATTATTCATTGTGTACAATATATTTTCAGACCGAAACTACAATTTATCAATGCGGCGGTTGCTCCAACCGACCACGTGGCGCGAAAGCAAGTTAACAAAGAAAACATATGGAAAATAAATAAAAATCCCCAAAATATTACTGTAAATGGAAGAGCAGATTAAAATACATTGAATGAGAGAATTTCCGTTAAGCACAGAGCAATAACGTGACCGTGAGCTTAAGGTACATGGTGCGTTGCCTGAACAAGGCACTAACGCAAGGTCTACTGAAATTCGAGTAAATTAAGAAAATCCATTCCCTTATCTGGTTTAGTGGTAATTTCGCACCTGATTTCAACATCTGGACTTAATTACAGAGCAGATTTCAGACAATCTAATACCTCTGTTAACATTACCAAAACGAGAGCTGCGTCTCCACGTCTGTCCAGCACCACGACTCAGGAACATGTGCTCCTCTAACCGAATTCGCCTAACCGTTCCGCTTACAAACGTGATGGGGGAGGCGCGCCAACCTGACAGAGGCAATACGCGCGCCTTCGTGTCATCTTTTCCCTGACCTGCAAACTTGGTCTCTGCTAAACTTGTTCACGCTTGGGGGGTTGGTACTACCCTACCCCAGAACGACCATTCATGCAGTGTTACAATCTGTGCCTAAAGCTTTCTGCTAGTTCACACACTCATTTATACCGTCCAGGCCGCACAAAGGAAAGGAAAATGGGAAACGTGGTACACAACATAAAAAAATACAATAAATAACACTGTTTAGTCCATTCTCTCCTTTGGACACCAGCTGAGGTATTACCTGCAAGAGAATAAACTCTTGCAAATAATTTCTGCGTGCTAGCAATTTAATAAAACATTGGAACGGTACAACAAGTTCCGTTTCAAAGTAGTGTGTCATATCGCAGTGATAGGCCAGGAGTCAAAGCTTGATGAGGTGCTGCTGTCTAAAATGTACGAGAGAATGCAAGACGTAGTTTCTTGAAAGCAGGTTGGTTTTATTCAGAATACCAATACACGGTAATATTTGCCACTGTTTTCGCTATAAAATCCTGTTTTTCAATATAATCACCGTTCAGTGCGACAGCCTTACGCCACCTCACTGGAAGGTCCTGGGATTCAGAAAAAAATCGTTCTTGGGAAACGCAACTAGCGTTTTGTTCTCACGATGTAATGAGCACTGCTGACAGGGAATGTTAAATCGATTCCATATTTTTAGATTTGCAGAAGACTTTTAACAACGTCCGTCAAAAGGGTCTCCTAATCGAATTACATGCCTACGGAGTATGGCGTCAGTTGTGCGACTGGATTCATGAGTTCCTGCCAGAAAGGCCACAGTTTATACTAACTGACGGAAAGTCATCGAGCAAAAAGAAGTAATATCTGGCGTTTCCGAAGGTAGTGCTTATAGACTCTCTCCGTTTTTAAGATATACATAAACGACATAGGAGATAATCTGATCAGATCACTTAGGTTGTTGTAGATGATGCTGTAATTTACCGTTTTGTAAAGTCATCAGGTGATCAAAACCTTTTGCAAAGTCATTTGGAAAAGATATCTGTACGGTGTAAAAAGTGGCAAATGAGTCTACATAATGAAAAGTGTGAATTTATTTAAATGAGTACTAATAGAAATAGATTAAATTTCTGTTACGCGATAAATCACACAAATGTAAGGTCTGCAAATTCAACTAAATACTTACTATTACCATTATTAAATTAAATTGGAACGATCACATTGATAATGTTGTGCTATTCATTGGAAAAACACTTAGAAAATGTAGCAGATTAACCAAAGACCCTGCTTACATCACGCGTGTTGACACTATTCTGGATTACTGTTATGCGCTGTGGGATGCGCATCAGATGGGACTGACGGATTAAATTGAAAAGGTTCAAACAGGGGCAGCTGGTTATGTGTTATCGTAAAGAAGGGGAGCGGGTGGAGAGGCAAACATTGGAACAAAGGCGCTTTCCGGTGCTGCAGGGTCTTCCCGTGTAATTTCAATTAATAAGTTTCTCCTCCGATTGCGAAAATATTGTGTTAGTGCTCATCTACATAGGGAGAAATAATTATCACGATAAAACAGGAAAAACACAGCTCGCTCAGAAATATTTAAGTGCTCGATTCTACCGGCCGCTATTCGAGATTCGAACGGTAGAGAAATAGGTTGAAGGCAGTTTGATGAACACCCTGCCAGGCACTTAATAGTGAATTACAGAGTAATCACGCGGATGTAGATACTTGTATGCCCGCGTCGTACAATTCTACATCTACATCTACATCCATACTCCACAAGCCACCTGACGGTGTGTGACGGAGAGTACCTTGAGTACCTCTATCGGTTCTCCATCCTATTCGTCTCGTATTCTTCGTGGTAAGAAGGATTGTCGGTATGACTCTGTGTGGGCTCTAATCTCTCTGATTTTATCCTCATGGTCTCTTCCCCAGATATACGTTGGAGGGAGCAATATACTGCTTGACTCCTCGGTGAAGGTATGTTCTCGAAACTTCAACAAAAGCCCGTACCAAGCTACTGAACGTCTCTCCTGCAGAGTCTTAAACTGGAGTTTATCTACCATCTCCGTAACGCTTTCGCGATTACTAAATGATCCTGTAACGAAGTGCGCCGATCTCCGTTGGATCTTCTCTATCTCCTCTGTCAACCCTATCTGGTACGGATCCCACACTGCTGAGCAGTATTCAAGCAGTGGGCGAACAAGTGTACTGTAACCTACTTCCTTTGTTTTCGGATTGCATTTCCCTAGGATTCTTCCAATCTGGCATCTGCTTTACCGACGATCAACTTTATACGATCATTCCATTTTAAATCACTCCTAATGCGTACTCCCAGATAATTTATGGAATTAACTGCTTCCAGTTGCTGACCTGCTATGTTGTTGTTGTTGTTGTTGTTGTTGTGGTCTTCAGCCCTGAGACTGGTTTGATGCAGCTCTCCATGCTACTCTATCGTGTGCAAGCTTCTTCATCTCCCAGTATCTACTGCAACCTACATCCTTCTGATTCTGCTTAGTGTATTCATCTCTTGGTCTCCCTCTACGATTTTTACCCTCCACGCTGCCTCCAATACTAAATTGGTGATCCCTTGATGCCTCAGAACATGTCCTACCAACCGATCGCTTCTTCTAGTCAAGTTGTGCCACAAACTTCTCTTCTCCCCAATTCTATTAAATACCTCCTCATTAGTTATGTGATATACCAATCTAATCTTCAGCATTCTTCTGTAGCACCACATTTCAAAAGCTTCTATTCTTTTCTAGTCCAAACTATTTATCGTCCATGATTCATTTCCATACATGCCTACACTCCATACAAATACTTTCAGAAACGACTTCAGGACACTTAATTCTATACTCGATGTTAACAAATATCTCTTCTTCAGAAACGCTTTCCTTGCCATAACCAGTGTACATTTTATATCCTCTCTACTTCGACCATCATCAATTATTTTGCTCCCTAAATAGCAAAACTCCATTACTACTTTAAGTGTCTCATTTCCTAATCTTAATTCCCTCAGCATCACCTGACTTAATTCGGCTACATTCCATTATCCTTGTTTTGCTTTTGTTGATGTTCATCTTACATCCTCCCTTCAAGACACCATCCATTCCGTTCAACTGCTCTTCCAAGTCCTTTGCTGTCTCTGATAGAATCACAGTGTCATCGATGAACCTCAAAGTTTTTATTTCTTCTCCGTGGATTTTAATACCTACTCCGAATTTTTCTTCTGTTTCCTTTACTGCTTGCTCAATATACAGATTGAATAACATCGGGGAGAGGCTACAACCTTGTCTCACTCCCTTCCCAACAGCTGCTTCCCTTTCATGCCCCTCGACTCTTATAACTGCCCTGTGGTTTCTGTACAAATTGTAAATAGCCTTTAGCTCCCTGTATTTTACTCCTGCCACCTTTAGAATTTGAAAGAGAGTATTCCAGTCAACATTGTCAAAAGCTTTCTCCAAGTCTACAAATGCTAGAAACGTAGGCTTGCATTTGCTTATTCTATTTTCTAAGATAAGTCGTAGGGACAGTATTGCCACAGTGTTCCAACATTTCTATGGAATCCAAACTGAGCTTCCCCGAGGTCGGCTTCTACCAGTTTTTCCATTCGTCTGTAAGGAATTCGCATTATTATTTTGCAGCTGTGGCTTATTATACTGATAGTTCGGTAATTTTCACATCTGTCAACACCTGCTTTCTTTGGGATTGGAATTATTATACTCTTCTTGAAGTCTGAGGGTATTTCGCCTGTTTCATACATCTTGCACACCAGATGGTAGAGTTTTGTCAGGACCGGCTCTCCCAAGGCCGTCAGTAGTTCCAATGGAAAGTTGTCTACTCCGGGGGCCTTGTTTCAACTCAGGTCTTTCTGTGCTCTGTCAAACTCTTCACGCAGTCTCGTATCTCCCATTTCATCTTCATTTACATTGTCTTCCATAGTATTGTCGTCAAGAACATCGCCCTTGTATAGACCCCCTATAGACTCCTTTCACCTTTCTGCTATCCCTTCTTTGCTTAGAACTGGGTTTCCATCTGAGCTCTTGATGTTCATACAAGTGGTTCTCTTTTCTCTGAAGGTCTCTTTAATTTTCCTGTAGGCAGTATCTATCTTACCCCTCGTGAGATAAGCCTCTACATCCTTACATTTGTCCTCTATCCATCCCTACTTAGCCATTTTGCACTTCCTGTCGATCTCATTTTTGAGACGTTTGTATTCCTGCTATATTGTAGCTAAATGATAAGGTACCTTTCTTTCTATGTATTCGCAGCACATTACACTTGTCTACACTGAGATTCAATTTCCACTCCCTGCACCATGCGTCAATTCGCTGCAGATCCTCCTGCATTTCAGTACAATTTTCCATTGTTACAACCTCTCGATATACCACAGTATCATCCGCAAAAAGCCTCAGTGGACTTCCGATGTCATCCACATGGTCATTTATGTATATTGTGAATAGCAACGGTCCTACAACACTCCCTTGCGGCACACCTGAAATCACTCTTACTGGTCGACTTTGCAGGCAAGTCTTGCTTGCATCAACAGCCTTACTATCATCCACGTACTGTTTCCCACAGAACACGTCGTTCATTGGAGCTGGGAACTTGTGAGATCCGCACTGTATGGTGGATGAGGAAGGATCGTAAGATAAAGTTTTGTAAGCTCCTCTCGCAGAGCTATTTGTGGCACTGCCTTGTCATGGATAAGGAGAGGTCTGTTTGCATTTAGGGTGGCACCGAGTACGCTCCTGTTTCTCGAGGGTAGCACAATACATCTCAGAGTTAGTAGCTACGACATGATGGAGAACATCGATAGGAGAATATCTTCAGAGCCCGAAAGACTATCGCCATGTCTGTACTGGCTGAAAGGGTGCGAATTTAAAGTTCTTCTTCAAATAAGAGTTGGTGTGGTGCCATTCGATGGATTGTTGTCTTCTTCGGGTTCGAAGTGATGAACGCATGTCTGGCTGTGTGTGATGACGTTCGAGAAAAATTGTCACTATCACCCTCGTATCGCACATATGGTACTTCGTTTTACGGAATTCTGTTAGCTTGTGTCAACACCACCAACAGATACGTCAGTTGAGTGGCGAGGTGTTTGACCATGATCCGCCGAAAACCTCGAATGAGAGAGTCCGCACGTTTCGGCATTGCAGGAGGCGCAATTGTATGCGGCCAGCAGGCACGCGGGAGATCGGGCAAGTTCGGGCGATCGTATTGCGATGATGACAGACGACTCGCCTAACGACTCCCAGTTTTCTTACTCACTGGCAGGTCTTCGTAGATATTCTGAAAGCACCTATAAATATCTACGATGCTCTAGTTTTCTGCCAAAAGAAACTCGATGATAGCTCTCTGCTTGGAACGCACCTCCGCTACAGACGCCATTTAGAAAGGCTAGGTATAGCGCCGCCACCTGCTAGAAATTTATGAAACTATAGGGGATGAAACGTTAATATTTAACGTTTTCCTACGATCTAAAGAAATAGCGAGAGACAGAGAAACACAGTGAGAGAAATAAAAATAAGAAAAAAACAAATTCACATTTATTTACCCATAGGACGAAGCTGAGCTTATAAATTAATGTGCCTTGGGTCTCAGTACGTCTTCTTATACAGGGTGATTCCTTGATGATGATAAAAACTTTCAGAGATGGTAGAGAGGGGTAAACGAATCAGTCTGAGTTACGGGAACCTAATCTGAAAACGACTGTTTGGAAATGGAAATGAGCGTCTGGCGCCATTGACAGAGAGGTCCCTTGCGGGGCAGGTTCGGCCGCTTTGGTGCCGGTCTTATTACATTCGACGCCACATTGGGAGACCTGCATGCCGGATGGGGATGAAATGATGATGAAGACAACACGACGCCCACTCCCTGAGCGAGGAAATCTCCGACCCATCCGGGAATCGAACACGAGCCCGTAGAACGGCAATCCGTCACGATGACCACTCAGCTATCGGAGCGGACAACGACTGATTGAAAAATTATACGTGAAAATCGTTCTGATACCTCATTTACTGCGAGCGTTCTGATTTAAATTTTTTGGAAGAAGGTTCAAAAATGGTTCAAATGGCTCTGAGCACTATGGGACTTAACTTCAGAGGTCATCAGTCCCCTAGAACTTACAACTACTTAAACCTAACTAACCTAAGGACATCACACACATCCATACCCGAGGCGGGATTCGAACCTGCGGCGTAGCGGTCGCGCAGTTCCAGACTGTTACGCCTAGAACCGCTCGACTAGTCCGGCCGGCTGAAAGGAGGTAGTAAATACCAAAAATAAGAAAACATTGTCTCTTTAAATAGCATACTTTAGATGAATGAGCACTTGTTCGATATAAGACACGTGTTTCGAAGCAACAAAGATGAATAATGCTCATATATCTTAGGGTGTTTCCTTTAAAACAGATGTATACTGGACATTTTTTTCCTGTTTTGGTCCATACTACGTACTTCCAACATGAGGAACGCAAAGAGCATGCTGTAGAAGAAGTACACTGTTAGAACTATTAAAAGGATTTATCTTTTAACTTTCGACCCTCTCGTTTCTGGTCCAGGCTCCATTGTCTCAGACTGATACACTTACCATCCTCTATCACCCCTGGAAGTTTGTAACATCATCACGCAATCAATCTTATTTAGACTGGGCGCTGTGTGCAACGGATGACAAGCAACGAGACGAAGTTCGCTGAAAGTATTGTTGCTACGCTAACGAACAACGAAAGTGAAGCACCCAGAAAACATGGTCGGATGTCAATGTAACTTCGTACACATAGACACCATCCGCGGGTATATAAATTGTTAGAGTTGTAAAAAAAACAAAGCCGAGATCGCAAAAAACACCTCTTTATTCAACACAGTCGGTTTCAATAGACGTTACTGTCACCTTCACGTCTTAAAATATTTTTGTTGTAAAACATGTTCATTTTGCGCTGAACGTCCCGCGCAATATGTCCATTGGATAAAAATCAGGATACTATAGAAGGTTTGTCATTGCTAAAATACTTAAAAACATAAAAAGCCTTGTGCAAAAGGCCAATGCTGTGTGGCAAGTCGATCGGCCACCAGATTGCATTATTGCTATTCCTATTTATGATGTTGTGGAGGACACAGAGTAGCTATGTGTCTCATATCGTACAGCATTCTCAGCACCTGTCAGAGTTTCAAAATGACCTAGTTGTAGGTCCTCATTTTACTGTCCTGTCGAATTGTGTGATATCTAGATTTGAGGGTCATTCGGATGTGACTTGGCCCTATGTTGGACTGTTTGAGAACATGAAGGTACGCACACAGGTCGACGTTCCATAGGAGGAACTGAAGGATGAGTGGGCTCAGTAAGGGATTTCAGACCTGCAAAATACATTATAAAGGGTGGAGAGGGATCTCCTTCGTCCTTACCTCTAATATCACAAAACTCCCAGAGCATAGCAAGGCAGATTTTCTTCATCTATGTGTACTGCTATATGTTCCTAACCCAATTCGCTAGTTTTCTTCATCTATGGGATGATGAAATGGGAGATACGATGCTGCTGTATGTCCCTAACCCAATATGCTGTTTTAAATACCAGCGCTTTGGGCAGACCACCTTAGCATGTAAGGGTGAAGCCACTTGCGGTAAATGTGGCAAGGCTGTTCCAAATGGCGTAGGCTGCTCCATCCCTCCAAAGTGTGTAAACTGCTCAGGAGGTTATCCTGTCTGAAACAGGGACTGCAGCGTCTTCCTTGAAGGACAGAAGATACAGGAGATTAAGAAATTGACGTAAATAGCATATGGGAGAGGCCAATAAGATCTATAAGGCCCTGTAGCCTCCTACATTTACTACATCTTTTGCTTCAGCCTTTAAACATCCTGTTTCAACAGCCGATTCTTCTTCACAAACGGAGGTTGCCGGTATCAGCCAGCTGGCTGTGCTTGAACGCCGCAATATCGTCCATAATTGGTGGACCACATCGTATGAGTGATACATTATGCCGTTGACCGAGCCACCCCAAAATCCTCAGGTCACCTTAGGGGGACAGGCGAGTGCCGTTCAGCAATCCGTGACAGACGTGCACCTCTTCAACAGTTTAAACGTCGGCCAACAGAGGACAGCCTCAGGGCCTTTCGAGTCACGAGGGCCATAAGGTTTCACACGTCATTAAGGAGAGCAAGGAATGGTCATGGCTAGTGCTCCTGGACTCTCTCAATCGTTCCGCTGGTTCTACTACAGTAAGGGAAGCCATCCGGCGGATTTCCGGTAAACACAGTCGATTACCAATAGCAGTGTGCTCCCTGCCGCCGTTGGATAAGCAGCTGCAGCAGCAAGTCGTATACTCCTAGCTCACTCATTTGTTACATAGTTTAATTCTTAATTTCTTTGCGTGTTTTTGGTACTTGCATTGTTTAATTCATAAATTTCGGGCGTATTATAGTATCTGTGAGTTGTAGCATCGCGTTTTAGTACCTGAATAGTGTAAATTCGCGTAGTCGTCTGTCATCTGTTTTCGTTTTGAACGGCCAGTGTCGGTTGGTCACAGTCAGTGTGCTCCCTGCCGCCGTTGGATAAGCAGCTGCAGCAGCAAGTCGTATACTCCTAGCTCACTCATTTGTTACATAGTTTAATTCTTAATTTCTTTGCGTGTTTTTGGTACTTGCATTGTTTAATTCATAAATTTCAGGCGTATTATAGTATCTGAGAGTTGTAGCATCGCGTTTTAGTACCTGAATAGTGTAAATTCGCGTAGTCGTCTGTCATCTGTTTTCGTTTTGAACGGCCAGTGTCGGTTGGTCACAGTCAGTGTGCTCCCTGCCGCCGTTGGATAAGCAGCTGCAGCAGCAAGTCGTATACTCCTAGCTCTACCACATAAATTTCGGGCGTATTATAGTATTTGAGAGTTGTAGCATCACGTTTTAGTACTCGAATAGTGTTAAATCGCGTAGTCTCCTTCCGCCGCCGAGCAGTGTGTCAGCAGTGCACGAGTGGCAGCATTACTGCATTTACTAGGCAATCTTGTATTTTAATAACCGCTTCAATTTTGTCGTTTTGTTTGAGCTCTCTGTAGATTAGTTCAGACGTTCTTTGCACAAGTTTTTAGCATGGATAGGGACTGCAACTGCTGTGTTCGGATGCAGGCTGAGTTGGCATCCCTTCGCTCCCAGCTTCAGGCAGTGTTGGCTTCGGTCACACAGCTTGAGTCTGTTGCCAATGGGCATCACTGTGGGGGTCCGGATGGGGGTTTGTCGGGGACGGCCAGCTCGTCCCACGCATCCCCCGATCGGACTACGACTGTGGTTGCCCGGGATACTGCCCGCATTGAGGCTGATCCCTCACCTGTGGTAGAGTGGGAGGTCGTCTCAAGGTGTGGCAGGGGGCGAAAGACATTCCGGAGGGCTGAACGGAAGGCCTCTCCAGTTTGTCTGACGAACCGGTTTCAGGCTCTGTCTCAGGCTGATACTGATCTTCAGCCTGACATGGCTGCTTGTCCTGTTCCAGAGGTTGCCCCTCAGTCTGCAAGATCCGGGCAGTCGCAGAGGGTGGGCTTACTGGTAGTTGGGAGCTCCAACGTGAGGCGCGTAATGGGGCCCCTTAGGGATATGGCAGCAAGGGAGGGGAAGAAAACCAAAGTGCACTCCGTGTGCATACCGGGGGGAGTCATTCCAGATGTGGAAAGGGTCCTTCCGGATGCCATGAAGGGTACAGGGTGCACCCATCTGCAGGTGGTCGCTCATGTCGGCACCAATGATGTGTGTCGCTATGGATCGGAGGAAATCCTCTCTGGCTTCCGGCGGCTATCTGATTTGGTGAAGACTGCCAGTCTCGCTAGCGGGATGAAAGCAGAGCTCACCATCTGCAGCATCGTCGACAGGACTGACTGCGGACCTTTGGTACAGAGCCGAGTGGAGGGTCTGAATCAGAGGCTGAGACGGTTCTGCGACAATGTGGGCTGCAGATTCCTCGACTTGCGCCATAGGGTGGTGGGGTTTCGGGTTCCGCTGGATAGGTCAGGAGTCCACTACACGCAACAAGCGGCTACACGGGTAGCAGGGGTTGTGTGGCCTGGGCTGGGCGGTTTTTTAGGTTAGATGGCCTCGGGCAAGTGCAGAAAGGGAAACAGCCTCAACGGGTGCGGGGTAAAGTCAGGACATGCGGGGACCAAGCAGCAATCGGTATTGTAATTGTAAACTGTCGAAGCTGCGTTGGTAAAGTACCGGAACTTCAAGCGCTGATAGAAAGCACCGAAGCTGAAATCGTTATAGGTACAGAAAGCTGGCTGAAGCCAGAGATAAATTCTGCCGAAATTTTTACAAAGGCACAGACGGTGTTTAGAAAGGATAGATTGCATGCAACCGGTGGTGGAGTGTTCGTCGCTGTTAGTAGTAGTTTATCCTGTAGTGAAGTAGAAGTGGATAGTTCCTGTGAATTATTATGGGTGGAGGTTACACTCAACAACCGAGCTAGGTTAATAATTGGCTCCTTTTACCGACCCCCCGACTCAGCAGCATTAGTGGCAGAACAACTGAGAGAAAATTTGGAATACATTTCACATAAATTTTCTCAGCATGTTATGGTCTTAGGTGGAGATTTCAATTTACCAGATATAGACTGGGACACTCAGATGTTTAGGACGGGTGGTAGGGACAGAGCATCGAGTGACATTATACTGAGTGCACTATCCGAAAATTACCTCGAGCAATTAAACAGAGAACCGACTCGTGGAGATAACATCTTGGACCTACTGATAACAAACAGACCCGAACTTTTCGACTCTGTAAGAGCAGAACAGGGAATCAGTGATCATAAGGCCGTTGCAGCATCCCTGAATATGGAAGTTAATAGGAATATAAAAAAAGGGAGGAAGGTTTATCTGTTTAGCAAGAGTAATAGAAGGCAGATTTCAGACTACCTAACAGATCAAAACGAAAATTTCTGTTCAGACACTGACAATGTTGAGTGTTTATGGAAAAAGTTCAAGGCAATCGTAAAATGCGTTTTAGACAGGTACGTGCCGAGCAAAACTGTGAGGGACGGGAAAAACCCACCGTGGTACAACAACAAAGTTAGGAAACTACTGCCAAAGCAAAGAGAGCTTCACTCCAAGTTTAAACGCAGCCAAAACCTCTCAGACAAACAGAAGCTAAACGATGTCAAAGTTAGCGTAAGGAGGGCTATGCGTGAAGCGTTCAGTGAATTCGAAAGTAAAATACTAGGTACCGACTTGACAGAAAATCCTAGGAAGTTCTGGTCTTACGTTAAATCAGTAAGTGGCTCGAAACATCATGTCCAGACACTCCGGGATGATGGCATTGAAACAGAGGATGACAAGCGTAAAGCTGAAATACTAAACACCTTTTTCCAAAGCTGTTTCACAGAGGAAGACCGCACTGCAGTTCCTTCTCTAAATCCTCGCACCAACGAAAAAATGGCTGACATTGAAATAAGTGTCCAAGGAATAGAAAAGCAACTGGAATCACTCAACAGAGGAAAGTCCACTGGACCTGACGGGATACCAATTCGATTCTACACAGCGTACGCGAAAGAACTTGCCCCCCTTCTAACAGCCGTGTACCGCAAGTCTCTAGAGGAACGGAAGGTTCCAAATGATTGGAAAAGAGCACAGGTAGTCCCAGTCTTCAAGAAGGGTCGTCGAGCAGATGCGCAAAACTATAGACCTATCTCTCTGACGTCGATCTGTTGTAGAATTTTAGAACATGTCTTTTGCTCGAGTATCATGTCGTTTTTGGAAACTCAGAATCTACTATGTAGGAATCAACATGGATTCCGGAAACAGCGATCGTGTGAAACCCAACTCGCTTTATTTGTTCATGAGACCCAGAAAATATTAGATACAGGCTCCCAGGTAGATGCCATTTTCCTTGACTTCCGGAAGGCGTTCGATACAGTTCCGCACTGTCGCCTGATAAACAAAGTAAGAGCCTACGGAATATCAGACCAGCTGTGTGGCTGGATTGAAGAGTTTTTAGCAAACAGAACACAGCATGTTGTTATCAATGGAGAGACATCTACAGACGTTAAAGTAACCTCTGGCGTGCCACAGGGGAGTGTTATGGGACCATTGCTTTTCACAATATATATAAATGACCTAGTAGATAGTGTCGGAAGTTCCATGCGGCTTTTCGCGGATGATGCTGTAGTATACAGAGAAGTTGCAGCATTAGAAAATTGTAGCGAAATGCAGGAAGATCTGCAGCGGATAGGCACTTGGTGCAGGGAGTGGCAACTGACCCTTAACATAGACAAATGTAATGTATTGCGAATACATAGAAAGAAGGATCCTTTATTGTATGATTATATGATAGCGGAACAAACACTGGTAGCAGTTACTTCTGTAAAATATCTGGGAGTATGCGTGCGGAACGATTTGAAGTGGAATGATCATATAAAATTAATTGTTGGTAAGGCGGGTACCAGGTTGAGATTCATTGGGAGAGTCCTTAGAAAATGTAGTCCATCAACAAAGGAGGTGGCTTACAAAACACTCGTTCGACCTATACTTGAGTATTGCTCATCAGTGTGGGATCCGTACCAGATCGGGTTGACGGAGGAGATAGAGAAGATCCAAAGAAGAGCGGCGCGTTTCGTCACAGGGTTATTTGGTAACTGTGATAGCGTTACGGAGATGTTTAACAAACTCAAGTGGCAGACTCTGCAAGAGAGGCGCTCTGCATCGCGGTGTAGCTTGCTCGCCAGGTTTCGAGAGGGTGCGTTTCTGGATGAGGTATCGAATATATTGCTTCCCCCTACTTATACCTCCCGAGGAGATCACGAATGTAAAATTAGAGAGATTAGAGCGCGCACAGAGGCTTTCAGACAGTCGTTCTTCCCGCGAACCATACGCGACTGGAACAGGAAAGGGAGATAATGACAGTGGCACGTAAAGTGCCCTCCGCCACACACCGTTGGGTGGCTTGCGGAGTATAAATGTAGATGTAGATGTAGATGTAGATGTAAACAGGGGTCTCAAAAGAAAGCCCAGGGACATCACTCAGACACGGACTGAGCACTTTACAAACACTACTGACAATGCAAAAAAGGATCCAGCGTTTAGTCGCTACCGTGTGACTGTCGAGAGGGGCAAGTTTTACTTCAGATCCAACGGTTATGAGTCCTACAACTCCTCTTTCTCACTGTGGTAGTTGGAATCGGCAGTATCCGAGACTCGTGACACTGCAGTCGTTGACAACCAAGTCCAGTACTGCGTGCTTCAACCTTGCCACTGGCATCACAGGAAATCCTCCTCGAATGTTTTAGTCGTATATGGTAGACAGTCCACTGCACCAACTCGTGGAGGGTGGCAATTTTAGTACCTCTCCTCAAACCAGGGAAGGACAGCATGTGTCCCAGTAGTTACAGGAGTATCACCTTAAAGACCCTGTATTGAATGGTTAACCGTCGTCTGATCTAGTTGTTAAAGACCAGGCAACCACTCAGCCGCTATTATTGTGGCTGCTGGAGATTTCGTTCAACCGTCAAAAACCTGACCCTACTAGAGGCGACCATTCAGCAGGTTTTCCTACTTAAGCATCAATTTCTCGCTTATTCTTTGATATCGACAGGGCATACGGCTCTACTTACAGACCCAGTATTCTCGAACAATTCTAGCAATAGTGTTTTCGAAGCCACCTACACGTCTTCATACAGTTCTTCTTACTTAAGTCTTTTTTAGGTCACGAGATGGTGACATACTGTCGGATCGCTTTCGGCAGAAGAATGCTGTTTCTTTAGCGCAGTGTTTTAAGTTTGATCCTCTTTGTCATAGTCATATACAGTACCATTTCTTTGTATCTGTGGTGAGGCCAAAGAACCCTCACTCACCTTCTGGCGGTAGCTCCTCGTGGTGCGTGAAGCAAGTAAGTTCCTCGCAGCTCCAACTTCATCTGTATACCATACTGTTTCTCGTCACCTCTGTAACTCCCTTTCTCCAAACGTCCACGAGTCACAATGTCATTTGGTGTCCGGATGCGACGCGTGCTGGAGTCATTCGGTGTGGAGCGACTGCAAATCCAGGGCTTTAATCGTCTGCCTCCCTGGTTACTGCAGAGGCCCAAGATAATTTTAGATTTGGTGCAATACAGGAAAGACTGCATTACTGCTTGTATTTTTGATGCGAAATGTTCTACCGTTTTGTACGAGCACCACAACTATGTAGCTGTCATTATGGATGGGTCTACATAGTCCCATTGTTTAGACCCTTTGTAGGAGTTATGAATTACCAGCAATCGGGCGATGGCGCAACGTCTGAATTGGCTACTCTTTTGCGCGACGCCATTGGGATAGCCTTGAACATCAGCCTCGGTCCCACTGGTGTCCTCCAGGCCCGACTGCCTCAAAAGTTTAGCCTTCGATGTCAAATCAGATGCGATCTTGCGGACCTGGAGCAGATGAGACGTCCTTCCAGTGCTAAATTTCATGTTCGTTTCGATTCTCTGAGTGCCTTTACTCTCTCCATTATTTTTACTCAGCAGGTAAAGTGTTCCAGAATATGTAGAATATCCTTCTCCAGCCACAGCGATTGGGGAAAGAGGTGTTTTTCTGCTGGGTACCAGGCAACGTGGGTACAGCTGGAAACGAATGGGTGGATCCAGCAGCCAGAAAGGTGGGTAGTGACCCTCAGTGATTTCAGTGTGCCATCCCACTGCATGCTCTTACCACGCTGCTGAGGTACAATGTCATGCGTCGGTGGGAAGACGAGTGGCTGGAAGTGACGGACAATATGCTCTGTCACGTAAAACCCACAACTCGGCCGTGGAATACCTCTTTCCAGCCATTTAGACAGGGCGAGGTCCTCTTTACTCGTCTTGGCATAGGCCACAGCACTGTGACGTACGGCTTCTTGCTTTGGAAGGAGGACCCTCCAATGTGTGGTGCTTGTGGCGTAAAGATCGCTGTGCACCACAGGTTATTGGACTGTGTTTTATATTCCGACCAGCTGGCTATGGCGGATTTGCCGCAGGATGTGCTCTATAATTTAAGTAACGTTCAAACGAATGTGGTTCGCTTTTTAATGTTTTGTGAATGGCCCAACAATTTTCCCAAATTTTAGTGAAATGATTTTAATGTGTTAATTGGGTGACTGGCTGAACAAGGTTTTTTGTGAATGGTCAGCCAGTCACATAGCGCTGTGTATTTCTTCCGTGTTTTGTTTTCTCTATGTTTTAATTCCAGGTGCAGCAGCTGTCCCTCTTCCTGAGCTGTTTCAGCGCATGCGAGATGGAGTGACTTTACTGTCATTTCGAGTGCTTGAGGGTGCAACAATTTTAGAAATTATCTCGACATTCCTTTGTTTTAATGAGTGTATGGGAGCTGACGACCTCGCTGTTGAGTGCCCATAAGGCCCAAACACTCACTCTCAATTTCTCTCTCTCTCTCTCTTTCTCTCTCTCTCTCACACACACACACAACACACACACACACACACACACACACACACACACACACACACACATTTTAATCTGGATTTAACCACATCACCTTCAACTGCTTGCAGCCGCAGAGCTAGCGCAGCAGTGTACATAGGGAAGATCTCGTGCTGGTATTGCACACACCAAAAATGCTTGCGCTCCAACTCATGTCTCATCAGGGGTGAAAACATCAGTTTAATAGTGAGTTGTTTCAAAATCCTTCACTCTGCCTAATTTCTGACAAAATCCTGCTTAGAGCTGCGTGTATTGACGGATAAAGAAGCTGAAGACCAATGACATGTGAAATGCACACTGCATCATCATGAAATTCGAACAGAACCTTTAACTATATGACAGATTCAACTAGTTGAACCAGCTCGATGGAAAGCTCGTTAATACATTTTGATATATACAAAATGGGATCAGACTCCCTTCCAAAATAAGTTGTTGTTGTTGTGGTCTTCAGTCCTGAGACTGGTTTGATGCAGCTCTCCATGCTACTCTATCCTGTGCAAGCTTCTTCATCTCCCAGTACCTACTGCAGCCTACATCCTTCTGAATCTGCTTAGTGTATTCATCTCTTGGTCTCCCTCTACGATTTTTACCCTCCACTCTGACCTCAATTACTAAATTGGCGATCCGTCAATGTCTCAGAACATGTCCTACCAACCGATCCCTTCTTCTAGTCAAGTTGTGCCACAAACTCTTCTTCTCCCCAATTCTATTAAATACCTCCTCATTAGTTATGTGATATAACCATCTAATCTTAAGCATTCATCTGTAGCACCCATTTAGAAAGCTTCTATTCTCTTCTTGTCTAAACTATCATCTAAACTATTTATCATCCACGTTTCACTTCCATACATGGCTACACTCCATACTGTAATATTAGTAATTTTCGCCTCACAAACATTAATATACGCTCAATAGCAAACGCCTGATGGCCTAAAGTTATCGAACAATTGAAAAGTAAAAGAAATGAACCATCGCATAGCAGCGACAGAATCTATTATTCTTTATCTTTGCCGTTCTTGCGCGGTGCCAGTAAATCTCTATGTACATGTATCGATTAATGGTGTAAAAAAGAATTCTGTTGTTTCAAGACAAACGAGGCTTTTGGCGTCTCACCTTTTACTGTTTGTATTTCATGTGAGGCGGACGCGGACTTGCTGCGTTCCGCAACTGTATTTTATATTCTATGTGAAAATATTGGGTGAAAATGCTAAATGTTATTTTTTCAATCAGAAAGCATGTAGTTTCTGGTAACTGATTACGAACAGACTGCATCAAGAGGACATTTTGACTGTTATGTATAAAGTATTTAACCACCATGGTCATCTATTGTAATTTAATATGAAAAGGTACGTAGCATTAAAAAAACGTGTGTTAAAGATAATTGTGCTTATTTTCGTAAATTAACCTTGATGATTCCATCTCCTTATTTACCTGTTTGATAATTATGTTTGTGTTACTTCATATTCAGAAATTACGATCACGCTGATGGGCCGAACGCAGCATGAGACAGAAGGAACATTATCGTTTTCCTATTATTTCTGAACCAACTTTTTTGTGTAGTGTTGCATTTCTTTTAAAGTCTATAAATCTTCTGGTCCCTTAGTGTTGATCCGGGTATGACTACATCGCGACTATAAAAACTGCACAGAAATGATAATGTTTCTTCCGAACGATCTCAAATAAATAAATAAATATATATATATACATATATATATATATCAATACGCTGCTCTTATTCAGGTATTTAATGGTCAAAGTATGTTATTATAATAGCGTAATAAATCCCTGATTTTGTTGTCAAGTGGCCCACCAAAAATATTCACTTTTTCGACATTAAAAAAAAGTACCAATTGTTTTTATTTTCTTCCCACAAGAGCAACGCTACACTTGGCGTCCGAACAGGGACTTGATCAAAAAATCATTTCATGTATGTGTTTAAAAATTTTTCAGTGCTTGTTCTAATAATTGTTTCATTTTTTTCATGTGGATGCAGTTCAACCGAGAAAGAGAAGTGGGAAAACCTTTTAATTAATTCAGAAGAACGATTGATGAAATTACCAAAAAACGCGAGTATCCAGCCGTATCATCATGAAGACAGCCATAGTAAGTCAAATTTTTATACGCAGTAGCCAAGCTTTCGTAGTGACGTTGCATCTTTCGAGTTGATCAGAACGTAAACCTGTCTTTCCTTGCCTTGAAACAGCTTTATTTCAATTTGGCCATAGTCCATTCTTATGTAGTTAAATTCAGTGAAAGTGTACCATTGTTGTCAGTGCATAAAAAAATTACCATATGGCGGATAACTACGCTCAAAACTGGTAAAACGTGTGATATTTCATTTGTTTGTAATTAGTATGGGCCATCTTGTCTTCTTGGCGTACATGAACGTCAGTTGTTACCCAGAGTTAAAATTTCATCTTAGGTCCCAGTAAGCCATAGCACTACGTCACAGACAAACGACTTACGGCAGTGACAAACAATATCTGTAGCATCTTGACGTTTGACAAATTATTCATGAACATGGCTGACGGTAAACAGCGGACACAAACAAAAGCAGACGACAGCGGTGATGCGAATGGACCTCACTATCCATTACGATCACGCGCGGTAGGTACACGAGCGGAGGCAGAAGCAGCCTCGACCGAAGTTTTAGAAGCTGGTCCTAGTGTGCAAACTATTCCCGCTTTTGAAAAAAATGACTTGGCTGCAATGATCGAAGCAATAATGGAACGCAAGTTCGAAAGCCAAAAACAGGAAAGATTAGATGAAAAGGCCCGCGAAGAAAAAGAGAAGGTCGAAAGACGGCATAATAAAAATCAGGTCCTTACAAATCTGTGTAACTCAGTAAAAGCAGACATAAATTCAGTAAAAACAGAAATAAATTCTGTAAAAACAGAAATAAATCCGGTAAAAACAGACATAAATTCAGTAAAAACAGACATAAATTCAGTAAAAACAGATCTGCAAACGGAGATAAATGACCTAAACACACGGTTAAATTCGGTAAAGGCCGAACTAAAGGCAGACATAACAGATGAATTAAATACCCTGTTGGGTAATGTCCAAAGCCAAATCAGTAGTCAGATCACGACCAGGAGGCTAGAAATTGACACACAAGTAGAGTAAAAAATAGAGGATATTTCAAACCGGTTAGATAAGAAAATCGAAGCAGCCAAGGGAGAGACAAATTCAAAAGTGATGGAATATCAAAAACAAGCTGCGACCTTAAAAGAAGATTATACTGCAATCTCTGATGAGGTCAAAGTTGTTAAAACCGCAGTAGACACGATCGAGAATGTTGCTGATGATCTTTCCAAACAGATTGAGACTCTTAATGTAGAGGATCAAATAAAGAATACTGTTAAGGCACATGCTGAAGCTTTGTCTGACCACTACGAAGAGTGGATTAAAAACAAAGACGGATTCATAGAAAACAAGGTGAAGAACGAACTCAGGGAAACTGTCAAAAACGTGACCTTTGAAATATTGGCAGCCCCTGGAAAAACAGGAGACACGGTCATGTCAGAATTAGGCCAGATAAGACGAACGTTAGCTCAAGATTTATCTGAATGGCGTCAACAGATAGTTGATGAAGTTCGTACACTAAAATGTCAAGTTGAAAATTCCCCACCTTCCGTGTCAGGAGAGTGGAATAATTCACCACGATGTAATGAACAACAGCAGGTACATTACCGTTCACCATTTGATAACGCTCAGACTCATAGTTCTATAGAAGCGCAATTTAACCAGAGTACCAGCGCACCCACTTTTGTCAGTTTGATGCAGGAGGAAAGCGTGATCAAACATCGTGTTTTTCGACCTTTCACCCACAGAAAAGAGAAATTCATCCTATAGTGTTCCTCCGAAATTTTTCGGGAATTTTCCCGAATAGCTGGAGTGACCGCCAGCGAATTCAATTCGTTAGTGCATTTATCGTAGGCGATGCTGCCTTATGGGGAACCGAAATGGTCGACTCTTGTAAAAGTTACAAAGAGTTTGAACAGATGTTTTTAGCTAAATTCTGGAGTTCTGGTGTGCAGCAGCGCCTGAGAAAAGAGGTTTACAACGCCGAAGTGTTTAACTGTAAGCGCGGTAGTTTGAGAAGATATTTTGAAAAGTATTTAGCGAAAATCAAGTTCTGGGATTCGCCGATCACCGCCAAAGACGTTATTCTGATTCTAAAAACTAAACTACCGATTGCGATCAGAGAAATGTTAGTAAACCTATCTGAGGACGATACGGACACTTTCCTATCTGTGTTAGACTCGTTAGATCTGATTTACGAGGACGCTAGAGTTGATGTTGGCAACGCCCACTTCAGTGCAGGCGGCCAGCACAATACAGAATACGCAGGCAACAATGGTGGCCGAGCGAAAGCGCGTCACAGCGACAGCCAGTACCAACCACACAACGGTTTCAAAAATAAACACACTACGTACTCCAACAGCAAATACAAAAATAAGTACAATAACGGCCAGAGATACAATCCAATATATAATTCGTCACCACCTCAGTACGAAAATGCACATTATAACACACAGCCCCAGCAATATGGAAACACGCAACCGATCAACGGTAATTATCAAAACGATCAGTCTTACGATTCAAATCGTCAGTGGAAAGGAAATAAATGGCATAATCAAGGTGGAGACCAACGTACACCTTTCAGTAACGGTTACAATCAACACAAGCCACAGCAAAATACCTTTCAGCCACAAAATATACACTTCACGCAACAAGCGAACGGACCTTTGGGAAGTCTGAAGCCTAAACGCCCGCATAATACGCAAATTTATTATGCGCAAGCGAATACGCCAGGACAAGATCCATTTCCATCCGAGTTCGTACCACAAAACCAACACCAGTTCCAGACGGAAGAAACTTTAAGAAATATAAATCAGCAGGAAAGTAAGCGTCGAGCGGAAAATTAAAATCAGCACCTCTGAGCCTACTAGAGGATGCTGCAGGTTTGAATGGGGGCACCCTGTCCCTTAGTCCACACGAAATTAAAGCAATTAGGTATGACAAAGAGACAAACTTACGGGATGATCTAGTAGCAGACACTGAGACGAAAGACAATGATGACGTATGGACGAACAAGTTCAAGCTTCCATAAGAGTATCAATTGCCAACATACCAGTAACAGCCATTGTAGACACAGGAGCTAATATAAATGTCTTATCTTTATGTTTATTTAAGCAAATATCCTCTGTATGCAAAGTTTTATCACCTCCAATTCAAGGTTGAACCGTATCGGGAGCAATTGGTCCACTAACACAACGTGTAAATCTCCAGACTCAGCTTCAAATCCAGATAGAGTCTATTTCAGTAACGTGCATTTTTCTTATTGTTAAAAACCTATCAGTGCCATGTATCATGAGTATGGAATTCTTGAGGCAGACGAAAGCTAAAATTGACATCGAGTGTGGAATCTGTACTCTAGTAGCGAGCCAGCAACAAGTAACTGCAAATTTATTAAGAAGTAAGGTGAAGACAAACTTTGGGGTACTTCAAATACCAGTACGGCCATGGACTAAAAGACAAGTACAGTCAGACAGAAGACGTGACAGATCCAGAAAGTGTTAATGACGATGAGTATAAGGACCTAATTCCCGGTCAGACTGAATTGTACGGTAAAGCTAGTGAGTCCACTGAATTATCCAAACAACAGAAGAATGAGCTTTACAATTTGTTAACAGATTACGTTCAAGTATTTTCTAAGAAACCTGGACTAATAAAAGGCTTTGAATATCGAATGGATGTCCTGCCCCATTCAACCTTCTGTAGAACAAGCTATTCCATTTCATATGCAAGACGCGAAGCTGTCAAGTGCGAGATCAGGAAAATGTTACGCTGGAATGTGATAGAAGTATCTCATTCACCTTATTCGAGTCCTTTATTGTCTGTACTAAAATCATATGGTAACGTAAGGCTAGTCTTAGGTGCAAGATTATCTCATATCATTGACAACGTATTCTAACCTCCGAAAAAAGGCGTTTGATAAGAAGGTAAACAGAGTTATCGATTTCAAAGAGGCAGAAAAGGTATTAGTCAGGACTCACTTTAAACCATCCCTGTTGTTAAAGAAGAATCGCAAGTGGCAACACATTTATGAAGGTCCCTTTGTGATAATGAGGAAACCACACATTGGTAGCTATTTGTTATCTGACCCTGCCACGAATAAAATCAAAGGATTGTTCCACCATCATGATTTAAGAAAATGTTATAACGCCAGGTATTAATTTAAGCTGTAAGAAAATTCTAAGGTATTGGAGATCAGGATTAACCAATGAGTAACAAGAACGGAACTGAACTGACTACAGACGTTAACCGGTGCTAAAAGGAAACCTTATGTATTAAAACAACACGTCTGGAAAATAAAATACAGAATAAGTTGTAGACAAGTATTTACATGAATAATCTTTATGTAAACAGGAGTACATGTCCTAGAGGCGATTTTCAATTTTAGTTATAAGTTAGTATGTAAGAAAAATGATGCACTCGAGAGGTATTAATTAGCCCCGAGGTACCACAATGAGGAAAGAGGAAGGAGCGAATAATGCACTTCTCTCGCTAAATAGTAATTTGAGAATGAGCAGGAAGGAGCAAATAATGCAGTTCTCTCGCTAAATAGTAATATGAAAATGATGATTATATGTGCTTAGTATTAGTAAGTGAAATTTAATCGAGGACAAATTAATGACCTGTTTTAAAAGGAAATACTTAAACGTTCAGACAAAAGAGGAAAGTTGTGTGAAAAGATTCGATTCCATGAGGTTATTCCCTATTTTCAAATGTGACGTAAATAAGGCACCACCTGGTAGCGCAAAACAGTCGGTAGATTTAACTCGTGAGTTCCAGCACAGTGCTGTGCCAGCGATGAAATAACATCTCTTTGAAGTAAACAGATACCTAGGGTTAAGCATGAACAGATCGATAACGCAGTGCAATTGTTCTAAAAAGGCCTGACGTTAACCTTAAGTAAAAGCGTGATGGAATAAAAAGGAAGTTTATTGTGTAACGCAAAGTAAGATGAGTCCAGACTATAAACAAGCTGAGTAAAAGAACGTATGAGTAACATGGTTCATTATGCCAACTTCACGGTACTATTGAGCATTAGCGATACTGCAAATTCACAAGCTAGCAGCAAATAGAATAAGGATCTCGCCCAAGCTTCACAGGTCGCGACAGCAGCAAACAACAACACTCTACTTAGAGGCTTATATATACAAATGATAATTAATACCCAAATGCGTAATGCATAAACTTGACTTAGTCTAAGAAATGAGCAAAGAGTAGTAAGCAAGCTGCAGCAAGATACATATTAGATATACATGCTTCAAGTGATAGATTTTATTTTAAGTGCGCACTGCAATATTTATTGTTTTCTCTGTGATTATTGAATCCCTTTCCTAAGTGCAAATCCTTTAAGATCCTTGATCCTATCCACTCCTCAGGATCAACTTGTAAAGATGCACGTGTGCTTAGGAAGTGAAGCACTACATTTAAAAATGAGTAGGTTCGCGACGCGCAAATTGCTATTGTAATGCGCAATGTAAATTAACCCTGCTGTTCTGTTCACTTTTACTTGACATATATACTGTTCGGGTCAATATGACCCGACATATCAAAATGCTTTAGAAACATAAATTTTGGTACAGTTTTAGCTATCGACATTGTTGTTCTATTCCAGTACCTTGTTAGTAATAATAATAATAATAATAATAATAATAATAATGGTAATAATAATAATAATAACAATGCATACAACTTTATTGAGGGATATTTTTCATTTAAATATGCACATAAATTTGAAACAACAGACAGTTTCCATTACAGGCATTCAACTTAGAAAGCACTACAGTTTTTCCATACTTCTATTCTTATTGTTGACAGTTTAGACGTAAGTATTGACATTTTCTAACAACAGACAGTTGTCATTACAGATATTCATCTTAGAGCACACTACAGTACAGAACACACTACAGTTTTTTTATTACATTCCAACATAGAAAGCACTACAACTTTAGAATCCTCTCTTCTTACTGATTGTAGTTTAGGCACAAGTATTCACATAAATTTGAAACAACAGAATTTTCAATACAATCATCTTATAAAATACTACAGTTCTTTTCTTACTGCTTGCACTGTGGACACAAGTAGGTTACATGTTTCTTGCAAATATGTTTACTACATTTTCCACACACCATGTTTGTTTTATTGTCATTACTTGATGGACAGAACTTACAGCGTGCACGTTTTGTAGATTTTCTTGTTGTTACCGATTCTGACACACCACCCACATCATTCGGGTTTTGGATGCTTGTGACCATTCTCAAAGAATCTTCTGTTCTTGGGAAATGCGTTCTTGATGCAATATGTTCTTTTATCAGTGACTTTCCAAGTTCCTCCAAGAATATTCTCCTTCTAGTCAATTTGCTTGCATTCCAATTAGGGTCAACCGAAATCCACAAAACGTATGCATTATAAGCAGAAACATCAAGAATATTGTAGAAAACTATCATTGGCCACCTATTACTTTTTCGTTTGCATGTATATGTACCTAATAACTGATCAAGCGTGTCTACAGCACCTTTGGTTGAATTATAGTCCAAAATCATTTTTGGCTTCTTATCAGCCCTGTCACTGATTTCCGCATCATGGTGGAGAGTGCTCATAAGTACAACATTCTTGTGTCTCTTAGGAATATAATTAACCACAGTAGTGTCATTTGTGAAGTAAAATGAAGAGCTGTGTACCTCCTTGTTGGTCATTTTGTGTGGAAGCTCCGGCTTATTTTTCCGTATAGTTCCCAACATAGTCAATTTCCTTTTCAGAAGCAGCTGCCCCAAATTGTACGACGTAAAAAAGTTGTCACACGTGATATTCTGACCACGTAACTCAGAAGTGAGATCAGATACCACCCTCATTCCCTGATTTCTTTCTGGTGCCGCTCCACTCACCTTTCCTGTATAAATTTGGGCTTTCAGTACGTATGAAGTTTTGCTGTCACACATGGTCCATATTTTGATCCCATATTTTGCCGGTTTACTTGGGATATACTGCTTGAATGGACAGCGACCTCTAAATGCTACTAACTGCTCGTCAACAGTAACATTTTCTCCTGGATTATACAGTTGAGGAAGGACCTCTACCCACTTCTCCCAAATACTACGAATTGCGGCAAGTTTGTCAGTACGTCGTCTTTCCTCTCTAGTAGATTTCTTGTCAAATCGCAGGACACGTGATATCTTACAGAATGTTTCATGAGACATGGTTGCTCGAAATATGTTTCGCCCAGTATCTTTATCCCACAAACTTTTTGTAGACTCCCCATGAGATCGATATACACCCGCTAGGAGTAAGAGTCCTAAGTATGCATGGAAAACAGAACCATCAATATCTGTCCACTGTTCACCATAAACTCGCTGCCCTTCAATATTTGTCATCTCTATTATTTCATTTTGAAGCGCTGTGTGAAATACTGCTTCAAATGAACATTTTACATCAGATATTCTGCTGACTGCATACCTGGTAACTCCTGGGGTACTCTTGATGATGTTCGAAGCTGGTAGGCGACCATGTTGTGCTGGTGGATGCAACTGCCATTCTATATTCCCATTTTTAGAAAGAAAAGTCTCTACACTATTTTGTATGGGCTGTGGACTGTCGTAACTGTCATCGGAACACTCGCTTTCAGATGCATTGCTGATGTGATCTTCAAACTCAGAAAGTGATCCTTCATCTGGTGAGGCATTTACTATTTCTTCCAACTCACGATCATTCAATGGTCTCATCGCCATGGTGTCACAAGTCAAACTGGGCAGAAACAAAGCATTCCAATTATTGAGAACTGCCAATTATTATTTCCTGGGGAAAGCAACAAACAAGCCCATTGTTGTGAACGCATGGAGCTTTAGGTGATTGTTGAGAGTAAGTTGGAATGATGCAGTCACTATTCCCACACAACACAACAAAAATAATTTTCGCCATTTCCAGATTTTAGAAATAAATACGAGTTACACTAAACATATTTGTGTCGGGTCATTATGACCCGAACATTACATATGCAACTATTACAGTTGAAGCCCAAACTTCTTAAACTTTTTTAAAACCTTTTAAAACACATGCTGCTCATCCATTTTCAGACAAAGTCACAAAGTTTCATAAATATATATTGGTATTTACATAATGTAAAATAACGTTCATATTCGTTTCGGGTCATATAGACCCGAACAGAACAGCAGGGTTAAATTTTCGACCTGGTAGAGGAGTAATTTTAATTCTGTCGACGATCCGCGAGTAGGCCCGCTTTGCCCATTTTTCTTTTTCGACTGATTGTATTTCCACACGAAATCCCGAGGCGGAATTGCTATTTTCAAATCTGTCCTCGAACTTTCTTTAAAAGACAAGCACATACGAGAAAAAACTTTGACATAAATGAAGCTCCCGCCACAAGTCACTAAATAAGATGAGCACTAAAAAAATTTATTGGGCCTACAAAATGAATAAGCAAGCATGATAAAGATGACTATGAATGAAATTAATTTGTAAAGGAGATTGGAATGAATTTGGTCAAAGAAAAAGGACTTATAATAGCCTACCTGTGACCGTAGGCATAAATAAAAAAAAAGACTAACTAAGAAACAATTGTTCTGATTCAAAGTGGTCAATTAGATTATTTCTCGATTTAAATGAACTCTTGTAAATATTAGTATGTAAATCAACTTGTAAACACCGTGGGATGTTATGAAGCGAGAATTTATTTTAATACATCGTTCACGCAGACGCTCACCACAGTGCAAGTGAAGTTTTAAAGTTCGACGATTTTCAGTAGCAGTATTCTACTGCACCATATGTGTGAAAAATTCATTGATGTGTCTAGTGTGTAATAATCATTGTCATTCCACACATGCAATTGGAGCGGTAGCTACCACTTACCTGAGAATCTGTAATTGGATAGTGGACAGGAAGTGATGTGAGGCAGTTTCGGTGGCAGAAGCTCCCTCCAGCAATCTAAAAAGCACAAAGCCACGATCCGCCGAACAAAAGCGACGCACGGCACCTCAAGCGCGAAATCAACGCTCTGCAAGAAAGCTCCGGTCACGTGCGCGCGCACACACTGAATTTCAAGATTGCTCGCAACAGTGGAGGCAGACAGCCACCATGTGACGAAACAATGTGAACGTTCAACCGCCAACAGTAGTTGCTGTGCGCTACATTCTGTAGCAAAAACATACACACCCAGTACTGAAAACATTTTTGTATGTATCATAAACCTTCCGAGAGACTCTAAGATAGAGAAGTTAGCGTAATTATTATAATGACTGATTGTACTCAGAGACAAGTCACAAGGTCACCTCTGAACACTGTTGAAATGTAAACTTTAACGAGAGGTCACGATACGAATGAAAATAAGCACACGAAAATACGTCAAAGGATCCCATCCTTCCTATATCCCATCCCACATGTATATAAAATTAGTTTTGTAAGCTATTCTAATATAAGATATTTTATCTGTTTCATACGTGAAATAATTCGGAGAGCCACACTAGAGCCCTGAAAGTGAAAGATATGGACTTCCTTGTCGAAGCCATCACCAGTGGCGCTCTACAATCCAAGTCTAACCTAAATAGTGTATGTGCGACAAAAATAAATGCATAATTAAGTGCGACAACGGACAAGGCAATCAATCGACAAGACGATGACAATATAATGAATACAGTCAAAACAAGAAAGTTGTGTACCAGTTGTGATAGTCAAATTACTTTTTCAACGATGAAAAATGAAGTGTGACTCTATTTCCTTATAAATTTTGTAAATATGTGTGCTTATAGCCTTAATTTTAAGAATCACCAGGAAAGACTGAATCCATGCAAACACTGATAGAAACACAGAACAAATCCACAGTGATCCACCGTCAGTAATTACAAATTCAAGCGTTAATTCTTTTATTATGGAATGAATATGAAATGAAACTTTTAATAACCTGTATGTTACACCCGAAAATGACAAATATTCCAATGGGCATGAGGATGAAAGTAATACTTTCGGTATTCCTTCCCTCCTCATGGGAGGCAGTGTAATATTAGTAATTTTCGCCTCACAAACATTAATATACGCTCAATAGTAAACGCCTGATGGTCTGAAGTTATCGAACAATTGTAAAGTAAAAGAAATGAACCATCGCATAGCAGCGACAGAATCTATTATTCTTTATCTTTGCCGTTCTTGCGCGGTGCCAGTAAATCTCTATGTACATGTATCGATTAATGGTGTAAAAAGGAATTCTGTTGTTTCAAGACAAATGAGGCTTTTGGCGTCTCACCTTTTACTGTTTGTATTCCATGAGAGGCGGACGCGTTCCGCAACTGTATTTTATATTCTATGTGAAAATATTGAATGAAAATGGTAAATGTTATTTTTTTCAATCAAAAAGCATGTAGTTTCTGGTAACTGATTACGAACAGGAACATTATCGTTTTCCTATTATTTCTGAACCAACTTTTTTGTGTAGTGTTGCATTTCTTTTAAAGACTATAAATCTTCTGGTCCCTTAGTGTTGATCCGGGTATGACTACATCGTGACTATAAAAACTGCACAGAAATGATAATGTTTCTTCCGAACGATCTCAAATATATATATATATATATATATATATATATATATATATATATATCAATACGCTGCTCTTATTCAGGTATTTAATGGTCAACGTATGTTATTATAATAGCGTAATAAATCCCTGATTCTGTTGACAAGTGGCCCACCAAATATATTAACTCTTTCGACATAAAAAAAAGTACCAATTATTTTTATTTTCTTCCCCCAAGGGCAACGCTACAATACAAATACTTTCAGAAACGACTTCCTGACATTTAAATCTATACTCGATGTTAACAAATTTCTCTTCTTCAGAAATGCTTTCCTTCCCATTGCCACTCTATATTTTATATCCTCTCTACTTCGACCATCGTCAGTTATTTTGCTCCCCAAATAGCAAAACTCCTTTACTACTTTAAGTGTCTCATTTCCTAATCTAATTCCCTCAGCATCACCCGACTTAATTCGACTACATTCCATTATCCTCGTTTTGCTTTTGTTGATGTTCATCTTATACCCTCCTTTCAAGACACTGTCCATTCCGTTCAACTGCTCTTCCAAGTCCTTTGCTGTCTCTGACAGAATTGCAATGTCATCGGCGAACCTCAAAGTTTTTATTTCTTCCCCATGGATTTTAATACCTACTCCGAAATTATCTTTTGTTTCCTTTGCTGCTTGCTCAATATACAGATTGAATAACATACGTGGATAGGCTAAAACTCTCTCACTCCCTTCCCAACCACAGCTTCCCTTTCATACCCCTTGACTCTTATAACTGCCATCTGCTTTCTGTACGAATTGTAAATAGCCTTTCGCTCCCTGTATTTTACCCCTGCCACCTACAAAATTTGAAAGAGAGTATTCCAATCAACATTGTGAAAAGCTTTCTCTAAGTCTACAAATGGTAGAAACGTAGGTTTGCCTTTCCTTAATCTTTCTTCTACGATAAGTCGTAAGGCCATTATAGTCTCACGTGTTCTAACGTTTCTACGGAATCCAAACTGATCTTCCCCGAGGTCGGCTTCTACCAGTTTTTCCATTCGTCTGTAAAGAATTCGAGTAAGTATTTTTCAGCTGTGACTTATTAAACTGGTAGTTCGGTAATTTTCACATCTGTCAACACCTCCTTTCTTTGGTATTGGAATTGTTATATTCTTCTTGAAGTCTGAGGGTATTTCGCCTGTCTCATACATCTTGCTAACCACATGGTAAAGTTTTGTCAGGACTGGCTCTCCCAACGACGTCAGTAGTTCTAATGTATTGTCGTCTACTCCTGAGGCCTTGTTTCGATCCAGGTCTTTCAGTACTCTCAAACTCTTCACGCAGTATCGTATCTCCCATTTCATCTTCATCTACATCCTCTTCCATTTCCATAATATTGTCTTGAAGTACATCGCCCTTGTATAGACCCTCTATATACTCCTTCCACCTTTCTGCTTTCCCTTCTTTGCTTAGAACTGGGTTTTCATCAAAGCTCTTGATATTCATGCAAGAGATTCTCCTTTCTCCAAAGGTTTCTTTAATTTTCCTGTAGGCAGTATCTATCTTACCCCTAGTAAAATAAGCCTCTACATCCTTACATTTGTCCTCTAGCCATCCCTGCTTAACCATTTTGCACCTCCTGTGAATATAATTTTTGAGACGTTTATATTCCTTTTTGCATGCTTCATTTACTGCATTTTTATATTTTCTCCATTCATCAATTAAATTCAATATTTATTCTGTTACCCAAGGGTTTCCACTAGCCCTCGTCTTTTTACCTATTTGATCCTCTGCTGCCTTCATTATTTCATTCCTCAATGCAACCCTTTCATCTTCTACTGTATTTCTTTCTCCCATTCCTGTCAATTGTTCCCTTATGTTCTCCCTGAAACTCTGTACAACCTCTGGTTTAGTCAGTTTATCCAGCTCCCACCACCTTAAAAACCCCCACTTGTTTGCAGCTTCTTCAGTTTTAATCTACAGTTCGTAACCAATAGATTGTGCTCAGAGTCCACATCTGCCTCTGGAAATGTCTTACCATTTGAAACCTGGTTCCTAAATCTCTCTCTTACCATTATGTAATCTATCTGGTACCTTTTATTATCTCCAGGGTTCTTCCATGTATACAACCTTCCTTCATGATTCATCAACAAAGTGTTAGCTATGATTAAGTTGTGCTCTGTGGAAAATTCTACCAGTCAGCTTCCTCTTTCATTTCTTATCCCCAATCCATATTCATCTACTACGTTTCCTTCTCTCCCTTTTCCTACTGACTAATTCCAGTCACCCATGACTATTACATTTTCGTCTCCCTTAACTATCTGAATAATTTGTTTTATTTCATCATACATTTCTTCAATTTCTTCATCTGCAGAGCTAGTTGACATGTAAACTTGTACTACTGTGGTAGGTGTGGGCTTCGTATCTATCTTGGCCACAATAATGCGTTTAGTATGCTGTTTGTAGCAGCTTACCCGCATTCCTATTTTCCTATTCATTATTAAACCTACTCCAGCATTACCCCTATTTGATTTTGTGTTTCTAACCCTGTAGTCACCTGACCAGAAGTCGTGTTCCTCCCGCCACCGAACTTCAGTAATTCCCACTATATCTAACTTTAACCTGTCCACTTCCCTTTTTCAGTTTTCTAACCTACCTGCCCGATTAAGGGATCTGACATTCCACGCTCCGATCTGTGGAACGCCAGTTTTCTTTCTCCTGATAACGACATCATCTTGAGTAGTCCCGCCCGGGTATCCGAATGGGGGACTACTTTACTTCCGGAATTTACACTCCTGGAAATTGAAACAAGAACACCGTGAATTCATTGTCCCAGGAAGGGGAAACTTTATTGACACATTCCTGGGGTCAGATACATCACATGATCACACTGACAGAACCACAGACACATAGACACAGGCAACAGAGCATGCACAATGTCGGCACTAGTACAGTGTATATCCACCTTTCGCAGCAATGCAGGCTGCTATTCTCCCATGGAGACGATCGTAGAGATGCTGGATGTAGTCCTGTGGAACGGCGTGCCATGCCATTTCCACCTGGCGCCTCAGTTGGACCAGCGTTCGTGCTGGACGTGCAGACCGCGTGAGACGCCGCTTCATCCAGTCCCAAACATGCTCAATGGGGGACAGATCCGGAGATCTTGCTGGCCAGGGTAGTTGACTTACACCTTCTAGAGCACGTTGGGTGGCACGGGATACATGCGGACGTGCATTGTCCTGTTAGAACAGCAAGTTCCCTTGCCGGTCTAGGAATGGTAGAACGATGGGTTCGATGACGGTTTGGATGTACCGTGCACTATTCAGTGTCCCCTCGACGATCACCAGTGGTGTACGGCCAGTGTGCGGGACCGTAGCCCAGCTTCATGGAGACGGTTGCGAATGGTCCTCGCCGATACCCCAGGAGCAACAGTGTCCCTAATTTGCTGGGAAGTGGCGGTGCGGTCCCCTACGGCACTGCGTAGGATCCTACGGTCTTGGCGTGCATCCGTGCGTCGCTGCGGTCCGGTCCCAGGTCGACGGGCACGTGCACCTTCCGCCGACCACTGGCGACATCATCGATGTACTGTGGAGATCTCACGCCCCACGTGTTGAGCAATTCGGCGGTACGTCCACCCGGCCTCCCGCATGCCCACTATACGCCCTCGCTCAAAGTCCGTCAACTGCACATACGGTTCACGTCCACGCTGTCGCGGCATGCTACCAGTGTTAAAGACTGCGAAGGAGCTCCGTATGCCACGGCAAACTGGCTGACACTGACGGCGGCGGTGCACAAATGCTGCGCAGCTAGCGCCATTCGACGGCCAACACCGCGGTTCGTGGTGTGTCCGCTGTGCCGTGCGTGTGATCATTGCTTGTACAGCCCTCTCGCAGTGTCCGGAGCAAGTATGGTGGGTCTGACACGCCGGTGTCAATGTGTTCTTTTTTCCATTTCCAGGAGTGTATTATTCAAGAGGACGCCATCGTCATTTAATCATACAGTAAAGCTGCATGACCTCGGGAAAAATGACGGCTGTAGTTTCCCCTTGCTTTCAGCCGTTCGCAGTACCAGAACAGAAAGGACATTTTGGTTAGCGTTACAAGGCCATATCAGTCAATCATCCAGACTGTTGCCGCTACAACCTGAAAAGGCTGCTGTCTCTCTTCAGGAACCACACGTTTGTCTGGCCTCTCAACAGACACCCCTCCGTTGTGTTTACACCTACGGTACGGCTATTTGTATCGTTGAGGCACGCAAGCCTCCTCGCCAACAGCAAGGTCAATGGTTCATGGGGGTGGTCCAAAATAAGTAGATGAGATCAAATCTACTGGTCCCTCGGTTATCTGCCCACTCTCCTGACGGTGCGGGTTAACACCCTCCCTCTCGCTTGTACTAGTTTCGTAATCTGACATCAGAAGACTAATATCTGCCTATAGCTCCCTAATCTGACCAATGAAGTGCCGGCCGGTGTGGCCGAGCGGTTCTAGGCACTTCAGTCTGGAACCGCAAGTCGCAGGTTCGAATCCTGCCTCGGGCATGGATGTGTGTGATGTCCTTAGGTTGGTTAGGTTGAAGTAGTTCTAAATTATAGGGGACTGATGTTAAGTCCCATAGTTCAAGTGTTCAAGTGTGTGTGAAATCTTGTGGGACTTAACTGCTAAGGTCATCAGTCCCTAATCTTACACACTACTTAACCTAAGTTATCCTAAGGACAAACACACACACCCATGCCAGAGGGAGGACTCGAATCTCCGCCGGGACCAGCTGCACAGTCCATGACTGCAGCGCTCCTGACCGCGGGGCTAATCCCGCTTGGCTAAGCCCCATAGTGCTCAGAACCATTTGAACTATTAAAGATATCAAAGGCAGCACTTCCGTCGGGTTTCAGCGATACCTACCTTAAATCGCCAAGACGTTTTACCCAACTTGTGGCATGCACTTGAATCCCATACACAAGTGGATCCGAGGTTGATGTCCACGTTGTCGCACAAAAGAGCAGCCATTTAAGCCATTGAGCCCTCACCCTATTGCTACTAATTCGTAACTCGTACAAAGGATTGTCTTCTTGATGAAGGTTATCCATGGATACTGTGATATTCGCTATTTTTGGCTTCATTAAAACAACAAATAGTTAATACTTTCAGCCAGAAGGCAAATACTTGTTTATAAAGACTGATTAATGTATAATAAGGCGTCGCGTAGTGATAGTGGAATTTCCTACATGATGTAATTCGTCGTCTTTGGGCGGCAATATAAACAGAAAAATACGGATAGATATGCAACCCTTCACAATTTTGATCGCTGAAGATCAAAGGAAGCCTTGTGCACTAAAGACTTGTACAGTTTTTCTTAAGTAAGACGGCCACAGATGTGTGGCAGTCTGATCTAACTTTTACTAAATGTATAAAAACGTGTTAGGTCTAAGTTTGAGTGAAGTGTAAAAAAAAAAACTGTTTTAACTTATCGTGACGACGCACGGGTGACTCAAAAGGACAATGGCTATATAAAAGAGCGCTCAATCGACATGAGACAGACATAAAAACCTACCGTCAATGTAATACTCAGCTTAAGGTACGATATATGTTTTAGTTGTAATAAATATTTGTTCTGGAAATACTGAATCATTTAGCAGTGCTCATTCCTATAATCTCCTCAGTATTATTTTCATTTTAATTATGCATTTTGCTAAGATTACAGACATCAAGATCAGCAGTCCTATGTGCGTGTTACATTGACAAAAAGAATACTGTTCTATCGTCTTCTTGCATCAGCTTTAATATTGAATTTCCCCTTTGTGTGATGTTACGGTTGTTTTTGCGCCCTTAAGAACTTTCTGATCCCTTAGGGAATTGTTTTGTCATAACAATAACTTCACCACCGGGTATGATCGTATCTACGATCATGAAGTAATTAGAAAGACGATAATGCAATTTCTTAATCAATAGCACGCTAGCTGTGACTGCTTCAAGCCACGAGAAACTGCAAGTAAAGACTATTCACATTTCATAATGCAATATTTTAAGACAATGGTCAATGCATGATTCTTATGCCAATTGTGATTGATAAAACAGTAAGCGAAATCTCAAATTCCAACTTTTCCATTGAATAACAACATCACTTTTATTTTGTTACATCACAACACGACGTGGCTTCCATGCTGACGATTGCTGCACGTACGTAGTGAACCCAGTACAGTTTACACTTAATGTAAGGTAGTAAATGACAATACTGTTACAAGAAGGGTAACGATGGTCACTGCCCTCCTGCCCCCTCTGTGTCTTTCCCGAAAAAAGAAAAGTTACAGTGCTGTGAATTACCAGTTAATAACTAGGGATTCAGGTAAATAGATTTGGGTTCGGAACACCGTAGCGGAAGGATATGGGTTCCTACATAACTGTCTCAGTGTTAATTTTGAAACATACCTTGCCTTTATTAAAGTCAAATGAGTTTTAAAAACAATCAACAGTTACATTGACAGAAGAGATTTTAGAAAAATACAGAGCTGCCACTAATTATGGGCCACCAGTTATTAAGTATGCGCCAAATGCATACAACTGTAAAAAAAATTAAAAAATAATTAGCAAAATTCACCGAGCAGTTTTTTAACAAAATGCCCTTTAATCACTAGTCTTCACTGTTACCCAATATTGAGCAGAGGTACAGGATATTTAAAAAAACGATGCACAGTCATTGAATATTTAGTAACAGTTAACTAAAATTCTCTGATGAGATTTTAAGCAAATGATTCTTAAACAGTTGTTATAATTTGGTAACCAACTGCCATTCAGTAGAGGGCAAAATACAGATTTTTATTGTCAATTAACAGTCACTGAATAAGCAGCTTCAGTTATCTAAATTTCGTGATCTGTTTTAAGCAAATGATTTTTAAACAGCTGCTGTTAATTGCACTGATTCATCCGTGGTCTAGGGGCAGCGTCTTTGATTGTCAACCCCAACATCCTTACTCCCTGGTTCGAACCTCACCACTGCATCAATTTTGCAATAAAAATCATCAGCAATGGTGGCCGAAGACTTCCGGGTATGAAGTTAACTTCATTCTGCGAACGGCCTTGTCAAAGAGGGTGAAAGAGCGGAAAGAAGTTCAGGGCACTCTCTTGCCCTTGGGGGTGGGAAACTGCTCCGAAAGTCGGAAGAATCAGTAATGATCAACGGCATGAGAATGAAGAAGGCAATGGAAACGACTGCATTAAAAAGACACATAATGTGTATCCACAGGACATGTTGCCGGTATTTGAAAAAACTCTTCATTGGCAAAAGATTCCGAACTAGAACCCATTTGGATCTCCGACAGCGGACGGCCAATTGGGAGGTAACCATGAGAAAATGATTGAATCACCAACGAAAGAATATCGCTTTATGAGTCTGCGCGTAGCAGGGAAACTAGAAGCTCTGAAAAGTAAATGCTAGATAAAGTGGGGGCAGTGAAGTGAAATGGAAAGAAGATGAGGATTTATGGAGTTCAGGGTAATATCAACATCAGCAGCAAAATGTAACATGGGAGTAGGATTCGTTATGAAAAGGAAGGTAGAACAGAGAATGGGTTACTGTGAATAGTTCAGCGATGGAGTTGTTCTCGTCAGAATCGTTAGCAAGCCAACACCAACAATAACAGATCAGGTATACACGCAAATACCAGAAAAAAAGTTGAAGAAATGGAGAAAGTGTGTGAGATATTGAGGGGGTGATTCAGTAATTAAAGGAAGATGAAAATCTAATAGTCATGGGGGATTGGAATACGACTGTGTGAGAAGAAGTAAAAGAAAGCGTTATGGCAGAATATGGGCTTGATACTAGCAATGTGAAAGGAGAAAGACCAGTTGCGTTCTGCAATAAATTTCAGTTAGTAACAGCGAATGCTATATTCAAGACTCACAATATGGGGGAATATACTTGGAAAAGTCCTTGAGATACGGGGATGAATTCACTTAGATTACACCGTGGTTAGGTAGAAATGCCGAAATCAGATACTGTATCATAAGTCGTGCCCAGGAGTAAATATATATACTCAGATCACAGTTTAGTATTGATTAAGAAAAGGGTAAAGTTTAAGAGATTAGTCAGGAAGAATCAATGCTCAAAAAAGCGGTGTACGGAAGTAGAAAGGAATGAGGTAATGCGTCTGAAGATCTCTGAGGCTATAGAAGCTGCTATAAGGAGTAGCTCAGAAGGCTGTACATCGAAGACGCAATTGGGAAAATAATAAAAAGCTTCAAGAGTCGATTTAAAGCTGAATGTGAAAGGGTATCATGATAAGATTCGTTGATGATATTGCTATCCGCAGGAAAAGTTATGAAGAATTACATGACCAGTTGAGGGGAATGAGCGGTCTAAGGAGTAAAGAATTTACAGGATTGATTCAATGGAATGAACAGTTTAAGAATAGAGAATATGGATTAAGAGCAAGTCACAGACAGACGAAAGTAATGAGATGTAGTAGAAATGAGAACAGCGAGAAACTTAACATTAGAAATGGTGATCACAAAGTAGATGAAGCGAAGGAATTCTGCTACGTAACCAGCAAAGTTATCCATTACAGTCGGAGGAAGGAGGACATCAAAAGCAGAATAGCATTTTCGAAATAGACATCCCTGGCCAAGAGAAGTCTTCTAGTATCAAACGTAAGCCTTAATTTGAGGAAGAAATTTCTGAGAAAGTGTGAGTGGAGTACAGCATTGTAGGGTGGGGAAAACAGAAAAAAAGAATCGAAGCATTTGATGCACGGTGTTACAGAAGAATATTGAAAATTAGGTGGACTTGCGAGGAAAGGAATATATGGTAAACACTGATCACGTTTTACGAAAATAACTTTTAAATAGTTCATATTAATTACGAGTGGTGGTTGCCACCAGGGTAAGAGCGGAAACCAGTCTCGGCGCCTTCTCGGGAGACCGTTTGTTCTCTCGTATACCATCCACAACTTCAAACGTGTAGCGCCCCCGGCCGACTCGCTCCACAAGCAACACACACACATTGCCAAAAACCTTTCTGCCTTTCCGCTTTCGCCCCCAACGATAGCTTCATCGGTGTAACTCCAGAGTTATCCAGAAAAAGACAGAAGGTCGAGTCTGCACTGCTCAACTGGTCTGAAAGAAGATTTATCAACTGTTTATGATAGTTCGATTCACGTTTAGAATGTCATAATGTGCCTTAATTGTGATGTAATGTTTCGAAAAATTTCAAATAAGCAAATACAAAACAAAAAAAGACATTACATTTGACTGAATTTAAAAATATTTACCAGCTGATCAAAGAACAAGAGCTCCCATGCCTTCTATCACGGATACACAAGAGACGTGTGTCGTACAGGATTGTTGTAAATAAAGGGTTAGCCCCTCCAGAAACACTGTATTATTTTGTTTTCTCCATATAATGGCGTGTGGAGTTGCAAACGTTGTGCATTTTGACTGTCATGCTGTACTGACAACTAGGAAGATAATTCTCAATTCTCAGTCTCATAGGTTCCCTATTTTATACCTATGCCTTTGCAGTAGGTTGTTCGGCGCAGCTAGAAGCATACCCTATATAAGGAAAACGCACCGCTTGTTCTCATATCGACGAGAACACAGTGTACGATACAAAGAATTACGATACATTACTTCATACGCCGCTTAATCTGGATACAATCGCATAACGTAAATAGATTGTTGAAAATACAAGTCCGTCAGACTCCGCCTCGTCTGATCTGTCTGTCTTCCTCCCTTGGTTTTCTTCACATGTCAAGAGAAGACGTCGTCCTGACTAAAGAAGATGTGTTTATACATGATTTATCCAGCGACAACACATTTATTCGGCGCTGAGAATTAGTTAGTCGTTTGTTATATGTTCCGTAGATCATTTGAAATATCCTTTTATCGAAACGTTTTGGATCAAGTCACTTTACATGGTATCTATACTTCAACAGCGTTAACATTAATGAAACGATTATCATTTTATTCCTGTTGATTCAACTATGCCTAAAAACAATTTCTTTGATGGCTATCAGTTTTTAAGTAAAAATTCTTCAATAGGTAGGAGCTGTCCAGGCAAATAAGCCGTATATTGAACCCCTCTCTGAGCCACTGACTGCCTTAACAATGGGAAAAAGGGTCATTTTTCTCTATAATTTTGTACATCACTGTTCCTCTCAAATTGTTATGGATTACTTTATTAGCGAAAATATATGTTGTGACGGCACAGTTTAAATGCCTTGGTCCTTCAAGAAATACCTCGTGTATGACATCCGTTTGTTAACACCACATACAGAGTGGGGCAAATGGAAGTGTCCCAGAGCAGAGGATACGACTGGACGTGAATGCATTCATGTAACCACACCCAGTGACCCGGACACCACATGTACGGGTTTATCAGGGTGACTGGAGCAATGCAAAGGGGACGATGGTTCTCACATAGGAGCAGCGGGTGTGCACTGTCGAAAGTTACGTGACAACATAGTCGCGGAAACATTATGGTCGATTGTTCGATGAGTAGTTTAATAGAGTTACAGCGCCAGCAAAGAGTACCTTGCAACGCTTAAAGCGAAAATGGCCTTAGACCGGACCTGTTTAGAACAAGCAGCAATTCCAGGAGTCCAGCTTCGATGCGCCTTCAGCCGCTTGCTGATCATGAGCCGAAAGTGCTAAGAGGTGAATAGTGGTTGCTTTGTGCATCTGGTATCGTTAGGTTAGTACCGTATTTCTTTTCCTCTGGTGTGTTTCCTTGTGGACTGAAACTCTGTTCTCTGGGCCACTTTTATCTGCCCCACCCCCGTATTACTCTTATTGCCTATTTTTTCGTGCAATCAATCGTTTCTTTACTTGATGATTTACCCCAAAAAATTATACCATATGACATTATTGAGTGGAAATACGAAATATATGTCTGGGGGTTGATACGTTGGTTTTCAAGATTAGCAATATACGATGAGGAAATATTGCTGAGCCTAATTTTTTGAGAAGCTCAGTATGCATCCAGAGAAAGCCTACTTGGAAAGTTTCCAAGAATAAGGTTTAAATTATGATTATAGGAATACACCACAGACCCAATCGTACCACTCCCGTGCCGATGGTAAAGACAAGATCGATTAATTAGAGCATGTACAGAGTCATTTAAACAGTCATTCTTCCCGCACTCATTACGCGAATGGAACGTGACTAGCTCCTAATAACGGGGGCAACGGGAAGCACCCTCTTCCGTTCCCCTCACAGTGGTCTGCAGAATATGGATGTAGATTTATATGCAGGTTATAAGTACATAACCCAGTATCACAAGCTTTCCCTTTTCGTCTCGTATTGGCACCCCAGACTGATCGAGAATTGGCTAGATATGTGCATTCGACCCACTTAATGGTTTCACGTATGACCAGAACTGGGCAAGATTTTTCGTTAAGGTGTGACATTTAAAGTTGTATACTTAGCGAATTGATATTCTAACGGGTGCAGGAATGTCTACTAACTTTTGTTGTCAACATTTGTACGGTCTTTTCCTTTTTAACCGAGAGTGCAACGTTCTTTATTTCCTTAGAATTTTCAGAATTTGATTATTAAACCACGGTAGATCCATCCATCCTTAATCCACTTACATAACGCATATGTCTCCAGAACATTATTTATCATCAGTTTAGACTTTGCCCATAGTTCCTCTGCGTGCGTCATATTGGCTCTAAATGCCGTCCATTCATTGCCTAAGTGGGATGTTAACAATTGCTTCCCTGATTTTTCTAGAATAAATACTCTCCTGCCCTTTGTGAGAGATTAATCAATCGTAACTTTGTTTTATAATTTGACTCGGGTGTACCACTGCATTATGGGCTCTAATTAAATATCCCGTGGGGCAACTACTTTATCCAGCATAAAAGTCATAAGCTGAGCCCTTAAATTAACATCAGAGGTATGAAAAATTTTCCGCGCTCCGATGCCACTAATAAAACATTTGTACCCAGAATAGCAATTCCAAGCGCTAAATGATTCGTGCGACGGTTTAAAAACTGCGTACTACACACGTGACTGAAAATAAATGTACATGTTTTTCTATGTGTTCAATGTGAAATAAAGGGATTGATCACTGAATTGAAAGCATATTAGATTGTTCCAGCGTAATTCCACTCGCTGTGCCTCGTAGAATTAAGTTCCGTAATAGCTTGGACATGATAGTTCCGGCCCGGTGCATTACAGTATTTATCTTAATTCGTCAGAAAATCACGGCTGTCAGTGGATGGAGTGCTTCTTGTACTGAGATCATTATTCCACGCCACAACCACTTCCAGTTAAGAGCTCCACTCCCTACAATGTGATGCTGAGCAACATCTTAGACGTTTCTGCCAGTAATAACATTAAACAGATTTTTAGACACACATTAATAAAAGTAGTTTCTCCCATTTCCCGCCGTTCTCTCATTACTTGGCACCATACAATATACATTATATTACCTTCTGCGTATTAACACTTTGAGCCAGAACAAAAGCTTGTGTAAGTGGATCGTTACAAGAAAATTAGAAAGCAAAATCTTAGTTGCTACATTCATGAATAATAGTTTCTGAGAGGGCTATGATGAGCTATAGCACTAAATTAACTTCAGCAAAGATTCCTCGTTTCTTCTGAAAGTATGAACAGTTCCGCATTTGAAGTGAAACGCGTTACGCAGGAGCCACTCCATCGTTTCATATTTTATTGCTATTATTCTGTCATCTGTCGGGCAGTAATTAGATGTATTTTTCTTCTCCTTGCTCAAGTGATCGAAGAGATTATTCAAATGGGATCCATACTATAGCAGACGTCATAACATCTCTCTAATAACGTAGTTCCCATTAACTGTGTATTGGGTCTGCATGTTGTACTAGGCTAGTAAATTATTAGTCTCAAAAAGCCTTCTCAGCACTGTGACTGCTGTTAGATGCAGGGTCGATCTCCATAGGGTCAAACAGCGACCGACATTCCCGAGTCACAGCCGTGCCGCGGCAACAGGGAGCTCCCCCATCCTCAGGACCCAGGCCCAGCTGTGAGCCATCGCAGTGCTGGCCACTGTGGACTGGTGCCAATTTGGCGAAGCAGGTTAACATTTTCGCGGGAACTGGACAGTTGCGTGACACTCGTTGCTCGCACTGGTCTGCGCTATAACTTTTCTCGAAAGCGAGGGTCCCTTACGAAACTGATAGTAATTTGAATTTTTATGGAAGATTAAAGCTGTGTGCCAGACGGAGACTCGAACTCGGTACCTTTGCCTGTCGTGGGCAAGTGCTCTACCGGCTGAGCTACCTAACCACGACTCACCACACCTCCTCAAAGCCTTATTTTAGGCAGTACATTGTCTCCTACCTTTGAGTTCGATTCACGGTCCGCATGCAGTTTACATTTGCCAGAAAGTCTTACATGAGCCCACAGTCAGCTGCAAAGTGAAAATTTCATTCTGTTAGTAACTTCTTTAACTTGGACAAAATAAAGATTAGCTAAATAAAGAATGGCTAACTTGGTAAATAAACCTTTTGGAGGAGAGAGGGCGAGTTTTGTTACGTAGCTCTACGTTGGAAGAACATCTTACAAACTTTCTGACTGGAAAATTGGCAGTTTTGGCTGGTTATCCGCAGGGAACTTGGAGGAACGTTACTTTTGGGGCATTCATCGTTTTCTACATCTACATCTACATATCTACATACATACTCCGCAATCCACCATACGCTGTGTGGCGGAGGGTACCTCATACCACAACTAGCATCTTCTCTCCCTGTTCCACTCCCAAACAGAACGAGGGAAAAATGACTGCCTATATGCCTCTGTACGAGCCCTAATCTCTCTTATCTTATCTTTGTGGTCTTTCCGCGAAGTGTAAGTCGGCGGCAGTAAAACTGTACTGCAGTCAGCCTCAAATGCTGGTTCTCTAAATTTCCTCAGTAGCGATTCACGAAAAGAACGCCTCCTTTCCTCTAGAGATTCCCACCCGAGTTCCTGAAGCATTTCTGTAACACTTGCGTGATGATCAAACCTACCAGTACCAAATCTAGCAGCCCGCCCCTGAATTGCTTCTATGTCCTCCCTCAATCCGACCTGATAGGGATCCCAAACGCTCGAGCCGTACCCAAGAATAGGTCATATTAGTGTTTTATAAGCGGTCTCCTTTACAGATGAACCACATCTTCCAAAATTCTACCAATGAACCGAAGACGACTATCCGCCTTCCCCACAACTACCATTACATGCTTGTCCCACTTCATATCGCTCTGCAGTGTTACGCCCAAATATTTAATCGATGTGACTGTGTCAAGAGCTACACTACTAATTGAGTATTCAAACATTACAGGATTCTTTTTCCTATTCATCTGCATAATGTACATTTATCTATGTTTAGAGTTAGCTGCCACTCTTTACACCAACCACAAATCGAGTCCAAGTCATCTTGTATCCTTCTACAGTCACCGCTCGACGACACCTTCCCGTACACCACAGCATCATCAGCAAACAGCCGCACATTGCTATCCACCCTATCCAAAAGATCATTTATGTAGATAGAAAACAACAGCGAAACTACCACATTTCCCTTGGGCACTCCAGAATATACCCTCACCTCCGATGAACACTCACCATCGAGGACAACGTAATCCATAGGATCCATAGATACGATACGCGATTCATCAGTATGAGTTCTTCTCTAAACTTCTGCATGGGGCCCCATGTCTCCAGATACATCTCCGCTAGTCCTCTTCCAAAAATCTCTCTTCACTGGGACACCCGTGAGGAACTTGCACTTCCGTTTCTGTGACTGCTACGGCAATCCACCATCTCATGGAGTAGCATTAGGTTCATGCTGCCTAGGAGAATGCGAGATGAAAGTAACGTGAGTTAGGATGTGCATACTTTATCAGGTTACGGGGACGTTGTGAGAAATTACATTTTTCTCGATGGCTCGCACATGATTCAGGCACTTGTGATTCCTGCATGTACTTATGAAATCTTGAACTTGATTTATTTCGGTGGAGTGTGGGTTAGTTACCAGATCCTTTTCTCTACCCCTTCAATGTGGATTTTCCTGCTCAGTTAATTTTAATGGCATTAATTGTAAGGATTTTGCTTTACAAATATCTTTTATCTCAGATGGTTTGGAGAAGTTACAGTTTTATTTATAAATGAGATATTTGTTTCCCATTTACATTGTTATAACAATAAAATCAAGAGGATATCGTTATCAGGAGGAAGAAAACTGGCGTTCTACGGATCGGAGCATGGACTATCAGATCCCTTAATCGGGCAGGTAGGTTAGAAAACTGAAAAAGGGAAATGGATAGATTAAAGTTAGATATAGTGGGAATTAGTGAAGTTCTGTGGAAGGAGGAACTCGACTTCTGGTCAGGTGCCTACAGGGTTATAAATACAAAATCAAATTGGGGTAATGCAGGAGTAGGTTTAATAATGAATAGGAAAATAGGAATGCGGATAAGCTACTACAAACAGCATATTGAACGCATTATTGTGGCCAAGATAGATACGAAGCCCACGCCTACTACAGTAGTACAAGTTTATATGCCAGACAGCTCTGCAGATGACAAAGACATTGAAGAAATGTATGATGAAATAAAAGAAATTATTGAGATAGTGAAAGGAGACGAAAGTTTAATAGTCATGGGTGATTGGAATTCGGCAGTAGGAAAAAGAACATAAGGAAACGTAGTAGGTGAATATGGATTGGGGGTAAGAAATGAAAGAGGAAGCTGCCTGGTAGAATTTTGCACAGAGCACAACTTAATCATAGCTAACACTTGGTTCAAGAATCATGAAAGGTTGTATACATGGAAGAAGCCTGGAGATACTGGCAGGTTTCATATAGATTATATAATGGTAAGATAGAGATTTAGGAACCAGGTTTTAAATTGTAAGACATTTCCAGGAGCAGATGTGGATTCTGACCACAATCTGTTGGTTATTACCTGTAGGAAACTGAAGAAACGGCAAAAAGGTGGGAATTTAAGGAGATGGTATCTGGATAAACTGACAAAACCAGAGGTTGTACAGAGTTTCAGGGAGAGCATAAGGGAACAATTGACAGGCAAGGGGGAAAGAAATACAGCAGAAGAAGAATGGGTAGCTTTGAGGGATGAAGTAGTGAAGGCAGCAGAGGATCAAGTAGGTAAAAAGACGAGGGCTAGTAGAACTCCTGGGGTGACAGAAGAAATACTGAATTTAACTGATGAAAGGAATAAATATAAAAATGCAGTAAATGAAGCAGGCAAAAAGGAATATAAACGTCTCAAAAATGAGATCGACAGGAAGTGCAAAATGGCTAAGCAGGTACGGCTAGAGGACAAATGTAAGGACGTAGAGGCTTACCTCATGAGGGGTAAGATAGATACAGCCTACAGGAAAGTTAAAGAGACCTTCAGAGAAAAGAGAACCACTTGTATGAATATCAAAAGCTCAGATGGAAACCCAGTTCTAAGCAAAGAAGGGAAAGCAGAAAGGAGGAAGGAGTATATAGAGGGTCTATACAAGGGCGGTGCACTTGAGGACAATATTATGGAAATGGAAGAGGATGTAGATGAAGATGAAATGGGAGATACGATACTGCGTGAAGAGTATGACAGGGCACTGTAAGATCTAAGTCGAAACAAGCCCCGGGAGTAGACAACGTTCCATTAGAACTACTGACAGCATTGGGAGAGCCAGTCCTGACGAAACTCTGCCATCTGGTGAGCAAGATGTATGAAACCGGCGAAATACCCTCAGACTTCAAGAAGAATATAATAATTCCAATCCCAAAGAAAGCAGGTGTTGACAGATGTGCAAATTACCGAACTATAAGTTTAATAAGTCACGCCTGCAAAATACTAACGCAGATTCTTTACAGACGAATGGAAAAACTAGTAGAAGCCGACCTCGGGGAAGATCAGTTTAGATTCCGTATAAATGTTGGACACGTGAAGCAATACTGACCCTATGACTTATCTGAGAAACTAGCTTAAGGAAAGCAAACCTACGTTTCAAGCATTTGTAGACTTAGAGACAGCTTTTGACAATGTTGACAGGAATACGCTCTTTGAAATTGTGAAGGTGGCAGGGGTAAAATACAGGGAGCGAAAGGCTATTTACAATTTGTACACAAACCAGATGGCAGTTATAAGAGTCGAGGGGCATGAAAGGGAAATAGCGGTTGGGAAGGGAGTGAGACAGGTTTGTAGCCTGTCTCCGATGTTATTCAATCTGTATATTGAGCAAGCAGTAAAGGCAACAAAAGAAAAATTTCGAGTAGGTGTTAAAATCTATGGAGAAGAAATAAAAACTTTGAGGTTCACCGATGACATTGTAATTCTGTCAGAGACAGCAAATGACTTGGAAGAGCTGTTGAACGGAATGGACAGTGTCATGAAGGGAGGATATATGATGAACATCAACAAAAGCAAAACGAGGATAATGGAATGTAGTCGAATTAAGTCGGGTGGTGCTGAGGGAATTAGATTAGGAAATGAGACAAATAGCTCTGAGCACTATGGGACTTAACTGCTGTGGTCATCAGTCCCCTAGAACATAGAACTACTTAAACCTAACTAGCCTAAGGACATCACACACATCCATGCCCGAGGCAGGATTCGAACCTGCGACCTATAACCGCTCGGCAAAATCGGCCGGCGAAATGAGACACTTCAAGTAGTAAAGGAGTTTTGCTATTTTGGGAGCAAAATTAATGATGATGGTCGAAGTAGAGAGGATATAAAATGTAGACTGGCAATGGCAAGGAAAGCGTTTCTGAAGAAGAGAAATTTGTTAACACCGAATATAGATTTAAGTGTCAGGAAGTCGTTACTGAAAGTATTTGTATGGAGTGTAGGCATGTATGGAAGTGAAACATGGACGATAAATAGTTTGGCCAAGAATAGAAGCTTTTGAAATGTGGTGCTATAGAAGAATGCTGAAGATTAGATTGGTAGATCGCATAACTAATGATGAAGTATTGAATATGATTGGGGAGAAGACTAGAAGAATGAATGTGTTGTAGGACATGTGTTGAGGCATCAAGGGATCACCAATTTAGTATTGGAGGGCAGCGTGGAGGGTAAAAATCGTAGAGGGAGACCAAGAGATGAATACACTAAGCAGCTTCAGAAGGATGTAGGTTGCAGTAGGTACTGGGAGATGAAGAAGCTTGCACAGGATAGAGTAGCAAGGAGAGCTGCATCAAACCAGTCTCAGGACTGAAGACCACAACAACAACAACAATAAACTACGGTCAGAGTAGACTACATCTACATCTACATGGATACTCTGCAAATCACATATAAGTGCCTGGCACAGGGTTCATCAAACCACCTTCACAATTCTCTATTGTTCTGATCTCGTATAGCGCGCGGAAAGAATGAACACCTGTATCTTTCCATAGGAGCTCTTATTTCCCTTATATTATCGTGGTGAACGTTCTGCCCTATGTAGATCGGTGTCAACAAAATATTTTCGCATTCGGAGTAGAAAGTAGGTGATTAGAATTTCTTCAGAAGATTCGTCGCAACGAAAAACGCCGTTCTTTTAATGATTTCCAGCCCAAATCCTGTATCATTTCTGTGGCACTGTCTCCCATATTTCGTGTCCAGCCAATAAAACGCAGCCTTTGGTTAGCCTTCCCCACAACATTTTCTACGTCTTCTTTCCAATTTACGTTGTTCGTAATTGTAATACCTAGGTATTTAGTTGTATTTACGGCTTTTAGATTAGACTGATTTATCGTGTATCCGAAGTTTAACGAGTTCCTTTTAGCACTCATCTGGATGACCTCACACATTTCCTTATTTAGGGTCACCTACCACTTTTTGCAAAAGTCAGATATTTTTTATAAATATTTTGTCAGTTTGTTTTGATCATCTGAAGACTTTATAAGTCGATAAACGACAGCGTCATCTGCAAACAACCGAAGACGGCTGCTCACATTGTCTCCCAAATCGTTTATATGGATAAGGAACAGCAAAGGGCCTATAACACTACCTTGGGGAACGCCTGAAACTACTTCTGTATTACTCGATGACTTTCTGTCAATTAAACGAACTGTGACCTCTCTGACAGGAAATCGCAAATCCAGTCAGATAACTGAAACGATATTCCATAAGCACGAAATTTTGCTACAAGCCGCTTGTGTGGTACAGTGTGAAAAGCCTTCCGGAAATCCAGGAATACGGAATCGATCGGAAATCCCTTGTCAGTAGCACTCAGCACTCCATGTGAATAAAGAGCTAGTTGTGTTTCTCAGGAACGATGTTTTCTGAATCCATGTTCATTGTGTGTTAATAGACCGTTTCCTTCGAGGTACCTTATAATGCTCTAACACAATATATGCTCTAAAATCCTTCTGAATATCGACGTTAGCGATATGGGCCTGTAATTTAGTAGATTACTCCTACTACCTTTCTTGAATATTAGTGTGATCTGTGCAACTTTCCAATCTTTGGGTACGGAGCTTTCGTCGAGCGAACGGTTGTATATGATTGTTAAGTATGGAGTTAATGCATCAGCATATTCCGAAAGGAACCTAATTCGTATACAGTCTGGACGAGAAGACTTACTTTTATTAACTTATTTGAGTTGCTTCATTACTCCGAGGATATTTACTTCTACGTTACGCATGTTGACAGCTGTTCTCGATTCGAGTTCTGGAATATTTACTTCGTCTTCTTTTGTGAAGGAATTTCGGGAGGCCCTGTTTAGTAAATCAGGTTTGGCAGCACTGTCTTCTATAGTATCTGCATTGTTATCGAGTAGAGAAGGCATTGATTGTTTCTTGCCGCTAACACACTTCACATACAACCAGAATCTCTTTGGATTTCTGCCAGGTTTCCTGACAAATTTTAACTGTGGAAACTGTTATAGGGGTCTCACATTGAACTCCGCGCTAAGTTTCGAGCTTTTGTAAAGGATCGCCAATCTGGGGGATTTTGCGTCTGTTTAAATTTGGCATGTTTGTTTCGTTGTTTCTGCAACAGTGTTCTAACCCGTTTTGTGTACAAAGGAGGATCAGCTCCGTCGTTTGTTAGTTTATTTGGTATAAACCTCTCAATTGCTGCCGATACTATTTCCTTGAATTTAAGCTACATCTGGTCTACACTTATATTATTAATTTGGAATGAGTCGAGATTGTCTCTCAGGAAGGTGTCAAGTGAATTTTTATCTGCTTTTTTGAATAGGTATATTTTTCGCTTATTTTTCGGGGATATGGGGATTACAATATTCAGTCTCGCTACGATTACCGTGTGTTCACTAATCCCTATATCGGTTTTGATGATGGTTATTAATTCAGGATTATTTGTAGCTAAGAGGTCAAGTGTGTTTTCACAACCGTTTACTCTTCGCGTTGGCTCATGAACTAACTGCTCGAAATAATTTTCAGAGAATGCGTTTAGCACAATTTCAGATGATATTTTATGCGTACCTCCGGAATTAAACATGTATTTTCGCCAACATATCGAGGGTAATTAAAGTCACCACCAACTACACTCCTGGAAATTGAAATAAGAACACCGAGAATGCATTGTCCCAGGAAGGGGAAACTTTATTGACACATTCCTGGGGTCAGATACATCACATGATCACACTGACATAACCACAGGCACATAGACACAGGCAACAGAGCATGCACAATGTCGGCACTATTACAGTGTATATCCACCTTTCGCAGCAATGCAGGCTGCTATTCTCCCATGGAGACGATCGTAGAGATGCTGGATGTAGTCCTGTGGAACGGCTTGCCATGCCATTTCCACCTGGCGCCTCAGTTGGACCAGCGTTCGTGCTGGACGTGCAGACCGCGTGAGACGACGCTTCATCCAGTCCCAAACATGCTCAATGGGGGACAGATCCGGAGATCTTGCTGGCCAGGGCAGTTGACTTACACCTTCTAGAGTACATTGGGTGGCACGGGATACATGCGGACGTGCATTGTCCTGTTGGAACAGCAAGTTCCCTTGCCGGTCTAGGAATGGTAGAACGATGGGTTCGATGACAGTTTGGATGTACCGTGCACTATTCAGTGTCCCCTCGACGATCACCAGTGGTGTACGGCCAGTGTAGGAGATCGCTCCCCACACCATGATGTCGGGTGTTGGCCCTGTGTGTACCGTCGTATGCAGTCCTGATTGTGGCGCTCACCTGCACGGCGCCAAACACGCATACGACCATCATTGGCACCAAGGCAGAAGCGACTCTCATCGCTGAAGACGACACGTCTCCACTCGTCCCTCCATTCACGCCTGTCGCGACACCACTGGAGGCGGGCTGCACGATGTTGGGGCGTGAGCGGAAGACGGCCTAACGGTGTGCGGGACCGTAGCCCAGCTTCATGGAGACGGTTGCGAATGGTCCTCGCCGATACCCCAGGAGCAACAGTGTCCCTAATTTGCTGGGAAGTGGCGGTGCGGTCCCCTACGGCACTGCGTAGGATCCTACGGTCTTGGCGTGCATCCGTGCGTCGCTGCGGTCCGGTCCCAGGTCGACGGGCACGTGCACCTTCCGCCGACCACTGGCGACAACATCGATGTACTGTGGAGACCTCACGCCCCACGTGTTGAGCAATTCGGCGGTACGTCCACCCGGCCTCCCGCATGCCCACTATACGCCCTCGCTCAAAGTCCGTCAACTGCACATACGGTTCACGTCCACGCTGTCGCGGCATGCTACCAGTGTTAAAGACTGCGATGGAGCTCCGTATGCCACGGCAAACTGGCTGACACTGACGGCAGCGGTGCACATATGGTGCGCAGCTAGCGCCATTCGACGGCCAACACCGCGGTTCCTGGTGTGTCCGCTGTGCCGTGCGTGTGATCATTGCTTGTACAGCCCTCTCGCAGTGTCCGGAGCAAGTATGGTGGGTCTGACACACCGGTGTCAATGTGTTCTTTTTTCCATTTCCAGGAGTGTATTATCGTATGAGTCGAGTACGTGTTTGAAATCAAACTCAAGTTTTCTTTGAAACTTTTAGCAACTGTATCATCTGAACTGGGAGGTCGATAAAAGGATCCAATTATTATTTTCTTCCGGTTGCGAACAATGACCTCTGCCCACACTAACTCACAGGAAGTATCTACTTCAGTTTCCCACAAGTTAAACTACTTCTAACAGCAACAAACACGCCACCGCCAAACGTGTTTAGTCTATCTTTTCGGAACACTGTTAGGTTCTTCGCAAAAATTTCGGCTGAGCTTATATCCGGCTTTAGACAGGTTTCAGAGCCTGTAACGATTTGAACATCAGTGTTTTCTTTAGCGCTAGGAGCTCTGGTACTTTCGCAACACAGCTACGACAATTTACAACTGTTTTACCAATGGTTCCTGTATCTATGTTCTCCCTGTGTTCAGCCTACACCCTTTGTGACTGAAGCCCATCTTGTGTTTTCCCGAGACCCTCTAACATAAAAAAAACCTCCCAATCCACGCCACACAGCCCCTGCTACCCGTGTAGCTGCCTCCTGCGTATAGTGGACACCTGGCCTATTCAGCGAAACCCGAAACCCAACCACCAGTTGGTGCAATTTGATTTCAGTAGATAGATGAACTCCACTCCTCCATTCATTACTATAGGTTTTGGTAAGACTTACACACACGAATTAGTTGTCATAGCTATATTTTCCAAATTATTTCCATTGCTCAGTTTGCTCACATCTGAGTCAGAGGGGGATGATCTGCACATCGAGAGGGTTAGTTCGATGCAGATCAGAGGCAATGTTAAATTTAGCTGTAGTCCGGTGGCTTCTTGCAGTGGTACGTGACTCATTATACACTATCTGATCAAAAGTATATGGACATTCCTATGTAATGAAAAATCTACTGCCAGATGTCATGAGAGAACGACCTGGCGGTTTAAAACGAGATCTTAGGTATTGTGGTATCAATAGAGATGCAGTAGCAACAGATTTGGTAGTAAGAAGTCATTGACTATGAACGTGGACCAGTCATTGGTTGTCACCAGAATAAGTTCATCAGGGTATTTCAATGCTTCTAGAGCTGCTAAAATCGACTGTTGGTGATGTGGTTGAGGCAAACCTCACGTACTAACGGGCAGAAACCACCGAGTGAAAAGCTGTAAAATACCGAACTAAATCAGACTCTTTGGTGCCACCAGACATCTACCTGCAGTCCACCTGCTACACTGACTGTGTGTAGGGGGTTAACAGAATGGTGTACATTGATCGAGCAGCTCGTAACAAACCACACAATTCTGTAGCCATTGGGGTGCTTGTATTCGTGTAAAGAGTGACGCCACTGAGTAGTGAGAGACTGGAAACGAGTGACAGCGGTTCAGTTGAAAGTCTCCATTCCTAGGGTCTCCGAATTCGTTGTTGAATTTATAAGAGTTGGCTACGCTAAACTCTAGGGGCCAACCAAACACACGTATTGCATTTACTATAAAATCTAGTCATAAACTTTAGATGAGTACAGGCAGGAATTTATGGTGAAAAATAATGTACACTAATCACAGCATTTTTTAATTTTAATAAAACACCATTTATCCCCTTTTCTTCATCATTTGTCACAACTAAATAATTTTTGTATTGAAAAAATAATGAATGTTTGAGTGAAATCATAAGAACTCTTCGTAAGCAGCCAACGATGACAATGCAGCCGATAAAAACTCTCAATCTTTCTTAGATTGCTAATACTATCGGATACAAATGTCTCCTTAGTATAATAACGCAGTTCGTGCTTGTAGTATTAAAAAATGAGTGAACCAAGCAAGAACGCAGTGGTTCCTAACGATTAACACCACCAGACATTTAATCTAAAGTTTCCTGAAATGTTTAAGAAATGCTGCTGGACATACAAAGTCATCCAAAGTGTTTTAGGGTTAACTCTGAGTAAGTTCGCCCTTACAATACGGAATACATTTTCGATCAGACAATTGTCTGTGCAATTACGTAGAGTTTTGAGATTGAAAAATTTCGGACTACACACTCAGTTCGAGTGATTAAACAGTTCTTAATATTGCAGTACACTTGCTACTTCTCTATCTTGAAAGTGTCAAGAGCCGCTTATTAGACGTTTTTCGACTTTCTATATCAACTGCAGTTATTGCAGCGAGGTCCTACCCAGAATTTAAAAACAAGTAGATCACCTCTATCGCCGCCCATGACTAAGGGAGGCTTACAACATACTTCAGTCACGTAATAACCAAAGAAGTGTTAAGAAAATCGAGTCACGAGTTTCGAGTGACCTTTTGATGTAAAAGATTTTACTGCAAATGTGATTTCAGAAGTGAAGTTAAACTGAAATCACAACGAAGTACTTTCCAAAGACTACAACAAAATTGATGATATCTCAGTATTTGCTGAAGAAATTGTGAGCTGGAAGTCATACACCGAAGTCATGATTTAAGACGAATTCAGGAGCACACTGCATGTGTTGAACGTATTTACTTGAGCGTCACAATGGTACATCTCCGTAAATGGTATAAAGTTTGTGTTTCAGAAAAAGAGCTGTTATGAAAACTAAGTTAAAAGAAACAAAAAGTACATTCGTTTAATAAATGACAAATAATTGAAGCTATAATGCAGTGGATTTCAAATTTATCCATTATTCTAAGAACTTTTTTTTTTCACAGATGATGAATAAGTGTTTTTATTATTGTAAGTCAATAATATTTCGTGTAGTATTTGTTATTCGCAAATCACGAGTAGAAATTTATATCTGTATCCGTTGTTAATCATTCCATAAATTTCATCGAGGCCTGCAGCTAAGCGAAGCGCATCGCGCACGTGCACATTCTACATTCGCAGCCTGTGTGCAACTGAGTGAAGTCGCGTGGCTCACGCGTCTGTACCATACGCATATACAAGCGCTCACGCATCGATAATCTTCGGCAACTTCCGCCAACGTTCGCGAAGCATGTTAACGCTTTCACTCGCCCACAACAGCCGCGTGCAGACTACGCGAATAGTCCACAAGTTTGCAGCGCTCTAACTGCACTACTTGGGTATCTACCGTGCCTAGTGCATCGTAGGTTGTGGTGCTATTTTCACTGTGTTTGTTTGCTAATTGTCTGATGTGCCTTTCAAAAGGGTTTGCTTTGTATCTATTAGTTTTCAAGTTAACTATCACCCCTCTCTTTTACAATTTCCAAATGCAGAACGCAGAACAAACTTCATTTACATACAGGCGAGAGCAAAGGTGTCCGACAATATCGAATGACGCACGTGGCTCGGCATTGCACAGTCACGTTGCAATCACAGCGCATTACTACTTCTGTGTTTTCCTAGCGTCTGCTGAATTTGACAGTCAAAGCACAAATATACGTTACTGAACAGTACGCCCAGATGGAAAAGTGTTGATAAATAACATATTCCAGTTCATTTGAGAAGAAAATGGAAATGTTTGTTTCGTTGTAAAAAAATGTGAAAATGGGACACTTCTGGTTGAGAAGGAGGATTAGACCAACGAAAGAAAACGAGAAAGGTGCGAAGAAACCCACAACTGTGACGTCGATACCTTCCCCAGTTGTAAGATCCTAAATCAACAGCTTTGTTTTGAATTCATACACTTCTCTCTAGAAGAATATTTTCGTAGCAAATGTACACTGAAGCACCAAAGAAACTGGTATAGGCATGCGTATTCAAATAGAGAGATATATAGACAGGCAGGATAAGGCGCTGCGGTCGGCAACGCCTGTACAAGACAACAAGGGCTTGGCTCAGTTCTTAGATCTTCTATTGCTGCTACAGTGGCAGGTTATCAAGATTTAAGTGAGTTTGAACGTGGTGTCATAGACGGCGCAAGAGCGATGTGATACAGCATCTCCCAGATAGAGACGAAGTGGGGATTTTCCCGTACGACCATTTCACGAGTGTGCCATGAATATGAGGAATCCGCTAAAACAACAAATGTCCGATATCGCTGCGATCGGAAAACGATCCTGCAAGAATAGGACCAACGACGACTGTAGAGAATGTTCAACGTGACAGAAGTGCAATCCTTCCGCAAATTGCTTCAGCTTTCAGTGCTGAGCCATCAATAAGTGTCAGCGTGTGAACCATTCAACTAAACGTCATCGATGTGGGCTTTCTGAGTCTAGGCCCACTCTTGTACCCTTCATGACTGCACGACACAAAGCTTTTCGCCTCGCTTGGGTCCGACATTGGACTGTTGATGATTGCAAACATGTTGCCTGGGCGGATTGTATCAAGCGGACGGACGTGAGCGGGTATGGAGATAAATTCATGAATCCATGGACCCTGTATCTCAGAAGGGGACTGTTCAAGCTAGTGGAACCTCTGTAATGGTGTGGGGCGTGTGCATTTAGAGTGGTATGGAACCCATGCTACGTCTAGATAGATGGGTCAAACGTACGTAAGCATCCTGTCTGATCACCGCGCATTCCATCCATGTCCATTGTGCATTCCGATGGACTTTGGCAATTTCAGCTGGACAATACGACACCCCACACATCCGGAATTGCTACATGGTGGCTCTAGGAACACTTTTCTGAGTTTAAACACTTCCGCTGCCCACCAAGCACCTCAGACATGAACATTATTGACTATGTGCATTTTCAACTTCTCACAGCGTAATGAATAGTCCATTGAATTTCAGGCATGCAGCCGCGCAAATAAAATTTCCTCCACTGATATTTCGGCTGCATATAGACCATCCTCAGGCCATCCTCAGAGTGAGTCACAAGACTGATGACAAGATGACAAGCGCGGTCGTACTGCGGTGGTATCATTATACACCAAGGTATCTATAAAGGATTCTTTATCTCTTATCGGCCAACATTTTGATAAGAACGTTACGGTCTAATTTGAACATGTGCTTTTATCATCTATTTTCAGTGTAATGGTGAATTTTATGAGCAGTTTAATGGTGTTGCCATGGGAAGACCCCTCTCCCCTCTGGTAGCTAAGTTATTCATGGAAGACACATTCTTGGTATGGCCCCATGGGATGGATGCAGTACATCGATTTCTTGAGCATTTGAATTCCATCCATGCTAGCATTACATTTAGTACGGAAATAGAAAAAGACGGCTGCCTCCAGTTTTTGGATATTGTCATTCGCTGTAAAGGTGATGGCACGTTAGGACATGGCGTATATCGGAAACCAACACACACAAATCTATATCTTCATGCCAGCTGCTGCCATAACCCTTCACAGACCAAAGATGTTCGTAAGACCTTAGTGCATCGGGCGCGCTGTATATCCGATAAAGACAATTTGCAAGAAGAGCTCACATACCTCAAGAGCATTTTTAAATCGAATGGATTTCCTCCGCAACAAATTCGTAGAGCATTCGATGTAAAACCTAAAATTCAGGTATGTGATGGGGAAGAAGATAGTGCGTTTTTGCCCTATGTGGGTGCTCTTTCCTCGAAGATAGGCCGTATTCTGGAGAAACACTGTGTTAAGGTAATCCTTAGGCCCCTCACGAAGATTGCAGCTTTATTCGGCTCTGTAAAGGACGATTTACAACTTCGTAAAGCGGGTGTGTATCAGATTCCTTGCGAAAATTGTGAGAAATTGTACGTAGGTCAAACAACACGCACCGTTCATGAGAGGTGTGTGGAACACGCTTATTACAGCCAGACACGTCAGTTGTGGCCGAATATTGTAGTGATACAGGATGAATTACGGTGATGTGAAGATTTTAACGTCCACCTCTTCTCTTTGGGAATCTGTCTTCAAGGAAGCTATAGAGATCGGTTTAGCTAATAATTTAATAGATGGAGATAATGGTTTTAATTTGGACAAAGCATGGAATCCGGCTCTTGGGGTAATTAAACTGCAGAGAAGTCGTCATGGTGTCACCGCCGTCGATCATACATCGATAAGCGAATCGAATGTCTGTACACCTTCGGCACAGGCGGAGCACGTGTAAGCGTAATTCTCTGCTGCCGACCATCATCTGTGACCAGCATGCGCAGTACCGCCGCGGTGGAGCATATAAGGCCGCGCTTGGCATCTTGTCGTCAGTCTTGTGACTCACTCTGAGGATGGCCGGACGATACGCGTCCGAAATATCAGTGGAGGAAATTTTATTTGCGCGGCTGCATGCCCGAAATTTAGTGGACTATTATTGACCATGTCTGGGATGTCTTGCAGCGTGCTGTTCAGAAGAGATCTCCACCCCCTCGTACTCTTACGGATGTGTGGGCAACCCTGCAGGATTCATGGTGTCAGTTCCCTCCAGCACTACTTCAGACATTAGCCGAGTCCATGCCACGTCATGTTTCGGCACTTCCGCGTGCTCGCGGTGGCCCTACGCTATATTAGGCAGTTGTACCAGCTTCTTTGGGTACTCAGTGTATTACGTACACTTCAGTTAATAGTCAGTAACACAAGTTTTACTTTCCTGTATTTCCTACACTTTCCTGCATAAGAATATATTAAAAACTAAAGAAAAATTGTCTCCTGTATGCACAGCTGCAATTTTTCGAGGATAAAACAAGTTTTATATTCCTATAGTTCATTTCGACTCTTCTTCTGTACCCATGTGATAACAGCACGTGTGTTTGTGTTATTTGATGCATGCATAGCAAGTACAGTCCAGAATCCTTGCTACATTTTGACTGAGCACACTTATGTCGCATGTGCATTAGTGGAAACAACCAAGAGCAGAATACGACACAAGTTGTAGAAAGAGCTTTTGGACACATGCTTGACGACATATGGAATTCTGTGTCTGGCCGTGAGGCGTCTTCGGATACCAAATGGTAAGTCGACCGCTCGCCATGAGAAGGAAACACGGGTTCGAGACCCGGTCCGACAAAGTTTCACTGTCGTCTTTTCCTTGTACAGCTTACTGTTGTCCCCATTCGCAATTGCGAATAAATTTAATGTAATATCAGAATACGTCAACACTTCACAGCGCCCTCAATTAAAATGGCAGTGTTAAGTGAACAGGTTATATTTGAATGAACGAATGAATTCAATAGTATAAGTAACATTGTCAACAATATAATGTAGATAACACTGTTTCTTGAACCCAGGCAGACTGAAAAGACATACAGTCAGCGTCATGACCTGATGACCCCCGATGCCTTTTCATTTCATTTAGGTTTTATTTTATTAATAGCTTCGTTTTGTATCGGCAGCATACAAAAAAGAGGAATATGAGGCTGCTACGAACTCCGCATAGCAGGCGGAAATTGCCTCGCACGTGGTGCGTAGCTGCCAAGTAGCGGAGAATCTCCAATATAGGCCATTCTCACGTATTTTCTCGTGAATGGAAAGAGGTATGACTCTATTCGATATGTTACCTTCTCTTCGTAAACAATAATCGTCTGCATAAAACGCATTAAACATAAAATGGGCAGCGACTACATTTTTCACTGCAAACTTTTCAAAATGCGCGTACAAAGTGTGACAATAATTGTGGCCCATATCGAAAAGACTATATGTTTATTCTCAAGTTTCATTGCGTGACTATAAGATGAAAAAAAAATAATATTGTCTGAACAAACAGTTTCCTCAAAATCGAATGAGAAAATGTGCATATCAGACAACAAGCGCAGTTCACAAAACAGTGATTTTTATTTTTTCACGCGAAACGTTAAAGCTTTACTGAGAAACTGACAACGGAAACGGAAGTAGCTTTGTTGCATCTCCAGAAAACAGTTTTTGAGGCAAATCGGATGACTTAAAATTTCGCTCCCCCCATATCGTGCAGTACGTGTTGTGTGGAGTGAACAGCACCTCAGTGGTTATGGGTATCCAGAGGGGAAACTCGACACCCCTCCCCCAGCCTGAAGGCCTCTCTGTAACATTTACTTCTATGCTCTGTGCCCTGACATGATCCTTCGTAAGGGAGTGAGTGGGATTTAATAGTCTACCAGTTACATTATTATGCTAATGCACACTGTTATGTGGCAGCTTTTTCCAAAATGTTCCCTAACTTATGTAAGGCCGAAAATAAACAGTCAAATCAATTAGGAATAGTCGGCCGGTGTGGCCGAGCGGTTCTAGGCACTTCAGTCTGGAACCGCGCGACCGCTACGGTCTCAGGTTCGAATCATGCCTCGGGCATGGATGTGTGTGATGTCCTAGGTTAGTTAGATTTAAGTAGATGTAAGTCTAGGGGACTGATGACCTCAGATGTTAAGTCCCATAGTGCTTAGAGCCATTTGAACCATTTTGAACATCTAAAGTACAGCCCCTGACAGTCTTCTTCAAAGCAGTTTGTAGGAATGTCCTTTTTCTTAATTTCTCTGAGTGAAATAAGTGTAATATGTAACTATTAGTCCGTGCTTAGAATCATCACTTACAGATGTAGTTATTTTATGTAACCTACTCACAAGTTAGTCACATACAGGCTACATTCCACACAATAGTAGAACTACTCCAACACTTCCTGTTTAATCCTTACGTGGAAATATTTATCGTGTGATCCTGAAACTGTTTCCGGATAGTCTTTTATTCTAGGGAATTGCCATGCCGCCATACAGTTCTTACTGTCACAGCTGACAACGAAAATGCATGGAAGGAATTACATTTCCGTTTAGTTTCAAGAGAGCTGTGTCTTGAAGGGTGAGGAGGATAGCTCCATGAACTTAAATGTAAACAGAAATTTGACTCCATCTTTCTTCTTCTCCCCCTCTCACCTCTCTCTCTCTCGCTCTGTGTGGTGGTGAGAGGGTGGAAGGGGAGCGGAGGAGGAGCCACACTCCCGCGTGGGTTTGTTACTGTATGTGTATTTGTGTGTATATTTGTGTGTGTGTGTGTGTGTGTGTGTGTGTGTGTGTGCGCACGCGCGTGCGGGTTCATTTTCTTCTCTTTTCGGTTCTCCGATATTTCAAGTTAAAATCCATTGTTGTTATGACTGTGTCCTTTGTAGTTGCTGGCATCACTTTCCTGCCACCAAGACTGTATTTCGTTGTAACACAATGAACTACGTCTTACTTCACAAAATCTTGGAACATCTTATTAGTAACATGACACTGCAGCTCATTCTGAGAGCCTTTTAAAGCCCGTGTCTTTCGGCGAAGTCGCGCAGTGATGAGACGAAGTATTTCAGAAGCCACCTCGTCTTATTCATTACTACAAGTTTTTCGTTGTGTGGAACGATAAGGTTTGTTCGTAGAGGGTGATGAAACATTTCACGATCAAACCCCTTAAGGGAAATGAGTGCCAGATATTGAGAGAAGGCAGCAGGGAAGAATTGTGTTAAGTTTCCAGTGGACAACGAGGTCGTTAGAGACGCAGCACAAGCTCGGATTAGGAAAGGATGGGGAAGGAAGTTGGCCATGGCCTTTGAAACGAACCACACAGGCATTTGTCTAGAGCAATTTAGGGAACACCCGGAAAACCTATATCTGGTTGGTTAGACAGTGATTCGGACAGCCATCCTCCAGAGTGTGAGTTCCATGTGCCAACCACTTCGTCATTCACTCGGTAAAACCTGAGAGCAAATGAAAAATAATTTTTAGCTACTCTTCGTTAGGTGGCAGTTAGTGCGTTACATCCTACAACCGTAACATTGTGACACATCTCACAATTTTGAACCGATAGCTTCCAGTATACAGGTTATCGCTTTGTGTCATTTTGTTTTGTGAGTCGAGAAGCTACCTCTACTTACAGATATAATCACACTATAATCTCAAATTACAACCACTGTAGTTAATTTGACAAGGTGTACGTTGAAACTAGATCCGCATGTGGTACTGATAAGCTTATATGTATTCGAGTTCATAATAGATTTTTTTTCATAATAGATTTTTCTAATATTGCATCTCGTTTACTCAGCCAAATTAATCAAACTTTCAGCAATACTACAGTCGTATCAAATAACCTAAACAAGTATTTGGTCCATAAGGAATAATTTCCTTCCACATTATACTTCATCTTCGGTTGTGTAATAGGGCTTATGTGAAGTGTGACATTTTGTAATGCAGATTGAATCCGTTGTGTATCAACTAGAACAGAAAAGTTGTGAAATATTATTGTCATTTGAAGATGATTTTTCAGCTATGCGCCAGTCATAATTCACGTCTGGACGTGTCACACAACACCTACAAATATCAGTTAAATTTTTTGCTTTAGTTTGTGTCCAGATCAAATCAGCACAGTGTTATAACTTTTAGCTTGGTGGTTCCCTGGACACTCTTCTGTTATCCCACTTAGCAATCTAACCATCTCATATAATGGCCCTCTCGGGCCACTCAGAATCGTCTGAGAGCTGTATCATCCGTTAGCAAAGGCGTCATTAGAATTTATTACATCTGCTGTGGTACAACACGCTCTTTATAACACAGGAAACATGGATACTCCATAATTACCTGATAGTTCACAATTTCAGTCCACAGTGGGTCACACCAAGAGAATTATCCAAATGGTCCAGTGCCAAGAAAATACGCTGACAATTCATAGAACAGAAATAGATTACGTAGTGTAGTTGGAAACTAGTGAACAGCCAAGTCACGAAAGTACGGCGCAAGCGAGATGGAGCCTTCAGCACCGCAATGTTCGAAGCGACTTACAGCGCGCTCGTGTTTCATTTCCAGCCTGAGATCAGCGCGTAGGCCCATGTGACGATTCGCTCGTGCGTCTTGCCTGCCGCTGGAGATCTCACTAGTAGCAGGCATCACAAGTTATCGAGCTCACTGTCGGATGACAGGATCTGGTGTGTCCCGTTGGTATCGTGACCGCCGCACTTCTAGAGAAAGTATGGGTGGGCCTGTCAACCGCTCTCAACCTCAACGTTTGGTATTGCTGTGTCCTTTGCTTGCAGCGAGATCATCGTCCTGAGACTGGAGCCAGCTGGATTTGGATTTCCAGTCTCCACGTTTATACCGGTAATTAGAGGTGCTGGAGCTGGGAAAGGGTAGCATTACTTGGGGATGCAGATCTGACGGCCCAGAATTTGGAAATGTGGATTTTCCATTCGTCTGAAATTGTATCGAGCTATCTCCAGGGGCAGTGGAGGTTATCTCGAAGTGGAAGCCACTAAGCGTATGTGCAGCTGTTTGGAGTGTCGTGCGTGCATGACACTGTTGGCATCCTCTGTATTTGTCGTACCCAGGTGGCTGGACAACTGGTATCCATCCTGGCAACGTCTCTAAAGCGTGAGGCCAATCCTCTGTGATTAGTGATCAGTGAACTGTAAGGGCGATGGCTGGGCTGACGTGGACGTGTTTTAGGCCACAGGACGCCCCAGAGGGGTAGTATCCCTGGCCATTCAACAGTTCCATTGGAGTAACCCCCTGGATCGGTTTTTTCCTATAGGAGGCCAGAAACTGTGTCACGATATTGTACTCGGGTACGTCTGACAGCATCTTCCACATATGCAGCCTAAAGGTACGAACGAACAACTCGGTTTCACGATTGGAGTGTGTGTGTTCTGAGAGCGGAAATCCAGAAACATATTGGATGAAAGTCGACGGTCATTATCCTAAGTGACTGAATCTGGGGCTCCTGGAATGGCGAATATTTTCTGAAATATCTGTGTTAACTGACATTCAAAATACACCAGGAAACTTGAAAAATGAGTCCCTGTCTATGAGCCACGTCTCAATGAAGGAGGGGTTGGCGAAGTCTACATGTGCACGTTCCCGTGGGCACTGTGGCGTTGGCCAGGTGAGAAACTGTTGCAAGGTTGCTGACTGAGTTGAGTGCAGGTCTCACAGAGGTGAATGCTCTCCATGTTTTGCACGATGCCGGGCCAGTAGGCATGTCGCCTTGCTACCGCATTCACAGGTGACGCCCTCGAGTGGTCAACTTGTAGGAGGATAATGAAATGCTGACTCAGTGGTGGCGATATGACCAACTGGCAGATGTCATCGTCCATTTTCAGTACTAATGCTCCTCATATCATCTGGATTCTATTTCTAGGGAAAAAGGTGTGTGGGTGCGAGCTGTTCTGGCCAAACCTGCCAAATATATTTTATAACTTGTATGAGGATAATGTCGTTAACTGTCCCCTTCACAATTAAGGATGTAGCGACACCGTTTTCTAACGTCTCGTCGTGTCTTCTGTTTGCAAGCCGAAGACAGATTGCGGGATTTCGTGCCATAGATGTTCATCATAGGACAGTGGCGTTACCACATTGTGCTGTCGGCTAACAGGGAACTGAATTCTTGTAATTGCTAAATAAGAGGGCCCAGCAGTACAGACATTGTCCTTTTCCCTTCTGGAAAAGAATTCTTAGGGCCAAACAGGGAAATTAATGATTTATCGCAAGTTATGACGTGTAACAGTATGCGGCAGTGAAATGTGTGACATTTTTGGATTGCAAATATGAGAGCCTGTGTTTCCTTTTCTATTTGTAAGTAATATATGTGGGCTGGATCTTGTGCTTTAGATGCTTATGTGACTTCCTGTTTACTTCCATCAACCTACTGTGAGAACGAATTTCCCCAATACCACGTTCAGATGCATCGGTGCTCAGGATGGGGCGTATCAATGGGTCTTATGATGTCCGAGAAGGAGTAGACTTTAAAATTTTAATCTTTGAAGTTATAACTTGTGGAAGGTATCCTGACATTGTTGTGACAATTCATATTCTTAATCTTTCTTGCATAGCGTATTAAAGGTCCTGGCGACCAGTGTAGCATTTGGCATAAACTTCACATAATAATTTATTTCTTCGAGAAAAGACTGTAGCCTTTAAAGGATGTCAGCATTTGGAATTTTTCTATAGATTCCACCCGTTGCGGAACCCTTTACAACATAGTGTATGACCTCAGTAGTCGAACTGCTCGTGAAAGATTTTATACTTTTATGTGTTGTATTTTACTGCAGATTAGTGTCCGGAGGAAGACCCCCACTTGTTGCTGTCTTGTAGCGCTAGTTATTAACTAATCGTTTAGGTAATTGACTGTGTTCGGAAAGCTTCAGATCATCTACTCCAGAGAACGTTACGAAACTGCTGGTCTACTATCAATTCCTAAAGCTCACCTTTCGCATCCGTATAGTCAGATACGAGTGCTCATACTCATGAAATGTCCGGACTCTTTGGCTTGGCACTGAGCACTATGGGACTCAACTGCTGTGGTCATAAGTCCCCTAGAACTTAGAACTTCTTAAACCTAACTAACCTAAGGACATCACACACATCCATGCCCGAGGCAGGATTCGAACCTGCGACCGTAGCGGTAGTGCGGTTCCAGATTGTAGCGCCTTTAACCGTTCGGCCACGCCGGCCGGCCCGGACTCTTTGTCTAGCGGAAAATGTTATTACGTTTCGGATATTTCAGTTGTACAGGAGTTTTGTCCACTTGATAATCATAGCATTTGATGTTCTGAACATGGAAAATGATGAATTTACAGTTGATTTAAAGTGACCAACACACAGAGACTCATTCGGTTCTCGTGTTGCCCATTGACTGAATGCGACAGGCGTGCGGATTTTTGGTTGCATCAAATGACTAATCCGAACATGAGGTCATCTCACAAATGTAACTGTCACTGGCCTAGCTCTAATGCAGCAAAGTTTTGCAAAATAATGTAGCTAAATGTGACCTTCATAATTATCTGTACACCACGACCCTGGTGAAAACAGGGCTGAAAGTTCGGTGCATAGTGAATAAATGGTATAGCTACTGAAAGTTTTGACATCATCTGCTGTTATAAACCCACAGAGGAAAAAGCGTCCACCCCAAAAATGTTTCGTGCCTGACGTGATACCACAACTAAGTAAATAATCACACGGAGGACGTTTATCGACAACAGCGTTGGTGTGCATTTAATGCGGGAACGTACGCCTCGCTTGTTTCAGAACTGTAACAATGTCGACTGAAGAGACTGAGCGTCGTTTTTAACTGAGAAACGATTTTTTATAGCACTCCCCTCTAAGAAAATTTTTATTTATGAGCTTAATTTTTATAGGAAACAAAAATTTGAACATTATTTTATTTTTTCTACACAGTCGTGGCACCAGCTTTTGGATACCGTCCTCACAGAACTCTGCTGCCATTCCATTTAAGCTCTCAACGACAGTTGCTCTCAACATCATCAGTCTCCAGTCGTCCACTAAGAAATTCTGAAAAATGTGAAAGGACGCTATTACAGGATTGAAGGGCGGATGATCCAGTTATTCAAACCTGTACGTGTCCAGTTGCGCCTTTTTCCTTGCAGTAATATGAGGCCGAGCGTTGTCGTGAAGCAAGATGGCAGTGCACCTGAACTTTAACGAGAGTTCACGGTAACTCTCAGAATTTATTGTCACTCCTCATGGCAGGAAGTCTGTCAATAGAAACCTTTCGGTCTTAGCAAACTATGGCTATGACTTTCCGAGTTGACACGTGCTAATTGAATTTTCTTGATTTTACCCAAGAATATGAATGATGGCACTCAATGGATTATCGTTTAGTATCTGAATATAGTTAACCAATGCACGTTTCATCATATGGCCCAGTGTGAATCAATAACTCACCACCATCCTTGGCGTAGCACTTCAAAAGCGACAAAGTATTTACCAATCGCGTTGTTCGGTGTTCGTCCGCCAACATTCTTGGGTCACATCTTGCACACAATTTTTTGTTCTGAAATCTGTCAGCTGGCATAAATTACTTGAGCCTGAAACTTGAGGGAAATATTGACACAGATTCTAAATGGCGAAGCGCCTGTTTTTCAGGAAATTTCTTAAAAACTTTTCGTGTCAGTTGCTTGCAATGACAGCAGGTCGTCTGATCCGCATCATTAACATTATTCCTTTCTTTATGGAGGAGTGTCAAACACTTATGCAAATTTCTACCATTCATCATACCCTCATCATACACTACAACCAAGGACATAGCCAAAGGGGCGGGAGGGAGGGGACGGTGTGGTCCAGAACCTCCATATCACTCAAATGAAACTATACACGACCTATCTGCCCTGTAGTGAAACTGAGAGATGTTTTGATTTTCTGCTATACGATGAAAGAGAGCCGGTAGTGGTGACCGAGCGGTTCTAGGCGCTTTAGTCTGGAACCACGCGGCTGCTACGGTCACAGGTTCGAATCCTGCTTCGGGCAATGATGTGTGTGAAGTCCTTAGGTTAGTTAGATTTAAGTAGATGTAAGTCTAGAGGACTGATGACCTCAGATGTTAAGCCCCATAGTTCATAGAGCCATTTGAAACATTTTTGATGAAAAAGGGACTATTGATAGTCAAAAGGTCATCTGTCAGTTTAGTATTTACTTGCATTCGAATTTATTGCAGGTGTGCTGTCTTTACTGTTTCTGTACTGTGTACCGTAGTCACAGATTCTAACTATCGGCAGTCTGTAAAAAGAAAGAAGATGAATACTTATGATCCGTTCACTATCATTACGGTTGTTAAAAATGTGTACTCACGACTATAAAAGCATAATTAAGTGTCTACAGCAGTTTAACGTTAGCACTGGAGTCTTCATTTGAAAACTGGTAGAGCTTTTGCGTTGCAATATTTCAGTATTCCACAAGGCAGCGGCGCGATAAACGTCATTAGAAATAACATTAAATTAAATAGTGCCCCAAAAAGGATATTGTGATCCAAAACTCATGTTGATCAATATATTGCCAACCAAATTATTTAAATTTATTTAAATTGCCAAAATTGTGTCATTAGTAGCTCAAATGGCAAAATGTAACCCAATGTAGTCACGTGGGTGATGTTCAAGTGTGAAAACCAGTTCCAGTACAGAACGGTGGGGAGGGGTTTGTGATGACAGCATATTCTACAGTTCCTCCCTTTGTAAAAGAATTTTTTTCATCCATCTGTGTGAATTCATCCGAAGGGACTGCTCTGTGTATCTCCCCCCCCCCCCCCCACCCTCCACCCGCCACTACACTCTTTCGTCCTAATCAAATTACTAACTTGTAATACTATAATAACTGAGTCTAGAATTCCATGCACAATTAAATCTTAAAATATGCATGCCTTTACGCACAATAAAATGGTCAAACATGCACAAGTAAAGGAAAAACATAGCATATCAGAATGTCATCTTCCGTTGTGATATAGTTTATTTCAAAACAATGTACATCAACCAATTTCTCCGCCGACCGGGATAGTCCTGCGTTTTGAGTGCTGAGTTGAGGCAAATCCGTGGATTACACAGGCGTGGTGGTTCGGATTCATCTGCCGAGAACTTTGAAAATGGCTTATCGTGGTTCCTTTCCCATTTTCAAGTTAGGAAAATTCTGGGATTGGTCGTTACTGTGGGCCACAGCCAGCTATTTCCGGACTCCTTTTTTCCCTAACAGAATTTAGTTCCCTTAAAGATGAAGCCTATCTGCTTAAATGAATAGAGCTGCATCAAATGCGAGCCGTATACCTTTTAGGAGACTCTCGACATTAAAAGCCACACGATAAATATATAATAATTCAAATTCCCCGGTAAAAATGACGGTGTCCCAAAAATTCGCGCTCATTCGTTCCAGATCACTTCTTCAGTCAAATCCAGATTGAGAGAAGAAGGGTGTAAAAATGGCTTTGGAGAGTGAAGGGGAGAGTGAAGGGAGATTGGAGCATGACTGCGTCGTAGTGGTTTGCCAAAATGCAGTTGACCTAAGTAACGAGATTATATTTCTGCTTGCTGAAAACTCCTACACCATTGTCGAATAAAATGGTTTATGCTTCTTCATGCATACTCTGCATTTTATGGGAAAAAACTCAGAAAATGCTTTATTTTAACACAGTACTGTAACATTATGCACCGAACGCAGAAAGTGTGATTAATATGGAGAATTAACGTGTAATACGCACTGACGCACTGAGATGAGGAAAACCATTGGACAGCGATATGCACACACACAGATGGCGGTAGTATCGCGTACACAACAGAGGCGGAGCTGTTATTTGTACCCATATGATTCATATGAAAATTATGGCCGCACGAGGGGAATTAATATATTTTGAACGCGGAATGGTAGTTAGAACTATACGCATGGGGCATCCCATTTCGGAAATGTTAGGGAGTTTAATTTCCGCGATCCACAGTGTTAAGAGTACGGTGAGAATACCTCTCACCACGGCCAACGTAGTGGTCGAGTGACTTCGCTCAGCGACCGAGAGCAGTAGTATTTGCACTGAGCTGTCAGTACTAGCAGACATGCAACATAGCGCGAAATAATAGCACAAATCAGTGACGTCGCGAGTGCCTTTGCTAAGATCACGACATCACCTGCAGCGCCAAGACTCGTGACAGTATCAGATTGACCCTAGACGTCTGGAAAACCGTGGCCTTGTTAGATAAGTCCCGATTTCAGTTGGCAAGAGTTGATGGTAGAGTTAGAGTATGGCGCAGACACCAAGAAGCCACGTATCCAAGTTGCCAATAAGGCACGGTGCAAGAACGTGGTGGCTCCATGACGGTGTGGACGGTTTTTATTGGTCCAGCATTGGTCCCGATCATTGATTGGAAATGCTTATGTTCCGCAACATGGAGCCTATTTAAAGCCATTCATGGACTTCATGTTCCCAAACCACGATGGATGGTAATGCGCCATATCACGGCCACGCAGATATTTCAACGTGAATCCCATCGATAGTTTAGGTACATAATCGAGAGTTCAGTTCGCGCACAGTATCCTACATCACCAACATTTTCGCAATTATGGGCGTCTATAGAGGCAGCAATACAAAATATTTCTGTAGGTGACTTCCGACGAGATGTTGAATCCATGCTACTTCAAGTTGCTGCACAACACCAGGAGAAAGGAGGTCCGACATGATGTTTGGAGGTATCCTACGACTTTTGTCACCTTAGTGTATGTCATATGAAGCATAAGGCATCAAAATATGCAATAGGCATGAAACTTACTTCCTATGACGTCAAAATATGCAAACATCCACGGAGAAACGACTGTAGACGGTATTAATAGGACGTGAAGTGAATAAGTGCAGATTTTCAGAAGTGTAAACAACATGTATAGAAACATACATTTGCCCAGTAATTCTGACTTTAATAATAACTATAAACATAGAGAGTTTGACTGCCGGATACACTGTAAATACGTAAATATTTGAAATTTATTGACAATCGTCTATGACTCGTAAATTTGAGTACTATTTCTGCAATTCAAATAAGTAAACCATAAAATCAACTTTTATTCAATGACAAAAATGCAAGAGAAAAAATGATTTCACAAGATATTTGAAAAAATCATCAACCCTAGTTAAAGAAGCGTCTGAATCAGTTATCGATGTACCTCGAATGGTAAAGAAACGAACTGAAAGAGATATCCATACAAACGACCTCTCCTGAAATCTATTATAGAAGAGCAGTTCTTTTACCAGTAATGGATAAATTCATTTGAAATCTGGAGGAAAAGTTTCATCGGAACAAGGATTTCTTGTCTTCAGTCGAAATAATGTCACCCATTAACTGCCACCTGTAGAATTTCGATAATCTATCCGCACTGAAATTTTGTTTTGAGAATTGGGTATCGCAAACCGAAGTTTAAGCAGAGTGCTCATTACAATGTGAGAAATGGAGTTAGCAAGAAAAGTCTCGACTTCCTCCTAAACTTATTTTGGTTTTTGATGTTTGTGATAAGATCTATCCAAACAAACGACCGCTTTCATCTTTTGCGTGTACTTGCGTCCATTACCAGCATCAATATGTGAAGATGAGAGGTCATTTTCCACGATGAAACGAGTAAAGACATAGTTGCGAAAATCAATGAGCAATGGAAGGTTGCCGGACTAACCTTAATGTCAGTACACTGTCGTTTTCTGTTACAGCACAAGATGTCTTAAATGCAATGGCAGGAGAAGGAATACTAAGACTTTTCCTATAGTTAGCAAATCAAGTTCTGTGGTATTTATAGTGCATCAGATCAAATTTAATGTTGTTTAAGGATATTAGTGGCAAATTTCAATTTCAGTAAAGATTTTTTTTATTCATTATTCAAGAAGTCCCCCTTTCACGTAAAGTAAGTGATTATTTAGTTGGTAGACGTATCTAACCTTCAATGAATATTCTGATTTCATACGACATGTACAGGAAAAGTTTTCGTTTAGTTGTACAACATTAAAATGCACTATAAGACAAAAGAAACGTGGAATCTCATTGACTGGAGTACCACTGTCTTCAGTGATAAGCCTCACTTCAAATTGTGCCCCAGTGACCGTGAAGATGTAGCTGGACACGCCACCGATAGCGGTTAGATACAATCTGACTCTTACAAACCATACGGCACCACAACATGGAGTGAGGCCGGGAGGCTCTTTTTGTTTTGTTTTTGATAACAGAACTTCCTCGTTGTCGTCCGCGGCATTTTTACAGCACAGCGGTACGTCCACGATATTCCACGCACCGTTTCGCTGCCCTTCATGGCAAGCCGTCCTGGTCTTATATTTAAGCAAGAGGATGTCCCCTAGCACACTGGAAGAGTTTTTAGTGGTTGTCTTCATGCATGCCAAACCCTACATTGGACAGCAAGTTTGCCGAACCTCCCCAGATGAGAAAGGTTGGAAAATTATGGGAAATACCTCCAAATAGATCCACATTTTGACGATCTAACATGCCAGTTACACAGAATTTGGCAAGCTTTCACTAAGGAGGATATCCAACAACTCTACATCAATGCCAAGCCGAATAAATGTCTGCATAAGGTCCGGAGGTGGGTCGACGTGTTATTGACTTTCTCAGTTTTTGCAGTTCTTTCCCTTAAAGAAGTTATCCTATTTTCCTGAAATTGTAATCATTTGTTTGTCTGTACATGTACATCACGTCTACCGATTTCCGTCTTACTGTTAGAGTATATTTTTAGCTAGATTGGTTATAGTTTGCCCATTGTTGTCATGTAAAGGTAAAGGATATATAAGACGTTCACATAACGAATAGTCCGACTGAACTATGTATTAAATATTTCTTTCATCAATTTAAAAATATTCAAAATTATTATTTTTACTCATGGCATTTTGTTTAGTAGTTGGTATTATCTTCCAGATGCATTATCATCTTTAAACAGTTATGGTTTTCAGTTGTAGAAGCAATGAAATAAAAAGCATTTTTTCTTATACTTTTGTAGTAGTACTTACCTTGATTTAGGGAGTAGTTATTTCTCGGGCAGAATCTATCTTATTCTGACGCTGTTTTGCGTAAGATTTCAACAGTATCCTTAGTTCAGCGATATGTACAGCGGAAGGCGGCCATCGATCGTAATTTTGTACCATGTATCTATACATAAAAATGCTTCCCTTTTGAAACAGCGATAAATCAAGTCATCAAGTTTTACTACAACAAGATGCACTGTGAAATGTCTTATTCGTTGTATTTTTGAAACAGTGAGTCCAACCGTCACAACTGTACATTAATTAGATTTGCAATAGAGTGAATTCACCGTAATGCCAAAAACGAAATGTTTAATTATGGAGTTGGGTATTCCTCATAATAGTTTTCAGAATAATTGAAAAAAAATGAGCCTTCTTAAGATTCTCTTAAACAAACTGAACGCCCCCAACTTTGGACAAGATGCTGGTTACGTCTTTGCCGCAACAATTCGGAGATAAATTTCGTCAGGAGGGATCTTTTATCAGTTAAAGAACCAAGTGACGGAACACATCTCACACTCGGTGGGGCTGTGGACATGGCGGCAGGCAATGTAGCACCGCTAAATAACCAACACAAACAGAGGGCTGAAACTACTTAGAGAACAGCGGGGGGGGGGGGGGGGGGGGGGGGGGGAGACAGTGGATGACCTTGACTCGGGCGTTACGTGACACCTTCCGCAAACACTATGTGCGATTGGTTCTTACTTAAAGACTAAACCTGTACGCCTATGAACTGGAAATTGTATTAAATCGTTGTTGATCCTTAGAGGAGACTGATAGGGGGTATGTATTGTTGGCACTGCTGTGGCATTGAGATGCGGTGCCGCTTTTGGAAACTTGTGTCACATGTGATGTTTACGGCACTAATACAGGACATCTCACTAGCGAGGATGGACGGTAGAGGGACCAACGCTGCTTGTTTGTTGTCGGGCATTTGTCTTTAATCGACGTCGCAGTATGAATCCCGAATCGGATGACGAACTTCATGATTTCCGATAATGATTACTGTTGCGTGAATGGGAACGGTCATCAAAAGTTTTCTGTGCTTTTATCGCTATTTTAAGAGGTTTTACAAAACACACGCCGCATCCATCAAAATAGTGTTGTGTTGCGTAAAACATTTCAGAAGTTTTTGCTGTTGCTAACACTCCTCCGAAAGTAGGATTTGTTAATTGCACTGTCCCTGTACAAACATCTGTATCGGGTGTGCGCGCAGTTATTGCATCGTATACTAACGATTCAGCATAGTATTATTTAGAGTTATGATTGTCACATGAAAATCCCTGGCATTACTGGAAAAATGAAGTCAGGTCCACCGCATAGCATTCAGATAGGACGATCACTTACCTATGGAGGCGGACAATGCCATGTAATGTTTCTCGTATTTGGTGCACAATTGTCCTATGTCTTTCCATACGTTGTATTGAGTGTCTCATGTTAGCACTCACTGCAGGCTACCTAATTATCAAATACCTCAAGCCGACTTAGAAGGAAAAGTACGTACGCTTAGGAAGTCCTTTAATGTAACATACCATAGTTCATGCGTTATTTAAATTTGGAAATTACTAATGACATAAAAATATGATAATAAGCCATTATTATTAATTAGATCACTAAAAAAAAGAAACGAAGAAGAGCGTGCAGGGCTAGCGCTCTGAGGGTTCCGTACAAAACACAGTTATGTATATATAGATAGTTCATCTATTGGTTTTAATGAGTGAGTTTGCTACCAACAAAATACGTGATATAAATGCCCGTGTCTTTGATTGCACTGAATTAGAAGCCTTTTTTTGTTTAGACACCAAGTCTTCAGTATTTCAGTATTTGACATACTCTTCAACCTGATACTTCTCTCTGTTCCTGAGAAAAAGGTATCTTAGAAGACAAAAAGACAGACGGACTACCATGCGATCCTATATGTGTTCCGGTGTAACCGCATGAGGTACAGAACACTGAAAAGTAGTAGCAATTCGTCATTCTGAATTAGAAAAACTACGAAATATACGAACGTTTTCTTGCTTGTTAATTAATTATGTAGGTAAATTACAAAATTATGCGATTACAGTTTCAGTGAACTCTGTTGCTCAGCTAATCTTCAGTGATGTATGCACAATTAATTATAGTCATATTACAACCAGTGGAATGTATCAATACACCAGTACTCGTGTGGCTGATCATCCATTGCGAAAGTACAGTACACCAGCAGTAACAGGAAGTCCGAAGAACTAAACGAAGTCCATACTCTTTCTATAACGACTTTCGAGGCTTCAGAACACTTCGAAACATTCGCTAATACAGAAGCTCTCAAATTATAATTGGTAATCATACGAACACTTCGCTGCAGGTTATTAATATTTATTTATTTAGATAATGCAGCGGATGAAATTCAAAGCGAAACACGCAGCGCTGGCTTTAAGGCGGTATCGGGAGATGCATGCAGATTAACGTCAGAAACAGAAGAGTAATTAGGACCCAATCCTTAAGATTGTAAACGCAAAGTAACCAAGGCAGCAACCAAGCACCAGGAGGTTTGCTTGCGAATAAAGTAAATCTAAGGGTTATAAAGCGAGTGCAAGGATGAGAAAATTCGGCTATGAGCAGGATGTTTTCAAATTATGTTCAGTACTCAGTGAAACGACAGGAATAAACAGTCGAAACCAAAAAGTAAAGTGAGCGTGGCTTCTAAAACGTATACCTAAGAGCTATGAGTGATTCTTGATAGATACTCAGAAATAATCTCTTCTACTGCTAGCTGAATGCTTACCATATTTTGGGAAGTGGTAGCATGCTCCAAAATAGGGGAAAAATGTTCGGCAAACATCTGCTCTAAAATGTATACCTTGAAAGTTATAAGCATTTTTTCATCAGAAGACCTGTGTTTCAAAGTATCGAAGATGAGCAAGTGCTCATAGCTCTTAAGGTACGCATTTCAGAGCACATGTTTACTGAAATTATTTTCTTGTTTTGGTCCATATTACCACTTACCAAAATATGGAAAGCAAAGAGCTTGAAATAGAAGAGATTTGTTTCACAGTATCGAAGATCAAGAATTGCTTATAGCTCTTAAGGTATGCGTTTTAGAACCCACGTTTACTCGGCTTTTTTGTTTTGAATGATCATATCTATCATATACCTGAATAATGAGCATAACTTATGAACACCCTGTATATTGTGGAATCATCAGTTTTCGAATACTTTGATGATACTGAGAAAATTCCAAGTAAGAGTCACCAGGGGCCATATAATATATGGCCCCTGGCTTAGTTCTTATCTACGAATATTACTAATGTGGACACAATGTGAGTTCGCAGGTTATTGAAATCGACAAACGGCCTCACGAAACAGACCGTGCATTATTAGAATTCAGGTGTACCCTTGCCCATAATATTTTTATTTTTTATGTAATTTTACTGGGATTTGATTTGCATGCGCTACAATCAGCACCTTACGATGGCCGATGCAAATAGAAAGTTTAATTTTCTTTGAGACTGAGCGCATTGTATTTGATAATTATTTGCGGAGATAACAATTTATTAAAAGTTCAATATCTGTTGTAGACGATTTTGTATTTTGTAATACGAGGGTGTCGATGATGTTAGTATGAAACAGAATTTTCAGTTTCTCTAGTTTGTCGCCCAAAGTTTCCCGCTGATCGCCAGTGATTTGAAATACTTTCTAAAATTGGGTCACCTTTTCTGGAGGTGACTTATTTAAGTACTGTGAGGGAAACACATTGTTGTTATTTCCATTATACATATCTACAATCAGTAAATCGGAAGTGGAGCTGGTTTTGCATTACAATACTCACTGCCCCTCGAGCCTCGTGTCTGTTTCCGGCCTTCTTTTCATCATTTATACGGCCTCCATTCAGGGGTGTGGTCATATACATTGAAACTGGGGCTGCTAGTATCCTTTTGTGCATGACCTCCTTTGCTAAGATGTCCACTCACTCGTTTCATTGGAGGCAGTGTTGTGATGTGATCTGGAGAAAGTTTCGTTCCTCACTGCAGCTGTATCACTTCTACCTTTAGTTCATAAGACGAACGTGGCAGTCATTTCTTTTTTTATCATGCTAAGGGCTATTAGTACACACAATGAGTTAGAAAAGATCAAGATCTAGTCTATTTCTAACAGCTTGCGTGACCAAAGTGACTGCAAAATGCCATGAACCCCGTGGCTAGACATTAACATATGTAATAATAACATATGTGAGCTCGTCGGAATAGTGCAAAGAAAGAAAACTTCCGTTGATTATACCACATTAAACTTTGAAAAACATTTTGATGTAGTAAATGAGGAAGACGAGAAAAATAAAGCGAGCTGTCCTCAGCAAGATTTTCTCGTTCTGGCTATAAATTAGGTGGTAAAACCCTGTGTGTATAGAGTAATCTGTGTCGGAATTAACTGTTGGACAGATTCACCATTAAGAAGCAGCGTTGGATTAATGTGCACAACGAATTAAATTAACGCTTTAGAAATTTTTGACCCTAGCAATGAGGCTTAAGGTGAGGTGTCCACAACACTTATATTCAGAAACCATTCATCATGATAGACAGTTCGCCAACTATTTTAATCCAAATCGTGATGTGTATGACTCCAAATTTATTGGAAATGTTTATATGCATAAGATATGAAAAAGAAATGACATGAAATTGCTTGACACACATTTAAATCTTGCCAAAGAATGAACTTGAAACAAAATAATTAATTGTTGGTGATGTTAATTGTTGGGAGAGGGGTATGTTAGACATCATCTCCCTTTCCAAATGAATTTAATGCAGTCTGTCTATATATCAATAATAGTGACGGTAAGGCTTGAAAGGAAACTTTAAATGATCCGTATAGCTGTGGCCGTAGAGTCTGTAAGTTCTGTTTGTCCTAACACGCCGATACTGCAAGCTACTCTCACCATATTCATCAGTGCAACGTGAGCAGACTGCGAATGGCCTAACCGGTTGCCATCAGATGCGCACCAAGGATTCCGCTGCTGTGCTCTCAAACATTGAACTGCTCGAGACTCCAATGCCGAGGGGAATGGACTTCCACATCTGCCATTCCAAATCCGCGAAGTTGAGTAACTGAGTGCAAGAAGATGAGAGTGAATGTTAAGTGACCAGAGCCAAATGGCAAGTCCTCATTTTCGGAACCTAGAACTAAGCCTCCTTGTATTCCAGGCCTAGAGAATTTCATCAACCAATCCCAAAAACGTTAGAATTTCTCCACCAATGGCGAATTAGTTTTGTTTTAAAAATCCCCCACCTGACACCAGTAAAATGTGAAATCCATTCAGCTTCTTTTTCCACCCCTCTGCTCTTGAAAAAGTCTGCTCAAACGTTGCACCAGACTGATGTTATACTACAGCCACGGATTAATTGTCTTTTTTAGCTGTCCACGTTGTTTCTTCTGCTCACGGAAAAACTTCTTTCTCTGGGACAGTCCACTGGCCATGTGCAGCTTAAAATTCTTTAGATTCTTGTTTCACAGTATTTTAGGATGGCCGAGAGAGGGTTCTCTGGCGGAATGTTCTTTTTTGACAGACTTCCAACTCCCGCCTGCTGCTTACCAAAATTCCTTACTGCAGACCCAGAGGTTTCAATGCACCCTACTCTAAAGGAACATAGGTTGCAAAAAAGTACCTTAAGCCAGCTGGACCTCGTCGTTTGCTACGTTTTCCACCTTTGCTCATGTTGTTTCAGATGGACTCTCTCTGTGTTGCAGGCGCCACTGTCCAGACGCTCAGTCCTCTGTTCCCCTATTGATAACACACGTTGTCATCTCTCTTTTTACCTGAACGGCCCTCGCCATTTCTCAGAACACCTTGTCTTTTATCTGCAAGATTCCATTCATTTACGTTTCTCCCTGAGTGTCCTGTTCCCAGCATGCCACAGCCTGTAAGTTCTCACAAAGAAGTCATTACAGCAGCATGCACTAGGCTCATTGTATATAGTAAAGAAAATGGAACGTAATTGCCTTTATTAATTATCATAACGAAAAATGTATTTGCAGAACCCGGAAAAGTTAAATTACATTAAGTCTAATCTGCACATCAAACTGAATGAAATGTGACCAGGCGAAATATCTTGGTACTAACCAGCAATTTTTTATTGTCTACTCCCAGTTTTATCAAAGTATGTCAACTATCATCACAATATCATCATCTGAAATGAAGATAGGTGTCAAATGGGTATCTTTGCCTACAATGAACACAAAATGCAAATCAAAAATTTGAACACACAATTGAGTAGGGAAGCCACCTAATTCAGTTACTTTTAAGGATGACTTTGTTACTGAATACTAAGTATTGATGGTGCAGTTAATTACAGTAGGGTTCCTACTAGCAACTTCAACAACTGTTTTATAGAAAGAAAATACGCTCAACGTGACAAAATATTAATTCCTTTAAAAAGAGAAGAGTAGAAATTTTATTCACTGTACGAGCTGGTTACTTTGCCCTCGTGCAAAGTGAGGTTAAGTGAATAACCTTTATTGTAAATGACGAAAGAAAAACTTTGCATAAAGTTCATTTACAACAAATATGTACATCTGTCAGTTCATATTGGTCTCAAAAACATTTAAACGAGGAAAAATTATTTGAAAATAAATATATAAAATCGTCTTGTAGACTTAGCCAAAAGTACCACTAGTTTAATTTTTATGATAGAAATAGTATAAGATACAGTAATACATTTCTCTATGGCAATAAAAAGATCACATGCATGTTCTGCTTGCATGAAACGGAAAAATGTACATGCACATGTGTACAACAGTGTCATTTTGAGCTTAAGTTGATCAGTTATCATTACTATAACAACAATCACAAAAATACCATTAATTACAAAAAATATGTTCTCTCATATTAAGATTTTAGTGTTCATCAGAATGTAACTGCAAGCCTTAAATATTTCTACACAAGCAAGTTTCATTTTAAATCAACCACGCTACGTGAACTACTAGCGATCGTCTGTAGACATCTTGTGAATGTCAGACGTCGAAAGAATAAAATAAACCAAATTATAACCGACCCTTTACATTACTTGACTGACCTAATTGTGCTCAGTGATCGTTAAAGTGTAAAAAATAAACCTGTCCATAATTAGTGGTCCTTCAGCTAAATTATTAACACATGTGTAAGTTTGTTAACCTACAGTAAATGTTTTATCGTCAGTGTTCAGTGCACATGGTACATGAATGAGATATACAGGTGTACAGGAACACTTTCAATTATTTATTGCTCAAGATCGAAACATTGTACAGATGTCATACATACTGCATTTTGAAGAGAAACTCTGAATTTTTTTTACAGACATTCTATTTGCGAACCATGAGTGACCCGGAGCCCTGCCGCTTCAGATGGTAGAGGCGGTACATACACCAGATCTTTAATGTGTCGCCACAGAAAAAAGTCACACGGAGTGAGATCTGGTGATCAGGGTGATCCAAGACAGAGAAAACTCACGCCGCACCAGAAATCGCCGTGTTTGCGACCAGCGCTTGACTGTCGGCAAATTATCAAACTACGCTGTGGCGGTATACGGCGGTATACAAGGAAAAAAAGAACTTCCGGAGTTTCTCTTCAAAATGACATATGTATGATATCGTTACAATGTTTGGTTCTTGTGTAATAAATACAAACTCACACATAGTATTTTTGTTCTTTAGGGCCTGCAGTGAAAAATATGTCTTTCAGTGACATGATTATTTATGAATAATAGCCAGGTACACTGCTATAAGTTGTTTATGTTTTATCTCATTCACAATGAGCCCATTTCGGCAAATTGGCAGCGTCATGTGCTTTTACACGTAACGCAGCTGCTGTCATGTCCTGTCTGTTTTGGAATTATTACTTTCTCCCAGGTGTACAGTGGAGATGTATAACAAAACAGACAGGACATGACAGCAACGATGTTACATGTAAGAGCACCTGACGCTGGCAGTTTGCCGAAATGGTCTCATTGTGAATGAGATAAAAGATAAACAACTTACATAGCAGTGTAGCTGGCTATTATTCATAAATAATCACATAAAATATATACAAATGGATCATGTGTCCTCTGAAAGAGATCAACAAATGTAATAAAGACACTGTTCTCCCAACAATAAAGAGTAACTTTAACGTCACCCAAGGAATGTGCTGCCTTTCACATAGTAACACGGGTGAGATAGGTGGTACTGTCACATAAGGTTTTGAAGTCTCAAGTGGTTCCTTTTGGTGGGTGGACCATGCTTTCGTAGCTTATCGTGTGTGGACGGCGCATCTGTTAGGTTTATCACTGAGTGCAGCTCAGCTGGTTGTCCTCCTACTTTCAGGGCTGAGATCGTCATGCTTAGCGACCTTGTGGCAGCAGGTGTCCAATAATGATGTGAAACCATGTTCCATTTTCTCTTCAACCTCTATTGTGACTTTTAGTTTTCTTATGATTTTTGCCAAAGTGAAAGTATATCAGCAGTTGCCCCAGATTTTGACGTTGTTATGTACTGAAGGGCCTAGTGAGTTTGCTTCTGTATTGAGTGGTGAAATGGAAGTGTGAGTGGCTCCACCAATAGCAGAGCTATAATCAGTTGTGGAGCAGCATAAACAGGTGCATTCTTGCTATCCATAGGATTTGGTCGATATGAAATTGCTGAGCTGTTCTGTTTTACATGGTTTATGCTGTCAGGATGTTGTCAAGAAGAGGAAAATGTATGGTTTTCATAAACTGAGAATGGTATTGTCATCCGAAGGGGAAAGGATACTAGAATTATTTTGCATAACGTTAACCTTCAGTATATGCAAGCCAACAGTACAAGGTCAATTCCTGTCTTACTGCAAACAGCAACAGTTCACGTAATGCGTCGTCTTTGTCGTAGCGAGAATTAGTAGTGTATTGACAGCAAAAGCCGCCAGTGTCTTGCCGGGTGAGACTCACTCCAACTGTGCAGTGCTTTGTCAGCTAACGCCTCTGAGGACTACCTCACAACTGCCAGACATCAGGCTTCTCACCCTCTCTCCTCAGTCGACTGTGACGGGCCTTGAGCTACCGACTAGCAGGTCAACTACCCACCACTGCGTCTGCACCAAACCTGCTGCTCAATGCTCTCAGCTGCTATGCCCAGTCTGGTTGCTTGTGTTGTTTACATGCTTTCACAAATCATTCGTAATTGCATTTCGCCAATTCCTCGCATTAACAAAACTGCGCTAATTCTTTTTTACATATAAAGTATTTTCTTTATTATGACAAACATATGTATACTATTATCACCTGACTAGCTTAACGCCCAATGCCTCGCTCGTGTAGACTGTATGGGCTGAAGAGATTTTGACGTTGTTATGTACTGAAGGGCCTAGTGAATTTGCTTCTGTATTGAATGGTGAAATGCGTTTAATCGAATTTTTAGTTGTTATCAAATTGCAACAGCTTCAAAGCCTTACACGCTGATTAAGCCCATATGAGCACGTTCTTTTCACAATGTACCTCTGACCAAAAAGCGATTCATTTAGCTGGAGTCCAAAGTTTTTGGTCATCGTGACTTTTCCTTACTTGTGGAAATATTTCAGTAGCAACTTTCATCCCTTAATGAATATTTCTTTGTACCTAACAGAGAGGTGAAATACAAGTTTCCATAAATTTAGCTTTAAAATGCTTTTAACGTAACGAAATATTTTCTTAAACATTTTCATCCACTATTGCAATCCCTTAGGGGTTCAGTTTCCAAAGCAATGAAACACGTATTATTAATTTGTAATTGAGAAGACAAATACATATTTTCACAGATGTAGCTCTGAAAATACTTTCTTTACTAGTGATATATTTTCAAAAAAAGGTTTCACCGAATATTTCAGACGCATACACTTAAATTTCCAAAAATGCTGGAGCATGTATATTTCTGACATAGAAATCAAACACCAATGTTCATAGGTCTAGTTTCAAAATTGCCTAAATAGCGACATTTATTTTCAAAAAAAATCCTTCATCTCCTATTTCACACCCATAGAGTTGGAATTTGTGAAAATCCCTTCTTAACCGACGCCTTCATTGTAAGACCCACACCTTTTGTAACTTTATAATTTCTATCCTTAGCGTTTGGGATGGGCAATGTGAGTCAGTTACTCAGGAAATTGCGTTTTATGTATTGATTTTAGTGGTTACGCAGGTTGTTTTGTCAATTAACGTGCTCTACCACCACTTTATTTCCTTTACGCACTGATTACTTATAAATGTTTTCTTATTCTCAGCCTGGCAATTTGCTCGTTCGTAGTGACACCTGTACCTTAATAGAACTAAGAGAAAAAATTGTCGCCCCTCTTCCATTGACACATAGTGTTTTTCGCAAAAACTGGATCTGCATGGTGTCTGTTCTTTCGAGCAAACAGACACCACACATTCATTTACGAGGGTGTTGGAACTTAAATAGTGGCAACTATTTAGTCACAAACATTACAAACGAGTTACATATTTGCAACTGTTTCTGTCCTTTAAAGTAGTCACCGGCGTTGTGCAGAACCCGTTGCCAGCGATGTGCAAGGTGTAGTATACCGTTAGCAGAGGCTGTTCAGTTGATGGTGCGAATGGAGAGGTCTTAAGTTATGGTGATTCTCTTGTACGACTGTGGTGGTGTTATCCTAACGCATTACGTTCCTCCACGGCAGACCGTCAATGCACAGTATTACTTTTCGTTTTTGGGGCATTACCTGCGACCAGCTTTGCGAAAGAATTGGCGACACTTTCTGCGCAACCCACTCATCATTTTTCACGACAATGCTCGGGCGCATACAGCGTAAGCTGTGGCTGCTCTGTTCGGTTGATGGTACTGGGAAGTACTGCACCATCCACCATACTCCCCGGATTTAAGTCCTTGTGACTTTGATTTGATTCCGAAGGTGAAGGAACCACTTCGTGGCATTCGCTTCAGAACTGTTACAGAGATTCGACAGGCAGTGGTCCGCTCCATCCGCACCGTCAACAGATCAGGCTCTGCTGACGGTATACTACGCCTTTAACATCACTGTCAACGGATTCTACACAACGCTGGCGACTACTTTGAAGGACAGTAACAGGTGCAAACATCTAACTCTTTTGTATCGGTTGTGAGTGAATAGTTGCGACCATGTAAATTCCAACCCTCGTATTTGATATCCTACTGTTTCGTGAAGTGTGAGGGGAAAGTTGCTTCCCAATTACATTTTTTCCACTTAATGATGTTTTCGTTGCACACTATCGAAGCAAGTGTTTTATTCGTTTGTATTTTGGAGGAATCGTAATTGTGAAGGAAAATTATATAAGTTAGTATTTCACGTGCCATAGACAGTATGAGGGATACTGATAAAATTAGTTTTGCAATCCCTACTCTGAAATTACTTTCAACCGGCATTAACAGCCCACTTCCGCAACAGAAATCTGAAAAAATAAGGAATTCTAAATTAAATCTAATTGAACACCTCAAATAAAGGTAATTTGGAAGGTGACATTAGAAACTGTCAGGAGAGAACGTTGCATAAAAGCCAAACGGGCTCGCGCTTGGCCTCTGAGAGCCTGAGTAAGACAAGTACGACAACCGCTTCCCTGCATAACTGCCCCTGGCGCAGCTAACGTTTGGCAACATGGTTGTCAAAATTGTGCAAACCTGTGACACTGCATTACTTCCGAATGTGGTCCTGTATTCTCCGGTTAAATTCATTTCGCATTTCGCTCCGATTTCCATGACAAGCTATATAGTCCTATTGTAATATGACACACCGAGAGAGAAAATTTTCTTTTTGGGGACAAGGAATGCCGTACTTCACATAAGTAACAATTGTTCGCTTCTTCAATGTTGCGTTCTGCGGATCAGCGACCAGATGACAGAAAGGCCGGATCCCAGCAGCGTCTCGTTACTTCGCTGATTCCAAACATTTCATTTAATACAAGACCGAAGTGAGTTCTCAGTGTTAACTGATTTTCAGACCAGTGCACCTTAGGTTCTTATTTTCCGTTTTACTTAGTGGAGTTGAAGATTGCTAAGAGAAATTCTTTCAAAAATCTGAAGAAATTCATTACGCGTTATGTCTTTTCACAAGCTTGACTCAGTAAGCTGTGTAAAGGGCAAAAAAGGTCAGCTTTGTAAAAGTCACACTTCTTGACTACAAACTGTAGTGACAAAAGTCATGGGATATCTGCTGATATCGTGTGCGACCTCCTTCTTCCCGCCGTGGTACAGCAGCTCGAAGTGTCACGGACTCAACTGTAGAATTAATGAGCCATGCTGCCTCTATAGCCGTCCAGTATTGGATAAATGTTCCCGGTGCAGGATTTTGTGCACGAACTGAACTCTCGATTACGCCCATAAATGTTCGATGGGACTCACGTCGGGCGATCTGGGCGGCTAAATTATTCACACAAATTGTCCATAATGTTCTTCAAACCAATTGCAAACGATTGTGGCCATATGAAAAGGTGCATTGTCATTCAAAAAAATTCCATTGTTGTGTGGGTACATAACGTACACTAAAGATTGCAAATGCTCTCGAAGTACTCCGAACATAGCCACTTCCAATTAATGATGCATCTAAACTGAGACCACATCTTTATGCAGCCACCAAACGTTTCCACAATGCGTTGGTGACAGATTGTATCCATGGCTCCGTCGATCTGTACCACACTCGAACTCCACCATCAGCTCTTATCTATGGAAGTATAGACTTATCCGAACAAGCCGCGGTTTTTCAGTCGTGTAGGGTCCAACCGATTTGATCACGAGCGCAGGAAAGCCTCATGGTGTTAGCAACGGCAGTCTCGTCGGTCATCAGCCGCTATAGCCTACCATCGCCATGTATCGCCGCACTGTCTTGACGGATGCCTTCGTTTTATGTCTCACATTGATATCTGCCTTTATTTAACACGGTGTTGCTTGGCGGCTAATACTGATAACTCTACGAATGCCGCAGCTCTCGGTCGTTAACTGAAGGCCGTCGGCCACTGCGTTGTCCGTGGCGAGAGATAATGCCTGAGATTTGATATTCTCGACACACTCTTAACATTGCGGATCTCGGAATAATGAATTCCCCATCGATTTCCGAAACGCAATGTCCCATGAGTCTATCTCCAATTACCATTATGCGTTCATAAATTTCCATTGTGTGGCCATAATCACTTCGAAAACCTTTTGACCTTTATAACCTGAGTACAAATGTCACCTACACCAAAGCACTCCCCTTTTACACCTCCTGTATGGGATACAACCACGATCTGTATATGAACGTATCGGTAGCACAAGACTTTGCCACCTCGGTGTACTACACTCTCTGAAGAATTCGACTTGACTGTGAACGACTCTAATTTAGGTTCTAGTCGTCATGGAGTGCCCATATGTACGGGGAAAAACTGCGAAGTGAATATAGTTCCTTTATGCTAAATCTGTGTAAAAGCATTTACGCACACCTGGAGACGTTTATTGACATCGGCGTTAGCAATGTCCTTCCCATCTGGGTAGCCTAAAAATGACAAATTTTCTTGTTGGTAATCTAATTCAGTACTTTACATATCACCTTAAATATCTATTTCGGTTAGTGTTGAGTTGTTCATGAATTCTTACGTGGACCTCAGAATGTCGAGTGTCCCTGTGTTACTATAAAGCATGAACTGCAAGCTATTCCTATAGTTTAACACATACGTTCACCATAAGAAATCAAAGTAAACAGTAACAAAAACTCATTACATCACAGTTACTACTGAGAATTGGTAAAAACATACCATTTCTTGACAAAAGCGTTTCATCAAGAATCGCGTCTAAAAGGAGAAGAACGAGATATAAAGCGCTAATCACGTTACACAACGAGGTGAGTATTCGCATTGGATCATAAAACAGAAAATTAATTTCGAGCCATACTCATGTTTTGCATCTTATTGTAATATAGGGCTCAGCATATGCACTGACGGGAAAAAAATCATGGCACAAAGTTGATGACGTGCGGCATAAACTAAAGTAAGTAGGGATGATTTTACATCTGAAAGGTGACACCTATTCAAATTACGCGCCAGTCGCATAAGACTGGTGCTAGTAACGCCACTGTGAGTACGCAAATCAGGTTTGCTTTAATACACGTCGTAACGGTCGTAAGGGTTAGTTATCTTTGAGATTGGACGTGATGAGTTGATGGTAGTCAAGAATGCCTTTAAGGCGACGTAGATACCATTGTCAACAACTTCCCTTGCCTGTGGGATCGCTGCTCATACTTCCTGACGGAGAGGCTGACCGCAAATGTGGGCAATCGCAACTGTCCGGCATTCGTCGAAAGTGGCTGAAGTATGGTGAAACCATTAGTAGGCTGCAAACTGTTGGATGTCAATTCTTCATCAGAGAACATGGAAGCGTTCTGACACGTATTTGCTCTTGTTGACTTCAGGATTTGTGGATCATACTTTCCGTATGTCAGACGGTATATTTTTAGTGTCATTTAATCTGCAAATTAAACCTGAGTAGTCGTCATTTGGTTGCCATTTCCTCCAATTTTTTTAGGAATTCCGAAAACGTTTTTCCTTCCCCTCTCCCTCATTTGACCGAATATTCTCTATAGCTCTGTTAAACACTGATCCTAATACAAGGTCCCTTATTACTTTCATATCGACCCCCATCTTTTGTTCTACCACGTCATCAGTCAAATCCTCCCCTCTTAAAGGCCTCTTTACTTCTATCGTAACTCTCTTCTGCGTTTAACAGTGGAAACCCCACTGTAGTCTTAATGTCAGCGTTATTGAATTTAGTTCCACTGGAGGCTGTTTTGTTTTCCTGTACGCTGAATCAGTCCTTTTGACGACCCTTTGCTTTCAGATTTCTTCACAGTTTTGTTGCAGACATTTCGACGTATATTTTCGCAGTAGCCAGTATAATATTCGTATAATGATTAAACTTGGAGTCTCCAAAAATGGTCATATTTGAAGTCACAGTTCCCATATTTATGACCGGCGCTATAGTGAACAAACAAGAATAGATTTTACCCACTTATGTGTAGTTTCTACACATTTTTCTCCCTAGATATGGTTTTCGTATAAAGAGCGGAATTGCATTTTAACTATTTTAGACAGCTGCCATTGATCCGGGTCTTTCTTAATGTCTCGTAAGTAGCAGCAGTTCCCTAGCACTTCATAGCGGTTCAGTCAGTACAATGTGTTCCAACGATGTCAAAAATAACATGCGAACTCTTGTACGATAGGTATTCTTTGATCAAAACCATCGAGTGATGTGTGCGCTGTGGTAAGGGACTGCCTTCGCGTTGAGGAGGGTGTCTGTTCAAAACCCTGCCTGCCCAAACTGTTTCGGTTATCTAATCTTTTGCCTAAACTATTTAAGACAAATACCAGTACAGGTTCCATGAAAAGGGACAAGGACGGTTTGCTTCTCCATCATTCACAGTCCGGAAGCGCTGCATCCCTGATGACATTGTCGTCAACGGGAATTAAACACTAATCTTCCTTTCCTCTTACATATTTAATTTGATATTGCACTTCGCGCATCAAGCGATGTATCTATAAATCTATAAATAATTCTGAAGTGAATCGCGCTGTTCTGATTAACAACAAGAACACACATTCAGATTTTGTGAGTGGTAGAGGAGGAACTAACTCAAAAATAATTATCTATTTTAGTGTGAATCAGTCCAGAAATCGTGAAGCAAAATCTCAACAGATGTATGTCTATACATGTGTAGATTACTTTTCGTTGAAGGCGAGTGACTTGGGATCTTTTTGTCAAGTGGAACACCATATTTATTTTAGACGGTGTGAGTCTGACGGGCCCTCTAGGGTAAGTATGCTGATCCTCGAACCGTAGTTGCCTCATCTCCCGGTATCGCACAAGTCCTGTAATACAACTTAATTGATTGCCTTCCAAGCCACTGGAAGCAGTGTGCTAATCCCGCCAGTAATTACGTTAATTAAACAATAATCCGCTGTGAATAGCGAGAGGAAAAAAAACTTAATTTCATTTACGAACAGCGCAGAGCGTGCGCAGCCTTAATGAAAGCCAGAAAACTAGCTGTAATCAGTGCACGAAGCCCTTGTTATTGGAATCAACGCTCGCGAGAGGATACTTTGTAACGAGCGGTATGATGAGAGATGAAATCGATCATTTAAATTCTTTCATGGTGCTTGTTGAGCTATGTATTACAGCCGAGAGCAGAGGGCTCCCATTAGGAAAAGTTATGCTCTCTTAATTCGAGTCACGTAAATTACGAATGTTCTACCATATTTCTGAGTCCAAGCAAAATGACAGCAAAACACAACGATTTTAGTGGTTTCTCGTTTACCAGAAGATACACCTGATACTGTTATTCATTTAAGCAATGTATCAAAGTATCTGCCGTGCAAGTAAAGTGAAAACTACAATTGCTCATATGCATTATTTTCTCATCTATTCAGTTTTGCTTCATCATGAAACAAAAGGACCCTAGGAGAAAACGTAAAAAATGATGTTTAAAACCGTCATGTTTGATAACTGCTGTCATTGTTTCATAGCATTTACCTACAAGTCTGCAGATTTTACGCGATCCATCGCATTAATACGGCCACTGCCTAAGTTTGACGTCAACGTGCAGTAACCACTCACAGACAGCAGGTGACAACACTAGCAGTGGAGGGTACATAAATCGTGTGAGGGAGAAGCGGAAAACGGTGCAGCCGTTGTCGTAATACGGGTACGGAGTGATTTATCTTACCTCCAAGCAGATATGATCATTCGCTTTCGAGCCAAGGCTTAAAAAATTTCCGAAGTGGCTGTTTGTAATTTGTTGGCGTGGCACCGTGATTAAAGAACACCGAGCGTTGCAAAATGGCGCTATCCAAAAACCGGCACCACGGCAGCAATGCGATCTCGGGACATATATAACATGTGTGAACGAGGGCTGAGAAGATATGTACGGGTCGAATTGACGTGCAACTCTTCAACAACTGACCGTCAAAATGCACCAAGGAGCTACCAACAATATCTCCCCAACAACCGTTCAGCGAATGTTGCTGCGTGTGGGCTCTGCAGCGTAAGTATGGTTCATATACCCATGCAGACTACTGTTAATCGATGACGAAAGCTGAAATTTCCATATCAATACCGCAACTGGACTTCCAGTGACGGTGACAAGTGGCCTTTACAAACGAATCCTTTGTTAATGGTTAACCGCACCGATGGCGGCTGACTTATACGGTGTAAAACGTCTTAGTGCATCAGCCAACAATCGTCAGAAGAATATGTAATAGTACTGTTCTAACAGACGTTATTTTGATATTACTTTATTAGACAACAGCTGTCACTAATGCAAACAGCACACATGTTCATGAAGTTCTGACATCTATAGAACCATACTTGAATATTGTTATCTAGTCTGATACATGCTCTAGTGATACAACTGGTTGCCTGATAAAACAATATCAAAACAATGGTTTTTGGTGCAGTGTTATTACATTTCATTGACTAGTCGCTGTCCCAGGGTCCAGAGTCCAAGATGGAGTTATCGTCAGAATGGCCCAGGCCGGAGGTGGGAGCGTTATTGCCTGGGGAATGTTTGGAAGGCATCCCGTGGGCGATCTCGCCATTCTGGAAGGTACAATGAACCAGCATCAGCATGCATCTATCCTTAGGGACCACGTCCACCCTACATGCTGTTTAGTTTTCCTCTGCCTGATGACGTCTAACAGCAGATCAATGCAACGAGTCACACAGCTACGAGTCTACGCCCGTGATCCGAAGAGCACCCGAAAGATTTACCGTACTCTCCTGGCTACCAAAACCCCGGATTTAAACCCGATTGAGAATCTGGGGGACCACCTCGATCAGGCTGATCGCGCCATAGATCCTCAACCCGGAAACCTAAGCCGGCCGTGGTGGTTGACCGGTTCTAGGCGTTTCAGTCTGGAATCGCACGACCGCTACGGTCGCAGGTTCGAATCCTGCCTCGGACATGGATGTGTGTGATGTTCGTAGGTTAGTTAGGTTTCAGTAGTTCTAAGTTCTAGGGGGCTAATGACCTCAGATGTTAAGTGCCATAGTACTCAGAGCCATTTGAACCATTTTGAGAAACCTAACACCGCTAGCCACGATACTGGAGCCTCCATGGCTTCACATACCTGTCGATATTTTCCAGAACTTCATTGACACTCTTCTTCTGTATGTCGAGAGGTCCGCGCTACAAAATGTGGTTATTATAATTTTTGAAATGCGGTCACGCTAATGTGATTGGTCGGTGCATTTTATTTATTGTGATTCTGTAGAACCGCTGTCTAGTAGAGCCATGAAAAACGTACTACTCCAAACATGCCTTTTGACGATCATACAGGGTGCTTTTAACGGGTCTTCACAACTTTGAACATTTATACTGACTTATTTGTACAACTTTCAGACTGAGTCTTAGATTAATTTTATAGGAAACTGTATCAACTTTTGTCTTACATGGTACACCAGTATGAATCACATCACCGAAAGCAACAGTTGTAGGAAACATGGCTGCTTTCACTGGTCTCGAGCGCGCTCCTTCTGTTTTGTTTGAAGAATCAAAGTCTGCGAAAATTGTGCAATGTAGTTTTTGTACTGAATATGCTAAAGAAACTTCCCAGTAGTTCTACCTTTTATGAGTGATGTAAACGATTTGATGAAATTGATGTGCAATAAACCATAAAAAATATTCGGTTCCACCGCTTGTGTCTGACCACGTCGTAGAGTAAGTGAGACACATATTGGATGACGATCAATCAAAATCGACGGGACATGAATTCGAGCGAACTGGTCGTTTCCCATGTGACTGTTTGTTAAGTTTTAAGCAGACATTTGTATCTCAGATGTACAGCTTGATGATGGTACAACAACTGAAAGACTCCGACACTGATAGGGTTCCTGGTAAGAAATTTTCTGAGGAAACATTACATGGACTGAATAGTAACCAACTTGTCATTGGAAACATTACCTTTAGAGATGAGGCAACTTTTCAGGTATGTGGTGAATTTAACAAAACCAACTGTAGTATTTTGACCCACGCCAAAAGATGCAACATGTTCGCAACAGCCTAAAAGTTAATGTCTTTTGTAAAGTGAGCCCGTGTGAAATTTATAACCCTTTCTTTTCCGAGACAAAACAATCAAGAGAGAAGTTGTAAGAAAGCCTTTCGATCTACTGACTGGCGAGGCTGGCGAAGAACTCAGTGTACACTTCTTATAAGACGGCGCACTGCTGCACCACCTCACAGACGCTTTCCAGGTAGATGTATTGAGAGGGGTACACCGATTATATTAGTCCGTCCATAAGTACGCTGAAACTGACACATATTTCTCTTTTTTTCGATATTTCGTTAAGTATCAGTGTTTGAACCACCATTACCAGCGTCTAAAGCATACCTCAGAACGCGGTTTTACACGACAATTGATCAAGTTACGGCTGAAATACTGCAGTAATTTGGTGAGAAACCCGTTTCATGTGGGATTTGTGTCACTCATATATATGTAAATGAAAATTTAAATGTGCGTGTGTACAGAATGATTCATATCCGAAAGTTCTTCACCAATTTCTTTGAAATTTTGACTCAACTTAGTATTCGAATACGAGCAACCTCTTTATTAATTTTGTGTTTTTTGTTCCTTTCGTCTGTCCACTTTGTTTTATTTTTCATTGAGGCTTCTTCTAGTTTCTTGTTTTCGATTTTACTTCTGAACTGTTTTCTGTTTTCAATTTCTTCTGAAATTTTAAGTTGTTGCAAATCTTTTGGTGTTTCTTATATCTAATAGTTCTTCAACTCGTGTTTTCCATGTGGGCCTGTGTGTAGTAATGAAGGGGGAAATATGTATAAAAAGGTGTATGCTCGTTTGTTCAATATACTAAATCACTGGAAGTTCTTCACCGATTTGTTCCAATTTTTTACACATTGCACATTTGAATAGGTGCACGTTTCTTATACTTACTTTTGATATATATAATTAATAAATTAAAATTAATAGTCAGTGTACAAAGAGGAAACGTTATTACAAAAAATCTCGGGAACTTCTTGACCGATTTACTGTAGATTCATATGCAATGCTCTAATGAACATTGGGACGTGCATAGGCTATATAATTTTAATATATAGAATATTTGAAGGGGAACTATTACATCGAAAAGTCTCAAAAAGGGCTCCATTGAGTTACTTCAAATTTTACTCTTTACTGAAATAGAATAATAGAATAATGGTTTGGACACAAACACACACATTATATATATATATATATATATATATATATATATATATATATAATGTGTGTGTGTCTGTCCGAACCATTATTCTATTATATATAGTGGGGAAAATGGGGAAACTTTGTTAGTAAAGAGGAAAGTTGCAGTTCTGGCCAATCGGGTTATGAGTGCCATACCACTACAGGACATGAAGGTCAGTGGAAGGAGAATGTGGACATAGAAAGGGGAGAGGAGATGATGGACAAAGAAAGAGAAAAGCAGGAGGAGACGGAGAAATTAGGGAAAGGAGAAGTTGAACAGAGAAAGGTAAAGGAGCTGAAGTGAGAATGGGAGAGTGAGAGGGGTTGGAGGAGATGGAGAGAGAATGGAATGGGAAGACGGGCAGAGAGATTGGTTTGGAGGTGATGGTCAGGGAGAGGAGGAAGGAGGAGGAGATGGACAAAGAGTTGGGGAGGAGGAGACGGCCAGGGGCAGGAGGACCAAGGGAATTAGGACGTATATCAAATTCCTATGAATTTTAGGAACGTGTGCTGTCGCTATACTTTTTCTTCCATTTGATCTCACTGTGCCACATCAACGCGTAGTCAGAACAGTTATGAGGTAAAAAATGTGACGAATTTTGATAAAAATGACACGAAAACTAATTTTGTAAGTCATGTGAGTCCACACGAGTTTCCAGATTAGTTAAGTACTTTTAGAAGCACCCTGTATGTGTAACATTAGGGACGAAGCAGTAAGTCAGTCATTGTGGAAATAGGAGGTGATATCGTGCAGTGAAGCGCAAATGGCAATGCGTAAGATACTCATGGAAACGTATTTTCCTGAGCAGTGAGAAACATGGAACAAAATGGACCACTCTAGACTTGAAACATCTCGTCTAGCGTACAAGTATACTGATATACCCCTGGTCGGCGCGACACAATTTCCTGAAACGATAGCAAATTCATGAATGTCGTATACAGCGACTTGTGGTTCTAATAGTTCATTGTTTTGAAGAACAGCAGTGAAGTAATAACTATTCTAGGGTTAATCGCCTGTACATAGTTCCTGTCGTTCTAAGGCTACTGTTGCGATGGACAGGGATGTCAAATAAAAATTCATTCAGATAACGAAACGAATCCCCTCTGCATGGAAAAGGACGAAACTGACACAAAATAAAGTGTACTGAAACCTTCGATCTCACCATACTTAGATTAATGCGACAAATTTAAACTCTGTTCGAAACTCAGACTCGCTACAAGGGTCGCGTTTATCTCGTTTACTGTGCTCATGGATACTTGCCTTATCTGGTCCACACTTCACGGACGGACACTTAGGATCAACTTCTAAGAGGATTCTCGTCCATTCTCTTCCACATTTGATGGAGCAAGTAAGCGAAAGTGTCTTTCGCTGAGGTATGACGTTGCCACTAAATGTGACTTTACAATAAGGAAACTTACTTAGTTTTGGCTATTTCATTAGTAGAATGCTGCATGACAGAAAAGCAGGTTCTTCTAAATTCTTTAACGTGATTAATTGAAACTATACATCATTTCATAACAGTGAATTTTACCCATAATGGTTGCCGTTGAACTCCGTGTATGTTCCTTTATGGGGTGTAGCATAATACCCGTCACAACAAAAGGTGATTTTACTTAATGCAAAGATCGGTTTCTGGCTTTGTGCCCATCTTCAGGTGCTTTTAAATTCAGTTGCTTAATTCGGTGGGCAATTTTCGAGATCACAGTTTCCATAAAAACGAGCAATGGAATGATGATTACATAGATTCAACTGAAATATATGTTGTAAAGTATTATAGAACTTCCATAGGGCAGAAGTATCCACGTTGTTTCCACATTACATTCATGACATTTACTTAAGAAATTGTCTCGATGGTTTCTGCATTAATTGTATATTAACATCATGGTAAATATTAGTACTTCCATGTTATGTGTTTGATACAGCAGATGTTAAAAACCTCAGAAGCACCTATACCCACAACGTGTAAAATGTTTACCTACGAAAACAGAGACAATGGTCAAAGACATGATGTAAGACGTTAAATATAAGGGGCATTCAAATAAAACCCAGTCACTAGTGTAAAGTAACGGTAACACAAACTATTGGTGCCAAAACTGATGGCACACTTATCCCATTGCGACACTAGCCGGGCCGGCCGAAGTGGCCGTGCGGTTAAAGGCGCTGCAGTCTGGAACCGCAGGACCGCTACGGTCGCAGGTTCGAATCCTGCCTCGGGCATGGATGTTTGTGATGTCCTTAGGTTAGTTAGGTTTAACTAGTTCTAAGTTCTAGGGGACTAATGACCTCAGCAGTGGAGTCCCATAGTGCTCAGAGCCATTTGATTTTTGAACACTAGCCGGTCGATTCCATCCTTGAAGAAACTAGTAGGCTGCTGTCTGACCCAGGCCTCTTTTATGGCTGCCCGGGCGTGGTAACCATAATTTGGATATGGAGTAGGACGTGACCAGGTTGTGACTAAAATCTGGTGGCAGGAAAACGATTAGTGACAAGTAAGCGCCAGCTCGCATAAAAGAGTTACTTAGCTTTATTGACAGCGAAGAGTGTACCGTAGATACAGTTCCAAATAGCGTCCAAAGAAAATTCCTGATTCGTGGCCTAAGTAGTTATACAATACTGAATCACACAGCGAGCTAGCTAACCAGACAACGAACGACGGCACTGACGACTGCAACGAGCTGTCTGCAAGACTCCCTGACTCGGGGCCAGCGCTCCTGTTATATCGTGTAGCCAGAGGGCGCTGTAGGCCCCAGATTAGCAATGGCGCGACGTCTCCGGTCGGCGGCAACGCCATGCGCCGCCGGCGGTCGTGAAGGGAAACTGTGGCAAGCGACGCGACGGCAGGACGCGCGCGCTATTCTGTTGGGTCCGCGGATACAACAGCCTGGACCCAGTCCCACACTTTGTCGTCCGTTGCGATATTATGTCCACGAATAGCTTCATTTAGAGGTCCAAACAACGATGGATCTTGTCCACGGTGATTCTGCGTGTGTCCAAGACTAAAGCATTCACATCTACAACCATTTCTGGAGTGATGACACAATGAGCCTGTCCAGAGCGACCATCGTCTTCCAGTGACTCGCACCCCTCAAGGAATCGTTTGCGCCATTCCACAACACTTGAACGACTCAGACTGTACTCACCGTACACAGCCTTCATCCGTCGAAACATTTCACGGCCTCCAACTGTCCAGAGCGATCATCGTCTTCCAGTGACTCGCACTCCTCAAGGAATCGTTTGCGCCATTCCACAACACTTGAACGATTCAAATTGTACTCAGCGTACACAGCCTTCATCCGTCGACAAATTTCACGGCCGCCAACTCCCTCCACCGCCAAATTCGAATCAGCCTTCGTTGTTTCTGCTTACTCGCCTGCATGTTCGGTAGTGAACGATAACTTGAGTGACCACCTCTTCTTCGGTGTGAAACCACATTGGCGTTATGCAATATCAAAAGGTGCGCACGCGTCAGTCTCTCTACCAATAGATGATGCCACATAGCCGCAGTTACGTGGTGCCACCTTACGTGTAAGGCAAAGTTAGACGCACTGACCAGGTTTTATTTGAATGGATCTGATATACCGAAACATAACAGATATTACGGATTATTAAAATGAAATTGTTACATGCTTATGGCACCACATTGTCCTTCGTGATTTATAGAATGGTTGCTGACAAATTATGTAACTTTGTAATCAGTTTTTTTACTAGTTGTGATGGGGCAATGAGTAGCAGTTTTAGTTCTTCAAAATTTTAGCAAATATTTGTAGAAGTGGTTTGTACACCAGGCAAACTTGTTCACTGAGAATGGGACGTGGTGAGCTGGAGATTTGTGTGTAGCTTTCAAGCGCTTCAAGAAGATTCATTTTCTCCTCTTTGCTGACATAGTATAGAATCTGCAGGTCCTTTGTAAAGGTTGTGGTTGAGTGGCCACATTCTCTGGATGTATTGCAAAAGTGGATTTCTCAAAGTTAATTATCTGAAAGTTATCCATATGAAACTTCCTGGCAGATTAAAACTGTGTGCTGGACATTTGCCTTTCGCGGGAAAGTGCTCTACCAAGTTTTTTACCTGAATTAATTTTTTTTAGTGCTCTAATAACTTTCATTTTTAGAATAAGTCTTCCTTGCAAAGAATATAAGGAATATACACCTACTACATGAGCAAAAAGATGCAGGTAATGAGAAAACAAATAAGAACCTCTATTGTTTCAAAATAAAAGACGACGTTCTTCCTAAAATAGAACAATACTCCTTGGAAACGCAAAAGATAAATAATTTCCCAACATCTTTCTTTTTTCTTTTTTTTTTAGCAAACGTAAATAAGTATACAGTCTCAGCATCAGCAGCACACAACTTTTTTACGGGGGAGCAATTGAGAAAGAAAACAAATAGGCTGCAGACACAAAGCTATGCATAAATAGGATAAACATGTGCAAGGAAAATAAATCAGAAGATAAAGAGAAAAGACAAGTGAAAGAAATTGGGGACACTTGCTTCGCCACGCTCCACTCCGGCGCGCCGTCAGAACAAAGTTCATTCTGTCACTGAGAGTTAGAAGGGGAACGTGTGATCTTCCAGTCTGTGCTGGAACGTTTCGTTGTGATTCCACCTCCGAGGCGAGTTGGCGAAAATACTCCGTAAATAGTTCGCGAAAGTGGACCGATACTGTCGATGTCGGCGAAGGGTGTGATGGCGTACTTGGAGGTGTGTCCAGAAGTCCACTGGATCCACGATGTATTCCCAGAAGAGGTAGTTTATAGCAATGCCACTGATCCATGTGATAGCGTGCTACTTAGACGATGGAAAGCAGGTCGTGTCAGGATATATCAATGTGGTGGGAGAATAGTGATGTGGGGGTACTCGGAGGAAGAAAGCCACAATCTTCTGTATGAGGGTCCAGACAGCTGCTACGGGCCAACACTCAAAACGATATAAATCTGTATCTTCGATATTGCACTTGAGGCACAGGGGTGAGTCCACCAGCGCGATGAGATTCAGTTTCTGTCTTGTAGTATGTTAGCCATTGAGGAGCAGGTACCACGTCGCGGAGGTGTCAGTGGTGTGGTATCGTTGGTGGATCGTAGGTCATAAAACCTGGGGACGACGTACTTCGTCAGTGTTTCGGGGTGGGTACGTTCGGAAAAGGCGGTAGATATCGTGGGTGGTCGTCTTCCTGGTCCTGGGTAGCTCGGTATACGTAGCTTATTCGAAAAAGAAACGTCTGCTGAGCGATATCTGAGGTGGGATGTGTGCCAAAAACGTCGGTCGGCGTCTCGAAACAAGTGCGAGCTCGGTGGTCAACATTCCAGTAAAACTAGCTTTTGGCTTTTCCGTAACCGGAGCATTGTATTGGTGTAAAGTGCCCTAGTCCTGGCTCTTACGTTAACCAGATCGAGGTCACCATCCCGCTTCGGTAAGGTGTGGGCATCATACTGGACCTTGAAGATGTGTCCAGCACATATAAAAATACCTGAAAAAAACCTGTAAGTGGAATCGCCATCCGGTCCATCACTGCTTTGATGGATGCATAATTGACACGATCAAACGCTTGATTGAAGTCGATGGAGATTAAAGCTCCTGGCAGTGGCGAGTGTGCCATAGCCATCACATCTCGATATTCACTGAGGGCTGTCTGTATATTATGATCGCCGCCTAAGGATGTTCGTTCGTGGGAAACAATTTCTCGTAATACATGTTTGAGTTGCACAGCTAGATCGGGTGAAAATCTTGTAGTCGGAACTGAGTAACGTGAGCGGCCGATGACAATCGAGTCGTGTTCCTTCTACATTTTTCAGGACTGGTATGAGTAAGCCTTCCTAGAACGTCGATGGCGGCGGGAGTGCCGCTCCGGAAAAAAGTTCCCAGTACATGTCTCTCCATCGTGGAAACATCAAATCTAGGAAAGTTCTGTAAAATTCGAGTGGTAAACCATCTGGGCTGTGATCCTTTGGCCACAGCGCCATGGACGTTGTAGGTGGTCACTTCCGCAGTCAGGATGGTTGCAGTCGCGGCGGTAGTGTTGAGGGGTGATGGGGCCCCAGCAATGGCCTATGCACCAGTACGTACTTCTTGATAGAGAAGTCTGTAGTGCTTGTGAAGGCATCCATAATGGTAGCTTTTGAAGTCAGCCGTCATCCATCAGATGGTCTAAAGGTGTCATTAAGGCCTGTCGGCGTCGACGGACATTTTGAACAATATGAGGCATAGAATGTTCTTCACCCTTAATCCTATCTTGGCAGCGTGCTCTTATAACGGCTCATTCTAGATGGCACCTGGTCAAGGTTAAAATCTTAGCCTTGCTCCGTTGAGCTCCATTTAGACGGCCCGGGGATGGAGGATGATCCATGAGCTCTGTAGAGCGCTATAGTAGACATCTGTTGTGTGGTCGCAGGTTCGAATTCTGCCTCGGGCATGGATGTATGTGATGTCCTTAGGTTAATTAGGTTTAAGTAGTTCTAAGTTCTAGGGGTCTGATGACCCCAGAAGTTAAGTCCCATAGTGCTATAGTGCTCAGAGCCGTTTGAACCATTTAGTTGTGGGGTGATTCCACCTGACTTCCGCTCTCCCATAGTGTGTCAAGGTGCGTCGAATGGCCAGTTTGGCAATGTGGGCTCGTTACGCATGATGCGTTCAACACAAGCTTGCCACGTCTCGGTGACCTGTTGCCAACATTCAGGGTCCCGCAGAAGTGTGACGTTAAGTTTCCAAGGTCCTGCACTGCGCCATACAGACTGCATACGTAGGTTCATAGTACAGATACAGATGTCATGATCCGAAAAGGCAGACGGCCAACGTTCCGCGTCAAGGAGAACGGGTTGTGGAACGTCAGAGAGACATATTCCATCGAGTCGGCGGGACGGAGTGGCTCGTGATGTGTGTATGTCCCGGGCGTTAGCCGTGTACCACTCTGAAAGTGTCGAGGAGACGAAGGCGGCGGACGAGGAAGCGAAGTTCCAGACATGCGGTGAAATGGAGGTAGTGGTCTGTACGCTCTAGGAAACAGCTGAAATCACCACCTACGATGAGATGATCGTATCTGCCGAGGGATAAAAGCGTGGTATCTTCTGCGTTGAACAGAAAGCGTCATTTCGTTTATTAGTGCTCGATGGGGCATAGAGATTTATAATTTTTATTCCGTCAACTGTTATGGCTAATACTCGTGCCGTTGGGAGTAATGTGACATCGGAAACTGCAATCTCTTCTCGGAGGAGGATGTTGGCGCTTGTGTCTTCAGAAGCCGCCGGGGATGCGTACGTCTCCTAACCGTAACACCCAGACCAAGTTGCTGTCCTCAGTTCTTGTAGCTGGGCGATGTTGATGTCCGCTGCTCTTAGTGTGTAGCGGAAAAGTTGAAGTTTAACGTGGGAGCCGATATTATTGGTGTTGATGGTAGTTTTTCGGTATGTCTAATGGGGGATCCGTGCTGTCGATAGGTTCATAGCTGGTGAAGATTGTCGTGGGGGATTTCGGAAGTCCATAGCAGTCGCAAGAGTCGTCGTAGAAACATGTTCTTTCTTTTATCATCAGTCTTCTGAATGGTTTGATGCAGCCCGCCACGAATTCCTTGCCTGTGCTAACCTCCTCATCTCAGAGTAGCTCTTGTAACCTACGTCCTCAGTTATTTGCGAGATGTATTCCAATCTCTGTCTTCCTCTACAGTTTTTGCCCTCTACAGCTCCCATGGAAATCATTCCCTCATGTATTAGCAGATTTCCAATCATCCCGTCCCTTCTCCTTACCGGTGTTTTCCACATATTCCTTTCCTCTCCGATTCTGCGCAGAACCTACTCTTACCTTATCTTACCGGTCCACCTAATTTTCAACATTCGTCTGTAGCACCACACCTCAAGTCCTTCGATTCTCTTCTGTTCCTGTTTTCACACATTGTATATTTCACTACCATACAATGCTGTACTCCAGACGTACATTCTCAGAAATTTCTTCCACAATTTAAGGCCGATGTATGATATTGGTAGACTTTTCTTGGCCAGGAATGCCGTTTCAGCCAGTAGTAGTCTGCTTTTGATGTCCTCCTTGGTCCGTTCGTCATCGGTTATTTTACTGCCTAGGTAGCAGTTTTCCTTATCCTCATCTACTTCGTGATTATCAATCCTGATGTTAAGATTCTCGCTGATCTCATTTCCACTACTACTCATTATATTCCTCTTTCTTCGATCTATTCTCAACCCATACGCTGTGCTCATTAGACAGTTTATTCCGTTCTTCTTCACTTTCACTCAGGATAGCAATGTCACCAGCGACTCGTATCATTGATATCCTTTAACCTTGAATTTTAATTCCACTCATGAACCATTCATTTATTTCCGTCATTGCTTCCTCGATGCAGAGATGGAACAGAAGGGTCGAAAGGTTACATCCTTGTGGTACACCCTTTTTAATACGAGCACTTCCTTCTTGGTCGTCCACTCTTATTATTCCATCTTGGCTGTTGTACATATTGTATACAACCCATCTCTCCTATAGCTTATCCCTACTTTATCCAGAATTGCGAAAATCTTGTATCATTTTACATTGTCGAACGCCTTTTCCAGGTCGGCAGATCCTATGAACGAGTTTTTATTTTTATTTAGTCTTGCTTCCATTAATAACCGCAACGTCAGAAGTGCCTCTCTCGTGCCTTTACCTTTCCTAAAGTCAAACTAATCGTCATTTAGCGCATCCTCAGTTTTCTTTCCCGTCCTTCCCATTTTAGTGTTGGTCTAACAGAGGAACAGATCTCATTTGCGCGTCGGGTGGAGGCGGTAAATCCGCTTCATCCGCCCATGAAAAATGTCAGTCAGTTTCAACTTTGGTAAGAGGTGGCAGCGAATGCCGAGGCGGCTTAATTGCGCCGGTGACGACGGTCGTGCTATGTTCCATGGCTCCCGGCTTCGGGGCTTGCTCATGATCTCTGTTGGACGGCTCACCGTCTTGTCGATGACACGTCTCCGAAAAAGAGTTATCGTGTCCTCCGTCAGACGTATGCTCCATCTCCTCGTCCTGCGGAGAGGGCTTAGTGGGCGATTCTGACGTCTTGCGGAGTTTTCTTCGTAGTTTGGGTGACTTTTGTTTCCGGCAATGCCTTTCGGTGTCTGACGAAGGAAGAGATTCGCCTTCCGGCACAAAAGGCGCGGGTGCTATGATGCGTTCTTCATATACCATAAAAGTCTCTCTGGTATGCTTGTGATCTTGTAGCGTGGATGTTTCCGGCTCTAAGTCTTGCTCGCGGGCGCCACTGCCGGTGGCAAGATACTATGGCGCCTCCGCGTGTATCGATCGAGGGATACGCTCATGAACTGCGTCCTGTGAGGTGCAGTGTCGCCGCAAAGGTGCTTGGAGGGGCGGTTGTGGTTCTGTCGGTGTTCGTATCGTCGTGTCGTAGTTGTGAGATGCGGCATTGCAGGGATTCACTAGGGTCGTGGCCTTCTTTACCACAACCGGAACATACAGGAGGTTGTCCGTCGTAAATGACCAACGCACGGCAGCCGCCGATAGAAACGTACGATGGGACGTGCCGTTTGAGGTCTATTCGGACTTGTCTCACACCATTAAGCACCTGATACGTCGTAAGCTGTGACCATGTAAAGTTAAGAGTGTTCTTCCTGTGAGAGTTGGCCATTACTGCTTGTTCGACTGCGAAGTCCGGTGATGGGGAAGTAAACAAACACTCAGCACGCGCAGCGGCGTGAACGGCCGAGTGGCGACCTCACTGCTGCTCTGCCGAAGGCAGACGCCATCTGAGCTACCCAGGCACGAGTCACGGCCTCTCCTCTCAGCTTCACTTCAACCATTACTTCATCTGCTACCTTTCATACTGAAACTATCCCCGAGGCTGCGGCAAAGCCATGTCTCCGCAATATCCTTCTTCCAGGGTGCTAGATCTGCAAGTTTCGCAGGAGAGCTTCTGTGAAGTTTGGAAAGCCGTAGACGAGGTAATGGCATAAGTAAAGCTCTGAGGACCGGTCATGAGTAGTGTTTCAGTAAGTCAGTTGGTAGAACACTTGCCCGCGAAAGGCAAAGGTCCCGAGTTGGAGTCTCGGTTCGGCATACAGTTGTAATCTGCCAGGAAGTTCCATATCAGTTCACACTCCGCTGCACAGTGAAAATTTCATTCAGATACACACATGTTTTAACAGTGATGTGCAACATTGAGCATTTAAACATATAACTGAATGTAAAACCGCCTGAAGATAGGCAGAAGCCCGTAATCGGTCACGCATTAGATAAAATTACGTTCCATTGTGACTGCTATAACTATCCTACATCCTATTTTAAAAATAACTTAAGCTTCATTGTAGAGTTTAGTTTTGCTTATGAACTCGAATGTATATGTGCTGAGGCAAAAATTACAAATATTAGGCTTCACTCACCTGTTATCTTGTCCATCTGAATCTGAAAAAAAAAATGTTTCAAATGGCTCTGAGCACTATGGGACTCAACTTCTGAGGCCATCAGTCCCCTAGAACTTAGAACTACTTAAATAACTAGCCTAAGGACATCACACACATCCATGCCCGAGGCAGTATTCGAACCTACGACAGTAGCTGTCTCGCGGTTCCAGACTGTAGCGCCTAGAACCGCACGTCCACTCCTGCCGGCTGTGTCTGACAGATTCCTGTGAACTGGGTGTTTATCGAACACTGAAAGTGACTATTGTTCAGTTAAAGTTAAAATAATTAATTGTTTTTAACAAGTGTGGAGTAACTTTTATTGAATTTCATTGGCATTGTTTTCTAGAAATGATTTGTTGTTTATTCATTGGGCGTTTAAAGTTGAGTTAGACACTTCTACATTTTATTACTTCAATTAAACCACAAATATTACTACCGCGATTCAGGAGTTTATTGACTTTAGTCTAATGACTGTATTCTGTGTTGTGCAGCCCTACATGTAGTTCACTTAAGAACAGAACAACGTGTGGTATTATGATGCAAAACTTGTAATAACGACGAGTACTGTAATTGGTAGCATTTCCAGGAACCTGTAGTATTCAACAGTGGTGAGGTTCGAGAAAGGAAAACTTACGATTATAGCATTCGTAGGTTTATCAAAAGTTTTTTACAATGTTCACAGAAGTATAATAATTGAAACTATGGAGGTAGGAAGGATAAAATACATGGTTCAAATGGTTAAAATGGCTCTAAGCACTATGGGACTTAACATTTGAGGTCATCAGTCTCCTCGAACTTGGAACTACTTAAACCTAAGTAACCTAAGGACCGCACACACATCCATGCCCGAGGCAGGATTCGAGCTTGCGACCGTAGCAGTCACGCAGTTGCGGACTGAAGCTCCTAGAACTGCTAGGCCACCGCGGCCGGCTTAAAATACATGGAGCGAAGGGTTGTACGGTACAGAAATTCTACAGGAACCAAACTTCAGTTACAAGAGTGGAACCATATGAAAGGAAAGAAGTTGTTGACATCGTAGTGGGACATGTTTGTAGCTAATTCCCGATGACAGTCGATCTGTAAATTTGAGCAAGCAGTAAAGGGAACCAAAGAAACTTTGAAAAGAAGTTCAAGGTGAAAACAGGAAATATTTGAGGTGTACCGATGACATTGTAATACTCTCAGAGACCGGCCGGAGTGGCCGAGCGGTTCCAGGCGCTACAGTCTGGAACCGCGCGACTGCTACGGTCGCAGATTCGAATCCTGCCTCGGGCATGGATGTGTGTGATGTCCTTAGGTTAGTTAGGTTTAAGTAGTTCTAAGTTCTAGGGGACTGATGACCTTAGAAGTTAAGTCCCATAGTGCTCAGAGCAATTTGAACCAATTTGAATACTCTCAGAGACAGCAAAGGACATGAAACAGAGGCTGAAAGGAGTAGATAGTGTGTCTTGTAAGGAGATTATAAATAAGCGTCGACAAAAGTGAAACGATAAGGGAATAGACTTAAACCAGGTGAAGTTGTGGAACTATATTTGGAAATTAAGACAACAAATGTAGTGAAAGGAGTTTCATATTTGTCTCACAAAATAAGTGGCTACAGCCGAAGTAAAGAGCGCATAAAACGCAGAATGACAAGAGAAAAAAAAAAAAAAAACTTCTCAAAATGAGATATTTGTCAACAGCGCATATAAACATAAATGTCAAAAAATATTTAATATCATACGTCTATGATATAGCCTTGTACCGAAGTGAAACGTGGTATTTTGGAATGGGGTGCTGCACAAGAAATATGGAGATTGCATGGGTAGATCGAGTGACTAATTGAGAGATACAGGATCAAACTGCGAACGAAAGAAATTTATGTCATAATTTGATTATAAGAAGGGATTGGTTGTTAGAAACTATCCTGAGGCGTTAAGGAACCGTCAATATGATAACGGAGGAAAGTTTTTAGGGTAAAAAGAGTATATAGAGACCAAGGGATGAATACAGTAAGCAGGTTCAATTGGACGTAGGTTGCAATCGTTATTCGGAGATGAAAGGTCTTGAGCACGATAAATTATCATGGGGAGATTTATCAGACCTGTTTTCGGACTGAAGACCACAACGATAACAGGAAAATTTTCAAGAAAATGGAAATATCAAACTGTCCTATTTCATGTTTACATACGCTAAACACTGCTTTAGGTAAATCTCACTTGTCTCTTTTGAAAAGAATGCACCCAGTTTCCCTCCACAGCTTCCCTCATACTGGGCTGGTACTCAGTGCTAATGAATTTTCGTCCACATAAAGTTAAAGTCTAATCATCGTACTCCCCTGGATGTTAGAACACCTTATGACTTTCAGGTGCTTACACATGTCGACATGCCACAGAAATTAAGGATAAAGAAAGCAAACATAGGAATTATGAACGACAGCATCAGAAGCAGTATTAAAATTGCGTACAATGCAGAGGAAAAAATGAAAAATTCCGTGGCTTTCCGAGTAAGAAGTATATAACTGATAAATGGTAAGAAAGAATTCTTCAGTAAAAAAAGAAATCTGCTGCTAACGAACAACTCTAAATATAAGAAAGACGTACCGAAAACGTACGTTCCTGTTTCGATTTACCAGGTTGTTACTGTGGCAGTGGATTATTACATGAAGATGGTAATTAATAGAACGAAAGAAAATGAAAAACAAATGTGAGGACGATGCATAAAGAATGATCATTCCAGTGGGGACCACTCACTTGTTGCCACGGGTTGACATGTCAACACGTTCAATGTATTGCTGATTCATTCACGGCTTAAACATGTTTGAGTTCGAAGATAACACCACGGCGGAGAGGCTTCGTCCCGCCGTTGTCCTCACAGTGGTTCACAACACTACAACAGCTCACAGCAGTCCACCCACCCCACAGCCGCCCCAAACCGAACCCAGAGTTATTGTGCGGTTCTGCCCCCAGTGGAACCCTCTTTCTGAACTTGCACATATTTTGCAGAAGAATAGTATAAGATTCCCTTGAAAACCATTTAGGGCCTCGTTTTCTCAATCGCGAGACGACTGAAACTTCTTTCGATTGGCAATAGTTTTCCTACACCGTAGTAGGCAAGGCAATGTGTTGTGTTTTTAGTGTATCCTCAATTTTGTCAGCCTCAGAACTTCTGTTCATAGATTCATGTTGTTTAATCTTCAGCGTTAAAGATCACTGCCCATTTCTTGTAGCCATTTGCATAGTGAAAGCCTGCGACAACAATATCTCTGGAGTTGCGGTAGTAAATACCACAGTAGACGATTCAGTCAATGAGAAATCGATATTTCTAAAAACTGCAATTACAGGAGTCAGAAAGACAAATGGATATGCAAAGATGGCTGCAAAGGAACTTTGTGTAACGAAAATACTGCAACTGATCACCGAAGGAGGAAGTACTAAAATATTTACGAAAGGACATTAATATAATATCTACTTACGTTACTTAGATATTTAGTGAATAGGATTCACAGATATACCACGGCGAAGAAATCAGAAAAGAAATCTTAGTCGGAATGACTGATTCAGCATGTGAAGAAGTTAGAACAATGTTTTGTTAATTTAATAAGAAATACATCAGCATTAAGAGTGCAGGAGTAATCCAATGTAAAACGCTGTGAGGGTGGATAAGTGAGTAGGAGAACACCGAAAGAGAGCGACTACCTGTTGACCTGGAGAAATGGTAGTCGATATGAAGGACACAGAGGTTTTTGTGTCGGAGCTTTGAAAGACTTCCGATATAGTACGAGGGAAGGCATATATAACAGTTGTAAGGAATTTCTAGAACATGTGAGGCAAATGACAAAAAAGGAATATTTAAAGTTGTAGAAACTTCGAGACTCCAGAAATATCAGCCTTTCAGAAAAATGTCATCCACATCATCTCGAAGGTTGTAAAAGCATATAAGTGCTACAGCTATCGCACAATCTGTTTTATACCCCAAATATAGTAAAGAGAAAAGAAACTTGTGGATTCGCTGGACGACGATCGGTTTGGATTTTGGAATATTAAGGGAACCAGAGGAGAACTTCTAATGTGACGATTAATTATGGCATAAAATTTACGGTAAATCAAAACACTTACGTGGGATTTATCGACACAGGAAAAGTTTTAGACAGTGGTAAATGGCGAACCATGTTCCAAGTTCTCAAGAAAACAGGTGTAAACAATAGCACAAGACGGGTAATGCACAATATGTACAAGGACAAAGAGGGGAGGTAAATTAAAATGGAAGACCAAAATGTGTATAAGAAATGGATACAGTGTTTCACCCCTACTATTGTACATATACGTCCAAAAAGCAACGAAGAAATGAAAGAAATGTTCAGGAGTGGAACTTTATCCAGGGTGAAAGGACACAAATAATAAGAATCGATAATGAATTTGCTATCCTCAGTAGAAATGAGAAAATATTGCCAGATCTGTCATATATAATGAACAATCTAATGAACATTCCAACGAAGACACATTGTGTATCGATAGCGAACCAAATAAAGACGAATGCAATGAGGAGTTGCAGAAACGCTATTACTGATATACTTAACATAAAAACTGGGAATCACGCTGTAGAAGAAACGAGGGAATTCCGCTGTGTTAGAAGCAAAGTAAAGAATGTCGACGAAAGAAACAAGGCATAAACAGTTGAACGAGGGCATTCCTGATTAGAACTAAGTCTAAAAGTGTTAAAACATCGGTAGTAATTTGAGGAAGAAATGTCTGAGAATCACACTGTTGTGCGGAATTGAATGATGGACAACAGGACAGCCGGAAAGGAAGAGCATTTAAGGGTTACAATTGTGGTGCTATAGAAGTACACTTAAAATTACGGAGGGAGTTCAATAACTAATGCAGCACTTTTTTTTCGTCATGTTTCGGTTGAAAACACACGGAATTTGTCGAGCGACATTGTGGAATTTCCCCTCTTCAGTCGATATACACTCCTGGAAATGGAAAAAAGAACACATTGACACCGGTGTGTCAGACCCACCATACTTGCTCCGGACACTGCGAGAGGGCTGTACAAGCAATGATCACACGCACGGCACAGCGGACACACCAGGAACCGCGGTGTTGGCCGTCGAATGGCGCTAGCTGCGCAACATTTGTGCACCGCCGCCGTCAGTGTCAGCCAGTTTGCCGTGGCATACGGAGCTCCATCGCAGTCTTTAACACTGGTAGCATGCCGCGACAGCGTGGACGTGAACCGTATGTGCAGTTGACGGACTTTGAGCGAGGGCGTATAGTGGGCATGCGGGAGGCCGGGTGGACGTACCGCCGAATTGCTCAACACGTGGGGCGTGAGGTCTCCACAGTACATCGATGTTGTCGCCAGTGGTCGGCGGAAGGTGCACGTGCCCGTCGACCTGGGACCGGACCGCAGCGACGCACGGATGCACGCCAAGACCGTAGGATCCTACGCAGTGCCGTAGGGGACCGCACCGCCACTTCCCAGCAAATTACCGACACTGTTGCTCCTGGGGTATCGGCGAGGACCATTCGCAACCGTCTCCATGAAGCTGGGCTACGGTCCCGCACACCGTTAGACCGTCTTCCGCTCACGCCCCAACATCGTGCAGCCCGCCACCAGTGGTGTCGCGACAGGCGTGAATGGAGGGACGAATGGAGACGTGTCGTCTTCAGCGATGAGAGTCGCTTCTGCCTTGGTGCCAATGATGGTCGTATGCGTGTTTGGCGCCGTGCAGGTGAGCGCCACAATCAGGACTGCATACGACCGAGGCACATAGGGCCAACACCCGGCATCATGGTGTGGGGAGCGATCTCCTACACTGGCCGTACACCACTGGTGATCGTCGAGGGGACACTGAATAGTGCACGGTACATCCAAACCGTCATCGAACCCATCGTTCTACCATTCCTAGATCGGCAAGGGAACTTGCTGTTCCAACAGGACAATGCACGTCCGCATGTATCCCGTGCCACCCAACGTGCTCTAGAAGGTGTAAGTCAACTACCCTGGCCAGCAAGATCTCCGGATCTGTCCCCCATTGAGCATGTTTGGGTGTTCTTATTTCAATTTCCAGGAGTGTAGATTCATGTTGATTATTCTTCTGCGTTAAAGGTCACTGCCCATTTCTTGTAGCCATTTGCATAGTGAAAGCCTGCGACAACAATATCTCTGGAGTTGCGGTAGTAAATACCACAGTAGACGATTCAGTCAATGAGAAATCGATATTTCTAAAAACTGCAATTACAGGAGTCAGAAAGACAAATGGATATGCAAAGATGGCTGCAAAGGAACGTTGTGTAGCGAAAATACTGCAACTGATCACCGAAGGAGGAAGTACTAAAATATTTACGAAAGGACATTAATATAATATCTACTTACGTTACTTAGATATTTAGTGAATAGGATTCACAGATATACCACGGCGAAGAAATCAGAAAAGAAATCTTAGTCGGAATGACTGATTCAGTATGTGAAGAAGTTAGAACAATGTTTTGTTAATTTAATAAGAAATACATCAGCATTAAGAGTGCAGGAGTAATCCAATGTAAAACGCTGTGAGGGTGGATAAGTGAGTAGGAGAACACCGAAAGAGAGCGACTACCTGTTGACCTGGAGAAATGGTAGTCGATATGAAGGACACAGAGGTTTTTGTGTCGGAGCTTTGAAAGACTTCCGATATAGTACGAGGGAAGGCATATATAACAGTTGTAAGGAATTTCTAGAACATGTGAGGCAAATGACAAAACAGGAATATTTAAAGTTGTAGAAACTTCGAGACTCCAGAAATATCAGCCTTTCAGAAAAATGTCATCCACATCATCTCGAAGGTTGTAAAAGCATATAAGTGCTACAGCTATCGCACAATCTGTTTTATACCCCAAATATAGTAAAGAGAAAAGAAACTTGTGGATTCGCTGGACGACGATCGGTTTGGCTTTTGGAATATTAAGGGAACCAGAGGAGAACTTCTAATGTGACGATTAATTATGGCATAAAATTTACGGTAAATCAAAGCACTTACGTGGGATTTATCGACACAGGAAAAGTTTTAGACAGTGGTAAATGGCGAACCATGTTCCAAGTTTTCAAGAAAACAGGTGTAAACAGTAGCACAAGACGGGTAATGCACAATATGTACAAGGACAAAGAGGGGAGGAAAATTAAAACGGAAGACCAAAATGTGTATAAGAAATGGATACAGTGTTTCACCCCTACTATTGTACATATACGTCCAAAAAGCAACGAAGAAATGAAAGAAATGTTCAGGAGTGGGACTTTATCCAGGGTGAAAGGACATAAATAATAAGAATCGATAATGAATTTGCTATCCTCAGTAGAAATGAGAAAATATTGCCAGATCTGTCATATATAATGAACAATCTAATGAACATTCCAACGAAGACACATTGTGTATCGATAGCGAACCAAATAAAGACGAATGCAATGAGGAGTTGCAGAAACGCTATTACTGATATACTTAACATAAAAACTGGGAATCACGCTGTAGAAGAAACGAGGGAATTCCGCTGTGTTAGAAGCAAAGTAACGAATGTCGACGAAAGAAACAAGGCATAAATAGTTGAACGAGGGCATTCCTGATGAGAACTAAGTCTAAAAGTGTTAAAACATCGGTAATAATTTGAGGAAGAAATGTCTGAGAATCACACTGTTGTGCGGAATTGAATGATGGACAACAGGACAGCCGGAAAGAAAGAGCATTTAAGTGTTACAATTGTGGTGCTATAGAAGTACACTTAAAATTACGGAGGGAGTTCAATAACTAATGCAGCACTTTTTTTTCGTCATATTTCGGTTGAAAACACGCGGAATTTCTCGAGCGACATTGTGGAATTTCCCCTCTTCAGCCCATATAGCTTCACGAAGATCCAGTCGGTGGGGGCGATATACGTAACCTTCAAAACGGCGTCCGTGATGGAGGTGTGTTCCAAGCTGAGAGCTGTCATTGCGATTCTTTTGTCGGAAAACCAAAGGGTCGCAGATATTCACAGATACTTGCAGAATTTCGAGAATTGGCTGTGAACAGGAGTACGGTGAGTTGTAGAGCAAGGCACGTGTCATCATCGTGTCAATGTCACGCAAACCTGTCCCATCTCTCAAGTGCCGCCCACACACACAGCTGTGACTCATGCAGTTTCGGGACGTGCTGATACTCTTATTCGTAATGATCGTCGCATCACAGTCAAACACTTCTCTTCGCAACTGGATATTTCTGTTGGTAGTGCTGACACACTATTTCCTCATTTGGGGTACCCAAATGTGTGTGCCTCCTAAATCCCTTGCTTTTTGATAGAAGACCACAAAGATCAACGAAGGACCATCTTCGCTGCACTGCTTGCGGCTTAGAAGGCTGATCGTGACATTTTCTGTCAAACATAGTTGTAGTCCATAAAAGAATGGTTCGTCACTTCGAACCGGAAATAAAGTGACAATATGGAAAGTGATGACGCACCACTTCCCTTCCGAAGAAAAGCCTGTAAAGTAATGGTGATGGTCATCTAGAGCTCTGAAAACGTTATTATGTTTGATGTCCTTCCTCATCGTGTACCGCTCAACTTTGAAGTGTATTTGTGACACCCTCATGAAACTGAAGAAACGGCTTTAGCGTGTTCGTAGCCACATAAATGCATACAAACCTCCCCTCCTCAATGACAATGCAAGACCTCTCCCAAGTCTGTGCACCCGAGAGGAGCTCACAAAACTTCACTGGACTGTTCTTCCTCATCCCTCCTACAGCACGGGTCTCGCACCTTTCGACTTCCATATGCTTGGCACTCCACCGGAAGCAATGAATGGATGATGGAGACATTATTGATGCAGCAAGTCGTTGATTCCGAAGCCGACGAGTAGTGTGGTTTCATGTGGGCATAAAGGTCCTCTCATAAGGTGGTTAAGGCCGTCGCATTGTTGAAAAATACGGTTTTGCAGGCAATATTGAGGAAGTGATATGGTTTATCCGAATTCTGAAACCAAGCTACTTCAAGAACAAAGTGCGTTGCATTAAAAAGGCAAAGATTGCAATATATCCCAGAGGCAACTGTTGTATTGTGCTAATTCTACCCTGAGAAAATGAGGTTGCCACGTGACAGTAATTGGTGGCCGGCCGAATGAAACCGTTCGGAAGACAGGTAACCCCCGATCCTCACACCACCAAAAGAAGTATCTACTACTTGTTTCTTGTTACTTGTTTGTCTCCTTTGAGATGATAGTCTACAAACACGATTGCCTGTCAGTCGCCACATGTCTTTTCACTTTATTTCAGCTGTGACTGTGGTTTTACCCTTTGTGTTGCATTTGTTTAAATATGATGACTTGCTTGGTAGTTATTATCATTAAAAATTTTCTTACGCTTTCGCTGTATTTTTTACATTTCTACTTTTTGTCATGTTGCGCAGTTATGAAGTTCCAGTAAACCTCCAGGTCTGTCTCGTCTTTCCTATATATCATGCAGTACTCGTATTGTAATGTTGGACAGTAACAAGCAGTAAGCGTTCTTTTTTTTTCATTCGTGGGTACTGTGTCTTGTTGAGACGGAACGTATTTCTGTTGTTACATTGTGTGACGATATCTTTGTGAGAGATAACTTATCTTTCATCGATTACCATGCTGCCGGCGTTTCGCTAAGTAACAACCTTAGCTCTAGTGTGTCCTGGAAGCTGCATGAGTGACGCTTGGAAGAGACGTTATGTCTATTGAAAAGTTTAGTTCTTTTATGGTCTTTATTTGTATTTGGTGTTTACCCACGGTCATCAAATAGGTATCTCTTTAAGGAGGTAGGTATTTTAATGCGCTGTCGCAATACGCATTTTCGCTAGTGAAAATTGGTATAAATAATCAATTAGAATTTGAGAAGAACAGCGATGTACATATCTACAACACTAAAGGGAAAAATTACATTTATTACCCATTGCTAAAACTGTCAGTCTCTCAGAGAGGAGCTTAATACGCAGCAAAATAAAAATGTGTTATCATTTGCTCAATAACATAAAATGTCCGACAGGTAGCGCCGCAAGTTTTGAATCCAATTAAAAGTCATGCATCCTGGATAAGTTCTCCTATTCCACTGTCGAATTTCTGGTTAGAAACTGGTAGCCAATAAAACAAAAAAAAACTTCTTTTACGGTGTAGTTACATAGGTAGGAATAAAATGATGATGTGTTCATTAATGTTAATAATAATAAGGTGAACATGTCCTGTAAACTGACTCGTTCAACACCATTTCGATAAAAGAGTCTTTCAGATGATCTATGTAACTATCTATGCACCAACCTTTATCATATTTATAGAGCATTCCAACTCATCTAAGGGTCATAAGTAAATGGAGCCACATTCGTTTTTTATTTCTGTTTTGTGCGTAATGCGACATGAGGCAATTTTAGACGTGTTAAGTTTCGATTTGTTGTTTTATAGATATAGCTGCCTTCTCTGAAGAAACTTCAGATGTGTTGGCAGCTGGTGGCTCTTACGTAGATTGGCGCTTCTGTGCCTTGCAGCGCTCCGACTTATACGCATCTTTAATAAACAAAAGAGGAAACATACTGATGAACTTTGTGCCCCATGCGATATAATACACGTAAACCTGAGGGGTCCAAATGTACAGTTAAAGATAAGAATAGGAGCTACGAGTCTGTAATCTTCGTTATCTTGCATCCGAAACTCTGGAAGAATAAACTTGTGAGCCCCTGGAGATACAGCGCGTTTAAAAACTTTGGAGATAGAGCGGCCAGTGTCAGCTGTCAGCTCGCTGTACGGCGCAGGTGGCTGCGGTAGGAAGTTGTAACCGGCGGGTGCCTTAACTCTGCCTCGCGGCTGGGCTGCTCACACGCAGGGCGCGCCAAGCTCACGCAACACGCACAGACACGCACCGCGCGCACGCACAGATGTAGCGAGGCGTGGCGAGGGGAGGCGAGAGGTGTGCGTACGTGGCGCCCAGCACCGATAAGGCGTCGCTGCTCGCAGTGGGGAAGGCGTTCGAGCGGAGATATCGGCAAACGAGGCGTGTGCTCAGCGCCGCCACGTAATTTCATCGCCACTTATTGTTTTTCCGGTTGCTGGGGTAACCGTTAAAATTAGTCAGTACCGTAGTACAAACGAAATAAAGCTAATCGACTATTGGACTAAGTCCACATGACCGAAATCTGACGTAAGTTTTCAATTCACACGTTTATGCACCTTTAACAAACAAAATATGATCACATACAAATGAATTTTGTGTGCTATGCGATGCACTACACCTAAACTTCAAGGCCCCAAATCTACATTTAAAGATAAGAAGAGGAGCTATGAGTCTGTAATCTTCGTTGTCTTGCTTCTGAAGCTCTAGAAAAATAAACTTGTGAGCCCTTGGACTAATGGACTACTGGACTAAGTTCTCATGACCACAATCTGACGTACGTTTACAAGTCACACGTTTGTTGTTGTTGTGGTCTTCAGTCCTGAGACTGGTTTGATGCAGCTCTCCATGCTACTCTATCCTGTGCAAGCTTCTTCGTCTCCCAGTATCTACTGCAACCTACATCCTTCTGAATCTGCTTAGTGTATTGATCTCTTGGTCTCCCTCTACGATTTTTACCCTCCACACTGCCCTCCAATGCTAAATTTGTGATCCCTTGATGCCTCAAAACATGTCCTACCAACCGATCCCTTCTTCTAGTCAAGTTGTGCCACAAACTCCTCTTCTCCCCAATCCTATTCAATACCTCCTCATTAGTTACGTGATCTACCCACCTTATCTTCAGCATTCTTCTGTAGCACCACATTTCGAAAGCTTCTATTCTCTTCTTGTCCAAACTAGTTATCGTCCATGTTTCACTTCCATACATGGCTACACTCCGTACAAATACTTTCAGAAACGACTTCCTGACACTTAAATCTATACTCGATGTTAACAAATTCCTCTTCTTGAGAAACGCTTTCCTTGCCATTGCCAGTCTACATTTTATATCCTCTCTACTTCGACCATCATCGGTTATTTTACTCCCTAAATAGCAAAACTCCTTTACTACTTTAAGTGTCTCATTTCCTAATCTAATTCCCTCAGCATCACCCGACTTAATTTGACTACATTCCATTATCCTCGTTTTGCTTTTGTTGATGTTCATCTTATATCCTCCTTTCAAGACACTGTCCACACGTTTATGTACCTAATATTCAGCTTACAACGGATCATAATGATCGCGCTTTAACGAAGCATTAACGAAAAATTTGCGGTTTAATAGGCAAATGGCAACTGCGTACTGTTCAGTTTGCTGAACACGAGTTTTCCTCGTGACGAGATGACCAGACGAATGTTCCGTGTGTTTCTGTTACTTTTTTCTGTTGGATGTTGCGAGAAACTAGTGAAACTGAAGGTGAGAATACTGACATCAATCTTTTAATTCAGAAGTAGAAAATGTAAAAACGGAAGAAAAAACTTATCACTGACAAGTACACACACTCGCTCGCATCATACAGTCTGCTAGTTCTAGTCTATACATATTTACTAAAAAAAAAAAACATTTTCTAAATTTAGCCCAAATATTATCCACCGACGACGTTGGTCATCCATAAGGGCTACCAGTTACAATTGCGAGATTTCCTCCTAATATTAAACCAATTGCTTACGGATATTTTAGAGCCCGTGACTTTTAATAGAATTTAAATACATTAAACTGCAGCCGGTCACTTTTTTTAACGTTTATGTGTTATTCCATGAACAGGTTTTCGAACATCTTCAATTTCACCTTCAGATGGTTTTCAGGAAGGTACATCACTATTTATTGCATAATGCTGGCTGTTGGCTCTGTGACAGGAATGTGGAATTTGCTTTAATCTATCTCCGTGAGTATTGTCTATCTGTCCATATGGATATAATTTCTTTTTTTTTTAGTTTTGTACTTACTGGGACAGCAGGTCTGGCTTTTTTTTCTGTTAGTGTCCATCTGTCTGCTTGTGTTTTGATTTCCAGCTGGTACATCACTTCACACACTTTTACACCTGTAAATGTGTGTGAAGTGATGTATCAACTAGCCATCAAAGTAGAAGCAGACAGATGGACGCTAACAGAAAAAAGCCGCCCCTGCTGTCGCAGGAAGTACAAAAAAAAAAAAAAAAATCCATATCGACAAATAAACAATACTCACGGCGATACAGTATAGCATGTTCTACTTTTCTGTCACAGAAAACCATCAGAAAATGGACCTATAAAGGTTCGAAAACCGATTCATGAAATAATAAATATCTATTGAAAATAGTCACTGGTTGCAGTTTTATGTACTTACATTTCTCCTAAGATGTCTTCGTATTTAAATCCATCTCTCTTTCCAACGTACCGGATGCTTAATATCGAAATACAGCTCCTCACGGAGGTCCAATGTAGCCCGTAGCTATCATATCTCAGCGAAACTTGGTAGGTATGCTAATGCGTTAATGAGGAACCGATTTAGGCTGGAAAATAGTAGCGCCGATTTTGGCGACCAGATGGAAATCTGGCGCTTTCAGCACCTCGTCTACATCTCTGGTGCTTATATTGAACAAATTGTGAAACAGACGGTTGGCAATAAAATAAACATAATTTCTTTCTCACTTGTTTGACCTTTTCTGTCCACGTCCTCTTACTAATACATTACATATTAAAAGGTTTCTATACGTCTTTCTTGCATTAACAGCGCCGGTCGTGAACCTGATGGCCAAAATTAGAACTACTTTCTTTTATAAATCGGTTCCGCATTAAGAGTTACATTATCTGCCAAGATTCGCTGCTATATGCTAATTTCAGTCCGCACTGGATGTCTGTAATTATCTGCAATTTAACTGCACCACCTGATAGTTGTCAAAAATTGCAATCGTTTTTCCAACGTGCTCGGACAATTCACACTGAAATCCTTCACTTACTATACTCTGCAACAAACGCTCCACAGATCAACGTTATGAAGTTAGCGCACAGTTAATTATCAGTTTTACATAACTCAGCTGCCTTCCTAAGTAAGGTCCCATTAAATTTTCAACAAGCCCAAATTCTTAAGCACTTGCGACAACGTAACGCAGTATCATGGCGCGGTTTTCTGTTAATGGACTACGTTTGGGTACATCCAAAGAATTTGCAGTCAGTTTCACATGAAAGTATAACAAGGGGAGTTGTCATGATATCACCCACTTGAAGCCGACGTTCGCAATGTTTTTTGTCCCAAGCATTAACTTTAAATTTTAATAAAAAATGCTAATGTTGTTGTTGTTGTGGTCTTCAGTCCTGAGACTGGTTTGATGCAGCCCTCCACGCTACTCTATCCTGTGCAAGTCTCTTCATGTCCCAGTACCCACCGCAGCCTACATCCTTCTGAATCTGCTTAGTGTATTCATCTCTTGGTCTCCCTCTACGATTTTTACCCTCCATGCTGCCCTCCAGTAATAAATTGGTGATCCCTTGATGCCTCGCAACATGTCCTACCAGCCGATTCCTTCTTCTAGTCAAGTTGTGCCACAAACTCCTCTTCTCCCCAATTCTACTCAATACCTCCTCATTAGTTACGTGATCTACCCATCTAATCTTCAGCATTCATCTGTAGCACCACATTTCGAAAGCTTCTATTCTCCTCTTGTTCAAATTATTTGTCGTCCATGTTTCAATTCCATACATGGCTACACTCCATACAAAAACTTTCAGAAATGACTTCCTGACCCTTAAATCTATACTCGATGTTAACAAATATCTCTTCTTCAGAAACGCTTTTCTTGCCATTTCCAGTCTACATTTTATATCCTCTCTACTTCGACCATCATCAGTTATTTTGCTCCCCAAATAGCAAAACTCCTTTACTACTTTAAGTGTCTCATTTACTAATCTAATTCCCTCAGCGTCACCCGACTTAATTCGACTACATTCCATTATCCTCGTTTTGCTTTTGTTGATGTTCATGTTATACCCTCCTTTCAAGACACTCTGCATTCCGTTCAACTGCTCTTCCAAGTCCTTTGCTGTCTCTGACAGAATTACAATATCATCGGCGAACTTTAAAGTTTTTATTTCTTCTCCATGGATTTTAATACCTACTTCGAACTTTTCTTTCGTTTCCTTTACTGCTTGCTCAATATACAGATTGAGTAGCATCGGGGAGAGGTTACAACCCTGTCTCACTCTCTTCCCAACCACTGCTTCCCTTTCATGCCCCTCGACTCTTACAACTGACATCCGCTTTCTGTACAAATTGTAAATAGCCTTTCGTTCCCTGTATTTTTCCCCAGCCACTTTCAGAATTTGAAAGAGAGTATTCCAGTCAACATTGTCAAAAGCTTTCTCTAAGTCTACAAATGTTAGAAACGTAGGTTTGCCTTTCCTTACTCTTTCTTCTAAGATAAGTCGTAGGGTCAGTATTGCCTCACGTGTTCCAACATTTCTACGGAATCCAATCTGATCTTCCCCGAGGTCGACTTCTGCCAGTTTTTCCATTCGTCTGTAAAGAATTCGCGTTAGTATTTTGCAGCTGTGACTTATTAAACTGATAGTTCGGTAATTTTCACATCTGTCAACACCTGCTTTCTTTGGGATTGGAATTATTACATTGTTCTTGACGTCTGAGGGAATTTCGCCTGTCTCATACATTTTGCTCACAAGATGGTATAGTTTTGTCAGGACTGGCCCTTCCAAGGCCGTCAGTAGTTCTAATGGAATGTTGTCTACTCCCAGGGCCTTGTTTCGACTTCGGTCTGTCAGTGCTCTGTCAAACTCTTCACGCAGTATCATATCTCCCTTATCATCATCATCTACCTCCTCATCCATTTCCATAATATTGTCCTCAAGAACTTCGCCCCTGTATAGACTCTATATATCCTCCCTCCACCTTTCTGCTTTCCCTTCTTTGCTTAGAACTGGGTTTCCATCTGAGCTCTTGATATTCATGCAAGTGGTTCTCTTTTATCCTAAGGTCTCTTTAATTTTCCTGTAGGTAGTATCTATCTTACCCCTCATGAGGTAAGGCTCTACATCCTTACATTTGTCCTGTAGCCATCCCTGCTTAGCCATTTTGCACTTCCTGTCGATCTCATTTTTGATACGCTTGTATTCCTTTTTGCCTGGTTCACTTACTGCATTTTTCTATTTTCTCCTTTAATCGATTAAATTCCATATCTCTTCTGTTACCCGAGGATTTCTACTAGCCCTCGTCTTTCTACCTGCTTGATCCTCTGCTGCCTTCACTATTTCATCCCTCAAAGCTACCCATTCTTTTTCTACTGTATTTCTTTCCCCCATACCTGTCAATTGTTCCCTTATGCATCCTTTGAAACTCTTTACAACCTTCGGTTTAGTCAGTTTATCCAGGTCCCATCTCCTCAAATTCCTACCTTTCTGCAGTTTCTTCAGTTTTAACCTACAGTTCATAACCAATAGATTGTGGTCAGAGTCCACATTTGCCCCTGGAAGTGTCTTACAATTTAAAATCTGGTTCCTAAATGTCTGTCTTACCATTGTATAATCTATCTGAAACCTATTAGTATCTCCAGTTTTCTTCCATGTATACAACCTTCTTTCATGATTCCTGAACCAGGTGTTAGGTATGATTAAGTTATGCTCTTTGCACAATTCTAACAGGCGGCTTCCTCTTTCATTTCTTAGCCCAAATCCATATTCACCTACTAAGTTTCCTTGTCTTCCTTCTCCTACTGTTGAATTTCAGTCACCCATGACCATTAAATTTTCATCTCCCTTCACTACCTGAATAATTTCTTTTATCTCATCATACATTTCATCAATTTATTCATCATCCGCAGAGCTAGTTGGCATATAAACTTGTACTACTGTAGTAGGCGTGGGCTTCGTGTCTATCTTGGCCGCAATAATGCGTTCACTCTGCTGTTTGTAATAGCTTACCCGCACTACTCTTTATTTATTCATTATTAAACCTACTCCTGCATACACCAATTTGATTTTGTGTTTATAACCCTTAGTCACCTGAGCAGAAGTCTTGCTCCTCCTGCCACTGAACTTCACTAATTCCCACTATATCTAAGTTTAACCTATCCATTCCCCTTTTTAAGTTTTCTAACCTACCTGCCTAATTAAAGTATCTGACATTCCACTCTTCGATCCGTAGAACGCCAATTTTCTTTGTCTTGATAACGATGTCCTCTTGAGTAGTCCCCACCCGGAGATCCGAATGGGGGACTATTTTACCTCAGGAAAATTTCACCCAAGAGGACGTCATTATCATTTAATCATACAGTAAAGCTGCATGTCCTCGGGAAAAATTACGGCTGTAGTTCCCCGTTGCTTTCAGCCGTTCGCAGTACCAAAACAGCAAGGCCGTTTTGGTTAGAGTTACAGGGCCAGATCAGTCAATCATCCAGACTGTTGCCCCTGCAACTACTGAAAAGGCTGCTGCCCTTCTTCAGGAACCACTCGTTTGTCTGGCCTCTCAACAGATACCCCTACGTTGTGGTTGCACCTACGGTACGGCTATCTGTATCGTTGAGGCACGCAAGCCTCCCCACCAATGGCCAGGTCCATGGTTCATGGGGGAAAAAAATGCTAGATTGCATCATTTGCAGGTGTACAAGTCATTCTGATTACACAGTGTAACACTTATTCTGCAGCATGGAATATTTAATCAATCTCACGTAATTTTGGTCTGCTGAAAACGCAAATAAAAATATTTTTGTTGATTTGACTCTACTTTTTGAGATAAAGGCAATCCACTTGCACTGGAAATTTAACTATAAACAAGAAGAGAATATTTTTAAAACGTTTAATTTAAATTAGTGAGATGATTTTAAACAAACGAAGTGCTATAAATAATATAAAGAATAATAGTATTAATCTTAACAACAAAAACATATCAATAAGAATTAAGAAAAACATTTTTTATAAGATTTTCTTCAGTGTGTTTGGTCCAGACAGACTCTCTGCAAGTTCCAGCCGTAGTCTGGCATCATGTGACAATTCCAACGGCCTTGACACCTTTCCTCCATAATCCTGACGTTCTGGTGGAACTGTTCCCCTTGTTCTCCCCCGTAATTGCCTGAGTTTTCTGGAAATTTATGTAAATGACTGTGCAAAAAATGCAATTTGACCCTTATTTTATCACCAATTTTTTGGAAATTTTGAAGCATTTTGTCTACTAATTTGGAATATTCGTCACTTCTGTTATAACCCCTAAAAATTTTGACAGCTCATACAAAGTTTGTCCATGCTCTTAACTCAACTTGAGTCATGTGTGTGAAATAATAGTTGCTTATAAGTGTGCGGATTTGTGGCCCACCAAATATTCTGTACTGCGACCAGGAAATTATTGACCAATATCTTTTTATGTAATTGTCACTCCCATTTTTTACAAACTGTTTTGTAAGCCCAAGCTTAATACGTAGTGGCAGAAGAATGATTTTTTCCCGATTCACCAACGGTTCGTGACCGATGTTGTTTTTTCTTATAGTCGGGTTCATTCTTGGTGGTCGGTCTGTCGTGCTAAAATGTTCATTTTTCACACAAATGTCCCATACACCAAGAAAACAGGTATATTTAGTGTATCCACTTTGCTGACTCAATAAAAAAATTCACTATTTTTAAATCTACACACACTGACCACTTATGTTGATGAAATTGTCTTTAAGGCTAGTTTAACATTGTGATATTCTTCCTTAAGAGTACTTGAATGAGCTATGGACCGAAGATAATGTATTTCCGTTACGCAAATTTAAAACATTTTTTGAGCTCTCTAGGACAAGTCGCCGGTCTTTTGATTTGTACACTGGAAGAAACTTTAAACTTAAAAGCCAAGAAATTTCAGTTCAACGTACGATATGATTCGTCTCGTTAAACTATGGAAGATAGGACGTTATTGATAGGTCACGCTGAAGGCAATATTTTTCTTTCAATCTTATCGCAAGAAGCTCAGCTGACTTATTAGATAAATGTAAATCTCGAATCAAGCCTTTTAGCTCTCCCTGAGAAAAGCCTTCCATTATGGGACTGCATTCTTCGAATTCACTTTCAGTATTGCTTTTACTCTGTCTAACATTTCGACATTATCACATAGTCCTCTAATAAGGAAGTAAATACCGATATTGGCAGATATTAGTGGCTTAGCGGACCGTACGTTTGGGTAAACCCAAGAGCGATTTTTGGACAGTTCATATCTTTTACATTCACAGCACAAAAGTAGCAATTATCGAGGTGGTTTCTTGGTGCCGTCCATGTCATCTGTATTCCAAACGGAAGTTCTTTTCGTCCTCCGCGACTCCAGTATCGAGCTGACTCCACGGAAGATATACAAACTTTTTGTGGGGACCAACATTTATCTTCTTGTCCAAGTCATTTTCCTAAATATTCCCGATAGCTTTGTTTTACAAAATCATTTATACTTCATCGTTGCTTTTCTTGACGATATTTACCACATTTGCAGCAGAAATGGTCGGTGTTGTTAACACATGACTACCGTGAACAACTCATACTCTCTGTAACAAAAATGCTCAAAAAGATAGTTGCATGGAATAATTGTGACTCAGTAACAAGTTTCTACAAAAGCTGCAACGAATGAGTAACACAAGAACCTTACCTGTACAAGATAAAACGACTGAATGACAAACAAGTAAAGCTCACTTGCGAAATGGCTGATTGTCACGGCATTTTCTACGAGAAGCAGAGATGAGGTGCCATCTGTTGGACTCATACCGTAGTTGCCAAGATAAAGACAGTAGGCCATACTGAGTCAAAGGCTATATTTTGTACAGTTACCTCACTTCGATAACGACACGTTAAAGGGGGTAAATTAGTAAAAACCGTTTAGTTTTTTTGGAACTGTTGATCATGAGAACCAGAATCCATTTAAACAAAATAATTTATAGGCTAAGTACTTCATCGTCATATGTAGACTCCGTAAACTTAGGCAGCAGAAAAAATTTTATTCCCCAGTTTTAATTGTGAAACTATACTAAACTCCGTCTGAACAGTCCAAGAAGGCCGAAGGGCACCGACCGGCCGCCGTGTCTTCCTCAGATGACAGGCGTCACTAGATGCGGATATTGAGGGGAATGTGGTCAGCATGCTGCTCCCCCAGTCGTATGTCAGTGTTTTTAAGTGTACGGGATTCACATTTCATGCATAAATGGACTCGTTCAAGCGATATTTCCTTCACGTGCATGAATTTTATTTGTGCTGGTTATTGTTTTTGTAGTATTTTTATTTCTGTAATTTGCTTTAGATTTTCTATCAGTGAAACTAGGAGAGCGGTCTGGTTTAACACTGTGAGAGGGAAAGGTAGCGAACACTCCAGACACAGCAAACATATTATCAGCATTTTCAGGTAGAGGACATAGGGGGACCATCTGTTTCGTCAGTCCCTATGTAGGAAAACTGCTACTTTACTAAAGCAGTCTTTTCACTTCAAATACTTCAGTTCTTGGTTATCAAAAAGGTGTAACAAAAAAGTGGTATTAACAAGGCCAAATTCATCACACCACTGGAGAAGAGATTACAAAAACGCCTGAAAATGCCTATCTGATAGTGTTATTCACGAAAGGAGTCTAATACTTACTACTTAAAACAAATGTTGCGTGGGCACATCAGAAATTAAGGACAAGTAACAACTGTAGACGGTTTACGATTACAGCCTGATTCTTCTATATAAATGACTCAATGATAATTTATTTGTGGGCTCACTTCTAGTCTCGCTACATGTTTTAACTCATGGCTAATAACTCGACTTCAATTGTTCTAGGCAAACACCAGATAAACTATTATAAACATCGACTTTTATCAAATTTGTCAAGCAAGTTAATTACATGCGCAACAGGTAACAGTAACGGGGCGAGTTATCATGCAATATAACGTAAACGTAGCGGGAGCATGTAATCTTAACATTGGCATTGGCATAGATTCATTCATTAACCTATTCATTAAATCCTGTTGCAACTATTAATTAAATAATTGTGTCAGTGGTTTTTTTCATCAGGAATAGGCAAAGGGGGGAGGGTGGGAGTTTGAGGAATTGGCTAAATTTAGTTCGCTGACAATTTGTATTTATTTATCATAAAACTGGCAAAACAGTAGCTTCAAAATTTATAATGCTTTCTATGCAACATACAACGTATTCTACACATCGTAAGTTACGTTGGCGATACAACTGCAGAATTTACCAGCAGTGGTCTCACTAAGCACATGATTATGACCACATGTTTCTTGTCTTGAAAAATAATGGAAAGGAGAATGATCATTTGACTCAACTACACTGTACGCACCAACTCAACTATGTGCACATGCAGGTAGATCAACAAAAGGCGTGGATTGAGATCTACGTGCCATTGTTGGGCAAATTTCTGCCATCAAGTGCACGTACATTAATTAACTGTCTGGTTCATTACCAGTAGAGTGAAACCTCTAGTTAAGGGACACATACGAAATTTACTTTCTGAAGTGTACAATGCAATACTTATATATTAATTTTAGTGCAAGGCATGAGTACATAGCTAAGCGGTGGACCAAGTTTTACTGCTGGCTTTACCTCGAAAACGGGGAAAGATATGAAATAAAAGATTACTTTAAAGCAGAAAAATTACTAAAACAAGGAAGAATTACAGGAATATATGAGATGGGTGGAATACTTAAACTCCCTCAGTTCACTTCTAACAATCTCTAAAATTACTAAGCTTCCTGGCTAAATCGAAACACTGATTGTAATTGTATAGAAAGTAATATAGATCGACACTGCAACTCTTTACATAGGATTGCAAAAGGGACCCTTAATTTTGTGTAACGTAAGCACTATAAAAAGATTACAATTCTCACAACAAATCTCTCTGGCATAGCTTGTATTCTCATAATTAGGTATACAGGAGGCTTAACATCAAAATGAGATAGCAGTAGACACTATATAATCTAGGAGGTGCCACTCACGTGCTGCTTGTTTGAACGCAACACACAAGGAAAACTGCACAAATAAACTAACATTCCCCCATAAAATTACTGCTCCACGAAAGATTTTTTATTTATTTTATTTCTATAACAACAAAACATATCCCAGAAAAAATGAGCTCACGTAAGGCAAAAGACGCGAACATGTGCTCTGTCACTAATCATGATACGGAACCGCGCTGCTGCTACGGTCGCAGGTTCGAATCCTGCCTCGGGCATGGATGTATGTCATGTCCTTAGGTTAGATAGGTTTAAGTAGTTCTAAGTCTAGGGGATTGCTGACCTCAGATGTTAAGTCCCATAGTGCTTAGAGCCATTTATACCCTTCTGAACTAATCATGAAAGAAGTATAGAAAATTAAATATAATTACCCAGTAAAATTACAGTTTTGACTATTGGCTTTAACTGAGTTTAGACCACGATCGACAAGATACGACGTTATAATTTAATCACACTTTAGCAGCAGGAATGCAACACCAACGTGCGCCCAAGTAGATCATACAAAGAAAAGGCCTACAACTATTTAACTAATGTATCAAAATTATACTGTTACGACAACAGAAAAATATTTTGTATAAATAAAGAACATATAAGAACTTCTAGCAAAAGAAATAACGGTTTGAACTGAAGTCCACACTCCACGTCCACTCACGACTATGTCCCTACTTCCTGTCTCTTGTTGTTGTTGTTGTGGTCTTCAGTCCTGAGACTGGTTTGATGCAGCTCTCCATACTACTCTATCCTGTGCAAGCTGCTTGATCAAAAGAATCATGATAATAAACCGAAATTAAACATTTCATTGACAAAATCAAGCTTAAAAACCCATAATTCTCGTTCTCTACGACGAACTACTGCATTCTGATACCTGCCTTTGTTACCCACATATAAAGAACTGCAGCCGGCTGCGTCCTCTCATGTCTCCAGGACCCGCTATACTAGGACAAAGCGTTCTCCCCAAAACGGCTCTTACGTTCAAACTTCGCTGGTGGAGGTTCGTCGACCACCCATATGACCAACCTAACGACTCTTACTCCTCCAGCTAGTTTATCTTTGGTCTATCTTCCCTTTGCTCAGCTTGCCCACCTGATTAAATTGGTATTGCCTCTACACTACTTTGTTTATGTCTGGATCACCCTTATCTCGCTAAATACATCGGTAATTACTATCATACGATCTCTCATACAAGAATGGAGAGCGAGAAAAGGGTATGTGACTCGTGAAACAAAGTAAATAAGGAAGTCCGACTTTTCCTTCACCAGGCGAAACAAATAAATGAAAAGTACGAAATGGGTGTTCATATCACAGTTATCACTATCAAAACTATTATTACTTGAAAGTAATGAAATGAAGGGAAACAAAAGTAACACTTCAAGAATACCTTGCTAGTGTTTAGGGGCTATGGAGGCGCCGGCTTCAAACCAATGTACAGCTTACGTCTGTAGTACCACCTATTCTTACTATACCCCCCTAGTTTTCATGTAGAAAGGAATCACTGAAAATTCCTGCGGCGCGTCTTTTCAATAAGCGTTAATGTTTACTCTCATAAAGCGGTAGTTAGAGTTACACAGCACCACCAGCAGTAGAGTAAAAATATTTACAAATGAAGTGTAAGAATCTGAACGTTCTGGGTTTTGTATTCAGATATATTTACCAACAACAACTACAATGCCAATAGGAAACATTGCGTACTTTTGTAACCCTTGGGATATTTCAACCAAATTTTTCTCATCCACTGTTGATCTCATAATATGTTTTAATTTCATGCAGGTAACTGCAAATGCTTCATGGATCATTCTATATATTATACTTATTATTTTATTGTATATAAATAATGTAGCTCCGATTCTGAACAACCACCTAGAGTATACTGGAAACCGGAACAGACTGCGAGAGAGTAATTTTAAAGCTGTGTATAAACGAAATTATGTCCATTTCATTCCCTTGCGTTTACTGCCGTCCGCAGTTCAGGACTGGCTGAAACCGCGTCACGTGACACTAGCAGCCATTTTGGGCCCAAGCGTTATGTGTGAAGCATAGAAAGTGTTACGTATTTTCGAAGTTTGTAGTAGAATAATGCCTCAGTGCTGTGCTTTTGGCTGTTCGTTTCGAGTCGGAAAGGAAGGAAAACTGTACACAATTCCTTCCAAAGGGAGAGATGTAACAGGGAGACTATGGCTGATAAAATCAGCAGAGCGAACTGGTAGCCCACAAGAGACTCTCGCTTGTGTGCGGTGAGTACACTTTTTATTCACTAGTGTAAATCATCTTAAAGTTTATGATTCGCTGTGTAGCAAAGTTGCTGCATTTTGACTCACTTCGTGATCAGATTTGGTGCATCATTATACGTGATTAGCCTAAGGCCAGTCAAGTTTGTTTTTGAAAGATATGTAGTTTTCAAGCCTATTTTTTTGAAGAAACTCTAGTAAAAGTCACGCGTTTCTAGTAAATCTGTAATGTGCCGACTGCTGTAAGGGAAAATTTTTTGCAGCACAAAAGAAGAAATAGGTAAACGTTGTTTTTAGTTTCGTAGTAATTGTTTCGGCCTAACTGTTGAAAACAGAAAGTGCAGTATTTGGAAGCTTTAGTGTATATTGTAGCGTCCTCAGAAAAATACGCTATTATGGCTAACTGTACTTAAAAGATCAATTAACAAAGCGTCGTTTTCAGTAAGTTTCGTGAAAATAAGTGGCGTGATAATGACGTGCCTCTTTAAAGTACCTATTACTTGCGTCTGATAGTGTAGGCCTATTGTTTCGACAAACATTGAAATAAGTGAAAAGAAAAGCATAGTTGAGTTGTAATTTCCATCTTAACAGCGGAGTATATTTTAATTACTTCTTTTAATACAGCTTCTCCTACACTCAGCAGTTTCAGACGCAAACATTAAGTAGTCCTAGTATTATACGAACACATTTTAAAAATATTGTATTCTCTCGTACTTTCGTAATCGTTATCCTAATTTCATAGAACAATTTGCAGACAAAATTTTATGGGGTAGATCTGACAAAAATATAAAGCGTGCGTAATCATATAGGCACGTTTATCAGGTCTATGTACTAAGGTACTGCCCATACGTATTTGAACCAAATACTTTACCTCTTATAACAAAAAAGACATTGGCCGAATTATCGTAGTACCGAGCAGCAGGAAAAAGAAGTAAGTCGATATGGAGCTTTAAATTAGTGGTGGATCTTCCCTTGCGAAGTAATATTCGTTCCCTTTTTTCCTGCTGACTAATTGATAGGACCAATTTAACGCTAATTACGAAAACAGGTTTTCAAACTCGATATCGCCACAAGAACTGCGAAATCTACTTTCACTACTAATGAAAGATAGCAGGGAAAAATCTGTGTTTCACGCTCGCCACGACAAATACTTTTAGACTAACGTGGTTTAAAGTTGTTGAGGTTTTTTGTTGCTAAATATCGGATATGTTCCGTTTGAAGCCACTGGTCAGTTTTAGAAGTGCATTAGACTGCTGAGTGCAATTCTTTAATATATATGGATATACATGATGCAGAAGTGAATGTATCAACAGCGGCGCAGTGGGCCCAGAATGGTGGTCACTGGCAAGTTGGCGGTACTTTCCCTATACGGAGCTTTAAATAATTTCAGGGACTGACGCAATCTGCCGCTAGTAATCTGAACTCTTCTGTAGTTAGATCATACGTCAGCGTGCGTCACTGTGCATGTCACCAAATTCAGCTTTAGTTTCGCGTTATACGACTGCATGTCCGAGCCCTGTGATGGTCACCATATATTACTGGTCTTTCTTGGAAAGTGCCTTCATCCTAAAGGTACATGCTGGACACTGGGTGGGGGGAGCCGCTCATTTGTAAAGAAATAAAATATATGAATTAATAGTCAATAATTTGGCCGAGACGGATGTCTCTAAATCACCTATTTTTATTTGTATCATCACAACCATATCCTCCATAACTACAAATACGTCTCCTCTTTTCAACATTGGATTAAACAGTCAACTATTTACACATAAACGGTAGGTACATTGACCTACGGTTCGACACCTACTACGGGTGCCTTCATTAGAAAATGTTGCTAAATCGTAAAATTACGTTGCTAAAAAGCAATGATCAGAATCTGGAGTATCTATGCTCCTGCCAAGAATAAAATATAGCGTTTTAATCTTTGCCATCTGTGCCCAGTAGGGAACAACAGTAGGGACAGTCTGATGTTCCCAGCCGGGCACACGAACGAAGTGTACGGATTAAGGAGGATTAAAAACAAGGATTTAGCCGTCCACCCCTACGTTGAATCTATACACCAAAGAAGGTATGACTGAAATATATGGAATGTTCAAGAATGGGATTACAATTCAAGTGGAAAGGATATTAACTATTAGATTCACTGATGACATTGCCACCCTCCTCGGAAAAGATGAAGAATTACAGAAACTGTTGAATGGATTTAACAGTCTAATGAGTACAGAATGTGGATTGCGAGTAAATCACCAGGGAGACGAAAGTAATAAGAAGCATAAATGACAACAGCCATGAACCGAGCACGATTATTTGGGATCACGACGGAGACGAAGTTAAGGAATGCTGCTACCTAGGCAGCAAAACCATGATGGAAGGCGCAAGGAGGACACAAAAAGCAGAGTAGCAGTGGCAAAGAGACCATTTTTGGTGAAAGGAAGTCTGCTAGTATCAAACATAGGCATCAATTTGAGGAAGACATTTCTGACAATATGTAGTATATTATATAAAGTATCCGGACACCTGGCTGAAAATGACTTACAAGTTCGTGGCGCCCTCCGTCGGTAATGCAGAAATTCAGTATGGTATAGGCCTACCGTTAGCGTTTATGACAGCTTCCACTCTTGCAGGCATACATTCAAACATGTGCTGGAAGGTTTCGTGGGGAATGACAGCCCATTCTTCACGTAGTGCTGCACTTAGAAGAGGGATCGATATTTGTCGGTGAGGTCTGGCACGAAGTCGGCGTTCCAAATCATCTATAGGATTCAGGTCATGAGTATCTGCAGGCCATTTCATTACAGGGATGATATTGTCTTGTAACCACTCCGCCACAGGCCGTGCATTACGAACAGTTACTCGATCGTATTGAAAAATGCAATCGCCATCCCCGGATTGCTCTTCAGCAGTGTGAAGCTACAAGGTGCTTAAAATATTATTGTGAGCCCGTGATGTGGTAGTGCCACACAAAACAACAAAGGGTGCAAGCCCCTCCATAAAAAACATGGCCACACCATAACACCACCGCCTCGGAATTTTACTGTTGGCAATATACATGCTGGCAGTTGACGTTCACCGAGAATTCGCCATACCCACACCATGCCATCGGATCGTCACATTGTGTACCGTGATTCGTCACTCCTAACAACGTTTTTCCACTGTTCAGTCGTCCAATGTTTACGCTCCTTACACCAACCGAGGCGTCATTTGGCATTTACCGGTGTGATGTGTGGCTTACGGACAGATGCTCGACCATGAAATCCAAGTTTCCTCACCTCCCGCCTAATTGTCATAGTCCTTGCAGAGGATCCTGATGCAGTTTGGAATTCCTGTGTGGTGGTCCGGATAAATGTCTGCCTATTACACATTACGACCCTCTTCAATTGTCGTCGGTCTCTGTCAGTCAGCAGACGAGGTCGGTCTGTACGATTTTGTGCTGTACGTGTCCCTTCACGTTTCCACTTCACTATCACATCGGAAACAGTGGACATTGAAATGCTTAGGAGTGTGGAAATATTGCGTACAGAAGTACGACACAAGTGACACCCAATTGCCTGACTACGTTCGAAGTCCGTGAGTCCCCGGAGCGCCCCATTCTGATCTCTCACGACGTCTAATGTCTACTGAGGTCGCTGATATGCAGTACCTGGCAGTAGATGGCAGCACATTGCAGCTAATATGAAAAACGAATGTTTCTGGGGGTGTCCGGGGACTTGGTTGATCACATAGTGTATGTTTGGAGCTCAGTATTGTATGATAGTGAAACGTGGGCTGTATGAAATCAGGAGCAGAAGAGTATCGATGTATTTGAGATGTGGCGCTACAGAATATTGTTGCAAATTAGTTAGAGTGATAAAGTAAGAAAGTAGCTGGTTCTCTGAGGAATGGGCGACGAATGGAATATACGGACATCAGTAACACGAACAAAGGACGGGAGAATAGGACATCTGTTAAGACGTCAGGTAATAACTTCCATTGTACTAGAGGGGAGCTGTAAAGAGTAAAAACGGCAGAGAAACAAATAACTGAGGACGTATGTAGGAAGTGCTACTCTGAGATGAAAAGGTGGCACCTAGGAGGAATTCGTGCCTGGCCGCATCAGAAATGAAAGAACGATCTGGAGAATATTTTGGCCAGGGCAGCAGTCGAACAGCCTCCACGTTAACACTCAAGTGGTCCCACTTGTAGGTTAAGGCGCCAGAAATCTGGTGGCAGAGTGATGGAGGCTGTTAGTTGGAATCTGTGCTCCGCGAGTAGTTTCCCTTTGGTTTGTCTGGATGACAGATGTCCTACACGCAATCTTTCGCACAGGTAATTTTTAATGATGTTTTTCTTCAGCATTTCACTTATTTAACTTTTTAACGCTCATTATGTCATACAAATTATATCTATTTATATCTGCCTTTACTGTGTCTTCTGAGTGAGCTGTTTTGTTTGGAATCAACGCCACTCTTCAAGTAACCCTTATCAGTGTTTACTTTTTCGTGGAGGCGCTACCATAAGGTTTTCATAATTTTTTATATTTTGTAGGTAGCATATTTACCCATTACAGTGCGCGTTTTTAATTCCTGTATTTACACTCACCTCGCGAAACAGTGTACTAAAGCTAAACAGTGTAACAAAGCTTAGATATGTTTGATATACATATTCACAAGTATTCCAGCTTTTTTCTTTATATTCATGTTTTGTTTCAGAAAAAATTACTATTTCCATTATCGCCCGGGGGACCTTAGACACTAACGTTTTGATGAAGCGGCTGGAGAAATGTGACTAAAAAGAAGTATCAGTCGACTGTGACATCATTGACTGTGACTGTGAAAATTTAGAACCAGTCAGAGATCTGGGGCAGAAAGGGAGGTTAGCGGATCTGAAGAGTGTGGTGAAGATGATGCTTTAGAGCAATTTGCAGGAACTGATGGTACCACTAAATGTGAAACATCCCCTTAGAGGTATTTATACATACAAAACGTCCACTTTGAACAACTTGTACAAGACTGTGCTTAAACTGACACACAGTATTTTTAGCGCAACGCAATCTGACTTTCAGAAATCCCTACAAAGGAATGGCCCTGAGTAACATTAAACTACACCTTTCAGAAATCACTTACCTCACAAAAATCTTCGTTACTGGAACTACGGCAATACGGCGAGCGCCACTACTGCCAGCTAAATAAAAGATTCAAACTACTGAAGGCACTAACTAGGGATAGTTAGCAAATGAAAGATATTAATAGAGAACAAACACTGTATTTACCTTAATAGTCATCAATAGTCATAATATATACAGCAGCTCATGACATCAATTTTTACAAATTTCAAACTCCGCCATCTCTGTCCTCACATCCGCCACTGCTGGCGGCTCCCCTCCAACTGCCCAGCGCTATGCGCTGTTCGCATCCAGCTATAGCAGTTCATGACAACAATGGCAGACAACAATTCAAACTAGCCACATACTGCACACAGCACAGCCAGTGATTTTCATACAGAGTGCTATGTAACGTTGCCAATAAAAAACATAAACAGCAAACTTACATAAAGAAAACATAAACAGCCTACTTACATAGCCCCCATGCTCCCCACAAAAAATTTTACAAAATATTTTTGGGCAGTGGCCAATAATGATTTGATAAAATTTTTCATAATTACAATAACAAAGATATAAAATGCACACACTTATTTATACAATGTTGGTCAAAAGCTAAAATTTTCTCACAGTCCATAAAGACAGTCCTGATCATTCATCATAATAGTAATTACAGTTTTTTTCACAAAGTCTCATTAGTAAAAGAAATTGCACATAGAAGTAGTGGATTTCCACGCAGTCTTGAAGAAGTAGTGTTGTCCTTCCAACAGAAAGACAGTGCTGACTCTTGACATGCTGACAGGTAATGGGCCACAACAGAGCAAACCCACAGCAGAGTCATTTGACGTTTTGAAGAAGATTGGTAGATAGGTCATCACAGAGTAGACCCACTGTAGTCCTGGTAGAGAGTATGGTATTGGTGGGCCACCAGAGGAGCAGACCCACTGTTGTCCTTGTAGAAATGGCCAGCAGCCATCTGTTGCGACTGTGCAGGTGCACAATCACCATTGAAGAGTCTTGCGGATAATAGAGCAAGTCCATAACCACCACTTGTGCACTCACAAAGTTTTTGGAATTGTCCTTAGAACCAGCAATGCTGTTATCCAGTCCCTTGCTGAATTAGTAACACACGTGCAAACACTATCAGTCCCTACTCCTCACATATTGTCCATATACTGTGACCAACAGAAATGTGTGCAGTGAAATGGAACTTCCAAGTTACTTGATGAGATGAACTGGTGTCAATCACAATATTATAACATAAGAATACAATTACAAAGGTACAAAATACATCATTAAAAACATAATAATACAGATAACATTCGTAGTACAGGCTTTAGAACAAAATAGAAATAGACATATACATCAGTGTTACAGGAATTATGACATGAGTACAAAAATAAAAGATCAGAATCACTTTTGAAACGTCAACTTCACACATGAGCATGAAAACAACACAGAATAAATAATGTCTAAGCATCTTTACAAAGAAAATAACAGAGTATTAGAAAAATTCTACAACATAGCTCTCATCAGCTAAACACATAAAGACAGAAAAAAACACAAATACACAAGGGTACACAAACACATAGTGGGATAACACCAAAAGGAAAGGACAACACACAATTACATATTGGGAAAAAGCAGCAAAGAGGAAAGGACAGGGTTTGTTTTCAGTGTAACATTTGGTACTGCAGTCCACCCCACAACTTCATTCGATAGATCTTTCGTCTTATTTCAACATTTGTTTCCACCAAAAAAAATCCTATCCAAGCATGCTTTCTGTATTCTGTTCACATCCTCTTTCAAAAATAGATTTTCTCCACTGTGCACTACTTTTTTGGCCAAACTATTTTCTTATAGCTTCTTAATGCATTTCTTCCAATTCATCATAGTTAGTTTCTTATATGGTCTACCCCCTCTTAAGCTAACTTAAATCTACTGAGCTCAGATATATATACCAAGGGACGAGGCAATGCAGCATCACAACAAATCAACACAAACAGAAATGACAAAAAAATGCAAATTGGCAAAGCTAGCAGCATAAATTAGCAAAGCAAGTGCAAATTACAACTAATATAAGGCACTGTGCAGGAAACAAGAAAAACTAGCTTAGAAGAGTAACACAAAGTCAAATTCAGTAACACTATGCCTGGCAAACAGCAGCAACTTATACCTAAACATGACATAGCTCAAGCAGAAAAAATATTACAGGAAAAACAACAATGCAGACAAGGGAAATGCATATTCACATCTTAATGTCTATGTAATTAAAGTGGTGCACCATAACAACTTATTGTAAAAAAAATATTACCATGTACCTGAAAAGAAAATTAAGTGTTACTGTTACGAGTTACTTCTTATTGTTCTTTCCTTTCCAAGTGCTCCTTTTTTAAAGAATGTGGATTACAAAATTATCATTTAATAGATCTGTTGACAGAAAGAGTTGACATTAGCAAATGCTTCTCATTTTATAAAAGCAATGCTGCAACACAGCTGGAAACCAGATATCAAATGAAATAAGCAATTACACAAACCAAAGCATAAAAATATCATTCAGTAGTCATGTGACATTTCATTTCATAAGTTAATGGCTCTCAACTCTCGTACAAAGACTCTTGTCATAATCAGGTGTGCAGATGTAAAAATATTTCTTGTCATTTCGTTAGGCATTTCAGTAAATATCATAAATTTTTAAGTAACGAGGGTGTCGCATTAGCGATGAAAGGCACATCCTAATGGCGTATTCTCCAGGTGTGTGACACAGCTGTGTGCCCACAACGCATTACAAAAATCATATGTTTTCAAGTAACGAGCGTGTCGCATTAGCGATGCCCTCTACAAAGAAATGTCATTAACAGAGGTATAGGCCTCTCTTTGTCCTTCTCTTCCACCTGTGCCTCTGGCACACCCTAATGGCTTTCTTTTCTACCTGAGCATCTGAAAAGGCTTGTTCTCCAGGTGTCTGACACACCTGGGTGCCCACGTCACATTATGTGCAGGTGGTCACTTAACTTTCTTACGGAAATATTTACGACAGCAGTTTCCGCTACAGTGACAGTCTCATATAAAAATATTTCACAGGTCAAGAATTTGCGTTACAAATCTGTAGAGACAAAATCCAATTGACATAACAGAGTCCAAAAAATTTTCGTCGGCATTGTAATACATTCACGCATTTACATACATTTCATAACTCTTAAAGTACGATTCTTGGTTTCCAACAACCTTTTGCACAAACCAGAGTCCCTAACCACTACTCATTATTCCTTACCTTATTCGTCGACACTTCTTCAATATTTCATCATAACAGATACATAGCATACTCAAATAACTCATATAGCATCAGCTTATTGATCATAAACATACCGCAACAGCATAATACACATAGTCATCGTAAAAATAACATCATAACACCTCAGTCAAATGTCAAAAACGTCGTAGCTTCCTCCAATGATTTCAAAACCTAAAGAAAATTCTCTGCTCATTTCAGTAGTGTCATCTACCTCAAACGTACTTTAAAAATCATGATCTCATACCAAATACATCATTCAAAGCTCTCATAGTATCACAATGGTTCCGAAAAAATATGAACAGTTCACAAAGTATAGACAAAGTACAATTTCTTAAGTGTGAAGTAATCCAACTCTGTAATTGCGTAAACATGTGTCACTGACGTAGTAAAAGGATGTTTGTTTCTCTGTTAAATGATCAGATAGCTGTGTAATTTATGTGTTAGAGAAATATGGTACCGATGTGTTAAATTGTATAAGCAAATACCATATTAGCTAGGGCTCCTTGTGCTTGCCAAACACATGGTACACAAAGTAGGCGTGTACCCCCCTGAGGTTTATTGTAATTATACCCTCAGGTATTACAGATTACAGCAATGGAATGAAATGTATCACGAAAAACTTTCTTTTAATTCAAAAATCTTTAAAAATAAATGTTTTAAGTGCAAAATTAATCACTCAAATACTTGTCCTGTAGCGCTAGATGTGCGTCTTGCTGTAAGATAATCTCTGTGGAAGTGTCATAGTTATCGTCCTCCAAAAGCTAAGTTCTGCAGAAGTCAATGTACTTACCTCATGATAACCAACAGTGAAATGCTTTGCGTTTCGATATCTTAGTTATTACGCTTATTCCCGTGATGAAGAAAGTACTGTGCTGTAATGTATTGTTGTCCTACGGAAAAGGCTGTCTCCTTGTAGCAATAGCACAAAAGTTACTACTAAAACATGTTTTACTTTACAGAATAATACAGAAAAACTGTGCAGATATAAAACAGAAACGCCGCAAAAGCAACATTGTAAATTGTCGCTCATTAGTAGCGTCGTGATAAAATCGTGTAGCTGTCACATAAACTAACCACTGTCTCATCTGGTATCTCACTGAAAGTACCTTAAATCCAGAATCCACTCTCAAGCAAACCAAAATGTTGCATGAAAATTTCATTAGCAGTGCCGGTATATGTTCCAAGTATGTGAGCCTTATAGTTGTTACATAATCGTGCAACTAACAAGCAAGAATGCACACACACAATAACACTATGTCGCCTGTTCACAATAACAATGGATTCGTAATTTCTGTTTAAATAAGTTCTCTTGGTTCTTGACTGGATATTTAACTTCAAACTTTGTTGCATGTTAACAGTTTCTAAGTGTGACAAATTGTACAAGTAGCGTGAAGTGGAAACTGCAAAGACTAAGTTAAAAAGCAGATTATCTGTCAATAAATGGTTTTCCATGAGAAATGTGGTGTAAACCTTTGCTCTTCTCAGTACGCAGAGTTTCAACTTGAATGCAATTATCATGCGGTATTCGTCCGTAAAGAATACTGGAATTTTGCTCACGGTTAGCGTCAATGTTATTTTTCCCTGAGCCAGCCGGCGCACGCGGGTGCCTGCGGTGCGAGTCATTGTCTGCTACCTCTTTGTTGGCGCGCGCCGTTATTGGGATTAGGAGGCCTAACTTCCACAAATTCACGTTGTCCAGAGGGCCCAGCTCTGTTAGAAACCCGCCAGTTCTGATGAAATTCAGGTCTGTCGTTTTGTCGGTAGTTTACACAGTTTCTTTCGTGTCGGTCACGTGGTGGAGAATTTCTCCTTGAGTCGTAACTGCGTGCTGGACCGTTGCGTCTAAAGTTATTCTGTCTCCCTTGATAATAGTTATATTGGTTCCCATATTGTCTGTTTCTCTTATTGTCTCTGTGATAGTCATTACTGCGAAGAGGTGATCTTTCCCTGTAATTATTACTACTCTGCCAACGGTTGTCATACGGGTGGTGTCTATTTTGGTCATGATTTGCGTTGTAAGAATAGCCTTGTCGCGTCCAGTTATTATTTCTGTCGTCACGGAATTGTGACGGATGTGCCCTGTAGTGATTGTTTTCCTGTTTTCGCATCCCGCGACTGTCTGTGTCAATTTCTAATTCTTGTAACAGTCCCTGAAAAGCTTCAATGTCGTCTTTGCAACGTCCTGCCAAAATAATATGCCGTAGATGTTCAGGTAATTTGATTAAGCAAATGCGGATGAGTTCTGAGGGGCTGTATGGGTTTGATAGGTACTGATTCTTGTGCAACATGTCTTCAAAATATTTGACAAGACTGGAAAATTCAGATTGTTCAAAGTGTTTCATCATCATGATGCTATGTTTTACGCGATCTTGTGTAGCTTGAGACCAATATGCTGAGAGGAAGGCATGGTAAAATTCTCCTTCACTGTGGCAATCGTGAATGACCGATCGCATTCTTACAGCTGGTTCATTCTCCAAGTAGCCACACATAAATTCTAATCTGTGTTCTAATGACCAGTTGGGAGGAAAACAATGAGAGAATTGATGGAGCCACGCTTGTGGATGAATGTCGTTGCCAGAATTCTTAAATGTTTTGAATTTACGTGTAGTAATGAACAGCTTATAGTCAAAATCATCATGTCGGCGAGTCACATATCGGTCATTGTTACGTCGTGTCGGCGGTTCCATCTCAAAATTCGGTGCACCTTGCCAATTTCTTTCATAATTACCGAAATGCTCTGTGTTATTATATTGTGGCTTTTCCGTATTTCTATGTCCCTCTTCCAGTATTGGGGCGCGAGTGTCCTCTGAAATACGTAATTCTTGTATCACCTGCGTCAACTGATCTTGTACTTCCCGGATTTCTCTTTTATACTGTGTATTAATTTGATTTTGATTTTGTTTGAATTTTCTTATTTGTTCATAGTCTTCTGTGTCAGTGAAGGCTACGGGTCTTGTGTCATTCAGATCATCATCTACCTTTGTAGATAAGTTAGTGACCTGATCCGAAAGTTCAGCTACTTTCTCCGATAGTGAACACATTTCCTCAGTGTGTTTTTCTGAACCAAGTTTCAGAGTGTCCATTTGTGTTGAAATCGAATCTACTGTGTTCTTTAAGTTTTCCTGAGTTTTTGCCAGTTGCGTAACCGAATCGGTAGATGCAACTGAGTCAATTTTAGCCCACAAGGTCTCATGATTTTCATGAACAATGGTTTGCAGTTCTTTTATGGCTGCTTCGTGATTCTGTAATGCATTTTCATGCAGCGAAAAAATAGGTTGGAAATGCTCACAAATTTGTGTTTTTACGTCATTACAGACTTTTTGACATTTCGATTCGATTTTATGTAACTCAGTAGTTAAATCTTCACGCGTTTGTTCAAGCGTTTGTTCCAATGAGTCTAACTTTTGAAGCTTTTGCTGTGTTTGTCTCTGATTTTGTTCCACTGTGTCTAACTGTTGCTGTGTTCGTCTCTGGTGTTGTTCCATTTTTTGCATTAATTGCAATAATAATGTATTAGTGTCTGGAATCTGTTTCTCTATGCTCTTTGGCAGTGCGTTTTCACCGGCAGCATTCACATTTTGACAAGCAGAAAATGTGTCTTGACTCATTTGAGAAACCGGTGAGGACCCAAAACCTAAGTCTACAGTATTTGCCATATTGTGTTCTGTCATTTCGGATTCCTGAGGCGAGCTGTTGCCGACCGATCGATCGATAATGCTTCCCTGTTCACTACCTGTTTCACTGCCTACGCCATTGTTTGACGCCCGCTCCATTTCCCTATGCACAGTTACCAAATTACTACTTTGAATATTAGTTAATTCATTACATGGTGGCGCTAACAAATTGCTTTCGTCTTCACTGTCGTTTCTTAGTTTACTTTGGAGCCGAGTGTTACGTTTTTCACACGCCATTATTGAGACAATATTTCACACGATAACACACAAAAACACAATTTGAAGAGCAAAATAAGAGAACACATTAACATAGCACTGAAAATAATATCTAGTTAATTGCAGCAGCGAAATACTTGGCGCAAAGCTACATGCATGCCACAACTGTTTTACTGTACAACAATGAAAGACTGCAACTACAAAGGAGATTCTCTCTACAATTACGCACTATCAATAAACAAAAGCTACACTAAATACACAAACTACAAGAAAAAATCAGAAGATTCCAGTGAGGTATCCTAGGCTAAGGGTCGACATATGAAACATCCCCTTAGAGGTATTTATACATACGAAACGTCCACTTTGAACAACTTGTACAAGACTGTGCTTAAACTGACACACAGTATTTTTAGCGCAACGCAATCTGACTTTCAGAAATCCCTACAAAGGAATGGCCCTGAGTAACATTAAACTACACCTTTCAGAAATCACTTACCTCACAAAAATCTTCGTTACTGGAACTACGGCAATACGGCGAGCGCCACTACTGCCAGCTAAATAAAAGATTCAAACTACTGAAGGCACTAACTAGGGATAGTTAGCAAATGAAAGATATTAATAGAGAACAAACACTGTATTTACCTTAATAGTCATCAATAGTCATAATATATACAGCAGCTCATGACATCAATTTTTACAAATTTCAAACTCCGCCATCTCTGTCCTCACATCCGCCACTGCTGGCGGCTCCCCTCCAACTGCCCAGCGCTATGCGCTGTTCGCATCCAGCTATAGCAGTTCATGACAACAATGGCAGACAACAATTCAAACTAGCCACATACTGCACACAGCACAGCCAGTGATTTTCATACAGAGTGCTATGTAACGTTGCCAATAAAAAACATAAACAGCAAACTTACATAAAGAAAACATAAACAGCCTACTTACAAATGGAACACAAAAGTTCGTCGGAAAAATGTGAAAATTCTATTCCCTACTATAATAAGCCGCTACTCAGCGTCACAGGTTATGGGAAATTGGGGAAAGTGACGTGAACTCAGTAGTTTAAGATACATTAAGTTTTCAGATGGGTGCAAAGCAATTCCAGGAAAATACTGAAGTTTCCCTTTGCAGGCGAGGTACACTGTGAAATCCTAGGAAAAAATTTCCTTGTTAATAAATATATTAAAATTGACAATTGGCATCGCATGGCAGAACAGGAATGAACAACGATTCATCTGGTGATAGCTGTAGTCAATGACATAATGCTTCAAGGTACGTTTCTCATAAATGATGATGTAATGTAAATACATGTAACACCACTAAGGATAAATTCACGTGTTAAATTACAGCACTGCATAACGAACATGGGGACAGATCTGCCTGAAACCGTATGAAATGGGAGGGGAGGAACAGTGATGCAAGTAAAACACGTTATTTTGTGTGCATGAGTACTGAACGCATATGGGAAATAGATAGCGAGCGAGTAGTGCCCAACAGCACTGATAATTTTGGGATTTGCCTTTTTTAAGCCTAGTCGCCAGTTTTGTAAAGGTCTCGTCGCTACTGTTGTCGATGGCCAGTTTGTGAATTCGTGAAACGACTTCTGGTGCAGTAAACCGCCAAGACAATTTCTCCCTGCCACTATTACGCAGCTATGCCCCAGGGTCAGGTAACAGGGTAGAACGAATGTCCTACAACACCCCAACAAATTCTTAACGAAGTGACACTAATGAGTTAAAAAGATTTACTTGTCTTCGAATAATGCACGTAATATAAGACAAAAAAGCCCCTCACTTTCTAAGTGCAAATAATAGTAGGTAAATTTCACTGTACAGAGAAAATGCAATTTACAACTGTCTGTTTAATTCTAAGAGTTCACTAAACGACGTTCCTTGTCTAAGTCAGCCCTGGACGATTATTTATAACCAAATGGGCGAGTAGGCGCGTGTCCGTTGTCGCCCGTTCATTGGCGGATTGTACTCGGCCGACAGTTGGCCAGGTCGAATTCGATGTCTTCATTCTCAGTGCCGCGTGGCGCTGGTGGAACTCGCGCAAGTGGTGAGTCTCTATGGCACTGGCACCAGCTAGCATCTTTGCGCCTGAGGTGCCTTTGCCCTGGCTGTGTCTTGTTCGGACGACACGGCATTATACAACGCATTGCTGGAACTAATTTAGATGTTCAAGATGAGGTTGATAGAAAGAAAATTTTCTTACCAGAGCCATAAGCTGCGTTATGTGCGAAGGTGAGTCATTTGCAAGAACAGCAATGGAAAAGTTGCTGTTAGAATTCGATAACGTATTTACTCCTCATGGACCATTACCAGCTATCCTGGTAATGTAGCACATTGTCCCAACAGGAAATAAATCACCTGTGCACTGTACCTCATGTTGGGCTCCCATCACCTACAGCTGGAGATGAAGACATTAATTAACTAACAACTATGCGATTATATCAGTACCAGCCGGATGTGGTTCCTCTGTGGTAACAGTCGCGAAGAAAACGTTCTGACAGAAAAGAAGAACTATTTATTCTGCTGTAACTAGATATACCTCAACAGTCATACTATTACAGATTCATATCCAGTATTAAGAAGAACGGATAAATTGATAAATAGGGTCAATGTAGGTATTTATGCGTTACGGATCTCACAAGTCAGTATCATCTACAGGCAGAAATTAGTACATGAAGCCTGAAGGATCCCTTGGGGTAATTATCAGTACTGGCAAACATTTTTTTTGGTTTGGAAAAGGCATCAGCTACGTTTCTACGTTTGATGGACGGAGTTTTGAGGTGACTGAAGAGAAAACAGCGTTTTATGTGTATACACAGTGTTATTTTTGCGAAGGATATATAAAATCATATACAACTGAGGGCACTTTTTAAGAGCTTACGTTCAGCACACCTTAGTCTTAACGTATTGAGGAAACATTTTGCACCACAACAGGTGAATTACCTGGGGAATATAGAACGAGGCGACACAAGCATGGGGTACATCCTAATATCGCATCAGACTTCCACTCTCCTGTCGTAGTTCAGGAATTAGCCGGCCGCGGTGGTCTAGCGGTTCTGGCGCTGCAGTCCGGAACCGCGGGACTGCTACGGTCGCAGGTTCGAATCCTGCCTCGGGTATGGGTGGGTGTGATGTCCTCAGGTTAGTTAGGTTTAAGTAGTTCTAAGTTCTAGGGGACTTATGACCTAAGATGTTGAGTCCCATAGTGCTCAGAGCCATTTGAAAGCCAGTTCAGGAATTCGACGTGGAATGGATTCAACAAGTTCTTGGAAGTCTCCTGCAGAAAAACTGAGCCGAACTGCCCGTACAGCCGTTCATAATCACAAAATCCTGGTGCAGGATTTCGTGCACGAACTGACTCTCGATTATGTCCTATAAATGATCAATGGTATTCATGTTGGGGAATCTGGTCAGCCAAATCATTCGCACGGATTGTCCAGAATTTTCTTCACACCAGTCGTGAACAATTGTGGCGCAGGACATGTCACAATTTCATCCAAAAGAATTCCATGCTTGTTAGTTGGACCAGAGGATCCAGTCCATTTCTTGTAACTACAGCCCACACTATAACAGAAACAAGACCAACTTGCACAGTGTCTTGTTGTCAGCTTTGGTCCATGGCTTTGTGAGGTCTTCGCCACACTCGAACCGTACCGTCATGCATATCGTTATCCCAAGATTTTTGTCACCTCAATGTAATTTACTAAGATGCAGTAAGAACAGATCGAGGATCGGTAAATGGTATACGGAATTTTTCAGCACCTCAGAGAGATAAGAATATTTTACAGCAAGCATGTTACTACAGGAAATTTGTTCCAGGGTTCGCAGAAACTGATCGACCTCTCACACATTTATTAAAGACTGGCGCTAAATACCATTGGAAATTTGAGCGCAAAACCCTATTTGAAACTTGAAGGAAATTTTGATAACTAGTCCTGAATTGGTCTTTCCAGATCACGAGAAAGAAATGATATCGTTGTGTGACATTAGGTTCCGTACTGTAGGCTGTGTCTTAAACGGAAAGGTACAGGGTAACAAACATCCAGTCATTTATGTATCCTGGTAACTGAACAAAGCAGAGGAACTATTCCAGCACAGAAAAGGAGATGTTAATATTGAAGCAAAGTTTGAAACAGATCCTCTGCTGTTTGTATGGGAAACATTTAAGTTTTTGACAGATCACGTGGTGTTTATATGGTTAATGGGATTAAGGAGTATATTCAGGAAAATGAAACATGCTTAAAATTAAGCATATTTCATTACAAAATAGTTCACATATCTAGAAAAAAGTATGTGGTAATATGGAAGGACTTAGCAGGAACAGCCGGCCGGAGTGGCCGAGCGGTTAAAGGCGCTACAGTGTGGAACCGCACGACCGCTACGGTCGCAGGTTCGAATCCTGCCTCGGGCATGGATGTGTGTGATGTCCTTAGGTTAGTTAGGTTTAAGTAGTTCTAAGGTCTAGGGGACTTATGACCATAGCAGTTGAGGCCCATAGTGCTCAGAGCCATTTGAACCATTTAGCAGGAACATTGTGGTAAGGCCAGTAGAATGTAGCATTGCAGAGTGGCATAGAGCGCAAGCTGTTGACACTGATTGCAAGCTATTTGCAATGCAAACAGAGATCGGCGTTTATGAGTGTTGTGCAAGATGACAATGTCTAGGCCCTGCACTATGATGTCTGTTACGCTGCGAGAAGAAGTGTTCTTACAAGCACATCATGATGTGTTATCTGGTCATTGAGGACGTAGAAACACGGAGTGAAGAGTACTGGTGGAGAATGCATATACAAGTTGTAGAGTAGTATGTTAAAAGTCGTAGAGAATTCATAGACAAGATGTACAGAACTTCGTTAAGAAAATGTGTGCCATGTGTACAGCTTGTACAAGTAAGCCACTTCAGGGGCTTGTAGAAGATAGAAAACGTTTCGAAATGATTGGAGTACACATTTTAGACTCTTTCAAATTCTGAAGGTGGCAGGAGTAAAATACAGTGAGTGTATGGCTATTTACAAATTGTACTGACACCAAACGGCAGTGATAATAGTCGTGCGGCACGAAAGGGAAGCAGTGGTTGAGAACGGAGTGAGACAGGGTTGTAGCCTATCCCCGATGTTATTCAGTCTGTATATTATCTAAGCAGTAAAGGAAACAAAAGAAAAATTTGGAGTAGGAATTAAAATCCATGGATAAGAAATAAAAACTTTGATGTTTGCCGACGATATTGTAATTCTGCCACAGACAGCAAAGGACCTGGAAGAGTAGCTGAACGGAATGGACAGTCTCTTGAAAGGAATATATAAGATGATGGAAGATGATGAGGTCCCATACTCCGAGGAGCGTAGGAGACGATGCGGGAGACCCGCACCACCTACTAGGAAAAGTCCTAGCAGAGGTGATTTGCCATTGCCTTCCTCCGACCGTAATGGGGATGAACTACGATGATCAAAGTGACACAACAACAGCCAGTCATCTCGAGGCAGGCAAAATCCTTGATCCCGCCGGGAATCGAACTAGGGACCTCGCGCGCGTTAGCGACAACGCTGAACAACAAGATCAACATCAATGAAAGTGAAACGATGATAATGGAATGTAGTCGAATTAAATAAGGTCATGCTGAGGGTATTAGATTAGAAAATGAGGCATTTAAAGTAGTAAATGAGATTCACTATTTCGGGAGAAAAATAACTGATCATGGCCGAAATAGGGAGGATATAAAATGTAGAGTGGCTGTGGCAAGGAAAGCGTGTCTGAAGAAGAAAAATTTGTTAACATCGAGTATAGATTTAAGTGTCAGGAAGTCTTTTCTGAAAGCATTAGTATGGAGTGTAGCCATTTATGGAAGTGAATCATGGATGAGACACAGTTTGGAAAAGAAGAGAATAGCTGCTTTCCAAATGTCGTGCTACAGAAGAATGCTAAAGATTAGATTGGTCGATTACGAAACTAATGAGAAGGTACTGAATAGGATTGGGGACAAGAGGAATTCATGGCACAACTTGATTAGAAGAAGGCATCGTTTGGTAGGACACGCTCAGAGGCATCAACGAATCACCGATTTTGTATTGGAGGGAAGCGTGGAGGGTAAAAACCGTAGAGTGAAACTAGGAAACGAAACGCTAAGGAGATCCCTAAGTATGTAGGTAGTAGTAGTTATTCGGAGATGAAGGGGCTTGTGCAGGATAGAGTAGCACGGAGAGCTGCATTAAACCAGTCTCCAGACTGAAGACCACAACAACACGCAAAACATTTTGGACACCAAAATCACGTTTTTGAAACTCAAGAGGGGTGTTCACTCACTTTCAAAATTTACAGTTTCTTCGTTTGGAAACAGATGGTAAGCTATCAGTGCAGGACGCCACACAGATGATCCTGCAAAACCGTATAACGTAAAATCAAAATAAGAACAAAAACGAACAAAAACTGCCTTTAGTCTCCTTTTGATGGATTAGTTACAACCTAAATTGTGTTCACTTTTTTAAATAAAGAAAACCTACTGATGATGGTACAGCGGTGCCAAAACGTTTGTGGGTAACAAGAGAATACAATGTTTTGTATAAAGGCGGAGCCTATATCCAACAATTTTAACTGCAGACGCGGAAGGAAATACAAGAGCTGCAAATCTGAAAGATGACTGCTACTGAAATAATGTTTCTAGTTTGAGAAACAGTTCACATTATAGCCCTTTCGGAATCCAAACTTGATGTTTGTGCCTACACTAATAAGAAAGAGATCACCTTGCTTTTAGCAGCTCCGATGACAGTTTTTTCCGTCCTTGTTCTCCTCAGGCACCACTCTGTAACGAGGTAGGTTATTTAAAACGGTAGAAAATGTAGTCACGTTGACATCTCTGAATTTGTGGTAAAACCGTTTGGAATTCTTTCTGGTCCTGGACTTTTGTTAGCAGGTGTTTTAACAACGGATTCGAATACTTCATCGCACCTTCATGCAACAATAGCGATTGTATGGCTTTAGCTATGAAATCCTCATGGGTGTGACTCGCGGAGTAGAGGTTTCGGTAATGCCAATGTATATGATCTGCCATCTTGTTTTGGTGAGTGACTATATTCCTCTATAGTTGTGCGTTTGCTGTTGGTTTAATATTTGACGAGGTAATACATGGATGAAGTCTCGGCTTCTATTGTGGATCATGCGTGGGGTTAGATCTTGAGGCCATTTGAATGTTTCTTTTTGACGGTAACGACTTTTGCTTTAAATATCCACATCTATTGCATGTGCTCGTTAATGAGTTTTTCGTGCTCTTTTCTTAAGATGGAGAAGTAAAGTTCCATGGTCTTCTTTACTTCACTGGTTCTACACCCTCCATGAGCCCAGGCATATTCGTAAGCGTTCTTTAGCAAGTATGGCCCACCAGTCTGCTCTTGACACCATATTGTCGACTTTTTCTTTAGGCACCGTCATGTAAGCCTATGTTATTTAGGCGGGATACGCTTAACGTCACTTGGCCCCTGCAGGATTTCTAGGTTTAATACTAAACATGACGGACAGTGACCTGAAAATGGATCTGTGGTGACATCTGAAGTAAGCACTCGTTGACTGCTGTTTCCAGTTATGTACGTTCTGTCACATCGGCTGGCCTAAGTCGAACGCATAAATGTGTATTTTACAGATGTGGAGTGTTTCCATTAACAATTAACGTCCTGTGAGTAGATTATACACTTTTTCCTGAGAAGATAAATTATTTCATGTTTAAACAAGGAATCTCGTTTCATCTCTTTGCTACTGCCTGTGGAGGCGTACACTTTTAGAAGGATGATAGCGTAAACATTACATGCGATGCCTCCCCCGGATTCTAGTTCCTTAATATCTCTGACTGTGGTACCTTCACGCAGAGTGATGATCGTGCTTGTGTTTTCTTAGAGGGCGAAGTTCACGATTGCTCGAAACCCAGGTGCATTTAAGGTTATTCGTGTCACTTCTTGTGAGAGGACCGTGTCGGCTTCAGACTCACCTACGAACTGCTGCAATGCAGTTATTTTCTAATCGGATGTGATTGTATCAAGGTTTAGGGTAAGATGTGATTATGCATGCGCTTCTTTGGCATTCTGTCTGATTATTTTAATTTCTCAGACCACTCAATTTCTGTATCTTTTGGTGTGTCACAATCATGACATTCGCTGTTTTTGGCACTGAACAGACTTCTACGTTAGGTTGCACTTTCCAACGACTATGTTTAATTACGCTGTCTCGCTCTACAGATGAAGATTGCCGGTGGGTCATGCTGACGCCTGTTGCTGCTCCGCGAGTGTTACTTTTCGTCCATTCTTCTGTGGCGTCTTTCCTTTCAGCTGATCTGCCTTGACTGCTACTTTATCCCTTTTTGTGTTCACAGACTGCCGTGCTCAAAGTACTGAAGATGGCAGCGTGGCACGAGGACTTTTTTTTTTACTGTCGCTAGGTTCTGTGACTTATTTGCTTTCATTTCTCGCCTGACTTGGATCGATTCACTTGTGCACATTTGGCGCTCGATATATGTGAATGGTGAGGGTACGACTTCATGTTAGCGTTCCTTTAACTGATTGAAGTCTTATGTCGTGTAGTTACTGGCAACTTTATTATTTGATATTGAGTCAGGCGCAAGTTCTTGAGCGTCTTTCTTAGACAGCTGGCCCGTTTTCTTAATGACTCATTTCAAATGTTCCATTCATTCGTTCGTCGTGTCTTAGTAGTTGCTACTGAAGCCATGTTTTTAGGGAGAAGTTCATTGACGTTGGGTTGGATTAACATTGGTAGAAAATTTTTGTCACTCCGTAGTGACCGAATTATGACAGACTATAAAAAAACAATCATTTACGTATGGAAATTAACAGTAAAGCCCGGGAACTTAGTTGGAGGCGTACAGTGCCAGTCGCCTTCGGTATTTCAGTGGCCGGCCGGAGTGGCCGTGCGGTTCTAGGAGCTACAGTCTGGAGCCGAGCGACCGGTACGGTCGCAGGTTCGAATCCTGCCTCGGGCATGGATGTGTGTGATGTCCGTAGGTTAGTTAGGTTTAATTAGTTGTAAGTTCTAGGCGACTGATGACCTCAGAAGTTAAGTCGCATAGTGCTCAGAGCCATTTGAACTACATTGCAGTGTGGGGTCATACACATTAAGAAACATCTGATTCCATGCACACTGACTGCGAAATTGACGGAGACAAGCAGGAAAAAGTTCCACCCAGCATCAAAGTTTCACCGCAGCAACACCGCGGGTGGTTAACAACCTTCAGCAGAAACTATGTGAATGAGAATTGTACTGTACTGAACTTTTACACTAAAAAGAAATGTAAAATTTGCCTATATATACCTCTGGAATGTGGTTAGTGGTATCATTTTCACATTTGTTTTTATGTACCTCTATCTGTTTATCTATTCGTTTGTGACATGCAACTGAACTCGACGGTTCGATTAGAACGTTAGAAACTGGCTCTCTTTATAGTTCATGGTATGAAATACCATCCTTAGATGTAACTGCGTGTAGGGCAGGGCTTAACAACTGGCCGGTTTAGAGCGCGAGTACTCGCGTCTGCTCAGGCACGTGCTCGCGAGCAGGTGCAAGGTCGTGGTGTAGGGAGGGAGGGGAAGGAGGGGAAATGCGCGCGCACGTTTGAATGTGATCTCGCGTTCTTAGCAGATTTAACTATCCATCTGAATGCTTTGAACATTTTACTACAAGGTAAAGATCTGCTAATTACTCATTTCATAGATCGAATACGAGCTTTTAAAATGAAATTGACACTTTGGGTGAGTCAGCTGGAAACAGGAAACCTAGCTCATTTTCCTAAATTATCATCCATGCAAGATGTTCACAAAGACTGTGAACGTTATTCACATAGTTTAGTTGATCAGCACTTTCAAGATCCGACAGCACTAGACAGTAATTTTGATCTGTTCTCACCATATTCAGCGAATATTTAAGAGATTCGTTCTGAGCTGCAGCAAGAAATTATTGACCTGCAGTGTGACAGAGAATACAGAGTCAAATTTCAGAACAAGAAAAACATTTTGGAATTCTACAGACACTTCCCTCAGGATAGATTTCCTCGTTTGCACAAACTGGCGGCTACAATAATATCAATGTTCGGTTCCACGTATGTTTGTGAACAACTGTTCTCTACAATGAAATGTAACAATATGCGCCTGAGAAACGCATTGTCTGATCGAAATTTAAACTGCACGCTGCGCCTCAAATGCACAAGAACAATTACTCCGAACATAGACGCACTTGTAAAGGGCAAAAAGTACAAGATAACCAAGAATCCCACACTTCAGTGACACCTTTTATTGTGTAACAGTTCACAAATTAATGCGAATGTAGAGGCATACACTAAGCTAATAAAATTATGTGGCATGTGTACATTCACCTTCGTTTCATTTGTCGCAGTAATAATTCGTGAGTGATATCCCTGCCGGTGGCCGTGGATTTACATTGACTGGCGGCAGCTGTTGTGTGCCCCACGTGACTTTCCCCACTCTCCGCTCTGGTCCGGTAGTGGGGGTAGCGTGCTCGCGCTGCTCCGTTCTCGCGCCTTGCTGCTCACAGCTTGCTCCGCGAGCACGTATGTTGTGAAGCCCTGGTGTAGGGGAACTCGGGTCAGAACGGGATAGCAGGGCACAATGGGAAATTCCGCTTATCTAGACTGGACAGTGTTGCAACCTGTTGTATGGGCATGTAACTATTTTTCCGAATGGAAGGGGAGTGAGGGCAGCCATTCTGATTTAGTTTGAAGTGCGAGATCTAAGTGGATTGTTGTCCGTCACGTTACCGCTTGCGTTGTTCTAACATTTGGTGAATTTCAACGCCAGGTAAGCTGTTAACTGTTAATTGTATACTCTAAAATGACACATTCCCTTAAAGTACATGGCATTTCTTATGCTTTAGTTATTTAATGCGTTTAAATACGTCAGTTATTACACTCCATAAAAGTTGTTATCCTCAAAAGTGTTCTTGGGGCGAAACGGGATGGGGCAGAATGGGATAGTGTCCCGTTCTGTTCCGTCATATTTTGATGCAAGTAGAAAGCAAACCCAGCCTGGATGTTCATGGATGCCAGACTCTCCCAACCAGCTATGTTCGACGAACAACTCAGCTTTCCAGGTATCGCCCAAGGCTGTCATTCCAATCCCACTGCCGGCCGCGGTGGTCTCGCGGTTCTAGGCGCGCAGTCCGGAACCGCGCGACTGCTACGGTCGCAGGTTCGAATCCTGCCTCGGGCATGGATGTGTGTGATGTCCTTAGGTTAGTTAGGTTTAAGTTTTTCTAAGTTCTAGGGGACTGATGACCACAGCTGTTAACTCCCATAGTGCTCAGAGCCATTTGAACCAATCCCACTAATCTGTCAAAATACTCAGCAGACTACAAGACGAAAAGGAAAAACCGTCGTATTAACAGATTCTCCTTATAAGAAGGAACTGCAGAATGCTGTCGCACTTAAAGCGGGCCTACACAAAGGAGGAGCGTGCACAAATATGAACAGTCAGGACAGAGACGTCAGGTGCATGCAACTGAAGGCAAAAATATCGAACTGTGCACCCAAAAAAACCGAAACAGAGGACATCAAAGACCTTAAGAAAAACAAAATGAAGGAGATGATGGACAAGAGAGAATCAGAGAGGATGCTGAGTGTCTCTACTGTGGGGACTTCCACTCCGTTTTTAATGAGGGCTGGGTCGCAAGCCAGAGTAGGCACACAATTCATGTGCTGGCATACACAGTGAAAATGAAGAGGAAATACTGATTTGTGACTATTGTCGAAAGGGCTAGTAGTTAGTGGTTTGGTGGTTATTAAGCATTGTACATTTTTCAGAATGACTTTAAAATATTTTCTTGTTTTGAAGAATAACTTTTTATTTGTTTAAATTACACATTTCTAAGTCTGAATTGCCTCTAATACAACATTTTGTCATAGTTTGATACGATGTTCTGCCCCGTGGGTGGGACGGAACGGGAAATATGCAAGACTTTCTTTGAAAAATTGTAAAAAATGCCAAATGTATTGTTTTAAGTGATTTGAAAATAACCTACATAAGGTTACACTACAAGGTGTTTTTTTTATCACTTTCAGAAGTGTTTCCTTGTGTTCCCTTATTTTATAGAAATTGTTAAACATTAAGTATCCCGTTCCGCCCAGAGTTCCGCTACCCTATTCCTATAGGTCGTTAAACCGGCAAGGTCCTTTGTTTTCGTAATTGATTGAAGCATAATATGATACAAGCCTCGTCTGCGTTTTATATATACGTTAAGGCGTCGTAGGGTTCGAGTGGTAGTGTTCTGCATCCAAGAGAATGTTCCATTGTAAGCACTTGAAGAAACATTACTAGTTGACTAAAAAGTAACGCCTTATTAACACCATATCTACCTCCTTAGCCTGACATCGGAGTTACTTAATACGATTTCCAACCGCAGAGACCTGAAGAATATAATTTTGACCCCGTCGCCTACACGCCCCTTTCACGTCGCCGCTTACGTGCCCGAGACGGATAACCTCAAATTCCACGTCACCTGTTATCTGATTGTGAGATGTTGCGATCCACGTCGAGTTACGACAACGTGAAATGTCATATTTTTGCTCTAATCTGAGTGGACTTTCTCGGAGCTTCGTCAGGTGCTTGAATTTCTGCTATGGTTATTTGTTTCCACTGCTGCGAAGAGTTTTTCGAAACAAAAACCGTTTAGGATAGTGTTGATGAAGATGACAGCTTTTATTAGATATCAAAAACATAAAAACTCGGCCTGAATATGAAACCTGATTCTTGTATCCTGCAACCGTCATATGCGACAGAATATCGAGTTTCACCTGAGTTTCTATAGAGCCCACACCACAAAAAACTTGTAGTGTACGTTGCCTGGACCAGTGTTCATTTCTGATGTATTTAACTTCATCATATTGCGTTAGTACTTCTTTCAAACAGTAGTCTTTCACTTAAGGCAGGATGTGAAAGAGACGAACACCTTTATAGACAAAATATGTGCTGGAAATGGAAAGAATACAAATTTTGAAGAAGAACTCCACGCCAGCTGCAATCAGGCATCGAAATAATTGGACGGAGAAAGTTGAAAATTCGCGTTGGACCGGGACTCGAACCAGATCTCCCGCTTGTCCATCAGGACACGGCCCGCATCGAACCGAAATTCTCACCTTGCCAGAAAGTAGTGGAGTCCACTGTCAATTGACCTACTTGCTCACAGTGAGTCCTGTATAAGACTGAGCCGTGAATATCGCGTGAATTTCAGTCTTGATGCTCGCACTGGGAGTACTGGAAGTGGATGGTTTACTCTAGATATTGTCCGATGTGAGAATGCCTCACTACCTTGACTCGAATCATTCGCCGACCGAGATGTCATCGCTTACAAGACCTGGCATTGTGGAATAGATGCTAAGACCCAATCTAGACCTAGTTATGTGTCGAGTAACATGTCTTTTACATTGCATACCCGTTCATGTCATAAAGTTAGTAATGATGAAAAAATACATGTATGGATGAAAGGACTTGGTGTACTAGCTGAGAATGTAACTGTAACTGGTGATGTAACTGAGTACTATAATTATAGGTTAGGTCAGGTTAGGTTAGGTTAGGTTATTAATAAAGTGTGATCTGTAGTGTCAGCCATTAACCGGTGAGCGTACATCGCGAACCGGGGGCTCAAGGATGCAACAGTTTGAAAAAAATCTCAAACATAATGCATAAGATGCCCTTTTCCCGTATTGCATCTGCACTGAAGTTATCAAAGTATTTACGCCTACAGATAAGTCGTAGGGAGATGATGGCATCATCCCAATTTTGATATCAAATTGATATGCAAATTAATTTAATTGATTAACGCCCACTCACGCCCCCGACCACGCACACCCCCTCCCCTGGATAACGTCAAGTGTTTTACTCGGCCTGCACGTGGCTTACAAACCAGTATCTGATTTCGGAATCTCTGTCGGACCATGACGTAATTCAACTGAAATCTTCCCGTATCATCCGGCCTTTTCCAAGTATACCTCCTCCTCTTGTGATTCATGAACATAGTATGCGCTATTACCAACTGAGTTTATTACAGAAATCAATTAATCTTTCTCCTCTCTGATTCCTTGTCCCAAGCCCATATTTTCCTGTAAGCTTCTCTTCTAGTCCTTCCACTACAACTGCATTCCAGTCCCCCATCACTATCAGGTTGTCACCTCTCTTTATGTACTGTATTACCCTTTCAATATACTCATACACTTTCTCTATTTTTTCATCTTCATTTTGCGACGGCGGCATGTATACCTGAACCAACTTTGTCGGTGTTGGTTTAATGTCGAATCTGATACGAATAACCCAATCATTGAACTTTTCACAGTAACACACTCTGTGCTCTACCTTCCTATTCATAACGAATCCCACTACAGTTATACCATTTTCTGATGAAGTTGATATTACCCTATAATCATCTGACCAGATATCCTTGTCTTCTTTCCACTTCTTCACTGACCTCTACTATATCTGGATTGAGCCTTTGCATTTCCCTTTTTAGATTTTCTAGTTTCCCTACCACGTTCAAGCATTTGACATTCCACGCCCCGATTAGTAGAATGTTATTATTTCGTTTAGTATTCAATCTTCTTCTCATGGAAACCTCAGCCTTGGCAGTCCCCTCCCAGAGATCCGAATGGTGGACTGTTCCGGGAGCTTTTACTAAAGGAGATATAATCATGACACTTCTTCAATTACAGGCCACATGTCCTGTGGATACACGTGACGTGTCTTTAGTGAAGTAGTTTTCATTGCCTTTTGTATCCTCATGCCGTTGATCTTTGTTGATTCTTCCGCCTTCATGGGCAGTTTCCGACCCCTGTTACAAGAGAGTGCCTTGAACTCGTGTCCGCTCCTCCGCCCCCTTTGACAAGGCCATTGGCAGAATGAGGGTGACTTCTTGAATGTCGGCAAAGACGTTCAAACTGCTAGTTTGTAACCTCCCCACAATGAAAAATGTCAATAATAATGTAAAGGAAAAATGAAAAATGAGCCAAGTGTAATCTCCCCCACAAAGAAAAATAATAAGTAAACGAATTTTTTAAATATTGTAACCTCTGAACAAAATTGGCTCCGATTTATAGTCTCTGTGCAAAGAATGCATTCAAACTTAATATTCCCACAAAATTCTTTTCTCATTTAATGTCAAATTCAAAATAGAAAAATTCCTAAACACCAAAAATAATAAAAAAGTTTCTGTAACCTGATAAATTTTATATTTTTTACCTCAATAAAACTGCAATTATATCCGCTCTTAATTACTCATTTTTCGACACAGCTTCGTGCAATGCTGGCGTATATATATATTTTTTTGATTTTTTTGGATGCAATGATAATGCATTGGAAATTCTTTAAATTGAAATGAATGCTTTTCTTTAAAAGAGTTGCTTTATATTATAAAAATTATTATTGGGGCATTTCTTCTGAACAAATTAAATTACAATTAACATACATTATTAAACATGCGCAAGGCTGCTTCTTTACCTTCTACAACAATACTCATCCTCCAGAGTCCTGACCAGAGTCGCGAGCAGTGCACACAGCCGACGCATGCCGACTCTCGCCGACTACTACCGACTACCAATTACTACTGTCGACAGACAACTACTACTGGACTGACTACTACTGTCGACTCGCGCCGTCAAGCGCAGACTAGCAACAGCTAACGATAAACTACTCTCTGGTCAGAGATTCTGTCATGCCTCGCCCATCGCTGGCAATGTATACATCTTACATAACCCTCCACTGGGGGGGGGGGGGGGGGGCAAAAATTTGGCAGCGATGGTGAGTCAATTGGACTTGCCATGAGCAACAAATTTTTCTTAACTATGTTTACAATCACAGAATATGTACATATATATAAGTGCAGAACATGAAATAAAATATAGTGCACATGCACTGAGTACAGAACATATCAAGCAATGACAAAATGTATACAGAATGAGTACAAATCATATTAACAAGTGACATAAAGTGCACACGCACTGTAGTTCAGAATATATCAGCAAATCACAAAATGTATATGCAATGAATAGAAATCATGTTAACAAATGACAAAAGTGCACATGCACTGTAGTTCAGAACACAGCAAATCACAAAACTTATATGCAATGAATAGAAATCATGTTAACAAATGACAAAAGTGCACACGCACTGTAGTTCAGAACATATCAGCAAATCACAAAATGTATACGGAATGAGTACAAATCGTACTAGCAAATGACTAAAGTGCACACGCACTGTATGTACTTTTCTTTACTATTTTACAAGAACTAGGATAGGAATGGGAAGGATTGCGTAATGGTTGTAGCACTTTAGGTTGCACGCAGCTGCACTGAAAGTCCATATCTTTCTACAGAAGCACAACACCAAGTGAGACAATCTGAAGTTCTTTTCCTTGAAGTATTAATCAGTGTAGCCAAGACACTGAGCTGTCGTAGTAATATTCATGTTATCATTTTGGTAGTACATTAGGTACACCAAACAGTGGGACTATTATAACATTTCCATCGCTCAAGGTGGTGGACAGCATGTCGTGTCAACACCACGTTCTTGTAAAGTACACCAACGTAGAATTAATGCAAAAACCAAATATAGTGCTCCATGATCATGAGGATACACAGGACAAACGGATATTGCAGTAATTCCAGGTAATTAGGTCAGAAGGTGAAGGACATTAAGTCACATACTAGTCTTCATTGAGAATTACACTAGTCTAACAACTGATTTGAGTAATTGGTGGCACTCATCGCCCAGTTACTGAACATTTCTGTACCATGTATGTAGTATTACAGAATAATGTTCATAAATCGTTTGTTTACAGAGAACATTGGCACTCATTGCCCAGCTACAAACCATCAGAGTCATCATTCAAAACAGGAGCTTATAAATGGCATAGTATTACAGAATAATGTTCATAAATCGTTTGTTTACAGAGTACATTGGCACTCATTGTCCAGCTACAAACCATTAGAAGTCATCATTCAAACAGGAGCTAATAAATGGCATAGTATTACAGAATAATGTTCATAAATCGTTTGTTTACAGAGAACATTGGCACACATTGACCAGCTACAAACCATTAGAAGTCATCATTCAAAACAGGAGCTAATAAATGGCATAGTATTACAGAATGCACTTAACTATAGTAATCATTGGTATCATAGGTCATCTTATTACAGTAATCAGTGGCATTCATTGGCCAGTTACAAAGCATTTTATTTTTATTTTTTTTTGTGGTAGCAATGCATTGCGTTGGGATCGATAATTAATAACAATATTTGCTTTTGAGTTATTGCTGCAAATGAAGATGTGTAACGTCATTCGCCTGGAGTCAGCTGTAGCAAGGTTATGAAACAAGTAGAGTATATGTGATCACATTCATAAATGACATAGGGTTAATAAACAACTGCTTATAGCACATTAATTTCATGAATAATTTCTCCTGCAAAATATACTAAAATGGATTATTAAACTGAAAGAAGAAACGCATATTATACTGAAAAGTAGTGAACTTCGAATTAACAGGTAGTGAAATGTGTATAAAAAATATATGTGTTCTCTAGCTGTCCTTTCCAAAACCTTCAGTCATCATACTATGCGATATAAGACGCACTGTCAAAACGAACTGCAACAAATACTTAAATAACTACATAGCATAAGTACATAAACTTCAACATTATCCTCATCTGTAAAGAAAAAACTTCATTATCCATATTATCATAACTCCATTATTATCATCACATGTAAAGAAAAACTTCATTATCCATAGTAGCATATTCATCATCATTATTCATCACCATTCATTATCATCTGCAAAAAAGTCATTTCATTATTCAGTATAGAACTATTCCTTATTTCTAGCATATTTCATCACTAAAACTAAGATGTGTAGTTCTGTCTGACAGCCTGCATCAATCGCCTCGTATTCTGAAAAAAAAAAATTAGTTAAGACTGCTATTCTACGATGTGTATAGTATATTCTTGTTAATGCTTGTTAATTCTGATCCATTTACTCTTCCTCACGAGGTATTGCATCTTCTTTCGTTCATTCCGAAGGTGAAAATCCCATGTCTGTTTAATTTATATATATATTTTTTTACGCGTTATTGCTTTCTGAAAATGATGAACAAAGATTAATGTCTAGCATTTAAATTACATACCCACTAAATAAAAACTGGTTTATAGTAACATAATTGAGCATACAGAATAGCATGACAGAAAACGTAATATGTCAGAAACATAGACAGTGTGCAGGCGCAAAAAATGTACACAGTGTGTCACAATGTAGCAACAAAAAAAAAAAAAATGTAAAATAGTCACGATGTTGAGCTATCATAAGGCAAAAATGTCAAACTCAACTGGTGCTTGTTACATCTTAACTATTTCATAGTGCATACAAACAGAACAGCAAGACAATCATACATACAAAAAAATGGAAAATATGCACGGTCTGATATATGATGACAAGAAATATGACCTTCTTTATGTTCAGCATGTATGTTGTGTAGTTAATAGAGGCGAGAACTAAAGACTTTAATGGAGAGAGAATTTAATAAAATTAATATGTCACTAGATAAAATTGCATAATTATTCATAAGATACGTAAGTTTATCTGGAAAAATGTGCACGGTCTGATGTGTAACGACCAGAAGAGCGACCTGCTAACCTTACCTTGCCGGGCACTTGCCAAGAAAAAATACGACAATCATCAGTAAGTAGTCACATAAATATAATTGCATAAGTGGTCATAAAATGTGTAAGTTCACCTGGAAAAATATGCACGGTCTGATGTGTAACGACAAGAAGAGCGACCTGCTAACCTTACCTTGCCGGGCACTTGCCAAGAAAAAATACGATAATCATCAGTTAGTGTTCTTGTGAATATAATTGCATAAGTGTTCGTAAAAAAATTAGGAAATGGCATTACAGTGTGATAAATCATAAAGTATGTTCATTCAATAAAAGGTTTGATGTGGGAGACGTGGTGGTTCCCTTTGCTTTTTCTGGTTCTCAAATTTTCGACGTGTACTACATTGGGGTGAGGAATGCTGCGAATCCGATATCGACCTGCGTATAGGAGTTCAAATTTACTACACCTACCTTTTCCTCTGTTGAATAAATAGTGTGTACGTACTAATATCTTCTGTCCAACGTAAAAGTCACGGCGTGTACAAACCTGATTTTGCTGTCTTCTTCGGCGCTCTGCGGCACGTTTGATGTTGTTCAGCCTAATGTCAATTATTTCATGGTGTCGCAGTCGACGAGATGTAGGAAAGGTTACTAATTCTTTAATTTTGTTAGGTGGTTCAACATTTTTCAGTATAACAGATGGAGATAGCATAGTAGATTCATTTGGTATGGAATTAATTACATCCTGGAATGAGAGTATGTGTGTGTCCCAATCACTATGTCTCTTATGGCAGTATATTCTACACAGTTTACCAATTTCTTTCATTAATCGTTCACAAGGGTTCGAAGAAGCATGGTACCTGGATATATAGATCGGAGAAATGTTTCTAGCTCGTAACATACGTGTCCATATAGCAGATCGAAACTGTGGTCCATTGTCGGAAATTACTTTCAACACATGCCCTACATGAAATAGAAAATGTTTTACAAATGCTTTCGAAACAGTTTTAGCAGTAGCTTTGCGTAACGGAGTGAAGATAACAAATTTTGAAGTGAGTTCAACAGCGACAAAGATGTGGCAAAAACCTCTATTAGTTCTGGGAATCGGACCAAAAATGTCTACAGCGGCCATATGTCTCAATTTAACAGGTACAATGGGATGTAATGGAGGAATATGTGAAGTCGTATCTGACTTAGCTTTCTGGCAGATTTTACATGACGCTAAAACTCGTCGTATACTTTTCTCCATGTTGGTAAAATAACAGTTCTGTCTCAGTATAAGAAAACATTTTATGGCTCCGTAATGTGCGTAATGTAAATGAGTATACCAGATTAATTTGTTAACAAGTTCATCAGTAATGCATAATAACCAATTGTTGCTGTCAGGATGAGAGCGGTGAAACAGAATGTCATTGCGTACAGTGTAATGGTTTCTAATGGTAACATTATTCCTATCTTGCCAAAGGTGTTTAATCTCTTTCCATACGTTGTCTTTACTCTGCTCCTGTGCTATGTCTTGTAATGACGACGAAATAAAATTTTCAAATGCAACTTGTTGAATGTACATGACGCTGAAATTTGCTTTGCAGAAGTTGGTTGCGATGTCTTGCTGATTGTTGCTGAGAGAACGGGATAGTGCGTCTGCTACAATATTTTGTGTACCGGGAATGTGAACAATTGTAAAATTAAATCCTTGTAAATAAAGTTTCCATCTACTTAATCTGTCGTGTGTGAATTTAGCCGAAAGTAAAAATTGTATGGCTCTATGGTCTGTGTAAACGGTGATATGTCTTCCATAAAGAAAATGCCGAAATCTCGTAAATGCCCATACAACACATAATGTTTCAAGTTCTGTAACGGAATAATTTCGTTCAGCAGGTGACAGAATGCGACTTGCAAAAGCGATGTTTTTAATTACTGTACAACCATCCTCTTCAATTTCCTGAAAAATATGTACGCCTAAAGCGGTGTTAGAACTGTCGGTGGCAACGGAAAAATTTCTGGTAAGATCTGGGTGCGATAAAAGTTGTGCATTCAACAAGGCTTCTTTCAGGTTCACAAATTTAGAGTGTGCTTGCCTATCCCAGGACCAAATGGTGTTTTTACCTGTCAATTGACATAATCTAGGGGTGTCTAAAGCAGAGTAATGAATAAATTTACGAAAAAGGTTAATTAAACCCAAAAAGCTACGTAGTTCTTTCTTCGTCGTAGGAACAGTAATGTCACGTAAAGCTTGAAGTTTTTCCGGGTCAGGCGTAATGCCCTCTGCTGAAACTACACGTCCCTAGAAATTTTATAGAAGTTTTACCAAAGTGCGATTTACTAAGATTAACTGTGAGTCCTTGTGCACGAAAAGTTTGCAACAGTCGTTCAAGAATCAGATTGTGTTCAGACCAGTTAGCTTCTGCAATAAGAATGTCGTCTACGTACGTTGTGATTCTGTCTTTAAGTTCTGTCGGAAGTATTGTATTCAAATCGCGAATAAAAGCTGCTGAAGAAATTGTTAAACCTAACGGTAATTTACAAAATTCATAACAGTCACCAAAACAGAGAAATGCTGTGTACTTTCTGCAGTTCGGATGGAGCTGAATTTGCCAAAATCCCGATTTTAAATCGAACGTGGAATAAATAGCAGTACCATGAAATTTCTGTAGAAGTTCTTCTAGTGTCTGTGGGCGATCTGTTTTATTAATAATAATGTCATTGATGTGACGCGAATCAAGTACGAGGCGAAGTGAACCATCTTTTTTCTTAACAATATGGAGCGGGTTTATGTACGGACTAACTGCCGGTTCAATAATTCCTTGCTCAAGCATAGCTTGCAATTGTTTCTTAACTTGTTCTCTGTGAATGTACGGAATGGGATAATGCTTGGCTTTAAATGTGTCGTGCTGTTAAACTTGAAATTCATACATAAAATCGGACATAGTACCAGGAACGTTGTCAAAAACTGGAGCTTGCTGTAAAAGAATTTTGTGTAGTTGGGTGCGTTCGTCGTCTGTATTTGCACTGCTCTGTTTAACTTTATCAGAAATCATCTGTACAACGTCATACTCAGCTTCGTCTGGAGTATTATAGTTGTGTACGTACGTATCTGTGAACAATGTGGAATGACAGTCTATGGTAAGTGATACGGAAATGACCTCTGTACCATTAATTGTTTGTTCTTCCGCAGATAAAGTGCTGAAATTCTAAAGCCAGTTGTTCTTTTCCATCCTTCAATATTAAATAGGAATTTTGAAAGTCAATAATGGCATCGTGTTGTACCAGAAAATTTGTACCTAAAATAATGTCTGTCGTCAGTAAGGGAACAATCCAAAAATTTGAGTGAAATGTATGACCTGCAATACAAAATTATAAATGTGTCTGTAATTTTACATCTACTCCTTTACTAGATACTGCTCCTTTTACTTTCGTTTTGCCTAATGGTAACGTAGAATAGGTATTCTCTTTTTTACACTCGTTGAAAGTTTCTTCATTTATAACTGACATAGGTGATCCAGAATCGATTACTGCCGAAAATTTCGATGATCTAATTTTAACTTCGATGACAGGGTGTGAAATGGCTTTTTGAACAACTGGTCTTTCGTGCAAAACAATGTCTCGTATGTCGTCAAAAGTAATAACATTTTCATGAACAACATTCTGTGTATCTGAAGTATTCCTTACGTTGCTGGAAGATGCAACCTGTACTGTATCTAGTCAAATTCTATCAGACGTGTTATTATTTTCAGGAGGATGCTGTGGCATTTCGGCTATTTGAAGTGTTCTGTTATTTCTTCCTGACGTATTACGTTCTGGATGATACCTACTGTCTGGTTCATTCATGATAATATGTTCTTGCTGCTGATAAGATCGACTGTTATTAAAAGTATGCTGAAAATTGTGCTCATTATTTTTACGTCTGTCATCATAATCATTTCTATACGGTGCAGTGCGATAAGAATTGAAATAGTGTGTTTTCTGTACGTACTGGTTTCCTTGTTGCTGTGCGTTACTATTTGTTGGAGCGGATGCTATACGTGCACGCGGCGAAACATTAAAGCTCGGTTGACCTTGTAGACTGCATTGTTGGTTAGGTATGCTAACCGGTTGGTTTTGTTGCTGTTGTTGAGAAAAGCCTCTATTGTTACCAAAATGTGTTTGCTGTTGCTGATAATTCTAGCGATACTGATAATTAAAATTTTGTCTGTTATTAAAATTCTGTTGGTTGTCATTTCTGAAGCGTCTATTGGCTTTGCTATTGAAATTGCGTGGCTTATCGTAATTACTGTATGTTTGTTGGCCTTGGTTATAATATGAAAAATTTTTGTTTACAAAGGAATAATCCGATTGCTGCACTTCCAAAAGCTGTAACAGATCTCTGAATGCCGAAATATTTTCCTTCCGCTGACCCGTTAAAAGTGACACTCTTAATGATCGTGGTAATTTAGAAATACATAATTGAATAAGTGCAGATTCACTGTATGGTTCACTTAAGTACTGGTTTTGTTGGTTTATGTGCTCAAAAAATTGCGTGACGCTGGGAAAATTTGTGTTCTCATAATTCGGTAAACTAATTAGTTGATTCTTAATTCCTCACTGTGTCGTCTTCGACCAATACGCTGACAGAAAAGCATTCTGAAATTCTTCTACCGAGTAACATTGTCTCGCAATCGGTCTCATACGAGTTGCCGGTTCACCTTCCACAAAACTGCAAATAAATTCAAGTTTGAGCGTTACAGGCCAAGTCGGTGGAAAAGCAAAGCTAAATTGTTGTATCCAATCCAATGGGTGGATCTGTGTTCTGTCATTTTTAAATACTTTAAATTTTCACACTGATAGAAAATGTTTGTAATCAAAATTATCGTCTCTGTACGTCTGAACAGGTTCACGATTGTATGAGAATCTATTTGTCTGTGACTGTTCGAGTTCTAGGTCACGTACTCTCTGTAAATTACCTAAATTATACTGGCTGTGCGAGTCTGACAAATGTTCGCAAAGTGGCGTCTGCTGTGATGTGTTAAACGCTGAAACATTTTTCATCTCTGTTACCTCTTGCTGTAAAGTTGACAATTTTTTACGTAATGTATTATTAGACGAATCTATCTCACTGATCGTCTGCTGTAAATTTTGTAATTCAGGTGTTTGATTAAACGAAATCGGTGAAGTATCGTCTGATTTGCTGTCAATATTACTTTCAATAACGTCAATACGACTGGCCAATTCATCATATTTTTCAGTCAGTATTTTTACGTGATCATCGGTTTTAGTGTCACAACCATTAATTTGTTTTTGTATTTTACGTGTGGTTTCGCTCACTTTTTTAACGTCTGCTTTGATGACATCGGAATCCTGTATTAGTTCTAATTGTTCGAGTCTGTCGGTCACTGTCTGAAAGTCTACTGTGTGTGTATCTGTTTTAGTTTTAAGATCGGAAATTTCATCACGCAATTCGGTGTTCAACTGTTTGATAGTATTAATTTCGTCTGATACAGTAGCAATATTATTGTCTACGTATGTTTGTGCTTTCGCAAACAATTTACGTTTATATTCCTGTCTCTGTGCGGTGATTGTTTCCATGACTTGTCGTTATACTTTATTCTGTTCCTGTATAAATTTACGGAAACGCGTTTCACTGTTTTGTAGGTGGTGATTAAAACGTTCGTCAATTTTGCTGTTCTGTTGGTCGAATTTCGCGTCTATTTTTGCATCCAGTGAGCGTGAAAGTTCTGCTGACATTAATTTAAACTCGTCGCGTAACTGTGTTGTGTTTTCAGAGCATTGTTTAGCGACTGCACTAATTTCGCCTCTAAGTGATTCTATTGTAGCTGTTTGCATATCCCTTAATTATTGAGCAACAGATCTAATTTCTTCAATACTTTTCCTAGCACAAGCCTCAATTTCCTCACGTAATTGTTCTTTAGTATCATGACACTGCGCGGCAACGGCTGTAATCTGTTCACTAAGCTGTCTGGAATTGTTGTCTAATTTTTCATTCAACTGTTTGGAATTGTTGTCTAGTTTTTCATTAAGTTGTTTGTTCTGTTCGCTAAGTTGTTTGAAGTTGTCGTCTTGTTTTCCATTAAGTTGTTTGAAATTTTTTATTAAGGTTGTCTTGTTTTTCACTCTGTTGTTTGAAATTTTCGTTAAGTTGTATCATTAATGCTATGACTTGATCCATGCCAAAATTAGCTACTGTATTCTCTGTGCTGTGTGATGGTGTATGTGCATTTGTCACGTTTTCTGTAACCATTTGGTCATTCTGTAATTCTTGAAACGGTTTGCGCATCGGATGTGCACTGTTGGTCACTACACCGGAATTAAATAAATTTGACGTATTCTGATTACACTGTTCATTTTTGTTAGAAAAATTTGTCTGTTCATTACATAAATTTTGCAAACCGGGTGTGTCAATCTGGGCAGCGTTCATTGTAACAGAACGTCCCGCATCATCAATTGTCATCAAATTAACAGAGGACACAATTGAATTCGTTTGTTCATCGTTAAGATAAAAATCATTATTAGTGGTCGGTACGCACTGATTGTCATTAAACGGAGGATTGTCATCATTACACTGAGCGTCGCAAGTACTATCGGTCAAATTATTAGAATCGGCTATTTCACTCATTACACATCGCGATGTACTGTTAACAGTCTTTCGCGGCATTTTTCACAAAACAACATTAATCACAAATGAAACAAAGACAATTCAAAATGCAACAAACACTATTACAACAAAGAGCAACGAATTGCCGATGATCTGTGAAAGAAAAAGTGACAAATTAGTAAATGCGTTGCGCCAGATGCAAACTACATTAAGTAAATAAGAGCAGATATCTGACTATTTCTCAGAAGATTCACAAAGAAATACGATCCTGACCGGATGTCGCCAAGTGTAACCTCCCCACAATGAAAAATGTCAATGATAATGTAAAGGAAAAATGAGCCAAGTGTAACCTCCCCACAAAGAAAAATAATAATTAAACGAATTTTTTAAATATTGTAACCTCTGAACAAAATTGGCTCCGATTTATAGTTTCTGTGCAAATAATGCATTCACACTTAATATTCCCACAAAATCCTTTTCTCATTTAATGTCAAATTCAAAATAGAAAAATTCCTAAACACCAAAAATAATAAAAAGTTTCTGTAACCCGATAAATTTTATAAGGACAGCAGCGCTGACCTTCGGCCCTGTATTCTGAATAAAAAAGGCAAAAATTCTTACCTCAATAAAACTGCAATTATATCCGCTCTCAATTACTCATTTTTCGACACAGCTTCGTGCAATGCTGGCGTATATATATATATATATATTTTATTTTTTTTGTATGCAATGATAATGCATTGGAAATTCTTTAAATTGAAATGAATGCTTTTCTTTAAAAGAGTTGCTTTATATTATAAAAATTATTATCAGGGTATTTCTTCTGAACAAATTAAATTACAATTAACATACATTATTAAACATGCGCAAGGCTGCTTCTTCACCTTCTACAACAATACTCGTCCTCCAGAGTCCTGACCAGAGTCGCGCGCAGAGCACACAGCCGACGCATGCCGACTCTCGCCGACTACTACCGACTGCCAACTACTACTGTCGACAGACAACTACTACTGGACTGACTACTACCGTCGACTCGCGCGGTCAAGCGCGGACTAGCAACAGCTAACGATAAACTACTCTCTGGTCAGAGATTCTGTCATGCCTCGCCCATCGCTGGCAATGTATACATCTTACAAGTTGCCATTGTGAAATGCTCTGGGCATGCCCCAGCACATGGTCATTTGTACAGCACTACCTAAACCTAAGGACATCACACACATCCCTGCTCGAGGCAGGATTCGAACCTGCGACTGTAGCAGCAGCGCGGTTCCAGACTGAAGCGCCTAGAACCGCTCGGCCACAGTGGCCGGCTGGACAGCACGCTGCACAACACCAGTAAGTGCGCAATAGTTAATCACACGGTCTTGTGGAACTACAGCATACGCTGCAGTGTGTTCAGGGAAATTTTATGAGGATCTAAATTCGATTCATACCTCTATGGGTCCTAATTTAAGTATGTCATTTTACTTAGAACAGTCTAACACGATAACTGGTGCCATCTCCTGGAATTTCCTTGGGCTGAGTAGGCATCCTTCCTCTTCAACACCTTCACAGTAAGGACCACGGGACTGTCAAGTGCTAGACTGCATATATACTGATCCCACTGTAGCACTAATTTGTCATACAGATAGAATTCAGAATTCAAGTAGACTCTGGCATTAGTTAAATTACAGTTGTCCCCCTTCTATTGGTCTGGAATGCAAGTATGATGAATCTTGGTGTTCGAGCTGCACTGAGGTTTTAATAGCCCACGCTTGTCTGCTCGCTGTCGGTAGCACTAGGAAGTCAAAAACCTCCCATGAACATAAAGTTAATGGTAGATACGCACCGGTATTCAGAACTTTTAAACCCTTAAACCGCTCCTCGTCTGCCAAAGTGATGTGCGGCATATTACATGTAATTTTACTGAGGATGTTCAGATTCTACCCTTGGATGTTTGAGTTGCTATCCGTTTTGCTCCGTACCAGAATCAGCTCCTGTTTAACATTCATAATAATTCGCTGCATTTATTGAAAGTACCCCTTAAGCATTTTTAGATGAATACGTGCAGTAAATCGGCTGTACTCTTCTGCTGTTCTGCCCACAGGGTCTTTTATGAACCAGTCTGCATTGTCTAAGCCACTCAATTCCGAGGGTCATGATGAGACGTATGTTTTAACGGTTGACGCTACGCCAACATTACGGGTACGATCAATCTCTACCCCATTTTGTTCATAACGTATTTCGTGGAACAGGATGCCGAAGCATTACGTACAACCTTCATTCCCACTGTATGACTACCATCCTTTTTCTTAAAGAATTCATCCAAATATATGATACTCTTACATGGAACAGTTGAAGCGTCTTGGTGCTGGATGACAAACCTACACTCCTGGAAATGGAAAAAAGAACACATTGACACCGGTGTGTCAGACCCACCATACTTGCTCCGGACACTGCGAGAGGGCTGTACAAGCAATGATCACTCGCACGGCACAGCGGACACACCAGGAACCGCGGTGTTGGCCGTCGAATGGCGCTAGCTGCGCAGCATTTGTGCACCGCCGCCGTCAGTGTCAGCCAGTTTGCCGTGGCATACGGAGCTCCATCGCAGTCTTTAACACTGGTAGCATGCCGCGACAGCGTGGACGTGAACCGTATGTGCAGTTGACGGACTTTGAGCGAGTGCGTATAGTGGGCATGCGGGAGGCCGGGTGGACGCACCGCCGAATTGCTCAACACGTGGGGCGTGACGTCTCCATAGTACATCGATGTTGTCGCCAGTGGTCGGCGGAAGGTGCACGTGCCCGTCGACCTGGGACCGGACCGCAGCGACGCACGGATGCACGCCAAGACCGTAGGATCCTACGCAGTGCCGTAGGGGACCACACCGCCACTTCCCAGCAAATTAGGGACACTGTTGCTCCTGGAGTATCGGCGAGGACCATTCGCAACCGTCTCCATGAAGCTGGGCTACGGTCCCGCACACCGTTAGGCCGTCTTCCGCTCACGCCCCAACATCGTGCAGCCCGCCTCCAGTGGTGTCGCGACAGGCGTGAATGGAGGGACGAATGGAGACGTGTCGTCTTCAGCGATGAGAGTCGCTTCTGCCTTGGTGCCAATGATGGTCTTATGCGTGTTTGGCGCCGTGCAGGTGAGCGCCACAATCAGGACTGCATACGACCGAGGCACACAGGGCCAACACCCGGCATCATGGTGTGGGGAGCGATCTCCTACACTGGCCGTACACCACTGGTGATCGTCGAGGGGACACTGAATAGTGCACGGTACATCCAAACCGTCATCGAACCCATCGTTCTACCATTCCTAGACCGGCAAGGGAACTTGCTGTTCCAACAGGACAATGCACGTCCGCATGTATCCCGTGCCACCCAACGTGCTCTAGAAGGTGTAAGTCAACTACCCTGGCCAGCAAGATCTCCGGATCTGTCCCCCATTGAGCATGTTTGGGACTGGATGAAGCGTCGTCTCACGCGGTCTGCACGTCCAGCACGAACGCTGGTCCAACTGAGGCGCCAGGTGGAAATGGCATGGCAAGCCGTTCCACAGGACTACATCCAGCATCTCTACGATCGTCTCCATGGGAGAATAGCAGCCTGCATTGCTGCGAAAGGTGGATATACACTGTACTAGTGCCGACATTGTGCATGCTCTGTTGCCTGTGTCTATGTGCCTGTGGTTCTGTCAGTGTGATCATGTGATGTATCTGACCCCAGGAATGTGTCAATAAAGTTTCCCCTTCCTGGGACAATGAATTCACGGTGTTCTTATTTCAATTTCCAGGAGTGTAGTTTCATTGTTCTTGTTGAAAGCCATTGAAGCACAAGGTTTATGCGAGAAGTATTCCTGGCATATGATTCTCTCATCACATTCCACTGGGTGAGATATGTTGTGCGACGACGTCTTTGCGACGTTTCGAGCGTACTGCTTTAAGAGGCTCGTAGTTCGTACGAGTTATCACCTTGCGGTTCCGCTGCGAAGCGCTGTCCTGTACGCTGTGTGTGCTGCTTTTATACCTTGCACCCATCTTGACGTAAATGAAGTCGTACAATTATTTCCTCACCACGATAGTCATAAAGTTGGTTATTCTGATCCACAACACGCAGCTCCAGATAGTCAAATGACTGAACTGTCACTGGAAGGTATATAGCGTTGGTGGGAGTCAAACAATCTTATACCCTGTTCCAAGTGATGGGAAAAGTAAGTATATTGTACGAACCAATCTATCGTTGAGATATGAGTCCGTTGCAATGATATCCTCAACACGGATTCGACTGACAGGGAGAATAATCACTGACTGATGAGATTCGTACAATTTATTGAGATCCGTCCTCAAAACCTGTCCCTTTGTGAAACCCAGTAGTGTGCCTGCTGAACGTTTCTGCTTAAAGTCAATCGATGCACTCAATGTCCTTATTTCAGATTTAAGTATACTGATGTTTGGACGGAGCTCAATCCCTTCTCCAGACTGTTTTGAAACTTGGTTTAAATCGTCGAATGCCGCGGTGGCCGAGCGGTTCTAGGTGCTTTAGTACAGAACCGCTCGACTGCTACGGTCGCAGGTTCGAATCCTACCTCGGGCATGGATGTGTGTGATGTCCTTAGGTTAGTTAGGTTTATGTATTCTAAGTTCTACGGGACTGATGACCTCAGATGTTAAGTTCCATAGTGCTCAGAGCCATTTGAAGCATTTGAATTTAAATCGTCATTATCGTATGCACTAGGTTCAGTTTCCACAATTTCGTTTTTACCAAATGCAGTTATTGTTAGCCTCTGCGATAATTGGTATGGTGTTTTATGTCTCCGTTCCAGTCAGTGCGACGCTCCAATCTCCAACGCTTAAATCAGTTGCTGAGAAGTAATTCGCACGTAGTACAGACGATCGTTCTTTTTAATGTCCGAGTGTACGACATTGCATGTAAACATTGACTGGTGCATGGCGCTAAATACCCGTCCTTATGTATCATGCGTAAATGTCAGGAGGAACATGATGCATAGATGACCACACAGGAATGTATTAATGACTTGGTAGCGTCGAAAATTGTATAACACATGCCTTCTGCCTTTGAAGTATCGTTGTAATTCTTCTGGGGGTTGCAGGTCGCCGAATGAACCAAAATAGTAAACGTTATTAGTATTTCTTTCATTAACATATGCTACATAGTGAGTTCCAAGTCCTTCTATTACATCCAGATTCACAATTCCGCACTCTCCTGATTTACACCTAGTCTTCGGTAATGTATTCCGCATAGACACACCTCGGAATCTCGGAAAGTTCAATTTCTTCGTAACAAACTTAAGCAGAGTTGTATTTGCAAGTGACCTGTCTGGTAGGACTGCTAGGGGCCTTTTTTTTGTTTATGAAGGGACCTAGTCGTTTCTTGTATGGTTTCAAGTATAGCAATTTTTCGATGGCAGCAGCCCCAAAAAAATGTTCAAATGTGTGTGAATTCCAATGGGACAAAAGTGCTGAGGTCATTGGTCCCTAGACTTACACACTACTTAAAGTAACTTATGCTAAGAACAACATAGACACCCATGCCGGAATGAGGACTCGAACCTCCGGTGGGAGGGGCCGCCCAGTCCGTGACATGGCGCCCTAGACTACGCGGCCACTCGGCGCGGCGCAGCTGCCTCAATCATGGGGTTATGTCCTCGTGCCTCCTGCAGCTGCTCCTGAGATTTTTGCGCATTCTTCAGTGTCCTGGCAATAGCTGCAACACCCGCAGTCAGTGAACCCACCGCTCAGAGACCGGTTAGGGCTGGAATGAGGAAGGGATTAATTCCACCTGACGTCTTGTGTATTGGTAGATCTCTGTGTGGTTTAATAGAACTTTTTTTTTCTCTCGCTCCTTTCTGCTTTAGGGCGCTTTTAGCTGCATACAAATGTGTCAGGATACAGTTTTTCATGCACCCTTTGGGTTACATCTTCTTCCTTAGTGCCATACGTGCTTCGCTCATTACTTGGCTGAACTTCTTCACTCCCAAACCCAACGTAACTGTATCACGCATAGCATTTTTAACTGCAAATGCTGCAATGCGTTGAACTATACCAATACCCCTATTCGCACATATTGCCTTAGATTTATCAGCTAAAATTCGATCTGCTGTGTGACGATCTTTATTTGATGCGTAAGCGATGTTATGTTCCATACACACTTCGTCGAGTAGATTTATCCCCTCATCACCGCGTGTCAATCGTTTTTGAACTTTTGTTCCAGTCCAGGGTAGTCATATTCAGGAATGTGTAATTCGACTGGTACTTAGTCGAGAATACCGCCTCCTCCTCTAATGCGTCTGCAATCACGCTTGTTATGCTACTGAGGTGCTTGTGGTCTGCGCTCCCTGTTATATAAAAAGTGGTCAGGGTCGATCCAGCTGTTTTGTGATGCGGGATATCCAAGACATTTAACTAAAGCTCTTTTTCGTCGTCACTGTATGACCCTCTCTACGAGATACATATCTGTTTCCGAGCTCTCCTGTAACTCTTGTGTGTAAAAACAACCTGCATTTTCAGTACCACTGCTGTCCTTAAGAGGTAGGTTCTAGGATTCGTTTTCTGTACTTAAAAACTGCGAATCTTTCGGTTGACGAGTTTCGCATGTATGACTTCTCAAAAGCTTTCTTGTCTTTTGAAATACGAATGAAGTCACCTACATTAAATAGCTGTTTCCGCGGATCTGGCATTTTAATACGATTGTATAATGTATCTAAAGTCCATTATCACAAACATCGATTGGTCTTATTTTTATTGTGCGATGTATGGTTCGATCGATTATTCTGTGCAATTATTTGTGGGAGGATATCGATCAATTTGTGTGAGCCATGAAGATTGAATTTCATTAATGTTTGGGTTTTCACTGTTCTTTTCAGACGTTTCACGATACTTGCCTTCAGGTGGGTGTACGTCGAGTAGTCCATAACAGTCTTGAAATGTCTATCTTGAAACTCATCGCCGTAATCCCAGGATGCTACCGCTGCTGCGGGTACGGAAGGCGTGGGATAAGTCATTGTTGCAGACCCCGGTAGGCTGGAGGACGCGCATCCGCCGATGAGCAAAGGAGAAATACCGTTATGAGCGATGACAGAAGCACAAAGACCCTCACACCGCAGTAAACCCAAACATTGAGCAGGGACTACTTACTCTTCCACGGCTTCTTCGTACTCTATTGCTGCTGTGGCTTGACAGCGCTGGACGATCTCGAATGTGCTTCATTCTGAGTGACTGACTGACTGACTGCAACTGAGGCTGCAGAGCTGCTGAGCCCGCCTTGAACCCCCGTTGTCATCGGCTGCTGCCTTCGTATTGGCTACTGCCAATTTCAAGTGCCTCTGGTGGTATAAATGTGTTAGTGAAGTGCTAATGGGCTTTCCTTTCAGTAGGACCAGGACTCGAGTGACGTAAACGGCACCAACATTTATAATTTCTTGCTATTTCCCTGGTGGGACGTCAGCACAGCCCTGGCACAAAGAAATTCCCACCAAAAGGCGAAATTCCCTCCAAAATTCGAAATTCACGCCAGTAGGATAGGTGCTGGATACGGCGGGGTGGTGGGGAGGGTGGAGAGGGGAGGGAACTGGGGCCTACATGTAGTCTGAGAAAAACACATACATCTTGGGATGCGGGTTCGAGTGGTCGGGTACGGGGTTGGGTGTGGTCGGAGGTGGGGGAATTACTCGATCAATTTAATAAATTGGCATTTCAATTTGATGTCAAAATTGGGGTGATGCCACCATCTCCCTACTACTCAGATATACTATATGTGTGCTAAGCACGATATCCAGGTTCGAATCCCAGTCTGCCACAAATTTTCAACTTTCACCACCGAATTATTTCACTGCCCGATGGCGTCGGTCTTTTCTTCGAAATTCGATATTTACTGTCGCTGTATCTACCAATAAATACACCTACAGTAGAACTAGTAATGTTCTGTCTTGATAATGAAATTAAATTGCGCCTCGGTGCTTTTAAAGTATTTGCCCCAATAACACAGATTTAGGAGTTTTCCACAGCAAGTGTAGACTTATGGAATTCAAACACAGCTCGAGTTTTCTTTTAAAAATGATAGATATTTTCCGATAAACCCAGTGGGGTTAGGTAATTAAGACTTAATAACACAATAGACCCAACAAGACTATGATAAAAGATGAAACGCAAACGTAGATCGAAGCATTATATGGCCAGTCTCACATAATTTTATATAAACTGAGCTTCGCAAAAGCTACGGAAGGCACAAAAATTTGCACTAATATATTTATTTACAGTAAACAACTTCAAATCGAAATGACGTATGTTAATTAATTTTGCGAAATATAATTCTTATCTCATAAATAGTATTTTAGAGATGTAGCGCCAGTCAGCTTGTGGCCAACTGCCACAGACTGTAATACTTTTTTGTTGTTTCTTGTTACTTTTCTGTTGGCGTTTACACTTATAGGACGCACTATAGTTGCGTTCGTTGCGTATCTTTAATTTATCTTTCTTTTGTGTAGACAGTTGTGATCTAAGTGTCATATATGAGCCTTAGAGCCATTAGCAACAAAATTAATCTAAATTAGTTAAGTCTCATGAGCTCTTTTTGTAACAGTTCTCCAAATAAATGAAACATTTTATTGTTTTATTGTTACAGCCAACGACCAATACGAGCTTAATCGATCGTGACGTGGAGACGTAATGTCCGAATACAATTAGTATTCTGCCAGTTATTCATTTGCAACTTGCTACAGCGTCCCTGAGATTAACTGTCGAACATCATGATGCGCTTTGTAAACTTGAATGCAAATGATCTGGTCACAATCTCCAAGCACTTATTCCGTTTCGTGCGTAAACAACAGGTAACGGGCCTGCAAAATTGATGGTGGTCTTAAAAGATATGAATTTTTCTAATTTTTTTACAGTATTTTTCCAGAAGTTAGTTTTCTCACTAACAAAAATACAAACGCCATCAACAATGGCCGTCTGTTCTAGTTCATTTTAAAAGTTTTCTTTCCACTGAGTAAATTCAAATTCTACTTAGAAGCAAATTATCATTTCTTTTCAAAATATTGCGTGAGGAGACGCGCCGTTTTGGCACTCAACGCGTGTCGCGGAAAAAGTACATGAATTATATATGTTTCTTCTCTTTTCCATCTACCCAGTCTGTGGGAGGACGTACTAATCCGCAAATCTGGAGATGCAGCGTGCGGATAGAAACTGAATATTAACCGTCACGTATCCCAGAAACCAGAAAATCATTCCGGTCCTCACTCGCTGTGCTGTAAAAAAGGTAAGGAACGCCAGTATTCGTAGCCCGCCTTTGCATTTCGGTAATTTCTTTCATAATTCGCGTATTTAATGTATGGCTCTTAAAACACAAAATTTGTAGGGATTATTTTCAGTAACGTTCATGTACAAGATTTATTTTATAAAGCATTGTTGTATCAGATGTTGCCATAACAGCTGCTCTTGTACACTGTGTCTGCAACATAGACTGTTAGCCATTCTGCTGTCTCTGTAATTCGGCATCCATCTCGTATTTAGTAGTTGTAAATTATTTTTCTGCAGTGTTTATGTATTTGTTTGATGTTTTTATAAGTGCGTTGTTATCTGAATTTGTGCAAATAATTTTAACTTCTGTGATTTGTTGTGTGATTATGACAAACGCGGAAAGTCTTGAAAGCATGGAAACAGATCAGGAAATACAAAACCAGACTTCACTCAATGGAGACAATGCAGTCGAGCAGACGGAAGAACCAGATACAGAAATTTCAAAATCTGCAGTACAAATTGTAACTGCTTTGTATGAGGAAGTGGATGTACAATAGAAAATTTGCGAAGCGATCATACTGACAGTACTATCAGCTTTCACCTTAGACGATTTGATTGCGCGAATTTCTGTGTGTTTCATGCCCACTGCCAAAGAACAGAGTTTAGTTATTGCCAAAGACATTCTGAAAATTCTCGGCAACAAATTTTAGTTATTGCGGAAGAATAAGGGAGAAACGAAAATAAATTAAAAAAACAATCTGATGAAATTGCAAACAGTAAAGCTTTGAAATTAAATTCAGAGAAAAATCAGGAAATTATAGGCAGCAAAGTTTAGTTATTGTCGAAGAACAATCGCACAGAATAGGTAATAAATGTAAACAATAATATTATGAAACATAGTAAATTCAGAGAACAATCTGAAAATTTAAAGAGACAACAAATTATCGCAATCGCGAAACTACAATGCAAAAGATTGGATGCAAATTTAGATGCCGTAATGGATGATGTAAATACACTACGACAATGGACGAAGTAAAATCAAATATTTTAGTTTTGATTAAGTCGTGTTGCCTGATACCCGGATTCGTAAATAAATTATCAGATGATGTCACAGAAGTAAAACACAGTCAATCCTGAGCAGAGACTTAAGTGACGAACCTCACTAGCGAGTTAAAAAGAGAAATATGATAAAGGATTTCATGAATGGGTTTTTAAAAAATATACCGAAACAGCGGAGAAGGCTGAACAAGAATTACGTGCTGCGGTTGAAGCCGCAAGCGCGAAGTTTTGTCCGAGCTAGGAACTACAGGCGAAACTATTCGCACAGAACTTAGCGAAATGCGGAAAATTTAATCCAGAAGATTTACCCCAGTGCACGACAATGATAATACTCAAGGAACCGACCTCTAAAAACAAGCCGACATAATTGTTAACACGCTGAGTGACACAATGCAGATGCCAATGTACGGGAATTTCCCTGTGTAAACCCCCAAGTACAAAATGAAATACCGTCTGATGGTAAATGTACATGATGCAATTACGATTCTGCAGGCGCAACACCGACATTAGCAGCCGCTATTTTGGAAGGAAGCCTTCTGAAGAATAGGCATTTTCAGGAGTTCATTCCAGAAAAAAGTTTATTCATCTCGTGCTGTTTATACGCAGTATTAAAAGAATACTGGCAAAGACGTGGAACGAACGGCAGATAATTCAGTTTGTCGCCTCGTAAATGCTGGGTGACTCTGCCTTATGGGCTGCGGCAACGGAAGAATCCTGTTGAACTTTAAAACAGATCGAAGCGGCCTCTTAAACAAATATTGGTCACCAAATATTCGAGCACGTCTGACAAGTGAAGCCTTAAGGGGGGTAGAACGTGAAACGGGCCGACTTGCAGCAAGAGAGGCACCACAGGACATTTTAATTTCCACTGTCTATACTTTTACAAATAAATTCATAAAAATTTGTTAGCAAGACCAGGAAGGATACAGGATTCACACTCTTTGCAGAGGAAGTTCCAAAATATAACAAAACAAATTTTTTTTCATGTGAAATTTCATCATTTTTTCACTTGGTATTGGCTGCATTTGTTGCTGTAGGTACACTTTTCTTCATAAGTAAGAGAGATTCTTCAATGAATTTTGCACAGCATACAAACCATACTTACAGGTGTATGAAACTCTGGAATTCCCCAAATCTGTTAAAAACTGTGGTAAAAACTGAGATAATTATAAAATTCGAGTTTTCTCTAAATACGAAGTTTAAACGTAACAGCCCATTCATTTTTCCATAGATTAAATAAATTCTACAGTTTCATACACCTGTAAGTATGGTTTGTAAGCAGTGCAAAATTCATCGAAGAATCGCTCTTACTTATGAAGAAAAGTGTACCTATAGCAACAAATGCAGCCAACAGTAAGTGAAAAAAAATCATAAAATTTCACATTTAAATAATATTTTTTCGTGTTTTTTTAAATTTCCACTGCTATGATTGTGAATCCTGAATCCTTCCTGGTCATGCTGACAAAGTTTTATGAATTTATTTGTAAAAGTATAGACAGTGCAAATTAAAATATCCTGTGGTGCCTCTCCTTCTCAAAGTCGGCCGGTTTGACGTCCTACCCCCCTGAAACCAGGAGACTTACAATGCCAAGCAAGGAAGTCTACGGAAACGTTTTGAGAAGTACATTGGCAAGACAATGTAGTGGGACAATCCCGTATCAGACGAAGATGTGATAGGAATACTAAAAGGGGAATTGCAAATCAAGATTCTGGAAAAGCTAATACACTCGACTGAGGACACTTTGAAAAACTCTTTATCTGTAGCGGATTCGTTTGAGTTAATTCAAGCAGACGTGAAAAGTACGAACGGCAACCGCCCTGATGACCCGCAGCCTAACGCGAACCACTCAAATGGCAGGAATCACGCTGGAAACAGCTACGGTGCCACGCCTGCTGGCAAACGCAGGAATGACAGCACGCACGCACAAAAGCAAAAAGGTTCAGGATTTGCGGGTCGAAATAAAAGTAATAACCAGAGATATCACCCCGGGTATCAGAATAACAGACACTCGCAAAATCAGGAACACCAAAACTGGAGTGGCAGCCTAATTTTCGGGGGCCACCGCAGGCAAAGTTTTCACACCCGCTACCCGGCTGGCAATACCAGAAGCATCAAGCCAAATATAACATCCAGCTAATAAAAATTGTTCAGTTTATCGATCAGCAACCTCAGGATTTTATGAAGAGCAAGTTCAGGCAGCAGTAAACGCTATAGTAGGTGGAATACCAACCACCATCATTTTGGTTACGGGGTGAAATTAAATGTACTTGATTTAAATTGTTTTAATAAGATATGTGAGACCAGAAGGGTTCAGATTTTGCCTGTGCAGAAATGTATTGATGCGAGAGCCATTGGTGCACCGATGCAAAGGATTGAAAAGCAGGCACTGATTGAGAGACGAGCTACAGAACGCATATTTTTCATCATTGAGAGTTTGTCTGTGTCTGCCAGCTGGGCATGGAATTCCTAAAACGGGAGGATACAAAGGTCGACCTCCAGAGTGGAAGACGCCAAATATATGTTGGAGGTAAAGGGTTTATTTTGAATTTGTTACGCACCAATGCACGTCAAGGCAAATTTTGTCAGAACTTTAAATTTAAGGTTATAGGCAGCAAGGTGTTGTGGGCAGACCACAATCTGGTTGACTAGCAACATGACAGGCGTGTAACCAGTAAAGTAAATGATGATTTACCTAACAAGATCTTCGGTGAGGTAAGAGAATCAGAATACCTTAGTTAATGGCAGAAGCTGCGCTGTCGGATTAGTTATTAGCATTTGCAAATGTGTTTTCTTGTAATCCTGGAGTAATAAAAGGAATACGTTTACAAGATGAATATAGTTCGACATGAAATATTCTCACATAAAACTTATTGCATTAAGTGGTCGAAAAGGGAGTCAGTTAGATTGTAAATATAAAAGACGCTTGCCTGGAATATTACAAAATCTTCCATGTCACCTGATAGCAGTCCATTGTTAGCAGGAAATAAAGCAGATGGAGGAGTGGTCTTACACTTGACGCTTGACATAAACCAAATTATTGTACCTGTAGCACCTCATGAGGGATCATATTTACTGGCATGTCCAAACTGAAATAAGATCATAGGATTGCACCATCACAGCGATCTGAAGAAATTTGTCTAGTAAAGATATATGTTGACGCATTTTAAAAAAATTGGAAATTACCTGATTTTGTATAGTTGTTTTGTCATGTATGTATGTATGTATTTTATAGTTTCGTTTATCTTATACTATTTCTTTCTTTCTTCGTGTGGTTCATCTAAGGACCACGTACCAATTTCAATGCTTTCCTCTCTGTTGTTCTTTCTCTCTCCTCCAGCATTTTTTCATCTTTTCACGATGTATTAGAAATTGTCCGCAGCTCGTGGTCGTGCAGTAGCGTTCTCGCTTCCCACGCCCGGGTTCCCGGGTTCGATTCCCGGCGGGGTCAGGGATTTTCTCTGCCTCGTGATGACTGGGTGTTGTGTGATGTCCTTAGGTTAGTTCGGTTTAAGTAGTTCTAAGTTCTAGGGGACAGATGACCATAGACGTTAAGTCCCATAGTGCTCAGAGCCATTTTTTTGTATTAGAAATTGGAAATTTGTGGTAAGGACTATGGCAACAAATTTCTGAGGTAATCAGTCCTTACGCTTGCACACTAATTAAATTAACTTAAAGTAACTTACGATAAGGGCAATACACACACCCATGCTCGAGGGGAGGACTCGATCTTCCGACGGGGGGAGCCGCACGAACCGTGACAAGACGCCCAAGACCGCACGGCTACCCCGCGCGGCTCACTATGTATCCTTTTTCTTTCCTCGGACCATTCTGACCCTGTCTGCTTCTCCCTCTTGCCTTGATGATGATGATGTTTGGTTTGTGGGGCGCTCAACTGCGTGGTTATCAGCGCCCGTACAATTACCCAATCTTTGCTCAGTCCAATTTCGCCACTTTCCTGGATGATGATGAAATGATGAGGACAACACAAACACCCAGTCATCTCGAGGCAGGTGAAAATCCCTGACCCCGCCGGGAATCGAACCCGGGACCCCGTGCTCGGGATGCGAGAACGCTACCGCGAGACCACGAGCGGCGGACTCCCTCTTGCCTTGGAAACCTTCCAATTTGAACACTTTCCTTTTGAAAATATCACTTTCAATTACATATTTTTCAGTTATGTTGTATTTTTACAAATGTTTCCTAACTTCTTTAAGCCATGCTGTTGTTGACTTTTTGTCCCAAAGATATTTAACAATTTGTTTGGTTAAGCTGCTGCTTTTCATTCTGTATAAGAGTCCAAAAAATAGCAGTAGCTTCTTTAGTAGTGTTTCATTTGTGTTTTCTACGTTGCGATAAACTTCTTCATTGCTTCTTAATTTCCATACCTCTGTATTTATGGTGGCCCAAGTATTTTCCGAATGATTTTTCTTTCTAGGACTTTATACAATTTCGTATTATCATAAATTGACAATATACTAAATTTGTAATGTGTAAAAGTTTGCATGGCTATGCCATGTTGAAAAAGTGTGTCTCATTAGCAGACAGCTGAAAATGCGTAGTATGATGTGAAATAATGAAGGAATTTATTCTTGTCACGAACATTAATCTAGATGTAAGTCTTTTATTGTTTTCTTTCTTTTATTCTTTTCTTCATTATTTTTCTGTTCGATTTCAGAAATGTTACTGTTCACAGATCCTTGCCTGACAGATGCTGCTTTATCATATAGTACATTGTGATGGTGTTAAAATCATCGTCTTCGAACTGTTCCTTAATAGAGCGCAATACTGATTCCAGTAATATGTGTTCCTCTCTTTCTGCACTTAGACTTTTCTTAAGTGCTAGCCACAAAAAATGCCCCAGTATCACAATACTACCTCCTCTGTGCCTGACTACTGGCGCTCCAGGTGATGTCCGCAGAAAATCGCCAAATCCAATCCCCTCCCAGGGTACATCGTGAGCTATCACTCCAAAACACCCATTTCCAGTCCTCCACTATCCTCCACTATCCACTATCCACAACTTCAAGCGTTGCTTAGCACTTCCTACACAAAAGTGTTCGTTAAGAGGAGGTGCTCAGCTATTATACCCATTCTTTTTTAACTCCTTAGAAACAGTTATTCCGCTAGTTGAAACCACAGGTGGCACTTTTAAACATAAGAATGACAACTTCGTCTGATTTCATGTGATTTTTTACAGCCACCGTCCGCTCTGACCCGCGGTCCCTGTCTGTCTGAACAAGAGGACACTCGGTTCTTGGTTAGCTATGGTTGTTCCTTCGTGTTTCCTCTTCACAGTCACATGTTCAACAATTGACTTTGTCAGCTTTAGAAGGATGGAAAAGGAAGAAGTTTAACGAGGAAATTTATTTATAAAGGAACAAACTGGCCGTGATATTTCAAAGGAACCGTCCCAGCATGTGCACGGAGCGATTTAGGGAAGTCACAAAATCCCAAATGATGATTGTCGAAAGAAAATTTGAACCAAAGTCTTCCTAAATGCGAGTACAAGCCGTAAAATGTTCCTGATGGACATTCAGGTCGCATCGAGTGATTATGTCCCGTGTGAATTTACTGGGCTTTCCCGACCTGGTCCATCTCTGGTGATGTCTAGGGTTAAATTTGCTTTACATAGGGGTGCCCAGATATTCTTCATCGGATAACGCGCATCGTCTACGATTGGAAGACTAGACTTTCCGACTACAGAAAGCTCATGTTTCGATATCAAATGGTTCAAATGGCTCTGAGCACTATGGGACTCAACTGCTATGGTCATCAGTCCCCTAGAACTTAGAACTACTTAAACCTAACTAACCTAAGGACATCACACACACCCATGCCCGAGGCAGGATTCGAACCTGCAACCTAGCAGCAGCGCGGCTCCGGACTGGAGCGCCTAGAACCGCACGGCCACCGCGGCCGGCCGTTTAGATATCGTCAGAGCGCTCAACAAATAAGAAACAATCCATTATAAATATGCCTCTGAATACTTCGTTATGCGAGGACGAATAATTACCTCAGTCTTCATCTTCTCGCCCTGTGGTGCCGCTTTACCGTTGGTGACCACTAGCACTGTATCCCGTTCCTGCGGTACTCATTCATTACGACTGTATCTCCAGCTCATAGAAGTTGTGCCCCACTGTGCTAATAAAAGGGACCCCGGCTTAATTAAACAAGATGGGGGAGTTGTGGATGCAGGCGCCTCAGCGTGCAGGCCGGCGTCTGCCGCCCCCACAGCGACACACAGCCCTGCAGCGCGAAATAAGGCGGCAAAAGTGGGCTGGGCCACTTTACTGTCTGGCGTAACGTAACGTAAGGAGGGACTGTGTTACGGCCTCCCCCATAACCCTGCTCTTTACAGTTTAATTTAGTTCACTCCGTTTAGAGACGGTGGAGGGTCAGCGCCTTTAGTACGAGGGAAAGGTTGGAAGTTCTTATCGCGGTACTGACATGGCCTCGATTTTAAGTAATTTTGAATTTCCTACGTCCTAATAAACTGTCAAGTATCACTTGTGAAATAGTTTTGTTTGTACGTCTTTCTAAACAAGTGACGTTGTAATATGGATAATTATATTACTAGCCATCAGGAACGCAAAAGGATGGCAATAAGTTGGCCTGCCAAAATATCACACCTTTTAGACGATTTCATCTGCCTCAATTCCCGAGAACTATTGAAGACCAGAATACGTTGTTGTAGTTCATTGTTATTGACACTTTAACCGTTTGCTTGTCTGCAAAATCCTCGCAAGTCTTTACCACATATTTACCAAACCTATTTTCACATCACAATGATCCACAATGTGACAGGATAATAAATACGTATAAAAATATTGCTTTTCACTCTTTTATACTTGCGCACATTAGTAAGACGCAGATCAGAATACATACTGAAAAATGTTATGTTTCATTTTTGTCCTTAAAATATCCTCAACACAAAGTGCCACTTATACCCTCCCTTTTCCTCAACTGCACTACCAGATTGATTAACAATATTATTTATAAGAAGACTCTATATTTCGATTTCATGATACTCATACAAAAAAGACAGTAACATCACATTGATAGCTGTTTGAAATCATAGACTTAAATGTAAGTGGTGACACTGAAAATACGACATTGTAAACATCACTCACTTTTAAATATTATTTATTAAGTATTCTGTATAATTAATGAAGATAATCAGAGTATTCAGTACATACTAACGAAACTTCCGCGAGAAAACTTTATATTCAGTTTCTTTCTAGAAAGAAGACTGAATCTACATTGACGGAAAAGAGATGTAACATGAAATGGGAGTTGCACGACATAAGCGAAAGTTGGTAGGGATGTCTCTACGTCTCAAAGATGATCTATATTCAGATTTCGCGTCAGATGCGCAAGAGTGACGCTAGTAACACCACTATGAGGATATAATTTAGGTTTGCTTCAAATGCAAGCTGTAACGCTCGTGAGCGTTAGTTACATTTGAGATTAGATGTGGTGAGTTGATGTTAGTCAAGAATGCCTTTAAGGCTACAAAGACGTCACTATCAACACTTCACTGAGTTTGAAGAGCCTACAAGGAACTGGATGTTCCTTCTGCGATACTGCAGAAAAACTTGGCAGTAATGTGACCATTGGACAGGATTTCTGGCACCGATGATCACGAGAATGTGCCATCGCAAGGAGACCGGGCTCTGGACGACCACATGGCTCTACCGAGAGGGATAGTCATCGTGTACGGCGTATGGTTCTGGCGCATCGGAATGTGTCCGCAGCAGCAGCTGTCAGTAACAGTTGACTCCACACTGACACATAGAACGGTTACAAACCAGTTACGTCGACAGCTCAGAGCCTGATGCCATGTAGCGTGAATTCCACTGACCCCAAACCAGCGTGATTTGCGACTCCAGTGGTGTCAAGTGAGAACTCCTTGGAAGGCAGGGTGTATGTCTTTTGTGTTTTATGATGAAAGCTGTTTCTGTTTCGGTGCTAGTGAAGGTCGTGTGTTGGTTAGAAGCAGGCCAGTTGAGGGCCTGCAGCCAGTCCGTTTGCATGCTAGACACACTGAGCCTACACCTGGAGTTATCGTCTGGGATGCTTATTTCATATGACACCAGAAGCGGTCTCATGGTTATCCCATGCTACTTCGCTATAAATACGTACGTCACTCTGGTGAGGCGACCGTTTGTGCTGCCGTTTCTAAACATTTTTCCGGTGAATATTGTCCAACAGGACAACACTCGCCCACATAGAGCTGTATTATGCAAACGTGCTCTACAGGGTGTTGAAATGCTGTCTTGGCCTGCTCGACCGCCAGATGTGTCTCTAGTAGTGCACGTAAGGGACATCATCGGAAGACAGCACTTGTTTACAGCCGAGGAGAATCTGTCCGCCGCTCGTGGTCTCGCGGTAGCGTTCTCGCTTCCCGAGCACGGGGTCCCGGGTTCGATTCCCGGCGGGGTCAGGGATTTTCACCTGCCTCGAGATGACTGGGTGTTTGTGTTGTCCTCATCCTTTCATCATCATCCAGGAAAGTGGCGAAATTGGACTGAGCAAAGATTGGGTAATCGTACGGGCGCTGATAACCACGCAGTTGAGCGCCCCACAAACCAAACATCATCATCATACAGCCGAGGAGAATCGCGGAATTCCTCGTCCGATGAAAGTGACTCTGGTGTCTGCAGACACAACGGTGAAAAGCTTTTTGGAACTTTTGAACGCTTAAAATAAAGAAAGACAATCGGTTTGCGACAAAGCCTCGGGAATGCTGAAAGGTCGCAGAACACTACCCACGCTATTCGTACGAGAAGACGCTTTTGTGTTCCATAACCTTTATCATAACAGATTTTACTTCTGCCTTGTGGGAAACGACAAAGGTGGCAGCGATCCATATTTTTCCGCAATTAAGTTTTTATATATTCCGTATCTGTAACGCACGCGACCGTGGGTATTCCCTCTCTGTCTCTGTCTCTCTCTCTCTTTTTCTGTGTGTGTATGTGTGTGTGTTGTGTGTGTGTGTGTGTGTGTGTGTGTGTGTGTGTGTGTGTGTGTGTGTATGTATGTGTGGGTGAGTGGGTGGATGGGTGTGTGTGTGGGTCGTCCTCTCTCCGTACCCCTTTCTCTTACCAGCAGAGATGTTTCCACAAAGTAAGGGTTTCTCTTTACAAAGCTGGACGCTATCTGCCCTGCGCTACTTTGGCGAGAAGGTACCTTATTAGTGGAGCACCGACTTCGTTCTTCCCTGGCACCCCTGCAGTGCATACTCAAACGTAATAAATTCTGCATCACTACGACGTCCTTCGCAAACGTTTTCGAGAAACCGATATTCGAAAATATTGAGTACCGTACGAGAGCAGGGTTTGCGCAACCAGCTAAGGTGGCAGTTTGGAAGTATGGACGTACTAATTTTGGCTCTCGACAGTCTCTTATTTATTTCTAATCGTCCATAATATACTGAATAGGTACAAAGAACAATATTGTTTCGTAAAGCGACAATATTTTAATGTAAACCATTTCGGGGCATTCGTTGTATAACCAAGAAATACAATGTAATGTTGTTGAAATGAACGTTTCTTCATCGCTATATTAATGTGCGTTCCTTAAATATCGTGTATATCATTGAAAGAAGGTGTAGCCAAGTATGGTGATGTCCTTGCCGAAAGTATATGATATGAATGTTGCCGTGTGCGGATATGAAAACTATACAATTAGAAGATGAACCAAGAACAGAATGGACGCTTTTGAAAACAGGTAATAAGGAAAATGTTGAAAACTAGATGGGCATGTCGGATTACTAATGAGGAAATAGTGAATCGAAGTGGGAACAATGAAATTTACGGAACTGTTGCGGCGTAACTTCAACGGCCGTCACATCGGTCAAGAACGTCAGAGCAGAGAGGGCTGTGAGACGACGTCGGCCAATAGTACGCTGACCGACCCCACTCTAGGATGACACCGAGACAGCAGCGGCCTCTAGGCGAAGAGAACATAAGCGCAGCGCCGCCTGGCCGCAGCTCAGCTGAAGACTAGTCGTTCTACGAATGCTACAGTAGCGACATATGAACTGTATTGTTTCTCTTGTATTAGGGCTTGTATACACTGAATAGACTCCTTATTCGACTGTCACCAAATGCTTGCGACACACCATTGTATATGTGTTCCTAAAGTTAATTATTGTCATTCATCTTGCTGTAATAAACATCCTTCAATACGAATTTCTTGAACTGTTGTCTACTGATGCGAGAGAGCAGGTTTCCTAGGCACCCCAATGTTGACGAGTGGGCAGGTCACAACAGGAACAGCTTGACTACAGCAAAGATTCGGTTGATAGAGCACATCCTGACGCACTAAGGAAACGGTTTGGAATTAATGGAGGGACGTGCGTATGTGTATGCGGGAAGGTGGGGTGTCGGGGAGGGGCAGAAGACTATAGAGGGAGAACATGGTTCGAAAACGCAAGGAGCTTCGATTGGAATTAGGTTGCAACAGTTATCCAGTCAAGGTATTTGCTCAACTTAGACGGACATGGGGAGCAGTAACAGAGTAGTCTTCCTACCCAAGACCACATCAGCGAGAGAAGTGGTACTGCCACAGAACAGTCCGTGCCTCTAAGCGAGAATGCCACCCCGACCGTGGCATTCGTGTCCTGCTTACTGCGCCTGGGCAGCAGTTTCCCCGTTACGTCGGCTGGCACAGCAGCAGCACCGCGCCACGTGACAAGCTTCAGTCAGCGTCTCTGGAAACCTGTGCAGCCGTTCTTGACTTCCGTGCCGCCACTGTCGTGTATTGGATTCTTGCATACGTTCGTAGCGTTTTTACATACATTTAATAAACACAACCGTAAACAAAACAGAAACTTAGTCATCCTCCTATACTATTTACAGCATCTGCCATCGCTGGGGTAAATTTCTGAGTCTGCAACTATAGAATTCACGTGTTTTCGAGGAAAAGACTCGTCGAACCATGTTCTGAGCACATTTTCGTCCGCAAAGGAAGTTCTTTGATGGTTGTTTGACATAGAGGGGAAAAGGTGAACATCTGAGGCCACAAGAGAAGATGAATGAGATGGGCATGGAATGACTTCCCAACCCACCTTCTCTATAGTGTTCTTTGTCAGTCCATCAGAATGAGGGGAGGCATTAGCATGGAATAGCATCACCTCACACAGACTTCCCGGTCGTTGCTCCTGGACTGAGACTGCAATGACAATAAATGTCAGCAGCGATGGCTACACCTCGGGGAAGCAATTCGTAGTAGACGACACAGTGACTGTTCCACCACATGCATAACGTTACCATTTATGGATGCACTCAGGTCTTTGTACTGGGACTTACTGCTTTCTTTGGGCTCAATCATTGAGTTATTTTCCTTATGTTAGCATAAAAACACCATTTCTCGTCACCAGTAACAACACGTTGTAGGAATGGTAGGTGCTGAACCAACTGGTGTCGAGGAATGAGAGATGTACACATGACCAACCGCAGATTTTTTTTTTTATTTTGTCTTAGAGAATCCGATAACCACATGCCTGACTTTCGAACCTCCCCCATTGCATGCAAATGTCGCACAGTGGCGAAATGATCACAGTTAATCATATTTACCAGTTCTCGAGTACACTGACGTGGATCATTTTGCAATAATGTGTTTAAACGATCCTCATCAAACGCCGAAAGTGTTCCTGAAGGCGGAGGTCACTAATGTCAAACCGACCCTTCTTGAAACGAGAAAAACATTTTCTTGCCGTACTCTGTCAAATGAAATTATTCCCGTAGTCGGCGCAGATGTTTCCGGCTGCCTCCGCTGAAATCAAACAGAGGAATATGCTGGAAATGTTTCGATTTCTCCACTTGGCACTCCATTTTCCTACGTCCACAGCGCCACTCACTATCTTCAAATGACAAACTCAATTAGCAACAGTGATCTAAAAAAAAAAAAAAAAATAAATAAATAAATAAATAAATAAATAAAAAATAAAAATAAATAAATAAATAAATAAATAAAAAACTAAAAATAATCGATAAATAAACTCAGACCAACTGCAATACCAACGAGTAAAAGAAAAATTCTACGAACTTTTGAACCAACCTAATATTTAGGTGACATGCAGCTACACATCAGGAAATTCTCCTTAACTGTAAAAGGTAGCGAGAGTCTGCTGCCATGATTAGGACTCAAACCAGTAGTTATAATTTGTAGAAGAGTGTTTAAGTTGTATCGTACTTCACTCTGAGGCATTTTAGTCCAGCGTGTTAGCAACAAAAGTTGTGGATCGTACCAAAGTAAACATTTGGTTGCCGGTGATTTTCTGCTCAACGGTGTCAGTCTCACCGGTATATTGTGTGGCTACGATGACTTCATTAATGGATATTTGAAAAATCGCTTATCACTCCAGTATTGCTGCTGTTGCGACTGTTTCTGTGTTCTGGTGTCAGGTATAAGGTGTACAGATCATTATCAGTACATTATAACAATATCTTGCCGGCCGGTGCGGCCGTGCGGCTCTAGGCGCTTCAGTCTGGAACCGTGTGACTGCTACGGTCACAGGTTTGAATCCTGCCTCGGGCATTGATATGTGTGATGTCCTTAGGTTAGTTAGGTTTAAGTAGTTCTAAGTTCTAGGGGACTATTGACCACAGATGTTAAGTCCCATAGTGCTCAGAGCCATTTGAACCAAATTTTTTAACAAAATCTTTTCGGGAATTAGTTTCGGAAATAAGTTCCGTCTAATAACTTTGATGGAAGACTTCGCCATCCGTCTCCTGGCCCATGATCGTGCTCTTAAGGAGTTGTGCTGAAACGAAGCGCAGCTGATCACGTGAACTTGTGCCTGAAAAAGAGCGACACACAGCTGAACCTCAGCACGACACTCAATTTTACAAGAAATGGTGACAAAAATATGTGGCTGTTTCCCTTCTCCCAACAGTTCGGGCACTAGCTAGATACGTTTCCTTGAATCGATGTAAAGTGGACAAACGTGGAAGGACAATTTGCAAGTAAATATAAACAGAGCCAACAATTAGTCCTTTACAAAAACAGATATACGAAGGCTTACACTTGCTTTCGTATTCAAATCAAAAACGAAAAAAAAAAATGGTTGGACGGCTAGAAGAGACTTGATGGGAAACGAAACAATTCATGTTTACGGTAGACATCTGACAGTCGATAAATTCTGTTGCATTTTCTATCAAGAGCAAAAAATCTTTTAGTAAATCAGCAATGACAGAATAACAGGAGTCCACCGCAATTCAGGAAATGAAGAAGTTCTGGGAAATAATATGAGATAAAAAATAACAAATTCTTAGGTCCCTTATGCCTCACAAATGGATAAATTCAGTGTAAAATAACTTAATTTCCGTTTTAAATGGGAAGTAATAACTGGGAAGTGGTTACCCAGTGTCTTGTCTACAAGTACAACAATACTTGCATGTTTATTGCGTTTTTTAATCATAACAAGTTTAGGTGTTGTGAATTATTTCGCCGTAATCTGGAGATTCACCAATCAATCAATATTACTAGTTGAATTTAATATTATTATGCTTATTCTCTAAGCTTGACACACTATTCTTCCAGAATACACGTAATAGCTCAAGAACTGTCCACCACTGTTTGGAATAGACTGGCTAAAATCAAAGTCTATAAAATATGATGTCAGTGACTTAGGAAAATATTGTGGAGTGCCTGTACAGGACACAGATTTAAAAATTTCCCAGAAAGCTCTCCGTCTTGTTTCATTCATAAGAACATATCCAACATCAGATATTCTTTGATAATGTAATTGGGAGTTTGTAATAGCTGTGTGTCAGAACGTTTATCAATAGTGTTTAATTATAGATGAGTGACACTTTTCACTGAAGCCACATACTGATCTACCTACTATTACTACCATTCATCCACATCTCTTCCGAAACTGATCGTGTCAATTGAATTGTCGTATAGTTTCGTGACCTACCAACTCCATTTCTATAATTGATAATTTTGGTCATTCTGGTGATATATAGTTAATCATTCATAGTTAATCATATATACAGCTAATCATTAAGCATTGTCTTCCCTGTGTGTTGAGAATAAGTTATTATAAACACGATAAAGAATTAGTGTCGATGTGGTTGAAAAGCATTTGTAATGGTACTAATTTTACACACAAGTTTGCTGGAGCGTAGTGCGTAATGTAAAACGTTATGTTGAGAACAAGAGGGAATATCATAGCGTGTCAGGTACACGTGTAATGTCGAGGTGGTTCCATGATCAAGTGCGTACGATGACTGGTTATTAATGGCCAAACAGCTTGACATGCAACGGCAGTTCGCTGTCGCGAGCGCAACATTCTGCTTTCGTGCAACATTGCACTGATTCTGTCTGCACCATTTGCGTGGTGAGGAGAGGCCTGAAACACGTACCGTCCAATTGCACCTTCATTGTTTGACAGATTAGACTTTTTATAATAAACACTTTGCATAACATGTTGCAGTGATTACTTGACGTTCATCCAATAATGTGGAATAATACGCATATACGTATACCTAGCTACGTAGCGTTTCCATCCACAAATTACCAGACAACAATATTAAAAACGTATAAAAAGGTATATATATATTCAAATATTCTCCTTTTAATTTGCTTCGCATGTCAAGTCGCTTGCGTTGATACTTTTAGTGTCTCATTTACTAATCTAAGCGTCTCAGCATCATCTAATTTGATTTGACTACGCCTCTTGGTTACTTTTGCTGATATATGTCTTATAACCTAATTTAAGGGTACTTTCCTCTCAAGTGATCCTTGAAATCCTTTACTTTTTCCGATATCATTAGACTGTTGTCGGTAAACGTCACAGTTATTATTTTCTTTCCATAAACTTTAATTACTTTCGAAATTTGTCCTTGGTTTTCTTTACTGCTTGTTCGACGTATGGATTAACATGGTCAGGAATAGGCTATGAGTCTGTTTCACTCTGTTAGCTTCTGCATCCGTTTCATATTCTTCAACTGTTATAGCCTGTTTGGTTTCTGTACAAGTTGGAGATAACCTTTCGCTCCCCGCATTTTATTCCGGCTGTATTCAAAGTTCCAAAGAGGTTATATGAATTAACATAGTCTAAAGCTTTTTATACCACTACAGATGTTATAAATGTAGATTTGTCTTTTTCAGTGCAAAATTAATATTACTTCTCGTATTTCCACGTTTCTCTGATACCCAAATTAACCTCCCACGAGATCAGCTTCAGTCAGTGTTTCAAATCTTCCGTGAGTAATTCCTTACAATGTTATGCAACCATGACTTAGAAATCGGACGTATTGGCAATAAGCAGACCTGGCCCTCATACCTTCTTTGGTCTTGAAACTGTATCACATTCTTCTTCAGATATGAGATTATTTCGCTGGTTTATATATCTTGCACAGCAGATGACACTTTACATGATGCTACTAACAATATTTACAGATTGTAATGAAGTAGGCGGAATTTTGAAGTGGTTTGGGAATATTTTTAATGTTCTTCTTTAACTTATCATTGATATGTGTATTTATTCATTTAATATTTTTGCTTAAGTTGATTTTACTTTATTTAGGCAATGTCTTAGCGCTACGATGAGTGCCTCATCTAATAAGAAAAGTAGTAATACTTTATTTTCTCTTTTCTCATTACTACATTCCATATATATTATGAGTAAAAACCGCCTTTATGTGCTGCCTGCTCTATATGTGACGCGAGATAAGACTAACAGCCACCGGGTTGAATCTCCTTTCCCCGAGATACCATTATACGGAATGACTATACAGTAAATCCAAGATTAAAATATGTAAGCATCGACCAATGTGGCGCAATGGTAAGTACAGTGGACACACATTCGGGGGGAGACGGTTGATTTCCGCATCCGACCATAATGATTTACGTTTTGGGTGATTTACCTAAGCCGTTCCAGGCAAATGCCGGATGGTTCCTTTGAAAGGACACGGCTGATTTACTTCCCTCTACTTCCCCAATCCGCTCTCGTGCTCCTTCCGTAGTGAATTCGATGTCGATGGAACGTTAAAACCTAATTTTCTTTCCTTCAACCGTGTAAGTACTTTTATCTTTGTGTTTTGCCTAAAAATAAAACATAAGAAAACGGAAATAATGTATCTAACATGTGGTGCTTCGTAAAACGAAAGCCACAATTCTGGTTAAGAATTTGAATTATTTTTTATCTGTAAGGAAAAGCTTAATTTTTCTTCAGTTTATTTCATCTTCTACCCTGGAGTGGTTCCGAAAAGGTAATCTCATGTGGATAATTTCAGAGATATTGGTGAGCAGACAAAATTATTCACAACCAGAAATGGAAGAACCATTTTCACGAGGGTTATTTCCCGACATGTTGTAATTGCCTTTGTATAAAATGTGACCGACGATTCAAGCTCTGAATTAAAAGATTTTAGACACACAAAACTAGGACATTTCATACCTGTGATGAAGAAGACTTAATAAATACTCGTAATCTGGGATTTTGAAAGGAAACATTGACATGAACTTAGAATGATAAGCCAAAACTTCATCACCACTGCCGGCCGCGACGTTAGATACCGCCTGTTGGCGTTGAGGGCACGTGAATCTGTAACAAAAGTATGTAAGAGGAGGAGACACAGAAATGGGACTACCCTAGCGAAGATGTTGGCTGTAAATGCGGATATCCATTGGGATAAGCGACTTCGAAAAAGAACAAATGATTATTACGCAGAGCTTGTCAATGAATATCTCGAAAACGGCAAAGATGATCGAATATTCACGTGCTACTGTCGTAAGTATCTATGGAAAGAGATACAAGGACAACGAAACTACTACTAAGGTCTAAATGGTTTGGCGTCCACGACTCTTCACAGAACGTGGGTTTCGGAGGCTTGTCTACTCCGGTAAGTAGGACAGACGGTGACCTGGGGCATCTCTGCCGAAAGATCACAATGCTGGAGCACGTACAATTGTTTCGGTGCACACCGTTCATAGTACACTTTTGAACATGGAGCATAGCTGCAGATCACTCATACGTGTTCACATGTTGACCCAACGACTTTGTTAATTACGACTGCAATGGGCACGGGACCATCGTGATTTGAGCGTCGATCAATTGAAACGTGTCAGCTCTTCGGGTGAATCACATTTTTGCTGCACCCGATCGTTGGTCGTCTCCACAAACACCTCATTGAGGTGATCGGCGGCTCGAAACGTGCTGCGCGCCAAGGACGCTGCTTTTTGAAGCAGTACTATGCTATGGGAGACATTCTCCTGTGCAAGCATGGGACCTGTGGCAGTAATCAAAGACACACAGACAACTAGGAACCACCTGCATCACTTCATGCTACCGAAGGCTATGTCATCTTTCAGCAATATAACTGCCCGCGTCTCGGAGCCAGAAGCGTGGCACGGTGGTTTGAGGAGCGGTATAGTGTAGTCACGCTGATGTCTCGGCGACGACATTCACCTGATGTAAATCCTACGGAACCCATCTGGGTCCGAAGTGGGCTCCATTTTCGCGTACGAAAATCAGCGGCCCGTTATTTACCAGAATTATATGACCTGTGGGTAGACATCTAAAGTCACCTAAGTCCACAAACCTACCGGCAAACAGTCGGAACCCTGAAACGCGGACTCAGTGAGTTATTTCGTTCCAAAGACGGACTAAAAATCTGCTGAATAGGTGGTCATAATATTTTAAATTCGGGTTATTATTTCTTACTGATTATTGTCATTGCATATTTACAAGGTGTTTCACAAAAACGGGTCTATTTGGATACACGGAAACAGGTCGAGGATTATATCGCAATATATTTTCGATCAAAACAACGAAACCGTTGCTTATTGCTCTTTCAGGCATTGTCCATACGTGATATTCAAAATGACGTCTTGTATGTGCCCTCCCTTGTTACGTTGACACTCCGACAATCTACGGTGTAAATATTTCACTCCACGTTCAGGCACTTTTGAGGGAATGTTTCTGATTTCTGCACAAATGATGACTTTCAGTTCCACAACTGGGTGTGGACGTCTAGCATGCACCCTGAGCTCCAGGAATCAGAAGTCCACAGAAATTCTGCATTACTCGAAGAGATGTATTTACCAAACACGCTGCGCACTGCTGCCATTGAAATCTGAGCACATGGACGTAGCGCCGTCTTGCTAAAACCAATACTTATTTGCAAGAAACTGTTCAGGTTTAGATGCGGCGGATGTGTCAACCATGCCAGCAAACCGCTGAAATGTGAATGTGGTTGTTTGTGCATGGTCACCCTGAAAACGTAAAGGGCTAGTAATGCCAATTGAAGAGACAGCATAGTGCACTGTGACTTTCTGGTTGTGGAAGGAGCGTTGATGGAGTTTGTGAGGCTTATCCTCCTACCAGGTGTCAATTTTGTTTGTTGACTTACCGACTGACACGAAAATGTGCCCCCTGACTTACCCGTAGAAAATTTAAGAAGCCTTCATTTTCCCTAATATTAATAAACAATTCAACAAACAGAAATTCGCTTTTCATAATCACTTTTAGTAAACTATTGCTCAACCTGTATCTGGTACGGTTATATCTGGTACGGTTACAACTTTAAATCACCCAGTAAAAGTCTGTAAACATTACGGGTTTACATACCCTCTACAACTACAATTAGTCTCACAGAAAGATTTGCACTTCTGGTTATAACATTTTGACACCACGCTATTCACTTCTGTGGGCGACAATCTCTTGGCCTTCCCACTCCTTCAAAGATTTTTTACCCACAACCTGACTGCATCTGCCGATGGTGCAGAATCATTTCGGATAAGCCTGAAATGACGATGGTACTCCTGCCTGGCAGCAGTAACACAGTCAACGTTTTAGTAAAGGGCCTTCACAGCCACAATACGGTCACTCCCTCTGTTGTGCTACATCTCACCAGATGGCCTACATATCCGGATCATACACCGAAGTGCCAAAGAAACTGGTATAGACATGCACATTCAAATACAGATATAAGTAAACAGGCAGAATACACTACTGTGTTCGGTAACATCTATATGAGACAACAAGTGTGTGACGTAGTTGTTTGACCGGTTACTCCTGCTACAATGGCAGGTTATCAAGATTTCAGTGTGTCTGAACGTGATGTTATATTTGGCGCACGAGGGATGGTACACAGTATCTCCGAGATAGCTATGAAGTGGGGATTTTCCCGTACAACCATTTCACTAGCGCACCGTGAATATCAGGAATCCGATAAAACATCAAATCTCCGACATCGCTGCTGCTGGAAAAAGATACTGCAAGGAAGCTCCAACGACGACTGAAGAGAATAGTTCAAAGTGATATAAATGCGACCCTTCCCTACTACACAACTCTCCAGGAACCGCCAGCATCGACATTGGGCTGTTGATGACCGGAAACATGTCACTTGGTCCGACGAGTCTCGTTTCAGATTGCGTCGAGCGGATGGACGTGTACAGGTTAGGAGACAACCACATGAATCCATGGACCCTACATGTCAGCAGGGCACTGTTCAAGCTGGTGGAGGCTTAATTTTTTCATATATTTTCTCATTACGATTTGTATCCAAGGCAATTTCACAAACTCTGACTGGTGCAAGCAGGTGAATCTCGAAGATGAATTACTACAACGTTACTGCCACGGCTGCAGCATTGTGTGGTGAATATAGCGGCAGTTCGGAATTTTCTTTGCAGCAAAATTCTTCGATTCATAATAGCTTGACGACTTTGTGACTTTTATAATGTTTGGTATTAGGAATACATAAAGGAACTGCTGGGCACTTCTCTTCCACATACAGTACATTTCAGACAAATATAATGTATTCTTGACTGACCAGACAGTTACGCCAAATTGTAATTTAGCTAACGAATAGGAACTGGTTCATACAATTTCATTGCTGAACGACAAATTAAGTCAATTTAATTTCTACTACGATATTTTTTATGTATTACCAGAATCTTCTGCCTAGTATGACAATCAGGACCAGGCAAAGACAATTAATATGTGTTTTTTTTCTTTGCGTGCGTATCTACGTTTTTTTGGGATGGAAGTCTGATGCATTCGATTTCATTGAAAATATTCCTTGAAACGAAATGGGGGTAAAACACATTCGTATGGATGCTATTCTACCTCATCCGTACCTTAAGATTTACACACTCGTAAGGCTGATAAACGTAGCATCCTACAAACAGTTTCTACATAATAGTGTGAGTTGTGACAATCTGTAAAGCCTTTGTCTGTTCATTTGCATTATTTTAATTATGATCAAGGTATTGAGAATCTCATCTTGTTGGTCGTTTAAATAGACCTAGTGTTAAATTAATGCCTTTTTTTTACATTGGGTATTAATGCAGTTCCTAATAATCCACCAGCAGATTCAAATAGTTATGTCAATTGCAGAAATTAGTCAATGGAGCAGAGCTTGACCACCAGTAAATCCTTAAGGCTTCTTTAATATGAATTTTTTAGTAGTTAAACTTTTTATCAATAGTGAAATGCTGTTGAATTTGTGTCTTTTTGATAAATGGATAAATAGTTCAATTTAAGTGATTTCAAAACTTGTTTGAATGTTCTTCCTTTTCTAGTATTTGATTCGTGAACTTCGCTGTTGGTTTTGAAGAGAGTTGTGTGATTTATAATAAACATCATGCAGGAAAAATGTACTGCAAAAAAAAAAAAAAATGAAACGACGCACCGTGAAGCAGTTATTCAACTATCCAAATGGGACGAAAATCTGTAGACGTATAGACAACCAAATGATTAGAATTTCGTAATAGTGGACGATTTATTCTACAGAAAGAGCTCACAAACTTAGGGGATCCATACCGCGTAGCTGCCAGATTCTGTCCAGCTGGCGAGTTATATCGTCAAAATCCTTAGTGGGTTGGACAGCCCCGCCGTTAATACTCCAAACGTTCTCAATTCGGGAGAGATCCGGTGCACGAAGGAAAACAGTAGAAACTCTCACCGCGTGCGGGCGGGCATTATTTTGCTGAAATTAAGCCAAGGTTGACTTGCCAGGAGGGGCAACAAACAATGTCGTAGCGTGTTGTCGACATATCGTCGTGCCGCAGAGATGCCGCAGCCAAGAACCAAAGGGGTCCTACTATGAAAAGAAATTGCTGCACAGGCCATCACTCCTAGTTGTCGAGCCATAAAGTGTGTGACGGTCTGGCTGGTATCCAACCGCTGCCACGGGCGTCTCCAGGCACGCTTTAGGCCTGGAATCTCATTTACTGCAGTACATTTGTCTTCATTGATGTGACCTGCTTCGAATTGAGCCCCAGTGACCAACGTAGACGAGACTGGAGACGCCAAGGACAGCAGTGGGACACCAGCCTCACTGTTGCCAGCCATACGTCCCGATAACCAAGTCTGTGGCGCCATTTCTTTTTTCATCAGGACTCCTTTGGTTGTCACCTGCGAGACTCCTACAGCACAGGGGTACGTCGACGGTGTCCTACGCGCAAGTTTGTTGCCCTGTATGGGAAGCTACCATGGCCTTATACTGCAGCAAGACAATTCCCACCCGCACATGGTGAGAATTTATACTGCTTGTCTTCGTGTGAGTCTAACCCAACAATGGACAATAAAATCCCCGCATATCTCTACCATTGGGAACGCTTGGAGCATTACGCTCACGGCCCAGCAATCAACTAGGAAATTTGACGATCTAACGCAACGTTTCGATAAAATTTTGCAGGATATCCACCAGCTCTATCAATCAATTCTAAGCTGAATAGCTCCTTGTATAAGGGTCAGAGGTGGACGAATGAGTCATTGAATTGCTCAATTTGTGAAGGTCTTTTCTCGTGAATAAATCATCCAGCTTTTTTTTGTAACTGTACTCATTTGTGTGTCTGTACAGTAACTAACGGAAACATCTAACCTATGAGTATTCCAGTTTATCTGAAAAGTAGTCTTAGCAAAGTGTATACACTAAGGGAAAAAAATCGCAAGACCATGAAGGATAACCAAAGTTGGAAGGCTGGTTTCTACGTCTAAAAGATGATGTCTGTTCAAATTTGGCGCCAGTAGCGCGTCTATGAGGAAGCGTCTGCTACCTTTGAGATTGTACGGCGTGACTTGATGTCAGTCAGTAATGTCTTCAAGGCGTCAGAGAGTCCATTATCATCACGTCATTGAGTTTGAATGAAGACGTGTGATACGGCTATGAGAAACTGGATGCTGCTTCTGAGATAGTGCACAAGGACTTGATAAGAATTTAGCGACTGTGCATGATTGCTGGCAGCCGTGGTCTCGAGAATGTACGGTCGCAACAAGACCAGTCTTAAGACGTCCACGTGAAACTACCGAGAGGGAAGACTGTTCGGCGTATGGTTCTGTGCAGGGATCTGTATCTGCAGCAGCGATCTGAGCAGCAATTGACACTACAGTGACACAACGAACTTTAAAAAAAAGTCCCTTGCTGTTACAAATCTTTTGCTCAAGGACGGCTCCGAGGCAGACACCTTGTAACGTGCATTCCTCTGAGCCCAAAGAACTGTCATTGGCTACTTCAGCGGTGTCACGCAAGAGCTCTTTGCAGAGCAGGGTGGAAGTTTCCGTGTTTTCTGATGAAAGCTGATTCTGCTTTCGTGCCAGTGTTGATAACAAGGAGGCCAGTTTACGGCTTGCAACCAACCTGTCTGTGTGCTCGATACACTGGATCATCACAAGGGGCTATGGTCTGGGGTGTGAAATTTCCTATGACATAAGGAGCACTCTCGTGGTGACTCCACGCATCTTGACTGGTGATTTGTACATCAGTGATTCGACCTGTTGTATTGCCATTCATGATCAGAATTACAGGGGGTGTTTTCCGGCAGGATAACGCTGGTCCAGATATTGTTGTTGTAACCAATCAAGCAGTACAGGGTATCAGGATGATGCCTTGGCATATTCGATGACCAGATCTGTCTCCAGTCGAGCCCATTTGGGACATCATCGCACGACAACTTCAGCATCATCCGCAACCAGCATTTGCCGTCACCCTATTGACCGACTAAGTGCATCAGCGTGAAATTCCAGCACACAAACTGACATCCTTCACCTGTACAGCTCAATGCATGCACGGTTGTATTCTTCCATTCAATATCCTGCGGTTACAAGTATTTCATATCTGCAGTGCCTTATTTCGCCGTTACATTAACCTGTGAACCTGAAATGGTAGTCACTTAAAAATGTTACCTAGGCATATGCACTCCCAAAACTTCGTTATACTACATTAATTATGTTTTGGTGTTGTGATTATTTTTCCGCGAGTGCTTGCGTGTAACCAAGCTATTCGAGCTGATAAAATTCGCAAAGTATCCTTCAAGTTTCCTCCTGTGGTATCGAAACTGATATGGTTGACTTTCTAGTAATCACATCGGACCGAAAAAAATAGCATGAGAACAAAATTGAACGACCTTAGGACACCTTTTAGTATAACACCTACTAAAACATAACGCTACGCCGTAACAGCTAATCATGACCGTCTCTACCATGTATTTAAACACAATGAGCCATACTTCTTGCTGAAACTATAATACAGTGCCCATTGCAAAAGACACAGTCTATCACACGTAATCTCAGATCAGCTTCCCCGTGTCCTCATCGTAATTTCATGATCACCGACACCCAAATCGCCCACTGTGGCAATACCTGAAATAAGACTTGCAACGCGGCGGCCGGATTTCGTCGGATGGGGCCTCCCGGCCAACAGTGCCACACGATCATGTCGTTTCACTTACCATCCAAGTGCGCTTTTCTCATTCTACTAAATAATTACAGTTTCAATTAAACGTCTGTCAAGAACCCATTGTTTGTCAATGATTCTTGCATTCAAACACAAAAACTGCATGTTGACGAAACCCCAACCCTGTAATAGTCGAGCCTCGTTCTCCAGAGATTTCGGCTGGCGAAGTCTCTGTTCACTGAGATGTAGGAGTGACATACCCTTCTGACAAAACTTATAACGGCTGCGTGGATTTGCTGTTATGTTGGTTTTCGGAATGTGGTAGATCGAGGTCGGGATGTCGGATTATCGTCACCCAAGGCGACGTTTGCAGTGAATTGGAGAATGGATGCCAGTCAGACGCCCTATGACACGTCAGAGCTGTAGCATATGAAAAACATACATCTATTACTCATTGTATGTCCTTCACGTCGTTGCCCTGTTTTCCAGCGCCCACGGGACGTAGACTGCGGAAGGTCGACTCTTCGTTTGATGCTTCATGCAGATTCTTGATACCACCAGGAAAACAACTGTTAAGGCACTCATTTATAACGTGGTTCATTGTTTGAACGTCACTGCAGTCACACATACGGTCAGTGGTAGAGCCCAACTTATCCATGTTCTATTCGCACATATCTTCCTAATGAAACCCTGGAATTATAACAGTTGAGATGTCAACGAGCTCGTGGTGCCTTATTTTCGTGGTTTGCCAGTCACGTTTGCATCCAACGTCTCTGATGAATCCAGTGGAGAGCATTTGGACTCCTTCACATGTTAGTATTCGAGATTCAAGGAATTTCCTAGGCATCGATGGTAAATTTTCGCCAAGAGGAACTTTTTGCACTGTATAATGGTGTACCTGGTGTTACTGGGGAAACATTAGGACACCTCCCTCTGCCACCTTGTCATTTGCTAGCCAAACAATATTTTCTGGCAGGAAATGTTTGTGACAAACCAATAACAGAACAACAATCAATATAACTGTCGTTTGTGAAATCGATCACAAGCAATCTATAGAGGTGTTGAATTACGAAATACCTGATTTTGTCACTTCATACATACCATAACTGCATTTAAAAATAATTGACAAATGTCGTGCAGTAGAAGCAGATAAAACTTGATAAATTTATCAATATTTATTTACTTGGGAACTACAGGCGTGTAATGTAGGAAATGTAGCACTTCTTAGTGGCTCAAACTTTCAATAGAACACACTCGCGAGCTGAAGCTTCGGATAACAATCCGTTAACTGCTTGTGATGTCACGTTCTTTTTTGGCCGCTGTGTTTAGGCCTGTGTATCTAAAAGGCATTGGTCCAGACGAGCTCGCCGACGTGTGATCTTAAGCTTTTCCGGCGAATAAAGTGTTTACTTTGCTCTCTGGTGTTTACGCGAACGACTACAACCGAATGGACATCCGAGAGCAAAACAACAAACAGCTTGTAGATGTCTGTCGGGGTGGCGACCGGTGCGGTCGCTTCTGCGCGGTTGCCTGGGCTCCCAAACTGCTGTCCTCTTTTGGAAAGGTCACAGTTCGTAGCAATACACAGGAAGTCATCGAGAAAAGTGTAAGTAATATTTTGTGTTCCTAAGGAAGTGTTACAGGCCCTCTACGGTTCCTGAGCTACATCAAAGGGCTTATGAGGCAACCTCAGCAGCCCTCTTACATTGTTTACAGACGATGCTGTCACTTATCGTGTAGTAAACTCATCAGAAGACCGCCAGTGAAAGTCCACCGCGAGTTTCTACTGCTAATAACGTGAGTACACTGTTAGTTTATTACATATACTTACGAGTTTCAAACAGGAGCGACTTCAGTAATGAATATGAACTGTGAGTGCTGTGTACAGATGCGAGTTGAATTGGTGACACTTCCCATACAGCTCCAGGCTGTGTTGGCTTCTGTCACACAGCTTGAGGCTGCTGTCAAGGGGCATCATTATGGGGGCTCGGACGCGGGTATGCGAGGGACGTCGAGAACGTCCCCGTGCCCCCCCCCCCCCACCCAATCAGTCCACTGCTGTGACCACCCCGGGTACTGCCTGCACTGAGATTGATTCAGCATCCATGGTCGAGTGGGAGATCATTCCAAATTCTGGCACGCAGCGAAAGACTTTCCGAGGGGCTGATCATAGGGGTCATCTGTGGCTGACGAAGTCTCTGAGCCGGATGCAGTCGTCCACCCTGTTCCTGAGGAAGCTTCTCGCATCGCCAGGTCTGGGCATTCACAGAGGTTGGGTTTGGTGGTAGCTGGGAGCTCAAGCGTTAGGTGCATAATGGGTCCCCACAGGAACACGGCTGCCAAGCAGGGGAAGGAAGCTAGTCAACACTCCGTGCGCAGGGGAGTCATTCTAGATGCCATGAAGAGTACAGGGTACAGCCAACTGCAGGTGGTGGCCGAAGTCGGTACCAATGACGTGTGTCACTTTGGATCGGAGAAGATTCTCTCTGGTTTCGGTGGTTTAGCGTGAATGGTAAAGACACCGGCCTTGCTTGCGAAACTGAAGCGGAGCTCACCATCTGCAGCATCGTTGATAGAGCCGACTATGGTCCTTCGGTGCAGAGCCGAGTGGAGGTCCTGATTCACAGGCTCAGGCGGTTCTGTGACAGTGTAGGCTGCAGATTCCTTGACTTGCGCCATCTGGTGGAGGGTTTCCGGGTTCCGCTTGATGGGACAGGAGTCCACTACACATAGGAAGCGGCTACACGGGTAGCATGTAAAACACTGTAAAGTAGTTGTAGAAGCGATCAGTATTGTAGCCATAAATTGTCTTAACCGTATTGGTAAAAAACCAGAGCTCCAGGCCCTAATAGAAAGCACTGAAGCTCAATTAGTTATACATACGGAAAGCTGGCTAAAGCCGGAAATAAGTTCAGCCGAATTTTTTTCAAACGACCTAACAGTGTTCAGAAAGGAGAGATTAAATACAGTCGGTGGTGGAGTATTTGTTGCTGTCAGAAGTAGTTTACTTTGCAGTGAAATTGATGCAGGTAGTTCCTGCGAAATAGTATGGGTAGAGGTTACACTTGACAATCTGACTAAACTGTTAAATGGATCGTTTTACCTACCCCCCGACTCAAAAGATATAGTTGCTGAACAGTTAAAAAAAAAAACCTGAATCTCATTTCAGATAGGTACCCTACTCATAAAATTATAGTAGATGGTGTCTTCAGTCTACCATCGATATGATGGAAAAACTTTACGTTCAAAGCCGGTGGAAGGCATAAGACATCATCCGAAATTGTACTGGATGCTTTCTCAGAAAATTATTTTGAACAATTAGTTCATGAGCCCACTCGAAGCGTGAAAGGTTTCGAAAGCATACTTGACCTCTTAGCAACAAATAATCCTAGACAAATAGGGAGTATCATGAAGAATACAGGGATTACCGGCACAAGTCAGTTGCTGCTAGGCTGAATACCGTAACGCCTACAACCATCAAAAAGAAATAAAAAGTACATTTATTTAAAAAAGCTGATAGAAATGCTCTCAACGCCTTTTTAAGAGGCAATCTCCACTTCTTCCGATCTGATCAAGTAAGGGTGGAAAAGATGTGGAATGATTTCAAATAAATAGTGTCGATGGCAGTTAAGAGATATATACCATATAAATTAACAAGTGATGGTACTGATCCCCCATGGTACGCAAAACGGGTCAGAACGCTGTTGCAGCAGCAACGAAAGGGCATGTGAAATTTTTAAGAACAGAAAACCCCAAAGATTTTCAAAGTTTTGCGGAAGTTGGAAACATATCTCTTACTTCAATGCGAGCTGCTTCTAATAATTTCCCAACGAAACTCTGTCTCGGAATCTGGCAGAAAACCCAAAGAGATTCTGGCCATACATAAAGCACTCCAGTAGCAAGACGCGATCGGTACCTTCACTGCGCGATAACAACGGTGAGTTACTAAAAACAGTGCCCCTAAAGCAAAAATATTAAATACGGCACGGTTTACCAAAACTCAAAAATGGCTCAAATGGCTCTGAGCACTATGGGACTTAACATCTGAGGTGATCAGTCCCCTAGAACTTAGAACTACTGAAACCTAACTAACCTAAGGACATCACACACATCCATGCCCGAGGCAGGATTCGAACTTGAGACCGTAGCAACAGCGCTGTTCCGGACTGAAGCGCCTATAACCGCTCGGCCACAGCGGCCGGCTTACCAAAACTCCTTCACCAAAGATGAAGAAGTAAATGTCCCTGAACTACAATCAAGAAAAACTGCCAAAATGAGAAACATAGAGTTGAATATCCTCGGTGTGGCAAAGCAGATTAAATAACTTAATAAAGCCAAGGCCTGTGATCCAGATTGTACACCAGTCCGGATCCTTTCAGAGTATGCTGATACAATAGCTCCATATTTAGCAATTATATACAACCGCTCGCTTACAGAAAGTTCCGTACCTAAAGACTGGAAAATTGCTCAAGTTACACCAATACACAAAATCGGAAATAGGAGTAATCCGCAGAATTACAGGCTCATATCACTAACGTCGATTTCCAAGGTGGTTTTGGAACATACACTGTGTTCGAACATTAAGAATTACGTCGAAGAAAACTATTAACTGACACATAGTCCGCTCGGATTCAGCGAAAATCGTTCTTGTGAAACACAACTAGCTCTTTATAATGAATTCTATCTGCAGGGGATCTCAAATTCATTCCATAGTTTTATATTCACAGAAGGCTTTCGACACCGTTCCTCACAGGCGTCTTCTAACCAGACTGCGTGCCTATGGAGTATAGCATCAGTTGTGCGACTGGATTCGTGTTTTCCTGTCACAAAGGTCACAGTCCGTAGTAATAGACGGAAAGTCATCCAGTAAAAGTAATAGCCGGAGTTCCCCATGGAAGTGTTATGGGCCTACCATTGTTCATGACCTATATTAACGACATAGGAGACAATCTGAGTAGCCCTATTAGATTGTTTTGCAGATGATGCTGTCATTTACCGTCTTGTGAAGTCATCAGATGACCAAAACGAATATCAAAATGGTTTATGTAAGATATCTGTATGATGCGAAAAGTAACAGTCGACCCTGAAAGAAGAAAAGTGTAAAGTTATTCACATGAGTACTAAAAGAAATCCGCTAACTTTCGATTACGCTGTAAGTCACACAATTCTGAAGGCTGCAAAGAAAACTAAATACATAGGGATTACAATTACATAAAACCTAAATTGTAACGATCACATAGATAATGTTGTGGGTAGAGGAAACAAAAGACTGCGATTCATTGGCAGAACACTTATAAAGTGCTACAGGTCTACTAAAGAGACTGCTTACACCACGCTTGTCCGCCCTACTCTGGAATATTGCTGTGCGGTGTGGAATCCGCATCAGGTGGGACTGACGGATGATATCGAAGATAAAAAAAAGGCAGCTCGTTTTGTATTATCGCGAAATAGGGGAGACAGTGTCACAGACATGATACGTGAATAGGAGTGGCAATCATTAAAACAAAGGCGTTTTTCGTTGCGATGGGAACTCCTCATGAAATTTCTATCACCTGTTTTGCTCCTCCGATTGCGAAAACGTTCCGTTGTCACCCACCTACTTAGGGAGAAATGATCATCACGATAAAATTAGAGAAATCAGGGCTCGCACGGTAAAATTTATGTGCTCGTGTTTCCCGCGCTCCTTTCGAAAGTGGATCGGTAGAAAGACAGTTTGAAGATGATTCATTAAACCCTCTGCCAGGCACTTTATTGTGAATAGCAGATAATCACGTAGATGTAGATGCTGAGACCAATTCCAAAATTATTCAGACAAAGTATCTGTATGGTGCGAAATGTGACAGTTGATTTTAAATTATAAAAAGTGTGAAGTCATCCACATGAGCACTAAAAGGAATCCGTGAAATTGCGGTTATACGATAAATCACAAAAACCTAAGAGCTGTCAATTCAGCTAAGTACTTAGGAAATTCAGTTATGAATAACATAATTAGATACATCACGTGGATCACGTGTTAATGTTGTGAGGAAAGGAAACCAAAGATTGCGATTTGTGGGTAGAACACTTAGAAATCGCAGCAGGTCTACTATAGAGCCTGCCTACACTACTCTAGTCCGTCCTGTTCTGGAGTACTCTTGGGAGGAGTGGGATACGCATGGGATACGATTTAAGGAGGACATCTAGAAAGTTCAATGAAGGCAGCTCGTTTTGTATTGTCATGAAATAACGGAGAAGGTGACACGGATATGATACGCTAATTGCGGTGGCTAGCATTAAAACAAAGGCGATTTTCCGTTGCGGCAGGTTGTCCACACGAAAATTGAATTACCAACTCCTGCTTCGGATGCGAAAATATTTTGTTGGTGACCACCTACACAGGGAGAAATGATCATCAGAACAAAATAAGAGAAACGGAAACGGGAGTGCAACTGTAGAGAAATAGCTTGAAGACGGATTGGTGAAGCCTCACCCAGACACTTAATTGTGAACTGCAGAGTAATTATGTAAATGTAGATGCTGGAATCGTTTCGCGCTCTTCGTCGGCTCACCATTATTTTAACGGTACACACAAGGGTACCAGGGAGGACGTGAATCACGGTTGGAAACATTCAAAACGTGGTTTACAGAGGTTTCCAACATCAGCACTGCTATGGAACGTTCTCAGACTCTGATTAAACTAGCGAGTTGTACAGAGCATGGTTCACTCCCAAGCCACCATCTACGTCTGACGTAACTCTGAGAGACGTGCACTTACTATGTTCAGTCACTGTATGTTTTTGATTTTGTTGTATTGAGATCTTAACTGATAATTACGACTGCTGTAAAATGACGTGTTGAAACATTATGATAACCTAGACTGACTAAGCATCAAAGGAATTGGAGACTGAGAAAGAAAGATTCCGCTTTCGCTGAAGATGCTCTCAATGAACGTCATTCATCTGATGTGAAATGCGATATCTTCATAAAGAAACTAAAAGGAGAAAAGTAACGTAACTTTAAATTCTGGCCATCCAATCAAATGATGCTTACCTGGTTTTTAATAAACAAACACAGTTCCATTACTCACCCTTATTAAAGTAACAGCCAGTTATTATTCCTCTCACCATTAGCTAATAAGGTTGTCATAACTGTTCCACACCCACATTACATAGACGTCTACCTTCCTCTCCCTTTATTCGGTCTGTTCATCACATTCACCAGTTTGCCCATATGATATAGTAGCCTGTGCCATTACTCACTTGCAGAGCTTTTCTATTTTATATACTCACAAAGTTTTAATATTGCAATATACTGCAATGTGAGACTGATTTGTTCAGTCTTTCTTTAGGTATTAGATCTTTCTTGTGTTTTGTATCAATATAGTAATAAAATGTCACACATCTTTGTACAGCTGTGAATTCTCGCTGAAGTTATGTGGGCTATCAGTTCAGCACTAAGTCATCTCACGACGGCCTAAGAAGCCGAAAGTCGCTTCATAACGAACTAATAAATATTATTGTGGAACATTCGGGGTAGTTTGCGGGTGGAGTCCAGACAGCGAGGTCATCGGTCTCATCGGATTAGGGAAGGATGGGGAAGGAAGTCGACAGTGCCCTTTAAAAGGAACCATCCCGGCATTTGCCTGGAGCGATTTAGGGAAATAATGGAAAACCTAAATTAGGATGGCCAGACGTGGGATTGAACCGTCGTCCTCCCGAATGCGAGTCCAGTGGGCTAGCCACTGCGCCACCTCGCTCGGTGTGGATTATTAATACATTGTATTCAAGTTATTAATTCTATGGTAGCCTTCTAATTACCATGTTGGCCCACGTTTCGCAGGCAATACAGAAGCGATACTGTGTGGCATGGATTTGAAAAATTTCTCGGTAACTTATAGAGCTACGTGGGGCAAACTGTCCAATCACATGACAGGCAATTCTGGTGAATTAGTGGCTGCTTGTATTTTGGCGCAGATATAGCGTCCTATAGCTTCGGAGATGTGTTCCAATGAGCTCAGATCTGAAGAATTTTGTGGCCAAGACATCAAAGTAGAGTCACTATAATGCTCGACAAATCTCTGTAGAACAACCCTGGTCTTGTGATTCTAGTGCAAAATATTGCCAATGGGCCATCAAGCATGAGGGGATTCACGTGGTCACAATGCCGTTAAGTAGTGTACAGTTGCCGTGCTGCCTTCAATTACTTACGAAGGTCCCGTGGAAATCCAGGCGAGTGTCTCACATAGAATAATACTTTCCTCGCGGGGCATTCTCTATGAGGAGATGTATATTTGAGTAGCCGTTCGTCTGAATGACGGTGTATCTGGAGACGAAAATCGACCTACTGTAGCAATAAACATGTTTTATCCAACCAAATTACAAATTTCCATTAATCCATGATCCAGTCTCGATGATACCTTGCTCACTGCCATCATAACTGACCATGTAATTGTGTCAGCGTAGGAACACGTAGGTTTTGTCGTCTTTCGCTCCCCCCCCCCTTCCCCCACCGTAAGTTCAACAACGTTCGCTGAAATGGGTCTTCCAAAGCACTGGTACTGTACTCTGTCGTCAGATAGCTCATAGATCACGAACTATTCTATTTTAAGAGAGGGAGATATCGGTGTTCCGTGCTCACACGTGGATATCCTAAATATTTTCCTCAAATCACCGATCGAGTTATTTTGAATAAAATAATTTTGGGTACTGTGCCGCGTCATTGTAACTATAATAACAGCTGAAATACCGACGCTTTAGCCTCCGTGAAGAGGACGGCCGCAAGTAGGTCGAAACGTCGGCAGTTAGCTGTTTTAGTAGATACAATGGCGTGGCCCAGTACTTAAAATTATTTGTCCAGAATTTACTGCTCAAGTACAGCTTTGTGTATACAAACTTCGCTTGTGATAGACGTTTCTCATAGAAAGAAAGAAAGAAATTATTGTTGAGTGATTTTAACAAGTACATCAGCAACGTTGACAATTCCTTCACATTACCCAAAAAATAAGTCACCTGCTGGTAGTTACGTCTAGAGCTATGATTTATGCATGTTTGTATGACATTGCGAATGTAAGATGTGAGCGCACATTTAACTAATTTGGCGATATGTATGCTTATATTTTACTCTTTCAGCAATAATTCTTAAAATACACATGTTTCACCATGATGCTTTGAGAAGTAGAGAAAGAACCGAGCAAATTTCCCTTTTATTGTTGGTTGTGTATAAGGATTGTTATGCACAATTCTTCTAAATCCATAAAGGGGCTCCGAAAGATGAGTACTTAACTGTCAGCAATGAACGATTCCTGAAAAAGTATAAACAATATGCAGTACAACAGTTGAAAGTAAACTACGTAGTGTTCCATAATCAAGCGGAAATTATTTAAAGTTCGGTGTGCCCGTCGCATCATAAAACTCGATATGGTTCCTATTACGTCCAAGTGGTCTACCGTAACGATAAGATTTCAAAGAATTAAAAAGTTACTTTAGTCACTTAACTTTCAAATTTCTAACTAGTGTTCTGTTACTCGTCATTTCTGAAGCGTGTGCAGGAGGGGACAGAGTATTACAGTACCGAAGGAACAGAGCAGTACATTTTATTTGCTTCGACACTAGGTTGCTGGAAATACTACTCTAACAACAGGTGGAAATACAGTATTGTGCCAAGCATGAGAGAAACACGTAAGTTTAATTTTTGTATTTTCAGAATATTTTAAAGATCAGTACAATTTTTGAGTAAGTGATTGTTGTTTTTATTTATGTACAATAAACTGACTTCGTGTTTAGAGCAATGTTACAGGAGAGTTGCGACCAAAACATCTAGATTTTGTAACATTTACAAACAGCTGGTCATAGAAATGCTGATGATAAAAATGTTTGCAAGGCCCAAACAACCTGACCAACAGAATTTTCGCAAGCAGAAGTGGAAATGCTATCAATGAGAATTTTTCTAAGGATATCTTCAAGGCTTTATTTTCAGTCAGTATCCCTTCGAATAAGTTAATGTAGAATTTTAAACTTTCCTGGAGAATATTGCGAACGAAAGTTTTGATGAATCAGCAATAAGTAAAAACTAGTACGGGGAAATATATGTAATGAAATTAGTTTCTGTGTCAACAAAATCCTTCCCCACATTATTTTGAGCTTTATAAAAACTTATCATTTCTTTAAAACTTTAAAATGTATTACACAAAAGAATTTTAAATTGAAAGTGTGAAACTATGCGTGGTCTGTAGTGCCATGGAGATTTAGTTTACTTATTAAGAAACGTAATTTTTATACATTTTTTTTAAATTGCTCTCCCCTCCCCCTCCCTTCAAAGTAAGACCCCGAATTACACATCCAGTCTTCACTAATTTTCAATAAAATAATTCGTTCCAGATAATATGAGAAATAAGTGACAGTATCGGTGACTCAAACTTGTGGTTATCTGTAGAAGAAGCAATCGATTCGTGTGGGAGATTCATTGCCAACACTGTCATGGGAAGAATGCTGGAATCTGAACCTAGGGCAGCCCACCTCATTGTCACCAGCGTTCTCGGTGAAACAAACCATTCAAGAATTGCTAGGGTTGTTCATGTAACACTTTGCGTTTTGTGACCCGCTAAAGAAAATGATGAAATTTCTTCGTGATGGTTATACGTAGATGCAGGAAGATACGTCATTAAAAGTGCTACAACTATGCAGTTATTTTACCCTAAGGTAGTTCATATGAATTTCTTAGCACATGGTCTTCACAAATTGGCAGAGGAAATTCGAGTGAATTTTCCAAAATAAAGTGCCTTAATTTCCTCTAAGAAAGAAGTGTTTGTGAAGGCACCATATAGAGAGAAGATATTTACATATATTATTCGGGATACACGTTTACTACAAAGCCGATCCTCACGAGATGGGGAACATGGTTTGAAGCAGTGAAAATTTAGTACATGTGAAAAAGATCCACGACGAGATGGTAAAAATGCAACGGGAAGTATTCCTGCTGCAGATAGTGCTTGCAATACGATGAGTCTTCAGGGTAAAATTGTGTTTATTGACACAACCTCTCAGCCGCAGTCACATGTTTCGAGGAAAAAAGAATGCCTCTATCTACTTCCTGCAGGTATATGGAACAGCTGTCACTGGAGACGTACCAGGAGAAACGGGTAAGCGTCTTTGTAACAAAACTGAGAAAACTGAAACAAGGAATCAAGGTCTAATGTTTCTTCGGGAGGTGAGTAAGATGCTACAAGGAGAATCTGTAAAACAACTTAATGTATAGGTTGTGAGTGATGAATCGGGCTACTGCCATTTGACTTCGTGTGAAGTAGAGAGAATATTCCCTTAATAAAAACAAGGAAAAAACATTTAAGTGAGACAAGAAAACTTTTTCTTCCAGAAAATTGTGAAAAATGTTGAATTGTGTATTGCAATAAAAACAACCAATGCTAAAACAGAATGAAAGAGAGGGATAGAAACACACACACACACACACACACACACACACAGAGAGAGAGAGAGATAAAGAGAGACAGAGAGAGAGAGAGACAAGAATAAATATTAATTTGTTAATGACTGAGTTTAAGAATAAATTTACAAGTTACTTATTTCAACACGGCTAACAAAAGCGAGAAATTTGAAATTTTGTATTATTTTTAAGCATATTTAACAGGTATTTAGTGCATGGATGCATATAAACATATTCATAGCATATGAGTGCATATATGTCCGTGCACTCTAGTCAAGACTCTTGTTTGGTGTATCGCGTGGGAGGGAAATCACTGTGGAGAAGTTGGACGAGCCGCTAATTAGCGACAACTGGGTGCCGTGTCGCCGGGGCTTGTCTTCTCCTTTAACAGCCCCGGCAAGAAATGGCGCCGCAGAGCCTCAGCAGATTAGGAGGCGATCCGAGAGACCGGCGCCCCGGAAGCCGACCGGATGGGTGGGCTAAGGCGGCGGAAGTGGGAAGCGGCGCCTGGCTCTGGCCACGCCACGGCACGCCACGCCGGGTCCACCCCGCCCAGACACGGGTAATTAATTACGGCGCGCGTCCGCCACCTCCGCCTACCCCCCTTCCCTATCGCTACCTCTGGCGCGATCAGCTCGCTTTGATTGCCTGCAAATCGATACTGCGCGCAGGGTCCGCCTGTGTATCGCAGCGCCAATAAGAGCTACAGAAGGGCCTCTGGTCCCCTACAGCCCTAAAGACAACGCACCAGCCTCCTCGTCACCAGAGGTGAAGCCCATCCTCAATGTTGATAGAGACCAAATGGAGTCTTTTTCCATTTCAGTCGAGTATTACAAGGTATGTCGCAGTTTGAAAGTATACGACAGAATGCGGCGGAGGGGTGTTAAAAAGTTCGCTAGCACAGAGTGAAGCAAGCTGCAAATTAATGTACACCTACCTCAGTACAGCGTTCGTTCACCATCCATTGCTCTGCATTCGTAGGTACTATGTAGACGATGTTAAATGCAGCGTTGAAGAAACCCATCGTCCATACTTACGATAGCATAGTCCGCGTAACTCAGGTAACAAAATAAACCTGTAAATCTCTAGTAATAACCGGCAAAAGTGGATGCTCTCTTATTTCATTAAAAATGTCAGCTTCCGGATACTAATGTTTTTTATTGCCTTTTAGTTATGGTGTCAACAAGCCCATGTTTACATCGATAGCTCATCTAATACCAGTTCATGCAACTTATATCACACGCCAGACAGCCAGAAGAGTACTACGTCCAACCAGAAATATTAAGAGATTAATAGTCAATACTCTGCTACGAAATGAGTTTCACGCTCGCTTCTTTTCAGTGGATTCTTCAAAGGAAGATGCTCGCCAAAAAGTGTTCTGTAAATGCATACTGAACACGCCACACAGAATTCTTCACAAAGGCCGATAGTTTCTTACGTGGTTTTCTCTACAACAAACACTCCAAAATCTCCCAAACTTCACAGAACAGTCCGTAAATGCATCTCCTTGCACGGCGATATAAACCGAACGCGAAAGAAGAGTCACTTCTTCATTTTACATATAACTTTTTCGGACACGTCTAACATGACGTTCTTGTCCGGCAGTTAGTTCACGACTCTCCGAATATCGTAGCTTCCTGGGCATATAACTCATTCCAATGTGCAAGAAAGACTTTATTCTGATTGGTTGATCAAAACGAACAGCCAATCTGATCAATCTTTCAAGATCATCTTCGCGCTTAAACTGATGCACTCCAGTCAACATTCGCAGATTCATTTACGTCATTTCATGCTGCAAATATTAACAAAAGTTCCGCAAAACCAAACAAAACGAAGTCTAAGAGAAAACAATGTTTGAAATATACTTTAGAACTGATTATCATCTTATTACCTTTCTGGCTGCCTTATTACTTACTTCTGTAACTTGCTAGTTACATAAGGTGTAATACAATACAGAATTCAAATTTGATGTATGTCCCACATACACACTCACATTCACTCTCATTTACTCTCACCTTCCTGCGCCCGGGTTCCCGGGTTCGATTCCCGGCGGGGTCAGGGATCTTCTCTGCCTCGTGATGACTGGGTGTTGTGTGATGTCCTTAGGTTAGTTATGTTTAAGTAGTTCTAAATTCTAGGGGACTGATGACCATAGATGTTAAGTCCCATAGTGCTCAGAGCCATTTGAACCATTTACTCTCACCCTAACACAAAATATAAATACCAACTTTTAAACTGTTACTTTCCTTATGGAAAATAAATTATCGAAAGGTTAGAATTGAAAATCTTTATAAAATAAATCAACACAATGGGAGTGCTATAACTGTTTTCAAAAAACAAAAGAAACATAAACTGTTATTGTTCCCACCTGAATTTACTTTCTTAAGCGTCGGTTAAGTACTTTTTTCAATGGGTTTTTATATATCTCCGAAACTACTATAGGTAGCCGTATCGTATTTTGACACAATGTTCATCTGAATAACAAAAGGTCATATACCAAATTTTGAATAAAACAGATAATATTTAACTTGATCATTTAGTTTCTTACATCTACATCTACATCTACATTTATACCCCGCAAGCCACCCAACGGTGTGTGGCGGAGGGCACTTTACGTGCCACTGTCATTACCTCCCTTTCCTGTTCCAGTAGCGTATGGTTCGCGTGAAGAACGACTGTCTGAAAGCCTCCGTGCGCGCTCTAATCTCTCTAATTTTACATTCGTGATCTCCTCGGGAGGTATAAGTAGGGGGAAGCAATATATTCGGTACCTCATCCAGAAACGCACCCTCTCGAAACCTGACGAGCAAGCGACACCGCGATGCAGAGCGCCTCTCTTGCAGAGTCTGCCACTTGAGTTTGTTAAACATCTCCGTAACGCTATCACTGTTACCAAATAACCCTGTGACGAAACGCGCCGCTCTTCTTTGGATCTTCTCTATCTCCTCCGTCAACCCGATCTGGTACGGATCCCACACTGATGAGCAATACTCAAGTATAGGTCGAACGAGTGTTTTGTAAGCCACCTCCTTTGTTGATGGACTACATTTTCTAAGGACTCTCCCAATGAATCTCAACCTGGTACCCGCCTTACCAACAATTAATTTTATATGATCACTCCACTTCAAATCGTTCCGCACGCATACTCCCAGATATTTTTCAGAAGTAACTGCTACCAGTGTTTGTTCCGCTATCATATAATCATACAATAAAGGGTCCTTCTTTTTATGCATTCGCAATACATTATATTTGTCTGTGTTAAGGGTCAGTTGCCACTCCCTGCACCAAGTGCCTATCGGCTGCAGATCTTCCTGCATTTCGCTACAATTTTCTAATGCTGCAACTTCTATGTATAGTACAGCATCATCCGCAAAAAGCCGCATGGAACTTCCGACACTATCTACTAGGTCATTTATATATATTGTGAAAAGCAATGGTCCCATAACACTCCCCTGTGGCACGCCAGAGGTTACTTTAACGTCTGTAGACGTCTCTCCATTGATAACAACATGCTGTGTTCTGTTTGCTAAAAACTCTTCAATCCAGCCACACAGCTGGTCTGATATTCCGTAGGCTATTACTTTGCTTATCAGGCGACAGTGCGGAACTGTATCGAATGCCTTCCGGAAGTCAAGAAAAATAGCATCTACCTGGGAGCCTGTATCTAATATTTTCTGGGTCTCATGAACAAACAAAGCGAGTTGGGTCTCACACGATCGCTGTTTCCGGAATCCATGTTGATTCCTACATAGTAGATTCTGGGTTTCCAAAAACGACATGATACTAGAGCAAAAAACATGTTCTAAAATTCTACAACAGATCGACGTCAGAGATATAGGTCTATAGTTTTGCGCATCTGCTCGACGACCCTTCTTGAAGACTGGGACTACCTTTGCTCTTTTCCAATCATTTGGAACCTTCCGTTCCTCTAGAGACTTGCGGTACACGGCTGTTAGAAGGGGGGCAAGTTCTTTCCCGTACTCTGTGTAGAATCGAATTGGTATATCGTCAGGTCCAGTGGACTTTCCTCTGTTGAGTGATTCCAGTTGCTTTTCTATTCCTTGGACACTTATTTCGATGTCAGCCATTTTTTCATTTGTGCGAGGATTTAGAGAAGGAACTGCAGTGCGGTCCTCCTCTGTGAAACAGCTTTGGAAAAAGGTGTTTAGTATTTCAGCTTTACGCGTGTCATCCTCTGTTTCAACGCCTTCATCATCCAGGAGTGTCTGGATATGCTGTTTCGAGCCACTTACTGATTTAACGTAAGACCAGAACTTCCTAGGATTTTCTGTCAAGTCGGTACATAGAATTTTACTTTCGAATTCACTGAACACTTCACGCATAGCCTTCCTTACACTAACTTTGACATCGTTTAGCTTCTGTTTGTGTGAGAGGTTTTGGCTGCGTTTAAACTTGGAGTGAAGCTCTCTTTGCTTTCGCAGTAGTTTCCTAACTTTGTTGTTGTACCACGGTGGGTTTTCCCGTCCCTCACAGTTTTACTCGGCACGTACCTGTCTAAAACTCATTTTACGATTGCCTTGAACTTTTTCCATAAACACTCAACATTGTCAGCGTCGGAACAGAAATTTTGGTTTTATCTGTTAGGTAGTCTGCCTTCTATTACTCTTGCTAAACAGATAAACCTTCCTCCCTTTTTTTATATTCCTATTAACTTCCATATTCAGGGATGCTGCAACGGCCTTATGATCACTGATTCCCTGTTCTGCACATACAGAGTCGAAAAGTTCGGGTCTGTTTGTTATCAGTAGGTCCAAGATGTTATCTCCGCGAGTCGGTTCTCTGTTTAATTGCTCGAGGTAATTTTCGGATAGTGCACTCAGTATAATGTCACTCGATGCTCTGTCCCTACCACCCGTCCTAAACATCTGAGTGTCCCATTCTATATCTGGTAAATTGAAATCTCCACCTAAGACTATAACATGCTGAGAAAATTTATGTGAAATGTATTCCAAATTTTCTCTCAGTTGTTCTGCCACTAATGCTGCTGAGTCGGGAGGTCGGTGAAAGGAGCCAATTATTAACCTAGCTCGGTTGTTGAGTGTAACCTCCACCCATAATAATTCACAGGAACTATCCACTTCTACTTCATTACAGGATAAACTACTACTAACAGCGACGAACACTCCACCATCGGTTGCATGCAACCTATCCTTTCTAAACACCGTCTGTGCCTTTGTAAAAATTTCAGCAGAATTTATCTCTGGCTTCAGCCAGCTTTCTGTACCTATAACGATTTCAGCTTCGGTGCTTTCTATCAGCGCTTGAAGTTCCGGTACTTTACCTACGCAGCTTCGACAGTTTACAATTACAATACCGATTGCTGCTTGGTCCCTGCATGTCCTGACTTTGCCCCGCACCCGTTGAGGCTGTTGCCCTTTCTGTACTTTCCCAAGGCCATCTAACCTAAAAAAACCGCTCAGCTCACGCCACACAACCCCTGCTACCAGTGTAGCCGCTTGTTGCGTATAGTGGACTCCTGACCTATCCAGCGGAACCCGAAACCCCACCACCCTATGGCGCAGGTCGAGGAATCTGCAGCCCACACGGTCGCAGAACCGTCTCAGCCTCTGATTCATACCATCCACTCGGCTCTGTACCAAAGGTCCGCAGTCAGTCCTGTCGAAGATGCTGCAGATTGTGAGCTCTGCTTTCATCCCGCTAGCGAGACTGGCAGTCTTCACCAAATTAGATAGCCGCCGGAAGCCAGAGAGGATTTCCTCCGATCCATAGCGACACACATCAATGGTGCCGACATGAGCGACCACCTGCAGATGGGTGCACCCTGTACCCTTCATGGCATCCGGAAGGACCCTTTCCACATCTGGAATGAAGGCCCCCGGTATGCACACGGAGTGCACATTGGTTTTCTTCCCCTCTCTTGCTGCCATATCCCTAAGGGGCCCCATTACGCGCCTGACGTTGGAGCTCCCAACTACCAGTAAGCCCACCCTCTGCGACCGCCCGGATCTTGATCTTGCAGACTGAGGGGCAACCTCTGGAACAGGACAAGCCGAAGATCAGTATCAGCCTGAGACAGAGCCTGAAACTGGTTCGGCAGACAAACTGGAGAGGCCTTCCGTTCAGCCCTCCGGAATGTCTTTCGCCCCCTGCCACACCTTGAGACGACCTCCCACTCTACCACAGGTGAGGCATCAGCCTCAATGCGGGCAGTATCCTGGGCAACCACAGTCGTAGTCCGATCGGGGGATGCGTGGGACGAGCTGGCCGTCTCCGACAAACCCCATCCGGACGTCCACAGTGATGCCCATTGGCAACAGCCTCAAGCTGTGTGACCGAAGCCAACACTGCCTGAAGCTGGGAGCGAAGGGATGCCAACTCAGCCTGCATCCGAACACAGCAGTCGCAGTCCCTATCCATGCTAAAAACTGTTGTGCAAAGAACGTGTGAACTTATCTACAGAGAGCGCAAACAAATCGACACAAAATTTAAACGGTTATTAAAATACAAGATTGCCTAGTAAATGCAGTAATGCTGTTACTTGCGCACTGCTGACACACTGCTCGGCGGTGGAAGGAGACTACGCGATTTTACACTATTCAGGTACTAAAACGCGATGCTACAACTCTCAAATACTATATTACGCCCGAAATTTATGAATTAAACAATGCAAGTACCAAAAACAAGCAAAGAAAATAAGAATTAAATTATGTAACAAATGAGTGAGCTAGGAGTATACGACTTGCTGCTGCAGCTGCTTATCCAACGGCGGCAGGGAGCACACGTGAGGTTAATAAGTGATTTTAGTACGCGCCACAGTGAGCATTCTCATGGTCCGCTTTACAGACAGGTGTGGCTATGACGCATACAGCAGGCTAAAAGTCGGCCGCCGCCGAATGCTACTAAATTGCAGGCTTCCAAAACAGTTTGCCATAACGTAACAAAACTTACTGCAAAGATCTGCAGTCGTCTAATAGCTGCGATGCTACAAGCAGTAAAAGAAACACTGTAAGAGTGAAAATGGGCCTACAAATGAGCCGTTTACAACTTAGTTGCGACTGTTTGTCAAAGAGCTGCAAGTATTTAAATTCAGCCTCCCAAGGAGATTTTGCAGTTTGCACAGCTTTGGCCGTTATCACACTTACTTTAGATCAAGATCTGTGTGTCTAGAGAAATTTTTCTCTTTTTTCTTTGTTTTTTGGGGTCATCGGTCTTCTGACTAGTCTGATGCGATTCTCCAGTACCATGGAAGTCATTCCCTCATGTCTTAACCGATATCCTATCATCGTGTTCCTTCTCCTTGCCAGTTTTTCCCACGTATTCCTTTCCGCTCCCATTCTGCGTAGAACCTCCTCATTCCTTACCCTGTCAGTCCACCTAATGCTCAACATTCGTTTGTGACACGTAATGTCAAATGCATCGATTCTCTTCTGTTTCGGATTTCCTACAGTCCATATTTCACTACCATACAATACTGTGCTCTAAAAGTACATTGTCAGATATTTTTTTCTCAGATTAATGCCTACGTTTGATACTAGCAGACTTCTCTTGGCCAGGAACGGCCATTTTGCCAGTGCCAGACTGCTTTTGATGTTCTTCTTGCTCTGTTCATCATAGGTTATCTTGCTGCCTACGTAGCAGAACTCTATAACTTCATCTACTTCCTGACCGTCAAACCTGATGTTCAGTTCCACGCTGTTATCGTTTCTGTAACTTCTCATTACTTTTCTCTTTCTTCGGTTTACTCTCAGTCTATATTATTTACTCATTAGACTGTTCATTCACTTCAAGAAATGATGTAATTGTTCTTCACTTTCACTGAGGATAGCAATGTCGTTAGTGTATCGTATCATTGAAATCCTTTCGCCCTGAATTTTAATTCCACTCCTGAACCTTACTCTCAGTCCATACTCTTTACTCATTAGACAGTTCATTCCCTACAGGAAATGAAGTAATTCTTCTTCACTTTCACTGAGCGCAGCAATGTCATTAGCAAAGAGTATCATTGATATCCTTTCAACACCAATTTTAATTCCATTCCTGAAACTTCCTTTTATTTCCAGAATTGCTTCTTCGATGTACAGATTGAACACTAGGGGCGAAACACAATGTCCTACACTTATGCTCTTTTTAATCCGAGCACTTCCTTCTTGGCCGTCCACCCTTATTATTCCCTCTTGGCTCTTGAGCATGTTGTGTATTACCCATCTCCACCTGTAGCTAAATCCTATTTTTCTCAGAAATTCGAACATCTTGCACCATTTTACATTGTCGAACGCTTTTTCCATTTCGACAAATCCAATGAACGTGTCTATATTTTTCTTTAGTCTTGTTTCCATTATCAACCCCGACGTTAGAATTGCCTCTCTGACGCCTTTACCTTTCCTAAAGCCAGACTGGTAGTTATCTAAAACAGTTTTCTTTCCATTCTTCTGCATATTATTCTTGTAAGCAACTTGGATACATGAGCTGTTAAGCTGATTGTGCGATAATCTTCACACCTGTCAGCTCTTGCAGTGTTTGGAATCGTATGAATGATATTTTTTGCGAAAGTTAGGTGGTGTGTCGCCAGGCTCATACATCCTCCACACTAACGTGAATAGTTGTTTTGTTGCCACTTCCCCCAACTACTTTACAAATTGTGATGGAATGTTATTTACCCCAAGAACTCAATTTTTTCTTAAGTCCTCCAAAGTCTCTTAAATTGTGATTCTAATACTTGATCCCATATCTTCACTAAATCGAATCCTGTCTCTTCTTCTATCACATCAGATAAACCTTCCATTCTTAGTGGCCTTCAATGTGCTCTTTCTACATATCCGCTCTCTCCCCTGAATTAAACAGTGGGCTGGCCGCTGTGACCGAGTGGTTCTAGGCACTTCAGTCCGGAACTGTTCTGATGCTACAGTCGCAGGTTAGAATCCTGCCTCGGGCATGCATGTGTGTGATGTCCTTAGATTAGTTAGGATTAAGTAGTTCTAAGTCTAGGGGACTCATGATCTCAGATATTAAGTCCCATAGTACTTAGAGCCATTTGAATTCTAGTTGAGCTCTTAATTTTACCATCCTTCTTTTTAACTTCACCAAATGTTGCTTTGCCTTTTCGTTATGCTGAGTCAGTCATTCCGACAGTCATATCCTTTTCTGTTTTTTAACATTTTTCTTGCAGCGATTTCGTCCTTGCTTCCATGCACTCCCTATTTATTTCATTAAAAAATGGTTTAAATGGCTCTAAGCACTATGGGACTTAACATCTGCGGTCATCAGTCCCCTAGACTTAGAACTACTGAAACCTAACTAACCTAAGGACATCACACACATACATGCCCGAGGCAGGATTCGAACCTGCGACCATAGCTACAGCGGGGTTCCGGACTGAAACGCCTACAACCGCCCGGCCACAGCGGCCGGCCTATTGCATTCCTCAGCGACTTGTATTTCCGTATTATTGAATTTCTCTGAACATTTTTGCACTTCCTCCTTTCATCGATTAATTCAAGTATTTCTTCTTTTACCTGTTGTGTATTCGCAGTTATCGTCTTTGTACCAATGTTTTCCTTTCCAACTTGTGTCATTACTCTTTATAGAGATATCTATTCCTGCTCAACTGCACTGTCTACTGGTCTATTCCTTATTGCTGTATCTATGGTCTTCGAGAACTTCCAGCGCATCTTGTCATTCCTTTGTATTTCCGTATGCAACTTCTTTGCCTATTGACTCTTCCTGGCTAATTTCTTAAACTTTAACCAACTCTTCATCACTAATACAATGCGGTTTGTGTCTACATCTGGTTCTGCGTACGCTTTATAATCTAATATCTGATTTCAGAATCTCTGTCTGACCATGATGTAACGTAACTGAAATCTTTCCATATCACTCTGCTTTTTCCTAGTGTAACTCGTCCTCTGGTGTTCTTGAACAGAGAGTTCACTGTTACTTTCTGAAATTTATTACAGAACTCAATCAGTCTTTCTCCTCTCTCTTTCCATGTCCCGAGCCCATATTCTCTTGTAAGCTTTTCTTCTACTCCTTCTCCTACAACTGTATTCCAGTTCCCCCTGACCACTGGATTTTCACCTCCCTTTACATGCTGTGTTCTCTAGATCTTCTTTTTCAGCTTACGACGTCGGCATATATCGATTCTGATGAGAATAACCCTATCACTGAACTGTTCCAGTACCACGCTCTTTGTCCTACCTTCGTATTCATAATGATATGCCATTTGCCGCTGCTGTTGATGTTACCCAATAGTCATATGACCAGAAATCCTTGTTTTCATTCCATTTCACTTTACTGAGTCCTACTATATTTAGAATTAGCCTTTGCGTTTCCATTTTCATACATTCTCGTTTCCCTAGCATGTCCAAGCTTCTGACATTCCACACTCTGACTCGTAGAACGTTATCCTTCCATTGGTTATTCAATATTTTTCCCGTGGTCGCTTTCTCCTTCGCAGTCCCTTCCTGGAGATCTAAGGGGGAGTATTTCGGAATCTTTTGTAAATGGAGAGATCACCATGACACTTTCTCGATTACAGGCCACATGTCTTTTGGATACACGATATGTGTCTTTAATACAGTGATTTCCATTGCCTTCTGCATACTCATGCCATTGATAACTTCTGACTGTTCTCCCTTTGGGGGCGGTTTCCCACCTCAAGGACAAGAGAGTGGCCTGAACATCTGTCAGGTGCTCGGCCCTCTTTGACAAGGCTGTTGGCAGAATGAGGCTGATACTACTGCCACAAAATGTTTTTCATATAGGACAGACTGAACATGAAGCTTGAAAATCATTTATTTGCCCTTGATGTACAAGCCACTACGCAAAGGAGATTGATAAAGCAGGCCGATACTGTTGCAATACAATGCACCTGCCATGCGTGCCAGCCTCAGAGTCAGTGCCCAGAAAACCCGTTTCTTTCCCCTGACACGTAGGCTTCCCTGTAAAACACGTTCTTTCGACAGGCTGATACTGTGCCCACACAACATGCCCGTTGTGGAGAACATTTTATACACAAGTGGCTAGGGAAAACACGCTTTTGCCCGAATTTCTGCTGCTATTGAAACTAGGACGTCATAAACCACACAGTGCTGATGCTCGCCCGCTGATTCTGTGTCAGATTTGCTTGAAATCGATTTGTGGGTGCTGAAGAAGGTTCTGGACATACATGCATACACACAAACACTATGATTTGTGTATACAAGAGATAACAGATTACAGGTTACATAAAAATACAGGGTTACTTATAAACTCACAGGTGAAGTATATTATTTTTTAATATAATCTACAATGATTGAAAATATTAAAATACTTATGTGCATTACTTCAAGATCTAATAAAATCGTTAATTTTTTGTGTAGGTGGCTATGGATTGCTGTTATAAAGGTCATGTCCAGAAGAGGATGGGCACTAGGTTGAGAACGTTGAAATAAAGTTTGAGAGACAGGAAACTTTCTGATGGTAAAACCTTAACAGGCAGGTTGACAGACAAAATGACTGATGAACTAAAGTAGTACTATGAGATGGCCATTAGAAATAACACTGAGGATTTGTAGAAAATGAAGCAAGCAGTATGGGCTACCTTCTTCCACAGACTGTCAACTGATGATAAACCAGTACACCACCTTTGCCCTCATGGACCTGACTCACGGTGCAATTACTGCAATTCCCAGTACTCAGACAGTTCATACACCGATAAACATTTTATACCAGCAGCAGTCATGGATATCATAAAACCATTTTACAGAGACCTGGTGAATCCTGAATTACTGAAGAAGTTTTGCATGGTCAGACTCAGAATCCCAATGAGTCGGTCAGTAACCTTATACGGACTATCTTACCAAAAATTTTTTTTGTTGGAATGAAGACACTAAAGTGAGGGCCACTGATGCTGTTATTGCCTTTAATGACGGCAACATTGGTGGGGTGAAAATGCTACAGGATATGGGAATTAACCCTGGAGCAAACTGCATCACAGAACTTGAACACATGGACAGGGAAGGCATTGATAAAGCAGAGTATGCAGCACAGTTGGCCGCTAAGGTGTCCAGAAAAAAGAAAATAAAAAATTGGAAAATGATCAAGAGGATGATATACAGTATAGCGCAGAGTGCTTCTGAGTGACTAAAAATTAAAAAAAAGCAGATATTAAGTGTGTTACAGTCTTTTGAAACTTTAGAAGCCGTTCCTGACAACGTACATTTCCTGTTGCATTTTTTCCTAATTGTCAGAAACCACTTCAAGTAGAGGATTCAAATTTTCAGGGAGTAATAACATACATATCATGAGTCTACTGAACTGAAAGAAATACATAATTGTAAGTATAATTAAAATTATTTAGGCTCACGTACAAAAAGGTGCACAAAATTTTAACCATGCAAGTAGAAAATTGTATTTCCGAAAGCAGTGGCTAAAATGCAGTTATTGTACTTCAGTAGGCCCAGAACGTACAGTTTACTGTCCTGGAAAAGTTTTATGTTAATGGCTACATTGGGTACTGAAATACAGGGAGTCCAACTCACTAAATTTAACGTTGTTGGGATAGGGCGTTCCAACTCCACGTAAGAAAGAAAAGATATTCATTGTAGTTAGACTCTGCAGTTTAATATTTGATAAGTTTACTTTCTATTTTTCGATAATGTGGTATGTAAGTGAAAGAAAACAAAATGTATCAAGTAAAACTCCAACCAGGTACACATTCACCTATAGAAAAATAATTTAAATAATTAATAATTATTCATACTTAACGGGAAACAGAAATTTTTTGACTAGAAGACTTTTTTCTTCTTTTATATGACAACTGCGTTGTAGTGCTTTAGGAAACTGATGTCCAGTCGCTAACGGTTAAATCTCAGAAATATGTAAAATATTGTTGAGGACGAATCAATAAGGTCACCTTGTCATACAAACGTATTTTAAATGTAACCTTTGAGAAATTCTCCATATTATTGGGGTAAATAAAGTTTCTACTGTGGCCATGGAACATGTTTGGTAATCTCTGTTTTATGAGCACTGCATCTTGGTCTGACGCATGTTTTTGACCCTGAAATATCGACTCCTGAAGTGGAGGATTCACTAAGTCAAAGTTAATACTTTCAGAACCAAACAAGCTCAGTAACTGCAACTGATAATACATATCTGCGCAATGAAAGGCTCGCTACATCACCGCAACACATGTTATGAAGTTTGTAGTGCGGAAACATCACATTGTATGCTTCACTTAACAATATGGTCAAAATTTGTCTATCATCAGTCGTTTCTATTAAAATAATTTTTCTGGTTTTGAGTTACTATCACCTCTGTGTACACGCTAGCATAGTTATGATTACAGCTTGACAAAACTACAGTAATCGAGAAAGGAATTTGGTGGTTCCATAATTCCACTGCATGATCTACGTCTGCCGTTTTTTCAGACTAGCTGTGGCGACAATTGCTCCTTTGTCTTAAGCTGATTGTTGATTCTTGTTTTAGCAGTTCTTATATATGCTTGACATGTCATACGTTCAGCGATAAGCCAATACATTATGACCAACGCACAGCGCTACAATGAATACCGCCTAATGAAGTTGCGGGCACGTGATGCGACAGCAGAAGTATGTAAGCGGAGCAGACACAGACAGGAGAACACCCTAGTGAAGGTATGGGATGCAAGGGGGAACCCTTGTAGATAATTTTTTTGACAAACGGGAGAATGTTATTAGGCAGGGTCTGTGAACGAGTATCTCAAAAACGACGAAGCTGGTCGAATGTTCACGTGCTAATGTCGTGAGGATCTATGGAAAGATGTGTAAGGACTGGGAAACTATCACTAAGCGCTGAATGTTTGGACGTCCACAACTCTTCATGGAATATGGGGTTCGGAGGCTTGTCTGCCGTGTAAAGTAGGATAGATAGTAATCTGTGGCCTCTCCGCCGAAAGAACGCAATGCTGGTGCACGCTCACGTGTTTCGGAACACACCGTTCATCGTACATTGTTGAACATGGAGCTCCGCAGCAGATCACCCCAACGTGTTCGTAGTTTGACCCAACGACATTGTCAACTACGACCTTTGATCAATGGAAACGCTCGGCTCTTCCAGTGAATCACATTTTTGCTGAAGTTGGTCACTCGTCGCCTCCACAAACCCTGTCATCGTGTGCGAACGGGGGCTCGAAATATGCAGCGCACCACAGACGCAGGCTGGGAGCACCAATATTTCCTACGGGAGATGTACCCCTGGGCTCGCATTGTAACTGCGGTAGTAATCAGAGACGAGACCACAGCTGCGAACCACCTGCATGTATTCAAGCCTGATTTTTTTTCCCCGACGACGATGTCATCTGTCAACAGTATAATCGTCCGTGTCTCGTACCCATAAGCGTACTACAGTGGTTTGAGGAATATTATGGTGAGCTCACGTGGACGTCTCGGCGACCAGATGTAAATCCTATGGAACCCATCTCGGACGCCATCGGGCGCCATCACCACGTAAGAAACTTAGCGGCCCATTATTTACGAGAATTACATGCCCTTCGCGTAGGTAACTAATGCTATGTACCTGCACAAACCTACCAATAAACAGTCGGATCCCCGATACGTAGAATCAGTGATGTATTTCGCTGCAAAGACGGACTAAGCAAGTGGTGATAATGCTTTAGCTCATCGGTGATGCGATGAGAAACAGTGGTGCTCAGAAGAAAGTTCTTCTGTGAGCTGGGTATTAATGCTTCTTTTAGTAGTTGCTGTACAGGATAGCCTAGAAATGTTGCGACCAACTTAGAAGGCATGTAGAGGGTGTCTTCAGGAATAAATCGAGGATAGGAATCGTGTCTAGAGACGATACGGATCACCTTCGACTAGACCAGACTTTTGGCAACAAACGTGACTCTCTACGTTGACGAATCGTTGGCGGAACGTCTCACAACGTGTTTGTAAGTCAGTGTTCGCCACGATCGACAGTGGAAAAGTTAGGGCTAATTGCTATCCCGTTTGAATGTTATGTTCTGTTACTTTGGTAGATGTTAATTTCTGACACTAGTTTCCATCCGCACTTTGTTTTTATCATGATACTCTCTAAAATATCCAATGCCTTTCGGGTCTACAGAAGAAAAAAAATGTAGTTGGTAACCCATACCGAAAGTCATCATCCACCAAGGCAACAGAGCAATGCATTCTGTGAGACAAGGCCTGTATACGAAGTGGTTAGCCCTACCATGTCCGCAGGTGATTGTGGCAATCGAGCGAGATCACTAAAAACCAACACGGCGTAAGGTTCAGCCTATTTTCCGTCAGCATACAGTCACATTTTCTCCCGAAGGAGCGGCCTAATGGCAGCTGCTGGCGCCTAAAACTTCCATGCTTTGTAGCGGCACTTGATGACTTCTCAGGACACGGGTTCCTGTCGTCGATTTATTTCGCAAGGCACCCTTCGGAATCTCTCGAAGTTTGTCGCAAGACTTCGGGGACACACTAAATACAGTTGATGTGTGGGTCAATCATGTTGAGTCACCTGCTCATTTTAATAATGATGAAAGGTGACACTGGAAGAGCCATTATGATTGGAGATGATTACTTGACGTCAATGCTCTAATTTTGCCGTCTGGGCATTCTAAAAAAAGTGAAATTAACAGCACCCCTTCTGAGGAGGTTGATGATGTGGAGCAGTGAATTCAAAGAGAATTGCAGTGTCGCACCCAAATGTGATGACGACATGTAGAACAGTACGGTTAACTAGTACTGGTGTACAAAAAATTGTAATGTGTAGCGTAAGGTAAAGCAAGGGCATGTATTCGAAACTGAGTCTTGCGAACTTTGAACCATTTCCTACTTTATCATACATCAAAAAAGACATACCAAGGCTTGACTGTATTAATGAAAATCATCTGATCTCTCACGTGTGGGACCTTCTCATTTGTATTCGGGCATCCGTTAAAGATGTACAGCCGTGGCTGAAAAAATGTCAGGTAGTAGAAACCGATGACACAGAGTGACATGCTGTACACACAAATTTTATGTGAAGTCTGAGCAAACAATTTAGGAAGGTATTGGCGGTAGTTGAGTCTCTTGGCGGCAGTCTTTTGCGGGATGCTGCGCAGTCTACTTGGCCCTCGTGGGTGCAGAGTCACAGTTCGTTTGGTGTGATCGCTGCAATTAAACGTAACCCTCCTTTCTCAAAAATCACGTAGCCTTAAGCAGAATTAATAACTGGTATTTGCAAAGTTTCAACTCTTGATTAATGCTACACGTTGTAAACACATTCACTATTTCACCTTGTGGTATTTAACGATGTGTCAAGCTGCGTCATATGGTTAATGTTGAAGTTCATAGCGTGCATTCACGTGATGTTAGGCTCGAATCCACAGGTACTACTTCACTTATTCGTACTAATCGTTCATCTGCATCATATTTACAAAAGCTGTGCTACACATTTTGGGGAGGACGGTTGGTGAAAGCGGATTTTGCGTGTCCCCTGATTTGTAGGAAGCGTTCCACTCAGCCTTCGCCTATTCCAGTCACTGTATCCAGCAGGGTGAGACTTAAATTTTTTCTATGACACGTCTCTTTATTACAAACTGCCAATGTTTCTTTAAATAAGAAGTAATGTGTAACCTTCAGTAATTAATACAGTACTGGCCATTAAAATTGCTACACCACGAAGATCAGGTACTACAAATTCGTCATTTAACCGACAGGAAGAAGATGCTGTGATATGCAAATCACTAGCTTTCCAGAACATTCACACAATGTTTTCGCCGGTGGTGACACCTACAACGTGATGACATAAGGAAAGTTTCCAACCGACTTCTAATACACAAACAACAGTTGACCGGCATTGACTGGTGAAACGTTGTTCTGATGCCTCGTATAAGGAGGAGAAATGCGTACCATCACGTTTCCGACTTTGATAAAGGTCGGATTGTAGCCTATCGCGATTGCTGTCTATCGTATCACGACATTGCTGTTCGCATTGGTGGATGTCCAATGACTGTCTGCAGAATATGGAATCTGTGGGTTCAGGAGGGTAACACGGAACGCCGTGCTTGATCCCAACGGCCTCGTATCACTAGCAGTCGAGATGACAGGCATCTCATCCGCATGGCTGTAATGGATCGTGCAGCCACGCCTCGAACCCTGAGTCAACAGATGGGGACGTTTGCAAGACAACAACCATCTGCAAGAACAGTTCGACGACGTTTGCAGTAGCATGGACTGTCAGCTCGGAGACCATGGCTGCGGTTACCCTTGACGCTGCATCACAGACTGGAGCACCTGCGATGGTGTACTCAACGACGAACCTGGGTGCACGAACGGCAAAATGTGATTTTTTTCGGATGAATCCAGGGGTTGTTTACAGCATCCTGATGGTCGCATTCATGTTTGGCGACATCGCGGTGAATGCTCATAGGAAGCGTGTATTCGTCATCGCCATACTGGCGTATCACCCGGCGTTTTGGTATGGAGTGCCATTGGTTACACGTCTCGGTCACGTCATGTTCGCACTGACGCCACTTTGAACATCGGACATTACACTTCAGATGAGTTACGACCCGTGGCTCTAACCTTCATTCGTTCCCTGCAAAACCCTCCATTTCAGCAGGATAATGCACGACTGCATGTTGCAGGTCCTGTACGGGCCTTTCTGGGAACAGAAAATGTTCGACTGCTGCCCTGGCCAGCACATTCTCCAGATCCAATTGAAAAAACATCTGGTCAATGGTGGCCGAGCAACTGGCTCGTCACAATACGCAAGTCACTACTCTTGATGAACTTTGGTATCGTGTTGAAGCTGCATGGGCAGCTGTACCTGTGCAAGCCATCCAAGCTCTGTTTGACTCAATGCCCAGGCGTATCAATGTCCTTATTACGGCCAGAGATGGTTGTTCTGGGTACTGATTTCTCAGGATCTATGCATCCAAATCGCGTGAAAATGTGATCACATGTCAGTTATAGTATAATATACTTGTCCAATGAATACAAGTTCCGGGAAGAGATGGGCAACATATTACTACCGCCCACATATATCTCGCGTAATGATCACAACGAAAAGATCCGAGAAATTAGAGCAAATACGGAGACTTACAAGCAGTCGTTCTTCCCACGCACAATTCGTGAATGGAAGAGGGAAGGAGGGATCAGATAGTGGTACAATAAGTACCTTCCGCCACACACCGTAAGGTGGCTCGCGGAGTATAGATGTAGATGTAGATGTAGATGTAGTAATTTTAATGGCCAGTAGTGTTCAAATGGTTCAAATTGCTCTGACCACTATGGGACCCAACATCTGTGGTCATCAGTCCCCTAGAACTTAGAACTACTTAAACCTAACTAACCTAAGGACATCACACACATCCATGCCCGAAGTAGGATTCGAACCTGTGACCGTAGCGGTCACGCGGTTCCAGATTGACGCGCCTAGAACCGCACGGCCACACCAGCGCCCGCCAGTAGTGTACTTTGAGGCAAAGAGGAAATTAATATTAACAGTTGAGGTAACTTATGTAGCACATAGCGTTCTGTCTCACGCAGATTTTTGGGTAACACAAGGCCGTTGCCACTGTTTATAGTGTTTTCTCTAAAACAGTGAAACTCCCAGCTTAATAACTGCAGAAACATGTTTCTTTGTTTTACTGGACGTGAAAAGTTATAAAGTGTATCTTAAATTAACTATAAACGTTGCATGATTCCATCTGTAAAAACAAAAAGTGTTTGATCATCTCTTTTTCTCTGCCTAAGAATGTAGCGAAATGTCTTTCGTTTTCAGATCATTAAAATTTGATTTTTCCCATACTAATGCGTGTGTGACTTAAGTTATTAATTACCTTTCATACAAGTTTGTTTGGCAAACTAAACACTTAAACTACAATGAATTGTCATTCTTTTGTCTAGTTACTCATAGTGTACTGACACTATCACAGGAATAAAACGTACAAAATACCCACACACACTTACCATTTAAAATCTTTCTCAGTAGATCAAACGAAGAAAGGTAACAACAGTAACAATTTAATTCATTATGGAATAGTGTAAATTATCTGTACCGGTATGAGCTGTTTAGTTATCAGGTAGGAAATGTTTGAGGCAGTTACACTATCCTATGAAATTGTGCAATCATTGACCCCTATCGAGCGAGGCGGTGCAGCGTGCAGCGTTTAGCACACTGGACTCCGATCAGGAGGACGACGGTTCAAAACCTGCGTCCGACCATCCTGATTTAGATTTTCCTTGATTTAGCTAAATCACTTCATTCAAATGTCTGGATGGTTCCTTTGACTTCCTTCCCCATTCTTTCCTAACCCGATGGGGCCGATGACCTCACTGCTTGGTCCCGTCCCCTGAATCATCCAACCGCTGACCATTCACATTATTTATACAGTATCCTGAGAGAATAAATACCTGTGACTGATCAGTTCTTTCCTTTAATCAACGCACGTATCACCACAAACTGTCATTAATTAAATAAACTACATATATATGCTCCGTTCAACTTAAAAAAATATTCTCCTACTCAAAAGAGTACAGTTCTATCAACGAATGCAGATCTTGTAATTAAACCTTGAATCAAAAAACGTTCAGTAGCCGTACAAGTTGCCTTTGTTAACCCGATAAATTTAGTAAAACGAACGTTATTTTCTTCTTGATGCTGCTGGAGAAGTGGCGGAAACCGCAAGTATCTACCTCCATGTTGCGTCTGCGTGGGGAGTCACGTCTCTAGGCCTCCAATAATCTCTGCATCTTGTGCTGTACCACCGCAGTCGACCACGATAGCGAAATTCTTCTTGCTACATTGTGATTAATATTGCATGTAGTTTAGGTTTGACCCTCCACCTGTAGGGACGTCAGTTCTGGAAATCTGCGGTAAGATCTTATGGGACCAAACTGCTGAGGTAATCGGTCTCTAAGCTTACACACTACTTGATCTAACCTAAACTAACTTACGGTAAAGACGACACACACACACACACACACACACACACACACACACACGTGCCAGAGTGGGGACTCGAACCTCCCACGCGGAGCAGCCACGCGCACCACGACAAGGCACCCCAAACCGCACGGCGGATGTCAGTTCCATTCTTCTCGTCGCACTGCAGATTTATTTATATACAAGAAATAACAGAATGGCTTTATGACTACGTCTGTAGCATTAGTCTGCTGCTTCCGCGTTCGTAATCATCGATTGTTTGCTTCTTCCGCTCTTATGTAGAACAGTTCTGAAGATCACGGTAACCGTGAAACGCAGCTATACACAGTCCACATTTTTTACACGACCCTTCAACTAAGAGGTTTTCTTTCTCACACACAGTCCAGATTTTCAGTTTAAGTCACCATTGTTGATCTCCTTCAATAATGGATCCTAAGCGTGCTTCCACAGTCTCCAAAAACGACTCCATTCGGCAGAAAAAGTGCCATCTATTTTCTTCCATGTATTTCAAAACAGTTTATGGCTCGTAATATGTCTTCGGTTTTCCACATAACAGGATTAAAGACTCTGAAATAACAGCGCATTGTTTGATTCCACGTGCACACGCCAGAATGGTTTCCCACAGTTTCTTGTTTTAGCAGCGTAATCTCCCGCTTTAGCAAAATCCTACAGACGTTATTAATCCAAGAGTGCGAACACATTACATTAAATCCAGTGGAAATATTTTTGCCTTACACATCGCACACAAACACGGCATAAATTTACACTCATACAGACAGTAAATTCCCACTTGTTGGAAATTTTATGTCAACATACAAAATGTTCCTTAAAAGGAAATGAGGAAAACCAGTGAGAATATATGCAGACGACATGTTAATTAAATAGAAATGTAAATATTATAGTACGAAGGACAGTGCTATTTACTGTCTAACCTTTCATACGTGATACATACGGAATATTTGCAGCAGCGTAAAAAACGGGCGAGAAAAAGATTTCCAGAATTTGTGTGTGACCGATTAAGAAAAGAAGTAATTATAATTTATAAGTACTCAATAAAAACTACACTCTGTTTTCCAACCAATATCTCTGTTCCATTCTTTCATTTTTTTCTCCGATTGTAAAGAAACATATAATTATTCAAACAAAAAACTCTTTATTTAACGCGTTTCTAAAACGGACTAAAGTGTATAATTTCTCCTAGCCCCCTACTGATTCCTAACACCATACAGGTAGTCCTGAAAATTTATTACAGTGAATATCTAATAACCAATATAATACTTGAGAAGTTTAGAACGAAGAACGTGAGGCGATTGCAGTAAACAATTAATACGTAAATAGTGCACATCCTTACTAGTGTCTGTGGCATGCGTCCGAAAATTTTCGTTCTAAATTCTGTTAAGTATTTTCATAGTGATAAAAACCAAAAGTGGCAAAATGTTTATAGTTCTGACACAGTAGACAATAAATATAGTGCTTTCCGCAAGACTTTTCTAGTGCTCTTTGAAAGTTGTTTTCCGTTAGAGCGTTCAAAACAGGGTACTAGCACAAACAGGCAGCCTGGGTGGCTGACTAGAGGGATAAGAATATCCTGTAGAACAAAGTGGCAATTATATCAAAACGTTAGAAATAGTCAAAGTCTAACTGCAGCAGCCCATTACAAACAGTTTTGTAAGGTGCTTAAAAAAGTTATTAGGTTGGCGAAAAGTATATGGTATGCAGATAGAATAGCTAAGTCTCAGGATAAAATTAAAACCATATGGTCAGTCGTAAAGGAAGTGGCTGGTCTGCAGAGACAGGTCCAGGATATAGAATCAGTCCATAGTGGGAATGTCCGTGTTACTGATAAGTCGCAAATATGTACAGTATTTAATAATCACTTTCTGAATATAGCAGGTGAACTAAATAGAAACCTGGTCCCAACAGGGAATCATATAGCGCTCTTAAAAAAAAGTGTTCTGAGACCATTACCTGAATTGCTCCTCCATGATACTGAGAAGAGGGAGATTGAGTTAATAATTAAATCACTAAAGACCAAGAACTGTCATGGATAAGACGGAGTATCTAGCAGAATACTGAAGTATTGTTCTATGTATGTTAGCCCAGTACTTAGCCATATCTGTAACTTTTCCTTTAGGAGTGGTCGGCTTCCTCACCGATTAAAAAGTATTCAGTAATTAAAGCACTTTATAAAAAGGGAGACAGGGATAATGTTGACAATTATAGACCTATTTCTATGGCATCGGTGTTTGCTAAATTTATCGATTGGGTTGTATATACAAGGTTAATGGAGCATTTAAATTCACATAATTTGCTGGCAAATGTACAGTTTGGTTTCAGAAATGGTTTAACAACTGAAAATGGTATATTCTCTTTTCTCTGTGAAGTTTTCGATGGATTAAATAAAAGGTTGCGAACACTCGGTGTTTTCTTTGATTTAACGAAGGCTTTTGACTGTGTTGACCACCAAATATTACTGCAGAAGTTGGACCATTATGGAGTAAGGGGAGTAGCTCACAACTGGTTCGCCTCTTACTTTAAGAACAGAAAGCAGAAGATAATTCTCCGCAATATTGAGAGTGGTAGCGATGTTCAGTCCCAATGGGACACTGTTAAGTGGGGCATTCCCCAAGGGTCGGTGCTGGGGCCACTATTGTTTCTTATTTATATAAATGATATGCCTTCTAGTACTACAGGTGATTCAAAAATATTTCTGTTTGCTGGTGACACTAGTTTGGTAGTGAAGGATCTTGTGTGTAATATTGAAACAGTATCAAATAATGTAGTTCATGAAATACGTTCATGGCTTGTGGAAAATAATTTGATGCTAAATCACAGTAAGACTCAGTTTTTACAGTTTCTAACTCACAATTCAACAAGAACCGATATTTTGATCAGACAGAATGGGCATATTATAAGCGAGACGGAACAGTTTAAGTTTCTAGGAGTTCGGATAGATAGTAAGCTGTTGTGAAAAGCCCATACTAAGGATCTTGTTCAGAAAATAAATGCTGCTTTATTTACCATTAGAACAGTATCTGAAATAAGTGACAGTTCAACACGAAAAGTAGTCTACTTCCCATATTTTCATACGCTTATGTCATATGGTATTATTTTTTGGGGTAATTCTTCTGTTTCCAAAAGGGTAATTTTGGCTCAAAAACGGGCTGTTCGAGCTATGTGTGGTGCAAGTTCGAGAACCTCTTGTCGACCCCTATCCAATAGTCAGGGAATTCTGACACTGCCCTCACGGTATATATTTTCTTTAATTTCGTTTGTTGTTAGAAATATTAGCTTATTCCCAAGAGTTAGTAGCTTTCACTCAGTTAATACTAGGCAGAAATCAAATCTGCATGTGGAGTGCACTTGCTTGAGTCTTATGCAGAAAGGAATGCAGTATTCTGCTGCATCCATTTTCAATAAGCTACCACAAAAACTAAAAAATCTTAGCAGTAGCCCAAACACTTTTAAGTCTAAACTGAAGAGTTTCCTCATGGCTCACTCCTTCTATTCTGTCGCGGAGCTCCTGGAAGAGCTGAAAAATTAAGCAAATTCCAGTGTTATATTGTTGATTTTCTTTATTTAAACTTATGAATTGTCGCCTGAATATGTTACTTATACTTCATTTTATCTGTTTCTACAATCGTGTTATAATTTCATGTATTGACTCGTTCCATGACCATGGAGACTTCTCCTTAATTTGGTCCCACGTAACAATAAATAAATAAATAAATAAGATAAAAAATTCACAAGGATAAGTTTCCAGCACTATCTGTATGAAAAACGTGTTGCGTTAAACAAATACTTAAATAATTTTCTCCTCTTTTTAATCTTTTTCAAATGAATTAAAACATTTTGATGAGATCACATCAGAGATGTGTGGTAAATTTCAAGATTATTTCAGTTCCCTTCACATAAGTCCACGCATAGATTGCTTCCTCCTACTATTATCTCACGAAAAATCCACAAAAGTGAAAGAGATACTAGCGCTCAAGCTGGGTCTTAACACCACCATTCTTACCACGAAACATTCGCAAGTGGAACAGGAAAAGGGGAAATAGCAGTGGCATACGAAGTACCATCCGCCCTACACCAGCCGCGAAATCAGATTAATATTGCATTGTCATCAAGGTCTGCGTTTCAAGTCTGGATATCATAGGGAAATGATAGTAGCACATAAATTACCCCCCGCCACACACTAAACAAGACATCGAGTTAAATTGCATTGCATTGAGGAGTTAGCTTAAAATTAATTGCAACTTTGTACAGAACAAACAGACAAGAAAGGGCCCTGACAAAAATGTATAAATTAGATGCGAAAACCTCGTTGCCTGGCAGTTGTTCCAGAAGATATAATAAGCAACAAAATGTTGGGTAAGGAACGCATATCACAAGCCTTAAGAGCCGTTTCTCAAAATATTGACAAGTAATAAAAATCGAATATCGCTGAACATATTACTAAACAGAATGGCACAATAAACGAGGTAAATATAAAACCACAAACGTCTCAACAGCACCATTTCTATACTCGATTATATTTATTGCTTATTATAATTGTTTTTATTTATTAGTAAACTTAACTAGAGTCTGATATAATTACTCAAGGAAGATGAATGATTTGTGACTCAGATGGAATATCTACCATGAATGAAATGAGATTCAACATACCAATATGAAGCTGAGGAATGTATATAAGTAAGCTTTGTATAGCGGATGCTGTGCTAGATTCCTAAAGACGGAGGTATTAACAAATAACATCCCAAGTACTAACCTGGAAACCCTTAATGCGAAATCCATAAACAGGATTATACCCTCACGATTAATGGACATGTCTCATCACATTGACAGGAGTCGTGTTATAGCAAGGAAAATGAGATTCTTTTATATTTAAATTATAGGGCTTCTTACTTTCACATTAATTTCGGGAAGCAATACTGTGCGGTACTGTAATCGTCAATCTTATTCTAAAGTTTAAAATAAACTGAGAACTATTTTATATCACACACGTACATCTTGCAGGTGTCTCTTTAAGCAGCTATGGATATTAAACACAGTGTCACAGTACATTTATTCACTGATAAAATTTGTAATCAACAATCCATCTAAGTTTGAGATCGAGGTAGACACCTACAAATACTACACTACCAAGGAAAAATGAACTGTATTGTTTTTTTATGGGTCTAACTTTTCCACAAAGAGTAATGAAATATGCTACAAAACTCTTTGGCAATGTGGTGATGGATATAATATGTGTGACAGGTAGCAGAAGTGTTTTCAAATGTAGATTGAAAACGTTTCTTCGTAACAGTCCTCCTATACTATAGGTCAATTTTTAAGTAGACATTATTAGTCATTCTAAAGACAAAAAAATGTAATTTTCCAGCAGGTAGAAATATAAATACTACTTTTTATTCGTTTTAGCCGTATGTAAGTGTTCTATGTTTGTTCTGATGACACGTTCCACGTCACAACGTTTGTTGAGCATTTGATACACTATCATCATACTTTTTATTGATCACTCCATTTTCCATGCCTTAGATAATCTACGTTATCTCGCCATAGCTATACGTAACTTCAGGAATTTGTTTTTTGTTGGTTCAAAATGTTCTTCTTTTCACTCTTTCAACATAGGTATGTTTTCTCCATTGGTTGTTTCTTCCTACGCCAAGATGATTGGAAATTTCATATCCTGATTCGTGTTGTTGTCTGCATTTGTAAGCAGAATGCCGTATTTTGTTTTACAAAAACTGCGTCATTTTAGAAACCCAACATTGCTACATGTAGGTGATCTTCAGTTTTACGATACTTGCAATCCAGGGATGTTTCGCAAACTCTGTCAAATAGCAACTGATGTTCCTTCGGCACTGTTAGACTGAAGCTTTAGGAAACTTCAAAGTCCTGGATCTTGAATTTAAATCTCTTAGTTTAGGAAACACACGCGTGTCTCATCGGCATCAGTAATCTCGTTTCTTCTTAACAAAACTTGTTTCAGGTCAACGACGATTCGAACGCTTGTTAGACAGAACTCATTTTCTTCCTTCCCACGATATTGGACAACCTTTTTCTCCTTGAAGCTGAAGATGATGTTCTGGAAACTCTACAGGTACTGATTTTATTAGAGGGTATCACGAACTTTGAGCAAGATTTCGAAAAGGAAAATTGCGAAAAAGGAATGACGTCGGTTGAAAATGATTTGGAAAAAGAATTGGCAGGGTCATAAGGGCATTAAATCCATATACCAAATTTAAATATAAGTTAGTTTATTCGACCCAATACAAAACAACAGAATTCGAGAGCACTTCCCTCTGAAGTGTTTTCCAATAATAAGCTGACGAGCCTCTTCCGGTCAGACAATGTTAAACTCTAACACTTCATGTCATTTTGCATGCAAGCGTGTCTGACGTTTTTAGTGAACATGTTTCTTTTTCATCAAATCTACTGGATTGTATGAAATCGAATTAATACCTAATTATTTATTTTCAGATTCATTTTAATGTTTTATACTCATAGTTAACAATGGCGTCAAAAATATAGAACAACGTTGAAAAATTAAAATACAAACACAATGTGTTATTGTTGTTGAAGTGGCCTTCTTTCGATGACTGATTATTGCAGCTCTCCACTCTTGTCTATCCTTTTTAAGCCTCTTCATTGAAATTCAAATTATGACGGTTTCGCAGTATGAGCACTCCAATGAAGCAAGCGATAAAATACGTTGGAACTGATTACGTGTTAGTTACCAATAGCTTTGCAAACGTCAATATGTCAAACAACTTGTTTGTTTTAACACATGTCTCAAACTAACTCTATCCACAAAAGGCTCATAATTATGAGACAGAAAAATGTCTACTTTCTGCTGGCAGATACGACTTTTAACTCCGCTAAGAACTAGCAAGACGGTATACCCCTCGCCTGGTTCTGTCAGCTAAGTTACATGACGAGTCGGTGGCACCAAGTATCTGCTCCAAGCGAGCTTTACAAGGTTACAAAATGTCTGAGGCGCGAGTTTAATTTGGTAATGTGGGATACTGAACGCTATCTGTCTCCGTGACAGAACCACTGATTAGGTACACCACTACAAAACTATCCAAAAAGTGTCTCCTTAATGCAACATGAGTGTCCTAATTCGCATATGGTCCCTAACTATGATCAGTTAGATGAAAGTCATGCGATCCAAAGGAACTTGCCACCTTTCAATGTCTCCATCGAAAGTGAGAGAGAACCCTGTGCACATGCTGATGGGACAGAACTCTTTAAAAGGCACCAGCTCAGTCTATTTTTGCTATTAAAATTTAGTATTTATTTATCTAAATTTCTGATTGTCTTGCCTCAGTCATGCTTTATAACAGAGTTGGGCCAGAGTACTCACTCTGCTAACCGATTTAAGACTAACTGATCATCTTCACACTAGGAGCTCCTTGATGACGTGTGGACCCAGTTCACGGAACTTCTATAAATACCAAATAGTACGATTCGACAATTTTTTTTTTTTTTTTTTTTTTTTTGGATACACACAGCGGTTCTGTGAACCGGCTCCAGACGTCATCAAGGCGTCATCAAGGAACTTTTGGTCTGAAGCTAATCACTTAGTCTGAATGTGGTTACCATACTGGATATAATTAGTTTCTATTTGGACTGATTGTTTTTGCTACACTAAGTACAAACGCTGTCGTTCCGCTATGACATCAAAATTCAGTCAGACTTTCTCTAACTTAAGACAAACATTAGTAACATGTTAAACATAGCTGCCCTTGAGCAACGATACACGGAGGAACTTGATACGACTGGAAAATAACAGCTAACTAGTTGTGGAACTAAAAGTTCATTAACCTTTTCCGTGGTTTCGACAAATATTGATTTCTCTTCTTCAGGGGGACAATGGATTCGTAAAATCACATATTGACATACATGTATGTTTAGGCCGTAAGACACACAGCCCTAGACAAGAGACTTACACTACGTGATAAGAAGTGTCCAAACACACCTAATAACATATGTTTTTCATATTAGATGCATTGTGCTCGCACCTACTGCCAGATACTCCATATCAGCGGACTCATTAGACATCGTGAGAGAGCAGAATGGGGCACCCCGCGAAACTCACGGACTTCGAAGGTGGTCAGGTGATTGGGTGTCAGTTGTGTCATACGTCATTAAGCGAGATTTCCGCACTCCTAAACATCTCTGGGTCCACTGTTTCCGATGTGATAGTGAAGTGAAACGTGAAGGGACACGTACAGCACAAAAGCGTTCAGGCCGAACTCGTCTGTTGACAGCGACAGTTGAAGAGGATCGTAATGTGTAAGAGGCAGACGTCTATCCAGACCATCGCACAGGAATTCCAAACAGCATCAGGATCCACTGCAAGTACTATGACAGTTAGGCGGGAGGTGAGAAAACTTTGATTGCATGGTCGACTGCTGATAAGCCACACATCACGCCTTTAAATTCCAAACGAGCGTAAACATTGGACGATTGAACAGAGGAGAAACGTTGTGTGGAGTGACGAATCGTGTTACATAATTTGGCGATCCGAATGCAGGGTGTGGGTATGGTGAACGCCCAGTGAACGTTATCTTCCAGCGTGTGTACAGCCAACAGTAAAACTTGGAAGCGCTTATGTTGTGGTATGGTCGTGTTTTTCACCGAGGTGGCTTGCACCCCTTATTTTTTAGAGTGGCACTATCACAACATAGGTCTACACTGATGTTTTAAGCACTTCATGCTTCCCACTGTTGAAGAGCAATTCGGGGATGGCGATTGCATCTTTCAACGCGATCGAGCACCGGTTCATAAGGCACGGCCTGTGGCGGAGTGGTTACACTACGATAACATCCCTGTAATGGACTGGCCTGTACAGAGTCCTGACCTGAATCCTATAGAAAAACTTTTGGATGTTTTGGAACGCCGACTTCGAGCCACGCCTCATCGACCGACATCTCCTCAGTGCAGCACACCGTGAAGAATGGGCTACCATTTCCCATGAAACTGTCCAGCACGTGACTTGTAACACCACAGCTCTTATGCTGTATGGATTTATTTTGCTTTTGATTTATTTAATGTCACATTGTTGATCTTTTGTAAATGTGTTTAAATCGATAACATAAAATTGTGTACTCTTTTCTTTGTTAAAAACCTTTGGGGTCGTGATTTGATTCTGTGCAAAGTAGTGTATCTGTAATTTAAAGTTCTTTGTCCCATTTGGAGGGAACAAAACTTATTGTATAAAATTGTAATTTTGTGTGAATAATTTTTTGTAGAAGTGTCAATATGTGAAAATGTTCTGTTTTATTTAATGTATTTGTTTGCTGCTATGTAAATTGCTGATCCTCACTTAGGGCTTTTAGTTATTTTGTATGTAAATGGTGTAGTGGTTCCCCTCAGGAACGGAACTGTGTAGCGCGCGCAAATTGTGGTTGGCCTAGGTGGAAAAGGTGGAACTGACAGTCAGTCGGAGACGAGCCAGCAGTCGGGGACGAGCCAGCAGTCGGAGACGAGCAGTCAGTCGGAGACGATCTACGAGTCCGTGCACTGCCATTGTAAAGGTGCATATTGTGATGATTCAGAGAGAGAGGCTTTTCCTGCTGCTTTCCAATGCCTCGGATGGGTGGATAAATAGCTGGAACTATTCTGGAATTTGTATTTATCATCGCCACCAACAAATGACAGAGTCCAGCAATTCTACCTGCAATTCCACCTACCAACATGCAGTTGCCACCACATTGCGCAATCATTGTATCGGAATACTGCATTGATGTACAGTGAAGGATCAGCCTAATGGATTTGTTAGTGTGCTGAAATATAAGGTAATTCATATCGGAATTTATTTACCTACTTTGATTTTACTCCTCATCATAACACCTCTCAGGGTCCTCTCCGTTTGAAGTAAAGTGATTACCGAGTGTCCTTATTGAAAGTACGTTGAAGCCTAGAGCTCTGTTAAATAATGCCTCTTGAACTTAGTAAAGAGAAAGTTAAAGTCAATGATGCTTGCTGAAAACAATTTTCCTAGTAAAACTGCTTATTAAAGTACTGTTGCTAACGGCAAAATTAAAAGTCCTTAAGACTGAGGCTTATAAAGTAAATGAACACATTGTTGCCTGTAGTAAATTCTAAAAGGAGAGTCAGTTTCTTGCAATTTTGTCAACATTGTGTTTCGTTGTAGTAAAAGTGAGAAAGCTGCAGTTGTGAAACGTTACATTCTCACGTTTGCTAAGTGTTTGTCTCTCTTGTGTATTAGAAGTGCACATTAATAATAATGTTATAAAGACCATTCACTTTGTGTAAACCCTGAAAGTAATAGTGTGTTTCGGTATCTGTTATAATTCTGAAAATAGTTCATGCTGCTCTAACTGTTAGCTTCAATCTTAAAACATATGTGCGTCAGAGTTCATTGCACTCGAGTGTGGTTAAGTCCAGGTTGTGTTTGTCCATTATAGTTACTTATACCTACTTTCATAAACGAGAATGTTAATCTTTCTCTTGCCTAATTAGGCTGGCGACCGTTTCCCTTATTCTAGGAATAGTATAGCTAGGCAAAATTTTGTTGTCACTATTCCAATATTTACGTAATTCTGACTTTCATTTCCGAAAAGCCACCTCCGTTAGGAACAACACGGTCAAACTAACAAAATTCCTCTCAGAGGGTAACACTGCTCTGTTGCTTTGTGCCATAGTTTCTTTTACAAAATTGTTTTATGTTACAACCTGCTTCTAGCATTGAGGTTATGGTACAGTAGTAGCAGAGACGGGAGTGTTATACGTGGCGCCGCGTGACAGGACGTTGTTCAGTTTGCACCTACAGACGGAAAAAATTACAAGTAGTTAGCATTTTACAAACATAGAGTGAACATAAAACGTCCAGCGGCACGAACCTGTACTTAACTTGACAGAACTAGTAGTGAAAGTTCAGTTTAAATTAATAATAAAAGGTATCAGTACTTAATAATAGCTAAAATGGACAGGAAACTGGAAATAAATCTAGGCACGAGAGAGCAGAATGCAACCGAGAGCAGTTCAGGCAGCACACCAACAGATGGCATGACGCGCGAGTTAAATTACGTACATTATCACGCAGACGTTAATAAACAGATCGAAGCTATGTGTGTAGCGCGTACTAAGCAAGAAAATGTAGGCGATGTTGTCGAAGACAGTGGCTATGCTGATGAATCGAGGGATATGTTTGAGTCACCAAAAACTGAAAGGAAAGTAGAACTTGAACACGAAAATGTAGCAAAACATAAAAGTGAAAAGAATTCAGATATGATAGAATTGTTAAAAATGTTGTCTGCACAAATTGCAGCACAGGGGCAACAAAATGCAGCAGAAAATGACAATATTAAGGCACAAATCGCAGCACTAGGGCAACAAAATGTAGAACAAAGATAGCTAATTGCAGCACAGGGGCAGTTAATTACAACACAGGGTAGTGATATTAGTAAACAAATGCAAGAGCAGTTCAGGCAGCACACCAACAGATGGCATGACGCGCGAGTTAAATTACGTACATTATCACGCAGACGTTAATAAACAGATCGAAGCTATGTGTGTAGCGCGTACTAAGCAAGAAAATGTAGGCGATGTTGTCGAAGACAGTGGCTATGCTGACTTAGTAAACAAATTGAAGAAGTCAACTCCAGGGTAGGAACAGTGAGTAATGAAATCAAAAGTATTAAAAGCGAAATTACTGTCATCAATGGCAATATTGCCAATGTACAAGGACAAATTGATGACATTAACGAAAGATTTGACTCTGAAGTAATTAAAATTCAAGATCAAATTGAACCCTTAGTCTGTACTAAGGTTGACGAAAAGGTATTCGGTATTAAATCCGAAATACAAACTGAATGTAACGCGGAATTTGCACAGATTAAACGATCTGTAACAGAAACAAGCAGAGCTCTAACCAAACAGATTCTTACTTGCGAAAAGAAGTGTGAACATAACACTTCACAAATCCAAGGCAAAATGTATGACTTGGAAAGAAAAATACAAACCGGACCTACACATTTTACTGAAAAAATGCCTTTCAGTAAAATATTAGAGGGCGAGGAAAAATTCGACCCAGCAAAGAGGCATAACGGATGGCACCCCCTTGATTTTGTAAAGAATTGCGAAAGAAATTTTCCTGAATATTTGACTGACCAGAAAAAAATTAATGTTGTAATCAGTGCATTAACAGGAGAAGCAAAAAGGTGGGGGTTGAATCTTGATACTAACCAGATGTCTTTTAAAACCTTCAAACAAAAATTTATTGACGAATACTGGTCAGAACAAAAACAAGACCAGTTGTGGCGTGAATTTCTAATGGCCAGACTGTATGATGTCAGGGGTAGGCAAACCATGAAAGAATTCTGCGAATCATGGTACAGAAAACTGATACACCTAAAAGCAAGAAGAACTGAAGCCGAGATCGTTTGGGTTCTTTGGCAGAAACTGCCTGTGGATTCGAAACGATATGTTGGGAGTACACACAGTAGTTTTTCTGCGTTCTTGGAAAGAGTAGAGGATGAAGATCACTGGCGAAGAAATCGCGAGTACCGTCCCCATAATAACAATAATTATTCGCGAGAAAGTAATGACCAAGCTGAACGACACAAAAATGAAAGATATCGTGTAAACGCGATTCAAAGAGGTCGTGCGAGAGGCAGGGGAAATTATACGACGCGCGGCAGAGGATACATAGCACGTAATTCCCAAACTAGAAACGAAATGGAAAACTAAAAACCGCGTGTGTTGCGGGCCGGATTCACGCGGAAACCGGTTTTTGGCCCAAACAAAAGATGCCAAAAATAAGATTCGAGAAGGAAAGATGTAAACTATGGGGCAGGAAGGTTAAGGGCGCGCCTATAGCAGACGGGCGCGGAGTGATACATAGTGGCGTTCCCAGTGCGAAGTCACGTGACCGTTCGTGCTCGGGCCAGCGGTTGCCGAAGCAGCATACATTGCACTTGGCAGCAGACGCAAATGGCAGACGTCAGAACAAGATGGCTGCCGTAGAGAGAGACAGAAGAGGCACTTCCGATGGCCGGTTTCAGTAGTAGATGAATGTAGAAATGGAACTAAAGTTAATACGTCATATAATAAAGATAACTCGGTATCGGAATCGTGCGAAAAGACTTTATTAAAGAATAAAAGGGAGACAGAAAAGGCGAGTGAAAAGGGGAATATTTGTACTGTTAATGATATGTATGAGGTAAAAGACGTAGATGTGGGGGAGGTTGTGATGAATAAAGAGGAAAGGGAGGTAGAATATGCCACGCAAAAGACGTGTGCTCAGTTAATAATAGGTGAAAATGACGTAGAGAAGGACGTTAGTAATCATGACATTATGAGCAGTGCAGATGAAATTATTGTTGATGGAAAGGTGTTTAATAGTTTTTATGCAGAAGGGTCTAGTTAGAATTTCGCACGATTACCTGAAAATGACAGCATGGAAGAAAATGAAATGAAAGTTATCGAAGTATGTGACGATTATACTAAGTATGAAGTTAAGGCTGAAATCGTTCAAAGTGATGCAACAGAAGTGCCTGACTGTCCAAACGATGTGCATTGTGTAGAAAATGAGTCGGAAAACGAAGTGACTGAAACATCTAGTAATAATCTGCCTCACTGTTTAAAAGTTGCCTTCCTGCTCGAATCTGATAACGAAATAGAACCTAGTGATAGTTCATGTGATGAAGGGTACATGAATACAGATAAGAATGAATATTCTAACTTTCCCTATTGTTCAAAAGTCGAGTACTTAAGTGAATCTGATAGTGAGGAAAAGAGTAGTGATGACTCCAGTGAAGATGAATTCTCAGGTGTAGACGAAAGTGAATATACTTTTACCAAGAGAGGGTATGAGAAAATTAGTGACATTTTTCCAAAGCAAGATACAGAAAGTAGAACTGGGCCAAAACCGAATGAATTATTCAGTAATGTAACACAGGGGCATAATTTGCAGGAACCTCCAGAAGATACTATACTGGGGCAAGCCTTAACAAATGTTTTGAAGGGGTGTGAATTACAGGAACAAAAAGAACCGCTTGTTAAAATGATAGCAGAGCAGGAGATGTTGTACCTTGCTAAAGACTTTGAAATTCCAAAACCTAAAAAGCCACCTGATGAAACAAAACGTTGGCAAGATCTGAATGAATTAGTAAAAGATGTAGAAAACAGGAGGCCTAAAAAGCCACCAGACTTAAGTGACTAATTTATGAAACATAAAAGACTGCCTGGTTAATAAAGAGACTGGGGGCAGGATGCTGTATGTATATATATATATAATGTTAATATAATGCATGAGTTTATTATTATTGTTGTATCTGAGTGTTACCTGAAAGTGGATTATTGTTTTGTTGATCTTGAGGCCGATGGCAGTTTGTTGCTTATTTATTGTAGTGCATTGTTTAACTTTGCTTAGAAACTGTTTATTTTCAATTGAATACTTACTGTTGCCAGTCTAATTACGAAGACAGGGGTATAGTGTGACAAACCTGAAAACTTTATGACTAATGATGCTTATAGTAACTTAACGAGAGTGCAAAGAACTCCAAAAGATAATAATTAATTTCTAATATACTTAAAAATCAGAAAGGGCTTATGTTTGCACTATGTTGTTCACTTAAAGGTACATGTCCTCAGATGAGGGTTGTTCAACCCTCAGGGGACATGCACTCTTTGCATTGTCAGGTGCCTGACGAGCACCAGGGACCCGAGTTGTTGTCAGCACTACTTCCATTTCTTTTCGTGCTGCCAACCTTCCTCTTCATCATTCAGAACTTTTACTATCTTCTTTCCTTCTTCTCTATCAGAGTGTATTGAATAGTGTGGCAATGATGTAAGATATTACGTATTGTTTGTGGACAAGTAAATGGAAAAATAATATGGGTACACTAGAAAATGACCAAGAATAATGAAAGTATAGTGGGTACTGTAAAGGAAAAATGTAATGGAAAAGCAATTGGAAAGAGAAGTATAGATCAGAAAAGAATAGGTTACTGAAAAGAAAAGGTAAATGAATGCCATAATATAATTAAATGTAAATGTTTTTGAAAAAGAAAGGGGCAAATATGGTGTTAAAAAACTGTATATGGGTTTAAAACTGAGGAGATGAACCTGGCTAAGGTATGTGAAATAGGTGTGTGAGATATGTGTCTAGTGCCAGCAAAAGGGTTGGCAGAAATCACTTACAGTAGAATGTAAAATTATTGTCCTGATCTTGATGTATGTAATGACCTAACTGTGTGTAGAAAAGCAATGGTAAAGCAGTAGTAAGAAATTCTTAATCCTGACTTGATCCTAAATATGACATTTAATTTTTCTCGATTAATGTATATGTTACCTGATTGTGTCATTTGAAATAATTGCTGTTTTAAAGTTGCAGGTTTTATGTTTTATACCACTAATGCAAATTTTACCAAAAGTGTGACAGAATGATGAAAAACCTGGAAATGATGACAATAAACTGCTCAAAAATGTGTTGATGGGCAGTAAAACAAGACAAAATAATAAAAATGCTGTGGTCCTGAAGTTGAGGACTACAAAATATGCTATGAGAGCAGTAGCCAAAGGACTTGCCATTGTGGGGCAAGAAGTTGATAAGTGGTCACGAACTGCCAAACCTAGAGGATGGGGCAGTGTGTCAATTTAAAAATGTGTTTTTTAGTGTTCTTGATCTAAATTGTGTTTTTGTGTCTAAATGTGTATGTACAAAGACTGCCAAACCAGTAACGGGCAGAATGAGCAACATGGACTGCTAGTGCTGAGGCAAGCAGTGAAGTAAGTTAGGTTTATTGAGCAATATGTTATGAACTAACTATTCTTATTGAAGTCAGTGAAAAGTTATTATAAAATATATATGCAACTTATTTAAATGGATGTAGATATTTTTGAGACAAAGTTTTTTTTTTAAATAACTTAAAGTTTTGGACTGCCTTGTTTTAAAACACAGCAGTGATGATTAAAGATAGGCTCTGAATATGTTAGTGTGTTTATGTGTAACAAATATTTTGGACTGCTATTAATGAAGAGCAGCTTTAAAGTTAATTAATTTGAAAAAAAAACCTTGCAAAGTTACTTTGGTATTTAAGGAGTCAGTTGGAAAAGGTTTCCATAGCTGTTTGTGTAAATTTTTGTACATATGTGGATGCAAACTGATATTTTCAATATTTCATTAATTGCTGAACCTTGTAAAATGTCCTGTGATCATTAATATGCTTGTGTGTCTGTGAAATTTTACATTCCTCTAAAATTATTGAGAGACAAACTTCTGTTTTGTTAAGTTAAAATGTTCTGTGCTATTGTATCTGTGTTTATTCTTTTATTTTATTTTGAAGGCTATACCTATTCTACTAATATGCAGCTTATTTTGTGTACTGTTTGTCTTTTATTTGAACTGTGTGTGTATGGAAAGAACATGCTTGAAGATATCTTGTGTAATGATGCAAAATTAGTTTCCTTAAACCAGTGTGAATGTGAAAATTTCTGTAAATGTCTTATTTTGAAAATCTTTTGGAAGAAATGTATGCAATTTCTTAGTGTATATACTGTATATTTGTAATATGTGTTTTTTTCTTCTCCCAACTGAAGTTGGATGGAATAATTTTTTTTGCAGCCAGCACCACTTAGGTGTTATAGATGTTTCCTTGAAGTATCCCTTACAGGAAACTTCAACGAAACATGGGGCATGTGTAACACCACAGCTCTTATGCTGTATGGATTTATTTTGCTTTTGATTTATTTAATGTCACATTGTTGATCTTTTGCAAATGTGTTTAAATCGATAACATAAAATTGTGTACTCTTTTCTTTGTTAAAAATCTTTGGTGTCGTGATTTGATTCTGTGCAAAGTAGTGTATCTGTAATTTAAAGTTCTTTGTCCCATTTGGAGGGAACAAAACTTATTGTATAAAATTGTAATTTTGTGTGAATAATTTTTTGTAGAAGTGTCAATATGTGAAAATGTTCTGTTTTATTTAATGTATTTGTTTGCTGCTATGTAAATTGCTGATCCTCACATAGGGCTTTTAGTTATTTTGTATGTAAATGGTGTAGTGGTTCCCCTCAGGAACGGAACTGTGTAGCGCGCGCAAATTGTGGTTGGCCTAGGTGGAAAAGGTGGAACTGATAGTCAGTCGGAGACGAGCCAGCAGTCGGGGACGAGCCAGCAGTCGGAGACGAGCAGTCAGTCGGAGACGATCTACGAGTCCGTGCACTGCCATTGTAAAGGTGCATATTGTGATGATTCAGAGAGAGAGGCTTTTCCTGCTGCTTTCCAATGCCTCGGATGGGTGGATAAATAGCTGGAACTATTCTGGAATTTGTATTTATCATCGCCACCAACAAATGACAGAGTCCAGCAATTCTACCTGCAATTCCACCTACCAACATGCAGTTGCCACCACATTGCGCAATCATTGTATCGAAATACTGCATTGATGTACAGTGAAGGATCAGCCTAATGGATTTGTTAGTGTGCTGAAATATAAGGTAATTCATATCGGAATTTATTTACCTACTTTGATTTTACTCCTCATCATAACACCTCTCAGGGTCCTCTCCGTTTGAAGTAAAGTGATTACCGAGTGTCCTTATTGAAAGTACGTTGAAGCCTAGAGCTTTGTTAAATAATGCCTCTTGAACTTAGTAAAGAGAAAGTTAAAGTCAATGATGCTTGCTGAAAACATTTTTCCTAGTAAAACTGCTTATTAAAGTACTGTTGCTAACGGCAAAATTAAAAGTCCTTAAGACTGAGGCTTATAAAGTAAATGAACACATTGTTGCCTGTAGTAAATTCTAAAAGGAGAGTCAGTTTCTTGCAATTTTGTCAACATTGTGTTTCGTTGTAGTAAAAGTGAGAAAGCTGCAGTTGTGAAACGTTACATTCTCATGTTTGCTAAGTGTTTGTCTCTCTTGTGTATTAGAAGTGCACATTAATAATAATGTTATAAAGACCATTCACTTTGTGTAAACCCTGAAAGTAATAGTGTGTTTCGGTATCTGTTATAATTCTGAAAATAGTTCATGCTGCTCTAACTGTTAGCTTCAATCTTAAAACATATGTGCGTCAGAGTTCATTGCACTCGAGTGTGGTTAAGTCCAGGTTGTGTTTGTCCATTATAGTTACTTATACCTACTTTCATAAACGAGAATGTTAATCGTTCTCTTGCCTAATTAGGCTGGCGACCGTTTCCCTTATTCTAGGAATAGTATAGCTAGGCAAAATTTTGTTGTCACTATTCCAATATTTACGTAATTCTGACTTTCATTTCCGAAAAGCCACCTCCGTTAGGAACAACACGGTCAAACTAACAAAATTCCTCTCAGAGGGTAACACTGCTCTGTTGCTTTGTGCCATAGTTTCTTTTACAAAATTGTTTTATGTTACAACCTGCTTCTAGCATTGAGGTTATGGTACAGTAGTAGCAGAGACGGGAGTGTTATAGACTAAACGTAAGCCTACGAGAGTGAAAGCTGTCATCAAGGCTAAGGGTGATCCAACACCATACTGAATTCCAGAATTACTGATGGATGTTCAAAATGGTTCAAATGGCTCTGAGCACTATGCGATTTAAATTCTGAGGTCATCAGTCGCCTAGAACTTAGAACTAATTAAACCTAACTAAACTAAGGACATCTCACACATCCATGCCCGAGGCAGGATTCGAACCTGCGACCGGAGCAGTCGCCAAGTTCCAGACTGTAGCGCCTGGAACCGCACGTCCACTCTGGCCGGCACCGATGGAGGGTGCCATGAACTTGTAAGTCATTTTCAGCCAGGTGTGCGGATATTATTGATAACATAATGTATGACTTCAGCATCTCTATATATCAATATGGGAGTTTGCGAGTCTATTTTCTTTTTCTGAAGACGACAAATTTAAAGTTTTCGAAAGCATTGTAAAGAGTTAGTAAAACTAATTCTGAAACTGCTTGGTTGTTTTTCCAATTCTATCGAGTTCCAGACGTCAGTGTTAATTATCCCTGTTCTGTGATTTGCAGAAACGGTGTTTAAAGCGTAACGTTTGCCAGCCTTCGAGTGGAAGGTATTTAGGTTTTCTTACTGTTGGCAGAAACCCAACAGCACCAAGTTTCCCGTTTCTGAAGTTCATTTCTGCGATACTGCGGTGTTGGTGATAAGCAGATTGCACTGCTATCAGCATATGACATCCCTCTGATCAGCACAGAAAACTAAACAAACAGAATCAAAGAGCCCAGTTTCTTGAGTTTGTTTGAATAGCTGCCTGTGGAATTACATCGTGCAGGCGGTACACTTGAAATGACGCCATTAAAGAAAATGAGTAGAAAAAAAGAGGGAAGAACAATGATAGAGCAAGAGAGGAACGATAAAAGAGTTCGTATGAGGCAATATTGAAAAACGAGTGAAACCGATTTAATAACATAAATTTGGCCGTTATGTGGTCCGCATCGACAGAACAAGATAAATTCTCTTGATTTCAGAAAGAGTGATAAGGGAAACAATGTTACATGAAAAAGACTTTTCATACAATATGGGACGAACAAAAAGTTGTCGTTAGGAGGCCAAACTGTTTATAATGACTATGCCAGATACACAAAGTCACCTCGGTTATTGACGCTACCATCCAATCAAAGCACAGGGTTGCAGATATTCCTTTTGTAAAATAATGTAACACTACAGTATAAGGGGCGATAAAAAAAGTTGATTTTAGAAGGCGGTACAGTCTAGAAGCGGTATGCCAATCAGGTGAAACAGGTTTGAGTACTGAGGAAATGCCAGCCGCGGTGGTCTAGCGGTTCTAGGCGCTCAGTCCGGAACCGCGGGACTGCTACGGTCGCAGGTTCGAATCCTGCCTCGGGCATGGATGTGTGTGATGTCCTTAGGTTAGTTAGGTTTAAGTAGTTCTAAGTTCTAGGGGACTGATGACCACAGATGTTAAGTCCCATAGTGCTCAGATCCATTTGAACCATTTTTACTGAGGAAATCATCCAACCGATGCATAGGGTTGAAGGCATCCGTTTGGTATAACGCCGTGGCTGCTGCTGTCCGCTGCACGATCTCCTCCGACAGGAATCGTTGGCCTTTCAAGGCCGTTTTTAAGGGACGGAAGCAGTGACAGATAATGACTAGAGCGAGGGTGCTCGCTCCCTATTCAGTAGAAATTCTAGGGCGCGTTAAATTTAAGGCAACACCTTCCAAACTGTAATTATAGGTTGTCATCAAGATGGTGATAAGGATTACAGAGGCTCCTTGGTTTGAAGAAGAACGCCAGGAGCACAGGGGTACCTACTTGTGCATAGTGGCCGGGGAAGGGGGACAGCCAGGTAGTGGCAGCCTGACAGATCTGTAAAGGTGCTTCTAAAACAGCCTGCACGACGGACACAGCTTTCCTTAGGAATGGCTCTTGACGGTTACAAGAGAAAACATTTTCGTCCCTGACAATTCGTTGTTTCCTTGCGGGATCGAATTTTTGAAGTGAGCGAGGTGGTAAAGCGGTTAGCACTCAGGGCTCGCATTCGACAAAACGAACGTTCAAATCCCCATCTAGTCGTCCAATTTTAGATTAGCCTTGATTTCCATAAATAATTCAAGTTAAAAGCGGGAATGGTTATTTTGAAAGGGCATGACGGGCTTACTTCCCATCCTTCCATAATTCGAGGCTATGCTCTGTCTGTCTGTTTGTCGAAGGAACGTTAAACACTAGTCTTGTTTTCATTCCTTCGTATTTTTAAATACGATCTAGCGGGATAACTCAGTATCACTTTCGTCGGTTTCCTGGGGTAGTAAACACGGAGCGCACGTGCAGTTAATGTCCATTACTCAGGATATCGTGGTAGAGCCATGTTGTCGAAAGTCTGGCTCTAAGGTCTCATACAACTACAAGAGTAGTAAGTAAAGTGGTACGGCATGAATGGCTGGGAGACGCCGAGGAGCAGGTTCAGTCACCTAATTAAATAAGTTTTCCGTTTCCTTCGTGCCCACAAGCAGCTTTGCTTCATGAAGTGATGGCTGTCTGTGTGAGAGGATGTTTATAAATGAATATCGGGGTTTTAACGCTTCATAATATTTATTGTATTAAACTTACAGTTGTAAATGGTATGTCAAATGAAAGAGCAACTTAAAAAGTTTTACCAAGAAACTTATAAATGGTCAATGTGAGCACCATTTGTCACACGGCACACATCAAGTCTACAGCCGAGTTCTTCTCAAAACGTTGATACGTGTGTCTTCAGCGATTGTAGCAACAGCTGCCAGTTCCTTAATTCAGGGAGGTCTGCTGATAGCGGACGCACATACATACGATCCTTGATGAAGCCCCAAAGGAAAAAATCTCATGGCGTTAGCTCGGGAGAACGGGGAGGCAAGGCAAAGCAAACCCACTCATTGGGCCCCTTGCGGCCTATCCAGCGCTTGGGTACAGTGAAGTTCAACTAATCGCGTACTTCGCTATGTCAGTGAGGTGGCGCAACATCTTGCTGGAAAATGAAGTTCTCTGGCTCAGCTTCTTCTAACTGAGGGAAGAGCCTTTGCTCTAGTGTATCAAGGTAAGAAGTGCCATTTGAAGTAGGTCCACCAAAAGAGAAAAGCCCATTAATTTTCCGTTGCGATACAGCACAAAAACAGCCACTTTAGGGGAATCTCGTTGCATTTGTATCACCTCGTGAGGATTTTCTGAGCCCCAGATGCGCACATTGCGTGTGTTAACATGTCCACTGAGGTGAAAGGTCGATTCATCACTGAAGACAACATGATCCAGAAAATCTTCATCGTCATGAAACATTTTGTTTGCGAAGTTGGCACGTAATCCATGGTCTGCAGGCTTTGGAGCCTGTAATTACAGTAAACGGTAAGGACGTAGTTGTATGTGTTTTCTTAAGTTTCCAAACAGCCGACACAGGAACTTTCAGTTCACGACTAGCCTTCCGGACTAGTTTCATTGTGATACGAGTGAACGACCCTCTCATTCGCTCAACAGTCTCTTCACTAACTCTTGGTCGTCCATTTGACATATCATTTATAACTGTAAGTTTAATGTAATAAATATTATAAAGCGTTAAACCCCGATATTCATTCATAAACACTCTGCATGTGTGTGTGTGTGTGTGTGTGTGTGTGCGCCCGTCATTCATAAACACTCTGCATGTGTGTGTGTGTGTGTGTGTGTGTGTGTGTGTGTGTGTGTGTGTGCCCGCATCTCGTGGTCGTGCGGTAGCGTTCTCGCTTCCCATGCCCGGGTCCCCGGGTTCGATTCCCGGCGGGGTCAGGGATTTTCTCTGTCTCGTGACGGCTGGGTGTAGTGTGCTGTCCTTAGGTTAGTTAGGTTTAAGTAGTTCTAAGTTCTAGGGGACTAATGACCGTCGATGTTACGTCCCATAGTGCTCAGAGCCATTTTTTATTTTTGTGTGTGTGTGTGTGTGTATGTGTGTGTGTGTGTGTGTGTATGAGTACGATGTTCGTGTTTGGTATTATGGGAGAAGGGAGAGAGTGAAACACCGTGATGGCGCACAGCCCGCTCCTCTCGAAGAGCACTAAGAGGACGCAGAGCTTAACGTCGCCATTCGATGGGTGCATCACAATTAATAGTCTCAGGAGCCCTCACTTCATGAGACATTGCGAAATGATTTGGCAATTAGAACAGGACACTGCCGCAAAGACTTTTGATCAATGATTTCACGCCACACCCCATCTACCGCAGAAGAAAAACTGTCAAAAGCTCACGGTGTACACTGACCGCCACCCTAAGTACTGCATGTGATAATCGGTGCTTAGTTTCGGTGATCTGACGGCAACCGATGCATCCGACTCGGCATGGCCGTTAGTTTAGGAGTAGTGACATCCGCCGAAAATGAAGTACGTGAGTCACGGAAGCGAAAGACAACCACCGGCCACCACTCGCAAACATGGAAGGTCTACAGACCAGGTATCGCGCCCTGTTGCTCCACTGTTGCTCTTCATGGCTAGTATTTCTGTCTCTCGCTCTTCTCAACCCTGTAGTGGCTCGCTTGATATCATTTCGTAACTTTTACTTTGTAGAACTGTCAAGTGCGAGTTCTGGTATTGTTGCTAGTGCACCCTTTCGTCCCGATTTTAGCGCATAATGTTAGTTTTTCTCTTTCTGTATAAATCATAAATACACAATATATTTCAGATAATCAGTCAAAATGGGCTCCATCCATTTGTGTCAGTGTGGTGCGGCCCATACTGATCACCTACGTCACTGTGATAAACTTTGGTTGATAGGTAACCAAGTGAACTGGTGTGGCTGGATTGAAGAGTTTTTAGCAAACAGAACACAGCATGTTGTTATCAACGGAGAGACGTCTACAGACATTAAAGTAACCTCTGGTGTGCCACAGGGGAGTGTTATGGGACCATTGCTTTTCACAATATATATAAATGACCTAGTAGATAGTGTCGGAAGTTCCATGCGGCTTTTCGCGAATGATGCTGCAGTATACAGAGAAGTTGCAGCATTAGAAAATTGTAGCGAAATGCAGGAAGATCTGCAGCGGATAGGCACTTGGTGCAGGGAGTGGCAACTGACCCTTAACATAGACAAATGTAATGTATTGCGAATACATAGAAAGAAGGATCCTTTATTGTATGATTATATGATAGCGGAACAAACACTGGTAGCAGTTACTTCTGTAAAATATCTGGGAGTATGCGTGCGGAACGATTTGAAGTGGAATGATCATATAAAATTAATTGTTGGTAAGGCGGGTACCAGGTTGAGATTCATTGGGAGAGTCCTTAGAAAATGTAGTCCATCAACAAAGGAGGTGGCTTACAAAACACTCGTTCGACCTATACTTTAGTATTGCTCATCAGTGTGGGATCCGTACCAGGTCGGGTTGACGGAGGAGATAGAGAAGATCCAAAGAAGAGCGGCGCCTTTCGTCACAGGGTTATTTGGTAACAGTGATAGCGTTACGGAGATGTTTAACAAACTCAAGTGGCAGAATCTGCAAGAGAGGCGCTCTGCATCGCGGTGTAGCTTGCTCGCCAGGTTTCGAGAGGGTGCGTTTCTGGATGAGGTATCGAATATATTGCTTCCCCCTACTTACACCGCCCGAGGAGATCACGAATGTAAAATTAGAGAGATTAGAGCGCGCACAGAGGCTTTCAGACAGTCGTTCTTCCCGCGAACCATACGCGACTGGAACAGGAAAGGGAGGTAATGACAGTGGCACGTAAAGTGCCCTCCGCCACACACCGTTGGGTGGCTTGCGGAGTATAAATGTAGATGTAGATGTAGGTCTGAAAGTTGGAGCGAGTTAGATTCTACCTTGGCCAGAAGGTACGACCTTACCTTCTTTAGTTACACTTTTTAGAGTTACGGCATCACCTTATTTAGTTACACTTTTTAGAGTATGTGTTAGGCAGGCGAGGTGAACCATCACAAAAGTAAGTTTTGTCCACCCGAAACGACTTTTGTGGTAATAAAATGTGTGTGATTTGTTACATCCCAAACACGAAAAATATAAGGAGTTTTAAAAGGCTTGATGATCGCAGAGAAACAGCTACTAGGCTTTTTAGGTCCGATTATTTTATCCATCATTACGCGTTTCGGGTTCTACCCCTCTTCAGATGATATGAAGCAAATATATTAACAAATATACATTTGCATGGTGTACATAAACCACAGGTGTCTTATATAAGCAATGTATCAGCAATTAATTAATGTTGACAGATGAATACATACTATCTTAAAAAAAATAAATGTTAAATATAACTTTGGCAAGTACGTCAAAAATGGTCAGGAAAATAATGAAGTAAAACAAAATAGCAGCAGTAGCTAGATGCTGTTACCTAACACGAACAAAATTATAGTGGAAGGATAGGAACAGCCTCTTGTACCTGCTAGGTAAGCAATCTATCAGCAAATGGAGTGATATGCAAACATGCTACATTTGCATTGCTAATTTAAGTGCACTGTGTTTTATGTATGCCATGTAACTTCATATTTGTTGCTGTATTTTTATCAGATCATCTGAAGACGGGCAGAGTCCGAAACACGTAGTGAGAAATAAATTAACAGGTTTATAAACGTATAGTACCTGTGTTTCAACGATTGTACAGTTTTTTTAAATTCCATGTAGTCTTTATGAGTGTACCGACCATGAAATCTGCCCTGATATACGCCCGCTTACGCACTACCATAACTCTTATATTCCTATGATACCACTCTTCCAGGTAATCTTGGCCGTTTCATCACTTCACTCATCTTTGTATCTATTTTTATCAGGTGGCTTTTCACTTTTTTAACTTACGCAAGTGTTCCTCTGTCTTTTATCATTTGAGAAACTGTCATTTGCCATTTCAGCTGTGTCAACCTTTTAATTGATCAACTAATACAACTTTTATATTTTAAATTTTACGAATGAATCTATCTCTTTTTACTAGATGAAACATTCATTTTATAAGCTGCCCTGTCCAGTTTTATACTACAGAAGCTGTGATGACTTGTTACGTGAATATCGTCGTAATCAGGGTCGGAAGCCAAGGCGGCTGGAAGAGAGCTAAGCGGGAGTATTGACGCGGCAGGTGGGTGCTAGAGACTTAGCGAAATAACCAACACAGCCGACACAACTCCATACGGCAGTTGCCCACAGTGCCACACTGGCGGAAAATATTATCTCCACGTATGCGGCGAAAATGAAATAACCTTCACGGGTGGGCAGAGCTGCGGCAGACAGGGGCCTGTTTTATTTTCCGGCGGTGCTGTTTGTCGCGCACAGTAGCGGCGCCACTGCCCGCTGCGGGCAATTAGCTGCAAAAACCGAAACGGCCCGCCGAGTGGCGGCCCTCGCTTTATGCGCAGGCTCCGCTGTTCACGTCGACTTTGTCCCGGCCCTTTCAACAGCGCTGCTGGCGACGTGTCGTCTGCCCTTGGACAGTGCGCCCAATATGGCGGCAAAACGCGGCAAAATATCACAGAATTAAATTGGATGGGGTAGAGAGCGTAACGCTACGTCTGTATATGACACCCGGCTGGTCACATTGCACTCAATCAGAAGAGTACTCTTGTTGCTTCATGACATTCGAAAACGAAAGCAGTCATCGACCTTTCTGGAGGAACGCCTGTTTAATCATATGATAAAACTACCTTGCTACATATACAAAAGTGTAAAGGGTAGACATATATTTTTCATTATTTACTCGGAAAAATAATGTTCAGTCTTCAATATATGTTAATTTCCATGTCTCCGTCTGGTAAACAATATGTTCAAATGTGTGTGAAATCTTATGGGACTTAACTGCTAAGGTCATCAGTCCCTAAGCTTACACACTACTTAACCTAAATTATCCTAAGGACAAACACACACACCCATGCCCGAAGGAGGACTCGAATCTCCGCCGGGATCAGCCGCACAATCCATGACTGCAGCGCCTTACACCGCTCAGCTAATCCCCCGCGGCCATCTGGTAAACATTCAAATCTCCATGCCATGGTGTCACACCGCGCCGTTATTAAATCCAACATAAAATGGGCAGATCGTTGATAAAGTGATGTATCTGTGGTAAAACTTAATTTTTTGCTTTTCTATATATACAACTATATCCCGTAAGCCAATTTACGGAACGTGGTAGAGGGTACTTTCTCTACCACTTTCACGAGATATAGATTGACTCTTCTAGGAACACATGCTGTCAGAACTTTAACAGTAAACCATATCTTGAGGGAGAAAGCTGTTCCTGCCGTGCCTGCCACTGGAGTTGGCTGAGCGGCTTGGTGACGCTTTCGACCTGTCAAAAGCCTGAAAAACCAACTTTTTATGGACGGACCGCTTCGAGACACACGGGAAGAAAGTCAGTGAGGATTTAGAAGGTACCTACAGACATGTGAAGTTACGCTGAGCACTGTGCCGTGGCCAGTGCCTGTGCTCTAAGTTACTCGGTTCAGCAGCAGTGGTGCTGACGTCACGATATAGGTCGTCTCACCGATTCTCGATTGGTTTTAAATCCGGGATGTTTGATAATCGTGGAATTTCCTCGTGCTCTGCGCGTGAGACGTTGCATTGTCCTGCTGATAGATACCATCGTGCCGAGGAGAAACAAACTGTATGTAGAGGCGGATGCAGTCCCCCGAGCCCGCATCTCGTGGTCGTGCGGTAGCGTTCTCGCTTCCCACGCCCGGGTTCCCGGGTTCGATTCCCGGCGGGGTCAGGGATTTTCTCTGCCTCGTGATGGCTGGGTGTTGTGTGCTGTCCTTAGGTTAGTTAGGTTTAAGTAGTTCTAAGTTCTAGGGGACTTATGACCACAGCAGTTGAGTCCCATAGTGCTCAGAGCCATTTGAACCATTTTTTTGCAGTCCCCGAGGACAGATGCATGCTTGTATTCATCCACTGTGCCTTTCAGGATGACCAGATCATCCAGGGAATGCCCTCCGGCCACGAACCATTCCGACAACTGTTGCAGGGTGTCTGCTTTCACGCCGTACACGCCAACGACCTTCTGTACTATGGAGTGTTAATCGTGATTCATCTAAAAAGCCCACCTTTCGCTACTCGTTGGACTTCCAACTGCGGTATAAGTTTGCAAATTCCAGCTTTCGTCGCCGATGAACAGCAGTTGGCGTGCGTGAACCAGGTCCATATGAAGCAACGTTCGCTGAACTGTCACTGAGAAGACACCGTTGGTAGCCTTTTGGTTAGTCTTGGCGATAAGCTCCTAAGCAGTTGCTGATTTTTGATAGCACCATTTCGCAATATACGATATACTTTAACCATGGCAGCATAGGGTACAGTTTACAATCTTAGCCGCTTCGGAAATGCTTCCACTCTTTGCTCGAACGCCAACATCACGCCTTTTTGGACGTCAGATAAATAGCTCATATTCTGCATGACGATAATAACTGTACTGTTTTACTGACTTCCACATCCCCCCCCCCCTCTCCCCAACACGCTTTATTTACCCTCCATCACTAGCGCTGCCATCTGCCGTCTCTGAGTTTTTATTGTAATTCGTAGTTGAAAGTAAGCGGTGGTCACATTAAGGTGACCTGTTCATGCAACTGAGCATGTACCGGTACGTGCTGCTCCTCCTTGTATCTTCTCTAATTTTTCTATCAATTCAGTCACGTACTGATTTCTCACGGACGAACAACAAACAAGTATTGAAACAGGAGCGGATAAAAATTCCTACGTCAAGAGTGCAATTTTCGTTTACTGATTACGAATTCGGCTCGTTACGGATCCATCTTTTGATAAATCTAAAATGATATTTAGTGTGTAACATTCATTACCCATCGTCGTCCTTTTTAGAGGTATGTCGCACTAAGTGATTAGTGATCAACGTTGTCAATTTACATAAGGTTTTCAGTCAGAAAATTTTATTTATCTAAGGTGACCTTGCTCTACGAAATACGGCAGATTGAACAATATTTTAGACTGATCTGAAGATGGCACGGTAATGAGCCGAAACAGGTAATCAGTAAAGAAAAACTGCGATCTTACACAGTAGTCTCTCCACTTGAAATCGCCCGTACGCATACTACTACTTATTTTATGGAAGTAACTGCATCCAGGGATTGCTCTTCGGTAGTGTAGTCATACAATAATGCGCTTTCCAGCCTACGTGTTCGCAATACGTCATATTTGTCTATGTTGAGGTTCAGCTGCCTTTCCCAGCACCAAGCATCGATCATCTGCACGTCTTCCATATTACAGAATTTCTCATCAGATCCTTTTTAGTAAGTAGACCAATTAGCGAATAACATGTAAACAAATTAAATAAAATGTGCACGTACCATAGGATTAATGATGTTCACGAAACTAGAGAAACATACTTCAAAACAAATAAGTACTTTTATTATTACCCGTTGTTATTATGCTTGTTGGTTTTGCGGTTGCTGTGGGTTTGTTTTTGAGAGACCGTCATCCTCTATTTGTAGGTCACTGTTGCTATCTGAGTTTACATACAGTTATACTGTCATTTGGACGTAGTGAGTGGAGCTATGGACACAGAATATGTAGTACCAAGTGAAGAAATCGGAACATTTCCGACTTATTCTTCCGGTTGAGTTCAGTAGAAGGTTGACAGCACCGGAGGCAGTCAGAAACATTTGTACTGTGTATGGCCGGCTGCGGTGGCAGAGCGGTCCTAGGCGCTTCAGTCCGGAACCGCGCGACTGCAACGGTCGCAGGTTCGAATCCTGCTTCGTGCATGGATGTGTGTGATGTCTTTCGGTTACTTAGGTTTAAGTAGTTCTAGGGGACTGATGACCTCAGATGTTAAGTCCCATAGTGCTCAGAGCCATTTGAACCATTTGAACCAAGCACCGTGTATGGGGAAAATTCCATACGACACAGCACGGCAGAAAATGGTTTTCTCGTTTTCAGGAGGATCATTTTGACAATAGTAACTCTCCACGTTCAAGAAGACGTTTGAGGTTTCATGAAGATCGTTCAAACGCTTTAATCCACATTGATCCACGTCAGTGTACTCGAGAATTGGAAAATATGATGAACTGTGATGATTCCAATATCGTGCGACATTTGCATGCAATGGGGAAGGTTAAAAGTTCATTTGTGTGGGTGCTGCATGCTCTACATAAAAATCACAAAAGTCCGCAGGTGGCATCTCTGCTTGCTCGTCATCAATTCACTCGCGAACACCGACTATTCCTATCCCGTCTTTATGCTAACGTAAGGAAAAGAAAGGGATAGTTGAGCCCAAACAAAGCATCAACGCCCCATACAAAGTACTGCGTGTGTCCACAAAGGGTAATGTTCTGTATCTGGTGGAACAGCGACGGTGCGGTGTACTACGAATTGTTTCCCCGAGGTGTAACCATCGCTGCTGACGTTTATTGTCAACTGAGACGTCTCGCAGTCGCAGTCCAAGAACAATGCCCACCCGAATTATTTTCGACTGACAAAAAGCTCTATTCAGGAAGTGGGTTGGGAAGTCATTTCGCATCCACCTCGTTCACCTGATCTTGCCTCCTGAGATTTTTCTCCTTTCCCGCCCTCTATGGAACAAACGTCAATTATCTTCCTTTACAGATCAAAATTTCATCCGAACATGGCTCTACGAGTTGTTCGCCTCAAAACCACGTGACTTGAGGAGTCTCAGGATTGAGAAGTTACCCCAGCATTGGCAGACTTTGTAAAGAGTGAAGTAGAATATGTTATTAATGACTAAAGTGTCTTTTACGTGAGTATGTTGTGTTTATGACACTTATGGAGAAACGCTACGAACTTCGGCACTAACCCAGCACATATCAAATGCAGCACATAATTACAGTTTACAGCTGCCATAAACTCCTTAGACAAAGTTGAAGTATGTTAAGTGGCACAACGCAATCACAGTAACCTAAACCCAGTGAACAGCCCATAACTCGGGGTCAAAGAATAATGACTCGTTTAACGAAAGGTTAAGGTATGTAGCTACAGCGCGGGTGCAGCCCTCTCCACCAGTTCACCAACGACGACAGACTAAAGCACAACCACCACCGGCCAACAAAAGGCCATATGCAGCCACAGCTCACTCTTAAACACTCTCTGTGGCGCCACACACTACTGAATCAGTGTTAGGTTCTTAAATTAGATCACCACTGGTATCAAAAGCTGATTTCATATTCATGTATCACAATGCCGTTTAAATAGCTGCAGTCATTTTGTAACCTATTATAAGCAGATCAAAGAACTAATAAACAAGTTATTAACAAAATTCACAAAGCATGCCTGAAAATGGTTTTTAAAAAATAAAAAATGAAAAAAAAAACATAAGAAATAGAAACACGTCAAACAACCACCTTTATTAGTTAAATATTAGACACCAGGCACAACAGCATGTTACCAAGGTTAAGTTTGTCTAACAAGCGTGCTACAACAAATTCCCCAGCAATCAAATGTGTGTAACGACTTCGGCTAAGGTAGGACGCAATTAGCAAAATAATAGCTTGCGGTGCCTGATCTTATTAGACAACTACTGGTAACACTTTCTTGAGAGTAAAGCAGAAATGTACTATGTCCAAAATATCAAAAATCACAGCCACCAAAAATCCTCGCTCAGCAGCGGCAAGTCATACGTTTCAGAATCGTCAGCGGCATAGTCTGCCCACCAGAACATGGGGCAGCCACCGATGCTGACGCGAGTAGCTTCGCGCACAGCAAACCAACAACACGCAAACTCGACTCACGGCGAACTTCCGGACACGGCTCCAAGTTGCCAGCTATCCCTGTTTCGCCGGAAGTAGCTTACACCACCTCCGCCCACAAACTTAACAGCCAGAGCGATGTCAACCATGTTACAATGAAGCATACTCAGAATACGTGCACGTGCAGCTTACCGCCATCTTTAAGACTCTGAAAAAGATGGAACCATTGGCATAGATACATAGATGCACCATACAGAAAGATCGCTTACAAAGAGAACACACATAGCCAAATTTTTTTAATCGTTACCGTACGTGAAGTGTAGAACTCAAATTTCAGTCACCACAACTTGCCGTTGAAGGTCTATGGAATACTTCAAAAAATCGACTTTGAAATTTTCCGAATGTCTTCAATAATCTTAATGAGATCTTTGTTCTGAAGAGCCTGTATGGCCCAGCGGTAGAATTCTCGCCTGCTACATGGGTGGCTTAGCCTGGATTCCTTTCTGGGGTTATTTATTAAACAAAGGTCCAAGATGTAAGAACATCTACATAAAGTGTGAAATACGTAAACATTAATGAAATTTATTTTGTAATATTTTTTAGGGTTCAGTATCTTAATTGGAAAACAGAAACCCTTGTAAGATCATTTTATTGTCCGTGTCCTGTCTGTCTCTTTGTCTGTAGGTTGTTCAAATTACCCTTTTTCTCAGAAACGGGTAGACGTAGCAAGTTGAAATTTACGTCACATGCTGAGGTCTATGGTATCTTGGCGGTACCATAAGACAGTGCAGATAAAAGAGACGGCCATTTAGGTCACATATTTTGATATTGCAAACTCACCCATCAAAACCAATTTATAGGGTACTTTCGCTTCGTCAATAGTCATGAAATTTGGCAAGAAGCAAGGTTTCACAGTACAAGTATAGGAACAAATCCGAAAACTACTAATTTGTAACTGTATCACACGGAAAAATAATTATTTTGTCATTTGTTAACCGACGTCAAACATGAAATAAAAACAGTCAGTAATTTTGCGTATAGGCTGATTGGGTCGTAAATGTTACATCAGGCATTAGGCGAGGAATGACTTCATATCTCATACGATGTATTTCAGAATTCATCCATCTACAAAAATGAAAGAGCGATTACTGCACCCAGATACGGTGTTTCAAGCTGTATGTAAAACAAACATGTTTGAGAATGACAAGTGACAAAGCATAAATACAAAAACGCATCATACGAGCAACAAAATCATTATTTGTTTCATGTTTGAGTTTTATCATTGCGACGAAGTCAGCCTGAATGGAGAACTGCTGAAAGATGGACCTCGCCCTGGACGTTGGGAGTGAAGTTGCGCATCATGCAGCCTATTGCGAACAATTTGAGTCGTAACACGACGTCCTGTGGCCGCACGATAAGTATTGTTCAACATGGTGGTGTTGCTGTCAGGGTTCCTCCGAGCTATAATCCGTAGGTAGCGGTCATCCGCTGCAGTAGTAGCCCTTGAGCGGCCGGAGCGAGGCATGTCATCGACAGTTCCTGTCTCTCTACATCTCATTCATGTCCGAACAACATCGCTTTGGTTCACTCCGAGACGCCTGCACACTTCCCTTGTTGTGAGCCCTTTCTGTAACAAAGCCGCTACGGTCGCAGGTTCGAATCCTGCCTCGGGCATGGATGTGTGTGTTGTCCTTAGGTTAGTTAGGTTTAAGTAGTTCTAAGTTCTAGGAGACTTATGACCTCAGCAGTTGAGTCCCATAGTGCTCAGAGGCATTTGAACCATTTTGCCTCGGGCATGGATGTGTGTACTGTCCTTAGGTTAGTTAGGTTTAAGTAGTTCTACGTCTAGGGGACTGATGACCTCAGATGTTAAGTCCCATAGTGCTCAGAGCCATTTGAACGATTTTTTTTTTTTTTTGTAACAAAGAAACAATGCGGACGCAATCGAACCTCTAGGCATGGTTGAACTACAGACAACACGAGCCGTGTACCTCCTTCCTGGTGGAATAACTGGAACTCATTGTCTGTCAGACCCCTCCGTCTAATAGGCCATGCTCATCCATGGTTGTTTATATCTTTGGGCAAGTTTAGTGACATCTCTGAACAGTCAGAGCGACTGTGTCTGTGATACAATACTCACATTCAACGCATGTCTTCAGATGTTCTGGGAACCGGGGTGATACGAAAATTTTTTTGATGTATGTATGTTGCCACTTAGAATGCGTGCAGCATAATAAGTATAGCTCTCCGAATACCAGCTTTGATAAATTTTCTGTGAAGCACTGTTCAGTGCATAATATCTCAAGGTGTCTCTCAGTATCTAAAGAAGAGTAAGAGGCCCCTGACTGGCCAACTACTGCGAGTATACGCAGCCTGCAGTAAAGGAACAAGCTAGCTAGTAGTCTTAGCGTTTAGACGGGTGGAAGATAAGGCAAGAGCAAAATTACCTGAGACGTGCTCGAAAGCAGCAAAAGACACTATCGGTGGGTCGCGAAGCCACTGCTCCTCTGGAAATCTGACTTCTCGTTTATTTGTGTTTATTTCGCGTTGAGATTCAATTACGTACGATTTTACATGTCGCAAAGCCGCGAGACAGTGGCAACTAACACTATTCAGCGGAATCCTTGACTGATATAACGTTGCCTGTAAATCGACTGCGCGTCCGCAGCCGACATTTCTTGACTGTCAAACTTCTCTGCAGAGAGCACCATTTTATGCTAAAGAAGTGCAACAGTTGTATTGTAGTTCTCTCTAATCAGACGTGAAGGATAAACGTCACTCACGGAGATGGTCTCATGGAGGAATTAAACTTATTATTGTGGCAACCACTCGAGTATGTCGAATTTTATTTCCTATTATACGACGTTAATTATGTCAGATTCAGAGTATTCTCATTGTAAACGAATGCAATAATTACGTAAATACGCCATTTTATGTCAGAAGATAAATAAAACTTACTATTCACTCGAAGTGACTTACACAAAATTTTGAAAGATTACTGGTATAGCGTTTTACAATAATGATTTGAGGATGCTCCCAGAGAAACTGCAGACGCCGTCAGTCTATTCAGAAGTTCATTAACTGGTGAATAATTGTGCCGGAGTGGCCGAGCGGTTTTAGGCGCTACAGTCTGGAACCGCGCGACCGCTACGGTCGTAGGTTCAAATATTGCCTCGGGCACGGATGTGTGTGATGTCCTTAGGTTAGTTAGGTTTAAGTAGTTCTAAGTTCTAGGGGACTGATGACCTCAGATGTTAAGTCCCATAGTGCTAAGGGCCATTTGAACCATCTGAATAATTGTGTGTGAATTTCCTACGCCAACAGGCGAACAGCCATGTTTAATTTGCAAACTGCGTTTTATTCTGCCGGACTCCGAAAGTTCTAATGCGAAAGTAAGAAATGAGTTTAGTTTTTGCAGATGGCCTAGCAATCATTCACATTCTTGCAGCTCATCAACAAGATCTTTGAGACCATCACTGTGGCAGTAATCAATTTCAGGTTTCTTTCCACAGTTTCCAAGAAGATTAACATTGAGCAAATTACATCGCTGAAATTAACTTAAACAGACGTTGAATAAGAATAATAATTACCAACAAATTGAAAGGAAAGATTAAAGGTTGTATCTAAAACAACAATTCTCTTCGACACGGACTAATAATAATTATGTCAAAGAATTAGAATTTTGGAAAGATCGAGGTGGAATATTTAAACGCCTTCGCAAGTTGTATATTTGAGAATCATCTGGAATGTTCTAGAACCTTTGTTAGTATTGTGTACAGAAATACATAAATGACTATTAAAAGGGAAGATATCGTACGATCTTATGAATACCACCAGCAGGTGGTGAAAATGGGCGATAAATAGTTATGTTTATGATTGTATATAATAATTTTACATATGCGATGCTGATTTCTAGTGATTTTTATGATAGTGGGAAGTGTATATGCAATGTGAAACGGCTTCCAACACCGATAGTGGAAATGTTGTAACATTATAAAGCATAAGATTCGATGATGAAACAGCAGAATTAATTCACAAGTATCGCCTCACGACTCCAGAGTTACTAGCAAATGTATTCTATCCAACGGCTTATCAGCAGAAAGGAACATGGAGAAAACTTTCACCGATTTTATTGCATTGGACTTTAAAGAGAAAGCAGCACATTTTCTGAGAGTAAGTTAGGTAATATTAGAAGACAGCAAAGCGGTTGAAACTGTTTGATAACCTTGCAGGTATAATATAACCTGAAAGGCTGAATGCTGTTACGCTGGATAAAATTTATGTTGCAAGAAGACCTTAGGCAACCCGTAGACCTTGCAGCCATATTGCTTGCAAATCTCTTGAGATTCGTTGTGAAGATGCAGAAGCTGCAATATCAAACAACGTTTGATATTTTCGCAATCTTATTTTAATTTTCAGGAATTGTTGATTACCCAATCCCACTCTTATTTGACACTGTTTTACTTACATCACTTTTTATTCATGATTCACATTTGCCCTATTCGACAACAGCCCTTCAGCAGCATCTTTGCTAACAAGACGGCTGCGTATTTATACACGTAATGCCAATCTTTGCACCTATCTCAACGCGTCTAGACTGTTCATTATCGTTGCAGAATCAAAAAACAAAATACTAAATATTCCATACAGGATTCCTAGTGTGCCGGTTGGCACGATTCTGCGAATCGACAAGGATTTTTCTGTCGCTTAGTGTCTAGCGTCTTTTCCTCGGGGACGGAGTCGCGAGGCAGAGGTTCAGTTAGGAACGAGGCCGCCGAGGGGCAGCAGCAGAAAGCGTGTTTGCCGTGCTGTGGGGAGTAGCGGCGGACTAGGGCAACGTGTTCAGTTCGCTAAGTGAATTGGTGACGATGTGCTGCTGAAAGCCGTTGAGCGTCAACGTGCATTCTGATGTTACGGAAACGAAATAGTGTGGAATTCACGGTATGTGGATATTAGAGAAGCAACTCTTGTGGATACCTCGGGTTGTGCCCAGCGTTTGATACGAATCGCGGTGATGAGCAACCTGTTGTCTCTTAGTTTTTAGAACACAGTCCGGTGGGGTAGTATCGGACAATCTCAGAGTTTCTAAAACTCTGCTAACTACATTGCAAGTGAGGGATTACAGCGCTAAGCACGCTTCGTATGAGTACTTGTGCATGAATCTTCGGTCTGATCTGTGGATGAAGATCTCAGTATTATGTCTGAAGGAGTACTGGTTCTTGATCGATTTATGCATGGCATGCTTGTAAATGTTCCCACTCAGACACCGTTATGGAATTTTACCGTATGCACCGTCTCATAAGTTAAAGATACGCTGAGTAAACGACAGTCTGTTATTTTGGTGCCTTATGTATTTAGTTGTAAGCATTCGTCAACGCTTTATTACGGCAGAGTCGTCTCTGGAAATTTTTTAATTTTAAGTCGGGGATATGGTGATGTCTCCAGAATTTATGGTATGAAGAACCTTGTGTCTTCTTGGTTGTAGTATTCTGGATCAATTGTTCTCACAAATGCTTGTGTAACATTCTCTCATCCCTTTGCTGGTTGTTGGCTGCTGCGTAGGAACAGATTATCTAAAGAATCAGCATTTTATGATTTCAGTTTGTGGATTCAGTGAATTAAATGAATGTCGCTATGAAATTTCTTCCCGGTGAATTCAAGAGTCCGTTTAATTTACACTGCACTTCGAATGAGTTGAAGTAGAGATTCATCTCAGGATAGCACTGATAACGAACAGAAGATGGCAAGATTTGCCCAAAGTGTTCATTTATCTAAAAACAGAAATTAGAAATACTCTCCGAGCCAAATATAAACGTTTCCGAAAGTGGAATACAAAAGACGGATGATTTCAATAGTTATGGAGTTGAAATGAGCGGAAGTACGAAGATACTACGAATATACACTCCTGGAAATTGAAATAAGAACACCGTGAATTCATTGTCCCAGGAAGGGGAAACTTAATTGACACATTCCTGGGGTCAGATACATCACATGATCACACTGACAGAACCACAGGCACATAGACACAGGCAACAGAGCATGCACAATGTCGGCACTAGTACAGTGTATATCCACCTTTCGCAGCAATGCAGGCTGCTATTCTCCCATGGAGACCATCGTAGAGATGCTGGATGTAGTCCTGTGGAACGGCTTGCCATGCCATTTCCACCTGGTGCCTCAGTTGGACCAGCGTTCGTGCTGGACGTGCAGACCGCGTGAGACGACGCTTCATCCAGTCCCAAATATGCTCAATGGGGGACAGATCCGGAGATCTTGCTGGCCAGGGTAGTTGACTTACACCTTCTAGAGCACGTTGGGTGGCACGGGACACATGCGGACGTGCATTGTCCTGTTGGAACAGCAAGTTCCCTTGCCGGTCTAGGAATGGTAGAACGATGGGTTCGATGACGGTTTGGATGTACCGTGCACTATTCAGTGTCCCCTCGACGATCACCAGTGGTGTACGGCCAGTGTAGGAGATCGCTCCCCACACCATGATGCCGGGTGTTGGCCCAGTGTGCCTCGGTCGTATGCAGTCCTGATTGTGGCGCTCACCTGCACGGCGCCAAACACGCATACGACCATCATTGGCACCAAGGCAGAAGCGACTCTCATCGCTGAAGACGACACGTCTCCATTCGTCCCTCCATTCACGCCTGTCGCGACACCACTGGAGGCGGGCTGCACGATGTTGGGGCGTGAGCGGAAGACGGCCTAACGGTGTGTGGGACCGTAGCCCAGCTTCATGGAGACGGTTGCGAATGGTCCTCGCCGATACCCCAGGAGCAACAGTGTCCCTAATTTGCTGGGAAGTGGCGGTGCGGTCCCCTACGGCACTGCGTAGGATCCTACGGTCTTGGCGTGCATCCGTGCGTCGCTGCGGTCCGGTCCCAGGTCGACGGGCACGTGCACCTTCCGCCGACCACTGGCGACAACATCGATGTACTGTGGAGACCTCACGCCCCACGTGTCGAGCAATTCGGCGGTACGTCCACCCGGCCTCCCGCATGCCCACTATACGCCCTCGCTCAAAGTCCGTGTACTGCACATACGGTTCATGCCCACGCTGTCGCGGCATGCTACCAGTGTTAAAGACTGCGATGGAGCTCCGTATGCCACGGCAAACTGGCTGACACTGACGGCGGCGGTGCACAAATGCTGCGCAGTTAGCGCCATTCGACGGCCAACACCGCGGTTCCTGGTGTGTCCGCTGTGCCGTGCGTGTGATCATTGCTTGTACAGCCCTCTCGCAGTGTCCGGAGCAAGTATGGTGGGTCTGACACACCGGTGTCAATGTGTTCTTTTTTCCATTTCCAGGAGTGTATGAGCACAGTTGTAGAAAAAGCGCTGTTATAGCAGACGTCTCTTAGTGCCATTGATTAACTTCGAAATTAATAGCAGTAACTTGTTTTAATATTAAATATTATCGAGAAGTATGATGTGTCTTCACGTTGATTTTAATATTTAATACAAGTGAGACAAAACATGTTGTACGTCTTGAGGAATTGTAAAATAATGGAGACAGTTGAGAGCGAATGAGAAAAAGCAAGATCCAAGTTAAGTTTATTCGTTGGAAAGGAAACGAACGTCCTGGTGGTTATCAAATGGCTCTAAGCATAATGGGACTTAACATCTCAGGTCATCAGTCCCCTAGACTTAGAACTACTTAAACCTAACTAACCTAAGGACATCACACACACCCATGCCCGAGGCAGGATTCGAACCTGCGACCGTAGCAGCCGCGTGGTTCCGGACTGAAGCGCCTAGAACCGCTCGGCCACCGCGTATGGCTCTGGTGGTTATCAAAGTACAACGTGTTTTGGTAAGAGCATGCCAGCCCTCTACTGATGAATACGTAAATTCGAAACCGGTAACAGTGCTTTTACATGTAAACGAACAGAAGAAACTTGTGACGGGTCCCTACTGTACACTATAACAAACTGTGTCGGAAAACCGTCACGGTTTCCCAATAACGTAATTGTCTGACATAATAGGAACAACCGAGGACGCTGAGTTCTAGTGCCAATCTGAGATGACGACTGGGGCACAGCGGAGGGTGTCAGGGCGTGCCTCAACTAACCAATCACAACTCTGCTGACAAAACAGTGTTGATAAACATTTTCAGTGCGTGTCTGTCCCATTCCATAAAACACTGCGTATGGGACTCCCATATTTGCTATGTGACATAACAGTTATTTACAAATAACTGTTTAGTTCACAAATAGCTCAGTCCATATATGAGGCTTATTGTGAGCTTCAAACTGGTATCACAGTGAAGAAAATCATTTTAATGTGCAAAGTACAGACTTTCAGGCATTTCTTTATAGACAACTGTTCAATATCCAACATTCCAAGGTATGTTCGGGAATCGAAGGACGGCCACAGCGAATTTAGCGTCTCCGAAATTTTTTCTGACTGTCAGAAGGCAATAGAAGGCACAGGAGAGGAAAATACTGTATAGCTTTCCAGGTATAGCCCTGAGAAATGTGAAATAACTTTGTATCTCGAAGTAGTGGCACGTCTTTATCATTGTTACGGTATGTTCGAAATGGGATGCGAGATATCTCTTGGTCCGGCAAAGATCACCTTCAAAAAAGAGCAGATGTTCAAAAATGCAGAATAGAAAAGAATAATAACGTGAACGTGTGCTACTGAGGTTATATGATACCCTCCCATGATAGACAAAGCGAAAGAAGTCACCCATATCCACTATCCACCGTTCCCGTCCTTCCACTTACAGAAAACAGCTGGAGTCTGTCGCAGCTACAGACTACAGTACTAATGTAGGAGGAACTGCTTTTGTACTTGATTTCGTACCGGACACGCTTTTCGTAATTACTTTATAGCCGAAAGTAATCCCCAGTAAACTCTATCCAAGCCTGCATTTCTGGTATTTTGTGTTTTTTTTATTGCGTAATTATCTGTCAATTTTGCGATGCAGCATCACAGTTGAAAGTAATTCCCGTTTTTCCAGTCATCATGGTATGCGCTTTCATTCCGGTGACTTTTGTACCAGTACCTCTCACTTCACAACTCTCTGTGATGGTCTCTGTTAGAGAACCTCATTCTACATTCACTGCACAAAAGGCAACTGTCTGACAAGGAGACCACACAGTATCGCATTTTTCTATATTTTATATTTATGAAAAAAGTCATGGGATACCTCCTAACATCGTCTAGGATTTCCTTTTGCACGGCGTAGTGCAACAACTCGACATGGCATGGACTCAGCGACTCGCTGGATGTCCCCTGTAGAAATACCGAATCATGTTGCCTCTATACCCGTCCATAATTGCGAAACTGTTGCCGGTCCACGATTTTGTGCACCAACTGACCTCTCGATGACGCCCCGTAATTGTTCGATGTGATTCACGTCAGGTAAACCGGGTGGCTAAATCATTCGCTAGAGCTACAATGCTCTTCAAACCAGTCTCCAAAAATTGTGGCTCGGTGAGGATTCCATCGTTGTGTGGAACATGGAGCCCATGAGTGTTTGCAAATGGTCTCCAAGTAGCCGAAAATAACTACTTCCGGTTCAGTTTGACCAGAGGACCCAGTGCACTCCATGCAAGCATAGCACACACCATTATGGAGGCATCAATAGCTTGCACAGTGCCTTATTGACAACTTGAGTTCGTGGCCTCGTTGGGTCTCTTCCGCACTTGAATCCTACTGCTGTTACCAACCGAAATCGGGACTCATCTGACCAGGCCACGGTTTGCCACTCGTTTAAGGTCCAAACGACAAGGTCACGCACCTAGGAAAGGCGCTGCAGGCGGCGTCGTGCTGTAAGCAAATGTATTCACGTAAAGTGTCTGCTCCAATAACCCATTATCACCAGTTTTCGCCGCACTGTTCAGAGAGACAGATTCACCGTACGTGCCACATCGATTTTTGTGGTTACTACAAAAAGTGTTTTTGTCCGTTATCACTGGCAATCCTACCCAAACCCTGCTGCTCTCGGCCGTTAAGTGTGGCCATCAGCTACTGCGTTGTACATGGCTGACATCTGGAATTCTCGTCACACTCTAGACACTAAATTCCTTTATGACTTTACAAATGTAATTTGCCATGAGTCTAGTTATAACTACAATTCCACTTTCAAAATGTGATTATTCCTTTCGTGCGGCAATAATCACGTCAGAAACCGTTACACATGAATCACCTGAATACAAATGACAGCTCCGTTAATGCACGGCCGTTTATTCCTTCTGTATGCGATACTCCCTCCATCTGCATATGTTCATAACTCTATCCCGTTACTTTTGTTACCCTAGTGTAAAGTTCAGACGTCAGATATGAAACAGTCAGAGGCGCTCACTGTAACTCATTTCTCAATAAAATGGACTTTAAATCGTATTGGACGTCTTTAATACCCTAAATAGGGACCATTTTTCAACAGGCAGCGAGAATCCTTGGTAGAATTCTTCCTGGCGAGTCCACCATTCCAGCCACATGCAAATTTTCAAATAAAATCGCATGTTTTACAAGCATTTCTGTGAAGCGTAAAATACGTAAGAGGGAAGAAAATCGACAGAGATCGAGGCTTGGAATTGGTGGATCACTAGCTTGAGCCTCGTTTCGGTTACTATTTTCTTCTTCCTTTTTCGTTAAGTTGGAATACCTACGACATTTGATTATAAATTTGAACAAATATGTGCCAATGAACACAAATCTGTTCTCATTTTTATTAAAAAATACATATCTTCTTATTTACAATTACATATGGCACAAGAGAACTTCTTATTTACCGTTTTTTTACAAAATATTCTTAGCAGTGGTTGTTTGAATGAAAAAATTGTCACGTAATAGTAGGACTATCGCTCTAAGGACTCCGCAGCAACTTAATTATGTATGTAAACTATTCACCCACTCTAGGAATAGTGGATATCGTCTACCTTTTTGTGTTGCCGACATTGATAGTGGAAAGGTATTGGTTCCAGGGATTCCAAGATTTTCCAGTATGTTTTAATTTCAATAATATAAATGTGACCTGAAGTGCACATCTTCTGAATGACTTCCTTCAGGATAATGACTCACTCTACTGGAGTGGTCAGCATGTTCTCCAGACATGTACCCTATCGAACATGCCTGGAATAGATTGAAAAGGGCTGTTTATGGCCGACGTGACCCACCAACCACTCTGAGGAATCTACTCCGAATCGGCGTTGAGGAATGGGACAATCTGGACCAACAGTGCCTTCGTCAACTTGTGGATAGTATGCCACGATGAGTAGAGCCATTCATTAATACAACAGGGCGTGCTGCTGGATATTAGAGTTATTAGCACGTACAGCAATATGGACCATTACTTCTGAACTCTCGAAGTATGATGGTACAACACGCAATGTGTCGTTTTCATGAAAAGGGCGAAACGATGTTTATGTTGATCTCTATTCCAATTTTCTTTCAGGTTCCGGAACTGTCGGAACCGAGGTGATGCAAAACGTTCTTTGATGTGCGTATTAAAAGATGTGTGTACGACAGCATGTAGTTTTGTGTATTACGAGTACATGATCCCAGTTTTGTTGCTCCTATCAATCTGGAACATCTGCATTGGTTCGTTTATAGGTGTCGTATCGGCAGATGTTATTTGTACCCCACGACAGACTTATGCCCCCGGGCATTACCTTAGCCCTCAGCCCAAACAAACCCGTCGTTCTATTTGTAAGACGCTATGCATTTAACAAGGTTTTGTTTCCTACAGCCATTTTGATCAGTAATAAATTCCTGTCACAGTCTTCAGTCAGAAAACGAGTTTGAAGGATCTGTCATTGTGATTCTATTTTGTGCAACCTTGTTCATCTCGGGATAAAAACTACACCCTCATCCATTTGGCCGATGTACCCCTATGTTGTCTCGCACGCCAGCCCGCACAACGCTTTCAGCCTGCTACCGGCATAGAGCTGTGTTACCCATTCCCTGCGGGGGCACTTGCTATTTCTCGCGTTTTCTGTCGTTGATCGAAAATATTGTTGTACAAGATACACAGCATATTAATATGCACTTTCGATTGAATATAAATGTTTATTATGGACAACAAGCGATATTTTATGGACTCTAACAGTACATGCGATGTGTTATTTGTGCTGACTCAACTTTACACAATTCAACACGAAGCTGAAAATATCCATCGGATTACCATATGATTAATACGTGGCTTTGAGAGATAAAGTAATAAATATTACAGTGGAAAACTTAGGTAAAGTGAGGGCGAAGTGGGAATCCGCGGATAACAGATGCTATATTTAGTATGCGAGAGGAGAAAGTATAAAATGAAGCAAAAAAAAAGGAGGCGGCACAAGTAAAAATATCTAAAAAGGAAACTGGTGAAGTATGGGATAACAAAATATGAATGACTCGGGAATAAGTCCAAAAGAAATGAAATGCGTAAAAAGAAGAGGAAATATATGATGCTTTCAAGGATATGATACCGAGAGAATAAGTTATCAAGCAAGTGTGTACAAGGCACCCGGTTCAAAATGGTTCAAATGGCTCTAAGCACTATGGGACTTAACATCTGAGGTCATCAGTCCCCTAGACTTAGAACTACTTAAACCTAACTAACCTAAGGACATCACACACATCCATGCCCGAGGCAGGATTTGAACCTGCGACCGTAGCAGCAGCGTGGTTCCGGACTGGAGCGCCTGAGCCAAGAGAACTGGAGTGTAGTTGAACTATGTCAGACGATTCTGGAGAAATTAGACCAGGAAATGAGATACTAAAGGTACATGTTTAATGAGTTTTTATTGTTCGACTACTAAATAACTTACGATTGCTGAAGTAAAGAGGATATAAAATTCAGACTAACAACAACAAGAAAAATATTCTGTAAAAAAAAAAAGACTTGATGTAATAAAATTTTTGTTATTTTGACGATTTTCCTGAAAGTGTTTATCTGGAAATTAGCTTTCTGAGGAAGCGAACAGCAGATGGAAAGGAAAAATCAGACACCAAGTGAATGGAAGGTTTTGAAATGTGGTGCTACAGAAGAATGTTGAAGATTAGGATGATAAATGGAGTAAGTAATGAAGCGGGTAAAAGACTTAACTGGAGGAAGGGCTAGTAATTTCAGTAATGGAGGGAAACATGCATGCGTGTATGTGAGATTGGTGGTAGTATGACTGCAGAGGGAGACGAATGTTTGACTAGAGAAAACAGGTTGCAGTAGTTATGCAGATATAAGAAGCCTTACACTGGATAGACTAGCGCATCAGACCAATCTTCGGACTTAAGATCACGACAATATTTAGCGCAGTTCGGGTATGCTGTTCATCTCGTACATTTTCCGGACGGTCTAGGATACCATAGTTCCTCTTTCATCCAGACGAATTGTGAAAATCTCACAATAAATACGTGTAGTCCCTTTTCATAGATATACACTCCTGGAAATTGAAATAAGAACACCGTGAATTCATTGTCCCAGGAAGGGGAAACTTTATTGACACATTCCTGGGGTCAGATACATCACATGATCACACTGACAGAACCACAGGCACATAGACACAGGCAACAGAGCATGCACAATGTCGGCACTAGTACAGTGTATATCCACCTTTCGCAGCAATGCAGGCTGCTATTCTCCCATGGAGACAATCGTAGAGATGCTGGATGTAGTCCTGTGGAACGGCTTGCCATGCCATTTCCACCTGGCCCCTCAGTTGGACCAGCGTTCGTGCTGGACGTGCAGACCGCGTGAGACGACGCTTCATCCAGTCCCAAACATGCTCAATGGGGGACAGATCCGGAGATCTTGCTGGCCAGGGTAGTTGACTTACACCTTCTAGAGCACGTTGGGTGGCACGGGATACATGCGGACGTGCATTGTCTTGTTGGAACAGCAAGTTCCCTTGCCGATCTAGGAATGGTAGAACGATGGGTTCGATGACGGTTTGGATGTACCGTGCACTATTCATTGTCCCCTCGACGATCACCAGTGGTGTACGGCCAGTGTAGGAGATCGCTCCCCACACCATGATGCCGGGTGTTGACCCTGTGTGCCTGGTCGTATGCAGTCCTGATTGTGGCGCTCACCTGCACGGCGCCAAACACGCATACGACCATCATTGGCACCAAGGCAGAAGCGACTCTCATCGCTGAAGACGACACGTCTCCATTCGTCCCTCCATTCACGCCTGTCGCGACACCACTGGAGGCGGGCTGCACGATGTTGGGGCGTGAGCGGAAGACGGCCTAACGGTGTGCGGGACCGTAGCCCAGCTTCATGGAGACGGTTACGAATGGTCCTCGCCGATACCCCAGGAGCAACAGTGTCCCTAATTTGCTGGGAAGTGGCGGTGCGGTCCCCTACGGCACTGCGTAGGATCCTACGGTCTTGGCGTGCATCCGTGCGTCGCTGCGGTCCGGTCCCAGGTCGACGGGCACGTGCACCTTCCGCCGACCACTGGCGACAACATCGATGTACTGTGGAGACCTCACGCCCCACGTGTTGAGCAATTCGGCGGTACGTCCACCCGGCCTCCCGCATGCCCACTATACACCCTCGCTCAAAGTCCATCAACTGCACATACGGTTCACGTCCACGCTGTCGCGGCATGCTACCAGTGTTAAAGACTGCGATGGAGCTCCGTATGCCACGGCAAACTGGCTGACACTGACGGTGGCGGTGCACAAATGCTGCGCAGCTAGCGCCATTCGACGGCCAACACCGCGGTTCCTGGTGTGTCCGCTGTGCCGTGCGTGTGATCATTGCTTGTACAGCCCTCTCGCAGTGTCCGGAGCAAGTATGGTGGGTCTGACACACCGGTGTCAATGTGTTCTTTTTTCCATTTCCAGGAGTGTATTAATTGCACAGATAGTATCAGCTTCGCCTTTTTAAGTGGAACTGTAGTATACATAACTGGCTATGTTTAGATGCATGTTCTGGAGTTAGAGTGTTCATTTATGTTAGATGTCGAGCGTCCATTTTCTTGCACACGTCAATACGCAGTCTGCACGATCAACCATGACATGGAAAATTGCCGGTTTCGTGGATCGCCAAGCATCTAGGAAAATGGCATTCGTTTGAACACATCACTTCAATGAATCTTCTGCCACCAGAACATCCATGTGAGTACAACCAGTTATGTATAGCATGTTGCAGTCAGTCACACATACACACATTTATACAGGGTGGTCCACTGATTGTGACCGGGCTAAATATTTCACGAAATAAGCGCCAATGAAAAAACTACAAAGATCGAAACTTATCTAGCTTAAAGGGGGAAACCAGATGACGCCATGGTTGGTGCGCTAGATGGCGCTGTCATAGGTCAAACGGATATCAACTGTGTTTTTAAAAAAATAGGAACCCCCTTTTTTACTACATATTAGTGTAGTACGTAAAGAAATATGAATGTTTTAGTTGGACCACTTCTTTTGCTTTGTGATAGACGGGGCTGTAATAGTCACTAACGTATAAGTACATGGTATCACGTAACATTCCGCCTGTGCAGACGGTATTTGCTTCATGATACATTACCCGTATTAAATTGGACCGTTTACCAATTGCGGAAAAGGTCGATATAGCGTTGATGTATGGCTATTGTGATCAAAATACCCAGCGGGCGTGTGCTATGTATGCTGCTCGGTATCCTGGACGACACCATCCAAGGGTCCTGACCGTTCGCCGGATACTAACGTTATTTAAGGAAACAGGTAGTGTTCAGTCACATGTGAGACGTCAGCCACAACCTGCAACAAATGATGATGCCCAAGTAGGTGTTTTAGCTGCTGTCGCGGCTAATCCGCGCATCAGTAGCAGACAAATTGCACGAGAATCGGGATCTCAAAATGTAGGTGTTGAGAATGCTACATCAACATCTATTGCACCCGTGCCATATTTCCATTCACCAGGAATTGCATGGCGACGACTTTGAACGTCGTGTACACTCCTGCCACTGGGCACAAGTGAAATTACTGGACGATGACAGATTTTTTGCACGCGTTCTATTTAGCGGCGAAGCATCATTCACCAACAGCGGTAACCTAAACTGGCATAATATGCACCATTGGGCAACGGAAAATTCACGGTGGCTACGACAAGTGGAACATCAGCGGTATTATTGGAGGAAGGATAATTGGTCCCCATTTTATCGATGGCAATCTAAATGGTGTAATGTGTGCTGATTTCCTATGTAATGTTCTACTGATGTTACTACAAGATGTTTCACTGCATGACAGAATGGCGATGTACTTCCAACATGATGGATGTGCGGCACATAGCTCGCGTGCTGGTGAAGCGGTATTGAATCGCATATTTCATTACAGGTGGATTGGTTGTCGAAGCACCATACCATGGCTCGCACGTTCCCCGGATCTGACGTCCCCGGACTTCTTTCTGTGGGGAATGTTGAAGGATATTTGCTGTCGTGATCCACCGACAACGCCTGACAACAAGCGTCAGCGCATTGTCAATGCATGTGCGAGCATTGCGGAAGGCAAACTACCCGCTGTTGAGAGGAATGTCGTTACACGTATTGTCAAATGCATTGAGACTGACGGACATCATTTTGAGCATATATTGCATTAATGTGGTATTAACAGGTAATTACGCTGTAACTGCATGCGTTCTCAGAAATGATAAGTTCACAAAGGTACATGTATCAAGTTGGAACAACCGAAATAAAATGTGCAAACGTACCTACGTTCGGTATTTTAATTGAAAAAAACTACCTGTTACCAACCGTTCGTCTAAAATTGTGAACCACATGTTTGTGGCTATTACAGCGCCATCTATCACAAAGCGAAAAAAGTGGTACCGCTAAAACATTCATATATCTTTACATACTACACGAATATGTAATTAAAAATTGGGGTCTTATTTAAAAAAAAGACGTAGTTGATATCCGTTTGACCTAAGGCAGCGGCATGTAGCGACCCAACCATAGCGCCATCTCCTTTCCCCCTTCACACTACCCAAGTTTCCTTCTTTGTACTTTTTTAGTTTGATGCTTATTTCGTGAGATATTTCGCCCATATATATGGCATTCGTTTGAACACATCACTTCAACGAACCTTCTGCCACCAGAACATCCATTTGAAAATGGTTCAAATGGCTCTGACCACCATGGGACTTAACATCTGAGATCATCAGTCCCCTAAAAATTAGAACTACTTAAACCTAACTAACATAAGGACATCACACACATACATGACCTAGGCATGATTAGAACCTGCGACCGTAGCTGTCGCGTGGTTCCAGACTGTAGCGCCTAGAACTGTTCGGCCACACTGGCCAGCCCATCCATTTGAGTAAAATCAGTTACGTACAGCATGTTGCAGTCACACACACACACACACACACACACACACACATATATATATATATATATATATATATATATACACTCCTGGAAATGGAAAAAAGAACACATTGACCCCGGTGTGTCAGACCCACCATACTTGCTCCGGACACTGCGAGAGGGCTGTACAAGCAATGATCACACGCACGGCACAGCGGACACACCAGGAACCGCGGTGTTGGCCGTCGAATGGCGCTAGCTGCGCAGCATTTGTGCACCGCCACCGTCAGTGTCAGCCAGTTTGCCGTGCATACGGAGCTCCATCGCAGTCTTTAACACTGGTAGCATGCCGCGACAGCGTGGACGTGAACCGTATGTGCAGTTGACGGACTTTGAGCGAGGGTGTATAGTGGGCATGTGGGAGGCCGGGTGGACGTACCGTCGAATTGCTCAACACGTGGGGCGTGAGGTCTCCACAGTACATCGATGTTGTCGCCAGTGGTCGGCGGAAGGTGCACGTGCCCGTCGACCTGGGACCGGACCGCAGCGACGCACGAATACACGCCAAGACCGTAGGATCCTACGCAGTGCCGTAGGGGACCGCACCCCCACTTCCCAGCAAATTAGGGACACTGTTGCTCCTGGCGTATCGGCGAGGACCATTCGCAACCGTCTCCATGAAGCTGGGCTACGGTCCCGCACACCGTTAGGCCGTCTTCCGCTCACGCCCCAACATCGTGCAGCCCGTCTCCAGTGGTGTCGCGACAGGCGTGAATGGAGGGACGAATGGAGACGTGTCGTCTTCAGCGATGAGAGTCGCTTCTGCCTTGGTGCCAATGATGGTCGTATGCGTGTTTGGCGCCGTGCAGGTGAGCGCCACAATCAGGACTGCATACGACCGAGGCACACAGGGCCAACACCCGGCATCATGGTGTGGGGAGCGATCTCCTACACTGGCCGTACACCACTGGTGATCGTCGAGGGGACACTGAATAGTGCACGGTACATCCAAACTGTCATCGAACCCATCGTTCTACCATACCTAGACCGGCAAGGGAACTTGCTGTTCCAACAGGACAATGCACGTCCGCATGTATCCCGTGCCATCCAACGTGCTCTAGAAGGTGTAAGTCAACTACCCTGGCCAGCAAGATCTCCGGATCTGTCCCCCATTGAGCATGTTTGGGACTGGATGAAGCGTCGTCTCACGCGGTCTGCACGTCCAGCACGAACGCTGGTCCAACTGAGGCGCCAGGTGGAAATGGCATGGCAAGCTGTTCCACAGGACTACATCCAGCATCTCTACGATTGTCTCCATGGGAGAATAGCAGCCTGCATTGCTGCGAAAGGTGGATATACACTGTACTAGTGCCGACATTGTGCATGCTCTGTTGCCTGTGTCTATGTGCCTGTGGTTCTGTCAGTGTGATCATGTGATGTATCTGACCCCAGGAATGTGTCAATAAAGTTTCCCCTTCCTGGGACAATGTATTCACGGTGTTCTTATTTCAATTTCCAGGAGTATATATATATATATATATATATATATATATATATATATATATATATATATATATATATATATATATTCTGTGTTTTACTTCAACCAAAAAGAAAACGGTATATTTACCATTTCCTCTTTAGAGGTTGTATATAACTGTCATTCTACCATCTTGGGGTCCAATCCGTTGTGTATTTCCTGAGATATTATCATTTCTCAACTGTATTAACCCATTTTGGTATTTGACGACAGCAGCACCCTCTTCCACGCAACATTAAAATGTTGGTTATACAAGTTATGTATTTTTCCCGCAGAATTCAAATCCGAAATGAAAGATGGAAGTTCCTGTTTAATATATCAACGTTCGCCGCCCTCCAGCCCCCTGGGAATGGGACGGGGTGTGGAGCCTGGTACCATCGGAAGTCCCGACTCAAGACGAACAACTTTCATTGGAACATTTCTTCAATCCGATTTGTAATTCTGCAGATATTTAAAAAAAAAAGATTTAAATTCCAGGGCAGTGAAAATATTTGTAGATTCATATTTTACACTGATGATCAGTTTAGGCGGTTACCAATTGCCGTATTTTCGTGGTATCTCATGCGATGCTGGAGTTAAGGTGAATGGTCCATAGAGTGCACAGTGCTGATGGAGTGTCTCAGCAGACCAAATATTCTGAACTCCATCACAACTTTCCAGTCAAATGCTTTCAAGAATCGGTCAAATGTTACAGTTTTTCCACAATGATCTGTTATAAGTTGGGGCTTTACTCTTCGGAATATCATTTGATAGTGCTGAAAACCTTCATGCTAGAGGACGCCGCGTAGGGACTGTCGTTCGAAGTTTGTCGACAATAGGATCTTGTTTGAAGCAGAGAGATGCACAGACCGCGCCGAGGGCTGGGACTCGCACTGGAGGGAAAGAGTGGCGGCGGCGCACGCTCCCGCCTGTGCGAAGCGCCGGCCACGGAGAGGCGGGATCGCCGCCGGTGGGAACTAATTTCCGGTGTCGGTCATACAATAGCGCCGGCCACAATAACCGACGTCAATATCCGCCCGCCGCCGCCGCCGCCGCCGCCCCCGCAGCCACCTGCTCAGACTGGCCATGTCGCTCGGCTGCGCTGTGCTCTCTGAGTCGCAAGCGTATTTCCTGTCACCCACTGCGGCAATCCTTCCAGGTAGGGAGCCGCGTCTCTGAGCAGCGGAGAGAGATGCATTCTCGGAGCTCTGCCTTGTTGGTAACATCACAAACCTACCTGCAGACACTAGGGAGCTGAGACCAAGGCTGTGACATACACACGCTTAACGACTTCACCTTCGCACTACCAAGGGGCGAAAATGTTTTAATCCAGTCAGTAACTTGATTTTTTTAAATTTAGAAAAGAGTACCTGTTGTTTTTAATTAATACTTCAACTGGATTCCATAGATGTTTTAAATTTTTCAATGAATCTGTTTTAAATTTTTTAGTGAACCTGAACCCAAAAATTTAAGCCTGAGTAGCAGATGTCACTTACTCCAGTGAATCATATATTTAATATTTCCAGAGTCAGGGCGTTACTTACACTTCAGTGTCTCATTAAAAAGCATGTTGAGTGTCAAAATCAACGACAATGAACGAAATTCGCATTTTTAAAATTTTATTGTGGTGGTCATGATGTCAACACACATTTTTAAAAGCGCATTGAAATTGCTAAAGTATGCTAAAAGATGTTGTCAGGGTCTGGACACTGCTTAATCACCAGCACCTCTTCAAAAAGTATGTAGTTAATACAATTCAACAACTGTGAACGCCTTTTAAAAGTTTTTTAAGGGCGTAATGTCCTCTACTTGGCAATGTGCGTTATGAAAAGTACCTTGCTCTTGCTAGCGTTCATGTCTTCGTTAAGAAATAGTACATCCATAACAAGACAAATTGTGGATAGTATATTTACTATTACTATGATCGCTTTCGACCAAAGTTACGTCTTCTTCACAACTAGAGGTGAGTTTACTGAAAGATGGAAAGTAAACAGTATCTGTTTAAGTTGTTCCCCGTAACCCTCAAAATGCATTTTTGATGTAACTCCATCACGGATTTGCTAAAATATTTCTGAAACATCTGTATGGTTTACGTCAGCACTTCACTGAGTACTGATACAGACAGATTGGGCAGACTAACGTCGCCCTGAAGGGTGCAGTGAAGGAGGTGGGGTGAGGCGTGACACTTGACGTTCAACAGATCCACATTAACATGCCGAGTTCGCGGATAAACAGGTAATGCCAGGAAGAAGAAGAAGAAAGTAAAGCACTAGTTTCGGCACTAATGTTAATGCCTTGCACTACGAGATGTAGTTTTTGATAAGAACATAACAGTTTTGCTAAGAATGTGATTGAATATAATGTGGTGATCATATCTGCCACTGATCAGCTTATTTCAAAAACTTTGTAATCGTGTATACCACACGTCTGTAATTTTAAAATATATTGGATACTTGTTCAGTACTATGTATGTATGTGTTTCTGTAAATACAACAACTATACACAATTGAATTGATGTGTCACGCATCATGAACAACTACTTTTCATACAGTCACAAAGTACTAGGAGTGTCACACTGTAAAGCCCAGAACATAACTGAATCAGGGCTCCGCAATCTCTCTATGTACAAATGAGACAGAGTGTATCGAACTGTCAGTATATGTCACAAATAGCTTTAAAAAAATACACTAAGCACGCCCTTATTGCAAAGGTTGTATATCATTTTGACGGACATCATATCGAGTTTCTGTTGTGATGAGATGTTAATCGAACTTGCATATAATACTAGAAAGTGTGTCAACATTTAATGTATAGCTTTTAAACCTACTTGTCACATATACCGAGCGCTCGATGTACTCTCTTTCACCTAAGATTATAACAAGTAGTAGCCCTAATACAATGATGTTCTGTGCTTCACATTGTCGTGTAATATCTCCACATCATTTTCAGTTAGTCTTCCCTCAGTATTCATTATTATGTTCTCTTATTTGTCCCAGTAATTTAAAATGTCCGTATCTTAACAGATCTCCGAAATCATCAGATTGCGAATGATTTTCGTGTTAAAGGTATTTTGCCTGGGATAGCTGGTTTCTCAGAATGGGGCAGGATAAGGTTACAATTGTGGATGGAGCCGTAATCAGTAACTCTCGGTTGCACAACAAATACGTAACCTTTATTTAAAGAAATTGAAATTTTAAAACAGTCTCTTAAAAAACACAATTGACTGTATGACGACTGAAGGCCTTAACACAGGAAAAAGTTCCATGATTTTAGTCGCTGAAGGCCACAAACAACAAACGGCTGAAGGCCTGAATTATAAGTCAGAAGAACAATTCCAAATAGCACTTTTAAAATAAATACCATGAATTTTAAAGAAGTTTGCTTAAAAAAACTTACTGTAACACGTCTGAAGGCCTTATCACGAAGGAAGTGAAATTATTGTTCGGCTGAAGGCCACACCAAAAATAATTGGCAAATTACAAATATCCATAAAACAAACGTCACAATCTAAGGAATCGGGACAAGCGGTTCTCAGCAAGTGTTCCTAAGGTCGGCCTGGGGAGGTAACTCAAACAAAAGATAAGGTGAGACAGACAGCAAAGTGTTGTACTCACGTAACAGGATAGCAATCCATACTAGGGGTAGCTCAAGCGCCGACCGACCGACTAACCAATCCGCCTAAAGTTCCATCACTGGTACAACGATGGAATACTTTTAGGCAAGGGCGAAGAGACAGACAGCACTACGTCTTCAGAAAACACTGAAGGGCGAAGGAAACACTAGAACCAAGGTAGACCTAAAAAAAATATGCACAGTACAATAAAAGTGGCTGTCGGACTACACACCATGACGGACAGCATCAACACGACGAGGAAAGTTACACTGCCGGGAAAGTACGTTAACCTCCGCGGCAGGTAACTGGGGCTTTAGCGGCCACAAGGCAGAAAATAACACTGGTTGCACTTCACCAATAAGAAAAATACTGAATTCAATGATGACTAACAAATAGGGAAAGATGGCTGCAATATTTCACCGCCTCGAAACACTTCACTCGTTGCCACCAGGCTCAGCGGCCCTGGGAGCAACAATCCGACAACCAAAGGCGAGATCTCAGAATAGTCGAGGTTGCATTAGCAGTTAACTCTTAACTCAACATAAATGTCCAGGGTTCGGTGTGTAACGAAGTCGTCGCTCTCACAGCGACCCCTCCTCGATCCGGCAGTGTCTGAACACTTCCAGCGGCACCGGCTTGCCCTTGCGCTGAACGGACTTGCCGGCCGGTGTGGCCGAGCGCTTCTAGGCGCTACAGTCTGAAACCGCGCGACCGCGACCGGCCTCGGGCATGCATGTGTGTGATGTCCTTAGGTTAGTTAGGTTTAATTACTTCTAAGTTCTAGGCGACTGATGACCTCAGAAGTTAAGTCGCATAGTGCTCAGAGCCATTTTTATAAAAAAACGAGACGCCACTACCGCTAGTACAAGATGCCAAGCTATGAACAGCATCAACACTAGCCGCACACGGCTCAACCTGACTGCAACAGAACTTCAATTACACACTGACCGCAAGTTTTCCATCTCTTTTGCCTTAAAGTTTCGTCTGCAAACAGTATGTAGTATACAACAAACACTGGATGGTATCTCCAAAAAAAAAAAAAAATGGCTCTGAGCACTGTGGGACTTAACATCTATGGTCATCAGTCCCCTAGAACTTAGAACTACTTAAACCTAACTAACCTAAGGACATCACACAACACCCAGTCATCACGAGGCAGAGAAAATCCCTGACCCCGCCGGGAATCGAACCCGGGAACCCGGGTGGTATCTCAATTCTTCAGCTTATTACTTGAGCAGTTTATCCATTACGAAAGCGTAATTACTCTAAATATAAAGTATCGTTATAAATTTAATCTTAATTTGTAATACTGTCGCCGGCCAGTGTGGCCGTGCGGTTCTAGGCGCTTCAGTCTGGAACCGCGTGACCGCTACGGTCGCAGGTTCTAATCCTGCCTCTGGCATGGATGTGTGTGATGTCCTTAGGTTAGTTAGGTTTAATTAGTTCTAAGTTTTAGGCGACTGATGACCTCAGAAGTTAAGTCGCATAGTGCTCAGAGCCATTTGAACCATTTTTGTAATACTGTCTCTTAAATGTGTTATTTACAGGTTGTTTCTGTCTTTGGATTATAAATTTTGAGGATAATTTTGTGTCCTTATTTTGTTGTACGGTTTTGGTACAACAATAGACAAACAGTAAAATGTCATTAGCAAACCGAAGTATGTGAGGTATCTCACTAAAACGTTCTCGTTTGCTCAGTGCTGACATGTAATCTTTTTGGCTGATTCCTTTTGCAACCCCTTAACACACTGATGATTTACAACATTACAGCTACCTGTTTAATAAAGTGTTTCTCCACATCTCGAACGCCCTGCAGCAATAAATTTGTGTGGCATTTGTCCGATAAGTTAATGCTAGGTTTCTGGAGGTAGGTGGCACCAATTGTATATCCAATCGTCACGCAATATCCGTAAATTACGAGACGGCGATTTCTGGACACCGAGCTGTGCCCGACACCAGATGTGTTCCACCAGGCTCATGGGAGGAAAATTTGATATACGAAGGGCGTTCGATAAGTAATGAAAAGCATTTTTTCCTCGGTCAATGAATCAATGCGGAATGTCTTGAGGGACATCGTGGAACATTCCTCTTCAGACATAACAGTTTCATGAAGTTCCGATTGGTGGCGGCGTTATACAAGAATGGCGGGAAAGCAGCACATCGCCCATATTCATAGGCGCTTGCAGAACATCTACGGAGGCCCAGCACTGGACATACGTACCGTGAGTCGTTGAACGAAGCGTGTCTCATCATCGCAACAAGGTCGCGCAAACCTGTATGGTCTCCCGCGGGGCAGCCGGCTGCAGACAACTTCGACTCCTGCGATGTTGGAACGTGCAGACGCTCTCACTCGAGGTGGCGACGGATCACAGTCAAACACATCGATGCTCAACTGGTCGTCTCTGTGGGTAGTGCTGACAAACTCTTCCACCAGTCTGGGTATTCAAAGGTCTATGCCTGCTGGGTCCCTGGCCGAGTAACTGTACTGAAGGAAAAACTTTACTGAATGGCTTGCATGCTACGAGGCTTATCGTGATTATTTTTTGACGAAAAGCAACGGGCGATGAAACATGGTCTCACAACTTGAAGTTTCTAGGCTTTACTCCGGCTCACCTTGTGCTGGATGTGTGATTTTTCCACCAGAACAACACATACCATGGTTTCCCCATTCCGTTTTAGTGCGTTATGGTTTCTACATTTTTATCTACACTACTGGCCATAAATATTGCTACCCCAAGAAGAAATGCAGATGATAAACGGGTATTCAGCATTCATTGGACAAATATATTATACTATAACTGTCATGTGATTACATTTTCACGCAATTTTGGTGCATAGATCCTGAGAAATCAGTACCCAGAACAACCACCTCTGGCCGTAATAACGGCCTTGATACGCCTGGGCATTGAGTCAAACAGAGCTTGGATGGCGTGTACAGGTACAGCTGCCCATGCAGCTTCAACACGATACCACGGCTCATCAAGAGTAGTGACGGGTGTATAGTGACGAGCCAGTTGCTTATCCATCATTGGCCACACGTTTTCAGTTGGTGAGAGATCTGGAGAATTTGCTGGCCAGGGCAGCAGTCGAACATTTTCTGTGCCTAGAAAGGCCCATACAGGACCTGCAACATGCGGTCGTGCATTAGCTTGCTGAAATGTAGGGCTTCGCAGGGATCGAATGAAGGGTAGAGACACGGCTCGTAATACATCTGAAATGTAACGTCCACTGTTCAAAGTGCCGTCAATGTGAACAAGAGGTGACTGAGACGTGTAACCAATGGCACCCCATACCATCACACCGGGTGATACGCCAGTATGGCGATGACGAATACACGCTTCCATTCTGCGTTCACCGCCATGTCGCAAAACATGGATGCGACCATCATGATGCTGTAAAGAGAACTTGGATTCTTCCGGAAAAATGACATTTTGCCATTCGTGCAGCCAGGTTCGTCGTTGAGTACACCATCGCAGGCGCTCCTGGCTGTGATGCAGCGTCAAGGGTAACCACAGGCATGGGCTCCGAGGTGATAGTCCATGCTGCTGCAAACTTCGTCGAACTGTTCGTGCAGATGGTTGTTGTCCTGCAAACGACGCCATCTGTTGACTCAGGGGTCGAGACGTGGGTGCACGATCCGTTACAGCCATGCGGATAACATGCCTGTCTTCTCGACTGCTAGTGATACGAGGCCGTTGGGATCTAGCACGGCGTTCCGTATTACCCTCCTGAATCCACCGATTCCAAATTCTGCTAACAGTCATTGGATCTCGACCAACGCGAGCAGCAATGTCGCGATACGATAAACCGTAATCGCGATAGGCTACAATCCGACCTTTATCAAAGTCGGAAACGTGATGGTACGCATTTCTCCTCCTTACACGATGTTTCACAACAACGTTTCACCAGGCAACGCCGGTCAAATGCTGTTTGTGTATGTGAAATCGGTTGCAAACTTTCCTCATGTCAGCACGTTTTAGGTGTCGCCAGCGGCGCCAACCTTGTGTGAATGCTCTGAAAAGCTAACCATTTGCATATCACAGCATCTTCTTCCTGTCGGTTAAATTTCGCGTCTGTAGCACGTTGTCTTCGTGACGTAGCAATTTTAATGGCCAGTAGTGTATTCCCATATGATGACTAATTTAGGTTAACATTATCAGCTAATAGATCATAACGATATGCAGCCTCACAAAAAGTCTCCCCCGTTCCACATGTAAAAGTGCGACTCTCTGTCTTTCGTCCTTTAAATGAGACGCGTTTCTTCAACCGTGTTAGAAGATGTTAAAGGTCTAAAATGTGACAGGCTTGTGACTGTCTCAGTGTAGCTCTTAAGGCCACCTGACGGTCTGCATCCAAGTTCCGGCGGACATGAGATTGCTCTGAGGTTTGCTGGATTCGAGTAACTGTCTCAGGTTGACCACTTTAGAACGATGCGCTCTATCAGACTTACGTTTGCGACGGAGGTAGTGCCAGTTTTAAATGTGATTATCGTGCTTATCGTCCGATTTTACTGTCTTATCTCCACCAAAACTCTGTAGCTATGCCAGATAGTGTAGGAAGTCAATATTGAAAACCACGTGCACAGTGATATTAGATTTGCACTGTCACGAAGTTATCTGTAGACACTAACAACGGTTAACCATAGCACCAGAGTCATCTGCATGCCACTCACGTATCCTATTTTTCAAAATATTAATAATACAGAATGAAATTTTCCCTCTATAGCGGAGTGCGCCCTGATATGAAACTTCCTGGAAGATTAAAACTGTGAGCCAGACCGAGACTCGAAATCGGGTCATTTGCCTTTCGCGAGCAAGTATTCTACCACGAAAGGCAAAGGTCCCTAGTTCGAGTCTTGGTCTGGCACACAATTTTAATTTCCTAGGAAGTTTCAACGTTAATAATACTAAAAAGGATACAACTTAAAAAATTGTCTTCCTCGGGATTTAAGCAATCTCCATAACAGATAACATTGGAATCGGTTCAGCAGTAGGCATGAACACGTAACAAAAATGGTTCAAGTGGCTCTGAGCAGTATGGGACTTAACATCTGAGGTCATCAGTTCTCTAGAACTTAGAACTACTTAAACCTAACTGACCTAACAACATCTCACACATCCATGCCCGAGGCAAGATTCGAATCTGCGACCGTAGCGGTCACGCAGTTTCAGACTGTAACGCCTATAACCGCACCGCCAACCCGGCCGGCAAAACGTAACAAAGTGGGTTACTTTCGCGGTTAATAATGATGATATTAATGTGGAAGTATGGGTTAAAAAAGTTGAGAATTGAATAAGCATTGCACTGATTACGTTGAATCATTCTGCACAGAACACATCAATCAATAAATGCATTATCACAAATGTAAAGTTCAATAGTGAAAGCGTAAATAGCTTCTTGAAAGAGTAACTATTTTCCCTTACTGTGCATATTATTTTTTAATTCAATATGTATCTTGTACTATACACTTTGGAAAGTAGCCTGCCCTCTTCATCAGGGTTAAAGCTACTTACTACCTCAAATGTCATGGATATCGGTTCAGTGGCTTTCTCGTGAAAACGTAACTGCAGAATTGCTTCCCCATTTATAATATTGGTATGGAAACTCGGTGTGGCATGGGTTAAACACGTTAAGGATTGTATATGCATTGTGTTCTAGTTGTTAGCCACGGCTGCGCTCGCGTATAAGTAAAATGAAGTGAAATGTGCGTATGGCTTTATTGGCCAGGAGACCATGATTGAGATGATCAGGAGCAGAGTGCAAGTCTTTTTATTTGACGCCACTTCGGTGACTTCCATGTCGATGATGAAAAAGTGATACGGACAACGCATACATCCAAACCCGAGCATAAAAAAGCGAAATGGGCGGGAAATGAAGTGATCGGTAAACATCAACTCTAACCGCATGACCACGAGCTCTTTGCGGAAAGGCAAAAATAGGTTATATGAGACGATTGACGTATGACGGGATTTATGACTGATATTAGTATGGAAGTAGACATAAACATGTAGAGAATTGTATAAATATTGTATTCATTACGTAGAATCGTATTACGCAAAAATGGCTCTGAGCACTATGGGACTTAACATCTATGGTCATCAGTCCCCTAGAACTTAGAACTACTTAAACCTAACTAACCTAAGGACAGCACACAACACCCAGCCATCACGAGGCAGAGAAAATCCCTGACCCCGCCGGGAATCGAACCCGGGAACCCGGGCGTGGGAAGCGAGAACGCTACCGCACGACCACGAGATGCGGGCAATCGTATTACGCAGAACGTACTAAACAATAAAGGCATTTTCATAAATATGCTAAAGTTCAAAAGCCAAAGATAAATAGCTTCTCCAGAGAGTAATTATTGTCTCACATTGCTCGTTATAGTCTTGGAATGAATAAATAAGTTGTGCTACACACTTTTGAAGGTAGCTTATGTTCCTCCTCAGTGTTCGAACTATTTTCGTATCAAATTTGATCAAAATCGGTTTAGCAGTTTAGTCGTGAAAGCGTGACAGAGATACTTTTGAATTTTTAATATTAAGTGTGGCTGACTCGTTTCGACTAATTAAGCAATCATCTTCAGATAGTTAAAATTCCATTACAATGAGCAGCATATGACATGCAGTACAACCACATATCGTGTCATGAATGAACTTTCAGACCGATGACCCTTTTGTAAATTCTTTATTAGGAATCATTAACTCCATACGGAAACTAAATATATTTAGCGTTCCTCTTGTAGGAGGCTCATAGAAATTTTGACTCATATCATTCATTAAAGCAGCCATCGTCTATGAAGCGATGAAATGTTATTTGTAATGACTAGTCATTTTAAACTCGTATTGTCATTAAACAATGTATTAACCAATGTATACTGTTTATTTTTCAATCATCAGTCTTCTGACTGGTTTGGCACGACACGCTAGGAATTCCTCTCCTGTGCCAAACTCCATTCATGACAGAGTATCACTTACAGCCTACGCACTCAATTATTTGCTGGATACATTCCAGTCTTTGTTTTCCTCTACAGTTTTTGCGCTCTATAGCTTCCTCTAGCAGCGTGGAAGTTGTTCTCTACTCCTTGTCAACGTTTTCCACGTTTTCCTTACCTTTCCGATTCTGCGCGGAACCTCCTCATTCATTACTTCATCTGTCCACCTAATTTTTAACATTCGTCAGTAGCACCACATCTCAAAACTTCGATTATCTTCTGTTCCGGTTTTCCCACAGCCCATGTTTCACTACCATACAACGCTGTATTCCAAACGTACATTCTTAGAAATTACTTCCTGAGATTAAGACCTATTTTTTAAACTAGTAGACTTCTCTTGGCCAGGAATGCCATCCGTCTTTTGTTATTTTGCTGCCTAGGTAGTAGGATTCCTTAACTTCATCTACTTCGTCACCTTCAATCCTAATATTAAGTTTCTCGGTTTTCTCATTTCTGATACTTCTTATTACTCGTACTTTCGTCTTTCAGAGATTTACTTTCAGTCCACATTCTGTACTCATTAGATTGTTTATTCCATTCAGAAGATCATGTAATTCTTCTTCAGTTTCACTCATGATAGCAATTCGCCCCCCCCCCCCAAATGAACCATGGACCTTGCCGTTGGTGGGGAGGCTTGGGTGCCTCAGCGATACAGATAGCCGTACCGTTGGTGCAACCATAGCGGAGGAGTATCTGTTGAGAGGCCAGATAAACGTGTGGTTCCTGAACAGGGGCAGGAGCCTTTTCAGTAGTTGCAGGGGCAACAGTCTGGATGATTGACTGATCTGGCCTTGTAACACTAACCAAAACAGCCTTGCTGTGCTGGTACTGCGAACGGTTGAAAGCAAGGGGAAACTACAGCCGTAATTTTTCCCCACGGCATGCAGCTTTAGTGTATGGTTAATGATGAAGGCGTCCTCTTGGGTAAAATATTCCGGAGATAAAATGGTCCCCCATTCATATCTCCGGGCGGGGACTACTCAAGAGGACGTCGTTATCAGGAGAAAGAAAACCTGCGTTCTACGGATCGGAGCGTGGAATGTCAGATCCCTTAATCGGGCATGTAGGTTAGAAAACTTAAAAAGAGAAATGGATAGGTTAAAGTTAGATATAGTGGGAATTAGTTCGGTGGCAGGAGGAACAAGACTTTTGGTCAGGCGAATACAGGGTTATAAATACAAAGTCAAATAGGAGTAATGCAGGAGTAGGTTTAATAATGAATAAAAAAATAGGAATGCGGGTAAGTTACTACAAACAGCATAGTGAACGCATTATTGTGGCCAAGATAGACACGAAGCCCACGCCTACTACAGTAGTACAAGTTTATATGCCAACTGGTTCTGCAGATGACGAAGGAATTGAAGAAAAGTATGACGAAATAAAAGAAATTATTCAGATAGTGAAGGGAGACGAAAATTTAATAGTCATGGGTGACTGGAATTCGGTAGTAGGAAAATGGAGAGAAGGAAACGTAGTAGGTGAATATGGATTGGGGGTAAGAAATGAAAGATGAAGCCGTCTGGTACAGAGCACAACTTAATCTTAGCTAACACCTGGATCAAGAATCGTAAAAGAAGGTTGTATACATGGAAGAACCCTGGAGATACTGACTGATTTCAGATAGATTATATAATAGTAAGACAGAGATTTAGGAACCAGGTTTTAAATTGTAAGACATTTCCAGGGGCAGACGTGGACTCTGACCGCAATCTATTGGTTATGAACTATAGGTTAAAACTGAAGAAACTACAAAAAGGTGGGAACTTAAGGAGATGGGATCTGGATAAACTGACTAAACCAGAGGTTGTACAAAGTTTCAGCGAGAGCGTAAGAGAACGAATGGCAGGAATGAGGGAAAGAAATACAGTAGAAGAAGAATGGGTAGCTTTGAGGGATGAAGTAGTGAAGGCAGCAGAGGATCAAGTAGGTAAAAAGACGAGTGCTAGTAGAAATCCTTGGGTAACAGAAGAAATATTGGATTTAATTGATGAAAGGAGAAAATATAAAAATGCAGTAAATGAAGCAGGCAAAAAGAAATACAAACGTCTCAAAAATGAGGTCGACAGGAAGTGCAAAGTGGCTAAGCAGGGATGGCTAGAGGATAAATGTAAGGATGTAGAGGCTAGGGGTAGGGGAAAGATAGAGACTGCCTACAGGAAAATTAAAGAGACCTTTGGAGGAAAGAGAACCACTTGTATGAATATTAAGAGCTCAGGTGGAAACCCAGTCCTAAGCAAAGAAGGGAAAGTAGAAAGGTGTAAGGAGTATATAGAGGTTCTATACAAGGGCGATGTACTTGAGGACTATATTATGAAAATGGAAGAGGAAGTAGATGAAGATGAAATGGGAGATACGATACTGCGTGAACAGTTTGACAGAGCACTGAAAGACCTGAGTCAAAACAAGGCCCCGAGAGTAGACAACATTCCATTAGAACTACTGACGGCCATGGAAGGGCCAGTCCTGACAAAACTATACCATCTTGTGAGCAAGATCTATGAGACAGGCGAAATACCTTCAGACTTCAAGAAGAATATAATAATTCCAATCCCAAAGAAAGCAGGTGTTGACAGATGTGAAAATTACCGAACTATCAGTTTAATAAGTCACGGCTGCAAAATACAAACGCAGATTCTTTACAGACGAATGGAAAAACTAGTAGAAGCCGATCTATGGGAAGATCAGTTTGCATTCCGTAGAAATATTGGAACACGTGAGGAAGTACTGACCCTACGACTTATCTTAGAAGCTACATTAAGGAAAGGCAAACCTACGTTTCTAGCATTTGTAGACTTAGAGAAAGCTTTTGACAATGTTGACTGGAATATTCTCTTTCAAATTCTGAAGGTGGCAGGGGTAAAATATAGGGAGCGAAAGGCTACTTACAATTTGTATAGAAACCAAATGGCAGTTATAAGAGTTGAGGGGTATGAATGGGAAGTAGTGGTTGGGAATGGAGTGAGACAGGGTTGCAGCCTCTCCCCGATGTTATTCAATCTGTATATTGAGTAAGCAGTGAAGGAAACAAAAGAAAAATTCGGAGTAGGTATTAAAATCCATAGAGAAGAAACAAAAACTTTGAGGTTCGCCGATGACATTGTAATTCTGTCAGAGACAGCAAAGGACTTGGAAGAGCAGTTGAATGGAATGAATAGTGTCTTGAAAGGAGGATATAAGATGATCATCAACAAAAGCAAAACGAGGATAATGGAATGTAGTCGAATTAAGTCGGGTGATGATGAGGGTATTAGAATAGGAAATGAGACACTTAAAGCAGTAAAGGAGTTTTGCTATTTGGGGAGCAAAATAGCTGATGATGTTCGAAGTAGAGAAGATATAAAATCTAGACTGGCAATGGGAAAGAAAGCCTTTCTGAAGAAGAGACATTTGTTAACATCGAGTATAGATTTAAGAGTCAGGAAGTCGTCTGTGAAAGTATTTGTATGGAGTGTAGCCATGTATGGAAGTGAAACATGGACGATAAATAGTTTAGACAAGAAGAGAATAGAAGCTTTGGAAATGTGGTGCTACAGAAGAATGCTGAAGATTAGATGCGTAGATCACATAACTAATGAGGAGGTGTTGAATAGGTTTGGGGAGAATAGAAGTTTGTGGCACGAGTTGATTAGAAGAAGGGATCGGTTGATAGGACATGTTCCGAGGCACCAAGGAATCACCAATTTAGTATTGGAGGGCAGCGTGGAGGGTAAAATTCGTAGAGGGAGACCAAGAGATGAATACACCAAGCATATTCAGAAGGATGTAGGCTGCAGTAGGTACTGGGAGATGAAGAAGCTTGCACAGGATAGAGTAGTATGGAGAGCTTCATCAAACCAGTCTCAGGACTGAAGACCACAACAACAACAACAGCAATTTCGTCAGCGAATCGTATCATTTGTATCCTTTCTCCTTGAATGTTAATTCCACTCCTGAACCATTTTTTTTTTATTTTCATCTTTGCTTCTTCGGCGTGCAGATAGAACAGTAATGGCAGAAATGTACATCGCTGTTTTACACACTTTTGTTCCGAGAATTCGTTCTTGGTCATCCTCTCTTATTATTTCCTCTTGGTTCTTGTACATATTGTATATTACCCTTGTCTCCTTATAGCCTACCCCTATTATTCTCATAATTTCGAATAACTTACATCATTTTACATTGTCGAACGCTTTTTCCAGATCGACAAATCCTATGAATGTATCTTTATTTTTCTTTAGTCTTGCTTCCATTATCAACCGCAAACCCAATACTGCCTCTGTGGTGCCTTTATCTATCGCAAAGCCAAACTGGTCGTTATGTAACACATCCTCAATTTTCTTTCCCATTCTTTCTTCGGCTGAAATACTCGATTTTCAAATTTTCGAATGTATTTGAATTCCTAAGGGACCATACTGCTGAATTCATCTGTCCCTAGACTTACACCCTACTTAAACCAACTTATACTTAGAACAACATACACACACCCATGCCCGAGGGAGGACTTGAACCTACGGCAGGAGGGGTCGATTATCAAATCTGAATCTCTGAACCTACGACAGGAGGGGTCGATTTTCAGATCTGAATCTCAGTCCGTATATATTTTAACTTTTTGCCACTTCCCTGTATGTCCTTCTATAAGATAACGTAGAGAGCATCAACATTTCGTTTTTCAAGGTCTATATGTACAGTTTATAGTTGCAAAAAATTTTCACGCAATGTATGTGTACCAGAGAAACTGCTAACTGTCGCTTACAGCTGAACTCTACAGTGCTATTCGCGACATTCTCGTGTTCCTACTTCAAAAACCAGCTTCTTGGTGACAACGATAGTGATCCTGTACAATTTGTACCAGTAGTTGTTATATCTACAGGGTGTTACAAAAAGGTACGGCCAAACCTTCAGGAAACATTCCTCACACACAAAGAAAGAAAATATGTTATGTGGACATGTGTCCGGAAAAGCTTACTTTCCATGTTAGAGGTCATTTTATTACTTCTGTTCAAACCACATTAATCATGGAATGGAAACACACAGCAACAGAACGTACCAGCGTGACTTAAAACACTTTGTTATAGGAAATGTTCAAAATGTCCTCCGTTAGCGAGGGTACATGCATCCACCCTCCGTCGCATGGAATCCCTGATGCGCTGATGCAGTCCTGGACAATGGCGTATTGTATCACAGCCGTCCACAATACGAGCACGAAGAGTCTCTACATTTGGTACCGGGGTTGCGTAGACAAGAGCTTTCAAATGCCCCCATAAATGAAAGTCGAGATGGTTGAGGTCAGGGGAGCGTGGAGGCCATGGAATTGGTCCGCCTCTACCAATCCGTCGGTCACCGAATCTGTTGTTGAGAAGCGTACGAGCACTTCGACTGAAATGTGCAGGAGCTCCATCGTGCATGAACCACATGTTGTGTCGTACTTGTAAACGTACGTGTTCTAGCAGCACAGGTAGAGTATCCCATATGAAATCATGATAACGTGCTCCATTGAGCGTAGGTGGAAGAACATGGGGCCCAATCAAGACATCGTCAACAATGCCTGCCCAAACGTTCACCGAAAATCTGTGTTTATGACGTGATTGCACAATTGCGTGCGGATTCTCGTCAGCCCACACATGTTGATTGTGAAAATTTACAATTTGATCACGTTGGAATGAAGCCTCATCCGTTAAGAGAACATTTGCACTGAAATGAGGATTGACACATTGTCGGATGAACCATTCGCATAAGTGTACCCGTGGAGGCCAATGAGCTGCTGATAGTGCCTGCACACGCTGTACATGGTACGGAAACAACTGGTTCTCTCGTAGCACTCTCCATACAGTGACGTGGTCAACGTTACTTTGTACAGCAGCAACTTCTCTGACGCTGACATTAAGGTTATCGTCAACTGCACGAAGAATTGCTTCGTCCATTGCAGGTGTCCTCGTCGTTCAAGGTCTTCCCCAGTCGCGAGTCATAGGCTGGAATGTTCCGTGCTCCCTAAGACACCGATCAATTGCTTCGAACGTCTTCCTGTCGGGACCCCTTCGTTCTGGAAATCTGTCTTGATACAAACGTACCGCGCCACGGCTATTGCCCCGTGCTAATCCATACATCAAATGGGCATCTGCCAATTCCGCATTTGTAAACATTGCACTGACTGCAAAACCACGTTCGTGATGAACACTAACCTGTTGATGCTACGTACTGATGTGCTTGATGCTAGCACTGTAGAGCAATGAGTCGCATGTCAACACAAGCACCGAAGTCAACATTACCTTCCTTCAATTGGGCCAACTGGCGGTGAATCGAGGAAGTACAGTACATACTGACGAAACTAAAATGAGCTCTAACATGGCAATTAAGCGTTTCCGGACACATGTCCACATAACATCTTTTCTTTATTTGTGTGTGAGGAATGTTTCCTGAAAGTTTGGCAATACCTTTTTGTAACACCCTGTATAGTTTTCTTCTGTCCTTTCCTGAGGAGTAGAATAGTTCTTGAGCTACGCATCTTTGTACGATTTACTTTTATATAAACAATTTGGAGAGGTCCTAGTGTAAAACATTTTCTCCAACTTTAATCGCTTCTAGCGTAGCACCATTGTCCTCAACCGCATTTCATTTAATCACTCCTCATATAAAATGACCGGAAAAAAGAATCTCAACGCCAAGAAGGAACTTTACGACATAAACGAAAGTTGGTAGGCATGTTTCTTCTACGTCTGAAAGATCGTGTCTATTCAAATTTCGAGCCAATTGGACAAGAGTGGCACTAGTAGCGCCGCTATGAGGATGTAAATCAGGTTTGCTTTAAATACACGCTGTAACAGTCGTGGACGTGGTGAGTTGACGTTAATCAAGAGTACCTTTATGATGACAAAGACGGCATCATCAACACCTCAATGAGTCTGAATGAGGTCGTCTGATACGGAAACGAGGAGCAGGACGTTCCTTGTGCTATATTACACAAATATTAGGCAGGAATGTAGCCACTGTACGTGATTCCTGGCAGCGATGGTCATGAGAATATACGGTCGCCCACGCGGCAGCACCGAGCGTTAAACTCATCGCGTTTGGCGTATGGTTCTGGCGCATCGTACTGCGTCTGCATCAGCAACTGGGGCATCAGTTGGCACCACAGTGACACAACCAACTGTTACAAATCGGTTATTTCAATGACAGCGCTGTGCCAGACTCCCTGTAGCGTGCATTCCGCCGACGCCAAACGTTCGCCAATGGCGACTTCAGTTGCGTCAAGGAAAAACTTATTAGAGGGCAAGATGGAGGTCTGTTGCGTTTTCTGATGAAAGCTGGCTCTGCCTCGGTGACAGTGATGGCCGTGTGTTGGTTAGAAAGAGGCCCATTGAGGGTCTACAATCAACCTGTCTGCGTGCTAGACGCTCTGGGTTTACAACTGGTATGTGATTTCGAATCACAGCACTAGCACCAACGTGGTTACCCCACGCATCCTCACCGCAAATTTGTTCGTCAGCCTGGAGATTTGACCTTTTCTGCTACCATTGAAGAACATCGTTCTAGAGGGTGTTTTCCAACTTGGTAACTGTAGGGTTGGCAGAAGAGTCAACACCGAGTTACTAGAGGAGGCCGAAATGCACGCGTTTTAGCTCACGCAGGCTGGCGTGAGGAGGGAAGAACTATACTGACGTGAGGTCTGTAACATGACAAGGAATTAGAATTCATAAAGCGGACGTAGCTGGTTTGATACTTAACTTTAACCCATTAATGATGAACGCCGCTCTTGACGGTACATGATTCACAATATTAATATCAATAGTAACTGAATATGGCGTCTTGCTAGGTCGTAGCAAATGACGTAGCTGAAGGCTCTGCTGAACTGTCGTCTCATCAAATGAGAGCGTATGTAGGCAGTGAACCATCGCTAGCAAAGTCGGCTGTACAACTGGGGCGAGTGCTAGGGAGTCTATGTAGACTAGACCTGCCGTGTGGCGGAGCTCGGTCTGCAATCACTGATCGTAGAGACTCGCGGGTCCGACGTATACTAACGGACCGCGGCCAATTTAAAGGCTACCACTTAGCAAGTGTGGTGTCTGGCGGTGACACCACAGTAACGCTCTCCCGCATACCGCTGTTGTAACCCAACACGCTCCACAAGAGTGTCGGAATATTGGCTTGGGCTGCTTTATCACCAGATCTGTTTCCAGTCGAGCATATATGAGACATCATCGGAAACAACTCCATGGTCACCCACAAAAAGCGATACCGTCGTATTGGCCGACCAAGGGTAACAGGCATGTAACTCCAACCCACAAACTGACATCCGGCACCTGTACGACATAATGCATGCACTTTTGCATGATTTTATTCAACATTCTAGCGTTTCCACTCGTTATTGGTGTAGCAACATTTCACATTTGCAATAGCTTATCTCGCGCTTACATTAACCCGTGATCTCCCAATCTTATTGACTTAAGTATTGTAGCCAGACAAATCTATTCTCAAAATTTCATTATTATATATTTATTATTTTTCGTTATTGCTGTTCTTTTCCATCATTTTAGGCTTACACTCCTCAAGTATTATTTCTGAAACGTCTGTACATTTACTCAAGTAACTCTGGGAAAGCTTTCCGCTTTAGAATGACGCCACATTGCAGTTGCATAATGAGACTCGTTCTTGTTACGCTTCCAGGACAGATTTACCACATCACGAAATAACCTGGGCTCCTTCCAGGGAGCAGGACACTTAGTGACCTACTGGAGCACAGAATATGGCGTGGAGTAGGATGAATGGGTAGTTCATTGACAAACATCGTTCAGCGTTCCAAGAGATGTGAAAAGAATAAGACGCCTACCAAAAAGTAGAGGGTTCATAACATTGCAAAAGTTGCATGAACAACGTAACTCCGTATGGTTGAAAACTATAATCCATAGAGAACACTGGAGGAAGCATTTAACCAGCACTGGAGTCAAGTGGTTGGTTATGATGCAAATGATTCAATGGCAAAATGTGGTATAAGCTAAATAATTTCATTGTGTGTGTTGTGGGGCCATTATCTACGAACTAGACGTAGTTTGGGGTGTAGAAGAGGAAGTTATTCTACAATTTTGGGGATGAGAATTAGGTACAAAAGTTATAATGGAATGAGTGAGAACTGAAAGACGATATAAGGATATCCCCACATGATACATTCGTAATACGAGAAAACTGTGTTCAATGTTACTGGAATGTAAGCAATCGTATTGCAACACAAACTCAAGGATCCACATGATGGATGCAGACCTCTGTCTTCTCTCTGTCTTCCACGTCGTTGGACTTCAGTAATGAGGTTCAACCTTACTGCGAGCCGTTAACGCGGTCCTCTCTAGGCCAGACTAAATATCGAGGCATGAATCGTTACTCGTGTTCACAGCTTCACTTCTGTCTGTACCTCTGTCCTACTTCTGTAATACCACGAAGGCTGACTTTCATACTGTTGCGGTACTAGCAGTCAGCAGTGAACTACTATCGCGGAAAATTAGCTACAGTTAGAAACCTTTTCTTCTTGGGCAGACTATAAATTGTTTTTAAATTATATTGAAATATTACATCTGTGCCTTGAACCGGGTCTTGAACCAGGGACCAGGCAGTTATTGCAGGCTATATTCGAACATCTAATTTATCCAGGCCCCACTCGCGTTCCCATTCTCACACATTCAGTTTTTCCATTACTGTCTCGTACTTTCGAAGTACACAGAAGCTCCAGAAGTTCTCCTACATTGCACGTAAAAATGAAAGTTCCGGGTTAAATTCTCTGTTCGGCCCACAGTTTTACTAACACAACAAGTTTCTAAACGCGAATACTCCGCATCAGCGTGAAAGGTACTTCCCAGAACCAACCGTTCTTTCAGTTTCGCATTAATCGTCACGGGACTGAAGGCACTTCGCATCTATCCTGTCGCTACTGACACTACCGTGAATACAATTCGCGTTCTTCAAACGGCAGAGACTAGAATTCTGGTTCTCCAAACTAGAGTCATACGTGTAGACCATTAAGATGACAATAAGTTCTTTATCAGTTTCCTAAACACAGCACGCCACTGGAAGAAATCTATATTTAAAGGCAGACAAGCTTAGGAGGCGAAATAGTAATAACGGAAAACCGAGCCGAGAGATTTTAATTTCTTTTCAAACAGTAACAATTAACCGTTTAATGCAAATATAGTGGTCCGTAAGTAATATGAGGGTAAATAGTTTATGTAGAGGGGACTGTCGGTCGAGCAACAGGTGCCCAAGATAAACTGGATGGTAATTGCCTTGAGGTATGTCACTGTGCTGAAAATTCCGCAGTATGAGTAATTGAATTAGTATCTGTACGTAGTTAGCAGTATTGACTTCCGGCGTATTTGAATGTAAAGGAGAAGTTTTTCCTACTATCTGTAGAAGGTTTCTTGCCCATTGGCGTGTTCATCCCATATTTTCCACTCTTTATTGACAAGATAAAGTGCTGTCGAGAAGAATGGAAGGTAAATAGTCCCTGAAATTCGAGATGAGCTTTGCTTACCACATTAACTGTAATTGTGACCTCTTGATATTCGGTTTAAAGTGAAACCCTAGTTACAATTATTTCACGCAGTAGAAGATTAAGATTCCTTGAGATGCTGCGGAAATGTGACGGAAAATAGTCAATATAGGTATTGCAAAACATTGTGATGGAGGACGTATATTTTAAGTACAGATAAACGATTAAAAAAATTATGACAAAACCTTCGAGACTATCATTGGCCTTCTGCACATATTTTGCAGCAAATTACTTCAAGACACAAGTAGGGGATGTGAAACCGTGGGTGATTCGGTAAACAGAGCTTATATATAGATGAAGATAATGTAGGTAAATTGAGAATGAGGTAGAACGAATTCAGTATATGTTCTTCGGAATGACATTAACAAACTAAACTATAAAAGATGAGAGTAATATGTAAAGTTATAGAGAACAATGAGACGGAATTTCAACTGAGACGGCTTAAACGAAGTTAAATTTTACTTCTAAAATTTGATAACCTAAGAGATGCCGATGGAAAATAATAGACAAATGGCGGACGTACATATGAGTTCCTCAAATGCCTACTACAAAAAGGCAACTTAGAGGATTTCTTATAAAATTTGTTCCGGCGTATCAACAAGCGCCGACAAGAAGACGAACATCGCAAGAACAAAAGAAGGTGGTGAGACGATGTCAGCTAGTAGCCCACTGACAAGGACCGCATCAGGACAGGAACGCCCTCTAGCCAGCCGAAGACAATACAAGCAATGCTCCTGTCAATCTCGGCCAGACTGTATTAGCCAGTATTAGCACAGTACTAAGATAGTGCTATGATAGCAGTGACAGGTGATTGACTGTTTGCATGTCGCCCGTCGCTTCCGACATCTTTGTAAATTCAGAGTTAAGTATTGTCAATCTTATTTATTGTAATAAAGCTATTAATGTGATTTGCTCGAATTGTTTTATAGCATTCCGAGAACGCAGCATCCTATACGAGACGAGTGGGCGGGACCCCACAAAATTTTACAAGCGTTTTGTCGTGGTGGAATGTTTAGCTACAGAACAGATGTGTTACCTCATGAGTTAAGCTGCAGCCTAGATATAGGATGATCAATCGGAAACAGAGTTCCAGGTGTTAAAATCTGCACCAGTTTCAGCGCGAATATTTATACATCCAGACCTGACTTCTGATTTTTTTTATATTTACAGAGGTATGAGTAATTTGAGATGGTGCACATCTGTGTGTGTTTATCAAATTGGAAAGTGACAATATAATTATTTCTGAAGTCAGTGAGCTCATGATGTACACTGACATTTCAAATGTGGCATCATGACACGAGTTCAAATGTGGCATCATGCACAGTAAGGTGGTAGTAACAAGAACGTAGAACATGGTCCTGTGAATCTGGATGGGGAAGAGTGGATGATATCACTTGGAGTATACAGAAGGGGAAGAAAGTCGTAGTCGATCACCATCATAGATTATGTGGAAAAAAGTTTTCTTTCTGTGTGTCTGCGTTGAAGGCGGAGACAGCCATCATGAGTTTTTGCTAGTGAATTCTGTCTACTTTAGCGTATGCCTGGACCGTTGAAGTATTTATGACAGTTGATGTTTGTATGCTGTCCACACTCCATGTGGTTAGAGACTCATTACAGAATTTGGCGTTCATTCTGCAACTAACTCATCCTAATGCGTGGGAGACATGATGAAACTCCATTACTACTGTCTACATCAGACATTAACACAACACTTAGCCGTAAGGTGTAAAAACAGTTGTATTATAACATTGCTAACAGCTCAACTAATCGTTCATTAAAAGTGTAGCCTTGCAGTCACGTTTCTCTAAGTTCACTACAGGACTATATCCTGTCCCATTTTGTCGAAAATATTCACAAACAATAGAAGGACCCCAGCAAAGCCATAATGAGAGTCCTGGAGGTACCGACAGATAAATTATTTGCAAGACAATGACATAATGAGCAACTACATGACAGTTGCGGTGGTTATAAACAATACAGAAGTTCATTTGCCCTTAATTTATCTGTCCTTTCAATGTTTTTGAGTGAACATATTGGTTACTGTTGATATGTGTGGTAATAATTTTTTAGGGTAGTTATAGATTCCGGTTGTTCTATTTCCGTTATGTCACTATCGTAGACATAATGCAGACAGGCATTTGCATATCGTCCAGTTTCTCTCCAAACGCAGGGGAAGACGTGAAAATTCTTTATTAAAAGACCGTGGCCGTGCGGTTCTAGGCGCTACAGTCTGGAGCCGAGCGACCGCTACGGTCGCAGGTTCAAATCCAGCCTTGGGCATGGATGTGTGTGATGTCCTTAGGTTAGTTAGGTTTATTTAGTTCTAAGTTCTAGGCAACTGATGACCTCAGAAGTTAAGTCGCATTGTGCTCAGAGCCATTTGAACCATTATTAAAAGACGATGTTGCTCACAACGACAACGTTAGGAAAATCGAGGTTGGTTGGCCAATTTAGTGCAGCATTTGAGGGGAAATGAAAGAGACGACGAGTCTGAAAAAAGTACATCACGGGAGTAAATTTTTAAAGGGCTTTTTTTTTCTTTTGGTGCATTTTGAGAAGCGACGCTCATTTGCACTGCTGTAAATTCCATGTTTCCTTTGAGACAAGCAATAGACATTATTGATGAATGTATGCTTCATGCACTTCGCAACTAACTTAAAGGACGTAAAATGACCCGCAAGACAGCTGTAATTGGTGATTTCCTTTATTGTCACAACCGGTTTGCTTGCATTAAGACAACATCCTCAAGTGGGAATAGTGTTGCGTTAGCACACCTAGACACCTTTCATTAGGAACGTTTGAGGCCGTCTTTGAGCCGTGACTCCATGCAATGCTCTTCGCTGGATAGTTTCTCTGTCGAAGTTATGCGCTTTGTGGCGTCCTGGTTGGCTAACGCCCTCTATTTTAGGGCGGCCGCGGCTCGCGAAGAGAGACTCGGTCGGAGGTCAGTGACGGAGACTCGTTGTTGTGGGGGGGGGGGGGGCAGTGACAGAGGGAAGACAGCACACGGAGCATCGTGGGTAGGCAGTCCAAGCTTGGTGTACTGCAGGGACGCCCGTTGTTGACATTCCGGCGCCTGGGTGTGGCGACGAGCGGAACTGGCGTGCGGAAGGAGTCATCGGTCAACAAATGCTCTGTTTAAGAGTTCACATGGGTCAAATGGCTCTGATCACTAAGGGACTCAACTGCTGAGGTCATCAGTCCTCTAGAACGTAGAACTACTTAAACCTAACTAAACTAAGGACAGCACACACACACATCAATGCCCGAGGAAGGATTCGAACCTTCGACCGTAGCGGTCGTGCGGTTCCAGACTGTAGCGCCTGGAACCGCTCGGCCACTGTTTATCTAGAATCCTGAGGAAAGCGCGGGAGTTTACCCTGGCGTGCATACCGAGCGAGGTGGCGCAGTGGTTAGCACACTGGACTCGCATTCTGGAGGACGACGGTTCAATCCCGTCTCCGGCCATCCTGATTTAGGTTTTCCGTGATTTCACTAACTGCCGAGATGGTTCCTTTGAAAGGGCACGGCCGATTTCCTTCCACATCCTTTCGTAACCCGAGCTTGCGCTCCGTCTCTAATGACCTCGTTGTCGACGGGATGTTAAACACTAATCACCACCACCTGGCGTGCATGTTAACGGAGAGCTCCTGGACTAACTTTAAACGGTGAGCCATTTTGTGGTGGAACTTATGGATTAGATCGTTCCGTGTAGCCACTTTGATGTTCGCTAGTCTTTCCGTAAACCGTTTGGACGTTGGTCCGGGACACTTGGCATTGCAGGTCTATGGAACTGCGCTATGCCCTCGTTATGTTGCATTTCTCTTGAATTAAAAGTGTGGCCTTTATTCCGTGACACCATTTATTATTATTATTGTTAATATGTTAAGTGGACAATTTTATGAATCAAAGTTTATTCTCTGTATAAAACCTCAGCCGCTAATTTAAATTTGAAATGCAAACTTCTTCCTTGTTGGCAACAATAATAGTAGCAATTCTGCGCTGTCAGACGGTGCTTTGGTATTTGAGGATGTGTGCAGACTGTATGGTCATTATCACCCTGAGCTGGCAGAGGTTGAAAATACCACTTCAGTTGTAAATTACTTTATTTTCATACGACCGGTTTCGGACTGTTATAAGCCCATCCTCAGGTGTCTTAGCTGTGCTGTGGTCCACGAGCGCCGCGTGCACCAGGCGCGGTGTGCTGCCTATGAGCGCAGAACCGGGAATGCTCAGTTGCGGATGTTCTGCGAACAGGTTTGTTTGCACCTTGAGGTAGTTGTGGTTTATAAATTTATCAGATGAAATTTCACGTCATTCCAGATTGTTAAATGAACTGTTGCTTTAATGGTAACCACGGTGGTCATACTACAACGTTTAACATCTCTTAATGCAATTTCAGCGTTTGTCTTTTGGTTTTAGTACTTTCGTGAACTGTGTATTAATACTGAGTTTGTGTTTACTACAAGCAGTTGATGATGTGCGCAGACCCTCCAGCCTGTTGTTGTCACTAGAGCTCTTGAGGATGCAACTCAGAGGGGCAGCCGATGAGAACACCAAACGTTGAGAATCTGCTGATTGCTGTGTAGATCTTTCAGCCTTTCATAACATCATGTTGCCGAACTTTTTCCATAACAGTTAATCCATTTATTTGTGAGGTTTTGCCATTTTAGAATTTTTCAAACCTACCTCATTTTGTTTGATTTCCTTACTTTTTAAGTTCACTGGTTGGATAATTCTCGTTAAGTATGTATGTCATATTTTTGTAAGACATCAGTGGCCTGGTGCATATTAGTTTAAGTCAGTACACGCAAAGGAAGGTAACATAAGCACTGGCCCAGTCAGACAATGGTTTTGTCATGATGAGAGATAGGGCATCTGGCCTCGTGAGAGGTAGATCATGTGCCTCCAGAAGGTCTCTGACTGCAAGATCTGCAGAAACGACTGGATCTCTCAGCCTCGGCACAGGTAGCGGGACCGGCAGCACCTGCCTTCGCAGTGGGCATGCCAACACTATGAGAACGACCCATTAGGCACTGACACACGTGGGAGACGGGGGTGAATGTATATTAGTCATGGATTCATGGAGATGTCTGCAGAAAATTTAATTGCAGCTATTCAGTTCTTCCGAAAATTTCACAATGTAATGTGTAAAATGAGAAACGTCTTCTAACATATACATTTTGTACGAAATTTATTATGAGATGAGTTATATCAGAGAAACAAATTAAAGAATGAAAGGAAGAAATTATGCAGACAATACATTCATAACCAAACGGATTACAGGAAAATATAAGGAATACAATAAAGCAAAGCACTTCTTTTTTTCTTATTATACAAAAGGTCTTGTATAAAGTAAATAGATAATTATTGTAGGAGATATGAAGACGAAGAGGAATACCGATACATCTTAGTCACGTAACTAAGAAGGTCTGTGATAATACAAAAATCCAAATATTTGGCGATAGCCAGAAAGTAAAAGAGGATAATATCTTACAAGTCAATTCGCCACTTCTCTCTAATATATATGTTAATGAAATTTACGTCAATGAGAAACGACTATATATAATTATAAATACGACTGTAACCAAAAAGATTATATAATGACGTTGGTTTTTGCAGATGATCAAGTTTAATCTCGTACAGTAAAGTTGCCCTACAGAGAGCTACTTATGAGCTCCATAAAATATGCCATACATATAACACGTCAGTTTAAATACAAAAGGCAAGAGCATGGCGATCTGCTGGAAAAATCAAGTAAGGACAAAGATAGTATTTAAAAGAAAGTTATAAAGCAAGCATATAAAGTTTTCGGGTCATGCTAGCGTACAGAGGAGCTCTGTATCCAAATAACAAATCTTAGAAGTTTAAAATCTCTACAACATCAAGTAAAAATAGAAACTTATCTCAAATTTTGTGAATTAATGTTTGAACCTATATTTCTGTATAGACGTGAATCATACGTAATGATGAAAAAGATAAAATAAAATTACAGGCCAACGAAATGATATTTCTTGGGAACATAACAGGAAACACAAAGTTACATTATAAAAGAAATGTAGGTACTGGGCAGAAATTGAAAATGTTTGATATAACCGAAGACGTTGAAGCGAATAGGCAAAAAAGTGTATGCCATCTATTGAAAATGGAAGAAAAAAGGACCACTATATTTTTAGCAATATAGTCGACAAGATAAAAGATGCATTGAAAAAACCAGTAAACAGATGGAAGGACGAAATATAGCAGCAACACGTTTAGCAAAGCCTAAGACACGACAGAAGAAGAAGATGAGTTATGGAATTAAGAAATACTGAAAGCAGTGGGTGAGGTTACACGTGTGTAGAACATGATAGGCCTGTTCCTTCAACTGGTATCTCATGAACGTGGATGCTGTAGTACTCTACTGTGAACGATGTCATAATGAAGAGTCTGAAGTAAAGGCACGGAAAGGAGAGAGGCAAGGAGGCAGCCAATAAATATAAAAAAGACAAAGATTAGTGCGCTACCTGGTACAACTTTAGTGATACATTTATTGGCGTGGGAAGTAGCGGGAGATGGAAGAATGAAGAGGGGATGATTAGAAAATGAATACGGATTACAGAGAATATTTGGTCTAGCAGACACGTAAGAATGAGGAGCTTGGCACAAGAAACAGATTTCGGACAGCAACAAAGTTGACCGAAGTATTCGAAATATAGATGATATGAGTTTCAGAAACGTGTCATAATATGTAAGCAGTTTTTCGTGTTTAACATACGACTATCCATCAGGTATACAAGCAAAGCAAGCCAGCGTTCTGTCCCATACGGGCCGGCCGGGACTGATCGACCATCGCGTCATTCTATGCCAGAGGCGTCATTTGGATTTGGTATGGAGGGACATGTAGGTAGCACACTGCTCTTCCGACCGTTGTCGAATTTCTTGATCTTGGAGTTGCCAGTTTCCACTGAAGTAGCTTCTCAACTGTCATCATGTGGTCACATGCACCCCTTTCTAGACTTCCATCAGGGAAAAATCAATGGCAGTAGTGGGAATCGAACCAGGAACCTCCACATAGCAGCCAGACAGGCTGACCACTGAACTATGAAAGCGTATCATGAAGTGCGGAAGAACAAAACTAATTTTGTACAGAATTAGTGATCCTAATATCGAGATAGAAGAATCATTTTAATCTGAACAATGAAACCACCAAAATTTGAACGTATTCATTTATTGAACTGAGGAAGCCTTCGTTTACCAAAGCCAAGAGAAGGAAGACTGAGATATGTCCCATCGATAACAGTGACGAAATAGAACTAGGGATTGGTTAATGATGGAGAAAGAAGTATACTGTATCTTTTTCAGTGTAGCTGTGCCGGTGTCTAGTTTGAGTGATTTAGGGAAATCAGGAATAACCTAAATTCAGGTGGTCGGACAGGGATTTGATCTGGTGTCCTGGAGAATGCGGATCTAGTGTCTCACTGCGGCGCCATTTCTCTCGGCTGCACTAGACTAAAAACACCGGTGGGAGAACTAGAGATTTGCTCCGTTGTCGATCTGCACCAAATCACTGGCGAGCAGCGTGGCTATAGTCACTGCTTATTAGGCTCAGATACGCGAAACTGAAACACGATGACAGTGCCCAGCAATTCTGCATCCGGTGCGTTATTCCAGGCGGTCGCACGAGTGACCGGACGCCGCTGTGTGTTGGCGACTATCGACGCGTTCAGCAGTTGTTATCTGTCGCCATTCGCTGCAGATTACAACCGTCCTCTCCATAATGGAGCATAATACCAAAAGGCTTTGCGCTATACCGTGAATAATTCCGCAGTCTCCTTTGTTCACGATTTTGTGTGAGAGATCACCTCTGAAGCAGTGCGTTACAATAACAGCATCAAAGCCGGCTCGGAGGGTCCAAATGCGGCACAGATCCACTCTTCACATGGAGAGTTAACTTTGCCTCTGAAGCCACTGCAATCGCTTTTAACTGGGTTTGCTGAAAGAATCCAGCGATATTACTGACACTGCTGTTTACTAAATAGTAACATAGTTATTGTTGTCCGATCCCTTTGTACATTAGATGTCGGTTATTTAATTAAGATAAAGTTAAAGGAGGAGTCTGACTATATTTTGTGCAACGAATCCGCTAGTAAATAGTTCACTAATTTGCTCAACAGTTTGATATTTAGACCCTTCCAACAACATCCCGTCCACAAGAAATTCGAACTAAACGTCCAAATGTACATTGTGAGCTATCAGAAATTTTATGTTATAGGACTATATAAAGGGATGCAGTTGAAAGGAATATTTATTTCTATTTCATACTTCAACATTCAAAGACAAGGGACAGTCTTAGAGACGTTGTTCATCTGTACTAGTATATAGTTATTACAAGGGAGCATCTGCCACCAATTAATCGTTTAGTTCAGAAAACATCGAGGTAATTCTAAGGGCAGCACCGTAGAACCCGTGCAAGGAACTGAAGTAACTGTATCTTGTACTTGAAGAAACCGGTGTGGCATTCACCTTGTGCGACTTAGATAAACCAAATGTAACGAAGATGACGCAAAAGAATTAGAAGACACCTTCTCCAAGGTACGAATCTAGTGCCGCTAAATTGGACAGTTTCTTATTCTTGCAACTGAGACCACTGTTGTAACTGTCATCACACATAGGAAAAATGACGTCTGCTGGCTCAGAAAGGGAGTCTTCGTGGAAAGTCACTTGGACAACGTCAAATATCAGGTACCGCGTGAATATAAATAGCCCGTCTCTCTATACCTAGTCTAACATTTCGTTCTCGTAGTAGTTTCACTCTTTAACGTATCTGGTCTTGGTCAAGCGAACTTCTCATGGCAACAGGCGGAACCTTTCACTCTCTCTTCAGGAACTGCTCCTACTCAAAGGGCAGTTTTCATACTAGACAACTCCACAGGGCGCCCAGTAAGCCTTTAGTGTATTATTCTGCAGGTACCTCGAACAACGCGGCAGTGGAACGGTCGACTGGCGTCCTATATAGCAGAACAGGGCTGAGAACTCAGCTTCTTGGCAAACTTTTTCTAATGCACCACAGGCTATGAATACGGTCGCATGTGAGTCGGCGAAATTTTCAAACTCCTCCCGTACTGTGGGAACACTTTACAAGCTCTACAATGGAAGAGTGTGCTGGGTATCTTTCTGAGGTGTGAAGGGAGGCCATCGGAATTTTAAGACATTATTCAATTTAGAGTTCTCATTGAAATGCTCGTTCTGTTTCGGATTCTGCGCCTGCACGCGATTACCTTGACGTCGGCCAGCTGCCGAGTTTTCGAGGTGCTATTTCGAACTTACTGGCATCCTCGATTGGTAAGCAGGAAGATGATGTGATCCACCAATCACGTTCGTATCGCATTAGCCCATGCCAGCAACAGCAAGCAGCCACTGCAGCATGGCCGCACGGTCTGCAGTCTGCATCTGCAATGCGCACTCCCGTCTTCGGTGATCCTGATAAAGTTAAGGGAGAGGAATTGATTCCCGTTCTTCCACTTGGTTATTGTAAGCTAATCTACATGCTTCCCGCTCTACTATACACGTTTTCTGCAATGTAGGTCCTGTTTCAGTGCGGATCTTCTTCCGTAACCACTCGTGTTTCATTTCGGTACTAATTTAATTCGTTGGAGAATCAGTTCTCTGGTCATGATTGCTCGTGTTCCTTTCTTTATTTCTTGACGTGCTGTGTTCTCAGTTCAAATTTATATTTTTATTTTTTATGTAGTTATAAACTTTTTTAATTATGGTTGAAATCATCACAAAACACTACACACATTAGAAATAAGCTCTGTAGCTCTCGCGGAAATAAGTATATGCGATATCCAGTATACAGTGTGAATTACCGCAATCTGTAATATGTTCATCAGTCAATGGCAATGGAACAGAAGACACATTAAATTTTATCGTACAATAAAGTGGAGCAATAATCTTCGTCTAGGGTTGATGTCCTGAGGTCCCAGGTTCGATCTGAACCATCAGAAATGACGGCGGAAAGCTTACGATATATTCAGTCACCCTTGCTGTAGCTACCGCTTTGTCAGTGAGAGTAGGGGAAAGGAGAGAGTTTCAGGACACCCCCTTGCTCTTGAGCATAAAGCTGTACCTGAAAAGCGGACGAATCAGCAACTATCTACGGCGTGAGACTGCAGAAGTCAATGATAACCACTACACTGAAGGCACGTACACTGTATCCGTAGAATGTATGGCCTGTAGCTCAAAAATTGTCATGATAATCTCACTAATAACTAAAATTTCCCATTCGAACCTCAGAGAGGGAATGGCCAAGGGAGAAGTAACAATGAGAACATAAACTTTAATGTTACAAACTTAACGCGGTCTATCACGCGCTGCTGGACCAAACGTCAAAAATCTATATGGCGTAGTGCTTGAATTTACGTCGGTCGAAGATGCAAATGACAGTCGTGCGGCTGATTCCACATTCCTTGGCAGTACGTGCAACGTGCTATTTGCGTACAATTATACGACAGGAAGCAGCAGGGCTAAACAGATACACCTCCTGTTAAACAATGTTTATTAGCTTGCAAAATTTAAATACAATAAAGAAAATAAATTTCACAACCAAACAGGAGCAGAATAAAAATTTTTCTTAAACCCCAGTTGAAGTCTACATAACAAATGCACAAAACATTAACAAAATTTCTGTTGGTATAAATACTTAATGGAATCAAAATTTGCCAAACTATGAACCCACAAGAGTATCTTGTGCGACTTCCCCTCTGCAATATAAATTCATACAAACGTATAACATTAAGGCATAATATAAGGCATACAAATAACAATCAGGCAACTTCTAAAACTTTAACGCTCAGCAATGAAGACACCGGGCACATGAACTTCTAAGGAATAATCCAGATGATGCCAGTACAAGTTGGCACTAATTAAATAACAAACAAATAATAAAAAACAGCGACTCAGTATCTGAACATTCCCTGAGAATATACGCTAACGAATCACCCTTTCATAAAAATTAAACTTCACAATCAGCATACAAAGCATAAATATGATACAAATGGTTGATAAGGGAATACAGAATTAACAAGGCGGAGCCTCTAGCAGACTGTTCGGGTACTAATTACAGAATGATGCATCCGCCTAGGCGGCGCAGGAACGAGCTACAAAGGCTAACGTCCTGACAGAGCCAGGAACAAAGAGAACAGGAATACTAAATTTAAGGACGAGATCGAGACAGAAGGCAAGCAACATGGAGCCCGGTCTAGCGAAACACAGTTCCACTGGTAACGGCGAAGTCGTCAAGCCCCGGTGCCACGTCCCACCGTCCCGGACGAAATACAGTGCGCTCCTCACAACTGAAGCATATACAGGGTGTTTCAAAAATGACCGGTATATTTGAAACGGCAATAAAAACTAAACGAGCAGCGATAGAAATACAACGTTTGTTGAAATATGCTTGGGACAACAGTACATTTTCAGGCAGACAAACTTTCGAAATTACAGTAGTTACAATTTTCAACAACAGATGACGCTGCAAGTGATGTGAAAGATATAGAAGACAACGCAGTCTGTGGGTGCGCCATTCTGTACGTCGTCTTTCTGCTGTAAGCGTGTGCTATTCACAACGTGCAAGTGTGCTGTAGACAACATGGTTTATTCCTTAGAACAGAGGATTTTTCTGGTGTTGGAATTCCACCGCCTAGAACACAGTGTTGTTGCAACAAGACGAAGTTTCCAACGGAGGTTTAATGTAACCAAAGGACCGAAAAGCGAAACAATAAAGGATCTGTTTGAAAAATTTCAATGAACTGGGAACGTGACGGATGAACGTGCTGGAAAGGTAGGGCGACCGCATACGGCAACCACAGAGGGCAACGCGCAGCTAGTGCAGCAGGTGATCCAACAGCGGCCTCGGGTTTCCGTTCGCCGTGTTGCAGCTACGGTCCAAATGACGCCAACGTCCACGTATCGTCTCATGCGCCAGATTTTACACCTCTATCCATACAAAATTCAAACGCGGCAACCCCTCAGCGCCGCTACCATTGCTGCACGAGAGACATTCGCTAACGATTTAGTGCACAGGACTGATGACGGCGATATGCATGTGGGCAGCATTTGGTTTACTGACGAAGCTTATTTTTACCTGGACGGCTTCGTCAATAAACAGAACTGGTGCATATGGGGAACCGAAAAGCCCCATGTTGCAGTCCCATCGTCCCTGCATCCTCAAAAAGTACTGGTCTGGGCCGCCATTTCTTCCAAAGGAATCATTGGCCCATTTTTCAGATCCGAAACGATTACTGCATCACGCTATCTGGACATTCTTCGTGAATTTGTGGCGGTACAAACTGCCTTAGACGACACTGCGAACAGCTCGTGGTTTATGCAAGATGGTGCCCGGCCACATCGCACGGCCGACGTCTTTAATTTCCTGAATGAATATTTCGATGATCGTGTGATTGCTTTGGGCTATCCGAAACATACAGGAGGCGGCGTGGATTGGCCTCCCTATTCGCCAGACATGAACCCCTGTGACTTCTTTCTGTGGGGACACTTGAAAGACCAGGTGTACCGCCAGAATCCAGAAACAATTGAACAGCTGAAGCAGTACATCTCATCTGCATGTGAAGCCATTCCGCCAGACACGTTGTCAAAGGTTTCGGGTAATTTCATTCAGAGACTACGCCATATTATTGCTACGCATGGTGGATATGTGGAAAATATCGTGCTATAGAGTTCCCCAGACCGCAGTGCCATCTGTTGTTGAAAATTGTAACTACTGTAATTTCGAAAGTTTGTCTGCCTGAAAATGTACTGTTGTCCCAAGCATATTGCAACAAACGGTGTATTTCTATCGCTGCTCGTTTAGTTTTTATTGCAGTTTCAAATATACCGGTCATTTTTGAAACACCCTGTGCCAACTACAACAGCATACTTGCAATTGTACATTCACATTACATATAAGATTAAAACATAATATCAAAACCGGAAGGTTCGCCCAATTTTTCTTTAACTCAACATTTAAGAATTCATTTAAACACTGCAGTAAAGTCGTAAATAAGATTGTTCCTTGAAGGGTAAGGGCAACAGACGAGTACTACTTTAAACGGTCAAGAGCCAACCAGAACTACACTTTCATAGAATCTGGTGTAGTTTTAAGAATCAAAATCGTCTTTCGATAAGGAGCAAATTTTGGTACTTATGACCAAAATTACAACAATTTCAGATATACCATCACTCAATAATAATGACCTCACCGGGTTTCATTACATATAGCTGGAGGTCTTTCCCCAAGTGGTAGGGAACTAAGATGGAAAGCCCAAGCCCTGGAATCATGGCATGTGTAACATAACCTTGACATATCAGACTCGTCCGTGAAGGCAACATTAGTTTCAATGAAGCATACCATATGCCATGCGACGCTCCAGCAAGCTCTTCTTCACAACATGCGCTGCGTGGGAGAAAGCCAAACAGCACGCCTCATGCCGGAACCCAAAACCTTTCCGCTGTCTACGGCCGCAGCACTCCAATAATACCACGGGCAATGAGGATGCGCGCCAAGTAAGGGCCAACCTCTCTATCGTGCTGTAACCGGAATCGACAGACAACGCCGTGAGACCTACTGCCTCGACTCTACAGACTTAAAGAGGCGAACCCGTGATGAACAACTGACTCATGGCCGGCCAAAGCCAAACCGATGGCAAAGGCGACACTACAAGAAACGGATGGTGGCGCCAGCTGTACGATCTATCAGTGCATCTCGCGACACCATACGGACTGATAAGCGCCGTAGTCCAAACATCTTCTTCATGTGGTCTGCAAGTTGCAGTCTTCGTCCTCTTCATTTATTTGACGTTGAAGCTGCTTGATAGCACTAGTGACCTAAATAATTTGTGCAGGGCCCTGGCCAGACGGTCATCGTCGATCAGGACAGATACCTCCATATGGCTGCTCCGTTTCTACAGCGATTCTTAGACATCTTCCGTATATAAATAGGATGTTTAAATTCTCCTAGTTGGTGAACATCTGCGTATGTAAGGAGTGCTGAAACAGCGATGTCCTGCCAACAGACGACATATTTCCTGCTAGTTCTGTAGTGTAGACAAAACACTCGAAAGGCTTGATAAAACGTCGTATGAAAGTGTTTACAGCGGAATAGCTGATTCCGGCCGACTTGCAGTCCAATTTTAGAACATTTTGCTGAGTCTTTTGCAAAGAGCTTCAGTCTCCAGATTGACAAGTATTATACCACTGCACTCTGTGATGGTACGTCACATAAATACTGACATTTTTAGCGGTTGTAAATCGTAGTTTACGTATTTTATGAATATAATTAGTGTAAAAGACATAGTTAATGTTCTTGAAACAACTGATATGCAGCGATAGCATCTTTATTTAATGTCTATGAAAATAAAAGAGGATCGAAAGAGACGCGATTGTACGGCCGAGGAGGAAGGACGTATTTTGTAGCAGACACACACTGTTTTGTTTCGCTGTGCGGAAGGCAAGCCATTGGGCGGCTACACATATTTTATGTAAGTTATTCGTATTTCTGCTTAAATATACTTGTTATTATTAGTACAAAATGAATTTCTTTGTGATAGTTGTCACCTCTAATGCTCGCAGTGGCTAACTATTTTTAATAAGCATTTTTTCAGTAATTTGCGCTGCGAGAAGCTCATCTTCATATGCAGCCTCTGGTCGGCCATTACGCGCCGAAGTATTGATTTATTTTTCAGTGTTAGCAGTAACTGTAAATGCGAGAAATTTCGTTGTACGAACCTTTTAAAATTGCAACAGATAATTAATTTACGTTAAAGTTCATGTTTTTAAATTATACAGATTCCATGAGTTCAGTAACTTTTATCTTGGCAGCTCCAGGGCAACAATCGAAGTTCTCTCAAGCCTTGCTTTGCAATCAATAAATAGAAATTAACAAAATTACATTCAATTCAGTTAACGGCAGCTATATTTTAGTCATCACGTTCAAAATCTAATGTTGGTACATGAACAACTGAGGCCCTTCAAGAACCCGTTTATTATTTACTTATGCACGTAAGTGAAAGTGATAAGGGAAGACAATATCCCTGAGAGAAAGAATCATGCTGATAAATTAAAAATAAAATTATATATAAAATAAATATATAATAATTTTTTTGTATACGACGTCACAAGTGGCGCACAACGTGGGGCCCGAAATTTTATGTACCCATATTAAGTACACAGAAATTGAGTGAGATATGGTTGTCCGTCTAGAAAAATATATATAAAATAAAATTTTTATGTATGTAGTTATATGTATGTGAAATTATTGCCGTATATGTAATCTATTTACATGCATGAAAAATACAAAACTTGTACGAGATCCAACCAGTGAAGATAAATGGACATGAGGCTGACTAGATGTGTACCAATACCTCGACTGAGAAAGACAACACCAAGCAGCAATAACTAATAAAGGTAAGGGTGTATATGCATGCGCTTCTGGGCTGGAAACTAAAGGAAGAAAGGATCCTGGGGCCATGCACTGTGTTTATCTTCTTGAGTTAAAATTTTTCGAAAGTGTTTATGCAATTTGTTTTAACGTCAGTGGATAGTGAAACAGATTCATTTACTACTACTGAACAAAAATTCTGAGACAGTGATTAGTGTTCTGGATCTGAGGTCACACAATCAGCTGTCTGAATCAAATAAATGCTAGTGCAGTTGATTTCCAAAGTAATGTTTTAGCTGAAGTAAAATTTTTCACAGTGCAACGGAAATATAACGAGTACGAAAGTGGAACTGTTAATTTCAGTAGTGATAGTAGTAGGTAGCTTCTTTGCTTTTCTTGATTTCAGTGTTTTGTATGTGCTTTGTGTAGTTAGTATATTTTGAGTGTGTGTGTCATTTTTGGGGGAAAATAGATTTTGTGTGTACTCGTGTCTTACCAGTCATGATTAAAACCAGTCGAAGTGGTGAAGACACGCAAGGACAAACTGTTAGAGGGGGAAGATCTGTCAGGCTATGACACAGACGAAAATATACAAGAGTTTCGAGTGAGGGACCCATCCACAATGACGGGTTCTCAACTTCCAAAACCGGAAGCTGAGCAACCTGAAACGGACAAAATATTCGGCACTGATCAGGATCAAGCTCAATTCAGCAAAGAAAGGCACTCGATTACTGGCACAGGGAAGGAGGACGCTACTGCGTCGACAGCGAATGTTGTACAAGAACCTGTACCAACGACCGATTTTCTAACGGTGCTGATGGCACAATTAGACATAAGAGACAAGCAACGGGAGCAGGCATTAGTTAACCAAGTTAAGAACATTTTAGCGGAAGAACGTCTCGAACGTGAGGAAAAGGAAAGACAGGAACGCCTTGAACGCGACCGCAGAGAACAGGAGCGTGATGCTCAGTTCCTGGCAAAAATGAATGAAATGTTTGAACAACATGACAAGGCGCTAGTGTCATATTTGTCACAGGAGATCGATGTAGTAAAACAGCAAGTGGCTGAATTGGTTGAACAAAACAAAGGCATTCCGCAAAAGGTAATGCAAATAGACGAACGCGTAGATCAATCAGACAAGGCGCATGGCGTTTTAGAAATTAAAGTGAAAAGTATCTAGGAAACTAGACTTGGCCACTGTTTCTATATTTCGGTACAGTGTATCGATACGTGGAACTGTTTCAGTGTTTCGGAACGGTTGTGGCTCACTGTTTCGAAACTGTGGTGTTTCATTCCGCCCCTGTCTCGGACCAGATTCGATCTCGAGCCAGACACAGAAACTGTATCGTTGTTTCAAAATAAGGCTGTTTCAGTCCACCTGTGCCTGGAACGGACTAATTGTATCGAAACAGTGATGTTTCATTCCACTGTGTGTCGGACGAGATTCGGGCTCGGCACAGGTACTGAAACACAACATACCACTTCATGAAACTCATTCAAGAGTGTCGAAATCTTTTTGACAAGCAGTAGCATGAAGCTTAAGATATAATAAATATGTGAAAATTATTCAGTTTAAGTACACTTTTTTTATAACAGACGCTTCTCTGTTCATGTACAGTAATCATATTAAGAAACGCAAGTAACCCTACAACATTTTGAATAAAAAAAGGCGTAGGGTGGATTACAAGACACAAACTGTTTCACTGTTTCGAAACAGCGTATAGGAACATTACATTATACTGTTTCATTTGTTTCGAAACATTTACGTGTTTCAGTTTGCCCATCTCAACAGCAAACAATCTATCTAACAATTTAGACCATAAGATCGATAACTGCGGTAAATCGATTAGCGCGGGCCGAGGAGTTATCGACCCCCGCTCCAAATAACATCCACTGTATGAAAAATGGACTTGTAGTCCGAGGTGATAGGTTACAATACAGCATCACCGGTCTGTTGCGGTCTAACTGTGTTGGTGGGCCAGTAAATTTCCACTGTGCAGTGACTTTGTCACTGCAATTCACTTTGGAGGTGTTGCGGTGGGACTTGTAGTCCCGTACCACCCTCTTACGGTGATAGTACTACATGAGTCAGGCAGTGCAACCGTACCCTCCAGTCGATTGTTGAGGCGTTGTCGCCGCGCACGGAGAGGTAGCGCTACCAACTGTAGCGCAAGTAAAGCACGAGGAATCACTATTAAAACACAGGCAGTTCCAGACGTTTAATGATGAGAAAAAGAATGTCCATCCGGTAATATTTATAAAAAGTTTCCGGAATGTACTCCTGGCAATATGGTCTGAGCACTACAGGGTTCAGTTTGTGATCTCTTTCATCACAGGCAACGGGGTACTGTGGGCGATGGAAATCGCGGAGCAGTGTCCGTCGTTGTCTGAATTCGAAAGTAAATTTCTTGCCAGATACTGGTCCAGGTCAGTTCAGGAGCGTCTTCGGAAACAAGTGTATAACCCGGAACCATTCAATCCCCGTTCAGGTAACTTAAGAAAATATTTTGAAAGATACCTGAACAAAACAAGATACTGGGACGAACCCATGCTTTCCAGGGACGTTCTAAGAATTTTGAAGGGTAAACTGCCTATAACGATAAGAGAGAAACTCGTATACGTCCCTGACACGGACTTGGAGTTGTTTGTGGCAACCACAGACTCCCTCGATTTAATACACGAGGATGCCAGGCAGGGAGATCAGGGGAGTACAAACAACGGAGAAGCGAACGGTGAAGGATAAAACCAATCCAATAATAGCCCTCGTAAGAACGGATATTCAAAGAACGACGCATATTCGCAATGGGAATACTTAACTAAGAAAGGAAACACTATGAATAGTGTGCCCCCTGTGGATGGTCACTGGCACAGCACTGGATACAATACGTACCAGCATGGCCAGTCAGATCCGTCTTCACCAAGAAGAGGTGGAGAAAACTACAATCGAAAGAGACGAGGCGAAGGGGAAGGAAACTCCAACTTCGGAAATAAAAATATGAGAACTAACAATGAGCAGTGGCAACGGGCAGGGCCAGAAAACTGTTATCGCACATCAAAACATGCCGTCAGGTCATGTGCCTGTTAATCACATCAATGTCATCCCGATGCCACCGCCTCCACCTCAGCCTCCGAACAACGAGTCACACGTGTACGCATCGCAGTGCACGTCACCAGTTGTGACTGATAATGTTCGAATAACCGATGTGTCTAATCACGTGTCGGCAGGGTGCGACAGGCCATCAAACTCTGGCCGACCTCTGTAGGCCCTTCCCAGACGGTCGGCAAGATGAAAGAGGGGGGCAGACAGAATGTGGGGGTGAATATGCTCCGCTACAATGACGGATGCGAGATGAAAGATTAACTGACAGTTGATCCGTGACCTGCGGACCAACAAGAAATAGTACATGTGCAGGCTGCCTTTGTGGCAAAGAAAATGGGGTCGCAGTAATAATAATACTGGATAGAGGGGCGAGTGCTTCTTGTATTGATGAGCAGTTATTCAAGTGCGTGGATCTTGTGAAAAAGTTACCGAGCCTGCCAGTAGAAAATTGTAAGATAGTAGGTACCCTACGGGGCAGGGTGCAGCTAATAAAGAATCAGGTGCAGGCAGAGATTGCCCTGGAAAACGAAGCCATACTGTGCTCATTGCTGGTGGTAAAAAATCTCACAGTACCTTGCATACTGGGGCTTGACGCGCTTAGGGAATTGAAGGCAAAAATTGGCCTCTCCCGAGCCAGATGCACCTTAACATATCTAAACCGACGAATTGATCTGGCATTAATGAGGACTCCGGACGCGTATGTGAACTACTGCCGGAATGTAAGGGTAACTTTACAGGATCCTGACGCGTTGAATCACAACTGTGTTGTAAATCAAGACAGCAGCGAACCAGAACCCGTTTGGGAACGGGAAAATGCCATTATTAAGCAACATATTGCATCAAAAGTAGCCGAATCTTCGTACCTCAGCCTGTCACAGCAATCAGATCTGAGCCAAGTGCTGGACCATTTTGTACAAGTGTTTTCAGAAAAACCGGGGATAACAAAAGAGTATGAGTTCGACATGCAAGTAAAACGTTCTGCCGTTCCTCCCATTCAGTGCCGTGGTCTAAAACACAAACCGTGGAGAGAGAAATATAGAGAATGCTGCGGTGCCAAATAATAAAACCGTTTATATCCAGCGATACTTAAGGGTTTAAGTCTAAAATGTGTAGTGGCTAAGGGTAGATGTAAGTTGTATGCCTAGTTAGTAAGATTTATTTGATGTTTATTTGATTTTATACTAGCGCTTGTTAGATATAGAGTAGTTGCTAAGTGTATGTATGAATGAGTTGTGACGGAAGGAGTATACTGCACTTAAACAAGTGCCGTGACAGAAAGGAGATCAGCAAATGAGGACGCTCTGCACAGGATAAACCTTGGAAAGGGAAGAAGCATTGTACATTGCCGTCGAACGCGCAAATTAACAGCGAATCGCTGTACAAACGCGAGAATTCGCGTAATAAAAAATTTCAAACAGAATAATATCTCTTTAACTTCCACACTGATTCCAGTTTGAAGGCGCTTGCAGGTACACCCGCGCGTAAGCAAGGCAGCTGCAAATGCAACGATGACAAAAGTTTCTGAATCTGCGTTGAATTAATAAATAATACACATGTCATAAAACCTACTGAACTCACGGGTCCAGTATGACCAACTGGTCAATACTTTAAATAAGAGGTGACAACTAGTCAATCACTGAATACTAAGTGATAAACGGACCTAGAAGGAACTCTAATTGTACCATATATATGTATATATAATATTGACGTATAAAATGGAAAGCAAATTTATTATGTAATTCTAGTAAAATGCTATAAACCATGTTCCAATTTAAAAGTGACTATCCGAACGCCAAATAGTGAAAAAACGGATGAACTGAACTACGAATTGGAACGACATAAAAGTGTGAATAGTTAACTGTGCAAGAACACAACATGTGTGGCTGTATTTAACAGTGGAAGACTATTTTGAAACTATAGTGAACAAAAGAATAAAAATTAATAGCTCAAAGGGTGTGCCTTTCCCAGAAAACAATTTAGATGCGAAACATGATAGACATTCACAGTGTGGATAGATGTTTCGGCAAAGAAGTGAGATTTCTTATAAACGGAGCCATAGTAGTGGACTGTGAAAATACGCTATAGGTAGCGCACAGCGAACTGTGGTTTCCGGACCGGCAGATGCACGCTAGAAGCGACGCAGGCCAAGTGATATGAAGCGAAAAGTGTCACCGCGACGTACTCAACTGCGCAGGTATATTTACTTTATTATGCTGATGAACTGATACTTGGTGAAATGTTTAAATGTTGCGCGACGAGGCGAGCGATCGGCGGTTGTCCTGTGCGGGCAGCAGACGCCGCGCCACGCCCACCGACCGGCAGCTGTCGCGCCTACGTCACTGCTTGGGCCAACGAACCGGCGCCGGCTGCTAAGAGCGATCACATACGCTATCGTCTACGCCAGCAGCGACACACCGCCAGACCAACAACAAACCGACGTCGGCAACGTTCACTTCGATCAGATCCAAAAATGTTGTAGTCGACGATGAACTGATACACCATGTATAGTTGTAACAATCAAAAACACAAAGACTAAAACAACTATCTGTACAAAAGAAAAAAAAGACTGTTGTACGTTATGTAATTTAATGTTTTAGTGATGATTTTTTGTAATGAAAATGTATATGTATATATTTGTCAGTAAATTTGTGAACTACACATTCAAAGTAAATCAAAATTAACCGCAATAACAACAATCCGAAGGCTCCAGGACGTTTTCTTTGGCCCGTTTTTTTCCCTTACGCCTGTAACCCGAATTGGGGAGCTAAGTCAAAGTGCCTCGGGTCTGCAAGATACCGGATTGTTCCTATTCATAATAAAACAGAAAGACAGATGGGACTGTTAGACGTACTCACCTGTAATTGTGAATTATGTGTGACAACCATAATTGTGAACAGAGTATTGAACAGTGAATTGAAATAGGTGGGCCAAACATAAACTTTTGGCCGTCCACATAACTGAACTAAATATATAACCGTAGTGAGTCTGTACATTAACAGTGGACATTATTACGTACACCCTCACTAGGTGGCCCATGTGACGGTACGTCACATAAATATTGACATTTTTAGCGGTTGTAAATCATAGTTTACGTATTTTATGAACATATTTAGTGTAAAAGACATAGTTAATGTTCTTGAAACAACTGATATGCAGCGATAGTATCTTTATTTAATGTATTTTTGTATACGACGTCACAACTCGTATTTCCAAGCTCATTCGGATTCCGTTGAAAGGTATATATATTCTATGCTCCGTCTTCAGGCCACGAGTGGCCTACCGGGACCATCCGACCGCCGTGTCATCCTCGTAGGAGGATGCGGATAGGAGGGGCGTGGGGTCAGCACACCACTCTCCCGGTCGTTATGATGGTATTCTTGACCGAAGCCGCTACTATTCGGTCGAATAGCTCCTCAATTCGCATCACGAAGCTGAGTGCACCCCGAAAAATGGCAACAGCGCATCGGGGCTGGATTGTCACCCTTCCAAGTACCAGCCACGCCCAAAAGCGCTTAACTTCGGTGATCTCACGGAAACCGGTGTATCCACTGCGGCAAGGCCGTTGCCTTGAAAGGTATATAATCCTATTTAAAAATTTATACTTACCTTCAGTGTCACGATCCGATACAAGAGATAGGATTCTTTATCAGATAAGAGAAGTACGTGCCCTTTTGCGACTATCTTTCGCCTAAAACCCCGGTTCGATATTTGAAACTGCTTATGAAATAAAAGGTCTGTTGTATCTTACTTGACTCACCCTGTAAACTCTGGAAAATATCTGAAGACACGAGACGCACCCTACCAAAACTAAGGTTCGCTACTTTTGGTACAGTACATAAATGATGTAGTAACTGGTATGATTACCTGTACTATTGGCTGCCTTGGTACGGAAGGAAACTCGAATGAATCCATGAGGAAGAAACTGGGAACCGACGACTTCTCTTGGCTTTTCGTTTATTTGTTTTTCACAAAATTTGAACCACACATCCTTCAGTGTTAGTCCATTCTGTATTTTACATCCTTACAAAGTAAAATTGCATTTTATAAACAATGCAAATTAGCTGATCGCGTAACTTTTGCGGGTTTGGGTAACAAAAGCAATTACTTTTTATGCAAGTACACTTTACATGCAGAAATATGAGATGTCTATCTATTTATTGTCATTTCCTACTCAAGGGAATGTTCTTAGTGATGATCAAAGGGAAGAGTTTGATGTTGTTACTGATTATTTGTGAATAACAGGAACATGTTCTACATAAGCTCGACGAAGTGTTGAAACGATGTTCGACATGTTTGGTGCTTCTTTTTATTTTACTTTTATTGAGGAAATTACGTTGATTATATTTCTGTATTGCTTTCTCTTTCATTTTTGCTACAATATTCCTCTATTTCACGTTATAAGTCAACTAATTTTCGAGTAAAACCTGAATTAAACATTGACAGTTTCAGCTTTTCTACAAGTATTCTTTTTTTTAAATAACATACATGAATGTAACCATGTAGAACAAAAAGGTTCCATAATTTACGTGGCCATTTGTATATCCTCACTCAGTTTCTGGACAGTTCACCACTTCCGGTTGCTAGGGCCTCTAGCAAGGCACTGAGAGCATATGCAAACAAAACAATCGAAATGTGGTAACGCCCTATAGGTAGGCAACATACCTAACTTACAGGTAAAGTGGTTACGATCTTACGTGATCAAGGTTTCTAGGAAAACCAAAGAATTTTCTTCTACATTTATTTATGATGGACTACGGTTTTACAACTCTAAGAGAAACGATTCCAACTGAATTACAGCATGGTGTGCCTCCATATTCGCGGCACTGTAGGAGGTTCCAGTTCGGTCATCAGATGGCGCCAGATTCACATGCAGTTCTGTACTGTTCTGAAAGTCGATGAGGGAAGAGCAGTAGCTGCCAGTGGAAGGGTCACCTGGCTCAGTATGATGAGCGAGACGACTGTGGCAGCAAACGAGGAGTCTGTGCCAGAGAAGGGCTGGGCGCTTCGCTGTTAGTAACGCTTCGTGAGGGCGAGCGACGCACATGGTACTTTGTAGGAGGACAACACGGTGAACGCGATGACGACTGGTCGAAAGCGTGCTGCCTGTCAGTTCTTCTGGTCGCTTTTGTTTCTAGGTGTTCACAGAAGTCACTTAGAGCTGTAGTGCTTAGGGAAGTGACTATACTGTTTTGCTGTTTGGTTTACACGTTAGAGTCGCACAATTCAATCTTGTCCTCCTGTGGGTACCTTTGTTTTAATTGTCAGTCCTGTAGATTAGTAAAGGTAGGAAAGTAATTCAATAAATGCCACTGTATTAAATGATACAGGTGTTCAACGACTGAACATATTTTCGGTTTTATTTTGCAGTGTTGCGATGATCATACTCTTTATTGAAACGAATGGTACAGCACATTGTCTCATGTTTATAGAGTTTCTAGGGAAGTTAAATTCAAGAGTGACACATTTTAAAATTTTATACGTCTTCTGCAGAGCATTAACGATTTCATTACCTCATATCCACTGCTAGAGCACTGGTTACTAAACTTTGCACTTTTGTAATTTTTGAGGATATTAGTTCCAGAATATCCTATTATCTATCTAATTATCAGTATAATTACGTCATTAAAATGAGTACAGCTAACGTTGCTATGACTAGCGCAAATCATTTCACCTACACCATGAATGTAACATTGCTTACTGGGTCAGTTACATTCAATTCATTTCTAAAATAATTTTGAGTTAACAATTATATGCTGATAAAAATTAGCTCCCGTCCTCACTACAACTGCCATCGCATCAGCTCCACACTTTCAACACCGCTACCGTTTAGTCAATGATCAAACTGAGATTCCCAAGTCAGACACAGGATTGTAAGGTATAGCCTGCACCACTTACTGAAGCAGATCGCAATTTAGTAATGTAGTCTAAGAGAATCGTTCGAATGAATCAAAATTGGAAAAAAAATTTATAGTAAAGTACTCAGTCGAATTAATCAGCATGGAAAGAACTGCTATAATAAATTAATGTGGAATGATGGCCAGCATTTGTACTGCTCCAAGGATGTAGGTGCTCGTTTTTAATTTATTGGCTTTCGGAACGTGCTCGTCCAGCCATCTCAACACTGGAAACGTAATTCTACATTTTTCATTTTTCTTTTCACAGTTCAGAGTATACCTTAGTTTAAGCGTTACTCTGGTACGAAGTTACAAAGGCTTATCAATGGACAGCTTGTTGAATTCACAGTATACCAAAACGGTTAAAGAAGAGTAAAATGTAACATGTTATACAGAGTTAGTATGCTATAAAAATCCTACTAGTAACAAAATAAGAAATCATACATGTGCTTTGGTATGTTCTGTAATAATTTTAAATGCGGTGGATGAAGTATGTGGATATTGCGACAGTGAACACAAAAATAACGAGATAGTTGAAGAAGAATGAATTTCTAGAAAAATTGTAATCAATAGTTTTTGTCAAGTAATATAGCTATAGGGGAGGAAACTTCGATGAAATCTTAATTAACAACAGCAAAACCTCAGTTGATCTAGACACTTGACTCGCATTCGGGAGGACGACGGTTCAATCCCGCGTCCGGCCATCCTGATTTAGGTTTTCCGTGATTTCCCTAAATGACTCCAGGCAAATGCCGGGATGGTTCCTCTGAAAGGGCACGGCCGACTTCCTTCCCAATCCTTCCCTAATCCGATGAGACCGATGACCTCGCTGTCTGGTCTCCTTCCCCCCCCCCTAAAAAAAAACAACAACACTCAGTTGATCAACGAAAGAAGTAACTACAAAAATGTCATGGAAAAGACCGGAAGTCTTTTCTGAATGAAATAAATAAGCACCGCATAGAAGCCAAGAGGAAGTGGCAGCACGAAAATGTCAAGATATTTGAAAATAAAAGGTGATTACAACGACTTATCGCCAAAGTTAAAAGAGCCTTAGATGAAATTAAAGGCCTTTGTTTTATAAGAGGAAATCAACTATTAAAAACATAAGACAAAGTGGATAGGTGGAATAAGACTGTATAGGTCTCTGCAAGAGAGGAACTGTTGTACAACGTAATGGATAGAGAAATGCAAATCGATAAGGAAGGCACAGGGTGTCCAGTACTAGCCAGAGTTGTGCTTTGGAAGAATTGATATCAGATAAGGTGATAACAACGCGTAACATCCCAATGCGGTGTGTTTCTAGTGTCTGTGCATCTGATGATACACCTACGGATTTTGGGAAAAAATCCACACAATCCCAAAGATAACAATGGCAGATAAGTACGAAAATGGCTGCTTCACCTTAAAAGTTTATCCATTCAGGTTTCTGCAAAGAAGAAAATACGCAACAAGGGAGAAGCTAATAGAAGAGGAACAGCACGACGTACGCATTATCTTAGCCACGATGTACATGAAATCAACAGCGCCCCAAGCCGTAAGGATTAATATGTCAACTAAATGTGCTAATGATGAAATGACTGAAAGAATGTATAATTATATAACAAATTATTCAGGCAGGTAAGGACAGGAAAAGTTATGGGTCACTGGAATTTGGTAGTAGGAAAAGAAAGACAGTTATTCGAATGGAAAAGTGGACAAGAGCTAAAGCAAGAGTAGAGATACAATCGTATCCACAGCAAATACGGAGCTGTTATTGAAGAGTGTCAATACAACGAAATTTGCTCGCAACAAACTGAGCTATATATCTCTTGATAGCCCAGAGAATTGGAAACCTTCGACTGAAAGAGAGGCTTTGTATGAGCAACTATAAGAAATCAATCTGATGCCTCCAGGCGAACTTAATGGTTACATTTGGGGATTTAATGCTCGTATTGGAAGTAGTGTCATCCTTGGAGTTAAACAACCTATTAATGAAAACTATCTAAATAATAATCGTAAGATTATTAAAAAAATTACGCTGAAGTAACAAACAGAAAATAAAAAACTTTCTATGATCACAAACAGCAGATAAACACACTTTTCACAACACAGGAGGCCATAAATTGACAAGAGATTGCAATTTTTACCAACAGGAACAACAGTCTGCAGTCATTACTTGAAGATCGTACAATAAACCCTGGCAAGATGAGTGATCATAGCCTACTTACTGCAAAAATTAAATTGCATGTAAGAAGAAACATGCATGTTGAAGAACCTATCTTATTCTTCTTCTCCCATATTAATGATAAGTCTGGCAAAATTGTAGTGTCTACCTGTTTGACTGGACACGCTTATCGAAGACTACTAAACGAATTTTCATGGCGTTTTCACAGTAACTTGGGAATAGCTACAAGCACTGTATAGGCTTTAGTCTCTCAAAATCGAATCACGAAAAAAAAGAAGTGGTTATGTAAGTAGGCTCTTTATGAAAATCACTGGCTGTGCTGTGTGCAGTCTGTGGCTAGTTTGCATTGTTGTCTGCCATTGTAGTGTTGGGCAGCGGCAGCTGGATGTGAACAGCGCGTAGCGTTGCGCAGTTGGAGGTGAGCCGCCAGCAGTGGTGGATGTGGGGAGAGAAATGGCGGAGTTTTGAAATTTGTAAAAATGGATGTCATGAGCTGCTGTATATATTATGACTTTTGATGACTATTAAGGTAAATACATTGTTTGTTCTCTATCAAAATCTTTCATTTGCTAACTATGCCTATCAGTAGTTAGTGCCTTCAGTAGTTTGAATCTTTTATTTAGCTGGCAGTAGTGGCGCTCGCTGTATTGCAGTAGTTCGAGTAACGAAGATTTTTCTGAGGTAAGTGATTTGTGAAAGGTATAGGTTAATGTTAGTCAGGGCCATTCTTTTGTAGGGATTTTTGAAAGTCAGATTGCGTTGCGCTAAAAAATATTGTGTGTCAGTTTAAGCACAGTCGTGTATAATTGTTCTAAGGGGACGTTTCAGTTATAGCTTTTGACAACAAAGAGGTTTGATTTCAACAAAATCGGATCATGGAAAAAAATATATCGAGATTTAAACTCTTATCTAAAATCTTGCTATGTTTCTCTGAACACGCTGATCTCCGAAACTCTAGACGAATTTTCGTAGGTTTTCACAGGTAACTTGAGCATAGATTGGGACACCGTATGAGCTTTATCTCATCAAGATCGGATCACGAAAAAGAATGATTTAAAATTTTACCCAGAACCATCGTATTTGTCTGTTTGTTTGAACACACTAATCACTTTCGTGAAGTTTTCACAACCAGTAAAATCTATTTGAACATAGCTTGGGGCACCGTATCGGCACTATTTCATCAAAATCGGATCACGGAAGAAAATATATTGGAATTTAAAGTTTCCTCCAATACTAATATTATCTGTTACGTTCTCATCACGAACCCGTTGAACTGATTTAGAAGACATTTGGTATGGGGATAGCTTGAACCCGAGGAAAAAAAGTAGCCTACTTTATAAACGATGCACAAATATTTACTCTTTGGAAAATCAATTTATTTTTTACTTTTGATCTTTGTCATATTTGTGAAAATTCTTTTATTGGATGATATGTGCTACGTGATGCGATTTAAAGTAATGAATACAACGCTTTTTACATCTTCAGTGTGTTTAATTCATACTTTCACATTATTTGTTGCATTAATGTGCACATTGTATAATGCACTCCAATAGCATGATGCACTGATCTGTGCTCCTGCCGTTACCCATCTGTACACACGGGTCGGCTGCGATGCTACACATGCCAGCACAAAGTGTGTTGGGACAGCTTTGGAGGGAAAAGAGCAGGGCACACATCACGAGCTATGGCACCGGAAAAGACACATGAGGGCAGTTGATGTTATTCCACATACGACACATTACTTACTCACTATCATTAATCAGAAGAAAGTTAACGGTATGTGAGTGCTGTGGGGATCGGCTAGTAAAAGAATAGAAGGAATGTAGAGTCACTATGGAATGAACACACAAAAGTTTAACATTAGAAACGATTAGTGGAGAAAATAAAAGAGAACGTTATTAATACAGAAGATAATGTAAGTAACGGTTGGGTGTAAATCAAAGGAAGTTTTGAAGCATTAGGTACACGAGGTACAAGTCATGACTGCAAACGAAACAAAGTCTCAAAATTTTGCAAAGAGGTTAAGAACGGTTGGAAGAAAAGATATATGCCTATCTGAAATGTAAACTAGTCAAAACACAGAACTCTTATGGATATTAGAATCGCTCTCGGAATGAGAGAGTCACTAGTGAACCGTTCTAAGAAGAAATACAGAGAAATCGATATAAAAAAGGTAGCCTCCAGAAACAAACCTAGCGAGTGGTACGACAACAGAGGAAAGAATTAAGTATTATTTCAATGTGAACAACGTGAATGAGGAGTAACTGTTTGAATGACGAACACGGTTGTTTAAAGGTAAAAAATTGCCAGATACTAGAAAGAAAGCAGAAGTTAGTGCACACATAAACGACAGTGTAAAAGTGTCCAGAAAAAAACGGGATTCACGATGAATAGCTAAAGTACGATCTCTGATTAGTAACAGAACAATTAATCAAATTATTTAACAAGGTTATACCACACAATAAAATTCCATACGAATGGAGAACTTGTATGACTACTCTAAAGTTCAACGAATAACATGACAGAGACATAACAAATTACACATGACTAAATCTCTTCAGTTCTGCCCTTAACTTCGTATGCTACAATCGGTGCCTTGAAAAGCATATAACTCTATGATTTAAATAATAAAACATTACACCAGTAACGTCCTTTTTTATGCTTGACACGATGCATTTCGAGAACCTGTGCCTCATAGTCAAGTGCAAATATTAAGATAAATATTTTGTGTGGTGTTTTCATGTGTTTTATGTTTCTCTTGCACCGTACTCGTGTCTTCGAGGTTATACTGCAGTCTTAAATTCGGATAATGTAGACCTGTAGATGTTTTATGTGTCAGTGTCAGAAAAAAGCATTTTTCTACTAACAGGTGCTGAACTTCCTTGATCAAGCAAAAATCCACGCAGACACAAAACGTTCACCCACACTATTTGTTTGTGATATCAGAATATGATTTATAAATACTATAATGGTATGGCTTTACAAAGGGTTCGGATATAGACGTCGAGTGTCAAGTATTATGTTTATTACATTATTTGCATGAGGTTGTCCCTCATAATTTTTGTCATACCATTACTGATTATTACTGACTTTTAAATTATCAGTTGTCCTTTATATTCGGTTTTCTATAATATTGTAGCAAAAAGTGAGTAAAGGATATGCAGAAATTCAAATATTTATGGAATTTGCTGTACTTACTCCAAACAGAAGTATTTGAAGAAAAACCATTTCACTATCTAGTTTATCATAGGTAAATTTTTTCCCTTGGTTTTTGTAGCACACAGATATTTCCAATTCCTCCAATAATCGATTGTATGCGATAGCTGGAAGCGATGGAGTTTATTGTTTATGGAGAAGTCTACTTTCGCTGTCTGTGACTAATTGGGTATTCTATTTTTTGAGAGATTTTGAATACGTAAGCTATACTGGCCAGATGTTTGTTTCTTTTGTTTGTTCCTTCTAAACTTTCACAAAAATCACAGAAAATAAAATAATAAGAGACATCATAACCCTTGCAGAGATGTAGTATGGTTTTAGATCTGGTAGGTTATAAACAAATGCAGTATTATTTCCTGGACAGGTTGCAGAGAAGTCCATTGAATACAACAGACCAGCTTATCTCCGTCTTATTGACTTTCAGAAGGCTATTGACAGGATCCAGTTAATCAATGTGACACAGCTGCTTTACAATCGGGGCATTTCCAGCGTAATACAAAGAACTGACGATATCTACGACAACAACTCTATCCAGGCGAAAACTGATTCCAGATTAACTAGCTGTATCCCTGTTAAACGGAGTACGAAAGAATGTGATACTTTGAGCCCACAACATTATAATACAGTCAGTGATGACGCGATTAAGAAGTTTCTGGCTTGTAGCGGTTATAGAGAGAGAAAGGAAGAACTAAAAATCGTTTGCTATATACACGATGTAGTTTTGGTCGCAAACAGTGAAGATAACTTAAAAGAAATTTTCTGTGTTGAACGTGGTAGCGAAAAACCTAAACGTGGTCATAACCACTGAAAAATCTAAATGTGTGATGTTATCTGTGAAATCCGTTAAATGAAAACTGAGAATAGACGGAAAAATTTTCAAGAGGTAGTAACATTTAAATACCTTGATAATGAGTTGCCCAGTAGATGAAACGCAGAATAACTAACAAAGGGAAACAAAGTGGCACCTTGTTTAAATGATATAGTTTTTAAAAACTAACATCTAGAAAAAATGCAAAAGTAAGAAAATACAAAGCAATAGGCAGACCAACTATGACATACATGTTTCAGATTAGACATAAAATATCAAAAACTAGTAAACTTTTGGAGATCATGGAAACTAAAATTCTGCGAAACCATTAGAAAAGAATATAAATGGGACTCTATTAATTAGTGGGTACGTGCGACAAATGAATGAACGAATGAATACATACACAGAATTTATGAATAGAGGATTGTGAAAATCGTAGGATATACATCAGTATCTTTTAGATGAAATATAGGTCACCCAAGGAAAAGTTGAAGTGACAATCTCACAGTCGACCGAGCTATACTGAAGGAAACTGGATTTAGCCTATGAAGAAGGGAAGAAGAAAAGGAATAAAAAGTAGAAGAATGTGGACTGGAGAAAGGAAGGAACGAGAAAGCTGTTTGGTTTAATTTTGCACAAAGCATAATTTAACTATCGGTAACACATGAAAAGAGGCTGCATATGTGGCGGAGACCTGAGATGTTGGAATGTTTCAAATTAGTTATTGATAATACAGGGATTTTTGGATCCGATTTTAGGTTTTACGACATTTCCAGTACCAGGTATGGATTTTGAACACGATTAATTGCTTAAGAACTGCATATTAAAACTGAAAACATTGTAAAAATGTACATTTCACTATGATTAGTCGAAACACAGAAATAAATACAGTAGAAGTTAAGTGGACAGCTATGAGAGAAGATATAATGAAGGCAGTAGTTGCTCAAACCAATAAAAATACGTTAGCCCAGTGGAAATTCCTGTACAATACAAGAGATACTGACTTTAATTCGCGAAAGGAGAAAATATAAAAATGTAGAAAATTTAGCTTCAAACACGAAATAAAGACGTCTAAGAAATGATCCTGCCAGAAAGTGCAAAATCGCTAAGCAGGAATGGATAGGCAGGAATGGCAAGGCTATAGAACCCCGTCTCACTAAAGAAAAAAATATTATCTCATACAGGAAAAATTAAAGACGTCTTTGGAAGAAAGAGAAGCGGCTGTACCAATAATCAGAGCTCACATGGCAGTCCAGTACCAATCAAAGAAGTAAAAGACCAAAAGTTGGTGGAATGTATAGAGAATATACACACGAAGAGGAAAACTAAGGACTGTGTTAGAGACAGATCGGTGAAAGTAAGAAATGATGAGCTGAAGGGTATGAAACAAGTATCCGACAGAGCACTGAGAGAACTATGTGCAAACAAGATCCCTGAATCAGACAAAATCAGCTCAACATTTTTTTGACATCAGTCTTCTGACTTGTTTGACGTGGGTAAGCCTTTTAACCCAGACTAGCACCTGTAACTTATGTTCCCAATTATTTTCTGTCTTTCTCTACAATTTTTACTCTCTACTGCATCCTCTAGTACAAGGGATATTATTCGCTGATATCTTATCAGGCGCCCTATTATTCTATCCGTCCTTGTTCTCAGTGTTTTCCATAAGTTCCTTCTCTCGCCGATTCTGCAGAAAACCTCTTCATTCCTTACCAAATCAGTCCATCTAATTTTCAATTTTCTTCTGTAGTGCTTCATGTCCTAGGCTTCAGGTCTCTTTTGTTCTCCACAGTCCATGTTTCACTGCCACACAATGATGTGCTCCAAACTTACATTATCAAAAAATCCTTCCTCATGTTAAGGCCTGTGTTTCACACTAGCAGAATTCTCTTGGCCAAGAACGACCTTTTTACCAGGGCTAGTCTGCTTTTTATATCCTCCTTGCTTCATCCATCATGGGTTATTAATCTGCATAGGTAGCAGAAGTTTCTACCTGCGCCTACTTCGGTATCCCAGTTCTGGTGTTAAGTTTCTCGCGCTTCTCGCTTATGTTACAGCTCATTACTTTCGTCTTTCTTCGATTTACTCTCAAACCATATTATATACTCATTAGACTGCTCATACCATTCAGCAATTTTGTAATTATTCTTCCCTTTCCCTGAAGATAGCAATGTCATCCCCGAATCTTACCACTGATATCCTTTCACTCTGGATTTTAATCCGACTATGGAACCTTTCTTACATTTCCATCATTACTTCTTCGCTGTACAGACTGAAGAGTAGGGAAGAAAGACCACATCCCTGTCTTACACCCTTCATAATCCGATCACTTCGGTCTTGGTCTTCCACGCTTAATGTTCACTCTTGGCTCTTGTATATGCCGTATATTACACGTCTTTCTCTGTATAGCTTTCGTTTTTTCTCTGAATTTCGAGCAGCTTGCACCATTAGAGATTGTCAAACGCTTTTTCCAAGTCGAAAAATGCTACGAATCAGTGTTGATTTTGTTTTAGGCTTGCTTCCAGTGTCAACCATAACAACAGAATTGCCTCTTTGGGGCCTTTGCCATTCCTAAGGGTAAGCTGATCATCATCTAACACACCCTTAGTTCATATTATGTTCTTCTGTATATTATTTTTTTCAGTAACTTGGATGCATGAGCTGTCAAGCTGAGTACCACCCGTTCTTTTAATTTCACCGAAGGTTAATTTAACCTCCTTATACGGTGAGTTAGTCCTTCTGACAATCTTTTTATTTTAGGTTTCTTCACTTTGTTCATGCGCTTCCCATTTATTTCATTCGCAAGTGACTTGTTTTTCTGTATTCTTGAATTTCCCTCAACAGTTTATTACTTTCTTGTTTTGTCGATCAATTGCATTTCTTCTTTTACACATGGTTTCTTCGCAGTTACCTTCCTTGTACTTATCTCTTTATTTCCAACTTCTGTGATTATCCTGCTTTAGAGATGTCCATTCTTCTTCAACTGAACTGCCCAGTATGCTATTCCTTATCACAGTAGTTACAGCCTCAGAGAGCTTGAAACGTATCTCTAAGTTTCTTCGTACCTCTGTATCCCACTTCTTTGCACATTGATTCTTCCTGACTAAACTCTTAAAACTTTTTGCCACTCTTCATCGCCACTTAAGTGTGATCTGAGTCTATATCTGCTCCTGAGTACGGCTTACAATCTAGTATCTAATAACAGGAGGAGGATCAGTACTGGTCGTCGAAGTAGAAATCTTAATTTCTGTTGCAAATCGGTTTCAATCACGATATGTCCATCATCACCGCTGTGGATGAAACAAGACTAAAGTAATTAGACTACACTGTAATATACTACATCTGCCATCTATACAGGTAAGAATATAAAGGAGAGATCGTTTGTTTCAACATGTTCAGTATATAAGCACTGTGGTGTCATAAATACAACAATGAAACTGCAGTATCTGCACGTATCCACGAAGAGCACTTGTCAGACCGAAGGCACAAGATCATCTGTGCTGGCTGCTTACAGGGAGCTACGCAGCTATTTTCACTGCAAACTTTGGACGCAACAGCGCCATCTTAAATGATAATTATTGTAGTATCTTTCATTGTTGAAAACATAAGACGTAACGAAATATAGTATTTAATCAATGCACACATAAAGAACCTCAAATACCAAAATCTGTAGAATTAATTGTTCCACGGAACTGATAGTGCTCACATCTTCTAGCATTTGTTTCAGGAACCATGTGCCAACGTACATGGTGTAGCATGAACCATACTTGAATATACTCGTAGTATTGCATCATTTGTATGATTGTAACACTGAAATAATTTCAGCTAAACCAAAAGAATTATGTTACACTGTTATGCTCTTTGACATTAAATTTTATATTTATACAATTCCAACAGCCTATATGAGAGACAACGTTTAAAATTCAATGTAGGTATAAAAACACAATAGTGTAAAAAATTTTAAAATCCAAAATACAAATTTGTCATAATTCATATCTAGGTAGAGTGACCTCGCACATCTTCTGGCATTAATTTCGACACTCATGCATTTTTAAGGACGTATAAAAGCAATGTAGGTATAAAACTCTATACAACGTTTTAAAACACCTTCTGAAACCAGCATGTTGTCAGAACAAGAATATCTAGAGTTTTTAAAAATCATAGTATTAGTGTGCCGCTGAGAGGGAAGAATGGAGAAAAAAAATATGATTTCATAGCATATTCAATTGCTACTGGCCATACCCTCCCACCCCTCTTATTTTGTCATCTTAACTAAACGTGTTCCACAGGGTGAAAAAGGAAGATATATCGATCTCCATAAAACAGAGATATTTTGTATTAAAAAGTCGGTCAGATGTACGCTGCTCAGCATCACAGCCTCAGAATTTTACTGTTGGCACTTCACACGCTGGCAGTTGACGTTCACCGGGCATTCGCCATACGCACATCCTGCCATCGTATCGCCGCATTGTGTACTGTGATCCGTCACTCGGCACAACGTTCTTCCACTGTTCAGTCGTCCTATGTTTACGCTCCTTACACCAAGCGAGGCGTCGTTTGGCATTTTCCGGCATGATGTGTAGCTTATGAGTTTTCTCCCCTCCCGCCAAATTGTCATAGTACTTGCAGTGGATCCTGATGCAGTTTGTAATTTTTGTGTTATGGTCTGGATAGATGTGTGCCTAGTACACGTTACAACTCTCTTCATCTGTCAGCGGTGTCAGTCAGTCAACAGACGAGGTCGGTCTGTACGCTTTTGTGATGCACGTATCGCTTCACGTTTCCACTTCACTATCACATCGTAAACAGTGGACCTAGCGATGTTTAGGAGTGTGGAAGTCTTCCGTACAGACATATGACACAAGTTACACCAAATCACCTGACCATGGTCGAAGACCCGAAGACCATGTGTTTCGGGGAGCGCCCCATTCCGCACTCTCACGATCTCTAATGACTACTGAGGTCGCTGATGTGGAGTATTTGGCAGTAGGTGGCATCACAATAAACCCAATATGAAAAACGTATGTTTTTGGGGGTTTCCGGATACTTTTGATCACATAATGTTTGTGAGAAGGGTAAAATACGGGTGAACTTGACGAAGAATTCCAGAACAGCCCCTTCACTGTGCAGCGGAGTGTGTGCCGATATGAAACTTCCTGGCAGATTAAAACTGTATACCGGACCGAGACTCGAACTCGGGACCTTTGCCATTTGCGGGCAAGTACTGGCAGAAGTTAAGCGGTGAGGACGTGCCGTGAGTTGTGCTGGGGTAGCTCAGATGGTAGAGCATTCGCCCGCTGAAGTTAAAGTTCCCGAGTTTGAGTCTCGGTCCAGGATACAGTATTAATCTGCCAGGAAGTTCATATCAGCGCACACTCCACTGCAGAGTGAAAATCTAATTCTGGAAACATACCCCAGACTGTGGCTAAGCCATGTCTCCGCAGTATGCTTTATTTCAGATGTGATAGTTCTGATAGGTTCGCAGGAGAGCTTCTGTAAAGTTTGGAAGGTAGGAGACAAGGTACTGGGTGAAGTAAAGATGTAAAAATGGAAGCTGGTGATAGCAAAAATAAATAAATAAATAAATCAAATGTTACAAAAAAATTTGTCAACATGTAATATAAACTTAAAAGTTGTGAAGTCTTCTCCGAAATTACTTTTCTGGACTGTAGCCTTGCATGGAAGTGACAGGTGGCGATACGCACTTCATAAAAGAACAGAACATGAACCTTGGAATGTTCTGCTAGTTGCGAAAGCTGAATATTAGATGAGGTAATGAGGAGGTAATGAATCGAATTGCGAATAAAAAAAATTTCTTGAACAACTTGTTGGTTCAAATGGTTCAGATTGCTCTGTGCACAATGAGACTTAACATCTGAGGTCATCAGTTCCCTAGGACTTAGTACTACTTAAACCTAACTAACCTAAGGACATCACACACATCCATGCCCGAGGCAGGATTCGAACCTGCGGTCGCGCGGATTCAGACTGAAGCGCGTAGAACCGCTTGGCCACTGCGGCCGGCGCACAACTTGATAGATATTGTTGAGGGAGACCAAGGCTTGAATACAGTAATTGTAAAATGTAAACTTTCACGGCCGGAATTCTCACAATTAATAAAATATTCCAGGTTATTATGCCATGGTCGTAAGGATTTCACATTAAAGCCCGACGTTTCGTAGCTTTCTTGAATGTCAGATTTACACCCTGCCCCGCTGCTAACTACAACAGAATTCTACTTTCGCGAGTTTCCGCGCAGTGACGTGACGTCACATGTTTTCAATAAGCGACCGCAACTGGCCGTTGTATACTGCCGTCGTCCACTGTTACTATCATCCCATGGCGAAAGACTGGTACGCATCTTTTTCAGCATTTAAAAACAAATTTCATTCAGTTTCACGCCCTCCTCCTTCCTATTAAAATCCCGTGGTGTTACACGATCTCTGTGGCCTCTCTCTACAGCCTTTCGTGATACTATCTGTTTGTGGCTGGTAGTACTTGAGGCCAGACAAAATGAATGTGATGGTCTTCTGGTTGTAAATCAAGTCCCGCAACAGCTGATCTGTCAATCTCTCCTCTTCTACAATTGCTCTTGTGCTCTTCCAGTCGTTTTTTGACAGTTCTTTTTATATTACCCACGTACAGCTCCCCACAACGACACGGAATCCTATAAATTCCAGCCTTTCACAGCGTTTGCTAGCTTACTTTGCCAATTTTAGCTTACCTTGTATCTTACAGACCCAAATGGAAGATGCAAGATTACCGCGATGTTCCACTTTCTCCAGATTTTTCCTATGCGGTCAGTCACGTCCTTAATGAACGGCAAGAAAAACTTTCGATTTCACCGGCGTTTGAGCATCACTACGCGGTTGTTGTAACGCTCTTTTCCCCTCAGAGAACGAATAACAATTGTTGAACCCTGCCGATGTTCTAATTTTGCATCAAGCAGCTCTGGTTCACAGCTTTTCCTTGCCCTGTCCACCACCGTTTACGTGACGCCTCACTTTTGTTGTGGGTCTGGAGAACAGCATAGCATGGAAGTGAAATATGGACTGTGGGAACACCGGAATGGAAGAAAATTGCATTTCAGATGTGCTACAGATGAATGTTGAAAATTAGGTGGTCTGATAAGGTAAGGGATGAGGAGGGTCTGCGCAGAATCGGAGTGGAAAGGAATATGTGGAAAACATTGATAAAGAGAAGGGACAGGATGATAGGACATTTGTTAACACATGAGGGAATGACTTCCATGATACCAGATGGAACTGTGGAGGACAAAAACTGTAGAGGAAGACAGAGATTGGAATACATTTAGCATATAATTGAGGACGTAGTTTCCAGGTGCTACTCTCTGAGATGAAGAGGTCGGCACAGGAGAGGATTTCGTGCGGGCCTGCATAAAATCAGTCAGAAGACTCCCCTCTCATCCCCCCCCCCCAAAAAAAAATATCTGTTCAGCAATACAGGGTGTTCCGAAATACCCGTTACAGACTTCTAGGAGTTGTAAAGGGGAGTGAGAATATAATATTTTGAATAGGATCCCATATCCGGAAACGTCCCGTTTTCGTGCTATAGCTGCTTGCAAACATATTTACTAGGCGGGTATGCAGGAGCATAGGCAATGTTAGGAGTGGTTTCGTCGGATCGTCTGATGTCATTTGACGTCCATCCCACCTCTCTAACCTGATTTTATCCTCATTCACGTATCTGTGAGTGTTAGAGGAACATTCTTGAGTATACGTTTGCACAAGACACCTACTTGGTACTTCTCAATGGCGAAGCTCACAGTAATGGAAGAGCCTTTATCAATAATGTATTCCACAACGTCAGAATACATCGCACACACTTCTCGCCAGAATATTGGAACGGCTTCGAGAAAGGGTACCTTCACCGTCAGGAAGCGTGCCTGTGGTACTCCAACTGGAGAGGCCACACTGCATCACATTGAAGAGAATCCGTCAACGAGTACACGAGCAATTTTTTTGGCTACTAAAGTGTGGAATACTAAAACAAGAGATATAACCTGTCGCTCCTAATCAATTAATGGCAAACACTGTCGCATTACCAACATGTTTCTAAATCGTTGCAGCATGGAAACTGTGTGTTTCCGGTCGTGGATTTCAGGCCAAAATATTATACACTCACTCGCTACAAGTCTTGGAAGTTTGTAATGGGAATTTCCGAACAACTTGTTAAAGGAAGCCAGCGGATAGCCTGTCGTTTCGATATATGGAGAAATTACAGTAATGAAATCAGAAAACTCAACATATCGGATTACTACGAAATAAACACTAGTGACAGTGAATACAGAAAGAGAAACTTATTCACGCCTGGAAGCTTGGTACCTCACAAGTTGGTCGACCTAAAATCTTCACCAATAGGCGTTTGTGACGTTTTAGCTGAGAGCTGTTTCGTCTTTTTCTCACAACTGTTTTTAGGTTGACAATATTTTTAATCACTTTCTATTCTTAAAATCATTCCTTGTTGTGAGTTTCTACTATTACTGCGCCAGTATCAAGTTTTCATCACAGAGGGACATTTTATACAAACACAAAACAAGGTTTGCCTCACCTGGGTTCTGAAAGTTCCGGAACGTATACAGAAAATTGGAACAGAGATCAGCATAAAAATCATTTCTGCCCTTTTTATTGTTAAAAAAACCTCACATTGGATGTTGACCACTATAGATCGAGACCTTCAGAGGTAGTGGTCCAGATTGCTAAACATACCAGTACCTCTAATACCCAATAGCACGTCTTCTTGCATTGAATTCATTCCTGTATTCGTCGTGGCATACTATCCACATGTTTATCAAGGTACTGTTAGTTCAGGTAGTCCCACTCCTCAACGGCGATTCGGCGTTGGTCCCTAAGACCGAGCGAGGTGGCGCAGTGGTTAGCACACTGGACTCGCATTCGGGAGGACGACGGTTCAATCCCGTCTCCGGCCATCCTGATTTAGGTTTTCCGTGATTTCCCTAAATCGCTTCAGGCGAATGCCGGGATGGTTCCTTTGAAAGGGCACGGCCGCTTTCCTTCCCCATCCTTCCCTCACCCGAGCTTGCGCTCCGTCTCTAATGACCTCGTTGTCGACGGGACGTTAAACACTAATCTCCTCCTCCTTGGTCCCTAAGAGTGGTTGGTGGGTCGCGCCGTCCATAAACAGCCGTTTTCAATCCACCCCAAGCATCTCCGATAGTGTTCATGTCTGAAGAACATACTGGCCACTCTAGTCGAGCGATTTTGTTATCCTCAAGGAAGTCATTCACAAGATGTGCACGATGGGGAAGCGAACTGTCATCTATGAAGACGAATGCCGATATGGTTGCACTATCGGTTGGAGGATGGCATTCACGTATCGTCCAGCCGTTACGGCACCTACAGTAACCAACAGCGGCGTACGTCGGCCCCACATAATGCTACCCCAAAAAGGCAGGCAACCTCCACCTTGCTGTACTCGCTGGACAGTGTGTCTAAGGCGCTCAGCCTCACCAGGTTGCCTTCAAACGATTGTCTGTTTGATGGCATATGCGACACACATTGGTGAAGAGAACGTGACGCCCATCTTGAGCGGTCCATTTGGAATGTTGTTGGGGCCATGTGCCCGTTGTGCATGGTGTCGTGGTTGCAAAGATGGACCGCGACATGGACGTCTGGAGTGACGTTGCGCATCATGCAGCCTAATGCGCACAGTTTGAGTCGTAAAACGACGTCCTGTGGCTGCTCGAAAAGCATTATTCAATATAGTGACGTTGCTGTAAGGGTTGCTTCGAGCCATAATCCGAAGGTAGCGGTCATCCACTGTAGTAGTAGCCCTGGGGCGACCTGACCGAGGCATATCATCGACAGTTCATGCCTCTCTTGATGTTCTCCATGTCCGAACAACATCGCTTTGGTTCACTCCTAGACGCCTGGACACTGCCCTTGTTGAGAGCCTTTCCTGGCAGAAAGTAACAATGCGGACGCGCTCGAACCGCGGTATTGACCGTCTAGGCACGGTTGAATTAAAGACAACACGGGCCATGTACCTCATTCCCGGTGGAATGACTCGAACTGATTCGCTGTCGGACTCCCTCCGTCTAATAGACGTTGCTCAAGTATGGTTGTATATATCTTTGGGGGGTTTAGTGACATCTCTGGACAGTCAGAGGGACTGTGTCCGTGCTACAATATCCACAGTCAACGTTCACCTTCAGGAGTTTGTGGAACCGGGGCGATGCAAATTTTTTTATGTGTGTATTATTGGAACAATCTCGAATGGAGCCCACTATATGATAATTTTCATAGAAATGTGTGCATATTGGAATGAGCAGCAGCCACTATTAGCGTAGATATTTAGTTTGCACCGTTCGAGCTTACACAGAAAACAAAGTGTAACTGGCATAAATTTCTTTGGTCGTTCATCAGTTATGTTTACTTAACAAATCATTTTTACATCTTCCACTACGAGTGTAACGTAATAACCAATGCCGGTATCGTACTGCAAGTCACGTGAAAATCACTACTACATGCATGTAACGGATGACTCTCGTCTTAACTGTGTATTTAATTTTCAGTGCATCTGGTAAAGGGAGATTTGTAAATATTGATGAAATATTCTGCCCTGGTGAGCATAGTAACTACTGCATCTGACGTCTAGCACGTTTGCATTGCTTCTCGTTTAGGAGTAGAGATTAAGTTTAACTCATGTTTGTCGAAGGTTTTGCAATAAAGTTGTGTACTCGGAGCGCTGGAGCGCCTGACGAAGTTACAAACTTGGTATGTGAACATTACCTTACACCTCAAGCCGTAAAGATCTATTAAAGTAGTTTAAAGCCGTGCACAGCTTATAACTTCTCAGACCGACGTCTATGAAACGACTCACGACCGGAAGTTTCATAGCTTCCTGTAAATAAGTACATCGTTCCGAAAATTACTCGAATCTCTAAACTACAGTAAGTACTTGCAGACTCGGTTCATTTTTTGCAATGCATAACAACTGCAGCGGCAAGAAAAAATAATTCCGAACGCTCATGAATCATTTATTCCCTTGCTTTACTGCTATCATTGCCAAAAATTGCTATGTGAGCAAAATTTTATCACTGGGAATTTCATTTTCACACATAATGAATAAAATATAAAAAAGAGTAAAAAGTTTTGCTCTCCCTGCACACGTGTCGTTAGATTCAAGTATAGCTTGAAAATTCATGGACGAGAACTAAATAAACATCACTATGAAATACAAACATGATATTAACAAAAGTGAAGGCACTCCAGTCGTATGTACGCATTTCTGCTCAAACCTATGCCAGGAAGGAACATCCGGTTTCACGTCAATAGGTGGTTCCGTGTATTGTTGCGTTTTGAAGGGATGTGTTCACTAGGTAGGTATGGTGGTGTGTTGGCGTGTTTCCGAACAGTTGCGATTATCTTGTTACCATGCCCCACAGGAGAGGGGAAGAGCCAGATAGCTGCAGATATACCAGCACGATACATTATTGATGCACCAGCTTTTGCACTCATGGAAATGCATATCTGGGACTTACATTGCGTCCTGGCCATCTCCATTCTCTTCCACGACGATCATCAAGTGCCAGATGAGTCCTGGACTAGTCGATGGCGAGAACCCAATGCTGCAGATCCATGTAATATCCCAGGTATTCCTTCCCTCACTTTCTTCGCACAACGGGGCAGAGAGGAGTGGAACAGGTTTCACCACTGGTAATAACGGACGCCTAGAGGACAAACTGAGCGTATGGAGACGGTTTCATGATGTCTAGATTGACGCGGCTCTCGGAGTTCGGTATAAAATAGCAGCACGCAGATCTATTGCATTCTTTCCAAGCTGCAGCAACAGATAACTTTGACATTAAACGTATTAGCAATTGCGAATATGGAAAACCACCAGCTGTAGAATGGAATGATGACAAGGAGAATTAGTGCCGGACCGTGCCTCGAGCCCGGATTTCACGCTTATCGCGAACGACTGCCTTATCTTCTGGCTATCTGTGCACTACTCACGGACAGACCCAAAACTTCCACATGCGCCAACTAACCTTTACTCGTACACCCATTATGAACATTCCCACAGGTGTGAGACATTTTACTTGAAAGTCCTTTGTCCAGTGTCGGAGATAAACAAGATACTGCAGTGCTCCTCTTGTTCTCAATTAGGATGGAAAGTTCCTTTGGACATTTATGGACACAGCTAAGTACATGGATATACAAGTAGATAATTATCACAGAAGGTCACTCATGTCTTTTTCTGATGATTTTTCTTGCGTGTTTAGAACTCACGTAGTAAATAGTGATCGTGCAAAAATCAGACCTTTTGCATCAATGACGGTGAATTTGTGAACTCTATGTCTGTTTAATTTTTCAGAAAGGACGGGTTACCTCATCAGATTAGTGTGCTCTATGGTCGAGAACAGAATGGTTCAGTGGGAAGGACTAAGAGATCAGTTCATGAAATCTTACGGTGTAAATTATTTGAATCCAGTCTACATAAGCAATATTGGGCAGAAACATGGAACGCGGAAGTTTAGATATGGAACCGTGTTCTTCACAGAGCACTTAATGTTAAGATACCACAAGAGCTTTGGAAGGGCGGATCATCTTCTTTGAACTATTATAAATTGTTTGGTACTCGATCCCTTCTCCATATATTAGTTTAAAGTAGGAAGTGGGCTGCCAAAACCGAGGAACCCGTTTATGTAAATGATGATGAAACTATTAGTGACAGACTAACTGATCCACAGAATCCAAAGAAAACTGAGGAAGGCATGAGAGTTTTTCTTCTGGAGAATCAGTATATGACTGACAGTATCAGGATACAACCTGTAAATGAAGATCACTGTATATTCTGCCGAATTTAACAATATGCTGAAAAGGGTGAAGTCAAAAAGTAGTGCAAGTCAGCAGTGCTGGGACCTACTGCACAGACGCTGGTGAGGACCCATACCATATCTCGAATGCTCAGTCAGTGGTAGACATAGAGAAGACTGACATGCTGACGGCGGACCCTGATTATCCTGAAGACAACCATCCAGTCAGTAGGTCAGCCAATGTACCCCAAACTCAACATGTACCCGTATTATATCCCGTATTTGATAAGTGACTTTTTTCAGTTTGAGATCTTGTGACTCCGAAGAATGCCATGTCGAGGAGTGACAGAAGACTGGATAAAGCATTGAAAGATGAAAATTGTCTCCAGAACAGTGATTTTTGGGAACTTGCAGATCTTTCTAAGAATAAAATTACTGTAGGTGACATAAATACTAGAATCGGAAAGGATTTCAGCTAGCACGCCACCCTGTCGTGCTAGTTCTCGCGCTAAGGGATTTTGACCAAAGTTTGGTATTTATTGTGATAAAACTCTTTCACCAGATGTGAAACGTAGTATCCTTAGGGCTCTAGTTACTGTAGCTGTAACTCTTGACCGTCATTTTGATATTAAGACTGACTTTCTATGAGGGGACTTGCAGGAAACTATTCTCTTGCAACAGACAACAGATTTTGTATCAAAAGGAAAATCCTCAATTGCTATTCATTGTCTAAATCAGTGAGCTAAACAGTGGCCTGAAAAACAAAATGTATCAAATTCAACATAGCTTATGTTGCAAATTCGGATGAAGATTTGTGTGCCTTAAATTGCAATTATTATTTTACATGTCTTTTGTATTAACGGTGTGTTGAAAGACAAGGTGTGTCAGAGATTATCTGAGCCTTTTGAAGTCAAATGTCTAGGAGAAGAAACGTCTGGGAAGAACGTAATTTAAGACATACGCATATTGTATTGCGTATGTGATGAAATGCCTTAATATGTTTGTTTGTAATTCCATAACAACACTAATGGAAGAAGTATTAATGTTTGTGGATGTGGAGGGTGATAAAATTCAAATTACACATGCGGAACATGTCTGGGACATCTTCAATTTTTATGGTCCTGTCTTCCTCAGTTGCGTGGAATATTACGGTATATTAATAATTTTTACTTATGGACCGTCTGACAGCAACTGAATAAAACACAATTTTAGTGCCATACGCGTTTCGCTTTTATTTTTTGCAAGGCATCATCAGTGGCCTGGAATATGTACATGTGTTAGCTATTTTATTTACATTTTTGTCATTGTGCCTACAGGTTATAAACAGTTCTGGTGGTTGGTATTTCCTATTAAGTAGTAATGTTTTGAACTGTACTTACAGGTTGCGTGGACAATTTCCTACATATTACTCTCCTGTTGCATTTTTGGTGTTGTTCTTCTTCTTATGAACGCCAATTTGCGGTTTTTTTTCTCATTTCACAACACTATGCACTGAACGCTTGTTTTAAAGCAATGTTTTGGTTTCTGTTACCGACTGTCAAATGTTTTTGCCAAAGATTGAATGCATTTGTGTGTGTGTGTGTGTGTGTGTGTGTGTGTGTGTGTGTGTGTGTGTCAGACGGTCCATAAGTAAAAATTATTAATATACCGTAATATGTCTGGGACGTTTACTGCATACCAGGACTAATAGAAGACCTGATATGTCTTATGGGACAAGTATTTTAAGCCAATATAATTGTAAGTTTTCTAGTTTGTAGTCGGAAGGTAGCATGAAGAGTCCTTCGTTTTGTAATGCTTCCATCATCGGGCAGTAGTGACCAAGTATGGAAATCACGTACTTAAATGAATCTGCTCAGTAGAATGCAGTGCAAGAAGGAAGGACACTTCACAGAAGTGATAACATGACATATTGGATTTACATCTAACTATCCGAAAATATTAATTACCTCACTGAGTATTAATGTGTATTTCTATAAGAAAAATGAAATCATATTGCTAATGACTGGTAAGTATATGAGGCCATGGGTGCTGATGAATGTACCACTGACAGAAATCTTACTTTAATATCCATCTCAAATATTGGTAGCAAAACTGAACTGGACTTCGTATTTAAAGACTCAGGCTCTACTAGGAATACAGTGTTCAAACAGCGAGACGCGATCCGTGATCGGCCTGACTGCTTTCGAACAATGTACGGTGCCACTCCCGACGCATGGCCCCTAAAACAGAAAAATACACAGCATAAACTTACTCATACATACACGTTATTTGCAACTCAAGAAAGAGTAGTTAACCGGAAACATCTTACTCCATCACCAATCTTCCAGTATTTGACAACAGACAGCTAATTTTGTTTTATTTATTCATTCGCATACAAAATTTTATTTTTTATTTTTATTGATACTGTTATTCCCTTTTTATCTTATACTTCAACGGGAGCACATTTTATTATAACAGTATGGATAAATGGATAAAAGTCATATTATTTTATTTCTTACGCTTGAGCTTTCTTAGGGTACTATGAACTATTGCACAGAATTTAACAAAATGGATTTAAAGATCTGCATGTAACTGATTTTGTTGGCTCAAATTTTGTAAATGATTTAATTACTGGGTTATTACAATATGGGAGTGCTCTTCTGTTGGACAAAAATGTAATTTCCTCTGAAACCAAGGGAACTGTAGGCTGTTGCTAACACAGCTAATAAAGCTAAATAATCAGCTTCAAATTATGCAGTCAAAGAAGCAATGTATTTGAAAGGGCTGATAGGAGAATTGTGAAACAATAAGCATAAATATCCCACAATCAGAATCAAAGTAGACAATGGAAAGTCCAGGTCGAAATTTCAACAATAGAAAAGGATGGACTGCTACTCACCGTAGAGATGACACATTGAGTTGCGGATAAGTATGACGAAAGAGCTGTTGCATATGAGCTTTCAACCAAAGCCTTCATCAGATAAGAAAACAGCACACATATTCGCACAAGCAAGAACACACATACCTCTCCCTCTCCCTCTCTCTCTCCCTCCCTCTCTCACACTCTCTCTCTGTCTCTGTCTCTGTCACACACACACACAGACACACACACACACACGCACGCGCGCGCGCGCGCGCGTATGAACACAATCTCCAGCTGTGCCGGCCAGAATCCAACAGAAACGCGTCAAACGGGAGCAACAACCCGGAGTGGGGCGAGGAATGGGGAAGATTAGTAGGGTGTAGGTAGGGGAAGAGAGATCAGCGCCGCTGTGCTGCCTGGAGGAACATGCACGTCTAAGGGTGGCAGCACAGGGCTCCAAGGTGTCTGGTAGGTCAGTAGGAACATTCACAACACGTATGCCAACACGGTACATGTAAACAGACACCAGGAGTATTTCCGTACGGATGTGGCCCTCGTGAGATATCATCAATGGAAAATTTGAAACGCAGATTGAATATGCATACATTACAAATCCCATAGCCAACATGTATGCATTCTACGTTACTAATAGAGCCATTAAAATCTTTGAATTTTCGAATGCCACTAGCAACATATACAAAATTCGGAAGATTTCCGCCTCATAAAAAGAAAGTGGGAAATTGAGTCAAACTGAAAAACGTTAATATCTTCATGAGCAACCCTTAGTTCAAGCACCCATCCGGGAATGTGTAAAGCATTAATACAAGGAGAGTTCTGATAGAAAACGCTCTGGAAATAAACTGTTCTATTAAAGTTCCAAATTTTGCTTACCGAACGTCGCTGCGGCACTCACGAAATCGTGACTCATACGCGATACGAAAACCTACAACAGCGCCGCACGTCCGTCCCTTGTAATGGCTGCCACTCGACTCTCCCTCAGGCCCAACATGTATATACAGGATGAATGCAATTGACTTTCGTTACTGGAGTCAGTGTAGCCGGAAAACTGTTTATCGTATGGTTGTCCAACTGTATAGTGATGGCGTAGTAATGTTAGTTTAGTTATCTTCCACTAGCAGCATGGTATGCAGTCAGCGACTGTGATATGACTTCAGAAATGATAGAGGACTCATTCGTCCTTTCCTTTTAGGCTTAATTGAAGCAAATCAGGATTTCTGCTAGTGCCGAGCGACTATCAGTTCAATTTTTCATGGTTTTTGTGCATGCCAGTACGTCAGTCCCTTATTGTTCGAGCCTCTGCCACAGTTCTTCTAAGACTTCAAGTCTTGTATGAACTGTGACGGAAACCTGAACAACAGGGGGCTGTCCTAGTAGTACATGTACTGAAACTATGAATTAGAGCATTGTTAATGGCTAGGCACTAGTCGAAAACTGGATTGCTTTAATAAAGCCTAAAAGAAAACGGGGACTGATTGCTCTGCTCTATTATTGCGGAAGTAGTGTCTCGACCGGTACTGCTACGGCGACATAGTGTTGATGTAGGGTTGAAACACAAGTATCCGTTTGCATTACAGTTGCAGCAAGTCTGTATGGGTCAGGATAAGGTTAGTAGGGCTACACTCGCTAAGCTTTTTCATCAAAAGAACAGCAATATTGCTGCTGCTCTTCGCGAGTGTCAACGCGGTAAAAGAATACGAAGCGATCCTCTGTCCGCACGGGGGTTGAAGAAAATTGTTTGGAAGTTCTAATTAACTGGCGACTTGGGAGTTGCTCCTGGAACAGGCCGGCAGTCAATTGCGCCGTAAATTATCGAAGAAGTTACTGTTGCCGTGGCTGGAAAGGCTAGACTCAATGTGTGACCTTCGACAGCTGAACATGTTATGGTCTACGGTGCAAAAAGTACAGCGAAAAATTGCGAAATGATATCTCTAGTGCGGTTCCAGGCTATCGTGGGTGCAGATGGTCGTCACATTGAGCCACGTTTGTAAGCTGGAACGTAAACATGATATGCAATTAACGAATGTTACCCTCTCAAATGGAAATGAAAATGTCTTTCTTTGAATGATTTACTCATTATTTCTCTTCCGTATGTCGTTACAGATGTTTCCATAAAGTTTCATTGTCCTACGTCACTTATCTTCCATTGTGGCCCTCTCAAGCAGCGAAATTTTAATTACAACCACATTGTACACGGTCCATCTACAGGTTTTGATGAATGAGTTTGCGAGTATTATAATATGTGCCTTTATATGGTCACATGTTTTGACTGCAGTACCTTAGAAGCTTACATTGTTTCCACCGACAAGGGACCTACGGCCTTAGTATTTGGTGTAAGATCCAACTCGATACCTCTATCATTCCTGAGAAAAAAGGGTCGTAACAGAGACGAACTGACAAAAACGGTAAAAAAAGGTTTTAATGTGATGTAATTAAAAAACAATAATTAACGGTATATTTATTTTATTTCTTCTATGAAACCTTGTTTCTTGCTGAATTTCGTGATTCTAAGTCACCGTTAATTAGCCTATGTGTCTGGATGAGTGTTTGCGAATAACAAAATACGTTCCAACATCTTTCGGGCGTGCACTCGGGACAGCGGTAATTCTTCTTGCGATATTTCGCCTAGAAACCTCCCAGCCATCTTCAAGGCGAGTCAGAGACTGAGTTCATAGCGTTTGCGCGTGCCTATTTATACGGAGAGTTACGTGATACAAAGCTGCTGAGGATTGTATCACGTGACTCTCCCTATAAATAGGCACGCGCAAATGCTATGAACTTTGCTGGTGACACCGCCTTCCTTGACCTTGCACCCACCCTGCAGCGCTCCCAACACCCTCTCCAATCCCATCTTTACCGGTTCACCACTTGGTGCAACCAGTGGTTGCTCAAGGTCAATCCCTCCACAACCCAAGCGATCATTGTAGAGAAAACAACCCCTTCCTTCCGCCTCCTTGATTTCTATCTCACCGTCTATGGCCGTCCTGTCGCCCTCACCCCCACCCTCAAGTACCTTGGAGTCACCCTCGACCGTCACCTCTCCTGGACCCCCCATCTGCGGACAATCCAAGCCAAGGCACACTCCCGACTCCATATCCTCAAGCTCCTTTCTGGCCGTACGTGGGGTCTGGACCCCTCCACACCTATAAATCCCTCATCCGCCCTATCCTTTGTTACGTCTGTACAGCCTGGATCTCCGCCCCCCCCCCCCTACCTTTTATAAATCGCTTCAAATCCTTGAACGCCATGCTCTCCGCCTCGCCTATCGCATCCGTCTCCCCTCCCCCACGCGGATCCTGTACGATCTCATTCCGTTCCCCCACCTCCTCCTTTTCCTTGAAAGGATACGCATCCTGTACACCTCCTGCAAACTCGATCCTCCTCACCCGCTTGTCTCGTCCATCCTCTGCCACCTACGCTGGTTGCCGCGCCTGTATTCCCACGTCCCACCCGGTCTCCATCTCTCCACCCTCCTTACCCTCTCCCAAGGTGGCTTCCGCCAGCTTCCCCTCCCTGATGATGTCCTACTCCCCTCCCCTCCATCTACCCCTTATATCAACTTTGATCCTCCCCCTCCCTTCCTGTGTCCTTTCCTTCAGGCACCCTTCCTCGCTTCTCTTTCCTTTTCCCCCATCCCCTTCCTCCACCCCTCTTCCCCCGGGCTTCCCCTCCCCCTTCCTCCCCTCCCCCTATCTCCCCTGCCCATGGCATCTGCTCTCCCCTCTCCCTCTCCCACCCCCCTCCTCCTCTCTTGGCAGGTCCCCGGACTCGTACATGGTTAGTGAACTTTCGCGCGCTGGAGATCAACGCCTCGTGTTTCTGTGTGTGCCGTCGTTTTGTACTTAAGTGGTTCCGTATTATTCATTTTGTGCACCTGCGTTCACGTGTGACAATTTCCGTCTATGTATGTGTCCAAGTGTCTGAACAAATTTTATCTTGGACTCTACGCCCGTGAACGGCTCCATGTATTTTCAAAAGTGTTTGTCTCCGTTTCTATGTCCACCATATTTTTATCTCACATTGTCTTCATTTGTCTCTTTTGTGTTTCTCTGAGGCAAAAGAGCGGCGTAGTAGGCTGCTGCTGGCCTGTCGCCCGAATCTCGTGGTCGTGCGGTAGCGTTCTCGCTTCCCACGCCCGGGTTCCCGGGTTCGATTCCCGACGGGGTCAGGGATTTTCTCTGCCTCGTGATGGCTGGGTGTTGTGTGCTGTCCTTAGGTTAGTTAAGTTTAAGTAGTTCTAAGTTCTAGGGGACTGATGACCATAGATGTTAAGTCCCACAGTGCTCAGAGCTATTTGAACCATTTGCTGGCCTGCCTGTAAACAGGTTTAAAAATAACAATAAAGAAAGAAAGAAACGCTATTAACTCAGTCTCTGACTCGCCTTGAAGATGGCTGGGAGGTTTCTAGCCGAAATATCGCAAGACGAATTGTCGCTGTCCCGAGTGCACGCCCGAAAGATGATGGAACATTATGTCCGCCGGGAAAACTTCAAGAATCACAACAAAATACGTGTCGTAAACAGCCGTATCTTTTGTTTGTGCTGACTTACAAGCTTAAATGTTTCACACTGCCAAGGGACCGTAGAATGTAGAATCTGACATAAATTTGAACTTGATATCTCTAGCCTTAAGGAAAAGGAGGCTTAACAGTCGGGTATCAGACAGACAGACAGATGGAGAACAGTGTGATATTATATGGGTTCCGTTTCTGACGATTGAGGTTCTGAACCCTAAAAACAGCAATAATAATAAAAGGAAGACGAAAAATATTTTATTTCATTTCACTAGTCGACATTATGTAGAGATATATTTAACGATTAGGTAATACAGATATACGGGGATACTCGTACACTCTAAAAATGTGTGTGAAATCTTATGGGACTTAACTGCTAAGGTCATCAGTCCCTAAGATTACACACTACGTAATCTAAATTATCCTAAGGACAAACACACACACCCATGCCCGAGGGAGGACTAGAACCTCCGCCGGGACCAGCCGCGCAGTCCATGACTGCAGCGCCTTAGACCGCTCGGCACTCGTACACTCTTGTTGGTAGAAGTAGTTCTGGTATTAAGTAAGTCACAGTCAAACCATTCTCACAGTAGTCCTTTGGTTCGACAGAGGTAAGGCGATTGTAACATCTCCAAAGACCTCCACTATCTAAATGCACGGCCACTCGGATGATAAGCTCTGCATAGTGAGATGCCAAATAAACAATCCTCGGTAGATGTAGTATACTTACAAGGTACAGTTCCTCCACTTTTCCCACCCTGCCCTTGGATAAAGTAATATGAAAAATGAGATAAAATCCTCACTGTAATCTGTCGAGCTAACTAGCGTGTATAATGTTCTCTCGAAGTGTTCAGTAGCTGCGCTATACGTTTGTAAATACGTTTTTCTCTCTTTTTTTACTTCTGACTGCTTTGATTCAGGCCACGCGCTTTCTTCTCTTCCTCCAACCTTTTCATCGCTAGTTAACAACTGTTTCCAACATCCTGTGTTATTTCTTTTATATATTTCAATCCCTGTTTTACACTACAGTTTTCCACACAATTCTTTAACATCACTCGTCAAGGGAATCGATTATTTTCTTTTCCGGTTTCATAACAGTCTGTGGTTGAATTTCTTACAAAGTTGTTCTCGTAACGTACATTCTAATACATTCTAAGAACTTTTTGCTCAAATTATGGCCCATGTCTGATACCAATATTGTTTTGGCCCAGTAGCATCTCTTTGCTAGTGCTATTTCTGTCACGTTATCCTCCTTGCTTAGACTGTCTGAGTTATATTGCTTCCAAGGCAGCAAAATTCCTTCAATCCGTCTTCTTTGTGGTCCTTGCTAAGCTCATTATTTACATATGATTCCGTCTTACTTTCAGTCAAAACTCTGTACACATTAGGCTGTTCTGTCTTGTAATTTTTCCGTGCTTTCACTGAGTTTATCAGTACCATCAGCGAACCTTGTCATTTGTATCCTGTCACCCTGACATTTAATCTGCCTCATGATGCTGTCGTTTATTTGTGTCATTCAATTCGAGTTATCTTCCTTTTCCAATCTAACTGTCCGATTTTCAATCTTTAACTTACCGTGTACTACTATATTTTTCTTTTAGGTTACACTTACTTTTCTGGGAAATACCCTATTTTACACTGTCGACTGCGTTTCTCGATTCACAAATCGTCTAAACGTGTCTTAATTTTTCCAGAAGTTTGGTTTCCATTAACAAGCTCAACGCCATAGTAGTTTCCTAAGGAATTAAACCATAGAACCCTAACAGAAACTCTACATGATTTCCTTTCGTCCTGGATGCTATTCTTTCCAGCGACTTGGATCAATAGCCGCTATTCTAATTTTAATATTGTTCCCGTTCCTTTTTAACTTCACGTACGATTATTTCGCGAAAGTGTGATGGTACGGCTCCAGGCTCATAGATTCTACAAAGCAACTTGTACAATCGTTAGGCAGTCACTATTCGTAATGAAGAAATTACATATGGGTATGATTACGTCTTCTGCCTTCTGTTAAGCTGTGACTTTAATGCTGAATCCTCTACGTCACCCAAACTGGTTCAGTTTTCTTCCTCCATCACGTCTTAATAGGATTCATTTTCTTCATAGAAGCCTTCAGTATACTGTTCCCACCTATTCGCTGTCTCCTCTGCTTTAAACAGTGGAATTTCTCTTGCACATTTAATGTTGAGGCGTTTGCTGTTAATTTCACGGAAGGCTGTTTTAATCACTCTGTAGAATGAACCTGATCTTCCGACAATCTTTTCTTTAAGTATTTCTTCTGTTACCCAAAGTTTTTTAACGGCTACTTTCCTTTTACTTACATTCGTTTGTCCAAAACCTGTGATTTCCGTTTTTGACACTCTCTTTCTTCTTCAAATAAACAGCATATTGTGTTATTCATGATTATAGTATCAACATCCTTAAAAGCTTTGAATGCACCTCAGCGTTTCACAGTACATCAGTATCCGACTTCTTTCCAGTTTGGTTCTTTCTGATGATTCCGTAGTACTTTATTCTTGACCAATATTATGTCGTGCTCTGAGTCTAAAACTGTTCGTTGTTATGCCTTACAGCTCTCCTAGTCCTTTTCTGGGATCACATCCTGTTAAACATGGGGTAAGGAAAACAGTCAGATTCCATATTTCCAGAAAGCATTTGATACAGTGTACACTGCAGAGTGTTAATGAAGGTCTGAGCATGCGGAATAGGTTCCCAGATAAGCGAGTGGCTCGAATCCAATACGTTGTCCTGGACGTGGAATGTTCATCAGATACAACACTCCGTGAGGAGTGCCACATGGAAGTTTAAAAGGATCGCCCTTGTTCTCTGTAAACATGAGCTGAGGGGTAAGGTGAGCAGCTGTCTGTAACCTGACGACGCTGTACAGTAAGGGAATTTATCGAAGTTGAATAACTGTTGGAGGATACAGGGTGACTTCGACAGAATTTCTATTGATTGCTCTAAATTTAAGAAAATGTAAGTTAATGCAGATGTATAGGAAAAACCATCCCGAAATACTCGAATACAGCATTAGTATTGCACAGCTTGATGCAGCCACGTCAATAAAATATCGAGGCGATATGTTGCAAAGCGATATGAAATGGAACGATCACGTACGGTCGATAGTGGGTAAGGTGAATGGTTAACTTCGTTTGCTGGGAGAGGTCTAGTAAAAAGAAGCTCATTTACGAAGGAAACCACGAGTAGAACACTAGTGAATCCAATTCTTTAGTACTGTTTGAGTGTTTCAGATCTTCAGTGTGTCGTTTTGAAGGAAGATGTTGAACCAACTCAGAGGCGTGGTGCCAGAATTTCTGTCGGTAGGTTTGATCAACACACGAGTATTACAGGGACAGATGGTTAACAAAAATTGGGTTTCCTGGAGTGAAAACGAAGTTCTGTTAGTGATAAACAGTTGATAAAACTTAGAGAATCGGCATCTTCAACCAAATGCAGAAAGATTCTCCTGCCATCAATTTACATTTCACATAGTAACAACTAAGACGAGCTAAGAGACATTAGGATTCGTACGGAGGCGCGTAGGCAGTAGGCTTTTCCTTGCTCCATTTGCAAGTGGAACAGCACGGGGACTTGTTAGTGTGGAGCAAGGTATCGTGTACCACATGATGGATTGCAGAGACTGTGAGTAGATGTAGATCTAACTTCCAAACCTCTCACTGACCATACACAATCCTGGTTGAATTTCCCCGTGTCTCCGGGCATTTCCCAAATGTATCTTCTTCTCCTGCAAATCAGGAACAGTGTACTCCGCATTACATCCTCAGATTAACAGTGAAACGCAATTAACATATGTTCTCCTCATTCTAGCTACCAAGCATATATTAGTTCTCAACAATGACTTGTATAATTTCCCCTTACGAGAGCGTTACAATTCCCAGCATGATTATTTTTTCATCTCGCTTTACAAAAATAATTACCTTTCCAATGTCATTATATGCTTTATCTCGTATTATGTATGAGACGTCGACATGCATGTTTGAAATACTGTTATTAGTGCTAGTTTGCTGTGGGTTATGGTGGGATAGGCCTAATGCCGAACTGTTAACAACTCTCTGTGCCACATCCTCCGGTTCGTGACGAATCCCAGAATAGCTGCATTTGCTACTGTTTTGATATTACTGCATCGTCGTTGGACTGTATATCTCTGTGTACCTTCCGTTCTAATTCACTGGTTTTGCACTTCCCTTTGCAGGTTTTATAGGCTGTCTGCTACATTCGAACTTCTCGTCTGCCTTGCTCTGTCTCGTTGTTTATCCTTTCGTTGGATAAACCAACTTTCTCTCGTAGTTAGCTCTCCTCTTCCACAATACCAATGGACGAATAATCTTTAACTTATGCGAATCGAGAGAGCATTATGATACTGTTCCAATTGCAGGCCATACGTCTTGTGCATACTTAGCGTGTCTGTTCACTTCAGTGGATTCCATTGCCTCCCGCACCCAGATTCAAACATTATTGATTGTTGTGCCTTTGTAGGCAGTTTAATACCCTCTTTGTCAACACCTTAGGCAGAACACGCTTGACTCCTTATACCGGATGTTTTCGACGTTCTTTGTTGATGATGTTTTTTCTTCATTTGGGTAGTGGATGAAATAGAACCCGCAGACTCAAATACAAAGGAGGCACCCGCCGAATGGAAGACTTACCAGCAGACGTATACCACTAAGTAATTTACGTGGAAGGCGCACAGGTTATTACGTTGACCGGGCAATCAAACTGTCCTTACATCCTGAAGATGACTCACAGCAACGGTAGAGACTTAGGACTGTAGTTTCATATTATGGGTCCCAAATCACATCCGTAATATTCGCACAATTCGTAAAATAAACAGTAATAAGCACATCCGGTCTACACAAATCCACTGAGATTCTATTTCTGAACGTAAATTTTGGAAAAAGCCTGTCATCGCAGCCACGTTCATCCTTTAGGTAATTAATGGTAACCTTTTATTTTTAAATGAAAATGCAGTTGTTGTTATATTTTCTAATGTGAAGCATTGTATATAATAGTAAACAAGAGAGTAAGCAAATCAAATAATAAGTAAAGTACATTGAAAGAAAATGAATTGAATGAAATTTGAATTTGAGCGGAACTGTTGTGCCACAGTCAAGAAATACAAGAAACCATTGGTCATCCGTGCAGCTACAATGAAGTTCTGATGACGATTTGTTTCATGTCTTCAGAAGTTAGCATCAGAAACATAACAAGGGATCAGAGGTATTTCACTCCCTTGTAATTTTCCTCATATTGGTGCAGCAGGAAGTATAGTGATGAATATGACTTCAATAACAACTTTAACAAATCCGCTTAGTAACAGCTTCTTGCGATAACAGGGACCTCGCTTTCTACAGCGTCGATTACCAGGAAAGATACATTACATATTGTGAAGTCTGTAAAGGCTCGTACAAGTACGAGAGAAGAGGATAGGAGTGATTAATGATATCATATTAGTAACTGACCTACGTTATCAGAAGTGGATGACCGTTGTGATAAATGGTTCTGCCTGAAAACGGAGCAAAAGTATTGATAAGATAGTTCGAGGAGACATAGAAATGACTAGGTAGATCAATAGCTGGACCTTGTTATTCGTTAAAATTTCGAAATGGCATATGGTACCGTTTAGTTACTTGCTACTGAAGGAAGGCGTTTACGGCGTTTTGCTATGAATGAATTTTATAATCAAGGAATCCATAATTTTACAAGACAGCGATTCTACGAATGCCGGAAGATGAACAAGAGAAATGTTGCCTCTCTGAATATCTTGATAAACAGGTTACTAGAGTTACTATACTGTATGAATGAGGGGACGGAGTACGTGTTGTACAGTAACTGGCTCTGAGCACTAAGGGACTTAACTTCTAAGGTCATCAGTCCGCTACAACTTAGAACTACTTAAACCTAACTAACCTAAGGACATCATACACAGCCGGCCGCGGTGGCCGTGCGGTTCTAGGCGCTGCGGTCCGGAACCTCGGGGCTGCTACGGTCGCAGGTTCGAATCCTGCCTCGGGCATGGACGTGTGTGATGTCCTTAGCTTAGTTAGGTTTAAGTAGTTCTAAGTTCTAGGGGACTGATGACCTAAGATGTTAAGTCCCATAGTGCTCAGAGCCATTTGAACCATTTTTGACATCACACACATCCATGTTCGAGGCAGGATTCGAACCTGCGACCGTAGCGGTCGCGCGGTTCCAGACTGTAGCACCTAGAACCGCTCGGCCACCCTGGCCGACCTATACAGTAACTACTAAAAAAATTTGAACCTTCTGATTAAAACGAAAATGTCCATAGTTTTGACCCACAATTCATCTTCATTAAACGGATTACTCATTTATGAATGTCCTGGCATAATTTTGTTAATATTTTCTTAAATACATTAATCTTCTACTAGATATCTTCATCCACACCAGTCTTTAGCACTTGTTACTATGATGTGAACAGCGTGCCCGTGATCACTCGGTACAGAAGAGGCAAACAAACTGGTCCACCTGCCTAATATCGTGTAGGGCCCGCGCAAGCACTCAGAAGTGCTGCAACACGACGTGGTATGCACTCGATTAATGTCTCAAGCAGTGCTGGAGGGAATTGACACCATGAATCCTGCAGGGCTGTCAATAAATTGTCCTTAGATCCGTATGAGTACGAGGGGGTGGAGATCTCTTCTGAACAGAGCGTTGCAAGGCCTCCAATATATGCTCAATAACGTTCATGTCTGGGAAGTCTGGTGGCCAGCGGAAGTGTTTCAACTGAGGAGAGTGTCCCTGGAGCCACTCTGTAGCAATTCTGGTCTTGTGGGGTGTCGCATTGTTCTGCTGGAATTGTCCAATTAAGTCGGAATGCACAATGGACATGACTGGATGCAGGTGATCAGACAGGACGCTTATGTCCGTGTTACCTGTCAGAGTCGTATCTAGACGTATCAGGGGTTCCATATCATTCCAACTGCACACGCCCCATCCCATTACAGAACCTCCACCAGCTAAAACAGTCCCCTGCTGACATGCAGGGTCCATGGATTCATGGTTTTCTTCACACCCATACACGTCCATCCGTTCGATACAATTTGAAACGAGACTCGTCCGACCAGACAACATGTTTCCAGTCATCAACAGTCCAGTGTCGGTTTTGACAGCCCCAGGAGAAGTGTCAAGCTTTTGTGTCGTGCAGTCAACAAGGGTACACGAGTGGGCCTTCGGCCCCGAAACCCCATGTCAATGAGGTTTCGTTTAATGCTTCACACGCTGACACTTGTTGATGATCCAGCACTGAAATCTCCAGCAATATGCGGAAGGGTTATTCTTTAATGTTGAACGATTCTTTCGAGTCATCGTTGGTCCCGTTCTTGCAGCATATTTTTACGGAGATTTGATGTTTTATGGGATTTCTGATATTCGCAGTATACTTGTGTCATGGTTGAACGCAAAAATTCCGATTTCATCGCTACCTCGGAGATGCTGCGACTCATCGATCGTGCTCCTACTATAACACCAAGTTTAAACTCACTTAAATTTTGATTACCTGCCATTATAGCAGGGTCCTCCATCGGGCAAGGGTGTGTGTATTGTTCTTAGCATTAGATAGTTTAAGTTAGTTTAAGTAGTGTGTAAGTCTAGGGACCGATGACCTAAGCAGTTTGGTTCCTTAGAGATTCTCAAACATTTGAACTCCGCCAGACACTTGTCTTATATGAGTGTTGCCGACCACATCGTCATATTCTTCCTGTTTATATATCTCTGTATTTGAATAGGCATGCCTATACTAGTTCGTTTGGCTGTTCAGTGTAGTCCCTGCGCTTCCTCGTACTGTTCTGCATTCGATCTTGTCTTGCAAGATTATCTTTTCTAAATTATCCCCTTCTCACAATGTTTTCCAGGAACTGAAAAGATCTTTAGCTGATAGGTAAAGAGAAACTTATTGTGATGCTACGGAAACACTGGAAGCATGGGATCATTGCCCATTTTTTCTGTCGATGGTACGCGTACTATTTTCCGCTAACTCTACATCTCGTCGGCATGAGTTCAGCTCTTGTCACTAGCTTTCGTGGTACCCGTCTCGCAGCTGTACGAGAACATAGGAAACACCTATAATTTAACTGAAGCACGTCTATGTGGTTTTGGATATTGTCCGATTCTGTCAAAACTTAGTAAGTTTAACAAGTGGGGCTCGGTGTACGATGTAATTTTTTTAAATTTCTTTATCACAGTTTCTTGTCACTGAACAGAGATACTAGATATATGCACTCATTCATCTACAAAATGTACTTTTAAAATTAAATGGGTAGACTAAAAGACAAGTTGATGGACTGTCAGTAATCAAGAAAAGGATTCTTATGTCGAATTATGGAGCAACTATCGTTTGTCCTAAATATACTTCGATTCGTAATACAAACCCTACAGTGACAGCAATTGATAGCACAATAATAGCTTATAGGCCGGATCTACTCATGAAAATAATTAAATGTTTGTGCAACGGTGTTGCTATTCAATCAAATTCCATAGAGGTAAAGGAATAAAGAAGTGAAGTTTATAATTATGCTACAGTGATAAGAAGATCCAGCGGCTGTGTGGTAGTCCTCTTTGTTTGTGAATTCTCACGGAACGCAGGAAAAAATTATATTACACTGCTGTGCAAAACTTAAGGACGAGATAAAGAAAGTAACATAATATATTAACAAATCCGTGGAAATGAATGAAAGTTAGAGAGATTGTGGCCAGAGATCTCCCCGTCGTGCACAGAAAGCTGAATGTCACTCGGCGTGAGGCCAGGGCGACTAGCGCCAAACGGGGCTGGCCCTGCGGCACGAGGCAGTTGAAGGAACGGAAAAAGACCGTGCATGTCAATCAGCGAGCAGTTTCGGTGCACTGTGGTAGCGTTCTTCATTACAGCATGACCCTGTCCTCAGCTCGTGGTCTTGTGGCTAGCGTAGCTACCTCTGTATCACGGGGTTCTGGGTTCGAATCCCGGCCGGGTTGGGGATTTTCTCCACTTGGGAACTGAGTGTTTGTGTTGTCCTAATCATTTCATCATCATTAAGGGAAGTGGCGGGATTGGACTGAGTAAACATTGAGACTTTGTACGGGCGCTGATAACCAGGCAGCTGAGCGCCCCACAAACTAAACATCATCACCATCATCGTCAGCATGAGCCTGGTACAATATGTGGATGACGTCAGGCGGGGAAGAATCCTCAAGAAACTGGAAGAAGGACGAAATGTGACCAGTGTATATGACTCTAGTATTACTTACTGTATCGTTTCAAGTACTTGGGGAGCGTTCCGAACCACCCGCACTGCTACCCAAAGGAGAGGAAGTGGTCGATCACAGTCGACTACAACAGCAAATGACCGCTACATTGTACAGCAGGCAACAAGGGACACACGTCAAACAGCGGGAGCAATTAAAACCACATATAATAAAAATGAAAGACAAGGAAGGACATTTTCCGAACTGGCATGACGACTGGGTGGATGTTGTTTATTTCCCCGGTGACCAGTACATTGTGTTTCATTGACGCCCGCAGATCAGTGAAACGGTCTGCGATGGTTCCAAGACAAGGGCCTGGATCATCAAGGAGTAGTGTCGAATGGCCTTCTCTGATGGGAGGAGATTCAGTCTGACGTAGTTTCATATGGCCAGAGGTGGACACACGTAATGCATCAAGGAACATTGTCGACCATCATCCAGGTATAATAGTGTGGGCAGGCGTAATGTCCAATGGGGGTACTGACCTTTGAACACGATACACTCACCAGTGAACGTTATTGTAACACTGTACACTTTCTGCAAGTGAGTCTTTTCAGAGGTGCTATCGGCTCTGACTTCATTTTAACTGATGACTAAGTCCACATGCACCAATGACCATCTAACATCAGTCTGACACACAGGTGGAGGAAAGAAATGCCTAACCTCAAGAACTCTTTACAAAACCTAGTGATCAGCTGAGAGCATGTTGCAGAGCACGCATTGCCGGATGTGGAGCTCGTATACTCTGTTAAGAACCATGTCACGCCTTTTGTAATGTCCAGTGTCAATCAGAAATCGTAATGACATGGGTGTAATTATTGTCTTTGAATACAAGTGTAACTTCTGTTCCTTTCATTGCGTATTTGTTTCAGTTACGTTACGTACGAGTAATGACTTAAAAGTAATGCCTCCACCTTCGTAACTCTCCAACAGTTGGAACCACTGCTATGCGGCACGTACTGGTTTGTTCCGTAGCCTCTTCTCTACCGCTCCAGTTGGCGCGAAGCCTTACCATTGAACCGTAGAATTGTTACAGTGTCAGTATGGAACCCTGCGCAGACGGTCGGTCATTGCGATCTAAGCAACGAGTAGTCATTGACTTCTTGACGGCAGAAGGAGTCACCCCAAAGGAGATTCATCAGAGAATGAAAGCCTGTCTGCCTATTCTCAATTTCCTGACTCATATCCACGTCATATCGTATCATTGGTGAACAAAAGTGTTGTTCGTGTGTTTCTACTCTCGTCGTTCGTGGTATAGTACCTGTGCTGCTATTATGTTGTGTCATTGGATTTACTGTTTCAGTTACCTGTCTTTCGATTGGTATCGGCTGAATGTGTGTGTTCCATTTTTCTGGGTACTGTGCCTGGTCCTGTGGCGTCTCATGTATTACTTTAATCAGGGTTTTCTGTTTCGATTTCTGCGCGAGTGTTACGTCTAGCCTTGGTTCTACTTGAACTTTCTTAGACGGCGCGTGTTCGTGTACTGAATTAATGCTTGACGCGTCAGTTGTTTCGCTACAGGTGTAATCGGTCTCGATATTTTCTTCGATAGTTTGTATCAACTCTATTCGAAGCTTTTCAAACTTATCTTTGTTTTTTAAGTTCTGTTCGAGTGGCTTATTTCGTAAAACGTTCCACCTTTTTGACAACGTTTACGATGTCCAATTGGACCTTGTCCACATCAGTGCGTAATTACCGCTGACTTTGCCCGCAGATCGTGGTTCTCGCTTCCCGCGCCCGGGTTCCCGAGTTCGATTCCTGGCGGGGTCAGGGATTTTCTCTGCCTCGTTATCACTGGGTGTTATGTGATGTCCTTAGGTTAGTTAGGTTTAAGTAGTTCTAAGTTATAGGGGACTGATGACCATAGATGTTAAGTCCCATAGTGCTCAGAACCATTTGAACCATTTTGCTGCTGACCTTGTGTTAGTACCTGAATTCTTTCTCTAGATTCTTTCGCGTCTTTGTTTATCTGAGTGATCTGACTGTCAATTCTGGCGATCCCTTCTTCCATCTGGATTTTAACCTGTTGGATCTGTGTCTTAATCTCTTGTCTCAAGTTCTGATTATCCTGTTTCAATTCCTGATTATCCTGTTTCAATTCCTGATACTGTTTTGTCATCTGTGTATTCTGTTTCGTTATCTGTGTATTAATATCCTGAATCTGTGTATTAAAGTCCTGATTCTGTTTCGTCATACCAGCGTTCATATTTTGTAACATCTCCGTGATCGCGTCCTCTCTTGTAACACTACTTTCTGCTGAACTAAGTATTCTTGATCTATTGTTTTCTACTCGGTCGGTTACATCGTTTACTGAGCTATGCTGTGGCGTTTCTAAGTTTGATAACGGCAATAATCAGTGCTGTCCGTGTTGAGGACTAGTTGCGTTTGTCATTGAACCATTACGTGCCACAAACAACTCCGCATTCTGCCCTCTCTGTTGTGTATGTCTTGTGTTTGCAGGTACAGTTGCGTCTGTTACGGAACCTTTTCGTGGCGCTCGTAACTCCGCAAAATTCTGTGTCTGCTGTTGGGGCATATTTAGAATGTCTACGATATGTTCGACGTGTTCTAAATGTTCCCTCTCTTCCTCACTGTCTACTTCTCTTTGAACGTTAGCTAACTGCCGGTTCATTGACTCTATTGACGCATATTCTGTCCCGGATTATGCGCCAAACAAACGCGTTTCCTGTGCTCGTTTCGCTTTTAATCTTTGCTGTTTCCTACGTGGCCTTTCTATTTGTGGCTCAGAATGTGCCCTACCTGGAATTTCATATTCTGGAAATACGATGTTCTCATCCCTTCGATTCCCACTGTCTTATCTGTCTCAATTTTATCCCAGTCTAACTGAGCCTGCTGATTCTGTCGGTCCCCAACTGTTCTATTCTCTGATTCACCGTCTGTCCTATTTTCAGGTTCACCTTCTGTCCTAATCTCAATAAGCCCGTTTACTTGCTGTCTATCTGGTTGATTCTCCCCCATCTTGTCTACTTGCTGTCGCTCACGTAACCTTTTGGCTTGTGCTCTCGTTAACATGGAAATTCTTTCAACACACCACAACCCTCTCTACAAAACTGTACGACCACTTACCAGTTGGTTGAACCGACAACAACATCGTCGTGACTTCTCGGCTAATGTTCTGTCTGCTCTGCTACAGTCTCCAATCTCCACCTGTGGGCTTGAAAGAGAGAAAAATGTTATTTCTTAATTCTAATTTATGATGTTGCGTCATACTGCGTCTCTGCGTTACGCTGCGTCTGTGCCTATCACCTGAAAATTCTATGCCCTAACAGCTACACAAAAATAATAAAAAAATTCAAAATTATCCCACACAATAACGCACGCCCTTTTCCCTACAATTCTACTTTCCTCACTACCTGTATCTATTCTGATCCCAATCATTTCAAATAGCTATTTAATACATCAAAGAGAAATGCCTGAAAAACTTACAGCAATAAATATCTTCTGGAGTCGTCCACTGTAAGGAAATGACACAAAAATTCACAAAATTTCTTATGTAACTAGTGGGATACTGGGGTACTGGAGTAGTGCTAGTTAGAGTAAGAAAAACATGAAAATATCGAAAGTTATTATTTATTTTGCAAAAATTCTGGGAAATCAGAATGACACTTTTAATTATGAATTGAACAAGTTATATCCTGGTTCTTTTCGGAATGTGAAGTTACCTTTCAAGGATAGGATACGCTAATGAAATTTCTACACAAAGTTTAAGATGCTTGTTGCCTTGGCAGAATGGCTGAGAGGCGCGCCTACTCAACTTGAATAATTATCCTTTAGAATGCTGCTAGGTACGGTCGAGGCTGTCGCGTGTGAAATGCAGTGAAGTGTACTGTTGTGGAGGAAATATGGGGCTCGCAATGGCTGTAGCGCACAATACTGTAAGCTGCGATGATTGCTGTCTGCGCCGCTCGCTGCTGACAAATAAGATAACTCTCATTCTATCTGGATTGACCTTCGCCAATTAAATTCTCCCTATGCCTTGATGAAGTCAACGATTACTATTCGGCCCTAGTCTAACTATTGGAGGGGTACACCGGTCAGATAACCAGTCCACCGCGATGCCACTCAAAATTCGCTCGCAGGCGTTTAACTATAACTCTGTCCGTTCACACCGCACAATAAGTGTGTCGGCCAACACAGTGAACAACGCTCAATCACAAGGACTCATTACAGAGTAGCCCTTTGATTCGCTCTCCACAGAGGTGCCCTCCCAATGAAGTACTGAGGAGAGACTTGTTCCTCGCTCTTTCGAGTACACGTACGAGCGCGCTCGCTCTCGTTACATGTTCTCGCTCCAAGAGCGACAACGGAACGGCGTCTCTCCACGCCAGATGTGAAGGGGTATATCTTTCTGCCTCTACCATTATTCCTTCAGTTCAAGGCGTCAGAAATATTGTCCGCCAATCAGCATTGCTCTTCTAAAACGGGAGAATGACGCTTAGTTTAAGGCGACCAATCCGGAAACTTGTAGCTTTGGCGTTTGGCGTTTGCTGTCTCCCTGTGGAAATCTCTGAAACTGCGTGCTATGTGTAAAGATTGCGTAGGTTGGCCGCTCCCACACAATGTAGCGGAATTTGATTTTAAGCTGAACGCGGGGTTGTTCCCCCCTTTCCACTCAGGCCCACGCTGTCCGCTACGGGCGGTCACCGGCCAACATGGGCTCGGTCGTCCTCTGAAGGGCCTGGCGTCCCACTGTGCAGCCTCTCTCCCGAACTAAAAGCCTCTTTGTCCATCATGTCTGGAATGTATGTGCGCACGCCAGCCTCGAGTATTTGAACCGCGGTGCGCTCACTTGCCAATTGCACATCATTTACATGAATTCATACAACATATGTTACCGAGTTTGGGTTCGAATGAAGTATATTGATGTGCGGAACTTGGTTTTGAGGGCGGAATATGTAAGCAATGATGGTCAGGAGACTGTGACGTCTTACACTGTTTATGATGATTGTGTTGATGTGAGTACTGTGCGTCGTTGGGCGAGTATGTTTAAAGATGTTGAGGCGGGAACATATGACGTGCGTGACAAACAAAGAGTCGTATGTCCTGTAACAGCAACCACTGAGTTTCACAAGCAAAATATTGATAGACTGATTCAGGACGGTCGTCGTTCACTCAGAGAGCAACTGTAAGGACAATCGGCATTTCAAAAGAACGTGTGGGTCCGATTATTGCTTTCCTAGGCTATCGGAAGATCTGTACACAATGGGTACCCCGGATGCTAACTCCTGAAATGAAGGCGCACTGGCTGAAATTTTCGAGGAACTGCTCTCGAGTTACGAGAATGAAGATGTTGCCTTTCCCGATTCAATTGTGACAGGAGACAAAACGTGGGTACACCATTCATTACGACTCAGAGATGAAGCGTCAGTCTATGGAATTTCAACATAAAGTCTTTCCCCAGAAAAAGCAATTCAAGACGCAGCCCTCAAATGGAAAAATCATGGCCACACTGTTCTGGGACGCAGATGGTGGTATCCATGTTGATTTCCTTGACCGTGGCTAAACAATAAAATCAGAGCATTACATCACAACGTTGCGAACACAGAAACGACGGCTAACAAGGGTCGGAAAGGAAAAGGGTTATATTTTCCTGCGGAATGACAATGCCAAACCTCACATTTCACGTGCCTCCACAGCAGAACTTCAGAGACTGAATGTCACCACCGTACGGCATCCTCCGTACAGTCCAGATTTAGCACCGTCTGACTTCCATCTGTTCCCGATAATGAAAGGCGATCTGCGGTGACATCATTACGCTTCTGATGAAGACGTTGAGACAACTGTGAGGCTGTGGTTGCGGAAACAGAGTGTCGACGTCTTCCGTGACGGCTTCAGGAAATGTGTTCATCGTTGGCAGAAATGTATCCAATTAGCTGGTGATTATGTGAAAATCTTAATATTGGTAATTAAGGATCATATTCTAAGGATTATTTCTGCCCTTGATTTATAATATATTTCCATCCAAACTCAATTATCGAAGGTGGAGGCATTGATTTTCACTGAACCCTCGTATTATACTGTGAGATTTCACTCTACGTATGGTACAACTTTCATCAGAGCTGTTTTCTTTGCAGTGACACGTCATGCGAAAGTTATTTTCATTCTTAAGTTTTGAACATCAGTATAGTTGAAGTTTTGAATACTGAATAGTATCTCAGTACACCCTTTTTACTAAAGTTGCAGTGATAAACCAACCGAGGGAGACGTTAAGTAAACGGCAGTAGCAACAAGTGTCCACCACAAATCACCCGCGAGTAGTGTTTATATAACACGCATGGGCATAAAAGCAGAACAGCCTGGGGAGAAGGCGGAAATTGAGAGCGGCGCTTCTGCTGGCGGCACATCCGCAAATACAGTCTGGTGCGCGAAACGCGGGCCCCACCTCGATAACATCCGCCGAAGCACTAATGTCGGTGTTGGATGGCAACTGCTGCGCTGGGATCATCAACAGCTTTGGCGACGCGATGCGAACGGCGCGGTGTGTCGTCAACGCCGGGACGCACCCTAGCTGCCTGCAGAAATGAAATTACCCAGTCTGATGTCTGCAATCGCGCTTTCGTTAGCACACGTTTCGCTTTAATTACCCAATTAGGGAGACGGCGGCGCCGCGCTGTCCTCTGTTTGTGCCCGCTCACGCCGCGCGGGGCCAATTGCCGCAGTGCGAGTAGGAGGGCGCGTTCCGTGGTGTTGCGCAGCAGAGCCGAGCGGCGAGGAGCGGTGCTTAGCAACGCAAATTCGCACTCATAAACGCGGCGGCCGCCGCACGGCGCGTGCGGATTCCGAGACTCCAGACGCGTCGTCTTTGACATCGCTGCTCAAAGTTTGGAGTCACTGTGAGGAGACAATGAGGAGACACGGTACGAGGCAGGTACTCAAGGAGGTCCAGTGTGCGTTGTAATTTAGAGAATATTGGCATATGCTAATACTTTAATGCAGAACGGAACTAAGTTGGAAAAAAGTTAGTTCCAATTTTGGCTACCAGGTGCAAATCTGCCGCTGTTCAGCACAATGTTGATATCTCCGGTGCTGGTACAGAACAAATAATAAAATCATCGTTATGCCTTATTCAATTTACTGTCTGAGATTTTTGCCCACGGCCCGTTCTAATCCGTTACACATCGAAATATTTCTACATGTCTTTCCTGCATCCACAGCTCCTGATTTGCATCTGGTGACCAAAATTGGAACTAATATTTTTCCTGCGTAAATTGATTCCGCGTTAACGCTTAAGAGCATCTACCAAGTTTCGCTGTCATACGATACTTAAAGCCCACGCTGTACCTCTATCAGTTACTGCATTTTAGTTGTAACCACTCAGTCTGTGTGCTTCGCCCACTGTGAGGATAGAGGGAACGCCAGTTGTTCGGCTCCGCGAACCTCGATATCAGTGGGTAATTAGTGATGAAAAATGGAACTATACAGCCTATATAGATGCCGTAGCCCAACGATCTTTTGACGTTTTAAATAATCCAATTAACATAGGACACAAAAAATTTCCTTTCCCAGATTTTACCACAACAACGTATTTATTTTAAATAATCCAATTAACATAGGGCACAAAAGATTCTCTTTCCCAGATTTTACCACAACAGCTTATTAATCTCTATAGTAGGATAAGAGGCTGGAGTTTGGGCGCACAAGATCACTAGGGTGATGTCTGTCATGGCTGTGAGGAGGGTGCAGCGGAATATCGTGTCACTCTCTGTTGGGGCGTACAGAAGAACTACAGGCTGGCTTTGCTGGGGCTCATGGGGCTTAGAATGCTTGAACGGGCAGCATGTTACTGGCTAACCAAGGGAAAAGTTGAAAAGACTGGAGGTTATGTGGGTAGAGGCGGGAGACAAATTTGCAATCAGAAGAAGAGGAAGGAGCTATGGTAAGACTCATGGGAAAATGAGGAAACAGGGCGGAGGGTTTATCAACTCTTTCCTGACGTTATATCAAGATTACAGGCGGGGTACTTCAAGCCGAGTAGGGGTCTGCTGCACTTCCTTACAGGACATGGACCATATCCGATATATTTATGTCGTTTTGGGGAACGGGCTACACCCGCGTGTGACTGTGGCGCTGAAGAAGGTACTCATGCTCACGTGATCTACGACTGCCCGACATACGATGTGGCAACCGAACTAAGACAACAACTACCCATCCGTGAACCCTAAGACGCGACGATACCTTCGAAAAACTTAACACTTTGACAAACGAGGTATCACAAAAGAATCTGAGGCACTTTATAAGGGAACACAATTATGCTGAATGAAAAGAACTAACTAAGACCGAGATGCACCTGCTCAGTAGCGCCGGGCGCGTAATGGCCGATCGCCGTTACGGTCGGGATCCACCGCGCTCCTGGATCAGGGAGGCAGATGTGTCACCAATACCGAACTGATAATAGCACTTACATAGTAGGTATTAGGTTTTAGTAGTTTTAGAACGAGACTGTAGGTATCAATTAGCAACGGCTAACACGATAGGGACTGCGGCGAGTAAAAGTAATTTAGGCCAGTCGAGTGCCAGGGGCATCCCCACTGGGGTTAGCTCGGTGGGCAGGCCAGTAACCATAGGTTTATGAGCCATGCTGGCACACCTGTAACGCAGCGGTGAATATAGCTTTTTGTATATTTGTAGAGTAGAATAGTTAAAAATACCAACCTTATACATAGTAAAAGCTTCTTAAGAAAATATGTAGCTGCAACTGTGAACGTACTAATTGTAAGACCCACTAATTAACTTAGGTATTATGTTATAATGTATGATAATTGTATTGTGTTCGGAATAAAGGTTTTTTTTTAAAGAAATAAAACTAATGGTTGAAGGTCTGCACGGCCGCGCTTATGCGTATATCCGCAGTAACAATAATTACTTTGTAGGTAAAACTGTATGCCACTGGAATTGTGCGGCTGATACGTGATGTCTTTTCAGAGAGGTAGCTGTTCATACTAAATGATGTGAAGACTCTAGTGACACTAAAGTTACGTCTGAGGTTTCGTAAGGAAGCGTTTTGTTCCCTCTGCTGTTCATAATCTAAATAAGTGATTTAAAATACAACAGTAAAACACCTGCAGCCTTCTCTTGCATTTAATTTATTTACGCATCCAGTTTCGGTGTTCCATTACACTATCTTTGGGCCCTTTGACAGTCGTAAAACTGGAGGAATCCTGTCTCGGGTGCAGTCATAACATGAGGTGATATTAAATAAACAGTACCCATAGGTCTCTGGTTTACACGACAATATCACTTCTTCCATGAACTAACGACTCGTCAGCGGTGTAGCTTATTAACCCTACATTTTAATATACAATCTGACGATATGATTGAAATAAATTGAGATTATCACACGGCATATTTCTCAATACAATGCTTTTTGCAAACGACCTCCTCCATCTTCCATAGGTTTAAGCTGACCCTGTCCGTTGTTCTGGAACCTGTAACTACATCAACCCTCTCTATACAACCATTCTGTAGGTACTAGGATGTAGCAATTAGATTGATGAGACAATAGTTTATAACCACTGCGCACCGCGGTAATGAATGGCCTTCTGGTAACATTTCGGGTGCTTGACGTAGTAATGAAATAATATAAGCGGTGCTGAGATGAACAGACACTCATTTTGTCGGCGATGCAGGCCTTAAATTAGGAAATCCTCGACAACGGCGACTGGCAAGAGAGCAGGTCGTTACGGTCCAGCACCTACGAACTCTCATCTCAGAAACCCGAAGACAGTCTGCCGTTCTCGTACCATTATCGTGGACATCAGTGGAGAGTGGTTGCATGACGGTGAAACGACGAGTGCGTGAGAGGGTGTTCGACATCTACATTTCCTCACCAAAACATCGAGTCTGGAGGCGATCCCCCTTTGTACTCTAAGATAGGCACCGCTACGCATCATATCTGCTGGCAGAGGACAATGCTGGTTGATTCACAAGTATTTCGGAGAACAACTTCCAGCGTACATTATTGGAGATTGTAGCCCTGTTGATTAAGCGTCATCAGTGATGACAGAAGTGGGCACTGGTTCATCGACAATGGACTTTGCGCAACTGGAAACACGAATCGCGTCTCTCATTACACCAGATGGATGATGATCTCAGGTTATGCCATCATCTAGCTGAACAATTGCCGAAGCATGCACCGCGCCTCGAACACATGCCGCTAGGGGCTGTATTGTGCTACGCCGGACGTTCACCTGTGCTTCCTGGAACCTGTAGTGGTACTCTAAGACACAACGACAGTTGTGAACTACGTCAACAGTACTGTGGACTATCAGTATGTCTTCAAGCTTGAGGCTTCCCCGATACTGACAGCATATACCTATGCGTCTTGGTCCGTATGATAGTATCTTCCTACAGAATAACTTTTCAAAGCACACAAATGGTGCTACAACAACTTGAGGAGCACTTAGTGAACTCACGTTGATGTCTTAGTCATCGAATTCGCGTGGCCCGAACTCGACGCAATTGTGGGATGCTATCGGGAGCCAGCTCTGTGTGCACGAACAATCGTTCCGTAATAGGTAGGTGACCATGTTTTGGTCCATCACTGTATCTGACTATTATATCGACTGAGGATGCTCTAAGGAACACTCACAGGCTTTCAGTCGTAGCAGTCCTGGAAGTCGGGAGAGTATTACAAATACATCTTGTAGCGCTGGTCTCATTATCGATCTGTAGTCATGCAGTTGCAACCGACATGGACGGTCGCCCTAAAAATGACGTTGTAGATTTCGCTATGGTATATACGAACAGCGTGAATGTATGCAAGTACTCGTAGGTTCATATGTTTAAATCCTGTTGTTACTGCCTTGACCAATCTTAAAGTTAAAACAGAGCAATACATTCTGAAAGGGATTCTGTGAGATATGTCACAGCGGTACCTTTAACTAAGGAATATTCTGAGAAATTGCTAGGTATGCCCGATTCACCCAGCTGTAAAGTGTTTTTCCTGTAGTGATGGTATCAAATGCAGGTTTATATCTTTGCTTTGAATGGCACAGTATCGTCAGTGGGGCTCACGTTGGGTGTTACAACACTACTAAAATAAAGCGTTTGTGCTACAACATGCTCCAGTAACTTATTTTAATACACTGGTGTAAGTTACTATAGTATTACTTATGAATGACAGAAATGATGTCTACTAAGAATCAGTCCCTAATTTCAAGGGACAAATAACGGAGAAACTAAATCACGCTTTATTTCTCAGATTTGTTGACAGAACGTAGAGAAAAATGAATGAATTGTTAAGTATAGAATCTCAAATTCATGCTCTATAGTATTAATTTATTACTGCTCATCGCATTCTAGCCTTGAAATTTTCTTATGTGTTCACTGCTGAAACGAAATATCCGGTTTCTTCCTATTCATTCATAGTTAATATCATTATTCCACTAAGTTCAGTTATTTTACTTTTATGCAGAATAAAATACCTTGCCTGTTAACACCGCCAATGATTCTTAGATAATTTATACGCCAAATTGTGTCACTCACTCTCACAACACTACCATGTCTCGAGTTACTGAGCTTTCTGTATCATCAGTCCTCAAGTGCTCTTTATCGTTCATAATACCATTGTCTGTTGTACATACACCTGTCTGAAACTGTTTCTTTAATTTACTTCACGTACTTGAAACTACCGATTATTTCTTGTTACATTGGATCGACACATTACCTGCGTGATTTTGAAGTGATTAATGATGTTTTCTTGTTGTGCTTGTTCACTGTTCACAATACCTGGAATGTTTGTTGAAAGAAATAAATTTCGAGATCCTTTATTTATTCTAAAACAATTTTTATGCCTCATGTATAGACTAATCCAGATTATAAGTTAACAATATTTTGGGAGTTTTGTTGCATGCTATTCATCCTGCACACTAGTAGACGTTTCAGTGTCGGTCTACGTATGAACTGGGTACTTTGTCTGCATATGCTGTGTCATAACTTAAATAAAATATAAATTTCCTGGGACTTAAGAGTAAAAGTAGAAATAGATTGATTTTATTTTATGGCTTATCATTCCTAGTAGTCAAAATGAACGTAGATATTTGCTGACCAGAAATCCGCTGAATGCGAGTCAGGAGATCTTACAACTTATGAACACTGACCACGTGTAAACACAATGTAGGTCAAGGGTATGTAGGAACAAAAACAAGAAAATCTAAGGAAGAGGCAGGTAGAGACAAAGAAATAGCGAGAGCAAGTGGCAGATAGAGAGAGAGAGAGAGACAGACAGAGAGAAAATTTTGGGTCGTGTTCTGTAGGGTTTACATACCAATTATTATTCTCCCCGTTTTTGTACAGTTTGATAAAGAGCTGCCAAACGAGGTCAGAAATCCGAAAACTTGAAGTGTCTGTTATTCCGAGGCAGTATATTTCAGAACGGAACTTTTGCTGAGAAACTTGCAGGACTACGACCAGAGTAAGAAAAAAAGGAAGATGTTACGAAAATAAAACAGCAGGAAAGAAATTATCCAAGTAAAAATTATGAATTAGCTGCGCCAGGTAGCTTTCGGCATAAACCAGCAAAAATAATTCTTCCAGTCCGATGGAAATTAAATTTTTCGTCTCACCTGAACTAACACAGTGAACGTCGCGTATGTGTAGGCCTTTGTGTAATCTTCTTGTTACTGTGACCGCTCCTTATCCTTTCATGCGCAAAACGAAATATGCTCATAACGTTGTAAGACGTACGACATAACTCTTATATTATAAAGTGATATAACACGGTTATCACAAGTTGAAAGAAAGTGACGCGTTTTATATTCACGCAGTTGCTACAATATAAAATATTGACAAAGACTGTTACTTTATCACCATCTGAAGACTACGCCAAAGTCTGCTAACATTATATCTGTGCGATAACTGTTCTTTTGGAACACACACACACACGCACACACACACACACACACACACACGCACACACACACACACACATACATACATACACACAGAATTTCTCTCGAGTACCAACCAAACAAGTGTGGATAAGCTGAGACTTTAGGTCTGACGGAAGACGTGCTATGATAGTCCGTGCTTTAGCGATAACCACTGTGTCCAGTTCGCTTACTGGTCAGAGCAGCTATCTAGTAAGCAAGAGGCATTGGTTCGAATATTGGCACGGCACAAATTATCAATTCTCTAATTGATTTCAATCGATGCCTGGTCGTCGCCAATGCCTGTCGTGCCTCTGTGTCTCACTTCTAATATCGTTCTCGAGCATTAAATAAATTCCAACCTTCATTCCGTTAATAACACGTACATCCACAGTAACGGGTATGTTTAACCGATTTCAAAACTTTTGTTGAATCCCAACATTATGTCATCAGTAAGATCAGCACATCTTACTGTTTCTTTATTTTTCCGTCTCAGTTACAATGAAAATTTAGGTTAATTGTGACTAGTTTCGAAAGCGTCCATTCATTATCGAAGCGTTACCTTAGCGGCTTTCAAGTGATTAATGAAATAACATTTTGAGCTGTTCACAAATTCGAACATTCTGTTTTCTTGATGTATGCGTTGTAGAAACTTAAGTTAGGGCCTCAGATTGTTCGAAGTTAAAGAACTTTCGCTAGTTGATTTGTCTTGCCATTGTATTTCATGCTGGAATCAGATTTAACCCATACAAATTCTACAATTTGTCCAGCCTTCTTAGCTTGATGATAGAGACCACTATGTCGAGAGTATGTTTACTAGTTTCAATTCCTGTAACTAACTGATTTAAAAACATTTTGTGAGTCGATGGTTATTACTGTCTTAGGGTTTATGAGGAATCTTTCCTATTTTACTGCCTGCACAACGACAAGTGTATCTGTGAGAAATCACATGTTGGTTGAAACTTCTTTCCTCCGCAGTACGTGGACAAAAGAAAGCACAACCCATATGATTTCTCATACTCATATTTGAGCCGTGATTATAGATTTGAGTACATCGTGCCCACTTTCTTCCCTTGTACGATGTAGGTGGAGGCCCGTATCCTTTTCCTTTGATGGAACAATTGACACATGTTACAGGAATGTTGTGATAATAGGTGGGGTGGTCATACAGCAACAGTGGACTGACTTCAGTTCGGTGTACTTTATATTTTGCTCTTATTCCCAGAGTTCTTACCGCCTTTTGATATGAAACTACTGTGTCTTCCCATTCTGCGAATATGAGGAGACTTGCTCTCTGGAGGAGGGTGTTAGTGTGGCAAGAAAGCATAGCTCCGCGGCAAACGCGTAGGCTTTTGTATTGCATTTTATCCAGTAGTGCTAAGAACATTTTAGCAGCTTTGTGATAGACCATGCATGCATAATCTATACAAGAACATATAAACACGGTGCATAAAGAAGGAGAATACCGTAGTAGGTCCCTCACCAAGCTTTTTTGCATTCTACTGGAGTAAGCCCCCACCATGCTTTTTTGCATGTACTGGCTACAGTTTTGATACAAAGTCCCTAAGTCGTTCTTCAAACAAACAGAATGCTGAGAAATCTAGCCTGGGATTTTATTTGGATTTTGTGAGCGGAGAGTCTTACACTACTGAAAGAGCCTTGTACAGTTCGTTTTATGAAAGGAACAATTATCAATTATTCTGGATAAATCTTTCAGTCACCGCTGTTTAATTTCTGATCCAGTATGGCCACTGCCATTGACAGATCAGACAGAGCGTGAACCAGATCGGGGATAGTCACATAAATAGAAATAACGTTTGCATAATGGAGGATTTTCACAGGGTCAGTAATAATTCTCTCAGGCTCGTTAGTGGGCCTATAGAGTGCAAACAGCAATGGGCTGATGGCCGCTCCTTGTGGAAGACCTATAGTAGCAGAACGTGGTCCTGTTATCTTACTCCGAATGCGAACACATATGCTTAGTTTGGCGAGATAAGTTTCACTTCCGTAAATCATCTGTGATGGGATTCCAGCGGTTTCCATCTTTATTAGCAAAGCCGTTATGTGAATATTATTACAGGCAGCCACAATACCAAGAGAGAAAGCTGTAACATTCTCATTCTTTCCTTATGTAGATGGGTAGGCTTCCATCGCCAGAGTCAAAAAACACCGAAGAAAGACTATCGTTGAGAAGCCAACGCTTCGGCCACAGTCACAGAGGCCTTCTCTTGGGATCACTGACGAGCTTTAACAGTCGATAATATTAACTCGCTCCCGCTCATTTAAAATGATGTTACGTCACAGTTTTCAAATACAGGTCGATAAATGGGGATCTATTGTTGTCCGTTGCTTCTTTCCTTGTTTGCTGTGATTGGTGCTCATAGGCGAACGAGGCGTGAGCTCCTGTTTTTCTCCTGCTGGATCTAGGCAGCGAGGGGGCGTAACTCGCCGGTAGGGCCCGCGTCTCTTGTTTTTGGTGCAGCCTGCTGGAGTCAGTGGGCAGGCAGCCAAGAGGTGGGAAGCCCGTATCTATCTTCTCTGTTCATGTTGTTAAGATATTTTACTATTTCTGTGGCTTCTCTGATGTAAGCCGGCTGCCTAGCCAGCACGCAAGTGTCGTTAAATTTGCTTTCCTTGACGCAGCCTTGTCGGTGTTCGGCCAGTGCAGGCTTGATGAGCTGTCCCAGACATATGTAGCGCTAACGCTCTAGTATGCGCGTTGCTATTGGCCTGCCCGTCTTACAGTTGTATAATTCTCTACACTGACATTCCACCTAGTGCACACCTGCAGTGTGTAAATCATCTGTCTTGTCCTTCGAAGGGCCCAGCACCTACTCGATCTTGCAGCTGCTGTGGTAGGGAGGGTAGACATCATTCCGGCGGAGCAGTTTACCATTTCTGTAATTGATATTTGTCACGTAAGGTAACCGCATGCTAGCTACAGGTGGCAATATCTTGTCTTCTCGCTTCCTTTTATTTGTTGCCACGACTGTTAGATCGATTTTTGGAAGTAACCATTGGCCACTAATATTCTGCGCAATCTTTTGCGATCATGTGTTACGTTTTGAGCATCGCTTAGGAGCGGCGTTCGTATGCCAAAGGACGGATAACTTAGTTCATCTGTGTTGGCTGATGGTTGGATTGGGCATTCACTTCTCTTTTCTTATTCTGGCGTCATAGATATCAGGGGTTCAGATATTTAAATTAGCCACTGCCTTTCTCAAATGCAAACTGATTTGACCAATCGCTGTAAAGTCCTGCCTATGCAGGAAGAAAGAGAATAGGTCTTCTATATGCTTTCAGCATAGGGACCAGTAATTGAGTTGTCCACTCCTCTGTTAATTCAGCGTTCATCTCTATCTGGTTAAAAATCTGTAGCAATTTTCTGTCGATTACGTCAAGGAGGTTCTCTGTGGTCTGGTTGTGTATTCCTTCCTTGCCTGTTGGAGAACTAGCCACCTTTGCTAACCTTCAAATAATTTATCTACCGTCTAGAATATTGTATCCCATTTATCGGTGATCAAATGTACATAAATAAAAATGAAATAGTTGTTTGAGACGTTTTAATTTTATATTGTGATTTAAATATTAACAACAAGGCGCGCAACAAATCGAACTCCGGATCATCTAAGACAATACAAAGTGAATCGTTAAAGAGAAAATAGCTCGATATGAAAGTAAATAAAAGAAACGTTACCTAAATAAGCAGTTATTGCATCTAACGTTTACAGTGAAAGTCGCTAAAGCTGTACTGAATATATGTATATTCTCTTCGTAATAAGACGATAAGTTGTAGTACCTACAAGTAAACATGGTACCAACATACGGGGCTATTACAAATGATTGAAGCGGTTTCAAAAATTCACTGTAGCTCCATTCATTGACATATGGTCACGACACACTACAGATACGTAGAAAAACTCACAAAGTTTTGTTCGGCTGAAGCCGCACGTCAGGTTTCTGCCGCCAGAGCGCTCGAGAGCGCAGTGAGACAAAATGGCGACAGGAGCCGAGAAAGCGTATGTCGTGCTTGAAATGCACTCACATCAGTAGTCAGTCATAACAGTGCAACGACACTTCAGGACGAAGTTCAACAAAGATCCAGCAACTGCTAACTCTATTCGGCGATGGTATGCACAGTTCAAAGCTTCTGGATGCCTCTGTAAGGGGAAATCAACAGGTCGGCCTGCAGTGAGCGAGGAAACAGTTGAACGCGTGCAGGCAAGTTTCATGCGTGTATCTGGACATGCTGGAAAATTGGCTCATGCCACAACTGGAGACCGACAGCGCCGACTTCATCTTTCAACAGGATGGTGCTCCACCGCACTTCCATCATTATGTGGAGATCATGATCAGCAATTCATGTCATGGCCTCCACGCTCTCCCGTCTTAACCCCATGCGATTTCTTTCTGTGGGGTTATGTGAAAGATTCAGTGTTTAAACCTCCTCTACCAAGATACGTGTCAGAACTGCGAGCTCGCATCAACGATGCTTTCCAACTCATTGATGGGGACATGCTGCGCCGAGTGTGGGAGGAACTTGATTATCGGCTTGATGTCTGCCGAATCACTAAAGGGGCACTTATCGAACATTTGTGAATGCCTAAAAAAACTTTTTGAGTTTTTGTATGTGTGTGCAAAGCATTGAGAAAATATCTCAAACAATAAAGTTATTGTAGAGCTGTGAAATCGCTTCAATTATTTGTAATAACCCTGTATTTATATTCAAAATAGTACTTCCGAACATGTAGTGAACGTTTATTACGAAGTGAAAACAAACACTTACAAGACACACGGACAGCGCTGTAAGCGCTGTAACTGTTCGTTTACACTTCATATCACATGGTGTCTGCATTTTCGAAAATATCGTTTTGACTGTCTGTTATGATGATTTGAAAATGGGTCCCGGCCCGAAAATAGTCAGCGAGTAAATAAAAAGAAACTGAAATTTGCAGATTTACCTGGTTTTTTGTTGTACTGAGTGAAACTAGTTTTGGAACTAACTGGCCTGTAGCCTAATGTCTCTGTGCTTTCTAAACACAGTAAATAATTGACCTATTTCTTCATGAATAGTATATCTCGGATATAAACAAAGACACAGACGAATATATATATATATATATATATATATATAGAGCATGCTACTACCGTTTTTTCGTGTAACTGTAGAGTACTTATGGCATCACGCGATCGATAGGAATCGACCACTTTGACCTCCAGTAACTCATGTACTATTCAAGTTATATGCCTGTAATTTATACCAATTTTGGTTTACACTAATGGCTTTCTAAAGATACGTAGATCGACATAATCCAATGAACGGTTTAAATTTTGGAAATTCGTTGCTGCATGTTACTTGTATAATTTATCGTCGGATGCTAAATTGTAAACTAATAAATATATCGAAAATCTGATTACACCATAAGAATCGTCTTGCAAATAATAGTAATGTATATTTTTCTTTTTGAGGTATCATGCTTCATCTGGCTACTATTAATTTCCATACGGACTGTGAAATATCTGCCATTACGGATTCACAAAGCCCGCCATCTGTGGCACTCCCGGCATAGACATCTCCTTCATCGACACAAGGTACCGTCCTCGTCACAGCGGAATTTCCAGCCACGCGGCCGATGGACCACTTGCTGGGGCTACCCCTCTTGCAACGGCCGATGTCCGGCACCACGCGGCCGGCCTGCCGAGCCCCCGTTAGCCGAACGGCGCGAGCGGTGGCCGCCAACTCTGAAGTTAGAATATTTTTTCAGGGCGCCACATCTCGTCCGTTACCTCACACGCCTTAGCCACAAGCATTTCCCATGAGGCTCGGAAAAAGGGAGTAGTTAAGCCACTACTAAAAAAAGACATTGCACAGCACCCCCTTATTACTGACTCAATTGCAATCTTCCTGCACTGCCTAATGCATTACAACATATAGGCAACGAAAAACTAACGAACTACCTAACTGCAAACAGTCTACTTGGCAAATACCAACCAGGTTTCCGTAAAAACTGCAGCGCAACATCTGCCTTAATAAAAGGTAAGAGATGACCTGAAGCTAGCCATAGATGTACAGGAGGTGACTGTTATGAGGTTCTTAGACTTCATGAAAGCATTTGAAAACTTTAGCTTCAGAATTTTACGTGCCAAACTTGGCAGCCTAAATATTTCGCTCATAGGTGAAGGCTCGCCAGGAGCGCGTCATGACCGGCACCATAAAGTCACAATGGAGGCAGATGGTACTGGGGCCTATATTCGTTTCCTTGCACATCAGTGTGGTGTCATCAGTTTTGTCCTACTACAAATATTACACTACGCTGATGACTTCCAGTAGTATCATAGTGAGAAAGGAATAAAACTAAAGACAGCTATCGAGACTCCGTCGACCGGTGCACACTATTAATCTGGGCATCCGGTATAGTGTTAAAGCTCAAACCATTCAAACTCCAAGCGACTCTGTCATGCTAGACACATTAGCCCGAAATCTCGGGGATTCCAACCATCGTTAAATCTAAATAAAAGAAGTGTAAACTTCTCTTCCTCAGCAAAGGGTCTACGAGTAGGCTAATAATAGAAGAAAACCTAAACCGGGCTGAGAATTTATCTGCATTCTGAGAGAAGACATCAGAATCTCTGCATGTCCTGCAAAAATGTAAATGACTCTTCCCTCATGACCTGAAGATTGTACAACTTGTAAAATCACATACTTCCAGTTACTGATTACATAAACGATATACTGATAGGCCTTTCTGAGGTAAGCTCCTGAATTCTGGGCCTGCTTATGGATGCGTGTGTTCCTTATATCTCTGAAGTTCGAGTCTTCGATCATATTTCACCATTATATGTACAGCTACCTTGCGTGTAGACAAGCGCAGTGATTTCGAAACTCTTGGCATTCTCTACTGTGTTATCAGCGTACATTGTCCCTCCCACATCTCTTTGACCTAAACGCTGTTGACCGAACAAGGCAGAAACACCCCTTACCATCAAAACCAAATCGTTTTTATCCCAATCCATCGTTAAGCCTTTCTCTCAGTAGCAGGAACGCGACTCAGAAATAACCTCCCTCATTAGAGAATTGAATAACATCTCCAGCTTTAGAAGACAGTTAAAGGAATATCTACTAAATCAACAATAACGCTTATTATTGTCTCCATACACAGTTGCTACGCTAGTACATCCTTCTTTCCAATTAGATCTTCCTCATTTCCCATAACATTCAGCTGTGCAGTCTCCGCAAATTTTATTTCACCAGAACTCGATATGCCATATAATTAGCACAAAAGCAAATTATTTTTATATCTGCCATTGTCATTACTGATTTTATTGTCATTATTATTATTATTATTATTATTATTATTATTATTATTATTATTATTATTACTATCACTATTACTGCAGCAGAAACATACTGCCAGTATTAATTGTATTAGGTCACAGTCAGTATTATTTATTCATATTGTCACTATAGACACTCAAATTACTATAATGCCAGTTGTCATTTCAAAATTGTTATTTCTTAGGTAACTAATACGTTAAAATGATACTGTATGTTTGAAACATGGACCAGCGTAAGCCAGGGCATGATGCCCATAACCATATTAGGTCTGACAAATACATAAACTAATAATTACGTGCTTTGCGAATGTGGATAATGACACCATAGGGAAACCAATGACAAAGATACAAAAGGATTAAATGTGGAGAAGAAGTTGTCTGGTTTTAGGAATAGAAATAATAGGGTCATATTACCAAGAAAGGTGGTAGAAAGAAAAGATGGAGAAGCACACAGATGGTTTACAAATTGAAAAAGATATTATTTCTTCACAGGACTGTCAGAAAACAGATGATATGTCGAGAGGGAAGCGACACCGTCGGTAAATGGCAAGGTCATAGTCTCCTCTCGAGAGCAGTACGGTTTTGTACCAGACTAGGGTTGCAGGTATTTTTACAAGCGTGTGCCTCAAATAGAGAAGGAGACATAGAAATATTTAGGGTTTTTAAAAATTATTGACAAAATAACGGCCGTACATAATGTTTCATCTAACTATCTGGAAAATAATTAATGTTTTCTTGCTCTAACATTTAGTTTTCGGAATTCGCTATTTGTCTTTTCACTATGTGGGATGTAACTTTTCTTTGTTTGGTTTTAACACCGTATCTGTGTTAACCACATTTTAATTCTCATTCAGAAGTTTCCTAAGCCTTCCAGTCGGTCGCGACATGCGAAAGTCGTGTGCTTACTTTCTCATTGTCATTTGTCCACATGCCACTCTTTTAATTTTCCGGGGTTTATACTTCACTTCTTTCAACATTTCTTCAATCTGACAGTTACACATCAGTAAAAAAAGCTGCAATTCATTTTTTATAGATTTTAAACACAGATTTTCTTAAACTTGAAACTTCTAAGAGTCATTTCTTGTTGACATTGTACAATTAATCTGCTGAGAACGCCGGAGTATAAGATACATATGAAGTAGCTAATGTATAAAAACAAAGTAACGCTTCCAGTCGCAGCCAGCGTAACTGAGTAAAGGAAATACAGATGCAAGGAAATAACAGAATGTTGCGTCCGTATGTTATTAAGTTCTATATCTAGCTTGAGGCTGTTGGAGATATCACTATTTGTACCGTGTTAAACTGCATCACACTAGTAAATCTTTGGCAGGAGTAATATTGACTAACTTTTGTTCAATTTTTCTTAATTTTAGGATTACATGTAAACAGGATTGAGGTTTCCTGCAATCTACAACAGTTTCTTTTTCCTTGCTTACAAATTTACATTAAGGTCTCTTACTGTTTTGTCAAACTTTTGAGCAGAGTGAAAACATGTCTCCCTATAAATTACAAACCGAATTTTGGTCGAATTTTCAAAAACCAAACGAGGTGTGACAAACAAATGGATTATAAAATTGACCTGCATGAGGTCTAGTTTCGCAAAACAAATATTTAAGTCACGAAGGAATCAGAGTAACAAGAAAAAACGTAATTGGTGATTTCTGGGAAAGTAGAAACATTTCACTTACAGCTGCAGCTGTAAATGCAAATAAAGCATCTAAAGGTTCGGCTCTGCAAGAAATAATACTGATATTTGGGAAAATGGTGCTCTAAAACAGGTAGAGATAACGAGGGGCAACAAACGTTTTTTTTCTGATTTGTTCAATTCTTACTTTTAGGCAGTATATTTCACAAGACATTTGAAAGCTTTTATAATATTTTTAAATTGAAACAGCAATTGATTACAATTATAATGTATCATGTTTATGAAAATATGTAAGAATGTTATGCAAACAGATATATTAGCTCTTCATTAATCCTAAATGAAGTGGAATGTGGCGTACTTCCTTCGCCGTAAAGCAGGAAAACGGGCGAAGGAAATACGCCCAAATACATAAGGTTTAATAGTTTCTTGAAGCAGATCACATTACATATATAAGTGAAACGTACCTCTCAGTGACTCTGCTATCTTTCTTATACAAATAGCCTGTTTCCTCCGAGACATAACGCAGATACTAATAAAAAAGTTTCTGTCACATTAAAAAAGCAATGGAGAGCATTCGGTTACAGAACATAGAGGCAGTGACATGCTTTTCACACTTTGTGTAAGAGTGTGAATGAGTTATTTTCGTATTATACTCTTTGTCAAAAAAGATTAGAAACATCACGAAGCAAATATGTTATTGCAAATTCTGACACGTCCATATCTTTCCAAAACGTACGTCAAACAAATCTGTTAGTGCTCTATCGAACACCTCATTCCATTGCTGCCCCGTTATTACCTTCCTCCCATCAATAGCATATATTTAGTTGCCTCATTATATTAGAGATCTAACTCTATACTAAGTCAGCTCCTAGCGTACTTTCGTTGTAGTTACTGTTGAACCGAAAATCTTGTGATAGAACTGAAATCTCCTTTATTTCTACAATAAGGAAAGTTTTAATTGGATATCGCCTCCCTTTTGATTCAACGGCTCTATAGCATTGTCAGCGTTGAGGAAACTTCCGCCATCTGTAGACTTTCAACGCAATGTTAAGCAGAAGTTTGTTATGAAGAACTAAGCAGAGTGCCCCTCGTGAGAACTCAGAGCAGGCTCGCAGACTCTCATAGGAAACCGATAACGAGCACCGACTTCCTGTCAAGGACAAGATCATCTAGAGGAATATGACCGGGTCTGACACTGAGGTGAAACGAATTCTAGCATGATATTTGCAAACGAGAAATTGTGGAAGTCGAATGCATTGGCTTAAGGTGGGTACGGAATATTTTGCTGTGAACGGCGGTGACTCTGATTAGAGTCTTAATGCGTAGAGTCAGGTGGCGCCATGATAGAGGGATTGGAACGACATTTAGGCGGCGGTCCATATTCCAGTCCAACCATCTTGAGTTAGTTTTTCAGTGGTTCCACTTCATCGCTCGAAGCAAATGTTTACTCCGTAAAAGACACGGCTCCCAGTTGGAACTTGTGCCCCGCCTCTGAAAATTTCATCAGCTAGACTTTAACCTCTCTTTGGGAATATGGAGCTCTGGTTGTAACTGAAGTTGCGTCAGCTATAACGTATTGTGTTACTGTAGCGGAACTGATCATTGGGAAGCGGCGGTATAGGGTTCAGAGACGTGTACGTACTTTTTAAGATCATCTTTGTTTCACAAGTAGACGTAAAGATGATGTGAACACAGTTCCACTCGTAGACACGGCTGTACCACAAATTGAAATTATCTAATAACACTATTCATACAACTCAAGAGTCAAGTTAAATTGTATGCATTGTGTTACTTACTTAAATTACCCTATAAGTCACAAGATCACAGGAGACACAGTTTCAACATTTACAATACTTGTAATCAATACAAGGCTTATCCCACTGGGGCAAATGCTCGTCAAAGTGCAGCTTCAGTTATTATTCGAACTATACCACGACCTCTTACCCCTAACAACTGGCGCTTCACGCCGCTAACAGCACGTGGTTAAGCGCACCTGGAGGTCACCAAGACCTGTGGAACGTTTTCACTTAACATCTCATTTTTTTTAACATTTAAATTTAAAGGGAGTGGAAGGGCTGACCCAATAAAGTGAACATTTCAATTACAATGTGTTTATTAACTACCAAAAACAATCTCACATAACTGACAGACGCCACTCAGGTAATATTATTTACGAAACACTCATTACATAAAATCATATACAAGTTAATAAATCATTATCCAACGATCTCGAATAAACAACGAGAAACGCCACTAAGGCTGAATTTAACCATAACTTTAATCAAAAGCCGCGCAGGATTAGCCGTGCCGTCTAAGGCGCTGCAGTCATGGACTGTGCGGAGGTTCGAGTCCTCCCCCGGGCATGGGTATGTGTGTTTGTCCTTAGGATAATTTAGGTTAAGTAGTGTGTAAGCTTAGGGACTGATGACCTTAGCAGTCCCATAAGGTTTCACACAAAATTTTTTTCAACCAAAACAGCTCTAGTTAAGACACGTTATTTAAGACCTTCTCAATTCTAATACTTTAACATTAAATGTAAAATAACAGTGGACATAGGCACCAAAACTCATGCTTCAGAAAAAAAGATGGAAAATTTGCATTAACTAATGAAGAGAATTGTCAGGCTCAATATATCTCTGTTATCTTGTATTGCCTGGGCACGATACGAGATTTCCAACTCAAGACCGCACCTTCTCCCAACCAGAATTACTGCCATAGACTAGACTAGAGTAGACTAGAGAACCTTGCGGAGCGAATCATGAAATTATTCAAATGCCTATTAGCTTGTAAGGTGGGCTTTTAGCTCATAGAAAGTTACTACTTTGTGCAATCATAAATGCGTACAACAGAAGTGAGGCCCAAGCTTGTAACGGCAAAGTTTAACCACAAACGGTGGAGTCGACTGAAGGAAGTAATACTTAACTTCGAACCAAGAAGTGACTCCGTTTGCAACCCCACATCGAGTAGGCCACCGAAATGTGAGCCCAGAAAACGCTAAAAGAGGAACACACGAGCTCAGGGGAAGTCCACCGCCTGTAAGCCAAACTTTTAATCTAAAGGGAAGCTCTGCGATTCGGTTGCCCGCAGCCACAGCTCAAGCCGGCCGGGGTGGCCAAGCGGTTCTAGGCGCTTCAGTCTGGAACCGCCCTACCACTACTGTCACAGGTTCGAATCCTGCCTCGGGCATTTATGTGTGTGATGTCGTTAGGTTGGATAGGTTTAAGTAGATCTAAGTTCTGTGGGACGAATTACCTCAGATGTTAAGTCCCATAGTGCTCAGTGCCATTTGAACCTCAGATCACTGAAACACAGACCACACCCGTCAACAGGGAGCCCAAAAAACTTTTCTTAAATTTAACATTCAAGATTGACCAGTAAATTAACACTATAAAATCTAGGCTAAACAACAACTAATTCCACTCGCAAGTCCTTTGCTTCAGTGAAACTACCTGATAAACAAATGCTAAGAGTGGAAAATGAACTGGCTCACGAGAACTGACACCCACCAGAACTTAATGACACGCTTATTGGCCACCTTACGTAGGCCTGCAAAGCTCAACACGGTAACCTTTAGAAATAAAATCTCAGATTGTCCGCAGAGGACATATTGACATGGATTAACCGATATCGTAAACAAATTAAACACTTGCAAAGAATAGTTAATGCTAACATTCTGCAAATACATCAATATTATGCGGGAGCAGAGAAAACGCTTCATAGGAGGCAACAAATGAAATCGAACACACATAACATCACGCGTCCGGCAACTCATACTGTATCAAGAGCGATCACAATCACAGTTAACTAAGCGGTCTTAGTAATTAGAGTACTTAACTCAGTGTCTTGATGCTGGGGAATGTCAGACCATCACTTCGCAGACCTTAACAGCGTGTCCGTCCAAGGAAGCAGGCACTTCCACAGCTCACGAGGTTGCCGGAGAATGCACAGCGCCGGCCAACTCCCGCCGCCTCCAGTATAACCACGTGATAACCGCCGCCCGGCCTCAGGCGCGCCGTCTACGCATATGCAGGCCAGCCAATCGCCGACTCGCTCACCGCCACCTTCCGTTCTCAAAGCGTTGTTTTACTTACTCGCGGTTGGAAGTCGCTTATATCCCGAGCGGGCCCAAGCCCCAAGACAAACACTTCTGTACTTGGAAATCGATCGTACTCATGTCAGGCACACTACTGGCGCCGGTCCCGCCACGGCTAAATATGGTACACGCTAAAAGGGCCACCGGCAACTATAAATCACAAAAATGGTTCAAATGGCTCTGAGCACTATGCGACTTAACTTCTGAGGTCATCAGTCGCCTAGAACTTAGAACTAATTAAATCTAACTAACCTATGGACATAACACACATCCATGCCCGAGGCAGGATTCGAACCGGCGACCGTAGCGGTCGCTCGGCTCCAGACTGTAGCGCCTAGAACCGCGGCGCTATATATCACAAATTCGGTTCTTTAATATCAAGAAACGGAGAGTATTGGGGGGAGGGAGAGGGGTGTGGGTGACACAAAATTGTTCACTGCGCTCACTACCCGTCGAGCTGAAAACAACAGCTCCGCTTATAGGCCTCAACCTGGCAGTGGCTGCTGGCCATAAGTTACGTTTCCAACCATGCACTACCACAATGCCTTCTCCCCACTTGCCATTAGCTTCAGAAGTACGAGGGACGCTCAATAACTAATGCAACACCCTTTTTCATGAAAGTAGTTTGGTTTTATTCACTATTTCAACATAATACCTGTTCAATGCGAGCTATACGCCTATAAGCCCGCAGAGTTATCACTCAAATGGTCGACGTCAGCGCCAACGTCTCCCACTGCTTCCAGAGGAATGCATCCTTCGTTAGGCGCAAGAGATGGAAGTCAGACGGTGACAGGTCTGTGCTGTACCGAGGATGAGGAAGAACAGACCAATGAACTTCTTCAGATCTCCACGGGGCGCGTTGTCATGGAGGTAGAGAAGTCCGTTTGCATTTCTGTAGTGACGAAAACTCTGAAATTTACCCACTGCAAGAGTCACAGCTGTGTGCGCCCGGCTGACACGCGAGAGATCTGACTGGTTAGAGTGACCTTGTTGCAATTATGACAGACGCCTCGCCCAATGATTCACCTTGCTTTTGTTCACTATCAGGTCTCCGTAGACATTCTTAAAGCACCTATGAATATCTACGACACACTGCTTTTCACCAGAAGAAACTAAATGACGGCTTTTTCCTTGGAAAGCATCTCCGTTACAGATACCATTTTGAAAATTCCATGTAGCGCCGCCACCTGCCGGAACTTCATGAAACTTTAAGGGGTGAGGCAGGAACATTCCGCGATATCCCAGAACAAATTTTTCATTTTTTTTCAACCTAAATTTGGCAGAGAAAAATGTATTGCATTACTTATTGAACGCCACTCATACCTCCACAGAAACTGTCCACAGGTTAGCAGCGCAACAGAACCACACAACTAGTGGAGTCGTCAATGATTAACCACCCCACGAAAGCGCTGGAGACCTGGATGGTCACACACACACCACTGATCGCTACTGACTGCCTCGATCGGCAGTAAAGAAGATGGAAGAAACTGCTACATAGGCCTTGTCTCCTACGAATGTGATGTTCTTCTGCCTTTGTGGATGATGCTATTGGACACGGGTGTTCTCCCATATATTAAAAACGTTGGAGATTTTAGAAGGTTCCAGCAGAAAAATAAGCTGCAAGTGGAAACCCGTATAAAAATCCGTCATCCTTCGAGGAAAGAGAGCATCACATTCATAAGAAGTAAAGATCTTCTACGAGCCAGCTTACTCCATCTTCTCCTCTGGTGATCGTGGCAATCAGTCACAGTTACTGAAAAACAACAGTGCGAAATGTTCCGCCAATGATCCTTCAGTGAAAGAGTCACGTTTCCTGCGAAAGGAGTGGACTAGCGTTAGGCGCTGGCTCCTATAACTTCGACGCCCTGTACAATGTTTTGAATGTTGCCGTGACGATTCTTAGACCCCCTGTATATCTTAGGTTATAGGTAAAAATATTTATTCTTCACTTTGGACGGAATTTATAAAAGCATTTGTAACACACTTTGAATCGAAGATCCATAAATTCTCACTTTCCGAAAGTAAGTGATATTAGCTGTACAAGGGGCTGCTTGAACCGTCTTTCATTTGTAATAACTAGTTTAGCCTGGAGTTAGTGCAGAGTCCTACACTTCTGTTATTTTACTATATTTCTACCCCATGCTTGGAGAAACAATTCATAGGGATCAAACTGCTTCGTTTTGTGTTTCAGATTAGCAACCTTATTTTATTTCTTGCGCATTTGGGCCAGTAACAACCAGAGCAGTTTATTTTCTTTTCTGTTTAGAGTTCTACGAATTTTCCAGTGACTGCTGTTCTAACACTCCCTGTGACTTCATTTTCTCTAGAGCAACATAGTCTCGCATTTTTTGCATCATGCGATTGGCCAAGCAGGTACCGTGAAAAGTCGTACAAATTTTACATTGAATTACTATTTAAACATTTGTCCGATGAAAAGGCGTAGTCCATACCGTCTGTCACCCAACAGTTTTAGCGTCGGTTCCATTGGGCATGGTTCAAATAGTTAAAATGGCTCTGAGCACTATGGGACTTAACATCTGAGGTCATCAGTCCCCTACAACCTAGAACTACTTAAACAGAACTAACCTAAGGACATCACACACATCCATGCCCGAGGCCGGATTCGACCCTGCGACCGTAGCGTCTCACGGTACCACACTGTAACGCCGAGAACCATTCGCCCACCCCTGCCGGCCATTGGGCATACATCGAGCGACGTTTTCCAGAGTGATTCGATAATTCCCCATACCCTAATGACTAACATGTCGGGGTAGAATTTTTTGAGACACTTTTTACGGTAACTTTGTTGTGAGCATATTGTGCACTTCGGAGAATGCGTAGCATGAGATTTAGTGCCATGTGTCTACCTGAATTAGCGTGATCAGACTGTGCCAATTTTATTACAGTTTCGAATGGGTTAGCACCAATGAATGATAGGTCTCTCTAAGTCCACCATACCAAATGTTCTGAACACGATGAACAACCACAGGCAGGAAACGGTGTTGACAGTTTTGGATGTGTTGAGTACTTGTAGAGTTTCGTATACATAGTGGACTCATATTCTATTTGTTTTGAAATCTCCTGTAAGGGAACTGCATGCTGGTATTCAAATGCTGTGTGACTTTCTCCTGTAGATTTTGGTCGCATTGTTGATCATGTCGTGTGAGACTCAGAGCTTACTACGCTCCCTAAAATATCCACGTAACTCAAAGACCCCGTGCTGGTATTAAATTTAAAGACTGTTTCTTGCAAGCACCCATTTTATCTTAAGGAACACACTAGCAAACCATTTTCTCTTGATACACGATGTGTGTACATACTCCGCCGCATTCCTATTCCCTCCTCCTGGGAAATCCCTGAGAGAAATAGAAATCGGTCACGGAAATGTATAACAAACATCTATTGAAATCTGTATCGTCGTGTGTAAGTCCCCGTATTTAATCATTTTGAGCATTCAATTAATTAATAAAATAAGAACTAATAGGAACTTTGCATAACATTGCAGACAGTGGAACTGGGGTTTGAAAATGCTGATTTCCCATTTACAGAAGTCATAAAAATCTTCAGAAGTCCGTGATATACGCCTGGAGAATAATATATAAATATGAAAATGCATCAGGAGTGAGGCAAAAACTTTTCTAAGGAAAAGTAGCCACTTCTAGTTGCAAATGACGACGTTTCGCATTTGGACTATCCTCACGAGCGCAATACAAACAGTAAAGAGATACTGAAAAGATGTTCAATTGGAAGACACTCTTATCAAGAAGGTTCCGCTGTCATTAGGAAGAGTGTTTTGATTTCTGGGACTGTCGTATTATTATAACATTTTATCTGCAAAGATTTTAATCTGTTCTAGCATCACGGTTTTCAGAGTTCATGATACGAAATGATGCTAATCGATTCCTTAAAATTCATTATGCGTATTCGTGGTGTCTATCAGCTGCACATCAACCACATTCCTCTGACAGCTGGTATACACTACTGTGTACCACAATATGAACTACACTGTGTGAATAATACTTTTTTTATACGGCCACACACTAAAGAAAAGCAGTATTGATTCTCCACATTCTTAAACAATATCCACACTAAAGTGATCTCCACCTAGTAGATCCGCGGGACTGCTACGGTCGCAGGTTCGAATCCTGCCTCGGGCATGGATGTGTGTGATGTCCTTAGGTTAGTTAGGTATAAGTAGTTCTAAGTTCTAGGGGACTGATGACCACAGATGTTAAGCCCCATAGTGCTCAGAGCCGTTTCAACCTTTTTTTTTTGAACCTAGTAGATAAGCGAGTGATGGTGCTCCCCCGGTTCTGCATGTGTTGGTCCACCAAAGATCTGTCAATACTCTGGGACACAGAATGTACAGGGAGCATACAAACACAAATAGAACACGGTCTGCACAAAAGTAAGCGGATACCCCTTGGCAGACATTATGTTATGGTGTTCCGCCTCTATGACTGCTTGATCTCTGAAAGGTGTCTGCGTGGAAATGACAGCCCGTTCTTCGTCAAGAGCGGAAAGCAGAGAAGACATGACGCTGAACGCTGTGATCTGGAGCGTAGTCAAAATTCTAAATCATCCCAAAAGGGGATCGATTAGTTTCAGGTCGCTACTGAGAAGGCCAGTCCATTTCCGGAATACTACTTTCCACAAACCATTGCCTGACTGACGCTATTTTGTGTCAGGGTGGATTATCATGCTCAAACAATTATTATCTTCGAACAGTTCCTTCTCCGAACTGTTCCTCTTCTGTACGCCCTTACAGTTCTACAATAGAAATGCACATTCTTCGGTATTTAGGGCTGTCCTAAGTGCAACAAGAGGACCACACCCTAACCACGAAAAGGAGCCCGTTATTATGTTAGGCCTGTTCACTGTTGCCATGGACATGATGGCACGTAACATTCTCCAAACATTCACAAACCCCAAATCGTTCCATGGATATGAATATCATAAATTAATTCTTTTTAATTAATAAAATGTTCTCCGGCTTTCAGCCGCGTCAGGTGGTTAAAATCCCACGAGCTTTCGACCGAGCTCTCCCCGGTCATTGTCAAGTGGTAAGACTGACGGCTGTGTCGCCGTGACCGCGTCGTTATATAGCCGCACTGCTGGCTGTGACGTCACTGTTGCGTTCTTCCTCACCATATATGGTAATGTTTTCATACCGCGTCCGTCGCGCCCGTTTTAACATCGCGATAGCCGGGTCCCTGGCTGCGCTGAGCTGCAAACCGCCGTCCTTGTTGATGGTGTTTTCAGATGTTTTTATTTCAATGGCTTCTTTTATGACGCTATCCCAAAATCCCTTCGTCTTCTAAACGACAGATGTTTCGTCGAATAGAATTCGGTGTCTATTTCCCTAAGGCGTGTTCCGCCACGGCTAATTTTTCTGGATAGCGTACGCGTAAGCACCTCTCGTGTTCCGTGCGGCGTTGCTCCACAGTGTGTACTGTTTGGCGGACGTAGTAATAGCCACACTGACATGGTATCTTGTAAACGCTATGCGTTCTAAGCCCTAGATCGTCCTTCACGGACCTCACGAGCTGACGAAGTTTTCCTGGGGGCCTGAACACCGATGAAATGTTGTATCTCTTCAGGAGCCAGCTAATCTTTCCCGACACTGTACCACAGAAAGGCAAAAACACAAGTTCCTTCCTTTCTTCTTCGGTGGTGTTCTCTACTCTGTTGGTGCGTTTCTTGCGTATTACACCAGATATAGCCTGTGACACCAGTCCGTGGCTGTACCCGTTTTCCCGGAAGACTTGTCGGAGGTGGCTCAGTTCTAGTGGCAGACTTTCTGCGTCTGAGACGACTTTAGCACGATGGACGAGATTATTCAGAAAGCCACGTTTTTGTGCCTGATGGTGGTGGCTGAGAGCGTGCAGATACCAATCTGTGTGTGTTCTGTAGACACTGTGGCTGAGGTGCCCATTGGTTTTCCGTCGAACGAGGTTGTCAAGGAAGGGTAATATACCATCTGTCTCGACTTCCATCGTAAACTTGATGTGGCCGTGAATGCAGTTCACGTGTTCTAAAAATTCTAGAAATTTTTCACGACCATGCGGCCAGATAATAAAAGTGTCGTCGACGTAACGATAAAAGTAACTTGGCTTAGCTGGAGCCTTGTCCAAGGCAATGTCTTCCAATTTTTCCAGAAAAAGGTTGGCTATGGATGGATCTAATGGCCTTCCCATAGACACGCTGTCCAACTGGTCGAAATACCGGCCGCCATGTAGGCAGTACGACTATGTCAACGTGTGCTTAAATAGTTCCACAATTGTGCTACCAAATATCTGGGAGAGAAGATCTATACAGTCTTTGACCGGAACACGTGTAAACGGGGAGACCACATCAAAACTAACTATCCTTGACTAAGATGCAGTTGTTTAACTCTGTTGATGAAGCTACCGTTCATACCTGAGTTACTCATCACATAAGCAAAGTTCTTCGGAGAAATTGTACAAACAGCACATTTTTCAGTCAGAGAAAAATAAAAAATAAAACTTTTTCCGCAGTAGAACTGATGCAACTGAGGAAATCTCAACTACGCGAGTCAATAAAGTGACATGTGCTAGGGAAGGACAATAAAAGAAATAGTACAGTGCGTAAAACAAAGTGTAAAATGTGGGATATCGGAACTTCAGTTCTGCGGCCAGGATATGACGGTTGGGAGAGCTAAGATAGGCTACCCCAAATACATCCGCAAGGAATAGATGTATTACGGTGCAGTTTTCGCCGAGTTACAACGGAAAATATGGCGAATTTCCTGGCGTTCGCAGGTAATTTTTGTCTTTTTTAGTTGCGGAAATAGGACACCGATTTCGTTCTTTTTCTAATGGAACTAGGTACTTTTTCTGTGGAATTTAAAAGAAGCTTCTAAGAGAATTTCAAAGATATAACACGTAAGGGATTCGATCAAATGTTATCAAGATAACAGGGCCGCAAGCTGCTGAACCGCTGTCAGGAGAAGAGCTTCCACAAACGTCTGCCGTATTATATCAAATGTAAGCACGCACGTAACTTAGATAAGGTTCGTGTCTCTATTATCACGGCTGTTATACCAAGTGCTCAAAATGCGACCTTGTTCGTTCGTTCGTTCACTTGGTGGAAGAAACCAACCAACGAGACCATCGGTCCCACTGGGTTAGGGAAGGAAGTCCTCCGTGCCCTTTCAAACAAACCATCCAGGCACTTGCCTGAAGCGATTTAGAAACATCACGGAAAACCTAAATCGGGACGGCAGGACGCGGGTTTCAACCGTCTTCCTCCCAAATACGAGACCAGTGTGCTAACCATTACGCCACCTCGCTCAGTGATGACCTTGAACACACACTTTATCAAGTGATTCTGGAGAAACAATAGCGCACGTTGAATTTCATCTGATGCTAACGGCAGTACAAGCATGTGCTGCAAAACATTTCATGCCTTCTGGAGTCGTCCCTGTTTCCTAACAGGCATCTTGTCATAATTTTTGCCAGAGATAAAACTATGGAAGCTTTAAGTTTGGTGACCGTTTTGGTTTCCCTTTGCAACTGTACCTATGCTCTCTAAATTTTCGCTTAAGAGAGTCGTCACTACATATGGGGAATGGGAGGAAGACCCGTAAAGTTGGTAACACACTGACTGACCTGTGTCTAGTGGGATGTCTTCCAGTATCTGGATATCTTAGGAACTCAAGATACTTCAGAGTATTTAGAGTGTCATCAATAAAACAGGCTTTATGATACGGGACTTGAAAAACACTCACCTAACGTCGACAGACGACGAGCGTTGTTTTATTTATCTACTTCTTTGAGTAAGCGTGTATTTCCAGCTGACGATTAAGGCATATTGCGGAGATCGATTCGCCTTTGATTTATAAGCGATGCCTTCATTAAACAAAAATTGTGCTTAGAGTGCCTCATTACTTCACACTTTTCAAGGATAATGTTCTGGGAACTGTAACCAGTTTTGTAAATCATTGCCATGGAGGATATGCAGTGGAATGCGGTGTTCGAAGAACACCCGTCTGGTTGACTTCTCTAGTACTTCTGAGATGCCACCTTGGACTTCTGAGATGCCTCTTAGCGACATTTGGCAAAATGTTGGTTTCATTTCCTTGAACAGTTATTCTTTTCCCTTGGCATATTTTATTCTTCAGGCTTCCACTTCTTATGACTTTTTTTACAGTGTTTATAAACGTAGAATCTGAGTGCTTGGCACGATCTGGATACTTTTCAGCATACAATCGCACTGCTGTGCTAATGATTTGGCGACATTCACCAGAATCGAAATTCCCTTTTTCGATTTACACAGTGTGACTGTCTCAGTAGCTTTACGAAAAGTTATCTGATTTCTACAACAGCAAAACACAGAGTGATTGCCTTGCTGTTTGCACAACAGCATATTTGCAGTGGTCTCAACGATGATGGATCGTTGAACTACAATTTGATTTGCCGTTATACAAAAAACTGTGGTTGAAGAACACATTGTTTTTAAACATTATAATATATTATTGAGACAAACATTGGCCAAGTTTTCGACGGAAATTTATAGCACAAGTTCTGAATATCTGCTTGCTTTCAGGTATATGATAATGACAGGTTAGGCACTTTGATACACCGGCGGGTCGAATGTTCTCACCGAATTCCATTATACCTACACCATGCGTCTCTGTATTCTGAATGACAATTGCACCAAATAGTTCCTCTAGACAGCCCACCGACAAAAATCCGAGAGACAGTTTCGCTGAGTGGGCTGGTCCTAGGACGTCACTTCACTACTATCCACCTGTCATGGCAAATATCATAGAGAGAATAACTAACAGTGTGTGTGAAATGAACTGAAGGCCCACTATGAATAAACATCTTGCAATCTCTTGTTTAAAGATAAAGACTGTTCAGAAAAGATCACCAAAGAATAGCAAGTGCTAACAGTTCTTGCTCAAAAATGGTTCAAATGGCTCTGAGCACTATGGGGCTTAACTGCTACGGTCATCAGTCCCCTAGAACTTAGAACTACTTAAACCTAACTAACCTAAGGACGGCACACAACACCCAGCCATCACGAGGCAGAGAAAATCCCTGACCCCGCCGGGAATCGAACCCGGGAACCCGGGCGTCGGAAGCGAGAACGCTACCGCACGACCACGAGATGCGGGCAGTTCTTGCTCACACATTAACCTTAGATACCTGCTGATATCTAGGTTGACTTGTCCCATAACAGTTTTCCCGATCCACTTACGTTGACCAGAAAAAGTTTTTACTCCACATTTAGAAAAAGTAATCTATTATACAGACAAGACCGTTGTCGTTGTTGTTGTTGTGATCTTCAGTCCAAACACTGGGTTGATACGTATTTCCATGCTGCTCTATCTTGTGCAAGCCTATTCATCTCCGAGTAACTAGTGCAACCTACATCCTCTGCGTATGGTTACTGTATTCGTCTCTTGGTCTCCCACTACGATTTTTACCCCCTCCCCCCGCCTTCATCCAGTACTAAACTGGTGATCCCTTGATGCCTCAGAATGTGTCTACCAACTGATGCCTTCTTCTACTCAGTTTTCTCTTTCCCCCCATTCTATTTAGTTACGTGATCTACCCATCTAATTTTCAGCATTCTTCTGTAGTACCACATCTCAAAAGTGTCTCTCTTCTTGTCCAAACTATTTATCGTCCTACTTCCACTTCCATTCATGGCTACAATCCATACAAATACTTTCAGGCAGGACTTCCCTACACAAATCTACACCATATGTTAACAAATGTCTCATCTTGAGAAACGCTTTTCCTGCCATTGGTGGTCTACGTTTTATATCCTCCCTACTTCGACCATCTTCAGTTATTTTGCTTCCCAAATAACAAAACTCATCTACTACTTTAAGTGTCTCGTTTTCTAATCTGATTCCCTCGTATTGCTTTTGTTGATGTTCATCTTATATCCACCTTTCAGGACACTGTCAATTCCATTCAGCTGCTCTGTAATGCGCAAGCGAAGGGCAGTGCAATACGCCAGGGTTGACATAGATACAACAATGTCCTAAGCATTACCTCCCATGTTGCGATAGGGTATGTATCGCACGATACGTCTTGTCGTGTGTTGATACGTGGATGTTATTCAGAACGCTGCACAATATGATCTTTTGATCGGAGACGGCTTGTCGTGAATTTTCTCTGAATCCTGGAATAACGCATCCTTTCGATCAGAAGTACAAAGGAGACATGGTATGCCTTGAACTATTACGCATTATACTCTGGGTCGTATCAGCAGCCATATACTTGGTCATATAGCGGCCACTTCTCCTTGCCGCACAACACCAGCAACTAGAGGGTAGTCTTGCTCCATGCGCTCCTCCAGTGGAGACAATATACGCTCCGAGCAATGCAAGCGCACCGCTTCTTTGGCAACAGTACGGCCTGCGAATACAAACACACATGTTGACAAGCCAATGTCCAGCTGATGGCACCAGGGGCGTCTAACGCGCCAACAGACAGCACTAGTACCGACGAAAACAGTGCTGTCACGGTGGCAGTATATTACATCTGCGGAATACCTGCTCAACGAGCGCCTCGTAGGTTTCATTGGGCATCCTGCCTATTATAGATGTGCTCGACCGCAAGCAGGTAGCACAAGCTCACGCTGGCACCTCGCGAGCTGACGCCGACTGCGCCCAGCAAACCATCAATGAGTGTTCCATCGGTCAGGGTTCCACCAGCCAAGCCTTACCGATCTGCTAGCCATCTCCCTCGGAGCCTTCGCCTCTTTCGATGCTGGTCTTCCACGGAATCGGTATGTCATCGGACATCCACAGAGGATACAAGAAAGTATCCGTGCTGGTCTACCAGCCGGATTCGAAACCCTGGAACTGCTAATGTGCTATGGGTACCTGTACCTAGCAGCTACCGTTACGACCAACGTCAAGATGGAGTGTCGTCAAGACCTACATCACGGTGCTGTCACGACGCAAGTTAGGACAGACCATTGGCTAGGTCACATTCACATGAGATGATCCATTTCTGTTGTGTCTATCAGAATCCTCATTACGTTGAACTTAGTTTGTTCAAATGGTTCAAATGGCTCTGAGCACTATGGGACTTATCTTCTAAGGTCATCAGTCCCCTAGAACTTAGAACTACTTAAACCTAACTAACCTAAGGAAACCACACATATCCATGCCCGAGGCAGGATTCAAATCTGCGACCGTTCGGGTCACGCGGTTACAGACTGTAGCGCCTAGAACCGCTCGGTCACACCGGCCGGCGAGCTTAGTTTGTTCCGCGCTGTGTTAATAAAGTGTTACGTACGCTTACACTACTAATACGTGATTTATTGCTGACAGCCTAGCACTCTGAACTATCAGAAATGTGAAGATAAAAGACACTAAACGCTGGGTAATTCTACTTCAGCTGCTTGGTAACATACTGATGCAGTCGCGCAGCTACAATCCATCGGCATTGGCACCGCTTTGTATATACGTCGTACTTGGTTATTTATGAAATGAATATTAGGCCGTTGTTAAAAGAAACATCAGATAACTTAAATACACTACCCCTATCAAATGTTTAAAACAGACTACACTGAAATGTATACATTTGTTGAATTTAGAAAATGCATCTAAAACAACATATCCCCCAGAGAGATACGATGAGCCACTAGTAGACTAACGAGTTAATAAAACCATTAATTTATCCAAAAAAGTGAGTTTGAATTACTTGTTATACACTTTAATTGCTGGAATTTACCACTAAAGCGTTAAGAGTAAACGTTCATAAATATTAATTAAGGATTTTAGTACATATCTTTTCCAGGTATCTTCTTGCTTCATTCGTTAAAGATACATTCATACATACCATATGACTTTAGTGTCTCATTCGAATCTTTTTTTATCTGTACAGCGATTTCCCATTCGTACATCTTTTTCTCTTTTTCCTACATAACGTCTAAGTTGATTTCAATTTGCATCCTAAGCGTTATACTTTTTCTCTGGAAACATATATTATTCTTCATCCGGTTACTTCAATTTTATTGGTTATGTAGTTCATATTTGCTTTAGTAGTTGCAGAAAACTTCATGAAACTTCATGTCTGTTGCATAAGTCCACCAGCACGTTATGTCGTATTAAAAATTTGCAGAGTAACTTCTACACGTATCCGCGACATGAATATGTAGCAATATCCAGAGTGGCTCACTTATTATTCAACGAACTCACACGCACACTTTGGAATTCAAAAAATACTCTTAGATTAATAATTTAAACTTGTGCTTCCACATTTCATAACACAGAAATCCATCAGTCTGACTTATTATTTAGTTATTATTTTTTAAATGTGTTCGTATGTCAGCCGAATTAATATTTGCCTACTATCCTCGATCCGCCCTTGCAATCTGAGAGTTTTAGTTTTTCTCACTACAATTTCCACTTCTTTATTCGTATACGTTGCTGATTCATTGGAATGTAATTTACGTTTCCCTTTGTTTAGCCGGCCGGAGTGGCCGAGCATTTCTAGGCGCTACAGTGTGGAACCGCGCGACCGCTACGATCGCAGGTTCGAATCCTGCCTCGGTCATGGATGTGTGTAATGTCTTTAGGTTAGTTAGGTTTAAGTAGTTCTTAGTTCTAGGGGACTGATGACCTCAGCAGTTAAGTCCCACAGTGCTCAGAGCGCTTTTGAACCCTTTGTTTATTTCATTTAAGCCCTTCGCTCTACCACATTTCAATGGCAATCTGACAGCGATGATGCCTTGTGGTCACGCAAAACTCAGCACCTTTTCGACATATTATTTTAGCCTTTTATCTTTCGCTGTACTCAATCGTAGTAAGTAGCTGTTTTGGCTGTAATTTTAGTTGGCTGTCTAATGTAGCGAAAGAAGGCTTTTCTGCGAAATCTGTGTGTCAAGTACAGTCGGAGCACGTCAGTATTTTCACACACACAGTTTGGTATATTTGCGCGGTGTATCACCTTCCTAAGGTAAAATCGCTATTTACATGTACAGTACATCAATACTCCGCAAGCAACCTGACGCCGCGTGCGGAGGGTACCTTTGGTACCCCTCACTGATCCCCCCTATCCTGTTCCATTTGCAAATGACGCATTAGAAGAATGGTTGTAGGTAAGTCTCTGTATTACCTCTAATTTCTCGAATTTTCTCGTCGTGATCATTTCGTGAGATGTATAAGTCCAAACTGCAATGCAGTCTTGTAGCGAGATGAAGCACTATGTTGCTTGCTATTTCAAAAACAGGAGTGTAGAAGCTCAAAGCACTAGCACAACTTCAGCATGCGTCATGTATGCGATTTAACAGTGAGTGTTTGATAGTGGTCAAAAAATGTCGGTTGAGCAGCGAGGTACCATCAAGTTTTTTTGAGCCCTCCATCGTTTGTGGTCGAAAGTTCGGAACTGGGACACTTTGTGTAATGCATGGTCCGACTCTTCCCGGAAAACACTTTCTCATAATTATAGTAGTAAACCTTTCCGTGATGCAAAACGACTCTCTTCCAGCGTCTGCCACTATCGTTCTTTGGACAAATTTATGTGTTCTAGCAGCTGAACAGTCATGTGACACTGCTGTCGGATACGTGGATCAGACCAAGCATATTCTCAGTTCCTTGTTGTCTTTCAAATTTTAGGCTACTAGGAAATGACTGCATAGCTCTTAGGGCGGGCGGAGCACATATTCCGACGGCTTTAAAAAAGAAGATAACTGAACAGGGCATGTGGTAATTGTAAAATAGGCGCAGACTTCTTATTTTATGAAATAAATAAATCCGAGTTTTCAACTGTAGGAGACCATGGGTCAGTACTTTTTCGTGTTTCTAGCTGGTCTTGTCTTCATTAATATCATTACACGAGCATGTTTTCACGGTGTGACACACGTATAACTTGCAGCTATACTCCTGTACTGCAAAGAAACTAAGAAGAATGTAGCACTCTAATGGTAATGAACATCAGCCTTCTGGAGTCAGTATATCATAAGCCACGCAGTCCCATTCCTACACATATAATAGCAACGTAGATGACCGATTAAGTAATTCTCACTATATTCTTGCTCCTGCCTTGTATGTGATGTTCTTAATGTGCTCCGCGTACATCGCAGTCCAAGAAGTTCCACGAATGATTTTATTACTAACGTATAAGCGTCGTCAGCACAGTAATTATGGTGGCAGCTTGAACGAACAACTGTAAATAATGAATGGTCACTCGCCCAGTCAGCTGCGAGCAGGAAGCACTTCGTAGTGGACGAGCGGCGGTAGTATGTCAACGGTGTTCTATCACAAACCGCAATGGAGTAAAGTTTCGAAATAAAGTTTTCAAGACGTTTTCTAGAATGTTTTGACGAAGAGAAAAGTGAATGCGAAGTTTGTCGTGCACACCTTAACTCCCGAAGAGCAACAACGATACGTGGAAGCCTTCGGCAACTCGATTGTAATGCAAAAAGTGGACAGTTCTTTTTTAGTGTTATCAATGCGAACCTACTACAAGACTACGTAATCCAGAATCTGAAAGTTGAACAACATCCCAAAGAAGGACTTTATTGACATTTTCACGTGGTTGTACGAACGTCCTATGATCATTTGTCAGGTAGGTTACGCAGAACACCTGAAACATTAAAACCATCATCTTAACTATTTGGACTGCTCCAGAAATATCTACCGCGACATCCCGCAGAACCTTAAAATAGGTAAATCATGATAAATTACTAGATATTTCAGGTATCCATCGATGCTATGCAAGTAACGAGCTGATAGATAAATCTGCAAATTCTGCAGCAGATTTACAGAACTTTATGACAACCATGTTCCTTAGCGTTCATTGAAAGCTACATGGTTGACTGCAAAACTACACCAGAAGATGAATAAAATATACTCTTCACGTGTAAGAATCATGCAATCATAAACCCCTGAACTTTATGTAGTTTACAGGATAAACGGAAAGGAACTTTAGGTTATATTTGTGGTCTGGCAGAAAATCTTCAGTATGTTGTTATCGAGCATTATTTACAGGAAAATATCATAGCCAGAGACAACTATTGAGAAATAACTTTGTAATATACATATTGACGAAGGATTATATGAGTTACTACACAGATTATTTGAAAAATCAGTCCCAACGTGAACTGGGATTGTACTGTATGTAACACCGAAAATGCAGGATGCATGGCACCTGCTACCGATGCATAACTTTTTTTTAATTGTATGTAAATATTTATAATTTAAATGCATTCTTTTAATAAGTGAGGACATTGCATTTTGGTAGAAATCTGTTGACGTTTCATTGTGTTTATCTGTGTTTTACTGTGAAACTAATAAGCTCTGGGAAAAAGCCAAAGGAATTGTTATTAGCATCGAGTAGCAAAGAAAATAGCAGTACTTGTACGTAGTAAAATCTTTGGGTAAGGGGTTGTCGCGTAGAGCGCGCGGAGAGAGCGGAAGACGGGTTCCAGCGTTTGTAGTGTGCGGAAGTGTGGTGTTAACACTCTCGCAGTAGAGAGTACCATTTTCGGAAGCATCATGTACACACGCCGGCCAGATGTCTAGAGCAGGAGTAAGGACAGTGGACGGATGGGAGAGGCTGTATTAATTTCCATCGCCCGTTCCTATAATTGGTCGTGGCTTCTTTATGCTATCGTCTTCAACAACAGCAGCAGTTCCAGAAACACAGTTTCGTCGTCGGCTCCGAGTTTCGTCGTATGCACAGCACAGAAATAAGACTGTTTATTGGTAGAAAGTATCAACGGTTAACCCAGCACCACAATTGAATGTGATTGGATTGATAAGATTTATTTAAATAATAATCAGTTAAGCTCAGGGCGATTGTGTCCTCATTGCCCCCAGCCATTGTTACTTAGCAGTATCCTTGTTCCCTTTTTTCTGTAATATGCTATAGAAACAAACTGAATAGTTACAGCCAGTTTCTTAATGAATAATTTCTCTTCTAAGAATTCTAGCCTCAGTCTACATCCAATTAACTGTTGTACAACACAGGCTTCGGTATATGACTAAGGTAAAGCAATTTCATTTTTCATGTTTGTGAATCAATCACTGGAAAGAAATCCAAATCTAAACAAATGCACAAATTAAGAGTGCGGAAGTTTTATTTATTTTACGTATAGCTTGGAGCACATCGATGTTTTGTTTGGTACGTATTCTAGTATTTAATTCTGTTCAAGTCAGTAAAAAAGGCTCACTTGTTCAGACAATAATATGAAATCCAGTTTGCAAAATAAGTAATGGCAAAGTAAAAAGTGCTTGCTTTCTTTCTAAATTTCTTTGATGACGTCATGCTGAGATCACTGAAAGTCATTGTTCATGTAATGAAGTTCAGTACTAACATACAGTTTAATTGCATATTTTCAAATCATTACTTGATTGCATTTTTGAAAATTTAATGCCAAACATAACGTAAGAGTGACTTCTCAGTTTGTTTCATCATTACGTACTCACTTAAAATTAGTGGCAAAAAAAAGTGGCAACTTTTAGTTGCCACGTCAGTGTTTAAATATACATGTTTTTCTTTCTCATCATGAGGTACAGGCGTTTGAATGTAAATTGTCCTAGTTGGCTGGCGAACGTTAATTACTTCCTTTTCGTTCATTAGTGTAACTTTTGGATTCATGATCAGTGGTACCCCTATCTGTCCAGTGTTTTTCGTGAGTGAATGCACAAAATAACTTTTATTTTTCTAATTATAGCCCTGTTCGGTTTAATTACTTTACTTTTAAGAGACTTTCCATGTGAAGGGTCGGTTGTACACTTTCCTCCTACTTGTCGGTTCACTTTTTCGGGAAAGATAGCCTCATACAATTAGAAAAAGTCCATTAGGCATAGACGCGATCCACGGTCATATTTTATGACGCAAGCAGGATAGGCTGATTAGTAAGAGGGAGGTTAAATGTATTTGGCAGGAGGAAATTCAATCACAAGAAGATTGCATACATCTTCAGTTGTTCTAGTTGTTCAAGAGCATCGAAGAATGTCTTGTAAAATTCCTCAGTTTCAATCCACGGTGCTAAATAAATTGCAAGTGGTAAAGGTCATATTGCAGTTTTAAAAATCTCTGTCATTAAATCAAAATAATATGCAGACTGTAAGGAGTGTACGTGCAACAGGTGGCATAAAATTTGCAGAGCGTATGGCTGCAGATAAATTGATAAGCCACTGCGAGCCACTGCAGGTCCACCCACACTACGCGTTTGGCGTGTAAGTGGGACAACAGCGCTGGGTAGTTGCGTGGTCTATGGCGCCTTGCCACGGTTCGCGCGGCAGCCCCCGTCGGAGGTTCGAGTACTGCCTCGGGCATGGGTGTGTGTCTTGTCCTAAGCGTAAGTTAATCTAAGTTAGTGTGTAAGCCTAGGGACCAATGATCTCAGCAGTCTGGCCCCATAGGAACTTAACACAAAATTAAAAAAAAAAAAGTGAGGCACATGAAAGTAATGTCACACTCTGAAAGCAGCCTACGAGAACTGCCGGAGAAAGAGAGCCCCACGGAGGTGAGTCTTTGTGGATTCTACAACCAAGCTGATACCGAGACTTGATAGTCCACCTTAAGAGCAAGACAAATATTGCGATACATATAATATGACTACAACGAATTACTATACTACAACAATAAAATGGGAGATGTATTTTATACGTTGACAAGTAGCGCATCTGGTAGTCAACAGCATTTTTTACGAAGAAATATGAATTCAGGATATAAAGATTGCTGACCGTTGTGGCCGAGCAGTTCTAGACGCTTCACTCTGGAACCATGCGACCGCTACGGTCGCAGGTTCAATCCTGCCTCGGGCATGGATGTGTGTGGTGTCCTTAGGTTAGTTAGCTTTAAGTAGTTCTAAATACTATGGGACTAATGACCTCAGATGTTAAGTCCCATAGCCCTCTCAGCCATTTGAACCATTTTTTGAGCTATGATGATTCTGTGGGCTGGTTCAACGATCAGTTTGCAGTTGAACCACTTCCAGACTTTTATGTATTTTACATTTTTAATTGCTAGAGGTACTTTCATTATGTAATTATAATTGTTTTTAATCCTTCTGCTAACTGATATGATTTCATTAGCATGACTCAATTGTAAAGTTAGATTTTGTGCATGGATACCAAACTACAGGTATGTTAGCAAATAAATAAATAAACTATGCAGATAACTGCACAATCAAATAAAGTGAAACGTACGCAAAACTAAAGTCTGTCGTGCCCACGGTATGGAATCCGCATCAGCACCGGACAATCTGTACAGTTTTGGCATGAAAAATGCTGCTGTTTTCCGAAGTTCACAACGACAACAGTTAACTCTTGCTTTCTGGTATACTGTCAGCCAAAAGTTAGCACTCTGCTTAAACATACATTCTAAGATAAAAAAGATAAACCCACCACGAAGGAATTATTCAACGGAATGGAAATCGTTAGATGTGATGTGCATGTACAGACAAACAAAAGATTGCTGTTTACAAAAATAAATGCATGATTTATTCAAGAAAAAGAGCTTTACAAAATGAGCGAGTCAGTAACGTGTTTGTTCACCTCAGGCCCTTATGCAAGAGTCCGCAGCTCGTGGTCGTGCGGTAGCGTTCTCGCTTTCCGCACACGGGTTCCCGGGTTCGGGGTCAAGGATTTTCTCTCCCTCATGATGACTGGTTGTTGTGTGATGTCCTTAGGTTAGTTAGGTTTAAGTAGTCATTTGAACCTTATGCAAGCATTTATCCTATGTCCTCCTGAATGATATCGTACCAGATGCTCTCCAGCTGGCGATCTTGATTGTCAATATCGCTAGACAGTTGGAGGTGCAAAAGTTCTCAGTTGTGGAGAGATCCGGCAATCTTGCTGGCGAGGGCAGAGGTTGAAAAGCATGAAGACAAACAGTAGAAACTCTCGCCATGTACGGGCGGTGACTACCTTGATGGAATGTACGTCAGGGATAGCTTGCCATGAAAGGTAACAAAACGAGGTGCAGAATATCGTCGACGTTCCACTGTGGTTTAAGGGTGCACGGAAGACGACCAAAGGTGTACTGCTATGAAAAGAGGTGGCGCCGTCACTTCTGGATGTCGGCAGTGCGGCGGCTGATAGTCAGATTGCTATCCCACCACAGCCCAGGCCGTCTCCATACACTTCTTAACTCTGGAATCACAATGAGTGGAGTAGAACTGTCTTCAGTAAATCGCACTTCGAACTGAGCCCCCGATGACCAGGGAAGACGTGTTTGGAGATGCCCTAGATAGCGGCGGAATAGCAGCATAACTCTCACCTGCCATGTGACCATGTACATGTCTTTATGTATACCAATTTCCGTCACATTCGGATGATTTCTTTCCGACGCATCCTTATTTATTCATTTTCTTTTTCTTAGAAGGTACTGCGTTGTGCGCGAAGCAGAAAGCCGTCATTTCCGTATTTACTGTGCCAGTAGGTAATGTTGAAGGAAGCGTAGAATGAGAAACTCGACGGAATAACTGTGTGCAGCCGCCAATATATTATGCATGTTACCACCAAACCAGCAGTTCGGTCACAGCACTGGAAGGCAGCCAGCATATACCAACCTACTGGCGGCTATATAAAAATTACGACCCGGACTGGGCCACAGTTGCAAAACAGAACTCTTGCAGGACGAGGCAAGACATTTCGTTATTACTAAGCGATTGACTTGTTGTAGCAACCGTGGCTGGAAACAGTGCTGTGGGGCGGCGGGTGGAATTAGTTGTTGATATAAATGTTTTGTTTTTCCCGGCTGATGCACCATATGTGGGGCGGCGGGTGGAATAAAATGGCTCTGAGCACTATGGGACTTAACATCTGAGGTCTTCAGTCCCCTAGAACTTAGAACTACTTAAACCTAACTAACCTAAGGACATCACACACATTCATGCCCGAGGCAGGTTTACAACCTGCGACCGTAGCAGTCGCGCGGTTCCGGACTCAAGCGCCTAGAACCGCTCGGCCACCGCGGCCGGCCGGGTGGAATAATTGTAATTATATGTTACTTTTATTTATTTAATGCTATTGTTTGCCGTTCTCAACACTGGCTCTCTAACTACAATATTGGCAACCAGAAAGCGATTAGCAAAACGTTAAGCCTGTAATCAGAATTCCTAGTGCCCACTTCATCTGAGAAATACATTTATAGCTACAGCTTATAGCTCTGTGGAATTAGGAGACTGTCTGGGATTCATAATCAAAAACGATTCTCTCTAAATGTTCACTATATTCTGAAAGTCACAGACCAAAAAAAAAAAAAGGAATCGACACAATCCAACTAACAGAGCAGTTCAGAGTCTAATCCGCTGAGGCAACTATAACCGTTCAAATTAAATGTTTAAGTGAATGCTCGCCATAATTTGATGATAATGTTCATCAAACGCCACGCTAAATAATGGTAGAATGTCTGTCCCACGGCGGCCGTGAAAATACGACATACGCAAACTGAAGATAGATCATTAAAGTCATCCCTGAATTAACACTTCACTCGAAAACGATTTCATGGTTATGCATATCCCGAGTAACTTATTACGGCATCCGAGGCTGTTTATAGCAATGATACCGACGCGACGCGACTCCCGGCACAGGTCATGCGATAATCAGCGTCTGGAGAGAACTGGAGCCTTCTTTTCTCACACAGTGTTCTTACATATAAAGTCGCGGTGCGGTCGGCTAAGGGAACGCCTGATCAAATCCTCCCTCCCGACTAGCCTCTGGGCTAGTAATGCACCACTTCAAGCTATTGAATAAATCATTGCTTCCTTTGCTGATGGCCAATGAAGCTCTCACTTTAAATGTGCAATCAGCACACAGATAAGTAATCATAATAAAAATCTGACGTGGCTAAGTCAAATATTTTGGGCGAGAGAATTAATTTAATTACACTACACGCTGTAGACGAGCTCTGAACTTGCCCTTTGGAGATACGCTATCGCTATAGTTTTATAGTTATTCAGCTGAAACTTCTCACATCTTTATGATTATAGCGGATCTCCCTTCTACTTAAATTTAAACATCCTAGCTTTATTTATTCGCCTACTTAATCGATCTTGCTTCCTTAATTTTGAAGACAAAAACCAGAAAATCATGAATTTCAACAAAAATTTTAATTTGTGAGATCCAGAATACTGTTTCTACTAAATTATTATTCAAAAGGAATCTAAATATTAATTTTTACGTTTCTAGCTCTTTTCTGTTGCGCCAATGATTTTGACAGAAAAACGTACAAATTTCGAAAATGGTTAAAGTTATTGAACTGATATTCGACACGTATTGATTTAGTATTACTCCTGACATGCTAGAAACGTTTCAGGTTATTTACTTGATTTTTAAAGTATTGCGCAACATTTATGACGTCAGAGCTAGTTACAGCGGACTGGCTGGCACACAATGGAAAGACTGATGTGAATTTTATACGGCGTGAGTAGGTTGCTTCCCTACAGTGCGTCGGAAAAAACAACTGGGCAGCCGCCGGCCGCGGTGGCCGAGCGGTTCTAGGCGCTACAGTATGGAACCGCACTGCGGCTACGGTCACAGGTTCGAATCCTGCCTCGGGCATGGATGTGTGTGATGTCCTTAGGTTAGTTAGGTTCAAGTAGTTCTAAAGTTCTTGTGGACTGATGACCTCAGAAGTTAAGTCCCAAGTGCTCAGAGCAATTTGAATTTGAACTGGGCCACTAACGACTATCAATAGTCCTTAAGTCGATCATTGAGATGAGCAGTCCAGCAGTGTCGATAGAGACGAAAGGGTCACGCCAGCAAATCGACATGAGACTGTAGGCAGCTACCTACCTCCAGGACCACTCTAGCAGCGGCCAGACTCCAGCCCTGGAAGGCATCAAGTTGAGAACCGGGCAGTTCTATGCTGGAGCTGGCACTAATCTGCCCCAAGCATCCACTTGCTGGGCGCAAACTACAAGGGGAGTCTCATCCTCTGTAAGCAACTTGGCTGTCCTCCCCACCATGGGCACCAACAGTGAGCTTTTGGAGTCAGCATTCGTGGGACCCAGCCTACCAGCTCTGTAACTATCAGGACACTACTGGCATGGGCCTAGGTGTCAAGCTCAGTCACTTGCTGGTCGGTATTCTACTACTCGAAAGTCCTGTAAGCAGATTGGCTTCCTTCAGCACCGTTGGCTCCGCCCAAGAGCGGTGTGTCCTGCTAACAGGACCGCATAACGCTGTGTAAATTTCTGGAGTCAGCATTCGTGGGTGACAGCATCACAGTACGGTAGCCGTCACGGTGCCACTTCCACATGCTTTCCTCACCACGTGCCGCAAAGGGGAATCGTCCCTGCGTCCACCGATATACTACAAAATAGCTCAAAAGGCTCTGAGCACTATGGGACTTAACATCTGAGGTCATCAGTCCCCTAGAACTTAGAACTACTTAAACCTAACTAACCTAAGTGCATCACACACATCCATGCCCGAGGCAGGATTCGAACCTGCGACCGTAGCAGTCGCGCGGTTTCAGACTGAAGCGCCTAGAACCACTCGGCCACCGCGGTCGGCGATATACTAATAGTGTAGTCGGATTAGTATTAATAAAACGACTTGACTGTTGACACTTTTTGTCTAATGTAACTACAGCCTGCTCCCCCAGCCTCACTACACGAGCCAACCCCACACGGAACTGCTCCTCCACTTTAGGAGCACCTCATCTGGTGACAGGAGTGCAATAAGAAAAAGGTGACTTTACTACTGTAAGGCGGCAGTTTCGTTGAGATATGGCTTGCATTTTATTGTATCATGGAGAGTCAACGGGTCGCTTGCCATACTTTTATTTGGTTTTGATATTTTTTTTACTGCTAGACTAGAGCTGGCACGACGCAAGTGTCTTAGAATAGTAGGAAACATTTATTAGTTTCCGCAGTTAACATCGGTGTTCAGCAATGAATATGATTTTTCACAGTTGCTTGACTTAAATGAACAGACACTGTGCATCCAAAAGAATATGATTTTGTATGTAAGGAGTAAAGTAGTGAGAAATATTGGGATTGAAGTGCGTTTAAGTGTCTTTGTCGTTTGCGTTTGGTTTATGTAACTCATAGAAGCATATCACGTCCTGGATAGTACTGCTGACCGCTGGGAGCGCGGGTTACGAACATGCAAGGGATTACTACGGAGGACATACTGAAAGTTGTAAAACACATACTAGTTAGGATTCAAGAGGACGATGTACAGTTGTCTAAAGGACAAGCAATTCAGCCTAGAAAGAAGGAAATAGCTTTCTACAAGTGGCCGGAGTACGGAATGGATTTGTGGGGGACGGAATGATTGGGAAGAAAGGAAGCAGAAAGGAGGTGAGCAGGCCTGCTCTAGTTTACCTGTTCCTGTATTAACTGCGTTTGTCGTTGATGTAGTTCGACCCGCCAACTCTGTAAAGAGTAGGCCAGCATTTGACGCTTGGTGCGACAGTCTCATGAGTGGGAAAATTAAGATAACTGACGAAGGTTTTAATGAAGTGCAGAGTTGGTTCAATGTGCAAAATAGTTTGCACAGAGTAGTAACATTGTCGGCGCTAAGTGGAGTAAAGCAGAAGTATCAGCTGCGATATTATGAGGAATTGCAGAGTCTGAAGTAGTTGTAGTGCCGGAAGCGACAGTTTTCAGCTGTTCCAAATTTAAAAAGTGATTACATACCAACTTGAGTGGTTTAAGTGCGGCAGTATCTATCCTACTGAGGCATTATGGATGTTGTTATGAGACCACGGAGCTTGGACAAGATGGGCGGGGAGATGCATGTGCCGCTGATTTTTGGATCGTGCAGAGTGAAAATGTAAACGATTATGTTATTGCAGATAACGTGGAGAACGCAAAAGATGCTGTTGTTAATGATTGACAGAGGTGATGGATGTACTCCTGACGGATAACGTGCCATATTCTGTTCATTTGTTGCACTAAATCGTCAAACTTCCAAGTTGGTTGGTGCACTCGGCTCACAATGCCCCGTTCTGGCCATTTTTTCCATTAGATCGTCAAAATCCTAAGCTGGTTGCAGCGCCCTGCCAGTAATGACCTAAATATACTCAGTGTTGGAGAGATTCGGTGAGCTTCGAGATTTTGATAGTCTTACGCGCCAATTTAACGGAATGTGGCACAGTATGCTTCAGGACGACACCCACCAACTTTACCAATTAATATCAAGCTGAATAACTTCTTGCATAAAGGCCAGAGGTGAAACAACGCTTTATGGACTTGCTCGATTTGTGAAGCTCTTTCTCGTGAATAAGTTATCAAATTTTTCGGAAACATTAACCATTTATCTGTGTGTAAATGTGCATCAGATTTACCGATCATCGTCCTATTCGGATAGTTCCCTCATGGTGTCGTCAGGGGGAAGCGGTGAAAGTTAGTGGAGACTGTTGAGAAGTTCGTTCCTGAGGTTCGCAATGTTGCAGTAGTGCGAGCACTGGTTCACAGCCTTCAGAGCAATATACTGACGTGTTCTGAGATCTGTTTACAACATAGTCGCAGTGTGGTGTCCTGTACGTGATTGAAGTTGGTGAACAGTACGACACAAAACCGAGATTAAAATTTCTGTCTAGATATCATGTCAAAATGAACCTTCGGCGACCCACGATGAAACTTGAAGGAACGGATTTCCAACAAGAGTAGTCTGTCGATTGCTGTGGCAATCTTGAGGAACAAATCGATTTAACTATGAACTAAACGTTAAGACTTAATTGGTATGATAGTGGCATTAGTTATCAGTTGATTTGGTGGCATTAGTCAACAGCTGATTTGGTTGAGCAAGGTTAGCAGAAAGCGGAGCACTTCAAGCGGACTTTAGTCTTTGATTGACATTGCTTGAGAGATAGGTGGGACTACCTGTCGGTGTAATGTTAGTGGTAGTACAGTATGTGGTCACGTGTGAGGGTAGATTTGGAAATATGTTTTCTAGCAAAGCTTAAAGAGAGCTTTCGTCGTACGGACAAAGATAGATTAAAAACCACCAGGCAGACAAAATGTTATGTCGAGCTTAAAAGCTTATCAAAAGCAGAACCTGTTATGTTAAAAGTGATGTGTACATGATGATTTGTTAATAGAAATGTATAGTGATCAGAAACGGATTCCATAATATTTAAGACACTGCGAAACACTATTGGGTATTTCATGAGCTCCATGCTTAAGCAACTCGAGAAGGGATGCCATGCTTGCATGGCTAAGCGTAAGGTGGAATGGCAGCCGTGAGACATGCTGTAAAAATCTCCATGAGGAACTCTTTGACATCTGAGGCCGAGAACCGAAGACGTAGTCCACCACTGTAGAAGGAAGCTTTGGGATTGTCGTTGAGTATAAATAAATGTGTACCAGAAGTGCTAAATCTGTAGACTAAGGTCGCAGACTCTAAACCTTGTGGTTCAAGTCACCTACTAACTAAAAGAAAACTATTAATGTTGTACATTGTTGTCCACGTATGTTAAGTTGTGTTGCAGACTGCTCTAGGGTAGGGGCTGTGTCCTCCAAAGAGGGGAGGTAATGTAACTCAGCCACTATTTTCAGGTCATTACAGGATAAGTTGACAGTTCAGTCAAAGCAGTAGAAGACGGACAGTAACGTGGCAGAATGCTGGTAACAGCATCGGAGCTGTTTAGAAAGCTTGAGCCACATTAGGCAAAGCACCGAAATGTTGAAACCATAGCAGTAAAACGGAGCTCTTACATTTACGAATTTCCAAGCAAATGATTCGCTGTTACGAGCTCTCCTGAAAACAGCACCTGGGCACAAAACGTGAGCGATGTGTGACCATTAATTGGAGCAAGACGGCGAGCAGCAGCCCAGCCATGCCTACAGAGACGACAGGGCTATTTCGAACGACCATGTGGCATGAGACGGCAAGATCACTAATTTCCTCTGCCACACCACTTTCTAATAGTTCTTCTACGGAGACTGGCTGCCACCAAGCGAATTCCAGCAAAGGCCAGATTTGTGCCCTAGAGGGCAGCAGAACGAGACCGGGTAGTACAGCGGTCCATTTCTCTCTTCTGTTGCGGGCGTCTAGGCCTCAAGCTACGTCACTCGCAGAGGCGAGTTCCACTAGGAGTTTGCACCCCTTGCAAGCAAGCAAGTTGTTATCAACGGAGAGACGTCTACAGACATTAAAGTAACCTCTGGCGTGCCACAGGGGAGTGTTATGGGACCATTGCTTTTCACAATATATATAAATGACCTAGTAGATAGTGTCGGAAGTTCCATGCGGCTTTTCGCGGATGATGCTGTAGTATACAGAGAAGTTGCAGCATTAGAAAATTGTAGCGAAATGCAGGAAGATCTGCAGCGGATAGGCACTTGGTGCAGGGAGTGGCAACTGACCCTTAATATAGACAAATGTAATGTATTGCGAATACATAGAAAGAAGGATCCTTTATTGTATGATTATATGATAGCGGAACAAACACTGGTAGCAGTTACTTCTGTAAAATATCTGGGAGTATGCGTGCGGAACGATTTGAAGTGGAATGATCATATAAAATTAATTGTTGGTAAGGCGGGTACCAGGTTGAGATTCATTGGGAGAGTCCTTAGAAAATGTAGTCCATCAACAAAGGAGGTGGCTTACAAAACACTCGTTCGACCTATACTTGAGTATTGCTCATCAGTGTGGGATCCGTACCAGATTGGGTTGACGGAGGAGATAGAGAAGATCCAAAGAAGAGCGGCGCGTTTCGTCACAGGGTTATTTGGTAACCGTGATAGCGTTAAGGAGATGTTTAACAAACTCAAGTGGCAGACTCTGCAAGAGAGGCGCTCTGCATCGCGGTGTAGCTTGCTCGCCAGGTTTCGTGAGGGTGCGTTTCTGGATGAGGTATCGAATATATTGCTTCCCCCTACTTATACCTCCCGAGGAGATCACGAATGTAAAATTAGAGAGATTAGAGCGCGCACGGAGGCTTTCAGACAGTCGTTCTTCCCGCGAACCATACGCGACTGGAACAGGAAAGGGAGATAATGACAGTGGCACGTAAAGTGCCCTCCGCCACACACCGTTGGGTGGCTTGCGGAGTATAAATGTAGATGTAGATGTAGATGTAGAAGCAACTTCGCAGTCATCAGCACCAACGGTTCCGACTGCAAGCGACCTAGTCCCGCCTCTGCGTAAGCTACTGGAGTCAGCCAGCAGTCCTGGATGCCAACGTCAAGGCACAGCAGCAGCAAGAACGCCACTGACAGGCATCGTCCTTACCAACTGGTTCCATCAAGGCGCTACCAATGCAGACGAATGACTGCTAATAAAATGTCGATGCTGTCTATCTAAGCTACCAATGACCTACTCCCACGAACTCGTCACACGGACACGCGACAGCCACGAACCCCGCATTGCTACGATTGCCTCGTCTGTTACAGATGCCACCAATTTCTCTGTAATTGGCGATATCTGCTGGGTGTTTCTAAGTTTTGGCGTCAGACATCTAGAGGCACAGAACACGTGATGTGGAAGAACTGTTGTGAGAAGCAAAATGTGTACTCACATGTCCTGCCGAAGCTACGTGCCATTTTTTATTGGTAATGACTCTGGGAGGCGGCACTCTGTGGTGTGTGTATTTATTGTGTGCATTCAATAAACCAGTCACCTGACACTCATGAAACAAATGGTCTTAGAAACATTTAGATTCCTAGTTCACTTTTAAAATACTTTTCCCTGCTTAAGGAAACGCGTTGTTAAGGTTTCCTTGTTGCAAATCGTTGTATCAGCTTCGGAGTAAGTGGTATGACGAATAACTGATTAGTAGTCTCTGGTACTTATTTGAAACCCCTGCCTCGGGCAGGGATGTGTGTGATTACCTTAGGTTAGTTAGGTTTAAGTAGTTCTAAGTTCTAGGGGACTGATGACCTCAGAAGTTAAGTCCCATAGTGCTCAGAGCCATTTTGAACCACACACTTCCACTCTAATTAAATTACTGACGACGTCCGATGAAGTGGGCAAACAGGAAGTGACCATTTTAACAATTCAGCGATGCTTTTTTATAATGATGATTTCAAAATTTATTCATGATAATGGAGTAACTGAATTTCTCAAGCAGTGCAACACACTGTTAGGTTGTAATACCTGCCTGACATCGTACCTATTCGACACAAAAGTCCTGTAAGTATATGAACGTCAGTAAACTGCAAAACCGGTTGTATCTACTGTTATTTGCATTTCACATTGTTCTCATTACGTTGTATTTGTTTGTAGGTGGTTGAAAATGGTACTATGCCAAAAACGCGATAGAAAAATCAAACACTTATAACTAAAGCAAGATGACATGATTTTAAAAAAAATAAGAAAACTCTTTATCGGCAGCGACCTTAAAAACACAAATAAAAAGTTGCATATGGATCTTAGAAGTCGTTATGGAAATACACTATGTGATCAAAAGTATCCGGACACTCCCAAAAGCATACGTTTTTCATATTAGGTGCATTGTGCTGCCACACACTTCCAGGTACTCCATGTCAGTGACCTCAGTAGTTATTAGACATCATGAGAGAGCAGAATGGGATGCTCAGCGGAACTCACGGACTTCGAACGTGGCCAGGTGATCGGGTGTCACTTGTGTCACATGTCTGTACGCGAGATTTCCACACTCCTAAACATCCCTAGGTACACTGCTTCCGATGTAATAGTGAAGTGGAATCGTGAAGGGACACGTACAGCACAAAAGCGTACAGGCCGATCTCGTCTGTTGACTAACAGAGACTGCTGGCAGTTGAAGAGGGTCGTAATGCGTAATAGGTAGACATCTACCAGACCGTTACACAGGAATTCCTCACTGCACCAGGATCCACTGCAAGTACTATGATAGTTAGGCGCTAGATGAGAAAAAATTTGGTTTCATGGTCGAGCGACTGCTCATAAGCCTCACTTCACGCCTGTGAATGCCAAATGACTGCTCGCTTGGTGTAAGGAGTATAAACATTGGACGGTTGAACAGTGGAAAAACGCTGTGTGGAGTGACGAATCACACAATGTGGCGATCCGATGACAGGGTGTAGGTATGGCGAATGCCCGGTGAACGTCATCTACCAGCGTGTGTAGTGCCAAAAACCAAATTCGGAGGCGATGGTAGTATGGTGTGGTCGTGTTTTTCACTGATGGGGCTTGCAACACTTGTTGTTTTGCGTGGCGCTATCAGAGTACAGGCCTACATTGATGTTTTAAGAAACTTCTTGTTTTCTTCTGTTGAAGAGCAATTCGGGGATGTCGATTGCATCTTTCAACACGATCGAGCACCTGTTCATAATGCAAGGCCTGTGGCTGAGTGATTACACGACAATAACATCCCTGTAATGGACTAGACTGCCCAGAGTCCAATCAAACACCTTTGCGATGTTTTGGAAAGCCGACTTCGTGCCAGACCTCACCGAACGACATCAATACCTCTCCTCAATGCAGCACTCCGTGCAGAATGGGCTATCATTCCCCAAGAAACCTTCCAGCACCTGACAGAACTTATGCCTGCGAAATTGGAAGCAGTAATGAAGGCTAAGGGTGGGCCAAGACCATATTGAATTCAAGCATTACCGATGGAGGGGGCCACGAACTTGTAAGTCATTTTCAACTAGGTGTCTGGACACTTTTGATCAGATAGTGTATTTACTCTCAAGAGCTCTGTAAAATTCGATCTTTAATTAGTTTCCCTTCCCCCTGTATATCAATGATGCTGGATGTGGAGCACAGTTTCATAACCATCACATATACATACGATAATGATCGAAGCAGAAAAAATGAATTAAAATTTGTGCTGCGGCTGGGACTCGAACCCGGATCTTCTTGCTTCTTACACAGAAATGCTAACCATTACACCATGAAAACTCAATATTAAACACTAGTGCATGCGTACCCAAGCTGAGTGCCCTCCCCAACACAAACTTCAGTTCATATTTTCAGCTTTTGTTACCTTACCTTGTCACAACTGCTAGTGCTGTCCTACATTGTGGAGGGCATTCAGCTTGTGTAGTTCGTGCAGCATTGTTAACTGTCGTGTTGTGGTGGTTAAGGGTTCGCATTTCTGCCTCACAAGGTAGAAGACGCGGGTTCGAGTCCCGACCGCAGTACAAATTTTGATTCGTTTCCTCTGCTTCGATCATTATCGTAAAAAAACGTAGATAACTTAGAGACTTAGATGTCTGAGGGAAACATTTAATTATAAGTCACATACATACGACTTACAGCAAAACTCATTCACATCACCACAGGCAAACTCAAGTCTTGCCAGAGAGAATCGGATGCAGGAAATGAGACAGTAAGTGGCAAGTGGGTCAGCTCGACGACACATTACGGCACCATTTGCTGAGTGTGGACACGCATTCAGCAGAAAGGAGACTGTGGCTGAAAACCATGGGAAGCGAGACAAGCTTATTCGTTACCTCGCAATACAAGTCACAAATAACTCTCTTTTTCACAAGAGCACACAGCGAAGAACTCATACAGCAGTCAAGAGCCTGTTGAGTGAATGTAACAGAATATGGAGAACTCAAATGGTCTCTACGAACTGAGTCTCGTGGTCTCTACGAACTAAGTCTCACATTATAGCCTCATGCCAGTTTCCTTCAAATACTACAGCTCCCCAACTCTTGTCGTTCGTTGAACATTGGGATCGATGCACTCAATTCCAAGATAAAATACTGTAGTGATAATATGTTTTAGATGGTCTTTACCTGATGAACTCCATGCTGCTCACTGCCTACTATCTACTCACTGGACTCGCATTCGGGAGGACGACGGTTCAATCCCGTCTCCGGCCATCTTGATTTAGGTTTTCCGTGATTTCCCTAAATCGTTTCAGGCAAATGCCGAGATGGTTCCTTTGAAAGGGCACAGCCGATTTCCTTCCACATCCTTCCGTAACCCGAGCTTGCGCTCCGTCTCTAATGACCTCGTTGTCGACGGGACGTTAAACACTAATCACCAACACCACCACTAGTATCTACTGATAGAGAAACTGCCTTCCGACAACACCACATCACAGGGTGCTGCCAGTACCGGACCTCGACACGAAAGCCAGCAGCAGGGCCGCTTGGGGTCCATGTTCCTGTTCAATGCTCAGGTACCTCCAGGTGCTGACATCTAGTAGTGAGGAGATCAACCGACTACACGATTACCGATAAAAGGTACATCGCAGATGGGTCATCAACGGTCATCGCAGAACAGGTACCGAGTCCTCTCCTGCAGCCAGCCCGGGTCGAATTGGTGCTGGGCAACAACCGCGCCTCATCGCTGGCAGTCCGGCGCGGCGCCAGGGTCGCTGACATCACCTCCTGTATGTTCAAACGCTGAGCTTACTCGATGGATGTCAGCTAGAATCCAACACGTAGCTGAATGAGTGATAGCAGAGGCTGCTACGGAACAACGACGACTTGTAAACAATGAGAATAAGGGATTGAACTCTAATAATGTTTGACTAGCGTTTTTTACGGTTCACAGCTTCACAACAGCTATTCAGTCTTCACTCAGAGGCGTTACCGCTTGGCCTCCTGTAGCTGAATCTAAGTGACAGCCTTCGTCACAAAGTTTCTGCACTACCTTGTGTGAGAAATGGTCCATAAAATCTGGATCTTAAAATAAAGCCTGAGGAATAACTAGCGATCATCACATCGCACCATCAGAGGCAATTTCCATTTTTATGTGAAAGTCACCCCCCCTCCATATTTCTTTATTGTACCCAGTTTCCATAACAAAGGTCAATAAGGGTACCCGACATAATCTCTAAATTAGGATCAATAAGGAACTGAATTTCTAAATTACGATGAACAAAGTGTCGCAGTATACAGAAAATCTCTCTCTTCCCGATTGAAAAATCAATAATTTTGTATCGACTAAAATAAAGCAAAAAACTGTCCAACAATCAGTCCTTTAAATGAACACTAGCGTGATGTACCTCAAAATGGAACAAACGCCAAATACTCTAGACACTTCAAACGAGACAAAAATGCCTGTGTAAGCTAACTGGGCATCACTGTTTTGTAACCACGTGTTGATCCTATATTCAGGTAAGGTGGATGCGATCGAACAGACTATGAATATTCCGCACATTGCGGTTTCCCTAACGTTTCATTACTCACCGGTGTTGTTAAAACCTCCAAATAATTGACATGTCTCAGTAACCGCATCAAAAAATCTGATACTTTAAGTTGCTTAACTGCACCTCTGCATTACACTACACCTTTCTTCGTTTCAGCCATACGATTCTCGAACAAAGTAGCCGTAACTAAATGTAACCTAAAAACAATGCTTATCGTCGGGGAGCTATCGTTTTGACATATACTAATGTTTTCTATCTATTCAAGAACGAGGTAATACTTCGGTCACATTATTAAACTATCCCACTCATTCTTAAGTATTTCTCTTGTTATACTGCCATCTGCTAACTTTATACTGTTTTGCTTTCACTGTTCCCCAGAAAAGACAATTTCCTGATTTGATTGAAACTACTACGCAATTACCGTTAAAATATCATCACTGATTCGTCAGGAAAGTTATATTATCGGGAAAATAAATTAAAGTAAGTCAGACTATCATTACTTTAGTACTTCATTTTGTTTACTGTAACTATCAGTGCTACTTTTACTATCAACAAATCGTGTACTGTGCATATATACGTTTGTCTGCTTGGAGATAAGAGCACTCCGTCTTCAGACCACAAGTGGCCCATCGGGACCATCCGACCGCCGTGTCATCCTCAGAAGAGAATGCGGATAGGAGGGGCTTGTGGTCAGCACACTCGTCATGATGGTTTTCTTTGACCGGAGTTGCCACTATTCGGTCGAGTAGGTCCTCAGTTGGCATAACGATGCTGAGTGCACTCGAAAAATGGCAACAGCGCATGGCGGCCTAAATGGTTACCCATCCAAGTGCCGGCCACGTCCGACAACGCTTAACTTTGGTGGTATGACGGGAGCCGGTGTATCCACTGTGTCAAGGCCGTTGCCTTGAAGATGATAGGCATCTCGAAAGCCCTAACATTACCAAATATAAAAACAAACCAGTACAGTTCTCACAAATAATGCGCTCTCCATGCTTTTGTACATTTTATCTTTAAATACCTTACTCACCGTCCACATCTTCCACTTGCCCAGCCATTACCTCGCTGATAGTAAACAAAATTGAGATAATGTTCATTGTACTCTGCAGCAGATAACTGAACTGATGGAGTTACGGAGTTAAAAAGTGGATAATCAGCGTATCAACTGCACCTGTCACTCACTTGGAATCAACGGAAACAACAATTGTTGGCGTAATAAAAGGCATTTGTATTTAGGCTATTTTTAACCTGCTATACGATTACAGATTTTAGGCGATGTTCAGAGAGTGTAACTGATTTAATAGTAGTCTTCAATCACAAACGTCATCCCAAACTGAAACACACTGTGCAACGAGAGTGGCGCATAGTCAGAAGAGAGTGAATATTCGGCGTTTCTTGCAAATACATTTCTGCTGTGGTCTGGTTAACAGGTACATCACTGTGACGGTACCTGTTTCCCCGCAATGAATGAATTTGTCAGGGAGAGAAGCGATGCTTTAGTGACGGACGGCAGCCGGAGGATCCACATATATTGTCCCAAAAGTTCGCGTCTTCAGAGACGCTGTGGAATTCGTCTGTCCTTACAATTACGGGGACATTTCAGGTAATCATTTTAAGTTCGATCTTGAGGAAAATATCTGACTCTTATAGTCGATGTGATCGTTTACAGATTGTCCTTTCTGCGTGCACCCCAGTAACCAGCTCGGCATTAGTGGTAGCAGTCTACGTACTCACAGATGTTCAAATGGTGGCCTTTGTGGTTAACGAACATCTGTTTCTTTTGTTTTTACTTTATTGTTATTTTAAACCTGTACAACAGGCAGGCTGTCAGCAGCACACTACGCTGCTCTGCAGCCATAGAATATACAAGGAGCAAAAACAGTGAGAAGACACATAAGTGACAGAACGGTGGGCAATAAAACAGGAGACACACAGAGACAAACACGGAGCCGTTCACACTCGTCGATAATCCACACTGCTAACTGATGAGACGACACACAAACACTAAAGATGACGATGGCACTGGTGAACGATGGAGTGTGACGGTGAACACTGAGCACTAAACACGACGGCACACACGAAACACTGATGGCGGTGATCTCCGGCGCGCGAATGTTCACTTAGCGTGTGCGAGTCCGGGGACCTGCCAAGTGGGGAACAGGGGTGAGGGGAAATCTGTTCCTTATCCTCCACATAAGTTGTGGCAGAAACCAATATCTGCTAGATTCCAGTACGCACTTATGGAACGATTAGAAAGTTTTTGGACTCACGTTCCACTTAAATACAGTTCGAAACATGTTATATGTACAGGGTGTCCAGAAAAGGACTACCTGATTTCAAAATTAAATATCTCGAAAACAAAGATCGATAGAGGAATGCAGTAAACGGTATGTTTATTGTGAAAGCTGTAAGAAGTTTATACAGCAGTTTGAAATAATAGTTACAAAAGCTGCTAACAGATGGCGCTGTACACTGTACAGCTCATATCAGCATACGTAAGTGAAATAATCGTATGAAAACAATCTTTGCAAACGATCACATCACAATGTATTCAAAATGTTCACCTTTGGCACTACAGAGGTGGCGCAAACGAAGAATGAAATTCGCCATCACATTTCGTAGTGTCTCAACCGAAATGGATTCACATGCCACAGAGATCGCCGATTCAAGCTCGTCCAGCGTGGCGGGATGCTTCGGGTAGACCATGTCTTTCACTGTGCCCCACAAAAAGAAGTCACATGGAGTCAAATCCGGCGAATATGGAGGCCACTCCATGCCTGCACCAGTAAATTTGGGAATTCCAAAGCAATTACTCGATTCCCAAAGATTTCCTCAAGAAAGCGAAACACTTGTTCGGTCCGATGTGGTCGGGCTCCATCTTGCATAAACCATTCAGTACCTGGTCGATCCTCTAACGCTTGCTGTGTGGCGACAAATTGTTCCAAAATTGCAACGTAACGTGCACCAGTGATCGTTCCTCGAATGAAACAAGGGCCAATAATGCCTCTGCTGCATACTGCAGCGCACACAGTAACTTTAGGAGAATACAGGGGTTTCGCTTCACACCAATACGGCTTTTCGGAACCCAAATATCGCCAGTTCTGCTTATTCACACATCCATTCAGGTGGAAGTGTGCTTCATCTGTAAACCAGATGCAGCCAACATCAAATCCTTCACTATCAATCATTGTGAGCATCTGATTAGCAAAGGCAACCCTTTGTTGCACAGTTCGTACGGTTATGGCCTGGTGCGTTTGAATTTTGAATGGAAACATGTGTAGGCTCTTTCTCAGTATTTTCTGCGTGCTGGAACGCTTCACACCAGTCTCAGATGCAATTCTACGGACGGATGACATTGGATTTTGCTGAATAATTCCAGAAACTGTGGCGATATTTTCAGGCGTAACTGCGGTTTGCTTGTAGCCAACATGCCCCACTAGATCATCAGTTACACTGCCTGTTCGTTGAAGTTTTACGAAGAGCGTACGAATGGTTTTCGCATCGGGTCCTTTTGGAACATTAAATCGTGCTTGAAAACTTCGCCTTGTTGCCGTAGAACTGTCTTCTAACCTGTGGTACTCTAGCACCAGAAGCACGCGTTGTTCAATGGAGTACAAGGTTTTAATCTCTTCCTTCGGTACACTAAACTACTTTCACGTTTCAATAGTGGAACTGATCACTTTGGGCTTCGGATCACTATTTATACTAGGCATTACGTATGGCGATTACAGCGCCATCTGTTAGCAGCTTTTGTAACTATTATTTCAAACAGCTGTATAAACTTCTTTAAAAAGATTACGATAAGGTGTGGCGGCCCAACCTTATCGTCAAACTACATCGCACTACCCCTATTGCGGATTGTTACATTAGACTCATAGATAGCTTTCTGCAGGACTGGAAACTGTATGTCCGAGTCGACGATAAAAACTCCGAAATGAAACTGATCTCCGCAGGAATTCCGCAGGGCTCTGTCATTTCGCCGCTACTTTTCAACTTATATATAAATGACATCCCAACAGTCCCCCTTGTTACGGCGAGTTTTTATGCGGACGATACGACCTTTCTGACAACTGGACGACACTTGGACCAGCTAATCGCTAGGATTGAACGGCAACTTGCTGTAATGGAACGCTGGGCGCTGCAAAATAAGATAACGATCAACCCGACGAAGACGGCAACCGTTATGTTCACACGGAGGAAACCAGTTCTGAACGACAGACTCCAAATAGCTGACCAATTTATCCCATGGTCGCCGGGAGTGAAGTATCTCGGTATCTACCTTGACAAAAAATTACTCTTTACGCAGCATATTGACGACAAGAAGACGGCAGCCCAGAAGATGGCCAGGTCATTGGTTCCGTTCTTGAAGAGTACGGATCTCAACCCTAAGACTAAACTCAAATTGTATAAGGCAACGGTGGAACTCACAATGTTGTATGGCTCCACCTCGTGGGGAACTACGTGTGTCTCCAACTACAACAAACTCCAAGCGCTGCAAAACATTTGCTATCGATGGATCACAGGAGCTCCATGGTGGACAAGAAACGTCGACATCCGTACCGCACTCCACGAGACCACTACATAAGAGAAGGTCCACGATAAGGCTCTACGAGTTTTTGACAAGATCGATGCCCTTAGGGACGAAGTTCGACAATTACAATCGGTAGGAACGGTAAACCCTGCAAGATGGCACAAGTATCGAGTACCGAAGTCAATAACGTTTCACCCCCCATAGGCAATCTGTCATAACACGAGGAAGCAGTCGCACATAACAGCCTTGACACATTTCACCCTCCACAGGAGATAGACATCACCAAAGACAGCAGGCTAAAGGACCCATTGCGTGCCCAAGCCTAACTGAATGTGTAATAAATAAAGTGTTTTCCTTTTATCCTTACATCCCATCCTAGAGGAATAAGTCATCAAGGACGATCTCTTCAGTCCACACTACACACTAAAAAAAAAAAAAAACACTTCTTACAGCTTTCACAATAAACGTACCATTTACTGCATTCTTCTGTCGATCTTTGTTTTCGAGATATTTAATATTGAAACCAGGGAGTCGGTTTCTAGACACCCTGTATAATCTAGATTTAGAAGGTCAGAAAATTATTAGATAATGCAAAAATGTGGTGCAGAGATGACGTTGAATAGACCTCTATATTTACTGAGACGCCAAATTTCGAAAGACATGTACGGTAAGTTGTTTAGGGTTCTAATGAAATTTTATAGTTTAGTCACCTAAAATGGACCTAATAAAAGACTGGCATACTTTTATTTAATTTATCCGATGTCGAAAAAGAAAATAATTGGGATATGCTATATTCTAAATTTAAAATATCATTTAATTTCATGATGCAAAATGTCTGAAACTGGACTCTCTACTTTCACTTGGGAGTTCACTTGCAAGATCTACTGTAGGCTCTTTTAATATTGTGCCAGAGAGTGATGATTTGCTTTCCAACAGACTGTATTCTTTACCGTAACAGTGCACAAAATCCGTCTATATAGCCAGAAGAACGCTTATCTCCGAAATGCCTACTTTTCATGAGTTATACTGCAAATACCGAGGTATTACCAGTTTTAATGTTGTACGAAACGTGTGTTAATGACTTCATCTTTCATTCGTATGTAACGTCATATATCATATTCAGGGTGATTCCTATTAACGTTTAAATATCTCCGAAGTTACGGAAACGATACTGAGACAAGTATATTATTATAAACCACACAGGCCCGCAAATGTCAGGAAGTACCGCTAAGGTGGATGACGTACGCCGCCTTTTTGCGGCGGTGGACCCCTTCGCTCCGTCGCATCTGGTCATCCCAAGCCAACTATTTTCGTCATTGTGGCTCCGGGGTGTATGTGTGCGACTTCAGCATGTGGATCTCTGGGTTAGAGTCTTGCGTCTGGCAGGAATTGTTTTCTTTTGCATTGCGTCAGACAGTTACGTGTTTATATCAAGCTCTCTCGTGGCCACTGCTGTTTATTTTGTAACTACAATATAACAAAAATGTACCGTATTGCGTCACAAGGGAATAATTGTGTTCTTTACCAAAAGAATCCGTAAACAAAAAAAGTAGATAAAAAGGAAAATCATAAAATTATAACAACTTTAGCATTGTTAAAGCGATAATTTGTAACTTCAACGCTTACAGTCGATCACACTAACAAAAGTTGTTCGAACACAAAGTAGCTTAGTGCACAGATGTAAAGCACTGCCCCCTACTGGCGAGGGTATGTTCGACAAGCCCAACTCCTGCACGTGCGACGAGCTACGTTATCTGGTGACGTCACATGTCCCACACTTTTATCCACTTTTGGGGTCCATCCCGACAAGTTTGCCAATGTACCTTATACTAAGTTACATGTCTCAGCACCATCCACATCGCTTCGGGGGGGGGGGGGGGGGGGGGGGTTTAAACGTCATTGTGAATCACCCGGTGAAGGAATTCTGCCTTGATTCTTCGCGACGGTGTTGTCTGCAGTCAAGATCTAGTAAAACATTTCTTCTGCAACTTGATATGTCTGAGTTTCCCAAAACTAATGAACGTTAATTAGTTATCTAGTTGTGTTTCTTAGAACGATACTTCCACTCAGACCCATACGTAATGAGTGAAGTTTCCGATGAGATTGAATATGTAGTGGCTACCACAATGCGAGCAGCTGAAGGTGTGTCACACGTTCACAAATTGCATAGAGTATTTGAGAACACGTACACAGGAACTCTATGATCCGCAATTTTTCGCGTCTCGGAAGCAAGCTGGTAAGAGACAGTTAGGAATTTCATCTCGATGCTTTGAGTATCTTGTAACGGAGTGACTAGTTATATTTTTCTAATGATGCATTACTTTGTTTGAAGCGCGCTCCTCGACTACTATGCGACGTTACAGCAAGTCGCCCAGGGAACAATGCGGGGCAACTTTAGCAGCGCACGGGTTGACGCGTGTGGTGACCGCCCCCACGCGGCAATTACTTAACGCCCCGTGACCTCTTTCAGCAGCGACCTCAGCGTGGGCGCTCAGTCCCAGCAAGGCCACCCACACCCCGTTCCAAAAGCTGACAGCTGGTGTGAACTGAGTTGCACGCGTGGGCGTTCTTGCCTCGCAGTCCATTCACGTGATAGTAAAAAGATGAGCAAAAGTAGCATCGCTTCGTCACCCTGTCTTTAAATAGTCTCTTCATATTTAGAAGCCTGCAGACTAGAAATAGTACTGAACGGAAACACATATTTCCTTCAAAATATGTGAAGTGTAAAGAAAGCTACTTCCTACAAGAGTGTCTGTGGTTTACAGTGAACGTCTAACTTATTTTCTTCGTGACGGGGCCACGTACGGATTTGTCACTTACATTTGTGTACTGCCAGAAACGTGTAGCCCAAGAACTAGAGGATGGCGAAAAACGTCGTTTCGACCGATTAACGCGGCAGATATGATACAGTTTTCAAAATGATATTAATGGAATTCGCACCTGCGATCTATGGAATAAATATGAGGACCAAATTCATTCAGTTACTTAACTCCAAGTACTCTAATGCTCTACATTCAATTATACTTGTAACTACATCATTGTTTATTCTTATTGTTATTTTTTTCCACAGGAAGGTGACGAAACTTTCGTGTTATTGTCTCTAAACAAAATTCATACACCTTATCCTTCGAAGAGTGAAGCTATAAAATAAAATAAAATAAATAATTGGCAACATTAGGACCTAAAGATTCAAATATCACTACCTAAAGAGATTTTCACCGCGCTACGAAAAAATTATGTTGACTGAATTACCGGATTTTACCTTTCTGAGTAGTTTGCTGTGTCATTCTTTGAGTAGCAACATTTGCACTGCTTAAAAGAAATGGATCGTTTTGTATGACGCTGGAAGATAGAAACTTTCCTAACATTTGTAAATTTGTGCGAAAATTAAAAGTTTTTAATAACTGGAAAAGAGAACAGATGAGGAGACTGAAGCTTGTAATTGATTTACACATTCCCGAGAAACTACACATCTACATTCCATGCAGGTGGAGCCCTTGAATCAGAACTAGATTACATGTTGAAAGGTGGCTACACTGAGTCACAGCGCCAGAGATTGCGCCAAAGAGTATTATTCAGCCACCTCCACTGGCAGTAGTTGTTCCGAAGCAGTGGTAGGGAGTTCTTGTCGAGAAGCGGTGCTTGTGGAGATGTTGCAGTAGCGTGTCGTTGTTGAGAAGTTCGCATGGAAAGTGTTTGTTCAGATGTTGTCATATTGTTTTGATGGGCTAGACACCAGATGTTGTTGGATTAGGGATGTTGTAATGTGCTTTTCGTCAATATATATGAAGGTAAAAAATTCATTTTTTTTATTATTTCAATGTCTTAAACTATAATGCCTCTTGGTCACAGGCTCAGTCAACAAATCATCTGACTTGTGTTCTTGTATTAGACTGTATTTCTGGTTTCTATGTGCAATTATATTATATCAGTTTTATTTAATTACTTCAGTATAAATGGTATTTAAAATATCTTGTCTTATTGAGGAAGAACCGTGCCAGATGGGTACGTTGAATCACACTCCCACACACAGAACAGTTACACTTGTGCCTTGTTGTTTCGTAGGTTTTATAGTTGCTGGGGACTTAACTAATTAATTGTGTTAAAGGAAGTTTTCCTTCATTCTTTGTTGTTATTCTATGCAGTCAGATTGCGTATTAATACCAGTCAGGGCCAACCAGTTACGAGACTACGTAACTGGACACACAGACAGTAAAATTATTTGCATAATCAAAAAAAAATTAATTAAGCCCCCATGCACGTGGCGACCCTGCCAGGATCGTCCCTTGGAATCTTCTGATAGTAAAAATAGCAGACAGTAGTATTGTTGAAGTAATTTGTAGTTTAGTAATTGTAGTCTATATTGCATGTGTAGATTTGGTAATGAACTCTTGTCTTTCTTCTAATGGTATGTTTGCAGAATTTAATTTTTGATGACTTGTATACGGGTTTGACAATTTTGCAAATATGAAGATTTCAACTGTTCGTTAATCGTGTTTGTCAGGAAGCATTTCGTGTGAATGGTATTGTTGGAGATAAAGTGTCATTGTGTGTAATTTTCGTACAGTGACGAGTTTTGTATGTTTTGTAAATGATTACGCGATCGATGAAAAAGGGTAAAAATTATGGATAGTGAGAATGACGAAATTGTTAACATGGCTAACTCGCCAACACATGAGAATAGTATGATGAATAATGAAGTTGAAAACAATTTAATAAGTCGAGAAAATAGTCCGGAACCATTTCAAAACTTTTCACAATCAAAAAATTTTAGAATACTAGATTAACGACAGAAGATTCTGGAATAGTATCGAACACAGATAGCTTTACAGCTATGACGAACGAAGCTGCTTTTGCGGGAAATGTTAGGGGCAAAAAGAATTTCGAAGCAGTCAATGTGGAGCAGTTGATGAGTGCAATATTAAATTTGGGATCTGAATTAAAAACAGTGGGATCACGTTAGACTCACTGGGATCACAAATAGGAACAATTAAAACAGATATGGGAACAATGGAAACCCAGTTAGACTCACTGGGATCGCAGTTAGGATCTGAATTAAAAACAGAGATGGGAACTTTGGCAACACGGTTAGAAACTGATATGGGAACAATGGAAACACGGTTAGACTCACTGGGATCACAGTTGGGATCTGAATTAAAAACAGTGGGATCACAAATAGGAACCATTAAAATTGATATGTGAACAATGGAAACACGGTTAGGCTCACGAATAGGGACGTGTTTCAAAAACATGAAAGATGAATTAAAGAAAGAAATTAGAGAAGAAGTACAACCGATTTTGAATGCTCACAATAATCGATTAATTTCAATAGAAATCAGACAAAAGGAACAGGATAGAGAACAAGAAGAAAGAGATCGCGTGATAGTACAAAAATTTTCTGAGTTAAATTTACAACGTGCACATGATAAGGAAGAAATACTTGAAAGAATCGAGGAATCCGTACCAAATGACAAAATAAATAACCCAACACAACAGTATGAACAGTTAACTACTAAATGTGTCAATACTGAAACCCGAGTCGCGACACTTACGGAAGACGTAAATAAACAGAAAGAACAAATAGGTGACTTATCGTAAAGAGTTGAGGAGATTTCAGATAAACTGACAAGTCTTAGTTTAAATGGGGACAGAGATTCATATGATACAGCTCCATTGTCATTTGCAGAAACCGAAGAGTACCAGAACATAAATAAGCATGTTGAAAAACAGGGAAAATTTAATGAACGCGTTAAAAGGGAATTTGAGGCATTACAAAAGCAAGTCAAACAAATTGAAGGCGAAATCGTAGGAAAAGACAGCAGAAGAAATTTAGAATCACAGATACCAGAAGGGTTTGAAGAAAATAATTTGTTTCATTTACGGGATGCAACAAGAGAGCGCCAGGCGCGCGAACTTGACAATAATCGACATCGGACTGGGACAGACGCGGTAGGTCTTTGTCGCCACGAGGAGAAAACTTTGACTATAAACACTTCTTAACTGTTCGGAAATTTAAGATCTTTCGCAATTCTAAGAATGACATACATCCATGTTCATGGTTAGATCAATTTATGTACGCACTTCCGCCAAATTTGCCACTAAGTCACAAACTGGAATTTATGTGCGGCTATTAAGTCATCAGGGGATTCGCTACACTAAGTGAATATGTGCCTTAGCGTGCACAGGGCCCCAAGCTGTAGTAGTGCTGTTTCCCATTTAGTTTCCTGCACCGCTGCCTACTCTTTTACTATTCTTTGCATCTATCAAAAGAACTCTTCAACTATCAATCTATCTAGAGAGTCGGTAAAAAAATAACCGGATATGACTATTTTACCCAAAAGTAATTTCGGAAATTACCGTTTGGACTTACTGTATCTTCTGCAGCATTCATTCGTAGTTTAAACAAAATTTTACCTGTTTATCTTCGTGACGATATTACTTCATATGTTGACGATATTCTTATTGCTAAACGTTCTTGGAGTGAGCATAACAAAATTTTGGATTCATTATTACGTATTTTAGCAAGGGTTGGCATTATAGTGAACTTGAAAAAATCTGAATTTGGTCGTTCTCAGGTGAAATTTCTCAGTCATATTATTTCTACAGAAGGTATTCTTCCTGATCCAGAGCAACTAGACGCTATTCGTAATTATGCTGTTCCTACTGCAAAACGTGATGTTCGTAGTTTCCTTGGTGTCTGTAATTTTCTTAGACGCTTTGTTAGATTGGACGATTTGGCCACACCTCGCTTTTGCGATCTATCTGGAAAGTTCTTTTTAAACGAAAATCGGTCGACAACTCTGTTTCGTTAGTTTGTATTCCTGATGAGTGGGTTAATAAATTGATTTGGTACACACATTTCAGTTATGCACACTTTGGTCCCAGAAAATGCTTTCACAACTTACGAGAAAATTGCTACTTCAGTAATATGGAAAAACGTATTCGATCTGTTCTTGCCAAATGCAAATTATGTCAAAAGGCTAAGCCGCCAACTATTTCTCACAGAGTACCGTTGTTTCCTATCATTTCAGCGAAATTAAAGGACATGGCTGCAGTCGATTTGTTTGGTCCAGTGGTTCGTTCTACTAATGGTTTTGCGTACATTTTGGTAGCAGTGGAATTGACATCAAAATATGTGTGTTTTACACCTTTACGCAAAGCAACAGCTCGTTCAGTATCTAACGGTTTCATCAAACATTTTCTTAAAGAAGTGGGTCATGTTGATAAGGTTATATCAGATAATGGATCACAGTTTCGTTCTAAAATTTGGCTTCGTACTCTACGGCGTTGTAAGGTTAAACCAATTTTCGTTTCACTTTTTCACCCTCAATCTAACGCTTCAGAGAGATGGATGAAGGAAATCAGCAAATTGTGAAGACTTTATTGTCATCAGAATCACAGAACATGGGATCAGTATCTTCATATTTTTCAAAACATTCTGAATGAATTCCCTAATGATTCAACTTCTTTACCGCCTATATTGATATTAAAAAATAAAGCACCGACAAATCGCATTTCAAATCGTTCCTTTTCTGCCTTCACGAAAACTGCGGCATTCTGAAGTTGTGAATCTGGCTCTACAAAATATTGCATCTGCGGCTGCTAGAAGAGAGAAATCAGCTAAATGTCCTGGTCGTTTAAAAACCTTGTCAGTTGGTGAAAAGGTGTTAGTTAAGTCTCACCGTTGGTCTCACAAAGGAAAAGGCTTGTGTCGCAAATTTTTTCTGCTTTATAACGGTCCATATAGGGTTCGCAAAATCATTCATGATAACACTGTTGAAGTAGAAACTCTTAAATCTCGGCGCTCTAAGGGAATACATCACATATCGAACGTTAAAATTTTTGTGGAATGACATACTTTAGAGAAACTAACAGTTGTACGTAAACACACGGAGAGTACAAGGATACCGCGCTGTGTTTTGGCGGCGGCACATACTCAAAGCAACAGTCAAGTCTGCGCGCCGCACAAGGCAGTCGTTGACTGCAAACAATTACTTCCTACGTCACGCGCCTACAGCTGATCGAGCGCTCAGTGCGAATGCACTGACAGCCGTAAACAAATACACAGTGTAATTTCTCCGAATAAATTCAGTATAAAACTTTAGTGAATTGATAAATTATGTTATTAACGTTTAGTATTTTTCAGGATACAGTTGTATAAAATATTTAAGAACTTCAGGTAAATTATGTGTGCCTCCGACGTTAAGAGGACTTGCTATCGAGAAATTTTCAGGAAGAATGTAATTTCGAAGAAGAAACTAATAAACCAAAAAGGTAACTATTAATTGAGTTTATTTTCCAGGTAACATATTTCCTCTTAGGTACGTACTTTAGACGTAATTTTCTGCTCGCGATTACGTGATTTATACTTTGTGTTAACTGATTTTGACAATGATTGATTAATTAACAGGGTTGTTAATTATGTGTATCATGCATCGCTTGGCTGCACTGCTTTTTCACTGATGTCATATTTTTTTAATTATGTCCCTGCTGTGCTTATTTATTTAAATTATAATTGTCACCTGATTAGTTGTGCTGATATGGTCATGTATGTAGGTTGTACTTTGTGATTTATCTGCTTGCGCCTTCATGTTTACTTATTAAGATTACATATGAACATTTATTTGCTTACGCTGATACGATGCTAATGACCTGTTTATTATGTAAGATACATATTTGCTGCATTGCGTATGGACTGCAGATTTACACATTTCTGCTTGTTGTCATAACTACTCTTTAATTTGGTATATAGAAATGCTGATGTACAGTGTACAAACATGGAGTTTAGGTCACACTATGGTATTAATTATTGTTCGCTTGGTAGAGCCTCGTTGTAGGGATTATGCTACATCCATTTGTTGACATTGTGTTCTCTACTGGTATATTTAGTCGCTATTGCATGTTTTGCTTACGCTCAGTGCCTTATATTTTAAGATAAGATAATGAACTGCTATAATTCTACGAACGACATTGATACAAGAAACTTCATTGAAGTCACATGAGCTGGAGGGTTTATGGAAGCCGTATAAATTTATGCTAATAGGAAGGAAGCTAACGACATGACATACCAACACTAGGTTTAGACCATTGACAGTTATTACATTGCATTCTTCGAGAGTAATTGAAATAGCCAAATGACACTTGACACAAGAAATACTCCACATGTTTGCTTCTGTTTTGCCACGATTCTTGAAGTGGTGTACACACTGTGAAATATTATGATGTTTCATACTACATACTCGTACCTACTTACTGAAAGTTATTCGAACTAAAGGCTGTTAGAGGTCATGTATGCATTTCTTTTATTTTATGATGGACAAGGTAACCAAAATGTATTTTATAATTCCTAATGAATAGAAGATTTGGGTCAGATGGATTACACAGAGGTTGTGTGTGGACATTGTGTCTTCGGATTGTATGGGATGATGAATTGAAGTTTGCAGTAGGATTTTATCTGTACTTGTTCGAGGAGACTGACTAGAGGAAAGAGTTGTTATGGAAGTGAAATGATATTGATGATAAGGTTTATATGTATCGACGTATTGAAGAGGTATTATTGAGGTATTGAGATTGTGTGAAGTTGATGATTATTGAAGTTTTGGTAGACAAGAGGTAAGGTAAATGGTATTGATGATAAGGTTTATATGTATCAACGTAAGAGGTATTATTGAAGTATTAAGATTATGTGATGATAATGATTATTGGAGTTTTGGTGGATAAGAGGTGAAGTAAGTGAGGAGCATTTATTTTTTTTTTTTTTTTTTTGTTTGTTGTTCTATATGGAACGAGGAGGATGAAGATAGCAGACTAGAACACTCAAGTGGAAAGAAGATTGTCTACACACATACTTTGTTAAATCAATAAGCAGTACATATTTTTTTTTTTGGAGAGAGGAAGTATTTGCATATCTTGGCACACTGACAATTGTTCAACAACCGTACATTTTGATTTAGCTTGGCAAACATTGGTCTTGAGATGATGACTATGACGTTGACTAACTATTATTAACTGTTATACATTGCTGCCACTACTACTTGATACACAAGTTGAACATAAAATTTTGGACAGAATTACATTTACACAGTTAACACTATTCAATTACACAGTAGTACTTAATGTGGATGAAAGATGAGTGAGTGTGTTTTGTGTGTTTTCCTTTCCTAATCCCAAATAATTGGTACCTACCTATTTCCTGAATATTATTTTACTTGTTTGTTGTGGCCTGCACTGACACCCATAAATATAATAGGTTTACTGATATTTGTGTATTTGTAATATTTAATATGACAATTATCTGATATCATTTGTGTGTTTATTATAATTTGTATGTTTAGTGTAAGAGCATTGATAATAATTTTGTAAAAGCAATTGTGTGTGCCCTCAAACTGTTGTTCATGCTTGCACCTATTCAACATTGCTGGGTGCCACTTGGAAGTGTTTAATTTCTGCTGATGAACCTTGATGAACTGTCTAATTAGTGATAGTGAATATTATGGACTGTTACTTGCACCTGCTCAACATTACTGGGTGCCACTGATGGACTGCTTCTACTGAAATGAAGTTACTTGTTGGTGTCTGCACCTGCTCAACATTACTGGGTGCAATGATGGACTGCTTCTACTGAAATTATGTCACTTGTTGCTGTCTGCACCTGTTCAACAATGCTGAGTGCTACTGATGGACTGCTTCTACTGAAATGATGTTACTTGTTGGTGTCTGCACCTGCCCAACATTACTGGGTGCCACTGATGGACTGCTTCTACTGAAATAATGTCACTTGTTGGTGTCTGCACCTGTTCAACATTGCTGGGTGCCACTGATGGACTGCTTCTGCTGAAATGATGTCACTTGTTGGTGTCTGCACCTGTTCAACATTACTGGGTGCCACTAACGGAACTGCTTCTACTGAAATGTCACTTGTTGGTGTCTGCACATGTTCTACATTGCTAGGTGCCACTGATGGACTGATGGACTGCTTCTACTGAAATGATGTCACTTGTTGCTGTCTGCACCTGTCAACAGTGCTGAGTGCCACTGACGGACTGATTATGCTGAAATGATGTCACTTGTTGATGTCTGACCTGTTCAACATTACTGGGTGCCACTGATGAACTGCTTCTACTGAAATAATGTCACTTGTTGCTGTCTGCACCTGTTTAACATTGCTGGGTGCCACTGGTGGAACTGCTTCTACTGTAATGTCACTTGTTGGTGTCTGCACCTGCTCAACATTACTGGGTGCCACTGATGAATTGCTTCTACTGAAATAATGTCACTTGTTGCTGTCTGCACCTGTTTAACATTGCTGGGTGCCACTGGTGGAACTGCTTCTACTGAAATGTCACTTGTTGGTGTCTGCACCTGTTCAACATTACTGGGTGCCACTAATGGACTGCTTCTACTGAAATGATATCACTTGTTGGTGTCTGCATCTGTTCAACATTTTTGGGTGCCACTGTTGAAGCTGTTTAAATACTGCTGATGAAATGTTATGAGACTGCTATTTGCACCTGTTTATCATTGCTGGGTGCTACTGTTGGAACTGTCAACTACTCTGAGGAGTCCTACTTGTTTATTGAAGTATTGAAAGGGTTTTATGTGAATATTTGTAAAAACTGATTTTTTGTGTGTTTACTGTTTATGAAATGTTATGAGATTCTTACCATCACCTCTTCGTCATTTCTGGTGCCATTGATTGAATAATACTTATGTAACCTATTATATAAAATCACATGTATGCAAGCATTTGTATTCCTTACTGTATTTTATATATTAGGTTATTGAAATGTCAGTTCAAAGCCAAAATTTATTTAGTTATGTGATATTTATATATTAATATTACTTTTTAATTTTTGTCTGTATTTTTTTGGACGAATTTGGTGGTATTTTCACCACCAATGCTGGCAAAAATTCCATCAAATTCTAGCCCGTGGAGGAGGGGCATATGAAAGGTGGCTACACTAAGTCACAGTGCCAGAGATTGCGCCAAAGAGTATTATTCAGCCGCCTCCACTGGCAGTAGTTGTTCAGAAGCGGTGGTAGGGAGTTCTTGTCGAGAAGCGGTGCTTGTGGAGATGTTGCAGTAGCGTGTCGTTGTTGAGAAGTTCGCATGGAAAGTGTTTGTTCAGATGTTGTCATATTGTTTTGATGGGCTAGACACCAGATGTTGTTGGATTAGGGATGTTGTAATGTGCTTTTCGTCAATATATATGAAGGTAAAAAAAATCCTTTTTTTATTATTTCAATGTCTTAAACAATAATGTCTCTTGGTCACAGGTTCAGTCAACAAAGCATCTGGCTCGTGTTCTTGTATTAGACTGTATTTCTGGTTTCTATGTGCAGTTATAGTATATCAGTTTTATTTAATTACTTCAGTATAAATGGTATTTAAAATATCTTGTCTTATTGAGGAAGAACCGTGCCAGATGGGTACGTTGAATCACACTCCCACACACAGAACAGTTACACTTGTGCCTTGTTGTTTCGTAGCTTTTATAGTTGCTGGGGACTTAATTAATTAATTGTGTTAACGGAAGTTTTCCTTCATTCTTTGTTGTTATTCGATGCAGTCAGATCGCGTATTAATACGAGTCAGGGCCAACCGGTTACGAGACTACGTAACTGGACACACAGACAGTAAAATTATTTGCATAATCAAAAAAAAATTAATTAAGCCCCCATGCAATGTGCTTGTGATTGGAAGTATGTACCACGTGTTGACAGTTTTCGGAAAGAAGATGTGAAGTGGAACAACAAGAAATCGGCAGCTGTGGTTTTCCTATTTTAGCTACAAAGTAATAATTCTAAGTTCATATTTAGTGCTTGAAGTAAATAGCAATCTATAAGTGAGGAAATATATTAATACTCTGAGCAAACTAAATTCTTTGTGCTTAACACCAAAACATGTGTCTCAGAAGTTTGACCGTCGTCAGTGCGCTATTGGGCAGGGTGTTTCACAACGTTTTGACGATTTCACGTTGAATAACGCGCGCTAAAAGGGAGATACCTTGACGGCGGTGTCGTCTGTACACTTTGCGGAGTTTCGCCTTTCACCCCACATACAGCTCGATACTGATGTCATACTACTCGAAGCAACATCGTGCGTTCGTGGTGCAGTGTTATTTTCACCATGGCGAATCTGTACTGCACGTGAAACGTACCTCTCGTAAGCATTTCATGATTCAGCCGCGATATCCAATACCTGCACATGGAATAACATTGGTATGAGGAAAGAAACTTCCGTGCATCGAATCAAAAGTCAACCGGCCTCGGAAAAGCGTCTGAAGTTCCGAGAACATCGAACCTCTGCGTAACACTTTACAGGCAACCACTCGTACGTTACGAAAACTGGGTTCCAACAAGACGGCGCGACATGCCACATATTCAACAAGACCTTGGAAGCTCTCCGTAAAGCGTTTGTAACCACATAATTTACATACACGCTTGCGTCGAATAGCCACCTGGCTAGCCTGATTTAACCGTGCAGACCTTTACCTGTGCGTATATAGACTGAAGCAGCGAGTGAAAATTTGTAGCGAGGCCTTGAATCTAACCAGGTCTCCTGGTTAAATAGGCAGGTGCGTTAGCCACTACGCCATCTAGACAGAGCGTTTCAGGCCACTGCAAAGATTACCATGGGGCACCTCCATCCTCAGTCCAATTTCTCACTGCCGCCCCAGTTTACATTTAAGTCTCCTTTACACACGAACAGAATATCCGTGGCTCTCCATGTTCTGGAGTAGCACAGCATCGAACGTAAATGGGAGATCCAGCCTGAATACAAGGATAGGATACGTATACAACTGAAATGAAACACTTGCAGAGACTTTACGGGTCTCGCACACATATGATTTTATTCATATAGTCTGAAGTGGCAAGTGAAAATTTGTATCAAGGTGGCTTAGTGTCTAACTGAACTGCCTCGTAAATAGGAGACCTTTGATTCCTGACCTCATACAAATTTTCATTTGACTCTTCAGTTCATATACATAAAATGATATCTGTATGAGATCGGTAAAGTCTCTGAAATTCTGTAGTTTCTTTTACTAGTGCCGTTATTTGAAGACGAGAGTGTACTCTGACCAGCTGAGAAGGTTGCAACAGTTAAAAGATTGCATTCACCATGAAATTTCCGAAATACCTCCAACAGTTACGAAAGACGTGATCAAAAATACACCTCGAGTATTGTACAACTGCAAATGGTCGTCATTTGTTCGATGTAGAGTTTCATAAGTAAACTTCAATAAATGTTTTACCTTGAGTAAAATGTTCAACTTCGCTTCGTGCTTTGTTTGTATGTTACTAACAGTTTAATTTTTCAAAACATTATGAAACACCATGAATTTTATTAGTATAGCACATAAAATTTTTATGTATCTGACATTTGCAGTACAAATGATATTACACTCCAGTTTGCATTTTTTGTTGAGTCAGCATTTCAGTGCTTCTACATTGTACTTGAACTATATTTTCTAACACTCATTGTGTCACTGCTTATCAGATAGTATTTTGTTCCTTTCTAGTCAATTTCTGTTCTGCTTCGAACACCGATTTGTTATTTCATTCTGAAACCATCTCATCTAATAATTTTAGAAAATGTTGTGTGGATCAGTTGATTATGAATGGGCTTTGTAAATCGGTGAACGTAGACAGGGAGGAGGTTTTTTATGTTGATTAAGTGGACTTAGTTTTATTGATTCTGTTCATATTTCTACAGGGTATACAAACTGTGCTTAAGCGCACATTATTTTCATAGTTTCCGCCATCTAGTTTTAGTACTTGGACGGGAATTACGAATTTTTTAATGACAGCAGAATCTGAGATTTATTGGTGTGTGTGTGTTTCTGTGTACCTTCTGATAGTTCTTTTACTTTTGAGAACAGGGTTTGCACTGGAGAGTGCAATGTACTCATCCATAATTTCTTTTTCTTCTACTATGACTTTGCCTTTGTTGTAATTTCCTTGTTATAAGCTTGACTTGCGGACATTTGCTGCATTTCAGAATTTTGAGGTAGGTTTTTATATCTGTTAGTCTGTAGATCATTTCCACAAAGCTGAAAATACATAATTACTGTTGTTACTCTTACGTGCCATTCTGCAATGCAGAGATATCTAGGTCTCTTTTAAATATTTTTGGAAGATGACTGCCAACAGCCGTTAAGTAATGTATAAAATGCGTATCTGAACCATCAGCTGTTTTTATTTTAAACCCAAATTCTACCGATTTCGGTCTTTGAACATCTTCACGGATGGAGGGTAAAATGGTTTAAGCCACCATATTACATTAGTCATTGCTTAAAACGTGTGCATGCCATAAAAGAAAATATATGAGACAGGACCTTAAAGCAAACATCCTAATACTAAATGCATACAGGGCAGTACTGCTCTGTATACATTTAGTATCATCTGTCTGATATAAACTGTGTTGGATCCTTGACAAGCGAGTTGGTGGTGTCCGGAAGTCTTCTGTTATTTGTTCTCAATTTCTTCTGTATTCAGGCTTCTGTTGACCATATTCAACATATATTTACGAATTTGATGCTATGCGTGGTGCTTTATTGTTGATAGGATGGTGTATGCCACTTGTTTGATTTTATGGATGTTCCTTGTTCAGACGTTTTGTGTATGTGTTCTATTTGTTAAGTTCTGCATGCATATATCTGAATGTTGAGTTGAGCTATTTACTGTAATGTGGTGGCTATCTCTTTCAGTTTTGGTTTAATTTTAGGTTGTTTGTTTCATCTGCATATTCTGAGGCGAAAGGAATTAAACTTTTTCATTTTCGGGTACAATGGCGAATTATATGCGTGGGTGATTTTTTTAAGCCTCTGAGAAATTGTATACGATACAATATTTCAATTAAAATACATATCATGTTATCCGCACAAAGATTACAGTGTCTTATTCTGTAGAGATTTATTTTCACTATGGTTCCGAATGTTTTGTCCTCAATGCGAACAAAGAAGGTATTACCTAGGATTTCGCTAATTGTTAATTCCATATGAGTCTACCCAGCTGTGAGCAGAACTTGTTGTCAATTCAGAAATAATATTGCTGTCTGTGTAGTAGCAGTGTATTTGACTGGTAACCACAACGTCATGTGTGACGGATTGGATCATGGCTACTGCTTCAATTTTTAACAATAAATCGTCACCATTGGTGGCCGAAGACGTCACCTAGTCGAAGAGGACAGAGGAGCGGATAGAGGTTCAGAGAACACTGTTGCCGTTGCGTGGGAAACTGCCCTTGAAAGGGGAGTGAATGAGCAATTCTGAACGGCATAAACATGCAGAAGGCACAGCATTGCATGGCTGAGAATCATGGACTGTGGGAAAACAGGAAGACAAAAGAATCAAAGCATTTAAGATGTCGTGCTACAGAACAACGTTGAAAGTTAGGTGAACTGATGAAGTAAGGAATGAGGAAGTTGTCTAGATAAACGTCTAAGAAAGGAAAACGTGGAAAACACCGAAAAGATGAAAGAATAGTGCTAGAATGAGCTGTAAATGTTTGACTGTGGAAAAGACAATTGGAATACATCCAACAAATAAGTCAGGATGTAAACTGCAAGTGCTACTCTGAGATGAAAAGCTTTGCACAAGAGACGAATCCGTGGCGGACAGCATCAGAGCACTCAGAAGATAGATGACTGAAAAAAAAGTTATTATACAATATTTATCATCTCTTCTGTAAGTAAATGGGTAATGGAATTTATTATTTCTAAGTATTGTGTGATGATGTGGATGTTTACTGTAGGCGAATGTTAGCGTAGGTAACGTGGATATAATATCGAACGGTGTGTGGCGATTGTGGGTGGGTTACTTTATTTGATAGTATATCTTCACAGGAGCTATGTTTAGTTGTTACACAAGATGACTTTCTTGTTCATGGCACAAAAATATTTCCATGGTTATGTGTTAGAAAGTAAACATGGACAAAAGTGAATTTCAACCACAAGAATGAGTAAGAGATTAGGACTGCCAAGTATGAAACACTCGAATACCTTTAAACATATCTACATGTTTGTAACCAACATTCACATGCCTACTAATTTGAGTGCGAGTCTACGAACGCGAGGTGAGGAAAACTGATCGCCATCTAACAGAAGATACAAAAAGAGGAAAGAATAAAGCTACTGATTGTTTGTAAATAAAAACCTCTAGTTTAGGCAAAGTGTATAACAACATTTACTGATTCCTGAAACGAACCTAATTCTTATTTCTATATTGCAGTTTCTAGAAAAGACATAAAGAATACATTTCGGGACATGGGTTCCAGTTCAAATATTGTCTACGCAGTCCACTCTACAAGTCTTCGAAGTCTGCAAGATGAATTTTAGAGCACCCTGTAAAAGATTTATATGGAGAGAGATTTATGTAGAGAGTTGCAGAAAGTGAAATTATCAGTCACTGAGAGACTGAACACGAGGACTTCTTTACCTTTCTTATTTTTGCCTTATCATCTACTGTCAGACTGTATTTCGGGGTAGTCCTTGCACTCACTAAGAAATTCTTAGTTCAGAACACAGAGTTCATGCGGACGCTGGGCATATTTATGAGAACTGCATGTAGTCCGTTGTTTATTTATCTCCATTTGTTACGCTGTATCTCTGTAAATATCCTCCAGAATGGAATATGTTGTTGAGGATACTGAAACAGAAGAAACGACAACATTCATTCGGGGTACAATAGACAGGAAAACCATCTGCATTGGATAATATTTTCTTAACCATTCTACGCGTCGATGTGCTCTCTACAGAATTCAGGATTAAAAGGTTTCCATAAGAACTGAAAATACTGAGTTATAAATAACGGCTCTTCAATCAGAGACACCGAAGTTTCTTTGTAGCACATTCCCTCTACTTCTTGCTGTAGTTTAGGCCTTTTCTCTGTGATGTAATGTTTCTGCACGTACTTTCCCATTTATTATTTCGTGTTTTAATTGTTCTTTATTCCCTTTGTTTATTAGTTTTGCAGTCGGTTCAGTAAACCAGGTACTGACCCGTTCCATGACCACGTAGCTTTGGCACATATTGTCCCACAGAGCCTAATACATAAAGAGACATACAAAAATAACAAGTAAAATAAACTACGAATTTAACGAAAGTATTTGTAGTGAAAACTTCGGACTTGAAAGCAAAAATATCGTGAGCCATGCGTTAGTATTTATTCTTGCCACATTAGTGTGACTCGAACGGTACGCAAGTATCAGATTGCGAATTATAAGACGATGGTGAAATCCTTTGTCAACCGCGGTGTCTATTACATCTAGTAACGATTTGTGAATGTGAAAAATTCGTAGTTTGGGGTTGATGTTGCACTGTACACTCTGTTAGGTAAGTCAGTTCAGTGACGGTGGCCAGGGAATGGCATGTCGCTTCTAATATGGTCATACCTTGTGAAAGACTGAGCTGTTCAAACCAGAAAACCAAATTTCAGTTGGCGTATCATTTGCATTTACCATTATTGGAAAAAGAAATAAGCTTAATTTATTCAGACTTTGGTTAGCAACGACAAAATGAAACTAAAAATTAAAGAGGAGTATGACATTTAAGGTGATATTACTATCCTAAATTACTGTTGAATGGCTGATTACAATAGGCTCGCAACGTGTAGAGTGAAAATATGTCAGTATAGAAGAAAAATCGGGGCTCATAAGGCAAGAAGTTTAAAACTGATGCGTTGAAAATATGTTTAAGAAAATTGAGTTTTACTGGAGTAATTTCAGAAAGAAATTGAGGACCTTAGAAAGCAATGAATATTACATATAGATATTGCTGAATGAGACGCTTATTTAACGAAGGTGCTTATGAAAATATAAAAATGCTACTGCAGCTAAAAAGGGCAGAAAATGGTTCAACAACTCTAATGAAGGAATGGAAAAAATTCCAAGGAGACATTAATTGAACAAAACTGTTTACTACTCATAAGACCACTCTCTGGCAAGTCTTAAAGACAATAGTGCGAACTCGAACATGGTGTACATGGAATGTAGAGACGTGTTGGGTGTACTGGCAGTCAACTTAAATTTGTACATTACACAATGCTTCTGCGAAATTCAGAGGTTAAATAGATGGTTATTTCTAACAAACTGGACAGGCTTCTACTGCCAGTAGTATTTCTGTAAGACTGATTGTTTCGATGATTTTTTCCCATTTTCAGTTTCTTGTTCTTAACCTTTTTTTATGTGTTATTACTTTGGAAAACATGTATTACATTTTTCTCCGATATCTTTGGCTTGTTTTCATTTTACAGTCCAATCTTCATCACTGCAAACTTCTTAAGTCTGCAGTTGAACTGTGGTAGTATTTACTTACTGTGTAATTGATGTTTAGTGGTGAGAGCGAAGTGTTCACATCAGTGCAGTTTTTACAAAGATTATTGTCAGTACAAAGCTTGATACAAATAAACAGTAACGGACTTTTAGAATTGCAAAATGATAATTCGAAGTAAGGAAAATTGTACCTGATAACGAAGAAACAAGAAATTTACAAACTAATTGCGTCCCTGACAGATGGAACGAAAGTAAAGGTTACTCCATCTAGTAAAGACGTCAGTCTAGTTGTTTATTCGTCATGAAGCACTCAAAGGTAGTTATGAAGGGTGAAGAATTACATTTTGTGTTCAGAAATTCTTCATTGAACGAAATGACCTCATAATTCCTAACGTCCATTGCCGAGGTTACAAACAATTAGTAAGCACTGAACTAACAACGAAGCATTACATGGAAGACATTAGACACAGCAAGCCCCGCTGAACCTGATTAGTTGCCCGTTAGCTCGAAAGTGAAATAGGAAATGGCTCGTCTTCCAGCAACAGTTCATCTCAAGTCACCAAATTGCCATTCAACAATAATCGAGCAATAGTTAAGTCGTTCAAGCCATACGGAACAGCCGAGCAAATAAGGGCTGGGCAGGAGATTATATAGCTGAAGTAAGTCGATACGTCGAACTTAATGAAAAACATCTACGAAGCATAAGGTAACGATCTGTATATAAAAAGTTAGTGAGGTGGATTAAAAGGAAGATAAGTGTTCCGCAGGTTCGAATCCTGCCTCGGGCATGGATGTATGTGATGTCCTTAGGTTAGTTAGGTTTAAGTAGTTCTAGGGGACTGATGACCTCAGAAGTTAAGTCCCATAGTGCTCAGAGCCATTTTAACCATTTTTTAAGTGTTTAATATCGATTACGAGAGCGTTAAAGACGAAGCTTCCGTACCGGTTTCCTATGAATGAGGAAGGAATTCGGCAATGTAGTTTTCAAAGGAAACATTCAGTACTTGCATCAAACGATTTAGATGTTGTTGCACATACGTCAAAGGTGCTCTCTCCTGAGTTTCGAGGGAACCAACAGCTTCGTTGGCAGACTTAGGTCAATTCAGTACGTCTCAGCCCTTCGACACTGTTACTTCAACTCCTACATCTACATGACTACTCTGCAATACACGCTTAAGTGCCTGGTAGAGGGTGCATGAAACCACATTCACTCCGTTCCTCTAACGACCCACTCTCAGATAGCGTGCAGGAAAAAGGAAGTGTTAAATGCATCTGGGTCTGCACACATTGCCCTTATTTTATTACAATGAACATTGTCCCTTATGTAGGGGAGCGTCAACAAAATATTTCCGCATTCTGAGGAGGAAGTTGGAGATTAGAATTTAGTGAAAGGATCTCGCCGGTACGAAAAGGCCTCAATGTTAATGATTACCATCACAATTCATATCCGGGACACTGTCTCCCCTTTTATACGACAATATCAAACGAAGTGCCATTCTTTGTACTTTTTCGATTTCCTTCTCCAGTCCTATGTGCCCCAATAATGCACAACAATACTTTAGCAGGGTACCGACAAGCGTGGTGAAGGCAGTCTCATTGGTGAATTTATTGCATCTTCTAAATGTACTGCCAGTAAAAGGCAGTCATTAGTTCGCCTTCCCTACCACTTTATTTATTTGATGGTTCTAATTTGACTTGTTCGTTGTTGTTATCCCTAGGTATTTAGCAGAACTGACAGTCCTTAGATTTCTGTGATGTTTCGTGTAACTGAAATGTAATGAATTCCTTTTTGTACTCACATGGATGACTTCATACTTTCCGTTACTTGTGTCTAAGGTCTATTTTCGCGTCATTCATATATATTGTTCAAATCATTTTGGAACTGGTTTTGATCTTCTGAAGACTTTTCCAGACGGTAAACATCGTCTGAAAACAATGTAAGATGGTGTCTCTGACTGCTTCCTAAATCATTTATATAGGTTAGGAGCAGCAGTGGGCTTATAAAAGTTCCTAGTGGAACGCCCGATATCACTTCTATTTTACTCGATACCCTCCTTCAGTTAAAGGCAGGAAATCACGATTCCACTCTCACAAGTGAGATAATACTGAACAGGGAAGCAATCTGATTAGTATCCGAGTGTGAGGAACTATATGAAAACCTTTTGGGAATTTTGAAATAAGAAATCAGTTTGAGTTCCGCTGTCGAAAACACTCGTTACTTAGTGAGAATAAAGAGCTAGTGCTTTTGCACCAGAACACTATTTCCTCAATCCGTGTTGTCTGTGTGTCATAGCAGAAACCAATATATGTTCCACAATGCTATAGCAAATCGAATTGATATGGGTGTCTAATTCAGCGCGTTATTCCCATTTACAATGGGCGTTTCTGTTAACAGTGTTGTGCTTCGCTTAATGTCTACTTAGGAGCCCTTTCCTCCTTTTCTGTGTTGCATGGTATCTGCTCACTCTAGTACACACGAAGGATCAATGAGTGCCACCAGCACTCTGCTCGCACAGCTGTGCTGAACCCCTGGCGGAAAGCTTAGGGTGTAACTCTAGAGCACAAATAACCTATTCACATACTCTTGCTCGACTTCAGTACTGAATATCACTATTGAAGTCTGTGCATGATGGAAAGGTTAAAATTTTTCTAACCAAGCATGGCTGTGTTTGTCTGGATACGCGAACTCGCTGATCAGTGAAGATTAAGTTCTGAAAATCCTCATGATTTGAATCAAGAGGTTCTGCATAATGGGAATACGGGAGTGCGGAGTGTAGATGGTGAAATTACTGGATGAATTCATAACTTCTGACTGGTACATAGTTAAGGTGAACAGTATATTGTAATTTTTTTTCAGGAACAGGTTAATGAGAGAAATACCTATGGCTATTTCACATGGGGCAATGCTACAGGAATCACCTTCAGTGTGTCCATGACAGTATTATGAGATATTTTTGACTGTAAGAAAGTTAACTGGCCTCCGCCTTCCTCTGATCTAAATCTGTGCGATTGTTATAATTATTGTGTGTTTAAAAGTAAGCTTTACGTAAACAATGCCCACTCGCTTGATGTACTAGAACTCAGCGTTTGAATTGTGATTTGTAGAATTTCGGTTGCTGAATTTCAACGTTTGTCTTTAGCAGATAGACTGCTCCTTCTGCGTAAGGACTTATATTTGAACAGCTGCTTCGAATGAAGGTACGTTCAATTTACTAATCGTACGTTTTACTTTATGCTTAATACAGGGAAGGCTTGCTGAGCTGTCATTCGCCAGCTGCAGAGGACGCTAGTCGGTGCACAGACCGTCCAAACTGCGGGCATGCGCTTTCGTCATGCGTTAAAAACTTGTTATATGTGTGTATATTCTTGACATAAGGAAATGAAGCGAAATGCATCAAATGAATTGAAAGGCGCTGGCTATGACTGGCGATCACTCACTAGTGCATATTATTTAAGGGTGAGTGCCCGAAGTAATGCGGTGTGGAAAGACCACATATATTTAGCAGTGGGTAAGGCAGATACGAGGCAGTTATCGGAAGTGAACCTACGGAAGAACAATTGTTCCAAGTTTTAGGAGCAGTCGATCTATTAATACTTCAGTTTTATGGTCGGTCTGATGTCGCTTTGAAACTGGAGTAAGAGAAGTAATGATAAAAGAACGAATGGTTGTCCGAGTCTTCATCAAACTATTTAACATATACTCTTGCACATCGTTGGCGATACACAGCGTAGCCCCCGCCAATCAGCGTTTGGTAGCCTTTAGGGTACTTATTTCGACATACAGCATTGAAAACCATTAACAAGTAAGTATCACACCATTTCTGTCACCAACCACTAACGCGATAAGTTAATATTTACATCAAGCCTGTAGAGATAGTCAACCAGAGACTGAATCAGTTTTCAGACGAATTTGAGTGTAAATGTAAATCTGGTGACACATCTGATCAAAGCTTCGTCATCGATCTACAGCACATCGGCGTACAGCGTTTATCCCCTATCTGTGATCCGCTTTCAGGCAACCTTGAATGACGGGGGCTTTGAGCCGTTTAACCGATGAAGCCCGGTCCGTAGATGTGGCCGTGACTCGAGCCAGTGCGAAAGCACCATGCCGCCGCTATAATGGCAGACATGGTCGCATAAATAATAGTCCAGCCGGAGTTACTCCCACGTAAAAAGGAAGTTAACATATAAGAAAAATACAATACCCCACGTGTTAGGTTTTATTTCAAAATGTATAGACAATATTACTATTCGAATAACGCCAGTAATAAATTTTAGCACGCTCTTTCATATCTGCAAGGCAGACACCTGCACACCCTTGTGCGAAAACCTATACTTACACATAAAAATAAATTCTTAATACACGAGACATAACTGAGGTACTTACTAACAATAATACCCCACAATCAGCAAACATTATATCATTTGATAATACAACTGCGCACTCTCACATCCGTAAACATCAAGAATATAAAGTGGAACAACAGAAAATATTCCAGAAATAATGGTAAAGGAGATATCATGCAACTTAAAGCTAATGAACAAAATTACGTCCCTTTTTAACCATTGATAATATCTGGTGTCAAAGGAATTTTGTCGAACGTTTTCTTGGAGCATGTAGGTAACGTAATATTCAACAATACTATGAAACGAAAAATGTATACAGCAATAAACGTACCAATGAAGTGTCACTGAATCATTATAATCTGACGTAGATGTAAAATAGGTGATCGACAGACCAACGGTTAAGATGACGCTCTTCTGTAGAGGAATGATTAGTTGCGCATATATACAGGGTGGTCCATTGATCGTGACCGGGCCAAAAATCTCACGAAATTAGTGTCAAACGAAAAAACTACAAAGAACGTAACGTCTCTAGCTTGACGGAGTAAACCAGATAGCGCTATGGTTGGCCCGCTAATGGCGCTGCCTTAGGTCAGACGGATATCAACTGCGTTTTTTAAAATAGGAACCCCAATTTTTATTACATATTCGTGTAGTACATAAAGAAATATGAATGCTTTAGTTTAACCACTTTTTCGCTTTGTGATAGATGGTGCTCAAATAGTCACAAACATATGGCTCACAATTTTAGACGAACAGTTGGTAACAGGTAGGCTTTTTAAATTAAAATACAGAACGTAGGTACCAATGTGAACATGTACCTTGGTGAACGTATTTCCGAGAACGCATGCTGTTACAGCGTGATTACCTGCAAATATGACATTAATGCAATAAAAGCTAAAAATGATGTCCGTCAACCTCAATGCATTTGGCAATAAGTGTAACGACATTTCTCGCGACAGCGAGTAGTTCGCCCTCCGTAATGTTCGCACATGCATTGACAATGCGCTGACGGATGTTCAAGCTAGACGAGTATGGTTCTTTACAGTTTTTTCTTTTGATGTTTATTTCGTGAGATATTTGGCGCGGTCACTATCAATGGACCACCCTGTATATTGTGTATGCAAAAATATATTCACAAAGCAGTAAACTAGTACATAGGGACCAAGGTGTCTAAGCCCCAAATAACCCCGACAAGTCGTCACAGTCCAGCTGTGTTTCTGACTTTCAGACTAGAGGTGTTACGAAACATCAAAAGTAAATTACATTAGAAGAAAATGCTCGTGCTATATGAAGAAAACGTGGCACATCGAATTAGTAGTAACTTGGATTTAACATAAAACCTAGAAGTTGCTGTAGTGAACATCGACATGAAGCTAGTCAGGCTGCGACCCTTACCAGACGGGCGAAGTAGAAGGAAGATAAAAAGAGATAAGGAGAGACCGACAGGGAGAGAGAGGTGGAGGCGAGTGAGAAGATCCAACAAAGTGTCTCGCGTTTCTTCACGGGATCGTTTAGTCGGCGGGAGGGCAGTTATAGTGATGCTCAGAAAAATCCTTTGGCAGACGCAGGTGTTGTATGTCACGGAGTGGTTTACTATTGAAATTCCGAGTTAATACATTACGGGAAGAGTCGGACGAAAATAACATCCTCCCAAATAAGTCTTGCGAAGTGACCACAACGAGATAATTCGAGTACTTAGGGCTAATGCAAAGGTTTATCTACAACCATTCTTCCCACGCACCATTCACGAATGGGACAGGGAGAGAGGCACCAGTTAGTGGTACCAGAAGTACCCTCTGCCAGGCACAGAGAGGTGGCTCGTTGAATGCTGATGGAGATCTAGATCACTGAAGCTAATTTTCGGAGGGTAGGCAAAGCTGGTGACCCAGACACAACATTGTCTATAATTTATTTATGTATACTCACTGCTGTTGACATTTCGTATCTATCATCAGGTTCATCTGCCTTCATTTGATAGTAGGATAATCTCAGAATTACTTAACTCCTTAGTGTAGTGTTCTAAATGGTCAAATGTATTACCTGAGCTCAGTTATGAATATAACGATGATGATGATGATGATAATAGTAATAATAGTAATAGTAACAGTAACGAAAGTACCAGAGGTTGAAAATACCACTACAGTTGTAAGGTTTTTTGTTTAACACACGCGACCAGTTTCGGGCTCTTATACGCCCATCTTCAGGCGTCGTATTGAAATTCGCAAGAGACGGGAAATAATTTTTACACGCAGCAGTATACATAAAAATCAAAACAAAAAATCCGTATATTTAAAAACATTTAAAAACTGTCGATCGGGCTAGGTGCTGTGAAACCTAAATCAATGCCAAAGCGACAGCAGACAGTTCTACGGAAGACTGCTGTATAAAGAAATATGCAAAGAACATCAGCACACTTACACTTGGTGCTGTGACCCCAAGCGCCGCGGTGGACGTGTACAAGACGCGGTGTGCTACCAACGAGCGCAGAGCATGGAGTAGCGAACGCGATGGAGGAAGCAAACTGGTAAACCAGAGTGGCAAAAGTACGGCCATCTGTTGACGGGAAGATGAACGCGGGGCCATTAGCCAGGCCGTTCACAATTTAAATTAGATATTTACATTTAAAATGAAGAATGAAAAAAAAAGAAACATTACGTAGAAAGTTACATGAAAAACTTTAAATGTGCACTATACGTTGTAAAGAAACGTGTTGAACAGGGCAGTACAGAACTATAGCAAACTTGATGGAAGCTGCGACATAAAATTTATGTATAAGCCACGAATCGCAATGAAACTTTTCCCTTTACACGAGTGGCATGAAAGTTCGTAATTTACCGGGGATATATATGTGGCGACGTAGAACAACTGCCACAGTCATCAGTTAAATGAACATACACATGGGCCACTCCAATCTATAAACATCACGCTACTGACCAAAAAGGCAAAGTAGAGAAATCTTACAGTCCACAATGTCAGAAACTATTATGCAAATTAGTAGGTAGCAGCAATAGTACTAAAAGGAAGCATTAAAATTGGGGTCAATTTAAAACCTGCTAACGAAAAGTCAACAGCTAGTCGAGGTTTACATGAGATAATAACTGAGACGATGCGTCATTATGTATGTCCTCGCAAATTCAAAATTTACCTGTCTGTGATGATGCAAAATGGAGCAACGTACCACATGCAACGCTTTCTCATATTAGATATTCAATATGCCCTCCGTGGGCATTGATATATGCATCAACCCGTTGTCGTAGAATATCGGATGCAATGATGTATCCCTGGAGCATTACGTATGGTTTCGGAGCCTTCGATAATTCGGGCACATATACTGACCGTCTTATACTGGGCTTCCGTACCCAAGAGCTTTCAAATGCCACCATAAATAAAAATCCTGTGGGTTTAGGTTCGGAGATTGTGCTAGCCAGGCAACTGGTCCATCTCTACGTATCCACCTGTCACCGATCTGTTATTTGGAAGCTGACGGACACCAACACTAAAATCAGGAGGTGCTCCGACGTGCATGAAGTACATGTTATGTCACATAGCTAAAGGTACATGTGATGACAGGTCAGTCAGAAGGCTCTCTACGAAGTTATGACAAATTATTCCCTTGAGTCTGCGTGGAAGAAAGCGAAGCCTTAAAAACATCGCCATTAACGCCGGCCCAAACATTGACAAAAAATCTTTTTTGATGACATGCTTCAACAGGTGACTGAGGACTGACGTCTACACTTACACGCCGATTGTAACAACTTACAATCTGATATCGCTGAAGCGACGCCTCATCTGTCAACAGCACAGCTGCACTAAAATTATGGTAGACATTTTGTTGAATAAACCATTCGCAGAAGAGCGCCATCCAGGAAAACTAGCTGCTGATAGTACCTGCACACCCTGTAAATGGTATGGATACAGCTGGTTCTCGTGTAACACTCGCCAGGAAGAGGTCAACTGCATGAAGAACTTCAGTAGTGTCCTCGTCCTACTAGGTCTCCCCCGGTAACGAATATCATGCCCCATGTTTCCCAAGACGACGATCAATGGCTTCAAACGTTTCCCTGTCGGGGCACCTTCGTCCTGGAAATCTCTCCCGGTAGAAACTTCGAGCGCGGGCGCCATTGACGTCAGCTAATCCATACATCAAAGGAGCATTTTCCATCTCTGCATCTGAGCACACTGCCACTGCACGAGCCAAGTCTGTGTTTAATTCTACGAAGTAGACTCTGTGCTTGCAACGTTCCTACTGACAGTTGGAACAGTTGATGTTAACTGTAAACCAGCAATAACGTTCGTCGCATGGCAGCAGTGACATGTAGAACAAAACACTGGCAGTGCACAACGTAACGAGATGTCACCAAGAGTGTAAGTTCCTCAAGATTCTACAGTTCTGTTCTTGTTTGTACTTCGTTATCAGTGAGTGGAGAAAATGAGTCAATATGGAAATAAAGCGCTTCCAGAATCCTTCGTCGACGTGTTAGGAATGTGTTCTCCAATTTGGGCCGTACATTTTTGTTACACCCTGTATTGTTCAATGAAGTTAGAATGTAACTGCAAGGGCGAAATTTTCGGCTAAAATGGTAATAAGGTATACAATTAGCGGCGAAAGTTTCTACATTAGGTAGAGATGAACAGTGCAGAATAAGGGCCCAAAATAGAAAAATACTTGCTAATGGTTAAAATGGCTCTGATCACTATGGGACTTAACATCTGAGGTCACCAGTCCCCTAGAACTACTTAAACCTAACTAACCTAAGGACATCACACACATCCACGCCCAAGTTGGGATTCGAACATACGACCGTAGCAGCAGCGTGATTCCAGACTGCAGCGCCTGGAACCGCTCGGCCACAGTGGCCGGAAAAATATTTTCACACAGAAATAGCCATACGCTGCAATAAAAACAATCGAAAGAGGCAAACTGTAAAAGAAATTAACACAAAACTGTGTGAAAATGACTATTTTTTGAAACGTTGACAAAGAAAGACATACAAGTTGAAATTTCATTGAATAATATCTACCTTGGGATATGCTACATATTACCGTGTGACAACAATTGCATTTTAATGTTGAGGTCCTTCGACTTCGCCAACTCGCAAGCAAAATGCCATATTCGATCCTAACGTAGACCTCGGGCTTAACTACAGTTCAGAGTGTCAGCACATCTAATTCTATCGTTCATGAGGTCAATACGAAAATCAGTAATTAAGCTTGATATTAATAAAAACTTGATCACTAAAAGTTGTTCTCCGTATCTGATACTAATGAAGAGTGTTAATGTCGAACATACTAAGATACTTTATTGCACAAAACTTTATTCAGTGCTATTGTCTTCTCTGTCCTCTGCTGCATGCCCCTAGATTTGCTCTAAGGGCCAAATCATTTATAAGATATGTACATGGTAAGAAAATCCGCCACATTTGTAATACATTTTATTGATCGAAGTCTTTAGAGACGGGAGTCGCTGTAAACTACCGCGTTTGGAGGTCTTATCACATCATCAGGTGTATCTAAAATGCGAAGTAAAGGAAATAGTTGTAGCCTACTCCGTTAAGCATGCTATATAAGAACATATTTCAGAACGGTTGTCGATGTCCTATGAATAAAAATTTATTACTTGCAAACTGTTTCAAACATTGATTACCACATGGTGTAGAGAATTCGCGTCCTGCAGTGCTTGTGTCTTGCCAAGTGCCTTGCGTCAAGGTCTCCCACATAGACTGGGATGATTTGAAGAAATAACACACAAGACTTCGTGAGCAGGCACACATTTTTGAGCTGTGACTGAGACTATGCGGTCATAGATGATTGAAGACAGGTATGCAAGGCCATTGGTTCGCAAGATCCACACAAGACTGTTTAGTCATATAAATCTATGAACACATTCCATGTAATTCCAATGCATACAATTGATTTATCTGATTTTAAATATAATGTTGAAACAATTTTGACACTGCAGTTACATAAGATATCTAAACGCAGTACGATGAAAGTGTCTCATACTCATCCGTCTCAAATAGCTATTAAAACTGGAGAATGGGAATCTAACAGTATATTTAAAAGAGGAAAGACCATGGCTCCTGTACGCTATGCCATGTTTCATCTGAAATACAAGCTATTTTTATCCGTTGCAAAACAGAATTACCCATTGAAGAATGTGACACCCCTTCGTCAACAGCAAAGGAGTTCTACAGTAATCTTTGCAACGTCTGATTCCAAGAATGTAGTATATAAAGAAATACATATCAATACTGTGAAATTATCTGCTTGGTTTTCAACTTGTTATTCCCTCCTAAAAAAGGAACAACGTATCATAAATTATTTTGTTGTCTACACTTCATCAACAAAACATTACTGTCGTATCTCTGTTCTTGTACTATCACAAATAAAACGTAGTGCCTCTGCATTAATGAAATGTGAAACAAAAACATTCTTATTGGTACTTCCAACCAGTCAGTTTCTTGGTATCGCACTTAGAACGAATTATTTATTCTCTAATTTGTCTTACTTTTTGAAGTAATGAGGTGAACATCAGAATGCTATGGTATCAGAACGTTTTCTCAATTATTTGGATACAACTACGTTACGTATAAAGGAGACATGGTTTGAAGTTCTCCTGACAAACTTGAGGTTTGACACATTACAATCCCATCCTTCAAATGGAATCAATTCATAGGTTCCACCCGAAATAATCATTACATTCAACGATTCTCACAGGCTACCCTATACTATCATCAGATAGGCTACGTAAAACGTGAACGAATTGCATGCAGTAGAAGAGCCGCAGAAAGCTCAAGTGCACTTCAACCGTTAATTTTCTGAACTTGGTAGTAATCTGCCTCCCTCTCCCCCGCCTCTCCGCAACTTAAAGTTTTACGCTGCAGATGAACTATAGAATTGTATTCTCATCAGTTATAACCATGAAACGCCACCGAGTGCAGAACGTAAGTATTCAATTTTGAATTTAAGTGGCACACGAGGACACATAACGACACGGTTGTATGAATTACAGTTGTGTTCCTTAGTGCCCTTCTCTTAATACCAAAGCCCACTGATGGAGCCTCTCATAACTGCACGTAACGTAAAAAAAATTGGAGTTCACTGCAATGGCGGACTGACAAACTGGGACGTGCCGCACGGTGGGCCAGCATGCTTCGAAGCCTGGACAGAACAGAAAAACAGAAAGGTACTCATTGCGACTTCAGTCTCGCTATACCTTGCATACTGGCCCAGTGCTAAGGAGTCATTCCAATCTGAAGTCGACATTATACGTGCCATGACAGTTGACTATAAACAGTGGATCGGACAACGACACATTTCTTGAGATACTTTTTGTGTGGTCTGTTTAATATGTCAGCGATCCTGCCTAGTTGTCGAGATGAAATAATATGGGTAGCACCTCAGAATGTATGTTTAAGACCTTTTTAAGCGGTGTAAAGACGTATATCGACTAAACTGCTCCCGTTATTATTCAAAATCGTTGTCTATAGGATTTACTTTGTATGGCTCCATTTTTGTAAATGACTCTTATACTATCTCAATAGTACAGCTAACAAGCTAAAATGCGTGCACCTATTTGCACGTTTTCAGACGACGGTCATTTTGCTGCCGTGCGGCAGTCGTAAATAATTTTTTAATAGGTCAGATTTTCCCCAGTAATACTGTTTTTTTTTCGCTAAATGTGACAGAAGCTTTCAAATTCTGTACAGAGATGTATAGGACTAAAACTTATCTATCAAGAACTACGAAAAAAATGCATGTATCTCAAAAGTCGGGTGCCACTTTCGCAGGATTCAAAATATTCTGTAATAATTCCTGATGCTGACATCAATCCACATAGTTTCGATGCACAGATATGCCATAATCTAAGCTACTCTGTTGCCGAAATGTCTGGTATTTCAAGATGCGCAGTAAGCTCGGGATAAGGATACCCGGCATTACTGTGAAGATTTTACATGTAAATATTCCCGTCAGATAACGACGGATGTCAAATTCCATTGGCTTCTGGCAGCTACGGATCCATCCATCTCCAGACACATAAAAGTGACGGAGAAAATAAACAGAAGCCACTTGAAGCAAAAGACTTGCTGTTAGAATTGTGTGCCACTGGACAGCACTACAGCGACCCTTGTGAAAGCAATAATGACGCAAGCGACCCATGTGACCATGACTGCGATTGCAAAATGTAAAATATCGAGTAAAATATTTCAGTACTGTATTTTGACTTATAATTCGTTATCAGCGACTTCACAACGTTCTACCCTGTGTTTAGATCGAACCCGCTAAATTTATAATTTCTAATCCTCCAAATTAAATCCACAATTTAGAATTTAGTAATGATATCATTGGACTGTAATTTCGTCATTGCATTGCTAACCACACTTTCAAATAATCTAAAAGTAAACAGTTTTAAAGGGTTCTATATGCATTTCTCCGTTATTTCCAGGTTTTGAATCGAGTTGGCTCACTGTACCGCTTGGAGGAACCGCACTGCGACGGTGCTTGGAAAAACATGCTGCCGAAAATCTTCAACTGACAATTGTGGAGCAACATATGGCCACAGTGCGCCACAGTTCCCTGTTGATTGATATCTTTGTTGTAAAACAATTTCGGATTTTAGTATATAGGGCGGAGAAAGTCTTGTGTCATGAAATTTTAACCCGGGATAGCTGATGCCAGTAGGAACCAAAATTAGTATTTTTGAGTAGGTCGACAATGAACCACTTTCAAACTACGGAAACTTGGCGCCACACGCTCCCATTGGCAGTGGGATTGCCCTGTTGGCGTATGTCGGTTGACGGGCAGCGCTATGGTTGTCGATTCCACTTACCGTGCGGGCAGCCTTGAATACATCACGACCTCCGGCAGGTAAAATATTCTCCGTGATGCGTTGATCAGAGCATCCTGCAACAGGGTAATCCCGCAGCCAAACGGAGCGCGTGGTGCCAAATTTCCGTAGTTTAGAAATGGTACGTTGTCGACCTACACCACATTAGTAATTTTGGTTCCCACTGGCATCAGATATCAAAGGTTAAAATTTTGTTACACATTTTCTCTCCACCCTTTGCTATTATCATTATCAATAAACACGTAGATATCTTGCGCATAGCTGTGTTTTATAGTGTTGTACACCACGGTGAAAGGAGACACAGCATTCAACTCTTTTTTTTTTTTTTTGCTCATAATGATAAGAGAGTTCTGTACTGTGATTTTTAATTTGTAAAGGACTGATAGCGGTACTTGGTGTCGAAACCATTCGTCAGTAGGCTACATAAATGTGCTACTACGGCAAATTTTTTTCTGACGTAAATGTCAAAATCGATCTAACCTACAAAACATATTCAGGATGTCCCTCCTGAGTTATTAGAGGCGTTTTCTCTGGCGTTTCATGACGTATTTGCCATTTCGTGTTTGCTGAGTGTAGCTGGAGTCAACCCAAACAAATGTTGCTCATCTTATCTTTGAAGCGATACACTGTGGCAAGGGAAAGCGTCCGTTTGTTTCCTGCTAGAAACAGAATGATTTTTAATGTGGATTTTTATGCTGCCATTAGACAGAGCTGCGATACTCGTTGTGTATAAACAGGACCATTAAAACACGATGAATAGCATGTACTCCAGTAGCGGCTGAACAGCGCTGCTGCGTGTAATGTAACGCTACCATTAAGCGCGAGCCTGCGAGGTACGCTAGTCGCAGACACAGTTATGGTTATTCATAGTCTTTTAATGATACTGTCAATACACAACGAATATCGCACTAGAGTAACACGGGCTGCATCTAAAGATCGCGTAAAATTCCTCTTCAGATCGTTTTCTTTGTAACGGAAAACAAACGGCCGCTTTCCGTCGACACTGTACGTCACATGAAAGACCTGATGAGCAGTATTTGCTTGGGATGACTGAAGCAACACATTGAAAAACGAAATTGCAAATATCTGCGGAAACAAGAGAGAAAAAGCGCCTCCTGACTCGTAGGAACGGCACCCTGTAAATGAACACTGACTATACAGCTGTTACTATAAAGCAGTGTATATTCTTTCTGAAAATAAGTAACTCTGAGATACTTCTTTTTATGCCAGTAGATGTTTTAATTCTCAAACATGTAAAACTGGAAACTCAATAAAATCACCGTAAGCGTATCAAACTTGACAGCTGCAGATAGCTAGAGAAAATGCGTAAAACACTGTACGATAAGAATGAGATAAAAGTATCAAATATCTTAGTACTTGAAAGTTGTGCACTGTGTACGCTCATGGTTTGTAAATAATAAATAAAAAATGTAAAAAACTACTACATTGTAGCAAAACAATCAGTCTTACAAAGTAAGTCTGTGAAAGTATAGATATCGGTACAGCTGCGATGAAGCGGATCTTAACCCTTACCTATCTATGTTGGAACCATCAGAGGCAACGTGGGGTACCACCTCGGCTAGGAAGAGGGTTTTGCTTTAGTTGCCTGCATAAAAGACGAATAGCCAGTTAATCTCAGGGATCGGATCATGAAATGGTCCAGACAGGGGTGTGAAGTATTTATTTAGTGATTAGTATTGTGTAATACGGAAAGTATTTTTTGTTTTTATTTGCGATGAGCGAACTGAATTGTTATGAAGTGAGGATTTAGGTTGAGCGGCAAGCGTCTACACCATGAAAATATTTTTTAACAAAACTAAACAATCTCTTTGTCGATCCTTGAAAATATTTAACACACCAAGCACAAGTGAATCAATGAACAAGAAGGCAAGGTCTCATAACCAAATGTAGCAGGAAGTACGCTTCAAATTTAGTTTTACAGAGATTCATTTCCAACCCACAGGGAACAGATTCTCACATTGGCCCCTTGGGCAGTTGAGGTACAACTAAATCAGAGAAAAGGTGCATTGTTGAAAATGAAAAACTTAAAATCTTGAAGCCAGCCAGAATCGGCGACATCCTAGATAGTGAAATTGTATTTCTTTTAACAACTGAGCCACAAGACATTAAATAATACATCTTTAAGTTTAGCTGCAGACAATTTTTAAAAATCTATATAACAAGGAACCTTAGGAAAAACAAAGAAACACGAAAATTTTAAGACTTTTGGTCTTAACTGTAGTATTATGAACTCCTTAAGGACATTTCAATAACAGTGCTCAACTAAAAAACTTCATGACTGTAACTAAGCTAAACGTTAATTCTGTTGCTGCACCACAACACACAAAGAATTTATAACAAACACCTAACATGCTTGTGATAGTGCGCGAGAGGTCATAACGAGGTTAGCAAGAAATCTTAATCAAACAACTTACACTTCGTGGTTAGATTAGTGCTCAACATCTTGATTTGATTTTATCAGGGAAGCAAAAACAACACTGGGATCACTGCTGCCCGCAGTGGTTCAAAACTGGCTCTGAGCACTATGGGACTTAACTTGTGAGGTCATCAGTCCCCTAGAACTTAGAACTACTTAAACCTAACTAACCTAAGGACAGCACAGACATCCATTCCCGAGGCAGGATTCGAACCTGCGACCGTAGCGGTCGCGCGGTTCCAGACTGAGGCGCCCAGAACCGCTCGGCCTGCCCGCAGTGAAACAGAGTTTATTCTGCGGTATCGTACCCTGTGTCTCCGGTAAAGCCAACCAATGCCCTTTAATTGTGGAAGGAGATCCTTTACCAGTGCTTTGCTAGACACAATTTCTTCAAGTCTTGCTGATCTGAATATTCTGTGTCTTTAATCACCAATGCCTCGAATTCGAAGATCAAATGTCATGCGGTTTCCTGGCCCACACAACACATCCTAAATTTTGGGTCTTCTTCTATTATCCCCACTGTATGTAAGTTTTTTTTTTTTTTTTTTTTTTTGAAATTCCCATGGCCTGTCAATAGTCCAGCCATGAGTTTCATTTCTCTCCTGTTCAAGCCATGGATTGAGAGACTTCTCTTAGAACATGGCTTCGCAATCAATACTATGGTGTCACCGCCAGACACCACACTTGCTAGGTGGTAGCCTTTAAATCGGCCGCGGTCCGTTAGTATACGTCGGACCCGCGTGTCGCCACTGTCAGTGATTGCAGACCGAGCGCCGCCACACGGCAGGTCTAGAGAGACGTCCTAGCACTCGCCCCAGTTGTACAGCCGACTTTGCTAGCAATGGTTCACTGACAAATTACGCTCTCATTTGCCGAGACGATAGTTAGCATAGCCTTCAGCTACGTCATTTGCAACGACTTAGCAAGGCGCCATTACCAGTTTATATTGAGATTGTAAAACATGTACCGTCAAGAGCGATGTACACCAATTATGGATTAAAGTTAAGTATTCCAGCAGCAACGTACCTTATTGGCTATATTAATTACATTGTCCTGTTCCAGACCTCACGCCAGTTTGCGTGAGCTTAAACGCGGGCATTTCGGCCTACTCTAGCTACACGGTGTTGGCTCTTCTGCCAACACATCAAATACCTTTCCATGTTTTTGCTTCTGGACCTTAGCCCAATATTCTACATGCTGTTTCGTTGTACAATCTCGTAGTTTTATTTTATTTAACCCTTGGTGATTGGCAGGAGATGTTCCAGTCCAATAAATGATGTCATCTCCCCTGTCCTGGCCAACCTATCGGCTTACTAATTAGCACTAATCCCTGAGTGACCAGGGACCCACAGTAGGTTTACCCTATTGCTTTCTCCTAGCTCCACAAGGACTTTGTGGCATTCCGGCACGATCTTTGATGTAGCTGCAGAGGCTGCCAGTGCTTTCAGGGCTGCTTGACTGTCTGGATAAAGAAACATCCTACGAACTCTGCAGCACCTCCGCAAATTCTCCTCTATGCACACCCTGACAGCAGATATTACTGCCTGAAACACAGTGACCATCTTCCCTAGAGAGATTGCACCCCATACAACCGAGCCACAACGGCTTGGTCTGTTTTGGGACCGTCAGCGAACCAGACTATGTTCCCAGTACGGTGTCGAAATTTGTTCTCCCAGAGCTCTCTACTTGCCATTACTACATTGAAAAGCTTGTTGATGCTGCTAGGAGTTATTGTATAGTTGGCCGGCATTTCCCCAACCATACCTTTGTCTACCTCACTCAGTATTTTAGTGTGAGATCCTGGATATTCCAGTGAGTTTCAGTCTTTGCCAGTCTTTAACATGTGAGCTTCAGCTACTGCCTCCATCTTCACCCACAGGTGTAATGGGGGCAATTTCAGCATGGTTCCCATCCCAGCAATGGATGTGCTGCTAATTCCGCCTGTAATGGCTAAGCAGTTCAATCTCTGCACCTTAGCAAGCTCCTTAGCAGCTACCTGCAGTTCCAGCTTTTTCTAACACACTGTAGCCCCATAAGCGATCATAGGTCCTACCACCATGGTGTATATCCAGTACATACACTTGGGGATGAAGCTCTCCTGGTACTCATTAGAGCGCCGTTCGCCTTGGGACTGGTGCACCTTATGTGAGAAGTCCACGATAGTTTCTTATCCAGTGTTACTCCTAAATATTTCACTATCCCCTTCAGTGGTAGAGTTTCATCGAGAAAATTGAGTTTTCAATACGTGTGTTGGATCTGCGGAAGGAATGACCCGTAAGTCCTGTTTCCTGCACCAATTTTCCTCAATGTTCAATTCTCCTTGTGCCATACCTCTGAGAGTACTTGAAAATTTGCCAAGTATTACTATGACAAGATCGTCTATGTATCCCTGACAAATGTACTTTCTACAGTGTAATTAACAATGAGTTCATTCACCACAAGGTTCCACAGTAGAGGGGACAGGATCCCCCCTTGAGGACAGCCTCTGGTGGTGCTGATTACCATTTTCTCTTGCATCATGGAGGCTTCTATTTTTCTACTACGAAGCATAGCTCTAATCCACCTGCAGATGGTGGTCTCTGAGCCATGCACCTCTGCTGCCTTAACCATGCATTTGAAGGTCGTGTTGCTAAAAGCAAGGCTATTTCCTGAAAGTGTAGTGCTTTCTCCATCTTCCCAACAGGTTCGTGCAGTTTCATACGATTTTCCTGGTTGGTATGCTTGTTGGTTATTGTTTAGAGGGACCCTGGTTAACCTCCTCTCCCTAACATGCACAATGAAAATTTTTTCAAATGTTTTTAGAAGAAAGGAGGAGAGACTGGCTGGTCTCATATCCGTGGCCTTGGTTCTTCTCGGCTTTGGAATTAAGACAACCTTCACTGCCTCCAGACTTTAGGGACGATTCCTGTTGCTAGGATAACCCTAAATAACCTGCGTAGGGGTCATCCACTTTATTTAAAGTTCCTCCTTATGAGGATTTTGTGAAGGCTGGCCTGAACAGCCATATCCTCTAGCTCCTCACAGAATGCCTTCCAGGACGCCTGCTTTGCTTGCTTAATTGCAAGACTGTATTTGACAAGGGCCGCCCGATATTCAGCCCATTGTGCTTTCCTTCTCGCAAGGTTAAACAGTCTTTAAACCTGTTTCCTCTGTGATTCCAGGATGTTGTTTCACCAAGATACATTCCTACTTGTGCACTTCTTGGTGATTGAGCATTTGTCATGGTATCAGCTTATGATGGCAGAGATAATGAACATAGTATTAATCGTGAACTGTTTAATTTTTAAGGTACCTTTGCTTCACATACGTTAGAGTCAGTTACATCGAGGAATGGCAAGAAATAGTTCAAATGGCTCTAAGCACTATGGGACTTAACATCTGAGGTCATCAGTCCCGTTGAACTTAGAACTACTTAAACCTAACTAAACTAAGGATATCACACACATCCGTGTCCGAGGCAGGATTCGAACCTGCGACCATAGGGGTCGCGCGGTTCTAGACTGAAGTGCCTAGAACCGCTCGGCCACAGCGGCCGGCCGAGGAGTGGCAGAAGCAGATTGAGAGAACATGTGTCACATAAGCACACGGTTATGGGGTCATTACAGAGATATTTGTACGTCGACAGTAAATTCTTTGGTAACTCAGTCAACAAACAGCAAATTCTGTTCCATACAGCTGCTAACAAGAGGTCAAAATTGTTAATAAGCCAATGAACTGTTTATAAAAGTATCGACAAGCTTTGCATCTTACAAGATAAAAAAGACAACTGTTTAAATCTCCATAGTTTATATCTTCATATTCAAAGTTTTTTTTGTTTTTTAATAGGGGCTCTGTGGCCCCTACCATTCCCGTCACATACATAACTTCACGCATTATTTTATAAAGTTCATTTAATGAATTCTGTCCAATTTTCATGTCTGGATGTTTCTTGTGTTGATTTATGAGCCCAACAGTGTCTTCTACCTTTTTGGTATTCTCCCTGCTACCGGTGATGGGGTTACCTTGAGAAACACGTCGTTTGAGGTGTCAACCAACAAAAATTGGGAGGGTATTATAACGTGGTATTCCTTATATATAGTGGATTAGATGCTTCAGAGATTTCCGCTTCTAATCGGTTCTTGGCTTCATATCATCGATATTCGTGAACATCACGCTACACAAGCTACAACAGCTACACAAGATATACATGTCTGAAATTGATCTGGAAATGGGGAACTGACTGCGTAAATGAGACAGTATGCGTATTTGTTGACTGGTGGACAAGAGCGCATACAAAATGAGTTTATTACTAGTGTATGGACAGTTTGCGAAGGAAACGAGCCATAGTTCACCCAGTTTGTACCGTGGTTGTGACGTGTGTCCACGATTTCTCGCCAGAAGCGTTTAGCAATCATTGAAGGGGATGGAAGCTAGTCGTCGTGCACCGAATAACGCGATGTTCGTTTCTGTTGCCGAAAAATGTTGCGGCCACTAATTTGGGCGATGTTAATAGGAGTCCTTCATTGTTTACCAAGTACGCAGGAGAACAATAACTGGAGTAATAGTCAAGTTTTTAAAATCACCTCGATAAAAATGGCCTTGGGATGAAATTTTGTTTGCAGGTAGGACACAATCATTCATCGTGATAAATAACTTTGTCAGTGCGAAAACTGACGATTTTGAGGAACAATGCATACACCCTACCACCTATATACACTCCTGGAAATTGAAATAAGAACACCGTGAATTCATTGTCCCAGGAAGGGGAAACTTTATTGACACATTCCTGGGGTCAGATACATCACATGATCACACTCACAGAACCACAGGCACATAGACACAGGCAACAGAGCATGCACAATGTCGGCACTAGTACAGTGTATATCCACCTTTCGCAGCAATGCAGGCTGCTATTCTCCCATGGAGACGATCGTAGAGATGCTGGATGTAGTCCTGTGGAACGGCTTGCCATGCCATTTCCACCTGGCGCCTCAGTTGGACCAGCGTTCGTGCTGGACGTGCAGACCGCGTGAGACGACGCTTCATCCAGTCCCAAACATGCTCAATGGGAGACAGATCCGGAGATCTTGCTGGTCAGGGTAGTTGACTTACACCTTCTAGAGCACGTTGGGTGGCACGGGATACATGCGGACGTGCATTGTCCTGTTGGAACAGCAAGTTCCCTTGCCGGTCTAGGAATGGTAGAACGATGGGTTCGATGACGGTTTGGATGTACCGTGCACTATTCAGTGTCCCCTCGACGATCACCAGTGGTGTACGGCCAGTGTAGGAGATCGCTCCCCACACCATGTGCCTTGTGTGCCTCCGTCGTATGCAGACCTGATTGAGGCGCTCACCTGCACGGCGCCAAACACGCATACGACCATCATTGGCACCAAGGCAGAAGCGACTCTCATCGCTGAAGACGACACGTCTCCATTCGTCCCTCCATTCACGCCTGTCGCGACACCACTGGAGGCGGGCTGCACGATGTTGGGGCGTGAGCGGAAGACGGCCTAACGGTGTGCGGGACCGTAGCCCAGCTTCATGGAGACGGTTGCGAATGGTCCTCGCCGATACCCCAGGAGCAACAGTGTCCCTAATCTGCTGGGAAGTGGCGGTGCGGTCCCCTACGGCACTGCGTAGGATCCTACGGTCTTGGCGTGCATCCGTGCGTCGCTGCGGTCCGGTCCCAGGTCGACGGGCACGTGCACCTTCCGCCGACCACTGGCGACAACATCGATGTACTGTGGAGACCTCACGCCCCACGTGTTGAGCAATTCGGCGGTACGTCCACCCGGCCTCCCGCATGCCCACTATACGCCCTCGCTCAAAGTCCGTCAACTGCACATACGGTTCACGTCCACGCTGTCGCGGCATGCTACCAGTGTTAAAGACTGCGATGGAGCTCCGTATGCCACGGCAAACTGGCTGACACTGACGGCGGTGGTGCACAAATGCTGCGCAGCTAGCGCCATTCGACGGCCAACACCGCGGTTCCTGGTGTGTCCGCTGTGCCGTGCGTGTGATCATTGCTTGTACAGCCCTCTCGCAGTGTCCGGAGCAAATATGGTGGGTCTGACACACCGATGTCAATGTGTTCTTTTTTCTATTGCCAGGAGTGTATATCCTCTTCTGGAATCAGACTGATGCAACGTAGGGTGGAAAGACGAGAACGCTAGATATCACGGAAGCCACAAATGGATGGAATGAAGATATTCCTGATCTGTATCGCAGCATGGAAACTGCCGACTAAAGAAATATTGCCAAAATTGAAACCTACCTCTTCGTCTATACTCCGCAAGTATTTTTCGGCCCCCCTTTTCTGTTCCGTTTACGAACGGTGGGTGGAAAGAACAACTGCCCGGAAGACATCATGTGTGCAGCAGTTGCTCTAATTTTCCTGTTATGGTCGTTTCAGAGAGACTAATATGGAAAGAAGTAATAGGTTGCTTGGCTCGTCTTGGATGTTACGGTCTCATAAATTCAACTATAAATCTCTCAAATTTCACAGCGCCCATTCTGTAGCACTGGCTACTGGTGATCACGGTTGCATCAGCAAAGATCCCAAGCTTCTCAAAGGGAACCCTTCTTCTTTGACTTTCTCCATTAATTCTATCACTTGCGAATACCACACTGAACGGCATTATGTGAAAACTATTTGATCGAGCGTCTCTAAACCATAGCTTTGGTGGATGAATCACAGCCTGACATTCGCTTAGTATTATGTGATCATTCCAGCTTTCGGCGCTTCCTGATTTATTCAGCTAAATATTTTACGGTTGATTCTGTTTCCAGTGATTAATCACTAGGAATGTAAAACGTCTATCCGTTTATTTACGTGCAGTGCCTTACATTAAGTTACGTTAAGGTTCAACTGCCAGTTCTTACACGAAACGTCGATTCTCTGTAGGTATTCCAGCCTTTCGCGACAATTTTCTGACGTTATTAATTTTGTATATGCAACAGCATTATCCACTGACAGACGCATGTAGTGGCCTGATATCCGCCGATCATCCTGACGGGTGTTCTCTAGTCTTATTTTGAACTTCCAGGAAACTGAAGTTTCAAACTAAGGCAAAATAATCGTCGCAGAACGCTGACAGAGGAAGGTTAGGAAGGTCGATTCTTGACAGAATGTCAGTCCCTGTGGAGTTACTTTGCCTGAGTATATCGTTTAAAAGTACTAAAGCACTACATTACCGATACTTGTAGTGCAAATAACACAAAATCATGGCAGTTACTATTCTGTTAGCTCACATTCTCCGTAGACGAGTAGCATTTTTACCTTCCCTTCGTTGTTGTACATTGTACTCGGACAAATCTTTGACTGCAATCGGTTGACTAAATGATGGGTGTACATTTTCGTCACATTTATGTTTGGTTATTGTTAACTCCTACGTGTGAACGAGTTATGTTACCACGGGTATTTGCACTGTGTGCTAGTACATGACATCAAAGTCAATTTTGTTATGTTCTTCTTAACGCTATATTTATGTGAAAGATACGCTGTGATACATTTTTGAACAGGCTTAAGGTGAGAACTGAATAACAGATAAAAAGACTGTGGAGTGCTGGCTACAGTATACTGGTGCTCATATCTTCCTAACGAAGGAAGGTACACGAAAGGCAATCATGCTACTTGATGTTCCACTGGTAGCCAAACAATATTAGTTGATATACTTGTTGTTTTGCCTCCGGACGTAAAGTTATTTGGATGAGGAAGATTTATGGGACACCCTGTACTGTAGTGAATGTAACATAGCTGCACTAAACAAACGGCCAAACAACGAAAGTAATATTTTCTTTCTCTTACCTATATTTATGTGATCATCATTTTAAATTTTTTATTAACATATTTACAATAATATTTAACGCGTGTATTGAGTGAAACGTTAGTTTTTAATATGTTTCGTTTCATGTAAGTCTGTAACAGTATGATTATGTAAACAAACAGGGTGACAGTAATGAACTACATGTACCGTAAACGTCAGTACAGATATTCGGATTTAGAGTACGACATGTTCGATGTGCCTCCTATCATGTGGAACAGACGAATAGTGAAATTCAGCATGACCCGCTGAAGAGTTGGTACAACTATGCTGTCGATGACCTCCTGAATGGCTGTTTTAAGGTCAGCAGTGGCTTCGGGCTTATCGCTGTACACCCTGTCTTTAATATAGCCCCACAAAAAGGAGTCGCATGTGTTCAGATGTGGAGAATATGGCAGCCCATCGAGGCCCACGCCAGTGCCCTCTGGATACCGCAGAGACAGAAAGCGGTCACCAGAGGGTTCCTTCAGTACATCACTCTCCTGCTTCGACGGGGTCGAGCTCCGTTTTGCATGAACCACATCTTGCCGAAATAAGGGTCACGTACAGTTTGGTAGCCACCGTGTAATCAAGAAGTATCTCACCGATTATTCCGTGACTTGACATTGCACAGTGCACAGTCACCCGCTGAGGAGGAAGAAAACTCTCAATCGCGAAATTATGATTCTGTCCGCAAATGCACCAATTTTTCTCATTGACGAACCCATCCAAATGAAAGTTGTATTCGTCGCTAAGTTCACCGAGGAAGTAATCTCAATGAACTGGTAAGTAACCTAATACTTAGTACTTGGCGGGATCTTCAACCCCTAAAGTCTGTTTAATTATGCATGGTTTGTGATAATCTTCCGACCATATATATGACAACGAGGTTATGTGATCCCATACATAATCGCTACTATTTCCATTTCCATACTGATGTAGATAAAGTGTACTCTGTTCAGTTGCCATGAAGCTACTTCATTTTCCTGTCGATTGATATTATGGTTCAGATCAACCAGCCGTCCACTGCTGGTGTCACATTTGAAGATAAATTCCTTCTCGAAATTAGGAAAATCAGTGTTGCCCTAGAAACTAATGCTGTCTTCAGCGTTTCAAATGCTGTTTGACATTCCGCTGAACATCAGAATTTCACACACTTCCTTAAAAATCGATTCGAAGATTCTGTGATCTGTTGAAATTTCCTTACAACTTTGAAATAATAATTGCATAAATCCAGAATTAGCTAAGTTGTTTCGTGGTCTATGGCGTTGCTAAGTTCCATATTGCCTCTATAAGGTGACGATCATTTTGAACACCTTTCCCACTAATAAAGTGTCCTAGACGTGTTACCTGGGTGTGTGCAGAATGGCATTTGTCTATGTCAGCTGTAGTATTCCTAAAGATTGTACTCATTTAATGACCGTGAACACTCCTGGTGCCACTATTCGTGGTCCTCGTTTCGCCTTTCTGCAAAGTAAGTTCCCAAGCGTAATAGACTGCGATTGTGACCCGAATGCCTGACACTCTTTCTCAGCCGCTAGTGCTCTCTACCGCTATGTTACACTTGTGCCTAGTTCGTGCCATACTGAAACCTTCCTATGCAATGTGTCTGCATTAGTGTGTTTCCACATGGTCGGCTGCGAGGGAATTACTATGTGCACTGTTGTTTGGTTTGAAACGTCCCCTTTGAACAATTACACAAGACTGTGCTTAAACTGACACACAATGTTTTTAGCGCAACGCAATCTGGCTATCAAAGATCCCTGCAAAAGAATGGCCCTGAGTAACATTAAACTATACCTTTCAGAAATCACTTACCTCACAAAAATCTTCATTACTCGAACTACTGCAATACAGCGAGCGCCACTACTGCCAGCTAAATAAAAGATTCAAACTACGGAAGGCACTAACTACTGATAGGGATAGTTAGCAAATGAAAGATATTAATAGAGAACAAACAATGTATTTACCTTAATAGTCATAATATATATAGCAGTTCATGACAAATTTCGAAACTCCGCCATCTCTCTCCCCACATCCACCACTGCTGGCGGCTCACCTCCAACTGGGCAACGCTACGCGCTGTTCACATCCAGCTGCCGCTGCCCAACACTAGAATGGCAGACAACAATGCAAACTAGCCACAGACTGCACACAGCACAGCCAGTGATTTTCACATAGAACGCTACGTAACGGTGCCAATAAGAAAACATAAACAGCCTACTTGCATAGCCCCCGTGCTCCCCACAAAAAATTGTACAAATTGTTTTGGGCAGTGGCCAATAATGATTTGATAAAATTTTTCATAATTGTAATTAAAATAACAAAGAAATCAAATGCACACACTTATTGATACAATGTTGGTCAAAAGCTAAAATTTTCTCACAGTCCGTAAAGATAGTCCTGATCATTCATCATAATAGTAATTACAGTTTTTTTTCACAAAGTCTCATTAGTAAAAGAAATTGCACACAGAAGTAGTGGATTTCCATGCAGTCTTGAAGAAGTGGGGTTGTCCTTCCAACGGAAAGACAGTGCTGACTCTTGACATGCTGACAGGTAATGGGCCACAACAGAGCAAACCCACAGCAGAGACAGTCGAAGTTATGAAGAATATTGGTAGGTAGGTCATCACAGAGTAGACCCACTGTAGTCCCGGTAGAGATTATGGTATTGATGGGCCACCCGAGGTGCAGACCCACTGCAGTCCTTGTAGAAATAATGGTATTGGTGAGTCATCAAAGATGCAGACCCACTGCAGTCCTTGTAGAGATGGCCAGCAGCCATCTGTTGCGACTGTGCAGGTGCACAATCACCATTGAAGAGTCTTGCGGATAATATAGCAAGTCCATAAACCACCACTCGTACACTCACAAAGTTTTTTTTTCTAATTGTCCTTAGGACCAGCAATGCTGTTAACCAGTCCCTTGCTGAATTATTAACACACATGCAAACACTATCAGTCCCTACTTCTCACCTATTGTCCATATACTATGACCAACAGAAAAGTGTGCAGTGAAATGTAATTAACAAGTTAATAATATGATGAATTGGTGTCAATTACAATTTTATAACATAAGAATACAATTACAAAGGTACAAAGTACATCTTTAAAAACATAACAATACAGATAACATTTGTAGTAATACAGGCTTTACAAAAGAATAGAAATAACATATACATCAATGTTACAGGAATTATGAGATAAGTAGATACATAAACGATCAGAATAACTTTTGAAACATCAACTTTATATATGAGCATTAAAACAAAACAGAATAAATAATGTCTAAGCATCTTTACAAGGTAAATAACATATTATTAATGACAATTATATTTGAGGATAGCAGTATTCCTCATCATAGTGAATATAGCTTAGTATTAGAAGAAAAAATTCTATGAAACTACACAGAGACAGGAAGAAAACAAATACACAAGGGTACACAAACACATAGTGGGATAACACAAGGAAAGGACAGGTTTTGTTTTACTGCAGTATTTGGCAAACAAAACTTTCTTTGCTTCTTGGAGATCTCCCTTCATTCATCATTATTCCCAAAAAGTCCTATCTATACATCCTTCCTGTATTCTATTCATATCTCTTTCAAAATAAGTAATTCTGATTGTACAATACTCATTTTGGCCCAAATCTTTTTCATATAACTTCTCAATGCATTCTTTCCCTACTGTCCATAGTCAGTTTCTTATATAGTCTACCCTTCTTAAGCTAACTTAAATCTACTGAGCTCAGATGGTAAACTAAGGGACGAGGCAATGCAGCAGCATAAATCAATTAATACAAACAGCAATGAAAAAAATGCAAATTGGCAAAGCAATGGCAATAATACAACTAATATAAGGCACTGTGCAGCAAACAAGAAAAATAAATCCGTAGTAAAACTGGCTTAACAGCGTACTACAACGTCAGATTCAGTAACATTATTCCTGGCAAACAGCAGCAGCAACTTATATCTAAACATGACATAGCTCAAGCAAAAAAAAAAACATTACACTAAAGACAACAATGCAGACAAGGGAAATGCATATTCACATCTTAATGTCTATGTAATTAAAGTGGTGCACCACAACTTATTCTACAAAATAAATTACCAAGTACTTGAAAAGAAAATTATGTATGCAATTCCTGTGAAGGGAAATGTGTTTTTGTGCTCCTTCGTTTTTTTAAGTACATCAAAGTTACTCTTTACTGGGTCTGTAGGCATAAAATATCTATATTAATACATTCATAAAATTTTATTTTAAACAATGCTGCAGTGCAGCTAGAAACTAGATATTAAAGAAAATGAGCAAATATGTACAAAGGACAGCATGAAACATCATTCATTAGCCATATGGCATTTCATAAGGCAGTAAAAATTCTCTCAATTCTCGAGAAAGACGCTTGTCATAATCAGGTGTGCAGATGTAAGTATCTTTCCAAGTAATGAGCGTGTCGTATTTGCGGTGCTTTCTACAAAGGAACGTCAATAGCGAGGATAATGGCCCTTTTTTTTCACCTGCGCCTCTGAAAGGCACACCCTAATGGCTTTTTTTTTTTTCGGGCATCTGCCGCACAGCTGGGTGCCCATGACGCATTAGACGCATTACGTGCAGGTGGTCACTTAACTTTCTTACGGAAATATTTACGACAGAAGTTTCCGCTACAGTGACAGTCTCCTATAAAAATATTTCACAGGTCAAGAATTTGCGTTGCAAAAGTGTAGAAACAAAATGCTATTGATATAACAGTGTCCAAAAAAATTTCGCCGGCATTGTGATACATTCACGCATATACACACACATTTCATAACTCTTAAAGTACGATTGTTGGCTTCCAACATCCTTTTCATAAATCAGAGTCCCTAACCACTAATCATTATTCCTTAGCTTCTTCGTCGACACTTCTTCAATATTTCATCATAACAGATACGTAGGATAATCAAATTTCTCATATAGCATCAGCTTATTGTTCATAAACATACCTCAGCAGCATAATACACATCGTCGTCGTAAAAATAACATCGTAACACCTCAGTCAAATCTCAAAATCGTCATAGCTTTCTGCAATAATTTCAAAACCTAAAGAAATTCTCTGCTCATTTCAGTAGTGTCATCTACCTCAAACGTACTTTAAAAATCATGATCTCATACCAGATACATCATTCAAAGCTCTCATTGTATCACCATGGTTCCGAAAAAATATGAAGAGATCACTCGGTACAGACAAAATACAATTTCATAAGTGTGAAGTTATCCAACGGTGTAATTGCGTAAACATGTATCACTGACGTAATAAAAAAGTTTGTCTCTCTCAGTTAAATGACTAGATAGCTGTGTAATTTGTGTTAGAGAAATATGGTACCGATGTGTAAAGTTGTATAAGCAAATACCATATTAGCTAGGGCTCCTTGTGCTTGCCAAACACATGATACACAAAGTAAGCGTGTACCCCCCTGAGGATTATTGTAATTATACCCTCAGCTGTTACAAATTACAGCAATGGAATGAAACGTATCATGGAAAAATTTCTTTGTAATTCAAAAATCTTTAAAAATAAATGTTTTAAGTACAAAATTAATCACTCAAATACGTGTCCTGTACCGCTAAATGTGCGTCTTGCTGTAAGATAATCTCTGTGGAAGTGTCGTAGTTATCGTCCTCCAAAAGCTAAGTTCTGCAGAAGTCAATGTACTTACCTCATGATAAACAAAAGTGAAATGCTTTGCGTGTAGATATCTTACTTATTACGCTTATTGCCGTGATGAAGAAAGTACTGTGCTGTAATGTATTGTTGTGCTACAGAAAAGGCTGTCTCCTTGTAGCTATACCAAAAAAGTTACTACTAAAACATGTTTTGCTTTCCAGAAGGATTCAGAAAAACCGTGCAGATATAAAACAGATACTCCGCAAAAGCAACAATGTAAATTGTGTCACACATTAGTAACATCATGATATAATCGTGTAGCTGTCACATAAACTAACCACTGTGTCATCTGGTATCTCTCAGAAAGTACTTTAAATCCGGAATGTATTTTCAAGTGAACCAAAATGTTGCATTAGAATCTCATTAGCAGTACTGGTAAATGTTCTAAGTATGTGAGCCTTATAGTCGTTACGTAATCGTGCAACTAACAAGCAAGAATGTACACACATAATAACACTGTGTCGTCTGTTCGCAATAACAATGCAGTCGTAATTTCTGTTTAAATAAGTTCTCTTGGTTCTTGAGTGGATATTGAACTTCAAAACATTGTTGCACGTTAACAATTTCTCAGTGTGACAAATTGTACAAGTTGCGTGAAGTGAAAATTGCAAAGACTAAGTTAAAAAGCAGATTATCTGTGAATAAATGGTTTTACATGTGAAATGTGGTGTAAACCTTTACTCTTCCTAGTACGCAGAGTTTCAACTTCAACGCAATTATCATGTGGTATACGTCGGATTCTGTAAGGTCCATTGTAAACTAGAAAGAATTTGTGACTCAAGTGTTTCTTCTTATGTGACAATGAATGAGCTTTAATGAGAACTTTCTGACCAATACATAAATTCTTTGCATTTGATTTACCGTGTAGTTTTCTCCTTTTGTCTGCTGCAGATTTTATATTTTTAAGAGCCAAATCAATTATGTCTTTGTGTCGAAGTTTACGTGTATTCGGGAAAGGTACAAGCTCTCTGATTCTGTTCGGAGGTTCTACATTCTTCAGTACAAGAGTAGGTGGTAAAGCAGTGGAATCATGAGGCATTTCATTCAGCACATTTTGAAATAAGTGTAAATATCTGTCCCAATGCTGATGCTTTCTGTGACAATAAAGTCTGCAAAGCTTATTGATTTCTTTCATAATCCGTTCAGACGGGTTACAATGTGGTGAATACAATGAAATAAAAACAGGTTTGATTTTATGATTCCGAAGCAGATCTGAATTGCGGTCCGTTATCTGAAATGACTTTACTAACATGTCCAACTTCACGTAAGAAATTTTTAACAAAGGCGTTGGATACAGACCGTCCAGTGGCTTTACGTAATGGAGTGAAAGAAACAAATTTTGAAGTAAGTTCAACAGCGACTAGAACGTACGAAAATCCATCCGATGTTCTAACAAGGGGTCCCAAGAGATCAACAGCAGCAAATTCTTTTAATTTAGAAGGAATAATAGGAAACAACGGAGCACGATGTGAGATAGGGCGCCGGAATTACGTATGGTCTAACACAAAATTTAATATGCTCGCGAACACGAAATTGGTATTGAAATCCCTTGATTGTTCCTGTTTTGCGAGTAAAAACTGTGGAATGTGCTTGTAAAATCTCGAAAAGGTCCTGGCTATCAGTGTCATTACAATTCTCAATTGTTTGAATTTTATTCTGAATTAACTCATTAATTTCAAATATGCCGTCGATATCATCCCTGTCGGTACTTGCAGAGTGATTCTTAGTGTCTAGTTCTGTGGAAAATTCTGAACTGTTGTCCAACAGAAGGTAAAGCCGATTAACTTCCTCGTCATGGTTTGAGAGCCAATCTTCAAATTTCAAAGCTATTGACTTACCTTCCTTCTCTAAACTTATTTCAGCATCGAGAAAGCTTAAGATTGCTTTGTATTCATTCAAAAAGTCTACTCCCAATATAATTTCCGTCGACAATAATGGAACAATAAGAAAGTTCATAGAGAAACTGTGGCTTTGGCAAAAGAATTCTAAATTGGTTTGTTGGCGTACATCTACACTTTTTCCAAAGATTGCACCTTGTAATTTAATCTTACGTAACAGAAGTGTGGGGCAATCGTTCGATTTGTTGCATTTGCTAAAAGCTGTTCCACTAATTACTGAAATGGGACTGCCAGAGTCAACCACTGCCGTAAATTTTACGTCATTTACAGTAATGTGAATCGCAGGATATGCAATGTTGTTGTGTTTTACGTCGTGTTCCTGGAGTAAGATGTGCCTAATGTCTTCCATTTTTATGTAATTACAAGCTACGGCAGCTGCGTCGTTAGTGTCATATGTACGTTTTGTGGCTGCCAGCGGTGTGAGTCATTGCCTATTCTCTCTTTGTTGGCGCGCTTCATGATTCGGGTTTGGAGACCTAACTTCTACAAATTCACTTTGCCGAGAGGGCCTGCCATGTTTAAATCCCGCCAGTTCTGATGCAATTCAGGTCTGTCGTTACGATCACATCGTCTGTCGTCATGTCGGTAGTTCCTGTAGTTTCTTTCTTGTCGGTTAAGTGGTGGAAAATTTCACCCTGAATCGTAACTGCACGCTGAACTGTTGCGTCTTAAGTTATTCTGTCTCCCGTGATAATAATAGTTCTGGTTGCCAAACTGTCTGTATCTACGATTGTCTCTGTCATATTCATTACTACGGAAATGCGATCTTTCTCTGTACCTATTACTCTGCCAGTGGTTGTCATACGGGTGGTGTCTGTTTTGGTCACGATTTACGTTGTAAGAATAGGCATGTCGTGGCCATTTATTGTTTCTGTCGTCACGGAATTGTAACGGATGTGACCTGTAGTGATTGTTTTCCTGTTTTCGCATCCCGCGACTCTCTGTGTCAATTTCTAATTCTTGTAAGAGTGCCTGAAAAGATTCAATGTCGTTATTGCAACGTCCTGCCAAAATAAAATGCCGTAAATGTTCAGGTAATTTGATTAAGCAAATGTGGATGAGTTCTGAGGGGCTGTATGGGTTTGACAGGTACTGATTCTTGTGCAACATATCTTCAAAATATTTGACAAGACTGGAAAATTCAGATTGTTCAAAGTGTTTCATCATCATGATGCTATGTTTTACTCGGTCTTGTGTAGCTTGTGACCAATATGCTGAGAGGAACGCATGGTAAAATTCTCCTTCACTGTGACAATCGTGAATGACCGATCGCATTCTTACAGCTGGTTCATTCTCCAAGTAGCCTCACATAAATTCTAACCTGTGCTCCAAGGACCAGTTGGGTGGAAAACAATGAGAGAATTGATGGAGCCACGCTTGTGGATGAATGTCGTTGGCAGAATTCTTAAACGTTTTGAATTTACGTGTACTAATGAACAGCTTATAGTCAAAATCATCGTGTCGGCGAGTAGCATATCGGTCATTGTTACGTCGTGTCGGCGGTTCCATCTCAAAATTCGGTGCACATTGCCAATTTCTTTCATAACTTCCGAAATGCCCTGTGTTATTATTTTGTGGCTGTTCCGTATTTCTATGTCCCTCTTCCCGTATTGGAGCGCGAGTGTCCTCTGAAATACGTAATTCTTGTATTACCTGTGTCAGCTGATCTTGTACTTCCCGGGTTTCTCTTTGGTGTTGCGTATTAATTTGATTCAGATTTTGTTTCAGTTTCCTAATTTGTTCGCACTCTTCTGTGTCATTAAACACTACCGGTCTTGTGTCATTCAGATTATCATCTACCTTCGTAGATAAGTTAGTGACCTGACCCGAAAGTTCGGCTACTTTCTCTGATAATGAACTAATTTCCTCCATGTGTCTTTCTGAACCAATTTTCAGAGTATCTACTGTGTCCTTTAAGTTTTCCTGAGATTTTGCAAGTTGCGTAACCGAATCGGTAGATGCAACTGAGTCCATTTTAGCTTGCAAGGTCTCATGATTTTCATGAACAATAGTTTGCAGTTCTTTTATGGCTGCTTCGTGATTCTGTAATGCATTTTCATGACGCGAAAAAATAGGTGGAAATTCTCACAAATTTGTGTTTTTACGTCATTACAGAGTTTTTGACATTTCGATTCAATGTTATGTAACTCAGTAGTTATATCTTCACGTGTTTGTTCAAGCGTGGTTTCTAACTTTTGAAGATTGTGTTCCATTGCGTCTAACTGTTGCTGTGTTTGTCTCTGGTGTTGTCCATTGTGTCTAACTTTTGAAGATTTTGTTCCATTGTGTCTAACTTTTGAAGCTTTTGCTGTGTTTGTCTCTGATTTTGTTCCATTTGTTGCATTAGTTGTAATAACAATGCATTAGTGTCTGGAATCTGTTCCTCTACGCTTTTCGGCAGTGCGTTTGCACCGGCAACATTCACATTTTGACAAGAGGAAAATGTGTCTTGACTTATTTGAGAAAACGGTGAGGACGCAAAACCTGAATCTACAGTATTTGTAAAATTGTGTCCTGTCATTTCGGATTCCTGAGGCGAGCTGTTGCCGACCGATCGAACGATAATGCTTCGCTGTTCACAACCTGTTTCACTGTCTACGCCATTATTTGCCGCCCGCTCCATTTCCCTATGCACAATTACCAAATTACTACTTGGAATGTCTGTTAATTCACTATGCAGTGGTGCTGATAAGCTACGCTCGTCGTCACTATTATTTCTCAGTTTACTTTGGAGCCTAGTGTTACGTTTTTCACACGCCATTATTGTGACAATATTTCACACGATAACACAGAAAAACACAATTTGAACAGCAAAAATAAGAGAACACATTAACATAGCACTGAAAATAATATCTAGTTAATTGCAGCTGCTAAATACTTGGTGCAAATCTACATGCATGCCACAACTGTTTTACTGTGCAACAATGAAAAACCACAACTACCAAGGAAATTCTCTCTATAATTACGCGCTAGCAATAAACAAAAGCTACACTAAATACACAAACTACAAGAAAAAATCAGAAGATTCCAGTGAGATATCCTTGGCTAAGGGTCGACATATGAAACGTCCCCTTTGAACAATTACACAAGACTGTGCTTAAACTGACACACAATGTTTTTAGCGCAACGCAATCTGGCTATCAAAGATCCCTGCAAAAGAATGGCCCTGAGTAACATTAAACTATACCTTTCAGAAATCACTTACCTCACAAAAATCTTCATTACTCGAACTACTGCAATACAGCGAGCGCCACTACTGCCAGCTAAATAAAAGATTCAAACTACGGAAGGCACTAACTACTGATAGGGATAGTTAGCAAATGAAAGATATTAATAGAGAACAAACAATGTATTTACCTTAATAGTCATAATATATATAGCAGTTCATGACAAATTTCGAAACTCCGCCATCTCTCTCCCCTCATCCACCACTGCTGGCGGCTCACCTCCAACTGGGCAACGCTACGCGCTGTTCACATCCAGCTGCCACTGCTCACAACACTACAATGGCAGACAACAATGCAAACTAGCCACAGACTGCACACAAGACAGCCAGTGATTTTCATATCGAGCGCTACGTAACGGTGCCAATAAGAAAACATAAACAGCCTACTTACAGGTTTTGTGTACATTTTCCAATTTAAATGACTGTTATCCATGTGAGTAGGGTCTAACCTTTTAAAGGAATGCTGGATGCTTTACCAGAAATACCAACAACGAAGTCATGGCGCATAAAAACGACTAAAAATGTTGAAAGACAATACCAGCAGATAAGTTCGATGCACTGAAGTCACATGACAATTATTATTATTCGGGTTTATGTAAGTTGTAAGAGGTCCGAGCAGATGTAATTTCGATGTATTGCTCATGCGCTGCCTGCGATATGCAAGGTATAAGAGAATCGCTGACCAGAGAGCAGTGTTGACTGCAGTACGAACTGTGTAGCTGTAGCAGTAAGTTGTTGCTAGTCTGCAGTCTGCTCTGGTCTGCTCTGGTGTATCGTGTTGGGTGGCCGGTCGCTGTGCAGCGATGCCGGGGCCTGAGTATTATTGTATAAGGTAAAAAGCAGCCTCGTGCATATGTAGTAACGTCATCTCAAGTCCCATGTAAATGTTTTAAATATCTCGTAATAATAATCTTTCCCATAAAAAGTAACTTTTAACAACCATTCATTTCAATTTAAAGAATCTACTAATTTCTCCCATTCATGATCATCCCAATTGTTGCAAATCAAAAATCAGTTGCTTCCTTTCATAAATGACAAATCTATTGGGCAGCACTGCACAGGGCTGTGCCAAAAAACATTATTTTAAGAGCAGATATATATGCGTTATCCGGCGACATCATTGAGGTATCAATTTTTCTCTTTTTTATTCAGAATGATCTTTCAGGCCATGACACAGCGCTGCTGACGTCCGAAATTTACCAAGTTAAATTCATAGTAAATTATTGAAAAATCATAAGTGAGTGACAATTTAATTGAGAGGTTAGTTACATTGTATTATTACCAGGTTACTGAATTTATTTTATTTACTTTTTGTTGGGACGTTACACATGAATGTGAACGACATAATTATAATTTTTACTGTTGCGAGGTTTAGGAATTTTTCTGTTTTGAGCTTACATTAAATGTGAATGAATTTTGTGCGGAGGTTAAATGGGAACGAATTTTGTTGGGACGATACGGTAAATTTTTCTGTGGGGAGGTTACACTTGGCGACAACCGGCGAGGATCGTATTTCTTTGTGAATTTCTGAGAAGTAGTCATATATCTCCTCTTATTTACTTAAATGTAGTTCGCATCTGGCGCAACGCAAATACTAATTTGTCACTCTTTCTTTCACAGATCATCGGCAATTTATTGCTCTTTGTTGTAATTGTGTTTGTTCCATTTTTGCTTTGTCTTTGTTTCATTTTTGTGCTTAATTTTGATTTGTGAAAAATGCCGCGAATAACTGTTAACAGTACATTGCGATGTGCAATGAGTGAAATAGCAGACCCGAATAATTTGACCAATAATACTTGTGTCACTCAGGGTAATAGTGATAATCCCCTAATTACAGATAATCAGTGCCTGCCGATCACTAGTAATGATGTTAATGCTAATTATAAGCAAACAAATTCAATAGTGTCCTCTGTTATTTCAACGACAATTGATGACGCGGCACGTTCCGTTACAATGAACGCTGTCCAGTTTGACACGCCTAATTTGCAAAATTTACGTAGCGAACAGATAATTGTTTCTAACGAAGGTGAACAATATACACAAAATATGTCAGATTTATTTGATTTCGGTGTAGTGACCAACAGTGCACATCCAACTGGCGAACCTTTTCAAGAATCAGAAAATGACCAAATGATTGCACAAAACGAGACAACTGTAGATACACCAACACACAAAATAGAATATAGAGTCGCTAATTTTGGGTTGGAACAAGTTGTAGCATTATTACTACAATTCAATGAAAAACAAGATAACAATTACAAACAAATCAATGAAAATCTCAAACAGTCTAAGAAAGAACAAGACGACAATTTCAAACAACTTAATGAAAAACAAGACAACCTTAATGAAAAACTCAAACAGTCGAATGATAAGCAAGATAATAATTTCAAACAACTTAATGAACAGAACAAACAACTTAGTGAACAGATTATAGCCGTTGCCGTGCAATGTCATGATACTAAAGAACAATTGCGTGAGGAAATTAAGGCTTGTGCTAGGAACAGTAGTGAAGAAATTAGATCTGTGGCTCAAGAATTAAGTAATACACATGCAGCCACAACTAAATTACTTAGAGATGAAATTAGTGCAGTCGCTAAACAATGCTCTGAAAATGCAACACAGTTATGCGACGAGTTTAAATTAATGTCAGCAGAACTTTCACGCACACTGGATGCAAAAGTAGACGCGAAATTTGATCAACAGAACGGCCAAATGGACGAACGTTTTAATCACCACCTACAAAACAGTGAAACGCGTTATAGTAAATTTATACAGGAACAGAATAAAGTAAAGCGACAAGTCATGGGAATAATTACTGCACAAAGACAGGAAGATAAGCGTAAATCGTTTACGAAAGCAAATACATACATAGACAACAATATTGCTACAGTATCAGACGAAATTAATATTATCAAACAGTTGAACATCGAATTGCATGATGAGATCTCCGATCTTAAAACAAAAACAGACACACACACATTAGACTTTCAGACAATGACCAACAGCCTTGAAAAGTTGGAACTAATACAGGATCCCGATGCCATCAATGCAGGGTTAAAAAATTGAACAAAACCACACGTAAAATACAAAAACAAATTAATGCTTGTGATACTAAAAACGACGATCACGTAAAAGCACTGACTAAAAAATATGATGAATTGGCCAGTCGTATTGACGTTATCGAAAGTAATAATGACACCAAATCAGACGATACGTCACCAGTTTCGTTTAATCAAACACCCGAATTCCTAAATTTACAGCAGACGATCAGTGAGATAGGTTCGTGCAATAATACATTACGTAGAAAATTGTCAACTTTACAACAAGAAGTGACAGAGATGAAAAATGTTTCAGCCTTTAATACATCACAGCATACGCCACTCTCCGAACATTTGTCAGACTCACTCAGCCAGTATAATTTAGGTAATTTACAGAGACTACGTGACTTAGAATCCGAACAGACACAGATAAATGGATTATCATACAATCCTGAACCTGTTCACACATTCAGAGACGATAACGTTGATTATAAGCAATTTTTATCCGTGAAAAAATGTAAGGTATTTAAAAGTGACAGAACACAAATACATCCTTTGGACTGGATACGACAATTTGTTTTGGTACTTTCATCAGCTTGGCCTATAATGCAGAAACTAGAATTGGACTGGATACAACAATTTGCTTTTGAATTTTCACCGGCATTGCCTGTAATGCAGAAACTAAAATTTATTTGCAGCACGTAATAGACCTCAGGGGACTCATTACACTTCGATGAATATGTGCCGTAGTGTGCACAGGGCCCCGAGCCGTACTAGTGCTATTTCATCTTTAGTTTTCTGCATTGCTGCCTTCTCTTCTACTATCCTTTGTATCTATCAAAACAGCTCTTCAACTACCGATCTATCTGGAATTAGAAACTCGATATGGCAAATTTTACCGAAAGTGACAATTTTCATTAGACACTCCAGAAATGGCAAGAACTATAAGCGTAATTTTAATAACAGACAAAATTTTAATCATTAGTATGTACAAAATTTTCAGCTATCGCAGACGCATTTTTGGCAACAATAGAGTCTTTTCTCCGCAACAGCATCAAAACCAGCCGGTTAGCATACCTAACCAACAATGTAATGTGCAAGGTCAAACAAGCTTTAATGTTTCGCCGCCTACACGTATAGCGTCGGCTCCGCCAAATAGTAACGCACAGCAACAAGGAAATCACTACTTACAGAAACACACCATTTCAACTCCTATCGCAACGCGCCGTATAGCAATGATTATTATGACAGACGTAAAAGTAATGAGCACAGTTTTCAGCGTAACAGTCGGTTTTACCAGCAACAGAATTATCCGCAACAGATTATCATGAATGAACCAGACAGTCGGTATCATCCCGAACGTGATACGTCAGGAAGAAATAACAGAACAGTACTAATATTTGAAATGCCACAGCATCCTCCCGCAAATAATAGCAAGCCAGGAAGAATTTGACTACATACAGTACAGGTTGCATCTTCCAGCAACGTAAGTCATACTTTTGACACACAGAATCTTGTTCACGAAAATGTTATTATTTTTGACGACATCCGATACACACTTTTGCATGAAAGACAGAACCACAACGTATGTAGACGACATCGTTATCACATAAGCTAACTGGTCTGAACACAATCTGATTATTGTACAACTGTAGCAAGCTTTTCGTGCACATGGACTCACAGTTAATTTTAGCAAATCGCACTTTGGTCAAACTTCTATAAAATTTCTTGGACATGTAATTTCAGCAGAAGGCATTGCGCCTGACCCGGAAAAACTTCAAGCTTTACGTGACATTACTGTTCCTACGACGAAGAAACAACTACACAGCTTTCTGGGATTAATTAACTTATTCCGTAAATTTATTCATTACTCCGCTTTAGACACCCCTAGATTATGCCAGTTGACGGGTAAAAACTCTATTTGGTCATGGAAAAACCAATAGTCTGAATTTGTCAATCTGAAACAAGCTTTGTTCAATGCACCACTTTTATCACATCCAGATCTTATTAGAAATTTTTCCATTGCCACCGATAGTTCTAACACCGCTTTAGGCGTACACATTTTTCAGGAAATTGAAGAAGATGGTACTACAGTAATTAAAAACATCGCCTTTGTGAGTCGCATTCTGTCACCTGCTGAACGCAATTATTCAGTAACAGAACTTGAAACATTATGTGTTTTAGGGGCATTTACGAGATTTCGGCATTTTCTTTACGCAAGACATACTACCGTTTACACAGATCATAGCGCGATACAGTTTTTACTTTCAGCAAAATTTACACATGACAGGTTAAGCAGATGGAAACTTTATTTACAGGAATTTAATTTTACAATTGTTCACATTCCCGGTAAACAAAATATTGTAGCAGACACACTATCATGTTCTCTCAGCAACAATCAGCAAGACATTGCAACCAACTTATGCCAAGCAAATTTTAGCGTCATGTATATTCAACAAGTTGCATTTGAAAACTTCATTTCATCATCATTACGAGACATAGCACAAGAGCAGAGTAAAGACAACGTATGGAAAGAAATTAAACACCTTTGGCAAGATAGGAATAAGGTTACCATCAGAAACCATTATACTGTACGCAATAACATTCTGTTTCGCCGCTCTCACCCTGACAGCAACAACTGGTTATTATGTATTCCTGACGAGCTTATTAACAAATTAATTTGGTATACTCATTTAAGTTACGCACATTACGGAGCCAGAAAATGTTTTCTTATACTGAGACAGAACTGTCATTTTGCCAACATGGAGAAACGTATTTGACGAGTTTTAGCGCCATGTAAAATCTGCCAGAAAGCTAAGTCAGACACGACTTCACATATTCCTCCGTTACATCCCATTGTACCTGTTAAATTGAGACACATGGCCGCTGTAGACATTTTTGGTCCGATTCCGAGAACTAATAGAGGTTTTTGCTACATCTTTGTCGCTGTTGAACTCACTTCAAAATTTGTAACCTTCACTCCGTTACGCAAAGCTACTGCTAAAACTGTTTCGAAAGCATTTGTAAAACATTTTCCATTTCATGTAGGGCATGTATTGAAAGTAATTTCCGACAATGGACCACAGTTTCGATCTGCTATATGGACACGTACGTTACGAGCTAGAAACGTTTCTCCGATCTATATATCCATGTATCACGCTTCTTCGAACCCTTGTGAACGACTAATGAAAGAAATTGGCAATCTGTGTAGAATATACTGCCATAAAAAACATATTGATTGGGACACACACATACTCTCATTCCAGGACGTAATTAACGCCATACCAAATGAATCCACTATGCTATCTCCGACTGCTGTACTGAAAAATGTTGAACCACCCAACAAATTTAAAGAATTAGTATCCTTTCCTACATCTCGTCGACTACGACCCCATGAAATAATTGACATTGCACTCAACAACATCAAACGTGCCGCAGAGCGCCGAAGAAGACAGCAAAAACATGTTTGTACACGCCGTGACTTGGACAGAAGATATTAGTACGCACACATTATTTAACCTACAGAGGAAAGAGTAGATGTAGTAAATTTGAGCTTCTATACGCAGGTCCATATCGAATTCGCAGCATTCCTCACCCCAATGTAGTACACGTCGAAACTTTGAGAACCAGAAAAAGCAAGGGCAATCACCATGTCTCCAATATTAAACCCTTTATTGAATAAACATACTTTATGATTTATCACACTGTAATGCCATTTGCTGAATTTTTATATGGCCACTTATGCAATTATATTTATATGAACACTTACTGATGATTATCATATTTTTTCCTAACAAGTGCCCGGCAAGGTAAGGTTAGCAGTTCGCTTTTCTTGTCGTTACATATCAGACAGGGCACATTTTTCCAGATAAACTTACGTATTTTATGACCAATTATGCTATTCTATCTATGTGATTACTTACTGATGATTGTCATATTTTTCTTGGCAAGTGCCTGGCAAGGTAAGGTTAGCAGGTCGCTTTTCTTGTCGTTATATATCAGACCGTGCACATTTTCCATTTTTCGTGTATATGCAATTGTTCTCCTGTATGCACTATGAAATGTTTAAGATGTAACCAACAGCAGTTGACTTTGACATTTTTCCTTATGATATATCAATATCTTGACTATTCTATACTTTTGGCTACTGCATTATGAGACGGTGTGTACATTTTTGCACCTGCACACTCTCTATGTTTTTGACATAATACGTTTTCTGTCATGCTATGCTGTATGCTTAATTATATCACTAGAAAAATGTTTTTATTTAATGAGTATATGATTTAAATGCAAGATATGAATCGCTATTCATCATTCGCAGAAAGCAATAACGTGTAAAGAAATAACTTAAACAAACCACAGTGGATTACTATGAAATGGGAATTTCACCTTCGGAATAAACGAAAGAAGATGTAATACCAACTCATGAAGAGTAAATGGATCAGAATTAACAAGCATTAACAAGAATATACTATACACATCGTATGATAGCAGTCTTAACTAGTTATTTTTCTTTCAGAATACGAGGCGATTGATGCAGGCTGTCAGACAGAACGACACATCTTAGTTTTAGTGATGAAATATGCTAGAAATAAGAAACTCTATACTATGAATAGTTGTATGAAGTATATGGTAATATGAATAATGAAGTGTCTTTTTTGCAGATGATAATGAATGATGATGAATAGTTATATGAAGAATATGCTAATATGAATAATTAAGTTTTTCTTTGCAGGTGATAGTAATGAAGTAAATGGTAATATGAATAATGAAGCTTTTCTTTCCAGATGAGAATAATGATGAAGTTTATATATTTACTATTAGTTAAGAGATGTTATGTAGTTATTTAAGTATTTGTTGCTGTTCGTTTTGACAGTATGTCTTATATCGCATTGTGTAATGACTGAATGTTTTGGAAAGGACAGCTAGAGTACATACATATTGAGTACACGTTTCATTACCTGTTAATTCGAAGTTCACTACTTTTCAGCATAATATGCGTTTCTTCTTTCAGCTCAATAATCCATTTTGTATTTTTTCTAGGAGATGCTATTCATGAAATTAATGTGCTATAAGCAGTTAGTCATTAAAACTGTTCTAGTACTAGCATTGTTTTTACCCATTTGTGTGTGTCATTCATGAATGTGATCACATATACTCTACTTGTTTCATAACCTTGCTACAGCTGACTCATGACGAATGACGTTACTAATCCTTATTTGCAACAATAAGTCAAAACGAACAGCAACAAATACTTAAATAACTACATAACATCTCTTAACTAATAGTAAATATATAAACTTCATCATTATTCTCATCTGGAAAGAAAAGCTTCATTATTCATATTACCATTTACTTCATTACTATCATCACCTATCATCATTCTTTACAGATGAATGGAAAAACTAGTAGAAGCTGACCTCGGGGAAGATCAGTTTGGATTCTGTAGAAATACTGGAACACGTGAGGCAATACTGACCTTACGACTTATCTTAGAAGAAAGATTAAGGAAAGGCAAACCTACGTTTCTAGCATTTGTAGACTTAGAGAAAGCTTTTGACAATGTTGACTGGAATACTCTCTTTCAAATTCTAAAGGTGGCAGGGGTAAAATACAGGGAGCGAAAGGCTATTTACAATTTGTACAGAAACCAGATGGCAGTTATAAGAGTCGAGGGACATGAAAGGGAAGCAGTGGTTGGGAAGGGAGTAAGACAGGGTTGTAGCCTCTCCCCGATGTTATTCAATCTGTATATTGAGCAAGCAGTAAAGGAAACAAAAGAAAAATTCGGAGTAGGTATTAAAATCCATGGAGTAGAAATAAAAACCTTGAGGTTTGCCGATGACATTGTAATTCTGTCAGAGACAGCAAAGGACCTGGAAGAGCAGTTGAACGGAATGGACAGTGTCTTGAAAGGAGGATATAAGATGAACATCAACAAAAGCAAAACGAGGATAATGGAATGTAGTAGAATTATGTCGGGTGATGCTGAGGGAATTAGATTAGGAAATGAGACACTTAAAGTAGTAAAGGAGTTTTGCTATTTGGGGAGCAAAATAACTGATGATGGTCAAAGTAGAGAGGATGTAAAATGTAGACTGGCAATGGCAAGGAAAACGTTTCTGAAGAAGAGAAATTTGTTAACATCGAGTATAGATTTAAGTGTCAGGAAGTCATTTCTGAAAGTATTTGTATGGAGTGTAGACATGTATGGAAGTGAAACATGGATGGTAAATAGTTTGGACAAGAAGAGAATAGAAGCTTTCGAAATGTGGTGCTACAGAAGAATGCTGAAGATTAGATGGGTAGATCACATAACTAATGAGGAAGTATTGAATAGGATTGGGGAGAAGAGAAGTTTGTGGCACAACTTGACCAGAAGAAGGCATCGATTGGTAGGACATGTTCTGAGGCATCAAGGGATCACCAATTTAGTATTGGAGGGCAGCGTGGAGGGTAAAAATCGTAGGGGGAGACCAAGAGATGAATACACTAAGCAGATTCAGAAGGATGTAGGTTGCAGTAGGTACTGGGAGATGAAGAAGCTGGCACAGGATAGAGTAGCATGGACAGCTGCATCAAACCAGTCTCAGGACTGAAGACCACAACAACAACAACAACAAGTCAAAAGCAAATATTTTCATCCCCCAGCAATGCATTGCTAGCACAAAAAAATTGTATTAACAGTCCCAAATAATGCTACCAGTTTAAGAGATATTTCTAGTTCAAAATATAATGCAAATTCCTCATGATGTTTTCTAACCACAGACCTTGAGTAATAGTTATAGTGTGTTACTTTTTAAATATGTCCTATGTCACTTGAATGATGAGTTCTTAGTAATACTGAATGATGTTTTGTAATAATGCATAAATGCTATGCCAATAATTTCTGTAAATAATATTTTTGTTATGTCACTTGAATGATGACTTCTGAATAATACTGAATAATGTTTTATAAAAGGATATGAATGTTTTGTAACCGGGCAATGAATGCCACTGTTTCTTATATTTTAAATTTGTCTTATGTCCCTCACATGATATCATATATGATTACCAGTAGCTTGATGCTACACTCATTAGCTACTGTTTTGAATGATGACTTCTGAATTATGCTAAAAATGGTTTGTAACTCGTCAATGAGTGCCAATGATTACTATAATTAGATGAATTATGTAAATGCTACGCCATTAATTAACTCTTGCTTTGAATGATCACTTCTGAATAATGCATAAAACATGGTTTGCAACTGGCCAATGAGTGCCAATAAATACTGTCATCAGATGATTTATGAATAATGTTCTGTAATACTCCATACATAGTACAGAAATGTTTAGTAACTAAGCAATGAGTGCCAACAATTACTCAAATCGGTTGATAGACTAGTGTAATTCTCAATGATGACTAGCATAAGTCTTAATGTCCTTCACCTTCTGACCTAATTACCAGAAATTACTGCAATATCCGTTTCTCCTGTCCATCCTCATGATCATGGAGCACTATATTTGGATTTTGGACTAATTCAACGTTGGTGAAAGAGTATGGATTCCACAAGATTGTGGTGTTGACACATCATGCTGTCCACCACCTTGAACGATGGAGATGTTATTATGGTCCTACTGTTTGGTGTACCTAATGTACTACCAAAATGATAACATTGAATATTAATACAACATTTCAGTGTCTTGGCTACACTGATTAATACTTCAGGGAAGAGAACTTCAGATTGTCTCACTTGCTGTTGTGCTTCTGTAGAAGCATATGGACTTTCAGGGCAGCTACATGCAACCTACTGTGCTACAACCATGATGCAATCCATCCCTTTCCTATCCCAGTTCTTGTAAAATGGATGTGAGAGGTCCGAGCAGATGTAATTTCGATGTACTGCTCATGCGCTGCCTGCAATATGCAAGGTATAAGAGAATCGCTGATCAGAGAGCAGTGTTGACTGCAGTACGAACTGTGTAGCTGTAGCAGTAAGTTGTTGCTAGTCTGCAGTCTGCTCTGGTCTGCTCTGGTGTATCGTGTTGGGTGACCGGTCGCGGTGCAGCGATGCCGGAGCCTGAGTATTATAGTATAAGGTAAAAAGCAGCCTCGCGCATATGTAGTAATGTCATCTCAAGTCCCATGTAAATGTTTTAAAAATCTCGTAATAATAATCTTTCTCATAAAAAGTAACTTTTAACATCCATTCATTTCAATTTAAAGAATCTACTAATTTCTCCCATCCATGATCATCCCAACTGTTGCAAAAGAAAAATCAGTTGCTTCCTTTAATAAATGACAAATCAATCGGGCAGCATTGCACAGGGCTGTGCCAAAAAACATTATTTTAAGAGCAGATATATATACGTTATCCGGCGACATCATTGAGGTATCAAATTTTCTCTTTTTTATTCAGAATGATCTTTCAGGGCCATGACGCAGCACTGCTGACGTCCAAAATTTACCAGGTTAAATTCATAGTCAATTATTGAAAAATCGTAAGTGAGTGACAATTTAATTGAGAGGTTAGTTACATTCTATTATTACCAGGTTATTGATTTTTTTTGCGACGTTACACATGAATGTGAACGACATAATTTATCTGTTTTGAGCTTACATTAAATGTGAATGAATTTTGTGCGGATGTTAAATGGGAACGAATTTTGTTGGGAGGTTACGGTACATTTTTCTGTGGGGAGGTTACAATGTTAACTCTAAGAGCTATTTAATCCATGTGTGATTTCTTTCTGTTATTGTTCGGGAGTACTTGTATTTATTTACCGTAGGTCCTTACAATTTTTATTTCGGTTACAATTTGTAGCTGAGATGTTCTGAGCTGTATAAGCGTTTCGAAGGGGGAGGGGAGTGACGAAAATATCTTTCCTCCCCAAGCGGAATAAGAATTTTCTTTAGAATTACAACAATTGACAGAGGTGTCAGAAAACGACTTTGTGAAGTTTTACCACATAGCATCTGCGGAAGTGAGTGCGGCCAGAGCAAAGTCTTACGTACTGGTAAGACTACGAGAAGTAGGAACGAACGCACAGTATCGCTGTTAGAATAGTTTACCCTTATCCAGTAAGACTGGGGACGGCAAGTAAATGAAGAGTGGAGACGCGAGACGTATTGGTTTGAGCACTATGGGACTTAACATCTGAGGTCATCAGTCCCCTAGAACTTAGAACTACTTAAACCTAACTAACCTAAGGACATCACACACATCCATGCCCGAGGCAGGTTTCGAACCTGCGACCGTAGCAGTCGCGCGATTCCGGACTGAAGCGCCTAGATCCGCTCGGCCACAGCGGCCGGCACGAGACGTATTAATAATTTCTGAGCATTGAGAAGTTCAAGCTCTTACATCACTAGGCAACTTACATGCTTGTGTGAAGGAAAACATGAACATTTGTCCAGCCATAGAAGTGTAGACAGATGCTGAGACATTGAAAGTTCAACTGTTTCTGCGGAAAGTAGACCTTATTTTCAAAATGTTGGAGGTCATTCGATCAGATTAGGTTTTGCATCGGAAACCGTGATCATGAACAGCTACGAGAATTAGAAATCTAAGGGAAATGTAAAGTTCGAGTGGACATTTGGAGAATGGCATAACTTGTCAGATAGCCAAGACGATCTTTCGCTTTCCAGCTACACATACTGGTACGACTGTAACCCAAGTAACACAGCTTGCGTTGCATTGAACAGAAAAAGCACTAGAAGTACTGCCAGCACACACTTTTTATTAACATAAATAGCGTCTCAGCGAGGAAGAATTTCCGTGGGACAAATGTTTCAACGCATACAACAATATTAAGAGGACCGACGTCGAAATATTGTAGTTTGTCCCGGACGAAAAAATATCCGATCTGTGGAACTTCCGACATATCACGTACCTGTTGAGTGCTTACCCGATATGTCAGGAACGCATATACTCGTACTAATAAAGAAACTGTAAATTTGTGATAGCTTGTAAGGAAAGTTGTAGGAAAAATACAGCGTAACTTTGGAAAGAGTTCACGGAACCGAAGCTTGAGAAAAGTGGTATAGAATTAGGAAACAAAAATAATATTACGTTGTCAGTTCACACTACCAAAAAAGCTGGTGCAATGAGCACAATATAAATTATGTATTCAAATGTATGAGAGTGTTACAGAGAATCATCAGAGGCAAAAGTCGGGACGAATGTTCTGGAGGAAGGGTGGAGGATTGGGCTGCAGCGTAAGTTCGATATACATTACTAATTTTTTAACGTTTTTCCCAGCGAGCCGAGGATGCTATTTCAGCGCTGGTGTACCAGACAGTATGTCGACACGGCGTACCGCCGATGTAGTGAAAGAAAGGGCTCAAGGTGAGCACTGCCACACAATCTCCGAGCGAGGAAAGCAAAAGCGCAGTACTACATAACAGCGCAGTATTATGCAGCACTCTGTAAATTACAGCTCCCGAACACCACTGAAGTAGTAAAAAGGCCGCAGAAAGACCGGAGCTCGTCGTGCCAGAGTAATAAGCGATCCACCAAAACGAGGCAAAGTGTGCCTGCGAGACCAATAAATAAGGAAAATTTCGATCAGGCGCCCAGATCCATTGTGTCATAGGCGCAGTCTCAGCTCTTTAAATAACGAGGCTCTCGGAGCTCAGAGACTCATAGAATTGTGCTGCCTTTCTCTCCGTGTCGTTAGAACCAGAGTGAAAGATAGTCTATTGAATTTCAGTGAAAAACTGATAATCCGACTGGTAACTCTCTGTCTGCTACCTGCTTGCTGACTTCTACACCGAGACGAAGTCAGTGGATGAGAAGAAGACAGATCTATTGCCCGCCTTCCTTCACAGAGGATCAAACGCTGATGGTACCTACAAGCTGTCATCCTCACACCGTTCAGGTGTAGTGCAGTCGCCCAGCTCCCTACACGACTCGAGAACGTCTATTGCATTCTTGGACGGCACACGGTGGACGACCAGCGTCTAGTCAAAACGATAAACAACATCCTAGACCCCACCGTCGACTCTCCTCACCTCAGTAGATGAAGAGCTCTCAAAGGGAATGCTAAGGGCCGTACTGTACCCGAGAACGGGTCGGGGCGAGCGGAGCCTGCCCCGGTCCCCGCTACTGGTTGCACAGCAATATAAGGCAACTGCTAACCTGCCTGTGGCTCTGGCGTCACGAATTGCTGACATAGCGGGTCAGCACTTCTTCGCGGCTCACCCTGACCTCGGGTGATACTCGGAAGCACTGAGATACTTTGTAACTCCACAAACTCGTCCTGGCAAGTGAATGTTATTGCAGAGATTTTTGTGTGACTAACATCACTGGGTGTAGTCGGACCAGTCCTCCACCCTCCATGCTAAACTTCCCGCACAGAAAGCGACCCTACCTCCCTCGACCACAACAAACACAAGCAGTTTCTAAAATGGAAAGTAAAAGCGAAATTTTACTGTCCCATGGTGGTTAAACATCCACTGAAATCGACAATTTCAAATTTTTAAGACCGAGAGTAGAAGGAAGGCTATCTTGCTAGTGCATCGTCTAAGATACTGTGCGGTAACTGAGTATTGCTGTCTGAAACACAAGAATGATTTCCACTGTCTCTGACTCCGAAATGGGAAAACTTGCTTATTTTGCTTTTTCACTCTCTCATCTAGTTTTTTTGTTTTCGTTTTTGTGAGGGTGGGGTGATGGAGACGGGCAACTCTGTGTAGTTACCACTAACATTCTTCGACAAGAAAAGGGAATGACTGATCTTTATTTTCATCTTATGAACTTCATGTAGGTTTTTGTTCGGATACCTCAGTAGTCTAACTCCGCCATCGCTCTACATATATTGCATCATAGGGTCTGTTGTTAATAATACTGAATCACTCAGAAGGAACTGCAACATTCATTCAGTGAAAGCTAGACGGAAAAACGACGTACACTCGGATAACACTTCCTTAAGCATAATGCAGAAAAGTGTCCACGCTACAGCAATCATTTTCAACAGGCTTCCAGATGAACTAAGCAAATGATATCGTTAACCCAAAGTATTCAAATCTTAGTTAAATGCTCCCCTTGCCATATACTACTGCTCTGCACAGGAATTAATAGGAAAATTGAGAAATTTTCTCTTTAATGAGTTATTTTGTCTCCAAAAATTTCTTGGATTTCTATTAATTCCTTAATTCTTATGTTTATAATTTTTACAATCCGACCTCTGTAAGGTGTGCACTGACTCGACTATTGAGTTGTGGCCCACATTGTCTCGCGGAATCTGGTAGATATACAGAGTGTTACAAAAACGTGCGGCCAAACTTTCAGGAAACATTTCTCACACACAAATAAAGAAAAGATGTTATGTGGACATGTGTCCGGAAACGTTTAATTTCCATGTTAGAGCTCATTTTAGTTTCGTCAGTATGTACTGTACTTCCTCGATTCACCGCCATGATTTCATTTGGGATAATCTACCTGTGCTGCTAGAACATGTGCCTTTACAAGTACGACACAACATGTGGTTCATGCACGATGGAGCTCCTGCACATTTCAGTGGAAGTGTTTGTACGCTTCTCAACAACAGATTCGGTGACCGATGGATTGGTAGAGGCGGACCTATTCCATGGCCTCCACGCTCTCCTGACCTCAAACCTCTTGACTTACATTTATGGGGGCATTTGAAAGCTCTTGTCTACGCAACCCCGGTACCAAATGTAGAGACTCTTCGTACTCGTATTGTGGGCGGCTGTTGATACAATACGCCATTCCCCAGGGCTGCATCAGCGCATCAGGGATTCCATGCGACGGAGGGTGGATGCATGTATCCTCGCTAACGAAGGACATTTTGAACATTTCCTGTAACAAAGTGTTTGGAGTCACGCTAGTACGTTCTGTTGCTGTGTGTTTCCATTCCATGATTAATGTGATTTGAAGAGAAGTAATCAAATGAGCTCTAACATGGAAAATAAGCGTTTCCGGACACATGTCCACATAACATATTTTCTGTCTTTGTGTGTGAGGAATGTTTCCTGAAAGTTTGGCCGTACCTTTTTGTAACACCCTGTATTTTCGAATTCTTATTTTTCTTGCGCGGGCTAGCCGCGCGGTCTGAGGCGCCTCACAAGGGCCGCGCGGCTGCCCCCGACGGAGGTTTGAGTCTTCCTTTGGGCATGGGTTTGTGTGTTGTCCTTAGCATAATCTTAGGGACTGATAACCTGAGCAGTTTAGTTCCATCAGACCTTACGATAAATTTACAAATTTTTCTTGTGCATTTGAGCCCCACGGGCGCAGAGTCGACATGTTTCTTAACGGTGCTGGCTTGTTTAATCTAACGAGTGGCAGTATCTGCTTCCTGACGCCATATCATAAACACTCTGGGTGCAGTGTGAACAACTGTCTGCTTACAATGTTATCCATGTGAAAGTGAGCGAAAGTTTTCTACATGTTTGCGAATCGTGTAACTGAGGGCAGGACTTGGTTACCTGTTCAGTTCAAATGGTTCAAATGGCTCTGAGCACTATGGGACTCAACGGCTGTGGTCATAAGTCCCCTAGAACTTAGAACTACTTAAACCTAACTAACCTAAGGACATCACACACATCCATGCCCGAGGCACGATTCGAACCTGCGACCGCAGCGGTCGTGCGGTTCCAGACTGTAGCGCCTTTAAGCGCTCGGCCACTCCGGCCACCAGTTCGGTATTCACATAATGGCAAGTCGTGCAACTGAATGTCAGCGAACGTTTTCTGCATGACTGCGAATCGTGTAACTAAGGGGACTTGGATACCAGTCCGGTACCTAATTAAAGCCCCAGTTTCAGAACGCTATAGAGAGAGAATCACTGCTCAGCATGACGTCAAATTTGAAAGGCATATTATTGACGCAGGGAGAAAGGTTCTGGAACGAAAACAACAAAAAAGATCAACGAACATTTTACCAATAGAAGACACTGTAAGCGTCTTAACGTAAACGGGATGGGCTACAAATGACAAATGAATCACAACCTAATTTGAGTTGCACATTACTCCATCCGTAGAGTTCAACGTGCGTAACTGCACAAGTCCGGCAGTCAACACTTGAGGCACTGTTACTTACCTCAGCCCGTCCAAACGGAAAGGGCCAAGCCCATCGGATGGGAAAAGTCGGTTTTTAATTGACCTGAAGCCAAACTCCGCATAAAAAGCAAAATGACCTCGTTTCGCAATTTTCCTGGGGCTAAAAACCGCATAAAATTCAAAATGACATCGGTTTTTAATTTTACAGTGGCAAAAAACAGCATAAAAAACAAAATGACATCTGTTTAAAACTGTCGCGAAACCATCGGTAGTGATGTTCAGTATGCTGTACACTATTTTCTGACATAAGTGGACACCAAGAAACAGCATAATCCACAACACATCAGAGAGTCTCGAGGATCACGTTACGAATGCGTTGCGCATGCATGCCTCCAGTTCAGGCACGTTCGTAACCGAAGTACTGAACTCAGTCTCTTTCAGATTACTCCGCAGGTAGAGGTCACACGCATTAGAAACGGGTTGTATGGACGGCTACGTTGTAGTAAATGGCGGGTGATAATTCCAGCATTTCCTCAATGCCTCTACAGTGTCCACTTCACTAACGTCAGTACGGAAAGGATTCTCAGCGTTTACCAGCGACGCAGCAAATAACAGGATTCGCAGGACTCATCTCCTTTAAAAAATACGGTCGTGCGATAAATTATGCAACCAATCCTCACCTTTGCAGAATGAAGTTGTCGATGTGAGTGTGAGTTTTCAGTTGACAATATTCTGCAGTTCTGCGCATTGATATGTCCTTAAAAGTGTAAATGTGCCTCGTCTGTATACAGACGATTCATTGTCACTTGATTGCATGCAAGAAATTCCAGAGAGAACGTTTGCCTTACTGGAAGGACAGGAGAAAGAAACTACTGAACATTGGTGATTTTTTGTGGATACCAATACAGGATATTTCATAGGATTTTGTTCACCTTGCTTCCAGGCACGTCCAATGATTTATCCGTGCACTCCATGTTTGCAGACAGCTGCTCGACCCCTCATACAGTGCCATAGCCACATCTTCCATAGACGTCGAATGAACTGTTTTCATCCCCCTGCCACATAGCACTTCAAAAGATCCTCTCTTTTCGAATTTGATAATCATTGTCGGCCAGTGTGGTCGAGCGGTTGTAGGCGCTTCAGTTTGGAACCGCGCGACCGCTACGGTCGCAGGTTCAGACCCTGCCTCGGGCATGGATGTGTGTGATGTCCTTTGGTTAGTTATGTTTAAGTAGTTCTAACTTCTAGGGGACTGATGACTTCAGATGTTGAGTCCCATAGTGCTCAGAGCCATTTTAACCATTTGATAATCATTTCCTCCAGACCACTAGCAGACGTCGGATGAGTGACTGTTTAATAAACTTGAGCGTCTGGAACTTCTGCTGAGCAACTGGAACGCAGTCACCGTTCTTGTATGGCATCTTTACCAGCTGCGCGCTTCCCTTCATGGAGACAAATGGTTCAAATGGCTCTGAGCACTATGGGACTCAACTGCTGAGGTCATTAGTCCGCTAGAACTTAGAACTAGTTAAACCTAACTAACCTAAGGACATCACACACATCCATGCCCGAGGCAGGATTCGAAACTGCGATCGTAGCGGTCTCGCGGTTCCAGACTGCAGCGCCAGAACCGCGCGGCCACTTCGGTCGGCACATGGAGACAGCCATGTCGAGCGTCTCGGATGCAAACTGAAGAAAAGAGTGTGTCGCATGTCTGTTACTGTCAATATTGTGAGGCTCACGTCACTGTACAATGATCAAATTTTTCTCTCTTTCTTTTTTGTTCCACAATTTTTTTCCTACGTCAATAATATTCTGTTCAAAATTGACGTCATTTTAAGCCGCAGTTCTCTTTCTACAGCGTTTTGAATCTGGAAGTGTCTGATAACCTCATTTATGTTACTGATTCTAAAAGTTTGCTTTTTGTTGCATACTGTGGTATATATACACCATGATTTCAATAATCGCCTAACTAAACGATGTAGCCTCAAGAAAAGACTAGCAGTGGGTTTTGTTCCGAAAATAGAGCCACTTTTCACACGTATCTATTGACCGGGTGAGAGCTCACGCCATATGTACTGCCCTGCGAGTTAGCAGCTGCCTCGGCTGGTGCCAACGGAGTCTGCCAAACTGCATCAGGGCGGCGGTCGTTGCCCATTAAGACGCCCCACACGTCGCGGTATCGGCAGGCAGGCGGGAGCCGCCCACCGGCCACTAATGTGATCACTCGGGAGCGGCGGTGGCGGCGGAGGCGGAGGCGGAGGCGACCGGCCCACGGGCCGCGGCCGGTCCTGCCTGCTACTGGCGCCAGTGCCCTCGCCGCTAGCTGCTGCTTAATTAGCGGTCTGCTCGTTAGCGCGAGACTGGCGCCAGCTGCTTGGCGCCCAAACTCTCAGACTGCGTCGCTCTACAAGCAGGCTCCACTCTGCGGCTCGAGAGGAAACTCTGGGCCATCTTCCTCCAACTACATCGATGTTGACAGGCTACGAGGCACCGAAAAGTGCTCTGCGCGCTCGTAACGGAGTGGCGGCAGCATTAAGAACCAGGAATTCCGGTTAAGCTCAGGCGTCGGTATACTGACTGAACATAGAAATGAAAGTAACGTCGGCATTTCAAGGTAGGTGGATCTTTGTAATCGACGACATGGAGGACGTCTCGGAATGAGCTTATGAATTACAGAGTGTTTGGGTATTCCGGTTACAAACTTCTAGGACTTGTAGAGGGGAGTGAGTAGACAATAATTTGAACGGGGTCCGCCTGCTTTGCTGTGTGGTAACGTGCTTGCCTCCCACGCAAGTGGGCCCGGGTTCGATTTCCGGCCGGGTTGGAGATTTTCTCCGCTCGGGGACTGGGTGTTGTTTTGACCAAATCACCATTTCATCATAATCACCAGCGCGCAACTCGCCCAATGTGGCGTCGACTGAAAAAAGACTTGAATATGGTGGCCGAAATTCCCCGGTTGGGGCCTTCCGGCCAAAGATACCATAAGCAAATTATTCTTCTTTGAACGGGAGCCCTTGTAGGGAAGAAACATACCATATCCGTGCTACAATCCTCTGAAAACATGGTAGCTCCGGCACTTTTACTACTTGTTTTAGAATAAACTGATTAGGCGTGACCCAGTATATCACTTCTTTGGCAGTTCCGCACATTAACAGCCAAAGAAATTGCTCGTGCTGTCGTTGGCGGTTCTACTCAAGGCGATGTAGTATGGCCTCTTCTAATTCGGGTGTGCCGCATCTCCCTGGATCACCATAATCACACCCGTTACGGTAAAGGTACATATCGGCGAAGTCGTTATGTTATTCTGGCGAGAAGGGTATGCGATTGAGTCGACCATTCAGAAGAGTCTTGTCGGTGTATTCTGCACACGTGTATTCAACCATGCTACTCAACACACACACACACACACACACACACACACACGTGAACAAGGCTCGAAGCAGGTCAGAGAGATATGACTGACGTCAAATGAAATAAACCGATCCGACGTAACCACCTCCCACCATGACTATCCTGTTGCATATATACCCAACGAACATGTTTTTAATCGGCTGTAGCATGGAAACAGAGCGTTTCCGGGCATGGGTTCCTATTTTGCACTCATTCCCGTCTGCAAGTTCTAGAAGCTTGTAACTAAACTTCCGAACACCTTTTCATGATGTGTTCAGTTGTTGGTTCCATAAAACAGGATATTAAAATGTTTTACCACTTGGTAGCAGTAACACTAGGTGCTGAACTGTACCAGGTGAACACGAATTCCGGCAAAGAAATTTGGGAATTTGTTCTTGAATACGTTTTGAGTAATTTGATGTTAGGGACTCGTGATGTTATGTGTTTCTTTATAAACGATCTAATTATCATCTGTTCGTTTTGTTAGTAGAATTAACTTCATCTCTACAGAAACACCTATGCAATATGGCAATGGCTGTAATACACAATCGCCAAGGCGCACTACTCAGACAAATAGTAATGCAAAAGCAACGGGGCGGCAGTCGCTGCGTGTGTACCACAGTACAGGGCCGTTGCGTCGCCCTGTCATTGCAGCCAATAAACTCATAGAGAAGATGCATGCCGGCCAACGCTTGATCAGTATACGTATCCACAGTGCTGTGTAACGCTGCTAACAAACGATGAAGAGTGCAGGAAAAACAATACTAACGCGCAACCGAGCAGCAGTGGATGCATGTTTATAGATAAACAGTATAGTGACCATAACTTTTATCAACAGCAAGAACCGTAACTGACCGCAGCACGTTTATCTCCAATCAAGCTACACAGAGCACAGCGTTGACATTGACTTTTAGTCAATGTCACGTGGTGGCAAGATATCAAACGAAGTGCTGTTACTGTGTAACTGGCACACCGAGGACTATGGGACCTTTACAAAAAATTACTCAGAAATACAGATACGGAATGAAATGACAGATATGAAAGAAAATCCTGTCAATCTACAACGAGTCAACAGAGAGCATGGGGCCCCTTATACCAAAATAGGCGGAAAATATCCCTGAATCATCTCCGAAATTTTGCTTGAGGATTTCATCTTTATTCTGTGTACAATACTGTAGCTCTTCAGGTGAAAATTGTATGGGATATATTAATCTTTTCCTTCGAAAAGAAACTGCAGTGAGTGTGCTGTTGTGATGATATACACTGACGGAAAAAAGGAAACACAACACCAAAAAATAATGTAGTGTAATGAAATTTCGGTAATACAGTTGCCTAGATAACATATTTAAGAGCCTAAAATTTCAATAATCGCTAACTTCAGAAACAGTTCTTGACCACGGAGACTCCTTTCCATACAAACTCACGAAACATTTTAATTTCACACATTGATATTTAATTGCAAATACGTAGTGCACAATCCCATGATATTTATTCATGTATTTTTGGGTGCAATTACAGCGAACTTGCTTAAAGGGTAGTCTTTCTTTTTTTAAAGTTGAAATGTCGGGCCAAGTGTTGTTTCTGACATATATACTAATTTCAAAGGAAAACGAGGCAGTTATTTAGTACAGGACTCATTCAGTTATTAATGTGTCTTTAATACTGTTGCAGTATGAGATTATACTTTGAATAATACAGAATAACAGGCAAATAGTATGTGATATGCACATTTTTCAATATTTAACTTTTAATCTTATGAACTTTATGAAATTGCACAGCCATACCTTAAACTAAATCTGCCTTCATATTGTTTTGCATTCAGCTGGACTCCAATACTCTCCTCACGGTCCGTATCTCCACGTTCAACTGTTGGCCAATTGTAGATTGGGTTGTAAAATGGTTGGAACTTATCAGGAATGTGTCATTCTAATTTCCCGATGTCAGCAATTTTTTCCGAACGTTTTGAGACACATGTGTTATATGCTTTCTGTGTGGTAAATGAAACTGAAGAGATGCAGCCAATACAATGACCGAAAGTGTGCATGCCAGGACTTCGGATACCTTTCCAATCACAGTACCAGGAGTATTAACTTCGCATTTATAATCAAAAAAGTCGAACACCGTAAATAACTGACTCTCATCCCTGGGCGCCTTCCTGCTGGCACTCTCCAGAGAGAGGGTATTCTTTGTGTAAAATATAGGCCACTCGTTTTTAAACCCAAGAATGTCGCTTGTTGAAACTGCCTTCATTTGGAACTTACTAACTTTTGAACATGAGTTCACAATCAGTTCAACACATTGCGTGATGTGATTAATAGTGAGGAATCGCTCTGAGACTTCCAAAGCCAGGAAAAAGCTTACGACGGTATGATTCCTATTTTGCCACCAGGAACCACCTGAGATGTCTTGCAGATGTTTAATGCTTTTTGGGATGTTGCCAGTTATGAAATCGAATAGAAATGAAGACACTTCATTGGGGTCTTCTTTGCCGTTCCTTCACAGAAAATGTAGAATTCTGATTCACCGTTCTTCATTTGCTGTATATTAGTCATTCACAGTAAGCTGATGATAGTAGAAGACCTCTTCAACTGGTATATTTAGCAGGCATTCTGCATGAAATCAATAGCATTTCCTGCTACTTCCTCATCATTAATGTATTTCCCCTTAATTTCACTACTGCGTGCAGGAAACTTAGCTGCCCCTCTCTGGTGTACGACGAGTTCTAAAGAAGCTACCCGTTTCGCTGTTGTCGCTAACCACTGTATTTTTCATTCTCGTTGACAGCTCTTCACATTTGCCACACGTGTCACCTGAGTGCATTATTCACTGAAAATACTCGTATTTTACAACCATGTCGGAATATTTCACTTGAAACCGTTTATGGATAATTTTTACATGAAGCTGTTCTTACTAATAATGATGCTCTCGACAGCTGTAGTGGGCTACTATTTCCTAATATGAGATAATATATTCAACATTATCATTTACCTCTCTAACAGTTTACGCATTGCTTGAACAATTTTTGCCTCTTTGGTCGTTAGGTGACTTCGTCATGCCATGCTGTGCTTGGGAATACTTGCTTACACAACATCACTTTTCCAATACTAGAATTCACAGACTGCATGAAGTTTTTCTGTCTAGTTTTCTTCTTACAATCATTTTCTCCTTTCCGCGAACGTCTTCTTCCAATACCTTCGACAGGAATCAGCCCTTGGGATAACAGTCTTGTGCATCTTTGAACCCATATGATAAAAATGTGTGAATATCTCTGTCTTTCGTAATAACTTTCTCAAAGCGCCGTCGAGAACATCTGTAAAGTGAGATAAATATTCTATGTGAACCAGCAATACCGGCATTTTGCTTAGTATTAAATTATGCAAAAAATGTACATAACAATGTACAATGGCTACAGTACATACGCCATTACCAACCAGCACCAATTTGTTACTTTGGTACTATTTTCCCCACAGATGTTTTCGTACTCCTGCCCTTTAGTACACAACTTTTTAATCTTCTCATGTTGATATTCCACATTCCTCCCTACCATCTTTCCTCTTAAAGTCCCTCAATCTCGAACAGATTTATCAGAAGACGTGTTGCACGATTATAAACTTCATGCCGTTTACTCTCTTCGCACGTGGAAGAATAGTGCGAGAGCTTGTGCGTCACTTATTTCACGTCTACCTACACTGCGTATGGGAACAACACTTCTCCAGGACAAGTGTTCTTTCTGTGCTTACAGTAAATTTTGCCGGTTCGAGAGATATTCCGCGCATTGACGATACACAGTTCGTTTCGGGTAACGCTATGGTAAGCAGGACAATCAGGGTTCGAATCCTAGTCTGGCACATAATCTCACTCGTCACCGATGATTCCACATTAAGTCTCGATACGTCTGACATCACTACTTCCTCTGCTTTAGTGACACTGTCATCAGTGACTTTACCGTTTCTTATCACGCAGTGAAGGTATTGGTTGCGCCTTGTCACTGGGGTGCTTTACATATGACCAGAATCTCTTTGGGTTTTCTGCCAGATTTCGATACAGAATTTCGTTTTGGAAAATATTAAAAACATCTCGCATTGAAGTAAGCGCTATACTTCGAAGTTCTGCAAAACCTTGCGGATTTTGCGTTGTTTTAAATTTGGCATGCTTTTTTCACTGCTTCTGCAACAGCGACCTGACCCGTTTTGTGTACCCTGAGGGATCAGTGCAATCTCTTATTAATTTATGCGATATATATATCTCTCAATTGCTGTTGACACTATCTCTGAACTCATTCCACAACTTTTCTACTCTTTCATGATCAGATCTGAAGTAGTGAAGACTGTCTCTTAAAAAGGCGCTGTGAACATTGTTATCAGATTTTTTAAATACATATACTTCGCGTTTCTCTTCGTTGGTCGTAGGTGTTACGGTATTCAGCCTAGCAGCAACTAACTTGTGGTCGCTAATCCATATACTCGTCACGATACTCACAATATGTTCAGGATTATTTTTTGCTAAGAGGTCAAGTATGCTTTTGCAACCATTTACGCATCGAGTGGGCTCATGAACTAATTGTTCGAAGTAATTTTCTGAGAAAGCATTTAGTACAATTTCGGATAACGTTTTGTGCCTGCCGCCGGCTTTAAACGTATAATTTTTCGTGCATATTGAGCGTAGATTGAAGTCACTACCGACAATAATTGTATGAGTGGAGTACCTATTTGAAATGACACCCAAGTTTTCATTGAACTGTCCAGCAACTCTGTCTTCTGAGTGGAAGGGTCGGTAAAACGATCCAGTTAATAGTTTAGTCCGATTGTCAGGTATAACCTCTACCCATACTATTTCGCAGGAACTATCTACTTCAGTTTTAGTACAGGGCAAACTACTTCGGACAGCAATAAGTACTCCACCAACAACTGTACTCCAGCCGTAGTGGCCGAGCGGTTCAAGGCGCTTCAGTCTGAATCCGTGCGACCGCTACGGTCGCAGGTTCGAATCCTGCCTCGGGCATGGATGTTTCTGATGTCCTTAAGTTAGTAGTTTAAGTAGTTCTACGTTCTAGGGGACTGATGACCTCAGAAGTGCTCAGAGCCATCTGAATCATTTTTGAACCAACTCTACTTAATCTGTCCTTTGTGAACAATGTAAGATCGTTTGAAAATATTTCGGCTGAACTTATTTCCGGCTTTAGCCAGCTTTCTGTAGCTATAACTATTTGAGTTTCAGTGCTTTCTATTAGTGCTTGGATCTCTGCTTCTTTCCCAACACAGCTACGATAATTTACGACTACAATACCGATCGATTCTGCAATTACCTTTCTGTGTTCTACTTGCCCCCTTTTATACGGACGCCCTTTCTGTGGTTCCCTGAGACCCTCTAACCTAGAAAAAATCGTTAGGATTTATTCTAGGTGGCAATAGGTAGTGACTCACCCTGTATAAATGGACTTGAAATAAAACGAGTGATTGTTCCTGATCTTGGCGCACCAAACCGTTAATAACTTTAAAAGGGCACACTAAAATATACCGGGACAAGCAAATGGCTCACTTTAATTAATTGTTGTCTACTACTGTCATCAAGCGGCCCGTTATAACAACACACGCAACCAGAATTACAGCTACTATAACGACTGTTTTAATGTAACGAATGCAATTTTTCATTAAAGAATATTTAATAATCTAATTTGTTTGTTTTAGTTAATTAATTTTTGTCTTTTCTTTCCTTCAGTAAGTACGAACTTTGTTGTAGAACCTCTGTCTTATTTACGTGTGGTAATAGAATTGCATTTTCAAAAGAATTACGTACATTTAAAAATTACGTGAACTCATATTAACTGATTAAGAATATTTAGTTGAGAATTAAATCCTTTACATAATTCGGCCTTGGCACACATTTTCGAAATGCAGTGGGTTTTTTTTTTAATATTTACTGAATTCTTCCCCGGCGTTAGCTATGGAACACAAGACTGTCTCTATTAGCAGAAAATGGTTAAATGTTGCCAAGCCGACATTTAATTATCACTGATAAAACACACTTCGCTATTACATTTAAGTTATTTGAGAGAACCAAAATTGTTAAATTTCAACATTAACTATCCGCCTACGAATTCACAAATGTGTAACTAGTTAAAATTCATCAGTCTCAGGATCACTGTAAAAGAAGAACATTTTCTTAATTCACTGCTAATTTTTATCTGTTCCCGATTTACGGGTTTGGTTAATTTTCCTTTAGCGGAACAATTTTTTAAATGTGCCGCCGCTGCAAATCGATCGGTCGCGGCACAGCCCAGCAACACCGCTAAAAATGCTGAAAATTCTTTAAATAAATATTATAGATGACATGGGCAAGCTAATTTACATTAATAATACACACTTTTGATAAATTATGATATATTTAGACCCAACAATAATTCAACTCACATTAGTTTGTAGTTTCTCCTCTAATGGCGGCTAAATCTAGATACAGACAAAAGAAGTCTACCCATTCATAAAACGCTTCGTCACAGCTTCCTCTCGCTTTCAGCTCTACACGGAGATGACCACAGAATACACAGTACGTGGTGCTTTTATACTACTGCTGACTATTAACATTTCTTTGTAATCTCATAACATTATTTTCCTCTGGCTAAATTTCACATCTCTGTTATCGCAGATATTGACACATTTCGCAATTACATAATGAATATAGAAATATTACCATCCTAAATACAGAGAGAATATTACTACAGAAAATATTACAATAATAACAAATGTCTTTTACACAAAATTCAATAATATTTTTTGTTAAATAATTACAGTATATACAAATTGCTCAGAGCGGCGTATATGGTACAAATAAATTTTAGTTTATTAATAGTGTGAGTTTGCCAGGGAACGTTACACTGTGTAGTATACAGGGTGGTCCATTGTTCGTGACCGGGCCAAATATCTCACGAAATAAGCGCCAAACGAGAAAACTACAAAAAACGAAACTTGTCTAGCTTGAAGGGGGAAACCAGATGGCGCTTGGCTGGCCGTAGGTCAAACGGATATCAACTGCGTTTCTTTAAATAGGAATCCCCATTTTTTATTACATATTCGTGTAGTACGTCAAGAAATATGAATGTTTTGGTTGGACCACTTTTCTGGCTTTGTGATAGATGGCGCTGTAATAGTTACAAACATATGGCTCACAAATTTAGACGAATAGTTGGTGACCGGTAGGTTTTTTAAATTAAAATACAGAACGTACGTACGTTTGAAAATTTTATTTCGGTTGTTCCAATGTGATACATGTACCTTTGTGAACTTATCACTTCTGAGAATGCATGCTGTTACAGTGTGATTACCTGCAAATATCACATTAATGCAATAAAAGCTCAAAATGATGTCCGTCAACCTCAATGCATTTGGCAATACGAGTAACGAAATTCCTCTAAACAGCGAGTAGTTGGCCTTCCGTATTGTCTGCACATGCATTGACAATGCGCTGACGCATTTTGTCAAGCGTTGTCGGTGGATCACGATAGCAAATATTCTTCAATTTTCCCCACAGAAAGAAAACCGATGACGTCAGATCCGGTGAACGTGAAGGCCATGGTATGGTGCTTCGACGACCAATCCACTTGTCATGAAATATGCTATTTAATACCGCTTGAACCGCACTCGAGCTATGTGTCGCACATCCTCTATGTTGGAAGTACATCGCCATTCTGTCATGCAGTGAAACATCTTGTAGTAACATCGGTAGAACATTACTTAGGAAATCAGCATACATTGTAACATATAGATTGCCATTGATAAAATGGGGGCCAATTATCCTTCCTCCCACAATGCCGCACCATATACATTCACCCAACAAGGTCACTGATGTTCCACTTGTCGCAGCCATTGTGGATTTTCCATTGCCCAATAGTGAATACATATTATGTCGGTTTACGTTACCGCTGTTAGTGAATGACGCTTCGTCGCTAAATAGAAAGCGTGCAAAAGATCTATCATCGTCCTGTAATTTCTCTTGCACTCAGTGGCAGAACTGTACACGATGTTCAGAAATATGGTACGGGTGCAATCGAAGTTGATGTAGCATTCTCAACACCGACGTTTTGGAGTCTCCCGATCATCGCGCAATTTGTCTGCTACTAATGTACGGATTAGCCGCGACAGCAGCTAAAACACCTCTTGGGCATCATCATTTGTTGCAGATCGTGGTTGACGTTTCACATGTGGCTGAACACCTCCTGTTTCGTTAAATAACTTAACTATCAGGCGAACAGTCCGGACACTTAGATGATGTCATCCAGGATACCGAACAGCATACATAGCACACGCCCGTTGGGCATTTAGATCACAATAACCATACATCAACGCGATATCGACCTTTTCCGCAATTGGTAAACGGTCCATTTTAACACCGGTAATGTATCACGAAGCAAATACCGTCCGCACTGGCGGGATGTTACGTGATATTACGTACTTATACGTTTGTGACTACTACAGCACCGTCTATCAGAAAGCGAAAAAAGAGGTCCAACTAAAACAATCATATATCTTTACGTACTACACGAATATGTAACAAAAAATGGGGGTTCCTGTTTTAAAAAACGCAGTTGATATCCGTTTGACGTATGGCAGCGCCATCTAGCGGGCCAACCATAGCACCATCTGGTATCCCCCTTCACCCTAGACCAGTTTCGTTCTTTGCAGTTTTTTCGTTTGATGCTTATTTCGTAAGATATTTGGCCCGGTCACTATCAGTGGACCACCCTGTATACGCATAAGCAAAGACACAATAACAGACTATGTAAGTAAACAAAAGACGCAATAATTTGTTGCTAGCACACCCTTATCGAACATCAGCCTGACTGTATTTCGTAATAAACGGTAAAAAGTTGTTCAGTTCATCCCACCACGGTGTGACTCGACAGAATATATCGAAGCATGAAGCAAGGGTTTCGGTCGTGAGCGGCGTTTGATTTGCAAGCGTTTTGGGACGCGGAGTTCGAGCGTGGGCGCGTCTGTGGCCGTGTCCGTGGTGGGCGTGACGTCAGCCTGCCAGCGACAGCCCCCAGTGCCGGCTGGAGTGTGGCGGTCCCGCTCAGGCGGGTGACCCGCTGCGGCAGGCGTCCGGCGGGAAGGCGTGCGCTCCCGTCAAAACTGAAACGAGCGGACACGATGTAAGTTACACCGCTAGTGCACACAATAGATTCTTATGAAGTTGAACGGTAGACAATACACATAGACGGTAAAGAATTGAAAACACCAAGAAGGAGTTGTGCTACACAACGAAAGTTGATAGTTGCGATTTGACATCTGGGTGATGATGTCTATTGAAATTTCGCGACAGTCGCAGAAGAGTGGCCGCAGAAGGGCCTAGGCACGGCGGTTATCGCTGAAACAACAGCTTTCCAGTTACATCGGTTTTCTTCCACGCTTGTTCAACCTGAGGTTTCAAACAGGTCAAAGTAATTGGTTCCTGAAATAATCAGTTTTCAGTGCTCTGTAGTAAATGTACAAACCGAACAAAGAAAAAAGGGCAAGTGATTGGATACTAGAAGAAAAAAAATTCACCGGTATTCTCATGTGGATATCAATTATTTGAAACGCAGTATTTAAATACAACGCTAATTTTACGTAAAACACGATTCTTAAGAAAGGTAATTTAAAAACGAAAAATATTGAGCATTGCTGCTATGGATAATTCATATTTCAGTTTTTTCATCTGTTTATTAGGCAAAATAAAGAAAATGATACAAGCGAGACAATACTGGTTATTCGGAACTGAAATAGCGATACGGTTTTAAGCGGTTGCTTTTTCCCCTCCCTTGCTCCCTTGTAGTGTTACTGTGAGCGTATAAATCAGATTTCCTTTAAACACACGCTGTTACAGTCGTGAGCGTTAGTTACCTTAGAGACTGGACGTGGTGTGTTGATGTTAATCAAGAGTGTTTTTAATATTGCAAAGACATCATTGTCAACAGCTGACTAAGCTTGAGCGAGGTCGTGTAATGTGGCTACGAGAGGCTTGACTTCGCAGAATGACTTTGCGGGAATGTATCCACTGTACATGATCGCTTACAGCTGTGGTCACGAGAAGGTACGGTCGCAAGAAGAGCCGGCTCCAGATCGCCACGTGGCACTACCAAGGGGTAAGACCTTCGTGTTCGATAACCATCGAAAATTTTTCGCTGTTTAGTATCCGTTGATAACTTGTAATATGCGGCTAAATTTGAATCTGTAAGCATCATTACAGAAACTATACTTAACGTAATAGTGTATTTATTTGTGAACGTATGTAATTGACCGTAATTATAGTGTAAATATTGTTAACCGCTGGGTAATCCCCAATGTAACTGTAATCTAATGTATCGATAGCAAAGATGAAATGGCGGTAGTTTTGCCGTTGTTTATCTATGCGTATGGAGTGCCTCTGTCGAACTATGATCAGAGAGGAGACAGAGCAGCTTGACTCTGGTAAGAGTGCGGAAGTGTTTGTTGGGCGCTCCGGCAGGCGCGGTGTGCAGTTATGATCGCTCCAATGTAGGCGAACTTAGATTATTAACCAGCGAGTGGTTCAAATGGTTCAAATGGCTCTGAGCACTATGGGACTTAACTTCTGAGGTCATCAGTCCCCTAGAACTTAGAACTACTTAAGACTAACTGACTTAAGGACATCACACACATCCATGCCCGAGGCAGGATTCGAACCTGTGACCGTAGCGGTCGCGCGGTTTCAGACTGTTGCGCCTAGAACCGCTCGGCCAACCCGGCCGGCGGCGAGTGGTGAGAACACGGTCGGAGTGGACAGGAGTGGGAAGCTGCAGTTCTAACTACTGTACGTCCCATAATTATCTGTGGCTCTGCAAGCGACTCGTGGCCCGCAAGCGGTGGTAACAGCAGCATCTCAGCGTGGTCACAGGTACATTCTTCGTCGTCCACACAGTTGCAACATCATAAGACTGTTAACTGATAAAACATAGCTAATACTGTACAGGCATTACCCAGTGGCATTACTTAAACGAAGTTGAATAACCAACTTTATTAATAATAACCTGCAATATTTAAAATCTGTAGGGCGCCAGTGATATCGTCGATTTCATACATTATTACCAAGCACTATCGCCTTTGCTTTCCGCGCAATCACTAAGTGTAGTAAAAATATGGAAATTGATTTACTATTTACTGCAAGTTTTGTTTGTTTTCTAATGAACAGTTTCAGAGTAAATTTTGCAGCCTCACTAACTCTTCATTTTGGTATTGCATAACAGAGGATTAACTAATGTGTAATTTTGATTATTAACTTCACTCACTTACAGTAATGTAAAATTTCACTTGGAAAACTAATGACTAAAGATACATCATATATTAAGAGTGCGCAAGTTCATTTATTATATATTTAGCTTCGCGAGTGACTTCTGCTGACTTGGTGCGTATTTTATTGTTCTTTTGTTTAAAGTAAATGCCGGCCTATGTGGCCGAGCGGTTCTATGCGCTACAGTTTGGAACCGCGCGACCACTACGGTCGCAGGTTCGAATCCTGCTTCGGGCATGGATGTGTGTGATGTCCTTAGGTTAGTTAGGTTTAATTAGTTCTAACTTCTAGGGGACTGATGACCTCAGAAGTTTCTCATAGTGTTTAGAGCCATTTGCCCATTTTTTAAAGTAAATCAGTTGTTCATTTGCTTAAAATATATTCAGTTCAGTCTCAATAATCAAAAGTAAATTGCTTATCTTTTTCCAAATTTTGTATGACTCTATGATGAGGTTACTGAATGTCACGGTTTTACGTAACAAAATTTCAGTTACTGACAGTCATTTATTTAACCAACAACTTTATATAACTTTGCTTTCAAAATTTAGTATTTCAGAATAAGTGCCTGCAGACTCAGTGCTTCCCAATTCGTTTATTTTCTCGTGACCTACTGTGTAGTTGTGAAAGCGTGACAACCTTCTATTTATACGCCAGAGATTATTTGCTTAATCTGATTTACCGTTACCTTTCTCAGGATTCTGGACATTCATTTCTCTAGTGGACTGGCGACCGTTTCACTATCCCTTTGTTGCTAATCAGTTTTTGTGTTAAATACTGCAAGGTACCCAGTCCCCCCGATGTGGGTCCCGAGCATCTGTACTGAATTCCACCCATTTTAAGATTGTCATCAGTGTTTAGATTAGGTTTAGAATAAATTCTTCTTTCAGGAGTATCTGTTTACGCTCTCCTCCTACTAACCTGTATTATTTTCCTTCGTAAACGATAGCCTTACTCACTGTATAATTTCACTACGCGTACGCGATATATCGCAATCCAATAGGCCGATTAGGAATGACGCGGGTTGCAGCCGTACAGCTTTGGCGCATCGTACTTCATCTGCAGCAGCAATCTGAGCAGCAGTTGCCACCACAGTGACACAAGGAACACTTCCAAATCGGTTACTTCAAGGACAGCTTCAAGGACGCTCTAACGATCCCAAAACACCGCCATTTGCGATATCAGTGGTGTCAAGCTATAGCTCATTAGAGTGCAGGGTGGAGATTCCTTGTGTTATCTTATAATAGCTGGTTCTGTCTCGATGCCAACGACGCCTGTGTTATGTTTGAAAGAGACAAGTTTGGGACCCGCAACCAACATACTGTGTGCTAAATACACTGGGACTACACCTGGAACAATGGTCTGGGGTGTGATTTTGTGTGAGAGCAAGTTATCCCTCAACCTAACTGCAAAATTATACGTCAGTCGGGTGATTCGATCTGTTGTCCTGTCATTCAAGAACAGCATTCCAGGGAATGTTTTGCAAGAGGGTACCGCTCACCCACATACGGATGCTGTAACCCAACGTGCTCAACAGAGTGTCAATACGTTGAACTGGCATGCTCGACCACCAGATCTGTCTCGAATCTAGCACTTACGGGACATGATCATACAACTCCAGTCATCCACTAGCGGCATTAACCATCCCTGTATTCACCCACTAAGTGCAAAGGGCACAAAACCCCTCCCCACAAACTGACATCAGTTACCTGCGCAACACAATGCATTAACGTTTGCTTTCTTGCATTCGGCACTGTAGTGGTTGCAGTAGCTATTACTGCATCAAAATTTCACATTTGCAATTGCGTATCTCGCGCTTATTGTAACCTGTGATACTCTGTTGGTTGTTGTTGTTGTGGTGGTCTTCAGCCCTGAGACTGGTTTCATGCAGATATCCATGTTACTCTATCCTGTGCAAGCTTCTTCATCTACCAGTATTTACTGCAACGTACATCCTTCTGAATATGCCTAGTGTATTGATCTCTTGGTCTCCCTCTACGATTTTTACACTCCACGCTACCCTCCAATGCTAAATTTGTGATCACTTGATGCCTCAGAACATGACCTACAAACGGGTCCGTTCTTCTTGTCAAGTTGTGCCACAAACTCCTCTTCTCCCCAATTCTGTTCAATACCTCCTCATTAGTTATGTGATCTACCCATACAATCTTCAGCATTCTTCTGTAGCACCAGATTTCGAGAGCTTCTATCCTCTTCTTGTCCAATCTATTTATCGTCCACGTTTCACCTCCATATAAGGCTACACTCCACACAAATACTTTCAGAAACGAATTCCTGGCACTTAAATCTATTCTCGTTGTTGACAAATTTTTCTTCTTCAGAAACAATTTCCTTGCCACTGCTAGTCTGCATTTTATATTCTCTCTACTTCGACCGTCATCAGTTATTTTGCTCCGCAAATAGCAAAATTCCTTTACTACTTTAAGTATCTGATATCGCAATCTAATTCCCTCAGCATCACCTGATTTCATTCGGCTACAATCCATTACCCTCGTTTTGCTTTTGTTGATGTTCATCTTGTATCCTCCTTTCAAGACACTGTCCATTACGTTCAACCGCTCTTCCAAGTCCATTGCTGTCTCTGACAGAATTACAATGTCATCGGCGAACCTCAATGTTTTTATTTCTTCTCCATGGATTTTAATATCTACTCCGAATTTTTCTTTTGTTTCCTTTACTGTTTGCTCAATATACAGATTGAATAACATCGGGAAGAGGCTACAACGCTGTCTCACTCCCTTCCCAACCACTACTTCCCTTTCATGCCCATCTGCTGTTATAACTGCCATCTGATTTATGTACAAATTGTAAGTAGCCGTTCGCTGCTTGTATTTTACCCCTGCCACCTTCAGAATTGAAAGAGAGTATTCCAGTCAACATTGTCAAAGCTTTCTTTAAATCTACAAATGCTAGAAACGTAGGTTTGCCTTTCCTTAATCTTTTTTCTAAGATAAGTCGTAAGGTCAGTATTGCCTCGCGTGTTCCAACATTTCCTTCGGAATCCAAACTGATCTTTCCCGAGGTCGGCTTCTATCAGTTTTTCCATTCGTCTATAAAAAAACTCGCTTTAGTATTTTGCAGCTGTGACTTATTACATTGATAGTTCGGTAAGTTTCACATCTGTCAACAGCTGCTTTCTTTGGGATTGGAATTATTTTATTCTTCTTGAAGTCTGAGGGTATTTCGCCTGTCTAATACATCTTGCTCACCAGATGGTAGCGGTTTGTTCTCAAGTACATCGCCCTTGTATAGACCCCCTATATACTCCTTCCACCTTCCTGCTTTCTCTTCTTTGCTTAGAACTGGGTTTCCACCTGAGCCCTTGATATTCACACGAGTGGCTCTCTTTTCGCCAAAGGTCTCTTTAATTTTCCTGTAGGTAGTATCTATCTTACCCCTACTGAGATAAGTCTCTACATCCTTACATTTATCTTCTAGCTATCACTGCTTAGCCATTCTTTGCTTCCTGTCGATCTCATTTATTAAACTTTGTATTCCCTTCTGCCTGCTTCATTTACTGCATTTTTGTATTTTCTCCTTTCACCAATTAAATTCACTATCTCTTATGTTACCCAAGGATTTCTATTAGCTTTCGTCTTTTTATCTACGTGATCCTCTGCTACCATCACAATTTCATCTCTCAAAGCAACACATTCTTCTTGTAATGTATTTCTTTCCCCCGTTCTTGTCAATCGTTCCCTAATGCTCTCCCTGAAGCTCTCTACAACCTCTGGTTCTGTCAGTTTATCCAGGTCCAATCTCCTCAAATTCCCACCTTTTTTGCAGTATCTGCAGTTTTAATCTACAATTCATAATCAGTAGATTGTGGTCAGAGTCCACATCTGCCCTGGGAAATGTCTTACAATTTAAAACCTGGTTCCTAAATCTCTGTCTTACCATTATATAATCTATCAGATACCTTCTAGTATCTCCAGGATTCTTCCTTGTATACAACCTCCTTTTATGCTTCGTGAACCAAGTGTTGGCTATGATTAAGTTACGCTCTGTGCAAAATTCTACCAGACGTCTTCCTCTCTCATTTCTTACCCCCAATCCATATTCAACTACTATGTTTCCTTCTCTCCCTTTTCCTACTCAGCCATGACTTTTAAATTTTCATATCCCTCACTACCTGAATAATTTCTTTTATCTCATCATACATTTCATCAATTTCTTCATCATCTGCAAAGCTATTTGGCATATAAACTTGTACTATTGTAGTAGCCATGGCCTTTGTGTCTATCTTTGCCACAGTAATGCGATCACTATGCTGTTTGTAGTAGCTTACCCGCACTCCTATTTTTTATTCATTATTAAACTTACTCATGCATTACCCCTATTTGATTTTGTATTTATAATCCTGTATTCACCTTGTAATGGTACTTGAATTACGTAACCATTACGGAACCTCACCTCAACCTCTCGATACCAGCGATATTCTACTGTGTTCCTGTAAAGTAGTTAATATATTTCTGTGACAAAATTCAGATTTGATTTCATTAATGTAGAGGTACTTCGATACATCGTTATGTATATATTGCAATGATATTATTCTTATGTGTATTCTTTCTTTTGTCACTACGATCTTTGACGTACTTGTAATTCTGATTTTTGGGCGCGTTAGCGCTTATTTGAGAGTCAAACTTTGGTCGTCATGTTAAAAAGACGCAAATTGTAGTCAGTTTATGAAATGTGAACTTTAACAGTGAGGAAGATATTTTCAAGTACGTTTTGTATTGTGAAGTGATGTTTTGAAAGGAGTTCCGTGATATTGCAACAAAAGTAATAAAAAAGAAGTGTAACTTAAATTCGGAGTGCTGATTACTTTTTTACATCACCATTGTTCTAACTTCCAAAAGATTAATCTTCAAGAATGGTTTATGAAACACATCTATACAACTTTTGAATACCGCAGAATAACATCTAGGCCTCTTTGCATCCGAGCTTGGAATCATCACTACCTAGATTATCGACGATTGAACCATGAGTTCACAACGAGACCAGCGTGGGAAACACGAAAAGATGAGTGCGTAGTTTATCCATTATGTCAAGAAATGACTTTATTAACTGTGCTCTAATGACAACTGCCACATAATATAACTTTGTTGTTGCCCGAAAATGCAATATTTAGCAGCGTGAGACACACTACAATCATAATTAATTTTTTACCTTTGTTGTAGCAGGGTTGTTAGAAACTGACCAAAAGTCTTGTTCCTCCTGCCACCAAACGTCACTAATTCTCACTATATCTAACTTTAACCTATCCATTTCTTATTTTAAATTTTCTAACCTACCTGCCCCATTAAGAGATCTGACATTCCACGCTCCGATCCGCAGAACGCCCGTTTTCTTTCTCCTGATAACGGCGTCCTCTTGAGTAGTCCCCGCCCGGAGATCCGAATGGGGGACTATTTTACCTCCGGAATATTTTACCTAAGAGGACGCAATCATCATTTAACCATACAGTGAAGCTTCATGCCCTCGGGAAAAATTACGCCTGTAGTTTCCCGTTGCTTTCAGCCGTTATTCTACTGGTAATCACATTAATACACTCCTGGAAATGGAAAAAAGAACACATTGACACCGGTGTGTCATACCCACCATACTTGCTCCGGACACTGCGAGAGGGCTGTACAAGCAATGATCACACGCACGGCACAGCGGACACACCAGGAACCGCGGTGTTGGCCGTCGAATGGCGCTAGCTGAGCAGCAATTGTGCACCGCCGCCGTCAGTGTCAGCCAGTTTGCCGTGGCATACGGAGCTCCATCGCAGTCTTTAACACTGGTAGCATGCCGCGACAGCGTGGACGTGAACCGTATGTGCAGTTGACGGACTAGTGGGCATGCGGGAGGCCGGGTGGACGTACCGCCGAATTGCTCAACACGTGGGGCGTGAGGTCTCCACAGTACATCGATGTTGTCGCCAGTGGTCGGCGGAAGGTGCACGTGCCCGTCGACCTGGGACCGGACCGCAGCGACGCACGGATGCACGCCAAGACCGTAGGATCCTACGCAGTGCCGTAGGGCACCGCACCGCCACTTCCCAGCAAATTAGGGACACTGTTGCTCCTGGGGTATCGGCGAGGACCATTCGCCACCGTCTCCATGAAGCTGGGCTACGGTCCCGCACACCGTTAGGCCGTCTTCCGCTCACGCCCCAACATCGTGCAGCCCGCCTCCAGTGGTGTCGCGACAGGCGTGAATGGAAGGACGAAAGGAGACGTGTCGTCTTCAGCGATGAGAGTCGCTTCTGCCTTGGTGCCAATGATGGTCGTATGCGTGTTTGGCGCCGTGCAGGTGAGCGCCACAATCAGGACTGCATACGACCGAGGCACACAGGGCCAACACCCGGCATCATGGTGTGGGGAGCGATCTCCTACACTGGCCGTACACCACTGGTGATCGTCGAGGGGACACTGAATAGTGCACGGTACATCCAAACCGTCATCGAACCCATCGTTCTACCATTCCTAGACCGGCAAGGGAACTTGCTGTTCCAACAGGACAATGCACGTCCGCATGTATCCCGTGCCACCCAACGTGTAAGTCAACTACCCTGGCCAGCAAGATCTCCGAATCTGTCCCCCATTGAGCATGTTTGGGACTGGATGAAGCGTCGTCTCACGCGGTCTGCACGTCCAGCACGAACGCTGGTCCAACTGAGGCGCCAGGTGGAAATGGCATGGCAAGCCGTTCCACAGGACTACATCCAGCATCTCTACGATCGTCTCCATGGGAGAATAGCAGCCTGCATTGCTGCGAAAGGTGGATATACACTGTACTAGTGCCGACATTGTGCATGCTCTGTTGCCTGTGTCTATGTTCCTGTGGTTCTGCCAGTGTGATCATGTGATGTATCTGACCCCAGGAATGTGTCAATAAAGTTTCCCCTTCCTGGGACAATGAATTCACGGTGTTCTTATTTCAATTTCCAGGAGTGTAGACTGCGTAGGTAAATGTATTCCCGGAATTTCATTACTTTAATTATCTTTTGATATTGCCATCTTTTTCCATCTGTGTAGGTACAGTAAGGGGCAATATGTCAAATTAAAGTGGGTAACTACAAGATTCTTGAACTATCCCAACCTAAATTGTAATTATTACACGTTCACAGAAACAGCAGTGAGAACTTATTCGTAACAGTAATCCAGCAAGTTTGTAATGACTTCTACGTTATTTAAAGTGCCACGACGGCTGAGCGCTCGAACTATAGCTCTCAGCGATGCGCTTCGATTGAGATACACATGTCCGAAAGAGCAGATACCATCGGTGACATGCAGCGCTCTAGATATAAAATGATAATTAAATCAAGGCCCTACGCTGACGACAGGCGTTGATATACATCAACGGGGACAGTTGAAAATGTGTGCCTCAACTGAGAATCGAACCCGGGATCTCAAGCTTACATGGCAGACGCTCTATCGATCTGAGCCACTGAGGACACAGAGGATAGTCTCATTTTAATTATCATTTCATTCTAGAGTGCTGCATGGTCGCAGAAATTATCTGTTCTTTCGGACATGTACGAAAGAGCAGGTACCACCTTCATATAGTGAAAGGTAACCAGCCATCGACCTTCTTCTTCTGTGTGGATGCACATTTATTGCCCGAACTCTTACGGGACTCGGTAAAATTGTCAGCCGCGAGTAATGACTATAATGGGCAGGGGCACTACGAATGTAGTGTGTGCACATTAAGTTGGGAATGTGGGTCTCATGGGGAGCGTGCAGGGGATAGGTCCCAGGGATCATACACTCTTCTGTGTCCATGGTGGCTCAGATGGCTAGAGCGTCTGCCTTATAAGCAGGAGATCGCGGGTTCGAGTCCCGGTCGGAGCACACACATTTTCAACTGTCCCCGTTGACGTGTATCAACGCCTGTCAGCGGCGTAGGTTCTTGATTAAATTATCATTTCACATCCCCTGTAGTTCCTAAGATTTATAGTTTTTATTCTATGTTTTATTAACTGTTTATAAATTTCCGTACATCCGCCCGTAACTTGAAAACTATTACAGATATCAGTTTTCACTAACGCAGTGGGAAGTGGAGTAACAATCTTATGAGGAAGAGGTCCATGTATGTTGTTACATTTGAGCCCGGAGAGTGGGCAGTGTTTCTAAGTACTGCAATGAAGGCTGCAGTTGTATAAATTTTGGGCAATCTGTTGCACGTGGAATAAAGTGTAACATATCAGTTATGATCAGAAATTTAGCATTCACTTAATGGCGCAATCATATATTGTTTAAGTAACAAAAATTGTATTTTAGGCTTGTGAAACTACAAGTACATCAAGTGACGTAGACACCGTAATTTCCGGGGAAAGGTGATCCGAAGCCATGAAGAAGCCGTGTCCATTTTGCAGCAGGAAGTTGTTCGGTGCAGTCTGGTTTGGACGGGATCTGTGCCTGTCTAGAAGTTTTCTAGCGAAGCACTTATTCAGTGTTAGAGAACCTTTGGCATTGTCAGCCGTGACACAGTTATTTCATTGGAGCTCGCTGTGGACTCTTATTTATGCTAGAAGTGCGGCAGAGCTTGCAATTTTTCGTGTAAAATAATTTGGGACTCTCTTTAAAACCGTTGTTATTAATTTATTTAATTTATATTATGATTTCAATTGGCATAGTATTGGGTACTTGAGCTTTTACTTTGAAATCACTTAACAGCGTAATGGCTTTCACCAGACCTCTAATTAATATGTGAAATTTCATGAAAATTAATTTTTTATTTTTTAAAATCAACTTATTGAAGTTGAGGCTCATTATGTAAAGAAAAATACGTACATTGTTATAAAATAATGTTAATGGAAAAAAACAGGTTAATAAGTATGTCGCTTTCAGCTTATAGGGTGTGGTACAAGTGTTGTGAATGTGCCAATGACAAGTTTAAAATGACATGAGAGACTACATACATAGATCCGTGGCTAATAAAACCGGAAAAGACGTAAAGATGAGTATGTACAAAGTTATGGAAACACCCATTTTGAGGCAGTGAATTCAGACCTAGAGAAAAACTAGAATAGATGATAAAAGGTTACGGTCAACTGAAATCCAGTTTTCGAGGGAAGTAAAAGAAAAATATTTAGCGTGAACGAAAGAACAGAATACGGAATAACAAAATGGAATACGAAAACTTGAAGGAAAAAAAAAATAGTCAGGCATACAGTAGGCTATATAATTAAAAGTAAAACTGAGATCGGAAGAGCAAGAGAAAGGTGGCTTTAATGAAAGCGGAAAAGCGCCATGAAGGAGAAGAATGATGATGGTTACTGTTATCGATATAAAAATTGTAAATTCAGAGCCTGAGCCTAAAAACAGGTAGCTAGGCTCACAATTATCCCCAATACCAACGTACACTTCGGGTTTGATGGTGTATAAGGGCCAACGTGACGCTAGAATTGGACTCTCAGTTTTAGACCATGTAAGACGTTGCAGCTAAGCTAGGCAGTGCAGAGAATCTACCACCCGTTCCGTTTTCTAATTAGAATCATTTACATATGTAGGATCACTATTTCCCCAAATTTCTCTGTTGAACCACAGTTGGGTTCAGGGTGTATTTCGTGATTCTTGGACATTAACAAATGTTTGGGGGTGTCTCCGAATGCTTGTCACGCTTCCAGCTGTGAATGCTTATGGAGTGCTCGCATTTTTCATGTGTCGGGCACAAACTGGACTTGTATTTATGGCCTCATAAACTGTTAGTTTTTTTTTTTTTTTTTGCCTCCTTCCAAACGCTGATACGTACGGTGGAAGAAACCCAGGGACCAGTGTGCGACGATAAGCAGCAGCAGAAGGCTTGTCTAACTCTCTTACCTGAGGATGCGGGAGGGCTAATTCATGAACAATTGCTGTACCCAAATCATCCACAGCGCGATCGGGCCCTAGGACCATAGGATCATCTTGGCAGACGGCGGTTCTGTCAGTGGCTGCTGCGGAAGTGTGCCAGATTGATTGTTTACATCCAACAATTTATTTGCCGATGAGGCAGGGTTCACAAGAATAGGTGTTGTAAATCTCCATAACCAGCATGTATGGGCAGGTGTAAATCCACATGCAATTCAGGAAAGAGGGCATGAAACACTAAGTTTCGGTCAACGTCTCTGCAGGTGTACCTGGCGATAAATTAATAGGACCTTAAAAGCTACCTCAAAGGTTAACTGGGGTGCATTATCTGACTATATCATTAATGTGTTAACTACCTTGCTGGATGCATGATGGCAGACCAGCGCACTTTCGTCACACTACGCGCGAACAACTGACACAGACACTTCAATGGCTGGATTGGTCGGCAGGTGGAGGGGAGGGGGTTCACAACTTGGCCTGCTCGTTCCACAAATCCACTACACTTTTGGTTATGGGGACACTTGTAGGAATTGGTCTGCGCGATTCCAATGAACGATGACCGAGGGTCGCGTCTTCAATGCGTGCCGGCACGTACAATAACAACCGGGTGTGCTTCAAAGGGTGCGTCATTCTTTACGCCGGTGGGCACTGGGTTGCATTGTTGTGAATCGACGCCACGTTGAAGACCTCCTGTAAAAACGTGTTTATCGCAGAAAGTACGCTTTTCAGGTCTCAGATTTCTTGGGCTTATTTTTCTTGTTTTGTGGAGCGCTACCACCTCTCATAGTATTCGACACTGTTTTCGAACACGCCTTATACTGCATGGTACTCATAACGTAAAGGAGGAGTAAAATATTATATTAAAATTATATTTAGCATGTAGCGCAACGTATGCGACGCGTCGTACACTGTACAGCATACAATTAGATAAAGATGATATTGCACTACGACTTACTGTATTATGAAATACACGTTATCAAAATGTGGTACAGCACCAGCAACTCTTTTTAGAATGATGTTACTGCTCTTTCTGGTCGTTCCAGTTATGCCTGCTCTCCATGTTACTCTCGGCAATTCGCGCTTCCTCCTTCCCGCCGGTGACCATTCCAATAATGCTTTTGTCCATAGTTTTTGTTTCATTCGCCGTACGTGGCCATACCACTGAAAGCCTCTTTTCTTAATTCTTTACAACACTGGCTTTCCTGCATCGATTATTTGCCTAATTTCCTAATTTCTTCATTTGTCTATCCTAGCTGTCTGTGATCTATCTCTCTGTCCTCACCCATATCCATCATTCTGCTTCGTAAGTTAATATACTTTCAGCTTTAGCTGAATTCTCTTCTTTCTTTCTTTTGATATTGCCCTGCTCTACAGAACTCTATTTAACATCTTAATTACTCTTCTTGAATGTTGGATCCTGCCTCCCACTTCCGCTTAGCTTCCCGAGGTATGTATAGTCGAATGGAAGTATTTAAGCTTCTCTAGTGCTTTAATGGTTCCATTTCCTCCCACCAGTAGATATTCCGTTTCGCATATATTTATTGTTAGCCAACCTCGTTCAGATTCCCCCGTTAACTGCTCTATGATAAACATAACTTCCCCGCTACTTTGTGCTTGCACTTAATCATTGACAAATAACAAAAAGCATATAGTTCCATGCTAGAAAGGAATTCCCATACCTCCTCACGATTGACTCCACCGTTCAAGTGTGTACTGTATACGCGTACGCTGAGGTAATGAAAGTCACGATAACGATATGCACATATACGGATGAAGGTAGTATCGCATGTACAGGATATACAAAGGCAGTGCATTGACGGAGCTGTCATTTGTACTCATGGGATTCGTGTGAAAAAGTTTTTATTGCCACACGACGGAAATCAGAAGACTTTGAACAGGTAATAGTAGTTGCAGGGGTAGGTATAGGATACTCCATTTGGGAAATAGTTAGGGAATTCAATATTCCAAGATCCACAGTGTCAAGGTTGCGCATTCCTTCACAGCAAACAGCGCAGTGGCCCATGGACTTCACTTAACGACAGAGAGCAGCACTGTATGAGTAGAGTCATCACTGTTGACAAACGAACAGCACTGGATGTACGATGAACGTATTCGTTATGACAGTGTGGCGAAATTTGATGATAAAGGGCTACAATAGTAAACAACCAAGGCGAGAGCCTTTGCTAATAGCACGACATGCACTGCAGCGCCTCTCCCGGGATCGTAACCATATTGGTTCGATTCTAGACGATTGAAAAACAGAGTCCGACTTAGATGAATCCTGATTTTAGTTGATGTGGATCGAGAATGGCGCAGAATGCACGAAGCCACTCACTGTAGTCGTCAACAATGCACTGTACAAGCTGGTGGTGGCTCCTAGTAGTGTTGAGGGATTGGACTGGCTCCTCTGGTCCAACTAAGCTGGTGCACCAACTCATCAGTTTAGGATGAATGGGCGTAGGCAGAGGATGTATACCGGCAACACCCAATATCTGTTTCATAGCATGCTCTGCAATATGACAGTCGTGATATCGGTGGCTGTTTCAGCGAACGGGCCATCTAGATTCTTCCCCCAGCCACCAGTTTCTCAGAACTTCGCAAGTGGGATATACGCATACAACGTCTCGTTGGTTCTCGCCACCCACATGGCCTTCATTTACGTTAATTTCTCCTTGTCAGCATTTCTTCACATTAACTACTCCTTTCTTTACTCCGTTATAGTTTTCTACATTTTTCGTTTCCTGACCTATTTTTCGCCTCCACTCTCCCGCCTCTGTTACATACAATGCACTTAGTCTTTGACTCTCAGTTCGTGCACGATGTTTTAGCAGTAGCCTCTGTCTTGCATATTACCCTCTCTTCAGCCTTTAGCTCCCAGGTTTTAAAATTTCGTCCGATGCAGTCTCCATCGATCATTATTTCTCATCCATTCGGTAATTCTCTCCTGACCCGAGCTTCTCGATGACTTCTCCTAAACCTCTCCAGCTCATTTCCCTTCACTCCTCATTCTTCGCCATCAACCCTTCTTCTGGAAGAGTGAGCCACTGTCTCCAAAAGCTTGCATAAATTAAACCTTTTTTCCTTATATGCGTGTTCTCCTGCCGCCGCTTGGTGAGCAGATTTTTTATCTATGGAATTACAAGAATAGGAGTAATGTGTATAGAAAGACGGATAGTGTACAATATGTACAAGAAGGAAGAGGGTAGCAATAAGACTGGAAGACCAAGAACTAACTGATCGGATTAGAAACACTGTAAGATAGGGATACAATCTTTCGCCCCTACAGTTCAATCTGTGCATCGAAGGAGCAACGACGGAAATAAAAGTAAGTTTCAAGAGTGATATTAAAATTCAGATTAACAAGTATTCCCATCCTCTATGGCGAATTACAGGATCCGATGAATGGAGTAAAAAATGTAATGGATACTTACTGTGGGTTAAATGCGAGTCGAGGAAATACGAAAATATGAGTAGTGAAAATGGGATTTGCGTGAAGTTCAGCACCAAAATTAGTCCTCACAAAATAATCGAAGTTCAGAAATTACGCATACTAAGGAATTCATCGTCCTTGGAAGCAAAATAAACCACGATGCCCGAAGCAAGGACCTAAAATGCAGTCCAGCACAGGTAAAAACGGAATTCCTAGTCAAGAGAGATATACTAGTATCAAACATAGACCCCCAAGCTCGAGAAAGAAATTTCTGAGAATGTAAGTTTAGACCACATAATTATATGTGAGTGAATCACGGACTATGAGGAAACTGGAACAGAAGAGAATTGAAGAGAAAGTTCTTCGCAGAAACGGGGAAGGAAAGGATGTATGGAAAACACTGACAAAGAGCAGAAACATTAACATGGAACATGTATTAAGACATCAGGGAATAAATTCCTTGGTAATAGAGGAAGCTGTGTAGCGTGAAAATTGTAGAGAAGACAGAGCTAATATATTCAACAAATGAAAGACGTACGTTGCAAGCGCTACTCTCAGATGAAGAGTTGCCACAGGAGAAAATTTGTGTCGGGCACCTCCTAACCAATCAGAGTCAGAAGACGATTAAAATAAACAGTATCTTATAGAAGTTATTCAACCTCCTACCATTATCATTCTCTGCATCCTCTCGCCATGCACCTATTACATCGTTATTTAATCAGTTTCCAATTAGTTCTTTTAAGTACATTTCCTTCCTGTAAGACAGCTATCTCTGAGTTTGCTTTTCCTGTTTTTCCCACCCCAGTGCAAAACGGAATGTTGGCCCGAATGTAATGCACATCCTTTCTTTTTCCATTGTCATTACCTGGACACTATTTTCAGTTCTTCCATTTCTTCTATTATATTCTCAGTTTTACCTGCCAACCTGCGCTCATTCCAACATTCCATGTTCTACAAACAAGAGTCTTTTGTGTTCCGTGCTTACCATGGTGGGATGCCAGCCAGTAGCCGAACCCACAACTGGGAGGACCAAGATTCTTCTTTGAAGTTTACTCCCCTAGGAGGCTGCCTTCATTAAGTGTAATGATCCCCCTACGACTTGCTGCCATGTAAGGAAAAGATAATTCAGGATAGGATAAAGGAAAAGGTGGGACTTAGTGAGACATTCACTGTCTGGCTCCCCTGCAAGAGGACTGCCTAGCATGGGAGACTTTGCCAGGAGTACACTAACACCTGTTCAGCCATCTGTTTCACTGAAACACGCAGAGTGTCTCTTCCATACAAACACCACTACATTGAGGCGGAGTCTCCACCAGAGGGAATATTAATTTTCAGCTCACTGTACATATATTGGTCTTCCTACATTGGTGATAGTGAAATAGTAATACACGTTCCTATTTGTATTCCATGTAACAAGCCATGATGTACTGTTCTCTCCCAAAGGACGTATCACCATTCACACTAACACATAGTTGTCCCCAAAGGCATATCTTTCAATGATACGTCCTGGATAATAACGACTGTTGTCGGTAATAAAACACAAATGCTTCTGTTCTCATTAAAGAGGCAATAAACGGACTCTTCCTGTCTAACCAGCACTTCCTTCTCGTGATTTCGGGTCAGAAATTCACAGGAGGGCGGTTGCTTCCCCATCCTCCATAATTTTATATGAATTCAACCTTGGCGTTGGAAGCTCATGCACTATGTGATCAAAAGTATCCGGACACCTACAAAAACATACGTTTCTCATATTAGGTGCATTGTGCTGCCACCTGCTACCAGGTACTCCATATCAGCGACCTCAGGAGTAATTAGGCATCGTGAGAGAGCAGAATGGGGCGCTCCGCGGAACTCACTGACTTCGAATGTGGTCAGGTCATTGGGTGTCACTTGTGTCATACGTCTGTATGCGAGATTTTCACACTCCTAAACATTCCTAGGTCCACTGTTTCCGATGTCATAGTGAAGTGGAAACGTGAAGCGACACGTACAGCACAAAAGCGTATAGGCCGATCTCTTGACTAACAGAGACTGCCAACAGTTGAAGAGGGTCGTAATGTGTACGGCAGACATCTATCCAGACCGTCACAGAGGAATTCGAAACTGCATCACGTTCCACTGCAAGTACTATGACAGTGACGCGGCAGTCAAGAAAACTTGGATTTTATAGTCGAGCGGCTGGGTGTGGGTACGGCGAATGTCCAGTGAACGTCATATGCTAGCGTGTGTAGTGCGCAAAGTAAAATTCGGAGTTGGTGGTGTTATGGTGTGGTCGTGTTTTTCTAGGAGAGGGCTTACACTCCTTGTTGTTTCGCGTGGCACTAGCACAGCACAGGCCTACATTGATGTTTTAATCACCTTTTTGCTTCCCACTGTCGAACAGCAATTCTGGGATGGCGACTGCATCTTAAACACGATCCAGCACCTATTCATAGGGCACGACTCCCGGCGGAGTGGTTACACGACAATAAAATCCCTGTAATGGACTGGCCTGCACATAGTCCTGACCTGAATCCTATAGAACACTTTTCGGATGTTTTGGAACGCCGACTTCGTGACAGACCTCACTGAGCGACATCTGTACCTCTCCTCAATGCAGCGCTTCCTCAAGAATGGGCTGTAATTCCCCAAGAAACCTGTCCAACACCTGATTGAACGCATGTCTGCGAGAGTGGAAGCTGTAATGAAGGCTACGGGTGGGCCAGCCCATATTGAATTCCAGCAGTACTGATGGAGGGCGCCACGAAATTGTAAGTCATTTTCAGTCAGGTGTCCAGATAATTTTGATCACATAGTGTATCTGTAAATATATGGTAGACGGGCAGTTTAGTCATTTGGCCAAAATCCTTGGACTAATCGAAAACTATATAGCAGACGTAATTCACGGACGTTATCCCACCGATGAACACATAACTGACGTACGTAATTTCTTGTGTTTTCAGAAAGGCAAGAGTGGGAAGGTACAGTCTCGCTGGACTGACTAATGGAAACATTTACACTCTTCACTGTAGAATGAAGTGACGTTCTGAGACTGATGTTACTGTGAAAAGAAGGACTCTCCCTGCAGGAAGTCGTATGGTAATTAATATTTTATTTATGAATGGGATACGTTTGATCGTGATTGTGAGATATTTTAGCTGTAAAATACAAAGTTTCATTGTTCGCATTTTATGAACCATTTCTAAGAACATTTTTGCTTACACCTAAATTTTAAAAATGCTGACTATAAACCCCCTATCTCATTATTAATAGTACTACTAGTGCTCTCGTAACATCAGTATAATACGTGCATTTTATATAGTAATTCTATGTTCAATACATTTTCAAGTATTCGAATCTTTTTATCTCCTATCTTCTCCAAAGTGCAAGCATGTACACATTAGTGTGTGAGTGTGTGTGTATGTGTGTTTGTGTGTGTGTGTGTGTGTGAGTGAGAGAGAGAGAGAGAGAGTGAGAGAGAGAGAGAGACAGACAGACAGGCAGAGAAAGACAGATGAGAGTCGATGGGTGGGGGATGTCTGTAACAGAGTTTCCTATTTTGAAGATTTGTTGGCGATGAGGATTACTCCGATCCTATTCCACGTTACTTGTAAGCTGTCTGCAACTAAAGGTGCTTCCATGAATTCACACCCATTTGAGGTATAAATCAAATTAGGTAGGAATATTTTCAGCAGCTGAGTTTTTCCAGTCAGATGTCTTCTGTCCCTAATAAATACAAAAACTGTATGTTAACCGTACCTATATGCACCAATTTTTTGCACGCTGTTTTCCGTCTTTCAAACGCGTCCGGTACTTTCACGTATCACTCTGACCCCCGAACGTGACGATTCCTCTTTCACTGCAATAACAAATGATTCATCACATCTCACCTAACGCCCATGACAGTATTTGCAAGTGAACCGACACTGTCGCATTAATGTGAGTTCCGTTATAATGAACCGCTCCACTTCAAGACGTAGGCTGGTATCTTAATTCCACCATATATAATACTTTCTATATGTACAAACATATTTTCCTCTTTCGGATAGGTTTAAAATGCTTTGAACCATAGGTCTTTCCTTGTAATAATTTGGTACTTCCAGAAGTTTACATAGAAAAATGTTTTTCTTTTTGATATCCCTACGTGAGATATTAAATTAATTTCGTTGTGTTCGTCCTTTTCTTATTTCTGTTATCGTAAGATTAGATATTTTTGTGGGCAGCCTATCTGATTACTTTCTCTTTATATATAGCTAAACGTTTAATAAAAATTCTCTATTGTTGCGCTGAATTTCTGTGATCTTATTGTTATGGATTAATCTGAACTGATTGTCTATTTTTGTGATGAAATAAACATATAATTATCGTGCTCTTATTCCACTGTGTTGTAGTAAGTGTTCCGCGTTTGGACTCGCACAGATAGGGTCTGTATTTTGCCTCCCTTGTATCTGACTTGGTAGTTCTACTTCCAGCTATATTCTCATATATCTTTTCTTCACTGATACTGTCTGAGAAGTTTGTGGCACAACTTGACCAGAAGAAGGGATCGGTTGGTAGGACATGTTCTGAGGCATCAAGGGATCACCAATTTAGTATTGGAGGGCAGCGTGGAGGGTAAAAATCGTTGAGGGAGACCAAGAGATGAATACACTAAGCAGATTCAGAAGGATGTAGGTTGCAGTAGGTACTGGGAGATGAAGAAGCTTGCACAGGATAGAGTAGCATGGAGAGCTGCATCAAACCAGTCTGAGGACTGAAGACCACAACAACAACAACAACTGTCTGTATCGATTCATATTGTGTGCCTATGCTACGCTTAGCAAGTACAGTGATCAGTCTTTCATTTTTTTTTTCAATTTATCAGTCGTAATGAGAAATTTTAAAAACATTTGTTATCGAGCATTTGCCACGAACAAATAGACAAATTGAAGGACCGTTGTTTGTTTTATATTTCACAAGCCTCTCCACACCAACTCTCTGATGAGCCACTTTAATCTGATTAGCGAGTTCTGGGAAGCACTATGATCTACACAGATGGAAGCAATGCTATTGGTACGTGTTGAACGACAGTGCAACGAATGGAGTTGTTCAAACGTTAAACGTATATTTTATGCAAATAATGTACAACCCAGTTGGGTCATGTTAGTTCCCTGAAAGATGAACCTACAACCGTCCAACAGAAATAATATCATAGTTTCTTTATAACAGGCAAAATTTCTTATTGCTTGAAGATCGATGTAGTCATATTTTATCGCATACTACCAGGGATATCAGAAAAAGCCAGGTCAAGGTTAGAACATTAGCAGAGCTCAAAACGGCTACGTGATGAGTAAACTGATGTATCTGCAATACTCTATAAAAGAAAACATGCCACTGATCTTGCGACTGTCGACTGACACAGCGAAAGAATATTGTATAGCGGCCGCGCGGGATTAGCCGAGCGGTCTTGGGCGCTGCAGTCATGCACTGTGCGGCTAGTCCCGGCGGAGGTTCGAGTCCTCCCTCGAGCATGGTTGTGTGTGTTTGTCTTTAGGATAATTTAGTGTGTAATCTTAGGGACTGATGACCTTAGCAGTTAAGTCCCATAAGATTTCACACAAATTTGATTTGAACTGTATATCATGTACGGACCTTCAAAATACTGCACTAGAAAATGTTGTAGGTGACATTTTGTCAGGAAACTAAAAGATTTGAAATACATTTTATTTTTATTTTGTATACGAACGAGGGATATTTGTATCAGCACATAACGAAGAACACTAACGCTTGAAGACTGTGGATAACAATTTTATCTTCCCTATGATTCCCTGCAGTGTCGCTCTGTCACGATTCGGTTGTCAGATTAATGTTTACTCACGACACACGTATACATTGTGAAACTCGTAATATTGACAGACTGCATGTTGAAGATATGGAAAGCATATTTTGTAACTGTAGACTAGGGATAGTGGCCTAGATGATCATTTCAGTAAAAAAATAGCGCAATCCTTAAGGAAATATAACACGAGTTAGTCTCAACTATACCGACCTACAATCCTGGTCCTCCGCTTTGACATGGTTAGTTGATTTTTAGTGCATATTTTTTCCAGATATCTTTCCATGTAATGCGTGGGGTTGATAAAGATTTCGCTTCGCAAGCCGTGCGCTGGCTCGAGAGCCATAGCGGTCAGCCGGGCTGGACATAGTTTCCACCACCGCCACGGAGCGCTGCCTGGTAAGGGGAGGGGATGAAACTGCAGACGCGTCGTGTATAAATGGCAATGCAAACGTGTCGAATAACACTTGATTTTATACTTCATTTTCCTGAATGACACAAACGGCAACCAAAATATTTTTTCAGTATTATGTAATTATTTTTGGCTTTCATAAGATATATACAGGGTGAAGACAAAAATGTCTCTCACAAAATTTCATCCTGATCATGTTTTGAGCGGTATATGAACGCTAAAGATCGGCAATGTGGTAACACTGTAATCAATTGTACTGTAATAACTTCTGTCTAGATAACGTAGCAGTACTGTGCAGCTGGTGTAGTGGTTAGCGTTTTGGGTTAGCATGCAGGAGGCCCAAGGTTCGATGCTGGCTCGTGGATTATTTGTCTTTATTTGCTAAAAGTAATCTGCGTGGTACGGCATCTCGCGTCTTAATTTTCATAGAGCAATTACAGTAGATCTTCTACAAAACATTTCCAATTACGTGCTACGAACATAGAAATGAAAGTACAATCGTTTTCATTCCTCAGCTTTTAAAGAAGTCTTTTGCACGTCGTGGATGGGAATTGTTTCGCGCCACTGCACCTACTAGGTTCCAAATATATGTTCTATGTACACTCACCCAATGGTTCCATCGAAATTACTTGCAAATCACGTTGCTAGCCCCACTGGTGACATAAGGCCCTAACAGATTGTAATGAAATTGAACGTGGCAAGAATAATAGTTGGTACTAATCGTTAGAACCATGGACCACCCAGGTTAGCCGAGAGCGCTAATGCGCTCCTCCTTGGGCTAGGAGAGGTGGGCTCGTCCCCGATCGAATCCGCCCAGCGGATTAACGAAGCAGGTTGGTGTGCCGGCCAACCTGTATGTGATTGTTAGGCGGTTTTCCACTTCCCCCTAGGTGAATATCGGGCTGGTCCCCACGTCCCACCTCAGTTACACGACTCGTAGACATTTGAAACACACTCGCACAAGCAAAAGAAGAAGAAGACTACATGGTGGGGTCATTGGGGGATGCTACACAGGAAACAGGTTTAAAATCTAGTATATGCATTGGTGCGAAACATTTGGCGTCCACGATTATAAAAGGTTTCTTTAAAGGATGACTGATAAACGATTATATTTCCATTTCTATGTTCCTAATACATAGCTGCCAATGTTTTGTAGAAGACCCACTGTTATCGCTGTGTGACGATTAAGACGCCAGATAACGTACCATGCAGACCATGCAAACAAAAACAAATAATCCCTGACGCGGCATCGAACCCTCTACCTTCTGTTCACTGGCCCAAAACGCTAAGCAGTGAGCCAACTGCACAGCGCTACAATGCAACCTGACGGTGTTAGTTAGCGTACACAAGATTACCATGTTGCCAGATTGCCGATCTTTAACATCTATATACTGCCCGAAATATGCGCAGGACGAAATTTTGTGACAGACATTTTTGTAATGCCAGTATATGAGGAATATCACTGTTTAGTCTTCTTTATAATTTTCCTGTAGGACAAAAATGTCGATCGACCGAGGTGGCCCAGTGGCTAGCACACTGGACTCGCATTCGGGAGGACGACTGTTCAATCCCGAGACCGGCCAGTCTGATTAAGATTTTCCTTGATTGCCCTAAATCGCTCCAGCCAAATGGCAGGATGGTTCTTTCGAAAGGTCAAGGCCGACTTCCTTCCCTAACCCGATGAGACCGATGACCTCGCTGTCTGGTCTCCTCCCCCAAAAACAACCCAACCCACAACAAAACGTCAGCATACAGACAGATGGCGATTTTTGCACTGAGGTTGCTACTTGTCGTGACTTGTTTAGTTTTATAACCGAGAAACTGTCTTTTACACACATAAGTCGCTCGATATATTGTAGCACTTTTGCAACTGCATTTTGGAGACGCTGAAACTCTTCCTGATGATAACGATGTAGGTGTCGTGGAAAGTTTTAACGTAAAACGATTTGTCATTAAAACGGGATTACAGGGCAGATAATCAGTTACATCGGCACAAGGACAGGGGCGCTTTGAAGAGAAACGGAAAAGGTATCGAACAAATGTAAGATTGGCAGTCTCTTGAAAACGTTTAGAAAACTATGACTGTATTTCTTCAAGTTCATAATGAATTCTTCAGACCACTTGTTTTCTTTAATGCCGGTGACCAACGGGAGCTGGAGTATGTTCAGCGAAACTTATGCTTCCACAATGTGATTTTCTTTTTAAACACATCCCTGCCAAATCAGAAATACGTTGTTACTCACTTTGCAGTCTCTTACTGTTGACAGTGTGCAGCCACGTCCACTTGAAGTGCAAGAACTGCAGTCCATTCCGGACGTTATAATTTTCGACCCTGCACTCTTTTTTTTCTTCACATATTAAATCGAAAAATGGTTTCACACATGCCCCGGTGTGGCCGAGCGGTTCTAGGCGCTTCATTCTGGAACCGTGCGACCGCTACGGTTGCAGGTTCAAATTCTGCCTCGGACTTGGATGTGTATGATGTCCTTAGGTTGATTAGGTTTAAGTAGTTCTAAGTTCTAGGGGACTAATGACCTCAGATGTTAAGTCCCATACCGCTCAGAGCCATTAGAACACATGCCTCTTCACTTAACCAATTTATTTTGCACTCTGTATGAAGTCTCCATACTCTAAGTGTAGTTCCGTCGAAAACAGTTGCAGCTGACGGTGAAATAATCTTTCCATCACGTGCTCCTTGCCTGCAAATTTTGCAATAAGTGCTTCTTGATCTACATGATTACTACCTATCGAGAGTTGTATTTTCGTAATCTCTTATTGTCAACTGAATCTTTAAATTTTTTCTGCATGACATTGTAATGTCATTTCAGTACCTGTCGATTATGTGACTTTATAATATACAATTAGAATTATCATCCTTCTCCTCTATCATTCCTACTAATTTTTAAAGGCTTGTAACAAAATTGCTAGACTTCCTCTTTTTTTGCAGAGTGCCATTGGATCTGTGAACGTCCTTCTTACCAAGAATAAACAGCGAAGGTTAAAGAGCGCTCACACCACGATTCAGCCGAAGTGATGGAAACTGTGTCGATTGAAAAATGCCGCACCCAATACTAATGAAATGTAGCGTTATACCGAGTACTTTTTAGAAAAGCGGAGCAAAGCCGAGAGTGGCCGAGTGTCAGGCCTTCACGTGGCCCACACTTTGGTCACGAGTGAGGTCTGGCACATCGTGGCCGTCCCTCACCTAAAATATCATTACGGTCCTTAAGGATCCTCGAAAACCGTTGAAACCAAACATCATTTCATTCCAGAATAAATCTTTCACTCTGAAGCGTGTGTGCGTTGTTTTCAAACTTCAAGGAATATTAAAACTATGTGCTAGACCAGAACCTAGCCTTACCGACTGATCGTCCATGTGCAACTCATGACCACCGCCCTCTAAGCTTTATATTCACAAGTGCCTCTCTCATACTAGGAGTTTCGAAGTGTCGTACGTACTCTCTCCTTTGCATGCTGTCATATGCGGGAAACGTTTTTTCGGTGTTATTAACTGATCTCTAATATATTCAGTGTTTGTACATTACATGAAGTCAGAAAACTTAGCAAGAGTCCAGAAATGTTCATGGTAGGAACAAATGTGCTGTTTCGGTGGTTTGTATGTGTGAGATGTATAACTCTGTAATGTCGATGTTGGCGACCAGCGCATGTGATGTGTAGATTTATGCGACAGTTGTTAAACACGATCCAGAGAAAAATGGCTGGAAGATGGTGGGGGACACATATTTAACTATCTCTGGAGATCCTCAACCTAGTTACGTTTGCAACTCTGTGTCTACAAAATAAATGTGCAAACGGTGAAACCAAATTTCTACATTTTTTGCGAAATAAGGGCTTCAAAGTATTACTCAGTTTCTGTTGTATTAATTGGAGAAGTAAGTTACGGAATAAAATCCAGATACAAAGTAATCAAATAGAGCAATACCCTGCATCATATGAAGGTGGAATGCATTCCCAGAGAAGCTATTTACTAGTAATGACTGTGTTATTTGTAAACGATACTGCCTGTCTTACAGAGGACTGGTTCTTCACGCATACAAATCATGTTTATAAGCTATCAATTGAACCAAATTAATATGAGCATCGTAGTGCAGTAGCGTAAAAACAAAATTTACTATCATATTACCGAAACGAAACCTGAATGAAATATCATGGCAAGCTTAAAAACATGATATGTTTGATCTAGAGGATATGAGTCTGCAGTTCAAATTCGTCTAGTCAAATTCTATGAAAAGTAATTGATGTACTAATTAAAATACCCGTTTTGGCAAACAGTAAGGAAGGAGTTATTTTGACCACGTGGTACACATGAGTAAGCTCATAAACTGATTGTATCTCAGGTGTGTCTCTAACCAATTTCACTGACGCACTAGCAGAATAGATTAGATAGAATTTGCTCATGTCAACTGTCCCTTTCATTAGCTACTAACTCATAGCGAGTAAAACACGCCATTATTAATTAATCTTACACAACGATAGATAAGAAATGAGGAAGGTCTCCGCAGATTCGGAGAGGAGGGGAACGTTTGTCAAACATCTAGAAGGAAATGCGGCAGAATGACAGCCATGTGTTAAGGAATAGCTTCCTTGGTAGTTGAGGGAACTGCAGAGAGAAAAAGTTATAGATGAAATAAGAGGTTGTAATATGAGCGACAGATAATAGAAGACGTCAGGTTCAGTTGCTATTCTGAGACGAAGAGCCAGACACAGAAAGGAAATTCGTGTTTGATCGCACCAAACTGGTCAGAAGACTGATGATTAAAATGAATCATGATGTACACAATATCTGAATACGGAAGCCAAACTGCAATGATGTGTTGGAAAGTTGTGCAAATGTATGTACAATATTTCGTATGAAAATAATTCATATTAATCAGATCTACTTTATCATGGGTATCACAATATATCAAAATATATTAAGAAACGAAAGAAATACCGACATTGACAGTGAATGGGCTTTAAGTAAAATCAAAGGTGAAAGTTGAAAATATGTGATGGAATGGTTTTGGAATCCGGGTCTCCGGCTTGCGAGGTAGATGCTCTGGCCATTTTTTCTTAAAAAAAAGGAACAAAAATCAAATATACACCTACTGAGCACTGCCATTTTAACCTAACCACGAAAAGGAAATGAACTATCCCTCTTCAGGCGTTGCTCATAACTATTCCCAAAAATTCTCCCAAGGGATAGAGACCAGGGGTTTACAACTTTTTTTTTGTTATTACATGATTATAATTAGTCAATGCGCACAAAAGAAAATGCTATAAAAATATTTTAATAAAAATTTGATTCAAAGTATAAAGTAAAATATCTTCGTACATTGCTTGTCGCGAAAAAAATCTTTCTTCAAGAAATGGTGCTGCTGGAGTTTTTTTGTTCACTACCACTAGCGTTTCCTGCATCCATCAATACCGTCTAAAATATCTACAATAAAGTCATGCTGCACTGCAAATTCCTCAATGAATAAAGCTTCTGTGTAATCAGCTAATGTCTTTTCTTTGTCACTGTTTGCAGTTCAGGACATTCCGATTGGTTGAGATGCTGCGCCGTACATTACACAGAGCCTGGCACTCCCCAATTAAGGTTTTGGGTTACGACAACGATGCGTAAATAATTTGCCTTGGTGTGAGTTTGAGAGCGGTGTGAGCGTTTTCCAGCTACCACCCGTAATCAAGTTCCATCATCTCCCCATCGCCTAAGATGTAATCGATTATCATTCACTTGAACCACATAAGCGCACGATATTTAGTGAGGGAAAGTCATCCGGACACAGAAGGCACCCATCTCAATCACGTCTAAGGAGAAAACGTAGATAACAGGCTAAGATCTTCTGTGTCAGTCGCCAAACACCGGAAGAAAAAACGCACTTAAAGCGATTTTCATCAGTTTCTAAGAGGCGACATTCGGGGCAAACTGGGGTGTGGGGTCCGTTGATCAGATAGCGTGAGCCGGTGCCTCTTCAGATACTTTTTGTTGCTGACTTCGTACCACGTCGCACGCACGGTGGTTGTCAGATAGTATTGGTGACCAATTGACAGTTGGGTACGTGGTTGCTCCCACGTCACACGAAACTGCCTGCAGAAGGGTGGTGTAAAAAGCCTGTGGACTTTAGAGGGCGCATTTTAGGGAGATCTGAGGGCACATAGGTATACTACTGAATGAATGTCGATATATGAGAGATTTGTGACGCATCGTGCAGTGGGACTTGAGAGACCGGTGTCAGGACTTCCGATAAACGACCCCTGAGGGAGGTGTGTTAACCGGTCATCTTTTTCCATATTCTACTGATACAGCTACTCGTGCTCGAACATCAGCTAGTCCCCGCCCTCTGTTGCTTCGGGAGAGGGTGAGAGTGTCATAACATAATTCAAATATGTGTCCCTTAGGAGATAACCGAAGTTTGCGAGCTATCGCCACTGGTAGGAGGGGAGGACCTGTGCCACCTGACTGAGTTTTTATGGCACGTAGAGGTTCAGGTAGCCACACGTCGCAACTGGTTCAAGTGCTGGAGCAGCTTCTTGAGCACCACCGTACGGCGGCCGTTCCGCGCATATCCTTCGTAAATTTGACTTCCAAATAGTTCAGTTATTGGTGGGAGGGTGGCGACAGCAACCGGCCAAGACCACACCTGATGTCCAGCTCCACCTACAGCTAGTCCATATCACTCAATCCAGTTTAGTAAGGTGATGCCTCCATCGGCGGAAGGAATCAGCAGTAGCAATGTCGTTTGCGTACGCCCAGTAGCAGAAGTGATTTGCAGCAGGATGATGCCAGATAATCAGTGGTTCAGACCCCCGAGGAGTGGCTCCCACGCGATTGCGTAAAGAAAGGTAGAAAGAGGGAAACCCTGTCATAGAGACCTCTTGATGGATATTGGACCCACAATCTATCCGTTAATCTTGATCTGAGAGCTGGCTGCTGGCAGGATGTGCAGCAGGGTGTAGATAGGCCTGGGTGGAAACGCCACTCGATCCATAACATTTGGCAGAGAGTTGTGATGCACTATATACAGGGTCCGGCATAAAAAACTCCCCGATTACAAAGTAACGTGCAGCGGACAGTAGAAGGAGCAGAGTGGTGGGGGGCGCGTCGTTAAGTAGCTGCCTACGTGCCGTTTTCAGTGTACGCCATGGCGTGGTCTGGTGAACATCGTGCCTTCGTAGTGGAAGATTTTATTCAAAATGGCGAATCGCCTATTAATACTCAACGTGCTTTTCGCGTTCGCTTTGCGCTCGGACGACGGGACCCTGTTCCCGATAAGAAAACAATTTATTCTTGGGTTGCTAACTTTCGTGAGACAGGTTCCGCATTAAAAAGGAAACCACCTGGACGACCACGGACTGCAACAGGCCCCGGAAATGTTGATGCAGTTAGAGCTTCAGTTCAACAATCTCCTCGACGATCCGCTAAAAAGCATGCAGCAGCATTACGGATATCTGATCGAAGTGTGAGAAGAATCTTGCATCGAGATCTTAAAATGCATCCTTACAAACTTGTAACTACGCAGGAACTGAGTGAACGAGACTGTGGTGTCCGTGTAAGTTTGTGCCAAGACCTTCTTCGGAACATTCGTCCCAACGATATTGTGATTTTTTCTGATGAAGCACACTTTCACCTTGCTGGAACAGTGAACAGCCAAAATTGCAGGTACTGGTGTGAACACAATCCCCAAGAACTTCATCAACAACCACTTCATAGCCCTAAAGTAACAGTATGGTGTGCTGTTTACAATTCCGGAGTGATCGGTCCTTACTTTTTCGAAGAAGATGACAGGAATTTAACCGTCAACAGTGAACGCTATTGTGCCATGCTCCGCGACTTTCTCCAACCGCAACTAAGGGAGCTTTTTGGTGAAATAGAGAACGTGTGGTTCCAGCAAGATGGTGCTACAGCCCACACAGCGCGGCAGTCACTGGCATTGGTGAAGGAAATGTTTCCTGGACATGTGATCTCGTTGCGTGGAGACACTGGCTGGCCCCCACGATCGCCGGACTTAACGCCCTGTGATTTCTTTCTTTGGGGCTATTTAAAAGCAAAAGTTTATGAACAACGTCCACAATCTTTACGAGCCCTGAAAGAAGCAATTACACAAGAGGTTGAAGCTATTCCACCTGAAATGACTCAAAGAGTAATGAATAACTTCAGGGAAAGACTCAATCAGTGTGTCGACAGTGCAGGAAGCCATTTAAGGGATGTTTTATTTAAAAAGTAAGACCATAAGAGTATTTTCTAAAATGGCATAATATGTACTTTTATTTAGTATAAATAAAATTGTTCTACCTTATTTGGTTTTGTTTTTATTAGCTTTCCTTAAAGGGGAGGTTTTTCTGCCGGACCTTGTAGAAGGCCCGATTGAAATCGATGGAGCCGATCACCGCTAGTAGTCGGCATGCTGAGGCGATCGCTATTAAATCCCTGCAGTCGCCAGTAGCCATTTGCATGGTGTCGTCTATTCTGGGGTGCTAAATGCCTGGCCAAGATCTTATAATCGGCGTTCAACACTGTAAGTGACCATTAGTTGTTAATCGATTGCGCTTATGCTGCCTTATGTACTGGTATGACAGGTCCTTCGAAGACGGAAGGAGGTGTGGTGCGGTCTGAGTCCATGAGTTCTCAGAAACTTTTAATCGAGCGGGACATCATGATTTCACGGAAAGTCCTGTAAAACTCGACTGGTAATCCATCGGGCCGAAGGGACTTGTTGAACACACCTTTTGTCCAAGGCGTCAGCCACTTCCTTAGATGAGACTTCCTCCTGAGACGAGACTACCTCCAGTAGTGCCGCCGCCGTTGCCCTTTCAGTAGTGCGTGTCACCTGTTGTAATTCTTCCACAGTGGCCTCGTTTTCTACAGCTCATTCCTGGTAAAGTTGACTAAAATGATCTTCCATGGCTTTCATTACGTCTGCTTGGGACATAAAGGAGCCACCTTCTTGGATCGTAAGGCGGTTTCAGCGCTTTCCCCCACAATGCGGCGCGTGGTGAGGACCTCTCCCTCAATTCGGTCATGTCGACGCGAGCGGGCTAGGCTCCTTCTAAGCGACGTGAGCTGCGGTTCAGTGTCATTCTCATTGTCTGTTCGGTGATGTGGGTAGAATGTCAAGGTCCCTGAGCGCCGCATAGTAAAACTCCAGGGTCTCCCAGTGTCGCAGCCGTGTCCTTGCCGACCTGCTTAAGTGTATTGCTGTCTGCCAGTTTGGCGCAGAACACTCACCACCGAAAAGCCGACTGGTATCGGGTTGCGGTGACTTGTCGGCAGCAGTTCAGGACAGACGGCAGTTCAGGACCTGGCCCTGTGTTACATTCATCTTCCAAAGGCTAATACAATGTCAGACTTGTTGAGTGTGGAGATGCATCGTGCAGATGTAGACACTGCAATCAGAAAAGGCCACAGGCCATCGTTCGGCGGCCACCACTCTCTGTGTAGAACTTTGAGACACATATACGCGATCCAGTCGGCTAGCCGAATGGCTGGTAAGATGCTTGTGTCCTGAACTGTTGCCGTGTCTCACAAATGAAGATTGTGAATCACCATATAAAGTTCTGGACTAGGCGTGTTGTGCGGGATTAGGTCCCTGGGACGAAGGCAGTAGTTAAAATCGTCACCGGCCGGTGTGGCCGTGCGGTTCTAGGCGCTTCAGTCTGGAACCGCGTGACCGCTACGGTCGCATGTTCGAATCCTGCCTCGGGCATGGATGTGTGTGATGTCCTTAGGTTAGTTAGGTTTAAGTAATTCTAAGTTCTAGGGGACTGATGACCACAGATGTTAAGTCCCATAGTGCTCAGAGCCATTTGAACCATTTTTTTTAAAATCGTCAACGAAAACACAGTGTTCGTATCGTCCTCGAAAAGGCGGAGCAGTTCAACGGAGTAGACCGGGTCCAGTCACGACGTTTCGTGATGACCGATGGTGACCGTTAATCCTCGGCGGAAGGGAGATATTTAATGTCGGTGGCTTCGATACCATCACTCACTAAAATCGTCACACGGGTGTCTGTGGAATCACTAGGCGGTAAGCATGTTTCGTAGTCATAAATGTTTGGGAGTGCGTCGTTTGCTCTTCATGGAGGAATACAAGCTCGTATCGTTTCTCTTAGAAGTTAGGTCATAACGGAAGAACTAACCCTGTTGATATTCTCCGTGGCCAGGTGGTAACCATGGCGGTGTGGTGGTTGGGCATGGCTTTACATAGTTATGGGAGAGAGAAGCGTATGTCGCGAGCGACGTCACGTTCCTGTTGATCACTGTTCGTTGCAGGGGAATTTATGACGGGCTCCGCCTACCCCGCCGTCCGTTCTGCAAGAACGGAGCCAATGGCAGTGGTGTCAGTCTCATAGTCGGCTTTCTGCAGGATTGGTTCTTCTTTCTCCTGCGAGTGAGAGCTGCCGTGTTCGACGTGGTGGACGGCGTCGTTTTCGGCGTTTGGGAGAACCTATTTCTGTGTGGCCACCGGTCATGGACGATGACAGTGACTCACGACTCGCCAGCACAAAGGCTTCCGTTGGTATGATAAGTGCATCGATTGCCATAGTGCTGTCAGTGCTGTCTGCTGTGTCAATGACATTTGACAGAGCTCTGCCACTGGCCAGTCTGACTGATCGGCTCGTCGTCGGTCTCCAGAGGGAGGTTCCGGTACTGCAACGTCTGTCTGTTGCGTCTACACGGACCGAGACGTAGTGTGCGCCGCCGCGTAAGTTATTCTGAACGTCAAGTCCTTCTGTTCAACAGATGAATTCCTAGATATTAAGTAGTAACTGAAAAAAGTAAAACTTAACTTATTTTGTGTAAATAAAACTTATGTTAAAGTGACACGTTCCACATCATTACGAAATGTCGTATTGATGATCTATGGGACAAGGGTTAATTTATGTATGTTACTGGGAGGCCGTGCCTTGTTTACGTTTCGCAAACGAGTGTGGTGCTTCGTACTCCTCGCGCTCTTCCTAGTACTTCCCTAATTTGATCGTTATTTCCTGAGGAGAATCGTTTACTTGCGGTGTAGTGTACACCGGATTGTGTATATTTGTATATTTTCTTCATCACACGTTCGCTGCGGTAGTGCTATATGGTTCACCGTGAAATGGCCGCTCCCCCTGGTACAGTTCAGGTCATACGGTGAGCACTAGAAATCTGCCATTCGCACTCACCGACAAATGTTCCGTTGCTACCAATGTCCGGCAACGATGGTGAAATCCAGTAGCGTGAATTAGCGTTCCCGGATACACAGCTTCTCCAACATCATCAACAACAACAGGAGCTACAACATTGACTCGAACAGCAGTTCTGCACCACCATCATCAACAACTGCCGTTTCAACAGCAACCACTCGATCAACAGCGGCATTTCCTACTATTGCAGGTACATCAGCAACATCTCAAGCAATATCACCGCCAACAACAACATCTGCGTAAGGTTAATGAGCAATTTAACCATCCCAAGGACCCTTCCAGCATCCCTCTTGAAGCCAATGTACTAGCAAGTCAGCAGTAGGAAAATGTTCCCCTTTGCAAACGGCTGTGTGTAGACTCACCTCCTGTCCCACACTGTGCTATGAGTGAGTTACCAGGTTCGGATCCCCCTCCTAGTACTCAGGACGCTCTTATTGTCAGAGCCAACCGCTGACTTCCACTGCTGCGGCTGTATCGTCAAGTGTCAGCAATTGGTGCAGTCCATCAGATGCAGACCCCTCTATTGTCTTTATGGAGAACTTAGATAAGAACATTGGCAAACTCCACCCTACACTGGAAGGGAAGTTACTAATTTCCTATAACTCTCAGGTCAAACATAACATTGTTGGCGGCGGTCCGTCAGCCGGAAACAGAGTCAAGATATAACTGAAAACTGCTGGGGCTGGCAACGTTTTGATAGAAGTCCCTGTTTTCAAAATAAATCTATATGTTTATATGTCTGTGTTCCCAACTTCCTGCTACATACACATGACATTATTTGTGTTAACACCAGCTTGATACACAAGGACATCACTCGCGCAATGGAGGGCATTTATCCTGTCGCATGCATCAAGCGATACACTAAGAAACGTCATTCACATCCTGAACAAACGGTGCCGATTCCAGCTGTCCAGGGCTGGTTCGATCGCAATCTCTGCCTCATATATTGCTATTCTGGGTACAATCCAGTCATCCAATGTCGAAACTGCAGGCGTTTCATCATGCAGATTGCAGTAAGTGTGATGATCCACAGCCAGCGGATTCATGTGCGTCGCCGATTACGACATGTTTAAATTGCTTTGGTCCGCACCCAATGACAGAACGCTCATGTTAGGCCATTCTCCATCAACAAGAGCTTCAACTTGTAACAGACTATGCCACATGGTGAGGGTGATTGGTAGCCTGTAGCTCTCATACTCGGCTGCCCTCCGCCATCCTCCTAGTCCCAAAATCGCCTGTATTTCCCTCCTCTACCTCCAAAGGCATTCTCGATCCAATAGTCGCTTTATGAGATTCCTCTATGCGACCAGCTGACCAGCTGGGTGCCCCAGTTATGCTCTGTTCCTCATGGTGCCACGTATGGTCACCATTACTTCCAGTCGGCAGACAGATACGCATGCTATCTCTGAAACGAGAAGTCTCTCAAAATGGCGCATTCCTAGGACATCCTGACGTCAGGGAGTCTCAGACAATAGTCGGCCTCTTATCATCTTCCTCAAGCTCCCCTGCCACACATCCCCCTCAGTACAGTCATCAACAGCTGTCACTTTGTCGTAACAACGAATATGTCATTGAAAAGATTATCAAGTACGTCTTGGAAGACGCGAAGACACACCCGCCTGAAACGTCAGAAATACAGCCTCTACGACAACTATTAATGACCCTTCTTGCGCATAGCAACTGTGGTGGGCTTTAGGATCTTCCAGTGGAATGCACGATCTGTGATTGCCAATAAACATTTCCTTCACCATGAACTTCGGACACAGAAGATAGCAGTGGTGTCTTCTCAGAGATGTGGTTTCAACAGGTTCTGTTGTCTGCTTTCGAGGATACCGGGCTTATCGCCAAGATAGAGACGATGGTCGAGGAAGTGTCACTCTCTTAAAAAATAACGGACTGTATCACACCGGAGTACAGATATCCCATGAGGCTATCGACAGCTTTCAAGCAATAGCGGCCATGCTCTTTATTCCAGTCGGTGGCCTAACCATAGTGGCTCTTTGCAGCAGACCAAGGTCATTTATTCCCTTTGAAGAGTGGTACTCACTGGTTCAACAGTTGAAACGTCCATTCGTATTTTGTGGGTGAATTGTAACGCTCACAACGGACTGTGGGGCTGTGCCTATAATGATAGGCTGAGTGACTGGATCCTTAAGATTCACGACGAGTCTTTTCCTGCTCAATAATGGATTCCCTACGTTACTTCCTTTACCTCGAGAGAGACGCTCAGCCGTCGATTTTTCTCTGTGTTCGGCGTCACTTGGACTACTCTTCTGTATCGTACAAGGTCTGACCACTACGCTCTACTTATATCTAATGAAACCTACAGTTATTGATAAAGGAATGTAAGGCGAATGTTTGGGGACCATGTGCCATCATGTGTCATTTCTTGTTATTGCCTTATTGATATAAACATCACCGAAACAGGTACGCTTTGGCAATCACAAATTCTGTAAATTACAACACAGACTGAGTAATACATCAGATCTCAATCATAGGGATATGAAAACAGGTAGATCTTGATTATGAAGAGTTGCAGCTCCCAAATTACGAAATAGTTCTTAATGTAATTGAAACGGAACAGGTAGACCTTCAATATTAACGACTTCACTTACGTAAAACTACCAAACAGGAAACAGGTAGGGCTTCAATAATAACAGCATCAGTTAAGCAAAATCATAAAATAGAGAACAGACCGGCCTTCTTCAATAACGGCTTCAGTTAGCTAAAATTACAAAATAGAAAACAGGCAGGGCTTCAACAATAACAACTTCAGTTAAGTAACCAAAAGCTAGAACTGCCTGCTCACAAAGAGTGCACCAGACGGCTCAAACACAAGAAGCACAAGACTGCACCAAATAGGAAGGATAATAAAGGTTGTAACGAGAGGACCGGCTTTCCAAGTGGCTTTCCGTTGGGTACAGACCGGCAAAGGAAATATCAACACGGCTAGGTCAGTTAAGTGAAATCAACAGTAACTAGTCAACGGTATACCCACGTCCCTGGAAGATACAGCCTCTGCAACGACGGCGAAATGCCTCATAGAAAACTAGGCTGCCAAACCCAATTACATAGCCTCAGCAGTTGCAAAATTTTGAGACACGCACACTTTCTAAACCAATGTAACTAACAGTGATGGCGTCTGCAATGCCCGAAGGTACTACGAAACCGGCACCCTGTCGTATTACAAGAGAAAGATGCTTATCTGGTGTTCGAAGACGTTTGGCAGCGGGGGTCGGCCACAGCACAGAAGAAACACGTCATCGCGTTGCCTCAGGAAACACCGCAGGCTCGCACAGTTTCATATCCTGTTAACAATCAACAAAGGGCAGTACTGGCTTAGGAAAAGTGAACAACAGCCAAAATTCAAGGAAGCAACTGGTGGTAAAATATATCAGCGAAGTTATAGCAATCATCGTAACAGACCTATAGGTATTAACAGGAAAATAACAGTTACAACCTCAAAATCGAAAACTTTGCTGAAGTTCCCGAATCGAAGCTGAAGCTTGCCGGTTCCAAAGGTAGCTCAGAATGCAGCACAGCGAAACTGACTTCAACTCTCTCATCGGTGTTCAGGTCCCAGAGCTGCCTGGCAAGGCTATGCACTAAGAAAGCACTCGAAGTCAGTCATAGATTCAAATCGGCCCACAAATATCCCCAGAAACTACTTGCCGGACTCCGTGCCCAAGAAGCTTCCGCAACGGCTCGCCTTACTCGTCACGAGGACCCCTCCCACCGTCCTCCTAGCTCCGGTACCACTTCTCAACTCGCCATGCTAATCCATGCCGCGTCCCCCATCAACAACCCCGAGCAAAGATCTTAGTGGCAACAACCAGAGAGATATCAAACAACAGATCGTCACTGCTCATCGACTTTCCCTGAAAAGCATATCACGGCCTAAAGGCCACCTCGAGAATGGAAGGTTATGCAGGCAGATTGGCGCAGTAATAAATGCTCAACTGTCGTCGATCCCCACCGTGGCATCCCCTCATGCAAGATACTTTATGTTTGAAAATTATACGATTGTAGCTGCAACGTAGAGAATTCCACAGAAGAGGATCCCTAGTTCCCTGGTGGGAGCCTAAAAGTTAGCGTCGGTTGGCCCATCGAAAACTGGATTGCATTCGTGTTAAATGGCATACATACCACTTAGGAGAACTATCTTGCCTACAAGCGGATGGATGCGTCCTGTAAGCGCTTTCTGAAGGCCCGCAAGAAAGAACACTGGAGGAAGTTCTGTGAACAAATATCCGTGCACATTCCTGTTGGTCGTATTTGCTCGATGGTGAACTCACTTAAACGAAAACCGGTACCTCCCAAGCGGTTGCAGATCTGATAGACGAGTTTGCTGCCATTTTCATACCAACTGACATACCGGAATATATCTAGCTCGCCGTGACATGTGCCACTGCCGAACTAAGAGAAAGTTTAACCACTTCATTTGAAAGGTAACCCTGTGGGGACTATATAAATGATTTAGAATGAAGTAAAATTCACCAACAACATTTATTTTACTAAACCAGACATAAATTATGCTAAAAAAGTTATTGACTGAATACTGTAAACAACTAACAGTTTATTTAAGACCACAATAGACAAGGATCCTGGGTGGCAGAAGTGAGTCAAGTACTCTGGCCTTAAAAATGTGGATACCGCAAATTGAATTGTTCTGACGCTGAGCAGACTTTTATTGATCAAATCTACTGTAGTTTCACTACATAGGTGCAACTGAAAGCAAGTGGTGATTGTCATCTGTACACCCAGGCAAAGAGGGAGTGCCAGTACGTTATCCTGTTTGCATCAAGCGGCAATGTAACTTGCAGCTGGAGGTGAGACGTGAGGCGGCACGTGTGAATCGATCGCGGAAACGAAATAAATACAAAAATCTCACGGTTTAGCGATCAGGTAGACGGATCGCCGTTTACTCTCTAGCAGAGCCCTGAAATCACGGTAGATTTCAGTGTTTCACACACCCGTTTTCTGGTCGTACCATGGACCAACATGGCTCACTTATACGACAAAGAGCACAAGGATACCAAACGTCAAGACTAGTAAATCAAAATCGAATTAGTGTGCCCTCGGCAGACGAATAGTCCGAGACGTTTGAAGTCACACTGTCGGTACAGTAAGACGTTCACCTCAGGCTCCCCAGTCGAAACTAATCGCAAGTGAAGTCAGTGTCAGAACAGGTCTCAATGACCAACCACACGTGCCAGAGCTTCGACCAGAAGTGCTGTAACCACACCAAAGTCCAGTACCCGAGTACCTCACACCTCTTCAGAAGAAAAAAAATTCGTTTCCCGGAATGTGCATAAACAACACCGCCTTCACGCCGTCTTGAGCCAATCACAGGGCTCTAGAGGCGCTAAATCTCCCCTCAAACACGACAGCACAAACTCATGTCGAACCAAGGCAAGAGTCAAGAAACCTGCATTTATGTAAAAAAAAAAAAGAATCTGCCAATTACTGGCATTTTTAAGTAATCCCTGAGGGGGAAGACGATTTTCTACAAAGCTGTGTCGCTTCACATGGCAACAAGTGAACAGATACAATCATAAAGATGTATATCTAAACCACCTGTGCGTTGGAGCTTGTTTTTCCTAGCTATGAGATGTAATAATGATTCTATCTCTAAACGTTTCTCAGATGCCGAAGTTTCTTATACAACCGAAGCGGCCGATGGAAGTGGTTTACAGGCTTATTTGCAGTGCCGGCGAATACGAAAACTTGTGAATTTTTGTTACGCATTACTCTGCACACAATGCCTGGCTTACAACTCCACTACAACACATTCCTTCAGTCTTTCGCCCCAGCCCAGCCTTCCACTGTTGCTGCGGCAGTTAGCTCAACATTGTTCTGCTGGAGACCTGTCTTGAGAAGGGACTGCCCTGTCTGCCCTGTATGGCTGTGGGCCTGTCTGGCAAGATTTACTGAGGGCTGTGCTGGCCACCAATTGCTTTCAACTCACGACATGCCATTTGTATGAGCTCAGAACCATAAAATACCTCAGGCTTTTGGCGGCCTAGCAGGCTCCTTCAACGTTTGCTCAGGTCTTAAATTTGCAGTCTCGCTCAAGGTGCGTCAGGTTGTAATGAAATCTTTAATAATTTTCCTTATGTGTAAAACAGGTGAGAGAGTAACTTGTCCTCTCTCACATTCTCTCTCATCAAAATCCAAATTGCCTTGAAATCCTCATGAGATACATCACCCATCTATGGCTAGATCCACTATTCCATAATTATCAATTTGTCTGACGATCCAAATGTGTTCTTGTGAACATATTTAATAATATATCAAGGAATGGGAATGTACCCAATGACGGGAAGATGCAAATATTGTTTCCCATACTCAAGCATAGGAAAGAACCTTGTCAAGCGATATCGTATAGCTCTATTGCACTGTTGTCCTGCGTTTGTAAGAAATTAGACACCGCCTTCAGTTTCACCTAAAATGGTGATCGAAACATGAGAACTTGCTCATGCGGACGCTAAACGGCTACTGCAAGGGCAGAAGAACATATGATAACATTACCAAGTCTCGTACCAGAGTTCTCTCTCTGTGTAGCGCGCGCTCTGACGTAACATCCTCCCGCGTCCACAGACGCCGTTACTCCAACGATACTTATTCGTTGACAAAAACCTAACGTTTTCCTAACAATCCCTCGGCGATTACTCAACGATATTTACATAATATACATAATTGATTATAACAGCAAAATAAACAAATTAATTCATACATCGTGTGCATATAAATTTACATAAAGATGAAACAAGTATGTATACAATAATGAATGGTCAAAGAGCACATCGGCATGAAAGTGTTAGGCCTTGTACGGATCTCACATCGATGATGTTGAACGCCTCTAATCAAGCTTGGAACTGTGAATGTCATATCTCTCAGCACTCGAAGGACAGCCAACTGGCGATCGTACAACCGAACGTCTTTGCTCGACCATAGTTCACCTCGGTGAAACTTCGTAGACGTCATGTGACTTCTATTATTAAGATGAGATTGGGACACGTGTGTTACTCCACAGACCTATACCGTTTGAAGATTATCTCGTCTGGACACTGCGATAAGGACATAGCGGTAATAGCGGATCTTAACCACATCATATTGGCATGTTCCTAGTACACTAGTATACAATCAAACTTATGTAAGATATTGGTTGCGAGAGGTTGAGAGGTTGCCTCCTCCCCACCAGTGTTCCCGTTTTACTCCACTGTTTTGATAAATATAACTTGCTCATAGACTGCTTGAAAGTCACCTAAATCCATATTTATGGGTTGCCGAGGTCTTCATTTTCCCTTGGCATCATCCCAGTTTGTAATCAGGCACGTAATTTTGTTTTAATTTGTGAATAGACCTCTGTTTGTACATTAAGTTTTCGTTATTGCTCTCTAATGTATTTTACGGCACTGTTCTAATGTCACTATTTTACATACTGTTGTGTACATAGTTCTGCGTAGTCAGCGCGTACACAACTTTCCCACTAGAGCGCGCCCCGCTAAGCACAACAGCGCAGGTGCAGGGCTCGTCCGTCTCCGCACTACGAGATGGCGCTGTCTTAGAGACGGACCAAATTCTGTTTCCCCCAATCCGCGTATTAATATGTAACGCAGCCAATGAGATTGCTGCTAACGTAGAACCTTTTCTCCTCTCGGATCATACTAGTGCAGTGATACCTGAACGCAGGAGGTATTATAACGTGTGTACAGACCTCCGATTAGTCAGTCTGCCATAGACTGCATCGGTCTGCATTAGTCTGTACTGGTCTGCATTTATCTGAACCAGTCTGTACCAGTCTACATTTGTCTGTACCAGTCTATAGTCAAGTTTCAGTCTGCGCCTAATAAGATTACCATATTCCTGTACATAGCCATGAAGATAAATGAAAAGACACTTTTGCAAGAATCAGAGATATGTGAGAATAAGATTAACGTACCAAGACCAAAGGAACTTCAGATTGTCAATTGTAAACAGCATCCAGAATCAAGTTAAGTAATGTCTATGATTTTTATTATTTTAATAAATGTGTGTGAAAATTAATCAAGTTCTGTTTAAAGTTGGTCACCATGAATCTGCTACTCTAAGCGTGGAAGTGCCATTTCTATCGTCTCACCTAACGGCAAAAGATAAACACGTCACGATAAGACCACGAGACATATTGCTGACACTCGCCTACTTCGTTAGAGCGACAAGTCAAATAATCTAATGGTGTGTGTACCGAAGGTCTTACAGTATGCACACCACACATACCGTTAGTTGAATTGTATTTGTCATTTTGGGTTCTTCTTTTAAGTGCGTCGATCTGTATGCTACACTTTTCACAATGTTATATGATGTTATTTGCAATTTTGTTCTCCAGCTTTTGTTGTACTTATTGCATGATGTACAGTGCTTTTCCTTTCATGTTTTGTCTCTTACTATAAGACCATATGCATGTTTGTCCTAACTTTGTTGTATAGGGCTGTTTGTAATTCTGCTCCAGTGTCATTGCCGGAACAGCCGCCGGCTATCTGGTGTTTATCTAACTGCGCTTGTATTTTACTTTAAGAGTGTGATGGTAAGCTAACCTCGTAATTTTGTGCTATTCTGCTTTTTTTATATTACGTTTCTTTGGTACTTTATAACCGTTGTTGGCTGGGTGGTCCTTGTAACCTAAAGCGAAAATAAAAAGAAAGCTCACTTGGAGGATTGTCAGCGTCGGTGGAGGCACCACGTCCTGTGGTGGAATTGTGTGATCCGCCGTTTGAGGCACTCGGACCTTCCTTACCACATCCGGAATACATTTCAGGCTGGCCGTCAAAAATAACTACGGCCCGGCAGCCTCCTATTTGAAGGTACGATGGCACGTGTCGTAGTAGTTCAATGAGTATCTGGCGTACTCCGTTGAGGACTGCACATGCCTTAATTTGGGTCCACTTTTTTGCCAAGTTTTCGTCCCATCATAGGGATCGAGCATCGCCACGACGTCTGCCGCCGGGAGTTCTAAGGGTACTTGAAATTTTCGTATACTCCACAATTCCGGTCCAGAATGAGTAACCTCGACGTTGCCAGTATTTCCGTCTGCGCAGCAGAAGCGAAGTCCTTGTTTCACGTCTCTGGGAACCCTTGTTGCATGTAGAGTCTGTAGTAAGATTCACATAGATCGTGTTACTTCCGATCGGAAAGTGGATGCCGACGATGTCGGCTACCGGGTATTGGCCTCTTCCTTTAAAAAGCGCTCGACATCGAGTGCTTTTGGTCTGGCAAAGTCGTTTCTAAAAGCGAATCTCAGGATAGCTTTTCGGTTTTGTTTCGGCTTGATCTCGTTGCGCTACGGCGTTACTACAGGCGGAAACGCACAGCACGTCTGCGTTGCCCAGTCCGTAAAGCGGTATTGACCACTAAGTCTGTAAGTAGGCTGTTTATGTTTTCTTTATGTAAGTAGGCTGTTTATGTTTTCTTATTGGCTACGTTACGTAGCGCTCTATATGAAAATCACTGGCTGTGCTGTGTGCAGACTGTGGCTAGTTTGCATTGTTGTCTGCCATTGTAGTGTTGGGCAGCGTCAGCTGGATGTGAACAGCGCATAGCGTTGCGCAGTTGGAGGTGAGCCGCCAGCAGTGGTGGATGTGGGGAGAGAGATGGCGGAGTTTTGAAATTGAACTACTATATATATTATGATTATTAAGGTAAATACAGTGTTTGTTCTCTATTAAAATCTTTCATTTGCTAACTATCCCTATCAGTAGTTAGTGACTTCTGTAGTTTGAATCTTTTATTTAGCTGGCAGTAGTGGCGCTCGCTGTATTGCAGTAGTTCGAGTAATGAAGATTTTAGTGAGGTAAGTGATTTGTGAAAGGTGTAGGTTAATTTTAGTCAGGGCCATTCTTTTGGAGGGATTTTTGAAAGTCAGATTGCGTTGCGCTAAAAAAATATTGTATGTCAGTTTAAGCACAGTCTTGTATAAATGTTCTAAGGGGACGTTTCATATGTCGACCCTTAGCCACAATGGAACAACACCAGAGACAAACACAGCAACAGTTAGACACAATGGAACAACACCAGAGGCAAACACAGCAACAGTTAGACACAATGGAACAAAAGCTTCAAAAGTTAGACTCAGTGGAAGATAAGCTTGAACAAACACGTGAAGATTTAACTACTGAGTTACATAACATTGAATCGAAATGTCAAAAAGTCTGTAATGACGTAAAAACACAAATTTGTGAGCATTTTCAACCTATTTTTCCGCGGCATGAAAATGCATTACAGAATCACGAAGCAGCCGTAAAAGAACTGCAAACTATTGTTCATATGTCACTGGAATCTTCTGATTTTTTTCTTGTAGTTTGTGTAATTAGTGTAGCTATTGTTTATTGGTAGCACGTAATTGTAGAGAGAATCTCCTTTGTAGTTGCAGCCTTTCATTGTTGTACAGTAAAACAGTTGTGGCATGCATGTAGATTTGCACTAAATATTTCGAAGCTACGCTTGCAATTAACTAGATATTATTTTCAGTGCTATGTTAATGTGTTCCCCTATTTTTGCTCTTCAAATTGTGTTTTTCTTGTTGTCGTGTGAAATATTGTGACAATAATGGCGTGTGAAAAACGTAACACTAGGCTCCAAAGTAAACTGAGAAATGACAGTGAAGACGAAAGCAGTGTGTTAACGCCACCATGTAATGAATTAACTAATATTTAACGTAGTAATTTGGTAATTGTGCATAGGGAAATGGAGCGGGCGTCAAATAATGGTGTAGACAGTGAAGCAGGTGTAAACAGGGAAGCATTATCGATCGATCGGTCGGCAACAGCTCGCCTCAGGAATTGGGAATGACAGAACACAATATTGCAAATACTGTAGACTCAGGTTTTGGATTCTCACCGTTTTCTCAAATGAGTCAAGACACATTTTCTGCTTGTCAAAATGTGAATGTTGCTGGTGCAAATGCACTGCCGAAAAGCGTAGAGGAACAGATTCCAGACACTAATGCATTGTTATTACAATTAATGCAACAAATGGGACAAAACCTTCAAAAGTTAGACACAATGGAATAAAATCAGAGACAAACACAGCAAAAGCTTCAGAAGTTACACACAATGGAACAACACCAGAGACAAACACAGCAACAGTTAGACACAATGGAACAACACCAGAGGCAAACACAGCAACAGTTAGACACAATGGAACAAAAGCTTCAAAAGTTAGACTCAGTGGAAGATAAGCTTGAACAAACACGTGAAGATTTAACTACTGAGTTACATAACATTGAATCGAAATGTCAAAAAGTCTGTAATGACGTAAAAACACAAATTTGTGAGCATTTTCAACCTATTTTTCCGCGGCATGAAAATGCATTACAGAATCACGAAGCAGCCATAAAAGAACTGCAAACTATTGTTCATGAAAATCATGAGATCTTGCAAGCTAAAATTGACTCAGTTGCATCTACCAATTTGGTTACGCAACTTTCAAAAACTCAAGAAAACTTAAAGGACACAGTAGATACTCTGAACATTGGTTCAGAAAGACACATGGAGAAAATTAGTTCATTATCAGAGAAAGTAGTTGAACTTTCGGATCAGCTAAATAATTTATCTACGAAGGTAGATGATAATCTGAATGACACAAAACCAGTAGTCTTTAATGACACAGAAGAGTGCGAACAAATTAGGAAATTCAAACAAAATCAGAATCAAATTAATACGCAACACCAAAGAGAAATCCGGGATGTACAAGATCAGCTGACACAGGTAATACAAGAATTACGTATTTCAGAGGACACTCGCGCCCCAATACGGGAAGAGGGACATAGAAATACGGAACAGCCACAAAATAATAACACAGGGCATTTCGGAAGTTATGAAAGAAATTGGCAATGTGCACCGAATTTTGAGATGGAACCGCCGACACGACGTAACAAAGACCGACATGCGACCCGCCGACATGATGATTTTGACTATAAGCTGTTCATTACTACACGTAAATTCAAAACGTTTAAGAATTTTGCCAACGACATTCATCCACAAGCGTGGCTCCATCAATTCTCTCATTGTTTTCCTCCCAACTGGTCATTAGAACACAGATTAGAATTTATGTGTGGCTACTTGGAGAATGAACCAGCTGTAAGAATGCGATCGGTCATTCACGATTGTTACAGTGAAGGAGAATCTTATCATGCCTTCCTCTCAGCGTATTGGTCTCAAGCTACACAAGACCGAGTAAAACATGGCATCATAATGATGAAACGTTTCGAACAATCTGAATTTTCCAGTCTTATGAAATATTTTGAAGACATGTTGCATAAGAATCAGTATCTTTCAAACCCGTACAGCCCCTCAGAACTCATCTGCATTTGCTTAATCAAACTGCCTGAACATTTACGACATATTATTTTAGCAGGACGTTGCAAAGACGACATTGAAGCTTTTCAGGGACTGTTACAAGAACGCGGAACGCGAAAACAGGAGTACAACAATTACAGGTCACATCGGTCACAATTCCGTGATGACAGAAATAATAAATGGACACAACAAGGCTATTCTTACAACTTAAATCGTGACCAAAACAGACACCACCCGTATGACAACCGTTGGCAGAGTAATAATTACGGGGAAAGATCACCTCTTCGCGGTAATGACTATCACAGAGACAATCAGAGAAACAGACAATATGGGAACGAAAATAATTATTATCAAGGGAGACAGAATAACTTTAGACGCAACGGTCCAGCGCGCAGTTACTACTCAGGGAGAAATTCTCCACCACGTGACCGACAAGAAAGAAACTATGGAATCTACCGACATGACGACAGACAATATGATCCTAACGACAGACCTGAATTGCATCAGAACTGGCGGGATTCAAACAGAGCAGAGCCCTCTCATCACAGTGAATTTGTAGAAGTTAGGTCTCCAAATTCCAATAACGACGCGCGCCAACAGAGAGACAATTGGCAATGACTCATACCGCTGGCGGCAACAAAACGTACGTATGAAACTGACGACGCAGCTGCCGTAGCTAGTAATTACGTAAGAATGGAAGACATTAGAGACATCTTACTCCAGGAACACGACGTAAAACATAACAACATTGCATATCCTGTGATTCACATTACAATAAATGACGTAAAATTTACGGCAGTACTTGACTCTGGCAGTCCCATTTCAGTAATTAGTGAAACAGCTTTTAGCAAGTGCAACAAATCGTACGATTGCCCCACACTTCCGTTACGTAAGATTAAATTACAAGGTGCAATCTTTGGAAAAAGTGTAGATGTACGCCAACAAACCAACTTAGAATTCTTTTGTCAAAGCCACAGCTTCTCTGTGAAATTCCTTATTGTTCCATTATTGTCGACGGAAATTATACTGGGAGTAGACTTTTTGAATGAATACAAAGCAGTCTTAAGCTTTCACGATGCTGGAATAAGTTTAGAGAAAGAAGGTAAGTCAGTAGCTTTGAAATTTGAAGATTGGCTCTCAAACCATGACGAAGAAATTAATCGGCTTTACCTCCTGTTAGACAACAGTTTGGAATTTTCTGTGGAACTAGACACTAACAATCACTCTGCAAGTACTGACAGGGATGATATCAACGGCATATGTGAAATTAATGTGTTAATTCAGAATAAAATTCAAACAATTGAGAATTGTAATGACACTGATAGGCAGGAACTTTTTGAGATTTTACAAGCACATTCCACAGTTTTTACTCACAAAACAGGAACAATCAAGGGATTTCAATACCAATTTCGTGTTCGTGAGCATACTAAATTTTGTGTTAGACCATACATAATTCCAGCACATGATAGGGACCGTGTTAGAACAGAAATACAATCTATGCTTGACGAGGGCATTATTGAGCCTGCAGTAAGCTCATACAACAATCCATTACATGTTGTTGAGAAAAAAATGGATCGATCAGGCTTGTCTTAGATTCGAGACAAATTAATACTATCATCATTCCTGAAACAGATAGGCCGCAGACGATGGAAGAACTTCTTCAAAATTTTAATGGTGTAAAAGTGTTGTCTTCCATTGATCTCAGATCCAACTTTTATCAGATCGAACTTCATCCAGAATGTAGAAAATACACAGCTTTCCTTTGTTTCGGCGTTTATTATCAGTTTCGGAAACTTCCTTTTGGTTTGAACATTTCTTCAGCAGCATTCATTTGCGGGCTAAATTCCATATCACCTGACTTCTTAAAACGTCACATCACCTTATATGTGGACGATATTCTGATAGCAGAAGCCTCATGGGAACAACACAATCGCATTCTCAACAGCATGTTACATATTTTTGCAGAATCTGGAATTACAGTTAACTTGGAAAAGTCTGAATTCAGTAGGTCAAAGGTGAAGTTTTTGGGCCATATTATTTCTTCTGAAGGCATTCAGCCGGATCCTGAAAAGTTAGAAGCAATCAGAGCCATTCCAGTTCCATCCACATAAAAACAAGTCTGCAGTTTTCTAGGTCTCGTAAATTTTTACCGTCGTTTTCTGAATATGCAAATTCTTGTTACACCAAAACTTTGTTCTCTCACTGGAAAAAATACTATTTGGAACTGGGACGAACAAGCACAGTTGGAATTCAATTCTTTGAAAGAAGCGTTACTTCACGCGCCAATACTAGCTCATCCAGATCTGTCACAAGATTTCTGCCTTAGCACGGATTCTTCTAAAGTCGATCTTGGTGCCCATTTATTTCAAGAAGCCACAGAAAATGACACTACTGTTCAGAAAACCATTGCTTTTGCTAGCTGAGTGCTAACAAAATCTGAAAAAAATTATTCCGCTACTGAATTAGAAGCTTTAGCTATCGTTTGGGCATTTAACAAATTCCGTTTCTTTTTTCTGGTAAGCACGTAAAAGTATACAGTGATCATCGTGCATTACAATTTGTTACGTCTTCAAAATTAAATCATGACAGGTTAAAACGTTGGGCATTGTTTCTGCAAGAATTCCACTTTACAATAGTCTACATTCCCGGCAAGGAGAACATTGTTGCGGACGCACTGTCACGCGCACAGGCTGGGCTTGAGAAAAGTAACACAGAAGGCAACTTCGAGAAAAATTTCAGTGTTCTTTACATTCAGAAAGTCACCTTTGAAAACTTCATCACCACATCTTTAAAGGACATTGCTCATGAACAAGATAAAGATCCGATTTGGAAAGACATCAAAAGTAAATGGCATGAAAAGACACACACACAGATTCGGCATTATTATCTGGTGAGAAACAACATACTGTTCAAACGCTGCACTGTTGATGACAAGCTATGGGTTCTTTGTATTCCAGATGATTTTATTAATAAGCTCATTTGGTACATTTATCTCAGCTACGCACATTTTGGTCCACGAAAATGTTATCACATTCTTCGAACGACTCGTTATTTTAACAATATGGAAAAGCGAATTCGAAGAGTCTTGTCTATTTGTAAACTTTGTCAAAAGGCGAAACCATCTACTATCTCACATCGTGCTCCGTTGTTTCCTATTATTCCTTCTAAATTAAAAGAATTTGCTGCTGTTGATCTCTTGGGACCCCTTGTCAGAACATCGAATGGATTTTCGTACGTTCTAGTCGCTGTTGAACTTACTTCAAAATTTGTTTCTTTCACCCCGTTACGTAAAGCCACTGACGGTCTGTATCCAACGCCTTTGTTAAAAATTTCTTACGTGAAGTTGCTAAAGTCATTTCAGATAACGGACCGCAATTCAGATCTGCTGTTTGGTCCCGCATGCTTCGGAATCATAAAATCAAACCTTTTTTTATTTCATTGTACTCACCACATTGTAACCCGTCTGAACGGATTATGAAAGAAATCAATAAGCTTTGCAGACTTTATTGTCACAGAAAGCATCAGCATTGGGACAGATATTTACACTTATTTCAAAACGTGCTGAATGAAATGCCTCATGACTCCACTGCTTTACCACCTACTCTTGTACTGAAGAATGAAGAACCACCGAACAGAATCAGAGAGCTTGTACCTTTCCCGAATACACGTAAACTTCGACACAAAGACATAATTGATTTGGCTCTTAAAAATATAAAATCTGCAGCAGACAAAAGGAGAAAACTACACGGTAAAGCAAATGCAAAGAAATTGTATATTGGTCAGAAAGTTCTCATTAAAGCTCATTCATTGTCACATAAGAAGAAACACTTGAGTCACAAATTCTTTCTAGTTTACAATGGACCTTACAGAATCCCACGTATACCACATGATAATTGCGTTGAAGTTGAAACTCTGCGTACTAGGAATAGTAAAGGTTTACACCACATTTCACATGTAAACCCGTTTATTGAAAAATAATCTGCTTTTTAACTTTGTCTTTGCCATAAAACGTTTCGCTTCACATTTCTAGTATGCATTGTCACACTTAGGAACTGTTATCACGCGACTATGTTTTGAAGTTAACTATCCAGTCTAGAACCTAGGGTACATATTTAGACAGTAATTACCACTGCATTGTGATAGTGAACAGAGGACACAGTGTTACTGTGTGTGTACATTCTTGCTTGTTAGTTGCACGATCGCGTAACGACTATGAGGCTCACATACTTGGAACATATACCGGCACTGCTAATGAGATTTTCATGCAACATTTTGGTTTTCTTGAGAATGGATTCTGGATTTGAGGTGCTTTCTGTGAAATGCCAGATGACACAGTGGTTGGTTTATGTGACAGCTACACGATTATATCACGACACTACTAATGAGTGACAATTTACAATGTTGCTTTTGCGGTGTTTCTGTTTCATATCTGCACAGTTTTTCTGAATTATTCTGGAATGTAAAATATGTTTTAGTAGTAACTTTCGTCGTATAGCTACAATGAGACAGCCTTTTCCATAGCACAACAATACGTTACAGCACAGTAATTTCTTCATCACAATAATAAGCGTAATAACTAAGATATCTATACGCAAAGCATTTCACTTTTGTTTATCATGAGGTAAGTACATTGACTTCTGCAGAACTTAGCTTTTGGAGGACAATAACTACGACACTTCCACAGAGATTATCTTACAACAAGATGCACATTTAGCGCTACAGGACACGCATTTGAGTACTTAATTTTGTACTTAAACCATTTATTTTTCAAGATTTTTGAAATACAAAGAAAGTTTTCTGTGATACATTTCATTCCATTGCTGTAATCTGTAACACCTGAGGGTATAATTACATTAATCCTCAGGGGGGTACATGCCTACTTTGTGTACCATGTGTTTGGCAAGCACAAGGAGCCCTAGCTAATATGGTATTTGCTTATAAAACTTTACACATCGGTACCATATTCCTCTAACACATAAATTACACAACTATCTGATCATTTAACCGAGAGATAAAAATTTTTTTTTACTACATCAGTGACAGATGTTTACGCAACTACACAGTTGGATAACTTCACACTTATGAAATTGTATTTTGTCTGTACTTTGTGAAGTGTTCATATCTTTTCAGAACCATTGTGATACTATGAGAGCTTTGAATAATGTATTTGGTATGAGATCATGATTTTTAAAGTATGTTTGAGGCAGGTGACACTTTTGACATGAGCAGGGAATTTTTTTTAATTATTGGAGGAAGCTACGATGATTTTTGAGATTTGACTGAGGTGTTATGATGTTATTTTTACGACGACGATGTGTATTATGCTGTTGAGGTATGTTTATGATCAATGAGATGATGCCATATGAGGAATTTGATAATGCTACATATGTATTAAGATGAAATATTGAAGAAGTGTCGACGAATATGTATATGTGTAGTAAGGTAAGGAATAAGGAGTGGTGGTTAGGGACTCTGATTTATGAAAAGGATGTTGGAAACCAAGAATCGTACTTTAAGAGTTATGAAATGTGTGTAAATGCGTGGATGTATCACAATGCCGGCGAAAATTTTTTGGACATTGTTATATTTATAGGATTTTGTTTCTACACATTTGCAACGTAAATTCTTGACCTGTGAAATATTTCTATATGAGACTGTCACTGTAGCGGAAACTGCTGTCGTAAATATTTCCGTAAGAAAGTTAAGTGACCACCTGCACGTAATGCGTCATGGGCACCCCGCTGTGTCAGACGCCGGGAGAACAAGTCATTAGTGAATGCCTCGTCAGAAGCACAGGTAGAAAAAAAGAAAGGGGAGGCCATTGTCCTCGCTATTGACATTTCCTTGTTGAACGCATACTGTGGAGCTCGTAATTTATAATATTTACTAAAATGCCTAATGAAATGATTAGAAACATTTTACATCTATTGTCTTTGTAGTTGAGAGATTGCTCATTTTGTTTAATATCTAGTTTCCAGCTGTGTTGCAGCATTAGTTTTATAAAATAAACTTAGATGCATTTGCTAATGTGAACACTTTCTGTCTACAGATCTATTAAATAATTATTTTATGATCCACATTCTTCGAAAAAGGAGCTCTTGGACTGGAAAGAACAATAAGAAGGGACTCATAACATTAACTACATATAAAATTTTCATTTCAAGTACTTGGTAATTTTTTGTAGAATTAGTTTTTGTGGTGCACCACTTTAATTACATAGACATTAAGATGTGAATAGACATTTCCCTTTTCTGCATTGTTTTTTTTACTGTAATATTTTTTCTGCTTGAGCTATGTCATGTTTAGGTATAAGTTACTGCTGTTTGCCAGGCATAGTGTTACTGAATTTGACTTTGTGTTACTCTTCTAAGCTAGTTTTACTACTGTTTTCTTTTTCTTGTTTGCTGCACAGTGCCTTATATTAGTTGTAGTACTGCAATTGCTTTGCCTATTTAAAATTTTTGTCCTTGATGTTTGTGTTAATTGTTTTGTGCTGCTGCATTGCCTCATCCCTTAGTTTAGCATCTGAGCTCAGTAGATTTATGTTAGCTTAAGAGTGGGTAGCTATAAGAGAATGAGTTGTAATGAATTGGAAGAAATGCATTGAGAAGTTATACAAAAAAAATACAGAAAGCAGGTATAGGTAGGATTTTCTTGGAAATAAATGATGAGGTAAGATAATGAAAAATAAATAATGACGTAAGAAACATGTGAATATATAAATACAGAAAGCATGCTTGGATAGGATTTTTTGGTGGAAACAAATGTTGAAATAAGACGAAAAATCTATGGAATGAAGTTTTGGGTTGGACTGCAGTACCAAATGTTACACTGAAAACAAATCCTGTCCTTTCCTTTTGTGTCATCCCTCTATATGTTTGTGTACCCATGTGTATTTGTGTTTTTTCTGTCTTTATGTGTTTAACTGATATGAGTTATGTTGTAGAATTTTTCTGATAATATGTTATTTTCTTTGTAAAGATGTTTAGACATTATTTATTCTGTTTTGTTTTAATGCTCATGTGTAAAGTTGATGTTTCAAAAGTTATTCTGATCGTTTATGTATCTACTTATCTCATAATTCCTGTAACATTGATGTATATGTTTATTTCTATTCTGTTGTAAAGCCTGTACTACAAATGTTATCTTTATTGTTATGTTCTTTAATGATGTATTTTGTACCTTTGTAATTGTATTCTCATGTTATAATATTGTAATTGACACCAGTTCATCAATTTAAGTAACTTGTAAGTTACATTTCACTGCACACGTTTCTGTTGGTCACAGTAATGCCAATATGTGAGAAGTTGGGACTGTTGTGTTTGCATGTGTGTTAATAATTCAGGAAGGGACTGGATAACAGCATTGCTGGTTCTAAGGACAATTCCAAAAACTTTGTGAGTGCACAAGTGGTGATTATGGACTTGCTATATTAACTGCAAGACCCTTCAATGGTGATTGTGCACCCGCACAGTCACAACACATGGCTGCTGGCCATCTCTACAAGGACTGCAGTGGGTCTGCATCTTTGATGACTCACCAATACCATTATTTCTACAAGGACTACAGTGGGTCTACACCTTTGCTGACTCACCAATACCATTATTTCTACAAGGACTGCAGTGGGTCTGCACCTCTGGTGGCCCACCAATACCACAATCTCTACCAGGACTACAGTGGGTCTAATCTGTGATGACCTACCTACCAATATTCATCAACTTCGACTGACTCTGCTGTGGGTTTGCTCTTTTGTGGCCCATTACCTGTCAGCATGTCAAGAGTCAGCACTGTCTTTCTGTTGGAAGGACAACACTACTTCTTCAAGACTGCATGGACATCCACTACTTCCGTGTGCATTGTCTTTTACTGCTCAGACTTTGATAAAAGAAATGGCAGTTTTACTGTGATGAATGATCAGGACTATCTTTATGGACTGTGAGAAAATTTTAGCTTTTGACCACCATTGTGTTAATAAGTGTGTGCATTTGATATCTTTGTTATTGTAATTATGAAAAATTTTATGAAATCATTATTGGCTACTGGGCAAAACAATTTGTAAAATTTTTTGTGGGGAGCATGGGGGCTATGTAAGTAGGCTGTTTACGTTTTCTTATTGGCTATGTTACGTAGCGCTCTATATGAAAATCACTGGCTGTACTGTGTGCAGTCTGTGGCTAGTTTGCATTGTTGTCTGCCATTGTAGTGTTGGGCAGCTGGATGTGAACAGCGCTTAGCGCTGCGCAGTTGGAGGTGAGCCGCCAGCAGTGGTGGATGTGGGGAGAGAGATGGCGGAGTTTTGAAATTAAACTACTATATATATTATGATTATTAAGGTAAATACATTGTTTGTTCTCTATCAAAATCTTTCATTTGCTAACTATCCCTATCAGTAGTTAGTGACTTCCGTAGTTTGAATCTTTTATTTAGCTGGCAGTAGTGGCGCTCGCTGTATTGCAGTAGTTCGAGTAATGAAGATTTTAGTGAGGTAAGTGATTTGTGAAAGGTATAGGTTAATGTTAGTCAGGGCCATTCTTTTGTAGGGATTTTTGAAAGTCAGATTGCGTTGCGCTAAAAAAAATATTGTATTTCAATTTAAGCACAGTCTTGTATAAGTCATCCGCTCACAGTTGCCCTTGCAGCCTCATGGACTACCCGAGCACGCTTCCTGTCGGACCCAAATTCACAGCTTGTTAGTCACGGCATGGCATTTCGAGAGTTCCCTTAAGAATTAGAGCCTGGTGTGCATCTGCACTGAAGAGATCACTGATCTCTTCGCCTTAATTAGATACACTCTCAGCACACACACACACACACACACACACACACACACACACACACACACAATCAGGGTGACTCACGAAGATATGCAAATATTTTAATATGTAATTCTACAGCTAAAACTGAAGAAAAATGTAGTATAAACATAGGCCCGCAAATGTTTAGGTTACGGAGTTACGGATAATAAAAGATTTTGCCTGAGATTTAGCAACTTCGCTAATATGAAGCCACCGCAAAGCTCTACGAGGACAAAGTATACCAAGGATTCCATTTATTTTGTTGTTATTGATCTGGTGAATCTAATATAACATGTTCCAGACGTGCATCTGCAGTAGTTGTCCAGAAAATCCAGAGAAGCAAAGACTACTATACAAGTAAATTTGTTTAGTTTCCATTAAGAACGTAGAAACGTTTGTGTCACTTTTGGCAACCTCTAGTGAGTTTCTTCAGTCGTTTCCTAAACTTGAAACGAGTTAGTGTTCTGTATTGTTCAGTGAAAGAATACAGTAACAGCCGGCCGGTGTGGCCGAGCGGTTCTAGGCGCTTCAGTTTGCAACCGCACGACCACTACGGTCGCAGGTTCAAATCCTGCCTCGGGCATGGATGTGTGTGATGTCCTTATGTTAGTTAGGTTTAAGTAGTTCTAAGTTCTACGGGACTGATGACCTCAGATGTTAAGTTCCATAGTGCTCAGAGCCATTTAACAAATACAGTAACAACAAAGTATTTAAGTGAAACCACATAGTATATGTCGTAATTTGTAGATTTTTTACGAAGTAGGGATGCCTTTGAAATTAACGAAAGAGAAATACAGTTTAACTAACGTTAATACCATTATTTTACCAAAATTAAATTATCTACAACATCTATTGAAAACTTTGTGCAATTGTCTGGAATTTAAAAAAGAAATGGTTGTAAGTAGTTAATAAATTAAAAATTTTACGAAATTATTTCTCCGCTTCTCTGGATGTTCTGAAAAGCTACTGCAGATACACGTGTGGCACATGTTTCTTAGATTCGCCGCATAAATAACAACAAAATAAATGGAAGTCGTGCTTTATTTTGAGCTCGTACAGTTTTGCGATGGCTTCATATTAACGTAGTTGCTAAATTTCAGGCAAAATCTTTTATTAGCCGTAACTCCATAACTAAACAATTAGGGACCTATGTTTCTACGAACTTTTTTCTTTAGTTTTACATGTAGAATAACATATTAAAATATTTGCATATCTCTGTGAATTCGTGTACATATATGCACATCGTCAGGAAATATTTACAGTGTTTGAAAATTTTGTTCTAGAAAATTATCAAGCGAATAGCCAACGACGGAGTGACTGCTATCGATATTATCGATGTTTCAGTGTTGAGAGTGATAGGTCAAAACAGTAATGTGACAGGCTTCTATGATATCGACCTTTTTAAATTCCCCTGAGAAGAATAAAAGTAACCATTCGGAAGAAATTACACAGATCTGTAGACAAACTCCTGTAAGGCTTCTTTCCTTAAGCGTGAATTACTTGTATCAACAGACACTCATTCCCAATATTTTTGTGTATTTTGGTAGGAGTTACTATCATATACCATAGTTTTATTTCTATTTTGTAGAAATAAACCCTTCGAACATCATGTATGAATATACGTTGCAGCGGCGTCCGATTTAGCCTGGAGCGGGAATACCATTCGATATTTATGGTCTGCTGGCGATGAAATACTTTACGAGTATGACGCAGGTCGTCCGTCATTCCTCTCGGCGATAGGTTACCGCTGGGTGGGAGAGCTACACGGAATAACGCCAAGTATTTTACATGCTATTTCGCGCGGGAACAGAATTTTGCGAACATTATTCGCTCTTACGGCTGTGTTATACAATGCGGGCGTGCGACGAGCACTGTTCCACGAATATAAAAGCGCTATTTTACATGTACCACCGCTTCAAATTTTATGTCCCACGCTCGTGTTACTGTGTTCTAGTTCGTACGGCCAGAAGCACACGTTTCCATCCGACAACCGACTATGATGACACACTCGTTGTAGCCAGCATATAATTTCCGGACAAGTGGTCTCATCAAAGCAAACTCTTTACTACATGGAGCATTTCTCTAAATGGCTCTTTAAATAGACTACAATTTAATGATAAACAATGACATCTTTCATCATTTTTATATAATTTCTGGTTTGTTGTATTAATTTTAGATGTTGTACGGGACATGGAAAACACATATCAACAGGGGAACATTCTTCTTACGGGTTTTAGGGTGCTCGCCTAACATATTCTTTGCAAATGATAGTCCTTCAACTCAATTCGAGGTGACATATAGCAGTTCCTCGTTTCTCATACGGAGAGAAACGAAACGGAAATATAAAAAGGCGTACTTGAAATTAAGAAATCGTTCAAATTTAAATTTGGCATGAGTTCCTGGCAAACATGGAAATTCGATGTAGTGGACGATGGAATTCAGAAGTAATGGATTTATGGCGGTGCCATTTACTAATTTGGTGTATAGCTTCTTTTATATTTTTGTCAGTTCACACGAGTGTGGAAGTGGTATGTGATTTTACATTGTAAATTTTAGTCTTACTATCTGACTTCTTTGGTCTCTTATACTATTCATGGTTGACACAGAGAGTAAATCGAGTTATAGAAAAGTAATGTTGTAAGTTTTTTGGTCATATACTGTGGAAACTATCGACCTCTTTTACCTCTACATTATCAGACAAAAAATCACCCCAAAATGAAACTGGGCCAAAAACTAAAGACAATCGTGAAAGCGTGAAAACTTTATCCTGGCACGGTTTGGCAGGTGAATCAGTTTCTATAAATCTTACTTCTGCTGAAAGCAGTTCGATTTAAATACTAAACTCGCAAAAGGTGTTGGTATGAACAAATCTTAAATGAGCAATTGGTTGGTGAGCATTACAGGGAGACGAATTGAAAAATTTTGTGAGCGAAAGAAGTCATGATACACTTGCATTTAAATCTTGTTATTATTCACGAAATAGACATAGAACCTAACGAAAAACCCATACAACTCTCCACCTGCAAACTAGCTGTACAGAATGAAACAATTATAAAACAGAGACGATTAACCCAATGTACATTATAAAGCCCTTAGAATTATTTAAACAGCGTGTTACGCCAACACCTTCCAAGTGGACTTCACTAGAGAGCCTGTATAGGGAGAGAGTGGCCATAGGTGAAGTTGCCCATGATTGGTTTATTAGCTTTGGCTCCATTTTTCTGCCAAACGTCTCTCGCGCTTCCTATGTTCGCCGTGCTTTTGAGTTGAATTGAATTTCAGAGGACTTTTGGAAACGATTAAAAGGTATTTGAATTATTGAGAGACTTGTTATGCGTTGTGCATGCATGTCGATTTAGTTGTATATCGTTTTAGTACGTAATTAGCGTTTGCAATCTTAAATACGAGTTGAAATAATGAAGTGTGATGAAGTCGGTAGGCCTACATGTTTGAAGTAAACACGTTAGTAATTATGTAAGTCTGCTGGTTTTCGTGGCAGTTGTCACTGAAGTTAAAATCTTCTGGGTTATTAGGCCGCGTCATGTCTCTTCTAAAATGTTCGACCTTTCGACCCCTCTGCTGGGATCTTCCTCAGGATCTTTTGGTGTCCACTACTACTAGAACACGTTTGTAATTGTACAGTATTGTTTTTGACATCTGTAATTCGTACTGCAGACGTTCGCAAAGGATGCCTTGTTGTGCTGCATTTGGTTGTTCCAATAGAGGCGAAGGTGGATTACGCAGTCTTTTTAAATATTTTTAGTCACGGAAAACAGGTAAGCCTATTACAATTTACAGCATTTTTAAGCTCTTATTTCTTTAACATTTCGTGCATACTGGTAGCATCACAAGCTTTTCTGAAGCCAATATCTGGCACTCCTTGCTGGAATCGGAAAGTTCCTGTAATTGTTGGGCCCTGCTCATTCCACTTTATAGCGTCAAACTTTATTTCGTTCCGAATCAGAACACTAGGCATTATTTTGGTTTCAGTATTATTGCCTGACTGTTGACGCAGGAAAGTTGGAAGTACGTTTTCCGCAGTCGCTGTGGTTGCTGAAACATTATTCGTAGTAAATAATTGTAGGTACTTTTGAAGACAGTTTTTAATAGGCCTACATACTGTGGGGTAGAAGGGATACGGTAGTTTTCTTGTTGTATTTGGTTGTTATTACAGTAGCCTACCTTTAACAGTACCTGATTTTTGTAATCTTTTTCGTTTTTTATCTACGAGAGTTATTTATATATATATAAAGAAAGTCGTAAGCAGTTGTTTATTTGTGACGTGCAGAAAATTTGAAGACGTGACAAGAAGTACTAATAAGTCTCACACTTTTTGCATGTCACAAGTAAACAACTGCTTACGACGTCCATTCATCTGTATGAAATGTTCCTGTGCTGTACGTAGTAGGCTATTATGAGTATATTATAGCTGTAAAGAAAGGCATTTAACGAATGATTTCGCCATATTGTCTTGTGCTTTTCATTCGGTTAGTGTTTACTCCACTACTCCACTACTGGCAATTCAAAAGTCCCACCCGCAGTTTGGCAGAAAAATGGCAGCCGTTTCGTCCGGTTGGCCACTCTCTCCCTATGCAGACTCTCTAGACTTCACACCTGATGGCAGCCGGGCCACCTTGTTACCTGCATGATTCTGATTCGTGGGGTAAGGAAAGTGCTAAGCTGGCTATGCGACAGCCTTCACTCAGGCACAGTAGCGGGTGCAGTTGGCATACACCAGGCACTGACGCTTGTTGCACGGTGTCCCTATGTGGCGAGAAGTGGAGCCTTTTCATAAAAACACTGTGTGATCCCATGAGATATCTGTCGTCTACTCCTCTTCCTTATCCCTTTGAGCGCTGCAGCTGTGAAATCCCGACACGCTACACCTTTCTGCAGGGGCTGCGGGCGTAGTCAGCCTCGGCACTGTCATTCCCCACGGGGGCTGCTGACGGCTGCCACCGTCACGGCCTGGCCGGTGCCTCAGTCGTAATGACGGCTTTTACCGTCTGCCGGTTCCTCTACCTGTGGTCCTGCGAAGGTCTATAGCCGATCAAAGGTACTTCGGTCGGATTTCGAAGTTTCAGTTCGACATTCATGCTAGCTGCGTCTGTGATCATCTGCATTCTGCTTCTGTGGTGTAGTTTAGCTTTGGAAATTTGTGGTAAGTTCCTATGGGACCAAACGGCTGAGGTCATCAGTCACTAGATTTACACAGTGCTTAGTCTAACTTACGGTAAGGACAACACCCATACCCATTCCCAAGGTAGTAATCAAACTTCCGTGGAAGGGGGAGGGGTGGGGGGGGAGGAGGCAAGGCGCCCTACACCGCACGGCTACCACGTGACCCAGCGGGGTTGAAGAGAAAGTGGAGATGTGGAGATACAAGGACTCACAATGACACTCAATGTGGCATATTACGTGACTGTTGTGATTATAGTGATGATGAGTTGAAATGGTTCAAATAACTCTGAGCACTAGGGGACTTAACATCTGAGGTCATCAGTCCCCTAGGAGTTAGAACTACTTAAACCTAACTAACCTAAGGACATCACACACATCCATGCCCGCGGCAGGATTCGGACCTGCGACCTGCAACAGAAGTGAGAAGAGATAGGAAAGGAGGACGCTCTGATGACGAAAATCCTCTTCGTTTTACTGGTAGGCACTTTCCAAATGTCGTTCCTAGTGACCAGTCGAAGAAATGGGAACGGTGTCTTAGATGTGCAGTCTGCTCGAAAGACAATGGGCGCCGAGAAAGGAAATATGAATTCAAAATACGCAAAGTACACTTGTGTGTTGGACCATATTTTAATACATGCCACACAAAGAAGAACTTTTAACAAAGTTGCTACATCTGGAAGATAAAATTAAGCACTTACTACTGAGTAAATTATCGAAAAATTAAAAAAAAGAAAAAAAACAAAAAAAGTAATATAAATACAAAACTTAAAAAAAAATAATTTTCCATTACCTGTCCAAAGCCCGATTGAGATAGAAGGGTGAGAAATATAGTAGTGCAAAAATAAATAAAAGAAAGTAAATAAATACAAACAAAGAATTATCAGCGCTTGAAGAGTCTCTCCAGGTGAATAACTGTGCTGACAAACACCTTATATGCAAACATGTGAAACATCCAGTCTGTGCTGAGGAACAATTAATTTAATTAAGCTGTGTGCAGTAACATTAAGGATCAATTTGCCTGAAAAAGTACGTCACGGTGCAAGGCAACTGCAAGTGGCTGTATGTAGGAAAAGAGCTGCATGTGAACACATTGTGAGTGATCACGCAACGTACTCTTTCACGGCCAGAATCTTTATAGAAAAGAAGAAGCTTAAAGCTACCCACAATACAGATGTCGAACTTGTATAAAGAGAATGAAATCGATTTTTTTTAAGTCGTGAATAACGACGCCATGCAGAGATAGTCACACAGTCACCGTGCGGAGTGGCTGCGCGGTTTGAGACGACACACATTTTCACACAGTCGGCATCAAGTGACGTATGGTGGTGTCATCTATACGCTCTATAAATGCTACAGCACCTCAAGCATTAGTGGCAGTAGCCGGTTTACCTCGGAAGATGTCTCCCGCAGTTGGAGACGAAATATCAGGAAGCACTTTAATACCCTTGACCACGGCCTCTAAGACCGGAAGATTTTTCTTGGGGTTTCGCCGTTGGGTGAAAGTGATGCGTTAGATAAAGCATGGTGTTTCGCATACAGAATTATTGTAAGTTTCCGGCGGATAGAGAATAGGTAGTGCCAATCACAGCTGTTAAATTTACGAATGAATAGGAGGAAACTTCCTGGCAGATTAAAACTGTGTGCCCGACCGAGACTCGAACTCGGGACCTTTGAGTTTCGCGGGCAAGTGCTCTACCATCTGAGCTACCGAAGCACGACTCACGCCCGGTACTCACAGCTTTACTCCAGCCAGTATCCGTCTCCTACCTTCCAGACTTTACAGAAGCTCTCCTGCGAACTCCTCTGTAGCGTTTGGAAGGTAGGAGACGGATACTGGCTGAACTAAAGCTGTGAGTACCGGGCGTGAGTCGTGCTTCGGTAGCTCAGATGGTAGAGCACTTGCCCGCGAAAGGCAAAGGTCCCGAGTTCGAGTCTCGGTCGGGCATACAGTTTTAATCTGCCAGGAGGTTTCATATCAGCGCACACTCCGCTGCAGAGTGATAATCTCATTCTGGAAACATCCCGCAGGCTGTGGCTAAGCCATGTCTCCGCAGTATCCTTTCTTTCAGGAGTGCTAGTTCTGCAAGGTTCGCAGGAGAGTTTCTGTAAAGTTTGGAAGGTAGGAGACGGATACTGGCTGAAGTAAAGCTGTGAGTACCGGGCGTGAGTTGCCCGCGAAAGGCAAAGGTCCCGAGTTCGAGTCTCGGTCGGGCACACAGTTTTAATCTGCCAGGAAGTTTCATATCAGCGCACACTCCGCTGCAGAGTGATAATCTCATTCATGAATAGGAGGGTTTGTCTAGGAGATAGCTGGTTGCCAATTTAGATGCACTAGATGAAGATGAATTCAAACTGTAACCACACTCAAGCCAGCAGTTTATCTCCATTAGATTATAATGAGAAACATTTAAAAGGAACGGACAGAGTAGCAATGGAAGAATTACCTGAGTAATTGGAAGACTTGTTTAACCCTATGGCTCTTTACCAGTGACCCCAGTCACGCAAAATTTCATTGCGTGGCTATTTACATTATTTACGTCCCTTACGGTGTCACGTGCATGCAGCGTCACTAGGCAGCGTATAATGTTGCGGTGGTCAGCGTTCAGAAAGCTTTGGCTCATCATTGTAGCTTCAAAATTGGTAGAAAATATGTCAAAAGAGATGGTAACAGATACCACCCATAACAATCTGTCCTCTTTTATGTCACTGGACTTCTGCATTTGCGTCTGTGTCGTCACAACAATTCTTCCCCATTCGTCTGTGCTCAACTTATTTGGCTGTCCTTCCGCTCTGCGTGCCAGCAGCATCAGCAGGCAGTACTTAATGTTACGGTGGTCAATTGTCAGAATGATCTGGCTCATCATTGTAGCTCGAAAATTAGTAGAAAATAAGTCAAAAGCGTAAAAATCATTGCTGAGGATTCTTACGTTGTTAGTTGTTTGGATTAAGTAGCTACAAGATGTAAAAAAGTCTTATGATAATAATATTACAAAGAATTTTCGTTAATAACACTCTTAACAGATTCTTCCAGTTTGTGCAGCCCAAGAAAATTTTAAGTCGTTGACGCACATAGAAAACAATAAGCCGCTGATATGATGGATACCTTGTTTGAGTTGTATGTGGCTGCGAATCATTGAGTGTATATGATTAATAACTCCTGTCCGTAGCTTCATCAATGCCGCTAACACCTTTACCAGATATTGTTTGTGTTTTCATGGCATAGTGTAGCTCCTTGGAGACAGCAAAACTCTCCACTCTTTGCCCCACTCTTTTCCAACGAGATGCTTTAACTTGTAGATAACACCTCTCGACAGTTGCGATTCCGGTTTCGTCTAGGCTTTGCCATCATAAACGACATTCCTCGTAAGAGCGTCAACTGTTCAACTGCATCGTCTGCTGGTATATGCTTTTGTGCTAGAGACTACGTTTTGATCCCTTCTATATATATGGACAATGGCTTCATTATTCAATTTGTATACATCCATGTATATTGCTGTAGCTTATTGGGGTTCTTCTAGTGGTTAAGTGATATCAGTTCTATCTGCAGATGTTTTGGTGAAAGTAGTCCACCATTACATCTGGATCAAAGATAGTGGTGCAGAACTCTTATTCAAAGAATGACATTCACGCGGCAGACAACATAGCAGAACTCTGAGGTCATTCATCCCATATTGACTATGTCAGTCCATAGTCTAGGGCCCATCTTCTCTCCAGGTGGGCTTAGCGAGTAATGCAAAGAGAGATGAGTTAGCTTTAGGCAGGCAGTTAAGTTACAAGAAGAGATCTCTCAACCGGTCGCCAAAGTCGTGTTATCAACTTCAACAGGTAATTTCAAGTACACAAGTACCATGGATTTGTCTGCGCGTTCCCTCACATATTTTCATAAATGTTCGTGGAGCATCTGAGTTAAAAGTTGTGGGGGCACTACAACTTTGAAGTCTAACCACTAAGATCTCAGAAAGATCGTGAATGTTCTTTTTTTTTTGTTTGAAATTTTCACGAAAGAAATTTTAAAATGTTTTAACATTATAATGTGACTGGTATACTAGAGTTTTACTCAAGAGCTGAAACGATACAAGATTCTGATGTTGAACGCTGGAGTCGGGAGCGACGAAGACATTGTAACTCACGCCAGAGGTATTCGATTGGGTTCAAATTGGGATTCTGGACTGGTCGGTTTAGTTCAGGAATGGTACTATCCACTGATCATGATTTATGATAGGACACATTGTCACTCTGATTTAATCGTCGACGTGAATCTAATAGTACACTATACACAGTACACAAAGCAGTACAGTCTATTCATATCCTTTCGCATTTAGCATTTTATTAGGCGCAATAAAGGGAATCACACGCCTAACTACGAAAAACACCCTGTAGCGTAACATGAGTCCATGATACTTCACTGCTGGCACTACACTTGATGACCGAGCGAGGTGGCGCAGTGGTTAGCACACTGGACTCGCATTAGGGAGGACGACGGTTCAATCTCGTCTCCAGGCATCCGGATTTAGATTTTCCGTGATTTCTCTAAATCGTTTCAGGCAAATGCCGGGATGGTTCCTTTCAAATGGGCACGGCCGATTTCCTTCCCCATCCTTCCCCATCCCGAGCTTGCGCTCCGTCTCTAATGACCCCGTTGTCGACGGGACGTTAAAAAAAACACTAACCTAACCTAACTACACTTGATGTCAGGTAACATTTCACAAACCTTTCCATGGGATTGCCACAGTGTATCACTCCGTATCACTTTCTCTTTCTTTGTATTTCATTATATATTTTACAATCCCAGTTCCAAAGACGACGCTCGAAGATTACAGTCCGTCAATACATGAGGTCTGCCTGGTCTCGCCTAACATGTTGTCGCTACTTAGCGTGTCCACAATCACGTCCCCACGTCGATTTGGCCACAGTCAGCAGGGTTGGAATGTACGTGATGGATATGTTATTCAGACGATATCCAGAAACTATCCAATGAGCTATCTTGACCGACACGTTCTGCTGTAGCTGCTTCTCTGCTGACAAGAAAATTCTCCTCGTGTCCCTTTACATCGATTAATCAGCCTCTCGCGACATCCAGTGATCAATTCCGCATTACATAGGGGTGTGTGGATACATTTAACCAGTGTGTATAAGTTCCTTCCGGAATATCCCCGTCCGTCACCACATTTGAATCTTTTGAGCACGATTCTCAATTGTTTAATAATATGAATAGCCCTGTAGAATAAATATCAGTAAAGGAATTCTAGAAACGAATAACTAATTATGTCTCTCTGTATCAATGTTTATAATTAAACTAATGAATAAGTACACCAGATGGCGCCTTTCTTGGTGACTGATGTCGATGGATATCTAATTGGCGTTTACTTGCTTATTGGTTTTCTGACCACTTGCCGCGGGAATTTTTGCTACGATATTTGATTGCCAACAGCATTTCAATTTGGTCACTGTCGAAATATGCCCAGAGTCTTGGAAAATAGGACATTAGCCGGCCACGTCACTGTGTGCTGCTGGCAGCCACATCTCGGTGTACTCCCGGCCCAACCGCCACCCCGGCCGCAGAGGCGCTGCGCCACAGGGGTGCTCTTACGACATCCACGGCGGCCCGCAGGAGCGGCCACGGACGCCTAATTTACGCGGTGGCGTTAATTAGGGCTGATTAACGCAGGGCCACGCGTCCCGTATTGAAGAGGAGACCCGAGTCGAGCGCGCCCGCTCTCGAGGCGCGCAGCAGTCCCGTCAGCGGCGCACGTCGCCTTTAAGACGGCTAGCCGGCGCCTCGCTGCCTCCCTGCCTCGCTGTGGTTCCCTCTTCCCCCCCCCCCCCCTTCGTCTCCAGACGAGACTACAGAACTTAAGCTCAAGCTCGCTATTCACGCAGAATATGCATACGTTTTTCAATTGTTGGTGGGAAACCTACCCGATTTGAATAATAGCATATAATTCACCTACACAAAGGAAGAGATTGTGTCAAAAGTCTTGCAAACACCGTCAAAGGCACAGCTTGACTTACAACTGTAAGAATATCACGAAGGGTTCGCAGATATCTGAAACTCAATAACAATAATAGAAAAAGTGGTCAATGACGCCAAACGTCTTTTTTTTATTATTGTTATTGACTTTCAGATATCTGCGAACCCATCCTGATATTCTTCCAGTTGTAAGTCACATTGTGCCTTACGTGTCAAGTACGGTTGCCTTGGTGCAGCCCAGATCTTATTACAGTCTACGACACATTGGGTGACCTGCGGTCCTGATGGGGATGAACTGATAATTAAGAAAACCCAACAGCCAGTGCCTTAGCGGAGAAAATCCCCGACCGAGTCGGGAATCGAACCCGGGCCCGTAGGACGGCAATCCGTCACGCTGACCACCCAGCTACCTGGCCGGACACTGAATAACAAGAACTTGAGGATAAAACTCTGGCCGAGGACAAATCATTCTAAATTCTAAAGGAAATTGGTTTAAAGAGCGAAAGGAGTGATTATCCGTCACTCATTGACTAATCATTATTAAAGGTAATGTCTCTTAATAAATGTTTCTCGTATTCTGCATCTCACATTGCTAATGAGATTGAAATAAATCTGCATGATGTACCATTGAAGAAGGCCATTTGCACCTATCAAAATGCGCTGAAGCAAAAGCCAAAAATACATCAGTAGTAGTTACTTTCCTATAAATTGCAAAAATATGTCTTTCTCCTGTGTTGACCACGGTCACTCCTAAAAATTCTATTCCTCGTTTCTAACGTGTGTTTTCTTCATAAAACGGTGACACGTAATTCACACATCTAGACTAACGTCCTCCTGTTATAGCATAAAGAACTGTTCAAGACGATTAATAAAAGTATTAGAAAGCATGCCTGTACTGGACGAAGTATGTGGAATATCACACACATTCAGAGGTAACACCGGATTTTCAAATTATTTCTACCCTACTTGGATCTCTCTGCTAAGTAATTAATTTGTATGACTGAAGAATATGTATTTTGTTATACGTTCATACCTTCCTAAATATTATCATCAGCAACGGCGGCCGAAGACTTCCTCATTCTCAGGGCGCTAGCTTGCCCTTGCGGTGGCAAACTGCCACTTAAAGGCGGAAAAATCAGCAATGATCAATGTTATGGGGTGCAGAAGGCAATCGAAACCACTAAATTAAAGACATAACATGTGTCGAGAATACATGTGGTCTGTAATGTAAAAAATTGTCTTTATGATCATTGGGAAAAGTCCTTGGAATAGTCCTTCTTCAGATCTCTGCAAGGGAACTGTGAAGGGAGTTGTGATCATGACAAAGAGATTGAATAATTAACGAAGGGAGAACATTCTACGTGTCGCGGAGACGAATGTCAGAAGTTTGAATGTGGTAGGAAAGCTAGAAAATCTGAAAAGGGGAATGATAAGTCACTGAAGTGGAATGAGAAGAATTTCTCGTCACACGAATATAGGGTAATATCAACACCAGCAAGAAATAAAATGACGGGAGTAAAATTCGTTATGAACAGAATGTAGGACAAAGAATGAGTTACTGTGGACAGTTCATTGGTTGGGGTATTCTCATCAGAAATGGCAGAAAACCAACAGCGACAGCGATAGTTCAAGTATACATGCCGAGGTCGCAAGCAGAAGTTGGACATGGAGAACGTATGTGAGGATATTGAACGGGCAATTCAGTACGTAACGGGATATGAATGACAGGGACGAGTAATGGCTAATACTTGTTAACATATATGGAATCAGTGAAGCCCTTTTCGCTCGCTCTGTCCCAGTAAGACGCTTGACTTCATTTGCTGTCACCCTCACGCCTTTCAATTGCGGCATATAACTTCGAGACGTAATCTAACATTGATAGTGAATCGTCGTAACAAAATTTCCATCGCAAATTATCTCAGAACCATGCCAAAAACTAGTTCCTACCATCAGTGAGACCATCTATGCACTACTTTAGTTGAAACTGTTAGCAATGAATGTTTAATTCTTTCCGGAATTATTATGTCAAACGAAGAATAAATTACATATATGTTTTACTGAACGATTTTCCTTTCATTATCCATGAGTCATATGTCCACTGGCAGGACTAATAAAATTTCAGTGACACCAACTCAGGACAAGGCTCTCAGGGCCACATAACGGATCGCTTTTAATTAAATTCCGTTGCGAAACTTAATTAACCAGCACTGGTTCGTGAGCAGTGATCTGTCTGCGTAATTGTATCATTTAGATCAATCAGGTGCAAAAGCTGATGACTCGCGGGATCTCACAGTATCGGTGTTACAATAGAGCAGTGTCTTTGGTTATGTTTCTTGTATGGGTTATGGCTTTCCCTATTGACATAAACAGACCTAATATCAATTGGTTCAGTACAATATTAGCTAACGCAAGTACGTTTCCTAGTAGTTACAATCGATAATTTGGTGTTGTACTGCTTAGATAGTTGATGTTTATTTTTATTTGCTGTATGTAGGAGCCTGATGACGACCATTCGCAATTAAAAGAAATACTGACACACAGCTGACGATGCCATTCATTGGTTCGCGGAACTATTTTCTGTTTCAGGAATAATGTTCTCCATTGCGCCAGACAAAAAAATATTGTGTATGTGTTCCTAAGCGTCTGTGAGTTTCTGTGAGTTTCTGTGTGTGAGTGAGTGAGTTATTCAAAAATTGAGCGGTGTGTGTGTCTGGTTTGGCTTGTTGAGTTCTCGCCTTCACTTTTAAGAGTGCGCTGGAATTCATAATCAGTACCAGGCTAGATGTAGGTCAGGGAAAACAAGGTGGACAGAAAAGTTCAAGTACCTAGTAGAGTTGATGGAAGTATATATGACGGTAAAAGAAGCGTTCCGATTTAGCATCAACTTTAAGGTAGCGACATCCGCAAGTAGCGCAAAAACTATGTAATCAAGAGGTAAGAAAATTAGGTGAAATAGGTTTACTATACTCGGTGTAGACGATATTTGTTTACAAGGTACCATAATGTTGTGGGGGACGTCAACACGAACAATTTAACACAGCACAGTTGTGATGTATCAAGTTGAGAAAGTACTTCAACTTTAGCCTAGGAAACCACCTTAGCTGCTCTCGCTCATTTCGCGTGAATTATTTCCCCTAGACAAAAAACCCCACATGAACCCTGGACCTTGCCGTTGGTGGGGAGGCTTGCGTGCCTCAGCGATACAGATGGCCGTACCGTATGTGCAACCACAACGGAGGGGTATCTGTTGAGAGGCCAGACAAACGCGTGGTTCCTGAGGAGGGGCAGCAGCCTTTTCAGTAGTTGCAGGGGCAACAGTCTGGATGATTGACTGATCTGGCTTTACAGCACTAACCAAAACGGCCTTGCTGTTCTGATACTGCGAACGGCTGAAAGCAAGGGGAAACTACAGCCGTAATTATTCCCGAGGGCATGCAGCCTTACTGTATGGTTAAATGATGATGGCGTCCTCTTGGGTAAAATATTCAGGAGGTAAAATAGTCCCCCATTCGGATCTCCGGGCGGGGAGTACTCAGGAGGACGTCGTTATCAGGAGAAAGAAAACTGGCGTTCTACGGATCGGAGCGTGTAATGTCAGATCCCTTAATCGGACAGGTGGGATAGAAAATTTAAAAAGGGAAATGGATAGGTTGAAATAACAATTTGTCCATTATATTTGGACTGTTGAGCTCCGTGGCCGTGGATATGAAGGATAGGTTGAAGTTCGATATAGTGGGAATTAGTGAAGTTCGGTGGCAGGAGGAACAAGACTTTTGGTCAAGTGAATACAGGGTTATAAATACAAAATCAAATAGGGGTAATGCAGGAGTAGGTTTAATAATGAATAAAAAAATAGGAGTGCGGGTAAGCTACTACCAACAGCATAGTGAACGCATTATTGAGGCCAAGGTGGACATGAAGCCCATGCCTACTACAGTAGTACAACTTTATATGCCAACTAGTTCTGCAGATGATGAAGAAATTGATGAAATGTATGATGAGATAAAAGAAATTATTCAGGTAGTGAGAGGAGACGAAAATTTTATAGTCATGGGTGACTGGAATTCGAGAGTAGGAAAAGGGAGAGAAGGAAACATAGTGGGTGAATATGGATTGGGGGAGAGAAATGAAAGAGGAAGCCGTCTGGTAGAATTTTGCACAGAGCATAACTTAATAATAGATAACACTTGGTTCAAGAATCATAAAAGAAGGTTGTATACTTGGAAGATTCCTGGCGATTCCTGAAGGTATCAGATAGATTATATAATGGTAAGACAAAAATTTAGGAACCAGGTTTTAAATTGACATTTCCAGGGGCAGATGTGGACTCTGATCACAATCTATTGGTTATGAACTGTAGATTAAAACTGAAGAAACAGCAAAATTTAAGGAAATGGGACCTGGATAAACTGAAAGAACGAGAGGTTGTACAGAGTTTCAGGGAGAGCATAAGGGAACAATTGAAAGGAATGGGGGAAAGAAGAAGAATGGATTGCTCTGAGGGATGAAGTAGTGAAGGCAGCAGAGGATCAAGTAGGTAAAAAGACGAGGGCTAGTAGAAATCCTTGGGTAGCAGAAGAAATATTGAATTTAATTGATGAAAGGAGAAAATATAAAAACGCAGTAATTAAAGCAGGCAAAAAGGAATACAAACGTCTCAAAAATGAGATCGACAGGAAGTGCGAAATGGCTAAGCAGGGATGGCTAGAGGACAAACGTAAGGATGTAGAGGCTTATCTCACTAGGGGTAAGATAGATACTGCCTACAGGAAAATTAAAGAGACCTTTGGAGAAAAGAGAGCCCCTTGTATGAATATCAAGAGCTCAGATGGAAACCCAGTTCTAAGCAAAGAAGGGAAAGCAGAAAGGTGGAAGGAGTATATAGAGGGTCTATACAAGGGCGATGTACTTTATGACAATATTATGGAAATGGAAGGGGATGTAGTTGAAGATGAAATGAGAGATACGATACTGCGTGAAGAGTTTGACAGAGCACTGAAAGACCTAAGTCAAAACAAGGCCCCGGGAGTAGACAACATTCCACTGGAAGTACTGACGGCCTTGGGAGCGCCAGTCATGACAAAACTCTACCATCTGGCGAGCAAGATGTATGAGACAGGCGAAATACCCTCAGACTTCAAGAAGAATATAATAATTCCAATCCCAAAGAAAGCAGGTGCTGACAGATGTGAAATTACAGAATTATAAGTTTAATAAGTCACAGCTGCAAAATACTAACGCGAATTCTTTACAGACGAATGGAAAAACTGTTAGAAGCCGACCTCGGCGAAGATCAGATTGGATTCCGCAGAAATGTTGGAACACGTGAGGCAATACTGCCCCTACGACTTATCTTAGAAAATAGATTAAGGAAAGGCAAACCTACATTTCTTGCATTTGTAGACTTAGAGAAAACTTTTGACAGTGTTGACTGGAATACGCTCTTTCAAATTCTGAAGGTGGCAGGGGTAAAACACAGGGAGCGAAAGGCTATTTACAATCTGTACAGGAACCAGATGGTAGTTATAAGAGTTGAGGGAAATGAAAGGGAAGCAGTGGTTGGGAAGGGAGTGAGACAGGGTTGTAGCCTATTTCCGATCTTATTCAATCTGTATATTGAGTAAGCAATAAAGGAAACGAAAGAAAAATTCGGAGTAGGTGTTAAAATCCATGGAGAACAAATAAGAACTATAAGGTTCGCCGATGACGTTGTAATTCTGTCAGAGACGGCAAAGGACTTGGAAGAGCAGTTGAACGGAATTGACAGTGTCTTGAAAGGAGGATATAAGATGAACATCAACAAAATCAAAACGAGGATAATGGAATGTAGTAGTTATTTTAAACATAGCTGCGTAACAGCAACGGTTCCACGTAATCAGATGAAAAACAGCCGACCAGTTGCAAAGGATAAAGTAAACTTTACCTAGGTTTCAATAGGTTTAAACCTATCTTCTTCAGAAGACGGCCTGAGGAAAATGAACATCATGTTTTATATGAAAGGTATACACATAGGTCAAGTTGTTTTTACTTTATTGTAATTTTGAAACCTGAACAAACAGGTAGGCTGGCAGCAGCACAATACGCTGCTCTTCAGCCGAAGAGAGTACATGGAGATAAACAAAGAAGAGACATTACATAGAAAAACGGCGGGAAAAACACAGGAGACACAAGAACATAAAAGCACAAGAAGCCGTTCACACTTGATGACAATCCACACTAGGAACTGGAGACCCGACGCACAAACACTGAAGAAGACGATGTCACAGGTGAGCAATGGAGCGTGACGGCGAAACGGAACACTAAACATGACGGCACACACGATACACTGATGACGGTGATCTCCGGCGCGCATAGGTCAAGTTTAGAGTTTAACATATATTAGGAGGCACTTGTGTTACAAAATATGAGATAAATTTCTTGTACTTACAGTATTACATTAACATGGCATGATACGTCGTTGCAATTTTAACAAACATCTCCATAGCTCCTTTAGTTCAAATACAATATAGCCCTACGAGTAGGGTTCGTCAACTAAATAAAATTAAGTACATGGAGGTCGGAGCGCGTATAAGCAACTGAGTAAAATCGGCCTGCGTGGTAGCAATGCGGCCAGGGCAGGTGGCGCTCATGTCGCGTACAATGTGCCGATTGGCGTACTGAAGCAACATGTAAAATATAAATATTAGTTGCGTCTTTAGAAGAAGTGACAGTGAACAAACTGAAAGCGTTTAACATTCCCATTATAACAATGTGGGAGCCTTAGAAATAGTAACGTAGAAACATATATCAAAAGGCAGGTGGCGCATACGCCATGAGTTACATACAGTGGCATATACAGCCAAAATAGAATTATATTACCACATTAGTGAAGCACACAGAACCATATAAGTCAAAACGTTAAGCATAAACAGTAATGGCATCTCAAGACATAAATTACGAAAACTGGTGCACAGTTTAGTTATTATACATTCACTGGGATCCGAGGCTTTAAGATAAGCGAGAATTACAAGAGGGCTAGTGTAGTGGCAGCCATACATCATGAGTAAATCACATTGCATAAAAGGTAGTGAGCTTAGAGATATAAAAGTGCATTATAGCTTCCTGAGGAAAAAGACTACTGAGGTTAACAACATTAAAGTTATGAATTAAATAATACGGGTTTAAAGCCTTCCAAAAATTGTCTACTGGCAAGGTTCAACTGATCGTTGAGTATGTTGCCGTCTTTTAGCTCCAGATGTTTAAAAATAAATAGCTCTTCCCACAGATCTAATCTCCGTCCTTTAACTTGTCTGTGTAGGATAACCGTGTCTTCTAACTGTTTAGGCGTATGGCCGGCTAACCAGAGGTGTTCAGCAAAAGTAGAGTTGTGAACACTAGTTCCTTTTTTTCTTAATAGATGTTCTTTATATCGTGTTTTAACAGCTCTGCCTGTTTGACCAATATAATATGAGGGGCAGTTACTACAGGTTATTTTGTATACACCTGAATTAGAAAACCAATCGTTAGCAATTTCTACTGAATGTATAAGATTTCTTTTTAAACTGTTGTCTGTAGAAAAGGAGACGTTACAGTTATATTTTTTTTTTTTTTTTTTTTAGTTAGAAGACGTTTAATCCTATATGATATGTTACCCAAGAAAGGGATGGAAATAAATTTTTTAGTTTCTGTGGTATCAGTGGGGAGGTTATTACTCAAAGTCGAACAATTTTGGGAAGATTTCTTATTAAGCAGGTGATCGATCATGTTCTGGTTGTATCCATTATTAACAGCGATCGTTTTGATGACATTCAATTCTTTTTGTTGATCCGCAGGTGATAAAGGTGTGGTTACCATTCGGTGAATGGCGGAATGAAAAAATGCCAATTTATGCGATTTAGGATGAGTCGAGTCAGCAGGAATGACATTATCTGAATATGTTTCCTTGCGGAAGATATTGAAAAGGAAGGTATTATCTTGTATAGAAATTGTTAAATCTAAGAAATTCAGTTCATGTTTATCATTTTGAAGTTCTTTAGTGAAGGAAATTTTTTCATGTAGACCATTGAAAGTGTTGAAGAGCTGCTCTAACTCATAGTCAGTGCCATCAAAAGCAATGAGAATGTCGTCCACATAACGTGTATAATAGCGGATTTTTTGATGTAATTCTGAACTAGCATAAAAGCATAAAAGCATAAAAAACTAAGTGAAACTCAGATTGCTGAACTTATTGGTTTGCTTAAGGTCATATTAAAATACAATTATTTTACATTTAATGGGAAAATGTATATACAGCCAGATGGTCTAGCTATGGGCAGCCCCCTTGCCGGTATTCTAGCAGATATTTTCATTAACGCCCTGGAAACAGCATTTTTCAAGTCTAGTTCAGAATTACATCAAAAAATCCGCTATTATACACGTTATGTGGACGACATTCTCATTGCTTTTGATGGCACTGACTATGAGTTAGAGCAGCTCTTCAACACTTTCAATGGTCTACATGAAAAAATTTCCTTCACTAAAGAACTTCAAAATGATAAACATGAACTGAATTTCTTAGATTTAACAATTTCTATACAAGATAATACCTTCCTTTTCAATATCTTCCGCAAGGAAACATATTCAGATAATGTCATTCCTGCTGACTCGACTCATCCTAAATCGCATAAATTGGCATTTTTTCATTCCGCCATTCACCGAATGGTAACCACACCTTTATCACCTGCGGATCAACAAAAAGAATTGAATGTCATCAAAACGATCGCTGTTAATAATGGATACAACCAGAACATGATCGATCACCTGCTTAATAAGAAATCTTCCCAAAATTGTTCGACTTTGAGTAATAACCTCCCCACTGATACCACAGAAACTAAAAAATTTATTTCCATCCCTTTCTTGGGTAACATATCATATAGGATTAAACGTCTTCTAACTAAAAAATATAACTGTAACGTCTCCTTTTCTACAGACAACAGTTTAAAAAGAAATCTTATACATTCAGTAGAAATTGCTAACGATTGGTTTTCTAATTCAGGTGTATACAAAATAACCTGTAATAACTGCCCCTCATATTATATTGGTCAAACAGGCAGAGCTGTTAAAACACGATATAAAGAACATCTATTAAGAAAAAAAGGAACTAGTGTTCACAACTCTACTTTTGCTGAACACCTCTGGTTAGCCGGCCATACGCCTAAACAGTTAGAAGACACGGTTATCCTACACAGACAAGTTAAAGGACGGAGATTAGATCTGTGGGAAGAGCTATTTATTTTTAAACATCTGGAGCTAAAAGACGGCAACATACTCAACGATCAGTTGAACCTTGCCAGTAGACAATTTTTGGAAGGCTTTAAACCCGTATTATTTAATTCATAACTTTAATGTTGTTAACCTCAGTAGTCTTTTTCCTCAGGAAGCTATAATGCACTTTTATATCTCTAAGCTCACTACCTTTTATGCAATGTGATTTACTCATGATGTATGGCTGCCACTACACTAGCCCTCTTGTAATTCTCGCTTATCTTAAAGCCTCGGATCCCAGTGAATGTATAATAACTAAACTGTGCACCAGTTTTCGTAATTTATGTCTTGAGATGCCATTACTGTTTATGCTTAACGTTTTGACTTATATGGTTCTGTGTGCTTCACTAATGTGGTAATATAATTCTATTTTGGCTGTATATGCCACTGTATGTAACTCATGGCGTATGCGCCACCTGCCTTTTGATATATGTTTCTACGTTACTATTTCTAAGGCTCCCACATTGTTATAATGGGAATGTTAAACGCTTTCAGTTTGTTCACTGTCACTTCTTCTAAAGACGCAACTAATATTTATATTTTACATGTTGCTTCAGTACGCCAATCGGCACATTGTACGCGACATGAGCGCCACCTGCCCTGGCCGCATTGCTACCACGCAGGCCGATTTTACTCAGTTGCTTATACGCGCTCCGACCTCCATGTACTTAATTTTATTTAGTTGACGAACCCTACTCGTAGGGCTATATTGTATTTGAACTAAAGGAGCTATGGAGATGTTTGTTAAAATTGCAACGACGTATCATGCCATGTTAATGTAATACTGTAAGTACAAGAAATTTATCTCATATTTTGTAACACAAGTGCCTCCTAATATATGTTAAACTCTAAACTTGACCTATGTGTATACCTTTCATATAAAACATGATGTTCATTTTCCTCAGGCCGTCTTCTGAAGAAGATAGGTTTAAACCTATTGAAACCTAGGTAAAGTTTACTTTATCCTTTGCAACTGGTCGGCTGTTTTTCATCTGGAATGTAGTAGAATTAAGTCGGGTGATGCTGAGGGTATTAGATTAGGAAATGAGACACTTAAAGTAGTAAAGGAGTTTTGTTATTTGGGGAGCAAAATAACCGATGATGGTCGAAGTAGAGAAGATATAAAATGTAGACTGGCAATGGCAAGGAAAGCGTTTCTGAAGAAGAGAAATTTGTTAACATCGAATATAGATTTAAGTGTCAGGAAATCTTTTCTGAAAGTATTTGCTCGGAGTGTAGCAATGTATGGAAGTGAAACATGGACGATAAATAATTTGGATAAGAAGAGAATTGAAGCTTGTCGAAATGTGGTGCTACAGAAGAATACTGAAGATTAGATGGGTAGATCACATAACTAATGAGGAGGTGTTGAAGAGAATTGGGAAGAAGAGGAGTTTGTGGCACAACTTGACAAGAAGAAGGGACCGGTTGGTAGGACATGTTCTGAGGCATCAAGGTATCACAAATTTAGCGTTGGAGGGCAGCGTGGAGGGTAAAAATCGTAGAGGGAGACCAAGAGATGAATACACTAAGCAGATTTCAGAAGGATGTAGGTTGCAGTAGGTACTGGGAGGTGATGAAGCTTGCACAGGATAGAGTAGCATGGAGAGCTGCATCAAACCAGTCTCAGGACTGAAGACAACAACAACAACAACAACAGACAAAAAATGGACAGGACTATCTTTGTAGGAAATTATTTAGTTTGAATTTGTTCGTGGATACACCTTCACCAGTTGCGGTTTTCTGATGATTAATAAAAAACATTCAAAAATAAAATATCAAACACATCCCCACAATCACCAACTATCGGTAGGGATTTTGGGTAAATTGCTCATGGTACTCCTTCCTACCACTGTACCAAAATTTTCTACTGCATGGGTCATTTCACATATTTTACTTTTTTCGGTTTCACTGACTGGCCCTGCGCAACCGGCTTATTCGAGAACTTATTAATTGCAGTTTGTGTAAAATTTACCGAACGATATTAAGAATTTTTACAACAAAACCTCATAATTAACTTTTTTGTTTTTCCAGCGTTCTGACTACAAAAGTGCTGTGCCTGTATGTATGGATTACGTTTGGATCAAATTGTCAGGGTAATAAGTTTTTGGTAATGTTAACACTGTACGGTTTTCTTTCATCGTTATCATCTACACGTATAAAGTAACAGTTTCAAGGAAATAGCCGACTAAGCCGGTGGCGTAATAGTCAAGTAAGACCAAAGACGGTAGAATATTGGTAGTAATTCGTGTAGTTGCAAACTTTTGTACAGTCGTACGAGGGACTGCCATAAAATACTACCAAAATTCCTTGTCGGTGGTGGGTGACTGTGGGAGTGTGGGTGCGCTAGAAAGTCGTTTTCGTGTTGCATTTTTTCCTTTGGATAACACAGAATCCGCTGCCTATTGCTAAAATATATCCCAGTAAGAAAATAAATTACATTAAATTTCTTACAAAAAAAGTCCTATTCATTTTTTTCTAGTATAAATGATAGGCGTGTAAAGAGCAAGTGAATACGAAAACCTCGCGGAACGCTTTTGCGCTATACCCTAGGTGGATTTTGCAGATGGGTTTGAGGCAGTTTCCCGATGTGATTTACCACAAGTGTCCGTTAGAAAATTGTTCTTCTCGACTTCCTTTACACCATTGTGGTACGTAATAAACAATCACTGCCTACATCCTATAAACTACACACTTTGGCAGTAAACTGTTTTGCTTGTGAAGATAATTCGGCTGGTTACGGCGGAGGCTCGAGTCCTCCCTCGGGCATGGGTGTGTGTGTTTGTCCTTAGGATAATTTAGGTTAAGTAGTGTTTAAGCTTAGGGACTGATGACCTTATCAGTTAAGTCCCATAAGATTTCACACACATTTGAACATTTTTGAAGATTATTTTGCTCTCTCTTCCGATTCCTTAAACACAGCCACAAACAAATCAGTAGCGGTACATAACTGGAAACTCAAGCGATTGTGGCCGGATTCCATATTACCTCTTCAGAAAAAAACCGTATTTATAATCAGTTCCAGGCTAGATGTAGGTCAGGGATAAGAAGGGGGACAGAAAAATTCAAGTACCTCGTAGAGTTGATGGAAATATATACAGGGTGAGTAACCTAACATTACCGCTGGATATATTTCGTAAACCACATCAAATACTGACGAATCGATTCCACGGACCGAACGTGAGGAGAGGGGCTAGTGTAATAGGTTAATACAAACCATAAAAAAATGCACGGAAGTATGTTTTTTAACACAAACCTACGTTTTTTAAAATGGAAACCCGTTAGTTTTGTTAGCACGTCTGAACTTATAAACAAATACGTAATCAGTGCCGTTTGTTGCATTGTAAAATGTTAATTACATCCGGAGATATTGTAACCTAAAGTTGACGCTTGAGTACCACTCCTCCGCTGTTCGATCGTGTGTATCGGAGAGCACCGAATTACGTAGGGATCCAAAGGGAACGGTGATGGACCTTAAGTACAGAAGAGACTGGAACAGCACATTACGTCCACCTGCTAACACCTTTTTATTGGTCTTTTTCACTGACGCACATGTACATTACCATGAGGGGTGAGGTACACGTACACACGTGGTTTCCGTTTTCAATTACGGAGTGGAATAGAGTGTGTCCCGACATGTCAGGCCAATAGACGTTCAATGTGGTGGCCATCATTTGCTGCACACAATTGCAATTTCTGGCGTAATGAATGTCGTACACGCCGCAGTACATCAGGTGTAATGTCGCCGCAGGCTGCCACAGTACGTTGTTTCATATCCTCTGGGGTTGTAGGCACATCACGGTACACATTCTCCTTTAACGTACCGCACAGAAAGAAGTCCAGAGATGTAAGATCAGGAGAACGGGCTGGCCAATTTATGCGGCCTCCACGTCCTATGAAACGCTTGTCGAACAACCTGTTAAGGGTCAGCCTAGTGTTAATTGCGGAATGTGCAGGTGCACCATCATGCTGATTCCACATACGTCGACGCGTTTCCAGTGGGACATTTTCGAGCAACGTTGGCAGATCATTCTGTAGAAACGTGATGTATGTTGCAGCTGTTTGGGCCCCTGCAATGAAGTGAGGACCAATGAGGTGGTCGCCAATGATTCCGCACCATACATTTAAAGTCCACGGTCGCTGTCGCTCTACCTGTCTGAGCCAGCGAGGATTGTCCACGAACCAGTAATGCATGTTCCGTAGATTCACTGCCCCGTGGTTTATGAAACCCGCATCATCGGTAAACATGTAGAACTGCAACGCATTTTCTGTTAATGCCCATTGACAGAATTGCACTCGACGATTAAAGTCATCACCATGTAATTGCTAATGTAGCGACACATGAAACGGGTGAAAGCGGTGACGATGCAGTAAGCGCATGACACTACTTTGACTCAGTCCACCGGCTCTCGGAATGTCCCGTGTACTCATGTGTGGATTCATGGCAACAGCAGCTAACACACCAACTGCACCCGCTTCTCTGTGACGGGCCTGTTACGGACCCGTTTGCTTGTTACGACCATACCTGTTGCATACAGTTGGCGGTAGATGTTTTGCAATGTGCGGCACGTAGGATGCTCTCAGTCCGGATACCGTTCTGCATACACCCTGCAGGCTTCAGCTGCATTTCGTCGACACTCGCCATAGATGAGTATCATCTCCGCCTTTTCAGAGTTCGAATACACCATGGTCACAGTTCCTACAACACTACACTATCACAGACGTCTGGTAACACAGTGTACTACAGTTGGTCTACGTGCGGAGACGAATGAAGAATAACAATAGCAGCAAGCGCTACATGCGGACACTGCGACAACTATACCAAACCACAACAGTGCACTACAACCACACTCGTAAACACGGTCGTCATCGTAAACATGTCCCTGCAGATGCTGCTCGCCAACCGTGGCCCGTGTTTGTTACAACACGCAACTGAACGTCGGAGGTTTCAAGCGTCAACTTTGGGTTACAATATCTCCGGATGTAATTAACATTTTACAATGCAACAAACGGCACTGATTACGTATTTGTTTATATGTTCAGATGTGCTAACAAAACTAACGTGGTTCCATTCAAAAACCGTAGGTTTGTGTTAAAAAACATACTTCCGTGCGTTTTTGTATGGTTTGTATTAAACAATTACACTAGCCCCTCTCCTCACGTTCGGTCCGTGGAATCGGTTCGTCAGTATTTGATGTGGTTTACGAAATATATCCAGCGGTAACGTCAGGTGACTCACCCTGTATATCACGGTAAAAGAAGCGTTCCGATTTAGCATCAACTTTAAGGCAGCATCATTCATGGTGAATGGAAATGGTCATTTAACGCTAGTCTCAACTCACACTGTGCAGTCATTCAACCAGAGGCACTCTACGCAGCATGAGACAAATAGGTCAGCTCTTCCTAATGGAAGCCCAATTCATTTTAATGCAGTCTTGGGTACTAGTCCTTATCTTAGCTTGTATTCATCACCTCTTGCCCGTCTGCGTCCCAAAGGTCTGGAAAAAAGTAAATGCAAGTGACTCCCATATATAGGAAAGATAAAAGAACGGTCTAGCAAAAATACAGACCCAATCTATAATGTCAATTTGATGCAGCATTCTTGGACATATTCTAACTTGAAATATAATAAATACGACTATAATAAATTTTCTTCTGATTCAAAACTTCTACGATTCAACATGGATGCAGAAAGCATCGCTCATGCAAAACCTAACTTTTCGCACGATATCTTGAGGACCATGGATGAAGGGAAACAGGCAGATTCCATATTCTTAGATTTCTTAAAGTGGCCCACTGTAGACTGTTCGGAAAGTCCGAGCACCCAGAAGAAGTTCTCGGATTTGGAAGTGACTCGAAGATTTTCCAAGTAATGGTTCTGACCGCGACTATTAATCAGGTATTGTCAGGAGTACCCCATTAAAATACATATACAATGTATACGTGAACAACGTACCGGATAGTGAGTAGCAATATGCAATTGTTTGCTGATGATGTACGGTAAAGTGTCGTCACTGAGTGACAGTAAGAAGTTACGATATAAGCTGGACACAATTTCCGTTTTGTGTGATGAATGGCAACTTGCACTAAATGTGGGAAAATGTAAGTTAATGCAGTCGAGCAGCAAAACAATCCTGTAACGTTGGAATACACTATTAGTGACGTGTCGTTTGGCACAGTCACTTCAATTGAATACCTAGACGTAACGATGCAAAGCAACATGAAATGTAACGAGCGTGTAATGTCAGCTGTGGGAAAGATGAATAGTGGACGTCGGTTTATTGGGAGAATTCTTAAAAAGTGTAGCGCATCTACAAACGAAACCGTATACAGAATAATTGTGCGTCTCTTCCTACAACAGTCCTCCAGTGTTCCGAATCCCCACCAGATCGGATTAAAGGAAGAGATTGAAGAAATTCAAGAGCGCGCTGCTAGATTTGTTTGTGGGAGGTTCGTTATATTCTCAACTTTTACGTGTTCCCTAATCAAAAATACGAATACCTGGAGGGACGAAGACATTCTTTCTGCGAAACACTATTGAAACTGTTTAGAGAACCAACATTTGTAGTAGATTTATGAAGGATCCTACTGCTATCAAAACACTTCTCACCCAAGAATCAAGAGGAGAAGATAAGGGCTCGTAGTGAACCGTGTAGATAGCTGTCCGTCGTTTAATTTTCTACCAGAACAAAGTGGGTAAAAGTACCATTCATACAAGGTACCATCGGCCATGCACCGTATTGTAAATTGTGGAGAATATATATAGATATAGATGTAGAAGTAGAACGCATCGTAAGAAATAGGAAAGGGCTGAAATAGAGACGATTTTATGGGAGATATTAGCCTCGATAAAGAGTAAGAGGAGGTTGGAAGAACACATGTATTCAAACTGCACTCACATGTAGAAAACGTAAAAAAGTCTTGGCGAATAAGGAGAATTGCTTCCTTTACTTATTTTTCCTTAAAACTTCTGTCTTTCCTGTAACAAATCTCCTTTTCTTGAGTAGCATATATATCCTACAATGCCAATTTCTTTTCACTTATTGTATAATATTCCCTGTCTTCCCTTTAGAATTTTTCTCGCTTTAATAGACTTAGTTTTGCGAGGTAAGCTCTCTTCGCTGTCTTACTTGCTCCGTTGGTCGTGTGTCTCTTCTCTTACAAGGCAGAACAATCGCTTCCATTTTTTCTATTTTTGGTAATAATTTTGATTTTGTTTGTTGTCGCGTGTCTTATTTTTTCCACTGTACTCCTTAATACTTACAGCTCTCTTTAGTTCACTCTCACTTAAAATTTTATCTACAGTAAAACTTTGAATCCTTTCAACGGGTCTTGTAATTCTTTCACAACAGCAAAGTTAACAGTTGTTCCCATTACTGATACCTTTTCAAACTGAAATTTATTCCCACTCATGACACTATTATTTCCCTTACAATATTGAACAGATTTGTACAATGACTGGCTCTGACGTTATGCGCTATTTAATCCGAGCACTTATCTGTTGGCCTGACGCTTTTATCTATCTGACATGTATGTCAACCCTTCTTTCCCTATCCATACACCTATAATTAGTGCGGAAGTAACTCTGTTTCGCTTTCACCACTAAACCACTGGACCAGTTTCGATAAAATTTTGTATGGTGGTAGCTTGATATACAATACTCCAACAAATTCCAGATAGCCAGTACAGTATTGGCAAAATTAGTTTTCCCGCCAACGGACGTAGCATCTACTGTAATGAGAAAGGAGTCGCTACGCCTTTTATACCCTTGCCAGCGAGAAGTTGCGTCACCGTCTGGAACATGTCCAAGCCGGTCAGGCACGTCCTGGCCTGCGCGCGGCCTTGAAGGTGTTGCGTCATCCTGAAACCGCGGAATCGGCCCACAAGTAATACTAGGTGGGCTCGATTAACGTGAAGAATATAACGCGAAATGTGGGACAACAAGTACTCTCTTAAAAATTGCTCACCCTTTGACATTTTAACTATAACATATCAATGAAAATGCATTTATTGTTTGACACTTAGTGCAAAATACTGTTCATCATGACGAATACAAGTTTTTATGCAGTCCTCTACGTCTTTAATCCATATATCCAGACTATATCGGTCACAAACAAGTCAAAGTTTAGCCGTTGAGCATCGTACGTCTCTTGTAAGTTCTTCGCTGCATTCAAAGTCGTGTGAACAGCTCGTGGTCATGCAGTCACAGCTGCTGCTTTCTGCTCTGTCTAGATCTGTGTGTTATCCACATTTGCGCTTTATCTTCACCGACGTTTAAGTCATCGACCAGGCGTCATATAAAAGGGCTTGTACCGATATCTCGATCATCCCAATCGATCTGAAGAATATTACGCAAATTAAGAAAAAAAATGCTCTGTTCGGAAAACTATTTACTCTTTGACTTTTGAACTTCATCATATTTGTGAAAGTACCGTTATTGGTTGATACCTTCTACGTAATATGTTTCAGTGTAATCAATGCAATGCTTAATCAATTCTCAACGTATTTAATGTCGCACTTTCATACCAAAACCAGTGTTATTAATTGCGAAAGTAACTCACCCTGTTACGTTTTCACGATTCTACCGCTGAAACGATTCCTTTGGTGTTTGATATGGAGATAACTAGAACAGTCAGGTAGACGATTGCTACTTCAGAATGTGGTATATTTTCGAGTGTTTTTTTGCATTTTTAAATGTGGCATACTTGCTTGGCGTGCATTCGACCCCGACGCGATGATCGGCAACTTGATTATCCTATGGCAGTGTAAATCCAGTGTTGTTGTGCGCGTGGTTTATAAATTTGGCTTCCTTCACAATTGACATAACCGGAATGTTTTGGCGGAGATGCAACAATAAACTAGGACGGTATGCCCAATAACCAAATTCAGAAGGATTACTATAAGTCTCGCTAACGTATGTCCGATTTAGCGCGTAATTCTAAGTCAGTTCAAGTTGCGAAAGTTACTCGAATCCAACAAACATCAGAGCAGTCTCATGTCCGCCGAACTTGGATGCAAGCGTCAGGCGGTCAGAGACACTAGAAGAGTGACAAGCCCGTCTCTTACAGCTTCCACGACGTTTGAAGAATCACAATGACGGCGTCATTTAAAAGCTGTACGACAGACACAGATCTGTACGACAGACAGAGAGCTGTACGACAAACAGAGAGTCGTTCACTTACGTGTGGAACTTGGGAGACTTTTGGTGAGGATGCATTTGCTTATAGCCTGTTAATTGGCTGTGTTAAACATAAATTAGTCATCATAGGGACCGATTTAAAAACATAGTAACCATAACGCATTAAAATGGAAGGGAGAAATAGTTGATACGTGTTGCTTTGGCTGCACAATCTCACATTCAGCACTACGTGAGCCAGAGAAACCCCTAAAATATCCATTTTGGCAAGAATGTAAAAATCATGGCATTTTTAAATAAAATTAGAAAATATAATGTATGGTTTCAGATTCAATATATGCAGCAAAATAACAGTGACACATACACTATGTATATACATACCGGCACTGCATAGTTTTTTATTCATGCTTCTCTACATCACTGTATACACAGACATCTCGTAAAATTACTAGCTTACTTACCACCATTCATCATAACAAAAGCTCTGATATGCGAGAGAAGCAGCGGGTAACAACTTGTAGCTTATAACTTTTATCTGAGAGTTTCTTGCGGTATTTCATGCAGTCCAACGCTTTTTCTATATCGACAGATTCTGTGAATGCGATTTCCTTTCTTAAGTCTTGCCTCGAATATTAAGCTCTAAGTCAGAACTGCGTGTCTGGTGTCTTTAACTTTCCTGAAGGCAAAATGCTCAACATCAAACAAATCCTCAATTTTCCTTTCCATTCTTCTGTATATTATTCTTGTCAGTAACTTGATTGCTTACGTTGTTACGTTGACGGTTGGTTTCTTCGGTATTCCGTAGATCATGATTTTCCGAAAGTCCAGTGGCATGTACCCAGGTTCAAGTACTATATCTTCAATAATAACTTCGTTGTTACTACCTCAAATACTTTAGATGCTACATAGAAGTATTACCTGTTTATTTATAAAAACAATATTTTTCTTAAATGAGTATGTAAAAATTGTGGATGTTATTGAATAAACCGGTCTAGATCTCTTCATATATCCTCATTGATACCTATGTACCAACTCTCGAAATCGCCAGATCATAACTTACAACTCGTAACAAGAATATCAGTACTTAACTGCCTCACTTTGGCATACGTGTTATTGCAAATGACATTGAATTTTGTTTCACAGTTTCTAAGCTACGGTCCGATGTTTGAAAATAATCACCGTATTTTAAGAAAAGCATTTAAGAAAGAGAAACTTTCCATGGTCACAAATCAAATTATCACTGACAGAATTTTGGTTGTCATTTGTTTATGAGGGATCTTCGCTACCTGCCTCACTTCCACTGAAGTAGGTCTGTGTAAGGCATCGGAACACTGAGTAAGATTCCGCCATTACGCGTAGATTAGTAAATGTTATATGGATAAATGTTATGACAGGAGCACAGGTAATGTATTGGACCGATCACCCAGAGAAGAAGTATATGGAAAATGTAAAACTTTTTTAATGGCGTTCTTATTTATACTAAGAGACCAAATCGCACTTCATTAATGATCTGAACCTTACATGTGTTTAAAAGAGTTTTAATGTACTCGAAAAGAATATGTATTGGACGTCCGCGAGTGTTAATTCCAGTGGAACGTAAAAATGTTACCTAAACGCTGTTGTCCTCCAAGCGTCGAAATGGACATATGTTCTAACGTATCCTTCCTCTTCTCGTTGCGGGTAGTTATTTCAGATTTATTCGAGGCAGTAAAATGTTATCGAATGCAAGGGTCGACTACAATACGAGCAAGAAAATAAAACAAGTAATCATAAGACTAGAAAGAAGGAAGAATAGAAAGAAGAAACAATTAGCAGCCGTCGTTGGAATGCAGCGTGGTTGGTGACTAGGAAACGTATTGTTGTTAATTTCCAATGCAAAGATGAAGTCCGCATAGTAAAAATTGCGTTTTGCGTTTTGCAGGTTCGTCTTACAAATGACGATAGAATGCTTGTAGCGCAAGAGCGTCGCGACACCAGACTCACTGCTTCCAAATAACTTGAAAGGCCAAAAAATACATAAACACCTTTATTAGTACAGTCGGGCAGTGTTGTGCACTATACAACAAGAGCACAGCACCAGGCAACGTCGGTTAACTGCTGTTTGTGTATGAGAAATCGGTTGGAAACCTTCCTCACGTCAGCACGTAGTAGGTGTCGCCACCGGCGCCCACCTTGTGTGAATGCTCTGAAAAGCTAATCATTTGCATATCACAGCATCTTCTTCCTGTCGGTTAAATTTCGCGTCTGTAGCACGTCATCTTTGTGCTGTAGCAATTTTAATGTGAGTAGTGTATTATACGAACAGCAAGCCACGATATCTCCCCTACGATTATGACGGAAGCGTTCTTCCAACATGCAGTGATTCATTATCCCAAAAACATGTTGCACGTTGAGGGTAATGTAAGTTCTCACTTCAATCAGCTGGCACTTTAAGCCGTACGTGTATCCTGAACACCTGTCGACTACTACGTATATTGCTATTAATTATTGTAGACAGTTCTAATACCCCAATTGTTGTGAAACTTTGTAAGGCTCCTTGAAAGTTGACAGCTGAGAACTACATTAGTTTCATCTTTTTATGTTGGGAAACTTTCGGTACACAAAAATAAGTTACAAACATAAAATTCATTACTTTCGTCGAAAAATAATGTCCTAATATGTTAGTATGATATATGTGAAGAAAGTTCAGTAAATATCTGATCATTCAATAGCGAGGTAAAAAAATTTGTTATAGGACTTAACATATAAATAACAGTTCCAATTTCGGTCTCTTGTTACTTTATTTACTAGTCAATATTAGTTTCATTCCCTTTGTCTCAGAGAATAAGGGGATGAATGTGTGATGTTTTGTGAAGTATGCGTCACTGAAACTGTTAATATATGACTGAATGACTGAGACTGAGAGTAGGAATCAGACTGTGCAGCCTTGATGTCTGTCAAATACATGTCGGAAAATATAGTTGTGAAGCAGTCTGATATCTGCAGTATATGAGGAAGGCGTTACTCACATCAATTCACCAGTACATTAAAATTAGTGTTAATAAGTTTTTATTTGTATTTTGGGAATATTTTATTTTGTAATTTCATGAAATCTGGTTTTGGAATGGGAACTAGTCTCACGAGGGAGACTACTGGATTCTGTAAATCGATATATGAAGCTGATTAGATACTTTGTTACTCAGACAATCAGAGAAGAGTTCTCTCATGTGGTTTCGTACTGGGATAGATTTTGCACGTGAGTTGAGAGGAGTGCGTGCGCAGTCCCTATGACGAAAGGTCGGGTAGCCTGGAGCTTCGGTTTTTCCTTAAGATTATTATAGGGGTTTTCTTCTAAGTGAGTTTGATTTACTGGTAACAGTTTATAATCATTCGTGGGTGACGTTACGAAAAAATTAGAACTTTCTTTATGAGAAGTAACACTTTCTTTCGGAATCTATAAATTCCAAGTGGCGTGTTGTACAGTCATAACCGCGAACTCTGAGAGTCCGAAAGTGATGACCTGTATAGTAATTGAGCCAGCATTCACAACTATTAAGGACGCGTGATTTTTGAAAATTGTTTATTTGCTGATGAAACCATTAGAAGAAGAGAGAGTGTGCTGTGAGTGTGAAAGTATTAGCAGATACAGTGTTTATTTCTGGGACTGTATGCTAGGATGGACTGGCTATCAAATGTGTGTACCAAAGCACACATATTTATAGAAGTGCTGATACAAGACAAAATTTTATAAATTGTGAAACACATACCTATCATAAAATTAAGTTCGTGTACCAGGACTGAATTAAGAATACATTCATTGAAAGACATAACACCATAAACTGGTGGTATTCGGTCTTGTAGTGGCCGATACCGAACCATTGTTACATCACAGTGACTGGATGGAGAATCATAATGAGTTGGTGACATCTCAGATATTTACCACATTTTTGCTAATTGTCTTCCAGCTGCTTGCATGCGACCCGTCACGAATTCGTGTCCCGCACGAGTTTCTTCGCCTTTAATACCTGAAGCTATGTTTTAAGTTATATTTGGTTTAGCGATAAAGAAATGGAATGTTGCATTCTGTAGACAATATCATGGTTCTACCGTGCAAGTGTTTGTCTCCTCTACTAGTTCGCTCACACCCTGGGATTCACCGCTGCCGAGAAGAATGAGATCGAACTGTAGACGCACAGAAGGACGGCAGTCTCTTACAAGGGGGTATCAGAAAGTTTCGATATTAGCTTCGATTACAAGGAAGTACCTTACGTATCTACGTTTACACACTATCACATTGAAATTAGTCCCCTTGTACAGCAATATAGCACTTTCAAAGTTTCTGCCACTTCTGGAATGTGTCCAGGAAATCTATTCTTCGACCCTTGTAAAACTCCTTCTGTGATTCGAGCGGGATCTTCGCAATAGTGTGGAAACGGCAAACTTTGACCTGAAATTTCAGGTTCTGGGAAATGGCGTGGAATTCGAGATGCCCAATGCTGTGGATGTCGAGAAAGGCGATAAGCATGAAATTGGCCGCACTACCGACGTACGTCGCCTTTTCAGTGCTGGAGATGACGGGCTTTTACTCTGTGAAGGCTGTTTCAGAATAGTAGCCGAACACCGACGTTTCGTCAACCTCAATGATCCTCGACGCGAAAGATGGGTCATCAACGATGCGCTGTTGCTCCTGGGAGACTTCATCGAGGTGTTGCTTCCGCTTCTGTGTCACCAGCCTGTGGAGGAGCTTGGCAGCAATGGGCCATATGTTGAAACCAAGCACGACACTTGCTTGCACTAGTCAGTACGACCTACCGTCAGTGGCAGAAATGAAGTCGATTGTTCTAGATGTCATGCTTAATTTGTATATGATCTCGTGTTACAGAGACAGCCCGACCCTTTTTGATACCACCTCGTACACGTGGAAAAGTATCATCTGATTGGGCACCGGAGTCCCCGAGCGCTACTCCACTCAGGAACTTAGAGCACCTTATAAAATTCTGTTAGCAGGTAGTCGTAATCATTCCCGACGCCTTCAATTTTTTTTAAATGCCTGAATAATACAATTTATATTTGTTATGAAGTAGTACCCTGCACAAGTCAAGAAAAAGAGAGTAAACAATTTTCAAGGTCTAAACTTACGTCCTGCAAGAAAGAAATATTCTTTGGCTGATAGCTAGTCATATGTACAGTAACAGGCGAGCAGAGTCAGAAAATTTTTATGAAACAGTGCATAAAGAATTAACCATCTGTCACATCAAGAAACATATTCATCCAAATTTATGCATTGCAGAAAGTTTGCTTTAACAGCTCCGTTTAATAGTACGTTGGCATTTCTCGCTGCCTCAGTGGCAGAAATCCTGAAGTTCGTGTACTTCGTGACAACGAAACCTTATGTTACGTTTTCCGCTGTTCTCGTTTCTGCTACTTCCCATTATTTCTTTCTTCTTCAATTTACTCTTAATCCATTTTTTGTACTCATTAGATTGTTCTTCCATTCAACAGATCGTGTAATTCTTCTTTAGTTTTACTATGGACAGAAATGTCGTCTTATCTTGTAATCTTATCATTTCTATCCTTTCACCATGAATTTTAACTCCAGTCTCGAAACTTACTTTTATATCTGTAATTATTTCTTCAATATATATATCTATCATTAACGTTGAAAACTACACCCCTTCTGAGAACCTTTTTAATTCGAGCACTTCCTTCTTGGTCCTCGACTCTTATTGTTCCTTCTTGGTTCTTGTACATGTTGTATATTACTCGTCTTTCCTTATAGATAATCCCAATTTTTTCAGATTTTTAACATTTTGCACCACTTCATATTGTGGAATGCTTTTTCCATGTCGACAAACCCTATGAAGGTGTCTTAAATTTTCATTAATTTTGCTTCCATTATTAACCGCAACATCAGAATTGCCTCTGTGATGCTTTTACCTTTCTTAAGGCCAAACTGAACGTCATAAGGATGTTCTCAGTTTTCTTTTGCATTCTTCTGTATATTTTTCATTGTCAGCAACTTGGATGCTTGAGTTGTTAACCTGAGTATGCGATAATTCTCGGACTCGTCAACTCTTGCTATCTTCGGATTTGTATGGATGATATCTTTCCGAATGTCTGATGGTATGTCGCCAGTCTCATACATTGTACACACGAGCGTCAGTAGCCTTTTTCTTACCACTTCACCGCAATGATCTTAGAAAATTTGATAGAGCGTTTCTCATTCCTTCTGCCTTATTTAATGTTAAGTCTTTCAGATCTCTTTTAAATTCTGACCCTAGTACTGGACCACCTATATCTTCTTGATCAACTCCTGTTTGCTCTTCTTTTACATCATCAGACAAGCCTCTCCCCACATAGAAACCTTCAGTTTACTCTTTCCATCTATCCGCTTTTTCCTTTGCATTTAACAGCGGAATTTCCATTCCACTCCTAACGTCACCACCCTTGCTTTCAATTTCATGGAAGATTGTTTTCACTTTTTCATGTGCTGCTTCAGTCCCTCTTACAATCATTTCTTTTTTGATTCCATCACATTTTTGATGCAGCCATTTCGTTTTAGCTCCCCTACACTTCCTTTTCATCTAATTCCTCAGCGACTCGTATTTCTGTATTCCTGAATTACCATTAACTATTTTTTACTTCCTTCTTTCATAGATCAATTATAATATTTCTTCTGTTACCCATTGTTTCTTCGCAGTTACCTTCCTTGTACCTATGTTTTTCTTTCCAACTTCTGTGTCTGTCCTTTTCGGATATGTCCATTTTTGCCGGCCGCGGTGGCCGAGCAGTTCTAGGCGCTTCAGTCTGGAACCGCGTGACCGCTACGGTCGCAGGCTCGAATCCTGCCTCGGGCATGGATGTGTGTGATGTCCTTAGGTTACTTAGGTTTAAGTAGTTCGAAGTTCTAGGGGACTGATGACCTCAGATGTTAAGTCCCGTAGTTCAAAAATGGCTCTGAGCAGTATGGGACTTAACATCTGAGGTCATCAGTCCCTAGAACTTAGAACTACTTAAACATAAGTAACCTATGGACATCACACACATCCATGACCGAGGCAGGATTCTAACCTGCGACCGTAGTGGTCGTGCGATTCGAGACTGAAGCGCCTAGAACCGTTCAACCATAACGGCCCGCTAAGTCCCATAGGGCTCAGAGCCATTTGAACCCTTTGAGATGTCCATTTCCCTTCAACAGAGTTGCCTGCTGACTCTTCTTGCTGTATCTATAGCGTTAGAGAACTTCAAGCGTACCTCGTCATTCCAAAGGACTCCCATATCCCACTTCTTTGCGTACTCGTTCTTATAGACTAGTCTCTTAAACTTCAGCCTACTCTTCATCACTACTAAATTGCGATCTGAGTGCATATCTACTCCTGCGTACACCATACAACCAAGTTATCTCATATCGGAATCTCTGCCTGACCATGATGTAATCTACCTGAAATTTTCCCTTATGACGTAGCCTTTTGCAAGTATACGTCTATACCTCTTCACGTTGTGATTCTATAACAGAGTATTCGCTATTACTCGTTGAAATTTATTGCTGAACTTACTTAATATTTTGTTGTGTGCTGCCTTGTTGTCACAGATAGGGTGTCTAGGAAACCTGTTTCTTGGATCGTTAGACAACAATTCAAGCAAATCGTAATAACGAGTTTTGTGTTATAATAAGATAAATGACAATACTTAACTTTGGTCCTGGTGGAGGTTCCAGTCCTTCCTCGGGCATGGGTGTGTGTGTCTGTCCTTAGGATAATTTAGGATTAGTAGTGTGTAAGCTTAGGGACTGATGATCTTAGCAGTTAAGTCCCATAAGATTTCAGACACATGTATTGGATACTTAACTTTGAGAAATACATGAATGTGTCGCAAGCAAAGAGCGACATGCAATATAACAAATGTCCTTCATTATAATGATTCCAATATAAGAGAAGTAATACAGTGGATGCTTCTATCAACATCTCTGGTGTTGACGCTTCTATAGAACTGGGCCACTACCAGTCGGCACGGAAATGTGTCCCCTTCTCCTAGATGGCGCTGCCGTCACGTTGTCGTCCTGGAGAGGGGTCGGTCAGCGTGCAATTGACTGTAGTCTTCTTCACAGCCCTCTCTGCTCTAATGTTTCCGACATGCATGCCGGCGCTTTACTTTACGCCGGAACATCTATCTCCTCCTGTTTTATGAGTACGTACTGAAGCATATAATAACTTTTTACCTGGATATTACCGATTATGGCTTCTGTGTGTGAATGTCGGGATTCGGTACTAAGGTGATGAACGTATCAAAACTACTAAACAGTGAAGTACATTTTATTAGCACTCACTACATTCAGTGATAATTATGTTAATTACGTTTCTCAACATTACTGCTAGCGTTACAAGTTAATTTGTAGTAGTTTTGCACTTTATCTACAACCTGATTCTGTTGTGTACTGCAAGCTTAAGACTGGTTTAATGAGTATCTCCAAGTCCTCGGGAATTATGAAGGTTGTAGTTTTTCCCTGCTTTCTACCATTCGTAGTACCAACACGTAGCATAGTTATTTTGGCTAATATTACAAGACCGGGTTAGTAAATCATGACAACAGTGGCGCCAGTAGGTAGTGGTAGCTGTTTCTCCATGAACCATGTTTTGGTCTGGCCTCTCCATAGACATCCATCCACTGTGGTTTTACCTGTGGTCTGGTCATCTGCGTCTTCGAGGCACGTAAGCCACACCATCGCAACGAAACTCTGACAGATTGTCTAGCGCTAGAGTAGATACTTACTTTAAACGACTTTATTGTAGCGAACTACCTGCGGTGGAATGTATTTGTACTAATGTATGTGAAAAATTTTGCAAAAGTATCCTACTGTAACGAGCCACTCAGCATCCTGCAGTGCCTAGGGCAAGAGGAAACTGTGCGGTGACTAGCAGTGTGACAATACGGGCACCCAAGGAACACTGGCACGCCATGAATTCTGAATAAATATTAATAATAATAATATAAAAATTAAACAAAATAACAAAACGTCATATTAAACACTCACTCGCGTTGTATTGTATTGTGAAAAGCTTTATTCTTTTATGTGCCAGGCCAAGGTTCTTGTTTGATGGGGAGTGTTAAATGTGGTGAGGGAATATTACGGAGTATTGGTTGTAATTAAAGTAATTCCGTTATTTACCGATGAACGTTTTTTTCTTGAAAACTAATTATAACCTCTGTGAAATGTGAAACTTGTTTTATCGCGTTCTGTAAAGCTGTTAATCAATAATACGAAGTCAGATTACGGTTGTCAACCTTTACAACACCTTAACTGATCATTTTACAGTTACTGGGGATCTGTTTTATGTCCCTTTCCCTTGTGATCGCACCTGGATCAAACTTAACGGTTTTGCCTCTACAGGATCGGAAAATTGTTAAGTTTGACTGTCAATACAAGTGTGTTTTAACGTTCACCTCTCGACAGGCAGACCACCACAATGCCTGTGTAGTATCTAGAAAACTGCCCTTCCGCCCGGATAAATAAGACAATCCTGATGGTTGCCGAATTTTCACTGCTGCGAACACTTAACCTCCAGAATTTGGTCATGTATAAATGTTTGTACTGTGTCACGGGCTGCCAGCAATAGTTCTGAGTTATAGATGTCTAGCACTGCAGAATATCTGCTGAATTACAGTCATGACGAGCGCCATAACACAATGGCATACTTTAAAATATAGGAGAACCTTTAATGTGTCTGCTAACAGGGAAACAGTAATGTAAGTTTTGAGCAATATGCCTCAGTAGTTGGTATGGAAAGTTTTCGCGGCTACGTAGTGGTTGACGTTCGTTGTTAGGCCGGACACATCACTTCAGTTGACGTCAGTGGGCAGAGAGTATACACATTCTCTGCCTACTCACTTCATTTGTAATTAACAGCACAGCTGTCAAGCGCGTACGTCAGTTTGCCATCTGCACACATTCTATTGATCGATGTGCAGCAAAAGTGACGGAAGTATTTGCCTCTGGGCTTAAACAGCCGGATGCCGAAGTCAACAGCCGCAGCGTGGCGGCGGTTTACCGGCTCACGCCCCCGGACCCAGGGGGAAAGGTTTTGCTCGAGGGAAGCCGGCAGGACTGAAACCGCAACGCGCGTTCCCGCGTGCTGCCCGTTTCGTGCCGAGGCCGCGTAAATCACGCACAAACCCCTCCCCCACAGCCACGCGCACCCCCTCTAAGCCACTACCTCTCCTTTCCAGCTCGCCTGCCAGAGCAGCACGCCCAGACGACGTGGCGGGCGGACCGGCTTTCGTGCAGCACCGACGCTCCGAAACAGAACTTCTCTAAAAGTCAGCGCCAGAGTTGCCGAGGCGAGGTCTCCGCTGCCGATGGTGTTTCCAGTTTGACTGGAGAAGTTTCCATTAAACCAAACACTGCTTCGTGCAGAAATACGACGGGAGCCAACAGTATTTCTTTCAGGTGTGCTGTCATCCCTTAAGTAATGCTACGAACTTACCGCAGGAAGGAAAACAGTATTGTATTGTTATGATTTGGGACCATTTTAAAAGCCACTACGCTCAGAATAAGCGCAGTATTTTAAGGTAAAAGTCTGTATTATGCTACAAGAAACAACGTGCAAAGAATTGTACGCACGGATTACAAATAAACTCAATACAACGACAAGTTAATTAGCAGTAACGGAAACCAAAAGTGTTTGTCGATATTTTATTGGGTACCGTAACTCAGCACAGAATGTCCTCTGCTCCGATGGAGATAGTGGCTGGCCATTTTCTAATTATAACTTTTGCCGCAGTGATTGTTTAACAGGTACAACAGCTGCGAAGCACGTGATTCATGTTGTCAAATTTATGACACTCAGTACCATTATTTATTGTGAAAAGTGATCAATATGTGGCGAAAAGGAAACTAAAACGGACCCTGTCCTGGGAATACTAAAAACAGCACCGCCCGTAATAACGCAAGGCAATACACAGTGTCAAGCAATGGAGAAAAGATCCAAAAATTCGTAACCGTTTCCATGGGGATTTAAAGTTTCTTGGATGACGTGTGAGGTCCCGTTACTTCATACGGATGCGAACGAGTACAAATTCAATATCTCGGAAGTTACAACTTGTGCCTAAGAATCCCTGGATTCAACACTAAATTTCGCAACTGCCTGCTTATGAGTTCGTTAAAGACGCGTACACAGACGCAGTCGGTTCTTGAAAAGTCAGTCGGAGGAGAGATGTGGGTAGTAGCCAAGTAATGTAGTGATTTTTACGGCCAGGTGACTGAAGAAATGTAATAATAACGCTGAACAGTACGGCCCAAGTAGAGGACGTTGTCCAAAATGAAAGCACTCTTGACAGTTTATTTTTTGTTCTACTTTCTTGCAATATTTTTATTACTGTATCAAATAAAATGTTCCGACAAAGTATATAATAAACAAATAGTGACGGTCTAGCCATCGGCTGTTATTGCTAATGAACAACACTCAACCAACCTTCATTTATCGGTAATTAACAACGAACGATCGGGAAGTACACAGTTATGTCGGTAATGAGGAAGTAGTGCACTCACAGGCTTCATGTCTCGAACGGCTTTTCTAAATCAAAATATCGTATGAACACGCGTCGTGCTCTCCATCCGAAGGCAGTTTAGATGCGGCCTTCCATGCTACTCAATCAAGTGCAAGTCTGTGCGCCTCTGTGTTGCTGGAACCTACATTAACTAGTACCCGCTTACTATAGAGAGCTTTTGGTCTATCTCCAAAATCCACACACTGATACCTCCCCCACTTTCCTCGATAACCAAATTACATTTTCCTTCGTGTTGCAGCTTAAGGAAATATCCTATCGACCACTCTCTTCTTCTAGTCAAGTTGTGCCAGTCGTTCCTTTCCTCTCAGACTTGGTTCAGTATTTCTTCATTATCCACCGAAACTTCTACTTTCTTCTGTAACACTACATTCCAGATTCTTTTATTTTGTTCTCTGCTTAGCGTCCATGTTTCATTTTAGTACACGTGTGCACTGCGAAAGTCACATCTATGATAATCTTCATTTTCTTTTTTTTTTTTTTGTTATTTTTGTGTCATCCATCTTCTGACTGGTTTGATGTGACCCGTCATGAATTCCCCTCTTGTGCCAACCATTTCATCTCAGAGTAGTGCTTGCAACCTGCGCCATCAAATATTTGCTGAATGTAATCCAATCTCTGTTTTCCACTACAGTTCTTTACCATCTACAGATCCTCTCAAGTACCATGGAATTTATTCCATGATCTCAACAGAGTTCGTACCATCCTGTTCCATCTTCTTGTCAGCTTTCCCGTATGCTGGTTCCCCCGCCGATTCTCTGGAGACTCTCCTCATTCCGTACCGTATCAGTCTGTATAATTTTCAGTATTCTTCTTTAGCATCACATCTAAAATGTTCCGATTCTTTTCTTTTCCGTTTTTCCCACACTCTTTGTTTCAGTATCGTACAATGCTGTGCTCCAAACATACAATTTCAGAAATTAAGTCCTATGTTTTAAACTAGTAGACTTCTCTTGGCCAGGAATGCCCTTTCTCTCAGTGGTAGTCTGCTCTTTATGTCCTCCTTGCTCCGTCCGTCATGCGTTATTTTGCTGCCTAGATAGAACTGCTTGATGACGTCCACCCCGGGATCCCCAGCTTTGATGTAAATTTTTTCGCTTTTATCTTTTCTGCTGCTTCTCATTATTTCCGTCTTTCTCCTGTTTTCTCTCAATCCATATCATGTATTCATTAGACGGTTCATTCCATTCAGCAGATTCTGTAATCGTTCCTTTCACTGAGAACAGCTATGTTGTAAACGAATTTTATCGTTGATATTCTTTCACCCTGAATTTTTAAATTCCACTGTTGAACCTTTTTTTTATTCCGCCATTCCTTCTAAAATGTTTAAATTGCCATTGTTCCCTCTTCTCTACTGCACTTATTGTATATTACCCTGCTTTACCTGTAGTTTACAACTGTCTTTGTCAGAGTTGCGATCTTGCAGCGTTGGGTATTCCAGGTCTACAAATCCTATGACCAGGTCTTTATTCCATTATAAATCTCCACGTTAGAATTCCTTTTCTGGTGCCTTTAACTTTCCTAAAGCCACACTAATAGTCACAGAATTTAACAGATTTCCTCTTTTAGAAATGGTATCAATAATATGATAATTATTGAATTCCCGTGTATTGGACTTATATTTATGGCTGTGAAAGGATACGGAGGAAACGCTGAACAGAAGCTTCTTGTTGTAGTGCGATTACTTGGTGGTGCTAATAGAACGCACAGTTATGACGGAGGAGTGTAGCTACTGCTTATTGCTGGCGCCCCGGAGAAGAAGCAGCGCCTGCTTGCTATGCAACCCGCCAAGCAAGCGACCTGAGCCGGTGTCAGCGGCGCTGGCAGCAACCCGCGGAACAAGGCGACGTCATTAGCGGGCGTCTCCGCCTGCGCCTGCAGAGGGATGCCGGCCGGGAGGCGGCGGCATTAAGTGCGACTGTCTCCGACAAGTGTCTCGGGCTCTCCAGGGAGCGGCAGAGCGGCGAGAAGAAACGGAGGCGGGGGGCGACGGGGAGGCCGCCAGGGGTGGGGGTGGATGACGAGCGGGAGCACTGTGAAGCCAACCCTGGAGGCAAAATTCCATTTAATCAACCTGCTGCTCCCGGCCGCGCGGCGTTCCTCTCATTATACGCCAGAGTAAACGCATTTGCGGGAGCTGCTTCGTTTAAGACGTGATCCGATTTTCGCACTCGCCCTCACAATGGTTCCGACACCCACTAGCTATTCGATCCTGCTGTAGAATGATATAGCGGACGCCTGGAGATCCACGGCAAGAGAGTATCACGAACCCGTAAATCGGATGAGTTTTGTAAATGAGCAAGTAGCTGCCTTTTAAAATATAGGAACTATTACACAGACGCCAACATAATATTCACGCATGTATCCGTACGTTACTTTTTCTTTATTTGACAGCTGAGTAGGCAGTTGCATTGCTACTGACAAACCTTTAAACGAACCAACATTAGCAATGTAAATGTAGAGATTTACAGACGCCAACAAACTTGTCCACGACTTCCACACTCTCTCTCACACACACACACACACACACACACACACACACACACACACACACACATATATTTACACGTGAGCATTTAGGCGTTAGACTTAAAAGCAAGATTGTAGAAATTGATAAGACACTGCCAACGTTGATCAGATAGATGTTGTAATCATCGGCTGGAAGTAGTGTTTAGTTATCTTTTCAGAAACCCAAAGAAGAAGTAGTGGTCATCCGCTGCTTAACCAAATTCATGTAATAGGGACGTGATCAAGTCAACGGCATGAAGATTGATTAATATTTAGCAATTTTTAAGTCGTATTCGAACGACAGTAATCTCTTTAATCAGTATAGTAAAAAAGAATCAGTGGACATAACAACTAATATGAATTTATTCTGGTGACTGATTCCAGTCAAGCATGACCCTCTTCAGACAAGTAACTCCTCACTGATGTATGAAGTCAGTACTTACAGGTGCTGCACATAGCAAAAAGCTCCAGTCAACAACCTGAAACCAGTTATCCGCATGAATAAACATTAGTTTTGATCTAAAATGATGGTTTTTGAATACTGATTTATGTATGGTTTTAGCTGTCCTACGGTAGCTAAATTTGACGGGAACATATTGTAAAACCAGCTTGTAACTATCAGAAACAAATTCATTTACAGGTTCACTGGGTCAGCATGGTTATTGTAAATGAATCCATGTTAACCACTGAAGAGCAATTTCAAAATTAGTAAGCTATACAGGTGACTGATGACTCAAAAGCAATTGTAGAAGTTGTCTCATACATTTTCAAAAGGCCCTTGCAGTATGAAACCACGTAGTCAGGACAAAGATAGTCCATTTCACGATCACTTGTTGCAAGAAGTACCACGCTATCACCTTTATTCCACATTCCTTCTCTGCAGTGAAACATTCTACGAGTAAGATTACAGGTGGGAAGGTGGCGAATGTTTACAGATGGAGAATTGTTGTAGTTTGCGAGTTGTTCCCTAACTCCGCAGTGAAGCTACGATGTTTCAGTTGTGGTCAAGTACAGGACAACAGAGCGCTGGTATAGGTCGTCTTTAGCTAGACAGATTCCATGTCTGTTCCGTTTTTTGGTTAAATAAAGTAATTCCTTTATTTTTGATCTTCTGTGCGTCTTTAGTGGTTCTTACTGATTATCGTTTAGTGGTTAAAGTTTCTCAATTGCACACAAACAAACAACCTTAGCCAAATGTGTTATTCAGCTTTAGTCAGATGCAGTTTAGACACTCATTGTCAGGCAAATGTGTGTTCATGTACTACAAAGTGAGAGCAGTTTCCAATATAAGATACACAACATTAAACTTGACAACTTCCAGTGCGACTGGGAGTAACAGGTAATGCCCTGTTCAAGACATTCGAACATGGGCTGTCTCGCTACGAAAGTAAATTCCGAAAATGTTGATGTTTTAAAATTTACGTGTTAAATCTAGACTAACCAATTTTCTTCTTTTAATGAGCAACACAAATTGCCTTACGGATACCGACTTTTTAATTAGTGGCATCAGCTTGCGTTACGATAACGACGGGGTGACGCGGTATTGTATGGACTCCACAGAGATACGGAAACATTTCAGAGCCACACTGACCTGCGACAGTTGCCTGACGTCCACAAAGTATTCTGCGATAGGTTTCAGGTCGGTCAGAGACCAAAAACTTTCCTTCATCTATCTTTGCCAGATAGTACCTAATCCGCATAAAACACATACCCATTACCAATGTCAGCCGTGTCTTTTGCATTTCGGTGATTTACCAAGTCCATGGCGGGAGGCACATCATACCACTATTATAGATTTTCTTTACCAGTCCATTGCAGCACTCAGGGAGAAAAAATGGTTCAAATGGCTCTAAGCACTATGGGACTCAACATCTGAGATCATCAGTCCCCTATACATAGAACTACTTAAACCTAACTAACCTAAGGACATCACACATATCAATGCCCGGGGCAGGATTTGAACCTGCGACCGTAGCAGAGCCGCCTGGGATTATCTGAGCGGTCACAGCCGCTGCAGTCATGGACTGTGCGGCTTGTCCCGGCGGAGGTTCGAGTCCTCCCTCGGGCATGGTTGTGTGTGTTTGTCCTTAGGATAATTTAGGTTAAGTAGTGTGTAAGGTTAGGCACAGATAACCTTAGCAGTTAGGTCCCATAAGATATCACAAACATTTCAACATTTTGACTGTAGCAGCAGCAGCGCGGTTCCGTACTGAAGCGCCTAGAACCGCTCGCCCACAGCGGCCGGCCAGGGAGAGAAAAATATCTGTCCACACGCTTCTGTTCACGCTTTAATCCCACGTATGTTATTTTCACCATCATACGCGTACGATAACGGCAGTGTAACAGCCTGACAATCTTCTCCGAAACGAGGTTATACAAATTCTCTAAACAAGAACTGTGCAGTCTTTCTTCCAAGGACCACATTGCTAACAATTTCAAACAGTGAAACAATAATTTACAGCTAGTCACACTTGCATGTAGTGTGTGATTTCCTCTACAAATGGTTCAAGGTGCTTCAGTCCAGAACCACACGGCTGCTACGGTCACAGGTTCGAATCCTGCTCCGGGCGTGGATGTGTGTGATGTCCCTAGGTTAGTTATGTTTAAGTAGTTCTAAGTCTAGGGGACTGAAGACCTCAGATGTTGAGTCCCATAGTGCTTAGAGCCATTTGAACCATCCTTTACAAATGCACTGCACTTTCACGGAATTCTTGCAACAAAAAAAAAAGGTCTTAAATCCGCTGCCCCTAGTACTACATTAATGTGATCATCACAAACCTCTGACTCAACGCTACAAAAGTGAACAGTACAGGGAGAGAAGACTGAGTGGAACATTACTAAAATGTTTCATACTAGAATGAAAAACTAAATTATGATCAGAGTTTGGCAGGAACAGTCAGATCATACCTTCAACACTAGCGGGAAAAATTATCTTAAGTACCCTTTATAAACGTTGTCAGCGGCTCAGAAAGCAGTTCACTCTATGCAGAAAAATGTTTTGATCATTTGCCAAGTAACATAAAATGTCTGAAAGATAGCGAAGCAAATTTTATGTCTGACCTAAAATAATTTATCCTGGTCAAATCTTCATAATTCATAGACGAATTTACGTTTACTAACAGATTGAAAAAACAAGAAAACTTGTTTTTGTACTCAATGGCATGAGTACTACTGTAAACTCTCTCATTATACACCATTTAGGTGATAGATTCGTTCAGATGACTTATGAAACATTTGTCTAATTAACTAACTCATAAACAACATCGTCATAGGGAACAAAGTTGTATCTCATGGAAAGATAAGAAAAATACACTTTTTGCACAAATTCCAAGGGTATCATACTAACTGAGCGTTACAATGCAGCAGTGAGTGCAACAAAGATATGTGACACTCAGCAGTTTGATACAGATCTGGCATTCAGTGGGACTAGAGAACTCATTTAAAAATTTCTGAAAATATTAATTACTGGTAACAGCTCACATTACGTGAAACGATTTCCATACGCTGTGTGCTAGAATGTGTTGTGTACTATGTGATGCACAAGACTAACAAGAGATGGACGACAGATGGGTGCGGCAGCTATCGTCGTAGGAAAGCTGTACAGGAGAAGAAGTAGTTAGCGAACAAACAAAAACGATAAACAGAAGTTTTACTTAACTTGTAGCTTTCTCCAAGTGTGGAAAGGTTCTTTACAAATGAAAATGCAGCAGTAAAGTCTGGTTAATACCATAACAACAAGACGATTATGGGGAATGACTCTCTTATCTAATACAAGAGCGATAGTCAGCGCTGCGAGTGTCCTGTGTCTCGCTGATACTGGGCCTTCCCTTGCCTTGTAGCAAATGGACCATGTGGCTGCCACTAACCATCCTATATCGCAGCGGTAGAGAGCACTCATGGTACGGAGCCGCTGCAGTTGTGGCTCAGTGGGAGTGCTCCATTGGGTTCATCAGATCCGGCAAGACCTGTCGGTGTTTCACAGAAACTTTCACTGCCATTACCAACTATGGAACGCCAGTGGGGTGGTATCAATCTACGGTACGACAGACTGGGATTCTGAGATTAATTACACCTTATTTGGATGTTTAGTTACCATTTACATGGCACATATTCACTTCACTCATTAACTAAGGCATATAACTGTCATAAATCCTTCTGCATGTCTACCGATACGTTACAATACAGTGAAAGTAGGACGACCGAATGTATGTATGTATGTATGTGCGTACACTGATGAACCTAAACATTATGGCCACTGTCCACTATGATTTTGAGTAACGACTCATGGCACTGCAGCTACATCACGCTGTGAAGAAAAATATCTAAGAGAAGCAGATACCAATGGGAAATCATTATAACGACGATAGGGGTCGCAGATGGGAAACACGCTGTTGTAGGCGACTTTCAGAAATAGCAGATTGTTACAGCCCTTCACAGGGAAAGACTCTCTCCTCCTTAGCGTAGATAAACAACTGGAGTAGCTGAGAAAAACCAACTCACCAAGTCCGGATCCAGTACCAGTTCGGTTTCACAATGAGTACCCTACCGCACTGTCCGCTCCCTTAGCTTCCATTTACCGCGAATCTATCGCCTAGTTCAAGGTCACAAGCGACTGCAAACATTCGCAGATGTATCCTAAGTACAAGAAGGGTAAAAGAATAGGCCTATAAAATCACAGACCAATATCCATAAAATCGAATTGATGCAGAATTCTAGGACGTATTGTGAGTTCGAATGTAATACATTTCCTAGAGACTGAAAAGCTTATGTCCACGAATCAGCACGATTTCAGAAAGCGTCGCTCTGCTTGCTCTTTTCTCACATGATTTACTGCCAACAATGGATGAAGGCCAACAGGCAGAGTCCATATTTAAAAATTTTCGGAAATCATTTGCACGCACTCCACTACATGCTATTAACGAAGCATATGGAATAGGTTCCCAGATATGTGGGGTTCTCGAAGACCTCTTATGTATTAGAACCCAGTATGTTATCCTCGACGGCGAGCGTTTATCAGATACAAGGGTATCGTCGGCAGTGCCCAACGGAGTATGATAGGATAGCTGTTAATTTTCTATACACATAAATGAAATGGCGGACAAGTTGGGCAGTAATCTGCGGTTGTTTTCTAATCTTACTGTGGCATTCGGGGAAGTGCCGAAGATGAGTGACTGCAGGATGAGACAAGATGACTTAGACAAAATTTTTAGATGGTGTAATGAATGGCAGCTGCCTCTAAATGTAGAAAAATAGAAGTTAATGCGGATGAGTAGGGAAAATAAACACTTAATATTCAGTTAAAAGCTTATGAGTGTCCTGCTTGAAAATCGTTTAAATATCTGGGCGTAAAGCTGCAAAGCGATACCAAATGCAACGAGCATGTAAGGATTGCTGTAGGGAAAACGGATGGTCAACTCCAGTTTATTGAGAGAATTTTAAGAAAGTGTAGTTTATCTGTAAAGGGTACCACATATAGGACGCTTTTGCGGCCTATTTGGAAATTTGTGGTAGGTGCTATGGGACTAAACTGTTGACCTCATCGGTCCCTCGGCTTACACACTACTTAAGCTAACTTACGCTAAGGACAACACACACACCCATGCCCGAGGGAGGACTCGAACCTGCGACGGGGCAGCCGCGCGGACTGTGGCACTGCTATCCCGCATGCCTATTGCGGCCTATTCTTGAGTACTTCTCAAGTGTTTCTAACCCGAACAAAGTAGGCTAAAAGAAAAACATCGAATAAATTCAGAGGCGGGCTGCTAGATTTGGTACCAGTAGGTTCGAAGAACAGGCCTGTGTTACAGAGATGCTTCGGGAACTCAAATTGGAATCCCTGGATGGAAGGCGAGGTTCTTTTCGAGGAACAGTATTAAAAAATTTAGAGAACTGGCATTTGAAGCTGACCGCAGAACGATCCTACCGCCACCAACCTGCAATTCGGGTAAGGACCAAGATGTACGAGAAATCAGAGCTCATAGGAAGGCATATTGACAGTCATCCGCGAGTACAGCAGTTTAGAAAACGACTAGCAGTGGTAAAGGGTACCAACCACCACGCACCGTACCTTGCAGAGTATGTATGTTGATGTAAATGTAGATGCAGATATTTGCGTGGGTTATGTACAGAAAGTTATTGAAATACAATCAAACGACGAGTAGGTGACAAAGTGTAGAAAATCCACTCCTCATGTCTGGACATGGATGTAGGAGTGTTGTTCGATATGTAAAGCAAGATGGGCGCCAATATGTGAAATATCTGAAAACAGGGTACCATTCTGGGGCAAGCACAAGTGTTTCGGAGCGCACAAGTCACTGCACATCGTTGAATACAGTATTCCACAGCTGGCAAACCTGACATGTTCCATTGTCAACAAAATCGTCAGTTGCGATTGCAGGAGGCACGGGATCTTCGACAATGGACCACAGATTAATAAAAATTTGATGTTTAGTCGAATAATCACGTTTCTCGATGAACCAGTTCCATGGACCTGTCCTGATACACTGTCACCCAGACGGACGGCTGCTCGTAACATGCACCGCGTTACCAGTGCAGATCGATGGAGGCAGTAAGGATACATTTTCGCAGGCCAGGGTGGCCGAGCGGTTCTAGGCGCTACAGTTTGGATCCGCGCGACTGCTTCGGTCGCATGTTCGAATCCTGCGTCGGGCATGGATGTGTGTGATGTTCTTAGGTTAGTTACGTTTAAGTAGTTCTAATTTCTAGGGGACTGATAACCTTAGAAGTAAAGTCTCATAGTTCTCAGAGCCGTTTGAACCATTTGATACATTTGCCTTTGCCTTCTTGAGACCTGTGTAATCTAAGGCCCCATGGACCAGCCGAAACTTTTTTTTGTACCACCTACGTCCCTTCGAGCTTGATAACTGCCCGACGGCGAAGCATATTGGGTCGTTGCACAGTAGCACGACAGTGAACTAACGTTGAGATCTTGGACATCAAATTCGTCTGATTTCGAACGGCCACAACCCATCAGCTCGTAGATTACGGGAACTGAGGGACAGTGAGTAGACATCAATTGGCGTATACCTCAGGCTACCAACCACTTGTCGGATCCTTGCTGCGTAGAATCGTTGCTTTATTGCGTTCCAAATGTGGCTCATAACCATATAAGGAGATGGTCATTTGGCTCAGCAGAGTAACTAAGCGTTGGACAAATTGGAGCTTTGGCGATATTGTTGCTGCACATTTTTCAAATGGAGTATGCTGTGCTATGAACAATGAAATTCTGTCAGACCAGGTAACACTATGGTCCAAATTAAGAAAAGTATCGTACGAGCTATGGAAATACTGATAAGTTTCTAGCTTGTGTTAGTGATGTGTGTCGCTGAAACAATCACATTTGCATTAAGCGGCAGTTGTATCGAGACGTCATAGAAGAATATATCACAACGAACCTACAGCCAGAGTAATGGTTGTTAGCCCCTCAGCATGTCCTCAGAAAAGATAGAGAATTTACACACAATTCCAAAATATGTAGGCCTTCGCGTATTAGACTGTCACAGAATTGATTCTCAAATGTGGTCAGGTACGCCTTTACCGACGCTTATTGCAGCGAACCTACGTCGTTGGAATACGTTTACCTCATTCCTCTAATAGTTCATAGCTCAGATAAGTAAAACAGTTTTACCAGTCCTAAGCTTCACAAGCAGCGAATTCTTTTTCTTGGGTCTATGTTCTGACTCATTTTTGCCGTTGAGTCAGTTACCATCACACAACCCAATATAAGGGGAGATCAAAAAGTTTCCGTTTGAAGAGCGTTTCCAGCCGGATAAAATCGCCGTGAGCGTTGGGCAAAGTTTCCATCGACGCAGTAGGCTGAAGATACCCATTTGGTGAAACATAGTGTCATGCTGCGTGAAGAAGTCCGTAACTCCCTGCTGCACATCCTCAACTGACAGGAACCGTCGACCAATCAGGGCATTTTTAAAGGGACCGGAAGCGTGATAATCGCGTTTTAAGGTGGGTACTCTAGTGTCTACCACTTGAGTTGGCGTAACTGCTTCGTTACGGCTCCTGCAATATGGGGACGTGCGTCTTCATTAAGCGGCAGCATTCTACAACGGTGGTTTTCGACAAACATACTGCTCCAAATACATTCTTCATTCCGCAACAGACGTCTACCGGTGTTTGTCCTTCAGCAACCAAGACAAGAACAGCGGCACTCTGGTCCTGCTTGGACACATTTGCTGATAATGCTGTCATAGTTCACATTTCTACATTTGCCGCAATCACGTCGGAAAGACACGAGTATCACACTAATCCCTTGCTACATTTCGGTGCTTATACACACGCATCGGTGTCTCGCTACGTTGCGTATACGGAGCGACAACCCCCCTCAAACGGAAACTTTGTATTCACCCCTTATATTCCGTCAGGCAAAATCGACCATCGTCTGAAATATGTAAAAAGTCTGCTGATTGATGGCTGATAAATGAAGAGGCTTGCCCTTGCCCATGATATATCCATTTTTTAACAGAAGAGCGCTTTCATAAATAAATGTTCATTTTCTCGGATACTTTACGTCCTATCGTGCTTCCTCCAGACTGTGATCACTGAAATACTGCCACACAAAGAACAAAATACAAAGTCTGGCACGAAACGTGTGTGCATCATAGTGTTTGCTCCAATAAAGGGTAAAAATATACTTGAAACAGAAAGTGATTGGCACACCACGTGTAACCAGTAAGTAAGGAACAACGGCCTCATGGAAACACATACCGTTATAGAAACTAAAATTCTAAAATTGACCACGTAATAACGTAGGTTGTAAACTTTCCCAGGGAAATTAATCCTCACGTTGGCAAAGCCAAGACTATCATTATATCCAGCCCATACAAAGAAATACCCTTTCATAGCTCCGTACAATTAAATTCTATTCACAGATCTTGACAATTGTTGAAGTTACAAAAGGAATGGCCGCAATCATAAATCGATAACATAAAAGTTAGCAAGTATAAAAACTTAATACGTATTTCTCTCCCAGAAATCACTGCTCAATGGTCTTCTGAAGCAATCAACGTTTCCAGGAGGATGTGGACTATCAGATATTGCTGTCAGCATCATTATTTTTATTAATTTCATTAAAATCCCATAATGGTGGTGACTATTTGAAAAAGCCGCTGACGTTCAAATTCTGTGTGTGGCCCACACGGTCAGTGAGGGATACACTTATCTAAATGCCTTTACGTTAGCGCCCCATGCAGGGGGCAACCGCCGGCCGGTTTGGCCGAGCGGTTCTAGCTGCTACAGTCTGGAACCGCGCCACCGCTACGGTCGCAAGTTCGAATCCTGCCTCGGGCATGAATGTGTGTGATGTCCTTAGGTTACTTAGGTTTAAGTAGTTCTAAGTTCTAGTGAACTGATGACCTCAGAATTTAAGTCCCATAGTGCTCAGAGCCATTTGAACCATTTGAATCAGGAGGCAACCCCGCAAAGACGTAACAGGGTTAGGGGAGAGCAGGTAACATTCAGCACCGGCTATACGGACTACGTTTTTGGTCGTGAAGTCACGCTGCTCAGGTTACAAAAGTGGTACGCCACCGCCTTCTGGCTTACTCACAGAGTTACATCACTGACGCAGTTGTCACATTCGTTTCACCTCAGCGTGTACACTGGCGCAGCAGTATGCCGTCTAAGTAGATAACAGTATGCTATGACTTGCATTACCTAGATGTCAGATTCACAGAACACTGGCTTGTTACAAATTCCTTCAAAACGCCCGAGATATGGTACCGACCGGCTCTTGATTTGAGACGGAAAACGCGTCAGTTGACTGTCTGCTACTTCAAGAGCAATCTCCATAACTGTTAACACACGTAATCCCTCTGTGAGACACAGTAGGTAGTGTTTTTATGGAAAAAAAATTTTTCTTTTTCTATAGGACCATGATCGTGCCAATCCGTGCACCCCTTCGTCCGTACCTAATCACACGTGTTGACAAGGTTATTTCGACTACACTGCAGACATTTCTCAGGGAAAGCCTTTACATCTCCTCCATACAGTTCCGATCTCTCCCCATGTGACTACCATACTTTTGGAGCTTTAATGAAAGACATTCGTGGTAGTCGACTTGCTTCTGACTAAGAGGTGAACGCCTGGGTACAATCCTGTATCCATAGGAAACATTTTTCAATAAAGGCATTGACAAACGTGTCTCACAGTGGGATACAACCAATTTACTTGACCTCAGTGTCATTTCGGCTGCCCCTTATATTTTCATTTTTGAAATCTTCCACGGTATTGAAATGTGGATCACTCTCAAAGCTACATCATTTGCACTTTTGAGCACTTTTACTAGTATGCAAAGACAAGCTCTTTCTCGAAATCCGGCAGAAAATCCAAAGAGATCCTGGTCGTACGTGAAGTTCACCAGCGGCAAGACAAAGTCAATATCTTGAATCATCGATAGCGATGGCAATGTTACCGATGATACTACCACGAAAACGGAGTTACACAGCAAGGTTTTCCAAAATTCGATAATCAGAGAAGAAGAAGTAAATGTTCCAGAATTAATATCAAAAACTGCTGTTAATATAACGTAGAAGTAGGTATCATCAGGTTAGCGAAGCTATTCAGTTCACATAATAAAGGCAAGTTTCATGGTCTACATTGTATATCCATTTGAATAATTTCAGGGTACGCTGATATAACAGCTCCATATTTAGCAGTATATACACCTGCTAGCTCGACAAAAGATCCGTACCAAAAGACTGGAAAAATTCACAGGTAAGGACAAGACTCAAAAGAGGATTTATCAACTGAAATAAAGATCCGTATCTCTGACCTCGATTTGCAGTAATATTTTGGAATAAGACGCTCTATCTCTGCAGTCAGTTTGCTGATTTCGATTTAGTGATGTCGTGGCTGACGTCTCAGTCTTCGTTGGCGAGGAGCGGTTTGGGGATAGTCTACTTGCATTGCCTCCCCTTACACTTCCATCTAGCCTTAGGCTGCAAGACGCCGGCTTTACTTGTCACAGCAGGGGTCCTGACCTTGAAATACCATGTTTTAACGGCCCACCTTAATAGGAATAATATTCAGACTGTACACCACAAGACTTAGTAGTGCTACTGTCATGAATTTCCAATACGCGTCGGTACTGGTATGACGATATAGGAAGAACGAGGATCATAAAGTCAACGAGATGCTGCGTGAATGGCAAGCGTTACTGTGATCAGCTTCGCCAAAATGTGATCCTTGCTCTAGAGGAAAGAAGTACTTTGTACTCGACTGTTTTGATGCCCTGCTCCGAAGGTCGCTCAGTTACTCCTCAACTCATTTGAGGAAAACCGAATCAACGGTCGATCGTTCCAAACTACGTGCCACCAACGTCACCAGATTTGAACAAGTGTGATGTCTGGCTGTGGAGTTACCTGGAGGACAGGATTTATCAACGGAACACTGACACACGTTGTAGATTAAGGATGAGCATGACGAGAGACGGATCCTACATCCCGTCTGAGCTATTGCTGCGGTAGATTAATCTCCAACGCGGTTCCAGACTGTCGTGGATGCAGATGGTCGTCACTAGGAGAAACATTTGTACACTGGAACATCAACTTGTTACGCATTTAAGAAATAGCACTCTCTCATGTGGAAATTAAAATGTGCTTCTTTCAATGTTTTATTCGTTACTGTCCGCAGCTCGTGGTCGTGCGGTAGCGTTCTCGCTTCCCACTCCCGGGTTCGATTCCCGGCGGTGTTAGAGATTTTCTCTGCCTCGTGATGACAGGGTGTAGTGTGCTGTCCTTAGGTTAGTTAGGTTTAAGTAGTTCCAAGTTCTAGGGGACTCATGACCATAGATGTTAAGTCCCATAGTGCTCAGAGCCATTTGAACCATTTATTCGTTACTTCTCTTCCGCAAATACAAAGTATCATTGTCCCATGATCGGCCGTTTTTCATGGGGGCCCTCTAAAAAGCGAAAGTTTCATTATAACGGGCCTGTACTTACCTTACCACGTCATTTGTCCACAGCACCACAAGACAGCGTAAAATCTCACTGATAGCTGATCAGTGTAATAGGCTCGGGCGTTGTGTCCTTGTCTTCCCTAACGACCACCTGATCGTCATGTAACAGATGCTCACTGGTCTTTTCCCTGGATCTGTATATTATTCTCGTTTGCAGCAACTCTCCTAATGAAATAAAACTAATGAAAAACCACTATTATTTTTGTTTTCCGTATTGAATGTGAGGTAGCAGCGAGAAGATACAGACGCTGTAAGTGTTCGAAAAAAAACAGAGAAAGTCTCGTTGCGTTAAATATCACATTATACGATGCACGACCATGTAACGCTGAGAGAAAGTAAATACAATGCATGTGTTGTTTTAGAAATAAAAGAGAGAAAACGCTGTGTGCATAGTGGCCTTGTGGTGCACGGAACGGTGAACTTAATGTGGACGGCAAGCCAGCAGCGTTACGACTACCTGTTCCCAGGAGCAGCGCCCGCTCCATACGTAATGGAAGTAACCCCTCACAGCGGCCGGCACTTATTCTTTCCCTTCGCTGTTTGTTTCCAGGAGCGCGCAGCAGGAGGGCAGCTCGACTGGAGAGTCCGGGCAGTAAATGTGGTTTTAGTGGCTGCACATTTGAATTCAACTTGGTCCGTTTTCTAATTACCTCAGCTTGTGGACCAGCTCTACCTGCGCTTCTCCAGGTCCGGAGCGTTTCCTTTCTCCGATTTAAATGCGAAAAAGGGAAGTTCCTCTTGGTGTTTGCTTAAGTAGTAAGAGACACGGCTGCACTGACGAGCCAACCGTTCGATGATATTCTGTTCTGATCGTCGTTGCAGCGCAGAGTGGTCGTGCTGTTTGAGACGCCATGTCACGGTTTGTGCGGCCCCTCCCGCCGGATGTTCGCGTCGAGGTTTAAGTAGTGTGTAAGTCTAGGGACCGATGAGCTCAGCAGTTTGGTCCCTTACGAATTCACACACATTTGAACATTTTTGATCGTCTTTCAGCAAACATAATTGCGTCTGCCGTTGCACATAACAGTCAGCATGCCTGATCACTGTGGTTTATCTTTATGTTAATTACTTACTGATCGAAATGATTTTTTACTGTCTACACTTCGTAACGAATCTGTATTACAGGAACTTCTGTTCAGTAACAGATTACGATACATTATCTTACTAGCGACATCTACGGTTCTTCTCATTTTTCACTTACATGTTTTCAAAAATTTCAAATCTGAGATTCCAGAAGGGGGAGCCGTAGGGATGAATATACTGAAATTTAAAATTTATTTGAAATGTGACATTTTTATATTTTTGTACATTTTAGAAATCTACTTTTAGATTCTATTTTAAGAGCATCGATTATCCAATACATTTAATTAATTTCAATAGACTGTTGCAGATAATACCGCGTTTCATTTTTTCTAGTTGTTGGTTATGAAATTTACACTATAATATTCTGTCCAAAAATATGTAATTATTTTCTTCTACAAATTTCATTTATATCCTAAACATTTTATTGGTAAATTTAACTTCAAGTTCTCAGTAGAGACGTGTCGTTGGTGCGTAGCCCCAGTGTCGAGATATCTTTGTTTAGTTTTAGCGGAGTAGTCATGCGAGAGTAATGGAGAGAGGGCAGTCGTTAAGAGTTTAGGGTTGGACTAATGTTCATGTGAGGTGAAGTGAAGTTTTATTTTGTGATCTGATAACACCGAATATTGCAACCAAGAAGAATGTCAGTTATGTTAATTCTGCTTCGTTCAAGACGAGTAAAATATTATGAGTTACAAAACCAGTGATTATCCGCAGCTGACTCCAAATAGTTGTTAGATAATTAAACTTGGGAACAAACGAAGTTGATTTACTAACTACAAATTAATGTCTCCCGTAAATCTTTTAAAATCTGGTCCTCTCAAAGAATCTTACCACAAAACATAGTGAACTACGAACCGAATTGCGAATATCATCCAATAATCCAGATGAGCAACGTTGTTGTCTTCTTGTTTATGCAACTACCAATACTGGAACTTTTATGATGCAGTACCGTTTCCCAGTATTTACTGATATACATATACAAGTCTGGTAGTTCAGACGACGAAATGTTACTGTTAAAATTAAACCATTTTGTTAATTTTTAGTTGATGTGATTGAGGGGATGGGACTTGGTACTCGTATTAACACCCTGCAAGGCGCCTTAGAGTTTGTAGTGCAGAGTACTTTGAGTAACAACTAACCTTCCCCCTTCCCCCCGGTCCCCTCTCACTCCCTCCGCCCTTCACTCTCATTTCCCATTTGCGAATTATGTGAATGATAATTTCTGGCTGAGCATTTCACAAAATGTATTTAAGATGAATGAACGGGTTGCTTGACTGTTACACGGGGTGCCCATAAATTCCCGCTACTATTTCAAGAATTCGTAACTTGGAAACAATTAGAGAGAGAGAATCGTTATTTGCAACAAATAAAACGTTTACCAGCTCTAAAAATTGCTACATCTAAGCTTTTTTTGTAGATTTGCCTTGGAGTGCATCCAAATGGCGCCAAACAAGGAGAAGGGACAGTGTGTTATCTAGAACGCACAATACAAGTCAGTGACAATGGCACTGCCGAATTATCTACCCCACTACGAGAGACATCACCGGCGACGTTAAGCATATTGAGGTAGTTAGGAAAAATTATAAAGAGAGGCAGTGTCAAACATCTTTCTAGAACGAGACGTTCCCCCTGTCTTAAACACGTGTTGACAGTGCAAGCTCCATTTCAATACAGCCAGCAGATGCCAACCCCTCATGCATCTCGCACACTGCTGGAAGCACGATCATCTGTCCTCAGACTGTTACATATGTATATTTCCAATTTGAAGTCAGGGTAGGACCATCAACATTGACAGCGAATATTCGACTGAGGATATATATATATATATATATAAAAGCAACCATTTCATACAGTACTTAAGTATCTATATATATGTGATATAATTATTATAATCGTTGTTCTGGGGAACACGTCACCTGACAAAACGTCAACTGTAATTTTGTAGTTGTAGCTTCCACCAGATTCCATCAAGTCAGAGGAACTCGGAACAGTCAGGCAAAGAGTTTGAGAGTCTTCAAAATAATTCTCAGCACACCTAAAGAAAGTTTTCAGATCTTGAAACTGGAAGAAGTAAGGAACAATAGGTACTGGAGTACGTGAACAACTTTGATTTGCCGGTGACGCATTATTTACTCATGGCTTGGAGAAGATAAAGCAACGAGCAGAACAACGTAATACATACTTTGTAATAATGTCTGTAAATAAATTACAGTAAGCAAAACAATATATATAATCAGCACATCGAGAAGACAGTAGTGTCAATCAATATGCAGTTATGGAAATACTTTAGCTGGAGCGCAAACGCGAAAAAAGTGGAAATAATAATAAAAATTTACTGTCGTGATTTTAGTACACAAACGTAATTTTAATAACCACAACTAAAATCTCTTCTGGCTGCAAATATAGTTTTGGTGTTTATTCAGTGATCGATTTCGAGACTTAACGCCTCATATTCAGATGTACCTGTGCACAGTTTCCAATTCTTGGGTTGGACTATATACATGTCGAACGCCAATCTTAATGGATTGCTGGGAACGCAACCGTTCATTACTTAATAATAATAATAATAACTAAATAAAGGTCGCTACACTACGCTACAGTGATTACCAAAAAGCTTTTGATAGTGTACCCCACTCATGGTTAATACAAATATTGGAAATATACAAAGTAGATCCTAAATTGATACACTTCCTAAACATAGTAATGAAAACCACACTAAATATCCAAACAAATTCAAATAATATCACATCACAGCCAATACAGATTAAGCGTGGAATATACCAAGGAGACTCATTAAGTCCTCTCTAGTTCTGCCTTGCTCTGAACCCACTATCCAACATGCTAAATAATACAAATTATGGATACAATATTACTGGAACATACCAACACAAAATCACACATTTGCTATACATGGATGATCTAAAACTACTGGCAGCAACAAATCAACAACTCAACCAATTACTAAAGATAACAGAAGTATTCAGCAATGATATAAATATGGCTTTTGGAACAGACAAATGTAAGAAAAATAGCATAGTCAAGGGAAAAAACACTAAACAAGAAGATTACATATTGGATAACCATAGCGACTGCATAGAAGCGATGGAAAAAACAAATGCCTATAAATATCTAGGATACAGACAAAAATAGGAATAGATAATACAAATATTAAAGAAGAACTAAAAGAAAAATATAGACAAAGTCTAACAAAAATACTGAAAACAGAATTGACAGCAAGAAACAAGACAAAAGCTATAAATACTTATGCTATACAATATTGACCTACCCATTTGGAGTAGTGAAATGGAGTAACACAGACCTAGAAGCACTCAATACACTTACATGATCACAATGCCACAAACATAGAATATATCACATACATTCAGCAACACAAAGATTCACATTAAGCAGAAAGGAAGGAGGAAGGGGATTTATCGACATAAAAAACCTACATTATGGACAGGTAGACAATTTAAGAAAATTCTTTCTAGAACGAGCAGAAACTAGCAAAATACACAAAGCAATCACTCATGTAAATACATCGGCTACACCACTGCAATTTCATAACAACTTCTAGAACCCATTAGATCACATAACATCAACAGAAAGAGAAAACACAACATGGCAAGCACCCGTATCATCTAACACAGCCACACATCGATCAAGTCGCATCCAACACTTGGCTAAGAAAAGGCAATATATACAGTGAGACGGAAGGATTCATGATTACAATAGAGGATCGAACAATAAACAGCAGATATTACAGCAATCATATTATTAAAGATCCCAATACCACAACAGATAAATGCAGACTTTGCAAACAACAAATAGAAACAGTGGATCACATCACAAGCGGATGTACAATACTAGCAAATACAGAATACCCCAGAAAACATGACAATGTAGCAAAAATTATACATCAACATCTTGCCATACAACATGAACTAATAAAACAACACTTTCCCACATACAAGCATGCACCACAAAATGTACTGGAGAATGATGAATACAAATTATACTGGAACAGAACCATTATAACAGATAAAACAGCACCACATAACAAACCTGACATCTTACTCACTAATAAAAATAAGAAATTAACACAACTAATCGAAATACCCATACCCAATACAACAAATATACAGAAGAAAACAGGAGAAAAAATTGAAAAATACATCCAGCTGGCTGAGGAAGTCAAGGACATGTGGCATCAGGATAAAGTTGACATTATACCAATTATACTATCAACTACAGGAGTCATACCACACAATATCCACCAGTACATCAACGCAATACAGCTACATCCAAACGTCTATATAGAACTGCAGAAATCTGAAATTATTGATACATGTTCAATTACCCAAAAGTTCCTAAATGCAATGTAACATATTACACAAAGCTGAAAGGAAGTCTCGCTTGATCAAGGTCCGCGTCACTTTCCATTTTTGACCAGACATAACGTCTGAGTAAAGAAAGAATAATAATAATAATAATAACTAAAATAACCTCGACGTGCAAAGGTGAGCAGGCACATCTGAAAATGGAACGTGAAGTCTCGAAATCTATCGTGGAAAAAGTAGTTATAAAACCACGTTTCTAGCAGGACGCTATTTTAGCTATTGTTATGAAAATGAGATTTTGCGTTCACACCAATCGATTACAATAGAGTTCAGCATATAAGTAGGCGCTCTTCAAATAATAATTTTATATTCGTCTGAAACGGAAACGTTACCGTCGAACGTTACCAGACTGGCCTTATATATGTGAGAGACTCGCTATTAAAATAAGAACCATTCAGACGCTTATTACTAGTCAGCGAGGAAGGGAGATATGAATGTTGGGAATCATTAAATGGGAAAGGAAATCATACTAATGGCTCGGGGTACAGACTGGAGTGGACTACATAATAATGACTGCGAGTTAAATGAAATTGTTTTGTGGGGTATGTAGCCGTTGAACAGGCAGTGCACGGATCTTGGACATTATTTGACACATTACAGATGACAAGAAAAGGCCGATGCGACGATGTGATTGAAGCTGTGTAGATGACACGAGAACTCTTAGATGTATATAGATAAAAAGTGTAGTGGAATATAAAGCAAAGGAGGAAGTCTCTCTTCAGCACTGGTTTTCAAGTTATACACTAAATGGATTACCATTAATTTCCTACTGTTATTAAAGTGTACTTCTAAATTATATACATATGTGATAAGGGTAGATAATTTTAAAGTTTTTTTTTTTTTTTAATGTTGTTGATATACGTATGTCGCTTTATTCCTCTTGTTAATCATATAGTAATACTGCTTTACTAATTTCTGGATTAGATTTTTATTCATTAGAAGCTCATGTAGAACATTTTCATCAATTAATTTTATTCCTGCATGAATCATCTACATTTAGTGTCGATATCTCACCCAAGAGGGAGAGGGACGTAAGTATAAAGTCCGTAATTTCAACTTGAGACTGTAATATCTAGACATGGTTTCGTTTTCTGAAGAAATGCGGCAGTACACCTTCAGCACATGGATGGTATAGGCATAGCCATTTCTCTTTTACACGAAATTTGACTATCGCAGCTGGATACCACTCGTATTTCTCTTCTACAGGCCATGAATGTACGTCTGCATTGGCATCTAGAACACGTACGCTTCACAATCCACCTTGAACAGTATGGTGGATGGAACTTTGTGAATCTCTATCACCTCCGAAACTTTCCAGTTCTAAGCGGTCTTCTCTGTGAAGTCGAATTTGTGTAATTTTACCTTCACGGTCTTCACACGCGATATGCGTTGGACGTGGCACCGAGTTGGTGTACTCCTCTAGAAACCTACGCTCTCACCATTTTAACGGTAACAATACCAAGATGCAGAATTCCTTTGTTGCAGCGTCTGTCACAGGAGTTGGCTGAGCTTCCAAGTGACGCTTCCGCGCTCAGTAAATGTATCTGGGCCGAAACACGCAACTCTTATATGAATCTTTTGTGCTTCCTCTAACGATACTGTATGCTACGGTTCAGGGACTGACGATCAGTATCTAATGACTGGTCGAACGAGGGTTTTGTAAGCTACTGCACCTCTTTCGTGGTTGGGCTGCACTTTCATAGAATTGTTCCGACGAGTCTCAGTGAGATATCTGCCTTACCTGCGATTAGTTTTATATAGTCGTTCCACTTTGTATCTCTTTGTACGGATCATGTTGCCACAAAATAACAGGACTCTGGGCTCAGTCATGCTCATTACTTTACATTTATGTAGAGAATCAGCTACCACTACTACAAATAGTTTAGACTCATCTCAGTCTTGTGACACATACCTGTCTACGACGTATTGTGTAATACTTTTGAATCCTTAACTCATTTAGCGATGAATATTGCATAATGAATGCTCAGGTAATCTGAACATTGTATACTGTCGCACTTGCTATGCGGGAATATCTTCCTCCGTCTCTTTAAAGTTCTAACCACGCAGGCATCCAGTGACACTACAGCGGCAATAAGACAAATAATGCCATGTTCTACGTTGCACCGGAAAAATTCGGGCGCGGCTGTAAGCAAAAGTTCTAAGCCGTTATTTTCCCGAGTTGATTCTCTGATTAACTGCTTGAGGTAATTGTCGGATAAGGCAGTTAAAATAATAGGAATTGGTCTAATCTTTACTGGTCACTCTAATCACTTGAGTCTGTCAGACTGTAGCTGGTAAATTAGAATTTTTCATTTTTACCCCGATAGGGAATGTACACACAATCTTCTCCAAGTCCTCCCTCAAATGTTCTTCGGCAACTGTTCCTGAGGGAACTGCTTTACAAAAGAACCCGATAGCTATATAAGATTCATTCTCAGCACTTATATTGACTCTAAACTGAGTATATTAGAGATATGTGCTAATCTTCCTAGATGTCGTCTTACTGATTACAGTTATCAACACTCCTTCACCACTGGAGTTCAGCCTTTTCCGGTAACATTTCAATCAGAATTTAGAATTTCATTGCTCTAAACATCCTGGTTTAGCCATATTTCTGTCCCAAGACTACTTCTTCTGTGTTTAATGTCAGAACCTGCTTTATAGGGCCTATAGACGTATTTTATGTCGTTGAAACACAAATATCAATGCCACACGTAAAAGGCGCTTCCTCCATCTGACTGCACAGGTTGAGAAAACCGCACTCAAAATCGTCGTACAATCGTCTGACCCTCTGGTTTGAGCCTCCCACTCAACTCCAAACTGAAGGAACCTGAAGCCGTGCGAAGCTTTATCTCTGCTTCCATTCCGCTCGCGACGCTGACTTCATTAAAGCGACAAGCTGTCTGTAGGAATCGAGGATTACCTCTGAACTCGTGTAAGAGACGTCATTTTTGTTGGCATTAATAACGATTTTTAGGCGGTGAACACACAGTATTGGGCCAATCGTCGCCAGAAATGACGGCGAAAGTGTGGCGCTCTGAGGCGACTTACCTTTAAATGATCAGCGGTTCACACCTTTAACTATATTTTGAAAATAAATACAGAAATCCATTAAACAATCAAACTCCACGTATCCATTAACGACCTTCCTATTTTCAAACTAGTTTTCTTCACGAAAATATAAGTTATTCTTTCTCTGAAACATGAAGTACATGCGAAAGAATCTCCGTTGGTGTCCAAAGTAGCGAGTCACTTGTTCTACCTCTTGAATATTGAAGTAATTAGCAATCCTGATCAAGTGCTTTATGCAATGGAGCCTCAGAGCATCGCTATTGGTGACCAAACATTAAGGCAGTTTCTGACATAGACACCGTGGCTTTTGATGTCGATGATACATTCGGGTTCTTGCTTACAGGTTCCTTTATTGATTGACAGCTCTTTGATGAGCAAGTATCACGTAAAACTGACCTTTCTGGTTGCACTGGGTGCACTTGGTGCAGGAAGTGGCAACTAACCCTTGTTGTTGTTGTGGTCTTAAGTACTGAGGTTGGTTTGATGCAGCTCTCCATGCTACTCTAACCTGTGCAAGCTTCTTCATCTCCCAGTACCTACTGCAACCTGCATCCTTCTGAATCTGCTTAGTGTATTCATCACTTGGGCTCCCTCTACGATTTTTACCCTCCACGCTGCCCTCCAATACTAAATTGGTGATCCCTTGATGCCTCAACACATGTCCTACCAACCGATCCCTTCTTCTAGTCAAGTTGTGCCACAAACTTCTCCTCTCCCCGATCCTATTCAATACTTCCTCATTAGTTATATGATCTACCCATCTAATCTTCAGCATTCTTCTGTAGCACCACATTTCAAAAGCTTCTATTCTCTTCTTGTCCAAACTATTTATGATCCATGTTTCACTTCCATACATGGCTACACTCTATACAAAAACTTACAGAAATGACTTCCTGACACTTAAATCTATACTCGATGTTAACCAATTTCTCTTCCTCAGAAACACTTTCCTTGCCATTGCCAGTCTACATTTTATATCCTCTCTACTTCGACCATCATCAGTTATTTTGCTCACCAAATAGCAAAATTCCTTTACAACTTTAAGTGTCTCATTTCCTAATGTAATTCCCTCAGCATCACCCGACTTAATTCGACTACATTCCATTGCCCTTGTTTTGCTTTTGTTGATGTTCATTTTATACCCTCCTTTCAAGACACTATCCATTCCATTCAACATTCAACTGACAGAATTACAATGTCATCGGCGAACCTCAAAGTTCTTATTTCTTCTCCATGGATTTTAATACCTACTCCGAAATTTTCGTTTGTTTCCTTCACTGCTTGCTCAATATACAGATTGAATAGCATCGGGGAGAAGCTACAACCCTGTGTCACTCCCTTCCCTACCCCTACTTCCCTTTCATGCCCATCTACTCTTATAACTGCCATCTGGTTTCTGTACAAATTGTAAATAGCCTTTCGCTCCCTGTATTTTACCCCTGCCACCTTCAGAATTTGAAAGAGCGTATTCCAGTCAACTTTGTCAAAAGCTATCTATAAGTCTACAAATGCTAGAAACCTAGGTTTGCCTTTCTTTAATCTAGCTTCTAAGATAAGTCGTAGGGTCAGTATTGTCTCACGTGTTCCTACATTTCTACGGAATCCAAACTGATCTTCCCCGAGGTCGGCTTCTGCTAGTTTTTCCATCCGTGTGTAAAGAATCCGCGTTAGTATTTTGCAGCCGTGACTTATTAAACTGATAGTTCGGTAATTATCACATTTGTCAACATCTGCTTTCTTTGGGATTGGAATTATTATATTCTTCTTGAAGTCTGAGGGTATTTCGCTTGTTTCATACATCTTGCTCACCAGATGGTAGAGTTTCGTCAGGACTGGCTCTTCCATCAGTAGTTCTAATTGAATGTTGTCCACTCGTGGGGCCTAGTTTTGTCTCGGGTCTTTCAGTGCTCTTTCAAACCCTTCACGCAGTATAATATCTCCCATTTCATCTTCATCTACATCCTCTTCCATTTCCGTAATATTGTCTTCAAGTACATCGCCCTTGTATAGACCCTCTATATGCTCCTTCCACCTTTCTGATTTCCCTTGTCTGCTTAGAACTGCGTTTCCATCTGAGCTCTTGATATTCATACAAGTGGTTCTCTTTTCTCCAAAGGTCTCTTTAATTTTCCTGTAGGCAGTATCTATCTTACCCCTAGTGAGATAAGCCTCTACATCCTTACATTTGTCATCTAGCGATCCCTGCTCAGCCATTTTGCACTTCCTGTCGATCTCATTTCTGAGACGTTTGTATTCCTTTTTGCCTGCTTCATTTACTGAATTTTTATATTTTCTCCTTTCATCAATTAAATTCAGTATTTCTTCTGTCACCCAAGGATGTCTACTAGCCCTCGTCTTTTTAGCTACTTGATCCTCTGCTGCCTTCACTACTACATCCCTCAAAGCTACCCATTCTTCTTCTACATTATTTCTTTCCCCCATTCCTGTCAATTGTTCCCTTATGCTCTCCCTGAAACTCTGTACAACCTCTGGTTTTGTCAGTTTATCCAGGTCCCATCTCTTTAAATTCCCACCTTTTTGCAGTTTCTTCAGTTTTAATCTACAGGTCATAACCAGTAGATTGTGGTCAGAATCCACATCTGCCCCTGGAAATGTCTTACAATTTAAAACCTGCTTCCTAAATCTCTGTCTTACCATTCTATAATCTAGCTGATACCTTTTAGTATCTCCCGGGTTCTTCCATGTATACAACCTTCTTTTATGATTCTTGAACCAAGTGTTAGCGACCCTTAACATAGACAAATGAAGGATCCTTTATTGTATGATTATATGATAGCGGAACAAACGCTAGTAGCAGTTACTTCTGTAAAATATCTGGGAATATGCGTGCGAATCGATTCGAAGTGGAATCACCATATAAAATTAATTGTTAGTAAGGCGGGTGCCAGGTTGACATTCATTGGGAGAGTCCTTAGAAAATGTAGTCCATCTACAAAGGAGGTGGCTTACAAAACATTCATTCGACCTGTACTTGAGTATTGCTCATCAGTGCCGGATCCGTACCAGGTCGGGTTGACGGAGGAGATAGAGAAGATCGAAAGAAGAGCGGCGCGTTTCGTCACAGGGTTATTTGGTAAGCGTGACAGCGTTACGAAGATGTTTAGCAAACTCAAGTGGCAGACTCTGCAAGAGAGGCGCTCTGCATCGCGGAGTAGCTAGCTATCCAGGTTTCGAGAGGGTGCGTTTCTGGATGAGGTATCGAATATATTGCTTCCCCCTACTTATACCTCCCGAGGAGATCACGAATGTAAAATTAGATAGATTCGAGTGCGCACTAAGGCTTTCCGGCAGTCGATCTTGCGGTGAACCATATGCGACTGGAACAGGAAAGGGGGGTAATGACAGTGGCACGTAAAGTGCCCTCCGCCACACACCGTTGGGTGGTTTGCGGAGTATAAATGTAGATGTAGAATTTAGATGTAGATAGATGGCATCTCTTTTCAGTTTTACTGTCTTGTTCCTGCGACATCACATGACCTACATGGGGAGAAATCACAATTTGTTAGGTAATGGATTCACTGTATAGCCTGTTCTGTGTTAAATTCATGAAACCGACGTAACAGGTTCAGGATAGGAAAGGAACAAACATCAACATGAGGAAGGGAAACCCATCAGATAGTTCGTCGTTTTCACCAAATTAACATTTATTTAAGAACAACATACAGATCAATTAAATTTCAAATTAATAACAACACGATATCCATCAGAATTATAGCGTCATATAAAGTGACAAACAACTGAAATTTACCAAAATAAGCAAAAGGAAACAGTATCCAATAAACACAAAGCATCTAAGTTTATGGCCGTAGTCGCTCAACGTAGGTATAGCTCCAAGGAACAAGACAACTACTGAACTGTTGCTAGGTGTTACAGACGACGCGGCAAAGCGCTCCCGCGGCAATAACTTAGACCTCGGGCGTTGTGCAGGATGCCGCCAAGGCAGCGGGCCAGAAATCACGGCTGCAAACACCAAGATAGACTCGCATGTTTCGCAATCAACTATGAAGATAAATCACAGACGAGACAGTACCCTCAAACAATAACAGAATATACACTAAGAAATGATGAGACTCGCTTTAGAAAGATAAATACAGCTAGTAACCTCAGAAAAAACAAATAGTTTAAGACAAACTTAAATAAAGAAACTAATGTAAGATGATAAGAGAGTACATGTAACGGAGAAGGCGAAGGTACAAACAGAGCAGTTGTAGTTAAACCCCATGAGCCATGAGTAAGTATTGCTAAAACGCCTTAAGAAACACTATTTAGTGTGAGTTGAAGCAAAGAAGAAAATTTCACTCAGTAGCAGCCCTACGTAATTCAGTTATGACTATAACACATCAACGTATGTTAGAATAAATACACTTTACTAAATCACAGTTCAAATTCATACCCAGTTCCACGATATTGCCACTGCGTACAGTGCCACTCACTGGTGTTATCACTTCAGTCCATAACATCGCACTCCAAGTGGGTGCACACAAGCGGGTTACCATTTAACAAAATCGCGTGGCTTCAAAGAACTATTGGCCACTCTCAAGCCAAGACACACTGCAGAAGAAACAAATACATATTATTCACAGAATAAGACACAATAATATTGCGCCAATTTTCCTCTAAACAATAAAACCACAGGGGCGGAATATCAATAAGCAGTATGTTACGGTGCACTCTCCCCACCGTCATTTAAACTTTAACTCCTTGTCAAATAACACAAGAAAGCCCCCGTGACCAGAGTTCAGAGTACGATAATTCGTCACCTTCTTTAGCGGCTGCCCAACATTCGACAAGCCGCTCGACAATGGGGCTACATGCATACGTTGTCAAACCCAAATCCACACAACATCTTTTACATGATGACACATGTACTATTTTGGAATAAATAAGTGTCAGCAAAGAAATTAGTGAATTCAGTTTTATTACACTACTGTTCATTAAAATTGCTACACCAAGAAGAAATGCAGTTGATGAACGGGTATTCATTGGACAAATATATTATACTATAACTTACACGTGATTATGTTTTCACGCAATTTAGGTACATAGATCCTGAGAAATCAGTACCCAGAACAACCATCTCTGGCCATAATAACGGCCTTGATACGCCTGGGCATTGTGTCAAACAGAGCTTGGATGGCGTGTACAGGTACAGCTGCCCATGCAGCTTCAACACGATACCACAGGTCATCAAGAGTAGTGACTGGCATATTATGACGAACCAGTTGCTCGCTTACCGTTGACCAGACGTTTTCAATTGGTGAGAGATCTTGAGAATGTGCTGGCCAGAGCAGCAGTCGCACATTTTCTGTATCCAGAAAGGCCCGCACAGGACCTGCAACATGCAGTCGTGCATTCTCCTGGTCTCGAGGTTCTAGGCGCGCAGTCCGGAACCGTGCGACCGCTACGGTCGCAGGTTCGAATCCTGCCTCGGGCATGGATGTGTGTGATGTCCTTAGGTTAGTTAGGTTTAAGTAGTTCTAAGTTCTAGGTGACTGATGACCACAGCTGTTCCGTCGCATAGTGCTCAGAGCCATTTGAACCATTTTTTGCATTATCCTGCTGAAATGTAGGGTTGCGCAGAGATCGAATGAAGGATAGAGCTATGTGTCGTAACACATCTGAAATGCAACGTCCACTGTTCAAAGTGCCATCAATACGAACAAGAGGTGACCGAGACGTGTAACCAATGGCACCCCATACCATCATGCCGAGTGATACGCCACTATGGCGATGACGAATAGAAGCTTCCAATGTGCGTTCAGAGCGTTGTCGCCAATCACGGATGGGACCATCCTGATGCTGCAAACAGAACCTGGATTCATCCTAAGAAATGACGCTTTGCCACTCGTGCTCCCAGGCTCGTCGTTGAGTACACCATCGCAGGCGCTCCTGTCTGTGATGCAGCGTCAAGGGTAACCGCAGCCATGGCCTCCGAGCTGGTAGTCCATGCTGCTGCAAACGTCAAATGGCTCTGAGCACTATGGGACTTAACATCAATGGTCATCAGTCCCTTAGAACTTAGAACTACTTAAACCTAACTAACCTAAGGACATCACACAACACCTAGTCATCACGAGGCAGAGAAAATCCCTGACTCCGCCGGGAATCGAACCCGTGAACCCGGGGCTTCAAACGTCGTAGAACTGTTCGTGCAGATGGTTGTTGCCTTGCAAACGTCCCTATATGTTGACTCAGGAATCGAGACGTGGCTGCACGATCCGTTACAGCCATGCGGATGAGATGCCTGTCATCTCGGCTGCTAGTGATACGAGGCCGTTGGGATCCAGCACGGCGTTCCGTATTACCCTCCTGAACCCACCGATTCCATATTGTGCCAACAGTCGTTGGTTTTCGACCAACGCGAGCAAAAATGTCGCGATACTATAAACCGCAATCGCGATAGGCTACAATCCGACCTTTATCGAAATCGGAAACGTCATGGTACGTATTTCTCCTCCTTGCACGAGGCATCACAACAACGTTTCACCAGGTAAAGCCGGTCAACTGCTGTTTGCGTGTGAGAAATCGGTTGGAAACTTTCCTCATGTCAGCACGTTGTAGGTGTCGCCACCGGCGCCAACCTTGTGTGCATTGCTCTGAAAAGCTAATTATTTGCATATTACAGCATCTTCTTCCTGTCGGTTAAATTTCGCGTCTGTAACACGTCATCTTCGTGGTGTAGCAATTTTAATGGCCAGTAGTGTAGTTAGAGGACCAGAGCAGCGCGACCGCACGGAGTCGGGAGACGACAGCTGTCAGCAGGCGGGCCGTTGCTGACCGAGGGGTGCATTTTGCTGTTGCCTTTCAGCTCCAGCGACGGTAGTGGCCAACAACGTGCAGGCGGTAGCAGCATTCCCGCGAAGCAATCCATTTCTAATGTGACGTACTTCGTAGCGTGGTTTTCATGTGTAGCAGTCCCCCCTGTGCGTCACCACCGCTGTGTGTCTCTAAGTATATGGTGTTGGGGAAGGGAGCTTTTCTGACGGGAAGCCGTTTATTACTGCGACTGGAGTCCGTTTGCATTTGTGTAAGCTCAGTCTACCGAGGGGAAATTTCTCCTAGTGTGTTCATTGTTTATTCATTTACTGTTTCCTCCCTGGTGTACATGTATGTCAACGTAGTGATGCGTTTCTAATTTAATTTTTTTGTTGGATGTCTGCACCGAACGCAAATATTTAACTGTTTCCTTCTTAGCGCACATGCAGGACTTGTTTACTGATTAATATATAACCATTTGTTTGGTTAGTATATGAGAAGGATTTTGCTAGTCATGGACCAGTAACTGCACTTTCTGTTGTATGTTTAGGTTGCTCCCATGGTTGTTGAATTCTTGCTCAACAGCGGGAAGTTTGCCTGAAGTATGGACAATGTACACTCCTGGAAATTGAAATAAGAACACCGTGAATTCATTGTCCCAGGAAGGGGAAACTTTTTTGACACATTCCTGGGGTCAGATACATCACATGATCACACTGACAGAACCACAGGCACATAGACACAGGCAACAGAGCATGCACAATGTCGGCACTAGTACAGTGTATATCCACCTTTCGCAGCAATGCAGGCTGCTATTCTCCCATGGAGACGATCGTAGAGATGCTGGATGTAGTCCTGTGGAACGGCTTGCCATGCCATTTCCACCTGGCGCCTCAGTTGGACCAGCGTTCGTGCTGGACGTACAGACCGCGTGAGACGACGCTTCATCCAGTCCCAAACATGCTCAATGGGGGACAGATCCGGAGATCTTGCTGGCCAGGGTAGTTGACTTACACCTTCTAGAGCACGTTGGGTGGCACGGGATACATGCGGACGTGCATTGTCCTGTTGGAACAGCAAGTTCCCTTGCCGGTCTAGGAATGGTAGAACGATGGGTTCGATGACGGTTTGGATGTACCGTGCACTATTCAGTGTCCCCTCGACGATCACCAGTGGTGTACGGCCAGTGTAGGAGATCGCTCCCCACACCATGATGCCGGGTGTTGGCCCTGTGTGCCTCGGTCGTATGCAGTCCTGATTGTGGCGCTCACCTGCACGGCGCCAAACACGCATACGACCATCATTGGCACCAAGGCAGAAGCGACTCTCATCGCTGAAGACGACACGTCTCCATTCGTCCCTCCATTCACGCCTGTCGCGACACCACTGGAGGCGGGCTGCACGATGTTGGGGCGTGAGCGGAAGACGGCCTAACGGTGTGCGGGACCGTAGCCCAGCTTCATGGAGACGGTTGCGAATGGTCCTCGCCGATACCCCAGGAGCAACAGTGTCCCTAATTTGCTGGGAAGTGGCGGTGCGGTCCCCTACGGCACTGCGTAGGATCCTACGGTCTTGGCGTGCATCCGTGCGTCGCTGCGGTCCGGTCCCAGGTCTACGGGCACGTGCACCTTCCGCCGACCACTGGCGACAACATCGATGTACTGTGGAGACCTCACGCCCCACGTGTTGAGCAATTCGGCGGTACGTCCACCCGGCCTCCCGCATGCCCACTATACGCCCTCGCTCAAAGTCCGTCAACTGCACATACGGTTCACGTCCACGCTGTCGCGGCATGCTACCAGTGTTAAAGACTGCGATGGAGCTCCGTATGCCACGGCAAACTGGCTGACACTGACGGCGGCGGTGCACAAATGCTGCGCAGCTAGCGCCATTCGACGGCCAACACCGCGGTTCCTGGTGTGTCCGCTGTGCCGTGCGTGTGATCATTGCTTGTACAGCCCTCTCGCAGTGTCCGGAGCAAGTATGGTGGGTCTGACACACCGGTGTCAATGTGTTCTTTTTTCCATTTCCAGGAGTGTATTAAGTATATATATTGACTTTTCTTTCTGAACTGTCAAGAAAAAAGAAAATTGGCTGCCTTATTCAGCGTCACCGAGATCGGCATGTTCCTGCAGTGTGATTACGTGTGTCTGCTCTTCGATCGAAAATTTGTATTTTGTGTTTTTTAGAGGCAGCTAATCTGAGGGTCTTGGCCAGTCTTCTGTAAGCCATATCTGTTCCCAGTGATATCAGCGCCAATCTTGTTACTGCTCTGAAGTCGATGTGATACTTTAGTAGCTCATCTGGAGGACCTCTTATACTTTATTAATGTGTTTCTGTGTTTGCTGTTTAATTAAAGGTATTTAAAGTATTTTCTGCTCTGTTCGCACTTGACTGCTTGGATTGTTTGAAAGCCGACTTGACATCGGAAACTTTGATTGTGTTGGAATTTTCCTATTTAATACTTGAAGATTGATTTAAAGCTAATATGACTTCAGTTTCAAATTTAAAATTTAACTGATAGACCTAAAGCAAGAAATTTATTTCTTGGTACTTAAATATTCACTGTTTAGTTTGACTTTTAAATGTCTGTTCCTGCAATTTTAGAGAAAATTACAGTGCTACTACCTGTCTGTGTTTGGTTTAAGGTTGGTTTTTGTTATTAAGAAATGCTGTTCAATCCTGTAGTCCGTAACGAAAGATGTGAAGTCTCCCACTCTTTCAGTTCTTCAACGTCATATCCTATAATCGGGCAGGTGTCATGCACGCTACGAGTGTCATATTTCTTCTGTTGCACTGAGAAACAATAAATATCACAGTCAAAGGTTTTTGGATGTATGTATAGACGATAGCTTTGCTTAGAACAATCTTGTAGTTCAGGTACTTCCACGATAAGAACAGCTAACAGCCTTAAGGACATAGAAATCAATAAATTAACATAGTTAGCGTACCTTCGTTCATTGACGAAACGTGGAATAGTATTATGGGCTAATGTCCGATAAGGGCGAAGCATGCATTGTGTGAGAGAGACTAGTTACGATCAAGCACAGTAACCTATTGATACATCTTATTGACTAATTTATTCAGTGTCCAGATTTATTGGTAACAACGCTTTGCCACAACAAAGAGTTAACAGAGTGTATGAAAAAAGTAGTTTTGAATGCACATGCCCATATGTCTGCAAGAATTCTTGACATCACTTCGTAAATACATGCGAAATTTGAAACAAGTCTCGACTTACGAGAGAGCTTGTTGGCCGAGCATACTTACACATCTTAGAGCGACCCCCACCCCTCCAGACGTCACACCCTTGTACAATCAAAGAACATGAAGTACGCTCTCCACACATGTAGTCTTTGGAAAGTCAATATGCAGACGTAACTGCTTCCTGATCCAAATCGAGGCTTGTTGACGTCTAGAAACGGACATTGGAGGAATAACTGACACAATAACCGAGTGTGTCGTATTTTGCTGACTCGACATAAATGCATGTGTTTTAGTCAATTCCTCATTTCTCAGAGGATTTGTACATTCAAGGAATAGCTAATGCATTCATCAAATGGGTCGTAGTTCGCAGAGTCGACATCAGTGCACTCAATTCCTGCTTTCTCAATCCAGTTATTGTTTGTACAACAGAGTCAAATATAGATACTACCAAATTAGCATTTGTTCCGATAAATAGAGTTATCCCACAGGTTTCAGGAGAAAGGAACAACAAATTAAACACGTTACCTCTTACACAAATTTCGCTGTTGAGCGTAGTTAACATCTAAGGTAGTTGCAGAAAGAAATGGGGAATTTAAAATTTGACGAAAATAACTGCCAGAAAGAAAGAATGAGTATCTGAAAGCATACCAATCCTCATGTCTTACCTTTCGAATTTGTATTAAATGTTGTTGATAAGTGAAGTGTTCTGTATTTTATATAATTGAATTGTCATATAGTTACCAGAGTGCGATAGCGTAGATCAGTTCTCAAGAAGTTTATCTTAACCTTGAAGTTAGATCAATAGTGGCAGTAAGCGAAGCGCTTGTGTTTCGTACTGCTACAGAACAGTAATGTCTATATGGGTGTGGAAATAAGATTGCGATATATAATTTCAGGGTCTAGTATGCCCTGCATCAAGTAGAATGCAAACTTCGAAATATTGATGACGCAAAGTACAGCTTTCGCTGCAAGTTAGATCCGTAGTGATAATAAGCAAGCCACAAGTGTGCATTACGCTTTTAGAGCAACAATAGACATAATATGGATGTGTAACTAACAGCCGGCCGCGGTGGCCGTGCGGTTCTAGGCGCTTCAGTCCGGAACCGCGCGACTCCTACGGACGTACGGTCGAATGCTTCCTCGGGCATGGATGAGTGTGATGTCCTTAGGTTAGTTAGATTTAAGTAGTTCTAAGTTCTAGGGGGTTGATGACCTCCAATGTTAAGTCCCATAGTGCTCAGAGCCATTTGAATCATTTTGTAACTAACACTGTAATATTTAATTTGAGGGTACGTTTAATAATTTTGCTTTGCAGTAAATGGAGTACAAAAATGAAATTGTATTCGATGTGAACACCAGCTTAACACTAATTTACAACACTAGAACCAACGAACGAGACACACGAATTTTGTATTGTTACACAGCAGTGAAACTAACAATTTAAATATGGAAATAACATTGTAGTATTTAATTTGATGTCCTCTCTGCCTTGCACCAAGTAGAGTAAGAATATTGAACTACTGTCAAAACGAAGTACATCTTAACATTCAAGATAGAACAGTTGTGCCCATATGCGAGCCACATTTGTTTTGAGCCGTTATAGAACAATAATTCATTCAATTTAATTGTATACATAAAGTATAAAATTTTTTAAATCTGGAAGGTTACATCAGTAACTCCAATAAGTATGTTTTGTTCTACTTTAACAACAATTCTTACATATTTGTATCTGTAATGCAGACAATTTTAAGTACTGTGTTATTTTGGTGCAAAGATTTTTGTCCGCAGTGAGAGATCAAACCTTTATATGTGTTGAATTTTGTCCATCGTTGTCTTGGAAAGAAGCAAACATTGCACCACATTGTTGAACTTCGTGCTTATGAAGCTATCAAATCGTACTGCTTGCTCTCCTTAACTGTACTTGCGTATTACGATGATATGCAACTAAAGTGGTGAACTGGAAGATCTCCCCAAAACTAATAATCCTTTGAATGCTTTCTCGTGGTCTACACTTGTTTTGTGCTGCTACAGAAACACATGTTGTAGTCGCATTTTAATGTATATGTTACATAATTACGGCGCTCTTCCAGTAACTGAGATCATCTGTCAAGTTATGGCGCGCACACACACTGTCAGCTTCTGATGTTAGAGCACAGTTTGCATTTTGAATGTCTGTTACTCCGCCGCGCGGTCTTAGCCGAGCGGTCTGGGGCGCTGCACTCATGGACTGTGCGGGTGGTCCCGGCGGAGATTCGAGTCCTCCCTCGGGCATGGGTGTTTGTGTTTGTTCTTATGATAATTTAGGTTAAGTAGTGTGTAAGCTTAGGGATTGATGACCTTAGCAGTTAAGTCCCATAAGATTTCACACACATTTTTTTCTGTTTCTCTGGAACACTCAACTGTCACTTCTTGGCCTGTTTGGCATCTCGTTTTAGCAAACAAATCTCTGCTGCATATGTAGAACCATAATACAAAAGGTTGAGCCGTAGAAATGATACCAAGAGTGGTAGTAATATCATCACCAAGTAGCGTTCCGAGAACAAGGTGACAAATTTTTAGGCACGCACTGATTCACTGTTTCATTTTAATGGCCAACGAAAATGTAGGCTGTGATTCGACGTGCAAAATATGCAAGTACATGTGTGGTTCTGTGTGTGTGTGTGTGTGTGTGTGTGTGTGTGTATGTGTGTGTGTGTGTGTGTGTGTGTGTGCCACTGACGAAGGTGCGTAAGATTTCTCTGAAGTCAGCGAGATGTCAGACTTGGGAGAACTGTGTGAGTACTCCTATGATGAAGCTGTGTCAGGTTCCTGCTAATGCTGACCAGATGGCTGTTTTGGGATAGGTATTGACTTGCTGGATTAATTATCCGTAAAATACTGGGCTCTGACTGCCACACCAAATGTGTGAATTAATGTGGAAGCTCTCCGACTGATCTAATTCCAAGAAAGTTGCTTATTGTAAGAATAAATTTAAAAAATGTTATTGGATGACAAAATACTGGGTAGCGATTGTGTGCTATGTTGATAGAAGTTCTCTCACTGGCCTATACGTCGTTGAAGAGGGAGATGACCAATGTACTTCGACGATAAAGTATTGTGTTTCGTCAGGGATTCCTAAATATGCATGTTCTGGCGTAGAAACCTTAAATAGCCTGTTACCAAGAGATGTGCACGGCGTAGGAGAAGGGAAGAGCACGATGACATCATCCAATGGCTGTCACACTGACCTTCCATATAGGCCACACAAGAGTGTCCTTTGGGGAGTCTGTCATGTACATTGTACCCAAAATCCCCATTATATTCCTACTGACGCTACATGATGCTGTTAGTGGACAAAGCCGCTGTCTATATGAAGGTTGCAACGCCAGATAACTGGCTACATACACAGTATCGAATAAACGCTCCAGCGACTGGCAGTTACTGCTGAATGTAGATAAATGTAACGTGTTTCTCAGAAACCACTGCAAACCCCAACTGGCAGTTACTGCTGAATGTAGATAAATGTAACGTGTTTCTCAGAAACCACTGCAAACAGAAACGATCGCAAGATACGTAGGAGTAATATTTCCGAGACTGATGTGGATAGGACCTTAACAAATTGAAGGGCTCGGAGAGATATAGTCATAAGCCACAACTTTCACGAAATTGAGTTTTTCATGTTGCGGCATTCTTAACAATGTCTTCTTCACAACGAGTTGAAAAAGTTCCGTGTTACTGCAACAGATGGCAGACTATGACGGAGTGCAGTTCTATGCTGTGTCATTTGGTGGTAGTTTCAGAAGATACATAGTCACAAGCCACGGCAAAATGGCAGGTGGGTCAGGAACGTCTGAAGCGTTTTCGGGTCTTCAACGAATATTTGACACAGACAGTAGTGGAAGTGAAGAGCTTTACCCTCTGGATCCTGACAGTGATGAATCTTGGCATCCATTCACCAGCAGTTCCAGCTCAGATGATGTTTCGGTAAGGAAATAAAACGGTTAATTTCTGGTGATTAATTTCCTGTGGCTTGTGACTTTGTTTCTCTCAACATTGGCAACGCATTTGGCAGTCATCTTGTGTGTTAATGATGAAACTTGATGGGCACATTTATATTACTGCTTAATGGTGCAATAATGTAGTTTCAAAGGCAAAAGATGTGTAAAAAATATTTTCTCATTAATGTGATTTTAGCGAAATTTAATGTTTTGTGTGGCTTATGACTATATCTCACGCAAATTCTTAGACCATTTTGCTCTTCATATTATACCTTGAAATAAGTAGAATAAATGAAGAATCACCCGAAGAATCAAAGCCTTCACGGAAAAGAAAGCGAAATATTGATCAGTGGAAGAAAAATAAAGCAGAACGTCCACGAAATGCTGGTCAGCAGTAAAAGTCTTTAAAAACCCACAAGACTGTTCAGGCTGCTACTATAGGAAGTCCCTGTACTTGTTCAATTAAATGCTTCACAAAACTGCTTGCAGAGGAAGAAAACATTTTTCATTCATTTTGGGACAAAAGAAACTTTAATGCCCCGAATACTTACCTGATGAGCTGTATGAAAATGGAACCGAAAAAGCGGAGGTTTGTTCACTATTTGAATACAAATTGTTTAATATTTTGTACATTTATTTCATTTTGTTATATTTGTCATAATTTCTTTCAAAGCTATCCAAAAAAGACTTCCAAGAAAATATCATTCAGGGATGTTACATTTTCTTATAATGTGGGGGTATGCGGAATAGAAGTCATGATCTGCAAGGAAGCTTTCCTAAGGGTTCATGGCTTACATGCACGAAAAGTGAGGAATTTGCAACATCAAAAGAAGCAGGGATTTGCAGTGCCAAAAGAAGATGGGAGAGGTTTGTATGTTACTCTGTGCTATAAGTTAGGAATGTACTCAAACTGAGTACTATACAAATATTTCTATTAGGAAGAGGATATAAGCTTATATTTTTCTCTTCCAGGAGAACATGGAAACTTCCCATATAAATTTCAAGATGAAGCTGTACAAAGTGTTAGAGAACTTCTCAACGCCATACCGAAATATAACAGTCATTACAGTAGGCAACAGAACCCCAATAAAGTGTATTTGTATTGTGATCTCACAATTGCTTCCTTTTTTCGAGATAAATACTCACAATACTGCAAAGAAAAGCAGGTTCCTGCAGTATCTGAAAGTAAATTCAGAGAAATTTTCGTATCTGAATTTAACGTAGGCTTCAAACTACCAAAAAGTGACACCTGTTCAAAATGTGATGGATTTCTAATTGCAATAAATAACCCAGAATTATGTGCAGAAGAAATCACAGAAAAGAAACAACAATATGAACTGCATCTCAAAAAGGCTGACAGAGGACAAAATATGATTGGGTCTTTAACTGCTCTGGCTAAAGAAAATTCGAAAGAGCATCATGTGATAGCAATGGACATGCAGCAAACATTCCCCACACATAAACTAACAGTACGTCCAGCATTTTACAAGAGGAAAATACGGGCATACAACTATGGTATCCACGACTGTGGATCAAATAAGGATTATATGTTTCTGTGGAGCGAGGAAGATGGAGGACGGGGTTCAGATGAGGTTGGGAGCTGCTTACTGAAGTACTTCGAGATAACTAATCCCCAGACAAAACATCTCCACATAATCATAGACAACTGCAAGGGTCAGACAAAGAATTGGACTATTATTGCTTTGGAAAGGTCCCTAGTTGCTACCAAAAGATTTGATTCTGTCCAGCATTACTTCCCTGTGGTAGGTCACACCATGCTACCTTGCGATCGTGATTTTGGTTGCATTGAACGGTATGCAAGAAAAAGACGTCCAATAGTGTACACTCCAGATGAATGGGCAGAAGTAATAAAATCTGCGAGTCCAAAACATTTCATTGTAAATAAAATGGAAAGAGAAGACTTCAGAAGTTTGAAAAACCCTGAAGACATTGACCTCAAAACGTACAGAATCCACGTCTAGAAATCCCCACCATTTCAGTGAAGCTACTCAATTTGAGTCTGAAGATCCCTTCAAGCTAAGTGTAAAGCACTCTTATTCAGACATAGGAGCTTTCATGTTAGTGGATATTCGTGTCAAAAAGAAAGGAAGTCTAGTTGAACCAAATGCATATCAGCTGCCAATAAAGTACAGAAAGCCACTACCAATTAACCAGAAAAAACTGATGATGTACTGTCTCTTATGCCATACATACCTGCAGCAAATCAAGATTTCTTTCGGTCATGTACTGGAAATAACGTGTACAATAATGAGGTAGAGGAACTTCCTTGATGTAACTGTATACATGAAAAAGTAATTTATACATCTCAGATACCTGATATGTATATATTAATGTGTAAAAATTATATATTCTGCTTGCTGTGTAAGAGTAGTTAAAATAAATCCTTACAAATTCATACATTATGTTTTAAACAATTTTTTGGGAGATATAGTCATAAGCCACCGTTGACTAATTCTTAATTAGAATCATTCTAAAATTAATATCTTACAGCATGCAGAGAATTGACTATTTAACAACATACTTCGCAAGTATTAAGCAAGTGTTTGCAATAGAAATAAGGATTCTATTTCGTATTCAACATTTTCAGACCTCTATGGAACTTTAAACTCGCTGTATCTCAAAACTAATTCGATGTGGCTTGTGACTATATCTCTCCGACCCCTTCAATTATAGGGAACGAACTTCCTGTACTCTGGAATAACCTGAGGTCAGCAAACTCTGTTAGTCAGTACAACGGAAATCCAGCCAGAGATGCAAATTTCACTTTTTTATTTCTTGATGACCAGTTTCGGGCCGGGACTCATTTTCAACTCATCCAGATATTCATAATGATATTTTCAAAAACAGGAAAGTCAGGTCAAAGATATGTACGTATTATGAAGTGCAGAAGAACAGTTGCAGCGCATATGTTTGGTGATATGACCTTCACGAAAGAGGGAGTTGACAGTGATACAAGTAGTAACCTTCAGCGAAAGTAGTTTGAGAAAGAAAAAAATATGCACCCTTAAACTATGAAGAGTGTGGGATTGGATCACTATACATGATACAAAAGATAAAATTCTGGTCTACGAAACAGAATCTTAATAAACGTATCCTTGGATTTTCGACTACTACCTGCAGTTTAGCATTTATGCTGACCGATACCTGCCGATGAGGAAGTTCAACGTGCAAAGTTGAACACGTCATGTGGATGATACGTACAGTATTGCAAGGCTCGAATTTAAATGGAGATACAGGCAGCTGATACTGCAAAATGGACTTAAAATATGACCAGTCGATGCTATTGCTTTAAGAAGGGGAAGAACATAGGAGGAAAAGGGAGAACAAAGTGTTTGGAGGAGACTTATTGATGTCCTTAAAACGAAATTCGTGTGTTAGTGCGTACTAAGTTTTCAAAACACGCTGTCCAGAGATTGCAGCGTTCGAGGAACCCATCTTATTGACTGGGATATGATTCAGCTGGAGCTCCGTCCTCGACTGGCACCTTAACGGCTAAAGACAGCGGGTTGTCTGCAGCCATCGGCGCTGTCAGCAGTGGGGGTGGGGTAACGGCCACGCAGGGGTGGAGACGCCTGGAGGCTCCGTTCGCTAGGGGTGGGGGCGTCACGCCCGCTGATACAAATTCAGCAGCCTGTCACTGGGCGTTCCATGACACGCCATTACAGCGGAAATCTGGCGGGTTGACAACCTCCGGCGCGTTAGCGTGGGCTGTCGCCTCCTCCTCCAAGTTTTTCCCTGCTTACGCTGCCAGCCACTGGCTTAATGGCAACCCAGGAAGATGGACATCGCCACTGGCATGGAAATTTCATTTTCCTCTCGTGATTAAAGCTGCTAGTACGGTAGCTGTGATGCGCGAAAGGGAAAGCAACTAAGTTTTTGAAGTGTTACCATTCCATGGGTGATTAACTACGTATCGAGTGTAACACTTTCTTGGTTAATTTGTCGAGTCAAATCTGAGTAAAATCTCGAGCGTTTGACGAAATCCTCCGTTGTCAGAAATAGCCGACTATCACGGCTGCTGTAGCGTTGAACGTTTATAGCCCATACACTGCTCATGATTGGCTGGCGTAAGTCATCATTATTTCATGAAAAGGTGGTGCCATGGGAATCTTTAAATTCGTACGTCGCGAAATTTTGATCTGCATTTGTAGGGGATTTTCAGGCACATCATATCATCTAATGACCACTCTTACTTATCTTATTAGCTAAATATTTCAGCAGGGTGACATTTCCATATTCAGATGCCGTAATATGATGTTGTTTGTTTTTTGATGAAGTAAGCTCACCAAAACATAGTCACAAACTTAAAAGAGCAAGTTTATGCCGTACTATTGTATGATGTAAGAACTGTTTTGTTTCCATTAGTAATTAATATATTTGAGTAGGTAACATCCAAGGCTCCCGTCTGAAGTAGCAATACTTTTGCCATACCTGTAAAATAAAAGGCGTTTACGTTTGTCTTGGAAATTGTTTTGCTGTTAGCAGTGAGTAGTAAGCCATAGACATTGCCCACACTGTGTCATCTCTTTCACTGTACACGTCGTTGAAAGAAGAATTTAACAAAACACTAAAAGATCTAAGTGGGCTCATGGCATATGGGCTAAAGAACAATTCCTCTGAATTATTTAGATTCTTGGGGCAACCAACCACGAAAACCCTACTGTAGCTTGTGTGCAAAACATACGAGACAGGCGAAATATCCTCAGACTTTAAGTAGAACGCAATAATTTCAGCTGTAAAGAAAGGGGTGGTTGACAGGTGTCAATATTACCGAACTATCGGTTTAATAAGTCATGGTTGCCAAACATTGGCAAAAATTATTTACAGGAAAATGGAAATCTGGTTGAGAGTGACCTCACGGAAGATAAGTTTAGCTTTGGAAATACGCAAAGTCTCACGACTTAATTTGAATGATAAGGAATGCTAAACGTAAGATTAAAGTGTTTGTATAGTTATAGAAAGCTTTTAACAATGTTCACTGGAATACGTTCTTTTAAATTCTGAGTGTAGGAGAGTTAAAATACGGGAAGAGAAAGACTTAGCTTGTACAGAAACCGAACTGCACTTACAAGAATCGAAGGATATGAAAAGGAAGCTTTAGTTGTGAAGGAAGTGAGGCAGTGTTGTAGTCTATGCCAGATGTTATTCAATACGTGCATTGAGCAAAGAGTATGAAAAACCAAAGAAAAGTTTGTAGAAGGAGTTAAATTTAAGAGAGAAGTTTCAGGACACCAGACTAATTGTCAAAAAGAGATAATTATGATCTATGAAATATATTTTAAACGTTCAGCCAGTACTTCTCGAGAAGCGCCTTGCTCTCTATTCGGAACCGAGCTAACCTGCGGAAGGGAAGTGTGATAAGGTGGTAATAGCATGAGCGACTAAACACTGGTAGAGCACTGGCAGTGTATCTCTCGAACATTGGAGGCTGAATAGGGATATCTTTTCCTGATCTCTAATGCACATGAGGAATCCCATATAGGTTCATATCAAAATAATACACTGGAAGATGTGAAAATAAGGTAAGGGAAGCAGGTACAAAGTATTTGTCTGAGAAGGGAAGGCCTTCAAAATGAGTATATAAGGGCATCCATGAGCAGCGAAAGGCAGTCGGCGCTGAGCTTTAGGCACAGCAACTGCAGCGTTGAGAGGAAATTAAATGTTACTAGTGGGACGATAAAGACTTCGTCTACGAGAAGACGGTGATACACTGCTGAAAGTATATGCAGCTGTTGGTTTTGTAGAATCTGTACTTTCTTATTGGAACAGTCTCAAATACTTATTGTGTGAATTTCGTTTCTTAGCAGGAACAAGTCATGGTCTGGTGCTTGTCTCTTGGAAGATAGGACATGGCTCCAGTGATTAAATGTTCCCACTGCTTGTTAAAATTTATTGTCAAATGTACTTACATACAACCTTAAGTACCCAAGGATATTCTACTCCCTCTCATCTCCGTTATAAAGGTTAATTAAGGTAATCGCAGGCCCACAGTGTCGTTAACATCCTCAATGAACCTCGCGAGCCACACCAAATCTATGTTGGTGAACTGGACCTGTGCCAGGACGCGACAGAAAGGATGACAAAGGATATGGAAGATGAACGGAATGGATTGTGTCTTCAAAATACGTTATATGATTAGCATCAACTAAAGCTGAAAAAGAGTAATAAAGAGTAATGCAATGTAATCGAATCATATCAAGTGATGCTGAGGGAATTACATTAGAAGATGAAGCACTTGAATCAGTAGATGTGTTTTCTTTTTAAGGCAGCAAAGTAACTGATGGCGTCAAAGAAGAGAGTGACTATAGCGAATAAATCCTTTCTGTAAAGGGGAAGGTGTTAACATCGATTATGGATGTAAGTGTTGGGAAGTGTTTTGTGAAGTTATTTGCATGGAGTGTAACCTTCTAAGGCAGTGTAAAATGTGTGAGAAGCATTTTAGACATGAAGAGACTAGAAGCTATTTCATTTTCGTGACGAAGAAGAATGTAAAATAACAGATTGAAAAATCACATAAATAATGAGGAGGTGCTGAATCGAAATTAGGAGAAAAGAAATTGGTGGTGAAACATGACTTAAAGAGGGTATCACCTAAGGGACACTTTCTAAGGCATCAATCAAACGTTAGTTTGTATTGCAGGAAAGCGTGTGGGGCAAAAATTGTGGAGAGAGACCAAGATGTCAATACGGGAACCAGGTTCTACATCTGCATCTTTACGCTCCAAATCACTGTGAAGTGCATGACAGAGGGTACGTCCCAATGTAGAAGTTACTATGGTCTTTCCCTTTTCATTCACTTACAAAGTGCGAGGTGAATGACTATTGAAAGCCTCTGTGTGTGCAGTGGTTAATCTTGCAGTTTTCAGTAGTTATTCGGAGAAGGAGAGGCTTGGACAGGACAGACTAGGCTGGAGGGCTGTATCAAACCAATCTTCGAACTGAAGACCACAACAACAACAAAGGAGTCTGGCTAGAAATTTACGTTTTTGTGAACTGCCCAGATCTACATGTAATATCGTTATATGATCAATCCAGTATTAATGTTATATGATCAATCCAGTATTAATGTCATCAATCCAGAATTAGCAAACAATAAACGTTGATGAAAATATTTATATGTGTTGACAAGGTTATATATTTAGATTTTAATTATGGTTAATATTATGAGTCTATGTGGTTAGCCTGCGAAGAAAATCTTGATATCATAATTGTAAGTTTCTGAATTATATGTAGTGTTTATATTATATATTATTATCTCTCTAAACGTAGCAGTCATCTGTTTCACTTGAACGAATAGCAAAGGTATATGAAATAATGTTTAAATAGCATTCTTACTCTTGGTCATATTATGTAAAATTTTATATCTTTGTCCCCTCTCACTGCTGCATGTTCTTTTTGGTAAATATCTGTTAGTCTGTATGGTTTTCATAAAAGCTGCTTCTGCAGTAACTTTTCTTCTTTCCATAGGTAAACAAATTATCATCCATCCACTGAAAGTTTAATCCATTGTTGACCAAACGTCACTACTCTTCTACACAGAAAAATAAATGAATTCTATTTTGTATAAGATAACTCGCAGGAAAACACTGCCTCTAGAACTTGTACATCCCCTTCATTCGTTCATTCATTGATTCAAACACACCACCAATAAAACGCACAAACATATGGTAGAATTAAACCATAAGATAGCATAGACCGGAAATATCTCTTTCATTAAAATTAAAATTGTTGTTTCGGAAGTTATGGTACGTGAAGAGCTCCAATAATAATACTCATTCTGCATATTATTCGAATTTATGGGATAAATAAATTATATACGTCAAAACATATTCAATAGGAACGGAGGAGTTAAATACTTTCAACCTTACAGGGATAGGTTTCAAAGAAACTCAATTTCAGACTTGATTTTGCGGAGAAAAATCCATTTAATTGTATCTACGTAACTATTGAATATAGTTTTAACTTGGAGAGAACTGAATCTCTACGCTGTAATTGAATAATGTGTTACAATTACTATGGTCTCCAACTGCTTCCACTGTAGGGAATCTTGTCAGGAAAACAGCTTGTTCCATTCAAATACTTCGTATTAAATACTTTCTTTAAGTGCTACAAAACGTAGCATTCAGTGAGGAAGTTAACTGCATCATACGTAATTGAGTGAAACAGGGACTCGTTTTGTAGACGTGTTCTCTTGTTAACATTTTTTTCACGATCAGCAATATACTTCTGGCGATTGCTTACTGGACCACGACGCTAAGCTCCATCAAGACATTGCAAAAAATAGCTGGTCCTCGCCTGTAGTAACTGAATCTCTTAGCTTACTATAAATGGCGGCCCTTGGCAGCTATTTACAAACAAATTCCGCTAAAAATTGTCTGAAGTCATTGTTCCAGATCGTCGTCATATGAAAGTCTTAAATAACAGAGAAGGAACTGCTGGACAAGGTAAGGCCTTATTTTTTGTAGCGGAAAACAGTGTTCTAATGACAACAGTAAACGTAAGATTAAGTTTATAAGTTGGCTTGCGTGTACATTCATTAAGAAAGACGCATCACTTCAAACCCATACTACGCCCTTGTGGTAGTTAACGGTGCTACCGTATTTTTCAAATTTGAATGTTAACATACAATTTTAACTATTCATATACACAGTACATTCTAAAACTGTAGGCCACATAGCATTTAATATTCACTACAGCTCACATTTTTCCGAATCGTCCTTCTTGAAATAGTATTTGTAAGCTACTAAATTTCCAGAACTTCACACAGATTCTTACCGCTATTAAAACTTCACAGATTCTTATTCTTCTGTTCTTACTCGGGAATCCTTAACAGAAAACCACATTTTTCCTGCTCCTCAGCTTCTGCAACCTCTAATGTGGCTTACCTTAATACATCCACAGTCCTCACATACCATGAATAACACATGGCTAAATTTAATTTTTTGTCAAACGTCTCTACAGCACCCTCAGTACATATCAACACAACAATAATTTTCCACAAGCGACAGTGTCATTCAAATACGACTTCACCTGTTGGTATACCAAGCAACACTTCTTTTCAGACGCATTTTTAGACGTCACACTTCAGATTACTGCTCTGACACGTTCCTTCCTTGGAGACTTTCATTAAAACCGTGAACTCTAGCGTACTTCTGTTCGAACTCACTCTCCAATGTGATCTGCCATCGCCTTACTCCTCGATTATGATCATTGATGGCACATTTACTTCTACCTGGGCATAGGATGAGAAAATATATCTTACATGATACCAATTTTCATAACAATAGCATTTTCATAAACCTCCACTTCACCTAGCAAAATATCACAAACAATTCATATTAATATGAGAGAGTAAGGATCTACACTCTCCAGAAATTAAGAATAATTTGTGAAGTAGAGAATAATACCAAACTGCACAGTTACATGTTAATTACATTTCCGAGACAACTGTAAATGGAAAAACGACAACTCATCTTCGCAATTCTTGCTGATTTTGCATCCAATAAAATGTATTAAACGACAGAACTACATTCTAGTTCTGATAATCGTATGGAGATTTTGTTCAACTCATATGAAGTACCATATGATGCCCCAATATGAAGTACCTGTCATGATAAAAAGAAATAAGTATTGTCAATTCTGGTAATAGTTGAAGAATCTATTATTTCCCTTGAATACATTGCAGTACCATCTTCATTTGTACTTACTGTTTAACTTTGCGTATGATATATACAAAATAAGTATTTTCAGAAGTAAAACAAATTTTCATTCACTATGCTCTAAAACATTAACGAGCAACAGGATTACATGAAAAATTCAAAAGCAGACAATTATTGATGTCATACAGGTGACGTGTCAGAAACAAATTACAAGATTTGGATAAAATGTACATATATAAGGCTTAGTAAAATCGGATTCACTTCTGCAGATTGTAGTGCAAGTGAAATCAAATAGAGCTTATCTTCGTCACTGTAGGGGGAAAAATGTTACCAGCACATGATAACAGATGTCCCATCAGGTAGTGGAGTATCTATCCTCAAATCAGCAAATAGACTGTGTGTGTGTGTGTTTGTGTGTCTGTCTGTGTGTGTATATGTATGAATTGTACCAGAGACCTAGAAACGACAGAGAGGCTTCGTCCCCGTCATAGCCTTCAGTGGTTCACAACTCCACAACAGGCTACAACAGTCCGCACAGCCACCCCAAACTGAGCCCAGGGCTATTGTGCGGTTCGGCGCCCAGTGGACAACCCCTGCCACGTGGAGTGGCCACACAGTTTGAGGCGCCACGTCACGGACTGCGCGGTCTCTCCTGCCGGATATTCGAGTCCTCCCTTGGGCATGGGTTTGTGAGTTGTCCTTCGCATTCGCTGTGGCAGATGGAAAACCACCTTATAAACTATCGACAGGCTGGCCGATACACACGACCTCCACACTAACCCACTGGGCGGATTCGGAAACAGACCGCTCGTATATATCTGTATCGGGAATTGCAACCTTTACGACCAGTGATGTTAATCGGTTAGTTTCACAAGCCGCCATTAATTTATAAAATGCGTTAACACTGTAATATGCAGTACAGCTTCAATAATGGTCTATTTTAGCCTGCCTGGCTAGCCGCGCGGTGTAACACGCTACTTGCTGAGCGGAAAGTCGTCCCGGTCCTCCTGAGCTAAGATCACGGTTCTTGTTGCTCAGAATTCAGGTTAATAACGATATTCCTGGCAACATATTTCTGTTCACTGGATTCAGTAGTTAAGTGTTACAATATAAATCAAAATGTCCGAAGTAGAATTGCTTGTTGGTTTTCGAATTTCTATCAATTTCCTCTATCCTTTTCCAATCTGAGGATTTTACATTTGCACTGTGATTCGATGCCCTTGTCACAATGTAATAATTAAATAGATAGGTCAGTTTCAAAATCTAAAACAGGTAAAAGTATACCAACTCAGATAGATGTATGAACTGCAAAATCTGGTTGTTGAAATCAACATCTGAACCGTGTCGTCAAAGGAAAAAATAAACATTACGAATGTGTAAATACTTTTCGTCTATAAATTAATTAATTCCGAATTATTCATTAATATGTTAGTACCAGTTTTAAATTGATTTTGCGTTTTGTATAAGTTTAAGGTAGTCCCTCAGAATTACATTCTGACAACAGACTTACAGCAATGTAGAACGTGTTGCACGAGACACAGACAACAAAATCCGTATATCATCAATAGTTGGAAATAAAGGAATGTCTCGTTCTCAAATGCTTTATTAAGTGTTACTAGCTTCAAAATTTCATCATCACACTGAAACTGTGGAATAAAGTGTACAAGAAAATTAACGTTAGTAAATGTGTACAGAATGTAAATATCCATCCTAGTATTTCATATATAGAAATTTCAGTTAGTATCGTACTTATATTTAAATCAAACTTTGGTAAAAAGCTCGCGAAAGTGCGCACATATACTGAATAAAATATAGATCCCATCTCGTTCAGGCATCTTTGATAGGGTCGTTGTCTGTTTGAAGAGAACCAGTACATTCTACATTCTACATTTATACTCCGCAAGCCACCCAACGGTGTGTGGCGGAGGGCACTTTACGTGCCACTGTCATTACCTCCCTTTCCTGTTCCAGTCGCGTATGGTTCGCGGGAAGAACGACTGTCTGAAAGCCTCCATGCGCGTTCTAATCTCTCTAATTTTACATTCGTGATCTCCTCGGGAGGTATAAGTAGGGGGAAGCAATATATTCGATACCTCATCCAGAAACGCACCCTCTCGAAACCTGGCAAGCAAGCTACACCGCGATGCAGAGCGCCTCTCTTGTAGAGACTGACTGTGAGAATTAAGCTATCAAAGAAATAAACGAAGGCTGATAGTAGGCACAAGCATTAATCATAGAAATGATGTCGAAGAGTAACTTTACAAACAGTTATACATTGTGATAAACTACATGTCAGAACAGTGTGAACAACTTGACAAAGAAACATTTACGCGACTTTTATAGAGAAGAAATTTATATACTGACAACATGAAATTGCGTCTACAGGTAGCATCATGAACAACGATATAGAGATATTCGTTAGTCAGTAATCAAAACATATGACAGACTTTCAATTTAAAAGTGGTATGGTACAGTATAAACATAAAGCCGATATAGATCAGAAATAAAGTACATGTAGTGAAAGAGTGAGTTCACAACCACCACTAAATGTAATCTTACATAAGTATCACCAAATGTAGCCGTATTACAATTGATGAAAATATAACAAATGACATAAAGTAGACTCATTCGGGTGGGACTTAATAAATGGCAACAAGTTGAATGAAATGGAACTATTATTACGATAAATGGAATTTTTGTAACTTTTTAAGAAACTTCATGGTATACTATTAGATCTATAACAGTGCAGCTGTTATCAGTTTACAGCCATCACAAAATGGAATGTTATAGGAGTATCGCCAAATGTAATCATATTATAATTGTAGAACAATTACTGGATGAGATACCAATTACGTAAGCCAAGGTATGTCTGATGCATAGTGAATCAGTACTATGCATGTCACCAACATTAGTTTTACTTGCTATTCATCTGACTTAGTGCATCGCTACTTTGCATTTCGCCAAGAGTAGTACCTCTTGCTATTCATTTTACTCTAGAATTTTATCGTAACACCCGTATTGTTCGTCGCCATGTGTTCCACATTTTCGACACAGTACATTTGTTACATTACATTTACATTACATAGTGGTTAACTTTACGACAGTTGGATGTTTGAGTTCCGTTTCAATTTCAAACAGCTTACTCAGAAAGCGTTCTGCATTTCTGTACTGTTGTACACGTTCACAGTACATTCCGTATAACTACAGTCAAAAAGGAATGCCTTAATTTCGAAATATTTGACCACTATTTCAGCATTACGATTGCCTAGGTATCAGTTTTTGTCAAAAAAATGATCCTAGCTCTACATCCAAAAGCAAAATACGCTACTGCGTTTCTTGAGTGTCCTTGTGCATCTAGTTCAAGCAAGCTGTTATACACTCTGATATTATACGTTTAGGCTTTTTAATACAAAATAGAAAAAAGAGGAGATAAAGGGGAAGAGAGAAAAAAGTTCTGATAGAATCCTCTACTTTATTTCAAATTGTTACCACTCATCTAGGTTTACCTAAATGGATATACCGTATGTCAAGCCATTATTTGTTCAACTATTGTAATATGACTACAATCATTTATATTCGCGTAACATTTAACATTGTGATGACTGCCCTGATATATGACCTAATACTATACAATTAGGTTTCTTAAAAAATTAGAGAATTCGATTTTATTGTAATTATAGTCGATTTTTATTTCAAGTTGTTACCACTAAACTAGGCTCACCTAAATGATTCTGTCTTACCTCATTTAACATAAGTTCTTCTATTCTAATACGACTACATTTAGTGATAATCATGTGACATTTGATTTAGTGAAGTTTGTGAACTTATTCCTTCAGAACTTGCATTTTATCTCTGATGTATATCGGTTTTGTATTATATTAAACCACGAAAGTTATTTGTTGAAAATATGACATTTGTTTTGATTATCGACTGACGACTATCTGCCTATCGCTGTTCACAGTGCTACCTAATATTGCACTTTTCATTTCCTCAGTATATTATTTTCTGCTCGATAAAAGTGGCAAAAATGTTTCTCTGTCAAGTTGTTCACAATGTTCTGCTACGTAATTAATCACAATGTATGGTTGTTCGCAAAGTTCCTCTTTGATGTCATTTTTATGATTACTGCTAATGCCAACTACCAACCTCTTTTATTTCTTTGATAGTTTAGTCACCACAGTGAGTTTGGCAATGGTTCTCTTCGAAATAACAAAGACGCTGTCAATTATGCGTATTTGTGAAGGGAGGAACAAGATTTCTGGTCGGGTGAATACAGGGTTATAAAAAGAAAATCAAACAGGGGTATTGCAGGAATAGGTTTAATAATGAATAAAAATATAGGAATGGGGGTAAGCTACTACAAACAGCATAGTGAACTCATTATTGTGGCCAAGATAGGTACGAAGCCCAAGCCTACCACAGCAGTACAAAATGGCTCTGCGCACTATGGGACTTAACATCTGAGGTCATCAGTCCCCTAGGCTTTGAACTACTTAAACCTAACTAACCTAAGGACATCACACACATCCACGCGCGAGGCAGGATAAGAACCTGCGACATTAGCGGCAGAGCGGTTTCGGACTGAAGCGCCTAGAACACCTCGGCCACAACGGCCGGCCAGTAGTGCAAGTTTAGGTGCCAGGTATGACGAAGAGATTGATGAAATGTATGATGAGATAAAAGAAATAATTCAGATATTGAAGGGATAAGAAAATTTAATAGTTGTGGATGGCTGGAATTCGATAGTAGAAAAAGGAAGAGATGGAAACGTAGTAGGTGAATATGGAAAGGGGGTTAGGAATCAAAGAGGAAGTCGCCTGGTAGAATTTTGCACAGAGGATAACTTAATCACAGATAAAACCTGGTTCAAGGATCATAAAAGAAGGTTGTATAGATGGAAGAAGCCTGGAGATACTGAAAGGTTTGAGATAGATTATATAATGGTAAGACAGAGGTTTAGGAACCAGATTTTAAATTGTAAGACATTCCCAGGGGCAGATGTCGACTCTGACCACAATGTATTGGTTATGAACCGTAGATTAAAACTGAAGAAACTGCAAAACGGTGGGAATTTAATGGGATGGGACCTGGATAAACTGACAGAACCAGAAGTTGTAGAGAGTTTCAGCGAGAGCATTATTTAATGATTGACAAGAAAGGGGGAAAGAAACTCACTAGAAGAAGAGTGGGTAGCTTTTAGAGATGAAATACCGAAGGCAGTAGAGGATCAAGGTGGTAAAAAGACAAGGGATGGTAAAGAAACTTGCTTAACAGAAGAGATATTGAATTTAATTGATGAAAGGAGAAAATATAAAAATGCGCTAAATGAAGCAGGCAAAAAGGAATACAAACGTCTCAAAAATGAGGTCAAAAGATAGTGGAAAATGCCTACGCAGGATGGCTAGAGGACAAATGTAAGGATGTAGAGGCGTATATCACTGGGGGTAAGATAGATACTGCCTACAGGAAAATTATAGACACCTTTGCAGAAAGGAGAACCACTTGAATTAATATCATGAGCTCAGATGGAAACCCAGTTTTAAGCAAAGAAGGGAAAGCAGAAAGGTGGAAGGAGTATATTGTGGGTCTATACAAGAATGATGTACTTGAGGTCAATATTATGGAAACGGAAGAGAATGTAGATGAAGATAAAATGGGAGATATGATACTGCGTGAAGAGTCTGACAGAGCACTGAAAGACCTAAGTCGAAACAAGGCCATAGGAGCAGACAACATTCCATTAGAATTAATGATAGCCTTGGGAGATCCTCCCCTGACAAAACTCTACCATCTCTTGAGGAAGATGATTTACACTGGTGAAATACCTTCAGAATTCAAGAGGAATATAATAATTCCAATCCCAAAGAAAGCAGGTGTTGACAGATGTAAAGATTACCGAACTATCAGTTTAATAAGCCAAGGCTACGAAATACTTACACGAATTCTTCACGGACGAATGGAAAAACTCGTACAAGCCGACCTCGGGGAAGATCAGTTAGGATTATGTAGAAATTTTGGAACATGTGAGGCAATACTGACCCTACGGCTTATCTTAGAAGCTAGATTAAGGAAAGGCAAACCTACGTTTCTAGCATTTGTAGACTTAGAGGAAGCTCTTGACAATGTTGACCGGAAACTCTCTTTCAAATTCTCAATGTGACTGGGATCAAATACACGGAACGAAACGCTAGTTAAAATTTGTACAGAAAACAGATGACAGTTATAAGACTCGATGGTCTTGAAAGGGAAGCAGTGGTTGGGAGGTGAGTGAGAACGGTTGTAGCCTATCCCTGATGTTATTCAATCTGTATATTAAGCAAGCGGTAAAGGAAACAAAAGAAAAATATGGAGTGTGAAATAAAATCCATGGAGAAGAAATAAAAACTTTGAGGTTCACCGATGACAGTAATTCTGTCAGAGACAGCGCAAGGGCCTGGGAGAGCAGATGAATGGAATGTACAGTGGCTTGAAAGGCGGACATAAGATGACCATCAACTAAAGCAAAACGAGGATAATGGAGTGTAGTCGAATTAAATCGGGTGATGCTGAGGGAATTATACTAGGAAATGAGACCCTTAAAGTAGTAACCGAGTTTTGCTATTTAGGGAGTAAAATAACTGATGACGGTGGAAGAAGAGAGGATATAAAATATAGACTGGCAAAGGCAAGGTAAGCGTTTCTGAAGAAGAGAAATTTGTCAACAACGAGTATAGATTTAAGTGTCAGGAAGTCGTTTCTGAAAGTATTTATATGGAGTGTAGCCATATATGCGAGTTAAACGTGGGCGTTAATTAGTTTAGACAAGAAGAGAATAGAAGCTTTCGAAATGTGGTGTTACAGAAGAATGCTGAAGATTAGATGGGTAGATCACATAACTAATGAGGAGGTATTGAATAGAATTGGGGAGAAGAGAAATTTGTGGCACAACCTGACTAGAAGAAGCGATCGCTTGGTAGGACATATTCTGAGGCATCAATTGATCACCTATTTAGTATTGGAGGGCAGCGTGGAGGGTAAAAATCGTAGAAGGAGACCAAGAGATGAATACACTGAGCAGATTCAGAAGGATGTAGGTTGCAGTAGGTACTGGAAGATGAAGAATCTTGCACAGGATAAAGTAGCAAGGAGAGCTGCATCAAACCAGTGTCTGGACGGAAGGCCACAGCAACAAGTAAAGCATACTTCAATAGTACTATAGCAACTTTTACTACTCATTTTCTGAAGAGGATTAATCTTAGCAAACGCAGATGTCAAACTAAGTAAAACATACGAAATTCATTTTTGAAGACAGGAATATATAGGTTCTGGAATCTCATTCTATATCACCAGAGATTTCAAAAGCATGTGATCATTGTAATTCAAAGACAATTAACGAACTTTATTTATACTGTATTTTAAATTTTTTATGGTGCGTACACAGTGTCATCCTCCTTGGTAACAAATGTTACTGAAAATGGCTTTTTAATCCGAGGGTTAATCATAGGTCCAAGACCTTCCATCTATTATACACGAGCAGAATTAGTCCTTTTTGCAGGTGACACCTGTATTTTAGTCAGTTTATAACATACATTTCGCACCTCAAGAAATGGTAAAAAATTTCTTAAGATATAGGTGACTATTCTTGTAACACATGACGAAGAGATAACGAGTTTGGAAACTTTAACGTTCTAAGTGTCCACATTGATGAGTATTTAAAAGAGAAACAAACGTCTTGGAGCTCTCAAAACAACTCAGTTAAGCTGCAAATCCTGCAGAAGAAAAAATCAGTAATTTCTTGTATTTTGCCTATTTCCGTTCAATAATATCGAACAATGGTGTGGAGGGACTCAACTTTGAGAAATGAAGCCTTAATTTCCAAAATAGTTATTGTAAGAAAGATATGTGCTTCCCACCCACGATTACCATGTAGGCATCTGTTTAATTATTTTGGCATTTTGATTAATCCCTCACAAGATATTTATTTCCACAGTAAGATTGTTCTAAATAATCCACTAAATTTCACATGGAATGATGACGAAGGTAATTACAATACTAGACGAAAAGTAACATTAATTACTTCAAATTATTGTTGTCTTTAGCACCAAAAGGGCATAATCGTGCATATCAGCAGACTTTATACGATCTGACATTGATATGATACGATATCTCTTATGGGTAGAAAAGTAAAATTTGAAAAGAAACAAAAAAAATTTACGCTCGACAGCTTCTTCTATTCAGTAGAAGAATTCCTGTATTTTTAAATGTATTAACTTTAATGTTTAGGAATTATTAAGGCATAACTGAGTTTTAAAAAATTATAAATAGATTACATATAGTCATTTTTCAAAACAGATGTGAAACGCGAGTGTAAACTGAGTTGTTCCACATCCTTACGATTAATCGTACAACAAAGTGCAATGCTGTGACATGCCAAATGTGTGAATATTTATGAATGTAGGCTTTCCTGGTGTATACTGCTGATGAAATATTCTCGGTCTTTCATCCGAGTAGCTGCATCGATCTTCGCCAGAAGATCATGAGAATGACTCTCATCGAAACGTCGCGGATTTTCAACGCAGCTACCCGGATGAAAGCCTGTGTGAACATTGTCTGCCCAACTGTGATTTCTCGAAGTAACAGGTCAGCTGGCTTCTGCAAGGCTGCTGAAGGAGGAGTATCGACATATGGATCAGAGGGAACATAACGCAAACTGAGGGAAGAATGAGTATATGTCAGTACTCACAAGCTCATATGTTATAATAATAGTAATTGACAGTCCATAGCAAAATGTGACAATTTTAGTAGAGAAAGTGATTATGTAACAATTTCATTTGAGACAGATCAACACACTACTTCATGAATTAAACTTCATTGATTCCACCATCAATGATCATAAAAATTGGCATATTATACTTACCGTAATAATTGCGTGTGATGATTAAGGTCAATGGAGTAAGGAAGAAGGGTTGAATGTAAATCATTATCAAATGGTTGGAATTGTTTTATTGAATAATTCTACTGTACTATCAATAGTATATTAAAAACAGTTTGACAGATGTTTTTCCGAAATAGGCCGAATTGGTTTCGCTCGTTCTTTATCATCAAACGCACATAAAAAACACGGGACCTCATGTTTTTAACCCTAGACAACCAGATGTAGAGCCAGCATCAGCATCGAGAGACAGCAGCGATCCAGCAAGTAGCAGCGATTACTACAACACAATGCATTTTAATGGCGCGAACCTAACATCAAGTGCTAACAAGCTCCATAAATGGGAGTGAAATAGTGCGATTATAGCAATTAGCAATATCTACGACCAGGTGACCATTACAAAAGTGGGGACTCAGCCGGGATCTTTAAGTGCGTCGATGATAATAGTGCAGTGATAAATTTCGTAAGTGCTTAGCATTCCAAAAAAGTTTATTTGTGCAGTGTGGCAACAGTGAAAATATGTCAAAAATAAATAAATAAATAAAGTGTGTTTGTGCGACTACGAAAAACTATCATCACACCACTCGGAAGATTAACGTCTGGATTATATCAATGGAATTCATCAATCAAGACTTCAGCTTCGATAAAACCGAATAGAAGTGAAGAAAGCCAACAGGAACACCGATCACGACATCATAGCATAGCTACATAAATCAAGGTATTTTGTTGTTGTTGTCATTTAAAATAATTAATAGTTAACATGTACCTACCTGAGAGGGATGAGATCGTAGGAAATGTAAAAATTGAACCAGGGGATGGTGAACAATTAAATTTAACTGAGTGGCTAGCGGAGTTTGCAACACAAATTAGCTCGCAACTTAAACAATCAAGTGAACAAGTATGTTTGAAACTTAAAGAAAACACAGATAGACTGGATAAGTTAAGTTTGAATTTTGATCTATTAAATACTCATCTCAATGAGAAGTGTGAGGAAATTAAAACTACCCTCAGTAAGGTCACTAGAGAACAGTTGATACATTTCAGAAAAGAATTTCAAGTTGAAGTTGAAAGTTTAAATGAAAACATACAAGCTAACACAGACAGCATTGCTGTCATCTACAACAGAGTAGATACTGAAGTTGAAAGATTAGATCAGAGAATAGACAAAACATCAGAAAACCTTAAACAAGAATACAACCTGTATACCACTAATGTAGATACAAAAGTAGAAAATATACACACTAAATATACACAATTGGAAGATGCATTGATGTCAAAACAAATGTTTTACAATCAAAATACAATGTATGGGCACATCCAAGTGAAATGCTTTCCTGGTGAAAATCTGCACCCTATTGACTTTATTCACCAATGTAAGGATATGTTTGTTGTAGGAATGTCAGATAACATAAAAATTAAGTCAGTATAACGCCTTCTAGAAGGGGAGGCCCTATCCTGGGCAAATGAGAATAATGATTCTTGGAATACTTTTGAAGAGTTTGAAGCTAAATTTATTTGCAAATTTTGGTCACAATCCATGCAAGCCAGATTAAAGTCAGAATCTCTAAATGGACCAGTGTATAGAGGGAAAGTAGGGGGAATGCAAAAATTTTGCAGAGATCAATTGAAAAAGCTTGCTCACTTGAATAACTCTTTTGATATTATGACACTAATTGATGTTTTAAAAAGGAGGTTACCAGAGAGACTGCAGTGGGAATTGGTCCATGGACCAGATGATTCAATGGAAGAGTTCCTGAAATTTGTAAATAGATTAGATAGGGCCTTGGAAAGAGAAAGTAACCAAAGTTTTGGCTCTGGCAACAACCAGTATGGGGGGTGGAACAGTAATGAAAATAGAGATTATTATGGGAGGAGAGACTTTGAAAATTCTGGAAATAATGCTCCAAATAGGGGAGATAGGAGATATGAACATGATTTCAGAAACAATACACAGGAGGGAGGATGGAGGAGAGATAACAGGAATGATAGAAATAGGTATTGGGGAAGAGAACAAGATAGAAGGGGGTTTGTTGAAACTAGTGAACAAAACGACAACTACAAACGGACAGACCGAGGGAACCAGCTGGTAAACGGTGGACAGTCCCACTAGATGTCTGTAGTTTTGGGGCTAGACAATATTATGACAGGACAACACATAACCGAAACTGGAGAAGGAGAAGATACAATGTAAAGAGTAAGTACCATGAAAATACTGATGTTGTTAGAATGAATAAATTAGAATTTAATAAAAGGTTTTGGGATACTATGAGTAAAAGTGATACAGTTAATAAAAACAGTGTTCAAGCACAGGTAGTTAGTGAAAGTGCAGAAGTTGAAGGTATTGCAGAGTTCCATAGTTGGGCTGAAAAAGATACTGGTGTTAATAACAAGTCAGACACACCACAAATAGAATCTATTTTGGGGGGTTTATTTGATAAGAAGGGGGATGACGAAGTGTTTAATGTAGCCAAAGACTCAATTGCTGAGATTCAGCCACATAGGGGGGAAACTGAAGATGGGGTTGTTGTGGAGGAGGAGGAAGAAGTAATAGAGGGACATTTAAATAATGATCCTAAATCATGTGATGTTATTGATGAGAGTGTTGAGGGAGAAATAAAAGTATTTGTAGAATTCAAAAGTGATTATGTGGTAAAGGTAAGTGATGTGACATACATGGGTAATAATGAGGTTAATTTAAGAGAAATGCAGACTAGGGAATGTGTATCTGAGGACAAGCTATTGCCTATTGGGAACTATGAAACACTAATCTATGATAATGGTAATAATAATAATAATATTAAAGAAAATATAAAGGGATGGAATGTAAATGTGTGATTTCAAGAAACAGGGGAAAAGTTTTTAGAAGTTTTGTGGAACAACTATGGAAACTGTATAAACAAAGATGCCTTTTGGAAAGAATTAGCAAAGGTAAGTGCAACCTTGTATCATACATGGTCGACAAGAATCCGTAGTGGACTTTATAAAAAATGGGGTGAAAACAGTAGGTTGTTAAGTGACAACACAGTGTTAAAAGGAACAGATGAAAACAAAGGTTTATGTTTAAATGTCAATGCTTTGCAAACAGAGAGGGATGTGTCTAAGTGTAGGAAAGAGACTTTAGACTTAGGAACTAAAGAAATTGAAAATGATCTATTGTTTGAAAATACAGAAATAGACAAAGATGTTGAGTTAGGTTGTCCATATGTTAAAGTAAACATTGACAAGTGGGAAGGAAGAGTGTTAGTAGACACAGGAAGTCCTGTTTCTGCCATCACTTCTAGACTTAGAGATAAGCTCAGAAATTCTCAACATTTTCCTGAGATGCCAGTTGTTGGGTTAATAGTGAAAGGAGCTACAGGCAGAGCCAGCAAGGTAGTTAAGAAACAAGTGTTACTTACTTTTAAAATTGATAACCTAAATTTTGAACATGGATGCTTAGTAGTAGATGACCTGAATGAAAATTTCATTTTAGGTATGGATTGGATATTAAAAGTGATTGCTGGGTTTAATTTTACAGCAAAATAAATGTGTATTATAGAACCTGTTACGCAACAAAGCTGTGTAGTGAATTTGTTAATTTTAAACTGTGGTGACAGCTGTAACCACATTCAATCAGTGTATCATGAAAATGAGGATGTTTATTACCTGGATGAGAACTTAGAGGAAGATGCAGAGGGTCAAGAGTTTGAGAAGTTAGTAGAGAAAAAACTGGGGGAAGCAGAAAGCCTAAATAGTACACAGAAGGAAAAATTAAAGGAGTTATTATGGGAATTCCAGGATGTGTTTGATGATAGACCTGGTAGAGTGAAATATTATCAATTTAAATTACAGTTAAAACCTCATGAGCCTTTCTTTATAAAACCATATGGAATACCATTTGCAAAGAGAGATGCTGTGGAAAAAGAAAACAAAAAATGGAAAATTGGGAAGTTATAGAAAGAAGTCGCAGTGCCTACAACAATCCGTTGGTCATTGTAAAAACGGGAGACAATAGCGTTAGGATTGTATTAGACTCCAGACATTTGAAGAAGTATCTCATCAGAGAAAACGACCACCCACAAAGTATACATGAGCTGTTAGGTAAATTTGAGTGTGGCAAACATATGTCAAGCCTAGATCTCACCACTGGTTTTCATCAAGTTGAACTTAGTCCTGATTCGAGAAAATATACAGCCTTTTTATATAATGGTAAATGTTATCAGTATACAATCGTACCATTTGGTCACAATGTATCAGTTGCAGAATTCATCAGAGCATTAGATTTAATAGTTGGTCATGAAACTAGTTCAAAATTAACCATTTATGTAGATGACATTTTAATCACTGGGAAAACTTGGGAAGAACACCTTGAACTATTAAGGGAGGTATTTATGAAACTCAGAAAGGGAGGAATGACATTAAAATTAGAAAAATGTAAATTTGGGCTAGAGGAGTTAAAATTTTTGGGACACATCATTACAGAACAAGGGATTTTGCCAGACAAAGACAAAATAAAAGCCATAGAAAATTTTCCAACACCTAGAAACAAGAAACAACTAAAATCATTTTTTGGCTTCACAGGATTTTACAGAAAATTCATCAGTAATCAAGCATTAAATGCAGTTTGTTTGTACAACTTACTTAAGAAAAATGTATTGTGGGATTGGACACCAGAATGTGAAGATGCTTTTAACAAAATCAAAACGCAATTATGTAACAGCCAACTTTTACACAGACCAGACATGTCAAGTCCTTTCTGGCTAGCTACTGACAGCAGCGATGCAGGGTTAGGAGTACATTTATTTCAAGAAAAGGAAGTAAATGGAAAAATGGAACACCGAACAATAGCATTTGCCAGCAGAATTCTTCAAAAACATGAAAAACACTACACAGTGACAGAAAAGGAATTACTAGCTATACATTGGAGTTTTACAAAATCTAGAAATTACCTCTTGGGACATAAAGTAATAGTACAGACAGACCACAAAGCATTAAGCTATCTCCAAGAGTGCAGGTTATACCATAACAGACTCACCAGATGGGCCATGTTTCTCCAGCAGTTTGATTACGAAGTGAGGTACATTCAGGGAAAACAAAATGTGGTAGCAGACGCTTTATCAAGACTACCTTTGGGAAGTGATTTGGAGGGAAGTAGTGGGGAGGATGAGAGAATTTTCAAAATTATGTATCTAAAGGGCATTAAAGAGGAAAAGGAAATACAAAAAATCTGTAACGACATTAGGAGGTTTCAGAACCACGATGACAACTGGAAACTAGTCAAAAGTTACATAGGAAAAACTGGGGGAGAAAAGGTAGAAGCATATTATAAAGTACGCAAGGGGATACTATTCAGAAGACCTAAACCGGATTTAGACTATTGGAAACTGTGTTGGCCTGAGCAACAAATAGATACACTCATTACTTATGTACATGAAAGCTTTGGACACTGTGGCACCACTAAGTGTATTCAGAAAATACAGGAGAACATTTATTTTTACAACATTAGCAGAAGAGTAAAGAAAAAGTTATCAACATGTGACAGATGTCAGAGGGTAAAAGTGACTAACCAAACCACCAGGGGAATAATGCAGAACATATTACCCACAAATAAACTCGATCTCGTTGCAACTGACATCTATGGACCGTTACCCAAGACAAGGGGGGGTTACAGTTATATTTATGTCATGGTAGACATCTTCTCCAAATTTATAAAGCTTTATCCCTTAAGGAAAGCTACCAGCAAACAGATAGTTTCAAAAATTACAAGTAATTATTTCAACACTGTGGGAAAACCCAAGGCAATACTTTCAGACAATGGGTCTCAGTTCACCTCTAAATACTTTTATTGAAGACACGGGAATTAAACACATTTTAATATCTGCTTACCACCCGTCAAGCAACCCGGCTGAGAGATACATGAGAGAGATTGGAAGACTGTGCAGAACCTACTGTAGCCAGAACGACACTAATTGCTTAGAGTACATAAATAGCTTTGAAGAAATAATGAACAGCTTACAGCACTCTTCCACTGGATTTTCCCCACACAAAATAATGTACAACCAATACCCCGCTAGTTTCTTCACTGAAAACATAGAGTATCCACCTTGCAAAATTATGTCACCCCAAGAAAGAGAAGACTGTGTACGGGAAACCATGAAAAAACAAGGGGAATTGAGAAAAAGGCGACATGCAGCCAAGGGAAAAGCTACACAGTTCAAACCAGGGGACCTTGTACTCATCAAGACACAAGAGAAATCAAAATTATTGTCAGCCGAACTTAAAAAGTTTTTTGACATTTACATTGGTCCATTTGAAATAAAAGAAAGCCCACATCCTAATGCGTATAGACTTATCTTTCCCAGATCAAGAAGGTTATTTGGATTAAGAAACATCACTGAATTGAAACCATATAAACATGATTAAGCACATTTCCCTGTTTGAATACAGTTACTTACCCATTTTCCATAAAGCATGTTATCAGCAAAGATTTTTACTGGGTGTGTCAAATAGCAACTACCACTCATCCTACAGACCATGGACAAGTTCCAGATCTCTGAGAGAATGTTTTTATGTTTTTATTCTCACTATTGAATATTAAATTTTGAGACATCAACTTTACCTGCAACGGGCAAGAAGGTGACAAACATTTATTACTTTCTTTTTGTATTGCTGAATATGGGACATACTTGCACCAAATAAAAGACAATGAAAAAATTGTTGTGCAAGACCCATCATTTTGTGACTATTGTGTTCTTAGGCATAAGATTTGGGTACAATTTTCTACAGCTAATCAGATGATCACCAAGTTTTATGTTTGTGTTATGTTGTGACAAATTTAAGTGTCCAATTTTAGTATTAATATGTTCTTGTATGGTCTTGACTATGAGTCTCAATGGGAGACAATATTTAAAAAACTTTTCTTTTTTTTCTCAAATGCGTATTACATTCATACATGTGACTTCTCTAGTGTTTGTGTTTATATATCATGTCCATACGTATAATTATATTCTTTGTTTTCATTTCTTTTATGTGGCTCAAAAAGAGCAGAAAATTGCAATGTTTTCCTATGGACATATGACCTGTCCATCTGTGTAATATATTTATGCTCCTTCTATTATCTTGATTAATCTGTGACTCAATGAGAACTGACTTTGAAATAATTTACATATATTTTTTATATATCTTAAAATCGCATGTGATATATTTGTGTCTGTTTTTGATCATTTTCCATGTGGCTCACTGGGTGCAAAGATTAACAGTTTTTTTACTTTCATATATTACTTTATATTTTTATTATGCTGGCATACTGAGAGCCATAACACAAAGTGCATTTGAAACAACACAACTAAAATATTTGCAGGAAAAAGTCATTTTGAAACGGTGTAACGGTCATTGCATACATACACATTATGAATAGTAAAACAAAAAAAAATTAATAAAGTAGTACCTTTCCAAATTTTAACTATTTGACACATTTGTCCTAGTCGGCTAATATCATTAACATTCTGTAAATGATATTACCCGAGGGGGGTTTTGTAACGGAACATATTAAAGGCTTTACTGTAGCGAAGTATGTGATACCCTCCAAATTCAACCAGTTTAATGAGTATTTATGATTATAGCAAAGGTATTGTGTATGTTAACAATGATTGCATAACATGTCTCCATAAACAGTCAACCCATTAAATTATACTGAGTAACTGACCCACACAAAAGTTAATATCACTTGATCACTGATACAGCAAATGTCATCATGTAAAAACACTAAGTTCATCTTAAGTAACTAATATGAAGTACGAAAAATAGTGGCCAACTTAGGTATTTTGGATCTCCTTAAATAAAAATCACCCAGTGAAACCTATTTGTTCACTAGGAGCGTTTTCACTCAGTATTCACGTAATCAATCCTATTTTAGACGAAAACCAATGTAATTCTTAATAATTCATGTTATTTACTTATTTATGCAAATTAGAGAAGTCATTTGACAAACTTCTAAAAAACGGCCTTTTTGTAACTAAGAATTACTGTCATGTCAACAAATCTGTCTGTCATTTTAATAACATGTTAAATTATGTCACTCGATGCAAATTAATAACTTTTCTGCACAAATTATGATAACAGATGTACATGTGACTTGTAAACTGTATCTCTTTTTAGTAGATCTTTGACAATGTTATAAATACAAGCAGCAAGAACGGTCGGGGAGCAGTCGGATTGTCACTTTGGTAAAGTGTGTTTGTGTGTTATTGTTTGAGGTGGTAAACAATGCAAAGAACATGTAACGGAAGTACTACTTTGTGTTGAGTCATGGTCTTTGGTGGACAGTGGAATTAAGATGGCCACCAGAGTAATAAATATTTGAAGTTTACATATTTGTTGGTTTCGCTCGTTCTTTATCACCAAAAGCACATAAAAAACACGGGACCTCATGTTTTGAACCCTACACAACCAGATGCAGAGCCAGCATCAGCATCGAGAGACAGCAGCGATCCAGCAAGTAGCAGCGATTACTACAACACAATGCATTTTAATGGCGCCAACCTAACATCAAGTCTAACAAGCTCTGTAAATGGGACTGAAATAGTGCGATTATAGCAATTAGCAATATCTACGACCAGGCGACCATTACACCCAACAAAATCAATGTGTAAGCGTTGCCAAGGGGAAGTGGCTTTTGGCCATGCAAAGAATGTCCGCAGTAGTGCTGACTGTTGTTCCGCACACACCATGCAAGAAGGGCACATATTCGTAATCTCGGCATCGATTCCGAACAAAGTACAGTGCTGACGAGCAAGTTGTTTTCTTCTCACTATACCCCAATGTCCTTGGTGGAGAAGCTGTAAGACAGAGGACTGTAACGAATGTGGGACAACGACCCTGGACTGATCATTATCAGAACGCAGCAGCAAAACACCACGTCGTACAAAAAGTCTCTCCTGGTGAGCAAAAAATCGGCGAACCAACGGATCCCCGATCCGTGACTTTGACAAGGGCCATTGCGTAGCAACGAAACGCAGTACGGTAGCAAGGACAGGGTCGGCAGCTTTGGCTGTAGCTACACAACGAAAATCAATCGGAAACGATTCGACCACGTAATCGGTTTCCGAATCAATGAACATGCAAGCAAGTTAGGAGCAATCGAATGCTCTATCCTCAGCAACAGGCAAACGGGACAATGCATCGGCGTTTCCGTGCTTAGCAGTGGACCGATACAAGATATCGTAGCGGTACTGAGAGAGGAAAATCGACCAGCGAATGAATTTCTGCGCTGTACGTGGAGGTACAGGCTTGGTCGGATGAAAAAGCGATGTCAAAGGTTTGTGGTCTGTGAGGATGGTAAAGTGACGACCATACAAGAAATAATGAAACTTTGTAACACCAAATACGAGAGCCAATGCTTCTTTCTCGATCTGTGAATAATTTCTTTGCGCAGACGAGAGCAATTTGGACGCAAAGGCAATAGGGCGATCGTCCGAACCATCTTTGTGCGCAAGCACAGCACCGATCCCGAAATCCGATGCATCCACCATCAACTAAAGGGGCTTCTGGGGATCGAATGGCGTAAGGCAAGTATTGGAAAGCAACGCCGATTTCAACTGGCGAAAGGCGCGTTCGCATTCCGTCGTCCAGACGAACGGAACACCTTTACGGCGTAAGCGATGAAGCGGAGCTGAAATGGAAGAAGCATGTGGAACACATCGGTGATAATAGTAGATTTTTCCCAGCACACTCTGTAGCTGCTTCAAATTGTGCGGCGAAGGCAAGTCTTGTATGGCACGGAGGTGCTCGGGACTGGGATGTATGCCTTGAGCATTGAGTACATGTCCCAGGTAGGGCAAGTCACGACCAGAAAACACACATTTGTCCTTCCGCAAGCGAAGGCCATTTTGTCGCAAGACCTGAAATAATGTTCTGAGATTGGCTAAATGTTCTTCTTCCATCTTTCCGACGATCACAATATCGTCCAGATAGTTTGCTGCAGTAGGGACCGACGCACAAACAGTTTGTAGATATTACTGATACAATGAAGGGGCGGATGCACACCCGAATGGCAGTCGTTTGAATCGATACAAAAAAGATGCGTGTTAACCACCAAAACGCGCTGGGATTCTTCAACCACCAGTATATGCAAGTACGCACCCGCTAGGTCCAACTTCGAAACATACACTCCTGGAAATGGAAAAAAGAACACATTGACACCGGTGTGTCAGGCCCACCATACTTGCTCCGGACACTGCGAGAGGGCTGTACAAGCAATGATCACACGCACGGCATAGCGGACACACCAGGAACCGCGGTGTTGGCCGTCGAATGGCGCTAGCTGCGCAGCATTTGTGCACCGCCGCCGTCAGTGTCAGCCAGTTTGCCGTGACATACGGAGCTCCATCGCAGTCTTTAACACTGGTAGCATGCCGCGACAGCGTGGACGTGAACCGTATGTGCAGTTGACGGACTTTGAGCGAGGGCGTATAGCGGGCATGCGGGAGGCCGGGTGGACGTACCGCCGAATTGCTCAACACGTGGGGCGTGAGGTCTCCACAGTACATCGATGTTGTCGCCAGTGGTCGGCGGAAGGTGCACGTGCCCGTCGACCTGGGACCGGACCGCAGCGACGCACGGATGCACGCCAAGACCGTAGGATCCTACGCAGTGCCGTAGGAGACCGCACCGCCACTGCCCAGCAAATTAGGGACACGGTTGCTCCTGGGGTATCGGCGAGGACCATTCGCAACCGTCTCCATGAAGCTGGGCTACGGTCCCGCACACCGTTAGGCCGTCTTCCTCTCACGCCCCAACATCGTGCAGCCCGCCTCCAGTGGTGTCGCGACAGGCGTGAATGGAGGGATGAATGGAGACGTGTCGTCTCCAGCGATGAGAGTCGCTTTTGCCTTGGTGCCAATGATGGTCGTATGCGTGTTTGGCGCCGTGCAGGTGAGCGCCACAATCAGGACTGCATACGACCGAGGCACACAGGGCCAACACCCGGCATCATGTTGTAGGGAGCGATCTCCTACACTGGCCGTACGCCACTGGTGCTCGTCGAGGGGACACTGAATAGTGCACGGTACATCCAAACCGTCATCGAACCCATCGTTCTACCATTCCTAGACCGGCAAGGGAACTTGCTGTTCCAACAGGACAATGCACGTCCGCATGTATCCCGTGCCACCCAACGTGCTCTAGAAGGTGTAAGTCAACTACCCTGGCCAGCAAGATCTCCGGATCTGTCCCCCATTGAGCATGTTTGGGACTGGATGAAGCGTCGTCTCACGCGGTCTGCACGTCCAGCACGAACGCTGGTCCAACTGAGGCGCCAGGTGGAAATAGCATGGCAAGCCGTTCCACAGGACTACATCCAGCATCTCTACGATCGTCTCCATGGGAGAATAGCAGCCTGCATTGCTGCGAAAGGTGGATATACACTGTACTAGTGCCGACATTGTGCATGCTCTGTTGCCTGTGTCTATGTGCCTGTGGTTCTGTCAGTGTGATCATGTGATGTATCTGACCCCAGGAATGTGTCAATTAAGTTTCCCCTTCCTGGGACAATGAATTCACGGTGTTCTTATTTCAATTTCCAGGAGTGTATTTACCCGGGCACAGTTTGTCAAAAAGATCGTCCGCGCGGGGTAAAGGAAAAGTTGCAGTCACTAGTTGTGGATTCACTGTTGCCTTGAAATCCACCCAAAATCTCAATTTTCCCGAAGGTTTTGGCAAAATTACTAAGGCTGATGCCCAGAGAGAAGCCTGCACACGTTCAATTACACCTTGTGATTCCAAATCGTGTAATGGTTTTTGCGACCTCATCACGCAATACGTGGGGAACATTGCGCGCTCTGAAAAATTTCGGTTGCGCGTTTACTTTCAGTTCCAAATGTGCTTTATAGTTCTGAGCGCAATCGAGACCCGGTGTAAAAATGTCTGCAAATTCTTCACATAGACGAGAAACACTGTCTGAAGGCACAGTCTGGTTCACTGATAGGACCTGATTTACTATAGACAAGTTAAACAACTGAAATAAATCGAAACCAAACAAGTTCACTGCAGAAGAACTAAGGACATAAAAGGACACAAGTTTTGTTTGTCCTTTGTATGTTGCAAGAAGGCTGCACTGTCCTAACACAGGGATCGCTTGACCTGAATAGCTAGTTACTTAACAGTTGCGGCACGCAACGGAGGTGTGCCCAGCAGTTTGTATGTGTCTTGATTGATCAGTGAAACTGCAGCCCCGGTATCGAGCTGGCCGTTAATGTCCAAGTCCACAAAAAGTTTATTGTCCTGCTGACGACACGAGCGACTGTCTCGTGCAACGTGAACTGACACTGGTACAAAATCGCTTGCGTCTTGACGGGATTTCCGGCGATGTCGACGCACACTATTTGTGGGACGAACACAGTCACTGTTAGAGAGAGTGGCACTGGGCAGAGTGGAATGAACTATATAAAGCTGGTGCAACTGCGTGTTGTAGCTGCGTTAGTGGTGGAGCGGCGGCTGCTGCGTCGTTTTGCATTGCACGTTGATCCTGGACGAGCTGTCCAAGGGCATCCAGTAATGCCTGCGTCTGCTGATTCTGTAAGCGATAAAATTCGGACAGTACATCTGGAGAAGGTGGCGAAGCCATTACACAAGTAAATCAGGGCAGTATAGTTAAGAACGCAGTATGGCCTCGTCGCCAATGTTGTGGTTGGCAGGAGAGCAAACATCATGTTACTATAGGAAGCCGAAAGGCACGCGTTTTAGCTCACGCAGGCTGGCGTGAGGTCTGGAACAGGACAAGGAAATTAGAATTTAGAAAAAACGGACGTAGCTGGTGGAATACTTAACTTTAATCCATTAATGGTGAACGTCGCTCTTTACTGTATATTATTCAGTATCAATAGTAACTGATAATGGCTCCTTGTTAGGTCGTAGCAAATGACGTAGCTGAAGCCTATGCTAACTATCGTCTCGGCAAATGAGAGCGTATTTTGTCAGTGAACCATCGCTAGCAAAGTCGGCTGTACAACTGTGGAGAGTGCTAGGAAGTCTCTCTAGACCTGCCGTGTGGCGGCGATCGGTCTGCAATCACTGATAGTGGCGACACGCGGGTCCGACGTATACTAACGGACCGCGGCCGATTTAAAGGCTACCACCTAGCAAGTGTGGTGTCTGGCGGTGACACCACACATACATTTACAGAATTCTAGTTAGAGACAATCATTAGTTTCACTTCTGGTATACAATACTTCTTTTTCAATTAACTTATTAACTAATGTAATGCCACACTGTTCGCTTATATCTCACTATCAGTCACTGCACACACTATTTACACATTGTTTCATAATACTCCACTCACTACACACACAAACACACACACATTGGTGACCTCTGGGCTATATTCGGTACCGAAACTTCCCATTTGCTATCCTAAAAAACTGAGTCAGCATTCCTGTATAATGAGTGAGATGTTGAGCTCAGAAAGAAGAAGAGATCTTATTAGTGTGCTATGCATAGCTCAGGGGTAAGTTTTTCATGAAAAGGAAAAAAGGAAAGATAAAACATAGTGTGAAGGTGTAATGTGGAATGTTGGATATTTTATCACTACTGTTGACATTTATTTGTACATCACTTTTTTTTATCAAACACCTACTCTCTTTTATGTAAGTAATCTTCAATGTATAAAATGTATTGCATAACATGTAATTTTTTGTGCTTTTTAAATAAGTGTATTTTTGTAATTTCTTTAATATCGTTTGGTAATTTAAAGTACAGTTTTATTCGTTGGTAGAAAATGCTGTTTTGAGTTTTATGTTAATTTTTTCTTGGTAAGAGTAACATGAGTCTAGCTCGTGTTGGATGGTCATGGACAGAACTGTTTGTGCAGTAATTACAAATATTTTTTTGATGTGTACAACTAACTGGTAAATGTATGCACAGACAGCAGTTAAAATTCCAAGTGTTTTGAACAGATCTTTACAATGAGCTCGACTTCAATTTTTGTTTATTATTCTTATGGTTGTTTCCTGTAGTTGTTGAGTGTACATTTGAATAGACACTGCATGTTACACTGATGATAGGATTCTAAGGGAATAACATGCTGATGGCATTGTTTGCAAGTACCACTTCAACTGAAAATCAATATTCATTCCTAGAAATTATGCATTTGTTACACAGTCTACAGAGATGCCATCTACATTTACTTTAACATTGTCATTTTCCTTCTTCATACTCAAATTCATGGTATTAGTTTTCTTTATGTTACATGTCACTTTATTGCTTTATTGCTTTATTTATTGAGAGTTTCATTGGCTTTCTCTGCAAGGAGATCACTAGTTTTCTCAGTGATTATAGTATCGCTGTCATCCGTGAAGGTAATTTTTTTACCATGAGTAACATCACTGACAAAGTCATTCATGTGTATCAGAAATGGTATTGGTCCTAAAATGCTACCTTGCAGGCACCAGTTAAAATCCCAGGTGTTTTGAACAGATCATACAATGAGCTCGTTTACAATTTTTGTTTATTATTCTTATTTGTTCTGGTAAGTGTTTTACTACATTTTTAGATCAATTTGAAGTATGTGTTGCCACTACTCTTGGTACCCTATCTGCTAGGTATGATCAAAATCAGTAATTACCTACCCCTCTTATTCCTAATGCTTCTAATTCATTTAATAAAATCTTGTGGCCGTTGTATCAAAGGCCTTGGGAAGATCCCAGTATATGCTTGTGACGCAGTCATCCTTGTCAAGAGCATCAAGTGCAACTTTTGTGAATTCTACTATGGCTGTCTCCGCATTTTCGCCACTTCGGAAACCAAAATGTGATTCACTTAAAAGACTTTATTTATTCAGGCAATGCAATAATTTGGTTTCCATAATCGCTTCTATAACTTTTGAGAATGCTGGCAGCAGGGAAATGGGCCGGTAGTTTTCTGTATTCTTAATTACCTTTCTTAATCAAAGGTACAACTCTTGCCTGTTGTAACTGCTCTGGAAATGTACAACAAACCAATACCTAATTTCTGATTCCCTGCCCACCCATGGTGTAATCTAATTGAAACCTTCCTGTATCTGCCGGTCTTTTCCAAGTACACCGCCCCTTCTTGCGATTCTTGAGTGGATCATTCACTATTACTAGTTGAATTTTATTGCAGAGCTCTGTTAGACTTCCTCCCCTCTCATTTCTCGCACCAAGCCAGTGTCCTATCGGAACCCCTTTCTTCTGCTCCTGCCCCTACAACTGCATCCCAGTCGCTCATGACTATTAGGTTTTCATCTCCCTTTATATACTGAATTATTCTTAAATATCTTCATAGATCTCTTCATCTATGTCTACCGGCATCGGCATATACACTTGAACTATTGTTGTTGGTATCGCTTTGCTGTCGATTCTGATGAGAATAACCCAATCAGTGAGCTGTTCACTCTCTGCCCTACCTTCCCATTCATAAAGAATCCTGCTTCCATTATGCTGTTTTCTGCTGCTGTTGGCTTAGCCCTATGTACATCTGATTAGAAATTCCTAGCTTTGTTCCACTTAACTTTGTTGATCCTCATTATATCGAGAGTGAGCCATAGCGGTTCCCTTTTCAGATTTTGTTGTTTCCCTACCACGTTCAAACCTCCGATTTTCTACACTCCGACGAGTAGAACATAACCCTTTCATTGGTTACTTGATATTTTATGGTCATCTCCTATATTCCTGGAGATCCGAGTGGGAGGATTATTCCAGAATCTTTTACCAGTGGAGAGATTATTATGGCACTTTATCATTACAAGCCACATGTCCTGTGGATACACATTATGTGTCTTTAATGCAGTTGTTTGGATTGCCTTTTGCATCTTCATGCCGTTGATCCTTGCTGATTCTTCCGCTTTTTGGGGCAGTTTCCCATCTCAAGGGCAGGAAAGTGCCCTGAATCTTGTGTCCACTCTTCTGCCCTATTTGATGTAGACGTTGGTCGAATGAGGGCAGTTTCTTATCCCAGAAGTCTTTGGCCGCTATTGCTGATTGTTTTTATTCAAAGTTATAAAGAAGACATCGGCGAACCCAGGACCGATGACTTTTTATCAGGAATTAAAGTCTCTATCTCCAGAGACCTTAGAGAGTCTAGAAAGTCTTGGTAGTACAGGCCCTTGAGGCAACAGTTTCTTGGCAATCCCGTCTGGTAAATCAACGTCCTCGAGAAGAGCCCCAGTCGTATTCTTCATCTTCTTTGTGGGGTAAGAGTTGATCTTCCTGTAGGAGCTCTCACCTAGCAGGTTCTTTATCTTTTTAATGTAGTTCTTTTTGGAAAGAACAACAGTAGTATGCTTTTGTCAGCAGGTAAGTCAACAATATCAGGGCACTCTCTCAGGTCCCTCTCTCTGCTGGTAATGTTCAACTTCGTAGACTAAGTTCACGTTAGAGCACAACAGGTTTCACTTGTTAAGCTGCGCTGATGATGTATGCGACCAGTATGGACTTAGAGGTGGGAGAACTGAAAACGCCTAATCACTCAGTTCCATGTCAGTCACACTGATGACTTTGTCAGAGAGGGAATTTTGGTGTTTCACAAGCAGTGGCTTTCCTATGGGCAAGATCGGCTGTCACTCAAGGAAAACCATCAATCTAATCCAAGGTCCACGAATTAAAATCATTGACCAGTTGTAAATGTGGTGTAAATAGTTCCTGGGAGTTGTACTTATAGATCCTACGGTTGAAGTGCATTGCATCATGTACGACATCTGGCTTTCATAATCGCTTCTAATTATTTTTGAGAATGCTGGCAGTAGGGAAATGGGCTGGTAATTTCCTTTGTCTTCTGCATTACCTTTCTTAAGTGAAGGCACAACTCTTGCCTGTTTTAACTTCTCTGGAAATGTCCCTGATGTGAAGCACTCATTTATTATTTTTGTAGAGGGCCTTGTATAATCCCTATGCATTGTTCCAGTACACACTGTGGTACTTCATCTAAACCTACTGAGTTTTACTTTTTTTAGTTTTGGAACAGTTTTATTGACTTCATTCTCTGTGGTTGGATGTAACATCATTGTATTTAGTGCAACATTATTTACAGTTGTTATATTTGTTGGGAAATGTTTGCTGTAATTTTCTCTGCAACACTTGAGAAATGCTCGTTTACATAGTTTGCTATGTGTTGTGGACAATTTATTACCTTATTCCCCTCCCTTAGCAGTATGTTATTCTGTGTTTGTCTGCCTCTCTCCGTTTCCTTTTTTATAACATTCCAGACTGTTTTGCTTGTATTCTCTGCATTATATTTTATTTTGTCATTAAATGACTTGTTTGCAGAAATCAGCACTATCCTATACATCTCTTTGTATCTATGATAGAATTTTAAGCATTCTGGATCATTCCAATTCATTTTCATTCAACAGAGGTGTTTGAGTGTTCGGGAGGACTTCTTAAAACGTGCTGCTATCCAACCATTTTTGTGAGATGTTGATACAGACATGCATATTTTTAGAAATTCATTTTCAAGGTTCAGTTTTGAATAATGTGGTGAATTAGAGACTTTCATATTCAGTTTGATTTCACTATACACTTCATTCCAAGTCTGCTTTTCTAGTTCTTTTGAAAAATCTTTTATTTTGATTTCTGATAGATGCTGTTTGTAGGCTTCTGGTTTAGGGAATGATTCGATGCCTGATTTTACTGTTGTTATTTGACAGAGAAGATCTGTTAGAGCTATATCACAATTTTACCTGTCCATATTTGTAGCCACAAGGTCCATTACTGATGCAGTCATTGTAGTAACCCTTGTTGCAGTACTGACCAATAGAGAAATGCCAAAACATTGAAGGATATTTATGAGGGTGCTGTTGGATTCATTTACGATACTGTTATTGATGTTAAAGTCCCCAAGGAGAATTATGATGACTTTTGTACTTGAGACTTTACCTAGTCGCTCTGTTAATTTATTGGAAAAAGTGTCCACACTACCACTGGGAGATATATATACACAAGCAAAACACTTCATTTCTTAGTGATATCAAGCCCTGTTAATTCAACAGCTGATATTTCAAAGTGTTTGTCTTCACTTACTGTAGTGACGTCATACCTTTATTTGAACTGTGTTCCTTTTCTGATATAAATCCATGATACCCAACCCCTTAAAGTAGTTCTGTAGTAAGAGTTTGCCCATTCATGCTAGATTTGTGTGTCCCGGCACCAGTGCTATGTAATACAACCTACTGTGCAGTTAAAAAATTGGAGCTCAACTTTCTTTTTTTTATTGCTTGTTTTGATGGAGGATTGTTAAGTCTGTGAATTACCCCATGTTACTCTTTCCATTTATTAGTTTTCTTTGTGATATCTGGTATGTGTGATATTTGAAGTGTTAAAATCTGTGTAGTGAGTGATTCAGTATTTCTTAAATTGCTGGAGTTAGTCTTTAGGCTGGGGAACCTGTTGTTCAGATTTATCCTAAAGAAAACCTACTTCTCCTACCTATCACAACAGGTATTCGACCATTTGTGGCTTGAGATCTACCCCCTATACTTTCACAAATCAGCTGTACCAAACTTCCCTCCCCAGTCCTGTTTAGGTGTGGGCCATGCTTAGTGAAACCTGATCTGTTGATAGTCCCGACGGGCACCAGAGAAACATGAGCAACGTTGGTTGTCCTCAGGGCCTACCCTAACCCCATATTCATTCGCCTCACAGCTCCATCAAGTTGTGGTCGATCATGATGCCGGAACAGCTCAACAAACTGTACGTTGGTGCCAAGCTATCTTGTCCAGGTCACCACATAAGTCATATACCCCATCCTTGTCTGAACTGTTTCCTGCCCCACCCACTATCACGATATGGTCCTCTTTTGCAAAGTCGTTACATTAAGACTGTAGGTCCTGTATCACGTGACTTAGCCCTGCACTTGGCTCGAAGATACTGGTTGCCTGGTACGCTACCCCTAAACTGTCCTGTAACTGAGGGCCTACGTCTCGCCCAAGGCTACTACCTAGCAGAAGCACTTTCTTCTTCCTACTACTTTGTACTCTCCTAGGCTTCTTCGCTTCGGTGGAAGTGTGCTGCACATTTCCTACTCCTCGTTCTACCTGCGTTCTCTTTCTTCCTATCTTCCTACCAGCTGCCAGTTCCCAGCCACCCTCCTCCCCCCTACCTCCCTTGATCATCATCAGTTCCTTCTTGCTTCCTCCAACTTTGCCTGAAGGGCACAGATTTTCCTTTCCTGTTCCTCAATCAAAATGTTCCGACTGCATACAATGAATTTCCAGGAGAGATTCTCTCCTGTTCTCCCAACATTCTCCCCACTGCATCCCACACCCTCCCCCCCCCCCAGTGAAAATATTACCTACTAAACTGGCAACAAATCCCTCCAATCACTAGCATATAACAGCTCCCACATTTCTGAGTCATGGTCAGTTTCGAAATAATAATTAAGTTAAAAGAATGTTTTAAATTTGTCAAGGACTCGAGATTGGCTTTGTGTAAACAAAAAACGATACAAAGGTCTTATGTGCGGTGGTTGTTGTTTTGTACTGCTTTACAAATACAGTGACAGAAGAATGAATTTGTAATTACCTTGCTTCTAGAGAATTTACGTTATCAGGCGTCTTTTGTTAAGTTTTTTAACGTTTATAACTCGGAAAATTTATATCTATATCGTGTTAATGCAACTAGTAGATAATACGAAATGTGTTAGTTAAATACGATTCCAAGCGTTTAATTACATTTTCATTGCGACAGCAGACACTAATGAAACTAGTACCTGTCTTTTTAAAGGAATTTTGGACTATCAAGAAAACTTGAAAGGAATATTTTGTGTTTATGTCACGCAACATTTCGGGTTGTGTTGTGATCAGGACTTCAGCTAAGGAACAAGTTTTTCAAAGGACAGACTCTTCTGGGACGCTAATATTTAGTTGTGTGACAGGAACGTACACTAAAGCAAGTACACAAAACAAGGAAAGCTTAAATTTGACACTATTCCCTCTTAAATAAGTTCTTTTAGCGGACGAAGAAAATATCTGTCATCTCACACGTTGGCCATTGTATGATTTGTTGGTAATATTTCTCTTCAGATTTGTTTCTGTCAGGAACAGTGTACTTCGATAGTAGTGATGATATTCATGATAGGTAAAGCGCAGCATTGGTCGTGAATTAGTGACATGTATTGCAGATCGATGTCAGTTTCCGTGTAGCTATATTCTGTGCTACGTGAGTACAAGACTACAGTGAGAATCCGGTATTCAAGTACATAGAAATATATCACAGAGTAAAAGGTTAATTTACCTACCATTGTAGCCAAGTCGTAATAATGCATCAAATATCGGTTTACAAGCTGTTATAATTGCGATAAGATTTAATTTATATTTTTTTGTCCGGTTCACGTTATGTTTTTGTTTTCATACAGCACTAAAGATGGCTACACAGTAATTGAAATCGATCTGCAACAACACAACACAAATTGCAACCGGTGCTCCACGTCCTCAACTAACTACAACTCTGTAGCCTCTGGCTGGATGGATTTCTTCTACTTTCTTTGACGCATAACTGATTTTCAGTCTGACTGTCCCATCAAATTTTACTATGTCCTACTCCTTTTTCATTACGTTCTTCATTCAGTTATATCATAAGGGTTTTTATCTCTATGTAATTACCATTTGTGAAGTATATATATACATACTCTCTCTGAAATGGTCCTAAAATTTAAGTGAAATTGGGATGCAGAAGTTATATGAACACATTTGGCACATGTAAGGTAGAATATTTTCTTTGGTTGATAATAGTCACACTATGGGTTAAGAAATACAGTTTCCATTGACTCTAGCATCTATTATTTTATCAAATTACGTTCACAAAGGTGAATATTCAACTAATTTTATCCTCTGTGTGCCCATAAAGGATAAAATAATGTTTCAGTTAATTAAGTCTCAGTGCCCTTTCATAATAATATTCACTCGTTTTTATCACAGAAGTTTGTTATAGGGCCATACATAGTAAATGCTCATAGAGAGTGGAATACATACGGCGACTGTATTATTTCAAATGTAAGTCTTTTGTTAACAATGTGTTGTTGCTGCTGTTGTTGTTGTTGTTGTTGTTGTTGTTGTTGTGGTCTTCAGTCCAGAGACTGTTTTGATGCAGCTCTCCATGCTACTCTATCCTGTATAAGCTTCTTCAAGTAACTACTGCAGCCTACATCCTCCTGAAACTGCTTAGTCTATTCATCCAGTGCTCTCCATCTACGATTTTACCCTCCACGCTGCCCTCCAATAAGAAACTGGTGATCCCTTAATGCATCAGACCATGTTCTATCAACCGACCCCGTCTTCTAGTCAAGGTGTGCCACAAATTTCTCTTTATTTCTATTCAGTACCTCCTCATTAGTTACGTGGTCTACCCATGCAATCTTCAGCATTCTTCTGTAGCACCACATTTTGAAACCTTCTATTCTCTTCTAGTCTAAACTATTTATCGTCTACGTTTCACATCCATACACTCAATATAAAACTTTTAGGAAGGATTTCCTGACACTCTAATCTGTATTCGATGTTAAAAAATTTCTGTTTTTCGGAAACGCTTTAATTGCAGTTGCCAGTCTACTTTTTATATCTTCTGTACTTCGACAATCATCAGTTTGCTCCCAAATAGCAAAACTCATCTACTACTTTAAGTGCCTCATTTCGTAATCTAAATCCCTCAGCGTCACCTAATTTAATTACACAACATTCTATCATCCGCATTTTGCTTTTCCTGATGTTCATCTCATAGCCTCCATTCAAGACATTCTCCATTCTGTTCAACTGCCCTTCCGGGTCCTTTGCTGTCTCTGACGGAATTACAATTTCATCAGTAAACCTCAAGTTTTCATTTCGTCTCCATGTATTTGAATTCCTACCCCAAATTATTCTTTTGTTTCCTTTACTGCTTGCTCAGTACAAAGATTAAATAACATCGAGGATAGGCTACATCCCTGTCTCACTCCCTTCCCAACCACTGCTTCCCTTTTATGCCCCTCAACTCCTATAACTGCCATCTGGTTTTTGTACAAATTGTAAATAGCCTTTCGCTCCCCGTATTTTGCATCTGACACTTTCAGAGTTTGAAAGAGAGTATTCCAGTCAATATTGTCAAAATCTTTCCCTAAGTCTACAAATGTTAGAAACGTAGGTTTGCCTTTATTAAAAATATTGTCTAAGATAAGTGGTAGGGTCAGTATTGCCTCTCGTGTTCCAACATTTCCATGAAATGTGATCCGATCTTCCCAAAGGTTCTCTTCTACCAGTTTTTCGTGTTTGTATTTTGCAGCAGTGACTTAAAAAACTAATAGTTCGGTAATTTTCACACCTGTTAGCACCTGCTTTCTATGGGATTGGAGTTATTATATTCATTTTAAAGTCTGAGGTTATTTCGCTTATCTCATACACCTCGCTCACCAGATGGTAGAGTTTTTTCAGGGGTGGCTCTCCAAAGGCTATCAGTAGTTCTAATGTAATGTTGTCTACTCCTGCGGCCTTGTTTCGAGTTAGGTCTTTCAGTGCCGTGTCAAATTCTTCATGTAGTATCATGTATCCCATTTCATCTTCGCCTACGTCCTCTTCCATTTCCATAATATTGACCTAAAGTACATCGCCCCTGTACACTGCTTCCACCTCTCTGCTTTCCCTTCTTTGCTTAGGACTGGTTTTCCATCTGAACTCTTGATATTCGTACACATGGATCTCTGCTTTTCAAATGTCTCTCTAATACTGCTGTAGGCGGTATCTGTCCTACCTCTAGTGCTATATGCCACTACATTGCCACATTTGTCTTCTAACCGTCCCTGCTTAGTCATTTCGCACTTCCTGTCGATCTCGTTTTTGAGACATTTGCATTCCCTTTTGTCTGCATTTACTGCATTTTTCCTGTTTCTCCTTTCATCAATTAAATGAAATATCTCTTGTGTTACCCAAGGATTTCTACTAGCCCTCGTGTTTTTATCTAGTTGATCCTCTGCTGCCTTCGCAATTTCATCTCTACAAGCTACCCACTCTTCTTCTACTGTGTCTCCTTCCCCCATTCTTGTCAATCGTTTGCTACCGCTACAACCTGTGTTTCTATCAGTTGATTCAGGTACTACCTTTTTGAAGTTTCATCAATAGATTGTGGTCAGGGTCCACACTGCCCCTGGAAATGTCGTATAATTTAAAACCTGGTTCCCAAATCTCTGTCTTACCATTATATTAATCCACCCGAAATCTTTTAGTGTCTGCAGGCCTCTTTCAGATATACAACCTTCTTTCATGATTCTTAACCAAAGTGTCAGCTATGATTAATTTTTACTCTGAGCAAAATTCTACCAGGTAGCTTCCTCCTTCATTCCTTACACCCATTCCATATGCCCCTACTACTTTCCCTGCTGTTTCTTTTCGTACTATCGAATTCCAGTCCCCCATGACTATTAAAATTTCGTCTTCCTGCACTATCTGAAAAATTTCCTTCATCTCATCACACATTTCATCTAACTCTTCATTATCTTGGGAGCTAGTTGGCACATATACCTGTACAACTGTAGTAGGCGTGGGCTGCGTGTCTATCTTGGCTACAATAATGCCTTCACTATGCTGTTCATGGTAACTTACACCCACTCCTATTTTTAATTAATTATTAAAGCTACTCCTGCATTACCCCTATTTGATTTTGTATTTATAATCGTGTATTCATCTGATGTCAAGTCTTATTCCTCCTGCCACCGAACTTCACTAATTCCCACTATATCTAATTGTAATCTATCCATTTTCCTTATTAAATTTTCTAACCTACCTGCCCGTTTAAGGGAACTGACATTCCATACTTCTATCCGTAGAGCGCCAGTTTTGTTTCTCCTGATAACATCCTCCTGAGTAGATCCCACTCATAGATCCCAATGGGGGACTATTTTATCTCCGGAATATTTTACCCAACAGTATGCCATCATCATTCAACTATACAGTGAAGCTGGATTCCCTCGTAAAGAATTACGGCTGTAGAGTCCCCTTGCTTTCAATCGTTCGCAGTACCAGTACAGCAAGGTATTTAACAATATATAATACTAAAAAGCGTAAGCTGAAGTATATTGTTGTGGTCTAGCAAATTTACCTGAGATGGCTGAATAAAGTAAAGACGCCGCAATACATAATTCATAGCCTCGTGGTATCAGGTCAGACCGGAACCAGCTATTATAATGAGTATACTAGGAGGTATTTTTATGTCTGGTTCCTTCACATCTACACATACACCGTATTCGGTGTTTTTATCTGAATCTAACACTCTTCAGATAAACATGTCACAAAATAACAACCTGATGATGTTTTCTGCACAGTCTTGAGTGAACCACTGTGTGGAATACTTCTGTCAGTACAGGATAACCGTTTTGCCTCCACGTGTCCTCACTTCAAACTTGGCCTACTGCTCAGAGGAAGTAAGCGTATATATACATATGTATATGGTACGGTAAGAGCAAGCCATTGATGCTTATGCAAGCCATTAATGCTTATGCTTATAACTCTCATTTTTCTGCCACACAGGTAAGAGAGAAAATAAATAACACTGCACATGAATCTCAATATTTCCTTCTCTGTGGCTAAATAATTTGTATATATTGTCACGCAGAAGAGGGTGTAAGCCACTACTACCACTACACCACGGTGCTACTCAGCTTCTTCTGCGACAATATATGGGGGTGGGGGGAGAAGAGCAAGCCATTAATGCACTTAGGCTGTACTGACAGGAATAGTCCTCTTAGCGGTTCATTCACGACTGTGCAGATAACATCAGGTTTAAAGTATACATTCTCTTTTGGAAATATTTGTTTCGAGTGTAGGCTTATAATCGACTGAGAGGACATGTTCTCAGTCATAAAGGAACTGTCTGTTTGGTAACGGAGAAAAGAGTAGAGGGTAAAAGATGTAAATAAGTGAGAGGTTCAGTGTCCTGTCGGCAAGCAGGCCCTTAAAGATGGACCATAACGTCGAATATGGAAACGAACTATTCCAACAGTTGTCTTAAGCGGTTTAGGGAAATCATGGAAACCTAAATCTGGATCACCAGATGGGAAATTCGAACATCGTTCTGTCGAATGCAATGAAGACAGCTTATAACCACTGCGCCGTCTCGTTCAGTGTAATAGGTAAAAAGTACGTTGAAATCTGAGCTACAATAAGCAGGCTGAGCTGGATGAGTCAACTGAAATATGATAATTAACATTAATTTACACTTCTCACTACTCGTTCGAAGAATTATAGGTGCAACATCATATCGATTTTTGTTCAGTAGAGGAGGTGACGCTATGTTGTAGACATTGTTTTTGGTAACCTGTGACACTCTCCATCACCGATCACAGACTGCTTTCCCATTTTTATTTACATCACATGCATAAATGTGAGTTACTACAGTACTAGACAAGCTTCAGTTCCACAAACTTCATGCTAACGAGTGATTTCAGATGATATAAATGTGAGAGGTCGTTACAGTGTAAGAGTGCTGGCTTATACAGTAAAAGAGACGTTTGGCTGAAATATGCTTTCAGCGTCTGAAACAGCTTAAAATACTCACATCCATTATCTCTGAGTAGAAAATTGGCAGCAGCGTTTCCCGCGGACAGAGTGAAAGGCAGGTGCATGCAGGACACCAGAGTCGTGTGCGTGTGTGTGTGTGTGTGTGTGGCGGGGGGGGGGGGGGGGAGGGCTCTTCCGCGAAAGGACGTTGGCCTCTGTCTCCCTTTCATCAACGCGATGCACGCATTCATATCTATGCAAATAATCCAACTTTTCGTGGAGGAGTCTGCGGCCCGGAACCCGGAAGCAAACTTCGGACGAAGAGTAAAAACACCTCTCCCTCGCTCGAGGTGGAGGCGATGTTGGCCGATATATCGCAATATCGGGAGCGCGCTCGAGGCGATGCGTGTGGACCGGGGTGGCCGCCACCGTCCAAACGCACTCACTCTCTCCCACCATCACGGTCGCCGTCTTTTACGGCAGCGTGCGGGAGGCGCCGCAGGAATGCCCACCCGGCGTTGCGGCTTTGAAAAATTGCGACTTCCGCGTCAGGGCAGCCCACGCGACTCCACACCACGATGGCACGCTGGCAGGAGGCGCCTCGGCCAGAATTCCACGTCACCTACTGCCTCAGACACACATCTAATTAACTCCCGCAAACGAGACGCTGCTTTCTAATACCCACGTTCCCGTAGGGATCTCTTCAGTTTGTCAGATGAAAATAATTTTGTTAGAAAATGAAACACACCTACAGCCGACCTTAGGTTGTCATTTATTATGTAGCTACCAGTTTCGGCGCTTCAGTGCACCATCTTCATGCGCATAGTTTATGGGAGAGGGAATATCACCATCTACATATACGATGCATTAGTAGCCAACTACTGGTATACGCAGACTACAGTATCTGTAACCGTGTGTTCGTCCCTCCAACCATCAATTTTGTAAGAAAATGAAAGATAGCTACAGCCGTCCTTATGTGTCATTTATTGTATAACTACCATTTTCGGTGCTTCAGTGAACAATTTTCATGCCTTAATTGATGGCGAAGGGGATATCACCATCAGTGGCCAACAACTGGTAAAGGAGACTACAGTACATATAACCATGATGTCATCTCTCCAACCAACAACTGTCAATTAACACTCTCCATTCCCACAAAGAACCTCATTGTTTGCTGAACGAACAAACTGAGTCGAAGAGCAAACAATTCATTGACTTTGTCGTAATTTCTTAAGCACTTAGAACATATTTTGTGCCATGAATGTTACAATTACCTAGACATTGAAATCAATACATATCACTATCTTTTTTTAGTTAGTTGACGGTTGATAGATGAAGAAGCGACATCACGGTACAGATAATCTGCGTACACAAGTTTTGGCCACTGATGCACCGTATATATGGATCGTGCTATCCCCTTCAGCATCAAATAATGCCTGAAGGTGGTGCATTGAAGTGCCGAATCGGGTAGTTACACAATAGATGACAACATAAGGACGGTTGTAGCATTGTTTCAGTTTCTTACAGTAGTGGACGGCCGTAGTTTCTCCAGAAATCCTGGTACAAGGATGGATATACAGAAGAAAATAGTTTTGTTCCGACCATGGTATTTACCCCGGCGGAAGATAAAGAAAGAGTCCACCAAGACAGGAGCCTAGCCGGTTGATACCGTTTATAGTACACTGGACTCGCTTTCAAGAGTACGACGGCTCAAATTCGCTTTCGGATATCCAGATTTAAATTTTTTCGTATTTCCCGTGGGACTTACTTCGAATATGACTGAAAGTTGTGCGGTCGAAAAATACTACTGGTCATTATAATTGCTACACCACGAAGATGACGTGCTACAGACGCGAAATTTAATCGAGAGGAAGAAGATGCTGTGATATGCAAAGGATTAGCTTTTCAGAGGATTCACACAAGGCTGGCGCCGGTGGCGACTCCTACAACGTGCTGACATGAGGAAGGTTTCCAACCGATTTCTCATACACAAACAGCACTTGACCGGCGTTGTGAAGCCTCGTGTAAGGAGGAGAAATCCGTACCATCACGTTTCCGACTTCGATAAAGGGCGGATTGTAGCCTATCGAGATTGCGGTTTATCGTAACGCGACATTGCTGCTCGCGTTGGTCGAGTTCCAATGACTGTTAGCAGAATATGGAATCGGTAGGTTCAGTAGGGTAATACGGAACTCCATGCTGGATCCCAACGGCCTCGTATCACTAGCAGTCGAGATGACAGGCATCTTATCCGCATGGCTGTAACGGATCGTGCAGCCACATCTCGATCCCTGTGTCAACAGATGGGACGTTTGCAAGACAGCAACCATCTGCACGAACAGTTCGACGACTTTTGCAGTAGTATGGACTATCAGCTCGGAGACCATGGCTGCGGTTACCCTTGACGATGTATCACAGACAAAAGCTCCTGCGATGGTGCACTCAACGACAAACCTGGGTGCACGAATGGCAAAACGTCAGTTTTTCGGATGAATCCAGCATCATGATGGTCGCATCCGTTTTTGGTGACACCGCTGTGAACGCACATTGTAAGCGTGTTTTTATCATCACCATACTGGCATATCACCCGGCGTGATATAAGGGGGGCCATTGATTACACATCTCGGTCGCCTCTTGTTGGCATTGACTGCATTTTGAACAGTGGACGTTACATTTCAGATGCGTTACGACCCGTGGCTCTACCCTTCATTCGATCCTTGAAAAACCCTACATTTCAGCAGGATAATAAATGGCCGCATGTTGCAGGTCCTGAACGGGCCTTTCCGGATAAAGAAAATGTTCGACTGCTGCCCCGGCCAGCACATTCTGCAGATCTCTCACCAATTGAAAACGTCTGGTCAATGGTGGCCGAGCAACTGGCTCGTCACAATACGCCAGTCACCACACTTGACGAACTGCAGTATCGTGTTGAAGCTGCATGGGCAGCTTAACCTGCACACGCCATCCAAGGTCTGCTTGACTCAATGCCCAGGCGTATCGAGTCCGTTATTACGGCCAAAGGTGGTTGTTCGGGGTACTGACTTCTCAGGATCTAAGCACAAAAATTGCGTGAAAATGTAATAACATGTCTGTTCTAGTGTAATGTATTTGTCCAATGAATACCCGTTTATCAGCTGCATTTCTCCTTGGTGTAGCAATTTTAATGACCATTAGTATATCAGGAGAAGAAGAGGAGTCTCAGCAGTTGCATGCTCAGTTCTAATGGACGACTCATTGAGTCTCGAACACTTGAACATATACAGAATATAACATTTAGGTTTGCTGACGTTTACTGTTTCGACACCAGAGTATAAACCATCAAACAGGATGGGAGGTTATAATCAATTAGTTGTCTTTATTTCGGACGAGAACATCATAAAATATAGGAAAAATCTTGTTGATAGTGAATCTAATAGCCTACTGCTACATTCCATCCTGGATTTTCCATTGTTTGATTTCTACTACTACTTTGTTATTATACTGAACACTAACAATCAGTATGGGCCAAACAATTAAGTGAAACGCTATCGTAAATCACTTACCAGCTAAATACCATTTGAAACAGTAACTATTCGAATCTAAGACAAGTGTTCATTTTCAAGAGAAATGAAGTTGTAGAGAGATTAAGGAAACTCATTTCACTGGCCAATACCACACGTTCCATGGTAGACATTCTCCTGGTTCAAAGCACAAGATGGTGAATGGCCGACGAAGTATAGCTGAACTGTTCACAAGTTACTTAACTGGTTTTGAAAAACGTATTGAATATTACTTGCTGTAAATTCTGTAACTGAAGAGTTAACAATATCTTCCAAACAGCTGTAATATGTTATACAGCATTATATGTGTAGAGCTCATAATATTTACAAATGCTGCAGGAAACACTGCTTCCCAAATCGCAAACTCAAAAATATTAAAATATGGAGGAATCTGCTTATAGTGGTCTCTGTTGTGTATTCATTCGTGTGGAATTAGAGTCGGTCACTACATTGAAACACCAAACAGGACTGGCCATTGCGGCCGAGCGGTTCTAGGCGCTTCAGTCTGGAACCGCGCGACCGCTACGGTCGCACTTTCGAATCCTGCTTCGGGCATGGATGTGTGTGATGTCCTTACGTTAGTTAGGTTTAAGTAGTTTGAAGTTCTAGGGACTGCTGACCTCAGATGCTAAGTCTCATAGTGCTCAGAGCCATTTGAACCAAACAGAAAACATCATTTTATCCTAAGAAGACCAGCCTCAATGGACAACACTCTATACAATACTCTTGTTGAGAGTGATGTATAAATTACATTACGGAGTCCGTGGCAAGTAGAAGGTTCAATCACTGTGTGAGAGGTTCGGAGTTGGAAAAGTTTTTACAGAACTCATAGGAAATGACACTAGCCAGCATTCGACTCTTGTTCCTGCACAACATGTTAATTGCTACGTGTTTTAAAAATTAGAACTGTCCTGTAGCAAACAATGGTAACTTTTGCTTAAGTCCTAATCAGTTGTTTATGTACTGTCAGGTGACGTTGAGAAATGTTTTCCTTGATGAGGTTGTGACGTTGCCTATACGTGATAAACGTAAACTACTCCCAAAACGGATCGATCTTAAAGTCATTATACATCATGTATCAGTTCTGGGAATGATAGAGAAGTATTTCTGTTGACGAAATAGATTAAGCGAATTACGTTGTGTAACGTTAAAGGAATCACTGCAATTACCTCACTTTAGCAGTCGTTAGAGTGTATTAATGGTGTGTTGCTTACGTATTTCTTGTGATTTAATCAGACGCAATTCCACACATCGATGAAAGTCGTCTCTGCAGTATGTCTTTGTAAAATTAGTGTAAGTAGTTTCAATTAAAAGAATTCATAAATCTTAATTCTGCCGAGAACATGGAGCGCTACTGGTCTTCAGTGAGTCAGAATATCAGTGTCTAAGAGTTGTTAAAACGGACAGATTGCTGCCTGAGAATGAGTAAAATTATGTAACAGTAGCAGTTTAACGATCATCAAACGGAAGAAAGGGCCTATATGAACATACAAAACAGTCAACTCATTCGTCTTTAAATGAGGCCGTTGAAAGTTAAGAGAGAAGGAACGAATGTTTGTGTGATCTTCTTATCTGCACTATTATTTTGTTTACTTATAACTTGCAAGATGAGGTGAAAGAGACACAGAATGGTACTCATATCACACAACAGAACTTCATCGCAGAAACATGCTACCACTCACCGACAAGTTAAATTAAGAACTCAGTAGAGCAGTACTATGGTATCAAAATATATACATTAACACTCCAAAGCTCCAACAGCCGAACTTGGCGCTGTCTTTTTTTCCCAGTCTCTGTCTTCCTCTATAGTTTTTACCCTCTACTGTTCCCACCAGCGCGATGGAAGTTATTCCCTGTCCTTTCATCGTGTGCCTTCTTCGTGTCAGTGTTTTAGATATATTCCTTCCATCGCCAATAGGCAGAGAAAATCCTCATCCTTTACCTTACCTGTCCAACTAATTTTCAATATTCGTCCATAGCACCATATGTCATATGCTTAAATTTTCATCTACCCTGGCTTTTCCACAGCTCACGTTTCACTAACATACAAAGCTGTGCTCTAAACACAGACATTTGTATTCAAATTAAGGCCTCAGTCTGATATTAGCGCACTATTCTTCACCAAATTCCCTTTTTCCCGTGTTAGTCTGCCTTTTACGTCCTGCCCAGGCTGCGGAATACCTTAACTTCGTCTGCTTTATGGTCTCTACTTCTGATGTCAAATCTCTTGCAGTTTTCACTTCTGCTACTTATCATTTATTTCGCGTTTCTTCCATTTAATTTCAGTCCATATTCTGTAATCATTAGGCTGTTAATTCCATTCAACAGATTTTGTATGTCTTCTTCATTTTCACTGAAGACAGGAATGTCATCAAGTGAATCTTATACTAGTTATCTTCTCACCATGAATTTTAATTACACTCTTGAATTTTTCTTTTACTTCCACCATTGCTTCTTCGATGTATAGATTGAACAATAGAACCGAAAGACTACATTCCGGCCTTACACGTCGTATTGGTCTTCCAGTCGCATTGTCCCCTCTTGGATCTTGTACATAATGTAAATTAACCAACTATTCCTATATATAAAGCCAAACTGATAGCCACCTAACCGCCATTGATTTCGTTTCCACTCTTCTGCACATTATTCTTGACAGCAGCCTGGGTGCTTTCGCTATTAAGCTAACTATGCGATAATTCTCGCACTTGTCGGCTCTTGCAGTTTTCGGAATTATCTGGATGATGCTTTTCCGAAAGTCTGTTGGCATATCACCAGTTTCACACATTCTATATACCAAAGTGAATATTCATTTTGTTGCCACTGATGGAATGTTTTCTACCCCTTCTGCCTTCTTTGTTTCTAAGTCGTACAAAGTTCTTTTAACTTCCGATTCTAATACTGAAGCCCCCTCCTCTTCGTTGTCGATTCTGCTTCTTCATATCTCACGTCTTCAGACAAGCCAGCCCCACATAGAGGCCTTCAGTGCACTCCTTCCACCTATCCTCTCCTTTCCATTTTACAGTGGAAATGCTGAAGCACTGCCGTATAAAGCAATGGTTTTGTGATGAAGACTTCAGACAAAATACGTATTCTATTTAAGTACTGAAGCTGGTGGTCTAGTGCGTATATCTTCTGAATTTCTGATGTGAAACTTGATGGTCAGTTAACATTTTACCAGGATTTTCTGTTTCCTAATTCCATGCAATGTTACTTCCATGAACATAGTCGTAGCTATCTGTACCCTTTGAACTCAGACGTAAATAAAAACCCTTCTAACACTGATATTTTTTTATACATTGAAACAAATTTTGGACGACTCTTCAATGGATGCTTTATTCAACAGCCGGAAGAATTTGGTAGTTGTTTAGAAGAATAACGCTGTGATGAATGACTGGAAACTGACTTCTCAGGGGAAGACAAATTTAATTCTGAATAGCGGTATTTGCTGTGGCTGCTTTAGCATCCCATTGGGAGCCTAATTGAGACATTGGGTTTCGCTGGTAAAAAGTACGGTTCACTGTGGCATCATGACGGACATACCCATATGTGTGTCACTGTTTGATTTTGTTACTCTACAACGCTTCCGAACCTGTGTCCGTAACTTGTGTCTGGGTGACCCAGAAGTCTCCCAAAAGCGGGAAGGGTGCTGACCAGACGTGACGGAAGTCTGACTTCGCACACTGAAGACAGCTGCCTTCCATACGAATAGTGCTGCAGCAGCTGCTGCTGCTGTCGAGGCTGGAACACTAGTGATAGTATGGTACGAGTGTCAGACTGCCGCATAGGAGACGTGACTTAAACCATACCTGGAATGGTGCTGCGCCACTTCTGTAGTTTAAGTAACCTAAAGTGTCGTCACGTCGCATAGGATCAGACGGAGCATGCACAAATACCGTCCACTCGAAACACACAACATCTGGCATCTGCCCCAGACTATATGAGAAGGACTCCATGCGTTGACCTGATGAGGGTTATCCAACCTCAAATACTACTAGGCGATGTCTCGATGTCTTAGCAACTGATCTGTGGACTGCGCCTAGTCTTGACGCTGCTGGGGGGGGGGGGGGGATGGGGGGTTGTGACATGGTGTCTTGCTGATTGGGGACTACAGCTGGATCTCGATTAGATTAGATTAGATTATATTAATACTAGTTCCATGGATCATGAATACGATATTTCGTAATGATGTGGAACGAGTCAATTTTTCCAATACATGACATAATTAAGTTAATTTAACAACTTTTTCATTTTTTTGTGTTTTTTATTTTTATTTTTATTTTTTTAATTTTTTTAAATTTATATCTAAAAATTCCTCTATGGAGTAGAAGGAGTTGTCATTCAGAAATTCTTTTAATTTCTTCTTAAATACTTGTTGGTTATCTGTCAGACTTTTGATACTATTTGGTAAGTGACCAAAGACTTTAGTGCCAGTATAATTCACCCCTTTCTGTGCCAAAGTTAGATTTAATCTTGAATAGTGGAGATCATCCTTTCTCCTAGTATTGTAGTCATGCACACTGCTATTACTTTTGAATTGGGTTTGGTTGTTAATAACAAATTTCATAAGAGAGTATATATACTGAGAAGCTACTGTGAATATCCCTAGATCCTTAAATAAATGTCTGCAGGATGATCTTGGGTGGACTCCAGCCGACTCTCAGCCGACTCTCAGCCGACTACACGACGTCATCCAGGAAATATTCGGTCACCGACTGCGACTGAGGATGAGTCGTTCCTTATCTGCTGTCAGCTGTTGTCGGTGTTCGACGCTTCTGCCCTTTATGGTGTTTGCGGGGAACGGCGCTGCTTTGGTCCGAAGCCCACTGACGCAAACGACTTCAACAGCTGGTGTCCATGGCCAGTCATCAGCCCACCTATGATGTGCTGACGTGGACTCGGTTGCCTCGAGGCATCACACTCAACAGAGGTTAAGTCTTCAGGTGCAGGATGGATTTTTTAAAATTTAAATCTGCAGACGGGTTTGATGCAGCTCTCAATGCTACTCCAGCGTGTGTGAGCCACTTCATCTCCGAATAACTACTGCAGCCTACATTATTCCGAATCTGCTTACTGTATTCATCTCTTGTCCTCCACCTACAATTTTTCATCACACAGTTCCCCCCAATACTAAATTGGTGATCCCTTGATGTCTCAGCATGTGTCCTATCAACCGATCCCTCTTTTTGGTCAAGTTGGCCACAAATTTCTTGTCTCCCAATGCTGTTTAGAATCTCCTCGTTAGCTATGTGATCTACCCATCTGATCATCAACATTCTTCTGCAGCACGACATTTCTAAAATTTCTATCCACCGTTTGTCTTAACTGTTGGTTTTCTATATTTCACTTCAATACATGACTACACTCCAAACAAATACAGAACGTGCACAAAAAACTTCCTAACACATACGTCTAGATATTTGTTCGATGTTAAATATCTTTTCTTTGGAAATGCTTTTCTTGCCATTGACAATCTACATTTTTTATCCATTCTACTTCGGCCATTATCAGTTATGATACTGTCCAAATAGCTGAACTCATCTACAACGTCAAGTGTCTTGCTTCCTAATCTAATTCGCTAAACATAATTTGCTTTAATTAAACTACATTCCATTAACCTTGTTTTGCTTTTGTTGATGTTCGTCTTAAATCCTCGTTTCAAGACACTGTCCATACCGTGCAAGTGCTCTTGAATGTTCTTTGCTGTCTCTGGCAGAATTACAATATCGTTGGCAAAACTCAAAGATCTTATATCTTCTCCCTCAACTTCAATCCCTGCTCCAATTTCTTAGATTTGCTTTAACGCTTGTTCAATGTACAGACTGAATAACATCGGGGCAGGCTAAAACCCTGTCTCACTCCCTTCTCGGCCACGCCATTTGACCCTTATACCTGTCATCTGGCTTCTGTACAAGCTGTAAATAGCAGTTCAATCGCTGTGTTTTATGCCTGCTACTTTCAGAAATTCAATTAAAGTATACAATCAACTTCGTCAAGCTTTATTTATATAAAATAACGGAACAGCTGGTGTTACGTAGCACATTTATATATTTATGATGAATTACTCACCAGTTCATTTAATGTTTTTAATATTTAGTACACTTACACTTACTACAGCTATAATTCCTCATACAGAAAGAGGCTTATCGTTCCATTTAAACACCTGTGTAAATAAAATAGCATTATAGTTGTGAATGTACGGGTAACGATGTAAATATTCGCTGTCTCCACTTTTCTGCCCCACCCCACCCACCTCACTTCATCTACTTAATATGACTACCCCATCTTTCCTCCCTCCCACATCAATAACTCGCCACCTCTTATCTATTCAATACGTCTGATCCATTCCTGTTAATCCTAATGTGCATCACTCCCAGATTCGCTATACAGCGGCCTTACTCCCCACCCATACCAACACTTTCTTCCCCATTGTTCACGATTATACATTTGGTCATTTATAACTGTCATTGACAGTTTTATGCAAGGGGTTTTAAATTCCAGAGATGTCTGTGACCATTTATTTTATATGACTGACCAATTTATTTAACATGGTTGTAACTCATAACATTGTATAACTACTTATTTTATAATTCACCAGGGCAACGGCTTTGCCGCAGTGGATACACCGGTTCCCGTGAGATCACCGAAGTTAGCGCTGTCGGGCGTGGTCGGCGCTTGGATGGGTGACCATCCTGGCCGCCATGCGCTGTTGCCATTTTTCGGGGTGCACTCAGCCTCGTGATGCCAATTGAGCAGCTACTCGACCGATTAGTAGCGGTTTCGGTCAAGAATACCATCATAACGACTGGGAGACCAGTGTGCTGACCCCACGAGCCTCCTACCCGCATCACTGGCTTCGGTCACACAGCTTGAGGCTGTTGCCAATGGGCATCACTGTGGGGGACCGGATGGGGGTTTGTCGGGGACGGCCAGCTCGTCCCACGCATCCCCCGATCGGACTACGACTGTGGTTGCCCGGGATACTGCCCGCATTGAGGCTGATCCCTCACCTGTGGTAGAGTGGGAGGTCGTCTCAAGGTGTGGCAGGGGGCGAAAGACATTCCGGAGGGCTGAACGGAAGGCCTCTCCAGTTTGTCTGACGAACCGGTTTCAGGCTCTGTCTCAGGCTGATACTGATCTTCGGCCTGACATGGCTGCTTGTCCTGTTCCAGAGGTTGCCCCTCAGTCTGCAAGATCCGGGCAGTCGCAGAGGGTGGGCTTACTGGTAGTTGGGAGCTCCAACGTCAGGCGCGTAATGGGGCCCCTTAGGGATATGGCAGCAAGGGAGGGGAAGAAAACCAAAGTGCACTCCGTGTGCATACCGGGGGGAGTCATTCCAGATGTGGAAAGGGTCCTTCCGGATGCCATGAAGGGTACAAGGTGCACCCATCTGCAGGTGGTCGCTCATGTCGGCACCAATGATGTGTGTCGCTATGGATCGGAGGAAATCCTCTCTGGCTTCCGGCGGCTATCTGATTTGGTGAAGACTGCCAGTCTCGCTAGCGGGATGAAAGCAGAGCTCACCATCTGCAGCATCGTCGACAGGACTGACTGCGGACCTTTGGTACAGAGCCGAGTGGAGGGTCTGAATCAGAGGCTGAGACGGTTCTGCGACCATGTGGGCTGCAGATTCCTCGACTTGCGCCATAGGGTGGTGGGGTTTCGGGTTCCGCTGGATAGGTCAGGAGTCCACTACACGCAACAAGCGGATACACGGGTAGCAGGGGTTGTGTGGCGTGGGCTGGGCGGTTTTTTAGGTTAGATGGCCTCGGGCAAGTGCAGAAAGGGCAACAGCCTCAACGGGTGCGGGGCAAAGTCAGGACATGCGGGGACCAAGCAGCAATCAGTATTGTAATTGTAAACTGTCGAAGCTGCGTTGGTAAAGTACCGGAACTTCAAGCGCTGATAGAAAGCACCGAAGCTGAAATCGTTATAGGTACAGAAAGCTGGCTGAAGCCAGAGATAAATTCTGCCGAAATTTTTACAAAGGCACAGATGGTGTTTAGAAAGGATAGATTGCATGCAACCGGTGGTGGAGTGTTCGTCGCTGTTAGTAGTAGTTTATCCTGTAGTGAAGTAGAAGTGGATAGTTCCTGTGAATTATTATGGGTGGAGGTTACACTCAACAACCGAGCTAGATTAATAATTGGCTCCTTTTACCGACCCCCCGACTCAGCAGCATTAGTGGCAGAACAACTGAGAGAAAATTTGGAATACATTTCACATAAATTTTCTCAGCATGTTATGGTCTTAGGTGGAGATTTCAATTTACCAGAAATAGACTGGGACACTCAGATGTTTAGGACGGGTGGTAGGGACAGAGCATCGAGTGACATTATACTGAGTGCACTATCCGAAAATTACCTCGAGTAATTAAACAGAGAACCGACTCGTGGAGATAACATCTTGGACCTACTGATAACAAACAGACCCGAACTTTTCGACTCTGTAAGTGCAGAACAGGGAATCAGTGATCATAAGGCCGTTGCAGCATCCCTGAATATGGAAGTTAATAGGAATATAAAAAAAAGGGAGGAAGGTTTATCTGTTTAGCAAGAGTAATAGAAGGCAGATTTCAGACTACCTAACAGATCAAAACGAAAATTTCTGTTCCGACACTGACAATGTTGAGTGTTTATGGAAAACCCACCGTGGTACAACAACAAAGTTAGGAAACTACTGCGAAAGCAAAGAGAGCTTCACTCCAAGTTTAAACGCAGCCAAAACCTCTCAGACAAACAGAAGCTAAACGATGTCAAAGTTAGCGTAAGGAGGGCTATGCGTGGAGCGTTCAGTGATTTCGAAAGTAAAATACTAGGTACCGACTTGACAGAAAATCCTAGGAAGTTCTGGTCTTACGTTAAATCAGTAAGTGGCTCGAAACATCATGTCCAGACACTCCGGGATGATGATGGCATTGAAACAGAGGATGACAAGCGTAAAGCTGAAATACTAAACACCTTTTTCCAAAGCTGTTTCACAGAGGAAGACCGCACGGCAGTTCCTTCTCTAAATCCTCGCACCAACGAAAAAATGGCTGACATCGAAATAAGTGTCCAAGGAATAGAAAAGCAACTGGAATCACTCAACAGAGGAAAGTCCACTGGACCTGACGGGATACCAATTCGATTCTACACAGAGTACGCGAAAGAACTTGCCCCCCTTCTAACAGCCGTGTACCGCAAGTCTCTAGAGGAACAGAAGGTTCCAAATGATTGGAAAAGAGCACAGGTAGTCCCAGTCTTCAATAAGGGTCGTCGAGCAGATGCGCAAAACTATAGACCTATATCTCTGACGTCGATCTGTTGTAGAATTTTAGAACATGTCTTTTGCTCGAGTATCATGTCGTTTTTGGAAACTCAGAATCTACTATGTAGGAATCAACATGGATTCCGTAAACAGCGATCGTGTGAAACCCAACTCGCTTTATTTGTTCATGAGACCCAGAAAATATTAGATACTGGCTCCCAGGTAGATGCTATTTTTCTTGACTTCCGGAAGGCGTTCGATACAGTTCCGCACTGTCGCCTGATAAACAAAGTAAGAGCCTACGGAATATCAGACCAGCTGTGTGGCTGGATTGAAGAGTTTTTAGCAAACAGAACACAGCATGTTGTTATCAACGGAGAGACGTCTACAGACGTTAAAGTAACCTCTGGCGTGCCACAGGGGAATGTTATGGGACCATTGCTTTTCACAATATATATAAATGACCTAGTAGATAGTGTCGGAAGTTCCATGCGGCTTTTCGCGGATGATGCTGTAGTATACAGAGAAGTTGCAGCATTAGAAAATTGTAGCGAAATGCAGGAAGATCTGTAGCGGATAGGCACTTGGTGCAGGGAGTGGCAACTGACCCTTAATATAGACAAATGTAATGTATTGCGAATACATAGAAAGAAGGATCCTTTATTGTATGATTATATGATAGCGGAACAAACACTGGTAGCAGTTACTTCTGTAAAATATCTGGGAGTATCGTGCAGAACGATTTGAAGTGGAATGATCATATAAAATTAATTGTTGGTAAGGCAGGTACCAGGTTGAGATTCATTGGGAGAGTCCTTAGAAAATGTAGTCCATCAACAAAGGAGGTGGCTTACAAAACACTCGTTCGACCTATACTTGAGTATTGCTCATCAGTGTGGGATCCGTACCAGATCGGGTTGACGGAGGAGATAGAGAAGATCCGAAGAAGAGCGGCGCGTTTCGTCACAGGGTTATTTGGTAACCGTTACGGAGATGTTTAACAAACTCAAGTGGCAGACTCTGCAAGAGAGGCGCTCTGCATCGCGGTGTAGCTTGCTCGCCAGGTTTCGAGAGGGTGCGTTTCTGGATGAGGTATCGAAAATATATTGCTTCCCCCTACTTAAACCTCCCGAGGAGATCACGAATGTAAAATTAGAGAGATTAGAGCGCGCACAGAGGCTTTCAGACAGTCGTTCTTCCCGCGAACCATACGCGACTGGAACAGGAAAGGGAGATAATGACAGTGGCACGTAAAGTGCCCTCCGCCACACACCGTTGGGTGGCTTGCGGAGTATAAATGTAGATGTAGATGTAGATCCTCTACTGAGGATGACGAGGCGGTCGGATGGTACCGGTAGGCCACTCGTTGCCTGAAGATAGAGTGCTTATAATTCACCATGTATCAAATATGTCACTCTTACTAGATTATAGTTTTGTGTATCTTTAAATACGATGTTGTAAGTGTTGATTTTATGTGCATACTGGGTAGTTAGCTCTTATACCCCATATTATGTAAACACTGGCGTCCTCTGTGCACTTCAAAGATGTATAATAAACAATACCACTACTTGCCCCAATGACATACCACAGATCACATGGTGCAAACTTTGATGCCTTTATGATGATCTCCGACGATCGTTTCAATTATTTTTACGTAAGTGGCTCCTTAGACACAGTATAGCAAAGTTAAAAAACTGTTATTTGGTCATCTATTTCGTTCCACAACCATATCAAGTGATTCATATTAAGTGTCAATAAATTAGCATATTACACAAATTCTCTCGCATTTACTTTGAGCAAAATATGTTTATATATCCGATTTCGCCTGTCTTATAGATATCGCAATATATGGAAGAATTATGTCGTGGTTGGATCTTGAAAGGTTGTCAGTAGTTCTGACGGAATCTCGTCTACTCCCGGGGTCGCGTTTCGATTTAAATTTTCCAGAGCTCTGCCAAATTCTTTTCGTAGTATCACGTTTCCAATCTCATCTTCATCTACGTCCACTTTCCTTGTTGTATAGAACCTCTTTATACTCCTTTCACTTTTCCCTTCTTCGCTTAGAATTGATTTCCATGTGCGCTCTTGATGTTCAAAAAACTCCTCTTTCCCCAAAAGCCTCTCTAATTGTCCTGTAGGCAGTATCTATATTTCCCATTCTAAATCCTTGTATTTGTCCCTCAGCCATTCTTACCTACCCATTTTGCACCTTCTGCCAATCTGATTGTTTAAACGTTTCGCCTGCTTCATATGCTACATTTTTATATTTAACCTTTCATTAATTAACTTCCTCTTTCGTTATCCAAGGATTTCTACAAGGCCTAGTCTTTTTACATATTTGATCCTCTGCTGCATGCATTATTTCATCTCTTAAGGCTTTCCCCTGCTCTACTCAACCGTTGCATAATTATCCCTCTGCAACTCTCAGCTACCTATGGGTCTTTCAATTCATCCAGGTCTTCTGTACATAGTTTCCTAAGTTTTTCTATTTTCTTTAGTTTTAATCTGCAGCATATAACCACTAAATCGTTGTCAGAGCCCACATCTGCCCCTGGAAATGCCTTTCAGTTTAAAATCTTGCTCCTAAATATGTCTTATTACTGTACAATCAGCCTGAAATCTTCTGCTGTCTACAGGTCTCCACCACGTATACAGCTTTCTTTTATGAGTCTCAAACCAAGTGTTAGCGAAGATTCTTATGCTCTGTGCAAAGTTCTACCGAGCGGTTTCTTCTTTCAGTCCTCTCCCTGAGTCCATATTCGCCAGCTATATTTCTTCCCCCTCCTTTTCTTACTGTTGAATTCCAGTCCCCCCACGAGAATTAAATTCTCGTTTCCTTTAACTGACTGAATAAATTCTTTTATCTCATCATGGGTTTCCAATCACTCCATCATCTTCGGAGCTGGTTGGCATAATAACTTGTACTACAATGGTAGGCGTAAGCTTCGTGTCTATCTTGGCGTTCACCTAGCTGTTCATAGTAGCTTACCCACTTCCATATTTCATTATTCATTATTTAACCCGCTCCTGCATTAACTCTATTTCGGTTTGTATTTATAAGCATGTATTCACTTGACTAGAAGTCCTCTTCCTCCTGCCACCGAACTTCACCAATTACTGCTGTATCTAACTTCAAGATATCCCCTTTTTCAATTTTCTTGTCTAGTGCAAGATTACGGGATCTGACGTTCCACACTCCGATCGGTAGAACGCCAGTTTTGTTTCTCCTGATAACGACATCCTCCTGAGTAGCTACCACCCGGGGATCCAATAGGGGTACTAGTTAACTTCAGGAAAGTGATATCGAAGAGGGAACCATGATCATTTAGCCATACAGTAGGGCCGCATGGCCTCGGGAAAAATTGCCTCTGTAGTTTCCCCTTTCTTTCTCACTCATTTGCAGGACGGGCACAGCAACGGGATTTGATTGATGTTACATGGAAAGATCAGTCAATTATCCAGATTGTTGCCCCTGCAATTACTGAGAGGGCTTCTGCACCTCTTCCGGAACCACACGTTTGTCTGGCCTCTCAACAGATAACACTCCATTGTGGTTACACCTACGATACGGCTGCATATATCGCTGAGGCATGGAAGCCATCCCGCTGACGGCAAGGTTCATAGTTCATGGGTGGCGGGGGGGAAGGGGCCGGGTTAAATAAACTTCTGGTTATTCTCATTAACTTTCGATTCTTAAGTACCCAAGGACATGGTTCATCGCACCTGATAACCTCTCCTTCGCTCTTCACCGACATCGTGGCCTCTACCAACGTCAGCAACATTCGAAATCATCCAGATCCGACTATAACATCTGATGTCACCAGTCCCCTAGAACTTAGAACTACTTAAAACTAACTAACCTAAGGACATCACACACATCCATGCCCGAGGCAGGATTCGAACCTGCGACTGTGGCGGTAGCTTAGTTCCAGACTGTAGCGCCTAGAACCACTCGGCCACTCCGGCCGGCGGAATACGGAAAGTTTCTAAGATGCCTGTGTGAGTGATTTAAGGATTACAACGACAGATCAGGAAATTTCAAGGCACGAGGTCGGATTAATAACGCTGACTGTAATAAACGATTCAAAGTACGACACATGGAATTGCAGATTTTAACATACACATATCAAAAAAAGCTGTGCATCACCTATGTTCCGAGAGTTCCGGAACCTATAAGGAAAATTGGAATAGAGATCAACACAAATGTCATTTCCGCCCTTTTTATTGTTCATGAAAACCAGATATTGCTTGTTGTACCACCATACAGCGAGACCTTCAGAGGTTGTAGTCCAGATTGCTGTACACACCGGTACCTCTAATACCCAGGTACACGTCCTCTAGCGTTGATGCATGCCTGTATTCATCGTGGCATATTACCCACACGTTCATCAAGGCATTGGTGGTCCAGATTGTCACATTCCTCAACGGCGACTCGGCGTAGATCCGTCTGAGTGGTTGGTGTGTCACGTCGTCCATAAACAGCCCTTTTCAATCTATCCCAGGCATGTCCGTTAGGGTTCATGTGTGGAGCAAATGCTACCCACTCTAGTTGAGCGATGTTGTTGTCCTGAAGAAATTCATTCGTAAGATGTTCACGATGGGAGCGAGAATTGTCGTTCACGAAGACAAATGCCTCGCCTATATGCTGCCGATATGGTAGTACTATCGGACGGAGGATGGCATTCACGTATCGCACAGCCATTACGTAGCCTTCCATGACCACCAGCCGCGTACGTCGGCTGCACAGAATGCCACCCCAAAACAGCAGGGAACGTCCATCTTTCTTCACTCGCTGCACAGTGTGTCTAAGGCGGTCAGCCTAACCGGGTTACCTCCAAACACGACTGTCTGGTTGATGGCATATGCGAATCTCATCGGTGAAGAGAACGTGATCCCAATCCTGAGCGGTCAATTCGGCATGTTGTTGAGCCACCTGTACTGCGCTGCATGGTGTCGTGGTTGTGAAGATGGACCTCGCCATGGATGTCAGGAGTGAAGTTGCGCATCATGCAGCCCATTGCGCACAGTTTGAGTCGTAACACGACGTCATGTGGTTACATGAAAAGCATTATTCAACATGGTGGCGTTGCTGTCAGGTTCCCTCCGAGAAATAATCCGTAAGTAGTGGTCCTTCACAGAGCGACGCAATTCATCGACAGTTCCTGTCTCTCTGTACCTCCTCCATGTCGGAACAACATCGGTTTGTTTCACTCCGATACGCCTGGACACTTCCCTTGTTGAGAGTACTTCGTGTCACAAAGTAACAATGTGGATGCGAAACAGCTGCGGAAATGACCGTCTAGGCATGGTTGAACTAAAGACATCACGAGCCGTGTATCTCCTTACTGGTGGAATGACTGGGAATGATCGACTGTCGGACCCCCTCCGTCTAATAGGCGCTGCTCATGCATGGATGTTTACACCTTTGGGCGGGTGTAGTAACATCTCTGAACAGTAAAAGGGACTGTGTCTGCGATACAACATCCACAGTGAACGCCTGTCTTCAGGAGTTCTGGGAACCGGGATGATGCAAACATTTTTTTGGACGTGTGTATAAACATGCAGTATCGACACAGAATCATTAATTTCCTAACCCAAATTCTTTTGGTTTATATATGCAGCTCATTCCGTTAAAATTCTTGCTTGGCTGATTTCATGTCATCGTAAACTTCAGACAACAGTCCACAAATATTTGAAAATAACATGTTAGATCATCAACGGGAGTGAAGTTTTTTAGGAGATGGCTTTTGTCCTGTGACAACCACGTTAGGAAGGAAGAGATTCGAATACTGGAGCCAGTAACGTCAAATGCCGTAAAATGATGGCGCAGGTGACATACTAACGTATACTAAACGCTAACGTTGTCCTAAAATGAAAGAAACGTCGCCCTATTTGAAATTATGGACTCCAGCAGTGACAGCTGCTTTTCAAATAGTCTGAATTGCTGTTGGTTGAGTTCTTTTTAATGTCCGTTTACCATCTATACTGAAGCCAGATAGCGAACAATACTGCTTCGAAGTTGTATCTGTGATTAGGATGCACCTGTCGATAGTCGTGTGTGTGTCTCTCGTAAACATTAAATTTGCTAAAACACTTTTAAGGCGAATATGAAAAAACGGCAGTCATTTCGTAAGTTAATGTCACAACGGTCAAGGAATATCCCTATCTTCGGCTTCTGAGTTCATCGAAGGCGCATGGGACACAACACGGATCAAAACTGGACTCCACGTAAACTATATAACTGGTATTTAATACTCAGGTGAATGAAATAGCTCTTGTTTAGGATTGCTTTTGTGCACAATTTGGAGTTACATCCAGCACGTATCACATTGGTTTAAATCTTCGTAACAGGCATGGTAGTTTTGTTCACCCTGGAGTGCTTATGCTTATTGATCACTAAATATCGTTCTGTTCAGTCGTGAATATATACGTGCTCTTGGACCAATTATTATAGTAAAACTATGTGTCAATCCTAACAGATTACTCTGGTATAATTAAGTATTTAAACATTGATGACATAAATAACGATTTATCCTAGTTTTGTAGCAACGATACTGAGTTAGCAAAGTAAAATGTAATTACTTTAAATTACCATGTTTACATTGAAATCTCAACCATCGTACTTCAATGTAAACTTCATTCTGTAACGGAGTCTATACTTTTTGGAAAGATTGTTCCCAAAGTAGAAAACAGTCTCTGTTGCAAGTTTTTCATTACTAATAAACTGTTTCGCGTGGTTAGCGCATCTTCATGTTATCTGTAATTAGTAATAACCATGTTTTTACAAAACAGTTTACTCGCATACCTTTCTAGGACCAATCCAAGGGATAGCTAAGGTAAAGGTAAGAATTATAATTATTGACTTGTCTTGAACTGTGCAGACCGAATTAGTCATATATAAAATCCATTGAAATGATGGCCTTAAAGCGAAGACCACACTCGTCAAAAATTGACATGAGAAATCATGAAATGGCAAATTAAACCTGTATGTTAAAAGCGTAAAATTACAACATTAGTGTGATCATCCGGTCTGCCGAACGCTGTTGGCAAGCGGGGGGCACTCAGCCCTTGTGGGGCAAACTGAGGAGCCACTTGATAGAGAAGTAGCGGCTCCGGTCTCGTAAACTGACATACTGGCGGTAGAGCTGTACGCTGACCGCATGCCCCTCCATATCTGCATCCAGTGAGGCCTGTGAGCTAAGGATAACACGGCGGCCAGTCAGTACCGTTGGCCCTTCCAACGACTGTTTGGACGGAGTCCAGTTTTACAACATTAGTAAAAAATTAAAGCTCCGTCGGCGTAGGATTAGGAAGCAAAAAGATACTCACCAAACCACGGCAATATGAAGTGGAACATAGATTAGCGATCATAGCCATGAATCACAGTGGTAAACAAATACTGCTCTACACAACGTACGCACGGCAGCGAGCGGGACGCACAGTAGACTGATGTCAGAACGAAACTCAGTGAAAGCGCCGAGTGGTGACACTGATGGTAAGAAGGGATTTAAAGGAAGTAAATACCGAACAATGCCAATTAACATGATGGAAAGGAATAAAATGCTCTTAATAACACAACAGACGAACTAGTAGGGCCATGTAAAGTAACTGTTTGAGTGGAATGCTGCCTATTCGAAGTTTGGTGTTCCTGTTATCCAAATATTTTTTAAGTCTTGGTAGTTGGAGCTTTTTTTTTCTCCCGCACACGTCCCGTTTATCATTTCCTATCCTTTCCCCTCTCACATCCCAACTCCGTCACCATCTCTCATCCCTATCCATAATGCATATCGAAATTTAGGGGCATCTTAATAGCAGAGACTGTTTTCTATTTGTTGAACACTCAGCCATGAGACCCAGGACAAGGGTAGTGATTAATTTACGGAAAACAGGTGGAGGGGTGGCCCAACATGATGCGCCGTTTATCATTCCCAAACAAATATTTTTATATAATAACAATCCTGTCATAAGATAACTAACTGTAGCACGATTCTTGCCAAATACACTCCTGGAAATTGAAATAAGAACACCGTGAATTCATTGTCCCAGGAAGGGGAAACTTTATTGACACATTCTTGGGGTCAGATACATCACATGATCACACTGACAGAACCACAGGCACATAGACACAGGCAACAGAGCATGCACAATGTCGGCACTAGTACAGTGTATATCCACCTTTCGCAGCAATGCAGGCTGCTATTCTCCCATGGAGACGATCGTAGAGATGCTGGATGTAGTCCTGTGGAACGGCTTGCCATGCCATTTCCACCTGGCGCCTCAGTTGGACCAGCGTTCGTGCTGGACGTGCAGACCGCGTGAGACGACGCTTCATCCAGTCCCAAACATGCTCAATGGGGGACAGATCCGGAGATCTTGCTGGCCAGGGTAGTTGACTTACACCTTCTAGAGCACGTTGGGTGGCACGGGATACATGCGGACGTGCATTGTCCTGTTGGAACAGCAAGTTCCCTTGCCGGTCTATGAATGGTAGAACGATGGGTTCGATGACGGTTTGGATGTACCGTGCACTATTCAGTGTCCCCTCGACGATCACCAGTGGTGTACGGCCAGTGTAGGAGATCGCTCCCCACACCATGATGCCGGGTGTTGGCCCTGTGTGCCTCGGTCGTATGCAGTCCTGATTGTGGCGCTCACCTGCACGGCGCCAAACACGCATACGACCATCATTGGCACCAAGGCAGAAGCGACTCTCATCGCTGAAGACGACACGTCTCCAGTCGTCCCTCCATTCACGCCTGTCGCGACACCACTGGAGGCGGGCTGCACGATGTTGGGGCGTGAGCGGAAGACGGCCTAACGGTGTGCGGGACCGTAGCCCAGCTTCATGGAGACGGTTGCGAATGGTCCTCGCCGATACCCCATGAGCAACAGTGTCCCTAATTTGCTGGGAACTGGCGGTGCGGTCCCCTACGGCACTGCGTAGGATCCTACGGTCTTGGCGTGCATCCGTGCGTCGCTGCGGTCCGGTCGCAGGTCGACGGGCACGTGCACCTTCCGCCGACCACTGGCGACAACATCGATGTACTGTGGAGACCTCACGCCCCACGTGTTGAGCAATTCGGCGGTACGTCCACCCGGCCTCCCGCATGCCCACTATACGCCCTCGCTCAAAGTCCGTCAACTGCACATACGGTTCACGTCCACGCTGTCGCGGCATGCTACCAGTGTTAAAGACTGCGATGGAGCTCCGTATGCCACGGCAAACTGGCTGACACTGACGGCGGCGGTGCACAAATGCTGCGCAGCTAGCGCCATTCGACGGCCAACACCGCGGTTCCTGGTGTGTCCGCTGTGCCGTGCGTGTGATCATTGCTTGTACAGCCCTCTCGCAGTGTCCGGAGCAAGTATGGTGGGTCTGACACACCGGTGTCAATGTGTTCTTTTTTCCATTTCCAGGAGTGTATATATAAATATTTAAGGTTTATTGGTTTAAAACCATACTGCGTAAGGGCATTTGCATTATACATAAAATTACAAATGGTACTACAACCTGTCAAATATAAAACACAATGGTCTCCCGATTACAAACAGTTAATTGATTACATAAACGTGGGGCGGTACTCTGTCCGCTCCTCTATTATCACAACTGTGGGCTAATCCCGCAACGGGACTTGAATATAAGGTCATTAAATGTCAATAAAAGACATTAAAAAACAGGCATATGCAGATACGGCAATGCTGACCAAACGCTACCCACGTGTAAAAACAGAAGCGGGCAGTGATACTTCACTGATTGGTCACAAGACTGTTACACATAAATCAAGATAAGTGCTTAAATAAACTACCGCGCTCCTAAAACAATTTTAAAATGATAATGATAACTAAACTCTCATTTTTTTTAAAGAAATCAAGAAACTCAGTGCTCTGTTTGCCCAAAGGCTTTCGTCACACGTCTACAAGGATCTTACAATAACAGAAACACAGAGTAAATAACTTCCCAAAATCTCAAAGTCAATTCCAAATCAGGCAGCACCCACGCCGCTGCACGTCACCAAAAGAACTTCAGTCCGGAACGGGAGATCCGCAGAAAAATATGTGACACGCCAACACCCATGCTTGAAGAAAACCGGGTTCCTTCCCCAGACCAGCAGAACAGCAACGCGTCAACCACAGCCGATAAAAAGCTGTCAACATACACCAAACAAATTTGATAGATATTAATTTTTTTTTCTTCAGCCTTCTGGCTGGTTTGATGCAGCCGGCACTGAATTCCTATACTGAGCTAAGCTCTTCATCTCAGAGTAGGACTTGCAACCTTCGTCCTCAATTATTTGCCAGATGTATTCCTATCTGTGTCTTCCTCTACAGATTTTGCCCTCTACAGCTCCCTCTAGTACCATGGAAATCATTCCCTCATGTCTTAACAGATGTACTATCATCCTGATCCTTCTCCTTGTCAGTGTTTTCCACATATTCCTTTCCTCTCCGATTCTGCGCAGAACCTCCTCATTCCTTACTTATCAGTCCACCTAATTTTCATCATTAGTCTGTAACACCACTTTGAAATGTTTCGACTCTCTTCTGTTCCGGTTTTCCCACAGTCCATATTCACTACCATACAATGCTGTACTCCTGATGTATGTTCTCAGAAATTTCTTCCTCAATTTAATGCCTATATTTGATACTAGTAGACCTCACTTGGCCAGGAATGCCTTTTTTGCCATTGCTAGTATGCTTTTAAAGTCCTCCTTGCTCCGTCCGTTATTGGTTATTTTACTGCCTAGGTAGCAGAATTCCTTAACTTCATCTACTTCGTGAACATGAATCCTGATGTTAAGTTTCTCGGTGTTCTCATTTCTACTACTTCTCATTACCTTCGTCTTTCTTCGATGTATTCTCAGTCCATTCAGCAGATCGTGTAATTCTTCTTCGCTTTCACTTAGGATAGCAATGTCATCGAATCGTATAATTGATGTCTTTTCACCTTGAATTTTAATTCCACTCCTGAACCTTTCTTTTACTTCCATCATTGCTTCATCGATGTACAGATTTAACAGTAGGGCGAAAGAATACATCTTTGCCTTACACAATTTTTAATACGAGAACTTTGTTCTAGGTCGTCCACTCTTATTATTCCCTCTTGACTGTTGTACATATTGTATATTACACGTCTCTCCCTATTGCGTACCCCTACTTTTTCCAGAACTTCGAACATCTCGCACCATTATACTTTGTCGACCGCTTTCTTTCTGGTCGACAAATCCTTAGGACGTGACTTGATTTTTCTTTAGTATTTCTTCCATTATTAACGGCAACGTTAGAATTGCCTCTTTCGTGCCTTTACCTTTCCTAAAACCAAACTGATCGTCATCTAGCGCATCCTCAATTATCTTTTCCATTCTTCTGTATATTATCCTTGTAAGCAACTTAGATGCATGAGCTGTTAAGCTGATTGTGAGAAAATTCTCACACTTGTCAGCTCTTTCCGTCTTCCGAATTGTGTCGATGATGCTTTTCCGAAAGTTAGATGGTATGTCACCAGACTCAAACATTCTACACACCAAGGTGAATAGTCGTTTTGTTGCCACTTCCCCCAATGATTTCAGAAATTCTGATGGAATGTTATCTACTCCTTCTGCCAAAAATTAAAAGTGCTTTAGAAATTAACAATCACAGCTATATTTAAATTGGCTGTCCATGATTATTTTCAAGGAAACAAACTATTAAAACTACCAAGCCGAAGATATAATATTCAGGGCTCCTCACACGGAGTAAGAGAGAGAGTGCAAATACAAACACGCATACATACATGTTCCACACGTATGTACCATTAGGCTGAGCACATACAACTCTAGAAAGAGGCCAAAACCAATAACTCGCCTCAGGAAGGGCTGCAAGGTCTGCAACAAATAGAAAGTACAATCAGTAGTAACAAATATTCAATGATAACAAAATATAATTTCAAATACCAGACTGACATAGCAAAATACTTGCTTGACGCTTATAGAAATATCCTGGTTTACATACACAGCCCCAAACTGGGTCACTGAAAGTTATAAAGGCAGCTCTCACTGGGTCAGGATTAACAATCGTTGGCCAAAGTGACCGAGCTGTTCTAGGCGCTACTGTCTGGAACCCTGCGACCGCTACGGTCTTAGGTTCGAATCCTGCCTCGGGCATGCATGTGTGTTGTGTCCTTAAGTTAGTTAGGTTAAAGTAGTTCTATGTTCTAGGGGACTGATGACCTCAGCAGTTAAGTCCCATAGTGCTCAGAGCCATTTGAACCATTTTTTGATTAACAATCTTTAAATACTTTACTTACTGAACTGTTTCCTCACACAATTTCAAATAAGTGTCGCCAGATAACACTGCTCTTGTGCTCGTAGCTGCTAACAAGTTGTTCAACACAGCTCGGCGTATTTGACAGAACCACAATTAACTGATACACTTCCTACCAAGGTTGTGCGTGACGAGAACCGCCACTTGCCGGTAGCAACGGTCGACGCTGCAGGAAAACGCGGGCTCACATGGCCCAACGGTCAACCGTTTCAACTCGCTCAATCACCAAGACGCTGAATACTCAGGCACATCCGTCCAGCTCCATGTCCCACACATCACTCACTACTACACAGCCCTAGAGTGAACACATAACGAAGCAAAGATGATACGACGAGGTCCAGAATCGATGGAACGAGAGCACAAGTGGCACCAGCAGGAGCGCGCTCGCACCCTTACAGGAGCCGCCACACTTCAAACCACTGTTGCTGCATAATGCCAAATTGTAGTGAAGGAAACTGTATTTTGAAGGAGATTACAGTCGTCTACCGAACTGCTACGACACACTGGATCTTAGTGGCATTGTAAGTTTGAGTCCTAACCACAACAAAGTTTCAGTATGTTTAGTAGATTATAGTATCATACAAATGCTAAATTACGCAAATAGGTAAATTGCTCTAAGTAATTCTATGTTCTCTTACGGAGCAATTTATTTCGTAACTGCGACATTAAAGCCTACAGTTACATATGCAGGCCAGACTCTATGCTCATACTGATGGTAAACGGCAAGTGTAACACTCCAAATATAGAACTCATAATAACCACCCTTTTTGTTGCAAAAAATTAAAATTAGTGATCCTGACAGTGATGGCAACTACTTACAACAAATTTCACACGCTTATCAGTTTGATTAACAGGAATGTTATATAAATACTAATGTTTTTCATATAGAAAGGTATGAATGAAGGAATACCATACGATTCAAAAGAGAAACTTTAAAGAAAGAACTGAAAAATTCTTATTTATGAAGGTTAAAGGCCAGACCATTAATCGACCAAACATAACATTTATCCTAGAAGAGAGTTGTAGCCGCGTCGAGCTGTAAGTTCGCTGTGACTACAATGTAACTCAGTAATGGAGATGTTAACGTCACTTCTCTCTTGTATTCTGCAACAGTGGTACGCATCTTAAGCGGTGCTAGATTGTTTTAAAACTTATTTGAACTTTAAAGTTTTACGATATAGACTGGAAATATTACTCAGAAGTCGGACTAAAGTAGAATCATCTTAACCGTTAGACAAATAACGCGATTTGGTTGTATATGACAGAAAAGTGAATCGTGTGACTACCGATTTGTGATGGGACTTAGCCTTCGTGATACTTAATACTTACGAACATCAAAGGACACATAAAGAAACTGATCGCCGACATAAACTCGATTATTAGACTTGAGTAGGCCACAACAAAACGCAGTCACGAAGAGATTACAATTTCGCCGTATTGTGAGAAGTTATCGTCAAAGCCAGGATTACTGATGTTACAGGACGCAATTCCCTAAATGTCGTATCGGTGTGTGCGCTCAGCATAGGGACAGACAATAATTACGAAGAACAATAAACCTTAATTCTACTTTAACTCTTCATGTCGCCTACATCATTTCATGGACATTTAAAGCGAATTCGTGAAATTATCTAATTATTCCGATAACATAAAAGTGCCAAGTGAATTATTGATAATTTAAATGTGAACAGCAATAACTTTATGCCAAAATTAAGACGCTAACTGAACAATGCTCAAGAGCATGTTATCTCTGGACTTAGGTCGTGCAGTAGTTGAATACGCGACGTAGCGGACGACTTGACGACGGAATAATAATTAACAACTTAATATCCTCTCAAAATTCATAATGTGGCCTTGGCTTGGGTGATGGAATGACGATTCAAGACACTATTTGTTAATGTTTGAATAACTATTCTCAAACCGGGCAGCAAGTTCGCGTAAACGGAGGGGTCTGACGCGAACACGCAAGGGACTTTTGGTTATTTCAGGTCAATGGAGGCATCGCGTTATCGAGTGATGCAGTCGCTACATCTGTAAGTGAAGAAGATCGACAGACGACAATGTTTTCATTACAAGCAAGTGCGGCGCACACACTCCGGCGTGCTGCTCCATCGAAACAATGGTATCATTATCGAAATACAGTATCTGAAAGTAACCAAACCACGCGAGGAGTTTGTTTTCTTTAATAGTTACAGAGTGGAGTTGTCGTGACAGACGGACGCCGTTCCACGTCATCTCGACAGGGACACCCATCACCATCGCGCTGGGAGAAAACAGCGCCAAACAAGGCACTGCGGTTCCTAACTGAATGCAGCCCAGTTAACGTATGATAAGCATGTTTTCCAAAATGATGCAATGAAGTAGTGTGGCCATTTATATGTTCTTTCTCGAAACTAAGCTGCAGCAGGTTATTCTATCTGATGCGCTGCAATGACTGTAAATTAGCTTACTGCTATGTGTGGCCTGACAAAAAACGCCTTTGGTGGATGTGAACGTGCTGCCTCCACCCTCTCTAATGACTTCGTTCTCAATGGGGCAACGAATATTTATCCTCCTCCACTCCTCGCTTCCTTGATTAATCAAGCACGGAAGTACTGGATATATTATTTTACTCAAAAATGGTTCAAATTGCTCTGAGCACTATGGCACTTAACATCGGAGGTCATCAATCCCCTACAACTTAGAACTACTTAAACCTAACTAACCTAAGGACATCACACACATCCATGCCCGAGGCAGCATTCGAACCTGCGACCGTAACGGTCACGCGGTTCCAGACTGAACCGCCTAGAACCGCTCGGCCACTCCGGCTGGCTTTCTATTTTATTTTATTTTACCCGCAGCTCTTATTTTTCAGGAACTGTAGTATATATTTCAGAATAAAATTAAGTCTTCAGTTGTGTATATGTTTTTATTTCGCTTTATTAGTGGCCAATGCCTTCTGTGGGGAAAGTACCAGCCAAAAAACGCTCCTATCGGAGCATAAAAAATTCGAACATGTTTCCATTTATCTGAAGTACACTGCCTGAAAGTGAGGTATCAGCTGCCTCATTCTACCTACCTTAGCACCTATAAAATTTTTCCCAAATATTTTGCGAGAATATTCGCGCTTTTTTAACATGCAACCTTCCTCTTGGTCTAAAGCTCATTAACACCACTAGTCCGTCGCTGTAAGTCGGTCATAGCCATTACCTCTCAGTGCCGTTTGTCACTAACTCGTTCAGAATAATTCAATGTCATTATCTCTTTATGTCTCTCTGTCGTCGTCTCCTGCGCCTCATCTACAGTCCCCTTCATCCTGTCCCACAACTACAATCTCCTCTCACTGTCACTGTCTCCCTCTTGCTCTCTCTTTCTTCTAGTCTGTTAATCCTCCTTCCTAATGGTGCTACGTCTTCTCACTCTATCCATCTCTGTCTTCCGCGTTGTCATTGTTATATACTCTCTCACCCATTACCGCTTTCCCTTCTTCTTTATTCCTGCGCCACCCCACCTCCCTGCCACTGTCTCCTTCACTCTTTTCCTAACACCATTCTGTTACTATGTTCCGCTGGCACTGCGTCCATCTTTTTTTCTCTCACACTGCCACTGTCCCCTATGCTCTTTCTATTACACAACCACTGTCTACTATCATCCAGTATTTATTGTTTTTCCGTCTCTTTGCAACTGCCACTCTGACTGCTTACTTCTCTCTCGGCATAAAAAAAGACGCATGATCTGAATGTGCGAAAGGTATTGCGAAAATTTATAGAAGTGCCGAGGAAGTAGAATGAGCAGCTGGTATTTCACTCTTCTGTCAGTGTTTTTTTAACTAAACAGGAACATATTGGTATTTTGCATGTGTTTCAGTTCTAAAACATGGGGTTCCCAGACGATAACGGAGACGCTTCATAACTCACTTCTCCGTGCTACGTCACTTAGGAACTACGTAGACGCCCCACACCGGCTTTTAGGTGTACAGGTAGGGTAACTTTTAATGTCTGTATCTCGTAAACGGAAAAAAATGAAACTTCTCACTGTTGTTTGAGATCTGATTCTTAGAAATAAATCGCAAAAATTAAAGCCATTTGCTATTCATAGCCATCTCGAAATGCGCGGCTGGGGTTTGGTCCACTGGTGACAGAAAAAATACAGTAAAAATACATTTTCTTGGGATTTTACGAGGAACCGCCAGTGAATTAATGGTGCTTCGACAAGTCTCATGAAACCCACCAAGTTCCAGATCAACGGAAAAAAAATCTGACGACTTTCTCTATTGGCCGAAGGAGGAGGAAGTGTGTAATATGTATACTTCGTCCCTCTTCTGTAGAAGAGTGACACTAAGACGATCCTTCCGTTCCTTATACAACTAGTCCCTAGCCCAAGGGCTATACAAAACACTTGACACTACCTTTTCATCACCAACAAAACCGGATATATAAGCACCGGAAAATCCCGTTTCCATGCCCGGCTTTTTGGAATATATTAGGTCAGCGTGCTGTCGCATGCACACCGACTGATTTCTGCTACACCAATACTAAGCAAGTTTTTGTAATACCCTCCATACACATTCCATAAACGTATACCGAAGTCTAAAGGACTATATATTATATTCTAATATAGCAGGCTTCTGAAGATAAGAAATTAATTTGCCGAAATCAGTAATGCGAAATAAAAATACATTTGCAACCAATGATTGAATTTCATTCTGAAATAAGTTCTGTATATGTTCCTCGATGTCAAATAGTCGTACTGGTGTCGTTGATGACAGTACTAACTACTTGAATATCCGTAAGTGTGGCAGGACGGTGCTAAACTGCGATTCGTCCTTTTGCCTCCCACATTCGAGGAACTTTCAGTTCGACGGAATAGGCTGCGGTGTAGGATTTCCTACAGAATCAAACGAAAGTATTTCCTCAGTTGTCAAACGTTTCCACTCGATGAATTCAGTTTTACTTCTGCGCTTTACACGTTCATATTTTAATTATAAACTGTCACTCGAATATCTATTAAAGAAGATCATAACAGTTCCTGAATAACTTACAAATTCATACAATATCCAGACATTCATAATAATTCCTGAATAATTTACAGCCTTATACAGTATTGAGTACTTAAGCGTATAATAATAACATGAATTGTGCTGTGTTCCAACAACAATAAGGAAGGATTTTTTAAAGAAAATGTTTTCATTAGTGCCGAAGTAAAAGCTATATGCTTCTAATATCTTCAAATCGGCTGGACAGGAGGATAGAATGCCATAAACGCGAAATACTCGGCGTGCGCCGCAGGACCAACAGAATCGGCGCAAATTACTCGGCGGCAGTGCAGGCTCACCTCATGAACGGGCGACCCGCATCCACCGCGGTGCAGGTCTGCATTAAAATGCAGGCCCTCATTTCCATGGCTGGCGCATTATTCTGTTTCCAGCGCGCTCAATCTGCAACTGCGAGCGCAGCGTTTTTTTTTCTTTTTTTTTTTTTTACGCACCGCCTGCCCGCGTGACGCACAGACTGCGAATGCTTTAAACGTATCTGCCGCTGGGACAGGCAGATTTGTAAACGCAAATATTCTCTTAACTGCCGCGCGCTTTCGACACATTCTCGTCGCACGTGATTGATACAGCATAGTCTACCAATTGTTTCGCTGACAGCGTTCCAGGTGCTAAATTGTTCTCCATCTGGTACTCGTGTCCACTAATCTTTAGTCTGTCAACTCAGCTTTCCCCCTCTTCCACCACTTAGAGAAATAGGCTACTATTAGAATGAGGAAGGATATATCCTTTTCATTTATACATTCGTGTAAATGGTTCAGCCGCTTCTGTTTCTTTCCTTACAGTTCCTACCTGTGTTATAATCTTCCTTTTGGTCCTCTTGAATTGTCTTTCCGCTTTACATAAAAAAATTTGTCTCTACCATCCTTGAAGTTGAATTCATCCAACTACTAATATACGTTTTATCGCGTGCTCCGTCTATTCCACCATTTAGGTGGTCTATGATATCTGCGCACAAACTAGCATTCATTGTAATTGACTCCATAATTATCTTAAATATTCTGAAAAAGTTAAAGGAGGACCCGAAGAAGAACATTTAGCCCTTCGAAAAGAAGCAATATTTATAGATCTTGTAATTAATGGTGAATTTGTTCATTTCATTATCCTGTCAGTACAACTTCGGGGATGTTTATTTTGTATCCTGGAACATGTAAAAACATGCGAGGCAATACTGACACTATAAAGTATCTCAGAAGATAGATTGAAGAAGTTAAATCTAAATTTTTGTGGATCTAGAAAAGATTTTGACAGCAATAACTGGAAAAAAACGCTCTTCGAAATTTCGGATTCAGCAGGTATAATACACAACGAGCAAAAAAAGCAAAAAAGTTATTTACAGCCTATTAAGATACCAGACTGCTGCTGCGACGAGGAGTGTTAAAGGAATTTGGTTGTTGGGTAGCAAGTGAAACAGGTTTGTAGTTACGCCTCCTGTTATTCAAACTGTAGATTGAACATGTAGTAAACGAAAACACGGGTAGACAGAAAAGCGAATTAAAATGCAGAGAGAAGATCACTTTGTGTTTATGTGAGAGATGGAAAATCACTTGGAAGAGGTGTTGGGTTTTGAAATGAGGTTAATGATAGACATCAAAAAAAGTAATTTAATGCAATCGAATTAAGTGAAACAGTGCTGAAGGAAGTAGATTAACGTATTAGCAGCTAAATTTAGTAGATTATTTCTGACATTTGGGGAGCAAAATAAATTATGATGCCATTTATTTGTTTTTGTGATCTTCAGTCTGAAGAATGCCAGAATGCGATTTTCACTCTGCAGCGGAGTGTGCGCTGATATGAAACTTCCTGGCAGATTAAAACTGTGTGCCGGACAGAGACTCGAACTCGGGACCTTTGCCTTTCGCGGGCAGGTGCTCTACCAACTGAGCTACCCTAGCACGACTCACGCCACCTCCGGCACACAGTTTTAATCTGCCAGGAAGTTTCATATTAGCGCACACGCCGCTGCACAGTGAAAATCTCATTCTGGAAACATCCCCCAGGCTGTGGCTAAGCCATGTCTCCGCAATATCCTTTCTTTCAGGACTGCTACTTCTACAGGGTTCACAGGAGAGCTTCTGTAAAGTTTGGAAGGTAGGAGACGAGATACTGGCAGAAGTAAAGCTGTGAGGACGGGGCGTGAGTCGTGCTTGGGTAGCTCAGTTGTTAGAGCACTTGCCTGCGAAAGGCAATGTCCCAAGTTCGAATCTCGGTTCGGCACAAAGTTTTAATCTGCAGGAAGTTTCAGTCTGTAGACTGGTTTGACGCAGCTTTCTATGGTGCTCTTTGCTGTACAAGCCTCTTCATCTCCGAATAACTACTGCACTTACATACTTCTGAATATGCTTAATGTATTCATCTCATTGTCTCCGTCTACGGTTTTTACCCCATCCTCCCCCTCCCACCCAAACACACGCTTCCCTCCAATACTAAACTTGTGATCCCTTGATGTCGCAGAAAGTGTTCTGCCAACCAATCTCTTCTTCTACTCAGTTTGTGTCATAAGTTTCTTTACTCCCCAGTTCTAGTGACTATCTCCACATTAGTTAGGTGATCTACCCATCTAATCGTCTGCATTCCTTTGTAGTGTTTCGAAAGCTTCTCTTCTTCTCTAAACTGTTTATCGTCCATCTTTCACATCCATACATGGCTACAGTCTATAAAAATACTTTCACGAAAGACTTCCTAGCGCTTGAGTCCATATTAGACGTGAACAAAATCATCTTGAAACACGCTTTCTTTGCCACTGGCAGTCAACATTTTGCGTCGTGTTACTTCCACCGTCATCAGTTACCTTGTTGCCAAACAGCAAAACCCATATACTGCTTTGAGAGTCTTGTTTCCTAATATAATTCCCTCAGCATCACTTGATTTAATTAGACTACATTCCATTATCATTGCTTTAATTAAGTTAAGACACTATCCATCCAGTTCAGCTGGCTTTCTAAGTCCTTTGTTGTCTCTGACTGAATTACAATGTTATCGGCAAATCTTATTGTTTTTATTTCTTCTCCCTGAACTTTAATTCCTAGTCCAAAATTTTCTTTGGATGCCTTTACTGATTGCTCAATGTGCAGTTTGAATAACATCCTGATTAGGCTACAATCTCGTCTCACTCCCTTTTCAACTACTGCTTCCTTTCCATGGCCTTCGACTCTTGTAACTGTCGTTTGGTTTCTGTACAATTTGTAAATAGCCTTTCCCTCCGTCTATTTTACCCCTGATATATTCAGAATGGCAAGCAGAGAGTTTATAAAGTTAAGGCAGGTACTACTAAAAAAAGTTTCTGAGAAAGAGAAACGCGATAATATGGGGTAGCGTATAACATTAAGTGTTACGAAATACTTTATGAACGTATTTATCTGGAGTGTAGCATTTACAGAAGTAAAACGTGGGAGATAAATAGTTCAGACAAGAAAAGAACACAAGATTTTGAAATGTGATGCTACAAAATAGTACTGAAGACTGTATGGATAACTAGTAAGGAGGTACTAAGCTGAATAAGGAAAAAACAATTGATGGCAGGTTTGGACTAAAAGAAGGGGTCTGTTAGTGGGAAACATCGAAAGGCTTCGGTTAATGGGAAACATGGAGAGGCATCAGAGAATCGTTAGTCTGATAACGGAAGAAAGAGTGGAGGATTTGCAGGGGTAGACCTCGTCTGTACTAGAGACCAAGTCTACACGGCACCAAGAACCAAGGCATGACTATATTAAGCTGTTCCAATTGATGTAGCTTGCAATAGTCACGTAGAGATGATGAATGTCTAGCGCTTACTTATTAACGTATGGTACTTGCGGTTCTTATGTTTCATATATTTTCCAGTTATAATGGCACTGAGGTCTTTTTACAGTCTCTTTCATATTTATTGACCTATAGACCTCACATGGTACCAAGGGCATTGTTGCATTGGTTACACCGGTTCCCGTCAGCTCACTGAAGTTAAGTGATATCATACATGGGTCTGCCGAGCGTGCTAACAAGTGGAATGCACTCAGCCCTTGTGAGACCTTTGAGGAGCTACTTGAATGAGAAGTACCGGTTCCGGTCATGAAAACTGACAACGAGAGAACAACGGTGTGCTGACCACATGCCCCTCCACATCCGCCTCCAATAACGTCTATCGGCTGAGGGTGATATGGGGGTATGTCGGCACCCGTGGGCCTTTCGAGGCCTGTTCGGACGGAGATCTTATATTTTTACTAGCGAGATTTTACTAGTAATATTTAGTCTCATAGGAAAATGAATATGCGTCGAGTACCTAATGGCATGTAGCCCACCGTTATATCCTGCAGACAGCTTCGGCGTGTTGCAGAGATCCACAAGTCTCCTAAAGGACTCCGGGGACGTTATTCACAAACTTCCCATCCCCATCCTCAAATTACTGCTGAACTGACTTTAAGAAGGGTAAAAGTCACACAGTGGTCTCAGTGGCGTTATGAATAGGATTTAGTTCTGTAACCTAGTGAGCTATGTGGGAAAACCTCACGCATAGTTTTTCTTTAATCAGTGCCAAATAGTTCGGGATATTTATTGTGATGTATGTATAGATCGCGTGAAGTTTGTCTACTGCGTTAAACCACTTTGATCTACGAAGAGTGGCGAGGCGAGACGTGGCTCTAATCTGTGTACTGAAAATAGCATTGCCTTCGAGACTAAACACATCTCACCCCAGTAATAACATAAATAGTTAAATTTTAGTCTAAGATGTTTAATTACGTGCATAAATAGGAAATGAGCACAGACTAAACTCCCAACTGAAACAAAAGTACACAGGTTAAATTCCCTTATTACGACTTACACGCTCTGTCAAGATAGTTGTAGTTGTCTTCAGTCTGGTTTGATGCAGCTCTCTATGCTACTCTATTCTGTGCAAGCTTCTTCATCTCCCAGTACCTACTGCTACCTACATACTTCTGAATCTGCTTAGTGTATTCATCTCTTGACCCCCTCTACGACTTTTACCCTCCACACTGCCCTCCAGTTCTAAGTTGGTGATCCCTTGATGCCTCAGAATATGCCCTACCAACTGATCCCTTCTTCTAGTCCACGTGTACCACAAATTTTTCTTCTGTCTAATTCTATTCAATACCTCCTCATTAGTTATTTGATCTAGCCATCTAATCGTCAGCATTCATCTGCAGCACCACTTTTCGAAAGCTTCCATTCTCTTCTTGTCCAAGCTATTTATCGTCCACTTCCATACATGGCAACACTCCACACAAATACCTTCAGAAACGACTTCCTGACACTTAAATCTATCCTCGATGTTAACAAATATCTCTTCTTCAGAAACGTTTTCCTTGCCATTGCCAGTCTACATTTTATATCCTCTCTACTCCGACCATCACAGTTATTTTGCACCACAAATAGCAAAATTCATTTATTACTTTAAGTGTTTCATTTCCTAATCTAATTCCCTCAGCATCACCCGACTTAATTCGACTACATTCCATTACCCTGGTTTTGCTTTTGTTGATGTTCATTTTATACCCTCCTTTCAAGACACTATCCATTCCGTTCAACTGCTCTTCCAGGTCCTTTGCTCTCTCTGACACAATTACAATTTCATCGGTGAACCTCATAGTTCTTATGTCTTTTCCATGGATTTTAATTTCTGCTCCGAATTTTTCTTTTGTTTCCTTTTCTGCTTGCTCAATATACAGATTGAATAACATCGGGGATAGGCTACAACCCTGTCTCACTCCCTTCCCAAAAACTACTTACCTTTCATGCTCCTCGACTCTTATGACTGCCATCTGGTTTCTGTTCGAGTTGTAAATAGCCTTTCGTTCCCTGTATTTTGCCACTGCCACCTTCAGAATTTGAAAGAGAGTATTCCAGTCAAGACTATACTTGTCAATAGTATCGCAAAGCGTTGAAGTGGTCAATAGTCAACAAACTGTAATATTGGTACTTATTGTTACAGTAATTAGGATTTGATTCAATCCTGTGCACACTGCCCGTTATCTAAAACGTAAATACTCTCGTTAAATGAGTCGTAACCTGGGTTGCTTTTGGCAACAACAGTTCAACAACTCTCAGTAAAATTTCGTACGCTATAATCCGTAACCTGCACCAACTACGGTATTATTATTCGTAAATTAAAGAATTGAAACTTCTTAATGACACCAAACAACTTTATAACACAATATAACTATTGCCATTACTGATTGTTTACGTTATTCACTCGATCATCGTTATTCACCATCGATGTTGTTTACTAAGCGAAAATTTTGCATTTCGTCACAAATTTTGCATTTTTTCAGTTAAATTTAATAAATCGTTTATTATTACTATTATTCCGAACGTAGGTCACCAATTTCATTGCTAACCATCGATACAGCGATAACTCTCTTGCAATGCTAGTAACTCTCTCACGATCTGCGAACGTTATTTGTTATAGTTCCTTATTCTTATTTTTTTCTCTTTAAGTCCTTGAAATAACCCTTAATGAAAGAAAAAGTTAGTACCTTTGCCTTTTCTTAAATGAAACAATTAAATCCTTTTTCTCCAATAACAGATTTTAAATCGCAATAAAATCTCAGTAAGGCATTAAGTCTTTGAGTCTAACTGTATAAACATGGACTAACTGACTTATCCTTGGAAGACTGACTTTTAACTAATTTGCATCACAGTAGCTCTTCGTTATTTACCCCAATTTCGTTTCTTTCAGTGAGGATTCAATTCTTTCCTCCATAAAACTGGACTGTGAACTCAGAATTCCATTTGACTTTCCTTTATTAGAATCAAATCATTATCTTACATACAGGTTTCATGTAAACGAGCGACATTCAAAAAATCTAAGCCCCATACAAATCTGAATAGAACAGACAAAGAGAAAGCAAACAAATATCCTACTAGCCAACACCACTTTTGTACTATCCTTAAAATAGCAATCAAGGCTCCTGCACTTCGGCTGTTGGCAATCGCGTTTCCTCTAACTGTCCCTAGGTTAAATTTGCCACTCGTCGCCCTGCCAAACAGTAGGATTGAATGTCATCGAATAATATTAATTGGTTCCGCTAGAGTAGAAAGTCTATTTTCGAAGATTAGGTTCAGAAAATTTATGGGCAACGATAGCTGTGACCTCTTTTACATACGTCGTGCAGATCTTGGTTCCTGGCTATATAGAACAACAACTATGATTTAAACTCAATGGTACACAAAATCGCAATTACTACGCCACTAACTGTGTAGTGCCTATTCAAAATATAAACCAAAATAAACCGCTCAATACTCTGTTGGCTTAGAGGGTGCGTAAATTCAGCATCCACCATCTTAAACCACGACTTCTGGAGTCTTCAGAGCACCAGCATTATAACGTATCGCACTCTAAGTCCAGTCCAGTGACTGGCTACCCCTTGCAGATATCAAATGGTTCAAATGGCAAATAAACGAGTAAGTGATGTTTAGGGTCGTGGTTCCGTTAATACTGGCAAGTAACTGGAAGGAATGTTTTGAAATGTCTCATCGTATTGTATTAACAAAAATCCTTTCCCGTGCAGTTCTAGTCCCAGTGCACCGTCGAAATGAGGTTGTTCGTTCCAGGAGCAAGTGACAGCAAACGGATTTGATACTGACAATAGCCAGCGTAACCCAATCTTTAGAACGAATTTGGTTTTATTTCCAATTCTTCCCTTGGGCATTCGGTCGCAGCGTGAGATCACAAGGTGTGTCTCCGTTTTTTGGAGTAGACGGTGAATAACCTAGTTCTACTCTGTAGTAACTCCATGGTGGAGAGTAGTGTGAGCGATATTCTGAGATCCCTCCTTTGCCTCAAATGACTAAATCAAGTAACACTCATTAGATACACTACCGGACAAAGATTAATTCACCTGGTGAAACGACATCGATTTTCATCCGATGACAGTTTGTGCCACTTGGGGGATAGTATATATACTGATAATTGTGTGTACTGAAAATGGTTTCAACATCGACCGCCAACAGATAATGTAGTGGCTTAGCTACCAGAGTATTGTCTGTCTCTAATCTTTAATAGGGAATGCTCACAGCCGAAAGGCTAAGTGTGGTGCAAACATGCGAAGCAAGCAGGCACCCGTGCCACGGAGAACCACTCGTGTTTCCTATGGCTAAACAAGTGAATTCTAAAGTGGTCAAAATAAAGTCCGCCGAATTACCGGATGATAATTTCTGAGAATTGCCACACACGTTCGACGTTTTGCATCAATTGTGGAACGATGCTGGTACTAGTGGTCGGGAGAACGTCCATGCTGCACAGACGCCAGCCAGGCTCGTCGTATTGTAAGGGCAGCAGTGGCAGATCATACAGTTACCACAGCAGTTAAAAGGGCTTGTGAGCAAAGACGCGTCAACACCGACTGTTATGAACCGGTTATTAGTATTGGGACTACGGGCACGTACACGTATCTTTTACTCACGCCACAGCATCGACGTGCACGGTTCGACTTCTGCCATCAGAGCATCACTTGGAAGACGGAATGACGCGCCATGGTCTTCAGCGATGAAAGCAGATTCTGCCTGCACAGTAGTGACGGACGTCTGCGTATACGACGTAAGCCTGGTGAGTGCTGTCTTGTAGAGTCCTTTCCCCGAGACACATTGATCTCACCCCAGGCGTCATCAACACTCATTCACATTTGGTGCTTCTGGAGACGACACTAGCCTGTGCACAGCAATTCCACAATGTTGTTGGGTCCGTTCTTTTGCCGTTCTTGCAACAGGTGAGTGATGTGTTTCTTTCAACAGGATAACGATCCCCAGAAAACTGGCTGTGCAACTCAAAGTGTTCTGCAAAAAATGCAGTAACTTCCCTGGCCAGGATCTGTGACCATGTCTCCAGCTGGGTAAGTGTGGTGTATATTGGGATGAGAAATCTCTGGTGCCACTCGTCAGCAAAAAACTCTTAGAGAACTACGTGAACAGGTTGAACAAGAGTGGCATGTCGTAAATCAGGACAGCATTCGTCACGTCTACGATCGACTGAAAGCCAGAATACCAGAAAAAGCGCCTGCATTACCGTCCATGGAGACGACACCACATACTAACATAGATCTTTCAGCAAGTATGGACAATAGGTACCTCAGAACCGACTGTGCTACTCATCTGTAAATGTAATAATTTCATATATTCAATAAGCACTATTAAACAATGGCAAATCCATGATGGAATGTAACAATATTATCAAAAGGATAGTAGCTACTCACATATATTGGAGATGCTTAGTAGCAGACAGGCACAACAAAAGGACTGTCACAAGGTAAGCTTTCAGTCAACAAGGCTTCTCTCAAGAATAGATGACAAACTTACAAGCACAAATACACACACATACACACACACAAACACACACACACACACACACACACACACACACACACACACACACAAACACACACACAAACAAACAAACACAAACACGAGAAACCAGACTCACGCACACATGAGTGCAGTATCTGGCAGCTGAAGTGGCTGAAGTGGCTGAGTGTGTGGATGCCAGTCGTCTATTTTTGACAAAGGCTTTGTTGACCGAAAGCCTATTTTATGATAGTCTTTTTGTTATGCTTATCTGTGATCCAGAATCTCCTGTATGTAGCGAGTAGGAACTAACCTTTTCATAATGTTGTTACAATAAGCACTATGACAACATTAAATCTTAAATGAATTGGAAACCTCTAAAAGCGTATACTAATTTTATTCGGCAATTTAGAATCATTAAGCTTGAAGTTAAATGCCGAATACTAACACACATTCGCTCGCGTTTACTGACAACCCACACACTGTTAAAATTCTGCGCAATTACGTCAAAACAAACCAGGCACTTAACGAAATAATCAACATACTGTACTACATAATATTGACGTTTTCCTCCAAGTCACTCTTAAACATGTTAATGCCCCACTACAAGTAGAGAAACAGAGTGAGCCTATTTCATAAAGGCAGCATCCACTATTATTTGCTACTGCTAAAAACGTAAACATAATCGTAACACAAACGCAGTCATTTCCCTATAACAAAACTTCGTATCACAATTACAGGGTCACTTTTCCGAGACCCTGCAATTGTCTCCTATTGAGACACAAAAGTTTGAAGTATTGCTCAAAGGGGCCTATAGCCTCTCTTTCCATAGCGAAAAATCGTGGTGCTCTGTGATGTTATCCTCTGTCCCGGCCTCGCTACAAACAGAGCAGTGGAGAAACATGTGAAACGAAGTGAATGTTGGGTGTTCATGTTACATGTAATGCACCAAATTACACCACAACTTCCCTCATCTTCACTCTCGGCGTGTCACACGATGAGGAGATCGTCAGAGACCCTCTCACGCAGGTTACATTCCTTCGTTTGATGCCTCTGCAGTGGATTCAGAACCACGACACCCATCGTTGACGCCCAGAATTTCAGACACATCTCCCCTCAGAACTGCTGCAACAGGGTCTCAGAGGGCTGCATAAAGGCCATCAATGAAATGAGCAAAAATGACATTTCGCAGTGTAATGAGCAACAGGATGACGTTCTTGACAAACACTGGCACTACTGACACCCACTGAGCAGTTCAACTTTTGTGTAAAGACATCATTGGCCACTGAGTGAAGTGAATGAAAATTGTACCACTCTGGAGTGTAGCATGACTGCAAGTTTTGCTGTAGTGCAGAGGGCGGAACCCCTCATTGGCGTTAGAAATCATTCGCAAAAATTTATACGTGATCTGATGAAGGAAAGGGTGTTTACTTTTTTTCGGCTCTCGTGTTTCGTGCTCTCGTGTGGTGTGATCACGGGCGGATTAGAAATTGAAATGTGCATGACTAAAATGAAAAAAGTGTCCCTATAAGGTCCTCTAGTTTGTCAACAGCCTCAGTGCCACACATTTTTGTTGAACACTTTGAAATTACACCTGTACAGAGACAACCTGTGATGGATTCCTGTGAACCTGCAGACAACGTCTTCATCAGCCTTCAGATTTTGCGTGCACACAAGCAGACTCTAGTACAGCAGCATAGCGCCACTCAGTTGAAGGGAGTCGAGAGCTTTCATCCCTGCAGATGCCTACGAATCCATCCCAGGTTGTCTCTGTGCAGGTACATTTTTAAAGTGCTAAACAGACATAAGCAAGTGTTTCCAAACAGTGGGCTCTTAGAGGGACCCTTTACACACATGTGTGTCAACGTCGCATCTTACGTAATCATGCCAATGGAGTGCACCAACAAGAGTGCTGAGAAAGTGTAATCAACCTTTGCTAATTTGACTACATTCAACTTTCCGCAAATGGTTTTTTGCGATCCCTTGTGGTCCACTCTGTACACCACAGCAAAAAATTGTTCGTACTGTACTTGAGAGAGGTACTATCATGTTCAGTGGGGAAAACATTTTGTTTGCGCTACCGTCCAATGCGGTGAAATCAAATTCAATATGGTTGCAGGCCCACGATGTCATTAGAGAAGGGTTCGATCGTCTGGGGAATCAGCATTGTCAAAGGTTGTGAAAAATGACGCACGGCTGCTCTTCATATTGTGAAGTGTCAGTTCTGACTGCAAAGAGTGTGGTAATCGACGCTAAAAGATAAGAAGTGGTTTTATCGACGCCCTTTTGGCCACTCCGTGAGACCTTTTCATATCTACTCTGAAAGGCAATTTGCCTACAACGTCACCATTGGCCACTCACAAGAAGATCTGCGATTTCAGCACTGGGTGTCGCTGTCCTGACCTCCATCGATGAAGCGTCAAAGGAAGCGATTAAATTTGTGTAAGCAGGATACCGTCTATGATCAGTAACCAAAACGTACTCGGTGCCGGATTCGAAACCTGCCAACACTTCAATGTTGATTAATAACCAATATTGGCGGCCGAAGACTTCCAGCGTAAGATCTCGCCCTCATTCCGCCAAAACCCATTTCAAAGAGAGCGGAGGAGGGGACAGAAGTTCAGGGCGCTCTCCGGTCCATGAGGTGGGAAACTGCCCCTAAAGGTGGAAGAATCAACACTGATCAAAGGCATGAGGATGCAGAAGGTAATGGAAACCACTGCATTGAAGGTAGCATAATGTGTATCCACAGAACGTGCTGCATGTACACTCCTGGAAATTGAAATAAGAACACCGTGAATTCATTGTCCCAGGAAGGTGAAACTTTATTGACATATTCCTGGGGTCAGATACATCACATGATCACACTGACAGAACCACAGGCACATAGACACAGGCAACAGAGCATGCACAATGTCGGCACTAGTACAGTGTATATCCACCTTTCGCACCAATGCAGGCTGCTATTCTCCCATGGAGACGATCGTAGAGATGCTGGATGTAGTCCTGTGGAACGGCTTGCCATGCCATTTCCACCTGGCGCCTCAGTTGGACCAGCGTTCGTGCTGGACGTGCAGACCACGTGAGACGACGCTTCATCCAGTCCCAAACATGCTCAATGGGGGACAGATCCGGAGATCTTGCTGGCCAGGGTAGTTGACTTACACCTTCTAGAGCACGTTGGGTGGCACGGGATACATGCGGAGGTGCATTGTCCTGTTGGAACAGCAAGTTACCTTGCCGGTCTAGGAATGGTAGATGACGGTTTGGATGTACCGTGCACTATTCAGTGTCCCCTCGACGATCACCAGTGATGTACGGCCAGTGTAGGAGATCGCTCCCCACACCATGATGCCGGGTGTTGGCCCTGTGTGCCTCGGTCGTATGCAGTCCTGATTGTGGCGCTCACCTGCACGGCGCCAAACACGCATACGACCATCATTGTCACCAAGGCAGAAGCGACTCTCATCGCTGAAGACGACACGTCTCCATTCGTCCCTCCATTCACGCCTGTCGCGACACCACTGGAGGCGGGCTGCACGATGTTGGGGCGTGAGCGGAAGACGGCCTAACGGTGTGCGGGACCGTAGCCCAGCTTCATGGAGACGGTTGCGAATGGTCCTCGCCGATACCCCAGGAGCAACAGTGTCCGTAATTTGCTGGGAAGTGGCGGTGCGGTCCCCTACGGCACTGCGTAGGATCCTACGGTCTTGGCGTGCATCCGTGCGTCGCTGCGGTCCGGTCCCCGGTCGACGGGCACGTGCACCTACCGCCGACCACTGGCGACAACATCGATGTACTGTGGAGACCTCACGCCCCACGTGTTGAGCAATTCGGCGGTACGTCCACCCGGCCTCCCGCATGCCCACTATACGCCCTCGCTCAAAGTCCGTCAACTGCACATACGGTTCACGTCCACGCTGTCGCGGCATGCTACCAGTGTTAAAGACTGCGATGGAGCTCCGTATGCCACGGCAAACTGGCTGACACTGACGGCGGCGGTGCACAAATGCTGCGCAGCTAGCGCCATTCGACGGCCAACACCGCGGTTCCTGGTGTGTCCGCTGTGCCGTGCGTGTTATCATTGCTTGTACAGCCCTCTCGCAGTGTCCGGAGCAAGTATGGTGGGTCTGACACACCGGTGTCAATGTGTTCTTTTTTCCATTTCAAGGAGTGTAATTGAACAAGTGTCATGATGATGTTTCCATTGGCAAAATATTCTGGAACAGTCCCCCATCAAGATCTCTGGGAGGCAACTGCCAAAGGAGAGGTGACAAAGAGAAAAAGATTAAATAACCAATGAAAGTATAACGTTTTACGAGTAGCGGCGTGGATTGTCAGAAGCTTCAAAGTGGTAGAGAAACCAGAAAATCTGAAAAGGGAAATGCAAAGGTATAGTAGGGGTCAGTGAAGTGAAATAGAGGGAAGACAAGGATTTCTGGTCAGATGATGACAGGGTAATATCAAAATCACTAGAAAATGGTATAACTGGAGTGGGGCTTTATGAATAGAAAGGTAGTGCAAAAAATGTGTTACAGTAAACAGTTAACTGATAGGGTTGTTCTTGTCAGAATCGACAGTAAACCCACACCGACGACGATAGTTCAAGTAATCATGCCGACGTCACAAGTGGAAGATGAAGAGACAGAGAAAGTATATGAGGATATTGAAAGGGTAATACAATATGTAAAGGGAGATGAAAATCTAATAGTAATGAAATACTGGAATGCAGTTGAAAGGGAACGAGTAGAAGACAAGGTTAGAGGAGAATGTGGGCATGGTACTAGGAATGAGAGAGGAGAAAGACCAATTGATTTTTTAATAAATTCCAGCTAGTAACATCGAACACTCTGTTCAAGAATCACAAACGGAGGAGGTATACTAGAAGAAGATCGGGTGAGACGGGAAGATTTCAGTAGTTTACATCAATGTCAGACAGAGATTGCGAAATCAGATACTCGAATGTGAGGCTTATACTGTAGTGGATATAGACTAAAATCACAATGTAGCATTGATGAACAGCAGGCTGAAGTTCAAGAGACTAGTCAGGAAGAATCACTAAGAAAAGTACAGAGGTACTTAGGAATGGCGAGATACGCTAGAAATTCTCTGACGCTATAGGTACTGCAACAAGGAATATCTCAATAGGCAGTATAGTTGAAGAGGATTGGACATCGCTAAAAAGAGCAGTTACCGAAGTTGTAAAAAAGAAACATTAGTACAAACAAAGGAACTGCGAAGAAATCATAAGTAACAGAAGAAATACTTCAGCTGATCGATGAAAGAAGGAAGTGCAAAAATGTACAGTGAATTCAGTAATACAAAAATACAAGTCACTGAGGAATGAAATAAATAGTAAGTGCAGGGAAGCTAGGAGGAAATGAATGCATGAAAAATTTGACGAAATCGAATTTCAAATGGTTCTTGGAAGGACTGACTCAGAATTCAGGAAAGTGAAAACAACCTTCGGTGACATTAAAAGTACGAGGGCCGTTCAGAAAGTAACCTCCGGTTGATTTAAAAAAATACACCAAGTTAAATAAAAATATTTTAATATATTCATCTTACAACTAAATCTTTGCACTATTTCTCTACATAGTCTCCATAGCGATTGAGGCTCTTATCGTATCTCTTCACAAGCTTTGAAATTCCTTGTGCATAAAAATCACCCGCTTGTGCCTGGAGCCAGCCTGTGACCGCATCTTTGAGCTCTTCGTCGTCATCAAACCGCTGTGACCCGAGCCATTTCTTCAAATGCATGGAGCGGTGATAATCACTTGGCGCCAGGTCTGGGCTGTAAGGTGGATGGTTGATAACGTCCCACTTGAAGGACTCGAGAATGGCCGTTGTTCTGCGAGCAGAGTGAGGACGGGCGTTATCGTGCAAAAAAACGATACCGGAAGTCAGCATACCACGGCGTTTGTTCTGTATAGCCCGTCGTAACTTTTTTATTGTTCACAGTACACGCCTCGATTAATGGTCGTACCACGTTCCATGAATTCAACCAACAACACCCCTTTGGCATCCCAAAACACCGTTGCCATCAGTTTTCTGGCAGAAAAATCTTGCGAGGCTTTTCTTGGTTTGGTAGGCGAATTTGAATGTGCCCACATCTTTGATTGTTCTTTTGTCTCAGGGTTCACGTACTTAATCCAGGTTTCGTCACCGGTCACGATTCTGTTTAACAATGGTTCTCCTTCGTCCTCATAACGTGACAGAAAGTCTAATGCAGAGGCCATTCTTTGAGTTTTGTGGTGGTCGGTAAGAATTTTGGGCACCCATCGTGCACAGAACTTACGGTAACCCGATCTTGCTGTCACTATCTCGTACAAGAGAGTCTTAGAAATCTGTGGAAAACCAGTAGACAACTCCGACATTGAGAAACGTCGATTTTCACGAACTTTTGCATCAACTGTCTGAACGAGTTCGTCAGTCACCGATGGTGGTCTCTCACTCCTCTCTTCATCACGAACGTTTTCTCGTCCACTGTTAAATAAACGTACCCACTCACGGACAACTCCTTCACTCATAACTCTTGGTCCGTACACGGCACAAAGCTCACGATGAATAGCTGCTGCAGAATATCCTTTGGCTGTAAAAAAACCTTATGACAGGACGCACTTCACATTTGGCGGGGTTTTCTATTGCAGCACACATTTCAAACTGCCACAAAAACTAAACTAGCGCAGGTACGACGTTGACTCGACCACGGTTCGATGCCGACTGACCTGTTGAGTGCGTGAACGCACAGATGGCGTCGCTACTCCCCCCACAAGCCGCACTGCGACCGATCGGAGGTTACTTTCTGAACCGCCCTCGTAATAGTGCTAACATTAAGAGTGCAACGGGAGTTCCATTATTAAATTCAGAGAGAATGGATACGTGGAAAGAGTACATTGAAGGTCTCTATGAAGGGGAAGATTTGTCTGATGTGATAGAAGAAGAAACAGGAGTCTGTTTAGAATACATAGGGAATCCAGAATTAGAATCAGAATTTGAGAGAGCTTTTGAGTACATATAAGTCAGGGGGGATACATTAAATTCCATCAGAATTTCTAAAATCATTTGGGAAAATGGCAACAAAACGGCAATTAATGTTGGTGTTTAGAATGTACGAGTCTGGTAATATAGCATATAACGTTTGAAAAAATATCATCCGAGACAAGTAATATACAATACGTACAAAAGCTAAGAGGGAATAATGAGAGTGGAGGCAAAGAGCGGAGCGCTCGGATTAATAAGGCTGTAAGACAGGAATGTAGTCTTTCCCCCCTACTGTTCAATCTGTATATTGGAGAAAAAATGTTGGAAATAAAAAAATAGGAGTATAATTAAAATTCAACATGAAAGGATGTAAATGATATGTTATGCTGATGACATTGCTATCCTTAGTGAAAGTGAAGAGAATTTACATTATATGCTGAATGGAATGAATATTCTAAAGAGTACAGAATATGAATTGAGAGTAAATTGAAGTAAGACGAAAGTAATGAGATTTAGCTGAAATGAGAACAGTGAGGAAATTAACATTGATTGGTCGTTCATCATCAATGGATGAATTTAAGGCATTATGCCTAGGCCGCAATGTAACCAATGACAGATGGAGCAAGGAATACATCAAAAGCAGACCAAGCCTGTCACAAAAGGCATTCCTGAGCAAGAGAAGCCTACTAGTGTCAAACATAGGCGTTAATTTGAGGAGGAAATTTCTGAGAATGTATGTCTGGACTACAGTATTGTATGGTATTCACTACATGGGCTGTGGGAAAACTGGAACAGAATAGAATGAAAGAATTTGAGATGTATTGCTGCAGACAGATTTTGAAAATTAGTAGGACTGATAAGTTAAGGAATTAGGAGGTTCTGCACAGACTCGGAGAGGAAAGGAATATGTGGAATACACGGATAAGGAGAAGGAACAGGATGATAAGACATCTGTTAAAGGCATGGAGGAATGAGTTCCATGGTATTAGCGGGAGCTGTAAGGGGAAAAACCTATAGACGGAGACAGAGATTGGAATACATCCAGAAAATAACTGAGGATATAGGTTGCAAGGGCTAATCTGAGATGAAAAGATTGTGACAGGAGTGGAATTCCTGGTGGACCCCATCAAACCAGTCAGGAGATAGAAGAAGTCCTAAAAAAGAATGTAAATACTTTCCGGTCGTGTGACACATGCACAGTGGGATTAGGCAGAATTGTGATGGAATCTGGAGCCAAGGTTATATCATTTACCCACATTTCATCTCAAGTGATCCTCTGAGCTCTGGTCAATTTTCGCACATGTCGACATCTTGGTGTTCAAAGTGTTGCTGGTCAGAGAGTGACGTCGCAGATTGCCACCCTTTTCCACCATTAGAGAAAGAATTCGCTGGAACCTTTGAACTAAGAAAATCACACACTTAATGCATCCAAATTTACCTCGCGAAACCACCTTGTGTCCAAAGGCACATGTGTACATCGTAATACCCACCTATGTTCCCTCCTTTACATTCCTGGTCTTAGGAATTGTCGGCAATTGATACAGCGTTCCTGGAGTGTATGAGATGTATGAATCCATCGTACATGTACGACCTGGTGGAGGCAGAAGCTGCAGTTTGATGTTAACAGGAGATGTCCTCTTGATTTCTTGATAATTTCTTGGAAATGCGAAACAAGCGTCTTTTTTTCCATTTCAGTACTTCAAAGTTGGTTAATATTACCCACACTACAGTGTACAACTTCGTCAGTTTTGATTTCCTGCTGTCTTTGCATTCTAGAGCCTGCATTTTCATCTTCCCTTACTTAATCCCATGTACCTTTTAATCTGTTATCAAAATTTCGAATGAGTGGTGTATCTTCTCCTTTCTCCTGGAGGTGGTTTGCAACATTAGAAAGGCAACATAGTCATTTGATTAAAAACATCTTCGTGCGGTGAACGCCTATATTGTCATCGATATTTAACTTATACATTACTGATACCTATTAAGAAAAGTGTCCCAATCAGTATGTAGCAATTCAGAATTTTGGCTAGCGTTGTGTGTATCTGTGAATCCTCTGTTCGCTTGTGATAATATTGCAATGACCAGTACCTTCCAAATGCATAACAGTCGACACAGCTACTTCAACATTTCGGAAATAAAATTAGTGTCTTAGACAGTCACCTCTGGCAGTCCAAACCTGAATATCCTCTTACTACAGAAACATCATGCCATTGTGTCTGCCTGTTTGTCTAGCTTATCACTCATACATATGACAGTTAACACATACCGAGTCACTGCTGGCGAATTTGCAAAGGGGCAATAATCTCAAAAGGAAACATGTGCAATGGTTTATCCCTCTCAGGTATCATTTGTATTGGAAGTTTTTGATGACTTGTCTCACTTCTTAGTACACAAAAATGCTGTTCTTTATGTATTGCACAGCATCTTTAGTCTGTGCTTGCCAGCAACAATTTCCTTCACTGTGACACTCCATTGCATGTCGTCCACTATGTCCTGTCAAAATGCCATCATGAGTTTCACTCAGTACCTCATTCTATTTACTTGCTGGCACAACTATGCAGTGATAACAGCTAATCTGCTGGTACAACATCGAATTGTCAGTGCTGAATTGTGCCTGCTTCACAATCTGCAGGAAATCCTAATCAGTTGGTTGGATTTTGTGCCATTCTTCCACACTTACACAGTTACATTTTGTGAGACGTACTTTGCTACTAAGTCTGTCTGACTATGAGATTTCGCTGTATGATATGCAACTTCAAAACGAAATTTGCTTTGCTGTAAGGCCCAGTGGGCCAAGATGGATCTTCACGGTCCATAAGATATTAAAGCCCTTTATGATCCATTGTTATCATACAACGTTATTAATACAAATTAGACGAAAAGTAGGTGGAAACACAGATTAACTCATCTCTGCCTTATTGAGGTATCTAAAAGAACAAACTGTTGGGTACTGTGTGCTGCCTGCCTCTTGGCTCAATGTACTTGCTACGGCATAGCTGCTGGCATCAGACAATATTAACTGTTTCAGATAATCTGAGAACAAAGACAAAAGCAGTGGTCGATAAATCCTTTAATCCAATGAGGTCCTGAATCCGGTGAAATTTTATTCCGTTCTTTAATAAATACGTAAGAGGTCTTGTTACTTAGGTTTTCCATAGACATCGATGAGACTGAGAAACGTTAAGTGTTGGGAATTCTTTCACAGCTCTACAAGTCAGGAGTCAAGTCATACACCATCCTAGCCTGTGATATGGCATAAATAACAAACTTCACTGGATAGAGAAAAGCTGTTTGTTGAGATAAGCATCATTCGTGCTGCATGTAACCGATCAAAGATGTTTTGTGAAGATACCATGAGCTCTTGGATGCCCTTGCATAATAAAATGATGTTGTCCACGCATGCCAACCATTTTTCGTTATCCGATCCCACAGTACGCCATCTAATACGAGCAGGGAAGTCGCCAATGTGTTTCTCAAAATGAATGACAGCCAGAGTGACGATACTGACTAGATTGGAATGTGAAGGCTGTCTTGTGTCGATACTACAGTGCTGCCTAAAACTGTTGCTACCTGCTTCACAAATCCATGATGGTAAAACAGTGAAGTTTCTCTAATTTTAGGCACTGTTTATGCGAGTATGTTTGTTGATTTAAACAATCAGTAGTTACAGGAGAACTTACAAGTTTTACTACATCTACATCTGCATCTACTGTGGTTACTATTTGAGTACCTCGAGAACTAGGGTTCTGTTTTACAATGCCAGTACACAGCTGTTGATTAATAAACTCCTCATTACTGGTTGCAAGTTGTGTGGAAATGGGCACATTTCCTGTATACTGGCAGGTCATTCCCATTAGGAATACATTGCTGCATTAGTAGCGTAGTTGGCATTGGTTCAGTCGAATTGAATAAATCCATATGTTCTTCTAATAACCTTCTCACGACCACTCCATTATGTCCTTCTAAGTGCTACTCCTTCCCCGCTAATGTGGTTAAATTGACAGAGTGTCTTAGATTGAAATAGTCGGCAACGAAGTCTTTATTTAACTTATCTTCCGGCAGTACTTCTAAATTAGCTATCATGCGCCATTTGATAGCACCATCGCTGCTGAGACAAAATTGTCTACATTGATAGGCTTCAGTCGGTTCTATATACATAGAACGAAATACTACCAGTTATCCATTTTCTGGTAAGGACTGAACCACACATGACGAAATCTACCCAGTGCCACTTCACAGTATGTTTCAGTATTATATCTTTTGAATCGCGTCTAAGAGATATTATACAGTTTCTTGGGTATTCCTGATGGCTTAGCGTATCTTGCAACAATTTTGTTTTTTCAGCAATAAACCCTAAGTTGAACGATATCCCATTCAGACGTTGTAGATTGGGTTTGGCGTGTTGTTTAACCAAGAGCTCGAACTCAAACATGGCTATGTAGTTTTTTCCCTTGTTTGGGCGTAGTTCCATTCATATCGATAGGTTTCCCCACCACCACCCCCATCCCTTGGACAACCAACAATGCCAAACCGAGTGATTAGATACTTCCAACACCAATATCGTGTGATGATGGGTCCAAATTTATTGCACAAGATACATCTTGGCTTGCCACAGATATCTCTGACCTCATATCCAATAAAACCTTGCACAGTCTACCTCTTACGTAGTTGGCTAGACAACACTTCACAGAGGCATGCTATTTACTGAGACCGTTGCTAAGCGATCAAACAGCTCCTATGGTCCATATAATGCAGGGAAGCGAGTTTCACTCTAGTTCCGCCTTCCTTGTATCTTAGGGTAATTTCGATGAAAGTGCCCCACGAGTTTACTTCTTTGATAGTGTGGATTTTTAAAATATCACTAAAGTTCATCTGGACCGCCACACGTACAACATATGACCTCTGCATTGAAAAGTATTCGTTTCTATTTAGCCATAGTCACTATGTCAATCTCAGTCAAAGACATCACAGTTGTTACTGCTTCGTCCAAGGCAGCAGACCGCCTGCGAGCTTTTATGTAATTGAGAAAGTGGACACTGAAGTGCCTCAGAAAATAGCCTAATGAGAAATACTGTGTCTTCTCTTTACGAATATGAAGACTCGACGGCACCGACCGGCCACTGTGGCACCGTCAGCGCACAGGCGTCACTGGCTGCGGATGTCGATGGGCACGTGGTCATCTCATCGCTGTCCCAGTCGTACGTCACTTCAAGAGACGAGAGCTGCTACTTATCAATCAAGTAGCTCCTCAGTTTACCTCAAAAGAGCTGAGTGCCCCCGCCTGCCTACATTGCTTGGCAGGTCGGATGGTCATCCAACCTTGTGCTAGCCCAGCCCGACAGTGCTTAACTTTGGTTATCTGATGGGAACCAGAGGTACCAGTGCAGCAAAGCCGTTTGTCATTACGAATATTGACCCATAAAAATAATATCACGACGTTGTCTGACTATCCTTCAGCAATGACACAAATCTTCGAGATAAGCTTTGCCACATATTTTCAGTGCCACGGAACTCCCGTTCAAATGCAGAAGACGAATGCTGCTGCGTACCTGAAGAACGTACTTGAGCTGTCAACGGACAGCTCATGGAGGACGATCAGTGCCTGGAGATCTAGTTTACAGTTGAGGAAGTGGTGTGAATGTCGAAATGATTCAGTTGATCTGTGTGGCTCACACCTAGTAGATGGCACTAGGCAATGAATTTTGCCTGTACCGTAGGACTTTAGCAGTGGCTTAGTTGACAGCAGGCTTACATACATATACAAGCTGGCTACACCTCTTGTGGACAAGGGTTAGTGGCTGAAGTCTAATATTTCCTGCTTTTCTGATGATTAACACGTTTCTTTGGCAGTGTACAAATGTATTGAAGTTAGAATTGCTATTTGTGGAATGTTGTTGCCATTAGTCTAAGACATTTTATGGAACAAATATCAGGAGGTAATCTCAGAAATTACTGAAATGCCTCAAGGATTGTGGAACTGTTTCATTTCACAGGAAAAAGCATCTGAATTCTTAAGAGACTGAGAATAGAGTGAAAACATTCAGCTCGGCTTATCATATTCTGCAATATTTACAGTATCACTTCACTTTGAGGACAGGCTCATCGATTTGTTAGGCTAAAAATATGGCCGCCAACTTCTTAAAGATGCATTTATATGAGAAGAGTTGTTTTTGTGGCATACATTAATTTTGTACTTCAGTGTCTAGTTTCAAGTTAGTTTCGTGCCCGACACGGCATATCTGAATATGTAGATTAAACTATTTCTGTTCCCTGTTATCAAGACTAAGTAGTATCATGAATGTATTGCAGGTGAAGGAATGGGTAAATAGTTATTTATCTCATACGCGTTGAATATCCCAACTCAAATAACAGGCTTCCTCGTCAGAATTCCGTATTTGCAATTGCGCTTCACAGTAGCATCAATGGAATAAGCGGTGCGTCCTTGTAGAATGTAATTGTGTTCAGAATCCATTACTCCGCACAATGCAAATTATTGCGGATATTAATTTACTGGTTGGGTAGAATACTGTGGCAGAGTTGAACTCATTTTAACCGCTGGATGGTGTTTTGACTGAATATTTCCCCTCTTACGCTTCACGTGCACTACTGAGAAAATAGACCACGGAGTATTTTCTGAATTTGGAAGATGATTGACTTAACGTCTCCTACTGGGTTGCAGTAGCAATAAAAGTGAGGAGGTTCCTTGCATCTTTAAGAGTCACGCATGATGAAATGACTCAATTCTGATTTTATGTTCAGAATTATTAATCTCATCCGTATATACTGACATCGTTAGGCAGTGTCAACCATACTGCAATTTACTTTCTCTTGTGACATGAAAACGATATAATGACTGATGAAATATTAAAGATCTGTGTTTCCATTCTGGAAATTAACAGTGAATTAGGTTGGGTTATACACAGTTTCCTCAACATCAAAACAGTATTGCGCAACAGTCATATTTACAGTAATCTATTAATACATTTGCTTCAATTAATGTTTATAAATCTCATCAGAAAATCTTAGACCACGATTTCTAACCATATTTCTAAGAAAGGAATTTTCTTAACATCAGTCTTCGCTAGTTCTTTTATTTCATCAGTGTCATTGTGCAAAACTTTTATGGAAATTATTTACAAAATATTTATTAAAGAGAGTAACAGGTTGTGTGCATCAGAAAATATCTTACAGTATGACCTAACATCATTAGATGGTGGAGAATAGCGACCACATGTATTTTAAAACTTTGTAAATAGGTTATGAAATCTTGTAATGACCTTGATCGAAAAAATATGTTGCAATTGACAACTAGTTCCCGTTACTAAACAAACATATTCATTTCTGAGAAAACAATCAGAAACAGAACATTACCCTAGGTTAAATACCGTGAAATAGTGATGACACTCATGGTAAAAACACTGTGTTTGCATAAACTGTAGGCTAGGACGCCAGCGTCTGATATTATAGATCGGTACTACGTAAATGAATGGAAATATCTGTCAGACCAGTATCACAATGATAATTTTAAGCCATTTTAAAAATAAACAAACGAATGAGCCACGTTTCAATATTCTGGTGGCTATACCAACAAAGTTACAAAAAGCTATATTGAACCTATGGGGATAAACAAAACATATTTTTTTTAATCAAAGACAGTAAACCAGATTTAAAACATAAATAGCTTTAAAAGAGATAAGAAAAACGTAAAATATAAAGAAACGTACTATGCTTGTTAAAAGGTGTATATACGTTACGAATTGTAACTAAGCTTGTTTTGCAGCCATTTGAGGCAATCAGAACGCTAATTGCGGTGTGTGTGTGCTGGTCGGCGTCAATCAAAAATTTGCCAAGTAACCGGCTGACAGCTGTTTAGAGAAAGTGTCCAGCCAGAAAGAGGCTCATAGAAACTATTACTGCCCTTTAATACCTTTCTAAGCCAACAGCTATTCACAATATGAAAAATGAAACAGAATTCAAATTATCTTTGCAGCAAATAACAACCTCAGTATGAGAATTTTGATATTTCTGTGTGAAGAAGCAGATAAACTGTGTTCTTGTAACTGTTTCATCGATTCTTTATGAATTTGTATACGTTACGATGGTTAAAAGTTATTTGAGAATCTAACTTTAATCACTTTCGCTTGAGTAACATTTCCTTCTGCAGCGAATCACTTAGGTAATTTAATGACAGTAGTTAGCAGTAAAATTTTTCTTTAAATTCTTTCGTAACTGGTTGTAACATTTTGTTACCATAGCTAAGATTTTGCGTTACAAATCTCAACTGCCATGAGTCCACAGGGACAATGTTGCCCCCTGCCCGTCTTCCTGATATTAATATTTGTCTAAGCCATCGAACACCTATTTTAAATTCTATTACCAGATATCACGTCATATCGCTCACACTGCCGTTACTATTAAATAATCCATGAAGAGGCAATTTCGAGCGATACGTGGCCCTAACTGCGCCAATGGACGTCACAAGAAGAATGCCCGTTCCCTTTGTCGGTAAGAGTCCCAAAGACTCTGTCCCTCCTGCTAGAGGTGATCGCAACGATACGCTCAGCTATCGTTACGGAGTTTAATACGTTTTCTTAGTCTGAAAATTAAAACAGTTGCTGAGATCGAGCGAATTGAAAAGTTTCTTATAATTAATTTAGGTGTAAGTGTATAGCTTGTCATAATGAAGACATCAAAGACTAATCGTTCTTTCACAGCAGGTTGAAGACTGGGCACCGGGCATATCAATATAGAAGCGCGGGGGAAGCAACTCTCACGTCTACAGAATGAAGAAGCAGTCAAAACACAAACAAAATAAATTCGCCCATCACATAATAATTTGTGCAATACTTAACATCATCCCATCATTATCTTTGCCTTGTTAACTAATTAGAACCAGTATCTGAGCAGGATTAGCCTCTTTATAATAACACTTGAAAGACACTGATAGCCAAAAACATCGTGATCACCTGCTTAATAATGCGGTGGTGTAGCTGTGGAATGCAGTACGGCTTTGACTCGACAAGACCTTGGCAGGTTTACGAAGGTATGTCGCACCAGACGTCTATGAATAGGTCACAAGGCTCCCATAAATTACGGGCCTGAGCTCGTGGGCGCAGAGCTGCTACCAATATTCGTAGATGTATACTTAATTTGAAATAAAACATTGTCTCCGATATGTTAAGAACGTTTCATAGCAAGCTGATTTTGGTCACTCTTGAGTGATTTTGGCAAGAGGGGTGCACTCAGCCCTTGTGAGGCACATTGAGGGGCTACTTGACTGAGAAGTAGCGGCTCCGCTCTTGGAAACTGACATATGGCCGGGAGAGCTGTTTTCTGACCACATGCCCTTCCATATCCGCATCCAGTGACGCCTGTGGTCTGAGGATGACACGGCGGCCGATCGGTACCTTTCGGCCTTCGTGGCTTGTTCCGGAGGAGTTATTTCTTTTTTCTCTTGAGCGCTTGATGTGAATGTAAGCATTGTGATTGTGTAATAATACACTACTGGCCATTAAAATTGCTACTCCACGAAGATGACGTGCTACAGACGCGAAATTTAACCGAAAGGAAGAAGACGCTGTGATATGCAAATGATTAGCTTTTCAGAGCATTTACAAAAGGTTGGCGCCCGTAGCGACACCTACAACAGGCTGACATGAGGGAAGTTTCCAACCGATTTCTTATACACAAACAGCAGTTGACCGGCGTTGTCTGGGAAAACGCTGTTGTGATGCCTCGTGTAAGGAGGAGAAATGCGTACCATCACGTTTCCGACTTTGATAAAGGTCGGATTGTAGCCTATCGTGATTGCGGTTTATCGTACCGCGACATTGCTGCTGGCGTTGGTCGAGATCCAATGATGTTCGCAGAATATGGAATCGGTGGGTTCAGGAGGGTAATACGGAACGCCGTGCTTGATCCCCACGGCCTCGTATCACTAGCAGTAGAGATGACAGGCATCTTATCCGCATGGCTTTAACGGATCGTGCAGCCACGTCTCGATCCCTGAGTCAACAGATGGGTACGTTTTCAAGGCAACAACCATCAGCACGAACAGTTAGACGACATTTACAGCAGCATGGTCTACAAGCTTGGAGACCATGGCTGCGGTTACCCTTGACGCTGCATCACGGACAATAGCGCCTGCGGTGATGCACGCAACGACGAACCTCGGTGCACGAATGGCAAAACGTCAGTTTTTCGGATGAACCCAGGTTGTGTGTACAGCATTATGATGGTCGCATCCGTGTTTGGCGACATCGCAGTGAACTCACATTGGAAGCGTGTATTCGTCATCGCCATACTGGCGTATCACCGGGCGTGATGGTATGGGGTGCCACTGGTTACACCTCTCCGTCACCTCTTGTTATCGCAGTGAACTCACATTGGAAGCGTGTATTCGTCATCGCCATACTGGCGTATCACCGGGCGTGATGGTATGGGGTGCCACTGGTTACACCTCTCCGTCACCTCTTGTTCGCATTGACGGCACTTTGAACAGTGGACGTTACATTTCAGATGTTTTACGACCCGTGGCTCTAGCCTTGATTTTATCCCTGTGAAACCCTACATTTCAGCAGGATAATGCTTGACCGCATGTTGTAGGTCCTGTACGGGCCTTTCTGGATACAGAAAATGTTCGACTGCTGCCCTGGCCAGCACATTCTCCAGATCTCTCACCAATTGAAAACGTCTGCTCAATGGTGGCCGAGCAACTGGCTCGTCACAATACGCGAGTCACTACTCTTGATGAATTGTGGTATCGTGTTGAAGCTGCATGGGCAGCTGTACTTGTACACGCCGTCCAAGCTCTGTTTGACTCAATGCCCAGGCGTTTCAAGGCCGTTATTACGGCCAGAGGTGGTTGTTCTGGTTACTGATTTCTGTGGATCTATGCACCCAAATTGCGTGAAAATGTAATCACATGTCATTTGTAGTATGATATACAGGGTGATCAAAAAGTCAGTATAAATTTGAAAACTGAATAAATCACGAAATAATGTAGATAGAGAGGTACAAATTGACACACATTCTGGGAATGACATGAGGTTTTATTGGAACCAAAAAAGTACAAAAGTTCAAGGATGTCCGACAGATGGCGCTTCATCTGATCAGTATAGCAATAATTGGCATAACAAAGTAAGACAAAGCAAAGATGATGTTCTTTAGGAAATGCCTACTCAATATGTCCACCATCATTCCTCAACAATAGCTATAGTCGAGGAATAATGTTGTTAACAGCACTGTACAGCAAGTCCGGAGTTATGGTGAGGCATTGGCGTCGGATGTTGTCTTTCAACATCCCTAGAGATGTCGGTCGATGGCGATACACTTGCGACTTCAGGTAACCCTAAAGCCAATAATCGCACCGACTGAGGTCTGGGGTCCTGGGAGGCCAAGCATGACGAACGTGGCGGCTGAGTACACGATCATCACCAAAAAACGCGCGCAAGAGATCTTTCACTCGTATAGCAATAGGGGTTGGAGCGCCATCCTGCATAAACATCGTACGTTCCAGCAGGTGTTTCTCAGCCAGGCTGGGGCTGATGCGATTCTGTAACATATCGCCGTACCTCTCACCTGTCACGTAGCAGTTTTGCTGCCCACCGCCATTTGTCGGACATTTTGTGAACTTTTTTTTTTGTTCTAATAAAACCCCATTTCATTTCAAGCATGTGTGTAAATTTTTACCTCTCTACCTACATTATTCCGTGGTTTATTAAATTTTCAAATTTATACTGACTCTTTGATCACCCTGTATTTGTCCAATGAATACCCGGTTATCATCTGCATTTTTTCTTGGCGTAGCAATTTTAATGGCAGTAGTGTAATAAATTTTCTTGTGACCGAGAAGCTTATGTCCACAAATCAGCAATCTTTTATAAAGCATCGCTTGAGCAAAACTCAGTCTGCCCTTTTCTTACGTGATATACAGCGTGCTATAGATGGTGGACAACAAGCAGATTCCATATTTCTAGATTTCAGAAAAGTGCTTTCCCTGTGCCCCATAGCAGGCTGTTAATGAAGGTACGAGATTACGATCACAGATAAGTGAGTAGCTCGAAGACTTCTCAAGTTGTAGACCCCAATGTGTCCTCTTCGACGAAGAGTGTTTGCCGGAGAGACGGGCATCATCAATAATGCCCCAAGGAAATGTAATCCGACAGCTGTTGTTCTCTATGAGCATAAATGATTTGGCGGAAAGGGCGGGCAGGAATCTCCAGTTGTTTTCTGATGATACTGTTGTCTACTGTAAGATGTGGCCATTGAGTGACTGAAGGAGGATACAAATGACTTAGAAAAATTTCTAGTATGTGTCATTAATGGAAGATAGCTCTAAATGTAGAAAAATGTAAGTTAATGCAGATGAATAGGAAAAACAAACCCTAAATATTCGGATACAGCATTAGTAGTGTCCTTTTTGGTACAGTCACGTAGTTTAAAAAAGTGAGCGTAACTTTTCAAAGCGATATGAAATGGAACGCGCGTGTGAGGATTGTTCTAGGAACGACAAATAGTCAACTTCGGTATATTGGGTGAATTCTAAGAAAGTGTGGTTCATCTGTAAAGGACACTGCATATAGGACACTTGTGCGACCTTATTTTGAGTACTGCTCAAGGGTTTTGGATCTATGTGAGGACGGTTTAAAGGAAGATATCGAAGCAGTCTAGAGGTGGGCTGCTAGATTAATTATCGATCGGTTCGAGTGAGATATAAGTGTTAAGGAAGCGCTTCAAGAACTGAAACGGGAATCGCGGGACAGAAGATAACGAGGAACATTGTTGAGAAAATTTAGAGAACCAGCATCTTAAGCTGACTGCAGAACGATTCAGTTGCTTCCAAAAAAAAAAAAAAAAAAAATAGGGTTCATACGGAGGCCTATAAACAGTTGTTTTTCCCCCGTTCTACTTGCCAATGGAACAGGAAAGGAAGTGAATAGTAGTGTTGCGGGGTACCTCCCACCAGGCACCGTGAAGTGACTTGCGGAGTATTATGAAGATGTAGATGTGGGCTCGACACGAATGGGATTTTAATATTCATAGCTTCCTCATGCTTTATCTTGTGGCGTCTACAGTGCACATTTTTCAGTATCTTTCTCCCAATGCGTGAAAGAAATGCGTTAGTATTTGTGTTGATCCTATTTGTACGAATTTGGTAAGAAATTTCCTTTGCACACTGATAGAATTGTTCCATTGTTCTACTAAGGGACGGAAGTTCTAACACCAAGTTGTAGTTTTCTTATTTTTTATTTTAATGTCTGACGCAGGCAGCTGTCCGTAGCGATTTCTTGATTCATGGACTGATTTACATTTATTAGATTTTTTGGGCGAATATGACATGTTGTTGATGATAAATGACTGTACATCCACATTAACATGAAAACCCCTTCCATTCCTGAATAACTACCTTCTGCACGAAGAGAATCTGTGAGATTCAGGAGAGTATCGACAGGTATATGGAGCTAAGTTTCTCCGTTGAGGATCCATGGCGCTGACAGTTCGATCGATGAGCTCCCTCAGAGTCTGTATTTAATGTAAGCCAGAGGAGTTTGGTGGCCAGGGTAATACGGCAAACTGATCGTGGTCGTCTTCGAACCGCACCCGTAAACTGCCAGCTCTGGGAAACGTTGCATTGCCCTGCTGGTATATATCATGGCGTGGAGGAGAAACAAACTGCGTGTAAGGTTTGACATCGTCGCCATAGATATATGCATACGTATGTTGGTAAACTGTGCCTTTCAGAATGACGAGGCCACTCAAGGAATCCCACGAATAAATGCCCCACACGATAACGCTCTCTCCTGGTTGCAGGGTATTTACTTTCATATGTTTCACTCTAACGGCTGTTTGTCCGATGGAGCATAAATCGTGATTCACCTGAAAAGTCCACCTATCGACAGTCAGTGGACTTCCAGTTGATGCATTGTCGTCCAGATTCCAGCCTTTGTGGTTACTGAACAGCATGTGCGTAAGAACTAGGCGTCTGCTGCGAGGTCCCATACGCCCCAATGTTCGAAGAGTTATCGTTGAGGGGACACTGTTCGTAGCCCCTTGGGTCATCTGGGTCATTAGTTGCTCAACATTTGCACATTTGTTCGCCCGTACATGTGTCTACAGTTGTAATTCATCCCTGTCATCTATGGCCTGTGGTGCACGCCAGCTGCCGGTTTTGGATGGCGCCATTTTGCCATGCACGGTATATTTTAACCGTGGTGTCATGTGAACACCTTACAAATTTAGCAGTAGCCTAAATGCTACCACAACTCTTGCAAAGAAAGCCAATAAATATGCCAGATAAATCGCTCCGTTACTTCATTAGGACAACAACTGCTCAGTTTCCCGCATCCCCTCCATGATTTATACATCCTCCACTGCAAATGCTGCCATCTGCCATATGTGAATGGTTATTAGAAGTTGAGTTCGATCATAGGCGGTGGTCATGTTAACTGATTGGGATGCGTATATCAGTGGTTCTCTTGTTAGTAATAACTGTCTGAGAACTACCTTCTTTGTAGAAACTGTTGTTTTAGTTGTGATATCGATCAATAGTATTATGTAGGTATTATAAATCACTTTATTAGTGACTATGTCCTATCTTTCAGGTGAGTATCACCTTGCTTCTTTTATGAAAGTCAACTAGCTTGAGAGAATTATTCAGACATTCATTTTTCTTGTATGCCGTTTTCTGTTTATTATTATAATTAAAATAATTATTGATGTTATTTTATATTCTTGTACGAGAATATTTAACAAATTCATGTGACTATATCATTAACTACTGCCATGACTTTCGACCTGAACACAGTGCCATTAAGAGAGAGAGTGTGTGACAAGAATAGAGACAGTGGCATAACTTTCGAGAACAGCGAGTGGTCAGTAATCAAGAAACGATCAGCACACTCTGAGATCAGTCTTACTCACAAGCTGTTAGTGTGTCTATTTTTTTTTTTTTTTTTGGCATCAGTCTACTGAATGGTTTGATGTGGCCCGCCACGAATTCCTTTCCTGTGCTAACCTCTTCACCTCAGAGTAGCACTTGCAACCTACGTCCTCAATTATTTGCTTGACGTATTCCAATCTCTGTCTTCCTCTACAGTTTTTGCCCTCTACAGCTCCCTCTAGTACCATGGAAGTCATTCCCTCATGTCTTAGCAGATGTCCTTCCATCCTGTCCCTTCTCCTTATCAGTGTTTTCCACATATTCTTTTCCTCTCCGATTCTGCGTAGAACCTCCTCACTCCCTACCTGATCAGTCCAGCTAATTTTCAACATTCGTCTATAGCACCACATCTCAAATGCTTCGATTCTCTTCTGTTCCGGTTTTCCCACAGTCCATGTTTCACTACCATACAATGCTGTACTCCAGACGTACATCCTCAGAAATTTCTTCCTCAAATGAAGGCCGGTATTTGATATTAGTAGACTTCTCTTGGCCAGAAATGCCTTTTTTGCCACAGCGAGTCTGCTTTTGATGTCCTCCTTGCTCCGTCCATCATCGGTTATTTTACTGCCTAGGTAGCAGAATTCCTTAACTTCATTGACTTCGTGACCATCAATCCTGATGTTAAGTTTCTCGCTGTTCTCATTTCTACTACTTCTCATTACCTTCGTCTTTCTCCGATTTACTCTCAAACCATACTGTGTACTAATTAGAATGTTCATTCCGTTCAGCAGATCATTTAATTCTTACTCACTTTCACTCAGCGAATTGTGTCATTGATACCCTTTCACCTTGTATTTTAATTCCACTCCAGAACCTTTCTTTTATTTCCATCATTACTTCCTGGATGTACAGATTGAAGAGTAGGGGCGAAAGGCTACAGCCTTGTCTTACACCCTTCTTAATACGAGCACTTCGTTCTTGATCGTCCACTCTTATTATTCCCTTTGGTTGTTGTACATATTGTATATGACCCGTCTCTCCCTATAGCTTACCCCTACTTTTTTCAGAATCTCGAACAGTTTGCACCATTTTATATTGTCGAACGCATTTTCCAGGTCGACAAATCCTATGAAGGTGTCTTGATTTTTCTCTAGCCTTGCTTCCATTATTAGCCGTAACGTCATAATTGCCTCTCTCGTCCCTTTACTTTTCCTAAAGCCAAACTGATCGTCACCTAGCGCATTCTCTATTTTCTTTTCCATTCTTCTGTATATTATTCTTGTAAGCAGCTTCGATGCATGAGCTGTTAAGCTGATTGTGCGATAATTCTCGCACTGGTCAGCTCTTGCCGTCTTCGGAATTGTATGGATGACGCTTTTCCGAAAGTCAGATGGTATATCGCCAGACTCATATATTCTACACACCAACGTGAATAGTCGTTTTGTTGCAACTGCCCCCAATGATTTTAGAAATTCTGATGGAATGTTATCTATCCCTTCTGCCTTATTTGACGGTAAGTTCTCCAAAGCTCTTTTAAACTCCGATTCTAATACTGGATCCCCTATCTCTTCTAAATCGACTCCTGTTTCTTCTTCTGTCACATCAGACAAATCTTCACCCTCATAGAGGCTTTCAATGTATTCTTTCCACCTATCTGCTCTCACCTCTGCATTTAGCAGTAGAATTCCCGTTGCACTCTTAATGTTACCACCGTTACTTTTAATGTCACCAAAGGTTGTTTTGACTTTCCTGTATGCTGAGTCTGTCCTTCCGACAATCATATCTTTTTCGATGTCTTCACATTTTTCCTGCAGCCATTTCGTCTTAGCTTCCCTGCACTTCCTATTTATTTCATTCCTCAGCGACTTATATTTATGTATTCCTGATTTTCCCGGAACATGTTTGTACTTCGTCCTTTCATCAATCAACTGAAGTATTTCTTCTGTTACCCATGGTTTCTTTGCAGCTACCTTCTTTGTACCTATGTTTTCCTTCCCAACTTCTGTGATGGCTCTTTTTAGAGATGTCCATTCTTCTTCCACTGCACTGCCTACTGCGCTATTCCTTATTGCTGTATCTATAGCGTTAGAGAACTTCAAACGTATCTCGTCATTCCCTAGTACTTGCGTATCCCACTTCTTTGCGTATTGATTCTTCCTGACTAATGTCTTGAACTTCAGCCTACTCTTCATCACTACTATATTGTGATCTGAGTCTATATCTGCTCATGGGTACGCCTTACAATGCAGTATCTGATTTCGGAATCTCTGTCTGACCATGATGTAATCTAATTGAAAACTTCCCGAATCTCCCGGCCTTTTCCAAGTATACCTCCTCCTCTTGTGATTCTTGAACAGGGTATTCGCTATTACTAGCTGAAACTTGTTACAGAACTCAATTAGTCTTTCTCCTCTTTCATTCCTTGTCCCAAGCCCATATTCTCCTGTAAACTTTTCTTCTACTCCTTCCCCTACAACTGCATTCCAGTCGCCCATGACTATTATATTTTCGTCCCCCTTTACATACTGCATTACCTTTCCAATATCCTCATACACTTTCTCTATCTGTTCATCTTCAGCTTGCGACATCGGCATATATACCTGAACTATCGCTGTCGGTGTTGGTCTGCTGTTGGTTCTGATTAGAACAACCTGGTCACTGAACTGTTCACAGTAACACACCCTCTGCCCTACCTTGCTATTCGTAACGAATCCTAAACCTGTTATACCATTTTCTGCTGCTGTTGATATTACCCTATAGTCATCTGATCAGAAATCCTTATCTGCCCTCCACTTCACTTCACTGACCCCAACTATATCTAGATTGAGCCTTTGCATTTCCCTTTTCAGATTTTCTAGTTTCCCTACCACGTTCAAGCTTCTGACATTCCACGCCCCGACTCGTAGAACGTTATCCTTTCGTTGATTATTCCATCTTTTTCTCATGGTAACCTCCCCCTTGGCAGTCCCCTCCCGGAGATCCGAATGGGGGACTATTCCGGAATCTTTTGCCAATGGAGAACTCGTCATGACACTTCTTCAATTACAGGCCACATGTCCTGTGGATACACGTTACGTGTCTTTAATGCAGAGGGTTTTCCATTGCCTTCTGCATTCTCATGTCGTTGATCATTGCTGATTCTTCCGCCTTTAGGGGCAATTTCCCACCCCTAGGTCAAGAGAGTGCCCTGAATCTCTATCCGCTCTTCCACCCTCTTCGACAAGGCCGTTGGCGGAATGAGGGTGACTTCTTATGCCGGAAGTCTTCGGCCGCCAATGCTGATTATTTATCAAAATTTAGGCAGTGGCGGGGATCTAACCCGGGACCGAAGACGTTTTGATTATGAATCAAAGACGCTACCCCTTTTTTTTTTTTAATTTCATTTTGTTCGCTATTGTTCGTTGCAACTGCTCGGGGCGGACGTCGTAAGACATCCATTTATGTTCGTTGTTGATCGATTGACTCAGTTTTTTTATTACAGAGAGCACGTAACTCTCTGACCGAACACGCTGAGCTACCGTGCCGGCGCCCCTAGACCACGGGTCTATATCGTTCTGAAAATATCATGGCGAGAGTGAACGCTATGACGTAGCCTCTGGCTGGCACACTTTGGCTCTCGCCATTCGCGCTCCAGAGGGCTGTACAGCATTGGAAATGTTCAGTTGTCACTCAACTGAGGCCCAGGGCTCGTCATGTAGTCTTCTGGAACATATGTGCCGCTATAGAGCTCTCCCGCCACAGATGTCAGTGTAAATGTGACTGAGCCTTAACGGCCACCAATAAAGCTGTCATCTAGTCCTTATCTTTGCAGATCTTTATCAGTACAACCAGTATCTCCTTTCCTTGTCACCGTCATCGATCTTATTCCGGAATGTTACAAATCTTGAGTGTCCACTTCCATTGAACCTTGATCCTGTATCAGTTTTGTCTCGTCCCTTAGCTCAAAAACATAAGTTTGTATTTTTCCTTAAGATATATGTATACTTCGTTTGTCCTGACGCTGTACTTTGAATTAACGATTATTTAGTGGCAGAGATATTAGGAAGTAAAGATTCTGATAAGCCTGTTAACAGCATTCGTATAACTGGGGGTTAACTTTTTGTAGCAAGTGCTATCATTGTACCACGCTGTGGCTTCTAGAAGACTTTATGGCAACATTTTCAGTAAACTATATAGCCTCCCTACTTATGTCACTTACAGATATCTGTATAGTTATGACTTGGAATTTCGTATGTTCAAGAAAAAAATTGGATTATATATTTCAATACCTGTAGTAAATGTCGGTAGAGATTTACGCAAACGATATTCCTTTAACGTGATTCTGTGCTGATATATATTACAGTTAATACTGTGGGTCCATCTATATCGTTAGATTCTTCCCTCTCTAATGAACTTTCTCATGACGTCATAAGAAATGTAATTTTAGTCTTCATATTGGTTGCCAAATTTCTGCTCTACTGTGCTATGACATTCGAAAATAGGATTTTTCTGATTGTACCATCTCCAAAGTGGAAACCTCAATAAAATTTTCCACAACTCAGCAGGCTTTTCTGTGCAGAGCTGCGTGATACTTAGCTAAGTGAGGAGCTTTGGTTCAATTGGTTCAAATGGCTCTGAGCACTATGGGACTTAACATCTGAGGCCATCAGTCCCCTAGAACTTAGAACTTAGAACTACTTAAACCTAACTAACCTAAGGACATCACCCACATTCATGCCCGAGGCAGGATTCGAACCTGCGACCGTAGCGGTCGCGCGGTTACAGACTGAAGCGCTCTGCCACACTGGCCGGCTAAGGAGCTTTCGTTGCGGATTTATTTCCCGTTTTTAAGGCTTGAACGATTGAAGGTTTTGAATTTTCAGAGATTGTCAAGCTGTAGAATGAAGAACTGAACGTTTCTTTTTATTTAAAGTGCTCCATGAACAGATCCCAATAAGTACCTGTTAAATTATTTGTTGGATGTATTCCATTATTACAATCTCTATCTTTCTCTAGAATTTTTAATCTCTTCATCTACTTCTGTTACTAAGGAAGCAATTCTCTGAGGTCTTAATAAATATCATGTGATCCTGTCCAATTTCACTGTCAATGTTTTCATTTATTCCTTTCTTCACCGATTGTGAGGAGAACTTCCTTATTCTTTAACTTACCAATTCACCTGATTTTCAACATTCCTCTGTAGCAGCACATCTAAAATCGTTCGATCGTCTTCTGTACCAGTTTTCCCACAGTCCATGACTCATTAGCGTAGAATAGCGTCCTCGACATTTATATTCTCAGACGTATCTTCCTCGCATTTCGGTCTATGTTTGACGCCAGCAGACTTCTCTTACCCAGGAACGGTCTTATTGCCCGCACTAGTCTGCGTTTACGTTCTCCATGCTTCGCCCGTCATGAGTTACGTTCCAAGATTGGAAAATAACTTAATTTCGTCTACTTCGTAGTCATTGATTTTGATGATGAATTTCTCACTGGTCTTATTTCTGCTTCTTCATTACTTCCTTTCTTCCGTGTAATCCCACTCTTGGAGCTGTCTTTTATTTTCGGTATTGCATATTATCATAAAAATACTGATATGTGCTCCCACTGCCGGTCCACATGTAGGACATCTGATCCACTTAATGTATACGCTGTTTTAATGACAGAGAAATCAGTAGCAATTTTTAAACTATCGTCTTAGGTACATTATTACATTAGCATCACCCAGGTTCCGTTTTATGTAATACAGAGACCCGAATCTAATTGTTCGCGTGGTGAACGTTAGTCCTCAGTAGAGCACTAGCAACTCGCTTCTCTTGTCTCCCGTATTCCCGCATTAGTTCAGTTTCATTAAGTGTCTCACGACCCGGATGGCAGTCACAGCATACGCTTGGACAACACACTTGTCACACTCAGCTTGTGTTGTTAGCTGCAACGATATTATTATATTGGCGAGCAACACACATAACATGTCGGCTTTGGGTAAGTTTTAATGGCAGCATATGCTTATCCTTTCGGTAATTAATGGCCACAAAACATATTAAAATAATTTTTCAATGTATTCCTATACATCTATTTCATTAGTTTTCATCACTGACTTTATTTTATTGTTCAGTAATTCCAAAACCCAACACTTTCCTGGCTAACATTTAGGAGAGACATTGCCTTCCATATGACATACGCCGACAGGAACATATTTCAATTGATAAAATGATGACAGTTGATTTTAACTCAGGTCAGTCTCGTTTTCGGCAGTTATTCTGCATTACATGCCGAATGGTCCAATTCTTTTTCATTATAGTTAATGCTTCACTGTTTCTTAAATCAAGGATCAGTTTTTGAATCCTAATTCAATTCTTTCGTTGTTTAGACATGGTATTCATTATTTATGATGTATTTTAGCAATTGAGAACGGCTGAGAAATTTGGCTAGTGATGCCAGCTGTTGCTCTGCGGTATTCTGTAACTATTCCCTGTACCATATGATACAGTAATTGTAAGTAACCTTGTTGACATTACAAATCTTGTTAATTAAATACATATATGACCCTTTCTTTTTGGGGCTTATGTGATGCACACCTATCTCCTCAACTAGCTGCGACACCTTTTCTTGCCTGTTTGAGTAGATTCATCGGGTACTTTAAGATATCCCAGGAAAATGCATTTCTCCATCTGGAAAGCATTCATTTAAAAAGCTGCTTTAGAGATATACACCAGAATATGCAACTTAAAAGTTGCGAAACTGGTTGTGTGGGTTTCTCTATAGCGGACTATTGGACTTTTCATTAGGTTTATATTTCTGTAGTTTTAACACCTGTTTTTAAACACTTATTTTCCTGTATGTGTTGTCATTGTATGATGTATAACTTTTTTAGTAGTGGCTGCCCCATTTTTAAAATTGTCCTATTTATTCTTTTCCCGTCTAATTTATGTTTCTGTATTGTGTTTTCCTGAACATTTTTCTACTTCCTTCTTTCGTCCTTGAGCTGAAGTATTCTGTTACCCAAGAGCCGCGCGGGATTAGCCGAGCGGTCTAGGCGCTGCAGTCATGGACTGTGCGGCTCTCGGATGTTGAGACCGCCTTCGGGCATCAGTGTGTGTGTTTGTCCTTAGGATAATTTAGGTTAAGTGGTGTGTAAGCTTAGGGACTGATGACCTTAGCACTTACGTCCTATAATATTTCACACACATTTGAACGTTTGATTTTTTTTTTTTTTGTTACCCAAGATTTCCTCACAGCTATATTTGCAGTACCTATGATGTCTTCTTTCACATATACGTGATTACTCGTTTTAGAGTTGCCCACTGCCTACTGTGACATTCCTTTTCGCAGTATCCGAATCTTTAGCCCCCTTCAAACGCATCTGATCTCGCCGCAGTACTTTGGTGTCCCAGTTTACCCACACTGACTCTTCCAGACTATTTTCCTAAACTTCAGTCTACTCTTCAGCGTTACTTAATTGTGATCCCAGTCAATATTATTTGCTCCTGAGTACACCTAACTCTCCGTTATCTTACTTCGAAATCTCTGCTTGACTATGATGTATTCATATTGCATTATTCCCGTATCTCCAGCCCTTTTCTAAATATATCGTCCCCTCTTGCAATTTTTTAATAGTGTATTTCTTATAACTAACTGAAATGTATTACAGAACTCAGCTAGCGATTCTTCTCTCTCATTCCTGCCACCAGACCCGTATTACCCCGTAACCGTTTCCTGTATTCCTTGCTGTACATATCCATTGAAAGCTCCCTTATTTATTAGACTGTCATTTCCTTACACATACTGAAATGCTCGTTCAAATTGTACTTTCAGTGTATCTCTGTCTTCTGTTAGACATTGACATGTATACCTGTCGGCTTAGGTAAACTTTCAACTCTCATGAGAATAACCTTATAACTGAACTATTCTCATTAAAGTACACTCTGCTCTACAATCCTATTCATAACGAATCCTACCCCCATTTTACTAATTTCTGCTGCTACTGATATTACCTTCTGTTTGTCTGGAGAAAAATCTATATCTCCTTTCCATTTCACTCTACTGACCCCCACTATATCTCGATTGAGTCTTAAGATTTTCATTTTTTGGAAATTCTAGTTTTCCTACTATGATCAAACTTATGACATTCCCTGCTTAGAATTCTGAGAATATTATCCGTTTCTTGATTATTCATTCTTTTCCTCGTGGTCACATCCCCTGGCACTCCCTTGCATGAGATCCGAATGAGTCATTAAACCGGAATATTTAGCCAATGAAGAGGTCATCATGTCACTTTTACAGTTACAGGTCACACGTCCTGTGGATACACATTATGTATCTTTACTGCAGTGGTTTCCATTGCATTATGTATCCTCATGCCGTTGAGGATTGCTAATTCTTGGGGCTTTTCAGGGCAGTTTCTCACCCAAAGGGCAAGAGACTGTTCTGAACCTCTGTTCTCTCGTCTGCCCTCCTTCACAAGGCCGTCTTCTTACGTCAGAAGTCTTAAACGCTATTACTGACGATTTTTAGTAAACATTGTTCGGAAACCTGATCCAGAACATTCTTATCTACATCAGCACCTACTTAGATACTCCGTAAGCCCCGTGCGTGTTGGAGGGTAACCTTTACTGTTACTGGTCATTTCTTATCCTGTTCCACTAGCACACAGAACGAGGGAAAAACTGCATTCTATATGCCTCCTTATGAGCTCTAATTTCGCGTATCTTCGCAGCCCTTACGTGCAGCCTTTGTTGATGTCAACAGAATCGCTCTGCAGTCAGCTAAAATGTCACTTCTCTAATTTTTCTCATGAGTTTTCCTCGAAAAGAACGTCGCTTTCCCTCCAGGGATTACCGTTTGATTCCCGAAGCATCTCCTTGACAATTGCACTTCTTTCGAATCTACCGGTAACAAATCCAGCAAGCCGCCGCTAAACTGCTTCGTTGTCTTCCTCTAATCCGTCCCAATATCGATGCCAAACACTTCAGAAGTACTCAAAATAGGTCGCAGTGGCGTCCTGTACATAGTCTCCTTTAATAATGACCCATTCATCCCTATAATTCTCCCAACAAACCGACGTCGACCATTCGCCTTACCTTCCACCATCCTAACATGCGCTTTTCATTTCATATTGCTTTGCAACATTACGCCCAGATATTTAAGTGTCGTGACTGTGTTAAGCAAGACACTACTAATGCCGGCCGGTGTGGCCGAGCGGTTCTTAGCGCTTCAGTCTACGGTCGCAAGTTCGAATCCTGCCTCGGGCATGGATGTGTGTGATGTCCTTAGGTTAGTTAGGTTTAAGTAGTTCTATGTTCTAGGGACTGATGTCCTCAGATATTAATTACTATATGCTCAGAGTCATTTGAACCATTTGAACACTACTAATGCTGTATACGAACATCACGCCTCGGTTCTGCTACTCATCATCATTAACATTTCCCTATATTTGAAGCTAGCTGCCAGTCATCATACCAACTAAAATTTTTGTCTATGTCAATTTGTATCCCCCTACTGTCGTCACTCAGCTTTGTAAGCTTACCGCATATCACAGTATCGTCACTAAACAAGATTGCTGCCCTTCTCGTCCACTAAATCATTTACGTATTTGAAGAACAACAGTTGTCCTATCACACTCTCCTGGCGTACTCCTAACGACACCCTTGTTTCTCATGAACACTCGGTCGAGAGCAACATACTGTGTTCTATAGCTTAAGAAGTCTTGGAGCCACTCACTTATCTGTCGACCTGCCCCATGTGAATACATTTACCAGTCAGTTGTACATATCAAAAATAACACTGGTAATTACTGCAGAAACCGCTCTGTCCAAGACCATGAAACAAGAGCTAGACTCAACTTACATTTGCCACGAAAAAATAAACATAAAACTCAAAACAACATTTTCTACCGAGGAATAAAACTGTAAAATAAATTACCAAAAGTGATTAAAGAAATTGCTAATATACACTTATTTAAAAAGGCAGCTAAAATGTACCTGTTAATGCAATGCATTTTAAACATTGTAGAATTTCGTAGATAAAACAGGGTAGGGGTTTGGTAAAAAATATGTTATACAGATAAATAACAATAATGATTACAAAACATCCAACATTCCATATTACACCTTCACACTACGTTTTATTTTTCCTTTTCTAGGAAAACTCACCCCCAAGTTATGCATAGCACACTACTAACACCTCTTCCCCTTTCTGAGCTCAACATCTTATTCATTATAGAAGGATGCTGACTCAGTTTTCTTGGATGGGAAATGGGAAGGTGCGCTACAGAAAACGGCCCAGATATCATCAGCATGTGTGTGTTTGTATGAGTAATGAGTGAAGTGTTATGAAGCAAGGTGTCTATAGTGAGTGCAGTGACTGATAGTGAGATATGAGTGAACAGAGTGGCATTACATTATTTAATAAAATATCTGTAAAAAAGTATTGTATACCTTGGTAAATCTAATGACTGTTTCTAACTATAAGTCCGCAAATGTATGTGTATACGAATTAGCTTATTTTAAATTGGTCTCTGAATAACTCTGGGACAGTCACAGTGGAATCTCGTGACCGGTAAAGACATCCACAATTAACGTGGTACCACCTATAGACTGTCACACTCAACTTCGTCCTCAATTGACGTCTCCCTCCAGTGGCCCCTTATCTGTATTTCTGATATATTTTCATTGACTCGCTAAATATCTCACAGCTCTCGGTTCCAAGAATAATTTTAGAGCGACAAATTTACTGGTGGGCAGTAAATTCAGGAGCATTGTTACGAATGCTTCGACAATTTGTTGTTGAAATTTTTATATTTAAAATATTTACAGTTTAAGTGCCTTTATTCCAAGTTCTATCTCATTCCTTTGCTGCGTACTCACTGGTGAGTGTTCATCGCCTACCTCAGTCTAACGTGTAACCTAAGAAGAAACCTCTTGTGCACTGCAGATATTCTGCTACCATAGTAGTTGCTTTGTGTGGTGCACCCCTGACCTGTCAAGGGGAGCCCTAAAAATTGCCAACCACTTCGTAGTCAAAGACTCTACCCATATAAAAGTAATCGAGGCTAACAGAATCCTTAAGCAACATACCTTTCACCAAGACTTCCTATGTTTATTAGTAACTGCTTCTGGTTTCATTGCTTGTATAAGTACTTACCGCCCTAAAATCGTTTGATGTGTTTTAATTTGTATCACTCTTGTTACGACCACAAATATTTAGAGGAAAAGAGCTACTTGTTGAGTTGGCTCAAATGGCTCTGAGCACTATGGGACTTAACTACTGAGGTCATCAGTCCCCTAGAACTTAGAACTACTTAAACCTAACTAACCTAAGGACAACACACACATCCATGCCCGAGGCAGGATTCGAACCTGCGACCGTAGCGGTCACGTGGTTCCAAACTGACGCGCTTAGAACCGCACGGCCACACCGGCCGGCACTTGTTGAGTCCCAGGGAGAGAAAACTGTCGTATCTTTTTTAACCCACCCCTTCACATTGAAACGAACCGCTATATTTCGTTGAGATCTACGATGTAATTATGTTTTCGAACGCACTGTTTACTTCTGTTTTATAATTAATACCTTTTTAATTTTCAACTGTATATTGTTTTAGAAAAAGAGGAGTTAACAGGATCTCATTCTTCTCCCTCGAACCGCCATACGTAAACTTAATGCATGGTTGTCATATAATTTGAGATGCAAACACCCTCATTCGATATTATTAATTTAATCTAATTCAGTAACAACGTTTAAACCTTTCGATGTTTTTTAGCCTGTTAAATGCATTAGAAGTGGTCGGTTTGTCGCCGCCTGGATCGCACGCCATTAGCACGCTATCATTTAGGTATTTCGGCATTTATAAGTATAGCCTTCAATGTGTGTCTTTGACGAAGTTCGATTATTGTCATTATTTTTATCATGCGAAACATATCACTGCATTGAAACTCAACAATAACATGGGTTTTGTGTCACCAAGTTCCCCACTTAATAACGACGATTCTGGCATTGAACTACAAATCGGCACGGTGAAGAAAACAATCAGGCAGGCAGTAGAGTAAACATTTCGTTATTTTTTTGTTAAGATACTATACATAATATATTAACATATATCTACGTCTACAGTCTTAATTCTGTAGCTGCGTCAATTAGTGCTTACTTCCTTCAACATTTTTCTTTCTTACTTTAAGGATTTTGTAATCAATTTACAACAGTAAACCAGTATTAAAAGATTGCAAGAAGTACTGAAACAATTGTCAGTGAAAAATTGAATGCCACTTACCTGCTACAGCCTGATAACATTTGAATGGTTCCTTATGTTCTACTGGTAACAACGGAATATAACATTCAAACAAGCTACGAATTCGAAAACAATACCTATCACGTAGTCAACCGAAAGGGATGGAAAATGCGTAGACAAGCATTATCCAGTTTCTTATATTTTTTATAGCCCTCTTTTCTATTGGTGTCCCATTCATACCGCTAACCAGTACGCCTAACCAACCAATTAAGAATAAGTACTATACTTTACAATTTCGTACAGCCATTAATTTCTGATGTTTGTGTAATTTTCTTGAATGTTATACGAAAGGCACGTACGTTTTGCGGAGCACTTGAGTTAACGCTAAGAATCCTTAGTTTTAGGCTGAATACAGATGAATCTTTACTAACGAAAATTCTCTGAAAGCTAGTGTACGATCCATGGAGATGGGTAAGTACTACAAACACTCGTGCAATCTATCCTCTACAGTACTTCAGCGCCGATCAAAGTGTACACATTGATGTGTATCAAAACAGTTATTTGGCAACACAGACGATGTTCGCCCCATCCCAATCGCGACGTGTAAACAGATTCAAGGTGGCTTGGTTTTCAGAATTAACAGTTGTTGCAATAACGACATAATGCCTTCCAAAATAATGGCTGGGGAAACATACTACTACTGAATGAGATACGAATCACAGTGATTTTTACGTATTCCGATGAAACGAATCACAAATTGTGACAACATCAGTATCATAGTGTCTTGGGATGCCTGACATAGGGACCGAATGGCAAGGGCAAGATGTTAATAATTGCACAAGTGAATTAATTGTAATCTCGAACTACCCACTGACTGTTGTGATGTTAAATGTAAACAGATAGTACTACAGAAAGGAATATGTCACACCTGTTGTCGGAGCTGAAAGCAGATTGTTCACGATTTTATAATACATATTTTCAGAATGATCTGTGAAGTAGCCAAATTAGTGTAAAACGACGATATGACCGTACACATCGTATCGCTGTTAGGCTCGATCTCACAACAGGTGGAGGCTGAAGTGTCTATAATCAATCGTTGGCGGACTCAACGAGCCTCGCCAGCTAGATCACCAATACATCAGTTCATGTGGTGTCACAGACAGGAGGAATAAGCAGCGGCTCTCACTGTGGATGCCTGCCAGGGAAGGCCTCTGAAGATCGATAAGACGTTTGAGATGAAGACATTTCAGATCGAATGTCCGTTAAAAGGAAACGGTGAATTGCCAAATTTTGTGCATCTCACTAAATTTAGATTGGCTGGGCTCGATATCTTCGGAGGGCTCACCAATAAAAATGCTCCTTAGGAACAACCAGTCCTCATCCTCTTAACCCATGATGTTCGTCCTACCGTCTTTCACAGAAAAAAGTATCTTCACTCTCTGTGGCCGATTGGGTGGTATTCATATTCACTGTCATGTTTCTCTCTCTAACATATAGTCTATTTGCTTTAGCCAATGTTACCGGTTCTTACTTTGCATCACCGTTTGTTTTTTGCAGAACAGTACATTCAGTGGTGTCCCATGCTTTCAGAGGCCCTAAACTGCTTGACAAAAATACGTCTTCAAGATGTTAGTCTCTGGCGTCAGGTACTTTCTAGAGAAAGAGTCAAGTTTTTACATTTAAGCACAATAGAGTTCCGAAAACTTGGCCTAATTTGGACATAAGAGTGTCTGAGTTGGTCAAAATACCAGGTTATTGGGAAAGTATAATTTTCTTGTCATAAAATACTTTCATTTGTTGTTATACAATGCAATAGATTACAAAGAACGCTATACCTCAGACTTAAATATCCAAATGAACTTAAATAAATACGTAATATATGATGTGTATATAAATGTAATTTACAAATAATTCTGTTTCTCCTAAATCGAAGGAAAATGACCATATTAAAGCTTAGAATCTTTACTTATCAGAATTAATGAATGCAGTAATTTACCTGATAAGAGATATTTTAGAAATTTACTTTATCAAGGTATAAAATTTTCTCTAATGAAAATTAACTAGTGTACTTCTTAGAACCTGGCTAATTTTCTTTAAAGAAATGTATAATGGTCTGTTATTTCCACACTACACTCTGCGTCTTGATGCTTCTTCATGAAGACAGCGAATGAATGGTAAGTCTTGTCCCTACATACCTTGTTGTTCAAAATATTGAAGCTTCAACGTCTTCATCATTTTCATGAATTTCTTCATTAACTGAGATAGCAACAATTATTTCTTCATCCGATGTAATGTCGTGCTCGGTGTCATTCTGTGATTGTTCTTCCATTTCATTTTCGTTTGTTTCTTCACATCCAGCCACTCTGTTCACATTTTCTCAGCCTTATCTTCGAAGTACTGATTCCTCTCGTGACCAAAGAGTTTTCTCTATGTTACGGACTACTGTTAGTGGCTTTAGCTCGTTTCAGGAGTCTGACACCCATCCAAAAACATCGAAATGGTCAAATTTCTTTGACTTCTGGATAATTTATTGACTATCAAAGTTTGCAGAAAGAAGGGAGGATAACAGCCTGCGCCTATATCTTGAGGCAAACGAAAACGCTTTGGTCCATTTGCTAGCATAACGCTGAGACAGTGGGTTGTAAAAACATTGGTCATGTGCCCCATTCTTCAGCTGATAGTTAGCTGGATGCGAAGATGCGTTGTTCAAAATAAGAATAGCCTTCCCTGGAAAGTTTTTAGATGTTAAAAACTACTCATCCGATGGGCCTAATACTTCATGAAACCGTTTTTTGACAATTTCAACGTTCATCTAGGCTTTTTGCTAATTTCAGTGCAAAACTGAAAGGTTAACCGTGTCACTGTGGTTAAATGCATATGGATCTTTTAATTTTCCAGTGAGACCAAATTGGCTACCTCAGTGTACATCAAGCTGGGATTTTGACCCTCTCCTGCCACCTCTTAAAACCAGGTGCTGACTGTTCTTCCCTCAAAATAAGACCTGTAACTGGGAACAGTTTATAATTGAACCTGTTCCATCACAACTGTACAATTACTCTCTTCTCAAACCTTGATTCTCGATAAATTTCTAAAACGTTTTCCTAAACTGAAGCGTACACTCGCCACTCCACGTAGATATCCCCACAAATATTAAGCTGTCAGACTCCATAGCGTATTATTCCAGTGATCAAGTCACCCAGTGCTAGCAAGAAATTTAGGAACATTGTTTTTTTTATTCTTCATAAAATTTCAGACTTCTCTTGCAAGATGAGGTCACCTACTGGCGTGCTCATTCCTATTGCTTGGCGAAACCAAATATAAAATCCTTCATTTACCTCATTAAACTCCCGTTCCTTCATATTTTTCGTTGCTGTCAACGTTTCTATGCAAATTCCTTAACATACAAAGGCTCCATTTTCGTCTGCTTATTCTTCCACTCTACAGTCGTACTTCCGCCAACTGCAAAGTCCATAGTCCCCGCACTGGCACTTTACCCCTCATCCAATCTCCTTAATTCGTCCAACATCTGCTTCATATAACTGTTTTCTTTTAACATAAGATGCCATCACAGGGAACTTTTCAGTAAAGAACAGCTCTGAACAATATTCAATCATATCGACTTACGTAACACAATTAAGAAATCGACTTACCGTGGCAAGGCTCAGGCGGTAAGGAGTGGGTGTTTGAAAGGAGACAAAGTGTTCTTGAATCCTGCTACGGGGTGGCTGCGTTATCCGGTCTGCTGGGTGGTGGACTACTAGTTTTGAACTCTGTTCTGTAGTGCCTGCTGCTAAAAAGCGATTCTTCTCACTCCATCCCAGGTTGTAACACGTGTTTGGCAGGGGTTCGGTCAGGAGTGATACCATCTGTGTTCGTTCAGAACATAGATGGACATCTCGGCGTGGCACTACAGAAAGACGACTGATGGCAGGCAGGCTATTGATCGTCGCCTCTCTTTCATCAGATCTTCTGTGATTTGGCTCTTGGAATGGTGGACGACTCTAGTGTCGCTGCCAATCCGCGAGCTTCTAAACGACTCAGAATATTTTCAACGCTCTCTCACATCTACAAGAAATGAAGTTTCGAGTTAAAGACTAAAAGAAGCGTACACTGAAATCCATTATACGCTTCTTTATTCTTTTTGTCTGTCTGTCTGTCTGTCTCTGTCCTCTCTCTCCCTACCTACCTGTCTTTGCCTCTGCGTAGTAGAGGTGTCATTCGAAATGTCGAGAACTAACATCTACATCCATATGAACTGCACTGTGGAGGTCACCTTTTAGGATACCTCACATTAAGGTTTCTTCTCGTCCCATTCGAATATGGAGCACGAAAGGGGTGGCCTTTCAGATGACCCCATGTGGGTTGTACTTGTAATTACTCTCGTCTCTATGGGAGTGTTATGTAGGAACCGTAATATTATTTCTCGGAGACTTCTACTGGACAATTCGTGTCTATCTTCCTACGCTTTCGAGCTTACATTTTGCGGATTTTCAGTGATGTTTTCCCTTGTGTCAAAAGAATACTAGATTATTTGTGTTGCGGTTCTTTGCAGACATTCAGTTCGTCCAGTTAGTCCTGTATGGCGTGTGTCCCACACATTTGAGTAATATTCTAAAACAGGGCCCACTTTGGTAAGCAGTGAACCTTGAAAGCTAATTGTATGTTCTCAGCGTTCTACCAGTAAACTATAGTATGTCTTCTGCAAGTGAGTTTATGCCATCATTCGATTTCAGATCCCCAAAACTGGTGCACCCAAGTATTTCAATAAGGTGACTGACTAAAATTGCTACTCACTGTTGTAGTAGTCATAGAATATTAAATTTCTCGGTCTCGTGAAATGTACAACTTTAAAGTTCTATACGTTTAAAGTAATACGACAATTTTTGATGACTTCCATATTTCATCAAGATCTGGCTGAATATTCGCGCAGACTTGTTTAGTTTGTACCTCAGTGTACCAAACTGCATCATTTGCGAAAATTTAGAGGTTACTATGAATATGTCGGCTGCGTTATTAATACAAGGCATGAAGAGAAAATGTCCCATAAACTTCCATGGAGAACGCCTGAAGTTAAATCCGCATGATACTTGTATTCTCTCGAGAAATCCTAAGCCTGATCACAAATTTCGTTTGATTAGCCATGTGATCGTATTTTGCTTAACAAGTATCGACGTGGGACATGCTGCATGCTTTCTAGAAGTCAGGACATACATTTATCTGCCTGCTTTCACTCACACTTTTAAGAATTGAAGATAAGGGAAATGTGATTCGGCATTAACGTCGAGCAGGTTCTACTATTTTTCATGATCAAAATATATTAGGAAAGTAAATTCTTTTATAGCACACCGTGGTCTATTACTTTTGGTTCTGATTCGTCGAGTGCGAACCTACTGTACACACGATCCGTTGGCATAGTCTGACACCGCCCTCTGCGCTGATAAAATTTGTCCCGAGAGCCGCGTCGCCCCACGTTACCGTCGGGCCCTGGCCTGCACTTTTTCCTGACCGCGGCGCGCACTTTCGGCGCGACTTTTTTGCCCGTTTTATGTGCCTGACAAAGGACCCAATCACGTGGTAACGCAAACAGCGCCGCCGCGCCGTCGTGACGGCTCCCATAAAACTCGCATCTTGGCAGCGAGCGCGCCGGACAAATGGATTCATTAGGGGAGGGAGTCGCGACGCGTCGCCTGGGGGGCGGCCGAGCGCCGGCGACGGACCAGCTGACAGGAGACAGCGCTGGGACCTCCTGTGCGAGCGAGCGTCAGTCTCGAGCCCACAGCTGCAGGCTGTTCAGATCTCGCTCAACAAACCATTTATGTCGACCGCTTCCGCTCCCTTTCTCCTACTTCTGATCGCCACCGAAACTTCTTACAGGAAAAAATCATTCATTCAGCTGTGCACTGTGTGCTGTTGCGAAACTTCCTGCCACATAAAAACACTGTGGTGGACCTGTACCCGAACCCAAACCCTGGCATTCCTCGGTCAATGCTCTTATTGACTACACAATCCAGGCACGACTCACTACACACAATCACATTCAGTAACTCTCTCCTAACTTCCAATTTTTTCATAAGTTCTCCTGCATACGGACAAGCGCTTTTGGAGGAGTTAATATTGCGCAGCAGTGGTTCAATTCAGCTGGTATCAGCAGATACTCCATTCAAGAGGAGGAGATATACAAGAGAAAAACCAGTCTATACGTGAAAATCAGAGTTATGTTACAGCATGGTCCGGCAGAGATTCCGAAATTAGATAGTGGATTGTAAGGCGTACCCTGGAGCAGATATAGACACAGATGACCATTTAGTGGTGATGAAGAGTGGGCTGCAGTCATGAAGAAGTGGGAAATGGAAGTACGATGGAATAAAGAAATATGCTTGAAGTTCTCTAAGGCTGTAGGTACTAGGATAAGGAATAGCTCAGTAGGCAGCTCAGTTGCAGAGGAATGGACATCCCTGACAAGGGCAATCACAGATGTCGGAAAGAAAAACTTAGGTACATAGAAGGTAGCTGCGAAGAAACGATTAGTAATAGAAGAAATACTTCAGCGGATCGATGAAAAATGGTAACATTAAGAGTGCAATGGGAGTTCCACTATTAAATGCAGGGGAGTGAGCGGATAGGTGCAAAGAGTACACTGAAGGTCTCTACGAAGAGGAAAACTTGTCTGACGACGTGATAGAAGACTAAACAGGGGTCTTTATAGGACACAGGTGTGAAATCCAAGAGCTTCCGAGGCCATCCGTGATCCTCCATCCGGGCCACATGGCCGGCCCACTGCATTCGTTTGGTTTTGACAGTTCCTGCTATGTTTGGCTGCTGGTATAATTCCTAAAGCTCTTGGTTGTATCTGATCCTCACATTCACCTGTAACTGCATCCAGATCATCATCATCAGTTATCTGCTATATTAGAAGGTCCTTTGCCTCTCCATTTTCTGCGATCAATTGCTTCCTTCTTAAGGCTGCTGTATGTTGTACCGTCCATCATGTCATCCAGTATCTGGAATCTCTGCCTTCCTCGCTTCCTTTTCCCTTCTACATAACCTTCTAAAACTGTTTTTATCAGTCCGTCATTCTTTCTTAATATATGCCCAATTCAATTTCTTTTTCTTCTCTTCATTACATCTAGTAACTGTCTTTTCTCTCCCACTCTTCTCAGTACCTCTTCATTTTTTACTCTGTCCATCCAACTTATTCTTTCCATCTTCCGCCATGTCCAGATCTCAAAAGCCTCCAGCCTTTCTCTGTCTTTTTTCCTCATAGTCCATGTTTCAGCGCCATATAGAAGAACACTCCATACAAGACATTTTATGAGTCTCTTTCTGAGTTCTCTGTCCAGACCGCTGCAGAATATTCTCCTTTTCTTATAAAACGCCTCTTTTGCCATTGCTATCCTTGTTTTAATATCTGTGGTGCACTTCCAGTTGGTGTCTATCCTGCTTCCAAGAAACTTAAAATTTTGCACCTGTTCTAGTGTTTCTCCATTCAGCACAATTTTTATTTCCTTCTTTCCTCCTATTGCCAATACTTTTGTTTTATTTGTGTTAATTTTCATTCCTTATTTTTTTCCGTTAGTTGCAATGGTGTCCACCAAATCCTGTAATTCTTTTTCCCCTGTGGCTAGAAGGACCATGTCATCAGCAAATCTCAAGCATGCCACTCTTCTTCCTCCAATTTCTACTCCTTTGTCATCTAATGAGCATTGGTCAATCATATTTTAGAAGTACAGGTTGAAAAGAGTAGGTGATAAACAGCATCCTTGTCTTACTCCTTTCCCCAGTCTGATCCAGTTTGTACTTTCTCTTCTCACTTTAACTGAAACTTTTTGATTAAGGTATAATGAGTTTATAAGTATTCTGGTTTTCCAGTCCACTCTCTTTTCCCTCATAATAGTCGCCAGCTTGTCCCAAACCACATTGTCAAATGCCTTTTCTAAATCGATGAAGCACATATATAGGTCTCTTGCTTTTTCAATAAACCTTTCTCCCAAGATTCGTAGGAGCCCTATTGCATCTCTGGTGCCCGTATTCCATCTAAAGCCAAACTGCTCCTCTCCGAGATTCTCCTCCATTACTTTTTCAAGTCTTTTACTAATTATTCTTAACATCACTTTGGCTGCATGTGAAATGAGGCTGATAGTCCTGTGCTCGCTGCATTTCTTGGTTCCTTGTTTTATCTGCAATGGAAACATTACTGTTGTCAAAAAGTCCTCAGGCCATCCACCACTGTCATATATTTTATTACATAACCCCAATATTTCTCTTATTCCATTGTGGTTCAAGCATTTTAGTATTTCTCCCGGTATTGTATCTGTACCTACTGCTTTGCCATTTTTCATTGCAGCAATGGCAGACTTTACTTCTTCCATTATGATGGTGGGTCCTTTCTCTTCATTACTTACACTGTTGTGTGATTCAGGTTCCAGAGTTTCTGGTTTGCTATTTGTGTCATATAGCTCTTTTGTATATTCTTCCCATATCTGGAGGACATCGTCACGATCTTTGTATACTACCTCTTCGTCTTTACTCAAAATTTCCATAGAAGCACTTCCTGCTTTGTTCTCATGTCATAGTCTTTACTCTGTTGTATAGTAAGTCATATCTTCCCTTTCTGTCCAGTTCTTCAATTTCATCACATCCCTCTTTCAGCCATTTTTTCCTAGCCTGCTCTGTTTCTCTTCGCAGTTCATTATTTAACCTTCGGTATATCTTTCTTGCATCTTCAGTGTTCTTGTTTTTCAATTTTCTTCTCTCCTCCATCTTGGAAATCATTTCTTGTATGACACATGTTTTTTTTTGACCTTTTCCCTTTTACATATCCTATATTTTGCTGTTCTGCTATAATGATTCCTTCTTTCAGCATATTCCAGTACTCGTTGGCATTATCAGGTGCTTCTTTGTCTCGCAATGTGTTTAGAAAGTCCCGAGAGAGCATTTCTGTAATTTGTTCTTTGTTGGACCTTATCTTCTCTAGATCCCACTTCTTCACCATTGTCGCCTTTTTCAGTTTTTTCATTCTTATTTCTATTTCTGCCATAAGTAAGTTGTGGTCACTATTAATATCTGCACCTGGTAATGTGTGCACCTTCTTGATTCCATTCCTGTATCTTTCTTCTACCACTATAAAATCGATTTGGTTTCTGAATTTATCCCCTGGTGATTTCCAAGTGTAGAGCCTCCTCTTATGGTTCTTGAACCATGTGTTTGCCGCTATCAGCTGCCTTTCCCTGCAAAGTCAATTAACCTTTCACCTCTGTCATTTCTCTTTCCAAGACCATGACTGCCTACTATGTTTCCCTCTTTCCCTTCTCCCACAATGGCGTTCCAGTCCCCCATTACTGCATCCAGAACCGGACCGAAAATCTTCCGAAGCACTTTTCTCTCAAAAACAAGGAGCTTATGGAAGTCCTGTTTCCAAATATTTCATGTCTCACAGCCATATAGAACAACAGGCTGGATCAGGGTTTTGTACAGTTGAATCTTGAACTGTCTGGAGAGATAGCTGGATCGAAGCAGTTGTGTTAGACTGTGGTAAGATCGGTTTCCTGCTTTTATTCTTGCATTGATCTCTGCTTCACATGAAGAGTTCTCAGTGAAAAGTGCCCCTAGGTATATGAATTCTTGCACTCTCATGTAGGACTGATCCCCAACCTGCAGTGATTGTAGATAATCAGCAGTCTGACAATGACCACGCGTCATAACTAGATGCTCTGTCTTGGCTTCGTTTATGTTTAGCCCAAATTTGCTGGCAGCCTCCTTCAGTGCTTTGATCATTTGCTCCAACTCCTCTTCCGACCTAGAGAGTAAACAGATGTCGCCTGCATAGGCTAAGTATGCCAGTCTCTTTCCTTCGATTTCAATCCCTTCCTTCTCTTGGAAGGTTTAACGTACGATTTTCTCGAGGGCAATGTTGAACAGGATAGGGGACAACCCATCTCCTTGCCTGAGTCCTGTCACAATTTCAAACTCCTCAGTTACGCGATTTCCCATCTTCACCTTTGCACGTGTTTCGTTCAGACAGATCTTTATCAGATTGACGAGTTTCTCTGCTGTTCCAAACTCCCTTAAACAGTTGAACAGGCTCTTGCGATGTATGCAATCATAGGCCTTCTTAAAATCAACGAATAAAATATCCAAATCTTTACCATATTCACCCACTTTCTCAGTGAGCTGCCGGAGACTGAAGATGTGATCTACTGTTGACCGTCCTGGCCGGAAACGTCCCTGGTACTCCCTAATCACCGATTCGGCCACTGACCGAATTCTATGTATGAGGCAATTGGACAGGATCTTATAGCAGACGTTAGGCAGGGCGATTGCTCGATGGTTGTCACATTTCGGTTTGTTGCCCTTCCTATGTATTGGACAAATCAGAGCTGTGTTCCATTCTCCTGGTAGTTCTCCTTTGGTCCATATTGCCTGTATCAGTGGGTGTATTTTTTCTGCAACTTTATCTCCTCCTTCCAGGATCATTTCAGCATGTATTCCATCTTCACCTGGACTCTTATTCTGTTTAAGGTGTCTGATTCTGGTTTTTATCTCATCCAAGGTAAGTGGGGGAATAGTCTGCATCGGCTGTAAATGGGTACTGGAAATCAAATTGCTGTTCGGGTTCATCAGAATTTAGGAGCTGTCGTAACTACTCTTTCCGTCTCTCAGCTATGTCCCTATCGTTCGCCAGGATCTTATCATGGGAATGTTTGACAAATTTCTGCTTGGCCTGGTGACCTTTGCAAAGGTACTTCGCCTTCAGAGACATTTCCCTAGTCTTTTGTCCTCTGAAATCTGTTTCTGCTTTAATGATAATATCCCTTATGTATTTCCTCTTTGCTCTTCTCAGAATTGCTTGTATAGTTTTTCGGACCTCCTCAAATTGTGCTTTGCCCTGTGCCAGATTTGTCCCCTTCAGCCACTTGCTCCTGGTTTCCTTTCTCCTTTCCAGGGTGTCTGCACATTGCATTCCAGGCCAGATCTTCTTGCCCACTGGGTTTCCCATGAGCGTTTCCTTGGCTGTATCCCTAACTGAGCTCTGGATGTTTCCCCACATTAGTTCAAGGTCCTGATACGCGTCCATTTCACTGAGTGCTTCAAAGCGGTTCATAAGTAGCAGTTGGTATCCGATCTGCGTTGTCTTATCTTTTAGTTTCTCCACATGGTACCTTTCCACTCTTTTAAACTCAGGCCCCGTTCTTCCTTTGCACTGTATGTTTAAAAGGCCTCTGACCAGGAGATGATCACTCCCACCTTCGGCACCCCGCGCTGTCTTAACGTCTAACACCCATTTGATTTACAGTTGTCCCATCTGGTTACACCCAGCTTCGTTTATGTATGTTTTTCCTCTGGACGTTTGTGCTGGAGATGAACAACCCTAATGATGTAGCGAAACTGTTGAACCTAACCCCATTGTCATTGCTTAGGGCATGAAGACTCTGGCTTCCTGTTGTGTCTTGGAATATTTGATCTTTCCCAACCTCTGCATTCACATCACCAAGGCTCTCTGACTCTGAGCACTTTGGGACTCAACATCTTAGGTCATAAGTCCCCTAGAACTTAGAACTACTTAAACCTAACTAACCTAAGGACATCACACACACCCATGCCCGAGGCAGGATTCGAACCTGCGACCGTAGCAGTCCCGCGGTTCTGGACTGCAGCGCCAGAACCGCTAGACCACCGCGGCCGGCCATCACCAAGGAGGATCCTCATGTGTCCATTTGGTATAGCGTCCATCACTGCTTCTAGCTGTGCATAGAACTCGTCTTTCACTTCACTTTCGCTCTCCTCCGTGGGAGCATGACAGTTCACAAAAGTCACCTTAATATGCTTTACGTCTAGTGTTATAACAGATATTCTTGGGTTGACTGAAACGAATTCTGAAACATTAGTGGCCAAAGTCTTACTGACGTGGAAGCCAGTACCTAACAGATGACCTCGTTCACAGGCTCCATACAGAATAGTACAGTTTTCAACATCAATGCTGCCAGCATCGTCCCACCGGATTTCTTGCAATGCATCTAGGTCTAGTTCGTACCTCTGAATTTGTTTGACCACACTGATTGCAGCTCCTGCCTTGTACAGACTCCTTACATTCTGCGTTCCAAATCGTGTACCGTTTCTTTGCCATTGACGTCGTCCATTTTGTCAGTAATGTCCCGAGGCTTACTTGTAGTCTTGAAAGCATGTTTAATTATTTACGAAGAGAGGGTGCTGGCCCCCCGTCCAACCTGCGGTGTTACCCTCACAGCGTACAGGATTGCTGGCTTTTCTTAAGGGGTGGGCTCCCATCAGGAGTTGGGTTAGAGGTAGGAATAAGAAAATTGGAAAGACACCCTCGGGCTTCCAAACCTAATACCGTTGGGGTCGAAAAAGCAAGAGTTGGCCAAGGGAGGCCGACAGGGAAGGAGAAAGAAGGAGCCTGACACAAGTAAGTGGAAGCAATGTCAGACATTCCGATAAAATTTCTAAAATCACTGGGGGAAGTGACAACAAAACGACTGTTCAAGTTGTTGTGTAGAAGTTATGAGTCTGGCTATATACCATCATCCACACAGTTCCGAAGACTGCAACAGACGACATGTGGGAGAACAATCGCACAATCAGCTTAACAGCTCATGCGTCGAAGAATAATACACGAGAGCTTGGAAAAAAATTGATGATGTGTTAGATGTCCATCAGTTTGGCCTCAGGAAGGGTAAAGACACCAGAGAGGCAGTTCTAACTTTCCGGTTGATAAAGAAAAATCAAGACATGTTCACAGGATTTGTTGACCTGGAAAAAGTATTCTACAATGTCAAAAGTTGCAACATGTTCGAAATTCTGAGGGAAATAGGAGTTAAGTTTGAGGTGAGACGGATAATAAACGACATGTACAAGGGCTAAGAGGGATAAATAAGAGTGAAAAATCAAGAACAAAGTTCTCGGATTAAGAAGGGTGTAAGTCAGGGATGTAGCCTTCTACCTATAATGGTTAATCTGTACATCAAAGAAGCAATGATGGATATAAAAGAAAGGTTCAAGAGTTTCATTCAAACTGAAGGTGAAAGGATATCAATGATAAGATTCGCTGATGACTTTGCTATCCTCAGTGAAACTGAAGGAAAATTACTCGATCTACTGTATGGAATGAACAGTCAAATGAGTCCAGAACACTGACTGAGAGTAAATAGCAGAAAAATAAAGTAATGAGAAGTAGCAGGAATGAGTACAGCGAGAAACTTAACATCAGCATTGATGGTAACGAAGTAGATGAAGTTAAGGAATTCTGCTACCTAGACAACAAAACAACCTATGATGCACAGAGCAATGAGGACACAAAAATCGGAGTGGCACTGGCAAAAAGGACATTCAAGTGTAGTTCTTAATTTGAGGAAGATATCTCTGACTGTATGTCTAGAGCATAGCATTGTATTGTAATGAAACATGGACTGTGGAAAAACCAGGAAAGAAGAGGAGGAGAGAAATTAAAATAGACGCAGCAAATAACTGAGGATGTAGGCTGCAACTGCTACCCTCAGACGAATCGGAATTCGTGCACGGCCACATCAAACCGTCAGAAGACCGATGACTATGGGAGATGAAAAAGGAGAAAAATCTTCAACGACAGCTGAGGCAATTATATCCAGAATGAATCTATCACTCTGTAGTGGACTATGTTCCATTTACAACCTCGTAGTAAACTGTGTGCCAAATTGTGATTCGAAACAGGAACTTTACATCTGCTTAGCAAATGTATAGTCCTGTCACAACTCCTGGCCCATTCAATACACCTAGTGTCTCTTCCTGTGTTTTCAGTGGAGGCAGTGTATTGTGAAGAGAGCCTATATGTATGAAACTCTGTGACCGCGTTTCAACTATGGTGATTAGGGGTACCACATTGTAACCTCCAAGCACGCTGAGGAATATTCGGGATTGCCACTCCTTGGCAGACTGCTTTTGACAGCATGCACAGAAAGACATAATGAGTGAAGCTTGATATCCTATTCACCTTACGGAAGCTTGTACGAGGATGGGAAAATAATAAGACAAGTTTTAAATACGAATAAGAGCCTTAAACAAAGTTTAATATGTACGAACCTTATTAAGTCTGTTATTCGTCGATATTATAAGAATACATATAACTGTATGTCTCTCTCTCTCTCTCTCTCTCTCTCTCTCTCTCTCTCTCTCTCTCTCTCTCTCTCTGTGTGTGTGTGTGTGTGTGTGTGTGTGTGTGTGTGTGTGTGTGTGTGTATATATGCTTTCCACATCTCCTAAACCGCTGGAGCCAACTTAGTACACATAGCATCTGCTCCCAGCCAACAATCGCTGTTGTATAAGACTCACCTACCTGTCACACTTCAGTAGGTATGACGTCATAAAAACTGATATTCGTGAAAAACTGAAACATTGTGTATGACGTTTAAATATTTTACTTCCTTTCTAATAACCCCATTCAGAACCCACTCTGCAAACAGTATCTACACTGGCGTCCAAACTCAAACCAACAAATCAAAATTTTGCAGGGTTGCGTTTATTTTGTCGTAAAACAGTATACTCAGGTGACAGTAAAGTAGAAACAATATAATAAATACAGAACATAAACAACTGCAATGTGCATAACGGTAGACAAACACGTTATTAGTTTTTTCCAACTTTACAGATATACACACACATTCCGACAAGTGGTTAAGTGGCTCAGTATTGGAGGTGACTATTTCTGGCAGCAATACATGGCTGACAAACGATGGGGCGTGCTATGAATGATGTCATCAGTCTCATGTTGGAGCAACCACGCCCATTTTTTCTGCAGCGATGCTCGCAAGTGTTGCAGAGTGTTTGGTGGTTGCTGACTTGTAACCTGTGTCCCTGGTGCATCCGAGACGTGTTCTGTGGGATTCAAATTGGGAGACAAAGCAGGCCACGCCATATGTGCAATGTCTTCCATTTCTATTAAAACACTCTCTACCCGTGCTCTATGAGGTCGAGCGTTATCGTCCAGCATTACGAAGTCTGAGCCCGCAGCACCTCACAACAACCGCACATTAGGTTTCAAGATCTCACACGATACCTGGCAGCAACTAAATCATTACGATTTAACCGTGAATTTCATGAAGAGGTGTTCGAGTGGTCAACATAAGCCCTGCAAACACCATCAGGAATCGTCCTCGATATCGGTCTCTTTCCACAATGGTTGGGTCCCGAAATCGTGTTCCACGTTCCATCCAGATGTGAATCCGTCGAGAATCACTGTCCAGACCAAACCGGGACTCGTTTGCGAAAAGAACAGTGGCCCACTGTTCGACAATCAAGGTAGCATGTTCACAGTTTCGTTGTAAACGTTCCCTTCTGTAAATACGCGTCATAGTTACACACAGACAATAAAGGCCACTATGCCTCGCTACAACACGGCCAGATGAAGTTGCGTTGTTGGATACCAGTTGCCGTGCAGTTCTATGGCGGTACCCTTACAGCCAAATAACGGTCCTCTGTTTCTAATGTTGCACGTGGTCGGCCCCGCCCTGGTCTTCGGGATACAGTTTCCATGTCCATAAACTGTCGCTCCATCCGAAAAACTACAGAATGATTCAAATTAATCCATGGGGTTACATCAGTATGTGACTGTTCCACTTCCACTCTTCCCATGGCCCTCCACCGCAGACAGCCTGGTCGGGTCTTTCTGCGCTATACTGCACTCTCTGTGACTGTGTACTCAGCAACTGTGGGTGTGGGACTACCCGGCACACATTACCACTTTTCATAAATGCCTTGACGTCATCGTTGGCGTGGTTGCCCATTGACAGGACGCGATAGTACGGACAGCCTGTCGTAAGGATATCTGTTGATAGCTAATATGATTAAATCGTGAATTAGACACAGGACAGGAAATTAGTGGTTCGTTGCTTTAGTTTTGGACACCAGTGTTCATACGCCTCTGAATTTAGCTACAAAGTTATATTATCGTATGACATATAGCTGAGGAGATAAGACATAATAACTGCAGAGTACGTGAAAAGATGTTGAATGACATATAGGTCAGAAGTCAAGACGGCTTCTACAACGAGCTTCATAGATAACACCACGTCGTGCATGAAGTTCTAACACATTTGTTCTGTACTGCTGACACACTCTTACAGTCCAGTTAACTTAAAGAAATCCCTGACACATGGCAGCGCTTTTGACAGCTTTCAGGCGTGAAGCACAAACGGCTGTAGGCGGAAACGATAGCCGTGTGTAGAGCAACGAAGATAGGTTGTCATACAGACGTTTACAAAATCGGGTTGTAGACACACGTGACACACCTGCCCCCACGCACAGAAACTCTCTGGAATCGTGTTTTCTAATTTCGAATCTGTTCTTGTTCATTTGTACATTATGCAGATTCCTTTGTAGGAGTTTTTCATACCTTCAAAGGTATTTTCAGGTATACACGAAAACGAAATTTTTACGGTACTTCAGTAGAAATGGTTCAAATTGCTCTGAACACTATGGGACTTAAGTTCTGAGGTCATCAGTCACATAGAACTTAGAACTACTTAAACCTAACTAACCTAAGGAAATCACACACATCCATGCCCGAGGCAGGATTCGAATCTTCGACCGTAGCGGTCGCGCGGTTCCAGACTGTAGCGCTTAGAACCGCTTGGCCACCTCGGCCGGCTACTTCAGCAGAAACACTGTTAATTTTTCGATATAGATTCTAACACAAGTTTGGCAAAATAGTACCCATGCCACACGAAGTTTTCAGCTAGTATATATGTAAAGCAGAGTGGATGTGTGTGTGCGTATGTCCAGGTTTTCCTACCAAACCCTGGATTGATTGCAACTAAATTTGGTACACAAAAACAGTCAGCACGAGTAACAGCACTGTTATGATCTCCTAGGTCCAATAGGAGAGGAGATATGTCACATACATGGCCCATTCCAATCGTTGTTTATTGTGGGAGTAATAACGGTTTTGGATAATCAATCTGTATTGCAGGGCATCCTACTCATCAGGAGAAAGTAATAGTTTTTGGGCCCCTGACATGTAGACTGACTATCATGATAGATGTGTTGGGTTGGTGCGGCACCAGCCTGGTCAATTGATCTGTTTTGCACAGTGGAACACACATGTGGCTGGGTGCAGCTGAAAGAAGCCTGATGTAAGGACTCAATGTAAGGTGACTGGAGGGGGGCAGCTGGAGATGGACTGTGGAAAGGGCGAAGGAAGGGCGGAGAGAGAGGAGGGGAAAGAAATGGGTAGGAAGGAGATCCATAGGGGGAGGGGGGAAGAAAGATAGAGGGTGAGGACGAGATTGATAGGGAAAGGAGGAGATAGATAGCGAGAAAAGGAAGTAGATATGGGTATGGAGAGGGGGTTGTAAGGAAATGGATAGGAGAAATGGACAGCAGGATATCAATAGAGTAATGTGGTTACTAGCAGAGACAGAGAGACAGGAAGACATGTGCATAGAGGGAATATGGATTGAGGGAAAATGGAGGAAGATGCAAAAAGGAGGCGAAGGAGGAGGTAGATAAAGGTAGGAGGATGAGATGATGGAGAGAGATGGGGCAAGACGAAATGAACGCGTGGATGGGAGAGGACGAGCAGTGTGCAATATATGTGTGGGGCGAATATATGATCCAAGATGCAGGAAAATGCTTCGTGTCTACATAAATCATAAGATTAAGAACTGGAGACAGGATTTTAATCGTACTGTACAGATTAATAGAAACAAATATATCATTAAATATATCATTATCCTAATGCAGATGATATAAGAATTTTGGGGAAAAGTGAGCATGAGCTCCAAAAATTAGTGTAAAAATTTCATCAGTTAGAGGATAAAGAATGTTAGCCTCGTATATCAACAAAAAACTAAAGGCTTGCAAATCGCGGGAAATAACCCAAAAACTAAAAAAATAATAATGATCCACTGGAGCTTGTCCCCAGTTTTAAATTTGTAGTATTCAATATAAGCCAAGAACGCACAAGATGCAGAAATTAACATTAACTATTAACAATGATTATTTGGAAAGATAAACAAAACATTCCAGAACGAAGTACAGAAGGAAACGAATTGAAATATTACAAAACCGTAGCTACAACTATATTGCTACGTCTAAGTGCACCATGGATCCTTAAAAACGTGATAAAAGTAACATACATGCAGCAGAAACGAGATTTCTCAGGAAAGTGAGAGGTGTTACCAGGGAATGCCATATAAGAAATGAAGACATAGGGAATCACCTATTTATATTTGTAACATTAATATAATGACTTAAGGAAATAAAACACTTTGGAAACACAACCTACAAAGAGGAGTGTAGAGAGAACCCACGTCCGGCGAAACATAGATAGCTAAGACGAAATGTACACAGATGAAGAAGACTCTCTCCTACGAACTTAACAGAGATTTTCCTTTATAGACCTTATTGCATCATCACGCTTCGCCTATACTGGAAGATGGCGAGCAGGGAATTGTTCCAGAATGTCTCAGTCACTAGGAGCGTCCGCAATATGCATTCATAATAAAGGGACGTGAAATAAAAGTTCCCATGTGCACTGCCTGAAGGAAAACGATGAAGCCCTCAGGAAGGAAAAACTAAATAAAAATTCAGGGTATCAATTGTAAGTGATGATGGTTCGGTAACTGAAAAATCGAGTGAAATTTACAAAGAACTTGTCAGTATGAGCCAACTTATTGCTAAAACATCGCACCCCTCAACACTTGATGCATACATCGATTCCATTGCGACGAGTCATCAAGCTGTTGTATTCAATCGTGGGGCAAGTTCGTCCACACCTGTTGTAACTGGCCTTTGACATCGTGAATTAGCACTGGGGATGTGCATAGCATCCGATGGGTTCATAGTTTTGAGGTCTTTCTAGTCATGTGAGTAGCTCAACATCAAGCAAACACTTCATAGATCCACAATCTGAGCAGCTGTCCCAAGGGATAAATTTCACTTCAGAGAATTAGCTGGTAATTCAATCCAACGACTAGACTCTGTTGTAAGAAATCACAGCAGAAAATTGTCACAAAAAGGTATGTCATAGCAGAGGAAGCAAGGCTGATATTTTCACCTGAGAATCGCAACTGTAGCGAGTTCACAAAGGTTAGAGTGCAATACTACAGCTCTCCTCTGGGCGGGGGCAAGCGACTTAAAACACTGTTACTACAGACCATTAAAAGAATGGGCAGAACGCTGTTGCTACCAAACTTGGAGTTTGTCAATGTAAAGTCCAGAAACACCCCTACCTATTAAATAGGATAATGGGAGGGGTCTGAATGTGGTTGACCAGAGGTATCCCGAAAGTACAGAGCAACTCTTCTGACTGGCCAAAGGCGGTAAATGTGCTGATGGATTGGGTGGCCAATTATGGGACGGGAGAAATAGTACACCACCACATTCCTTTAAGTAACCATGTTTTGTATTCAGATGGGGTTCTGTCAGATAGTTGGGGAGCCAACTCTGTGTTGCTCGTTGTCACCATTGGTGAGATACGACAATTCTGTTTTTTTTTTTCACTGATCCTAGGTTTGTGCTTAAAATGCTGAAAGTGTTCGTTACTTCTGTTACCGCTCATGCCACGGACTGAAACACTGGCTTCTATTGAACAACCATTCACGTCCTTCCCTTTTCCTAATATATGGAATTAGGGTTCAGTGTATTAGTTTGTCTCATTTCGAAGTCCACTGTTGGGAGCATCATCTGCGGTCTAAAAGTACGCACCGATTCTAGGTACCTTGTGATAGTGTTTGGCGCTCTACTATGCGGGCAATCTACCCCGAATGTAAGTCTGTCTTTCTGCATTTGGTCTTAACCACTAGGAAATTGCAGACAGATCTGTAATCCCCTGTCTTCCGTTTATTGCCTTAGGTCACGACAGCTTGCCGGTTACATCACCTCTCCAAACACACCCATTTGTCCAATGGCATTAACGGCAACATATGTATAGGCGGCTTCCTCTTTCATTTCTTAGCCCCAATCCATATTCACCTACTATGTTTCCTTCTCTCCCTTTTCCTACTCTCGAATTCCAATCATCCATGACTATTAAATTTTCGTCTCCCTTCACTACCTGAATAATTTCTTTTATCTCATCATACATTTCATCAATTTCTTCGTCATCTGCAGAGCTAGTTGGCATATAAACTTTTACTACTGTAATAGGCGTGGGCTTTGTATCTATCTTGGCCACAATAATGCGTTCACTATGCTGTTTGTAGTAGCTTACCCGTACTCCTATTTTTGTTATTCAATATTAAACCTACTCCTGCTTTACCCCTATTTGATTTTGTATTTATAACCCTGTATTCACCTGATCAAAAGTCTTGTTCCTCCTGCCACCGAACCTCACTAATTCCCACTATATCTTACTTTAACCTATCCATTTCTCTTTTTAAATTCTCTAACCTACCTGTCCGATTAAGGGATCTGACATTCCACTCTCCGATCCGTAGAACGCCAGTATTCTTTCTCCTGATAATGACGTCCTCTTGAGTAGTCCCCGCCCGGAGATCCGAATGGGGGACTATTTTACCTCCGGAATATTTTACCCAAGAGGACGCCATCTTCATTTAATCATATAGTAAAGCTGCATGCCATCGGGAAAAAATTACGGCTGTAGTTACCCCTTGCTTTCAGCCGTTCGCAGTACCTTCACTGCAAGGCCATTTTTGTTAGTGTACGAGGCCAGATAAGTCAATCATCCAGACTGTTGCCCCTGCAACTATGAAAAGGCTGCTGCCCCTCTTCAGGAACCACACTTTTGTCTTGCCTCTCAACAGATACCCCTCGTTGTAGTTGCACCTACGGTATGGCTATCTGTATCGTTGAGGCACGCAAGCCTCCCCACCAACGGCAAGGTCCATGGTTCAGCGGGGGGGAGGGGGGGGGGTCAAAATAGATATAGATGCGTGTTTCAAAGTTTTGCTGATCTTCAAAGTAGTCACCATCATTGTGTAAAACCTTAGACAGCAATGTGGAAGTCGTAGGATATCCTTAGCAGTGCCAGTTGTGTTGACAGTTCGAGGGGTGCGGTCTATTGCTCGACGAATTTTTAGCAGTTCCGAAGCGAATGCCGTGAAATGTTTTCTTCAGGATACAAATCGAGTTGAAGTCACGAGGGCTAAATTCAGGGGAATGCAGCAGGTGGTATAACACTTAGCAGCTCCATCAGTAAAACATATCAGTGACAGCTTGCACTGCACGTGTTTGAGCATTTCCTGTAAAATGGTGGTCAGGTCATGCAGATAGTGTCGTCACTTCTGTCTCTAAGCTGGTCGTAGGTTGTGTTCCGAAAATAAACAGCATAGAGAGAAGTGATCACACTTTCTGCAGTAGTACCAGACCGTCATTATGCAGGACAATGCTCAAGCACGTACAGTGCAAGCTCTTACTGATTTGTTTGACTGATGGGGCTCCTAATTGCTATACCACCTACTGCACTCCCTGACTTAAGCCTTCGTGAGTTCAACTCGCTTCGGAACTTCTACAATTTCGTCGACCAATAGACCCCGCCGCTCGAACTGTCAGCACAAGTGGCACTGCTAAGAGTATCCTACGATTTCCACATTGCTAGCAACGGGTTATACACAATACTGGTGACTACTTTGAAGATCAGTAAAACTTTGAAGCACGTATCTATTTTGTACTACCAGAAAATAAATAGTTGCCACTATTAAAGTTATAACCCCCGTATGTCACAGTGAACTAGTTTTTTTAAAAGAAGTTTCCATAACTTGATTGTTAGTTGTTCATTTATTTTGCACAGTCATGATTTCGGGTTTTCAGCCATTCTCAAGTGGATACTGTAATGTTAAAACAAGTCTCACCTGTCTGTGATACGTCATCGTCGAGAAAACATATTTCTGCTCGTATAGCCAGTTGTCATCTAACAGGATACGAGTACATATTGAAGATACATAATATGGCTGACATTGTCCACAGTGTGAAACCCTAAAAGTACAGTATGACGCGTTTAACAGCTAATATATTCCTGTGTCCTGCATTCCTCACACGTGTACATGAGCACAAGTGATGACTGTAGGTCACAGGAGTATTTCAGCTGTTAAATGCGCAATACTCTAGATTAATGGTTTCTCATTTGGCCCATCGTCAAGTATATTATGTATCTTCGGTAAGTACTCGTATCCCGTAGTAGAACAGCTCGTCTATAAGACGACGAGTATATTTTCTCGACGATGAGAACACTTTCAAGGCTTTGAACCCTCTTCATGAAAAAGAACTGCCTGGGGTGCTCTAAGGGTTTAAATTGCAATACGGAATAGTCTGCAATCGTATTCCTCGTCTCCTTCGCTGCTGCCCATCATCGCTTTCGCTGCCAGTCATCGTCTTCGCATCGATATCGCGCCCTAGCCTGTGGTCACTGCAGGCCGCGGCTTCACGGGCCAGTCACGATGCCATCAGCGCAACAGCCGCTTCATCGCTTCCGACGCTTCCGCCTGTTGATCGCCGTCACCGCGTCTCTGACGTAACGCCTCCACCCTTGTTTCTGCGGAGCCATTCTAATGGTTTACAACTTCACCTCCGTAGTCCCAGCGCCGCTTCGACTGCTGCTCTCTGCAGTCAACACCGAACATGACTCACTGTCATAGTGAACCACCCTTCTATTTCCATCATCTACTCCTCTCCATTTCCTGCTTCAACTTTCACCACATGGAGCATGTCCTCTAACCCACACACCTATATCCATCTCCCATTACCTACAGCAACCTGCCCTGTTGCACCAATTATACATGCATATTTCTCTATGATCAGCAATCTCCACCTTTCCTCTTTCAGCCACAAATCACTAGCAACTTCCACTGCTGCAGCACGTATCAGCACCCACGGAGTAACTTATGCAACAGGTGATGTCTCAGGCATCAACTCATTGAGCCTTACTCCACTGACCAACACAAGACATGCTGAAGGACGTGCACAGCTCCCAGTAACCACCAACAACATAATCCGCCATTCCCCATCTCACAATCATTCTTCCCTTCAAAAGCCTTTAAGAAACCTACAAAATGTCAAATCAGTGGCATGTATTTCACTCCTACACCCAAAAAACCACAAATACTCAGCATACGGATACAACTCTTCTTTCTGCTACTTGTCCCTCTACCATCCACACCTTTATCCTTTCCACACCTGACCCAAACTTCCTTACAGCCGAATACTTCACCATTGAAACAAAAATGAAAAAATCTACCCAGTTACAACATCTAACAAATCACCCCAAGAAAAGATTCCATCTTACTAAAGTCCCTATACCCCCAACTTTCATACTGCCCTCCTCTCCAACATTCCTTGCATTACGTTTGGTCCCAAAGCCTCCTTAACACCTATGACCACCACAATCAGGGCCAAACAAGCTCAGAATCCCCACTGTCTTCCCACCCTCATGACAGTGCTCACAAAAGAAGACCATGAGGTCATGGATGGGGAAATGTCATATGAGCTGATCAACTAAATTGATTTAGAAATCTGAAAAGCCTTGCACAACTGTGTTGACCTTGGTCTCACTCACCTCATCCTGTAATCTCTGAATCTGCTGCCATCATAGACCTTCTCCTTAAAGAGGGAACCAAGATCTACCACCACCACAAGGTTGAACTTTTAAAATCCAATACTCAGTCCCACCCTGCCAAAAATGGCTCCATTACAATTATCACCTTACTGCAGATTGTAAAATCCCACCTACCTCTCCACTCTTCAAGACCTCCCATTTTCTTAAACAGTGCCCTCTTATCCCCTCCTAAATGCAACACATGCAGCGACTCCCAACCCACATACTCTGTGGAAGGCAAAGCTATGTCACATTGTACAAAACCTGAGCTCGCTGACCCCATCCATCCCACTGACAGCCGCACCTATTCCAGCAATTCCCTCCAGCCAACACCTATCCTTGACCATATTATGAAATTCACAACAAACGTTCTCCAAAACATCTATCCATTACAGTGTCCTCTCTTGCTGCCCACTGAATCTTCCACATCAACACCTAAGCTACTTACTCCCAGAACCAGGTTCACTTCATTTGCACTGTCCTCGACACCACTGCCTAAACCTCCTCAGATTCATACACACAAAGCACTTGTATCCCTTATAAAGGTGTGACAACACTACAAAATCCTGTACCACAACACCAACTCCTTCCTCACCAATAAAAAACTTTTAATTCTTAGTATCTCAACACAATGTCAATAAATTTATTCTATATGAAAAGTTCTTCCAATCCTATCACACCATTTGAACCTTTTCCTATATCCTCCACAGTCCAGATAACCTCCTTCCCCTGGAATGAGGCAGGAGTTTCAATTGGCCACAACAAGAACATCCTTGTTCTGCCACAGCACTCACTCTGAATACCTTATCCTTATCCTATTTTTCCAAACCATAGCCATTACCTGAGCCACCACTACATCTGATTTAATCGCCCCATGCTATATGACTTTCTGACCCACACAGATCCTAACTTTCCCAACTATAGTATTGATGCAGACCTCAATAACCATAGCGGTAACCTTGCAGACCTCCAGCAGCTATCCAAGACTACTCCTGTGCCAAATGGAATGCAATGCCTACTGAGAATCCACAGAAACCCAGATTAAAAACCACTATTGTCCTTCCAGCAACCTGACGATATCACTCAGGCGACATGCCAGTGGCAGACATTGTCATACGCTATATCCACTCAAATTCCTACTAAGACCATATTTATAAATCACCTCTCCCTCCACCCACAAGCCCTAGTACCCCTTTTTTTGCAGGCTCATAACCAGAATACACTCACGTGCTGATAGCAGCTACAGCGATGTATAAGGAATTTACGAAATACAGGAAACTCCTGAACTGGTACCAGACGAGTACCAAACTCAACGCTGCGCTCCCCATTAACGCTTCCAAGTACTGGAAAGTATTCCATAGACTAACTGGCTATAAACCCATACATTATTACTCACATCTTCGCGGTAACCATCTCTTACCTGACAACCTTAGCAACGTTAACCCCACTTTGCAACCTATCTATCTTATATCTTCTTTACGCCTCATGGCCCACATTTTGATTACCCTCTTTTCTCTACCACCAATAAACGTACTAACACTGTTTTCCCACCCCTCGCTCCCAGCTTTCAGGATTTGGACAAGAGACCACACAGAACTAAACATGCCAATTGGAAGCAAGCGACATAAAACAAGTACTCCACAAAAAAGCAACAATTCCCTTGGTCTCGACTGCATTATCTATCGACACCTCAAAGAATGACCCCCAGCCTTTCCTATCAGTCTTGCAACAATTTACACCCATATCCTCTCCACAGGCCTCAACAATGAAAAACATCTAAAATCCTACTTTTCCTTAACCTCAAATAGTTCCTACTGATACCTCCTCCTACCACCCCACCTGCCCAACTGCAATGTATAGCAAGGTCTCTGAATCTGTCATCTGCCACCACATCCACCACCTTATTTCCATTCACGCATGTGGCTTCCATCCCAGTTTCTCCTCTGATGACCAACTCCTGCACTGCATCCATCTCCTATCCTACCAGTTCACGATCTGTAGATCCGCTATTTTTGTCTCCCTCCACGCAGTAGTAGCCTGCAACCATGTATGGAATTCTGGTCTCCCTCTCAAACTCCAGACATGCACATTTCTAGTTAACTATGTCTGCCTTGTTACATCCTTCCTGTCTAATCGCTCATTCTTTCTCAATATCAACACTTACCTTGGGACACTCCTGCAGCATGATGGAAGTTATGCTAAACCACGCAATAATTACAGAACCAACCACACGGACCTTCTGCCTCTATGACTTCTAACTTGACATTTACAACCGTCCTAGCTAGCTAATAAGCACTGAAATATTTTGGACTAACGCTCAACTGGCCACTAACGTGGAGTCCCCAACTATTAACCATCCAACAGAAAGGCAAAATCAGGCTAAAACTATTAACAAGCCAAACATGGGAATTACTCTCCTCCACTTTTCTTTACACATGTAAAACTCTATTTGAAACCATCCTTTGTTACGCAAATGTTGCATGGGTCTCTGCGCCCTATTGTTCTATAAATCTCTTCAAATCTTGGAACACCATCCACTCCTTCACGCTTTCTGCATCCGCTTACGTCCCCTGCTCACTTCCTCCACCATCTCATCAAATTCCATCCACTTCTCACGCACATCAAACAACTATACATCTCCTGTACTGTCCAAAATCTAGTTTCCAATAATCGCATTGTTTCCCTTCTAATCTCCAATCTTGGTATGCTGCTGCACCTTCACAAACACATCCCTCTAACCTTACACCTCCACACACCATATCCTATCCCAATGCAACTTCAAACAACTACCTCTTTGAGGCAATGAGATCTGATCTGGTATTTATCCCTCTTACCTACTGTAAGGCGTCCCCACTTATCCCAATCCACATCAGGGCTACTCACTCCTCTTCTCTCTGCCCCCTCCCGTATCCCTTTCTTCTTGTGCCATACCCTCTTCCACACCATTACTCCACCTTACCCTCTGTCCTTCCAAATGGCTGTATTCCCACTATCTGTTTCACCTTCTGCCTATCAGCTCCATAACCTCTCCACCTATCACACCCATACCTCCTTAACCCCCCCCCCTCCTCCAAAAAACCACTATGGCCCATATTCTGTCCTCTGAACGTACTTTTTCACCCAGTGCAGGTCCTTCAGATGGTAAGTTAAAGTGCTGCGCTCTGGTGTTGCTTCGTAGGAGAATTTCACCTCACTGCGCTGTATTTTTAGACTTTATATATTCTTCATCCTTATTGTAGCTGTCTGTCTTCTATCTTTTCGACTTCAAAAGTAAATAGTCCTTATATTTAGATTTTTTGGTCTCCTTTGTTTCGTTTTATCGGCACTCTAGGCTGAAGAGAGGAATATAGTACTGTTGAGAGCCTACAACCCACCTGTGTGGGGCATGGGGCTACGAAATAACAATAAAGAAAAAATATCTCGACGATCAGCCCACCTCTGACCGTTGTGGGGCCCGGGGGGATTAAATACCAATAAAGAAAAGAAATCTCCACAGTGTACCAACTCACCTCATTCCAGCCTCTCCATACTTATACTAAGCATCTCGGAACAGTCTATACTATCTGAAAATTCGATTCCAATAACTCTATCGCTTTCCCTCTGTTTCCAAAACCTCATATTCTGAAACACCTTTACCAGCACGTTCCACCAACCCTCCACTTACACAACCTCCACATGCTTTCTCAAAGAATCCTCAACAGTCTCCATCTGCCAGATCATTAACTTCATAATGACGTTTACTCACCCTGCCAGCTATAGCCCACCCCACCCAATTCACCTTATCAGGGCTTCCTCTCCCTCCCCTCTCCATATACCTTTATCCCCTCCTTCCCTTCTGCCGTTCTACCCACAACACCCCCTTTCCCAAATAAATACGTCACCAATTCCCATCACTAATCCACTCTCTCTTTTTCCCCAACAACCCATCCTATTCCATCGCTTCTGGGCACCAATCCACCATATTTATATCCCCACATTCCTATTCTTCTCACCCGTCAACGTTTTCCCATTCAACAACTGAGTTCCTATTCCATGGCGGGTTTTTCCTATTTCTAGTGATAGAAAAGTTCATCTTTGCATGTCACTGTTTCGGCAATGTGTTTTAAATGTGAGCTTACTGTGTTTCATTGCAGTTTTTATTACTGATGTTTCAACTACCAGTACAAGAAGTATACATAAAATTTTCATTTTAGTTTTCATCTTTAAATAGTTTTAAATTCAATGTAATTATCCACTCTATCTGTTTCTTATTTATTGCCTAACATTTCATTGTCACTTGCTTGGAGAACTGGTTGCCTTTACCACTGACAGCCCGCTCCCTCCTTTCTGATGCCCATAATGGATGTGGAGGGACGAAATAGCAATAAAGAAAAAATGAATACTTGACTAAGTCATAGGCAAGTCAGACTTATTTGAACATCTCAACATTCACTTCAGAATGGCAGCAAAGCCGAAATCATGACTTTCCAAAACATACGAACAGTTACGTGTCAGATAACGGAAATTTCTTTCAGGAAATTCTATTTGAATACGGTCCCTGACGAATGAAAGAGACTTAAATGAACTAATAGCACCATTGACAGGTCAGTCTTTAAATTTAGTGATGTAAGAAATTAGGATATGTCTTAGCATTTTAATGTAGAAATCTCAGAATGAGGACGCAATAGCAATTTATTTGTATCGTTTAACAGATCTGAAAATTGGCGCCAGTTGTCAGAAATCGGGGTTTTGCAGACAATGGTAGTGATCGAAAGACAAAAATTGAGCCTATTTTATTTAAATATGGATCTCCGGTAACAGCCTATGGTAAACTTTTGGTTTAGGTTCGTAAATTACAATCCGTCCAAAATTCATCATAATTCAGTTTATTAATAATCGTGAGGCGACAATTTTCCCTGACAATGTCGACAATTTTATGTGCCCAGTCAGACGTTAATTACGTATGAAATCCGTAGATTGGCAGCGTAGTATGTAAGGCCACTAAATGAGCAAGATCATGATTTTCTGATATGCTGAAAGAGTTCATGACCTAAGCATTTGCCATGTTGGTATGGTGACATAAAATGTGCATGCCAGATGTATAATTATAGGTATTTCACAGATGATTGTACCCAGAACCAAACTTAAAATTAATATCACAGAAACAATTCACAGATACTCAGATACTCATGATCCCTATACCCTAGATTAAATAATGCAACAGTTCGAGAAACGTCTAGCTGTTAAGTCATAAAATACTATGTAGAATGCTCCCTTCTTGGTTATTACAAAACGTTCTCCTGACTCGTATAGTGTCGCTATTCCTGATGTGCTGTCGAACCACTTACGAAAATGAGAGTCCACGAGTGGAGTCTAAATAGCTAGAGAAATGGACAACTTGAACCTTCAAATTGTATTAATACACAGATTCAAAATTTGATAGGACAGCAATCCGTCGCTGTTGAACTGTGCTATTTCATACCAAATCCTCATCGAATTCGTAATCTAATTTTGCCATTTCATCGTTCTGGTCACACAGTGGTAAATATTTAATTTACTTATCCCAACTGAAATTAACGTAAGCACTAGTGAAACATTTTCTTAATAGAAAGCGGTGAGGCTGTGGTGGGGTAGGGGAGGGGCTCACGCAGGAACGTGTGGATTCCAAATATACTCAACAGGCCAACGTGGGTTGGTCGTTGATATTAAGCGCCAAGGTTTGCTCAGTTACTGGCCCTCAATCTATTCTGAAAACTGTGATGTTTACCTCTCCATCTGTTCACTTTCTGTTTATTGATCCATTTTGTGACAACAACAACGTTCAAAATGCATAGCACGCTCTCTGTGTGTGAATAACTGCGTGTTCTGCAGCGTGATACGCTACACGTGTGGATCTGTAACAGTCATTGCTTAACAAGAAGAGCTTTGTTACAAACGAAACGAAATGCTCTAATTTCATTAACATATTGTTCTGCCGGTTCTAGGATTTTCGTTACGCTTCGAGTAATACTATGAATGAATGAAGTGACATACCTTGTGGTCAGAGATATATGTGCTAACCTGACTTATTTTTCCTTTTCTCCTGTCTACCCATCTAGAACCCACAGCCAATATCTTTGATAGACTAATCAGCCAGAACGTACAGCTTGTGAAGGATGCAATAGAATGACATTTCAGTGACAAATAGAGCACTAAGCCAAATCGGGAGTCGAATGAGAAGATACTCTTCCCACTTCTCTTAACGCAACTACTGTGTAAAGTGAGCACAACCAGCTGACAGACACGAATACTGTTCAATCCATGTGTATGTATAAACTAAACTAGATTAGATTAGATTAGTACTTGTTCCATAGATCATGAACATGACGCTTTGTAATGATGTGGAACGTGTCAGGTTAATAAAAGGTGTCTATACAAGATTTTACATTACACAAAATATTACATGACATTTGTGGGGGTTGAGGAAATTACACACTTATTGTATCCAAAAATTCATCTAATGAGTAGAGGGAGTTGCCATTAAGAAATTCTTTTAATTTCCTTTTAATGCTATATGGCTATCTGTCAGACTTTTGATGCTATTAGGTAAGTGACCAAAGACTTTCGTGGCAGCATAATTTACCCCCTTCTGAGCCAAAGTTAGATTTAACCTTGAGTAGTGAAGATCATCCTTTCTCCTAGTGTTGTAGCCAAGTACACAGCTATTACTTTTGAATTCGTTCGGATTGTTAATAACAAATTTCATACATATTGTGAGGCTTCAGCGAAGATCTCTAACTCTTTAAATAAGTGTCTGCAGGATGATCTTGGCTGAGCTCCAGCAATTATTCTGATTACACGCTTTTGTGCAATGAGCACTCTTTTACTCAATGATGAGTTACCCCAGAATATGATGCCATACGAAAACAGAGAATGAAAATAGGCGTGTTAAGCTAATTTACTGAGATGTATATCGCCAAAATTTGCAATGACCCTAATAGCATAAGTATCTAAACTCAAACGTTTCAGCAGATCCTCAGTGTGTGTTTTCCAGTTCAACTCCCCATCAAAGCATACACCTAGAAATTTTGAATATTCTACCTTAGCTAACGTTTTCTGGTCGAAGTCTATACTTATCAATGGTGTCATTCCATTTACTGTGTGGAACTGTATATACTGTGTTTTGTCAAAGTTTAATGAGAGCCCATTTGCCGAGAACCACTTAATGATTTTCTGAAAAACACCATTTCCAGTTTCACCAGTTAATTCTTGTCTGTTGGGTGTGATAGCTATACTTGTATGATCGGCAAAAAGTACTATCTTTGCATCTTCGTGAATACAGAATGGCAAGTCATTAATGTATATTAAGAACAGCAGACGACCCAAGACTCAACTTTGTGGCACCTCATTCTTGATTGTTCCCAGTTTAAGAAATCACCATTTTTTTGCATATTATCTGAACTTCTTATTTCAACTTTCTGCACTCTTCCAGTTAGGTATGATTTAAACCATTGGAGCACTGTCCCATTTATACCAAGGTACTTGAGCTTATCTGGAAGTATTCTATGATTTACACAATCAAAAGCCTTTGATAGATCGCAAAAAATCCCAACAGGTGACTTCCGGTCACTCAGAGCATTTAATATTTCATTAGTGAAAGTATACATAGCATTTTCCGTTGAAAACCCCTTTTGGAAACCAAACTCACATTTTGTTAAAAGTCGTGGGGATTCTTGACTAAATAACACTTTTTACACTTTCATTGGGATTTTAAGTTTTTCCATGAACAAATTTTTTTCAACAGTTCAGGTGCTGCAAAGTCTTTGAAAACAGGTTTAATCACCTCCGTTGCAGCATCAGGCAGACTATGTTTATGAGTGTACACTTTAGCAATTAGCAATCCCTTGTTGTACTTACAGCATCAGTTTTTTTCCATGGTACACAAGAAATGATGGGGACTTCCATAGGTTGAAAAACAAAGAAAAAAAGAGCCCAAACGCCTTCTTAATTTTGTCGACACTGTGTGTATTTTGCCTAACAGTCATTTCACAGTAGTTCAGTTAACTTTCCTTTCCCATCCAATCCTTTACCATCACTGAGATTTTGTTATTTTTACGAAGGTTTCAGTCGCCGAGGTCTTGATCCCATTCGTTTCTGTACGTGTCTAATACACTCAAATTTCTGCACTGGAACATAATCACGATAGGGCTTCAGTTTTTGAATACATATGAAACATTTAGAATCACCGGCATCAAGGTAATTCAATTATCGCACTTCATGACACGCAACAGAACTTTGTAATATACTAGCAACACCAGCCACTTCCGTGGCTCCGCTACTACGTTTATAGTTAGCTGTGAAATTATTTTCATGTGTACCTTTAATTTTTTGGTGTTATTGCTACATCGAAAACTCTCCCTGATACATACTGATGGCAGACACTGTACCAAGACGAGATGTGTGTCCCCATATGAGCCAGGTACTATCGAATGTAGAAGTGAAGTCTGTCTTACCTCTGTTTTCCATTACTGCCTCTTCCACAGCTTTATTCATGGATTCTATACAGAAATCTTCTATAAATCTATTATAGTTCGTAAACTTGGTTGGGGAAATTGGAAGATTTATCATTCCACAGACAGCTTCATCTGCGGTAGCACACTTGTAAGTAGCCTATTCATGTGTTTGTGTGTTGGCAGCGCTTTAGACTACATTAATATCACTGACAGTGCTGTGCGCCCTTGCAAAGAGACTCTGTGGCTGGATGGACTCGCAGTTAGATGTTAATAGATACCAATGATGGAGGTGGGAAGCAGTGTTAGTGCGAGCAGGCGGTCTAGACCAGTGTCCGTCATGGAGATTTGATATTGGTTGGATATGAATTGCAAAATTTGGTTAATGGAATTATTGACGATTATATATTTTTTGGAACTGGATGTCACATGATTAAGCTAAAATCTGCTAACTAGAATGTTTGCTCTGCAACAAAATCTTTCCTTTGCGAATCATATGGCTATTAATAGTCAGAGCCTACAGTAGCTAGAATCTTTTTATTTAGTTGGCTGTATAGTTACTGTATCTGCTGTAATATGCGTAATGAAGATTTTCTCCGATGTAAGTGACTTATGAGGTGTATGGACTGCTGTTAGGATTTCTTCTAATTCAGGGCCATTCTTTTGCGTTAATTAATAGTCACAATGCGTTATACTTGAATATTGTGGGTCATAAATAAATAGGATAAGTTGTAGTTGTATTTGGCAGGGAATATTCTCTAGGTCAGTGTTTGAAATGAGATGATAAGAAAAATAGCATAGAGACAGTAGGTTCAATTTCACTCAGCAGTTTAAGTAAGCATTCAGCAGTTTCAGACATATCACCTGTCGACTCTTAGCCGAGGATACCTCACTGGTATTTTCTGACATTTTTGTAGTTCATAATTAGTGCATGAGTAGAAATTAGTTACTGTTTACTGCTAGCACGTTACGGTACATACAGAATTTGCTTCGTAATTGTAGTTTTATATTGTTGTACCTTATTTTAGTGAGCAAACCAGTTGTGGCATGCATGTGGATTTGCACAAAGAATCTCGCAGTTGCTTTTGAAATTAATTAGATATTGGTTATTTTCAGTGCTATTTTAGGGTGAATTATTATTGTTGCCCTCCAAAATGTTTTTTTGTGTGTGTGTGTGTTATCGTGTGAAGCAGTGTGACAATCAGGGCGTGTGGAAAGCGTAAAACTAGGATGCAAAGCAAATTGAGAAATTACAGTGACGATGAGCGTCGCTTGTTAGCACCACCTTGTAATGAAGAGACGAATTTTCGAGACAATAATTTGATAATTTTGCATAGTGACATGGACCAGGTAGTGAATAGTTGTGTAGAGAGTGAAACAATCAGTGAACAGTAAAATATTGTCGATCTATCAGTCGGTAACAGTTCACCTCAGGAATGCGAAATGACGAACAAAATCTTCCAAATACCGTAGATTCAGGTTTTGCGTCATTGCACTTTTCAAAACTAAGTTAAGACACACCCTCTGCTTTTCAAAATACGAATACTGCCGATGCAAACGCACTGACGAAAACCACAAAGGAACAAGTTTCACTCACTAATGCGTTGTTATTGCAGTTCATGCAAACATTTGATCAAAAGTTAGACACAATGGAACAAAATCTTCAGAAGTTAGAAACAAACACAGCAGCAAAGGGAACAAAATCAGAAACAAACACAGCAAGAAATGGAACAAAATCAGAAAGAAACAGTGCAATCAATGAAAGAAAATCGAAAACGAACACAGCAACAACTCCAAAAGTTAGACATAACTGAGCAAAAGCTTAAACAAACACATGAAGGTTCAACTGCTGAGTTACTTAAAATAGAATCGAAATGTCAAAAAGTCTGTAAAAATGTAAAAACACAAATTGATGAGCATTTTCAGCCTATTTTTTCGTGACATGAAAACACATTACATAATCGTGAAGCAGCCATAAAGGAACTGCAGATCATTGTTCACGAAAATCACGACACCTTGCAGGCTAAAACTGACTCAGTTGCATCCACCGATACGGCTACGCAACTTATAAAAAATCAGGAAAACTTAAAGAACACGGTAGATACTATTACGACACAAATGGACACTCTCAAATTTGGTTCAGAAAAACTCAATTAGGACATTAGCTCACTATCGGAAAATGTAACCGAACTTTCGCATCAGTTAACAAATTTATCTATGAAGGTAGATGATGATTTGAATGATACAAAACTGGTAACCCTTACTGACAGAGGAGTACAAGGAAATTAGGAAACTTAAACAAAGACAGACTCAAATTAATACGCAACATAAAAGAGAAATGCGGGAAGTACAAGTTCAGTTGGCACACGTAATACAATAACTTCATATTTCAGAGGATACTCGTGTACCGACACCGGATGAGGGATTTAGAAACACGGAAAAGTCACAAAATAATAACGCAGTGTATTTCGGATATTCTGGAAGAAGCTGGCGAGGTGCAGCAAGCCCTGAGATGGAACCAATGACACGACGTAGGAATGACCGATTATGACTCGGCTTCACGATGACTTTGAGTATGAGCTCTTCATCACAAGGCGTAAATTTAAAACATTCAAGAATTCCAGTAATTACATACATCCACAACCTTGGCCTCATCGAGTTTCCCATTACTTACTTCCTAACTGGTCATTAGAGCACAGGTTACAATTTATGAGTGGTCATCTAGAAAATGAACCATCTGTAAGAATGCAATCGGTATTTCGCGACCTCATACTGAAGGAGATTTTTTATCACGCCTTCCTTTCTGCATATTGGTATCACGCTACTCAAGATCGAGTAAAACACAGTATTATTATGATGAAACATTGAGAACAGTCTGAATTTTCGAGCATGGTAAAATATTTTGAAGTTATGTTACACAAGAATCAGTATTTGTCAAATCGGTACAGTCTCTCGGAACATACCCGCGTTTGCTTAATTAAGTTGCCTGAACATTTAAGACATATTATTTAGGCAGGTTGTTGTAAGGACGACATCGAAGTTTTTCTGGGACTTTTGCAAGAATTGGAAAATTGACACAGACAATTGACAATTACAGGTCACGTCTGTCATAATTTCGCAAGGACAGAAATAATAATTGGATACGGCAAGGCTATTCTTCTAACGCAAATCGTGATCAAAACAGACACCACTCGTATGACAACCATTGGAAGAAAAATAATAGCTACAGAGAAATATCAAATTGTCGTAGCAATGACTATGACAGTGATAACCGTAGAAACAGGCAACATTGAAACCAGAACAATTATTATCAACGGTGACAAAATGACTTCAGACGCAACAGTCCACTCGCAATTACGATTCTGGAAGTTATTCTCCATCACGTGATCGACAAGAAGGAAGTTACAGAAATTACCGACATGACGACAGACGCTATAGTTACGACGACAGACCAGAATTTAATCAGAACTGGCGTGATTCAAATAGGCTATAAGGTTTACTTTCTTGGAACATATACTGCTAACGATGTTTTACTGCAACATTTTGGTTTACTTGAAAAAACATTTTGTATGTAAAGTACTTTCTGAGAGGTCGCAGATGACAAGAGTATTTGGTTTGTCTGACAGCTGCACGAATATATTACGACGCTTGTAACGACTGACACAATATTCATATTGCTTTTACGCTGTATCTATTTATGTTTGCACAGTTCTCTACGTTCTTCTGGAGAGGTAAACATTTTTTGGTGATGACTTTTGTGGCACAGCTACAATGAAAGAGGTATTTTTCGTAACATAACAATAAGTTAAAGTATAGTACTATCAAGGTCGTGGCAATGAACGTAATAACTACGACATTTATACGCATAGCACTTTACTTTTCTATATGACAAAACTAAGTACATTGATTTTTGTAGAACTTTGCTTATGAACGGCGATAACTACACTTGGGTACATCTTTACCGATAAGCAGTGACAGAAATTATCTCACAGCAAGAAGTGTAGTTTAGTGCTACATGACACGCATTTGAGTAATTACCTTCGGTACTTGGAACATTTTTAGAAATATTTTTTAATTACAAGGATAGAGAGAAGGTTTTCGGCGAACTTTTCTTTCTGCAGTTTTAATCTGTAACGTATGAGGTATAATTACATTTTACCTCATGGGGGTACGCCTACTTTGTGTACCATGCATGTGACAAGCGCAAGGAGCCCTAGCTAATGGGGTATTTGATTATAAAATTTTACACATCGGTAGCGTATTTCACTAATACAGAATTACGCAGATATCTGCTCTTTTAACTGAGAGGAATAGCCTTTTTACTGCGTCACTGACACATGTGTATATAGTTACACAGCTCGATTACTTTGCATTTATGAAATTGTATTTTGTCAGTACTTTGTGAACTGTTCATATATTTTCGGAACCATTCTGATACTGTGAGAGCATTGAGAGAGGTTTATTGTATGGGAGCATGATTTTTTAAGTACATAAGAGCTATATGACACTATTGAAACGAGCAGAGAGCAGTTGTTTAAGGTTTTTAGATCACTGGAGGAAGCTACGACAGTTTTGAGATTTGTTTGATGTGTTATGACGATATTTTGACGACGATGATGTGTATTATGACGTCGAGATATGGTTATGATCATTATGAAAAGTGAGTATACATATGAATGTGAATATCAGAATTCGGGTGGAAATTTCTAACAATTTTTAGATTTGATTTATCTCTTATGATAATATTTTTACGACGACTATGTGTGTTATGATGCGGAGATATGTTTATCATCAATAAGGCGGTTCTATATGAGGAAAGTGTTTATTATGATTAAGTATTGAAGCACTATCGACGTATATGTAAATGAACAGTGAGTAGGGGTTTGGGACTCTGGTTTGTGGAAAAGAATGTTGGAAACCAAGAATCGTACTTTAAGAGGTATGAGATATGAGTATATATGTGAATATGAGTCCCACAATGCTGACGGAAATTTTTGGGCTCTATTATTGATTAGATTTCGTTTCTACACATTTCTACTGTAACTTTTTCGAACTGTGAAATTTTGTATCAGTATCAAACGGTCACTGTAGTGGAATTGGTGTCGTAAATGTTTTGTAAAGAAGTATGTGTGACCTTGATGTAATGCTCTGCTGCACCCAGCTGCACGCTAGCTGCCTGCAAAAACTCATTGTTATGTCGCCCTTCAAATTCAACGGTGTTGCATAAGCTGTTGTGAAGCACGCTACACCTTTTAATTATTGCTTCTCAATGCACTTCTTCCCCACTCATGATAACACATTTTCTTATATATCATACCCCCTCTTAAGCTAACTTAAATCTACTGGGCTCAGATACATAAACTAGAGAACAAGGCAATGCAACAGCACAAAACGCTTAGCACAAACAACAATGACAAAAAATTCAAATTGGCAAAGCAAGCAGCTGTGTATCTAAATTGGCAAAGAAATTGCAACATTACAACGAATATAAAGCAATATGCAGCAAGCAAAGAAAATCGGGTAAAACTGGCTTAACGTAGTAATACAATGTAAAATTCAGTAGGACAATGCCTGATATCTAGTTTCTAGGTGCGTTGGAGCAGTGGTCTTATAAAATAAAATATATTACTTATGCTAATGTATACACTTTCTGTCAACAGATCTATTAAATAATAATTCAGTGAACCACATTCTTAAAAAGAGCACTTGGAAAGGAAAGAACAGTAAGACGGAGAAGGGACTAGTAACTGGAATTGCATACTTAACATTCTTTTCAAGGACTTGGTAACTTTTTTGGTAGAATAAGTTGTGGTGCACTACTCTAGTGTTAAGATGTGACATAGATATTAAAATGTGAATAGACAATTCTCTTATCTCCGTTGCTGTCTTTATTGTAATATTTTTTCTGCTTGTGTTTTGTCATGTTTAGGTATAAAGTTATTACATTTGTTGCTGCTATTTGTCAGGAATTGTCCTACTGAATTTTACATTGTATTACTGAGTTAAGCCAGTTTTACCAATGATTTACTTTTTTGTTTGCTGCATATTCCCTTCTATTAATTGTAATGTGGCATTTTCTTTGCCAATTTAGATATGCTGCTACTTGCTTCGCCAATTTGCATTTTTGTCAACGTTGCTTGTGCTAATCGTTTTGTGCTGCTGCATTGTCTCATTTTCTAGTTTATGTATCTGAGCTCTGTAGATTTAAGTTAGCTTAAGAAGGGGTACATTATACAAGAAAATGATTTATGATCAGTTGGGAAGTAGTGCATTGAGAAGCTATAATAAAAAAGGTTTGGCCAAAGAGTATTGTACACTGAGAAACACTTGTTTTGAAAAAGGAAATGAACATATAGGTAGGGTATAGTCACAATGGGTTTAGGCAAGCTTTTCCTGAAAACAAATGATGAGGTAAGAAATATGTGATAGTATAAATACAGGTAGATAGGACTTTTGTTGGGAACAACTGTTGAACCACTGGGCATCTCCAAGAATTAAATGAAGTAGTTTTGGATAAAAGCTATAGAGGGATCAGCATGAAGGATATTATTGAAAGGAGATAACTGAAAGAGAGGTATAAAATGATCACCATAAGTACAGCAGTACCAAATCTTACAATGAAAACAGACACTATCCTTTCCTTTTGTGTTATTCCACTACATGTTTATGTGTACCCTTGTGTGTCTGTGTTTTTCCTGTCTCTGTGAGTTTACCTGATAAGATAAATTTGGTAGAATCTTTATTTTCTGATACTAAACTCCATTCTCTGATGATGAATACTGATGATGAGGAATACTGTTATCCTCAAACGTAATCTGTTTTTATAGCACCTTCTTTACTTTGGAAACATGTTCAGACAGTATTTAATATATTACGTTTTCTTTTAATGCTCATATGTCAAATTAATGTTTCTGAGAATAATCTCATTTTTCGTTTATTTACTTACGTTATAATTCCTGTAATACACATTTATATGCTTATTTCTATTCTTTTGTAAAATCTGTGTTACTACAAATGTTATCAGTATTATCAAGTTCCTTGCTGTAATAATGTTTTCTTTACCTTTGTAATTGTAGTCTTATGCTGTAAAATTGTAGTTGTATAGACACCAGTTCCTCAAGTTAAATGAATAGTAGTGATTCATTTTACTGCACACGTTTTCATACTACATGTATGAAATCTCAGAGGTTATATGACTGTGTTAGTGCTTGCACATGTGCTGATAATTCAGCAAGGACTTGTTGACCACACTGCTGGTTCTAAGGATATTACAAAAAATTTATGAGTGCATAAGTGGTGGTTCATGGACTTGCTACATTTTCATCAAGAGTTTTCAATTGTGATTGTGTACCTGCACAGTCGCAATGGAAGGCTACTGGCTATCTCTACAAGGATTACAGTGGATCTGCACCTTTGGTGGACCATTACCACCATAATCCCTACAAGGACTCCAGTAGGTCTGCACCTGTGGTAGCCCAATACTTCCATAATCTCTAGAAATAATACTGTGGGTCTGCTCTGTCGTGACCTACGAATTCTACCAATATTCTTCAGGACTTCAACTGACTCTGCTGTGGGTCTGCTCTGCTATGGCCAATTACCAGTCTTCAAGTCTTCATGTCAAGTGTCAACACTGTGTTTCTGTTGGGAGGCCAACACTACTTCCTCAAGACTGCATGAAGGTCCACTACTTACGTGTGCGTTTTCTTTTACTGCTCATACTTCGTGCATAAAACTATCATAGACTACTCTTCTGATGAATGATTAGGACTGTCTTTAGGGATTGTGAGAACAACTTTTGCTTTATTGACCAAGAGTATGTTACTAACTGTGTGCAGCTGATCTATTTGATATTGTTTATATGAAAAGTTTTTAAGAAATTAGTCTTGGCCACTGCCCAAAACAGTTTGTAAAATTTGGAACTAGATGTCACATGATTATGGTAAAATCCGCTAAATACATTGTTTGCTCTGCAACAAAATCTTTCCTTTGCTAACTTACCTGTTAGTAGTTAGAGCCTACAGTGGTTAGAATGTTTTTAATTAGCTGGCTGTATACTTGCTGTATCTGCTGTAGTGCGTGTCATGAAGATTTTCTGTGAGGTAAGTGACTTATTAGATGTATGGGTTATTGTTTGGATTTCTTCTAATCCTGGGCCATTTTTTGAGTTAATTAATAGTCATATTGTGTTATCGTGGCATATTGAGGGTCATATATGTGTAGGATAACTTTGAGTTGTATATCGTAGGGAAAATTCTGTAGGTCAGTGTTTGAAATGAGATGATAAAAAAGTAGCGAAGAGACAGTAGATTCAGTTTCACTCAGTAGTTTAAGTAAGCATTCAGCAGTTTCATTCATAAATAAAGTGTCACCCTTACCAATTGTATGCAGGTCATAAGCAAATCTAAAATTGTGTTTCTGGAATTTTCTACCGTTCCCTTTATTTGGAATTGAACTGTATTGTATTGCGTTGTATGTTAACCAGGGGCCTAGAAACGATGGAGAGGATCTATCCCCACTGCAGCCACAGCAGTCCACAACCCCACGACGAATACCGCAGTCCACTTCACCCCTCTGCCGCATCACACCGAACCACTCTTTCAGGGTTAATGTGCGGTTTGGCCCATGGCGGGGCCCCCAGGGAACGTCTCAGACCAGACGAGTGTAACCCCTATGTTCACATTGTAGAGTAATGGTGGTGTATGCGTACGTGAAGATCTTGTTCGCGCAGCAATCGCCGACATACTGTAGCTGAGGCAGAAGAGGGGAACCAGACCACTTTCACTGAGGCACATGGAAAAACACGTAAGAACCATCCACAGACTGGCCGGCTCACCGGACCTCGACAAAAGTCCGCCAGGCTGATTTGTGCTGGGAACCCGGCGCTCCTTCCCAATCTGGAAAGCCATGCATTAGACCGAACGGCTAACCGGGTGCTCCAGTTGGAGTTACAGCTATACTGTTCCAAATGACAGTCATGTATTAACAGTTACCACACTTCAGTTCCATTTCACTATCAAGTCTTACATTATTTTATATAGAGAGTCCCACTACACTGAATACACCTTACACGCTTTGCTAAAACCGCGTTGAGAACTGACATATTAAATATTTCATTCACATCCCACTCGCCCATAAAACATTAATACTTTTCAGTAACTGAACCATGCTTCCTCTACACAGAACCTTCTTTCACCGCTTAATTGCAATGGGCAGGTTTACTAGGAAAGTTAGGTTAACGCACTTGTTTATTGTTTTTATAATTTACTGTAGTAACACCTAGCTTTGGATTTCCAACATCTCACATTCTCTTAAAAACCTTTAGAGGAATTCTACTCACTTTACGTTTACCCATGATTATCCTTCAAGAAAACAGAGACTTCAATGAACAGATTTCACTACGACTATCTTCAGGATTGCAAATGAGTAAATAATCACGGAACACACGACAATCGTGCGATCTATATATATATATAGAACTATTATAAGTTAGCCACCGCACTTATTTTGCAAACTCTGTTTTCTCTCTCATCTCTAAAACGTATATGATGAGCTTGCAGGTTCATAACGTTTGGCTGGCCGGGGTGGCCGAGCGGTTCTAGGCGCTTCAGTCTGGAACCGCGCGACCGCTACGGTCGCAGGTTCGAATCCGGCCACGGGCATGGATATGTGTGATGTCCTTAGGTTAGTTACGTTTAAGTTGTTCTAAGTTCTAGGGGACTGATGACCTCAGAAGTTGAGTCCCATAGTGCTCAGAGCCATTTGAACCATAACATTTGACAGCAGTTTAACGGCGCCACAGCGAGTCACGCCCATGCATAACGTATTTCAAAAATATTTTAGAAAGACTTGTACTATTTTCGAACGGAATAAATTATGTACTGAGAAGGAAAGGTCTGTAGATGTTTTAAATGCTAAAAAGTAGAAATTGAATCTTTCTCGAGCCCACTAAGGGCGATAATTGCCATATCACATAGGCACTAACATTGACAACCGTAAATTTTGGGGATGGATAACGTATAATGTAGCTTACGTTATAATAATGTCCTATCACAAACAAAAAGCATACTGCTTTATTTTAAATAACTAGCCCGTTGGTGTTGTGTAAACCCTTAGGAATATGGTCCATGGACAAATCCTTGTGACTAATTATATGATTCCTTAATACTGTTCGACAGTGATAAAATTTCTGTTCAAATTTTTCAGGAAGATCGCAATCTCGAACAGTTTTAAAATGCTGTCATCAATTTAGTCGATGCTGTCCTCCACTAATTCTTCTCTTGTACCAACTCTTCATTTCTAGCCTCTACCTTCCCCCACAGTTTTTACCCTCTATACCTCCATCTAGTGCAAAGGACTTTATTCCCCGATGTCTTAACACGTGTCCTATTGTCCAGTCACTCCTTCTTGTCAGCGTTTTCCTGATGTTTCTCTCTTCGACCGCTCTGCAAATCTTACATGACTAAAAATGCGTATTGTAAGAAGTTTTAAGAATCGCAGATCTCGTCACATTGACGGTATGAATCTGTGTTCTCACATGTAGCAGTATGTCTGATCAAAAGTATTCTCATCATACTCATTTGAAACACCAATTAAAATTTATAAAACAATGCAGCGCTTCTTATCATGCAAGCCTTAGCGTTAAAATTTGTAATGTAAAAGTTAAGTCTGTCTTTGAATGCTTATTTATAAAAATTTGACAAAAATATTGTAAATTAGCACTGTCACTGGTTAACCTTGTCGGAACTGCATCTAGCTGACATACTTTGAAAAACTTCAGTATTTTATAGCATACGTTTTTTTATGAACTTCAAAAGCAATGACATGCTACTGCGAGGTCCTGCTACCCGTATGTTCAAATGTATGATCTGTAGAACGTAGGACGTACCGAATTCCACAGCCTTGAAACAAAAATAAAAATAAAAAGCAGGAATGGAGGAATAATAACTGTTCAAAAAGAAAAGTAGCGTCGTTATACATAACAGCTCGCTATGTCATGAAATATAGGGTTGTATCTACATAGATGCTCCGCAAGCAACCGTACGGCGCTGGGTGGACGGTACTCTGTTCCACTATTAGTCATTTACTTTCTAGTTCCACTGGCAAACAGAGTGAGGGAAAGACGAGTATGTGGTACCGAAAGAATACGAGTCTTTCGAATCTTACGTTCGTGGTCCATACACGCAGCGTATGCTGGCGGAAGTAGACCCGTTCGGCAGCCAGCTTAAAATGCCGGTTTTCTAAATTACTGCAGTCATAGTTACTGCAGTCCTGCACATCAAGGGGAAGGTGATGTGCAGGACTGCAGTAACTATAGGGGTATTAAACTGATGGCACACACAATGAAAATTTGGGAAAGAATTATAGAAGCAAGATTACTCAAGGAGACTGTGGTGTGTGAAGAACAGTTTGAGTTCATGCCTGGAAGAGTAACGACTGATGCAATACACGCTTTAAGGCGGATAGTGGAGAGACATGGGGAGCTACAAGCCGATCTACATATGGCTTCCGTACATTTGGAGAAAAGATATGACAGAATCCCAAGGGACGAAATATGGAGAAGCATGAGAGAGCAGTGCGTGCCAGAGAAGTATGTAAGGATAGTGAAGGAAATGTACAGAGGAACAATGACACAGGTGAGAAGAAGTGTGGGCATTACAAAGGAGTTCCCAGTAAAAGTAGGGTTACATCAAGGGTCTGCGCTTAGTCCCTACCTCTTTGACCTGATTATGGATGTGCTGGTGAAAGATGTGAAGAAGGAAGCGCCGTGGAATATGATGCTTGCGGATGACGCGGTTCTTTGTGAGCAGAGCATCGACAGACTGGAGGAAAAGCTGGAGGATTGGAGGAAGGCACTAGAAGAAAGAGGGATGAAAATTAGCAGGACAAAGTCAGAATATTTACCACTGAAGGATGTGCAGATGAGGTCTTGCAACATCCAGGATGAGGAACTGAAATCGTTCTGCAAATTTATATACCTGGGGTCGTACATACAGAGGGACGGAGGACTGAAGAGCGAGATACAACACCGAATAAATTGCGATTGGAGCAACTGGAGGAAAATGAGTGGAGTGTTGTGTGACGAGAAGGTGAGCACTGGGTTGAAAGTGAAAGTGTACAAGTCGGTGGTAAGGCCTGCTGTGATATACGGGCCTGAGACATAACCAATCACAGTAGCCCAGGAAAGGAGGATGGAAGTGGCGGAAATGAGGATGCTGAAGTGGATGTGTGGGGTAACAAGAAAGGAAAGGATTAGAAAAGGATTAGAGCTGTAAAAGTGGGACCCATGGGGAAAAAGATACAAGAGAGCAGACTAAGGTGGTATGGACATTTACAGAGAAAAAGGGAAGAGTATGTTGGAAACAGAGTTGAAGATATAAAGATGGACGGAGCGAGAAGGAGAGGAAGACCGAAGATGAGGTGGAAGGATAAGATATCTGGGGCCTAAGGGTGAAATAATGGAAGAAGGAAGAGGCAATGGATATAGTACTAGGGAGGAGAAGTATCCAGAAAAGCAACGCCGACCCTACGTGTCGTGGGACAAAGCGACGATAAAGAAGAAGAAGAAAAGAAGAGGATTGCGTAAATCAGGAAACTTGTAATGCTGTAACCGAACATTACAGGATTCTTCTTCCTACTCACCCGCATTAACTTACATTTTTCTACATTTAGAGCTAGCTGCCATTAATCTCACCATCTAAAATTTTCTCTTGGTCTTATTGTATCTTCCTACAGTCACTCAACTGCGACACCTTTCGTACACCACATCATTATCAGCAAACAACCGCAGATTCTATCACGTTGTACTCAGCGATAAATAATTGTAGCTCTGTCTTGAAGTACGATATCAGCGTGTGTTTGTTTCAAAGCGAAAATCAATATAGTATAGTGTTTCTTGAAGAAAATCAGCATCTACAGAGTAGTTAGGGAACATAAAGTTTATGAAAACGTCGATATCGCTGTCATTAGCTAGAGGAAAATTTGTTCTGAAGACTTTGCTATCTATAGTGAAGCCGGTGTTAATAATGTCGAAGCCCTACTTTCTAAGTAGAAGGCAAGTGTAAATGTGATGTCGCACTTTATAAAGACTTATGGATTAGGGTCTCTCATCTACGTGCTTGTCTGCCTGAAATAGAAGCTAATCGCATGACAAGTCTACTAGCGGAGGAATGATGAGTTATGAACACGCATCGTGTGTGTAAAGAAAGTATGGCACGTTACTAACTTGATACTTATCCTTTTTGGCCAAGGAATCTTCTTACCTGAGAATAGCAAGGACAAACTAAGCAACTGATAAAAGACCATTGAATATTGTGTGTATAAAGATATCATCATTAGCAACATGTAGGATGCACTACAATAAACTTTTAACGTTGAGTATTAGTACGTAAATTATGCAGTAGCGATAACATTTTGGTAAAATTGTAGTCTTTTTTTTTAAAAAATGAAGGTGCATATCCATCACAGATTGTTCATAAACCTAAGAAAACAGTATGCGTGTAGCCGGTAATGGATGGCATGTACTGGTGCCAGATAATCCTGAGGGCAAAATTATGCAAATCAAGAGGGTATGACACATAATTAGAGAAACACGCTATCTGTTTGGCGACATTATTATGGATACATTGATATTTTATTCGATGTCTCTTTCTAATCAGTTTTACTACATGTCTATATTAGTTTTCCACGACTTGCAATTAAGAATATAATGTGTGCATCTTTTTATTGCATCTTGGTGTACCTAAAGAGATACTTACTGTTATCCAAAACTAAATTATACGTTACAGATTTTAAAGCTGCATATAATACGTAATTTTAACGTCGCATTCCAAAAGTTGCATAGCAGAAATGTTAGTACCCAGCAAAGCCCTAATGTTAATGTTAGTTATTTAATGAGAACTAAGGTTTACCACTTCTATCAAGATGTTATGAACTATTGCAAATTCATTGGTGAAGTAAGCTATTTGATACTGTATAGTGAATTTGAGTAAACGGTTGGTCACAGGGCTTATCATTTACGCTCCTTATTATACTACTACGTAAGCCTGGCCCTGTAGTTTGAAGGTTGTTTATGAGCAGGGCTTCTCGTCGTAGGTTCCTACAAAGGATCGGCAACGATGGAAATGCTAATGAGATGACCAATATTCACAATGTTGAAGTAATTGACATGCAAATTGATTTTCCTGTGTCGAGCACCAAGAGTTAACCCAAGTAGTTACGCTGCTCCAAATGCAAATGTTCTGCAAGTTGCAGATCCTTTAGGGGCAGCGTTGAGGTGGCTTGCTAACATAGTGTTTTTCAGCTTGCAGGTACTACAGCTCTGCTTCTCTGGCCAAAGAACTCTTTGATCTATTTTAAAGGATTGGATCAATTATAGTAGCTAAAGTACTTGATACTCTTGTCTGCCCTACAACAGCGCTGCAATTAATGATTTCAGTGTAACATTAAACTTCGTAATGCAGTATGCTTTCAGCATTCATAACTAGGTTTCAGTGTGACGTACTATTTGTTGCCGACTTTCATTTTTGTCTCGTTTCTGCAATGTTAGCCAGACTTCATCGCTTGCGAAGCATAAATAAATTTAAAATACACAATACAACAATATGTTTCTTAAAAATGTATTGCGTACTCATCATACAGGGAATTCCCAAATGGTCTTACTTTGATCAGGTATATAGATCTGAAATGCGGTTTCAGGTATAATGTTGACACCCCCCCCCCCCCACACACACAGCTTTTCCTTTCATTTTTACGGATTAGTTGCTAAAGAAAGTGCCCTCCCCCCCTCCTATGCATCAGATTGCACATTGAGTGGAGTGGTTGACAGAGAAGAAAGCTCTCGCCTAGGTCCAGCGGAACATCCGGATACGTTACAGACGCACACCATTATCGCCTCCGACCCTGAGGCAATTGAACCAGAGGTTCAAGAAATCTAGTTGTGCCAAGAAGAAGATCGGACGTGGGATGACAGGAATATCTGTATATATAATGCGTGTTACAGATGGTGCACACATTGAACACTGTTGAACATCTACTAAAACTTCAGGTGTCTGTGAATATTATGCCACAACCCGAGTCTTCCTACTTGCCACATTGCTGAAATGATATATTCGTGATAAAGGTTGTAAAGATCATTTTCAACACCCCGTGAGTTCACTGATAAGGCGCAAAGTCCGACGTGACTACAGAGAAAAGTATATTTGTTTGACACTGGGTCAGTTTGTGAGCGATTTGAAAGTCATGTTATTCTTGAATAATCCGGCTTACCAAGGTCGTTAGCAATTCTATTTATTAGTATGACAAGTTTAGAGAGATCTATGCTGTCGTCATCGGATTTTGTAGCATTATTAGTTGTACATATTTGTTATTTTCAGTATTGTAACAAGCACGTACGTTAAAAATGTTACAAGATCCGACAATGACAGCGTAGATCTGCTGAAACCGGTCACAGGAATAAAAAGAACCGCTAGCGATCTTGTCAGATTGGATTCTTCAGGAGTAATACTACGAAAAATACAGTTTAAATCTCTTTCCTAGAGACCGCTGTATGCGATGCATACCAAGATTATCAGGTTAATACATACCCACAATTACGTCTTTTAGTTTTTCTAACCCAAATAATATGGGAAAAATTGATTTACGGTTATGTAGGACAAGAAGAGACCTGAAAAACTGTGAGTTAGGTCTTACACGGTCCAGACACATTAACGTGACGACGGTCTCTGTCCGACGGGAACGTGCAACAGCCATCACAAAAGGCATGAGGCAGAACTAGCAGTGGAGGGTATATGAAGCCTGTCGAGAGGGAACGGGGGTAAAAGTGCAGTACATTCTTTGTCGTAATGCGGAAACGGAGTGATTTATCTGACGTCTAAAAGGGCATAATCATTCGCTTTCGGGTCGAGGGTGGAAGAATATCCGAAACTGTTGACTCCTAATGGCGAATCCGGTGCCGAGGCAACTGTGCACACCAAGGGTCATAGATGACAGGGACGACGTCGGTTGTAGAGGTTTGTATGAGTGAAAATATGTGCACCTGTTGCTCAGCGGACCGCCCAGGTGAACCAAGTGGCTACCAACAGTGTATCTACAACGACCGTTCAGCGAACGTTGCTGTGCATGTGCCTCTGCGGCAAGCTGCTAGTTCGTACACCCTTGCTGACTGCTGTCGGCGAGGAAGGCTGACATTTGCATGTCAGTACCTCAACTGGGCGTTCACGGCGTGGCAACAGATAGCCTTTTCACGTGAATCGCGTTTCATACTCCATGAGATAGATGGCTGTTGGCGTGTACGGCATGAAACATCTGAAACCAAACACATTTCTATCAGAAGGGAGCACTATTGTCTGGGGAACGTTTGCATGGTATACCCTGGGTAATATCTACGTTCTGGAAGGAACAATGGTTCAACACATGTACCCGGCTATCCTTGCAGACTATATGGGTATATACATGCAATTTATCTTTCCTCGATACGATGGCATCTAAAGCTGGACAATGCAAAGTGTTACACATAGCTCGCAGTGTACGTATGTGGTTCGAAGAACACTAGTTTGAGTTTACCATACTCCCTTGCACACCAAACTCACAGGATTCTATCCAAATCCAGAATCTGTGATACCACCTTATCTGGCTTTCCGCGGCATTGATCCTCAACCGAGAAAACTAGAGCAACTGGAACGTGCACAGGAGTCGGCATGGGTCCGCGTCCGTGTCATTGCCTGCTAGAACCTCACTGACTCTTACTGCACGACGCATTACGGTCCACGCTGCCAAAGATTGTTATTCGAGCTATTGGAACGTTGTCACATTAATTGCGTGGACATTGTAATACTTGTTTACAGATCAAGTTTTTAAACGTTTATCAATGAGCTATTTTACTGGAATACTCGTTGTTATGTATAGAATACAAACTGAACTACACCTAACAAATAGTTCATCATCCCCATAAGACATCATGGTAATACCATGCAAGAAATTTCCAAACTTGACAGTAACTTCGGTTCGGTGAGGAACAGAGTGAACTATTTTCTTCGGGCATGCAACACCCTGCCAGAGATACGGATTGCTGTTTAAATCTCGGGAAGATGCCAAATTAAGGCTGTAGGTAAAACATCTGATTGAGCTTTTAGTTTCTGGACGCCTTGTATCATTTGAAAAGAGACGAAGTTATGATACTTTTGACCACACGAACACCCCCATTGTTCAAATGTGCAAATGTGTGTGAAATCTTATGGGACTTAACTGCTAAGGTCATCAGTCCCTAACCTTAGAGATTTTTGTCCTCGAAGAATGTCAAAATTCTCGAGCTTGCAACATGTTCCATAGTTCCGCAACAGTATGATGTCAGTGATACCGACCTATTATTATGTGCCTCAACCATACTAGAGCTATAATTCCCCAGAAACTGCTTGCAGATACACATTGCTACACTGCCATGAATCAGGTCAGCGGTGGGGGTCTGGTATCACTTGTACACATTCTACAGTGCTTCAAGGCTCGCTCTTTGAACGTGGTGACTAAACTGATGTTCCGTAAGCTTAATATTTTATTCATCAGCTGAAAGTAGCTCTCTATGTCACACAACCGCTGGCTGCCGTAAAAGTGTTATTCGGTCTCGAACGATTGTACGATGCACTATGTACTATGACACGTTAGAAACCGACCATTACCTCATTTAACGGAGGATCAGAGACAGAATCCTGCGAAGGGAATTTGACGACATTTGCCTGTGGAGATTTAAGAAAACTAAACCAAATCTCAATGCATTTGGCCAAAACAGGGATTCGAAAATCACCTCTCACGAACTTGTCCTATATTCCAATATTTGCGCCATCTAACTCGATAAAACTTTCCACGTATTGGTCTATCAGTTGAAAGGGATCTGCTCGTATCTGCTATACTAATGACTCCTGTAGATTTGTTGCTGATGGCACGTTTACTCTACCATTCCTTTCTACAATGAATTTGTTAACACAAACGATTTTTCAAAGTCTCTTTGATGAATACTTCATTGGTAGAACTTCAGTTACAATGGTAAATGTGGCGTGCAATTTCGTTATTGTAGGAGTAGATTCAGCAACCTGCGAAAACTAGCGGTCACGTATCTTCATAGTGCTCCACAAAAACAACTTATAACTACCTGTACCATCACATACGAGAGCTATCGCACAGGGAACGCAGCTGGCACATCACATAAAGCATATTAAACAACACCAGCAAAGGCTAGAGGTATACCAAGGACTGCCGGCCGGGGTGGCCGAGCGGTTCTAGGCGCTATAGTCTGATACCACGCGACCGCTGTGGTCGTAGGTTCGAATCCTGCCTCGGGCCTGGATGTGTGTGATGTCCAATGATTAGTTAGGTTTAAGTAGTTCTAAGTTCTAGGGGACTGATGACCTCAGAAGTTAAGTCCCATAATGCTCAGAGCCATTTGAACCATATGACAAGGACTTTTCCTGGCTCCCAACACAGAGTAAGCAATGCTGAATCAATTGAGCACAGATTTTATTGACGCTACCACGATCCACCCAAAACTCACTACAAATAATTTCACTGAACCGTATTTCCATCCTTATAACATACTGTATACAGTAAAACGTGTAGGTTATGAATTGGTTACAATAAGAGATTATCAACACAACAGAACCAAGAGAAATACTACACTTTGTTTCAACTCAACTCCCACGAATAAAACAACATTACATTACTTATTACTTTGCAAATAATTTAGTTTGTTAAATGTTTGACGCTAATCATGAAAGCCAGAAACTGTTTCTAAAAGGTTTGCAATTATGCTTAAAAATTTGTTACAAGTCACTACGAACTCTCAATATGAAACGCTGAATAAAATCGTCTGGGTAATTTGAGCTCCATTTGAAGTAAAATTTATTTTTTGAAGGACCTCAACTTTCATGACATCTTCAGAAAAATAATTGGTTTTTTTTTTTGGTCATCAGTCTACTGACTGGTTTGATGCGGCCCGCCACGAATTCCTTTCCTGTGCTAACGTCTTCATCTCAGAGTAGCACTTGCAACCTACGTCCTCAATTATTTGCTTGACGTATTCCAATCCCTGTCTTCCTCTACAGTTTTTGCCCTCTACAGCTCCCTCTAGTACCATGGAAGTCATTCCCTCATGTCTTAGCAGAGGTCCTATCATCCTGTCCCTTCTCCTTATCAGTGTTTTCCACATATTCCTTTCCTCTCCGATTCTGGGTAGAACCTCCTCATTGCTTACCTTATCAGTCCACCTAATTTTCAACATTCGTCAATAGCACCACATCTCAAAAGCTTCGATTCTCCTCTGTTCCGGTTTTCCCACAGTCCATGTTTCACTACCATACAATGCTGTACTCCAGACGCACATCCTCAGAAATTTCTTCCTCAAATTAAGGCCGGTATTTAATATTAGTAGACTTCTCTTGGCCAGAAATGCCTTCTTTGCCATAGCGAGTCTGCTTTTGATGTCCTCCTTGCTCCGTCCGTCATTGGTTATTTTACAGCCTAGGTAGCAGAATTCCTTAACTTCATTGACTTCGTGACCATCAATCCTGATGTTAAGTTTCTCGCTGTTATCATTTCTACTACTTCTCAGTACCTTCGTCTTTCTCTGATTTACTCTCAAACCATGCTGTATACTCATTAGAGTGTTCATTCCGTTCAGAAGATCATTTAATTACTCTTCACTTTCACTCAGGGTAGCAGTGTCATCAGCGAATCGTATCATTGATATCCTTTCACCTTGTATTTTAATTTCACTCCTGAACCTTTCTTTTATTTCCATCATTGCTTCCTCGATGTACAGATTGAAGAGTAGGGGCGAAAGGCTACAGCCTTGTCTTACACCCTTCTTAATACGAGCACTTCGTTCTTGATCGTCCACTCTTATTATTCCCTCTTGCTTATTATTCCCTCTTGGTTGTTGTGCATATTGTATATGACCCGTCTCTCCCTATAGCTTACCCCTACATTTTTCAGAATCTCGAACAGCTTGCACCATTTTATATTGTCGAACGCTTTTTCCACGTCGACAAATCCTATGAAAGTGCCTTGATTTTTCTTTAGCCTTGCTTCCATTGTTAGCCGTAACGTCAGAATTGCCTCTCTCGTCCGTTTACTTTTTCTAAAGCCAAACTAATCGTCACCTAGTGCATTGTCAATTTTCTTTTCCATTCTTCTGTATATTATTCTTGTAAGCAGTTCCCCCCCCCCCCCCCATGAACCATGGACCTTGCCGTTGGTGGAGAGGCTTGCGTGCCTCAGCGATACAGATAGCCGTACCGTAGGTACAACCACAACGGAGGGGTATCTGTTGAGAGGCCAGACAAACGTGTGGTTCCTGAAGAGGGGCAGCAGCCATTTCAGTAGTTGCAGGGGCAACAGTCTGGATGATTGACTGATCTGGCCTTGTAACAATAACCAAAACGGCCTTGCTGTGCTGGTACTGCGAACGGCTGAAAGCAAGGGGAAACTACGGCCGTAATATTTCCCGAGGGCATGCAGCTTTACTGTATGATTAAATGATGATGGCGTCTTCTTGGGTAAAATATTCCGGAGGTAAAATAGTCCCCCATTCGGATCTCCGGGCGGGGACTACTCAAGAGGATGTCGTTATCAGGAGAATGAAAACTGGCGTTGTTCGGATCGGAGCGTGGAATGTCAGATCCCTTAATCGGGCAGGTAGGTTAGAAATTTTAAAAAGGGAAATGGATAGGTTAAAGTTAGATATAGTGGGAATTAGTGAAGTTCGGTGGCAGGAGGAACAAGACTTCTGGTCAGGTGACTACAGGGTTGTAACACAAAGTCAAATAGGGGTAATGCAGGAGTAGGTTTAATAATGAATAGGAAAATAGCAATGCGGGTAAGCTACTACAAACAGCATAGTGAACGCATTATTGTGGCCAAGATAGATACGAAGCCCACACCTACTACAGTAGTACAAGTTTATATGCCAACTAGCTCTGCAGATGACGAAGAAATTGAAGAAATGTATGATGAAATAAAAGAAATTATTCAGATAGTGAAGGGTGACGAAAATTTAATAGTCGTGGGTGACTGGAATTCGAGTGTAGGGAAAGGGAGAGAAGGAAACGTAGTAGGTGGATATGGATTGGGGCTAAGAAATGAAAGAAGAAGCCGCCTGGTAGAATTTTGCACAGAGCACCACTTAATCATAGCTAACACTTGGTTTAAGAATCATGATAGAAGGTTGCATACATGGAAGAACCCTGGAGATACTAAAAGGTATCAGATAGATTATATAATGGTAAGACAGAGATTTATGAACCAGGTTTTAAATTGTAAGACATTTCCAGGGGCAGATGTGGACTCTGACCACAATCTATTGGTTATGACCTGTAGATGAAAACTGAAGAAACTGCAAAAAGGTGGGAATTTAAGGAGATGGGACCTGGATAAACTGAAAGACCCAGAGGTAGTACAGAGTTTCAGTGAGAGCATAAGGGAACTATTGACAGGAATGGGGGAAAGAAATACAGTAGAAGAAGAATGGGTAGCTTTGAGGGATGAAGTAGTGAAGGCAGCAGAGGATCAAGTAGGTAAAAAGACGAGGGCTTTTAGAAATCATTGGGTAACAGAAGACTTATTGAATTTAATTGATGAAAGGAGAAAATATAAAAATGCAGTAAATGAAGCAGGCAGAAAGGAATACAAACGTCTCAAAAATGAGATCGACAGGAAGTGCCGAATGGCTAAGCAGGGATGGGTAGCGGACAAATGTAAGGATGTAGAGGCTTATCTCACTAGGGGTAAGATAGATACTGCCTACAGGAAAATTAAAGAGACCTTTCGAGATAAGAGAACCACTTGTATGAACATCAAGAGCTCAGATGGAAATCCAGTTCTAAGCAAAGAAGGGAAAGCAGAAAGGTGGAACGAGTATATACAGGGTCTATACAAGGGCGATGTACTTGAGGACAATATTATGGAAATGGAAGAGGATGTAGATGAAGATGAAATGGGAGAGACGATACTGCGTGAAGAGTTTGGCAGAGCACTGAAAGACCTGAGTCGAAACAAGGTCCCCGGAGTAGACAACATTCCAGTAGAACTACTGACGGCCTTGGGAGAGCCAGTCCTGGCAAAACCCTATCATCTGGTGAGCAAGATGTATGAGACAGGCGAAACCCTCAGGCTTCAAGAAGAATATAATCATCCCAAACCCAAAGAAAGGAGGTGTTGCCAGATGTGAAAATTACCGAACTATCAGTTTAATAAGCCACAGCTGCAAAATACTAACACGAATTCTTTACAGACGAATGGAAAAACTAGTAGAAGCCGACCTCGGGGAAGATCAGTTTGGATTCCGTACAAATACTGGAACATGTGAGGCAATACTGACCTTACGACTTATCTTAGAAGAAAGATTAAGGAAAGGCAAACCTACGTTTCTAGCATTTGTAGACTTAGAGAAAGCTTTTGACAATGTTGACTGGAATACTCTCTTTCAAATTCTAAAGGTGGTAGGGGTAAAAAACAGGGAGCGAAAGGCTATTTACAATTTGTACAGAAACCAGATGGCAGTTATAAGAGTCGAGGGGCATGAGAGGGAAGCAGCGGTTGGGAAGGGAGTGAGACAGGGTTGCAGCCTCTCCCCAATGTTATTCAATCTGTATATTGAGCAAGCAGTAAAGGAAACAAAACAAAAATTTGCAGTAGGTATTAAAATCCATGAAGAAGAAATAAAAACTTTGAGGTTCGCCGATGACATTGTAATTCTGTCAGAGACAGCAAAGGACTTGGAAGAGCAGTTGAACGGAATGGATGGTGTCTTGAAGGGAGGATATAAGATGAACATCAACAAAAACAAAACGAGGATAATGGAATGTAGTCGAATTAAGTCGGGTGATGCTGAGGGTATTAGATTAGGAAATGAGACACTTAAAGAAGTAAAGGAGTTTTGCTACTTGGGGAGCAAAATAACTGATGATGGTCGAGGTAGAGAGGATATAAAATGTAGAATGGCAATGGCAAGGAAAGCGTTTCCGAAGAAGAGAAATTTGTTAACATCGAGTATAGATTTAAATGTCAGGAAGTCATTTCTGAAAGTATTTGTATGGAGTGTAGCCATGTATGGAAGTGAAACATGGACGGTAAATAGTTTGGACAAGAAGAGAATAGAAGCTTTCGAAATGTGGTGCTACAGAAGAATGCTGAAGATTAGATGGGTAGATCACATAACTAATGAGGAAGTATTGAATAGGATTGGGGAGAAGAGAAGTTTGTGGCACAACTTGACCAGAAGAAGGGATCGGTTGGTAGGACATGTTCTGAGGCATCAAGGGATCACCAATTTAGTATTGGAGGGCAGCGTGGAGGGTAAAAATCGTAGGGGGAGACCGAGAGATGAATACACTAAGCAGATTCAGAAGGATGTATGTTGCAGTAGGTACTGGGAGATGAAGAAGCTTGCACAGGTTAAAGTAGCATGGAGAGCTGCATCAAACCAGTCTCAGGACTGAAGACAACAACAACAAGCAGTTTCGATGCATGAGCTGTTACAGAGCGAGGTGGTGCAGTGGTTAGACACTGGACTCGCATTCGGGAGGACGACGGTTCAATCCCGCGTCCGGCCATCCTGATTTAGGTTTTGCGTGATTTCCCTAAATCACTCCAGGCCAATTCCGGGATGGCTCCTCTGAAAGCGCACGGCCGACTTCCTTCCCCAGCCTTCCCTAATCCGATGAGACCGATGACTGGTCTCCTTCCCCAAACAAACCAACCATGAGCAGTTAAGCTGATTGTGCAATAATTCTCGAACTTGTCAGCTCTTGCCGTCTTGGCAATTATGTGAATGATTCTTTTCCGAAAGTCAGATGGTATATCGCCCGACTCATATATTCTACACACCAACGTGAAAAGTCGTTTTGTTGCCACCTCCCCCAATGATTTTAGAAATTCTGATGGAGTGTTATCTATGCCTTCTGCCATATTTGACCGTAAGTCCTCCAAAGCTCTTTTAAATTGAGATTCTAATACTTGATCCCATATTTCCTCTAAATCGACTCCTGTTTCTTCTTCTATCACATCAGACAAATCTTCACCCTCATAGAGGATTTCAGTGTATTCTGTCCACCTATCTGCTCCTCTCCTCTGCATTTAACAGTGGAATTCCCGTTGCACTCTTAATGTTACCACCGTTGCTTTTAATGTCATCAAAGGTTGTTTTGACTTTCCTGTATGCTGAGTCCGTCCTTCCGACAATCATATCTTCTTCGATGTCTTCACATTTTTCCTGCAGCCATTTCGTCTTAGCTTCCCTGCACTTCCTATTTATTTCATTCCTCAGCGACTTGTATTTTTGTATTCCTGATTTTCCAGGAACATGTTTGTACTTCGTCCTTTCATCAATAAACTGTAGTATATCTTCTGTTACCCATGGTTTCTTCGCAGCTACCTTCTTTGTACCTATGTTTTTCTTCCCAACTTCTGTGATGGCCCTTTTTAGAGATGTCCATTCCTCTTCAACTGTACTGCCTACTGCGCTATTCCTTATTGCTGTATCTATAGCGTTAGAGAACTTCAAACGTATCTCGTCATTCCTTAGCACTTCCGTATCCCATTTCTTTGCGTATTGATTCTTCCTGACTAATGTGTTGAACTTCAGCCTACCCTTCATCATTACTATATTGGGATCAGAGTCTATATCTGCTCCTGGATACGCCTTACAATCCAGTATCTGATTTCGCAATCTCAGTCTGACCATGATGTAATCTAATTGAAATCTTCCCGTATCTCCCGGCCTTTTCAAAGTATACCTCCTCCTCTTGTGATTCCTGAACAGGGTATTCGCTGTTACTAGCTGAAACGTGGTACAGAACTCAATTAGTCTTTCTCTTCTTTCATTCCTAGTCCCAAGCCCATATTCTCCTGTAACCTTTTCTTCTACTCCTTCCCCTACAACCGCATTCCAGTCGCCCATGACTATTAGATTTTCGTCCCCCTTTACATACTGCATTATCCTTTCAATATCCTCATACACTTTGTCTATCTGTTCATCTTCAGCTTGCGACGTCGGCATGTATACCTGAACTATCGCTGTCGGTGTTTGTCTGCTGTCGATTCTGATTAGAACAACCCGGTCACTGAACTGTTCACAATAACACACCCTCTGCCCTACCTTCCTATTCATAACGAATCCTACACCTGTTATACCATTTTCTGCTGTTGTTGATATTACCCGATACTCATTTGATCAGAAATCCTTGTCTTCTTTCCACTTCACTTCACTGACCTTTACTATATCTAGATTGAGCCTTTGCATTTCCCTTTTCAGATTTTCTAGTTTCCCTACCACGTTCAAGCTTCTGACATTCCACGCCCCGACTCGTAGAACGTTATCCTTTCGTTGATTATTCAATCTTTTTCTCATGGTAACCTCCCCATTGGCAGTCCCCTCCCAGAGATCCGAATGGGGGACTATTCAGGAATCTTTTGCGAATGGAGAGATCATCATGACACTTCTTCAAATACAGGTCACATGTCCTGTGGATACATGTTACGTGTCTTTAATGCAGTGGATTCCATTGCCTTCTGCATGCTCATGTCGTCGATCATTGCTGATTCTTCCGCCTTTAGGGGCAATTTCCATTTTCCATCCCTAGGACAAAAGCGTGCCCTGAACCTCTATCCGCTCCTCCGCCCTCTTTGCCAAGGCCGTTGGCAGAATGAGGCTGACTTCTTATGCCGGAAGGCTTGGGCCACCAATGATGATTATTTATCAAAATTTAGGCAGTGGCGGGGATCTAACCCGGGACCGAAGACGTTTTGATTATGAATCAAAGACGCTATCCCTAGACCACGGGTCTACTCCACTTAATGCTTCGTACAATGATAAAATTCTGCAGGTATATCCAGTCACATGCAGGATGGTTAAAATTGAACTTGGGCCTCTGCTGTAACCTGGGTGGCAGGCGGTTAAAAGCCTGGATTTGGGATTGTATTTACTCCAGACACAGAGATTCCAGTACACGCTACCTGCGGATCCCAAACGGCATTGTAGTTCTTAGACGGTTGGAGAAAAGGCGTTCCACAGGCGGATGAGCAACACTATGGTATGTGGGTGAAGTCAGAGCTCCGAGAAACTTACATGTCTAACGTATCGTGAGGAGCTACCAACGGATGGTGAGTGGTGGTTCCCCGGAATCAGAAAACAGACTGGGTATTATGGAACAGGTTCTGTACACACCTGTGGCCATCCGAATCACCTCGTGTCAAAGATCCTAAAATAAGAAGCCCTCGGCGATCCATGCACTGTGCACCCATAGTACAGCAGAGAACGCACGAGAGCACTGTAAAACTCAAGCAGACGTACCCCGAGACGTGGGATATTCAGTGCCTTCAGAGTTCTGGCTCTTAGGCCTCTCAAGTGTGGAAACCAAGACAATTAGGATTCAAAAATGCGGTCCAGAAACCTTACAGAGTCTTTAAAATGTAGAATGGTGTCATGTTCCAGCCTTTGGTACAAGTTTTACGTAATTTTTTGACTTGAGCGTATCTGCTCTTGATTCTATCCACTGCTTTCTCGCAATGTAATTTTACGGTCTCTAAAAATTTTATTCTGATGGAGACATCCTTAGAGGTGCAGAAACAGATGTGCAACCGGTTGGCTGTGTGACTCCTATGCTGACATGATTCTGGTAGACGGGTGACTACTGATCAAGTGGCATATCTTATGCAAATTAGTCATATTTGTACCTACAAAAATGTTCACAACAGATTTGGGTTTCATAAACTCTATGCAAGAACGGTCCCGAAACAACTCACAGTGTTGCCGAAACAAACGCGTTTTGACATCTACTTATATCATTGAGATCAATATGGGAAAGAACGTGACTGTCTTAGACAGAATCATCACTGGTGACGAAACATGGATCCACCATTATGGGCCAGAGAATAAGCGGCTGAGTATGGAATTGAAACATTCACAACCACTCAGCAGGAAAAAGTTCAAAACTCAAACATCTACAGGAAAACTAATGCCTACTGTTTTTTAGGTAGCAGAAGGCCCAAAACAAGACTATTGTCTGGAGAATGCAACAACAATAAAGAGTGCGTGGTTCAGTGAGATGCTTACTTATAGGCAAAAGCAAGCAGTTATAAAGATGTGCCGAGAGCTACTATATAAAGAGGTTGTGTTGTTACACGAGTATTCCCGTCTACATGCCGCTGCCCATACAATTGAAACACCACGGAAAATCAAGTTTAAAGTAGTGGCTCATCCTCCATGTAGTCCTGATCTTGCCCCTTCTGACTAACACTTGCTTGGTCCACTCAAGGCATTAAGTGGCCGTCGGTTCACCTTACATTAAGAAGTGAAGGGCGCAGTGCATACTTTGCTCGCTTCTTTCCTGAAGGCTGAAGGCATCTGGAACCTTGTGCAACGATGGACCACATCCGTTAAAAAGCAAGGGGACTATAATCAAAAACGTACATGTTCCTCTTGTATTGCAGTGGCAGTAGAGCTATATTTAGGATAAATTTGACTTACTCTCTGCAAAGTATACTGCGAAAGGACTTAGTGGTAAAGGAGCAATACATTAAAACGTCATGCCTGATGTTAAAGTTGCATTGCATGCCATTTTAAGCAGAAGAAAAATTTCCACGTTTCTAATTATCTATGATGTCGTACCTCCTTAACTGAGTTTGCTACGATGATGTAATTTTTCTGGTTCATCTTTCTTTTTATTTTTTAAATCATCAGTCATCTGCCTGGTTTGATGTGACCCCCCCCCCAAGAATTCCTCTCCTCTGCCAACCTTTCATCTTACAGTAGCAAATACCACCAACGTCTCAATTATTTGACGGCCGTATTGAATCTCTGTGTTCCTCTACAGTATTTACCCTGTGCTGCTCTCTACAGTAGCATGACATTTATCCCCTGATATCTTTAACACGTCTTGTCCTCCATTTCCTTCTTCTAATCACTGTCTTACAAATATTCCTTTCCCCGCAGATTCTGGGGAGAAATTCCTTGTTTCTCACCCAAGCAGTCCGCCCAGTTCTCGACATTCTTCCGTAGCGCCGCATCTCAAATGCTTCAGTTCTCTTCTTTTTCCAATTTTCCCACAGTCCGATTTCACTAACATACAGTGTTGTGTTCAAGGCGTATGTTCTCAGAAACTTCTTTCACAAATTACTGCATCTGTGGTATTAGAAGACTTCACTTGGGCAGGAATGTCCTTTTCGCCAATGCTAGAAAGATTTTTATGTCCTTTTCTTCTCCGTGCGGCGTGGATACCTTGCTGCCTAGGTAGCACAATTCTTTAACTTCGTCTAATTCATGACACCAAATTCCGAAGTTAAGCTTCTCGCAACTCTCATTTCTGTTACGTCTCATTACTTTTGTCTTTCTCCGATTTACCCTCAATCCATTCAACGAGAACTATAATTTTTCTTCGCTTTCACTGAGGTTTGCATGTTCATACAGTGCTGTATGGATACGTCTGCAAACGCTGTTGCGAATATAGTCAAAAGTAAGGAAGTAATGCATTAAAACGTCATTTCTGATGATGAAGTTTTGCTGCATGAACCATCGAGGATGTGGTAAGTGATAGTATTTTTCCTTTCATGATTTTGTGAAGCCTGTCAGCGAGAAAATATTTTTTAAAGGTTGTAAATTATCGTAAAGTTTGTTGGAATTCGCTAAGTGTTCTCTTTCTTAAATATTGGATGAATAGCGTCCGAGTATTTACGCGCAGTCAGATACACAACCTCAAGAAAAACACATTGCTTCTGACAGTACTACTTGTCTTTTTGTGTTCAACTTTTAACGTGAGATGTTATTTCTAATGAACAGATTATGACAGCATTTTAAATTTCTAAGTTCCTTCAGTAATTACGCGAAATATTGAAAATCAACATTTGGTTGCGCCTGGGAGCTGATATACAGAGAAACTGCAGTCGTTCATGTATCCTGCTCCCGGTTTGGTAGCTTAGTAGTACATATGAGTGTCTGCTCTACGCTGCGTCTGCCTACCGCGAGCTTTGAAGAAGTGCCGTGAGATCCCACTAGGAACTCTAGTCGTATTTCAGCCGATCAGGGCCCATTAATTCCTTCCATATTATCCAGTTTATAATGACTGTGGACTTTGCAAGAAGATTTAGCTTTCCCTGATTACTTGATGGATGACATACCCTCTTTGCACATTTTTCTGGGATTAAAATAGCAATTTTTTGAGTAAATACGAAGTATCCAATTTAAATGATGACTCTCATTCCGAGGGCGAAGGGCGTGCTTTCGCTGCACGAGCCCGTCGGCGCGTTTCTACTTGCTGCTCCACAGTGACGAGCGACCCTGGTCCCCAAACCTTTGGCTCGCATGTTTATATCTGGTCGATACTTCCAGCATCTGTGCCAATGTACACAACATGTTTGAGAACAGTCACAGCACCTGACGCTAAAACTTCCTGTCTCCTAATTTTTGCATTCAGTTTCTTTACACCATGGACAATGTATTTATCTTGGAAAGCTGGAAGTTGAAAATTTTCGAAATATCCAGCAACACAAAAGCAGTTGCCAATTCAAGTTGCCCTTTTCTGTTAAGACTAAGTTTCTCGTATTAGTCCGACACGAGCGGAAGTCACACAGACACACACACACACACACACACACACATACACACACACACACACTGAAAGTGGTCTATCCAATTTATCTCCACCACACCAAATAACTTAGTGCCCAAAAGAAAATTTAAAAAAAGTGTATCATACAAGTGTGGCTTAGCTTCACTGGGGCATTAAACATCACAACTCCGTGTCTTGTAATTCTGTTAGTTACGAAGGCATGAAGAGCAACATGTCTTCTTTAAATGTCATCCTATATTCTTCATTCGGTAATCCCTTTCCTCTCTTCAAGACCTGTCCACAAACGTATCACAATATACTGTTGAAGTACAGATGTGATTGTTAAAAGCCGAACACAAAACTTACTTTGACCCTACTGTACTACCACAACTGTGCAAGTATAACACAAAATACAGCTCGTCCGCTTCCTGGAGTAGACTTAAACAAATTGAAGCATAAGAATAATTCATGCCGTCCAATCAGTCAGCCGTCTCCATTGAAGGCTGGTATGAAAGAAAAGTAGACCAACGAAGAGAGTGTAGAAATGCTAGTCATATACGAAGTAGCGTAGTTTAACAGAACAGTAACTGCAACACTAATTTCCTGTTTTGCAATATTGGTGCAAGTAATATACTGCTGTAGAACATTTAAACGATATATTGCGTACAGTAAAGGCAGTACCTCATTAAGAACTGTACGTTCATTAACTTTCTTTTATTACAGATGAATGTAGGCGTGATGCTACTCAGACAGAGGAACATTACACTGAGCGATACCCTGACAAGGATCCACATTCCCGACAGATGGTTTCCCATCTTGTTGTAATTATTCGGAAATGGGAAATTTCTACCAAAGGAAACACAATCGTCGTATAGCAGGGAAAGGTAATGTTCTCGCTTCTGTTGTAATGAATACACACGTAACTACGTGACAACTTAAACAGAAGTTGGTATTCCTAAAATCAGTGTACAAAGTACATCGCACTGTAACACATCACCAGTTCTAAACTTATGGTGAACACTTGCACCAAGGCTTGCACGGGACTGCATTCATAGAATAAAACTCTGCTCCAGATGCCAGTAATTTTCTTAATTCATTCCACGACAAGTTTAGAACCTTGAAGCTTCATCCTCAGGTGCCGCCAAATAATTATGTGAACATAAATGTGTGGAGGTCGGACCAGTCAGTAACGAGCGTCACACCTACATCAAACAAATGCATTGGAGCGTAGGACCAACAACTACAGCGCCCGCCTTGACTACACGAGTCACGGAATTAATTAAGAAAATTACTGGCTACAGAAGAGGATTTTTATTACATAAATACGTTCCTCAGTTGCGTATGTTCTCCTGATCAAATACACTCCTGGAAATGGAAAAAAGAACACATTGACACCGGTGTGTCAGATCCACCATACTTGCTCCGGACACTTCGAGAGGGCTGTACAAGCAATGATCACACGCACGGCACAGCGGACACACCAGGAACCGCGGTGTTGGCCGTCGAATGGCGCTAGCTGCGCAGCATTTGTGCACCGCCGCCGTCAGTGTCAGCCAGTTTGCCGTGGCATACGGAGCTCCATCGCAGTCTTTAACACTGGTAGCATGCCGCGACAGCGTCGACGTGAATCGTATGTGCAGTTGACGGACTTTGAGCGAGGGCGCATAGTGGGCATGCGGGAGGCCGGGTGGACGTACCGCCGAATTGCTCAACACGTGGGGCGTGAGGTCTCCACAGTACATCGATGTTGTCGCCAGTGGTCGGCGGAAGGTGCACGTGCCCGTCGACCTGGGACCGGACCGCAGCGACGCACGGATGCACGCCAAGACCGTAGGATCCTACGCAGTGCCGTAGGGGACCGCACCGCCACTTCCCAGCAAATTAGGGACACTGTTGCTCCTGGGGTATCGGCGAGGACCATTCGCAACCGTCTCCATGAAGCTGGGCTACGGTCCCGCACACCGTTAGGCCGTCTTCCGCTCACGTCCCAACATCGTGCAGCCCGCCTCCAGTGGTGTCGCGACAGGCGTGAATGGAGGGACGAATGGAGACGTGTCGTCTTCAGCGATGAGAGTCGCTTCTGCCTTGGTGCCAATGATGGTCGTATGCGTGTTTGGCGCCGTGCAGGTGAGCGCCACAATCAGGACTGCATACGACCGAGGCACACAGGGCCAACACCCGGCATCGTGGTGTGGGGAGCGATCTCCTACTCTGGCCGTACACCACTGGTGATCGTCGAGGGGACACTGAAGAGTGCACGGTACATCCAAACCGTCATCGAACCCATCGTTCTACCATTCCTAGACCGGCAAGGGAACTTGCTGTTCCAACAGGACAATGCACGTCCGCATGTATCCCGTGCCACCCAACGTGCTCTAGAAGGTGTAAGTCAACTACCCTGGCCAGCAAGATCTCCGGATCTGTCCCCCATTGAGCATGTTTGGGACTGGATGAAGCGTCGTCTCATGCGGTCTGCACGTCCAGCACGAACGCTGGTCCAACTGAGGCGCCAGGTGGAAATGGAATGGCAAGCCGTTCCACAGGACTACATCCAGCATCTCTACGATCGTCTCCATGGGAGAATAGCAGCCTGCATTGCTGCGAAAGGTGGATATACACTGCACTAGTGCCGACATTGTGCATGCTCTGTTGCCTGTGTCTATGTGCCTGTGGTTCTGTCAGTGTGATCATGTGATGTATCTGACCCCAGGAATGTGTCAATAAAGTTTCCCCTTCCTGGGACAATGAATTCACGGTGTTCTTATTTCAATTTCCAGGAGTGTACTTTGTGCATGGGATTGATATCCGGAGTCATGTATAATCCTGTCAGTGGGAATGTCCGCGCAACCAAATCTTCTACTCCGATGATCATTTCACCGATGAATGATCTTTCTATAACAAATGTACAATCATTATTTGCGCAGAATAGAAACCAATATGCTTAGAGGGATGGAAGACCAGCATCAGTGGAGAGTTAATGTCTGATTTAGCATGCTAGGTACTGCAGTTGTTGGGCCCTGTTGTTTGCTTGACAGTGTAAACGGCAGGGTATACACCGAAATTGTCACAAGAAGTCTTCGTCGTCTTCTGGAAGAAGTGTCTCCATGAAGCAGAATGCTTATATGGTCCCAACACAATAGATGTCCAGCTAGTTGTGCCTTATGTGCACATCGTGTTCTGAACTAAAGGTTCAGATAGATTTGACGTGGCGGAAAAGTGAACTGGTTGCTGTGTCTCGTGGCCTAACTCCATTGGCCCTTTTTCTTTGGGGAAACATAAACACGTTCTCTATCGAAATATTCCAACAACTCCTGATAACATGCAAGGACGCATTCTGTTTGTTTGTAATTAGCAGTCAACTCTGGAATCAGCGATAAATTCTTCCATGAGCTCGTGGAAGACTGTGGCACCACTCTGAGCGTATTTTGGTCTTTAACCCCTTCTTGCGCCCAATGTGTACTTCAGTACTACAAAATGAGGTGAAGATCCCCGTTTCTGTTTCTTATTAACTTGAATGTTGCGTTTTCCTAATCCATGATACATTTATTAACACGTTTAAAGAGAGAAAGTAGATTACTGAGTAAAAATACATGTTAATATTTAAAAGACACATTCTGCTTCTCAAATCTTAGTTTTGCTTCATGACAATTAGTTATTTGGGACGGTCAAGATAGATGGGATATCCATGGTTCTTCAACCATTGCTCAAGCAATCTGCTTGAGATAAAAGAGCCAATTTATTCTTACGGATTTATGTGATCCGTGTCTGCAAGTTCTTCGCGGGTTTATTCGATTACTGGCTACGGCCTAACTTTACAATGAAGTAAAAGGTACACATCCTAGTAATTCATATTTGAATAACTAGGTCAGATCACGGATAACATATAGTTTTGCAATAATAACTTCATTCATTTTTGATTTTTTCTCCACCGATGAATGCACGGGAAAGGAATTTGTGGCCGGCCGTCTCAAACTGTTAAGTTCTGGTGCGCTGAAGCCAACTACATACATTTCTGCCTTTGTATTTTGTTCACATTCGTCATCTTTCTTGGGGTTCTCAAACGAAATATATTTTAAAAAAATTTTTGTTTGACAGTTCGATCAGCCCCTGATGTCTTCAGAATGACATTTATATTTTATATTAAAGTTTTCTGATTATGACATTGCACCATATTGTAAATAACAAGTGTTTCACCACCATTACAATGACCTTCTTCTGGGTCGGCAACCGCTGCCGAAACGTTGGTTCTACCGGTAGTAGTTTTTTTACAATATAATGCGGTTTAATATCCAAAAAGCTGTTGCAAAAATTGACTCTGGCCGCAGAAGCCTATGCAGTTATTTGGCATTTACATATTTTGCGTTGCCCTGACGATTTTGTAGAGAGTATATAACATTCTTGATCAATCACTATCGGGTTTTTTGAGCGGTTTCCATTGATCTAGATCCTTCATAGCGCTTGCAGATTTTATTCACACCCGACATTGTTGCGCTTCCACCCAAACGTTTTGCTGTTTCTGTGTAAATATAAGCTTCTCCACGTAGTCTTATTTCCTTACTCCTTTTACTCGATGACGAGTCAGCATGTTTCAGCACCAGAGGCAATGTTTTCAGTACTGTCCTCCATCCTTACCCAGTCCACTGGAAATAAATCTTACAGTTCAAAAATAACATGCTTCTGTCTACTACAGCTACACAAGTGAACAGAATGATTCTTCTCCCTGGACATAACAGTAACAACGGTCTTTCAGTGCTTGATTTCTAGGAAAAGAAGAAAGGACAAGTTTACTTGGCAGCAGAAAAGTGCAAAAACCTTAAGTTTCTTAATCGTTACCAGTTAAAACTATTTACTTTTTTATATTTATTATATGTATCGTGAAGTAAATACAGAAGCATAATTCATTTATTTAGCGTACCAAAACTAACGTACGACTCGTTAAGTTAAAATGAATGAAAATTTTAGTAAAATGCCTAGAATTACAGCCACTACTGTACATACATGCAATGCTAAATGTAACAACCATTATTACGATTACTATCATTACTGTTGTGTTCAAGTTGATCATTTTCTCAGGAGGTACTGATACTGATGCTAGCTGATGCCTGATGAAAACGTGTATCGGACAAATTCATCAGCTGCAAACCATATTCTGTGTTCAGAATGAAAAAGTAAAACGAACCACACAGCCCCTTCTTTAATACGAATGATTCAGTCATATATTTTCCTTATACAATTAATATTCTAGATTCATACTGTAAGGGGCAATCAAATAGTCTCTTTTCGAAGATCGTACAGTCCAGAATTTATATCCCAATCAGGCAATTTACCGTGAACATTAAATCAATCATCTTACGGACGCACTAGGCTGAAGTTATCCGTTTGGTAAAACACCCTGATCTGCTGCGTGAATAATTCCGTAACTGCATGGAGCACATTCTCCCCTCATCCGATGGGAATCGTCGACATTTCAAGGCCCTTTTTAAGGAGCCGGATGCGAGGGAGAGATTAGAACTATAGAGTGATCGCTCGATTGTCCCCCAATTGAGTGCACGTTACTTCCGCGTTGCGACATTTGCTATATGGGGGTGTCTTGTGGCGAATCAGGACCAGCACGCAAATTGGCCAACCATTTCTCAACGGTGGTTATCGATAGACATGCTGATCCATAAAAATTTTTCATTCTCCGATGGATGTCTACCAGTGTTTGTAATTCGGCAGCCAGAAAAAAATTAATAGCACCTCGGTCCACTATTTACGCATTTGGTAATAACATAACTATAGTACACGTTTCTGCATTTACAGTACGGACGTCGGACAGAGACAAATGACAATTTTCTCATGCCTACGTGTCAGTGCTTATAAACCCGCATGGGAGGCTGCTGAGTTGCCTGTACGCTACCTCAACGACCTCGAATGAAAGCTTTTTGATCTACCCTTTTACTACGAAGTACGGTGGAACTAGCCTGTGGAACACATAAGTACCGAAAGTTAACAGATTTGGAGTCCAATGTTGTGTAAAAGTTACACATGAGAATCTTAAATAAGCAAATACAGCCATCACTGATCTGGATATATTCCACTGTTCATTTGATGAACGAACTATCATTTGAAATACAAAATATTTTCGTACAAATACGTACTTGAAATAACAGAAATACAGCTTTATCATACCAAATCTCTCGCTTCCAATGTCCAATATTCGCAAAACGATAGATTTCACACAATACGTTAATAAAAATGTTATACATCACTCGTCAATGGCACTCGTTTGGGTCCGGCATTGATCCAGGTGTCATGTCAGGTTTCCTGTGAAATTTTTATTTCTCGTGTTTCACTCCGCTGTCATCTGCATAATGTTATACCACATATTCTTCACACCTGGATGAAACAATGGATGACATTCATTATACCGTTATAATGTCGGTAGGCAGTAGCTGTGCGTCTTTCTCAGAGGAAAACCGTGTGCTGCTTTACGAGGGGAGAGCTGAACTATATAATTCATAACCACTCCACTCTGTCCCTGCTTCGCAGGCTTTAACTCCTCAGCGTAAACTAGAAAGTTGCTGTAGTTACTTAGTATACATCACGCCGTTAGTTCGTGTTGATACCAAGTGCCGAGCTTCGAGTCAAGCTCTCATCATCTTGCAGCAAAACACTTTATTTTAAGAAGCCACACTGACTGAATTTAGCATTTCGATATTAGAGATAAGGTTGCATCTTATAAAATTAACTTTATCTTTGTATATTCACAATCTATGTAATACATTTTCCATCTTTCTTCTTTAAGCCAAGTGGACTAATATTCATTTCAGCTTCTTCTATGCGCCAAGCTACTAGAAGGCTGTATCATCCCTTGTAACGGCTATTCCGTTTTAAACAATAAATTTTAAATAATTGTCCACACTGGAGAAGATAGGACACCTTATACTGTTATCCGTCTTACTGGGTCATTTTATAAATATTCTGTGTATGAAATTTGTTTGTCATTATGTTATTACAAACTGTTTTTATGTTTCATGTATTGTATGGAAAAACAGCGGAGTGAAGAAAAGTAAGCAATATTGGAGGAAATAATTTTAGATAGATAGATATTCTGCCATCACAGGCCCTGCACACCACGCCCTGCTACCACGAACTGCCTCCATTCCTTCCTGTTTTGTGCCCGGTTCCACCAGGTGTGTCCATTTCCCAGGGCTGCTAGGTCCTTCGCCAGGTCGTCCATCCAGTGCTGCCTTGGTCGTCCAATGGGGCGTTTGTTGTTTGGTTTACCAGCTAGTGCCAACTTCGCCTGTCTTCAATCTGGCGTACGGGCTACATGGCCCACCCATTGTACTCTTTTGCTCTTTATCTTCTGTAGGATAGTTGGTTGTCGCATCAGAAGGTCGATTTCCTCGTTTTTCCTCCTCCTTCATTCTCCGTTATCTAAAATTGGTCCCCATCTCTTCCTCATTGCTCTTCTTTCAAATATTAATAGTTTTTCCCTTTCTCGCTTAGTCATGCTCCATGTTTCTGAACCGTACCGTACCGTACAGCTGGGAATACCAATGTGTTATAGATTTTCATATTAGTGTTCGCTGAGATCGATTTAGAGCCAAGCCTCTATCCGAGGGAATGCATGCATTTCGTTCGCACTGCTATTCTTTCCTTGATGTGCATTTTTATGTTGTTGTCCGTGGTAAACCAAGATCCCAAGTATTTGAATGGTTTGCTCTCTTGCCATCTATCTCAAGAAATTGTGCCTCCTCTTGTCTTCTTCCTAATTGCATGAACTCTGTTTTGACTCGATTCACTTTGAGCCCTACCTTCTGTGCATAATTGTCCATTTTCTGGTAATATTTTTTCAACTCGTGCTTTGATTCACTTAATACTACTATGCCATCTGCAAATGCGAGACAATTGAAGTTACCGCCTATGTCTACTCCAGCCCACTCCTTTTGCCTACACCTTTTTATTACTTTCTCTAAGATGACATTGAACAGAACACATGAGAGAGCATCCCCTTGTATGAGGCCTGTCTCATTCTCGAATGTTTCTGATCTCGCTCCTTGGAAAAGAATTTCAAAGAATTTATAAATTAAAAAGTAATACGGAAACAATAATATTTTTGGAAATTAATGTTACTGATCTCCATCATGTCGCAACGTACGAGATTAGGACCACATTACTTGTTCCTCTTGCCTATGGCTACCATAATTGTTGCCAGTCAAATTAATCTTTCATTGTCTATTTTTATTCAGAATTTGATTGTTTAAATTTCTGGGTAATTATTTGTAATACACAATAAATATTGCATGACAAACAGTAAATAGACTAAAATGAACATGGACTATGCATTCACCTGATGTGTTCCCACCTAACGTCCTATGATGGTGGTCCACGACCAGAAGTGGTAGACATAAGTTTACTATAAACGGCAGATTGTGAATGAGACACTTTGTTAGGTAGAACGGCTGTTGGCTGTCATTTAACGAAAACTGAACTGATATTTCTTCTTTTTTCTTCTACCAGACTTACTACAACTTCGTTGTGTCAGTCTTTTGAAGTGTACGTTCGAATTCCCATACGAAAGATGTTTATTTTATTTAATTTTTGGAGTGTAAATTAAATGGAAGTACTCAGTTCGGTGACGCAAAGATCGTGCGCCGTAAGCGTCCTGTCGTCTTTTCATTTTAATGTTTCTAAATCGAACATGCGATCTATGTTATTAGCAGAGTTCGACTGCGACTATAATTATCATAAAAAACTAACATTCTGCTTTCACGATTCAAAATAAAACGGTTTTACGTTCCCACACCTTTCCAATGACCCTTCGCTTTGGCTCAAAAGACTATTTTATGTCATAAGAACGTTCTCAGAATACCTGGACTTTCTTGACGGTATAATATTACGTGTTTTCTTTTCTTATTGGCAGTGCGGTGTATACTTTCTTTCAAAAATGTTTTCCAACACGAATACATTTAAAATAATTATCCATAGTGGTGCAAGAATTCCTTTCATTTTTCAAAACACTCCTCATAAAATAATTTTGAAGAGAAATCTAACTTGTACTTCATTGCTGTAGCAGCGCACTTTCGCTCTTTCAACACTGTGCCTCGAAATCGTACTCTCTTATCCCAAAGCTGAAATGGTGGTGCTTAAGCAAAATTGTATGTGAATTTCTTTATAGCCTTTATACTAAAATAAAGAAAGAGAAATGTAATCGTTAAGGAATAAAATTTTTGGAACCCTTGTTATTAGATTAATCATGTTGTTAAATCTGTCATTGTGAATTGCTATTTCAGATCTCCCATTTTCATGAAGTTTTCTCCCCTTATTGGGTACGTTTAACGTTTGTATCATCCTCAGTACGTTTCGGTTAGCGGTCTGTCTCGTATGTGCTTGGCTATTGGTGGTTTATCACAAGTCCCTAGGTTAAAGCCGTTTCCATTGTTTTCTGTCTCGCTCGGAATATTCTGTCTGTACGCTGGCTGCATCTTCCCACACGTGATGTACAATGTATTTTACTAACTCCCGCTTGTTCCAACTACCCTTACTACTCTAGACACCATGTTTCAATAAATTTTATACAGAGTCATTCGCTCTGAATACTATCGTCACAGCGTGTGGTTCAGATTTTACGTTCCTCAATTTCTCGGAATTTTTCCATAATGTTGTGGAGTTACTGTCTTCCTAATATTTTTAGCCCATTCTACTTCTTCTTTTCCATTCTAAGAAAATTGCAATTTTTAGAGAAGAACGAGAGCCTTGCATGCAGATTACTTATGACAGCTGCTTTGAAAAACTCAAGTACATCCGACTGAAGATAATGAGTGCGTGACTTCTGAAACGCAAAGCGACGTTTCAACATTGATTTAATGAGTGTTGCTTATCAAATAAATATAGCACTTAATTTAACAACAGTTAAATTCACAAAACGCATAACAATAAAGTGAAGTAGTAGTTTTAGAATTTGCTTGTAATGGGAAACAATACAGCATTTTACCTTTTCTATGTACCGATTTCCTTTACTTTTCATGTTATTAACAATTTCTTGTTTGTGTTTTGGGGTAAATGCCGGGTTGACGTTTTGCGTGTCCGTAGCAATCTAAAACCTACACCTGCATCTTAGGATGTCTCTAGTCATAAATATATCTAATAACTCTGTCTGTGTTGGGTAGTAGTTTAAAGCAGATAAAAATTTCGTTGGCAGTGTGATTATTGTGAGATGTAGTTGATATGAAAACCAAAAACCTAGTATATTTTATCGACTTTATTCCAGAATGATTTTGAAGATCATGTTTCCGATAACTCATCAAGCCGCTCTAAACTATTCCGAGTAAAGCGAAGTATGTGTGCTGTGAAATCAAGAATTTCTTACAGAGTTCTTTAAATCGAATAGGGGACACTAACGATTATTTTCTAAAATTATTTATTCAATAATGAATTTTATTATGAATAATACTTATATCTCTTAGATCAAGAAGGTATTTCGTGGAACCAGTATTAGAAATAAAAATAATCTACCTTAAAAGTCTAAAATTACCCATTTTGAACCAGATATGTGTCTGTATTCCTGGTACACGTATCTTCAATTACTTGTCAAGAACAATAAACCGTTTAGATGTTGATAAAGATGTTGATATCCTCTTACATCATTCATAGATATTAAGTAACTTCAATGGTGTCTACATACGATCCCCGCACCTCTTCCCTGCACTAGTGTGCGATGTGCACTGCTTTCTGGGTAACTATTTACAGCGGCTACAAGCTAATAATTTTCTTATTCTCTTCAATATACACACGTTTACATGGTTGTGATAAGTTTATTATAATCTAGTTAATTAAATATGTTTCACAATTTTTGACATACTGCTCATCCATGAAGACCATTTCAATTGCGGTCAGTGAAATGAACAACGACGTAAATTTTTTTGTAAATACGTAGGCTATTATTTACTCTTGTTTTTGCGCGTTACGGTACATCCCTTAGAATCTCCACACTGTATATGTATCGAACAAAAAAATACCATAAGCTCTATGTGTCTCTTAGTGAAGAGAGCTAGATTCAGCACAGATGTGTTATGTGTCGTAGGAGAGGGGGATTTTGGTTTCACTGTCCTGATGGCGAGGATGGCACAAACGTGAAACCTATACATGAAAGCAAGCATTCCTGTGATTGCAGTGTGCTGGGAGGAAAGGCTTTGTTTTTGCGCTACATCAAGCGCAACCAACTTGTCATCACTCTTCTAAGGTTTAGCGCTAACCCCAACTACTACCGATTTAAATCATTTGTGCTGCTAAGGAAGTACCACATTACCTGTCAAGATGCCGGACAGAACACATGTGATCATATTTTCGCTGTACTGAAACCCCGTGATTAATAAAAGGCTTGTGGCTCGTAACTCTTATGCACTCCTTTCGCCTTTTTGGCGACTTATATGTCAGTACAGTTATTACTCTACCAGGGGTAGTCAAAAAGTTTCCGTTCAAGGGTCGCATAGTCCAGAATCGATATGTTAGTCATTCAAAATTGCCAGAGGATTGAAGCAATCATCCCACCGACGGCGTAGGCTGAAGATACCTGTCTCGCAAAACACCGTGTCGCGCTACGTGAAGAAACCCGTAACTGACTGCTGCACATTGTCGTCCGATAGGCCTTTTATAGGGGACCAAAGGGGTGATAATCGCACTGGGAGAGATTAGAACTATTGGGAGGATACTTAAGTGACTCCCATTTAAGTTGGCTCAACTTCTTTTTTACGACGTTTGCGATATGTGACGTGTGTTATTAAGAAGCAGCAGGACCCCTTGTCGCACCAGCTTTGATCATCTGCAAGAGTGCGATCAAGGAATGTGTTGTCCTCAAGACTGAAACACATAAGGTGTTCCAGGCAAGCAGCCACGTATGAGGCTGACCACCCATATCGACCGACTCCTTGTAACGAATAGTGACCGGCACGGAATTTGGAGTACCATTCCACAACGGTGATTTTTCGAAAGACATGCATTCCTATACACATTCCCCATTCTGTGATGAAAGTCTTCCAGTGTTGTTAATTGCCAACCAAAGAAAGAATTACGGCATGTTGGTCCTGTTAGGATATATTTAGGATTAACGTGTCATGCACTGAGGTGACAAAAGCCACAAGATAGCGATATGCTAATATACAGATGGGTGAAGTATCGCGTACACAAGGCATAAAGCGGCAGTGCTTTGGGAGAGGTGTAATTTTTACTCAGCTGATCCATGTGAAAAGCTGTCCAACGTCATTATGGCCGCACGACGTGAATTAACAGATTCTGAACGCGGAGTGCGAGTTGGAGATAGACGAAAGAGACAATCTGTTTCGGAAATCCTTACAAAATTCAATATTCCGAGATCCACAGTATGCCAATACTAAATTTCATGCATCACCTTTGAACATGGACAACCCAGTGGCTGTTGGCCTTCACTTAACGACCGAGAGCAAAGGAGATTTCGTAGAGCTGTCGGTGCTAACAGACAAGCAACACTACGTGAAACAAATGCAGAAATCGATGCGGGACGTGCGACGGAAATATCTGTTAGTACAGTACGGCGAAATTTCGGGTTAATGTGCTATGGCAACAGACCACAGAGGTGAGCACCTTTGCTAACGGCATGACATCACGTACAGTGTCGCTTCTGGGTTCGTGACTATATCGATTGGAGCCTAGACGACTGGCAAAACGGCGGCTTGGTCATATGGGTACCTATTTCAGTTGGCAATAGCTGATGGTAGGGTTAGAGTGTGGCGCTGATCCCACGAGGTCATGGACCGAAACTGTCAACAAGAAGCTGTGTAAGCTGTCAGTGGCCCCATACTGGTGTAGGCTGCATTTACATGGAATGGACTGCGTCCTCTGGTCCAGTCAAACCGATCATTAGTGGAAATGGTTATGTTCGGCTACTTGTAGACTATTTGCAGCCATTCATGGGCTTTATGTTACGCATGACAGTGCTCCATGTCACCTTGCCACAGTTATTCGCGATTGGTTTGAAGTACACATTCTAGACAATTCGAGTGTATGACTTCGTTACCCACATCGCCCGACACGAATCCATCGAGCATTTATGGAACATAATTGAGAGATCAATTCGTGCAGAAAATTCTTCTCCGACAACACTTCCGCAACGATGGACGGTTAGACAGCATGGCTCAGTATTTCTGCAGAGGACTTCCAACGATTCGTTGCGTCCATGCCACGTCGAGTTACTATTCTACTCAGGACAGTACGAGGATCGACACAGTAGTGGTGGGTATCCTTCGACTATTGTCATCTCAGCGTAGTTCATGTTCCCACATGTTACGCACGCACTTCGGAAAGACATAAATGTGTCATTAATCCCATGACTACATTTCGGTTCTTGTATATCCACAGCGGAGTCACGGTACGTTGCATATACGCTACAGAAACTCCCTCAAACAGATGTTTTTAATCGTCCCTTATATCATGGAAACTCGCAGTCGGACTCAAGAGTCAAGGTGACCATGTTTCTAGAACTTGTTTCCATACAAAAATATAAGGCAATCCCCGGGAATTAAACCCAGTACCCCAGTCTTAGTGGCCATCTAACCATTAGATCATGTGGACAGCTAGGCGTCTCTATTCGTCTCGTTACGGTTCAGAAACAATGCAGGTATAGAACGATTTAGCACAAAAGGTGTTCCAGTGGTCGAAATACTGGAAATTCAAGTGTGAAATTCCATCTAGCCTATTATACAAGGCTATAACGTAGATATGTTTTTTCAGATTATATTTTCTGACTGCCCATATACGTTAGGTCGTTGGTTGGTTGGTTTGAGGAAGGAGACCAGACAGCGTGGTCATCGGTCTCATCGGATTAGGGAAGGATTGGGAAGGAAGTCGGCCGTGCCCTTTCAGAGGAACCATCCCGGCATTTGCCTGGAGTGATTTAGGGAAATCACGGAAAACCTAAATCAGGATCGCCGGACGCGGGATTGAACCGTCGTCCTCCCGAATGCGAGTCCAGTGTCTAACCACTGCGCCACCCCGCTCGGTTCCATATACGTTACTTGACAAGATTGTGGTGATATTTGTTGGCAGTTTATGGAACTAGTTTGAATGCGTAAGTTTTATTCTATTGTAAATTATCGTTCTTAGGTTTTGTTTCGAGTTATTTGGAACTACTTTTCATGAAGTTATAGTAACACATTGAATACTATATTTAAAAATTTGTGCTAGTAACATTTATATTGTGCGAGTTCAGTAGGGGAAACTAGCAGTTTGAAAATAACTGTTTGCTGAGAGACAGTCTTGCTCCTCTAGAAATGGGGCTGGATATGTGGATGAGCGGATGTATTCTGCGGTACTTAGCATCTGTTAATGCTCAATTCCATGAGAATTATCCGTGTGTTCAAGATGCTCATACCATTATCCTTCAAGGAAATGCTGTGCGATTAAGCTAGTGTAAATTGGCTCAACAACGAACTTCGAGGAACTGGCAACATCTTCTTAAGCGTCAACGACTACTGTAACGCCGAAAGCTGCTCTTTCTGAGTAACGTCTAACGCAGTATTGTAGCCTGACCGCTCAGTAACTTCATTAACATTTTAACAGAGAATATAATGTTAAATGTCAAGCTGCAACTTCGTCTGCGTGAAGTATTTCATCCCAGAAAAAAAAGGTGGTGCTCTGTAATGAATAATAGCGAAAATCGTGACCCGTTGTTGTTTCAATTTTAATCTTTAATCACTTGAATTATTCGAAGTACATTCTCATAGATATTATAATAAAAAAGTAAGTTGCATAGAATCTGGAAATTAGTAGGATAAAATTACTACATGTTTTGGCCACCATATAACACTTACGTAGATTGTATTGTACTAGTTAAATATGTTCAGTGTATACAGCTGAAAGCATATAAATACAGTGTCATAGTGTGACAAAATGTAAAAGTGAATGATTTCTGTTCTTTTGGTCTTACCGCTACATTTCATTTGCTCTGATATTCATGCTTCTGAGTAAATCAGCACTAACGATCGTGTTGCAAAGACTTATTACATTATTAGGAAAAATGGTTCCCAAAATTATTTGCTTCTTTCTTATACGTTTTTGTGCATTATTTTGGGGGGAATAATTTTATAGTTTTGTTTTTTGTTTTGCGATTACGTAATGATGTAATTCAGACCCAGAATCCGCCCATAATAGCTTTGACTACATTCAGTGACTAGCTTTTCGGTGAGATATAGAATCTCTTCTATGTATCTGCAATGCACTAATTAAGATGTTCAAGCAACATCTCAAGATACTTCTTTCTGGTTCAGATAATGTTTATTTCGGTCGTTCTTTTCTTGCGGGATCTTGACGCTAGTGAAATTTACAATACAAAGCTAAAATTAAGTGGTACATTATTCTCTGCAATGTTTGAGAGGTTTTCGGCTACAAGCCGTCCATACTGATCATACATCTACATCTCTACATCTACATCCATACTCCACAAGCCACATGACGGTGTGTGGCGGAGGATACCTTGAGTACCTCTATCAGTTCTCCCTTCTGTTCCAGTCTCGTATTTTTCGTGGAAAGGGAGATTGCCGGTATGCCACTGTGTGGGCCCTAATCTTTGTGATTTTATCCTCATGGTCTCTTCGCGAGATATACGTAGGAGGGATCAATATACCGCTTGACTCCTCGGTGAAGGTATGTTATCGAAACTTCAACAGAAGCCCGTACCGAGCTACTGAGCGTCTCTCTTGCAGAGTCTTCCACTGGAGTTTACCTATCATGTAGGTGACGCTTTCGCGATTACTAAATGGTCCTGTAACGAGGCGCGCTGCTCTCAGTTGGATCTTCTCTATCTCTTCTATCAACCCTATCTGGTACGGATCTCACACCGGTGAGCAGTATTCAAGCAGTGAGCGAACAAGTGTATTGTAACCTACCTCCTTTGTTTTCGGACTGCATTTCCCTAGGATTCTTCCAATGAATCTCAGTCTGGCATCTGCTTTACCGACGATTAATTTTATAGGGTCGTTCAATTTTAAATCACTCCTAATGCCATCTCCCAGATAATGTATGGAATTAACTGCTTCCAGTTGCTGACCTGCTATATTGTAGCTAAATGATAAAGGATCTTCCTTTCTATATATTCGCAGCACATTACACTTGTCTACATTGAGATTCGATTACCATTCCTGCACCATGCGTCAATTCGCTACAGATCCTCCTTCATTTCAGTACAATTTTCCATTGTTACAACCTCTCGATATACTGTAGCATCATCCGCAAAATCCCTTAGTGAACTTTTGATGTTATCCAAAAGGTCATTTATATATATTGTTGAATAGCAACGTTCCTACGACAGTTCTCTGTATTTCACAGGATGGCGTAATACAGTAACTGCTGCTGATGCATTTATTTTGTTTCCATAAAATATCCTTGCGAATTTATCAATTCCATGATGCACTAAACCCAGTTACTCCCCCACCACTGTATGACTGAACTAATAGTCTCTCTCTAAATATCCCAACGTAATGAAAACAGGATATCTCAAACTATTGTAATGATATGAGACGAGGTAGATGGGCTCGACACAAAATGCGAGTCTCTTGATGATTACTGAAAGCGGGAGGCACTTCGGCATGGTGCGTACGTGACTTTAGCAGCCACATCAGACCCATTCTCGCAAGTATAAATACTGGCTGTGTGGATAGATCGGTCATTTTCTGGATCATTAAGTCATCAACCGTTGTAGTGCTGACCTCGGCCGTGAGCTCGCCTTCATACTCGCATCATCTTGACAGGAACATCTACCAGCGGGACTAGGCACCACTTTATGGGCCAAGAATCAGACTGAGGCTTTCCAAGTACTGAATGGGAGGTGCCGTTCTAAACTGAAGCGTACGCTGACATTTTTTGTAAATACTAATTGGGATCACACCACGCTCACACTTCCATAGTGGATATGCAGAAAGATTTACCGTCTCCCCTGCTTTGGTTAGTATCCGAAAATGCAGTGATTTATTTTCTCCTGGCTTGTTAACAATTTTTAATATTCAGAGATGCGTCATGAGTGCCGAATTTTGGGAAAAACCTACACATATCTGTGGCTACCTTGTTAAATTTTGCTTCTTTTGGCAAAACACAGCGGATTATACAGTCTCACATCACTAACATGTTGTGCGGACACAACTACGAGAGAATTCTGAAACAGTGGTTTATTAAGTTTTCTTAAGTGAGAAAGTGAGGAATAGTGAAGTCTGTAGCTTATGTAAAAGCAAACCTTCTGTAGAAAATAAACGTGTAATATCTTCACTTGTGTTGTTCCAAAACCTGTAATATTTCCCGTTTCCCGTTTCGTTGCTAATGATGGCCCTTAAAAATTACATTCATTTATCGAAAAAGTCTTAGTAAAATAATACCGTATACAATGAAGTTTTTGGTGAGAACTATATGGCAAAATGCTCTCCACTTTGTGTGCTATCATTTGCCGAAATATGAATTCGATATCTCAAACCGTTTATGAAATATGAGGAATGTCGTGGATATTTCACTCTGGCTTTGTGGCTGGCGCAGCGCGATCGTCAATGAGTGTGCTACATCAGATCAATTTTCTCTATATTGGTGGCAGGTAGAGAGCTCCGCCCAAGTATACAGAAAAATTCAATATGTTAGCTAAATTTCATACACAGTAACATATTATGTAATACGGACCTAACGCAACATAATGGCTACCTATATTCTTCATAGCATATATATATATATATATATATATATATATATATATATATATATATATATATATATATATATATATATATATATATATATATATATATATTTTAATTTCACGCTTTGTCTTACTTCCACGTAAACAATAACGTCCATTAACGAAATGATGGTAACATCTTTATGAACCTAACATATAAAGCTATAAATAAGGCGAAAATGAAATTTTGTACCGAATAGTTTATGTAAAATCGTTTGAGGAAACCTGCAGGGTGTGCGCCTCGATTCTGTCGTTGCCGATCGGCCTATAGGTCGCGAACAGAGCCAGACTCGCCGTCCTAACAAATGAATGAATTCGCCCAGAGATTTGGACGAAACTTGATCACTGCGCATCGGAAACCGTATCCTGCGCGGACTCTGCCAGCAATGTCAAGTGGCAGTGGTGTAAGACTTCAGTTGCCTATATTTTTAACAATATATACGACTCCCTTAATTTTAACTTCCGGGCTGAATTGCCGTGGTCCAGATATAAAAATGCTTCTCCTTCCTGACGTTTCGTTGTCTACTGGCTAGATATCTTGCTTCTTTGTTGCAACTGTATATGGGTAAACGTGACACTCATATTAAAAATTCCATGCATTTTATCGAAAAACTGAGGGAGATCACAGTTTGTCCAAGTGACATCCCTGTCAGTTTCGATATTGTATCCCCCGTTTACCATGGTCCCTGTTGACGAAGCTCTTTCTTACATAGCTGATATGTTTCGACATTGTTTATCCTCGACTTATTTTCAATATAACATCGAGTTTTATGAACAAATTGATAGGGTGGCCATGGGTAGCCCTCTGATCCCTGCTATTGCCAATCTACTTATGGAACTTTTCGAACAACAAGTGCTGCAGCCAGCCAAAAAAGCCCTTTGAAATGGTATCGATATGTGGATGACACCTTTGTGATATGGAATCATGCTGAAGGGGAGCTGAATGATTTTTTGGTGCACATAAACAGTTTCAATCTCAAGATACAATTCACCATGGAGAAAGACAGTAATGGACCACTAAATATTTTGGATGTATAGGTTATTAAACGGTCAGATGGGACTTTAGGGCACAAGGTATATAGGAAAGACACACACACCGATCGTTACCTGCATAAGGTTTCGAATCATCATCCTAGTCAGAAGAGAGGAGTCATAAAAACTTAAGTGGACAGGGCTAGTAACATCTGTGAGCCAATTTATTTGCAAGATGAATTAAACCATTTGCGAACGGCTTTCAAGAGAAATGGGTGCACTGAAAACGAAATAGATGGAGCACTCCACCCTAGAAATAAAGTGTCCGAAAATACACGACAACAACAACCGTCGGTTGGAAAAGTCTTTCTTCCATTTATTCATAACATCACCGACCGTATTGGGAAAGTTTTGGCCAAGTGTCAAATGGAGACAATCTTTTGACATACCAAGAAAATTTGCGAAAGTTTAAGATCCGTGAAAGACACACGACACCCCTTAGCTACCCCAGGTGTGTATAAAATTCCGTGTAGCTGTGGCATGATTTATATTGAAACAACTAAAAGGAGTGTTAATACCCGCCTAACGGAACACAAATGGAACTGTACATTGGGACAAATTGACAAATCAGCTGTAGCGGAACACGTTTTCAAAGACGGTGATCACGAAATAAAATTTAGTGAGATAAACGTGATAGCTAGGACCTCACATTATTATCATTATCACACCCATATGTATAGAGAAGCTATAGAGATCTACAAGCACGGAAATAATTTTAGTAAAAAAGAAGAAGGAATAAAACTGTACAAGACATGGCGGTCGACTCTGTACCAAAGAAGTGACTATCGATTACCTATAATCGAGAGAGATGGCACTAGCCAGAGACAGTTTTAAAGTCGAAAGCACGTGATGAGTGGTAGCGCCATCTAAGCGCTCTATATAAGCGGGACCTCCAATGCCTAGCAGCTAGTTGCCGACTCATCTCAGAAGATGTAGCCCGCAGTAGGCAACGAAACGTCAGGAAGGAGAAGCAGTTTTATATATGGACGACGGCAGTTCAGCCCGGAGGCTTTAATTAATGAAGACGCCGGCTGTGAAAGCTTACATGTTATGATTAATATATACGACTAATTGAATCTCTAGACTGAAACAGCTGTAGATTAAAGTGGCAGTGGCTACTGAATGATGACTAATCAATCAATCGCTTTGAGTAATTACATGACTTTGTGGTCGATTTAAACTCAGTGACCGAAATTCGAGGGAAAGGTGGCACATTTTCAAAACTGTCAAGCATGAAGACCGAATATTGCGGCTACATGTTGCTTACGGTCCGAGTGCAGACACGATATCTGGACAATTTGTTCCAATTAAGTGTGTTGTGAACATGGAAGCATTTCGCTAGCTAACCGACTTCGAGCAAGGGACGATAGAGGATGGAAGACGCTCGGCACATAACATATCGGAGGAGACGCCAAGAATGAAGGTCAACACACTCTAGCGTGGACCTTCAGCATTGCATGAACAACATTTCCATGCACTTAAGTCAACATACAGAACGACTACAAATGTTTGACGAAAGGAAGCTATGCCATGTCTGCACAACCATTACGGATGTCGAAGGTATTCTATAAGATATGATCTATAGGTTGTGCGTTGGTTGTTAGTCAGGAGCCAATTTCTACCAGAACTGTATGGGGCTAACACACCTCATATGCTTCAGCAGATGATGACTAACGCGTGCTGAAGACTTTCACATGAGATTTTGTTAGATAGCGTGGCAGCCACTGGAAATGTAGGAGAGTTGTAACGTAAATAGTGGAAACTATTTACTCACAACCGATACAAAAGAGTTACAAGTTTGCATCTATTACTGTCCTTCAAGGTAGTCACCAGCGTTGTGTAGAAACCGTTGCCAGCTATGTGGAATGCGTAGTATACCGTCAGCAGAGCCTGTTTTGTTGATGGTGCGAGTGGTTCGGTCTATTGCCTGTCGAATCTCTGGAACAGTTCTGAAGCGAATGCCATGAAGTGGTTACTTCATCTTCGGAATCAAATCAAAGTCACAAGGACTTAAGTCCGGGGAGTATGGTGGATGGTACAGTACCTCCCAGTCCAACCGAACGAACAGATAGCGCTGTATGCGCCCGCGCATTGTCGTGCTAAGTGATGGGTGGGTTGCGCAGGAAGTGTCGCCGCTTCTTTCGCAAAGTTGGTCGCAGGTGATGCTCCAGAAACGAACAGTAGTAATGTGCAATGACGGTCTGCCATGGAGGAACGTAATGCGTTAGGATAACACCATCACAGTCGTACACGAGAATCACCATAACTTTGCAGCGCTCCATCAACAGAACAGGCTCTTCTAACGGTATACTACGCCTCCCACATCGCTGTCGACGGGTTCTACACAACGCTGGTGACTACTTTGAAGGACAGTAACAGGTGAAAACATGTAACACTTTTGTATCGGTTGTGAACAAATAGTTACGGTATCACTATTTAAGTTCCAAACGTCGTATGACATTAAACACAGAAGCTAATAACAATTGAGGTAAGTTGCTGGCATTGACAGTATCCTTAACAGTGCTTTAAATACGTCTTACAGCCAAGCAAATGATTCGTACTTGATCGTCTTAGTGCCAAAGATCGTTCCTTGCTGAAAGGGGTGAGGCATCAGTGCCATACTGACTTCCTTTCTTCTCCTGAATCTGACGAATTTCCGAATTGTGGCGCTGCGGTCACCTCTTATTCGCCTAATCGATCTTTCTTACTGAAATGTGGTAGACTGAGGCTAGTCGCAGCATAGTACTGGAGCTGAGTCTCCTATATTGTTTTTGTAAAGCAGCAATGATTTGACGACATTATCTATTGTCGAGAACTAACGATGCTGTGTTTTGTGGGACAGTGGAGGGTATAAGACGAAACTTAAGAGATGCTCCATTAGAGAAAGAGTGGTACCTGGAAAAAGTTGGATGCTCGAGTCAACAGTTTTGAAGAAACACATACAAAGTTCGGGAAATGAAAATAAAATGATTGTATTCTTGTTTCTCCCACCTCCATTGTCAAAAAATACACGTACTCCGTCAAACGATATCTGGGCACTCAGCAACGTCACTTTTATGTCCCTACGGTGAAGGAGGGCGCTTTTTCTGTACTCTTCTGATCGTGACGACTTACATTTATGGGCCCACAGCTAGTTGTGTGGCTTATCATTCTTTCCTGTAACTTTTTCGAAGACTGCTGTAAATTTATTTTAATAATCAATCTTCATTCAGAGGATAGTCTTCATCCTGTTTCCTTTACTGTCGTCACAGACCTGATAGCATATCAAAACTGTGTGTATGTCAACTCTCAAGAGAGATTAAATATTAAAATGAAGTTACAGCAGTCTTACAGCCCTTTGCTTTCCATATTTTTGGGGGGAGGTAGTATGGACAAAAGCAAGAAGTAAATTTCGAGTAAACATGGCCTCTAAAATGCATGCCGTAAGAATTATGAAGACTTGTTGATCGGAAGAGAGATGCTTCAAAGTAGCGAAAATGAATTGGTGTAAATAGCATGTACCCAAAGCTTGTAAAAGTATTTTCGAAACAACCTGTATATACACTCATGATAATACATATATGTAAATTTCTTAGCTGAACTATCAGTAACTATATTAGTATACAATAATCGCCGTGCACAGTGGTTTCGTACGTAGAGGGAATGCCCTTAATTGGCAGCTATACTTGGAAACTCGTGTACTCGCTCTCTTTTATTCGCTGGTGTAGTCCTCTTGCACCTTACAAACGACTCAAGTGACGAGTTTTCTTTTAAGTGGGAAATGGCGAAGGCTCGCTAGTCGAATATCCGTGCTCAAGGATATGGCGAATTATGATATAACGTCATAGGACTCCGACGTGCTTACAGCGAGTACACGGAACACGTTTCTGATCTCTACCGTCCACACTGACGTCGAATCATGCCCCAGGGAAATTACACAAAGCGTGCGGTCAGCGGGTCTTGGTTCTTCTGTGCCGGATGGGGGCTAGATGTACGAGTATTGCCGAGTGCGGATTGTGAAACGATCCAAAATTAGTGGTTCACGCCATGTCATCGATTTCAGATGAGCTTTTCATATAATGGTGGGCAAATATTCGCATGCTGAAAAGTGCAACGAAATATCTGACATGTGCTACATGCTAGCAAAGCAAGGCAGAGTAGCTAAATTATAATACAGATTCCCAGACAATTTAGAAATTGTATCTGCAATTAATCCAACAAATTTAAACTTACCAAAGAATGATTGTTAAGACGTGAAAAATTAGTATACATATATAACTAGTAAAAAAATATCGAATTATGGAGCTCAAGATGAACGCGCATACTTCTTTCTATAGTGTGACATAAAATTTTTAAGGGCTCTGTAAGCAAAGGGGAAGTTAAATAACGCCCGAGAGGAAAAGATACAACTCTTCTGGAGCCAGGATGGGTGCTTTAAACTCGAAGCGCCAGCAGGTCTGCTCGGTAAGTTTATTGTCTCGCCGTAAACAGCTTTGTGGCTGGCACGCTTCCTAAAGCTTCTTTCTCCAAAGCGCCTTTTACTTCATTTCTCCGTGCTCTGTAGGGTCGCCCTGGCAGTGCGTAAGCCAAAAGATTATAGCACCTGGTTCACTTAATCTTTTCATTTTGCTCGGAATTTATATACTTTCGTCGACATTCTTAATAATTCCACAAATTTAAGCCAGGACCCGTCTGGTATGCAAGCAATGGGTAATCCACGATTTAAACAACACGAGACCTTAACCTTTCAAACAGAGAATATTCAAAAAGAATAAAATTAAGGCCTTCAACTTGCACCTGTAAATCATAACGTTTTAAATGAACTTCCGGTCATTAATTAACGATAAAGCAAACATATATACTCATCCCCCATATTAAACAGAATAAAGGTTACAATTTCACATTAAAACCTAAGACGAAACAGTTCTTTTCGGATAGAGTACGAATGTAACCTATGGATTGGTCAGCAAATAAAGTAACCATATATTTTTACTCTAGATTGTGCAATAAGTAAAGCCCCAGATAAAAACTAAAGCGCCACTGAAAGTCTGTTAATTACAAGGCAAGCCACGTCAATCCTGATCACTATCTTCTGTCTTTCTCGACAGAAGAGAGGATGTTTAGAGTGTAAGTTCTTGGAGGGAGGAACCTACCATATGGTGCAAGAAAAAAGTAGTATCTTTGAATGATTTAGGAAAGCAAAATTACCGGAAGGGTTCATGAACAAATCTGTTTCTGAACATCCTTCAATCAACAGGTCACGTCGCTCCTTATTGTATTTGGAGTGCGCTTTTGGTTATCTGCTAAGGCAAGCAAACCCATCCACAGCCTTGGGTGCGAGCTTTTTAAAAATATTCCACAGAATTAACGTTTGAGAAACACATTGGTTTCTGCAGTCTTTGGAGAGTTTGAAGTGGAAGGAAACCTATGTCTTCGTCTGATTCTGTGTGACTTTTTCCACATAATGGGAAGGGATATCTTTCCTACATTTCTGCAAAGCCGTAATACATTCCATCACAGACATACACCCTCTACATGACCGACGTTGTCCCAGATGGTTTAGCTCATACATCGGTATACATTCTAGAACGATTGCCAACATCTACATCTACCGTCCTTAGTCTACACGTAAAAGACTTATAGCAAAGAAAATTGTATTACAAATCCGTCGCACTTGTAGTACACATGTTATTTAGCGACTAGTTTCGAACCGACTGGTTCATTCTCAGGCCTGACGTACTGAGTCTGCACTCAAAGTGCCTCATCTTAACGACAACCATTTGAAATTAACAGAACACGCATCATACAGTGATGGTAGGTAAGTGCCACAACATACAATGCTCACAGCACATCTCAGAATCTAGCTCTTTACGAAATAAAAGCGTTTTCTGGTCCTGCATCAACAAAATGTTGAAATTTCATACTTTCCCTAAGTTCAATATCTAATAAGTAACAGTCAACAAAAAATTTAGCAACAACAACATACAGTCCACAAGTTACTCCGAGAAAGCTTGAATTTGCGAGTGACATCACCCAAGAGGCTGCCTTGCAAATACTGTAGTGTGCAAAACACAAAGACTAAAGTAACTGTCGCCCAATGTGTCACTGTCAAGTAACGTAGCTCGAGGAGGCATGCACCATACGATGAGTCTTGGATCATACACAGAATGTAACTGAAAGAAGTACGCAATGGGGCGAACAGAAACGACACTTTTAAGCGAAGATAATAATAACTCACCGTGACTGCTGATGGTCTCTTGAACTTTACAGAAGACGAGCCATGTGTCTTAAAAGGCTGTGTCACACCATGGACGGCAATGTATGCTTTTCAACGTACTCCTGTACTAGGCACAAGGAGTTCTTGTTGTAGGATGTTAGACTACTCTATTGACAACTGCTTGCGGTCGTTGGTGCATGTGAACATGCTGCGATATGTCTCCCAAACGCATCCTTCACGTACTCTATGGGATTTAAGCTGGGCGAAGAACAGGCCAGACGATTTTCCGAAAAGCCTCCAGTTTCTAGAACTCCTTCAACCAACTGATCGCTTCGGTAAGGGCTCGCATTCATAAAAATGAAGCCAGGCCCGAATGTACCCCCTGAAATCTCTCACTTGAGGAAGGAGTACAGTGGTACAATAACATTGACAGGTGAGTGTACCGTGTTCTATGGTTTGGAGGTCAGTAATAATATGCCTCCTCAAGCCATATCACCTGGAGCATCAAAACGATGATGTTAGAAAATGTTTGCGCGTACGTTACGTGGTCCTACTTCTCGCTTTGTCCACCCCCGGTAGCTGATTGGTCAGCGCGACAGAATTTCAATCTTAAGGGTCCGGGTTCCATTCTCGGCTGGGTCTGAGATTTTCTCCGATCAGGGACTGGGTGTTGTTTTGTCCTAATCGTCATCATTTCATCCCCATTGGGGAGGAAGTCGCCGAAATGTCGTCAAATCCCAAGACTTGCACCCGGCGAACGGTCTACCCGACGGAAGGTACTAGTCACACGACATTTATTTACTTCTCGCATTACGACAGTACGTTCAGAATCACTACTCTGAATTTGTTTCCACCCGAGGAGAGCATACGAACCCACACTTCGTTTTTCCTGTCCGTAAACCTTTGGCACCACCGCAAACGGTGCCGTCGGTTTGCGAGCATCAACAGAACACAAGGAATTGGTCACAGGGCAAACAGACCATTCCCAAACCGTCGTCACGCCACTCTGGAGAGGCGGAACGCGTTCCTTGCAGTCACGTTGAATCTGGTTTCATTTACACCCGCTGTTTGACGTGGGTCCACATTATCTCCTCGGGCACCAGTGCCTGTGGTTCGGGACTCTACCCATGCACGTGAAACAATGCTGCTAGTAATGCCAAGCTCTTCGGCTACACTCGTCACATTCATCCTTTTCCCAGTTTGCCGATTACTCATCCATAGATGAGGCCATCCAAATGTCGTCTCTGGGCCGTGTTCTAAAGATGAACACCATCGCAATGCTCCGTAACTGCACGCTGCTTGACACACACTGTGTTTTTTCTTTCCTTGAACTACATCCTTTTGAAGGGTCCGCCTCACTGGGCGCTATGGTTACGCTGACCTCACGCCATGTAACCTCCAGCTCTATGTAAACGAATTGGATATCCCTAGCAACACGCTCCCGCAAAGTCATTCATTCCCACGTAGATGTTAATATGTTTTGTGGATTCGTCTATCTAATCCTTAACCTTTGTAGATCAGTGCTTATGAATGGTCTGCCACTAAACATGACAGACGACGCAAAAGTTTTTCTCTTTGTGTATGACAAGTGTTATTTCAAAGGACGTGGAAGGTAATCGGGCAGCCAAAAACATGAGCACGTAGCCTTCAGGAAACAGATTAACGTTTAACAGCAGAATAACGCAATGAATAGGCTTTCTGACGAGGAATACTTGCGTAAGAGAAGTTTTATTGTCCGTAGATGGTTTAACAGTCTGAAGTCTCCCATTTAAATTCTTATGACTGGGGACAGATGGAAGATTTTTTCGGAAGTATCACGTTCAAGATCCTGTGTAGAAACTGAATCCTGATCTCTACAGTACAACAACGACCTCCACTATCTCTGACTCTGGAACACGAAGGCTGTTTTACATTGCATGGTGTCACTTCATTATCTCGTACGGTGTTATAATCTGAGCCAACTCCATTCATCCCGGAGCATATTCATAACCCAGAATCGGATGGTCAGACTTGTCTGCGGTTAAAATGCGCAAACTTAGTCCAGGCAATTTTTCAAGTGTGTACGAATTCTTAGTTTGCAGTTCCTGTAGACCTGTTCCATAATGGGATATGTTATTGGCGATACTGATTCATCCAGAAGAAACTGGAAATTGTAGATTTCGTCAGTTGGGAAAAGAATATACACTATTCTGGCTTCTTTATTATAAAAAAGACTAAAAAAGAGATTGATAAAGCCCAAATTTTATAATCCTAGTTGAAAGGTTTCGTTCCGGCATTCTGTTCTGTAGAGTACTGCAGTAAAGTAGAGTAAATGTCTAAACCCCGTATCTCGCTATTCAACGTCTGTATTCTTCACTTGCTGTTGCTCTGATATTTGGACTTCTGCTCACCAGCCATGACTCATTAATGACATTCCTTCGAATATTATTCTGACTGAAATAGTACACCTTGTTAATTATGCATCTGTTCTCGCTTTTGATAGCCGCCATTAATTAAATATGCTCTCACAAAGCGCAGTTCATATAACCGAAACAACAGTCCTCAGTACACAGCTTTTTCCTGCCCAGTTTTTCTCAAGAACCAAAGCGCCACTAAGTTCACTTGGCACTTTCAGGCGATCAGGCTACGGATCCGAAAATTATTATGCTCTGCAACGTCCTTATTACCGATCTCCATGTACCGGGTGGTTACAATTAAAGTGCTGGTACTCACGGAGCCGATTTTTGCTGAAAAAAAATACTTCCTACTTTGGTGACCCAGGTGCAAACTTGGCACTTGCCGATGTTTCCCATGATCATATCGAACAAACAGTGTGAGTGGCAGTTAGTAATGAAATCAGCATTGTTCTTTTCTGACTTGTTTGATCTTTTCTGCCCATGTCCCATTGCTAATCCATTACTTATGAACACATTTCTGTACGTACTTCTCTCATTCTTAGCGCCGTAATGGCACCTAGTGTCGAAAATTGAAAGAAAAAGAATAACAGTGTAAATAGCTTCCGTATTAAGCCATTACAATACCTACCACGCTCCGTTGCCTTCTGATAATTACAGCACACCCTGAAACTCTGTGAGCAACTGCACTTTAAATGTAGCCAATACGTCTGGTCTTTTTTCTCATGCCGTACTGTTATCCTGACCGGTAATTCCTTCACCATGCATTGCAATATTAAGTTATCTATTAAGTAACGTATTTCAATAGCAGTTTTATTTTGTGGTATTTCGCCTATGGTTATATATTAGTAATGTCAGAAAAATTTACTTTTTTCCATCGGGATAGTTAAATAAGACAATAACGAATGAACGCTTTTGTTCGATACTGTTAAAACACAATGAAGGTAAAAATAATGACTGCTGTTCCGAAATAGATAACAGAAGTCTCATCACACGTAACAGTCTACTATGTGCCACGAGAACTGGCGAACCTACACACATAAACTTAATATTTAATTACGGTAAACAAAATTGCATTGCATGAACGTGGAAAAATAAAATTACTGGGATGCAGGTTATCAAGTAGTTGTAGCCTACTGTACAAAATTGTAACCACTGAATAAATTACAATTTATACCTTAGTTTAGTTCCACAGAAAACGAACCAAATGTTAGGATAACTAGCTCATTTAATACCAAAATTGGTTCAGACGACTCATATCAATTCTCAACTCAACTAAATCACCATAAAATCAAACATACGAATGCAGCTGTCTCGGCTTTACGTCGGCAACGGTCGATAAAATTTCCAAAGGTCGGCACTGTGCCTGACGTCCAAGGGAGTCAGCCTGAAGTTCTGGTATTCCTACGTGTAGACATTCTGCCAAGTCCCGGAAGTTGTAACATAAGTAGGGACACCATTTACTTCACTTAAAACTTCCGGGCTGATAGGCCGTGGTCGAAGTATAAAACACTCTCCTGACGTTTCGTCTCCGACTGCGGGAAACATCCTCGGAGGTAAAGCGGCGAACTGCGAAGAGAACTCGACGAAGCGGTGATTATATAGGCAGTGCAGAGGGCGCCACAGTCGATCACGTGGCGTAGGCTATAACATTGTCTCTGGTAATGCCAACATTCTCGATTGAAAGTAATCGATCGTCACGCTTGCGGTGCAACGCTGACATCCAAATTTCATCCAGTTTAACACCTTCGTCTTTCCTGTTAAAATTATTACGATGTTTATCAATCTCGATAGCCTCTCTATACAAGTGTGCATAATAATGCGAGGTTTTTGATATGACGCTCGTCTCGCTGAATTTTATTTCATGATCACCTTCCTGGTAAACATGTTCCGCTACGGCCGATTTATCCGTGTGACCCAGGCGGCAATTCCTCTTATGTTCAACAAGACGGGTGTTCACACTTCTCTTTGTGGTACCGATGTAAACCTGTCCACAACTACAAGGAATTTTATATACCCCCGGTGTAGCCAAAGGGTCTCGTGCATCTTTTGCCGACCTTAAAAATTCCTTTATTTTTCTGGTGGGTCTGAAAATAGTTTCCACCCCATACTTGCCTAAAACTTTCCCAATGCGGTCTGTGACCTTACTAATGAACGGAAGAAAAACTTTGCCCTTGGACGACTGTTGTTCGTCGTTATTCCTGATTCTCTGACTAGAGCGAAGTGCTCGATCTATATCCTTGCTAGAACAGCCATTCTTCACGAACGTTGACCGTAGATGTTCAATCTCATCTTTTAAATAAACAGGTTCACAAAGTTTGTACGCCCTGAAGCTTACATTGTATGACACCATTTACTATTCCCTTACTGCGTGTATTTATGTAGTACTCTGCAAGATTTGAGTTATCTAGTGTACTAGACATTCATTTTTGTTACAGTCCTGTGTTTCCGATAAATATAGGGAACTTATACACACATCAAAAAAAGTTTTGCATCACCCCGGTTTCTAGAGTTCATGAGAACATGTAAAGAAAACTGGAATAGCGACCGAAATAAACATCATTTCCGCTCTATTTATTGTTCATGAAAACCACACATTGCATGTTCTACCACCATACAGCGAAACCATAAGAGGTGGCGATCCAGACTGCTGTACACACTGGTGCCTTTAAAACCCAGTAGCACGTCCTCTTGCATTGATGCATGCCTGTATTCATCTTCGCATACTATCCACAAGTTTATCAAGGCACTGATGGTCCAGATTGTCCCAGTGTTCAACGGCCATTCGGCGTAGATCCCTCACAGTAGTTGATGGGTCACTGCATACATAAACAGCCCTTTTCAGTCTGTTCCAGGCATGTTCGATAGATTTCATATCTGGAGAACATGCTGACCACAGTAGTAGGGCGATGTCGTTATCCTGAAGGAAGTCATTCACAAGAGGTGCACGATGGGAGCGCGAATTGTCGTCCATGAAGACGAATGCCTCGCCAATGTGCTGCCGATATAGTTGCACTATCGGTCAAAGGATGGCATTCAGCATTCACGCATCGTACAGCCGTTACGCCGCCTTCCATGACGACCAGGCGTACGTCGGCCCAGCATAATGCCTCCCCAAAACTGCAGGGAACCTCCACCATGCTGCACTCGCTGGACACTCTGTCTAAGGCGTTTAGCCTGACCGTGTTGCCTCCAAGCACGTCTCCAACGATTGTCTGATTGAAGACATATGCGACACTCATCAGTGAAGAGAACACAATGCCAGGCCTGATCGGTCCGTTCGGCATGTTGTTGGGCCAATCTGTACCGCACTGCATGCATATTGTCGTGGTTGCAAAGATGAACCTCGCCATGGACGTCGGAAGTGAAGTTGCGCATCATGCCGCCTATTGCGCACAGTTTTAATCTTAACACGACGTCCTTTTACTGGACGAAAAGTATTATTCAACATGGTGGCGTTGCTGTCAGGTTTCCTCCGAGGCATAATCCGTAGGTACCGCTGGTCCACTGCAGTAGCAGCCCTTGGGCGGCCTGAGCGAGGCATATCGTCGACAGTTGCTGTCTCTCTGTATCTCCTCCACGTCCGCACAACATCGCTTTAGTTCACTCCGAGACGCCTGGACACTTCGCTTATTGAGAGCCCTTCTTGGCCCATAGAACCAATGCGGACGCGATCGAACCGCGGTATTGACCGTCTAGGCATTGTTGAACTATAGTTAACACAAGGAATGTACCTCCTGCCTGATGGGATGTCTGGACCTGATCGGCTGTGCGACCCCCTCCGTCTGAATGGCGCTGCTCATGCATGGTTTATTACATCTTTGGCGGGTTTAGTGACATCTCTGAACATTCAGGAGGACTGTGCCTGTAATACAATACCTACAGTCGACGTATGTCTTCAGGAGTTCTGGGAACCGAGGCGATGCAAACCTCTTTTTGATTAGTGTACATTGTTGTGCATAAGAATACCTTTTGAATTATGCATAGTGTCACACTGTATCATTGGCGCTAAGTGGTAGTAATAAGGAACATCTTTTGCAAACTCCAGAGTTAAAAATGTGTAGATCACTTTTTTTAAATTTTTTTTTTTTTAAAGGGAACTGAGTTGGTTTAATGGCCTCACTGAAACGCACGTTTTGATGTGCTTGTAATTATCGACCTTTCACTAAAATTTATTACTTGTCCTTGTGGTGTCATACAGTTTATAGGATTCGCCCGTCCGACCATTGGACATTTATAACTCTGGAAAAACCATCTCAGTTCAGCTGCTCATCTTCTGCTAGCTGATGCTACTGTCATTGTACATTCATCTCCAGTTTCATGCCGACGCCTCCTTCTTTCCTGTTATAAGCTGTGCCTATTTCCTATTTCTCGATGTAACCCGTTCGGCATTTCATTCACGACGTATCGCTGCCAGATACGGCCAACAATCCAGTCCCAACGTCAGCCCACACATTCATACGTAAATATTTAACTGTGCTCATTTAATAAATGTCTATTACTTAATACGAATCCATTGCTTTGAGCCCAAATAAAGAATCACGACACGTAGAGGCATCGTTTACAAAAGACGTATATGAACTATAGGATGTCCTAACTCTATGAAACAAGAGATTGGCTGTAAGACATCTACAAGGGTAATATGTCTAAGAGGCAGCAAGCAAAACGAGAAGAAATATCTTAAAAACGGAAGTACAAGGATAACTGAAACAAATGATAAAATGTGCAGGCGATATTATCAGTTCTTTGACTTGTTTCAAACGAATTGGAAAAAGGACTAGGAGCGCTGAATGGAATGGGCTACCCCCTTAGTACCGAAACTGCGTTAGAAATGAGGAAACTAATCTTGAAAGTGATAAAGAGTAACGAAAATTAGAACAGCAGGCATAAACATTGTGTGAAATTGTGCAGTAGAAGTGAAACATGATGGTACAATTGAATGAGAGACAGAAACTTCCTGGCAGATTAAAACTGCGTGCCGGACCGAGACTCGAACTCGGCACCTTTGCCTTTCGCGGGCAAGTGCTCTGCCAACTGAGCCACGCAAGCACGACTCACGCCACGTCCTCACAGCTCTAATTCCGCCAGTACCTCGCCTCCTACCTTCCAAATTAGACTGAGATAGGTGAGAAAAATTTTGTTCATCAAACAGCTCTACCAGCGCAAAATATCTAAATAAAACGGAAGAAGATTTTTGTGAAGCTCTAATTTGGAGTTAAGCTGTTTATAGAAGCAATAGTGAATTTTATTATTACCAGGGAAAGAAAGTGGACTCGCTCATATTCAACAAGATTGACAGACGGTGGTCACGCACCAGTTCCAGAACTAGTTTTCAATTACCAACAATAATCACCTTGAAATAAATACAAAGTAAGGACAAGGAGCTGGATATATTTAATCTGTTAATAACTGTAACTAATTAGAATGTTTGATATCATATGATGAAGATGAGCATCAAAAAAGTAAGTTAAATCAATTACAAACAACTTGTACCACGCTAAATGGAACGATTCTCAACAAAATCAGAAAGGGCACAAAAATTAAATTTCATAGATTGTCTTGAACAGTAGAGAATAAAGAATGATTCTGTGATATTTAATTAATGAGGCGAACAGCTTGATAATTTTTATATTGCAAATAAGAAAGAGAACATGGAGACAAGAATTTAAAGGATTTATTCTAAACGAAACGACAGAAGAAAGAAGGTATTCGTATAACAATCGCAGGACAGGCGCCGTTGACTTCACCGTTTAGGACCCGAAAGTAATAAGCATCATCATCATTAAGACCACCATTTACCTTTTGTAGATAAAGCACTTTAGCACACATTCTGAAGATATAAAGTGGACCAAGATGAAGATTTGAAACACTTGGATGGTGAAGAAATTGATAACTGTGTGTTCATGTTAAATACACATGATTACATTTTGCGTCCTGATGATTACAGTGATAATGATTACTGTGTGTGTGTGTGTGTGTGTGTGTGTGTGTGTGTGTGTGTGTGTGTGTGTGTGTGATTCGCTTAACTATTTTTTTTAGTTAAAGTAATTGTAACTGTGGAGTAAATAGTGCAGACAGAGATCATATCAACTGACATCTTGGCGGTAAAGAAAACTGCTTCTAGGTGTTACTGGAACGGAGTTCCCGGTAAACGGTGATATTCTCTGCGTCTCGGTCAACGGATGTCTCGTATTGTAGTAGTATCCAGTCTAATGACTGGAGTTACTCATTTCTGATATAGTGGTGATGTTTCATGCCATACTTCCGTTGAAACAGCTTGAGCTTAGATCCTTTCATCTCTTGAAGAATCAGCACGTTACAGTATTTAGAGATTCATTAGACTAATTTTCGTCTCCTCAAATATTTCTGCTTCATCCGCAATAAATTTGAAAGTAATTATTTTGAAGTGCCAATGTCAGAAGTAAATTTCCAAGCCTTTTTCTCCATTTACATATTAATTTCTTTAGAACTTCAACATGCAGCGAATAGGTGTTACAGATAAGACACTGAACTCAGATCAGGGATCAAGCGTTTAATGAAGTTTTCCTTGAGTTTCCTAAATCGCCTAAAGCAAATGCCGGAATATTTTTTGGATCAGATACGGTGCTCCTGTTTCCCCTACTTCTAAATCTCGAATTACCTCGCCCTCAACAGAGAATTAAGGCACAATCAGCCTCAGTCGTTCATTAGAACCTAATATCTAATACTGGGCAATATCTACAGAATTTGAAGATTCTTGAGGCTTTACTCAGTTTATTCAGTGAAATCATGAGCATGTCAGAGACTATCTTCATATGTATGTGCCAATCATGCAACTGGAACGAGTACTTTCGATGCAAATGGAACCTGTCACTACCAGATGAAAAGTGCGTTTTGTATTTTGCATAGCAATGACTTATACCATTGTTTTTCTGATGTGGTAGTTTTAGAGCAGATGTGAGCTTTTCAACACAAGCGCAGTTCTCACAAGGCTTTTTAACCAGGATTTCTGAAAATAAGCTCATAGTTAGGTGAGTATTTACACTCCTGCATTGAATGCTACACTACTGGTTGCAAGGAACGCTTAACTACTTGACTTCGTGTCTTAAATTGTGAAGTCTGGCGAGTTCCCTACGTTTTACCGTTGTGCGATTTGATGAATACTGATATTGTAACCTACCTATCTTCATTTATATGTGTTTCACTTCACAATAAGTTGGAAATGACTTCACATTCGATATTGTGCAGCACTCGCAGAGAATTCTTGGGATATTTCAATCAATTTAAAGGCAGACGTTGTGATGGAACTTTATCATTCGGAACATGGTTCAGTTTGCATTTTAATCTCAATAGTAATTTTCATATTACACAATTCTGTGTATTTGTTTTGAAATACCTTTACCTCTTTCTGCTACATATTAATTGCACATTGCATTACGTCTGCTCATTACCATTCACTATAAATAGTTTGTAGCTGCTACCTACCATTCAGACTACTAGTAACTTGTAATTGGCTTCGGAAATTGTAGTCAGCTCTCAGAGCTCTGAAATTTGTTGTGGCATCAGTGAAAACTATTGTGCTCCTGTCATACTCAGCTAACCTATAACCAAGGAATTAGCAATTTATGTTGGAGGAAATCGTACGTCAAAATTTTCAGATAATACAAAAGATCCGACTAGCATCGAACTGTTTGTAAATCAAATTCATATTCTCCAGGAAAAGGTTTTTCCCTTTGATATCACATTAACTCGAAAGCAAAGTTCAGCACTTGAGAACACCTGTTCCTTAATTTATAAAGAATCTTACGGTATGGTACAGCGCCTTGGAGGTACGCTGGTTTCTCAACAAAGGCTTTGAAAGAAAAAGTTATTTATCGATATTTTCATCTTTAGATGGGTAAAGATTGTAAAGAAAGCTTTACCGAGATATTAGCATTTGTGAAAGAGCGTCTTCAAAGCGTCCAAACAATAAAGAAGTCAACAATGAAAAATTAATTACTCAGCAAGACCTTCTGTCTCGGTGAAATTCTGTGTAGTCAATGCAGACTTGAAATGAAAATGCCGCAGTGCGGATGAGAATTGGATACTGCACTTTAGCGTACGTCCGGCTATTGTCTAGGTCGTTTAGCGCACATGATGGAGAACGTAATACCACTTTTACACCGCAGGACAGGATTTACATTACCACATATGTAGCTATCCTGCTGATTTTGGTGGCGTAATTGGAAAATGTATTTGGAATCCTATGTGGTGAACCGTTCAAAGTATTGAAAACTATTAACCACTGAAGGGAAGAAGAGGTAGCCTGAAATAGATTAACATAACAATTGCATCACGTTACACCTGTTATAAAATGACGTATTGATTTCCAGAAATCGCTGACGTAGCTTCGTCAAGACAGCTCGTCCGCAAATGACAACACAAATTATTGTAAAATGCTATTATTTATTCTGTTTAGATCGTGGCACCCAAGTTTGCAGCGTGACAATGGAGTAACGGAAGGGTGCGTGGTCCTGAATAGAGTGACAGTTATTTGGAGAATCTTCTTAGGTAGACTTTGGTGTTGCTGTACGTAGGGGATGGACTTACAAACAATATAACGCTCTTGCTCTACAGAATATCGTTCAAATACTTGTTCTGACTGAGAGTAATTGCTTAACAACACACTTGTCTCAGTTTTCAAGCGATGTTTTGTTCTGTTGAGTTCAGTGGACTACGTAGCGGAAGCATTTCCGTAGATGGTGAAGGAAAAAAAAAATCAAATTTTTACCTATCTGACAGGCCGCCCACTACTGTGGGAAGCTATTTACAGGGTGACAATTATTGAACTATATGAAATAAAATCGTCATAAGTTCTGAACAATTTGCGTTAAGGTTTTCATACAGCATGGTTGGCCGTGGGGCATGGTGGGATTCAGTATGTTCGTTTAGCTATGAAGCCCACTTTCACTTGGATCGGTTCGTCAATAACGGAAATTGACGCATTTTCGGGCTGAGAATCTGCGTTTCGCGATCGAAAAGTCTGTTCACCGTCAACGGGTGACGTTGTGGTGTGCAATGTCCAGTCACGGAATAACCGGTGCTACACTCTTAATGGCACGGTGACTACGGAACAATACATGAAGGTTTGGGAAAATTATTTCATCCCCATTATCCAGAGTGACGGTGATTTCGACAATACGTGCTTCATGCAAGACGGAACTCGACCACATCGAAGCTGGAGAGTGCTTGATGTCCTGGAGGTGCATTTGGGGACCGCATTCTGGCTGAGGGGTACACAGACGCCACTGGTATGCGCCTCAATTGGCCACCATATTCTCCGGACCGGAACACATGATGCTCCTTTCTTGGGGCTATATTAAACACAAAGTGTACAGCAATAACCCCAGAACCCCGCTCAGTTGAAAACAGCCATTCAGGAGGTGTTCGGCAACATAGATATTCCGACACTTCAGCGGTTCATGCAGAATTTCCCTATTCGTCTGCGCTACATCATCGCTAATGATGAGAGGCATATCGAACAAGTTATAACCTAAATCCGAATATCTGTAGTGACGTTTACATGTTGAGCAAAGTGTGTGCAGGCCGTAGTTTGTAAGTAATTTACGTTATTTTTCATGTAGTTCAATAATTGTTACCCTGTAAATACTGTAGCATTCTCTAGATGTTATTGCTTCAAACTCAGTTCTGTTTCCCGATTTAGATTTCTGTTGGTGTGGCAGTGTCACCAGATGAAGTAGACAACCCAGTTATGAAAACAGAATTTAATGGAACGCTGAAATAAATGTGACCAAAGACAGCCCCAGGTCAATCTGAACTTCCAGGTGAGGCCTGGAACAATAGTGGTGAAAAACTGAAACATTAATTTCTCAAAATTATACATTGTAATTATGTTCGTCTTCCAGCTGATTTTGTGTAAAGTAAACGAATACTCATTTACGAAAATAGAAAAAGCTGCTACAGAACGATAAACCTACATTCACATACAGCAAAACTTTTCACAAAATGGCTCTGAACACTATAGGACTTAACATCTGAGGTCATCAGTCTCCTAGAACTTAGAAACACTTAAACCTAACTGACCTAAGGACATCACACACATCCATGCCCGAGGTAGGATTCGAACCTGCGACCGTAGTGGTCGCGCGGTTCCAGACTGAAGGGCCTAGAACCGCTCGGCCAAGACTTCAGTCTGCTGCTACGTTCGCAGGTTCGAATCCAGTCTCGGGCATGGATGTGTGTGATATCCTTATGTTAGTTAGGTTTAAGCAGTTCTGAGTATAGTTCTGAAGAAAGGGGCTTGATGACCTCAGATGTTAAGTCCCATCGTGCTTAGAGCTATTTTTTTGAATGCTGTATCAGAAATAACATCCAAAAGAGGTCTGTACTGTTTCATTCTATTGCCTTACCCCTAGTTCGCGTATCATGTACCAGCATGCTTTACATTACTGACGTATTATGGCCACTGCTAGCGCCCTGTCTTCGAGGTTTACTTGACATTATTTGTTGCGACGATAATGCAAGATTGCGTTTGGCATTTTTGTCCTGAACCAACCGGACAAGTAAGCATTTGGCAGATATCCTGGCGAGCACGTTTTTCATATCTCTAATCCATCTGGTCACTTATCGCGAGACTGACACGCCACCCATCAGCAGCAACTTCCATCAATGAACTCTAGTTTATATGGTAAAATTGGGAGAGGTGTCGCATGCGATTCACACTGCACACCCGTCATACTTTCGGCAAACTTCGACACACGACACAGTGTGCGCTTATCGACACTGCAGTTATTCAGTGGACGCCAGACCATAATAAAATTGATTCCGTTTCGATCGAGGAAGTTTTACATAAGCTCTGGGAGAACAAGTGAGGTACGTCTATAAACATCTGTTCAAACCATTTTTCAGCTTCACAGTTAGTTCATAGTGTATGCTAAACAGACAAATATTTCCTAATGTTTGAGTAGTTATATTAACAGTAAAATACTGTTGGGCGTGTTTTGATTGTAGTGCTGTCATCTTGGCTTTCAAGGCCATGAATTTATAAAGTGCGACGTCTGTCCCCTACAGATAGGGATACATGCCGCAATAAAATCCATTGTATCAGCACCGTTTTTCGCTACGGATACTTGTACCACAAATCATATAACCCTTATAAATAAGTCAAAAAATTCTGTTGTCTTTGTATTTTAGTTCAAATGAATCATGCGTTATCACAGTGTCCAAACGGTATAATGGGGACCAATGCAGAATGTTACTCAGTATTGCTCAACATATATATCGACCAATTACTAAAAATTTATTCGCCGAATACTGACAAAATAAGTATACCGAATATATATCCATAACGTAAGGGATAGAGACCGGAATGTAAAGACGTTTTTATGGTCAAATATTTTGTTTAAATGTTACATTGAAGAAAATAAAAATGATGCATGATATTGAAAGCTTGTGTGTTTAGTTCTGTAAAAAAAGTTTTACTACAAGTGCACCATGGGACTGAACAAGTAAGGTGCTGAAAATGTTTTCCATCTCTCCCGGATTTACCCTAGTTGAAGCGATATGGAACGTACCCACATCTTTAAAGTTCCATTCGACACCATGTCGAGCCCACCCATTGCAGCTGCAAGACGTCTCAGCTCTGTGTATTGTTGCACCACGTCTCCATCGGAAGCGGTGGACTGCTTGCGCAAAGATCAGAGAAACAACGTCATGCAGGGGAAAACGAGCGTTAGCGTGGAGACCTAACACATTGTGGTAATTGTAAAGGAACCTGACGAAGTGGAAGAAAATAGGCAGCGCCTCTGATGAGTTAAGTTGGGCAATACTATATTTAGGCTCCAGCAAGAGCAGACTAAACAAGAAAATCTGAACGAATAACTGGCGACAACCGTTCTGAGTTGAGGATGCTGCTGCTGGACAAGTACTTGCCAGCAAAGTCTCAAAATACCCCACCCCCAAATCCGAACCTGAATCTCAGATGTTCGTCGGTTTTCTGTGTATATAACCATATCAGTGTGTCTACATGATGTTGACCAGCAGCGACTTCAACAGCTGTTAGTATCGAAGTGAAGACAACTGCAGCGCCTAGTCAAGTGTTTAGTCACCTTCCGACGACTTCGTACCAGAGGGCCATCATTGTCGCTGATGCACGCCACGGTGGGCACAAACAATGGCGTCATATACGCTGATACTCGCGGTATTATTTCGTCCATTTTGATGAGACCTACTCGGAGCTGTGTGCAGGCAACAGCTAGCGTGGGTGTCCTTATTTCTCTGTTGGCCGCATATGATATTTCTCGGGTCCAGGGACTTCGCACTGCGGTTCCTTGCCACATCTCTGCCGACAAGAGACGCTGCCATAACGACGCTCTTATGCCAAAGCCTAGCAGGAGACACCTGTCCGAGGCTTTACAACCGCACCTGTTTACGGAAATTGGAAGAAAGTGGTGCTAACATTCTGGTTCTCAGAAGAAACTGACCACTTTCTGAAGCGGGCACTGCTCCCTCCCTGTCAGCAGCTGCCACTCACAGCGTCAACGTGCAGTGTGATAGGTGCAGTGTTTTTTATTTTTTCAGTTCACTGGATAGGTCATGGAAAGTCAATGGACTCTTTGCCAGTTGGTTAATGGTAACTGTATGTCCGACGTAAGGCAAGTAAACTAAGTCGGTGTTACGGAAATTCTACATAATGTATTAGAGCATGCTGTTTGTACTGACGTGCTACACAGCGACCACGAGTCAGTTGAGTCTTGCTCTCTCTGACATCAGCCAGGCAGACGCCAACGCCGTCGCTGCCAATGTGATCCGCCCTCTGAGCCAGCAGTTGCTGACCTCAGCGGCCAGCATACTGGCAGCCACCTACGTCATCGGCGGGTAACAGCCCCCGCCTGCAGCAGAGCCGTCTTTGCATAAAAATAAATAGAGACCTATTGCAAACAGAATTGTATCATTAATGTCTCACCGAGTGGTTCCAGGCAGTAATACCTCTACAAGCCATGTCCGGACGAGGAAGCGGCATCTTTTCTGGACCTACGAACGGATGAGTCCTAGTCCGCCGCCATCCTGGGGACACGTCCTACATGTAAAAGGACCCAATAAATAAAATTTAGTCATTTCATATCATTTCTGGTATTCATTTTTTTCTTGGCCAGCGGTGTGCATTACCATAACATATTTGTATATTGCTGTAGAGTGACTAGAGACCAGAACAAATCAGACTAAGTGAGCCATCAATAACATGGAAATTAGTGTCATGTCTCTCCCGTTATCCAGTGACTGATGTGGTAGCTGTTGGTCTATATTGTCCACCGTCTTTTCTCTGTCAAGCTGTCAACAGTTTCTTCCTTGTTAACTCAGTCGCCATATGTTCCATGCTAACACAGCACACCTACTGACGCTGTACTTAAGTTGTATCTAATTTAGTTACATAGATTATTCATACCTTCCTATCAGCGTGCAGTTGAATAGTCAATTTTTATACCATGTCTTCACTAAGCTTTTGAAGACAGTTCAGTTTACTACTTTATACTAATTTTAGTACAAGGTCGCCGATAAAGTTATATTTAGACGAGGAACACAACGATCTTACCTTCCCTTAAACGTGTCGTACTACCTCGCTATGTTGCTAGCTGCTTTCAATCTGCCCTGAAACTTGATACTTGGTCGAACATTATTTAATGGCAACCTTAATTCCAATAGGCAAAATAGGCTTACTCCTAATATAATTAACCTGCTTTGTGCAAATATTTCCCACACAGAAGAGCTCTTCCGAAAGCTGATTAATAGTCTTAGTTCATGATGTAGACGTAAATATTTCTTTTCAGTATAGATGGACTCGAGTATTGAATTTTCTGGTACTAGCACAACCACAGAAAGTTTAAAATTTCTATCTGCTCGTTTATTATACAAAACAGCTCTATTTTGTGAAAATTTACCCTCAAAATTTGTTTTACATTCATTGTTACAACACATTTCCTCACAGCAAAAATTACCTTTAATAAATTTTCTTTATAACGCAGCACTGATTTCCATTGTATTGAGCACGTTCTTGGTACTACTCTCATCGAATTCTTATTTCCTACTTCTCTGTTATTAAGAACTGCCCTACACTAGCACGAGCCATAAACGTGGCTGCAGTGTCCTTTGCATATCCTTCTTTCTGGCTATCTTTCACTTCAGCTACAAATATGTCCCTTGCTTTCGGATTCTTCTTAGATATTTGATACAACAAATTAATTTCCTTTCTAAAATCGTCACTAGGAAGGTCAACATTTGCTACAAAACACAAATTTTTCACGTCTTTCATGAAGTACTAAATATTTGAAATTGTTCTCGGTTGCTAATTGGTACGCGAATGTCCTATTATACAACATTGCCGTTTGGTATGAAATCTGTGGATCTAACGGAGAAAACATCTCATAATCTGTGTGCTTTTCTAAATTAAGTTATATTGCTGAATGCTTGTTACTAATCTTATACGCAATTGTCAACTGCATCTAGAGCTTAAGTGTCGCCACCTACAGACAATCGTAGGGATTGGAAATAAATTGGAAATCATTTTTTTAATTCTTTGGTTATAAAAGTACTGCGAAAAAGAGGACCGTTGGGAAAAGTAATGTGCTCGGGGGATTATGCAAGTTCTGCTACTGTAATCTCTTGAATATTGTTCACGAAATCAGAGCTTGACTGACATGTAGAAATACAACACAAAGGGACGCCAGTGTTGCGGTCCGAAGGCCCCAGGACATTGAGTCGGTATGTGGCGACGGTTACCGTAGGACGGAAGAGGCAATGGGAATAGCGTGTGGTGACATTTGGGAGTATCGGCGCATTATTCGCGAAGTTTAAAAACCGTGAAAAACATGTCGAAAGTCCAGGAAATATGCAAGTATCACAAGTGAATAATAGCCAACGTACTGTGTTACTTTCATTGTTCACTGATGTGCCAAATGAGAAGGAACGGCCGACCGTCGTGGCCGAGCGGTACCAGGCGCTTCAGTGCGAAACCACACTGCTGCTACGGTGGCAGGTTCGAATCCTGCCTCGGGCATGGATGTGTGTGATGTCTTTACGTTACTTAGGTTTAAGTAGTTCTAAGTCTAGGGGACTGATAACCTCAGATTTTAAGTCCCATAGTGCTTAGAGCCGTTTGAACCATTTTGAGAAGAAATTTTCAATAATTGTAAAGGAACCATGGGGAAAATGGCTAACGAAAGGAGCTCGTAATGTGACTGACAAAGATGATAGAATCAGTAGTACATTAACAGCTAGTACTGAGAATCATAGTGATTTGTAACAAGTAGTAACTCTAAATACTTGAATATAACGGTGGGCTTCATTCTCAACAGAACCGTCTTCTCAGATATATCTCATCAAAAATTTGTGGTGATGTCATTATGATGGCAGCCAGACACGAAACCACGGACCGCCGGCGTGACAGAGACAAAACAGAGCACATTACCGATATGCTGCAGAAACTATTACTTTGTGTGAAGAAGACATGTCAAGACGCGTTGTCAGTAACAGTAACAGTATTAAAAAATAGACATGGTATTTCGCAAAACCTTGTACTAATGTTCAACAGTAATAGTGTATCAAAATAAAATCACTTGTTGCACATTGGCATTATATGACAATTACGTGGACATAAAAAGATGTAAACGGATGTTTTATACCAAAAGTTTAAACAGTACTCCAGTTTCTTTATACTTGGCCTTCTGTGCCAGAACAAGACCAACATTAAAATGAAAACAATAATCTTACAGTGTCATTACGATGAAAAGGAGAGACGATGTAGCAAAATTAGGTTTGTGGAAAGTCTTGAGTTGGGAAAAGATGTGAATTCAGTCTCATAAGACGCTGGACATTGTGAATAATCGTGAGAGAAGTATATTATGGTTGAACAGTACTATCTAGGGAAATGTATGCACATTTCGATTGGAAACATATCATTAAATTTCCGATGGTTTTTAGTACAGCGTGACAGAGCTGTATAACTCTTAGCTGTATAATTGCTTACTACTGTATGAAATTTTCAGAAGAGTTTCAGTTGCATCCACAAATGATGCATCCCATTGCTGTCATGAGAGAGTGTGTTTCACGCTGCTTCTTGAAATGTTAATCGATAATCTTAACAGTCAGCTATATTGACCAGTAGAACACATAAATTGTTTGCGTACGTGCTGCTTTGGTCGTATGTTACACACCGAATATGAAGTGCAGAAGAAATAATGCTTACGTTGCGTCTTGGCTATTATTACGCACTGATCAAGAAAAACCGAATGCCTGAGCTAATACTTGTGAAACTTCATGCGTTTTCAATATGACTTACATCTATTACACTAAAATACATAGGAAGAAAAACGCACGTGAAATGCTGAATACACAATTTGTGAACTATATTCAGAGAATTAGATAAAATTTTCCATTAATGTCAAGGGTAACGTGCTTCCATACGTTGATTCGGAATGCTTATTGTTTTTTGTAATACGACTGTAGCAACAAATGACTCACAAAATTATGCATGAGAAAGTAGTCGAGGATTAAGTTTTACTTTTAAGCTTCAAGTATGCAATATTTATCTACAGCCAACATGTCCATTTTTCATGTTTTGAAACTCAAGCTAACCTCAATGAATGATGCTGAAAATTCTGTTTCCCTTATCGTTCCTTGCTTTTCATGCGGTAATATTTAGGAGTATTTTTTTAGGGGAAATATTTTCATTATACAAAAGGAAGTTACAGGAAATGAGGTTCGCACAAACAAATTTATGTCTTAAGCTCCTGTTTCACCATATGAAAATGTTATCTACACATCCGCATTGCCTTTGGACACGGTAGAAACTGTTGTGAAGAATTCTCTGGAGTCTGAAAGTGGTTCACAAAGTCATAATTACCGTATTAGAGGTAAAATATCGTTATCATTCCTCTAGTGAATTTTGGGAAATCGGAAGGCACATACGTGTTCTATATCAATGCCTAATATTAGTTGAGACACGAAGTAAACTCTGTTACCTCTACAACTTCTTATTCGATGAGTGAGCTACTACCAGAATAGCACGTATATAAATATTTTATTTGTTATACTGGTCAACAGTATGTTGGATGTACCGACTGTCACGTTTTTCAGTTAACTCTTGAAGAATCGGGCGATTCATATAACGAAAACCATGGGATGAAGCACTTTGATTCTGTTCAAGAGAATTGTTCGAAACTACTTTCTTTGACACTGTACGAAACAGATGCATTACGAAAGGCTTCCCAGTCTACGTAATAAAGTAGCGTCTGACAACTTCTGTAAAAGAAGTCAAGAATTTGTTGACTGGGTCGCAAACCAAGTACAAGGAGGGAAAAATATACGGGTACGATGTATTGAGATGTAATTTAGAATGAAAGCTGTCTTACGTTTTATAGGGTGTATTATGTGTGAGTAAATAGATATTAACAGACGAAGTGGAATATGTTGTCATTTCTAATACCGAGGGAATGGGAAAGCAAGTAAACAGGAGGCAATGTATAATTGCTTTTAGGCTCCGTCGAGTTAAGGATTCGCAAGAAACTATTGGAGAGTGAGGTAGCAATGTATCAACAATTTAGGGAGAACTTCGGATAGTGAGTCAGATCACTCAAGGGTCATATTCCGTATACGTAAATACTGTCGCAGAAGGAATAGAATAAAATAAGAATTTGAGACCATAATATTTCAGTCAGTCCCGATGTTGAAAAATTAACTGACATCAGGAACATTTTAAGACAAAGAGAGTGTGTAATCTTCGGCCGCTCCCGTAGATGAAAGAAACTCGATATATTCTGCCAAAAATTTGCATTGGTATTGGTGTCAGAATTAACCAGATAAGAGATTGCTTATTACCACTGCATTTCACTCTGTTAATTAAGTATACTGTTACAAATGGTGGTGAAGAGCGAATTGCGCTAAACAGGCGGAAAAGAAGTTTAACTACGAGCAATCTATAGGTATGCTGAGGAATCCTTATGCGCGCTGTTAGAGACCTGAATGATTTCTATAGACGTAAAGTGAACGCTAAATGAGCAGATTAGGTTAGTGTACGGGTATATGAAACTACTAGGAGGGACTCTAACTGGTGAAGCCAATCAGTACATTATTATCATACATTCATTGTATTTGTGGAAGAGAGAATGGGAGAGAGGGGTAAGAGTAATTTCAGAATCCCAAAGTCTAAACGGCTGTAAATGTGTATGTATGTATCTAATAGGTAGCACAAGATGCCATAAGTCATGAGAAAGACAAACATCCTGGATGTTTTCCCCTCACCCGTCATCCTTCATCATTTCTTCACCCTCAGGTAATTGTCCTCGTACAATCTTAAATAAAACTTCAGTACTCGAAGTAATTTACACTCTTCTTTCCTGATTAGAAGATGCTACACAAATTATTTAGGTCCACAAGCTCCACTGAAATTCCAATTCTAAATTTGATATATTATCTAATATCAATGATTTTTAAGAAGTCGAAGAAATTCGTTACATGATCAGGTTGTGTAACTTCTTTGTCCTAACGTCACAGTGACACCTTCAGATCAGCTGTAACTTTAGATAATAAAAATGCATAATTTTTTAAAATAACATTTTAACATTACTCAGTTTAATGCGAAACAGAGAAAATGTAACTGTCACCATTCTAACTTAATATGTTAAAGCGTTGCAATGGCTTCCAAAGATATTGCATGCGTCAAATGATCACTATTGACCGTACAACTGAATGTTCTGTCACATTCGTAACTGCAGCCGAAATTGGGTCTATATCGGCATGTCTTAGTTGGCGAAGCCCTACTAGTTGCAGTACTTCAAATGGTATCACAGGCAACGTATTATCAGGAAACCAATTCATAGTTCTAAAAAAAGTAATATCCTCCTAAAATATCTACTCTCTATAAGATTACTTTAAGACATGAATAAGGTTGTGGCAAAAAATCGTTATACTATAAAATCTCATTTTCATGTCATAACTATTTTGCACCATCATCAGTATTTTCCTATTATTTTAATCTAATCATGAATTACAAACTGAACGAGGTGGCACAGTGGGTAGCATATGCGTATGGCCATCGTGATTTAGGTATTCCGTGATTGCCCTAAAATCGCGTCAGGAAAGTGCCTGGATGGTTCCTTTGAAAGGACACGGCCGATGTTTTTCCCCATCCTTCCCTAATCCGATGCAACCGATGACCTTTTCTGTTTGGTCTTCTCCCCAAACTAATTAACTACGCTTTAAGAACGAAATTTTGCTAAAGGATAAACAGAATAGTAATGAAGGGGATCAAGAATAGTTTTAAAAAGTCAGTAACGTCGTGCTTAACATCAGAAACAGTTGCGACGTAATTGTCTAACAAATGGTATAATTCTCTAATCTAGGAAGTAAGAGTTTACAGAATGGAAGTTACGAGGAAGAGAACGTATGGAAGTGTAACGTGGACCATCGGAAACCCTGATCAGAGGAAGTGAAATACTGTTAAGGAATGTTCATGAAATGATAAATGTGAAATGAAAGATTATTAGAAAGAATACGATACGATGTAAGTTTCTGAAACAACCGTATGAGAAAAGAAGGCTAATTCGACTTTCGTTAAGTTGTTCGAAAGAGTTAACTCAGCCAAGTGAGTAGCATTATATGGGGAACATAGAAGGAGGATACGGAAACTAGAGTACACAAGAAGCCTTATAGAATATGTGATGCGAAACAGTTACATTTTACCAAAGCTGTCGAAACATGTGATTAATAATAATCTGTTATTTAAATAGATATCATTTACCATCGACGGTCATATTATTTAAATTCGGTGAGGCGAACAATGGTGGCTAAATATGATTATTAATGAAAGTAATGTGCTCATTTGCCGGAAAGGATAGCCGCCCGGTCTAGCGCGCTGCTTCCCGGACGGGAAAGCCTGCTGGCTCCCAGCACGAATCCGCCCGGCGGATTAGTGTCGAGGTCCGGTGTGCCGCATAACCTGTGGATGGCTTTTAGGCGGTTTTCCATCTGCTTCGGCGAATGCGGGATGGTTCCCCTTATTTCACCTCAGTTACAATATGTCGGCGATTGTTGCGCACACACTGTCTCCGTGTACTCGTACACCACAATTATTCCAACACGTTAACATTTCCGGTACGCTCTTCTGGTATGAGACGTTCCCAGCGGGGTCCACTAGGGGCCGAACCGCACAATAACCCTGGTTCGGTGTGGGGCGGCGGTGGGGTGGGTGGACCGCTGTGGCCTTCTGTCGGGTTGTGAACCACTGAGTGCTACGGCGGGACGAAGCCTCTCCGTCGTTTCTAGGTCCCCAGTTTAAGTACACAATACACACAACACACAATGTGCTCATCTACCCAGGTTGGACCGACGCTTGTTGTAGGTACTTGCGGCTTATCTGCATAAACAAATGTATCGTATTGTGCTCAAATTATCAGAAAGACCCGTTACAATATCATTACACGGTTGTAGAAAAATCTCCAGAAGCAATACTCCCGTTAAAAGCTCGACGTATTAGCATAACTTACATGACTCCAGTACAAAATATTTTCATTTTCCAAAAGTTTCACCCACAAATGTAAACCAACGCGATCTTAATTCTGTAAGTGAAATATTAGGCAGTAAGCACAAAAGAATTATGAAGGAGATCTCCAGCAAGAGTTGAAGTAATGCAAAATTATAACCAAAAACATTCAGAGAGTCTAGCACAATCCATACGTGCGTCTTCATTATAGAGAAAACACATGCCATGAGGATTTAGACAGAGCCTCTGACAGCCTAACACCTGAAAGTAAGAAGGATGAATCTCACTGTAACAAACTCGCTATGTACTCAGGAGTACAGGACGTCTCCCGAAGTTCTCAGCATCTCACACCTGTCATACACTGGCTGAAAGCAGCATGCCAAGAAGAAATATACTCTATCTGCCGTACACAATTCTCTTTATAATTATTCTGCGAAAGAAAGATTGTTTTCAGCGAGCAGTGCTTGCATCAGGTATGAAGGTCGACGAAAGATCTACGAGAGTAAAAATAATAAAACATAAACTTGAAAGGATTGGTGTTAATATTGAAAATGAAAGCATGTAACTTCACAAACAAGGGATAAATACCACTTCTCCTATTCCCTGCCCCATTCGCGAACGGTTGTCGGGAGCAACTATTGTTGCTAAGTATCTCTGTGAGCTCAAATCTCTTTCAGATTTTATCTTGATGGTCTCTTCGCAAGATACGTGTAGGACGCAGTTTTTTAATAGTTGAATTTCTAGGAATGTATGTTTAACAGTAAACCACATCGTGATGCAGAACGCCTCTCTTGCCTCTCATGCCTCTCTTGTAGTGTCTAGCAGTCGAGCTGGCGGAGAACCTCATTGATCGGAGATACTTTCGAGCTAACTAAATGAAGCTGAAACTATTCGCGCTCCTCTTCTTTCGATCTTCTACATTTCCTCTCAAGTCCTACCTGGTATGGATCCCAGACGACGAGCAATATTCACTATTGGCCGAACAAAGATAATATAAACTACTTTCTTTGTGGGTGGACTAAGCTTCTTGAGAAATCTTCAATGAACCTCAGTTTGACATCGATATTACCTGTGATTAATGTGCCTTGCTCCACTGTAAATCGCTTTGTACGCATATTCCTAGGTATTTTACGGTGTAAGCCGATTATGAGAAATATCTTTCATGTTAGTTATAACTGTGCTAATTGGAAGTCAAAAGCGTGGTCAAAGATTATCTATCACTGTCTTCGTCTGTTAGGAGGCTCATATTTCTGGTTTTATAGGGAAACATATCTGAATGCTGTACTTTTACGACAGAACACTGCTGGCTAGTCAGGTGGCGAAACGGTTGAATTCGAATTTACAAGGTCCATGTGAATGCAGAGGAACTCTTTTTACTCCACCGGATCACGTGGAAATACAACAGGATCCAAAAAAGTGCAGGAAAAATCCACCTTTTATTCTCAGATCCTGGCATATTACCAATTGAGTGGGAAAGTATCGTGAAAGACAACCTATAGTAACAGTTGAGTTAATGAAAGCCTCTGTCGGAACAGAGAGATCTTATCTTGCATACAATGAAGCTACACCTGCAGAGGTGAAAATCCTTTAATAAAGAATTATTTAAACCAATGAAAGGCCAATAAACAACGTTCTTGCCAACTATCATAAATACTGTAGCTCAGAAACGCACATCTCAGCAATGCCCAAGAAGCTACACCGTCGCCTATCACATGAATTACAACGACATGGGAAAGCACGAACGCTAATCGTGAAAAACAGCCAACCTCCCAGAAGTGCATCTCGGCGTCTACATTGCCCACAAAAACTCGAATCTGAACCGTTTCACCAACCGATTGCCCAAAAGTGTGTTGCCGTCAAAGAACAGCACGCAGGTATGTTTCACTATACAACCAGAAACACGAGTCCCCTAGCGGGCGAAAATAGTGAGCAAATAAAATGTGATCCATGCTGTTACACATGCAACAGCGCACGTTCTCAGAACAGTCAGCCAGTAAATTACTTCGTCCGACGTATATCTCACGAAAAGACCATGAACATAAAATTTTAGAGATTCGAGCTCACACAGACGCTTACCTACAACCGTTGACCCCGCGGAACATTCACGACTGCGACTTGCGGCGTATAGATTTAGATGTAGAAGTAGACAAGAAAGTTGGGCGAAAACTTTGGATTGAGAACAGAGGAAGAACCGCATACTTTTCGTGGTAACAATATTCAAATTTGCCTTTACAAATTTTATGAAGCACAGAAACCCGGTCGATGGAAATTTGAAAGGCCGTCCTTCTAACTCACCATTTTACACGTCGATACATTATCAAGTGAAAATTAGTGATATACTGTTCGTGAAGACACGCACAGTTCAGTGTGTAGTAGTTGCACAAACTACCTTTAGACTACGTTATTAAGCAATACGAACGTAATCTTCCCACTAATGAGGGTGAAGTTAAATGAAGTCACTACAGCTTTTCTTATTTTGAGTCAAGACGATAAATATTTTGAATTTCTTCCAGGACGCAAGCTAGGAAACAAAATCATAATATTGACTTTCTGAAAAAAAATGGTTCAAATGGCTCTGAGCGCTATGGGACTTAACTTGTGAGGTCATTAGTCCCCTAGAACTTAGAACTACTCAAACCTAACTAACCTAAGGGCGTCACACACATCCATGCTCGAGGCAGGATTCGAACCTGCGACCGTAGCGGTCGCGCGGTTCCTACTGTAGCGCCTAGAACCGCTTGGCCACCCCGGCCGGCTGACTTTCTCGTACTGAGCTATGTGCTAAACAAAACATCGTGTGTGAGACACGAACTACAGACACGAACTGCATCTTGGAATGATGTACTATGACGCTCATCGTCAGGTTCAGTAACACTTTTAGTGTTAAACATGCTGACAATATGAATAGTTTTTAGGTTAGGAATGTCTGTTTGCAACTGATAAACGGCGATTGCTGTTTTGTCACACGCGTTTCGTCTGAATTTCTCAACGCACGGTCAGTGTCTGTGCGTGTTGTTATTGTCGTACGTGTGCAGTTGCAGTACTGTCGGTGCAACTTACATTCAGCGTGCAGCACTGATCACAGTACAGCACACAAATTGCACTCGCACCCTTCCGCCCTACTTGTGTCCTGAGCTCAAAATTGTTTGTACTACAGGCATAATAACAGCATCATAGATCATACAGAAAACTATCAACACACGCAGCCACTAATGATACCTACTGGTATAACTGGGCTAAATTCGTGTATCAAAATTAATACTACAGTCGATCCTAGGGTGACAAGCATTAATATAAAATTAATAGCAATTGAGAACTGGCACATCTTCAAAATTAAAGTTTTTAAAACTAGTTACATTTCACAGTTCGTGATTTACTGTGTTCTTTACTGTTATAGATGAAGTTCGTCTTCATGGGCGATAGCTTCCCTTCCTGCAGTGTTTCCACATCGCATAATTTGCCACAGGTTTCTGGCAAACAGGGGTTCTTACAATGTAACAAAGACTATTTCTTTAAGATGCTATGACAAATTGATTGCTAAGAGCTGCGAAATCTAGGACACCGTACCTATTTTGAAACCCCATCAAAAAGAACGTGCAGAGGAAATAAAGCTATTAATGAAAATGTTACATAAACTAAAACAAAATTTGCTACATCTAGTACACATATTTTTGCATCCAGTAAACTTTCATAACAAAATTCCTATTATATTATTTAACTAAACCACCACTGATTGCAGTAAATATAGATCCCGCCTTTCAAATAGGTTAGTGTAACTGTACGTTAAAAATCACTAGTGGATTTCATATACAATGACTGGTAACCTCAAGGAGACTCACACAATCAGATCAACTTGCGAGGAGCCATGAAATTTGTTCTTCACCACAAATGTATGAACTGACACTATCCCCAGAATAACTCATCCTGTCCCGTTAAGCTCTAGGACTGTCCTTGCCTTCTAAGATATACAGTTTGTTTACATAGCAGTTTGTCGGCAAGCTTAATAATTGGGGTTGGGATCACATAAACCTGTTTCTGATTATGGCCACTTCACTGTTACTTATGAATTGACAGACATTTGTTAAAATTGTTCGAAACTAAAGTCAATTTATGAATTTTACGGACTTTTACGACGTTGGCGTCCCTTCTTTTTTTATTTATGGCACTTTTCGTGAGAGAAACGTCAGCACCTTTCGTTATCCCATTAGCCTAACGGCACAATCCAGTGCTGGCAAATAAATGTCATCAATGAGAAAACATTCATGTACTCTATGCTATGCATTTAAAAAATATTTTACAGGCACAATCCCAGACGTCTATTAGACACAGACGACAGGTATCCCTATTCCGTCAGATACGGGAATTCCGACCATCCGCTGACCTGACCCGTGTCAAAGCTCTGCTGATGTACGTGAAGGACGCCAGGAATGCCCCGTGCTTGGGATTCCACGTCCACGTCAACCTGCCCCCTGCCCCAGCTCCCTGCTGAGGACCCCTGCTGCCACGACACAATGTGTGCGACATAACCTCTGTATTACAGCACCGCATAACTCTCTCGTCTTAACACATACTTTAAAATAACGACTACTTTAGTACTTCATTACTAGACTTCCTGGCAACTGTTATCTTGCAGAAGGGGGTGGGCGTGAAATATTTCCAGTTAAATGACGTGGAACTCCGAATATTATAGTGAGAACATTGATGAATTTACATCTAATTGAGGAATGGTTTATCACTGGCGTGACGTTCGGTAAACGAGCTTTTTTTAAATTGTCAGCTACCTTAGGTGATCCACGTAATACGATTACAGACGACTCCTGCGCACCGAGCAATTCAACTTGTAGTTGCAATGGGGAGTGGGAATCCTGATACAAACTGAGATAAGACTATGAGTCATTTGTAACATTCTGACCATATTATCATATAATGTACTTCTTGCAGAAATACTGAACAGCCTATCAGTGGCAAATTATTAGGTTTATTAAACCCCCTTTTATCACGGGTTCAAAGTTTATTGAAACGTCTTCGTGAGAACGAAAATGTGAACCAGCTAAGCACGTAAACAGTGATCAAAAGAATACGGACACCTGACCGAAAATGACTTACATGTTCGTGGCGCCCTCCATCGATAATGCTGGAATTGAATATGGTATTGACATTGGTGGCAGCTTCCACTCTCGCAGGCGCACGTTCAGTCAGGTTCTGGAAGGTTTCTTGGGGAGTGGCAGCCCATTCTTCACGGAGTGCTGCACTGAGGAGAGGTATCAATGTCGGTCGGAGAGGCCTGGCACGAAGTCGGCTATCCAAAACATCCCAAAGGTGGTCTGTAGGATTTAGGTCAGGACTCTGTGCCACATTGTGTACCGTGTTTCGTCACTCCACACACCGTTTTTACACTGTTCAATCATCAGATGTTTACGCTCCTTACACCAGGAGAGGCGTCGTTTGGCATTTACCGTTGGCATTGACCGGTGTGATGTGTCGCTTATGAGCAGCCGCTGCACCATGAAATAAATGTTTTCTCACCTCCCGCCTAACTGTCGTAGTACTTGCAGTGGACCCTGGTGCAGTCTGGAATTCCTGTGTGATGATCTGGGTAAATGTCTGCCTATTACACATTACGAATCTCTTCAACTGTCGACGGTGTCTGTCAGTCAACAGACGAGGTCGGCCTATACACTTTTGCGCTTTACGTATCCCTTTATGTTTCTACTTCATTACGACATCAAAAACAGTGGACCTTGGGATGTATAGGAGTGTGAAAATCTCGCGTGCAGACGTATGATACAAATCACCTGACCACGTTCGAAGTCCTTGAGTTCTGCCGAGTGCCCCATTCTGCTCTCTCAAGATGTCTAATGACTACTAAGGTCGCTGTTATGGCGTACATGGTAGTAGGTGACAGCAAAATGAACCGAATATGAAAAACGTACGTTTTTCGGGGTGTCCGGATACTTTTGATCACATAGTGCATATATCTATAGCGAGAGAGAGAGACAGAGAGAGAGAGAAGACTTACTGTATTACATGTTATGGCAAAGATGTGCGAATATAGCTGTAGTGAGTTGTCAAATACACTCCTGGAAATTGAAATAAGAACACCGCGAATTCATTGTCCCAGGAAGGGGAAACTTTATTGACACATTCCTGGGGTCAGATACATCACATGATCACACTGATAGAACCACAGGCACATAGACACAGGCAACAGAGCATGCACAATGTCGGCACTAGTACAGTGTATATCCACCTTTCGCAGCAATGCAGGCTGCTATTCTCCCATGGAGACGATCGTAGAGATGCTGGATGTAGTCCTGTGGAACGGCTTGCCATGCCATTTCCACCTGGCGCCTCAGTTGGACCAGCGTTCGTGCTGGACGTGCAGACCGCGTGAGACGACGCTTCATCCAGTCCCAGACATGCTCAATGGGGGACAGATCCGGAGATGTTGCTGGCCAGGGTAGTTGACTTACACCTTCTAGAGCACGTTGGGTGGCACGGGATACATGCGGACGTGCATTGTCCTGTTGGAACAGCAAGTTCCCTTGCCGGTCTAGGAATGGTAGAACGATGGGTTCGATGACGGTTTGGATGTACCGTGCACTATTCAGTGTCCCCTCGACGATCACCAGTGGTGTACGGCCAGTGTAGGAGATCGCTCCCCACACCATGATGCCGGGTGTTGGCCCTGTGTGCCTCGGTCGTATGCAGTCCTGATTGTGGCGCTCACCTGCACGGCGCCAAACACGCATACGACCATCATTGGCACCAAGGCAGAAGCGACTCTCATCGCTGAAGACGACACGTCTCCATTCGTCCCTCTATTCACGCCTGTCGCGACACCACTGGAGGCGGGCTGCACGATGTTGGGGTGTGAGCGGAAGACGGCCTAACGGTGTGCGGGACCGTAGCCCAGCTTCATGGAGATAGTTGCGAATGGTCCTCGCCGATACCCCAGGAGCAACAGTGTCCCTAATTTGCTGGGAAGTGGCGGTGCGGTCCCCTACGGCACTGCGTAGGATCCTACGGTCTTGGCGTGCATCCGTGCGTCGCTGCGGTCCGGTACCAGGTCGACGGGCACGTGCACCTTCCGCCGACCACTGGCGACAACATCGATGTACTGTGGAGACCTCACGCCCCACGTGTTGAGCAATTCGGCGGTACGTCCACCCGGCCTCCCGCATGCCCACTATACGCCCTCGCTCAAAGTCCGTCAACTGCACATACGGTTCACGTCCACGCTGTCGCGGAATGCTACCAGTGTTAAAGACTGCGATGGAGCTCCGTATGCCACGGCAAACTGGCTGACACTGACGGCGGCGGTGCACAAATGCTGCGCAGCTAGCGCCATTCGACGGCCAACACCGCGGTTCCTGGTGTGTCCGCTGTGCCGTGCGTGTGATCATTGCTTGTACAGCCCTCTCGCAGTGTCCGGAGCAAGTATGGTGGGTCTGACACACCGGTGTCAATGTGTTCTTTTTTCCATTTCCAGGAGTGTATAAAAAAATTTCACCTTCATATTAAATTAAAAAATGCACAACATGAATGTTATCGTGCAGTACTTCCTCATCAATGTACAGCTATTGCACTAGTGTTACCCACAAAATGCTTCCTCTAAGGAAAGCTTCTGGCAGGATAGAGCATTTATAGTACACGCGACTGTGAGAAACTAAAGTTGCTTCAAAGTTTGAAATTAAATTATCACCTTAAAAACCATATCGTATTTAGCTGTGTACATGTTTGAAATTAATAACTTGGTAACAAATTTTTATTTACTGTCTAAAGAAAGTGATTTGAGTAAAAAAAATTACATAAAACTGAGCAATGCAAATAGAGACAATAGCAAAAGGAACCTGAGCGAATGGGGCGGGGTTTTGTGGGTAAGAGGATGGTAGGAAAGGAAATGGGCCAGAGGATGTGCAGCACTCCGTGTAGAATTGGCTGCCACTCCCCAAGAAACCTTCCAGAACCTGATTGAATGTGTGCGTGCGAGACCTTAAGCTGTCATCAAGGCTAAGGGTGAGCCAACACTATAATGAATTCCAGCATTACCAATGGAGGGAGACGCGAACTTGTAAGTCATTTTCAGCCAGGTGTCCGAATACTTTTGATCACATAGTGTATATCGTTACGTACCCAAATACATATTGAGACTAACTGGATTACTGGATTTACAAGTTGTGGCAGAGGTGTGGGAAATATAGCCAATAGGCATTGTCAAATATAAAATTTCACCTCTACATTAAACTAAAACTTGCACAACATGGTGGTTGTTGTAAGGTACTTCTTTACCAATGTACAGCAGTGCTCTAGCGATATGTAGGTAACGCTTGCGCTAAAGAATGTTTCTGGCAGGAGAGAGAACTTGCAGCATGCGCGGTAGTGAGAAATTTTGTCATGCTAAAGTTGCTTCAAAGTTTAAAATTAAATTATGACATTAAAAACTAAATGATATTTAGCTGTGTACATATTCAAAATTAATAACTTCGCCACAAATATTAATTTACGGTCTAAAGAAACTCATTTTACTAAAAGCAATTGACATTAAACTGTATAGTGTGAATAGAAAAAATAGCAAAAGGAACCAGAGCAGTGAAGGGGGTGTGGGTTGTGGGGGAGAGGAAGAGGGTCTTGGTGAGAAGAATTGGGGTAGAGGGACGGAGAGAAGGAGCCTGGAAAATGATGTTGGCGGGGGAACGAAGAAAGTGGTAAAATGTGCATAACTGTCAGATACAACTTATCTGAAAGACTGTGATCATCAAACGTCTAGAAATATATGTTACATCATAACAAAGAAGAAAGACAAGTACCAGTAGCATTAACAGGCGAGGAAAATGACATATCCTATACTAATGTGGAACATCGATCCACTGCTCTGATACTCTATCGAAAATAGAGGTCTGAAACCACTTACAAAATTTCTAACTTTGAGTAGCAGCTGTTCATTTAATAGGCATGTATCTTTGTGAGTTATGTGCCTATAGTCATCTTATCTTCATAGAGAAATCATCTGAAGATGATGTTTCAATAGAAATGGTCAAAGCTAGTAGCAACAAAATAAAAACTGAATTTGCAAAAATTACCCATGCAAAATCTGCGGAGGAAGATCTGGAAAAATGCAGAAACATTTTTTCACAATAAAGAGACAGTTATCAAGCGCCTGGCCGTAATGTACTTAATGTTCACTAAAATTGTTATCAGCTACCCAAAAACCTATAGAAATGATAGTTTTAAAAGTGAAATTAGGAACATGAACAATTTTCAAGTAATGAGCAAAATAATAGGACGTATCAATGAAAATTAGTTGGCACACTGTATAGAGCTAATTGATGAAGAAAGAGATTTAGCGTAGTTCCAAACATAAATTGTACTTAACTAGGAAACGGCGAAGGAGTACTTGTCATTGAAAAATACCTCAAATATTTTTGTTCTGCTTCTGTCATTGCTCTGTCGGCATGTAATACAGGTAAAGTATAACTATGTATGAATGGATCTGAAAATACAACTATCTGCTAAAATCAAAGTAATGTATACGTAACATATCCAAAAGAAGATTGTACAAACGGGTAATGAAACTGTGAAGCCAGATGGAGAGTTTCTTCATTTTGACATATGAAGATGGTGACTGGATGGGCAGAAGAAGAAATAAGCAAGAGAATGAAAGGCCAGGAGGGCTTTGGTAAATTGAGTATATTTTACAAAATTCCACTGAGTCGAAAGAGAAGTTTACAATCTAACAATTTTGACTAACGGCAACGAATTACTAACTTTTCAGGTGCAAAACAATATATCATAAATGTACCAAGGGATTACTTCCCGATTCAGAGAAATAAGAAACTTGCAAATACGATGGATTAAAATAAAGAGAGCAGATTACAGTATCATGAAATGATGTAGTAGAACAACTAAAACATATAGCTAATAACTGTTACGTGTGAAAATGTGTCGAGGAAGCCTTTATAGAGGAACGAGTGTTAAATAGGACATAATTATGATTAGAGTGATTTAAATGAAGTCGCATGACCGCTGCAAGCTTAGCGCAGGTATCTTTGGAAATCATATACTCTGAATTTTGCGAGACTGTTGAGGTAATGGATTTACCAGCGGGAGCAGAATACATTGACCAGAATAAATTATTTAGTATCAAGTATTACATATTCGTTGCAGTTCATGGTGATTTCAAGAACCCTCTGTGTGTATACTCCATGGTGATGTATAACAGGTCCAAGTAATTTTGGCGTTGTCGTTTGCCTGTAGACGAAACGCGTATTCTCTATAGTACAACAGAACATCAAAACGAAAACAGTGGGTTTTCAGCGGTGGAGATCCATTGAAAACGCAGAGGCGGTTTTGAGAGTGAGGTACGTGACACATTTATTTGGAAAGATGCAACACCGTGAGGAGAACCTGTTGTGCATTTGTGTGTGCTATAAGCCAGAGTCGGCGAAGTTAGAAATTATTTTGTAAGAGAATGAAGTAGATCTTAATCTTGCTCTAGCAAGGGGGCCGTTTAAATTAGAAATATTTTTACAACACATATTTCTCTACAAAAATGTAACCTTCTTTTCACAGTTCTCCATCCCTTCTAAGTTATCCCTTAAGAAAACATTTTAGCTGGTGGGGTTAGAGTGTTCTCAGAGTTAGTAAGAGGACCAGTTAAGTCACGGTGTGCGTACTTTACCACGCGGTCTCGATTCCGACCAGTTCATTACCTTAAGTGCGTAGGCTTCCTCGGTCCGAGGAGCTATTGCGGAAAATAACTGGAGAAGTACGGAACGATTTCTCTACTTGTCTGCAGTGCACGAATTCTAACAGCTGTAATATTAATGGCACACCTTCTACCCTTTCGTAAAAGTAGTCGTTAGTGGTGCAAACTCGATAGGAGATTAAGCGTCAATCGAGGAGCTTTTATGTAGCGAAATATGTGGAAATAAAAATAACAAATTAATCGTTGGGAATGAAATTAATGGATATTCTATGCCCTAAAATGACATCATTGACGATAGTTTAGAGACGTTACAGCTACAACGTAATAAAAATATAACATTGAAATTGTGTCCCAGATCCGGTTGGAAACTCGGCCTGGCATACGTTTTCAATTAACTTTTCTATACAAGACTGAATTTTTAAGCCGATCTCTTTTCAATTATGTTTCTAGTTGTTTAGATTTTTTTATACGATACGCAGACATTTTTAGGGCACACAACGAGCATAGTGCGGGAACACTGGATGTCCAGGTCAATCTTTATCACTAAGACGAACAAACAAATAAAATTAATTTCATAATTACAGCTACAGATTTGGGTTACCTACAAAATTTAGAGCTTATTGATAATCACAGACGGGGTGGATCATTAATTAAAAAGTCATAATAAATAATGGATCAGTTTACGCAATTAAATTAATTACCCCGGGCCAACAAGTACCACCAATTGATTGCCTACATGAAGGAGAATCGAATGGAGGGGGCGAACTAATTCCCATAGTCTGCGTTTGTTTAATGTAGAAAGTGCGCAAATGGCGAAATTCTTTGAAAGTTCCTAGCTGTTACATTTGAACTGTACTGGAAGTCTCACTATGGCTGAGTCTTAAGAGTTCCACCGTCGTTTGGGGAATTGGCGCCCAGAGTTTTCCCAATCCGAGAGTCAAAGAGACCGAGCAACCCGCCCAGCGAGGCTGCAACAGTGGTTCCTATCCTCTTCTCATGTCACTTATGGACTTCATCTACAGTGGGATATCTGAGTTTTCAAACAGCAGGGAGAGCCACTCTCCTATCTACTTAGTTGCAAATTTTAGTCGAATAAAAATCGCAGATAGTAAGAGTGCAGCAGTTATCGCCATTATGGTACGCAAGTGTTGCTTTGCAGTGCCCGACGAGGAGCCTACTGCTAAGACATGTCTGGGCAGCATGTTTCCAGTTAGGAAACGCACGGCGACTACGTTGGCTCCGTTTGTGAGATGATTGTGTTTTTCACCTCAAGAATCTGGTTTAATAACTCCGCTTATCGGAATATGGTAATCTCTGTCGTTATGTCCCTGTCTGTGTGCTCATGTTTCTCGATTCATTTCAATTAAACGTCCTTAGTTCACTCTGGCGACTGGAACGCTTCTAGCTTAGATTTATCATTGTGTTTGACATGTTTCTTTAGTCTCATTCTTTACGCTGCAGCAAGTTGCCATCTCGACAAATCATCCAAAGCTGAGGACGCTTTCTATAAAAGACTGAGACAGGCTGCTTCGTATTTGTAAGTCTTTCTACAAAATACGAGGGATGTACAGAAAGTAATGCACCGCATTTTTTTCTTCAACAGTTATATATTGAACATATTGAGAATCACCCGCAAGAAAAAATGGTGTTTTATCTACAGAGTGTTTCAAAGAGAATATACGTATTTAGATTGCATACATTTATTAAATATTAAGACCTACGAGTATGAAACTTTAGACACATATTTACGAACCTCCAGAGTTCAGATTACAGATGTTCAATATATCCTCCATCAGCGACTTCAACACAATCACATCGATACTCAAATTCAACCCATACTCGGGCAAGCATGTACTTCGTCACTGATGCTATGGAACTACAGATCCGGTTCTTCAACTCTCCAAGGTTCAGTGAGACTGGTGGCACATAAAAGTTGTCTTTATCGGAACCCGAAAGGAAGAAGCCAGAGGGAGTCAAATCCGATGACCGTGGAGCCCAGCTGCGATACGCTAAGTCGCCAGCTCATTGCTACGTTGGATAGCAGTTTGAATTCGTGTCACATTTTCTTCGGAAACACGAGAGCTGCCAGGACTCTACTCTTTACATACACATCCTGTATCTAGAAACTGTCGATACCATCTGCGAATGTTTCACCCATTCGGAGGATAAATTTGGTTCCTCAAACGGAAACGTCTTTGCACTGTAAGCACGAAATTGCATTTGGAAACTCGAGAACTCAAAATGATTTCTGCTGCGGAGTACGCATTTTAAACATATGACGGTTACCAAGCAAAACAGAAGATAACTGACATCTAGCGGTTATTAATATAAACTAGACTATGTATTCGTTTCTCCAATAGTCGAGCCGAGTCGCAGCGATCGATAGTTGGGACAAAATAATACTTTGTGGTACCTACATTCTTCTTGAAACACCCTGTATACACCCCCATTTTCCACGTAATCTCCATTCAGTTCGAAGGCCTTCCTCCAGGGCGAAACAAGGGCGTGTATGTCCTGTCGGTAACAATCATTTTCCTGGGGGTGGAGCCAGAGCTTCACTGTGTGAATCACCTCATCGTCCTCAAAATGTCTTCAACGAATGGCGTCCTTTAATGGTCCAAACAAGTGGAAGTTCGAGGGGCCTTGGTCAGGTGCGTCTCCCCGATGGTCTCCCCGACCGCTGTAAATCGTGGAGCTCCACCGAACCGCTTACTGATGACCTCACCCTCCGAGCTCTGTCACTAATTGTACTTCTATGGACAGCAGATGCTCCATAATCTTTGCACAAGCGTTTGTAAGTATTCCGCTCGGTTTTTTTCTCTTCAGTGAGAAATTCAGTGACTGCACTTTGCTTCTAATGTACATCACACACCATGATGTAACCGTCCTGCAGCTACGGTATCTGTCGGAAATAACGGAAACTTCGCAAGCTCACTCAGGAAACTTCTAATAATACGTTCGTAACGTTTCGTATTCGTAGCATTGTTTTCGGTCGAGGAAAAAAAAGTACGGCGCATTCCTTACTGGGCAACACTAGTACATACAAATTTTATCTCATTTACTTCCAAGCATTGTGTTGAAGATATCCCATAGTCCATTTTTCTTTAAAGTAACCGCATATTAATCAGCGGGACACATGCCAACAGAAAAATTCCATGCTCTTCATGCTCTAAGAACAGCAGATTATCGGATGACTACATCTCAACCTATATTATTGGGAAACAGCGATGGACAGTAATTTCCCTGGTTTATTATTCAACAACAGACCAGTCGCAATATTTAAGATCAAGCATCAACTCACATGTTACCTGTGAAAACAAGTGTCAATTTTCATCAAATTAATTTTACCAAATTGGAATGATGTGTTTTGATCTTTAACTTTTCAGCGTGCAAAGCAGGTACACTATACACGGTGTGCCAATTACTGAACTATATGAAAAGCAACGTAAATTAGTTACAAACTACGGAGTGCACACACTTCATTCAACATGTAAACTTCAGTACAGATATGCGGATCTACGTTATGACATGTAAGATATGCCTGCCATCATTGGCGATGGTGTAGCGCAGACAAATACCGAAATTCTGTGTGACCAGTTGAAGTGTCAGAACATCTATGCTGTCGATCCTGAATAGCTGTCTTCAGCTCAGCAATGGATTTGGGGCTATTGCTGTACGCCTTGTCTTTAACGTAACCACAAAAAAGAAGTCGCACGTTTTGAGATCAGAAGAATATGGTGGCCAATCGCGGCCAGTGCCTGTGGCCTCTGGATACCCCAGAGCCAGAACGCGGACCCCAGAGCGCTCCTCCAAGACATTAAACACTCTGCTGCTTCGATGGCGTTGAGCTCCCTCTTACATGAATCACATCTTGTCGAAATCAGGGTCACTTTGATCAATGGTTGTGAAATCATCATCTAAAAAATTCATATCCCGTTCTGTTCTCACCGTGCCATCAAGGAATATACACATATCAAAAAAAGTTTTGCATCACCTCGATTCCGAGAGTTTCGGAACCTGTACAGAAAATTGGTATAGAGATCAACATAAACATCATTTCCACCCTTTTAGTTGCTCATGAAACACACATAATGCATGTCGTATCACCATACAGCGAGACCTTAAGAGGTGGTGGTTCAGATTGCTGTACACACTGGTGCCGCTAATACCCAGTAGCACGTCCTCTTGTATTGATACATGCCTGTATTTGTCGTCACATACTATCCACAAGTTCATCTGGGAACCAGATTGTCCTACTCCAGAAAGGCGATTCGGCTTTATATCAGTAGAACGTGCTGGCGACTCAAATCGAGCGATGTCGAAGGAAGTCATTCACAATATGTACACGATGGGGACGCGAACTGTCGTCCATGAGACGGATGCCAATATGCTGCCGATACGGCTGATCTATCGGTCGGAGGATGGCATTTACGCATCGGACAGCCATTACGACACCTTCCATGACCGCCAGCGGCGTACGTCGGCCTCACATAACGCCTCACCAAAACAGCAGGGAACCTCCACCTTGCTCTACATGCTGGACAGTGTGTCTCAGGCGTTCAGCCTGACCGGATTGCATCCAAACACGTCTCTGACGATTGTCTGGTTGAACGCATATGCGACACTCATTGGTGCAGACAACGTGAAGCCAATCGTTAGCAGTCTAATCGGCACTTTGATGGGCCCATCTCTACAGCGCTGCATGTTGTCGTGGTTGCAAAGATGGACATCGCCATGGACGTCGGGAGTGAAGTTGCGCATCATGCTGCCTATTGTTCACAGCTTGAATCGTAACACGATGTCCTGTGGTTGCACGAAAATCATTGTTCAACAGGGTGACGTTGTTGTCCGAGCCATAATCCGTAGGTAGCGGTCGTCCACTTCAGTAGTAGCCCTTGAGTGGCCTGACCGGGGCATGTCATCGACAGTTCCTGTCTCTCTGTATCTCCTCGATGTCTGCACAACATCGCTTTGGTTCACTCCGAGATGCCTGGACCCTTCCTTTGTTGAGATAGATTTCTGGTACAAAGTAACAATGGGGACGCGATGAAACCACGGTATTTAACGTCTCCTCGATGTCTGCACAACATCGCTTTGGTTCACTCCGAGACGCCTGGACCCTTCCTTTGTTGAGATCGATTCCTGGCAGAAAGTAACAATGGGGACGCCATCAAACCACGGTATTTAACGTCTAGGCGTGGTTAAACTTCAGGCAACACGAGACGTGTACCTCCTTCCTGGAGGAATGACTGGAACTCATCGGCTGTCGGACACCCTCCGTCTGCTCATGCATGGTTGTTAACATCCTTTGGCCTTTTTAGTGACATCTCTGAGCAGTCAAAGGGACTGCGTCTGTAATACAATATCCACACTCAACGTCTATCTTCTGGAGTTCTGGGACCCGGGATGATGCAAAACGTTTCTTGATGTGTGAAGTACAGCTAATTCTGTGACTGGACACGGCACAGAACATGGTCACCTGTTGAGGGTGAAGAGACTTGACGATCGCGAAATGCGAATTCTCAGTCCTCCAAATACGCCAGATTTTCTTATTGACGAATCCATTTGCACATGCCAGTGGTCGAGAACAACAACGCTCGTGCGGGCGCGCATTCTAATTCCCATCATGCCCAGCGGCAAACCGTGCAGTTCGAACAACCTAACGCAAATGTTCCGAAGATATGGTTAAATAAATACCACACTGAACGACGTAGTCAGCTAGTTATGCTATCACTCTTCTACAATACTGAGTACACAAGAAGTAGAAACAAATCAGTTCTGAAAAAACATATATATTCGAACTGGAACTACCGAAAGTTATGAATGCACAAAAGATTATGCCTTAACTCGTACATGAGTTTTACCAGAGCTGCTCTCTTCCTCCGTCCATTCGCAAGTGGCTCGTGGGATGAACTGCTCTCAGTATGTCTCTGCATGAGCTCCAACTTCCCTGATTTTGTCGTCATGACTATTTCATTAGATGAATGTGCCCGTCTAGGAACGTACGTGAAACGTTAAGGAGTTTGGATCTGAGAGTCGGAAGGTGTTAGGCATACAAGACGCAAGCATTAAAATTTTTAACTACGTGATTTCTAAAATATAGCCAGTATTTAAGAATCTGTTCTAAATACACTGAAGACTATTAGAACAATTTAGAAAAAAAAACATTCCCTTGAATTTTACTTTAACATGAGAAACATTTAAGAAAATATAGATTCAAAGACAGTCCACTAAAGAGCCAAAATAAGACAGATTTGCTTATAGTTTCGAAAGAAAATTACAAGAATATTTTAATACGGACGTTAGAATAACAAACGTAGAAACCTGAAGAAAATCTTTTATATTCAAATGAAACGGTTGAGCAGAAACGAAGCCACAACTACCCGTACAAAGACCTGCACTCCTTCAAAAAAGATAGTGTTTACATCTGGTGAAACATCGACGGTGTAATGTACAAACCATTCGTTCCCCGAAGTGTAACCAAGACTGCTGACATTTGCTGTCAACAACTGAGTCGGTGTGCAAGCGCAGTTTAAGAACAACGACCAAGAAATCTACGTGAAGTAATGCAACTACACGCTAAGACCCGCCCGCATTCTGCTAGACACAAAAAACACTATGCAAGAGTTGTGTTGGAGAATCATTTAACACCCACCTTATTCAACTGATCTTGCGCCGACAGATTTTCAACATTTTTGGTGTCTGTCGAACAACCATCAATGAATTTCTTTTCCGGATGAAAATGCATTGTGAACATGCCCCGATGAGTTTTTCGGCTCAAAAACACGTGATTTTTACGGTCACGGATGTGAAAAGTTTCCCAAGCGTTTGAAGACTATGGTAAATACTGATAGATAATAAGCTGTTGATTACTAAAGTCTCCGTTATGTGTATCTATTTTTTTATGATTCAAGTCTTGGACTGATGGACAGCCCTTGTCTTTAGTTCCAGTGAACGGGTCTTTCAGCGGACCCCACCCCAAGGAACAACAGTCGATCTTACCTTTCACTGTGACAGATACAGAGAATCCACTGCGTTTATTAAAGTAACAACAGAGTTTGTCTTCGTGTCAGGAAATGGCAGAGAACAGTAGAGAGTGGAGCGGCACGCCGTTGTTGGAGAGGCGACTCGGTGGCTCAGTGCAGGGACATGTGCCAAATGCCAACCTGTCGTGATTACACAATAATGTTTGCTTGGGCAGATACTGAGCTAGCTACGTTGTGTAAAAATATATATATCTGTTAGTGACTGACTGCTGGAGATTAGCCTCAAGCAATTAAGGAGGCAAGCTTATATCGTGTGCCATGGGTCTTCCCGTGCGTGAAACTACGTTGAGAGTGGCGTACTACCAAGCTGAAAACAACTCAAGTGTTGTGATATTGTCACCGCTGATAATCCTTCGGCCGCAGCTCGCAAGATGTGGAATTATAGAATATCAGATTAATTATTAATGGTGTTTCATCCTATACTGGTGAATTGTGGTAAGTTCCGCATGGTAAAAAGTGTATTAATTAAATCTCTCCAACATATATTAGTATGTTGTGGCGTTTATGAAACACAAGAACTCTTATGTAAGTGGTTTCGTATGTGACTTTTGTGCTACTGATATCGTTACACTCACCTTTGAGAAAGCTCTGTGAATTAGTTATATCATAAGGATTCGATGTAATTACAAATGTACAACCACTTATTTTGATGACACTTGGCTTCACGACATAGTTCACTTCTACCAGAACTACTTTCTCTTCATTCATAGTTTTGTTAAAATTCCCTGGTTGTGGATGTACTGAAAACGTAACTAGGCAGATTGGATGTGGTGGAGTACAGCATACTGATAACCGCTCTAGAGGTAAGATAGGGGGAGATGAGTTTCTCAAGTTGGACAAGTGCGGCTGACCTTTCAGCGTGCGGTACTGGCATTATATTAAGGGTGCGTAGTAGGATGCATCCCTATAAACTGCATTTTGTAATTAGCGTTTGTCATTCAATATTATCTCAGAGTCGTCCGATGTATTTGTGTTGTGTTCAGCATCAATGCAATTGTTAGATCCATAGTAAACATCAATCGGACCGCGAAACGATATTGGAAACGTTATAACCTGTCGTTGCTCTCCGCGAGCTTTGTCCTGACATTTTCATATTCAGCTGCTGCTACGTTAAGGAAACAGTGACTAACGACCAAAGTTAGTTGGTGTTCCAAAACGGCTTTCTGCTCAAAAATTTCTTCGTTTTTTGAAAGTCTCGGCCAAAGCGCACATGTTCAAAAAATTCAACTTACGTTCCCGAATGAAATCCTTCGTTAACGTTACAGAATGCGAACTAAAATTATCTTGAACGAGCACAATGCTGTTAGACACCTACACAAGCCGTTTCGTTTGAATGGGGGGAGGGGGGAGGGGGGAATAGAGAGCGAAGCGTCTAACAGCAGGTTGCTGCATTTGTATTCTCCGTGTGACATTTCATTCCTCATAGTTCCATAAACTTCGGTGATCTCTCTACAAATTTACATACACTACGAACCTAACACCTAGCGAAATTGTTAATTTTATTACACAATAGCTTCGTGCCCGCTGCTTCGCTGGTGTAGACTATATGGTCTGCACAGACTTCTTTTTTCTTTTCTTTTTACTGTATTTTTATGTTGTTCGCTAACTGCGAACGTTCTGAACTTTTCGCGTTAATTACGGCCATAGAAGCATGAACTTTTCCGAATGTACTTATGACAAAATGCAAATCTGGTAGCTGAGTCAAAGATTTTTTTTGTTTTAATAGTGGCTTTTGCGTTGATGTGGAGACATTTCCATAGAAAATTAATTCCCCTAACAAATGTTTCTTTATATCTAACCCAGATGGGAAATACCAATTTCTAGAGATTTAGCTTAAATATGTTTCATTTTAGTGAAATACTTTCTAAAAATTTGCTTCCCATTAACACCCCTTTATTATGACTTAAATTTCCAAAAACATTAAAAGACTGTTATTTTTTGTTTCTAGCAGTAAAGCGAAACACAAATTTTCGTAGACTTATCTTTGAAAATTCCTTCATAACGTAATAGTTTCATGAAGCTTTTCATCCCTTATTTTACTTCCTTTGGGAGTTGAATTTCGAAAAACACTGAAATACGTATTTTTTTATTTCTAACCGAGAAAACAAATATCAGTTTTCGTAAACGTAACTTTAAAAAGCTTTAGTACATCTTTGATAATGATTCATGTTCAAAAAACTATTTCACCCAATATTTCACACCCTTAATGGTTGAATTACCAAAAATTCCGAAACGTACTTAGTTTTAAATTCTGAAAGAGAAATATATTAGCAGTTTTCCTAGATCTAAAGTAAAAATTGCCGTAATAGTGACATACTTTCAAAAAGTTGTTCATCCCTTCTTAAACGGCATCTACAGTGTAACATCAACACTCTTTCCAAATTTCAAGTTTCAATCGTTAGATGTTTGGCAGAGCGAATGTGAGCCAGTCAGTCAGGACACTGCCTTTTCCACACATTGACGGAAAATTAAATCGCAACTCGACAAAGAAATTATGATACATAAACGAAAATTGGTAGGCGTGTCTTTACAACTTTTCGAATTTCGTACCAGGTGCATAAGAGTGGCACTAGTAACCAGGTTTGATTTAAATACTCGATGTAACTCTTGTGTCCGTTAATTATCTTTTACACTGTACATAGTGAGTTCATGTTAGTGAAAAATGGCTTAAAGGCGACAACGACGCCGTTATAAACACCCCACAGAATTTGAACGAGGTGGTATAACAGGGCTACGACAAGCTGAATCTCCCTTTGCGACACTACTGTCACGAGAATATACGGTCACAAGACGCCCAGACTCTGAATGGCCATATGGCACCGGCAAGAGGGAAGAACATCGCGTTCGGCTCATGTCTCCGACGCATCGTACTGCATCTGCAGAAGCTGTTTAAACAGTACTTGGCGCCACAGTGATATAATGGACTGTTAAACATCGGTTATGGCAATGACATATGTCGCATTTGAATTAATCTGTGATATTGCAATATTTATCACTTATATATGTTACCTAGGTAAATCTATTTCCGAAATTTCATTACTCTGGAATAATTATTATTAGGAGTAGCGACGTTTTTTCCATCAGAGTATATATATTTTAATATAACTCAGATAAACAAAAAACAACCGTTCCTCCTCGTTGTTAGTGTAACACTGCCACCAACGATTAGGGATGCTACAGAACTGCATTTTTAACAATAAGAGATAAACCTTTGTCCTTTGCCGGTTTCGGTCCCACGTATCGTCAGCACAAGATGATAAGTCCATAAATCAGATGGAAAAGTATCATTCTTCTCTTAGTTGGATCAAAAGTCGACAGTTTTTTAATAAATGTGCATGACTACATTTCATGTACGATGAACTTCAAAAGCATTATATCCATATTATAATAATACATGGCCATATATGAAGGAAATCTCATGCAGAATGATCCCAGTAGCTGATGGCTGTAGAAAGTCACCTCGCCAAAATTTCCATTAGGATAGCATAGCGGTGGCGTTGGGAGCGAAGAAGCTGGAGAATCGAGCTGCGTATTAGATGGAAAGATTATTTTCATATAGATTGGCCCGTATATTATATAGAACCTACAGAAGTGCCGATAGTCAAGGGTGGTTGGAGAATGAGATTAAAATTCAGGTTGGAAGGATATCAGTGATAAGACTTGCTAATGGCATCGTAAACCTCAGAGGAAGTGAAGAAGAATTACAGGATCTGTAGATTGGAATAAACAGTCTAATGAGTACAGAATATGGATTGAGAATAAACTAGTAAAAGATACAAGCAGCAGAAAGGAAAATAGCGAGAATCTTGACATCGGAATTGGGGTCACAAAGTAGGGTTAAGGAATTCTGCTAAGGGCATTCCTGGCCAATAGAAATTTACTGTTATCGATCATAGGCCTCAATTTGAGGGAGGAATTTCTGAGGATGTACGTTTGGAACATAGCATAGCATGGAAGTGAATCATGGACAGAGCGACAACCGGAACAGATGAGAATGGAAGCGCGCTGAGGCGAGGTTCTTCAAAAGAATAATGAAAATTATGTAGACTTATAAGATAAGGAGTGAGGAGATTCTATGCACAGTTGTCGAAAGAAAGAAATTATGGAAAATGCTGACAAGATGAGGGGAGAGGATGACAGGACATATGTCAACACATCAGGGAATAGCCTCCATGGTAGTAAAGGCAGCTGTGGAGGGTACGTTTTGAAGACAGAGATTTGAATATATCCAACAAATAACTGGAACTCTGAATGTGAAAGTAGAATGACAGATCTTTTAATTAAGGACATCAGTCCAGGTTATCAATATCTTATTGGATGGGAACGTATCAAACAAATGTTACATTTTCTGCTTTACCAGCGTATCTCTGGAATGTACGGTTCTCACGGCCCGAGCACGTTGTATACTTTCTCCAAAATTTCGACGAGGCAACTAATTGACATCTTTATATGGTTGCCGCTCGATACTGTTAGCTCTAATTTGTCTCGTTCTTCTTTATATTGTGGAACTTGGATGGCGGAGTGTTTACATTAATCTCAATTGTATTCATCAGCTGATAAAAAATGTTTAAAAATTTAAAAATACATAAGGAGTGATCTTAAATTTGATGAGATACACACTTCTAGTAAATCAAGTTTTACATGGGGACCTATGTTCTGAAACGGCTTATTTCCATGTTACAAGGAAAACAAGAACTACTCAGTTGCGCGGTGGATGTTTCTTACGCAGTTCAACTATTCTGCTAGGATACCCAAATTCATTAACGGGACGTTGACGAGATGTCACGTGATATCCTCTGTTTCCATATGACTCGTTTTCATGCTTCCTGGAGATGAATCAGTTGACATTAAGATTACTTCAGACATTAAGATGATTGTAAAAACAGGACACCTGAGTTCACGTTCGCGGAGTTAATTTACCCGAAGCTCGCTGTAAAAGAAGAGAAGCTCGACGTCTGTACCACGAGTAATTTCCAAATCGCGTCACTCCATGTTATCCAGAGTAGAACGACGGCTGCGAGAAAGTGAGACGTTCACAATCGATAAACCTAACTGTGGTGCTCCAAGAAGATGACGCATTGTCGTATTGGAAGAGGAAGTGCTTCATCAAGTTGAAGAGAGTCTTAGCACGTGGCTTGTAAGTGTCTCACTCTTCTGACTGGTGTGTTCGGCATGAACAGCGTCTCAATCCATATCACACTCAGAAGGTATAAACCATCTTCCCGGCGAATTTTGTGACACGTGTCAATTTCTGTACTTGGTTTTTACACAATTGTGTGGATTTTCCTCATTTTAGTTCACCGATGAAGCGCCTTTCAGCAGGGGAGGTGTTTTGAACGTTAGAAATAGCCACATTTGGGATTAAGAAAGCCACTTGTACACGAAGATTTCAGCACACAATTCGACATCAAAGTCCGAGCTGGCATCTACAATGGTCGTATGATTGAGCCGTACATCCTTCCTCGCCACCTGACGGGTGTCAGATACTTGGTACTCCTGCAACAAGGGCTGTCGGAGTGTTTCAAAGGAATGCTATTGGATATCCACCACAAATGTGGTTCCAGCATGACTGCGCGGCAGTACATTTTGCACCTTGCATCCGAAACCATCCGAACCTAGTCTACGGGGACAGCTGGATAGGTCGTGGTAGACTTATGTTTGGTCATCATGATCCCCAGAATTAATCTCTTCGGACCTTTTTTCGTGAGGTCACATGAAGATTCTTGTTTACGAGATCAATTTGCAGTTGGAAAACGATCTGGTTTCACGGATCATGGCTGCTGCAGAACTGATAAACCGTACCCCACGCATGATAGACAGAGTTTATATGAAATTGCTGCGCAAACGAACTGCGAGCAGCGAACTTGGTGGTCACCATATAGCACAGCTGTTGTAATAGCACAGAAAATAGGAGTGAAATCTATATATCTAGCTTCCCTGTAACATGGAAACTAACCGTTTCAATGGCCGAGCGGTTCTAGGCACTGCAGTCTGGAACCGTGCGACCGCTACGGTCGCCGGTTCGAATCCTGCCACGGACATGGATGTGTGTGATGTCCTCAGGTTAGTTAGGTTTAAGTAGTTCTAAGTTCCAGGGGACTAATGACCTCAGAAGTTAAGTCCCATAGTGCTCAGAGCCATTTGAACCATAACCGTTTCCAGACATGGATCTAAGTAAAACGTGATATACGAGGTCCGCTATACAACCTCTGGAAGTTCGTAACATGAACTGTGAAATACCCATATCAGGTGTTGAAATATGTCAGCACGATGATGACGTTGGGGGCTATGGTAATATTTTCTAAGAGTGCTGCATCAGGACTACAGAAAAAAGTTAATTACGTTTCTATTTATTCGAGGTGGCAGTTACAATTTTGCAATTAAAACGGTGGTTTCACTGCAGTGGCCGGCCGCGTCAGCTAAGGGCCAATAGGCTAGGCGCGAGAACGGGAGCCACTGGCTTGTACGGCAGACAGCACCAGTGTTGAAACACTTGCTGCGGTGGAGTCAGCCAAGAAGGTAAACAGAAGACGTTCGGGCCGGCATCGACAGACCCGGAGATATGCGGGAGCGCGCATCCACCCGCTCAGCCAATCCGGCAGCCAGATCGTTGGGCGGAGGCTTTACGCGGCCGTCCGCTGCCCCGCATCCGTCTGCCGTGTAGCCGTCGCTCCACCCCAATACCCTCACCCCCACCCTCACCACCAAGCCCGGTCTTTATTTCCTGCCTCGTTCCTGGCAGCGCGGAAACATCTCAGAAAGCCGGTTCCGCGAAGCATTTGCCCCGTCCGCTACATCTTGCTCCCTCTCTCTCCTAAGACTTCCCCCAAACAACCTGCGTTCCCAGTGCGTACACCGCTGGGGCCAACTTCCGCAATCTGCTTTTCAAAAACGTAGATTTCACACTCTGCTGTATCTATAATTCGAGTTGAAATTTCCTTCCTCTAGGTCGCAGTAACACTCATTTCAAAGAGATGATATTTCGCCCGTTATGTCCAGCTACAGCGGAGGAATGAGCAAGCACAGCCGCTAGATCGCTGATCTACCATCCACGATAAAACAACTAAGCAAACGTCATGGCTTCTGGCTTGGGAGTATAAAGTTCGCAATTGTTGATCAGAATCGCAGTTGTCGTCGAAATTCCCACCGCCGGTGTTGCAATCAATTTTTGGTATGAGAAAAACATGAAATATATATATACCTATAGTGAACTTTGTGCAGTATGCGGAGAGAGCGTTCATAATGAAGAAAGCTGTAAGCGATCATATGTCGCAGTAAAGGTGATTGTTTCAAGGTTAATAACACAACTGGATAAAGTCGGCCCATAATACACAGACAGTGTTGTACGAACTTTTAGCTGATAAGCTTGATCATCATATATTTGTGCACGATGGGTCCCAAATCTTCTAACTAATGTCCACAAGAAGAAGAGAATGGTAGCCGCACAAACGTTTCTGATGACAAATGTAAATATTATCTACACCTTTTTTTCGGATGTGGTGGGAGGGGGAGGAGGAAGGGGGGGGGGTAGATCAGAAAGAGAGTTCTACGTTGATGTTACGGATAGAGGGCCTGCAGTGAGCATCGACAGTTACTGTGAAACCTTAAACAAACTCAGGAGATTCATACAGAACACCCTAAACACACTCACCCTGAACAAGAGACGTGAGATGAAGTGCGCTGGCATAGCTGCTGTGCAAGTTAGAGCTAGGCCTCATACCGCCGCAAGCAACGAAACGTTGCTTACAGTTTCAGCTTGGATTTGAAGCCAGTACTACAATAATCCCTTAAATGCGATTGTGGAGGATTTGAGTATTAACCATTATTCAGTTTTCTCTTTCAATTTTTCCATTTCAAACGACTTCTACTGATGCATTATGTGATAGGTCAATTGAACCTGTCAGCGTAACTATCGACGTAATTATACTTCTGTGCTCCTACGTAGAGTAGCCTGTCCACTCATTCAGGGCAGACATATAGTATAGAGAGCCCGAGGCTTGTATCAGAGGAGGTAACCTGCAAACACTTCAGCAAGCGCATGCTCCGTGCAGATATGCTGTAACATGAGCAAATCAGTAAATGAAATACGTTGTTGTTCGCTTTACCATTTCAGTGGAGTAAGTGGAGGGCAGTACGTCCTGCTGTACTAGGCGCTCAGAGGCTTAATGCACACCTGCAGGAGCTGAACATTGGTGTACAAGAACTGGATAATCTGTAACGTCTCATATATTCATACTTAGGGAGCCATTAACTCTTTTAAATGTGGGAAAAGGAGATAGACACTGGCCGCCAAAGCGATGAACAGGTTGGCTCCAACAACCGTATTTACAGAAAGTATAAATTTAGCGTAGATTTGCCGGCCGAGCTGTTCTAGCCGCTACAGTCTGGAACCGCGCGACCGCTACGGTCGCAGGATCGAATCCTGCCTTGGCCATGGATGTGTGTGATGTCCTTAGATTAGTTAGGTTTAAGTAATTCTAAGTTCTAGGGGACTGATGACCTCAGAAGTTAAGTCCCATAGTGCTCAGAGCCACTTGAACCATTTAGCCAGATTTTAGCGCGAGATGCTTTTAACAGTTCCGAGAAAGAAACTCTGTCTCGAAATCTGGCAGAAATTTAATGTACATTGAAGACACAATCAATTCTGTCGCTAAGCAATAGCAATACCAATGTCACCAAAGGCAGTGCCATTGCAGCAGAGTTACTGAACACGGTTTTCGAAAATTCCTTCAAAAAAGACGGAGTAAGTATTACAGAATTTTTATCAAGAACATATTCCAATATGAGTAACTTAGAAGTAGATATCTTTGCTGTAGGAAATCAACTCAGATCACTTAATAAAGGAAAGTTTTACGGTCCAAAGGATGCATCAATAACATTCCTTTCGGAATATTCTGATATAATAGCTACATACTTACCAATCATATACAACCTCTCGCTCTATGGAATATCCGTATCCAAAGACCAGAAAATTTCGCACCTCACTCCAATAGGAAAGAAAGAAAATAGAAGTACTCCGCTAAATTACAGACTAGATTAACTACAGCGTTTGTGTTATATCGCTTTAATCAGGTACACGCCATCTAAAGAAGAAAGGTTTTGTTTTCCACACAGAAAACTGTAATGCACTGCAATGGCGGAATGAGAAAGTTGCCAGCGTGGAAACAGTAGTAACTCCTAAATTGGTAATGATTGACACACGCATGGGTAATGAAAAAAAATCTACCATATTTGCAATGCAGGAATGAAGTCGGCAGTTAAACAACACACCAATAAGGGTGTCTGCAACCTGGCAAGGGATGTCTGCAGTACGGCAAGGAGATGATCTTGCGACGCAACGCTACGTTATCGACGCTAAGAATGGACATGCTGCAGTCTACGACGGTCGTTACAGATGTTGATAACTTGTAGTAGAACGAAGACTTAAGTTTAGCACAATAACTCATGTTCGGAAACGTACCGTTTTCCCACTGCTCGCAATATACCAAAACACGTGTTCAGATCTCCGGCACTTTTGGCATCGTGGACTAGCACATTACGTAAGTCATTCACCGATCATCCGAAGTGCCACACTCAATTCAAGTTGGATTATATACCATTCAGTTGAGTTCTACATCCGCCCAGAGAGGTTCGTACCTACTCTTGTGCTTGTGATATTTGTATGTGCTGTGCTACTGTACCCTCCCAGTGAAGTTTGTACGTTCTGTTACGTGAGACAACACGAAACTAGGGAGTGGTGTTTGGAAGGCGCTAGTGAGTTTACTGGATAAATTTCAGTTAATTATTTATTAAAAGAAACAAAAACTGAATCTGACCATTATTGCAAGCGCAAATTCACACTGACCGGTCACAACAGTTAGATCTCAAGATATATTTATTATATAAGGCTATAAGGCAAGAAATCATTAATCATATAACTGATATTACAGCGTACGTCTGTAATCTCTCACTCGCATTGTATTCAGACATCAAGTAACAAACTCAGTCACACACATCTTATAATGGCATGGTGATAGAGGAACAGAATGGTAGTGACCAATATAAAAAAGCAAAATATTGCAGCAAAGCCTTTAAAATTGTATTATTAACAGGAATGTGTGTACGTAGTCTGACAGCACTGCACGTCATGTATTCATTACGTTATTTTTCATTTATGAACATCATGAAGAAACAATATGTGTATCCTGTGGCACATATGACGAAAACAATTTTATCCTAATCAATAATTTGTGCACATTCTATCAAAAATTTATTTACACTCTAGATGACAGAGCTCACTTATAAATAAATTTCGTCTTACAGGACGTAATACTAGATCACGTTTGTTCTTCTTTCCTATAGTAGCAATCTGGTGACTTTGAATCTGCCACTCTCACTCATAAATATGTGAAGTACAGGAAGCACACCATTAACTTTTGATTTGATTTCTACAACTGGTGAAATTATTAGTGGTCATGAATGCCAACAGTAAACCTTTTCGCATAGTATTACCGATTAGACTAATTTCTAGAACCAACGTATAGCAATACGCAGCATTATACACAGACTAAGCATATACTTATCCAGAGAATTAAATATCTTGAACACTACAAATAAGCACCTAGTCAGGCAGCAATAAGCGCGATATTCTCTGGTAGCAACAGTTTCAATTAGTTACAAGAACAAAAAAATTAAGTGTTATTGCACTAACAGGAACCATGGTGTGACAAGATTGGTCTTAAATACTGTGATCTATTCCATAACATAAGGAGAATGAAGGAAGGAGTGATATTCACTGCTAATTTGCAGTTAAATATTCATACAAAACATTGCACAAGAACATACACGGTGTCCACCTCAATACACTTGGCGCAAATGGCGCACTGAACTTGACATGCTCACTATAAACACTACACAATACTGTACACTGGTTGCTGTATTCGGCGCACTGCATCGAGATAATGAGACGTCGGCAGCCCGATCCCGATGCCCGTTTTCCTCAACGTCCACGCAGCTCCTGTCCTCCATGTATGATACCAAGAAGTAGCAATCAAGCAGCATGCACTCGGTGTGCACAGCTCAGTACTGCTCTCCGTGCTCAGTGGCGCTTCAGTACACAAGCCGGCCGGTATCCAACGCACTGCAGTAGACCATGTGGTTCCTTTCCTGTTGGCAAGCGACTCACGACCGAAGCCGAGCACGAGTCACCAATACTTGATTTCCTCCTCGGCCACAGATTACCAGTGTCACAGCATAGTCGCGGCAAACTTATCTGGCATCGTTTGCCGGAGACGTGCTGGCACGGCTCACTATGCTGGTGGTCTTTGTTCATGCTACAGTAGTGCACAGTAGCAATGATTCACTACAGTAGAGAAACCAAGCTGTACGTGCATTTCATTTTTAGATTGTGGCTGCTGAACATGGAGAACTACACGTTTGTGTAATAAGTTGATATGATATAACAGTACAATGTAGTTCAGTGCAAAGAAAAGGCTGCTCGTAGGTTGCATGCAGGACGTTTTCCTCAGCTCCATACACCATCGCACTCCCTCTTTGCTGTGGTGTACCAGCGGGCCAGGGGACGGGTACTTTCACCGTCAGCAGTGCCCACTGTGGTGTTCCACAGCGGAGCCGTAAACCTGAGTTTGAAGGTACTGTACTCCATGAAGTGGAAGAAGGCGCAACGACGAGAACCAGAATCGTAACAAGTGGAGTGAATGTGGGTCACCAGACTGACGCGTTCTGCACGAGCAGGAGCGACACCCATATCACCCCATAAAGTACAGGCAATGCAGCCACAGGATTCTGCGTTACGAGGCCACTTATGCATGTGGTTCTTTCATCGTTATGTGGACGCTCCCTGCTTTCCACGGTGTATCCTTTTCATGGATGAAGCCAAGTTCACCAGGATAGGTGTTCTCAGAGTCCGTAAGAGTCGTGGTTGAAATGACTAAACCCCACGCGCTGCACCCACTCCCCCTTCTCACCTTGTCCCGCCATGGGTATAAACAACGAAACGATCTGAAAATTGGGGACAGACGTGCGAATGGGCCATACTTGCTTCCTCCACATCTCACGGATGCCACGGAATTGCGATTCCTAAACGGCGTAGTGAATGGGCTCTTGGAAGACTAGCCGGTGCATATGTGTCAAAGCAAGTGAATCCAGCACCACTGCACGACACTTCAATTTTCACATGCTCTCTGAAACCGTCTGCACCAACTCTTTGGGAAACAGTGGCTAGTTCGTGTGGATTGCGTAGTATGCACTTTATTTCAACTTGAACTCAATATACTACTATCTGTGGGATCAAATGAAATCCTTGATTTACGAGACCCATTTGGCATCCGATTGAGAACTGCTGGCGCTGGTCGTGAATGTGGCGGATGCTGGACGACCAGGGATTGATGATCATTTGTAACGGTTCGTGCTGCGGAGCTATTGCATCGGTGTTGGTGTCGACTGTTGGCACATCGAGCCCTATCCGTAAGTGGACCCGAAAGACAAGCAGCAGCAGTCAGAGAGCAACGTGTGTATTTTGCGCGTAGCTAGGAGATGGTACGTTTCCGGACATGAGTTCCCATCCTATGGTCCCCACTACAAGTCCCCAAGGCCTGAAAAGGGAATTTAGTTAGATCCCTTAGACCCCTTTAAAGAGAAGTCCTATGTAGAAATATACAGTGACAGTCACATTTTTTATTCAGTTATTTGTTGTAGCCACGTAGAATATATGCGCGATGCAAACCGAACTGAACATTAGGTTTGAAGGAATGCTTGTTCGCAGAATCGGTCGACGTTGTCTTGCTACAGCAAGTGTCCCCAGGAAGACAAAACGACATTTATGGACATGAAATAATAGGATAAGATGCCAATAACGGTAAAATTGGCATAAAGGATGGAAACTAAGTAACAATGATAGGCCTTGAGATAGATGGATTTCCATCGATATTTATGGCTCACCAGAGAATAAAGATAGAGAAAAGTGAAAGACGCTCTTCAGAATAGGTGCAGTCGATATACTTGGAAAAATTATGAAAATTTTATACTAACAGGCGTTTTTAACTGCGTACAATTATGTAAGAATCAATATCCAAATATATTTAAAAGTGAAGAAATGGATCATATCTGACACTATCTATATACAGAGGATACGTGAAGTGCAATTAATGATACCAGGTAAGAATGTACCTGGATAACGGACATGCCTCTCTATATAGGATTTACGTAGCCATCAAGAGGAAAGACCACCTGTTTTGCGCTGAGGTATGACCGATATGAGTCTCCGACCATTTTATCTTAACATCTTAAAATGAATCTAACATTGCAACAAACCTAGACAGGGCTAAGTTACTGCAAAGCAAATGCGGCCGTTTAAAAAACGTTTGGGAATAACAACAGATTTGTCTCACACTCCGAACACAAGCAAAATGCAAACTAACAGATGTGGTAACGTCGCCGAATTGTGGTTAGAATAAGTGAAGCTGAAAATATGTTGAATGCTGATTTTGATGTCAGGATTAGTAAGAAAATAGCAAAACAAAGCCAAGGGTTTCTTGTTACATTACAGAGGAAACTTAAAACAAGGAAAATAAAACAAAAGCCGAAGTATCAAAACTGAGGAAGTTTTTCACTTATTTGCGTATCTACTAGCGCAAGCGAAGAAAAAAATGCAACATTTTCTGAACCCCTGACAGACTAAGAGACTCCAGATGCACCAAGAGAATTTTCCTTGCCCTGCCAACCTACCAATAGAAGTCTCTGTAATTTGCTGGGATATTCTGAAACGAAAGCTGGTAGATGTGTACAATGAGACGTCCACGTGAGGTCCTATACAAATGCAAGAAGGGATATCAACAATAATCTCGAAATTAATTAAAGGAAAGACATCCACAAATATAAACGAACACCCTTGCTAAATTCTAACTTCAGAGCATTAAAAAACAGATTGGCAACAATCGCGAATAAAATTCTTGATACGTAAAAACACTCGTGGGTACTAGCAGATCTATACTGATAAATGCAATGAGTTCACAATCAGAAAGAGTCGATATACGTCGGAACAGTTTGTGATGACGTACAGGCAGTTGCGACAGCATCCGAAGCTGCAGGTAATAGGCGGTAATATCGATCATAAGTAAGTGACATTCGTGGACTGCTCCACGTATTTCTCTTAAAGTACGCCTCATTAGATTTTTAGAATTTCAAACACGGTTCTGGAGTGATAATTCTGCGGCATTCTCAGAGGCACGGACTAATGCAGAATGAGCTAACTGAGAGTTCTAAATTGAAGCATGGCCTCCTATTTACAGCTAATAGGATGTACCGGCGAGGCAAAACATTTTGACCACGGCAACGTTGGATGCCGCCTGGTGGCCTGTGACGCGCTAACGAAAGTATGTAAGTGGATCATACACGGAAAGGAGACCACACTACAGAAGATTTGGGCTGCAAATGGGGATATCCTTTGAGATAATCAACTCTGACAAAGGGTAAATTACTATTATGCAGAATCTATGATCGAGTATATTAAGCGACGAAGCTGGTCCAACGTTCACGTGCCATTGTCGTAAGCATTTACGGAAAGAAGTAAAGCGACAATGAAACTATTACTAAGCGTTAAACGGGGTCCACGACACTTCACAGAACGGGGTGATCGGAAGTTTGTCTGCTCTGTAAAGTGGGAGAGCTGGTGATCTGTGGCATCTCTGCAGAAAGAGCACAACTTTGGCGCACGCACAAGTCTTTTGGAGCACACCCTTCATGGCACATTGTTGAACATTGAGCTCCGCAGCAGACTACTCTACGTGTTCACTTGCTGACCCAACGACTCTGTCATATACGATTGCAATGGGCACGGGATCACCTAGATTGGAAGGTCGATCAGTATAAACCCGTCGCTAACGGGTAACATAACAACCTACGCAAATCAGCGAACCGCTATTTACGCGAATTACATGACCTTTGCCAGATACGATTATCTCTGCAAACCCACCAGCAAACTGTCGGATCTCTGATACGCAGAATCAGTGATGTATTTCGTTCCAAAGCTATTAGGTGGGTGGTCATACTGTTTTGGCTCATCAGTTCATGTGCAATCTAGTTTAAAATCAGTGCCAACGAATTCACGGAAACATTCTGTCACCTCACTTTTGCATTAACGGCTGCTTGACGTGGGTAGCAAAGAGCTGTACTAAATGCAATACTCGTGTTGGATATTGGCGGGAATGAAGAGGAGCTAGTGGACCACAGAATATTTCACGGACACCTCAGAAAATACAGCACAATGACATATCTGTTCCTGGTATATCAGTTCATAAACCGATAATGCAACAGAGTTATATATCCTTTGAAAAACCTTTAAATATTGAACGATAATGAAACATCAATTAGCAGCTCTTCTGCGTAGGTTACTAGTGTAGCACATTACATTTAGTTTTGTGTTTGGGGGAGGGGGGGGGGAATAAAATTATTTGACAGTCTCTTCCTCAGAATCGTATGCATGAGATAAGTTTTGTTTACATTAACGTTGTGAAATAACTTCCTTACTCACTGCTCAGCACTATCATCACGTAAAGTGAATGTAAAATGTATTCAGATACCTAGATGTTTCGGATTTGGAGCATGTTTCGTGCTCACATAGTTGAAGGCATCTCGAAAGTACGAAAAGGTGTGTTCGCATAAAAAGTCAGTTTGGCGTTGAAAGTTGCAAGAGTTACAACTCTCAAGGAACAACATTGGAAACTTCTACTTTAATTTCAACGCTTAGGATAATAAATTGTGTCCTAAGTGGACGTCATGTTTCTTCTCCATAGGTACTAAATTATTTTGAATCAGTTATTGACCATTTGTATCTTTTATGGCGTCTCTGTTGCTGACACATTTTGCCAATCTTCTGGAGGTGATATTTATTTTAAGTATATAAAGCACTGTTTTGGAGCTTTCTGATGGGTTCTACGAACTTGTACCTCCTGTGGCGGTGTACTCGGAACCGCTAGACTGTTGGAAGATAAAACTGCTTTCCTCTACATCTGTGGTGTGCAAACCCTCTTACTTTGTATGACAGACGTTACGCCATGAACGTATTATTCCAAATCTAACGTTGTACGTTTCTGTTCTCGCGCGTTTTAGGTGGTGTGACTCCATATAGCTTCAACAAAATACAAGTTTCTGAATACAGTCCAGCTTACTACACAACCCTCATGAAGCACTGACTCATCCACTTCTTTGTTTGACTTACAATACGTGGGACTCAGTATGTTCTAGGTGTTTGGCTAAAAGTAGATGGGAGTTTAGCTAGCTGTATACACTGCCCGACAGACGAAGTGATGCATCTAGATGACAAAGTCGAATGCCAGTGTACATTTGTACTAGTACACAATATCGGCGGGTATGCAAGTGATTAAAGTTACTATTCTGGGGAGTGTGTCGCGCAGAGCGGCTCCAAGAGTGCATTAAACTTGTTCATGTTTAATGTTGGTAGAAGACATCGTGGCTGTATAATGGACGTGAGTGATAACTGTGAAGAACACTGTGAATCATCTTACTCAGTGAGAAAGTTTTATGAGCACCTAACAGAAGATGAAAAAGGGGGGCGTTGTGGGTCTCCATTTGGCTTTCTGGTGGAATCGTGCGATTTCAGATTTGCGGGGCATTCGAATGTGCTACTGATCTGATGTTGGACTGCATGGGAACATGAGGGCGGACTTAGGCGACGTCAGAATTCCGGTCGACCACGTCTGACCAAAAAAAAAGGTGGACTAAAGTATTGTGCACCACACACTTCGTAAGGACATCTACGACGTCCATCTGAGAGCAAGTTATGGATTCCTAGCAACGATCAGTATCATCCCATACCGTAGATTGGAGGCCAGCAGTGGGTGGATTAGGGAATGCATCACCTGCCCTTAACGTCACAGCACAGACGGCTGCATTTGCCGTTGTACAGTGATTGGTAAGCGTGGACTGCTGACAATGGCATCACATCGTGTTCTGTGGTGAATCACCTTACCACACTAAACCAGATGTCCATCGTCGGCGAGTATGGTGGTAATCTGGGGGAAGAACCCATTCTTCCAGTGTTTTGGAGAGCCACAGGAGTCCTACTGGTGGCGTAACTGTGTGGGGTTCCATTGGATATGACTTGAGGTCACGCCCTGAAGTCACTGAGGGAACTCTGGTGGCACAATGATACGTCATGGAGATCCCGCGTCCTCATGTGTTACCTCTCACGCAACAGTATGGTGACAGTGACGGTCCACACAAGAACTGCCTAACTGATGTTTAGGTAGTGCGGTGACCAACAAGATCCTCATATCTGTCCCTGGTACAACATCTGTGAGACCAGCTCGAATATCAACTCACTCCCAGTGCCAGCACACGGACATTAAGTCGCAGTTACAACTCGGAACATTATGCAACGGCTCCTTGACACCCTTCCCAACAGAAAATGTGTATGCATCCAGGAAAGAGCAGGTGCAATGTCGTATAGAAAATTGTGCTCATACCGCCAAGTTTTCATATATTTGACTTGAGTTTGTAGTCATTAAACTAACATCCCATATTCTCTCAACCTATTTCTGTTTCGTTTATAACGCCATTTTAGATGTTGCAGATTTTTTGTCAGTGTATTATTTTTGATCATAGGAAAATCATATCTTTAAGAGCCGAATAATCTGTGTTCTCATTTATTTTATTTAGCATTGTTGAAGACATAACAAAAACTGTTATGATCGTATTAGCGTCTTGTTGGTTTCTATGGTTATCTGTACCATCCATATGTTGTTGTTGTTGTGGTCTTCAGTCCTGAGACTGGTTTGATGCAGCTCTCCATGCCACTCTATCCTGTGCAAGCTTCTTCGTTTCCACGTAACTACTACAACTTACATCCTTCTGAATCTGCTTACTGTATTCATCTCTTGGGCACCCTCTACGATTTTTACCCTCCACGCTCCCCTCCGATACTAAATTGGTTATCCCTTGATGCCTCAGAACATGTCCTACCGACCGATCCCTTCTTCTAGTCAAGTTGTGCCACAAATTCCTCCTCTCCCCAATTCTATTCAATACCTCCTCATTAGTTATGTGATCTACCCATCTAATCTTCAGCATTCTTCTGTAGCACCACATTTAGAAAACATCTATTCTCTTCCTGTCCAAACTATTTATCGTCCATGTTTCACTTCCATACATGGCTACACTCCATACAAATACTTTCAGAAACGACTTCCTGACACTTAAATCTATACTCGACGTTAACAAATTTCTTTTCTTCAGAAATGCTTTTCTTGCATTGCCAGTCTACATTTTATATCCTCTCTACTTCGACCATCATCCGTTATATTGCTCCCCAAATAGCAAAACTCCTTTAACTCCTTTACTACTATAAGTGTCTCATTACCTAATCTAATTCCCTCATCATCACCCGACTGCATTCGACTACATTCCATTATCCTCGTTTTTCTTTTGTTGATGTTCATCTTATACCCTCCTTTCAAGACACTGTCCATTCCGTTTAGCTACTCTTGCAGGTCCTTTGCTGTCTCTGAACGACTTACAATGTCATCGGCGAACCTGAAAGTTTTTATTTCTCCTCCATGGATTTCAATTCCTACCACGAATTTTTCTTTTGTTTCCTTTACTGCTTGCTCAGTATACAGATTAAATAACATCGGGGATAGGCCACAATCCTGTCTCACGCCCTTCCCAACCACTGCCTCCTTTTCATTCCCCTCGACTCTTGTAACTTATATACAACCATGAAATTGATGAATAACTATCCATGTAACAAACACAAGTCAAAAATTTACATACTGTTTTCTTACTGTTCTGGAGAAACATCATGTGATCTTTCTTGTAAGAGGAAGTATAGGTGTCTCAGTTTGAAGTCACACAAAATTTGTCATCATCTGTTTCAGCTTATTAGTAAGTCATCATCAAATGATCTGTTCCTTTTCAAATAGCCCATTTCATGATGACTTGTTAAGAGCGGAAACCAGTAATGGTATCATTTTCATTACCAGAGAATAAAATAAAGGGATACAAACGTTTTGGATAACTTCTGTCAAAAAGTAGACCTAACTTTATGTAATGGAAAATAATGATGTGTACTTACTTTTACGAGTAGAATGATATTCTTTTCGCGACAACTTCTATGCGATCTACAATTGCATTTCTGACCCAGCTACCTTCGACCACGCTAGACACGGCATATTCCGATGGACAGATTTCTAGGGTGTAGTTCTTAGACTGAAAGTACATCGATTTACAAACGATGTCAACAGAGGACAGTACGGTTCAATGATCTCTAGGTGTTTCACAGAAATTTGGGTATTTTGAGAGACAAAGTTTCATCCCCAGCTTCGTATCAAAGGATATCATGGAAGACAGCCTCCCAATATCACTAACATTTACCCACTTTTCTCCTTCACTTCCCTGGGAGAAGTATTAAAGTTCGATTCTAGTGTGGACTTAGTGGCTTTGTTTTCTACTGTACGTTTGATGGAGTGAAGAAGGAGGAACGACTTGCTGTCTTGGTAACTGGTGTTGAAAACTTATTCCTGCCCGCAGAACGTAAGACAGATATATGTTCGTCAACAACAGAAAGAATTGCTCTGAGTTACTTGTTAGAACCAGCTATGGATTAAGACACGCAGACAATTGGAATGCTAAACTGATTCCTTGCTAGAGACGTCACGTTTTCAGTCAATTTCCTTCCACTGACTGTTGGTGCTTGCGAATAGCGACGAAACTAGTGTAGGGGTGCTGAGAGGAAACACCTCTACGTCGTCAGGATAGTGTTGTGGAACCTGTAGAGTGTCTTTAGGCATTAATAATACAAGATCATCAACATTATCGTCATTGTCATCATAATCTCCTTCCTAAATTTAGGTGTTGCAATCACCTGTTCAACTGTCTATTATCCATCCATTCATCTCTTGCGAGATCTGACTAGTACTTTCTTTCCATTCGGTCGATAGTTATCATCCATTTCACCATATTCACTTCTATCTTGTCATTAACTGAAAAGATTTTCGAATCTGATTCTATTGTTCATTCCCTATTTTATTCATTTTATTACAGCCCACTACAGATCTCATGAACTTCATCTTTGCTGTTTATATACGTGATTCTTCTTTTTTGTTTACTGTACATGATTGGGAAACATGTAAAAGTAGGTAAAGCTAAACTTCATAGAATTTTATCTCTGTTTGTTTTCTTGTGTTCTTCCCTAAATTCTTTCAATACTTCCGCAGATAAGTTGATGTTTACCAGCTTCCTTCTCAAATTCTTTGTCATACGTAACACTAATGTCAAATCCTAGGTAACCGAAGAGGGATACTCATCCAAAGATTCCTCAATTATTACTATTCTCTATCTGACTGGATTCTTTCCTTTGAAAACCATCGTCTTGTATTATTTTCAGATATAGTTAGATTGTCCCCCCCCCCCCCCCCCCCATGAACCATGGACCTTGCCGTTGGTGGGGAGGCTTGTGTGCCTCAGCGATACAGATAGCCGTACCGTAGGTACAACAACAACGGAGGGGTATCTGTTGAGAGGCCAGACAATCGTGTGGTTCCTGAAGAGGCGCAGCAGCCTTTTCAGTAGTTGCAAGGGCAACAGTCTGGATGATTGACTGATCTGGCCTTGTAACAATAACCAAAACGGCCTTGCTGTGCTGGTACTGCGAACGGCTGAAAGCAAGGGGAAACTACGGCCGTAATTTTTCCCGAGGGCATGCAGCTTTACTGTATGATTAAATGATGATGGCGTCCTCTTGGGTAAAATATTCCGGAGGTAAAATAGTCCCCCATTCGGATCTCCGGAGGATGTCGTTATCAGGAGAAAGAAAACTGGCGTTCTACGGATCGGAGCGTGGAATGTCAGATCCCTTTATCGGGCAGGTAGGTTAGAAAATTTAAAAAGGGAAATGGATAGGTTAAAGTTAGATATAGTGGGAATTAGTGAAGTTCGGTGGCAGGAGGAACAAGACTTCTGGTCAGGTGACTACAGGGTTATAAACACAAAGTCAAATAGGGGTAATGCATGAGTAGGTTTAATAATGAATAGGAAAATAGGAATGCGGGTAAGCTACTACAAACAGCATAGTGAACGCATTATTGTGGCCAAGATAGATACGAAGCCCACACCTACTACAGTAGTGCAAGTTTATATGCCAACTAGCTCTGCAGATGACGAAGAAATTGAAGAAATGTATGATGAAATAAAAGAAATTATTCAGATAGTGAAGGGAGACGAAAATTTAATAGTCATGGGTGACTGGAATTCGAGTGTGGGAAAATGGAGAGAAGGAAACGTAGTAGGTGAATATGGATTGGGGCTAAGAAATGAAAGAGGAAGCCGCCTGGTAGAATTTTGCACAGAGCACAACTTAACCATAGCTAACACTTGGTTTAAGAATCATGATAGAAGGTTGTATTCATGGAAGAACCCTGGAGATACTAACAGGTATCAGATAGATTATATAATGGTAAGACAGAGATTTAGGAACCAGGTTTTAAATTGTAAGACATTTCCAGGGGCAGATGTGGACTCTGACCACAATTTATTGGTTATGACCTGTAGATGAAAACTGAAGAAACTGCAAAAAGGTGGGAATTTAAGGAGATGGGACCTGGATAAACTGAAAGAACCAGAGGTTGTAGAGAGTTTCAGAGAGAGCATAAGGGAACAATTGACAGGAATGGGGGAAATAAATAATGTAGAAGAAGAATGGGTAGCTTTGAGGGATGAAGTAGTGAAGGCAGCAGAGGATCAAGTAGGTAAAAAGAAGAGGGCTAGTAGAAATCCTTGGGTAACAGAAGAAATATTGAATTTAATTGATGAAAGGAGAAAATATAAAAATGCAGTAAGTGAAGCAGGCAAAAAGGAATACAAACGTCTCAAAAATGAGATCGACAGGAAGTGCAAAATGGCTAAGCAGGCATGGCTAGAGGACAAACGTAAGGATGTGGAGGCTTATCTCACTAGGGGTAAGATAGATACTGCCTACAGGAAAATTAAAGAGACCTTTGGAGATAAGAGAACCACTTGTATGAACATCAAGAGCTCAGATGGAAACCCAGTTCTAAGCAAAGAAGGGAAAGCAGAAAGGTGGAAGGAGTATAAAGAGGTTCTATAGAAGGGCGATGCACTTGAGGACAATATTATGGAAATGGAAGAGGATGTAGATGAAGATGAAATGGGAGATACGATACTGCGTGAAGAGTTTGACAGAGCACTGAAAGAACTGAGTCGAAACAAGGCCCCCGGACTAGACAACATTCCATTGGAACTACTGACGGCCTTGGGAGAGCCAGTCCTGACAAAACTCTACCATCTGGTGAGCAAGATGTATGAAACAGGCGAAATACCCTCAGACTTCAAGAAGAATATAATAATTCCAATCCCAAAGAAAGCAGGTGTGGACAGATGTGAAAATTACCGAACAATCAGTTTAATAAGCCACAGCTGCAAAATACTAACACGAATTCTTTACAGACGAATGGAAAAACTAGTAGAAGCCGAACTCGGGGAAGATCAGTTTGGATTCCGTAGAAATGTTGGAACACGTGAGGCAATACTGACCTTACGACTTATCTTAGAAGAAAGATTAGGGAAAGGCAAACCTACGTTCCTAGCATTTGTAGACTTAGAGAAAGCTTTTGACAATGTTGACTGGAATACTCTCTTTCAAATTCTAAAGGCGGCAGGGGTAAAATACAGGGAGCGAAAGGCTATTTACAATTTGTATAGAAACCAGATGGCAGTTATAAGAGTCGAGGGGCATGAAAGAGAAGCAGTGGTTGGGAAGGGAGTAAGACAGGGTTGTAGCCTCTCCCCGATGTTATTCAATCTGTATAATGAGCAAGCAGTAAAGGAAACAGAAGAAAAATTCGGAGTAGGTATTAAAATCCATGGAGAAGAAATAAAAACGTTGAGGTTCGCCGATGACATTGTAATTCTCTCAGAGACAGTAAAGGACTTGGAAGAGCAGTTGAACGGAATGGATAGTGTCTTGAAGGGAGGATGTAAGATGAACATCAACAAAAGCAAAACGAGGATAATGGAATGTAGTCAAATTAAGTCGGGTGATGTTGAGGGTATTAGATTAGGATATGAGACACTTAAAGTAGAAATGGAGTTTTGCTATTTGGGGAGCAAAGTAACTGATGATGGTCGAAGTAGAGAGGATATAAAATGTAGACTGGCAATGGCAAGGAAAACGTTTCTGAAGAAGAGAAACTTGTCAACATCGAGTATAGCTTTAAGTGTCAGGAAGTCGTTTCTGAAAGTATTTGTATGGAGTGTAGCCATATATGGAAGTGAAACATGGACAATAAATAGTTTGGACAAGAAGAGAATAGAAGCTTTCGAAATGTGGTGCTACAGAAGAATGCTGAAGATTAGATGGGTAGATCACATAACTAATGAGGAAGTATTGAATACGATTGGGGAGAAGAGAAGTTTGTGGCACAACTTGACCAGAAGAAGGGATCGGTTGGTAGGACATGTTCTGAGGCATCAAGGGATCACCAATTTAGTATTGGAGGGCAGCGTGGAGGGTAAAAATCGTAGGGGGAGACCAAGAGAAGAATACACTAAGCAGATTCAGAAAGATGTAGGTTGCAGTAGGTACTGGGAGATGAAGAAGCTTGCACAGGAGAGAGTAGCATGGAGAGCTGCATCAAACCAGTCTCAGGACTGAAGACCACAACAACAACAGTTAGATTGTAGTATATCACATTTAGGCTCATTCTATACACTGATCTTTGTAAATTACCTTCTGTTTCCTGTACAGTTATCTGGCGATCAACATAAAACAGAGGGTTTAATGATACGCTAAATTTTATTTTAATTCCTAAGAGTATTTTATCTTTCAGCTTCATAATTATGTCGTCAATATGTAAATAAAACAAAATATGTGGTAAACTGCACCCTTGACGGACAGCTTGATTTAGTAACAAATCATCTGACATTTCAGAACGTAACTTATAACTATTTTTGTATTAACGTATTATCTCTTTATGGTATTAACAAGAAGTTTAGGATAACTATTTGGGTCTTTTTACCTTATTAAAGACTTTCTCAAAAATCAATAAATGCTAAATACGTTTCTAAGAAAAATTTCTGAAGTTATTCAATAATTCGTCTTATCATTACACAAACGACCCCTTCTGCAGCCTAACTGTTCTTCTGAAGCTGTTGCATGAGCCATAGTTTGTAACCTTTGACTGAGAATTTTACCGCAAATCTTATATCCCGCTTTCAGTAAACTTATTCTTCTATAATTTCCTTTGTCATTCCTATTGCCCCTTTTTTAAATACAGAAATTACTTTAGCTGTGTTCCATTCTTCCGGTACAGAACCGTTCTTCCAGCACACATTTAAAAATGTAGGAAGCAAAATTCTAAAATGGTTCATCCATATTCGATTAACTCAGCATTAATGACAGGTACGCAAGTGGTTTTCTTATTTTTTGTTACACTTAAGGCAGGATTTAATTCTTTTGTGCCTATTTAATCTACAGAGTTATTATCAGTCCTTCAAAAATGATTTTCTTCATTGTCTTCATCATACCACGGATTTCTGTAATGGTGTAGCCATTGATTTTTTGGTATTGTTTTAATGTTTGCCTTGTCTTTTGCTGTTTTATTGATATTGTTCATAAGTTTAAATGTCATATTCTGTCCATAAAATATGATTTACAGGTAAGTAATTAATTCTTTCAGGCTTACTGTTTCGTGTCTTAAAGGAGTCTCGATTGACACGTCGTGCCAAAGACACAGTAATATTCCGATGAAACCTGTTGTCGGCTCGACTGGAAAGATTGTTGCTCCAGCAACTCGGCCGAAGTTTACCAGGTTACAGTCTGGCAGGCGAAGCTGTAGCGTGATATTACGCCCCTTTACTGGATTAAAGCGTTCTCGATTTCACTCCGGAAGATGACGGTGACTCGTAGTGACGAAACGACGTGTAACGCTCTGTCGGAAGTAATGAAATCGGTTGATCCTGGCCTCAACTGATTGTTAGGCTCTAGCACCGGGAAATGATTGCAGCGACGATGAATAACAGAGCCACTGGATGGCCCTTTCACCCATCAGTGGCGATGATGTTAGTGTGTTAAGCACCGCGATATATACTGACGTTGGAAGACCCTCAGCCTCCCCATAAGCAATGTTTTAAGCGGCCAATGCGAAGTCCCGCGAGCGGAAAGTAGACTTTACTTGGCTGTTGCCATGTCGTTAACGGCAAGTAGCGTGTTCACAACTGCTGGAACATAAAAAACGAGGATGACATATATCGTAATGATCACTGAATCGAGTGCTTTGATGCCAACACAATCGATCCTAATGATCAACTACGTTCAAATTTGGAGACGTGCAGTACTTCTGGCCGGGAAACAATGACTTGAAAAACTGTTTGTTATCACCGAATGTGGCTTGCTTCTTTACTACTGGTAAGAGGTCCCCGTTCCACTGCGTTTGCTAAACAATTTGTTGTTGGCTATTAACTGCACTTTCAGGAGTCTGAAAAGTTTTATTGCGTCTGAGGTATAGCTTTCGTTCTCCACAGAACAAGAGCTAACGAGTATATCTGTTTATGTCTCCCCCTTTCTCAGCGGACGTTCTGGTAAACGTATAACTTGCGTCGGACGACTAGTGACGATGTAGCAAAGTGTGCTCTTGTCCACGGCTGATTTGCAATGTTGATTGTTTCTATCCGGTACTTAGCGACATCAACACTTCCGTGCTAGGGTGAACTTAAGAAAAATTTTGATTTCTTCCGGATTTTTGTCCTGTGGCTGAACCCTAGGTAGAAACAATTTCCTGAAGTTTTCCAGTGCGCAGAATGTTACCTGACTTTTCGGGCATGCATACGGAATAGCAGTATTTCTTACTCCGATATTTTGGATGATACCTTTAGAGGAGGAGTTGCTGGAACAATTTAAACCACTTAGCTCATCAAATCTGAGTAAACTAGCGTACGTCAGAGATTACACTCTTGGTAACAAGTGCGTCAGTCACAGACAGAACTTAAACACTCTAAGAGTGAAACAAAGTAAGTTCATAGCATTATATCCACACTACTAACGAATTATGTGGTTGAGAGTTATGGGTGCTTATGTTGGAATGCCAAGCAGGAAGACTCAAGAAAAAATTCCTCTGAGAGCGCAGACATCATATATGAAGTTTCCATTAGTTTTCACGTCTCTGATGACCAGGTTCTCTGCTAAAAGTACTTCTGCAGCTTTCTTGAGCACTGAATCGAAACACACTTATGGAAAAATCAACAAACTGCCCACAGCCTCATTCTGTAGTGATTAGTTGGGCTAGGAAGCTGTGGAAATACAAACTGTAGACAACCTGCTCAACCGAGAAAAAATTTTTATAACTCAACATATCTTGGAAATCACTCATTTCCCGTCTACGGTCTCAAACTAATTATTGTTCTGGCTCTTCACGGCCTGGCATTCCAGCACTTGTCTTCATATTTTTCTTCTTTTTGCTGATTATCTACCGCTAGCACCGCTTCTTCGCCGCCAAAGTACTTCTGCTTGACTTTTCTCAATGTTCAAATTCCTTGGTTCCATTACGTCCTCCACGTTACGTTTGCCATTTGCGTCGTGGGTGACCTATTTTCTTTCACTGGAATGGTATCCATCGTAGTATCCTGTTTGGTATTATCGCTTTATTGATTCTTTTCAGAATGCCAAACCACAACAGAGTTTTTTTTTTTTTGTCGGATTACATCACAGATCGCCCGATCCATTTTGTCCTTTGTCGTATTGCATCATGTTCAATCCTATCTATCGTAGTACAGACTGAGTTTCGTCTCAGTAGTAATCAGTCAGAACTATAATCTTATAGATTATCTTCTTCGTTTTTATTCTTTTCTTTTTGTTGGTCAAAACAGAGTTCATGTCCTTGTTACAGCTCGTCCTTTTGTAAACCTACTAGCGATCTCTTCATTATTTTTCCCCGTTTATTACATAATACCACTAGGTATGTTGCCTTTTCCCACAGCTATAGGGAGTGATGAGCCTGTAGTTTGGTCCCTTTATACCCCAAATCAACCAACCATCCGACAGCTACAGCTATTTCTGCATCTACATCCAAATTATATACTTTTTCCGTTATAACAGCTATGTACTCACACTTCTTCCGGCTGATATTCGAGTTTTCGTTATTGTAATTCTCTTTAAAATTTCTTTTCGTAGAGCTCAGATCAACTTCATCTTCTTCTAGTACAATCCGGTCCTTTGCAGAATACTGAGTAAGTATCTTTTGTACTCTATGTCATTTACATTTACATTCTCCAGCAATTTCTATGTTAAGACTCAATGATTGCTCCTAGATACAGCTTAAATAGGATCTGTGACACGAAAATCAATGCCGAAAACATTTATTCACCTCGAATTCCCCTACCCAACCAATCCCAATCCTTACTCTCGCTGTGGTAATTACACATAATTTCATAAAAGCATTTAGCAGTTTTGATCTAACTCTATCTCTTTAAAATTTTCCCTAGTTTGTTGGTGCGTACATTATAGTATCTTTTTCTAGTCAGTCAGTGCAACGCACCTCTCCAGTCTGACTTTTGTGCGTTTTCCAAGTGCTAGTACCATTGTCAATATGATGTCCATTACCAAAATTCCTTCACAGAAGCCTGTTTGCTCCTCTTGCTGCTTGTAACTTGTTTCTTTCTCTATAAGATCTTTCAGAACCGTCGAGTAAAATCTTCCAACGAAAGCTATTACTGCCAATCTCCTAAAATTATTAGATTACGCCTACTTACATCCCGATGCATGACTATCGTATCCAAACCCTGTAAATCCTCATTTTGCAAACTCGCTTTGAACGATTATTTTATTGAAATTATGTAAAATGAGTCATTTTACAATATATTTGTATATGTTTAGCCTTTACATTAATGAAAATACAGGGTGATTCAAAAGAATACCACAACTTTAGGAATTTAAAACTCTGCAACGACAAAAGGCAGAGCAAAGCACAATCTGTCAGCGAATTAAGGGAGCTATAAAGTTTCATTTAGTTGTACATTTGTTCGATTGAGGCACTGTTGACTAGGCGTCAGCGTCAGTTGACGCTAAGATGGTGACCGCTCAACAGAAAGCTTTTTGTGTTATAGAGTACGGCAGAAGTGAATCGACGACAGTTGTTCAGCGTGCATTTCGAACGAAGTATGGTGTTAAACCTCCTGATAGGTGGTGTATTCAACGTTGGTATAAACAGTTTACAGAGAATGGGTGTTTGTGCAAAGGGAAAAGTTCTGGATGGCCGAGAACGAGTGATGAAAATGTAGCACGCATCCAGCAAGCATTTGTTCGCAGCCCAGGAAAATCGACTCGCAGAGCTAGCAGAGAGCTGCAAATTCCACAATCAAATGTATGGTGAGACCTACGAAAAAGGTTAGTTATGAAACCTTATCGTCTGAAATTGGTTCAAGCACTGTCTGCAGCTGATAAGGTTAAAAGAATCGATTTCTGTGATTTTATCCTTGCTCAAATGGAAACAGATGAATCTTTCGTTTCAAAGATTGTGTTAAGTGATGAAGCAACTTTCCACACTAACGGGAAAGTCAACCGTCACAATTTCTGTATATGGGGCACTGAGAATCCGCGGGAAACAACTCAGTATGAACGTGACTCGCCTAAGGTGAACGTTTTCTGTGCCATTTCAGCCAATAAAGTTTTTGGTCCCTTTTTCTTCGAAGGTGCTACTGTAACGGGACAACAGTATCTGGAGATGTTAGCGAATTGGCTGTTCCCTCAGCTCGGAGAAGAAGCACAACAATTCATATTTCAGCAGGATGGAGCGCCACCACATTGGCACTTATCTGTCCGTAACTACCTGAACGTCAACTACCCGAGGCGATGGATCGGCCGCCAGGCAGCCCGTGACAGAGCACTTCATCACTGGCCTCCAAGAAGCCCTGATCTTACCCCCTGCGATTTTTTCCTATGGGGGTATGTTAAGGATATGGTGTTTCGGCCACCTCTCCCAGCCACTTTTGATGATTTGAAACGAGAAATAACAGCAGCTATCCAAACTGTTACGCCTGATATGCTACAGAGAGTGTGGAACGAGTTGGAGTATCGGGTTGATATTGCTCGAGTGTCTGGAGAGTGCCATATTGAACATCTCTGAACTTGTTTTTGAGTGAAAAAAAACTTTTTAAATACTCTTTGTAATGATGTATAACAGAAGGTTATATTATGTTTCTTTCATTAAATACACATTTTTAAAGTTGTGGTATTCTTTTTGAATCACCCTGTATTGTTATATTAACAGAATCTTCCGTCGGTTCTTGGTAGAACAACATTATAATAAATGAAAAGCACCAGTTTGCTTTTCTTCTACAATATTACTTTTATTGCTAACCGTAAATGTCTGAAGATGGCCTTGTAACCGAAAACCGGTTAGCAATAAAAATAATATTGTAGAACAAAAGCAAACTGGTGCTGAACATATTATTTTTAATAGTACTCACGCATTTAGGTTTCCCTTTAGGCTACGAGCTCTTAAATAGAACTTAGTCCACAAAAAAGCAGAAGAAATGAACTTTGGCTAGATTCAAACCTTCTTTGCTACTTGACAGACATTTTATGTTATTGGGTAAATAAACAAAAATTCCTTTGCTGCACATTGAAGTAGTTTTTGAGACACTGACAGACTTAATAATGATTAATAAGGGACATTATTTCCTCTAGTGTTGTAGATGTTTTTTCTCAAATTGATATGGATTGCTTACTACAGCTTTCATTAGCGAACATATCTATAGTGATGTTACAGTTGCAATGCCAAGTTAATTAAAGAACTTCCAATATGACGACTGCAGGTGAAAGATATAAATTGTTCTTCCTCTTCCATATTGGGCAATCATTACTGTCTTACCCCAGAATATTTTTTCATACGAAAGAAAGTATACAAAATAAGTTGAGAGTGATTCGTTTGTTTCCAAGACTACCCGATACAAACGTGAAACAGTAGCTGAACTTACACTGCGTGATCTAAAGTATCCGGGCAACCAAAAAAAAAAAAAAAAACCACGTTTTTCATATTAAGTGCAGTGTCCTGCCACCTACTTCCAGGTACTCCATATCAGCGACCTCAGAAGTCATTAGACATCGTGAGAGAGCAGAATGGGGTGGTCCGCGAAACTCACGGACTTCGAACGTGGTCAGGTGATTCAGTGTCACTTGTGTCATACGTCTGTACGCGAGAATTCCACACCCCTAAACATCCCGAGGTCCACTTTTCCTGATGTGATAGTGAAGTCGAAACGTGAAGGGACACGTGCGGCACAAAAGCGTACAGGCCGACCTAGTCTGTTGACTGACAGAGTCCGTCGACAGCTGAAGAGCGTCGTAATGTGTAATAGAGAGACATGTATTCATGCTATCACACAGGAATTTCAAATTCCATCAGGATCCGCCAGTACTATGATAGGCGGGAGGTGAGTAAAGTAGAATTTCATGGTCGAGCAGCTGCTCATAAGCCACACATCACGCCAGGAAAATGCCAAACGATGCCTCGCTTTGTGTAAGGAGCGTAAACATTTGACAATTGAACAGTTGAAAAACGTTGTGTGGAGTGACGAATCACGGCACACAATGTGGCTATCCGATGGCATGGTGTGAGTATGGTGAATTTCCAATGAACGTCATTTGATAGCGTGTGTAGTACCAATAGTAAAATTCGGAGGCGTCGGTGTAATGGCGTGGTCGTGTTTTTCATGGAGGGGGCTAGCACACCTTGTTATTTTGCGTGGCACTATTACAGAAAAGGCCTACATTACTGTTTTAAGCATCTTCCTGATTCCCACTGTTGAAGAGCAACTCGGGGGTAGCGATTGCATCTATGAACATGATCGAGCACCTGTTCATAATGCAGGGCCTAAGGCGGAGTGTTTACTTGACAGTAACATCCTTATAAGGGATTGGCCTTCACAGAGTCCTGTCCTGAATCCTATAGAACAACTCTAGGTCGTTTTGGAACGCCGACGACCTACCAGGTCTCACCGACGGACACCGATACTTCCCCTCAGTGCAGCAGTCTGTGAAGAATACGCTGCCATTCCCCAAGAAACCTCCCTTCACCTGATTGAACGTATACCTGCGAGAGTGGAAGCTGTGATCAAGGTTAAGGGTGTACCAACACCATACTGAATTGCAGCATTACCGATGGAGGGCACCACGAACTTGAAAATCATTTTCAGCCAGGTGTCCAGATGCTTTTGATCACACAGTGTAATTATTTGAGAAGCTCAGTAATACGCATCTTCCATTTCAAGATTTCATCAACATGCACAAACAAAATTCTGGATCATTCTACCCTATTTATTGAGAACTGTTCATGTGCTACATCAATGTTCTTTATGGAAATTGGAAATCTATGATATGTTCTATGGGGCCAAACAGCTGAGGTAATCGGTCCCTAGGCTTACACACTACTTAATCTAACTTAAAATAACTTACACTAAGGACAACACACACACTCATGGCCGAGGGAGGACTCGATGTTCTTGATAACTCTGTTTGTTGTACAGAGCACTGTACAGAATATTGATTTCAGACCAATTTTTCTGGAATTAATCCTTAAAAATACGTTGGCCGTTGACCACGTCTAATGATATTATGATGTACCTTCACCAGCTGACACTCGCATTGACTTGATTGTTGTCCATGCTGTGGCACTCCGAGCCACTCTATTCATCTTCTCTCAATAATAGCATGTTTCTTCCCAGGTCACGTTTTACCAGTTACACACATCTCTTTTAACTTCTATGTTTAATGCTCTATAGGAGCATCAGACTCAACTTCGATTGCTATTCACATTCAGGAACGTCAAAGAAGCTTCTTTCTCTGCTGTTTCTGCATCCCACCAGAATGCTTCTTTTTCTTTTCATACCCTGCTTCATCTATGGCCTCCTCTGTATGCTCATATTGCTCTTCCATTATTTCAACTGAACTGTCACGAACGTCTTGACGATTGCTGATGGTATAAGTAGTTAGTGCTATCATCCTTTAGAGTTTAGGTTGTGCCGAGCGGGATTAGACGAGCGGTCTCGGGCGCTGCAGTCGTGGACTGTGCGGCTGATCCCGGCGGAGGTTCGAGTCCTCCCTCGGGCATGGGTGTGTGTGTTTGTCCTCAGGATAATTTATGTTAAGTAGTGTGTAAGCTTAGGGACTGATGACCTTAGCAGTTAAGTCCCATAAGATTTCACACACATTTGAACATTTTGAGTTCAGATTGTCCAGCTTGTGCCTTGTGATCTCAGGGTGTCAGCAAGTTGCATCCTCTTCTTTTCGCTACGTCCTGATGGTATAGGAGGTATAAAATGTAGATTTGACCAGAAAATTGTCACTTTCGCAACCTGTCCTGCTTTTAAATTTGACATATTAAATATTTAACTGGCCTTTTTCCTTAAGGACAGATATTCAATAGTTGATTTCAGTCGTTCTGTACGGCTATACCTTATAAATTTATTTAAGCTCTAGTAAATAACGAAATTATTTTCTATTCGTAATTCATATTCCTCCAATAGATCCACCAAACTTTTGTCGATCTCTTTCATAACATCCTCCTCATACATCCCAGTTGCCTTACTATTCCCCTATCTCCCTACTCTGCTATTAAAATCTCCTGTCGGTAACAGTTTATAGCCACTTCTAAAGGCTTCTATAGACACTGTCAGAAACTGTTCAAGAACGTCTTTTACCTTCAAGGGCGCATCTACAATATGGACACACACACTCTCTTTAACACTATATTTAAGGCTCTAACTCTCAGACTGATGATTATCATCCTTTCACTAACTGCTTCCCACCAGAACACGTATTTTCACAATCTTTTATTTTAGACTGATGAATGTTCTTGCTCTTGCACTACTGTTTTTATCCACTCCACTAAAATAATGTGCGAACTCCAGCAGATACTCACAAACAAGTAACTTTTATTTTGTTTCGGAAAACACAGCTCCATCAATATTGTGCTGTCTCATACCTATTAAAACTTCTTGCTTCTCATTCCGAATGCCCTGCAGATTCCAGATACCAAAATGTCGCGTAAGCAACCTGATTGACAAGGATTTGTCGTTAGGGTTCTCTCCCCCTCGGAAGATTGGCTTCACCACGACTCAGAGTTCTACACTAATAATATGGGAAAAAAAGAAATAAGGATAGCAAAAGACTCTGAGCTACGTAGTTCACCGAGCAGTTCTTGCGGATAAGGAAAGGGAGAGGAACGATACATCGTTGGAGGACACACTTCGTCTGGGTTCTCAGGCAGGCCCTGCCCGGCAAGGGGGATCCTGCGACTAGCTAAAGTACCACGGAATTCGACCCAGTCTCATTAGAGCCCGCAAACCTCATTCCTTGCACGGATAGTGCTTTGTTAAGGCGGCGTCCCTGTTCATGGCCAATACAGACCATCCACATGTTATGGCTGAAGCATGCCGTTAATAATGATGTTATTGTTGTGGTCTTCAGTCCTGATACTGGTTTGATGCAGCTCTCCATGCTAATCTATCCTGTGTAAGCTCCTTCATCTCCCAGTACCTGCTGCAACTAACATCCTTCTGAATCTGCCTTGTGTATTCATCTCTTGGTCTCCCTCTACGGTTTTTACCCTCCACACTGCCCTCCAATGCTAAATTTGTTATCCCTTGATGCCTCAGGACATGTCCTACAAACCGATCCCTTCTTCTAGTCAAGGTGTGCCACAAACTTCTCTTCTCCCCAATCCTATTCAATACCTTCTCATTAGTTACATGATCTACCCACCTAATCTTCAACATTCTTCTGTACCACCACATTTTGAAAGCTTCTATTCTCTTCTTGCCCAAACTATTTATTGTCCATGTTTCACTTCCATATATGGCTACACTCCATACAAATACTTTCAGAAACGACTTCCTGACACTTAAAGCTATACTCGATGTTGACAAGTTTCTCTTCTTCAGAAACGTTTTCCTTGCCATTGCCAGTCTACATTTTATATCCTCTCTACTTCGACCATCATCAGTTACTTTGCTCCCCAAATAGCAAAACTCCATTTCTACTTTAAGTGTCTCATATCCTAATCTAATTCCCTCAGCATCAGCATACTTAATTCGACTACATTCCATTATCCTCGTTTTGCTTTTGTTTATGTTCATCTTATATCCTCCTTTCAAGACACTGTCCATTCCGTTCAACTGCTCTTCCAAGTCCATTGCAGTCTCTGACAGAATTACAATGTCATCAGCGAACCTCAAAGTTTTTATTTCTTCTCCCTGGATTTTAATACCTAATCCATTTTTTTTTTGTTTCCTTTACTGCTTGCTCAATATACAGATTGAATAACATCGGGGAGAGTCTACAACCCTGTCTGTTTCCCTTCCCAACCAATGCTTCCCTTTAATGTCCCTCGACTTCTATATCTGCCATCTGTTTCTGTACAAATTGTAAATAGCCTTTCGCTCCCTGTATTTTACCCCTGCCACCTTTAGAATTTGAAAGAGAGTATTCCAGTCAACGCAGGTTTCACTTTCCTTAATCTTTCTTTAAGATAAGTAGTAAGGTCAGTATTGCCTCACGTGTCCCAACATTTCTACGGAATCCAAACTGATCTTCCCCAAGGTAGGCTTCTACCAGTTTTTCCTTGCGTCTGTAAATAATTCGCGTTATTATTTTGCAGCTGTGACTTATTAAACTGATAGTTGGGTAATTTTCACATCTGTCAACACGTGCTTTCTTTGGGATTGGATTTATTATATTCTTCTTGAAGGCTGAGGGTATTTCGCCTGTCTCGTACATCTTGCTCACCAGATGGTCGAGTATTGTCAGGACTGGCTCTCCCAAGGCTGTCAGTAGTTCTAACGGAATGTTGTATACTCCCGGGGCCTTGTTTCGACTCAGGTCTTTCAGTGTTCTGTCAAACTCTTCACACAGTATCGTATATCCCATTTCATCTTCATCTGCATCTTCTTCCATTTCCATAATATTGTCCTCACGTACATCGCCCTTGTATGGACCGTCTATATAGTCCTTCCACCTATCTGCTTTCCCTTCTTTGCTTAGAACTGGATTTCCATCTGAGCTCTTGATATTCATACAAGTGGCTCTCTTTTCTCCAAAGGTCTCTTTAATTTTCCTGTAGGCATTATCTATCTCACCCCTAGTGAGAAAAGCCTCTACATCCTTACATTTGTGATCTAGCCATGCCTGCTTAGCCATTTTGCACTTCCTGTCGATCTCATTTTTGAGACGTTTGTATTCCTTTTTGCTTGCTTCATTTACTGCATTTTTATATTTTCTCCTTTCACCAATTAAATTCAATATTTCTTCCGCTACCCAAGGATTTCTACTAGCCCTCGTCATTTTACCTACTTGATCCTCTGCTGCCTTCACTACTTCATCCCTCAGAGCTACCCATTCGTCTTCTACTGTATTTCTTTCCCCCATTCCTGTCAATTGTTTCCTTATACTGTCCCTGAAACTCTGTACAACCTCTGGTTTAGTCAGTTTATCCAGGTCCCATCTCCTTAAATTCCACCTTTTTGCAGTTTCTTCAGTTTTAATCTACAGTTCATATCCAATAGATTGTGGTCAGAGTCCACATCTGCCCCCGGAAATGTCCTACAGTTTAAAACCTGGTTCCTAAATCTCTGTCTCACCATTATATAATCTATCTGATACCTATTAGTATCTCCAGGATTATTCAATATATACAACCTTCTTTAGTAAGGGCTGTGGGTTTTGTTATCGTGTTTTCTTTGTGTTACTCGTAGACATTATATGTTTCATACATGACCGACGCTCTTCTTATCAACAGTGCTGTATCTGATCCGCTCACTTTTACTCCGCAGTACTACATAAAGTGCTTTAAATTCTCCAACAGACTGTCCGCCTGCATAGCTGAGTGGCAACGTGCTTGTCTACCACGTAGCGTGGCCAGTTTCGATTCCCGACCGAGTTGGAGATTTTCTCCGCCCGTGGACTAGGTATGGCGTTGTCCTCATCATTACCTAATCATCACCAACGCGCAAGTCGCCCAATATGGCGTCACCTGAAATAAGACTGGCATCCGGTGACCGTAATTCTCCATATTGGGCGTCCCGGCCAACAATACCACACTATTATTTCATTCCTTCAAGAGACTAGCCTTCGGTATGTAAAGAAATCAGTAGAAATATCAGTAGAAAGTAACTTTATCCAGGATTCACGCCCTAAAGATGATAAAGTAGATCTACTAAGCCTTTTCAAACCCATGTCACATTCGGCATACGGTGTGTGCTGGACCTGTAGAAAAAGTGTTGGTCAACCTTAGGTAGACTATATGCCACTGGAATATGGCATTTCAGTATTCTGATAATGTTCGACGAGAAATGACTTTAATACATATACAGGGTGCGTCACCTTACGTTACCGCTGGATATACTTCGTAAACCACATCAAATACTGATGAACCGATTCTACAGACCGAACATGAGGAGAGGGACTAGTGTAACTGTTTAATACAAACCATACACGGAAGTATGTTTTCTGACACAAACCTACGGTTTTTTAAATGGAACCACGTTAGTTTTGTTAGCACATCTGAACATATAAACAAATACGTAATCAATGCCGTTTGTTGCATTGTAAAATCTTAATTACATCCGGAGTTATTGTAACCTAAAGTTGACGCTTGAGTACCACTCCTCCGCTGTTCGATCGTGCGTATCGGAGTGCACTGCAACATACATCGCGTTTCTACAGAATGACCTGCCAACGTTGCTCCACTGGAAACGCGTCGACGTATGTGGTATCAGCATGATGGTGCACCTGCACATTCCGCAATTAACACTAGGCTGACCCTTGACATTGCGGCCGCGGTGGTCTAGCGGTTCTAGGCGCTCAGTCCGGAACCGCGCGACTGCTACGGTCGCAGGTTCGAATCCTGCCTCGGGCATGGATGCGTGTAATGTCCTTAGGTTAGTTAGGTTTAAGTAGTTCTAAATTCTAGGGGGCTGATGACCACAGATGTTAAGTCCCACAGTGCTCAGAGCCATTTGAACCATTTGACCCTTGACAGGATGTTCGACGGGCGTTTCATAGGACGTCGAGGACGCATAAATTGGCCAGTCCGTTCTCCTGATGTTACGCCTCTGGACTTCTTACTGTGGGGTACGTTAAAGGAAAATGTGAACCGTGATGTGCCTACAACCCCAGAGAATATGAAACAATGTATTGTGGCAGCCTGCGGCGACATTACACCAGATTTACTGCGGCGTGTACGACATTCATTACGCCAGAGATTGCAATTGTGTGCAGCAAATGATGGCCACCACCCTGAACAACTTTTGGCCTGACATGTCGGGACACACACTATTCCACTCCGTAATTGAAAACGGAAACCACGTGTGTACGTGTACCTCACCCCTCATTGTAATGTACATGTGCGTCAGTGAAAAAGACCAATAAAAAGGTGCTAGCATGTGGACGTAATGTGCTGTTCCAATCTCTTCTGTACCTAAGGCCCATCACCGTTCCCTTTGGATCCCTTCGTAATTCGGTGCTCTCCGATACGCACGATGGAACAGCGGAGGAGTGGTACTCAAGCGTCAACTTTAGGTTACAATATCTCCGGATGTAATTAACATTTTACATTGCAACAAACGGAACTGATTATGTATTTGTTTATATGTTCAGATGTGCTAGCAAAACTAACGGGGTTCCATTTAAAAAACCGTAGGTTTGTGTTAAAAAACATACTTCCGTGCATTTTTTATGGTTTGTATTAACCATTTACACTAGCCCCTTTCCTCACGTTCGGTCTGTGGAATCGATTCGTCAGTATTTGATGTGGTTTACGAAATATATCCAGCGGTAATGTTAGGTGACTCATCCTGTATAGTGGAGGGATAAATTCGATCTTGAAAAGAAAAGAAAACCCAGTGATTGAAAGGAGGAAATGAAATGTTACCTAACGGGTCGAGAGAACATGTGATGTTATTTGATTGATTAGAAACTCGTGTAAAATTTACAGTCATTAGTACGAGCTTGCACCCGCTGTTGCGTTGATGCGTGCACCGATTTTTGTGAGAATAGCATCACTGAGGCGTTGCATCCATTCCAAAGGCAAGCTGTCCCACAGCTGTTGTAACTGTTACTCGATATGTGACGTACGGCCACGGAACGTGATTGACATACCGAGCTGGCCCACACGTGTGGGCTAATAAGGTTCGGATAGAGGATTTCGCTGACCACAAGAGTAGCACTACATCAAGCAGAAACGTCATAGAGACCAGTGACATTTGTGTACAAGCATTGTCGTACCAGAAAATGTCATCACGATGTACCTGATGAGTGGCAACACAAGAGAATGCATGTGTACGTGGCGTATTTTTGTGCTGTCAGAGCTCCCTCAACCACATCCAACCGTGACTTGAAGATATACCCGATGGCTTCCGACAGTATGACGACGTGAGTAGCACTGTTGTGCTAACGCATGGTACGATATTTCTCTAGTCTGGCTGCCGTTAGTCTGCAAGCGACGTTGCGGGATGACATAGATTATTGCAGGGAATCAACTGCTTGTCTTTGGATGCCAGGCGCCAGTGTGTTTGGTGCTCAGTACGACGATAATCCCTTCTGGTGGTTAGATGTGGTCAACCAGAACCATAACGACGAGTATGCCTGCCCTCACGTTCGCATGTAATCCACCATCGGGCCACTGTCACTTCCGAGTACCTGACAAATCTATATATTCGACCTACCGGCTAAATGCAGGCCCAAAATAACGCTCCTTTCAAACCGTCAGGTACTGGTAACGCTCTTTCACACGAGCGCTAAATATCTGGTGCTGTTCATGCTTCGTATAACCCATACCAGGCCGACTAGCAACACTGAGCATGAATAACGCTGATGGACTCTGGTGGCTGTTCCATCCGTCACACAGATTAGTAACTCTAATCATGTGTTATGTGTTTACTGATTCGGCGTTGATGTTTATGTGTACCATATTATAATGAAAACTGACAAAAGGAAAACTTTTTTTAATTTTTTTACACGCATCGTCAGTCGTAGTAACAAAACAGATAGCTGCAATTTGCATGAAAATATTATGAGACAAAGCTGCCATTTGAATACTTTTTAATAATTTTCCGATGCCAACCACACTCTTTATTATATCCAGAATCGCCTTCCGCGTTTCTACATTCCGTCATTTTCAAATTCAGTCTTATGTCAATCATACAAAATTGTTCATTAGTTACACTGTATTTTGCTAACATTCTCAGTCTCGAGACAATTGCAAATTTGATGAGATACAACCTATCTAAGGAAAAATTTTTTATGGTGGACATAACATTGCCTTTGAAAATGAAGTAATGTCAAGACGCATAAGGCGATTTTGGAAATAAAAAAAATGTGGTCAACACATCAGAAAGTTATTCAAGTAGTGATATAATAATTTTAGGATAGCGTATTTGTTCGTTATTATAAATGAAATTGAATTCAATCTGTCAACCCTTCCAATTTCCTTGCGTAGAGCGCTGACAAATAAATGTATTGCTCTAGTGTTTGGTATACTTATCACGTCAAATAAATTATGGACGCCGAAGAAATTTGGAGTCGTCATGTCAATTCTGCTATTGGCTGATCAATATCGAATATTTGCAAATTGCTCTGTGAGCTTAAGTGGAAAGCGCTGGAGGAAAGAAGTCGATCTTTTTACGAAGAACAGTAGAAGCACTCATGCCTCAAACCTTGATTTCACACGAGAAAAAGGGATACTGGAGCACACTTGCTGTAATTTAACTCGCCAAACTTTCGAGTGCGTTCGGAAAGAGGACTAAATTAATAGCAGGAATAAATTAAAATCCGATAAGGAAGTGCAGTGGTTTTGGAGTATTGAACTGTCTATAGAAGGAATTATAGTTTTAATATCCAGTCGTAAACCGATGCCATTATAGCAGATGCCCTTTTCTTGTGGATAAGGAAACAGATGGGAAATGGCATGCTTCAGAAATATATTGATTAAAAGAAAGTGTACTATTTTCCTTTTTTATTTATTTTTTAACGAAACGTAATGTGAAACTGAAGTACCAACAAATGTAACAACAATGTCCATTGCTCCTCGCTAACGAAATACGTTGCATAGTTTCGCAAAACAGTTTTTACAGGTCTGAAGGCAGGTCGATGATGATTTTATGAGTACAAATGGTAAAAGTAATTCAGATTATTGGATATGGTAACAGGCATTGCTATGGTGTTTCTATCTAACCCGAAGACAGAAAATAGAACGTCTTTATGATTGTTTCACATAGAAGAAACGGCGATAATTATGTCTAATAAAACAGTAGAGCGGTTAAAATCATACCTTCAGATTTCTAGAGAGCCTTTAGATTCGTCAAAATCAGAAATGTACCAACTACTTACATTCACTGCCAATTTGTTTTCCGTGAGACAGTGACCGTCGAAACAGGCATTCTATGAGGAATATACCTTCGTTACATGGTTGACTAGGAAATATTAACCAAGATAAAGGAAGTTTTGTGCAGGGTACTGGAATGTCTTCTATATCATAGTTACTTCACTATAGCGATCTACTGTCGTCAAACAGGAAAAACAAACAATGAAAACCAAGAGTGTCCACTTTGAAATCTTTCACAGCTAACTTTCCACTTCTGTAATAGTAATGAAAGTGAGAATACCAGAATATTTACTGAGTCTGTGCTCATAAAAAGGAAACAACAAATTTTCATTAGGTGATTTACTTAGCTGCAAAATGAGTTACTACCTAAAAGCGTGTTGCACATTTTTATTTCGAGACTGTACACACAGAGATCCAGTGATCTAAAGGAAAATCTTTATCTTGCAATCGATGATTGCAAAATATCGTCCTCACACTATCTATTTCAGTCAATAACGACGATCGTACAGTTTAAATTCTGAGTTATGACAGGGTCAGAAACTCCAGAAGTGAAACATAAAATAAGCACTGGTATCTAACAATAGTCGTTATCGACGGATACCTGTAGCCTGAGGACATAATTTTGATATCATAGACTGGAAATAAAGAAGTGAATCATATCTTGTTTTTTATCTATGAAACATGTTTTACCTTTGTCTATACCTTATAGGGAAAACGAAACATTGCTGGCTTAGGCAGTTTCCAGTGATTTTCTGAACTACTACTCATAGTTACGGCTCGAGTGGCCTGGCTCTTTCGTGTTTCACGGAAGTTGATGCATAATCTGTCAATAAATTATCGAGAAAGACTTATCCGATGATAGTGGTTTATCCGATGATAGTGAGACACTGAAGTTGAACATTGGCATGGAGACACCTCAGGACATCAATTAAGAGGCATTGGTGTTAAAATACAGACTATCCTAGAAGTATACACTGCCAAATGAGTGTGTAGAACATGCCATGGGTTTAGAATATATTAAACTTAGTTTACTCTGATATCCTACAATGCCGTACGGAAACTACAACCTTCTTCCAATGTGTCATTTGAATATAGCGTACCTTTGTGATGTGATTCACAATAAAGTGGCTATTAGTAGAATGTTCCTATCGTCCTTTTTCTGTTTCATAGAAGCACTAACAGTTAATTCCACTCGACTCACAGACAACACTTATTCGCCCGTATTGCATCGCACTGTCGTAGAATTAATTCCACGGCCATTCAGTGACGTTGCGTAAATAACAATTACCTCTGATAGAGTAGAAGTGAACTGGACCATGAAATTAACATTACTGAGGTAATAAATTTCGGAATGAAAGAACCCCTTGCGAACAGTCAGGTGCAAATTCCTCGAATGTGCCAGTCGTACACACAGAGTATGCTGTCGCCATGGCTTAGGCGTACCTGACTGGAAATCTAACGTTTATCTGAATCTGTTTTTTTTAATTAAATTAACATATATTTACAAATGTTTATTTATGGTCACTTGAAAAACTGAGGTTGGATATAAAACGTTAATTTGCCAAATATTTTTATACTTTTTATGAAGGCAGTTTGTTTCAGTTACTGTGGCGTGTCACGTAATGTCGTCAGAGTGGCCAGAATCGGTAGTATTTTTTTCTCCCATGTTCTAAGAAATCGCTCAGTGATGGTGAAGAAGAATTACATGATCTCCGAAATGGAGTGAGCAGTGTAATGATTACGGAATATTGATCGAAGAAAGACGAATGGAATGAGAAATGGCAGAAATGAGAACAGCGGGAAACTTAACATCAGGATGGTGATGATGAAGTAGGTGGAGTTATGTGATTCTGCTACCTAGGTAGCAAAATAGTCCACGATGGATGGAGCAAAGACGACGTAAAAAGTAGGTCTGCACAGGCAGAAAGGGCATTCCTTTCCAAGGTAAGCACTAGTATCAAACTTGGGCCTTAGTTTGAGGAAGAAACCTCTACAAATGTACGTTGTGAGCACAACATCGTATAGTAGTGATACAAGGACTGTGGGATAACCGGAAAAGAAGTGAATCGAATCATCTGAGATCTGGTCTTACAGAAGAAATTTGAAAATTATGTGGACAGATAAGGAATGAAGAACTTATTCGAATATGTGGGAAACACTGACACCAAGGAAGGACAGACTGATAAGACATTTCTTAAGAGGTAAGAAACTGACTTGAATGGTACTGGAGGGAGCTGTAGTGGGTAAAAAAACGTAGAGGAAGTCACAGGACGAAGTTTGTGAGTTTTGCTCTGAAATGAAGAGGTTGGCACTGGAGAGGAATTCGTGGAGCGGTCGGATAAATCATCAAACTAATCAGAAGTCTGATAAAAAACCAGTGGCATTAACTTCGTATGAGCTCTTGCTTTTTCTTAAATTACAAAGCTTACTCTGCAAAACTGAGATCTCTCCAAGTGAGAAAACTAATTCGTCCAATACCTAGGAACAACTACGCTATTAAAATTTAGAAGCGTTGCGTTCGAGAAAATCTTGTCACTAGTGTACTTTATGGCTTATCGGTCACATTATTATTCTAACGTGCCACAATTATTAGCGACTGAAACCAGATTAAGCAGAACCAGTTCGAAAAGCCTGTCAGAAGTCGAAGGCTAGCGTAAACCAACACATATTTTAATTTTCAGGACTGGTAAATTTGGTACGACATAAAGGATCTCATTTCATTTTCAAAGTACCGTATGTATGATGGTAAAGGACCTTATACTATTCTAGGTAGAAGAAGTATCACGCCAGACGAAGTATAGGTCAACTGTCGACATGTTATTCAATATTCTAAAAATATATATCAGTCCACTCAGCATAAAAGTCTTTAAATGAAGTAAGAGTTTAATATATTATACAGTACCTAAATGAGAAGGAGAAATTCTCACAAACGCTGTGCAATAAACAACCCCATGACTAATAACGACAAAAAAAGGAAAAAAAAAACGCGGAACGGCTTACAGCGTTCCCTAGGTACACTATACTCTAGATAATCTAGCAACACACTGCCTACGACGTATCTGTTGCGAGAAGTTGAAACACTAACTAATCGTTTGCCTATACTGTAAAAGCTCTATTCATTTATTCGTTCACGGCAAATATCTGATGATTATGGAGACCACCTCTAATACAGAACTCCTTACTCTCACCTTTCGTCTGTTCGTCCTATAGCAGCCTTTTTTTGTACTCTTATAACGAATTTCTTCAAAACGTGTTTGTAGTAGTTGAGTTTATGTAGTATGTGCCCACTGAAGAGTAGATACACTTCAGACCTAATTTAGATGCTCTACGTATTCAGCGTGTCTAGATACCGTCCAGTCTCTCATGGAGCCTACGACACAATACAAAATAAAATCTCTAAGGGATCCTTCACCAACATTTTCAATAACTATTTTGGAAACGTAGTTTTAATTTTTAAGGTGAACAAGGACCTGTCTAGTGTTTCACATAACGTCACTATTTCATCAGTTCATTGAGTAGCGGCGATCTGCAGTTACTGCAAACATAATATTTTACTTCATGCTACTGTCCGATTACACTGGCAAGTTATGTAAAACATATCGGAACAGTGAAGTGAATGCTGTTAGCCAAATTCTAGCGAACTGACAAACAGAGCACCTAAATTACCAGCCTGATGGTTCGTAACCTGCAAATAACAGCTCCTCCACATGCGTTGTTCGATACGGTCGCCATAAAAATGAAGGCAGGGTAGAATGTACCAGTGAAAATACGAACATGGGGAAGGAGTACAGTGTCACGACAACGTCGGCAGGTGGGTGCACATTTTTCAAAGATTTAGAGATCTCTACAAGCAACACTGTGCCTCTCCAAACCAAAACGATCATGTTCGGAAATACTGGGATGCGCACGCTCATTTGTGTGTGTGTGTGTGTGTGTGTGTGTGTGTGTTTGCGTGTCTTGAGTACATGGGCGCTCAACGGCGAGGGCATGAGTGCCTTGACAAATATTAAAAGAAGCGAATGTGGGTAAATGGGCTCAAAATATTGTCACACAGTGAGGCGTAATTGTACAAAATGACACCCACTCATTCCCATCTTACTCGCGTTGATCTCTCACGGGCAATGCTGGACGCACCCACGAATGGCCAGTTGTGGGAATACGTAATTCACCAAGGAACGTTGTCAAACATGATCGTTTTGGTGGCCCAGGTGGTAAGGGAAGCGGATACGCACAGTTTGTTTCTTTGAACATGTGTGAATAACTGTTGGAATTAGTGATAGCACAGCTCAAGACATCTCGTACCATATAACCGCTATGAAACTGCTCATCAATTAAGATATATTACTTACGACATCATAAACTTATTTAACCTACAAGAGAAACGGCCCACTTGGCGAAGACATTCATATGATAAATGGAACTTTATCTCGTTCCATGCAATAAAATTGATGCTAGTATGAAAGTGCAAAGATAAAAGACAATGGAAAGGATAAAAATACGTAAATTAAAAGATCGTCAGTTAAAACGCTTACAGGGAATTTAGAGTAAGAGATATAAAAATAATCCAGCAAGGTAGCATACTACAGTCAAACACATTACAGAAGTTACTTACATTAGTTTTAAACATGAGTTCTGTGCAGGGCACAGTGGACGAGACTACACAACCTTCGCGTGTGGTGTCATAGTGTAAAAATACAAGATAATGTAGCACCTACAGGATTAAGATCATAGACTTAGGAGAAAGTTTTCTAAATACATTCCGTTCCTTAGTTCTGTGTGCTCCTTTAGATTAGTGTCAGGATGTTTACGTAAATGACGACATATCTCAGTCTCTTTCTGTATATTCATTGTTCTGCCCTTATTGACTTTGTGTAAAACCTCAAGTGTGCTCTCAGTATCGCGTAAGGTGCGATTTCCTAGCGCACAAGTGAGAACAAAAAGTTCCATCCAGTTTGTTTTATGAAGAACTTGGTACGGTTGCTACATTCAGTTTTGTATATTCCTGATTGTGAAAATAGTGACGAATTACTGGTAGTATGCAAAATTTTTTGTCTAGACGGATATCAGTCTTAAAACTTATCTGAGTGTTTATGTTCCTAAACATTTTTGCAACTTTGTCCGATATACTCCCTACACATGGTTATCACCGCATCTCTAGACCTCCCACATACAAGTTCTTTCTGTTGTGTTATTTCTTCTGGGACTATGTCACTTTGCTTCCGTTCCTTTGCGTATACTTTATTAACCATTTCAGTACCAAAAAAAATGGTTCAAATGGCTTTGAGCACTATGGAACTCAACTGCTGTGGTCATCAGTCCCCTAGAACTTAGAACTAATTAAACCTAACTAACCTAAGGACATCACACATATCCATGCCCGAGGCAGGATTCGAACCTGCGACCGTAGCAGCAGCGCGGCTCCGGACTGGAGCGCCTAGAACCGCACGACCACCGCGGCCGGCATTTCAGTACTGTATCCATTGATTCTTGCTGTATCTTCAATGACGGACAGTTTATTATCTTTTTCGGTCATAGGAATCCTAACAAGTCTCTCTAGTATGGAATGGAAGAAAGCCTTTTTATGTGATTCCATGAAGTTTTCTAAATAACTGTGTTTGTTATTGGTGGTGTATGGGGGAAATGGTGTCTATGATCTCTTTCCGTTATTTTAAAGTCTGATACTCTTTTCTTTCCTTAGTTTAATGGTAATCCTCATTTTAGGAGGCGTGTTATTGATTTGTGCTAACATCATATTCATTTTCAAGAGATCCATCAAAGAGCACCAAGAGCGTCATCGACATTGTGTGTGTTGTATACACCTTTAATCACTTAATTCCAACTTTTCGCTCCATGTGTAAGAAGGGTTATTAATGAAATTAACCACAGGACAAATGGGCTTCATTTCTTTTGTTGTGCTGCAAATGTGGGTGCTCTTGGATTCATAAGAATGCAATTATTTATATCCTTGTCGTCAAATATGAATGCATATTATTTCAAGGCCTTTTCATTTAGTGCGTTAAATGTGTTTGCAGGGCACCTGTTCTGTTTCCTTGTGGTATTGACACTAACGAATTCATGTACCTTCTTATCACACTCTTCCTTGCCCATAATGACCGCAGTGTTATACATAACTGATTTACTATTCTTAGAGTATAACAGTGTTTAAAACAATTAAAATGCACAGCTGAATGAAACGTTCTACAGTCCACAGTGGCTGTATTTTCTGAGTCGATTAGAGACTTGTGTAAGTCTCTAACCGACTTCAATAAATACAGCGACTGCACACTAATGGACTTTTCATTAAGTGTTATATTATAATTGTTTTAACATTTCTACATGAACATTTTCTATGCTGTATGAATAGTCAATAAATTATGTATAATTACTTAATTACTGTAGTTCAGATTCTCCACTAGCATAATTTGATAAATGTTTCCTACCAACATGTACGTCGACTTTGTTACGGCGCCTTTTCCTACCACCTTCTCTAACGTTATGTACGTAATCTTTTACTAATCTGTACACAATTTCAAACTGTGCCTTTGATAGCAGCTTACCTGGTGCCACATGCGCTAAATACGAGTAAATTGGTGGTTTGTTCATTTTATGATCGTACATATTACATATCTCACTTTCATTCCGTATCAAGACAAGGCGGACCTCATGTGCTTACGAGCAGGGACTGTAGAGCATTATGGAGTACGGTTGAAGGACTCGCATGAAATCAGCGGAAGGAATTACTACCGAGTTTCAAAGTTCTGCCAGAGGTCCACCTAGTACAATAACTTTGATTTAGATGGAGGGGGTGCAGAGAACGAGCAGTTTCTGACAAAGCAAAGGACGACGTCATTGGACAGTGAATGGCTGGAAACGAATAGCTCGTAGTACTGTATAACCCTGTAGCAAAGCGATGGAAGGGTTTGGGTCTGGTGAATGCCCGAAGATAGTTATCTCCCGCACTGTGTAATACTAATGGTGAAGTATAGAGGATGTAGTGTCGCAGTACCGTAATGTTCTTTGCGTAGGTTGTGGTCCCCTAACTGTGCTTAAGAAAACTCTAGATGAGGAAGGATATGCACACATTTTCAAAAATGGTTCACATGGCTCTGAGCACTATGGGACTTAACATCTATAGTCATCAGTCCCCTAGAACTTAGAACTACTTAAACCTAACTAACCTAAGTACAGCACACAACACCCAGTCATCACGAGGCAGAGAAAATCCCTGACCCCACCGGGAATCGAACCCGGAAACCCGGGCGTGGGAAGCGAGAACGCTACCACACGACCACGAGCTGCGGACGCACACATTTTACAGCAATTTATACTGCGTAGAGTAGAGGAAAAGGTAGGGGTCAACGATTGTATGAGCATGAACCTCTGATAATGCTTTGTATGTGAGGTGATGGTTCATGGAGAGGAACATTTCTAAAGCGGATTGGCCTGCTCAGAGTCCCTACCTCGGCCTGATGGAACACCTATGGGATGTGTTGGATCGTCGTTTTCGCTCCAGACCTCAACGTCCAATACGAATAACTTCACTGATTTCTTCTCTGGAGGATGCGTGGGTGGTTATTCCGCCACGGACCTTCAGATATCTCAATGAAAATGTCCCCATCACAGTTGAAGCTGCTATGAAGGCGAAGGGTAGGCACACCATATACTGATGAGGTGGTCGTAACGATCAGCTGCTACCAAACTTTCCCTCGCGAGGATCGCACAACGAACTCTGGAGCGTTCACTACGTGAATGCACCTTGACTCGCGGGTGGGTGTCTGCGATCAGAGCTGCCTCCGTAGGCGGCGCTAAGCAGGTGATTCGGATGCGAGGGCGCCGAGTGGGCGACGCAAGCCCTCCAGCAAGGGCCACTCTTCCGGAACACGCGCAGCTTCCGCCGCTGCCGCGCCGTCTAAACTTGGCTTAACGACTCATTCCTCGGGCGTAATTAAACTCAGAGGAAGGAGCTGCAACATTCGCGAGACAAAGGCCCCGCTTCCCCACGCTTTCCGCCCGTCCCTCGCGCGGTTATGAATTAAGTCGCGAGCGCCGCTGCCGCAGAGTGTGGCGGTAAACTGCCGCCTTTCGTTACGACGTCGACCAGGGAACCCCGAGGTCAATTTCCTGGGTCGCTGGCGCCGGTGCTGATGCCGTGGCCATAAAGTTACTCCTTGTAGTTTTGTAGTATCGGTTTAGTGCTGTAGTCCATCATATATACACTCCTGGAAATTGAAATAAGAACACCGTGAATTCATTGTCCCAGGAAGGGGAAACTTTATTGACACATTCCTGGGGTCAGATACATCACATGATTACACTGACAGAACCACAGGCACATAGACACAGGCAACAGAGCATGCACAATGTCGGCACTAGTACAGTGTATATCCACCTTTCGCAGCAATGCAGGCTGCTATTCTCCCATGGAGACGATCGTAGAGATGCTGGATGTAGTCCTGTGGAACGGCTTTCCATGCCATTTTCACCTGGCGCCTCAGTTGGACCAGCGTTCGTGCTGGACGTGCAGACCGCGTGAGACGACGCTTCATCCAGTCCCAAACATGCTCAATGGGGGACAGATCCGGAGATCTTGCTGGCCAGGGTAGTTGACTTACACCTTCTAGAGCACGTTGGGTGGCACGGGATACATGCGGACGTGCATTGTCCTGTTGGAACAGCAAGTTTCCTTGCCGGTCTAGGAATGGTAGAACGATGGGTTCGATGACGGTTTGGATGTACCGTGCACTATTCAGTGTCCCCTCGACGATCACCAGTGGTGTACGGCCAGTGTAGGAGATCGCTCCCCACACCATGATGCCGGGTGTTGGCCCTGTGTGCCTCGGTCGTATGCAGTCCTGATTGTGGCGCTCACCTGCACGGCGCCAAACACGCATACGACCATCATTGGCACCAAGGCAGAAGCGACTCTCATCATTGAAGACGACACGTATCCATTCGTCCCTCCATTCACGCCTGTCGCGACACCACTGGAGGCGGGCTGCACGATGTTGGGGCGTGAGCGGAAGACGGCCTAACGGTGTGCGGGACCGTAGCCCAGCTTCATGGAGACGGTCCTCGCCGATATCCCAGGAGCAACAGTGTCCCTAATTTGCTGGGAAGTGGCGGTGCGGTCCCCTACGGCACTGCGTAGGATCCTACGGTCTTGGCGTGCATCCGTGCGTCGCTGCGGTCCGGTCCCAGGTCGACGGGCACGTGCACCTTCCGCCGACCACTGGCGACAACATCGATGTACTGTGGAGACCTCACGCCCCACGTGTTGAGCAATTCGGCGGTACGTCCACCCGGCCTCCCGCATGCCCACTATACGCCCTCGCTCAAAGTCCGTCAACTGCACATACGGTTCACGTCCTCGCTGTCGCGGCATGCTACCAGTGTTAAAGACTGCGATGGAGCTCCGTATGCCACGGCAAACTGGCTGACACTGAAGGCGGCGGTGCACAAATGCTGCGCAGCTAGCGCCATTCGACGGCCAACACCGTGGTTCCTGGTGTGTCCGCTGTGCCGTGCGTGTGATCATTGCTTGTACAGCCCTCTCGCAGTGTCCGGAGCAAGTATGGTGGGTCTGACACACCGGTGTCAATGTGTTCTTTTTTCCATTTCCAGCAGTGTCCAAACGCAGAACACTTACTACAACACAGTGGAATAAGAGCACGATAATTACGTATGTATATATATATATATATATATATATATATATACTAACAAAGAGATAGAGGGGCTGGCCAGAACTTACCTCAGCTCAGTACAGCCGATAGATACACATAAAACTCATATATATATATATATATATATATATATATATATATATATATATATATATAGGGTGTTTCAAAAATGACCGGTATATTTGAAACGGCAATAAAAACTAAACGAGCAGCGATAGAAATACACCGTTTGTTGCAATATGCTTGGGACAACAGTATATTTTCAGGCAGACAAACTTTCGAAATTACAGTAGTTACAATTTTCAATAACAGATGGCGTTGCGGTCTGGAAAACTCTATAGTACGATATTTTCCACATATCCACCATGCGTACCAATAATATGGCGTAGTCTCTGAATGAAATTACGGGAAACCTTTGACAACGTGTCTGGCGGAATGGCTTCACATGCAGATGAGATGTACTGCTTCAGCTGTTCAATTGTTTCTGGATTCTGGCGGTACACCTGGTCTTTCAAGTGTCCCCACAGAAAGAAGTCACAGGGGTTCATGTCTGGCGAATAGGGAGGCCAATCCACGGCGCCTCCTGTATGTTTCGGATAGCCCAAAGCAATCACACGGTCATCGAAATATTCATTCAGGAAGTTAAAGACGTCGGCCGTGCGATGTGGCCGGGCACCATCTTGCATAAACCACGAGGTGTTCGCAGTGTCGTCTAAGGCAGTTTGTACCGCCACAAATTCACGAAGAATGTCCAGATAGCGTGATGCAGTAATCGTTTCGGATCTGAAAAATGGGCCAATGATTCCTTTGGAAGAAATGGCGTCCCAGACCAGTACTTTTTGAGGATGCAGGGACGATGGGACTGCAACATGGGGCTTTTCGGTTCCCCATAAGCGCCAGTTCTGTTTATTGACGAAGCCGTCCAGGTAAAAATAAGCATCGTCAGTAAACCAAATGCTGCCCACATGCAAATCGCCGTCATCAATCCTGTGCACTATATCGTTAGCGAACGTCTCTCGTGCAGGAATGGTAGCGGCGCTGAGGGGTTGCCGCGTTTCAATTTTGTATGGATAGAGGTGTAAACTCTGGCGCATGAGACGATACGTGGACGTTGGCGTCACTTGGACCGCAGCTGCAACACGGCGAACGGAAACCCGAGGCCGCTGTTGGATCACCTGCTGCACTAGCTGCGCGTTGCCCTCTGTGGTTGCCGTACACGGTCGCCCTACCTTTCCAGCACGTTCATCCGTCACGTTCCCAGTCCGTTGAAATTTTTCAAACAGATCCTTTATTGTATCGCTTTTCGGTCCTTTGGTTACATTAAACCTCCGTTGAAAACTTCGTATTGTTGCAACAACACTGTGTTCTAGGCGGTGGAATTCCAACACCAGAAAAATCCTCTGTTCTAAGGAATAAACCATGTTGTCTAAAGCACACTTGCACGTTGTGAACAGCACACGCTTACAGCAGATAGACGACGTACAGAATGGCGCACCCACAGACTGCGTTGTCTTCTATATCTTTCACATCACTTGCAGCGCCATCTGTTGTTGAAAATTGTAACTACTGTAATTTCGAAATTTTGTCCGCCTGAAAATGTACTGTTGTCCCAAGCATATTGCAACAAACGGAGTACTTCTACCGCTGCTCGTTTAGTTTTTATTGCCGTTTCAAATATACCGGTCATTTTTGAAACACCCTGTATATATATTGGAAACACTGAATATACAGAGTTCATATCTCTCAGAATGTCAGTTACGAATCAAGGTGACAGGTGTAGCAGTCTTTCAAGACTGAAGACGTTCGAGCATTAGAGGCGGTTCAAACATTCATGGCGTGGTAGACGCTCAGTCTGAATCTCAGGTCGTTGCACTGGCTATCTAAGTGGTCGTATCCGTAGATTGAACTGACACGATCGTAGAATTATTGTGGAGGTACGTCACCACAGACAGTTACTGTTTTGGAAATTTTATTTAAGTGTACGAAACACTCAGCTGACATCGCTCTGTTCTGGTCATGTAAATTTTTTTCACTTATAACTTGGCCAGTGATCACCTGCCGCACGGTCTTATTCGGTACAAATCGTGATATGGGCAGATAAACGGGGCCCAGCTGATAATAAGTCCGGCTATCTGCATAATCTAGCAACAATGTAGGCTGCAGCAGTTTCTGGAGGAAGTCTTGCTTTCTGTTTGAGCTGTTTTGCTCATAGACTATCGGTCATTCCTGCTTCGTGCGTCGGGCGAGTAGGTTCTGTCTGTTTTCACCTCTGCCTCAGCGCTGCGAGAGCTTCCTCGTTTCCCCTTTAGTGTCATGTCAGTCAGTTGTTGAATTGTCTATCTCTAAGTATCTCGTTTTTATGAATCAATTTTGAAGCAGCATTGTCTTTCGCCGTGAAGTCGTCGCATTCTAGCAAATGCGGAAGAAGAATATAAAAATGCCAGGATGTTTAGCCTTCCACCCGAATTTGATAACAGTTTCCTCACGACCATTCTGCTTCCTGCTGAGTACGAACACAATATGTGGCGGGAAATCTGATCCAATTAACGCCGGTTCCGAGTTTATAATGGTGTTCCATCCGTAGACGTAGTGGTAAAACAGAATATCACCTCTCATGCAGCTGCGATACCGGTTACATGCAACTTCGACAGGACAAGTAGCGTTCTGTTTTATATGCAATGAGAGTAAACACCTCCACAGAAATGGCTCACGTAGTGTCATGGTCTTAAAATTTATTTACGAATATCGTAATACAAGTACTAGGCTTCGCTAGAAGAATTCGTTACGAATGGGAAGATAGGGCGGAGAGCGAGTTATTGTGAAAAGTTCAGTGATAGGGTTATTGTCATCAGAATCGACAGCAAACCAACAACGACAACAATAGTTCACGTTCATATGCTGACATTGCGAACAGAAGATGAAGAGACAGAGAAAGTATATGAGAATATTGAACGGTTAATTGAATACTTAAAGGGAAATGAAGTTGTAACAGCCATGGCACATTGGAACGCGGTTGCAGGGGAAGGATCAGAAGAGAGGGTGACGGGCCAGTATGTGCTCGGTATCTACTACCGGGATAAAGGAAAAGGAGAAATACTGAGTTCTGTAATAAATACCAGTTAGTAATAGCGAATACTCTGGTCAACAGTCATATGAGGAGAACGAACACTTGGAAACTGCCATAAGATACTGGAAGATATCAGCTATATTGCGTCAACATTTTACAGAGATTCCGAAAACAGATATCAGATTGAGAGGCGTACCCAGGAGCAGCTACAGACTCAAATCGCAATTTCGTAATGACGAAAAGTAGGCTGAAGTTGAATAGACTAGACAGGAAGAATCAGAAAGTAAAGAAGTGAGACACGGAAGTACTAAGAAATAAAGATACACGTTTGAGGTTCTCAGACGCTATAGAAACTGCGACAGTGAATAGCTCAGTAGGCGGTACAGTTGAAGATTATTGGACACCTATAAATATGGCACTCACAGAAGTTGGAAAGAAAACCACTCGTACAAGGAAAGCACTTCCGAAGAAACCTTGGATAACAGATAAAACACTTCAGCAGATCGACTAAGGAAGGAAGTACCAAACCCTTCAGGAAAATTGAGGAATACAAAAATACAAGTCACTTAGGAACGATATATATAGAAAGTGCAGCGAAGTTAAGGCAAAATGGCTGCATGAAAAGTGTGAAAATAGAAATGATTGCCGGTAGAACGGGTGGAGCATATAGGAAAGTCAAAACAACCTTTGGTGAAAGTAAAATCAAGAGTGGGAACATTAAAAGTTCAAAGGGAATTCCACTGTTAAACGCAGAGGAGAGAGCAATTTGCATCAGTATATCTAAAATCCCCATTGGTGGAAGTGGCAACAAAGCAACTATTCACCCTGATCCGTAGAACGTATCAGACGGACGATATACCATGAGACTTTCGGAAGAACGTCATCCACACAATTCCCAAGATAGCAAGTGCCGACGTGTGCGATAATTATCGCACAATCAATTTAAAAGCTGACATGAACAGTATTTAGAAAAATAGAAAATAAGATTAAGGCTCTGTTAGATAACTATTAGTTTGGATTTAAGAAACGTAAAAGCACCAGAGAGGAAATTATCACGTTTCATTCGATTCTAGAAGAAAGACTGAAGAAAAATCGAGACAACTTCATTATTTCTGTCGACTTGAAAAAGCGTTCGACAATGTAAAATGCTGCTCAATGTTCGAAATTCCGAGAGAAATAGGCGTAAGGGGAAAGAAGTGAATGTACAAACACCAAGAGGGAACAATAAGAGTGTAATACGAAGAACGAAGTGTTCGGAGTAAAAAGGGTGCAAGACAGGGGTGTAGTCTTGTGTCCCTATTGTTCAATCTATACGCCAAAGAGGCAGTAATGGAAATAAAAGGTTGTTTCAAGAGTGAGATTAAAATTCAGGATGAAAGCATGTCAATGATAAGATGGCTGATGACATTCCGATAGTCAGTGAGAGTGAAGAATCACTGGAGGATGTGTTGAATGAAATGAAGAGTCTTCTGGATACAGAAAGTGGATTGAAAATAAATCCAAGAAGGTGTTAGAAGTAGCAGAAATGAGAACAGCGAGAAACTTAACATTACAATCCGGAATCACGAAGTAGACAATGTTACCGAATTCTGCATAACGGATGGAGAAAATAGAGCATAAAAAGCAGAGTACCACTAGCGAGAAAGGAATTCCTGGGCAAGAGAAGTCTTCTAGTATCAAACATAGATTTAACTTCAGGAAGGAATATCTGAGCTTGTTCGTTTGGAGCACAGCAATGTATAATATTTAGGCATGGACTGTGGGACAACCATAACAGAAGAGAATCGAACCACTGTAGATGAAGAATATTGAAAATTAGGTGGACTGATATGGTAAGGAATGACGAGTTACTCTGCAGAATCGGCGAGGAAAGGAACACATGGAAAACACTGAAAGGAAAAAGGGACAGGATGACAGGACATCTGTTAAAGCATCCGTGGATAATTTCCGTGATACTAGAGGGAAATGTAGATTGCAAAAACTGTACAGGATGACAGAGATTGCAATACACCCAGCAAATATTTGATGACGTAGGCTGCAAATGCAGCTCTGAGATGAAAGAATTGGCCAAGGAGAGAAATTCATGGTGTGCCGCATCAAACCAATTAGAGGAATGACGACGAATAAACAATAAAAAGTGACTTTTTTCCTGTTTTAGGACAGTCAGTAACGTGATTGCAGGAAGAGAAAAGATGGAGTAGCCGCTTTATCACCAACTGGCTGTGCTAAATCGTTTGCACAACATACACGCAGATAAGGAGACGTACCAAGAGAAAATTATTTTATTCAATATCTTCACAGCGCAGTTGAATATGAGGTGGGTCACCAATCACCCTTAATGTACAAGCGCAGCTCTTTTCGTATGACACGACTTTTCCCCACATTCTAGCGTTAATAATTCCACCATTATAAAATTTCAACCATCGATATATAGCTGTACAACACAAGAGTAATATTTCTTTCTTTCTTTGCTACCCAACCTAACATATTTATCGTGAAAAGAAAAGACGCAACTTCGGCTGATGAATGTATCTCGATAAAAAAAAGAACAAGAAAAAGCCTTATGTTACGAAAATTTTCACGATTCATTCACTTTGCGAGACGTATGTGGATGGGAGTAATGGCGTATGTGGATGGGAGTAATACGTTCGCTCACATCACTTGGAAGAAACGGTAAGGAGATCAGCTCTCAGCTCCCCTTGTGTTAGAGTATCGTTTACCTCCCCCCTAAACCCCCTCCCCCCATATTCTCGGGAATATTTTGTTCTTCGATGTATAGCGTTTTTCGTCTACCTGATTTTGTTGAGTAAGGGTGGATCTTGATGTCCACAGCAAAGTCACGGTGTCCTGCTAACTCTCGCAAAATCCCTTCTCATTGTGTCAGCAATGTTCCATTATTCAGACGGCTCTCTAGAGCTCTACCTGCCACCGGCTTTGTGGAAGGATATCACAGCGAGACAGAATAGCACACTAATAAACAAGAAGAACGTCACCACTACGCGGATGTATAAGCCCAGCACTTTTACGACTGGTATGTTTCCAGTGATTTGTAGTCAATGGCGTACTAGGAGAGTAGCAGGACTGTTCGTCTGTTTTATTCAACTCCAGCTCCCATCACTCCTCAGCTCTCTACAAATCACTATAGCCTGCCGGTGTCACAACACTTCTATAGACAGGAAGATGCATCTAAATACATCATCCTTAAACCTCAGTACAGTGACAGGGTAGACTGTATCACAGCAGCATTATCGATTATTAGTTCCCATTTCACTCACATGCGTAATGATTGAGTAAAACGACCGTATACCTCTGTATATACCCTAATGTCATCTATGAACGCATCGACAGCTACAGGTTTCTTAATGACCAAGGAAGTCTTACTACTGCAACTTTAGTACACAAGGACTGCACAAAAAAATTGAGAGGCATAAAAACTGCAGTTTATCGATATCAAACGGTTGTTTATAAATGTGTTCCTGTACGCGTCCTAATCTCCTTTGCCATACTCCTGTGATCACTACGCTGGATATATAATGGCTTAATGGTATCAGAGTCTTAATTGAATACATTGCGTTTTGTGATAAATAAACAGTCTTTTTTCAAATAGAATATACCGACATAATGCGATTCTAACAGAATCACAGAGCTTCCAACACACAGTACCCACATATTTGTTCATTCCGCCCACCCCTCTTCCCCTCGTGACGCGCTTTTCGATAGTGGTCCGCTGACCATGATGTCATATTCCGGATAGAGCAGTGATAAGTGCGCGTAAGTGTTGCGGTACCTACTTCTTTTTCTTTAAGTTGTAATATTAGGTGACATACGGACGAGACGCCTGCCACACGAAACTCTGCAAACGAACACAAGTCCGAAGTATCCATTCTACTTCAGCTCGCTTCCGATGCTTACTGCTAAGCATTTTCTTCAATGCTTCCAATGACAGTGTGCAAGATTACTAGTCCTATTAATGTGCATTAGATTTAGTTACGTCAGGTCAACTAGAAGCCCCAACAGAGGTCTTCCCGTCTATTTGTAGATAATCCCATCACATGCTAACATCCTACATCTAATACAAATTTACCGCAAGCCGCTGCACAGTGCTTGGTACATAGCACTAGTATTATCAATTATCCTTCCACCACACTCTCACAAGCATGACAGAGTAAGAAATGGTTGTCTATATGCCTCCATTCGTACCTTAAACCACCCTCATATTTAAGGGAGAAATACTGTAGGTCGTGTCTCTCATAGATTTTTATTTTTCCGTAACTTATTTCAAATGGAGCATGCCTTCGTATAAACAAAATTTTCTGGATACAGTCTCTTTGTGAAACGTGTGTGGGCGGGAGTAATACGATTGCTCACAACAGTTAAAAGTAGCGGTAAGGAGATCAGCTCTCAGCCCCCCGTTGTGTCACAGTATCGTTTACTCCCCCACCCACCCAATATTCTCACGAATAATCCCGTCTTCGATGTACGGCATTTTCCGTCTGCCTGATTCTGATGAGTACGGGTGGCTCTAGTTATCCACAGCCAAGTCACAGAGCCCTGCTAACTCTGTCAATACGATTCTAGCAGCATCTGCATGATGCTTTTGTTATGCAGATCGGCCGCATAGCGTGAATAGATGTGGACTCAAATGTTTGGTACACAGCGAATATGTAGTACCCGCTTAGCACCCTTTGCTTCGCTCGCGTAGACTGTCTCGTCTGTGGAGATTTTTTTTATTTAATAAAATTTTTATGTTCACAAACAGCAACACCTTCTAAGCTTTCCACGCCAATTATGCCCATATAACGTCCTTCTGACCAGAAAGGAATTCTGGTAGCTGAGTCAAAAGTTTTTGTAAATCGCGCCTTATGGGTTCTTGTGGAGATACTTCCATAGCTACTTTCATCCGATAACAAATGTTTCTTTATGTCTAACTGAGAAGTAACTATCGTAAATTTCGCTTTAAAATTTTTGAATGCACCGAAATATTCTCTTAGAAATTTTCATCTCCTGTTGCACTCCTTTAGGAACTGAATTTCCAGACACACTGAAACATTTTTTTTTTTTATTTCTAACGGATAAGTCAAATACCAGTTGTCACAGAATTGAAAATCCTTTAGTAGTTCTTGACTAATTACTTATTTTCAAGAAACTGTCACCGACTTCCTTGCCGCTTATTGGTTTAATTTCCAAATATGTAGGAACGCGAATTTTTTTCTGACTGAGAAAGAAAATACACGTTTTCGTAGTTCTAGCTTCAAAATTCCATTAATAGCGACATACTTTCCAGCCGTTCATCCCCTGTTATACCCCATTTGGGGTGGAAATTCGGCCACTGTCTTCTTAAATGATTCCTACAGCATAAGGTCCATACCCTCTCCACACTTCAGGTTTCTAGCCTTAGAGGTTTGGGGTGGGCGATAGTGAGTCAGTGAATCAGTCGACCCTATTCCCTATTTCACCCCTTAGAGGTTGAATTTTCGAAAACAGTGAATCACGTATTTTATCATTTCTAACCGAGACACCGAACACTAATTTTCAAAGACTTAGCTCTAAAAATGCTTTCGCAATTAAATACTGTCATAAAAGTTTCAGTCCCCATCTCAACTCTTTGGCGGTTGATTTTCAAAACACAATGAGGTGCAGATTATTTCTAACAGAAACGCAAAATACAAATTTTCATAGCCTTAGTTTCAGAAATATTTACACCCGGATATATTTCCTTGGTACTGTCATCCTCCGTTCACTGGAGAGGGCTTGAATTTCCAGAAACGGTGAAAACCCTAAAAGCCCTATTGTTTTATTTCTAACTGAGCCACAGCGGCAAAGATCGTGCCAGAGAGTATTGTTCCGCCGCCTCCACTGGCAGTGATTATTGAGACGCAGCGACAGGCAGTTCTTGCCGAGAAGTTGTGGTGGACACTGCTTGTAGCTGAAGTCAGAGTGAGATGCGGTAGTGGAGAGTGTTGTTCCATGTTTATGCAGTTATTTGATGGGAGAGATAGCAGATGTTGTTCCAATGGAGATATTGTAATGATCTGAGTGCTTTTCGTCAATATAAATTAAGGTAACTAACTACTGTTCTTTATTTTCTTATTATTTGTGTGTTCTGAATAATGCTTCATTACAGGTTCAGTCAACAAAGCATCTGGCGTGTGTTCTTGTATTAGAGTGTAATTCTGGGTTTCTTGCACAATTATAGTATTTCTAATTTTCTTTTATCACGTCAGTATAAATGATATTTAAAAATTCTTGTCTTGTTGAAGAAGAACCGTGCCAGATGTGCGTTGAGTCATACTACCACATACAGAACAGCTACACTTGTGCATGTTGTTTCGTAGGTTTTATAGTTGCTGGGGACTTAATTAATTAACTGTGTTAACGAAAATTTTCTTACATTCTTTGTTGTCATTCTAAGCAGTCAGATTGCGTAGTAATACTAGTCAGGGCCAGCCGTTTACGAGACATGCGTAATCGGACCTACAGCTACTAAAAATATTTGCATTCATATTTATTTTAATTAAGCCCCAATGCACGTGGCGACCCTGCCAGGATCGTCCCTTGGAATTCTTCTGATTGGAAAAATACTAGACAGTAGTATTGTTGTAGTAATTTGTAGTTTAGTAATTGTAGTTTGTATTGCATGTGTAGATTTGGTGATTGTCATTCTTCTATTGTTCGTTAATCGTGTTTGAAGGAAGCATTTCGTGTGATTGATATTGTTGGTGATAAAGTGTCATTGTGTATAAATTTCATATAGTGACGAGTTTTGTACATTTAGTAAATGATTACGCGATCAATGAAAGAGGCAAAAATGATTAATAGTGAGAATGACGAAATTGTTAACATGGCGAACTCGCCAACACAGGACAACAGTGTGATGAATAATGAAGTTGAAAACAATTAAATAAGTCGGGAGAATAGTCCAGAACCAATTCAAAACTTTTCACAACTAGAAAATTTTCAGAATTCGAGATTAACGACAGAAGATTCTGGAATAGTATCGAACACAGATAGTCTTACAGCTATGACAAAGGAAGCTGGTTTTGCGGGAAACGTTATGGGCGAAAAGAATTTCGAACCAGTTACTATGGAGCGGTTGATGAGTGCCATATTAAATATGGGATCACAGTTACGATCTGAAATTAAAACTGATATGGGAACAATGGAAACACGGTTAGGATCTGAATTAAAAACAGTGGCAACACGTTTAGAAACAGAGATGGAAACAATGGAAACACGGTTAGACTCACGAATAGGGACATGTTTCAAAAATATGAAAGATGAATTAAAGAAAGAAATCAGAGAAGAAGTACAACCGATTTTGAATTCTCACAATAACAGATTAATTGCAGTAGAGATTAGACAAAGGGAACAGGATAGAGAACAGGAAGAAAGAGATCGCATGATAGTACAGAAATTTTCAGAGTTAAATTTACAACGTGCGAAAGATAAGGAAGAAATATTTGAGAGAATCGAGGAATCCGTACCAAATGACAGATTAAATAACCTAACACAACAGTATGAACAGTTAACTACTAAATGTGACAATACCGAAACCCGAGTCGTGACACTTACGGAAGACGTAAACTTATCGGAAAGAGTGGAGGAGATTTCAGATAAATTGTCAAATCTTAGTTTAAATGGGGACACAGATTCAGATGATACAACTCCATTGCCATTTTCAGAAACCGAAGAGTACCAGAACATAAATAAGCATGTTGAAAATCAGGGAGAATTTAATGAACGCGTTAAAAGGGAAGTTGAGGCATTACGAAAGCAAGTCAAACAAATCGAAGGCGAAATTGTAGGAAAACATAGCAAAAGAAATTTGGAATCACAGATAGCAGAGGGGTTTGAAGAAAATAATTTCTTTCATTTACGGGATGCAACAAGAGAGCGCCAGGCGCGCGAACTTCACAATAATCGGCATTGGGACTGGGACAGACGCGGTAGGTCTTTGTCGCCACGAGGCGAAAACTTTGACTATAAACACTTTTTGACTGTTCGGAAATTTAAGATCTTTCGTAATTCTAAGAATGAGATACATCCATGTTCATGGTTAGATCAATTTACGTACGCACTTCCGCCAGATGTGCCACAAAGTCACAAACTAGAATTTATGTGCAGCTATTAGGGTCCTCAGGGGATTCACTACTCTAAGTGAATATGTGCCGTAGCGTGCACAGGGCCTCGAGCTGTAGTGGTGCTATTTCTCTTTTAGTTTTCTGTACCGCTGCCTACTCTTTTACTATTCTTTGCATCTATCGAAACAACTCTTCGACTATCAATCTATCTAGAGAGACGCTAAAAAATAACCGGATATGACTATTTTACCCAAAAGTGACTTTGGAAATTACCGTTTGGACTTACTGTATTTTCAGCAGCATTCATTCGTAGCTTAAATGAAATTTTACCTGTTTATCTTCGTGACAATATTACTTCATATGTTGACGATATTCTTATTGCTAAACATTCTTGGAGTGAGCACAACAATATTTTGGATTCATTATTACGTATCTTTGCATGAATTGGCATTACAGTGAACTTAGAAAAATCTGAATTTGGTCGTTCTCAGGTGAAATTTCTCGGTCACATTATTTCTACAGAAGGTATTCTTCCTGATCCAGAAAAATTAGACGCTATTCGTAATTATGCTGTTCCTACCACAAAACGTGATGTTCGTAGTTTCCTTGGTGTCTGTAATTTTCTTAGACGCCTTGTTAGATTGGACGATATGGCCACACCTCGTTTCTGCGATCTATCTGGAAAGTTCTTTTTAAACGAAAATCGGTCGACAACTCTGTTTGGTTAGTTTGTATTCCTGATGAGTGGGTTAATAAGCTGATTTGGTATACGCATTTCAGTTATGCACACTTTGGTCCCAGAAAATGCTTTCATAAATTACGAGAAAATTGCTACTTCAATAATAAGGAAAAACGTATTCGATATGTTCTTCCCAAATGCAAATTATGTCAAAAGGCTAAGCCGCCGACAGTTTCTCACAGAGCACCGTTGTTTCCTATTATTCCAGCAAAATTAAAGGACATGGCTGCAGTTTATTTGTTCGGTCCAGTGGTTCGATCTACTAATGGTTTTGCGTACATTTTCGTAGCAGTGGAGTTGACATCAAAATATGTGTGTTTTACACCGTTACGCAAAGCAACAGCTCGTTCAGTATCTAATGCTTTCATTAACCATTTTCTTAAAGAAGTGGGTCATGTTGATAAGGTTATATCAGACAATGGATCACAGTTTCGTTCTAAAATTTGGCTTCGTACTCTACGGCGTCGTAAAATGAAACCAATTTTCATTTCACTTTTTCACCCTCAATCTAACGCTTCAGAGAGATGGATGAAGGAAATCAATAAATTGTGTCGTCTTTATTGGCATCAGAATCACAGAACTTGGGATCAGTATCTTCATATTTTTCAAAACATTCTGAATGAACTCCCTAATGATTCAACTTCTTGACCGCCTATACTGATATTAAAAAACAAAGCACCGACAAATCGCATTTCTGAAATCGTTCCTTTTCCGCCTTCACGGAAACTGCGGCATTCTGAAGTTGTCAACCTGGCTCTACAAAATATTGCATTTGCGGCTGCTAGAAGAGAGAAATCAGCTAAGCGTCCTGGTCGTTTAAAAATCTTGTCAGTTGGTCAGAAGGTGTTAATTAAGGCTCATCGTTTGTCTCACAAAGGAAAAGGCTTGTGTTGGAAATTTTTTCTGCTTTATAACGGTCCATATAGAATTCGCAAAATTATTCATGATAACACTGTCGAAGTAGAAACTCTTAAATCACGACGCTCTAAGGGAATACATCATATATCTAACGTTAAAATTTTTGTGGAATGATATACTTTTGAAAAATTTTTGTAGAATGACATACGTTTGAGAAACTAACAGTTGTATGTAAACACCTGGAGAGTACAAGGATACCGCGCTGTGTTTTGGCGGCGGCATATACTCAAAGCAACAGTCAAGTCTGCGCGCCGCACAAGGCAGTCGTTGACCGCAAACAATCACTTCCTACGTGACGCGTCTACAGCTGATCGAGCGCTCAGTGCGAATGCACTGACAGCCGTAAATAAATACACAGTCTAATTTCTAAGACTAAATTCAGTATAAAGCTATAGTGACTTGATGAATTCTGTTATTAACATTCAGTATTTTTCAGGATACGGTTCTATAAAATATTTAAGAACTTCAGGTAAATTCTGTGCGTGTCCGACGTTAAGACGACTTGCTATCGAGAAAATTTCAGGAAGAATGTAATTTCCAAGAAGAAACTAATAAACTAAAAAAAAGGTAACTATTAATTGAGTTTATTTTTCAGGTAACATATTTCCACTTAGGTACGTACTTTAGACGTAATTTGCTGCTCGCGATTACGTGATTCATACTTTGTGCTAATTACATGTTCTATGAATTTGCTTGTGAAGCGACGTGCTTGCGTACGTTAACTGATTTGACAATGATTATTAATGAACTGAGTTGTAACTTGTGTATATTATGCATCGCTTGACTGCACTGCTTTTTCACTGATGTTATATTTTTTTTATTATGTGCCTGCTGTGCTTATTTATTTAAATTATAATTGTCACCTGATTAATTGTGCTGATGTGGTTAGGTATGTAAGTTATACTTTGTGATTTATCTGCTTGCGCCTTCATGTTTACTTATTAAGATACGATGCTAATGACCTGTTTAGTACGTAAGATATATGTTTACTGCTATGCGTATGGATTGCACATTTACACATTTCTGCTTGTTGTCATAACTATACTTTAATTTGGTATATAGCAATGCTGATGTACAGTGTACGGACATGGAGTGTGGGTTACGATGTGGTCCCCCCCCCCATGAACCATGGACCTTGCCGTTGGTGGGGAGGCTTGCGTGCCTCAGCGATACAGATGGCCGTACCGTAGGTACAACCACAACGGAGGGGTATCTGTTGAGAGGCCAGACAAACGTGTGGTTCCTGAAGAGGGGCAGCAGCCTTTTCAGTAGTTGCAAGGGCAACTGTCTGGATGATTGACTGATCTGGCCTTGTAGCAATAACCAAAACGGCATTGCTGTGCTGGTACTGCGAACGGCTGAAAGCAAGGGGAAACTACGGCCATAATTTTTCCCGAGGGCATGCAGTTTTACTGTATGATTAAATGATGATGGCGTCCTCTTGGGTAAAATGTTCCGGAGGTAAAATAGTCCCCCATTCGGATCTCCGGGCGGGGACTACTCAAGAGGATGTCGTTATCAGGAGAAAGAAAACTGGCGTCCTACGGATCGGAGCGTGGAATGTCAGATCCCTTAATCGGGCAGGTAGGTTAGAAAATTTAAAAAGGGAAATGGATAGGTTAAAGTTAGATATAGTGGGAATTAGTGAAGTTCGGTGGCAGGAGGAACAAGACTTCTGGTCAGGTGACTACAGGGTTATATACACAAAGTCAAATAGGGGTAATGCAGGAGTAGGTTTAATAATGAATAGGAAAATAGGAATGCGGGTAAGCTACTACAAGCAGCATAGTGAACGCATTATTGTGGCCAAGATAGATACGAAGCCCACACCTACTACAGTAGTACAAGTTTATATGCCAACTAGCTCTGCAGATGACGAAGAAATTGAAGAAATGCATGATGAAATAAAAGAAATTATTCAGATAGTGAAGGGAGACGAAAATTTAATAGTCATGGGTGACTGGAATTCGAGTGTAGGAAAAGGGAGAGAAGGAGACGTAGTAGGTGAATATGGATTGGGGCTAAGAAATGAAAGAGGAAGCCGCCTGGTAGAATTTTGCACAGAGCACAACTTAATTATAGCTAACACTTGGTTTAAGAATCATGATAGAAGGTTGTATACATGGAAGAACCCTGGAGATACTAAAAGGTATCAGATAGATTATATAATGGTAAGACAGAGATTTAGGAACCAGGTTTTAAATTGTAAGACATTTCCAGGGGCAGATGTGGACTCTGACCACAATCTATTGGTTATGACCTGTAGATTAAAACTGAAGAAACTGCAAAAAGGTGGGAATTTAAGGAGATGGGACCTGGATAAACTGAAAGAACCAGAGGTTGTACAGAGTTTCAGGGAGAGCATAAGGGAACAATTGACAGGAATGGGGGAAAGAAATACAGTAGAAGAAGAATGGGTAGCTCTGAGGGATGAAGTAGTGAAGGCAGCCGAGGATCAAGTAGGTAAAAAGACGAGGGCTAGTAGAAAACCCTGGGTAACAGAAGAAATATTGAATTTAATTGATGAAAGGAGAAAATATAAAAATGCAGTAAATGAAGCAGGCAAAAAGGAATACAAACGTCTCAAAAATGAGATCGACAGGAAGTGCAAAATGGCTAAGCAGGGATGGTTAGAGGACAAATGTAAGGATGTAGAGGCTTATCTCACAAGGGGTAAGATAGATACAGCCTACAGGAAAATTAAAGAGACCTTTGGAGATAAGAGAACCACTTCTATGAACATCAAGAGCTCAGATGGAAACCCAGTTCTAAGCAGGGAAGGGAAAGCAGAAAGGTGGAAGGAGTATATAGAGGGTCTATACAAGGGCGATGTACTTGAGGACAATATTATGGAAATGGAAGAGGATGTAGATGAAGATGAAATGGGAGATACGATACTGCGTGAAGAGTTTGACAGAGCACTGAAAGACCTGAGTCGAAACAAGGCCCCAGGAGTAGACAACATTCCATTGGAACTACTGACGGCCTTGGGAGAGCCAGTCCTGACAAAACTCTACCATCTGGTGAGCAAGATGTATGAAACAGGCGAAATAACCTCAGACTTCAAGAAGAATATAATAATTCCAATCCCAAAGAAAGCAGGTGTTGACAGATGTGAAAATTACCGAAGAATCAGTTTAATAAGCCACAGCTGCAAAATACTAACGCGAATTCTTTACAGACGAATGGAAAAACTAGTAGAAGCCGACCTCGGGGAAGATCAGTTTGGATTCCGTAGAAATACTGGAACACATGAGGCAATACTGACCTTACGACTTATCTTAGAAGAAAGATTAAGGAAAGGCAAACCTACGTTTCTAGCATTTGTAGACTTAGAGAAAGCTTTTGACAATGTTGACTGGAATACTCTCTTTCAAATGCTAAAGGTGGCAGGGGTAAAATACAGGGAGCGAAAGGCTATTTACAATTTGTACAGAAACCAGATGGCAGTTATAAGAGTCGAGGGACATGAAAGGGAAGCAGTGGTTGGGAAGGGAGTAAGACAGGGTTGTAGCCTCTCCCCGATGTTATTCAATCTGTATATTGTGCAAGCAGTAAAGGAAACAAAAGAAAAATTCGGAGTAGGTATTAAAATCCATGGAGAAGAAATAAAAACCTTGAGGTTTGCCGATGACACTGTAATTCTGTCAGAGACAGCAAAGGACCTGGAAGAGCAGTTGAACGGAATGGACAGTGTCTTGAAAGGAGGATATAAGATGAACATCAACAAAAGCAAAACGAGGATAATGGAATGTAGTCGAATCAAGTCGAGTGATGCTGAGGGAATTAGATTAGGAAATGAGACACTTAAAGTAGTAAAGGAGTTTTGCTATTTCGGGAGCAAAATAACTGATGACGGTCGAAGTAGAGAGGATATAAAATGTAGACTGGCAACGGCAAGGAAAGCGTTTCTGAAGAAGAGAAATTTGTTAACATCGAGTATAGATTTAAGTGTCAGGAAGTCATTTCTGAAAGTATTTGTATGGAGTGTAGCCATGTATGGAAGTGAAACATGGACGGTAAATAGTTTGGACAAGAAGAGAATAGAAGCTTTCGAAATGTGGTGCTACAGAAGAATGCTGAAGATTAGATGGGTAGATCACATAACTAATGAGGAAGTATTGAATAGGATTGGGGGAAAGAGAAGTTTGTGGCACAACTTGACCAGAAGAAGGGATCGGTTGGTAGGACATGTTCTGAGGCATCAAGGGATCACCAATTTAGTATTGGGGGGCAGCGTGGAGGGTAAAAATCGTAGGGGGAGACCAAGAGATGAATACACTAAGCAGATTCAGAAGGATGTAGGTTGCAGTAGGTACTGGGAGATGAAGAAGCTTGCACAGGATAGAGTAGCATGGAGAGCTGCATCAAACCAGTCTCAGGACTGAAGACCACAACAACTACAATGGGTTACGGATTGTTCGCTTGGCGAAGCATTGTTATAGAAATTGTGCTGCATCCACTTGTTGACATTCTGTTCACTACTGGTATATTTACTCGCTGTTGCTTGTTTTGCTTACGCTCAGTGCTTTATATTTTAACATAAGAAAATGAACTGCAGTAATTCGACGAGCGACTTCAGTACAAGAAACATCATAGAAGTCACATGAGCTGGAGGTTTTATGAAAGCTGTATAAATGTATGCCAATAGGAAGGAAGCTAACGACATGACATACCAACACAGTTATTACACTGCATTTTTCGTGAGCAATTGAGATAGGAAGTGACACTTGACACAAGAAATACTCCACATGTTTGCTTCTGTTTGCCATAATTCTTGAAGTGGTGTACACACTGTGAAATATTAGGATCATTCACACTCCGTAATCGTACTAAATTACTGAGAGTTATTCGAACTAAGTCTGTTAGAGGTCATGTATGCATTCTTTGTTTATAATTCATAATGAGTAGAAGATTTTGGTCAGATGGATTACACAGAGGTTGTGTGTTGACAGTGTGTCTTCGGATTGTATGGGATGAGGAGGTTTGCATTAGGATTTTATCTGTACTCGATCGAGGAGACTGACTAGAGGAAAGAGTTGTTATGGAAGTGAAATGATACTGGCAATAAGGTTTATATGTATCGACGTATTGAAGAGGTATTATGGAGGTACTGAGATTATATGAAGTTGATTGGAGTTATGGTGTATAAGAGGTAAAATAAGTGAGGTGCATATTTTTTTTTTGTTTGTTGTTGGTCTATATGGAACAAGGAGGATGAAGATAGCAGACTAGAACACTAAAATGGAAGGAAGATTGTCTACACACACTTTGTTAAATCACTAAGCAGTATGTACTTTTTTTTTTTTTTTTTGGAGAGAGGAAGTTGCATATCTTGGCACACTGACAGTTGTTCAGCAACCGTACATTTTGATCTGGCTTGGCAAACATTGGTCTTGACATGATGACTATGACGTTGACTTAACTATTATTGACTGTTACACATTGCTGCCACTACTACTTGATACACATGATGAACATGAAATTTTGACAGAAGTGGATTCACACAGTTAACACTATCCAATTACACAGTAGTACTTAATGTGGATGAAAGATGAGTGAGTGTGTTTTGTGTGTTTTCCTTTCCTAATCCTACCCACCTATCTCCTAAATATTATTTTATTTGTTTGTAGTGGCTTGCACTGACACCCATAAATATTATAGGTTTACTGATGTTTGTGTATTTGTAATAGTAATATGACAATTATCTGATATCATTTGTGTGTTTGTTATGATTTGTATGTTTAGTGTAAGAGCGTTGATAATAATTTTGTAAAAGCAATTGTGTGTGCGTTCAAACTGTTGTTCACACCTGCACCTGTTCAAATTGATGTGTGACACTTAGAAATGTTTAATTTCTGCTGATGAACTGTCTAATTAGTGATAGTGAATATTATGGACTGTTACTTGCACTTTTTCTACGTGATTGGTGCCACTAGGACACGTTTCATTTCTGCTGATAAACTCTGATCAACAGTGTGATTAGTGATAGTGAATATTATGGACTGATGTCTGCACCTGCTCAACATTGCTGGGTGCCACTGATGACTGCATCTATTGAAATAATGTCACTTGTTGGTGTCTGCACCTGTTCAACATTGCTGGGTACCACAGATGGAACTGCTTCTACTGAAATGATGTTACTTCTTGCTGTCTGCACCTACTCAACATTGCTGGGTGCCACTGATGGACTGATTCTACTGAGATGATGTCACCTGTTGCTGTTTGCACCTACTCAACATTGCTGGGTGCCATTGATGAACTGCTTCTACTGAGAAATGTGACTTGTTGCTGTGTGTACCTCTTCAACATTGCTGGGTACCACAGATGGAACTGCTTCTACTGAAATGATGTTACTTCTTGCTGTCTGCACCTACTCAACATTGCTGGGTGCCACTGATGGACTGCTTCTACTGAAATGATGTCACCTGTTGGAGTCTGCACCTGTTCCACAATGCTGGGTGCCACTGATGGACTGCTTCTACTGAAATGATGTCACCTGATGGTGTCTGCACCTACTCAACATTGCTGGGTGCTACTGCTGGAACTGTCAACCACTTGTTATGAAAACATTTTATGTGAATATTTGTATAAACTGATTTTTTGTGTATTACTGTTTGTGAAAAGTTATAAGACTCTTACCTGCTCATATTCGTCATTGCTGACGCTATCGATTGAATTGTTTAACCACATGATATTTCTGTAAACTATTATGTGAAGTCACATGTATGGAAGAATTTGTATTGCTTAGTGTATTTTATATATTAGGCTATTGAAAGGTCAGTGCAAAGCCAAAATTTTATCTAGTTTTATGATATTTACGTATTAATATTATCTTTTATTTTTGTCTGTATTTTTTTGACGAATTTGGTGGTATTTTCACCACCAACGCTGGCAAAAATACCATCAAAATCTAGCCCGTGGAGGAAGGGCATATGAAAGGTGGCTACACTGAGCCACAGCGGCAAAGATCGTGCCAGAGAGTATTGTTCCGCCGCCTCCACTGGCAGTGATTATTGAGACGCAGCGACAGGCAGTTCTTGCCGAGAAGTTGTGGTGGACACTGCTTGTAGCTGAAGTCAGAGTGAGATGCGGTAGTGGAGAGTGTTGTTCCATGTTTATGCAGTTATTTGATGGGAGAGATAGCAGATGTTGTTCCAATGGAGATATTGTAATGATCTGAGTGCTTTTCGTCAATATAAATTAAGGTAACTAACTAATGTTCTTTATTTTCTTATTATTTGTGTGTCCTGAATAATGCTTCATTACAGGTTCAGTCAACAAAGCATCTGGCGTGTGTTCTTGTATTAGAGTGTAATTCAGGGTTTCTTGCACAATTATAGTATTTCTAATTTTCTTTTATCACGTCAGTATAAATGATATTTAAAAATTCTTGTCTTGTTGAAGAAGAACCGTGCCAGATGTGCGTTGAGTCATACTACCACATACAGAACAGCTACACTTGTGCTTGTTGTTTCGTAGGTTTTATAGTTGCTGGGGACTTAATTAATTAACTGTGTTAACGAAAATTTTCTTACATTCTTTGTTGTCATTCTAAGCAGTCAGATTGCGTAATAATACTAGTCAGGGCCAGCCGTTTACGAGACTTGCGTAATCGGACCTACAGCTACTAAAAATATTTGCATTTTATTTTAATTAAGCCCCCATGCAAAGCCATATTGATATTTTCATATAGTTAGCTTTAAAATTGCCTTCACAATAAAATATTTTCTAAAAAATCTCATCTAATGGTTCATCCCCTTTGGTTTGGAATAGAATCCACACCTCCTCCAAATTTCAAAGGCTTCTATCCTTGGTGGTTTTGGCTGGGTGATGATGAGTCAATCAGTCATTCAGTCAGTCAGTGAGTCAGAACATTGTCTTTTATATATAATGAAGGAGCTGTCGAATTGATACTACCGTTCTCAATTACATACCATTTAACCACAGACGGGTCTATGTGTGTCAGTGCTCGGAGAGCACCTGACAGTGAGTTCAGAGTATAGTGTGAGAATGTACATAGGTGGTGCTCTTGCAAGTAGAGTAGGAGAAGCTACGCAGCAGACTGACGTATACTGAGGGGCAGCTCACGGCCAGGTACGACACATTCTCCGCTTTCTTGCCTTGTACAGCAGCAGCGTTAATCCACCTATACTCAATGTGTTGGGTGTTGCTATATTAGAATAGACATCTCGAGAAACATCACAGAATGTCGCGAACATATAAAGTCTGCAGGAAGCGGTATGTGCCAGAGTGGAGTGATTGTGTTATTGTCTTGCTTAAGATAGGAGCACTGAGTGGGAGATGTGCTGTTTGTTATTTCGACCACTTAATGATTCTAAGATCAACTAAAGCTCAATGCGAGGTGGTATGCCCACTCCAACAGTTTCTGGCTGCAATACATGTTGAAATCAAAATATACAAAAAAAGTTATTTGCGAAATACCATCACAGTGTTTCCAAATGTCTCTCGGGGTAATTTAAGTACAGTAATCCAGTACGGGGTAATCTCTGCCATCATTAACAAGTGTTCCTTTAAAACTATAGTCCTCCGCACCATATACAACATACACTGACATTCTCAAATGTACTTCTGTAACGCTAGCATTTAAAACATTTTCACAGAATCAAACTCGAACTGTCCATTTCTATAGTTATAAATCAGAGCTTAAAAGCTGTGTTCAGTCTAGTGGATAAAGAGTCAAACGTTTCTGCTACACTTTAGGAAGTCACACATATTCCTTCTTTTAAGAAAAATCTCGCATTTTAACCTAATTCATAACATGGCAGCCATCTATAAAAGGCCTTGCAATAGTACTTCAACGTCAAGCAGTCCTGCCTCAGATGAATGTCTTACATTACCGCTGCAATCATACCAATTTTTATACCTTCTGCTCTTGACTGTGGGAAATTATACAATCTCTCTAGAGTGCATAGACCTCCTCCTAATGAAGTTCTGATATGTGGCATCATTCATCTGTCCAACATATGGAGCATACATAAGAAACCTAGCACCTTCCACCGTCATTTCCGATTACATCTATAGTGTAATGCTTTTTACTAATGTAATACGACACATGTTGTAATGGCGACCAGAACGGTCGCAGGGTTATAGTGACAGAAACGCAGCAGGACCCACAGAGCGGCCTGTGAACAACAACACAACAGGTGAGCATGGACACGACCAACGGAGGACTTTACAACACAACAAGGACAACAGAGTCACGAACCAAACAAGACAACCACGTCCACTCGTAAAGAAAATACGAAAGTCAATACACTGTCTAATGCGAGGCGATATGTCCTGAGACGCACGCGATGTTAAACTGACAGGCTGAGCTTTTTTTTTCTTTATTGTGATTTCATTTCCCGGCCCCATATGGGCTGTCAGTGGCACAATCCGCCGCTCTTCAGCCGAGTGACGTGACAACTAAAACAAGAATAAAATGTTACATATATAATGGCGATAGAAAAGGGGAAGATAAAACTGATTAAGGGGAGATAATGGAGGTAAATATACACTTACAGGGAGATGAACGTGGGGACAATTAAAAAAGTCAGCATAATGTTAAAAAAAGCAAAGATGTCACTGAATGCACATGCACAGGTTAACAGTTGGCCACAGTATTAAAAACACTTCAGAATAACACACTTCAAACCCACTTGGAGCACACATGGTGAAGTATAAAACTGACATGGGGACCTGCTGAGGGAGAGGTCAGAGAGGATGGAAAAGGAGGGGAGAGCAAGGGGCAGCAGGGGAGGCAGCGGGATGAAGCGAGGAGGGGCATCAGTAGGTACACAAAGGGGCAGAAGACTGGTGGGGCAGGAGATGAAGAGGAAAGGCAAGGCAGGAGGGAGTTCAGAGACACTGAAGGGGAGCACAAGAGAGTGGGGTGAGTAGGAGGTGGAAGCAACCCAGGATAAGGGAGGGAGAAGAGAGGGAGCCCTGAGGAGGAGGCAGGATGATGGGGTTAGAGTAGGTTGGAAGGGTAGATGTCAGGGCAAAGCTCATCATCCAGGAGGGCTAGGTGGTGGACGTTTTGTTGGGAAATGAGGTATAGGGTGTGGAGATCGAGAGAGGGTGGGACACAGCAGTAAAGGCGCGGCAATAGGCTGGGAGTGGAGAGGAAGGGAGACACCAGAGGGTGAGGGGGATGAAGGTGGCGGACAATATATTGTGTGCAGATGTGTTCAAGGGAAAGGAGAAGGTGGGGGAAGGGGATGAGGTTGTAGAGGATATGCGTGGGGGACGGAAGGCGGATGTGGAAGGATAGTTGGAGCGCATGGCGTTCGAGTATTTCGAGGGCTTTATAGAACCTGCGAGGGGCAGAAATCCAAACTACACTGGCATAAAAGAGGATGGGGCAGATCAACGATTTGTAGGTGTGAAGGATGGTCGAAGGATGCAGTCCCCACGTCCTGCTGGACAGGAGTTTCAGGAGGCGGAGTCTGTTGTCAGCTTTGTTTTGGATTGGTAAGGAGATGGGGAGTCCAGGTGAGGTGGCAGTCGAGGGTGAGGCCAAGGTATTTGATGGTAGGAGTGAGGTGGATAGGATGACCATAAATGGTGAGGTAGAAATCATGGAGACGGAAAGAGCAGGTGGTGTGGCCTCTGATGATCGCCTGGGTCTTGGAGGAGTTGATATGGAGGAACCACATGGTTGCACCAAGTGGTGAATTGGTCAAGGTGGGTTTGGATGGTACGTTGTGACCGTTGAAGGGTAGGATAAAGGGCTAGGAAGGCGGTGTCATCAGAAAACTGGCGAAGATGAACAGGTGGGGGAGGTTTGGGCATATCAGCAGTGTACAGGAGACAGAGGAGAGGGCAAAGGACAGAGCCTTGGGGCATGCAGGAAGAGGGATAGAAAGTAAAGGTGTTTGAATTGTGGATAGTCACATAGGAGGGATGATGGGAGAAGAAGGAAGCAATGAGACAGACAAAGTTGTTGGGGAGAGCATAGGTCTGTAGTTTGAAGAGGAACCTGGGATACCAGACACGGTCATAGGTGTTCTGGAGATCAAGGGAAACAAAAATAGCAGAAGAGGGAGTAATCAAAATGGGGATCGCCAGGAATGGAGAAGACGTCAGAGAGGTGTGATGCAAAATGGTTAGCCTTTCTGAGGTTGTTAGGAAAGGGTCGCTCGTCATGGAGGATTGGGTAATGTGGGGTGGGATGACTACTGGTAAGGCGGTGGAAGGCTGACCAGTACTTGGAGGAGTTGACAGGGAGGGTGGAGTTGAGGCATGTGCATGTCTGGCGCCAGTCCCAGCGTTTCTTTGCTGTAAGGAGGTTCCGGATGCGTTGCTGTAGTTGCTGGTGGCAGGTGAGTGTATCCCGGTCACAGGTGCAGAGGAAGGACCAGTAGAGCCTGCGGGATTCGCACAGAAGGAAGGCGGCTTGTGGAGGAAGTGCAGGGCAGTGAGGGTCGATGAATTTTGTGGGGACATGAGCCTTCACACAGTCAGTAATGGACTTCTGAAGGAAGGAAGAGGCATGGGTGACATCAGCAGGGTGGTGAAAGGTGAGGGGGTGGCTTTCGACCTGTAAGGCAATGGAGTCCTGGTAAGCATCCCAATCGGCATGGCGGTAGTCATGGACAGACTTTGGATGGGCAGCTGGGCAGGTGGCTGTAGGGGTGGGATGGGCAGAGGAGATGGTGAGAAGGAGAGGGAGATGGTCACTAACAATGGGATCGAGGACATAACGGCGATGCGACCAAGGAAGTTGGGGAAAGCGAGAATAACATTGGGGGTGGAGTTACTTTCAGGACGAGTGTGCTGTGGGAGAGGAAAAAGGTCTCCATGGAGAGTTGCAAGGAACTCATACCACCGCCGAGGAATGGCAGGGTCACGGCTATGGATGTTGAGGTCAGTGGTGATCTCATAGATTGTGAGGGTATGGTCAATGTGGGAAATGAAGTCGAAAGGGAGAGGAGCTGCGGGGTGGATATAGATAGTGGTACAGGTTACGGTGAGGGAGGGAAAAAGTAGGCTAAGAAGAAGGTGTTCATTGAGAAGGGGTTGTGGCCAGACAAGATGCTTGAGGTGGCCTATAGCAACCACACCTCGGCCTAGGGGAAGGGGTTTGTCAGTATGTTGAAGGAGATGGAGGAGGTGCAGACAACGTGGAGGGGTTGGAGGAAGGTTTCATTAAGGATGAAGGAGTCAACCTGTTGCTGGGATAGGGTATACATGTAGAGGTATATCTTTGCACAGAGGGAGCGAATGTTGAGGTAGAGGAGATGATACTGTTGATGTGCCAGAAGGTTGGAGGTGGGAAGGATGTGGGGAGAGAGGGGCTTAAACGAGGGTGTTGAGGCAGGTGAAGGTAAACTGGGCCTGGTTGCGGGAGTAGGTGGCGTAGGTGTTTAAGTGGAAAACAGAGCAGGCGGCAAGGGAAAACTGCCTCAATGTATGGGGGCGCTGAAAGGGGTGTATGTTCTGCAGGATGATGGTGAGGAACTGGATGATGTCTTCTGCTGTAGGGGGAGGGAATTGTTAGGGTGGGTGGGCGGGTCAAAGGGCGAATGGGGACAATGAGCTCATGGCTGGAGGGAGGGGGTTTGGCTTTGCATTTGGAGGAATAGGTGGGGTGAGTCTCGTAGCAGGTGTTGCAGGAAAGGGGTGAGGTGAAGTTGGGACACTGTTTAAGGAACTTGGAGGCTTTAAAATGGGGGCAGGTGGGGGGGGGGATCTTCTTGAAGCTTTGGGTAAGGTGGTCATCGTACAGGAGACAGCACTAACAGCAATAGGATTGGAGGGGAACTGGACGGGTCAACAGGATAGCAGCAATTGAAAATCAGGGCTCCCTGCATGAGGAGGTGGGCGTAGGAGGAGGCAAAAAATGGTTCAAATGGCTCTGAGCACTATGCGACTTAACTTCTTAGGTCATCAGTCGCCTTGAACTTAGAACTAATTAAACCTAACTAACCTAAGGACATCACACACATCCATGCCCGAGGCAGGATTCGATCCTGCGACCATAGCGGTCGCTCGGCTCCAGACTGCAGCGCCTAGAACCGCACGGCCACTCCGGCCGGCTTGAAGGAGGCAGACTCTGTAAATATATGCATGAGGAAAGTAGGGCCAGAGGAATTGTAAATACAGCGGGTCGAGCGGATGTCCAGGGGGGGGGGGGGCGTTCAGTGCCGCCAACGCCCCACACAGGCTGAGCGACAGGCAGGCGCTTAAGTACTTGATCGGGGACGCCGCTATTGGCCACTGCAACCACATGTTCCACGGTGGCCCCCTCATACTAAATGCGGGGCAGGAGGCGCGCGCTGCCACAGCTTATGGCGCGATGGTATAAACACCTCTATGGGTCTTTAACGTCCATGACGTCTGGCGGGGATGCAAATTCTGCGGAGTGCGGTACTAGAACACATGGCTGTAGGCAGAAATGTATAACTTTTATGCTACGGTTTTCTGCGTTGCAAAAATCAGATTTTCTTTTTCTCCATGTAGTACATCCTAAAACAGAGTCCAAATGGTACTAACTTACTGAGGTGTATATGTCGTGAAGTACTTGTTGCCAGATCGCAGGGAACTGTGTAGCAACGGGTCCTAGCAACAGTACTCTTCTGGGGAATGATATTATGATTTTTTAGTTGCATGGAAGACTGCACACGTTGACAGATCAATGGTATGTTTAGACACAATAAAATAAATATCACCATTCTTCAACGCAGATCAGGAGGTGGTAATATCCGATGTAGGAAAAAACAAGAAAGGAATGCTTTTTAATTAAATTTATTATTCTTTGCAATGTCTGTTAGCAATATATAAGAAATACATTAGAAATTAATAGTATTTTTTACAACTTCACTGTTTTCGTCAAAAACGCTCTTACTGTAGCTAAAACATATCTCTCTCACACAGCATGCGAGGAAAGGAGACGTCCATATTTAACAAAAGCAGCAGAATGTCAGCAGAGAAAGAATAGTACTCACACTTGTTCTGGAGATGAGAGTTTACACAGTTGAGCATTGGCAAAACTGTCACAGTAACATGGTGTTCTGATGCTGTTTTCAGATGATTTGCTGGAGGTTTAATATTACTTGCATCCACTGCGGTATTTTAGCATTTTTGTTTTGATGAATATTATTTACAAAATCCTTACCATTCTCCAGAAACGCCAAAAAGCAATTGGAAAACCACACAGAATGTTCATCCCTAAATAAGAAACACATGATTTCAGCTCCGTCACTGGTATAAAGAAATGCAGCTTCACTTAGTTTGTCAGCCCGCCCGGCTAGCCGCGCGATCTAACGCGCTGCTTCCCGAGCGGGAGGGCATGGCCCCTTTCTGGCACGAATCAGTCTGGCGGATTAGTGTAGAGGTATGGTGTGCCAGCCAGCCATGGATGGTTTTTAAGGCGGTTTTGCATCTACCTCGGCGAATGCGGGCATGTTCCCTTTATTCCGCCTCAGTTACGCTGTGTTTGCAAACACCGTTTCTACGTATGCGTACACCATAATTATTCTACCACGCAAACGTTTTGGGTTACACTTGTAATGTATGAGACGTTCCTGGCGAGGGGGTGGGGGGTGGGGCGGTGGGTGAAGGGGTACAACGGGGGGCCGAATAACAGAATATCCCAGGGTTCGGTGCGGGGCTGCAGTGAGGGTCGCTGGACTGCTGTGGCCTGCTGTGGGGTTGTTAACCACTGAGGGCTACGGCGGGACGAAGCCTCTCCACCGGTTCTAGGCTCCCAGTTTAATACAATATAATAAAATACAATAGTTTATCTGGTTGTTGCTTAATAGCTTAAGACCAGCTATCAAAAGGTGTCAGTCTCCCACCATATGTTCTGTATTGAGGCCGAACAAGTTCCCACACATCACATATCGAACTGCTCAACGATGCTGAAAGAGGAGATGAATGTGGGAATATTTCTATTATGCACAGGTAACAAGTATGTTACAAAAAAAAAAAAAAAAAAAACAGTTTGACCCATCACAGATATACTTTCACATATATAACCCCCACCCTCCCCCAACATCCTCTGATATCCACTATGTAACAGAAAGACCTGCTTTCCAAGCTCCCCATTTATATAGCCTACTTCAAAGATCCAAAATGCCGACATTTCTGCTCACGTGATCATGATGTCACTTCTGGTCGCATCTGCTACGTTTTCTTGTTCAAAATGGTTCAAATGGCTCTGAGCACTATGGGACTTAACATCTATGGCCATAAGTCCCCTAGAACTTAGAACTACTTAAACCTAACTAACCTAAGGACAGCGCACAACACCCAGTCATCACGAGGCAGAGAAAATCACTGACCCCGCCGGGAATCGAACTCTGGACCCCGGGCGTGGGTACGTTTTCTTGTAAATGCAAGACAACTGTAATAATCATTTTTCTGCTAATGTGTATTGGTTTCTCGCTGAGGTGCCACACTCTACCTATGGAGCTACTGCTGGTGGATCCACCTTCAGACATTCACCAGAGGTATCGCGGAAGAATCCAAGTTATAAAGCTGTCCTGAACATTACGCATGGTGGATACACCCTTGAGTGCGGTGTGTAACAGAACTGAACTTACCGGGTCAGTTAACATAAAGAAAGGTAACAGTGATCGTAAGGCTGTGACAGCATCTGTGACCACCAGTCTGACAAGGAATGTTAAATAGGATAGGATGATAATTTTGCTTAGCAAGAGTGACAAGCTACTAATTTCATTGTATGTGAGCAGACTGTACCAAATATTCAGTGACTGGGACGAAGATATGGAAAAAAAGTGGAAAAATTTCAAAATAATCGTGCAATATGCTCTAGTCAAATATGTTCAGAGTAATGTCTTAAGGGATGAGAAAGACCCACCTTGGTATTATAGCCGCGTTAGAAAGCTGCTACGTAAACAAAGAGAACCTCACCTACCATTCAAGAGTATTAAGAACTAGCTCACAAACATAAGCGGAACGAAACGAAAATGAGCGTAAGGAGAGCAATAAGAGAAGCATTCCATAGCCAGGTGACAATCATAAATTTAAATGGTAATATTATATAACTTTTTTATATTGGGAAAATTACTTTTAACCCAGGCTTAAATTGGCACGCCTCAGGAGTTTAAAGTGCAGTTGAAATATATGGTCAGAGCATCTAGAATGCTCCAAAAAGGGGTTTCAGTTTAAAATTTTTTCAAATTTGTTTTTCAGAACGTCTCCTTTTAGACTTTCAGAACCCTTGCGAACTATACACTATTCATTCAGCCCCCTCCCAGTAAATTAGTTCTGGTGACCACACTGGCTGTGCGCAAAACTTCACCACGTACCTGTGGAACAAGAAGAAATAGAGTGAAGTAAACAACGAAAAATCTGAATACTGAAGGTGCATTAGAATAAGTGAAATGCGTATTCCCTTAAAAAGACTTCCATCACATTTGCAAAAGGAAGTAATTAACCTATGCGACTATAACAATGAATACTGTAAAAGTATTTTGTTCTTCGATGTTCAGAGCTTGGTGGATTTGTATGGATGTTTAAAACTTATTGATCATTGATTGGAATATTTAAGTCAAGTGTTCTGTTGTGTCTTCTTCATCATCATCATTCAACCCCATTACGGTCGGAAGAAGGCAATGGCAAACCACCTCCACTAAGACCTTGCCTAGTACGGCAGTGCGGGTCTCCCGCAGCGTCCGCTACGCTCCACCGAGTATGGGACCTCATCATCATCAAACGAATGAAAACAATATTTTGTTTTGGTGAGGGGAAATCTTCGAATTTCAAATTAGTAAGCTAAACGGGCATTATGAAACGGATACCCGATCACGAATATTGTATCGAGTTCGGAATAAATTACAAATGCGAACGAAGTGGAAATATGAGAACAAATTTTGATTGAATGATTTATTGTGCGATCGACGCTTCAACGCAGGATCGGGGACTTCGTTTCTTCCACATGTAACAGGTTACACTCCAGCTCTCACATCCCAGTGGTGTCTTGCTAACATACGAATCCATGCTAATTAATCCTGCTACAATATCAGACGAAGCCGCCCAAAACTTGAGAGAACTGCCAATCATTTCTGTTCTTACCGAAATCGGTGCTACCGTCATTGTTGCTACGAGAGTAGCGGGTACCACCATCCGTACTGTTATCAGACATTGATTGACTGAATCTGAAATAAATTGCAGCGATATTCTCCTCGCAGTGGGCGCCGGAAACATCGTTCCACGAAAGAGAAATAAGGATGAATCGGTGACATAAAGTATTCACTGCACGGTATAAGAATTAGGGCACACAGTCGACACTGAAAACTCTACTGAACAGCAAACAAAGTGATTAATATCTCAATAAGTGATTATGAGCATCAAACACTGAGTAGATGATGACAGACGTTGGGGCATACGAAACTATTTCTTCCACGGCTTGAGCTCCACCTACAGTCGACAGGTAGGGTGCCGCTAGACTGTGAGTACCGTTATCTGGTGGGCTCCTATTGACTGAATCGTTACTGATGCCCGCCCATCGCAATGGCCACAAACAGCTGAGAGCAATCGCTAACAGTTACACGAATTATATGAGTGCGTGGTGTCTGTTCTTTCGGACACCTCTGAAAGAACAGACACCATGCACTCATGTAACTGATTCGCCTCGATAGGTAATGAATACCAATCTTCAGTGCGGACGCACAATTACGTTCCACTTCCTGCAGGTATCTCAAAACAGCGAGGACATGGAAAGGGACTGCGGATAGGTGGTGCTAGGTGGGAACGTGGCTCGGCTGGGAGGTGTGCCGAGGTACCCCACACAGCTTATGTAAATACAGTGTCCGGAAAGCGCATTGGTTAAGGCAACTGCGTAGTAGGCACGAGATCCTGGGTTTGAATTCCGGTCTGGCACACTTTTTCAATCGTCGCTCATATTCGGCAAGAAGTCCCGATGCAGCTGACATCAATAGTTCCTTACCTTTCCTTTCCTTTCTCTCCCCTCGAACCTTAGTTTACATAAGCGTACACGAGATCAGGTCACTGACGTTTAAGCTGTCTACATATCTGTTCAGGCATCTAAGGTGTAATGGTCACTGTATATGTGTATCCAAAGAGTATAAAAATTACACAGTAATTAAATTCATGTCTGATCAACTACGCAGCGAGCAGATGGTCTCTCCACTAGCTCATATCGTCGCCTGATAATCACCGGCAAAAAGGCGTAGGCATAATAGGCAGTCACTCCTTATAACTAGAGCAAATATTTCGCACTTCGTGTTTGTCAAAGCAAAAGAAAATGCATTCTGCTGTAAAACTGGTTTATTCTTGATAGATATTATTTACTCTTAAAACTACCAATTTAACGTTAACATTACTCATAAACTAGCATAGTTAAGAATTTGCACTTTAAAGCTTCAACCCGTAAATCACAACATCAAGAACTTTCCGTATGGCAGTGTAAAATGAGCTAAAAAAATCTTCAACAAATATAACGCAAAGCTATTCAGTATTTCATGTATTGGCGTGAGGTATTTTTCGCTTCCAAAAGAATCTAAATCTTCATGTGTAACGCATTAAACTCGTGTTGATGTGGGGTAGAAGCATCTTCACATTACCTTTTACGTGGAAACAGAATTTTGCAACATAACTTAAATAACCTGATACTAAACCCTTGTCCTTTATAAGGTATCATTGCGCCTTATTGTTTAAAAGCAACTCATTCAGCTTTCTATGCAACTTAAAATACAGCACTGCGCCACACAGTAAGGCAGTGCATGCAACATCTACAAAGAAAAACCCCTAAATGGCTGTCCATAAGAACTCCAGTAAAATCCATTACATTTCATTGACCACAAGTCAAGTTCGATAAATATGACTTGACAGGACATCAGTCTTCTTAGTAACTCTTCAGAGCACGACGTACGAGATGGTGGCATACATTGGATAAATTGGGGTTGCAGTAAAGTATCCAGCTTGCTGTGTCATTATTACGACCTTCACCAGTTCCTAATCAAGAGTTAACAAAGATTTCGGAGTAGCTCTGTGCCAGAAATTCATTAACTCATAACAATTATTCAAAAGTATGTACGTGTTATCACCACTGCCTGTTGGGGATAGATACTGTGTGTACCACAGTATCTTATATGTTTAACGGTGTTTTAGGATTGTCTTGATCAAGCAATTTTTAAGCAGGTGTGATTGCATAACGCGTCTACTTCTCACTCAATGACAGAAGTCATGAGGTAGCGATATAGACATCTACAGATGACGGTAGTATCGCATAAACAAGGCATAAAAGGGAAGAGAAGTGGCGGAGCTGTCATTTGTACTCAAATGATTCATATGAATAGGTTTCCGACGTGATTATAACCTCACGATAGTAATTAAGACTTTGAACGTGGCAAGTAGGTGGAGATAAGTGCATGGGACATTTCATTTCGCAAATCGTTACGGAATTCAATATTCCGGGATCCCCAGTGTCAATAGTGAGCCGGGAATACCACATTTCAGATATTACATCTCACCACGGACAACGCAGTGGCCGACGGCCATGACTTACCGAACGAAATCTTCGGCGTTTGCGTAGAGTTGTCAGTGCTAACAGAGAGACGACACTGCGTGAAATGACTGCAGTAATCAATGAGGTACGTGCGACATACGTACCCATTAGGACAATGGGGTGAAATTATGCGTTAATGGGTTACACAGAGACTACCGAAACAAGTGCCTTTGCTAACAGCATGCCTGGTCATATCATTCCCAATTCAATGGTAACAGCTGATGGTAGTCATCAAATATGACGCAGACACCGCCAAGAAGACTCAAGTTGTCGACGAGGGACTGTGCATGCTGGTGGTGGCTCCATATTGGTGTGGGCCGTGTTTGCATGGAATGGACTTGTCATTGGGTCCAGCTGAACCGATCATTGACTGGAAATGGATTTGTTCATTCGCAACCATTCATGGACTTCGTGTTCCCAAACAAGGATGGCATTTTTATTGAGGACAATGCAACAGGTCTCCGCGTAACGTTCTGGACAGTTCGAGCTCATGATCTAGCCACCCAAGTCGCCCGACATGAATCCCATCGAAGATTTATGAGACGTAATCCAGAGTTAGGTTCGTGCAAAACATCTTGCACTGGCAACACATTTTCGATTATGGAAGGCTGTAGAGGCAGAATTGCACATTTCTTCTTCAGTGGACTTCCGACGACTTATTTAGTCCATGTCACGACGAGCTGCTGCACTATGCCGGGTAAAAGGAGGTCCGACACGATTTTATGAGGTATACCATGAATTGTGTCACTTCAAAGTAGATTATAGTTTGCTAGAGCAAAGCAGCTAGCCAACTGTTCGCTGCTACAAGAATTCAAAAATAGAACTGAATATGCATTGCCACACCGTGCATATTTGCAAAGGCAATTCTGACATAACATCACCATACAAGTGTGAACTGAACTGTTCCTCTATTTTAATCTCCCTTGTCAGAGGTCTGTCGGATCTATCTTGTAGCATCCCAACGGGTTGTACTTTTATCAATCGCGATTTGGTGGCTAGCACACTGCCCCATATTTGATTCCCATACTACTCATAGTAGAGGCTTCCAGGATGATCGACAAACATCATTTCGGCAGCTAATTAAGTCTGATTTTAGTACGTTAAGGGGCTCCGGAAAGGCTCAAAATCATGAAAAGTTCAATTTTAACTTTTTTGCGTTTTCTGAATCTGCAGACTATTACCTTTTAATAGATATAGAATTTATTCAATTCCGAAGACTACAACTATTTTTAAATTTTTTTTGAAATGTGTTCTACATGGGCGTGACCCACTGTGGCGCTGTTAACTTCTGTCAAATGGTGTTATTATTAACGTCCGTGTTCATCAGGTACATTTTAGTGATGTGAGATAAAGTATGTGTTGTGGCTAACCTATTTTCAGAGACTTAGCGGCACCTGAACTGTTGAAAAAGTGTATTCACGGAAAAACTCAAAACCCCAATGAAAGTGTAAATAGTGTTATATGGTCGAGAATCCCCAAGACTGTATTTGTTGGAATAGAAACACTTCACTTTGGTGTGTATGATGCTGTTGCGACTTTCAATGATGGCAACGTTCTAAGGTGCAAGGTATTTAGAAATATGGGAATGAAGATAGGTTCTAACATGGTACGAGCGATGCTTGCTTTAGACAAGGAACGCCTTCGGGCTGCGGACAGGGCTGTAAAGAGTCTAGAAATACAAGCAAGAGTAAACAGGAGGAGGAACAAGAGGAAGCTGGAGGAGGAGTTTGCAGAGGATGAAGATAATCCATCCTATGGACCTGGAATGCACTAAAAAGTTAATGCAATCTTTGTCGCTCGATTCCCAAAACTTTTATTTTCTCATACTAATTACATGTTTTCTAAGGATCTTCCAAACATATTTGTTTCAAACTTTCAGTAAATGTTACACAGTACCTTCTGCATAATTTAACACAGCCTTTTTTCCAAAAAACTGTATATTTTTGAATATATAAATAAAAAAATTGCAAAAATATGTTGTGAATTTTCATTACAATTGAAAAAAAATCATCTTTAATAACTGAACTAAAATTTTGTAAAATCCCTGTGTTAAGTTGTAGCCCATATTCCAATAAATAATCTGTAAAAAGTTCAACTTTCCTACCTCAAATACTTTGTGAGGAAAGATGTAATTTATAAGCGTTATTTTAACATTGCAAGTATAGGGCGTTCCGGAGCCCCTTAACGTATCTACCATTAAAGTACAATTTTTCTCCGTACACAAAATGCAAAACTTGTGGTTACCATCTAGGTCACAAAACTATCAGTCACAAGAACATTGTCAGTAAAAAACAGAATCATAATCTCGTGAGTGACAATGACGTGTAACAAGATGCATGGGAATGACACGAGCTATATTATCTGTGGTGTCACCGCCTGACACCACACTTGCTAGGTGGTAGCCTTTATATCGGCCGCGGTCCGTTAGTATACGTCGGACCCGCGTGTCGCCACTATCAGTGATTGCAGGCCGAGCACCGCCACACGGCAGGTCTAGAGAGACTTCCTAGCACTCGACCCAGTTGTACAGCCGACTTTGCTAGCGATGGTTCACTGACAAAATACGCTCTCATTTGCCGAGACGATAGTTAGCATAGCCTTCAGCTACGTCATTTGCTACGACCTAGCAAGGCGCCATTACCAGTTACTATTGATGCTGTAAAACATGTACCGTCAAGAGCGATGTTCACCATTTATGGATTAAAGTTAAGTATTCCACAGCTACGTCCTTTTTTGCTAGTCTCATTTCCTTGACCTGTTCCAGACCTAACGCCAGCCTGCGTGAGATAAAACGCGTGCCTTTCGGCTTCCTCTCATAGTGGGTTGGCTCTCTTGCCAATCCACAACATTATCACCCTTCACATGATATAAATCCACAATGCATGAGCGGATGCGTGTTAGTATCGGCTTGTACCTGGTATACTGTAAAGTCTTCGCTATCCTCGACAACTCTAATTTTATCTTGGGAAAATATTCCATAATGTAGGCTTCTTCCTGTTTAAATCGTATTAATTCTTGCACTGGACACCCCGTAACAGGCTTGATTGCTTGTTAGACCACTTCCCCGGTTAGCGGGCACAAGGGGTGGGGAACCATTTTCCTTACTTTTTTGCCTCGGATTTATCATGGGCTAGTGTACCAACAATTGGTGGAGCTGTGGTTTTCTTCTGACCATACCGCTTTCTTCGGGCACCCCTAAGATGGTTCTTATGAGAAGAACTTTCTGTCTTGGCGGACGTCGTTCTAGGGTGGAGCGGGACAGGGTTGGTCATCCGGGTTTTTTCACGTCTCCTGCTGCCGCGGTTTCGCAGGTCAATTGTAGGCGTATCGCGACCGGCACTTTGTGGACACTACTTCCGTGGGCATCACATTTTCAAATGACGACAGTGGAGACAATAGAGAGCCTAAAAGCGATCAGTGATAGCACCATACTGACCACACGATTGGCATTTTTCTGTCTTTGTGAACACATGGCGTTGTTTATTCCCCTGCGGGAGCAAGGCCACAAATCTATAAGTCTCGTCTTAAAGAAAGGCGACTCTGACGGCTTCATTCATGGAATATGAGGAGGCAACCCTAACATGCACACTTTCTTGAGGGATTATTACTCGTATAAAAGTGTTATTTGCTCGATTTTCTGATTCCTCTTCTAATACGTCATTAAGAGTGGCATTTGGCATCAGTACGTATGTTCTGCACGACACGGCCTGGACCTGTTCGGCAAATGCTTCCAAACCTACATCGTTCTCTGGTCGCAAAGCAGACAAATGTTCTCTGTAATGGATGTTAGCCTGAAGTTGCGTGGAGATCTCCTAACTAATATGCAAATTGGAACCTGAGTGAATCTCGGTTGCATAGAACAATCACAAAAGTCCACATCCATTACATGCAAGTAAAGATGATGAGTTAATACGGCGCCGGCCGGAGTGGCCGTGCGGTTCTAGGCGCTACAGTCAACAACCGAGCGACCGCTACGGTCGCAGGCTCGAATCCTGCCTCGGGTATGGATGTGTGTGATGTCCTTAGGTTGGTTAGGTTTAATTAGTTCTAAGTTCTAGGCGACTGATGACCTCAGACGTTAAGTCGCATAGTGCTCAGAGCCATTTGAACTAAGTTAATACGGCACCAGCGCAACAAGTCTCGATTCACCGAAACTTCGCATAAATTAAATTAAAAAATGTGACCGTTATTTCCGCTCCAAAATTAATGACGGGTGGGAACGCAGGAGAATTGTGTAGTTAGACAGAGAAACTCTGACCTAGAGTAGTAGAAAAAAATTTATTGACTCAAAGATCAACATGAGGATGAAATTCAAAGACGAGTTGTACGAGAGTCATAGCGCTGTGAGTTATTGACAAATTTAAGGACAACAATAGATAGAAGTACTGGCAAAATGCAGCAGCGGATTTAGCTGGACATACCGCTATGAGGCAACTACATATGATGGCTGGGGCTGCAATGAGATACAATTAATTATTTATAATTGCAGCTAATTGAATTTCAGTGGTGGAATGGACGGACAGGTAAGACTCTAAAAAACCACTTTCCTACAAACTGTAGAAGCGTAAGTACCGACCGACTCCTGCGGCCATCAGGACCGCTCTGTTGTGCTTTCCTCCCCACAGTTCCGCCAGAGCCACTGCTCCGCTGCGCTGGTGACCAGCCGATTTCAGCCCATTAACAATTTTTCACCCTATCGTGGTTACTAAACAAAAACGGCAACTGCTACTACAAAACTACGTCACCCAAGGCGTCATTGACTGCTCTTCCCATCAATTTCCACAGCGAACTTAATCATGATCTGACGTAAGCGTTAACCTTTCGATCACACCGAATTGACTGCGTGGACGCCAACGGCCTACGATAATTACTTGGACTATTTGAGACCCCGCAGTGGCCCACCCGTCGTCGAAACGGATGGCCACATCCGCGAAACCACAGCAACCATTGCCATCAGCTGTGGCGTCTGTCCTCCGACTTCACTCTCAAAATTCGATACTTTGGGCAACAGAGTTTGCCCACGTAGAAAGGGTGTCCGGAGTGTCCGCTAGACAACGATTGTTGACATCACAAGGCGAGCCGCACGCGACAGTCTTAGCCGTCCGTCCTATGGCTGGTATCCACGCCAGCCCACAGTATATTCATCGTTGGGCCGGCATGGTCACTGTGTAGGCCGACAGTATTTTTGGGAATCCGTCAACTTTGTACCCTCGCAAATCACGCTCAAAGTTGGCAGCTGAAAACTCCTCAGCAGTCGGAAAGTAGAAGAGGTAGTAGTAGTAGTACCAGTAGTAATGGTTAAAATAAAAAATATCCGTCACCCACGCAAATTATTTCCCTTGAATTCCATTACAGAGCATTCGATCACTGATTTTCATAACGAAGTATTTCCATCGCTTACTAAAAGAAACTTACGCATATTCGGAATCAAACGTAATAATGGAAGAGGGACTGGCGTGATACGAGTTACTGCCATTGCAAGGGTCCTGTAGCCACCTTTCATTAGTCCGGTTGCTCATTCTCACTAACATTTCTCTTTCTTTTCCTTGTTTCTCTTTTCTCATAACTCTCATAGAGGTGTGATTGAATGAATGTGGTTGTGTATCACGTTGCTAGACGGTGGCGTAGTCTGCTGCAGAAAGTCTGCGATAATCATACAGATTCAGCAGCAGTTTTACAGAATAGCCAACTCTCGTAGTGGTCAAGTAGGCAAAGAGGTTTGCGCTACTTGTGAGAAATTCACCTGCGCTTGTTTGGTGGCGGAAATGGCATCTTTGGTTTTTCCGGGCCACGCGGAGCGTGGAAGAGGCTACAGAAGAAAAAGGGAGGCAGTCTGCCGCCGGTACGGGAAGCGTCCGCAGCTGTGCTCCAGTCGAAGAAGGGTGAGCTACACTGACCGCGTGGTGCGTTGTTACTTGGCGAGAGGGAGATTTTAGCTTTTGGTCCCGCTTTTCAACTCTGTAAGATTGCTTCGCCTTGGCGCAGCAAGGAATGCAAAACTTTGGCTGATTTTTCTTTTAGTACATTTCTATAGCAGAATTGGATCCGCCGGAAGAGCGCCACACAAAGGTGTCGATAAGAAGTGAGCACTCGCTTCTGAATGAATGTCTGTTGGGCTTCAGCTGTGCCTGTATAAGCTTTTATTATTCTAAATATAAATAGCTTTGCCTTCTCGAAAATTTTCCTTGCTTTATGTATCTTTCGTCCGTGGGGATCCAAACAGGTGGTTGAACATTAGAGTTTCTTGGGCTACTGTCATCTCTAACTGTCCGACTTCATGTTTGTTTTAAAGAATGTTAATTGTTCATGATTGCGTCATGTGATATTGTTGCAATTTGGCCACAATACCTAGAAATTGCGGCTCCACAAACCACGTGGTCACGTGGCTGCACTGCGAAACGTTTGCCATTTGACGAGTTATTGCGATCAGTTATCAGGCAACAGCAGTTGTATGAATGATTCACACCAATGATTTTAGGTGTAGATTATAACGGTGAATGTATCGACGCTTTTCTTTAATGTTTTAGGAATTAATTTTATCAGGAATTGTGTACATGACTCACATCAATATCTTCGGAATAAATGATTTTATCCACAATTTTCTCTTCCATTCCGAGGTTACGTTTTTCCACCTAAGCCACTCACCTCTTTGCTTTCCCGTTAGCACATCCAACGCGCTTCCATACACACAGGTCCAGTGATTAGTTTCCCCTTTTATTTTAAAACAAATCCTTCAGATTAAGTCTTATTTTCAGGCGTGTTGCTGGGAGCTGATCTTATGCACAGTGTTCATGAATTTTGCATTTCATTTTAAATGTTTGATTCTCGTGAACAGGCGGGATATACTATTAATTACATCGCATTCCCTATGACCCTATGAGCGACATCACAACGTATGCATTTTTATGAGTTTTTGGTCTGTGATCAAATAATTTATTTTCCGACTCGGGCAAACCTTTGATTAGTTGTATGGTTAGAGTCGGTGTCGACCCTAATCTTAACGTAATAACCCGTAGAAACAGGTTACATGCACCATGTGTCGGAGGGCCGGAAGACCTGCCATCCTACAATAATAACTAACCCCTCTTCTTTTGGAGTAGCACTCTATTAGCCCCTTTGCTAGGGTTCCAAAAGTTAGCGCATCACGCAGCACGTCAAATGATTCCCAAAAGTTGCGCGCTTCAACGGACAGTGTTAATTTTGTTTCATTCAATGGGAAGCTCTCCGGCCAGAAGCTCGGATAATCTTTAACAAATCAGTCACGTTCCCATTACGTTCCCCAGTAAAAGCATCAATGAGTAAGACGGCAGGGAAAACAGGTAAACGTGACAGCTTGATTGTGTACGTGGCTGTAGGAACTTCAATGTGGTGCAGTAAAGCGCTCAAGCTAATCTCAACTGTCGACCTCAAACGGCGTCGGCAGCAAGGGGACTGGTCAACCCTACTTCAGCTAGCGGTGTGGTTCTATCAACAGCACAGGCCATTTGCATTTCCTCCTAAACACACCGTGGAGCAGAAACCTGGTGCCGTATCTGTTCCAGGTGTCTAATCAATGCTGTCTGGAGACTCATTCTCTTCTAGACCAGTCTGTCCATACATATACGAGAGCGCCTCTGGAAAGTCTCAGAAGGGCTTAATCGTCCAGTCTCTGGCACACTTTCAGCTCAATTTTTTGTTTTAGAAAGCGTGGTCAAAGAATGTGGTAATTTGTAACTGAAATGAGAAAGACTTGAACGTGGAATCGACATCTACATCTACATCCATACTCCGCAAGCCACCTGACGGTGTGTGGCGGAGGGTACCTTGAGTACCTCTATCGGTTCTCCCTTCTATTCCAGTCTCGTATTGTTCGTGGAAAGAAGGATTGTCGGTATGCCTCTGTGTGGGCTCTAATCTCTCTGATTTTATCCTCATGGTCTCTTTGCGAGATATACGTAGGAGGGAGCAATATACTGCTTGACTTCCCGGTGAAGGTATGTTCTCGAAACTTCAACAAAAGCTCGTACCTAACTACTGAGCGTCTCTCCTGCAGAGTCTTCCACTGGAGTTTATCTATCATCTCCGTAACGCTTTCGCGATTAGTGAATTAAGCGCGCTGCTCTCCGTTGGATCTTCTCTATCTCTCTTATCAACGATATCTGTTACGGATCCAACACTGCTGAGCAGTATTCAAGCAGTGGGCGAACAGCTTGTACTGTAACGTACTTCCTTTGTTTTCGGATTGCATTTCCTTAGGATTCTTCCAGTGGATCTCAGAATACGGGATATTTTGAAGATAAACTAAGCTGAGGTGACGAAAGTCATAGGAAAGCGATATGCACAAATACCACGGACGATAGTATACTGTACACAAGGTGTAAAAGAGCAGTACATTTGCTGAACTGTCACTTGTACTCAAGTGATTCATGTGAAAAGATTTCCGACATGACTGCGGCCGCGCGAGGGGAATTAACAGAACGTGAACGTGCAATGGCAGTTGAAGCTAGACGGAAATGACATCTATTTTGGAAATCGTTAGGGAATTCAATAATCCACGATAAACCGTGTCAAGAGTGTGCCGAGAATACCACATTTCAGGCAATATCTTCCACCATGCATAACGCTGCCTTCATTTAACGGCCGATGGCCGCGGTGTTTGTGTAGAGTTCACAGTGCTAAAAGACAACAAACACTGTGAAATAGCCGCAGAACGAAATATGCGACGTACGCCGAAAGTATGCCTTGGGACAATGCGGGGAAATTTGGCGTTAATCAGCACGATATCATCTACAGCATCTCTCCTAGGCTCGTACTAGTTGGACTCTACGACTGTAACACCTTGCCGACCTTGGCGGATGATTCCCGATTTCTGTTGGTAAGAGCTGATGCTAAGGTTCTAGTGCCGGCCGGAGTGGGCGTGCGGTTCTAGGCGCTACAGCGACCGATACGGTCGCACGTTCGAGTCCTGCCTCGGGCATGGATGTGTGTGATGTCCTTAGGTTAGTTAGGTTTAAGTAGTTCTAAGTTCTAGGCGACTGATGACCTCAGAAGTTAAGTCGCATAGTGCTCAGAGCCATTTGAACCATTTTTAAGGTTCTAGTGAGGCGCCGACTCCACAATGCCACGGTCACAAGTTGTCAACAAGGCACTATGCAAGCTGGTGGTAGCTCAATATTGGTCTGGGCTGTGGAATGGACTCAGTCCTCTGTTGTTTCAGCTACTTATACACCACTTGCAGCCTTTCATGGCCACAACGATGGAATTTATAGGGATGACAATGCACCATTTCACTGGACCGCTGTTGTTCACAGTTTGTTTGAAGAACATTAGAACAATTCAATTACTTGAATACTGATGATAAAACCAGAGGCTGTATTCGAACCTACGACGTTCATTCTTTTTAACGTATGCTACTTGTTTCGACACCAGCTGGTGTCATCTTCAAACATATGCGTAAGAAAAAACACAACCCTACCACTATAATAATTTGGTGTCGAAACTGGTAGCATGCGTTAAAACGAATAAATGACGTAGATTCGTATAGAGCCGCTGATTTTGTTATCATTATTCAAGTACCTCCAGTCCATCTACAGTCCCACTTTCCTGGATGGAACAAGAGAATTGAGGGAATGATTTGATCACCTAGATCACCCGATATGAATCCTGTCCAACGTTATCGGACATAATCAAGAGGTCATTCCAGGCACTAACACTGGTGATACTTTCGCAATTATTGAGGGATACAGAAGTAGCATGGCACAACATTTCTACTGGGGACTTCCTGCGACACGCTGAGACTATGCAAAGTAGAGTTGCTACACTATGCATGGCAATGGGGGGATCCGTCAAGATATTAGGACGTGTACCATGACTTTTTCCACCTCAGTGTACATTCTAACTACGTCACACGACGGACGTTCGTGGCAGTGCAGTACTGATGAGGGTGCACATGGTCTGTGAGGCTTATTTCATTCTTTACGAAGCTTACCGAAATGGCGGTGTCGGTGAGCTCGGCAGCACGGCGCACTGCGGTGGCGTCGGTGGTCGATGTGAATGGCGGCGGCGTTGTGGGCTCGTCGTGCAGAGGCGAGGCTGCGGCGCGGCGGTGGGCGTAGCCAACGTCAGGCGGGGGCGAGGCAGCGTCGGCGGCAGCTGCGGCAGGACTGTGTTCTCAGACATACAACGGCGCCGCGGCCTGCTGGAATTGCCTAGAGGACGGGGAGGTCGTCTGTGACAGGACACAGCGCGTACAAGTACATCTAAGAGCCAATAACTTGAACAGACAGCTTCTTCCCTTGAGGTCATGACCGACAACCATCCACAGCTAAAAGGTCTGCGTAAAGGCGGACAAAACTGTGAACTGCGATCCCGCAGCTGACACCATTTTGTTCAGGACTTTTCGAGCAGACATAGCAGGCAGGACGTCGTCGCCCGGATGTGAGCGGTGGTTACGTGATACGCACAAGATACACCACGTTCGGAGGGAATAACTCGGCTTTATTTGCAATGACTCTATCGTTAAGCGTACAGAAGACAGGCTGCCGACAGACGGGCAGAGGGAATGCTGCCCTGTACAGGAGCTGAACATTGCGATTTGATAGGACGAGGACTGGCTGAAAAGAGAGCGAGCGGTCGAACCACAACCCCTTCACCACTCTTTCCTGCGTCCCCACCTAATATGTCTCAACCCTGTGATTGGCTGCGGGGAGTGCTTTAGACGAGCGTGTCTGCCTAAAGCGACCCTCTCTGGAAGCGTTACCGCATCAACAATAGCTACTGAGATAATCAACTCACCTCAATTGAGCTGAATAGGTCGTGATATCCAGTCATTCCCAGCTCTATGTCGGCTGGCATCCAGCCGCAGTTCTGCAACAAAACATTTTTTACGTTTGTACAACGAAAGAAAGTTGAAGAAATATATATGAAAGAGAGAGAGAGAGAGAGAGGGAGGGAGGGAGAGAGAGTGAGAATGTGAGAGGGAGGGGGCGGGGGGGGGGGAGAGCAAACATCAATAAAACCGACAAACAAACTGCAGGGACGAATGAATCTTCCTCTGAACCAATGCCGTGTCTTCCTTGTGTGTGGTAAACTGTGTGGCGCACCCAGTGTACTGTAAACTGCATAATGATCCGGTATTCACGTCCGAAACAAGCAGTGATGGTGTTTGTGTATGGCCAAGGAGATGGAAGCATTCGAGGGGTAGCAAGGCCATTTTAAGACAAGTATTCTCACAGTCACCAAGCACATCACGCAACATCTCAAGCCCATTTTGGGAGTTTGTGTGATCAAGTTTCCTTTCAGACAGACAAACGTGCAGGGAGGCGGCGGAATGTGCGCACACCAGATTTGGAAGGCCGGATTCTACGGGATATGCTGCCTCTCGACCGTTCCCATCTGATTTTCCGCGCACAAACACCATCATGGTTTGTTCCCGACTTGAATATCGGACCATTCATCTGCGTCAGTCACACATTTTGCAAAACGCAAGCGACACACGGCACGTAGTCACAGGAGCTTCCATTCGCCAGCGCCATCTACCGTGACAACAATTCATTTCCCGACACTGGTTCACAGGACCTTTATTCCTCCATTTACAATCATATGGCCTGAATATTAATAAAAGCGACAAATTGCAGGGACGGATTCTTGACTGGAAATGGAGGACAAAAGTTTCTGTGAACATGTGTCCGGAAATGGACGGCTTGCGCACATCGACAACAAATCGCCCCAGAACACAGTACAGAACTGTACAGTATCCACTTCACGACATATATTCAAAGTGACTTCCATGGGATGCTGTGGACGAGCTCATACGTCGAATCATGAATTGTCGCGTTCTTTCCCATGTCCTGACCTCTCTCCGAATGGTGTTACAGGCATCGTGAATAATCTGTTGAAGAGTTGCACATCAAGAACTGGTTCAGTATACACAACGCTTTTCAAATGTCCCTACAGACAAAAATTCAGGGGTTTTAAAACCGGTGATCTATCAGGCCATGCTACAGAGTCTTCACGTCCCATCTAATGTCAGGGGAAGATATTTTTGAGGTGTCGACGAACTGTTACGTGGAAGTGGAGAGGTGCTTCGTCATGTAGAATTCACATAACCTGTCGTATTGCTAAAAGCACATTCTCAAGCAACCCATGCAGAGTATTCCACATCAGTCCAGGTACGTCCTTCCATGAAGACGTTGTGGAATAATAACGGGTCCAAGTATGTGGTCGCCAAGAACCCCTGCCCACACATTGAGGTGGAAATGATGCTGATAGGACTCCTCAACCAGTCTACGAGGACTGTCCGTAGTACACAGATGACGATTAAGTGACTAGATGATTTCAATTCATGTAAAGGTTGTTTCCTTGGTAATAAGGACTGATGACACAAATCTAATAATTGTGATGGTCTGGTGAAAAAACCATCGACAGAAACCTTCCTGTAGAGGGAAAACCGATGCTGAGAATCCTTGCAGTCGTTTCAGGCGATAGAGAAAGTAGTGGTTGTCATTCGGGATACAAATAATCGTATTTTGCTTATAACATGTCGGGTGGCCACTTGCCTGACCTTGTACAAGGGTTCGTCTCAATATCCTGTATAGCGCGGTCCTCCATATCTGAGGCACACACAGTCGGCCACCTCCATGCACGTTCGTCTGTCTGAAAGGCCCCATTATCACGCAAATGCCCAAAAAGGGCTAGAAATGTTATGTGATGTGATTGGTGTCTGTGAGGGTGCTTGTTTTGGTGTAGTGGTGATCCCTGTCGACGGTTTCCAGCTGCTTGGCCGTACACAAATAACAGTTGGGTTTATTCTCGACGTGAATAACTGACCATTCCGCTGCTTACAGTACGCTGCGTCTGTTACATTGCTTGTAACACACAAGGAACATGAGGAAAGTAATCAGAGGAACTTTCACTCATCAGCAGCATCTAATGTGGCAAAGATGTGTGTGTGTGTGTGTGTGTGTGTGTGTGTGTGTGTGTGTTTAAATACCATGAGGAGACAAATGTCATGAGATATCTTGTGCTATCGTTCGGACCTTTTTTTTCAGGCGTAGTGCAGCAGTTTAATATGGCATGGGCTCAACAAGTCATTGAAAGCCCCGGCGAAAATTTGGGGCCCTACTGTAACTACAGACGTCCGTAATTGTGAAGGAGTTGCCTGTGCAGGATTCCGTGCACGGGATGACCTTTCGATTCTGTATCATAAATCTTCGATGGGATTCACGTCGACCAATCTGAGTGACCTAATCAGGCGCTGTAATTGTCCAGAACGTTCTTTAAACAAATGGTGAATGATTATGTCCAGTGAGATGGCGAACTGTCATCTGTAAAAGTTTCGTCGCTATTTGGGAACATGATGTCTATGAATGGCTACAAGCAGCTGAACATAACCATTCCCAATCAACGACCAGTTCAGTTGGACCAGAAGACTCTGTCCATACCTTGTAAATATAGCCCACACCATTATGTATGCATCATAAGCAGGCACAGCGCCCTGTGGACAACTTCATGGATTCTGTACCACATTCGAACCCTACCATCAGCTCTTACCAACTGAAATTGGGACTCAGCTGACTAGGCGAGGGTTTTACAATCGTCTAGGGCCCAGCCAAAATACTCATGAGGGAGAGGAGGAGCACTAAAGGCAATGCCGTGCTGTTAGCAACGGCAATCGCGTCTTTCGTTTGCTGCTGTAGCCAAGGTTCGCCGCACTGTGCTAAGGGGTACGTTCGTCGTACGCCCGACATTGATTTCTGTGGCTATTTCAAGCAATGCTGCTAGTCTGTTAGCACTGACAACTCTAAGTAAACGCGGCTGCTCTCGGGCTTGGGTGAAAGCCGTTGGTCACTGCGCTGTCCGTAGAGAGTGATAATTCCTGAAATTCGGTATTCTCGGGAACCTCTTGGCACTGTGGATTTATAAATATTGAATTTCCTAACGATTTCTGAAATGGAATCTCCCATGTGTCTAGTACCAACTACCATTCCGCTTTCAGAGTCTGTTAATTCTGGTCGTGTGGCCATAATCATGTAGGAAATCTTTCCACATTAATGACCTGTATATATGAATACCGCTATTCCATCACTTTTGTCACTACAGAGTATGTATCCATGTGTGTGTATTTTTATTTTTCAGGTTCAACTTTATTTAGTGCTCACCCACCAATATTGTTTGAATGACTACCGAACATACCTGTACCATATTTTGTTGTAATACCGTGGCGACATGAGCGTGAACTCTCATGATGAACATGATGTATTGCATTATTCGCAGATACCACTCTGACGTCACCTCAATTGTCAGTACGTGCACGTGGAGCACAGGTAGTAGTTGATTGGTTATGGATCGTGTCGCACGTATTTTCCAGTACCTATGTAATACATCACATCAGTATAAAGCACCAAATATCTGTACACAATGTACCATCAAGCAGACAAGTGCTTTGTTACACACAGGAAGTAAAGTTAACCGTTAGTGAAAGTGCTAATACTGTGGTTCGCGAGTACATTATCTTTAGGGAGAAAACAAGATTTCCGACAAGAACTATTCAGCGTTATTCACAATAACTTCCTTATTGCATTCGAGTGAAAAACAAGAACGCAAAAACCTCTCGAGACGTGTTTAAGCGCCATAAAGAAAAGTTTATAAACAATTTGGGCAATTTATTTGATATCGCACTTGCCAGTGGTCTATAAAGAATGAAACTGAAAAAAATACTGGATATTGTTACATCGACAGAGAGAGTCAGGGCATAGAGATTGCTTGTGCATAGCTAAAAAAAAAAAAAAAGCAAGGCAGATAAAATTGGAAAAGGAGCACAGGCAAGAGAAACAAAAGTGCACATCGTTACTTCACCATCTTCTATTGTAGTTTCATCTTTATAATCTGAAGAATCAGAAAGGACATTTAAAAGTTCAGAAGAATTCGATGTTGGTGATAGTGAGTTTTTAGAACGTATTTTGGATAGTTCCCAACTGAGTGTAAGAGACCGCACTTGATGAACAATATCGCACGTGAACTTATTTTGAAATAATTATTTAAATGTAAAGTGCTTGGCATAACAAGCAAAGCTGAACTGTCAGGTTTTACACAACTGCGAGAAAACTGGAAAAGATTCGATGTCAGTAATTATTATACTAGCAAGAGATTATCGATCAATTTTTCGATAAATAAGACACTAAGTAGATGTTAGAAATTTAAGGATCTGAATCAGATAAACCAACACTGAGAACTGATTACAGGGAATTCGTAGAGTTCTGTGTAATATCTTCAGGTGGAGACTGAAAAAACTCGGAAAAACACCCTCCTGGAGCATAGCATCAAGCATGATGGATGGCAACAGATATTAATTGCCTAAAATGTTTCGGCTAAGATCACAACAAGAAAAATCTATTCAAAATGAAAAAAAATACATCGAGAGAAGTATGCCTTTCCATTGTATGTGTTTGTGTAATAGCATGGTCTCAGTGCAGTGGAACTGTAAGACTGCCTCATCTGGATATGTGCTTCGTTAAAAATCTGAAATCAAGCTAAAGGTAGATTTCAAAAGCAGTTATAAGGGAATTTAGTCATGATATGTGTTATGTATGAACAGTTGTCTCTCTCATAGCGCTTTGATGTACGTACAAACCACTATCAAAATGGTAGAAAATTTGGGCAAAGACAATCTACAAATGGAAAAGAGATACTGGAGAACTGGATGGAACATTACACGACAAGATGAAAGTCATTCTAATTGCCATCTGTTATTGGTTTTACCTCGTTATTTTATACCTTCCATTCTAATTATCGTCTATTATTGGTTTTACGTCGTTGGTTTATACCTTCCAATTCACTCTCATCTTTATTTCATCGAAAACTTTAGTCAGCTTTGTGTCAAGCAAGAGCAGAGATCAGTTCTTTTGCGTGAAGACTATGGACGCCAGTTTTATTCAGGAATGTGCTTCGACATGAATGAGCAGTACTTCACATTTAGGGGCTAAACGTATAGTTAAGGAGTTAAAACCTATTGATGACTCTACGGAAATTGCGTCAAATAAATGCAAGATTTTTGAAGACTGTTGACCATAGATGAGGTGCAAAAGAAATTGTACTGCCTTGTATCAAACAACAATGTTGACTGAACCGGACTGCAAGAAAGAAACACTGAAAAATGCATTCTCAAAAATAGTAAGCGCATCGAATAGGTACTTAATTTTGCATTTATGTAGGTATCGTTAACTTTCAAACAGGCTAAAAACTACAAAACCTAGCATACCCAATATCAAAGTTTGTCGCTCTAGTTTGCACGGGTTAATGTTGTCCTGTTAAGATGAAATCTTTTTCCCGTGTGAATCCAACCAAACAGAAATCATTTAAGGGGGAGTCTCAAATTTTTTAGAAAAAGGAAATTTTTCAACCAAAATAAGGGACACCGAAATGTAAATACACATATAATAAACTTTGAAAGCAGGTCGCTCTGTAACGTAATTGATGTTTGATGGCGTTGGGGAGGTATATATGTGAAAGAATACATCGTTGTTCAACTTTACGATACTTATAACCTGTGCAGAATGGAAATAATTCTATATCCATATCTTAAATCAGCATTATTGTGCAGTTCAACGCGTGATGTGTAGGGAAATGAAGTTATCTACGCCAAATACAGAACTCACGGACGGAACTGGCGTATTTCAGTTGTTGACCTTAGTTATTTAGCAACGTCCTGACAAACTAAGTTACAGGGGATTTCTTTTTATTAGCGATGGAGATGACACCGTGTGTTTCCATTGTAATGGCGGGTTAAAACATTGTAACGAAACGTACAAACCACGGGCTGATCAAACTGCATGATTTCCATATGCTCCTTGTTTGCTTATCAGAACACAAACTCAAAAATTACTGCAAAGGACACAGCTAATACTAAACTTCCATCAAATCTTCTGAAAGTAGCATCAGAACACCATGTGCCTGTGACAGCTTCTGACATTGATCAACTGTGCAAATTCTGCTTCAACGAAGAAATGGAAGTACTGCTCTTTCCCTGCTCACATATGGCTGCTTGCGTTAAATATGAATATTACCCTTGATCGTGTGCTGTGTGACAGAGACCAATTTCAAAAACAGTAAGAGCATTTTTGACGAAAATAACGATGTTGTAAGAAGTAATATTGTTTTATGATGCAGCTTTGTATACACTGTTAATATTCACTGTGAAAAGTAAGGCAATGTCATTAAGAAGCTTGAGCCGGCCGGGGTGGCCAAGCAGTTCTAGGCGCTACAGTCTGGAACCGCGCGACCCTTACGGTCGCAGGTTCGAATCCTGCCTCGAGCATGGGTGTGTGTGATGTCCTTAGGTTAGTTAGGTTTAAGTAGTTCTAAGTTCTAGGGGACTGATGACCACAGAAGTTAAGTCCCTCAGTGCTCAGAGGCATTTGAACCAAGGCATTAAGAAGCAATCCTTTCTTGTTGTTTTATACATCATTCACACTTTCGGCTGTTCTTAATATGATAGCTACGATTACACACTGATCTTAGCACCTGCCGTTCTGAGCTGAAGAAATGTGACATTTTCCTTTTATTGCGTTAACATAGAATTGGCTGACGGTACGAAGTTCTTTCAACGTATGCAGTCTTCCATTGAGTAAAAGAAAGAATCATTTCGTCTCTCAATAGAGTACTGTTGTTAAGATCTGTGCTACACAGTTTCGTATGATCCTGGAACCAGCGCTTTACGACATGTACTCTCTAGCTAGTACCGACTAGACTCTGTACTGGAGTGTACTCTTTATGGAGAAAATGGAAATCTCATACTGTCGGTGCTCAAAAATATACGTAATATATAAATTATAGAGTGCTGCCTGAAGCCATGTTTCATATTACCTCAGTAACAAACATTGCACAGCAGGTGAAACCGGAAATGGCAGTGGAATTTGCTTGAGTTTTTAATGTATGCACTATATGTTGGATAGAACGATGATGTCACATATCAATATTTTAATAAAGAGAAATCTATGCACTCTAGAGGCATTTTACCAATACTCATATGCGGGAGTTCGAGGCATATTAGCGGAAACTGGTATGGAGACAGGGGGAACAAAAGAAATCGAGCCAGAACAGAACGGTTTGACGTTGAAATGGACCATCAGCCTATACTATTGCAATGGCCTTCTTTAGACGACTCGTACCTTGCGGATCAGGAAAAGCACGACTTTTTCTTAAAAAAAGAATGGATACGTGTGACAATCTGTCTGACTGAAACGTTTACGTTTTTCTCCACTAAAAAGGACATGGATTTTAAGCTGCTTTATAGCTTTGTAAATTGACTGTTCGAATGTGAACCTGTCTACACGTATTAAATGCTAGCGATAAGGAAGTGTTTTTCAAAACACATATATGGTATCTGCATGTTGCAGAAGAATAGGACAAATGGGAAATTAGTTATGATGGCAGGGAACACTCTACACAGTATCACTGTAATTAAATAACCCTGACCGACATTTGGAAGCTACGTTATACAACATCTCATTTCACTGGTCTGCTTGATGAGCGGGTATTTTCTTCATAGCCAATTACAAATGAAATCAAGACGAAATCTATATGCACATATGTGGCGTGGAAGACTGTTGTTTCAATGGAACGGTTGTTGATGGTGGGAGCGAGTACTACTCACAGCATCACTGTAGTTTTATAACCCTGACAGATGTATGGGAACAGTTTTACACACATCTGACTCCACTGCTCTGCTGGATGACTGAGTATTTTCCTCATAAACATGTAACATTTTGAAATCAGGAAGAAGGCTGTATTACATAGAAGACTGTAGGAGTCAGTGGGTAAATGACTTACTGATTTACGAAATCCGTATGGGATGTATAAGCAAATACATAGCTTGGAAGGCTATGGGACATCTGTTAATGGTATGAGGGAGTACACACACACACACATACACACACACACACACACACACACACACAAACACGGAGCATTACTGTACTTATCCAGAACGGAAGATATCTGAAAACTATGTTACATTATTTCGCAAATAATAGATTTTTCTATGTTCTGAATTCCACATTTATCGCACACAAAACCTGTTGGGTTGGAGTAGGTATACCATCTTGCATTGAACTTTTGTTGATCTTAGAATGACTGAATGACCAAATCACAGCTCTTACTTTTAACGTAGCAACACCAAATACACTGAGTATCGATGCACTAACATTGTTGTTGTCGAAGACAGGAAGGTCTAGATAGAATGGGCTATACGCAGCCACCCCTCGATATGCCAGTTTGACGCGCAGCTTCTGCAATTCTGTCTGAACGAGCACTCCTTCGTACCTCAACATACATCCTCATTTTTCACTATAACTTGAGGTCATTGTCAGCTACTATCCCGACATTAAGAGGCATAGACTCGTTTGTGGTTAAATCATATGTACTGTGAAGAGTAACATTCATTCGACAGCTCAGTGCTACATGGTCACCATCTACCAAACACGTGAGTCCACATGTATTCGTGTTACATGGCTAATATACGTAACAAAAGCATGATGTGAATGCTTCTAGAATCGTATGGGTTCACATACACTATTAGAAAAAAAAATGTCTAGGAAATACGAGATAATTGTCCTGGAAAAATAACGGTAATTTAGAGCATGTATGGAAGTATGGAGACAATCGTTTTTTACTATGTCAGCGAGTGAGAGTGGGGTGAAAGGATAGTCGATATAGTGGTGCAATGTACCTTCCACCATGCACTATTCTGCGGTTTGCGGCGTGTTTATTTTAGGTGTAGGATGTTTGCAGGCGATGAAGTTTTTTTACAAGCACGCAGGAAGGCCTGTAGTGGGGCTGGTAGTTGACCTGAATGCAACAAAATCTATTGCACATTAATAGGGCTAGGAATATTCTACACTGTCATAGGAAGCATTAATTGCAATAAAATGCTCATCGTTAAGTATAAGGAGCTCAGTGAAGATTAATTCTTTTGTTGGGCTCACATTCATTTCCAGAAAACTTAAGAGGAATTACCTAAACACTACGAACTGAGAGATTGACTTACTAGTAACAGGCGAACAGTCGTAAAACCCGTCCGCATGTCACCTGACAGTACGACACGTACTAACGTTTGCGTACTGTTGTGGCAGAGCACCTGAAGGAAAATTTGGAATACTTTTCGAGTAGATTTCCCGACCATGTTACAGTTCTGGGTGGAGATTTTAATTTGTCAGATACAGACTGGGAAACTCAAACGTTTATAACGGGTGGCAGGGACAAAGAATTCAGTGAAATGTTTTCAAGTGCATTATCTGAAAACTAACTTAAGCAGTTTAACAGAGAACGGACTCGTGGCGATAACATATTAGACCTTCTAGTGACAAACAGGCCAGAACTATTTGAAACGGTTAACGCAGAATAGGGAATCAGCGATTAATAGAAATATTAAAAAAGGAAGGAAGATTTCACTGTTTAGCAAAAGTGACAAAAAGCAGATTTCAGAGTATTTGACGACCCAACACAAAAGTTTTGTCTCAAGTACAGATAGTGTTGAGCATCAGTGGACAACGTTCAGAACCATCGTACAATATGCATTAGATAAATATGTGCAAAGCAAGATCGTAAGAGATGGAAAAGAGCCACCGTGGTACAACAACAAAGTTAGAAAACTGCTGGGGAAGCAAAGGGAACTTCACATCAAATAAACATAGCCAAAGCCTAGCAGACAAACAAAAATTGCACGATGCGAGATGTACTGTGAGGAGGCTATGCGAGAGGCATTCAATAATTTCGAAAGGAAAGTTCTATGTACTGACTTGGCAGAAAATCCTAAGAAATTTTGGCCTTATGGCAAAGCGGTAAGTGGATCACAACAAAATGTCCATACACTTTATGACCAAATTGGTACTGAAACAGAGGATGATAGAATAAAGGCGAAAATATTAAATGTCTGTTTCCAAAGCTGTTTCACAGAGGAAGACTGCGCTGTAGGTCCATCTTTAGACTGTCGCAATATATGACAGAGAGATAGAAAAGTCGCTCAAAAGAGGAAAGGCAGCTGGACCTGGTGGGATACCAGTTCGATTTTACAAAGAGTACGCGAATGAACTTGCCCCCTCCCCCCCCACCCCACCCCCTTCTTGCAGCGGTGTACCGTAGTTCTCTAGAAGAGCGTAGCGTTCCAAAGGATTGGAAACGGGCACAGTCATCCCCGTTTTCAAGAAGGGACGTCAAACGGATGTGCATAAATATAGACCTATATCTCAAACGTCGATCAGCTGTAGAATTTTGGAACAAGTATTATGTTCGAGTATAATGACTTTTCTGGAGACTTGAAATCTACCCTGTAGGAATCAGCATGGGTTTCGAAAAAGACGATCGTGTGAAACCCAGCTCGCGCTATTCGTCCACGACACTCAGAGGGTCATAGACACGGGTTCCCAGGTAGATGCCGTGTTTCTTGACTTCCGCAAGGCGTTTGGTATAGTTCCCCACAGTCGTTTAATGAACAATGTAAGAGCACTTGAACTACACTCCTGGAAATGGAAAAAAGAACACATTGACACCGGTGTGTCAGACCCACCATACTTGCTCCGGACACTGCGAGACGGCTGTACAAGCAATGATCACACGCACGGCACAGCGGACACACCAGGAACCGCGGTGTTGGCCGTCGAATGCCGCTAGCTGCGCAGCATTTGTGCACTGCCGCCGTCAGTGTCAGCCAGTTTGTCGTGGCATACGGAGCTCCATCGCAGTCTTTAACACTGGTGGCATGCCGCGACAGCGTGGACGTGAACCGTATGTGCAGTTGACGGACTTTGAGCGAGGGCGTATAGTGGGCATGCGGGAGGCCGGGTGGACGTACCGCCGAATTGCGCAACACGTGGGGCGTGAGGTCTCCACAGTACATCGATGTTGTCGCCAGTGGTCGGCGGAAGGTGCACGTGCCCGTCGACCTGGGACCGGACCGCAGCGACGCACGGATGCACGCCAAGACCGTAGGATCCTACGCAGTGCCGTAGGGGACCGCACCGCCACTTCCCAGCAAATTAGGGACACTGTTGCTCCTGGGGTATCGGCGAGGACCATTCGCAACCGTCTCCATGAAGCTGGGCTACGGTCCCGCACACCGTTAGGCCGTCTTCCGCTCACGCCCCAACATCGTGCAGCCCGCCTCCAGTGGTGTCGCGACAGGCGTGAATGGAGGGACGAATGGAGTCGTGTCGTCTTCAGCGATGAGAGTCGCTTCTACCTTGGTGCCAATGATGGTCGTATGCGTGTTTGGCGCCGTGCAGGTGAGCGCCACAATCAGGGCTGCATACGACCGAGGCACACAGGGCCAACACCCGGCATCATGGTGTGGGAAGCGATCCCCTACACTGGCTGTACACCACTGGTGATCGTCGAGGGGACATTGAATAGTGCATGGTACATCCAAGCCGTCATCGAACCCATCGTTCTACCATTCCTAGACCGGCAAGGGAACTTGCTGTACCAACAGGACAATGCACGTCCGCATGTATCCCGTGCCACCCAACGTGCTCTAGAAGGTGTAAGTCAACTACCCTGGCCAGCAAGATCTCCGGATCTGTCCCCCATTGAGCATGTTTGGGACTGGATGAAGCGTCGTCTCACGCGGTCTGCACGTCCAGCACGAACGCTGGTCCAACTGAGGCGCCAGGTGGAAATGGCATGGCAAGCCGTTCCACAGGACTACATCCAGCATCTCTACGATCGTCTCCATGGGAGAATAGCAGCCTGCATTGCTGCGAAAGGTGGATATACACTGTACTAGTGCCGACATTGTGCATGCTCTGTTGCCTGTGTCTATGTGCCTGTGGTTCTGTCAGTGTGATCATGTGATGTATCTGACCCCACGAATGTGCCAATAAAGTTTCCCCTTCCTGGGACAATGAATTCACGGTGTTCTTATTTCAATTTTCAGGAGTGTATCAGACCAATTGTGTGATTGGATTGAAGAGTTCCTAGATAACCGAACGCAGCATGTCATTCTCAATGGAGAGAAGTCTTCCGAAGTAAGAGTGATTTCAGGTGTGGCGCTGGGGAGTCTCGTAGGACCATTGCTATTCACAATATACTTAAATAACATCGGAAGTACAGTGCGCCTTTTTGCGGATGATGCTGTGATATATCGAGAGGTTGTAGCAGTGGGAAATTGTACAGAAATGCCGGAGGATCTGCAACGAATTGACGCATGATGCAAGGAATGGCAATTCAATCTCAATGTAGACAAGTGTAATCTGCAGCGAACACACAGAAAGAAACATCTTTTATCATTTTGCTACAATATAGCAGGTCAGCAACTGGAAGCAGTTAATTCCATAAATTATCTAGGAGCAGGCATTAGGAGAGATTTATAATGGAATGACCATATAAAATTAATCGTCGGTAAAGCAGATGCCAGACTGAGATTCATTGGAAGAATCCTAAGGAAATGCAGTCCGAAAACCAAGGAAGCGGGTTACAGTACAGTTGTTCGCCCAGTGCCTGAATACTGCTCACCAGTGTGGGATCCGTACCAGATAGGACTGATAGAAGAGATAGAGAAGATCTAACGAAGAGCAGCGCGCTTCGTTACATGATCATTTAGTAATCACGAATGCGTTACAGAGTTGTTAGATAAACTCCAATGGAAGACTCTGCAAGAGAGACGCTCAGTAGCTCGGTACGGGCTTTTGTTGATGTTTCGAGAACTTACCTTCACGGAAAAGTTAAGCGGTATATTGCTCCCTCCTACGTATATCTCGCGAAGAGACCATGAGGATAAAATCAGAGAGATTAGAACCCACACAGAGGCATATCGACAATCTTTCTTTCCACGAACAATACGAGACCGGAATAGAAGGGAGAACCGACTGAGGTACTCAAAGCATCCTCCGCCACACACTTTCAGGTGGCTTGCGGAGTATGGATGTAAATGTAGATTTGTTTCTAAAAATAATAATAATCAGTACCGCTACATCTATGTGCACTGCCCACTGCTCTATCCGGAAAACAGTGTCATGGCCAGGATTCTCCCGAGTAGCGCTTACGGAGAAATGAACAACGCTGTGATTAAACGCTAAGTATTTAACCTACTCTTAGGGAAGCTCTGAATTGTACTTGATATGAACAGAGAATACGCACCAAGGTAAATGATTCAATGGATAGTGTGTGCTGGTAGCTCTGTGACGCTGTTAGAATCGCATTACGTCGGCATATCCCATTTGAAGAAAGATCATGTATGCAATGACCTAATATTCTGATACTACTATATAGTCACATGCATAGCGTAGCAATCATAGTAATATGATAAAGGAAATCGGGGCACGTACAGGGACACATTTTTAGACAGTAATTCGATATCGATGATTTGCAGGTATTATGCATCTGAATTTTTTGTACAGTCCTCGTACACTTATGGCGCAGCAGTAACGATTTCTTGATCATTATGAAAACATTTGGCATAGGGATCATAGAGGAGATTTAGCATGTTTGGAGAGGCATAAAGAAAATCATTATTACTCGATCGTTATGCACGTGTGGGGTATAGGAAATGAAAATCAACAATACTGCAGCGATATAGGCCATAGTGCTGTTAATTACGGAATATTTGTTTAGATGTAGGTTTCTGTCTATAGTAGGTTTGCAACCCCGGTAGGCTATACCTCATTTCAGCGGACTGAAGAGTAGTCAGAGTTGGAGAAGAATGTGGATAAATGTAACTCTTTAATCTGAAATAACCCAACACACCTGCTACTTTTCTGTTACATCGCTGACTACAAATCACTGAAAACAGTACCAATTGTAAGATATCTGGATACAAGCATCAGCATGGTGGCGAATATCTTCCTGTTCGTCAGTGTGCTATCTTTTTCTTCATTGTGGTAACTATCTACACAGCCAGTGACGGATAGAGAGCCACACAGCGAGAGAGCTACACAGCGTTTTAACTAATGGAACAGTTCTATCGCAATTTGATAGAATTTCGAGAGAAGTCGTAGGGTTCTGTGACTTTGCTGGGGCACCTAGAGCCAGCGTTACCCGCCAAAATCAGGTAGACGCCAACGCTGTATGTCTAAGACCGTAAAATTTGTGATAATGTGGGTGTAAGCGATACTCTGACAAGGGTGGGTGGTGGATGGGGGAGGGGGAGGGTGGAAAGCTGACAGCTACTTTCTTTACCGCCATTTCCAAGAGTTATGAGCAAACCTATTACTACCTCCGACATAATAGTAGCGAAGTGACTGTACCGAGAAAGCTTGGTGTAATACGAAGAGTTTACATGGAGAGACATTCTTCAGGTTCGTCTTTTGTGATATTGATAAACATGTTAGGGTGGATGGGAAACAAAGAAATATTACAGCTGCCCTATACATCTGTATATACCGGGTGATCAAAAAGTCAGTATAAATTTGAAAATTTAATAAACCACGGAATAATGTAGATAGCGAGGCGAAAATTGACACACATGCTTGGAATGACATGGGGTTTTATTAGAACCACCCCACATTGATAGACGCGTGAGAGATCTCTTGTCCGCGTCGTTTGGTGATGATCGTGTGCTCAGCCGCCACTTTCGTCATGCTTGGCCTCCCAGGTCCCCAGACCGCAGTCCGTGTGATTATTGGCTTTGGGGCTACCTGAAGTCGCAAGTGTATCGTGAGCGACCGACATTTTTAGGGATGCTGAAAGGCAACATCCGACGCGAATGCCTCGCCATATTTCCGGACGTGGTTTACAGTGCTGTTCACAACATTATTCCTCGACTACTGCTATTGTTGAGGAACGATGGTGGACATATTGAGCATTTCCTGTAAAGAACATCATCTTTGCTTTGTCTTACTTTGTTATGCTAATTATTGCTATTCAGATCAGATGAAGTGTCATCTGTCGGGCATTTTTTGAATTTTTGTATTTACAGGGTGTCCAGAAAAGGGCTCCCTGGTTTCAAAATTAAATTTCTCGAAAACAAAGATCGATAGAGGAATGTTTATGGTGAAAGCTGTAAGAAGTTTATGCAGCAGTTTGAAATAATAGTTACCAAAACTGCTAACAGATGGCGCTGTAATCTCCATACGTAATGCCTACTATCTATAGTGATCTGAAGCCCAGAGCGATCAGTTCCACTATTGAAACGTGAAAGGAGGTTAGCGTACCGAAGGAAGCGATTAAAACCATGTACTCCATTGAACAACGCGTTTTTATGGTGCTAGAGTACCACAGGTTAGAAGAGAGTCCTACGGCAACAGCGCGAAGTTTTCTAGTACGATTTAATGTTCCAAAAGAACTCGATGCGAAAACCATTCGTACGCCCTTCGCAAAATGTCAACGAAAAGGCAGCGTAACTGATGATCTAGTGGGGCAAAACCGCACTTACGCCTGAAAATATCGCCACAGTTTCTGGAATTATTCAGCGAAATCCAATGTCATCCGTCCGTAGAATTGCATCTGAGACTGGTTTGAAGCGTTCCTGCACGCAGAAAATACTGAGAAAGAGCCTACATATGTTTCCATTCAAAATTCAAACGCACCAGGCCATACCCGTACGAGCTGTGCAACAAAGGGTTGTCTTTGCTAATCAGATGCTCAAAATGATTGATAGTGAAGGATTTGAGGTTGGCTGCATTTGGTTTACAGATGAAGCACACTTCCACCTGAATGGATACGTGAATAAGCTGAACTGGCGATTTTGGGGTTCCGAAAAGACGTATTGGTGTGAAGCGAAACCCCTGTATTCTCCTAAAGTTACTGTATGGGCTGCAGTATGCAGCAGAGGCATTATTGGCCCTTTTTTTTCGAGAAACGGTGACTGGTGCACGTTACTTTGCAATTTTGGAACAATTTGTCGCCACACAGCAAGCCTTAGACGATGGTTTATGCAAGATGGAGCCCGACCACATCGAACCGAACAAGTGTTTCGCTTTCTTGAGGAACACTTCGGGAATCGAGTCATTGCTTTGGAATATCCCAAATTTACTGGTGCAGGCACGGATTGGCCTCCATATTCGCCGGATTTGACTCCCTGTGACTTTTTTTTTGTGGAGTACAGTGACAGACATGGTCTATCCGAGGCATCCCGCCACGCTGGACGAGCTTGAATCTGCGATCTCTGTGGCATGTGAATACATTTCGGTTGAGACACTACGAAATGTGATGGCGAATTTCATTCTTCGTTTGCGCCACCTCTGTTGTGCCAATGGTGAACATTTTGAATACATTGTGATGTGATTGTTTGCAAAGATTGTTTTCATACGATTATTTCACTTATGTATGCTGATATGAACTGTACAGCGTACAGCGCCATCTGTTAGCAGCTTTTGCAACTATTATTTCAAACTGCTGTATAAACTTCTTACAGCTTTTACAATAAATATACCGTTTACTGCATTCCTCTATCGATCTTTGTTTTCGAGATATTTAATTTTGAAATCGGGGAGCCCTTTCCTGGACACCCTGTATTTGGCTCTGATAAAACCTCATGTGTGTCAATTTGTACCTCTCTATCTACATCATTCCGTGATTTATTCAGTTTTCAAATTTATACTGACTTTTTGATCACCCGGTAGATGGTTGAACTTTACCGATGGAACCGTGTCACCCGCAAAAGAGCACCCCTCCTGTTAAACTACGCTGTGAAGGTATCGAATAATATAATTACTTTTAATACGTCTTTTTATCTTCATGTAAAATAGGCAACCTATTTAGCACAACCGGTTGGTAGTTAAGGCGTCACTCCCTTTCCTCTCTTACAGAGATCACGCTAGTGGCCGAGCTAAAGCAGGGACAACGTCTTTAGACATTTTAAATTAGATGCAAATCATGCAGGAGGAGACAACATTATTCACTAAATTTATGCATGCCTATAGATGGATGGTCTGACATTTTAATAGGTAGACTAAATTACTTTGATGACTTATAGATAAAGTCCTGTGTTATGACATTGCTCTTCAGCTCAATAAATTTTACCAAAATGTGCTCTGTGTGCAACTCATGAATAGTGTTAGTTGCAGACGAGAAAAACAAATTTGCTTGACGACACCAAGGAGTGATAAAACTTTGTAGCCTCATGTTATGTGTAATACATTCATCAATGTTCACTGTGTTGGACTGACGGAAAAAATACTAGAACTGCAAAATAGTAATTGAACGCGACGTTTCGTAAGACAGTTGAACTCACATGCGTCTGGAAACTCACACAAGCTTGCTGGAGAGACGCAAATTCGTACCTACAGTGAACTCGAATACATAAGGAAAAAGAAAAGTGGTCAAAGCAAATCTTTTATACGTGATAAGTATAGTAGGCTTTCATAGAGCCGGACAGAGGCATGCCGACTCGCACGTGAAGGCAAAGGGGCAGAGCATCCTCACTCGACGAGTCTCAACAGGCCACACAAAGCGACTGTGTCTTGACGCACACTGCTTGCGGTAGGGGGGGGGGGGGGGGTGCGGATACTGCTGGCAGCCTGTGGAGTCGCATTACACACACACATACACACTCGCACACACAAACATACGCTCTGAGACGTTTAATGTGGTGGATGAAAACACAGTGTGTTCTGCGGTGTGATACGGTCACTGTGCGGAGTAGTGAAATTTGTTATTGCACATTCTTTAAGGGGCACTGCTCTCTGATGTAATTGTTTAAATACACACATTGTAAGTGTTTTCGCACTATCCTGGCAGCTATCTCAGAGCAGCACTAAAATGTGAAGCACATTTGTGAACTAGGACTGACGGTTACATACGGTGATACGGTAGTCAGCAGAAGATACATGACGCCCCGCCGGTTTAGTTCGGGGTTTGCAATTGGAAGATATTTCTTTCCCTGTAGACGTGTTCCAGTCGTCATTGTAACAAGGCCGGTGCAATCATGTAGTGTTATGGGAGCTGATAGTCCCATCACATACTAAAATTGCAGGGGGATGATATTTTACAGGTGAAACGTAAGCATGCTGCGTATTTCTTGTTGTATTATGTTTTTCTGAAAAACTATTTGCAGAGAAAACCAACAAAATTCTTACGAACTGTCTTATGTTAGAGCATTCGCAGGATGAGCAGTATGGTGTTCATTGATAATCCTTTAAAGTTCCGTATCTAAATGCGTCTTCTTGAATAAAGTAGATATTTGGACGAATATTGTGGGAAGGTCGACAAAATTCTAAAGAACTGTAGAAAATCGTAAATATTGTCGTTTTTTGGTTGTGTTACAAAACATTTAAATCTATGTTTTGTTCCGTATGTTTCCTAAAAACCGATAAAGTAGCCCAGAAACCCATATTTACCTGCATCTTCTTTAAAACTGGTAAAAAATTAGTCCCAAAACCATTATTTAAGTGTATCTTGTTAAAAATTAGGGAACGAGGCGTCGAAACCCATATTTATACATCAACGTGGATACTCTGCAAGCCACAGTACGGCGCGTGGCGGAAAGTACCCAGTGCCGCTACCAGTCATTTCCCTTCCTTTTCCACTCGCAAGTAAAGCGAGGGAAAAACGACTATCTATATGCCTCCGTATGAGTCCTAATTTCTCGCATCTTACCTTCGTGGTTCTTACGCGCAGTGTTTGTTAGCGACAGTAGAAACACTCGGCAGACAGCTTCAAATGCCGCTTCTCTAAATTTTCTGAGCACTTTTCTCGAAAAGGTCTTCTTGTTCCCACCAGGGATTCCCTTTTGAGATATCGAAGCATCTCCGTAACACTTGGGTCTTGTTCTAACCTACTGGTAACAAATTCAGCAGCCCACTTTTGAAAGCTTTCGACGTCCTCCTTCAATCCGCCTTGGCACGGACACAAACACGCGAGCAGTACTCAAGATCAGGTCGTACCAGTGTCCTACATGCGGTCTCCTTTACAAATGAACCACATTTTCCTAACATTCTCGAAATAAACCGAAGTCGACCATTCACCTTCCCCACCACGGTTATCACATAATCGTTACATTCCGTATCATTTTGCAACGTTACGCCTGGATATTTAAAAATAGTGACAGTGCGAAGCGGGACACTACTAATTCTGTATCTCAACAATGCGGGTGGTTTTCCCTACTCATATGCATTAACTTACAGTTTTTCACAGAGCTAGCTGTCATTCATCATACCAACTAGAAATTTTGTCTACGTGATCTTGTATGCCCTTACAGTCAGTAAATTTCGTTATCCTACTGTACACCACTGGCAACATCAGCAAACAACCGCTGAATGCTGCCCACTCCGTCCGACAAATCATTTATGTGTATAAAAAACAACATCGGACCTTTCACACCTCCTTGGGACACTGTTGACGATAATCTTGTCCCTGACGAACACTGGCCCTCGAGAATAACATATTGGTTTCTGTAACATAAAACGTGTTCAGGCGTGAAACATATCTGTGAATCTCTTCTTATATCCTAGTCCCTTCGTTAACAGCCTGCAATGGGACACCACGCCAAATGTTTTCCGGAAGTTTATGGAATCTGCCTGTTGCCCCTCATAATTCGCAGTATATCATGTGACTAGAAGTCAAACTGATTTTTGCAGCAGCGATGCTTTCCAAACCATGCTGATTCGTGGACATAACCTTCTCAGTCTCAAGAAAATTTATTACATTCGAAATGAGAAAATGTTCAAGTATTCTGCAGTGAATGGAAGTTATTGATACTGGTCTTTAATTTTGTGAGTCCATTCTGTTACCCTTCTTACAAACACGAGCCACCTGCTCTTCCTTCCAGTCGCTTGGGACTTTCCTCTGCGCAAGAGATTCGCGATAGGTACAAGGTAGGTAAGAGGCCAGTGCAGTAGGGTACTCTTTTTAAAAGCGAATGGGAGCTCTACCCAGACCTGGCAATTTGTTGGAATTCAGATCTTTCAGTACCCCAGCGATTCTTGTTACTATGTCGTCCATACTGGAGTCTGTCCGATGGTGAAATAACGGTATGATTTAAACGATACTCCTGCGTGGACGTTTCCTTGAAGGTGAAATTTGAAACTTCGGCTTTCGTTTTCCTATCTTCAGTTGTTACACCAGACTGGTCCACGAAGGACTGAATGGAAGCCTTAGATTTTACATAGGTGCAGAAATTTTTCGGGCTCTCTGTCAGATCTTTCACTAAGGTATGACAGTGGTAGTTGTATTCTTCGAGCGTAGATCTTTTCACAAACGCAGAGATCTCCACTAATCTTTGTTTGTCGTCACCAGCACGTTCTGTTTGAACCGCGAATGCAATAGTGTCTTCATCCTTAGCATTTTCCGATTTGAGTTATTAAACCACAGAGGGTTTTTTTCCATTCTTAATCCACTTACTAGGCAGATAAGTTTCCAGACCATGATTTAGAATATGCCTAAACAGCGCCCATAATTCCACAACTCCCATCTTACTGGAAGTACGTAATGAAAGTTCATTGTCTAAGTGAGATTCTAACGACTGTTTATCTGCTATATCTAGCAAAAACACTCTCCTAGCCCTTTTGACTGATTTATTAACTTTCTTAAGTATAGTTGCTGTTACGACACCATGACGCTAATCCCCGTGTCTGTAACGACGTTGTCGCTAAGGTCCAGCCTACTTGTAGCTACAAGGCCTAAGATATTTCCATTGCGTATATGCTGCCGAACTAACTGCTCAAGACGGCGTTCAGAAAACGTTTTCAAAAGTACTTCGTGCGATTGTTTGTCAGTACTCCCGCCATGAATCCATAGGCATCCGAGTCTAATCGGTAACCTAAGTCTCCTATAACTATTACTGCAGGATCTGGGAATTTAGGTTCTACTGACCGAAGGCTTTCTGTGAACTACTCTAGAGCTGTCACAATGGAATCAGGTGGCAAACAAAAGCGTCCAACAAATAACTCTGTTCCATCTACACCTGTTATAAGCGACCAGATAAGTTCACTGTCACGCTCAACTTCGACCTCAATAGAGACAACAATTCTGTCATTTTCAATGAGCGGTCCTCCTCTTACGGCCTCTTATATGTCTTTCCGCTATACGTTCCACAACTCACTAGATATCTCAGAGTTTTCCACTTCGGGTTTCAGGCAATTCTCGGTCCAAGAATAATTTGAGAGCGAGTATTTGCACTGTGGCGAAATTGCTGCCTGTGAATGTCCATGTAATTCGTGCTGTTTAGGATGTTTGGGCACAGCCTCGTCCCAGCACAAGATGAACTCGAGAAAAAAAATGGAATAAAAATTATGTGCTAAATACTAGTGAAGAAATGCGGCAGAGACGTATCTGATTTATCAGAAGTACACAGGTAAGGATAAAGTAGACTCAACATGGTCCTTGTATTGGAGCCTGATAATGGAAACATTGCTAAATAATTATATCCTTGTCTTTGAATAGACACAATATGACAAAAGCACCAAATCCTATAAACTAATGTAATAGTCGTATATGGGATGCAACAAAATGAAAGAAAATACAGTGTTCATTTTAACAGCAATTTTATAATGACTGTGATCCTATCAACACTAACTTCCGTTCGATTCCTTGGAAAAATCACACGCAAACTTTCACAATAATATTTTATTACGTGATTGGAAGGTCGGTTTTGTAATAATTTCTGTTTGCTACCTCAGAATGTAACTAATTTTCGTTAACATAATGCAACTGACTTTATTTAATGCTCATGTGTGTGTAAAGTACCCTTCTTCCGAGTTATTGGCATTTTCAGTGCAGCAGATTTACGTTAATTGTTGGCAATCATTCCTGCAGCATTCTCTAAATTCACCTAACGCTGGACATGCCACCCATACATTCGCTAAAACTGGCATCGTTAATCAAGAGAAAAAAAAAACATGCCACAAAATATGCAGTGGGGTAATTGGTTAGTTGTCTTACCTATATACACTGACTTCAGTCGAGTTCCTGGCCTGAAATTCGCATGTGACGGCCTGCGCAGTACGCACCCAATGTCGTAACTGCAGTAGTCTTTCCGTTTTGGCTGGAAACAGATACACACAATCATTATATCCTGAACTAAACGGTCACCAATTCAACTTCCCTCCTTTTCCCGCCCACTCCCCCATTAAATTGAAGATCAATTACTACGACTCAAGTTGCTTGAATGGAAGCTTTTAGGCGAGAGAATTCGCTTCCCCATTGTGTTTACACAAATATCTGACAGACTTCCAGGTATAAATCTAATTCCTTCTTAATTCTCAAGTCCATAAAACAAAATGATTAGACAGCTACACTTCATAATCATACTCTGTCTGTCTCTCACTGTCGAAGTCGCCACCTGAAATAAAATTTCTGTGGCTCTGCAGAATCACGATGATCGTCGGCTCTGAAAATTATTAAAATAGTCAGAGGCACAGACCTACGCCGTTGGGATGCCGCCTTCGGTTCTATGACGTACTCACTCTGCAGCATGGGAATCAGTGTCCAAGTGGTGTATTAATTTCAATAAAATTCCAGAAATTAATGTCTCAAAATAAAGCATAAAAGTCTTTACCGATTCCTCTAGATACAAAGTTCCCTAAGATTTATGACACACCAAGTAATGTTCCGAGCATCAGAGAAGGTACAAATTAAAATAACTAAATAACCGAACGTACCTTTTCCATTTATGAAATTGAATTTGTCCACAAATGATCTTCATAGCTACATTTAGGGTTATATCACTCTCTTGTATGAGATGAAATACCATCTTATCTAATCGAATTACATTCCGTATTCCAAATGGCAGCTTACAACAATGCCACTAATTACAGATCCAGTACGATCCTTCTCTCCGCAATTGCAAAAAATCAGAAGTAAGTATATCTATAGTACAAGTAATGTTCCACATTCAAGCCACAGAGATTTTATATCACGAGTCAGAGATAATCTCTTTCTCTATGACAGTCGTAATGAGTCTTTGGTCCATATATGTCTCTAGCGCAGTTAGGAATAAACATTTGAACTAGAAGAGAAAAAGTAACAGGAAAAGGGGGATTCTACAAATGCCGCTCGTCGTAGCAACAAATTTTAAATGCCAATTACATGTGGTTCCTACCAATTTTTAGGGATTGTCCAGTTTTATTAATTTACTGAGAATGGATAACTAATAACCGTGTTCATTTGCAAACATACCACAATTTGGTATCTCAACCATTTTTAGCAAATTTCTATGCATGCTCTCTAGCTTAGCATGGGATTTCAGAAAAGCTACCTCTTTTGGTACAATGTTGCTGCCTTTCACGTGTGGGGAGGCTTATATGTCACTCTGCCACTCATCCATGGAAGATCACAATAAATTCAGGTCTATCCATTAGGAAGCTGTATCCCAAAGGGAAACCATGGAAAACCCCGGAATACAGACTCGCAACCTTGACCTAATCGTGATTTATAGAGAAAATGGATATTAAAATTTCGAAAATTACACACAGAAAAGAGAAAACTAAAATAGCATATGCAAATCACCTTGGCTATATTAAAACGATTGCTAATTTCATTTGGTAAAGTGTTTCAATGTTCAGATTACTAGTAGGACATAAACTTCAGTTTGCGTGTTTAAAACAGTTCAATGAACAAGTACAAAATAACAATCTGTTGGTTTGAGTAGACAGATTCGACTAATGTTGTTGCTGATAGATGGAGCTGGTCGTCAGATGGATTGCTGGAAGCTGGAGGTTGAATGGAACCGTTGGAGATTGATGTAGGACGAATCTTGTGGGAACAAGCTTGTAGGAAAGTTGGATGACCTCGAACCTCATGGCACCAGACAGGAGCTAAAGGACATGAACTTCAGACACTCAATGAGAACGATATCTTTACCATCGACATTGTAAATGAACGCGTTAGTGGTACATTTCTCCATCGGATCCTTTATGAGTTCCGTAGATATGGAAGAGGTATGATCCATCGCAGTGTCCACTACATAGGAACCGATTTTATTTATTTTAAGTTAGTCTTTCCAAAGTAGATAACTGCTCATCATAATTTCATTATATGTGGATGTTCTTGGATGATGTGAAGTCGGCAGATCATCCAATAGTTTTTGTAACTTGTATTACATAACTAAACATATACAAAATTTCGTTTGAGAGGACATTCAAGAAAATCATCCTTCATTTTAGAATTTTTTCTCTCTTTGGATAGATATTACGCTATCATCCTCCATAGTAAGACAAGACAATTGTTTGGTTATCCGCAGTGAATATTCCACCTGGAAAGTGCTTCAATCAAAGTCTATAAATCACCTTGCCTTCGCACCACTTCTATGCTTTCATCATACATTTCTCTCATAAACTCCTCTGCGTTCTCAGTTTCTTTTCAGACCAAGTTCGAAGCTAAATTCACCTTAGAGCAGATAGATAAAATAATTCATCTTATATTGACGATAAACTTGAAATCAAACAAATCACATAAACGTATATGAAGGATTTCATCTTTCTGAAAGTAAACTTCAATAAGGTCACGAACCATCAAAACACTCACAGTCTACACCGTATATAAGAACCAAACTGCAACTACACTAAGCGGCACGAATGATGTGGTAAAATTTAACTGCTCATTTTCGATGATTTCTGCAAGTCCCTGAAATGTCACCGTCATTATCAATCAGAATACCTTCTTCCGGTAAATTCAGTCAATTCAGGTATATTTCCTCTCACACAAAAGACTAACTTACGATGCATGAATCTGAGGGGATAAAACACGTAAACACATCCTAAATTAAAGCTTCAATAATTAAAATTGAAAATCACACTGCCACACTGGAAGGAGTATACTCTGGCACACTTGTATGTTGCAACAGATTAAGATAAGAATATTAATAAATTAAGATGAAACTAATATATTGTAAACGATGACTGTCTGTGATAGTCTCTATAGTGCGGATCGCTGACTGTTCACGACCACAGAACCAAAGACACTGTACTGATTTGTTGGAGTTACAGGGCCCATGTGGCACCAGAATAGGATAAGAATATTAATAAATTAAAATGAATATAAACAATGAATGTCTTTGACAGGCTTGCTGTGCGCAACAATGGAGCCAAAGATACTGTGCTGCTAGGTTTGGAGTAAGCGAGGGAGTGAAAGATGATAGAGTAGGCGGTTTCTGTAGTGTGCTGTGTAAAGTCACCAAGAATTAGATTAATGTAGGTATGTCAATTTTGTTGAACTTGGAAGAAAAAGTCTTCATGTACGCAAGGTAAAGATTTAAATAATTATCATTTTTCGTTTTTGCCAGCGCGTTAGTATAAAAGATTTGGCTGATAATTTGTAACTGTTGAGTAACTCCAGAATGTACTTAAACTGTTTTGAGAAAAAGAAGACTGGTTAGGTATTTCATTTTTTAGCGCTTTGAAAATTTGTTAACAGATTCAAATGGTTCAAATGGCTCTGAGCACTATGGGACTCAACATCTTAGGTCATAAGTCCCCTAGAACTTAGAACTACTTAAACCTAACTAACCTAAGGACATCACACACACCCATGCCCGAGGCAGGATTCGAACCTGCGAAGTAGCATTGTTAACAGGGCTGTATGTAATTTATGTTGGATTAATGCAGTTAGATAACACTTGCTGTTTAAATCTCATTGTTTGTGAATCAATTGTGAGTAATGTAGCTTCAATTGTCAGATGTTTCTGAAAAGCCAAACCAAGCTTGCAGTATAATTTTGCTAGAAAAACTGAATGATATTAATTCACCTTAATCAGTACCGCCTCCCAGTCCAGTTGAACTTTCTTAAATGTTCTCATTTATCAGCCAAAAGAATTTCAAGTGCATGCCAAGAATTATGGCCAGCACGCACACCGCTGGGCCTGTAATTAGCATATTCATATTTTTTTGTGAGAGACCAGAATATATCCCGTCACTCCGTTGCTGCTTTAGAGGTTAGACAACTGAATTTATTTGTTATGTGAACAGGATCTAATGAGTCAGTGCTTAAGGAACTGAATGTCTTTTGCAGTGACTAGATAAACATCATAATTACGTGTCTAAAGAACACAATTTGCGGTTCATAGGCTTTATTAGTAATGATGATCTCACTAAGACTACATCATAGTCGAACACCAAATACAGTTTTTATAAATTTAGTCATAGTCCTTCAATCTTCACTATGTAATTCCTAATAAGAATGCATTTAATCATCATAGCCCTTTTCATACGGTTAATCACTTCACATGATATTTCTTAATATCTTGACGGGCACACATCCTTTGAATTGTAAACTTTCTGAATGTGGCAATAAACACGCACTAGGGTTTGGAATCGTGTGCCATGTGCCATGATTGGTGGTTAACGGCGAATGAGAAGCTGTTTACAAAATTCTGGACATCGACGGCGCGGCAGCACGTACTAGCCGCTAGTGGTCGTACCTCGTGTTGGCAGTGCGGTCTGTTGGGCTCTGAATGCTGGCAGCCAAGATGGAGCGAGCGTGAATCCATCTTCTCTATTCGTATTATTAGGGTATTTTAGTATTTTGATGGCCTTTCTGATTTTGCGTTTGGTCATAACAGATTACTTGGCCAACACACGGGCTTCGCTGAATTTTATTTCTTTTCCGCAGTCTTGCTGATGTTCTTCCACTGGAGATTTGTTGTGTTGCCTTAGACGAATATAGAGCTTGTGTTCTCCAATGCGCCTTGTTGTTGGTTTGCCAGTCTCGTCATTGGATGCTTCTCCACATTCGTATTCCACCTTGTACACGCCTGCAGTGTGTAATGGCTCTGAGCACTATGGGACTTAACAGCTGTGGTCATCAGTCCCCTAGAACTTAGAACTACTTAAACCTAACTAACCTAAGGACATCACACACATCCATGCCCGAGGCAGGATTCGAACCTGCGACCGTAGCAGTCGCACGGTTCCGGACTGCGCGCCTAGAACCGCGAGACCACCGCGGCCGGCGCAGTGTGTAAAGCATCCACCTTGTCCTTCATGGTGCCTGGCACGTCCTGGATCCTGCGACCACTGCAGAAGACAGGCTACGCCTCAACCCGGCGAAGGTGTTTGCCTATTCTGTCAGTAACATCTTTCAAACAAGGTAAGCGCACTGTGGCTTGGCACGTAGCGGTTTCCGGTCTCTACTACTTGCCAATCCACCGAAACAGAACCATAGCCGAGAGGAAAGGGCAGCTATCAAGGAAGTGAAGAGCAACAATGAAATTGTGGTATTAACAGCAGACAAAGGCAATGCTACTGTCGTCTTGGACACCATGCAGTACGAAGACAAGATGGAAGTATTGTTAAATGATCCCATTTGCAAAGACCTAAGGGCAGACCCTAAGGCGAAGATCATTCGAAAGACGAAGGCCTCGATTAAGAACTCGAGAATTGATGCTGACACTGCCAAGGGTCTTATTCCCAGAGTATAAACACTCCTAGCATTTACGGTGTTCCAAAGTTACATAAAGATAGTTATCCTTTGAGGCAAACAGTAAATGGGATCGATTCGTCCACTTACAATCGGGAAAAGTATCTAGCCTGCAAATAAAGACGTCTAATTGGCAAGACGGACTCTTATCTGAAGAACTCGACGCACTTTACAGATCGCCAATTCGTCCACTTACAATCTGGAAAAGTATCTAGCCTGCAAATAAAGACGTCTAATTGGCAAGACGGACTCTTATGTGAAGAACTCGACGCACTTTACAGAATGCCTAAAGAGACAAACAATTTTATCTACGGACGTCATGGTCAGCTTTGACGTGAAGTCACTATTTACGAACATCCCAGTAGGTGAAACTACCCGCATCCTTGAAGAGCATGTTCCGAAAGACATATGCGACCTGGTTGAGTTTTGCCTGATTTCAACGTACTTCAAATAGTAAGGAAAATACTACGAGCAGACAGACGGCGTAGCAGTGGGGTCTCCCTTATCTCCGCTGGCAGCCGACATATTCATGGAAGCCTTTGAAGCAACGGTCCTTGACTTGGTTCAGCTACTTTGCGCCCACGTTGGTGGTTCACATAAGTGGACGACATGTTCGCTATCTGGCCTCATGGTGAAACGGAGCTACACAAGTTTCACTGATGTTTGAGCAACATCCACGGGAAGATACAGTTCACGCTCGAAGTAGAGACGGATGGTGCAATTCCATTTCTAGACGTCGAAATATACAGGACATCAGAGGGTACACCGGGGCACACAGTATATCGCAAAACTACGCATACAGACAGGTATCTCCACACCCAATCCTACCACCACACAGTGCAGAAGAATTCTGTCAACCGTTCTTTGGCAATCCGTGCGCAGCGTCTAATTGATGCTCAGAGTATAACACCTGAACTTAAAAGGCTACGCAGAACGTTTCTAGTTTTTAGGTTAGAGGGACCCCCCCTTGGGCGAAACGATAAAATACCTGACGGCTTACCAGAGAGGACATTATCATCGTTGATAAAGAACGTCCGTCCTCAGAGACCAAAAACAGGAAAAGTTAACGTAATATTGGTAAACTGCAGGAGTATCCAGGGCAAGGTTCCTGAATTAGTATCTCTTATTGAAGGAAATAGTGCGCATATAGTATTAGGAACGGAAAGTTGGTTAAAACCGGAAGTGAACAGTAACGAAATCCTAGACACAGAATGGAATATATACCGCAAGGATAGGATAAACGCCAATGGTGGAGGAGTATTTATAGCAGTAAAGAATTCAATAATATCCAGTGAAGTTATTAGCGAATGCGAATGTGAAATAATCTGGGTTAAGCTAAGTATCAAAGGTGGGTCAGATATGATAGTCGGATGCTTCTATAGACCACCTGCATCAGCAACCGTAGTAGTTGAGCGCCTCAGAGAGAACCTGCAGAACGTCGTGAAGAAGTTTCGTGATCATACTATTGTAATAGGGGGAGACTTCAATCTACCAGGTATAGAATGGGATAGTCACACAATCAGAACTGGAGCCAGGGACAGAGACTCTTGTGACATTATCCTGACTGCCTTGTCCGAGAATTACTTCGAGCAGATAGTTAGAGAACCAACTCGTGAAGCTAACGTTTTAGACCTCATAGCAACAAATAGACCGGAACTTTTCGACTCCGTGAATGTAGAAGAGGGTATCAGTGATCATAAGTCAGTGGTTGCATCAATGACTACAAGTGTAATAAGAAATGCCAAGAAAGGAAGGAAAATATATTTGCTTAACAAGAGTGATAGGGCACAAATCGCAGAATATCTGAGTGACCACCATCAAACGTTCATTTCTGAGGAAGAGGATGTGGAACAAAAATGGAAAAAATTCAGAAACATCGTCCAGTACGCCTTAGATAAGTTCGTACCGACTAAGGTCCAAAGCGAGGGGAAAGATCCACCGTGGTATAACAATCATGTACGAAAGGTACTACGGAAACAAAGAAAGCTTCATCATAGGTTTAAGAGTAGTCGAATCATAGCTGATAAGGAAAAGCTGAACGAAGCGAAAAAGAGCGTAAAGAGAGCAATGAGAGAAGCATTCAACGAATTCGAACATAAAACATTGGCAAACAATCTAAACAAGAACCCTAAAAAGTTTTGGTCATATGTAAAATCGGTAAGCGGATCTAAATCCCCTATTCAGTCACTCGTTGACCACGATGGCACCGAAGCAGAGGACGACCGAAGAAAGGCAGAAATACTGAATTCAGTGTTCCGAAACTGTTTCACTGCGGAAAATCGTAACACGGTCCCTGACTTCAGCCGTCGCACGGACGCCAAAATGGAAAATATTGAAATAAACGATATCGGAATTGAAAAACAACTGCTATCACTTAGTAGCGGAAAAGCATCCGGACCAGACGAGATACCCTTAAGATTCTACAGTGATTATGCTAAAGAACTTGCCCCCTTTCTATCAGCAATTTATCGTAGATCGCTGGAAGAACGTAAAGTACCTAGCGACTGGAAGAAAGCGCAGGTCGTTCCCATTTTCAAGAAGGGTCATAAATCAGATGCGAATAATTATAGGCCTATTTCGCTTACGTCAATCTGTTGTAGAATAATGGAACATGTTTTGTGTTCTCGTATTATGACGTTCTTAGATAATACAAATCTCCTTCATCATAACCAACATGGATTCCGCAAACAGAGATCATGTGAAACTCAGCTCGCCCTATTTGCCCAAGAAATTCACAGTGCCATAGACACTGGCGAGCAGATTGATGCCGTATTCCTGGACTTCAGGAAGGCATTTGATACGGTTCCGCACTTACGTTTAATGAAAAAAATACGAGCTTACGGAATATCGGACCAGGTTTGTGATTGGATTCAGGATTTCCCAGAAGAAAGAACACAACATGTCATTCTTAACGGTTCAAAATCTGCAGATGTAGAGGTAATTTCGGGAGTACCGCAAGGAAGCGTGATAGGACCATTATTGTTTACAATATACATAAATGACTTAGTTGACAACATCGGTAGCTCCGTGAGGCTATTTGCAGATGACACGGTTGTCTACAAGAAAGTAGCAACATCAGAAGACTCGTACGTACTCCAGGAAGACCTGCAGAGGATTAATGCATGGTGCGACAGCTGGCAGCTTTCCCTAAACGTAGATAAATGTAATATAATGCGCATACATAGGGGCAGAAATCCATTCCAGTACGATTATGCCATAGGTGGTAAATCATTGGAAGCGGTAACGACGGTAAAATACTTAGGAGTTACTATCCGGAGCGATCTGAAGTGGAATGATCACATAAAACAAATAGTGGGAAAAGCAGGCGCCAGGTTGAGATTCATAGGAAGAATTCTAAGAAAATGTGACTCATCGACGAAAGAAGTAGCTTACAAAACGCTTGTTCGTCCGATTCTTGAGTATTGCTCATCAGTATGGGACCCTTACCAGGTTGGATTAATAGAAGAGATAGACATGATCCAGCGAAAAGCAGCGCGATTCGTCATGGGGACATTTAGTCAGCGCGAGAGCGTTACGGAGATGCTGAACAAGCTCCAGTGGCGGACACTTCAAGAAAGGCGTTACGCAATACGGAGAGGTTTATTATCGAAATTACGAGAGAGCACATTCCGGGAAGAGATGGGCAACATATTACTACCGCCCACATATATCTCGCGTAATGATCACAACGAAAAGATCCGAGAAATTAGAGCAAATACGGAGACTTACAAGCAGTCGTTCTTCCCACGCACAATTCGTGAATGGAACAGGGAAGGGGGGATCAGATAGTGGTACAATAAGTACCCTCCGCCACACACCGTAAGGTGGCTCGCGGAGTATAGATGTAGATGTAGATGTAGATGTAGAATGGCTACAGCCATAAGTCGATCCAAAGAGTCTTGTCGACGAATACAAGTATCCAAGATAAGCAAGAATAGACAAACTGCAGCCAATAGTGCGCTTACCTTATGTGAAAAGTGTTACTGTTCGAATAGGCAAACACCTTCGCCAGGTTGGGGTGCAGCCTCTGATCTATAGTGGTCGCAGTATCCAGGACGTGCCATGCACCATTAAGGACAAGGTGGATGCTTTGCACACTGCAGGCGTGTACAAGGTGGAATACGAATGTGGAGAGGCATACGTCGGCGAGACTGGCAGGTCAACAGCAACGCGCATTCGGGAACACGAGCGCTACATTCGTCTAGGGCAACACAACAAATCTGCAGTGGCAGAGCATCAGTAAGATTCCGGAAAAGAAATAAAATTCGGCGAAGCCCTTGTGTTGGCCAAGCAGCCGGTTATGACGAAACGCAAAATCAGAGAGGCCATCTAAATACTTGAACACCGTAAGAACATGAATAGCGAAGATGGATTCACGCTTGCTCCATGTTGGCTGCCAGCGACCAGAGCCCAATAGACCGCACTGCCAACAAGAGGCACGAGTGCTAACGGGGAGCAACTGCCGCCGCGCGGCCGACGCCCAGCATTTGCTAAATAGGAGCCAACTTGTCATTCGCCGGTGACCATCCATTATGGCACGTAACACAAGAGCTAATAGTCAACAGAGGTTATGCTCTCCCTCCACCTCAATGACATATAAAGGTCCCTTTCCCTCTTCTTTAAGTGACCAAATAAACTAAAAATCTTCTAAAAATAGTGACGTAATGGCATGCGCAGTGAACAGTGATAACAATATATAAGGGACACTGAATAGTTGGAACTCACCAGAGGACCCGCAAGAAGGCCTCTGCACTCATGACCGAATCGTTGGTTTTTCTCCAGCAGTAGTTTTATACAATATGACGCGCTACCATACCCAGAATACTTTAATGTCGATCAGCTATCATGTTTTGCATTTGATTTAGATTTTGCGCAGTCAGCGGAATTAAGTTAATCTGGGTCTGGATTTTAGACTACGCTTGTGCCATCGTTGACTGAACTTGCGCGATATGATACATATTATCACACAGCAAACTAAGCTTTTTCTTGTAATAGCGGTGAGGGGTCAATCAAAGGTGCTGGTAATCTAGCTGGAGCCTGCACCGCAGCTGTGGGTCGTCTATAACGTCCGTTACGTTAGCTGACTGCATTTCGCCCTATTGTTCCACTTGCACTTTAAATGCGATCGTGTTTAACCCATGAAATTCCTCAATCAGTTCCGTAAATTTTACTTTTCTGATTGACGCACACTATAAATTCAGTCGATATTTCACACGTAATTAAAATACTGTGAAACTTCACAAACTATCGCTACGGAGCCCTCCTGGTTGGCCGTGCGGTGTAACGCACGGCTTTCCGGGCGGGAAGGCGCTCCTGGCCCCCGGCACAAATTCGTCCGGCGGATTTGTGTCGAGGGTTGGTGAACCGGCCAGTTGGTGGATGGCTTTTAGGCGGTTTCCATCTTCCTCGGCGACTGCGGGCTGGTTCCCCCTATTACGCCTCATTTACACTATGTCGGCGATTGCTGCACAAACAAGTTCTCCACATACGCGTACACCACCATTACTCTACCACGCAAACATAGGGGTTACACTCGTCTGGCGTGAGACGTTCCCTGGGGGATCCACCGGGGGCCGAACCGCACAATAACCCTGGGTTCGGTGTGAAGCGGCGGAGGGGTGAAGTGAACTGCGGTAGTCGTCGTGGGATTGTGGACAACTGCGGCTGCGGCGGAGACGGAGCCTCTCTGTTTTTTCTAGGTCCCCGGTTAACATACAATACCGCTACGGAAGTTTGTGTACAAAAGAATACCTTTACAAAGAACAACTAAAGAGACATTGCCAGTTCTACTCACTACAAGAACTGAGTTGGCGGCATAAAAGATGCAGAAAGAAAGAACAACTAAAGAGACATTGCCAGTTCTACTCACTACAAGAACTGAGTTGGTGGCATAAAATATGCAGAAAGATAATTGGTTTGATGTCCTGCCTTTATATGTTGTCTTCCGTCGAGTTTCTAGTTTGAAATTCGCATGTGTGGGACAGGCGTAGTCCGCACCCAATGTCGTATCAGTAGTACTTGTTCCGTTGTGGCATGAAACAGATACACACAAATGTTACACACAGAGTTCTGGCCTAAATAATTACCAATTTAACTTTCCTACCCCTGTGGAAGTTGAAGTTAAATTAATATGAATGAATAATACGTAGTTAGTTGAATGTAAACTTTTGGGCGATGGAAGTCACTTCTCCACAATTTTTACACAATTATCTCCCACTCTTCCAGATTTAAAATGAATTACTCCGTCTGTAATAAAATCTCTGTGGCTCTGCAGAATTCCGGCGTTCATCGACGCTGAAAATTCTCAAAATAAATGGGGACACATTTGTACACCGTGGGTAATCCAACTTCGGTGATATGACGTACACAATCTACAGCATGGGAATCAGTGTCCAAGCTGTGTGTCGAATTCGATAAAGTCCATAATTTAATCTCTTAAAATAGAGCAGAAATGACGGTGCGGCAGGCTCTACTGATTTCGAGGATTCGAAGTTCCCTATGAGTTACGCCACACCAAATAACTTTCCGAGCCACAAACAAGGGAGAACTTGAAAATAACCAGAGAACTGAACATACGTTTCTTATTCACGAAATTATAATTTTCCATAAAAGATTTTCCCAGCAACATTTCAGAACACATCATCCTCTTATATGGAATGAAACGTTATCATAATCCATAAAACAACATTTGTTATTCAAAATGGCAGGTTACAACAATGACGATAATTACAATTACACTGCGATTCTACTTTCCGTAATTCTAATTTAAAAGAAAGTAAGTCCATAGTATACGTAATATTCCACATCCTATGCACAGATTACTATTTCACGAGTCAATGATAATCTGTCTCTCCCAGCCGTTAGGAGCCTTTGGGTCATATAAATGATTTGCAGAGCTTTTTTTGATTATTAGTTATTTGTTCCAGCCTGCTTTGATGGCATATCCTGTCCACATTCGCTCTTATTTTTCTTTGTTGACGTAACCTTCTGTCAGTAGTTTAGCCCGTTACTTGAAATAGATTTAGGCCCATCTAAATTTTAGGAACAATTCCTTCACTGATTTCATTGATTAAGGTCGCAACGGATAACGCTATGGTACTCTATGGGGGCAGTCAGAGAAAATTACGTACCGTTACCTAAACTTGAGCCAAGCACTTTGAGTTTTAGGAGTGTAATCATCAATACTACAAATGTGACACTATTTTCAGATGTATAGAAAGTAAATTAACGATCACGGAAATATCTTCAAATGATAAAATATTTATATTTGACTAATACTTCACATGTTAACAGTAATCTTTTTGTATTTAATAGATGGACAAAACGTTTATATACGACGCTATGGCTTTCTCGTACGAGAATAATAAACCACGGTGGCCTTAATCTGTAGAGTCTTGTGGGGTTGGAAATTCTGGGAGCACGTGGTCACTGCTCAAGTTTGTAACACAGACATTCACATGCACTAACGGCAAAAAAAATGTCGACAGCATTTATTAGTGAGAAGAATTGTATGAACCACGTGGATGGCATCGAGCAGGATTTTGGTGGCTGCATCTCTTTGCGCGAAGCGCTTTTAAACAGATCGATTCATCTTGCCGAATATACGCTCGGTACAGTTTTATTGATAATTTAAAATGTCCCACTCCAATAAAATGACATGGCAGACAGTAGCTTTTAAGGCTTGGGCTGAACTTTGAATCTATAGACCGCGTCGTCGCGCCTAACGGAAATCACATTATTATGACACTGATTAATTGAACCAAAAATTGTAACCAGAACCTAAATGGTAATTCAAAAAATGGATAGGAGAAGAAATTGTTGAGATTAACAAATTATTATTAACAGATTCAAATACCTTTTGTCCCTTTTCCGATACAAACGTTCTGAGGGAACGTCTGGTCGCTTACCTGTCTTCAGAACAACTCAAACAGTAACCGTCGCGCGGAGCTCTTCCGAACCGCCCGAGGTGGTGGGGGAGGCCCATGACCATCCTCTGCTAGGAAAACGTTTTGCTTTACTTATCTTCAGCCAAGCCCTCCTGTTCCTGCTCTATGCCTTCCACCGACGCCGTTTAGATTGGTAGAAGATTAAGAAACCCACCACTTCTCTGGTTCGTCTGCTATTGTGTTTAATTCATTCACACTTGGCCACACACTTTCAGAAAGGGTGAAAAATGGAAATCAGGACACAGGACGTGCACGTAAGAATGAAAAAGGAATGTGTAGACCCATATTTTTTTCTATATGCATGCGGTTATTAGGGCGGAGATCAATTAGTTGCATCACTCATTTTTAATCATGTAACAACACGTACTGTGATGTTACAATAGACTAATTGATGTCTGCATTAAATATGAACTACTAACGGTGAGCACTCTGTTCAAGAGTCATAGGAGGAGTAGGTAAAACCGGGAGATACCGAAAGAGTTCAGTTATCTTAAATCAGGTCAGTCAGAGATGCCAAAATCAGATACTAGAGTGTAAGGCGTACCGAGCGGCATGTATAGACTGAGATCACAATTCAGTAGTGAGGAAAAGTGGGCTGAAGCTTAAGAAATTAGTCACGCAGAATCAATAAGTAAGGAAGTGGGATGCAGAAGTACTAAGGAACGAAGTATTACACTTGAAGTTGTCTTCAGGCATTAGATACAGCAGTAAGGAATATCACAGTTAAGTTGGAAAGGAATGGACATCTCTAAAATGGGTATTCACAGAAGTTAGAAAGAAAAACATAGGTACAGAGAACGTAATTGCCAAGAAACCACGGGTAACAAAAGAAACACTTCAGTTGATCGATGTAAGCAGGAAGCAAAATAATGTTTAGGGATATTGAGAAATACAAGTCAATTGGAACGAAACAAATAGGAACTTCAGGGAAGCTAATGAGAAATGAAAAACGTGGGGAAATCGAAAAAGAAATGGTTGCCGAAAGGACTGACTTAGCATATAAGTCAAAACAACTTTCGGTGACTTTAAAAGGAAGAGTGGTAACATTAAGAGTGCAATGGTAATTCCAGTGCTAAATGCAGAGTAGAGAGCGGATAGGTGGAAAGAGTACATTGAAAGCCACTATTAGGGGAAGACTTTTCCGGTGTATTGAAGAAGAAATCTATACGGAAAAGATAGGGAACCCAGTGCTAGAATCAGAATTTGAAAGACCATTGGAAGACTTAAGCTCAAATAGGCAGAAGGGATAGACAACAATCCATCAGAATTTCTAAGATCACTGAGGGGAGTGACAACAAAACGACCATTCACGTTGGTGTGTGGCTTGTATCTGCCTATCGATACACCATCTGTGTTTCGGAAAAATATCATTCACACAATTCCGAAGACTGGAGGAGCTGATAAGTGCGAGAACTACCGCACAATCGGCTTAACAAGCAACCAACTTACTGATAACACTGATATATAGATGAATGGAAAAGAAAATTGAGGATCTGTTAAATTACAAGAAGTTTAGCTTTAGGAAAGGTAAAGACACCAGAGAGGCAGTTCTGACATTATGATTGATATTGGAAGCAAGACTAAAGAAAATCGAGACACATTCATACGATTTGTCTAAATGGAAAAAACGTTTTACAGTGTCAAAAGTTGCAACATGTTTGAAATTCTGAGGGAAATAGGGGTAAGTTACAGTGAGAGACGGGTAACACACAACATGCACAAGAGCCAGGATGGAATAATAAAAGAGAAGACCAAGACCGAAGTGCTCGGACTAGAAAGGGTGTATGACAGGGGTGTAGTCTTTATCCTCTAGTGCTCAATCTATACATGGAAGAAATAGTAATACAAACGAAAGTTTCAAGAGTGGAATTAGAATTCAAGGTGAAAGAATATCAATGACAAGATTCGCTGATAGCATTGCTATACTCTGCAACATTGAAGAACCATTAGGAGATATGCTGAACGGAATGAACAGTCCATTGAGTACAGAGTACAGATCGAGAGCAATTAGAAGAAAGACGAAAGTAACTAGAAGTGGCAGAAATGAGAACAGCAAGAAAGTTTACATCAGGACTGCGAGTTACGAAGTATGTGCGGTTAAGGAATTCTGGCACCAAGGCTGTAAAATAACCCATGACGGATGGGGCAAAGAAGACATCAAAAGCAGACTAGCACTGGTAAAAAGGGCATTCCTGGCCAAGATAAGTCTACTAGTATCGAACATAGGCCGGAATTTGAGGAACAAATTTCAGAGAATGAACGTTTAGAGCACTGCATTGTATGTCAGCAAAACATGGAGTGTGGGAAAACCGGAAAGCTTTACAGACGTGGTGCTACGGACGAATGTTGAACACTAGGTGGACTGATAAGGAATGAGGAGGTTCTGTGCAGAATCGGAGAAGAAAGGAATATATGGGAAAGCTCGACAAGAAGAACGGACGTAATGGTAGGATATCTATTAAGACATGAAGCAATTAATTTCATCGTACTCGATGGACCGCCGTGGGTAGAGAAGATAGGTCGCAAGTGCTACTGGGAGATTAAGAGGTTGACATAGGAGAGGATTTCGTGGCGGGCGGCATCAAACCATTCAGAAGACTGACGAAAAACTAATCCTTCCGTCTAAGTTATTTTATTGGTGAAATATGAACAATCTACTATTGTAAGGTGTCACTTCCTAAAGTAATTCCTTCAATATCGCATCCTTTAAGTCCACTACATTCCATTACCCCTTGTTTTACATACCATGATATTCACTATCTCAAGTACAGCTTTCCTTTAACATTCTTTGGGTCTTACAGTTGCAGCTTGGTTTTTGTGCAAGATGCCGACTACTCTTCGCTCTCCGCATTTTACTCCTGCTTCCCTCTTAATTTCAAACGATGTATACCAGTCAACATTTAAGAAAGAGTTACCTAAATCAAAAGTTCTTGTTAATGTACTTTTGCCTTATGTCAACATGTATTCTTAATTATAAATTAAATATTACCTGATGTGTTCCTAGAATCTCTGGAACCCAATTTGATCTTCCCCAAGGTCAGCTTTTGGAGGTCGTCCATTCCTCTGTAAACAATCTGTGTCAGTATTTCGCAAAGCTGGATTATGAAACTGATAAAAAGTCACATATGTCTACATTTGCATTTTTTCACCTGTTAAGTATATCTTCTACATAAAAATATTTAGCGAAGAGTGATTTTTTGTTATCTTGCAAACTAAATGGAACGATTTATAATGGTATATTCTCTTAAGAATCTCAAAAAATTCAATGGTGTGTTTGGTTTCGACTCAGATCTTTCAATGTACTATCAGATTCGTGTAGCTATATCGTATCTTCATTCTTATCTTCACCTTCTCCTTCACCCGTTTTCAATAATATCCTCTTATAGTTAGTTTCCTTTATACAGCCCACCTACATATTCATTTAGTCAATCAGCTTCCGCTGTGACCTCTCTGGAATCTATATACTAGTCTTCTGGTTCGTGCAATCTACGCAGGCCGCATCTCCTTAATTTATATTCTTCTTTACTTTCTGCAGATCATAACTGCTGATTTCGTCCGTGTACACAACCTCTTCTTTCATTGTAAAATGTTACTAGGTGCTTGAGCTTTCATTATTTTCTCCAATGCATGTTCCCTTGTTTTCTTTCACTTCCTGCTCCCTTCCGTTCAGTTCCATCCACCGTCATGATTAAATTTTAGATACCTCAATAATTTCTCTTACCTCAAGTTATAAGGAGTATAAAGATGTAGTGAAATAGTGTGTGTGTGTGTGTGTGTGTGTGTGTGTGTGTGTGAAATGTTATGGGTCGTAACTGCTAAGGTCATCAGTCTCTAAGTTTACATACTACTTAACCTAAGTTATCCTAAGGGCATACACACACACCCATGCCCGAGGGAGGACTCGAACCTCCGCTGTGATCAGCCGCCCAGTCCATGGCTGCAGCGCCCTAGACCGCTCGGCTAATCCCGCACGGTGAAGTTGTGGGTGTAGGACTTACATCCATCTGCGCTGTGGTGTTGGCAGTAGCACACATGCAATCCTGTTTTCTTACTCATAATTATAGGTACCGCTGCATTACCCCTATTTTAACTTGTACTTGATTCACCTAACGTCATATTTTTCCTGCCACCGCACCTCACAAATTCTAAATATAACTATAACTCGAACGTACCCATTTCGCGTTCCTTTTTAATTCTGTAGCTTACCTCTTTAAGGGATAATACATTCCGCCTTCCAGCACGTGAGATGCAGAACTTTTAGTACTGATATATCACACTAAGTAGTCACCGCCTGGAGATCCGATTGGGGGATTGTTTTAAGTCTGGGATGTTATTGAATTACACTGTAGAGCTATATGCCATTGGTGAACGCTAACAAATTAAAATGAATCACAGCTGATCCCTAGATCATATTGTCCCACTAAGGAAACGTCAGATGTGGGATCGGGTTTGTCTCAAGGAACCGGGAAGTACCTCTACCTATACCCCGATCACAAATCACCGATGCGTTGGCTTCTCTAACTGGCGTGTAAAGTAAATATCATACTGGAAGCTTCTTATAACATGGCTGATTTATCTCATGAATAAGAAAGAATACGTAATTAGACACAGAGAATGCAGTAGCATTGCAACAAGGAAAAAAATATTATCTCATAACGAAATGGTTTACGTAATATAGTGAAGTGTAATGGGATAATTATATATGTGGAGGAATTGAGACTCTCAGCAGACACCTAGGTATCCAAGAGGCTCATGTTTAAGGTATTGAAACGCTATTCCAACGGCTTGTAACCTTAACAACAAAGTCTTCCACACCAATTACTTCTCTTCATATCTCCATGTGAAAATTTTGCAGTCAGCTGCACTTGAGAACGCCTACCATTTGAGAAAATAACCATTTCATCATCAATGGAAACCGCATTCAGGCGCTCAATAACTTATCAACGTGACCTGGCCCATTCTGCCTTTGTTTGGACTTCAAGTACACATCACGCCGTTGGTCACTATCTGCATGAAGCAGCGCAGTCGACTTCCTTCGTGGGTAGTGCAGGCAAAAGAAATACGCCTCCTATACACAAGCTAAAATATGTAATTTGACCTGTTCCTTGGTCTATTACTGTCACTGTTCTCTTAATACGTCTCCCATTCTCGACAGGAAGTTTAGTAGACATTCGCATGTCTCAGTTACATACAACGCTTCTCCATTGTCGTATGGTCTGGAATTTGTTGAAATTGCTCTCACATGAAATCACTTTCCCGTGTCAAAACGCGCCGCTGTTCATTGTATCTCCCTTTCTCCCTCTCTTTTGTTAATCCAACTTGGTACTGGTATCAAATTTATGAGAAATATTTAAGTATCGGTCACATTAATATTTTGTAAATCGCTGAATTTTCGGATGAATTAGATTTACATGATATTTTCCAATGAATCTCAGTCGGTATCTCTTTTTCTTACAATTTGTTTTATTTGGTCGTCCCTCTTTTTTCGGGGGTCATTTTTCGCATAAGCTCTGAAGATTTTCTCGGGTATACCGTCAGATCTAAAAATCTTTCCACTATTTGGCGACTTCTGATGACGTTCTGTTCCAGGATCACTTGTCGCAATACCTGCCACTTTGGCGTACGTGCCATGAGAAATTGTATTATGAAATTCCACGTTGAAACCATTTCGGAAAACTGAATTCTGTACGCTGGCCTTCTTCCTGCCACCTTCTGTTTTGGTGGTCGTTGACTGATCGTAAAGATGATTACAATCCAGTTACTAACTTTAGGTACTACAAAGTTTTTTTTGAATTTTTACTCAGATCGGTTGCCAACATTTTATGTTTCAACTCACTGAGTGATTCTCGCACTGCTCTTTTTAAGCTCACTTTTGCTTCGTTCTGCATTTGTTTGTCAACTAGATTTTGGTTTCGGTTAAACATCTGATCAAGGTCTCTTTGCTTTCTGGTGAATGTCTAATATGGCTATTGAACGAAGGTGACGATAGTCATGGGATACCTCTTACAATCGTGTTGGATCTCCTTTTATATTGAGTGGTAGAGCATCATGTGGGATAGGAGTAGCGTCTTTGATTCATTATCAGAAAGTCTTCGGTCCCGCGATCGATCCCCCCCACTGCCTAAATTTTGATAAATTATCAGCATTGGCGGCCGAAGACTTCCGGCATAAGAAGTCAGCCACATTCTGCCAACGGCCTTGTCAAAGAGGGCGGAAGAGCGGATAGAGGTTCAGGGCACTCTCTTGTCCTAGGGGTGGGAAATTGCAAGCGCGGAAGAATCAGCAATGATCAACGACATGAGGATGCAGAAGGCAATGGAAACTACTGCATTAAAGACACGTAACGTGTATCCACAGGACATGTGACCTGTAATTGAAGAAGTGTCATGATGATCTCTCCATTGGCAAAAGATTCCGGATTAGTCCCCCATTCGGATCTCCGGGAGGGGACTGCCAAGGGGAAGGTTACCATGAGAAAAAGATTGAATATTCAGCGAAAGGATAACGTTCTTCGAGTCGGGGCGTGGAATGTTAGGAGCTTGAACGTGGTAGGGAAACTAGAAAATCTGGAAAGGGAAATGCAAAGGCTCAATCTAGATATAGTAGGGGTCAGTGAAGTTAATTGGAAGGAAGACAAGGATTTCTGGTCAGATGAGTATCGGGTAATATCAACAGCAGCAGAAAATGGTATAACAGGTGTAGGATTCGTTATGAATAGGAAGGTAGGGCAGAGGGTGTGTTACTGTGAACAATTCAGTGACCGGGTTGTTCTAATCAGAATCGACAGCAGTCCAACACCGACAACGATAGTTCAGGTATACATGCCGACGTCGCAAGCTGAAGATGATCAGATAGAGAAAATGTATGAGGATATTGAAAGGGTAATGCAGTATGTAAAGGGGGACGAAAATCTAATAGTCATGGGCGACTGGAATGCAGTTGTAGGGGAAGGAGTAGGAGAAAAGGTTACAGGAGAATATGGGCTTGGGACAAGGAATGAAAGAGGAGAAAGACTAATTGAGTTCTGTAACAAGTTTCAGCTAGTAACAGCGAATACCCTGTTCAACAATCACAAGAGGCCGGGAGATACGAGAAGATTTCAATTAGATTACATCATGGTCAGACAGAGATTCCGAAATCAGATACTGGATTGTAAGGCGTACCCAGGAGCAGATATAGACTCAGATCACAATATAGTAGTGATGAAGAGTAGGCTGAAGTTCAAGACATTAGTCAGGAAGAATCAATACGCAAAGAAGTGGGATACGGAAGTACTAAGGAATGACGAGATACGTTTGAAGTTCTCTAACGCTACAGATACAGCAATAAGGAATAGCGCAGTAGGCAGTACAGTTGAAGAGGAATGGACATCTCCAAAAAGGGCCATCACAGAAGTTGGGAAGGAAAACATAGGTACAAGGAAGGTAGCTGCGAAGAAACCATGGGTAACAGTAGAAATACTTCAGTTGATTGATGAAAGGATGAAGTACAAACATGTTCCGGGAAAATCAGGAATACAGAAATACAAGTCGCTGAGGAATGAAATAAATAGGAAGTGCAGGGAAGCTAAGACGAAATGGCTGCAGGAAAAATGTGAAGACATCGAAAAAGATATGATTGTCGGAAGGACAGACTCAGTATACAGGAAAGTCAAAACAACCTTTGGTGACATTAAAAGCAACGGTGGTAACATTAAGAGTGCAACGGGAATTCCACTGTTAAATGCAGAGGAGAGAGCAGATAGGTGGAAAGAATACATTGAAAGCCTCTATGAGGGTGAAGATTTGTCTGATGTGATAGAAGAAGAAACAGGAGTCGATTCAGAAGAGATAGGGGATCCTGTATTAGAATCGGAATTTAAAAGAGCTTTGGAGGACTTACGGTCAAATAAGGCAGAAAGGATACATAACATTCGATCAGAATTTCTAAAATCATTGGGGGAAGTGGCAACAAAACGACTATTCATGTTGGTGTGTAGAATATATGAGTCTGGCGATATACCATCTGACTTTCGGAAAAGCATCCACACAATTCCGAAGACGGCAAGAGCTGACAAGTGCGAGAATTATCGCACAATCAGCTTAACAGCTCATGCATCGAAGCTGCTTACAAGAATAATATACAGAACAATGGAAAAGAAAATTGACAATGCGCTAGGTGACGATCAATTTGGCTTTAGAAAAAGTAAAGGGACGAGAGAGGCAATTCTGACGTTACGGCTAATAATGGAAGCAACGCTAAAGAAAAATCATGACACTTTCATAGGATTTTTCGACCTGGAAAAAGCGTTCGACAATACAAAATGGTGCAAGCTGTTCGAGATTCTGAAAAAAGTAGGGGTAAGCTATACGGAGAGACGGGTCATATACAATATGTACAACAACCAAGAGGGAATAATAAGAGTGGACGATCAAGAACGAAGTGCTCGTATTAAGAAGGGTGTAAGACAAGGCTGTAGCCTTTCGCCCCTACTCTTCAATCTGTACATCGAGGAAGCAATGATGGAAATAAAAGAAAGGTTCAGGAGTTGAATTAAAATACAAGGTGAAAGGCTATCAATGATACGATTCGCTGATGACATTGCAATCCTGAGTGAAAGTGAAGAAGAATTAAATGATCTGCTGAACGGAATGAACAGTCTAATGAGTACACAGAATGGTTTGAGACTAAATCGGAGAAAGACGAAGGTACTGAGAAGTAGTAGAAATGAGAACAGCGGGAAACTCAACATCAGGATTGATGGTCACGAAGTCAATGAAGTTAAGGAATTCTGCTAACTAGGCATTAAAATAACCAATGACGGACGGAGCAAGGAGGACATCAAAAGCAGACTCGCTATGGCAAAAAAGGCATTTCTGGCCAAGAGAAGTCTACTAATATCAAATACCGGCCTTAATTTAAGGAAGAAATTTCTGAGGATGTACGTCTGAAGTACAGCATTATATGGTAGTGAAACATGGACTGTTTGAAAACCGGAACAGAAGAGAATCGAAGCATTTGAGATGTGGTGCTATAGACGAATGTTGAAAATTAGATGGACTGATAAGGTAAGGAATGAGGAGGTTCTAAGCAGAATCGGAGAGGAAATGAATATGTGGAAAATACTGATAAGGAGAAGGGACAGGATGATAGGACATCTGCTAAGACATGAGGGAATGACTTCCATGGTACTAGAGGGAGCTGTAGAGGGCAAAAACTGTAGAGGAAGACAGAGATTGGAATACGTCAAGCAAATAATTGAGGACGTAGGTTGCAAGTGCTACTCTGAGATGAAGAGGTTAGCACAGGAAAGGAATTCGTGGCGGGCCGCATCAAACCAGTCAGTAGACTGATGACCAAAAAAAAAAAAAAAAGTAGAGCATCTCGACCTGGCATGCCATTGGAAGTCTTCAGCAGAATTACGGAGCCACGCTACCTCTACAGCCGCCCGTAACTGCGAAATTGTTGCCAGTGCAGGATTTTATGCACGAACTGACCTCTCGATTATGTCTCACAAAAGATCGATGGGTTTCATATTGGCTATCTGGGTGGGCAAATGATTCACCGGAACTGTCCAGAATGTTGGGAACTTGAACTTCAAAGCAATCACTAACAGTTGCGGCCCGATGACATGATGCATTGTCATCCATAAAAATTCCACTGTTGTTTGGGAACTTGAACTTCAAAGCAATCACTAACAGTTGCTGCACGATGATATGATGCATTGTCATCCATAAAAATTCCACTGTTATTTGGAAACTTGAAGTCCTTGAATTGCGGCAAATGGTCTACAAGTAGCCGAACATAAAAAATTCCAGGCAATGAGAAGTATAGGTGGGCCATAGGACAATCGACACCGTTAAGGAACCACCACCCGTTTGCACATTGCCTTGTTGACGTGTTAGGTCCTTGACATCGTGGAGTCTTCACATAACCTGAACCCTATCGTTAGCACTTACGAACTGAAATCAGGGGTCTTCTCAGCAGCTCCCAGTTTTCCAGTTATCTAGGGTCCAACCTATATGGTCACAAGCCTGGGAGAGGCGCTACCGGAGATGTCGTGCTGTCAACAAGAGCCATAGACATAGACAATTGACGCCAAATTTCACCACACAGCTCTAACAGACAGTTTCGTCGTATGTCCGACATTGATTTCTGCGATTATTTCACGCAGTGTTGCTTGTCAATTAGCACTTACAACTCAACGCAAAAGCCCGCCGCTGCTGTGGTGGTTAAGTGAAGTCCATCTGCCTCTGCGTGTCCGTGGTGAGAGGTAATGACTGAAATGTGATACTGTCGGTACGCTCTTGACACTGAGGATCTAGGAAAACTGAATTTCCTAACGATTTCCGAAGTAAAATGATCAATGCGTCTACCTCCCACTACCATTTCGCGGTCAAAGCCTGTTAAATCCCGTCGTGCGGCCTTAGCACGTCGAAGACCTTTTCACACGGATCACCTGGTGATAAATAACTGCCCCTCCAATGCACTGCCCTTATATACCTTGTGTACGTGATACTATTGCCAACTTTATATGTGCACTTCGGTGAGTCTCTTCAATTCATCACTACGTCGCTCGATGCACACTAATCAAAGGAGTATTGTACAGTGTCACAAAGTGCCATGTTGTTGCTCCACTCATGCTGACAAGTACGGATTTTCTAGATCTTGTGGATTCTTGTGCCATTCTGTGGACGAAAAAAGTGGCTAGTTGCGGAATGTGCCTAGAAAATTACGTTGTTAGCAGCAAAGTAGCCATAATAACTAGTAGTTGAAAATCAAAGCATGTGGTATCCAGCCAGTACACATTTTTTGAACGGATTCAGTAGAGTTACGTGAAAACAGAAATCAAAAAGCGCTTACTATCAGCTGCACATGTTGACATATTCGTCATTATAACGTTGTTCGGGAGATGACTTAAGATCAGACACTCACAAGATGCCTGGAATACACAAAGCTGTTGGAAGGAGTATCAGTGAGTGTGTGCAATACGTCGATACGTCACAGTAAAATGTAGAAACCAAGTTCCATTTTTGGAGTGATTATTAAGAAATAGTTTAAGCAATGAGTAGTTTCCGAACTTGAATATGAGGAGACCGTCCATCACAGTTCAGTTATTAACTGAAGAATTGCGTTCTGGATATTAAAGGTCCATCACAAGTATGAAATTAAATGATCGGCGCTTCTGAAAGACCTTTCGCAAAAGTATATTCTCCCAATACGATAAAACAAAGAGGGCTTTTCTTTCAAAAATGTTATTGTAATAATCCGTCGGCTAAAATTTGTGGAATTATAATGAAAATTGTTGTTATATTTATTAATAAATTAATGTATTAAATGCATTTGTATATTCCTTTTTACGCCATTCTCCAAATTCGTTGTTTAACATCGATGTCATTCGTCGATTGTTGTCTGCCATCGATGGGCAGATATGGATGTAAAAATTGAAATCAGAATCAAAGATTTGCCAGCATCGTAAATACCTAATCTGAATCACTTCCTTATGACAAAAGTTGACTTTGTGCCAACTGTGTCGATACAGTTTCTCCAAATATCGATAGCTCTCGAGATTTCTATGATTTTTTGAACGTTGTGCCAACGTTTCGTGCGACATCAGCATCCCGTATAACAGAACAGAGATGCGGGGGGATTCCTTCATCACAGCGGGTGAGACGAAAGCAGTTGTCTACGGTACAACAAAGGGCGCTGCCAGAGACGAAAACAGCCTCGTGTCCCAGGCAACGGCCGCTAGGGCTCGCTACCTGACCGCCGCGGATCGACAGCAGTGTCGCAGGTGGTGATCAACAAGTGGACTATTTTCCTAAGCCACCCACGTGATCTAAAATAGTCCCAGAAGATCCAACCGCTAACCGGCATAAGCCGGTGCACCGCCGGCCAGTGGGCAGTTTGTCACGCCACCCGGAATTGTAGGGTTCTACCAGCCCAGTCAAAACATCCACGCTCCTAGTCTGCTAGTAATCCCGGATCGTCAGCAGTGGTAGCTTCCGACTGAGACTCAAGAGTGTAATGTAACGGTGGTCGGGCTTCCCAGAACATCTTTGTGATAGTGCAGTGTCGACCACTCTCTATTAGTTTTGTTTCCGTCTTTTCTTTGGTGGATTTTCTCGAGCGAGAGAATTGTGAGGAAATCTCTTATTTCGTTATTAAGATCCTAAGTTGGATTAATTCTTTTGCTTCTTGCTTATATTGTATTTTGTTTCGTCTACCTTGTCTACATCAGTAGTGTTATTGTTTAAGGCTTTTACCAAGTTGATTAAGGAATGTCGTTCACATTTTGTCCCTCTACTGCAGACACAGAAGTAACTAACTGAAAATGTTACGGATTCGGATTAACCCACTTTACAGCAGTGCCACCTTAAATCACACTCACCTCTTGGACTGCCGAGATTGCGAACTTCCTATACAACACCACTATAAGCCTACTGTGTCTTTTATTACACAGTTTATATCTCAGCCTCCACAGAATCCAATAATGATTAACAGCATATTTAGACAACGACATAAAAGGTAGTTAGTTGATGCTTACGGAAGTCTTAAATGGAAAATTGTTATCTCAGTTGCAGAAATTCTCTCAAATTTAACGTTTAATTCCTCAGATTTACGCTACGCGACAACACACGGTGCCTCTTCTCACTGCATTTTGTCGAGGTCTTCTCTAGTCACCACTGTTCAGCAGCGAGTAGTGCGAGAGTCGGTACTCCACTGCCTTTATTTTTAAGTGTGACACACACATCACCAACGCTACATATTTCAAAATCATAAAGGGCTGAAACTGGTAAGTAATGTGAATTATATACAAGGTGGAGTAAATGAAATCTGCATGATAAAAATGACACGCTATGGTGGTCTCAAATCATTTCCTCTTTCTTTCTTTCTTTCTTTCCTGAAATGAATTATCTCTTCCGTTAACCAAGATTCCTTCCCATCTACCTTCCTTACATTTGCAGTTATTCTGGCTAGCTTCCTTTATTGTTCATTTAAGGGATATCGATACCTTTTCTATTTAACTGCCCCCTATGGTAATCTTGTCGCAACATCTACAGAATGTTTCACAAGCATCTTATCATTCCTCAATATTTCAGTATCCTACTTTAATCTTCCTGACAATTCTATTAGACTTTAGTTTACTCTTCATTACTGCTGACTTGTGATTTGATTCTATATCTGTTTCTGCATATGTCTTACACTCCAGTATCTGACTTCGATATCTCCGTCTGAATAAAATGTAATCCTTATGCTATTTTCTATTGTATCCGAGCCTTTTCCAAGCAGAGTTCTTCATCTGGGGTTTTTATTATTGTATATTGCTCTTACCAGCTGAAATTTATTTCAGGACTCAGTGTGTCTTTATCCTCTTTCATTCCTAATACCGACACCATATTCTCCTGTAACTCTGTTGTTACGGCATTCCAATAGTTATTAGCTTTACATCTCGTTTCCAGTGTCGCCATACACTGTCTCCATCTTTTCATCTTCTGCTCAACGTGTATACCTGAGTTACTTTCTTTAGTGATAGGTTTCTGTCTATTCAGGTGAGATTAACCCTGTCAGTGTAGAGTTCACTGCAATTCCTCTCTGTGTCTCACTCTGTTATTCGAAGTCAATCCCACACCCGTTACACCATTTTCTGCTGTTGTTGATATTATTCTTCATTATTCAGACTAGACATCCTGATTTTGTTTCTATTTCACTTCATTTAAAAAGCAATATCTGCATTGAGCCTCTGCAGTTCCCTTTCTACTATCTTTCAGGTTCCTTGCCACATTCTAACTTCTGACGTTCCACTTTCCAACTCGTTCAATGTATCAGTAGTGTGGTAATTCTGTCATTTTTCCATCGTCGCCTACTCGGGACAGTCCCTTCCTCGATATTCGAATGACAGACTAGTCCAGACTCTTTTGCCAATGGTGAGACAATCCTCACGCTTTTCTCAGGTAGCGGGCGTATGTCATATGGATAGACATTATGTGTATTCAATCAGTGTTTTGAACTGCTTTGAACACACTCATGCCGTTGACCACTGGTAATTATTCCTCTTCAGGGGCAGTTTCCTACATCAATGGTCAGAGGTAGCACAAAACCTCTGTCCGCAGCTCCGCCGTAATTGACAACACTGTTATGGAAGTCCTCGGTACAAGTGCTGACGATTTTTACTCTAAATGTACGCCATATCTAGGGTATAAGCCAGCACCTAGAATTTTTTGATCTTTAGTATCACGGTGACCCTCAACAGACACTGAAATGTATTCATGCTTGAAAATAGACGGGAAGGCCCGAGATCGTGTAACTACGCTATCGCTGACGATCCATTGTTGTTAGTAATAGTCGCTCAGTCAGTTCACTTACGAACAAGACTGCTTACAGAGTTATTTGAATATTTCGTGAATACCTTTCGTGGTTGTGGGCTGTTATACAACGGGAGCTAGAGAATATTCAGAGAAGTGTGCCATACTTAACGCTGATAAAGCCGCAACAGTACTCCACAAAACCTAATTGGGTAACGATTCAAAAAGAGCGCTGTGCGTCATGGAGAGCCATACTTACATGTTTTCGAGTGACCACATCTCACTACGACGTGTAGCTCTACATCTGATATCGCTCTGGAAATCGAAGCGTTCTTGCATCACAGAAGACATCACTAGTTCTCTGCCTTTCATCATTTTCCTTTGTCTCAAAGTGTAGTACTCGGCGAGGCACATTTAAAAACATAATTTTATTACTGATCCTATAGTTTCTCATTCACATGTCCGCATTTTGCGCGAAACTGCACGACAATACCGATTCTAGCTACTCACGTTCCTATAAGAAATATAACAGTTAGCTCAGATGTTATTCGCAAGACTTGTAGCCTGTAAATCGTATCAATGATACACTTCAAGCGATGTGCTGTCTTCAACGGAGCACAGAATGGAGAGAATATTGCTGATTGGAATGTGATGAGACCTCCAGGGAAACTTTACTTCAATAATTCGACTCTGATGACAGTCTAAAATTAAAATCTTAGTATAGAAACTTAAGATTGCTACTACTCTTTGGAAGCTTTTTCTGGTATTTTCTTTCTAGTGAGCCACAGAATGACTAAGGTGATTACCTTAGTCACATAAGGAAAATTTTTTATGATATAGAATCTACAGGACAATACCTATTATATATCCTAATGAGAGGATACAACGATATCTTCCCTGTGGAATTAAAGCAGGCGCATTTTCTCAGCTTTACCACTTCAGAAATTAATGTGATTCAATTTGGATATAATCTTCCCACTTGGATGTTTCTTACAAAACTTAGTCATGTTCCAGTGGGACTCGCGCACTGAGGAAACTTAATGAGGTATATAAACAGTTCATCCACTCCTGGAATCGAGAATTTTGACGATTTTTGATTGCTATCAACATTGAAACTTGCAACCTATTGGTGCCAGAAATTGCAAGTCTTTCGAAAATGTTCTAATTTCAAGTTTAAATTAGGATAACAATGACAAATAATATTAGTTTCGTGTCATATAATTAAAGACTACGTATTTCATAACTTTTCCCTTTACTTTTACCGTATTGCCAAATTTCAGAATTCTAGGCCAATGGGATGCACCCTTTCGGTTTGAATGATTGAGTTTGTGAGAATCGAAAAGTGTGACCGTATCTTTTCGTTGCATTGGCTTAGAAGCTTACATTTACTAAACCACCAAGGGACAATAGACCTTAAGTATGCGAACATCAATTTGCAACTTGACGTGCCTACTGGTTCACGAGGGAAGAGTTGCGTAACAGGTGGTCATTCACACACAGTCTGATAATAAATGAGAAAAAATTTCGTCTAAAATAATTACAAATTAATAATTTTTCGGATTTTTAGCGCTGGCTGTACTTGCGAGTATCAAAATATGTACCTTCTGGTGGCATTGACTTAGAAGATTGATTGCCAAGGCACCGTAGGAAGTGGCAAATATTTCAACTTGAGACGTCTACCCATTCCTGAGGAAAAGTAATTTTAACAGTCCGACGTACAGACAGATGGACAATTGGACAACAAGGTGATCCTAAAAGGTTTCCGTTTTTAACAACTAAGATACGAAACACTAAAGAAGTATTCTCCTTTCAAATTTGTCCACAGCAAAGAATTTTGAAAGAGGCCGCGCGGGATTAGCCGAGAGGTCTCGGGCGCTGCAGTCATGGACTGTGCGGCTGATCCCAGCAGAGGTTCGAGTCCTCCCTCGGGCAGGGGCGTGTGTGTTTGTCCTTAGGATACTTCAGGTTAAGTAGTGTGTAAGCTTAGGGACTCATGACCTTAGTAGTTAAGTTCCATAAGATTTCACACACATTTGAACATTTTGTTGAAAGTAGATTCTACGTGCAGCATTCCGCTCTTTTTACAGGTGTCTATAATGAACATAGTCTTCTCTTCAATCTTCCATCTCATCTTTTCCTGGCCGCGCTGACTAACCTCGCCCCCTAGGGCGCCTTATCACAGTTCGCGCAGCTCCCTCCGTCGTAGGTTCGAGTCCCCCCTCGGGTATGTGTGTGTGTGTGTGTGTGTGTGTGTGTGTGTGTGTGTATGTATGTGTGTGTGTGTGTGTGTGTGTGTGTGTGTCTGTGTGTTTGTTGTCCTTAGCGTAGGTTAGTTCAAGTTAGATTAAGTAGTGTGTAAGCCTAGGGACCGATGACCTCAGCCGTTTGGTTCCACAGGAGCTTGCCACGTATTTCCAAATAATTATTCGTCTTTTCCTGTTGATCAGCATAGATTCACTGAATTCTTGAACTGCCATGAAGAGTAAGAAGGAGAAGTAACTACAGAAAAATCAGTTGTTCAATGTGACTCAAGTCCCTTACCGTCTTTAAAAAAGTCACCAGGAAATAACCTCACTGGAGAATTCTGTAGTTAGCCTCTTGAAAGGGCACGCTGGTTGCTTTCTGGAATGCTATAAATGGTCTAGAATTAATTCAAAGAGGTGATGTGACCCTCCACAGCTAACGTATGTCAATTAAGGTGAGTGATTTGCACGTGGCAGGAAGAAGGCTACCGTGTCTGGACATTCCCACATCTACACCGTGTATGGAACGGCCACGTTTGTTGGTCTGTACTCGCGGACACTCTAACATAGTGTCGAACAATAATGGACCACCAACACACATGTAACACGATTTATTTCAAACCAGACAGCAAATGTTATGGCCACTGAATGCAAGATCATCTCAGTTTCTAACCGAACATATTCTTCATCTTCTTCACCTCATGTGTTAGGCAAATTTCCTGTTACGGTACTCTGCCTCTTGTATGGTACACCTATATTTGTTCTTCCAATCCATCTGTAATTGAGATTGAGAGCCTTTACGGAAATTTTCTCCACCCATTTTTTCTCCCCATTTTTTCGTTCAGGCTATATACTCCTAGATCTTTCCTTACATCTTCATCTCTTTTTCGATCTTCCCTAGTACAGCCTTCTACACTTCTTAGAAATCTCATTCCTTGAGCCTGTATTTACTCTCTTCATGTATTGTTGTTGCCCATGCTTCTCTTCAATAAGTAAGGGTTGGTATTGCTTTTATCTTATAAAACTGCAGGTAGTTTTCCTTCCTGGTTTTACTCTGTAAACTTCATACAATGCTTCCATATATGGAACTTTGGTTCACTTCATGATTGTATCCTAGGTGATGTCACATCCTAGATATGAAAAATGTTTTACTAGCTCGCAGATTTCATTATTAAATACTATTTCAGATCTTACTGGTAGTCTTCCCTGAAATACCATAACTTTCGTTTTCATGCCGACAATGCTACGTTGTAATCTGAGGTTATCTGCTGCCACTTAAGGCTCATATCTGAAGGTCATCTTCATTCTCTGTAATCAGAATTCGTTCATTTGCATATAACTTTATATTTAGTCTAGTATTACGATCTAAAAGAACTCCATTTATGTTCAACATTTTCCATCTCCTGGTAACTTCTTATACATGTATGCTGAAGAATGTTGGGGAAATTCAGCATTCATGTTGCACCCGTTTGTTTGCGTTCATTGGCTTTGTTGTTATATTTCATGTATCGGTGTTTGTGTACAGACTCATAACAGCGTTCATGAGGTGAGATGGACAACCTCGTTGAGTCATGGTATTCCGTATTGTTTTCCTATTTACGTTATCCAATGCCTTCTCATAATCGACAAAAGCAGGATGAGATATCCGTATTGAGCTCCCGTCAGCTTTCTATAGCTTGTTGCACAGTGAAAACGTTGTCATTAGTTAACAATCCTTTTGTAAAACCTGATTACTCTTCATATATTAGCCTTTAGATGATATTTTGAAGTCTTGCGTTCAGGTTAGGCTCAGTCCAGGTAGCTTATACCTGGATTTTTACTAAATTATCTTTATCTCCCTTTTCAAAGGCTGATATTACTTTGGCTCTCAGCCAGTACTTCGGTATTTTCTTATTTTTCCAATATTGATTAAATATGTGAAGAAGTTTTAGATATAGGAATAACACGCCGTATTTCCACAGTTGCATATTAGTGCCATCTAAATCAGAGACTTATTAATTTTTTGTAGCTTTTACAGTTTCCGTCAATTCACTCACGTCAATATAGTCCACGCCTTCTGTGTGATTTAATTCAGGTAACGTATGAATTGAAGTATCATCACACCACAATGTTTTTCATTATGAGCTGCTCATTCGTTCTCTCCTATATTATTAAAGCATAAACGATCATTTTCTTGTTTGTTGAGTGAGTTCATCGCTTTATAAGTGAAACTTTGTGCGCCATGTAAATGAATCTCTATGTTTATAATAAAGCGTTCCCATTATTCTGCTTGTGCTTTTCGAGTTATTTATTTCGTGTTATTTCTCTTCTTTTTATATTCAGTATACTTTTCATTAGTGGGATTTTTTACATGGGATTTGAATGCTTTTTGATTCTCTTTAACAGCTCGTAGTATCCAGCCCCGTTACTCTAAACTGGTGGAACTTAATTCCTCGACTGTGTAGCGTGCAATTTTGTTTGGATTTCGGTGAGAATATGAATTACTGCCAAGTGACGATTACAGGAATTTTATGAATTGCCATGAAGACATCTGTGTGAAACTTCGTAAGAAAGGCGCCGAAGGTGATTTCCCATTTCTGTTGTACTGCACGCGATGTCTGAAAAGGACATCGACAAGGAAAAGCACATAGTTCTACAATCGTAAGGTAGTCATTGGAAAGAGCACTATTTTAATCTCGTGTTGTTCCTAAAACTGAGTTATCGACAAACACCATTTCTGACCAGTACGTGTTCTGTCGAGAAGTCTGCTATGTGATAATCACGAATGACAATGTTCCTATCCGTGGACGAAAAAGCTAAATGAAATGGACGAACTGCATATAACCACTCGGCTATACCAAAAACGACAGCCATTAAAAAATTAAACTGAACGCATATGAATCTTCGGAGACAGTGAAAGGGAATCTCGGAAGTGATTCATAGTTCAAGTATATTCGAGTGCCAACAAAACTTTAATATCTCTCATAAAGCACGTCATCTTGCCAGGGGCCAGATTTACAGTATAACAGACGGCTTTAAGTCTTAAAACACCTTAATGGAATAAGGATTCCAACATGATTCTGTAAATCATTCTAAGGAATTTGTCTCTGTGGAAGACCCATCTGTCCACACACAGAATATAGAGCTCATGTGGAAATCTGTCAAATCGTCGATTAAAAGAGGAGAGAGAAATGGACAAGCTGCACCCCTTCCAGTACTTGTTCTTCAACAGCTTGCTGTACCATGGAAAAATTACACTTTCTGAGACTCCGCAAATACTCCCCAGAGATACATCTAGAGTTTTCCTAGATTGCAGCAAACAAGGATGAAGATGTGTCTGACGAGCAAAGTACGTGAAATTACTGGTTTTCTTTGTAATTAATGTTTACTTAGTAAACGTTCGTCCTTTGTCGTCGCTCCGATCACCATAGTAAACACTTGAAACGTCCCCTTAGAAAAATTAATGAATTACTGTGCTGATAAACATCTTATGTTATTTGATTCTCAAACAGCTGAGCAAAACAGAACGTACTCAGACACTCACTAAAGTGACACACAATATTTTTTTAGCGCAACGCAATCTGACTTTCAGTAATCCCTACAAAAGAATGGCCCTGACTAAATTAACCTATACGTTTCACAAATCACTTACCTCACAAAAATCTTCGTTACTCGAACTACTGCAATACAGCGAGCGCCACTACTGCCAGCTAAATAAAAGATTCAAACTACTGAAGGCACTAACTACTGATAGGCATAGTTAGCAAAAGAAAGATTTTGATGGAGAACAAACAGTGTATTTACCTTAATAGTGTTCAAAAGTCATTATCATGATATCCAATATTACAAATTTACTCTTTCTGGTGGACACACGTCCAGATCGTCCGCTCTCAAAATTCCGCCATCTCTCTCCCCACATCCACCACAGCTGGCGGGTCACCTCCAACTGCGCAACGCTACGCGCTGTTAGCAGCCAACTGCCCAACACTACAATAGCGATTATTGCTACAATGCCGACCTGCCTCAGACTGCACACAGCACAGTCAGTGATTTTCATATAGAGCGCCACGTGGCGGTACCAATAAAAAAAAACCTAAACAGCCTACTTACACAGTATCCATGTTTTTCGCCTCGAGAGTCGTGAATTCGATATAATTTCATATCGTTGGGAGGCCGTGAATTCAATGGAAAACGGTTCTTGAAAATTTCCGGCAAGTCCGTAGTTCATTAATTAGAAAAGGCAAATTTGTACCTTTTCTGTAAATGTTACATAAAAGAGTAATTTTAGTATTGCTAAAACAGCCAGAAGCACATAACTTTAAGGCACACTGCATAATACTTTCTTTCGGCGTAATATAAAAAGTGTGGTGTTTAGCACAAATGTGATCCAACAAAACTGGTTTCTTGCATTTAACATTTACTGCTCCTTTGTGAATCAAACAATTTTTCATATGATGGAATACAAAGGGCATCCCATGTAAGCAGAAGTTCGGCATTTGTAAATGTGTTTAACGTCATCAACTGAGATTTATTTTCCGGTTTTTAGTTCTAAAGTTGTCAGGTTACTGCAGTTACGTGTTTTGATGAGACAGTTTGTCGTAAAACTCATGGTCGGGCTATTAGAGCATCTCATCCGAAAGAAAATTCTGAATCATTGTCTTCGAGTTGCAGCACTCCCTGTGAAGAGCCGGGGCACAGAATGTTTTGTTCTACAACGCTAGTAAAACATGTATTAGTTTCCCAAAAAGTTTGGAAAGTGGCACAGAGGTAGCCGACTGCCAGAACGGAAGCACTTCGGCCGTACTCACTGAACAAACTTTGAGCGATACAGGGAAGCTTGTATTAAGCTCAGGATTAAAAAGAAAAAAATTTAAAAAAAATGCTGTTGCGTCTTTGTCAGGCAACTGCTTTTATCAGGACTGAAGAGATCTATATTGTACCATATCTTTAATACAGCATTCACTTTCGTTGGATTCGCCACCTCCAACCAGATGATCACATTCCAACCTAATGTAGACATTGGTCTACGGTACAGAACAGTCTGTCAGCAGCGCCAAGATTTCAAAGAGTGATGGATAGGCAGTGGGGATAGGGGCGGGGGAGGAAAGGAGTGGTATAGTGTCTTCTGTCACACTCTATCCCACACTCCGCTGCACAGTGAGAGACTAAATCAGCCAATGTTTATGTAATCAATTTAATCACAATATTCCTACGAAACACGCTTTCCAACAGATACAGATCTGGAAGTTTACAGGTATTTAGAAAGAGGCGTTCACAAAGACGTGAGAAGAGTCCGCCAAAGTTATATTTATCTTGGCTAAATTGTCATTTTACCTTCTTTGTGATTCTACACACAAATGAGGGTCTTTGGCAGTTTATACACACACTGAGGTGACAAAAGTGATGGGTCCCTCCTAATATCGTATCGTACCTCCTTTTCCCCGGCGTTCTTCTGCAAATCCACGCGGCATGAACTGAACAAGTCGTTGGTTGTCCCGTGTAGAAATATTCAACCATGCTATCTCTATAAGCTTCCATAATGTTACTTGGGATTCGTGTTGGTCGATCTGAGAGGCCGAATAATTCGCTCGAATTATCCAGAATGTTGTTGATACCAGTCGCGAATATTTGTGGCCCTGTGTCAATTTCATCGTTGTTTGGGGAAGATGGAGCCTATGAATGGCTGCGACGGACTCCAAGTATCCGAACATTAGCATATCCAGCCAATGATCTATTCATTTGGACCAGAGGTACCAGCCACCATTATACATGAACGCAGTTCACACTGTTAGGGAGCCTCCATCAGCTTTTACAGAGCCTTGTTGACAACTTAGTCAGTGGTTCATGGGGTCCGCGCCACACACGAACCCTGCCATCAGCACCGATCAACTGAAACTGGGACGCATCTGATCACGTCAAGGTGTTCCAGTCGTCGAGTGTCGAAGTGATCAGTCGCCGAGCGTCGAAGTGATATGGCCACGAGCCCAGGAGAAACGATGCAGAGGGAGTTTTGCTATTTGCAAAGGTACTCGCTTCGGTTGTCTGCTGCCATAGCTCAGTAACGGGAAATTTTGGAGCATCGTTCTAAAGGATACGCTCGCCGTACGTCTGACGTTGATTTCTCCGGTTACTTCAAACAGTGTTGCTTGTCTGTTAGCATTGACAATTCTACGCAGACTACGCTGCTCACTGTCGTTAAGTGAAACTTTTCGGCCACTGCGTTGTCTTGGTGGGAAGTAATGCCTGAATTTTGAATTCTAGACACACTCTTGATACTGGGGATCACGGAATATTGAATTCCGTAAAGATTTCAAAACGGATGTCCCATATGTCTACTTCCAAACACCATTCCGCATTATAAGTCTGTAAGTTCCCGTCATGCGTCCATAATTACATAGGAAACCTTCCCACATGAATAACATGAATGCAAATGACAGCTCCGTCAATACACTGCCATTTTATATCTTGTGTACGCGATATTACTGCCATCTGTACATGTGCATAACGTTGTACCATGACTTTCGTCACCTCTATGTACATCATGCTGCCTACTCGTTCCGAAGCGTTGCAACGACAATGCATGGCGTTATCTGTGTCTTACCTACGGTGTAAAAGAAATTATACCTGTTCAAACTCTTTTCGTCAAAGGTCAATATCTGATAAGTTTGTGGATCCGTATTTATCTGCATTATAGCTCTCTCCTCCTATGGCGCAGTGGCTAGCACATTGGACTCGCATTCTGGAGGGCGACGGTTTAATCCCGCGTCCGGCCACCTTGATTTAAGTTTCCCGTGATTGCCTTAAATCGCGCGAGGCAAATGCCGGGACGGTTCCTTTGAAAGGGCACAGTCGACTTCCTTCCCTAATCCGATGAGACCGATGACCTCGCTCTCTGATCTCCTCCCCTAAACAACACAACTCTGTCTTCTCTTAACTCATGTACACCTCTCGGACTGTCGAGATTCTGTAGATTCTGCATCTTCTGGAATTTCCGTAGTCCATCACAGTAGGCCCACATATAAGACTGCATCTCTTATCGCACACTTTTACCTCTCAGCCCTCAGACTGTGAATAACGAATGACAGGTCAAGTAGGCAATGAAACTAAAGACAGTTTATACTTACATCGGACGCTAAGATTCTTCAAAGGACAAGCAACTGTCCTGAAAGTTCCGTTAGGCTCTTTACTCGACTGTTGAAATCCTCAGACTGATGCTACGCAGCGGTTTACCATAACTGCAAGCACTGACTATTTTTAAAGTTTTCTCTCATCGCCGTTGCTAGCAGTGAGTAGCGGATTTATGGGTCGCTAGATACGAACTATTTATTTCAGACGCTGTAGGGCGCGTTTAGACATCACCGCTAGATAGTATAGTAACCATTTTATTTTGCAGTCTAGTGGTGCTCCTGTTTAAGTCAATTGTCATAAATGTGCTGCATCCGATCGCGCGGATAATGGCGTTTGATTTGAGAGCGTTTTCCTTCGACAGAAAATTCTGTTCATGCCATATCTTTTTTTTAAATTTTCGATCATTGTTTCATTCTGTTTAGAAATTCGACTAAATATTTCACTAGCTGAAACAAATATTGTCGAAAATTCATTTATCAAAATTAAACATGACCATGACTTCCCGAAAAATTGTAGTAACTTCTTGAAAATAATTCTAAGTGGGTTTTACATTACTAAGTGTCTGATACTGTCAGCCGAGGCATAACCTTCGCTACTACTCGTAGGTTCTGACCCAGATCGTCAATAAATAAATAAATAAAAACTTTGACGCTTCTTGAGGGGTTTTTTATGGTGAGATATAAATTGCTTATTCTCTAGACAGAAGTTAAAATGTGATACGGAAAAAGCACGAAAAAAATGAAAAATACCTGGAAAGGAAATCGAGTTTACTAGTAATCTGCCATAAAATATAACTGGTAACGTGATCAAGTAAATAATATTCACAAGGTATTGCTGGTATGCGGTATGTGCTTGTACATCGAAGATATTCATTCAGTATTATGAATCTGTTATGCACTATTGAGAGATATAACTCCTAGATGTAAATCGAAAATCATTCCAATATATGCTATGCAGGATTCAGCGACACCCTAAAACAATGACCATACAGGGAATTTGGGTACCTTTCATTTAAATATCCAATTTTGTTTTGTTTTCATCGTTTGACATTCAGCTCGTCTTGCAGCAACCCTTGTTAGTATATAAACGAGAGCTTTCAGAAATGAAGTAAGATGTAAACACAAGCATAGTTTTTTCGCGATTAGTATTGTATTTAATTGAGTCATTTAGATAAAATAAATTTCGGTATTGTGTGAAGGAATGCAAGACATTCTATTCACATGATCTCTCGTATTATGTAATAGCTTCGTATGACACCAGTATTTGGAATTTATCCAATCTCTGATGTGGGCAAAAGAAAAGGAACTACGAGTCATGTAGTAACCATTGACTAGAAGTTTCCGTCATTGTGGAAGAGTTGAGACAGCCAGCAAGCTAGCGAGGCATTGGCTGATGTAATATGCGTGGTTCATAGACGAAGCCATGTAAAGCATTCATGTATGTGTTGGCCAGAACATGAGATTTAGTGCTGCCTTGAATCTAATTCGTGATCATCATTGACGTTGTCTGTAGCGTACCTTCCTTAAATCAGATTCTGTTGCAGTACCAAGTGTTCTGCTGATGTCCTGAATCACCACTGCAATCAGTAGTATCACAGATAGTTAAATGTTTTGCCTCATGATTTTTATTTCTGTTTTTAAAGGCTTTGCTCCTGCAGTCCTCACTCCATTCCCAGACATCGCTGATGTGCCTAGGAGCTACTGCTTCCGTGTGTTAATGAGCAATAAAGGGAACAACACTGTGTTGGGACACGAGGACATCAGACTAAATTTTATGCTCCGTTAATGAAGATCGGCCAACTGCCTTGATACAGTGGTAACACCGGTTCCCGTCCGATCAACGAAAGATAACGCTTTCGGACTAGGCTATTACTTGAATGTGTGACTATCCTCGTCTGTCCAGTGCTGTTGGCATATGGGGTGCACTCAGACATTGGTCAACTATAAGACGTGAACAAGCCAAGCTGATCGCACATTTTGAGTTTTAGTACCGTTTGGGTATAGCTGAGGTAGTGGCGAGTATTGGTCTATGCGGGTTCAGCACTGTTAATGGGTCCTGGAGGAATGTCGTTTCCTGGTTAACGTTCATGGTAGCATTGAAGCCATTTTCGTTTCCCTGGGACGCTGGCGTTGCGGCTGTGTTGAAATAACGAAGGAAATAGTGGGCAAGGGATCGCCAGTAATGGCTTCAAGTCACTGACAAGGGAACCTCCCCATCGCACCCCCCTCAGATTTAGTTATAAGTTGGCGCAGTGGATAGGCCTTGAAAAACTGGATCCAGATCAATCGAGAAAACAGGAAGAAGTTGTGTGGAACTATGAAAAAATAAGCAAAATATACAAACTGAGTAGTCAATAGGCAACATATGCAACATCAAGGAGAACCAGACCTCAAGATGCCGTGGTCCCGTGGTTAGCGTGAGCGGCTGCGGAACGAGAAGTCCTTGGGTCAAATCGTCCATCGACTGAAAAGATTAATTTTTTTTTTATTTTCAGACAATTATTATCTGTCCGCCCGTCCGTCCGATGCAAGGTAACTGCGCCGTAGTATGGGGACGCCACACCTAAACAAACATCGAAACACACGACATCAGTCGACTACAGCGCACGCTAACGAGGCTCCCTGGCTGGCAGTTGACTGTTCACTACTTTGGACGAGAATGCATTAAATACGTGAGATGTATTCCGTGGGCAATATGAATCCAGCAAATATAGCTCGGGCCTTCAATAACAATCGCACGGTTTTGCGGTGCGGTCGCAAAACACAGGCGCTAAACGTATTACAGTGAACAGAGACGTCAGTGAACGAACGGACAGATCATAACTTTGCGAAAATAAAGAAAATAAAAATTTTCACTCTAGGGAAGACTTGAACCAAGGACCTCTAGTTCCACAGACGGGTCACGCTGACCACGGGACCACGGCGCTCTTAAGCTCCCACAATCCTTGATGTTGCCTTTCTTCCACATGGACTACTAAGTTTGTATATTTTGCTTACTTTTTTAATAGTTCCACACAACTTCTTATTGTTTTCTCGATTGATCTGTGTTCAGTATTTCAAGGCCTATCTACTGTGCCAACTCATAACTAAATCCGAAGGGGGTGCGATGTGGAGGTTCTCTTGTGAGTACACCCTGCTGCTTCAGCGTATACATATGACTATACGACATTTGGTTAAGAAGAGTAATAACATGATCCATTGAGACCCATCTAGATCCACATGGCTGCCCATAAAACTGCAGTACCATGAGGATGACATGATGTAAAGTCAATCTGGCACGAAATATACTACCTTCTTGGTCATGGAAGTGATCAACATCGTATCTGAGTAGGTTGCACTAACACCATCTTCATTTCGTATATAATGAAAAATAACACACCTTGTTCCTCTTCCAGAAATCGCATTGCATTGTTAGCAGTTTGCGAGAAGATCGTTTTATGCCTCGTGTAAGAAGGAAAAGGTCTACCTGAATGTAAGAGAGTTAGACAGTGTCAAGGGAACGGCCTGTCGACTCCGCGAGCTATCGTTTCGCGATATTACTGCTCGTGTCGGTCGGGTTGCCACGACTGTCACACGTTTAGGGAGGGCCGTCCATAACGCAATATAGAATTTCACCGCCGTCGTACGACTATCGCCCGAGTAAGCAGACACATTATGCTGTCGATCGTGTGGAATCATACAGCCACGTCACGTTTCTTGGGTCAGGAAATTATCTCTTTAGCAAAAGACAGTGCGACGACGTCATGAGCACCATGCAAATCCAGTATGGCGCCAGTTATTGCGAATTCTCTTGACGAGATGTGACAGAGACCCGCACCATTAGTGATGCGCCTAGGGACAACACTAAACATAGCAGTGGATCACATAGTCTTTCCCGTCGAGATCTGATTATGTGAAAATCAACAAAAAGAAATATCTACAAGGAGGCGCTCAGAGGGGAACGAACGTTACCACACTGCATTCCTCACCCACATATGCGCCCAATAACATACGAATGATATCGGGTATTGCTGGGTGCACAATCTAACCTCTGATTCGCACAGTGTATAATATGGCCAGCAGCCGTCATATTTGTGATGTAATAAAACAGATGGCTGTGCTTTACTTCGAGGTCTCAGTGACGATTCCGTCCAACACGATAGCACAACACCATCTGTTGCCCGTGATGGCCTATACTACCTGGAAACAAAGGACATTCGACTGTTTCTCTGGGCAGCATCTTCTATGTATCACTTACGCACGTTCGTGGCAGTGGAAATGACACACTAATTCGTTGACTTATGATCCACAGTACAGATTTGAAGAGGCATAGGGTGAGGTATCCGTATCTGTCACCCAAACTCGAATCTCGTCGATGCTGAACCGAGTTAAAACTAATATATTTTCCACATGTGCCGTTTCTGATTACTACACAACGCACACTCTACCCCAGATCACTCACAAATATAATCTGGCATAATTCATATTTTACAGTAACTGCAAAATAAGTAAAATTTGATTTTTTCCCTTTTTTGTGTGGTGTCACAAAAGCACTACTACCTCAAGGCTGGACTTCCTAGGTGTAAGGGGTTAAGGTGTAAGTTTATCTTTATTTCCACCTGAGAAGGGTATTGGTCACTAGGTCCTTTAACCCTCCTAAGATGTTGGTCACTTTATGCTATCATTGAATGTTAATATTGTTACAGCGTACTTTAAATTTCTGTCAGACAGCAGTACATTACTTTTTCCCCAGTTTTTGTTTACAAGTATATATTATTTGTTTAGTCATTGCAGTGTCTCTGTGAGGGTGCGGAAAACTCATACATTGCCACCTTTCGTGGGCGATACACCCCACATAATCACGATGTCTAATAGTGGGCCTCAGTCCTTCACTGGTAGCGAGCTGTTTTTACGAGTAATTTCTGATGGTCTCCATGCGCAGTTCCTGATGGACATCCGTGATCCTTGCACGTCTAGGTGCTCCAAGGATTAACTAAAGGCATCGTTTTTGTAGATCTGCTATGGTTTGAGACTGATGTTAGATGTGATCCCCTAGGAAAAGAAACCGTATAAGGTTGAAGGCAGTATCGTTGCTCTGTAGAGGTTTAGTTCGGTTCTTACGTTCAGATGTTGACTCGACATCACTGGATATAATTGGTGAAACAGGTGGATGGTAGTGTTGCATTTTCCCTGAACATGGTCCTTTAAGAAGAGTTTCTGGTCCGATATCACTCCCAGATACCTTACCAGATTTGTCCAAGGGAGCGTGATGTTGTGCAGCGTGAGATGGTCTCTGAATTCGGACCGCCAGCGAGTAAACATGATGGCCTGCTTCTTGTCTGCACTCACCGTAACGCAGTTCGCTGCTGTTCATAACTGAATAAGCCGAAGCTGACATTGGGGGCCCCGTACCGCTGCATCGACTCTGTGGCTGCTGGGGAGGATCGCTGTATCAACAGCGAGTTGTACAGGGATGACTTGTGGAAGTAACGGCAGGTCATTCACGTATAAGATGAAGAGAATCGCGGACAGAACAGAGCCTTGACGGATGCTTTCCGGCTTTTGTTGAATGCTGTATCCATGACCAACAATTCGGACAAAGCCGCACTTATCTTGAAGATAGCTGTCGATAATTTTCGTGCAGTGGTCCGGGATGATGGGAGTTTGGTGAGAAGCTTATTTTTCCTTAGCCGATCGTTCATATGATTTCCAACATTGCTGTATAGTTCCCATGGGTGATATTGTATGTAATATAGTCTGTAACCTGGAGGAGCTGGAGTTCTGCTGACAGGCATGGCTGGAAAGAGAACTAGTCTGGGGGCATTACATTCCCGTCGCTGATGGACGAAGTCGTTGGAGTATAGTCCGTTCCAATACTTTGGAGAATGTTGGCAGGAGGTTGATGGTCCGATGGTTTTGCGGTTGGTGATGGTGCTTACCTGCCGTTGGTAGCGGTACAACGCGAGCAATCTTTCAGCCGGACAGAAAGTATCCTAGCAGGAGGAAACGGTTGAAAATGCGGTTATCAACACCAGTGGTTTGAGCGGCAACTTCTTCAACTCTTCAATTGTTACCCTGTCCGGCCTGAGGTTGAGTGGTTGTCAAGTCGTCGCATAATCGAGCGAACTTCCGCGGATGCCGTTAGGAGAGGTTTCGTTTGTCGTCCCATCCGTCGGATGTATTCTGACTGGCATCGTATTTTTATCTTCTTCTCTTCATATTCGTCCTCATGTACAAACACATCTTGTGCCGCATACATCGTGACGAATGGTTCTACCTTGCTCAATGGATCAAACAATGGGCTTGCTGGTTCCAGAAGCACCACTTTCGCAGCTCTTGGCTTTCGAAGGGTGCAGACCATGCACCATTCATGCCTTGTGTGTAAAGTGAGAGAAGCCATCTTATCTTCTCACTATTCTTGGCGAAATTCAGCTGCCCACTGATGTAACTCCCGAGAGAGGCGCTTAAGTTCTCTAGGGTTCTCCGGGTTACGGTACCGCTGCCAGTGTTTCCACACCCTGCTTTTAAGGTTCTTCAAGTCTTGGTGGAGTGGTAAAAACTCTTCACAGTAGAATTCGCTCAGTTGTGACCGTAGGTTGAAGGTATGCTCTTTCGATCTTTCCTATCAGTGTAGAGACAGCGTCCTCGACTATGACTGTTGTTGGGCGAACATTGTTGCTAATGGACGCCAGTTGCTGGTCCCAATTCATGGTATGTTGTAGTGGGGTGCGAACATGTTCCAGCGGCTGTGTGATGATACCCCCACCGGATTGTGGAAGGACGTCATATCGTTAACCGATTGAAGGCGCAATTCGATCCTTAGATTCTTCACTATAATCCACTAAGTCAGGTCTGTGGCCTGACTTGTTTGGGATGTGAGCTGGATCGTTCCGCCCAAATGTGATGGGTTGGTACGGCGAGATTTCTATGCGAAATGCTTGGAGTTGAGGACCACAAAAACCAGAATTTTCTCATGTAGGGTAAATAGCAGCAGAAGGTCATCCTCGACAAAAGACGTGTGAGGCCTAAGATACGCCGCAACCAATGTAATGACGCCAAAACCGATGGAGATGTTAATTAAAGTTACTTTTAGAGCTGTAAATTGTGACAGTGCGAGACGAACGTGGTTGACATACATGACCGTACCACTCCCTCGACCATCTCCTCTGTCCGTCCGATAGGCCACCATGTTGCTTAAGTTGAAAGGATTTTGCTACGCTATGTCGATGTTCGTCTCCACAAACACCGTCATCAAGGTGAACGGCGGCTCAAAACGTTTAGAGCGACACGGATGGAAGCTGATGGGAGCCGTATTATGCTATGGAAGACATACTCCTGCACTTGCATGGGACCTGTGGCAGTAATCGAAGACAAGCTGACAGCTGCGAACCATCCTTATCCCTTCATGCTTGATGTCTTCCCCCAAGGCGATGTCAGTTTTCAGCAGGGAATTGTAAATGTCCAGAACCGTGCTATAGTAGTTGGAGGAGCACTTGTAGCGAACTTACGTTGATCTCTAATATAAATTCTATGGAAGCAACGCATGTGGATCAGAATCGGGCGCCATCACCGTGTACTCAGATCAGCGGACCTTACTTTGGCAAATTACATGTCTTGTTCGTAGACATCTAATGTCACATACCTCCAAAAACCTACCAACAAACTGTCGGATCCCTTATACACCGAATTAGTGAGTTTTTTCGTTCCAAAGACGAACAAATAGGGCCTTAAGAAGTTGGTCACAATGTTTCGGCTCACGAGTGTATGACATTTATTTATTTCAGCTGCATCTCTCAGAGTCCAGTTCGTTCACTGAACATCAGCGACAGCTAGCTAACAAAACTGCAATCTGTTATATGTCATCTAAAGGTCACGCGCACTCTCACAATGCTGCAACTCCAGCGTCTGTGACCGGAAAAGTCTCACTTAGCATTCCATTTCCGCCCACGGAAACGCTCATGCGTAACCTTTCAAGGATTTCCGTAGTGACAGAACATTTATTTGATCGCTCTGGAGGACCCATTGTAGTAGAACATTTTATTTCAAGCAGCCACCCTGAGTAAACCTAATATTTCGATGTTAGAGATGAAATTACGTCTCAGAAAATTCAACTTCATCATTGTCTCTCTCTAACTGTGAAAGTCGGTTTCGAGCCTTTTTTTTTATTAAAGAAATAGAACCGATATTCCTTTCTTCTTATGCTTCCAGCACTGGTGATGTAAGGGTTGTACTGAAAAATGATGATGTTTGGATTATTTCCTCTTTATTTTAAAAGCATCGTACGAAACAACACTCCGTTTCCGTACTAACGAAGCTGGTTTTCTATAAGTCAGCCTATAAATAATTTCAGGTAGTCAATTCGGTGATACGACAATCGCTCACCATAAATGTGCTATCGCCTTACTATTTCAACATTTGTATGTGTGGTGTCACCGCCAGACACCACACTTGCTAGGTGGTAGCTTTAAATCGGCCGCGGTCCATTAGTACATGTCGGACCCGCGTGTCGCCACTGTCAGTAATTGCAGACCGAGCGCCACCACACCGTAGGTCTAGAGACTTACTAGCACTCGCCCCAGTTGTACGGACGACTTTGCTAGCGACTACACTGACGAAGCCTTTCTCTCATTTGACGAGAGATAGTTAGAATAGCCTTCAGCTAAGTCCATGGCTACGACCTAGCAAGGCGCCATTAACCATTTCTAGAGAGAGTCTCACTTGTATCATCAAGAATGCTGTATACAAATGATGGATTAAAGTTAAGTATTCCAGCAGTTACGTACGTTTCCTTATAGCATTCATTACGTATCCTGTTTCAGACCTAAGCAAGCCTGCGTGAGTTGACGCGTGCATTTCGGCCTCCTTCTCTAAAAACAGTGTCGGCACGTCTGCCGACACTTCATATTGACGACGAGGCTTAAAAGAGGATTTCGCGTTCGTATTGCACTAATTTACTTGTGTCATGGCTTCGCCACAATCTCCAGATGTACTGTCCGAATTTTATCGCTTACAGAATCAGCAGACGCAGGCCTTATTGGATGCCCTTGGACAGCTCGTCCAGGGTCAACGTGCACTGCAAAACGATGCGGCCGCCGCCGCTTCACCGCTACCGCCGCCACAACATGCTGTTGCACCCCAGTTTCGGCCATAGGATGCGGCCGAGGAAACATGGACGGAGTGGTCACGACAATTTGGATTCCATCTCGCCGCCTACAGAATTCAAGGTTATGAGCGGCAGCCGTTTTTGCTTTCGTGTGTCGGTGTGTCCACCTACCGTGTGATAGTGAAATTGTTTCCCCGACGTGACGTAGCAACTCTGTCCTACGAAGAAATTTTGTCTGCATTGGATGCCTATTTCAAGGAAACAGTCAATGTCGTTGCAAAAAGGTATACGTTCTTCCGTACAAAACATACGGCCGGTCAGACTAATCGGGAGTGGGTTGCAACATTGCAAGGCCTTACAAGGGATTGTGCTTTTGAGTGTGAATGTGGACTCCCTTATTCAGATACTATGGTGCGTGATGCAATTGCACAGAACGTTTCTGATGTTCGTATACGGGAACAGATTTTGAAACTAGTCAATCCCTCCCTTCAACAAGGGATAGACATATTAGATCGGTAAGACACACTTGACTTTGCTCAGGAATCATTTGAAACTTCGCCAGCCGTGTGTCACATTAACCGGCCCGCTGGGCGAGCTGCACGGAACTGTAAACAGCCTCTGCGCACGTCCGCGCAGCGACGTGTGCCGCGCAAGCCTGCACATGCAGTGAAATCATGCCCGCGGTGTGCTACTAGACATTCGCGTGAGAATTGCCCGTCACGCCAAGCTATTTGCTTTTTCTGTAATACAAAAGGACATGTTCAAAGTGTTTGCCAGAAAAAGCTCAGATCGGACACTCACAACCATTCCAGGCCCTTTGCTTCGCGCCGGAATCGAACCAAGGACACTCAGGCTCGTGAACCCTCGCCCATGGACATTCATGTAGTTAATTCCACACAGTCCAGTGCTACTCTCTCTAACAGTGACTGTGTTCGTCCCACAAAATGTGTGCGTCGACGTCGACGGAAATCCCGTCAAGTCGCCAGTGCTTCTGTCCCAGAAACAGTTCACATTGCACGAGACAGTCGCTCTTGTCGTCCGCAGGACAACAAACTTTTTGTAGACTTGGAAATTAATGGCAACATGATCCCGTTCCAGCTCGATACCGGAGCTGCAGTTTCACTACTCAATCACAAAACGTATAAACAACTGGGCGCACCTCCTTTGCGTGCCACAAATGTTCAGCTCACTAGTTATTCCGGACAGCATATCCCTGTGTTAGGACAGTGCAGCCTTCTTGCAACATGCAAGGGACAAACTAAACTTGTGTCATTTTACGTTCTTCGTTCTTCTTCTGCAGTGAACTTGTTTGGTTTAGATTTATTTCAGTTGTTTAACTTGTCTATCGTAAATCAGGTCCTATCAGTGAACCAGACTGTGCCTTCCACCAGTGTTTCTCGTCTATGTGAAGAATTTGCAGACATTTTTGCACCGGGCCTTGGTTGCGCTAAGAACTATGAAGGACATTTGGAACTGAAAGTAAACGCGCAACCGAAATTTTTCCGAGCACGCAATGTTCCCCACGCATTGCGTGATGAGGTCGCAAGAACATTAAACGATTTAGAATCACAAGGTGTAATTGAACGTGTGCAGGCTTCTATCTGGGCCTCACCCTTAGTAATTTTGCAAAAACCTTCCGGAAAATTGAGACTTTGCGTGGACTTCAAGGCAACAGTGAATCCACAACTAGTGACTGCTACTTTTCCTTTACCCCGCCCGGAAGATCTTTTTGCCAAACTGTGCCCGGGTAAATACTTTTCGAAGTTGGACCTAGCAGATGCGTACTTGCAAATACCGGTGGACGAAGAATCCCAGCGCGTATTGGTGGTTAACACGCATCTTGATTTGTACCGATTCAAAAGACTGCCATTCGGGTGTGCATCCGCCCCTGCATTGTTTCAGCAATATCTGCAAACTGTTTGTGCGTCGGTCCCTACTGCAGCAAACTATCTGGACGATATTGTGATCTCCGGAAAGACAGCAGAAGACCATTTAATCAATCTACGAACATTATTTCAGGTATTGCTACAAAATGGTCTTCGCTTGCGGAAGGACAAATGTGTGTTTTTTGCTCGTGACTTACCATATCTGGGACATGTAATCAATGCCCAAGGCATACATCCGGGTCCAGAGCACCTCCGTGCCATACAGGACTTGCCTTCGCCGCTGAATTTGAAGCAGCTACAGAGTGTGTTGGGAAAAATTAATTATTATAACCGTTATATCGCCCATGCCTCTTCCATTTCAGCTCCGCTTCATCGCTTACGCCGTAAAGGTGTTCCGTTCGTCTGGTCGACGGAATGCGAACGCGCCTTTCGACAGTTGAAATCGGCGTTGCTTTCTAATACTTGCCTTACGCCATTCGATCCCCAGAAACCCCTTTTGTTGATGGTAGATGCATCGGATTTCGGGATCGGTGCTGTGCTTGCGCACAAAGATGGTTCGGACGATCGCCCTATTGCCTTTGCGTCCAAATTGCTGTAGTCTGCGCAAAGAAATTATTCCCAGATAGAGAAAGAAGCTTTGGTTCTCGTTTTTTGTGTTTCAAAGTTTCACGATTTCTTGTATGGTCGTCGCTTTACCATCATCACAGACCACAAACCTTTGACATCGCTTTTTCATCCGAACAAGCCTGTACCTCCACGTACAGTGCAGAAATTCATTCGCTTGTCTATTTTCCTCTCGCAGTATCGCTACGATATCTTGTATCGGTCCACTGCTAAGCACGGAAACGCCGATGCGTTGTCCCGTTTGCCTGTTGCTGAGGATAAAGCATTCGATTCTTCCGAACTTGCTTGCATGTTCATTGATGCGGAAACTGATGACGTGGTCGAATCGTTTCCGATTGATTTTCGTCGTGTAGCTACAGCCACAGCAGCTGACCCAGTCCTTGCTACCGTTTTACGTTTTGTTGCTACGCAATGGCCCTTGTCCAAGTCACGGATCGAGGATCCGTTGGTTCGCCGATTTTTTGCTCACAAGGAGAGACTTTTTGTTCGACGTGGTGGTTTGCTGTTGCGTTCTGATAATGATCAGTCTAGGGTCGTGGTCCCACGTTCGTTACAGTCCTCTGTCTTAAAGCTTCTCCACCAAGGACATTGGGGTGTAGTGCGTACGAAACAACTTGCTCGTCAGCACTGTACTTGGTTTGGAGTCGATGCTGCCATTACGAATATGTGCTCTTCTTGCATGGCGTGTGCCGAACAACAATCCGCACCGCCGCGGAAATTCTTTGCTTGGCCAAAAGCCACTTTCCTTTGGCAACGCTTGCACATCGATTTTGCTGGTCCCTTCTGGAATGCTCGATGGTTGGTTCTGGTAGATTCATTGAGTAATTTTCCTTTTGTTGTCCGGATGTCTTCCACGACGTCTTCTGCCACCATCCAAGCGTTGTCTGCTATCTTTTGCATTGAAGGTCTTCCACAGACTATTGTTTCCGACAATGGCGCACAATTCATGTCCGCAGAATTTAAGTCATTCTGCAAGGCCAATGGTATTCAACATCTGACATCCGTGCCGTTTTCGCCTCAGTCAAACGGTGCCGCTGAACGATTGGTCCGGACTTCCAAGTCACAGATGTTGAACTTGAAAGAGTCGCATTCTCGGGAGGACGCGTTGTTGCTCTTTTTGTCCTCGTATCGCTCTCAGCCCCGAGATGGTCGCTCGCCGGCTGAGTTGCTCCATGGTCGTCCTCATCGAACCTTGATGTCTTTGCTGCATCCGCCGCATCAGGTTCCTGTGCAGCGGCAGACTCCTGCTTTTGCTCCAGGCGACGTTGTATTCTATCGCAACTATCGCGGTCCACGGCGTTGGCTCGCAGGGCGCATTCTACGCTGCCTCGGCCGCGCGATGTATTTGGTTTTGGGGGCCTCTGGTGAGGTGCGTCGGCATCTCAATCAGCTGCGCCTCTGTCGTCGCACGGGTTCTGCCGCTCCCCGTCTGCTGTCAGCGACGGTGCCATCCGGTCAGCGCCCTGGGGACCCATCTACTGGCTCGCCTCATCCCCAGGTGTTACCGACGATGCCTTCCATTTTGCCCCATGGCGACGCGCCGCCGCCGCCACCGCCGCCGCCGCCTGTTCTTCCGCCGCCGCCGCCCGCAGTGGACGCTTCGCTGCAGCCGCCAAGCGCCTCCCTGGGTCACTCGCCGCCGATCGTTTCCCGTGACCAGCTGTCCTCCGCCATGGAACTCTTGCCCGCTGCGGACCACATGGCGTCATCGCGCGTCGGATACCCAGACGCAATGGAGGTCGACCCTTCGGCCCCTCCTGTCTCTTTACGGGCGCATACACCGCATGTTGACGTGCACCCTGGACTAGGTTTCCAGGCGTTTCCTAGCTCCCCTCGGACCGAATGGCCGGGTGCGGGTGGCACAGCCTCGCCTGTTGTTAGGCTCCCCACCTCATCGCATACGTCAACATGGGGCTCTCCCCACGGCGGGCGGAAGCCTTGTAACACGACCGTTCGCCGATTTGCGGGAGAGGAATGTGGTGTCACCGCCAGACACCACACTTGCTAGGTGGTAGCTTTAAATCGGCCGCGGTCCATTAGTACATGTCGGACCCGCGTGTCGCCACTGTCAGTAATTGCAGACCGAGCGCCACCACACGGCAGGTCTTGAGAGACTTACTAGCACTCGCCCCAGTTGTACGACGACTTTGCTAGCGACTACACTGACGAAGCCTTTCTCTCATTTGCCGAGAGATAGTTAGAATAGCCTTCAGCTATGTCCATGGCTACGACCTAGCAAGGCGCCATTAACCATTTCTAGAGAGAGTCTCACTTGTATCATCAAGAATGCTGTATACAAATGATGGATTAAAGTTAAGTATTCCAGCAGCTACGTACTTTTCTTTATGGCATTCATTACGTATCCTGTTTCAGACCTAAGCAAGCCTGCGTGAGTTGACGCGTGCATTTCGGTCTCCTTCCCTAAAAACAGTGTCGGCACGTCTGCCGACACTTCAGTATGTCAAACCTGCAGCTTATGTTTCTATCGAAGTCAGATTGCGATTATTTGTATAATCATGAAAAACTTTCTGTACTAACGATTAACAATAATACGGTTTCACATCAGCAGGCTTGCTGCTATCCAAAGACGACTGCTTGGCCTGAAGCTAAATCTTGCGTGAAAATTAAACTACTACGAGTAAAAACCGTTTATGCTGAAAAAAGAGACTTAGAACATCAATACCTTCATGTCAAGTTTTAAATTACGTGTTCTCTTTTCTTACCGGCAGTGTGATTTATACTTCTTTCGATTACATTTTACTCCGATGAACAAATTTAAAACAACAAAACCTATCGTGGGGAAGAAACTTGATATATTACATCACTCTCGAGATGGTACAAACTACGCTTAAAATGTGACCGGTACCTCAATGCCCACAGTGCACTACTTCATTCTGTGAGGGCCGACGACTGCCTTCACGATTTCACTGACTTAGTTTAACGAAAATACATTACATCCAGGCCTTCCTGCCCATCACTTTCAGGAGCCGAGTACACGCTTTTCTGTTTGCCATTTCCTGCTCCCACTCTTCAGCACAGGGCAGCCTCCTGCTAACACTTCTCACAGTTGTGTTAAACAAGGAAAAGAAGTTCTACCTGGCAAACCATTGCCAGGGTTTTCCAGGATGGTGGAAAAAACAAATGGGCCATCCTAGGAAATCAGTTGTCCTTAAGCCAGCTTAGTCGACCCAGACCATGACCCAATTACCAGTCAAGTGTAACCCGGAGTGTGGCTCATCATTTTCAGCTATCCCTTAAAAATAAAGCCCATTATCAGTAGGATCATTTCGTCCACATGTTATTTGGTAAAACGTCTGGCTGAAAGCTACAGCTCCTGCTTGACCGTGCTGAGCCTTACCTAAAAGAATCCACACATTTCACCATACTTATACAGGATGAGGAACTACTGCTGTTCTCATAGTCAGATTTTACATAAAATCTCTGTTTACCAACGTGCCCATAGCTGAAGCCAATAGCAGATTACAGGAGCAAATACCACTAGATATCTGCGACCTGCAGCAGTTGTGCTTGTCACTGACAAGATTTTATTAACAGATGGCCGAAGTAGCAATCGGCTCCCAACTTTCACCTGCAGTAGCGTTCGAAAAGACACCCTTAAATTCAGCGCCGTTAGGCCTACGTTGTTGGCTGAGGTCATATGGTCACATGGGGAAGCCAAAACTACGCAGATTTCATCAGGGTTTTAATATATTACATAAAAATATAAACTTCACGCTACAAATAGAAAATAACAAAATTATTTCTTTTCTGTGTGTAGCAGTACACAGAATATCAAATGGCTCTCAGCACTATGGGACTTAACAGCTATGGTCATCAGTCCCCTAGAACTTAGAACTGCTTAAACCTAACTAACCTAAGGACATCACACACATCCATGCCCGAGGCAGGATTCGGACCTGCGACCGTAGCAGAGTACACAGAATATCCAACGACAAACTACGACATAAAGTGTAGAGGAAACCGTAGCACACCAACAGATATCTGCATACGGAAACGCGATACCATCCAGTACTAAACAACGCTGTGCTGTGTACGCTGACAGCGTAAGCGCACTTTATTACCGACGCTGACGATAACAGACATGGAGTGAACGAGCTCCGGATAACATTCACTGCGAATGTATGTAGCAACAAGAACGAATCATGAGCTCTGTGGTACTCGGGGTTGATGCACAAAAGGCAATGGACAGGTGGGGCGTTTACTGGCTTGGTATCTATGCTGATACTGAACACACTGCCACTCGTGCCCAGCCACTCCTGCCAAGCCATAGCTGCTGGGCCAGGTCCCTCAGTCAGTCAGATTGCTTTTCGCCATGACGCCGTCCAGACCATCCACGTGTGAGAGATCAGTTCAGCTTTGTCAGCCCTTTTCGGAGAAGCATGTGGCTGCTGAAGATGGAATGTCTCTCAAACTTCCCATAACCTGCAGCATCCACTCCATTATCATCTAATATACCATCTGTACCCTGGCGCATAAGAAAAAGGCCTAGTTTCCAGGCGTTTTGTTGTCTTTAATGGCATTGCTTATCTCATCACTGCCGAGCGGTTCTAGGCGCTTCAGTCCGGAACCGCCCTGCTGCTACTGTCGCAGGTTCGAATCCTGCCTCAGTCATGGATGTGTGTGATGTCCTTAGGTTAGCTAGGTTTAAGTAGTTCTAAGTCTAGGGGACTGATGACCTCAGATGTTAAGTCCCATAGTGCTTAGAGCCATTTGAACCATTTTCATAACTGCCACTTTCACCACATCTCCAATAGAGATACTAATCACATGGTCCACACATTCAAAACCTAAATGAGGAAGGCTTTGCCAGTGTCATTGATTGACAAAGCCTTGCACAGATTCCTCAAGTGTATAGATCCACCCACACCAATGGAGTCAGTCTGGCAATAGCCCTGTATGGGCACTGGCATAGCACCTTGTTAGGGCTCTTGCGTCCCATGAAGTGTGACCATCCTTCAAATGGGCCCACCAACAAGTGGGGCACTTGTGTCTGGGAACACGCATTCATCAAGCATCTGAGCTGGACCCAGTGGGTCTCTGTAAGCCATATGGGTGTCGGTTGTTTGACAATCTGATTTGCCACCATAAATAGCTAAACTCACCACCACAGTCGCAGTAGCTGCCCCCACCTCTACATCTGCCTCCAACAGCCGTGCCAGACAGCATGTTCATCACGAGACGGGTCTCTCAGTCTTTTCCTGCCCCTGTTGCATCTTGGTAAGACCTCTGTCCAAGCACCATTACTCAGTTTTGGATATGTGAATGGATCATAGTTTATGAAAATGTGGAGACTGAACTATTCCCTCTGCCTGAACCTTCCTTCACTCTGGTATCACAAGAGCAGTCTATCACCGCAGGTTCGCTATCACCTTTGCACAGTCTCTGACCAGGACATCCCTCAGCTGGTGATCCGAGATCCGTTGGTGGAAAGTGCTGCTGCTTCACCTCCCCTCCCCTCTAACCACTGACACTTGCATAGGCCCCGATTTTTCGGTTTTATGTGTCATTTTCACAGGGGAGCGATGTAGTACCACCATCCAAGCGGACTATTCCTATAGCACAGGCCAACGAAAACTTTCTTTGAAAACTTTTCTTACTATGATAGGTAATCCTTATAGATTTTTATGAGCTGAATCCAAATCCAGCCTTAGTTTATTGTATCACGCGTAGCTTTCCAGCAATATGCTTTTTATTATTTAGTAGAAAAATCCTATGCTATACGGTAAAAGGGGCAATTAATGACACGCTTGGTTACAACATAAACATGGTTTATATTTACAGTAACCAACTTAAAACAATGATATGTGTTAAGAGGGGTTTCACTTGTCAGCTGGAATTGGTTTCTATTTTATTTCTCTTTTTTCTTTGAAGCTTCTTGTGTAGCTTTTTCTACGCTGAGTCGCATTCTGAACTTCTCGGTGAAGTGACCAACAGTAGTGCCCCATCATGTTAGTGTTCCAGCGGCCTTGGTAGTGTTTTTCCATCAGTTTAATGTCCTGGTGAAAATGCTCTCCTTGCTCCTCACTAACCTCTCCTATATTGTCCCGGAAGTAATCAAGGTGACTTCAAAAGTGATTTTACAGGCTCATTAAACATCCTAAAATTTTAAACTTCTTTAACATTGTAGCTGTAATACAAACATATTCTGTGTCTTTTTCATGCCCTAAGAATTTTCTAACGACTTGCCTGAATGATACCCACGCTACTTTCTCATTTAAGGTCATTGTGGATTCAGAGTTAACATCAAACAACAGTTTTCTAATGTCAGGTCCAACAAAGACGTCACCTTTTAGTTTAGCTTCTGAAACGTGAGGAAACTTTTGGCAGATATACTTAAAACATGGTTCATCTTTAGGCAGAGCCTTTTCACACTCTTTCATTAGGCCTAACTTTATATGTTGAGGTGGTAGGATTACGGTTTTGGGATCTACAAGGTTTTTGCGTAGAATGTTCTTCTCACCAGGTTTTAAAGTCTCCCTCACAAGCCAATTCTTTCAGCACCAGTGTTGAAACCTAGCCCTACTGTCCCATTCACAGAAGAAACATGGAAATTTGGCAAACCCACCTTGCTGACCAAGGAGCATGCATGTAACTTTTAGATCGCCACTTGTCATCAAACCATTAGAAGAATAACTTATATGCTTTATCACTAATTCTAGGTTTTCATAGCTTTCCTTTATATTTACAGATGTCCAACAGATATAGATACATACATGTTATCATTGTGTAACAAAACAGCCTTTAAATTATTTTTGGATGAATCAATTAACAGCCCCCAGTCTTCCTTTTTGTATTCAATACCAAACTTATTCATCAGACCGGCTATGTCTGAGCAGTACACTAAATCACCTTCTTGGTGAAAAAACTTGAAAAATTGCTGCTCTCTCTTTCTATACATGTATATGCTGGTTCCAACTGCCAATAAGTTCTTTTCTTTTGTTCTAGAGCCAAGTAATTCAGCTTTTCTTTCATGAAGCCCAGATAGCCAACCAAATCGTTAAGCTCGGTCTGAGTAAAAATTTGGGCTTTAGACTTTCTGTATTACAACGGAATTCATCATCATCTGGTTCATGTAAATCAGATTGTACAACAGAAAATACTTCTGTTGGAATAGAATTTAAATCATTTGGGGGTTCTGGAACCGGCAAATCTACACCATGCCCCACTGGTCGGATGGCGGACGGAAGGTTAGGATACCTTATTACCTTCTTGTTTTTCGAATTATGACCAGTAATATCAACACTGCAAAAGTAGCAATCATTGTAATGATTTCTTGGCTCCCTCCATATCACACGAACAGCAAATCTAAAGGCTTTTTTCTTGTTTTTGGACCATTTTCACAGATCTTCAACACACACCTAACATACCTTATGGAGCGCCCAAGATTTCTCTTGATCACCAAGTTTAGATCCAAAGTATGATAGATAAACCTTTTTCACGAAGTCTGTAATGTTTCTTTGGTGTTTTTAATCACAAATTCACCACAAACATAACATAAACAGTCAGCAGAGCTTTTACAACCACGATTAGACATTGTACTGAGCACATATACAGGAAACGGGGAAGTGAGATTAAGTTGACAGTAAACAAAACACCTTCTGTTAACACAAAAATAGAATCGAGGTTTTTTGCCAGAAAATGTCTTTCAGCAGTGCTACCACTGTCATCTACATTCATTACACCTCCTTTTTAAATTATTTTTACTACATAAAAGCTGTTAAATTCCTTAAGAAATCGCTTAATTTAATAAATTTTACTGTAAAACGTGAAGAAATGGTGAGTGATACAGTTTTTTAAGTATCATATTTGGATTTCTCACCCTAAAAAACATAACAAAAAGGTATTTTCAGCAACAAAGTTGTTCGTTTGTTGGCCTGTGTAGCTTTTCGGAGGTTCTGCAGCTAGCAATTGAAAGGCGCCACTGGGGGAAGGGGATTGACAAATCATATGCACCTGGCCATTAGCTGCACACATAAGTGACCACAAGTTATTCCTGTTAGTACGCTGCAGAGTTAACTACAATTCATGCCTAGTTGCGGTGGATTACGAGCCTGCTTTTGAACTATTTCTTTATGGCTGTCGTCATTGGAGTTGCTTCTGTGTACCACTCACAACGCACCTGGCTTATTTCACGGATTATTCATTAATATGAGGAGTTAACATAAAAGGAGACCCTACTAAACTGTGAGTTCCATAACTCCTGTCGCAATGGTGTTGAAGGAGATGACGGCAGCAAGGGAGTGCCAGGCCCGTATCTCCCAACTTAAGTCGACATGTAAACAAAGCGCTGTAGTCCTGTGTCTCAGCTGCCGGCAGTTGGGTTTTCCTCAAATTGTATTATAACCTTTACTCGCACCGGTTATCATACTTTCATGCGCGGCGAAGGCGGTGAAATTTTTCGGCAGGAGAGAGCGTATCATGAATCATCTCACGTGGTAATCCTGCCTGCTATGGTGGGCGTGTCTAGTGCCGGTTTGTCAGCTGTCCGCCCAGACGTCTCAAGCATGGCGGTCGGCCGCCAGCACCTCCTTTGCTGTATATGATTTTTCAGCGTCATCCAAAGACACGTCAAGTGTTCCTGTAACCTGTTTGATTTCTTACTTTTGTACTTATCTTTTCTCATAATATATGACTGTTTTATATTTAATTTTTCTGTTTCTGTTTATTTTCATGTTTTGTGCACATATTGTGATTTTATCGACAACTCAATAGCATTCATGGCATTTTCTGTTCTCTAATGGTCCTGAATTTTGTACTCCGTTTGAAAAAAAAAAGTTCTTGACAGTTTTATGTCAAAGTAACTTTTTATGCAGATATTAGCTAATCCTTCAAGAGATGCTACTTTTGACATTTCATTTGTCTTCCTTGTTTTTGTATACGAAACATCTTTTTAAGGAAGCGATATTAAACATCGTGTTTCACACAAAGGCAACTATTTGTATGCTACACCTTCATGAGAGAGTCCTCTTGAAATTTCCTTTAGTAATTCATTCGAATGAAGCCTTCGTGACACTAAATAGCATACTAACACAATTTTTATGCACAAAATAGCTGACCCTTGATGATATGAACGTTTTACCATATCATTTATATAGCTATCAGCATCTCTTCATGAAATATAGCCTCCAATTTTTAATTGCGTTTTTGTCGCTCGAACAGTCCACGAGTGTACTGCCGGTCCATAGTGTCCCACAGGCACAATATTTCGGCGATCAGACATGTCGCCATCGTTAAGTGCGCTGACGCACTAAGCTCCTGAGGGCGAGCCGCCGTATTAAATCCCCTCCCTTCTCGAGCCGTTTTCTCCGCTGTCCGCACCCGCGTGTCAGCGGTTGCCGAGAAGCTGGTGTGGTGGCGTCGGCGTAATTGCCTCGTCCGCTCTGATCCCCCGTTCGTTTCCTTTGCTCAGCGTCTTTTTAATTAGACTCAATGCTAGTTCCCATGCCATGCTGACGTTGTAGCCGCAATCTCGGTTGAAGAGTCTGTCCCTGGTACGAATTTCGAAAGCCTCCCTAACGACGCTGTCCCCGCATTTAGATGTGTGCCGGCCGGGGTGGCCGTGCGGTTCTAGGCGCTACAGTCTGGAGCCGAGCGACCGCTACGGTCGCAGGTTCCAATCCTGCCTCGGGCATGGATGTGTTTGATGTCCTTAGGTTAGTTAGGTTTAATTAGTTCTAAGTTCTAGGCGACTGATGACCTCAGAGGTTAAGTCGCATAGTGCTCAGAGCCTTTGAATTTAGATGTGTGTGCCAAGACCCTGGTATGTTGGCAGTCCAAATTGCTCTGAGCACTGTGGGACTTAACTTCTGAGGTCATCAGTCGCTTAGAACTTAGAACTACTTGAACCTAACTAACCTAAGAACATCACACACATCCATGCCCGAGGCAGGATTCGAACCTGCGACCGTAGCGGTCTCGCGGTTCCAGATTGAAGCGCCCAGAACCGCTCGACCACTCCGGCTGGTGTTGGCAGTCCATTTCGTGATTTTCGGACAAACAGTGCTCTGCGACCGCCGACGTTTTTGGGCACCCAAGTCGAGTGTGCCTCTGATGTTCTCGGCACCACCTTCGATGGTGCACACTGTCTGTAAAATATAAGTCTTCCCACATTGTCACGGAATCTGGTATAATCAGGCCTTCCACAAACCGTAATCGTCTTTGGCACTTCCTAATAATTAAGTCCCTTCTCCAGAACAGAAACTATTTCCGTGATATTTTGCTCCCACACCTAGGTTCAGGCCGGTAGCGGACATTGTCAGTGCAGTTAAACAGGTTGCTGCGCGACTACCACCTGAAGCAGCTGATGAAGTACGCCTGGAAACGTGTCGTGCTCTGGCTAGAACTAAATAGATCGAGTCGTATATTACCAGCAGGGAGAGGGCATCCGTTCAAGACCTGAGACTGAGGTTGTTTTCTTACCGGCTGACAATGGCAATGCTACGGTTGTACTTTCCCATAAGTACGACTTTGAGAAGATGCAGCGCCTGCTAAATGCCGAATCTTGCAGGAAGATCAACGTTGACCCCACAAAGATGGTGGAGAACAAAACTAGAGCTCTTCTCAAGGACGCAGATTTAGCAGGGGGTGTCACCAAGAAATTGAGAGATCAAGGACCTGTACCGCCAAGACTTTATGGACTCCCTAAAGTCCACAAAGATGGGGTGCCGCTACGCACAATTGTCAGCAACATTAGGTCACCAACATATTTTCTGGCCAAATACCTCGGAGAATTACTAAGCCCTTATGTGGGTAAATGCCCTCATCGCGTTCGTAATTCTGTGGATTTCGTAAAGCGTCTTGACAACGTCAAACTGAAAGACTCACATATCCAGGTGAGTTTTTACGTTGTTTCATTATTCACCAGGGTGCCCTCTTCGACAGTCAGTTGAGCTTATTGCACATAAATTTGAAGAGAAGACGACCGACATGTTCAAGCACGTTCTGACATCCATATATTTTTTCTTTAGTGGAAATAACTGTGACTAAACAGAAGGAGTCGCAATAGGGAGCCCACTCTCATCTGTGATCGCGAATTTCTATATGGGGTACATCGAGAAGGAAGCTTTGGCGTCATCCAGATGGAAACCTACTTGTTTTCTATGTTATGTGGACGACACGTTCGTGATCTGTCTCTATGGAAGGGAAAAGCTCCTAGACTTCCTTACACACCTGAACTTCGTACATCCGAACGTCAAATTCACTATGGAGACCGAAGTAGAAGGAAGATTACCATTCCTGGACGTCGTGGTCAAAAGAAGAGCGGATGGCATCGTGGGCCACGGGGTATACAGGAAGAAAACCCACACCGATTTGTATTTGCATGCGGATAGCTGCAAACACCCTGCGCAGAAGAATGCGGTGCTAAAAACACTGGGGCACAGGGCGTGCACCATCTGTGACGCAGAGAGTATGCCCCAAGAGCTGGAACACCTCAAAACTGTATTCCGGAAAGATTGGTAAGCGGAATGGCAGATCAGACGCGCTCTCCTCCCCACCTCTACACTACAGCGTGTGGAGACGGAATAAGTCACGGAGAAAGAGGTAGCCACTGCCTATATACCGTATACGGGCGCACTATAGGGGAAAATACGACGAATATTGAGGAAACACCGAGTAGTAACTGTCTTTTTGCCATGAAATAAAACACTAGCATTACTGGGAAGTGTCAAAGACGATCTCGGTTTGTGGAAGGTGTAGTGGGACGAAATTGAAGCGTCACCCATGCACCAGTGTCAGCCCAGTTTGCAGGTGAATATAAGTTTAATTAGTTTTGTTTATGTATTTTTGTAATATTTGTAATTTTTGTGAATTGTCTAAAGTTTTGTATTTATTTGTTTATGTTTCATGTACGGTGAGGGCGGCGCAACGAACGGAGATAGCATCTTCGCTGCCGGGACCAGAGAGAAAATTGCTGGCCACTATACGTCGCGGGTCGAGAGCCAAAGAGCAACAGAAGATCCTGAAACCGAGTTGTTGCGTCGTGCTTCTAAAAATAAAATAAATGAGAATTTGTAATGATTTGTACAACAATGATATCATAGGAAGTTTAATCTTATTGAAAATGTTAGTTTTTGTGTCGTCAAGGCTGAGGTTCACGTCTGTATGTAGGAAGATAATAAACTAGTGGATACTACTGAAGTTGATATACATGTTCTGAGGATTTATTTATGAAGAATTATGTGTATGAATTAATAATATATTTGACAAGATTATTGAATTTTGACAGCGTTCATCGCAACTTTGAATCTCAAAAGTTTATTCAATGTGTGGTTCTAATATCGATTAAATCAGATAACGTGTATCAATATAATTTCTGAGGAGAAACAAACGACATCTAAAATTGAAAAAGTTTACACAAACCAATTGACCCGAGTCACGTAATTCTGCGCATACGACTCAAATGATGTTTTACAGTTTCGTTCAAGAACCATTCTGAGACAATTTAAGAAGAATATAAATAATTTTGAAGTGGGTTGTAACTGACGTAGGTGACAAAGTCTACACATGGTCATATGTCGAAAGAAAATCATTTATAAAAAACTTACGTCGTTACACTACACCGTGGCGACCTTATAAACACGACTTGTGTGCAACTAAGGCACACAGGTACGAAACAAAACATCAAGAGTCCTTCGGAAGTCAACGAGAGTTTTCGTGAAGCCTTCACCAGCCAGCGGCGACTTCGCGGGTGTGGGCATCTGATGGAGCGCAGCCAAGCAGTACGGTCACGCAGTTATTCCACGAGAAGGCGCATCTGTTGGGCAGCAGCTGAACGCTGCAAACCCCGACAACCTTTTTCTCCCTAAACTAACAGGCCCAGTGCGTCAGCTGGGGGGCGTTCCTCCGGCTGGTATTAGAGATGTTGCTGAGGGCTTCGCCTGTCTACGGTGGTGCCGGGTGTGGTTGCAGCCAGTGATGTCTCCGGTGTTCAACTCAGCGTCCTGCCGGTTGCGAAAGCGGGGTTGCAGCATCTCAGCGGCTGTATCGACGGCTGTTACAACTGCATCCCAGAGCAGCACACTGATCATCGAGAACTACAAATTACAATATTTGTGTCTGGTGAGTCTGTTTTAAGTTGGAAGTGGAGTGTTGTACGTGGGAAGTGTGCTTTTATAGGATTGTTGATTACAAGTCTGCGTGTGTAACTAGTTAATATCTTACAATAATGTCGGGAAGTGAAATGTCAGACGAAGAGCAATCTATGTCCGATAGGAGCATGAGATCCCTTTTTAGGGCGATCGCTAAATTGAAACAATCTAACGAAGAATCTGCTGCTAGATTAAAAGAGGAATTAAAACAGTCTAACGAAGAATCTACTGTTAGATTGAGAGAGGAACTAAAACAGGAATTAAAACAGTCTAACGAAGAATCTATTACTAGATTAAAACAGTCTAACGACGAATCTACGGCTAGATTAAAAGAGGAACTGAAAGGAGAGCTAACAAAATCGACAGACAGATTACAGGAACATCTTAATGAAACCAGTCGAGAATTAAGTGATAAAATAGAGTCTTCTAAAGTTGAAATGCAGGAAAAACTAGTGGGACTTAGTAATAAGTTTGCTGATAATTGTAAAAGGTTAGAAGAACATATCCAGGAATCGCGTGAGGAAAAAGCTCGCATGCGAAATGATATTACTGACATAAACAAGAGACTAGATAATGTCAGTGTCTTAGTTGTAAATGAAATAGAGAAAAATAACGATAAGTTACAAGATGAATTTTCTATGTAAACAGAAACTGCTCGTAGAGAATTATTAGAATCTATTAAAGAGGTTCCTACCAGACGTGTAGAGATTTCTTCAATAGATAAGGTAGAATTAGAGACACTAACTCATCGAGTAGAAAAAGATCATACTGAAATAGAAAACATGAAATATTTAATTGCCGAAATATGCAGTAACCTTGAGACTTCCAAAGATATTAACATTGATGAAGGTACAGAGCGTTCACATCGTGAACACAGTGAAGAATCGATATTAGTTAATCGCGTATCCAGTACAGAAATGCGAATACAGGAAATTACTAAACGGTTATCGGAATTAGATAATAATGAAAACACTTCAAGTAGTACAAGTAATAACGTAATCAGAGACAACAGTCGCATCGTGTTTGCTAGCTCGGACGACAACAATACGCATAAAGAAATCACGGCAAGCCAATCCGATGCAACTCCGTCTCTGCAATCTAAACAAAATCGAACTATGTCTCTCGCAGAATGTTGGGATGCTATAACGACAAATTCAAATGTAGCAAGTCGATTTCCTGTATTCAAACCAGGGGGCGAACATCACCCTATAATCTTTATAAAAGCTTTTGAAACTTCATTATCTCCTAAATGGAGTAATGAAAAACGGATTCAATTTGTAATAGGACATTTAGAAGCAGAAGCTGCGGACTGTGGAGTACTGCATAGAACTGAATTTAGGGACTGGGATGATTTTGTTAAGCAGTTTAAACAAAATTATTGGTCAAGAGTAAAACAACAACACTTAACCTTAGAGTTGTTAGACCTTCCTCCTTATTCTAAACGGTGGGGAGGTTATAGGAATTATTTCAAATGGCATTTAAACCGTGCGAAATTAATTGGAGAACCAATTATTGAAAGTCATCTAATACGAGTCCAAATTAGTGGATTACCGTATTATGCAAAGGAAAGAAAGATGTTATTCTACGAATTATCCATCCGAACGAGAAAAGGAGATCTTCTGTTAGTACGATCTCATTCTAAAAGTTCGAAGATCAATAAGGAATATAGAAAATTCTTCTTTATCTTTGAGGGTCCATATGTTGTACATAAGATTGTACATCCCAAAGCGTTACTTCTTATGGAACCTTCATCAGGTGTAATTAAAGGATTATATAGTGTCGATCAAATGAAACCCTTCATTCCTAAATAAGTTAATATTTAGTATATGTTACATACGGAAGAGCGTTTATAGTTTATTTACGTGAAGTTTTTCGTGATAGTTACGTGTTATTTAAAAAAAAATTACAGGAAGTTTAAGCAAGTGTTCTACAGTAATCTACCGGTACTTCAAAAAGGAGAAAGATAACTAAAAGGGGATTCATATTGAAGAAATTTTGTTATTAGGTCAGAAGGAATTTTTTATATTTACTCGGATAGTAGGAACCAACGGGGATGGTTAATACACTCCTGGAAATTGAAATAAGAACACAGTGAATTCATTGTCCGAGGAAGGGGAAACTGTATTGACACATTCCTGGGGTCAGATACATCACATGATCACACTGACAGAACCACAGGCACATAGACACAGGCAACAGAGCATGCACAATGTCGGCACTAGTACAGTGTATATCCACCATTCGCAGCAATGCAGGCTGCTATTCTCCCATGGAGACGATCGTAGAGATGCTGGATGTAGTCCTGTGGAACGGCTTGCCATGCCATTTCCACCTGGCGGCTCAGTTGGACCAGCGTTCGTGCTGGACGTGCAGACCGCGTGAGACGACGCTTCATCCAGTCCCAAACATGCTCAATGGGGGACAGATCCGGAGATCTTGCTGGCCAGGGTAGTTGACTTACACCTTCTAGAGCACGTTGGGTGGCACGGGATACATGCGGACGTGCCTTGTCCTGTTGGAATAGCAAGTTCCCTTGCCGGTCTAGGAATGGTAGAACGATGGGTTCGATGACGGTTTGGATGTACCGTGCACTATTCAGTGTCCTCTTGACGATCACCAGTGGTGTACGGCCAGTGTAGGAGATCGCTCCCCACACCATGATGCCGGGTGTTGGCCCTGTGTGCCTCGGTCGTATGCAGTCCTGATTGTGGCGCTCACCTGCACGGCGCCAAACACGCATACGACCATCATTGGCAACAAGGCAGAAGCGACTCTCATCGCTGAAGACGACACGTCTCCATTCGTCCCTCCATTCACGCCTGTCGCGACACCACTGGAGGCGGGCTGCACGATGTTGGGGCGTGAGCGGAAGACGGCCTAACGGTGTGCGGGACCGTAGCCCAGCTTCATGGAGACGGTTGCGAATGGTTCTCGCCGATACCCCAGGAGCAACAGTGTCCCTAATTTGCTGGGAAGTGGCGGTGCGGTCCCCTACCGCACTGCGTAGGATCCTACGGTGTGGCGTGCATCCGTACGTCGCTGCGGTCCGGTCCCAGGTCGACGGGCACGTGCACCTTCCGCCGACCACTGGCGACAACATCGATGTACTGTGGAGACCTCACACCCCACGTGTTGAACAATTCGGCGGTACGTCCACCCGGCCTCCCGCATGCCCACTATACGCCCTCGCTCAAAGTCCGTCAACTGCACATACGGTTCACGTCCACGCTGTCGCGGCATGCTACCAGTGTTAAAGACTGCGATGGAGCTCCGTATGCCACGGCAAACTGGCTGACACTGACGGCGGCAGTGCACAAATGCTGCGCAGCTAGCGCCATTCGACGGCCAACACCGCGGTACCTGGTGTGTCCGCTGTGCCGTGCGTGTGATCATTGCTTGTACAGCCCTCTCGCAGTGTCCGGAGCAAGTATGGTGGGTCTGACACACCGGTGTCAATGTGTTCTTTTTTCCATTTCCAGGAGTGTAATTTTAGGGACCATGGGCGTCCAGAGCTACATGGCTCACGAGAACATAGCAGAGTGCCTTTAATAGAGATTTGTAATAGTGTTAATATAGAACACACCAAACGGGGCTCTCGCTTGTTTCTCCTAAATAAATTGCCATTACCCAACAAGGTGTCCGGAGGTATAGAAAGCCGTGCCGAGGTTCTAAAGAAAGTTTTGCGTGACTTCTTGACTTCAGGCATAAATAAGGCATTAGGGAAAAGAACGACGTAAAGTAAATAGTACTATTACTTAATGTGAGAAACTTATTAGTACTATACATTTTTGGAAAGAATAACTCAAGTAAATAAAACTGAAACTAATCTATTACAATTTGAACGCTCTGTCCTGATGTAACACGTTAAAGAACGTACTATATTATTATGTAATAGCAACTATTAAATGAAAAGGAGTTATTTCCATATATTCGGTTATGAATTACCATAATAGCACAATTAAGAGTAAATGACAAATAGTCACAACAAAATAGTAGTAAAAGGAGAGAAAGGACTCTAGATTACGTAAAATGTGAGGAAAATGTATTAACAGTTAAATATTGTAATTAGAAAAGGTTTTATTTTCGGTTAAAACCTGACAAAGTGAGCTTGTGGGTGGGGTATGTAATGGAACGAAATTGAAGCGTCACCCATTCACCAGTGTCAGCCCAGTTTGCAGGTGAATATAAGTTTAATTAGTTTTGTTTATGTATTTTTGTAATATTTGTAATGGTTGTGAATAGTCTAAAGTTTTGCATTTCTTTTTTTATGTTTCATGTAAGGAGAGGGCGGCGCAACGAACGGAGACAGCATCTTCGCTGCCGCGACCAGAGAGAAAATTGCTGGCCACTATACGTCGCGGGTCGACAGCCAAAGAGAAACAGAAGATCCTGAAACCGAGTTGTTGCGTCGTGCTTCTAATAATAAAATAAATGAGAATTTGTAACGTTTTGTACAACAATGATATCATAGGAAGTTTAATCTTATTGAAAATGTTAGTTTTTCTCTCGTCAAGGCTCAGGTTCACGTCTGTATGTAGGAAGATAATAAACTAGTGGATACTACTGAAGTTGATATACGTGTTCTGAGGATTTATTTATGAAGAATTATGTGTATGAATTAATAATATATTTGACAAGATTATTGAATTTTGACAGCGTTCATCGCAACTTTGAATCTCAAAAGTTTATTCAATGTGTGGTTCTAATATCGATTAAATCAGATAACGTGTATCAATATAATTTCTGAGGAGAAACAAACGACATCTAAAATTGAAAAAGTTTACGCAAACCAATTGACCCGAGTGACGTAATTCTGCGCATACGACTCAAATGATGTTTTACAGTTTCGTTCAAGAACCATTCTGAGACAATTTAAGAAGAATATAAATAATTTTGAAGTGGGTTGTAACTGACGTAGGTGACGAAGTCTACACATGGTCATTTGTCGAAAGAAAACATTTATAAAAAAACTTACGTCGTTACACTACAAAGGCCGGATTATACCAGATTCCGCGTCATTGTGGGAAGACTTATATTGGACAGACAGTGCGCACCATCGAAAATCATTGCCGAGAACATCAGAGGCACACTCGACTTGGGTACCCAAACAAGTCTGCGGTCGCAATGCACTGTTTGTCCGAAAATCACGAAATGGACTACCAACATACCAGGGTCTTGGCATACACATCTAAATACTGGGACAGCGTCGTTAGAGAGGCTATCAAAATCCGTACCAGGGACGGACTCATCAACCGAGATTGCCGCTACAGCGTCAGCAGGACGTGGGAACCAGCATTGAGTATAATTAAAATAAAAACGCTCAGCAAAGGAAACGAACGGGCGACAGATGCGGACGGGGCAATTACACCAACGCAACCACAGACGCTGACGTGCGGGCGCGGACCGCGGAGAGAACGCCTCGCGATGGGAGGGTATTTAAGACGGCCGCCCGCCCTCAGGAGCTCAGTTCGTCAGCGCACCTAACGATGGCAACATGTCTGATCACCGAAATACTGTGCCCGTTAGACACTATGGACCGACAGTACACCCGTGGACTGTCCGAGCAAGAAATGCGGTGGGACAATCTGAAGAATCACAATATTTTGTTAATTGCCCAGATTACTTTGAAACCATAATTTTTGTAGACAAGACCTCACGTTGGTCAGGTTGACACACATTTGTCCATTTCACACCCTTCGCTTATCTAGGAAAAATCTATCAAAAATCCATTTTGTAATTCTCTGATAAATCATTAGATATGTTTATTAACTACCGCAATTACTTTAAAGCAATTAAATATCTGGTTTGTCCATTTCCCACTCCTGACTCGGACATGAGAATACGGATGAGAACTTTCCTTCAAATCAGTAATTAACAATTTCTTAATTACTCTGCATCAAATCCAATAAACCCCGTTTTGCCTTACTAGACCTCAAGCTGGTCAAGCTGATAGATTCGCCCACTTCTCACTCTTCGTTTTCCCATGAAAATGACAACACTCATTGTATATTTTATAGAGAGTCTTGTTCTCGTTCCCCTCAAACGTTTGACCAATAATAAATTTGTTTTACTGGAAACTTGACCTATTCACTAAAATACAACTTTCATCGACGATTCTAGGTGCATTTTTTCACTCTCAAGTGTGGAATCTACCGAATACTACAGATTCAGAAAATGATATGACCGCGCAGATCAGCTAGCGGTCGACATCCCGCTGCAAACAATGTGCGGGATGCCAGCAAGTCGCGGGAGACAACAACTGAGGCTGAACCGGCCGCCGAAAGGAAAGTGGTCTGGAGCTGTCCGCAGGAAACTCAACTTCCCCAGTTCATAACCTAAGATCCTCTTGCATTATCCGAACACTAGGTGTCTGCAGTGCATTCGTGAAGGTGCAAAACCAAAGGCTGAAAGCAGCCCTGTAGAAATCAGGTTGCCACACGAGTGAACTAACGCACTATCACGGTGAACGCTACTGATCGGTGCCTCTGACGCCCACGTACTTGATATGATAAAACAAATTCGGCCACTTTCTCGTTTTCCACCAGCTGTATGCGCCACTGTAGTTAATCAAGGTTTACGTGGTTTGTGTAAGGCTATCTGTGCAAAGCTTCATTGGATTTTTATTGTGGTTTACATTTCGTACCTAATCGGACTTTACTTTCCTAATAGCCATCGTATGTGTTATAGAATGATATAATTTAGTGCATACGTATACAGTCCGCAAAATGTGTTGCTAATAGAGTTAGTAGTAAAGAAGTAATAAATGCTGAAGTTTAACTGCATGAACAGCGAAAACGTAGTAATTAATAAAAATTTTCCTATTAATTGTTTTGTGGGGGTTACCAGCGGGATAAGGTTTCAGATAGGTTGAAATTATGTGTGCAAGTTCGCTGGGAGTCATTAGGTGCTCTCATTCTCAAATACTGGATAAATATAGTCTGGATTATTTGCGCGCCATTTGTTATCCTACCTCAACATGTACCACAGGATGTGGGTGGAGTTGGGCTGAGTCTAAGGTTTTTGCAGTCTTTGGGTTATTTCGTCAAACAATATTTATTAAACCCAAAATATGTTCCTTGACAACTGCCAAAAGCAATGTGATAAACTGAATTTAAATATATTTCTTGAAGCATAGGCATTACAAGAACACAACAAATTTCTTCACTGTAACAATTAAAAATTAAGATGATCCCTGTGACACTAAAACTGGGGGAGAGGGGGAAGGGGCCACAACAAGAATGCAGCCACTTCACAACATTCCGCGTCTCACCAAAGATATGCAATAATGACAAACCACTTAATCCAACAATAAATCAGAAAGCAGCCCTCAGCTATAACTGGTGTTCAATATGTTTGCACATAAACTAAATCTTAGACTTACTGACCATTCACTTCTTCAGCTACTCTCTACTACCAATCAACCAAAATACAAACTACACAAATTAGCAGTAGCAATTCTAGACACAATTTCATAATTCTGTAATAATAACGATCAGAATTAAGGTAACTGTCGTTTCGAGTTAAAAAACACAAACGCAGCAACCACAACACAACACAATATTCATACGTCCCTTCCACGTGGAATATGACAGTCGAATTGTTATACTCAGTGTATTCCAGTGATTCCTTTCACTGTACCATAAACAAAACCTAAATCAACACAGCCGACCAACTTATTTTTATATATGACTCCAAAGCACACTAAAATATAATTTAAAACTACAGTATGAAATTAATTGATATTAATTACAGAGAATTTCACACATTAAGAGTCCAACGCTTAGCAGCCAGGATGCTACGGTTTTCGCTGCAAACAAGATCTAAGTAAGATGTTTAGGTTTTTATGTTGGTAATGTCACGTAGCAGTCTGTATGAAAATCACTGGCTGTGCTGTGCGCAGTCTGTGGCTCGGCATTGTTGGTATATTCGCTGTTGTAGTGTTGGGCAGTTGGATGTGAACAGTGCGTAGTATTAAGGTAAATACATTGTTTGTTCTCTATCAAAATCTTTCATTTGCTAACTATGCCTATCAGTAGTTAGTGCATTCAGTAGTTAGAATCTTTAATTCAGCTGGCAGTATTGGCGCACGCTATATTACAGTAGTTTGAGTAACGAAGATTTTTGTGAGGTAAGTGATTCATGAAAGGTATAGGTTATTGTTAGTCAGGGCATTCGTTTGCAGGGATTATTGAAAGTCAGACTGCGTTGCGCTAAAAATATTGAGTGTCAGTTCAGTGCTGATCAGAATAATTAAAGAGAGAAATGTCTGGGTACGTTCAGTTCTGCTCAGCTGTTTGAAAATCAAATAACGTAAGAGATTTACCAGCACAGTCATTTAAAATTTACCAAAGGGGATGTATCAAAGACTTCCAGGTCACAGGGTTCGCTCAGTGTGCTGCAAACCAGAAAGTATTCAGAGTCCTGCTTGCCACACGTTCACAAAATTCATTATGACTGGTACCCCAATTCCAAAAATAAATCTTGCAGCTTGTTACCCCTGGTCTCAACCCGTTGAGGTCCTTCCCAGTCCCCAATTTGAAATGGCAGATTTATGTTAGCTTCTATTTTGCCGTCCATATCCTCGAGGAGACTTTGTTCTCTACAGCTCAGTTCGGCTGGATTCTTCTGCTTGGAATTGGTACTGTAAGTAGAAATCTTTTTCAGAATTTCAGTCGTGATGGATAAGCTTGAGTTCTGAACAATGGATGCCTTGGATATATTTATTGTGTTTGGCTTTCGTTCTCTGTTGTTATTTGTCTTCTTACATCCAGAGTACTACTCCAGTGAGTGGAAAGATGTTGATTGCGGTTGTTCGTAAGCACATGTCACCTATTCGGCCTGTCTCACGAAGAGCCACGTCACTTGATTAACATGTACTTTATTCCTCCGGGCTGGTGCGGCGTGCTCCACAGCACAGCAGCAAACAGCAAGAGCAGATGTGCTTAGGATACTGGGATGTGCTCCCTGTGTGCTGTTTGTCAGTCTGCGGATAATATTGTTCCTGGTGCATACCTTCTGTCTGATGTCCACGCAGTGTTGTTTATAGGTTAAGGCACAATCAAACTTGGAAGTGGACACAGCGATTTAGACTGCTTCCTTTCCAGGCGCTATTCAGTTTAATATTTGCTTCCTTATTGCGTACATGAAGCATACCCCTTTTTTATTTTAGGTCCAGGTGGTTGTTGTCAAAATACGAGGGCGTCCAACGAATAATGAAACACATTTTTTTTCATAGCCAATCTTACTTGAAAAAAAATTGCTGTTTGTTGTGGAACATCGTGAAACATTCCCGCTTCAATTCCAATAGTTTCTTGAAGTTTCAATAATTGGTGGCGCCATATATAGACTTCAAAGTGGCGCCTGTAATGGAGGTGGGTTCAAAGGAAAGAACTGTCATGGAGTTTTCTTTTTGCGGAAAACTGGAGCATCGCATATATTCGCATGTGCTTGCAGAGTCTCTAAAGAGAGATGGAAGTGAACAAAAGCATGGTGAGTCGTTGGGCGTGGCATCTGTTATCAACGCAACAATGTCGCTTAACCTGTCCGATCTCCCATGTGACGGCCGACAGCAACATATGTGCCTCCTACAGTGTTGGAATGTGGGGAGACTCTCATTCGAGGTGATCGACGGATCACAATCAAATACCTCATGGCTCAACTGGACGTCTCCGTTGGCATTGCTGACACACTAGTCCATCATTTGGGGTATTCAAAACTTTATGCTCATTGGGTTCCTCGTCATCTCACAGAAGACCATGAAGAGCAATAATCTGCGCGGAAATGCTTGAGCGTTACGAGGCTGATAGTAAGACATTTTTGTAGAACATCGGCATAGGTGATGAAAAATTGGTTCATCACTTCGAGCCGGAAACAAAACGCTGATCCATGGAGTGGGGCCAGACCACCTCTCCTCCGAAGAAAAGCTCTTCTCCAAACTGGGAAGTGGTCATTCTGTTTGATGTTTTTCTTCATGGTTCAATGAACAATTACGAAGTGTATTCTGCTACCCTCAGAAAATTAAAGAAACGACTTCAGCGGGCTCATCGCCAAGAGATGCAAACGAACGTCTCCTTTCCTGTAACAACGCAAGCCGTTACACAAGTCTCTGCGTCCGAGAAAAGCTCACTAGATTTCAATGAAATATTCTTCCTCGATCTCACACCTTCCGACTTCCTTCTAATATTCCCAATGAAGGACGCAGGTGTATTGAAGCAATACTTGGATGATGGGGAGGTTATTGATAGAGTTAGACGTCGACTTCCCTGTGGAATAGAAGTGTACCATGCGGGCCAATAGACCCTTCCAGTAAGGTGGCATAAGGCTGTTACGTTGAACGGAGATTATGTTGAACAATAGGATTTTGAAGCCAAACGACTGGAGAATAACGTGGTATATTGGAGTCATGCACAAAACCAACCAGCTATCAGAAAGTAATGTGTTGCGTGGATTCTGCTACTTCAAATGTCGCTCCGTGTGCAGCCACGGCTGTGTCATCTGTATACCTCAAATACCAGTTCCCAATGTTGCGTAGATTACCATTGGTGTACGTATTACACAATACAGTTCTCAGCACTCTCGCCATTCTTCTACATTCTTCATCGACACATTTTGTCATTTACGGGACGAAATGTCATCTGTTTTGCAGCAGACGATGAATGAACTACGTCAGTCCGTAACCTCAGCTGTTGTCTACAGCCGACGAGTATTCCAGTGTCAGTCACTAAAACGCACTGTTAGTGGTCCTTTTGTAAGAGAAGCCCAGCTGTGTAACTTTTGGAGTCGCAGTCCTCTAGCTCTAGAGAGCTGTCGTGCCTACACTCGACAACCTCGCCACATGTCGACTTTTAGTGACATCCCAGTCCGTGCGCCTCAGCACACTAGTCCGACAATAAGATTCGTACTCCTTGGCTGTCAACCGACTGACTACGTTGAGTCCTTCCGTCCTCGTGTCTTTGACTACCACTGCGACACCATAGACCTGCTACGCTGCTTTAGACTAGTCGAGCAGACGCTTCCACACAGGGACGGCGCCACCCATGACTCCTGAACCGTTCTCACTACAGCTACAGGAGGCGGCTCTCCTCGATGTCAGCGTTTCTCCCACTTTGCTGGTCACACCTCCGAACGCAGCTCACTCCATTAACTGCAGCTGCCAGTCCCAGCATTGTCACACCTCGCGCTGACTGCTGTCGACCGCACAGCCTTCTCGGCCACACCACTGGCCTCTGGGAGACGTTTTCACTTTTTGAGCAGAGCACATGACTGGTCTCCCATTGCCTCTGGTCCCATCAGGTCGATTCGGAGCGGCTGTAGATACAACACATGAGGCCACGGATTGCGTCCTGCAGCTAAACACTTGCTTGAGATCAGTCCCAACGCGGTCAGTTAATGGGCAAGAAGAAAGATGCTTCCCGAATTTCAAGTTCACTTCTACATCTACATACATACTCCGCAATCCATACGGTAGATGGCGGAGAGTACCTCGTACCACAACTAGCATCTTCTCTCCCTGTTCCACTCCCAAACGGAACGAGGGAAAAATGACTGCCTATATGCCTCTGTACGAGCCCTAATCTCTCTTATCTAATCTTTGTGGTCTTTCCGCGAAATATAGGTTGGCGACAGTAAAATTGTACTGCAGTCAGCCTCAAATGCTGGTTCTCTAAGTTTCCTCAGTAGAGATTCACGAAAAGAACGCCTCCTCTCCTCCAGAGACTCCCACCCGAGTTCCTAAAGCAATTCCACAAAACTCGCGCGATGAACAAACCTACCAGTAACAAATATAGCAGCCAGCCTCTGAACTGCTTCTATGTCTTCCCTCAATCCGACCTGATAGGGATCCCAAACACTCGTGCAGTACTCAAGAATAGGTCGTATTAGTGTTTTATAAGCGGTCTCCTTTACAGAAGAGCCACATCTTCCCAAAATTCTACCAATGGACCGAAGACGACTATCCACCTTCCCCACAACTGCCATTACATGCTTGTCCCACTTCATATCGCTCTGCAATGCTACTATCAAATATTTAATCGACGTGACTGTGTCAAGCGCTACACTACTAACGGAGTATTCAAACATTACTGGATTCTTTTTCCTACTCATCTACATTAATTTACATTTATCTATATTTAGAGTTAGCTGCCATTCCTTACACCAGTCACAAACCCTGTCCAAGCCATCTTGTATCCTCCTACAGTCACTCAAGGACGACACCTTCCCGTACACCACAGCATCATCAGCAAACAGCCGCACATTGCTATTCACCCTATCCAAAAGATCATTAATGTACATAGAAAACAACAGCGGACCTACCACACTTCCCTGGGGCACTCCAGATGATACCCTCACCTCCGATGAATACTCACTATCGAGGACAACATACTGGTTTCTGTTACTTAAGAAGTCTTCGAGCCACTCACATACTTGGGAACCAATCCCATATGCTCGTACCTTAGTTAGGAGTCTGCAGTGGGGCACTGAGTCAAATGCTTTCCGGAAGTCAAGGAATATGGCATCCGTCTGATACCCTTCACCCATTGTTCACAAGATATCATGTGAAAAAAGGGCGAGTTGCGTTTCGGAGGAGCGATGCTTTCTAAAGCCGTGCTGATGCATGGACTGCAACTTCTCTGTCTCAAGGAAATTCATTATGTTCGAACTGAGAATATGTTCGAGAATCCTGCAACAAACCGATGTTAAGGATATTGGTCTATAATTTTGGGGGTCTGTCCTTCTACCTTTTTTATATACAGGCGTCTTCTGCGCTTTATTACAGTCGCTCGGGACTTTAGGTTGGGCAAGAGATTCGCGATAAATGCAAGCTAAGTAAGGAGTCAATGCAGTAGAGTACTCTCTGCAAAACCGAATTCGAATCCCATCAGGACCTGGCGATTTATTTATTTCCAACCCATTCAGCTGCTTCACAACCCCAGTGATGTCTATCACTATGTCCTCCATACGGGAATCTGTACGAGACTCAAACGGCGGTATGTTTGTACGATCCTCCTGCGTGAAAGATTTCTCAAATGCTGAATTTAAAATTTCAGCTTTCGTTTTGCTGTCTTCCGTTGCCAGGCCAGACTGATCAGTGAGTGACTGGATGGAAGCCTTCGACCCACTTACCGATTTTACGTGAGACCAGAATTTCCTTGGGTTTTCAGCAAGATATTTTGCTAAGGTATGACGGTGGAAGTGGTTGTATGCTTCGCGCATCGCTCTTTTTACAGCAGCACGAATCTCTACTAACTTTTGCCTGTCCTCAATCTCCCGATCTTTCTTGTACCGCGAGTGCAACTGTCTTTGCTTGCTGAGCATTCTCCGAACAGCGCTGTTAAACCACGGTGGGTCGTTTCCGTCCGTAACCCACTTTTTCGGCACACACTTCTCCAATGCGAGATTTACAATGTGTTTAAAATTTGCCCATAATTCTTCCAAGTCCATCGTACCGGAAGTAAGTGAAGTCGATTCATTTACTATGTGGAATGCTAACAACTGCTTATCTTCTCTTTCTAGTAAGATTACTCTATTAGCCTTCTTGACCGACTTTTTAACTTTCGTAACATTAGTCGGAATGACAGCGTCATGATCACTAATCCCCGTCTCAACACTGACACCGTCGATGAGGTCTGGCCTGTTTGTGGCTACCTGATCTAAAATAATTCCATTACGCGTTGGCTGTCGATATACCTACTCAAGAGAGTTTTCGGTTTATGTGTTCAAAAGTAATTCACACGAAGGCTTGTCTGTACCGCCTGTCGCCCGCATATTTTTAGAACTTTCTTAGGCTTATAATTCTGTTGAACATAAGATTCTATTAAACGGTCTGGAAGTATTAGGACTAAGAGTGGGAGCTTGTGACTGGTTCCGATCATGATTCGCAGATAGAGCACTAAGAGTGGAGATAGCACATACTTCAAATAAGTCTGAAATTGTAGTAAACACTTATTATAGCCCAAATAAATTCCTCAGGTCTGCATTTTAGGACCTATACTGTTCCTGAAACACATCAAGGACGTTTCGATTAGTAACAGTCATAGGGGAAAAATTCTGTTTCCTTGTGACAGTAAAATTACAGTCACTGACGTAACAGGAGAGCTCCTGAAGAAAAACAACTCAAACCGTCGCAGAAGTTAACATGGAGCAAGAAAGCGGCACTGAACGCAAAGAAAACAAATGCCGTCATATGTAGTTTGAAGAGGGAAAAGGACACTGTTAAATTAAATGTAAGTTTCAATTCTACAGACTGTGTAACAATCGGAAAATTTCTAGAAATCAACACTCATTCTCAGTCGAAGTGGTGTGAGTAAAAAGTACTTAAAAAACAGAACGTCACCAGCATTTTATGTCCTCAGAGTCTTTTCAGTGTGTAACAGCCAGTGTCATCTATTTACATACTATTCATATATACACTCAGTTATCGCCTATGGAATTCTATTCTGGGGAACAAATGCAAGAAATATGAATACAAGTGCGGGCCCTCCCACCGGAGGTTCGATTCCTCCCTCGGGCATTGGTGTGTGGGTTGTTCCTAGCATAAGTTAGTTTAAGTTTGTTTAAGTAGCGTATAAGTCTAGGGAACCATGACCTTAGCAGTTTGGTCCCTTAGGAATTCACACACATTTGAACATTTATGAACAAAATTTTCCAATTCCAGGAAAGGCATATGAGGGTAATAACCAAAACCAGTAGAGCTCATTGTAAAAAAGACCAGTTCAAACGCTGGGGATTTTAACTGTACCTTGAGAATACTGTTACGTGTCAGCTGTACACATCAAAGTAACATTGATAATAATTACTTCACAAACAGCTATGACCATGTCGATGGAACAAAATAAAAATTGATATGACATTCGCAAATAAAGGATAAACGTAAAATTCAAAACAGCATTACCTGTCAAGGAATAAAACTATTTAATAAATCACCAAAGGAGAGGACAGATATTGCTAAAACAAATTTATTTAAGAAGGTAGTTATACAGTGCCTATTAAGCCAAACGTTTGATACACTGGAGTATTACGACACAGAGCAGGTTCTTCGCAAACAAGTAAGACTCGCAAAAAAAGTAACACAAATAATAATAACGATAACAAAAAAAACGTTAGAATGTGTGTGAAACCTTATGGGACTTAAATGCTAAGGTCATCAGACCCTAAGCTTACACACTATTTAACCTAAATTGTCCTAAGGACAAACACACACACCCATGTCCGAGGGAGGACTCGAACCTCCGCCCGGACCAGCCGTACAGTCCACGACTGAAGCACCTCAGACCGCTCGGCTAATCCCTCGCGGCAATAACGATAACAAAACATATAAACTTCCACATAACACTTTCACACTATGGTTTTTTCTTCCTTTGTAATTTCCTGGAAAAACTTGCTCCTAGAACTATACAATGTACGATACGAACACCTTGTCCTGTTTCTGAGCTAAATACTTCATTTATTACAGAGGGACGTTGATTCAGATTTCAGACCAGCAAATGGACAAAATGCTTCTAATATCATATCAGAATATATATAGTGTTGTCAAACAATATGTGTGTAGCGTGCATAGTGTGTGCATTGAGTGGGAGCGAAAAAAGCATGAACAGTGTAGCATTAGCTTCTTTCATCATTAAATAACTTATTTGTACAACTGTACTGCAGACCAGGCGTAAACCAAGTGGGGTAGAAAATTTGTAAACGGAGTGGCTTGGATTCCGGAAGCGTAGTTCACATTATTATTAATGTGAAATCGTAATAATATAAAGAGTCCTTGGGAAGTGTAACTAATCTCTCCATTGAGCTCAGATCATAATTTAATTTTACAGTCCAAGTCAGCTCTTTGTAAGAAACGTAGGATGGTGAAAACAATTAATGTCGAAGACGAACAGTTCCCGCAGACGCAACATTAGAATAAGTTACGGGTTCTAATTAGTAGGAACATGTAGCAGTTATAAATATGAAATGGTTTTCACAAAAGCTACACATGTTTCAGCAAACATGCTGTACAGTAAATAGAAGCCTGAAAACTAAAAGGAGAGTGGGAACACTCATGAAGTTCTATAAAGTAGTGGTTGTGTCTGCTTTTCTCTATAGATCTGAAACATGAACGTTGAGAAACGCCGATAAAAACAAGGTAGGGGCTGCCGAAATTAGATCCTTAAGAACAGCACGAGATGTACCCTTTGAGGTAAAATGCACTCCGTCTTCAGGCCAAAAGTGGCCAATGGGGACCATCCGAACGTCATGTCATCCTCAGTTGAAGATGCGGATAGGAGGGGCGTGCGGTCAGCACACAGCTCTCTCGGTCGTTAAGATGGTTTTTCTGTGACTGGAGCCGCTACTATTCGGTCGAGTAAACTCCTCAATTGGCATCACGAGGTTGAGTGCACTAGGTTTTGAGGAAAAATGGCAAATTACAAAAAGAAGAAAAAGGGAGAAACTATTTGGAAGATAAAATTGTAAACTGTAGAGATGATTAGAGAAAGCATGTTGACAGAATGCCGAAGAAGAAGATCCCGAAAGAGTGTTGTATGATAGGCCTAAGGGAACAAGATATTCGGAAAGACCAAGGAGGTGATGGTCAGGCATGTTTTAAAGCCGGAAAAGGCCACTTCGCTCAATCCATAGATTGTAGAAGAAGAAGAAGATCTAGCGAAAATGAGAAGGCGTTATTTTCGCTAAAATCGTGATAAGCCTGTGTAAAATTTCGCAGTAGGGGTGCGTTTGAGGCCCTTCTCATCTTGGTGTCACAAGCGGCTCTTTGTGTCACTTGGGCTTTAAACCCGCCCAGATAACAGCATGCACACGGTAAAGAATGCAAGTAGCTGTGCAGGCGACAATTGCTATTCATTTTGTTTTCGCCGCCCCACATGCAGCATGTCACCACAGACATACACAGCTGTTCTGCCGTAAGAAGTCCGGCCTCTGACTGGCAGAGCACAGCGATGTAAGGGCACCGTATGGCAGGTACTGTGTCCCGGGCACTTGCCATCGTATGAAAACCGCGATTTAACGGTGTGCGCTGTCGGAGAGCCGGCAATTTACCGCGTGACGGAAATCGTAGCGCATGAAACAAGAGAGCTATTGAAACGAAAGTGCGAGGAAGGTCGGGAGGAACGGACCGGAGATTTACTAACAGCGCTGACTCGATCCCGATAGTCGGACACAAACTGCGTGGTGGACGTTGAGTGACAAAATGTGTTCGGTTTCTCCGTGTCGCAACCGACATTGTCTACTGATGATGAGAAACTGGAGCAATGCGTAAACTAGCGAGTCGGCTCTAACTGAAAGTGGGGAAGAAGAAACGCGAGTAACAACGTTTCCACCACTCCGAATCCGTTGAGGGTAAAGAATTGGAGGAATACGGAAACTACCGACTCGACCAGAGTCGTGCATGAGCTGCGTACGAGGGATAATACACGCAAGTAACGAAGTGTTTCAAGCAATAACAAAATGGCATACTGAGACTCGCAGTATATTCATTACTCAGTATCGAACACATATAATATCTAACATCAGTACTTCCGAGCCTTCTGTAACAGAAAGCAGGTTTACTGGTTCATGTATGATGCATATTTAATTAATCGAGAAGGCTGCAGCCAAAGTTACCTCGGACAGGTGTAGCACAATTTTAAAGCATATATATGGTTTATTAATTTATAGATTAGTTTTATAAGATATATTTGTCAACGTACACTCTTACCGAGACGTAGCCCAACGAACTAAATTTCGTTTCAATCTGATTTGCATGCAGCCCACATTACGTAAATGTCTTGCAGGTCCTCTAATGTGTTTGCAGTACAGTCGTTTGCTGTACAAAACGGATACCACAAGAGACCATTAACACTGTTCTTTAAGGTAATCAATCCAGATTTAAATCAACACAAGGACATTCTAAATACTAGGCAACACGTAATTATAGAGGAGACATTCCTTAACCTTGCAAATCCAGGTTTGTTAGAGTAAGTGACATTTCAAAGTTATCTCCGTCACGTAATTCATTCAAGCATTCTTCAGGCAAAATGAAATATTTTTAAGAGCATGAGGTTTTGAGACGATATTTGAACTCCTAAAGTTTTGACAGTTCGAAGTATTTTTGCTCTTTGAAAGTATTTCCGTAACTGTGAAACGGTTTTTCTGATACGAGCGATTTTTCATAAAATGGATGATGAACTAACCATTTAAAGGCAACGTTATTAACAACGTCAAGCACTCCAAGGAAACCTCAAAATTAATGTAGTATCACGAATAATTTCTGTGTACTTTTGCATATGTTTGAAATTTAAAAGACATGAAGAATTAGTTTGTTCTCGATCTCGATTGAAATCAAGCACCTAAAGGCATTGTAACTAACCAAAGTTTTCGTGCCGACAGAGACTCGATCACAGCAAGGTGTGCCATTGGTGGCTAGGGATAAAGAGTCGTGAAATGTCCAAATTTTCACCAGTATCAGTTAGCAAATCTGAAGATGAAAATGTTTGTGCTCTGCCTGTAATCCTGTGAAGACCTTTACCTCCGTGTTAACTAACCACGAAAATCGCTTAACACAATTTCAGATGGCAAAATTTGCATGTATTTAAAACGAAGTACCGTGATGCAAATTTTTTTTAATGGGTACTTGAACCTGGCGTATATCAGATTGTCAACCAAGTAAAATCGTGCGTTTGGTATCCGGTTGTGGCTTGTGACATTTCCGGCAGTGAAAGTTTACATTTTACAATTGGACAATTCTATCGGGAGATGTCACGAAATGTGCGACCCAAGGAAAGTCTCCAGAAGAAAAGAGTGCGGCTTTTGTGTTCTCTCACGTTTCTGTCTCACTGTGGCCAGTGCTATTCCGAGTTTTCTGAGGATAAAGCGACTATGGAGTTTGACCAAGGAGCAGCGGATTTTCAAACCGACGAATGAAGCCTTAATACAATTCAACAGAATTGCCGGTACAAGCGTATGTTCGAAATGTCTAATACACAGTAAAAGAAAATCAGACGATCCACCATCTTGACGCTTCATGCAGGATTCTCAATCTATCCGGACGTTCGTTATCTGACACCGTGAGGTTTGTGCTTTCCAGGGGTGGAAATTTTACGATCAGTCAGCGAACTATGGCGACAGAAGAAATAACAGCCAGCGTTGAAGGAGGCATTCGTAGTGTGGACACGAATACAGCTGAAGAAATCCGTATAGAAACTGTAAGAGTGTTGGCCCACGCAAAGCCTCCAAAATATTATTTAACTGTGGGGGGAAAGGAATTCCATAAAACACATGAGTGAGGACGATAGTTCTTTCATTCTCCCCGCTGACAAGGGAAATGCAATGTTGTTTTGGAATGTGACCGATTATCACATTAAGGCCAACGGCGTGTTAAACATATCCGAAACTGAGTAATGACTCCACTGACAAAGCTCTTAGAACTTTTACACGATTGATTAAAAGTCCTCTACCGAAAAGAGCGTCCACTAAATTATGTTTACTTTAGCTGTGCTACCGCCAAGATTTTATGGGCTTCCGAAGGCGCAATAAGGACATATTCCTCTAAGACCTTGAGTGTGTGCTATTGGTTCGCCCACATGTTCGTTTGCTACGTTCCTGATCAAGTTAGTACAGGCAATCTGAGTTGTATATCAAGAATTCTTTATCGGTATATTAAACGGCATAGTAGTCCGGCCATAGGTCATATTAGTTAGTTTAATATTTAATATGATCCCGATCTATGCAGTGTTGTAACAACTGAATCTGATTTTCCCTCCTGATGTTGCGAAACTGTTTAAATATCGCCTCACAGTCACTTGTTTCAAACGGAAAGAAGAGTCCTTCGAAAAGACGTGGCTGTGGGATGCATCTTAAGTGACAGGAAATTTCTTTATGGAAAAATTCGAGGACAGGTACTGGAAACTGCCAAAAAGGAATTGATTATTTGGTTCCGGTTTTTGGATAATAAGTTTGTTTTGTGGAGACATAGCAGAGAGGAACTAGGTCGTTTTCATAAACATGTCAACGGGATTCATAAGATTCAGTTTACAATGGAGGAGGAGGAAGAAGGCGGAAAATTTAAATTTCTTGATGTGCTAGATTTTAAGAGAGAAGACGATAGTTAAGGTGTCACAGTTTACCAAAATCCCAAGCACATAGACTGTAATCTACACCGGGATTCAAACCAGCACCCACGACAAAAGCTTGGCAGCATGGAGACATTGTCAGATAGAGCAAGGAAAATCTGCGAACCAGAGCTGGTAGACGCAGAATTAAAACATCTCACCAATGCGTTGCTGAAGAATGGTTATTCGTCCACTGAGGTAGAAAGACCTTTAAGAACTTCAGCAGAAACCTTAACGATGCACGAACGCCTGAAAAAGAGGAGGTTCTCTTGCCTTTCATTATGGAGGTTACTGGCTGAAGGTCACATAAATTTCGCCACGGTTGCTCTCCAACGGCTGGAAAAAAAAAGAAAAAAAAAACCAAGGAACTTATAGGACTCCGCGTGGTTTGGGGGACATGTACGTGAGTACTACAAGACGAATGATCACAAAAAGGACTAGAAGAGCACAACTGCAATTGCAGAAGGAGGGAAATTGACGGATCAGCTATTGCGGAGCATGCTTTGCAGCTAGAAGACCACAACATTCATCGTCGTAGGATTCAACTACCGGCAGCCACAAGTAGATATCATGGAAGGCTATTCAGAAAGGGATTTCAACAGGATGGAGGAGGACGCGAAATTGAATGAAATCTGGTTTCCGGTGCTGGAGAAGACGTGTATCTGTCTTCCACCAAGGAGTGACAGCAACAGCGGACGACGGCAGTCGACAACGGCTAATTGTTATTCGCTATTCAAAACATGTGACGTCACACCACTTTGCGGAAGCCCGCTCAAACTAAATTTTGCTGCAGTTATTAGCGAGTCAGGGTGTGAATCGGACACTCAAAGAAGCTGTGCTCCCCCTTGAAAATGTCTTCCTCTGTTTGGGACGAAACGTTGGGCTTAAATGTGAAATCCATCCGACCATGGCACAGTTTATTAACTGTGAAAGTATAAAGTTGTGAAACAGTTCGATTATTACCGCCGTTACCGCTATCAACTTCTTCATTCTGCTGCTGCTACACATATGCTTCAAGGAAGCATTTAATGCTTCTTGGTCATTTTAGAAGCAGCAGCCAAAAGCAGGTAAATATTTAATTAGCTGCAAATGATGGCGGCCTTCTGTGTAAACTGGATCATAAGAAGTATTTATTTAGTTCTTAGCATGTCTAGGGAACACTTTTCAAGTTATTACCGATCTCGTTTTGACATAGGTTACGTTAAAACTAAAATAACCGATAAAGACATTATATCATAACAGAAATTGCGTTGCGTTACTTTACTTACTTTCACTTAACAACGACTCATATAAAATCCTGAAACTGACAGTATAGGCCATTTTTGAAGCCAGAGGACGTCAATGTCTTCTGTTAAATCTCACGATCATTATCTCCAGACGACCTGGTCGACATCACCTCTTTCAAGTAGTACTAGCAAGAAAATATTGCAAAAGATCAACCGTTTTCCGATGTAATAAAGTAATTCTACGTGGTCCCAGTTCAGATTTTGGTGGAGTTATTCTATGGTATCCATATCAACATTATACAAAAATATTTCAACGTTGCAAAACTTACATCCGACTCAGAGGTCTTACAATTAGATGCCATACAGAAATGCTAACTCTGTGGAACACCATTTTCAGTAAACTGATTTGCGAAGACTGTTTACCACTGCTCTCTTCCACTGGAAACTTCGCCGTTGACTTATTGGGCTCTGTAACTACACTGCAAATGTAACACTGAGAACGAGCAATGTTTATGAGTTGCAATATTTAATAGTGCCGTGGCTTTCAGTATTGTACATTCATGACCTAAACAGCCTGTACATCATGTTAGGCCCCAGATACAGTAACGTCATACTTACAACAATAGTGTGCTCATACTGACAACTTCATTGTTAGTTTCACTTGATTTTTGTAATCACTGAAAAAAAGTCACATTAATTCCTAACATAAGTGGTTTCATCTTGTTGCTCTTGTCCTTCTGGCAGATTAGTTACCTGATTTCCCTTCCATACAGCGAAATGCGGCCAGCAATCGCTCCACAAGCAGCTAGTTAGTGCTGTTAAGATTTCTTTTAACACTGTCGTATGTGAAGGAACTTAGCTTAATCTTAAAATATCTCGAGTAGTAACATCCACAGATTTACCGAATACGAAATTTCTACAGTCCAGGCAGGAAAAAATATGAAAATAAAGTCTGCACCGTCTGCGCCTGTTAGATCTTTTCGTCTGATAGCGCTGCTCTTTCATTTGCCTAAGGGGTATCATACGTTGCACGTCTATAGCAATGGAAATCATTATTTGAATCCGAGTATAATATCAAATATATCTAAGACTGATATACTGCTAAAATACAAAACGATTAACAACCGAAGACTGAGTTCATCCTGAAACTGACGTGTATTTGTTTAGCAGGAGAACCAGAGGAGACTGTATGTCATGGCTTTCCGCCAACGGTCATTGCACTCCATATTCGCAGATGTTAACAGTACCACGATTACGTTGAACGTTACAGTTGATGTTGTTATCATAAACTAAAAATTCTTTCTTTACAAGTAATTAACATTTGTTGAAGCGGCAGGATTCGATACCGATAACAAGACATTACTATCCTACCACTTTCCCTACTCCACTAGCCTATCACCAATGTGGAGCACTCTTACAGACTTCCCTGATTTATGATTTGAGGTAACGCAATTGGCCAAAATAAGATAGACGGAGAAACATGGCACGCCTTATAACTGAATTTACATTTTAACTGTAAACCTGTCACTACATTGGGTGTTTAGAGATAAAATACATTTACACGATACTCTAAACAATATTCACAAGGAACTAATTTTGTAAACCTTTTTTTTTTCAAATCATGTAAAAGGGAATTAATTTGACTTCTGAGGTGAAGGAAGTGCTCTCTACCTTGCATCGCATTTCGTTTCCTCTTACTTTGTCAGTAAGTTCTCACTTGAAAAGTATCCCTGCTCAATGACTTTGATAAACGTCGCACTCCTGCGCTTCATGAAGACTATGTAGTGTACCAGCGCCGTTTAGCCCGCATCTCGTGGTCGTGCGGTTGCGTTCTCGCTTCCCACGCCCGGGTTCCCGGGTTCGATTCCCGGCGGGGTCAGGGATTTTCTCTGCCTCGTGATGGCTGGGTGTTGTGTGCTGTCCTTAGGTTAGTTAGGTTTAAGTAGTTCTAAGTTCTAGGGGACTTATGACCACAGCAGTTGGGTCCCATAGTGCTCAGAGCCATTTGAACCCTTTGAACCAGCGCCGTTTCCCGTACCTTACAGAAGCTCTATGACACATCTCTTGCTGCCAGCTAAGCACAAAGGTAGACCATTCGTACTCGTCTGAACAAGGAAGGTATCTATAGACGAAAATCGACGTTTAGGCAGTTGTTGAAGGTACACAATAAGGCTGCCAGATTAATCTTCGCAATGGCGTTCAGAAGGAAAATGTTTTCGTACTGTGAGCAAGTTATGTTTACGGACAAATGTGTTTTCTGCTGCCTCAGTTACTTCAGCCCATGCTTATCGTGCAAGCGGAGCGAGATGCGACTGCAAATACGTCCCTCAGAGACCAAAGGTATGGCCGAACTGCTGTCACAGTTTGGGGATGGATATCAGCAAGTGTGTACGGCGTTCTGTGGCAGCTGGGCCGTCGATTTCCCAGTCTTTTATTTTGCCGTCGATGTTCTGACCGATTTGATGCGGCTCTCCACGAATTCCTCTCCTGCGTCATCCTCCTCATCTCAGAGTACCATTTGCACCCTATGTCCTCAATTATTTTCAGGATGCATAATAATCTCTGTCTTCCTCTACAGTTTCTGTCCACTACATCTTTCTCCATGTACCATAAAACTCATTACCTCATGTGCTGACAGAGGAAACCATTCTTTTACTTCCATCACTGCTTTTTCGATGTACAGTTTGAATAGTATGGGAGAAAGACTTCATCCCCGTGTTACACCCTTTTCAATCAGAGCACTTCGTCCTTGGTTGTCCACTCTTATGATTCCTTCTTCGCTCCTGTACACATTCTATCATACATTACCGGCTCTCTGTATAGACGCTGCAGTCATGGACTCTGCGGCTGGTCCCGGTGGAGGTTCGAGTCCTCTCACGGGCATGGGTGTGTGTGTTTGCCCTTAGGATAATTTAGGTTAAGCAGTGTGTAAGCTTAGGGACTGATGACTTTAGCAGTTATGGCCCATAAGATTTCATACACATTTGAACAACATCTCTGTATAGTTTGCCCCTATTTTTCTCAGAATTTCGAATATCTTGCACCATTTTACATTATGAAACACTTTTACCAGAGCAAAGCATCCCATGAACGTATCTTGATTATTCTTCAGTCTTGCTTCCATTGTCAACCGCAACGTCAGAATTTCCACTCTGGTGCCTTTACCTTAACTAATCGTTAGCTAAGACATCCTCCATTTTTTTTCATTCTCCTGTATGTTATTCTTGTCAGCAACTTCGATGCTTGATCTATTGAGCTGACTGTACGATAACTGTCACACGTGTCAGCTCTTTCAGTCTTCGGATTAATGAGAATGATTTTTTTCTGAAGATCAGATGGGATGTTGCCAGACTCATATACGCTACACACCAACGTGAATGGTCGTTATGTTGTCACATCCACCAATGATTTTAGAAATTCTGACGGAATCCCGTCTGGCCTTATTGGACCATAAGTTCCCCAAAGTTCTCTTAAATTCTGAATCTAATACTTGACCCCTATCTCTTCTAAATCGACTCCTGTTTCTTCTATAACGTAGGACTAATCTTCCTCTTCATAGAGTCTTTCAGCGTACTCTTTCCAACTAACCACTCTCTTCTCTCCATTTAACAGTGGAATTACCGTTGCACTCTTAATGTTACAAACCTTGGTTTTAATTTCACCGAAGGTTGTTTCGACTTTCCAATATGCTGAGTCAGTGCTTCCGACAATCAATTCTTTTTTGTTATCTTAACATTTTTCAAGCAGCCATTTCGTCTTAGCTTCCCTGCACTTCCTATTTACATCACTCCTTAACGACTTGTACTTCTGTATCCCTGAATTTCCTTAAACAGTTTTGTACTTCTTTCATTCATGGATCAACTGAATTATTTCTCAAGTTACTCATGGTTTATTCGCTGTTACCTTCTTTGTACCTATGTCTTTCTTTTTAGAGATGTCCATTCCTCTTCAACTGCACTGCCTGCTGAGCTATCTGATTTCGAAATCTCTGTCTGACCATGATGTAATCTAACTGAAATCTTCCCGTACCAGCTGGCCTTTTTGAAGTGTACCTTCTGCTCTTGTGCTTCTTGCACAGAGTATTCGTTGTTATTAGCTGAAATATATCATAGAACTCAAGCAGTCTTGATTCTCTTTCATTCTTTGTCCCAAGCCCATTTCCTTCTGCAACCTTTTCTTCTACTACTTCCCATGTAACTTCATTCCAGTCCCCCATGACTATTAGATTTTCATCTTCCTTTACGTACTGTATTACCCTTTCAATATCCTCATATGCTTTCACTACCTCTCTTGTTTGCAACCTCAGCATGTGTACCTGGACTATCGTTGTCGGTGTTGGTTTGCTGTCGATTGTGATAAGAACAACCCTATCACTGAACTCTTCACATTAACACGCTCTCTGCCCTACCTTCCTATTTATGACGAATACTACTCCCGTTACACTACTTTCTGCTGCTGTTGATATTATCCTACACTCGTCTGGCCAGATATCCTTGTTTTCTTTCCACTTCACATCACTGACCACTACTGTACCTAGACTGAGCCTTTTCATTTTCCGTTTCAGATATTCGTGCTTCATTATCACGTTCAAGCTTCGGACATACCTCGCCTCGACTCGTAGAACGATATGCTTTCGTTGGTTGTTCACTCTTTTTCCCATGGTCACCTTCCAATTGGCAGTCCCCTCCTGGAGAACTGAATGGGGGACTACTGCGAAATAAGGAGAACGTAATGCCCCCAACGGACCGTCAGGGATTTTCGAGAGGCAGAGTAATTTTCCAAAATGATCGTTTTCTTGTCCGCATACCGAACTGTGTAAAACACAGGTTTAAAAATAGTGGAGAAACTGAGTTGTTGAGCTGGCCTCCCAAAGGTGCTGACCTCATTCTCATAGAGCAAGTATGGGCAGACCACCACCGACAAGAAAGCCAGAGCTGTCCGAAGCATGACAAGAGCTATCACACAGTAAAAAATTCATCCGGAAAGTCGTTTCCTCTATTCCCCGGTAGCTAAATGCAGTTGTAGAGAAGGGTGGAAATAGGACACGATATGAACTATTGTATTGTTAGGGAAAAACTTTGGTGTATTACAAATGAACATTTTGTTTACCCTCAAAGAAGAGAAAAATTCATTTGTCTTTACATTTTTTCATTTTCTTTAAAAGATGAGCTGATTACATATAATAACTAGGCTGCCGATTGCACTCTTTTCAGTCGTTCAATTAAATTTTGGTTTAGAACTACTTTTCGACCGTTCATCAAAGAAAATGAGAAAAACATGAAACATATTTTTTTTGGCACGTGGCGCATGACTCCAATACCGATGAAGGCATCAAAGAGAAGGTATTTAGTTTTTTTATATCGAGAATATGCCTCATATTAATTTGTGTTCTCTTTATTTAGATGCAGGCAGGATGCCAATATCGACAAAACCACAAATGATACATTACTTTCTCTTAATGCCAAGCATAAATCCCAATATGTAAAGAGAAAAAGCGTAAACGTAGAGTTGAGCATTTTATTCCACTACTTTCTCAGTTATGTACTTATAAATAATTTAAAATGAAGGATACCTAATAAATGTTATTGTCCCCATAAAGTAATAACTGACAATAAATTAAAATTCATAAGTGATGTGTTTCGAAAACCCTGCCAAGAGAATAGAAACCTACCACCTTAATTACTACGCCACTCTGCCAACCGCCTGCGCATCGATTACAAGATAGTATGATACGTTCTGTGATGTCACAACTTTTCAATGAAAAAGAAACTGTATGCCAAATTAAAGCGGTGGAGTGCGTCTTCAACGGAATGGCAGGCAGTCCATCTGCCTTTGAATTCCTTGAACGTTGTTATGAAGAACAGATGTTTATTGAAAGTGGCACAGTAAGTATTCTGATAGGTTTTATCAGATCTGCTTGTTTTGGACGTGGTGTGTGTGGGAGAGTACGTGAACGTAATGGCAGCTAAAACCAGTGTCATAAAATTCCACACTGTGATTGGAAACTTACTCATATGGCAACTGCTCGTACATAAAATGGCTTGAGAGTCTTTGAAGCATATATTCTAGCACGATGATAGAAATGAATCAGAAAGTGTAGCTAAATTATACAGTTATCATAGCTAGCTTACGATGAATGTCTTATGTAATGAAAGAAAACTCTTTCAGTCACTGTTGTGAAATGACTCAAATATATCACACAATAATCTAAATGTGTATTTAGAAGAAACTTTTGTCCCTACCGATGCAGATACAAAAAGAAAGGTATGAGAAAGTATGCAATTCTGCTTTTCAACACGTTTTTTACCTCCATATTTGCCTCAGCATGTGCACTGCTTCCTTAACGTTTGTCTTGGTTGATGACTCCCTAAATGAAAAACAACACAGAGATTACCATTATTAATGGTTCCGTGTAGCTATTTCTGAGCCATTCTTGAGAAGGAACTAAGTATTTCCTAAACAGACGCTTTCTGTTCAATCCTACAATGGTGGCCCAAAATGTGTGCCGTGCATTATGAAAAACTCCCAAGAGGTGAGTATACCGCAGCTGTAATGTTTTGCCAACAAGTATGACATGTATCAGTCACAGTGTAAGACAAGTGACCTACAAAACTTCATCACGATGATGATGATGAATTTTGGTTTGTAGGGCGCTCAGCTGCGCAGTCATCAGCGCCCGGAAAAAATTCCCAATCTATACACAGTCCAATCTAGCCACTTTCACGAATGATTATGGAATGATGACGACAACACAAAATGCCCGAAAAGAGAAAATCCCCAACCCGACCGGTAATCTAGCCCGGGACCCCGGGAGCCAGAGGCAGCAACGTTAGCCACTAGATCACAAGCTGCGGACAATGTATTAAACGATAATACACTCTGCATGTTTCATTAACAAAACTATCAACTTGTTTGAAATGTCGTCCCTGATGCACTTATTACTCTGACCTTATGCCATCAAATTTTTCTTTTTAAACTCCTTGTTAAAAGAAATTCCTCTCTTTACCAAAATGCACTTATAACCTGTTTTGACAACATCCGTAACTCAGATCCAGTAGGTTTATACAGGCTTGGAATCAGTAAACTATCTGAGCGCGTCAGACTCTTTTAGGTATTGCGAAAGAGTACACTGCTGATGAGTAATTTGTCCCTGATGTTTAATTTTGTGTTCGATAAAATAACGGATATCACTAGTAAAATATGCTCTGTACTCATTCAAATGAAATTTAAACGGCCGTAATATCCTTACAACGAAAGTCTACTGTAATATAGATGAGGTATCTATAAAAGGAGTATGCCTATATCGGAACAAATTTGTAAGATATTACTCATTCTGGATTTCGAAATGATCTACGTTTACTTACTGTCGTGTGTCAGAATGAAGTAGTATGGAAATGTGGCGTTTCATAAATAAAATTAAAATGAACTAAATTTCCTTTATGATCTTCGAGCTAACTGCTTGTAGCTCTGTCATGGAAGGGCCAAAAATAAATCTTTCACTGAGACAGAAACCGTAAACCAAATCTGCAAGCACTTTAGAGGCGAGCACGTTATCTCGTTACTAGCTGAAAACTGTTTCCTTGTGCTCTTCCTTACTGCTCCGTAAACTCTTAACATAGAAGACCAGACTAATTGTAATTTACACATCGTATGACTTTTCTGGACTCTTGATATCTCTATTTCTCACCTCAGACGAAAATCACCCGAACAAGTGGTGACCCTCTGCCAGGCACTTAAATATGATTTGCAGAGTATCCATGCAGATGTAGTGACTTTTATATGGTAGTTCAGTGCCATCCAAGAAGTAACTCATCGTCACAGGGTTGACAAAAATATATTACATTTTTGCAAAATTTCACTTACACTTGTAGCAAGGAGAATACCATCCTCGAGCCGTCTAGGATGTGCTACAGTTCGTGTCTCAAAGATGAGACAGCACGAAGCTAAAATATCAGCAGTATAAGTCAATGAGTCTTATAACAGGGTTTACGGATTAGAGAGTCATCACCAAAAATACTCAGACGTGTGAACTGCAAAACTGAACAACACAAATTATTACCTGTCACAATTATTTTTTATTTTTTTGTCTTAAGCGCACTAAAACTAAGACGGCCACCGCCAGACATGTTTCACGTTTTCAGAACACCTCCGTTAGTTACTTGTAAACATTATGAGTAAGCAACAAATCCTTTTTATAATAATTGAATTGGGAAATATTTTTCTTGACATCAGTGACAATGGTACTATCTATAAAAGACAGGCACACAAATAAAGAGACAAGTACACAGCATCAATTGTAAAACGTAAGAATACAAGAAGACTTCGGGAACTACGAATAGCATGAAGTTCAAAATCAAGAAAGGCTTCAATGCATAAGAAATTACAGAAAATGCAAGCACAGAATTCCGTTGAATATTAGATAGCGAATGTATGCAGCGCATCTTTGATTCCAGCATCTACTAACGTGAATGGAGAAGCAGATATTATCAGAAAGTGGAATACAAAAAGCTCACATTAATGTCTAGAGTAAGTCATCCCTGAAAGTTGTCATTCAGTCTTAAATACATGAAGAAAGATACGTTAGCTATTCGTTATGATTAAAATGTATCAGCTGCTGATGCTTCGTTAATAAAAGCGAAAGGCGCCTATGAAGAAGAGCTTTTCGCGTGCAGTGTGCTGGATACAGAGACAACCCAAAATTATTTTCACTACCTTCCTCACACCGAGTAGTTTTACTATCTCCCATTTATCAATATCTATTTTGGCTCGTTTGTTTTTCATCCCAAAACAGTCGTAAAAAATACACTCACAGTAGACAAAATATCAAACAACATTAATGACAAATACAGTAAATGCAATTGAAAAAGCATTATGTTTTACTGTCGATAGATGATCTCTCCTGTAACAGCTTGTGACTATATTTTGGTCCATAGAAATTCTAAAAGCATTCCATTATTTTCAATAAAGCACTAGTAAGCAGTTTATATAAATATATATTGCAATGATACTCGTTTTATTGTTATTTGGCTCATACACCGACTTTCATTTTATTTCAGGATTTTTGTACGTCAGGCGAGCATTGTACCATCTGGTCACCTGTCATGTCGCTCAGGGAAAGGTGGGGTGGTTGTAGTCCATTCAACTGCTCCTCATTCAACTGCTCGGCAGAACTTGTGGGAAATGGGTGTCTATGGAGTTATCGGTAGCAAATTGTTCGTAGCCACTACGATTTTCTCCTTACTTCTCTCTCATGGGATATCTACTGAAACAGTATACAGCCTGCACATACTTGGAACATTTCTGATGTGAAACATTACTAGATTTGTTGATTGTACCATAACACGAATAAAACACAAGGTAAAATGAAAGCAGTTCCCAGAATCTTGGATCTTAAGTATTTGCTTCGGTGATTTCCTTTCACTGTCATATTCCTACGTTCACTACTCCACAATTAATCAATAAGGAAAATGAACAAATTGTTACGAGGTTACCCATGAAAATTCCTTGCTTATACAAGTCGTTTGCTCCTACCATATTTCATCGCCCTTTTTGACAATACCAATTATGGAATTAGAACCAAAGAGCAATTATTCTTCCTCGTTAGCCACATAAGAAGTAAGATTCTACGTTATCTTTGAGATTTCATCTCCCACTATTTGGCCACGAGCGTAAGGGAGCGTCATTTCCCGACACTTTCTGCAAGCTGCTAGAAGACTTCATTACTGTTCCTGTTTCCCTTGGGTATTTTCTTTAATATACCATTTTTCGAATTGGTCTTTTCTTGCAGCAGGTTAAATGTTTCTGGTGGGAATGCGTGTTTATTCAACATTCTAGTTCTTTCTAAGGGCTGCGAAGTGATAACCTAATGAAATCTTCAAGAACCATTGAGGGTGGAAGAACAGCACTAGCTATCATTGAGCGTTCCTTAAGGGTAACTCTCCAATGATTTGCATTTAGGGGCTTGGATTGGAGGAATGCTGATGATCTATCTTCCTAGCATCTGTGCTCTAACTGAACCTTAATTCTAAACGAAATAAATTGACACATCCTACAGAACTTTGCCGATATACACTACTGGAAATGGAAAAAAGAACACATTGACACCGGTGTGTCAGACCCACCATACTTGCTCTGGACACTGCGAGAGGGCTGTACAAGCAATGATCACACGCACGGCACAGCGGACACACCAGGAACCGCGGTGTTGGCCGTAGAATGGCGCTAGCTGCGCAGCATTTGTGCACCGCCGCCGTCAGTGTCAGCCAGTTTGCCGTGGCATACGGAGCTCCATCGCAGTCTTTAACACTGGTAGCATGCCGCGACTGCGTGGACGTGATCCGTATGTGCAGTTGACGTACTTTAAGCGAGGGCGTATAGTGGGCATGCGGGAGGCCGGGTGGACGTACCGTCGAATTGCTCAACACGTGGGGCGTGAGATCTCCACAGTACATCGATGTTGTCGCCAGTGGTCGGCGGAAGGTGCACGTGCCCGTCGACCTGGGACCGGACCGCAGCGACGCACGGATGCACGCCAAGACCGTAGGATCCTACGCAGTGCCGTAGGGGACCGCACCGCCACTTCCCAGCAAATTAGGGACACTGTTGCTCCTGGGGTATCGGCGAGGACCATTCGCAACCGTCTCCATGAAGCTGGGCTACGGTCCCGCACACCGTTAGGCCGTCTTCCGCTCACGCCCCAACATCGTGCAGCCCGCCTCCAGTGGTGTCGCGACAGGCGTGAATGGAGGGACGAATGGAGACGTGTCGTCTTCAGCGATGAGAGTCACTTCTGCCTTGGTGCCAATGATGGTCGTATGCGTGTTTGGCGCCGTGCAGGTGAGCGCCACAATCAGGACTGCATACGACCGAGGCACACAGGGCCAACACCCGGCATCATGGTGTGGGGAGCGATCTCCTACACTGGCCGTACACCACTGGTGATCGTCGAGGGGACACTGAATAGTGCACGGTACATCCAAACCGTCATCGAACCCATCGTTCTACCATTCCTAGACCGGCAAGGGAACTTGCTGTTCCAACAGGACAATGCACGTCCGCATGTATCCCGTGCCACCCAACGTGCTCTAGAAGGTGTAAGTCAACTACCCTGGCCAGCAAGATCTCCGGATCTGTCCCCCATTGAGCATGTTTGGGACTGGATGAAGCGTCGTCTGACGCGGTCTGCACGTCCAGCACGAACGCTGGTCCAACTGAGGCGCCAGGTGGAAATGGCATGGCAAGCCGTTCCACAGGACTACATCCAGCATCTCTACAATCGTCTCCATGGGAGAATAGCAGCCTGCATTGCTGCGAAAGGTGGATATACACTGTACTAGTGCCGACATTGTACATGCTCTGTTGCCTGTGTCTATGTGCCTGTGGTTCTGTCAGTGTGATCATGTGATGTATCTGACCCCAGGAATGTGTCAATAAAGTTTCCCCTTCCTGGGAGAATGAATTCACGGTGTTCTTATTTCAATTTCCAGGAGTGTACATGCAATTGTTGCACAATCATTTGCACTATCCGTATCAGAACAGAAAGCATCGGACACTACTTCCTTAAAAGTGCTCACTGTTATCTTACTCCCTCAGGAACTCTGACAAAACGTTTTAAAGACGTAGTTACTACCTTTCCCTTTGGGTATGCTTCTTTCTCTACCGATTGTCTTTTTTCTCGTTGATGATTTTGTCTTTATGCTATGAACCTCTACAGATTTACTGTATTGTGAAGGCCCTTAGTCTCTTTCTAGTCAGAATCTACCAGTTTATAGTTGTGGTCAGTTATAAGCTCTTATATTTCCCACACTGCATAAAATGGCTCTGAGCACTATGGAACTGAACTTGTTGGGTCATCAGTCACCCTCACAGTGCAAGAACGGTGAATCCTGAAGGGCGCAGAAAGAAGCAGGGAAATTTTAGACAATCAATTCATATATTCTTATCTTCCTTTAGTAGAAATTATGAGTGTGTTAGTAAATGAAAGCTACTGAAAGGGGAGAGTTGTAGAGGCCGCCCGGAAGTTGCGATTTTCGGTGGGCTGTTTGGGCAGTGGCATAATTTTATAACGCACTATTCAGGAAACCCGATCTGTAGTGCATACTCTGAGATAGTAATATGATGGACCATCGCGACATCAAAGAACGAAGTCACGCAACTAAACAACAAAGCCCAGAGATGAAATGACGATAGACATCTAATGTAAATCCTTGGTATGCAGCGGTATTGCTCGTTCGGAACGCCATAATAGGCGTGTTTTTAAAGTAAGTACCGTTTTAAAATTCTACCGCTACAGCGCCGAGGTCGACATTTGGCGCATGCGCGCTGTGTACTACACTCAGCTGGCAGGCCACTGACGCTTTCACAGAGTAACTGGCCGTGTTTTCGTTTGTTTGTGAGTATCTGAAAAGCCTCTTTCAATTGAGAATCCCAGCAACTGTAAAATACGTGCTGTGATTTTTTTTTTTAGTTCTAAAGGCGTGAAAGCGACTGACTCATCGTCAGATCAATGAAGTGCAAAGAGAAAACAGAATGAGCCATGGGATGGTACATGAACTGGTGAGGGCTTTTAAAATGTGCGTGATGAAGAACAAAGTGGACGTCTTTCACTCATTACTCGCGATTTGATGCAGGAAGTTGATGAGAAAGGGAGATGGAACCGACGCATTATGATTTCGACATAATGTGAAATGTTCCCTGAAGAGTCAGGAAGTGTGTTCTACGTAGTTGTTACAGAAAGTCTAAATTACCAAAAGTTATCTCACGTTCAGTATAGAAAATGCTGACAAAGGTGCACAAAAAGCAAACGTTTAGCATATTACACGACTTTCCTAGAGCAGTACTGTGAAGATGGTGGAGAGTTTCTAAGCCAACATGTCACAACCGACTGAACATGTGAGACTTCCGCTACACCTGAATCGAAGTAGTAATCCATGGAAATGCGGCATTCAGCATCATCCAATATAGTGAATCCTACAAATTCAGTGTGGGACAGATAGGGGGTGTTTTTCATGGACATTTTACATCATGGTGACGCCATAAATTCTGTGATTTATTGTGAGACCTTAAATAACTGCGGCGTACGATCCAGAAAGAAGGTGAGGCATGCCGAGTGAGGGGATCGTTTTGTAACATCACAGGGCCCATCCCTATGCGGAGAATCGAATCGAAGAACTGATCGTATCATTTGGCTGGGAACAACTTAATCACCGTCCGTAGAGCCCTGACATAGTGCGCCAATGAAACGTGTTCCTGCGTCTGAAGAAGAAATTGCGTGATCAGCGGCATGGTGACAATGAAGATGACACAACGATTGTCTTGCAGTTGTTATCTAATCAGGCGGCAGATTTCTATAAGAATGACATTCGAAAGCTGCTTGTATGAGATGATAGAGCCTCAATATTAGTAGTACATGGGCACTTTGAGGGCATTATGGGGAAAAATCATGAACATACTTTTATGATCCCAGGGAAAATAATCGAGAAGGTCTGGTCTGCACTGTACCAACATCTTTCTCTGTCCATCAGCGTAGCGGCTAAGTCGTTGCAATAAAGTATGACCTCCGCTGGCTAACCATCGGTTCATCCCTCCTGGCGACGTTTCTTCATCTCTTCTTTCTCCTCACAAAGGACCACCTCATGCCCATTTGTCGGAGGGATTTATTCGGTGTTTTCACCAATGTCGCGAAATTCCTTCTGCCTCTTCGGTCGTTGATCCATGCTTCTCACTTAGGGCAGAAAGGTGACAAATGTCGACACACATGCCAACTTCCCTTGTTTTACCTCTATGCTTGCATAGTCGGGCATTGCCCCGTCGTTCTCCTCCGCATCGCCAGATAGGTGACGCACATGCGTCCAGTATGCTAACGGCTCCTGGAGCATTCTCCACTGATGTGCGAACTGCGTTGGTCGTTGTTCTCCTTGGAAGCATTGCCCATGTGCCCTGTCGTTGCTTTGTCGAAGTGCTGACTGTGACTTCGCTAACTCTGCTTGTTACCGGCCTCCTTGCTTCACTGCTGCCGCTTCCAAATATTGTGGCTTAACGTATCAAAGTCTTTAAAATGTTCACTTAGCCTGTAAGAAGAATTTATGTTTTTTTCTGCTGGATCTTGGCTTTGAACAAGCGCAAATAACACATAATTATTATACACAACCATAAATAACACACATTTGTTATACTTAATTATTATTCACCCTACAGCAACACATTGGGAGACTTGTGTGTTGGTGATGATGATGAAGACAACACAGCATCCAGTCCATGAGCGGAGAAAATCTCCATTCTAGCTGGGAATTTAACCTGGGCCCACTGTATGGTAGGCAGACACATTACCACTCATCTAATTATGTGGACTATTCTTATAAAGGAAGTAAGAAATACTAAAAGGAAATATTAGAAATCTAAAAAATAACTGCATGAAATTTATAAGTCTAATATGAATATTTATACGAGAGTTTTAACTTTGTTCAAAAAGTATTAAGTATTTAATGAAGCTAGATATATTAAAAATTTATTTTTCAGGTCCCTTACTTTCTGATTTTGATATACTATTATTCTCAAAATTACGAAATAAATAAGAAATCTAGACAGGAACAGGATTTAGAACAAAAGAGAATAAATGAAAAACTGTTATTGGATTTGTAAAATTAGTTTAAGGAAATTTTCAGTGCGAATTTCATTTTTATATTAGAAGATATAGGTAATTAATTTTTAATTTAATATAAATATAGCACTGTCATAATTTATTTTATCATACCAAATAAGAATTCTTTTGTACTTCCCCCCTGATTACATGTTTTGTATTAATATCTCTGGGTATCTGATTGTTTTGTGATTTTATTTATTTTTTCCTACTTCACTGTCAGTCAGTCTTATCATAGATTACTTCAACTTTCGAATATCCTTTTAGTTCAAAGTAAAATCCTTTATCTTTATTTCAGTGCTTCTGTCATTTATCTCAAAATAGTTTGAGATCCTAGTGTTTTCTAGCCCATCCATGAAAGAGCATGATTCCATAGTATTTTTAGTATCACCAGTATATACTGTAGAATCAGTAGCTAAATATACAACAGGTCCTCCTAGCTTTTCTAATATATCATGCTGACTAAGCTTTATGTTTGATGCAATGGAAGCTCCTATAAATATATTTGTGGACATAACTATAGCTGCTGAAAATGATATGTTGATTGATTTCATTGGTGCTAATGTAACAGCTGTTTAAAAAATGTCTTAATAAATATTAATCTTTCTTAAGGAACAAGATCAAAAGCTATCAGTATTACTCATTCTCAGCGAGTTAAAGGACTAAAAAGAACCTACATCTTCCCAACAAATATAGGCAAATTAACATAAATATTGGAGATGCTTGGGTTCATCCTTATCATGCCCTACTGTAAATGAGCTTCAGTATCATTGGGAATGATAGAGCAGATTATCCAACATATTAAGGAAAATGCAACAAAAAAGTGATTAACAGCTATGTATCAAAGCAATTTCTTGTTACCACCATAAAGAAACTAAACAATATTTTGCCTAGAATGGAAAATCCTTTTATTTCTTCATCTGTCTTTATATTATTGACTTCATCTCTAGCTAATACGTTGACTGTCGAAAACCAAATCTTCAAGAACAGGAAGATAAAATGTAAGAAAACAGAAGTTTTTCTTCGGTGGGTTCTTCAGGGAACTGAAAGAATTTTTGTGGAAAGTAGGTCTAACAATGGTTTTTACTAGTAATTCTAGTTCAAACAATGAAAACCTTTAATGGGGTGACTATAATAAAGGTAAGGACGGCAAAATTGTTGTGGATTCAATGTAAATTTGTGAACCTGTGACCATATATGAACCAGAATATTCACTCGAGCTAGAATATGAAAGACTAAAAATTCCCAACATTCCCATATCTTTCTTTCAACCACCAACTTTAGAGATTTCAGGATTGAATGGAAAGAGAAATTTTGACTTAGATGTATCCAGTTACTATAATTCTCCAGAATATGGTATGTCTTACGTCACCTTTGTGGTTTTCCAAAGAAATTTCAGAAATAATCAGAGGGTTGACTAATCCTTGTTTGATCATTTCAAACTACAGAATATCAACATAAAGAATTAAATAAATGATGTTTTTCCTCGAGAAATGTGGAATATAGAACCGCCGAACAATATCTGAAGGTCTATGATGCCATCCAAGAGTTTAAGCAAGTCATACGATTGAATGGTGATGTTAATGTAAATATCTAGCACCCTGCCTCTGAACTGCTTCGATGTCTTCTTCCTTGAGTCCTATCTGTCACGGATCACAGACATTAGAGCAGTACTCAAGAATCCTATATGCGGTCTCCTTTAGAGATCAAACACATTCTCCTAGAATTATCCTAGTAAATCGATGTCGACCATTCGCCTTTCCTACCACGGTCTTGTAATGCTCATTTCACTGCATAACGCTTTCCATCGTTAAGAGCAGATATTTAATCGGTGTGACTATGTCAAACAGAACACTACTAATGCTGTATCCGAACATTACGGGTTTGGTTCCTCTACTCATTCGCATTATCTTACAATTTTCCATACTTAGAGTTAATTGCCACTCAACATATCAACTAGAAATTTTGTCTAGGTCGTCTTGTATCCTCCTACGGTCACTCAAATTCCACCCATTATCGTACACCACATCATGCTAGGGATGCTCATGTCGTCCATACGGGAGCCTGATCGATGGTCAATCGACGGTATTTTGTACGATTCTCCGAAGTAAACGATTTCTTTGATGGGACATTAGAAAGTTCAGTTTTCGTTTCGCCAGCTTCAACTGCAACACCCGACTGGCCAACAAGTGACTCAACGGAAACCTTAGATCCCCTAATCGAATTTACGTACGACCAGAATTTTCTCAGGTTCTCTGGCAGACCTTCTTCGTTTTCTCCATCTTCATTTGTGGTATGCTTTCCTTACGACGGTATTTTGCAGTCAGCCCTTGTTAGGAGGCCTAGGATAATTTCATGGATATGTCTATAGTATTGGGATATCATTAACAAGTAAGAAACTTTGTACTCTTTGAAATTACATGCACACAGTGTCAACAGAGATGCTGTCCCGCCTGGAAGTCTGCTTGAACCATCTCTGCTTTGAAATATGGTCTGGAGATGGTGCGCATTGTTAATCGTGAAATGAGGAGAGACAGTGGTCGGCAGCGGTGTGTCATGACTAGTGGTACGGCACAGGCCAAGTGGTGCGGTTGCACTTACATTCAGAGGAAGTGGAAATTGTTGATTTACTGATTAATTATTTGAGATGAGAATAGAGACTGAAACATTTGAGAAGAATGTTTTATTATCATTATTTCAATGAGTAATAGACAAAAACTTAAAGTAATTTATTTCAGATTTTGTTCTTTATTGCTGCAACTTGTAGTTACGCCCCTGTGGTTCAGACACCCAGAGACTTTAGCAAGCGGAGAGATAAACGGTCATGTATAACTTTCAATTTGAATTTGGGGATAGGAATAACTGCTGAGTATTTAATGTCACTTTTACGAGTTGCATTTCTGAAAAGATCTATTTGATGTTGAAGTCTACTTACGTTTGCCCATTCAAGAAGTATAATTTCTTGCGTCCGAATCTTTGTGGAGCAAAGAAAGAGATAATTTTTCAATACTGAACTTTTCTAATCTGAAAACTAATTACATTTGATGTTATAATTTATCCCAAGTAAGAGTCCGTACCCAAGCTCCAAGCCAAAATATGAGTTATCATTTTAATTAATCAGGTTTGTTATGAACCAAGTATGCTTTGTCTTTTTTTTTAAAAAAAAAAGGAAAACAAAAAACGAGGGAACGCAATGCACCAGGAACATCTCAGTAGTTAACTGTAGCTCAGCAAAGGCGACGCGCTTTCAAGACAAGAGAAATATCACGGCGTTTACATTGCGCAAATAATATAAAAAGGGAACACTGAGCTTTTCCGGGAGTTTTTTCTCACACTCGAATTCTTATGTTCAAAGATTACGTGTTCTTATATTGAAAGTTAACGTAAGCTTACAGATAGTTCACACTGCCAGCAAGCAGAACTTTTAATAAGTAACAACAATCATACCATTTTTATTAAGATAAGTTTCACATACGCACATTCCTGCAAGGATAGGGCGTCAAGGAATTTTCTGCGTAAATTCGGATAAGTGCACTGCTCTCGACTTACAGTATTCATAATTGTGCTTTGTCGCTGCGCCATTTACTAACAAATTGTATTTCTTTCGAATTATTAGAGAGATCAACTGTTATATTTTTGATTATTTGATCTGAACAATGTATAATTTCTATGTTTCTTTGCTAATATTCCGCACATCACAGGAAGTAGCAAGTCGTGTACCAAAATCAAGTCGTATAACGCTTATTTCCAAACTCGATGTGGTTTCGAATTATACAATAACTAATAACTGTGAGCTTAATTTAGATGCAGTGCGGACAGTCAGAGTACAATTATTACCGACACTCATGACTCAGGCACGATTAAGAATCCAAATATCAACATCTTTGCAAATTTGAACATTTCTTTTCCTAAGGATAATCAAAGCACCATATTAAATTAAATGTTGCAAATTCAGCTACGTTGAAAATTAGCAGTCCATCAAATGATGCAATGTTTTTCAGATACTACAGTCACACACCGGTTTATAACTGAAAAAACATTACGAACTCTTTGCAGAACAATGACCTTAGTGTTCTGTTGCAGCTGTTATTACAAGAAAATAACGTAACAATATAAAACAATTTTCAAAAGGAACTAACAATGCAAACAAAAAGATAACGCAGAATTACTGGAAAGGAATTTAACACAAACAAAATTAACATAGAAATTCAGATTGTAGCCTCTAAGATCGAGGAAAAGGCAGCAACACACACGCAGTTATAACAACGTTTTTCGCAAAAGGGGCTGAGGTATACGAAATGTTTAAAACAATCACTGACACATACCACGAGGACAAAGATTTAATTATTGCTACGATCAGAAGGGTAGTTCCTAGCACAGTCTAAACCAAATTACAAAAGAAGTCACGCAAACATTCAGTACAGACACAAAAATGATCTATCACAGAACGAAGGCCGGCCGCGGTGGTCTAGCGGTTCTGGCGCTGCCCAGTCCGGAACCGCTGGACTGCTACGGTCGCAGGTTCGAATCCTGCCTCGGGCATGGGTGTGTGTGATGTCCTTAGGTTAGTTAGGTTTAAGTAGTTCTAAGTTCTAGGGGACTTATGACCTAAGATGTTGAGTCCCATAGTGCTCAGAGCCATTTGAACCATTTTTTGAACAGAACGAAGGAACAGTGCGAAACACTGAAAGCGCTAGCTGATGAACTTTCAAGTAAGTTAACTCAGTTAGAGTTAAATGCAGATGATCAATCGGATGCAATGCAGCCGATACCGTTTACAGGAAAAGAGGAATACGAATCGTTAGAAAATTTTACAAAAGGGCAGATGGCACTTAACAGACAGCACAAACAAGAAGTGAACATAATCATGTTGATGTGGCAGAAATTGAAAAGAGCTTCGCTCCTCAGGTCTGTACTCACAACTGCACAGAATACTATGACAAACGCGAAATGGAAAGTATACAACAGCAAGATTCAAACAAACCCTCCGAGAAAAGGAGACTTTGTGCAAACACGCGGACATTCTTGCACTTACTCCAATAAACAAGATTTTTACGACACACAGAGATACGACAGCTTTGACTACAAACTCTTTTTATCACTAAGGAACTTCAAAGTTAATCGAAATGGACCAAACGGCTTTCATCCGTTAGACTCGGTCCAGCAACTTAGTTTTTCATCACAACGTACTTGGCCTGTCACACACAAATTACTATTAATTTGCAGTTTTTTGGAAGGAGAACCAGCAACGAGAATGAGACCGATTGCATGATATTGTTAGAATATCAGAGCGCATTGCAAAAGGTGGGGTAGAAGAATTTATTTTTTCAACTCGTCCATATGGTTAGAAATATTAGAAAACCGAATTTTGCCAACAAAATTTCGCTTGGGAAAACTTTCTGCACTCAAAAAACTTGAAAAATTTCAGCCTTTTTCCGTTTTTTTTTTCAAAATATTCCAGATTCATTTGCTCCTATCGCTTTAACGTCTATTTTGTTTTTTTTTTTAAAGAGCACAAAATTCTCTACAAATTTAATTGTTGCCATTTTTTCTACTCCCAATATCTAAGGCGCTACAGCGCCTCAAAAAATACCAATTTTTCAAATTTTGAGCATAATGGCAAGATACCTTTTTTTCAGTTTCTGCTTGTGTAGTATAAATACATTATACATCATGTTATATGTTGGAATTTACCATCCCACTTTCAAGTATTCAATTTCTGTGTATGCAACATGAGGATTGCTGGGCAACCAACTATTGTGATTCTTACATCACTACCTGAAGTTTACCATGGCAACCTCAGCCCTGGTATTTGTAAAACTATAAATATAAAAATACATCATTAAGAGACATAGACACACACACACACACACACACACACATACACACGCATACAAATTAAATTGTCTCAGGAAACTGAACTATTATTCGCTGCAATAGGCAACCTAATTAGGTAGGTAATTATTCTTGTGTATAAAAGCCACACAATTGACATTAAAAATAAGCAGCTTTATCAAAATTAAAATGCATTGTCAGTTACTAAAAAATGTTAAGAGTTCTGGGTGTGTAATACTTATAATATGGCACATTAGCGCACTTGAGACAGATTTCAGCATCACTTCCAACGTTTTGATGGGCCAGGTTCCTCAGTGTCATTAGAAATACCTTGAGTTACGGATTCAGGGTCTGTACCTAGAGTTGATCCCAGATTGACCTCTTCTTTAAACAGCGAGTCAGCCTCAGCAACTTCGTTGATTTCGTCAGCGGTTTCCTCAACATCCTCCATAACAGCTTCTTCACTGTCTTTATATAAAAATTTTGACATGTTTTCGCAGTTGACCCAAATACATTTCTTGCAAATTGAAGAACATTTCACACCCGCTTTTCTGCAGGAAAGCAGTTCAGCTTGCATGAGCATGAAACAATCTGAAGAAGTGTTTCAGGTGCTGGATCTTGGCTCATTATAACGGGTATTGGACCGTGGTCACTGTGATTCCAGCCCCATTTCTCAGGAGGTTTCCAGTTTCCCATCCAACTGTGGTCTTGTTGGTAAGTCCGCAACGAATGATGTTGTGCAGCATCTAGTGTAGGTGGCAACCGTGCAAGATTCAGTTTGCTTTTTGTGGCAGACTTGGCGAACAGCTGGTACCGCAAATGGTCTAGTGTGTGGGAACAGCTGACACCTCCACTATACAATGCGATAGTAACCTGTTCTCCTGCTGTTATTATTTCTTCACAGGTTGTATGTGGTTTATTGAACGTGCAAAGCGCTGAGGTCAGGTGTTCATTTTTAGCAACAATATTGCAGCACATAATTTTTCCTTGACCAAAAAATGCGGATGTTGTATCACATCCGCTAAAGGCGTGAGTGAACAGAATATATTCACTGTCAAACTTGTAAGACGCAGTGGAAAACCACTTGTCTTCTGCATTTCCTCTTCCTGGCTTTAAGAAAAATAAGTTTTGAATGCCTTGCCCCAAACCGGTCATGAGCACAAGCAGGTCAACATCTCCTCCTACAACGACAACACTTCCAAAATCTTTGGTTCTTCAAATGACAGATGTTACAATCATAACGTCAGCAACTTCTTGTGGCTGGTGCACTTCAACACTACACTCCAGAAATTCCTTTTTAAGAAGTGTGATCAAACGCATCTTGTTTCGTTCGTTGTACAAGAACTTGTCCTGAGGGACTTGGTTCACCATCTCTTATTCAACCACAACGTCAACCGAAGAATGTTTTTTGGACCTACGAATCCTCTCAGCACTCTTTATGCTACATTTGTCTCCCTCACATGGATACCCATCAAATACAATAGCAAATTGAGATCCATATTGACGTTGCAGGTAAGAAACATAGCTTTGGGCTATTGACTTGAAGCAAACATTTCGAGTCCAAGTCACTTTGTGCATAAGGTACCCTCCATCAAAATTTCGTTTGGCATATGTCAGTCTTAACTGCTTGGTTAAAAAGTCATCAGAATTCCCTTTTGCTCATAAGAAGCATTTCTCTTTGAATTTGAACTGACCTTTTTCCTGCGACCGACGTAGCACGCCTGTTGGTTCCTGAGGATGTCGAAGGCTAGCTGCTATCATTCTCTCATTAAAGTACTTCTTGTAGCATGCTTCATGCTCCATCACTTCACTGAGCGTTTTCAAAAAACCGATGTGAGCAGACTACCTGCGTTTACCACTACAATCGATAAGCGTGCTCAGTCCTTTCTTTTTCACATTGCATCCACCACTCACCACAGTTTTTTCGCAAATGAAACACAAATTCATGTCAGACATACTCATTTTCAGCACCACAACATATACTGAATGGAAGCGACTCCAAACTGTAGAACACTTATTGTTGTGTGCTAATAGCTGTCAGCGCGCTGTGAACAATCACTAGAGATAACTGCCTTCCGCTCGCCAAATAATAAATACGCTTTTGTCCGCTAAAGAAGAATTCCTACATACTTTTTCTTATAACTGATCATAAACGTCAATCAACTGTAGAAAATGTACGGCACCTTCATGGAATCGTATTACATATTGTAAGACAAATAAACTTCTCGCAATCCGACGTGAATGTGTTCGTAGCTACTGAATATGATGCTGTTTGTCCTGACCCTGCAACAGAGTGAGATGGTAAATTCCAATGAATAACATGATGAAAAATATGTTTATACCACATAAATAGAAACTGAAATAACAGTGTTCAAAAATTATGTAACTTGCCACTTTCCTCGAAATTTGAAAAATTGGTATTTCTTGACGCGCTGTAGCGTCTTAGATATTGGGAGTAGAAAAAAATGGTAAAAATCAAATTTGTAGAGAATTTTGTGCTCTTTAAAAAAGAAAATAGACGTCAAAGCGATAGGAGCAAATGAAACTGAGATATTTTGAAAAGACTGGAAAAAGTGCGAAATTTTCGAAGTTTTTTGACTGCAGAAAGTTTTCCCAAGAGAAATATTTGTTGGCAAAACTTGGTTTTCTAACCTTTTCAACAATATGAACGAGTTAAAAAAATAAAATCTTCTACCCCACCTTTTGCAAGGTACGGGATTTTTTACTGACCGATTCACTGGAGTAAATATTGTACAACAACAATATGAACGAGTTAAAAAAATTAAATCTTCTATCCCTTCTTTTGCAAGGTACGGGGTTTTATTCTGACAGTTTCACTGGAGTAAGCATGGTACAACAAAAACCAAAACCACCTTTTGCAAGGTACGGGCTTTTATTCTGACAGTTTCACTGGAGTAAACATCTGTACAACATAAAACAAAATTAACATCTGTTCAACTCTCACAGCCAGTTTACTTTTTTTTTTTTTTTTTTTTTTAATGGACTTGTAGTCCGGGGTGATATGTTACAATACAGCATCACCGGTCTATTGCGGTCTAACTGTGTTGGTGAGCCAGTAAATTTCCACTGTGCAGTGACTGCGTCACTGCAATTCACTTTGGAGGTGATTGAGACGACAATGCTCTTTGCGGTGAAAAAACAGCATCTGTGCTTTTTGTAACTGTTGGCGATAAGGAATACCAATTGGACAGCAATAAGACTCGTACTTGGCGGCCTCATTTCCCCAGATGGGACCTCTCAGCCAGCAATGCCATACGATCATTTTATTTCATTCGATTACTTGAATTTATGTATTTTTACATCATGATTGTAGTATCTAGTCAGAAAATTTTAATTTCGTTGAGAAATTTTGCAGAGTAACCTTCGTCAGCAACATATCTCATGAAGCAAAATTCTGGCTGGGGAGGTCGAGGGGTTGTGATAGGGGACTGTAGCTAAATTCATGCACAATTCTTTAGTATTCGGATCTCATTAACACATAAGGGCATTTGTACTGTTCGAAACTGTATGCTCGCAGTGTCATCAGAGATGCTGTGTCGCCTGGAGGCTTGCATGGGCCATCTCTGCTTTGCAAGATGCGTGGCAGATGCTGTGCACTGTTAATTGTGAGATTAGGAGACACAGTGGTCGGCAGCAATGTGTCATGAGTACGGCATAGGCTGAGTGGTACGGCTGCAGTTATATTCTGAGGAGGTGGAACATGTTGATTTAGTTATTAATTAATTATTTGAGATGAGGTAGGAGACTGAAGAATTTTAAAAACATTATTTTATTGTGATTATTTTGATGGTAACAGGAGAGGATTTAATTTAATTGATTTTAGGTTTTGTACTTTATTGCGGGAGCTTGTAGTTACGCATTCTATGTTCAGACATCCAGAAACTTGAGTATACGGAATGACAAACTTATGCATAATTTTCAATTGGGACTTTGGGATAAGAATAAGTGTTGAATACTTAATGTCAGTTTTACGAGATGCGTTTTTGGAAAGATCTCAATAGATGTTAAGGCCTACGTACGTTTACCCCTTCAGTAATTGCAATTTTTTCTGTATTAATCCTTATTAAGCAATGAAAGAGATAATTTTCAATATAGAAATTTTCTAATCAGAAAACTATACTTAATGTTATAATTTATCGCAGGTCACTGTCTGCGTCCAAAGTCCATGTCAAAATATGAGTTATCATTTTTACTTATTCACATTTGTTACAAGCCAAGTAAGTAACAGGTGGTTTTTTTTTTCAAAAAAAAAAAAAAAAAAGGATGGCACATAGCACCGGATGCATCTCAGTAGTTAGTTGCAGTTCAGCAAAAGCGACGCGCCTTCAAGATAAAAGCATTGTCACGCTGTTTCCATTGTGCAACAGGTAAGCCAAAAGTAAATAATGAATATACGCAACACTGAGTTTCTGCCCGTCCATTTTATCAGTTTAAAAGTATGATGATTCACAGTGTTGAATAGAGACAGGACACTTGCTATTACGATTGTTTAAACAGATAGGGAACCTGACAGGCATGTAATGTAGATGTTCGTTGAAAGTTTACGTAAGCTAACAGACAGATTAAATGCCAGCAAGTAAAACTTTGAATCAATGACTACAATCATTAAATTATTGTATCGATAACTTTCATACTGTGCCCTTTCGTTAGATGCTGTTAGCTTTGTCCATTTTCACTGTTATTCGAAACGGCATCCCAGGAAAATCCAGCTGCAACGAGACATCAACTGCGGATTCCATCACTGAATTGCGTTCATTAATATGGAAATTTAAAAACTTCTCATGAAGAAGGTGGTTTCACCCTACTTAACGATAGACAGATACCTACATACATATGCCACGATGGGAAGAGAACCATTGATATCGCATTAACAAGAGGAGACATAGAAGGAAGTATTCAACCAATATGGCATGACTCCTTTACTTCTATACGAAAGCACATTCCAATGAAGATAAAAATAAATATCGTCACGTCACCGCCAGCAAGAAAGACCCACCAAATCACACAAAGAAAAATTGATGAAGAAAAATTAACAAACGAGCAAGAACAATTAACAGAAATAGAAACTTTCATAGAGGATGGAGACCTTGAAAAAGCAACAGACCAAATAGAATACGTCCTAAAAAATTCAGTGATACAGACAATCCCCAAAACAAGGACGGCCAAAAGATGGTTCGATGCTGAATGCTACAGCAAAAGGGACACTGTTCTAAGAATCCTCCATAGACTAAGAAACCAGCATGACGAGGAAACATACAAACTGTACGCAGAAGAGAGGGGAATCTACAAAAAACTAATAGAAGAGAAGAAAAAAGAATACACAGAAAGTGAGGCAAAAAGAGAAGCGGATGAAGCAGAGAAAGACCCATACATAGCAGCAAGACCAAGAAAAATGGCTCATACACCAAATATAGACCTGAAGGAATGGGAAGACCACTTCAGTAAGATACTGAACAAACGAGGACTCAAAACACCCCCAAAGAAAGGGAAACAACATCAAACTAAGGAAAAAGACAATACATGGGAACCCCTAAATGAAGATGATGTGACAGAAGTAATAAAAGCACTGAAGAACAAGAAAGCAGCAGGACCTGATAATATATATAATGAACATATAAAAGATGCAAAAGAGGCCCTCCAACACATATGGACCAAACTGTTTAACAAATGCCTGGAATTTGGAAGAATTCCGACACAATGGAGACACTCGACAGTAAAATTTCTCTACAAGGTAGAGGAGACCCAATGGACCCAAACAAGTACAGAAGCATAGCGCTGGAATATACTCAATTCAAGATGTTTTCAAAGATAATAACACAAAAAATCCAAGCCTCTGTGGACAGTCATCTCCCAGAACGACAAATGGGTTTCAGATCAGGAAGATCAACACTTACGGCAGTCAGGCTTCTTCTAAACAACATCGATGATGCGCTACAAAAGAAACAAATGTACTACACAGTGTTCATTGACTTTACCAAAGCCTTTGACCTATTGGAAAGAGAGCTCATAGTCCGAAAACTGGAAAACACAATGGGAGAAGATAGCGTATGGGCAAGAATAATCAAATCAATCCTCGAATACAACTTAATTACAATATCAGACAACCTCTCTTTTTCGAACCCAATTCTGCAATCGAACGGAGTCTTACAGGGTGACCCAATGAGCCCTTTGTTGTACATTCTTGCCACTGAAGAAGTACTCCGAATTGGAGAAAATGAAGAAGATGTGTATGTATATGCATACGCTGACGACATAGCCGTAGGTTCAACAGATATACAGAAGCTGCAGAGAATCATTGAGAAAATAGACAGATGGTGCGGTGAACACAAACTACACATAAACATAACAAAGACAGAAATGGTAATTTTCAGAAAAGGAGGCAATACACCCAAGAATGCGGAAATCAGTATCAGAGGACAAAAAATAAAAATCTCATCAGACTTTAAATACCTAGGAGTGACATTGCAACCAACAGCCAAATGCTTCACAAAACATACAACAGAACGTGCAGCCCAAGCAATAATAGCAATACAGGACATCAAAAACATCTGCCTACTCAGTCTAGAAACAGCCATGAAATTATTCAACACAAAAATCTTGCCAATCCTGGCCCATGGGATGGAGGTTATATGAGACCACCTGACAGAAAAAAATCTAGAAACACTAGAAAAGGTAAAATCGACATATCTAAAAAGAGCACTAGGTCTCTCAAAGCCAACAAGATCTAGACTAGTGTACCTGCTAGCGAGAGAGACATTCCTAATTGAAGACATCAGACTTCGATATATGATGCCACACACCAGGGCTTCCAGAAAGCAACTGAAGATCATGGAGGACAAACGAGAAGAAATATGGCCGGAGTTTTACGGCACCGAAGCAATGACGAACCGCTCATGGACAGCACCAAACTTCGAACAGCGACATGTCGGAACTAGACTTTCTATTCACGGCTTTCATCATCTAATCTGCAAGAACAAAACTTATCACGACCCAATCGTAACATGTGTATGTGAACTGTGTAACGAAGCCTGTGAACGATATCACATAGAACTGTGCAGTAAAAGAGTGAAATCGATAAACGAATATGCAAAAATGTAAAATGTAAATGTAAAATGTTAAGCAAAGTAACTGTATATGGCTATTTGGCTGCAATTTTATTAAATAAAAACTTCTCATGAGGGAAATCGAAATATATATATTTTTATGAATTTCTAGATTGTACGATTACTTTATGTTATTTGTTTCAAGACTTACAGTATGTTTCGCCCTTATTGTGTCAAAGTTTCCGTAGCAAAAATGTAATATGTGGAATTGCCTGTATAAAGTACATAAGATAATTTGAGATACTTAAAAAACGAAAAAAAGCACTTACAAGAAGTTTCTTTGCCGTATATGTTTAAGCCGAAATGATGAGTTCATTCATTTGGTGTCCACGTTTGTCCTTTCCGCTCCTGTTCTGAGATGTAGGTCCTTCTTTATTCTTCATCATCCACCCCTCTCAAGCCCCAGAATTCTTCATTCCGAGCGAATCGCGTACGTGAAACCGCTCCTTTCAGCAGCGTCGTCAAACGAGCGGTATTTTCGGAAGAGACGTATTTCTTTCTTTTTTTTTTTTGCCTTCATACACCGTCATTTATGCCGAGGGAACTCGCCCGTCATGATTTATCTGAGGCAGAGGAAAAAAAAAAAAAAAAAAAAGAAACGCGGAGACGACGTCTGCGCTTGCTTTGAGGTGACGCCAGCAGACACAGGATGTACGGTGCAATGTGCGCGTCGGCAGCACTGGGTGAAGGGGGCGCGGGGGTTGGAAGGGAGAGTGGGGGGAAATGTTATTTGAGGGGTGTGGGGAGGTTATCCTGTGGCGCGGCCTACCGCGGGCGCTTGTCCGTCATTTAATATTCAGCAGGCCGGCGGCCGGGCGGTATGCGACGGCGCCGGTTAGCGCGGTTGCGCTCCGCAGCCGCTGCGCGCCTACATACGCAAAATACACACGCGCGCACGCGTGGCCGAGTGTACACGACAGCCACGCAGAAAAAGAGAGCGAGAGACGGGGGCCGGGCTGCCTCGGCTGAGCTACGCCGCGCAGGAAGCCGCAGCGCCGCGCTGTGGTCTCGGCGCAGCCCCGCCCTCGTGTGTGCGGGGCGGTGGGCGCTACTGTGTGTTCTTTGGCGGCCGGATTTGTTGCCGGCGCTGGCTGTAAATCTTGGCGGAGCTCGGCGAGCGGGAGCTGTCGGCTGGGCGAGATTCGGCGCCACCGCACCGCGCCGCGCCGTCCCAAGTGGGCCGCCAGGCCGCGGAAGGCGCTGCCGGTTTTGCATGTAACGCACGCGCTCATGCTCACAAACAACCAGGCCTTCTTCCCTCCCGAGTATTTCCGATCAATGCCGTCTGATATATGGAGTCCCGTATTCTTTCGGACAGAGTGAGCACGGCTGTATCTTCGAGGAATGGTGTGCCGTAAACACTGTACAAACCAGTCACTTTCCAGCATCACTAGAATTTGTATTCCGACCACTTATGAAATCAGAAAATGCCATATTTTCTTACGCTTCGGAATCTAATATCTTACGAAATTAACATATTTAGTTCATAGACCAAAACTTATTCTCTTTTTAGGACTCCGTACGTTAGTTCAAACGGAATTCTTTTATTATCACTTTGTTGTTGGCCTGTCTGTGTGTGCGACACTTCTAAAACAGTTAGTACACGAACGGGCAGACATATCATTTGAAATTTATTTCACTTTCTAGCTTCCACGATTCCTTGGCGATGTAAAAGGTGAAGCTTCTAAGTTAGTGAAATCAAAAGTTATGGCCATGTATACCGCATACTTTGAGACTCTCAGACTCACTCATGAAAACCTACTGCGTATTTTCCGTTGCACTAGAGCCATCAAATCTGGCAAGAAGCAGGGATTCACAATACTACCAAAGGAAAAAAAACTCGAAAATTATTAATTTAAAATTATATCAGACAAAAATGACAGACAGAAATGGGAACAGCGAGAAACTTAACATCAGGATTGTAGGTCACGAAAAAATCTGAATAACCAGTGACGGTCGGAGCAAGGAGGAAACCTAAAGCATATTAGCACTGGCCAAAAGGACATTCGTGGCTAAGAGATGTCTACTAGAATCAAACGTAGGCCTTAATATGAGGGAGAAATTCCTGAGAATGTACGTTTCCAGCACACCATTGTATTGTAGTGTAAAATGGACTGCGGGAAAATCAGAACAGAAGATAATCGAAGCATTTGAGATGTGATACGGGTCTTTTTGGAAAAATGTAAATTGCCAGAATAGCACCTTCCACCTCTTACAAGGATCCGAAAAGGACGAACTTCATGACACCACTCTTACATTCACAAAAAAGTTGTTGTTTAGTTATATTAGTGAAAGAGACAAATTCGTTAAATAAGTCAACAATATTCGTATACTTTATTCATGAAAACCTATCTTGATTGCGTGTAACAATATAATTAACAGTGATCTGTTTCGGCTTACTGCCGCATCAGATCTCTTACAAAACAGAAAAACGCTGAGGTGGCAATAACAAGATTAAACAGCTGAGGGGAAAAAAATACAGAAAACTTAAGAATGCATAATAGTACAATCTCTAGGAGTAAAGAAGGTAGCATGGCTGACAGCAACACAATACCGCTGCCCATGCTGGTCCATAAGAAGTGCTAATGACGGTCTGAGTGTGTCCTATACATATACAAGTAGACATACATACAGACTGCAGCTGGTACAAAGCGTTAATGAGGAGGTTTGTATGTAATTCGCACCATAGATTCAATACCTTAAAATTTCTATTAATGAATATAAATATTACGCTTTAGGTTATTAAACCTATAATACAGATTAGTAATGCAGCTTAACCTTAGCTGTTTCTACAAACTGTAGCTTGTGTATGTATATGACCCCCTCAGGTCATCGATATCACTTGTTATATACCTAGTGTTCAGATTATTTGACGTTGACACTTGTATCGGAATACTTTAAAGGGTGTGTCATGTCTAGCAACCATGATATTTGGTTTGTACATTCTTAGATTTTATGTGTTTTATATATTCATAGATTCCCTGTCTATTTTTCCTACAGTCATTTGAACTTGTTTTTCCCACATTAGTGTTTCTTGTTTTTGTTTTGTAACGGATCTGATGATGAACATTTTCTTCAGGTCGCTGTCAATAGCGTAACTATGTTTCACAAAATTCGTAACACGAAACTTTGTTTGGTACTCCTACTGTACTACCGGTTTCACCTACAAACCATGATCTGGCACCTGTATCAACGTTACTGGTGCAAGAAACACAAAAATAAAATGTAGACGACGCGACAGTATACTGTAGTACTTACAAAACTCAAAGAAAAGTACATTTCATATTACGAAAATGGAAACTCAAGAATGCAACTATTGATGCATTCATTAACAAAAGAACTTCGGTCAGGTGCAAGTTGAAAAATTGCACTACAAGGTATCATTAACCCACAAGAAGAGCTGCATACGAATAGGGGCCTTATATAAGGTCAACTCCATAGCTGTGTGAGAGAAAACACAAAATACTGACAGCCAGCAGTGGAATGCAGAGATCGATACCAACATGATACATGAGCTATAGTACAGTATAAATCTGTTTCACCACTGCGACGAAGAAGTCAAAATTTAGTAAAAATGGGAAGTCACGGAATAGAAGTTTTTAATAGCTATAAATATAAAAGAGGGCTTAGAAAGTCTTTTAAAAGACAATCAGTGTTCGAATATCAACAGCTTTAAGAGCTGTATAAAAGGCAGACAAACGTAGACCAAAATTAGAACAAGAAATTAACTTGCCAGCACATACGCATTCCATGCCAACCGAATTATGGAACTACCAAAATGTGCGTTTAGGAAAGTGAATGGAATTTCGATCATGAAGAGAAATAATATTAGGCTCGTGCATAGGTACGTAGCGATTTCGTTTTTAGTGTTGTTACTGCGGTTACTATGGGTTTGCTTATCGACTGTAACTTTCTATTAGCAGTTCACTGTCGCTAATTGAGTTTACATACTGTTATTATGACATTTTCGGATAGTGAGCGGAGCTGTTGACGCTAGAAGATGGAGTGCCAAGTAAGGAAATCGGAACATTTCCGATATGTTCTGTTTGATTCAGTAGAGGGATGACAGCAGCGGAGGCAGCCAAAACATTTGTGCCGTGTATAGGGATAATATCTTTGTACAGAGCACGAAACGAAAATAGTTTTCTCTTTTTAAAGAGGATCGTTTTGATATTGGTGACCCGACCACTTGAAAATGAATTTGAGGCCTTGATGAAGATCGTTTAAACCCATTTTCCTGGTCATTGTAGTTCAGAACGATAAAAAGATGAACAGCGATCATTACATCACGTTGCGTCATTTTCATGCCATGGGAAAGGTTCAAAAATCGGATGTGTGGGCACCGCATGCTCGAAGCCGAAATCACAAGAATCTGAGAGTCGTCACACGAATATGTGGATTTATGCATCGTCGTCATAAATACACTCCTGAACAACACCGACCATTCTTATCCCGTACAGTTACTGGTGTTTTTATGAAAATTAAGGAAAAGGAAGGAATGGTTTAGCGCAAACGAAGCTGCAACTCCCCGTATAAGTATGTGCTCACATCCACAAAATATCATGTTTTGCATCTGGTAGAACAGCGTTGGTGTGATGTAATACGAACTGCTTAGCCGAGTGGTTGCCATCGGTGCTGATATTTATTGTCAACGTCTTGTAGAAGAAATCCAAGAACAACGACCAAGAATAATGAGTGAAGAGATGCTACCCCTTAATAATGCACGCCTGCATCCATTAGACTGACAATTAACGCTATACAGGAGTTGAATTGAAAAATCATTCAGCACCCACTTTATTCATGTGATCTTGAGCCCTCAGACTTTCACCTTCTCCGCTCTCTATCGAACTGCCTCCAAAGAAATTTCTTTCCGGATGAATAAGTGCTTCGAACACGAGTTCTTCGCTTCAAAACCCTGAGATCTCTACAGTTGTGGAATGGAAAAGTTGTTCTAGTATTCGAAGACTGTTGTAAATACTGAAATAGAATATAATATTGATGATTAAAGTCTCTGTTATGTGTATCTGTTGTGTTTATGGAAATACGTAACGAACCTATGCACCAACCCAATAGTTACAGTTGTCAACTTACACAAGGCCGTCATTAGATCCTCTGGTGATAAATATGAGGAATGTGGAACAAAAATAAATATGTTTTGTTCGTGAGGTGCACTCATCTTAGTGATCATACAAGTTGAGCACAAAATGAACATCAGTAAATATGATAAGGTTACAGAAAACTCACAAAGTGAAATGAAATGTACAATACTACCATAAGTTCTAGCTTATGTCATTCTGTCAAAGAAAACCTACAGTTTAATACGATATGAACATAAATACGTCATTCTATAATAGTAATTAAGTTAGTTAATTATTTGTTCCAGTGATCATTTTCCACGATAGGTGGTAATAATGTAGGACAAGCCATTTTAAATTCACATCGCAATACAATTTGTACATATACGGTTACATTCTTTCACAAAAAGAAAAAAAAAATCATACAGATGGTACTTAGTAATTCCTATCCATTTTCTACTACACATTACAGTAATAACACTTCTTTTGTGTAACAGAAGGAACTGTCAAGAAAAAATTTTTCGGTTTGTTTTCAAGTTTTACTGCGCTGTTTGTCAAAAATTTTATACCCCTGGGTAAGTGATAATTTTTTTTTTGTTGCGGCATTGTGCACCAATTTTGGGGCTAAAGACAACCCTAATGGGAGTAATGGATGTCACTTTCCCTTTTGATAGTGTAATTTGTACATCATTGTTCATTTTGAACAGTAGTGGATTATTTACAACAAACTTCAGGAGGAAAAAATAATATACTGTGAAGCAGTATCCTGAAGCCCAACTCCTTAAACAGACGTGTACAACTTGACTGTAGGTGAGCACCATATATTATTCTTAGAGCACGCCGCCCCTTTGGCCCAGCGGTTGTAGGTGCTTCAGTCCGAAACCGCGCTGCTGCTATGGTCGCAGGTTCGAATCCTGCCTGGGGCATGGATGTGTGTGATGTCCTTAGGTTAGTTAGGTTTAAGTAGTTCTAAGTCTAGGAGACTGATGACCTCAGATGTTAAGCCTCATAGTGCTTAGAGCCATTTGAACAATTTTTCTCACAGCACGTTTTCGCCCGATAAATACTTTCAATCTTAAAGCTGAATTGTCCCAGAACATTATTCCATGTGGCATTACTAAACGAAAATATGCAAAATATGTGAACTTACTCATTTGTTTCTCCCCACGATTTGCACTGATCCTAAGACCAAATGTGGCATAAGTAATTGGTTTTTTGAAGTTACAAAATGTGTTTCTCCAATTTAAATTCTCATTAATATGGACCCTAAGAATTTTGAAGATTCCACCCTATTTATTCCTCCCCACTGCGTGTTACACATATCCTTGGTGTAGTAGCTCCAGATATGCAGAACCGAATCTGTTGTGTCTTTTTAAATTGAGGATGAGACTATTTGCAGAAAACCAGTCAGTGTTACTTTTAGGAACTTTGTTTAGCGTTTATTCAGCTTCTAAACATATGCTTGCACTGATTATAATGCCAGTGTCTTCTGCAGACAGAATTAATTCTACTTGTTGTATGCTAGGTGGAACAGTATTGGACCTAAGATTGAACCTTAGGTTTTCCATGTGGGATTTCCCCTCAGTCAGAATTACGTCCCTGGGCTATACGGCTTGAATTACTAAGTACATCTTTCTACATTCTCTTGGTTACATGTTACATTATCCATTGGTTGCCTATACCACTAGTCCTATGAAACGGCAATTTATCTTGGAGAATTCACTGATTCACACAGTCCGATGCCTTATAGTGGTCTCAGAAAATACCAACCAGCACTGGTTTGTTGTTCAGTGCTTGTAAAATCTGGTGAGTGAACGTGTAAATCACACTCTCATTAAAACAACGCTTTTGGAACCCAAACTGTGATTTGCTACGGTTACTATCTTTGAAAAGGTGAGATAACATTCCAGAATACATGTCCTTCTCAAAACTTTTGGATAATGATGTCAGCAGTGAAACACGTGGGTAGTTATTGACATCTCTGTTATCACCTTTCTCGAAGAGGAGGTCAACGACGGCACATTTCATCTTCCTGTAACAATGCCTTGTCTTAGTGATGAATTATATATTTCAGATAAGTGTGGTCTTATTACATGCGTAAAAATCTTTACTACTCTACTGGAAGTACAATCAAAATCAGATGAATTTTTATTTTTTAAAGAATGTATAATTTTCTTAATTTCACAAGGAGAAGTTGGTGATACATTCATGTGAGTGAAGTTACATTTTTAGCATACTGCTGTGATGTTTCTCTTGAACTGCTTTCCCCAAGCTCCCTATAGTATTTAAGAAAGCATTATTAAGTGCATTTGAAACCCGTGACTCATCACTTATACCTCTTCCATTCAGTTCAGCAGTGATGTTTTTTTGTGTGGCTAGTTGTCCTGTCACTCGTTTCACTGCATTTCATGTAGCCTTAAGTCTGTTGCCAGAGGTACTGATTTTTTACATTATGTGTATATTTATTTTGATTTTAATGACCTTTCTTAGTAATTTTGAGTAGTTTTGTAGTAAGCAGCTACTGTAGGATCCCTACACGTTCCTGCCTAAAGATACATTTCCTTTCTCCTTTCACAAGATACGTTAATCCCTCTAGTACCCATGGTCTTTTTACGGTGCTATTTAGTGTCCTTTCTGATTAGCTTATGCAGAAAGCTAGTTTCAAATAATGACATGAATCCTTCAAGGAACAGATTAAATTTTATCTTATCATTTGGTTCATTACAAATTACTTCCCACAAATTACTCTTAAAAACATTTATCATGGAGCCATTAATTATTGTAACTGATTTTCACTGAGGAATGTCCATACTATGAGGTACTACGTTATTTACCCTAACTAACTATGCATCATGGTCAGAGAGAGCATTTATTACTGGGTAATACATACAAACTGATGATAAGTCGTTACTGAAGAAATAAGAAAGCAAGTATATGAAGGTGACATAGTACTTCCCGAAGATGCAGTCATAAAGAATGTCTAAAAGCATGTGATCTGATGATGGCAAATACATGAGATCAAAACGGACGTTTGTGAATGGAGTGGTAGACTCGTTTACAGGTTTTACGTCTTCAGTTGAAGATGATCTTCATGAAGTTAGAAAAACAAATTCGTGAAGTTTGCTTCATTATTCTTCAGATCAAAACTTGAAACTCCAGAGACAAAGTGTGGCATATCTTTGTTGTAGTAACTCTAAGTTCTGTTCTTATGATAGCAGTAGCAAAAACCTCGCAATAAATCAAATTATATTGAGCGATGTAGGTGGTATTTATTGAAAATAACGTTGATCTTCGATAAAACTTTGAACTAGGATGTTAAATTTTATAAAGTTTCGTTAACCATATTACAATAACGGTGGAGATATCAGTGATCGTTATAGTATTTTTCTAGCAACTGTGCATCCGGCCATCTTTTCTCCATGCTTCCCTCGTCCGATGGGACCGATCCGGCTGTTTGGTCCCCTCCTAATCAGTTGGTAAAATCTTTATGCAGTCGAACACCTTTCACAAAGAGTTTAGCACAAGGCACACCTGGTGCAGTGTATGGCTATTCCAATAAACAGACATAAAATCAACACTTCAGTTTTGCTTTCAATATCAGTCATTCCTTTCTTTTGATAATCCTATCATTAGAGCATACTATCAACCTTTGGAATCTGTAGACCTTTCTGTAAACCTCAATGCAATTAATCGACGCCGGGGATTATGAAGGAGACACCAGAATTAATAAGCAAGTGTGAAGTTCATATGAAGCTTCAGAAGAGGAACTACGACAGCAATAACATTGCACAAGAGATAGAAATGCTTTGTGTGGTTCAACAAAGAACAACAGCCAAAAGTAGTTGTATAGGGTAACAAATGCACAAATATTTAAAATACGCAGAGAAAAATTACATATTCACATAACTTGTTCTCTGTGCATGTAATGAATAATATTCTTCGATAACACTACATTTCATTCATATACGCTTTTGTATACAAGATACAATTTCATAATGAGTTTCCACAGTTATAATACAATTTGTGCTACACCCCTGTTACCCAATAGCGCGGAAGATATCCGCTGATGACCACTGTCAACGACTCTTCTGGCATCAGCTAAGCCGGCAGTCACATGGGCCTGTGAAGCTCGAGATAAAAATCAGTTGCGAGCACGCTGCAAGACGCCTCCTGCCACATTATGATGAACTCTTTGCTTTGACTACGCCATACTTTCATGACCTGGCTATTTACTGGGTTAAAAGTGGACTTCATTCTGGTTTGCTGTTTTACGGATTGTTAAGAGCCTTGCTTGATCAATGACTACCTTGAGTACTCTCTTTGGTGTCCTACAGTTTACGATGACAAAGCACCGAGGGAATTGTTAACTATTAAGTAATCAGTGTATCCAGATATTTCTGTGCACTATATAGAGTTTTGCATTGTAGCTAGTGCAATATTGGCGATGAGGACTCGAGCTTAGTGTGTGAGTGTTGACGACAGAATAACATAATGAGAAAATCCTGCCTTTACCTGTGTCACTGGTAATCTATTGTGCTGATGGAGTTACATTTTCTAGGAGTCTCAACCTTATCTTCGATTAGGAAAAAAGCGGAATTAGATAGATTAATATTCAGCGATCACAGTCCCTGCAGACCTCGCACTGCTTCCACAAACTACCTCCATTCCATCCCGTGTAGTGACCGGTTCCACCAGGTGTCTTCAATTCGCAGGGCTGCTAGGTCCTTCGCCAGATCGTCCATCCAGCGCTACCTTGGTCATCCAATGGGGCGTTTGGTTTTTGGTTTCCCCGCCAGTGCCATCTTCGCCCGTCTTCCATCTGGTATACGGGCTATATGGCCCACCCATTGTGTTCTTATGCTCTTTGTCTTCTGTAGGATAGTTGGTTGTCGCATCAGAAGGTAGATTTCCTCGTTTTTACTCGTCCTCCATTTTTCATTATCTATAACTCGAGGGAGGACTCGAATCATCGAGTCGCGCGAACCGTGGCAAGGCGCGTGAGACCGCACGGCTGCACTGCGCGGCTTCCCAATTAACAATGTAAGTGTAGACAAGAGTTGGCTTGGATTCAAGGAATTGGTATCCGCAACAATTGAGAGATTTCTATCAAGCAAATTAACAAACGAAGGAGCTGATTCTCTTTGGTAAACAAGAGGGTTCAGAACACTCTTGCAGAAACAACAAAAAGACCATGCCACATTTAAACGGACACAACAATATTGGCAATATTTTACAGAAACTGGAAATATAGAGCAGACTTCAATGCAATATTCTTATAATAGTTTCCATAACGAAATTTTCTCTCGAAACCTGGCAGAAAATTCAAAGAGTTTCTGGCCGTATGGGAAGTGTGCTAGCGGCAAGACACAATCAGTACACACTCTGCGCGATAGCAATGGAGATACTATCGACGACAGTGCCGCCAAAGCAGAGTTACTAAACACAGCCTTCCGATTTAATTCACCAAAGAAGACTAAGTAAATGTTCCACTTATTCTAATCAAGAACAGCTGCCAACATAAGTAACGTAGAAGTAGAGGTCCTCGGAGTAGTGAACCAACTTAAATCACTTGACAAAAACAAGTCTTCCGGTCCAGACTGTTCACTAGTTAGCTTCATTTCAGAGCATGCTGATACAATAGCTTCACACTTAACAATCATATACAACCGTTTGCTCGACGAAAGATCCCTACACAAAGACTCGAAAGTTGCACAGCTCACACCAATATTCAAGAAAGGTAGTAGGAGTAATCCAGTAAATGAACATCAATATGCATCAGGATTTTGGAACATAAATTGTGTTCGAACATTATGAATGACCTTGAAGAAACGGTCTATTGAAATACAATCAACAAGGATTTTAAAAGCATCGTTCTTGTGAAACACAAGAAGGTCTTGACAAGGAATTTCAAATTGATTCCTTATTTCTAGACTTCCAGAAGGATTTTGATACTATAGCACACAAGCAGCTTGTAGTGAAATTCTGTGCTTATAAAATATCGTCTCAGTTATGTCACTGGCTTCATGATTTCTTGTCAGAGGTCACAGTTCGTAGAAACTGACGGGAAGTCATCGAGTAAAACAGAAGTGATATCTGGCGTTCTCCATGGTAGTGTTATAGCCCCTTTGTTGTTCCTTCATCTATATAAACGATTTAGGAGACAATCTGAGCAGCCGTCTTACGTTATTTGCAGACGATGCGGTCGTTTATCGACTAGTAAAGTAATGAGAAGATCAAAACAAATTGCAAAGCGAATTATAAATGATATCTGTCTGGTGCGAAAATTGGCAACTGACCCTACGTAACAAAATGCTTGAGGTCATACAGATGAGTGCTAAGAGGAATCCGTTAAACTTCGGTTACACGATTAACCAGTCAAATGTAAAGGCCGTAAATTCAAGTAAATAACAAATAATTACAGTTACTAACATCTTAATCTGGAAAGAGCACATAGAAAATTTTGTGGGGAAGGCGAATCAATGACTGCGCTTTATTGCCAGGACACTTAGAAAATGTAACAGAACTACTAAAGAGACTGCCTACACTACATTTGTCCGTCCTCTATTAGAATACTGCTGCAAGGTATGGGATCTTTAACAGTTATGCTTGACACAGTACATCTAGAAATTTTAAAGAAGGGCAGCACGTTTTGCATTATCGCGAAGTAGGGGAGAGAGTACCACGGACGTGGTACAGAATTTGGAATGGGCAACATTAAAACAAAGGCTTTTTTCGTTGCAGTGGAATCGTCTCATGAAATTTGAGTCACCAACTTTCTCGTCCGAATGCGAAAATCTTTTGTCGAAGCCGAACTACATTGGGATAAACGATCACCATGATAAAATAAGGAATCAGAGGTCGCACTGAAAGATTTAGGTGTTTGTTTTGTCAACGCGCTGTACGAGATTGTAATAATGGAGAATTATTGTGAAGTTGGTTCGATGAACCCTCTGCCAGGCAGTTATATGTGATTTGCAGAGTATCCACGTAGATGTAGATGTGGCAGTACAACGCAAATGTATCACATTTCACACTATTCACCTTGTCCTTCTGCTTTTGGGTTTCCTTCATCTCTCAAAGCATTGCTGCTATGTTGGCCTGCTTAACAGATAACAGCCATTTGCTTAACGATGCCTCACACTGAATCGCGTTTCCACAGTCTAAAAATTGAAATGTTTCTCCAAAATACCTCCCAGCTCTAGTCTTCAGTATTTCCTAAAATAGTTACCAGCTGTTTCAAATTACACTCAATTGGATTAAGATTTATAAAATTAACGCTAGCCGTTACACTCTCGTATCCACACGCCACCTCGGCTACTCACAATCTCTTGTTTTAAAATAATTAGCTCCCAGTTCGGTAAAATCCTACAGACATTTTTAATGTAATAGACTGGGCGAGTACGTTAAATACGGAGTAGTTATAATAGAATATTCATAAATATATGCAGGTTGTTAAACAGTACTCCACATTTTGAAGGGTGGTAGAAGGAACACAAAACAGGGAAAACATGTCCAGTCAATAGGGATTCTAAAAAGCGTAAATCCAGAACTATGAACACCTATCCATCTTCGTCTCATTTCACTTACTAGATACACAATTCTCGTGCTCTTTGCCTAGTAGTACTTTGGAGCTAGACTTAAGCAAACATCTCGCATTGCAGGCTTAAAGTGTTACAAGACACCATTCGTGGCACAGTGGATAGCACACTGGACTTGCATCCGGGAGGACGACAGTTCAGTCCTGCCTCCAGCTGTCCTGATTTAGGTTTTCCAAGATTTCCCTAAATCGCTCCAGGCAGATTCGAGGTGGTTCCTTTGAAAGGGCACAGCCGATTTCTTTCCCATTCTTCCCTAATCTGATGAGACCAGTGACCTCGCTGTCTGGTTTCCTTCCCCAAACAACCCAACCCAACCAATACCATACGTTGCATGGCTATATTTGTAGTGTGAAGTTGGTACATAAGTTCATAGTGTTTTTCTGTAAGTTTAGTAACCACAACAGATACATGTGAGAGAGACTTTAGTCATCAGTAATATATTCTCCTTCCCAGACAGCAGAGATGCTGAGTCGCAGATATGCACAAAAAAAGACTCTCACAAATACACTCCTGGAAATGGAAAAAGGAACACATTGACACCGGTGTGTCAGACCCACCATACATGCTCCGGACACTGCGAGAGGGCTGTACAAGCAATGATCACACGCACGGCACGGCAGACACACCAGGAACCGCGGTGTTGGCCGTCGAATGGCGCTAGCTGAGCAGCATTTGTGCACCGCCGCCGTCAGTGTCAGCCAGTTTGCCGTGGCATACGGAGCTCCATCGCAGTCTCTAACACTGGTAGCATGCCGCGACAGCGTGGACGTGAATCGTATGTGCAGTTGACGGACTTTGAGCGAGGGCGTATAGTGGGCATGCGGGAGGCCGGGTGGACGTACCGCCGAATTGCTCAACACGTGGGGCGTGAGGTCTCCACAGTACATCGATGTTGTCGCCAGTGGTCGGCGGAAGGTGCACGTGCCCGTCGACCTGGGACCGGACCGCAGCGACGCACGGATGCACGCCAAGACCGTAGGATCCTACGCAGTGCCGTAGGGGACCGCACCGCCACTTCCCAGCAAATTAAGGACACTGTTGCTCCTGGGGTATCGGCGAGGACCATTCGCAACCGTCTCCATGAAGCTGGGCTACGGTCCCGCACACCTTTAGGCCGTCTTCCGCTCACGCCCCAACATCGTGCAGCCCGCCTCCAGTGGTGTCGCGACAGTCGTGAATGGAGGGACGAATGGAGACGTGTCGTCTTCAGCGATGAGAGTCGCTTCTGCCTTGGTGCCAATGATGGTCGTATGCGTGTTTGGCGCCGTGCAGGTGAGCGCCACAATCAGGACTGCATACGACCGAGGCACACAGGGCCAACACCCGGCATCATGGTGTGGGGAGCGATCTCCTACACTGGCCGTACACCACTGGTGATCGTCGAGGGGACACTGAATAGTGCACGGTACATCCAAACCGTCATCGAACCCATCGTTCTACCATTCCTAGACCGGCAAGGGAACTTGCTGTTCCAACAGGACAATGCACGTCCGCTTGTATCCCGTGCCACCCAACGTGCTCTAGAAGGTGTAAGTCAACTACCCTGGCCAGCAAGATCTCCGGATCTGTCCCCCATTGAGCATGTTTGGGACTGGATGAAGCGTCGTCTCACACGGTCTGCACGTCCAGCACGAACGCTGGTCCAACTGAGGCGCCAGGTGGAAATGGCATGGCAAGCCGTTCCACAGGACTACATCCAGCATCTCTACGATCGTCTCCATGGGAGAATAGCAGCCTGCATTGCTGCGGAAGGTGGATATACACTGTACTAGTGCCGACATTGTGCATGCTCTGTTACCTGTGTCTATGTGCCTGTGGTTCTGTCAGTGTGATCATGTGATGTATCTGACCCCAGGAATGTGTCAATAAAGTTTCCCCTTCCTGGGACAATGAATTCACGGTGTTCTTATTTCAATTTCCAGGAGTGTATAACTTTCGGCCAGAAAGTCCATTGTCGAAATTAGATGACACACACACACACACACACACACACACACACACACACATACACACTCACGCAAATGCAACTCACACACACAGAACTGCAGTCTCAGGCAACTGAGGCAACACTGCGAGCAGGAGCACCAGTACATGATGGGAGTGGAGACTGGGTGGGGGTAAGGAGGAGGCTGGGGTGGGAATGGGGAGGGATAGTAGAGTAGGGGTGGGGACAGTAATGTGCTGCTGGGGAGCCACAAAGACGAGGGGAGAGAGGGTAGGGCATCTATGTGCAGTCGCATGGTTAGATGTGTAAGTGGGGAGGGGTGGGGATAGTGGAAAAGGAGAGGAGTAAGAAGACTGGAGGGCTGTGTACTGCTGGAATGGAACGAGAGAAGTGGCTGGATGAGAGATGACAGTGACTATCAAAGGTTGAGGCCAGGAGGGCTATAGGAATGTAGGATGTATTGCACGGGAAGTTCCCAACTGTGCAATTCAGAAAAACTGATGTTGGTGGGAAGGATCCATATGTGTCTTTTACTGCAAACTCTTTGACAGTACAAACGAACGACACAATGCAGTAAATAAATAAGTAAACATACTAATCTGTTGCTATGAAACAGCTGAAGAATCCAAGTTTCTGATATTAGCTGCATTCTATCACATACAACCTGCACTTGTGAGTCATTGACAAAGGAGATACTCCATATGGTGTCCATTCATAGTAGCGCAAGCTTCTGACTAACGCCCTAGGGAATCACTCAGTGTCCGAAAAAAAAAGCGTTTCACAAATTCATCTAGAAATAGATCGGTTTCATTAGAAACAGTGTATGTGTTGCACTTACCCAGAACAGTGAATAGGGTTTACAGTACTAATACTACTATGTGTTTACTGTATTTATGGAGTATAACACAGCAGTTGGTACTAATTTGTATGCTGTATTCTTCTGGTCTTTCCTAATAGCGAAGAGCTTTTTGCTGGAAGAGATGAATCACGCAGTAGCGAAGATGAAATGCTGGTTACAATTCTTAAGGCAAACATTTTAGAGCCCAAGCTTACTGGAGATTATTTTCTTGCTTTGGTCCTTTAATTAATTTTTTTCGGCTCATTCGTTTCTGGATCGAGACAGTACAATGAATTATAGTAATGAGTATCAAGAAATTTCTAAGTTCTAGGGGACTGATGAACTCAGAAGTTAAGTCCCATAGTGCTCAGAGCCATTTGAACCATTTGACTTGCTTATGCAGATTAAACGTTAATGAATCACATATTCAGCGAAAATCATTCCCCATCACCTTTTGACAGCTCGTTCAATTAAATTACTTCCCCTCAAGTTTACAGGCTATTCTTCTCTGCTCCTAGAACTTTAGATTTCAAGTGTTCATATAAAGGAATTTCATGGAAACAAATTCCGTAGGTTCGAAGACATGATGTGCTTTTCCCATTAACAAAGCTGCATCCAGTGTTACATAATGCTACATAATGCTGCTGTGTGTACATACACAAAGAAATCAGTTTCTACTGTCCTAATATGTATTAGCAACGAATGCAGCGGTGATAAGAAATGAGATTGCTCGTATTATCAGTACTTTGTGGGAAGAGCATCCATCACGAACCGAATAACAAACATTCGTGATGGATGATTTTATGATCACCTCGATGAAGGAATTTTAGAGACGGATTTTTGCCTGCCTAAATGAAAGCAGGCTTCAGAAAACGATGTAAATAACCGGACTTAAGCGTACTAAATACGCTAACGAAGGAAACCTAATTACTACTCTTACAGCCGGCCGAAGTGGCCATGCGATTAAAGTCGCTGCAGTCTGGAACCGCAAGACCGCTACGGCCGCAGGTTCGAATCCTGCCTCGGGCATGGATGTTTGTGATGTCCTTAGGTTAGTTAGGTTTAACTAGTTCTAAGTTCTAGGGGACTAATGACCTCAGCAGTTGAGTCCCATAGTGCTCAGAGCCATTTTGAACTACTCTTACACAATATATTCTCCTTCAGCTGAAATGTTCCCACGCTTTCTGTCTTCTCTGAAACATAAATTATAAAAATGGTCTCGCAATCTGATATTCTTCATCAAACGGTGTGCATATTCTAGGGATAAGAAAACGTCCTAACCGAAACTCCACATTTTAAAAACATAACTGACCATAGCATTATCATATCTCAGTACAATGGTGATGTAATAAAACAGTATTCGGAAATCCACCAAGTGATCAGAAATTTACAATAGCCTTGAGTCTCCTGTACAGAAAGAGGATTTATTTGATGGCATATTGCAAACGGAGTGATTTATCAAAACAGCCATAGTTCACATTCACGACTCGAATTCCTGAACGGCTGTACATATAAAAACTGTCTATCTGCCGTGATATTTCAACCGTTCCATGTCCGATATTTCCGATAGGTCAGTGGCAAATTGACACCCAGTCAGTCTGATATCATGTCAAACAATTCCCATACTATCAATACAGGAAGAATTCCTTCAGGTCTTTCTCTAATATGCAACCACATCTATTTGGCGTATAATTCCATACATTATCCAGGTGTAATCGCGTCTTGAATTTTACAGAATGAAGCTTTTATATTATGTTCTTACTATTCCCCCAAGGTTATTGCGATACAGAATAGAAATAAATTTATGCATCTCACAGCACTTTGTCACTCTTTGAACTTTCCTTTCGAAGTGAAATGGTGAAAGTTCATCTGACGAATGACATATTACGAATTGTTTATAGCATTGCAAAACTGAATATATGTCTTTTAAAGTGTGTGTTAAGTATAATTCTGCAGAGTCTGTCAACTCATGACTAGAGAGGATCTGTGTACATTGCCTTAATATCAGTAAATTGTTATTAATTGTTTACCAATGTTTGTTTTATTAACTGGATGAAAACTCGTACCTGCAGTATTCTCCAGTTATTTTACTCTGCAACTTATGTTAACTCTGAAAATCATATACTTACATTTTCTTATAACTAGTTTATTTCTGTGCGCTGTGTGAATAACTCCCTAACCTAGAGTGTAACATTTAAGTTTAGCATACTAATTTACATAATTTTTACAGGAATATTTTTCATATATTCGAGGAAGATTTTAAAATAGTGAAGGATGTCATGATAACATATCATTTCTTTCCTCCATACTTCATGCAAACAGTATGTTGCAAAATTGAGATAATGTTAAGGAAATCTACATTTCGTATGTAGTTTTATCATTAACACAAGCGACAATTCAGTAAAAAATGTGTTAGAAAGTTGTCAGAAAAAAACAGCTTTAAATGTGATACACATAATACATCATATTTTCTGTTTTGCCAATAAATCAGGAGAAATTTCTAACAAGTCTATAACATTTAAAAAAATTGTTATAAAGACGTTTGTCACCTCTCATTACCTTCTGAAAACTATAGGATGAAACTAGTTTCATGTAAGGTCATTGTTTAGGATAGAAAATAACGTAAGGTACTTTTACAGTGTAAGATGTCCAACAGTGATAAGGAACTGAAAAGCACTTGCTCTTGAAGGAATGCAAAATCCACATACAAAGTAAAATTCTTTTAAGATAGCTGAAAAGTGATCTTATTCAGAGCAGTGCTTACAATAATGTGAACTAGTATAGCATTAGGTAGGGTGATAGAACTAAACCTCAGTATTAATAATCCATAAGTTTTGCATCACATTACACAGTCAACACAAACAAATCAAATTTATCTAAAGTTTAAACTGAACAATAAAAGTGTTTACCTTGGGTTATAATATCATCATTAATTTCTGAAAGTGATGATTTAGAAAGAATAAAACTTGCTGGATATGTATTATCATTTGCTCATTTTACATCAACTCCTGTAAAAGCCCTTTATGTGTACAATCTTCTTTAGCCTAAGGAATCTATGTTGTTCCAGAATACTTTCTAAATTCAGCATGTAATATCATCATTTTAAAATTTTTTTTGTATTAGTTTGTGTCTTTATCTCCTTTATCTAATTATCAGTCACAATTAAGTCTCCTGTGTCTTATCTGATTCAACTGCTTGTTTTCATGTCTTTTGTAGTGATTCCATATGTACCACACCTCTTCATTCACTGACCCCATCAGTTCATTTAGTCTATCAGTGAAACTAAATGTGCAATTCAGTAAGTCTAATCTGAATGAAACCACAACTTTTCAGCAAAAGCACTCCAGGACATTGTTAGTGATGAGTCTGTTTCTTCTTTTGGCCATCCAGTCATTGCCATCACCTACCAAAATACAAAACCTAGTCAACTTATTATGGTTCCTGATTGTTGTCTGCTACAAATTCCTCCAATTTTTTGATAAAATTTTTCTTTTCTTCAATTTAACTTGCCACTGCGGAAATTTATATGACAAAAACAAAATGAAAGAATTACATCAGAAAAGCGAAGTTTGTATAGGTGTCTTCCTTGAAATGTATTCCTTCTTCTTTTTCCAGCTAAAATAATGAAATTTCTTTCAAAACTACGTAGAATATCTGAGTCATAAGGTATTCCTGATTCCTTTTTCTATTCTGAATGTAATGTTATCCTTATGAAGTCTAACAAGAAAAGCCAAACTAAAACCCATATTATTGAATGTGCTAACATTGATTTAGTCCACAGTTTGGTTCTTAATAACATTTCTACAACAAATTATTAGTGTAGCATGTGCTGAATTATAAATGGTTGGTGCTCCTAATTCTATTCTTCATTAAAAACTGCAACACGGTTTCTCTCTGAATAAAATCAAATGCCATAGTTTACAACTATTCCATTAGTCCAGTGCCACAAGTCGTTTCGAAAATCATAATCAGGAAGTATTTGTCTGCAACTATCTTGGTACGAGATTGCTTTTGACAAACATAGTACTTTAGCACTACATTTTGCTAAATCACTTGGTGCACACTCATCTGCAAATGTTTTGTAGTGGTACATTTGAATGCATACTATTTTGGTTCCGCTATAGAAATGCAGCTTATTTTACTTGTCTGTATTAGGTGTTATAATACTTTATGCAAACTAGCCAGCCCCATATACCTAAAGTCGTGATTAATAGTCACCTCAGCCTGTGATGGAGCACTAAATAAAATGTTTATCCATTTTGGCTGTGAAGTGTTTCGATTGTGATGAATTTAGAGTTCCAGAAATAACTGCTGCGAATCACCTTTTGTGTAACTTCGAATTTTATTTACCATGACCACTTTCGTATCGTCTACTGATTTATGGACAGATCTCAGACACTTCTAATGAGTGTTTTGACTACTGAGAGGGACATGTAGTTGTGCCAAGATAGTAAAATGATAAAAGTAAGCACTGTACGTAGCCAGAGTTATTTATGCCACAAGATCGACTTAAAGGCCTTTCTTACAGTTGTTAACAGCTAAGAGTTTATTCCTATTGTACACATTACTCTTCAAAATGTAATATATATGTTTTACAATTACATTTAATTTATAGCACTACACAAATGTGGCCAAAGGCAGCTACTCCGTTGTTCATCACAGAAAATTAAATGAGCAAAGGGAGACTAAAGTTAATATTGAAATAACTTCTTTTGGAGCCTAGATTTTCCTTAATTAACACTTGCATCATCGAATGTTGCATCCTAATGACAATAGATAATTCTATATACATTTATGTCACATTCATTATTCAGTAGTAGCATGTATTCACTATATTAATAATAACATAAGCTATTTAAAATTCTAACAAACTGAGAGCTCAAGATAATATTTCATCTATGACTATATTACTGAAATTACATTTTATTTGCTTATTTTTGCTTAATAAACATTGATAATTGACTAAGAGTATGAACTTTGTATGTCGATGGTTTCGTTTAGTGATAATGTTAAGTATTACCGGTATTTCTGATCTTGGTAAGTGGTAGGAGGGTTCTGAGCGTATGTTTGTGTGTGTAGGGATGGGGGGTAAGGGGTGGGCAGATGGATGGGTGGGTGGGTGTGAGTGGGTGGGTGTGCAGAAAAAGAGAAAGAGACTGTTAGGTAGATTTGCTGTTGTGTATATGTGTTAGTCGTGGGTATTTAACTTCAGGATAACTGTTTCCTTTTTCAAGGTGAAAGATTCTTAAAAGTTCTGAATGCATTGGTTACTTACTAATACGACTGGTCCATCTAGGATGGTGTGGGGTGATTTTTGTTGGTGACAATTTCGTCTAAAATGGAAGTTTATGGTGGTTGGTTTTTATGTCCGTAACTGAATGTGCACCCTTTGTATCGGATTTCCAAGTTTTTTCCAGTTTGCTATGTGTAGCAGTAAGAGCAGCAATCACAAGTTAATGTATGTACAAGAGCTTTGTGAAACTCTGCTTTGGGTGTTTTAATCTCTTGAACTATTTTGTATTTTATCATGTGTGTGGAAAGTTACTTTCACTTTTCGTGATCTAGACACCTTTGTAAGATTATATGAAAAGTTACCAAGAAAAGGGATACAGACTTATATAGGTTATTTGGGTAATGAGGACTGGGTTACCGATGCTGTTTGTTTCATTTTTAAATTCCATTTTTCAACAATGGATTGACTGTAGTCATTGTTGTAGGATATTATTTTTAAAATGTTTAGTGTTTTGGTTTTTACAGCAAGTGCGGTATGAATTCAACTTATATTATTGAGTGCTATATAAAGAATGCTAGTTTGTGTTGATTTGGGCGACCTGAAGTGTTATTTGTGATGACATGTCTTGTGGCGAGTTTCCTATATATCTGGAATTTATGCTTGTTGTTGTGCCATTTAATGTTTATTTTAACAAAATTAATTTCATGTTGTGTATGGTGTTCAACTGTAAATTGTACTCTGGAGTGCACATTTTTAAGTTTCTAGGCTAAGCTTTCTATTTAAGCCGTTGACCCACACTACAACATCAAAGTAGGTGATATGGTTTTGCTGATGTGGAGCCAAGGCCATTCAGTGACCTACCAAGGCCTCATTGCTTCCATGTCACGATGTGTTGCTGTTATCTGTGCAAAACGTCGACATACCAGCTATTAGGTACTTGGTCATATTGTTCTGGCTGATCACTGTAAGTCTGGTGTTGGAGCCAATGGATTCACCTCTGGATCATATAGCCACCAGCCATCACAGAAGACTTGACACTGATTTATATTCTGGGTGATAAAATGAATAATATTGATGACTGTTTTATTGCATCTAGTGCACCACACAGATTCTTGGTCTGCATCCTGATAAAACAGTAGTGGTGTCCAGTCCAGCAGTGGCCAATCGCTACAATTGGTATCAGAAGTGCTCCAACCCAGCGCCAGTAGGAGTTAGAGGGCAACGATTCCACACACCAACATCAATGACAGTCAGAGATAGTGAGTCAAAGGGAAAACACTCCTGTTTGTTCTCAAAGGAAAAAACTGTATAGTTCACTATGTCCAAGTTAGGACTTAAAGACTCTAGGTTAAATTTTATAGGTCTACAGAACCGGCACCGTTATCATAGTTGAAGGCTATTATTTTTAATGAGTATCTTGTTCCGATAATTTGTACAGCTTTTAATTGAACGTGGCATAGTGCATCATGTGACAGATTTGTATATGTAGAAAATATAGCCACTTGCAGATAATTGTTGGTTAATGATTAGGTTTAGGACCCACTTGCACTTGTTTTATATTTGCAACTCCAGCTATTGAGTTGTTGTCAGATTTATTACTAGTTTGAGCCATGTGAAAGAGATGAAGGTAAATTGAACAAAAATGGCATAGACACTGTCAGATAGTACAAACAAGACGAGACGATAGAAGCTCTTATGGGGCAAGTTCATAACTGGTAAAGGATAATGAACAGTGGAAGACAATGAATGCAGCTAAGAAAGTAATTCCAGTATTTATTGGCAAAACAGCAGCACAGCCAAATCAGGTATCAATGAAGTTGAAACTGTAATAACTGTTCCCCCTTCATATGTAGATCCTTTAGCCACAAATGTAGAAGATCCTTCTCCAGGAAGTCAACAGAGCAAGTTACTGTCTTTAGAGCTGTGCCCACAATAAGTAGCTGACCAGATGAAATTTGCTTGCGAATGGCGAAATTATGCCTCATGGCAGAGGCAGAAACCGATATCTCGTATCTTCAAGTGCATAATATGATACCTACATTCAGTGACTTAAGGGAGAGTTTGCATCAGTGGTATAGGAAACAAAAGTGTGCACCGTTTTCCAGGGAGTAGCTTAATAGACTAGCACAGGAGGCGGAAGAGTGGAATTATATCCTGACAGGTTAAGTAAAATAAATGCACCGACTTCTGAGCTCAAACAAATGCCAGACGAATACAGAATCTTACTCAATGAAACGGAAAACCTGTTTCCCATAGGGATCTTCCTAGATTTTTCACTATGAAAAACCTTCAGATCACGTTACGAATTTACAAGAAGTGAATAGTGACACTTGGTTGTGTACTGAACGGAAGATCTTCATATCTGGCAGACAAGTTACTGTTGTCGTCGGCAGGGAGATATAAAGGCGCAGTGTCACCTACCTTAATGTTATAATTGCCAACAGCTCAGGCGAAAAACTCAGGATTGTGAATTTAGAAAACGTGGCAAGTACAGCGCTAAAAAGAACGTCGAACGCCAATGGGAATGTTCCACTCTTCAGCAAGTCTTCCCAGTAGATTGCAGTACTGTAAAAACGTAAACAGAGACGGATTCGTGCTTGACATATTGGATAAATAGAAGGGAATATAAATCTTTGGAAGGGACCGGTTGTTACACTGGATCTCCTGGACAAGAGGAGACTGTTAACACCGATATAGATATTGTACCGAATAAGGGATAACAAGAAAGATTCAGTGGGGACAGCCTATCCCAACTTTAGGGCAGGAAACATATGATTCCAGGTGCAAATAGAGGTGTTAGTAACTGTGGGGCAGGGATTTTCGAAGTACTCAAATTATACTTTTGGTATTGCCACGAACAGTTGAACTCAACAGGTATTCGTTTTCGATGGGCACAACAGCTGAAGGTCCTTCTGTGTTGCAGGGTACATCCATTTCTAAGGCAGTATCAACTAAGTTGTATACATGTACATTAAAAGTCGTCTTACACAACAGATACCTGTCGATACAGGATAGTTAATTTGGATTATGACAAACAACGATCAACCATAATAAGCTTTACGTTTAATGGAAACTCTGTCGAGTAATCACATCCTGGATGAACAGCATTCTTTGATACGAAGAAGCATAGACATTCTAGGGAAATAAATGGCCAGGTTGTGGTGCCTGTAAGCCTCGATGATTTCGGAATTAACAAAGTAAGTCTTTTGAAGGAACTGATAGTAGATGCCCTACGTGTAGTCGATGGAGAAGACATTGAAGGGTCAAAGACAGAGCACAATATCAAGAAAACCTTCCACATGTCTGCATAATATAGTCACTTAAAGGCTAATGACCGAACAACCAAGGAGACACTGTTAGTTTGGTACAAAGATCTATGAGATTCAGAAGGTCCTTTAGCTGCCATACCCATAACATAGCATCGTATTCCAACAGATAGTCATGCACCACTGTGTTGTATGCAATATAGGTTATCAAAATATGCCCAGCCACTAGTGGAACAGGTCATAGGTCAACAACTTGAAAAGAAGATGCAACAGAGCACAGCGATAATCCTTGGTCAGCAAGAATATTAATCATGCCAAAGAACTCACCTCATGAGACACGAAAATAAGGATTCTATTGCGATTATAGGCTTCTAATCAAATGTACAGACACTGGTGCAAATCTGTTTACAAATACAACTGAAACTCTGGTAGCCTGGAACGTGTAAATTCCTTATTACCATATAATTAAGGAGCGCATATCACCAGATTGAAGACAGTCCAGAAGGTGGGAGAAAACAGCTTTTACTTTGTCCCAAAACTACCAATATCACACAAGGCCTTTCAGGTAAAAAATTCACCTGCAACATTTCACCTCTTATTAAACTGAGTCCTGTTGTTGTTGTTGTTGTGGTCTTCAGTCCTGAGACTGGTTTGATGCAGCTCACCATGCTACTCTATCCTGTGCAAGCTTTTTCATCTCCCAGTACCTACTGCAACCTACATCCTTCTGAATCTACTTGGTGTATTCATTTCTTGGTCTCCCACTACGAGTTTTACCCTCCACGCTCTCCCCCCCCCCCCCCCCCCCCCCCCAGTAGTAAATTGGGGATCCCTTGATGCCTCAGAACATTTCCTACCAATCGATCCCTTCTTCTAGTCAAGTTGTGCCACAAACTTCTCTTCTCCCCAATTCTATTCAACACCTACTCACTAGTTATGTGATCTACCCATCTAATCCTCAGCATTCTTCTGTAGCAACACATTTCGAAAGCCTCTATTCTCTTCTTGTTTAAACTATTTATCGTCCATGTTTCACTTCCATAAGAGGAATTTGTTAACTGTTAACATCGAGTATAGAATTAAGTGACAGGAAGTCGTTTCTGAAAATTGAGTCCTATGATGTTTAAAACAATAAATAGGCTTTATATCTTGGATGCAAAAAATTTATTCAAAAAAGAGCCTGTAGGAACTTGTAGAGGGCTTAAGTGAAATATTTGATGGAATGAAAACTGCTCACCTCATTAGGCACTGAAAAATGTCACTTTGCCCAGTCACAAGTTATTTAAGATTCTCGCCTCAGTTCGGTTGTACATGATTTTTCAGGTCCACAAACAGTTAAGCAACTACAGTCATCTCCTGGATTGACAAATTATTGCATAAATTCATCAAAGGGTTTGCATATAAATTTTGCAAGCATTGAATAGCTTATTGAGAAAAGTGATTATGTTTCAATGGGTACCTTACTGTCAAGCAGCGTTTCAGATCCTGTAATAAATTTTCCTGATTTTAGTTAAAAAATTATATTACCTTGTGATGCAAGAAATACAGCTATGTGTGACATTTTATGTCAAACTATGCATAGACGAGAACATCTGGTAGCTTATGCATCACACCAGCTTAATAAGACTGAATGCAGTTATTTTATCGCAGAAAATGAGTTGTTAGCTTTGATATTCGGAATTTCGTATTTCCAGTTCGACCTACATATCCATAAAATTAAATTTATTATGGATCATGCATTCTTGAAGTGACCAAAAAAGTCTTGAAACCGATTAACAGCATGGGAGGTAAAATTGAGTGACTTTCAGTGCTAAATAGTTCACAAGCTTGATGTCAGGCACAAAAACACAGATATGCTCAGTAGAAAAACTGCAGTTTTGTAAGTATCCCGACTGAATCCAATAGTTTTGAAAAAAGTGCAAGCAGTGAATATATAACGTCAAGTGTACAGGAAATAACCACAGTTTCTTATTCAAGAAGGTGTACTGTGCAAGACAATTAATGGTGGAATGTACATCGTCATTCACGCAGCAATACAAACTGAAGTGTTACAAGGACATGACCATGTACTATCAGCACATGGACGTAGGAGAGCTACTGACAGATGAGTTGCGAAAAAAATTTGGTTGAGACTTTGATGTGGGAATGTGAAGCCATATGTAACGAATTTTCACTGCATATGCTCAACAAACTGATTTGAGTCACCAAAAGATACCGCCTCGACGAATATCATAATTGGAAGGTCCTTTACAGTTGATAGTAAGTGTTGTACTGTGACCATTTAATGGGCGCATAGTGGGTAATTTGTATGTACTGAGGATGATAGACCATTTTTCCAGATAGCTTGTAATGAGAGAAATACCAGATCAAAGTGCGAGCACTGTAGCTCAAGCCATGGCTAGTAAATGGTTGATGAAGTTTGGTGTACCAGAAATTATAGTCAAAAATCAAGGAAGTGATTTTATGTCTGATCAGATGAAACAGTTATGTCACCTACTGAAAGTGAAGATATTGCACATGAGTCCTTTCCACACACAAATTCATTGTCATTCAGAATAAGGCCATGTTAAGTCACTATACCATTAGAAACATTTTAGATTGAAACGTTTATTTAGCTTAGTGGAAAGCGCATACAACTCAGAAAAACCGCACAGGGATAGGTGTTTCACAGTAGGAAGTAGAGTGTGGTTGAAAGATGCTATCAGCTTTTGATTTTGTGCAGTCAACGACAGGAATGCAGGGCAAACATGTGATGCAATTTGCAAAAACATTCAAGAAATTGGACAATGGATGAAAGGGGCAATTACAGAGGCACCGGAATACCTAGAGCGAACTGCGCATTCTATGAGTAAATTACCTCCTTACAGAGTACGACAATGGATTCTACTAGCAAATCTATGTACCACGAAGACGGAAAATCGTAAAATTCTTGCTGTAGTTTCAAGGACTGCAACAGGTAGTGGATATGACTTCGCTGATCAATGTCAAGTCCCAATTACTAGCGAAATGTACATGTATGTCAGACCAGACTCCTTAAGGGATGCAGTCGATGCGTTACCGCAAATACATTAATCATAAGCTCAAAGAAACAAATTACCATGCAGAACAAGAGTTGCACAGAGGGTACCTTTTGAGCCTAGGTCTAGGGATAAATGATAAATTCGCAGCGTAATGCCATTAATTTTGTGTAGCGTTACCTATATTAATACAATGGTTTTAGTATGCTATAACAGTTTTCTGTGGTGTGTGCTGCTTTCCTGAGGAAGGAAGCAATTCATGATAATTCATTTCTTCTACATAGTGTTGGATATAACATCGAAATATGATATTATGGGTGCATTATTCTTGCATGTGTATGAAACAGGGGTGATAAAAATCTAGCTGTTGGAGTGTGGAATCTTGTTCTCAGGATCTATGCTTATTTGGTCGAACGGAAAATGGTTGATATGTGGGCACAGGTACAAACTAATAAAGTGTTACATGTGTCAGACCAAAGGGGTACATATGTTGATACATCAGTGGGATATATTAGCAATTGTGTCAATGAGATAGTCACTGTATTTCCAGCACAATTGGCACAAACTTACAATCTCTCATTTGAAATTCAGTGGTTCCTAGGAAATATGAGGCCAATTGAGTGTAAAGAAGTAGTATTAATGCAATAACAACTTTTTCGACGTGTTACCAGGTACTGGTTACACTACACGTTTTTTTGCTAGGGACTGTAATAGCGAATTCCTGCAATAATAAGATATTTACAGGGGTGAGAGAATAAATGGTAGAACTATGTGAATCATCAATGAATGGAAGGAAATGTGATACAGATGACAAAAGTTTTACCTTCGTGCTAATATAGCAGATACCATGATAAATACAAGAACTCGGCCAATGTTGTATTATCCAGAGGAAGTCTTTAGTATGTTACACATGTGAGACCTGACCTTCCTGAATAAAACTTTAGATCCCACTTCCCTATGGGCAATAGATGAATTGGTTGTTACAGAAAAGCGACGAATTACAGGAGATCAAATATTACAGAATGTGTGGAAATATCAAGAGATGTGTAAACAAAATAACGTTATAATCAATGCAACAACCTCTAGCCTTATGGTGATACTTGGTTTTTGTGCAATTTGCTTTTGTCTCAGGAAGAGAATAAATCATGAAAACTCAAAAACCATCAATGAAATATCTTTGGAATGGATTCATGCTGGAAAGTAGACGAAAAAAAGCTAGAAAAATAAAGTTTGGGTACCATAATATTTTATTTGTGCTTCAAGGACTAAAAGGTTCAAAGTAGACGTAAATGTGAAACATTTATAATCAAAATCGCATTATGTGGCAGAATTTTATTAAAATGATGGAGTATGTTAGGTGACAAATTAGTAAAGAAATAATAGAGTTAAAATGTCTGATTTCGACTACCCAGCACTACTCAGTCATGTGGAATTATCAACAGCTGGCAGCATGAACATGTCAACACCGTAGAGGAACTGTAGACTGCTGATGGTAAGAAAAGGTCAATACTGATTTTGACAATATGAATGACATTGTAGAACAGAACCCCTCCTCGACGACAAAAATACTCCATATCTGCTAGACTAAAGCACTCATCAGTGTAATATGCAGTGTTCATATCGCTGCTCTTAATTCTCTGACTATGGTATGTTAACATCTTGTATGCGAGATTGTTCTAGTTTTTGTCTTATACTTGCTGCCCTACAAGAAGGGACCACTTACCCATGGATAATGAAATCGAGCAACCAGTACTGAAGCAAGAGGAGCGGCCGGGACCGAAGGACAGTCGAGAGGTCTACCAGCACAACTCTGGTCCAGGGAAGGAGCGGCCATAAATCTCGAGCATGTCAAGCGACTAATGATCCACCACACCGGCAGACCAAGTTCAGCATCCATCACTACATCATGGCATTCAGCATCACAGTCCACCTGATGGGGCAACATGGCCGTGATTTCGGAGGCACTGTGTAGTTCCCAAAACTGCTTATCAATCAAAACACACCTAACGCAGTCCCTGCCATTTCCAATCAGGGTTAACGAGAGATCGTGCCTTCCTCGACAGTGATCGGTAAATCCCGCGCCAGGGTGTCATCGACTTCCTCTCCAAGCTGATACAGCGCCTACAGCATCATTGAGTCCTTTGTTGGATTCAGCGGATTCTTCTCCGGATTACATGGTCCGCAACTGTCACACAAGACACGGCAACAACTTGTACTCTGAGTAACATAGGAAGTAATCTTGAATATTATTTTCATTCCAACTAACGTCGCCACACAGGTCATCGGTCTGCAACCTGACAAAACAGTTGGGGTTTCGAGCGTGGCAGTGGGCTACCCCTACACTACTCTGTCAAAAAATTTATGCTCTCCAACATCTAAATGAGACTCTTGACAAGTAGATTTTCTTGCAAAAAGGAGTGAGAGCATTAAATTTTATTTGGATGAAACTTTTAATATCTGTTTACACACAGATTGTTGAACTATTGGCAACAGTTTCGTGAGCTGGCTTATCATTAAGTAGCCGCTTAACTGTAGTTATAGCAAGTTTATGTCTCTAATGGTTAAGGTTTCCTTTTTTTCTTGTCATAAATACGTGGTAAAGTAATGCAGACTCATGGAATGGTATAAAAATAAAAGAAATAGGTAATAATGACATTTAGTGCAGTGCAAAAGCTCAGCAGTCGTTAAAGTGAATGTATGACCTAAGACAACATTTTAATACATGTCTGCTTAAACTTCGTTACAATAATTTATTCTGCTCAAAGTAACCAGAGTGACTAAGAAGCTAAGCTAATGAAGAAAAGGCAGGGAACGTGTGCTTGACAACATCGCCTATTGTATAACTGATGAATAGCTGCGTTCAGGTAACATATGCAAAAATCTCAATAAAGCGTTAAATAAACCGAAGGGAAAGAGCAACTTTATTGTGTTCTACGATCATCATGGAAACATAGACACGTGCATTTTAATGCATTGTAGTAAATTTAGTTAATTATGTGATTTGTAAATTGCTTGCAAAATGAGAGTTCGACATTGAGAGATGGTTGAGTTCATTTAAACATCTATAATAGGTAAATGCTACAAAACCCTGACGTGAAGCTGCCAGATGTGTCTACCTTAACGATCAGCCATAGATGAGAGAACTTAATATCAACTTGAGACTCACGGTAGCTGAATGTGGTGACAAGCGTTGCTCCAGCGATAAAGGTACTTACAAAACACCCTTGGAATTCTACGTCGTGGTATCTCGCTGGTGGCGGGTATCCACGGTATGGTGGGAATATAAGGGCTGATTTGACGCGCCTCGAATGTTATGCTTTTGAATGTCGCGCTGACAACAGATAGACGGTATTATGACGTGCTAAGCATGTGATATATCGAGCTGTTTCATTCGCCGTAGCTCTCTCACCTTCTGTCCGCACAGCCCTTAACTCGCTGTCCCTGTTTCTCTTCCCCAAAGTAGCGATGTCAATAGTATTGACACAGAAATGTGTATGATTTTTCGAGTTATGATAGTTACACTTCATCTCGATAACCCTGCTTGGATTACACGCAGAATAAGTAGACATATCAGTTACGTTCGCCTTCTCCAGTTTATTGGATTTTCAGGACACACTCTAAAATTTACGTTCACTTTGCTTACTCATAAAATATTCTGATCCTCAAAAACACCAGGGGGAATGTTTGTTCAGCCTGCTGCAAGTCTTTCTAGCTCACACCATTGAAGCGTCCTGTGTTTCGTGTTCGCGAACTATCTTCACATCTAACGACGGCTATGAACGGCACAGGCAGAGTATAAAACCGGGGTAGTATACAATTCCCTTTGTTTCGGAGCACACCGTCCGACGAGCAAGTTATTGAAATTCGAACATTAATTTCCCGTTACATGTCGGGCACTACAAGTATTTTGTAATCGAAGAAGCATCCGAGACCCGACTATGACTTGGTAAATTCAGCGGCCACTACGGATTTACCGTCACTGCAAACTCGGAATGGAACACTAATGGTGCAACGGCCGCAGAAAATACCATAAAAGAAGTACAGACTTGTAACCAAAACCAGGAACAGATGGAGTTTTAAGCCATTTAATATTGACTGTTCGCTCTTCAAGTATCTTAGGTACCTTTACAAGTTGCTACTATTTCAGTCGTGCCTTGGTCCATTGTGGACCACAAGTAGGAAGAAATTTCTGAGACTGTGCTCTTCGAGCAATGTTTGTAGCAATGTAAAAACAAGGAGGTTTATCATGGAATGGACGAGAAGAAATATGTGTGCAAAATATTGAGAAGTAAATGATCTCGGGTGTTGGGACATGTATTAAGACATCAGGCAATAACGTCCATGTTACATCAGGTAGCTGTATAGGGCGGAACCTGTAGAGCAAGACAGAGGTCGGCTTATATCCAACAAATAACTGAGGACCTTTTGTGTAATGGCTACTCTGAAGTAATGTTCGCACAGGATAGGAATTCCTGGCGGGCCGCATCAAACTAGTGAGAAGACCAGTTCTCAGAATGTGACAGCCAAGTAACTGGCTGCTGGACTGCTGGAGAACCAAACACACACCCTACTATATGTGTTTAGTAGCTACGAGATAAAAATTAGTAACCAGCGTTGTATTTTCTGCCGATAGAAACATTGGCAATGATCTTCTAAATTCTTATTTTCAACTTGAATTTGAATTCCATTAAATTATTTTTGCATTGCACAGAACGTATCTACTCGACACTCTCAGTATCATATTCCAAAGAATAACTGATATACTGAAATTCAAAAATATTTCAGAAATATCATAATAAAGTGCGGATGAACAATATCTCACTAATTGTAAGCAAATATTTGTTCCACAGGTTCAACGCGTTCCACTGCCATCTATATCGATGTGTTTCCACAGGACACTGAGCACTTCACATATAACTCATTGATTGTCTCATGTGTGAGCACTATCGACCAGCAAATATTGTAGCATGCTAAGTGTTATGTACTGACAATGACATCATTGTAAATGCTGATCAGATATTCAAAGGCGCTAAAACACTGAACTATGTTACACAAAGAGCAACTCATGATATCTAATGAAAATGAAAAATGCAGACTTTATCCGAACTTTAATTTCTTCACAAGAACTTGAAGAGCGTTTAATTAACTTCATTTCCATTTCTACTTGTTGACCGTGAAACAAAGAGTTTAGCACAACAAAATGAGAAAAGCTTTTCATTATGCAGTCCGCGGTGTAAGCAGTGGAGCATCCCAGTGTGAGAAAGCGGCACCTGTAAAGCACGGTACACTTTCTGCTGCATTCATTTCTCTCAGAGTGCCACTACCAGCGACTTGGGAATATTACAGCGCTTATGGCAACAGTTTGCACGCCCCTGGCGGATTTCGAACCTAAGCAATCGCAGCTAAACAAAATATAACTAATTAATAAAGTCGTTTCTGTGAGTGACGCATAGTATACATATTTTCCAAAATATCTTTCGAAGAGTCTCTACTGCATTCGAGATTACCATGCAGTGCAAAGATAACTTCTAAGCGACTTTCACAGAAATACTAATTTTAACTTTTTCTTTGTGGTTTCTCGTGATCGGAAGCACATAATTACTTATGATTAATGTGACTGACACGAAAACGTACTATTAAATACCAAAATATGGTTGTTCAACGAACTTCTGATTTTCAGCGCTCTCTCAGTAACCTGGTCTTCCTTTTTTCCATTCAACATGGAGAAAGTCAGTGTTTGTAACAGTTGGCTTCTTTTACTCCGATGTAGAGGACGACCGACTGCGACGTATCAAACGTAATGTTCAAGGTCACCTGTGCAAGTCATCGATGCATTTCACATTGTTTGATATAATTTTTATAAATCGATTTTTTTATGTACAGCTGCAAATTTTTGATACAGTATGACTAGTTTCTGTCCAACCAGATAATTTCATGTTCTATATAGTCGCGTCAGCAGCTCGTCTTGTCTCTATCGGAATACTGCCTCTCACCGGATCACGCTGTGACTTCTACCCATGTTCATGACCACAAGGGTGCAAATAAATGCTATCACAGCAAAAACTGCTGTCACATTTCCACACGCGAAATCCTGAGTGAGTACCGCATTTCTGGAGCATCGAGGTTGAAATTACAGTGATTTTTAAAAAAAATTGTGAGCGCCAGATGCAAGAAAATTGTATGAATCTATTCAATTGCATACTTAAACTTCTAGTAAATGTAACAACGTTACATTATTAACTATGTTAAATGATATTCAATTTGAAAATATCTGCACTGCCATAGAATGGTAGTCCATTACACAATGTGATAAGACAATATATTTCTCTTATAAATATACCCATTCATTGCATTAACCAGTGATAGGTGTCCTATAAATGTCTCTTGCATTGTTATAAGCGCTGAGTGATAGCACTATCATAGTCAGTCTAAACACATTGAGTCTTCCATTGTTGTGTCAGAGCTATGAGAACTGGTGGAGAAAGAGGATTACCGATTTTCTGATTTTCAAACATGATCGTATTTACATTCACTTGAATGTCTTGAATATGACGAAATGTTTTAAACAGTTTTGATGAGTAAAGATATTAATGGGAATTGCTTTCATGTATTGAATCACTTCACAATTTTTACGCGGAAGAAAAAGGCAGCCATCTCTTCTATAACTCCAGTTCAGACAAGTTCGCGTCTTGAATTAACATATTGGTCAATATTATGTCATAAGAGCGAACGTATCTTTCACTTGTGTGTTTTTTTTTATCGGTTGACGTATGTTAACTAGTTTTAGGTTGACTTTCATAGTACGTTTTCTGCGAGAAACTTTAAAAGCAAGCCTGAAAGCCCAAAGCTATAATATTAGAATCCAAGGACGCTTGATGTGAAATAGTTTATTTCATGACCAGTTACAACAGTAGCTAGCTGTCATCCTCATATCCTGAGATCTACAGTGAACGGATAGGTATTCCATCTGAACTTTGTATATCTGAGAATCTGAAGATGATAGCTAATTCCAGGAAAAAAATGACCGTGTAATAATCTGTTTCATATCAAGCGATCTTGGCTCATAATATAAATTACAAATTAGATCGCCCCAGAAACAAGTGTAAATTATATGAAGGAATTTGGAATTCTGCTTATGTACTGTGGCTGGTCTACCGCCTCATTACAGTCCTTCCCTCTCCTTTCTTAGTGGCTGACATATTCCAAGTATACCAACATGGAGACGAACTGTATTACCAGTAGATATTCTTCTGTTTCCCAAACGTAGGACACGAAAAGAAGCACGCAAATATTTTGCCAGACACTCGTAGAAAGACCCATACGAAATTGAAAAATCTGAAAGAACGAAACTGCCGTTAATCAGTAACGTTTCTGCAGAAAGATTCATTGGACTGCAGAAAAGATAAAGAGTCGTCAAGAAGAGCAATCTCTCACAGAAAAGTGGTTCCAAAATCAGAGAATCGCAAGATGACATGAACGGTTCTGTGGCTTGTGCTGAGTCTAAATTTAATTTCAGTTTTCCATTATACACAGACACAGAATTAGAAACCAAACCTTAAGGACCTCAACAACGTCAAACCACACAAATCTCATAGGAGAACATCATGAAAGCAGTTGTGGAGATAATTCAGAGCGCTACTACATGGATGTCTTCGTGGTGGTGATTTATGGCTGTCCGTCAGATCCTGTAAATGTAGTGGAAATCGATGGAATTACATTATTTGTTTCCACTACGATGAAACATAATCATTGAAGATGTCCAGGATTTGCAGACACGATTTGTTGAACGTACAACATAACTAATCGATCTTTTCTAACACATCCTGTGGGTGCCAAGTTCACATCTTATCTTATCAACATAATGGTCAACAGTACGTGATGAATACGAATATATCTTTCCCTTAAATTTTTTCTTCATAAATTTCTGTTGACGTATTCTTTACTAGTTTCTTCGTAGACATTAAGCTGTGGTTTACTAAATGTAACTTTTTCTCGTGTATCTGTTTTCTTTCTTTAACTCGCAAGCAGACGCGCCCGTTTTTGTAACACAAGAGGGCGCGCGGCGCACTTTGTCCACATGTAGCCAAAAGCTGTTATTATGCTACCAAGAGAAACATGTATGAGCTAAATTACAGTTTCATTCTAGTTTATTTAAACAACAATACAAGAAACGTGTATTACATCGCTAATTTAGTGATGATTAAACAAATAATAAACTTTCATATCATTCTACTGCAGCAGCTGACGTATCAATATATTCCAACACTTTTTTAAGCACAAACTGAACAAAAACACTCTTTCGTTGCAGTATAAAAGGACAAAGACGTTTTATAATGAAGAAGTATCAATTATCACAAACATCCTTCCATGTACACAGTTAATTTTTTGGGAATTTTCGGGAAATGCGTTACACGTCACACATGTATGCACTGTTTTTACATGCCCTTTGCAAAGAAAGCAGTTGTGGAGATAATTCAGAGCGCTACTACATTGATGTCTTCGTGGTGGTGCTTTATGGTAGTAGATGTGTTTCTTGCTCGTCCACATGTCACACAACGAACTCTTTTCTTGGTGGTAATGTAGTGTCCTGCGGTCGGCAGGAAAAAACTAACTATCAAGTGCGAACACATTTTATTGAACTAAAACGCCTCCTTGGTGTGCACTAATTTCCAGACACAAGAACAATAAGAAACATAATAATCCTCGTGGTAGCAAAAGCCAGATATAAGTTACAAGACAATGTAGAGAAATAATTACAACCAAAATAATACGCTCTACATCTACATGGTTACTTGCAATTAAAACGAAAGTGCCTTGCCGAGAGTTCATCGAACCATTTTCATATTACTTCTCTACCCTTCCTATCTCGAATGGCTCGGGGGAAAAAGGAACACCTAAATCTTTCCTTTCCGAGCTTTGATTTCCTTTATTTTATTATGATGATCATTTCTCCTTACGTAGGTGGGTGTCAACAAAATATTTACCCATTCGAAAGAGAAAGCTGGTGATTGAAATTTCGTAAATACGTCTCGCCACAAGGAAAACCGCCTTTGATTCAGTGACTGCCACCCCAACTCGCGTATCATATAAGTGACACTTTCACCCCTATTGCACGATAACACGAAACGAGTTGCCCTTCGTTGCACTCCGTCAATCCTATTTGGTAATGATCCCATACCGCGCAGCAATGTTCCAGCAGCGAACGGACGATGTAATGTAGGCTGTCTCTTTAGTGGGTTTGTTGCATCTTCTAAGTGTTCTGTCAACAAAGCGCTGTGTTTGTTTCGCATTCCCCACAATATTATCTATGTATTCTTTCCAATTTAAGTTGCTCGTACTTGTAATTCATGGGTATTTAGCCGAATTGACAGCCCTCAGATTTGTGCGATTTATCGTGTACCCAATTTATCGGATTTATTTTAGTACCCATATGGATGACCTCGCACTTTTCTTTATTTAGTGCCAATTGCCACTTTTCGCACAATACAGAAATCCTCTCTAGATCATTTTGTATTTGGAATTAATCGTCTGGTGATTTTACCAGACGGTAAATTACAGCGTCATCTGCAAACAATCTAAGCGGGCTGCTCAGATTATCACCTAGATCGTTTATATAAATCAGGAACAGCAGAAGGCCTATGGCACTACCTTGTGGAACGCCAGATATCACTTCTACTCTACTCGATGATTTACCGCCTATCCCTAAGAACTGTGACCTCTCTGAGAGGAAATCACGAATCCAGTCACGCAACTGAGACGGTACTCCACAGGCACACAATTTGATTGATAGTCGCTTGTGAGGAACGGTATCAAAAGCCTTCTGGAAATCTAGGAATATGGAATCTATCTGAGATCCCTTGTCGACAGCACTGATTACTTCATAGGAATAAAGAGCTAAATATGACGCACAAGAACATTTTCCGAATCCGTGTTGTTTATGTATCAATAAGTCATTTTCTTCAAGGTGTTTCTTAATGTTAGAGTACAGTATGTGCTCGAAAATCCTACTGCAAAATGAAGTCAGTGATATCGGTCTGTAAGTCAATGGGTTACTCCTGTTTCCCTTCCTGCATATTAGCGTGACCTGTGCTGTTTCCAGTCTTTAAGAGCAGACCTTTCGACAAGTGAGCGGTTGTATATGATTGCTAAGAAAGGCGCTATTGTGTCTGCATACTCTGAGAGGAACCTGACTGGTATACCATCTGGACCGGAAGACTTGCCTTTCTTAAGTGATCAGAGTTGTTTCGCAACACCTAAGATATCTACTTTTATGTCACTCATGCTAGCAGCTGTTCTGGTTTCAAATTCTGGAGTATTTACTTTGTCTTCTTTCTTGAAGGAATTACGGAAAACTGTATTTAGTAATTCCGCTTTAGTGGCACCATAATCACTAACATTTCCATCGCTATCGCGCAGTGACGGTATTGACTGTTTTTTGCGAGTGGTGCACATCACATGCAACCAGAATCTCTTTGGGCTTTCTACCATATTTTGAGACAATATTTCATTGTGGAAACTATTAAAAGCATCTCGCATTGACGTCCACACTAAATTTGGAGGTTCCGTGAAACTTAGAACGTCCTGGGGATTTTGCGTTCTTCTGAATTTGGCATGATTTTTTTGTTGCTTTTGCAACAGTGTTCTGACGCGTTTTGTGTACCATGGTGGATCAGCCCGTCTCTATTTAACTTATGCGGTATGAATCTGCCGATACTTTATCTCTGAATTTGAACCATATCTGGTCTACACTTACACAATTAGTTTGGAAGGATTGGAGACTATCTCTTAGGAAAGCATCAAGCGAATTTTTATCTGCTGTTTTAAATAGATATATTTTGCGTTTATTTTAAGTGGTTTTCGTTGATACGCTACACAATTCCAAAGTGGCGTTACTCCCAACAAGAAACAACTTTCTGCAGAAGAATAGGGCGATTGTCTACTGTGGTAGAGCCGGTATAGGTATCAGCCAGAGCCGTCGTAGCTGTTGATACACAGTGCTGATCTGACTGTACTGGCGAGCTGGTATCACCAATTCTGCATAGTGATACTCACAGTCAAATTAATTCCAACTGGTGGATCTCTATCACATGGCTTTCCACGAAATAGTGCCATGTTTATGCAGAAGGTTTGTTGATGTTTACATTCACTGGAGATGTTTTAATATAAGCTCTGGAAGGGAGGTCAGCAGCCCACAGCATTGGTGTGCGGCACCATCCTCAACAGAAAAGGAAGACCACAGAAATATTAGCAACCTCCAACATAAGGAGGAAACAGGCCACGGACTAGGCAATGATGGGGAATACTTGTCCTTCAGTGGAATGCGAGGCTTCCAGATCCTGTCGTGATGGTTCGTGACGAGCCAGTGCGTCTGCAGGAAGCGTGGCATCCACGCGATGTTTCGGTGAAGCGTCACACACAACGGTGATATGGCCCGTTCTGCTGCAAGCTGTGCACCTCGCTTGCCGGTGCGGGCGCTTTGACCGTTGGTGAGTCCTGAAACAGTCCGGACGTGATGAAAACGTGCGAAAGGCTTTCTGTCACGGATTGTAGTAACGGACCGGCGAGACTCCCACTCGGCGCTAGGAAACCGGCGAGCCGCGAAAACAGCCGGATCAAAGCGCGGAGGCTGTGGCTTGTGAGATTGTTCAAACGCATCAATGATCGGCAGACAGGTGTCGAGGGACAGGTCCTGTAAGTTCAAAATATCACCCCGAACACCCTCGTGTGGTGTGTGAGACACCAACGTATCGCGAATCAACAATAGGCATACGACTGCTTGCAAGCATCGTTGGCGCACCGGAATTTACAATCGCGGGAGATATCCTGGAGCGTCGTAATCCCTTCCCGATATGTCTGACCGGGGGACTTTCCACAAGATAAGAAAGCCTGACGAGCGAAGATGCCGTGTATTTGTGCGTCAAAGTACTCAAAAAGGCACCCCTTAATACGGGTAAACGAGAGATCTCGAAGTGACTGCTCACTGTTCTACTGTTGAATTAAACGATCCTCCTGTGGACCGACTGTTGCTAAAAAAAAGCTTGACTTAGATTTTCGTCGTGGACTCCATGTGTTGGTAAATGTTGTTCCAACCGTTCGACATAATCTGACCATGGTTCGACAGACCTATCAAAAGCCGGAAATCTTTGGTGGAGCCACGTGCAAAGTGTTCAATTTACCCGCGATGGAACCAACTCGATGAGCTACATCGTGCAACGCTGGGGAGTGAAGGAAATGTTCTGATTTTGTGAGCGCTGCCTGAATCTGCTGTAGAGTTTCTGTGAAGGACTGAAGAATTTCCACTATGTTAGCCATTTCACTCGAAAATGAAAGCTCTGTCTTCGTCACCAGTAACTGTAGTCTCCTGTGGTCGGCAGGATAGAACTAACGATCAACTTTGAACATACTTTATTTAACTAAAATGCCTTCTTGGCTAGTACTAGTTTCCAGAATCAAAAACAACGAGAAACACATTAATCCTTGTGGTGGCAAAAGCCAAACATAAGTTACAAGACAACGAACAGAAATAATAACAACCAATATACCATGCTACACTATTCCAAAGTGACGTTACGCCCAAGAAGATACAAATTTCAGCAGAAGACTGCGGCAAGTGTCTACTGTGCTAGAGCTGGCATAGGTATCGGCCAGAGCTGTCCTAGCTGTAGATACACACTGCCGATCTGACTGTACTGGCGTGCTTGTAACACCAATTCTGAAGAGTGCTATACTTAGTCATATTAGTTCCAATTGGCGGATCTCTGTCACATGGCTTTTCGCGAAGTAGTGCCATGTTTATGCGTAAGGTCTGTTGATGTTTAAATTTACTGGCGCTGTTTTGATATGAACTCTGGAATGGAGGTCGGCAGCCCACCTTGCTTGTCTGTTGTGTGGGCCTTCTAACTGTTTAAGGAGCCGCTACGACAGGTAGGCTTCTCAGTTCTTTCAACACATTGATATTTGTATTTTACGGGGAAGTAGCAATGTCGACAAATGTCCACTATTTGAGGCTTCATGCGAGAAAGTACTAAATCTTTCAAGAAAATACTTCTCTTCGTTTTTGGATTGGCCTTATTTGCATGAAAAATTATTTCAGAATTGATTCCTGCAATATCCATTTGAGCATAGAATACAGCCAATGACCATCTTCTTGTTACCTGTGCGATGGAACATGAACCTCTCAGTTGATCGACTGTGTTGACTCCTTCCTTTGTTATATTGTAATACAAAACTATCTCTGGTTTACTTGTAACTTCGTCAATGGTTCCAAAATCGTTCATTGTTGAAAGTAATATAACCGCCTTGTTTTGTTTCGGCTTATTATCCATTGTAACGTTTCTTTCTGAGCCTTGACTGTGAGTAACATGTCTTCCTACAATATCACAGTGAGAATTAGAAACATCGTATGGTCCTTCAGGTGGCTTCTCGCAATATACTTCAATATTACCAGTGATGAATGTTTCAGCATCTGCTAAAAGAAAACTCTTTATCCCGTACTTCGCTGCTTTGTTCGGGATATACTGAACAAAATAACAGCGACACCGGAAACCTTGCAACTTTTCGTCTACTGTCACAAATTGTCCTATACTATAAGCGTTCTTGCAGTTCATCGCACAGGCCTACAATATTGGCCTTATCGTGGGAAGTTTATAAATTAATCTCCTTTTTACCCTGTACTTCTGTCGTGAAAATGGATACAACGTAAAAAGAACAAAAACGCTTTTGTAGCATATCACATCTCTCGTAATATCCATACCAAATTATTTCACACCTTGTAGTTTCCTTAACGTTCCTTTCCCAGGAGTATTGTACACATTCCTTCTTAGACTGAAATTATGTGTTGGTGTACCTTACACTTTCATCAATCATTTACAGGCTCACTGATAAAGATTTTTAGTTTTCAAACGATATTTATTTGCAATATTCTATTAAACTCGAGTTATGCAGTACAGCAGACCATTTTTAGTTTTAAGAATATTCAGCGACAAGTATTGTCTAAACTTTGACAAACTGGGAAATAGTGGTCATTCACTGTTCAAAACAGAGGTTGAATAAGTAATACCCAACATTAAATAAAGGCCTTTAATATACATAGACAATAGTCCATGTTCAAGCTTCACAATTGATGTTTCTGTGCCTCAGTGAAGTTTCAAACCGTTGTGGCAGATGGCGAAGCTGTAGTACACCGTCAAAATGGCGTCTACATAGACTCACTTTACAACCAGCGTGCTGTTATTGAATTCTTGTGAGCGGGAAAAGAAACCGTGGTGGACATCCATAAATGTTTGTGTGCAGTGCATGGCGACGCTGCAGTTGAGTACAGTTGGGCGACGGGTAAATAAATTTAGAGCCTCAGGAAATGCAGAAACAGAGCTCCGTGATCAGCCACGCTCAGGACGTCGTGTCACAGCTTCTGCTCCAGACATCCTTAATCGTGCGGATGCCATTATTCGTGCCGACCGGCACATCACAACTTTAGAATTCGTTCTACAATTGTCGGTCATAATTGGAAGTGGATCTGCAAGGGTCGAAACTCTCTGGTGTTCAAAGAGATGCTCACGATGCATTCCACGAAGGCTCACAGCGGACTACAAGATTCAAAGAGAGGCTATTTCATCTGAATTTTTGGAGTGCTTTGATACCGACGGAGTGGCCTTTCTGTCACAGATCGTTACGGGGGACAAGTGCTAGGTGCATCACTTTTCGCCACAAACAAAGAGGCACCATCCTCATTCACCACAAAAGAAGAAATTCAAAACTACCCCCTCTGCCGGAACCGTTTTGGTAAGAGTCTTCTAGACTGGTGATGGCGTTATTCTCGTGGATGTGATGCCAAAAGTGTTAACGACCAATACAGAAGCATACGTGAAGGCTCTGAATAAACTCAAGAACCGTTTCCGATAAGACAAGAATCCAGCAGAATCTTGCTCCAACTCGATAACGCGTGCCAACACACAAGTCTGAGAACACGGAAACACATCGCCAAATTGGGTTGGACATCATTGCCTCATCCACCATAAAGTGCGGTCTTGGCACCGTTAGGCATCCATCTCTTTGTGCCGCCTAAAGATTCTCTACGGAGAACACACTTTGATGACGACGAGAGTGTCATTCATGCAGTGGAAACATGGCTATGCCTACAGGACAAGAGGTTTTACCAGCAGGGAATACGCGCTGCTCCACAACGTTGGCGTACGGTCATAGGACGTGATAAAGACTACGTAGAAAAATAGGGCATGGACAAGACATTTTGACGTATATTGTCACGAAATTCTGACTTCTTAACAATAAATATGTTCCGAGAAAAAAAATGTGGGGCATTGCTTAATCAACGACCGTCGTAGTAGCGAAAATAAAAAAAAATTGTGTTACTGGATATAACAAAAATTATAGCAGCTGGCCCTAGTCACCCACACATACATTTTTTGTCACCACATCAGCAATTAAAGCATATCTTTTTTAACTATTTTCACTTCCAACAGTTAGTTCTCACAAAACTAACAAAATGTTCATTATAATATTGATATTTATAATCAATAAAGAATTCTTAACTGGAATAAAACAGTCGGGATAAAGGATGCCATCATTCAGTAAAACAGACCATTTGTAGTTTTAAGAATATTCCGTGACAAGTATTGTTGTCACTTTGAAAAACTGAGAAGTAGTGGTCATTATCTATTAAAATCAGTTTTATTCAGATGATGACTCAGAATGAATTTACCACTGTAAAGTAGAAATGAGGAGAACCGTAAACGTTGTGTATCACGTTTTCGAATTCTGGTGCTGTCGCTGCTATAACTGGTACGGCGAAAGCTGTGATGAATCAAACGATTAACAGGATCGCTAGATATGAGTCTCGTGCACTCGATAAGCACGTGTCAAGCTGTCGCATCGACAGTTAGCATGCTGCTCTGATGTCCATCACGGCTGGCGTCCGGCATTAACTGGCATACCCACGGGACCGTAATCAACTGGATGCAAATTATGAACACACGAGCCCTGCGTTCCGGTGATAACGTACTTCACTAAGCGATTTCGCGTGTCACCGTTATACTTTCATCCAGGTTGAACCCAATATCGAAAGAAAGTGACGTCGATACACATATCCAGTTTTAAAGTGTGATGCAAGTGTATGAAAATTAGTATTTCATTAAAGTATCTATGTTAAAGGCTGTGCAGCTCAGCGGCTACGGACGTAATCATTTGAAAAAGTACTGTAGCCATTCATTTGTTAACTGCTTGATTTATGCTAACAAGCGTTTCGCGCTTTCGTCTAGCTTCAATTGGCGCAACATCTTCGTTTGTAAAACGTTTTTTATGGACTGCATTTTGAATGCTGTAGATGCCTAATGTTTTGTAGTTTTTGGTTTGTTTCCTCTCCTACAACAATAGCACAAACACTTTACGATTCACTTATGTATTGAGAGCAGCGTACTATCCGTCGTATGGGCGACATAAACAGGTGGAAAAAGAAGCCACAAAACGAGAGAACAAAAGCCAGTTGTAGCATGCAAAACGTGATCGATATAAAAGTTATACTACCGAAGACATAAATTTGTAGCACCAACAGAACCTGGGCGTAAATTTGAACAACATTTTTCATAAATAAAGAACTGCAAAAAGCGGAAAGTGGCTGTATTGTTTTTAGTAATTCAAACAGTTAATTTTGTTTTGCTGCTATAATCCACGTTTACAGCAAGGTGCTGAACACCGGAAAGCGTTATATATACTGTGTGTGAATACTTGGACAGCATGTGATGGTAGCCTTCTCCTGAAGAAAAAAAATTGGGAAGAGAAACACAATGGAATTTATCAAATGTCATTGAAACCGGTTTGTCTATCAGTTCTTTTAGAAGTGAATCAAACTCATTAGCACTTAGACAAATTGAACACTGTACCATTAGAACTATGAAAAACACATGACAGATCCCCATCACACAGTGATGTTTCTTTTGATGCAGAGGCCAATGACTACATTCATAATAGATTCATAAAAGGGAGAAAAGTTCTGTAACCTTAACGTTTGTTTTTACACCATAATAAGGAGGTGAAGACAGTTCTACTCTACTTTCAGTTTACTGAAGATGGTGGGCACGCCAAACTCTCCTCCTCCCTCCTCATCTAGATGTGACAACGTTGCAGTTTTGGTACCTAATTAATTAATTAAATAAATTAATCAATTGTTTACTGTCTCCTCTCTGGAAAATTACCAGTACTTCCATGTGGGAGATCAAACTTCTGTGTTGGACCATGGCTCAGACCTGAGACATTTCACTTTGAAGTCTGAAAGGTAAGAGACGAAGACTTTAGTGCAGTTCTGGCACCAAATTAAATCAACATTTTCATGGTAAATTAGAATGTTTGGAGTAAATTCAAATGCTAAGTACACTTCAATGCAGAGAACATAACAATAATAATAGTAATAATAATAATAATAATAATAATAATAGTAGTAATTACTATTAACATTATATTGGTTATTTATAAAAATTCAATTGGCACATCGTTGCTGTGGAACGATGTAGGATTTCATCATCTTTATATAACTTAATGTCTAACAAAACATTGCAGTACAAGCTGCTGGCCCACAATATTGGCACAGTCTAACCCCCGTCCTCCTATTGGTGGGAATTCCCGAAACTGGGATGAAGTTCAAAAACAAGTGGGGAAATCAAATTTTTTTCCTCTGGCTGTCAAGCATGGGATTTGGGGATTACTTGTAGCCATTGATCGAGTGCTGAAGAGAAGCTCTAGCAAATCTCACAGTAACTGCTGGATGAATAGAAGATATTTTCGCTATTAGTCTAGCAGTAGAGAGTTACTCCAGCAAGTCTAGCTTATAGCCTTATTTTTGAAGGAACAGTAATAATAATAGGACAGCGAACTACCAGTGAGATGCAGGGGAGTAGCCTCCTGCCTGTCTACAAGTGAGTGGATGTTGGGAGAAAGGGATGAGGATGGTTAATAATGTTAGGAAAGCGGTTTGCTGTCCCAGTGCTGCTATATTTCATTCGTATCGCCCCATATGGGCAGGGAAGAGGATTGTCAGCAGTACAATTCTCAGCTTGTCAGCCAAGAAAATTACGAAAACAATGACAATCAGAGTTATAGCAAAAATTTGGGGTTTTTCTATTTGAAATTGAAAATGAAAGACAGACAGTTAAAAAGGAAATATAAACATTTTAAAAACGCATCGTAAGAAGGTGAAGTTCCCCTCATAAAATCACTGAAGCACTTAACTTTCACTTAAAAACCTGAAGCACTTGCACTAGTGAGAGAGGTATTGCTGGAGGAGAGAGTATGTTCCTTAGGGTTGAGAGGTATGAGTAGGAAGATAGAGGTCTGTTAGATATGGAGAACTATGGATATTAGAGACAGGAGCTGACATGGGTAATAGTAAATGCATTTGGTCGAAAGACAGAAAGTGAAGAACTGTGTGGCAGGTGGATGTGGCAGTGGTTGCTGGAGAAAGGGATAGGATTGGATGGAGAGGCAAAGGAGAGAGGAGCCCTGATGTGAGGTGAGAAGAATTAAAATTGGTAGGAGGGACTAAATCAGAGTAGTTATTATTGCCTGGGAGAAAAAGTTAGTCAAAGCTGTGTTGGGATAGGATAAGGAGTGGATGTAAGTATTGGGATTGAGGCTTGTGTTTGTGGTGGTGTGGCAGCATTCCAGGGTTGATGAAAGAGGGGAGACTATAGAGTGATTGTAATTTAGTTTGTCGACAGTACAAGAGACCTAGAAGTGTTTGATGTGGGTTAGGAGGGGTAAAAATTTGATGAGGTGGTTCAGAATCCATGTGGGAATAGGTAAATGGATGCAGAAAGCCAGATCGAGTTTTTGGCGTTCAAGGATTTTGAGCAACTTACAGAACTTTTTTGAGATGGGGATCCATGCAGAATTTATATAGCAATGATGAGTAAGATCACGGCTTTGCAGGTGGAGAGATTAGTAGAGGGTTGCAAACCCCACATTCCTCCAGTTAGTAGTTTCAGTAGTTTTAATAATATTGCAGGTTTTCTGTTAATTGGTTATTAGGAGAGGTTCCCATGTTAGTTACTAGTCAAGGGGCAGTCCAAGACATTTTAATGAGTTAGTCGACCAGATAGGACGGTTGTAAATGGTAAGTTAGATCTCATGGAGGCAGAAAGTGTGGGTGGTTCGTCCTGTAATTACTGCCTGGGTTTCTGAGGGTTTGATATTTAGGAGCCATTGATGACACCAGAATGCAAACTGATTGAGGTGAATTAGGAGGGATGATGGGATTTATGGAATGTAGGGTAGAAAAAGAGGAAATCGTTGTAATAACCTTACTGAAGGAGGTTGACTCGTGTGGGTGGTCTGGGTGTATCAACAGTGCAGAGGAGATAAAGGAGAGCAGAGAGAACAGAGCCTTGGGGCATTCCTACAGTGGAATGGAATGTACAAGAGTTGGTATCATTAATAGTAGCAAAGGAGGGGTGATTACATAGGAAGGATTCAATAAGGTGGACATAGATATTGGGAAGTGTGTATGTCTGGAGTTTTAAAAGGAGACCAGAGTGTCGTACGAAGTTGTAGGTTTTTCCTGGGTCGAGGGAGGCAAAAATAACAGATTTATGTGAGTTGCATCGGTGGGATAGGAGATGGGCGAGGTGACGAGGCTGGTCATTAGAGGAGAGATTGATTGGGACAGAAGCTACACTGCTTAGCGAGAAGAAGATGATGTTGGTTCAAGTGTTGTGCATTTTGAGAGGAAAGATTCGAAGACATTGGTAAAGGATGAGTTGAAGCTAGTGGACTGGTAGGAGGACATATCAGTAGGAGGTCTGTGAGATTTGATGAAAAGTAGGATTCTGGATGTTTTCCATTGCTGAGCATTGTAACCTGTGGAGAGGATGATGGTGTAAAGGGTTGTAATTAGGATGAGACAGGAGAAGGGGCATTCTTTTACGTGGAAATAGGTAATGGACTTGTGATGGGGTAAGTGGAGTACTTACTTTATGTCACTCATTATGGATGGTGAGAAAAAGTGAGTAATCAATACATGGGTCATCAGGAACGGAGATATCAGACAGATAGGATGTAAAATGGTTAATTTGCTCACGTTGTGATGTTAAGGATGTTTATCAAGGAGAAGCAAGTAGTAAGGTATAAAGTTATCGCCGGTGAGTCCATGGGATGCTTTCGAGAACTTCAAAGAGTTAATTGGGAATTTAGTGCTGTGTTTGCTTTATATCTGCTTCTGGTCCCAGTGTCTTTCTGCAAGTAATAAATTCCTAATATGTCTGTGTATTTGCTGGTGGCATGTGAATATATACCAAGCGCAGATCTGCCAGATTAAACAGTATGTATGATGAGATGCTCAGAGGAGTAGCAGAGCTTTTGGGAGGATGGCGGGATTATTAGGATATATGATATTGGTAGGAATGTAGGTGGTTTTAGTGTCTGATATGATTGCTGCACAAAGGATTTGGCCTGAGGCATATCTTCAGGTTTGCAGGAAAGACAGGGGTTAGTTACAACCTGGGTGTCTATGGATTCCTGATACACATTCCTGTTCATGTGCGGTAGCCTTCAAAAAGTCTTGGATGGAGACTGGGATGGGATGCATGGGGATGAGTTTGGATGTAGGCAGTTGCTTCCAGTCATATCAAGGACTTCTGTAGTCTGGCCTCCAAGGCAGACACTAGGATCACATCAGGGGTGGTGTTGTTTTCACGATATGTATGATGTGGCGATCTGAACAACAATCCTCTGCTAGGAATCAGTAAACTAATGCCACCACTGAAGTTCTGATGAGGATGTACTATGGATGTTGAGATCTGTGGGAATAAAATAGGTACAAAAGGTATGATCTATCTGGGTGAGCAGGTTATAGCTGATATGCTGATTAGGTCAGAAGTACATGATGGCACTAGTAGTGATTTGAAAAAGAGGATAAGGATAAGGTGTTTAGTGAGAGAATTGTGTAAGGGTTGTGGCCAAACAGGGTTCTTCTTGTTGTGGGCAACTGCAGCTCTGCTTCTGTCCAGGGAAAGGGGGTTATCAGTGTGGTGAACAATATAGGGAGAGATTTGGATACTGTGATAGAGTTGGAGGAATGTGTCATTAAGGATGAATGACTGAACTTTATGTTAGGACAGGGTATACATTAAAAGAAATTTCTTGGTGGAGTCAGAGTGCATGTTGTGGTTCAGGATTTTCTAATGTTGTCATGCCATTATAATGGATAAGACTGGTTAGTATAGATTAGATCTGAGGAGGTCTTAGGAGGGGTAGCAAGGATGTGGAGTTAGATGAAGGCGAAGTGGACCTAGCTGTGAGAATAGGTAGCTAGGGTGCTGAGACGGAAAATTGGGCAGGCAACAAGAGAGATTTGTTGGTGGCTGTGTGGCCATTGGAATGGAGGTATGTTTTTATTGACGAGTAACATGAAATTGATAATATCTTCAGCAGAGGGAACTGGGTGGAAGGAATTGTTTAGGTGAGTGATGACACCAATTCGATGGATAGGTTTCGACGGTTGTGGCTTACTTTTGTTCTTGGCAGAGCGGGTGGGGTGGGCTGAGATGGGAATCATTGCCGATGTTGCTATTGCCAGAGCTGCTAGGTTTACGTTGAATGGTTCAAATGGCTCTGAGCACTATGGGACTTAACTTCTGAGGTCATCAGTCCCCTAGAAAGTAGAACTACGTAAACCTAACTAACCTAAAGACATCACACACATCCATGCCCGAGGCAGGATTCGAACATGCGACCGTTGTGGTCGCGCGGTTCCAGACTGTAGCGCCTACAACAGTTCGGCCATCCCGGCCGGTGGTTTAAGTTAAACAGTGGTTTAAGTTAGGTTAAACAGTGCTTCACCGCTGTTTACGCTATACAGTATTTTAAGAAAATCGGAGTCTGTGCAGTGTAGACTGATAGGTGGGTGTTTACAGTTTGTACTGAGGTGGTCATTGTAATGAAGACTTTTTGACTAGGACTGAGGATGGGATTTTGAACATTCGACCTTGTGGTGGTAGCGGTAGATCAGGACTCCCTCTTGATGGAGAAGATCTATGTTGACGACAGATTCAGAGAAAGCACTGTCGAGACGAGTGGGGCCAACATCGTTATTGATCTGAAGGGCTTTTCGGACACTTAAATCCGTGTGATTTTTCATTTCAGATGCCTCTTTCTGATCCGAGATTTGAAGATCGAGAGTTGTGATCGTTGCGATGAGAATGGGGGAACGGTGCAGAACTTGAGTTTCTTTGGCCGTGGGAGTTTCGGTGAGAGGCTTTCGGACCAAAGATAATGTAGGGGATTTTGGAGAAGAAGACAGTATGGAAAGAGAGGTTTAGGAACTTAACGCTTTCGCCGCACACTTCTTGTAACAGCTCAGTGAAGATAAGATTTTGCCATCCCGTTAGAATTGTGTTCAACTGACTATACTTATTTTTTGATAATTTTATTTTGTAATTTAGGAGCAAAAACTATTGTGCTACATATATCGCCATGGGTAAGGTATTAAAACATTGGAGGTTAACAGATTTCCCACTTCCATTTTGTGAGCTGTTATGTGTTGCCACTACATGTAAAACGTGGTGAGGAGTGTTTTCTCTTTTTATTTTACGTTACTTTTATTTTGTTTGAAACTATTTATCACCAATTATAAACATTACTTACCACTATGTAAAGACAGTCCTAGAAACTTCATCACACAGTACAGGTATGAGCTGATATAGGTCACAATAATGTATTTAGCAGAAGCGAAGCAATGTGTTCCAAAAACGGTAGTGATCCCCCAACAAACGGAAACTGATTGTTGTAGGGGTTTTCATACATCTGGTGCAGTGTACTACCACAAGATGTCATGCATAGACACAGGCGGTGGGACGTATATCCAAAAGCTTAGAGATACCTATGAGTTGGAGGCAAGTATGCTTCCCAAGAACCACAATTGACAGGTTAAATTTTTTTGTAAGATACTCCTTCTAGAAACTACTTTGGTGGTAACCATACTCCCCGATAAATATTAAAATAGCTGTTTCTGGTTGGATATACGCTTCCCTTAGTCCTCACTTCTAAATATCACAACAAACAGAAACTACAGCTGGTACAGGGGCAGTCCGCACTGCCACTAGATGCCAGCAGCGTACAGATGTAGTAACACATATTCCCTTCAACGCTGTACAGGAATACATTTAGCGTGAAATAACCGTTATAGACTCGTCTGTGGCGCTCTGGCAGCGTCTCAGGGGCTAAACAGTCATTTACGCCGAAATGATAATCGGTGGTAAGGGTCGTTAGAGAGCTGAAGATATCCAATGCCATTTACGTCCTGTCTGTTAGTTGCCTTGCCATACGTGTGAAAGTAAGTCACTTACAGTTCGGTTATACTACCTCCGAATTATTACTGTTGAGATCTGTCGGTCTACGGGGTACTAGGATGCTTGACTCTCATGTCCACCCCATACGATGCCTCCACACCAGTTTTTGGAGCTGCCAAAGGGTCGCGTGTGAACAGCTGCGAACACCGCCTCTGGATCACGATCGTCCGCTCGCACGTCAGGACTAAACCACTCCTGGCCGAAAATCCACTGCTCGCCATGCCTGACAGCTCTTAATGATTCCAGAATCACTGTCGCATCCTTCTCAGCAGGAGTCGGTGCTTATATGTCACTGGGGTACATACCAGAATGTTGTGTTTCAAGATATGCTTTAAAGGCTGAGCCAGTGAAAAATAACGTACTGAATAAATGTTAACCACCCCCTGAAAAACGTATATGAGCTCGGAAAATTGGGTTTTACGCAGAACACAGCCCTGTAGAAGCATCCTTACTTTCTCGTGCCAAATTAGTGGCTGCACGCATCTAAAAATCAACTGGGAATCTCTGGTGGAAGACGATGTTCTTTTCGAGGAACACTCTTCAGAAAATTTAGAAAACCGACATTTGAAGGTGAATACAGATGGATTCCACTGTGACCAACATACATTTCGCCTACTGAGCACGAAGATAACCTAAGAGACATTACAGCTAATATGAGACCCATAGGTAGTCTTCTTATGCCCTATTCTGTTTTCGACTGGAATACGAAAGGATATGACTAGTAATGGTACAGGGTACTGTGCGCTACGCGCCGTTGATGGCTTGCCGACGTATGAATATCGACATATATATATATATATATATATATATATATATATATATATATTCAACCTTTAAATATGTCATACCATCCATTTACAGGCACACGTAGCTCACAGAAGGACATTGTCTCTTATTTCTCCAGATAACAAAAGACTGTAGCCTGATTTTGTCACTGCACTCACTTCGCGGACTCATATGAGAGTCTGTAATATGTTTGAGCACTACACTTAGAAGAAGCGGTAGAGAGCTCACCCTCAGGACCCCTTTCGTCAGAGTAACACTTACCCGCCACATTCCCACGAATCTTCCAGTCTCTGATATATAGCATTTGAATCCACCCGATTTTGACGAGTAAGAGATGTCCCGCAGAAGTCACAAACCTCTGCCATTCCTCTCGAAGCCATATCACGTGCCGGCAGCACTGTTCCATTAGTAAGAAGGTGCCTAGTCCCCCACCCGCCACCAAATGGAGAAAAATAACACACTAAGGTACAGGAAGAAATTCTCTACTATGCAGAGTATACGAAGAGTACGCAAAAAAATTCAGAAGGATAACACTTACAGTACATCGATATCGAAATATTGACTACAAATAGCCATTGTACATGTCCTAATCTCCTTCAGGTTATTCCTCTGAGTACTACGCAAGAAATACAACACTGTAAAGGTGTGAGAGTCTACGTTGACAGCGTAGTGTTTCGTGGGAAATGCATCACATCTTTTTTCAAATAGAGCATACCTGCAAAATGCGAACCTAACAGTGTCAAAGTTGCCAATACACTATCCACTGAATCATTTACATTGGTACATAAGCCTCACACTTCCAGACATAATTCAGAGGTACAAAATAAGTAGAGGGCGGTAGGGAGGGAGGGGGTTGTCTCGGGACTTAATCACAACATTGCTCATCTAAACCCCCGGACGCTATTCGAATGTGGGCCCACCCTGACACTGTAATCCGTCTAGAGGAGAGTATATCAAACTAAACCTCCTGGAAGATTAAAAGTGTGTGCCGGACAGAGACTCGAACTCGGGACCATAGCCTTTCGCGGGTAAGTGCTCTACCAACTGACCTACCCAGGCACGAGTCGCACCCGTCCTCACAGCTTTAATTACGCCAGTACCTCGTCTCCTACCTTCCAAACTTCACAGAAGCTCTCCTGCGAACCTTGCAGGACTAGCACTCCAGAAAGAAAGGACATTGCGGAGACATGGCTCTGCCACAGCCTGGGGGATGTTTCCAGAATAAAATTTTCACTCTGCAGCGGAGTGTGCGCTGATATGAAACTTCCTGGCAGAAACTGTGCCGGACCGAAACTCGAACTCGGAACCTTTGTCTTTCTTCCAGGAGTGCTAGGTCTGCAAGGTTCGCTGGAGAGCAACTGTGAAGTTTGGAAGGTAGGAGACGAGGTGCTGGCGGAATTAAATCTGTGAGGACTGGTCGTGGGTCGTGCTTTTGTAGCTCAGTTGGTAGAGCACTTGCCTGCGAAAGGCAAAGGTCGTGACTTCGAGTGTCGGTCCGGCACACAGTTTTAATCAGTCAAAAACTATTATATCAACGCACACTTCGCAGCAGACTGAAAATTTCATTCTCGCTATATCGACATAGGTAGTACGTACATGCGTTTTAATAGTCATTTATTTATATGCAAATCCAATAACGCGTATCAAACCATCGTACCTTGAGATCCAATTAATCAACACGTATAGGACAGGCCAAATCTATGTCAGTGTTTCCTCCAGAAACAGCAGTCATCTTAGTACCTCTTACACGTCAAAGCGAATCGTTGTGTCACAGCCTCGCTTTCTAGATCGTCACTTCTAAGAGAGCGGATTACAGCCCCCGTAATAAATCAGTGAAATCCTTCAGCTTTAGCTCACCGACTATTTGTTCCTTAGCCGGCCGGAGTGGCCTAGCGGTTCTAGGCGCTACAGTCTGGAACCTCGCGACCGCCACGGTCGCAGGTTCGAATCCTGCCTCGGGCATGGATGTGTGTGATGTTCTTATATTAGTTAGGTTTAAGTAGTTCTAAGTCCTAGGGGACTGATGACCTCAGAAGTTGAGTCCCATAGTGCTCACAACCATTTGAACCATTTATTTATTTCTTAGTGCTTGGGTTGCTTCGCTTAAGATTCTAACATATGAATCCCAACCCGACATAAGCGTCCATCTTTAGCTATCCAATGATTGCTACAGTTAACGATACCAATGACAGTACATTGGATTTCTAGTCCTGTTAATGTGCAATAAACTCAGTTACGTTCAGGTCTACTGCAATATGCAATAGACTCAGTAACGTTCAGGCCAACTACCAACCCACCATAGTTCTTTCTTCTTGCTTGCATAATACTCTGTCACGTGCAAACATTCTAAAACAAATACGCTGCAAGCAGCTCTACAGTTAATGATAAAGGTTACATCGCACCAGTATTATTGCTTCGCCCATCCATCCACACTCTGATCGAGTAAAATATGGTTTGATACGTACGTTCACAGCTGACCACACACAAACGAAGTACTGACAAGTCGGAGAGCTGAATCAGAAGAATATGTCGGACTGAAATTCATTTGCATATACACTCCTGGAAATTGAAATAAGAACACCGTGAATTCATTGTCCCAGGAAGGGGAAACTTTATTGACACATTCCTGGGGTCAGATACATCACATGATCACACTGACAGAACCACAGGCACATAGACACAAGCAACAGAGCATGCACAATGTCGGCACTAGTACAGTGTATATCCACCTTTCGCAGCAATGCAGGCTGCTATTCTCCCATGGAGACGATCGTAGAGATGCTGGATGTAGTCCTGTGGAACGGCTTGCCATGCCATTTCCACCTGGCGCCTCAGTTGGACCAGCGTTCGTGCTGGACGTGCAGACCGCGTGAGACGACGCTTCATCCAGTCCCAAACATGCTCAATGGGGGACATATCCGGAGATCTTGCTGGCCAGGGTAGTTGACTTACACCTTCTAGAGCACGTTGGGTGGCACTGGATACATGCGGACGTGCATTGTCCTGTTGGAACAGCAAGTTCCCTTGCCGGTCTAGGAATGGTAGAACGATGGGTTCGATGACGGTTTGGATGTACCGTGCACTATTCAGTGTCCCCTCGACGATCACCAGTGGTGTACGGCCAGTGTAGGAGATCGCTCCCCACACCATGATGCCGGGTGTTGGCGCTGTGTGCCTCGGTCGTATGCAGTCCTGATTGTGGCGCTCACCTGCACGGCGCCAAACACGCATACGACCATCATTGGCACCAAGGCAGAAGCGACTCTCATCGCTGAAGACGACACGTCTCCATTCGTCCCTCCAGTCACGCCTGTCGCGACACCACTGGAGGCGGGCTGCACGATGTTGGGGCGTGAGCGGAAGACGGCCTAACGGTGTGCGGGACCGTAGCCCAGCTTCATGGAGACGGTTGCGAATGGTCCTCGCCGATACCCCAGGAGCAACAGTGTCCCTAATTTGCTGGGAAGTGGCGGTGCGGTCCCCTACGGCACTGCGTAGGATCCTACGGTCTTGGCGTGCATCCGTGCGTCGCTGCGGTCCGGTCCCAGGTCGACGGGCACGTGCACCTTCCGCCGACCACTGGCGACAACATCGATGTACCGTGGAGACCTCACGCCCCACGTGTTGAGCAATTCGGCGGTACGTCCACCCGGCCTCCCGCATGCCCACTATACGCCCTCGCTCAAAGTCCGTCAGCTGCACATACGGTTCACGTCCACGCTGTCGCGGCATGCTACCAGTGTTAAAGACTGCGATGGAGCTCCGTATGCCACGGCAAACTGGCTGACACTGACGGCGGCGGTGCACAAATGCTGCGCAGCTAGCGCCATTCGACGGCCAACACCGCGGTTCCTGGTGTGTCCGCTGTGCCGTGCGTGTGATCATTGCTTGTACAGCCCTCTCGCAGTGTCCGGAGCAAGTATGGTGGGTCTGACACACCGGTGTCAATGTGTTCTTTTTTCCACTTCTAGGAGTGTATATTTTTAGGGGGGCGTATTCCACATGTTATGAAGTGAGAGTTTAGGAGGGTTTTGAAAGGTCGCACGTCTATCGAATATATTGCTTCCCCCTACTTATACCTCCCGAGGAGATCACGAATGTAAAATTAGAGAGATTAGAGCGCGCACAGAGGCTTTCAGACAGTCGTTCTTCCCGCGAACCATACGCGACTGGAACAGGAGAGGGAGATAATGACAGTGGCACGTAAGGTGCCCTCCGCCACACACCGTTGGGTGGCTTGCGGAGTATAAATGTAGATGTAGATGTAGATGTAGCACCAGTACCCCTTTCTTGTGGTGCTATCTTTGCCATCGATTTCACTTTGGCCTGCCGCGAGTCGGTTGTTCGTCGCGGCTTCAGCTTAAGTCTGCAGTGTCGAGGCAGCACCTCTCACCCTGTGGTTTGTCGGTTGCGGTTACATCACGGTCGAGAGACTGGCCCTTACTTGGTGCGCATACTCATTGTGCGTGGTAGTACTGGAGTGCTGCGGCCGGAGACGGCGGAACTGTTATGGGTTACGCCAAAAGGCGTAGCATTTGGTTGGCTTTTCTCGCCACGCAGCGCATGTTGAGAAGAAGAGCTTGTCGGAGCGTCGCCTGGCGTTAACCGTTCGCCAGGACTTATGAGACGAGTTTCACATTGTTAAAGTTATGTCACATTTGACATGATAACGGGGCTTGGGCTTTCCATCTTGGTTTCCTACCATTTGATGAGGCGTCTGCAGCTATACGTAAACAAACCCGGCGAGCTCCTTATTATTGAGTGATGGTGTATCTAAAATTGTTGCAACTTTGGTGATTAAGTACCAAAATTTGCACCTTAATTAACGAATAACGAAATACAATGTATAAAACTACATCAGAATCCATGAAAGTGTAATTCTGGCGGGCTCTTGCCCGGTTAAGGCAATACCCAGCAGTTGCTATTACGTTTCAAGGAACAATCCTATTTACGAGTGTATTGCTGTGCTTAAATCAGTTCTTAAGGTTTGAGTTTAAAAGGAAGTAAAATTTTTTGACGAGCCTTCCTGTTTTAATGTTATCCTTCATTCTTTAAGGTAATTTGAAAGGCAATTGCAAGTGTGCTGTTGTAGCTGATTCTTGTTTCTGTTGGGCGGAGCGCAGTGCATTTCCCCCGGCACGGTGGGACGTGGCACCGGGGCTTGACGAATTGGCAGTTGCCAGTGGAACTGTGTTTCGCTAGACAGGGCTCCATGTTCCTGGGGTTCTGTCTCGATCTCTTCCTTAAGTTGAGTATTGGTGTTCTCTTTGTTCCTGGCAGAGTCAGATCGTTAAGCTAGGTAGCTCGTTCCTCCGCCGTCTCTGCGATTCCACCTTTCGCTCGAAATATGAATTTAAACTTGTAGAATTGGGTCACTCTGTCATTAGTGCCCGATCAGATTGCTGGAGGTTCCGACTTATTAATTCTTTATTCCCTTGTCAGTCATTTGTATCGAATTTGCATCTTGTATGCTGACTGTGAAGCATAGTTCTTATAAAGGAGGGTTTCATGTGCTTATGTTCTCAGGGAATGTTTAGATGCCGAGGCGCTGTTTTTTATTAGTTGTTTATTATTTAATTAGTACCTACATGTCTTGGATCAATTGCATTATTCCTTAGATAGAAGTGCGTGTGCTCGGTGTCTTCATTGTCGAACGTTCAAGTTTTTTGAACTTGCCTTATTGTTACCTGTTTGCACTATGTTATGCCTTAATGCTATACCTTGGTATGAATTTATATTGCAAAGAGAGATCATTGTACAGGAAAGTTTTGTGGGCTTCAGAGTTTGCCAAGTTGTGATTGCATTAACTGTTTACACCAGCAGAAATTTTTTTAATGTTTTATGAACCTGTTATGCAGATTTCACAGGGGCTTAAGAGAAAGCTTTTTTGATCTTGTTAAATTTATCGATTTTATTGTATTTAAATTGTGCAAGCCAATAATGTAGCAATACACAAGCTGTGTATGTTTTGTAATTATGGCCTTGCTGCTTCCTGTCTTATTATTGGACTCGAATAGCACGTTAGAGGTTTGTCAACTAGAAGCTATGGCACTACAATTCGGATTAAAGTTTAAGATATACTAGGATGACTGCAGTTGCTGAAGTAAACACTGACCCTGATTTGGTCTGGCTTGGTCTTGTTGGTTGATAAGAGTGAAAGTACTGGATTTGCTTGTAAATAAATGACTACCACCACGCAATACGTACTACCCATGTACATATACACCGTTCTAGACAAGTCTCAGGACCAGACCACAGTCGAATGCTGTGATTAAGTGTCGAATCTCCCTCTATTCTTGCAGTAGCTATGAATTACTGTTGGAAGTGTGAGAGTGTTGCTTCAGTGTAAATGATTCAATGCACAATATACTGAAAGTTCTTGGATGCTGTTAGATTCATATTATGGAAGTATGCTCTACTGGAAACAAGAAGGTGGCGAATTCTCACAAAACCCTGTGCTGTCAACGAAGACACCATTACACGACTCTACTTTTAGCGTAATAATCAGAGGAATAAGATAGATTACAACACACACTGGGGGATAATTATAGACAATCATTCTATATTGACGAATTGTAGTTGTTATGCTTCTGAATTTCTTTGTGCACGCCTCGAACACTCTGCATGGATGACAATTTCTTCCTGTACCTTATTTTCCTTGTTGTGATAGCTCTCTACATAGCTAGCCAGAGGCTCCATTCTACATCGTTCATACCGATCGGTGCAGTAGGTTAGCCTCGGTTGTGACGTCATTTTGGGTTCTTTTTCCGAAGTTCCTTTTCAGTAAGCTTCGGACGCATGTTACCGATCGGTCCTCCGGCCGATTTTTCGACAACTGTACCGAGAGGTTTGGGAATTCGTTATGGTGCTTCGTTTTGGTGTGGTGTATTTACATCTAGAATTTGTTATTTTAAACATATTGAACAGTTTTAGCTTCGGATTTAGTGATTGTGTTACTGAAGAATCACCAGAATATGGCCGTGTAGAAAGTAAGCTCATAATAGACTATTTTAATCTGTTAGAAATATGGTTTGTATTGTTGGTACTGTGAATGATTATAACATATAAATAGAGTTTCGGTCAATATTATTCTCACAAAATGACTGTTACTTTTACGTAATTAAGTGTTTCAAAATCGAATAAATTTCAAAATGTCTGCTCTGATTACATTTATCACATGATTGTTGGCTGAAATTACTAGTGACTTCGCAAACATGTTTCCGCAAATGGTTTACTTATTAACTATCGAAATGTGTTTAAAACTTTTTAGTAACAAAGCAAAGGAATTTTTTGAAGCCTGATAGAGGAAACCTTCCAAAATTTCATGCGCTTACTGCTAACGCCCGCATCATTCCGCAACGAAGTCAGCCTGCGTCTTTATCGACTGGAATTACGTGGAATAAAGCACTAAATACACACGAATTGTAGTAGCCAAGTTGGATGCTGGCACAGTAGGTCAGAGTGTTCGGTCAGAGGGTTAGCTACCCTCCGTCATATAAGAACTGAGTTAATGGATGAACGCCGAACTTGAACAAGCATCATGGGACGTCTGCCCCAGACAAATAGAATGAACAATAACAAACGAAATAAGATCAACAAAAAAAATAGTAAGGCAAGGACCTGCCGTGTCGAAGATCAAAGGTTCGATTACTGCTGGGAACTAAAATACATTGTTCCTCTTCGTGTTTGTAAGACATTCTGAGACTTCGTAAACAAACGTCAAAATTACGCATTTCTCTGAAATATTCGTTGTTATTTACACTAAGAACGCACTTTCTCAGTAACGAGTATCTTCAATTTCATGAATTCATTATGCTAAAGAAATGAAAGATGACATTTCTGTGTGTGAAACAACTGAAAATGACATTTATATTTTTTCTTGTCACAAATAATCCACCATTATTTCTGAAAAAAAGCGATTTCCGAGAGTGCGGTAAGACAGGAATCCAAGAGCTCTTGTTAAATTACTGCGAATTAAACTAGCAGTAATCGTCTTTATACTCTACCTCGTCGCAAGTATTGATCTGTGATCGAATCCTTAACAAGAGTAGACAGAGATAAAAGATTTAGGCCACAGTATTTTCAGTCTGTACCACCATAGGTGTCAGCACCCGCAGCCCGCTGAGTGTTTAACAGGAATGTGGGCCCCAAAAGGCCCTGTTGCCAGCCTCCACACTGAAGTTCAGTGCTGCCAACACTCTGCATTGTGGTTTCGAACAGAGACAGTCAGCTTCTCCATCAGTAGAAGGTAGGCAATGAGCATCATTAAGTCCATCAGATGGAGGCAATCATCTCGAGTACAACTTTGGCTATTTCATAAACTGTGCTGGAGCTTTTGGACATAGATCCACTGCCGTATCATAATTACGCAGTCGAGTGCTATTGCTGTAAATGCCATCGATCCTAATGATCAACTCATAATGACAGTTAGAGTATGTAAGGGAGCTAGTGTGAGAATATTACAGAAGGCTTTGTTTATAATGATGGTATTGTGGGTTGGCAGGAGAGCCAACACCGAGTATGAGAGGAAGCCGGAAGGCACGCGTTTTAGCTCACGCAGGCTGGCGTGAGGTCTGGAACAGGACAAGGAATTTAGACTTTAGAAAAACGGACGTAGCTGGTGGAATACTTAACTTTAATCCATTAATGATGAGTGTCGCTCTTGCCGGTACATGATTACAGTATCAATAGTAACTGGTACTGGCGCCTTGCTAGGTCGTAGCAAATGACGTAGCTGAAGGCTATGCTAACTATCGTCTCGGCAAGCAAGTGTGGTGTCTGGCGGTGACACCACAGATGGCATGTGTCCTCCGTTTTCTGTTTTATTAACGTAGGGTTCATTAACTGCTGTGTCAGTTCCACCTGTGTGCTCTTGAGAGAGCTGGAATTTCTTACAACATATTTTAAAAGGTAACGAATATGCTTCTCCCACTTTCCTTTGTTTCCTGGCGCACTCTTCTTTCTGCTGAATGTGTGGTCTCACTCGGCAGACTGTGTTGTAATGTGGTGACGACCCGATTCTCTTACAGCAGTCACAACGAATCCGAAGTTTTCGAGTACTTTCAACTGTCTTCTCATGTACAATAATAATACACTCCTGGAAATGGAAAAAAGAACACATTGACACCGGTGTGTCAGACCCACCATACTTGCTCCGGACACTGCGAGAGGGCTGTACAAGCAATGATCACACGCACGGCACAGCGGACACACCAGGAACCGCGGTGTTGGCCGTCGAATGGCGCTAGCTGCGCAGCATTTGTGCACCGCCGCCGTCAGTTTCAGCCAGTTTGCCGTGGCATACGGAGCTCCATCGCAGTCTTTAACACTGGTAGCATGCCGCGACAGCGTGGACGTGAACCGTATGTGCAGTTGACGGACTTTGAGCGAGGGCGTATAGTGGGCATGCGGGAGGCCGGGTGGACGTACCGCCGAATTGCTCAACACGTGGGGCGTGAGGTCTCCACAGTACATCGATGTTGTCGCCAGTGGTCGGCGGAAGGTGCACGTGCCCGTCGACCTGGGACCGGACTGCAGCGACGCACGGATGCACGCCAAGACCGTAGGATCCTACGCAGTGCCGTAGGGGACCGCACCGCCACTTCCCAGCAAATTAGGGACACTGTTGCTCCTGGGGTATCGGCGAGGACCATTCGCAACCGTCTCCATGAAGCTGGGCTACGGTCCCGCACACCGTTAGGCCGTCTTCCGCTCACGCCCCAACATCGTGCAGCCCGCCTCCAGTGGTGTCGCGACAGGCGTGACTGGAGGGACGAATGGAGACGTGTCGTCTTCAGCGATGAGAGTCGCTTCTGCCTTGGTGCCAATGATGGTCGTATGCGTGTTTGGCGCCGTGCAGGTGAGCGCCACAATCAGGACTGCATACGACCGAGGCACACAGCGCCAACACCCGGCATCATGGTGTGGGGAGCGATCTCCTACACTGGCCGTACACCACTGGTGATCGTCGAGGGGACACTGAATAGTGCACGGTACATCCAAACCGTCATCGAACCCATCGTTCTACCATTCCTAGACCGGCAAGGGAACTTGCTGTTCCAACAGGACAATGCACGTCCGCATGTATCCCGTGCCACCCAACGTGCTCTAGAAGGTGTAAGTCAACTACCCTGGCCAGCAAGATCTCCGGATCTGTCCCCCATTGAGCATGTTTGGGACTGGATGAAGCGTCGTCTCACGCGGTCTGCACGTCCAGCACGAACGCTGGTCCAACTGAGGCGCCAGGTGGAAATGGCATGGCAAGCTGTTCCACAGGACTACATCCAGCATCTCTACGATCGTCTCCATGGGAGAATAGCAGCCTGCATTGCTGCGAAAGGTGGATATACACTGTACTAGTGCCGACATTGTGCATTCTCTGTTGCCTGTGTCTATGTGCCTGTGGTTCTGTCAGTGTGATAATGTGATGTATCTGACCCCAGGAATGTGTCAATAAAGTTTCCCCTTCCTGGGACAATGAATTCACGGTGTTCTTCTTTCAATTTCCAGGAGTGTATTTGCTGGCCACGGGTTATCGGTAAGCACGATGATTCCCTGAGGTAATTGATGATCTATAAATTCGTCTACTGATGACTTCAGGTTCTTCTCTATTTGATATGGTTTCCTATAGAATGGTGGATTATAGCAAGTTGGTATTTATTGTTGTTTGAAAGAAGTTGCTGATAGACCATATGACCTGAGTAAATCTAAATGTCATAACAAAGTTTCCATGGCTTCCCATTCAGTCTTACAAGTGACGAACGTTGGTATGTAGTACAGCTGCACTGATGGTTTAGTTGAAGCTTAGATCACCTCGTGATCTATCAGTATTCTCATCCTCGAGTATCTCTAAACTCCCTTTGGAAGATTCCCTTCATTTGTCACAAGGTTATCAAGACTTACCAAAATTTGCCTTCCCCATTAAAGTTCGTTAGGTGCACAAAACTTCATTGTACAAAACAATGGAATTCACTTCATGCTTCATTGTTTCGCAGAGGCTCAATGGCAGATGACCTCTGCTGTGGCACTTCCGCATCTATAGACACCCAAGCCATCTTCTCTGTATCAGCAGATACTTTGCCACGCATTATTATCTTTAACGCAAGTGTACACAGTTCAGTTGGCGACTCCTTAGCAGCCGGTGTACCAGGAAGAAGATCCCACAAAGTTCAAATGTGTGCGTAAATTGTTTTTACTTTTGTGAAAATGCAAGCCTAAGGAGATTCTCACGATTTCGTTCAGCGAGGATCAAAAAAAATTTGCTGAACGCAGTTTGATCAAATATGGTTCAATATTGAAAATATTGATTACTTTTATTGTTGCAAAGGATGAACCACTAATCAAGAAAAACTCTTACATTTACATTTATTTTTACTTGGCAAAATTAGAGAATATTAGAATATTTATTACGACTCTGAGCCATTATTATTTACAACAATGGCGCTGACTTCTAAACCAATGTTCCCCTATAAAATTAGCATAAAGAAATTAATTTTGCCACTTCATGAGTATAGGAGCTGGTGCACATAAATATTGACAACTTACTCGTTTTCGTGCATCGTCACAAAACGGCTTCCTACGCTATGACAAAAAAAAAGCGAAGACAACGAATCTTTTGGCAAACAAAAACAGAGAAAAAGAGATTTCAGTTACATTCGCAGATCATATTGACTGATTACAGAGTATTTGTTGTTTTTCTGAGAAGAGGTAATATTTATATCTCTGACAGTTCACTCAATAGCATGTTTCGTTACGACGTCAGTTTTTGTAGATTTGCGAAGTTACTTAATATCATTTTTATCACATTATGTGGCGCAACGCCACATCACAAAACTCATTAGTTCCAGTCCTAAAAGCGATTTGTATTGTCCTCAAGGAAACTGAATCATTGTTTCCTCTTTCAGGCAATTTGTACCTCGGAACTGTATTCTCCCACCCACGAGGATATACAAATGCAGGTGCATCAGTATTTACTAAAATTTTATATTCTTTACCATTTACAAGGGATATCAAACAACAATCTGTCTCTGTATTGGTGTCTACGGTATTCTGACGCACTGGAGATGTCCTCCAACGTACGACAGACCGATGTTTGTGTTTAATGTCTTCCTTATTTCCGTTACTCCTCTTTCTATTCCCACACTTATCTGCCTTGTGCCTGAAACTCCCACATCTGTAGCACTGTGTCTCACTGCATTGGGCTTTCAAATGGACTTTCGTTACGTCCTCGTGTAATACAGGATTGCTGTTGTCTTCTGCTGTGGTCTTCAGTCCTGAGACTGGTTTGATGCAGCTCTCCATGCTACTCTATCCTGTGCAAGTTTCTTCATCTCCCAGTACCTACTGCAACCTACATCCTTCTGAATCTGCTTAGTGTATTCATCTCTTGGTCTCCCCCTACGATTTTTACCCTCCACACTGCCCTCCAATACTAAATTGGTGATCCCTTGATGCCTCAGAACATGTCCTACCAACATATCTCTTCTTCTGGTCAAGTTGTGCCACAAACTTCTCTTCTCCCCAATCCTATTCAATACTTCCTCATTAGTTATGTGATCTACCCATCTAATCTTCAGCATTCTTCTGTAGCACCACATTTCGAAAGCTACTATTCTCTTCTTGTCCAAACTATTTACCGTCCATGTTTCACTTCCATACATGGCTACACTCCATAAAATACTTTCAGGAATGACTTCCTGACACTTAAATCTATACTCGATGTTAACAAATTTCTCTTCTTCAGAAACGCTTTCCTTGCCATTGCCAGTCTACATTTGATATCCTCTCTACTTCGACCATCATCAGTTATTTTGCTCCCTAAATAGCAAAACTCCTTTACTACTTTAAGTGTCTCATTTCCTAATCTAATACCCTCAACATCACCCGACTTAATTCGACTATATTCCATTATCCTCGTTTTGCTTTTGTTGATGTTCATCTTATATCCTCCTTTCAAGACACCATCCATTCCGTTCAACTGCTCTTCCAAGTCCTTTGCTGTCTCTGACAGAATTACAATGTCATCGGCGAACCTCAAAGTTTTTATTTCTTCTCCATGGATTTTAATACCTACTCCGAATTTTTCTTTTGTTTCCTTTACTGCTTGCTCAATATACAGATTGAATAACATCGGGGAGAGGCTACAACCCTGTCTTACTCCCTTCCCAACCACTGCTTCTATTTCATGTCCCTCGACTCTAACAACTGCCATCTGGTTTCTGTACAAATTGTAAATAGCCTTTCGCTCCCTGTATTTTACCCCTGCCACCTTTAGGATTTGAAAGAGAGTATTCCAGTCAACATTGTCAAAAGCCTTCTCCAAGTCTACAAATGCTAGAAACGTAGGTTTGCCTTTCCTTAATCTTTCTTCTAAGATAAGTCGTAAGGTCAGTGTTGCCTCACGTGTTCCCATTTTTCTACGGAATCCAAACTGATCTTCCCCGAGGTCGGCTTCTACTAGTTTTTCCATTCGTCTGTAAAGAATTCGTGTTAGTATTTTGCAGCTGTGGCTTATTAAACTGATTGTTCGGTAATTTTCACATCTGTCAACACCCGCTTTCTTTGGGATTGGAATTATTATATTCATCCTGAAGTCTGAGGGTACCTCGCCTGTTTCATACATCTTGCTAACCAGATGGTAGAGTTTTGTCAGGACTGGCTCTCCCAATGCCGTCAGTAGTTCCAATGGAATGTTGTCTACTCCGGGGGCCTTGTTTCGACTCAGGTCTTTCAGTGCTCTGTCAAACTCTTCACACAGTATCGTATCTCCCATTTCATCTTCATCTACATCCTCTTCCATTTCCTTAATATTGTCCTCAAGTACATCACCCTTGTATTGATCCTCTATATACTCCTTCCACCTTTCTGCTATCCCTTCTTTGCTTAGAACTGGGTTTCCATCTGAGCTCTTGATGTTCATGCAAGTGGTTCTCTTATCTCCAAAGGTCTCTTTAATTTTCCTGTAAGCAGTATCTATCTTACCTCTAGTGAGATATGCCTCTACATCCTTACATTTGTCCTCTAGCCATCCCTGCTTAGCCATTTTGCACTTCCTGTCGATCTCATTTTTGAGACGTTTGTATTCCTTTTTGCCTGCTTCATTTACTGCATTTTTATATTTTCTCCTTTCATCAATTAAATTCAATATTTCTTCTGTTACCCACTGATTTCTACTAGTCCTCGTCTTTTTACCTACTTGATCCTCTGCTGCGTTCACTACTTCATCCCTCAAAGCTACCCATTCTTCTTCTACTGTATTTCTTTCCCCCATTCCTGGCAATTGTTCCCTTATGCTCTCCCTGAAACTCTGTACAACCTCTGGTTCTTTCAGTTTATCCAGGTCCCATCTCCTTAAATTCCCATCTTTTTGCAGTTTCTTCAGTTTTAATCTACAGGTCATAACCAATAGATTGTGGTCAGAGTCCACATCTGCCCCTGGAAATGTCTTACAATTTAAAACCTGGTTCCTAAATCTCTGTCTTACCATTATATAATCTATCTGATACCTTTTAGTATCTCCAGGGTTCTTCCATGTATACAACCTTCTATCGTGATTCTTAAACCAAGTGTTAGCTATGATTAAGTTGTGCTCTGTGCAAAATTCTACCAGGCGGCTTCCTCTTTCATTTCTTAGCCCCAATCCATATTCACCTACTACGTTTCCTTCTCTCCCTTTTCCTACACTCGAATTCCAGTCACCCATGACTATTAAATTTTCGTCTCCCTTCAGTATCTGAATAATTTCTTTTATTTCATCATACATTTCTTCAATATCTTCGTCATCCGCAGAGCTAGTTGGTATATAAACTTGTACTACTGTAGTAGGTGTGGGCTTCGTATCTATCTTGGCCACAATAATGCGTTCACTATGCTGTTTGTAATAGCTTACCCGCATTCCTATTTTCCTATTCATTATTAAACCTACTCCTGCATTACCCCTATTTGATTTAGGGTGTCCCACGCAAACCTCCCTGACTTCAAAGACCCAGGAAAAAAACCACAATAGATGTGGAATTGAAAAATGCACCACATTGTAGAGCATCTCAAAGAATTTATTTATTTATCATCAATACACCTCTACATATGAACCATTTGTAGCATGAAGAATATCGATTCTATATTAATTTTCTTGCTAAGTTCTTTGTTACATTGCCTCTGTTATTGCTGTAATCGCATTAGTGATACGATGTCACAATGTAGAAATATCGCCCACTTTGGTCGCATGTACGCCGTTCATCATGAATGCCCACATGAAGAAATCAAGGGCGTAACGTCGGGTGAACGTGATGGCTAGGCAACGGGTCATCCGAGTACGATCCAATGACTGGGAAACTTCCTGTCCAGGACCTCGCGAACAGCCGTTGACTAATGCGGTGAATCTCCATGTTGTTGAAAAATGTTAGGTTGCATGTCTTGTATCTGAGGGTACACAAACTGCTCCAACATGTCCAGATACACTGACCCATTCACTGTTTGTGCCGCAAAGAAGAACGGTCCTACAGTCCTGTCCTGCATTAGCCCGCACCAGACGTTTTGTTTAGGGCTATCACGAACATGTTCAGTGACAACGTACGGATTTTGCGAACCCAAATCCGAACATTTTACCTATTATCCCTTCGTGATAGATGAAAGGTTGCCTTATCTGAGAATAAACATATTTCCAGGAAGCTGGCATCCGTATCAATACGCTGCAGCATATCCGCAGTAAATTGCTGTCGGCATGGTTTGTCGTTCGGCGTCAGATGTTGCAGAATTTGCACTTTGTAAGCACACATACGAGGATGTTGGTGAACTACACGATGCAATGTAGGTCGAGGAATATGAAGTTGCCTAGATGCTTGACGAATTGACTTACGTGGGCTTCTGAGAAACGTTTGTCTGATTTCCTCCACTGTCTCTTCTGAAAGTCCGTAACGTGCACCGCCAGAATGTTTTAGGACACTTCCTGTTGCCAGAAACTTCGTATACCATTCCTTAATTGTTTTCACATTAGGTGGATCACAGTCATACACACGACGATACTTTCTTTGCACAGTAACCGGCGATTTTAATTCTCTAAACCACAGTACTGCTTGCCTGCGCCGATATGGAGTCGCCATTTCCACATCAAGCGACCATACTGCACTCTGGTGACGATACTGGGCACTTCTGACTCGGAAATATAACTTCTTTGAGATGCTCTACAATGTGGTGTATTTTTCACTGTCGTACCTACTGTGGTTTCCCTCTCCAGGGACCTTGAAATCAGGGAGGTTTGAGTGGGACTCCCTGTAATATCTATTTCCTGCAAACGCGTGGCAACACGTAGTGCTCTAACCACATCCTCTGGATTTTCCATTCGTACTCTTCGCGAAAACTCAGCAGTCATTCCTCGCAAAAACACATCGAGAGCTCTGTTTTCTGCCTCCCTGTGTATGACGCGATCCGCTTCTGGACTCCCTGTCAACTCATATGTCTAACCGTTAACTTAAGGATTCTGTCCTAAGAGGTAACCTCAACCTCATTTTCCTTCTATGTCAAACCACTCAACTTGTCCCTTCCGCAAATTGTTCAAATGTACTTGCCTTATTCAGCGTTTCCTCATTCATCACTGGCCCTTTGCAGAGCGGTTTCTTTTTACCCGTTCCGGCTGCGCCCAAAAAATCATTAATGACTAACTTTACGCCGTCTGTTGTTTTGTAGGCAAAGGGTGTGAATAGGCTAGCTACTGAAGGTTCTACTGAAAAGTGTCGCATTGCTACTAGCGACTTCTATTCCTCCGAACCCAACTGTGGCTCTCACATAGTAAGCAACAATTCTTAAGGGTCCGCCGCTCGTGGTCTCGCGGTAGCGTTCTCGCTTCCCGAGCACGGGGTCCCGGGTTCGATTCCCGGCGGGGTCAGGGATTTTCTCCTGCCTCGAGATGACTGGGTGTTTGTGTTGTCCTCATCATTTCATCATCATCCCGGAAAGTGGCGAAATTGGACTGAGCAAAGATTGGGTAATTGTACGGGCGCTGATAACCACGCAGTTGAGCGCCCCACAAACCAAACATCATCATCATCATCACAATTCTTAAGGAGCCATCAATTCATCATGGCGTAATATCCGTTGAGCATTTCCCTCCTACAATTGTGAGACTTTCTATGCCAGAGCGGCCATGCCATCACTAGTAGTAGTTGACCTTGGACATAGCATTTTTGTGCAATTTAACACTATATTTACTCTAAAAATACGTGCTTCCAACAAAGCAACAGATAACAAATACCACTCACACTTTACGAAACTAGACTCAACAACTTAATTTGCCTGATCGTCGCCCATCGACAACCCCTATACTCATGGGCTGCATAACCATACCGTCTACGAACAGAATGAGTTTCTGGTACGAACTTCATGCATGATTCACTGTGTATCGTTCACAACGACCTACTTTATTACAACCAGTACATCTCTTCTGAAAGATCTACAGGTTCCGTAGGTTTTCACAAAAAAGTATTATGGACGTAGCAAGCACTTCGAAGCCACTAAACTTTGCCATATCACAAACAAACAAATAGAAGAAATTCGTTCGTGATTACCGCATTGCGGTTACAGCTGTGATGTCGTAGGTAGAGCACATTACTTCTGAATTCCAGGGGTTGGAGTGGAACACTTTCGATGGCGAACCTATGATGATGGAGTCGGAGTGCACACTTCTGGCACCAGTTTAGAGAGAGCCGAGCGGGACACCACAGCCGAAAGTCAGGAAAGCGTCTTCGACGGTAGTAAAACTTTATTATTGTTCTCACAGTTTTAGATATGGCTGACAGCAAAACCCATCAATAAATCTCCAATATATTAAGTTCACAGCCAACAGGTTCCATAAGTGTAATATAAAAAGCTTAAGGAGGTTTCGATACCATTAAGCGCATCGTCTTAGGAAGCCAATCACAAAAATTGCACCACGATATAACGAAGATCAAATGCGTGGCTAGGGCCTTCAGTCGGGTAGATCGGTCGCCGGGTGCTACTATTCTTAGTTGACGCCACTTTGGAAGCTTGCGTGTCGATGAGGATGATAGGATGATGAATACAACACAACACCCAATCTGCGAGTGAAGGAAATCTCCGACCCAGGCATGAATCTAAGCCGGGCCTCTCACATGACACTTTGCCGCGCTGACCACTCAGCTATGGAGGCTGTCATTACGTTTTGATTGTAAATATACAGGTCGACTAAGCTGCAGACCTTACTTTAAACAATAGAAAATAAGAAATAAAACCATCCATCGGACCAGTTAAAATTGTTACCATTTTTAAGTGCAGTTTGTTAAAAGAGCAGACATTAGACTCCAGAGTCAGAGTTCAGTCATTTATTCACTTTTCTTACAAGTCGTCGTTCTTCCGCACTAGCAACGGCTGCCGATCATTCAGATGTATGTCGTTTTCTAACTGACGTTTGTCCACTCGCTTCAGCAGTTGCACGCCCAGGAGAAGACATCAGTTACCCCGGTGCGGCTGAGGATTGACGGCAAGCAGTCATGACAACGCACAGTCTGGTCTCGGGCTGGCTGCTGGAGTGTCCTCAGTGCCACTCCGAATTCTACGATGACCTTTGAAGACCCACCCTAGATCTACCTCGTGTCGGTAGTCGTGGGGTCGGTTGATTTGTTCCTACCCATGGTAGGTTCCAGCACCTGAAAGCACCTGATTGTTGAACAGGAAAGTGGACACAGAGAGGCCTGCATTGAAGTTCAGTTAGAGGCAGCATCCTGCGATCTGGTATTGTCGAAAGACAGTTTCTTCTGCTGTAGGTAGTCATCGCAATGGCGGCCGAAGACGTCCGTCTTAGGAGGTCCCACTAGTACTGCCAACTGTCTTGTCAAAGAGAGCGGAGGAGCGGACAGAGATTCAGAGCACTCTCTTGCTCTTGGGAGTGGGAAAGTGCTACTAAAAGGCGGAAGAATCAGTAATGATCAACGGCATGAGGATGCAGAAAGCAATGGAAATCACTGCATTAAGGCCACGTAATGCGTATCCACAGAACATGTGCCTGTAATTGTTACATGTCATTAAAAATTTCTCATGATGATCTCTCCTTTGGTCAAAGATTCCGGATTGGTCCCCCATTAGGATACACGGGAGAGGACTGCCAAAGGGAATCATGAGGAAAAGATGGAATAACTAACGAAGAGATAACATTCTACGAATTGGAGCACGGACTGTCGGACGTTTGAACGTTGCAGGAAAGCTAGAAAATGTGAAAGGGTAAATGCAAAGGCTCAGTCTTGTTACAGTAGGGTTCAGTGAAGTAATCTGGTCTGAAGATAATGATATCTGGTCAAATGAATATACGATAATATCAGCAGCAGCAGCAGAAAATTGCATGATGAGATTAGAGTAAGTTATGATATTGACATACGGTAGATAATAAGCTACTGTGAACAGTTAACGATAGCGACGTTCACATCTAATTCGACAGCAAACTAACCCCGACAACGATAGCCCAAGCATACACGCCGACGTCGCAAGCATAAAATGAAAATGAAGAGAAAGTGTGTGACGATATTGATCAGATAATTCAGTATAGAGAGAATGATTATCTAATAATCATCTGAGTTTGGAACTTGGTTGTAAGGAGGCATGAGAAGATAGGCTTACAGGAAAATATGGTCTAGGTAGTAGGAATGAGATAGACTGAGTAACTTCTGCAATACATTTTGAGATAGTAATAGCGAATACTCTGCTCAAGAAATAGCTGAAGAGGAGGTATACTTTGAGGCTCAGCAAGAATCCTGCTCGATTACATGATGGTCAGACAGAGATTCCGAAATCAGATACTGGATTAAAAAACGTGTCCAGGGACAGATATAGATTTGGATCATAATATAGCAGTGATAAAGAGAATACCGAAATTTAAGAGAATCGTGTAGGAGAATCGCCGTGGAAGCAAGTTGTATATTGAAACACTGTAGAATGACGAGAAGAGCTTGAAGTTCGCTAAAGATGTGGATACTGCGATACTAAGGAATATCACAGTAGGCAATTCAGCTGAAGTTGAATGGCAATCTCTAAGAAGTGCAACCACAGAAGTTGGACAGTGAGCCATAGGTAAAAAGAAGGCAGCTCTGAAGCTCCTTGGGTATCCGAAGAATCACTTAAGTCGATCAACGAAAGGAAGAAGTACAAAAGCGTTCAGGTGAAGACAGGGATACAGTGACACAAATCGCTTAGGAGTGACTGCATGTTTAGATGTCAGAGAATTTTAAAGTCTGAGATATGCTGAAGCAAAATCTTTTGCAGTACCTCCTGATAATGGCATCGGGCTGAAATTCCAATTTCAAAATAAATAGTTTCTACAGTCAACAGCGAACATGACATCCTTCAAACAGTTCTAAGTGACTCTAAACAGTGACTACGAGAAGTCATTTACTTAGGGACTAAATTAACAGGAATTGCAAGGTAGGCAGGAAAAAATGGCTGCAGGAGAAATGTGAAGAAATTGAAAAAGAAATAATGATGGAAGGACAGACTCACACACACTAAAAGTAAAAACTTTCGGTGAAAGTAGAAGAAAGAGTGGTAACATTAAGAGCGCAGTAGGAAGACCACTGTCAAACGGAGAGGAGAGAGTGTGCAACTGGAAAGTGTACACTGAAGCCTCTATGAGGAAATGTACTCCTCTGATGACTTAATAGAAGAATAAAATGGAGTAGATAAGAGTCCAGTATTAGTCAGAATTTAGTGCAGCTGTGGGAGACTTGAGATAAGATAAAGGAAGAAGGACAGATAACGTTCTACCGATACTTCTGAAATCATTGAGGAAAATGGCAAACAAATGACTAATGAAACTGCTGTTGAGAGTCTATGAGACTTCCGACATAGGCCGGCCGGAGTGGCCGAGCGGTTCTGGGCGTTACAGTCTGGAACCGCGCGACCACTACGTCCGCAGGTTCGAATCGTGCCTCGGGCATGAATGTGTGTGATGTCCTTAGGTTAGTTAGGTTTAAGTAGTTCTACGGGACTGATGACCTTAGAAGTTAAGTCCCATGGTGCTCAGGGCCATTTGAATAACGTCCATTGTTCTAGGGGATACAGCAGAGGGTAAGGACAGAGATGGGAATACATTCAACAAATAATTGGGGACATATGGTGCAATTGCTACTCTGAAATGTAAATATTGGCACAGGAGATAAATTTGTGGCGGGATACATGAAGCAAGTCACAAGACTGTTGCCAGAACAAAAAAAATAGTGAAGAGCTTTCAACCATTCCTTTAACTCCCTATCTACTCTAATGGTAGTCCTTGGAGATTACTCACACTTATCATGCGCTCCTAGACAACCAGTCCCCCCAATGCTCGTCGGTCACCGTCCGTCTGATCATGAAGTCTGCTTAGTCTTGGTTCAGTTGTGGTTGTTGTTTCGCATTTCCATTTCACAAGCACATAATCAACAGTAGTTTTGTGCAGTCTTAAGTTTTAAATATCCCTGATGTATCTGTTAATCAGGTGACAAGCAGTGACTACTAAGCATTCGGAGTTCTGCAGTCAGTGCTTCCCTAATACCATACTACGCTACCGCGTCTCCTTTTATACTGGCAACGCCGTCTCTCGTGACATTTGGCAGGAAATTCCACATTATATATGCGTATCCGGATACTTTTGATCAGATAGTGTTCATTACGACATATGCCAAGGACATTACCGATCGCTTCTGTATTGATCTCCGAAGGTAAATCAATGTGCTTTTAAACAAGATGTAAATCTATTTTGGCGCCACAGTGTACCTGGCATACTTCCTACAATATAAAAGAGCTTAAGTGCTTTAGCAAGAGACAGTACTCCTCTTAAGTTTCGAAATTTGGTAAGCGCACATTTTTCAGTAATCAGATATCCACTGGAAGAAAATGTATAAACATTTTTCGATATTGTTCTGGAGTTATTGAAATCCACTATTAGAGTAGCATACAGAAGACAGACGTGCACATTTTGTAATTTTTCGTTCACAGTTCAAATGGTTCAAATGGCTCTGAGCTCTATGGGACTTAACATCTGTGGTCATCAGTCCCCTAGAACTTAGAACTACTTAAACCTAACTAACCTAAGGACATCACACACATCCATGCCCGAGGCAGGATTCGAACCTGCGACCGTAGCAATCGCGCGGTTCCGGACTGAGCGCCTAGAACCTCTAGTATGATAAAAAAAAAATATTATTTGTCTTACGTTAAATATATTTCAATTCTATCAATTTAAATCTGTATTTCATACTAGAATGTCGTGTTTCCAGTCTGGCACAGCTTTGCCACAGGAGACACGAAAGCGGTCGAAGACGTCCGTCTTCTGGTCGACTCCTGATCGTTGTCAGAAGGAGGCTAGTTTCTGATTACTTCTATTATTTGGAAAAGAACAACCCGGATTTCTTTGCGTAATCAGTATAAATTTTATAATTACCTAAGGGACCTTTAACAATGAATAGTAAAAAAATTGCATTTGCAAATGAAACCATTAATAAATGGGGCAGCTATGAATTGTATAGAAGACAAGGAGCGGCCTTCTGTCTACGACCAGGATGCCGCAGTATTCTCTGCTGCAGTAAAGGCTGTTTGACATTTATAAAAATAATATGGCATGGAGGATAAAAAAGTATAAAGGAAAAGAACAGAATAAGAAGTCTGGTAAACACTAAATATATTCAAACAATTCTCACTAGCAAAATTAGGGCTTATTTATAAACAATACAACTTACATAATTACTTTTCTAACAGTATGGTGCGATCAGATTTCAGCCTGTCCTGTGCTGTCTCCTTGGTTCACGTTTTTTTTTGTCACAAATTATAGTCACTACTTTTGTCCTTTCGTTGAAGACAATTCTTGCACTGTTCAACACCTCCGATAACAATAACTTGCTGATTTACAGTTTCGAACATGAATTACCTTAATTTTATTAATTAATAATGCTGTCTGCACGCTAGCAAGACCGCTCACTTTTTTTAACTTAAAGTCGACCTGCTTTACGTTTTCACATAACAAGCAGAAGTATATTAAAATCTGAAGATCTACAAAAGTTTTCTACCGTCATCTTTTATTTAGATCGAAGCGGAACGACAGTTCAGATTCTGTTAAAATGTTTCTTTGACTGCGCAATCGATGTATTAGCGTCCGCGCTAGATGCGCATCTTTACAGTTATGTAAATTATACAAAACAAATGTCTTTCAAAGGGTACTCAAAGCTTTCGTAGGACGGAAATACCAATAATATTACATCACTTCCCGCGTGAGGAGTAATGAGCCTGAAAGATCGTTACGACTCACGCGCAGTCGTAATATTATAGGATTCACGTACTTAGTGAATGAAGTATTTAAGGATCTCTCCTTGTAGGGAGCAAAACAAACATAACATAAGGCACATAGAATTATATACGTTTCAGTTCACAGTTGCTTGATCATTAACAAACTTGGTTGTGGCATGATACCATCATAAGTGTTCAAGGATTTAACATAGGTTCTCAAGAATTACTCTCATTCAGTCAATTGAAACATTGAAATACTAACATAGATACAAGTACAAATTAAATACACATACAAATATACATAAATATTGACAATAAGAAAAAAAATTCTATTACAGTATTGGTGCATTTCCGCCAATTGTGAACAGAACATAAAACTTTTATCAGTCTTTCTTGTAGCGACATCACTCTTCACTTTGTAGTTGGTAGTGTTTCCCATGAACTCGGATGATTTTCACAGGGGAATTCTTTCATTACCTGTCACTTTTCACTGCACTAAAACTGGGGATCACTTTTCACATTCTGGTGGAAAAACACTGGGAATTTCACTATGTGAAAGGGGGAAGTGATATTTCTTGACTCGACGATCCATCGGGTCATGTCGGGAATCAGGAAAGTTGATGACTGGTTCAATGACGAATGAGTCAGTTTGGTGCCTGTCTTAATCTCATTCCAATTCATGTTTCAGCACTTGAAAATACATGAAAAAAAATCTGTATTAGGACTTGCTCATTAACTAGCATCTTAATCTAAGGGAATATAGAGTAAGAATTTAAGACAATAAAAATTACTACAGACTATGTACATATACATTGTATATTATTCATATTTTGTGTCTAGGTTTTATATTCTTTCGTTAGCAAATATTAGCAAAACACGTTTCGTCTTGTACAGGTCTTTCTTAAGCAATATATTTAGAAATATTGCCGTAGCAATTTTCATAGTTAAGGAAAAGTCATCATTAGGGTCCTTTTAATGTAAATATAGTAAAATCGTGCGTAGTTTATCAACGTTTTATTATTTTTATGTCCATTTTCATCTCAAATCTTGAGCACGCTTGCGCCCGTTATGGAGAGGAATGCCTATTGTTGAGTGTGAGCCGGCGAGCAGTCATTGAATGTTGCCACAGTGTTTCACAGTCACGTGGTAACGAACTGGCGGTTTGACAGCATTGGCAGTCCGCGTCCTGCACGAGGCAGGTCGTTCAGTGGCTACCAACCTTTTTTTTTTTTTTTAACTTGTGCATTCTGTTGAATCGTGGGTACTGGAGCAGCTCGTCAAGGCGACATGGTCAACCTGGACGGTAAATTGACTGCACCAGCAACGAAGAACAGTCATCGATGAAAATGACTACTGTCACCTATTTCAGTGAGTACAATAGCTTGTCTATCCTTTGACTGATAGTCACTGTATCGTCGTTACAACGTGAGATTACTTGTAATGCTACTTCACACGCGGAACATCACACGTGTCCATAAGTTTATTACAGTTTTGATTCACACTAGAGATAACTAGTTTTTCGTGTCCATACATATGTCAAATTACGATTTTACACACGTGTCCATTATTTTGTCACTGAGTCACACGCAGCAATCCACACGTGTCCATATATGTGTCTCTATACCACAGAGTAGCACAGGTAATGCTAAAATTACTTATGATAAAAGGATCATTTACAAAACAAACATAGTTTTTTTTTAATTACTGTCCAAGACCTAACGAAAAACGTGTTTGCTATTCTGAATGGTGCTTCTGATGCACGTTAGATTTTACATGTATTTTAAATCTGATTCTTTTCCTTTTCCTTATTGTTCTATAACAGCCTTTTTTTTCGTTTACATCAATAATCAGTAAAATACACCCACTCTGGCGTGCCGAACAGTTCACGTTCAAAACTTCATCTAACAGAAATCGGGAAAATTATTCCTATTTCCTAGGATGCTTTTGCTCACAGCAAATCAGATTTACATCACGTTTCGATAAGTAACTGCAGATACGCATTAACCAACGAGCCACGATCGTCAATATACACACGTCAATTCTTTGGAACCAATTTCCAAATTTCTTCCCCTACCGGGTAGGGTAGAAAGGTAAGAATGCTAAAGAAGAAAACTACAATAGGATAGTGCAAGGAAATGAAAGATACGAAGATAGATAATAGGTGAAATAATCAGTTGAGCAAATTCATTCTTCGGCTCCACCGTTTTTAGTGTCATCCACGTGGCATAACTTGACTTCAGTATTAAAATGTCGCACAAATCCGGTTCCCAAGCATCTTCAAATATATTTCAAAATCACGGCATGCGGACATGGCAGAAGAATATAAGCAGACTATCTCAGTCCTCAACTAGGTGTCCTAATATCGAAGGTTTCTGTATAATACTCGTGACATAGGAATAGTCTCTCTAAGTTTCTCCAATGCAGGACCTAATTATCATTATAAATGCATATTTCTTAACTGGTTGACTCATAGTAATAAATAAATTAAAGTTTCTCTCCAATTGCGAGTACCATTATTCATTTCTTTGTACACTAACTATATGTTGCTGCTTGTACTCGGTGTAATCTACAGATTACAATGTATCAGTTTTTTATCGTACATGGTTCTAGCGACTTAAAATATCAGTCCTTTGAAAGCTTAACTTAGGTTAATACTTCACATATACGGACATTCTGGTCTGAATGAGGGATTTAAAGAAAACCTTTACTACTTGGTAAAAAGGAGATTTGCCATAAAACAAAAACAGCAGGTGGCACTTTGGCACATCCCTTACTCAATTCAATGACTGCAGTCTTTTATTGCTCAAGAAACTTAAAAATACCTTAAAACTAAAGCAAATCTTATTTTCCAAATCCGTAGAGTACCTTCTTCAATCACTTCATATCTTTCAAGCTCCATCATTACTTTGTGTCCACCTCACTCAAATGATTACGTCACCTGCAGAATACATGTACATGCTGTTGATTCACATACTTTCTAAACAGATCACACTCTTGTTTCAAGTTGCAGCTTAACTTAATAAATGATATTTTTTTAATGTTTTTCATGGTACTTCGTTAGGTCTACATGGTGGTAAAGTCCTTTTATTCGTCCACTAGCTGGATCTGCCAACACGTAACAACCAATATGTGGCTTCCTGACTATAACAAACGGTCCTTCGTATAGGTGTTGCCACTTACGATTTTTACGTAAGATGAGAGATGGTTTGAAGTGTGTTCTCAGAAGAACACGCTCGTTCAGGCGATACGACAGAACTTTATTGACATGCTTGTCAAATGCCTTTTTTCTTAAATTGGCATGAGTTGTGAGAGAGATCAGGGCTTGTCTTAACTTATTATCTAGGTTGACTTCTGGACCTTCTATCTTGGGGATGGGATCAGTCCATTCATTGCTTTCCCTTTGGCTGGAGATTAGTTCTGAAGGTGTGAAACCGGTCGAAGTGTGCGGAAGATTATTTACAATCTCTTCAAATGGAGTAACGAAATCGACCCACCGTGTTTGCTGGTTCGTTACATAGGTGCGAATAAAACGATTAAATTCTTTGAAGACTCGTTCTGTCGGGTTACTTTGCGGTCTAAATCTTGAGATTAGAATCTGTCTAATACCATTATTGGCAAGAAACTGTCTCCACTCTTTTCCAACGAATTTTGAGGCATTATCAGACAACATGGTTTCCGGCTTACCAAAACGAGGAAAATAATCCTTTTCTATTCGTCTTATTAAAGATTTTGCACTGGAAGACTTCATCGCGTATAAACGCACGTGCTTAGTGAAGAGGTCTAGCAAAACAGCAAGGTACTTAGCACCTCCTCTTCCTCTAGGAAGTGGACCTGCATAGTCGAGACTGACTATTTGGTTAGGACGCTCAGTGTAGATAGGATTCAAAGGTATGACATTCGAAAGATTGAAGGGCTTTGCCTTCTGACAGATTAAACAAGTGCTTAGCAGTTTATGAATTCTCTTATGCAGATTGGGTACGTAGCAATAGGCAGAAATCTTTCTTTTACACTTCTCGGGGCCATAATGTCCCCAGGATAGGTGAGTGTACCATATGAGATATTCAACGTACTCCTCAGGAATACAAACACACCATTGCTCCGTCAACATAGATGTACGATGAAATAAAACACCATTGTGTGGTTTATAAAATTTCGACAAACGATGATTGGGGTTGTCTTGTAGAAGCTGTTTGACTCTCTTCCATTTTCGGTCACTTTCTTGCAGAGTACCCATCTGTCGGCAAAGACGTAGAAAATAACTACGATTCAAGGGATCTTTCATTAGGAGTATCTTGTGATTGGAAATCTGTTCTACAAGTTCCGTAGGCTCCGGCATACCTTCCGGCATGCGTGACAGTGCATCTGCAACGATGTTGTTCTTGCATTTCACGTAAACAATTTCGAAATTGTACTCCTGTAGAAATATGCACCAGCGACTAAGCCTCGGATGATAGAGCTTACACGTAAGGAGAAAGCTAAGAGCTTGATGGTCGGAATACACTTTGATCGGATGGCCATAAATGTAATAATTAAAACGGCGGAACGCCCACACAACTGCCAATCCTTCTAACTCTGTAACAGAGTACGATCTCTTCACTCCGTCAGCACACACGACTGGCGAAACTAACTATCCTAATCTCTTCTTTATCTCTAGTTTTCTTTAGCTGGAACAAACAAGCGCCCAAGCCTTGAAATGAGGCGTCACAAGAAATGCAGAATTCGGAGTTCATATGCGGATGACTGAGGATATTGCTATTCAGAAGAGGTTGTTTGATTTTGTCAAAGGCTTGCTGACATTCAAAGGTCCATACCCAGTGAACGTTTTACTTTAATAGCTTGTGCAACACTGGACTGTTCATGGATTGATTTGGTATAAAGCGACGAAAGAAAGACGTTAACCCTAGAAACCCTTTTAGTTGTCTTTTGATGCAGGGCACAGGGAAGTTCCTTATTGCAGACAGTTTGTTAGGATCGGGAGATATTCCCTCAGAAGAGATAATATGACCAAGGAATTTTACTTCCTTTTTTACAAACTTTGATTTCTGTAAATTGGTAGTAACGCCAAAGTTAGCAAACCTCACGAAGATTTTCCGAATCAAGTCAAGATGTTCCTCCCATGAAGTCGAGGCTACTAAGATATCATCGACATAGACAGTTATTTTGTCCAGTAACTCGTGACCTAAGACATGGTCAAGTGCGGCAATAAATACACCTGAACCAATATTCAAGCCAAAGGGTACGACACGAAATTGATATGACCGACCAGCAAAGATAAAGGCCGTGTACTTCCTTGAAGAAGGCGACAACTTCACCTGCCAAAAGCTACTTCAAAGGTCGATGGAGGTTAGACATTTGATACCATAAAACCTTTGCAGTTGCTCCTCCAATGCTTCCGGTCGGGTACACACAGGAACGATAATTTTGTTGATGTTCCTAGCGTCTAGAACAAGCCTAACACTTCCGTCCTGTTTAAATATAGACAATAATGGGCTCGAATATGGAGAGTCAGAGGGCTCAGTTATTTTCCAGTTTAACATTTTGCGGATTTCCTGTCGTACTGATTCCTTGAGGGAATGCGGAACTGCATAGGTGGTTTTACAGTAGGTGCTGTGGGGCTTAACCGTCATGTCGAATACATAGTTGGCTATGATTCCCGGTTTCTTAGAAAACACATTGGTAAATTGTGTCAACAGGTCGTATAGTTCCTTTCTTTGTCGGTCACCTAATCCTTCAGATTCTTTAGCCTTCGTCAGTAATTCTTCATGTGTCGGTAATAAGTCAAAGTCTTCGTCTGCATCTACTGACTCGTCCAAATAATTGAAATGTTGTTGCCGAGATGTGAGCTTGCGGATCTTTACTTTATGTTCTTGGCTGGACAACTTAACTTTGGTCCTCATAAGTCGAATCACTATACTTTTATCACTGCATCTGAGAGTACATGTACCTTCATACAAATCTATGATGACACGATTCTTACGTAGAAACTCCATTCCTAGGAGGCAAGGTACTGACAGATTTTTAACAACTAGAAAAGTACATGGTACGGTGTCTGATGCAAATCTCACTGGTACATGAATTTGTAGCGTCACCTTTTGAACTAGAGAGCCTACAGCTCCGGAGACGGTACACCCTTGCACTGGCAATGACAGAACTTTTGCTACAGAACACACTCTCTTATATACACATAAAGACAAAACATTGATATTGGCACCAGTACCTATTATAGCGACAAGTGGTACATCATGAATATGAATCATAGTGGATGCCTGAACCTGGTTTTCCCATAAATCCTCACCATTCAAGACGTCATTCTCCTTCAGCAAGTCATCTCGTAAGTCACAGTCATTGTCATAACGTATAAGGTTGATTTGCCGTCTAATGAAATCGCCCCCAACATGTTCCGCAGCTTCCCCAAGGAGGCAAGAAAAAGAAGCTGCTTTTAGTTTTCCGCATGTTCATTAGATTGAATTTCGCTCACAATTACTTTTGAAGAACCGGGCGGTACGCTCGGTACGAAGTTTGCTTCCGTATTCCACCTAAGTTGCAAGCTATTTGCCGGAATTTCAGTCGAGATGGTGTGTGTTGGCGGGTTTGCTCGGGCATAATAGATGCGAGAATTTTGAGGTTCATGATTTTGACTTTGATAGTTGGTAAAAGGTGGAGGACTATTCCCAAAGTTTGGAGCATACTGTTGTTTGTATTGCTTGGAAGGATCTGGAGGATTTCTCCCTTGAGAACAGTGCTGGAATCTAGGCTGGTTACCATACTGCTGTTGACTGTTGGTGTTAATCCAACGTCCCTTTCCATTGAAATTATTATTATTTTGGCGATCGTTATTGTAGTGATAGCGATCATTGTAATTAACTGGTGAATTACCGTATTGCTGTTGTGTTGTCTGGTATATGGGGTGGTACCTGTTTTGATCCTGGAATTTATGTTTCTGCTTCCCGTTACGGCGATAGTAGTTGTTATTATCGCACGGAACGTCGTGTCCTTTACTGTTGTTGGGTTGGTATGACATACCTGAGTCTGCGCCTACACCGTGCGGCTGTGTAGTGTGCGGGCCAAGATTACAATTACTCCGCGCACTAGCACGCACGTCTTCTTGAATCATGTCAAGGTTGTCAAGTACTGACAGAAAAGCCTCCGTGTCGTCGTCACTGACATTTACTAACTTCTCCCTGATTGATACCGGTAGCTTTGACTTAAGGATCATAATTACGTCCTTCGTGGAAATGGGCGTGTCCCAATATTGTATTTTTCGCAGGTATTTCTCTAAGTACCTACGGAGACCAGCATTTCTCGTATTAAACGGTTCAGCATTATATACCTCCTTTCTAAGGCGTTGTTGTATGCCTGAACTCCAGAATTTGTTCAGAAATTGGTTTTCGAAGTCAGCGTAATTATTACATCTGTCAATTACTTCTGTTCCCCAGACAGAATCCCCTCCTTGAATGTAACCTACTATAAAGCGCATACGTTGCTTGCCATTCCAGCTCTCAGAAAAAACACCATTAAATGACTTCAGAAAAACCATTGGGTGGATGTTGCGTTTCTCTGGCAGAAAAGGCTGGAATACGCGGTGCTTGAGAACGCTTTCTTCTTTCATGAGCTCGACAAGAGTTACTTGATCATTCTGGTTGCGTACTAACGGATTCTTACTGCTGTGTCCATGTACAAGTGGAGAGAATTCTACACGAGACACGGGATTATTATTGTATTCATGTTCTGAAGAAAGCAAGTGTGAATGCTCACTTCTATTGTCATTAGGAAAATCATTGACTTGTTGTTTCAACTGCTCGATTTCCTCAGTGAGGTGTCGTTTCCACTCGAGAAGATCTCGGTGAAAAACTCTACGAATCTCCCCTAATTCAGTGAGAATCGTATCTCCTGATGTACCTGGAGCAGCTAAAACTTCAACTGTGGCTGACTTAACGGCTTCTTTTATGTCGTGTTGAACCTTGTTTTCTATGTACTGTTCCTTAATCTCGACCCATTCTACAAATTCTTTTCCTATCGTGGAACGTACGTTGGCTGCAGCATCATTCACCCACTTTTCAATGTTTATTTCGGATAGCGCCTGTGTCAGGTCATTGACTTGGCCTTGCAGAGTGACGACATTGTCTGCAAGCTTGTTTACTTTAGCTCCCACCTCAGCGGACTTTTTTGAAACTTCTGTTGTAACTGCCTGGCAACTTTCGATTGGTACTTTGATGTCTTTGTGCACGTTACCTACTGTGCTCTCACTTGCATCTACCTTCTGCAGAATACTTTCTATCCTTTCATTAACTTTAGTACTTAATTCTGAGATATATTCCACCGTGACTGTCCTTATTCTTGCCTCTAAGTTGGCATCAATATTATCTAATCTATTTTTCATTGTACCAATCATGGTATTCAGGTCAAACCATTTTCTCTCTGTCTCCCGTTCCTTTTCCCTTTCTTTTTGTTCCCTTTCTTGTCTATCTCGTTGTTTTTGTAATTCATAAGCTTCCCTTTCCCGTTTCTCCTGTTCTCTATCACGTTGTTTTTGTAATTTATAAGCTTCCCTTTCCAGTTTCTCCTGTTCTCTATCACGCTGTTCTTGTAATTTATAAGCTTCCCTTTCCAGTTTCTCCTGTTCTCTTTCTTGAAAAAAATTCTCATCATTTCAACCATCAAATTTTCTCCCGCTTGCTGTGACGATGATTGCTGTGACGATACGTCACGCACACCATCATCGTCTACCGTTCTCTCCATTCGCGAATCGGGTCGGCCTGTTCCCGTTCGCGAACGTAGTGGGTATGACTTGACAACTGTGTCATCACCGTCATCCAGACTGTTTGTCGGCTTTCCTTTGTCATCAGCCATGTTTATTTTCAAGTTTGTGACGTAACTGCTCAAAGAAATATTTCGCGGTACGCCGATCGTCAATTCTCAGATGCGCGCGCTGATAGTCAAACGTCACACCGCGGTAGTTGACAATTGCAGAGCTATACTGGGTAGAAGACAAGATGGCACCTAACTTTGAAAATAAGTGACAAACACCTACTAGACACTTAATCCAGCTATTATGGCATCCATCTTGTGTTCTTAACCGTAGCAACAATGAAGATGCTAATAATGCTAACAAATAAACTTTGCATGAAGAGATGATCAGAAACGAATTCTAACTACGTAAATAAGCAACTCTGCAAGGAAATAACAGCGATAAGATAAAATGAAGCAGTAAGGAAAGAAATTCCGGAAATCAGTTTTTTTATACAAGACGCGAGATTTTATGCGTAATGAAAACTGTACTTACATCAGTCGTTTTGCGCACTGCTGTTATTTTTCGATTTTTTTTAATACTTCCTCGGTTTCGTACAGTACTTCCTTTACGGCTTCCCGATGTCCACCGGATGATGTCATGAAACAATAACAGAACAGATTAAAATTTTTTTATCAGGTCCCTGTTCGGGCGCCAGATCTAGTATGATAAAAAAAATATTATTTTTCTTACGTTAAATATATTTCAATTCTATCAATTTAAATCTATATTTCATACTAGAATGTCGTGTTTCCAGTCTGGCACAGCTTTGCCACAGGAGACACGAAAGCGGTCGAAGACGTCCGTCTTCTGGTCGACTCCTGATCGTTGTCAGAAGGAGGCTAGTTTCTGATCTACATCTACATCTACATCTACATTTATACTCCGCAAGCCACCCAACGGTGTGTGGCGGAGGGCACTTTACGTGCCACTGTCATTACCTCCCTTTCCTGTTCCAGTCGCGTATGGTTCGCTGGAAGAACGACTGTCTGAAAGCCTCTGTGCGCGCTCTAATCTCTCTAATTTTATATTCGTGATCTCCTCGGGAGGTATAAGTAGGGGGAAGCAATATATTCGATACCTCATCCAGAAACGCACCCTCTCGAAACCTGGCGAGCAAGCTACACCGCGATGCAGAGCGCCTCTCTTGCAGAGTCTGCCACTTGAGTTTGTTAAACATCTCCGTAACGCTATCACGGTTACCAAATAACCCTGTGACGAAACGCGCCGCTCTTCTTTGGATCTTCTCTATCTCCTCCGTCAACCCGATCTGGTACGGATCCCACACTGATGTGCAATACTCAAGTATAGGTCGAACGAGTGTTTTGTAAGCCACCTCCTTTGTTGATGGACTACATTTTCTAAGGACTCTCCCAATTAATCTCAACCTGGTACCCGCCTTACCAACAATTAATTTTATATGATCATTCCACTTCAAATCGTTCCGCACGCATACTCCCAGATATTTTACCGAAGGAACTGCTACCAGTGTTTGTTCCGCTATCATATAATCATACAATAAAGGATCCTTCTTTCTATGTATTCTCAATACATTACATTTGTCTATGTTAAGGGTCAGTTGCCACTCCCTGCACCAAGTGCCTATCCGCTGCAGATCTTCCTGCATTTCGCTACAATTTTCTAATGCTACAACTTCTCTGTATACTACAGCATCATCCGCGAAAAGCCGCATGGAACTTCCGACACTATCTAATAGGTCATTTATATATATTGCGAAAAGCAATGGTCCCATAACACTCCACTGTGGCACGCCAGAGGTTACTTTAACGTCTGTAGACGTCTCTCCGTTGATAACATCATTCTGTGTTCTGTTTGCTAAAAACTCTTCAATCCAGCCACACAGCAGGTCTGATATTCCGTAGGCTCTTACTTTGTTTATCAGGCGACAGTGCGGAACTGTATCGAACGCCTTCCGGAAGTCAAGAAAAATAGCATCTACCTGGGAGCCTGTATCTAATATTTTCTGGGTCTCATGAACAAATAGAGCGAGTTGGGTCTCTCCGGAATCCATGTTGATTCCTACATTGTAGATTCTGAGTTTCCAAAAACGACATGATACTCGAGCAAAAAACATGTTCTAAAATTCTACAACAGATCGACGTCAGAGAAATAGTTCTATAGTTTTGCGCATCTGCTCGACGACCCTTCTTGAAGACTGGGACTACCTGTGCTCTTTTCCAATCATTTGGAACCTTCCGTTCCTCTAGAGACTTGCGGTACACGGCTGTTAGAAGGGGGGCAAGTTCTTTCGCGTACTCTTTGTAGAATCGAATTGGTATCCCGTCAGGTCCAGTGGACTTTCCTCTGTTGAGTGATCCCAGTCGCTTTTCTATTCCTTTGACACTTATTTCGATGTCAGTCATTTTTTCGTTTGTGCGAGGATTTAGAGAAGGAACTGCAGTGCGGTCTTCCTCTGTGAAACAGCTTTGGAAAAAGGTGTTTAGTATTTCAGCTTTACGCTTGTCATCCTCTGTTTCAATGCCATCATCATCCCGGAGTGTCTGGACATGCTGTTTCGAGCCACTTACTGATTTAACGTAAGACCAGAACTTCCTAGGATTTTCTGTCAAGTCGGTACCTAGTATTTTACTTTCGAATTCACTAAACGCTTCACGCATAGCCCTCCTTACGCTAACTTTGACATCGTTTAGCTTCTGTTTGTCTGAGAGGTTTTGGCTGCGTTTAAATTTGGAGTGAAGCTCTCTTTGCTTTCGCAGTAATTTCCTAACTTTGTTGTTGTACCACGGTGGGTTTTTCCCGTCCCTCACAGTTTTACTCGGCACGTACCTGTCTAAAACGCATTTTACGATTGCCTTGAACTTTTTCCATGAACACTCAACATTGTCAGTGTCGGAACAGATATTTTCGTTTTGATCTGTTAGGTAGCCTGAAATCTGCCTTCTATTACTCTTGCTAAACAGATAAACCTTCCTCCCTTTTTTTATATTCCTATTAACTTCCATATTCAGGGATGCTGCAGCGGCCTTATGATCACTGATTCCCTGTTCTGCGCTTACAGAGTCGAAAAGTTCGGGTCTGTTTGTTATCAGTAGGTCCAAGACGTTATCTCCACGAGTCGGTTCTCTGTTTAATTGCTCGAGGTAATTTTCGGATAGTGCACTCAGTATAATGTCACTCGATGCTCTGTCCCTACCACCCGTCCTAAACATCTGAGTGTCCCAGTCTATATCTGGTAATTTGAAATCTCCACCTAAGACTACAACATGCTGAGAAAATTTATGTGAAATGTATTCCAAATTTTCTCTCAGCTGTTCTGCCACTAATGCTGCTGAGTCGCGGGGTCGGTAAAAGGAGCCAATTATTAACCTAGCTCGGTTGTTGAGTGTAACCTCCACCCATAATAATTCACAGGAACTATCCACTTCTACTTCACTACAGGATAAACTACTACTAACAGCAACGAACACTCCAACACCGGTTGCATGCAATCTATCCTTTCTAAACACCGTCTGTACGTTTGTAAAAATTTCGGCAGAATTTATCTCTGGCTTTAGCCAGCTATCTGTACCTATAACGATTTCAGCTTCGGTGCTTTCTATCAGCGCTTGAAGTTCCGGTACTTTACCAACGCAGCTTCGACAGTTTACAATTACAATACCGATTGCTGCTTGGTCCCCGCATGTCCTGACTTTGCCCCGCACCCGTTGAGGCTGTTGCCCTTTCTGTACTTGCCCGAGGCCACCTAACCTAAAAAACCGCCCAGCCCACGCCACACAACCCCTGCTACCCGTGTAGCCGCTTGTTGCGTGTAGTGGACTCCTGACCTATCCAGCGGAACCCGAAACCCCACCACCTTATGGCGCAAGTCGAGGAATCTGCAGCCCACAAGGTCGCAGAACCGTCTCAGCCTGTGATTCAGACCCTCCACTCGGCTCTGTACCAAAGGTCCACAGTCAGTCCTGTCGACGATGCTGCAGATGGTGAGCTCTGCTTTCATCCCGCTAGCGAGACTGGCAGTCTTCACCAAATCAGATAGCCGCTGGAAGCCAGAGAGGATTTCCTCCGATCCATAGCGACACACATCATTGGTGCCGACATGAGCGACCACCTGCAGATGGGTGCACCCTGTACCCTTCATGGCATCCGGAAGGACCCTTTCCACATCTTGAATGACTCCCCCCGGTATGCAGACGGAGTGCACTTTGGTTTTTTTCCCCTCCCTTGCTGCCATATCCCCAAGGGGCCCCATTACGCGCCTGACGTTGGAGCTCCCAACTACCAGTAAGCCCACCCTCTGCGACCGCCCGGATCTTGCAGACTGAGGGGCAACCTCTGGAACAGGACAAGCAGCCATGTCAGGCCGAAGATCAGTATCAGCCTGAGACAGAGCCTGAAACCGGTTCGTCAGACAAACTGGAGAGGCCTTCCACTCAGCCCTCCGGAATGTCTTTCGCCCCCTGCCACACCTTGAGACGACCTCCCACTCTGCCACAGGTTAGGGATCAGCCTCAATGCGGGCAGTATCCCAGGCAACCTCAGTCGTAGTCCGATCGGGGGATGCGTGGGACGAGCTGGCTGTCCCCGACAAACCCCCATCCGGACCCCAACAGTGATGACCATTGGCAACAGCCTCAAGCTGTGTAACCGAAGCCAACACTGCCTGAAGCTGGGAGCGAAGGGATGCCAACTCAGCCTGCATCCGAACACAGCAGTTGCAGTCCCTATCCATGCTAAAAACTGTTGTGCAAACATCGTCTGAACTAATCTACAGAGAGCGCAAACAAATCGACACAAAATTTAAACGGTTATTAAAATACAAGATTGCCTATTAAATGCAGTAATGCTGCCACTTGTGCACTGCTGACACACTGCTCGGCGGCGGAAGGAGACTACGCGATTTTACACTATCCAGGTACTAAAACGCGATGCTACAACTCTCAAATTCTATAATACGCCCGAAATTTATGAATTAAACAATGCAAGTACCAAAAACACGCAAATAAATTAAGAATTAAACCATGTAACAAATGAGTGAGCTAGGAGTATACGACTTGCTGCTGCAGCTGCTTATCCAACGGCGGCAGGGAGCACATTTAGTGTGACCAACCGACACTGGCCGTTCAAAACAAAATCACAAGACAGACGACTACGCGAATTTACACTATTCAGGTACTAAAACGCGATGCTACAACTCTCAAATACTATAATATGGCCTAAATTTATGAATTAAACAATGCAAGTACCAAAAACACGCAAAGAAATTATGAATTAAACTATGTAACAAATGAGTGGGCTAGGAGTATACGACTTGCTGCTGCAGCTGCTTATCCAACGGCGGCAGGGAGCACACTGACTGTGACCAACCGACACTGGCCGTTCAAAACAAAAACAGAAGACAGACGACTACGCGAATTTACACTATTCAGGTACTAAAACGCGATGCTACAACTCTCAAATACTATAATACGCCCGAAATTTATGAATTAAACAATGCAAGTACCAAAAACACGCAAATAAATTAAGAATTAAACTATGTAACAAATGAGTGAGCTAGGAGTATACGACTTGCTGCTGCAGCTGCTTATCCAACGGCGGCAGGGAGCACACTGCTATTATTTGGAAAACAACAACCCGGATTTCTTTGCGTAATCAGTATAAATTTTATAATTACCAAAGGGACCTTTAACAATGAATAGTAAAAAAAAAATTGCATTTGCAAATGAAACCATTAATAAATGGGGCAGCTATGAATTGTATAGAAGACAAGGAGCGGCCTTCTGTCTACGACCAGGATGCCGCAGTATTCTCTGCTGCAGTAAAGGCTGTTTGACATTTATAAAAATAATATGGCATGGAGGATAAAAAAGTATAAAGGAAAAGAACAGAATAAGAAGTCTGGTAAACACTAAATATATTCAAACAATTCTCACTAGCAAAATTAGGGCTTATTTATAAACAATACAACTTACATAATTACTTTTCTAACAGTATGGTGCGATCAGATTTCAGCCTGTCCTGTGCTGTCTCCTTGGTTCACGTTTTTTTTTGTCACAAATTATAGTCACTACTTTTGTCCTTTCGTTGAAGACAATTCTTGCACTGTTCAACACCTCCGATAACAATAACTTGCTGATTTACAGTTTCGAACATGAATTACCTTAATTTTATTAATTAATAATGCTGTCTGCACGCTAGCAAGACCGCTCACTTTTTTAACTTAAAGTCGACCTGCTTTACGTTTTCACATAACAAGCAGAAGTATATTAAAATCTGAAGATCTACAAAAGTTTTCTACCGTCATCTTTTATTTAGATCGAAGCGGAACGACAGTTCAGCTTCTGTTAAAATGTTTCTTTGACTGCGCAATCGATGTATTAGCGTCCGCGCTAGATGCGCATCTTTACAGTTATGTAAATTATACAAAACAAATGTCTTTCAAAGGGTACTCAAAGCTTTCGTAGGACGGAAATACCAATAATATTACAAACCGCTAGACCACCGCGGCCGGCTTAGTTCACAGTCTATCAAATAACAGTACGTACTAGATACAGAAGTTAATATAATAAATAATAGATAGAGCGATTATTGTTAATATATCTGTCAAGAAGAACAAGAAACAAAAGGTGCAGAAGGCAAGACACACACTCAAGTTCGTAGAGTCTTCTCCCGTAGGGAAAACAGCGTCGTGAAGTATCTACAATAGTTTTTATACGCTCAAGACTACTGCAGCAGACTGCGTGCTGTAAGTAAAGCGTCGACTTTTCTTTCTTTGATTAGCCATGTCAGTATATTTTATCTTTGACTGTACTTTATGTTTTACAATTGACGTCAGTTTCTCAAGATGGCTTATATTTTACATTATGCAGCTGTGAGAATATTGTGAGTAGTATTGGTGCAATATATCTTCCACTTATGCTGTACGCTTCTTGCCGAATTGAGGATGTGGAGATGGATGTAGATAACTGTATCTTTCGTGAAATGTCTGCTAAAACAGATTGACAGCATCTCCCGCTACAGGAACTGGAGCATCCCTTCGCTTCCATCAAGATATACGAATAATGTCCCTGGCTTGTCAGATGTACCCAACAGGCTTGAGCCTCAGACCCTAGTATGAGCCACAAATGTGATGCCTGACATATGTTTTCATAGACAAACTGCAGGTTCCCAGCAACTTATAGTCCACGACTTTTTTACTGTACTGCTATTAATCAATGTGATTTTCCACTTCTAGTCCCTACTTTGTACAGGGATAAGTTGATACCAGTTGTGAATTAAATGCTACTTAGGTCAAAGTTGATAAAGTCTTACATTTCATCACGTATTTAAATTTCGAGTAAGTGAGTGCTATTCCAGCTCTGTACGAAGTCCGTACTTCATAAGATCCTACTAGAGAGTCTATAAAACATTTATATTTCAGTCAGTTACGAATAACTCTGGACCCTCTCATACGCCGAATTAGATACAGAAATATCTTAAAATTTTTTTGTGGTTCAGTTCTTCCTCATCACCCCGGTCTGTATTAATTTAAATGATGCGAGTGTTTATGCTCGCTCACTGATCATGAACACTACGTCGCTTGTGAATTAGTACGCCACGGAAAATTCGCCGTAACTAACTTCTGTGCAGCTTGCAGTGTGCCACGCTGAAACGAAAGATGGATCTCCGCGAAGTACCTAATGCCCTCGGCCGAATTGTTTCGAGGCACAGAGGCCGTAGCTTTAAATGCACACGCCTTACCCTTTTATATACTCCAGTTTGGTACGCACGGAATTGTGGGCATTTTTCGAAGGCTTACCGTCATTCGCCTCTGAGGACACAAAAGTCGACATGGACTTCAGTGTAAATAAAAGAAACCATTACCTAGATTTGGAGTTCCATTTCAATTTTCATGCGGACAGTTGTTCAGGAGAAATTCTATTCTGATTTATAAAATTTTTGTTGGTAACCGGTGACTGTAGAAAATAGGTTTCACTTCCAACATGAAATTATAAACAGCTTATAAACACGATTATTATTTTTAACATTTTTAATAGTCTTGAACGCAAAAAAACTACACCTTGTCGATATCCCGATTCGACTGACTAACAACTAACTCAAATCATGCTTACTAAAGAATCAGTGCCAATGTAAAACGTCACTAAGTGTAACACAAAGCAATGGAACATATGGTAATTATTAAAGAATTAGTACCTAGTGCAATGTTGGCCTTAGTACCATAATTGCTAAATGAAACTCAGACGAAGTTTACTAATGAATTAGTACCCAAATACAATTTTAGCCACATCATCGCTACAGTATTTGGTCATCACGTGTGTCGAGGATTAATCTGAGGTCCGATTTCATTATATTCCCTCTTAAGAGGGACGTGAGCTGATATTAAGCAAACAGGAAACTACATACGTTACGTTTAAAACAGTCTATCATAAATATATGTGAAAATAAGATTTAATTTTCATGAAAACTAAGTGCAAAGTTCAGTTACTGAAACAACAATATATTTTTAAGGTCTTTATTCAATCATCCGCGTCACACCTGGCGACTAATTATGCTTTACTGTTCTGCATTATCTTAATTATTCTAGTCGCTAAATGCAGGTGTAACCTTTTGCCAGTTATGACTAACGTATTCATCTATCAGAACAATTACATTTGACACAGTAATGGTTCTATCTACCGAGTGAATGTGAAAGTGAACCGTCTATACCAGCAACCATAATACACTTTACGGTGTTACAGTGCCTGTGTTATTCTGATTGCCATGCAAAGTTCCTTTGGACACGCAATCATGCCCAAGAACAGGTACTGCGATGACTACAACCGTTCTGAAATACATTAAATGAATTCGCAATTGTGTATAACGACAACCATCAGCTGTAGATTTAATAAAGACCAAAAAAATTAATGTCTTTTGGCTGCTAATCCGAAGTTCCTAGAAGCAATACAAATTTCGGTACCGAAGAGGCCATTGTTTTAGAATGCCCAAGACAATGGAATTCACTAGATTAGAGACACCGGAATTGTGTCACATAAAATGAAAATGTATCACGACGATCTCGCCGTTGGTAAATGATTTCAGTATAGTCACTGTACGAGATAAGGCGTGTAACAATTTTAATTTCTCCGTCGTCTTTCTTGCACTGATCCCGCCATTGGCAAATTATTCCAGAATAGCCACTGTTGGAGATATGGTGTGTAAGACTTCTACATTCTCCGCCCTCTCTATTCCACTGAGACGGTATGAATATGATAAGAGAGATATTTGTGCTGGGGCGAGGAGGATATTAATCGTGCGAAAAGTTTGACGTGCTTAGCCTCGATTACCTCACCTGCGCCAATCTTCATCTCAGAGTAGTACTTGTAACAAACACCTTCAAGTATGTGCTGTATATGTTACTTCATACATTTTCTGATACAGGGTAGAGCAAATAAAAGTGGCACGGAGAAAAAAGATCCAGAATATTAACAAACACAACTGAGGAAACGTAATACATTGCTAACCTGATTACAACGAATGTTTAAAAAAAATGGCTCTGAGCCCTATAGGAATTAACATCTGAGGTCATCAGTCCCCGAGACTTAGAACTACTTAAACCTAACTAACCTAAGGACATCACACACATCCATGCCCGAGGCAGGATTCGATCCTGCGACCGTGGCAGTCGCGCGGTTCCGGACTGAAGCGCCTAGAACCGGAATGTTTAAAGCGATTACCTTTCGTATCTTGGTACTTTCGGGACCTGGTCAGTTGCCGAAGGCGGATTGAAGATGGGCTCTATGAATTGCTGCAATCTCTTCCGAAATGTGTGAAAAGCAACCTCGTTTTTACTCACACGAAGTGTTGAGTGCTGTTGACAAGGGATTTTTGATCGATTCCGTATTTCTAGATTTCTAGAAGGCTGTTAACAGTGTAGCACATAAGCGGCTTCTAGTGACTGCGTGCTTGTGGAATATAGTCATAGTTAAGTAACTGGATCCATGATTTCCCGCCTGATAAGTCACAGTTCGTAGTACCTGACGGAAAGTCATCGAGTAAAGCACAAGTCATTTCTGTTGTTCTCCGAGATAGTGTTACAGATCCTCTTCGGTTCCCTATCTATATTAACGATTTAGGAGCCAATCTGAGGTAGTTTGCAGGTGATGCTGTCGTTTATCGTCTAGAATAGTCATCAGAAGAGCAAAACGAACTGCAACTCACAGTTCGTAGTACCTGACGGAAAGTCATCGAGTAAAGCACAAGTCATTTCTGTTGTTCTCCGAGATAGTGTTACAGATCCTCTTCGGTTCCCTATCTATATTAACGATTTAGGAGCCAATCTGAGGTAGTTTGCAGGTGATGCTGTCGTTTATCGTCTAGAATAGTCATCAGAAGAGCAAAACGAACTGCAAAACAACTTACATGATGCGAAAATTGGCAGCTGACCCTAAGTAATGAAAAGTGTGATGTAATCCACATTTCTGTTAAACTTCGGCTACACGATAGATCAATTAAATATAGAGGCCTTAAATTCAACTAAATACCTAGAAATTAAAATTACAATAATCTTTATCAGGAAAGAACGCAAAGAAAATTTTGTGTGAAGGCGAACCAAAGACTGCAGCTTGCTGACTAAACACAGAGAAGATACAACAGATGTTCTAAAGAGACTACCTACGTCCTCTTTTTAAGTAGTGCTATGCGAAGTGGGATCCTTACCAGTTGGTATTAACGGAGTACATCGAGAAAGTTCAAAGAATGACAGCACATTTTGTATTATTGAGGGCAACGGCCTTGCCGCAGTGGATACACCGGTTCCCGTCAGATCACCGAAGTTAAGCGCTCTCGGGCGTGGCCGGTACTTGGATGGGTGACCTTCCGGCCGCCATGCGCTGTTGCCATTTTTCGGGATGCACTCAGCCTCGTGATACCAATTGAAGAGCTACTCGACCGAATAGTAGAGGTTCCGGTCAAAGAAAACCATCATAACGACCGGGAGAGCGGTGTGCTGACCACACGCCCCTCCTATCCGCATCCACATCTGAGGATGACACGGCGGTCGGATGGTCCCGATGGGCCACTTGTGGCCTGAAGACGGAGTGCTTTTTTTTTTGCTTTGTATTATTGAGAAATACCCCAGAGAGTGTCACTGACATGACACTGGATTAGGGGTGGACCTCATTAAAACAAAGGCGTTTTTCCTTGCGACGGAATCTTGTCAAGTAATTTCAATCATTAGCATTTTTCTCCGAAAACGAAAACATTTTGCTGACGCCGACCTACATAGGGAGCAACGTTCATCATATTGAGGGAAATCAGTGCTCGCAGGGAGAATATAGGCTTTGTTTCTACTGCGTGCTGTTAGAGTCTGGAATAAAAAAATGTTCAAATGTGTGTGAAATCTTGTGGGACTTAACTTATAATGTCATCAGTCCCTAAGCTTACACACTACTGAACCTAAATTATACAAAGGACAAACACATACTCTCATGCCCGAAGGAGGACTCGAACCTTCGCCGGGACCAGCCGCACTGTTCGTAACTGCAGGGCCTGAGGCCGCTCGGCTAATCCCGCGCGGCAGAGTTTGGAATAACTGAGAAGTATGGTGAAGGCGGTTCGATGACTTGAGTAGCCAGTCAGGGCTACGACCAGAGCCCAGCACTGTTAACAAATCTGTCAAGGGAGGATTGTGTAAATGTGCTCCAAGGTTTGGCCGGCTGCGTGGGCAGTCGCTCCATCAACGTGGTGTGCGCACCACGGCATATGGTTGTATACATACATTCACCTCCAATGGTATCCAGTCGTCCCGGTCACTTTAGTCTGCCCCACCCCGCACAACTGCCCCTGGCAGAGAAACCGCATCCATGCCTTACTACCTCTATAATCATATCTCCAGCTCTTTATTTTCCATCCAACAGTCATCTCTAATTGTTATGTTATCTATTTTGTGGCCAACAACAATCCGAAAACAGTGTGACACAAGCCGATCGTAATTTGCTGAAGCCTGTGCGGTCATTTTTACTTGGTATAAATAATAATTACTGGCTCCTCATTCAAAAAGTAAACCGTCGTTCGCGCGGTATGATTCTGTGGAAGCTGGGCTACCATAGGTCGGGATTCCCCGGATCTGACCGAGTTTTGAGTGAATCCGACGACGTTTAGATTTTAATAAATCTCAGTTAAATTCGCTAAATGAGGAAAAGCGCGGAGGTAGTTTCGTTCGTTTTATATTAAAAAAAGAGGGAGCCACTGTTAGAGGCTCTCCTGTAAACCATACTTGTTTCCTGAGTACCATGATAAGCAGACGATCTCATGCACCGCGCCTCCCGCCAGACAGTTCTACACGTTCAACCCAGTTGCGGGAGTGAACGTTTCACTAAACCTGTCCGTGCAGCAAACATACATGGTCCAGTCACATTAACTTGGCGACAGCCTATGTTCGACGTCAACGTGCGATAACCACTTAGTGACTATAGGTGGCACGATCAGCAGAGGAGTGTGTATAAAACCTATCGCGATGGGGGTGGGGGGGGGGGGGGATACGTATCAGTGCCGCCGTTATCTTAATGCGGAAACGGAGAGAATCATCCGACGTCCAAATGGGCATGGAAATGGGCTTTCGTGACAAGGGTGGAAACATTTCCTAAACAGCTATGGTTAAAGTACGCCTTGCATTCCAGAATGGTGCTATCCAAAACCAGCGCCGAGACCGTCGTGGTGCACCCTAAGCCATTGCTGACAGGGGTGAACGACGGCTGAGCAGATGTGTACAGGCGAATAGACGTGCTGCTGTCGACCAACTGACCGTCAGATGAACCACAGGGCTACCCACAGTGTCTGCGGTCGTTGCTGCGTATGAGCCCCCGTTGCAGGCGTCTGGTTCATGCAACCGTGCTGACTGGTGATCATCGGCAACGATGACTGGAATTTACGCGCCAATACCAGAACTGGACGTCCACTGACAGGAGGTCTTTTGAGATGAATCACATTTTGTGCTCGATCGGGCAGACGTCCATTGGTATGTCCTCCGTGAAACATCGGAATACAAACACCTTGCATCAAACATCGCAAGGATCCTGGTTTAAAGAGGGAGCTTTATGGTCTGACGATTGTTTTCGACGCATACCATGGATAATCTGCTCATCCTGGATGGCACAATGGATCAAGACAAGTATACATCAACCGTTGAAGACCATGTCCACCGCTACAGGCCTACGCGAAGGTGACATGACGCCCATTTGCAAATACCTGTAGTCGTTCTGTGAGAGGATTACTCGTGTGGAAGTCTGAGAGATATTGACGACATACCCTAGATATCACTGACTTCGTAAACCCGAATCATCGTGTAACCTTCGATATGCTATGACCCATACGTCTTGTAGTGATTATCGTTCTACGTTCAATTCACTTGACTCAGAAATGCTTCCATGTCCGCAACACGGGAGTCTGAGACAGACGGTTCGTGACTTTTGGCGACTCATTCGATATTACCGTATTTTAGTGAAGAGCATATCGGCTGCTTTGAAGTTTTTAAACATTTTAAAAAAAAAATGGTTCAAATGGCTCTGAGCACTATGGGACTTAACTACTGAGGTCATCAGTCCCCTAGAACTTAGAACTACTTAAACCTAACTAACCTAAGGACATCACATACATCCATGCCCGAGGCAGGATTCGAACCTGCGACCGTAGCGGTCACGCGGTTCCAAACTTTAAACATTTTACAAGACTTTAAATTACCGAACTATTTTTGTGGTTGGACTTATCCTGTGAAGGCAGCGAATGTTTCTTACCGTTATGAAGTATAATGTAAGAAATGACTCTGATGCAGTGGCGTTTCGTGAAGATAATGCAACGGTCGCCGAACAGATCCCTCTTTCACCTTTTGCAATGTTCCATATGTTATTTTTTACCAGCAACGTGGATGCGTTAGCTGTCAAGCCGATTGTGCAGTAATGCTCTGATTCATCTGCTCTTGCTATCTTCCAGAGCGAACAGAACTTTAAGTTTCAATACTCCCCATAATTATTTACCCTATTTAGAATGCTGTCACTGTTTACTCATTAGGAGGTATAATTTAAATGTTAAGAGTTTGCAAGAGCCACTCACTTGTGCTAAACCACCAGAAATGTCTCAATTAAGCCAGTGAGTCATCAGAGGCATGTTTAAGAGACGAATAGTATGAGTAGCAGTGCTTTTCCATCCGTGTTATGCGGAGATTAGGACAATCCATCCTTGCACTGTATTAGTTACTCGTCGTGTAGGGATCTTTCTACTTGTTTTGCCGAGAAGCTCTCGAAGTTTATGTTTGTCGCAGAAGCAATTGCAGCACCGTCGGGTGCACTGTAAAGTGCAGTTCTACTTCCGGTGATTCTAACTGATGAAGTAGGAGGCTATATTATACGGAATAACGCTCAAAAGGGGTGCCATTTTATGTATTTATTTACTAAACCCCGTAAGCTGATAATATAATGATTAACTGAAAACTAACAATTTTCTGAGACCATGGTCGTACGAGAGAATTACTACATGGACGGCATCCTATGTGCGACAGGTGTCTATGCCGCGCACTCTGTACCTCGTACTTACACTCGTGATATTTCGCAGCCATTAGCACATTTTCGTTAGCGTAAACAGTATTCATTTATGTATCAACATGGTTGATGTGCGGCGGTGTAATATTGTTGTAAGGAAGTGCTCACGTCCTGCAAGTGTCTCCTAATATCTGTATTGAGAAAGAAAAAGAAACTTTTACTAGAAAATATTTATTAATCAAGGTTACTTGCTTCGCGCCAGAACAACGGTACTCTCCCACCATACAGTACCTCGCTGCTGAAGTAACGGACGTTCTCGTGTGTAGGCACAGTGCCTCACACCACCGTTCGCCGACAACGTCGTATGATCCACCGGCTCCTCCAGCCAACATGGAAACTGAAATCATTCCAGACTGTGTGCGTTATGCAGTACCGCTTCATTCACTGAATGCTACATTATATCAGAAGACGCGATACAAAATCATAAACCTGAAAAAATAAGGAAATAAAATGAGTTTTGAAGGAATAGAATAACACAAGACATGCAGTTTGAAACTGTGTGTTTATTTTGAGACAGCGAAACTGACAGACCGCGAATAAATAATATTTATTCGTCCGGTACTTCAGAATGACGGCACTTAGTGATTTCCAGCAAACTTTACACACAATTTCAAATCTTTGCGAAAATTTCCCTCGCTGGTACCTCCACAAAATGCCGAAACAAGAAAGAAAAATAAACCTTTTACTACATTTTCGCTGTTCTTGGTGTAAAACTTAGGTGTCATATATGATATTTTAATTTATTGTCGCCTCACCACTGATTCTATTTGCAACATGGTTTGCAGACATATAAAAAGCGTTCATTTTCACTAAAGTCATTGAAATATCTCGAAGACTATACATCGGATTAAAAAGAGTTATGATTTCAATTTGATTTTCTCGGAGGGGGACATCTAATGATACTACATTAGACCACCCATCCCATCCCATGCCTTGGTGGCGGGGGCAGCTTTGAGATATTGAATGGGAGCCCCGGTTTTTATTGCAGAATACGATTCTACGGCAAAATCTACATTCGTTTTGTCTGAAACATTTGCTTCGTTCCGCCAAAGATGGCGATGTTATCGGAGGAATAGAAATTGGTACACAAACATACACTCCTGGAAATTGAAATAAGAACACCGTGAATTCATTGTCCCAGGAAGGGGAAACTTTATTGACACATTCCTGGGGTCAGATACATCACATGATCACACTGACAGAACCACAGGCACATAGACACAGGCAACAGAGCATGCACAATGTCGGCACTAGTACAGTGTATATCCACCTTTCGCAGTAATGCAGGCTGCTATTCTCCCATGGAGACGATCGTAGAGATGCTGGATGTAGTCCTGTGGAACGGCTTGCCATGCCATTTCCACCTGGCGCCTCAGTTGGACCAGCGTTCGTGCTGGACGTGCAGACCACGTGAGACGACGCTTCATCCAGTCCCAAACATGCTCAATGGCGGACAGATCCGGAGATCTTGCTGGCCAGGGTAGTTGACTTACATCTTCTAGAGCACGTTGGGTGGCACGGGATACATGCGGACGTGCATTGTCCTGTTGTAACAGCAAGTTCCCTTGCCGGTCTAGGAATGGTAGAACGATGGGTTCGATGACGGTTTGGATGTACCGTGCACTATTCAGTGTCCCCTCGACGATCACCAGTGGTGTACGGCCAGTGTAGGAGATCGCTCCCCACACCATGGTGCCGGGTGTTGGCCCTGTGTGCCTCGGTCGTATGCAGTCCTGATTGTGGCGCTCACCTGCACGGCGCCAAACACGCATACGACCATCATTGGCACCAAGGCAGAAGCGACTCTCATCGCTGAAGACGACACGTCTCCGTTCGTCCCTCCATTCACGCCTGTCGCGACACCACTGGAGGCGGGCTGCACGATGTTGGGGCGTGAGCGGAAGACGGCCTAACGGTGTGCGGGACCGTAGCACAGCTTCATGGAGACGGTTGCGAATGGTCCTCGCCGATACCCCAGGAGCAACAGTGTCCCTAATTTGCTGGGAAGTGGCGGTGCGGTCCCCTACGGCACTGCGTAGGATCCTACGGTCTTGGCGTGCATCCGTGCGTCGCTGCGGTCCGGTCCCAGGTCGACGGGCACGTGCACCTTCCGCCGACCACTGGCGACAACATCGATGTACTGTGGAGACCTCACGCCCCACGTGTTGAGCAATTCGGCGGTACGTCCACCAGGCCTCCCGCATGCCCATTATACGCCCTCGCTCAAAGTCCGTCAACTGCACATACGGTTCACGTCCACGCTGTCGCGGCATGCTACCAGTGTTAAAGACTGCGATGGAGCTCCGTATGCCACGGCAAACTGGCTGACACTGACGGCGGCGGTGCACAAATGCTGCGCAGCTAGCGCCATTCGACGGCCAACACCGCGGTTCCTGGTGTGTCCGCTGTGCCGTGCGTGTGATCATTGCTTGTACAGCCCTCTCGCAGTGTCCGGAGCAAGTATGGTGGGTCTGACACACCGGTTTCAATGTGTTCTTTTTTCCATTTCCAGGAGTGTAGTTTACGACATGCTACCCAGTGGCCAATGAATATCCATTGGCACGTGGAAATCCATCACCTTGCTGCGAGGGTAGAACAGGCCAGTATTTCATAACTGTTAATTGGAAAACCTTATTCGCAATGTTGCATTTTTCCGACATATCGAATAGAGGACGACGCTATGCCCCATTGTAGCCGTAGCTAGAGACGAACGATACTCTACTTTCGCAATTAGGCTAAGTGTTCAAACGTAGTGTCGGCAACTTCAATACATTTAGTGATCCGCTTTTTTGTGCGACCGTACACAGGTCAGAAGCATATCTGAGGGAATGCCAGCAAAGTTGTTTCTGATGCGGTCGACCAAGTCTTCACAGCCTGTTGGCCCTTGCTGGTATACCTTATCTTTTAAATATCCCCACAGAAAGAAACCCGGCGACGTAGCGGTCCAATTAATACTGCCACATCTACCGATGCACCGACCAGTGTAAACACGGTCTAATAACACCCATGTTTCAATAGTGTAATGTATAAGCAAACGTCGAGCTGAAACCACATACGGTGTCGAACGTCCTGGATAACATCCTGCTGTAGCACCGGTATTTCCTGTTCAAAAATATTAGATTTTAGCGTCCATACAACGTGCCGTTTATAAAATAGGGACCAATGAGTTCGTTGCGTATGATGCCAGATCATGCGTTAGCCGACCAAGGATTTTGATAATGAACTTGCCGTAACCAGTGGGGATCGTCTACACTTCAATAATGCATATTATGCCGATTAATGCAAGCATCGTTTGCGAGTGTAAAGTCATCGGAAAATAGTACCTCGCCAGAGAACATTACGGTCGTTTTTGCATTTAAGGTGCCCATTCTCAAACCAGCACGTGGATGTGGAGATCGGCACCCTGAAGTTCTTCATGCAGTGTTGCGATAGAAAAACGCTCAAAATTGGTTAGCGATCTTTATGTATAGACAGTAAATAATTTTGGAAGAATTGATACATATAGCTTTCTTATGGTCCTCTTGTAAGAGTCTGGCACATCTTAAACACCATACGCAATTTCCTGTGTGCAGTGAACACCTAGATAAACAAACATAAACAATTAGCTACAAAGATATTTTTGAATGTAGTCAATAAAGATAAAGTTATAGATCTACCACAGAACGTGATGTTCTTTGTACAGAGCGATTTTACATGAAAAGTATGAATCATAATTTCCTTGTATTCGTTTCAATTGTGCTTACTTCCATGTGTATCTGTCCCATTATTGACATATACTACCTGGCCCTATGTATTACAAGACACAACAACACATCCACATTCAAAATATATACGTAAAATACAATGACCGACACGACAATTCTTCAAACCTGCTATAACCTAAATATACAGCTCAATGATACATAGGCCAATTGAAATACCCTTGAACGAAGCTGACTTGCAATAGGAAACAAACGTAATGAAACACTGCAGATATCAAGGATTATAATGCTTCCATGGTCGACACCACCTTAGACAAAGTGAAGAAAGACCTCGACACAAATGCACCACAGAAGAAAAAGATAAAAACAAATGTAAATCTTGCATCCCGTAAATTTGAAATATAGTACATAAGATTTCAAATATTTTAAAAACCTACAAGGTAAAAACTGTATGTCCTATATCTAGCAAATAACAACAAAAAATCATATATAATTATTCGAAATAACATGCCAGGAATGACCCATGCCCTACCTAGGATAAACAGGCCAACATTTCAACACCATGCATGCAAAATACATTAAAACCTGCACACACATCAGCTATAGCTACACATATACGCAATGAAGGACACCCATTTAGAATAGAATAGAAAACCTTTTCAAAGTACTACTTTGAATAAATAAAGGACATAAAGCGGATCTGTTAGAAGTACCGGAGATATATTGTCATTACAAAAATATGAAGATAGAACGTTGAAAGAAAAACTTCAAAGTAAATCAGTGAATTTCAGAACATCCTTCGATAATATACTTAAATAACAATAGTAACACACAGAAATAAGCATCATTGTATATGGATGTAAGCAAATTATGATCCAGATTTTTAACATAAATACCCTCTGTACTAGAGTATATCATACCCTATGCATGCCATACAACAATATCTCTGTTGACTACATCTAAAAGCATATTAGTAATTGTTTGTTTTGAAAGTTTATTATAGTGTGCACGGAAAATTGTGTGACATTTAACATGTGTGAGATTGCAGAAATGAATCATAAGAAAACTATAAGTACACGTTCTTCAAAATTTGTCCACTAAATAGTATAAAGATCGATAACCAACCAAAAATTGCGTGTTTTTTATGTGTTGCAGAACAGTCAACATAACAAAGGAGAACCTGATACATCAAAAGCATTACGGAAAATGTAGTACCATACAGACAAAAACGCAGTTTCCAGAAACGCGTCGTATAACATATAAATAAAAGAAAATCGTGACTGGCAGCAGAAGAAAAAACAAGGTCAGCTAAATGTTAACGAATTAATTACAATCGAAGTATCGTGTATAGCGTGAGTTGAGAGCTGGAATTGAATTATGTGTCGCCTTGTCAATTTGTAAACCTGAGCTATCCGTCACTAAATAACACCGAATTCAGACGGATGATAGGAGATGTGAGCACGGCTTGTAGTACGTTAAGGCATTATGGCGGACAGGTAAATCCCGCTACCATGTGTTACGCTCCGGTTGCTTGGCTTGAAGCGAGATTCACAGCGCTTTGAATATCTCGAAATCCTTGCCAATCAGTAACGCATTATAATCAATGACGCTATGACTCACCAGTAGCATATGCAGCTTCGAACTTCATGGCTCAGACTCATTCATAATTGAGCCGCGAGAATGGCAGCAAATTCGTAATCCCAGCGCGACAGTGTACGAGAGACTTGCTTTCCACGCCGACAGCCGCTCGTCAGTAACATCACCCGACATCGTATCTCTTTACTTTCTCACTCAGATGCTATCCAGGAGCGGTCTGTGTGGTCCAGCCGTGCTGAAGGATAAAAATTTTCCGGTCTCTACTAATGTTGATGGTTCAATCTGCTCTTTGTCACTACCTTAAGCCAGTCGTTTCATCTCAATATGGATTTTTATGTGAAACCCGACTTGCTTGAGAAACTACGATGGTAACGTTCATTTTCAACTTCTCGCGTCGTAATGAATAGTCCATTAAATTTCGGGCATTCAGCCGCGCAAATAAAACTTCCTCCATTGATATTTCGGCCACGTATCGTCCGCCTATCCTCAGAGTGAGTCACAAGACTGACGACAAGATGCCAAGCGCGGCCTTTTAAGCTCCAACGTGGCGGTACTGCGAATGCGGGTCACAGATGCAGGTCGGTGGCAAAGAAATGCGCTTACACGTGCGCCGGCTATGGAGAACGCGTACAGACATTCGATTCGCTTATCGATGTCTGATCGGCGGCTGTGACACCATGACGACTTCTCTGCAGTTTAATTACCCCAAGAGCCCGATTCCATGCTTTGTCCAAATTAAAACCATTATCTCTATTTATTAAATTATTAGCAATCTAATCTCTATAGGTTCCTTGAAGAAAGATTCCCAAAAGAAAGTGGTGGATGTTAAAATCTTCACATCACTGTAATTAATGGAATGCCCTGTATCAACACAATGTTCAGCCACAGCTGACGTGTCTGGCTGTATCAGATTTCTTGAGGAAATTGTGAGAAGTCACACATAGGTCAAACAACACGCACCGTTCATGAGAGATGTGTGGAGCATCGAAGATACACACACTTACTACAGCCAGACAAGTCAGTTGCGGCCGAACATCGTATTGATACAGGGCATTCCATGAATTACAGTGATGAGAAGATTTTAACATCCACCTCTTCCTTTTGGGAATCTGTCTTCGGGGAAGCTATAGAGATTAATTAGCTAACAATTTAATAAATACAGACATTGGTTTTAATTTGGACAAAGCATGGAATCCGGCTCTTGAGGCAATTAAATTGCAGAGAAGTCGTCATGGTGGCACCGTCGACGAACATACATCGATAAGTGAGTCGAATGTCCGTACACGTTCTCCATAGGCGGCGCATGTGTAAGGGTATTTCTTTGCCGCCAACCAACATCTGTGACCCGCATGCGCAGTACCGCCGCGGTGGAGCATACAACGCCGCGCTTGCCATCTCGTCGTCTGTCTTGTGATTCACTCTGAGGATGGCCGGACGATACGCGGCCGAAATATCAGTCGACGAAGTTTTATTTGCGCGGCTGCATGCTAGAAATTTAATGGACTACGATGGTAATATTTTATTACCAGTGTCTTGAAAATGTTCACTAACGTGCATTTCAGCACTCTGTTCATAAATAAATTATCAGCTGTAATTTCAATGTCTGTTTCATCCAGTCACTTTTCATCACCCTTACATTCAGAACAGAATACTGACGTTCCATTATATCTCAAATGACAGTAGCTACACCAGATGTACACTACCCTACCTCATCCAGAAGAACTTCGCAAAACGCTTGACTCTCTTAGGGGTCTTTCAGGTTGAAACATCGTGGCTGTCAGCACTGGTAAGGGACAGTTGATGAGAAACAGGTTTGGCGTATAAGAAACATGGTAAGTGAAGTGTTTTATGCTATTAATTAGTAGGTCCACGATAAACCGAAAAATAGCAGCTGTGTCCCGAATTTCATTATCTCACTAATGTCAACCTTATGAGGATATGTGTTTCTAAACAGTGGTGTAGGCCAGAAACATTGCAGCCAGTAACAGAAAAGCGTGTAACGTTCCTTCCAAGATAATGCTTTTCAGGAGCGTTTTATCGAATCTGAGAATGATGTGGAAAACAACGACTCAGAAAACGATCCAGACTATGTTCCGAATGTAAATGCTCTTCGAAAGTTGTTGTTAATCATGTTAACGTGAATAGGCATTTAAGTGTCTCATGGTATGGTTCACGTTAATTTATATGACCGAGTGTGGTACAAACGATAAGGGCCAATCTCAACATTGCATAAGTGCTGTACTAAAGTGCTTGCAAAAATATATTTTACATAGTTCAGAATTATAGATTAATTTTTGAGACTCTTATAGATGAATATTGCAAAAATTTTTAATGCTGATCATAATAACAAAGAGTAATAGTTTGGACGTTTTCAAGTTGAATTTTTGAGAGATTATGCTATAATTTGTCGTCAGTTAACCTACCAAGAAAACAGTCTTAGGTCAATGTTAACACCTGTTTGCATATAAATTACGTTGATTTCCCTCTGATGAAATTTTGGGAATAAAATTTTGTAAAGAATGTACTAATTTAAAAATGTCGTTACTGTGAATGTATTTGAAAATAGTGAATTACCTGAATGAAAAAAATCACAAATCATGTACTTGACATGTCTTTTATAGGAGATTTCACTGAAGGTTTACAAATCCTCAAAACAACCAACATGGTCCTTAATATTCTTTACATCCAAGCTCTTCCTATGGATTTTATTTGTTCTCGAAAAGCTTTCAGAGAACAGAAAATGTTTGCATACAGGCAACTGTGTGATGGAGCTAGAAGGATACATGCAAACTCGGTGCCTTTTAATAGAGTTCCAGAGCGATCTCTTCTATTTTTATCATTTATCTTCCTTGTTATTACATTTATGAATTAGACAGTGGTTTTCTGTGCTATATGATGTATTCAAAATGGTTCAAATGGCTCTGAGCACTATGGGACTCAACTGCTGTGGTCATAAGTCCCCTAAAACTTAGAACTACTTAAACCTAACTAACCTAAGGACAGCACACAAAACCCAGCCATCACGAGGCAGAGAAAATCCCTGACCCCGCCGGGAATCGAACCCGGGAACCCGGGCGTGGGAAGCGAGAACGCTACCGCACGACCACGAGATGCGGGCTATATGATGTATTCATTGGAAATTAAATATGGATGGAGCTATCGTGTTTAAGTTAATTAGATAAACTGTTATCTGTTTACATCCTCACCTTCTTTATAAATGATATCTCAAACTGACAACGTATGAGTGAGTTTTCAAATATGTCAGTTGTAGGATAGAGTGTTCCCCTTCTCTAATGTTGCGTAGTGTCAACTTTTTAGAGCTCCACCAAAAATGGCTGGGATAGTAGTTACCCTCTATCCTGAGCTCTATCGCTTTATTCGTCTGCATAAAAGGCTAGACGGACGTCCCAGCTTGCTTGAAGAAGAAAATAACTAGTCGTAGTAAATGACAGTAGGCCTGCGCTTTTTTAAGTTACTCTGCGACTCCGCACCGAGCTATGAGTATGTACTTTTACTCCGGACATGGCTTGGTTTAATTTCATTTCAGTTAGTCAGGATTAACGGTTACTTCCCGATAGGGGATCACTCAGCTATTTATTTGGTTTTTTGAATATGTTTCCGATTTCATTCGCAGTGTACCTCCCATGCATTCTCTGGGAAATGAATTAATTGAGCATTGATTTTTGTTCTGCTCTGCTCCTCCAGCACCAGTGCCTCTTAACTTCAATCTCTTCGTGTGTTTCGAAGAATTGAAATCTCTCAAGTCCCGAAAATCACATTTCATTGGATCAAGCGTTTGACATTGAATTTTCGGGGTGGGAGTAAGTTTATGATCTTGAGCGTTGAATTTCAGTGCAATACACCTGTTGGGTATTCTGTAACTGTAAAGGTGACTACTCATGTTCAGCGATCTACACAGAGTTCTCTTTTGTATTCCCGTTAACGTTGCAGCGAATTTGTTAATAGCTTCCCAAGTGTTGGTGTTCCAAACTTCGTGTCGTGGAATCGCCGTTTGTGATGAAAATAGCTATTCTGTGGTCATGGGCAGTACCAATGAACTGAAAGAAGTATTCTACGCAGAACGAAGCACTGTTTGTACGAGTGACGGGAATCTGCTTTAAATGAAGTTATTCAAATTATTGAGTTCCGCGGGAAAGCTCTGATGTCGAATTCAGCCCCACTAAAGTTTAATATTTGATGTGCATGCTTTCGTGATAATAGGTGTTCCCCTTATCTTTATGAGTGATTTATTGTGTGTATTAATAACCGAGCTATTCTCCTTTTTGCGACGTTTCCCAGTTTCATATCGACTCCCCCACAAGACACGTACGCCAGCGTTCCCGCTGTCTTGGCGGTTATACATTACGCAGGTTAGAGGGTGAGTCACTAACTATTGCCACAAAGAATAACTCCGAAAATTTGGTAGGAGCTCAAAAGTTTGTGGGACAAAAGTTACATGTAAGAACGGGAGCCATTTTTGTTGCTCGGTGAGGTCGCAGCAGAGAAATGAACGTCAACTTTGTTTTCTTTGTTTTCTTTTTGTGTTTATTTAAATGGGATGCTATAGTTTGCTACTTATTTTCTGATAGATGCTATCGGGACGAATGCAATGATGTGTGACAGTAAGGTCTTTGAAGGTCAACAAAGGTCAAAAAGGTGGCATGAACGTCCATTTACAGAAGGTGTTCGAAGTGGTGACCATTGGTATCAATGGAGTGCTGCAGTCTTCTTATCATGGATAGAGTGATATTCCTGTTCACTTGGGCACTTATCGAAGAACATGCTCTGACAGTTCTCTGCCGACCGCGGTGGCCAAGCGGTTCTAGGCGCTTCAGTCCGGAGCCGAGCGACTGCTACGGTCGCAGGTTCGAATCCTGTCTCGGGCATGGACGTGTGTGATGTCCTTAGGTTAGTTAGGTTTAAGTAGTTGCATGTGCTAGGAGACTGATGACCTCCGATGTTAAGTCCCATAGTTCTCAGAGTCAAAAAAAATGGTTCAAATGGCTCTGAGCACTATGGGACTCAACTGCTGTGGTCATAAGTCCCCTAGAACTTAGAACTACTTAAACCTAATTAACCTAAGGACAGCACACAACACCCAGCCATCACGAGGCAGAGAAAATCCCTGACCCCGCCGGGAATCGAACCCGGGAACCCGGGCGTGGGAAGCGAGAACGCTACCGCATCTCAGAGTCATTTCAACCATTTTTTTTTTTTTTTACAATTCTCTCTCGCATATATATTGGTGTAGTTCGAACGTCTTTATAAACAATCTCTTTTACGAATCCCCACAATAAAAAATCCAGAGGCGTCAAATCTGGCGAACGAGTCGGTCACGACACATCTCCTCCGCGTCCAATCCAACGATTAGGGAATGGATTCTGCTACTCATTTCTAGCCATCAGCGCAAAATGTGAGGGATACCCATCGTGTTGATACCACATTCTGTCCCTTGTTCCCAAAGGTATTTCTACCAATAACAAACCTAATGTTTCTTGTAGAAATGCTGTGTACTTCCTACCATTAATACTTCATTCGAGGAAATAGGAGCCTATCATTCCGTCATCGAGAAACGCACACCATACATTCACAGACCACTGTCTTTTGTGTACAACTTGCCGCAGACAACATGAATTTTCAGTTGTTCAATAACGCAGCTTCGTCAGTAAGTAACATCAAATAAATAAACGTGTCATCCCTCTGAATCTGAAGTTGATCCCAGTGGCAAAATTCAATGCGGCGTATACTATCCAAATCAGATACTTCTTCGTGGAGACTCATATGGTAGAGATGATATTTATGGCCATGCGGAACACGAACAACACTACTCAGACTCATGCCAGATTCCCTTGTGATTTGACGCGAACTAACACAAGGATCTTGAACCACAGTGGCAAGAGTACCAATTTCCGTTTCCTCGTTAGTAACTTTCCTTTGTCGGATATGTTTCCCACGGGTTAAAGATTTAATTGTTCTCAGTTTATCATACACACATTGAAACGTATTACGTGTAGGGTAAGTATCTTACAGCGTATACATCTCTAGCTCTCACTGAATTTCATTGACGTCCTCCGTAAATGAGAAGCATGTCGACTTGTGCTTTGAAAGAATACATCATTCACATTCGCTTGATTCGACGATACTAGTCTTAACGTTCCAAGTAGTGCTGTATTGCGAAACCGTCGAATGGTGTTTACACGTCAATCGCATGTTAGATGGATGCGCCATCTTCGGCGAATATTTACTAGTTGCACGATATACGAGACAGAATTATCAGAGCAAGTGCTTTGATAAGCGCAGAAGTTATAAGGAATACCAATCAATCCATGATAGGAAGATTGCTGCACTGCATTGATACCAATGGTCATCACTTCTAAGAGCGTCTGTAAATGAACGTTCATGCCCCCTTTCTGACCTTCATTGACCTAAAAAGACTTTACTGGATTCGTTTCGATGGCCGCTATCAGAGAATAAGTAGCAAAACGTAATATCTCATTAAAAAAAAAGCAATGTTGACTTTCGTATCTCTGACGCGACCTCACCTATCAACAAAAAACCAACGTTATATTATGGCTCCCGCTGTCCCATGCAACTTTTGCTTCACAAACTTTTCAGCTAGTGTCATATTTTCGGAGTTAATCTAGGTGGCAGTAGTTAGTGACCCACCCTGTATAATAGATGCCACATAGTATGTGAAGAAAGCATTTTTCTTCCAACGTCGATTCTATAATGTTTGCCATACTTTGTTTCGAATATTCTCTTTATCGTAATAAGCCTCTGTTTTAATTGTAACAGAGTTACGAATGGTTGAAGGCCGTACATTTGCACTTTCCATGAAATCCCCATAATAGTCAATGATCTATGGTTTTCGAGAAATAACGTAATAGATTTTCAAATATTCTTCATCGTGAATAAAACCGGCTGTTGGATGTGAGCTGCGACCTCGCGTGTTCCTACTGTATCCGTAGTATCGCTCGATTTAACAATATAATTCAGTGCTTAATAAAGAACGTATGCCACCTGCACCGTACACGTAAGATGTATGCAAGAAAGAAGTAAATTAACTTCCCCACCTTTCGAGCACTTGGGACATAACCTCTATGGTGCAGTGTAAAATCTGTTTCTGCTATGGTAAAGGCGAATTAGACCACAATAAATGTAGAGCACAAAATCGGAGATTGTGGCAGAAGGCTTTTATTGGCCAAAGTATATGCGGAGTGTTTGGAATCAAATCTAGTAGACGCCATTTAAGCTCACTGTCTTCAGTAGTCGAAAAAGAAACAATATGACGCGTGTATTAGTCGTCTGTCCCAAACGCATGAAAGGCCACTTCAGGCACAAATTTTTCGCCCGGTGCTGTTTTACGGAATAAACAATTGCTAGCTGAGTAGGTTGTCTATTTAACATGTGCCCATGACAGCAACGTCATTCGAAAATTGATCCCTAACGTCAGATTCAGTGCACTGAGTACTCTTCTCGAAGTGGGCGGCCGTACTCAACAACACCAGCGGCTGACCTCAAGCTACAAGTTATTGCTTATAGATACCCGAAAAGGAGTTATAGAACTGAGTACCACATGTTTCGAGGCAACTGAGAGACCCCCTGTTGGCCGGCCGTAGTGGCCTTGCGGTTCTAGGCGCCACAGTATGGAACCGCGGGACTGCTACGGTCGCAGGTTCGAATCCTGCCTCGGGCATTGTTGTGTGTGATGTTCTTAGGTTAGTTAGGTTTAAGTAGTTCTAAGTTCTGGGGGACTCATGACCTCAGATGTTAAGTCCCATAGTGCTCAGAGCCATTTGAACCCCCTGGCGTCAGCTGTCAACAAACTCCCCACTGCCGTCGTGCACGAAGCACGTGGGCAAGGGAGCAGAAGGATTTAAATGTATGTCAGTGGCGCCTGGTTCTCATCAGCGAAAAGTACTGGACACGTCTAACGCCTGATGATCGTCATGGAAAACGGAACGTGACCAAACACTAAAACCTTTTCAGGCATGAGGTCGCAGAGGTGTAGAGGTTCAGTAAGACTGAGGGATTTTAATGCTTAGGACAATTATTATAATGGGTTATTGCTCGCCTCTTATCGCTATCTAGTGTAACTGGAGGAGTGTGCATTATTAATTGACATTACAGTCAACATGTTGAGGATGGGTTCGTTTCTGAACTCACCACGATCATCTCGCTAACATCTTCCTCTTGACTGACAAATCGCAGGGAGGAAAGGTCCTCATGTATTTTCTGCTACCAATAAGATACAGCTTTAATACTAGTCTGGGCCCTTTACGACGTATATATCATACAAGAACATTATACACCGATGGGCCAAAACATTATGACCATTTGGTTAGTAGCGCGTTGTTCCAGTTTTCAAACGCAGTGCAACAAGGATTCTGCTTGGCAAAGATTCTACAAGTCCTTGCCAGGATTCCAGAAGTCTGAGGCACCAGACGTCTACGCACAGGCCAAACAGTCCCCTCAAACTACAATATAGTGATTTACGGGCACGCAGCTGGCGCCCGAATTGTGTTCCAGTGGGTACAGATCAGGCACATTTTCTGGCAAAAAAAATGAATGTGAGTTCACTACAACGCCCCTAAAACCATAGTAGCACGATTATGATCTTGCAACAAGAACACTTCCCTGCTGGAAGATGTCGTAGCCACAGAGAGGGAGGAGGGATGACTTCCAGCGTGAAGCGACACAAATGATCCACAATAGTGTTCACATAATTCACTACTGTCATGATACCTTAGATTACCACCAAAGATCCCATGGAGGCGCAACTCAGAGCACCAAGTAGCATAACTCTGTCGTCACCGGCCGGCATCAGTGGTGCGGTGCATGTTTCGTGCAGCCATTCGCCCGGATGATGGTGTGAAAGGACTGAACCATCGACCTGGTGTAATAAGAAGTACGATTCATTCGACAGGCGACACGTTTGTATTCATCCATGATGAAAGCTCAGTGCTTTGACTGCAGTCATAACAGACATTGTCGTTTAGTCAACACAGGAACACATATGGGTCGTGTGACGTCGATCTCCATGTTCAACAATGACCCTTGAACGGTGTGCCCCGAAACACTTGTGCGTGCACGAGCTTTGTACTCTGTGCCACAGAGTGCTGCCATCCTAGATTACACAGCGGGAGATCCTCCGACCTTTATGTTTTGTGATGAGACGCGGGCGTCCAATACTATACGGCCTACTCGTTATATCACCACTTTCCATAGGTGCTCGCGACAGTAGAACACCACCAGCACCACCTTCGCATTTTCAGACACAGGGCCATAATGATCTTCCCTTTGTCAAAAGCGCTTACATCAGCAGATTTCCTCATATGCGGCCCGTATCTTCGCTATAATGACTGCCTATTCGTCTCTCTTTCAGCTATATTCTTTCCTTACTGCGTCCTATGCCCGCAGCACCACCAGGAGACACTCATGGGCAGTGGTCATAAAGTTTTGGCTTATCAGTGTATATTATTGAGACCAAAACGTTGCTGTGTTCGATTGTATTTTTTATTACAATAGACCTAATTCGGCCTGACTGCCACGGTCAGGTTATGTAAGGTGGTCTTGACGTCCACATGATATCGCTGAACACAGCGCAATACCATAGGTCCACTAATATCAAAGCAGCAAACTCATAGATTATTGGGAGCAACGACGAAGTGATGTCATATGGACACTAAGATCACGTGAAGTAACCTGTTGGTGGCAGTCATACCGAAATCGTTCTTTTGCAATAAAAACTTTAATCGAATACAACAGCGTTTTGGTCTCACACCATAATATGTAAAAGGAGCACGATTGGGATCTGTTGTAAATTTCAGTGCCCCTTCGAATGAACATTCCACATATCAGGAAGACGAACACTGATGAGTCTAAGGAGTCTTAGCAGCAACAGCCAAGAAGTATCTAAGGAAGTTTCAAGGAAGTGTAGTTCAACACAGTATAAGCATTATGTAGCAGTTAATTTCAGTTTCAGAGCAGTACAAAAATATGCACTCTGAAAGAAAGTAGCAGTATTTTAGCTGTCGTTTTGTCAGCATTGCATGGCAAAGAGTTTATTTTAATGAGGCTTATTCTTACTTTTCTTGGTTCCGTGTCGACACACGTTCGCAAATATGTAAGTTGTGTAGAAAATATTTCTGTAACTTTTTTAACGTGGAATACATCGGGCGATTAATTTGAGCTATTTACCTCAAAATACTTCCAGAACGATTTAAGATATCGTAAATCATTTTTCATCCAGATTATTTTGAGAAGTCCTCACTAAACTACTTACAGTCCCTTTTCTTAGCTCCATTAATTACAGAAATATAGTCAACATCTTTTCTTGAACTGCAGTAATTTGTGCTGCTAGTGTCGTGGCTCTAATTCAAGGCCGTTTAATTCTTCAAAATCAGATTAGTAATTTCTGAGCCATGGCAATGCTTATAACGTTGGCTTTCAATGTGTCGAACATGAAACTGATAGGTGTACAATGCGGAAGTATGTGATTTCATATCCAAGTAAGAATGTACGTCCCGTCACAACCAGGCAAGACAGTGTTGCAGCGCCGTGATACAGGAATAAAAAGGGACGGTGAAATATTTAAGATTTATTTCGGCTACGTCTTTCACGGGAGTATAGAGCCGGTTAATTTCCCCTATGTGATGCGGCATTGACCACGATAACGGCTCCGCCAGTGAAAAAAGAGGTGGATGTTATCGTGTCGTCAGCAGAGAAACAGTAACAACACAAAGCGTAATTCAAGGGAACTCAGTGGCTCTGCATTTGGTCTAGTCAGCTGAGCAATAAATCCATCACCGGCATTTCAGTCTGTCGAAAGCTGGTCAAAAAGACTGCTGGTGATGTGACTGCGCGAAAGAACATCGACATTTAAACCTGAACCAGGCAGACTTCACGCTCTGACGGACAGGTATCCTCGTGTTAAGAGGAGGACAGTTGTAAAATATCGCATAAAATTCGCGAAATGAATCATTCGTGAGTTCCAAACGGCTATCAACGGTACAGCTAGCACATTACGCTCAGGGAGTTCAAAATAATCCGTCACGAAGGTCGAGCAGCTCTTCAGAGGCCACATTTCTCTGTTGTCAACGCTGTCATGTGAGATGGTGTAAACAGCAAAGCCACTGCACAGTGGATAAATGGATAGGATTGATTTGAGCGATGGATCATGCTATAACGTGTGGCGATCCGAAGGGAGAGTTTCGATTTGGGGAATGGCTGCAGGACTACGTCTGTCACGATGTGCAGAGCGAACACTGAAGTATGGGGGAGGTGATGCGGTCCGCTTATTGCGCTGAAGAAATCGCTACAAGTGGAAGGACATGGAGGCCCTTCACAGCGTTGTGCAATGCGTAAATCAGAAGAGGATTTCGGCGACAGTGATTGTTACCAGCATGATAATGTACCGTGTCATAAAGTAGGACTTGTGAGGCAGTGGAGGTGAACAATAACATTGCTGAAACGGGATGATATGCCCAGAGCCTCGATTTGATTCCAGTGGAACACATTCAGGATGAATTATAACGTCTAAGGACCCATATAACTACCTTCTCTGCTTTAAACTCTTAAGAAATAAAGGACTGCCATTCCTCCTCATGCATTCAGATAACTAACTGAAAGTGTCCCTGACAGATTTGAATCCGCCATAAAGGCGAATGATGGTCACGCCCTGTATTAATGTCTACTAATATGTGTATTGATACCTTTCATTGGATAATATTCATGAGGTATTACTTTCAGAATGTCATTATTAGCACTGTTACCTTACTTCCTAGGTCATCTGTTGGTATATAGATACGTTTTACGAAACCATCTAACATATTAGCAACTATTCCTCTGTTGTCAGTTACTGTTTAATCTATATTAAATGATGAAATGTTTATATACATTAATTTCAACCTTTTTCCACAAAGCGCTTTCAGTTTCAATTGTTTCTCTTTTCAGATTATTATTACTCTCAAATTACATATCAGAATACTTCAGTTAACTGCATCATTTTCTGTCGTTTATAATTTTATTGAACCTCTTGCCGTGTCTTTATCTGTTGGTTTGTCCTTACTGACGTTAATTTTGTCACTTACGTTCGATACATATTGTACACGGTCCAGTCACATAATCTGACCACAGTCTCCGTTTGACGTCAGCATACAATAACCACTTGCAGCCCTAGCAGTCGAGCGTATATAAAGCATGTCGGAGATGCACGCGAAACAATGCAGTCGTTATCGTAATGCGAAAACAGAGCGATTTATATGATGTCCAAAAGGATACGATTACAGGGTTTCGGGCCAAGGGTGGAAACATTTCTGAAATGGCTAAGTTTGCAAACTCTTCGCGTGCGACTCTGGTTAAAGTATGTAGTGCATGCCAAAACGGTGCTACCCAAAACCGCCACCGAAGCAACTGTTTTGCAACATCGGCCATAGAAGACAAGGGCGAACAACAGTTGGAGAGATGTGTACCGGCGAATAGACGTGCAACTGTTGAGCACATTACCATCTGGAGGTACCAACAATACCCTCTCAATGACCGTTCAGAGAAAAATGGCTTTCGCAGCGGTAGCCTGATTCACGCACCCACGCTGCCTGCTGTCATCGACGATGAAGGTAGAAACTTGCATGCCAGCACCGAACGGAACGTACACTTAGTGGCGAGAGGCGGCCTGTTCAGATGAATCACCTTTTATGTTCCATCCAAAGAATGGCCGTTGGCATGTTGGGCGTTAGTGTCATTCCCTGGTTGATCTTGCGATTCTGGAAGGCGCAATGGATCATCACAAGTATGCATCTATCCTACATGCAGTTGGCTTCTCCCTAGCACGATGGCGTCCTCCAGGAGGTCAGTGCAACATGTCACACAGCTCGCAATGCGTGGTTTGTGGAACACCGGATGAGTTTTCCGTGCTCCCCTGGCCACCAAACTCCCCCAGGTTACACCGAACCGAGTATCTACAGGACAACTTCGATAGGGCTGTACATGCCATGGATCCTCAGACAAGAGACGTAACGGAACTGACCACGGTACTAGAGTCGACATGGCTTCACATTACTGTCAGTATCATTCAGAACCTCTCTGACTCTCTTCCTGAGGGTCTCGCACAGTCGGCGCTGGGGGTTATTCAGGCTTTTGACAGGTGATCACAGACAGGCCTGTATTCTAATTTTTACTCTTCTTTAACAATTTTTTCTTTCTTCTCCCATTTTTTCTGATTAATTGATTAATTCTGTGTAAATTGTGACTGGATAGTGTACCTTCGTTAAATAATGTATTCAATTTACAAGCCATAATACTCATTTTCTGCAAACTTGAAACTGTTTTCTAGTCAGTACGCTTGTGGTTGGTATCTTCTGTTTCATGAATTACTTGGTTGTCTATCAAATATTATTAGTGGTGAACACTTCAAGTTCTAAAATGGTTACTTAACGAAAAAAGTAGAATCTTAGGACCTTTTAGCTCTTAACCAACTTCTTTAAGTATTAACGTATGGTTTGTGTGTTTTTTGGGCATCATTAAAGAATTCAGCCTCTAAACGTCCGTTCTTTACTTTTCGTTCTACACCCATCAAAAAAAAGTTGAGCACATTTCTAAATTACCCAACAGCATTCACTATTCATGTTCCTTTCGTGTTTATGTACGAAAGTGGTTGTGTACATAATGTGGACTCGTCCATCGTAGTCTCTCCGCTCCATCAGGGGCCGTGTAACCACAGTTTGTGAAAAAACGCAGTACACCAGAGCTGATTTCTTGTGAATGCACTGTTGTCGGTTTGTCTCTTAGTGAAGTAAAATGCCTCGGAACAGGATCAAAATCATCATACTGATGGGACAAAGCATGAGAGTAGTTGACGTCGCGAATATTGTTCTCGTTAGTCAAAGTTCAGTGGAAAAAAGTCCATGAAACGTATTCAATAGCGTTCGACATCGCGATGACCATCCACGCAAAACTACGCCACCTCATGACCAGTGTGTAATGATGTCTGTTCGGAGACGTCCTACAAAGACAGCGAATACTCGGTGCCACTAGTTTCGAGAAGCCACATGGGCTACCGTAGGTACCCAAACCGTGTGCAACAGACTTCATTATCGGGGGTTGTACAGCGGAAGACTTCTCAAGACTCCACCACACCGTCCCCATCATAGGTGTGCCCGTGTAAGGTGGGCTAGATTACGTGAACATTGTATAACACGCCCAGGGGAACAACTGGCGAGGGACCCTTAAACTGTTCTCGCTTTGACCGCGTGCCCTGCCGCGCTACATACCTGTTACTCCCGCAGCGTTCGTATTATTTCTGCTCCACACTGCTGTTGGCTTGCCTCAAATTATCTATATAAATATGCAAGCAGGTTAAGGTGAGCCACTCAACACAACACGACACTATCCTACGTTTGGTATGAACAATTATATTCTGAGACGATAAGAAAATTGCAGGTTGCACTGTTTGCACATCAAGTCGTAAGTGTTGATGCCAATTAACTTTCTTGCCAATTTGATGAGATGTCATTATTTTCATTCCCTTATTACTGTACAGTATTCTTGACGATGTTAATACGTCACGCCGTCACACAAATTTCATAGTCTTAATCTGGTTGAACCTTCGGTGATAGATACATAGCCAATGGTGATGATTATCTGTCCACAATTATCACTTGGACGAGCGGTCCTGATTGTTGACGATGCGGAAACCGAAATGTCGAACGATAGTTCTTACGCTCGCCACGTACACACAGATATCTGGTACCGGTCCTTCTTGACACTTGTAATGATGTAACACTGTTCGCAAATGTTAATTTACGGTTCACAGTTATCACTTGTACGAGCATGCACCTATCCGTTGCGAAGCGACTCGTTGTTGATGATGCGAAAACGTGATGACCGAACGCGTGTTCTCAAGTTAGCTATAAGGCTCTGGCACTTGACTGCTCTGCTTTGTGGTAAGCTACGTTACTGATTCACATTAGTTTCATTCTGGGAGACCGGACACGATGCGGGTGGCTGATGTTGTACGGTATGGCACGCAAACGGGCGGATACTCAAATACGTTATCGGCGGCTCTGCTCGTACTTAATTGCTTATTTACGTTCTTTTCACTGAATCTGCTTCCATATTTCATTGCTTCACAATAACAGTACTTGCAGCCGCACTTGAAATTCCATAAAAATGCCTTTCCGGTGAAGAGCTCTCCACAGCACAGCATAGCAGCTCCGTGTCCCGTGTTCGAATCCGCAGTGCAGACGCTCACAAAGATACTCCGCAACCTAGACAGCGATGTGACAATACGCTTACTATTGGAAACCATATCAGTGGACCATAACGCTGTTAACAGACTAAGTGTGAATATACTTGAACCCTGACGACAAATCTGTTCGCATATGGTGGCGAGGAGGGGAACGCGATCATCTATCAATTGACTGTGGAACGTCACCAACAGTTCGGTATCTCAGTCGTATTCTGGGCAAGTATCGCGTATGGGCGCCGCACACCACTCACTCCAACAGAAGGCAACATAGCTGCTGCACTGTATGAAAACAACCTTCTCCGACCCATAATATACTACTGGCCATTAAAATTGCTACACCACGAAGATTACGTGCCAAATATAACCGACAGGAAGAAAATGCTCTAATATGCAAATTATTATCTTTTCAGAGCATTCACAAAAGGTTGGCGCCGGTCGCGACACCTACAACATGCTGACATGAGGAATGTTTCCAACCGATTTCTCATACACAAACAGCAGTTGACCGGCGTTGCCTAGTGAAACGTTGTTGTGATGCCTCGTGTAAGGAGGAGAAGTGGTACCATCACGTTTCCGACTTTGAAAAAGGACGGATTGTAGCCTATCGCGATTGCGGTTTATCGTATAGCGACATTGCTGCCCGCGTTGGTCGAGATCTAATGACTTTAGCAGAATATGGAATCGGTGGTTTCAGGAGGGTAATACAGAACGCCGTTCTGGATCCCAACGACATCGTATCACTAGCAGTCGAGATGACAGGCATCTTATCTGCATGACTGTAATGGATCGTACAACCACGTCTCGATCCCTGAGTCAACAGAAGGTGACTTTTGCAAGACAACAACCATCTGCACGAACGGTTCGACGAGGTTTGCAGCAGCATGGACTATCAGCTCGGAGACCATGGCTGCGGTTACCCTTGACGCTGCATCACAGACAGAAACGCCTGCGATGGTGTACTCAACGACGAACCTGGGTGCACGGATGGCAAAACGTCATTTTTGGATGAATCCAGGTTCTGTTTACAGCATCATGATAGTCGCATCCGTGTTTGACGACATCGCGGTGAACGCACATTGGAAGCGTGTATTCGTCATCGCCATACTGGCCTATCAACCGGCGTGATGGTATGAGGTGCCATTGGTTACACGTCTCGGTCACCTCTTGTTAGCATTGACGGCGCTTTGAACAGTGGACGTTACATTTCAGATGTGTTACGACCAGTGACTCTACCCATCATTCGATCGCTGCGAAACCCTACATTCAGCAGGATAATGCGCGACCACATCTTGCAGATCCTGTACGGGCCTTTCTGGATACAGAAAATGTTCGTCTGCTGCCCTGGCCAGCACATTCTCCAGATCTCTCAAAAACTGAAAACGTCTGGTCAATAGTGGCCAAGTAAATGGCTCGTCACAATACGCCAGTCACTACTCTTGATGAACTGTGGTATCGTGTTGAAGCTCCATGGGCAGCTGTGCCCGTACACGCCATCCAAGCTCTGTTTGACTCAATGCCGAGGCTTATCAAGACCGTTATTACGGCCAGAAGTGGTTGTTCTGGGTACTGATTTCTCAGGACCAATGCACCTGCCGGCCGGAGTGGCCGTGCGGTTCTAGGCGCTACAGTCTGGAACCGAGTGACCGCTACGTTCGCAGGTTCGAATCCTGCCTCGGGCATGGATGTGTGTGATGTCCTTAGGTTAGTTAGGTTTAATTAGTTCTAAGTTCTAGGCGACTGATGACCTCAGAAGTTAAGTCGCATAGTGCTCAGAGCAATTTGAAAATTTTGAACCGATGCACCCAAATTGCGTGAAAATGTAAGCACATGTCAGTTCTAGTGTAATATATTTGTCCAATGAATAGCCGTTTATCATCTGCATTTCTTCTTGGTGTAGCAATTTTAATGGCCAGTAGTGTAAGTGGTCCTGCAGAGACCGTAGGGGAAGGGTTCACTCTACAGGGTTATGACGCCCGACCTCATAGTGCTGGCAGTGTGTGTCGGTATCTGGCAGGACGTAGGGTCTGTAGAATGGATTGGCCAGCATGATCACCGATTATGAATTACATAGAGTATGCATGGAGCTTGCTCATTATAGGGATTTCTGGTCATGAACATCATCCATTAACGATTGAGGCCCTCAGGAATGCTGTCATTGAGGTGTGGGACAATTTGTCTCAAGTGTATAATGAGTAGATACTGAGAATGCCTGAGTGTTCGTGTACGACCTACACGTCATTGAACAACACACAGAACTGCTGTTTTATATTTCTTGATGTCAGACAGTGGAACTTTTTTTTATTTTTTCACGTAATGTTCCTTTTTCATTTCATAATCGGTTCAAATACTACATATAGTGAAGTTTTCCTTTGTTTGATATTCTGTGTTATGAAAAAATACAGGACGAGAAATCTATCACACGAGACATCTATCATACGAGAACCAATTATATGCTTAACACTTTCTGATTTGTGTAATTTCTCAAAATAAATCCCACATTATCTCTCAGTTACGTAGTTTTCTATTATCATTTCTGTAGCTGTTGTTCTTTCTATATTTAAAATGAAAGTGTGACATGCTCTTCTATGCAGTTGAATAGTTTCTCCTTTCTCTTATCTGCGGAACAGTTACCGGTATTCGGTCACAGATATTTTCAATATTTTTTCAGCGATTTTATTCATTTGAAATCTTCCATATGAATCTCTTTCGTGATTAAATAAATAATAACTATACGTACGTTATTAAATACTCGTATTTGGTTCCTTCACTTCGCTTGTGAGAATCCTGTTCTATGTATATGATGTGACGACAGTACGATTGTGGTACTTCCTACCTCTCAAACTACATCTAAAGACCAATAAATTCGTCTTAAGTCCTGATTCCTGTGCCACGTTACGTAAAATACGCCCATGTCATTGATATTATCTGGAAGATATTGGAATGAATCTCTTCTCATACTAAATTTTTCACTGAACGGAACATACGTTAAGACTGATTGCTACCACAAATGTCCCATATGAATCTGCTGGAGAACTTTACGAGCTTGCACGAGACGTCTGTCAACGTGAGAATCTCTAAGTCTCGTCTCGAAAATCTGGCCGCCCAGTTGCACTACATCCTTGGCCGCGCATCACGACTGTCTGCCCAGAATTGTGGTTTGCAAACTTGGTTGCACGTCGGCAGGAGCTATCATCTCATCATCGACGCTAATTATCAGACGCTAAAAACCCTAAATTTGTTTTCGTGTGTACAAAACAATAGTATCACTTGGGTTTGTATTTATCATGATCTTGCTTAGTCAAACAAATTTCTTGTATCAAGATCAGAACGCAAAATGAGATGGACGTGTTCCATTCCCAAAAAGTATTCATTGGTCATTACATCCAAAATAATCTACGGATTGGTAAAATACAGACGTCCCAGGAAGGTACCGCTGGCATTTGGGCCACATAAATGCTGCTGTTGGTACATTAACTTCCGATAGCTGAGTGTAATCGTGCATTGCTAACCATGGGACATGACTGAGTGGCTGTAAATCATGGAACCCGGCAACGACACGACCTATTCAATGCTGACGGCATGCAAGCATAGCCGTCTAATCATTTGGCAGCCGGCTGAATGCATTCACGGCATACTGTACAGTTCGGACGGTATCGGAGAAAGACCGCGTCTTTTGCTAATGCACTTTTTATTCTAGATCTTCTCCATTGCGCTATATCTTCCTTTCATTTCACTTCACTGAGAGTTATTCCATCTAGTTATAACTTTGCAATTTCTCTCATTGTTATCTAGCTTCCCTTCTAGACTCAGGTCCTCCCATTCCACAATGATGCATGTAAAATGCTACCCTTTCACTGAATTCTGAGTCACTGTATTGTGGCAGCCTCAAATGGGAACTCCTCCTACGGTGCTCCTGGTTATTGGCTAACAGGGAATCTTTGGCACTGGGAAGATCATCGGGACATGTTTTTAAATAGACGCTACGTTTTCTGTGAATTCTTCCCTCGTTAAGGAAAGTTTTTAGCTCGATGAGGGTACTCTAAAATGATATTCGCTTCTAAACCCTCTTTTACCAAGGCCTTTGGCAGAAAGACCGTGACACCTTACACAGCAATCTTAACTGACTTCTATCCAAAATCTAAGCCGTGGCTACAATCAGTCGAGGAACATATGAACATTAAATTAGTAGCCAAAGATCGTAACACCAACACCACAGTGCAGAAGGCAAACATAAATTACCAGTACTATTTAATCTCATCAACGAATAACTCTTGAATATTACTGCTTACGGTTCGAGGCTTCTATACGCTGCTTTTTTTTTTTTTTTTTTACGAAATCTCTTCTACTTATATACTTCCATTACCATATATAAACTGAATATTTCACTATACTTCCTCTATTTATTTGTCTACCTTTCACTAACTGCTTCGATATTTCCAATTTAAAGAAACTCTTGCATTTCCCAATGTCATCATCTATAATGAACGTTAGTCCTGTAATGTCTTGTGTTTTGCACATCGCTTCTGTTCATCTGTGGGAGCGGTAGCTGGGCAGGAGTGAAAGCGAACACTTCAAAATGTTTCTCACGCACCGTCCTCCATGCAGAGACAAGTTTGTCTTTATTGTATGTGCTGAAGAACATTTTCTTGCGACGAGACCGTTTCTTAATCGTAAAGCAATACTCTCGTGTAATCAACGTTGCCTCACGACTTCCGTCTGTCAGCTTGTTGTAGTTAGCGCACAAGGTCTGATGATATATCGTCCCCACCTTTCATGTTCGTCACACCGACACGACAAGTCATGAAATATTCATAGAGAAGTTAGACATACGCCAATAAAGGGCTTGATAATGTACTTGTTAGTAGCAGCTGCGTGCTGTATCAACGAAGACTGAAGTGTTGCTGGCGCTAAAAGGAAGGTTACGTAAGGAGGTAGAGCTGTGGGTAGTTGAATGTGCGTGTTTATGTGGATATTTTTATTCGTTATTACAAAGAAGTCTAAATATTACTCTGAATAAGTTTCCACATTGCATGTTCTTCTTCTTCTTCTTTCGATTTCGGCCATCTTTGGACCACGTTCAACAATTCACTTGCCCGGCTTTTTGATCTTTTTTTCTCTCTTCCCAATATTTCCTCATCATTTTCGAGTGGTTCCTCCTCCGCTCTTCCGACCATTTCCTGTTATTATTCTTTAGTTTCGTTTCTTCTGGGAAACACTTAATTTCGTTCACTATTTGTCTAAACTTTTCCCTGTCCCTGATTGACTCACGGGTGACATTAAAATAGGCCAAATCCTTTTTCACCATCTGTATCCATTTATTGTTGGTTTTTTCGTTCCTGTTACTATGTTCAAACACTTTTCTTGTTAGTCTGTTTCCATCCATCCTCGACAGGTGACCATAAAACGTTAGTCTGCGTTTACGCATTGCCTCACTCACTTTCTCAATAGTTTTGTATATTTCCTTATTACTCTTTAGCTTGTACTCTTCCCCAATCTTTCTCGGTCCTAATATTTTTCTCAAAATTTTCCTTTCTTTCTTTTCCATGTTTTCTATTTCCCCCTTTTTGTTAAGAGTTAGGCACTCCGATGCATACAGGCATTCTGGCCTAATGACAGTTTTATAATGTCTTAATTTAGCTTGAATCGAAATGTTTTTTTTGTTATATATGTCTTTGGTTTTTTGAAAAGCAAATTCCATTTTCCTTGCTCTCGCCTGGTTTGCACTCTTGTCTAAACCATTCACTTGAATTATTTCACCTAAATACTTAAATTTTTCTACTCTCTTAATATTGCCGTATTTAGTAATAAGATTTTTCTTGTTATTTCTATGATTAGACATATACACGGTTTTTTCAAATGAAATCTGCAGTCCAGCTCTGGCCGAAACTTCTTGTAGTTTCTCCAAGTAGTTCTGAGCTATTTCTTCGTTTTCTGTAATTATTGCCAGGTCGTCTGCAAAAGCTAAACAGTCCACTTCTATTTTTTCTTTTTTTGTTCCAATTCTGATGTCATTCTTGGTGCCTTTGAGTTCTTCTTTCCATATTCTCAATATCTTTTCCAGTACGCAGTTGAAGAGGATTGGGGATAAACCATCACCTTGTCTAACACCTGTTTTAATTTCGAACTTCCTTGAAATTTCACCCATAAATTTAACTTTGGCCTTACTGTTTGTTAGCGTCTGTTTGATAATTTGAATTGTTTTCTTATCGACCCCAAATTCTTCCAATACTTTCAGTAATGTTTCTCTATCTACCGAGTCGTATGCTTTTTTGAAATCTACAAATACTATTGCAAATCTCTGGCCTCTTGAGATTCTGTAACAAATTAGTGTTTTCAGGTTAAATATTTGTTCAACACAGGATCTACCTTGTCTAAAACCTGCTTGATATTCACCTATTTTTTTATCCAGAACTGGCTCCACGATTTGAAGTAATTTCCTTGACAAAATTTTGTATCCTACTGGTAGTAGCGAGATCCCTCTATAATTATTAACATTCATCTTATCCCCCTTTTTGTGTTGTGGGTGTATCAGGGCACACTGCCAGTCTTCAGGAATTCTTTCTTCGTCCCAGATCTTCTTAAACATATGTTCCAAAACTTGTGGGAGGTTGGTATCCATTATTTTTAGGATTTCTGGTACTATGGAGTCTTCACCTGGGGCTTTATTGTTTTTTAGACTGTGTATTATGTGTTTTATTTCTTCAGCGTCTGGAGGTTTTGACTCGGTATTAGTATTTCGGTGGTTTTCAAAACTCATTTTATCTTTGGGTGGTTCACAATTTAGTAGATTCTCGAAATATTTTGCTAGTATTTCACAATTAGTCTTGTTTGTCAAACCTAGCTTGTTCTCTTCATCTTTAAAACATAAATTTGGGGATTGGTATTTGGTTAGCTGTTTTCTAAAAGTTTTGTAGAAATCTCTAGAATTGTTTCTTTTAAAGTCTTCCTCAATCTGTTCTAGGTTATCCTGAAATTGTCTTCTTTTTTTATTACGGAAAAGCTTAGCTGTTTCTCTTCTCTGGATTTTAAAATTGTCAAGATCTTGAGGATCTTTTGTGGAGTTCCATTTCTGCCACAATTTCTGTCTCTTCTCCAGGTTCTCATCACATTCATTGTCCCACCATGGATGTCTTCTTACTCTTTTCACGAGACAATTTTCTTTTGCTATTTCAACTATTTCGTTTTTGATCTCCTCCCATCCCGCTTCCTTATTTATTGTGGATATGCCATCGCTATCTTTGTGCAATGCTCTTTGAAACCGTTGTTTAATTTCTTCATTTTTTAAAGTTTGCATGTTCATTAATATCTAACAGATTTTTTTCATTCAGGTTGGATACTGCGCCATACTTAATTACACATAAAGTATATGGATATGGTTTACAGATTATGGTTATAACTAATGATATTAATCGCTATTAGTACAGTTCAATAGGAACTACAGTGAAATATTGTACAATACTGCGAGTGCCTAATGGTGAAACATTCCTTATCGAAGTGTAAAGATTATCTACAGTGTCCAGTGAGTCTTACTATGAAGACGTTAGTGATGCAAGATTAATTCTTACTCAACCTGTTCGGTTTTACAGCAAGATGTACTTGATGGCTAGGAAGGTTCGGGTGATGAGTATCCCTAAAGCGCACGTTCAGAGTTAAAAAGCTGATTGTCTTGTGACAGCCAGAGCGAGAGCACCAGCAGCAGCGAGTAGTGTTTGTATAAAGCGTTTTTGTACTTATTTGCTGCGCTTAGCTTTTAAATAGTTTTTCTGGGAAAACCTAGCGTAGTTTTCGCGTCTCGTATTTCAGTGAGTGTTTCTTGATTATCAGAGTAGCTCATCAGAAGATTATCTTGGGAATTTGTCACCGTATAGGGTAGGGTAAACATAGTCATGTGTAGGGACTGTGGTTGTTGTGAGCGGACGCAAGGAGAATTGGCCACTCTTCGGGGGCAGGTGGAGGCTTTGTCTGTTAGGCTCATCGAGCTCGAGGCGCAGGCGTCGGCTCGTAGTGGCGTTGGGGCAACTGTGGTGAGACCTATGCCTACTTCGGTGGCCTTGGAATCACATGGAGCCCCTGATGTCGCTGCGTCTTCCGGCAGTGAGCATCTTACCGGTCAGCCATCACTCCAGGGTGAATGGCGGACAGGGGTGGGCTCGCGCGTGCCTGGCCGAAAGGCGAAGGTGGGATCTGGCCGCGTGGCAGCTGCCTTACCCCTTTCCAACAGGTACGGGGTGCTTCCTAGTGGTGATGACATCGTTTCCGAGCCACCACAGGATGCCTCGCCTGTTGGGCCAGTGGCCGATTCTCCGGCAAGGTCCCGACAGTCACAGAGGGCGGGCCTATTAGTTATAGGGAGCTCCAACGTTAGGCGGGTTATGGAGCCCCTCAGGAAAATAGCGGGTAGGTCGGGGAAGAATGCCAGTGTGCACTCGGTGTGCTTGCCGGGGGGTCTCGTCCGTAATGTGGAGGAGGCCCTTCCGGCAGCTATTGAATGCACTGGGTGTGACCGGCTGCAGATAGTAGCACATGTCGGAACGAATGACGCCTGCCGCTTGGGTTCTGAGGCCATCCTTGGTTCCTTCCGGCGGCTGGCTGATTTGGTGAAGACAACCAGCATCGCACGCGGAGTGCAAGCTGAGCTTAATATCTGCAGCATAGTGCCCAGAGTCGATCGCGGTCCTCTGGTTTGGAGCCGTGTGGAGGGTCTAAACCAGAGGCTCAGACGACTCTGCGACTATAATGGTTACAAATTCATCGACCTCCGTTATTGGGTGGAGAACTGTAGGGTCCCCCTAGACACGTCAGGCGTGCACTACACACCGGAAGCAGCTACTCGGGTGGCAGAGTACGTGTGGCGTGCACACGGGGGTTTTTTAGGTTAGAGGGACCCCCCCTTGGGCGAAACGATAAAATACCTGACGGCTTACCAGAGAGGACATTATCATCGTTGATAAAGAACGTCCGTCCTCAGAGACCAAAAACAGGAAAAGTTAACGTAATATTGGTAAACTGCAGGAGTATCCAGGGCAAGGTTCCTGAATTAGTATCTCTTATTGAAGGAAATAGTGCGCATATAGTATTAGGAACGGAAAGTTGGTTAAAACCGGAAGTGAACAGTAACGAAATCCTAGACACAGAATGGAATATATACCGCAAGGATAGGATAAACGCCAATGGTGGAGGAGTATTTATAGCAGTAAAGAATTCAATAATATCCAGTGAAGTTATTAGCGAATGCGAATGTGAAATAATCTGGGTTAAGCTAAGTATCAAAGGTGGGTCAGATATGATAGTCGGATGCTTCTATAGACCACCTGCATCAGCAACCGTAGTAGTTGAGCGCCTCAGAGAGAACCTGCAGAACGTCGTGAAGAAGTTTCGTGATCATACTATTGTAATAGGGGGAGACTTCAATCTACCAGGTATAGAATGGGATAGTCACACAATCAGAACTGGAGCCAGGGACAGAGACTCTTGTGACATTATCCTGACTGCCTTGTCCGAGAATTACTTCGAGCAGATAGTTAGAGAACCAACTCGTGAAGCTAACGTTTTAGACCTCATAGCAACAAATAGACCGGAACTTTTCGACTCCGTGAATGTAGAAGAGGGTATCAGTGATCATAAGTCAGTGGTTGCATCAATGACTACAAGTGTAATAAGAAATGCCAAGAAAGGAAGGAAAATATATTTGCTTAACAAGAGTGATAGGGCACAAATCGCAGAATATCTGAGTGACCACCATCAAACGTTCATTTCTGAGGAAGAGGATGTGGAACAAAAATGGAAAAAATTCAGAAACATCGTCCAGTACGCCTTAGATAAGTTCGTACCGACTAAGGTCCAAAGCGAGGGGAAAGATCCACCGTGGTATAACAATCATGTACGAAAGGTACTACGGAAACAAAGAAAGCTTCATCATAGGTTTAAGAGTAGTCGAATCATAGCTGATAAGGAAAAGCTGAACGAAGCGAAAAAGAGCGTAAAGAGAGCAATGAGAGAAGTATTCAACGAATTCGAACATAAAACATTGGCAAACAATCTAAACAAGAACCCTAAAAAGTTTTGGTCATATGTAAAATCGGTAAGCGGATCTAAATCCCCTATTCAGTCACTCGTTGACCACGATGGCACCGAAACAGAGGACGACCGAATAAAGGCAGAAATACTGAATTCAGTGTTCCGAAACTGTTTCACTGCGGAAAATCGTAACACGGTCCCTGACTTCAGCCGTCGCACGGACGCCAAAATGGAAAATATTGAAATAAACGATATCGGAATTGAAAAACAACTGCTATCACTTAGTAGCGGAAAAGCATCCGGACCAGAAGAGATACGCTTAAGATTCTACAGTGATTATGCTAAAGAACTTGCCCCCTTTCTATCAGCAATTTATCGTAGATCGCTGGAAGAACGTAAAGAACCTAGCGACTGGAAGAAAGCGCAGGTCGTTCCCATTTTCAAGAAGGGTCATAAATCAGATGCGAATAATTATAGGCCTATTTCGCTTACGTCAATCTGTTGTAGAATAATGGAACATGTTTTGTGTTCTCGTATTATGACGTTCTTAGATAATACAAATCTCCTTCATCATAACCAACATGGATTCCGCAAACAGAGATCATGTGAAACTCAGCTCGCCCTATTTGCCCAAGAAATTCACAGTGCCGTAGACACTGGCGAGCAGATTGATGCCGTATTCCTGGACTTCAGGAAGGCATTTGATACGGTTCCGCACTTACGATTAGTGAAAAAAATACGAGCTTACGGAATATCGGACCAGGTTTGTGATTGGATTCAGGATTTCCTAGAAGAAAGAACACAACATGTCATTCTTAACGGTTCAAAATCTGCAGATGTAGAGGTAATTTCGGGAGTACCGCAAGGAAGCGTGATAGCACCTTTATTGTTTACAATATACATAAATGACTTAGTTGACAACATCGGTAGCTCCGTGAGGCTATTTGCAGATGACACGGTTGTCTACAAGAAAGTAGCAACATCAGAAGACTCGTACGTACTCCAGGAAGACCTGCAGAGGATTAATGCATGGTGCGACAGCTGGCAGCTTTCCCTAAACGTAGATAAATGTAATATAATGCGCATACATAGGGGCAGAAATCCATTCCAGTACGATTATGCCATAGGTGGTAAATCATTGGAAGCGGTAACGACCGTAAAATACTTAGGAGTTACTATCCGGAGCGATCTGAAGTGGAATGATCACATAAAACAAATAGTGGGAAAAGCAGGCGCCAGGTTGAGATTCATAGGAAGAATTCTAAGAAAATGTGACTCATCGACGAAAGAAGTAGCCTACAAAACGCATGTTCGTCCGATTCTTGAGTATTGCTCATCAGTATGGGACCCTTACCAGGTTGGATTAATAGAAGAGATAGACATGATCCAGCGAAAAGCAGCGCGATTCGTCATGGGGACATTTAGTCAGCGCGAGAGCGTTACGGAGATGCTGAACAAGCTCCAGTGGCGGACACTTCAAGAAAGGCGTTACGCAATACGGAGAGGTTTATTATCGAAATTACGAGAGAGCACATTCCGGGAAGAGATGGGCAACATATTACTACCGCCCACATATATCTCGCGTAATGATCACAACGAAAAGATCCGAGAAATTAGAGCAAATACGGAGACTTACAAGCAGTCGTTCTTCCAACGCACAATTCGTGAATGGAACAGGGAAGGGGGGATCAGATAGTGGTACAATAAGTACCCTCCGCCACACACCGTAAGGTGGCTCGCGGAGTATAGATGTAGATACCTCAGTAGTTACGAGGGCAAGTAAAACATTATCTACGCTTTTGCCATTACGTTTCTTACATGGCGCACTTTGTCTTCTGTCCTCACACATGTCATTGTTATACTGTTGTGGTATTTCTGTGACACTTTGATCTTATTTCCACCATTGTTCTTCATTTTGTTGCAGATATCCCATAGCAGTTCCATTAGAAGTGTGCACCAAAGAGGAACAACGGGCGATGATCCGATTCCTCTGGTCGGAGGGTGTCAAAGGGACAGACATTCATCGCAGACTATCATCGCATTATGGGAGAAGTGCACTGTCACGTAAAACTGAGTTTTTGTGGATCGAGAAGTTTAAAAGTGGTCGAACAAGTGTAACGCATGAAGAGAGAGCGGCACGGACATCAACCACCACTACAGATGATAACATTCAGAGAGCTCTAGAGATATTTCTAGCGAATAGGCGAATCACAGTCGATGAGGAAGCATCCGCTTTGAACATCAGCCATAGATCCGCCCATCACATCACCAACGACGAACTCGGTTTCCATGAGGTCTCTGCACGTTGGTACCAAGAAAGCTCACTTATGTTAGGTCTGTCATCTCTTACCCACTCGCTTTAACAACGAAGGTGATTCATTTTTGAGCAGAATTGTCACCGGAGATGAAACATGTGTGCATCACTAAGAGCCAGAGTAAAAGCGCCAGAGTAAGCAGTGAAAACACCCTGGATCGCCGACGAGGAAAAAATTCAAGACGGCGCCATCAGCAGGAAAGCTTATATCATTAGATTGGTTTTGGCTTCCTACTTGTATATGGTAATTACTACCGCTCTATTGAAAGCATTTGGGAACAACATATGCCAAAAAACAGGTTAAGGTCTCAAAATGTTTGTTTATGTGTTTTAAATATATTTCGAAATAGACTTAACAAAGTTGGAAACTAAGGCTTCAGTTTATTACTGTTCTTCATATTCAGTTACATAATACACTCCTGGAAATTGAAATAAGAACACCGTGAATTCATTGTCCCAGGAAGTGGAAACTTTATTGACACATTCCTGGGGTCAGATACATCACATGATCACACTAACAGAACCACAGGCACATAGACACAGGCAACCGAGCATGCACAATGTCGGCACTAGTACAGTGTATATCCACCTTTCGCAGCAATGCAGGCTGCTATTCGCCCATGGAGACGATCGTAGAGATGCTGGATGTAGTACTGTGGAACGGCTTGCCATGCGATTTCCACCTGGCGCCTCAGTTGGACCAGCGTTCGTGCTGGACGTGCAGACCGCGTGAGACGACGCTTCATCCAGTCCCAAACATGCTCAATGGGGGACAGATCCGGAGATCTTGCTGGCCAGGGTAGTTGACTTACACCTTCTAGAGCACGTTGGGTGGCACGGGATACATGCGGACGTGCATTGTCCTGTTGGAACAGCAAGTCCCTTGCCGGTCTAGGAATGGTAGAACGATGGGTTCGATGACGGTTTGGATGTACCGTGCACTATTCAGTGTCCCCTCGACGATCACCAGTGGTGTACGGCCAGTGTATGAGATCGCTCCCCACACCATGATGCTGGGTGTTGGCCCTGTGTGCCTCGGTCGTATGCAGTCCTGATTGTGGCGCTCACCTGCACGGCGCCAAACACGCATACGACCATCATTGGCACCAAGGCAGAAGCGACTCTCATCGCTGAAGACGACACGTCTCCATTCGTCCCTCCATTCACGCCTGTCGCGACACCACTAGAGGCGGGCTGCACGATGTTGGGGCGTGAGCGGAAGACGGCCTAACGGTGTGCGGGACCGTAGCCCAGCTTCATGGAGACGGTTGCGAATGGTCCTCGCCGATACCCCAGGAGCAACAGTGTCCCTAATTTGCTGGGAAGTGGCGGTGCGGTCCCCTACGGCACTGCGTAGGATCCTACGGTCTTGGCGTGCATCCGTGCGTCGCTGCGGTTCGGTCCCAGGTCGACGGGCACGTGCACCTTCCGCCGACCACTGGCGACAACATCGATGTACTGTGGAGACCTGACGCCCCACGTGTCGAGCAATTCGGCGGTACGTCCACCCGGCCTCCCGCATGCCCACTATACGCCCTCGCTCAAAGTCCGTCAACTGCACATACGGTTCACGTCCACGCTGTCGCGGCATGCTACCAGTGTTAAAGACTGCGATGGAGCTCCGTATGCCACGGCAAACTGGCTGACACTGACGGCGGCGGTGCACAAATGCTGCGCAGCTAGCGCCATTCGACGGCCAACACCGCGGTTCCTGGTGTGTCCGCTGTGCCGTGCATGTGATCATTGCTTGTACAGCCCTCTCGCAGTGTCCGGAGCAAGTATGGTGGGTCTGACACACCGGTGTCAATGTGTTCTTTTTTCCATTTCCAGGAGTGTAGATGCAGGTGTCGAGTGATTTACCCCTGATCATTGTGTGTAGCGCGGGAAGCAACCGAATGCCTGAAACTGATAAGAAGAGATTTAGCGAGGTTTTTGTCCTCATTGAAATGGTAAGGTGCTCAATGTACAAGAGACAAATATTATAAGAGGCTGCAGCTCCCCCCTATCACGTCTCAGAACATCAAGTAAAGGTTAATATTTGATTTTGGTTTGACTTTGCCGATCACTGTTATGTTTGTGATGAGGTTATCGTGGTGATGTTCCAGGACATGTATTGCTTTGTTTATCGTGATTATATTTTGTCGTTTCTTGACTTTGGTGGGTAAAATCGTCACCATAATAAGCACAGTTCACTGCAGGAAATAAACTGCGTTAGTTGACTGTTGTATAGTGGACTAAGGCACGTAGACCGGTTCGGTGCAGCTCTCCACACTGGTCAATCCCGTACGGTCCCCTTTGTCACTGCATAGCTACTGCGTGTGCTTGGTCTGCAGCTACAATTTATTTCCCCTATCCCATCCCTCACTTCACTCCATTATGAGATTGGCGATTCGTTAATGCTACAGTCTGTGTTATATCAAGCGATCCCTTCTGTACCTGTAAGTTTTTTTTCTCCCTAATCGTATTCAGTTCCTTGTCATTAATTGTCGAACCCACCCACCTCACCAATCTTCTGTAGCATCATATCCCAAAGACCTCTACTGTTTTTATTGTACATGTTTTACTTTCTGTAATGCTAAATTCCTGATGAATACATTCAGGAAAGGCTTGCTGTGTTTTAGATTTATATTTAGTTTTAAAGGCTCCTCCTTTCCAGGTAACCGTTTCTTACAATTCTCCAAATTTTGGACATCTCGAATTATTCTGCTGTCCACAGAGCTTCTAGATATAAGCTTCTCATATAATGCGCCTACATTCAATTACCCTTCACTTTCATTAGTATCCGTCTTGTCATCTAATTTCAGATCGCCACCGAATCCGTTCAACTAATCTTCCAAGTCCTTTACTATTTGTGACAGAACTAAAATGTAATTAACAAATATTTAAAGTTTTCATTTCTTCACTTTGAACTTTTAACCTCTTCCGAATATTCTCGTTCATTTAAATTTTATTATTTATTGAATAATACGAAGACTAGGTTACATCGCTGTATCACTCTTATCTCAATTAATGCTTTTAATTTCAATTTTTTTGAGCCTTGTAATTGATGTTTCTTTTCTGTAGAAATCGTAGATAATCTTTCACTCGTATGATTTCGTCTCGCTACCTTCAGAACTGTAAAATACGCATTGCAGTCAACGTTTGAACAAGTAACTGTAAATGTACAAAATTTAATAAATGCAAGTTTCCCTTTTTTCTATCTGCCTTCTAACCTTATGCGTGGGGTTAGTATTGCCTCACGTGGTTCATGATATATAGGGGAGGGAACCCTCCATGAAGTTAGCTACAACCAGAGTTTTCTGTCCATCTGCAAGTAATTCATTGCAGTGTGTTTCAACACAAGAATTTCTGAATTTGCGTTGTGTAATCTAAACGTTATGCAACATTTACTCCTGTCAGCACCTTCCATTTTCAGATCTGGAAATGCTACATTAGAAATCTGGTTTCACAGGATAGAGGGGATCAGGTTATGGTTGTGGAGTGGGCCGTTACCTGTTACTGTCAGTTGCACAAAACACACGAACATTTGTTTTCCTAAAAACCACTTAATTACACATTGCCTTGAAAGGATCAAAGTAAAACAATATGACTGACGGCCTAGTTAAGAAAACGTGAGATACCTCCTGGGCTGAAAGTCCAGAACCACACCAAAAACAAGAATTGCTGAGGGCCTGAACACAATTTATAAAAAAATGCTTTAAAGAGTACAGGCGGCTGAAGGCAACACTAAAAAATATATCTCACGTAAATACTCGGCTGAAGGCCATACTCAATACATTGAATAACTCCATTCTTAGGGCCTGAATAACAAGAATATCAGATAGAGCAAATTTTTTTCAAATAAAATGGTTTTAAACAAATGAATCTTCAAATTTTAATTTACGAGGTGCATTCAAGTTCTAACGCCTCCGATTTTTTTTCTCCGGACTGGAAAGAGATAGAAACATGCGCATTGTTTTAAAATGAGGCCGCGTTCATTCTCAATACGTCCCAGAGATGGCAGCACTGTACAGCAGATGGAATTTTACCGCCAGCGGTGAGAATGAGAACTGTTTTAAATACTTAAAATGGCGACGTTTTCCTTACTTGAACAGCGTGCAATCATTCGTTTTCTGAATTTGCGTGGTGTGAAACCAATAGAAATTTATCGACAGTTGAAGGAGACATGTGGTATTGGAGTTATGGATGTGTCGAAAGTGTGTTCATGGGTGCAACAGTTTAATGAAGGCAGTACATTGTGTGACAACAAACCGAAACAACCTCGGGCTCGCACAAGCCGGTCTGACGACATGATCGAGGAAGTGGAGAGAATTGTTTTGGTGGATCGCCGAATGACTGTCGAACAGATCGCCTCCAGAGTTGGCATTTTTGTGGGTTCTGTGCACACAATCCTGCATGACGACCTGAAAATGCGAAAAGTGTCATCCAGGTGGGTGCCACGAATGCTGACGGACGACCACATGGCTGCCCGTGTGGCATGTTGCCAAGCAATGTTGACGTGCAACGACAGCATGAATGGGACTTTCTTTTCGTCGGTTGTGTCAATGGATGAGACGTGGATGCCATTTTTAAATCCAGAAACAAAGCGCCAGTCAGCTCAATGAAAGCACACAGATTCACCGCCACCAAAAAAATTTCGGGTATCCGCCAGTGATGAAAAAATGATGGTGTCCATGTACTGGGACGGCGAGGGCGGAGCCCTTACCCATTGCGTTCCAAAGAGCACTACGGTAACAGGTGCATCCTACGAAAATGTTTTGAAGAACAAATTCGTATCTGCACTGCAACAAAAACGTCTGGGAAGGGCTGCGCATGTGATGTTTCACCAAGACAACGCACCCGCACATCGAGGTAACGTTACGCAACAGTTTCTTAGTGATGACAACTTTGAAGTGATTCCTCATGCTCCCTACTCACCAGACCTGGCTCCAAGTAACTTTTGGCTGTTTCCAACAATGAAAGACAGTCTCCGTGGCCGCACATTCACCAGCCGTGCTGCTATTGCCTCAGCGATTTTCCAGTGGTCAAAACAGACCCCTAAAGAAGCCTTCCCCGCTGCCATGGAATCATGGCGTCAGCGTTGTGAAAAATGTGTACGTCTGCAGGGCGATTACGTCGAGAAGTAACGCCAGTTTCATCGATATCGGGTGAGTGGTTAATTAGAAAAAAAATCGGAGGCCTTAGAACTTGAATGCACCTCGTAAGACCGCTGAAGTCCTTATCTTAAAAACATTTCACGTAAAAGTTTGACTGAAGGGCACACACTGGACATTGAACAACACAGGTCTTAAGGCCTGGATAAAAAGAATTTCCGATAGAACCATCAATCAAAATTTAGTTTTTAAGCAAATCAATCTTAAAATTTTAATTTAAGTTGGCTAAAGGCCTTATTTTTAAATAAAAACAAAGTAAATTAATAGACAGATTAAGGCCTCATACAGTACTTCAGACCAAAATGAAAATCACAATTTGAAACCAACAGAACAGTGGTGCGCAGAAGTGTTCCAAGGTTGTCTGAAGAGGTAGCTCTAATGTAAGGAGGGGTGAGACAGGCAGCCAGAAGTAAGGTTAAATAATCGGATGGCAACCCGACCCAGGGACGACTGAAGGACCGACCAACAACCTAATCAATTCCCTTCCACCCGACCAATGGCATGACAAAGGAAAGTATCAGCCAAGGACGAAGATACCAGCAGCTCTACATCTTCAAAATTGGCTCCTAAAAACATCAAGGCATAATAAAAACTCTAAGGAAAAAATATGAAATAACAACTAAAAGGCTGTCGAACTACACGCCGTGCCAGACAGCATCAACACGGTGAGGAAAAACAAATTGCCGGAAAACTACGCTAACGACCAGGGCAGGTAATTGGGTGTTAACGGCCACAAGGCAGAAAATACCGCTGATGCACTTCACTGATAAGTAACAACCAATTTAATAGTTAAAGACCATACAGGAAGACGGCTACAAAATTTCGCCGACTCCAACAAGCCATACGTTGTTACTAGCCGGAACGGCCCAGGAAGCAACAACCTGCAATGAACTAAGAGATGTCACAGCTGTCGAGGTTTCATAACAGGTTAACTGATCACTCAACTTCAGTGTCCAGGTTCGGCATGCAACGAACTTTGTAGCGATCGCAGCTAGCGCCTCACAATCCGACCCCTCGTACATCCTGCCAGTGGTCCCGGCGTGACCGTGCACCGCGGAGACTTCCTCGCTGCTCTGTCCCAACCGACCGACTGCCTCCAGCACCGAAAGACCAACCAAGGTTGCCCCCACTCAAGTCATGGGTGTCGGCAACAGCAAGTCCTGGCTGTCTGGACCTTACTGCTGCTCCGTCCCGACTCGACGCGATTTCAGGTTGCGACCGAACCGCTGAATCTTTCCATCAGTAAATGGGGTATGTTCTCCACTGACTCGGTTGTTTTAACCCCCTACACTGACCGAATGACCCACTTCCCAATTCCGTATGTATAAAACCAATACGGACTTGTAGCTGTCACGCCTTTGCGCTTACTGCTACGTATTTTAACTGTAAATAGCTCAGTCCCAATGGTAAGAGGCAGTAGTGAATTCACGTAGTTAATATTTGAATCCAGCACAGCTGCCACAAGCTCAGCTCACTTTTACTCCACTCCTACCCTCGCCATTGCACCACATTAACTAGGTGCTACGTGGACCTTGCTAAATTCACTTGCGTATACATTTTTGACCGTTACTCGCCAGTATTTACCTAATGAATAGTACACTCCTAACCGGACTATTTCCCTAAGAGCTGTGATGATTGAACGGGTTCGATCCACGGCCTACAGTGCCCTACAGTTCACATGGTAACACTGCCTACCTGACCCACTTAACTTGGTAGTGAGCTTATGTATCCAATCACCACTGCTAGCAGCAGTGGATAATCCTATCAGCACGACGAGAGCAGCAGACTTACCGTCGAATCCTCCTGAAAATACTTATAACTATGGTCGCCAGCTCTGAAGGAGCAAAAGAATAAATCAATTTTTGGGCTCGTTTCAAAGTGAAATGGCTTGAGTTGAATTTAAACTTAATTCTGAATATTACTATTTCTGATCATTCTAGATGATTCTACAAAGCAAATACTCTCTCAATTTCTGTGAGGTGGCTTGGTAATTACTACCAAGACAGTTTATGCAACTTCGGTTAACAAAATTCTATCCTTCAACTTATTTAATGATTTTGAATATTACTCTTTGGACCATTGATACAGAATTAGTTGAGTGACTTTACTTGAAAGGTTGCTCAGAAAAATTTAAGTAACTGTAAATAGGCGACTCATTCTGGTGTGACCATTGCTCTTTTCAACATTCTTATACGCTAAAGTATTCTACAACCAAAAGAATTGTAAATGAAAGAGGCGATGGTGGCCTCAGTCTGATTTCACTATACTATGTTTGAGGTTACTACACTTTACAATGAACAACATGCATCGTAATTTTACTCATTACTATATTCTGTCCTCTGCACTTGCATAAAAGAAAACTGGTATTCTCCTTTTACATGTATACAAAGTTCGACTTAACAATTGCAAGCAGTCTTGCCTTGGGTAGACGTGTCGGTGCTGGTGGTGAGATGCACGTGGCTAACGCAGCTCTTCACGCCTCATGCCCTTAATGGCGGCTGGAACTACGAGCTGTAGCACTCGTATAAGCTACTGCACATCCGCCATAAATTCTGGGCGCAGGAACTCTTACAATCAGCCCCAGTGGCATAGAGGCGGCTTCGACAACCATTTGTCGCGTTCTACTCCACAAACGGCGACGATATTCGCCTCTTCGCTGTTGCACAATCACTTTTGCGTGAGCACAGTTACGCACGTCCGTTCACGTCAACACTCCCCAGGCCATTCCTCTGTTCTGTCCCTGTGTCTCCAGCTACCCCTAGCTACCCTCGTATCACCAAGAGTGGGGGCGTTCCCCTACCACCTTTTTACCGAAATCATTTAGTATTTAAGAATATTTATATTTACTACCCTGGAGTCCATACCAGTCATAATAATTTACTACTAGCGTTTTACAACATTAAATTATACAGTAATAACTTATAATTACCAAGAAAAAGAATACATTTGACTCTGAGAGCTTAGTGCATTGTCTGACAGCGCTAATCCCCAGTTTCGCCAATAGATGGCATCAGGGTGCACTCCCTGGCAGTCTCACACAAGCGCGCCCGTTTCAGACGCGCGGGCTCCAAATTACTGTCAGCCCACCATCATTTCAGTTCCGTTACAAGGTGTGCCGCAGGGGAGTGTCATAGGACCGTTGCTATTCACAATATACATAAATGACCTGGTGGATGACATCGGAAGTTCACTGAGGCTATTTGCAGATAATGCTGAGGTGTACCGAGAGGTTGTAACAATGGAATTTTGTACTGAAATGCAGGAGGATCTGCAGCGAATTGACGCATGGTGTAGGGAATGGCAATTGAATCTCAATGTAGACAAGTGTAATGCGCTGCGAATACACAGAAAGATAGATCCTTTATCATTTAGCTACATATAGCAGGTCGGCAACGGGAAGCAGTTAATACCATAAATTATCTTGGAGTACGCTTTAGGAGTGATTTAAAATGGAATGATCATATAATGTTGATCGTCGGTAAAGCAGATGCCAGACTGAGATTCATTGGAAGAATCCTAAGGAAATGCAATCCGAAAACAAAGTAAGTAGGTTACAGTACGCTTGTTCGCCCACTGCTTGAATACTGCTCAGCAGTGTGGGATCCGTACCAGATAGGGTTGATATAAGATATAGAGAAGATCCAACGGAGAGCAGCGTGCTTCGTTACAGGATCATTTAGTAATCGCGAAAGCGTTACGGAGATGATAGATAAACTCCAGTGGAAGACTCTGCAGGAGAGTCGCTCAGTAGCTCGGTACGGGCTTTTGTCAAAGTTTCGAGAACATACCTTCACCGAAGAGTCAAGCAGTATATTGCTCCCTCCTACGTATATCTCGCGAAGAGACCATGAGGATAAAATCGCAGAGATTAGAGCCCACACAGAGGCATACCGACAATCCTTCTTTCCACGAACAATACGAGACTGCAATAGAAGGGAAAACCGATAGAGGTACTCAAGGTACCCTCCGCCACACACCGCCAGGTAGCTTGCGGAGTATGGATGTAGATGTAGATAGATGTAGACTCCGGAAACACGACGACCAGGAAATACCAGCGCTCGCTCCAAAGATAACATGACAGAGCCCTTATCGATAAGCGCTGCTGCTGCCACTCATGGGGAGACAAGTCTGGAACGAAGTGTCGCCAGTAACTTGAATAAGAAACGAGGCGGCAGTGCTACAAACACTAGATGACAAACAATAAACCGCATGAACACGAGCTGCGCAGAGCTCAACATTCTTCTCGGCATCTGAGGTTTTTTTACCTATATCATAAGTCTTACATATAACATAGCTATTTGTGCTTTGTCGAGCGGCACATCTGCTTCGGCCGTGGCCAGAATTTGCTTGGTGGAATGTCGCAAAGCTGCAGAGAGGGGTTGGCTGCCCTTACACGTGAATGACAAAGTGTTTCAAATGGCTCTGAGCACTATGCGAGTTAACTTCTTAGGTCAGCAGTCCCCTTGAACCTAGAACTAATTAAACATAACTAACCTAAGGACGTCACACGCATCCATGCCCGACGCAGGATTCGAATCTGCGACCGTAGCGGTCGCTCGGTTCCAGCCTGTAGCGCCTAGAACCGCGCGGCGTGAATGACACAAACGTGGCTGGAGCCGAGGAGAAACGAGCTGCGGACGAGTTCCTGCAGTTGATGAAATGCCAAGTACTGGAGGCCTTCTCCGAGCTGGTACATCAAGAATTTATCTACGGGGCCGACTGACCGTCAGCATCGGCCGTGGCTGCTGTGTGGAGACAAAAATTCCAGTGGGGTGCTTAGTGTCTTCTACCAGGCGAGAAGACGCCGATTCCAGGGGAGACGCAGACAGGGGCGCTTCTAGATAACAGTATGAGCACGGACGGAGTGCTTTAGTGGCTGACAGTAGTATTTCGTCCGACGAGTGATGCAACATAGTGCCCACGAAGAGTACACACTGTCCACTAAATGTATTGGTTGATTACAAATGTTGCACAAGGACAGACCGTGAGTACAGTTCGGCGTGCTATGGTTGTTTAGCGGTGGCAGGCTGGGCACGCGAATGTATCTCTAAAAGCGAGAGACATATTGATTTTGGTACCTACACGCCATAAGTGTGACTCATTTTGTGTGTGGCGTTATACAGAAGGTGATCTCGTTATTATGATAAAGTGAGCATGACTGAATTTATTTATACCATTTTATCGAATATTGCCTAGTTATTTTATCGTGTGAGTGTCATTTATTTCCTATGTAATGTTGCACACGCAACTGTACTGAGATGTTTGCGTACGTGATCCGTAGATGGTTGACAGTAACTTCGCTGTAGTGACCAGATGTTTCTGTGAGTAGTCGTTGATCTACACTCCTGGAAATTGAAATAAGAACACCGTGAATTCATTGTCCCAGGAAGGGGAAACTTTATTGACACATTCCTGGGGTCAGATACATCACATGATCACACTGACAGAACCACAGGCACATAGACACAGGCAACAGAGCATGCACAATGTCGGCACTAGTACAGTGTATATCCACCTTTCGCAGCAATGCAGGCTGCTATTCTCCCATGGAGACGATCGTAGAGATGCTGGATGTAGTCCTGTGGAACGGCTTGCCATGCCATTTCCACCTGGCGCCTCAGTTGGACCAGCGTTCGTGCTGGACGTGCAGACCACGTGAGACGACGCTTCATCCAGTCCCAAACATGCTCAATGGGGGACAGATCCGGAGATCTTGCTGGCCAGAGTAGTTGACTTACACCTTCGAGAGCACGTTGGGTGGCACGGAATACATGCGGACGTGCATTGTCCTGTTGGAACAGCAAGTTCCCTTGCCGGTCTAGGAATGGTAGAACGATGGGTTCGATGACGGTTTGGATGTACCGTGCACTATTCAGTGTCCCCTCGACGATCACCAGTGGTGTACGGCCAGTGTAGGAGATCGCTCCCCACACCATGATGCCGGGTGTTGGCCCTGTGTGCCTCGGTCGTATGCAGTCCTGATTGTGGCGCTCACCTGCACGGCGCCAAACACGCATACGACCATCATTGGCACCAAGGCAGAAGCGACTCTCATCGCTGAAGACGACACGTCTCCATTCGTCCCTCCATTCACGCCTGTCGCGACACCACTGGAGGCGGACTGCACGATGTTGGGGCGTGAGCGGAAGACGGCCTAACGATGTGCGGGACCGTAGCCCAGCTACATGGAGACGGTTGCGAATGGTCCTCGCCGATACCCCAGGAGCAACAGTGTCCCTAATTTGCTGGGAAGTGGCGGTGCGGTCCCCTACGGCACTGCGTAGGATCCTACGGTCTTGGCGTGCATCCGTGTGTCGCTGCGGTCCGGTCCCAGGTCGACGGGCACGTGCACCTTCCGCCGACCACTGGCGACAACATCGATGTACTGTGGAGACCTCACGCCCCACGTGTTGAGCAATTCGGCGGTACGTCCACCCGGCCTCCCGCATGCCCACTATACGCCCTCGCTCAAAGTCCGTCAACTGCACATACGGTTCACGTCCACGCTGTCGCGGCATGCTACCAGTGTTAAAGACTGCGATGGAGCTCCGTATGCCACGGCAAACTGGCTGACACTGACGGCGGCGGTGCACAAATGCTGCGCAGCTAGCGCCATTTGACGGCCAACACCGCGGTTCCTGGTGTGTCCGCTGTGCCGTGCGTGTGATCATTGCTTGTACAGCCCTCTCGCAGTGTCCAGAGCAAGTATGGTGGGTCTGACACACCGGTGTCAATGTGTTCTTTTTTCCAATTCCAGGAGTGTATATATAACTTAGTTCTAATATAAGTGGTCTTAAGTCAGAGAGTTGCATTTAAGCTTGTTTCTTGCGATTAATTGCACGAGGTAATTTTACTGTAATTTTTGTGTCTGTGGTCTGTAGTCATATTCTGAAAATTATTATTGTTAATGGTGCAGTTATATCTGCTGGGGCAAAATCTATTAGAATTTTTTTCTGATGTGATAAAGGTATTTTAAGTTGTTATTCTCTTGTTGAGACTTGTCCTCAAGGACCTTTCTCTTCTGTAAATTAAGTTGTTTTGCTATCGATATGTGTTCAGTTGCCTAGGATAATATTTTATATTGAAGAAATTCTTTGTAAAATCAAGTGTTCACACCCAGACCGAGACTCACTCCAGTAAATCATAATCTACAAGGCGAAACTAAAATATTAAAAGATTCTACATTGCTGTAGAACAAAATTATAGATGTGTATTCGAGCTAATTTTGCGACTTCCCTTTGACTAGTCAAAATAAATCAAGAATAGTGGAATTATGTAACATACGGAGCAATCGAAAAAAAAAACTGAGATATTATAGGTAAATAAATGTTCGTAAACACTGCATTAGTGCAAGACAACGCATTGTAATGCTGCATTTATCCTCGGTCATAGAGTTAGCATTTATCACAGAACAGTTACAAATGTCACTGACAGTGGCTAGCCGGCCGCGGTGGTCTAGCGGTTCTGGCGCTGCAGTCCGGAACCGCGGGACTGCTACGGTCGCAGGTTCGAATCCTGCCTCGGGCTTAGGTGTGTGTGATGTCCTTAGGTTAGTTAGGTTTAAGTAGTTCTAAGTTCTAGGGGATTTATGACCTAAGATGTTGAGTCCCATAGTGCTCAGAGCCATTTGACAGTGGCTACCACTGTCTGTCTGTATTGGCTAACTAAACACATGACTGGGCCGTAGTATCTGTATACATAGCTGATTAAAGCCTTATGACAACCTAATTGACACAATGTTGTTCCCAAGGTGGAACGCAATACAGTAATGAATCAGCGTGGCATGGCTTCTACGTATTTCGAGCAGCCTTTCTCCTGGGTAACGGCACATGTGCCTACCAGCACTGACGAGGTGTAGCAAGAAATGTGATTCATCGGAGCAGATGACATGATTCTATTGACCCGTTGTTTAGTCTGATGTTGTCTTGCCAGGGTGTATCAAAATGAATCAACCGAATTGAAAAAATCATAACTATTGTGTTCTTTGAGACATGTGCGTGAACAACATACTGCTGGAAAGCGCAAACTCTAGAGTCGGTTCCCACCAAAAGCACCAGTCTGCGCCCACTTCAGTTCTAGTAAAAATAGTGTCTCGACAACAGAAAGCGTTTTGTCAATATCAATTATGTTAAACTCCCTGGCAGGTGCAAACTCTGAGCCGGACGAAGACTCGAACTGGCGGAATTAAAGCTGTGAGGACGGGGCGTGAATCGTGCTTGGGTAGCTCAGATGGTAGAGCACTTTCCCGTGAAAGGCAAAGGTCCCAGTTCGAATCTCGGTCCGGCACACAGTTTTCATCTGCCAGGAAGTTTCATATCAGGGCACACTCCGCTGTAGAGTGAAAATCTCTTTCTGGATCGGTTATGTTATCTCATATATGTGCGTGAACAGCGTACTGCTGTAAAGAGCAAACTCCCGAGTCGGTTCCCGCTAAGTAGCACCAATGTGCACCCACTTCACTTGTAGTAAAAATAGTGCCTGGAGAACAGAAAGCGTTTTGTCAATAGCAATGAAATTCTCCAACAGCCGTGTAACTGAGACATTATTTTATTTTATTCTGAAGGCTACCAGTTTCGTCATTCCACTACACCAAATTCAGGCCCCATAGGCATCCCTCCAAATAAACGCTAATGTCATATAGTGCCATAAATCTCTGGATGTCATGAATTCAATCGTTTCACTAGTGCTTTATTCGAAGACTTGATAGCAACTCAAGCAACAACTGAATTCACGACATCCAGGGACTTAATGGCACTATATGACGTTAACATTCATTGGAGAGATGCTTATGGGGCCACAAGATGGCTTTGTGCAATGCTGAAATTGTTAGCCTTCGAAATAAAATAAAGTTATGCCTCAGTTACACGCTGTTGGAAAATTTCATTGATATTGACAGTTACTTAATCAGCAGATGTCCCATGTCTATGAAGGATCAACAGAGACTGAAAGCGTTTTGTGTTCTAAGTTTTGCGCAGTGGTGGTTTGTAATAGCCGGTCAGCGTGACTTTCGTAATAGTTGTTATGTGCATCCTCTTACAACACAGGGAGTTAGATGCTGGCGTGGACAATTCCGACAAACAGGTTGTTTCTGTAAAGGCAAATCACCGGGACTTCCCAGAGTGTCTGACACATACGTCGAACGCATCCGCTGTAGTTTCACAAGGAATCCGCAGAAATCCGTTCGCCGTGCAGCTTTATAGCTCAATATGCCCCCGATGACCGTCTGTATTTTGTTGCGTCGACGTTTACACATAAAACCATACGAAATTCAGCTACTGGAAGCTGTTCGTAAAGGTGACAATCAACAGCTTATGGAGTTTTGTAATTTAGTTCTTGGCAAGATGGAGGACGACAGTTTCCTTCCACTCTTAGTGCTTAATGACGAGGCAACATTCGATTTAAATGAAAAGATTAACCGTCATAATGTCAGAATATGGGGGACAGAACAACCGCATGAAGTTATCAAACATGAGAGGGACTCTCCAAAATTTAAAGTGTTTTGTGCAGTTTCACAAGACAAGGTGTATGGTCAATTTTTCTCAGCCGAGAACACTGTTGCAGGAAGCACTTATCTCGACATGCTTGAGAATGTTCTTTTCCCACAGTTGGAGGCTGATTCGAACGACTTCATTTTTACCTACACGTTTTGACAGCGCCACAATGGCATCTGGAAGTGCGGGAAATGTTAAATAAACGATTACTGAATGACAGATCGGTCGCTCTGGACCAAGTGGTTCAGCCAGGCATTACTGGCCTCCAAGGTCACTGGATCCGACTGGATGGGATTATCTTATGTGGGGGTTTATAAAAGACTCTGTTTATGTGCCTCTGCTACCAACAACAATGAATAAACTGAGGAATCGCCTAACAGCAGCTATGAGAGTTGTAAGTCAAGACATGCTCGCTGCAGTGTGGGCACAACTTGAATATAGCACTGACATATGCCCTGAGTCTCAAGGGGGCTTATTGAACAGCCATGAAAATGTGTGAAAGAAAAGCCTTTTGAGTTTTCTGTTCATCAAAAAACCAGATTCATTGTATATGTTTATTAGTTTCAGAAACACACACACACACACACAGAGAGAGAGAGAGAGAGAGAGGGACGGAGAAAGGAGAACAGTGAAAGCTTATGTCGCCACTTAGAATGGTGTACTCCTGCGTGTCACTTAGATAGCACGTATTCTGAACTAGAAAGTAGTACACGCCGTCAGCATAAATGTCGAGCGCACAGTGGGTAACATAATCGATGTTGGTTCATGGTATTGCAGGCATATTGTGAGTGCCTAAGGCTAGCGTTTTCCACGTTCTGCCGAGTCAGGCTCCACCGCACGAACCTCTTTTCGGAGAAATCTGCCACGGCTGTATTTACATTCTCCTAGGAACAACGTATTGATAAGAGAAGCCACCGGCCGTCCATCAAGCATCATAATAACTCAGAGAAAGCAAATCCCCGCGCGGGATTAGTCGAGCGGTCTAGGGTGCTTCAGTCATGGACTGTGCGGCTGGTTCCGGCCGAGGTTCGAGTCCTCCCTCATGCATGGGTGTGTGTGTTTGTCCTTAGGATAATTTAGGTTAAGTAGTGCGTAAGCTTAGGGACTGATGACCTTAGCAGTTAAGTCCCATAAGATTTCACACACATTTTTTGGATGCAAATCAGCCAATTCATTGCTGAAAAATAACCCGTGATTCTAACCAGAACAATCTTTAAGATGTAATGTATCGCACTACGACGGTTGGTTGTCGCAACACACCATACGTGTATTCCCTCGCTCGAAGCAGAGTGTTGACACAGAGATTGGCATGAAGACACAGACATCATATTCGTACTTTCCACCGTGGAGAAAGTTTGCATAAGCTCATGTATTACGTACGCTTTGTCTTTTCTCATGATGATTGGTGGATAGTAAAACCAAATGAGACATTGAGTCTTGTTTGCCAGCAGGTATCATTCGAACAAGTGGTGGAGGTGTGTTCGTTTGGTGGGGTCGTACATCGAATGAAAAGGAGCTTGTGACTATATTGGTTTCGGGACGGAAGATGACGGAGAAAAGGCCAAAATGCTGAATTCAGTCTCCCAAGATTGTTTCACCGAAGGACAACGTAGCACGGTCCTTCCCTTCAATCGTCGTACGATAAGGGATCGCGAAAAAGAAAAACAACTACAATCGCTTAATAGTGGAAAGAAGTGAAGACGAGATATGATGCCTATAAGGTTCTCCAGAGATTATGCGAAAGAACTTGTTCCCCTTCTAGCAGTAGTTTATCGTAAATCGCTTGAGCAACGAAGGGTACCTAGGGGCTGGAAGAAAGCGCAGGTCATTCCCATTTTTAAAAAGGGGCGTAGGACAGATGCATACAATTATAGACCAATATTGTTGACGTCAGTCTGTTGTAGAATTACGGAATACGTTTTATCTTCAAGAACTATGACTGTTTTGAAGAATTAATATTTCTTCCGTAAAAATCAACATGGATTTCGCAAACAGAGATCCAGCGAAATTTATCTTGTTCTGCTTCTTTATGAGATCGACAGCAGCGTAGATGACTGCCTTGAGGCTGATGCCGTTCTCTTTGATTTCACGAAGGCATTTGACACCACCCCGCGCTGTCGTTTGGTGAGGAGAAAGAATACTAGCTTATCGAGATTCGAAGCAGAGAAAACTCAAGACGTTGATCTTAACGGAGCAGAATCTGCAGATTTGAAGGTAGTTTTCTGAGTACCCCAAGAATGTGCGGTAGGACCGTTATGACAAGTTGAAAAAGAGGGAGTGTTAGAGAGAAGTGATATGTACGTACTTATTTTCTCTTCTTCATGCCTCCTTTGTGTTACCACAGATGACGTGTCACGTATCTGATTTGTGCTAAGACTGCAGTACACGCGAAGTTCCTATTTGCTTCCACTGCCCAGAGTGGAATGCGTAAGTTCCAATAAATGTTCACCAACCTGAAGTCTTCTATAATTGTTGTCCTCTGCGCAGAACACAGCACGTAGGTCGTGAATCCTTAATCTTGAGAGAAGCTCTTTGCGAGGAACTGTTATTCTAGGAATGATAAATTTCCAATCAGTTTTATTTTATACGGGATGCCACTCCCTTTTTATTGGCAGGACACGAGAAACTGAACAATCACATTCATTTTCAGAGTTACAAATGATTTTTAATCTTCAGCAAGTTAATGAACTACATATTTCCGTAATTAGTATCACACTGTTCTAAACTAAATGTCCAAAAACTGTACATTGCCAGTAAAGTCTTAACTAACACCGTGGCAGACAACATGTCTGTCCTACGACACTGCCGAACCAATTCTATTCACAAACTAGACATTACAAATTAAATCTTAACTGATACCACGGAGGACAACATGTCCGTCCTCCGAGACTGCCGGACGAGATCTGACCTTACAGTCGAACCACTTCGCCTGCCATCCAGGTTTGGCGCAACCCGAAGATCACTGAAGTGTTTCGTCTGCCTTTTCGTTTTGCAGTTGTTTATTATTCTGCTGTTTATTAACACTTCCGATGTAATGGAATGGTAGCTCGCTATTGAGACATGCTTTAATGTGAAATTAAAGTAAATAAATGGTTTAATTTTTTCAAATATTAATAATAGATAATTACCGTTCTGGTACGCAACGCAACTTTCGAACGCAGCAGCTAACTACGGCGAAGGACCGCAATTTAGGAATCTTTCTCACGATATCCGTACCGAACAAACCATCTGTCATCGGTTCCTCACACCACATTACGTCATCTTGCCACGGTTGCCTTCTCAACTGCTCTAAAAAGAGCTTTTTGAAGTCGAATATGATGGCTGCAAAGCCAGAAATACCTTTACTGGTAGCAGTATATCTAAATGATCTAGTAGAAAGCGTCGGATGCTGTTTAAAGCTATTCACAGATAATGTGGTTGTCTGTAACAAAGTAAAGCTGTCACAAGGCTGTAACTATTGGCAGAATGACCTCCGGAGAATCGATGGATCTACATCTACATCTACATCTACATTTATACTCCGCAAGCCAGACAACGGTGTGTGGCGGAGGGCACTTTACGTGCCACTGTCATTACCTCCCTTTTCTGTTCCTGTCGCGTATGGTTCGCGGGAAGCACGACTGTCTGAAAGCCTACGTGCGCGCTCGAATCCCTCTAATTTTACGTTCGTGATCTCCTCGGGAGGTATAAGTAGGGGGAAGCAATATATTCGATACCTCATCCAGAAACGCACCCCCTCGAAACCTGGACAGCAAGCTACACCGCGATGCAGAGCGCCTCTCTTGCAGAGTCTGCCACTTGTCTTTGCTAAACATCTCCGCAACGCTATCGTGGTTACCAAATAGCCCTGCGACGAAACGCGCCGCTCTTCTTTGGATTTTCTCTATCTCCTCCGTGAACCCGATCTGGTACGGATCCCACATTGATGAGCAATACTCAAGTATAGGTCGAACGAGTGTTTTGTAGGCCACCTCCTTTGATGATGGACTACATTTTCTAAGGACTCTCCCAATGAATCTCAACCTGGTACCCGCCTTACCAACAATTATTTTTATATGATCATTCCACTTCAAATCGTTCCGCACGCACACTCCCACGCACGCTACCAGTGTTTGATCCGCTATCATATAATCATACAATAGAGGATCCTTCTTTCTATGTTTTCGCAATACATTACATTTGTCTACGTTAAGGGTCAGTTGCCACTCCCTGCACCAAGTGCCTATCCGCTGCAGATCTTCCCGCATTTCGCTACGATTTTCTAATGCTGCAACTTCTCTGTATACTACAGCTTCATCCGCGAAAAGCCGCATGGAACTTCCGACACTATCTACTAGGTCATTTATATATATTGTGAAAAGCAATGGTCCCATAACACTCCACTTTGGCACGCCAGAGGTTACTTTAACGGCTGTGGACGTCTCTCCATTGATAACAACATGCTGTGTTCTGTTTGCTAAAAACCCTTCAATCCAGCCACTCAACTGGTCTGATTATTCCGTAGGCTCTTACTTTGTTAATCAGGCGACAGTGTGGAACTGTATCGAACGCCTTCCGGAAGTCAAGAAAAATATCACCTACCTGGGAGCCTGTATCTAATATTTTCTGGGTCTCATGAACAATCAAAGCGAGTTGGGTCTCACACGATCGCTGTTTCCGGAATCCATGTTGATTCCTACATAGTAGATTCTGGGTTTCCAAAAACGACATGATCCGTGAGCAAAAAACATGTTCTAAAATTCTACAACAGATCGACGTCAGAGATATAGGTCTATAGTTTTGCGCATGGTGTGGGATCTGGCAATTGACGGTTAACGTAGTATATTTCGCATACATATGAAAAGGAATCCACTACAGTACAGCTACGCTGTTGATGACAAACCTCTGGGGACAATTTCTACCGTACAATTTCTAGGAGTAACTATCCAGAGCGACCTTAAGTGAAATACCACATAAATCAAATCGCCGGAAAAGCAGATACCGGACTCAGATTCTTAGGAAGGATCTTAAGGAAATTTTACTCATCCACGAAGGAACTGCCTTATAAGGTGCTTCTTCGACCGATTCCTGGTTATTGCTCATCTGTCTGGGATGCCTACTGTGTAGGACTGATAGAAGAGACAGAAGATCTAACGAAGAGCGGCGCGTTTCATGACGGGATCGCTAAGCTAGTGCCCCAGCGTTACATAGATGCTTAACAAACTCCATTGCCAAGCGTTACAAGACAGGCGTTGTGCATCATGGAGACATTTGCTACAAAAATTTCGAGAGCACCTTTCGGGAAGAGTCGGACAACATACTACTACATCACACAATACGTCTTCCGTAAGGCTAGGCGCAAATTGAGACGTGTAGAGTGCGTGCGGCGCAACGAAGCGCAGCGCGCATTTTTGTAACTTCACAGGTTGAAATGGGACCACGGAAATTGCGACGCGACGCGACTGGGACGCGCCTGCGCCAGGTCGCGCGGCGTTGTGGTTGTGGCACAGTTTCTCGCGCCGCGCGTCGCGCGTGCCTCGCTAGCACCGTGGAAAATTTGAGGCGGGGAGCGGAAAAGTAGCCCGGCCATATGCACACATCGGAACAGAGCATATGAGCAGTGGTAGTATTACCCATACGAAATTTTGCCTTACTGTGTACCAAATTTTATTACCTTTGGGTAGAGTTTCGTTTTTCGCCATTTAAACACTCCAGTTTTCTTCGATAGTACATTATACCTTTCTGTTATTTATATGTGTATAGTTTTGTTTTGTTTTTCTTCTGTCTAGAAAAATGCATACTTCAATAACTGATGAGCCATTGGCCGCTGGAATTCTATCCTAGGCCTCCGCGATGTTTTGAAGTCGCAAGAAGGACAGAGTGTATTGAATAAGGAAGCAAGGAATATTATAATATCATGTGATTAAGAAGCAAGGCTGCCTAGTATGCGGGCGTATCTGTACGATCTGTTACAAAAATTTGGAAAGGGATAAAGCCGGCCGGTGTGGCGGAGCGCTTCTAGGCGCTTCAGTCTGGAACCGCGCGACCGCTACGGTCACAGGTTCGAGTCCTGCCTCGGGCATGGATGTGTGTGAAGTCCTTAGGTTAGTTAGGTTTAAGTAGTTCTACGTTCTAGGGGACTGATGACCTCAGATGTTAAGTCCCATAGTGCTCAGAACCACTTTTAGGAAGGGCTAATGTCCACAGGTGTGATCCCTTTGTGCTCCTGGTAAAAAGCGTCCAAGATCTGAAGTATAGAAGTCTCAATGTGATTACTGGGATATGGATGTAACAATGTAATATGACACACTGTACTACATGCATGTGAACATCACATTTCCACTGCAAGCTAGAAACAGTCGAAAAGCAATCACAAATAACTATGTTTTAATTGTTTCGCCGTGATGAGAAAAAGCATTTCAATAGTTGCACGCACGTAATAAGCATTAATAAACTAATTGTAGAACAGGCTACACAAATGAGGAGAATGGTCAGTATTATTACGATTGTACAAATATCTTAAAAGAGTGTTATGATTAAATATATTTAATTTTTTGAAATGTACTGCTGACAAAGGCAGATCTACATTCATCGCAATCTTTTTCGAACTCCAACTCACTAGGCAGACGTGGCTAGCGTGTGTATTCATGTCGCGTGCATTATCCTCCTCTGCTGAAAATACACTGACTATTGCGTTGTGCGACAGATCAATTGTTTATTTTTCTCAATAACAACTATTTTATTCACTATCACACATTGTCAGTTTGACAAGCCGTAGGTGAGTAACAGGTATCTGGCATGTGCCTATCATTCCGCCTGAAGGAACGCTCGTCATTATTTTAATACTGCTCAGATCAAGAGAAGGAATAAAATCCTTTGATAAGTTTCCATTCCAGTCGCTCTGAGTTAAAAGTACGATGTGTTACGGGGATTTTACCAAAATTCCAACGGAATTAGCAGTCTATTTTTGTGTGAGTTGTTAACCTCTTCTCATTCGAAGAGGCATCACCGATTGTGAGTAACGGCCATATTTCTCTTGGTGACTGGTTTAATTGTACGTCCTGTGTCACAATGTAATTTGCCAAATTCATCTCACAGCAGCTATTGAGACAGAGCTCCGAAACGGAGTGCCACATTAAGCAAGTAACTAGCAGTCACAGAGCTCAGTAGCTTACGAATTAGCTCATAGCGTTGGTTTGCAGTAACATAAAAGAAGACATTTCATGTTTATTTTCATACTAAGAAGCTCTTCCTTCACTAGCTGTCGACAACTCTTAAAAAACTACAATCACTGGAGTGAAATAAATAAAAAGGGAAGCTTTAGTACTGGTATATCGCAATAGATAAGAAAGTTCTGTGTGTTGAAGATTTGGCAAAACACTCTCCTCCTTGTGTGCTATAATTCGCCAAACTTTCGTTTCGATGTATCGAGCGGTTTGGGAGATATGAGAGATGTTGCGAGTATTTCATTCTCGCGGGCGTGAGATCGGAAGTGAACGCGCTACATGGGATCCATTTTCTTGAGATCGGAGGCGGATAGAGACCTCCTGCCAAGTCTAAACGAAAATTCAACATGTTAGCTAAATTTCATACGCAGCAACATATGGTGTAATACGCACCAAACGCTAAATCGTAGCGCACCTAATTTTCGTTGCAAACGTTTTGAGTTTTGCGCAGTGTCTTCCTAAAATGTGTACATCACAATAGGAAGGGTCGTTAGCGAGATGATGGGCACTTCGCCAAGATGCTGATATATAACGCTACAAGTAAGGCAAAAATCAAATAGTTTCTGTAAAATCGTTTGAGAAAGATAACAGTTTGCGCGCACTTCGGTTCTGTTAGCGCAGAGCGTCGCCAGTCGGCGCGTGCGAAGTACGGTGTACGCGTCGCAATATGCGCTGGACCCGCTCGACTCGCGTGGCACGTGCGTGTCGCGCTGTTGTGTCGTGTCACGTCACACGTACCATACGCGTCTCAATTTCCACCTAGCCTAACGGCCACGATGAGAATACTCGAGAAATTAGAGCCAATTCAGAGGCATACCGTCAATCATTCTTCCCCTGCGCCAATTCGCTACTGAAACAGGGTTGGAGGGCTCTTGTAGATGCTGTGACTTGTACGAGCAGCAAGACTACATACCACGTCCTTGCTCCTGAGTGGTTCGCAGAAAACGCCTCAGAAGTGAGGCAGCTTCCGCGGCCGCACTGGTAATCTGATCGTCAGCCCAATAGGACACACTTGGAGCCTACAGAGTCCTCACATTGGACGCGGCTCCGATTTAAATCCGTAAGTTATAGACTGCTGTCATGTGCTTATGGGTCAGGATGGCTCCCCAGTCCTTCAAGTGTATTGTGGACTCTACGCTACGACGCGGCATTAGAGCAAAGCGGAGCGACACATTGTATTGTGTCGATGACTTCTGGTATGAAAAAACGGACGCGAAGATGAGTTGCCGCGACTGGAGTGTACTTTCCAACAAGCCTCCAGAAATACACGTTATGTGAATGAAGAATTTAAACTTAATTCCTCCCTTACAACTACAGTAAATGTTGCTATTAAATTTTGGTATATCTGAGTGTATAGTTCTGTCGGAATTGATTTTGAACAAATTTATCGAAAAAGACAAAATCAAAAACCTCTGCGTTGTGGAATATGATGAAAGGCAGGTGACAGATTTCGTTTTTTCAACAAGTATTGTCAATGAAAGCTTTTAAAGCCGGCCCCAACCTCCAGATTCTGATCAAAAGGGTAGGGTAGTATCCCTTGGTTCCTAGGCTTATGCCGGTTTTGAATATTCAGTCCCGAATATTCCCGATTGGGAACTCCTTCATGATTTGGCTGAAAAATTCTACAGTTCTACACTGGTGAAATGAATTATGTAAAACTATTTCTGTAAGAGATTTTAAAAGGTTTATATGAGGCATATTCAGAGAGTGAGTGTACTAGACTTTTCCATTTTTCTGAAAAAGTGTATTTCAAAAAAATTACAGAACATTATTGATATATTTGTAGACTATTTTCCCAGATATCGCCATTCCGTTCAATGCATGTGTTGAGCCGCAGCTCTCCCCGCGCCTCCCCCCCCCCCCTCTTTCAGAACCTCTTTCTGCACCTGTTCGTAGGGTGGAAAATTAATTACACTCATCTGTGCCATCAGGAAAGTGAAACGATGATAATATAAAGGTGCTAAGTCAGAGGAATACGTAGGATAGGATGGGTCAAAACATCAGAACCAAATGAGTCCAAGACTGCCGTGGTGGCTAAGGCTGTGTGAGGATGGGCATTGTCGTGCGACATGCACACTGCTATCGTCATTATTCCCCACTTTCAGTTTAGATGCTGCTTTTCAGTTTTTATGGTCTCGCAATATCGTTGTACATTGACGGTCACCCACTGACATAGAAATCCAACCGAATTGATTCCTTCCCGTTTGCAAAACAAGGAAGCCATGATTTCTTGTCTTAAAACATGGTTCTAAATTTTTGGCAGATGGGGAATTGGTGCCTTATTGTCTCAGGCGTTAATGAACGATCCATGTTTACCCTCCAGTTAAAATATAGCTGAAAAAGTCCTCATCCTCCAACTCCAGTCCGTTTAAAACTGGCTGACGCTTTTGACCGGATATTTGTTGTGCTTGTCTGTTAGCTGCTTTGCGACTCATCAGGCGTACAGTTTCATCCCACCGTTTCTGTGACTGTCTCATAGAAGAGCGTTCTGGACAACTGCGGGAGCATCAAAGAAGTTTCATCCACTGTCAATCGGTGGTCTTCACGAACAGTTTCCTCGATTTTTTGCACAAACTCATCGGTCAAAATGGAAGGCATTCCAATAGTCTGCTCGTCATGAACATCTTTTCTTCTTCCACTAAACTCTCCACATGACTTAAACACAATCGTTCTCTTCCTAACGCCTTCGCCGTAAACGTTTTAACTCACGAAAAAAGAATGTTGTTAGTTGTTATTCCCTCCATGAGTAGGAAATGAATCACAGCACGAGGCATGCACTTGCTGGGATTTCTTACCGACGTCTTTCACGCGTATGGACACTACAACGGGATTTTACCTACTACAGTGTTCCTGCGATGTTCTATCTGGTCAGGATATCCCCTCTACCTTTCAGCCCGCTATGATCACAGTGCTCTTATTTTCTGAACGTGCATGGCCCTTAAATTGCGACACCAGGAGGTATTCAAATAAGGAAATTTTTGTTCTTGTGTGTACATTCACGTAAGCATAAACACTCAAATCTGTAACTGACTTAGCAGGGTGTGAAATATAGTCCGCACGGCTACTACCTCGAGAACATAATATTACTAGTCTGTTGTCAGTAGAATATGATGTCAGTCTGGAACACGTAACTGAAGGTCAACGTGAGAACTAAATGAAAAGACTGGGAAAACCATATTTGAAATGTCATAACTCTTCCAAGTGCACTCAGTTCATTAAGAATTAATTTTATACACTATACGCGTTCACTACATGCTTTTTCTTTAAGACGCAGAGTGAAATTCAATTGAATGCTGTCGTTCTGTTTTATATTGCCATTGTAGTTTGTCCTTACTCTCTGTCATGCTTGTTCTTTTAACGTATGTCCGCAGCTCGTGGTCTTGCGGTAGCGTTCTCGCTTCCTGCGCACGGGGTCCCGGGTTCGATTCCCGGCGGGGTCAGGGATTTTCTCTGACTCGTGGTGACTGGGGCCTCCCGGCCAACAATGCCATACGATCATTTCATTTCATTCTTAATATATGAGGTGCAGTAGGAAGAGATGGTAGCCGATAAAATAACTGTGTTTTAAAAGAGCCTGTAATGTCGTAATGTCGTAGAGTCTGTAGGATTGTAATTTGCTTGCAGGTAAACACACAGTTAGTGATGCCATACGATCATTTCATTTAATTTTTAATATATGAGGTGCAGTAGGAAGAGACGGTACCCGATAAAATAACTGTTTTCAAAGAGTTTCTTGAGTAATTATAGCGTCAATTAAAAACATAAAATACAACACCGAACACCAGATTCAGTTTATATATGAAACCCGACCTACCTGAAAGAAAACTGACTCGTTTTAATGGTTTTATTCGTGCATCCGATTCCTTAAATTTTTACTTCGTCATCACGCAATAGGAACACAGCGAATGTTACGGTGGCTTCAATTAGACATCCTTGTTTCCACCGCTGGTCAGCAAAAGTTAAAGACAAAAAAAAAAAAAAAAAAAAAAAAAGAAACGATATTCCACTGGAATCTCGTTTTTGGTGAGCGCTTTATTCGTTTATCGGGTTACGGCAACGGTTTGGGACCGTCATAATCATGTTACAGACCAGATTACAACTGAAACTCTGCTCACGCTGGCGAAAAATGATTCATTGGTGTGGGTTACGTTATTTGATAGAGGTACGTGCTTGGTAAAAGAATGCGGATCTCTCGAGGCTAAACAATACCAGGGTACGGAATTAACTCGCAGAACACATTCAGAGTCCGACTGATCCGATGAATGTGAAATGGGAAACTTACAAATTTTTGTGTAATGAAGTTGTCTACAAACAAACGGCTCAAAATAATACCAATATTCAGCGTGTATGCTTCAGCAACAAAATGAAGTGTTACGATACTAACAGAAACGTGAAGCTAATAACGTTGTATTTGAGGAAAAATGCTGTAGAGTTGCTCTTTATTAAACTAAGCTGAATGCTAATGGCCATACTGGCTGAACCAAATATATTTTCACTAGTCGGTGAGTAGAAGGACTTCGCATGTCCTCAAAGCCAACTGATTTCAACTGGTTGTGAAAATGGCGTTCTTCACTAATATAAAAAATATTATGTAAAATTTAGCAAAGAAATAGTACCAGAAATTTCATATCAGGTACTTCATGCCAATTTCAGTGCCTTCCCAGTATCTGCTTTTATATCAAACCAATATTCTTTGTTCTTTTCAGGATGACCTTTTCTTGTCTTGATATCAATCTGTATTTTTTGTAATTGGTTATATAGCTTGCTTACCTTATATCTTCACAACTTCAAAGCTGAAAACCAATCGTACTGATGCTTTTTCTTTTTTCCATTAGTTAAAGATATATTATACTTCTCAGAGTCAGGTTACTTTAATACCTTTATCATTATGCATTCTTGGAAGTGGAATAATAACGTCGTTGCAACGAACAATATCTAAAATAAAGCACCAGTAGTGAATCTAAGGGTTGAATCTCGGCTATGTAAATTTGGCGATAGAGACGTGGGTGACAATTATCTGTTGGAAACGTTTCGTTTGCGACATGCCGCAAACAACGGCAGTTTGTACACAAGTGATCAAATTTCAGTACAACACGGAGTAGCATAATTATGTCCTACTTTGTGTTTGTGCTACGATGGTCAATTTTTAATTGAATCGTCAATAAATGTTCGTTGGCCTAGCTCACAATTATTCGTTTTTAACCTATGTCTACTTCAAGAACTGTTAAACTCGTCCGAGCTCCAACCACCAAACAAGGTAATACTGGTTACATCAAGAAGTTCAAAGCAGTAAGCCTTTGCTTTCGGATGTTAAATATGCTACTATATTGCTAGTAATAGTCTCGAGATGTTTCTTATTATTGAACCTATATTTTTATGGTTCCGTTACACACATTGCACCGCATAGTGGCATTCTGTATTTCCATGACGTGATTTTCTATTATATTGTAACATTTCTTTGTTACTCATTGGAATGCACTGCCAGTGCATTTCGTTTAGGGAATTAGTGAGACAAGACTGTCAATCTCATATTTGGAATAATAGAAAGAATGTAAATGCATCCTATATTTTAAATTAGAGAAAGTATATACGGAGTTCAATAAAGAGAAGTAAATGGGATTTAATGAATAACAGTATTACAATTTTATTTTACAATACGGTATAAAAGAGAAATATGAATAAGGAGGTAAATTAAACCCTCGTGTGCACAGTATTGTCGATATGACGTTATATTTTCTTAATTTATACTTGCAGTTCTTCAAAGTAAGTCCCATGATTTACTTTTAAAAGTGAAAGGTCAACTAGTGTAGTGACTTCTTTTGGTCTGATGTGTCATCTTGTAGTTTGCAGTTTATCTGGTCCTTGGATCATCCGTCGTGTGATATTTTGGTTCCAAGGTGGTTCAATCCCTTCACCTCATCTACTCCTTGTTATGATGCTAAGTTTATCGCTAAACTCACTTTTTCTACTCATCTTTACTATTGTCTTTCGTTGAACTCCTCTCAACCTGAAATCTGTAGGTATTAGACTGTTAACTTCATTCATCAGGGCCTGCAGTTTTTCATCACTTTCATCGAGGTTGGAAATGTCATCAGTCCAACTTATTATTGATATCCTTTCACTCCGAATTTTAATACCGCTCTAGAACCTTTCGTTTGCTTCCGTCATTCTTTTTGTGCTATACAGATTGGTCAATAGTAGATCAGTTTTTAATCCGAGCACATCTTCTTGGCATCCCTCTTCGGTCTTTGTACGTGTTGTATATCGCTCGTCTTTATTTAAAGCTTACGTTTGTTTATCAATTTCATAATCTCTTTTGGGTGGACAAACCCTATGAACGTGTCCCGATTGTTATCAAGATCAACGTCAAACTGCCTCTCTAGTAGCTTAACTTTTCCGAAAGCCAAAATGAAGGACGTATGACAGATCATCATTTTTGTTTTTCGTTCTTCTGTGTAACATTTCTGATAGAAACTTGGATGTGTGTGCTATTAAGAAGTGTTCTACAATAAATTTCGAATCTACCTGCCATTGTTATCTTGAGGCTTGTGTAGATGATATTCCTCCGAAAGTCGGACGGTGAATTCCAGTTACATACTTCATGCAAAACAATCTCACTATTACTTTGGTTGTTACTCAAAGCATGATTTTAGATGTACTGAAGGAATTATCTACGGTTTCCACCTTATATGATCTGAAGTGTTCCTCAGCGCAGGTGCTCGAATGCGGGACCCCCTGAGTTTTTTGTATCGACTACTGTTTTATTTATGATCTCACCCGCGTAGTGATTTTCAGTGTATTCTTTGTATCTAGCAGCTCTCTCCTCCCTCTGCGTTAAACCGTGAAATATTCTACCTTTAATGTTGCCGCCCTCGCTTTTCTTTTCACTGAAAGTTGTTTAGACTTTTTCATGTGCTTCTTCAGGCCTTCCGACGATCATTTCTTCAGATGTTATTCAACCATTTCGCTTTTGTTTCCCTGCACTTCCTGTTTATTACATTCCTAAACGACTTACATTTGTGTTTTCATGTATCTGTATCCAGAACATTGATGTAATTTCTTCTGCCGTCGATCAGTGGAAGTATTTCTGCTGTTATTCAAGGTTTCTTCGCAGCTGTCTTCTTTGTATTTAGATTTATCTGTCCAGTTGCTGTGACTGACATTTTAGAGACGTCAATTCTTCTTCAACTGAACTACCTAGTGAGGTAATCAACACTGCAGCATTTACAGCATTAGAGAACTTCAAACGCACATCATTGTTCTTCAGTGGTTTGGTATCCCACACCATTCTGCTTTGATTCTTAAACTTGGGGTTACTCCTTATCTTTATGCACGCTCTGGGTACGCCTTAGTGTCCAGATCTTGCTAATGAATCTGTTTTGTCCAGCTGGAATCGCCTCTGTTCCCGGGCCTTTCTCAGGCCGTTTTCAAGTCTGCCTGCTTCCTTTCAAATTTTTAAACAGTGTATCCTCTACTACTAGTGCAGTGCTCGTTTAGTCTTACACTTCTCTCACTCCAACTACCGAGCCAGAATTCTCTCGTAACTCAGTCATTTATTCTGTTTTCTGCTACGGTGAATCCCCCACGATCGTTAGATTCCCATTTCCCCTTACAGACTGTTTCACTCGTTCAAAATATTTAAATAACTGCTTGTGACATCGGCTTATATAATGTTCAATTGTGGTTTGATGTCGACTGTCTGGCGATTCTGATGTAAATAATCCTGTTACTGAATTTTTCCCAGAAAATCGATGGTCTACCTACCTATTGGTGAAGAATACTACTCTGGTAACATCGTTTTCTAGTTCTGCTGATAAGATGGTATACTCTTCGGAAACAGATACCTTATTTTCTTCGGATCAACTTCATTGCTCACCCCCCTCCCCCCATATCTAAAATGAGCCTTTGTGTTGTTTACAATTGGCAATTGGTTACATTTATGAATACACCAGGACATGTTAAACACTGTATCGGTAGTAAACCAATTAGTAAACTGAAAACATATGCCATTTTCATTTTTTGACAAAGTGACGTGGACATCAAAAGATTATAATCATTGTTCGGACTTGCTGAGTCCACGTAAACATTGAAATAACAACACTTCTGTGGTCTAGTGAAACACTAACCTTAAGAGAGAGACTCGGAACATATGGAGTGAATTTTCGATACATACGTGCTGAATTTAACAGTGATATATCAATTCTTACACAACCCGGAGCCATCGTTACCTTTCTCTATCCTACAAATGACAAATCGGAAGAACATAAAAAAAATTATACAGATAAAATGTTATAAAGTTTTAACGGAGCTGTTACGCAGAAACGGAACTATAGATAATTTTCAGTACAGTTAAATAAGCGATAGAGGGTCATAAAGTTAGAAGCCATATACATTCTTGTCTCTTGGATGGCACGAAATCTTGATTACTGTCTTGGAAGTGCGTCCGTATACATCAAAGGTCACCCTGTATGACTTGATATACTGGGTTCGTTATTTTTACGATTTGGCTTCACATTTGGAATTTCTGGCATTTCATGTCCTGTTTCTAGATGGTATAGGTCTAACAAGTAACATTCAGGATGGGGTCACAGAGTGTAGCCGCTATGGCAACGGTTCTCAAGTCAGATCCCTCCTGATATGGCACTTATAAGAGCAACATCGAGCGTGGAAGATGCATGTTAACATGTAGGGTAGGTGTGTAACTGTGATGTGATTGCAGTACATCGTACAGAGATACCCCAACGCTACATCAAAAATACACAACATTTTGAAGAAGACTGCAATTCCGGACCACAGCCGAAGTGCTTTATGAATGTTTATCCTCAAGTAACTTAAATTGATTAAAGCTGGATATTAAAAAAAATGTCGGCCACAATAATCTGAAACGTGCCTGGGCGTCATTCAGCTCTCACGTCACGTTTAGGTCACTTATCAGTGTCAAGCAATCATTTCAGTGTTAATGTTGCGTGTCCGATACTGTACTGAAAAAGGCCACTCTCAGTAAATCAAGAAAATGTTCTTGTAACCAAAAAATTCATAAAAACTAGTTTGTAACATCTTTCCAGTAGAATGTTAGCGTTAGGAGAACGAATTTATCGATGCTCATCTGTTGCGAATATCTACTCGCCGCAGACATGACACCTGCTACAACGTGCAGCGCCCGATATTAGATATTCACCAGGTATTTCAAACGGCCTACAGGATGATCACTGAACGACCTGACACCATTGAGCGGTCTTTCCTGGGGTAAAATTCATTGTATATGCACAAAGTTACCAAAAACATGATACCGTAAGAGAGAAGATAAGTATTCTTATCCGTTCCAGTACTTGATTCTGCCCACAACCTTACTGAGACACATCGGTTGAGGCCTATCCTGTATCTTCGGTCCTCAATTTTAAAAATATCTTCGTGGATTAATTTGAGGAATGTAGGAGGAAATATTTAAATTTTCCGAAGCCTTCTGTCTGTTTCTACGAAGTACTTGTGGTTAAGTGACAATAAGCGACAATTTTTCCATTGTAAGCTACGAGACGACGTTAATGAATACTCTGCTTTATGAGTAACTTTCATTACTTTCCACCTCTTCCATTATGACACTTGTTTCATCTGCAAAAATAAAAATCTTTCATTTACAATATAGCAACCGTATGAAGAATATTTCAATAAAAAACACTCTTGGTGGCAACTTTATTATTTTATTAACAACACTTTTCGCCTCCTTGGAGCACCTTCTGATTATCTTAAATCTTACCTTTTACAAAATATTACAAACCGTAAACGGATTTCTGCTAGACTGAATTACGCACTGAATCAGATGAACCCCAGAGACCTTTCCTTTTTACAGCATTTTAAAAGCCGTCAAACGGCTCTATCCTAGATTTTAAGGTTTTAAAATACTGTAATAGGAAACGGTCTCTGCGGGTTCATCTCACTCGACGCGTGCTTCAGTCTAGCACATAGTTGTTTTATGGTTTCTAATATGCTGGAAAAGGAAAATTTTAAGATAATCTGCAGACACCCCACGAGCGTGAAACGCGTTGGTAATAAAAGAATAAACTGCAAGCAAGACTGTTTTTAAGTTTAAACAAGCTTTAACATGTAACGTGAGATTATTAGTACATATTAAGGAAGGCCAGGATATTAATCTCATTCACAACTGAATTAATTTGATTCAGCCAGTCCTGCTTCTCGAGATCAAACAGCGACGTTAACAGTAAACTATATCTAGTGATATACGTCCCATTATACATCGTCCTAGCATCTCCCCTCCAGGGTTCTGATACGAATGGTGTAGAAACTTAATTATGTAAATAATATCTTTTCTCATATTTATAATATAGTTATAATGCTTAGTAATTTATTGTGCCTGTAAACTTACTCCATACGTAATGTGGCTTGCACAGATGACTGAATAGACATATCTGTATTTTTTGTGATTTAGTATGTGATTCACTTTGTTCCTTTTTTATTTCTGTACCTTCAAGCGACACAGTGGTCCGGAATAATTGATTTTGACACTTCTGAGATCTCTCTTTTTCCAACAAAAAGCAACAACAACAACATAGCAACAAAAATCAGCAGGTAATGTTTATAAAAGTAGTGTAGGATTCTGATTAAGTATAACAACATAATTACTCGATTGAAACGTTATAATATGTTGAGCATCCACCACACACAACGATTTTTTAAAACTCATATTTATGCTCCGTACGCTGTGTAACGGAAGGTTCCCCTAGCGCCATATTTTCTATTTTCCGATCTATGACTGATGACTCCTACTATTGATGACTACCGTTTTATTAGATTTTTTGTGCTCCATATTGAGCTTTTCACTCACTGATTTTCCTGAGAGTTTAACTGAGTTATTATCTACGTACTCATATGTATTTGGTGTATCAATGTTCATTCTGCTCAACATTCCTGTTGCTGCTTTGTTCTTGGTTTTCGTCAAGCTAGTCGAACACCATATACACTGATCAACAACTTTGTATGACTGCACTCCATTCAGATTTTGCATAAACAATACACATACTTCCACACAATCTCAAACACTCATACATTCAAGATATACGGAATATAAAATAAACAGTAATGAACGGCAACAACGACGACTAACTGTGTAACGGAAAACAGTAGACGTTATTCTCTGTTCGGTTTCTGAATTGAACGCGGTAATCATTACGCAACAGTTTCCATCATAGACAATCCATTTATTAATTTTGTATAATTTGAGACCTGTTTAACATACTATAACCTCAAAATTGAATCATGATAATTGAACATTACTGCGTGACCACTAACGCAAAACTAATTGATCGTGAACAGTACTCCTGAAAGAAAGGATATTGCGGAGACATGGCTTAGCCAGTGCCTGGGGAATGTTTCCAGAATGAGATTTTCACTCTGCAGCGGAGTGTGCGCTGATATGAGTGCTAGTTCTGCAAGGTTCGCAGGAGAGCTTCTGTAAAGTTTGGAAGGTAGGAGACGAGGTACTAGCAGAAGTAAAGCTGTGAGGACGGGTGGTGAGTCGTTCTTGGGTAGCTCAGTTGGTAGAGCACTTGCCCACGAAAGGCAAAGTTCCCGAGATCGAGTCTCGGTCCGGCACACAGTTTTAATCAGCCAGGAAGTTTCATATCAGCCGAGTGAAACTCTCATTCAGGAAACATCCCCCAGGCTGTGGCTAAGCCATGTCTCCGCAATATCCTTTCTTTCAGGAGTGCTAGTTCTGCAAGGTTCGCAGGAGAGGTTCTGTAAAGTTTGGAAGGTAGGACACGAGGTACTGGCAGAAGTAAAGCTGCGAGGACGGGTCGTGAGCTGTGCTTGGATAGCTCAGTTGGTAGAGCACTTGCCCACGAAAGGCAAAGTTCTCAAGTTCGAGTCTCGGTCTGGCACACAGTTTTAATCTGCCAGGAAGTTTCATATCAGCTCACACTCCGCTACAGAGTGAAAATCTCATTCAGGATTTTACGAGTTCCTAACAAGAAGAGAATTATATAGTTTCATTTCTGTACTTTGTTAGTTTAGTTTTTTTTAATTTCTTCCTGTTAATTTAATATTAAAACACAGCTTCCATGTTTTCGTTTGTGTAGGAAAGCAAACCGATTTTGTGTCATGTTACAAGTTCCTAACCCAGAGTGAATTATTTAGTTTCACTTGCGTGGCGCTGGTAGTTTAGTTTTTAAATCTTTGCGTGTTAATCTAATTTATTAGGCACACTACTTTGGTTTCGTCAGTGTCTACAGGAGAGCTGTACATTCGATAGTTCTTTGTTTGTCTTCATAATGGGTTTTCCACTATTTTTTATACGGGTGGGGACTATGACTTCTATGAGCTGATGCTAGACGAGTTGCGGATACTTCACTCTCAGCTCCAGGTTGTGTGGGTTTCGGTTACACAGCTTTAAGCTGCGGTGGATGGGCATCATTATTGTGGGCCAGCTGCGGGGAATCAATAAACGTCCAGCATGACCCACGAATACGCCGATCGGTCCGCAGCAGTGGCCAGCCCAGTTACTGCTCGCTATGAGGTTGACCCCTCATCCGTAGTCGAGTGAGAGGCCACTAAGTTAATCTGAATGTAAGGCCTCACCAGCTAGTCGGACAAACAGATTCCAAATGCTGTCTGTGGCTGACACTGTCCTTCAGCCAGATGCAGTCGCTTGTCCTGTTTCAGTGGAAACCCATCAGCTTGAATAATCCTGGCACTAACAGAGGATGGAAATATTTGTTGTTGTTAGCTTTAATAGGCCCATTATGTGGCCCCTTAGGGACATGTTTGCCGCGGAGGGGAAGGAAGCCTGTGTGAACTTAATTTGCATATCAGATGGAGTCATTCTGGAAATGCAGCAGGTCCTTCCGGATGCCACGAAGATTACAGGCTGCAGCCATCCGCAAGCAGTGGCTCACAAAGGTATCAATGATGTGTGTAGCTTTGGCTGAAAGAGATTGTCTCTGGTTTCAAGCCGCTATCGGAAGTGCTAAAGACTGCCAGTCTTGTTTGCAAGGTGAAAGCTTAGCTCAGTATTTGCAGCATACCTTGCAGGACTGATTGAAGACCTCTAGTATAGAAAGACTGAATCAGAGGCTCAGAATGTTCTGCAATGGTGTAAGCTGTAGATCCCTCTACATACGCCACAGGGTGGTGGGGCTTTGGGTATCGCCAAGTAGGTCAGAAGGCCATTTTATGCAAGGTGCGGCTACACGTACAATAGGGGTTGTTTGTCGTGGACTGGGAATTTTTTAGGTAAGAGGCTCTCGGGGAGACACAAAAAAGGCTTCAGTCGCAAAGGGTGCAGAACGCGGGGAGAATGTAGATCTATGAACCATCGGTATAACAGCTTTAAATTGTCGTAGCTGTATTGGGAAAGTATTAGAGTTCCAAGCGCTAATGGAAGGTACCGAAGCTGAAATCGTTACACAGGAAGCTGGATAAACCCGGAGATACGTTCAGGCGAAATTTTTGCGAAAGACCTAACAGTGTTCAGAAAGGAAATCCTAATTACTGTTGGCAGTGGCTTGTTTGGTGCTGTTAGAAGTAGCTTATCGTATACCGAAATTGAAGTAGATAAGTGTATGGGTAGAATTCATTCTTCTGGAGCGGAATAACATAATAATTGTATAATTTTACCGACTTCCAAATCCATATGATACAATTTCTGAAAGATTAAAAGGAAACTTCAGTCTAATTTCAAGCACTTACTCGGCTTACATAATTATAATTAGTGACGACTTTACCCTAGATACTGTATTTTGTGGAAAACACATTTTTAAATCCCGAGTTACGCATACAACATCATCCAAATTGTGCTAAGCGCGTTTGCTGAAATTTCTTTTCGAGCAATTAGTTCATGAGCCAACTCGAATGGTAAACCGCTCTCAAAACACACTTTACCTCTGAGCAACAAAATAATCCTGAGTCACTAACGAGCACCAAAACGGGTACGAGGATTACTGTACACAGTGTCGTCACAGCAAAACCAAATAGCATATTACCTAAATCCTCCAAAAATAAGCGAAATTGTTTCTGTTCAAAAAAGCAGATAAAATTTCGCTTCACGTCTTTCTGAGAGACAGTTCCTTCCAGCTTAACAGTGTAAGTGCACATAAGATGTGACATGAACTTAAAGAAATAGTATCGACAGCAATTAGGAGATTTATACAAAATGACGTAACTAACGACGGAGCTGATTACCCATGATGCGGAAGACAGGTCAGAAACTATTGAATAAACACTGAAAAAAGCAAACCTAATTGAAACGAACCATTAATCCCCAACATTGGCGGACTTTTACAGAAGCTCGAAATTTAGTGCAGATTGCAATAAGTGATGCTTGTAACAGTTTCCACATAGAAACTTAGTCTCGAAACCTCGCAGAAGATCCAAAGTGATTCCGGTCGTATGCAAAGTATGCCAAGACACAGTTAATGCCTTCGCTGCTCGACAGCAATGGATCGATGTTAGTGTTGCTAAAACAGAGTTACCAAACAAAGCCTACCGAAATTCCTTCACCAAGGAAGACAAAATATTTCAGAATTCGAATCAAGAGCAGTTGCCAACATTTGGAACTTCGTAGATATCCTCAGATTTTAAAACAATTTCCAGACTGTACACCAATTAGGTTCCTTTCAGAGTATGCTCATGTAGTGCCTCCATACATTTATACTGGGTGAGTCACTAACTATTGCCACCTAGAATAACTCCGAAAGTATAATAGTAGCTGAAATGTTTGTGGGACAAATGCTGCATAAGATAACTGGGACCATAATATGACGTTAGTTTTTTGTTGATAGGTGGAGTCGCGTCAGAGATATGAAGGTAAACTTTGTTTTGTTTAAAATGGGATGCTATAGTTTGGTACTTATTTTCTGATAGCGGCTGTCAAGACGAATCAAATGACGTGTGACAGTAAGGTCTTTGAAGGTCAACGGAGTTCAAAGAGCTGGCATGAACGTACATTTACAGAAGGTATTCGAAGTGAAGACCTTTGGTGACAATGCGGTGCTGCAATCTTCTTATTATGGATTGAGTGGTATTCCTTATCACTTCGGCACTTATCGAAGCACATGCTCTGACAATTCTCTCTCGTATATCTTGCAAATAGTAAATACTTGCCCAATACAGCGTATCCATGTAACTTGCCATTGAGATGTAAGCACCATTCGACGAAACCGCAAAACAACACTAATAGGAACGGTAAGACTGGTATCGTCGAATCGAGCGAATGTGAATGTGATGTATTCCTTGGAAGATCAAGTCGATATGGATCTCATTCACGGAGAATGCCAACGAGTTTCAGTGAGAGCTAGAGACTTATATGCTGAAAGATATCCTCAACGTATTCACCCTACACGTCGTACATTTAAATATGTGTATGATAAATTGAGAAAAACTTGATATTTAACGCATCGGAAACATATCCGCCAAAGGAAAGTTACTAACACGGAAACGGAAATTGGTACTCTTGCCTATGTGGTTCGAGATCCTTTTGTTAGTTCGCATCAAATCGCAAGCGAATCTGGTGTGAGCTAGAGTAGTGTTGTTCTTGCTGTGCATCGCCGTAAATATCATCCTTACCATATCAGTCTCCACCAAGAATTAACTGTTACGGATTGTGTGTGTCGCATTAAAGTCTGCCGATGAGCTCGACATCAGATTCAAAGGGATGAAACATTTATTAATTTGATTTTATTTACTGACGAGGCTACATTCACGAACCACGGAAACCTTAATTTACGTAACATGCATTATTGGTAACTGAAAATCCATGTTGGCTGCGGCACGTTGCACACCAAAAACCATGGTCCATGAATGTATGATGTGGAATTGTGGAGGACAGATTTATAGGCCCCTATTTAATCGAAGTAGATCTTAATGGTAGGAAGTACACCACATTCCTGCAGGAAACATTAGGTCTGTTATTGGAAGAAATACCTTTAGGAACAGGGGAAAGATTGTCGTATCAACACGATGGGTGTCCGGCACATTTTTTGTTGGTGGCTAGAAATGAGTAACAGAGATAATTCGCAAATAGTTGGACTGGACGCGGAGGAAATGTGTTGTGGCCGGCTCGTTCGCCAGACTTGCCGCCTCTGGAGTTTATATTGTGGGTATTCGTAAAAGACATTGTTTATAAAGACGTTCAAGCTACACCTGAAGATATGCGAGAGAGAATTGTCAGAGCATGTGCTTCGATAAGTGCCGATGTGAACAGGAACACTACTGAATCCATGATAAGAAGATTGCAGCACTGCATTGATACCACTGGTCATCACTTCGAACACTTTCTGTAAAGGACGTTCATGCCAACTTCTTGGCCTTCGTTGAGCTTCAAAGACCTTACTGTGACACATAATTGGATTTGTCTCGCTATCCGCTATCAAAAAATAAGTTGACCTTCATATATGTGACGCGACCCCACATAGCAAACAAAAAACCAACGTCATATAATGGCCCTCGTGGTCCTATGCAACTTTAGTCACACAAACATTTCAGCCCCTATCATACTTTCGGAGTTAATCTTGGTGGCAACAGTTAGTGGCCGGGCAATGTGGCCGTGTGGTTCTAGGCGCTTCATTCCAGAACTACGCTGCTGCTACGGTCGCAGGTCCGAATCCTGCCTCGGGCATGGATGTATGTGATGTCCTTTGGTTAGTTTGGTTTAAGTAGTTCTAAGTCTAAGGGACTGATGACCTCAGATTTTAAGTCTGATAGTGCTTAGAGTCATTTGAACCATTTGAATAGTCAGTTAGTCACCCAGTTTACAACTGCTCGAATTACTGAAAAGCTGCACGGGTCACATCAACATTCAAGTAAGGCCACAGGAATAATCCACCAAATTCGAGGACAATATCATTAACGTCGATATGCAACAGAATTTTGGAGCATATATTGTGTTCGCACGTTATTAATTACTTCGAAGAGAATGGTCTATTGCGACACAGTCAACACCGATGTAGAAAACATCGTTCTTGTGAAACACAGCTTGCTTGTTACAAATACGAAGTGCTGGGTGGTGTCGACAGGGGATTTCAAATTGATTCCGTATTTCTAGATTTCCAGAAGGCTTTTGACATCTTACGTCGCAAGCGTCTTGTAATCAAATTGGTGCTTATGGGATATTGTCTGGTATGCGACTGGATTCTTGCTTTCCTGTCAAACAGGTCACAGTTCGTAGTAATGGACTAGAAGTCATCAAGTAAAACAGAGGTGATATCTGAGGTTCCCCAAGATAGTGAAGGCACACCACCCGAACTAATATCATTTATAGTATTAATGGAAACAATTAGAAACGTTATTCGACCAGGTACACTAAGTTGGAAGGAACAAATTGAGAATTTTGTGGGGAAGGCGAACCAAAGACTACGTTTTACTGGCGGAAAACTTAGAAAATGCAAGAGATTTACTAGAGAGACTGCCTACACTACGCTTGTCCATCCTTGTTTGAATTACTGCTGCGCAGTGTAGGATCCTTAGCAGATCGGATAAACGAAGTACGTTGAGTAGGTTAGAAGAAGAGCAGCATGTTTCGTATCATCCAAGGAGTGTCACGGATATGATAAGGGATTTGGGATGGGTATAATTAAAACAAAGACATTTCTCCTTGTAGCGGGATCTTTTAACGAACTTTCTATCTCCACCTTTCTCTTCCGAATGCGAAAGTATTTTTCTGGTGCCGATTTACACGGGGGATACAATCTACATAATAAAAAAAGCAGAGTTCTCTGACGAACAGATATAGGTGTTAGTTTTTCCATCGCGCTGTTTATAGATCGCATAATACAGAATTACTGCGCAGATGGTTCGTTTAACCCTATGCCAGGCAACTAAGCGTGATTTGCAGAGTATCCATCTAGATGTAGATGTAGATGCAGATGTACTGCATCACTCCTTACTAAACACGTTGTATTGTATGTTGCCTGCTTTCAGAGGCATATTTTCGAAAATGTCACCTTGGGCTGTCGATGGTCCACTGTTGCTGGGTGCTGCGATAACAAATCACTGGGCCGCGCGGGATTAGGCGACCGGTCTCAGGCGCTGCAGTCATGGACTGTGCGGCTGGTCCCGGCAGAGGTCCGAGTCCTCCCTTGGGCAAGGGTGTTTGTGTTTGTCCGTAGGATAATTTAGGTTAAGTAGTGTGTAAGCTTAAGGACTGATGACCTTAGCAGTTAAGTCCCATAAGATGTCACACACATTTTTTTGAACAAATCACTGGACCGTTTTTACTTAGCAGGGCTTGAAGGCTGTGACAAATAGTCGAGCATTAAATTTTAGTCAAATTAAGATGAAATTGTTTCACATCAAAATACTGTTCCGGAAATCTGTTTCACAAAATAGAAATGTGAAATGAAACCTGGAAGCTTCAGGATGGGCGTCGATGTAATGTTTAGACGAAATTCAGGTATTCACTTAACGGTGTACATATTCATTTAGCGTCACTTTCGAACACTAATGCATACTATATGCCCGCAAAAAACAGACAGAATTGTTCGCAGAATTCCAAATGTTCACTTACAGATTAATTTTTCCATCGAATACACAGTCTGCATACCATTTCACAGTTCATACACCTCACTACTCTTTGTTGGCCAATAATGTTATTCATGGCTGTATTTAAGCTCCATTCCTCTTCTACTGCTCCAGACTCCAAACAGTTGCGTATATTCTTAACATGTTTTTATTAGGTCGCTCTCTTGTCTGTTTGTTCCGCATAGATTTTCTAGTCGACTTTAACTCCCCGATGAGATAGAGCTTTAAGACTTTCAACGTAGGACTAAATGGCAAGGTAATATTAAAACGCGTTCTTGTCAGGTGTCTGGCGGAGGGTACTTTGTTTACCAGTGTCATTTCCGAATTAGAGTCTTAAAACTTTAATCATATCTCACAACTAGACGGCAATGCAGTACTAACTGGCCTTTTTTCTGGTATGCGGCGGATGGCACTTTGTTAACCACTATCATCTCCCGATGAGTTAGAAACGTGAAAGTTTCAGAAGAACTCAGAATTGGATATGCTTGCAATATTAACTCGATGTAGCGTGTGGTGTGTGGCGAAGGGTACTTTCAGCATCACAGCTATTTCCTCCGTTTCCTGTTATATGTGATACTACACTCCTGGAAATGGAAAAAAGAACACATTGACATCGGTGTGTCAGACCCACCATACTTGCTCCGGAAACTGCGAGAGGGCTGTACAAGCAATGATCACACGCACGGCACAGCGGACACACCAGGAACCCCGGTGTTGGCCGTCTAATGGCGCTAGCTGCGCAGCATTTGTGCACCGCCGCCGTCAGTGTCAGCCAGTTTGCCGTGGCATACGGAGCTCCATCGCAGTCTTTAACACTGGTAGCATGCCGTGACAGCTTGGACGTGAACCGTATGTGCAGTTGACGGACTTTGAGCGAGGGCGTATAGTGGGCATGCGGGAGGCCGGGTGGACGTACCGCCGAATTGCTCAACACGTGGGGCGTGAGGTCTCCACAGTACAACGATGTTGTCGCCAGTGGTCGGCGGAAGGTGCACGTGCCCGTCGACCTGGGACCGGACCGCAGCGACGCACGGATGCACGCCAAGACCGTAGGATCCTACGCAGTGCCGTAGGGGACCGCACCGCCACTTCCCAGCAAATTAGGGACACTGTTTCTCCTGGGGTATCGGCGAGGACCATTCGCAACCGTCTCCATGAAGCTGGGCTACGGTCCCGCACACCGTTAGGCCGTCTTCCGCTCACGCCCCAACATCGTGAAGCCCGCCTTCAGTGGTGTCGCGACAGGCGTGAATGGAGGGACGAATGGAGACGTGTCGTCTTCAGCGATGAGAGTCGCTCTTGCCTTGGTGCCAATGATGGTCGTTTGCGTGTTTGGCGCCGTGCAGGTGAGCGCCACAATCAGGACTGCAATCGACCGAGGCACACAGGGCCAACACCCGGCATCATGGTGTGGGGAGCGATCTCCAACACTGGCCGTACACCACTGGTGATCGTCGAGGGGACACTGAATAGTGCACGGTACATCCAAACCGTCATCGAACCCATCGTTCTACCATTCCTAGACCGGCAAGGGAACTTGCTGTTCCAACAGGACAATGCACGTCCGCATGTATCCCGTGCCACCCAACGTGCTCTAGAAGGTGTAAGTCAACTACCCTGGCCAGCAAGCTCTCCGGATCTGTCCCCCATTGAGCATGTTTGGGACTGGATGAAGCGTCGTCTCACGCGGTCTGCACGTCCAGCACGAACGCTGGTCCAAGTGAGGCGCCAGGTGGAAATGGCATTGCAAGCCGTTCCACAGGACTACATCCAGCATCTCTACGATCGTCTCCATGGGAGAATAGCAGCCTGCATTGCTGCGAAAGGTGGATATACACTGTACTAGTGCCGACATTGTGCATGCTCTGTTGCCTGTGTCTATGTGCCTGTGGTTCTGTCAGTGTGATCATGTGATGTATCTGACCCCAGGAATGTGCCAATATAGTTTCCCCTTCTTGGGACAATGAATTCACGGTGTTCTTATTTCAATTTCCAGGAGTGTATTTCGATGTAAGGCAGCTAGCAAGTCCCCACGTGAGCTCGATTCTCTCTAAGTTTTATTTCAATGTCTTCTCGTGAGTAAGAGGAAGCAATGCACTGGTTGTCTCAAGTGAAGAGAAACTGAAATAATTCGGAAATTTTTTTAATGTCTCTGTTGTAATTTCATCGAAATGTTTGAAATTGATTTCAAAATTTGACTCACATAAGATTGAAAAGTACAAAATAATGTTTAAATAAAATAGTTTTAATAAAACAAGTTTCCAAAACTGACTAAAGAGTATAAAATAATTTCTCTTAGCCGCACAAAAAATCATGACCCCATACAGATAGGCCAAAAGTTAATGATCTTGAATTTTAATACCTTGGAAAATTGTCGTAGAATTTAAAATGAAAGTCGTGGGTCGAGTGGACTACGTAGTTGATGCATGAGTAGTTCATCTCCTTCCTGTTATCTGTTGCTTGCGCCACACGTTTATCGTTTTAAATTCTACAAGTATTTTCACGTTGTTGCGATCTTCTGTCCGAAACCAGCTCTAATGGAGCCCTCCATGCTGCTCTGTCCTGTTGAAGCCTCTTCATCTCCGAATAACTACTAAAACTTACATCATTCTGAATCTGCTTACTTTATACATGTCTCTACAATTTTTACCCACCAAACTTCCCTAAAATACTAAATTGGTGATCCACTGTGTGCCATAATGTCTCAACAGATCCATTCTTCAAGTCGAGTTGTAAAACCATTTTATTTTCTCTTCTGTTCTATTCAGTGCCTTCTCATTAGTTAAACGATTTACCAATCTAATCTTCAGGGTTCATCTGTAGTACCACATTTCAAAATCTATTGTCTTCGTGTCTAAACTGTTTACCACACGTGTTTCACTTTCATAAGTGGCAACACTCCAGACAAATAACTTTAGACAAGAATTTCTAACACTTAAAAGTATATTCGATGTTGACAAACTTCTTTTTTTCAGAATCAGTTTCCTAATCATCGCCGGTCTTCATATTTATAGCCTTCGTACTTCGACCTTCACAAGTTATTTACCTGTTGATATAGCAAAACCCGTCTGCTACTTTCAGAGTGTCGTTTCCTAATCTAATTCCTCAAGGATCACCTGATGTAGTTCGCGTGCATTCCATTATCTTTTTTTTTTTTTTTTACTTCTGTTAAAGTTCATCTTATATTCTCGTTTCAAGACACGGCCATTCCGTTCAATTGATCTTCCAACTTCTTAGCTGTCTCCGACAGAATTATAGTGCCATTGCCAACCTCAAAGTTTTTATTTCTTCTCCGTGAACTGTAATTCCCACTCCAATTTCTTTTTCTTTCCTTTACTGCTAGCACAAAGTACAGATTGAATACTACTGGGAATAGGTTACAAAGCTCGCTCACTCCCTCCCCAACCCCTAGACCCTCATGACTACCATTTGGTTTTTGTACGAGCTATAAACAGTATTTCGTTACCTGTATTTTACCCCTTCTACCTTCATTATTTTAGAATATTCCAGTAAACATTCTCGAAAACTTTCTCTAAGTCTGCAAGTGCTGCAAACATAGCTTTGCCTTTCCTTAACCAATATTGTAAGATAATTTTAAGGTCAATATAACCTCGTGTGCTCATACATTTCTCCAGAATCCAAACTGATTTTTCCTAAGGTCGACTTCTACCAGTTCCTCCATTCCTCTGTAAGGTATTCGTGTTTGTATTTTCCAGCTATGTCTTATGAAACCGATATTTCGGTAATAATCACAACACTCAGCACCAGCCTTGTTTGGAATTTGAATTATTACTAGTACATTGTTCCTGAAGTATTACGGTATTTCGTGTCTCATATCTTGTTCACCAGATGGCTGGCTCTCCCAAGGCTATAAGTATTTCTGACAGAATGTCTTCTACTCTCGTGGCCTTTTTTCGACTTAGATCTGTCAGTGCTCTGTGAAATTCTTCTGGCAGTATCAAGTCTACCATGTCGTGTTTTTCTATGTCCTTTTTCATTTCTATGATATTCCCTTCATTTTCAATACCTTTGTACAGTCTCTGTATATACTCCACCCAACTTTCAGCATTTCATTACTTGCTCAGGTCTGGTTTTCCAACTGAGCTCTTCACATTGATGCAGCTGCTTCTCTTTTGTTCAATTTTCCTTTAAGTGACATCTACCGTTGCACTAGTGATATACAGTATGCTTCTATATCTTTACAATTGTCCTCTAGCCTCCCCGCCTTAGCCATTTTACGCTTCCTGTCAGTCCAGTGCTTCAGACGTTTGTATTTCCTTTCACCTGCTTCCTATGCAGCATTGTTATATTTTCTCCTATCATCAATTGATTTCAGTAGTTCCTCTGTTGTAAAAGGATATCTAATAGTCCTTGTCTTTTTACCTACTTGACCATCTGATGCCTTATCTATTTCATCTCACCCAGCTATCCATTCGTCTTTTACTGTATTCCTTTTCCCTGCTCTAAGCAAATGTTCTCAAATACTTCCTCTGAAACTCTCAACATCCTCTGATTGTCTCAAGTAATCCATCTCTCATATCTTTAATTTCTGACCTTGTTGCAATTTCATGTTTTAATCTACATTTCGTAACCAATAAATTACGGCCAGGGACTACATTTACCCCTGAAAATATCTTTGAATTTAAAACCTCCGGGTCTCTTCTACGTATACAATCTTCTTTCGTGATTCTTAAACGTTAGCGGTGGTTAAATTATGCTGTGTTCAAAGTTCTACCAAGCGGTTACCTCTTTCATTACTTTCCCCCAAGTCCATAATCACCTGCAACAATTCCTTCTCTTTCTTTTCCTACTATCGAATTCCATGCTGTTATCACAATTAAATTTTGTCTCTCTAAACTATCCGAATTTCTTTTATCTCATCATACATTTCTTCAATCTTTTCAATCATCTGCAGAGCTTATTGCCATATAAACTTGCACTACTATGGTGGTTGTGGGTTTAGTGTCGATCCTGTTTACGATAATGCGTCCCATATGCTTCTCATAGTAACTTACCAGCGTTCCTATTATCTTATTCATTTACAATCCTCTACTCACCTGACCAGACACCTGTCCATCCTGCCACTGAAGTTCACTAATTCCGACTACGTCTAACTCAAATCTAGCCATTCTCCTTTTTAATTTTCTAACGTACCTACTCGATTAAGGTATCGCACATTCCACCCTCCGGTCTGTAGAATGCCAGTTTTATTTCTCCTGATGACGACATTTTTCTGAGTAGTTCTCGTCCGTAGATCCAAATAGGGACTTTTTTACCTCCAGAACATTGTAACCGAGAGGATGCCTTCATTATTCAAACATACAGGAGAGATACATGCTCTAGGGAAGAAAATTACTGCTTTATTTTACTCTTGCTTTCAGCCACAGCAGCACCACCTCAGCAGGGCCTTTTCGGTTGATGCTATAAGGGCAGATCTGTCAATCTTCCAGACTGCTACCTCTGTAACTACTGAAAAGGCTGCTGCTCCTCTACAGGAACAACACTCTGTCTACCCTCTCAACAGATATCCTTCCGTTTTGGTTTGCACCTACGGTACAGTTATCTGTATCGTTGAGGCACGCAAGCCACCCCACTAACGGAAAGGTCTACGGTTCATCGGAAGAATATTTTCATAGCTACTAACAATTCACAGGCACAAACTTTCAGGACCATATGTGTGGGTTTCGGAATGTGCATGGAGCTAGGAGAAATTAGTTAGTAATTTTCAGTCCGTTATAAAAAAACGTATTACTGTATATTAAAAAGGCTTCTCATGAGCCTTCCCATTTTTCTTCAACGGGAATTTTAATTTATGTTTTCACCTTCCATTCCTATTCTCTGTTTTATTGATACACCTTCACTTCTGTCAAATACTGTAGATATTTAATGACGTGACGAAACAACCGCTGACCCATTCTACCACGACGCCACTACACCATATGTCAGCACTTTTCTCTGTTCTGCCGTACTTTCCAAAAACAGATTCGAACTTTTCCTTCTTTCTCTAATATATCTTCCCCTTTCCTCTCCACAAAAAACGACTGTTCAGATCCGCCTCCAAAGAACATTTTTCTTAGTGCTGTATTTCACCGTTCCCACAATAAGGAAGTTCCATCGTATTTTATGTTCTCGCCGAAGGATAAATCTAAGAATGAATCAGGCAGTTAAAATGGTTCAAATGGCTATGAGCACGAAGGGGACTTAACTGCAGTGGTCATCAGTCCCCTAGAACTTAGAACTACTTAAACCTAACGAACCTAAGGACATCACACACATCCATGCCCGAGGCAGGATTCGAACCTGCGACCGTGGCGGTCACGCGGTTCCAGACTCAAGCGCCTAGAACCCAACGGCCACACCGGTCGGCAATTAGGCAGTCGAATCGAATATAATCAAGTACAAATGATTACCAGCAATAGTGCTGCGCCATTGACGATAACACTATAGGCAAGTTAAAGCTATGGGATGACTAAGGGAAATATAAAATAGCACTCAATAGTGTGATTATATCTGATGACAATCTCCGTTATCTACCGACTGCAGGTCGTCTCCCTCTTTATTTGCAGAAGAAAAACCAGGAAGGTAAAAATAAGCGAAGTTGTCTTGACGTGAAGAACCTTAAGCTGACGTCCGCCATCTCATTGGGCCTTGTCATTATCTTCAGGTGTTTGAATTTTCCGGACTTGAGGATGGTATTTGCTCAAAAGTGCCCTGGGTGTAGTACTCGTTTTGGTCGTCCTTTGTTGAAAAGTACACTCCTGGAAATGGAAAAAAGAACACATTGACACCGGTGTGTCAGACGCACCATACTTGCTCCGTACACTGCGAGAGGGCTGTACAAGCAATGATCACACGCACGGCACAACGGACACACCAGGAACCGCGGTGTTGGCCGTCGAATGGCGCTAGCTGCGCAGCATTTGTGCACCACCGCCGTCAGTGTCAGCCAGTTTGCCGTGGCATACGGAGCTCCATCGCAGTCTTTAACACTGGTAGCATGCCGCGACAGCGTGGACGTGAACCGTATGTGCTGTTGACGGACTTTGAGCGAGGGCGTATAGTGGGCATGCGGGAGGCCGGGTGGATGTACCGCCGAATTGCTCAACACGTGGGGCGTGAGGTCTCCACAGTACATCGATGTTGTCGCCAGTGGTCGGCGGAAGGTGCACGTGCCCGTCGACCTGGGACCGGACCGCAGCGACGCACGGATGCACGCCAAGACCGTAGGATCCTACGCAGTGCCGTAGGGGACCGCACCGCCACTTCCCAGCAAATTAGGGACACTGTTGCTCCTGGGGTATCGTCCAGGACCATTCGCAACCGTCTCCATGCAGCTGGGCTACGGTCCCGCACACCGTTAGGCCGTCTTCCGCTCACGCCCCAACATCGTGCAGCCCGCCTCCAGTGGTGTCGCGACAGGCGTGAATGGAGGGGCGTGAATGGAGGGACGAATGGAGACGTGTCGTCTTCAGCGATGAGAGTCGCTTCTGCCTTGGTGCCAATGATGGTCGTATGCGTGTTTGACGCCGTGCAGGTGAGCGCCACAATCAGGACTGCATACGACCGAGGCACACAGGGCCAACACCCGGCATCATGGTGTGGGGAGCGATCTCCTACACTGGCCGTACACCACTGGTGATCGTCGAGGGGACACTGAATAGTGCACGGTACATCCAAACCGTCATCGAACCCATCGTTCTACCATTCCTAGACCGGCAAGGGAACTTGCTGTTCCAACAGGACAATGCACGTCCGCATGTATCCCGTGCCACCCAACGTGCTCTAGAAGGTGTAAGTCAACTACCCTGGCCAGCAAGATCTCCGGATCTGTCCCCCATTGAGCATGTTTGGGACTGGATGAAGCGTCGTCTCACGCGGACTGCACGTCCAGCACGAACGCTGGTCCAACTGAGGCGCCAGGTGGAAATGGCATGGCAAGCCGTTCCACAGGACTACATCCAGCATCTCTACGATCGTCTCCATGGGAGAATAGCAGCCTGCATTGCTGCGAAAGGTGGATATACACTGTACTAGTGCCGACATTGTGCATGCTCTGTTGCCTGTGTCTATGTGCCTGTGGTTCTGTCAGTGTGATCATGTGATGTATCTGACCCCAGGAATGTGTCAATAAAGTTTCCCCTTCCTGGGACAATGAATTCACGGTGTTCTTATTTCAATTTCCAGGAGTGTATTACGTTGTATGTATGAAATACAGATGTCCCAGAAGAAAAAGAATGAAAACTGAATGAATAAATTGATAAAGCCTGCTGTAATAAACTTCATTGGTTTAACCATAAGTAATGGGAGATTATTCTGACAACAGATAGCACTGATCTCCTGGATTTCAAACTTTCGAACTTCAATTTCGCGAGAATTCTCTGCTCTCTTCTTATATAGTTCATTTTAAGTCGACGGATGTTTTTCCTCCTTATTCAGAATTGCACCTTTGTTGTTGTTTATCTATAAATATAGTTTAGGACAATCAGCTCTACACTTGTCACATGTGTCAGTTCTAGGGTACTCAACGTTTATGTTTTAGTTCGTCAGAAAAAACAGTCGATATTGTTCTTATGAGAAGGTTTGGAGGGTTTTTCTCTGAATGTATCAGTTGTAACTTCTCGTAAATATAACTGTTTGATATATTGAATGCTACTCTGTGATTTTCGGTCTGTGGGCTTGCCAGTGACTAAAGCGAATTACACTACACCCGTTCAGTCCCACTTTCTGAGGATGTTTGAAATTGGAAAATGAGACCAGTTGCGCAGGAAAAAAATAAATTACGCCCGTCTGGCGTAATCCCACAGGAGACACCTGGTGGTTGTCCCTAGAGGCTTGGCACACTGACAGGAGGCTCACCAGTCTGAAGTAGCGGACTGAGAGTTCACTTTCACTCTCTGATGACCAACCGCCTCCACAGCTACCCTCGACCTAACTTTCCATCACCAGCTGGTGGCAAGTCTCAATTACTCTTTCCTCTACAAGGCGTGTGGCATTTCTAAATCCCGAAACACAGCACTCACTGCGACAGGGTACGCCAGGCCAGTCCCAGCACACACCTCCCCCACACACAAACCTTCCAGCTGTTGAGCAGCAAGTAGTGTGCACATTCAGTGTGGGCCCCATAATGGGATCACTGCTACCTGAAGAAATAGAGGTAAACTTTAAATCTCTGAGAACGTGTCTTAGATCAGCAACTCACTGTTTGTGTCTTGTAGCCTACCTACCAAGCAGCTGTGACGCAGATTTCACTTCGATAATGATAAACACACTAAAATACTTACAATACTGTTGTAATAATTACTATGTAATATGAATCCTGAACCAGAAGACAGACTTCTGCAGCTCGTATGGCGGTATGAAACGGAACATTTTTTCTTTTGAACATTTTTTCTATGAACAAGCATGATCTTTCTTGAACTGAGGAAAGTTTCTCTTACGACAATGGTTATCGTAGGAACAGCTGAGGCAGCACACATGAATTAAGTCACGTATACTCGTATTTTGGGAAAATAACATCAGGAAGTAGCAACTGAGAAGACAGTTGCTACAAAGGTTATCAAGTATCTCATTACGAACTACATGTTGGACACTTCTCAGGCATGCGAAAGGACACTACGTGCAGCTTGAGGCAATCATGCCACTGAACCTTTTCAGGAGCTGTATTGAACTATTTTTGTACATACAGCAAGTGTTGGTTTAAAGTGTATGCTCAGTGTGTGTATTGGTGTTGACTGAACCTCCTGAGGATTTGATAAACATTAGAAAAACTAAATGAAAAAGCATAAATGCTACCACTCCAAAAAATAAATTGTATTTTTCACCAGGCGAAGTGTTCAGAGCATATCCATTTTAATGGACGTTAGGTCGTCATGCCTGTAAATAACGACTTACATGTTACTCTTGAAAATTTTCTGTTGCATATCTTATGCAAATAGGTAACTGTAGAGGATAAAAGCTAACATAATATTACTGTCCTTCTCCTTTACTGAAAATCATGTGAAATCACTAACTTAGTGAAACAATAAAAAACCACAGTGATAAAACCAAATATTTAGACAAAAAATTCAATATTTTCTTCAGTACAGAAATTTTTGATATAAAAGAGGTCACTTGTTTAAATAGATTGAAATTCAAACGACTTACAAGAGAAGAGAAATTGACCAATTCTACCAAATGAAGTAAGAGACAAAAGTCATTTTACATGATATTTTGAAAAAAAAAAATGCTTCCTGCTGTAAGACAAAATTACTTCATACAACATAACATCATTTTGGTTTTTTGTCATACAACCAACGGTTTTTTGTCTTGCACTGTTTTTAATAGTCATCTTCACTGCTAAATTAATCCTTTCTGACTGTGGCTTCCAAGATATAGCGGCTCATTCATTTTTCCTTATCAGGCACGTCAAACTTAATGTATGAGACTTTCTTGGTTATCTCTCCTTCTGGGAAACAATACTCAGCAATACTAACTTGAAATTTGAAGACTGCATTTTCTTCTTCCTTGAATTCATCCATTATGTATTGAATTCAACTATTTTCAACTGCAAGATCTAAGAAGTGGAAAACCCTTCTGAGTCGATGTTTCAGTCCTGCTTCAACTTCTGTAATAACTGATCAGTCTACCAATCAAATCGATTCCCTCCCACCATAATCTTTTTGTAAATAGCAGCTGTTCTTCGTCGATGCACAGTTATGTACTTCTTAACATTTTTAACCATCTCCAACACTTGCCCTCTGCATATATTCCTAATTTGGCGGAAGAAAGCAAAACTGGTTTTTGGTCAAACCATTTAACATTGCATATTGCACCATCCTGACACACAGATTTTTCTGGTGACCCTCTTCCTAGTCTGCACCAAGATTTAACATCCAGCAGATGCACGTGTACTAAACTCTTTGACTTTATTATTGTTACATTGTTTGCTACTTTTTTGTCCAAATGGGCCAAAGCTGTGAAATGTCAGTAATAAAATATATGAGCTTCTTCACCAAGAGATGCACACAGTCTGTGTCTGTCCTGCCCTTACGTTTCTCACCATCTCCTGGAAATTTATACTTCAAAATCAAGTACTAGTCCTAAAGGTACAATCCTGTACCTTCCAGACTTGGTGCTGGTCTGAAGAGTCTAGTAAACAATGTTTAACAGTAGTCAGTCATTTAAATGTGAAATTACAAACATTTCTTGTACAGTATATTTGAAGCATTTTATTCGATCTTCACAAAACATTCGAAGATCATTGTTAAAGGCTCACTTACATGTTACATGTTTCCAAATATGTGTCCTGGAATGTGTTGGTTTGTCACTGCCAGCCTCCAAACTGGCATTGATGTCAATTTGATCATCATTCTATTCTTCCGCACGTGTCTACGCGCTCATCTAAAGTTTCTGTGTCTGCAGTTTCTACCTCCTCATTTTCACGGAACAAAACATCTGACGCATCACAAAACTCTCAATTTTAAAATATTTGCCATATATCCTTCTCAATGAACACCTTAGTACCTATGGATAAGAGACAGGCGTAGCTGAAATGATTATGGTATAAATATGTTATAAAAAAGGCAACAGTCTTTTACGAGCGTAAAAAAACCCGAAGACTAGAGGAAACATGAAGTAAACGTTTTAAGCCATTACGTCCCCATATACATTAGAATGGGCACTGAAATTTTTGACTGAAGGTTAGGAAAATATACATTTTGTGCACACATGTATTGTTGTTCATCATAGTCTTTGTACATTTGTTTAACGTAATTTCACACAAAATGGAAAATTTAAACTCATAGTAATGAATCTAAAATAAAAATGGAATACCAGTCATGTTTGATTTCCACAAAGAACGCCCACAGCAACTACAGCAAAATGAAGTAGGACAACGCCATATTGTGTGGCAACAACGAAGTGACCATTTGGTTGTGCAGTGGGTTTGTTTCCTATTGGAGTTATATCTACAATACTTGACTGAATAACACCTGTGCCGATTTAATTGAGCATTAGATTTCAGAAAGTGATAACAGAAACGAGTTAAGATAGTGATAAAGCAAATTCAAGATTTAATTTCATAAAATTTTCCTGGATTTACAGCAGATTGCAAAGCGGAGACGAGATATTCAAGGACTAAAAGATGGGTCCCGGTAATAGTCGCATCAACCGCAATCTTGCCATGATTATACTTCCCCACACATTCTTCATGTACTGAAGGTGTTATCCACTCCAAATCTTTTCAACCGTACCTGTGTATGCTTTTCTCGTATGAACAAAGAATGTAGTATGACACCAAAGTCTAGTGTGGAAAACTACATGCTTTGAGTAAGTCGTTTATCTTGTATTCAGTACGTTTTCTTTTCAGGTATTCACCTTCATTGATGAGAAGCATTTGTGTTGTATAATTCCTGTATCAATGTTAGATTTTGATTTCTATCACATATTCATTTCAAATGAGCCTTATTTTTTATCTATAAATGTTTGTGAATAATTATTACGCAGGGCCTACATTTCAACGCCATTGTCGTTGGAATGAGTTTATGTGGTGCCACTAGTGTGATACACTATATTTGCTGTCGTCTTATATATTAGCTACCAAATGCTCCCCACCTATAACACGCCACTTACAACAATGTTGCCACTGTAATACCTAGAAAGATATATTTCTGTAAACCTCCGATGTATTTATTACAGTATGACTTAAATTGGAAAAATGAAATTTCATTTTTGTATACATAAAATACATGGATAAATACCTTGAACCTAACAAATCCTTTTGTACAGTACTTGGTTAACATAATACTTGTAGATACCTGTTTTTCATGGCTGGTATTAAATGATATTTGTGAGGGCTCTTAGCTCTGTCATATTATGCAGTTTAACTGTCTCCATAATGCAAATGATGGTCGAAACATCTTTCTCATTCATGCAAAAAATATTTGATGATTATTTTGTACATGGCTTCCAATGTAGGCTATCTATGTTTCAATTCATGTGTGTTTTTGGTGGAATTGTCTTTTACAGTATGGACATGAATGAGTACAGATAAGAGAAGAATGTTTTCAAGTCATGGGTGAATGAGTGTCGGTCAGCAAGAGTGTAGTATGTGTGTAAATGTGTGACGTTATCAAAGAAAAACTGTTGTAAAATTTCCTTAAACAATAGAACATGTAAGCTGATTTCCCACATTTTGTTTTTCATACGCCCTGTCGTAACGTTTTAAGTGCATAAAATAGAATTTTGATTCGTTATACGATATGGCGCTAAAACTGAATGAGTGAATTTTTAGTAGTTTAAAACGTTGCCTCGGCAAAATACCACTTTCCCTGTTTTGCTGGCCAGCTCCTACTGAGATTCGGAGATGTTTAATCAGTCACACAATGAATTGCAACCCATCTGTACAAATATTTCACAGTGCAGCGAGATTTGGCGTTAAAAGGCTATTGCAGCGGACGACCGATTTGAGTGCCTTATCTAACAGCATGACATCGCATGTAGTGCCTTTCCTATCTAGTGACCATATCGGTTGAATCTTAGACGATTGGGATACTGTGACTGGGTCAGAAGTGTCCAAGTGCAGCTGGCAGAAGCTGGCGGAAGGATTTGACTGCAATGCAGACCCCATGAAGTCATGAACTCAATTTGTCAACTAGGCCCTAGGCAAACTGGTGATGGCTTCGTAGCGGTGTGGGCTATGTTTGCTTGGAATGCACTGGGTGGTCTCTGTGTTCGGCTACTTCTATATCTACATGGATACTCTGCAAATCACATTTAAGTGCCTGCCACCATCGCACTTCCCTATTATTGCAATCTCCTATAGCGCCAAGAAAGAATGAACACCTATATCTTTCCATACGATCTGTGATTTCCCTTATTTTTTAGTGGCGATCGTTCCTCCCTATATAGTACTGTATCAAAAAAGTATTTTCGCATTCAGAGTTGAAAGTTGGTGACTGGAAATTCGTGAGAAGATTCCGTCGCATTGAAAAAGGCTTTTCTCTTAATGATTTCCAGCTCTAATCCTGTATAATTTCTGTGACATTCCCATATTTCGCGACAATACAAAACGTGCTGCCTCTCTTTGAACTTTATCGATGTACTCCGTCAGTCCTATCTGGTAAGGATCCCTCACCTCGAAGCAGTATTCTAAAAGGAGTCGGACCGGCATAGTGTAGGCAGTGTCTTTGTCTCCTTAGTAGATCTGTTACATTTTCTAAGTGTCCTGCCAATAAAACCCACTCTTTGGTTAGGTTCCCCCACAACATTCTCTATTTTTTCCTTCCAATTCAACATGTTCCTAATTGTAATACTAAGGTATTTAGATTAGATTGATTTACGTGTAACCGACGTTTAAAGAGTTCCTTTTAGCACTCATGTGGATGACTTCACACATTTCGTTATTTAGGGTCAACTGCCACTTTTCGCACCATTCAGATACTTTTTCTAAATCGTTTTGCAATTTGTTTTGATCTTCTGATGACTTTATTAGTCGATAAAGGGAAGTGTCATCTGCAAACAACCGAAGATGGCTGCTCAGATTGTCTCCCAAATCGTTTATATAGATAAGGAACCGCAAAGAGCCTTGGGGAACGCCAGGAATCACTTCTGTTTTACTCGAAGACTTTCCGTCAATTATTACGAACTGTGTCCTCTCTGAGGTCCAGTAACATAACAGACGATATTTCATAAGCACGCAATTTCACTATAAGCCACTTGTGTGGTACCATGTCAAAAGCCTTCCGGAAATACAGAAACACGAAATCGATCTGAATTTCCTTGTCAATAGCATTCAGCACTTCATGTGAACAAAGAGCAAGTTGTGTTTCACAGTAACGATGTTTCCAAAACCCATGTTGACTGTGTGTCAATAGACCGTTATCTCCGAGGCAATTCATAATGTTCGAACACAATATTTGTTCCAAAATCCTGCTGAATATCGACGTTAATGATATGGGACTATAATTTAGTGGATTACTCATACTAACCTTCTTGAATATTGGTGTGACCTGTGCAACTTTCCAGTCTTTGGAAACCGATCTTTCGTCGAGCGAACGGTTGCATATGTTTGATAAATATGGAGCTAATGCATCAACATTCTCCGAAAGGAACATAATTGGTATACAGTGTAGACCAGAAAACTTGCTTTTATTAAGTGAATTAAGTTGCTTCACTACTCCGAGGATATTTACTGCTACGTTATTCATATTGGCAGGTGTTCTCAATTCAAATTCTGGAATATTTATTTCGTCTTCTCTTGTGAATGCATTTCGGAAGGCTGTGTTTAGTAACTCTGTTTTGGCAGCACTGCCTTCAATAGTATCTCCGGCCTGTGTGGCCGAGCGGTTCTAGGCGCTTCAGTCTGAAACCGCGCGACCGCTAAGGTCGCAGGTTCAAATCCTGCCTCGGGCATAGATGTATGTGATGTCCCTAGGTTAGTTAGGTTTAAGTAGTTCTAAGTTCTAGCGAACTGATGACCTCAGATGTTAAGTCCCATAGTGCTCAGAGTCATTTTTTTTCAATAGTATCTCCACTGCTATCGTTCAGAGAAGGCACTGATTTTTTATTGCCGCTAAAATACTTCACATATGACCAGAATCTCTTAGGAGTTTCTGCCAGATTTCGAGAGAGAGTTTCATTGTGGAAACTGCTGTAAGCATCAGTCATTGAAGTCTGCGCTAAATTTCGAGCTTCTGTGAAAGATCGCCAATGTTGGGGATTTTGCGTCTGTTTAAATTTGGCATGTTTGTTTCGTTGTTTCTGCAACAGAGTTCTAACCGTCTTGTGTACCAAGCAGGAACATCTCTGTCGTTTGTTAATTTATTTGCTATAAATCTCCCAATTGCTTCGATATTGTTTCCTTGAACTGAAACACATCTGGTCTACACTTATTTTATTAATTTAGAATGAGTGGAGATTGTCGCTCAGGAAGGCGTCAAGTGTATTTTTATCTGCTTTTTGAATAGGTATATTTTTTGCCTATTTTGCGAGGATTTGGGAAGATTCAATGTCGCTACGACAACCGTGTGTTCACTAGTCCCTTAATCGGTTTTGATGCTCGTTATTAACTTAGGATTATTTGGTGCTAAGAGGTCAAGTGTGTTTTCACAACCGTTTAATATTCGCGTGGGCTCATGAACTAACTGCTCGAAATAATTTTCAGAGAATGCGTTTAGCACAATTTCGGATGATATTTTATGCGTACCTCCGGAATTAAACATGTATTTTCGACAACATATCGAGGGTACATTAAAGTCAGCATGAACTATTATCGTATGAGTCGGGTACGTGTTTGAAATCAAATTTTTCCTTTTTCAAATGGTTCCTTGAACCTGTATTTATGTTCTTCCTGTGTTCATCCTTCACCCTTTGTGACTCAAGCCCTTCTTGTGTTTTCCCGAGACCCTCTAACCTCCTCCGGCGTAAAATGGACACCTGACCTATTCAGCAGAATACGAAACCCAACCACCCTTTGGCGCAAGTCGAGGAATCTGCAGCCTACATGCTCGCAGAACCGTCTGAGCCACTGATTCAGATCCTCCACTCGGCTCTGTACCAGAGGTTCGTAATTGGCCCTGTCGACGGTGCTGCAAATGGGCAGCTCTGCTTTCGTCTTGATTCAAGACCGGCAGCCTTTAACACTTCTGTTAGCCGCTTGATACCAGAGAGAATCTCTTCTGATCCAAAGATACACATGATTGGTACAGACGTGAGCAACCACCTGCAGTTGGCTGCACCCTGTGCTGTTCATGTCATCCGTGAGGAACCTTTCCATATCTGGAATGACTCCACTCGGTATGCACAAGGAGTGCACATTGGTTTTCTTACCCTTCTAATCAGCCAAGTCCCTAAGGGGCCCTATAACGCGCCTAAGTTGGAGCTCTCAACTAGTAATCATCCCACCCTCTGCAACTGACCGGATCTTGTAAGCTTGGTGGTTTCCTCTGAATCACGACAGGGACTGCATCTGGTTCAGCGACAGTGTCAGCCACAGACAGCACCTGGAACTTGTTTGTCAGACATACCGGGGTGGCCTTATGTGCGCCTCCCGGGAAGTATTTCGCCACCTGTTTCTCCTAAGGGCGACCTCCCACACGACCACAGGTGAGGGGTCAGCCGCAGTACGAGCAGTAACTGCGTTGGCCACTGGTGAGGACCGATCGGAGGACTGACGTACTGGACGTCCGTTGGATACCCAAGGCCGGCCCACAAAAGTGGTGGCCATCCACTGCAGCCTCAAGCTGTATAACCGAAGACGTCACATCCTGAAGCTGAGAGTGAAATGTCACCAACTCGGCTCACATCCACACAAAACAAACGGACATTCGGCACGTGCTGCGCAACTGTACTGTAGACCCTGACGAAAACGCACGAACTGTGCCTAGTTATACGCAGATATTCATAAACCTAACTACCGGAGCACTCAAGTGAAACTAAATAATTTGGCCATGATTAGGAACGTTTAATGTGTCACAAAAACGGTTTACTCTCTGACGCAAACGAAAACGCGACAACTGTGGCTATTAGATATTAAATTTACACGCAAAAACTAAACAATTAAAGCACACACTTGATATAATAAAATTGTTTCTTAGTTAGAAACTCGTAAATGTCACAAAAGTGGTTACTTTCCTGTTGCCGAATCTGTCTCGATCGGCTACTACTGCCTGACTGGCATGCTAACGCCAGCAACCGGTCACACTAGTTTTCAAAACAAGCAAACAAGCGACCATCTACTCGCGCTACGGATATCTACTGGATACCCTGACGAAATCGCATGAAATGTGTCTAGTAATACGCAGATATTCAAAACCCTAACTACCGAAACACTCAGGTGAAACTAATTAATTTTGCCCTGATTAGGAACTTTTAATGTGTCACAAAGTCGGTTTACTTTCCGACGCAAACGAAAATGGGAAAACTGAGCTATTCGCTATTAGATTTACACGCAGAAACTGTTAAAGCACACAAATGATATAATAAAATTCGCTCCTAGTTACGAAATCGTAAATGTCACAAAAGCGGTTACTTCCCTGTTGCTGAGTGCCTCACCTGGCTACTGCTGCCTGATTGCCGGACTAAGGCCAGCAACTGGTCACACTAGTTTTCAAAACAAGCAAACGACTATCTACTGGCGCTACGGAAATCTACAGTAGACCCTGACGGAAACGTACGAACTGTGTCTAGTAATAAGCAGATATTCAAAAATGTAATTACCGAAGCACTCAGGTGAAACTAAATAATTTTCCCCTGATTAGGTACTTGTAATATGTCACAGATCGTTTTACTTTCCGACGCAAACAAAAACGCGACAACTGTGGCCATTAGATATTAAATTTACACGCAGAAAGTCTAGAAACTAAACTATTAAAACACACGGATGATACAATAAAATTCGCTCCTGGTTATGATCTCGTAAATGTCACAAAAGCGGGTGTTTCCCTGTTGCTGTTTCTGTATCGGTCGGCTACTACTGCCTGACTTGAAGCCCATTGGCAGCCATTCATGGCGTCATGTTTCCAAACAAGGATGGAAATTTTATAGATGAGAATGTGCCTTGTCACCAGGCCATATTTGTCGGAGACAGGTTTAAAAAACATTCTGGAAAATTCGAGCGAATGGTTTGGCCACCAAAATCGACCGACCAGGATTCCATTGAACATTTATGGGACACAATCAAGAGGTCAGTTCGTGCCCAAGATCCTGCATCTGCCACGCTTTAGCCGTTACGGACGGCTATGGAGACCGCATGGCTCAGTATTTCTGCATGGGACTTCCAACGACTTATTGTACATGTCGCATTGCTTTGTGTCACTACCTCGGGCAAAAGAAGGGCCTACACGATATTAGGAGATATCGATGACTTTTGTCACCACAGTGTATTTTATTACGTTTACTTCAGTTCATTTCTAACTCATACACCTGCTGATAAATAAATAGTTGATGCTGATTATGGGAAATAGTGTTGATAGCAAATATTAGGCCTCCCGTAACACTTTCTTCTTCTCCGTCCACTACAACCGTACTCCAACCCCGCATCTATTAGACCGTCAGCCACCTTTAGGTACTGACCTACCTGTTCAGTAACCTTACATTCTTGCTCTATCTCTTCAATCTCTCCTTACCATGTCGGCATGTTATCCTGAACTATTATTGTCGGTGTTGGTCTTTTGTCGAGCCTGGTGAGAAAAACTATATCACAGAACTGTTCAGAGTAACAATTTGCTGTCTTACTTTCAGCCGGCAGCTGCTGACCGAGCGGTTCTAGGTGCTTCAGTCTGAACTGCGCGACTGCTACGGTCGCAGGTTCGAATCCTACCTCGGTCATGGATGTGTGTGATGTCCTTAGGTTAGTTAGTTTTAAGTAGTTATAAGTTATAGGGGACTGATTACCTGAGTGCTCCGAGCCGTTTGAACCATTTGTCTCACTTTCCTGGTTCCTACTGTTGTTAATATTATCCTATACTCGTCTGACCACTGTAGACCACTTGGGTTTCAACATTTATCTTGTCAGATTTTCTAGCTTCCCTAAGATGTTCAAAGTTGTAGCACGTTATCCTTTCTTTGCTTATACAGTCTTTCACTCAATGTTACACTCTCATAAATAGATCCGAATAGGGTAATAGCTTGGAATCTGTTGCCAATGATGAGACCACCATGACAATTTCTCAGTTATTGGGCACATATTCTGCTGGTACACGTTACACGTCTTTGATGCCACTGGTTTCCATTGGCTTCTGCATAATGCCATTGATCACTGCTGATTCGTTCGCCTTTTACAGGCGGTTTCCCGCCACAAAGATACGAGAGTGCTATGAACCTCAGTCCGTTCATAACCCCCAAATTTGGGCAAAGGTGTTGGCAGAATGAGAATGAAATCTTATGCCGGAAGTCTTCGGTGGTCATTGCTGGTGATTTTTATTCAAACTCCAAGCAGTGGTGGGGTTAGAACATGGGATCGATTTAGTTTTGGTTGCTAAGCAACGACGCATTCCACTGGAACATGGAGACCAATAACTTAAGTAAGTTAAATGATGAACGGCGAAGTGAGCCTTACCGATGGCAGAATATCGTTATTTTTCAATCTCACGCCTCTAGTAAAAACACAATTCCATGGAAGTATTTTCCTCCAATTTTCAGCTTCCTAAAAGGGAGTAGAGTTGGAGGCCAGTCGTAGGGTCGGACCTTTCTTGTCTCGTGGGAAGGGACTCAGTTGTGTTTTGTTTAGACAACTTTCCGTTGCCTCCTAAGGGCGATGTGCTTACTTCTCGGTGCCGCTGCACATGCTCTGAACAGTCTCACGTCTAGAAGATCTATTTTTTTTTTTGTGGTTTTAGGGCGCAAAACTGCTAAGGTCATTAGCGCCCAGCCCGTGACTTAAGACAGTAAAAAACCGAATTTAAAAACCAGCAGCAATGGGAACAAAGTCAGAAAATTTGAGAAACTAAAAATAGAAGAATGCTTAAAAATCCACTACAGAAAGGGGGTGATTGTCCCCAAAAAAAGGTTCAAATGACTGACGCCATTTCACTGTCACTAATAAACTGGAGAACGCGGTCGGCGGAGCGCGTGTCATCTGCTAAAATCGACGATAGATCAGGCGATAGCTGTAGACGGGAGCGTAACGGATTAAAATAGGGGCATTCAATTAAAAGGTGTCTTACCGTCCACAGCTGAGAGCAGTGGGGACAGAGTGGGGGAGGATCGCCGCTTAAAAGATGTCGATGGCTAAAACGACAGTGCCCTATCCGGAGTCTAGCTAAAATTACCTCCTCCCGACGACGCGTTCGGGAGGAAGAGGTCCAAGCGCAAGGAAGGGCTTTCACTTCCCGCAATTTATTACAGGGAAGTGCCGACCAATGCGCATGCCATAAATGAGCAACTTGGCGACATAAACCGCTCCGTAGATCGGTGAAGGGAAGCGAACGAATAGCTGGCCGAGGAAGAGAGACTGCGGCCTTGGCCGCTATATCAGCCGCCTCATTCCCACAGATACCAGCGTGTCCCGGGAGCCAGAGGAACGCCACCGAGACGCCCCTCAGGTGGAGCAAGCGCAGACAGTCCTGAATCCGGTGGACCAGAGGGTGCACAGGGTACTACATCTACATCTACATCTACATTGATACTCCGCAAGCCACCCAACGGTGTGTGGCGGAGGGCACTTTACGTGCCACTGTCATTACCTCCCTTTCCTGTTCCAGTCGCGTATGGTTCGCGGGAAGAACGACTGTCTGAAAGCCTCCGTGCGCGCTCTAATCTCTCTAATTTTACATTCGTGATCTCCTCGGGAAGTATAAGTAGGGGGAAGCAATATATTCGATACCTCATCCAGAAACGCACCCTCTCGAAACCTGGCGAGCAAGCTACACCGCGATGCAGAGCGCCTCTCTTGCAGAGTCTGCCACTTGAGCTTATTAAACATCTCCGTAACGCTATCACGGTTACCAAATAACCCAGTGACGAAACGCGCCGCTCTTCTTTGGATCTTCTCTATCTCCTCCGTAAAGAGCTTGGAGACTGAGGAGAGAGCTGAGAGAATCTGAGCAGATTACGTACTGTATCCGCTGATGGCGGCGGATGTAGTGGACAGCCTGGAGAACAGCGTAAAGCTCCGCAGTATAAACCGAATGCTGGTCGGGAAGCCGAAATTGATTTGGGGTGTCGCCAACAATATAAGCACTCCCTACACCTAACGATGTTTTCGAGCCGTCGGTGTAAATAAATGTGGCCTCCGTCATTGCTGCACATAGAGCAGCAAATGCCCGACGATAAACAAGTGTAGGGGTACCATCCTTGGGAAATTGACAAAGGTCACGGAGCAGGCAGATCCGGGGACGGAGCCAAGGTGGTGCTGTACCCCAAGTTGTCCAGAAGGTTTTAGGAAAGCGGAAGGAAAGAGAATGGAGCAGTTGACGGAAGCGGACTCCCGGGGGTAGTAGGGAAGAGGAGCGGCCTGCATACCCTACATCAAAGGAGGCGTCGAAAAAAAGGTCATGGGCTGGATTAGTAGGCATGGAAGACAGATGGCTAGCATAACGACTCAGGAGTACTGCCCGCCGATTGGACAGCGGAGGTTCAGCAGTCTCAGCATAAAGGCTTTCCACAGGGCTAGTGTAAAAAGCTCCAGACACTAAACGTAATCCACGGTGGTGGATAGAGTCGAGACGCCGAAGAATAGACGGCCGAGCAGAGGAGTAGACTATGCTTCCATAATCCAATTTCGAGCGCACTAAGGCGCGATAGAGGCGGAGAAGGACCACTCGGTCCGCTCCCCAGGAGGTACCATTCAGGACACGGAGGGTGTTAAGCGATCGCAGACAGCGAGCCGAAAGATAGGAAACGTGGGAGGACCAGCTTAGTTTTCTGTCAAACATAAGACCCAAGAATTTAGCGACGTCTGAAAACGGAAGGTTGACAGGACCTAGATGTAAGGAGGGCGGAAGAAACTCCTTACGTCGCCAAAAATTGACACCAACGGTCTTACTGGGTGAGAAACGGAAGCCAGTTTCGATGCTCCACGAGTGGAGGCGATCGAGACATCCTTGAAGACGTCGTTCAAGAAGGCTGGTCCGTTGAGAGCTGTAGTAGATCGCAAAATCGTCCACAAAGAGGGAGCCCGAGACATCAGGAGGGAGACAATCCATAATTGGATTTATGGCGATGGCAAATAGTACAACACTCAGCACAGATCCCTGGGGTACCCCGTTTTCTTGGGAGAAAGTACGGGAGAGAGTAGTGTTCACCCGCACCCTAAAAGTGCGCTCTGCCATAAATTCGCGAAGAAAAAGGGGCAGCCGGCCTCGAAAGCCCCAAGAGAACAGTGTGCGGAGGATGCCTGTCCTCCAACAGGTATCGTATGCTCTCTCCAGATCAAAAAATATTGCTACCGTTTGGCGTTTCCGGAGAAAATTGTTCATGATATAAGTGGAGAGAGCAACAAGATAGTCAACGGCAGAACGATGCTTCCGAAATCCGCATTGGGCTGGTGTTAAAAGACTGCGGGATTCTAGCCACCAAGCTAAACGGTAATTCACCATACGCTCCAAAACCTTACAGACACTACTCGTGAGAGAAATGGGGCGATAGCTAGAGGGGAGATGTTTGTCCTTTCCAGGTTTCGGAACGGGAACGACAATAGCTTCCCGCCACCGTTTGGGAAAGGTACTGTCGGTCCAAATTCGATTATAAAGGTGAAGGAGGTAACGCAGACTAGGGGTTGATAAATGCAGCAACATTTGGACATGGATACCATGCGGTCCCGGGGCGGAGGAGCGAGAAGATGAGAGGGCATGTTGGAGTTCCCGCATGGAGAAAACAGTATTGTAGCTTTCGTGATTTGGAGAGGAGAAAGCAATTATAGCGGATACAGTTGGCCAAAGTAGGATGGTGACGGAAAATGCGAAGAGCACGTCGCCGCTCACGTATTGCATCACGGCATGCCTCGTTCCACCAAGGAACTGGGGGGCGCCGGGGCAATTCGGAGGTGCGTGGTATTGAACGTTCCGCAGCTGTAAGGATAACGTCGGTAATATGTGTGACCTCATCGTCGACGCTGGGAAAGCGACGGTCATCGAATGTCGCGAGAGACGAAAAAAGTGTCCAATCGGCTTGGGCAAACTTCCAGCGTCGCGGGCGCATATATGGCAGTTGAGGCTGCAGTCTGAGGACACATGGACAGTGGTCACTCGAGTGTGTATCATCAAGGGCGAACCATTCGAAGCGCCGAGCTAGCGGAACAGTACCGACCGCAAGGTCCAAATGAGATAAGGTTGTCGTGGAGGCAGACAAAAATGTGGGGACCCCAGTGTTGAGGCAAACTAGATCCGCTTGGTGGAAGACGTCTAGCAATATGGAGCCACGTGGACAAGGATGAGGAGATCCCCAAAGCGGGTGGTGGGCATTGAAGTCCCCAACCAGCAAATAGGGGGGTGGAAGCTGACCAAGAAGATGAAGGAGATCAGCTCGTGCCATTGGTGTGGATGATGGAATGTATACAGTACAAAGAGAGAACGTGTATCCAGAAAGGGAAAGACGGACGGCGACAGCTTGGAAGGAACTGTTTAAGGGGATTGGGTGATAATGGAGAGTATCATGGAGAAGAATCATGAGTCCTCCATGGGCTGGAGTGCCTTCAACAGAGGGGAGGTCACATCGGACGGACTGAAAGTGAGGGAGAACAAAGCGGTCATGGGGACGCAGCTTTGTTTCCTGAAGACAGAAGATGACCGGCGAGTAGGAGCGTAAGAGGGCCGACAATTCATCCCGATTGGCTCGAATGCCGCGGATATTCCAGTGGATAATGGACATGGGGTGAAAGGAAAATGGAGGAATGTGACCAAAGTTGCTGTCAACTCAGAGACTGCTCGGAGCTAGCAACCGACAGCATGGAATGGCATTCAGCCGAAGGCAGAAGATCCTGATCCATAGGTTGGTCAGGAGCAGTCCCTGCCACCAGCGATCGGCCGGTTGACCGGCCACCAGCAGTGCGCCTCGGCGACACAGAAGATGGCCGAGGGCGATTTCCGCCAGGTGGTGCTGTAGAGGGGGCACGCCTTGGCGGGGAAGGAGAGGAACTGGGTTTCTTTGTAGCCTTCTTGGAAGAATGTGGTTTAGATGAAGAAGGAACCGATGGTTGTGAAGTTGCGGTACGTAAAAACTCTTCACGAGTATGCTCTTTTTTCGAAGACTTGGCGTCCGACTTTTGGGCTCGAGATGTAGCAGAACTCGACGAAGGGTGAGCCACAGAGTGGGCAGGCGAAAGTGGTGAGGTTGAACGAGCGATCTTTGCGCTGGCCGATCTGACGACCGTGGTACTAAAGGTGAGGTCGCAAGTCTGCGTGGCCGCCTCCTTTGTTGGCCGAGGAGAAGCAAGGACAGTGCTGTATTTTCCTGTCTGAGGCACGGTGGGCTTGCGACTGGCGAATAATTTTCGAGCAGCAAAGGTCGACACCTTTTCCTTCACCCTTATTTCCTGGATGAGCTTCTCGTCCTTAAAAACGGGGCAATCTCGAGAGGAAGCAGCGTGGTCACCCATACAGTTGATGCAGCGAGGGGATGGAGGTGGACAAGCACCCTCATGGGCATCCTTGCCACACGTAACACATTTGGCTGGATTGGAACAGAACTGGCTGGTGTGATTGAACCGCTGACATCGATAGCAACGCGTAGGGTTTGGGACGTAAGGGCGAACGGAAATTATCTCATAGCCTGCTTTGATTTGCGATGGGAGTTGAACTGTGTCAAATGTCAAGAAGACAGTGCGGGTTAGAATGATGTTCGTGTCAACCCGTTTCATTACTCTATGAACTGCCGTTACGCCCTGGTCAGACAGATAGTGCTGAATTTCTTCGTCAGACAATCCATCGAGGGAGCGTGTATAAACGACTCCACGCGAGGAATTTAAGGTACGGTGCGGTTCCACCCGGACAGGGAAGGTGTGGAGCAGAGAAGTACGCAGCAATTTTTGTGCCTGGAGGGCACTGTGTGTTTCTAACAACAGGGTGCCATTCCGTAATCTGGAACAAGACTTTACAGGACCTGCTATTGCGTCGACACCTTTCTGAATAATGAAAGGGTTGACCGTGGAGAAGTCGTGACCTTCATCAGACCGAGAAACAACAAGGAACTGTGGCAACGATGGAAGAATCGTCTGTGGCTGAGACTCAGTATACTTACGTTTGTGAGCAGACTTAGTGGAAGGTGAGGAAACCATTGCGGAAGAATCCCCCATGATTACCGGCGTCTCCATGGCGCGCTCCTCCCTTGTGGGGGCCCTCTCTGAGGGCACTCCCGCCTTAGGTGATTGTTCACACCTCAGGTCACACCTCCCGACAAACGGACGGAGGGACCAATCGGCATTTTCGGAAGGTATCAGCTCGGGTAATCACCCCTCCCTGGGCCTGGCCGTTACCAGGGGGTACGTACGTGTCCTACCTGTCTACCCGGGGCGGGGAATTACGCGTTACCCCGTCACCGGCTACGCACGAAGGGCGTGGGTCGGCCTTCAGACACGCACAGGGAGGAAGAAAGAGAAAGGGAAAGGAAGGAAGAGAGGTCTCAAACGCCGCAGCGGAGAAAAGGGAAACAGAAGAGGTAAGGAAAAGAGAAGGACAAAGGAAGGAAGAAGACAAAAGCAAGGCAGGCGAAGAATGCAGTACATTTACGAGCGTCCGTCTCCGGACGTAGGCACAAACCATACTCCCAGATGGGGAGAAAGGGAAGGAAAGAGCCAGAGGTGAGGGGAGGAGGGGCGAAGATAGGGATGGGGAAGGATGCGGAAAGGGAAGGTATGCAGCCCGGAAAGGAAGGAAGGCCACATTAGCTCGGGGTCCCGTGCTCGCTACGCACGTATCCACAGAAGAGTTGTGGACCCCCTGGGGGGGTCTAGAAGATCTAGAAGACAACGGATAGAAATATCACTGTGCATTCTTCAAAGAGTAAGAAGAGAGAGTGATAGTTATTAAGCAAGTTTTTCAGAATTTACGATGTGTAAAATCAATGTACTGGCTGTATTAATAACTCCACTCAAGCGGTGTGAGGGAGGGGGGAGGGGGGGACGGAGCGAAACACTTAATTATTTAGGAGTGGTACATACCAGAAGACAGTCGATCTAAAACGTTATGAAACTTGTCATTGATGTATGGTTAACTTGTTAAAAATAATATCAATCCCTAGCGTTTGTCCTCACTATTTCCGCTCTCGAAGGAGAGCCACGCGAACTTTGCAGAAAGAGCGAGGAGTCTGTTCCTGTACAGTATTGTCAAGTCTGCGTCTTCAGCCTAGGCAATGGTACGGTGTTTTCAACAACGGGACGAGAACGCTGCTAAGAGGATTGCAGACTAATACTTTCACTTCTGGCTTGAAGGAGTGGAGGGTGATTTGTTGCTTTTTGCAGCCCAGCACATCATTCGCAGCTTCGCACTTGCAGGCATGCCAAATATTGATTGAAATTTATTGACTGTTTGTAGGTGTGTTGTTTTGAGTTGATCAGATTCCGCGTTTTCTACAATTTTGCTTAGACGATTGATGTCTATTCTATGATTATATTAGGTACGTAATTTGCCTGTGGTGGTCATGCGTCCTTCTGGCGAAGTCGGATCGATCAGTGTGCACCGACCCTCGTCTTTTCGTTTCATAAATGACTGTTGAGATGATGGTATTCCTGTTCACCTAACCCAGATGGATTTTGACAAGTCAGTCAGTTGTAGGTTTAAATTATTCCAGAGTTTGTAAATATTACTGTTCGTGTCACGTGTGCCTTCTGGACGTTAATGATATGTTCTCAGTAGTTCATGTTCTTTCGTGAGATAACAATGAATACTGTAATAAACTGGGGTTCATTTTGAAACGATTATTCGATTCATTATTTAGATGATCGCCTTTTCAATTATATATTGCTAGGGCCTTCTCTTGTGAAATCGTTATTCCATTGCACGACAGTTTTTCATAACCGCGTCTCAGTCTACATGGAGCGAGCTGCCTCTGGTGGTCCAATAAAATCAAGATTGTAACTGGGTTAATTGAAAATTTGAACTATATGTCGGACAAAATCTGTGTATCATAAATCTTATTGTAGCTCAAGTCAAATAAAAAATGAGAATACGTAAGAGTGTTGTCGCAGCGACCGCGCTGCTCAGTATTGGTATTAATCTCGGTACTGGTTTGCCTCTCGCTCAGTACGGTGCAGAATTTGTTACACAGTCAAGCCGTTGGTAAGGTACAATATTACATATTAAAATGTAATATGCAAACTTTTCACTTCGAACAATAATCAGCAGACTGTAGCCAGTCGTTGTCATTTTATTTCGGTTTTCCTTTTCTTCGGAACCGATGAAATTGAACGTTGACAGGAGCCAGATAACACTTAACATCATTACTTCAAACGATATTTGCTACAAGCATCAGCTAATGGTCCAGATTCATTTACTAAAGTAATTAATTCCCTGTGTTATGTGATGGAGTAGTAATATGTTAAAGGCGAATAATGGAAAACGGATACAGCTGAAGGTAGAAAATGTTTACATTACAGACACTTGGTGTTGAATTTAGGAACATCTGTCGCAGTGCAATATGTGGTCACCAACCAACAGCTTTAATTTGGAAATAATAGTGTGAGTAAAGAAAATGAATGAAGTCATCTTTTCTTTCCATAGCCTCTATTCATCTGGTAAGCTATAAGTTCTTACGAAGAAACCTGATAACTGATAAGAAAGGTGAGTAATACGGTGGAACTTGGTGAAGACCGTAGCCAAAGTAGAAGAGGGACGTGGGGATGCAAGTGATGCAGATCACTGCCATCACCTGAAATTACAAACCACGTTGTTGCAGCGAAGTGAAATTTAAAGGTATTTTGACTTTCAATTAGACTGCAGTAATGGGAAACCATTGCCAATATTCAGATACAGAATCTATACATCTATAGTACTATTAGTTATACTCCATACCTACTTTAGCCAAAACCATTTATCGGTCTTTTTTGAACTCGTTTGTTTCGTTGATCAGTTTTTGTCTTCCTTGCAGTTCAGTTTCATATCAGTGCTACTAATAACTATTTTAGTGCTATGTGATGCTGTGGCAGTTTCTAATTATGAATAAAGTTTTCGCAAGGAGGAAGAGGAAAATCGATTTTGATAATCCGCTACCGTTACGTTAAATTAAAAATATGTACACAGTTATGTAATAGCCCGATAATATATCTACGGCACTTTAATGTTAGCATTGGATTCGTTACATGGAGGCTGGTACAGCTTTGAGTTTGCAATATTTGAGTACTTCGCAAGGCAGCGGAGCGGTAAACAAATTAAAATCCGTGAATAAAAATACACTTAGATATTTCTGTGCGCTTAAAAATCCTGTTATGAAGAAAAATATCACCCGAAGACGATGGTTGCGCTTCTTTAAAAAATATTCTCAGTGTTCTGTCTTTAGTACCTCAAATACCACAATATTACCTACTCTGGTCCCTGGGGTGGTACTCAAATACGAAAACCAGTTCCGATACGAAACGATCGGGAGGGGTTTGTGGAGAGCGGAATGGGTACTCGATGACAACTCATTCTATAATTCGTTCAATTGTATTAGTTCGTTCAATAGTTTAAGATTATTTGAATGGGCTGTTTGGATTCTTCCGAGCCGACTGCACACTGCATCCTTCCCGACTGCGTACAAAATCCATTTACCCAATTGTAATACTGGAATAACTGAACCAAGCAATTCCATGCACAATTAAATCTTCAAATATGCATACATCCATGAACAATCAAACGACTAAACATGCACAATTAAAGGAAAAATATACAATGACAGAGTTCAGTCTCTTATTGTGTTGCATTTCATTTTATTTTAAAAAATGTAAAAAATCACTTTTTACCAAATTCTTCACTGGCTTGGAGTACTCCACGAGTTGGGCCGCAGAGGTATCAATCCCTGGTATAGGGAGAAAAGGTGGTTTCAGTCCATCAGCCAGCAGTCTTGAAAATGGTTTTCTGTGGTTTCTCATTTTCATTTCATGCAAATGGCAGGGTTGGTCCCTCACAACAGGCCACAGACGATCCCTTCCAAATATCTTCCTTTCCTGAAAGATTCCAAATCGCTTAGAGATACAGCCTATCTGCTTGAATGAAGTGAGCTGCAACGAAGGCGAGGAAGTATCTCTTCAGATATTTCTGCCTCTAAATGACGTATTATAAGAAAATAATATTTCTAATTCTCCTCATTTAGGCTCGTTGATTTGTCTGCCGGGACATTCTTATCTACAAAACGATCTTTCTTACACTTCTAGAAGTGACACATGCTTGTTTAAATGAGGAGATTTGGGGAAGTGTAATGTTGAATAACTACAAATCCTTTGCATTTTCACTGCCAAAAGTTGTACTAGCTTCTCTGAAGCTGTTCTTCAGAGAAGCTAGAACAACTTTACTGCAAATGTCTAGTCAGTAATAATTACGGTGTCATAAAAAATTTGCCCTCTTCTGTTCCTCATCACTTCCTCTCCTCAAATCCAGACTGAAAGGAAAGGAGTGTAAAACGACCAAGGAGGTTTAAGGGACGTGGGGACATGACTACTTATTAGTGATTTTCCAAAATACAGCACTCCCAAGTAAGGATATTATGTCTCCGCTTGGTGAAAACACCCAGATCACTGCCGAATAAAATTGTTCAGTATTTCATTATGTAGATTTTCAGAAAAAATTAAAAACATTAGTCTTTTTAAGGATTTCCTTAACATATCGGCCCCCCGATCTGACAAAATCCTTGCTACGTCCTTGAACTCGTGCAGTACTTGAGGCGAGTTGAGGTTTGGGACGTGGCAGCGCACTGTGTAGCGCGGGTTTGCATAGCGGCAGGCGAGTGTCGGGGCGAGTTCCGGCATGTTGTCAGCTGCATACGTAAGCAGGGGAGCGGGGCAGGGCCGCCGTGTCCCCGCCATGGCCGCCACCCGCCCAGAGTTGGCTGCTGACTTTATTAGCGCACTTGGCGATAACTACTTGCCGGCTGGGCAGTGCCTGCGTGCCTGGGCGCACAGGTCGCCAGGTGCGCTGCTTAATTACGGGCGTTTGATCCGCTACTGCCGCCAGAAAGCAGCAACTGTACCGCCTCCACAAACTCGCCCCTCCTCACTCCTAACCCCCACGGGACCATGCATTTTAAGCAGACTAGCGGATATTGCGTAACTTTGTTTCACCGGCGACTTACTTTTTTTTATTTTTGTACGACGATTCAGCTCGCCGCTAGAGACGTAGTTCGTTAACGACTTCCGGATGTTTCATGGCTGGAGTAACCGTTTCCTGTTGCTCGTGCCAGTTAACCTCTGGTAGGTTCAGATACGGTATAATGTTTTAGTCTGTGAACTTCTTTGTTCGTTGAACTTTCGTACCAGTATAACGCATCTGTAAGCAGCAGTTTTACATTAGGCTTGGTCTCCTGACGAAATAAAAGATACTACATTTCATTCAAAGGTTTTAAATTCTGTTTCACTCAGCTTCTTTGATAACGGAATTTCTATCCTTCTGTATATTTGTGTCCCCGTGATTTTCTACTCCACTATTTTTTCCAACAAACTATCAACTCTTCATGTACAAGAATGCGTGAGAAGTTAAAATTGCGTACACGTTATCAATTGAGAACAAGTCCCAGAACCCTCAAATCTTAATTAGCTCCACACACTTCAGCACGTGTCTAGTACTACGGTGTAATACAAAATGTTTCTTGACATTTATGAACCTGTTAGTATTCATCTTACCATTAACAGTAAGTCCACAGTTTTGACTTTGGTTGATGTGCTGGTCAAAAACGAATTTTCATAATCTAGTTGCGCTTAATTAAGGATTATTGAATTTCTGTTCTTTCAGTTTCGTTTTAGATGTTGTCAAGGAGCAGCTCACTGCCGTGAACAATAGGCAACTAAATTTGTACATTTTTATACAGCCAGACGCTAATCACAGCACGGATGAGTGTCACTTCAAAAAAAAATTATTTAGTCATATACATTGAAAAACTGTAAATAATTCCTTAATAAACCAACAATCACATGCTACTTACTGAAATTTTGTGTAACATTATTTGTATCGCATAGACAAATGCTGCATTTTTAGCGTTACGTAAAAGTAATGCTGAGCACTAATGAGAAAACTTTATCATTTTCACTTCTATTATGATATTTTATTCACAAACTTGTGTTAGTTAATCTTTTGTCGAGAACATGGTTTTGGGTCACTGAGACTTTTAGACACCCAATAGCCCTCTCTCAGAGATTAAGAAAATAAAAAAAGATGAAACGGGCCATCTTACATGAAATTATTATTTTCAATAAACAATAAGGACATTGGTACCTTATACTTCGTTTCATTCTAACACAAAACAGTCTTATTTGAATGTGCATCGTCTGTTTCTCCGAAAGAACAGGTACTTCCGCAGATACAGTAGCTGTGAAACACTGTACTTAAATTGAAGGGGGTTTACTGCTATCGGCTGCCGTGCGAAATTTTGCAGAATCAAAGGCGACGAGGGAAACTGTGCACCGGACACAGATTCGAAACAGAGGATCTCCCGCTTATTAGGCAGTACCACTGCACCACCCGGGACACAAGGTTATCGTAAAGCACGGACTATCTCAGTAAGCCTCAAGGCCGATCCTCCCTCCCTTCGAGAGCCACTTATCGACAGTCAATTCAAATAATTGATAAGCCTGACTGGGCAATGGATCCACTCTCTTCAGCGCGAATGCATAATTATGTCAGACTTGCTATGGGAATCTCTAAGTAATGAACAGGAGAACAATGGACAGAGACTGCGGATACGTGGCGCTCGATGGGAGTGTGGATTGGCCGTGAGGCGTACCGAGATAGTGCAGGTGCGAAAACGCTGTGTCCCCGACAGTGCAGTGGTTACCGCACTCGCCTAGTAAGCATGAGTTCCCTGGTCCGTATCCCGGTCCGCTACACATTTTTGCTCGTCGCCGGCGATTCCGCAAAACGTTCCACGACAGCTGATAGCAGTGATCCTTCTTGAATTAACATATAAAAATAGTCTGTTGCTGTGCAAATATCATGACCAGTCTATTGTTTTTAAAGCATCAAATGCAACTAAACCCAATGTTTAATGATACAAGAGACTCTCAGCGCTGAGGGAAACACATCGAAGTTCGTCAACCCTCCATCGACACGGGTTACAACAGTACCTGCGGGAACTGACCAAGTTGTTCGAAATGGGAATGTGTATATGACAAGTATGCATAACAGGAAATGCTATTGGACTCTTTTGACTTGGTTATTAGGTGCCACTGTATACTATACCGGATACTTCCCTACCGCAAAAATGGAAATGTAATCTCACACGTATATTTTCTAAGGGAGATTGTGCAGGTGAGTAGTTACGCGACGTCACCGAAAGTAACTGGACGAACACTGCACACTTGTACTGCAGCAGATGAGCTCTATATTGAGGGATTGAACCATGTGATTGTTAGAATGCAGCAACCAATAGATGACAATGTGCTGGACGTAGCTGCACAAGATCAGCGCATTCTGTACAACATCAGCACATACTGTCCTAGAAATATCTTATGGAACTATGTCTTGAATGTTTATATGGTTATCACACCAATTAATTTGTTTTTCTTTTGTAATTTGCACTCATGTTTAACTTATATCACGCAGTACAAAGATATGTAAACTTTATGCATAAGTTTAAATTTTCTTCTCAGTAGAACATAGCATTACATGTATTTTATAGCATAATATATTATTTTATAGCATATTATATTAAACCTAGAAAGGTAAAAGTGCTTTTAAGTTTAAATGTACCTTTTTCAGTGAAACACCTACGGTATTCGTAATAAATGTAAAAATATTAACAGAAATTTAATTCAGATTCTAATGCTTAAGGGTATTTTGTACTGTCGTTGCAACTACAGAAATGTGTGATTCTTCTTCCCACGAGACGCGTTTAATTTTATTGAAGTAAAGCATCATCAGTGCTCTGTAATTAAGTTATTTACATTTTGATTTGCTTTTAGGTCGCAAAACACTTCGTTAAGACTAAGTCGTTTTTTACTCACGGTGATTTTCGAGTGATTTCTCGCATACATCAGGAAATGCTGTCAGCTAGCACATGGTCGTCTTTCTGCGTTACACTCTGGTAATTTTGGCCTAATTATTAGTCATTCTGCAACGCTATGCATTTCTTACGATTTTCACAATACACTTTTATGCACACAACAGCATTCTGTTTGTTTTGTATTTCTAAGTATGTGTTGTGGTTCGTGTTTGGTAGTGTAGACAACATAATTTTTCCACCACTCTGTATGTGACCTACAACTTTTGTTAATTAGATTATAGTACTCGAGTAATTCTATTTCATTACGTTCCTGTGCAATTATGTACTATGACGAGTGGACACAGTTGTATTGCAGTGTGATGGAGTGTGAGTAAGAGGAGGAGGTGACGAGCAAGAGGTAAAATGAAATTGTGAGTGTGTGTGTGGGGGGTGGGGGGGGTGGGGGCGGGGTGGGGGCGGGGGGGGGTGGGTTGTGGGAAAGTTGATGGGGCTGAAAGATGGAAAAGGCTCTTTTCTTATTCTTGTAATTTCACCAATAATTTTATATACAGTCTGGTTCCCAATATTTATTTGATCATTGACCGACAGTTTATTTTGTGTTAATGCTTTATGTATGTGGAAATTATCTTGGAAAGTGAGGTGGCGTCTGTCTTTACTGGGTTTCATGATATTCATATCTTCTTCAATATTGCTTGTTCTATGGTGTTCTTGTAGCATATGATCCGCAAATGTTGAATGATTTGTATCGTATTTAAATGGTCTGATAGGTCCCTTATACCTTGTCTCGATTGTCCTGCCAGTCATTCCAATGTGTATCTTCTGAGAATCTCTGCAGCTGGGCTCATAGGTACCATATTGTTGCTATCTGTCTGGTTTTTATTTCAGTTTCGGTATGTGCCTTTTTACTTAAATATTTATGTTGTAGCAATGTTTATACCTTGTTTTTTACAAATATTACTTATTTTATGTGTAAATTTGTTGTACTGGTTCACTGGATGCCAATTTTGTTGTTGTAGTGCAAGTTATATGAGTTGGGGTGGTTCGGGTATTTTTGCGGTATTTGTATTATTTATTTTTTTGTTTCCTTGTGTCCATTTTTTAATCCTATTTGTTTTATAATGGTTAGGTCTTTCTGGTAATTAGAAGTGTTTAGCAGGGATTTCCTGTTCAGCCTGTTCAGTACATATTTGATTGCTCCTTGTCTGTGGTTCTGTGGTTGGTTTGAGGCTGCATTTAAGATAATGTTACCTGTTGTGGGTTTTCTGTATATGTCAAATGTGACTTTATTGTCTTTTCCTACGTTTATGTCTTGAGAGCTGAATGAGTTTTCTTTTTCTTCTTCTATTGTGAACTTTATGTATTTGTGAACAGTATTTCTGCACTGTGTAGTTGCTGTATTTTATTTTTAGGTTCAGTTACCATACATATTATGTCATTAATGTGTCTGTACCAGAAGATGACGCAATATTTCTTCGTTATTATGTCTTCAATTTTTCTATATGATTCATGAAAATGTTGGCTAATGTTCCTGAACTAGGTGAACCGATGGGTAAACCTTCTACGTGTGAGTAGTATTCATTATTAAATTCAAAATAACTTTATTGTGTTATTAAATGTAATAATTTTATTGTTTCATGTTTGTGTTCATGAGGTAGCTGTTTGTGTGTTTTCAGATCTTCTTCAATTATTTTTATGATTTCGTTAAAGGGGTGTAAGTGCACATACTTTCTACATCAAAGGAGAGCAATTTTTCTGTACCAGGAATTTTAGTGTCTCCTATATGTTCTACCAGTTGAGTGGTATTTCTGATTGTACTTTCATTTTCCAGTTTATGACGCTGGGTGAGCTTTGACTTAATTTGTTTTGCTAGTAGGTATGTAGGAGCTGCTCTGAAATTTACTCTTGGATGGACTGGATAATTTTCTATATGGGCCTCTCCTTGACATCTCATGTTCGGGCTCGAGGCTTTTTTTGTACAAGTTTTTGTTTCTCTCAGCCTGTATATGTATACTCTATGTTTTTGAGTGGGTTTTAACATTTGTTTGAAAACTGTTGGTTGGATTTGATTTTAACTTTTTACATTGTTTCTGCTTATAAAATTTTCTGTTTTTATGTGTTTTTTGTTTTCATGAGGACAAAGCTATTACCTTTGTCAATTTTTGTTGCTTTCAGCTTGCAGTTTTTTCTTTCGATTTTTAAGCTTTGTTTCATCAGACTTATATTAGGATTTACTATTTCCTTTTTTTATCTATAGTCCTATGTTTTTAATTTTTTCTTTTATTTACTCCCTAGTTAGCCCTGTGTTTACCACCACTGTTTCCATTATTTTCTTCTACAGTTAGAATATATTCAGAGTCTATAATCAGACCTTGTATCTGTTGTTCATTTGCTGGTGAGTCAACATTGTGTTTTAGACCTTTCTCCGAGAGCTGCTTTTTGTTTTCGTCTAGCGGTATAACTAGTGTTTCATCTAGTGTTAAGTCTAGGGCTGTGTCTCCCATAGCAGAATACTGCTCCCACCAGGCTGTGTCAGTTCACGTTGATGCAGGACTTTCTGCAGACAACCTTCGACAAAGTGTAGCAAAAACGTGATTCACCCAAAGAACTAACATGTTTCCACTGATCGATGGTCTAATCCCGACGGTCAGGTGCTCACGACAACCGAAATTTACGGTATCGTTGGGTCAAAATATGAACACGTAGGGGCAATCTGCTGCGGACCTCGACTTTCAGCATTGTACGATGAACGGTATGCTCTGAAACACTTGTGCGTGCAACATTATTCTGCTCTTTTGGTAGAGATTCCACAAATCAGCATCTGTTCTATTTTACAGAGCAGGCAAGCCTCCGAACCATAAGTTCTGTGTAGAGTCGCGGAGGTCAAACCATTTAGAGTCTAGTGTCCATCTACCTATTTCGATACAAGCTCACGACAGTAGCACGTGAACATACAATCCGCTTCGCGTTTCCGACACACTCAATCACTGGCTCTGCGAAACAATAATCTGTAAAAGTCGTTTATCTCAATGGATTTCCATACTGGCAGCCTGTATCTTCGCTAGGGCGATCCCCAGTCCGTGTCTGCTCCGCTTACATACCTCTGTTACCGCGTAACGTGCCCGCATGTCCACCAGGTGACAAGCAACGACGCGGTGGGCAGTGATCACAATATTTTGTCTGATCAGTGTACAGTGGCAGCGCATTCGCGGCGCTGTCATTTGTACCAGGCGATCACGTGAAAAGCCTTCCAACGTGATTACGATCGCTCGAAGTGAATCAACATACTATGAACGCGGAATGGCAAATGGAGGTAGACACGTGGGACATACCGTTCAGAAATCATTAGGAAACTCAATATTCTGAGATCCACAGTGTCGAGTATGTTCCGAGAATACCAATTTTTGGCATAATGTCTCATTACGGACAGCGGAGTGGCCGACCACCTTCACGACCAAGAGCAGCGGGTTTTGCGTGAAATAAGCGCAGAAATCAATGTGGGACGTACGACAAATATGTCCGTTACAGGTCAATACGGCGAAATTTGTCGTTAATGGGCTATGCCGTAGGCAACCGACGCCACTGACATTCGTAAAAGCACGACATCGCCTGCAGCGCCTCTCCTGCGCTTGTGAGCAATGGGTAGGAAGATAGACGACTGGAACACCGTAGCCTTGCCAGATGAGTCAGAATTTCAGTTGGTTAGATCTAATGGAAGTGTTCGAGTGTGGTGCAAAGTCTAGGAAGCCATGGACCAAAGCTGTCAACAGCGCACTGTGTGAGCTGGTGGTGAATTAACAATGGGGTGGTCTACGTTTACATGGAATAGATCCATCTAATCCGATCATTGACTGGAAATGGCTATGTTCGGCTAGTTGGAGAGTATTTGCAGCCATTCATGGATTTCGTGTTTCCACATAACGATGGAATTTTTATGGATAAAAATGCGCCTTGACATCGGGCAACATTAGTTCGCGATTCATTTCAAGAAAATTCTGGACAGCTTGAGCGAATAATTTGGGCATCCAGACAACCCGACATGAATTTTTAGAACATTTATGGGACATAATAGAGAGGTCAGTTTCTGCACAAAATCCTTCATCGACAACACTTTCGCCATTATGGATGGCTTAGAAGCGGCATGGTTCAATATTTCAAATGATTCAAATGGCTCTGAGCACTATGGGACTTAACATCTGAGGTCATCAGTCCCCTAGAACTTAGAACTACTTAAACCTAACTAACCTAAGTACATCACACACATCCATGCCCCAGGCAGGATTCTAATCTGCGATCGTAGCGGTCGCGTAGTTCAATATTTCTTCAGAGCTTTCCAACGACTTGTTTGGTCCATGCCACGTCAAGACGCTGCACTGCCCCGGAGGTCCAACAAGTTAATAGGAGTTATCAAATGTTCAAAAGTGTGTAAAATGTTATGGGACCTAACTGCTAAGGTCATCAGTCCCTAAGCTTACACACTACTTAACCTAAGGACAAACACACACACCCATGCCCGAGGGAGGACTCCAACCTCCGCCGGGACCAGTCGCACAGTCCATGACAGCAGCGCCTTAGACCGCTCGTAGGAGGTATGCCATGAATTTTGTCAGCGCAGTGTAAATTAGTATTTAGCGACGGTTGCCTGAAGTGTGTATGTTAATTTGCGACCCTCAACTTGAACTAAAGCTCCTACGACGCTGGCACTCATATAGGGTTATTTTAGAGGAATCAGTTGTACGCCACAGTAACATACTTCGATCGGAAGTAAAAGTAAAATATTTACGTAGGGTGTTTTCGTCTGAAAATGTAAGAGAGATTCAAATGTAATGCAAAGTAGAAATAAAAAAGTCTATAGTGGATTCAGAAATACTGTACGTGTATCAAATTTGAGATTCCAGAAGGTGAGTCAAAAAGATGAACGCTCTGTACGACCACTGAAGCATTCTTGGGCTCGTGTAGACAGAGGTGCAGACAACGCAGCAGATAACAGTGTGGAATAATAAGCTCACATCGGATTGTAAACATCGTGAGAAGCAGTCACGTCCGATTGCTCCTACGAAACTATAGTGAATGAAAAAACATCACAACCTATTCCTCTTGTTTACATATAACATTTGTGTTATAATGACGAAAATGAGAACGATGAACCTTCGATGTTAATTTCATTAGACATTAAATGACGTAATATAGTGAAAGCTGCTATGTCTGATAATTGGAAGGTTGTGATGTTATGTTTTATGTGAAATTCTTACATTTGGGAAGAAATCAGTGTTTAATGACACCCAGCAAAAACAGAGGTTAGCAACTTATTAGGTATGTTCATAAACTTAACGGTATAAATCTGTAAATAAAGGATTTTGAAAAGAACCCGCAGTACACGAACGAATGTCATTTAAGAGAGTTTGAATATCATCTACCAAAGAAATGTATTGTTTGCTGCTGATCACTACACGTGTAGCAGAGTATTGATGTCACCTTCCCATTTACGCATTTAAAGAAGTCTATGACCTGCATATCAGGTACTTTGCCCTCGCGATAACATCATCCTCTGAATGCTGTTTTTCTCACTCCACACGCTGCAGTGTGTTTCACAGATGACTGTATGTCTCAGAAGTTGACGCCTCCCTCTGCCTGGAGGTATTCACGTCTCAAACGCAGTAAGTTCGCAGTTTTGTGCTCAAACTGCTCACTCCGATTCTAATACGTAAGACCAAAAGAGAGTAACCTACATTATGAGAGTCAAATTCCGGCCTCAGGCACTGAACACGAGGAAAATACTATCTGAACTCTGTAACTGGATTCTCAACCACCTAAGGTCACAATGGGAGATAGAGAGACTCTCACTACAACGTCACCTCACATGAGACTTCCCCAAGTTATTGTGTCCGTATAAAGGAATTTCACTTTTAAAACCTGTAGGCAAGGCGTTAATACAGAGTGGACGAACAAGAGGACGCTAATATTTTCGATCGAGAAAGACATAGACATTGAAGATTCCAAGATATTTTGCTGAACTACACATAACTCTAGAAAGGAATACATTTAAACCGAATACTCTTGGTCATGAATGTTTCTTTTAATGTGGCCGATGACGTTATACACCAGCAACAGAAGATCCCGAAGACACACACGCACGCACACACACACACACACACACACACGCACACACACACACACACACACACACACACACACACAAGCCCACACACACAAACGTGCGCACAGAAACAGGGATAAAGGAACAAATAATAGTTTGATGTCAGTCTTTTAAACAAAAAACGAAAGACAGATAAACTGAAGAGTTCTTCCACAGAGCTCTTAAGTAATTGACAGACCATCACTGAAGTATTTTACCATAAATTGTAGAAACAAAAAAACTTGTAAAAACAAGAAAAGAACGTCTTTAGTGGGAATACACGTCGAAGCTTCTGACATGGAGCAGAGGTGCGTTGTTATCCTGTGGTCTTATGTAGAAGAGTAAAATCAGAAAGTGTCCCGACATGCAAAATATTGTTCGAGCAACGTTCTGTTTCAGAAAAATCACTGACTGAAGTCTTTCATATCTGTAAGTAACATAAGTATAATTGCAACACTGTACTTCTGAAACATCTACTAAACAAGTTTCATATCAGCGCACACTCCGCTGCAGAGTGAAAATCTCATTCTGGAAACATCCCCCAGGCTGTGGCTAAGCCATGTCTCCGCTATATCCTTTCTTTCAGGAGTGCTAGTTCTGCAAGGTTCGCAGGAGAGCTTCTGTAAAGTTTGGAAGGTAGGAGACGAGATACTGGCAGAAGTAAAGCTGTGAGTACCGGGCGTGAGTCGTGCTTCGGTAGCTCAGATGGTAGAGCACTTGCCCGCGAAAGGCAAAGGTCCCGAGTTCGAGTCTCGGTCGGGCACACAGTTTTAATCTGCCAGGAAGTTTCATCTACTAAACATGATTTTAATACATGAGGTGAAACGCGTCTGACATTCAGAAACAAACAAAGCATAAAAGCACTTATTTTTTAAAATGATTATTTATATACAGCTTACGGAGGATAGTCGCAGGAACTTCAGTATCCCGATGCTCTATCCATATGCTAACCGACCTGGAAACTGGCTTCTACGGTATCTGTGTGGCAAATAGTTCTGCTTGGTACGTCACACGCTTCACATGGAGAAAGTAGCCTACTTTACGTATATGCTTCAAATAAATACTTTTGGAGTATGAGTACTTCTTCATCTACGATGGCGTGAAACAAATCTCTTGTATTACAGCTTCTTTGCTTTCCATATTTTAAGAGCTGTTGGTATGGCCCGAAACGAGAAAATAAAAGTCCTATAAACATGAGCTGTAAAGTGTGTACCTTAGTGCTAGCTCCCGAGGTATGTATTTTGTAGTATTTTATTCACACCTGGTATGTTGTAAATATTGTTATCAGGGTTTATAGGAAGTTGTGAATCACCTACGCATATCACTTTAAGTAATACTATTGATATCCGAAGTAGATTTATGAACCTACTTGTATATGTAATAGACTTTAACATTTTCCGCTTCAGATTTCTTTAGCATATAAACATAACGTAAATGTACAACAAGCATGTTAGAAATATATGAAATGGTCATTAGTACAGCTAGAGATTTCTCAGACACAATATTAACTCTACTTAATGGAGTAGGAACCAAATTTTCCATAATGCGGAAATGCGCTTGAAATTCGGTCTAGCAATACGTTCAGCAGCTATCTATCGTTCTATCGTGGTAATGGCTTTGCATCATTCATTTTTAGGATATTCCGCGTAGTTCTAGCAACTACTGGAATATCATTATTATTCAGACACTGTATTAAATTTCTGAACTGAGTGACTTTTTCATTACATAGTGTCGAAATTAGGTTATTTCCTACCTCTGGCTTGTTAACGAATGATGGTGGTATCTTCCTCTTTGGGCACAATAGTACATTGGATTGAATTTAAAATATATTTTCTACGTGCTCAAGATACTTCTGAAATGTAACGTCGGTGTGAACCATGTGGGAGACTCAATACATCGAAACTGTCCAGAAACAACCATGAAAAATGAAAGAATTGCATCATGCTCAGCTTTATAGATAATTAACGACAAGGTAATAGATTAATCGTTATTTTCAGCGTAATCGGGTGTGAAATTGTGTAAGTTGTGAACGATAGCACATCTAATGTCACACTCAACAAACTGTAATTATAATTGTAAAAGGGTGCTGGATCCAACTGCTATGTTCTGAGGCAGAGCACACAGAATTTTTGAATGTTATCGACCGATTGCAAAATTTTAGTTTTCAGACATTAGTCGCAATAGTCTTCTAATGTCCTCTAGTTAAATAAACACCACACCATTCAGCTGTGAGAAAATCATATTCTATGACATTGTTTCGCCAGCCAGCAAGCTTCTGATATGTTCAGTTAACAGAAGCTGTTCATCCAGCAACATGTCAGTAATATACTGAATCGAAACACGCCCTGCTTATTATTCTAATTCAGATGTTCTCTATCAAGGAAACATTTTCTTATTATTTTCAGATCATTACGATACAAATATGAGAAATAGTTTTTGGAGAACAGGTCAGAAATTGAAGGAATATATCAACTGAAATTTCGTTTCGCAGTGTTGTTCCACTACTTTCGATTTAGAGATTATGTTAAACTTTTAAATATTTGTTGCAATCACATGAACATGGCGTGGATTTATTTTTGGCATTTAATTATGCTAAGTAAGAGTTTCATACAGATACATAATTATGAAATGTGCATTGTATTTCCTAATATTGTGAAACACTACTGGCACTGCAAATTGGGTCTATAAATAAGTTAACTAGGAGCTGCCATGTGCTGCTCCTCGAAATCTGCCGGTAAAATGACAGACACCACTATATACCATAGCAGCTTGTATGAAACATTTCTTGGAAATGTGTCATACTTTCTCTGTTCCAGACATACCTTTTCTGTTTTAAACACTTATTTCTCGTTGAGGCTAATAATAATCTGCTTGTTTAGCGACAAGTGTTTTACCCTGTATTCGCTTATGCAGCTGTTTGCTAAACCACACATCACAGTTAATAGCTTGCTACAGCTGGAATTCTCCACATTCCTCACCGCAACCACAGTGGAAATAAAACATGATTGTATGCTCTGTGGTTATAATTTCATCGGTACCATCCAGTAGTATTACACCTTTGATATCCACATATATGACCAACGGTTGCTTTGATTGCCTGCTGTAAGAATCGAACTCCAGTATTTGTCTCCTTTGGGCATGACATTGTTGCCTATACTGAACGGCGAACAACCAACTAAAAGTGTAGCCAACTTCGATTTAGACTGAAAACAGTACAACTGAATGATGATGAGCAGTAATACTACTACGTGCTAGCTGCGATAAGCATTTTTTGTAACAGAAATGATATATCTCACTATTTTTAGCAGGCAGCATTAAAAAGTTCATATGTTTCTCAATATTACCATGTTTAGAGACACCCAGTGGAACCACTTCTTTTTCTTCATATTCTTTTGTACGTACCATAATCATCAGTTTATGCCTAGAACACTGAAAACCATACATAATAATTGTTATATCTTCTTTAGGACACTGTGTGCTTCTATAGTGGATACGGGAGCAACGAACAGATGCAGTTCATGAACAGAGAATTCAGGTATCAATTTATTCTATGTAAGTTTATTCTGTATCTTATATGTAATAGTAAAAATAATACGGAACTTTGTTGCCAACAGTAGCTTCGAATGTTTCATCTTATACAGATATAAAAGATTTATAAATCTGTCACTCTTCAACACCATTACTAATCGGAGGATTCGAACCCTAGCCACTATGAAAGTCTGTAAGTGTTATTCAACTGCAAACATACAAAGTGGTGTCAGTGCATGAATATTCGAACTTAAGTACACCCGCCGCTTGAGCCCCGGAGGGGGGATGTTTGCATCTCGTTGGCAGCGGCGTAATCGTTCGTGGCAGCGCGCTGGCGACAGTAAGAAACGCTGCGGATTAACTGCCGGCGTGCGTATTTGAAAGTGCGACTAACGGAATGGCGGCCGATACCGCATTAACAGATATATTTTGGTGGTTTTTCTCAAATATTTCCATATACTTCAAATCGCTAGCAAACGAAATCTTTGCAGAGTTTAATGACTCTGAATAAGAAAGTTAATTAGAAATCGGGCTCTTTGTAATTTGCTACGTACAAGCTGTGATACTATCGTTCTTTGAATTGACATTTGTAATAGCTTGTCTGATTTCAATAACTCTTGTTAATTATCTTCGAGTACACACATAAAATTCTTTATTTATTTTCACTTTAATGCAAGTTTAAATATATTTTAACTCGAAACTACAAATATGGATCTGGAATAGTACCAGCTTTTCTTTTAATGTCTGTCTGCGGAATTACTTGGGAACCACCCGTTGATGTTATCAGACAGTGACAGAGATGTGTTCTTGCTGTCCACGCACGTTTCACGAAATTCATCTGACTTGGGAAGCAAGAATTTACAGAGAAGTGAGACTTCTAACTGGCGCACTATGCTCGATGAAGAAGCTGTTGTATGATATTGTATGGAACTGGAAACCCAGAAACGACGGAGAGACTTCGTCCCCGCCGTAGTCCGCAATGGGCTACAGGCTACAGCGCTCCACTCAACCCACCGCCGCCCCATAGCGAACCCAGGGTTGTTGTGCGGTTCGGCCCCCAGTCGACCCCTCTCCACCCCCGGGAACGTCACACATCAGACGAGTATAGCACCAAATGCTAGCCTGGTAGAGTATTTATGGTTTACGCGTACATGGAGACAGTGTATGCGCAGAAATCACCGGCATTGTGTAACTGAGGTGCGATAAGGGGAAACAGCCCGCATTCGCCGAGGAAGATGGAAAACCGCCTTAAAACCATCCACAGACTGGTCGGCACACCGGACCGCGACACCGTCCGCCTGGTGGATACGTATCGGGGACCGGCACGACTTCCCACCCGAAAAGCAGTGCGTTAGACAGAACGGCTAACCGGGCGGGCGATGTAGAAGTTAAGTAACATCTGGGGGAAGTTGAAACTCTTTCCCCCTACTCAATTATTGCTTCCACTTCACGTCACTCCTTTCCTTGTCCTTTCATGTCTTTTCGTTCTCTGCATTTTAATTCCGGCAACCTTCAGAATATCAAATTGTGTCGTCCAGTCAACATTGTCGAAAGCTTCTTCTAAATTTGCGGATGTTATAAATGGATGCTTGCCGTCTATAACAAGTTGTTGGACCATTGTAATCACTCGTGTACCCACATTTCAGCGGAACTCTAAAGGATTTTTCTGAAGATAGGCTTCTACAAATTTATCTCGTTCTTCTGTACATAACGCATGTCAGGATTTTTCAGCCTTAACTTGTTAAACTAATTGTTCGGTAATATACACATCTGTTAGCAGCTTTTGGCCTTTCAGTGTCGTGTACAATTTTATATCCCCCATTTCGTCTTCATGTACTTCCCTTTCCATAATATTATCTTCTGATTTATTTACCTTGTATAGGGCTTCCATATATTCGTTCCAGATTTCTCTTGGCTTGCTGGGGTTTACCAACTGAGGCCCCAATGTTCACAAATGTCATATATTTCTTGTTGTTGTTGTGGTCATCAGTCCTGAGACTGGTTTGATGCAGCTCTCCATGCTACTCTATCCTGTGCAAGCTTCTTCATCTCCCAGTACCTACTGCAACCTACATCCTTCTGAATCTTCTTAGTGTATTCATCTCATGGTCTCCCCCTACGACTTTTACCCTCCACGCTGCCCTCCAATACTAAATTGGTGATCCCTTGATGCCTCAGAACATGTCCTACCAACCGATCCCTTCTTCTGGTCAAGTTGTGCCACAAACTTCTCTTCTCCCCAGTCCTATTCAATACTTCCCCATTAGTTATGTGATCTACCGATCTAATCTTCAGCATTCTTCTGTAGCACCACATTTCGAAAGCTTCTATTCTCTTCTTGTCCAAACTATTTACCGTCCATGTTTCACTTCCATACATGGCTACACTCCATACAAATACTTTCAGAAATGACTTCCTGACACTTAAATCTATACTCGATGTTAACAAATTTCTCTTCTTCAGAAACGCTTTCCTTGCCATTGCCAGTCTACATTTTATATCCTCTCTACTTCGACCATCATCAGTTATTTTGCTCCCCAAATAGCAAAACTCCTTTACTACTTTAAGTGTCTCATTTCCTAATCTAATAACCTCAACATCACCCGACTTAATTCGACTACATTCCATTATCCTCGTTTTGTTTTTCTTGATGTTCATCTTATATCCTCCCTTCAAGACACCATCCATTGCGTTCAACTGCTCTCCCAAGTCCTTTGCTGTCTCTGACAAAATTACAATGTCATCAGCGAATCTCAAAGTTTTTATTTCTTCTCCATGGATTTTAATACCTACACGGAATTTTTCTTTTGTTTCCTTTACTGCTTGCTCAATATACAGATTGAATAACATCGGGGAGAGGCTACAACCCTGTCTTACTCCCTTCCCAACCACTGCTTCCCTTTCATGCCCCTCGACTCATATAACTGCCATCTGGTTTCTGTACAAATTGTAAATAGCCTTTCGCTCCCTGTATTTTACCCCTGCCACCTTTAGAATTTGAAAGAGAGTATTCCAGTCAACATTGTCAAAAGCTTTCTCTAAGTCTACAAATGCTAGAAACGTAGGTTTGCCTTTCCTTAATCTTTCTTCTAAGATAAGTCGTAAGGTCAGTATTGCCTCACGTGTTCCAGTATTTCTACGGAATCCAAACTGATCTTCCCCGAGGTCGGCTTCTACTAGTTTTTCCATTCGTCTGTAAAGAATTCGTGTTAGTATTTTGCAGCTGTGGCTTATTAAACTGATTGTTCAGTAATTTTCACATCTATCAACACCTGCTTTCTTTGGGATTGGAATTATTATATTCTTCTTGAAGTCTGAGGGTATTTCGCCTGTTTCATACATCTTGCTCACCTGATGGTACAGTTTTGTCAGGACTGGCTCTCCCGAGGCCGTCAGAAGTTCCAATGGAATGTTGTCTACTCCAGGGGCCTTGTTTCGACTCAGGTCTTTCAGTGCTGTGTCAAACTCTTCACGCAGTATGGTATCTCCAATTTCATCTTCATCTACATCCTCTTCCATTTCCATAATATTGTCCTCAAGTGCATCGCCCTTGTATAGACCCTTTATATACTCCTTCCACCTTTCTGCTTTCCCTTCTTTGCTTAGAACTGGGTTTCCATCTGAGCTCTTTATGTTCATACAAGTGGTTCTCTTATCTCCAAAGGTCCCTTTAATTTTCCTATAGGCAGTATCTATCTCACCCCTCGTGAGATACGCCTCTACATCCTTACATTTGTCCTCTAGCCATCCCTGCTTAGCCATTTTGCACTTCCTGTCGATGTCATTTTTGAGATGTTTGTATTCCTTTTTGCCTGCTTCATTTACTGCATTTTTTCTTATAATCGTTAATTACCTCACGAGCACGTTTTCTACTTTCCGGTGCTCAGTTATTCAACATGTACCCTATGTGATCAAAAGTATCCGCACACCCCCAAAAACATACGTTTTTCATATTAGGTGCACTGTGCTGCCACTTACTGCCAGCTACTCCATATCAGCGATCTCATTTAGACATCGTAAGAGAGCAGAATGGAGCGCTCCGTAGAACTCAGGACTTCGAACGTGGTCAAGTGGTTGGGTGTCACTTGTGACGTACGTCTGTAAACAATATTTCCACATTCCTGTGTCTACTGTTTCCGATGCGATAGTTAAGTGGAAACGTGAAGGGACACGTACAACACAAAAGCGTACAGGCCGACCTCGTTTGCTGACCGACGGATACAGTCGATAGTTTAAGAGGGACGTAATGTGTAACAGGTAGACATCTATCCAGACCATATCATAGTAATTCCAAACTGCATCAGGATCCACTGCAAGTACTATGTCAGTTAGGCGGGAGGTGAGAAAACTTGTATTTCATGGTCGAGCGGCTGCTCATAAGTCACACGTCACGCTGGTTAATGCCAAGCGACGGCTCGCTTGGTGTAAGGAGCGTAAGCATTGGACAATTGAACAGTGGAAAAAACATTGTGTGGAGTGACAAATCATGGTGCACAATGTGGTGATCCGATGGCATGGTGTGGGTATGGCGAATTCCCGGTGACTGTAACCTGCTAGGGTGTGTGTAAAATTGGGAGGCGGTGATGTTATGGTGCGGTCGTGTTTTTGATGGAGGTGGCTTGCACCACTTGTTGTTTTGCCTGGCAGTATCACAGCGCAGGCCTACATTGATGTTTTTAAGCACCTTCTTGCTTCCTACTGTTGAAGAGCAATTCGGGGAAGGCGACCGAGCACCTATTCATAATGCACGACCTGTGGCGGAGTGTTTGCACGACAGTAACATCCTTGTAATGGACAGGCCCGCACATAGTACTGAGCTGAACCCTACTGAACGCCTTTGGGATGTTTTGGAACGCCGACTTCCTGGCACTCTTCACCGACCGACATCGATACTGTCCTCAGTGCAGCACCGTGAATAATGGCCTGCCATTCCCCAAAAAACCTTCCAGTAACTCACTGCGAGAGTGGAAGCTGTCATCAAGGCTAAAGGTGGTCCAACACCATATTTAATTCCTGCATTACCTATGGAAGGCGCAAGGAACTTGTAAGTCATTTTCAGGTGGATATCCGGATACTTTTGATCACGTAGTGTACATTCATATACATTACGACCACAGTAATAGTCATGTACAACGAACAGAATTTGGCGGAAATTAAGTACACCATTGCTGATATATCCTAACATTACCCTTATGCTAAGATTAATGTCACATTTTACTTCAATGAAAATTTAGAGGCATTGATACCTAGAAAATTAAACGAATTTAAACAGACTAGTTACTCACAGATATATACTTTATAAATTACTACCAGTTGTAATCCCCACATTACATTTCGGAGAATTCCATTTCCTTACCATTTTCCACAAGCGTTTACTTTCTTACTCTGAATACGTTTTTATGTTGGATATGGCATAAAAGGTAGTAGTTATACAAAGCTGCGCCGCTATGCCAAGCAGAAGCCATTTACGTCGTTTGTTTGAGAGTATGGAACTGGCAGCTGTCCAATTTAAACTTCGCAGTCTGTTCCTCTGCATCACATCGTCAGGTATCAATACTCCAAAGACGGGTAAAATTAGCGACTGTCCTGTACTGGAAACTAAAAGCGATCTACTCTTCCCTGTGAATCAAATGGATACAATTAGGTGGATGTTTATTTCAATGTACAGAAAATATTTTTTTTGGATTTAGCTCTTTCCCTTGCGAAATTTGAGGCACACTAATACCAGATCTTGCAGTGTCTCTTGGGAAAGTGTATTACTATTGGGCATCATGTTCTTCAAGATCTGATAGAATTTTAGTTGCTATTTTTGTCACTAGACCTTCAGAATATGTATTTTTATATGTCAGTAGTAATTACTTAATTGGTAGGTTGCTGACCTTTTACAGGTGTTATCAAGGATTCATTTTGCTGTGTATTAGTCTGGGCAGTGAGAACACTGCTTACCCACACACAGATACATTACGTCAAGCTGTAGAGACACTGGTGTAAAAGTAGCTTCGCTGAATCTGTCCCCAACCTAGCTTATCCCAAATTATTTATTGATAGACCACTTGCCCACGAAAGGCAAAGGTCCCGAGGTTGAGTCTCGGTCCGGCACACAGTTTTAGTCTGCAAGGAAGATTCATATCAGCGCACACTCCGCTGCAGAGTGAAAATCTGATTTTACCTTATTCCAGTTTCTCATAAACCCACGAGAGGCAAGGTTTTGGGCAGATATTGGTACACTGTCATCTAAACTTTTAACGGTGGACCATAATTTCTGTATTCTACTGGGCCCTCGTTGGTAACGGGCATATGCGTTGTATTTAAGTATCAGACACCTTAAAAGAACATACGGCGAAAATATGAGTTTTGTACCGATCTTCACTTTTGAACAGTATCGTATTATACAGATAGGATACCAGATATAATTAAAAGAGACAGTGGTTGTAACGTACACGAAATGCTTGTAGTACTTGTGGCGAACTTTCTGTCTACATGGCATGTGAATATTACGCAAGACGAATCTGATTTGGCCGGCAGCTGTGGCTGAGCGGTTCTAGGCGATTCAGTCCAGAACCGCGCTGCTGCTAATGTCGCAGGTTCGAATCCTGCCTCGGCATGAATGCGTGTGATGTCCTTAGGTTGGTTAAATTTAAATAGTTCTGAGTTTAGGGGACTATCACCTCAGATGTTAAGTCCCACAGTGCTTTGAGCCATTTGAACCATTTGAACTATTTTGAATCTGATTTGGAAATAATGGGTGTGAAACTAGCACGACAAATTATTGCTGCCGTTAAACATTTTGTTAGTGTACAGTAGGGCGTGACTTAGGTACCTAGACGATCGCGACACTGCCACAGCGCCGAACGATGAGTAGACCATGTGGCGAGTGAGGCGCGCGTGGAAGAGCAGCTGGGGTGATGGACTACACCGGCATGTATCTGCCAGCTCAGTGTGCCAGGCGGGACAGTGATGGATCGGCGCGATGCCGTAGCCTACGTGTTCCACTTTACCGCTACAGAGGGAGGAAAGGCGTGGTGTCTCCAAGCTGTAAGTACAGACAAAATTCGGGTGAAGAAAGGAACACGGCATGGATAAAGATTATCACCACTACATTTGAAGTTGATTATCAAAGGTAAAATGAAAAACGTGAATCAGAATTTATTCAAGGGAATAAAATAACTTGTGAAACACTGTACGAAGTTTCGCCGAAGACTTGGCTCTGATGAATGGTCTGGATAGCACTTCCCAGATAATATGCGTTATGAATGAACAACGCCCGGATGGAAATCATAAGTGAAAGTACAAAGTAATAGGATATTTAGCCTAATACCAAAACTGGTAAGGGTAATAGATAACGGGAAAAGTATTCCTACCGGAAAGATGGATACCACCGAACTGATTGAATACGTTTATTAGGGTGCTTTTCAAGCTCAATATTAAAGGTTTTTCTTTTATTTGGGTATTATTCCAGTAATCGCGGAAAGTTCGTTTTGGTTACATTCGGCCGTTTAAGCCTAATTTTTGAACGAGCACATTTAGCGTTATACCACAGATTTAAGTGCATTTGCTAATAGTTTACTTACATGTTAGTTTCCAAAATATATTTAGTGTCCTTTTACATCTGTATTTAATATATTATCGTTATCACTTAGTAAACCTCTTAACTAATTTCCAAACTGCCAAGGATACTAAGTGTGTGAGCTGCAGTAGGAAAGATAGTTCAGGCATTTTGTGTAGCTGTTGTGGGAGGTGGTTTCGTTGGGGAAATTGTAGCGGCGTTAGAACTGCTGAAGCAAACGAGACTCTTCCATTCTTTTGCAGGGTTCGCTCAAGAGATAGGGTTATAGCTGAACAGGAGGTCAAAATTAGAGCCCTTTAGGCTGATTTCAACAGAGTGAGGGAGGAACTGAAGAGGTTAAGGGGGGAGGAGGGTAAACAGCGGTGGGAAGTGGTAGCTGGCAACAGGGGCCATAGAAAGAGAACAGTCTGACAGTTTCCCAATTGGCACAACCAATAGATTTGCCTTGCTACCACAGTTAAGTAAGGAAGAGGCTCCAGCAGAAGTAGATGTAGTTAAGATTCAACAGAATCTCACTAGGAAGCCAACTGTTTCAAAAAAAGTAGAAAGTAACAGGAAAGTTCTGTTGCTAGGTAGCAGCCATGGAAGAGTTGTGGGCCAGATTTTGGAGGAAAAATTAGGTACCAGGTCACAAACTTTTTCAAGCCAAGTGCATGTCTTAGCCAGCTGGTAGAGGATATAGGTTCGTTGTGCAAGGGTTTCTCAAAGCAGGATCATGTGATAATAGTGGTTGGAGTGGGAAACAGTATTGATAGGGATCAGAGCTAGAGAATTGAGTGTGACCAGGTGAAAATAGCCTCTGCAACGAATCATACCAATGTTGGGCTGGTGGCTGCTTTCGTGTGGCATGATAAGCCTCCCGTTCAACCGCTCTGTCAGGAGGGTAAATATGGAGTAGGATCAGTTGCATAGGGCGGCCACTCTGTCCGATGTTGGATTGGTTCCTGTAGAGGCTATTGATAGAGGGGACTTCACAAGGCATGGCCTACACCTCAATAGGAAAGGGAAGGGTAAACTGGCAGGGTTGTTAGCGAAATACAATATGGGGGACACTAGTACTTATGGATGTACCTCATTTTAAGACTAATATCAGTGTCCAATGAGAAGTTCAGGCAGGCAGGTGCTAAAGAGGTCGAAAATTCACAAGATTTTCACAACAGTAAAGTAAATAATAATGTTACCATATTTAATCAAAATATTGGTGGATTAAAGAAATAAGTAGATTCTCATAAAAGTAAAGCAAAAAATAAAGTTACCATTTTTCACCAACATATTCCGGGCTTGAAGAATAAAGTAGGTGAGCTCCTGGACACAGAATCCGATAATGTAATAGAAATACTATGCCTGCCTCAGCATCACATTGTGTCTGATATGGACAAGGTAAATAACAGTGGTTATAAACTAGCTGCACAAATGAGTAGAGAGAGTAAAGTGAGAGGAGGAGTTCCCAGATACGTCAAAAGTTTTCACTGTGTAAAAAGTTTAGAGAGAAAACAATTTGTCTAGAGCAACATATAAAAGCATGTGCCTGTCAACTTAAACTGAGGAGGGCTCTTTTATAATTGTAACAGTATATAGGTCCCCTTCAGGAAACTTTCATTTATTCCTGGAGAACTTGGATGCCTTGTTGTGCTATGTGTGAGATAGGGGAGAGCAAATTATTATTTGTCATGACTTCAATGTTGATTCACTGAAAGAGTATAATAGGAAGAATGATCTGGAAGTCTTGCTTGGTTCTTTCAATTTGGCATCTCTCATTAATTTTCCTACTCGGGTAGTAAAGCACAGCAGCACATTGAGAGATAACACTTTTATAGACCAAAATAAGTTTAAAAACATAATTTTTTGTCTTATTGAGAATGGCCTTTATGATCGTGGTGCTCAGCTAGATACAGTATATGACAAAGCTCCATTCAGTAATTCAAAACAACCCTCCAAAGATGTGCACTCAATTAATGACTCAAAAATTAGAAGTTTTGGGGAAAATCTTCAGCAGTTAGGCTGGGATGAGGTACACAAGGAACCTGATGCTAATTTAAAATATAACTTATTTCATGATAAACTTGAGAGAAATTGAAAACTGCTTCCCCAAGAAAGTAGTTAAATCTAATTATAAGAAACCATGCAAAAGCCTTGGCTTACCAAGGGATAAACACATCTTGTAACCACTGAAGGGAGCTGTATCTAACAACAAGAAAGAGTAATGACACAGAAACAGCCATATATTATACTAACTACAGTGCTACATTTGAAAGGTTATTAAAAAGTCCGGAAGAATATGCATTATATCTGAGATTAATACCTCTGATAACAAAATAAAAACAATTTGGAATATTATTACACGGTACACAGGGCAGCCAAGAGTACAGGATGACAGCATTATCATCAGAGCGAATAGAAACTTGACAAACAACAAGACATAAGTCGAAAACATTTTGAATAATCATTTTTTAAATGTTGTAGAGAAAATAGGATCTAAATGGTCATTAGATGAAGCAAGGCAGTTAATGGAAGAGGCCTTACCCACACAATTTGACACGACTGAAATACCACCCAACTCTCCTTCTGAAATTAGGACGATAATAAAATCTCTCAAGAATAAATGCTCACGTGGAATTGATGGCATATCCAGCAGGATAATAAAAGCTTGTTCCCAAACGAGAAGTGGGATTCTTAGTCAGATATATAATAGCTCTCTGAGGCAGGGTATTTTCCCAGATAGACTGAAGTATGCAATTGTTAAACCACTCCATGAAAAAGAGGAAACGTCTGATGTCAATGACTATGCCCAACCTCTCTTCTGACTGCCTTATCCAAAATTCTTGAAAAGGTAATGTATTGTATAATAGCTTCACACCTTTGTAAAAATAAAGTTTTAACAAAATGTCAGTTTAGTTTCCGGAAAGGTTTTTCAACGCAAAATGCTATATATACATTCACTAATGAAATATCAAATGCTGTGAGTAACCAAAAGTCACCGGTTGGGATTTTTTGCGATCTTTCAAAGACTTATGATTATATAAATCATGGAATACTTCTAGATAAGCCAAATTACTGTGGTATGAATGGGACAGCGCTCAAATGGTTTAAATCATACCTTAATTGGAAGACTGCAGGAAGTTGAAATAAGGAGTTCGCATAATATGCAAAAAACAGGTGATTTCTCAAACTGGGGAAAAATCAATAATGGGTGCCACAAGGTTAGGTCCTGGGTCCTCTGCTGTTCTTAATATATATGAAAGATATGCCATTCTATATTCATGAAGATGCAAAGCTGGTACTTTTTGCCGATGATACAAGTATAGCTATCAGACCCAACAGACAAGAATGAAATTGTAAACGATGAAATTGTAAACTATGTTTTCAGAAAATCATTAAGTGGTCCTTTGCAAATGGGCTCTCATTAAACTTTGACAAAACACAGTAAATACAGCTCCACACAGTAAATGGAATGACACCATTAATAAATATAGACTTCGATCAGAAATCGGTAGCTAAGGTAGAATATTCAAAATTTCTAGGTGTATGCATTGATGAGGGATTGAACTGGAAAACGACACACTGAAGATTCGCTGAAACGTTTGAGTTCAGCTTCTCATGATATTAGGGTCACTGCAAAATTTAGCAATATACGTCTAAGTAAATTAGCTTGCCACGCCAATTTTCATTCTCTGTTTTCTTATGGCATCATATTCTGGGGTAACTCATCATTGAGTAAAAGAGTGTTCATTGCACAAAAGCGTGTAATCAGAATAAAATGCTGAAGCTCATCCAAGATCATCCTGCAGATACTTATTTAAAGAGCTAGGGATCTTCACTGTAGCCTCACAATATATATATATATATATATATATATATATATATATATATATATATATATATATATATATATATATATATGAAATTTATTATTAACAATCCGAAAGAATTCAAAAGGTAACAGCGTTGTACATGGCTACAACACTACGAAAAAGGATAATCTTCACTACTCAAGTTCAAATTTAAATTTGGCTCAGATCGGCGTAAATTGTTCTACCACAGAAATCTATGGTCACTTACCTAATAGCATGAATGGTGTGACAGATAGCCATATAGTATTTAAAATGAAACTAAAAGAATTTCTGAATGGCAACTCCTTCTATTAATTAGATGAATTTTGAATATAGTAAGTGGGTAATTTCCCCACCACCCACCCAAAAAAAAGTATTGAGTGTCATGTAATATTTTCTGTAATGAAATATCTTGTATAGACACCTTTTATTAACCAGACACGTTCCACATCATTCCGAAGTGTCGTATTCATGATCTATGGAACAAGTACTAATCTAATCTAATCTAACTGCCGAAGAAATAGTTATACTGGGAGGCCATGTAAGTGCAGCAGTTGACAGAGGTTCAGTGTGGGCTGTAATTATCGTATACCTGCGGAACTTGGTTGATATGCTAATGAGTTAATGCGGAACCGATTTACGTTAGAAAAAATTAGTTTCAGTTCTGTACACCAGGTGCAAATCTGCGCTACACATCATCTCACCGACATCTCTAATGCCCGTATTCAGCAAATTGTGATGGCAGTGGTTGATAATAAAACTAATATTTTTTCCTGCCCATATCACTTTCCTGGCCCATTACATATGGAAACATTGCTATATGTCATTAATCCACAATAACGCATTAGAATATCTACCTAGCTTTACTGTCATACGATAGTTACAGCCCACACTGGACCTCTGTGAGAAGCTACTCTGTAGTTATAATCATCTGCTATCTAAAGGAGCTTAACTCACACAAAAGGCTAAGTCTCCCAAATTTCATATAATCTTCACCACAGAGACTTTTTTGATGCAGCTATCCTCTAACCATTACAAGATTCTCTTTTTAAGGCGAATTACATTCTACACCCGTTTCAGTCTGTGTACTACAATGAAAATTTTGTTTCTGTCTAGCAACCTTACTCCTCAAACTTTTGTTACGAAATTATTGCTTGATACCATGGTGCTCTGTAACTTCGACTATTCCTGTAATTTACGCGAGTTGAGCCACAAAATATTTTCTTCAGCTTCGATTGAGCGACTCATCAAAAGTATACGATGTTTCGGCAATATCTTCAGTATTTTTGCGTAGCAACAAATTTTAATCGCTTCTATTTTGTTAGTGGCTAAGAATTTTATATGCCAACTTCCATTATCATATAGCACTACAAACCACACAGATACATTTTGAATCACACTTACTTATATTTCATTTTATGCTCAATGTCAACATAAAGTGCTGACAAAAAGAAAACCATTATGGCCATACCCCTTAATAGTGTACTGGTCCGGCTATGGAACCCAGTGCAGAATGTCTTCTGCTTGGCGTGTATTCGACGAGTCCTTGGTAAGTTTCCGGACGTATGTGGCAACAAATGTCTACACAGAGGTCTCGCAAATTACTTGCCGGCCGTTTGTTATCGCGGAGCCTGTCAGCATCTCAGTTGTATTCCAAGGCGTTTATCAGCTCCGGTGCATTTTGAGGCCTAAATTCTCCATCGCTCTCCTAAAACCACTGTTGCTCGATTCTGATCTTAGACACTTATTCTGATGGAAGGGGGCAGTCTCGTTGTGGACATATCGCCACCCATTATTTTTACAGAGAGTTCTATTGAGTGGTATAGACGTTGACGCTTACTCGTAGTTCCACTTACGAACTATTTGCCTTAGATGTTCATGACAGTAGCACAATAACAGCCGACCAGATCAGTCGTTTCCGACATTCTCGTTCACAGAGATGGGCTATTTCTATTGTTCCGACATCTGTCACAGTTCGCTCAAGAGTCTTGAAGGAATTGTGATGGAAGCCTGAAAAACAGGGGACTGATGTACTAGGGCATGCACTGGTACCATGAAATAGTCCATCGATAATGGCTAGACACTAGTCTAAATCAAGATTTGCTAAATGAAATCTGAAAGAAAAGGACGACCCGATAGCTGTGTGCTATCATATCACAGTCGCTGACTGCACTCACATTCCTAATGGAAAGCAACTGGATAACAGAGAATAATTAAGATATTTAGAACGTAGGATGTAGCTGTTCTAAAGTGAAACCAATTGCTGACATATAAGGACGTTACCACGAGGGCGAGTCGATTGTAAACCTGAAATATTTTAAAATATTATTTATTGTGCAGAAGTGGTACAAAGCTGTATCACTTTTCAACATAATCTCCCCCACGCTCAATGAAAGTCCTCCAGCTCTTGTAAAGTGCAAAAATTCCTTTACAAAAAAATTCTTTTGGTAGTCCGCGCAACCACCGCGTGGAGTAACTCTTCATCAGAATGGAACTTCTTTCCTCCCATTGCGTCTTTGAGTGGTCCAAACATATGGAAATCACTTGGTTCAAGGTCTGGTGAGTATGGTCGATGAGGAAAATACTCATAATGCAGGTCTGTGCTTGTCGAAGCTGTTGTACGGGCAGTATGGGGCCTTGCATTCTCATGTTGCAAAAGGACACCTGCTGACAGCAATCCACGTTGCTTTCATTGGATTGCAGGCAGTAGACGATTCTTTAGGAGATCTTTATATGATGCACTGGTGACAGTGGTCCCTCTAGGCATGTAATGTTCCAAAATGACGCATTTTTCGTCCCAAAAGAGAGTCAGCATAACCTTCCCTGCTGAAGGTTCTCTTCTAAACTTCTTTGGTTTTGGTGATGCGGAATGGCGCCATTCCTTGCTCGGTCTTTTCGTTTCCGGTTGGTGAAAGTGAACCCAGGTTTCGTCCCCAGTAACGATTCTTGCAAGGGAGCCATTACCTTCACGTTCAAAGCACAGAAGAAGTTCTTCACAAGCATCAGAATGTCTTTCTCTCATTTCAGGAGTGAGCTGCCGTGGCACCCATTTTGCATACACTTTTTGAAACTGTAGCACATCATGCATAATGTGGTGTGCTAACCCATGACTAATCCGTAAACATGCTGCAATGTCATTCAGTGTCACTCGGCGGTTTTCCCTCAGTATGGTTTCAATTGCTGCAATGTTCCCTGGAGTCTCAACTCGTTGTGCCTGACCTGGACGAGGAACATCTTCCACTGCAGTCACACCATTCGCGAACTACCTACTCCATTCGTAGACTTGCTGCTGTGACAGACATGCATCACCGTACTGAACCTTCATTCGTTGATAAATTTCAATAAGTTTCACACCTTCACTACGCAAAAACCGAGTAACCGAAAGCTGTTCTTCCCTGGTGCAAGTCGCTAGTGGGCCATCTTTACACTGATAGTGCGACGGTATGTGTGCATCTGCACAATGCTGCCACCTGCAGGCCATTCTGCACGCTGTTTGTAGCACGCTTACCAACTTACAGGTAACAGCACAAAATTTAGATTTGCTATTACAAATTTAAGCTTTTCATTTGACTCACCCTCGTAATTTAACAACTGTGTACAGCATGATTATAATTAAACTTTCGCTACTTGAGGGAATGTAGACGGGTAAGTATTTACCGTATGACTACCCAACACCACAGGAGTTAAGTCCACAGCTTGTGGTCTAGTGGCTAGCGTTGCTGCCTTTGGAGCAAGGGGTCCCGAGTTCGATTCACAGTCGGTTTGTGAATTTTCTCTGCCCAGGAACTGGGTGTTTCTAGTATTCTCATCAGTTCATCATCACCACCATCATGCGCGACAGTGGATACACTTGGACTATGTAAAAAAAATTGGACTGTGTAAAAACTGGGCGCCAGCTGCGGTGGTCGAGCGGTTCTAGGCGCTTCAGTCTGGAAACACGCGTCTGCTACGGTCGACGGTTCTAATCCTGCCTCGGGCATGGATGTGTGTGACGTCCTTAGGTTAGTTAGGTTTAAGTACACTCCTGGAAATTGAAATAAGAACACCGTGAATTCATTGTCCCAGGAAGGGGAAACTTTATTGACACATTCCTTGGGTCAGATACATCACATGATCTCATTGACAGAACCACAGGCACATAGACACAGGCAACAGAGCATGCACAATGTCGGCACTAGTACAGTGTATATCAACCTTTCGCAGCAATGCAGGCTGCTATTCTCCTATGGAGACGATCGTAGAGATGCTGGATGTAGTCCTGTGGAACGGCTTGCCATGCCATTTCCACCTGGCGCCTCAGTTGGACCAGCGTTCGTGCTGGACGTGCAGACCGCGTGAGACGACGCGTCATCCAGTCCCAAACATGCTCAATGGGGGACAGATCCGGAGATTTTGCTGGCCAGGGTAGTTGACTTATACCTTCTAGAGCACGTTGGGTGGCACGGGATACATGCGGACGTGCATTGTCCTGTTGGAACAGCAAGTTCCCTTGCCGGTCTAGGAATGGTAGAACGATGGGTTCGATGACGGTTTGGATGTACCGTGCACTATTCAGTGTCCCCTCGACGATCACCAGTGGTGTACGGCCAGTGTAGGAGATCGCTCCCCACACCATGATGCCGGGTGTTGGCCCTGTGTGCCTCGGTCGTATGCAGTCCTGATTGTGGCGCTCACCTGCACGGCGCCAAACACGCATACGACCATCATTGGCACCAAGGCAGAAGCGACTCACATCGCTGAAGACGACACGTCTCCATTCGTCCCTCCATTCACGCCTGTCGCGACACCACAGGAGGCGGGCTGCACGATGTTGGGGCGTGAGCGGAAGACGGCCTAACGGTGTGCGGGACCGTAGCCCAGCTTCATGGAGACGGTTGCGAATGGTCCTCGCCGATACCCCAGGAGCAACAGTGTCCCTAATTTGCTGGGAAGTGGCGGTGCGGTCCCCTACGGCACTGCGTAGGATCCTACGGTCTTGGCGTGCATCCGTGCGTCGCTGCGGTCAGGTCCCAGGTCGACGGGCACGTGCACCTTCCGCCGACCACTGGCGACAACATCGATGTACTGTGGAGACCTCACGCCCCACGTGTTGAGCAATTCGGCGGTACGTCCACCCGGCCTCCCGCATGCCCACTATACGCCCTCGCTCAAAGTCCGCCAACTGCACATACGGTTCACGTCCACGCTGTCGCGGCATGCTACCAGTGTTAAAGACTGCGATGGAGCTCCGTATGCCACGGCAAACTGGCTGACACTGACGGCGGCGGTGCACAAATGCTGCGCAGCTAGCGCCATTCGACGGCCAACACCGCGGTTCCTGGTGTGTCCGCTGTGCCGTGCGTGTGATCATTGCTTGTACAGCCCTCTCGCAGTGTCCGGAGCAAGTATGGTGGGTCTGACACACCGGTGTCAATGTGTTCTTTTTTCCATTTCCAGGAGTGTAGTTCTATGTTCTAGGGGACTGATGACCTCAGATGTTAAGTCCCATAGTGGTCAGAGCCATTTGAACCCTTTGAAAAATTGGGCCCTTGTATGATGACCCCGCAGTTGAGCGCCCCACAAACCAAACATGATCATCATCAAAGGAATAGTGTTCAGACTGTGCGGTGCTGTCTTTGCGTCGTTAGTAACGATAGTGTTATGATCTACCTTTAAATGCCTGTATTGGTATGGCGACGTAGGGTTAAAGACAGTCATAGTGTTCACTACAATTGCTGAGAGTGAAGATCGGTAGGACCAGATGAGCAGGGCTTTACTTGCGAAGCTGTTGTATAAAAACAAAAGCCAAATTACTGCTGTTCTTCGCGAGTATCGACGCATTGAAGGTCCTCTTTCCGCACCGAGATTGAGGAACATCATGGTCTAGTTCAAATTAACTGGCACCTGAGAACTGTTCCATGAAGGGACCGACTTCCCATTGCACTCACATGTTGAAGCAATCAATGTGCGATCTTCAAGCAGTGCACCGAGTTACCGGATTGCGTCACGACAGCTTGGCATTCCATGGTCCACCGTTTGAAATGTGCTGCGAACAATTATGAAATGGTGTCTCTAATGCGGTCCCAGGCTGTCGTGTATATAGGTGGTCGTCACACAGAGGAACTCTTGTAACGTGGAACGTAAACTTGGTATATAATTAACAAATGTTTCCCTCTCCTGGCTAATTAAAATGTGATTATTTCAACGGTACATTTGTTATTTCCTCTTCGAATGCCCTTATAAAAATTTCCATAAAATATCATAGTCCTACGATCATTCTTTCATCTGGGGGACCTCATCAAGGAAATATGACACACCAGGCTAAAAAAACCACCCCTTAACTCCACCCGAAAACGCCATGAAGGCCACCGTGTCATCCTCAGCCCAGCGTCACTCGATACGGATATGGAGGGGCATGTGATCAGCGCACCGCTCTCCCGGCCGTATATCACCTTACGAAAGCTGCTACTTCTCAGTCAAGTAGCTCCTCAATTTGCCTCACAAGGGCTGCAGTCCACGTGGCTCCACGGATATGACTAGTAGCTTTCGAATAAGTCATCCCAGCGGTGTTCGCATTTCACACACAAAACTCAGCTTCAGCCTACATTGTGTGTCACTACACCAGCAGGTTAACCAGCAGGACTGTAGAAGAAGCAAGGAATTCTGGAACTTGGTTTTGAGTGGCATCAGGATAACACGTTCTTTTTTCAAAGAGTTTTATTTACCCATGAAGCTACATTACAAATAATGGAAAACTGTGTAGGAGAATTAAGCTTAATTCGATCGTGGAGAATCCACACTGGTTGAGCCAGTTCAACATCAGAGGCTGCCGAATGTGAGCGTTTGGCCCAGGATTATCAGAGACTACGTGATTTTTCCTTTCTTCATTGACGAAGTCTTAACGAGAAAGATGCTCACAGTATGTAACAGAAATATTGCTTGCGCTCATTCAGGTAGTAAGACTTCAAGTACCGGTACGTAGATGAAAGTGGTAACCAGGCTAAACAGTGCCAGGCTCACTACTTGATTGTTGAAAGGAAAGCCCTGAAGTTGCTATTTCTTGTTCGTGGGAAGGAACTTGAAGTTATTATCAGTTGGCCTGCAAGTTCGCGTGACAGACGCCATTTGACTTCTTTACTGGGTAGTATCGAGATGAAGTGAAAGCCCACGTTCCGGCGAGTACTGTGCGTCGTTGGGCGAGTATGTTTAAAGATGCTGAGGCGGGAACATATGACCTGCGTGAAAAACAAATAGTTGGTCGTCCTGTGACAGCAACCACCAAATTTCACAATGTTGTCAGATTGGTTCAGGACGATCGTCGTATCGCTCAGAAACGAACTGCAAGCAGAATCGTCGTTTCATAAGAACGTGTGAATCACATTATTGCTTTGCTTGGCTATCGGAAGATCTGTGCCCGATAGGTACCCCGGATGTTGACTCATGAAATGAAAGCGCACAGACTTGAAATTTACAAGGGACTCCTCTCGCGTTACGAGTCGCACAGTACTCACATCCACACAATCACCATAAAGTGCTTTCAATCTCTGATGAATCTCTTTTGGGGTGACACCTTCTGCTGGCAACAATTCAATGACTGCATGCTGCTTACATTGCATTGACCGACCGTCTGCGCAGGGTTCCACACTTCACACTGTAACAACGCAACTGTTCAATGCTAAGGCTTCCCGCCAACTGGAGCTATAGAGAAGAGGCTACGGAGTAAGCTAGTACCTGCCACATACCAATGCTGTCAACTGTTGAAGAATTATGAACGTGGAGGCATTACTGTTCAGGCAACCCTCCTATTTTCATCGCAGGTCCCTCTGTTGCAAATACATTCGATTGTAGACGTGCTTCTTTCTTTCAGTGTGATGGCAGAAATCAGAACAGAAACATCGTGAAACATCCGTAGAAACCACGTGCTTTGCTTTCCAGTTGATGTGTCAGTCGTACCAAAAGTAGCCGAGTATGATTAATAACAGTTTCAAAAAATTTTTCCCTTTCTTCAGATTTTGTAAGTACACTCTCACACAACTGCGTTAAGCTGGTAGGCGCTATCAGCATTATGCGACATTTCGGTATAATAGAAATTCCACGAAAGAGAGAAATACGCATAACGCTCAAAACAATAAACCTTATAAAATATAAGTATTGTAGTTTCTATGAAATACTTATTGAATTTTAACAAGTGAAATGAGGTCAAATTCGTCTCTTTTGGGACTACAATATTAACAGCAGAAATTGAAACCTGGTTAGTCAAGGGAAGGCAGGATTCGGTTACGACTGTGGACGGGGCCGTAATCAGTTACTATTGGTTGCCTTCTACAGTTACACACAACAATAAATAAAAAAGTGCCCCACGTCATTAATGAAGGATGAAACAACTGTGTAAATGATAGTGTTTTCAGTGTATTACAATTTAGCATATCACCATAACATACAGATCCAGATAACGCAAAAAAAAGAAGGGGCATAAGACGCCAAGAATGGCAATATATTAAGAATGTTTAAGACCTAGCTACAGTTACATCTTACAGTTATTGAAATATTAAAAAGTAAGTGGCCACAAACGCAGCAGAGTGTATCAGACGCCAGTAAATAAAGTTTTAATTTAAGGCTTACTGCTAAAATACCAATATCGAATTATTTTTTTCAAAGCAAATGACCACAATCACGGCTGAAGGCCTTACACGCTAGGAACGGCAATTATATATAAAAAAATTGGAAACAAACAGCAAACACAAGCAAAGGTTAATCAAAAGAAACGAGCAACTGACCACCAAATGGGTGAAAAAGATGATGGTAACCTTGTAACACAACCCTTATACTGCTAGATTTATTGCAGAAGGCGACCGGAACTATTAACTAGACATTTAATGTAGGCATTACAAGGTATGGTAATAAATAATACAATAACATCACACAAGGGCCAGTCACAGGCGGTGCTCTGTGAATCGACCTCTGAGAAGGTCCGGCAACAAACACTTTCTCGAGCGATGGATAGGCAGCCAGGAGTTGCATTCACTTCACAAGATGGTAACTCAGACTAGTGGCAGTCTAACGAATGACTAATAATAATCCTGCTGAAGCTACCTGACGTCCGATAAACCAAATGCAACGACGGAACAATACGCCAAAGCCGGAACCGGCGGTCTGGACTACGTCCTCAGAATACTGTGTTTAGAGCGCCTGGAACGAGAAAGGAACCACTACCAGATTTCTGTCCGATTCCGCAAACCCGAAAATCTGAACCAACAAGTCATAGTACTGAACCCCAGAGAAACTAACAGTAACTAAAACTCGATTCGCCGAAATGTAACCAACCAGAATCAGCAACCACACGTCATTGCGGAAACAATCACTAAGCGAGTCAAAACAAAGTACCAAAAGAGTGACATCAAATTCATTAGGCACACAAACACACAGTGAACTCACTGTGACAACTCTGACGACAGTTGGCAGAATCAAACAAATCTCTTCGCGGCTTTACTGATTCACAGTTGAGTAATCCACACCGTCTAATCACTGAGCCTTGTGCTTTTAGCACAGTAGGTTCTTCAAGTACTAAGTGGTACGCAGATCCACCAAACTGCACATGACGGCGCGATGATAATCTCTCACAACATCACATACGTACTACCGGGCCCATACGGGTGACTCACACCTTTCTACTTGGACTGAAATCAACTCATCTTAAGGCTTGCCTGCTACGGTTTACGACGAGGTCCTGCACCCTTGTGACCACAGCCCATGCATGCCGCCAGCGGTTCCAGCGTGTTCTTGCACTGTGGAGACCTGGCTCTTCCTGAGTCCCCAACCGAACTGGCACATTCACAGGACCCGGACAAACAACGACGCCACCCCCCCCCCCCCCAAGATTGGGCAACAATTACTACATATCGATAACCGGCGCTGCTGCCTCTAGCGGACACGCAACGCTTGCAAAACCGATTGGCGCCAGTCAACACGAGAAGAAGACAAACTACCGCAACCACTCCGACTAAACCATAGCATCTGGCTTCCAACAGAGGGCGGAAACCTACAAACGGCACCAAGGTAAGCCGCAGCACGTCTCAGAAATCACCATTCGAACAATCCTACAGTCTGCGTACATTGATCTGACAGTTATTACTATATCTTTGCCTAAGATGGATGACACCTTTATTTATATTTATAGGTCTTACAATACGTTCTGTCATTTTCGTGTTACATTGTGATATGTTCAGGCCCCTCTATGATACCAGAGGATCTTGTGAATAGTAGGTAACCAACGTGAAGCATCTTATAGAGGGCAGAAATGAGATGCGTCCGCTATTCAGAACGTTCTTTCTTCCTGTGGTATAAACGGTGGTAGTAGAACAGGAAGACTGTGGTTAGTAACTGTGGATCAAGTATTGTAGTCCTTCTGGAAGGCCTTGCGCCTATTCTTCTCGTAACATTTAAGTCCAGAACCCGCATCTCGTGGTCGTGCGGTAGCGTTCTCGCTTCCCAAGCCCGGGTTCCCGGGTTCGATTCCCGGCGGGGTCAGGGATTTTCTGTGCCTCGTGATGGCAGGGTTTGTGTGCTGTCCTTAGGTTTGTTAGGTTTAAGTAGTTCTAAGTTCTAGGGGAGTGATGACCATAGCTGTTAGGTCCCATAGTGCTCAGAGCCATTTGAACCATTTCAGTCCAGAGTCCATCTCGTCATGAATGACATTGTAAGTTTCATGTCTCTCATGCCAATGGTTTCACCTTCCTCAGAGTCCAAAGTATGGTGATATGTTGTTCATGCACATTCTTTCGATATTTCTGCCACACATTCTCGATATACCTTAGGTTCGCCTATTAACCATCATGTTCTGGCACCATTCATCATTTGTGTGAATGACTTTTTCTCTCAACTGAAAATAAACCGGTGTAATAGGAAAGTTTCTTTATTTCAATTTAGTAGCTTTATTACACTCCTGGAAATGGAAAAAAGAACACATTGACACCGGTGTGTCAGACCCACCATACTTACTCCGGACACTGTGAGAGGGCTGTACAAGCAATGATCACACGCACGGCACAGCGGACACACCAGGAACCGCGGTGTTGGCCGTCGAATGGCGCTAGCTGCGCAGCATTTGTGCACCGCCGCCGTCAGTGTCAGCCAGTCTGCCGTGGCATACGGAGCTCCATCGCAGTCTTTAACACTGGTAGCATGCCGCGACAGCGTGGACGTGAACCGTATGTGCAGTTGACGGAATTTGAGCGAGGGCGTATAGTGGGCATGCAGGAGGCCGGGTGGACGTACCGCCGAATTGCTCAACACGTGGGGCGTGAGGTCTCCACAGTACAACGATGTTGTCGCCAGTGGTCGGCGGAAGGTGCACGTGCCCGTCGACCTGGGACCGGACCGCAGCGACGCACGGATGCACGCCAAGACCGTAGGATCCTACCCAGTGCCGTAGGGGACCGCACCGCCACTTCCCAGCAAATTAGGGACACTGTTGCTCCTGGGGTATCGGCGAGGACCATTCGCAACCGTCTCCATGAAGCTGGGCTAGGGTCCCGCACACCGTTAGGCCGTCTTCCGCTCACGCCCCAACATCGTGCAGCCCGCCTCCTGTGGTGTCGCGACAGGCGTGAATGGAGGGACGAATGGAGACGTGTCGTCTTCAGCGATGAGAGTCGCTTCTGCCTTGGTGCCAATGAGGGTCGTATGCGTGTTTGGCGCCGTGCAGGTGAGCGCCACAATCAGGACTGCATACGACCGAGGCACACAGGGCCAACACCCGGCATCATGGTGTGGGGAGCGATCTCCTACACTGGCCGTACACCACTGGTGATCGTCGAGGGGACACTGAATAGTGCACGGTACATCCAAACCGTCATCGAACCCATCGTTCTACCATTCCTAGACCGGCAAGGGAACTTGCTGTTGCAACAGGACAATGCACGTCCGCATGTATCCCGTGCCACCCAACGTGCTCTAGAAGGTGTAAGTCAACTACCCTGACCAGCAAGATCTCCGGATCTGTCCCCCATTGAGAATGTTTGGGACTGGATGAAGCGTCGTCTCACGCGGTCTGCACGTCCAGCACGAACGCTGGTCCAACTGAGGCGCCAGGTGGAAATGGCATGGCAAGCCGTTCCACAGGACTACATCCAGCATCTCTACGATCGTCTCCATGGGAGAATAGCAGCCTGCATTGCTGCGAAAGGTGGATATACACTGTACTAGTGCCGACATTGTGCATGCTCTGTTGCCTGTGTCTATGTGCCTGTGGTTCTGTCAGTGTGATCATGTGATGTATCTGACCCCAGGAATGTGTCAATAAAGTTTCCCCTTCCTGGGACAATGAATTCACGGTGTTCTTATTTCAATTTCCAGGAGTGTAGTTTCTGATTATACTGTGGACGTATTTCTCACTTTGCTTCCTCTGGTTGGGATCGCACAAAGCCCGTACAGCTGGTTCACATTGGGGACTCGAGAGTCCGGTCTCTTGACGTTGATGATAAATGTAAATTGAATCGTTTTCGTTTGAGGTTAATGATTAATGAAAACTACCTCAGCTGTATTATTGCACATTTACTATGTTAAAACCGATTTTTTTCGTTGAACGCAATAAATGTCTATTAGTACAGCTGGGATACTTTTAATTAATCATTAACATTAGTGTCAGCTATGCTGTTCAACAGGATCAAGTTTACTGTCTGTTGGACGTTACCGAAGTCCATGTTCTTTTCTCCATATTCTCGTCCGCTCTGAAATAAATTTTTGTTGCTTACTCCAATAATATGTGCATGGATATGCAGTACACCACATGTAACGGTTGTACTGTTTCATACAATATGGGAATTCTTAGTATATCCCTACGTCTACTGAAAGCTTGTGATCAAGGCACTTCTCTTAGTTGCTTGTATTTTCAAAATTGTCAATATTGAGCACGCGTGCTACATACGAATATGTGTAAATCCTTTGGATACAGTCCAAGTAATACCGACGTTCAGTAGGCAGCACTTATTCTTACAAATCCTTCGCAAGATTGAAAACAAGTCTCGCTTGCTGAAGTCTGAAAGTCCATATGATTGGACAAAAACTTGTTATAGAGCTAAATGCAAGGTTTAATTAGATTCAGTCGTAATCTAAAATATTTTGATGCTACTGGTGAGGTGGCTGTTTTCTGTATGAACTTAGAACCTCCTTGACGGACATAAAGTGTGTGAATTTCATGTCCTAATCTCACTCAGACGTTGTCCACCGCCTTTGTAACTGACTGGACAGAACCTAGTTAGATTCATGACATTGTCAGGGACTTTGCCTTGGCGGTGCACTGGGCCTCTTGATGCCAATTGCGGAGCTACTGGACGGAATGAAGGCAGCTCCACGTCACGAAAACCGGCAACGGCCGGGAGAGCGTTGTGCTGAACCCACGACCCTCCATACCGCACCCATTGACTCCGCTGGCAGAGTATGGCACCGACTGGCCAGCCGTGGCCTGTGGATCACGTTTACGTACACTGCTCACTCTCATACATCCGCAAATGCCTTGTTGTTACATTACTGCTAACAGGAACACGATTTATTACAATACACGGGTTCCTGGTTTGACACGACTTTCTCTTTAGCAAAATGCTGTCTTGTTCGCAGCGGTCATCAAATCCGTTTGTTACCGCCAGAGCTAAATCAAAGATAGAGTTGCGCTACACTTTGTCTCAGAGATCACGAAATTCCAGTAAGTACAGAACATCATACGACCTGTGATCATAGCTTTCTCCTCTATCATTCCCTGCACCGATTCGGTTAGCACATCCCAGACGCTATGTCAGCAGAAAGACCACTGCGTGAATCCTTCTATTGTTTCTCCTTTCCAGAATGGTTCAAATGGCTCGGAGGACTATGCAACTTAACTTCTGAAGTCATCAGTCGCCTAGAACAAAGAACTAATTAAATCTAACTAACCAAAGTTCATCACATACATCCATGCCCGAGGCAGTATTGGAACCTGCGACCGTTGCGGTCGCTCATCTCCAGACTGTAGCGCCTAGAACCGCACACAACTTCGGCCGTCTTTCTCCTTTCATCATACTTCCATGTCACTACTTCATAGTGACTGTATTCCTTGACGGATTTTTAATATCTTAAGCTATCACCTCGAACAAATAAGGTAACGTAAATAATTTTTCCTTTATTAGCTGGTGCGTCTGAATGCCCGTCGTGTGGTGCACTCGCTAGGTGGTAGTGTCTCCGAACTTATCCGAAGTACTGCGATTGTTGTGGTAGGTCATCTCTTTGTGAGAATCACAAAAGAAGTGCAGGTCGTCGGTCTTAATTATCGGTATATCATAATCGAAGCGGTATTTGGAAAAGCTGAAAATAAGTGACGGATCAGTTTTAAAGATCTTGCCCAAAATTTTGATTTGGGCAGAAGTCAGAACCCAATACATTTCGAGATTGCTCATTTCCATTAAAAATTTCCATTAAAAAGGTGTAGAAGCTGAAAGAATTCAGCAGTTTCAGACCACCCCCTATGGCTTCTTTAACTGCTTATCGACACGAATGCTTTCTGAGTGTATGAGCGCCAGGCAAAGGAGAAAAGCAAGCTGTGTTAACATTGAGTTTCACCACCGCCGGAAAAAGCGCAGACCTTATCATCATCAGTGAAGCTGATGCTGAGTGCTTTTTGTGGCTGCCATAGTATGATTACATTCGTAAGAGGCTAACTGTCCCAGGCGCATACTACGGGAGGCTGTTGCTCCACGGCAACGCTCAGATTCATATCTCACACGCTGCTTTTTCGGCTATAAAATTTTAGCTTAAACCCCACCCAATCTCAGACCCCACTCCGTAACCAACCGGTATGACACCCAGTTACTGCGTCCATCCGCCAACAGTAGCGAAAAAAGTGTTGCGTAAAAGGAATAGTATATAAAGAACGTCGATACCACAGGTAGGCCGTAGGCAGCACTCGGGCCGGATCGGGCAAGTAATCCGGCACGCGAAAGTATTTCATTGGGTATTTAGCCTAATAACAAAACTGGTAAGGGTGATAGATAATGTTGAAAATATTTCCCACCCGAAAATGAGGTACCACTGAACTGCCAAAGAAATAGTTATGCTGGGTGACCATGTAAGGGCAGCTGTTGACAGAGGTGCAGTGTTGGCTGGAATTATCGTATGCCTGTGGAACTTCGTTGATATGCTAATCAGTTAATGCGGGGTCGATTTACGTTAGAAAAAATTAGTTTATGTTCTGAACACAAGGTGCAAGTTTGGCACTATACATCATCTCGCCTACATCTCCGGTGTTCGTATTCAACAAATTGTGATGGCAACGGTTAATAATAACATGAATATTTTTTTTGGGCCAGTATCCCTTTCCTGACCCATTACATATAGAAACATTGCCTCTTGAGTTTCTTGCATTGACAGCACTACTTTTGCACCTAGTTGGGAATATTGGAACTAATTTTGTTCCAGAATAACTAGAATCCACAATAACGCATTATAATATCTACCTAGTTTCCCTGTCATACGATAATTACATTCCACACTGGACCTCTGTGAGTAGCTAGCCTGTAATTATTATCATCTGCTATCTAAAGGAGCTTAACTCACACAAAAGGCTGTCTCCAATTTTTGTATGTTCTTCAGAAGTGGCTCTGAGCACTATGGGACTTAACACCTGAGGTCATCATTACCCTAGAACTTAGAACTACTTAAACCTAAGTAACCTAAGGACAGCACACACATCCATGCCCGAGGCAGGATTGGGACCTGCAACTGTAGCAAGCTCTCGGTTCTGCGTTTAAGACCGCTCGGCCACCGCGGCCGTCTATGATCTTCACCCCAGAGACTACCTGGATGCAGCCCTCCTCTAACCATTACTAGATTCTCCTTTTAAGGAGAACTGCATTCTACATCTGCTTCAGTTTGTGTACTACATTCAAGATTTCGTTTCTATCTAGCAACTTGACACCTCACACTTTCGTTACGGTATTATTGCTTGATACCATGGGGATTGCACTGTCAACTAGTCCGGCGGTCTGCGCTACGTCCTCAGAATACTGTGTTTAGAGGGCCCGGAACGAGAAAGGAACCACTACCAGATTTCTTTCCGATTCCACAAACTCGAAAATCTGAATCAACAAATCATAGTACATAAACGTAGACAAGCTAACAGTAACTAAAACCCCACTCGATTTGCGTGCGAGGCAAAACCAAACTGTAGCCAACCAGAATCAGCAACCACACGTCATTGCGGAAACAATCGTAAAGCGAGCCAAAAGCAAGTACCAAATGAGTGACATCAAATTCATTAGGCACACAAACGCACACTGAACTCACTATGACAACTCTGACGACGGTTGGCAGAATTAAACATATCTCTTCACTGCTTTAATAATTCGCAGTTAAGTAACCTCACTGTGTAATCACTGAGCCCAGTGCTCTTAACACAGTAGGGTCTTCAAGTACTAAGTGTTACGTAGATCCACCAAACTGCACATCACGGCGCGATGATAATCTGCCACCCCATCACATACATACTACTGGGCCCACATGGTGACTGACTACTCTACTTGGATTGGAATGTACTCATCTTAAGGCTTGTTGGATCCGGTTTACGACGAGGTCGAGCGCCCTCTTGACCACAGCCCTTTCATACAGCAGTCCCTGCGTGTCGCCAAAGGTCCTGGGGTGTTTGGCACTGCGCGGACCTGGCTCCTCCTGAGTCCCCATCCCTTCCATCTGGCACCCTCACGCGACCCGGACGAACAACGAGGCAACCCCAAGGATAGGGTAACAGTTACTACAAATAGATATCCGCCGCGGCAGCCAATACCAGACAGGCAAAGCGTGCGAAACCGAGTGACAGCAATCAACACGAGGAAAAGACAAACAACGGCAACCATTCCCACTAAACGTTACCATCTGGCCTCCAACAGAGGGCAGAAACGTATGAACAGCTCCAACGGCAGCCACAGCACAGCTCAGAAATCACTTTAGCTCCATTTGAAGATCATAAGTTGATAAGGATATCTATGTAATTTATGTAACTATGAGAGGAGACTGTGCGTTATTTGATGAGAACTTCTTTGTAGATCATTCGACTGAGAACAGAATTACTATATTGTAGCAGCCAGAGTAGGGAGGAGAGGTCGCTGTGGTAAGTCAGTATGTCTGCGAATCATCGTCCCGGGCGTGGCTTCAGTCGTACGGTGACAGCATCGTACAGTGATACATCATGGAAACAGTACTGATTTGGAAAGTTATTTACAGTTGCAGCAATGAATATGTGAGAAATCTCAAACGCTTTTGAATTGTCCTGTCTCATTCATTGTCTTTAATTGCCCTCTTGGGGGATGTAATTAAAACGATGTTTTGTATGAAGTACTTTACTTACTCGTTGCTCGAATTAAAAGGCTATATTTCCAATGTCTGTAACGAACATTACACGTGAGAGAATACTTGGGACAGGTGGGCTGCGTCCGGCTGCCCCCGCCAATTTCCTGGAAGGTCATGCCCAGGTGACAGTGGCTGTGGCCAGGGGCAGTCCCCTTTCAAAAGCGTCCTCGGCAATCGGATGAAAGGCAACAAGGCTTGCGCAGAACCCTGAATGCAGCAATGAGGTGCCATATTAATAGCTCTACAACCAGAGACTGGTGCCACAAACGAGCGTGGAATCAGAGAGCAAGACGTCATAGTGCCTGTGCTAGGGCGGTCGGGTGTTGTGTCAATGCGCTCCTAGAGTCACCCGTCGGTGATATTGTTCTGTCCTACTAGCCAGCGCCTCACGTAGGCACAGTATCTTGCCATGTCCGGTACTCTTCCCACACCACAGTCTTACCAGACATGCCTTAAAGAGCAAGCTGATTGGCAGACATTTGGCGACACTTGTAAGAAGGTGCCGAGATTTATCGGGTGTCAAACTTCTCAATTGGAGTAGGAATTTTTTGTGGTTTTCGGGAGGAGTGGTTGAACGTCAGTTTTCACATGGGTGACTGCCGCTAAGATCTTTGATTGGCCACTATTGATAGCCATGCAGCTTGGTTGAGTGGGCGGTTCCTCACTTTTCGATGCTTGTGTAGAGACCTTAATTTCCTTCAGGACTGTATTCCAGACCGTGTGAGAGCGAAGATGTTGAGTAGAGACCACACATCAAGTCGAGTCAAAAGTTTTCACAATCTCGGTAGCTCGTATGGAGTTTTGGTAGTGCTGATCTCAGTTTAGCATAACTGGAACACCATCCATGGCGTCAGTTGGTTGCGGAGGTTATCGGTCGTCATTGCAAGATTGTGGTGCAGCCGATCGCCGATAGCTAACTCCACACAAATGGAGCATGCTGTTTCTTAAAGTACTTTTCAGCTCCGGCAAAGCAGGGAATCAAGAAATTGTTTTTGACACCCCCAGCATCGTGCCTTCATGCACAGTGCCCACAGGGAATCTAATTAACTTGTTGGACTCTACAGAAGAGTTCTGTTACTCGATCACTGTTCCCCAAGTTAGCAATGAGCGTTCAGTTAGGATAACCAGCCCACTCACTTTAGAGGAAAGTGACCTGCAATAACTTGACAGGCTCGCTTCTCAACTCTGATAACTAATATCTCATTGAAACTTGTTTTCCTTGTCATGTATTTCAATTTCCACGTATTGGCATAATATTTGAAGACTGATTTTAATTATTCATTAAATTTAAGAAATCATTTCAGTGACTGTAGGAACTTATCCGAACTCCCTGTGTTTAATCACATATTTGGCGGATATTATTCAATACATTGTCACTTATGCAAAGGATTCAACATATCGATTTCCTTCTACAACAGGGCAAATACGTTATTTAGCATTCAGATATCCTTGTACGGAATAGGTAGGGTGACAGTTCTTGTGGGTGTTGTGTATCTCCAAAACGCTGAGATAAAGCTAGGCAAGAGTTCCCTCTTTCCAAATCCAACCAAACTTAGGCATCCTTTCAGACGTTACTGAGGATTCGGCCACTGTCGTCTCTGACGCAGGCTGGTCTCAGACGACGAAGCGTGCTGTTGTCAGGAGCGGTCCAGTGAATAGACAGCGCATGGCGTCTTCCCACAGGTGATAATGGTGGCATCTGGGAAGGTGATATTGTCAGTCCCAACCCCGGATCAGTGATTGAGCAGCACACAGTCCACGCAGCAACGCTCAACTTTTGAGTAGCCATGTCATCATTACCCCACTTGACAGTCGTAACAGCCACTGCACTACTGCTTGCTGGCGCCACCATGAAATGGGTCCTTACTGTATCTGTCAAGGAAATATTGATTTTTGATATTTTGCGACTCAGTAGTTGGTATTGTAACCGAAAATTTACAAAAATCATCAATGGTGAGTTTTCAAGTCGTTGCAGTATGACATAAGAGGATGCAATAGTACTTACTCTGTACAATCTTACAAAAAGTCATTCATCGGAAGTTATGTAGACCCAAATCACGTTCAATATGTGCGAGTCATATGGTTATATGCACATTTTTTGTAAGATATGAGAAAATTGCCGGCCGGAGTGGCCGAGCGGTTAAAAGCGCTACAGTCTGGAACCGCACGACCGCTCGGTCGCAGGTTCGAATCCTGCCTCGGGCATGGATGTGTGTGATGTCCTTAGGTTAGTTAGGTTTAAGTAGTTCTAAGTTCTAGGGGACTGATGACCACAGCAGTTGAGTCCTATAGTGCTCAGAGCCATTTATTTTTGAGAAAATTAAGAAAAAGAGCAATTTCCAACCACTGCCACCACAATCATTGCAACACAAAGTGTGAGAATTTGTAGAATAATAAAATACTGCTTCAGAAGCTTCTTGCATGAGAATATAATTCAATCGAAAGCATTGAAACTATGGCATGTCTTATGAGGCCTTGGTGCTACGCCGGAATTAACATAAATACCTCATGAAAGCAATTGTACAACCAGCAGGTACAATCAAAACATCGTTTCAAAATGTGTCTGTCTTCTTGTTCTACTCTTTCCTTTTTCCGTCAATAGTCTAAATGGTATTTATTTTTTGTTAGCATTATGTGATATCATGGACCTTATCATCCTCTATGGCATCAATATTTACTTACAAAAATTTGTTTCTAAGACCAGATATAAAACGTCTACAATGTTGTATGTACGTGGTAAGTTTATCAATTTCCCCTCCCCGACATTTGAAAAGAATAAATACACTCCTGGAAATTGAAAAAAGAACACATTGACACCGGTGTGTCAGACCCACCATACTTGCTCCGGACACTGCGAGAGGGCTGTACAAGCAATGATCACACGCACGGCACAGCGGACACACCAGGAACCGCGGTGTTGGCCGTCGAATGGCGCTAGCTGCGCAGCATTTGTGCACCGCCGCCGTCAGTGTCAGCCAGTTTGCCGTGGCATACGGAGCTCCATCGCAGTCTTTAACACTGGTAGCATGCCGCGACAGCGTGGACGTGAACCGTATGTGCAGTTGACGGACTTTGAGCGAGGGCGTATAGTGGGCATGCGGGAGGCCGGGTGGACGTACCGCCGAATTGCTCAACACGTGGGGCGTGAGGTCTCCACAGTACATCGATGTTGTCGCCAGTGGTCGGCGGAAGGTGCACGTGCCCGTCGACCTGGGACCGGACCGCAGCGACGCACGGATGCACGCCAAGACCGTAGGATCCTACCCAGTGCCGTAGGGGACCGCACCGCCACTTCCCAGCAAATTAGGGACACTGTTGCTCCTGGGGTATCGGCGAGGACCATTCGCAACCGTCTCCATGAAGCTGGGCTAGGGTCCCGCACACCGTTAGGCCGTCTTCCGCTCACGTCCCAACATCGTGCAGCCCGCCTCCAGTAGTGTCGCGACAGGCGTGAATGGAGGGACGAATGGAGACATGTCGTCTTCAGCGATGAGAGTCGCTTCTGCCTTGGTGCCAATGACGGTCGTATGCGTGTTTGGCGCCGTGCAGGTGAGCGCCACAATCAGGACTGCATACGACCGAGGCACACAGGGCCAACACCCGGCATCATGGTGTGGGGAGCGATCTCCTACACTGGCCGTACACCACTGGTGATCGTCGAGGGGACACTGAATAGTGCACGGTACATCCAAACCCTCATCGAACCCATCGTTCTACCATTCCTAGACCGGCATGGGAACTTGCTGTTCCAACAGGACAATGCACGTCCGCATGTATCCCGTGCCAACCAACGTGCTCTAGAAGGTGTAAGTCAACTACCCTGGCCAGCAAGATCTCCGGATCTGTCCCCCATTGAGCATGTTTGGGACTGGATGAAGCGTCGTCTCACGCGGTCTGCACGTCCAGCACGAACGCTGGTCCAACTGAGGCGCCAGGTGGAAATGGCATGGCAAGCCGTTCCACAGGACTACATCCAGCATCTCTACGATCGTCTCCATGGGAGAATAGCAGCCTGCATTGCTGCGAAAGGTGGATATACACTGTACTAGTGCCGACATTGTGCATGCTCTGTTGCCTGTGTCTATGTGCCTGTGGTTCTGTCAGTGTGATCATGTGATGTATCTGACCCCAGGAATGTGTCAATAAAGTTTCCACTTCCTGGAACAATGAATTGACGGTGTTCTTATTTCAATTTCCAGGAGTGTATAACAGGGTTAGTGTGAAAAATAACATGTGAATGTGTAGTACCGTGTAAGGAATCTCAGTGTGTATTGTTATCGCAGGCTGATGATCAGTGTATTCTGTTTCTCTTTCACCTAGAACACGTGAGACAGTGGAGCACATTAATTTGTAAGTTCGACCATTTTTCCGACGTCTGTTACCATGCAAAACGAGAGCACACACTCCCCAATAGTACCGCCAGTAACGTGTAACTGAAGAACCATCATGATGCCGATTAAACAAGCGAAGATGAGGTTCACCTCAAACGAAGATACTCGAAGGAAGTGAATTAACATTGATGTTCAGCCTGCCATTTAAGCAATGCCTGCTCAGTGGAAAACTGAAACTTGATTCTTCACGCTTTTTCATATTCTGGAAAAGGTAATTACATTTGGGTTACTTGTACGATTTACATCCAGAACAGCAGGTAGTAATTTCAGCAGGCTACACGATACACTTCAATGTAGATACAACTGTGAAGAGATATACTTAACTTCGCAGTTCAGATGTGATGTTGTTTCTTCCCGTGGCAACAGAATGGTCATTTCACACTTCTGTCCATTCGTAGAGAATTTCAGCGTTAAGTGCCAGGCAATCAGACACTAGTGTGGATAGTGATCTTATGACAAACCTTAGTTTCTTAATGTGTTTTATACTGACCTCAGACCAATTTAAGAAACAAAGCAATTGCAAACATTGGATCGAGTACGCATTGACTTAGATCAGTGAAGAAATTTGAACATATGTGCCGAACCGGGACACAAAGCCGGTTTTCTTGCTCACTAGGCAAATGCTCCGACTACTAAGAAACTCGGACGCAGTGGTCATCGCAAGTGCACTGACTACTGGGGCGCGTCTCCCGTCAGACCGATGTTCTTAACATCTCGATCCATTACTAACGTAGTGCCTCTTGTCCATTATCATCCCACATTAGGACTAAAGACATCAGGCACCACGTGTACATTACATAAATTTGTCTGATAGCTGCATGATTCAACAGAATAAAAAAGACACAAATACAATCTTTAGTTAGACAAAAGCTTAAAAATACATATTTGACATTAGAAAGATAAGACCTACAGCTTTCATATGGCTAGCGCCAATTGCTGACAACTGATAACAGTCAATGCATCAACTGCTTCATTACTGCTGAGTTTCTAATATTTTATAGCTACTGATTTGATACTAACACACTCTGTCAACATGCTTTACAGTACTTTATTTCCTGAAACCACACACCATTGATACGATGTAACGCCACCTGCACTGTACACTGTCTGTGTTGTTTACATCTTGGGAGTGTTTAGCTATTGCCTTGCTCGAAATATTGAGTACGTGACCTTTCTTTATGACTATTTATATTTCTTCATTATAAATAATAAAAATGAAAATATTTAATTACATCATTAAACTTTCTTTCCATTTGAAAGCGATGTCCATCATCATCAGTGTGAGGTGTGGTCCTCCCTCCCTCCCCGCCCCCCCAACCATGTACAGCAATATATTTTTGTATTCACGGTTGAATGGAAGCAACCAGCCACCGAACCTCATCGTGAGATATTTCGTGCCGTGCTTGAACCGCATACTGTGTTTCTTAATGAAGATTTATGGCTGTATGTCGGTATAAGAGCGCACGTCTTCCCATCGCGTTCCAAAGATGATCACTGTGTCGGACATGACAGCAACGATCCGTAAATTTTTCACGGCTTTCATATCGTGTGGAGACATATATTATCCTGATGGAAAATGCCATTTGGTGCTGTTGTCATCAAGGATACGACAGCAACGTTTACCATTGTAGCCACAAATAGGTGGTTATTTAACTCCCCTTCAGCATCTATAGATTCTTTTGTCTTATCCAATAGCTCCACACACCGTGATTCGAGATGCAGGAGAGCTAATGGGGACACCTCTGTATAAATCCAGGATAGCTGTTGGGAACCTTTGAAGCCGAAACGTTGACTACGCAAATATAACGTAATTAGAGTTCAATCTTTTTTATTATCTGTTCAGTCATCACCGTAGTTGCACACCAAGGTGAGTCTTAGCGTCCCCATTACTTCTGTGGATTGTCACCGACCAGGTGCGGCCGCTGGCCATCGTAAGGTGGTATTGAAGTGTTCTCTGGCTGGTTGCTGGAGTATCCTCGGTCCCACTCCGAATTCAGCAGTGACCCTTGATGACCCATCCACAACGTACCTGCTGCGTGGTCAGTTGATCTCCTCCCTACCTGTTGGGAGAAGTCAACACCTGGAGGCGCCTTGGTGTTGAATAAAAACGTGGACCACTTAAGGCCCTATTGCTGCCTCCGACGTTGAACTACAGTCCTGGCAGCAATCTGAGATTTGTTGTTGGAAGACAGTCGGTTCGCCCTCAATAGATGGTAGGTGGCGAGTAGCATGAAGTTCATCAGGTGAGAACCATCATCTAGATTAGATCTTTGGCTAGTCCGTACACTGTGCCGGAACATTTAGGACATATGCTGACTATAGTATCATAATCATACCGGCCGATGTGGACGAGCGGTTCTAGACGCCTCAGTCCGCAACCGAGCTGCTGCTGCGGTCGAAGGTTCGGATCCTGCCTAGGGCATGGATGTGTGTGATGTCCTTAGGTTAGTTAGGTTAAGGTAGTTCTAAGTCCAGGGGACTGATGACCTCAAATGTTAAGTCCCACAGTGCTTAGAGCCATTTCAACCATCACAGTCATGGAATGGAGCGCTATTACTGTTTATGCAATCGATTCCAATAGTCAGTGCTTAATAACAACGGGAAAGCTGGAATACTGCATACGTATATGATGCAAATTTTGGTTTTTAATCACCGCATACGTCCTTCTTATTCTACTGTATCCACTCAACAGGCTGCGTAACTGTTGTGTCAGTATCTCGCTTTGTGCTCTTCTGAAAGGGACAGTTTCTTGCAGCATGTCTTACGAGCTAACGAATATGCTTATCTTGCTTCCTTTGCACCATTCTGCCGAATTCATATCCTCACATGGTGTCATAATCTGTCACGACCTGACCGATCTGCGGCATACAAGCTTGCTTCCTGCTTCTCTCTCTGTGGCATGACTGGAGTTTTAATATTTTTCTCTGATTTGTACGCCCTATGATTCAATACCATAAGAATAACATGCCAGTCTCTGTCATCTGTAGCATGATGTCGGTGGCATGCGACTCGTGGCATAGCGAGATCTCAGCCGCGGCTTCAGTAATCAGTTCCTGAGCATCAACTGTGACACATTGCCTGTAATCTTAACGTGTGTTTCAACTGTTATCGTCCATCTATTTATAGGTACCATTCTAACAATCCTACAGTGTGCTTACATTCATCTGACAGTTGTTACTGTATCTTTGCGTAAGATGGGTGACACCTTTATTTATATTTATAGGTCTTATAATACGGTCAGTCATTTTCGTGTTATAACATGCAATATTCAGGCCCCTCTGTGATACCAGAGGATCTTGTCAATAGTAGGTAATCAACGTTAAGCATCTTAGAGAGGGCAGAAATAAGAGACGTCCGCTGTGCAGAACATTCTTTCTCCCCGTGGTATAAACGGTGACAGTCGAACGGCAAGACTGTGGTTAGGAACAATGGGTCAAGTATTGTAGTCCTTCTGGAAGGCATTGCGCCTATTCTTCTCGTAACATTTATGTCCAGAGTCCATCTCGTCATGAATAGCATTGTGGGATTCATGTCTCGTATGCCAATGGTTTCACCTTCCTCAGAATCCACAGTATGGTGATATGTTGCACATGCACATTTTTTCGATATCTCTGCCAGACATTCTCGATATACCTTAGGCACGCTTATTAATCATCACGTTCGAGTACCATTATTCATTTGTGGGATTGACTTTTCCTCTCAACTGACATTAAACCGGTGTAATAAGAAAATTCTTTTTCTTCAATTTAGTAGCTTTATTAGTTTCTGATTATACTGTGGACCTATTTCTCACTTTGCTTCCTCTGGTTGGGATCGCACAACGCCCGTACAGCTGGTTCACATTGGGGACTCGAGAGTCCGGACTCTTGACGTTGATGATAAATGTAAAGTGAATCGTTTTCGTTTGATGTTAATGATTAATGAAAACTACCTCAGCTGTATTATTGCACATTTACTATGTTAAAACCGATTTTTTTGGTTGAACGCAATAAATGTCTATTATTACAGCTGGTAGTGTTTTCATTAATCATTAACATTAGTATCAGCTATGCTGTTCAACAGGATCAAGGTTACTTTCTGTTGGACATTACCTAAGTCCATGTTCTTTTCTCCACTTTCTCGTCCGCTCTGAAATAAATTTTTGTTGCTTACTCCTATAATACACTCCTGGAAATGCAAAAAAGAACACATTGACACCGGTGTGTCAGACCCACCATACTTGCTCCGGACACTGCGAGAGGGCTGTACAAGCAATGATCACACGCACGGCACAGCGGACACACCAGGAACCGCGGTGTTGGCCGTCGAATGGCGCTAGCTGCGCAGCATTTGTGCACCGCCGCCGTCAGTGTCAGCCAGTTTGCCGTGGCATACGGAGCTCCATCGCAGTCTTTAACACTGGTAGCATGCCGCGACAGCGTGGACGTGAACCGTGTATGTGCAGTTGACGGACTTTGAGCGAGGGCGTATAGTGGGCATGCGGGAGGCCGGGTGGACGTACCGCCGAATTGCTCAACACGTGGGGCGTGAGGTCTCCACAGTACATCGATGTTGTCGCCAGTGGTCGGCGGAAGGTGCACGTGCTCGTCGACCTGGGACCGGACCTTAGCGACGCACGGATGCACGCCAAGACCGTAGGATCCTACGCAGTGCCGTAGGGGACCGCACCGCCACACAAATTAGGGACACTGTTGCTCCTGGGGTATTGGCGAGGACCATTCGCAACCGTCTCCATGAAGCTGGGCTACGGTCCCGCACACCGTTAGGCCGTCTTCCGCTCACGCCCCAACATCGTGCAGCCCGCCTCCAGTGGTGTCGCGACAGGCGTGAATGGAGGGACGAATGGAAACGTGTCGTATTCAGCGATGAGAGACGCTTCTGCCTTGGTGCCAATGATGGTCGTATGCGTGTTTGGTGCCGTGCAGGTGAGCGCCACAATCAGGACTGCATACGACCGAGGCACACAGGGCCAACACCCGGCATCATGGTGTGGGGAGCGATCTCCTACACTGGCCGTACACCACTGGTGATCGTCGAGGGGACACTGAATAGTGCACGGTACATCCAAACCGTCATCGAACCCATCGTTCTACCATTCCTAGACCGGCAAGGGAACTTGCTGTTCCAACATGACAATGCACGTCCGCATGTATCCCGTGCCACCCAACGTGCTCTAGAAGGTGTAAGTCAACTACCCTGGCCAGCAAGATCTCCGGATCTGTCCCCCATTGAGCATGTTTGGGACTGGATGAAGCGTCGTCTCACGCGGTCTGCACGTCCAGCACGAACGCTGGTCCAACTGAGGCGCCAGGTGAAAATGGCATGGCAAGCCGTTCCACAGGACTACATCCAGCATCTCTACGATCGTCTCCATGGGAGAATAGCAGCCTGCATTGCTGCGAAAGGTGGATATACACTGTACTAGTGCCGACATTGTGCATGCCCTGTTGTCTGTGTCTATGTGCCTGTGGTTCTGTCAGTGTGATCATGTGATGTATCTGACCCCAGGAATGTGTCAATAAAGTTTCCCCTTCCTGGGACAATGAATTCACGGTGTTCTTATCTCAATTTCCAGGAGTGTATGTGCATGGATATGCAGTACACCACACGTAACTCTTGTACGGTTTCATACAATACAGGACTTCTTCGTATATCCCTGCGTCTACTGAAAGCTTGTGATTGGACGAAAACTTGTTATAGAGCTAGGTGCTAGGTTTAATTAGATTCAGTCGTAATCTAAAATATTTTGATGCTACTGGTAAGGTGGCTGTTTTCTGTATGAACTTAGAACCTCCTTCACAGACATAAAATGTGTTAATTTCATGTCCTAATCTCACTTAGACGTGGTCCGCCGCCTTTGTAACTGACTGGACAGGACCTAGTTAGATTCATGACATTGTCAGGGACTTTGCCTTGGCGGTGCACTGGGCCTCTTGATGCCAATTGCGGAGGTACTGGACGGAATGAAGGCAGCTCCACGTCACGAAAACCGGTAACGGCCGGGAGAGCGTTGTGCTGATCCCACGACCCTCCATACCGCACCCATTGACTCCGCGCATGGCACCGACTGGCCAGCCATGGCCTGTGGATCACGTTTACGTACACAGATCAGATTGGAATTTATACCGCATAGACAGGCTGGGCAGTGAAGGGGGAGGCGTGTTTATGGCAATGAGAAGTGCAATAGTATCGAAGGAAATTGACGGAGATCCGAAATGTGAAACAATTTGGGTGAAGGTCACGGTTAAAGCAGGCTCATACATGGTAATTGGATGTCTCAGTAGGCCCCCTTGCTCAGCAGCTGTTGTGGCCGAGCACCTGAAGGATAATATGGAAAATATTTCGAGTAGATTTCCCCAGTATGTTATAGTTCTGGGTGGAGATTTTAATTTGCCGGATATAGACTGGGAGACTCAAACGTTCATAACAGGTGGCAGGGACAAAGAATCCAGTGAAATATTTTTAAGTGCCTTATCTGAAAACTACCTTGAGCAGTTAAACTGAGAACCGACTCGTGGCGATAACATATTAGACCTTCTGGTGACAAACAGACCCGAACTGTTTGAAACAGTTAACGCAGAACAGGGAATCAGCCATCACAAAGCGGTTACTGCATCAATGATTTCAGCCGTAAATAGAAATTTTTAAAAGGTAGGAATATTTTTCTGTTTAGCAAAAGTGACAAAAAGCAGATTTCTGAGTACCTGACGGCTCAACAGAAAAGTTTTGTTTGAAGTACAGATAGGGTTGAGGATCAGTGGAAAAAGTTCAAAACCATCGCACAATATGCGTTAGATGAGTATGTGCCAAGCAAGATCGTAAGAGATGGAAAAGAGCCACCGTGGTACAACAAGCGAGTTATAAAACTTCTGCGGAAGCAAAGGGCCATGAGAGAGGCATTCAATGAATTCGAAAGTAAAGTTCTATGTACTTACATGGCAGAAAATCATAAGAAATTTTGGTCTTATGTCAAAGCGCTAGGTGGATAAAAACAAAATGTTCAGACACTCTGTAACCAAAATGGTACTTAAATAGAGTATGAAAGACTAAAGGCCCAAATACTAAATGTATTTTTCCAAAGCTGTTTCATACAGGAAGACTTAACTGCAGTTCCTTCTCTAGATTGTCGCACGGACAACAAAATGGTAGATATCGAAATAGACGACAGAGGGATAGAGAAACAATTAAAATCGCTCAAAAGAGGAAAGGCCGCTGAACCTGATGGGATACCAGTTCTATTTTACACAGAATACGCGAAGGAACTTGCCCCCCTTCTTGCAGCGGTGTACCGTAGGTCTCTAGAAGAGCGTAGCGTTCCAATGGATTGGAAAAGGGCACAGGTCATCCCCGTTTTCAAGAAGAGACGTCGAACAGATGTGCAGAACTATAGAACAGTTGTAGAATTTTGGAACACGCATTATGTTCGAGTATAATGACTTCTATGGAAACTAGAAATATACTCTGTAGGAATCAGCATGGGTTTCGAGAAAGACGATCGTGTGAAACCCAGCTCGCGCTATTCGTCCACGGAACTCAGACTGCCATAGACACGGGTTCCCAGGTAGATGCTGTGTTTCTTGACTTCCGGAAGACGTTCGATACAGTTCCCCACAGTCGCTTAATGAACAAAGTAAGAGCATATGGACTATCAGACCAATTGTGCGATTGGATTGAAGAGTTCCTAGATAACACAACGCAGCATGTCATTCTGAATGGAGAGAAGTCTTCCGAAGTAAGAGTGATTTCAGGTATGCCGCAGGGGAGTGTCGTAGGACCGTTGCTATTCACAATATACGTAAATGACCTTGTGGATGACACCGGAAGTTCACTGATGCTTTTTGCGGATGATGCGGATGGTATATCGAGAGGTAGTAACAATGGAAAATTGTACTTATATGCAGGAGGATCTGCAGGTCAGCAACTGGAAGCAGTTAATTCCAAAAATTATCTGGGAGTACGCATTAGGAGTGATATAAAATGGAATGATCATATAAAGTTAATCGCCGGTAAAGCAGATGCCAGACTGAGATTCATTGGAAGAATCCTAAGGAAATGCAATCCGAAAACAAAGGAAGTAGGTTACAGTACGCTTGTTCGCCCACTGCTTGAATACTGCTAAGCAGTGTGGGATCCATACCAGATGGGTTTGATAGAAGAGATAGAGAAGATCCAACGGAGAGGAGTGCGCTTCGTTACAAGGTCATTCAGTTACCGCGAAAGCGTTACGGAGATGACAGATAAACCCCACTGGAAGACTCTGCAGGAGAGACGCTCAGTAGCTCGGTACGGGCTTTTGTTGAAGTTTTGAGAACATACCTTCACCGAGGAGTCAAGCAGTATATTGCTACCTCCTACGTATATCTCGCGAAGAGACCATGAGGATAAAATCAGAGAGAATAGAGCCCACACAGAGACATACCGACAATCCTTCTTTCGGCGAACAATACGAGACTGGAATAGAAGGGAGAACCGATAGAGGTACTCAAGGTGGCTTGCGGAGTATGGATGTAGATCTAGATGCAGATGTCCGCAAACGCCTCTTTCTTACATTACTGCTAATCGGAACACGATTTATTACAATACAACTTACTCTTTAGCAGAATTCTGTCTTGTTCGCAGCAATCATCTAATTTGTTTGTTACCACCAGACCTGAATCAAAGATAGAGTTGCGCTACACTTTGTCTCTGAGATCTCGAAATTCCGGTAAGTACAGAACATCAGACGACCTGTTATCACAGCACTCTCCTCTATCGTTCCTAGCAGTGACTCGGTTAGCACATCCCAGACGCTATGTCGGCAGAAAGACCACTGAGTGAGTCCTTCTATTGTTTCTCCTTTCAAAAGTGGTTCAAATGGCTCGGAGGACTATGCAACTTTAGTTCTGAAGTCATCAGTCGCTTAGAACGTAGAACTAATTAAATCTAACTAACCAAAGGTCATCACATACATCCATGCCCGAGGCAGTATTGGAACCTGCGACCGTTGCGGTCGCTCATCTCCAGAATGTAGCGCCTAGAACCGCACACCACTTCGGCCGGCTTTCTCCTTTCATCATACTTCCATGTCACTACTTCATAGTGACTGTATTCCTTGACGGATTTTCAATATCTTAAGCTATCACCTCGAACAAATAAGATAACGTAAATAATTTTTCCTTTTATTAGCTGGTGCGTCTGAATGCCCGTCGTACGGCGCAGTCACTAGGTGGTAGTGTCTCCGAACTTATCCGAAGTACTGCGATTGTTGTGGTAGGTCATCTCTTTGAGAGAATCACAAAAGAAGTGCAGGTGGTCGTTCTTAATTATCGGTATATCATAATCGAAGCGGTATTTGGAAAAGCTGAAAATAAGTGACGGATCAGTTTTAAAGATCTTGCCCAAAATTTTGATTCGGACAGAAGTCAGAACCCAATACATTTCGAGATTGCTCATGTCCATTAAAAATTTCCATTAAAAAGGTGTAGAAGCTGAAAGAATTCTGCAGTTCCCGACCACTTCGTATGGCTTCTTTAACTGCTTATCGACATGAATGCTTTCTGAGTGTATGATCGCCAGGCAAAGCGGCAAAGCAAGCTGTGTTATCATTGAGTTTCACCACCGCCGGAAAAAGCGAAGACCTTACCATCATCAGTCAAACTGATGCTGAGTGCTTTTTGTGGCTGCCAACGTCTGATTACATTCGTAAGAGGCTAACTGTCCCAGGTACTTACTACGGGAGGCTGTTGTTCCACGGCAATACTCAGATTCATATCTCACAAGCTGCTTTTTCGGCTATAAGATTTTAGCTGAAACCCCACCCAATCTCACACCCCACTCCGTGACCAACCGCTATGACACCCAGTTATTGCGTCCTCTGTCAACAGGAGTGAAAAAAGTGTTGCGTGAAAAAAATAATATATAAAGAACGTCGATACCACAGGTGGGGTATCGGCAGCACGCGGGCCAGTTCGGGACCTCGTTTCGTCGCAATCCGGCACGCGAAAGCATTTCTAGCGGTGTGGTGGTGGGGGGTGGGTGGGGAGGGGGGAGAACGGGGCACTAGCAATGTATTCCATCCTCGATGCATTTTCGTGTATTTCCATCGATGCTCGGTTTGCATCGTGTGTGTAGCTCATGACGTGGACTATTAACACTACCGCTTAGTCGATGCATGAGTAGTGCGATTCTACCGCAGCTCAGTCTCTAGAACAAAGTGAAACTCGTTTCTAGTCTGAGCGCGACGTTATGTCCCACGTGCTCAAATGCATGGGAAAAGTGGGATAAGGTTTGCGTGAGAAATATTTTCGTCTCAGGATCAATGCTGACAACACACACTTGTAGAGCGGCGTTGCTGTTTAACAGTGTTAGCAACATCGATGTCATGCAAGGAAATCAGTGAGACGAAAGAGATATGGCTTTTCTTGAGGGGCCAGACTGTATCAGATAGCGTGTAATTGAAGATGTGAGCGTACCACAACATATCGAAGGTGATTAATAGAAATCCGGACGGAGACGACAGGATGGTATCAGAACGGAATAATGCGGATACCACACCGCAGCAATCAAGTATGAGCTCGGTCGATCACTATACTGAGGAAAAGGACTTCAATCTGGTGGGATTTTTAATGGGAATGGAGAAGAAACGTGATAGACTAAAATCAGTGGAGGAAAAGATTAATGGACTAAAAGTAATGGGGGAGAAAATAATTAGTTAGTAGCAGACAACAACGAGACGAGGCCGGACATCAAAAATATCGGTGCTTAGGTAAATCAGATGCGAGAGAAACACAAGTCATGTGCAAATCAACTCCGAGGAAACCTACGTAAATTAAACACCAAAGCAATGAACGGTTTAAAGATTACACATGATGCTAAGAAGACGGCAGAGAGCGCCAAGACTGTAGCAAATTTCGCAAGACGAGTAGCAGCTGAAGCATCGAAAACGAGTAAACGAACAGAACAGCAAGAACGATAGGTGATGCTCAATGTGAACAAGAAGGCTGAAACCGTGGAAAACCGGCAAAATTACGCGGAGTAGCGCATCGATACGAAAATACGTGAAGCCACGGATCTTCATGGGACAGCGGCCATGGACAAATTACAGTCTGACCTGCGCAAATTAGGTATTGGTTCAGATGTGACAACTGTAACTCCAGTGAGCGATATTGAAGAGGTCCGTACTCTCCTTTCGTTCAAATCTCAACAGGAAGCTATCAAATCGAGTATGGAGAAGAAATTGGTTGAGTCGCTAAGGAAACAATTTCAAATACGGCCAAGCGCGAACGCAACAGAATCAGAAACAAATTCGGACGAGACGGACAACTGCATACCGTTAGCAGCGAGCAGAGGACATGGTGAGATGAACGTCGCATTTTCTTGAAGCTGTGGAGCCAGTACAAATGAAGGAACGTCGAACGAGGACAACCAAAGGACTGACATTTTCCGTAGGACGGAAGTTCTCGGCGAACGTCATTTGAATTTCTTACAAGTCCGAAAATTCGAAATTTTCCGAGATAAGGGTAACTTTACTCACCCACGCACTTGGATATCACAATCTGACCTCTATTTACCTCCACATTGGCCTTTAAAATACAAATCAGACTTTATTTGCGGACACTTGCAAGGGTCAGTTGCGGAGAAAATGCGTGGAATATCAGAGACGTGTAGAAGTTACCAGGAGTTCAAGGACCGCTTCCTAAATATCTACTGGTCCAATGAGACGCAAGAGCACATGAAGTACGAGATGACTGTTGGCAAAGATTTCAAGAGTTCAAGCTACATCCGCCCAGTCAAGCTCCTTGATGGAACGATTGACAAGAACCAGTATCTTGACTTACCATGCTCTACTGGTGAAAACATACGTCATTGTTACACCAAACGTCCGTCAGCATATCAACAAGTATTATCTGGCAGATGTAATGTGGAGCTCAGTACTCTTTACGAATTACGGTACGCATTCCAATAAGAGAATATCAGAGAAGAGAAGAAACTACAACAGATACGTCGCAGGCCCTATGTCGATTCCACAACATAACCATTACAAAACTAGGAACTGGAATGTACGAAATGGAACACCTTACGGAAACCATTGACGGTTGGGAAATTTCGGGAGTAATGAAGTGTAACGAGGAATGGACTGGAATGGGAACCGCAACAGTTATGTACTACGCAACAGAGACTGGAATGAAAGGAGGAATGAAGGCCACGGACCGCAAAACAACGAAAGGTGAAACCATGGATCCGGTTGCAATGACAATAGAAGAGGTGCGCGAATGAACAACGGAGGAAACGGAAATGAAGGTCAGGCTTGACGGAATTGAGATGTGGGGACCGAACCCAGGACGAGGGGCGATAGGAAATGCAACCAACGTCAATAACCACTTGAATATGCAGAAAAGGCACAAAACGCGTCTGCAGCTGAACTCGGACCTAGTCATATCAACGGTATTACGTGTTGACACGACGATCTAGAAGAAAGTTACTGGAAGATTCTTATTCTGTACAAGCCATAGATTGTTTAGTTGTCGATGACAGCCAAACAAAAGCATAGTAGCATAAGTTTTGTTTAGTTGTAATAGTTTTAAAGACAACAGTTATTTCTCTAGATATTTTTGTGATTCACTATGATAATTAGCATAGGAACGTCTCCCATTACTGCTAGTCGTAAGAGTTAGGCATTTTTAGAACTTCACTGTACAAATATTCCTTCGTAACATATATCAAGTTTATAGATGTACAGATGGTCATCCCAGAGCTGACTAATTACAATTGTTGAGAGCAGAAATGTGCCGATTTCATGACGGCAACTTAGTTGTTTCAAATGTATGTGAATTCAGAAGGAACCAAATTACTGAGTCATCGGCCCCTAAGCCTGCACACTGCTTAACCAAACTTACGCTAAGAACAACACACGCACCCATGCCCGAGGGAGAACTCGAACCTCCGACAAAGGCAGCCGACTTCGTTGTTTATTTGAGTCCTATATCACGGGAGTTAATAAGTTCTCATAGCAGTTCTGCAGTTTGCACGGAACGTCAGAATCAGGTGTCACAACAACGATAGTATTTTATGTCTTCGAGTTCCAAGCAAGTGCACGAGTATTGGGGACGGAATTCCTCTCGTAACCCCTTGGAGTTCAGCTACAATAAAATCTCTTCTGTTTGTTGTGTATGCCCGGCAGCAAACGCCTTTGTATGATCCAGTATATAATTTGTAGTATAGGGTGTGAGAGGGGCCTCGTTGAGATTAGTTTGTGAAACACATGGATGTGTTTTGCTGGATGGTCCTTTATTGTCCACGCAAGACGCATGTTGACTCTCTTGTGTGTTTGTGACCACTGCCCAGTGCAGTGTGTCTTCGCTGTGGGCTGATTGTCATCGCCAGTGGAGCCATGTATTTGTCGTGCGCTTTTTGTCTATGGATGTTACCTTTGGTACGATGATTCTCACGAATGGGATATTTTATTCTAGTGTGGTTACACAAATGAGCTATCATGTCTTATGGGATTCTTGGCCATAATGGTTATTCGCTTGTGGTTTTCGCATATGGTTTTCCGCACTATTGTGCGATGATATTCATTTGGAGTTTAACGAGTAGGTCACAAGCGCCTAAGTGGTATATCTTGAGTGATAGTTTGTAGTATGAGTCATGAGCACGGAATGTGCGAGTCACTTTGGAATGTTTTTGAGAGTGAGAGAGGTGCACTGTCAATTAGTGAGAAAGAAAAGAGCGGAAGAAACGTAGCTTTGCAGTCAAATGTCGATAATACCTTGTGCTTTTTTCTTTTTTCAGGTGCTGGAGTGGAAAATTTGTACACCAACCTGAGAAAATTTAGTGTCAATTTCAGCAAAAAGGGAATTTTGTAGAATAATTATTTTGCCACATAGGAGAGTGAGCGGTCTGGTGACGTCGTCACTCATCGAGATTCAGCTATACACCAGCGTTAGTGCATCCATAATGACTTAGTAATAGGAAAGCTAATACCTTCAGTAATTCGTATACTTTCTTTTAGTACTTGCGTTGCATGAATAAGTAGTCGACTTAGATGGCATGAGAGTGAATGAAGTGAATGCGTAGTCTAAGCTGGCTTAGTACTTTGAGTTGCATGGGAGGGTGTGGGAAATTAACACTACACTGTCACACATTACCACACCTCAGCACTACTTAAGATTATAAAGATTTAGACACAAAAAATTAATCGTTTAAAATTATTGCTGTAATTATTGCAGAAAATAATTGTAGAAGAGAATAAGATCTCTGTATATCATTTTATGTTTTTAATTCTTGGAGTAGTCATGTAAAGCAATCCTTTACAATTTCGTTATAATTCTCTCTGTATTTATGTCTGAATCATATATGTAAAAATACGGCACTAAGTACCAATGTAAGCATTGTGCAGACTAGGGGAGCTCAGTGGATAGCGATGTATCAGGTAGTTGGAGAGGTCGCTAAGACTGGAGCATCCATAGCAGCTGGGCAGACAGGGCGGCAAGGGCAGTTAAGGCGCCTGCCAGCCCTGTTAGCCGGGGGTGGTGAAGCAGGCGGCGGTGACCCACATAGCGACTGCAGGGCAGCTGGTCGACATGACGTCACTGGGCTACGTGAATGGAGGCAGGTGAATATGAGTCCTCGCGCCATGAGCTGTCAACAAAGGGCTCGTGTCCTGATAGCACACAAACACTTTCGCCGTCAAATCTGACTCTAAGGTCCACATGGACCTACCGCTGAATGGAAGGGCGAGCATGCACCACAGTAATGAGGCTGCGGGGCACTGAATGGAGGTACTTACGTCTCTGGAGCCACGGGTCGACGCAGATGGTGGGAGGTGATTCACCTCAAATCTATGTTTATATGCAGCCCGGGTCATCCAATGAACGTCTTCAACGCATTGCCAACTACCACGTCATCCAAGACGTTCCTTAATTGCGATGCCACTGATTGCTGAGGGCAGACAAGGTCCTGCCACACCGACGGTGCTGGTTGTACTGTATATGCTGAGAAAAAGGGGTAATCAATCTTGGCAAACACATCCTGCACAGCTGCCACATGTAACCTGTTACATGACATGTGTAGTGCTGTTTTTCCAAAAAAAAAAAAAAAAAAAAAAAAAAAAGGTTGACATGTGTGTGAAATGTTATTGGACTTAACTGCTAAGGTCATCAGTCCCTAAGCTTACACACTACTTAACGTAAATTATCCTAAGGACCAACACACACACCCATGCCCGAGGGAGCGAACCTCCGCTGGGACCAGCCACACAGTCCATGATCGCAGCGCACCAGACCTCTCGGCTAATCCAGCTCGGCGTAGTGCTGCGTTTATCCGTGACACAATTGTAAACTAAAAAAAAAATCGGACTCCCTAAAGACCCTTGAGACTGGAGCTGTAGGAGGTTCAAAAATGGTTAAAATGGCTCTGAGCACTATGGGACTCAACATCTTAGGTCATAAGTTCCCTAGAACTTAGAACTACTTAAACCTAACTAACCTAAGGACATCACACACACCCATGCCCGAGGCAGGATTCGAACCTGCGACCGTAGCAGTCCCGCGGTTCCGCACTGCAGCGCTAGAACCGCTAGACCACCGCGGCCGGCGCTGTGGGAGGTATTTGTTGTTTTCAATGAATTGGTTTTATATGTGCTTTGCTGATTTCATTTTTTTAACAAAACTACTTGTATTATTTAGTTTTCTTACCAAGGATTATATTTTTCTAAATGAACTCATGTATAATCTTAAATTCTGATACTAATACAGAATCCCCTATCTCTTCTGAATAAACTTCTGTTTCTTCTCCTCTCACATTAGACAAATTTTCCACCTCACAGACACCCTCAATCCACAATTTCCATCTATCAGCTCTCTCCACTGCATTTAATAGTGGAATCCCCGATGCACTCATAATGATACGACCCTTGCTTTCTATGTCACTGAGGTTTGATTGGAATTTTCTGTATTCTGAGTCAGTCCTTCCAACTTTCCTTTCTTTTTCCATTTCTTCACATCTTTCATGCAGCCCTTTCTAGTTTCTCTGCACGTCATATTTATTTCATTCCTCAGCGACTTTTAGTTTTGTGTTCCTGAATTTCCCTGAACGTTTTTGTACTTCCTTCTTTCATAAATCAACTGAAGTATATCTTGTATTACCGATGGATTCTTGATAGTTGCCTTATTTTTCCTACGTACAGCTTCAGTGTTCAACCAAACTGCCTATTGGGCTATTCATTATTCCAGTAACTACAGCCCCTGAGAACTTCAAGTGTACCTCTTCTTTCCTTAGTGCTTCCATATCATATTTGTTTGCACATTTATTCTTGCCGAATAGTCTCTTAAACTTCAGCCTACTCTCAATCATTGTTAAATTGTTATCTCAGTATATATCTGATACTCGATACGCCCTACAATCCAATTACATTTCAGAATCCCTGCCTGATCACGATGTATTCTAACTTGTATTTTCCCGTATCTCCTTTATACCATTCTCTCCTAGGGTTGATATTACCCTATACTCATCTGGTCGCAAATGTTTGTCTTTTTTTTTCTATTCACCTCACTGGTACCCACTACACCTAGACTGTGCCTTTGCATTTCCTTTTTCAGATTTTCTAGCTTCGCTGCCACGTTCAAACTTCTTAAATTTCATGTTCTGTTTCCTAAGATGTTATTATTTCGCTAATTATTCAATCTCATAGTCACTCCGCCTTGGCAGTCAACCTCCCAGAGATCCGAATGAGGGGTTAGTCCGGAATCTTCTTTCATTGTAGAGGTCACCATGGAATTTTCTCAATTACAGGTCACATGCCATATGGATGCACTTTGTATGTCTTTCAAGCAGTGGTTTCTACTGCCTTCTGCATCCTAATGTTGTTGATCGTTGCTGATTCTTCGGTCCTTTTGGCCCAGCTTCCCACTTCAAGTGCAAGAGAGTGTCCCGAGACTTTGTCCTCTCCTCCACCATCTTTGACTAAGTCGTTAACAGGACGAGAATGATATCTTACCCGGAAGTGTTCATTGGCTATTGCTAATGATTTTCATTTAAAGCAGATGCCAGACTGAGATTCATTGGAAGAATCCTAAGGAAATGCAATCCGAAAACAAAGGAAGTAGGTTACAGTACGCTTGTTCGCCCACTGCTTGAATACTGCTAAGCAGTGTGGGATCCATACCAGATGGGTTTGATAGAAGAGATAGAGAAGATCCAACGGAGAGGAGTGCGCTTCGTTACAAGGTCATTCAGTTACCGCGAAAGCGTTACGGAGATGACAGATAAACCCCACTGGAAGACTCTGCAGGAGAGACGCTCAGTAGCTCGGTACGGGCTTTTGTTGAAGTTTTGAGAACATACCTTCACCGAGGAGTCAAGCAGTATATTGCTACCTCCTACGTATATCTCGCGAAGAGACCATGAGGATAAAATCAGAGAGAATAGAGCCCACACAGAGACATACCGACAATCCTTCTTTCGGCGAACAATACGAGACTGGAATAGAAGGGAGAACCGATAGAGGTACTCAAGGTGGCTTGCGGAGTATGGATGTAGATCTAGATGCAGATGTCCGCAAACGCCTCTTTCTTACATTACTGCTAATCGGAACACGATTTATTACAATACAACTTACTCTTTAGCAGAATTCTGTCTTGTTCGCAGCAATCATCTAATTTGTTTGTTACCACCAGACCTGAATCAAAGATAGAGTTGCGCTACACTTTGTCTCTGAGATCTCGAAATTCCGGTAAGTACAGAACATCAGACGACCTGTTATCACAGCACTCTCCTCTATCGTTCCTAGCAGTGACTCGGTTAGCACATCCCAGACGCTATGTCGGCAGAAAGACCACTGAGTGAGTCCTTCTATTGTTTCTCCTTTCAAAAGTGGTTCAAATGGCTCGGAGGACTATGCAACTTTAGTTCTGAAGTCATCAGTCGCTTAGAACGTAGAACTAATTAAATCTAACTAACCAAAGGTCATCACATACATCCATGCCCGAGGCAGTATTGGAACCTGCGACCGTTGCGGTCGCTCATCTCCAGAATGTAGCGCCTAGAACCGCACACCACTTCGGCCGGCTTTCTCCTTTCATCATACTTCCATGTCACTACTTCATAGTGACTGTATTCCTTGACGGATTTTCAATATCTTAAGCTATCACCTCGAACAAATAAGATAACGTAAATAATTTTTCCTTTTATTAGCTGGTGCGTCTGAATGCCCGTCGTACGGCGCAGTCACTAGGTGGTAGTGTCTCCGAACTTATCCGAAGTACTGCGATTGTTGTGGTAGGTCATCTCTTTGAGAGAATCACAAAAGAAGTGCAGGTGGTCGTTCTTAATTATCGGTATATCATAATCGAAGCGGTATTTGGAAAAGCTGAAAATAAGTGACGGATCAGTTTTAAAGATCTTGCCCAAAATTTTGATTCGGACAGAAGTCAGAACCCAATACATTTCGAGATTGCTCATGTCCATTAAAAATTTCCATTAAAAAGGTGTAGAAGCTGAAAGAATTCTGCAGTTCCCGACCACTTCGTATGGCTTCTTTAACTGCTTATCGACATGAATGCTTTCTGAGTGTATGATCGCCAGGCAAAGCGGCAAAGCAAGCTGTGTTATCATTGAGTTTCACCACCGCCGGAAAAAGCGAAGACCTTACCATCATCAGTCAAACTGATGCTGAGTGCTTTTTGTGGCTGCCAACGTCTGATTACATTCGTAAGAGGCTAACTGTCCCAGGTACTTACTACGGGAGGCTGTTGTTCCACGGCAATACTCAGATTCATATCTCACAAGCTGCTTTTTCGGCTATAAGATTTTAGCTGAAACCCCACCCAATCTCACACCCCACTCCGTGACCAACCGCTATGACACCCAGTTATTGCGTCCTCTGTCAACAGGAGTGAAAAAAGTGTTGCGTGAAAAAAATAATATATAAAGAACGTCGATACCACAGGTGGGGTATCGGCAGCACGCGGGCCAGTTCGGGACCTCGTTTCGTCGCAATCCGGCACGCGAAAGCATTTCTAGCGGTGTGGTGGTGGGGGGTGGGTGGGGAGGGGGGAGAACGGGGCACTAGCAATGTATTCCATCCTCGATGCATTTTCGTGTATTTCCATCGATGCTCGGTTTGCATCGTGTGTGTAGCTCATGACGTGGACTATTAACACTACCGCTTAGTCGATGCATGAGTAGTGCGATTCTACCGCAGCTCAGTCTCTAGAACAAAGTGAAACTCGTTTCTAGTCTGAGCGCGACGTTATGTCCCACGTGCTCAAATGCATGGGAAAAGTGGGATAAGGTTTGCGTGAGAAATATTTTCGTCTCAGGATCAATGCTGACAACACACACTTGTAGAGCGGCGTTGCTGTTTAACAGTGTTAGCAACATCGATGTCATGCAAGGAAATCAGTGAGACGAAAGAGATATGGCTTTTCTTGAGGGGCCAGACTGTATCAGATAGCGTGTAATTGAAGATGTGAGCGTACCACAACATATCGAAGGTGATTAATAGAAATCCGGACGGAGACGACAGGATGGTATCAGAACGGAATAATGCGGATACCACACCGCAGCAATCAAGTATGAGCTCGGTCGATCACTATACTGAGGAAAAGGACTTCAATCTGGTGGGATTTTTAATGGGAATGGAGAAGAAACGTGATAGACTAAAATCAGTGGAGGAAAAGATTAATGGACTAAAAGTAATGGGGGAGAAAATAATTAGTTAGTAGCAGACAACAACGAGACGAGGCCGGACATCAAAAATATCGGTGCTTAGGTAAATCAGATGCGAGAGAAACACAAGTCATGTGCAAATCAACTCCGAGGAAACCTACGTAAATTAAACACCAAAGCAATGAACGGTTTAAAGATTACACATGATGCTAAGAAGACGGCAGAGAGCGCCAAGACTGTAGCAAATTTCGCAAGACGAGTAGCAGCTGAAGCATCGAAAACGAGTAAACGAACAGAACAGCAAGAACGATAGGTGATGCTCAATGTGAACAAGAAGGCTGAAACCGTGGAAAACCGGCAAAATTACGCGGAGTAGCGCATCGATACGAAAATACGTGAAGCCACGGATCTTCATGGGACAGCGGCCATGGACAAATTACAGTCTGACCTGCGCAAATTAGGTATTGGTTCAGATGTGACAACTGTAACTCCAGTGAGCGATATTGAAGAGGTCCGTACTCTCCTTTCGTTCAAATCTCAACAGGAAGCTATCAAATCGAGTATGGAGAAGAAATTGGTTGAGTCGCTAAGGAAACAATTTCAAATACGGCCAAGCGCGAACGCAACAGAATCAGAAACAAATTCGGACGAGACGGACAACTGCATACCGTTAGCAGCGAGCAGAGGACATGGTGAGATGAACGTCGCATTTTCTTGAAGCTGTGGAGCCAGTACAAATGAAGGAACGTCGAACGAGGACAACCAAAGGACTGACATTTTCCGTAGGACGGAAGTTCTCGGCGAACGTCATTTGAATTTCTTACAAGTCCGAAAATTCGAAATTTTCCGAGATAAGGGTAACTTTACTCACCCACGCACTTGGATATCACAATCTGACCTCTATTTACCTCCACATTGGCCTTTAAAATACAAATCAGACTTTATTTGCGGACACTTGCAAGGGTCAGTTGCGGAGAAAATGCGTGGAATATCAGAGACGTGTAGAAGTTACCAGGAGTTCAAGGACCGCTTCCTAAATATCTACTGGTCCAATGAGACGCAAGAGCACATGAAGTACGAGATGACTGTTGGCAAAGATTTCAAGAGTTCAAGCTACATCCGCCCAGTCAAGCTCCTTGATGGAACGATTGACAAGAACCAGTATCTTGACTTACCATGCTCTACTGGTGAAAACATACGTCATTGTTACACCAAACGTCCGTCAGCATATCAACAAGTATTATCTGGCAGATGTAATGTGGAGCTCAGTACTCTTTACGAATTACGGTACGCATTCCAATAAGAGAATATCAGAGAAGAGAAGAAACTACAACAGATACGTCGCAGGCCCTATGTCGATTCCACAACATAACCATTACAAAACTAGGAACTGGAATGTACGAAATGGAACACCTTACGGAAACCATTGACGGTTGGGAAATTTCGGGAGTAATGAAGTGTAACGAGGAATGGACTGGAATGGGAACCGCAACAGTTATGTACTACGCAACAGAGACTGGAATGAAAGGAGGAATGAAGGCCACGGACCGCAAAACAACGAAAGGTGAAACCATGGATCCGGTTGCAATGACAATAGAAGAGGTGCGCGAATGAACAACGGAGGAAACGGAAATGAAGGTCAGGCTTGACGGAATTGAGATGTGGGGACCGAACCCAGGACGAGGGGCGATAGGAAATGCAACCAACGTCAATAACCACTTGAATATGCAGAAAAGGCACAAAACGCGTCTGCAGCTGAACTCGGACCTAGTCATATCAACGGTATTACGTGTTGACACGACGATCTAGAAGAAAGTTACTGGAAGATTCTTATTCTGTACAAGCCATAGATTGTTTAGTTGTCGATGACAGCCAAACAAAAGCATAGTAGCATAAGTTTTGTTTAGTTGTAATAGTTTTAAAGACAACAGTTATTTCTCTAGATATTTTTGTGATTCACTATGATAATTAGCATAGGAACGTCTCCCATTACTGCTAGTCGTAAGAGTTAGGCATTTTTAGAACTTCACTGTACAAATATTCCTTCGTAACATATATCAAGTTTATAGATGTACAGATGGTCATCCCAGAGCTGACTAATTACAATTGTTGAGAGCAGAAATGTGCCGATTTCATGACGGCAACTTAGTTGTTTCAAATGTATGTGAATTCAGAAGGAACCAAATTACTGAGTCATCGGCCCCTAAGCCTGCACACTGCTTAACCAAACTTACGCTAAGAACAACACACGCACCCATGCCCGAGGGAGAACTCGAACCTCCGACAAAGGCAGCCGACTTCGTTGTTTATTTGAGTCCTATATCACGGGAGTTAATAAGTTCTCATAGCAGTTCTGCAGTTTGCACGGAACGTCAGAATCAGGTGTCACAACAACGATAGTATTTTATGTCTTCGAGTTCCAAGCAAGTGCACGAGTATTGGGGACGGAATTCCTCTCGTAACCCCTTGGAGTTCAGCTACAATAAAATCTCTTCTGTTTGTTGTGTATGCCCGGCAGCAAACGCCTTTGTATGATCCAGTATATAATTTGTAGTATAGGGTGTGAGAGGGGCCTCGTTGAGATTAGTTTGTGAAACACATGGATGTGTTTTGCTGGATGGTCCTTTATTGTCCACGCAAGACGCATGTTGACTCTCTTGTGTGTTTGTGACCACTGCCCAGTGCAGTGTGTCTTCGCTGTGGGCTGATTGTCATCGCCAGTGGAGCCATGTATTTGTCGTGCGCTTTTTGTCTATGGATGTTACCTTTGGTACGATGATTCTCACGAATGGGATATTTTATTCTAGTGTGGTTACACAAATGAGCTATCATGTCTTATGGGATTCTTGGCCATAATGGTTATTCGCTTGTGGTTTTCGCATATGGTTTTCCGCACTATTGTGCGATGATATTCATTTGGAGTTTAACGAGTAGGTCACAAGCGCCTAAGTGGTATATCTTGAGTGATAGTTTGTAGTATGAGTCATGAGCACGGAATGTGCGAGTCACTTTGGAATGTTTTTGAGAGTGAGAGAGGTGCACTGTCAATTAGTGAGAAAGAAAAGAGCGGAAGAAACGTAGCTTTGCAGTCAAATGTCGATAATACCTTGTGCTTTTTTCTTTTTTCAGGTGCTGGAGTGGAAAATTTGTACACCAACCTGAGAAAATTTAGTGTCAATTTCAGCAAAAAGGGAATTTTGTAGAATAATTATTTTGCCACATAGGAGAGTGAGCGGTCTGGTGACGTCGTCACTCATCGAGATTCAGCTATACACCAGCGTTAGTGCATCCATAATGACTTAGTAATAGGAAAGCTAATACCTTCAGTAATTCGTATACTTTCTTTTAGTACTTGCGTTGCATGAATAAGTAGTCGACTTAGATGGCATGAGAGTGAATGAAGTGAATGCGTAGTCTAAGCTGGCTTAGTACTTTGAGTTGCATGGGAGGGTGTGGGAAATTAACACTACACTGTCACACATTACCACACCTCAGCACTACTTAAGATTATAAAGATTTAGACACAAAAAATTAATCGTTTAAAATTATTGCTGTAATTATTGCAGAAAATAATTGTAGAAGAGAATAAGATCTCTGTATATCATTTTATGTTTTTAATTCTTGGAGTAGTCATGTAAAGCAATCCTTTACAATTTCGTTATAATTCTCTCTGTATTTATGTCTGAATCATATATGTAAAAATACGGCACTAAGTACCAATGTAAGCATTGTGCAGACTAGGGGAGCTCAGTAGATAGCGATGTATCAGGTAGTTGGAGAGGTCGCTAAGACTGGAGCATCCATAGCAGCTGGGCAGACAGGGCGGCAAGGGCAGTTAAGGCGCCTGCCAGCCCTGTTAGCCGGGGGTGGTGAAGCAGGCGGCGGTGACCCACATAGCGACTGCAGGGCAGCTGGTCGACATGACGTCACTGGGCTACGTGAATGGAGGCAGGTGAATATGAGTCCTCGCGCCATGAGCTGTCAACAAAGGGCTCGTGTCCTGATAGCACACAAACACTTTCGCCGTCAAATCTGACTCTAAGGTCCACATGGACCTACCGCTGAATGGAAGGGCGAGCATGCACCACAGTAATGAGGCTGCGGGGCACTGAATGGAGGTACTTACGTCTCTGGAGCCACGGGTCGACGCAGATGGTGGGAGGTGATTCACCTCAAATCTATGTTTATATGCAGCCCGGGTCATCCAATGAACGTCTTCAACGCATTGCCAACTACCACGTCATCCAAGACGTTCCTTAATTGCGATGCCACTGATTGCTGAGGGCAGACAAGGTCCTGCCACACCGACGGTGCTGGTTGTACTGTATATGCTGAGAAAAAGGGGTAATCAATCTTGGCAAACACATCCTGCACAGCTGCCACATGTAACCTGTTACATGACATGTGTAGTGCTGTTTTTCCAAAAAAAAAAAAAAAAAAAAAAAAAAGGTTGACATGTGTGTGAAATGTTATTGGACTTAACTGCTAAGGTCATCAGTCCCTAAGCTTACACACTACTTAACGTAAATTATCCTAAGGACCAACACACACACCCATGCCCGAGGGAGCGAACCTCCGCCGGGACCAGCCACACAGTCCATGATCGCAGCGCACCAGACCTCTCGGCTAATCCAGCTCGGCGTAGTGCTGCGTTTATCCGTGACACAATTGTAAACTAAAAAAAAAATCGGACTCCCTAAAGACCCTTGAGACTGGAGCTGTAGGAGGTTAAAAAATGGTTAAAATGGCTCTGAGCACTATGGGACTCAACATCTTAGGTCATAAGTTCCCTAGAACTTAGAACTACTTAAACCTAACTAACCTAAGGACATCACACACACCCATGCCCGAGGCAGGATTCGAACCTGCGACCGTAGCAGTCCCGCGGTTCCGCACTGCAGCGCTAGAACCGCTAGACCACCGCGGCCGGCGCTGTGGGAGGTATTTGTTGTTTTCAATGAATTGGTTTTATATGTGCTTTGCTGATTTCATTTTTTTAACAAAACTACTTGTATTATTTAGTTTTCTTACCAAGGATTATATTTTTCTAAATGAACTCATGTATAATCTTAAATTCTGATACTAATACAGAATCCCCTATCTCTTCTGAATAAACTTCTGTTTCTTCTCCTCTCACATTAGACAAATTTTCCACCTCACAGACACCCTCAATCCACAATTTCCATCTATCAGCTCTCTCCACTGCATTTAATAGTGGAATCCCCGATGCACTCATAATGATACGACCCTTGCTTTCTATGTCACTGAGGTTTGATTGGAATTTTCTGTATTCTGAGTCAGTCCTTCCAACTTTCCTTTCTTTTTCCATTTCTTCACATCTTTCATGCAGCCCTTTCTAGTTTCTCTGCACGTCATATTTATTTCATTCCTCAGCGACTTTTAGTTTTGTGTTCCTGAATTTCCCTGAACGTTTTTGTACTTCCTTCTTTCATAAATCAACTGAAGTATATCTTGTATTACCGATGGATTCTTGATAGTTGCCTTATTTTTCCTACGTACAGCTTCAGTGTTCAACCAAACTGCCTATTGGGCTATTCATTATTCCAGTAACTACAGCCCCTGAGAACTTCAAGTGTACCTCTTCTTTCCTTAGTGCTTCCATATCATATTTGTTTGCACATTTATTCTTGCCGAATAGTCTCTTAAACTTCAGCCTACTCTCAATCATTGTTAAATTGTTATCTCAGTATATATCTGATACTCGATACGCCCTACAATCCAATTACATTTCAGAATCCCTGCCTGATCACGATGTATTCTAACTTGTATTTTCCCGTATCTCCTTTATACCATTCTCTCCTAGGGTTGATATTACCCTATACTCATCTGGTCGCAAATGTTTGTCTTTTTTTTTCTATTCACCTCACTGGTACCCACTACACCTAGACTGTGCCTTTGCATTTCCTTTTTCAGATTTTCTAGCTTCGCTGCCACGTTCAAACTTCTTAAATTTCATGTTCTGTTTCCTAAGATGTTATTATTTCGCTAATTATTCAATCTCATAGTCACTCCGCCTTGGCAGTCACCCTCCCAGAGATCCGAATGAGGGGTTAGTCCGGAATCTTCTTTCATTGTAGAGGTCACCATGGAATTTTCTCAATTACAGGTCACGTGCCATATGGATGCACTTTGTATGTCTTTCAAGCAGTGGTTTCTACTGCCTTCTGCATCCTAATGTTGTTGATCGTTGCTGATTCTTCGGTCCTTTTGGCCCAGCTTCCCACTTCAAGTGCAAGAGAGTGTCCCGAGACTTTGTCCTCTCCTCCACCATCTTTGACTAAGTCGTTAACAGGACGAGAATGATATCTTACCCGGAAGTGTTCATTGGCTATTGCTAATGATTTTCATTTAAAGCAGATGCCAGACTGAGATTCATTGGAAGAATCCTAAGGAAATGCAATCCGAAAACAAAGGAAGTAGGTTACAGTACGCTTGTTCGCCCACTGCTTGAATACTGCTAAGCAGTGTGGGATCCATACCAGATGGGTTTGATAGAAGAGATAGAGAAGATCCAACGGAGAGGAGTGCGCTTCGTTACAAGGTCATTCAGTTACCGCGAAAGCGTTACGGAGATGACAGATAAACCCCACTGGAAGACTCTGCAGGAGAGACGCTCAGTAGCTCGGTACGGGCTTTTGTTGAAGTTTTGAGAACATACCTTCACCGAGGAGTCAAGCAGTATATTGCTACCTCCTACGTATATCTCGCGAAGAGACCATGAGGATAAAATCAGAGAGAATAGAGCCCACACAGAGACATACCGACAATCCTTCTTTCGGCGAACAATACGAGACTGGAATAGAAGGGAGAACCGATAGAGGTACTCAAGGTGGCTTGCGGAGTATGGATGTAGATCTAGATGCAGATGTCCGCAAACGCCTCTTTCTTACATTACTGCTAATCGGAACACGATTTATTACAATACAACTTACTCTTTAGCAGAATTCTGTCTTGTTCGCAGCAATCATCTAATTTGTTTGTTACCACCAGACCTGAATCAAAGATAGAGTTGCGCTACACTTTGTCTCTGAGATCTCGAAATTCCGGTAAGTACAGAACATCAGACGACCTGTTATCACAGCACTCTCCTCTATCGTTCCTAGCAGTGACTCGGTTAGCACATCCCAGACGCTATGTCGGCAGAAAGACCACTGAGTGAGTCCTTCTATTGTTTCTCCTTTCAAAAGTGGTTCAAATGGCTCGGAGGACTATGCAACTTTAGTTCTGAAGTCATCAGTCGCTTAGAACGTAGAACTAATTAAATCTAACTAACCAAAGGTCATCACATACATCCATGCCCGAGGCAGTATTGGAACCTGCGACCGTTGCGGTCGCTCATCTCCAGAATGTAGCGCCTAGAACCGCACACCACTTCGGCCGGCTTTCTCCTTTCATCATACTTCCATGTCACTACTTCATAGTGACTGTATTCCTTGACGGATTTTCAATATCTTAAGCTATCACCTCGAACAAATAAGATAACGTAAATAATTTTTCCTTTTATTAGCTGGTGCGTCTGAATGCCCGTCGTACGGCGCAGTCACTAGGTGGTAGTGTCTCCGAACTTATCCGAAGTACTGCGATTGTTGTGGTAGGTCATCTCTTTGAGAGAATCACAAAAGAAGTGCAGGTGGTCGTTCTTAATTATCGGTATATCATAATCGAAGCGGTATTTGGAAAAGCTGAAAATAAGTGACGGATCAGTTTTAAAGATCTTGCCCAAAATTTTGATTCGGACAGAAGTCAGAACCCAATACATTTCGAGATTGCTCATGTCCATTAAAAATTTCCATTAAAAAGGTGTAGAAGCTGAAAGAATTCTGCAGTTCCCGACCACTTCGTATGGCTTCTTTAACTGCTTATCGACATGAATGCTTTCTGAGTGTATGATCGCCAGGCAAAGCGGCAAAGCAAGCTGTGTTATCATTGAGTTTCACCACCGCCGGAAAAAGCGAAGACCTTACCATCATCAGTCAAACTGATGCTGAGTGCTTTTTGTGGCTGCCAACGTCTGATTACATTCGTAAGAGGCTAACTGTCCCAGGTACTTACTACGGGAGGCTGTTGTTCCACGGCAATACTCAGATTCATATCTCACAAGCTGCTTTTTCGGCTATAAGATTTTAGCTGAAACCCCACCCAATCTCACACCCCACTCCGTGACCAACCGCTATGACACCCAGTTATTGCGTCCTCTGTCAACAGGAGTGAAAAAAGTGTTGCGTGAAAAAAATAATATATAAAGAACGTCGATACCACAGGTGGGGTATCGGCAGCACGCGGGCCAGTTCGGGACCTCGTTTCGTCGCAATCCGGCACGCGAAAGCATTTCTAGCGGTGTGGTGGTGGGGGGTGGGTGGGGAGGGGGGAGAACGGGGCACTAGCAATGTATTCCATCCTCGATGCATTTTCGTGTATTTCCATCGATGCTCGGTTTGCATCGTGTGTGTAGCTCATGACGTGGACTATTAACACTACCGCTTAGTCGATGCATGAGTAGTGCGATTCTACCGCAGCTCAGTCTCTAGAACAAAGTGAAACTCGTTTCTAGTCTGAGCGCGACGTTATGTCCCACGTGCTCAAATGCATGGGAAAAGTGGGATAAGGTTTGCGTGAGAAATATTTTCGTCTCAGGATCAATGCTGACAACACACACTTGTAGAGCGGCGTTGCTGTTTAACAGTGTTAGCAACATCGATGTCATGCAAGGAAATCAGTGAGACGAAAGAGATATGGCTTTTCTTGAGGGGCCAGACTGTATCAGATAGCGTGTAATTGAAGATGTGAGCGTACCACAACATATCGAAGGTGATTAATAGAAATCCGGACGGAGACGACAGGATGGTATCAGAACGGAATAATGCGGATACCACACCGCAGCAATCAAGTATGAGCTCGGTCGATCACTATACTGAGGAAAAGGACTTCAATCTGGTGGGATTTTTAATGGGAATGGAGAAGAAACGTGATAGACTAAAATCAGTGGAGGAAAAGATTAATGGACTAAAAGTAATGGGGGAGAAAATAATTAGTTAGTAGCAGACAACAACGAGACGAGGCCGGACATCAAAAATATCGGTGCTTAGGTAAATCAGATGCGAGAGAAACACAAGTCATGTGCAAATCAACTCCGAGGAAACCTACGTAAATTAAACACCAAAGCAATGAACGGTTTAAAGATTACACATGATGCTAAGAAGACGGCAGAGAGCGCCAAGACTGTAGCAAATTTCGCAAGACGAGTAGCAGCTGAAGCATCGAAAACGAGTAAACGAACAGAACAGCAAGAACGATAGGTGATGCTCAATGTGAACAAGAAGGCTGAAACCGTGGAAAACCGGCAAAATTACGCGGAGTAGCGCATCGATACGAAAATACGTGAAGCCACGGATCTTCATGGGACAGCGGCCATGGACAAATTACAGTCTGACCTGCGCAAATTAGGTATTGGTTCAGATGTGACAACTGTAACTCCAGTGAGCGATATTGAAGAGGTCCGTACTCTCCTTTCGTTCAAATCTCAACAGGAAGCTATCAAATCGAGTATGGAGAAGAAATTGGTTGAGTCGCTAAGGAAACAATTTCAAATACGGCCAAGCGCGAACGCAACAGAATCAGAAACAAATTCGGACGAGACGGACAACTGCATACCGTTAGCAGCGAGCAGAGGACATGGTGAGATGAACGTCGCATTTTCTTGAAGCTGTGGAGCCAGTACAAATGAAGGAACGTCGAACGAGGACAACCAAAGGACTGACATTTTCCGTAGGACGGAAGTTCTCGGCGAACGTCATTTGAATTTCTTACAAGTCCGAAAATTCGAAATTTTCCGAGATAAGGGTAACTTTACTCACCCACGCACTTGGATATCACAATCTGACCTCTATTTACCTCCACATTGGCCTTTAAAATACAAATCAGACTTTATTTGCGGACACTTGCAAGGGTCAGTTGCGGAGAAAATGCGTGGAATATCAGAGACGTGTAGAAGTTACCAGGAGTTCAAGGACCGCTTCCTAAATATCTACTGGTCCAATGAGACGCAAGAGCACATGAAGTACGAGATGACTGTTGGCAAAGATTTCAAGAGTTCAAGCTACATCCGCCCAGTCAAGCTCCTTGATGGAACGATTGACAAGAACCAGTATCTTGACTTACCATGCTCTACTGGTGAAAACATACGTCATTGTTACACCAAACGTCCGTCAGCATATCAACAAGTATTATCTGGCAGATGTAATGTGGAGCTCAGTACTCTTTACGAATTACGGTACGCATTCCAATAAGAGAATATCAGAGAAGAGAAGAAACTACAACAGATACGTCGCAGGCCCTATGTCGATTCCACAACATAACCATTACAAAACTAGGAACTGGAATGTACGAAATGGAACACCTTACGGAAACCATTGACGGTTGGGAAATTTCGGGAGTAATGAAGTGTAACGAGGAATGGACTGGAATGGGAACCGCAACAGTTATGTACTACGCAACAGAGACTGGAATGAAAGGAGGAATGAAGGCCACGGACCGCAAAACAACGAAAGGTGAAACCATGGATCCGGTTGCAATGACAATAGAAGAGGTGCGCGAATGAACAACGGAGGAAACGGAAATGAAGGTCAGGCTTGACGGAATTGAGATGTGGGGACCGAACCCAGGACGAGGGGCGATAGGAAATGCAACCAACGTCAATAACCACTTGAATATGCAGAAAAGGCACAAAACGCGTCTGCAGCTGAACTCGGACCTAGTCATATCAACGGTATTACGTGTTGACACGACGATCTAGAAGAAAGTTACTGGAAGATTCTTATTCTGTACAAGCCATAGATTGTTTAGTTGTCGATGACAGCCAAACAAAAGCATAGTAGCATAAGTTTTGTTTAGTTGTAATAGTTTTAAAGACAACAGTTATTTCTCTAGATATTTTTGTGATTCACTATGATAATTAGCATAGGAACGTCTCCCATTACTGCTAGTCGTAAGAGTTAGGCATTTTTAGAACTTCACTGTACAAATATTCCTTCGTAACATATATCAAGTTTATAGATGTACAGATGGTCATCCCAGAGCTGACTAATTACAATTGTTGAGAGCAGAAATGTGCCGATTTCATGACGGCAACTTAGTTGTTTCAAATGTATGTGAATTCAGAAGGAACCAAATTACTGAGTCATCGGCCCCTAAGCCTGCACACTGCTTAACCAAACTTACGCTAAGAACAACACACGCACCCATGCCCGAGGGAGAACTCGAACCTCCGACAAAGGCAGCCGACTTCGTTGTTTATTTGAGTCCTATATCACGGGAGTTAATAAGTTCTCATAGCAGTTCTGCAGTTTGCACGGAACGTCAGAATCAGGTGTCACAACAACGATAGTATTTTATGTCTTCGAGTTCCAAGCAAGTGCACGAGTATTGGGGACGGAATTCCTCTCGTAACCCCTTGGAGTTCAGCTACAATAAAATCTCTTCTGTTTGTTGTGTATGCCCGGCAGCAAACGCCTTTGTATGATCCAGTATATAATTTGTAGTATAGGGTGTGAGAGGGGCCTCGTTGAGATTAGTTTGTGAAACACATGGATGTGTTTTGCTGGATGGTCCTTTATTGTCCACGCAAGACGCATGTTGACTCTCTTGTGTGTTTGTGACCACTGCCCAGTGCAGTGTGTCTTCGCTGTGGGCTGATTGTCATCGCCAGTGGAGCCATGTATTTGTCGTGCGCTTTTTGTCTATGGATGTTACCTTTGGTACGATGATTCTCACGAATGGGATATTTTATTCTAGTGTGGTTACACAAATGAGCTATCATGTCTTATGGGATTCTTGGCCATAATGGTTATTCGCTTGTGGTTTTCGCATATGGTTTTCCGCACTATTGTGCGATGATATTCATTTGGAGTTTAACGAGTAGGTCACAAGCGCCTAAGTGGTATATCTTGAGTGATAGTTTGTAGTATGAGTCATGAGCACGGAATGTGCGAGTCACTTTGGAATGTTTTTGAGAGTGAGAGAGGTGCACTGTCAATTAGTGAGAAAGAAAAGAGCGGAAGAAACGTAGCTTTGCAGTCAAATGTCGATAATACCTTGTGCTTTTTTCTTTTTTCAGGTGCTGGAGTGGAAAATTTGTACACCAACCTGAGAAAATTTAGTGTCAATTTCAGCAAAAAGGGAATTTTGTAGAATAATTATTTTGCCACATAGGAGAGTGAGCGGTCTGGTGACGTCGTCACTCATCGAGATTCAGCTATACACCAGCGTTAGTGCATCCATAATGACTTAGTAATAGGAAAGCTAATACCTTCAGTAATTCGTATACTTTCTTTTAGTACTTGCGTTGCATGAATAAGTAGTCGACTTAGATGGCATGAGAGTGAATGAAGTGAATGCGTAGTCTAAGCTGGCTTAGTACTTTGAGTTGCATGGGAGGGTGTGGGAAATTAACACTACACTGTCACACATTACCACACCTCAGCACTACTTAAGATTATAAAGATTTAGACACAAAAAATTAATCGTTTAAAATTATTGCTGTAATTATTGCAGAAAATAATTGTAGAAGAGAATAAGATCTCTGTATATCATTTTATGTTTTTAATTCTTGGAGTAGTCATGTAAAGCAATCCTTTACAATTTCGTTATAATTCTCTCTGTATTTATGTCTGAATCATATATGTAAAAATACGGCACTAAGTACCAATGTAAGCATTGTGCAGACTAGGGGAGCTCAGTGGATAGCGATGTATCAGGTAGTTGGAGAGGTCGCTAAGACTGGAGCATCCATAGCAGCTGGGCAGACAGGGCGGCAAGGGCAGTTAAGGCGCCTGCCAGCCCTGTTAGCCGAGGGTGGTGAAGCAGGCGGCGGTGACCCACATAGCGACTGCAGGGCAGCTGGTCGACATGACGTCACTGGGCTACGTGAATGGAGGCAGGTGAATATGAGTCCTCGCGCCATGAGCTGTCAACAAAGGGCTCGTGTCCTGATAGCACACAAACACTTTCGCCGTCAAATCTGACTCTAAGGTCCACATGGACCTACCGCTGAATGGAAGGGCGAGCATGCACCACAGTAATGAGGCTGCGGGGCACTGAATGGAGGTACTTACGTCTCTGGAGCCACGGGTCGACGCAGATGGTGGGAGGTGATTCACCTCAAATCTATGTTTATATGCAGCCCGGGTCATCCAATGAACGTCTTCAACGCATTGCCAACTACCACGTCATCCAAGACGTTCCTTAATTGCGATGCCACTGATTGCTGAGGGCAGACAAGGTCCTGCCACACCGACGGTGCTGGTTGTACTGTATATGCTGAGAAAAAGGGGTAATCAATCTTGGCAAACACATCCTGCACAGCTGCCACATGTAACCTGTTACATGACATGTGTAGTGCTGTTTTTCCAAAAAAAAAAAAAAAAAAAAAAAAGGTTGACATGTGTGTGAAATGTTATTGGACTTAACTGCTAAGGTCATCAGTCCCTAAGCTTACACACTACTTAACGTAAATTATCCTAAGGACCAACACACACACCCATGCCCGAGGGAGCGAACCTCCGCCGGGACCAGCCACACAGTCCATGATCGCAGCGCACCAGACCTCTCGGCTAATCCAGCTCGGCGTAGTGCTGCGTTTATCCGTGACACAATTGTAAACTAAAAAAAAAATCGGACTCCCTAAAGACCCTTGAGACTGGAGCTGTAGGAGGTTCAAAAATGGTTAAAATGGCTCTGAGCACTATGGGACTCAACATCTTAGGTCATAAGTTCCCTAGAACTTAGAACTACTTAAACCTAACTAACCTAAGGACATCACACACACCCATGCCCGAGGCAGGATTCGAACCTGCGACCGTAGCAGTCCCGCGGTTCCGCACTGCAGCGCTAGAACCGCTAGACCACCGCGGCCGGCGCTGTGGGAGGTATTTGTTGTTTTCAATGAATTGGTTTTATATGTGCTTTGCTGATTTCATTTTTTTAACAAAACTACTTGTATTATTTAGTTTTCTTACCAAGGATTATATTTTTCTAAATGAACTCATGTATAATCTTAAATTCTGATACTAATACAGAATCCCCTATCTCTTCTGAATAAACTTCTGTTTCTTCTCCTCTCACATTAGACAAATTTTCCACCTCACAGACACCCTCAATCCACAATTTCCATCTATCAGCTCTCTCCACTGCATTTAATAGTGGAATCCCCGATGCACTCATAATGATACGACCCTTGCTTTCTATGTCACTGAGGTTTGATTGGAATTTTCTGTATTCTGAGTCAGTCCTTCCAACTTTCCTTTCTTTTTCCATTTCTTCACATCTTTCATGCAGCCCTTTCTAGTTTCTCTGCACGTCATATTTATTTCATTCCTCAGCGACTTTTAGTTTTGTGTTCCTGAATTTCCCTGAACGTTTTTGTACTTCCTTCTTTCATAAATCAACTGAAGTATATCTTGTATTACCGATGGATTCTTGATAGTTGCCTTATTTTTCCTACGTACAGCTTCAGTGTTCAACCAAACTGCCTATTGGGCTATTCATTATTCCAGTAACTACAGCCCCTGAGAACTTCAAGTGTACCTCTTCTTTCCTTAGTGCTTCCATATCATATTTGTTTGCACATTTATTCTTGCCGAATAGTCTCTTAAACTTCAGCCTACTCTCAATCATTGTTAAATTGTTATCTCAGTATATATCTGATACTCGATACGCCCTACAATCCAATTACATTTCAGAATCCCTGCCTGATCACGATGTATTCTAACTTGTATTTTCCCGTATCTCCTTTATACCATTCTCTCCTAGGGTTGATATTACCCTATACTCATCTGGTCGCAAATGTTTGTCTTTTTTTTTCTATTCACCTCACTGGTACCCACTACACCTAGACTGTGCCTTTGCATTTCCTTTTTCAGATTTTCTAGCTTCGCTGCCACGTTCAAACTTCTTAAATTTCATGTTCTGTTTCCTAAGATGTTATTATTTCGCTAATTATTCAATCTCATAGTCACTCCGCCTTGGCAGTCACCCTCCCAGAGATCCGAATGAGGGGTTAGTCCGGAATCTTCTTTCATTGTAGAGGTCACCATGGAATTTTCTCAATTACAGGTCACATGCCATATGGATGCACTTTGTATGTCTTTCAAGCAGTGGTTTCTACTGCCTTCTGCATCCTAATGTTGTTGATCGTTGCTGATTCTTCGGTCCTTTTGGCCCAGCTTCCCACTTCAAGTGCAAGAGAGTGTCCCGAGACTTTGTCCTCTCCTCCACCATCTTTGACTAAGTCGTTAACAGAACGAGAATGATATCTTACCCGGAAGTGTTCATTGGCTATTGCTAATGATTTTCATTTAAAGCAGATGCCAGACTGAGATTCATTGGAAGAATCCTAAGGAAATGCAATCCGAAAACAAAGGAAGTAGGTTACAGTACGCTTGTTCGCCCACTGCTTGAATACTGCTAAGCAGTGTGGGATCCATACCAGATGGGTTTGATAGAAGAGATAGAGAAGATCCAACGGAGAGGAGTGCGCTTCGTTACAAGGTCATTCAGTTACCGCGAAAGCGTTACGGAGATGACAGATAAACCCCACTGGAAGACTCTGCAGGAGAGACGCTCAGTAGCTCGGTACGGGCTTTTGTTGAAGTTTTGAGAACATACCTTCACCGAGGAGTCAAGCAGTATATTGCTACCTCCTACGTATATCTCGCGAAGAGACCATGAGGATAAAATCAGAGAGAATAGAGCCCACACAGAGACATACCGACAATCCTTCTTTCGGCGAACAATACGAGACTGGAATAGAAGGGAGAACCGATAGAGGTACTCAAGGTGGCTTGCGGAGTATGGATGTAGATCTAGATGCAGATGTCCGCAAACGCCTCTTTCTTACATTACTGCTAATCGGAACACGATTTATTACAATACAACTTACTCTTTAGCAGAATTCTGTCTTGTTCGCAGCAATCATCTAATTTGTTTGTTACCACCAGACCTGAATCAAAGATAGAGTTGCGCTACACTTTGTCTCTGAGATCTCGAAATTCCGGTAAGTACAGAACATCAGACGACCTGTTATCACAGCACTCTCCTCTATCGTTCCTAGCAGTGACTCGGTTAGCACATCCCAGACGCTATGTCGGCAGAAAGACCACTGAGTGAGTCCTTCTATTGTTTCTCCTTTCAAAAGTGGTTCAAATGGCTCGGAGGACTATGCAACTTTAGTTCTGAAGTCATCAGTCGCTTAGAACGTAGAACTAATTAAATCTAACTAACCAAAGGTCATCACATACATCCATGCCCGAGGCAGTATTGGAACCTGCGACCGTTGCGGTCGCTCATCTCCAGAATGTAGCGCCTAGAACCGCACACCACTTCGGCCGGCTTTCTCCTTTCATCATACTTCCATGTCACTACTTCATAGTGACTGTATTCCTTGACGGATTTTCAATATCTTAAGCTATCACCTCGAACAAATAAGATAACGTAAATAATTTTTCCTTTTATTAGCTGGTGCGTCTGAATGCCCGTCGTACGGCGCAGTCACTAGGTGGTAGTGTCTCCGAACTTATCCGAAGTACTGCGATTGTTGTGGTAGGTCATCTCTTTGAGAGAATCACAAAAGAAGTGCAGGTGGTCGTTCTTAATTATCGGTATATCATAATCGAAGCGGTATTTGGAAAAGCTGAAAATAAGTGACGGATCAGTTTTAAAGATCTTGCCCAAAATTTTGATTCGGACAGAAGTCAGAACCCAATACATTTCGAGATTGCTCATGTCCATTAAAAATTTCCATTAAAAAGGTGTAGAAGCTGAAAGAATTCTGCAGTTCCCGACCACTTCGTATGGCTTCTTTAACTGCTTATCGACATGAATGCTTTCTGAGTGTATGATCGCCAGGCAAAGCGGCAAAGCAAGCTGTGTTATCATTGAGTTTCACCACCGCCGGAAAAAGCGAAGACCTTACCATCATCAGTCAAACTGATGCTGAGTGCTTTTTGTGGCTGCCAACGTCTGATTACATTCGTAAGAGGCTAACTGTCCCAGGTACTTACTACGGGAGGCTGTTGTTCCACGGCAATACTCAGATTCATATCTCACAAGCTGCTTTTTCGGCTATAAGATTTTAGCTGAAACCCCACCCAATCTCACACCCCACTCCGTGACCAACCGCTATGACACCCAGTTATTGCGTCCTCTGTCAACAGGAGTGAAAAAAGTGTTGCGTGAAAAAAATAATATATAAAGAACGTCGATACCACAGGTGGGGTATCGGCAGCACGCGGGCCAGTTCGGGACCTCGTTTCGTCGCAATCCGGCACGCGAAAGCATTTCTAGCGGTGTGGTGGTGGGGGGTGGGTGGGGAGGGGGGAGAACGGGGCACTAGCAATGTATTCCATCCTCGATGCATTTTCGTGTATTTCCATCGATGCTCGGTTTGCATCGTGTGTGTAGCTCATGACGTGGACTATTAACACTACCGCTTAGTCGATGCATGAGTAGTGCGATTCTACCGCAGCTCAGTCTCTAGAACAAAGTGAAACTCGTTTCTAGTCTGAGCGCGACGTTATGTCCCACGTGCTCAAATGCATGGGAAAAGTGGGATAAGGTTTGCGTGAGAAATATTTTCGTCTCAGGATCAATGCTGACAACACACACTTGTAGAGCGGCGTTGCTGTTTAACAGTGTTAGCAACATCGATGTCATGCAAGGAAATCAGTGAGACGAAAGAGATATGGCTTTTCTTGAGGGGCCAGACTGTATCAGATAGCGTGTAATTGAAGATGTGAGCGTACCACAACATATCGAAGGTGATTAATAGAAATCCGGACGGAGACGACAGGATGGTATCAGAACGGAATAATGCGGATACCACACCGCAGCAATCAAGTATGAGCTCGGTCGATCACTATACTGAGGAAAAGGACTTCAATCTGGTGGGATTTTTAATGGGAATGGAGAAGAAACGTGATAGACTAAAATCAGTGGAGGAAAAGATTAATGGACTAAAAGTAATGGGGGAGAAAATAATTAGTTAGTAGCAGACAACAACGAGACGAGGCCGGACATCAAAAATATCGGTGCTTAGGTAAATCAGATGCGAGAGAAACACAAGTCATGTGCAAATCAACTCCGAGGAAACCTACGTAAATTAAACACCAAAGCAATGAACGGTTTAAAGATTACACATGATGCTAAGAAGACGGCAGAGAGCGCCAAGACTGTAGCAAATTTCGCAAGACGAGTAGCAGCTGAAGCATCGAAAACGAGTAAACGAACAGAACAGCAAGAACGATAGGTGATGCTCAATGTGAACAAGAAGGCTGAAACCGTGGAAAACCGGCAAAATTACGCGGAGTAGCGCATCGATACGAAAATACGTGAAGCCACGGATCTTCATGGGACAGCGGCCATGGACAAATTACAGTCTGACCTGCGCAAATTAGGTATTGGTTCAGATGTGACAACTGTAACTCCAGTGAGCGATATTGAAGAGGTCCGTACTCTCCTTTCGTTCAAATCTCAACAGGAAGCTATCAAATCGAGTATGGAGAAGAAATTGGTTGAGTCGCTAAGGAAACAATTTCAAATACGGCCAAGCGCGAACGCAACAGAATCAGAAACAAATTCGGACGAGACGGACAACTGCATACCGTTAGCAGCGAGCAGAGGACATGGTGAGATGAACGTCGCATTTTCTTGAAGCTGTGGAGCCAGTACAAATGAAGGAACGTCGAACGAGGACAACCAAAGGACTGACATTTTCCGTAGGACGGAAGTTCTCGGCGAACGTCATTTGAATTTCTTACAAGTCCGAAAATTCGAAATTTTCCGAGATAAGGGTAACTTTACTCACCCACGCACTTGGATATCACAATCTGACCTCTATTTACCTCCACATTGGCCTTTAAAATACAAATCAGACTTTATTTGCGGACACTTGCAAGGGTCAGTTGCGGAGAAAATGCGTGGAATATCAGAGACGTGTAGAAGTTACCAGGAGTTCAAGGACCGCTTCCTAAATATCTACTGGTCCAATGAGACGCAAGAGCACATGAAGTACGAGATGACTGTTGGCAAAGATTTCAAGAGTTCAAGCTACATCCGCCCAGTCAAGCTCCTTGATGGAACGATTGACAAGAACCAGTATCTTGACTTACCATGCTCTACTGGTGAAAACATACGTCATTGTTACACCAAACGTCCGTCAGCATATCAACAAGTATTATCTGGCAGATGTAATGTGGAGCTCAGTACTCTTTACGAATTACGGTACGCATTCCAATAAGAGAATATCAGAGAAGAGAAGAAACTACAACAGATACGTCGCAGGCCCTATGTCGATTCCACAACATAACCATTACAAAACTAGGAACTGGAATGTACGAAATGGAACACCTTACGGAAACCATTGACGGTTGGGAAATTTCGGGAGTAATGAAGTGTAACGAGGAATGGACTGGAATGGGAACCGCAACAGTTATGTACTACGCAACAGAGACTGGAATGAAAGGAGGAATGAAGGCCACGGACCGCAAAACAACGAAAGGTGAAACCATGGATCCGGTTGCAATGACAATAGAAGAGGTGCGCGAATGAACAACGGAGGAAACGGAAATGAAGGTCAGGCTTGACGGAATTGAGATGTGGGGACCGAACCCAGGACGAGGGGCGATAGGAAATGCAACCAACGTCAATAACCACTTGAATATGCAGAAAAGGCACAAAACGCGTCTGCAGCTGAACTCGGACCTAGTCATATCAACGGTATTACGTGTTGACACGACGATCTAGAAGAAAGTTACTGGAAGATTCTTATTCTGTACAAGCCATAGATTGTTTAGTTGTCGATGACAGCCAAACAAAAGCATAGTAGCATAAGTTTTGTTTAGTTGTAATAGTTTTAAAGACAACAGTTATTTCTCTAGATATTTTTGTGATTCACTATGATAATTAGCATAGGAACGTCTCCCATTACTGCTAGTCGTAAGAGTTAGGCATTTTTAGAACTTCACTGTACAAATATTCCTTCGTAACATATATCAAGTTTATAGATGTACAGATGGTCATCCCAGAGCTGACTAATTACAATTGTTGAGAGCAGAAATGTGCCGATTTCATGACGGCAACTTAGTTGTTTCAAATGTATGTGAATTCAGAAGGAACCAAATTACTGAGTCATCGGCCCCTAAGCCTGCACACTGCTTAACCAAACTTACGCTAAGAACAACACACGCACCCATGCCCGAGGGAGAACTCGAACCTCCGACAAAGGCAGCCGACTTCGTTGTTTATTTGAGTCCTATATCACGGGAGTTAATAAGTTCTCATAGCAGTTCTGCAGTTTGCACGGAACGTCAGAATCAGGTGTCACAACAACGATAGTATTTTATGTCTTCGAGTTCCAAGCAAGTGCACGAGTATTGGGGACGGAATTCCTCTCGTAACCCCTTGGAGTTCAGCTACAATAAAATCTCTTCTGTTTGTTGTGTATGCCCGGCAGCAAACGCCTTTGTATGATCCAGTATATAATTTGTAGTATAGGGTGTGAGAGGGGCCTCGTTGAGATTAGTTTGTGAAACACATGGATGTGTTTTGCTGGATGGTCCTTTATTGTCCACGCAAGACGCATGTTGACTCTCTTGTGTGTTTGTGACCACTGCCCAGTGCAGTGTGTCTTCGCTGTGGGCTGATTGTCATCGCCAGTGGAGCCATGTATTTGTCGTGCGCTTTTTGTCTATGGATGTTACCTTTGGTACGATGATTCTCACGAATGGGATATTTTATTCTAGTGTGGTTACACAAATGAGCTATCATGTCTTATGGGATTCTTGGCCATAATGGTTATTCGCTTGTGGTTTTCGCATATGGTTTTCCGCACTATTGTGCGATGATATTCATTTGGAGTTTAACGAGTAGGTCACAAGCGCCTAAGTGGTATATCTTGAGTGATAGTTTGTAGTATGAGTCATGAGCACGGAATGTGCGAGTCACTTTGGAATGTTTTTGAGAGTGAGAGAGGTGCACTGTCAATTAGTGAGAAAGAAAAGAGCGGAAGAAACGTAGCTTTGCAGTCAAATGTCGATAATACCTTGTGCTTTTTTCTTTTTTCAGGTGCTGGAGTGGAAAATTTGTACACCAACCTGAGAAAATTTAGTGTCAATTTCAGCAAAAAGGGAATTTTGTAGAATAATTATTTTGCCACATAGGAGAGTGAGCGGTCTGGTGACGTCGTCACTCATCGAGATTCAGCTATACACCAGCGTTAGTGCATCCATAATGACTTAGTAATAGGAAAGCTAATACCTTCAGTAATTCGTATACTTTCTTTTAGTACTTGCGTTGCATGAATAAGTAGTCGACTTAGATGGCATGAGAGTGAATGAAGTGAATGCGTAGTCTAAGCTGGCTTAGTACTTTGAGTTGCATGGGAGGGTGTGGGAAATTAACACTACACTGTCACACATTACCACACCTCAGCACTACTTAAGATTATAAAGATTTAGACACAAAAAATTAATCGTTTAAAATTATTGCTGTAATTATTGCAGAAAATAATTGTAGAAGAGAATAAGATCTCTGTATATCATTTTATGTTTTTAATTCTTGGAGTAGTCATGTAAAGCAATCCTTTACAATTTCGTTATAATTCTCTCTGTATTTATGTCTGAATCATATATGTAAAAATACGGCACTAAGTACCAATGTAAGCATTGTGCAGACTAGGGGAGCTCAGTGGATAGCGATGTATCAGGTAGTTGGAGAGGTCGCTAAGACTGGAGCATCCATAGCAGCTGGGCAGACAGGGCGGCAAGGGCAGTTAAGGCGCCTGCCAGCCCTGTTAGCCGAGGGTGGTGAAGCAGGCGGCGGTGACCCACATAGCGACTGCAGGGCAGCTGGTCGACATGACGTCACTGGGCTACGTGAATGGAGGCAGGTGAATATGAGTCCTCGCGCCATGAGCTGTCAACAAAGGGCTCGTGTCCTGATAGCACACAAACACTTTCGCCGTCAAATCTGACTCTAAGGTCCACATGGACCTACCGCTGAATGGAAGGGCGAGCATGCACCACAGTAATGAGGCTGCGGGGCACTGAATGGAGGTACTTACGTCTCTGGAGCCACGGGTCGACGCAGATGGTGGGAGGTGATTCACCTCAAATCTATGTTTATATGCAGCCCGGGTCATCCAATGAACGTCTTCAACGCATTGCCAACTACCACGTCATCCAAGACGTTCCTTAATTGCGATGCCACTGATTGCTGAGGGCAGACAAGGTCCTGCCACACCGACGGTGCTGGTTGTACTGTATATGCTGAGAAAAAGGGGTAATCAATCTTGGCAAACACATCCTGCACAGCTGCCACATGTAACCTGTTACATGACATGTGTAGTGCTGTTTTTCCAAAAAAAAAAAAAAAAAAAAAAAGGTTGACATGTGTGTGAAATGTTATTGGACTTAACTGCTAAGGTCATCAGTCCCTAAGCTTACACACTACTTAACGTAAATTATCCTAAGGACCAACACACACACCCATGCCCGAGGGAGCGAACCTCCGCCGGGACCAGCCACACAGTCCATGATCGCAGCGCACCAGACCTCTCGGCTAATCCAGCTCGGCGTAGTGCTGCGTTTATCCGTGACACAATTGTAAACTAAAAAAAAAATCGGACTCCCTAAAGACCCTTGAGACTGGAGCTGTAGGAGGTTCAAAAATGGTTAAAATGGCTCTGAGCACTATGGGACTCAACATCTTAGGTCATAAGTTCCCTAGAACTTAGAACTACTTAAACCTAACTAACCTAAGGACATCACACACACCCATGCCCGAGGCAGGATTCGAACCTGCGACCGTAGCAGTCCCGCGGTTCCGCACTGCAGCGCTAGAACCGCTAGACCACCGCGGCCGGCGCTGTGGGAGGTATTTGTTGTTTTCAATGAATTGGTTTTATATGTGCTTTGCTGATTTCATTTTTTTAACAAAACTACTTGTATTATTTAGTTTTCTTACCAAGGATTATATTTTTCTAAATGAACTCATGTATAATCTTAAATTCTGATACTAATACAGAATCCCCTATCTCTTCTGAATAAACTTCTGTTTCTTCTCCTCTCACATTAGACAAATTTTCCACCTCACAGACACCCTCAATCCACAATTTCCATCTATCAGCTCTCTCCACTGCATTTAATAGTGGAATCCCCGATGCACTCATAATGATACGACCCTTGCTTTCTATGTCACTGAGGTTTGATTGGAATTTTCTGTATTCTGAGTCAGTCCTTCCAACTTTCCTTTCTTTTTCCATTTCTTCACATCTTTCATGCAGCCCTTTCTAGTTTCTCTGCACGTCATATTTATTTCATTCCTCAGCGACTTTTAGTTTTGTGTTCCTGAATTTCCCTGAACGTTTTTGTACTTCCTTCTTTCATAAATCAACTGAAGTATATCTTGTATTACCGATGGATTCTTGATAGTTGCCTTATTTTTCCTACGTACAGCTTCAGTGTTCAACCAAACTGCCTATTGGGCTATTCATTATTCCAGTAACTACAGCCCCTGAGAACTTCAAGTGTACCTCTTCTTTCCTTAGTGCTTCCATATCATATTTGTTTGCACATTTATTCTTGCCGAATAGTCTCTTAAACTTCAGCCTACTCTCAATCATTGTTAAATTGTTATCTCAGTATATATCTGATACTCGATACGCCCTACAATCCAATTACATTTCAGAATCCCTGCCTGATCACGATGTATTCTAACTTGTATTTTCCCGTATCTCCTTTATACCATTCTCTCCTAGGGTTGATATTACCCTATACTCATCTGGTCGCAAATGTTTGTCTTTTTTTTTCTATTCACCTCACTGGTACCCACTACACCTAGACTGTGCCTTTGCATTTCCTTTTTCAGATTTTCTAGCTTCGCTGCCACGTTCAAACTTCTTAAATTTCATGTTCTGTTTCCTAAGATGTTATTATTTCGCTAATTATTCAATCTCATAGTCACTCCGCCTTGGCAGTCACCCTCCCAGAGATCCGAATGAGGGGTTAGTCCGGAATCTTCTTTCATTGTAGAGGTCACCATGGAATTTTCTCAATTACAGGTCACATGCCATATGGATGCACTTTGTATGTCTTTCAAGCAGTGGTTTCTACTGCCTTCTGCATCCTAATGTTGTTGATCGTTGCTGATTCTTCGGTCCTTTTGGCCCAGCTTCCCACTTCAAGTGCAAGAGAGTGTCCCGAGACTTTGTCCTCTCCTCCACCATCTTTGACTAAGTCGTTAACAGAACGAGAATGATATCTTACCCGGAAGTGTTCATTGGCTATTGCTAATGATTTTCATTTAAAGCAGATGCCAGACTGAGATTCATTGGAAGAATCCTAAGGAAATGCAATCCGAAAACAAAGGAAGTAGGTTACAGTACGCTTGTTCGCCCACTGCTTGAATACTGCTAAGCAGTGTGGGATCCATACCAGATGGGTTTGATAGAAGAGATAGAGAAGATCCAACGGAGAGGAGTGCGCTTCGTTACAAGGTCATTCAGTTACCGCGAAAGCGTTACGGAGATGACAGATAAACCCCACTGGAAGACTCTGCAGGAGAGACGCTCAGTAGCTCGGTACGGGCTTTTGTTGAAGTTTTGAGAACATACCTTCACCGAGGAGTCAAGCAGTATATTGCTACCTCCTACGTATATCTCGCGAAGAGACCATGAGGATAAAATCAGAGAGAATAGAGCCCACACAGAGACATACCGACAATCCTTCTTTCGGCGAACAATACGAGACTGGAATAGAAGGGAGAACCGATAGAGGTACTCAAGGTGGCTTGCGGAGTATGGATGTAGATCTAGATGCAGATGTCCGCAAACGCCTCTTTCTTACATTACTGCTAATCGGAACACGATTTATTACAATACAACTTACTCTTTAGCAGAATTCTGTCTTGTTCGCAGCAATCATCTAATTTGTTTGTTACCACCAGACCTGAATCAAAGATAGAGTTGCGCTACACTTTGTCTCTGAGATCTCGAAATTCCGGTAAGTACAGAACATCAGACGACCTGTTATCACAGCACTCTCCTCTATCGTTCCTAGCAGTGACTCGGTTAGCACATCCCAGACGCTATGTCGGCAGAAAGACCACTGAGTGAGTCCTTCTATTGTTTCTCCTTTCAAAAGTGGTTCAAATGGCTCGGAGGACTATGCAACTTTAGTTCTGAAGTCATCAGTCGCTTAGAACGTAGAACTAATTAAATCTAACTAACCAAAGGTCATCACATACATCCATGCCCGAGGCAGTATTGGAACCTGCGACCGTTGCGGTCGCTCATCTCCAGAATGTAGCGCCTAGAACCGCACACCACTTCGGCCGGCTTTCTCCTTTCATCATACTTCCATGTCACTACTTCATAGTGACTGTATTCCTTGACGGATTTTCAATATCTTAAGCTATCACCTCGAACAAATAAGATAACGTAAATAATTTTTCCTTTTATTAGCTGGTGCGTCTGAATGCCCGTCGTACGGCGCAGTCACTAGGTGGTAGTGTCTCCGAACTTATCCGAAGTACTGCGATTGTTGTGGTAGGTCATCTCTTTGAGAGAATCACAAAAGAAGTGCAGGTGGTCGTTCTTAATTATCGGTATATCATAATCGAAGCGGTATTTGGAAAAGCTGAAAATAAGTGACGGATCAGTTTTAAAGATCTTGCCCAAAATTTTGATTCGGACAGAAGTCAGAACCCAATACATTTCGAGATTGCTCATGTCCATTAAAAATTTCCATTAAAAAGGTGTAGAAGCTGAAAGAATTCTGCAGTTCCCGACCACTTCGTATGGCTTCTTTAACTGCTTATCGACATGAATGCTTTCTGAGTGTATGATCGCCAGGCAAAGCGGCAAAGCAAGCTGTGTTATCATTGAGTTTCACCACCGCCGGAAAAAGCAAAGACCTTACCATCATCAGTCAAACTGATGCTGAGTGCTTTTTGTGGCTGCCAACGTCTGATTACATTCGTAAGAGGCTAACTGTCCCAGGTACTTACTACGGGAGGCTGTTGTTCCACGGCAATACTCAGATTCATATCTCACAAGCTGCTTTTTCGGCTATAAGATTTTAGCTGAAACCCCACCCAATCTCACACCCCACTCCGTGACCAACCGCTATGACACCCAGTTATTGCGTCCTCTGTCAACAGGAGTGAAAAAAGTGTTGCGTGAAAAAAATAATATATAAAGAACGTCGATACCACAGGTGGGGTATCGGCAGCACGCGGGCCAGTTCGGGACCTCGTTTCGTCGCAATCCGGCACGCGAAAGCATTTCTAGCGGTGTGGTGGTGGGGGGTGGGTGGGGAGGGGGGAGAACGGGGCACTAGCAATGTATTCCATCCTCGATGCATTTTCGTGTATTTCCATCGATGCTCGGTTTGCATCGTGTGTGTAGCTCATGACGTGGACTATTAACACTACCGCTTAGTCGATGCATGAGTAGTGCGATTCTACCGCAGCTCAGTCTCTAGAACAAAGTGAAACTCGTTTCTAGTCTGAGCGCGACGTTATGTCCCACGTGCTCAAATGCATGGGAAAAGTGGGATAAGGTTTGCGTGAGAAATATTTTCGTCTCAGGATCAATGCTGACAACACACACTTGTAGAGCGGCGTTGCTGTTTAACAGTGTTAGCAACATCGATGTCATGCAAGGAAATCAGTGAGACGAAAGAGATATGGCTTTTCTTGAGGGGCCAGACTGTATCAGATAGCGTGTAATTGAAGATGTGAGCGTACCACAACATATCGAAGGTGATTAATAGAAATCCGGACGGAGACGACAGGATGGTATCAGAACGGAATAATGCGGATACCACACCGCAGCAATCAAGTATGAGCTCGGTCGATCACTATACTGAGGAAAAGGACTTCAATCTGGTGGGATTTTTAATGGGAATGGAGAAGAAACGTGATAGACTAAAATCAGTGGAGGAAAAGATTAATGGACTAAAAGTAATGGGGGAGAAAATAATTAGTTAGTAGCAGACAACAACGAGACGAGGCCGGACATCAAAAATATCGGTGCTTAGGTAAATCAGATGCGAGAGAAACACAAGTCATGTGCAAATCAACTCCGAGGAAACCTACGTAAATTAAACACCAAAGCAATGAACGGTTTAAAGATTACACATGATGCTAAGAAGACGGCAGAGAGCGCCAAGACTGTAGCAAATTTCGCAAGACGAGTAGCAGCTGAAGCATCGAAAACGAGTAAACGAACAGAACAGCAAGAACGATAGGTGATGCTCAATGTGAACAAGAAGGCTGAAACCGTGGAAAACCGGCAAAATTACGCGGAGTAGCGCATCGATACGAAAATACGTGAAGCCACGGATCTTCATGGGACAGCGGCCATGGACAAATTACAGTCTGACCTGCGCAAATTAGGTATTGGTTCAGATGTGACAACTGTAACTCCAGTGAGCGATATTGAAGAGGTCCGTACTCTCCTTTCGTTCAAATCTCAACAGGAAGCTATCAAATCGAGTATGGAGAAGAAATTGGTTGAGTCGCTAAGGAAACAATTTCAAATACGGCCAAGCGCGAACGCAACAGAATCAGAAACAAATTCGGACGAGACGGACAACTGCATACCGTTAGCAGCGAGCAGAGGACATGGTGAGATGAACGTCGCATTTTCTTGAAGCTGTGGAGCCAGTACAAATGAAGGAACGTCGAACGAGGACAACCAAAGGACTGACATTTTCCGTAGGACGGAAGTTCTCGGCGAACGTCATTTGAATTTCTTACAAGTCCGAAAATTCGAAATTTTCCGAGATAAGGGTAACTTTACTCACCCACGCACTTGGATATCACAATCTGACCTCTATTTACCTCCACATTGGCCTTTAAAATACAAATCAGACTTTATTTGCGGACACTTGCAAGGGTCAGTTGCGGAGAAAATGCGTGGAATATCAGAGACGTGTAGAAGTTACCAGGAGTTCAAGGACCGCTTCCTAAATATCTACTGGTCCAATGAGACGCAAGAGCACATGAAGTACGAGATGACTGTTGGCAAAGATTTCAAGAGTTCAAGCTACATCCGCCCAGTCAAGCTCCTTGATGGAACGATTGACAAGAACCAGTATCTTGACTTACCATGCTCTACTGGTGAAAACATACGTCATTGTTACACCAAACGTCCGTCAGCATATCAACAAGTATTATCTGGCAGATGTAATGTGGAGCTCAGTACTCTTTACGAATTACGGTACGCATTCCAATAAGAGAATATCAGAGAAGAGAAGAAACTACAACAGATACGTCGCAGGCCCTATGTCGATTCCACAACATAACCATTACAAAACTAGGAACTGGAATGTACGAAATGGAACACCTTACGGAAACCATTGACGGTTGGGAAATTTCGGGAGTAATGAAGTGTAACGAGGAATGGACTGGAATGGGAACCGCAACAGTTATGTACTACGCAACAGAGACTGGAATGAAAGGAGGAATGAAGGCCACGGACCGCAAAACAACGAAAGGTGAAACCATGGATCCGGTTGCAATGACAATAGAAGAGGTGCGCGAATGAACAACGGAGGAAACGGAAATGAAGGTCAGGCTTGACGGAATTGAGATGTGGGGACCGAACCCAGGACGAGGGGCGATAGGAAATGCAACCAACGTCAATAACCACTTGAATATGCAGAAAAGGCACAAAACGCGTCTGCAGCTGAACTCGGACCTAGTCATATCAACGGTATTACGTGTTGACACGACGATCTAGAAGAAAGTTACTGGAAGATTCTTATTCTGTACAAGCCATAGATTGTTTAGTTGTCGATGACAGCCAAACAAAAGCATAGTAGCATAAGTTTTGTTTAGTTGTAATAGTTTTAAAGACAACAGTTATTTCTCTAGATATTTTTGTGATTCACTATGATAATTAGCATAGGAACGTCTCCCATTACTGCTAGTCGTAAGAGTTAGGCATTTTTAGAACTTCACTGTACAAATATTCCTTCGTAACATATATCAAGTTTATAGATGTACAGATGGTCATCCCAGAGCTGACTAATTACAATTGTTGAGAGCAGAAATGTGCCGATTTCATGACGGCAACTTAGTTGTTTCAAATGTATGTGAATTCAGAAGGAACCAAATTACTGAGTCATCGGCCCCTAAGCCTGCACACTGCTTAACCAAACTTACGCTAAGAACAACACACGCACCCATGCCCGAGGGAGAACTCGAACCTCCGACAAAGGCAGCCGACTTCGTTGTTTATTTGAGTCCTATATCACGGGAGTTAATAAGTTCTCATAGCAGTTCTGCAGTTTGCACGGAACGTCAGAATCAGGTGTCACAACAACGATAGTATTTTATGTCTTCGAGTTCCAAGCAAGTGCACGAGTATTGGGGACGGAATTCCTCTCGTAACCCCTTGGAGTTCAGCTACAATAAAATCTCTTCTGTTTGTTGTGTATGCCCGGCAGCAAACGCCTTTGTATGATCCAGTATATAATTTGTAGTATAGGGTGTGAGAGGGGCCTCGTTGAGATTAGTTTGTGAAACACATGGATGTGTTTTGCTGGATGGTCCTTTATTGTCCACGCAAGACGCATGTTGACTCTCTTGTGTGTTTGTGACCACTGCCCAGTGCAGTGTGTCTTCGCTGTGGGCTGATTGTCATCGCCAGTGGAGCCATGTATTTGTCGTGCGCTTTTTGTCTATGGATGTTACCTTTGGTACGATGATTCTCACGAATGGGATATTTTATTCTAGTGTGGTTACACAAATGAGCTATCATGTCTTATGGGATTCTTGGCCATAATGGTTATTCGCTTGTGGTTTTCGCATATGGTTTTCCGCACTATTGTGCGATGATATTCATTTGGAGTTTAACGAGTAGGTCACAAGCGCCTAAGTGGTATATCTTGAGTGATAGTTTGTAGTATGAGTCATGAGCACGGAATGTGCGAGTCACTTTGGAATGTTTTTGAGAGTGAGAGAGGTGCACTGTCAATTAGTGAGAAAGAAAAGAGCGGAAGAAACGTAGCTTTGCAGTCAAATGTCGATAATACCTTGTGCTTTTTTCTTTTTTCAGGTGCTGGAGTGGAAAATTTGTACACCAACCTGAGAAAATTTAGTGTCAATTTCAGCAAAAAGGGAATTTTGTAGAATAATTATTTTGCCACATAGGAGAGTGAGCGGTCTGGTGACGTCGTCACTCATCGAGATTCAGCTATACACCAGCGTTAGTGCATCCATAATGACTTAGTAATAGGAAAGCTAATACCTTCAGTAATTCGTATACTTTCTTTTAGTACTTGCGTTGCATGAATAAGTAGTCGACTTAGATGGCATGAGAGTGAATGAAGTGAATGCGTAGTCTAAGCTGGCTTAGTACTTTGAGTTGCATGGGAGGGTGTGGGAAATTAACACTACACTGTCACACATTACCACACCTCAGCACTACTTAAGATTATAAAGATTTAGACACAAAAAATTAATCGTTTAAAATTATTGCTGTAATTATTGCAGAAAATAATTGTAGAAGAGAATAAGATCTCTGTATATCATTTTATGTTTTTAATTCTTGGAGTAGTCATGTAAAGCAATCCTTTACAATTTCGTTATAATTCTCTCTGTATTTATGTCTGAATCATATATGTAAAAATACGGCACTAAGTACCAATGTAAGCATTGTGCAGACTAGGGGAGCTCAGTAGATAGCGATGTATCAGGTAGTTGGAGAGGTCGCTAAGACTGGAGCATCCATAGCAGCTGGGCAGACAGGGCGGCAAGGGCAGTTAAGGCGCCTGCCAGCCCTGTTAGCCGGGGGTGGTGAAGCAGGCGGCGGTGACCCACATAGCGACTGCAGGGCAGCTGGTCGACATGACGTCACTGGGCTACGTGAATGGAGGCAGGTGAATATGAGTCCTCGCGCCATGAGCTGTCAACAAAGGGCTCGTGTCCTGATAGCACACAAACACTTTCGCCGTCAAATCTGACTCTAAGGTCCACATGGACCTACCGCTGAATGGAAGGGCGAGCATGCACCACAGTAATGAGGCTGCGGGGCACTGAATGGAGGTACTTACGTCTCTGGAGCCACGGGTCGACGCAGATGGTGGGAGGTGATTCACCTCAAATCTATGTTTATATGCAGCCCGGGTCATCCAATGAACGTCTTCAACGCATTGCCAACTACCACGTCATCCAAGACGTTCCTTAATTGCGATGCCACTGATTGCTGAGGGCAGACAAGGTCCTGCCACACCGACGGTGCTGGTTGTACTGTATATGCTGAGAAAAAGGGGTAATCAATCTTGGCAAACACATCCTGCACAGCTGCCACATGTAACCTGTTACATGACATGTGTAGTGCTGTTTTTCCAAAAAAAAAAAAAAAAAAAAAAAAAGGTTGACATGTGTGTGAAATGTTATTGGACTTAACTGCTAAGGTCATCAGTCCCTAAGCTTACACACTACTTAACGTAAATTATCCTAAGGACCAACACACACACCCATGCCCGAGGGAGCGAACCTCCGCCGGGACCAGCCACACAGTCCATGATCGCAGCGCACCAGACCTCTCGGCTAATCCAGCTCGGCGTAGTGCTGCGTTTATCCGTGACACAATTGTAAACTAAAAAAAAAATCGGACTCCCTAAAGACCCTTGAGACTGGAGCTGTAGGAGGTTAAAAAATGGTTAAAATGGCTCTGAGCACTATGGGACTCAACATCTTAGGTCATAAGTTCCCTAGAACTTAGAACTACTTAAACCTAACTAACCTAAGGACATCACACACACCCATGCCCGAGGCAGGATTCGAACCTGCGACCGTAGCAGTCCCGCGGTTCCGCACTGCAGCGCTAGAACCGCTAGACCACCGCGGCCGGCGCTGTGGGAGGTATTTGTTGTTTTCAATGAATTGGTTTTATATGTGCTTTGCTGATTTCATTTTTTTAACAAAACTACTTGTATTATTTAGTTTTCTTACCAAGGATTATATTTTTCTAAATGAACTCATGTATAATCTTAAATTCTGATACTAATACAGAATCCCCTATCTCTTCTGAATAAACTTCTGTTTCTTCTCCTCTCACATTAGACAAATTTTCCACCTCACAGACACCCTCAATCCACAATTTCCATCTATCAGCTCTCTCCACTGCATTTAATAGTGGAATCCCCGATGCACTCATAATGATACGACCCTTGCTTTCTATGTCACTGAGGTTTGATTGGAATTTTCTGTATTCTGAGTCAGTCCTTCCAACTTTCCTTTCTTTTTCCATTTCTTCACATCTTTCATGCAGCCCTTTCTAGTTTCTCTGCACGTCATATTTATTTCATTCCTCAGCGACTTTTAGTTTTGTGTTCCTGAATTTCCCTGAACGTTTTTGTACTTCCTTCTTTCATAAATCAACTGAAGTATATCTTGTATTACCGATGGATTCTTGATAGTTGCCTTATTTTTCCTACGTACAGCTTCAGTGTTCAACCAAACTGCCTATTGGGCTATTCATTATTCCAGTAACTACAGCCCCTGAGAACTTCAAGTGTACCTCTTCTTTCCTTAGTGCTTCCATATCATATTTGTTTGCACATTTATTCTTGCCGAATAGTCTCTTAAACTTCAGCCTACTCTCAATCATTGTTAAATTGTTATCTCAGTATATATCTGATACTCGATACGCCCTACAATCCAATTACATTTCAGAATCCCTGCCTGATCACGATGTATTCTAACTTGTATTTTCCCGTATCTCCTTTATACCATTCTCTCCTAGGGTTGATATTACCCTATACTCATCTGGTCGCAAATGTTTGTCTTTTTTTTTCTATTCACCTCACTGGTACCCACTACACCTAGACTGTGCCTTTGCATTTCCTTTTTCAGATTTTCTAGCTTCGCTGCCACGTTCAAACTTCTTAAATTTCATGTTCTGTTTCCTAAGATGTTATTATTTCGCTAATTATTCAATCTCATAGTCACTCCGCCTTGGCAGTCACCCTCCCAGAGATCCGAATGAGGGGTTAGTCCGGAATCTTCTTTCATTGTAGAGGTCACCATGGAATTTTCTCAATTACAGGTCACATGCCATATGGATGCACTTTGTATGTCTTTCAAGCAGTGGTTTCTACTGCCTTCTGCATCCTAATGTTGTTGATCGTTGCTGATTCTTCGGTCCTTTTGGCCCAGCTTCCCACTTCAAGTGCAAGAGAGTGTCCCGAGACTTTGTCCTCTCCTCCACCATCTTTGACTAAGTCGTTAACAGGACGAGAATGATATCTTACCCGGAAGTGTTCATTGGCTATTGCTAATGATTTTCATTTAAAATTCGAGCAGAGGCGGGGTTCGAAGTCGGGAACGACGACGTTTTAATTGCCAATCAAAGACGCTATCCCTAGAGAACGGGTGCTTTGTGTAAGCCGTGCGTGGCTCGTGTTCGTGCCATTTCTTATTTTACACCCCGTTTTTACCGTACTGCCACCTCGTTATGTTAATTTTGGGTTACTGGTGTCATTGAGTTGCTGTCTTGCCTGCCCGTGAGCGGTAGCAGCAGAGCTTATCGATATAGGCCCTGCCGTAATATCATTACTGGACTGCTATTACTTCCCGGTCATCGTGTCTCGACGAGGGGGGTTGGAACGTGCCAGCAATTAGTTCGGACCTGGCAGTGTTTGAGCCGGCACGCAGCACACGTACAGTCAGGGCGCGGCAGCAGTGAGGTCCGGACCGCCATGACAATTCCGACGGTTGCCGGCACCTATGATTGGAGTGGCGACGACTTTGGTTGGTCGTCGGTCGGTCGTCTTGCCGGACAACGTGTATTTGGCTTACGATCGCTTATGGATTGGCTTTGTGCCGATCCGTGATTCGTCCCTGTTATTGTATAGTCACATACGTAGCCATTGTCTAGTTCTTCATGCAGTGTTTGTGAAACTATGTGTAGTTTGTGTGATTTTGATGGACAAGTTATTTTAAATGTGGTCGGCGTACTGGATCTGAGGAGTTGGCCGTTTGGCGTGGAACAGTGAGGACTTCTTGACTGGGCATAATTTGGCCGGGGTCCGCTGGGGGTCTTTACCCGGTGTCGGAGAGTGTGGAGCAGTTCCCATTGCTACGAGGTCTGAGGCTCACCGACCCTGGACACGAAACTTGAGTTTTGATTTAACCTACCAGCAAGTCAAGACTGTTCGCATTGTGTCGTTTGGAGTTCGTTGTCGGGTGCTGGGATATTCCCGCGAGCAACACCGTGATTTCCAAGTTGGAAAATTCTAGCCATCATCTGGTGGAGTATCACTGTATTTGGTTATTTGAACTGAAGTGCACCAGCGGAACCTTCTGCCTTGTGGCCGTTAACGATCCGGTTACCTGCACTGAGCGTTGACGAAAATTTCAGGCAGTGTAGTTTCCTCGTCATGTTATTGCTGTCCAGCGTGGTGTGTGGTTTGACAGCTCCGTGTATGATTGGTTGTGGGAGCCACTATCTTCTACGTTGTTCCGTTGTCCTTGTTGTTGTGCGCTGGTCGGGTGGAGTGCAAGTTATCTTGTCGGTGGGTCCGCTGACTGTCGGTTGTTGTCGGCTCGTGAATGGTTGGCACGACTACTTGTCTCACCTAAGCGAGCTTTAGTGTTTGAATTACAGGCCGACCCTCGAACATCTGAGCGCCCTTGGGTGTACTGCTTTTTGTTTATTATTTGTTCCTGTTGTTGGTTCTTGTATGGCTTCAGTGCTGTACTAATTAATTTCGGACACTGGTATCAAGTTATCAATAACCAAAACTGAGAAGCGCTTCTCAGTTTTTGTTATTGATAAATTGATACCAGTGTCTGAGTTTCATTTTTACAGCAGTTAAGATGATCACAATGTGAACGAAAATCGATTCTGCTATCAATAAAACATCAATATTACGGCCAACGCTGACCTTCCTTTTAATTTAACATTCATAATGCTGTTTACGTTCTCTCACATCTGCATGGCATGCAAAATTGAGTCAAATGGCCGGCCGGAGTGGCCGTGCGGTTCTAGGCGCTACAGTCTGGAATCGCGAGACCGCTGCGGTCGCAGGTTCGAATCCTGCCTCGGGCATGGATGTGTGTGGTGTCCTTAGTTAGTTTGGTTATGTAGTTCTAAGTTCTAGCGGACTGATGACCTCAGATGTTAAGTCGCATAGTGCTCAGAGCCATTAGAACGATTTTTTTGACTCAAATGTAGAGTTAGGATGCATCAGTCAGTTACCGACAATCACTGACACTACTTTGTATTATATTCCTCAGCATCAATCAAATATTTTGTTCAAATGGGTATTTCATTATGAATTTGCCTATGTTATGTGACTGTTTCCGGAGAAAACAGTCGCATAACACTACTAAATATTGTTCCCCCTCGTTGCAACTTACCACCTGGTGTACTTCATTTTAACGTTTTATTCTGATGTCAGCATAAATTTACATGTACATTTCCACCTCAAAGAAAATTCGTAGTGTAAGGAGATTCGTAATAAAGTGAATAGAATTGTCGTGGAATGTGATCTGTCATATGGCGATGATGAGAAATTAATTTTTCCAGTACTGTTACAGTCCGTGGAAAGTCGAAGAGGTCTTGTTTCTTCAAAGCGGCAGTCGGGTGACGCCACGCTCTGGTTCACTCTTTCCGCTGTCGGCAATGTAGGACGCTGGTTGCCTTCAACAAGCTGTTGATGTACTACGGCCGGGGGCAGGAATAAAGAAGGTAACTAAATGTATCTACTGTCACCCTGATGTCTATTTTCACTATGCATGGGTGACAATCCATGGGCCATATAACACTGGTACGAGATGACTGGTTTCGCCTTCTTAGAGCAACGTCTGAATCTACAGCCTGTAGTATGATGAGTCCAAAAAATTTAAATTTACATTTTGGCGATGGAGAAAAGATTTAACTGTGGTGCATTCTGTAAAGTAGATTTTATTACGACTAAGGAACCAGTGGATTTGTCTAGTTTTAATGGTGATTGAAGTGATGGTTGGTTAGTGCACAGTGTAATCTTGAGGGCCACTCAGCACCATGTACAGAATCAGTTCCAGTAATATGTTATATATGTAATCGTTAGGGGCATATAGCTAGACATTGCCAGGAGTCTAGATGGCTTTTGATTGGACGTATGAACTAAGTTAATGTATATTGTTTTCTTGCCTTGTAAATGTTAGTTGTCCACTACAACGGAGACGTGGACCAACGCCGTAACTGGAATATTAATGAAACAGGAGGATCCATCCTTATCTTCACGTAACGAACCAGGATTCACTTCACACATCGTCCGCGCGGACCACCGCTGACACCATCGCACTGCCTGCAGCAACAGTTAAGACATTAAAAGAAAATTATTACGCTCTCTCTCATTTCAAAGTTAAAGACTATTACAGTTAAATTAACTATTTTCAAAATACTGTCACAATATCTCAATTTTGTTTAGTCCCAATAAATATTCTTTCCATTATTTCGTCTTGTTGAGAGTGTTGAAAATCCGCAATATTAGAGTTCAATTAATAATTTTCTTTCAAAATTCTTCTCAGACATTGTGCTGCTCATTATAATTTTATTTTAATGTTTGTTTGTAACTTGTTTTGGAGAGCGTACATGTTTAATTTTTTGTGTAGTAAAATTAGCTACCATAAAATTACGTATATTTCCAGCTGATGCTGTCCGCCATTTCTGCTTGAAAACTGCACCTATTTTCTCATTGGCTGTCAGCTTCAAAACAAAATTACGTATTTCGTGGGCATCTAGCAGATGCGCGATGTCTTATGTAGGCCCCTGCAATAATTAGATTTTACTTTCGCCTGTATACTGGAATTATATTGACTTTAATTGTTCATTTGGCCCCCGTTAAAATGATTTATCGCATCTATATAATAACTGAACTGAATTACCTAATTTATGTATTTTTTCGTTCATGACCAACAGGAGTAATCAGAATACTTGTATAGGTCATGTTTAATTATGTGAATTGTTTGGTTGTTTTTTTTGGAAGTAGTCAACCAGTTTCTTTACAGAGGACGACTGTTTAGCGAGAAGATGGTATTGCGTCAATACCGTCTCGTCGAATTTTTGCAGTCTCTGGGTACGAGTTCAGAGTTTGATAGAGTAATTTTGTGTTTTACTCGGGTTAACTGTATTTAATTTTGTCGGCAATATGACGATCAAAAGGAGAAGAAAGAGTAGCTAGCTTTCAGTGGTGGGAAGATTAATAAAATGAGGGAAAAGGGACGGAATTTGTTATGAAAAAAGTAGACAAGGGGACAGCCATTAAATTAGAATGGATATCAAAAGAGAGCTAGATGAGAAGGGAGGAGCAGAATATATTTTTGCATTGCTGTTAACGAATATGAAGGAAATGGAAAAGGGATGGGGTGGCAAGATAGAAGCTGTTAGCAAAGAAATGGGTGAAAAATTGAAAGGCTAGATGAAAAGTTTGAACAACGTCTGAAGGGATTTAAACAGGAATTTGAAGAGGGATTGGAAAAGAAAATTTTGGATTTTAAGTCAGATGTTAATAAAGATTTTGAGAAGTTTAAAGATGATGTTAAAGAGACTTTTAAAGAGACAGAGTTTGAGTTAAATAAGAAGCAGGAGAAATTCGGAAACAGTGTAAAGGAAAGTGTATAAGGCTTGGATAAAAACATTAAAGCCCAAGTTACCGAATGTATGAAAGGGACGGAGGAAATTAAAGAATATTGCAAAGGAATTTTCCGTGAATATAGCAAACCACTAAGACAGAAGTGGAAGATATCAAAGAGACCACTTCCAAGATTGACAATAGAATAGGGAGTTACTGTATCACCTATAGTAGGGCAGATAAAGGATGGGAGTATTTTCAACGATATAAATTTTGATCCTAATGGAGACGTACGTCCTGTGTCATTTGTGAACAGTCTGAATAGTCAGTTTACTACAGATTGGACAAAAAGAGATAAGCTAAGGAGGGTAAGTGCTTGTTTAAAGCGAGAAGGTTTAGATTGGGGAGTTGATGCACCAGAAAAGTATGAAACATTTGAGGATTTTGTGTCAGCGTTTTTGAAAGAGTACTGGTGGAAATAAAATCAAAGTGGATGTCATTTAAGCTTTTAGGGAGGCCCCATGGTATGATGGGAGGAGTAGGCAGAATATGAGAGAATATTCTGTGAAGTGGATCAGTAAACTAAAACATTTGGACAGCCCATGGAGTGACAAAGACACTATAGAAGTATTGATAGGGAAGTTACCTCCTAATAGAAGATGTGGGTTGATAGGAAATGTTAATATTAAAGATTTTCTGAACAGAGTGAGAGATGTAGATATGTGGCAAGTGGGTTGTTCATTTAATGAAAACAGGCATGTAGATGGTCATTATGAGAATCAGGACAGAATAGGAAGAGTGAACCAAGTAAATGTTAGAGGTAGAGGAAGAGGGACAAGGCTGAGGAAATTTCAGAGGAAATAGCCAAGGATATCAGACAGTAGGGGAGTCACGAGAGGGAAACGGAATCCTGCTTCAGTGTTGACCCATGTTGGTGCGGGTCATAGGTTAGGGCCTATTGAATTTTCAAATCACCATGGTAATGTAAGGGATACAGAGATGTGTAATAGTATTAGCGATGATTATGATGATAGGGTGTGTAATAATCATGGTCAGTTGATTGAAGAAATAGAACCTGAAGTTAATGGTGAAGGTGGTAAGGAATTAGAGGACCCATGTATGGAAAGACTTTCCCAGATGTATGAGGGAATTAAAGAATATGAAGAGCAGCCAAAGGGGGTGATAAAGGAATACAAGATATTGCAAAATGCTAGTGATAATAGTGTATGGAAGGATGTGAGTGACAGTTGCAGCAGGGGAGGAGAGAAAGACAGTAGTGAAAAGGGTGCTTTCCATGAAGGTGATGATTTAAGAAAAGATGTTAAGCTAGGAGAAGGGTAAATTTCTGGGGTCAATGGAGAAGTGATGAATACACAAGCTTTGAACCATAAAGAGAGAGTAATTAATGAGGAAGAACTTAATTTTTTTATTATTCATATATATGTAGGAATAGCAGATGATGATAAGGAGGAAGTAGGTGTTTGTGATCTTCAGAAATGTTTAGAAGGGAAAAAAGTTCAAAGCTGAATTGCGGTGACTGGGTTCATAGCGAAATTGAGCACGATTTGTTATTTGAAGAAAGTAGTGATGAGGAGGATAGGATTCAGAAACATTTTGTGAGAATTGGAATGTATGGTGGGGATGAAAAAGCTCTTTTGGATACATGTAGTGAAATTAGTACTATTGTTCAAAGTTTATTTAATAACATAATGCAGCATAAAGAAGTGATGAATGTACCAGTAGTAGGTTTGAAGGTAGTGGGTGCTACAGGGATATTGTGCAAGGTTATTAAACATCAAGTAATTCTGGAATTTGAGATTGGGGACATAGGTCTAGTACATAATTTTTTGTCGTTCCTGGGTTAAAAGTGAATATTATATTGGGCATGGATTGGTTGACAGAATGCAAAGCAGAGATAAATTGTGGGGAAAGTTTTGTTAATTTTGAGGGTGATGGATCAGAGATCAATGTGAAGTTTGATGGATTGGTCATAGACAAGGACCACTTATTAGTGCATTTGAAAGTGAGGATGATGCCTGTAGGGACAAGTTTGGGTGATGTTAAGCTGAACTTGGATTATAGAAGTGAGGAGAATGCAAATGGACTTATAGACGAACGGGAGAACCAAATGTCTAAAGCTGAAGTGTTAGATGAATGCCAGAAAGGAGATCTGAAAGAAGTTTTGTGGGTAGATAGAGAAGTCTTTCCTGACAAACCGGGAAGAGTAAAGACTTTTGAATGTAAGTTTGATATCAAACCGCTTGAACCTTTTTTCGAAAAGACCATATTCCATATAGTTCGCGCAGAGGGAAGCGGTGAATAAAGAGATTGGGAGGATGTAGAATTGTGGTGTTACAGAACGAAGGATGACTGAATATAATTCAACTTTGGTCGTTGTGAGCAAGAAAGATGGTAGTGTGAGACTAGTTATTGATGCCAGAATGTTAAATGAAGTGGGAAGGAGAGAAACTGATAGGCCAGAGAGTATGGAGGGGATGTTACAGAGGTATCAGAAAGCAAACTATCTTAGTAGTCTCGATCTGACCTCAGGACACTGACAGTAGCCACTTGCCAAGGAGTATAGGAAGTGAAACGTCCCCTTAGAAAAATTATACAAGACTGTGCTTAAACTGACACACAATATTTTTTAGCGCAACGCAATCTGACTTTCAATAACCCCAACAAAAGAGTGGCACTGACTAAAATTAACCTATACCTTTCACAAATCACTTACCTCACAAAAATCTTTTTACTCGAACTACTGAATACAGCGAGCGCCACTACTGCCAGCTAAATAAAGGATTCAAACTACTGAAGGCACTGACTACTGATAGGCATAGTTAGCAAATGAAAGATTTTAGTAGAGAACAAACCATGTATTTACCTTAAAAGTCATAATATATATAGCAGTTCATGACATCGAGTCTTACAAATTTCAAAACTCAGCCATCTCTCTCCCACATCCACCACTGCTGGCGGCTCAACTGCGACTGCTCAACACTACGCGCTGTTCACATCCAGCTGCCCAACACTACAATGGCAGACAACAATGCAAACTAGCCACAGACTGCACACAGCACAGCCAGTGATATTTCATACAGAGCGCTACGTGGCGTTACCAATAAGAAAACCTAAGCAGCCTACTTACATAGCCCCCATGCTCCCCACAAAAAATTTTACAAATAGTTTTGGGCAGTGGCCAATAAAGATTTGAAAAAAATTTTCATAATTCCAGTAACAAAGAAATGAAATGCACACATTTATCGACACAATGTTGGTCAAAAGCAAAAATTTTCTCACAGTCCATAAAGACAGTCCTGATCGTTCTTCACAGTAAAATAGCAGTGTTTTTCTCAAAGTCTGAGAAGTAAATGAAAATGCATACAGATGTAGTGGATTTCCATGCAGTCTTGAAGAAGTAGTGTTGTCCTTCCAACGGAAGTACAGTGCTGTCTCTTGACATGCTGACAGGTAATGGGCCACAACAGAGCAAACCCACAGCAGAGTCATTCGACGTTTTGAAGAAGATTGGTAGGTAGGTCATCACAGAGCAGACCCACTGTTGTCCCGGTAGGGATTACGGTATTGGTGGTCAACCAGAGGTGCAGACCCACTGCAGTCCTTGTAGAAATAATGGTATTGGTGGGCAATCAAATATGCAGACCCACTGTAGTCCTTGTAGAGACGGCCAGCAGCCACCTGTTGCGACTGTGCAGGTGCACAATCACCATCGAAGAGACTTGTGGAGAATATAGCAAATCCATGAATCACCACTTGTGCACTCACAAAAAAGTTTTTTTGAAATGTCCTTAGAACCAGCAATGCTGTTATCCAGACCCTTGCTGAATTATTGACACACGTGCAAACACTAACAGTCCCTACTTCTCACAAATTGTCCATATACTATGACCAACAGAAACGTGTGCAGTGAAGTGTAACTTACAAGTTAATAATATGATGAACTGGTGTCAATTACAATTTTATAACATAAGAATACAATTACAAATATACAAGAGTACACAAACACATAGGGGGATAACACAATGGAAAGGATAGGGTTCGTTTTCAGTGTAATATTTGGTACTGCAGTCCAACCCAAAACTTCATTTCATATATCGTCCCTCTTATTTCAACATTTGCTCCAGCCAAAAAAAAAAAAAAATCCTATCCAAGCATGCTTTCTGTATTCTTTTCACATCCTCTTTCAAAAATAGTTTTTCTCCACTGTGCACTACTTTTTTGGCCAAACTATTTTCTTATAGCTTCTTAATGCATTACTTCCAATTCATCATAGTTAGTTGCTTATATAGTCTACCCCTCTTAAGCTAACTTAAATCTACTGAGCTCAGATATATATACCAAGGGACGAGGCAATTTGGTAGCACATAACAAATTAACACAAACAGCAAGGACAAAAAAAATACAAGTTGGCAAAGTAAGCAACAATATTACAACTAATATAAGGCAATGAGCAGCAAACAAGAAAAATATCTCAGTAGTAAACTGGCTTAGCAGAGTAACACAAAGTCAAATTCTGTAACACTATACCTGGCAAACAGCAGCAGCAAATGAAATAACTTATATCTAAACATGACATAGCTCAAGCAGAAAAAATCATTACACTAAAGACAATAATGCAGACAAGGGAAATGTATATTCACATCTTAATGTCTATGTAAATAAAGTTGTGCACCACAAAAACTAATTCTACAAAAAATTACCAAGTACTTGAAAAGAAAATTATATATGCAGTTACTGTTATTAGTCCCTTCTTATTGCTGTTTCCATTCCAAGAGCTCCTTTTTCGAAGAATGTGGATCATAAAATAATTATCTAACAGATCTGTTGACAGAAAGTGTTCAAATTAGCAAATGCATTGAATTTAATTTTATGAAATCAATGCTGCAAGACAGCTGGAAACCAGATATCAAATGAAATAAGCAACTATGTACAAAGTAAAGCATAAGAACATCATTCAGTAGTCATGAGGCATTTCATAAGTTAGTAGAAAAATCTCTCAAGTAGAAAGACAGTAGTAATAATCCGGTGGAGGTGAGCCGCCAGCAGTGGTGGATGTGGGGAAAGAAATGGCGGAGTTTTGAAATTTGTAAGACTGGATGTCATGAACTGCTATGTACAGTATATTATGATTTTACAACACTATTAAGGTAAATACATTGTTTGTTCTCTACTAAAATCTTTCATTTGCTAACTATGCCTTTCAGTAGTTAGTGCCTTCCGTAGTTTGAATCTTTTATTTAGCTGGCAGTAGAGGCGCTCGCTGTATTGCAGTAGTTCGAGTAACGAAGATTTTTCTGAGGTAAAATATTTGTGAAAGGGATAGGTTAATGTTAGTCAGGGCCATTCTTTTGTAGGGATTTTTGAAAGTCAGATTGCGTTGCGCCAAAAATATTGTGTGTCACTTTAGTGAATGTTTGAGTACGTTCAGTTTTGCTCAGCTGTTTTAATAGCAAATAATGTAAGGGGTTTATCAGCACAGTAATTCAGAAATTTTTCAAAGGGGACGTTTCATTATGAAACGTCCCCTTTGAAAAATTATATAGGACTGTGCTTAAACTGACACACAATATTTTTAGCGCAACGCAATCTGACTTTCAAAAATCACTACAAAAGAATGGCCCTGACTAACATTAACCTATACCTTTCACAAATCACTTACCTCACAAAAATCTTCATTACTCGAACTACTGCAATACAGCGAGCGCCACTACTGCCAGCTAAATAAAAGATTCAAACTACGTAAGGCACTAACTACTGATAGGCATAGTTAGCAAATGAAAGATTTTAATAGAGAACAAACCATGTATTTACCTTAATAGTGTTGAAAAATCATAATATACATAGCAGTTCATGACAACCAGTCTTACAAATTTCTAAACTCCGCCATCTCTCTCCCCACATCCAGCACTGCTGGCGGCTCACCTCCAACTGAGCAACGCTACGCGCTGTTAACATCCAGCTGCCCAACACTACAATGGCAGACAACAATGCAAACTAGCCACAGACTACCCACAGCACAGCCAGTGATTTTCATACAGTGTGCTACGTGGTGTTACCAATAAGAAAACCTAAACAGCCTACTTACATAGCCCCCATGCTACGCACAAAAAGTTTTACAAATTGTTTTGGGCACTGGCCAATACAGATTTGAAAAAATTTTTCAAAATTACAGTAAGAAAGATATCAAATGCTCACACTTATTAATACAATGTTGGTCAAGAGCTAAAATTTTCTCACAGTCTATAGAGATAGTCCAGATTGTTCATCACAGTAAAATTGCAGTGTTTTTCTCAAAGTCTGAGAAGTAAAAGAAAATGCACACGGAAGTAGTGGATTTCCATGCAGTCTTGAAGAAGTAGTATTGTCCTTCCAACGGAAAGACAGTGCTGACTCTTCACATGCTGTTAGGTAATGGGCCACAACAGAGCAAACCCACAGCAGAGTCATTCGACGTTTTGATGAATATTAGTAGGTAGGTCATCACAGAGCAGACCCACTGTAGTCCTTGTAGAGAGTATGGTATTGGTGGGCCACCAGAGGTGCAGACCCACTGCAGTCCTTGTAGAGATGGCCAGCAGCCATCTGCTGCGACTGTGCAGGTGCACAATCACCATCGAAGAGTCTTGCAGACAATTTAGCTAGTCCATAACGACCACGTGTGCACTCACAAAGTTTTTGGAATTGTCCTTAGAAACAGCAATGCTGTTATCCAGTCCCTTGCTGAATTTTTAACACACGTGCAAACACTAACAGTCCCTACTTCTCACATATTGCCCATATACTATGACCAACGGAGATGTGTGCAGTGAAATGTAACTTACAAGTTACTTAATTTGATGAACTGGTGTCAATATAATTTTATAACATACGAATGCAATAACAAAGGTAAAAAAAATATATCATTAAGGAACATAACAATACAGGTAACATCTGTAGTAAAACAGGCTTTAGAAAAGAAACGAAATAACATATATATCAGTGTTACGGGAATTATCACATAAGTACATACATAAAAGATCAGAATAACTTTTGAAACATCAACTTCACAGATGAGCATTCAAACAAAACAGAAGAAATAATGTCTAAACATCTTTACGAAGTAAATAACATATTATTAATTAAATGGCTCTGATCACTATGGGACTTAACTTCTAAGGTCATCAGTCCCCTAGAACTTAGAACTACTTAAACCTAACTAACCTAAGGACATCACACACATCCATGCCCGAGGCAGGATTCGAACCTGCGACCGTAGCGGCCGCGCGGTTCCAGACTGAAGCGCATTTAACCGCTTGGCCACCACGGCCGGCGACATATTATTAATGCAAATTATATTTGAGAATAACAGTATACCTCGTCATTGTGAATGTAGCTTAGTATTAGAAGAGAAAAAAAAGTCTGTGAAACAGTACACAGAGATAGGAAGAAAACAAATACACAGGGGTACACAAACACAAAGTGGGATAACACAAAAGGAAAGGATAGGGTTTGTTTTACTGCAGTATTTGGCAAACAAAACTTTCTTTACTTCTCGGAGATCTCCCTTCGTTCTTCATTATTTCCAAAAGTCCTATCTATACCTGCTTTCTGTACTTTCCTCTTATTGCCTCTCAGTGCATTTCTTCAAATTCATCGCTCTCTTATAGGCTACCCCCTCTTATGCTAACTTAAATCTACTGAGCTCAGATGCTAAACTAAGGGACGAGGCAATGCAGCAGCACAAAACAATAAACACAAACAGCAATGACAAAAAAAATGGAAAATTGCAAAGCAAGCTACAGTAAATCAAAATTACCAAGCAATGCAACATTACAACTAATATGAGGCAATGTGCAGCAACAAGAAAAATAAATCAGTAGTAAAACTAGCTTAACAGAGTAATACAAAGTGAAATTTAGTAGCACTATGCCTGGCAAACAACAGCAGCAAATGCAATAACTTATATCTAAACATGACAAAGCTCAAGCAGAAAAAATATTACAGAAAAAATGGCCATGTTTAATACCTATGTCACATCTTAACACTAGGGTGATGCATCACCTTAACTTACGCTACTAAATAAGTTACCCAGTCATTGACAAAAATTATGTATGCAATTCCTGTGAAGGGAAATGTCTTTTTGTGTTCCTTCGTTTTTTTAAGTAGATTTTAAAATGGTTATTAGAGAGTACGGAGGGGATGTTACAGAGGTATCAGAAAGCAAACTATCTTAGTGGTCTCGATCTGACCTCCGGACACTGACAGGTGCCACTTTCCAAGGAATATAGGAAGTATACAGCATTTTTGGTAAACGGGAAGTGTTATCAGTACACCATTGTCCCATTTGGGCTCAATATTAGTGTACCTGTTTTTATACGAGCCCTTGGTTGGTTGGTTGGTTTGGGGAAGGATACCAGACAGCGTGGTCATCGGTCTCGTCGGATTAGGGAAGGAAGTTGGCCGTGCCCTTTCAGAGGAACCATCCCGGCATTTGCCTGGCGTGATTTAGGGAAATCACGGAAAACCTAAATCAGGATGACCGGACGCGGGATTGAACCGTCGTCCTCCCGAATGCGAGTCCAGTGTCTAACCACTGCGCCACCCCTACGAGCCCTTGATCAAGTATTAGGACCAGAGTTGGGTTCAAAACTAACAACATATGTGGATGACCAATTAGTTGCCACTGAGTCATGGGAAGAACATTATTGTTTATTAAATGAGTTGTTTCAAGCCTTAAGGAAAGGGGACATGAGCCTGAGCTTCAACAAGTGTGAGTTAGTTCGCAAGGATATAAATTTTTTGGGTAGAATTCTGTCAATTACTGGTATTAAAGTCGATCCAGACAAAATGAAAGCAATTAAAGAGTGTCCATCCCCGAGGAATAGAAAAGAGTTGAAATAATTTTTGGGTATGTCTAACTTTTACCGTAATTTCGTGTCATGGGAAGTTTTTAACAGCCCATGTTTGAATAAGTTATTGAGTCCTAAAGTGAGTTATGTTTGGACAGAAGGATATCTGAAATCCTTTAATGAACTTAAGGGAGAAACTTCCTGGCAGATTAAAATTGTGTGCCGGACCGAGACTCGAACTCTGGACCTTTGCCTTTCACGGGCAAGTGCTCTACCATCTGAGCTACCCAAGCACGACTCACTGTCCATACTCACAGCTTTACCGCTGCCAGTACCTCGTCTCCTACTTTCCAAAGCCCGCGAAAGGCAAAGGTCCCGAGTTCGAGTCTCGGTTTGGCACACAGTTTTAATCTGCCAGGAAGTTTCACGTTAGCGCACACTCCGCTGCAGAGTGAAAATCTCATTGTGTAAACATGAGGAAGCTTTGAAGAGGAAAAGATTTTACACCATACTGATCTTAGTAAACCATTTTGTTTGGGGACTGATTCGCATGTGTACGGTATTGGAGTGGAATTGTTTCAAAATTTTGGGGATGAGGAAAATGAAGATCATAGGACCATAGTCTTTGCAAGTAGGTCACTGACCGGGTTTGAGAGAAATTACACTGTGACTGAGTGCGAAACATTGGCAATAGTTTGGGGATTTCAAAAGTTTAGAGATTACCTATGGGGAAATAAAACTATCATTTCTACTGATACGTAGATGGTTAACAAGATGGACTTTGTTCTTACAACAGTTTCCTTTTGAGATAAAGTATGTTAAAGGTACACAGAACAAAATCTCAGATGCTTTATCCAGGTTACCATTGAGTAAGGGTAATGAGGTAGCGTACCATGTGGACGAGGAACATGTAAAATTATTTTCTATAAAAGGTGTTCAAGGGGAAATGAAAATTGAAGGTATTTGTAAAAACATGAGACGGTACCAGAATCAGGATGAAATATGGAAGATGGTGAAACGAGAGTAGGAAAAGAAGGATAGTAACAATAATTTGCCAAAATATTACAAAATTCATTATGGGGTATTGTTTAGGCGACCTTATGAAAATTTGGATGACTGGAAAGTGTGTTGGACTTGCGAATATATAGATGAGATAATAGATTATATACATTTGAGTTTTGGGCATGTAGGTGCTAAGAAGTGTGTACAGAAATTAAGGGAAGGTGTGTATTTTGAGAACATGGTAAGGAGATTGGACAACCGAATCAAACCCTGTGACAAATGTCAAAGAGCAAAGGTTACAAATCAGACACGTAAGTTTTCCATGCAAAATATTAAACCAAATGACGTGATGGAATTGTTATCTGTGGATCTTTATGGTGCATTGACGAAGACTAAGGGAGGTTTTGCGTACATTTTTGTAGTCTTAGAAGTATTATCTAAATTTATAAAACTATCAGTTACGTGAAGCTACTGGGAAAGCCATTTTGAGCAAATTGGAAGGCGATTATTTTTTGAAGTTAGGAAAACCTAAGGCGATATTGTCTGACAATGGGTCACAGTTTGCATGTATGAAGTGGAAAGAAGGTCTTACTAATCAGGGAAAAGTGTAATTTTTTGATGGAAGAGGTTATATCCTGCCTTTTCGTCAAACGTGGGGTGCTAGGAAACCTGCTTTCTCGCTAGACAACAATTCAAGCAAATCGTATTAATGAAGTTCATAACAAAATGGAACGATTACAATACTTTGTGAAATACAGAAGTGCCGCGAGCGATGGGCGACAGACAAACAAGAGACCACTTCAGTACATACAATTCCTCATAAAAGAGTGTTGCATTACATTTCCTAAGTCACTGCTATACAAGTGCCTATTCTTGATGGTGCTGTAGAAGTCTGCGGCTAGTCTTCCACAGAGCAGCGGCCAGACGACGCGGCGCTTATATCCTCTTCGTGTCGAAGGCACTGCCGTCGGGTTTTCGTCCTAGAGAGGGGTCGGTCCACGTGCAATTGGCTGAGGTCGTCTTCAAAGCCCTCTCTACCCTAACGTTCTCTACCGGCGTGCCGTTGTTTGACTGTATGCCGGAACATTCGTCCCCCCCAAAGTGACGGAACGTCGTCGTATAAGGTAGCTCCACAGTAAGAGGCAGGATCGTGAACGCTGCGATGGGCCGCAAGCTGTGGCTGCAGGGGACGTCAGGCTTCCGGTAGCACCCCGCTATCCGACCTTTGCTCCGGAGGAGACGTCCCCCAGAAAATGACCAAATGAGTACGCGTCCACCTCCTGAGGCCCATAAATAGATGTAGAAGGCGTCGGCTGCTGCGGTGTAGGCGGCTCAGCTACATCAGTAGGATAAGAGGAGGCTCTGGTGGCGATGATGTTCTTGGGATGCGCGAATCTGGGGAAAGAGACACAGAAGGAGCACCGAGCAGAAAACAGTGGCGAATTTGTAATCACTCTTGGCCATGAGATCCATGCATGCACCAATAAGACGAAGGAAATTACTTAGCGCCCACCGGCTGCTTCCGCGAGAAACCCTGTAAGAGACAATATCATGTGGCGCGAAGCGATACTTGCAGGCCGTCCTTTGGCGTCAGAATCTGAGGAGGTTGGAGCAGGTGGAGCAGTGTCCGATGGCGACGGCCGTGAAGCAGTTCCGCTTGATCCCAGATGTGTGGATTGCGATAGGCTGCTTGAAGTTTCGGACAAAATATTCCACACCGCCGTTTTAATGTGGGTGGAACGGTGAACTAGTTAGATGCTGTATGCCATTTCGTTCACAGTATGCTTCAACTTCATTTGGCTTGAACTGAGGGCCGTTGTCCGGCACTATGGCTTCAGGCAAACCTTCGAGGCAAAAAATAGAGGACATCGACGGAATTGTGCTATGTGGTGTTGTCGAGTTCATTGGCACAGCAAAAGGAAAAGTTTCATATTAACGCACACTCCGCTGCAGAGTAAAAATCTCACTCGGGAAACATCCCCCTGGCTGTGGTTAAGCCATGTCTCCACAATGTCCTTTGTTCCAGGAGTGCTAATTCTGCAAGGTTCGCAGGAGTGCTTCTGTGAAGTTTAGAAGGAAGGAGACGAGGTACCGGCGGAATGTGAAGCTATAAGGACGAGTCTTGAATCGTGCTTGACTAGCTAACGTAGAAGAGCACTCGCCAGCGAAAGGCAAAGGTCCCGAGCTCGAGTCTCTGACCGGCACACAGTTTTAATCTTTCAGGAAGTTTCAGTTTTTATGGCAGTTCATACCTGAACCATCTTCGCGGATGGAACAAAGACTGCAATGGCTTGTTATCCGTTACTAAGTAGAACTTTATACCATACAAGTACTAGTGAAATTAGGTGACACCACACACTATAGTCAGTGCCCCTTTCTCTGTTTGTGAATAGTTGCACTGAGCCTTGGACCACACTTTTGATGCCAAAGCAATAGATATGACTTTATCACGAAATCTGTGCGAAAGCACTGCACCGATTCATTAAGAGGAAGCGTCAACTTGAATTACAGCTGGTTTGTCAGGATCAAACTGAACTAAGCATCGCTCACGGAGCAATTCATCTTTAACATTTTGAAAAGGTTCTTGGCACTCATCTGTCCAAACAAAGGGGACATTCTTACGACGTAAGCGATGTAATGGAGCAGCATTCAGTATGAACCGAATATAAGTGTTCCTTTTCTCTATGACTGACTAAAATTCCGTGACATTGCGAGGAACTGGCAGGTCTTGTATGGCTAACAAATGTGACTGATGAGGATGCACACCTTGACTGTTTATGACATGACCAACATACTGCAACTCAGATTCAAAAGAATCACACTTACCCAGTTTTCACTTTAGTCCTGCATCAGATAACATACAAATCAAAGCACACAAATTTGCAACGTCGTCTTCAGGTGTAGGACCTGTTACGACAACATTGCCCAAATAATTTGAACACTTGGTACGGAGCAGTCAGCTGTTCCAAATACCATTGGAAAATTGAAATTTCACACGTTGTCCACTAATATTCAAATGAGAAAAATATTTGTTTGATTGGCATAGCACTGAAGGAACTGTTCACTTGCTAGTCTTGCTAATGTCTTCAGCAGACTTGGAATACACTGCATTTATAACATTTGCCTTGTGACTAGCCTTTTGGGAGTGGCCAGAATTATGTTTGTTCCTTAGCAAACAGAGGGACTGAACATGACGTTTCTTGGCACAAGCGTAACACTGTGCTTGTCTGGATGGTCAGTCTTGGCGTTTGTGCCCTGAATAGCACCGTGGGCATTACTTGATTCCATTGGCCTGTGTAGAGAGCTGCTTACGCACCATGGAGAAGTGTTTACGCAGTGTGACACACCCAAGCTGCCACTGCCTAATTGGGCGGTCGCGATCAAACGTGACTCGACCTAATAAATATGTAGCTACTCAAATTTGTCAGCCGACACGGCACCTGAATCGAGCTGGTGTAGTATTTGGACTACGTGAAGAAATGATGGATCGGACTGTTTCAAAATCTGTTCTCTAAGTTATGTTTTACATGGTTGCATCGCACAATATAACATCTGAAGCACCACAAGCGTATTTAAATTTGAATTTCCTCATCATACCTTGCAAATCAGTTACCCAATTATGATAAATATGTTCTGACCGTTTTTTGCAATTAAAGAATTGGTACCTAGCTGCTACCACATTCACTTATGTTGATCATAACAATTAATTAGCGAATCTACAACATGATCATTGGGACGTTCACTTTGAGCAGCGTTAGGGAATAGTTTCTGAATGAGTTTAAACACTGCAGTTTCTACTGTTCACAGAAGGTAACTGCTTTTCACAGTACCTGGTATGTTGTGTACCATTATTTGGGCTTCAACCTGTTGCAACCACTCAAACCATTCCTCTTCTTCTTCATGAAACTGGCGAAGAGGCGGTATAGCACTTGGAGCTGCTGTAGGTGTGGTTTATTTTTCTACTGAGCTCGCAGCATTCGCCAGTAGCTGCCGCAGCGTGTTTAACCGGTTTTATATTTGTTGGCTCTGAAACTGAAGCATCTGAATTAACTGCGTTGTATCTATCGCTTGCAGCTGGCCGCCTGAACAGACGGTATGTGAAGTGGGTTGTGATAAACGGAAAAGGTAGCAGTAAAAATAGGTACAAAAGCAAAGAAAATTTCCGCAATTCCCACCTTAAAACTGATTAGCAAAATCACTGTAAGCAAGTAAACACATCCCTGCAATGAAAGGACAATAGAGAGTTAAGGCGCCAGCAAAACACAGAAACAGAGAATGTGTGGTAGCAGGCACTCGGTTGTCGCTATGGGAGCCATTGACCTCCTCATTGCCAATATTGTATCATGCTTACTAATCGAGTATGGGGTGCCTGGGAAAAATTCTTTCTCAGACAGCTTGACAACAGTTCAGTAAATCGTATGAATGAAGCTTATTGCAAAAGAAATGATTACGATACATAACTTTGTGAAATACAGATGTGTCGAGAGCTAAGGGCGACAGACAAACCAGAGATTAGTTCAGTATATACAATTCCTAATATAAGAGTAGCAATACAGTTCCTAAGTCGCTACTATACAAGTGCCTATTCTTGATGTTGCCACTAAAGTCAGCAAACTGGCTAGTCTTCAACTGGGTCGCGGCCAGGTGGTGCGGTGCAGTGCCTATGTACTCTTCATGTCGAGGGCGGTGCCGTCGGGTTGTCGTCCTAGAGAGGACTTGGTCCGTGTGGAATTGGCTGACGTCTTCTTCATAGCCCTCTCTGCCCTAACATTAGCGACCAGCGTGCCGACGCTTGGCTTTATGCTGGAACAGAAGAGGTAGCATACCTGGATCGTAAGTAAAGATGGTGTTAATACCCAAGATTAATTAGAGCTGTACTTTAATATCCTGTGACACAATTTATCGAGGAGTGGAAATCATTCACAGTAGCCTGTCAGTTCGTAAAAGGATTTTCAGATATTTCCAGACTGCCCACACACTTGTTAAAGAAGGACACTACATTTATGTTGTCAGAAGAGTGCCAGCATGCTTTTGAGGAGGCGAAGGAACCATGCACTTGGCTGTGTATTGTCGCATGTGGTAGATGGTGTAGAACATGCGTTCACTTAGGCCTCTATACAACAAAATTGTGCAGAAAGAAATTCTTCCACAGTGAAGAATGTGGAATCACATATTTAGAAAATGGTGAAAAGTTGAGAGTAATAACAGATCATGTGGCAATGAAATGGTTGTCGGGATTAAATAATCCTTCTAGCATGTTGACCCAGTGAGCAGTAAGAATAAGTGAATTTAATTTCGAAGTCACACATAAATCTGGGAAGAAGCGGGGAACTGCGGATGGGTTAAGTAAAAAAGTAGCAGTATTACATATTGGAGGTAATGAGCATAAGGGATGCAAACTGCACAGAGAGCAGTTGACGAATGTAGGCAGTATTTAAAACAGTCATAGTTTCGTATGTGAAATGTGTTGCTATGCTTTGAAACCAAGTCTGGACAGCAGGTAGTGGCACCAGTGAAGTTAAGGGATAGAGTGCTTCAGGAAGCCTGTGATCATATATTAGCTGGTCATTGAGGTTGCTGGTATGACGTCAGAAGTGAAACTGAAAGGTATTGTTGGAGGAACAGGCAGACGACATAAACCAGAACGTGCAGAAAAGCATAGAGTTTTTGGAAGAGTGGATTTGTGTCGAACAAGATTACTACTGCAGAGATTACCTGAAACGTTAGCACCATTCGAATATCTGGGTTGGTGTTTTAGGTCTATTCAATAAAACACCAGCAGGGAATATGTATGCAAACGCAGTCAGGTCATGTTTCAAGATACTTAGAAACGGTCGTGATGCGAAATCGGCAGGCAGCAACAGCACTCGTGAAGAATTGGTTACTGATGTTTTGAAGGCTTCAAACAATAGTAGAAGACCAGGGATCGATCTTCATGTCATATCCATTCACGGAACTGTGTAAGACATTGAAAGTGAGGAAGTTATGGAAGAGTCCTTTCCATCAGCTAGACAATGGAGATATACAGGGTGGTCCATTGATAGTGACCGGGCCAAATATCTCACGAAATAGACATCAAACGAAAAAACTACAAAGAAAAAAACTCGTCTAGCTTGCAGGGGGAAACCATATGGCGCTATGGTTGACCCGCTAGATGGCGCTGCCATAGGTCAAACGGATATCAACTGCGGTTTTTTTAAGTAGGAACCCAGATTTTTATTACATAATCGTGTAGTACGTACAGAAATGTGAGTGTTTTAGGTGGACCACTCTTTTCCCTTTGTGATAGATGGTGCTGTAGTAGTATGAAACGTACAAGTACGTGGTATCACGTAGCCTTCCACCAGTGCGGACGGTATTTGTTTCGTGACACATCACCCGTGTTAAAATGGACCGTTTACCAATTGCGCAAATTGTCGATTTCGTGTTGATGTATGGCTGTTGTGATCAAAATACCCAACGGGCGTGTGCTATGTATGCTGCTCGGGATCCTGGACAGCTTCATCCAAGTGTCCGGACCGTTCGCCGGATAGCTAGGTTATTTAAGGAAACAGGAAGTATTCAGCCACATGTGAAACGTCAACCACGACCTGCAACAAATGATGATGCCCAAGTAGGTGTTTTAGCTGCTGTCGCGGCTAATCTGCATATGAGTAGCATACAAATTGCGCGAGAATCGGAAATCTCAAAGACGTCGGTGTTGAGAATGCTACATCAACATCGATTGCACCCTTACCATATTTCTACGCACGAGGAATTGCATGGCGACGATTTTGAACGCCGTATACAGTTCTGCCACTGAGCACAAGAGAAATTACGGGACGATGTCAGATTTTTTGCACGCGTTCTATTTAGCGACGAAGCGTCATTCACTAACAGCGGTAACGTAAACCGGCATAATATGCACTATTAGGCAAAGGAAAATCCACGATGACTGCGACAAGTGGAACATCAGCGACTTTGGCAGGTTAATGTATGGTGCGCCATTATGGGAGGAAGGATAATTGGCCCCCATTTTATCTATGGCAATCTAAACGGTGCAATGTATGCTGATTTCCTACGTAATGTTCTACCGTTGTAACTGCAAGATGTTTCACTGCATGACAGAATGGCGATTTACTTCCAACATGATGGATGTCCGGCACATAGCTCGCGTGCCGTTGAAGCTGTATTGAATAGCATAGGCATTTCTTTCTGTGGGGAAGTTGAAGGATATTTGCTATCGTGATCCCCACCGACAACGCCTGACAACATGCGTAAGCGCATTGTCAATGCATGTGCGAACATTACGGAAGGCGAACTACTCGCTGTTGAGAGGAAAGCCGTTACACGTATTGCCAAATGTATTCAGGTTGTAGGACATCATGTTGGGCATTTATTGCATTAATGTGGTATTTACAGGTAATCACGCTGTAACAGCATGCGTTCTCAGAAATGATAAGTTCGCAAAGGTACATGTATCGCCCGCCATCTGAACCGGACCGTCTATGGATGGTTTTTAAGGTGGTTTTCTATCTGCCTCGACGAATGCGGGCTGGTTCCCATTATTCCGCCTCAGTTGCACTGTGTCTGCGACTGCTGCGCAATAAAGTTCTCCCCGTTCGCGTACACCACCATTACTCTACCACGCTAACATCGGGGTTACGTTCGTCTGGTGTTAGACGTTCCTGGAGCGTCCACAGGGGGCCGAACCGCACAATAACCCTGGGTTCGGTGTGGGGCGGCAGAGGTGAAGTGGACTGCCGTAGTCGTCTTGGGGCAGTGGACCATTGCGGCTGCTGCGGGGACGAAGCCTCTTTGTCGTTTCTTGGTCCCCGGTTAATATACAATACAATACAAGAGGTACATGTATCACATTGGAACAACCCAAATAAAATATTCAAACGTACCTACGTTCTGTATTTTTATTCAAAAAACCTACCTGTTAACAACTGTTCGTCTAAAATTGTGAGCCATATGTTTGTGACTATTACAGAGCCATCTATCACAAAGCGAAAAAAGTGGTCCAACTAAAACATTCACATTTCTTTACGTACTACACGAATATGTAATAAAAAATGGGGGTTCCTATTTTAAAAAAATATCAGTTGATATTCGTTTGACCTATTGCAGCGCCATCTAACGGGCCAACCATAGCGCCATCTGGTTTCCCCTTTCAAGCTAGAGAAATTTCGTTCTTTGTGGTTTTTACGTTTGACGCTTATTTCGTGAGATATTTGGTCCGGTCACGATTAGTGGAACACCCTGTATATCAGAAGTACGTCGTCTCTAAAATGGTTCAGATGGCTCTGAGCACTATGGGACTTAACATCTGAGGTCATCATTCCCCTAGAACTTAGAACTACTTAAACCTAACTAACCTAAGGACATCACACACATCCATGCCCGAGGCAGGATTCGAACCTGCGACCTTAGCGATCGCGGGGTTCCAGACAGAAGCGCCTAGAACGGCTCGGCCACTGCGGCCGGCTATGTCGTCTCTATCTACAGCTCAAAACAACATACGGTATTATGGCTTTATGAAGTAAATCCGGTCCTAAAATGCCATCACTGAGCAGTGGTGCGCATTTTCTGGCACACCAGCTCTTGGGCACACTATCGATGACCTGGCTGTACTACGATTTTTGCCCCTGTTGCGATCTGACGGCGGGTATTGGCGGTCAGGAAGTTGGCCGTGAGACTCGCTACGATGCGCTAGGACGCGCTTGAAGGGAATAAGGAGCAAAACACGTGGGCTCGGCCAGCGGCGGCGCGGACAGTCTACCTTGCTGGACGGTCTCGAGTTGGTGGTACACCTGCCTGATGTCAACTCTAAGCGCCGCTCGTCACATTGCTTTGTTGCCTGTTTCCTCGGACAGACCCGTTCTTTGAGACCATCTCAAACAACGCTTTCCATCGAAGGTGTAAGTGGTTTTGGTGGAACCATTTGCGTTGTAGCTTTGCCCAAATGTATGTGTTGTTGAATTAAGAGCAGCCGCCAAGTTATGTGATAGCATGGAGACCAGCAGTCACTACATCCTTTAAGGAAATCTGTGTTCCCAAAATATGTAGTAACTGTAAGGTATTTAACATATTAGCTCATAATCTAGATCTGACTTTCAGCATATCAATCTTACACTATTAGCACATTTATGGCAGACCTATGTAACGAAATTAAAGTGCACAAACCTAGTTTTGTTGTGAAGTTGCGCATTTGAATAAAGTTATATTATCTTGAAATTATTTGCATTTAATCTTGTTACACAATGTCGGCCTTAATCATATGTGTAAATGTTGTTGGGTAAACTATAAGAATGTAAAGGTCTCATATTAATTTACAGCATTCCATGTGTGTACAAGTCTTAGTTTAAAGGTCTTACAGCATTGATATTGCTGCAAAACTTACCTACTTTCCATTCAAAACACTTATTGGTTTTTTAACTTATATTGTTTATTGATCTCGTAACTTATATTAATTGAAGTTTGCTTGGTGTTTTCCGTATTTTATGCGATATGTTTGTGTTTCAGTTTACTGTGAGTTGGTGTGTGTGGAAGCGGCTCCACGTTCCGCTTCAGTGCACAGAAGCTGGGACGTGTCATGTAATGGGAAGTGCCTCCCGCTCGGGCCTCGGTGTTCAGGTGTTGTTTTGGACGGCTGATCTGCTGCTTGCGGCATTTTAAGTCAAGTCACTGCGGCGGGGCGGGGTTGGTGCGCTTCGTTATGATTTAATTATTGATGTCCATACACCTCAGTATAGCGTCCATTCACCACCCGTTGCTCTGCATTCTTAGGTACTATTTAGACGATGAGGAAAGCAGCGTTGAGGCAAATCACCGTCCATACTTACGATTACTAACTCAGCGTAACTCAAGTAACAAGATAAACCTCTACATCTCTATTAATAAATGGCAATGTGTATGCTTCCTCCCTTCATTGAAAATGTTTGTTTGTAGATACTGATGTTTTATTTCGGCCCTTTTCATTTATTGTGTCATCAAGCCCACATTTACGGTGGTAGTACATTTACTAACTGTTTGTGCAGCTTATATCACACGTACGGTAGCCAGAAATGTGCTAATTCCAACCCGAATTATTGCAAGATTCACACAGGCAATACTCTGTAACAAAACGAGTTCACATTGGTCCTTTTCAGTGGGTTCTTCGAAAGAAGATACTCGCCAAAATGTTCTGTACATGCATACGGAACACACCACGCAGAATATTCGCAAAGGCCGATAGTTTCACACGAGGTTTATTCTGCAACCAACATTCCAAAACCACTCCAAACTTCACCGACATGTCCGTAATTGCATCTGATAGCATGACGATATACACCGAGCACGATTTAACCGTTATTTCTTCATCTTACAGATATATCTTTGGGCACATTTCACATGACCTTCTCGTACTACAGCGACTCAACGACTGACGGAATGCCGTCGCTCAAAGGCCATATAGCTCATTCAGTTACGCGGGAAAGACTTCTGTCATTGGTTGATCAAAATGCTCATCCAGTCAAATTAACCTTTTATGATCAACTTCGTGCGCAAACCGCTTTACTCCAGTCAGCATTCGCTGAGGTATCTACGTCATTTCATATTACAAAATTTCACAAAATATTCCACAAAACCAAACGAAACGAAAATCAAAAGAAAACTATGCTTGAAATAGACTTTAGAACTAAGTATCCTCTTACTATCTTTCTGTCTGCCTTATTAGAAAAGCAAATGCTCCTAGACATACGTCATCCATCAATTAGGGGGATTCACCGTTTTCAGGACATCCTGGTTACCTAACACTTGCTAGTTATGGATGGTGTAATATATTATAAAATTGAAATTTGACGTGTGTACCCACATACACACTCACATTCACTGACATCTACACCCATCCTAACACAAATTATAAATACCGACTTTTAAACTATTATTTCCATTACGAAAGCCAAATTATTATAATTTTAGTAACCAAATTCCTTAAAAACAACTTGTGTACACTGATAGTGCTGTTATTGTTTTCCAGTAAAAAGGAACTTAAACTGTCATGATTCCTATTTGAATTTGCTTTACTAAGTGTCGGTTAAGTACTTTCTAATAGGTTTTTCATATTTTCAAAACTGTAAAAGTTTTCCACATGAAAATTTTGCACACTGTTCTTCTAATTTATAAAAGTTCCTATACCAAACTTGAAAACAAACAGATCATATTTATCATAGTTATTTAGTTTCTTAGGTGAGATGAATAAGTGGTCTTAGTACGCTCCAAACAGAGCAATTCTCACTGTCCGCACACCGCGATAGGTGGCAGCCGACTACACAACGACCGGGGCTGGAGGCTTCATTGCCAGCCTCCAATACAGCTTGACCTAACGGAATAAAACTTACTGCAAAACTCTGCAGCCGTGTAAATAGCTGTGACGTTACAATCACCTTTTGCCCAGGGCAGCCTAGCGTTAGCGTCACTGCCCGTTTAATAAACATTTAACATCCCTCATATATTTGAAAAGAAATTATACTTGCTTGCCAATGAATTATATTAAGTGTAACGTATTGTGCTGGTTGTGTATTGCTCAAAATTTTTTTTATCTAAGCCAACGTTAAATTACTTCAGATTTATTGTCATTAAGCAATTCTAATTTGCTGCTTACTTGAGAAGGAAGTTATTGGCCATTTTGGATATTATTTTTGCGATGGCCGCGAGTTTATTGTATGTTAGCTGTTTTATAAACGTGGTCTTGAATAAATTGTTATTTTATTAATCTACTAGTTGTTGTGTTTAAGGAGGGACATAATAGGGGCCTTGACCTTTCATGCTAATCCCGACTTCCTAAGTCACAATTGTTAATCCAGAGCGTGGTTACGTTCAGTTGGCAGGGAGGGGATAGACTAGTCTTCCTTTCAATATGTCACTCCTTAATTGGTCATTTGTTGTTTAGTAAAAATGTATGGTTACTGTGATTTCATTGCATTTCCTATTGTTATCAGGTGACCGCTGTTCGATATAGTCTGGAGTGGGTATCACAGACTTGGTTATCTCATAAAGGAGTTCTTGCAGTATGAATTGAGGATTCGTGACAACGTTGGTAGTGAGGGCCCTAGCGGCACTCATAATTGAGACTGGCGAGGTAAGTGACGCCTTGCAGTTTATTTTGACCGCTGTTGATGTGATAAACCGGAACCTTGCCTTTTTAGAGGATAGCCAGCCAATACATAGGCAAATATCTCCTATACAGTCCAAGTTAGTTCATTTGGGGAACCGCTTAAGAGATTTTGATTGCGTGGAAATTAAAGATGTCGAGAGGCAGCAAATAAAACCGGTTACGAGTGGTGTGCACGATTTGCAATCCAGAACCGCGGCCCTAAGTTTAAATATGGAAGGGGCTAGTTCGGAACAAGGGACGTTGGTAGTCAGGGCCCTAGCGGCACTCAGAAAAGTGACGTAAAGGATCGCGATCAGGTAGCCTTCGACGGACTTGATAACTGCCCAAATACGATTATGCGTTTATTTACTGGATTGTTGGAATTATCTGTCGATAATTTCAGTCAGGTTCAAGAGCTTTTGTCGTTATTAGCCAAGTTGGAGGTTCAGGCTGATACCTTGCGTGTCCCGCACAAGGTAATTCTCTCGCTATTGTATCCCTTAACCAAAGAAGTGTTAAATCTATTACTTTCGCAAGTTTTGACGAGTCAGCAGTCTATTAAGTATCTGAGGAAATTGTCAGCACGAATGCGAATCGAACTTGAGCGCAAGCTTTTTGGCTGGTGCAGGGCTCTGCCGAAACATTAGAATGCAGTGTAGACTCTGGATATGTCTATGGCGGAGTCCGATGTCGTATCTAGCATTCTTGACAGGATGCGCCACGATGATCGGTAACGGCTAGTTTTTGCTAGCCGGCCGACTAGCCTTTCGGAGTAGGATTAAGTAGTGGACTCAATTCAGGCCCTCGCGTTCGCTGATTCCCAGCTTAGCACTAATTATGGCGCGGAGACAGTGTCTTTAGTTCCAGCGAATAGCAAGTTACGCGCTGAACCTGTTGTGCAGACTAGGAAGCATGGTTTTCACTGTGGCAACTCGAATCACTTAGCGCGCGATTGTCCTATTCCTGAGGGATCGCAGGCAATCCTCCGACGCCATAGGAAGGGGCGGGGGGGGGGGGGGATCTTAAGTTACCCTTCCGATGTGCACACATCTGGGCTCCCGGTACGCCCCCTCGCCCCTACGTTTGCACTCGCGTGAGAACAGAGGTCGTTTGTGGACTGCTTGATTCCGGAAGTTCGCGCCGGCCGGTGTGGCCGTGCGGTTCTAGGCGCTACAGTCTGGAACCGAGTGACCGCTACGGTCGCAGGCTCGAATCCTGCCTCGGGCATGGATGTGTGTGCTGTCCTTAGGTTAGTTAGATTTAATTAGTTCTAAGTTCTAGGCGACTGATGATCTCAGAAGTTAAGTCGCATAGTGCTCAGAGCCATTTTTGATTCCGGAAGTTCGGTGTCCTTGATTGACCATAAATGGTATATGGAGTTTCATCGATTAAACAGGTTGTCTACTGTGAGGCCTACCTGGAAGAATTGTCGCGCTGCGAGTGAGGAAGAATTGCCCGTTGTGGGTGAAGTGCCGGGTGGCCTGTCAATCTGTGATTTTACATGGCCAGTTACCTTGTTGGTGGTTAAGGGATTAGCTGTAGCCTTACTCTTGGGCTGCGATTTCATTCAGCATACCGGGCTGGTATTGGACTACGCTAGTCGCACATTAAGCTCTAAGTTCAGACTGGAGGAAAAGATAGTGCTGTGTATGATCAATCCTACTTGGTCAATATGGTGGGCAGGAAAGCCAACAGGTTAGAGGTTAGTCACCTTCCAGATGAACGCGCGGCTCAGTTAATAGAATTGTTAGATGAGTTTCCTGACGTGCTTTCTGAGAAACTTGCTGTAACTAGCCTGATTGAATATCACATTCATTTGTATGATGGGCTACCGGTTCGGCAGTCGCCGTATAGACTTTCCCTTCCAAAAATGAGAATCATGAAGGAAAAATTTGACACTATGTTGCAGAAGGGCGTTATCAGACCGTCGACCTCGTCTTACGCTTTACCAATATTTCTTGTTCGTAAAGCCGGTGGTTAGGATTATAGACCTGTAGTTGATGATCGGTTATTGAATAAGAAGGTTATGTTGGAATCCGTTCCCCTACCCGATATTCATAATTGCGTTACGTGGTTTTCAGGGGCGAATGGTTTACTGTTCTTGATCTTAATCCAGTTTATCATCAGATTCCCCTTAGTGAGGAATCAAAATATGTTATCGAATTCTGCACGGATTGGAATCTCTTTTAGTTTAACAGATTTTCCTTTGGTTTGGCTACCTTGCACCGCAGTATTGTCGCCCTGTGTTTTGGGGGATTTAAAAGTGTGTATATAACTACCTGGATGGTATTGTGGTCCACAGCGGAAACTTCGAAAAACACCTTTCCCATCTTGCGCAGGTGTTACATACATTTAGTACCGCTGGATTGACCGTTAAGCCGGCCAAGATTATTCTTGATAGACATAAAGTTTCGTTTTTAGGCCCTCTTGTCTCAGGCGATTGAATTGGAATTGATCAAGAGCGGACCAGTGGGATTAAGAAATTTCCGCCCCCAAGGACAAAAAGCAGGTCACGCGTTTGATTGACATGGTGAATTATTTTCACAGTTTAATCCCTAATTTCGCACATTTGGCTGCCCCTCTCAATGACTTGAGAAAGAAAGACCAAGAGTTTAGCTGGGGAGACAGTCAAGAAAGTGCTTTCGAGGCGATTAAGACAGCAGTTGCGAACCCTCCCGTTTTGGCAGTTCCCGATTTCCAGAAACGTTTAGTAGTCCAAACCGATGCCTCCATTGGCGGGATAGCAGCCGTTCTTCTTCAAGAGGATCAGGACGTGAAGTGTCACCTTGCCTTAGCTTCAAGGAAACTCACCGCTACAGAGTTGAACTATTCTGATTATGAATATGACGCTCTTGCAGTGCTCTTCGCCTTGGAGAAATTTCGATTTTATTTGGAACATAGGGAGTTCGACCTCGAAACCCTCAATTAACCATTGAGTTGCGTACTAGCTCAACCTCGAAAAACCAGAATGATTGCTAGGTGGGCGGTCCGTATTTCCACCTTTGCTTTTAAGGTGCGTCATATTAAAGGCTCCGACAATCATGTAGCTGACGCCCTTAGCAGGACGTTTAGTGTAGACCTCGAATCTCAGCCAGGGTGACAGTATGACTCGAGTAGTCAAGTGGTGAATAGTGACCTCACAGAGATTCCTCAATTATTCATTAACCTTAAAACCAAGCAGAATCGGGATCTGTATTTGGGTCCGATCAAGCGGAAGGTCACTGCTGGCGAAGCCCTGCCCGGATACTCTTTAAGGAATGGAAAACACTGTAAAGAGGTTGGTGAGCCTGTTAGTATTGGCTTACCACTTGATTTAGATCCAGTTCTCTTTCAGTATTTCCATAATTCTGTACTAGGAGGGCACTTCGGCCTCTTTAAAACTTTGGCCAAGGTGCTGGCCCATGTGTCGTGGCCTTCTCTGTACCGCGATGTGCGGCAGCTCGTTAGTCAGTGTGACGACTGTAGAAGGAGCAAGGCCAGTTCTCACGCCCCTTTGGGTCTACTTCAGTCTCAAAGAGAGCAGCGACCGATGTATAAGATGTTTATCGACTTTGTAGGATCTATGCCTAGGACTAAGGGAGGGTACTGTTACATCATCGCCACTGTGGATGATTTTTCGCATTTTGTATGGTTGCTGCCCAGTTCGGGGTCACTGCGAGCATAACCATCCGTTATCTGACCCGTATTTTTTCATGGTTTTGTCCCCCCGAAACAACTCGTTAGCGATAACGCGCCCGCCTTTGTGTCAAGAGAGTTTAAACAGTTTCCCTTCCGTAGTGGACACAGGCAAATTACGACTACACCATATTATCCGCAAGCATCCTTGGCAGAAAGGGTTAACCGTAACCTAAGGGCAGCGCTTATAATTTACCACGCCAAATCCCCCAGTAGGTGGGATACTACTCTCCCGTGTTTAAATTCCGCGTTTAACACGGCTCAGCATGAAACAGTTAGGGCAGTTCCAGCTGAGTTAATACTTTGCATATCTGGTCAATTCGCCTCTCCAATCTTTGGCAGATCAATGACTTCTATGGGTTTTTCATTACTCTGGATACCCTTAGGGAAAATTGCTCGAAACAACACGGAGTTAGCCCATCGTCGGCAAGCCGAACGTTATAACCACGACAGAAGTATTTTACAGGCAAATACCAGGGACAAGGTGTTTATTAAGAACATCGTTGGTCGGAATGCTCGTGGTGTGGGAACTCGTAAGTTTGTGCAGCTTTACTTGGGACCGTGTGTCGTCACAGGGGTCTAAGGACCTGTTAATTTGTTACTTAAGGAGTTTCAGAGGGCAAGAGGTTCAGTGTGCACCTTAAACAAATCAAGCCTGTTACATAAATCTCTTTCCGGTCTTTCTGTGGTGGTAAGACAAAAGGGCAAGAGGGCTGGTCAGGTTTGAGCGAGGGAGGTTGAGCCGTGGTGCGCCTTTTCTGGCAAACCAGCTCTTTGGCACTACTATCGATTACCCGGCTGTACTACGATATTTGCCCATGTCGTGATCTGGCGGCGGGTATTGGCGGTCGGGAAGTTGGTCGTGGGACTGGCTACGAGGCGCTAGGGCGTGCTTGAGGGGACGAAGCAGCAAAATACGTGGGCTCGGCCAGCGGCGGTGGGGCGGTCTGCGTTGCACGACGGTCACGAGTCGGTGGTGCACCTGCCTGATGAGAACTCCCGACATTGCTTTGGTGCCTGTTTCCTCGGACAGGCCCGTTCCTCGAGACCATCTCGAAGAACACTCTCCATCGAAGGTGAAAGTGGTGTTAGTGCCTTCGTTTCGTGGAACCATTTGCGTTGTAACGACTGTCACGTGTTTTTGAAGTAAGAGCAGCCGCCAAGGCGTGTGATGGCATGGAGACCAGCAGTCACTAATTCCTTTAAGGAAATGTGAGTCCCCAAAACAGTGTACGGATCTCATATTATTTTACGGCATTCCATTTGTGTACAAGTCTTAGTTTAAATGTCTTACAGCATTGATATTGCTGCAAAATTTAACTACTTTTGATTCGTTTTTTTATGTTGTTCATTGATCTCTTAACTTATATTAATTGATGTCTACTTGGTGTTTCTTGCGTTTTCTGTGATCTGTTTGTGTTCCAATTGTCTGCGAGTTGGGGTGTGTAGGAGCGGCGACACGTTCTGCTTCGGTGCACAGAAGCTGTGATGTGATGTGTCGTCTAATGGGAAGCGACTTCCGGTCGGGCTCCGGCGTTTAGGTGTTGTTTTGACCGATTGGTGTGTTGCTGCCGGCATTTAAGTCGAGTCACCTTTTGCCCAGGACAGCCTAGTGTCACTGCCCGTTTGATAAACATTTAACATCCCTCACGTATTTAAATAAGAATTATATTTGCTTGCCAATGAAATATATTAAGTGTAACGTATTGTGCTGCTTGTGTATTGCTAAAAAATTTGTATCTGAGTCACCTTTTAATTACTTCATATGTATTCTTCACTAAGTAATTCTAATTTGAGGCCTGATTGAGAAGGAAGTTATTGGTCATTCTGAATATTGTTTTTAAGATGGCCACATGTTGATTGTATGTTAGCTGTTTTATAAATGTGGTCTTGAATAAATTGTTAACGTATTAATCTACTAGTTTAATCGACTATTTGAAGGAGTGACATTATAGAGGCCTTAACCTTCCACGCTAATCCCGACTTCCTAAATCACAATCACCTTTAAACACATTGAAAACGAATAAAGGGAGGACTGGAGAATCTGCTAAGGAATTTTTAGGATTTATTAGTGAAGTTTGGAAAAGATTACAGAGAGCATATACACGAGCACTGGGGAAACAGAGAGACACAGTGGGCTGAACAACAAGAATGTCACAGTACAAGATTCGTCAATGGGTGATGCTATCAACTTCGTATCGCCGAAGGGAATTACAAGGGAGTTTTTGCAAAGTTGGAAGGACCATACCAAGTGGCAGAGACTACGTCGCCAGTAAATATATCTAGAGCCACTTGCCAACATTAATTGCGCACCCTTTAAAGGCAGTCTGAAAGTTATTCCAGGGATAGGAGATGAGGAGCAGAAAGGAAAAGTGAGGAGAAAGGTTTTGGAAGACAAACGATAGGTTCTGAATAAAACGGTGACTGGGAACCCGTATGGATTAAGACCTAGGAGATAGTCATTTAATATACTTTTAGGTAAGGTATGGATTTTGTGTAGATAATTAGGATAAGCAGCTGCGGGTCTGATAGGTATTCCTGCCCTTAGGTGAGATGCAGAAAAGACGAGGTGAAGCGGTTCAAAGTGGGACCACTCAACTTCATCGGCGTGGAAGCGTCCCAGGACCAGAAGGCAGAGCACTGTTCGCCAAGATGGACTACGTAGTGATCACCATTCACCACTGACTAATTCAGGTGGTATTCAGCATATTGGAGATGTGTAACGAGATAAGAAAATTCGAAGAAGCATTCGACACTTTCTGTCAAGGAATGAAAAGGCACGGGACAGTCAAAGGAAGTTCTGAGGTATGTGAGAGAGTACATGGAGCGTATAAGAAATTAAGGAGTGGGATGCGCCAAGTACTGTGGTTTATTTCACATTAGTGAGTGGAAGAGGGGTTGGATCAGGGCTGGAGGTTGGATTAGGAAAAAATATTTGGCACTGCTGAAGAGGAAGAGGTTCAAAGGGAGAACGACATTGCAGAAGAGGTTGACCATTCGGCAGAAGGGAACAAAACCATGAGTGACTGAGATTCTATGCGGGGTGCAAGTTTAGAGAAGGACATATTGATAACACACGACTACTAAGACAATTGACTGGAGAAGTAATGTGGTGCGTCAGCGCTACAAAGGAGGCAGTTAACCAGAATACCAGGGAGCCACGAAACAAAGTATAAGTCTTAGACTGGGATATAATAGTCACAAAATGGTTGCAGTCCGTAGGAGATAGTGTTTGGGAAGCACAGAAAAAGTAGTAAAACTACAATATACTATGTAGCAGGCTGTAAGAGATCAGTTGGGGTAGGCTTGTCACCAGAGCATTATTTAGAGCATCTAAGGAAAGTATCTAAGGAAAATACAGATGGAGCTACTGCCACAGTGGGGATTCGTTTTAGAACCCGAGCCAAAAAACTTTTTCTTTCAAAGTAGCCAGTGTCGGTGAGAAATGATGGGGCTAAAGCTTGCGTTTCCATTTCAGTACCAGCAGCAGGGAATCAAGTGCATTACAAGGGCTGCGTTGCTAATGCATATCCTGTGAAATGGTGGACATTGATGAAATTTATAAGAGTAAAATTGCAGCGACTATTACTAATTGCAAAAGACAAGAGAAGACATGTTAAGGGGAAGTCTGTCCGAAACGGTAATAAGAGACGAGCAGGATTCCTACACAGTGAAATTGCTAATGGGACAAAATGAAGTAAGGGAAAACATTAAAACACGGATTGAAACGGAATTGTACTTTCAGCAGGTCATGGCACATTTTTGGTACTCTGCTTTTGACAAGATGGTGATAGTGGCTAGTTATTCCGACCAAGGGAAGCTTATGTCATCAAATAGGCTAGAATTCAAAGAGAATGGTTCGTTATTTAATGGAATAGTGTGCGAGACAATGAGGCCTATTTTACATCTGCCCACCGTTATTTCAGCGGTAATTCAAGCGAATATTTCGCAGCCTCGTTTGTATTGCCCAGAGAAGCTCATGGAAGTTCTAACTGCCGCATATCTAACCAGTTTAAGTGAACCTCTATGGCCAGAATCAGTTCCGTCTATAAGCGTGCTTCTGAAGCAGCCGGAGAGTCGAGCTCACTGGAAACCTTCGTGCCGCCTGTAATTTTATATCTGGAAAACCAGTACTGTAAAGGGAACTTGTAAGATTAAGTAACAGTGTTAAGGAAACTAATTCTTAGAACGATTCTGAAGAGGCGATGCTGCATTACACTAACAAACGGATGGAAACCTCACTTGTCACAACGGAGCTGTTTCCAGCACATGCCTTAAGCACTAAACGAAAACCATCTGGAGCACATAAGTATTCGGACATTTGTCTAACAAAATGTTCACGTCTCAGTATCACAGCGTACACCATGAGACTGTGACACCCAGAGCAACATCCCAGAATGTAGTATGGGGTATGCTGTCCAATCACAAGGGCAGCCACTGACGGAACAGAGAGTTGCCCATTGACTAGATGGAGATCACGACCATGTCTGTGGTACTGTCAGGTTGCTGCCCTGCTGCCATCATGTTTGTAACTGGAGACGTTGCTGACAGCAGCATTCGAGTGATGACATTGCTCATTGTGCTGTAAGCAATGCCAGACATCTATTGTTTCACATGACTGGCCTCCAACAAGCTGTTCCTGAGACCAAGGGCCAGAATAAAGATGTTAATTAAAAAAATTTACTGTCATCCTGACATCTCATATCACTCTCTATTGGTGACAATCCTTGGGTCATCTAACAACAGCAACAAATTTTTAAAAGAAGAATGGAAAAAGTGCCGGCCGGAGTGGCCGTGCGGTTCTAGGCGCTACAGTCTCGAGCCGAGCGACCGCTATGGTCGCAGGTTCGAATCCTGCCTCGGGCATGGATGTGTGTGATGTCCTTAGGTTAGTTAGGTGTAATTAGTTCTAAGGTCTAGGCAACTGATGACCTCAGAAGTTAAGTCGCATAGTGCTCGGAGCCGATGGGAAAACTGATAGAAGTAGACATTGGGTAACATCAGTTGGGATTCTGGAGAACTGTAGGAACATGTAAGGTAATACTGACCTTATTACTTATTTTAGAAGATAGGTTAAGGAAAGGAGAACCTATACTTATTGGATTTGTGCACTTAGAGAAAACATTTGACAATGTTGGTTGGAACACTGTCTTTGAGGTTCTGAAGATAGTACGAATAAAATACAGGAAGCGAAAAGCTATTTACAACTTGTACTGAAACCAAATGGCAATAATAAGATTTGAGGGGCATGTAATGGAAGCAGTGGTTGAGAAGAGAATAAGACAGGGTTGTAGGCTATTGTGGATGCTATTCAGTCTGTACATTTAACATGCAGTAAAGGAAAGAAAAATTTGAAATAACAATCAAAGGTCAATTCTGTCAGAGACAGCAAAGGACGTGGAAGTGGCTTGTATGGAATGGACGTTGTCTTGAACATATGATATAAGGTGAACGTCAACAAAAGCAAAAGAAGAATAGTAGGATGTAGTCGAATTAAATGAGGTGATGGTATGGGAATTGGATTAGGAAATGAAGCATTTAAACAAGTAGATGGATTTTTGTTATTTGATCAGTAAAATAAGTGATGATGGCCAAAGTAAGCATGTAAACTGTCAATGGAAACAAAAGCATTTCTGAAGCAGAGAAATTGGCTAACATCGAATATAGGTTGAAGTGTTAAGAAATCTTTCCTGAGAGAATTTGTCTGAAGTGTAACCATGTATGGAAGTGAAACATGAACTTAAAGGGAATTGTGGTGCAGGAGAAGAATACTGTAGATAGCTAATGAGGAGTTACTGAATAGAATTGGGGAGACTAGAGAAGTGTGACACAACTTGACCAGAAGAAGGGATAGTTCGACAGGACACATGCTGAGACCCCAAGTGATCACCAACGTAATACTGGAGGGAAGTGTAGGAGGTAAAAATCGTCGAGCGAGACCAAGACAACAATATTTTGAGCAGATTCAGGAGGATATTGGTTACTATTTGCTGTAGCTATTCGGTGACGAAGAGGCTTGCATAGATAGAGTACAAGGAGAGCTGCTTCAAACCAGGCTTCGGGCTGAAGACCACAATAACAACAAATATATATACGAAATTTCATGGAAGAAAGGGACATAGTACTTCGATCCCCTCAGCACTCTATGTACGTCGTTTGAGTCCCTGAAGAGACTTTGTATGTCCTATGTGGCTGGACAACATCCCTCTTTCTTATGCTCTCACCTTGTGGTACTACGTCCAGAAAACTCATGGTTGCATCGCTATTCGATTACTTAGTTCCTCCAAAGTTAGGTTCATATTGGGCAACAAGTTTCCTCTGCGGAACTAAATTCGGCTCCCTCCTCGTTCACGTCTGTATATTGAAGATCCTTTGCAAAAGTACATTACCAGGTGATGCGAGGTCTCCTCCAACTTCTGCATCCATCTGTTGGTTTCCCACAATATTTCTGATTTGTAGAATCGTCCTTCTTTCAGACGTACATCATACCCCTCAAACACCAGTCTTCTTTCACCATCCATTTTATTTATCAAGGATAGACCAGTTCTTCTAACCTCTTCTTCATTTGAAACGCAGCAGTGATCTGTATATTGAAGATCCTTTGCAAAAGTACATTACCAGGTGATGCGAGGTCTCCTCCAACTTCTGCATCCATCTGTTGGTTTCCCACAATATTTCTGATTTGTAGAATCGTCCTTCTTTCAGACGTACATCATACCCCTCAAACACCAGTCTTCTTTCACCATCCATTTTATTTATCAAGGATAGACCAGTTCTTCTAACCTCTTCTTCATTTGAAACGCAGCAGTGATCGCTGACCTTCAGAGTACGTCTCAAGCGATGCTGATGAAAAAGGTTTTTTGCGACGTTTTCCGGGTCTTACACGCGTATGTGGCCTTCGGTAGATTGATAGAACACTGCAGCCCAAAACTGGACCTTATAGATTCTAAGTGCCATATGGAGGGCACTCTTTGGAAGACTGCAGAATCTATCTCAGTTGTGCTGGTGATGTCTGCATTTGTATTCCCATTACAGTGGTGGCTGGTCGTCATGTGCTAACGTGCTACAGCGCCATTTCTCTTCGGCTGTAAGCTGCGCTAAAGTTACAAAATTTCTCTTCGAGTGTGTGCAAAGAAAAGAGACAAAACTAAGTTTTGCGTCGTCCTCTCCGTGATAACCAAAATCTAGCGAAACCGGCGCTAAAAAGATGGCCAGCCATGCAAAATAGAGAATTGAAGTAGCTATCTCTATTTTATACTGCACATGCTCTGATATGATGTCATCCCTTCCGTCAGTATGAGCAACACATTGCTCAGAGCACCAGGTCAATAATTTTCATTGACATTATATAAAGACAATTGTGCAAGTGAACTTCTTCAAACAAGTGTTGTGATAGCGCTGAGGGCGAGTGGTCAACAGCTCAGTCTGGTAATTTGTGGGCTAGGAATCGATTGCCGCTGATAGAAAGATTTTTTAAATTTGTGTTTAGTTTCTCACAATGTTAAACTAACGACAATAAAATTTTAAAATAACGTATCAGGTTTCACATGTAACATTAAAGTATTCAATTTAGCTACGATTAGTACTTTTGTAAGTCAAAATCTGTAGGTTAGATGATGGTAAATCAAGCAAGTAAACGAGGAAATTTAGTATGGAAATATTTCTTGTTGATAATCTGCTGAAGAGGTCCTTCAGTATATCTCTGAAAGAGAAAGTGAGACAGAGAGATATATTTAGATATATTTCAAAGGTATTTAACAACAATGGTCTTGAGTAAAACTAAAAATTTCGAAATACTTGCAAAATTCTATGATCAGCTTCTTAATGGTCCAGAAGCAACGCATAATCTCGAATTCTAAAACACTCATGATAATCTAGAGGAACGTTGACCCCCAAATATTGAAGAAATAGAAGAAGTTATTAAAACATCAAGACTATTTCAAAATGGTGTTTAACAAAAGTAAAAATTGGCTAAAGTTAATGTTCGAGAAAGCTGGAAAAGCTTAAAACTACCAGAAGAGTGAAAGGTGGCCTTGCTACATTCGATTAATAAAAAAAAGCCAATTAACAATAAGTTAACAACCCAGGAATCTACTTGTAATCAAAAGCATACTACAGATTTTCTATGATTATACTAATTAGACTAGGAACAACATTGGAGAGTAATTTAAATGAATATCAGGTTGGTTTTAGGAAGGGCAGAACATGTTCTGTGTAATAGGAGATCTCATTGCCCCAAAATCGCGGTTAAATATTTTAGTGAATGGACTGGATCCAAGGGTTTTGGAATGTCATTCACCATTTATTGTACACAAAACGATTTATTCACAAAAAAGGTTTGGAATAGAAACAATGAACTTTTCGGAAATATAAAGCTTTCAGGTAGAAAACTAATAATTTAATTTAAAGAAACTTCGAAATTTGTTTGAATGACTTTGACAACAACCCCTCAGTGGGAAAGAGATCAGTATGAAACACTTCACTTCAAATGAACCAATTAATAACAATTCCAGTAATTAACAAAAGGTCTAACGAATTCTGACAGTTTCCAAAAATTCGTTTTCGACAGTTAACCAGCCTCAAGGAGCAGTAACTATACTGATAATAATTTGTCCCTAGAAAGAATAAGATGATGGCAATAAAGGGCAAGAGCTCGGTCTAGAAAAATAAGAGTATCATGAAACCGGCTCATTAAAATCATTTTGAAAAATACATGGTGATCGCTACTTGCAGGGAGAAAGGTCCCCCATACTCTCGGTGACCTTCAGGGGAGAAATTCCTCGTGCTCACCAACATGATTAGGAAGGCCTCAACACATGAACTTTTTTTTTTCCTTTAGAAATATAAAGATGCAAAAACAGTAAAATAGATCTCATTCTGGAATCACCTCCCCTACTGTGGCTAAGCCATGTCACCACAATATCCTTTCTTCCACGAGTGCTAGTTCTGCAAGGTTCTCAGGAGAGCTGTGAAGTATGGAAAGTAGGAGACGAGGTACTGGCGGGAGTAAAGCTGTGAGGACGGGGCGTGAGTCGTGCTTGGGTAGCTCTGATGGTAGAGCACTTGCCCGCGAAAGGCAGAGGTCCCGAGTTCGAGTCTCGGTCCGGCACACAGTTTTAATGTTCCAGAAAGTTTCACAACAGTAAAAAAGTATACCAATCTCGATATACAACGCGATATTATAGTAATATACAAAATTAAAATCCTTTTTCATTGGCATAGAATTCAGTACCGCTTGGAGAGCACAACACTCCAAAACTTGGTCGATAACCTTGATGGGCAGTACAAAACGAAAACAACTCATCTTGTATATGAAATCCGTGCACGGATTAGCCCTCATAACAACACCGCACACAACAGTAGACACAGTTACTAATATGGCCACCGCTCGTTCACTCGACAGCCGGCGGAGGGTCAAACTGTGTACGGATAGACTAAGATGGTTCTAAACAAAGTCCGAACCAGGTTCCGATACTCACGCTCACGCGTAGCGGTACAACGCCCATAAGCAATCTAATTTAGCGTAGTTACTTGCAGTACATAGTATGCATTAGCAAATATTAAATTACGGACACCTAACCGCCTGCTCACCAAACCAAGCTAACGTAACTTATCCCAAACATCCCAAGAAAGCCCTATGCGGTGACACAGTTTCAACTGAGTATACAACATATAAATTATGAACACGTAGGTCACAACGTCCTAATCAAATGAACTAGAAATTTAAATCGTAAAATGCTAGGGTGGGAAACAAATCATAACTGCAATAAAACTAGAGTGCCAAATATTCAGTTATAAATCTCCATCAAAATCATCGCTTATCCGATGGAGGCGCAACACCTAAACTCCGCAGAATATTTTTGGCGGAATGAGGATGCTGTCGAATACGACCCCTGCTTTGTGCAGACACATTTTATTTAATTCCTCACAATATTAAATTATTAGCTTTAAAATTTAAACAAATTTGAACAGTTCAATCTATACACGTAAAGTTAATGTAATAAATTTAGTTATGAGTACTTCCATTGTAAGTCAAAAGGGGATGATGATGATGATGATGTTTGGTTTGTGGGGCGCTCAACTGCGTGGTTATCAGCGCCCGTACCATTTCCCAACCTTTGCTCAGTCCAATTTCGCCACTTTCTTGGATGATGATGAAATGATGAGGACAACACAAACACCCAGTCATCTCGAGGCAGGTGAAAATCCCTGACCCCGCCGGGAATCGAACCCGGGACCCCGTGCTCGGGAAGCGAGAACGCTACCGCGAGACCACGAGCGGTAAGTCAAAAGGCTGTTGATCATCACTCTGCAGTACGATGGTTCACTTCTCTATGTGCCGCCACTGCTGCCGAGATATGGGAATCGATCAACATACTGTAGTGTGTTCTGTTGCACTACACTTTCAGTAGATACATTTCCACTATATGGACCTTGTTTCAGTTCTGTCACCATTTGTTTTTACCTTCACATACCTGGTCATTCCATTCTACTTCGTGGTCTACAGTTTGTAATGGTCGCCTAGTCGTAGATATTGCTATAATCTCACTATTTCACTCCCATTTACGGAGCTTGTTAGCACTTGTTGTTAGGTTGGCGCCATTAAACTGCATTGTGGTAATCACTGCTGCTTGCTGGATCGCTGCTGTGTCTCGATGCTGATGCTAGCTCTAAATCTGGTTGTCTGGGGGTAAAAAGATGAGGTCCCGTGTTTTGATGTGCTTTTGATGATAAATAACGAGCGAAACCAACAAATACTTAAACTTCAAATATTTATTACTCTGGTGGCCATCTAAATACCACTGTCCACCAAAGACAATGACAGCACAAAGTAGTACTTCTTTTACATGTTCTTTGCATTGTTTATCCACCTCAAACAATAACACACAAACACACATTACCAAAGTGATATTCCGACTGCGCTCCTGACCATTCTTGCTGCTTGTATTTATACCCTTGTCAAAGAACTACTATAAAGAGATATAGTTTAAGAGTCACATGTTCGTCTGTTATCGCAATTTGCGTTGAAAATTTATTAATTTACATCGAGTGACATAATTTAACAAGTTATTAAAATGATAGACAGATTTGTTGACTTGACAGAATAACTCTTTATTACAAAAAGGGCGTTTTTTGGAAGTTTGTCAATTGACTTGTCTCATTTGCATAAATAAGTAAATAACATGAATTATTAAGAATTACATTGGTTTTCGTCTAAGATAGGAGTGTTTACGTGAATACTGAGTTAAAACGGTCCTAGTGAACAAATAGGTTTCAATGGGTGATTTTTATTTAAGGAGATCCTAAATACCTAAGTTGGCCAGTATTTTTCGTACTTCATATTAATTATTTAAGATAAACTTAGTGTTTTTACATGATGACATTTGCTGTATCAGTGATCAAGTGATATTAACTTTTGTGTGGGTCAGTTATTCAGTATAATTTAATGGGTTGACTGTTTATGGAGACATGTTATGCAATCATTGTTAACATATACAATAACTTTTCTATAATCATAAATACTCTTTAAACTGGTTGAATTTGGAGGGTATCACATACTTCGGTAAAGTAAAGCCTTTGATAGGTTCCATTACAAGTTGTAAGCTCTGTAATGTTGAAATGTTACTGATAAGGGGAGAATATCATCTGTAAAATCAAGATTGCTAAGCCTAGATACCTCATTTAAACGTATGCCCATTTTGCTATTGCACATTGTCTTCTTCACTATGAAATCTGCATCTAATATGAAAAGAAATGGTGGCAAGACGCAGGCTTGTCTGATGCCTGTTAAGAAACTAATTGAAGTGTTGTTTTGTTCGCATCTTGTGTTCTGATACACTACTCCTACTGTAACTAATACAGGTAACTGAAAACGTGAAAGGCCGGCCGCTGTGGTCGAGCGGTTCTAGGTGCTTCAGTCCAGAACCGCGCTGATGCTACGGTCGCAGGTTCGAATCCTGCCTCGGGCGTTGACGTGTGTGATGTCCTTATAGGTTTAAGTAGTTCTAAGTCTAGGGGACTGATGACCTCAGATGTTAAATGCCACAGTGCTTACAGCAATTTGAACTTTTTTTTTTTTTTAACGTGAATGAGATGATCGGGCAACTCTGTTCTAAAGTCACAGGAGTAAAATCTGTGACAGATAATGATTTATTCTGCTATGGAGGCGTGATCATATGCTTTATGGTACACTTCCAGATGAAATTTTATTCGATTACCTTAGATATGAATAAAAAGTTTTTGCATTTGTAAGAGAGAACAGACAGCCTAATCCGTAAGGTGCTAATTCTCTCTCTTCGTCTCTCTGTCTTTTCATCCCTATCTCTCCCTCTCCCAGTCCGTGGAGACGGAGTGGAATCTCTCAGGCCAGATTGGCTGCTGTAACACCTCCGATTTGTGTACCGGGCGGCCGCACTTCATGAAAAACGAATCGAAATTAATAAAACAGACCGTCGGATTTAGGTGTCCCGTGGCGGAATTAATGCGCGAGCCGGAGAAACGTGGGATTTCCCGCGCTCAGTTTTCGCGGTGCACTGGGCGGACGTTGGCAGCAGTGCGGGGAGCGAGGCCACGCCCCTGAAAAATGCGGCCTGAGGCTCGGGTCATCGGTCACACGCGGCCATCCCCGCAGAGGGCGCCGGCGCGGCGTACGTGATTTTGTACTGTCCACGGGCGGGCGAGAGCGATTAAAAAAAGAGGATGCACGGCCAGTGAGCGCGAGGGAGGGAAGAAGAGAGACGTAGGAAAAAAAAGAGGAACAAAATGAATAGCGCGCCGATTAGGATGGCGAAGTAAGCCGCGAAAGTATTTTACGAGGCCATTAAACGTTAACGACGTGTCTCGATAAGGCAATTAATATCGGTCGGTTTCAGAATAAATTGTTAGTTTCGCCGAGGCTGCGGTGCTCCCCGAAGAGGGTAGGGAGTGGGTGGCTGTGTCGCTGGTTGCGCGGGGGAGGGGGAGGCCAGTGCAGCTAACGAGGGCCGTGGACGTGGTCGCGTAAGATAGAGCCAATATCCCAGGAGTGCTCCGTGATGGCTGCGCCGCGCTCGCACTCACCGTGGGCGGAGCGAGTGTTGGGGAGCGAACGTGAATCTTATTTACGTGCGCAGCCGTCCAATTACCCGCACCGAAAGAAACCTGCAGCATGCATTCACGCGAACAAATTTGCAGCACCTTGCTTCCAGCACAGAAGGGTAGCTTGTCATGTCCTTGAGAACTGAATATGTATTTCACTCTTAGTAGCTAGTAAACACAGTGACGGAAAAAAATTCACAGCCCTAAGAAATAATTAGCGTAGAGTAATGAAATTTCGGGAGTACCTTTGTCTAGGTTACACATTCAAAAGATTAAAGTTGGCATATCGCAGGTCAACGTAGGTTCGAGGAAAGTCATTGGAAATATGAAGTACTAGTACATTAAAAACCGATGTAACTGCCGGAATGTTGAATGCAAGCATGCAAACGTGCATGCATTGTGTTGTACAGTTTTTGGGATGGAGTTCGATGCCTGTTGGCACTTTGTCCGTCAATAATGGGGCAGTTAATGCTGGTTGTGAATGGTGCAAGTGTTGTGATCCCGTTATGCCCCATACGTGCTCGACTGGAGACAGATCTGCAGATCTGATGGTCGAGTAGCCCAAGGCAACATATCGACACTCTGTAGAGAAAGCGTTATCCTGTTGGAAATCATCCCCTGCAGTACTGTAGATGAATGGCAGCACAATAGGTCGAATCACCAGACTGACGAACAAATTTGCAGTCAGGATGCGTGGGATAACCACTTGGGTGGTGTTATATGAAACCGCGTCAGAGAACATAAGTCTTTCCAGTGTGCCTAGGTCACAGATAGGTTAGTCGCAAGTATTACCTTGCCTCCTTCTAGCCAACACACGGCCATCACTGCCACCGGAGCAGAACCAGCTTTCGTCAGAACACAACAGGCCTCCCTACAATGAGCTCCCACTGGACACCATTGAAGTCGCAACCAGGGCGTGTGGCTCGGAACTGTCTGGAGGTAACCATTTTGTAACAGTTCCTTGTGTCACTGTAGTGCCAACTGCTCCTCGAATTGCTTCTGCAGACCCAGTACGTTTCACCACAGTGATAAGCCCTTGTTAGTGTATCGTGCTGTCCAGAGCCCGTCTTCTTGCGACCTTACATTCTCGTGACCACCGTTGCCCGCAGTCAAGTACAGTGGCTAGATTCCTGACAAGACTTCTTGCAGTATGGCAGAAGGAACATCCAGCTTCTCGTAACCCTATTACCCGACCTCTTTCAAAGTCAGTGACTGCTGATAATGGGTTTCTCATCTTCATAAACGCATACTGGACTAACATCAACTCACCACGTCCAATTTCAAAGGAAACTAACGCTCACTTCCATTGCAGCGCATATCTAGAGGAAATGTGATTTGCATCCTCATAGTGGCACTAGAAGTGCCGTTCTTACGCAACTTGCGCAAAATGAAAATACACGTCATATTTCAGAAGTTTAAACACACCTTCGTCTGCTTCGCACAACTTCTTCTTGGTGTTGTTTTTTTTTTTTTTTTTAGCTATGGTGGTAGAGCGTGCTTTACAGTTCATATTCTGCCGTTTGGAATCAGATCATTACCATATTGTCTGCAGCTCGTGGTCTAGTGGCTAGCATTGCTGCCTCTGGATCACGGGATTCCTGGTTCGATACCCGGCCGGTTTGGAGATTTTTCTCTGCCCAGGGACTGGGTGTTTGCGTTGTCCTCATCATTTCATCATCATTATTCGTGATATTGACTAGATTTGACTATGAAAAAAATTGTACTGTGTCAAAATTGTTACTTTGTACGGGCGCTGATGACCGCGCAGTTGAGTGCCGCACAAAACAGACATCATCATCATTACCATCATGAAAAGCGTCACAGACCTCATCTCTCAACAGTGTTAGATGGTTTCCATTAACACAAACTGTTGAATCCGTGAGGCTGGTCCTGGCGGAGGTTGGAGTCCTCCCTCAGGCATTGGTGTGTGTGTTTGTCCTAAGGATAATTTAGGTTAAGTAGTGTATAAGCTTAGGGACTGATGACCTTAGCAGTTAAGTCCCATAAGATTTCACACACATTGGAACATTTGTTGAATCCAAATAAAACTGAAACACGGTACCTCAAACACACATGATTATGTGGTCCTGCGGAAAAAAGTACTAATCGCTGTGACGAAACGCGATCCTCCCTAATATATCATCTACCAGAATTAAAATTTATGCTGAAAATAGTTAATAAGAAGAAAGCAATTTAAGCCGCGCGGGGTAGCCACGTTATCTAGTGCATCTTGCCACGGTTCGCGCGGTTCACCCCCGTCGAAGGTTCGAGTCCTCCCTCGGTCATGGGTCTGTGTGTGTGTGTGTGTGTTGTCCTTAGCGAAAGTTAGTTTAAGTTAAGTTCAAAATGGTTCAAATGGCTCTGAGCACTATGGGACTCAACTGCTGTGGTCATAAGTCCCCTAGAACTTAGAACTACTTAAACCTAACTAACCTAAGGACAGCACACAACACCCAGCCATCACGAGGCAGAGAAAATCCCTGACCCCGCCGGGAATCGAACCCGGGAACCCGGGCGTGGGAAGTGAGAACGCTACCGCACGACCACGAGATGCGGGCTTTAGGTTAAGTAGTGTGTAAGCCTATGGACCGATGACCTCAGCAGTTTGGTCCCTTACTAACTTACCACTATTTTCTTAATTTTAAATTGAAGCACAATTTGTTTATACACTAAAAGACTGAAGGAAAGTAAGTATTACAAGTGAAATGATCACAATGTCTCTTGTCGGTAATCTTGGAATAAATATAAATAGCTCTAGTGCTAACCTTTACTAAAACTTACACCCTATTAGAGTGTAACTGTTGTTGGTATTTACCAGAATACTGATACTGCAGCATGACGAGTTCTTAGATGTAATTTTTTTTCTTTTTTTGGTCATCAGCCTTCTGACTGGTTGTATTCATGTCGGGTCTCCAGCCTCAACGTATTGTCATTTGGACACAATATTCTGGCGGTCCTCTTGGCCGCCATCTTCAGGTGAGTATTCCGTCGCACTAACTCGCCGAAACTGAAATCAAATATTTTTTTAAATTGTGGGCTGTTGAAGTACAGCTTCACCGGTTGCTCACGGTCTTACTGTGTTGGTGGATGGAAAAAGACCTCCTTTTAATAGTGATGCCATTTCAAAGACATCACCGGAGTGCACTTTGAAAGTGTGGCTCTAGGACTTGAAGTCCCACATCACCGTCCGACGGTGGAAGTTCAGAAATGATACACGTCTAGGTGGCTCCTTTATACCGACAGTCGGTCCATCACGCGTGCGCGAATGTATAAGTGCTGCCTAGAGCAAGCCACAACTGCGCACCGATTGTGAAAGCTCGCGGAAACGATAAATCTATATCAAACACTATTAATAACTGTAGATGACCGAAACAAGGACGGTTTTTTCTTAATGTAAAACGGAAAAACGTTCCTAGTCTTACTTAAAGGATACCGCTTATCACTGTTTATAATATTGTCAGATAGCCGGATTTCAATGGTTTCTTTCACTACACTGTCCCAATTCAATACTGCGACGCTGGGGCAATCACTTGTCTCTCATCGTACAACATTTTATGTCATTCAGTACGACAATGTTCCGCCACAGCAGATTTTTATAGCTTAAATAAACGTGTGTGGCGATGATGCTCCATGCAACGATCCTGAACCGTACGAATCGCTTGTCCAATATGGGCATTCCACAATGGCAGGGAATCTTGTATATGACGCGTTTTCTCAAAGCCAAATCATCCTTTATTGATCCCAGCAGGACTCTGGTCTAAATATACTTATAGTTTCAAATTTCTTTAAAATTCTCCCTAGTTTTAAAGTTTCGCCCCCCCGCAAAAGGTAGGAAAGCCACCGATTTTGCTTGTACCTTCTATTGGTTCGCGTGAAGGTTTAGTATGTAGAGCACGACGGACCTTATTGTTAGTATAACCATTCTGCTTGAACACAGCTTTTAGATGATCAAGTTCTTGTGTCGGACTATCTGCATCTAAGATGGCGTAATCTGTTTCCAGCAATATACGTAGGACCACATTGTGTTGTTACTATGGATGGCAACTTGGTGCAGAAGGTACCGGTCCGTCTCTGTGGGTTTAAGATAAACACAATGTCCTGATGTCCCATCTTCCATACTATAGATAAAGACATCCAAAAACGGAAGTTTTCCATTCTTTTCAGCTTATCCCGGAAACCGTGAATTTACTGTCAATACATTTTCTTAAGAATTTACTTTATTTACTAACGATTCATCAAGAACATTAACACATTTAATCACACTATGTGAGCGTGGAGGTAGTTGCCAATGGGTAACTGATGAAACAAATTGAAAAATTTTTAAATTAATAAATGGAAATTTTATTCCTAAAAGCCCATTTTTTAATGAGATTTAAAATTATAATCAGAAAGCACCCTGTAAAAATCAAGTTACATTTTATTCAGAGGCAGATATAACAATTTTTTTTATGGTATGAGATTTCAGGCTGAAAACCTTGCCGCTCCCTTTTAACACGGCCGTAGTCACGACCGCTTACAACAACCTCTGAAAGACTACACAGGTGCAAATCTGCAACACACCAGATTACTTTAAACTAAAAATTTTAACAACTCACACAAACACAAAAACTATGCACCCCGTAAGGGGGATGGAAATGGTGCAAAACACTCACATTAAAATTTATTTGCCACCGAAAGTGCAACTTGTTTTTAAAAGAACCCTTACGGTGGAAGGGTGGCAAATTTGTATATTAAAATGACCATTTAAATAAAAACCCATGAAATGCAGCCTTACATAAAATGTACAAACATGCTCTACATTACACATATACCACCTCTCAAGATGGCCGGCCGGAGTGGCCGTGCGGTTCTAGGCGCTACAGTCTGGAGCCGAGCGACCGCTACGGTCGCAGGTTCGAATCCGGCATCGGGCATGGATGTGTGTGATGTTCTTAGGTTAGTTAGGTATAATTAGTTGTAAGTTCTAGGCGACTCATGACCTCAGAAGTTAAGTCGCATAGTGCTCAGAGCCAGCGTCTCAAGATGATAGGCAAGGTATTTACACCTCTACGCCTGAATCAATAAATTCGTTAACACCGAAACCGACAAACATGACACGGGCAGCTATTAACGTACGGCAGACCGACAGACAGACAGACAGACAGACACTAACTGCCTAACAAATGCGGACAGGAGACAGACGAGCAAGCTGGGGACGAGAGACTGACCAAAAAACAAGTAAAATTTAACAAGTAAATAAAACAACATATCATGAATGACTTAACTTCTAATAAACTGCGATGCCTGGCGAAGACCTGGCGCAGCACCCCCAAAACGCTCTCCTGAACCGTCCGCTGCCAGCCGCTTCAACGGACGCAGGAAGGCGCGCCGATCTCCCGTCTCACGGCGTCGCAGCTCGCACCGGCCAGTCCGATGTCGTGGGTTGTCTCCCGTTGCTCTCGTGTCGGCCACGAAGCCACTACCCTTTTGTATACGGCGCGACCCACTGGCCTTACGTGGCGACCTCACGTGCGCCGACGCTCGAGACGGACCAGTCATCTTGTGTCCCTGGGCGCGACCGACCAACCGATCGATCCGACCGCCAATGCCCATTGCCTGAACAAACTCGAGCAGTCTGGCAGCCTAACACATACAAGCACTCCGGACGACAGATAGACACTAACTGTCACTCAAAAGCAAACGAGAGACAAACCAGCATGTGGTGACGCGAGATTGACCCTGACTCACTCCGACTCACTCACACCGAGACTGACAGACTGCCTTCCCTGCCGAGCTCATAGCACCCCTTAAATGCACGTGCACAAGCAACTTTTCCCCTTTCACACCAGAGGGTGACACCAAAGCTGCGATTGCCACGGCGGCGTCACCGCCAGAAACATAGGGCGACAGCTTTACACTACGCGCTGCGGCGCGCTCTTCAAAACAGCAAATTCTTAGCACGACTCATCGTAAACTTAATATTGGGGTGCAGACAATTAAAACGATCTAGAAAACGATCTAAAGCAAGCTTTCCATGTGAAGGTACCATACAAGTATCGTAGACGTATCTCCAGAAACAAGTCTATTTAAGAACGCCGTCTTCAGTGCCACGTCCACAAAATCTTCCATAGACAATTTGGCGACTATGATGGATAATGGACTCCCAATAGCCTCTTATTCAATTTTTTCAAATATTTGTCATTAAATAAAACATACGTCGACATTAACAAAAATGGTTCTGAGCACTATGGGACTCAACTGCTGAGGTCATTAGTCCCCTAGAACTTAGAACTAGTTAAACCTAACTAACCTAAGGACATCACAAACATCCATGCCCGAGGCAGGATTCGAACCTGCGACCGTAGCGGTCTTGCGGTTCCAGACTGCAGCGCCTTCAACCGCACGGCCACTTCGGCCGGCCGACGTTAACACATGGCAACAAAACATAGTTGATCCTTCAACCAATTTTTCACCAATTAAATGCAAAACATCTTCAAGAGGAACTCTGGTATCCAGAGATACAACATCAAAACTAACGAGCACATTCATGGTTCTGAGACAAAAGGACTTCACACGCTGAATAAAAACAAGAAAATTGGAAATTTTGTGTCTGCATTTTCCAACATGGAGACTGGGATGGACGCTAAATACACTGACTAAGTTTATATATATAAAACTGCATTATACAGCTTTCGCTGCTGCATGATGATAAGCGGGCTGGACTGGAAAATACAGGTACGGATTCTTCATCGTAATATCTTCCCTTTAATAATAATAATCAGCGTACATCACTTAAAATGGTTGTGAGGCAAAATTACAGTTAAAAAGACTTTGTCTCATATCTTGTTTTGGTTGTATGGCACCACCAACCCAAGGAAATTTCGTCAGTTGGAGAAACAAAAAGCGAAATCTAATGTAAAACGTGAAACAGACGTCGGAAGACGAATCTGTCGGTTCGCAACCGGTAATGGCGTTGTTTAAATAAATACAGATTATTGTAAAAAGTGGCTGGTTGCTGTAATCTTCTATGGAAGAGTTAAATTATGTTTTGTACACAGCCACGTGCTCAAAATATCAGTTTCTGTGAAAGTAGCAGAAGGAAACGCTGAGGAATTCCTATGATGAAATGTTGCATATCAGTAAACGGGAGTACGCTGACAGGTACCAAGAAATAGAATTTAAAGTAGGAGAAATCTTCTGGCTTCAGTGCCCGATCTCCTGGGCGTGATAGCGTTGTTAACAGGTGATCAGTAATTGATAAAAAAAAATCCTGTGGAGATTGCATAAATGCATATTTTCTACAATCAGTTTCGACAGGATTTACTCTGATCTTCTAGATTTCAATAATTATTGTTACAAAACATGGTCATTGTGAGCTGGAGCCTCATGCCAAGGTGCGATATGTGTGAATAAGATGGAGCAGATTACGCAAAGGTTTGTCAGAAATAAAACGTTTACAGTCAAAAAGTACTTTGTGCACGTGAACGTGTCAGCGTATCTAGCACTCACAGACGATTTTTAAGCTTTAAAAATGTACAATGTACAGTAAAATGTAAATAGCACATCTCTTTATGTTACCCTGACATTTGCCATTCATTGATGAAATACCTTTGACAGCATATATGGGTCTTTGGGTATGCTGAAACAAATATTTTGTAGAGTGTTGCTTTTCGTTATTTCTCACTAGAAACCTGCTTTTATTATAATATCTAAGCCTTAGAACATTCTTGTTACTCACAACATCTTAAAGGCTTCCTGTTTCCGATTTCCACGCTCCTCCTATGACCCACCTTCCAGGACTGGAAGGCCTGCACCGCAAACTAAAATTTTCAGAAACTTATTCATGAATTATAAACAGACCTATATTGGCAGGAGACTTTGGTCTTACTTGATACACATACTTGGCCTTTTGCATTCTCATTCGCCTACATTTGTGACATAAGAGAAACTCAGACCTTACAAACAATCGGGCACCGAAATGAACCCAATGACGACAAGTGAATGTTTGTGCCGGACCGGGCTCGGACCCGGAATTCCCGCTTCACGCAGGCGGTCACTTAACTGCTCCAACTATCCGAACATGCTTCCTGTGCGTCCGAAATTCTCAACTTATCGCACACTACACATGTTCGCCCTCTCTCCATCATCCTCATTATTAGCACCATCACCTCTTTCCCGCAAGACTGCTGACGTCCTGTGCATCCACAATGAAGATACAATTGTTAGTCGTCACGTGCATTTATTATTGTATGCATGTTGCATGTGTTGATTGAGCCGCCTTATATGTACATGGTGTAAGAGAAACTCAAACCTCAGCTACAACATCTTGTTGATGACTTACGCTGCGGCCTTGAACTATCTGAACAACAAATTTGGGTTCTTCAGCGAACTCTTCTGTATAGAAATAAAAACAACTGCTCAACTGCTTTTGTTCAAACAGAAATAACAGAAACACGTCTCCAACGCAACCCACTCTAAACATAATCATATTGCACGTTTCCAGCTAAGGACAGGAACGTAAATGGACGCTACAAAACAATAACGCACAATATCCTAAACCAGATCCACATGAAATAACCGAAATTGCTGCAAATGTATATTTTATTAACACTGTTTATTTCTCTGTCTTTCACTTTCGTCTTACTACTTCAACTCGCAAGATACAACAATAGTGACGAATTAACTAACCTCATATCTACCATGAAGCTCTTACATGTTCAAAAAACTGAAACTGTTTCCACTCAAAATCCGAGATTATCACGTCTCTTTGGGAAATAATGGACTAAAAACAGGAAACAAAATAGATTTCGTCTGAGTTTAAAAAATAGTATTTTTCAAAAAATGACATACACTGACCGGCTATGGCCGCTGCAGATGTTAATGGTAGCAGATACCACTAGTTGTATGGTGGCCAGTTGTGAAGCCTCCACCCCCAGCCACAGAAGTGGGCAGGTGGGAAAGGAACAGTGGAAATAGAGATCAAAAGAAAGACGGGGAAAGCATATATTTACAGTGAGGTGGGAGAGAGTCAAGGTCAAGGAGAGGATGAGGAAGAGGTGGACAGAGGGTAGGAAGAGGTGGAGAGAGAGGAGGGGGGTGAGCGAGAGATGAGTTAAGAAGTTGTGGGCAACGAAAGGGGGAAGGAGAGGTGAAAAAGAGAGGGATGAGATAGAGAGAGAGAGAGGAAGGATGAGATTAGTTGGAGAAGGGGACGATAAGGTGAACACAGAGTGAGGGAGGATGAGGAGTATGGAATCGGACAGATGAGGAGGTCAAAATAGAGGTGGGTAAGGAGGTGGACAGAGGGAGAGGCATGGGAGAAGGTGAAAGAGAGATGGGGAGTCGAGCTGCATTCAATATATGCGAAATACTATGGCAATCACTCACCTAAAATGGAAAATATGTGTTCAAGTACCAGTCTGGCACAAACTTTATCTTTGCGCCGTAGAATTTATTTCAGTACCTGATTGTGGCTGAGGATGAATTTCTATTAAGTCATGTGTAATAAGAACCCCGAATCAAAAATTGTGTCTTTTCTTGCGGACATTTCGAAAGAACATATTCCACAAATAGAAAACACATTTCAGTCGTTCTGACTTAGCAAGTGTTAGTTAGCTGCTCGTGTTCAGACAGCCAAATAGCGAATAGAGCAAAAACATTTCCCTTTAAGGTGAGCTGAACTATGTTTATACTGGCTGATATTTAATAGTATTGTACAGATGAGAATAGGATTTTGATGCTGAACTATGCTAGGAGATGAGGAAAAGAGAAATATAAATTGATGGATTCTTAATATTATGCACATTTCTTACAGGGGAAATTTTTTGTATAGGTTTTTTTCTAGCAACATTGCCTAAACGATTTCAGTAGGTGCTCCCTCACAACCTCTTAGTATCACGTAAGAGCCTTATTTCATTTAAGGAAAGTTAGAAAAGCTAGGGACTGGAATGTTGAAAACAAATAATTCGTTTGCTGACGTTTTCATGTTTACTAGCCCAGTAGTTTACAGGCCCATTGCGCATTGTGGGAATATCAGAACTACGTCGAGAAACCAAAAACATTATCTAGCCACCCGTCTCATCACACAGAATGCTACGGAACGGTGAATATTATACAGAATGATCACTTACTTTGTTCTCTTTGTTATTTCCATTTGATCGCAATGCAATGTCATTTATATTTAGTAGAATGAAGAAGTATTCAACAACCGTGCATTACATTAACTTATGAAAGTATAAGAGAAGTAGAAATCCTTAGACAGTTCTAGGCCTCTGAACTGCCTTATTCGTATGACATTATTTATTGTTATTTGCATAGGTATTTAATGCTCGTTTTCTAGACTAAGCGTCTGCAAACACCGGTTTTTTGTAGAATTTGTAATTTGCGCTTTTGCGTTTGAATATTCGTACGAGGATGAGTCAAATAAAAACCTTAAATACTTTTTTAAATATTATTTATTGTGTAGAAGTGGTACAAAGCTGCATCTCTCCCACGCTCAATGCAAGTCCTCCAGCGCTTACAAAGTGCATGAATTCCTTTAGAAAAAAATTGTTTGGTAGTCCGCGCAACTACTCATGCACCGCGTAGCGTAACTCTTCATCAGAACGGAACTTCTTTCCTCCCATTGCGTCTTGGAGCGTTCCAAACATATGTAAATCACTTGGGGTAAGGTCAGGTGAGCATAGTGGATGAGGAAGACGCTCAAAATTTAAGGGAACACAGGTTTTCGTCCCCAATAACAATTCTTGCAAGGAAACCATCACATTCTCGTTCAAAGTGCCGAAAAAGTTCTTCGAGAGCATCAACACGTCGTTCTCTCATTTCAGGAGTCAGCTGACATGGCACCCATCTTGCAGATACTTCGTGAAACTGAAGCATATCATGCGCAATGTGGTGTGTTGACCCATGACTAATCTGTAAACATGCTGCAATGTCATTCAGTGTTACTAGGCGGTTTTCCTTCACTATGGCTTCAACTGCTGCAATGTTCCCTGGAGTCACAACTCGTTGTGCCTGACCTGAACGAGGAGCATCATCCACTGAAGTCACACAGTCTGCGAACTTCCTACTAGACTTGCTGCTGTGACAAACATGCATCACCGTACTGTTGAATTTCAATGGGTTTCACACCTTCACTGCGCAAAAACCAAGTAACCGAACGCTGTTCTTCCCTGGTGCAAGTTGCTAGTGGGCCATCTTTAAACTGATACTGCGACGGTATGTGTGCACCTGCACTATGTTGCCACCTGCCGGCCTTTCTGCTCGCTGTTTGTAGCACGCTTACCAACGTACAGGATAATGGCGCGAAATTTCAATTTGTTATTAGAAACTTAAGGTTTCCATTTAACTCACCCTCGTACTTGTGCATTTCATAAATTTAATTTTTCTTGACGGTTTGCGTTTCTTTCTGGAACCATGGTGTTGTCACGTTACGTAATAAATATAGATAGTCAGTTATGCAATACGTTCTACGGTGCAATACATTTGTACGGTGATACAACTATCTGTTGTAATCATTGACTTAGACGGTATGACTATTCATTCAATACGACAACCTAATGCCGCACATCATTGCAGTAGGAAGCAATTAGAGAGCAACAGGCTGGAGACTCCCTCTTCTTCATCATTGTCGTGTCACATGGGGCGATCCGGTGGGAAGACAATGCTGCCTGCACAGCTGCGAAATCCTCATGTAGCTACCTATCTACACGGTTATATCATTTGCGCTGGCTAAACTCTTGTTGACGCTGCTACCTTGGATTGTCTTGGTTTCGCCTGGCTGGTTTTCTCACAACAGTACGACGGAGATGGTCCTTTTATCCACAGTCTGGCGGTTTATCACAATAATCATTAATTGGTGGTTCAATCAGCTCTAAGCACTATGAGACTTAACTTCTGTGGTCATCAGTCACCTAAACGTAGAACTATTTAAATCTAACTAACCTAAGGACATCACACACATCCACGCCCAAGGCAGGATTCGAACCTGCGACCGTATCAGCAGCGCGGTTCCGGACTGAAGCGCCTAGAACAGCTCGGCCACAGTGGCCGGCAATCGTTCCTTGAGAAACCGCAACCAAACAGAAATTTCTGCTGTACATCAAAATTTCTTGTACAGAAATGGAAGCAATGTATTATTCAAATAGAAGGAACTGAAACACGGTTCCAACATGATCAATTCTAAACATAATCACATTCCAGGTTGTCCAGCCAAGTAAAGTAAGGTAAGTGGATGTTACAGAACGATAACGCACAAATGCCTAAAATAGAACCACAGGAAGCGGCTACAGTTGCTGCAAATGTTTGCTTTAGTAACACTATTTGTTTCTCTTTTTTTCATTTGCGTCTTTACACCTTGAATACGTAAGAAACAACAACGGTGACAAATTACGTGTCCTCACGTCTCTCTTGGTGTTCTCATATGTTCAAAATACGTTGCTGCCGCTTGTATTTTTAAACAGACGTAATAAAACACGATGCATTACGAGCCGCTTCAGCAGCATGGAAAATTCTATAAATGTAATGTTCCTGGAGAGAGTAGTTCACTTCAATTATGTTGTTACAGTCTTCTGTTGTCACCGCCTCCATTAGAAGTCTTTTCAATATGGCTGCGATGAGCGAAAGAGTAAGCACCACACAATTAGAAAGTTTATGAGCTTGGGTGATGTAATGAACGAACATGTCTTACGAAAGGAAAAGTGACATTATTATTACAATGTCTTCTGTATAAATCTTCGATATCGTTTATCGTTGCGTATTAGCAATATATGCTTTCAAATAAATTAGTAATCATAAAATCTGAAATTTGTGATCCTGTATATAGGCAACAAGGAGCGCGCACTGTTTTATCGTATTTCAGCATCGCAGTGATCATGTCGATATTCGGGAGTACATTCCATGCACTTTTCTGTAACTAACCATAAGCAAATATCGAATATATGTCTTCCACTAAAACTAGCGTGTGCCTAAACAGAGGCCAAGTTGTGGGAGAATAGAGGAGTTATTCTATCTGTCCCCTTGTCGATTCTGAAACTAAATGGTTTACTACAAACATATTGAAATTACTTTTGTTGAATTACGCTAATGAGTGAGAACACTACGACCATCACTTTAGTTGTATGTCGATCCAATTTTGGAAAGCAGGAAGATTTTAACGTCTTGTCGACGACGACGTCGTTGGCACACACGCTCGGATGAGAAAAGGTAGACGAAGTAAATTGGCCGTGCCCTTTGCTAAGGAGCCATCCCGCATTTTGCTTGAGGGATTCAAGGAAATCACCGAAAACGCAAATCTGGGTCGCCAGAAGGGACAAGACCGTGATGCTGCAGGATGCGAAACCAGTTTGTCACTCAGAGACTTCCCGAATATGTTTAGTGCTCATGCTGAAGTCTCGACAGCTGTACAGGCCAGTCTCATTACAAAATAAGTTAGTTAAATGAAATCATAACTGCATCCCCTGTCATAGATTCGGACTGCTTGTGCAGTTATAAGTTACATGATATAAGCTACTGGCCGGTAAATCAACTGACTAATAATTCAATGCTTTGATGCTGCTTGTTGACACATTAAAAGTAATTTTCCTCAGCCACCTGGAGTCACGGATAACTTGCCTATGTAAAGAGCTTTCGAATGGAATGTGGAGAACAATTATGACAATTGCCAATCATTAAATTCAGGAAACAAACTAAGCATAAACAGTCAAAATCTCAACGGTTCTGTGGATATAGTTGTTTGCAGTGATAAAAATTTCCATGAAATGGTAACAAACCTCAAATTAAAATAATTATTTGCGGAAATAAAAAGAGGAAGAAAATCAAATGGAAGAGAAAATGTCTTTCAATGAAACCTAGATCAAGATTATCAAATTATCTCAAAGAACGCCCTGTGTGAGTGACTTGACTTGACTTAATTCCTTTTGCCCCTATGGGGGCATAGGGCATCCAGGAGAACTCGCCATCCGTCTCTGTCTTTGGCCATTTGCCTCAATTCTGCCCAGGTCTTGCCAACTCTTTTTTGCTTCCCCTTCCACTGTCCTCTTCCATGTGCCCCTTGGTCTTCCTCTCTTCCTTGTTCCCTGGGGATTCCATTCCAATGCTTTTTTCTCGATGGCTCCATCTGGTTTTTTCAAGGTGTGCCCCAACCAGCCCCACTTTCTCTCTCGTATCTGGTCTTCTATAGGTATCTGGTTTGTTATTCGCCAGAGCTGATCATTACATATTTTTTCTGGCCACCAGGTATTCATGATGCGTCGAAGACATCTATTTATGAAGCTTTGTAACTGGGTTGTTACTTTTTATCCATTTTCCAGCTTTCACTGGCGTACAGAAGGACAGCCTTCACATTTGTATTAAAAATACGTATGTTTGTTTTGTCTGTGATATTTCTATTTTTCCATATTGGATACAATTGTATGAAGGCAGCATTTGCCTTTTTAATGCGGTTTTTCACGTCATCTCCAGCTCCACCATCTTCCGCCACTATACTACGCAGATACAGGAATGAGTTGACAGTCTCCACTCGCTGCTCACCTATTAACGGGGGCATCTCCATGTTACCTGAATTTACTCTCATTTCCTTTGTTTTGCCTGTATTTATCTTGAGGCCAGCAGTCTCTGCTTCTTCTTTCAGCAAGCTTAATTTAGCTTGCATATCAGTCAGCCTTGGAGCTAATAAAACTATGTCGTCTGCAAAATCCAAATCCTCCAGACGTTCGTGGATCCCCCACTGGATTCCTCGTCTCCTGCCTGCTGTGACTCTTCTCATAACAGAGTCTAGAATGAGTAGAAAAAGTGTTGGTGACAAAATGCAACCCTGCCGGACTCCAGTTGTTACTTTTATGGGCTCTGTCATATTTCCCTTGTGGAGTGTGCAGCATTCGTAGCCATCATATAGATCTTTTATGATGTTTAAGATCTTCTGTGGTATGCCATACTTCCGCAACACCTGCCAGAGCACTTTATGTTTCACGGAATCGAAGGCCTTTTGATAATCAATGAATGCCAGGTACATGGTTGCTTGGAATTCTTTGCTTTGCTCTAAGATGATCCTAAGAGTGTTAATAAGATCAACACAGCTGCGTTGTGCCCTAAAACCGGCCTGTTATTTACGCAGTCGCTTTTCAAGGGATTCTTTAATTCTGTTTAAAATAATTCTGGTGAGGACCTTACTGGGCACTGACAACAGTGTAATACCACGCCAGTTGTTACAGTCTGACAAATTTCCCTTTTTTGGGAGCTTTACCACCAAGCCATTTTTCCACTCCTTTGGAGATTTCTCTTCAAGCCAAATATGCTTCAGCAAAGGATGGAGCATTTTAACGGTACTTTCAGTATCGGCTTTTAAGAGCTCCAGTGCTATGTTGTCTAGGCCTGGAGCTTTTGTATTTTTTAGTGTTTTCAAGGCAATCCTAATTTCGTCCATTGCGGGGCACTGCAAATTTATATTTTGGTCTTCTTCGACTTCCTCTGGAACATCTCGTACTTGTTTCTCTTGGTTGTCTCCACAATTTAACAGTTCCCTGAAGTGCTCCTCCCATCTCTGTAGCTGTGCCTGTTGAGTTGTAAGCATCACACCATTCTTGTTCTTAACTGGTCCTTCATGTCTGAAGTTCTTCGTTGACAACCATTTGGTAATGTTGTAGAGGTCTTTCATATTTCCTTGTCTTGCTGCCTCTTCTGCTAATTTTGCTTGCTCATCTATCCATTTCCTTTTATCTCGACGTAGCAATGTTTTCACTTTTTTGTTTGCCTCCATGTATTCTTTATGCGCTTCGCTCTTCTGCGCTCTTGTCTTACAAGAGTTTAACTTAAGTTTTAGTTCTTTCCTGTGGCTGATTTCATTCCCCGTAGCATCGGAGATCCATTCCTTCCTTTGATGTGCCTTAAATCCTAGGATTTTTTCTCCCACATCTAAATAACAGTTCTTGATTTTTTGCCACCACGTTTCAATTCCCTCTTCCATAAAGTTTTCTTCATAGAGGACCTGGAATCTGTTTTGTAGTTCAAGGGCAAAAGTTTCTTTGATCTGTTGGTCTTTTAATCTTGCCACCTCTATTTTCTTGCACCTATGATTGAGCTTGGTTCTATTTTCCACTATCTTCAGTCTGAATTCCGCCAAAACTACGTGGTGGTCACTTCCAACGTCTGCCCCTCTTCTATTTCTGACATCTAACAGAGAGTGTCGGAACTTGCGGCTTATGACTATGTGGTCTATTTGATTTTCGGTAACGTGGTCTGGAGAAACCCATGTTATCTTATGGCAGTTACGATGTGGAAACAATGTGCCTCCAATGACTAGGTCATGTTGAGCGCATGTATCTATCAACAGTTCACCATTTACATTCCTGATCCCCATGCCATACACGCCCATGATATGTTCAAGCCCTTCATTTTCTGAACCAACTTTTGCGTTCAAGTCACCCATTAAAATTTTTATGTCCCTAGAATTTATCTGTCTAAGAACACCGTTAAGCTCTGTATAAAATGCATCTTTTAATTCTCCTTTAGCTATTTCAGTAGGTGCATAGCATTGAATTACAGTGACATATCGCACATTTGTTTTAAAGCATGCGGTTATTATCCGTTCTGAGACTGGTTTCACTCCAGTAATCTCTTCTTGCTGCTTTTAGATAGTAAGAGCCCTACACCATTCTTGTGCATCGCGACCTCACCGGTCTGACCCGCATACAGCAACACTCCACCATTTTGTGTTTGGAATTCCCCAGATTCTGGCCACCTTACTTCACTTAGTCCCAATATATCTAGTCGATAGTTCTCCATCTCTTTTTCAACTTGTCTTAGCCTTCCTGCCTCTCTCAACGTCCTTACATTCCAAAAACCGATACGGGTTTTCCTTTTCAGGCCAAAGGTCATATCCTTAAGATCCATCCGGCTGTTTCTCCTTTTAGTTTCTGTGATATGTGTTTTTTGGTGGTGCGGGTTATCAGCCCACAGCCCCCAAGTGTCCTGGTGGGGCTGCCACCTCATGGCCTGGACACCTGCCAAGGTTTTATTTCAGGGCCTTACCCCTTAGATAGCTTGTCTTCACCACGACTACAGAACGCTATCCATCCCTTCGCAGTAGGGCCTATGTGCATCAACGTTGTTCTGGTTTCCAAGGATCTTCCGCTGTCCACATTAGGGGACTGTGTCTGCTGCCACACAATCACAAGGAGGAAAAGGAAATGAAGGGAATGTATAGGATGGGACAGAACAGAATAGGATAGGACAGGACACTAGACGGGACGTTGTGACACACACTTTGTCTGGATCCTCTATGGAGACCTGTCCGGCTTGGGAGGCCCTGCCGGTAGTTACACCACCGCCGGCATAGCCCTCCACTTCATTGGATCACACAAACCCCCTCGCCTACACGGACAGTGTTTCGTTAAGGGGGTGTCTCCTGAGGGGGCGCTGTGTGAGTAATTGTCTTAAAACACCTTAGGTCGTCACTCAAAGACCATTTTGTATTTATGTTTCAATGTAAATAGTTTGAGGATGGTCATATTCTGACTGAAACCGGTACCCATTACAATTTCTTTTTTCCGATAACCCATTTGACTAGCTTGACCGCTGATTTTCTTCAGCAAAAATGTTCTCAAAAACTAGAACTTATTCATTTCTCGCAAGTCAGTTTCACCGAGTTCCAACTTCTACAAGTGTGCTAACCACTGCGCCGCCGTACTCAGTCCAACTTCGAAAAGTGTTTCAAAATGGTATGATTTCGTCAAGTCTTCGGTGGACTGCAGTACGTATGTGGGACCAGATCCCTGCCCACAGGTCACAGGTCGCGAAACTCCCGAAGAGTTCAGGTTGGTGGCTCCTGGGCCCGGTGCTGGCTCCCTATAGCGTCCCACATCGAGGCTAATTTGATGGCCACGACATCAGTGTAAGTTCACCATCACGTTCCTCAAATCACTGAAGCACGTATCTTGCATTGAGACATGGATATGTACCCTGCTGCAAGATGTAACTGTATGGCCAGGCATCAAGCATGAAATAAAGCAAAGGAAGCACAATAATGTTCACGCAGCCCACATCTGTGATGGTGTGTTCGATTACTGCCACGGGCCCTGTGAAAGCCCAGTTCAGTGTCCCCTTCAGCATGGTACTGTCCCATCACGGGTGCGTACGTTAAAGTGTGCACGTTTCAGCAGATTTTTGCCTGGATGGCGCGGTATCTGGGAATGACCTTCGATGTTATAACAAAAAAAATCGGGTCATCCGACCGAGGAATAGGTTCCCATTGATCCATTCCGCAACGTCGGTGATCCCGTGCCCAGTGCACTCGTAACTGAGGGTTCTGGTAAGGTTAGAATGCCAACAAGCAGGTGTCGTCTGCAGCTGTGCCTCAGTTCAGCGATGTGCGCTGCACAGTGTGCTTAATAGCTTTTGTGCCTGGGATAGATCCTGCAAGATCACTTTTTATGCTTTACAGAGTGGGCAAACATCCGAACTTACACTCTGTTATACGACATGTACGTCCAACATCTTATAGCCTACTTGTGGTTTCAGCCTCCTTCAACCGGTTTCTATTAATGCTCACGACAGCAGAATGCGAATAGCTCAACAGCTTCGCTGATTCCAGACGCAGCGTCGTAACAATTCTTCGTTTGTCATATTCGTTTACCTTACATTAATAGCCATTGAGTGTGAAAACTATCACACAATAAGCTTAATAGCTCATGCATCCAAGTTGCTGTCAACGATGACACACAGAAAAATGGAAAAGAAAATTTACGATGTGTTAGGTGACAGTGGGTTTGATTGTAGGAAATGTAAAGGCATCTGAGACAGAGTTGTGACGCGTTTCATGATGGAAGCAAGACTGAAGAAAAATCGACACACATTGGTAGGATTTGTCGACTTGGAGAAAAGCGTTCGACAGTGAAAAATGGTATAAGATGTTAGAAATCCTGTTAAAATAAGGGGAAGCTGTAGGAAAAAGGCGGATAATTTAGAATGTGTACACGAACCAAGAGAGAACAAGAAGAATGGAAGACCAAGAACGAAGTGCATGGATTACAAAGGGTGTAAGACAGAGATGTATTACCTCGCCCCTGCTATTCACTCTATAGATCAAGAATCAATGACGGAAATAAAAGCAAGATGAAAGGAAATCAGTGCTGAGATTCGTTGATGACATTACTGTCCTCAGTGAAAGTGAAGATGAATAAGAGGATCTGTTGAATGGGATGATAAGTCTAATAAGAAAAGAATGTGGATTGAGAATAAATAGAAGAAAGGAGAAGTAATGAGAAGTAGTGCAAACTTGACCTAATTGGTGACCACGCATTAGAGGAAGTTAAGGAACTCTGCTACCTAAGACTAACAATGGAAAAAAAAGCTTTCCTGGCAAGGAGAAGCCTACTAGTGTCAAAGATAGGCCTTAAATTGATAGAGATACGCATGGGAATGTACGTTTTGAGTACAGCATTTTATGGCAGCGACTGTGAGAAAGTAGGAACGGAAAAGAACTAAAGCATTTGAGATGTGGTGCTACAGAAGAATGTTGAAAATTAGGTATATTGACAAGGTAAGAGATGAGAAGTTTCTCCGCAGATTCGGCGAGGAAATGAATACATGGAACATACTGACAAGAACATGGTACAGGGAAATAGGACGTCTCTTAAGACGTCAGGAAATAACTTCCATAATACTTCAGAGAGGTGTAGATGGTAAAAACTGTGAGTAATGTAGAGATCGGTATACGTCTAATTGTGGACGTAGGTTGCAAGGGCTACCCTGAGATGAACAGGATGGCACAGGAGACGACTTCTTGGCGGTCAGCATCAAACCAGTAAGAAGACTGATGACTCAAAAAAATTAATAAGTAAATAAATAAAAAATTAGATAAAAATGAAAGTTAACAGTATAAGCCCCAATTACAGTTTGTGTCTCCTTCACGAGCTTTTCCCAATTGTCTACCCTCCTCTTACATATTTTCGTTTTTCATTCATGTGGCCGGCCGGGGTGGCCAAGCGGTTAAGGGCGCTACTGTCTGGAACCGCGCGACCGCTACGGTCGCAGGTTCGAATCCTGCCTCGGGCATGGATGTGTGTGATGTCCTTAGGTTAGTTAGGTTTAAGTAGTTCTAAGTTCTAGGGGACTGATGACCTGAGAAGTTAAGTACCATAGTGCTCAGAGGCATTTGAACCATTTTTTCATTCATGTGCATGTGCCCCCGGCACCGCTACGTGGCATTTAGTTCGTGGCTGACGGAGGATATATTGTTTTGGCCGATCAGCAGACTGATGTTATGCTGTTTCAAAACTTAAATTATTATGCAGCAACATTTCTACTTACGTTCTTCTTACCTTCTTACATTGTTACATCGTTGTATCAATTCAATACGAAACCATGTCATGGTGTCATACTTTAAACGTATGTGCATCTACTTAATGTCTGTGTCCGTTGGTCAAGCGCTGCATGATGAGAAGGGGAAGATCCGGAAAGAGTATGCACTTAGTATTTAACCGCTCATTTCTAGTAGACAGGAGGATTAAAACAAACTTTTCTTGTACTCAATTATTGATGGCTTATTTAAGAACAACATTTACTAGTGGCCATACCCGTAGCGCAGACTTTAAATGTCAGAATATGTAACATTCTGCTCATTCGTACTCTTAGCTGCATCGTCTGGTTAGAGTATGCTACGTAGAGTCACGGAGTACGCTTTACGCTGTCCTTCATCGCGCAGTGACCGTCTGTACAGCAGGTGTCGGCCTTAGCGTGAAATGGCTGTGAAGTGTTGCAGGTCCCACTTCAGCCCTGCGGCCGGCTTTGCGAGGCTGACGGTGGCAGCTGCCTGCTTCACTGGAGAGCGCTCTCCCTTTGCATGTGTCAGACGCGGCAGGAAATCTCTTTCCGAGCTCGAGAACCGCCAGACACTGATCTACAGGCAAAACTCAACAGCATTATAGCCAAAACCCTTCAAAGGACATTCTGGTAGCTATGAAGCACTGTAGGCGGTGTAGTTCAAACCTGACCCTCCTAACACTGTCAGAAGTCGTGACAGTGGGTTGCTATGTACACATTATCCTGTTGTAAGGAATCAGTACAATAAGGTGCAATCGACCTGGGGATGGATGAGAATGGCAGAAAGAGGTCATCGTGTCTTGACGTACCCACGACATCATCGTGACAGAAGTTGCACTAATTGTCGGTGTAGCAATGGGACTGTCCACAAGTCTGCTAGAAATGGTATAATAGTCGATGCTATGTATCGCGAAGTAGGAATAACAGTCGTAATGAGACACTGGTCGTGAGGGACCAGGGCCGAGCGTCAAGCGCAGTAAATAACGACCATGAAGTGCTGCTGGTAGTGAATGCAGGTCCGTGCCAACACCTTTCCGTGTGAACAATGCGCACATTCAGCGTATAGCTTGAGGACTGTGTGTTAAACCGGGGACCTAGAAACGACGGAGAGGCTTCGTCCCGCCGTAGACCTCAGTGGTTCACAACCCCACAACAGGCCACAGCAGAGTATGCCAACCCGTTCTGCGGCCTGTGTACGTGTGCATGGTCATCATATCCCATATTGATATCGGGATACATGCGCAGGAAATAGTGGCGTTTTGTAGCACATGTGTTTCGGGACGTACCGATCTGTGTGTTCCCTATGTGCCTATACTATTAGCGCCAGTTTTGTATAGTGCCATGTTGTGTGGCACCATATTTTGCAATTATCGTTATTTTATAAACATGAGTGTATTTCGTGCGAGAAATATATTTCTTTGGTCATTTGTTATGCGACGTCAAACTTTAAATTAAAACCATCAGTAGTTCTGCATTCAGGTTGACTGAATAGCAGTGGTGAATGACATACACCAGGCCAGAAATGGAGACTTTATTGTTCATATGACGTGTTTCGGGCCAGCCGGAGTGGCCGAGCGGTTCTAGGCGCTATAGTCTGGAACCGAGCGACCGGTACGGTCACAGGTTCGAATCCTTCCACAGGCGTGAATGTGTGTGATGTCATTAGGTTAGTTAGGTTTAAGTAGTTCTACGTTCTAGGGGGCTGATGACCTCAGAACTTAAGTCCCATAGTTCTCAGAGCAATTTGAACAATTTGAACGTGTTTTGTAACTGATCCATCAGATGTCAAGGAGCGATTACTGCACATAGGTGCGGTTTTTCAAGTCTGCGAATGTTTAGTTCACATAGGGCTTGAAACGGTAATGTCAAATTTATATTATTGAAAGTTAAACGGCATCGAAAATATTGCAGTCAACCCCAATGACATTATAATTTATTCTATTTTTAGTTTGTTAGTGTCAGTAGGAATTTTTCCATTTAGAAAAGCGTATGTTTGGATAAATATACACATGTTGTTGTTGTGAACTTCAGTCCTGAGACTGGTTTGATGCAGCTCTCCGTGCTACTCTATCCTGCGCAAGCTTCTTCATCTCCCAGTACCTACTGCAGCCTACTTCCTTCTGAATCTGCTTAGTGTATTCATCTCTTGGTCACCCTCTACGATTTTTACCCTCCACGCAGCCCTCCAATACTAAGTTGGTGATCCCTCGATGTCTCAGAACATGTTCTACCAACCGATCCCTTCTTCTAGTCAAGTTGTGCCACAAGCTCCTCTTCTCCCCAATTCTATTCAATACCTCCTCATTAGTTATGTGATCTACCCATCTAATCTTCAGCATTCTCCTGTAGCACCACATTTCGAAAGCTTCTATTCTCTTCTTGTCCAAACTATTTATCGTCCATGTTTCACTTCCATACGTGGCTACACTCCATACTAATACTTTCTGAAACGACTTCCTGACACTTAAATCTACATTCGATGTTAACAAATTTTTCTTCTTCAGAAATGCTTTCCTTGCCATTGCCAGTCTACATTTTATATCCTCTCTACTTCGACCATCATGAGTTATTTTGCTCCCCAAATAGCAAAACTCCTTTATTACTTTAAGCGTCTCATTTCCTAATCTAATTCCCTCATCATCACCCGACTTAATTCGACTACATTCCATTACCCTCGTTTTGCTTTTGTTGATGTTCATCTCATACCCTCCTTTCAATACACTGTCCATTCCGTTCAACTGCTCTTCCAGGTCCTTTGCTGTCTCCGACAGAATTACAATGTCATCGGCGAACTTCAAAGTTTTTGTTTCTTCTCCATGGATTTTAATACCTACTCCGAACTTTTCTTTTATTTCCTTTATTGCTTGCTCAATATACAGATTGAATAACATCGGGGATAAGCTACAACCCTGTCTCACTCCCTTCCCAACCACTGCTTCCCTTTCATACCCCTCGACTCTTATAACTGCAATCTAATTTCTGTACAAATTGTAAATAGCCTTTCGCTCCCTGTATTTTACCCCTGACACCTTCAGAATTTGAAAGACAGTATTCCAATCAACACTGTCAAAAGCTTTTTCTAAGTCTACAAATGCTAGAAACGTAGGTTTGCCTTTTCGTAATCTTTCTTCTAAGATAAGTCGTAGGGTCAGTATTGCCTCACGTGTTCCCACATTTCTACGGAATCCAAACTGATCATCCTCGAGGTCAGATTCTTCCAGTTTTTCCATTCGTCTGTAAAGAATTCGCGTTAGTATTTTGAAGCTGTGACTTATTAAACTGACAGTTCGGTAATTTTTACATCTGTCAACACCTGGTTTCTATGGGATTGGAATTATTATATTCTTCTTGAAGTCTGTGGGTATTTCGCCTGTCTCGTACATCTTGCTCGCCAGATGGTAGAGTTTTGTCAGGACTGGCTCTCCCAAGGCCACCAGTAGTTCTAATGGAATGTTGTCTTCTCCCGGGGCCTTGTTTCGACTCACGTCATTCAGTGCTCTGTCAAACTCTTCACACAGTATCCTGTCTCCCATTTCATCTTCATCTACATGCTCTTCCATCTCCATGATATTGTCCTCAAGTACATCGCCCTTGTATAGACCCTCTATATACTCCTTCCACCTTTCTGCTTTCCCTTCTTTGCTTAGAACTGGGTTTCCATCTGAGCTCTTGATATTCATACAAGTGGTTCTCTTTTCTCCAAAGGTCTCTTTAATTTTCCTGTAGGCAGTATCTATCCTACCCCTAGTGAGATAAGCCTCTACATCCTTACATTTGTCCTCCAGCCATCCCTGCTTCGCCATTTTGCACTTCCTGTCGATCTCATTTTTGAGACGTTTGTATTCCTTTTTGCCTGCTTTATTTACTGCATTTTTATACTTTCTCCTTTCATCAATTAAATTCAATATTTCTTCTGTTACCCAAGGGTTTCTACTAGCCCTCGTCTTTAACCTATTTGATCCTCTGCTGCCTTCACTATTTCATCCCTCAAAGTTACCCATTCTTCTTCTACTGTATTTCTTTCCCCCATCCCTGTGAATTGGTCCCTTATGGTCTCCATGCTCCTCTGTACAACCTCTGGTTTAGACAGTTTATCCAGGTCCCATCTCCTTAAATTCCGACCTTTTTGCAGTTTCTTCAGTTTTAATCTACATTTCATAACCAATAGATTGTGGTCAGAGTCCACATCTGCCCCTGGTTATGTCTTACAATTTAAAACCTGGTTCCTAAACCTCTGTCTTACCATTATTTTATCTATCATACTAAGTATTATTGCAATCTGTTTACTGGCTAACAGTATGGGCCCCCGACTACCAATCCATTCTGTGAAAAGTCAATAGTACTTTTCATTTCGTAATACCTGCGGTGCAAATTTTATGCCAATCACCCTCTATTCTGGGTGACTTACGTCAACTTTCTTTAAGTTGTAGATGTTGCAGTACAACGTCGTTGAGTGTTTTGCTGAGATTCCCGACGGGGTTAGGGATTTTCATCTGCCTCGAGATGACTGGGTTTTGTTGTGTCGTCCTTACCATGAGTTGTCATCACCCGAAATATAACGGTAAGAGCGACGGTACAATGATGAAATTAGAGATTATTGTTGGTTGTTTAGTGGTTTCTGGCCTCTTCGTCAGGAACCATTTTCCATAGACGCATGTTCTTAAAACACACACTGAGAATGTCAAGGTCAACTAGAGTCTGAGCAGGTCGTATAATAACAATGGGGTTTTAGATACGAGTGTTACTATGATAATAAAATAGCTAATAGAAGAACATAGCACCATTTTCTGTTACATTCACTTGTTGTGTAGTTATTCAAAGATGCTCTTCAGTTTGTTGACCGCAAATCGTTTTCTCGCGGTAGCGTTCTCGATTCCCGACGGGGTTAGGGATTTTCATCTGCCTCGAGATGACTGGATTTTGTTGTATCGTCTTTATCATCATCATTCATCCCCATTACGGTCGGAAGAAGGCAACGACAAACTACCTCCACTAGGACCTTGCCTGGTACGGCGCTGCGGGTCTCCCACATCGTTCCCCTACGCTCTGTCAAGGACTATGGGACTTCATCATTATGCAGCTTGCTGAGTAAATATTGACAGGTTCCTTCTATCCGCTTATAATTAGATTTGCAGATAAGTGGTTCTTTATAGCGAAATAGTTACATTTACTAATTGGATGCTGTTTCGTAATTATATCTTTCATTTTTCGTCATTCCGTAACTTGTGACTGTGGTAGGAGACTGGGGTGGTTTTTCTTCTACATTTTGGTCACAGAATAGAATGAATCTATGCTTGTGTCTGGTGGATGCTCACCGATTAGCAATCTCTTTGTATACTATTTATCCGCCAGTAGCTGACATAAAGTGGAGTTTTGCATGCTTCTACTAAAAAAAATGGTTCAAATGGCTCTGAGCACTATGGGACTTAACATCTATGATCACCAGTCCCCTATAAGTTAGAACTACTTAAACCTAACTGACGTAAGGACATCACACAACACCCAGTCATCACGAGAAACAGAAAATCCCTGACCCCGCTGGGTATCGAACCCGGTAGCCCGGGCGCGGGAAGCGACAACGCTACCGCACGACCACGAGCTGCGGACGCTTTTACTAAGAGCGAAGGAATTGAAGTCATTGCTTCTAAGAACATCCTGATGCATCTGTAGGGAAATTTGTCCCATTTGCTTAAGTCTTCAAGGCAGTTAAGCGTGAAAGACGTGTGGAGACAACATGGACAAACTGCTCCGTTGCACTGTGATACATAAAAGGCCATAGTCAGTAATGGTTCTTGTGAGTGTTCTATGCATGCTGAGTAATATTCTAGTGTAGGCTCCCCACCTTACACTACATAATACTCTAGTTCATATACGCCTTTCACCGAGGGATGTATAAAACTGTTTGATGTGGATCTTATATTAAGGGTGAGTCAAACAATATTTAAAGAAATTAAGTATACGATTTTACTAGGAAACGTCGTGACTAACACTGTTTTGACTGATCCACAAGTTACGTGCTGAATTATGAACTTTACTGAACTGTTAGGTTGTTACGATCTGAGAGTAGTAAGGAGGTGAGAGAAAATAAAATAAGTACTGAACGAAAATTATTTACTCATTTACAACAGTGAACTGTTTTCAGTTTTCAAAAATCAGTAATAGTTACTCGTATTCAAATTTGATCAAAACCTTTATCAAACAGAATTCTCTGTAATATCCTTTAGCTGACAGCTGATACTGGAAATTATATTTACGTCAGTGACAGCCGGAATAGCCTGCAGCACCAATAACCATATCATTTACATAGATGAGAAAATTAGAATGAAGAAAGGTAAATTATATACACAGCAGTAAGGTAGCCAAAGGGTATTACAATTTCGCTGATATACTAAATCCCAGAAAACCAAGTGAGTCGTGCACGGCTCACGTTTATCCCGTTTATAGTTTGTCATCTTCTATTACGGTACTGCCACCTAGTTTTCTTATTCCACTAACTGGCGTCACTAACTCCCTACCTTACTTGTCCGTGAGTGGCAGCAGCACAGAGTATCGATAAGTGCATTGTCGGACCATCTCTGGTGCGACCAATAGTATTTCCGGGTCGTCATGTGCCTGGCAGTCAGTTCGGAGACGGACCAGCAGTCCAGTTGGGACGCAGCAACAGTGAAGTTGGGGAGGGAGCGCCGGTGAGGCGCCGACAGCCAGTGCTCGCCGACGGCTGACGACACACATGAACTATCCGACGGAGGGAGATAGGAGCGGGACGACCGTTGGTTGGTCGTTCGGCTGGTCGTCTCATTGGCCGACGCAAATTTGGTCCTTTCACCGATTCCGGGCCTGGGAATTGGTTGGTAGGCGTGAAGCAGTGAGGAAATCTCCCGGAACGTAATGTGGCTGAGGCCGCTGCCGGCGTCCACGCGCGGTTGAAGTGGGTGGTGCTGTTCCCATTGCTACGAGGTCTGTGGCTCACCGATCCTGGACACGAAAGTTGAGTTTTGACTTAATCTACCAGCAAGTAACGACAGTTCACATTGTGTCACTTGCATTTCGTTGTCGGCTGTTGGGACATTCCCGCGAGCAACTACGTGTGTTTTTTAAGTTGGCAAATTTTAGCCACCCTACTGTGGAGTTTAACTATACCTGGTTATTTTGAATTGAAGTGCACCAGCGGAATCTTCTGGCTAGTGGCCATTAACGTTCCGGTTACCTGCCCCGGCCGTTGACGTAACTTCAGGCACTGTATTTTCCTCATCGTGTAGTCACTGTCCGGCACGGTGTGTAGTTTGACAGCTATATGTGTAATTGGTTGTGGGCGCCAATACCTTCTACGTTGTTCCACTGAACTCGCTGTTCTACATCTACATCTACATACATACTCCACAATCCACCATACGGTGCGTGATGGAGGGTACCTCGTACCACTACTAGTATCTTCTCTACCTGTTCTACTCCCAAACAGAACGAGGTAAAACTGACTGCTTACATGCAGATGAACCACATCTTCCCAAAATTATACCAATGAACCGAAGACGACTATCCGCCTTCCCTACAACTACCATTACATGGTTGTCCTCCTTCATATCGCTCTGCAATGTTACACCCAAATATTTAATCGACGTGACTGTGTCAAGCGCTACACTACAAATGGAGTATCCAAACATTACGAGATTCTTTTTCCTATTCATCTGGAGGGCAGTAAATTCAGGAACTTTATTCCGAACACTCTGAAAATTTACTGCTAATAACTTGATAGCTGAAGTGTCTTTACACTGAGCGCGTCCTGATTTCCCTGCCTGCACGTCGACTGGTGAGTGATCGTCAGGACACCACGCACTACTGCCTAGCCTAAACAAACCCCATGCGCACGCCACAGGTACTCTGCTACACGAGTAGCCGCTTCCTTTGTGTAGTGCACCCCTGACCTCTCTAAAGGACGTCTTACAATTCCCCACCCAATAGCGCAAGTCTAGAAATCTGCAGCCAAGACCGTCACAGAGTCGACGAAGCCTCTGGTTGAGACCCTCCACTTGGCTCCAAACCAAAGAACCTCGATCTAATCTGGGAACGATGCTGCAAATAGAGAGCTCTGCTTGCACCCCACGTGCGAGGCCAGCGGTCTTCACCAAACCCGCCAGCCGCCTGTACGAACTGAGGATCGCCTGGAACCCAAGCGACAGGCATCATTGGTGCCGACGTGAGTAACTACTTGCAGACGACTGCTCCCCTTACGCTCGATAGCCGCAGGCAAGGCCGCTTACAAATCTTGGATGAGGACCCCCGGCAGACAAACCGAGTGCACGTTGGAATTCTTTCCAGCCCTGTACGCTATTACCCTAAGGAGCTCCATCACCCGCCTAACGTTGGAGCTCCCAATAACCAGCAAGCCTTTGCCCCCGTGTGCCTGCTCGGGCCCTGCTGAAGGAGCGGCCACCTGCGCACTGACAGGATGAACGGGCGAGGCCAGCCGACCAGCCTCCAATTTGACTCTCCGCCTCGAGCGACGCGAACGCGTTGCAGTCCGCCACTCACCCTGAGGTGAGGGCGGCCCCAACGCCCCGGCGGCTGAGACAGCGGACGCTGCAAGAGACACCTGGGGCGTCTCAAGCGACGAGCCAGACCCTCCGCCGTAGCAGGCAACAACCTGAAGGCGGCTGACCGTGGCCAACAGCACGCTCAGCTGCTCGCGAACCGCGGCCAGTTCCTCCTACGCCCGCACACAGCACGCACACACCCTATCCATCCCACTTCTAATATTTGGACATATAGAGTTGCGACAAATAAAACAGCAACATGCGACTGCACAGTTGCGTCACCAGCGCCAGATTGAGCTGCGATATATGAACAGTTACTTACGAACTGAGCAATCAAATGACCACGACTACGCCACTATACAGAATTTCAATGCGATCCTACTCCTGTCTTAGTTCAAATGGCAAATGCCTAGGCGATGCTACACTCTACCGTTATTAAAATTTTATACTAACCCTTCCTATTTCGAAAATACGCAAAGATCAGAAAAATTTCACCACGCAAGCACACAAACACTCGAAGTAATCTGAATTAAATCTGCGGATCTAATACGAAAAACTGAATATACGACTAGTTTCTGCTACTGCTGCTCGCAAACGTCACTCTGCAAGCACAAATGAAACTGCACTGGCCTCTGTCTGCTGCTAACTGACTCTACGAAATAAACAGAAAGCACTGGATGTCCAAAACGAACAACTGGCGAACGACTCTGCGAATTAATACATTACAGCCTTCAATAAGCAATATAACTCCTCTCAAATACGAGAATACGCAAGGATTTTATATAAATAAAGATGGAAGCGCACAAACACTCGGAAAGAAATTAAGAATCAAATTACAAAACAAATATGAAAGCTAAATATGTGACTCCCTTACTGCTCGCGTTGGTCGAGATCCGATGACTGTTAGCACACTATGGAATCGGTGGGTTCAGCAGGGTAATACGGAACGCCGTGCTGGATCCCAACGGCCCCGTAACTCTAGCAGTCGAGATGACTGGCATCTTATCCGCATGGCTGTAACAGATCGTGCAGTCACGTCTCGATCCCTGACTCAACAGATGGGGACGTTTGCAAGACAACAATCATCTGCACGAACAGTTCGACGACGTTTGCAGCAGCATGGACTATCAGCTCAGAGACCATGGCTGCGGTTACCCTTGACCCTGCATCACAGACAGTAGCTCCTTCGATGGTGTACCCAACGACAAACCTGGGTGCACAAATGGCAAAACGTCATTTTTTTCGGATGATTCCAGGTTCAGTTTACAGCATCATGATAGTCGCATCCGTGTTTGGTGACATCGCTGTGAACTCACATTGGAAACGTGTATTTGTCATCGCCACACTGGCGTATAACCCGGCGTGATGGCAAGGGGTGCCATTGGTTACACGCCTCGGTCACATCTTGTTCGCACTTACGGCACTTTGAACAGTGGACGTTACATTTCAGATGTGTTACGGTCCGTGGCTCTACCCATCATTGGATCCCTGCGAAACCCTACAGGATAATGTACGACCGCATGTTGCAGGTACTGTACTGGCCTTTCTGGATACAGAAAATGTTCGACTGCGACCCTGCCCAGCACATTCTCCAGATCTCTCACCAATTAAAAACGTCTGGTCAATGGTGGCCGCGCAACTGGCTCGTCACAATACGCCAGTCACTACTCTTGATGAATTGAGGCATCGTGTTCAAGCTACATGGGCAACTGTACCTCTACACGCCATCCAAGCTCTGTTTCACTAAATACTCAGGCGTATCAAGGCCGTTATTATGGCCAGAGGTGGTTGTTCAGGGTACTGATTTCTCGGGATCTACGCATCCCAATTGCGTGAAAATGTAATCACATGTCAGTTATAGTATAATATATGTGGCCAATGAATACCCGTTTATCATCTGCATTTCTTCTTGGTGTAGCAGTAGTGCACTTACCGCTTTGCATTTTAGATAAAGAATGTGAGGATGTCCACCTGTCTCTGATACTTAGAGCCCTTGAGAAATCTAAGGCTATGTATATTATTCTATCGCCATCCTGTGTCATCTTTGTAACTGTTCGTTATTTTTGTCATTTAAAATGTATGCTGTATTTCTACTTTCAATACATTTAGATAATGTTTTATAATGCATATTATATGCATATCACCTTGAATTTAAAATATGGCATCATTAATCTGTTTTGAAGTTGTAACAAATGTTCAAGAAAATTTCTTTTTAGACACAAAAATTAATTGCACTTAGAAACAAGCCAGAAATGCCTCTAATGTACACACAGCTACATTATCGATAATCATCTATCTTGTCGTAGGGTATATTCTTTGCTAGAAACTAGAACAGTTGAGTTCTGCCACAGTCTCAATGTGAAAGTCGTGTGCTTTACAAATGAGATGAAGTGGTTATTTGCTTCTAGCAGTCCTAATTTGCAATGTAGAAGTCTTATTCCAAATATGGATGAACGAATGGAATGGTTTTTTGAGTGTATGCCACACGGCCCATAGCGTATAAGTGAGAAAGTGTACCTCTATGGAATGTAAATATAGTTACCGTAAGAGTTAATGACAATGCATAGTGTCTATATTTTAATGTAATATTCATTCATGTTCATATCTTTTCTAGATGCTGGAAAACGACTAATGATTCGAAATTCGCCAAACGCGCGACAAATAAGTGATAGCCATACAGCTTGCTACGGACAATGTTTTCTTTCACATAATTCTTTGCAGGCTCTGACCCATATATGAACAAAAACGTTTTGTTTAATAGGACGGCAGAATTCGTCAACAAATTTCAAATGCAATTTCTAAATTCACGGAAATTGTGGATACAGCATGTAAACACAACTGATCTAATCCAACCACTTGTAGTTTCAGTTTGAATGTCCTTCTACTGCGATGGCTCAACATGGAAAGAACTCCCCTTCTAGAAGTTTGCCGGTGTATTCCAGTAACTGCCGGTAAAGTTGACTCTGATACCAACGCTGCTCAACTACCAATTCCCGGTACCATACGCCGTGCCGAGCTCAGTCACACCATTCTTCCAGTATCTACCTCAGCTAACAAGGCCCACATTACAAGCGAATGACGAACCATACCGCTTTCCCGCTCCCTACACACTGCCTTCTCACTTAACGCTTTCAAAAAGTACACCACCGCCAGCCGAAGATCCTCATCACTACTCCAATGTGTGTGCATCTATACAAATACAAATAAATGTTAAAGGGAACGGTAACATAATAAATTTGTTGCCTCTCCATTAAATATACCGAATAAAAGAGAAGAGTCCGTTCTCTGAAGTAACGAGTTTGGTTGAATATTCGTTGCTAGTCTTATGACATGAAGGAAACACAACTAAGTGAATTAAAACATCAGAGTGAGGGAGGAAATTACTCACATTACCCCCACCATTCACTGATATCATTACATAGTCTACATTAAAAAAGCAAAACAAGATTTCTTCGACTCGTCGATAACGTCTCATCTTCCATTTCTACTGTAATTTTTTTTAATGAGACTCTCTGAATGCGACACAACACACACAGAAAGAAAACTAACTTTCACTTTTATTAATGGGGAATTGTCGTGTGATAACAGACTTCAGGTAATTATAAGTGTATCGTCGAAAAATGGTCCTAAAACGAGATAATGCCCAAAAATTGAAAACAAGTAGCGGCAGCTTGATGGAGAGGCTGAAAAGGGAAAAAGTCCAATACAGGTATTAGGAGTATTATGGCGTACGACACATAGCTACCAGTACAGATGTAACAGGGAAATGGCTTGACGTTAAACGAAGAAAACGTTTAACGAGACTATGCATAGGTACATGAAGTTATATAAGCACGGATATAACAAGTTTCGGCGCTTTAAAAAGGACTGAAAGACGAATGGATAGAGTTGGGTGATTTTACTTCATTCTCCATTTATTCATGTTCTAAGATATTCTGTTCTTCTTTCAGCACCCCGCAGTCGCAACACTTTTGACATAATATCGACGATTGTTTTTATTTCCCGCTGGTCTCCTATAAAATTTTCATCAGGTATTTGATAAACAACACGGTAATTGCAGCGACGACATCCCGAGTTAAATGCTACTAACTGAATGTGAAAATGCTGTACCCCATGCTTTGTGTCATTTATCGCATCGGATCGAATGAAATAGTCTCGGATTGTAAATTCGTAATTTGTCACAATTCTGCAAAAGTTGTTTAACTAACATGCGACATACGAGTGTGTTTCTGAAAAGAGTGTTTTTCTACCAATACATTTACCAAATAATTATGTTACGTTATTAGGGAGAGCTAGGGACAGATATCCGCCGTCTTTTTTTTCAGTGCAACCATCTTCGGCGTAAATCCGTAAACTTCTCAGCATTTTATTTATTGAAGAGTACTTTTCTCTGTGTGTGTCTGCCACCGTGGTGGCAATCAGCGGATTGACTACTCTGTGGAGGACCTGGTTTCAGTTCCCGATGCTGCCGGAGAGGACTGGAGCAGGGTAACATCAACCTCGTAATACCAGATTAGGAGCCACTTCAGTGGGAAGTAGCGGCTTCAAGGACTAGATCACGACAACGGTCGGGAGAGCGTTGTGCTAACCCCACGCCATCCATACCACATTCGGGGCCAATGAGATATTACACGTCCCGTAGCGTGCGTCACACAATGTGACCTGTAGTAGTTACGACTGCAACGGCCGTCTCCAGAGGGGAACGAGTAATTATTTCACACTAGTTTAATACTCCGTAGCTGCGTGATTAAGTACAGTCAAACTATCGGTAAAAGATGACAAAGCTAGGACTTTTTGGATATTTTTCCATCCGCATAACGATATCCTTCCTCTCCCCTGTCGTAGCAGAGCGTTCTCGAGGATACTAGTGTGACGTAACATATTCCTTGCAAAGCCTGTACCGCGAGTGAATGACAACATTGGCGACGGACGACATAGCAGGCGGGCGGCACTGCGTGGCATACCAGGGTCGGGTAACGGAGCTAGGATAATTTATACTAACACAAGTTTATTAATGTGACACATAATAAGCCTCGGAGGAGTTTGTAGAGACGTTATTGATGCTCCTGCAGCATCTGATTCGTAATTGCCCAAAAATATATGTCGTGTAGGAATGTTGAAAGCAGGCCCAATCCATAGCACAAAATTCTACTTGAACTTTAAAGAACAGGTGGGTTGTACAAGATGATATGAATCGGTAGTGAGGAAGAGATATGGAAACTGTGGCATGCACAATAAATCACGTAGGGGGCAATCAAATGAGAGACAGGCGTATGGAAAAAAAATAAAATAAACAGTTTATTAATACAATAGAATTCGCCATAACTGCTATTACATTTATCTCGCTGTAAGACCAGACAGTCAGTGCCTTCATGGAAAAATAGCTACAGTTGCCATCGGAACCCTGGTTGTACTCAGGCGTGAACCTCTTCTTCCGGTGCAAATCGAGACACGAATGTCTTTCATCGCAGCTTCATAAGATGGATAATCGCGTGGGTAGAGATGATGACTGTGTGGAGGATGGCTAAGCACTTTCTAGCGAAACTTCTGCAGCATAGTCGAAAGAACCTGGATAACAAACGGGAAAGTCCATATTTTTCCAAGGTTGTTTCGAGAATACTGCATACAATGAAGTGACAAAAGTCGTGAAATAGCCGTATACAAATGGCGATAGTGTCACGTTCCCAAGGTATAAAAGGGCAGTGCATTGGCGGAGCTGTCATTGGTACTCAGTTATTCATATCGGAAGTTTTTCTACATGTTAATTGCCACACGATGGGAATTAACAGACTTTGAACGCGGAATGGCAGCTGGAGCTAGACGAATGGGAGAATCCATTTCGGAAATCCCTAGGTAATTCAATAGACAGAGAACCACAGTGTCAATAATGTGCAGATAATACCAAATTTCGTGTATTACCGACGGCCTTCATTTAACGACCAAGAGCAGCGGCGTTTGCGTAGAGTTCTCAGTGGTAACAGACAAGCAACTTTGCTTGAATTAGACACAGGATTCAATGTTGGACGTACAACGAACGTATCCCGTAGGACAGGGCTCTGAAATTTTGCGTTAATGAGCTATGGTAACAGAGGTGCCTTTACTGACAAGGGTGCCTTTACTGACGGAACGACATCGCCTACAACTCTTCTCCTGCGTCAGTTGAAACATCCCCTTTGGAAAATTTTAAATGACTGTGCTGGTAAACCTCTTACGTTATTTGATTTTCAAACAGCTGAGCAAAACTGAACGAACTCAGACATTTCTCTCTTTATTTATTCTGAGCAACACTAAACTGACACTAAAAATTTTTTTGGGCAACGCAATCTGACTTTCAATAATCCCTACAAAAGAATGGCCCTGACTAACAATAAACTATACCTTTCATGAATCACTTACCCCACAAAAATCTTCGTTATTCGAACTACTGCAATACATCGAGCGCCAAAACTGCCAGCTAAATAAAAGATTCTAACTACTGAAGGCAGTAACTACTGATAGGCATAGTTAGCAAATGAAAGAGTTTGATAGAGAACAAACAATGTATATACCTTAATAATGTTCAAAAGTCATCATATGTATATCAGTTAATGACATCCAGTCTTACAAATTTCGTTTTTCTGACGGACACATGTCCAGATCGCCCGCTCTCGAAACTCTGCCATCTCTCTCCCCACATCCACCACTGCTGGCGGCTCACGTCCAACTGCGCAACGCTTCGCGCTGTTCACATCCATCTGCCCAACACTACAATAGCAAATATTCCAATAATGCAAACCAGCCACAGACTGCACACAGCACAATCAGTAATTGTCATACAGAGCGCTACGTGGCGTTACCAACATAAAAACCTAAACAGCCTACTTACACAGTGACCATATTAGTTGCGCCCGAGACGAAAGAAGAACTTTGGCATGACGATATCAGTCTTGATTTCAGTTGGTAAGAGCTGATAGTAGGTTTCAAGTGTGGCGCAGACTCTACCAGCCACGGACACAAGTTGTCAGCAAGGCACTGTGCATGCTGGTGTTGGCTCCATAATGATGTGGCCTCTGCTCGTTCAGAGTCCTGCTTAGGGATACTAACTACTGCTTTCCAATATATTTATTCCTTAACTAAATTTTTCACTAAAAATATATCACTTTTTCAAACCAACAGCTCAGTTCATGACATCAATACTAGAAGTGAAAATGATCTTAAGGATTAAAAGTCATTTACTCTTGTACAAAAATGTGTGCATTATTCAGGAGCACAGATTTTCAGTAACTTGCCAGCAGCCATCAAAAGCTTAACAACCAAAGGAATTCAGTTTAAGAGAAGCCTAAAGGATTTATTGTTGTCCAACTCCTTCTACTCCATTGATAAACTTCTCAGTAGAACCAACTGATTATGTGTATAAGATCGCATTAATGCACTAAATTCCAAATTTTAAAAAACGCTTTTTTTATTTATAAGGTACATAACATGTAATAGAACTAGTACAATACTTATTTACACTGAACACATTACTGAACTGAAATGGAGCAGAAGTTAAGTTGTACAATCTAATTTCTGCTCCATTTCAGTGCAGTAATGTGTTCATTGTAAATAAGTAGTGTAGTAGTTCTGTTATATGTTTATTGCCTTATAAATAAATAAAAACATTTTTTTTAAAATTCAGTGCGTTAATGCGATCTTAGTAAATGAGTGTTATAAAAATGATCTTTTCATATAGCGTTCATTAAGGAACAAAAAAGACAAAAAATGATCATTCCACTTGAGACCTGTGGAAGGTACATTAGCTTATTTGTTTTGCCATGTAATATTGTTTTTCTGACGTTCTACATCCTGGAGGACCTTCTTCCCACGGATCAAGTAATTCTAATCTAATCAGTGTTATCTTCGGCTACCTGGAGACCATTTGCAGCCATTAATAAACATCATTTACCCAAACTACAATAATAATTTTCTGAATGACGATGCACCATGTCACCCGGCCATAATTGTTCGCGATTGCGTTGAAGAACGATCTGGACAACTTGAACGAATGATTTAGCCACCCAGATCTCCCGACATGAATCGCACCGAACACTTAGAGGACGTTAGCAAGTGATCAGTTCTTGCACATTTTCGCAATTATGGACAGCTATAGAAGCATCTGGGCTCAGTATTTCTCAGGGGACACCCAGCGAGTTTCTGTGCCCGTGAGACGTCGAGGTGCACTACGCTGGTAAAGAGAAGGCTCGGAATGATGGTAGGAGCTATCCCATGATTTGTCACCTCTGTGTATGATTCACTGGAAAGCCCTTACACATCCTCCATTAAGTTCCGATCTCTCCCCATGCGGTTTCCATGTTTTGATAGCCACAAAGAAAGACATTCCTAGCCGTAGATTTCTTACGAACAGAGCTGCGTGCAATAATGGTTCCGTTGGCAACAATTGGTTCAAATGACCCTGAGCACTATGCGACTTAACGTCTGAGGTCATCAGTCGCCCAGAACTTAGAACTACACTCCTGGAAATGGAAAAAAGAACACATTGACACCGGTGTGTCAGACCCACCATACTTGCTCCGGACACTGCGAGAGGGCTGTACAAGCAATGATCACACGCACGGCACAGCGGACACACCAGGAACCGCGGTGTTGGCCGTCGAATGGCGCTAGCTGCGCAGCATTTGTGCACCGCCGCCGTCAGTGTCAGCCAGTTTGCCGTGGCATACGGAGCTCCATCGCAGTCTTTAACACTGGTAGCATGCCGCGACAGCGTGGACGTGAACCGTATGTGCAGTTGACGGATTTTGAGCGAGGGCGTATAGTGGGCATGCGGGAGGCCGGGTGGACGTACCGCCGAATTGCTCAACACGTGGGGCGTGAGGTCTCCACAGTACATCGATGTTGTCGCCAGTGGTCGGCGGAAGGTGCACGTGCCCGTCGACCTGGGACCGGACCGCAGCGACGCACGGATGCACGCCAAGACCGTAGGATCCTACGCAGTGCCGTAGGGGACCGCACCGCCACTTCCCAGCAAATTAGGGACACTGTTGCTCCTGGGGTATCGGCGAGGACCATTCGCAACCGTCTCCATGAAGCTGGGCCACGGTCCCGCACACCGTTAGGCCGTCTTCCGCTCACGCCCCAACATCGTGCAGCCCGCCTCCAGTGGTGTCGCGACAGGCGTGAATGGAGGGACGAATGGAGACGTGTCGTCTTCAGCGATGAGAGTCGCTTCTGCCTTGGTGCCAATGATGGCCGTATGCGTGTTTGGCGCCGTGCAGGTGAGCGCCATAATGAGGACTGCATACGACCGAGGCACACAGCGCCAACACCCGGCATCATGGTGTGGGGAGCGATCTCCTACACTGGCCGTACACCACTGGTGATCGTCGAGGGGACACTGAATAGTGCACGGTACATCCAAACCGTCATCGAACCCATCGTTCTACCATTCCTAGACCGGCAAGGGAACTTGCTGTTCCAACAGGACAGTGCACGTCCGCATGTATCCCGTGCCACCCAACGTGCTCTAGAAGGTGTAAGTCAACTACCCTGGCCAGCAAGATCTCCGGATCTGTCCCCCATTGAGCATGTTTGGGACTGGATGAAGCGTCGTCTCACGCGGTCTGCACGTCCAACACGAACGCTGGTCAAACTGAGGCGCCAGGTGGAAATGGCATGGCAAGCCGTTCCACAGGACTACATCCAGCATCTCTACGATCGTCTCCATGGGAGAATAGCAGCCTGCATTGCTGCGAAAGGTGGATATACACTGTACTAGTGCCGACATTGTGCATGCTCTGTTGCCTGTGTCTATGTGCCTGTGGTTCTGTCAGTGTGATCCTGTGATGTATCTGACCCCAGGAATGTGTCAATAAAGTTTCCCCTTCCTAGGACAATGAATTCACGGTGTTCTTATTTCAATTTCCAGGAGTGTACTTAAACCTAACTAACCTAAGGACATCACACACATCCATGCCGGAGGCAGGATTAGAACCTGCGACCGTAGCGGTCGCTCGGCTCCAGACTGTAGCGTCTAGAACCGCACGGACACTCCGGCCGGCCGTTGGCAACAGCAATAAGTTTTCCATAAAGGAATTGACCGGCTTGTCTGGTAGTGTTAACAGATACGGCGTTTAATTTTGATATAATAAACAGTTTATTTACTTCCTTTCCATTTGTTGTTTTCACTTGACCGTTCCTTCTTGCTTTCAGCTGCCGAGCTAGCACTTCCACTCTTTCTCTTGCTCTGGAGGAAGTCTGTAATTACAGCCTAGTTTGTGACACTGCTGTATAATACGTCATTATTGAAAAGTCTAATGTTTGTTGTGCTTATGAGTTTTTTTAAATTTTTATTGTGTTTTAACGATTGCACCATCGTGTAATTGTATAGTAAATACGATCAACCGATTTACTTATAACTGTAACATTACCTGAAATATTCTGTTAATGAGCAGTAGACACACTGGTTATGCCAGGAACTTTGTGTTGAATGGAGCCTCAGAAACCCTGTGAGTGGTTTAAAGAGAAGCTTTGGACTAAAACGACCTTTGATAACGACGGGCTGTAATAGAGAACTAATGTAGCTAAGAGTATAACTCATATGAGAGTGACTCTTGTGCATTTTGTATTTGTGCAACAATGTCTTGTAAATATGAGAGGCACAGCAAGCTGCAAAGGCCACAGTAGGTTGTTCACTCTTAACGATGTTCCAAGAAGATTAAAAGGAAGTGTACCGTTTGTCCACACAAAGTATGAGGAATATTTCATGTGGTGGCGAGATATTATGATTTGCATTGTGGCACATTATTGCCGAAAGCTACTACTTCACGTCTGCAGCATCCAGAACTGTAAGTTCGAATATCTTCAGACCTTTAACTTGTCAGTGCTTTTAGCGATTTGCAGAAGATAACTTTCGTGTGTGCTTGATAATCACACCACTTCATCTTTCCGCTAATGGTACAGCAACCATTTCAGATGTTCTACATCTACATCTACATCTACATGACTACTCTTCAATTCACATTTAAGTTCTTGGCAGAGGGTTCATCGAACCACAATCATACTATCTCTCTACCATTGCACTCCCAAACAGCGCACGGGAAAAACGAACCCCTAAACCTTTCTGTTCGAGCTCTGGTTTCTATTATTTTATTTTGATGATCATTCGTACCTATGTAGGTTGGGCTCAACAAAATATTTTCGCATTCGGAAGAGAAAGTAGGTGACTGAAATTTCGTAAATAGATCTCGCCGCGACGAAAAACGTCTTTGCTGTAATGACTTCCATCCCAACTCGCGTATCATATCTGCCACACTCTCTCCCCTATTACGTGATAATACAAAACGAGCTGCCCTTTTTTGCACCCTTTCGATGTCCTCCGTCAATCCCACCTGGTAAGGATCCCAAACCGCGCAGCAATATTCTAACAGAGGACGAACGAGTGTAGTGTAAGATGTCTCTTTTGTGAACTTGTTGCATCTTCTAAGTGCTCTGCCGATGAAACGCAACCTTTGGCTCGCCTTCCCCGCATTATTATCTATGTGGTCTTTCCAACTGAAGTTGTTCGTAATTTTAACACTCAGGTACTTAGTTGAATTGACAGGCTTGAGAATTGTACTATTTATCGAGTAATCGAATTCCAATGGATTTCTTTTGGAACTCATAGAGATCACCTCACAATTTTCGTTATTTAGCGTCAACTGCCACCTGCCACACCATACAGCACTCTTTTCTAAATCGCTTTGCAACTGATACTGGTCTTCGGATGACCTTACTAGACGGTAAATTACAGTATCATCTGCGAACAACCTAAGAGAACTGCTCAGATTGTCACCCAGGTCATTTATACAGATCAGGATCAGCTGAGGTCCCAGGACGCTTCCCTGGGGAACACCTGATATCACTTCAGTTTTACTCGATGATTTGCCGTCTATTACTACGAACTGCGACCTTCCTGACAGGAAATCACGAATCCAGTCGGACAACTGAGTCGACACCCCATAGGCCCGCAGCTTGATTAGAAGTCGCTTGTGAGGAACGGTGTCAAAAGCTTTCCTGAAATCTAGAAATACGGAATCAACTTGAGATCCCCTGTCGATAGCGGCCATTACTTCGTGCGAATGAAGAGCTAGCTGCGTTGCACAAGAACGATGTTTTCTGAAACCATGCTGATTACGTATCAATATATCGTTCCCTTCGAGGTGATTCATAATGTTTGAATACAGTATATGCTCCAAAACCCTACTGCAAACCGACGTCAATGATATAGGTCTGTAGTTCGATGGATTACTCCTGCTACCCTTCTTAAACGCTGGTGCGACCTGCGAAATTTTCCAATCTGTAGGTACAGATTTCGGTGAGCGAGCGGTTGTATATGATTGATAAGTAGGGAGCTATTGTATCAGCGTAATCTGAAAGGAACCTATTCGGTATACAATCTGGACCTGAAGACTTGCCCGTATCAAGCGATTTTGGTTGCTTCGCAACCCCTAAGGTATCTACTTCTAAGAAACGCATGCTAGCAGCTGTTCCTGTTTCCAGTTGTGGAATATTCTATTCGTCTTTCCTGGTGATGAAATTTCGGAAAACTGCGTTCAATAACTCCGCTTTAGCGACACAGTCGTCGGTAACAGTACCATCGGCACTGCGCAGCGAAGGTATTGACTGTGTCTTGCCGCTTGTGTACTTTACATACGATCAGAATTTCTTCGGATTTTCTACCAAATTTCGAGACAATGTTTCGTTGTGAAACCTATTAAAGGCAACTCGCATTGAAGTCCGTGCCTCTGCAACAGAGTTCGGACCTGTTTTATGTACCATGGGGCATCAGTTCCATCTCTTACCAGTTTATGAGGTATGAATCTCTCAATTGCTGTTGCTATTATATCTTTGAATTTGATCCACATCTCGTCAACATTTGCATAGTCAGTTCGGAAGGAATGGAGATTGTCTCTTAGGAAGGCTTCGAGTGACACTTTATCCGCTTTTTTAAATAAAATTATTTTGCGTTTGTTTCTGGTGGATTTGGAAGAAACGGTATTGAGTCTAACTGCAACGACCTTGTGATCACTAATCCATGTATCAGTCATGATGCTCTCTATTAGCTCTGGATTGTTTGTGGCTAAGAGGTCAAGTGTGTTTTCGCGACCATTTACAATTCGCGTGGGTTCGTGGACTAACTGCTCGAAATAATTTTCGGAGAAAGCATTTAGGACAATCTCAGAAGATGTTTTCTGCCTACCACCGGTTTTGAAGAAGTATTTTTGCCAACATATCGAGGGAAGATTGAAGTCCCCACCAACTATAAGCGTATGAGTGGAGTATTTATTTGTTACGAGAGTCAAATTTTCTCTGAACTGTTCAGCAACTATATCATCGGAGTCTGGAGATCAGTAGAAGGAGCCAATTATTAACTTAGTTCGACTGTTAAGTATAACCTCCACCCATACCAATTCGCACAGAGTACCTACTTCGACTTCACTACAAGATAAACCACTACTGACAGACACAAACACTCCACCACCAATTCTGCCTAATGTATCTTTCCTGAACACCGTCTGAGACTTCGTAAAAATTTCTGCAGAACTTATTTCAGGCTTTAGCCATCTTTCTGTACCTATAACGATTTCAACTTCTGTGCTTTCTATTAGCGCTTAAAGCTCAGGGACTTTCCCAGCACAACTACCACAATTTACAACTGCAATTCAGACTGTTCCTTGATCCAAGCACATCCTGCATTTGCCATCCACCCTTTGAGATTGCAGCCCACCCCGTACTTTCCCGAGGCCTTCTAACCTAAGAAACCGCCAGTCCACGACACACAGCCTCCGCTACCCGTGTAGCCGCCAGCTGAGTGTAGTGAACTCCTGATCTATTCAGCGGATTCCGAAACCCCACCACCCAATGGCGCAAGTCAAGGAATCTGCAGCCAACACGGTCGCAAAACCGTCTGAGCCTCTGATTCAGACCCTCCACCCGACTCTGCATCAAAGGTCCGCACTCGTTTCTGTCAACGATGCTGCAGATGGTGACCTCTGCCTTCATCTCATAAGCAAGACCGGCAGCCTTCACCAAATCAGGTAGCCGCAGGAATCCAGAGAGAATTTCCTCAGAACCAAAGCGACACACGTCATTCGTGCCGACATGTGCCACCACCAGCAGCTGGCTGCACCCTGCGCTCTTCATGGCATCCGGAAGGACCTTTTCCACACCAGGAATGACTCCACCCTGAATGCACACGGAGTGCACACTGGATTTCTTCCCCTCCTTAGCCGCCATATCCCTAAGGGGCCCCATTACGCGCCTAACATTTGAGCTCCCGACTACCAATAAGCCCACCCTCGGCGATTGCCCGGACCCTGAAGGCTGAGAATCATGCTCTGAAATAGGGCAGGCAGCTGCATCAAGCTCAGCCAGAGACAGTACCTGAAACCTGTTTGTCAGACGCACCAGGGAGGCTTTCTTATCAGCCTCCAGGGACGTCTTTCGCTGCCTGCCACGCCTTGGAAGGACCTCCTAATCAATAACAGGCGAGGGCTCAGCCCCACTGCGGGTAGCAACCGGGCAACCACAGCGGTAGATCGATCTGGGGACAGATGGGACGAGGTTGACATCCCCGTGATACCCAAGTCCGGCTCCCCACAGTGGTGCCCATTGGCAACAGCCTCAAGCTCCGAGACCGAAGTCAGCGCCGCTTTCAGCTGTGCGCGAAGGGATGCCAACTCAGCCCTCATCCGAACACAGCAATCACAGATCCTGCCCATTCTAATCGATGTTGAACAACAGTTACTGAAACACGAGTCCGTGCCTAGATAACGCATGGGAAACACGCAAATAATGTATGAACTAACCTGTACAAATGCCTAACAACTGCGCTACAATCTGCCTGAATTTACGATTACAGTAACTGAAACTCGATATTACACCTCCTATACGAAAATCACACGCACCTTAAGTAAGATTCTGCGAAGTAAACACTAAAGTGCGATGCTACAACTCTTAAATACTATAATACCCCAGAAATTTATGAATTAATCAATGCAAGTACCCAAAAACATGCAAAGAAATTACGAATTAAATTATGTAACAAATAAGTAAGCTAGGAGTTTACGACTTGCTGCTGGCAGCTGCTTATCCAACTGCGGCAGGGAATACACTGGCTGTGACCAACCGACACTGGCCGTTCAAAACAAAAACAGAAGACAGACGACTACGCGAATTTACACTATTCAGGTACTAAAGCGCGATGCTACAATTCTCAAATCCTATAATACGCCCGAAATTTATGAATTAAGCAATGCAAGTACCCAAAAACACGCAAAGAAAAAATGGTTCAAATGGCTCTGAACACTATGGGACTTAACATCTTAGGTCATCAGTCCCCAAGAACTTAGAACTACTTAAACCTAACTAACCTATGGACATCACACACATCCATGCCCGAAGCAGGATTCGAACCTGTGACCGTAGCAGTCCCGCGGTTCCGGACTGCAGCGCCTAGAACCGCACGGCCACCGCGGCCGGCACACGCAAAGAAATTAAGAATTAAACTATGTAACAAATAAGTGAGCTGGAGTATACGACTGGCTGCTGGCAGCTGCTTATCCAAAGGCGGCAGGGAAATGAAAGGAAAGGGAATTTCGGTTGCAAAACTACTTCCTGTTTATTTAATTTGTGACGCTTTTCACTCTCGCAGGATCACTATCAGACATGTAGGGGAAAAAGACACGTTTCCTCATACAAGTCTATGATCAAGGAGCAAACTATAAAGCTTCATTTTGGATTAAAAAAGCAAATAGAAACCAACGAACTGTGTTGTGGAAAGAGCGTAACCAAAGACGAACTCACCGGGTAAAAGCACTCGAAGACAACTAGAAACAGTACAGAGCTTCCCGCAACAGTGAAAAATGCACGTAATCCGATGGAATATACAGGACACATCCACCTACGAAAATAAATAAGACTATGTTTTATGGCGAAGAGCATTAATAGGAACAAACATTAGAAAACAAATAAGAGTGGAGAAGAGGAACAAATATTGAGGACTATAAGACATTGGCTCACAAGGGAGTAGTATAAGGACAAGAGTCACGCATTACCTCTGTTTATGGGTATTCGATCGTAACGTAACGCAGGGCATGTTTACAACATGGCCCAGCTGCATAAAGTGCCCTTATGGCACCCTGTTACGACTCCGACTACAGACTGACTCAAAGTGGCCGTAGAGACATTAGTGTAGAGATTTTTTGTATCAAGTGAAAGAAGAATATAACCGTTTGGAAATAAACAATTTATCAGACACTCTATCAGTTGTTGTCTATTGCATAACGAAAATGAGTAGTAAAGTAGCTTTATCCTTCAACGCTTCGAGTAAAAACTCAAGAGGCATGATAGCTGGGTTTCAAATGTCGTTAACTATGACGCGGAAGGGAATGCAAGGTTTGCGAGTCTTACATTGTGCACGAAGAATAGGAGTTTCAATTTATACAGGTCATTCGGAGGAATCATATACTGTGAATCGTCAAGCTGTGCCTTAAGGACTTTGTCGTACGCCAATACGGGGTCGAATCGTACTGCACTGATACCATTTCCCGCAAAAAGTTGAACACTCTCTCAACTTAATGCTTGCTGCAGAGTAACAGTTCAGTGTTCCCTTTGTCTGCCGGTACCATGTTTGCCTCTTCCTGACGTTTTTGGCGATTGATCTGACATTGTGTTCAAAAGAGTGGGCAGATTTATTCATTCTGTTATATATAATACTCTTTCTTTGACATTAAGTTCAAGTTTCTCATGTTTTTAGATGAGGGCCTTATGAACAGTGGGATTCGAATCAACCGAGAGGAAGGTCTTTATTATATCAATCAACACCGGTCGAACTTGATATTTAGGGCCCTTGCGCTGGAGCCTAGTTGTATGAGTACCGGACTTCATGTTGATTACGTCCGGAAATGGTTCGCAAAAGGAAAGCTGTGCGCCTCGCGCTTTACACCTGATCTCTCATATATCTTAAACACTTTCCTAAGAGGCGTTAATTCGTGGTCGTGAATCTAATTATGTAGTGGCCTTTCATCTACATCGTGTCACTGAGAATGCGAATCATGTTATCAAAAACGTCACCAGATAAAAAGCTTGTCAACTTAAAATAGGTCGAAAGAAACGGGTTCAAAAATGGTTCAAATGGCTCTGAGCACTATGGGACTCAACTTCTGAGTCCCCTAGAACTTAGAACTAGTTAAACCTAACTAACGTAAGGACATCACAAACATCCATGCCCGAGGCAGGATTCGAACCTGCAACCGTAGCGGTCGCGCGGTTCCGGACTGCGCGCCTAGAACCGCTAGACCACCGCGACCGGCGAAAGACCCGGGGCTTTTAGTTTTGCGAATCCGTTTCTGAAGCTAACCAACACTACACTTGACAATCATCAGTCTAGGTTCCAGCGTAAATACGGTGTCGGACACTTTGATTCATAGATCTGTAGTAGGAGTGGTAAACGTGTGACATAAAGACGCTTTATTCACCTGGCCTCTATTGTACACACGCCCTGGGCTGTGTTAAGAGCTATTACGTGTGAACACAGGTAATGAGTTGAAAGATAACAAGCCACTGTTTAATTTTAACTGCCCTATCGCTCAGATTGATATTCATATTTTAGGTCATGAGCTCCGTGTTATCCAATACTACATTTCGTATGTATAGCCTATGACCATTTTACATGAGGAAACTATGAGCAGAATATTCTTATAACTGCACGTGTAGCCAGAAGAGAACTTGCAGCCGAGGGGCCATGGTGGAGGCAACGGAGAACAGGAAGAAAGATGGATTGAGGGCCATAAACGTTGTACACAGCGGCCTGGCTGTGCGAGTGATACGGAGAAGCAGGGCTCTGTGAACTGTACCTGCAGAAGGACCTCCGGCCACGGCACTCCACTCTTCCACTTAGAGTCGGAGCAGGTGGGCCCCGGCCCACAAAACATTTTACCTGGTCCAGGCGACAGTCCATCGTGAAGGCGGCCAGGTGGCAGAAAGTAGGTTGGGAAGCCTTTTAAGAGAGACTGCTGTAAACTGAGCTTTTGAGCAAACGGCGGGAGAGTCATAAAACTATTAGGATTCTTATGTCGGAGGCTGGGACGACACGATGAGAGCGGCTGGTGCACGTGGTTAGTGGAGGAAAGATTGTAGCTCCCCTGACTGCAGGAAGACAGCAGTTTCTATAAGCGAGCGGAAGAAAACATATAAGTTACAGTCAATAATTTCAGGGAAGCTTAATTGCCCTGTTTCAGAAACTAGAAATGGTCAAAATGGAAACATCACATCTCCTCGTAAAAGAGGGAATGTGGTCCCGCTTACGCAGACGTTTTATGCCAAAACATGCCCATTCTTACTGTGAGAACGACACCTCCCTTGTCTAAAATACTTTTTCAAACAAGAGACTATCTGACTCGCTGATTCACTCCCCTCATGATAAACAAAGCACAGGCTTGCTCCCCCATCGTGCGAACACCGGTGCTGTGTCTGAATTGGCTACCAGGTCAGCAGAACAGTCCAGAGGGGGAGTGCGATGAGTGGAGGACAGTTCGATTGGTTAGTACAACATGGAAGCGGGTTTTTTCTGCTAATTATTTCAAACGTCCCCTTTAAAAAATTTCTGAATTACTGTGCTGATAAACCTCTTACATTATTTGCTTTTCAAACAACTGAGCAAAACTGAACGTACTCAAACATTCACTAAAGTGACACACAATATTTTTAGCGCAACGCAATCTGACTTTCAAAAATCCCTACAAAAAATGGCCCTGACTAACATTAACCTATACCATTCACAAATCACTTACCTCACCAACAATCTTCGTTACTCGAACTACTGCAATACAGCGAGCGCCACTACTGCCAGCTAAATAAAAGATTCAAACTACTGAAGGCACTAACTACTGATAGGCATAGTTAGCAAATGAAAGATTTTGATAGAGAATAAACAATGTATTTACCTTAATATTGTTGAAAAATCATAGCCGGTCGGAGTGGCCGAGCGGTTAAAGGCGCTACAGTCTGGAACCGCACGACCGCTACGGTCGCAGGTTCGAATCCTGCATCGGGCATGGATGTGTGTGATGTCCTTAGGTTAGTTAGGTTTAAGTAGTTCTAAGTTCTGGGGGACTTATGACCACAGCAGTTGAGTCCCATAGTGCTCAGAGCCATTTTGAAAAATCATAATATACATAGCAGTTCTTGACATTTAGTCTTACAAATTTCAAAACTCCGCCATTTCTCTCCCCACATCCACCACTGCTGGCGGCTCACCTCCAACTGCGCAACGCTACGCGCTGTTCACATCCAGCTGCCCAACACTACAATGGCAGACAACAATGCAAACTAGCCACAGACTGCACACAGCACAGCCAGTGATTTTCATACAGAGCGCTACGTAACGTTGCCAATAAGAAAACATAAACAGCCTACTTACATATTCTCCTATGCAAGGCTTGGAGGAAAGTGATTGTGATCCTTTGATTCTTCCTCTCCCAGTCCTCCCATGGTGGAGAACCTCAGGCCCTTAACTAGTGGGTGAGAATTGGGCACGCAACTTGTTGTGGACTAAGAGCCAGTGCAGTTTCCCGCTGTCACGACAGTGGAACTGAATATCGTCTCGGACATATCGCGTGTCACAGGGATGAACATATTTGTCCTGAGTCAGCAAACTGACATTTGACAATTCCAGGAAGCACTGTCGTGGCTGTGAGTCGAATTGGTTGGTCAGATGAGCGAAAGCGTGCACCTCATACTGAAATCTGCCGGGATTTCAGGGCTGTGATGGGGAAATTTCCCGCGTTCTAATAATCAGAACGCCAGTCCACGTAGTTTTCAAGTCTTCATAAGCGCTTCAGAACATTACAGCTGCCACCACGCTTCTCCTCTCGCCCACAGCGTGCCGTCTTCTCCTGCCGCCTGGATCAAGGCGAAGGGTTGTTAAATGATATTCACAACTCTCTGTTTTTCGTGAACCATAGTTTGTGGTATACCTGGTGCTAGTTGTTCCCATTTGAATAGAATTTGGCCCGACAGTGGATTCGTGTAAACGAAGTCAGATTGCGTTGTAAAAGAGATTAATTCAGGGGAGAACTGGAATAGTTTCCACCCCAATGAATGCTTTGCCAATCAAGCACCATTCCCTTCCTGATGTATGTTTCTCGTTTTCTTGTATGGTTTATCAGCTCTATTGTAGTTAGAAAGGATGAATTGAAACTTGTCATTATTTTTATAAACTTAAATTCACCTGTGTTCTCATTCATACGACTCGAACGAATCACTGTTTTTATTTTATTGTGGTGATACGTACATACGCCACCAGTGCAGAATTCAGTCGTGCTAAATTAATAATTTGAGTGCTGAAGGTTGCTGTAACGGCTACCGGAACAGTCGCGGTGTTGAAGTGACGGAAAACGCGGTGGGAGCCGCGGAGCGGCCCGCGAACAACAACACAACGGACACGACCAACGAAGGACCTTACGACAACAACAAGAACGAAACAACAGAGTCAAGAAAACCTAACTAGACAACCACGTCCACTCGTAAACTAATCACGAAAGTAAATAGGCTGTCTAAGGCGAGCCGATGTGTCCTGAGACGTACGCAAGGTTAGACTGGCAGGCTGAGTATTTTTTCCCTTTATTGTTATTTCAACACCTTCTACAAAAGTTGGGACGTCAGCGGCATCATTACGCCGCTCTTTGGCAACATACCGTACAAATAGAAACAAGGAAGACACAGAGAAACAAAAGATAATGGTGGAAAAAAGAAACAGTAGACACATGACTAAAAACCACGGAGCCGTTCACAGGTGTAGAAAATAAAAAACGGTCAGCTCTGTACACGAACACTGATGAGTGAGATGACACAAGTGAACGTTGTAGCGTAGACGGGGAAAACACTGAAGCACTAACACGGCGGCAGACACACAGAACCGATGGCGATGATCTCTAGTGCGCAAATGTACACTTGACGTGATCGCGTCCAGGGACCTGCCAAAAGCGGAGAAGTTGGGGGAGGAGGTAGAGGGGAGAGTGTAGATGCCAGTGGCAGAGGAGATGGGAGGGGGGTGGGGGAAAGAAGGTACGGGGTGGTAGGAGAAGCCTGGGGGGAGGAGGGGGAGGAAGGGAAGAGGGAGAAAGGGTACCCTAAGGAAAAAAAAACACAGGGTGTGGGATGATCAAAGTTGGTAGGATGGGTAGATGGAGGGTATGATGGCATCAGCAGGAAGGGGGAGTTGGTGGAAGCCACCTTGGGCGAGGGTATGGAGAGTGGAGAGATGGAGAGCAGGTGGGACTTGGGAATACAGGTGCGGCAGTGGACGGCGGTAGGAGAGGGTGGGAGAGACAAGCAGGTGAGGGGGATCAAGTTTATGGGAGGTGTAGAAGATCCGTATCCATTCGAGGAAAAGGAGGAGGTGCGGGAACGGAATAAGGTCGTACAAGATCCGCGTGGGGGAGGGGAGACGGACGCGATAGGCGAGGCAGAGAGCATGGTGTTCTAGGATTTGAAGGGATTTGGAAAAGGTAGGAGGGGCGGAGATCCAGGCAGGGTGGGCATAGCAGATGATAGGGTGGATGAGGGATTTATAGGTGTGGAGGATGGTGGAGGGGTCCAGACCCCATGTGCGGCCAGAAAGGAGCTTGAGGAGATGGAGTCGGGAGTGTGCCTTGACTTGGATTGTCTGGAGATGGGGGGTTCAGGAGAGGCGACGGTCAAGGGTGACGCCAAGGTACTTAAAGGTGGGGGTGAGGGCGGTAGGACGGCCGTAAATGGTGATATAGAAATCGAGTAGACGGAAGGAAGGGGTGGTTTTGCCTCCAATAATTGCCTGGGTCTTAGAAGGATTGACCTTGAGGAACCACTGGTTGCACCAAGTGGTGAACTTGTCAAGATGGGATTAGAGAAGGTGTCGGGAGCGATGCAGGGTGGGGGCGAGTGCAAGGAAGGTGGGGTCATCGGCGTACTGGAGAAGGTGGATGAGGGGTGATGGCGGCGGCATGCGCGCCGTATAGAGAAGGTAGAGAAGAGGGGAGAGAACAGAACCTTGGGGCACACCGGTGGAGCGGCGGTAGAAGGTGTAGGAATCCGTGTAATGGATGGGCAGGCTGAGCCCCTTTTTTTTATTTCCTTTATTGAGTTTCGATTCCCCCTAAAGGGGGCGGGCTGGCAGCAGCTTATTACGCCGCTCTTCAGCCTTCAGAATTTGTTGTAAAAAGATGAAGATAATAAAAAAATAATAACAGTTGGCGATAAAATCGGTGACTTAAAGGTAAAATGGCAGAAAATTTCGGAGCTTAAAACATAAAACACAGGGTGGATGATGCTAATAAAATACACAGGAAGCAGAAAAATAATAGACAGACAATTAAAAAACACGGCGACAGTCTGGGTTCTGTTCGCAAGAGATATAAAAAGCACACCCAGCGACAACATGATTTCTGTTCGCAACACTGTGGAAAGACACACAACACTGAACACTCACTTAATCACTGCACGAAAAAATTGGCACAAATATGACATACCACACCCGAGAGCAGGTGGCGGGAAACTGGTCAGATGACGGGAAAAAGGGGGGGGGGGGAAGGAGAGGAAAAGTGAAGGGGGAGGGGGGAAAGGAGCCAATGGAAGATGAGGATACACAAGGGGGGGGGGGGCAGGCTGAGCGAGAGCGAGGCACGTAAGTACGCTATCGGGGACGCCGCTATTGGCCGCTGCAACCACGTGTTCCACTGTGGCGCCCTCACTCTAAACGCCGGCCAGGAGGCGCGCGACGCCGCAGCTTACGGCGCGATGGTGCAGAGACTTCTAGGGGTCTGCGACGTCCATGACGTCTGGCGGGGATTCAAATCTCGCGGCGCGTGGTGCCAGAAAGGTGACTGCAGACAAAAGCAATAAAAGCGCCATTTGTAAATTCAATAATTTCATATACAGGGTGTACATTTTAAGTTGACAAACGAGATTTACTCGAAAAATAAGCTTTACACAAATAAATGTGTAGAATCGAAAGTTGATTATTTTAGTGGGGGACATCTGCTGGTGCTAACATTAGCCCGCCACCCAAGCCCCCTGGTGTTGGGGAAGGAGTCAACTTTAAAATATCAAATGGTAACTCCCATTCTTTATTGCAGAATCAGATTCTACAAAAAAAACAACGTAGGTTTTGTTTTAAACATTTGTTTTGATTCTTGGAAGATGGCGCCGTAATTCAAGAAAATCAATGTTCTCATTTTTGGGTGGAAGATGGTTACAGATAAATAAAAAATGAGTTCACTCGTTAGTAAGTTGGATGCTTGGTTAGTTAGTTAACTAGTTAGATAATTTGTTTCGATAATTAAAAGTTTTGTGGCCTGATGAACATGAAACAAACAAAACTTATCCGAATCTGCGGAAAAAATTAATATTGGGGTCAACGTTCGTAAAACTATAATTCCTCGCTTTCAAACCCCACCCTATGGGAAGGGAAGGAGAGTTTAAGTTTTAGCGAATCAAGGATTTTCTTGAATTACAGCGCCAACTACCAAGAATCAAAACAAATCTTTAAGACAAAATGTACACAAAATTTCAGGGAAGATTAAAACTGTGTGCCGTACCGAGACTCGAACTCGGGACCTTTCATATCAGCGCACACTACGCTGCAGAGTGATAATCTCATTCTGGCAACATTCCCCCGGCTGTGGCTAAGCCATGTCTCCGCAATATCCTTTCTTTCAGGAGTGCTAGTTCTGCAAGGTTCGCAAAAGAGCTTCTGTAAAGTTTGGAAGATAGGAGGCGAGGTACTGGCGGAAGTAAAGCTGTCAGGACGGGGCGTGAGTCGTGCCTGGGAAGCTCAGTTGGTAGAGTACTTGCCCGCGAAAGGCAAAGGTCCAGAGTTCGTGACTCGGTCCGGCACACAGTTTTAATCTGCCACGAAGTTTCATATCAGCGCACACTCCGCTGCAGAGTGAAAATCTTATTCTTAAATGTACTTAGTTTCTTATGTAGAATCTGATTCCGCAATACAAAATGGGGGTTCCCATTTGAAACTTTAAAGTTGTTTCCTGCACCAACCCCAGGGGTGTGGGTTGGCGGGGTAATTTTAGCAGGGCAGATGTGACCCTCGAAAATAATCAACTTTGGATTCTACACATTTTTTCGTGTGAAGCTTAGTTTTCGAGCTATTCTGGTTTGTAAACTTAAAATTTAGACCCTGTATAAAAACTAACTATACCTGGCGAACTTCATCCGCTTCCGGCAAACATCCGCTGCCCTGGCAAACGTTGTTGTGCGATATAAATTACCTCTAGTCTATAATGGCTGGGAGTTGTGTGCTGTCCTTAGGTTAGTTAGGTTTAAGTAGTTCTAAGTTCTAGGGGACTTATCACCACAGCAGCTGAGTCCCATAGTGCTCAGAGCCATTTGAACCTAGTCTATAAGAATAATGTATACATGTAACACAATGCATACGTGTAACAGAATTGCCGCTGTTGGCGAGAGCTCATGACACAAACAATAATAATGGCCGAAAACTGTGTAGGGAGTAACAAAGGCTTACGGGGAAGTCCGGCAGTATTGGCCACTATTAGTTCTAGGATTTCTACAGTAGATCGCGCTGATTTAACAATTGCAGCCGATACACGGCTCGTCCATGAGCATACAAACATAATCGCAACTTCGTGTCGACACGTGTTCAAAAATGGTTCAAATAGCTCTGAGCACTATAGGACTTAACTTCTGAGGTCATAAGTCCCCTAGAACTTACAACTACTTAAATCTAACTAACCTAAGGACATCACACACACCCATGTCCGAGGAAGGATTCGAACCTGTGACCGTAGTGGTCATGCGGTTCCAGACTGAAGCGCCTAGAACCGCTCGGCCACTCCGGCCTCGAAACGAGTTCGCCAGCATTATGAATAAGGCCAAGCGCACACGTATCGATTTTTATCGTACGTAAAAATGTTGTCCAGTTAAAATCTTTTAGGGAAACAAAGGAGAGCATAGGAACTTCTTTGTTTCACTAAAAGAATTTGATCGTACGATATATTTCCGTACGATAAAAATCGATGCGTGTGCGCTAAGCCTAAATGTCGGCTTGGCGAATGACGTGTGCTACCTAGGTAAATTTCTCGGTCTACTTACGTCGATTCAAAGAGGGATACTTGAGTCGTTGCTTTTAGTACATTTTCTTCAATAACTTATCTGTCAAATCGTGAAAGACTACCACCGGTAGACACCTGGCGAGGATAACTGATCAAGTGATAATTGATCAGTTATCGACTGGGGTTGCAAATGATTAAATTACTAAAATCTCTATTAAAAATAGGGGTTGGTGGTAGAAGGGAGAAAATTTAGGGTTGCGTGTATTTTGAAATGCCACGTCATAAAAAGATAAAAATAAAAAGTTCTTTCCAAAAAAGAAGAAAAAAGGGTTTTTGGGGTGGACCGCCCTAATCAGTTATGGGTATGAAAAATAGATTACGACCAATTCTCAGACCTACCGAATATACATTTAAAACTTCATCAGAATCGATCCAGCCGTTCTGGAGGAGTATGGCAACTAACACTGCGACACGAGAATTTTGAATATAAGAATTAACGGGGTATCTCACAATGTTGATATTGTTGAGAAGATAATACTTATCTTTATGTAAAGATAAAAACATTTAGCATCACCTGGACATATACACTCCTGGAAATGGAAAAAAGAACACATTGACACCGGTGTGTCAGACCCACCATACTTGCTCCGGACACTGCGAGAGGGCTGTACAAGCAATGATCACACGCACGGCACAGCGGACACACCAGGAACCGCGGTGTTGGCCGTCGAATGGCGCTAGCTGCGCAGCATTTGTGCACCGCCGCCGTCAGTGTCAGCCAGTTTGCCGTGGCATACGGAGCTCCATCGCAGACTTTAACACTGGTAGCATGCCGCGACAGCGTGGACGTGAACCGTATGTGCAGTTGACGGACTTTGAGCGAGGGCGTATAGTGGGCATGCGGGAGGCCGGGTGGACCTACCGCCGAATTGCTCAACACGTGGGGCGTGAGGTCTCCACAGTACATCGATGTTGTCGCCAGTGGTCGGCGGAAGGTGCACGTGCCCGTCGACCTGGGACCGGACCGCAGCGACGCACGGATGCACGCCAAGGCCGTAGGATCCTACGCAGTGCCGTAGGGGACCGCACCGCCACTTCCCAGCAAATTAGGGACACTGTTGCTCCTGGGGTATCGGCGAGGACCATTCGCAACCGTCTCCATGAAGCTGGGCTACGGTCCCGCACACCGTTAGGCCGTCTTCCGCTCACGCCCCAACATCGTGCAGCCCGCCTCCAGTGGTGTCGCGACAGGCGTGAATGGAGGGACGAATGGAGACGTGTCGTCTTCAGCGATGAGAGTCGCTTCTGCCTTGGTGCCAATGATGGTCGTATGCGTGTTTGGCGCCGTGCAGGTGAGCGCCACAATCAGGACTGCATACGACCGAGGCACACAGGGCCAACACCCGGCATCATGGTGTGGGGAGCGATCTCCTACACTGGCCGTACACCACTGGTGATCGTCGAGGGGACACTGAATAGTGCACGGTACATCCAAACCGTCATCGAACCCATCGTTCTACCATTCCTAGACCGGCAAGGGAACTTGCTGTTCCAACAGGACAATGCACGTCCGCATGTATCCCGTGCCACCCAACGTGCTCTAGGAGGTGTAAGTCAACTACCCTGGCCAGCAAGATCTCCGGATCTGTCCTCCATTGAGCATGTTTGGGACTGGATGAAGCGTCGTCTCACGCGGTCTGCACGTCCAGCACGAACGCTGGTCCAACTGAGGCGCCAGGTGGAAATGGCATGGCAAGCCGTTCCACCGGACTACATCCAGCATCTCTACGATCGTCTCCATGGGAGAATAGCAGCCTGCATTGCTGCGAAAGGTGGATATGCACTGTACTAGTGCCGACATTGTGCATGCTCTGTTGCCTGTGTCTATGTGCCTGTGGTTCTGTCAGTGTGATCATGTGATGTATCTGACCCCAGGAATGTGTCAATAAAGATTCCCATTCCTGGGACAATGAATTCACGGTGTTCTTATTTCAATTTCCAGGAGTGTATTTATGATAAAGCAAGCGACCGTTTGCAATTGTCAACCCTTGACTAGGATCTCTAATCATGGCACTTTTGTGAGGTAGTTAGTGTGTTATCTATAGGAACACGTGCGTGTTTTTCTTTTCTTAAAAGTGAGACTGTGGTGCACTGAGACTATTTAGGCTCGGTTTTGGAACCATGCGTTGTATCTCAAATATTTTTAGAATGTTGTAGTCGTTTCAATTCAGTGTATGTACAGCTCGAGTCACCGGTTTTGTTTTTCATTGTGTTTTGTCTGTGACTTCTGCGTCACTTCTTGTCCAATGTTGAGTCGTTGAAAAAGGCATTGTGCAACTTTTTTGGTGGAAAATTAGTTTTGGGGGATATGTGCGACATTTTAATGTAGGTTTAGTTTCATGGGCTTCGGCATATACGTGTGCATTATTTGAAAAATGATCAGAGTAGACTTGAGGCGGATGATGCATTTGAGTTGGAAGCTTGAGGAAGTAGCAGTAGATTTGAATGCTTAGGAGTAGAAAAGCTTGTGTCTGTTATGAGAAAGGCTGTTGTCGTCCAAAATGTAACACGAGTCAGTCATTGAGACAGAACAAGGTAGGACGGTGGAAGAACCTCATTTAAATCATTCCGAAAATGGGCCACAAATGTCAAACGCAGAATACTCTGATGGTGAGGGTTCAGTTCACTCAGGAAATGAGTGTGAGCAGGATGCTAAGGCAGCAGGTAACACAGGTTCCGCAAATACAGAAAGAAGTACAGTCAGGGAAGGTAACAGTCTGATTTCGCGGTCATTGTGCCATAGAGCAGTTGAGTCACGAGCGACTAATCCTGGGGAGACGTTATTGGAAGTGCACAGAATCTATCATTCAAATTATGTAACAGGCAGAGAAGAGACGATAGTAGGAGTAAAGACAAATTAAGGAAAGGAAAGAAAAGACACGACTCGAGGACGAAAGACAGAGGAAGGAAAGGGAAGAAAAGTGACGCTAGAAAGAAGACCAAAGAGAAAGGTCCTCATTAATGTGATAAGGAAAATTCAGAAGCGACAAGAGAAGGAGAAAAAGAGACAGGACGAGGTAACGAAACAAACTGAGGAGACTGAAGGAGGGCTGATGAGTTTGTCGAAAACTTAAATAAGGTCAGGAATGAATTTAAGTGCTGTGTCGTCCGAACAAGACACAGCCCGGGCAAAAGCACTACAGGCGCAAGGTTGCGCGATGGTGCCAGAGCCATAGACACTCGACACTTGGGTAAGTTACACCACGGGCGGTGCTGATGGCGAAGATATCGACTTCGCCTCGGCCAACTGCCAACCGAGTACAATCCGCCAATGACCGGACGACTAAGAACAGAAGCCTACTCGAAACACAGAAGAGCAGCTTACGCCCACTTGGTTATAGATCATAATCCAGGGTTGACTTAGACAGGGAAAGTCATTTAGTGTACTTTTAGAAGAGAACAGACAGCTGTTGTAAAATCTCATTTGCTACGTACTGTGAACGTGACATATCATGATTTTCACTTAGCCATTGACGACCTTTCTGTGTTATATTACACGCAGTATTGCTCAGTTCATTATCCAAAAAGTCACAAAGGTAAGTAAACCTTTTTAGCTATTTTGTGTAACTTCTTATTAATTCGTTAGAGAGTTGTAGAAACTTCGTTCTGCTATCCTGTTACCAGACCCTGGGGCATAGCTGTGTAATATTGGCAGGAAGAAATTGTCGTAGCGGTGTAAAGCACTAGAAGCCATCTTACGAGCACACAAACCCGGCCTGCCGTAACAACAGTGGCCACTCGGCCACCACAGCAGTAGCGATGCGGCCTTTACAGAACTGGAAACGAGTAAAATTAAGGATGTAAAAGCAGAGGTTGAAGACATTACCAAAAAGATGAGATGCGAGAAGCAGCGGTAGATTCCAGACACGAGGCAAGGACAGCAAGAATAGCACGAGACGAGCAGAAAGCGCCCAAACTGCGAGATCAGACAGCGCTGGCAAAGGTCGAAGTGAGCACAACCAAAAAGGCTATTTCTACTCTTAAAAAACATTAAGTGAGAGTAGCTCAAAAGCCATCGGAAGAAATATTAGAAATCAAAGACGGGCTAACACATCTCACTACCAGTAAAATGCGTTCTCGCTTCCCGCGCCCGGGTTCCCGGGTTCGATTCCCGGCGGGATCAGGGATTTTCTCTGCCTCGTGATGACTGGGTGTTGTGTGCTGTCCTTAGGTTAGTTAGGTTTAAGTACTTCTAAGTTCTAGGGGACTGATGACCATAGATGTTAAGTCCCATAGTGGTCAGAGCCATTTTACCAGTAAAATGATCTGGCGGATGAGATGACACAAACGTGCGAACGGTTCGCTCGTGTAGGAATTCAGGCAGAGGCAACGGATCGCCGCCGTGAGGTGGTTGTTCACCGGGAATGTCAAAGATAAAACAGTGAAACCCAGCCTGGAGCCGCAATAACGGCTCACGCCGATATAAGGCAGTAGATCTCGCTGAAAGGGGTATGACGCTCGGTCGAGCACGCGCAGTCAGTGGCACGTAGTACACAAAGTACTGTGCCGTGTCACAATTATGCTCGACTCACACGTACGGAAACATTGCTACATGACTTTTATTTCACGAGACGAGGGTACAGCTGCGTACAGGGATCAATCAGCCATTAAATCTCGGGCGCACGAGCGCCAGAATTTAGAGAAAGTCCAGAGGTGCAAAATTACGAAAAATTCAACTTAAAACATTTTCTCTCAATTCCAATTTTTAAGTTTACAAAGAGAACTACATTTCATTACACCCTAAGTCATGGATTGCTCAGTACGGTGGGGTATTAGCCGAATCATGGCCAGTAGTATACTAATAGCGTTGCAGCAAACTGTCGCAGTTACCGTGAATTCAGAGAGGCTTTCCTAAATACGTGTTGGTTACAGGGAACCCAAGAAATTATTAAACAGGATCTTACGAAGCATCGGGGTGCCGTAGTCCGGCAAAGCTTTTCGGGTTGCTTGTCTAAAAGAACAGTTACCTGGACCAACCATATAGTGATAAGGATGCGACACTGTAGCATGAAACTGCCACTGAAGTACTGAATGAAATGATCGTATGGCATTGATGGCCGGGAGACCCCATGCGGGGTTGTTCGGCGGCCGTATTGCAAGTCTTTTTTAGCTGACGCCACCTCGGCAACTTTCGAGTCTATGATGATGAAATGATGATGAGAGACACACAACACCCAGTCATCTTGAGGCAGAGAAAATCCCTCACCCCGCCGGGAATCGAACCCGGGACCCCGTGCGAGGGAAGTGAGAACGCTACCGCAAGACCACGAGCTGCGGACTGTTGAAGTACTAGGAAGTGTTCATTGGCTAATGTAAAGAGACAACAGAGTCATTCAATAGCGATCTACGAGAGTTAGTCTTTGTCAAGGAAGCACAAAACGAGAGAGAACGAATGAAAAACAACGAACGACGCTTGCAAGGTGCATTGGAGGCACTAATATGGGCACTATACAAATAGAAACAGGGCATCAAGAAATCAGTATCAAGATCAAAGATTTAATACTGAACCTCAGTGGAATGATAGAAGCGGATGGGGGACGTGTGGCGGTAACTTTCACGAAAACTGAAGTAGCAATAGGAGACAAATGGAACAAATTAGTGCAGCCGGACTGGGACTCAAGGCAAACAAGGAATAATGGAAGGATTCACAGGCCGAGTCCGCAACATGGTCACCAGAACGGCATAGAGGAAATCAACTCACCTTACCTCTCAAGCAGAAACCGCTGCTGAAATCAGCGTAGGATCTGGTTGAGGGCAGCTGCAGCCTTAGCCCAAAACAAAAACGCACGTAATATCGGTACTGGCAACACTAGCATATTGAAGTATGAGGATCAAGGAGAATTGTTGCGTGAGAAAAGTGATTAGCAGACAGGATTTACACCCTATCGCTCATGGAACCGTAGGTGACGTCATGCTGACTGGAATTATCGAAAGTGGATGCCACATTACGGCCATATCGGACAGTTCATACAACAAGGCATTGAAAAGCACCCATGGCTTGTGCTCAAAATCATTAAGACAAAAGTAAAAGTTGCCTTGCCTGGGAAGCACATTGAGGTGATGTTTCAAACTATTCAGGAGGTTAATTGCCGAGGGCATATGCTACAGACAAACTTCCTGATAGTCCCCACTCTCTCTATCGAGATAGTATTTAGAACTCACTTCTTAGGTGAACAGCAGGACATCCTGGGTATAGGATGTCGTGAACTAATCTTACAGTAGGTGGGCGTGGTCATATTGTCATTAGGAGATCATGCAATACGAGCACAGACCCCGGTAGAGCGTTTAAACGTGAGCTACCCCACCAATGGAGAAGGAGTGGTACTACCCCCATGTCGATACGGAAGTAGACCGACAGCACAAGAGGCGGCACATATGAAGCCACAGGGGTACGAGGCAATATACTGCATGTTCAGCAACCTAGACAATATCCAAACGCGCGAGGAGGAGGATTTGGAGAGACTGTTAAGAGAAAACGCCGACGTATTCTTGCCCCTCTACACGATACCACCAACGAAAGTCTATATGGAGATTAGGAAAATGCTCGATGATGGTATTATCGAAACAGCGACCTCCACGTACAGTAATCCATTCATTGTGGTTGACAAATCGAGACTGCACGATGCGCTTGGTGCTAGATAAGGGCCAAATCAACGCGATAACTGAACCGCAAGCGGACCAGACCGAAGACGCTTGAAGAGCTACTACAAAATTTCCGTGGAATCACTGTTTTCTCCGTGATCGATTGAAGATCAAGCTTCTGGCAAATAATCCTCCGACCTGACAGCCGAAAATAAACGGTATTTCCTGTGTTCGGTAAATGCTATCAATTCAAACGGTTACCACTTGGTCCCAATTTCTCTTTGGGGTCCTTTCATTAATGGACTAGACTGGATTCTTGGTGACTCTATTGAGTGAAGGTCCACCAACTATATTGATGATCTACTGATTGCTAAGCCGACATGGAGACTACACTACATGACGTTAGGGGAAATCCTCTGTACATTCAGAAAGTGTGGTGTCACTGCAGATATTACCAAATAGTGTATCGGGACATCCAGAGTCTAATTCCTAGACCACATCATTACGGCAGAGGGAACCCCTCCGGATCCAGAAAAATAGAAACAATAGCGAAATATCCTATCCCAAGAATAAAAAAAACCAACTCTGTATGTTTCTTAGAGTTTCACTTTCTACAAGAGGTTTATAGATGTAAAACAACTGGAAGCCCCACGGCTTTGCCAACTTATTGGAAAGAAGTCTGCGTTACAATTTCTTCTCACAGCAAAACTCTGCAATAAAAGACTGATAATATAGGTTCCCGCATTATAAGAATTTCGGTTCGCAGTCACTCACTGAGTAAGATAATATCATTGCTGGCGCTTTTTCACTGTCACATATAGAACTGGAGAGAAATAGTGTGAATTCACTGCAGGAGGAGCCCTTCAGTCTGTACTATAGGCTATTAAATTATGTGACCGTGAGTTTCAAAGTCATTGGGAGAGAGCAGGAGAGAGACCCAGTTCTGTTAGTCTTGTTGGGGAGACTCAAGGACCGCGCAGAAACAAAGATTAGGCAGCCCTATTTGTTACGTGAAGGGGTGCTTTCCTATCGTGGCGAAGGGAACATGCATTGGGGAGCATCTGTATCCCTGATCAACTAGTAAATAAAGTGATACGGCACGCACTCTTGAGATACTCGCACTTCGGTGCCAGAAGGAGCTATTTGAAGCTACGCACAGTGTGCTATTTTAATGATAGGGAAAGGAGGATAAGGAGAGTACTGGCTATAGGCAAGGCATATCGGAGACCGAAACACCCAAGTCAGCGCAGGTGCCACAATATCCTATCATTCCGACGAAATTAAAGCATATGGCCGTCACAGATCTCGCGGTACCTCTCCCACTTACAAGTAGGGGCTACACTAGTCGTCGTGGAGCTAACGTCTAAATACATCACAATGACACCGCTGGAGCAGGCTATCGGGCAAACAGTGAGCAAAGCATTTTGCAAAGATTTCCTGTCACAAGTAGGACATGCGGACAGAATCATTTGTGACAATGGACAAAAGTTTAGCTCAAATAAATAGAAGTCCATGCTTAGATGGCACAGGCTAAGACCAATCTATGCATTCATCAAGCATCCAAAATGGTTGCCGGCAGCGTAAGGAAGGTGTGAGGCAAATCCAACACCTTCCATGGAAACCCTGACAAGATAAGCAAATCCAGTAGTATGTCACATAGCTCCGAATAAATCGTGACATTAAATTAACCAAAGTAATACGAGTAACGAGTGAGCAAATGGAATACCACAGACTAACACAAGAATGACTAAATGCATGTCATACCTTCCCACCGTGAGACAGACGCAGTTCCAAGAGGAGAAGCGAGAACAGAAGCCGAGAGCAGAACCGTGTTAATCTGGAAGGCCCTACGATAAGGGACGGACACCCACGTCGCCATCTAACCGCTAGGACCACACCCCAGCCGCAAGTTTTAGCATGAGACTTTTTCGCGTCTCCGTTACGTCAGGACCACCCCCCAGGCCATGTTAAAAGCTAGAGCCCTCCAGAAGAACAGTATAAATCTTATGATAACACAAAAAGGGCCACCCCAACCGCAAGTTGTAGCATGAGACTTTTTCACGTCTCTGTTACGTCAGGACCACCCCCCAGCCCATGTTAAAAGATAGAGCCCTCCAGAAGAACAGTATACATCTTACGATAACACTAAAAGGACCACACCAGTTGCAAGTTTTAGCGTGAGATTTTTTCGCGTCTCTGTTACGTCGCAAACTTTAAGAACATTGCCCCACCACGAACAGTATAACGTATCTCATTGGATAGACAGAATTTTTGTAGGTGGAGCTTAAGGTTAAAATTGAGACCCTGACTGGTCAGATGAAATCACAGCCAGATAGTTTTTTAAACCAACTTCCCTAAATTGTAGTAAGGAGAAGTTAGGGGAGAGTTGCATCCGAGACGGCGAGGTAAGCGGAGCTGTGTTGGACGCCGCCCCCTGACGAACACCGACCAGGTAATGAACGCACGCGATGCCGCATAACAGCGCATAAAGCTTCACTCAGAACTGCAGAAGTCTCATCTGTTACACCGCCCTTTTTGCGTAATACTAGAGTCGATTGTGAATTAAAGCTCATGGTGTTCTCATTTGCCACTTGAAGTAAAAATCTGAAACGCGATGATTTTTCTGTTATATAGTTATTGAGAAGCCACATCAGCCACTGTAATTTACGACAAGTTAGATAAGTAATTAATGATAATTGAGGGTCACTGAAGACCATTTTGATAGTTTTCTCTTTTGTGAAACTTAATTTAAACCTAGATTATAGATGTGATATGGCATAGGTGATCCTTCGATCCATTGTAGAGCTTGGAAACCCATTCAGGGAATATTCACATTTTTGTTGAACGCATTTGGTTTTTACCATCCTGTATTAAAACATTTCCTTTCATCAATAGTGCAATTTATAAACAATATTTTGTGAGTAGAATAAAATTTCCAATGGTAAACTTAACTGCTTTTTCGACGCTATTTTACCAGCTAACAAAAATAGGAAAGCCTTGAACCCATTCCCCAAAATTTAGTTAGTATTAAGATTCTTCTACAGAGAGTGCAGTGGAGCTGACGCTGAAATCATTAAGCATTTGGTTATATCATCGCTAGTCTCACTGAACTCTTCTGAACTCTACATGTCATGTTTGGTCTGTCGTCTCCTTACCAGCAACAGGTCCCAGATTCAAACTAGTCAATTTCCTAAAAAACACGCTCAGAGCGTCGTTGCGCGAATGTGGTATGGAGACACGACATAGAAGAAACAGAAACCACCCAGAATGTCAGAGATGGCACAGGATAAGACCAAGCTATGCATTCATCAAGCGTCCCAAATGGTTGCCGGCAGCGTAAGTAACGAAAAGCCTCGGGAATATCTGCCGCATCTACTGCACGAAAAGGCACGCCACCTGGAATATCTTCTTACATGATTTTCAGGACTTAATGAATTAGCTGCCACACGGAGTCACAAGAATGGCGCATTGACTGTGCTGCAAAATAGGCAACTCAACGGCCTGGCTCACGGACATAATTGACTTTCCGGAAACAAAATTAATGTAGTACAGCTGGTTCTCAGAGGTCTGCGGATGGCAGGTGCGAAGTCGAAGGATGCATGGAACAGGAAAGCTCGAAACCTAGAGTTTCAGTTTGGAAAAAAAAGTCCTCGTCAAACGCTTCCGAATATCGACCAAGCAAAAGCATCTGTGTCACAAATTTTACCCAATATGCATCGTACCTGAAACTTGCTGGCAGATTAAAACTGTGCTGGCCACGGAGGCCGAGCGGTTCCAGGCGCTTCAGTCCGGAACCGTGTGACTGCTACGGTCGCATGTTCGAATCCTGCCTCAGACATGGATGTGTGTGATGTCCTTAGGTTAATTACGTTTAAGTAGATCTAAGTTCTAGGATACTGATGACCTCAGATGTTAAGCCCCATAGTGCTTAGAGCCATTAAAACTGTGTGCTGGACCAAGACTCGAATTCGGGAATTCTGGCTGTAATGACTGACTACCCAAGCATGAATGACGACCCATCCGCACAACATTAATTCCGCTAATACCTCGTCTCTTACCTTCCAAACTTTACAGAAGCTGTCCTGCAAACCTTGCAAAATTAACACTCTTCGAAGAAAGGATATTGCGGAGAAGTGGCTTAGCCACAGCCTGGCGAATGTTTCCAGAGTTAAATTTTCACTCAGAAGCGGAGTGTGCGCTGATATGAAACTACGTGGCGTAATAAAACTATGTGCCGGACTGACGCTCAAACTCGGGACCTTTTCCATTCGCGTGCTAGTGTTCCCCGACTGAACTAACCAAGAACGACTCACGACACGTCCCCAAAGCTTTAATTCTGCCAATGCATCGCAGCCGAGAGGCCGCAGAGGACGCAATGGTGAACAGTGTGAAAGATGGATTGTGGGCCACAAATGTTGTGTCCAGTGACGTGGCTATGGCAACGATTCGGGGAAGCAGCGCTCGGTGAACTGTACCTGAGAGTTATCTTTTTGGCATGGCACTCCACTGTTCCCGCTTAGGGTCGGAGCAGGAGGGCGCCGGCTCGCAAAACATTTCACATGGTCTTGGCGACAATCCATCGCAAGAGTACCAGATCCAGAATGTGGGTTGAGAAAGCCTTTTAAGAGAGACTGCTGTAATCTGAGCTTTGGTGCAAATGGTGGAATGGTCATACAACCACAATGAGAAGCCAAAGAAACTGGTAAACCTGCCTAATATCACTTAGAGACCCACAAGCACGCAGAAGTGACGCAACACGACGTGGCGTGGACTCGACAAATGACTGAAGTAGTGCTGGAGGAAATTGACACCATGAATCTAGCAGGACTGTCAATAAACCCGTAAGAGTAAGATGGGGACGAGATCTCTTCTGAACAGCACGCAGCAAGGCATCCAAGATATGCTCAATAATGTTTATGCGTGGAGAGTTTGGTGGGCAGCAAAACTGTTTAAACTCAGATGAGTGTTCCTAGGCCCACTTTGTAGCAAGTCTGGGGGTGTGGAGTGTCGAATTGTCCTACTGGTGTTGCCCAAGTCCGTCGGAATGCACAATGGACGTGACTGTATACAGGTGATCAGACAGCATGCTTACGTAAGTGTCACCTGTCAGACTGGCATCTAGACGTATCAGGGGTCCCATATCACTCCAACTAAACACGACCCTCGTCATTACAGACCCTCCACCAGCTTGAACAATCCCCTTCTGACATACAGGATCCATGGATTCATGAGGTTGTCTTCACACCCGTACACGTCCATCCGCTTGATACAAATTGAAACGAGACTCGTCCGACCAGACAACATGTTTCCAGTCATCAACATTTCAATGTCGGTGTTGACGGATCCAAACCGATTATGATTCGTTGAATGCTCACCCGACTGATTGTTCTTGATGACCCAGCATTGAAACCTGCTGCAGTTTGTAGGAGGCAGTCACGTTGAATGATTCTCTTCAGTCGTCGTTGGTCCCGTTATTGCAGTATCATTTTCCGTCCTCAGCGATGTCGAAAAATTTGATGATTTGCCGCATTCCTGATATTCACGGTACACTCGTGAAATACGGGAAGTACGGGAAAATCCCCATATCATCGCTACCTCGGAAATGCTGTGTCCCATCGCTCCTGCACCCACTGCAACACCAAGTTGAAGCTCACTTAAATCTTGATAAGCTGCAATTGCAGCAGCAGTAGCCGATCAAACAACTGCGCCCGACGCTTGCCATCTTATACAGGTTTTGCAGACCGCAGCTCCGTATGCTGTCTGTTTACATATCTCCGTATTTGAATACGTAGGCCAATACCAGTTTCGTTGGAGCTTTACTGTATAAGCAATCTCATGTTAGAAGCTGGGACATTAGGATCAGAGCTTCTGGTGCACGTGTTTATTGAAGCAGGATTACAACTCCCCTGACGCCCTAAATTCGCAAGGATCTTTCAGCGACGGGAAAAAAGAAACATATATTTCACAGGCACGACTGTAAGGTAAGCTTAATGGCCTTCATTCGGAAAACTGAAATGGTGGACCTGTAAAGATTAGATCTCTTCCAAAATGAAGGACTGTGGTCCCATCAAGGCGTACGTTTTTTGAAGAAACACAGCCATGCTTACCGTGAGAAAGACGCCTCCCTAGTTTGAAAATCGTCTTTTTTCAGATAAAAGAGATGATGAGTCGCTGATGGGCTCCCCTCAGGATACACAAAACAGAGGCTTTCTCCATCAGCATGCAGTCTCCCCTCCTGTGTTTGGATTGGATACCAGGTCAGCAAACAAACAAGGAGGGGGTGGGGAGATTTAATGAGTTAGTACAACGTGGAGGCGGCTTTTTTCTTTTCTTTTTTGCTAATTCGGCTCCTGGACGAGGCTTGTTAGAAAGTGATTTTGATCCTTTGCTTCTTCCTCTTCTCGTCCTCCCGTGCTGGAGAACTTCAAATCTATCCCTAGTAGGTAAGACTTGCGGATGCAACTTGTGGTGGACTAAGAGTCAGTGACAGTTTCCATTTGTATCGACAGTTGAGCCGCATATCATCTGAGACATATCGTGTGTCACGAGGGTGAACTTATTCGTCCTGCGTCGACAGCCTGACAATTGTCAATTCCAGGAAGCACTGTCGTGCCTTTGTGTCAGATTGGTTGGCTAGACCAGAGAACGCGTGCGCCTCACTCTGAAATCTGCTGGGATTTCAGGGCTTCTAAATAATCAGAACGCCAGTCCAAGTAATTTGCAAGTTTTCGTGGACGCGTCAGAGCGTTACAGGTACTCCGGTCTCCTCACCCACAGCGTGTCGTTCTCTGTTGCCGCCTGGATCAGGGTGAAAGGATAAAGAATATGTGCACCGGAGTAGGGTTGTTAAATAATGCTCACAGCTCCCTGCTTTGTGTGAACCATAGTTTGTAATGTACCTTGTCGTACTTGATTCCATTTGAAGAGAATTTGATCTCACAGTGGATTCACGTAAACAAAGTCAGCTTGCGTTGTAAAAGGGATTAATTCAGGAAAGAACTTCTATAGCTTCCTGAAGCGCTCGGAGGGAGCACCAGTTACACGTCTCCCGATGAGACGACCGACCTCTCAGAGGCAACATTTAAAATAACCTGTCAAAGGAAATAATGCGAATTCCACACACAACCTGCCAAGCACTTGCAACGAAGACTTGAACGATACGCAGCAGTACCTAAGCACACATGAAGACAGATAGGGAGACGGTGCACACACACGCAGCCGACTCATGAACGATCAGGGAGCCAAAAACGCGTCGTCCGGTAGGACGACCGACCGACGATCCACCAAGACCGCGGCCCGGCCCAAGTGATGCGCGGCGGCAATGGTCGGGCGAGCCATGTCGACAGAGACCTTATAGCTCCAACCCGACTGCACTAGTGCCGCTTTGCAACTTCCCGGACTGCACTCCAGACGCGTTCCAACTCACTGGCAGACCCTAACTCGCCGAAGTCGCAACCCGAACTTACGACAGACAGCGACCAGGAAGTCATAGCAGTAGAGCAAAGATACTGTGAGAGGGGATATATCGATATGCGCTGTTAACGCCGCTGACGGTCAGGCAAAACAGCAACTCAGTGACAGTAATAATTTAAATTAACGTAGTGAGGTGGAAGTACGTAAAAAACATTATGGCATCACGAGCCACGCACGGCTTAGTCATTTTTTGTGAGATTTATCAGCTCTATTGTAATTTTTGTAAACTTAAGTAAACTACTGTTCTCATTTATGCTCCTCCAGCCATTCACTGTTTTTATTTTATTGTGGTCATACATGGATACACCAGCAATTCAGAGTGCAGTCGTACTCCATTAATTAATTTACTGATTAAATTAAGTTCTGAAAATTACCTCAGCCAAGGCAACAAAAGTATGTGGGAAATGTCCTACGTATTTTATTCGATGACGTGCCATTTTTGGCGATTGCGGGAAGTTCTTGGTACTTGCCAGTGGTGCTAGAGTTCTTTAATCCGGAGGATGTGTCCTGTAAATTTTATTTGATGACGTGTAATATCGGTGGTAGCAGGACTTTTGTATACACTTTGCAGTGGTCCGCGAATGTTTTTACTCTGGCTCATAAATTTGTACTAAGCAAACTTCTTTTTCCCGCAAACGTCTGACGATGCTCATGTGAGAGTGTAACGCATCACAAAATCACATAAATAAAACCAATTTTGCAACCGAGACTGCCTATACTATCTTTGTGTGAACTTTGTATCTTCATATTTTTGTGGTCCAAGTCACTGGAGCAGAATTCATGAACCATTGTGCTACACTCCAGGTGTCACGATAAGAATTTCAATTTGATTAACTGTGGGAGCAATGAATTTGCTAGAAAGTATAAGTAAATTATGAATCTGGGCTTTCATACTGTTGATAATTAAAGTAATTTTCTATACTATTAACAAGAAAAATAACCAACTAACTTTTGAAGATAATATTTAAAACACCGTTGAATTTGGCAAACCATGATAAATTTAGCGTGCTTCTTAGCAATATAAATTAATTATACGTGATTTTAGTAATTTTCTGTACCGATGTTCTGCGTGTCATATTTCGGCGTGGCCGTGATGTTTTAGTGCTTCTCTGCAGTGGTTAAGATTTTAATAGACTATATTTAGAGTGAATTTTAAGTACTTGAAAAGTTTATTACTATAGTTCGTAAAAGTAAAGATTATGTTGTGGTTGGGACGCACCATTGTTATCAATTCTCATACTGGTGTAATTGATTGAGTTTCTATTTATCTTTTTTCTTTTTTTTTTTTTTACTTTACGCAATTCTTGAGATTTGAGCATGATTTAAACAGTTTTTCTTTATAGATAAATATAGATAAATATGAGAATTTACTCCCACGTAAGTGATAGCCGACGTCATCATTACACGTGCTACTGATTCGTATGTGGTCTCAAGTCTGATTACATCCATTTGTCTTCAGAACTACAGTATCTGCTTCAGGACTGGAGATCGAATAATTTCATTGCGTGATTGGGCTTTCACCAGAAAACGAATTTTTAATGCAGATAAATTCGAATAACAAATTGGAATGCTTATTTATAATTATATTTAATGAACCTTATCTTTATTAACGCAGTTACCATTTTAATTCCTTTGTTTACACCTTCACACGTCGGTTCCATCAAATGGCTACTGGATCTATGCTTTTCCGACAAGTCAGATGGACATAATCGTGGGAGCTTGTAGCGTTTAGTGGACGAAGTCAGAATGTAGCAGAGGGTACGATTCCATGTCTGGTCATCCACATTTAAGTTTTACGAGTTACCTCTGTTGCACTTAACGGTAGATACCAGATTAATGCAAAAAAAAAATTGCTCTGAGCACTATGGGACTTAACATCTATGGTCATCAGTCCCCTAGAACTTAGAACTACTTAAACCTAACTAACCTAAGGACATCACACAACACCCAGTCGTCACGAGGCAGAGAAAATCAATGACCCCGCCGGGAATCGAACCCGGGACCAGATTAATGCCTTTGAAAAGACGCCGTCCCCTACTGAGCTTATGGTTTGTACCCAACGACGTCGTCGTCAACGCTGAAGTCCAGGGTCACACTGGGCCGCAGCCCTCGGTGGGCAGGGCGCGGCAGCGCAGCTTAGGTATTTGTGACTCATGTGTGTAAATACAACATTGGAAACTGAGACACAGGACAGCACAGAGCCTGCTTCCGCTGCCACCGCGCGGTGTCCGGCAGACACGGAGCAGCACGAAGGTGAGAAGCGGCATAACGACCACGTGCTCTCGTGGCATGGGCGAGACAACGTAAACAGCCTCCCAATAAATGTGTGCCTGCCTCCTAAACTTAACTCCTCCTTTTCCCTCTTATGTGGGGACCAATACGATTGTTGTCCTCCAGACGCGGAGAGTGCTGTGCTTTCAGCGGCGTCTAGATTCAAGGATCGCTAACGCCTCCCGTGAAACTGCGAGCTAGTCTGGTAAAAATAATACCAAAGTACTGATGATTAACTCCCTCACGGTCTTCTTTTGGCCTTACGACGAGAGCTCATTGTTTTTACTTGATAGTACGTATGTTTCGTTTGTTGGTAATTTTGTCAAAAGTATATGTACGTATTTTAAACGTATATTTAATTTCATTGTGATGCTAAACCCGGCCCGAAAGAAGAATTAATATCAGGGAGACGGTTCAATGGTGGTTCACGGAGTTCAGAGAGGAACTAAGACGAAATTATACAATGGAAAAAGCTCGCCAATTTTATCGTGTAGACGATTGTTTGGCGGTAAGAGAAGACGAAAGGGTTTTGATCAGTGTGATTTGATAAAGATTCAAGACGAGCACATTGGTTCTGAGAAATATAGGGACATTTACGTTCCCTATATACACTCCTGGAAATGGAAAAAAGAACACATTGACACCGGTGTGTCAGACCCACCATACTTGCTCCGGACACTGCGAGAGGGCTGTACAAGCAACGATCACATGCACGGCACAGCGGACACACCAGGAACCGCGGTGTTGGCCGTCGAATGGCGCTAGCTGCGCAGCATTTGTGCACCGCCGCCGTCAGTGTCAGCCAGTTTGCCGTGGCATACGGAGCTCCATCGCAGTCTTTAACACTGGTAGCATGCCGCGACAGCGTGGACGTGAACCGTATGTGCAGTTGACGGACTTTGAGTGAGGGCGTATAGTGGGCATGCGGGAGGCCGGGTGGACGTACCGCCGAATTGCTCAACACGTGGGGCGTGAGGTCTCCACAGAACATCGATGTTGTCGCCAGTGGTCGGCGGAAGGTGACGGGCCCGTCGACCTGGGACCGGACCGCAGCGACGCACGGATGCACGCCAAGACCGTAGGATCCTACGCGGTGCCGTAGGGGACCGCACCGCCACTTCCCAGCAAATTAGGGACACTGTTGCTCCTGGGGTATCGGCGAGGACCATTCGCAACCGTCTCCATGAATCTGGGCTACGGTCCCGCACACCGTTAGGCCGTCTTCCGCTCACTGCATACGACCGAGGCACACAGGGCCAACACCCGGCATCATGGTGTGGGGAGCGATCTCCTACACTGGCCGTACACCACTGGTGATCGTCGAGGGGACACTGAATAGTGCACGGTACATCCAAACCGTCATCGAACCCATCGTTCTACCATTCCTAGACCGGCAAGGGAACTTGCTGTTCCAACAGGACAATGCACGTCCGCATGTATCCCGTGCCACCCAACGTGCTCTAGAAGGTGTAAGTCAACTACCCTGGCCAGCAAGATCTCCGGATCTGTCCCCCATTGAGCATGTTTGGGACTGGATGAAGCGTCGTCTCACGCGGTCTGCACGTCCAGCACGAACGCTGGTCCAACTGAGGCGCCAGGTGGAAATGGCATGGCAAGCCGTTCCACAGGACTACATCCAGCATCTCTACGATCGTCTCCATGGGAGAATAGCAGCCTGCATTGCTGCGAAAGGTGGATATACACTGTACTAGTGCCGACATTGTGCATGCTCTGTTGCCTGTGCCTATGTGCCTGTGGTTCTGTCAGTGTGATCATGTGATGTATCTGACCCCAGGAATGTGTCAATAAAGTTTCCCCTTCCTGGGACAATGAATTCACGGTGTTCTTATTTCAATTTCCAGGAGTGTATTTACTCTGTAGCTTGCAATAACCCGTAATTCGGAGAGGGAGCCGAATTCGCGAGAGGAGAAGACCGCAGGAGGAGGAAGAAGTAGAAGAGGGAATACTTGGAAGAGCGGAGAGATTGAAATAGATTTGTCGTAGAAGACGACACAATATTCTTTGTACGTACTAGAGCCACAGTACGTGTCAGAGACAGTTGGTGGTAAACTGGATTAATTCAGCGACGCCACTAACCACACTGCGGTATCGACAGTTCCGATGCCACAGCGTAGTTTGGCACTACGAGAGCGGAAGACCTTCGCCGACCACAGCGCCATCTAGCCGACACTGTGCAACTCTACAAGTGCCGCTCCACTTTCGCCCAGTTCATGAAGAGCAGACGGCCGAGAACCATCGCTTTAGCTTAGCTTGCTATTGAGACTTTCTTATCTGGTTCAAAAATGGCTCTGAGCACTATGGGACTTAACATCTTAGGTCATCAGTTCCCTAGAACTTAGAACTACTTAAAACTAACTAACCTAAGGACATCACAGACATCCATGCCCGAAGCAGGATTCGGACCTGCGTTCGTAGCGGTCGCGCGGTTCCAGACTGAAGCGCCTAGAACCGCTCGTTCACTCAGGCCGGCTCTTATTTGGACTTTGACTGCTCACCTATATGCTCATCTGTACAAAGATAGGTACTCAGTTGTTTATGCACCACTAAAAAACGTCTTACTTTACTTGCAGTACCGACGTGCCTTACCTCACCTTCTCCTACACGCTTCCTTTCATTCGGCCTCGTTGTCAGTTTTCAGTAGCAGATTCACACGCCGCCTTCCAGGAGGGATACAAAACACACATCCACATTTTTTAGTGCAATTTACATTCGAAAACCGAGTCAGTTACGCTGCCAAGACAAGTACATTGTACTATTGTCGTTGGTATCGTAAATTTTATAGCATGGTTAGATGCAGTCATAATTGGGCCCAGCGTCAAATGCTGTTTTACTACGATAAGTACGCATAAATGCGTGAGCTGTACAATAAAGTGTTAGTCATCTGTATAAGGTTCCTACTGAGTGGTATTCTCAACAATCAGTGGTCGGTTGCGTCTTTTCACAATTTATGGTGCCGCACTGAAAATTGTTTTCTCTTTTTTTAGTGTGTTTTGGCATTGTGCATCTATTGAATCGCTCAATATGATTTATAGAACTTAGCATCACTGTATTTGCTCCGGAACAGCGATCAACGAGATCATGAACCGTCACCACCGAGGCTATGGCGGCAGTCATACCAGCCAGAGAGCAGGTAAAAACACATTTATGGAACTACAAGTTCAGATGTTGACTGTCATTTGTCAATATTTAAAAAATCCCGAATATAAACATTTAAAGTGTGTCCATATCAGCCTGCGACTTTTCCCTTTCATAATTCTATCGCAGTAAGTCAGCAGATTAAAATTATGTATGTGATATGAATGATCAGTTCTGTGCTGGGACTTCACATAGTTCTTCACATAACGAACTGTGCTTAGTGTTTTACATGGAAGACACTCGTTTTATTACTTTTCACTCTTCAGATCTGCAGACACAACCAGACTGAAGCACTCATTGATGTACTTTTGTGGATAACTTACACGTATTCGTTTTTTGTGCGGCTTTTGTGTTTTCTCTCTACAACTTCGGTCAATCGGGTTGACGAAGTGTGGAGAAGTGACAGATTTTTGTTTGCTTGCAGGTCCCTGTTGAATAGGATGCACACCTAGCTACAGAAATATTAACTTTTCCAGTAAAAATTTTAACCACATATTAACAGCAGTATCAACCAGAGTAAATTAAAAGCAGTTGTGACATAAGGTGGTTACCATTGCTACTGTCATTAGTTAGCCTAAGTGCCTATTTACACATATCATAATGAGCGAATCATAGCGCATGAAGCGAAGGGGGAAAGTCGCTTGTGGTTAACGTGTCACAAAGTGCACGTCAGTGCTACTTTCACAGAGCGGCAACCTGTGGTTGTGTCTAGTCGTAAAAGGAAACCCGAGTTCTTGGTTTCTCTGCGGCCACTTCTTTGAATGCTTTGACAGTGAACAACACATAATGAGAAAGCTGTCATTATGATTGAAAAACTAAATGGATAGACGGAAGGGACGAAGCTTGACTTTCTTTGAAAAAAACTTCTTTTAGAGTACGCTTTTAGAAATTAATTTAGGATGAGCGAATATAAATACCGATTCGTAGTAGACGGTGTGCGGCAGTAATTAACGAGGCAAGACACTGTGACGAGGAATGTAATTACTTTTTTCGAGAAGAGATTGACTGGGTGCTGTAATATCCCAAACCACTGGAGGGTCTAAGTCTGCTGAGAAACCGCACTTTTAGTACTAAAACGTCATCACTGCCTGTACCACTTCTCTCCGAGTTCTCAATAACATGTCTTTCTCGGCAGAACAGTGAGCGCGATGATTTTATTTCGTTTCTATTTCCTCCACTGTTATATACGATGTGCTCTCTTTAGATTTACAGCCTTTTCTTTTTAACGTTGTATCACGTTTGTTCCTCCATTGGTAATCTTTACGTTTGATTTCTGAAAGTTATGTCCTAAGTACATATTGTCAATTACTACTGCTTGCTACACGTCTTAAAGAGGTCTTGCGCACATACCTTGGTGTGGATCACATGCTGAGCCACCACGTCCGTCACTCCTGGCCTCCAAGGTCACCGGATCTCAGATCTTTGTGCTTTATTGTGTACTGGGTTACCTGAAGTCACAAGTCTATCGCGATCATCCAACCTCATTAGGGATGCTGGAAGGCATCATCCGAAGGCAATTTCTTTAGCGTACCTACTGATATGCTGAAAATCTTTTTGGGAAAACACTCCGTTTGCGGATATTGTGATTAATTTATTGTACGATACTCCTATTATTTTTTCCATAAAATGTTTTCTGTTTTTATTCCTGACACAATAATCTTGTATGATAAAATCATAATGGGCTCCTACCTTTTAAGGCCCTCTTCAAATGCTATGGACGGCATTTTATGATCACTTGGTCATGCACTGTCATGCTCGACATTCTGACCACAACATTGTCACTGGGATATGCGTAGATATTGCTGATTAATGACGGACTACATGCTGAGCTCGCATTTTTTTTTGTTTTGAGTCAACAGTCTTCGGACTGGTTTGATGCTGTCCGCCACGAATTCCTCTCCTGCGCCAACCTTTTCATCACAGAGATTCACTTTCACACTATGTCCCGAATTATTTGCTGGATGTATCCCAATCTCTGTATTCGTCTGCAATTTGTACCCTCTAATACCATGGAAATTATTCCTTGGTGTCACAACACGTGTCCTATCATCCTGTCCAATATTCTTGAGCATCTATACATATTATAACAATGGGTATGTTTGTTTGTTTGTGTGTGTGTGTGTGTGTGTGTGTGTGTGTGTGTGTGTGTGTGTGTGTGTGTTCCACACCTTTTCCTAAGCCACTGGGCCAATTTAAAACGAACTCGGTATTATCCCTCGCTTTCTCGCGGCAATCGCTGTGGGGTTACGAGCCACCTTCCTATCATCGTTCAGTAGGTATTTCATAAACAATAAGATGTGTGAAAAGTGCCGCATTGTGTGTGACGTATAAATTATTTACTCCTTTGCTAATAACTCTTTTCGCAACATATGTTGCAGACAGTATCCACGTATGCCCTAAATGTACCAACACAAAAATATAGCATTGTACAACATATAATTCAAGAGCTATGACATCATAAACGCTGCGATTCATCAAAAAATGCCGTTTCATTCATGAAGTTTTAATAAATTTATTCTTTACTACTAAGCCACTCCTACAGTGTAGGCAGATTAAGGAATTTTTGACCTGGCAGCGCGTTTAACAGCTTCCTATTGCGAAGTGCAAATGGCTATAGCCGAAAACAGTATCAGTCTATAGGATTATTAACAGTCTTTTCCATAGAAATACTTACAAAAGCACGTTTTAGACACTTGAAGCAGTTACGCACAGTGTATAGAAACTGTCCGAATTCGGTACTTAAACAATTTCACATTACGTTCATATCTCCGTAAGACTGTTTCATAATTTTAAGGATGGAGAGGTGTTTATACGAATGCAAGGAAATGAAATATTATGTATAGTGCGATACAAACACAGTTCATTTTTTGTTTTCGCTTCAAATATAAAACTGGCAAAATGGATATCGCGCAATGCCACGTTTCTTGGCAAGTTTGCTAAAAATCAATTATTATGCTACTTTTGTTTTGTATCAATTGAAGCTCCATTTGCGATTACTTTGTACACTTGGCCAATGAAAGACTTCATTGCCGTCAAATGAAAATTTGTACCAAGTACATGGCTCGAACACAGGTGTCCTGCTCACTTGATAGTACCATTAACCATCTACGCCCCTATTGCATGGGCCCCACTGGGTAGCCACGTGGTCTAAGGGGGCCTTGTCACGGTTCGCGCGGCTTCTCCCCGTTGGAGATTCGAGTCCTCCATCGGGCACTGGTGTGTGTGTTGTCATTTGGGTAAGTTGGTTAAGGTTAGGTTAAGTAGAGTGTAAGCGTAGCGTCCGGTGACCCCAGCAGGAACTTATCACCACCACCTTTACACGGTGGTCAGGTGCACTGTACCGACTAGCCAAGCACACCGGCCTCCTCCAGTCCAGTTTCCTATTTCCAGCACACTACCAAAGTAGCGCCCCTAGTCGTTTTTTTGTGTTGTACATCGCATTACGCGAAGTCGTGAACGATGTTTAGCGAAGAGTGTTCTGCTCTGAGTGATCATATTAGCTCTCCGGGGCATATACACCTATGCCAAAGAATATTGTGTAGGCATGAGTATTCAAATATAGAGACATTAAAGAGCCACAGTTTGGCGCTGCGTTTGGCAACGCCTATGTAAGACAACAAGTGTCTGGCGCAGTTGTTAGATTGGTTACTGCTGCTACAATGGCAGTTTTTCAGGATTTAAGTGAATTTGAACGTGGTATTATAGTCGCCGCACGACCGGTGGGACAGACCATCTCCGAGGCAGCGATGAAGTGGGGATTTTCCCGTACGACTGCTTCTCGAGTGTACAGTGAATATCAAGAATCCGGTAAAACATCAAATTTCCGACATCACCGCGGTCGGAAAAAAATCCTGCAAGAACGGGTCCAACGACGGCTGAAGAGAATTGTTCAACGTCACAGAAGTGCAACTCTTTCGCAAATTGCTACAGATTTCACTACCGGGTCATCAGCAAGTGTCAGCGTGTGAACCATTCAACGAAACACCGGCACTGGACTGTTGATGACTGCAAGCATGTTGGCTGGTCGGACGAGTTCCTTTCAAATTGTATCCAGCGGATGGACGTGTACGGGTATGGAGAGAACCTCATGAATCCATGGACCTTGCATGTCAGCAGGGGAATCTTTAAGCTGGTAGAGGGTCTGTAATGGTGTTCACCGTGTGCAGTTGAAAAGATATGGAACTCCTGATACGTCTAGATACGATTCTTACAGCTGGAACGTACCCAGGCATCCTGTCTGATAACCTGCATCCATTCATGTGCATTGTACATTCTGAGGGACTTCGGCAATTCCAGCAGGACAATGCGACGCTCCCCACGTCTAGAATTGCTACAGAGTTACTCCAGGACCACTCTTCTGAGCTTAAACTCTCCTGCTGGCCACCAAACTCCCCAGACATGATCATTGTTGAGGATATTTGGCGTGCCTTGCAACGTGGCTTCTACTCTTACGGATTTATGGACGGTCCTGCACGATACCCTCCAGCACTACTTTAGACATTAGTCGAGTCCATGCCACGTCGTGTTGCGGCACTTTTGTGTGTTCGCAAGGGCCCTATATTATATCAGGCCGGTGTACAGTTTCTTTGGGTCTTCACTGTATATGAGCCGTGATTTCTCTCTCCGTCTTGTATGAAAGTGCAGTCACCACTGACATAAAAACCTCACATAATTTGACGCACGTAAATCAATTTTTATATTATACCAAGAAGCAATTAATTTTGTTATGTTAACGTACTTCTGGGTCATTTTATATTTTCAGTGCGTTATCACATTGTAACTGCTTGTGTATCACATTTTCTTTGACGGTGTTTAGGGCCCATCTCAGCATTTCCCAAACCTAAAATCACTCTGTGGCTGACCAATGTAGCTGACCAGCAGTCTTTATTCCTGTACAGGGATTCGATCGCATCTATATCACCTCCCTGTCTCCCTACGGAATTATATTTACGAGGAGGTCAATATTCACGTTCTAACGATCACCATTAAACTGTAGTAACTGTGGAACCATGGTTATATTGATAAAATTATTATCTCCGAATGGGTTCCTCAGTGTTTAAGACACCAGAATCCGGGAAAATGGGATGTAAATTATTATCAAACCATTTTAATATATGTTCTCCGTACATTCCCTAAGCAATCCAAAGGTAATAATTCATTCAAAAGTGATCAAATATTTTGATACCTATCTTTGAAAACGCAGAAGCATGAACAATGTTACTGTAGTTTGGCACTTGACAGATAGAGCTACGAACTGTTTTACAAGCCTATTCTGACAGACGTTCTTTAATGTTTCTTCTGACTAGAGGCCGGGAAATTCTTTTGGAGTGGCCCCCTTTTTCGACTGAAGATTCTAATCGACAAACTCCACATTAACAACAGGACTCTACTTACATAGAGCAAATTGCACTTTGCTTCTACATTTAGTCACAGAAATTATATTTTCAGACGAGAAGCATTTTTGCACTGAGCTGCTCCTGAACATTCTCTATAGTTTCCGCATCGTATGTATAGTAGTAACTTAATTATGAACAAAACTGCTTGACGGCAATTTCTTCTGAGTGGTACACAAATTCCCTATAGCGCCAGGATTCCCCTTCAGCCTTACTGAAACAGCCGATGGGATAAAAGCAAACTGGACCGTAATGTTCCCAAAGATTTATGTAATGTTATTTTCGATTGTATTAGTAAAAACCCCAAACATCAGTAAAAGCAGTTTCTCACCAGCGCTGAAACTACAATGTAAAAGACCGAAGACAGAAATAAGTCCTTTGAAATGAAAAAAATTCTTACCCCAGTTAATTTTTCTGTGGTTAGTAGTGATACGTGCCGCTATAAGCCAATTACACACAATACGTGACAGGTGAACAATTTCAAAAAGAGTACTCATTTTTAGAAAGTTACCAGTGGTCAAGAAGTACACCGGTGTAGCCAAAACACTAAACAAAAACTGTTGAGGAAAACCTCCTCGGCTTTCCACACGTTATAATACAGTTTGTAGTTCTCACAGTGAAGCATATTTTAATTCCATACATATGAATTGTTAACACATTTAATATCTACATTACGTTGCTGGTGCCTACTGCCCGGAAAGGAAACAGATTTTCAGTCTGTGATATGAATGTCGTGAGAAAGCATTCAGTATTTTGAGTTAAGTATATCACCAGAAAAGAATAACAAAAGCTGCAGTAACGTAACAGAGAATTGTCTGTTACCTTCACTGAAATCTCCAATCCGGAAAAATTTTTCATACAGTTACTGCTACACCGTATATTCTGGCTTCTTATTCTCTGTACTTTTGTAGTAGTACTGAGTAGTTTGTGGTTGCTGGTTCGCAGCTCTCTCACTATCACGCGGACTTGCCTTTACGGAAAGTTTCACACTACACACTCTGCAGATAAAAACACATTTGTGTATGGTAACACTGTCGGGTCACCTCCAGACATTGTCGCGAATCGCAACAAACAAATGAACAACGTTCAGTTTTAAGCTACAGTTGAAAATGAAATACTTGCTTGTAATCAATAGTTGGTTTTGTCGACCCATGTGGTCAGATAGTGGTGCAGCATCAACATGTAATCACAAAAAGATAAGTAATAATTTTAGGAAGCATCACAGCACAACATGCAAGTATCCATAACGTCATCAATAGTTAATGCAGCTTTTCTACTACACTTTTCAGCAACCACATGCGTTACCCATATGCTACTAAAACAAACAGCTGCTTCCCAGCTGCATCCGTCACGAAGTCTCAGATTAGCGGACGATATAAAAACATAAAAACTCTTTCCCTGGCGCAAGATAAAGCTGTTCCGGTCATTGTCCAACCCAGCTCTTCGGCTGTCACTTTACCTTCGCAAATGGCGAACTCCGATTCGCACCGAATTCAACGCTCTGAGTGCAGTTAGTTCCATTACTCAGCCGGATCCTTTGTCTCTGCCGGCTATAGGAAGTTGTTTCTAGGCGGCAAAACAGGCTTGGCCGTTTCCGTCCAGCCCGCGTCGTTTGAACATTCTATAGGTATACAGTTAGCATTGCGGAGTTTTACTTCTGTCGTGCTACAAACAATGACAACTCATACGGAACTCCAACCCTCTTTTGCCGCAACTAACTAGCTACCGCTTTTTACGTGTCATTCAGCACCTTATTGTTTGTTCCGTCTAAACTTCCCTTAGTGCTAAATAAAACAAAATAACTGGTATTCCTTGTCATTAAGTAGAATTCGTAAGTTTTACTTCATTATTCATGTCATCACACCGAGCAGATCTCAGTACGAAATGTACTCGTTATCAGGAAGACTCAGGCCTACATTACACCTATACTATAGTACTGAAGTTCATGTGCTGTCAGATAATTGAGGACTAGCAATATTTCATCACCAAAGGTGTTATTTTAATCACTGCGTAAACGAACCATCACAATGGTTCAAATGCTCATTTCCAAAAATTACGATAGTACACATTTCGAACACGAAACTCATTGGTTTACACAGCTGCCACGCAGTCAGTTTAATGGCCACATTGTGTGACTAGAGCAGCTAAAGAAAATGACATTAGCGTGGACCTCTATCATAAGTGTGGAACCGTTAGACCATATTGTAAGCTACTATTGCTATATGCACTCCGTCTTTATCTACGGTATCAGTTTTTAAACCTACCATACACAGATTATTGACACAGTTTTTATAATAACTAATTATGAGGACCATGATAACAAAACTAGTGTCCATGATCCCTGTAAAGTTAAGTTTAAGCAGCAGTGTAATCTAAATGCACTAAGTAGTTAAAAAGTCTGTTAGGCACAACAGGAAGAACATACAAAATTATCTCACAAGCAGCAGTATCCACGATCATGAAACAAGTGTTAGACTACACTTCCATTTACAAAAAAGCACAAAATAACGTATTCTACAAGGGAATAAAATTATACAACATACTGCCTAATGACATTTAACAGACAAATAAAATGCAAATATTTAAACACCCAGTTAAAGCTTACCTCTCAAATAATTCGTACTATAATGTCAAGGATTATTTGGAAACCGCAGAGTAGGAAACTGTAGAGAATAACGTTACTTGGTATTAAACTATCATTCGATAGTGAACTAGCTTGGTTGAATGAATATTACTGTAAAATCCCATGCTCAAGGTCTGCCATAGATAATTCTAAACTTCTTCCACTCTCTTGAGTACAACATCGTTCAGTATGTTCTGGTTCTGTCCACGATTTTCGGACAGGCACTAAACTGTCGGATGTATTGTCAAGATCCATCTGCAAGCCGAATGTGTGTGTGTGTGTGTGTGTGTGTGTGTGTGTTTGTGTGTGTTGATTGGGCAGTAGCTAGTCATGTGATACAGACGAATAGCCTGAAAGATTATTTAGACTGAGTATAAACTTTCACACAATCAACTAGAATGCAGACAGGTGAAGTCATTGAGAATCGGTGATATTTCTACAGGTGAACTGCTCATCATTTTCAAGGCACAAATGCAACGAGAGAGCGCTGTTCAAGGAAATTTAAAACATGTTTGAAAGGCAACGTCGATCAAGAATCGTAATACGGCATCAAGCCAACACAGGACTCTCTCTCTCTCTCTCTCTCTCTCTCTCTCTCTCTCTCTCACACACACACACACACACACACACACACACACGAAGAGATCAGGATTCCAAACAGAGTTTCAGCCAAAATCTGTCTCTCTGTTTGTAGGGTCACTTAATAATTTAATATCATTTGCTTCCTTAGTAACACTATCCGAAAATTTGGAAGTGGAGTCAAAATCTCTGTGTATTAGGATGGCTGGTGTCAACACGAAGTTCTGCAATAAAGGATTCACTGAGCTGTTTTAAGCGTGTGTGATGCTTGTGTTTAATACTTCCGGTGTTGGTGACCTAACCAATGTATGTCATGTGACACCTGTAAAGAGTGCTGGAGACAACAAACCAAGATCACGCTATAAAGCCCATAGAGGGCCAGTAATCTTAGATGGTAGTTCCGCACAATGCTACCAAACGATTTTGAAATGCTATCTGCGTAAAGCAAAATGGCCGTAGACTTACATACCGCATTGTCATTTTCACCACTCACCCGATCCATGGTTGATCAACAGGGCACGTATGATCTTTCTCTACAGCGGTTCCCAACCTTTCTCGATTTGCGAACTTCTTCTACAACGATATGAACTGGGCGAACGACTGACCTTTAAATATATTCAGGGTGGTCCATTGATAGTGACAGGACCAAATATATCACCAAATAAGCATCAAACGAAAAAACTACAAAGAACGAAACTCGTCTAGCTTGAAGGGGGGAACCAGATGGCGCTATGGTTGGCCCACTACATGGCGCTGCCACAGGTCAAACGGATATCAACTGCGTTTTTTTTTATAGGAACCTCCATTTTTATTACATATTTGTGTAGTACGCAAAGAAATATGAATGTTTTAGTTGGACCACTTTTTTCGCTTTGTGAGAGATAGCGCTGTAATAGACACAAACGTATAAGTACGTAGTATCACGTAACATTTCGCCAGTGCGGACGGAATTTGTTTCGTAATACATTACCCGTGTTAAAATGGACCGTTTACCAATTGTGGAAAAGGTCGATTTCGTGTTGCTGTATGGCTACTGTGATCAATACGCCCAACGGGCGTGTACTATGTATGCTGCTCGGTATCCTGGACGACATCATGCAAGTGTCCGGACCGTTCGCCGGATAGTTACGTTATTTAAGAAAACATGAAGTGTTCAGCCACTTGCGAAACGTCAACCACGACCTGCAACAAATGATGATGCCCAAGTAGGTGTTTTAGCTGCTGTCGCGGCCAATCCGCACAGCAGTAGCAGACAAATTGCGTGAGAATCGGGAATCTCAAAAACGTCGGTGTTGAGACTGCTACATAAACATCGATTGCACCAGTACCATATTTCAATGCACCAGGAATTGCATGGCGACGACTTTGAACGTCGTGTACAGATCTGCCACTGGGCACAAGAGAAATTACAGGACGATGACAGATTTTTTTCCACGCGTTTATTTAGCGACGAAGCGTCATTCCCAAACAGCGGTAACGTAAACAGGCATAATATGCACTATTGGGCAACGGAAAATCCACTATGGCAGCGACAAGTGGAAAATCAGCGACCTTGGCGGGTTAATGTATGGTGCGGCATTATGGGAGGAAGAATAATTGGTCCTCATTTTATCGATGGCAATCTAAATGGTGCAATGTATGCTGATATCCTACGTAATGTACTACCGATGTTACTACAAGATGTTTCACTGCATGACAGATAGCGATGTACTTCCAACATGATGGATGTCCGGCACATAGCTCGAGTGCGGTTGAAACGGTACTGAACAGCATATTTCATGACAGGTGGATTGGTCGTCGAAGCACCATACCATGGCCCGCACGTTCACCGGATCTGACGTCCCCGGATTTCTTTCTGTGGGGAAAGTTGAAGGATATTTGCTATCGTGATCCCCACCGACAACGCAGGACAACATGTGTCAGCGCATCGTCAATGCATGTGCGAACATTACGGAAGGCGAACTAGTAGCTGTTGAGAGGAATGTCGTTAAACGTATTGCTAAATGCATTAAGGTCGATGGACATCATTTTGAGCATTTATTACATTAATGTTGTATTTGCAGGTAATCACGCTGTAACAGTATGCTTTCTCAGAAACGGTAAGTTCAGGAAGGTACATTTATCCCATTGGAACAACCTATATAAAATGTTCAAACGTACCTACGTTCTGAATTTTAATTTAAAAAATCTACCTGTTACCAACTAATCGGCTAAATTTGTGAGCCATATGTTTCTCACTGTTACAGCGCCATCTATCACAAAGCGAAAAAAGCGGTCCAACTAAAACATTGATACAAAATTTTCAAAAACGCAGACCTCAGTCTCGAACACATTTCATTTGTGACCTAGGTCTTGGTGTCACAAGGGACACCTTCTTCAGACAAAATTAAAACTAAATGTTACAGCATAACTATCAAAAAATACGAAAGCTGCGGTCATACCTGACAGGGTCAGATAGAATTAAAATAAAATGCAACAGGGAGCAAGCCACTAGGGGCTGCCATGTGTCCTGTGCTACAGTCAACTTGCACCTCTGTTGCATTTTATTTTAATTCTATCTGACGCTTTCGGGTATGACCACAACTTTCGTATTTTTTGGTACATTATGCTGTAACTTTTAGCTTTAATTTTGTCCGAAGAAGGTGTCCCTTGTGACACCGAAACCTAGGTCACAAATTAATTGTGTTCGCGACTGAGGGCTGTGTTTTTCAAAATTTTGTATTATACAACAGTCGCTGATTGACAGCCATGTTAAAAATCTTCAAACATTCATATTTATTAACATACATTACGAATATGTGATAAAAACAGCGGCTCCTATTTTTAAAAAAACGCAGTGGATATCCGTTTGACACATGGAATCGCCATTTAGAGGGCCAATCATAGCGCCATCTGGTTTCCCCCTTCAAGCTAGACTTTTCTTTTTTTCTATATGTGATTTCATTCCCCTGCCCTATATGGGCAGGGAAGGGCTGTCAGCAGCACAATCCGCCACTCTTCAGCCGAGTGACATGGCAACTAAAATAAGAATAAAATGTTACATACATAAGGCGATAAAAAAGGGGAACATAAAACATAGTAAAGGGAGAAAGTGGAGGTAAAAACAGACTGACATTGAGACTTTCTTGGGGGACAGTTAAAAAAGTCACCAGGAAGTTATAAAACACAGTTGGCGATTTTTAAGACACTGAATGCACATGCCCAGGTTAAAAGTCGGCCACAGTATTAAAAACACTCCAGAACAACACACTTGAAACCCACTTGTAGCACACACGACGAAGAATAAAACTGCCAGGTGGGACCTGCCGAGGGAAAGGTCAGAGAGGATGGAAAAGGAGGGGAGAGCAAGGAGCAGCAGGGGAAGGAGAGGGATGAAGAGAGGCGGGCCATCAACGGGTACACGGAGAAGCAGGAGAGATGTGGGGGTGAGAGATGAAGAGGGGAGACAGGGCAGGAGGGAGTGCAGAGACACTGAAAGGGGGCACAAGAGAGGGGGGAGGAGTAGGAGGGGGAAGCTACTTATGAGGAGAGAGGGGGAGGAGAGGGAGCCCTGAGGAGGAGGCAGGAAGATGCCACGGCGAAGCTCATCATCTGGGAGGGGTAGACGGTGGAAGTTGCATTGGGAAAGGAGAAGGAGGGTCGGGAGATGGAGAGAGGGTGCGACACAACGGTAATGGCGCGGCAACTGGTTGGGGGTGGAGACGAAGGGAGACACCAGGGGGTGAGGGGGATCGAGGCAGCGGACAATGTATAGTGTGAGGATGTGTTCAAGGAAAATGAGAAAGTGGGGTAAGGGGATGAGGTCATAGAGGAGGCGTGTGGGGGACAGAAGGCTGTTGCGGAATGCGAGGCGGAGTGCATGGCGTTGGAGTATTTGGAGGGCCTTATAGAACCGGGGATGGGCAGAAATTCAAGCTACGCTGGTATAACAGAGGATGGAGAGGATCAAGGATTTGTAGCTGTGAAGGATGCTGGAAGGATGCAGACCCCACGTCCGGCCAGACAGGAGTTTCAGGAGGCGGAGGCGGTTGTGAGCTTTGTGTTGGATGGTAAGGGGATGGGGAGTCCAGGTGAGGTGGCGGTCGAGTGTGAGGCCAAGGTATCTGAGGGTAGGAGTGAGGTGGATAGGATGTCCATAAATGGTGAGGTAGAAATTCAAGCTTGACAAGTTTCGTTCTTTGTAGCATTTTCGTTTGACGCTTATATCGTGAGATATTTGGCCCAGACACTATCAATGGACCACGCTGTATACAACAGACATGCAAAAAATTTGTTTCGAAGCAAAAGGTTTAAAAACCTTAAACTTACTTAGCCCTTAACTGTTAAAATACGAAGTTACTGATCTCTTAGTAAGTTTCGATGTTATGTGTGTACTTACAAAGGTGCCCTTGCAGGACTCTTTGGAGCTTCAGGAGTTTGAGGAGAACATAGTAGCATTAATTAAACACGTGCTTACTTCAACACACTTCTGATCTCGTGACCAATATTTTGAACAAGTGGACGGTGTCGCCATGGGAACTCCTCTATCTCCTGTGGTGGAAAATTATTTTATGGAAGATTTTGAAGAAAAAGCACTACAGTCAGCCACTCTCAAACCCTTTTGTCTTCTGCGGTATGTGGATGATACATTTGTTGTGTGGCCACATGGACTTGATACTCTACATACTTTTGTTCAGCATCTGAGTTCGCTCCATCCGAATACAAACTTCAAAGTGGATGTGGTAAGAGATGGTACTTCGCCTTTTCTTTATGTTTTGGTACGAAGGAAAGCAGATGGAACCTTGGTACATAGCGTTTGCCGCAAGCCAACGCATATAGATCTGTAAGTGCAGGCCACAAGCTGCCATCATCCTGAACAATGCGGTAGTGCATTACGTACGTTAGTCCATAGATCCTGGAAGCCTGTCGAGTGAAATACAACACTCAGTGTTCCGACAAAACGGTTATACTGAGAGACAGATACGTAATGAATTCAGGCCCAGGCAGAGCAGAATGAAGATAGGAAGACACCCACCACTTTGGCTATTTTGCCGTATATTGGCACCATGTCGTCAAGAATCGAAAGAGTCCTCGGAAGATATGGAATTAGGTGTGTTTTTCACGCATCTGCAAAACTGAGAAACGTGTTGAGTTCGGTTAAGGATGACCTTGGTCTGAAGAAAAGTAGTGTGTACAAGATTCCTTGTCAATGTGGGACAGCGTATAAAGGCCAGACATGCCGCACAGTACAAGAACGCTGCGATGAACATCAGCGTCATACACTGTAACGTAATGACGTAAATTTTGCATAAATGATTTTCTTTTGACGTATGACCATGCGCATACTTCGTCACCTACGTCAGTTACAAAACACTTCAAAATTATTTAAATCCTTTTTAAAGTTGTCTCTGAATGGTTCTTGAACAAAACTGTAATGAAAACATCATTTGAGTCGTATGCGCAGAATTACGTCACTCAGTCCGATTGATTTGCGCAAACATTTTTCAATTTAGATGTCGTTTGTTTGTTCTCAGAAATTATATTAATGCAAGTTATCTGCTTTAATACATATTAAAACCAAATTGAACAAAATTTTAAGACTCAAACTCGCGATGAATGTTGTCAAAAAATTAACAATCTTGTCAAATCAATCAGTAATACTTCTTCCTTAACATAATTCTTCATAAATAAATTCACGGAACACGTACTTAAACTTTTGTAGGAGACATTAGTTTATTATTTTCATATATACTACATATAGAAGTGAACATAAGCCTTGACAAGATAGGACTGAAAATTTACAACATGATTAAACTTTCTATGATGTAATTGTTGTAGCAACATTACAAATTCTTATTTTTTCAGTTTTTAGAAGCACGACACAACAACTCGGTTTCAGTATCTTCTGTTTCTCTTTGGCTGTCGCCCTGCGACGTATAGTGGCCAGCAATTTTCTCTCTGGTCCCGGCAGTGAAGATGCTGTCTCCGTTCGTTGCGCCGCCCTCTCCGTATATGAAACATAAAAATAAATACAAAACTTTACATAATTCACAAACATTACACATACAAAAAATAAACAAAACACTAAATTAAACTTATATTCACCTGCAAACTGCGCTGACACTGGTGGATGGGTGACGCTTCAATTTCGCGTCCCACTACAACACGCCTTCGTCAACCGGAAAAGTCAGAAATTGCTGAACACTGTCTGAATATAGGACATCGCATGATTCATGAAAATATAGAAATTTTATCTCCGGCATCATCTTTCTGGGATTGCATCATCAAGGAAGCAATACATATCCGTGCAACCGATAATCTCATAAACAGGGATCAACGTTCTTCGATAACAGACCCGTCATAAAATTGGTCTAGTATTGTCGTTGGTGAGTAACATCTGGCCGCACTGTTGGCAAACGCAGCATACAGCACACGTGCAGGAAAGCCGCTCTGCGATTTTCGGCAGAGGTAGTTTGAATATGGCACAATCTATCTGCAAATCGTTGCGCATGCGGTGGCGTCGACTTGCGGATACCGTCAGTCGTGCCTAGCCACAAGCAAGTTTGCACCACCTGAAGATGTCGGACAATCGCTCCGAGGAAAGATTGTGGGATTTGCAGAACATGATCCGGCGGCAAACCCGTGAAGACTATTTACAACATATCCGCCGGGAAAACTTGAAGAGTCACAGTCTCAAATCACTTTCAGCACGAAGTCTGTTATTTATTTATTTTTTAAGTATTCATATGAAGGAAACTACTTTCTGCATAAATATGCAGATGATAAGGTAATAAGGCCACTATGGCAGTATTCGCTATTTACTTTAATTAACTCAATTAATGCAAAGATTTATAACTTTTCTGTAACTGAAAAGCAGTAGAAATGTCAAGAAATTTCTCTTTTCTATATACGCTTAATTTGGATTCTAAAACTGTTGACAATTCGAGGGGATTGCGAGTACTATTCTGGTAACTGGACAGTGTAGAAATATTTTCTAAGGGTTTTTCAAAACGCCTTTAAATGTTCTTCAACCATGTTCCTGACGTTTTATCCAAAGACAGTTTATTTTCCACCAGGTAGTCGTAAACTGTATCAAAGAACTTGGTTTGATTCCTCCTAAAACACGTTACCGAAAAATTGAAGTTTTTTAAATGAATGATTCGATACAGTCTTGCACGATATAAACGTGTGTGTATGAGTCGTGGAGCAATACGTTTCAAGCGTAATTTTTTTAAAAAATGTCCGCCAATTGAGCTGAAGTCTGAAGCTATATTTCATCTTCCAAGGATTTTGCTTTGTGAACGCATGGCTGGCAAGAAAATTCTAAACTGCATCTTCGAGCTCGCTCATACAATCTGGAAATACTTCAGATAACCATCTAACTCCAGTGTGAGGCCATAAATGATTCCCACATCCTCACAAAGCACTGCAAAGATGAAGGAATTGGCAGGGGAAGTCTCATAAAAATTCATTATTTTCACTGCATCGTCCAGCAGACTTCAATCCATCGGACATACGTTCATAAACAAGAGCGTGTCTGTGAACGCAACGATGTTCCCAAGAAGCGTTCGGACCTACCGATTTCGATTTGGTAACAAACTCAGCATAGCACCCAGGCGTAGTTTTCGCACCATCTGAACAATTGCCTCCACAGGGAGTCAGGTCTATTGAATTTTCGCGGCAGTATTCATTGGTAAAATAGATCTTGAAAGTCTCTTCGAGTTTGCTACCGGATCCTAAAATCAACTCGATTTGATATTTCTGGGATCCAACTGGTCGTCATCTTCAGGACAACGCTGCCTCTGCTGATGAGTCCCGCTGAGACCTGACGCTATCCTGTTTTTTTTTTCTTTATTGTGATTTCATTCCCCTGCCCCAAATGGGCAGGGAAGGGCTGTCGGCAGCACAATCCGCCGCTCTTCAGCCGAGTGAAACGACAACTAAAACAAGAATAAAATAATACATACATAAGGAGATAAAAAAGGGTAACATAAAACAGAGTAAGTGGAGAAAATGGAGGTAAGAATACACTGACATGTAGACGTTCATTGGGGACAGTTAAAAAAGTCACCAGAAAGTTAAAAAACACAGTTCGCGATTCTTAAAACACAGAGAAGACACTGGATGTGCATGCACAGGTTAAAAGTTGGCCATAGTATTAAAAACATTCCGAAATAACACACTTAAAACCCACTTGGAGCACACACGATGAAGAATAAAACTACCAGATGGGACCTGCCGAGGGAAAGCTCAAAGAGGATGGAAAAGGGGGGGAGAGCATGGGGCAGCTGGGGAAGCGGCGGGATGAAGAGAGGAGGGGCAACCGTGGGTTCATGAAGAGGCAGGAGACACATGGGGCGGGAGAGGAAAAGGGAAGACAGGCAGGAGGGAGCGCAGAGACACTGAAAGAAGGCACAAGAGATGGAGGGGGAGTAGGAGGGGAAATCCGCTCAGAAGGAGGGAGGGGGAGGAGAGGGAGCCCTGAGGAGGAGGCAGGTAGAGGGGGTTAGAGTTGGTAGGAAGGGTAGATGTCAGGGTGAAGCTCATCATCCGGGGGGGGGGGGGGTAGACGGTGGAAGTTATGTTGGGAAAGGAGATGGAGGGTGTGGAGATGGAGAGAGGGAGGGACACAACGGTAAAGGCGCGGCAACTGGTTGGGAGTGGAGAGGAAGGGAGACACCAGGGGGTGAGGGGGATCAAGGAGGTGGACAATATATAGTGTGCGGATGTGTTCAAGGAAAAGGAGTAGGTGGGGGAAGGGGATGAGGTCATAGAGGATGCGCGTGGGGGACGGAAGGCGGATGCGGAAGGCGAGGCGGAGTGCATGGCGTTCGAGGATTTGGAGGGCTTTATAGAACCAGGGAATGGTGGAAATCCAAGCGATGCTGGCATAACAAAGGATGGGGCGGTTCATGGATTTGTAGGCGTGGAGGATGGTGGAAGGATGCAGACCCCACGTCCGGCCGGACAGGAGTTTCAGGAGGTGGAGGCGGTTGTGAGCTTTGTGTTGGATGGTAAGGGGATGGGGAGTCCAGGTGAAGTGTCAGTTGAGTGTGAGGCCAAGGTATTTCAGCGTAGGAGTGAGGTGGATAGGACGGCCATAAATGGTGAGGTAGAAATCATGGAGGTGGTGGGTGGTACGGCCTATGATGATCGCCTGGGTCTTGGTGGGATTAACACGGAGGAACCACTGGTTGCACCAAGCAGTGAATTGGTCAAGGTGGGTCTGGAGGGTACGCTGGGACCGTTGAAGGGTAGGACAAAGGGCTAGGAAGGTGGTGTCATCAGCGAACTGGAGAAGATGAACAGGAGAGGGAGGTTTGGGCATATCAGCAGTGTACAGGAGATAGAGGAGAGGGGAAAGGACAGACCCTTGGGGCACGCCGGCAGAGGGGTAGAAAGTACGGGAGTTGGAATTGTGGATAGTCACATAGGAGGGACGATGGGAGAGGAAGGAAGCAACGAGACGGACGAAGTTGATGGGGAGAGCATAGGTCTGGAGTTTGAAAAGGAGCCCGGGATGCCAGACACAGTCATAGGCGTTTTGGAGATCAAGGGAAACAAAGATAGCAGAGCGACGGGAGTTAAGTTGGAGGGAAAGAAGATGGGTAAGGTTAAGGAGCTGGTCGTCAGCCGAGAAGGAGGGCCGGAAGCCACATTGGGTAAGAGGAAGGAGGCGGTGCTGGTTAAGGTGGCGGTGGATACAGCGAGAGAGGATGGCCTCAAAGACGTTACTGAACACGGAGGTGAGGCAGGTGGGACGATAGGAAGAGATAGCAGAGGGGGGGTTTGTTAGGCTTAGGGAACAGCAGGACATGGGAAGTCTTCCACAGGTCAGGGTAAAATCCAGTGGAGAGGAGGACATTGAACAGGGTAGCAAGGACAGACAGAAAGAATGGAGGGGATTCCTTGGGTGACGGTAGTTGACACGATCATGACCAGGGGTGGTGTTGCGTTTGGAGCGGAGGATGGGTGTGATGTCTTGCATGGTGATGGGAGTGTTGATGTCGGAGGGTTGTAACCGATTCAAATACTGGAAGCTAGGGGCGAGTGGGGGGACAGAGGTGTCAGTGCGGTCAAGGACGGTGGGGAAGAGGGAGTAATCAAAATGGGGATCGTCAGGAATGGAGAAGACCTTGGATAGGTGGGAAGCAAAATGGTTAGCCTTACTGAGGTTGTCAGGAAAGGGTCGATCGTCATGGAGGATGGGGTAATGTGGGGTGGGATGGCTACCAGTAAGGCGGTGGAATGCTGACCAGTACTTGGAGGAGTTGACAGGGAGGGTGGAGTTGAAGCGTGTGCATGCCTGACGCCAGTCCCAGCGTTTCTTTGCTGTAAGGAGCTTCCGGATATTTCGCTGTAATTGCTGGTGGCGGGTGAGAGTATCCCAGTCACGAGTGCAGAGGAAGGAGCGGTAGAGCCTGCGGGATTCACGCAGAAGAAGGACGGCCTATGGAGGAAGCGAAGGGCGGTGAGGGTGGATGAGTTTGGTAGGGACATGAGCCTCCACAGCGTCAGTGATGGTCTTCTGAAGGAAGGAAGAGGCATGGGTGATGTCATCAGGTTGGTGGAAAGTGAGGGGGTGGCTTTCGAGCTGTAAGGCAATGGATTCCCGGTAGGCATCCCAATTGGCACGGTGGTAGTCATGGACAGACTTTGGAGGGGCAGTTGGGCGGGTGGCTGCAGTGGCAGGACGGGTAGAGGAGATGGTGAGAAGGACAGGGAGATGGTCACTACCGACGGGATCGAGGACATCAACGGCAATGCGACCAAGGAGGTTGAGGGAAGCGAGGATAACATCAGAGATGGAGTTACTGTCAGGACGGGTGTGCTGTGGGAGAGGAACAAGGTCACTGTGGAGGGTGGCAAGGAACTGATGCCACCGCTGAAGGGTGGCAGGGTCACGGATGTGGATGTGGAGGTCAGCGGCGATCACATAGGTGGAGAAGGTATCGTCAACATGGGAAATGAAGTCAAAGGGGAGAGGAGCTGTGGGGCGAATATAGATAGTGGCACAGGTGACGGTGAGGGAGGGAAAAAAGAGGCTGAAGAGAAGGTGTTCCATTGGGTCATGGAGGAGGGGTTGTGGCCAGACAGGGACATGCCTGAGGTGGCCTATAGCGACCCCACCTCGAGCTAGGGGAAGGGGATTGTCAGTGCGGTGAAGGAGATAAGGGGAGATGCGGACCACATGGTGGGGTTGGAGGAAGGTTTCATTAAGGTTGAAGGAATCAACCTGGTGCTGGGAGAGGGTATGCAGGGAGGGAGCGAATGTTGAGGTAGAGGATACGATACTGTTGACGAGCCATGAGGTTGGGTGTGGGAAGGGTGTGGGAAGGGGAGAGAGGGGCTTAAACGAGGGTGTCTAGGCGGGTGAAGGTAAAGTGGGCCTGGTTGTGGGAGTATGTGGCGTAGGTGATTATGTGGAAAACAAAGCGGGCAGCAAGGGAAATCTGCTGGAGTGTGTGGGGGCGCTGGAAGGGGTGGATGTTCTGCAGGATGACGGTGAGGAACCAGATGATGTCTTCTGCTGTAGGGGGAGGGTGGAGGGAATTGTTAGGGTGGATCGGTGGGTCAATGGGGCGAACGGGGACAGTGAGTTCAGGGTTGGTGGGAGGGGGCTTGGCTTTGCATTTGGAGGAACAGGTGGGGTGAGGTTCATTGCAGGTGTTGCAGGATGGGGGGAGGCGAGGTTGGGACACTGTTTGAGGAAGTGGGAGGCTTTACAATGGGGGCAGGTGGGTGGGTTCTTGCAGTTTTGGATGAAGTGGTCATTGTACAGAAGACAACGATGGCAGCGGTAGGATTGAGGAGGGAAACGGGATGGGTCAACAGGGTGGCGGCGGTTGAAAATCAGGGCTCCCTGCGTGAGGAGGTGGTCGATGGAGGAGGCGGACTCTGTAAAGATAAGCATGAGGAAAGTAGGGCCAGAGGATTTGTAAATACGGCGGGCAGAGTGGACTTCCAGGGAGTGTTGGGCATTCAGTTCCGCCAAAACCTCAGCCTCCGTGACCACAGGGCTGAGTTTTGTGATGACAGCAGTGAGGGTTGGCGGACGACAAGGCGGTTGGGGTTGACGAGGAGAGGAGGATGTAAGGAGTGGGGCCCAAAGGTGATGCGGGGAAGGCGCCGGAGGAGATCAGTATGGAAGGACGGAAAGGGAGACTTGATGAGAAGAGAGTCTCTGCAAGGGATAAGTTGGGTGATGGGAGCACTGGGGATGTACTTCCGGATTGCAAGGGTGAGGGTGCGGGCAACCAGGAATTTCGGATCAGGGTTGGCTAGGACAAAGGTATACAGGGAGGGGGCTGGAGAGGAGAGAGGTGGGGTGTTATCCATAGCGGGGTCAGTGGGAGGTGGGACGGGCATTGGCTTTTTGGAGGAAGGAGTAGAGGAGAGGTCGCCACTGGGCCGTTTGGAAGATATTTTGGTGGGTGTTGCCTGGGAGGAGGGATGAGGGACTGGATGGATGGGGAGGTGGTGGGAGGCAGGGTCCTCCTGTGAGGCAGTAGCACCGGATGAGAGGGTAGGGCGCTCTGTGGCGGCGACTGTGGCGCGGCGGGCGGAAACTCTGGCAGGGGAAGCAGTGGTAGTTGCAGGGGGGAGAGGAGGAAAGTCGTCTCGGCGGGCGACAGGAGCGGGAGGGGGGTTGGGAGCAGGGACAGAGGCAGGAGCGGGAGAAGCAGCAGGGGCAGTAGCAGGGGTAGGAGCAGGAGTGATGAACAAATGGGAATACAGCGATGGAGAGGAGATAGATGGGGAGGAGACTGTGAGTAGGGGAGGTGCATGAGACGGGTGAATCCCAGAGGATGCACTCCATGACGTTACAGTGGGGGCAGGTGAAGGAGAGGTGTAGATGATGGTGGTAGTTTGGGCGTCCATGATTGCAGGCGGCAGCGGCGAGCACCGAGAGACGGCGGCAGAAGAAGCGGCGAACACCAAGAGACGGCGACAGCGGCGGCGGCGGCTGAAGAAGCGGCGACCGGGTGGCGGCGGCAGGAGAGGAAGCGGCGAGCACCGACAGACGGCGACCAGACGGCGGCGGCGGCGGCGGCGGCGGCGGCAAGCACCGGGCCGCGGCGAACAGACGACGACGGCGGCGGCGGCGGCGGCGGCGGCGGGCAGCAGTGACGGCGTGCAGACGGGCAACAACGTGACAAGCACGGTTGGGGCTCTTCCACGTCTAAGATACACCCTGAGAGTAGCCCAGGCAGTGGGAGTCCTCGATGAGGAAGTGAGGGAATCCAACCCTCGAATGTGACGCCATCCTGTCAGTCGACGTCCTATATACGCCATCGTACCGTACATGGCACATGCGACACCCGCTATAGCTATTGCTGCCCTCGAAGACTAGGCAGGTGGCGCCGCCCTTTGTAGAACACCGGAGGCAACGATATATTGCAATCTAGAGACGATATTCGAATAGAGTGGCCGCACCGAAGAACGCTCTGTTTTGATCGTGCAGGATTCCATGTCCTGCTAAGAGGAACTGTTTATGCAAATGTTTATGCAACTCCAGTGATGGTCCAAACTCTATAGCCCGATGAATCTGTTTCTCAGAGTATCAGTTTTCTTTAAAAACAGCTTTAAAATGGGCAAGTTCTTCTGTTAAGCTGCCCGCGTCGGAAATGGCATATGCTCTTCGTGCCAAAGTCATAAGGACGCCACTGCGTTGCTGTGGTGGATGACAACTCTTAGAATGCAGATGTCGATAAGTGTGCGTCGGCTTTCGGTCAACACTATGTCCCAAAGTATCTTTTTTATAAACCATAACATCTAAAAATTGAGGCATCCTTTCACTTTCAACCTCCATGGTAAATTTAATGTGGGGCTGACGACAGTTGAACTGGTCCAAAAACCAATTAAGAGCATCACGTCCATGTGGCCAGACGAAACAGATATCATCCACATATCTCCAGAAGCACGTTGGTAGCAAAGCCGAAGTCCTCAGTGCCTTATCCTCGAAGCCCTCCACAAATAAACTGGCGACTATGGGTGATAAAGACTACCCATAGCCACTGCGCCATTCAGTTAAAAAATGTTGACGTTAAATAAAAAATACGTGGATGTCAGCACATGACGATAAAGCTTCACCCACCATTCATCCAGTTTTTCACTAATCAAACGTAGGGGCTTTTCCAGGGGGACTCGTGTAAACAGAGATACCACATCAAAACTCACTAATAGATCTTAAGGACTCAGTCTCAAAGATTTCTATCGTCGAATAAAATCCACCGAATTTGAGATATGGTGATCACACATGTCAACATATGGACTGAAAACAGATTATAAATACTTCGCCAGGTTATAAGTGGGCGCACCCAAATTACTAACAACAGGGCGTAGAAGTACCCCTTCCCTTAGTTTGGTGCATGAAGAGGAACATAATTCGTTGGCCTTTATCCCTTATGCTGGGGGCATATCATTTAAAACAGGAAGAATTTTAAGGCATTTTAACATTAAGAGTGTGTTCCGTCCACCTTCTAAGATTAGAGCACTACTCGGCTCTGTGAAAGACGATTTGGAACGTAAGAAACCCGGTGTATTCAAAATTCTGTGTCAATGTGTGAAGGTTTAATCAGCCGTACGATTCGCAGAGTTCATGACAGGAGTGTGGAACATCGCCTTCTTACGAGGCTACAGCAGCCGCGAAAATCGACAGTAGCAGAACACCTTAAATGAGGAACATGGTATGAAATTGGACGAAACTGTGATAGTTGCCAACACTTCCGGGTTTTGGAACAGTGTCTACAAAGAAGCAATTGAAATTAGATTGGAGTATAGTTTGATTAACAGAGACAATGGGTTTCCTCTTAGGAGAGCGTGGAATCCTGCACTATCCCGCGTTCCTCGGTGTGGCCAATCCGAGTATTCGAATATCGTCACTCAGTACGACACATCGTTGCCGCTCGTGTTCTACTAAGGATGGCGCCCCCTGCCCAGTCTTGGAGGGCAGCAACTGTGATGGGCGGCGCATGCGCCGTGTACGGTATGTTGGCCTATATAGGGCGTCGATTGGCAGGCTGGCATCAGTTCTCAGCGGGACTCATCAGCAGATTCAGCATTCCCCTGAAGATGGTGACCAGTTGGACAGCCGAAATATCGAATCGAGTTGGTTTCAGGATCCGGCAGCAAACCCGAACTGACTTTAAAGACTTATAACGCCGGGAAATCCAACGATCTCACATTAATTAGTTCCCCCCTCGTAGTCCTCACAAGGATCAGCAGAGTACTAGCTTCTCTTCTAGAGACTCCTAACTAATACAAAAATAAGAGAAGTAACGAAATGACTAAATTGGAAACATCCGTTGATTCGTCAAGATGGATCGCAAAAGAAGGACTGATACGAACTCTTTCCAAAAAATCAGTGTCGGTATAATTTGACGTGTCTTTAATCCGGCAGTCGGAAAATGATACCATACTGACTCTTCTTGTGAAAGATTCTCCAAGCATGGACAGTACTTGCAGTACTTGCAGTACTTGCTTGCAGTACTTGCAGTGATACAAAGTACTTAAATCATGTTTCGACTTGTCAGCCTTTCGTGTATAAAATTCAGCAGATCTCTTAATGTGGGCTAGGTCTCATTTCTTCAATGGCGTTGAAGCAGAGTTGGTTCCTGATTACTGTTAGCAAGAATGTCACCACAAACAACACATTACGGTTTTGGGCAGTCCTTCTCACCTGTATGTGATAATCCACACCTAATTACCATCATACTTTCTCTTGTTTACACATGGGTCAGATTTTTGTATTATTGACTCACGTCACCGTAACTTGAATGACGTGTTGACACATCACAACTGACAACCTTTTTTTTTTTTTTTTTAAAAAAAAAAGTTCTTTATTCAAAATAGATTATAATTATACAAATGCAACCCACCACCTTAATGATTAGTGGGTCCTAAGTGTTGCAATATTGTTATTTGCAGCTAATTACATCTTACTTGTAAGCTACAGACAGTACTGGTTAATGAGCAAACTTAAGTACTATGTTAAACTATACACACTAATACCTACTTATAGCTAATCTTAACTGCCTGCTGCGTCACAGGTGTCTCAGTGTGGATATAAACCTACTGCAATGCCTTGCTCATCGAGCTAATCCCGATGAGCGTGTCCCTGACACTAGGCAGGCCAAAATTACTAATCGCTGGAGGTTCCTATTCCGGTTTCTATTTCTAAATCCTACTAACTACTAACTAACCTACGTCAAGTCCGATGCATGTCGTTGTTGTGAAGTTAATGTACCCCACTCCCCCTAGCCCTGCACGTGGCGGATTCCAACTTACAAGTCGACCTGTCCATGCCTAGGCGGTACATGATTAGGGTACTAGGACGCGTTCGGTAGTTTGCTACTCATCACGAATGTCCCTCAAATATGCTGTCAGAACGTTTGGTGATACCCCGTTAGCCAGATTATTCCAGGTTTGGAATGTCTCCTCGTGTCTCAGCAATTCGTATGTGTCGTTGATTGGTAGTTGCTGTCGTAATGTAGCTGCTACATCATCGAAGAGGGAGCACTCGTAAACCATATGGTCGGGAGTAGCCTCTGATGCGCCGAAAAACACACGCGGGCGTTGACCTCTTCGCAAACCGGCATAAATAAGTTAGATCGGTCCCATGACCAGTGGCAAAATGGATGAAACCCCCGGGTTGGCTCAAAATATCCCACACCTAGCCTTTCGTTTATATTTGGTAAGAGTTGGAAAGTTCTTCTGCCAGAGTCGTCCGTTTCCCATAATTCCTGCCATAGTTCTACGCCTCTTTTCCTTATCTCACTCTTGTCCCTAACCAGAACTCCCAAAAGTCTTCTATTTTTATATCATCACCTTTCTTAGCTCAATACCACACGGCTTGTTCCCAGATTTTGATATCCAGACGACAGAGCCCCATTATCACTATTACTGCCCCCTGGAGATGTCCTGTAACCCCCACAGACCTTAACAACATGTTTCTCTGTACTCTTCTCGCTGCCATGGCGGGCACCTCCCTCGTGAGACTGTATGCCCAGCTCCCGAGCCATAACCCACTATTGGGGTTAGTATGCTATTGTGGTACAGTTTTATCAGGTGAGGGGGAAGGTGAATTCCTTTATGACCTATAGAGATGAGGTTATTTAGTTCTTGTAATGCTCTTTGGGTCACGGGTTCAATGGGCCTTCCGAAGTACCATCTTTCATCAATGATAATTCCCGAGTAGCGTGTCTCACGTCGCCTAAGGACTGGTGAGCCCTCAATTCTCACAGTAGGATTTCTCACTAGCTGTCTTCTTAGCAGAAGGCAAGTTGATTTTGATGGTGAAATTGACATTTTGGTATTTAGGCACCACAGTTGCAATTTTTCCATTGCCTTCTCTATTTTCGGCTCACTGTCTTCGCGGCTCCGGCCGCCAACCAACAGGAGGAGGTCATCAGCGTAGGTTATCACCTCTAGCACCTCTTCACTCTGTAGCAGGTTGTTCAGAAATGGCTCCATGTGGATGTCCCAGAATAGGGTACCTAATAAGGAACCCTGGGGACATCCCTTTGTTAAGGTTTTTTCGACTTTACTGCTAGGGTATGATAGCCAGGCCTCGCGATCCTCACAATAGCCCCTCAGGCAACCATATAGCGGCCCTGGACACTCTTTCTCCCGCAAGCAGGAGAAGAGCGAAGGCCACCACAGGTTGTCGAAGGCGCCACTGATGTCGATCATGATGCCAACAACGTACTTGTACTGGGCTAAGCCGCAGACCTCAGTCACGAGGGAGATTGCATCTGTTACCGATCGCCCAGGCCTGAAGCCAAACTGCCTGCTGCTCATCCCACACAGCATTTGGTGTCCACTCAGTCTGTCAGCTAGCAATTTCTCTAGGAGTTTTCCAAATACGTCTAATAAGCAAATGGGTCTACAAGACTTAGCTTCAGCTGGGTCTTTATAGGGGCCTTTCTTAATGATTACCACATTAGCGACTTTACAGATTTTCGGGAACCTTTCCTGCCTGAGGCATTCATTGTCTAGGTGGGTTAGTGGAGTTACCAGCTAGGGAGCTAAGAATTGCACCACCTCTGCCACAATGCCGACGTGTCCTAGAGCTTTCCCTCTCTTTAGAGATTTGATGTTGGCAGCCACCTCCTCTTCAGAAAAGGGGTAGACTGCCCTATCATTTGCATGCCTGTCGAGATCGTCGTTCCGTAATTGGTGCTGATCTTCAGTGTCTCCATCATATCGTCAACACGCAGCCGGGACCGGAGGAAGACCTCCCCAGTCTCCTGCCAGGATTCCTTCATCCCGTCGCCATGCCTGATCGTTGATAACATCATTGGGGGTGGATCTTTTCCCTAACTAGCTTATAGGGTACTCCCCATCGGTCCAAAGCTAATTGATTCAACACAAAACTTCCCCAACTTTGTACCCTGACCGCCTGAAGTTCACTTTGAAATTTTTATTTCGCTTCCCAGTGTAGCAACAACCATCTTTGCTTTTCCCACCAGATGATACTGTGCTGGTAGTGTCTCCTCAGCCTTCTGACTGACTGACGCAATTCCTCTAGTTCAGCTGACCATGGTGATGGAGAGGCCGCCATGGCCCTTCTCCTAGTTGGTACGGCTGCCTTCACTGCTCTGGTTACTGCACTCACCAGCTCCTCAGCTCTCTTATCTACATCAAGGTCCTGATGAACGTCACGTTCTGGCAATGGAGGAATGTCGAACTCCTTCGCTAGGCACCCAGTGGCCCTCTCTGTATCCCAAAGTGAAGGTAATGAGGCTGTGATCACTTATGGCGGCATTGTCTTCAACTTTCCTGATTTGCAAGATGGTTACGACATTCGGCGTGACTAAAGTCACATCGGTGTTGGTACCTTGCCCCCCTCCAGCCATATAGATGAGAGGATTGCTAGGCTTATAAGCCACCATAAGTTGTACAGCCATGATCTTCTCTTCCACTTTTCCACCATTTTCATCTCTTGTACCACTGTATCATAGGGGGGATTTTGCATTTATGTCAGCTGTTATGACCATTTTTCGTCCCCGCAACTCTGTGGCTACTCTTGTCAAGTGATGTAAGTGTTGTTCAATGTTGTCTCCATGCTGGAAGTACATGTTAACGAGAGTTATGACCCCCGCAGGAGATAGTATCTCCAAGACTTTGCAATGACTGTTGGGGTGCTGCGAAAGTGTCTTTACGCATAGGGCTTTGTTTGTAGCTGCCATTGCTGCTTTGGGGATATCCCCACTGCTGCCAACCTGCCATGTAGCAGCTGCGAAAGATATTTTCCCAGCTTGAGAGTATGGCACCTGTAGGCAGAGCACATCAAGCCTCCTCTCCTCCACCACACTTCGTAGCCCCTGCATCACCAGTATGCTGTTATGTGTTTTCAGTTGTCCATTAGCTATTTTAGTCATTATGGAAAGTAAACATGTAGTCTATCACCAGGTCAGGTCTTGCTCCAATCGAAGGCAATACGACCATTTGACAGAACTGACTGAGTGTAGATATCATTGAGCTCAAATTTCTCTAAACGTCCTTCAAAAACTTTTTTAAGTAAGTCCTGCAGAGCTCTGAAGTCGGTGGGGAGATTCACTGACTTCAGCTGTGTTCTTTCTACAGCCTCCATTACCGAAAAGGTGACCTTTCTGGCGTTCTCATGTCCCACCCGGACCACATGTCGTAAGGCAGTGGTCAGGATGGTCGGCTGCTCCATCCTTGCCAAATGCATAGTGTAATCAATGTTGGGGTACACTCTAACCGGGTCGACAGGCGGTAACGTGATTATAGGGGTGTCTTGTGTGGTTGAGTATGCACTGGACCTGGTTACTTTGAATTCTGGGAGTGGCTGTCGCTCTACTTTGCTTGTTCGTTTTTAATCGGCCTCATTCCCCTGTTTTGGGAGGAGGGAACTGTGATCTTCAGGGGGAGATCTTTTTGAATATTTATGTCCGTCGTATGGAACTCTGAATTCCTTTGTCCACAGTTTCAACTTTGGCAGCACCCGAAAGTGACCTTAGGAATTCTTTAAATGTTAGGCATCATGGCATCCCTCCTCCTTTTGATAGGGGATTTTCGCCGTGGCATCCTGGTCACTGCACCCTTGAGATCAGTCTTTCTTCAAGCCTTCTGTAGGTAGGGAAATTCAGTCCAGTGGCTCCACAGAATTTCTTTCCACGACTTTGACATGAGATGCAAATTCCAGCTGCCCTGCAATCTTTTCGAATGTGACCACTCTCACCACACTTGGAGCACGCCGACCTCCTGGTTCAGTGCCTCAGAATGTGGTCCAGGTCACCACAGTTGTGGCAACGAGGTACCACGATATAATCCCTCGTATTTACCACGTGGAAACCTACGTATAGTCTGCCCACTGTCCACATTTTTTGCCACATTTGTTCGGTGACCTCGGCAACGAGATGAACAACATCACGATCCCGAGGCCCCATTTTGAATCTAAACTTCAAAGAATTCTTGAACTCCTCGTCATTTATGTCTTCGAAGTTGTGTGCCCTCATTGTCTCATATACACTACTAGCCATTAAAATTGCTACACCAAAAAGTAATGCAGATGATAAACGGATATTCATTGGACAAGTATATTACACTAGAACTGACATGTGATTACATTTTCACGAAATTTGGGTGCATAGATCCTGAGAAATCAGTACCCAGAACAACCACCTCTGGCCGTAATAACGGCCTTGATACGGCTGGGCATTGAGTCAAACAGAGCTTGGATGGCGTGTACAGGTACAGCTACCCATGCAGCTTGAACACGATACCATAGTTCATCAAGAGTAGTGACTGGCGCATTGTGACGAGCCAGTTGCGCGGCCACCATTGACCAGACGTTTTTAATTGGTGAGAGAACTGGAGAATGTGCTGGCCAGGGCCGCAGTTGAACATTTTCTTTATCCAGAAAGGCCCGTACAGGACCGGCAATATGCGGTCGTGCGTTATCGTGCTGAAATGTAGGGTTTCGCAGGGATCGAATGAGGGGTAGAACCACGGGTCGTAATACATCTGAAATGTAACGTCCACTGTTCAAAGTGCCGTCAATGCGAACAAGAGGTGACCAAGACGTGTAACCAATGGCACTCCATACCATCACGCCAGGTTATACGCCAGTATGGTGATGACGAATACACGCTTCCAATGTGCGTTCACCGCGATGTCACCAAACACGTATGCGACCATCATGAGGCTGTAAACAGAACCTGGATTCATCCGAAAAGATGACGTTTTCCCATTCGTGCACCCAGGTTCGTCGTTGAGTACACCATCGCAGGCGCTCCTGTCTGTGTTGCAGCGTTAAGGGTAACCGCAGCCGTTGTCTCCGAGCTGATAAACCATGCTGCTGCAAACGTCGTCGAACTGTTCTTGCAGAAGGTTGTGGTCTTGCAAACGTCCCCATCTGTTGACTCAGGGATCGAGACGTGGTTGCACGATCCGTTACAGCCATGCAGATAAGATGCCTGTCTTCTCGACTGTTAGTGATACGAGGCCGTTGGGATCCAGCCCGGCGTCTTCCTCGGTGGCAACGTCTACAGTTGCCGAGTTTCCGCTTGGTTTAACCCTTTTAATTTTAATTCTGTCTTTGGCAGGATCAGTAGTAGTTGTCAATAATTCTTGTATTTTTCTAAGTATTTGGCCAGGCAGTGTGCTCAGGAACGTCTGCAGCTCGTGGTCGTGCGGTAGCGTTCTCGCTTCCCACGCAAGGGTTCCCGGGTTAGATTCCCGGCGGGGTCGAGGATTTACTCTGCCTCGTGATGACTGGGTGTTGTGTGATGTCCTTAGGTTAGTTAGGTTTAAGTAGTTCTAAGTTCTAGGGGACTGATGACCATAGATGTTAAGTCCCATAGTGCTCAGAGCCATTTGAACCATTTTGCTAAGGAAGACTGCCGTGTCTGGCAGCTAGGTTACTCTTTCGATCGTGTCTCTTGTCATTTGTGGCTTATTTGGCGATTTCGCAGCCACACCCGCCGAGGTCTTAGTAGATTGCCTCCTTAATCCATCGTTCTCTTTCTCTAATTCTTCGGTGCGGCCTCTAAGTTCTGTATTGGCTATAGCCGAAGCAGCCAACTCGATTTTAATAACAGACAAAGCCGCCTGATTGATTTTACAATTTTTGATATTTGGCTCTAAGAGCAGTGTAATTCTTGCTTGTCTCTGGGTGACAGTTTCATCCTCTGCCTGTCCCATCTTATCCTGAGGAGAGGGAGTAGACGCCACAGATGCCTGTTTAGGCGCCCTTGAATCACTCGTTTCAATTTCAGCCATCTCTGTAACGAGTGATGTAAAGATGGGAGCCCGTCTCTTGCCCCGGACCGGCTCCTCTGCCATAGGGGTCGGGAGGGGGTGGGATGTACAAAACGCAGCTTGCCCACCAACCTCGTCCCTAGGCCAAGGGCACTCCCGAGCCATCGGTTTCAACACGCCATCGCCAGCACACTGGTCCACATCGGCGGCCCCTTCGTTGAAGATTATACTCAACGCTCCTAGGCACCCCGCACTACAGAGAGGTGGATGCACCTCTCACTCGCCCTTCGCCGCCTACTTGCCCGAGCTTCCACCTCTTGGCCGAGGACCCACTCCTACTCAGGTGGTGGGCCGGTCACCGGGTCGTTCGGCGGTTAGGACCCAGCTAACCTGGCCCAGGCGATTTCACCACCTCCTGGATTTGGCAGAAAACGTTCCGGTTAACCAGGGGCGCGGCGAAGCACCCTTGCCGACTCGCGCCCAGATCCCACGCCGACAAACAATGTCGTCGGCATGCAGAGCAAAAAAAATGGTTCAAATGGCTCTGAGCGCTATGGGACTTAACTTCTGAGGTCATCAGTCCCCTAGAACTTCGAAGTACTTAAACCTAACGAACCTAAGGATATCACACACATCCATGCCCGAGGCAGGGTTTGAACCTGCCACCGTAGCGGTCACGCGGTTCCAGACTGTAGCGCCTAGAACCGCACGGCCACCCCGACCGGCCACGCAGAGCACCTGCTAGTCTGTTCCCTACAGAAAAGAGAGAGAGAGGAGCAGCAGCCGCCCAGCGCAAAGGGGTCGCATACAGATTGAGCAACACCCCTCGCAGCCTAGCAGCCGGACTCAACCTCCCCCCTCCCCTCCCCCTCTGGAGGGGCTGATCTTTGGTGCATTGACACAGCTCTCCCTGTGCCACACATCCATTGTTTTCACATCGGGTTGAGTCGCAGCTCTCCCTTTTGATGCAAGGCAAATTCCTGGAGGGCCCGGGAAATGCTGACGTTTGGCACCATGGGAAGACGGAAAGAGCCACTTGGGAAGGATAGGCTATGTGTGACGCGTCACTTCCCCTTGTGAGGCATTTCGCGGCACCCCTGACGAGAAGCGATACATCCTGGTGCGAGTCTCCGTGCCTTACGGCGCGCTGGAATGGACTGACCCACACCAAAACGCACCGTAAAGAGACCGACTAACAGGGAAGCTTGCTCCCGCGCTCAGCTCATTCTACCTCAAGCCAGACACAACTGAAAACTTTATTTTTAAATTCTTTCTCCTTCAGTACATGACACATAAGCAACCCACCACCTAATTCATTAGAGGGTCCTAACTCATACTAACAGAATGTAACTGCAGCTTTTTATTCTAAGAATGTTAGTTCTATTAGTCTTCCACTATGAGCACTACTGCTATGTCCTAAGGTTACCAGTATTTGACTATGTCTACTACTTATGCTAGTCTACTCTATGTAAAGCGTAACAGGTGTGCCAGCGTATATATAAATTATCATTAGTTGGCTGTGCTCACCGAGCTAATTCCGGTGGGCATGCCCCTGGCACCGAACTGGCCCAGAGTGGTTAATCGCTGCAGTACTACACTAATGTTGCTATCCTAGCTTATCCTACATCTAACCTTATATTTAGTCCTATGTCAAGTCCGGTGAGTGTCAGAATCATGTAACAGGTGCTACCTCCCCCTAATCCCAGACGTGGTGGGTCCGAGCTATTAAGCGACTGGCCAAGTCGATGCCTCAGTGGAACAGGAAGGGGCACAGAGTCTAGTCAGGTGATCAGATATGATCTGTAAGTTATTGTTCCGTAGAAATTTCTTTATGACTTTGTGTGATATTTAATTAGCTAACTTGTTCAGGATTGGGAAGTGGTCCTCATGCCTGAGCAGGTGATACGTGTCATAGTTTAGTAACAGTTGTCGTAATTACACCACATGTTCTGGGGTGCCTGGTGCGGCCCCACTGTCACATATTGGTGTAGCCCGTTTCCCAAACCGGCATAGATATGCTGGGCAGGGTCCATGTCCCGTAAGGAAGTGCAGCAGCCCTCTTGATGGTTTGAAGTGTTTTAACTGTAGACGCTCCCTGATGTTGGGCAGTAGTTCATATGTTCTATGACTTGTGTCTCCATTGTCCCACTGTTCTTGCCAAAGTTCCTCCCCCCTACGTCTAATCCCTAGCTTGTTCCCCACGTGAATCTCCATTAATTCAGTTATTTTGTCCCAGTTTCCCTTTTTGACCCAGTACCATGCCACTTGTTCCCTGATCTTTATGTCGAGTGGACAAAGCCCCATTAATACTGTTATTGCTCCTCATGGAGTTAATATATATGCCCCTACTGATCGCAGGAGCATATTTCGCTGCACTCTTCTTAGAGCCATGGCATGCATGACTCTTTACCCGTATCCTACAATTGACGTCAAAATACTATTGTGATATAGTTTTATTAATTCTGGTGGCAGGTGTAATCGTTCGTGTCCAAACGCTATCAGATTGTTGAGTGTGTCTAAGGATCTTGGCGTTACAGTGTCAATGTGTGATGTGTAACTCCACCTCTCGTCGACGACTACAATCAAGTATCATGCCTCGGGGGGTCGAAGCACTGGTGAGCCATCTATTCTTAGTGTCGGATTCGTAACTAGTTGTCCCTTCAATAAGTGTATGTGGACTTACTTGGTGAGATCTTCATTTTGGCAGTGCGGCACCATGCACCCAACTTAGATATGGCCCTCTCAATTTTTGGTTCCAGGTCTTCGCGATTACGACCGCCAACCAGTAGCAGGAAGTCATCTGTGTAGGCTATGCCCAGTAGCACATCGTCGCTGTTCTGCAGGTTGTCCAAAACGGAATCCATGTTGATATCAGAAAATAGTGGCCCCAGGACTAATCCCTGTGGACACCCCTTTGTAATCTTTTTACTGCTTTTCCCGCTAGGGGACAACAGCCAGACCTCCCTATCCTCACAATAGCTCGTGACAGCTATATAGCGACCCTGGCAAGGTGTCAAAGGCGCCACTGATATCCACCATCATGCCGACCACGTATTGATGTGGGGCTGAGCCACAGACCTCCACTGTCAGGGCGATGGCGTCAGACGCCGATCTTCCCGTCCGAAAACCGAACTGCCTGTCACTCATCCCACACAGTACTCGTTGTGCTGCCAGTCTGTCTGCTAGCAACCTCTCAAAAAGTTTCCCCAGTAGGTCCAGTACACAGATGGTCCTGTACGATTTGGCTTCTTTTGAACTTTGTCTGGGCCCTTCTTAATTATCAGTACATTGGCTTTTTTCCAGATTTGGGGGAATTTCCCGTGCCTCAAGTACTCGTAGTATAGCTTTGTGAGAGGTGCCACCAGCTGGGGGACCAGGAATTGTAACACCTCTGCTGTGATGCCGTCTGGGCCAGGCGCCTTGCCCTTCAGCTGACAACTTACTGCATGTTCCTCAAGGAAAGATGAAGTAGGCGTTGTTGAAAATCAGTGGTATGACTTACATGTAACTTCCTGAGTGAGGTCGCGGAACTGTTGTTAGTGTTGGTAGAACACAAAGAAACTGGCATACTAAATTTCCATTGTAGCGAAATAAAATACATTCCTGAGATTTTTACATATATTCAACAACTTATGGTGCTGAACACTTGCACAGCATTAGTTTCTTAGTCTGTCGTCAGACCTGCCATAGATCGCTAGCTATCCTGCATTGAAAAGTGGGCAAGCTTTCGACCTACGAGTTCAGTAATGAGGTGTGGACGTCTAACAGTCTATATGCTATTCGAGGTTTCACTGTCCTTCAACCACATTCTATACGTGAATAAAACAGCAGCATGCGAACAGCCGACCAGCTTCCCCGTTTCGGAAATGATTGTTTCCAGGCGCCAAGCAATAACAGTCTGTCTCGTCAATGTCAATGTATTTAGTAACTTAACGATCCGTATCGTCGTTAGAATGATACCCTGCCCGTCTTGATACGCTCATGATTTCTGTACTTACTTACTTAGTTACTCACTGGTCATACCGGACTCGAGACTCTATTACCGCAGCAACGTATTTTCGCCACCTGTCCCTGTCTTGGGCTATTTCCTTGCATTCACCTTCAATGCCTAGGCTCCTTAAATCAGCCTTCACATTGTCCGCCCATCTACGCCTCAGTCTCCCAACAGGACGGTTTCCCTCTAGGTGCCCTACCAGTACTTTATTTCCTTACTGCGTCATGTAATCTCAACGTCAACAGTTGAGAGTGAATACTGCAGTAGGTTCTGATATTCCTTGTTTATGTCCTTAAGCGCATGTGAATCTTTAGTTTTTTTAACCCTAGTTGCATGCATCTCTGAATTCGTCACACGACATGTACACCACGGTCACAATTACCCACATGTATTTCCTGGAGGCACTGGCTGAATGTAAAATATTTTATAACGAAACTGTACTCTGATATACGAATTGAATTTATTTTAAGGTCTGCTATGTATTTCTGCTAGTATTAATAATCCAGAATTGGACACTAAGTAAAAACTGTGATGGAAGGTTTCCCGTGATGAAACTTAAAAGTGATCCGGATCAACAGACTTTGTTTAAGTTCATGTAGTTTAGTTATTCATAAAGCCATTCAGTCTTTATTTCTACTCTCTGGGAATATCTACTACAATTTAACCGGCAACCGGCTGTCCTCTACTATTAAGGACCGTTGAATTCTACCACTGGGCAGTGTTGCCGTGGGCGAGTACATTTCCTTCATCGTTGTCTCAATATTTGGCAGACTTATCGGTTTCGTCTATTGTCCATAACTGCCGCAGGAGCATCAGCTTCAGAATCACTTTCACCAGGAGAGCATCTTTGAGCCGTGGCTGGCTCATGCTACTTCGTTGCGATTCTGTGTTTAGTCTCCCGCGGTTATCGCGATTATGCTGTCATCCCTTCATTCCGTGGGTGGCAGCAGCGGTGTGTATCGATATTCGCACCTTGGACTATCATTGACATTGCGCTTATAGTTTCCGGCTAGGCAGTGCGCGACCACTTGGTCGGTTGGCATGGAGCAGCGAGGAATTCTCCGTGGGACGTTGTTTGGCCGGGGCCGCTGGCGGTCTCTATGCAGTGTCGGAGTGTGTGAGGCTGTTCCCATTGCTACGAGAACCGTAGCTCACCGTCCCTGGACACGAAAATTGAGTTTTGATTTAATCTACCAGCAAGTTAAAACTGTTCACAATGTGTCGTTTGTAGCTCGTTGTCGGCTGTTGGGATATTCCCGTGAGCAACAACGTGGTTTTCAAGTTGGAAAATTGTACCCACCCTCGGGTGGAGTTTCACTGTATTTGGATATTTGAACCTAAGTGCACCAGCGGTATCTTCTGCCTTGTGGCCGTTAACGTTCCTGTTAACTGCCTTGGCCGTTGACGTGAATTTCGGGCAGTGTAGTTTCCTCGTCGAGTTGCTGCTGTCAAGCACGGTGTGTAGTTGGACAGCTTTATGTATGAATGGTTGTGGACGCCAAAATCTTCTACACTCCTGGAAATTGAAATAAGAACACCGTGAATTCATTGTCCCAGGAAGGGGAAACTTTATTGACACATTCCTGGGGTCAGATACATCACATGATCACACTGACAGAACCACAGGCACATAGACACAGGCAACAGAGCATGCACAATGTCGGCACTAGTGCAGTGTATATCCACCTTTCGCAGCAATGCAGGCTCCTATTCTCCCATGGAGACGATCGTAGAGATGCTGGATGTAGTCCTGTGGAACGGCTTGCCATGCCATTTCCACCTGGCGCCTCAGTTAGACCAGCGTTCGTGCTGGACGTGCAGACCGCGTGAGACGACGCTTCATCCAGTCCCAAACATGCTCAATGGGGGACAGTTCCGGAGATCTTGCTGGCCAGGGTAGTTGACTTACACCTTCTAGAGCACGTTGGGTGGCACGGGATACATGCGGACGTGCATTGTCCTGTTGGAACAGCAAGTTCCCTTGCCGGTCTAGGATTGGTAGAACGATGGGTTCGATGACGGTTTGGATGTACCGTGCACTATTCAGTGTCCCCTCGACGATCACCAGTGGTGTACGGCCAGTGTAGGAGATCGCTCCCCACACCATGATGCCGGGTGTTGGCCTTGTGTGCCTCGGTCGTATGCAGTCCTGATTGTGGCGCTCACCTGCACGGCGCCAAACACGCATACGACCATCATTGGCACCAAGGCAGAAGCGACTCTCATCGCTGAAGACGACACGTCTCCATTCGTCCCTCCATTCACGCCTGTCGCGACACCACTGGAGGCGGGCTGCACGATGTTGGGGCGTGAGCGGAAGACGGCCTAACGGTGTGCGGGACCGTAGCCCAGCTTCATGGAGACGGTTGCGAATGGTCCTCGCCGATACCCCAGGAGCAACAGTGTCCCTAATTTGCTGGGAAGTGGCGGTGCGGTCCCCTACGGCACTGCGTAGGATCCTACGGTCTTGGCGTGCATCCGTGCGTCGCTGCGGTCCGGTCCCAGGTCGACGGGCACGTGCACCTTCCGCCGACCACTGGCGACAACATCGATGTACTGTGGAGACCTCACGCCCCACGTGTTGAGCAATTCGGCGGTACGTCCACCCGGCCTCCCGCATGCCCACTATACGCCCTCGCTCAAAGTCCGTCAACTGCACATACGGTTCACGTCGACGCTGTCGCGGCATGCTACCAGTGTTAAAGACTGCGATGGAGCTCCGTATGCCACGGCAAACTGGCTGACACTGACGGCGGCGGTGCACAAATGCTGCGCAGCTAGCGCCATTCGACGGCCAACACCGCGGTTCCTGGTGTGTCCGCTGTGCCGTGCGTGTGATCATTGCTTGTACAGCCCTCTCGCAGTGTCCGGAGCAAGTATGGTGGGTCTGACACACCGGTGTCAATGTGTTCTTTTTTCCATTTCCAGGAGTGTATGTTGTTCCGTTGAAGTCGCTGTTGCACCCTGGTCGGGTGAAGTGTAAGTTACCTTGTCGATGGGTCCGTTGACTGTCAGTGGTTGGGTTGTCGTCAGATAGTGAATGGTTGGCCCGAGTGCCTGTCTCACTTAAGCGAGCGTTAGTGTTTGAATTCCAGGCCGACCCTCAAACACCTGAGCGTCCTTGGGTGTACTGCCTTTTTAAATTTGTTCTTTTTGTTTGTACTTGTGTGGCTTCTAGCCGATTTTTAAAAATTAAGGTTGTTTTGCCCTTGACGCGTATGATTCTTTATGCCTTCAGTCTGATTTAAAGAACTGTTTCACTTAAGACCTCTGGCATTTTAAAGGTTTTTGTGTTGTTGAATTTTAAGTGTTGGGCCTTCAGCCGGTATTGAGTTTGGGTTTTTTTTTTCCTCTTAAGGCCGTCATCCTAAATTAAAGAAATGTTTCACGGAAGGCCTTCGGTATTAAAAAAAATTGTTATGGAGTTTTAAGTAGTAGGCTTTCAGCCGATTTCTCTTAAACTTTTTTGATCTTGAAGCGTCTGATTCTTTGGGCCTTCAGCCTAACTAAAGAACTGTTTTAAGATAAGGCTTGCCTTTTAAATTTCTGATTATGCTTGCGTTTCAAGTTATTCGCCTTCGCCGGCCGGTGTGGCCGAGCGGTTCTAGGCGCTTCGGTCTGCAACCGTGCGACGGCTACGGTCGCAGGTTCGAATCCGGCCTCGGGCATGGATGTGTGTGATGTCTTTAGGTTAGATAGGTTTAAGTAGTTCTAAGTTGTAGGGGACTGATGACTTCAGCTGTTAAGTACCATAGTGATCAGAGCCATTTGAACCATTTTATTGGTCTTCAGCCGTTTTTCAATTAAAGTGGCTTTTAGCCGGTAATCATGTCCCAAATATTAAAGTTGTGTGATTAAAAAAATTTTTTTTCAACTATAGTAATGTTTCATCAAATAATAAAATTGTATGTTCGAGTGTAACTCTTAGCCCCTTATTTATGCCTTTCCACAATTTAAACCACCTGTCCTGTTCTGCAGGTTAATCGGTGCGTCTAAGTCTTCTCTTAATAAAACATATTTCTGTGTGCCATTTACACCTAAATATGCCTCACATTCAGCGATGGAACGGTTACACATTGTGTACTCCGAGGTCGCAGTAACCCTTCAGAAAATATCTGTGTCAAATTAACTAAACAATAACGTCTCACTACTTCGAACGTCCTTCCTTTACTATGTCTCACTCAATGCTGAATTTACATTAATGGCAGCGGGCTGTGCATGTGCGGTGACGCAACCGTAGTAACAAACAAAAATATTCAGGATCGAAAAGACCCTTGTGTATATTTCTAGGATTAAGATCGCTGTTATCGAAGAGTGCCTCAGTTGAAATTATGTCTTTCGGTACGTTACTTCTGCGTTACCGGGGAGCTTAAGAGAAAATACACGGGTAAATACTAGTTAATGTTACTTTTACTGAAAAATGGCTCTGAGCACTATGGGACTTAATATCTGAGGTCATCAGTCCCATAGAACTTAGAACTACTTAAACCTAATTAACCTAAGGACACCACACACATCCATGCCCTAGGCATGACTCGATCCTGTGATCAAAGCGGTCGCGCGGTTCCAGACTGAAGCGTCTAGAACCGCACGTGCACACTGGCAGGCCACTTTTACTGTTCAAGAGATACATCACCTAAGTTTTACATGTGTTTCAATTACGCTAATGGCTATAATGTGGATTTTTTTCTATTTTCCAAATTTTTGTCAAATAATTTAATAACGCTCTTGGTGGATACTTTTAGAAGATGTACTATTACATGAGGAACATTTCCAAAAAGGTTACGTTACGTATCACTTTCAAAAAGTTACAGATTATTCTCAGTAATTATACAAATAAGTCTGTGTGCTAGTTTGCCGGCCGGGGTGGCCGAGCTGTTCTAGGCGCTACTGTCCGGAACCGCGCGACCGCTACTGTCGCAGGTTTGAATCCTGCCTCGGGCATGGATGTGTGCTATCTCCTTAGGTTGGTCAGGTTTAAGTAGTTGTAAGCTCTAGGGGACTGATGATCTCAGAAGTTAGGTCCCGTAGTGCTCAGAGCTATTTGAACCATATTTTTGTGTGCCATTTTCTTAATACCAGTCTCAGATCTCTCGCAGCAATGTTCTAAATGTATGTGCGTGTGACACAGCAATTTTCATTTCACAAAATTTAAATAGACCTGACAGTAACGCACTTTGAAAAATTTTCCACCACAAGAAGTTGTGTTACAGTACGTAAATAGTCTGTAGAATCTTAAAACTTTTTATCTGTAATGGTTCAGTGAAAAATGTTTCTATTACACTAAAAAAACGAAAGTGGCAGAAAAAGCAGAAAAAATATTTTATTAGCATTTATGCCAGAACAAATTGCCTTTATGTTAGCCAAAACCATACATGTGGTCTTTTAGATCTTCGTGTAGCTCTTTCCTTCTATTATGATCCTTCTGGCCTGCCCTTTGCGTCGTATCCTTCACTGACATTTCAAAACAGCAATACGCACATCAATCTACTTCAGTATGTTTCAGTGAGCACTGTGTTTCAAATCCTACTCCTTTACGGGCTTAGTGTTAACCCTCACTGTATACCAGGTAAGTGTCATATGAGCGAGTTTTAAAGATGAACAAAATGTTCTATTTCGACATCCCTTCTAAATGGGCATCTTATAGTTTTTGTTCGAGTTCGTTTTCCACCATGTTTACGTTTCTTCAAAACTGTTCAAATGTGTGTGAAATCTTATGGGACTTAACTGCCAAGGTCATCAGTCCCTAAACTTACACACTACTTAACCTAAATTATCCTAAGGACAAACACACAAACACCCATGCCCCAGGGAGGACTCGAACCTCCGCTGGAACCAGCCGCACAGTCCATGACTACGTTTCTTCAATAAATCGTAATCTATCACACAGTATATGGGCTAACAGCCGTATACATTCTGCGAATGTATGCTCATATGGTAGGAAACAATAAAATATTGCGAATAAGGACAGAGACATTTAGAAGAGGGAACCTGGCACTGCGCATCTTTTGGAGCATGATGGCTTTCACGTTATTTGTAGCATGAACTGAACTCTGAAAACTAAGACATTATTTCTAAAATGATACGGATCTATCTGGAGGCAAAAATGTTTCAACATATTTGACCCGTTTTACGTACAACCCCCCTACCCCCTTAAGGCTGGCAAAACGAAATGAAGACGCAACACATACTTTGCCTTCCCTTAGTTCTCAACAGTAATTTTTACTACTCTGGAATACCTCCGAGCGTAGTTCTCGCACTTTCCGCGCCTTTTGAGACAAATGAGAATCATATTATAGAGACGCACACTTTTTTGGGAGGGTCTCTACCCTCATTTCCGTGCAGCCGATCCCGGAGAGCGCTGCGCGGAGACGACGCCTCCTCTGCGCCAGACGCGGAGAGCATCGGGGCCCCGCGATTGGCTGGCGTCGGCGGCGTCGGCGGCGCCGTCGCTCGCAATCGGCCGAAAGCCAGCCGGCTGATCGCCTGCCGATGGCTGCGGCGGCGGATTCCCGCCATCTGCTGCAGCCGCGCCGCGCCGCGCCCACTCTGCTCTGCTCCGCCGCCTGCCCGCCCGCTTCCCAGCCCGCTCGGGATCGAATATTCGCCGCCGGTGAGCGGGCCAACCCGTGTTACTCTCTCGTAGCGCCACGGCCGGCAGTCGCAGCCGCCGCATTGGCGCTGCCGCACCGCTGGAGCGAGAGCGGTAACGGCTTATTGTAGGCTGCGCCGGCAAGAGGACAGCGCTTTTCCGTCCGCCAGAGGGCGTGCTCCAGCCGCATCCACCGCCGTATTGCAAGTGGCGGCAGTATAGGAAGCAGTTAAAAAAATCCCCAGCTCACCCACCCCTTTTCGGGAACAGCAAAATCAACAAATGTAACCACAGTATGGATTTACTTTACGTTACATGTATTGATAGAGTAGCGGCAGCAGGTAATTTGACGCAAAAAATTTTCTAGTGGAGGCGATTGACTAAGTATATAATAGATGGTCAAGTTTATTGATAAAATTACGCCAAGTATAAATAAATTGACTACACAACTGTTTCAAAGTGTTGTGTGCCCTTGACTGCAATGATATTCTTTTGTTAGTTACATATCCTCACGCATAAATGTGTATGAAACTTTTTTTGTTGGTTAGGGAGGGAAGGGGGCGTGTGACAAAGCCAAGCGACTACAATCTCATAATTTCGATTACTGCCTGAGAAATTGCTCTGTTTTGGCATCAATTGCCTCTGCTAGATTTTTAAAAATTTTCTTCCTAGTATACGCGCGTGCATTTAATGTCATGGTTAAAACTCATGAATTTACCCGTACCAGAAAAAGTAAATCGACGCCTTACACAACGAACGACTAAACGCCAGTAAACTTACGAAGAGATTAAACTGTCCGAGGTCAGCTGTGAGTCGAAATCTGCAGAGGTTTATGACCAAAGGAAATGTGGAAAACTTAGCACAAAGCCGGCGCCCACTCACTTCTTCGCCCTCGTCGTCTAAGCCCCAAAAACAGGAGTGCTACCTCAGTTAAACTGGAAAAAGCAAGGCCAGAGGCTACTTGAGTTGATTCCAGCTCATCAGCTGTTAGGAACAGACTCTACGCAATGGGAATGAAGGCCATAGTTACCAGGAGGACGCCATTTTTAACTGCTGCATTGAGCAAAAAAAGGCAGGCATGAGCCAGACTGCACGTACGCTGCAAATAGGAGCACTGGAAGGTTGTTATATTTTCTGATGACAGCCGATTTTCCATGGTGAGCGATAGGCCACAGGTCGTCAGCTGTGACCTCAACGAAAGGGTCGGTTCCAACAGCTTTCTGCGAACCATGAGACATACTCCTTTGGTAACAGTATGGGTATCAATGGCATAAAAATGTGTTCGGACTCTGCACTCTGTTGATGGAACAGCTAACAGTGGTCAGTACAAAGCTGTGATTCTGATGTTAACTGCACATGCTTCTTTCCCAGATGCACACCTTTGGGTGGCTTGCGGAGTATAAATGTATATGTAGATTTTCCAACCGGATCTAGCTGCATGCCACACATCTAAAAAAGGTGAGTTCTGCTTATTTAATCTCTGTAATGTCATAACCAAGGTCACCACCGTTACATATCGTCCAGATCTGTCATTACAAATTCGTTCTGTCATTCTGAGTATCAGAGATCTTCTGCTGCTGGGAAATTCGCCACACCTACATTCATTTGAGACTTTGTGGAGACTGTTTGGGAAAGGTGTTCAGAAAAAGAAGAAGTGTGAAACAAAACTGAACAATTTCGAGGTGATTGTGAAAGTGTGGCACCACGAAACTGACATCAGATGTTAGAAAATTGATCGACTCTATGCCTGACGGACTGAAGGCTTGTAAGGGCCAGGGGGGATCCAACAAAATACTAAGATCATTTAAAATATGACTACTGAGTAATACACTTGTGATACACAGTATTTTACACAATTACCAAATCAAACGGGAATTTCATCGAAATAATAAACACTTCGGTAAAATCAGTGACATGGCATGTCATAGTACAGATATGTACGTACTGTTGACATAATTCATTGATTTGAAGTATTAGAAACGATCTTCTCTTTATCTATAATGTTCTTCCTCACTTGTAGACTTTTCTTCTTTAGTTAATATTTGAAATTAAAAGCCCGCATCTCGTGGTCGTGCGGTAGCGTTCTCGCTTCCCACGCCCGGGTTCCCGGGTTCGATTCCCGGCGGGGTCAGGGATTTCGGTTGAAGGCGCTACAGTCTGGAACCGCAAGACCGCTACGGTCGCAGGTTCGAATCCTGCCTCGGGCATGGACGTTTGTGATGTCCTTAGGTTAGTTAGGTTTAACTAGTTCTAAGTTCTACGGAACTAATGACCTCAGCAGTTGAGTCCCATAGTGCTCAGAGCCATTTGAAACATTTTTTTTGAAATTACAAAGACGAATCGGTTTTCAGAAGTCCTGTACCATAATTCTTATAATAATAGCACTGTACAACGTAATGATTGTAAGTTAATAAAAGAATAAATAACATTATAAAGCTACTAAAAGTTGAATTGCGGCAGCAAGTTCTTATCAAAACTGAATTTCCAACGATTTACTCTCGTAATATAGTTTCTGATAATCAGAGACTTTACATGATCTTTTTAACACCAGGCTACTTTGAAAACAACAAAAACGAAATAGAAAATTACTACTTTTATAAAACCATCTTGATTTATCGCCTTTATGGAACAAACAGTAACTGTTGAACCCACTGATCCCTCGATCCAGGTTAGCGCCCAATAGATGAACACCTGTTTCATCTCTTATAGAAATACTGCTTCCTGTAATGAATACAAAGTAATGGTTCACTTCTGTTGTAGCACGCCTCAACTGCTGCCACTATCCTGTGTAGTAATTCAGGAACATAGAACATGTATATGGCCCGTTTCTCTTTTACGTAAGCAACATTACATGGAGTTCATCGGTACAGATCATGCTCTGGTTTCATTACCCTGCAACGGGAATATAATACACAGTGGAAACGACAAAATTTCATCAGCTTAAAAAATAATATGCGAACACCAATAACTAGGTCAGTAGCGTAATACTGCTACTAAAATCATTAAAGAAACACTAGTATATTACTCTGGCGTCTTGTAACGATGCCTTTAGTTTTCCTTTTAAAATACCATTGGCACATCGCAAAGAACTGGCCACTATTTAATTCAGCACCTTGTCTTCGTAGACATACAGTAGTTGGTGTTTCACAAGAGACAGGCCATAACAAACAACGCTGAACAGTTACAAGAAGCTTTTCCATTACCGTCAGCAGAGGCACAATTCAGTCATACCTTAATTTAAACGTCTTCTTCGTACGTGCTTACGTTGTCGCAGATGCAGTTATTGCGCAGTCCTAAAGCACCGAACGCACACCGACCAGTGCATTAAAACGAAACGGCATCATGAAGGCACTGATTCGCCCGCCAGTGGAAAGAGAGGGCAGCTCCATACCCCAAAAAGACAGAGTTCAGCGCCCCTGTCAACGCTGATTTAACCAGTTACCCATTGGTGATCGGCCCCTGTAAGATGGCAGTATTCAAGAGCATCAGTACTGTGTACTAGGAAGACGATACGTAGCCTGCGTTCTGCGAGTGGTACGAGATAATCAAATTATTTGCACAGATGAGGTACAACAAGTTACATAAAGGTTCTCTTGTTTTTAGAAATAATACTCATGTGTATTGTACAGATAATTTGGATTCCTGCCACCGGCCATCGCAATTATTCTCTCCTTTCTTGTTTGTGTTGGTGCTGACTCCCACAGCTGCGGACACAACACTTATGACTGATAATTCTGTAATCAGACAGAGCAGGGCATTAGGAACACCACACGTTCTGTCCAATTCTCTAAGCCCACCAGCCACGCCTCGCCCGCCACACTTCCCTCGCGGCAGAGAACCTCCAGTACCTCCCACCCGAAGACAGGGCATTCCCACTTGATGTCACTATCGATAACTGCCGACATTGCACAGTAATGATGAAATTCTCAAGGACGTAAAAGATAGCATAAAACAAATATTCAGAACACATATTTACAAAATGCACTAGTATTCCTACCACACAACCTAAGTGTAAAGGACTTCAAAGATACGCCAATATTCCTACAATTGATCCTAAGTATGAGAAAGAAGAGAAAAATCTGACTGTTTTTAAAATTTAGAAATTAATACAAATTTATGCACGAACATTGTTATATGTCTGTCAAGGCCCATATCATTAATATCGATATGCAGCACAATTTAGGAACATATATTGTGTTCCAAAGTTATGAATTACCTAGAAGAGAACGGTCTGTTGACGCACATTCAACACGGATTTCGAAAACATCGTTATTGTAAAACAGAGCTAGCTCTACATCTACATACATACTCCACAATCCACCATACGGTGCGTGGTGGAGGGCACCTCGTACCACAACTAGCATGTTCTCTCCCTGTTCCGCTCCCACACAGAACGAGGGAAAAATGACTGCCTATATGCCTCTGTACGAACCCTAATCTCTCTTGTCTTTGTTGTCTTTCCGCGAAATATAAATTGGCGGCAGTAAAATTGTACTGCTGTCAGCCTCAAATGCTGGTTCTCTAAATTTCCTCAGTAGCGATTCACGAAAAGAACGCCTCCTCTCCTCCAGAGACTCCCACCTGAGTTCCTGAAGCATTTCCGTAACACTCGCGTGATGATTAAACCTTCCAGTAACCGATCTAGCAGCCCGCCTCTGAATTTCCTCTATGTCCTCCCTCAATCCGACCTGTTAGGTATCCCAAACGCTCGAGCAGTACTCAAGAATAGGTCGTATTAGTGTTTTATACGCAGTCTCCTTAACAGATGAACCACATCTTCCCAAAATTCTACCAATGAACCGAAGACGACTATCCGCCTTCCCTTACAACTGCCATTACATGCATGTTGCGCCAAATATCGCTCTGCAATGTTAAGCCCAAATATTTAATCGACGTGTCAAGCGCTACACTACTAATGGAGTATTCAAACATTAGGGGATTTTTTTTCCTATTCATCTGCATTAATTTGCATTTATCTGTATTTAGAGTTAGCTGCCATTCCTTACACCAATTACAAATCCTGTGCAAGTCATCTTGTATCCTCCTACAGTCACTCACCGACGACACCTTCCAGTATACCACAGCATCATCAGCAAACAGCCGCACATTGCTACCCACCCTATCCAAAAGATAATTTATGTAGATAGAAAACAACAGCGGACCTACCACACTTCCCTGGGTTGCTCCAGATGATACCCACACCTCCGATGAACACTCACCATCGAGGACAACGTACTGGGTTCTATTACTTAAGAAGTCTTCGAGCCACTTACATATTTGGGAACCAATCCCATACGCTCATACCTTAGTTAGGGGTCTGCAGTGGGGCACCGAGTCAAACGCTTTGCGGAAGTCAAGGAATATGGTATCCGTCTGATACCCTTCATCCATGGCTCGCAAGATATCATGTGAAAAAAGAGCGAACTGCGTTTCGCAGGAGCGATGCTTTCTAAAGCCGTGCTGACGCATGGACAGCAACATCTCCGTCTCAAGGAAATTCATTATATTCGAGCTGAGAATATGTTCGAGAATCCTCCAACAAACCGATGTTAAGGATATTGGTCTGTAATTTTGAGGATCCGTCGTCTACCCTTCTTATATACAGGCGTCACCTGCACTTTTTTCCAGTCGCTCGGGACTTTACGCCGGCCGCGGTGGCCGTGCGGTTCTGGCGCTGCTGTCCGGAACCGCGGGACTGCTACGGTCGCAGGTTCTAATCCTGCCTCGGGCATGGGTGTGTGTGATGTCCTTAGGTTAGTTAGGTTTAAGTAGTTCTAAGTTCTAGGGGACTTATGACCTAAGATGTTGAGTCCCATAGTGCTCAGAGCCATTCGGGACTTTACGTTGGGCAAGAGATTCACGATAAATGCAAACTAAGTAAGGAGCCAATGCAGTAGAGTACTCTCCGTAAAACCGAATTAGAATCCCATCAGGATTTTATTTATTTTCAACCCATTCAGCTGCTTCACAATGTCTATCACCATGTCCTCCATACGGCAATCTTTACGAGACTCAAACGGCGGTATGTTTGTGCGATCCTCCTGCGTGAATGATTTCTCAAATGCTAAATTTAAAATTTCTGCTTTCGTTTTGCTGTCTTCCGTTGCCAGGCCAGACTGATCAGTGAGTGACTGGATGGAAGCCTTCGACCCGCTTACCGATTTTGTGTAAGACCAGAATTTCCTTGGGTTTTCAGCAAGATCTTTTGCTAAGGTACGACAGTGGTAGTTGTTGTATGCTTCGCGCATCGCTGTTTTTACAGCAGCACGAATCTCTCCTAAATTTTGCCTGTCCTCATTCTCCTGATCTTTCTTGTATCGCGAGTGCAACTGTCTTTGCTTCCTGATCATTCTCCGAATTGCGCTGTTAAACCACGATGGGTCTTTTCCGTCCGTAACCCACTTTTTCGGCACATACTTCTCCAATGCGTGATTTACAATGTGTTTAAAATTTGCCCATAATTCTTCCACGTCCATCGTACGGGAAGTAAATGAAGTCGATTCATCTACTAAGTGGGATGCTAAAACTGCTTATCTGTTCTTTCTAGTAAGAATACTCTCCTAGCCTTCTTTACCAACTTTTTAACTTTCGTATCCATAGTCGTAATGACAACATCATGATCACTAATCCCTGTCTTAACACTGACACCGTCGATGAGGTTTGGTCTGTTCGTGGCTACCAGATCTAAAATATTTCCATTACGCGTTGGCTGTCGATTTAGATGCTCAAGACAGTTTTCGGATAATGTGTTCAAAAGTAATTCACACTGCGGCTTGTGTGTACCACCTGTAATGAATCCATAGACATCCCAGTCTATACTAGATAGTTTGAAGTCGCCTCCGACTAATATAGCATGATCCGGGTAATTCTGCGATACAGAGTATAGACTCCCTTTGAATGATTCTAGAACTGTCACGGTGGAACCTGGTGGCCGGTAATAACACCCAACAATTAACTTTATTTCTCCTAGCCCTGTTAAAAGTGTCCAGATAACTTCACAATCACACTCTACCTCGACCTTAGTAGACACAATATTTTTGTCAACTGCAATGAAGACACCACCTCCTATGGTGTCTAATTTGTCTTTCCGATACACGTTCCGACCCTCATTAAATATTTCACAACTTCCTGTCTCAGGGTTCAGCCAAGTCTCAGTCCCGAGAATAATTTGCGCGCAACACGCTTCCTGGAGGGCAGTAATTTCAGGAACTTTATTCCGAACACTCTGAGAATATCGTGCTAATATCTTTATAGCGGAAGTGCCTTTACACTGAGCGCGTCCTGATTTCCCTGCCTGCACCTCGACTGGTGAGTGTTCATCAGGACACCTCGCACTACTGCCTAGCCTAAAAAAAAACCATGTCCACGCCGCAAGTATTCTGCTACCCGAGTAGCCGCTTCCTTTGTGTAGGGCACCCCTGACCTATCTAGGAGCGTCCTACAGTTCCCCATCCAATAGCGCAAGTATAGAAATCAGCAGCCAAGACCGTCACAGAGGCGACGAAGCCTCTGGTTGAGTCCCTCCACTCGGCTCCATACCAATGGACCTCGATCCACTCTGGGAACGATGCTGCAAATAGAGATCTCTTCTTGCACCCCACGTGCGAGGCCAGCGGTCTTCACCAAACCTTTACTTACAGCAAGTGTTGAGTGCTGTCGGCTAGGGATTTCAAATTGATTAGGCATTTCTGATTTTCCTGTAGGACCTCACAAGCGACTACTAATCAAATTGCGGGCTTACGAGATATCGTCTTAGATGCCCGACTGAATTCATGATTTCGTAACGGAGAGGCCACATTCATAGTAATTGGTGAAAAGTCATCGAGTAAAACAGAAGTGATGTGTGGCGTTCCCCAAGATAGTGTTATATGCTCTCTGCTTTTCCTTATCCTTATCTGGATAGTAGACCATCTGCGCAGCCCTCTTAGGCTTTTTGTAGATTATACTGTCGTTTACTGTCTAGTAAAGTTATCAGAAGATCAAAATCAATTGCAAAATGATTTAGATAAGATACCTGTGTGGTGTGGAAATAGGCAATTGTCTCTAATTAATGAAAGTTGTGACTTTATTTTTGTGACTGCTAAAAGGAATCCGTTAAACTTTGGGTACACGATAAATGAATCAAATATAGGGACCGTAAATTCAGCTAAATGCCTAGGAATCACAAACACGAACAACTTAAATTGGAAGAATACACATAATATGTTGTGGGGTAGGTGAACCAATAGCTGTTTGTTTCTGGCAGAACACTTAGAAGATGCAACAGATATGCTAAAGAGACTGCCTACACTACGCTGGTCCGTCGGCTCTTGCATTACTGTTGTGCGATGTGTAACCCTTACCAGATAGGATTAACGGTGTACATCGAGTATGTCCAAAGAATAGCACCTTATGTATTGTTGAGAAATAATGGAGAGAGTTTGACTGACATGATACAGGGTTTGGGTTGAGCATTATTAATTCAAGGACTGTTTCGCGTTGTGGCGGGATCTTCTCACGAAATTTCAGTCACCATCTTTCTCCTCTGATATACGAAATTATTTTTTTGACACCGACCTACATCATAATAAAAGAAGAGACATTAGAGCTCGTACGGAGAGATATATGTGTTCGTTTTTCCCGCGCTCTGTTCGTGAGCGAGAATTATAATGAGGGTTGTTCGATGATACCTCTGCCAGCCACTTAAGTCTGATTTGAAGAGAGTCCATTGAAAGAGGAACGTTGTTTCGCTTTCACAGTTTCCATTCACGCTGTGACACCAGCCCATGATTGGCTGTATTTTAACATAATAGTCTATGGAGAAGAAATGGGAGCTATTGTCAGATTTATTTTTATTATTGTACAACGCGACATCTTTTCCAAGTGTTCTCGTTTTATAAGTTATAGAGTGCAGTAATCAGTCGCCCTTTTCTTGCAGGTTTTATTTAGCAAATCCAGATTTCGGTTAGTGCCTAGCCACTATCAATGCACTATTTTTTAGTGTCGATGCATGTCAGTTGCCTGTTATTCGCGTGTCAGTCACACTTCTTTGAATACTACTGTACTTTGAGTAATATTCAATGTACTGTGACTGACGCCCGAACAACAGGGAATTGACATGCATCGAACCTAGAAAATAGTGCACTGATAATGGTTAGGCACTAGCCGAAATCTGGATTTGCCAAATAAAACCTGCAGAAAAGGAGGACCAATTGCTGCACTCTACAATTTATAAATCATGTCACAGTCGCTGGGTGAACCCACTTTCCTTATGGAAGGTAACCTGATGTTCTCGTTTTCCAACTTGTTTCAAAGACATGCCACAATGAGTGTGTTGGGTTGATTGTAATTAACAATACGTTTTTGGTGAAAGTCTTGTCTGCTGCTTATTAGAGGCGGCTGCAATAGACTCTGCATAGGCAAGTTACAGTTCTTAACAACATTGTCAACCCACCCAGGGTGTGTGTAAAAGATAAACGTGGAATTGCAGAGACAATGTGCTACGGTTGGCTAGCCACAGGAAGTCCAGGCCTCTCTTCCACTAACCGGATGGAAGAGAGGGTCTTTGTGGCAGTCTGGCGCCGACGCCAATGAAGAAATGTTGTAGTCTGAATGTGGTTCGTATACTTGTTAGTCAGTGGTTGGTAAAGTATTGAGATACGTAAGATAGACTAGTGACTAAACAGTTTTTCTTCCACAGGAATTTTTTTTAAATATTTAGTAAAATAATTTCGGGAAACGGCTTTCTATTAGATACAGTAACTTGGTTGGATCACGGGATTAGTTCGTGGAACGTGGAAGAATAAGGGGTAAACTCCGAATTATTAGCAGGATGTGTAACATTGAGATTATGCGTGTGCGACTTTGCTTCTCTGGACTGCGAGCATGGTAGCACGATAAACAAATAGTTAAATAATTGTGTGGGAGATCTCGTTACCTTCAGACACTTCGTGATCGACTTGTTGCGTGTTTGTGACATACTTCGAAAATTCTTCTATTGTATCAAGTCACATCTCGTGTGTTGTCCTAATACGTGGGAAAGGACAAGGTGGTGAGTAGAAACACGAAGTTGGTCTCGAGGTCCATAGATGGGCATTGCACGGGTCAGTCTGAAGTGCCGTTTCGATGTCTGAGAGTTACAATAGCTTTATGTGAGTGTGAGGTAATGAAATGAAGCGTGTGCAAATTAGTTAGCCGAGGCGTCCCTAAGGTGAGTGTCACAGAGCAGTGGACCCTGTTTTTGTTCGCATAAAGCCCGTGCGAAATAGGCACCCTGAGTTTATTGGTTGAGAAACCTACCTCATGTGAATGGGGTTTTTCTTAAGGAGAATGTCATTACCTGCAACATTCCTCTTCAGATGAGCAAGTAAACTACTTTTGTGGGGTGTTATAAAGAGAATGTCAGTATCATTGTGGTTAGAGTAGTATTTTATCTGGTCGTTAGCGATGTTTCAAAGTGTGGGGATAAGTAATATCATGAAGTATGAAAGGAATGACCGTGCGAACTGGATACCAAAAAGCATGTTAGGATGACACTGTCCACAAAACCTGTCCCAAGCATTTCAGGTTTAATTACGAGGCAATTAAAGTATTTTCTTGTACCCTTTCATTTTTAGTTAGTGTACAAATGTATGACTATAAAATTTATTTTACTTAAAGAATAAAGCTTCTGTTAGTTATCACAGTTTGGAGTAATAAAATCTAGAATAATAGTCAAATTTAGTGTCCATATTTGTATGCCCCTCAACGTAGACCGAGTCCAGATCTTCAGTGAGGAGCATGTATATTTTGGATACATAATTGGATGCATCGCAATGACCAGAAAGATGAATGGCCCGTAGAGCGTGAACATTAGTGACTGATTAAATAATCTTTCTACTTTAAGCGGTTCTTCAAATAAAGGGTCACTGTTTATTTGGGGTTGCAGTCTATATCTAATGGTCACAAGGTCTGTGGACGGACCTCATCGGTATAAATATCCGCAGCTCGTATCTAGAGAGGTGGCTCCTAAATACGATACTACGGATGGCTTCGCTTTGTAGGTAATCATCAAACTGAAGCAAGGTAGATGTATATATATGCGTATTTCCTATACATGTAAATTGACACATGTGTCGACCAAGCGAGTGCAGCACAGCGGCTAAGTTTCATGGCTACGTCGTCACAATTGGTACAGGTTCGAAGTCTGCTCCTACATTTTTTTTTTTTTTTCATTTTCATCGTGCAGAATATCCTCAAATAGTATATGTCACAATTATTCAGAGCACATTTTTTTTCATTTTCATCGTACAGAATATCCTCAAATAGTATATGTCACAATTATTCAGAAACAGTCATTTTTACCTTAGTAATTTTATTAAAAAATCAATCCTCGCAACAGACTATCTCCTGATGTGTATTCAGTTTGTGGTTCATAATTTCGACATCTCCTAAAAGTTATCAATGGTGCACGAAACACTAGCAGCTGTGGAAAATTTCCAGCTACATGCGACAGTATTCGTCTCAAATTTTGACCTCAGTTATCTTGCTAATACATTGGTGACAGTCAAGGGCCATATTTTGAGGAAGATGTTTCTGAGAATATAGTAGTTCTACAGGGCAACAATGCATGGTAGTGGATCTTGGACAGTGGAGAAACCGGAAAAGAAGAGAAACGAAACGCTTGAGATGTGCTACAGAAGAATGATGAAACTAAGGTTCACTGATAAGATAATGAATGAATCGGAGAAGGAATGGACATATTAAAAATACTAACAACCGTGAGGGACAGAATGATGAGACATATGTTCAGACCTCAGCATCCATGGTTGTGGAGGGAACTGTAGAGAGTAAGCAGTGAAGGGCAAGACAGAGATGAGAATACATCCTGCAAATAGTTGAGGACTTTCGAAAAAGAGTTGACAATTTGACTAATAAAGTAAAACATGTAATGGTGACCTGCAAAAAAAAAAAATAGATAAGTTCACGAAAATGCTCATGAAGAGTTTTAAAACTCGGTCACTCAGCGGCAAGTAAAATTTCTTCATTTTATTGATTCGTGGCGAGGACTGACTAATCACTTTACGATGAAAGCTTTGCAGATGCAGGATACGTATTCTCACCTACACCGTGCAAATTATTTCCACCATATGTGCTGAAACTTATGAAAGTGTGATCTTTATTTTTACAGGAAGATTAAAAGTTCCACTTAAGTATTTCAAAGGATTCTAGACATGGCAATGAGTAATAGAGAAATCTCTTCGAGGGTACATTCCTTACAAAAAAGAAAAAAAATTAATTTTTCATGAGCAAGTGCATCTTTCTTCACTGAAATGATCAAATGCGCGCAGATCACAACAAAGTACATCCGAGAGAGAACAATCTTTTTGAACTTAAACAGAATCTATTTTTTCGGTATCACTTATCGCTTCTGAAACATCCGTGGGCCTGCAAAGCAGTAGCTTCCATTCAATTCGCATGGTGTTCTCAGATATTTTCCTTGGGCTGATTCTGCGAAAATACCATCGGGAATTCTTTTCTATCATAGTAAGCGATGTAAGTAATAGTGAGAAAGATGGTTCTGTGATCTATTCTGTAACAAACACGATATCAATTTGAAAAAAATCTTTCCTGTAATGATTAATTCACTAATGATACAATTACGGTGAAAATGACTATTTCAGAATAATTTTGCTCCACATCCAGTCAAGATTTTAACCTGTAGCAACAACATGGTGGCTGTAAAATTTAACCGCTGCGCTACACTCACTTGATCGAAAACACAATTAGAGTTACAGGTGGAGGAAATACACACAAAACTTCAACCTCAGTTTTCTTGGAAACAGGTGCCATGGCACGAAAAGCAGCTAGACAGGTACATAGGTCTCTCTACAGTATACGTAAGACTCGTCAAAGTATGTGAATAAGAGGTCTAATAATTCTCTTGTAAGATCAGTTAAAATAACACGAAATATAACTATTTACTATGTCCAGCACTAATGATGCTTAATTTAGCACATTGAGAAGGATTATCTAAGTTTATTCCTCTGACAGACGCTGAGGGGGCCTGTCATTAATTAGTAATGATCACCATCAGAGAAAAGACTTCACTGCGTTCATACCCGAGAGATTAATGAGTGGCGCAGTCTGAAGACTCGCTCAATGAAAGACTGAAATGTGTCAGCTGTTATCATGGCGAAATGTTTCGTCGCTGAATCCACAGTAAGGTGCTAAAATTTAAAAAGGTATACGCCGGTTTAATCTAGAAACATTTAGTATTTTGTTTTCTGCCATTATTGTTCCCTTGTTAACGTGATACACGTAGATGGGATGCTACATACAAGGGTTGAGCAGGTAGTAATGCACCGCTTTTTTTTTATCAGCCGAAAACAATGCTACGAATACGAAATGTTACGTAAGGATTATTTGAAGTCTCCTGAGTGAGTGCGCCAAGATTCCGACACTTCCAACAGATAGCATGGCTGTAGGACAGTTTCAAAATGGCGTCTGTTGGTGATGTACGTTATTAACAAGGTACCATAATGTAATTTCTCACTGAAGATTAAGGTACTGAGGAGAATATTCACAAACGTTTGTGCTAATTCTATGGAACATATACAGTCGACATATAGTGTGAGGGCACAGAAGGCGCTTCGGCAGAGCTTCACGATTTGCAGCCTTCTGGGCGACCATCCATAGCCGTCACATCCAGTGTTTCCATTAATTTGAAGCACCGAAATAGGACCACGTTTCGCTGTTCTGCTAACACAACCTTGCCTCCGCATAGGGCACGACAGACATACTCACCCAAGTCGTGCCCTTTTGATACCATCACCTTGATCAATGGTGTCCAGTTTTTTCCTACTGTAAATAACATCTAAAGTGTCAATAACCTCCACAGTCAGAACGACTACCCTGTCTAACCGCCTGAGGCGTCAATCTTTCGTTTGATCTGTGTACACCAACCACTCTACTTATTGCACCCTGACTTCGGAACACAAATCTAGCACCGTCGGTCTTCTAGGCCTACGTAACTACGAATGGAATATTTCCAAGTGTAAAGAAGCGATCTTGATGAAACTTGGCGGATATGTAGAGGGGGTATAATAATGCAGTATTTGTTTATGCACAGTTTCATTTCTAAGCGCTAAGCACCTCCTGGAAAGTAATTTGGCATATTAGCTTTAGAGGGATATCTTCGAAGAGATGTATAAAAATTATTTTCCATGTTGAAGTTGGTAAACAATTAACGTTCTTAAGAGCTGCATAATCAAGTTTTTGTAATAATTTGAAATTTTTCAGAATATCCCACCACTAATAATTGAATCTGAAAAATTAAAACTTTTGTTGCAGCATGAAGAGGCTCTCAAGGCACATACATCTATGAGTAATAAAACTGGTTTCTGAAATATCTGCTGTACTTCTTGTACACTATATGTTATCAGAGCATTTTCAACATACCTAATTAAAACACCCGAACATTTATTATTGTTCTACTTCTTTGTTTTACTTCAATCTGCTGGTTAATCCCCTTGCTTGAGCCTTTCGTGCAGAAGATGCGACTAATGGATATGCCCTTCAAATGCTTACGTATTTCTTGAAATTTATTGAAAGATGGACTGTGTCACATCTGGGGGAGTCTACATAACAACACAAGGGGCCAGGGCACGTATATATGTCGTCTGCCCAGCTGGAATATAGCATTGAGTCAGCAACTACGGTTAGGCGGGCAACTGCCGTGGAGTTTGGAGAAGCATTGTAGATCAGTAACCGTTCACTGGTGCTGGCACAGTCAGTGTCATACAAGAAGCCCCTCGCTGTGCGACTCCTACAATTGTCCTTATCGCACTAATGGTCCCTGTTGCCGAACTGGGACACTATTAACCACTAAGAATCTAGTAAGTAGTGCCACTGGACGCTGCCACCTCGAAGTTGGGTGGACGATACTCCCATCACAGAAAACCGCTGCTTGGATGGCCGGCGACAAAATCCTACTGCTGTGTGGCTATGTTGCGGGTGTGTGACGCCGGCACTGACTCTGCGGTGAGCTATTACCTGCCAAGGAAGATCGCTCCACTCCTAGGCTATCTACGCTGTTAACAATGAGAAAGGTCACCAAGGACTGTCGGTTTGATGGACAGTTTTCTCTCTGAGCTAGAACCTCCAGCATTACCGTACATAATCCAAGAATAATAAATGTATATTTTTGCAACGTGTGCCCTCCTGAATCTAGTCTTGCTACTCACTGCTCGAGACCACGCTCGGGGTGAGAAGGTCGTAACGGCCACCCTGACAAACCTACACTTCTCAGACACCCTCGAGCTGGGTCGACAAATCTAACATTGACGACTCCGTTGGACTACATTAAATACTTTCAGCCAGTACACTTCAGTCTAGTACCAAACCAAAATGTCTTAGTATTATGTAGCTAGTATGACCAGGAATAGCTGTTGGCGTGGTTCAGAAGGCTCCCAAGAATGTAGCTGCCACATCAATCAGAACGCTTCGCAAGATTGCCCACTGACGGCTGTAGCCGCTGTGACACATACTTGTTGCATACAAAGGCCTTTAAACGTTGTTGATTGAATACGTGACGTCTTAAGAAAAAAAAATTAATTTCACAGAAACTATACTTACTTGATCGAGGAAACTGAACTTTCCATTCAAGTGTCCTTCAAGATTGCGGCATATTTTTTCGCGTGCAGTGGGTACTCATTCCACTCTTACAGTTGGCTTCCTATTCGGAAATAACTTATCATTCAGTAACAGATACATTGTTTTATGTAGTGTAACACGGATGGCATCTATAAAGCTCTTTATTACTCTACGGTTAGGAAATTCCTGCAACCGTCATGAATAGGTCATCTCCAGAAGCTACGACACCTTCAGATACTTTACAGCACTCAGTAATTCACTCAGGGGATTAAAATTGTGGGTACAAAGATTCACAGCTCGTTCTCCGAAGGCTGCTTTCATTTTTGTTTTATTTTCCGGCTTTGGGTTACCCTCATTCATCTCTTCGACGCAATCTCTACGTTTATCCGTTCAGTACCAAAGTATTTTCTATAATGCACAGTAGCTAGGGGAGGGTACATTATGTCCAACAGAAAAATTTTTGTAATTCAGATTTCCTTAAATGTTATTCACATTCATTAAAAAAATATAGTATAAAAAGCTGCTATGTGTAATAAATATCCAGAAACTGTAAATTTCTTTTAGCATACTGTACAAAATCACATTTAGCCTTTTCAATTTTTTCATCATTTTAGTTCATTTTGTCTCCTTTTAATGCGCAGTATCTCTTTACAATGGTAGTAAAAGTCAGTATAGAGTTATTGAAGAACACTCCATTGTAATTCAGAAACATTACAGAAATTTTAGATTAAATACAGCAATTTACATTACACAGTTTCTGGGATCACTTATCATCACTTTCTGTACACTTGGAACGTGTAACTCTTTACTTGCTGTGTTTCTTGCTGTGTTTACTGCATGATTATTCTCTTACAGTTGTTACAGGTCATTGTTGTTAAGTTCACTTCATCGTACTTCACCGCTTTTGACCAGCTTTTAAGACAACACAAATGATATGTTACCACTCATCCTTCAGCTTCCTTTGCACTGAACTTCTGCTTGATGTTGTATCTGAGAATACTTCTCTTATCTGAAACCACACACTCTGGAGTCCTCTGATATTTGCAGCACTTTCTACAATTTATTTATTTATTTACACCTCAAGTTCCGTAGGACCAAATTGAGGAGCAAATCTTCAAGGTCATGGAACGTGTCAGTACATGATCTTACAACATAAAAGTAATACCACGTAAAAATAAATGTTCATAAACCTGAAAAAGTTTGTCCATTAGTTTAAATAAACGCTATCAGCAATACAAAAGAATCAGCTTAATTTTTCAAGGAACTCCTCGACGGAATAGAAGGAGTGATCCATGAGGAAACTCTTCAGTTTCGATTTGAAAGCATGTGGATTACTGCTAAGATTTTCGAATTCGAGTGGGAGCTTATTGAAAATGTATGCAGCAGTATACTGCACACCTTTTTGCAGTAGAGTTAAGGAAGTCCGATCCAAATGGAGGTTTGATTTCTGCCGAGTATTAACCGAGTGAAAGCTGCTTATTCTTAGGAATAAACTAATATTGGTAACAAGAAAGGACAATAAGGAATATACATATTGAGAGGCCAATGTCAATACCCACATTCGTGAACAGAGGTCGACAAGAGGTTCGTTAACTCACATCACTTATTGCCAGAACCGCTCGTTTCTGAGTCAAAAATATCCTTCCAGAATGGGAAGAGTTACCCCAAAACATAATACCATACGACATAAGTGAATGAAATTAAGAAAAGTGGACTAATTTACGTGTCGAAGTATCACTCCCTTTTGATACCGTTGGAATAGTTAAAAGGGCAGTATTAAGTGTTTGAATGAGATCCTGAACGTGGGCTTTCCATGACAGCTTACTATCTATCTGAACACCTAGAAATTTGAACTGTTCGGTTTCACTAATCATGCCCGTTCTGTGAGATTAAAACGTCAGGTTTTGTTGAATTGTGTGTTAGAAACTGTAAAAACTGAGTCTTACTGTGATTTAACGTTAGTTTATTTTCTACAAGCCATGAACTGAGGTCATGTACTGCACTATTTGAAACCGAGTCAATGTTGCACACATTATCCTTTACTATCAAGTTAGTGTCATCAGCAAACAGAAATATTTTAGAGTTACTAATAATACTAGAGGGCATATCATTTATATAAATAAGGAATAGGACTGGCCCAAACACTGATCCCTGGGGCACCCCCAACTTGACAGTACCCCACTCAGATCTCACATCAAAGCCGTTATCAACATTGTGAATAATGACCTTTTGCTGCCTGTTACTAAAGTAAGAGGTGAACCAATTGTGAGCTACTCCCCTTATTCCGTAGTAGTACAACTTCTGGAGCAATATTGTGAGATCAACACAGTCAAATGCCTTAGTGAAATCAAAAAATACGTCAAGCGTTCGAAACGTTTCGTTTAGCCCATCCACTACCTCACAGAGAAAAGAGAATATAGCGTTTTCAGTTGTTAAACGACTTCTAAAGCCGAACTGTACATTTGATAGCAAATCGTGTGATATAAAATGCACAATTAACCTTATGTACACAGCCTTCTAGATAACTTTTGCAAACACTGATGGCATATAAATAGGTCTAAAATTATCTATGTTATCCCTTTCTCCCTTTTTATAAAGCGGCTTTACTACTTAAAGCGCTCAGGAAACTGACCATTCCTAAAGGAAAACTTACAAATATGGCTAAATACAGGGCTAACATGTGCAGCACAGTACTTTGATATTGTGCTAGACACTCCATTATAACCATGAGAGTCCTTAGTCTTTAGTTATTTAATTATTGACTTAACCTCCCTCTTGTCAGTATCAGAGAGGAGTATTTTAGACATCAATCTCAGAAAGACATTTGCTAAGAAATTTATATGATTTCTTGTAGAAACTAAATTTTTATTTAATTCACCAGCAAATACTCAGAAAATGATTGTTAAATACTGTACATATATCTGATTTATTAGTAACAGAAATATTATTACTGCGGACTGATTTTATATCATCGACCTTGTGCTGCTTCCTTCTCAACTGACCATATGGCTTTAATTTTATCCTGTGAATTAGCTATTCTATTTGCATACCACATACTCTTTGCCTTCCTAATAACATTTTAAGCACCTTACAGTACTGTTTGTAATCGGATACTGTAGCTTGATTGTGACTACTTCTAACATTTTGATATAATTCCCACTTTGTTCTACAAGATATCCTTATCCCACTAGTCAGCCAACCGGGCTGTCCATTACTGCTAGTACCCCTTTTAGAATGTTCTAATGGAAAGCAACTCTCAAAGAGCATGATAAATGTGTTATAGAAAGCATTGTATTTATCATCTATATTATTGGCACTATAAACATTTTGCCACTTTTGTTCCTTGATAAGGTTTAAAAAACTCTCTATTGCTGTTGGATTAACTTTCCTACATAGTTTGTAATTAAATATGACATTGGTTTGAGTACAAAAGCCTTTTAGAGTTAACATTTGTGCATCATGTTCTGAAAGGCCATTCACACTTTTACTAACAGAATGCCTATCTAGTAATGAAGAATGAATAAAAATATTGTCTATGACTGTGATACTGTTCCCCTGCACTCTAGTTGGAAAAACTACAGTTTGCATCAGATCATATTAATTTAGGAGATCTACCAACATCCTTTTCCTTGCACAATAATATGCACCATTAATATTGAAGTCATCACATATAACTACTTTCTGGTACTCCGTACAAAGTGAATCAAGAACCCTCGCTAGCTTAGGCAAAAATGCTCTGAGGTCGGAGTTATGGGACCTATAAAAAACAGCATTAAAAGTTTAGTTTCACTAAATTCAACTAATGTTGCACAACTTTCAAATATCTCTTCAGTGCAGTGTCGTGATACGTTTATGGACTCAAATGAAATACTGTTTTTTACATACAGAGCCACTCCCCCACCACGCAAGGAATTCCTTGAGAAACAGCCAGCTAATCTGTAGCCTGATAAAGGAAGCCTCTGAATTATCAAATTATTTAAGTGGTACTCTGATATAACAATAATTTCAGAGTTAACATCTAGTAGCAGTTCATTAACCTTACTACCTCTTATACTTTAATGAAATATGCTAATTCTTTCTCTACTTGGAGACATTACATCCTCTGCAGGTGAGCCCTTAGAGGGACTTCCTTTAAGCAAGTATACCTATCAGCTGAATTCAATCTAAAAAAGGTGCAGCTCTAACACCAACAGCTACAGGAATTTTTCCATGAGTGACACTACTACCACCACCACCCACTACACTGTCACCTATAAGCTTAGCCAGCCTCCCCTTCCCACACCCATTGAGGTGCAGGCCATACCTATTGAAACCCCATCTACTGATAGACCCAACTGGAACCACCGAGATGTGATCCAAGCCCTCCGCTATCAGTGCCATCCCCAGCCACACATTAACGCGCCTAACAGCCGCATTAAGGTGAGGCCGATCATGACGCTGAAACAGTTGCACGAAATGCACATTAGTGCCACCAGTTTGAGTAGCTATCTTAACCAAGTCACCACTGACATCATATTCCCCATACTTGTCGAGACTGTTCCCTGCTCCACCCACTATCACTACCTGATCCTCCTTCGTAAAATTCTTACATAACTCCCCTATGCTTTCAGTCACCTTAGCCATCCCTGCACTAAGCTTCACAATGCTGGTGACCTGGTACTCACTCCTGAACACTTCCTGCAACTGCTGGCCCACACCTCTACCGTGGGAACTACCTAGCAGCAGAACCTTCTTTCTGCTAGACTTTGCAACTAACCTAGGCCTCCTAATTGCTGAGGACTGCTGCAAGTTCTCCACATATACAGCTGCACCAGGCTCCTCTCCACTCAACTCTGACAGTTGGTCGTATCTATTGCACGTATGCAAAGTAAAACTGTCTGAATACCTCCTCTTCCTAGCTACCTTCTTGCCAACTGCCAGTTCCCATTCCCTACCACCCTTCACCCTCCTCAACCTATCTAGTTCCTCCTTAGCGCATTGTAACTGCACCTGAGGAGCACAGATCTTACGCTCCTGCTCCTCTATTAACTCGTTTCTGCTACAGATTCTTCATTCCAAGGAGAGGATCTCCCTAAAATAATCACTGGCTTCCCCACTGCATTCCCCCCAATGAAAATACTTTGAACAATTCCCACACCGTAATCCGCTACTCACAAACCTACGACAGAGCCCACACTTTTCACTCATGATAAAATTTTGCAATTACTGAAAAAAACTATGTCTACGTTACCAAAGTTCAATTACACCAGTAGAACTATTCAAGAACTAACAATAATGGTCTCGAAAGTCTCTGCCTACTAAGAAAGCAGCTACTTGTATTAATACTACTACAACACAGCCAATACCGATAACAGCAAAACTTCACAAAATTATTAGCTAAAACCAAAAAATTAAAAAGACCACTGTAACACTAAGCGAAGTTAAAACACTGAATAAAAATATTACTGAAATGTTTCACTGCAAAGAATAATAAACATCTGTTGAAAATTAAAGCACGGAATTTACTAAACGACTTCAACCCACTGAAAACTAAAAAACACAGCGAGCGAATGATTACAAAAGTTTATTAAGTCGTTATTTCGCCACAAACGGCGCGCAACACCACCGAAATCTATTAAATTTAGTAACTGTATTACCGTGCACAAATAAGTTTGTCAGTACTTAGCTTATAACCGCTACAGGTGCAGTGAACGCCGCAAAATGTAAACACACTACTGAGGCGCGAGGCTTAGACGAACGACGAAAGCACACTCACAATTAATAGACCACTCGAGTCAATAACACAGGATGAAAGACTGAGATTAATGAAAATCCACTAATAAGTTACTTCTACGGCAAATATCAGCACAAATATGCTTTAAAATATGTAAATGAGTACTAAAATTTATAAAATATTAACGAGCTATTTCAACAGCAGTGCAGCACACGTGACGTCACCACACCTCAATTTCGTGAGCTGTAGTCCCAATGCTTGAAGATAAAGCCTTGGGTTATTAGATTTTGTCTTGTTCCACTCTGAAAAGCTGAGCAGTAACATTGTATAACCGTGTAACGATGCTATGTCCACAAGAGTGTAGAAAATACATAGCAGCCACCTTCTTCTAGCCCTCTTAGTCGAAAATTTCCTCACCATTCGATTGACTGTGTCAACGCCGCCTTTCATCTCATTACAATGTACATTTATGATTGTTTTCTTCTTAGTGTCTGTAGATGAACCAGATGCAGCGTCACAATGTTGATTCGACAGTAATAAAAGCATTTTTTTTTTTTTTTTTTTTTTGCACGGTGGAGGTGTAAGAAACGGTTCTGACTGGGATGTTTCTAGTACTACAATAGCTAAAAACAAATTTATTGGACCATAATTCTCTTCTCTAGGTACCTTTTAGTTGTTCAGGTGTATGCTTTCTATTCGCTTGTAACGTTCCCACGAGAGTTAGCTTGTGATTCCTCCACAAATCTTAGGCCAAATCAGCTAAACCTAAAGTCTGTGTGTGGTGACATTGCTCCCCAAATTACGTATAGGAACAGCCACGCGTTTCACTGCAGCTGCAGCTGAATTTGATTGTTGTAGTCAATTACTTTTCTTCCATGCATCCATTTCCTCTCATAGTAGCAGTGCAAACAATTCTTCCTGAAGTGTTGAACCAAAAATCGTGGATATGTGACTATCTATTGCCCTTCTTGTCCATAATAATAAGTAACCCTATACATGTCATAAATTAAAGTCAGTGTCTTTCAGGTGACTTCCGTCTCAATGCTTATTCATTGGTATGGTTTATTTTGATGTTAACTTCTGAAGAAAATATCTTTTGAAATGGTTCTCTTATTGTTCTACGTTATCTTCATTTCTTATGCCTCCTCGCTCTTTCACTTTGTTTTGTGCTGCTAGCCTTGTGATATGATAAGGTTTGCACGCAAAAACTTTTCCAGTGGTTCCCATTGACCTCACCAGCTGTGTCATCATCCGCTGCACGTGCCTAGAGTTAATTTTCAGAGTCTGTTTGTAAAATATCGCTGTCCACATCTGTGCGCACAACACATTCCTCTTCAGTTTCACCCACCACTTCATAACTATCAGCAAATTCAATTTCTGAATCTTTAAAGTCTTCTAAATGAAATGAATCATTGTTAAGGTCATTGTAGCACACACAGAAATTCAGTGCCGAGAGGGTCTACACTGCTGAAATGTTATATTTTATGGAATAAGACGTTATCAAGTCACATCTACTACTGAGGAGGCTGACTGAAAGCCGACCGCCGTTAGAGATAAATTAACGAATTACGTATAGCTGAAAAAATCTATGTATCTTAAAATCTGGGAGAGGAGATAACATAAAACAATAAATATATTTATAAGAATTTCAAAATATTTGATACCCACCTAAATTACAATATTTCCAAAAAAGTGGGCACTAAGAATCCCCGCCCCACCCCATTGCTACTGTAGGGGTTAAAACATGATGCTTCAATAGATAGTATGTCCACACTACCATTATCGACACACACACCCCATAACACACGTGGGTTTTCGAGGAATGGAACTTCCATTCCTCGCGGGAGAAAGCGTCGTTTTTAGAGCTCCTGACGTATTAAAACTACCAAATACGAGGGCTATCCACAAAGTACATTACGTTTTGGAATTAAAAATAAATAAAGTATTGCAAATTTTTTTTATTATATACAGATGAAAGCCACACTTAAATACTACTTCTCTACTCAGTTGCCATTTAAATTAAGGCATTTATCGTAGCGATGGACGAGCTTGGAAATTCCTTCGTCGTAAAATTCGGCCGCCTGTGCCTTCAACCATGTGGTTACCTGCTCTTGAAGCTGTGCGTCGTCATCAAAATGCTGCATAGCCAACCACTTCTTCATTGCTGGAAATAAGTGGAAGTTGCTCGGTGCCAAGTCTGGACTGTACAGCGGATGAGGAAACAATTCCCACTTAATACACTCCTGGAAATGGAAAAAAGAACACATTGACACCGGTGTGTCAGACCCACCATACTTGCTCCGGACACTGCGAGAGGGCTGTACAAGCAATGATCACACGCACGGCACAGCGGACACACCAGGAACCGCGGTGTTGGCCGTCGAATGGCGCTAGCTGCGCAGCATTTGTGCACCGCCGCCGTCAGTGTCAGCCAGTTTGCCGTGGCATACGGAGCTCCATCGCAGTCTTTAACACTGGTAGCATGCCGCGACAGCGTGGACGTGAACCGTATGTGCAGTTGACGGACTTTGAGCGAGGGCGTATAGTGGGCATGCGGGAGGCCGGGTGGACGTACCGCCGAATTGCTCAACACGTGGGGCGTGAGGTCTCCACAGTACATCGATGTTGTCGCCAGTGGTCGGCGGAAGGTGCACGTGCCCGTCGACCTGGGACCGGACCGCAGCGACGCACGGATGCACGCCAAGACCGTAGGATCCTACGCAGTGCCGTAGGGGACCGCACCGCCACTTCCCAGCAAATTAGGGGCACTGTTGCTCCTGGGGTATCGGCGAGGACCATTCGCAACCGTCTCCATGAAGCTGGGCTACGATCCCGCACACCGTTAGGCCGTCTTCCGCTCACGCCCCAACATCGTGCAGCCCGCCTCCAGTGGTGTCGCGACAGGCGTGAATGGAGGGACGAATGGAGACATGTCGTCTTCAGCGATGAGAGTCGCTTCTGCCTTGGTGCCAATGATGGTCGTATGCGTGTTTGGCGCCGTGCAGGTGAGCGCCACAATCAGGACTGCATACGACCGAGGCACACAGGGCCAACACCCGGCATCATGGTGTGGGGAGCGATCTCCTACACTGGCCGTACACCACTGGTGATCGTCGAGGGGGCACTGAATAGTGCACGGTACATCCAAACCGTCATCGAACCCATCGTTCTACCATTCCTAGACCGGCAAGGGAACTTGCTGTTCCAACAGGACAATGCTCGTCCGCATGTATCCCGTGCCACCCAACGTGCTCTAGAAGGTGTAAGTCAACTACCCCGGCCAGCAAGATCTCCGGATCTGTCCCCCATTGAGCATGTTTGGGACTGGATGAAGCGTCGTCTCACGCGGTCTGCACGTCCAGCACGAACGCTGGTCCAACTGAGGCGCCAGGTGGAAATGGCATGGCAAGCCGTTCCACAGGACTACATCCAGCATCTCTACGATCGTCTCCATGGGAGAATAGCAGCCTGCATTGCTGCGAAAGGTGGATATACACTGTACTAGTGCCGACATTGTGCATGCTCTGTTGCCTGTGTCTATGTGCCTGTGGTTCTGTCAGTGTGATCATGTGATGTATCTGACCCCAGGAATGTGTCAATAAAGTTTCCCCTTCCTGGGACAATGAATTCACGGTGTTCTTATTTCCAGGAGTGTAGATTCGAGAAATTCACGAGCGGCATTTGCCGTGTGGGCCCGGGCGTTGTCGTAAATCAGCAAGACCTTTGAGCCCAACTTTCCCTGTGCTTGTTTTGTATTGCTCTTCTGAGGTTGTGAAGAGTTTGGCAATACCTTTGAGAGTTTAATGTAGTGCCTCTTTCCACGAAATCCACAAAAATCACACCTTTTCTGTCCCAAAAGAAGAGGTAACGACGTGGTTGTAGGCGCAGGCGGCCGAATTTTACGACGAAGGAATTTCCAAGCTCGTCCATCGCTACGACAAGTGCCTTCATTTAAATGGCAACTATGTAGAAAAGTAGTATTTAAGTGTGGTTTTCATCTGTATCAAATAAAAAAAAATCCAATACATTATTTATTTTTAATCCCAAAACGTAATGTAGTTTGTGGATAGCCCTCGTACTTTTCCTAGTCGGTTGTCTAGTTTAGAACATACATATGTCTCTATATTCTGTGATTGTTCATCACACAGATAGTTTATGTCTGAAGAATTTATGAAGAACTGATTCACGAAAATGTCCTACAGCCATTAACTAAAATTTATACGTAACAGAACATAGACATTCACAACTATTCGTCCTTCTTGTTCTCAGTTATTAATAAACGTCAGACTCCCCCTTTTTTTTGTCTGTTTATATAATATTGTAAGACAACTAAAATTCTTACCTCATTAAACGTTATGAGATGGGATCGTTACCAGGGTCGAATTCCCGATTGCAGGGGCGCACTAATTTCGTTTGCCCTCTTAGGCAACTTTTTCACGGAGCGACAGTTGCCGGCATAAAAGTTTTGTATTCACCAAAATATGAGTTTCTTCCAGCATCTTATAATCTATTTCTTGTTGAAACATTATTTCAAAAGACAGGATTTGCTGTACCTCTAATCTCTAATTTCATTAAATGCGTACTTCATTGTAGTAAACTGGAATGATAAGTCTAATTAACAATGCAGTGGTCATAATCAGATGGAATCCAGTGATATGAAAAGAGATTTCAGAGTTGTTAGTGTAACATCTGAAATAAAATCCTACGTGGCACCATACTTCCAAAATTTCGAAGAAGCCCTGAGACAAGAATAGAAACTTCAAGTTTGTGTGAAATCAGCAAAAAATAACAATTCAAGTGGTATAAAATGCAATTAATTAGCGTCATCAACATAAAAAGTAAAAGTGTATTCCTAAGCAGCGAATAATTGTACCGTATTAAACAGAATTGGTGAATAGTTGTAGCGTATTAAACGTAATTGTCAATATGCATTCATTAAATCCAGTTCACTGAAATTAGCAGTTAATACTGTAATGATGCTGTCGGATAAACACTGGAAAATAAATGGCACTAATGAAACGTCTGTTAAACGTAACCAATGCGTGAACGAACGAACGGTGACACTAATTATTTGTACGTACTCTATAAGTAACGACTCTGCTGATCATACTCCATGGGTTATTGAGATTAGTTGTTTGTATTTATTCATGCGGCGTTAGTTTTATACCATTCGCTAAGATCCCTCAAGTCTCTCCAACAACTGATGAAATTTTAATCGAAGTTCCCCTCATGCACTCAGGAACGGTCTGCTAGTCAGTTCTTCCAGGGTCACTCCAGTGCTTTCTTTTATGTCCTCTACCTACCAAGTTGTTGTTATTGTGGTCTTCAGTCCTGAGACTGGATTGATGCAGCTCTCCATGCTACTCTATCCTGTGCAAGCTTCTTCATTTCCCAGTACCTACTACAGCCTACATCCTTCTGAATCTGCTTAATGTATTCATCTCTTGGTCTCGCTCTACGACTTTTACCCTCCACGCTGCCCTACAATACTAAATTGGTGATCCCTCGATGTCTTAGAACATGTCCTACCAACCGATCCCTTCTTCTAGTCAAGTTGTGTCACAAACTCCTCTTCTCCCCAATTCTATTCAATACCTCCTCATTACTCATGTGTTCAGCATTCTTCTGTAGCACAACTTTTCAAAAGCTTCTGTTGTCTTAATGTCTAAACTATTTATGGTCCACGTTTCACTTCCATACATAGCTACACTCCATACAGATACTTGATATTTTTGATATTCATGCAAATGGTTCTCCTTTCTCCAAAGGTCTCTTTCATTTTCCTGTAGGCAGTATCTATCTTACCCCTAGTGAGACAAGCCTCTACATCCTTACATTCGTCCTCTAGCGATCCCTGCTTAGCCATTTTGCACTTCCTGTCGATATCATTTTTGATACGTTTGTATTCCTTTTGCTTGCATTTATTTGCATTTTTATATTCTCTCCTTTCATCAATTGAATTCAATATTTCTTGTGTTATCCAATGGTTTCCACTAGCCCTCGTTTTTATACCTATTTGATCCTCTGCTGCCTACACTATTTCATCCCTCAAAGCTACCCATTCTTCTTCTAATGTATTTCTTTCCCCCATTCCTGTCAATTGTTCCCTTATGCTCTCCCTGAAACTCTGTACAACCTCTGATTCTTTCAGTTTATCCAGGGATCATCTCCTTAAATTCGCACGTTTTTGCTGTTTCTTCACTTTTAATCTGCAGTTAATAACCAATAGATTGTGGTCAGAATTCACACCTGCAACTGGAAACGTCTTACAATTTAAAACCTGGTTCCTAAATCTCTGTCTTACCATAAAATAATCTATCTGATACCTTTTAGTATCTCCAAGGTTCTTCCATGCATACAACCTTCTTTCATGATTCTTGAACCAAGTGTTAGCTATGATTAAGTTATGCTCTGCGTAAAGTTCTACCTGGTGGCTTACTCTTTCATTTCTTAGCCCCAATCCATATTCACCTACTATGTTTCCTTCTCTCCCTTTTACTACTCTCGCATTCCAGTCACCCATGACTATTAAATTTTCGTCTCCCTTCACTACCTGAATAATTTCTTTTATCTCATCATACATTTCATCAATTTCTTCGTCGTCTGTAGAGCTAGTTGCCATATAAACTTGTACTACTGTAGTAGGCGTGGGCATCGTGTCTATCTTGGCCAAAATAATGTGTTCACTATGGTCCTTGTAGTAGCTTACCCGTACTCCTATTTTTTTATTCTTTATTATACCTACTCCTGCATTACCCCTATTTCATTTTGTAATTATAACCCTGTATTCACCTGACCAAAAGTCTTGTACCTCCTGCCATCGAACTTTACTAATTCCCACTATATCTAACTTTAATCTATCCATTTCCCTTTTTAAATTTTCTAACCTACCTGCTCGATAAAGGCATCTGACATTCCACGCTCCGATCGGTAGAACGCCAATTTTCTGTGTCCTGATAACGACGTCCTCTTGAGTAGTCCCCGCCCGGAGATCCGAATGGGGTACTATTTTACCTCCGGAATATTTTACCTAAGAGGACGCCACCATCATTTATTCATACAGTAATGCTGCATGCCCTCGGGAAAAATTACGGCTGTACCCGTTGAAACGTCCCCTTAGAAAAATTATACAAGACTGTGCTTAAACTGACACACAATATTTTTAGCGCAACGCAATCTGACTTTCAAAAATCCCTACAAGAGAATGGCCCTGACTAACATTAACCCATACCTTTCACAAATCACTTACCTCACAAAAATCTTCGTTACTCAAGCTACAGCAATACAGCGAGCGCCACTACTGCCAGCTAAATAACAGATTAAAACTACGGAAGGCACTAACTACTAGCAGGCATAGTTAGCAAATGAAAGATTTTAGTAGAGAACAAACAATGTATTTACCTTAATAGTCATCAAAAGTCATAAAATATACAGCAGTTCATGACATCCATTTTTACAAATTTCAAAACTCCGCCATCTCTCTCCCGTCATAATGTATATAGCAGTTCATGACATCCATTATGTACTCAAAAATCCGCCATCTCTCTCCCACATCCACCAAAAGAATGGCCCTGACTAACAATCCTGTTGTCTCAGCTATACTATAAGTTTTCCAGGCCAAAATGTTAGCATCTGGAAATGCTTCAAGGCCACCATAAGCACAATGATTGCCCCACACTACAGCTAGTGTGAGCCATGTACTACCTCCAAACACAGCCTGTACATCACATGTGAAGTTCAGGCGGAGTCCTCGAAACACATTTGGACCTCCAATCAGTTGTTGTTCATTAAACTGTCCAGCCAAGTCAATATCAATTGCCTTCAATGCACTATAAACAGGAACGCTGCGCCGCAAGCGACGTCGCCATACACGTCGCCGAGGCATTGCTGTGGCGCGTTAACACAGGTGAACGTAGCAAGCCAACGCCCAGCTCAAGCTACAGCAATACAGCGAGCGCCACTACTGCCAGCTAAATAACAGATTCAAACTACGGAAGGCACTAACTACTAGTAGGCATAGTTAGCAAATCAAAGATTTTAGTAGAGAACAAACAATGTATTTACCTTAATAATCATCAAAAGTCATAATATATACAGCAGTTCATGACATCCATTTTTACAAATTTCAAAACTCAGCCATCTCTCTCCCCACATCCACCACTGATGGCGGCTCACCTCCAACTGCGCAACGCTGCGCGCTGTTCACATCCAGCTGCCGTTGCCCAACACTACTATGGCAGACAACAATGCAAACTAGCCACAGACTGCACCCAGCACAGCCAGTGATTTTCATACAGAGAGCTACGTTACGTTGCCAATAAGAAAACATAAACAGCCTACTTACACCGTTCGCAGTACCAGAACAGCAAAGCCATTTAGGTTAGTGTTACAAGGCCAGATCAGTCAATCATCCAGACTGTTGCCCCTGCAACTACTGAAAAGGCTGCTGCCCCTCTTCAGGAACCACACGTTTGTCTGGCCTCTCAACAGATATCCCTCCGTTATGGTTGCACCTACTGTACAGCTATCTGTATGGTTGATGCACGCAAGCCGCCCCACCAACGGCAAGGTTTATGGTTCATGGAGGGGGGGGAGGGGGGCTACCCACCATATGCTTCGTCTATTCCCTACGTCTATGATCTTCGAGCATTAGAAATTCATAAAGTGAGTAGTCGGATATTGTGGTATGCCCATTGTATAGGAGTATTTTGGAAGCCAAGAATAGTTTCTTTTTTCTTTTCCACACATGAAATCACAAAAATATTTCCCCAAACATACGTTTAAGAAAAATCGATTCTTAAAAATCATTTTTTCATTATTCATGACTCAAATTCTTAGAAAAGTACGGAGATCTTCAAAGTTTTTGTCATATTTGTTTCTGTCAGTAGTGACATTTCCATTCCTTTAGTACCATACTTAATTTAATTGTTGCAAGTTCCACCCTTCTTCTCCTTTCCACAGTGCAGAAGCTACAATATGCTAACGTAGATCCTAAACATACAACTATATGCATTGCCTTCTTCAAAGATATCTCAGTCTATTGCCACAATGCGCTTATTTCCTTTCGATATTTCATTTGGTTTCCTTCAAATATAGTCTTAGCTCTGTTTTGTTTCACTTTCCTTTCGTATTTTTCAAGAATGTTTTTAAAGACATCTTCATTGTTTGCTTATAGGTCTTGTATGACATGCATATGTCTAATTACTGATCAACTAAACCCCTAACCCCCTTCCCAATTATTTTAATTTCTCTTGCCATACCTTTCCGCCGTCCGAGGTGGCCGAGCGCTTCTAGGTGCTACAGTCTGGAATCGCGCGACCGCTACGTTTCTCACATTTCTAAGTGTCTTACAGAGTCAGATGCTTCACTGTATGTGCAGGAAGCACAAAGACTCGTCTCGTTGTTGTTCTCTGATGTTTGTTATGATCCGTCTAACGTTCACTGTTTGAGCCCTAGTACCAGTATCCTTTCTGAACCGTACTTGTTCCCTTGACAACTTCTATAGATTTCAGTTCGTTTTGTCTGTTTTTAAGAGAATTTTGCTATCTGGTGGTATAAAAGCCATAGTCTGCTAATTCCAAAATTATCTTATGACACATTTGTTCATTATTCATGTGTAAACGTTTTTATTTCCAAACTATAGACCGTATACATAGTACATTAACGTTACTAATTCAGTCACTTCATTTCCTTCATTTTTAACAGCTTTATTTAGACATCATAAAGTCCTGGTGCTTTTCCTGCATCATTTCCAGCAGAGCTCATCTAACGGAATTTCCTGTAACTGTGGGTACCATGTGTCTTGACTCATTTGATACCTCCACCGTCGTTTAACAGGTTTTTGACTTACTCAATTTTGTATGAAACCTCATTACTTTCAGTTAGTATCTAACTGGTAGTCCTTTCTACTATGTCAATAGCTGACCAGAATGTTCTAGTTGGGTCTTTGGTCTCTTCGAAGAGAACTCTCCTTCCCATCTTTCTGTTGTTTTAATATCTGAACTTATTTTTTATGTACAAGGGCAAGTCAATTATTATCCGCAATTTAGTTATATTTTTTTATTTTGGTAGTACTGTCGTTTTACGTTGATGATGCATGCTTTCTTTATTTGTTGTTATATATTTTCAATTTTCAAGCTGCTATGTTAATATCGTTATCGCTGCCGTGCTGTTAATCATGGCTGCTCTGCTGTCTATTTGCAACAAAGAAGTGCAACATCTGTAACTCAATTTTTGTCGTCGGAAGGCATAACAATAGCCGAAATTCATCGAAGACTTTCGGTACAGTACGGAAACATTCTTTTGCCACAGCGGAGTGTCTACGAATGGTTTGAAAAATTCCGAAATGGTCGCACAAGTGTTACGCACGATGAAGGAGCCAGACGACCGTTTACCGCCACAAATGAAGATACCATTGAGCGCTGGCGTGAAATTATTGTCTTAGACAGACGATTAACTATTGATGAAGTGGAACATCGTCTGCAAAATAGTAACAGCTCTGCCTACGCAATTATTCACAACAGACTTGGGTTTCATGAAGTCTGTGCAAGATGGGTCCCAAAACAGTTCAGTCAGTTGCAAAAACAAACGCGCTGCAAAAAACATTGGGTCGCTATGGTAATGAAGAGGACAACTTGTTAGACAGGATCGTTATTGGTGACGAAACATGGATGTATCATTATGAGCCGGAGAGGAAACCGCAGAGTATGGAATGGAAACATCCAAATTCGCCGTGCAAGAAAAATTTCAAGACCCAACCGTCCGTAGGAAAACTGATGCTTACGGTTTTTGGGACGCACAAGTTCCAGTACTGGACCATTATGGGGAAAGGGGCACAACGAAAACGAGTGTATGTTACAGTCAGATGCTTACTGCCATGCTCAAGCCGGCAATTCGAAGCAAACACCGAGGATTCCTGTCTAAAGGTGTTGTGTTGTTGCACGACAATGGCCGTCTGCATACTGCTGCCCACACTGCTGAAACGCTCCAGGATCTCGAATTTGAAGTACTGGATCATCCTCCATATGATCCCGATCTGACTATCACTTGTTTGGTCATTCAGACAGCCATTTAAGGGCCGTAGATTTTCCTCGGACGAAGTGTAAGTAGTCTGTTTATGTTTTCTTTATGTAAGTAGGCTGTTTATGTTTTCTTATTAGCTTACGTAGCGCTCTATATGAAAATCACTGGCTGTGCTGTGTGCAGTCTGTGGCTAGTTTGCATTGTTGTCTGCCATTGTAGTGTTGGGCAGCGGCAGCTGGATGTGAACAGCGCGTAGCGTTGCGCAGTTGGAGGTGAGCCGCCAGCAGTGGTGGATGTGAGGAGAGAGATGGCGGAGTTTTGAAATTACATATATTATGACTTGTTATGATATTGAGGTAAATACATTGTTTGTTCTCTATTAAAATCTTTCATTTGTTAACTATCCCTATCAGTAGTTAGTGCCTTCCGTAGTTTGAATCTTTTATTTAGCTAGCAGTAGTGGCGCTCGCTGTATTGCAGTAGTGCGAGTAATGAAGATTTTTGTGAGGTAAGTGATTTCTGAAAGGTATGGTTTAATGTTACTCAGGGCCATTCTTTTGTAGGGATTTTTGAAAGTCAGATTGCGTTGCGCTAAAAATATTGTGTCAGTTCAAGCACAATCGTGTATAAATTGTTCAAAGGGGACGCTTTATATGTCGACACTTAGCCTAGGATACCTCACTGGAATCTTCTGATTTTTTCTTGTAGTTTGTGTATTTAGTGTAGCTTTTGTTTATTGCTAGCGCGTAATTATAGAGAGAATTTCATTGGTAGTTGTGGTTTTTCATTGTTGCACAGTAAAATAGTTGTGGCATGCATGTAGATTTGCACCAAGTATTTCGCAGCTGCGCTTGCAATTAACTAGATGATATTTTCAGTTCTATGTTAGTGTGTTCTCTTATATTTGCTCTTCAAATTGTGTCTTTTTGTGTTATCGTGTGAAATATTGTGACAATAATGGTGTGTGAAAAACGTAATACTAGGCTCCAAAGTAAACTGAGAAATGACAGTGAAGACGAAAGCAGTGTGTTAGCGCCACCGTGTAATGAAGTAACTAATGTTCAAAGTAGTAATTTGGTAATTGTTCATAGGGAAATGGAGCGGGCGGCAAATAATGGCGTAGACAGTGAAACAATTAGTGAACAGGGAAGCATTATCGATCGATCGGTCGGCAACAGCTTGCCTCAGGAATCCGAGATGACAGGACACAATCTTGCAAATACTGTAGATTCAGGTTTGGAGTACTCACCCTTTTCTCAAATAAGTCAAGACACATTTTCTGCTTGTCAAAATGTGAATGTTGCCGGTGCAAATTCACTGCCGAGAAGCACTGAGGAACATGTTTCAGACACCAGTGCATTGTTATTACAATTAATGCAACAAATGGGACAAAAGCTTCAAAAGTTAGACACAATGGAACAACACCAGAGACAAACACAGCAACAGTTAGACACAGTGGAACAAAATCTTAAAAAGTTAGACACAATGGAACAAAATCTTCAAAAGTTAGACACAATGGAACAAAATCAGAGACAAACACAGCAAAAAGCTTCAAAAGTTAGACACCACACTTGAACAAACACGTGAAGATTAAACTACTGAGTTACATAACATTGAATCGAAATGTCAAAAGGTCTGTAATGACGTAAAAACATGAATTTGTGAGCATTTTCAACCTATTTTTTCGCGGCATGAAAATGCATTACAGAATCACGAAGCAGTCATAAAAGAACTGCAAACCATTGTTCATGAAAATCATGAGACCCTGCAAGCTAAAATTGACTCAGTTGCATCTACCGATTCGGTTATGCAACTTGCAAAAACTCAAGAAAACTTAAAGGATACAGTAGATACTCTGAAAATAGGTTCAGAAAGACATACTGAAGAAATGTGTTCACTATCAGAGAAAGTAGCCGAACTTTCGGATCAGGTCACTAACTTATCTACGAAGGTAGATGATAATCTGAATGACACAAAACCGATAGTCTTTGATGAGACAGAAGAGTGTGAACAAATTAGGAAACTGAAACAAAATCTGAATCAAATTAATACGCAACATCAAAGAGAAATCCGGGAAGTACAAAATCAGCTGACACAGGTAATACAACAATTACATATTTCAGAGGACACTCGCGCTCCAATACGGGAAGAGGGACATAGAAATACGGAACAGCCACAAAATAATAACACAGGGCACTTCGGAAATTATGTAAGAAATTGGCAAGGTACACCGAATTTTGAGATGGAACCGCCGAAACGACGTAACAATGACCGATAAGCGACTCGCCGACATGATGATTTTGATTATAAGCTGTTCATTACTACACGTAAATTCAAAACGTTTAAGAACTCTGCCAACGACATTCATCCACAAGCGTGGCTCCATCAATTCTCTCATTGTTTTACTCCCGACTGGTCATTGGAGCACAGATTAGAATTTATGTGTGGCTACTTGGAGATTGAACCAGCTGTAAGAATGCGATCGGTCATTCACGATTGTCACAGTGAAGGAGAATTTTATCATGTCTTCCTCTCAGCATATTGGTCTCAAACTACACAAGACCGAGTAAAACATAGCATCATAATGATGAAACATTTCGAACAATCTGAATTTTCCAGTCTTGTGAAATATTTTGAAGACATGTTGTACAAGAATCAGTACCTGTCAAACCCATACAGCCCCTCAGAACTCATATGCATTTGCTTAAACAAATTACCTGAACATTTACGACATATTATTTTGGCAGGACGTTGCAAAGACGACATTGAAGCTTTTCAGGGACTCTTACAAGAATTAGAAATTGACACAGACAGTCGCAGGATGTGATAACAGGAAAACAATCACTACAGGTCACATCCATCACAATTCCGTGACGACAGAAATAATAACTGGACACGACAAGGCCATTCTTACAACGTAAATCGTGACCAAAACAGACACCACCCGTATGACAACCACTGGCTGAGTAATAGTTACAGAGAAAGATCGCATTTCTGTAGTAATGAATATGTCAGAGACAATCATAGAAACAGACAATATGGCAACCAGAACTATTATTATCACGGGAGACAGAATAACTTCAGACGCAACAGTCCACCGTGCAGTGATAATTCAGGGAGAAATTCTCCACCACTTAACTGACAAGAAAGGAAGTACAGGAACTACCGACATAACGACAGACCTGAATTTCATCAGAACTGGCGGGATTTAAACAGAGCAGAGCCCTCTCGCCAAGGCGAATTTGTAGAAGTTAGGTCTCCTAATCCCAATAACGACGCACGCCAACAAAGAAACAGACAATGACTCGCACCGCAGGCAGCCACTTGCGCCCGCTGGCTCAGGGAAAAATAACATTGACGCTAACCTTGAGCAAAATTCCAGTATTCTTTACAGACGTATACCGCATGATAATTGCGTTGAATTTGAAACTCTGCGTACTAGGAAGAGTAAAGGTTTACACCACATTTCACATGTAAAACCGTTAATTGAAAGATAATCTGCTTTTTAACTTTGTCTTTGCCATAAAACGTTTCAGTTCACATATCTAGTATGCATTGTCACACTTAGAAACTGTTATCATGCTACAATGTTTGAAGTTAAATATCCAGTCAAGAACCAAGAGAAATAATTTAAATAGAAATTACGAATGCATTGTTATTGTGAACAGACGTCACAGTGTTATTGTGTGTGTACATTCTTGCTTGTTAGTTGCACGATTACGTAACGACTATAAGGCTCACATACTTAGAACATTGACCAGTACTGCTAATGAGATTCTAATGCAACATTTTGGTTTACTTGAAAATACATTCTGGATTTAAGGTACTTTCTGTGAGATACCAGATGAGACAACGGTTAGTTTATGTGACAGCTACACGATTTTATCACGACGCTACTAATGAGTGACAATTTACAATGTTGCTTTTGCGGTGTTTCTGTTTTATATCGGCACTGTTTTTCTGTATTATTCTGGAAAGAACAACATGTTTTAGTAGTAACTTTTGTGGTATAGCCACAATGAGACAGCCGTTTCCGTAGCACAACAATACGTTACAGCACAGTAATTTCGTCATCACAACAATAAGCATAATAACTAAGATATCTATACGCAAAGCATTTCACTTTTGCTTATCATGAGGTAAGCACATTGACTTCTGCAGAACTTAGCTTTCAGAGGACAATGACTACGACACTTACACAGAGATTATCTTACAGCAAGACGCACATTTAGCGCTACAGTACACGTATTTGAGTGATTAATTTTGTACTTAAAACATTTATTTTTTAAAGATATTTGAAGTACAATGATACAAAGGTTTCCTGTAATACATTTCATTCCATTCTTGTAATCTGTAACACCTGAGGGTATAATTACAATAATCATCGGGGGGTACACGCCTACTTTGTGCACCATGTGTTTGGCAAGCACAAGGAGCCCTAGCTAATATGGTATTTGCTTATACGACTTTACACATCGGTACCATATTCCTCTAACACATAAATTACACAGCTATCTGATCATTTAACTGAGAGATAATTTTTTTTTTTACATCAGTGACACATGAAACTGTATTTTGTCTGTACTGTGTGAATTGTTCATATTTTGTCAGAACCATTGTGATACTATGAGAGCCTTGAATGATGTATTTGGTATGGGATCATGATTTTTAAAGTACGTTTGAGGTAGATGACGCTATTGAAATGAGCAGAGAATATTTTTTATGGTTTGAAATTATTGCAGAAATCTACGACGTTTTTGAGATTTGACTGAGGTGTTATGATGTTATTTTTACGACGACGATGTGTATTATGCTGTTGATGTATGTTTATGATCAATAAGCCGATGTTATATGAGGAATTTGATTATGCTACATATTTATAATGATGAAATATTGAAGAATGTCGATGAATATGCATATGTGTAACAAGGTAAGGAATAAGGAGTAGTGGTTAGGCACTCTGATCTGTGAAAAAGGTTGTTGGAAACCAAGAATCATACTTGTAAGAGTTATGAAATGTGTGTAAATGCGTAAATGTATCACAATGCCGGCAAAATTTTTTTGGACACTGTTATATTCATAAGATTTTGTTTCTACACATTTGCAACGCAAATTCTCGACCCGCGCAATTTTGTATATGAGACTGTCACTGTAGCGAAAACTGCTGTCGTAAATATTTCCATAAGAAAGTTAAGTGACCACCTGCATGTAATGCGTCGTGGACACCCAGCTGTGTCAGACGCCGGGAGAACAAGTCATTAGTGAGAGCCTCGTCAGAAGCACAGGTAGAAAAAAAGAAAGGGGAGGACATTGTCCTCGCTATTGACATTTCCTTGTTGAAAGCATACTGTGGAGCTCGTAATTTATGATATTTACTAAAATGCCTAATGAAATGATTAGAAACATTTTACATCTATTGTCTTTGTAGTTGAGATATTGCTCATTTTGTTTAATATCTGGTTTCCAGCTGTGTTGCAGCATTAGTTTTATAAAATAAACTTAGATGCATTTGCTAATGTGAACACTTTCTGTCAACAGATCTATTATATAATTATTTTATGATCCACATTCTTCGAAAAAGGAGCTTTTGGAATGGAAAGAACAATAAGAAGGGACTGATAACAACAACTGCATATATAATTTTCTTTTCAAGTACTTGGTAATTTTTTGTAGATTTAGTTTTTGTGGTGCACCACTTTAATTACATAGACATTAAGATGTGAATATACATTTTCCTTATCTGCATTGTTGTTTTTACTGTAATATTTTTTCTGCTTGAGCTATGTCATGTTTAGGTATAAGTTACTGCTGCTGTTTGCCAGGCATAGTGTTACTGAATTTGCCTTTGTATTACGCTGTTAAGCCAGTTTTACTACTGATTAATTTTTCTTGTTGCTGCACATTGGCTCATATTAGTTGTAATTTTGCATTTTATCTGTTAATTTAGATTTACTGCTGCTTGCATTGCTGTTTGTGTTAATTGTTTTGTGCTGCTGCATTGCCTCGTCACTTAGTTTAGCATCTGAGCTCAGTAGATTTAAGTTAGCTTAAGAGGGCGTAGCCTATAAGAGAATGAGTTGCGACGAATTTGAAGAAATGCACTGAGAGGTTATACGAGAAAAATACAGAAAGCATGCTTGGATAGGATTTTTTTGGTGGAAACAAAGGTTGAAATAAGACGAAAGATCTATGGAATGAAGTTTTGGATTGGACTGCAGTACCAAATGTTACACTGAAAACGAACCCTGTCCTTTCCTTTTGTGTTATCCCACTATGTGTTTGTGTACCCTTGTGTATTTGTTTTCTTCCTGTCTCTGTGTAGTTTCATAGAATTTTTTCTTCTTCTAATATTAAGCTACATTCACTATGATGAGGAATACTGTTATCCTCAAATATAATTGGCATTAATAATATGTTATTTACCTTGTAAATATGCTTCGACATTATTTATTCTGTTTTGTTTTAATGCTCATGTGTAAAGTTGATGTTTCAAACGTTATTCTGATCTTTTATGTATGAACTTATGTTATAATTCCTGTAACAATGATGTATATGTTATTTCGATTCTTTTGTAAAGCTTGTTCTACAAGTGTTACCTGTATTGTTATGTTCTTTAGTGATGTATTTTGTACCTTTGTAATTGTATTCTCATGTTATAATATTGTAATTGACACCAGTTCATCAAATTAAGTAACTTGTAAGCATTCATTTCACTGCACACATTTCTGTTGGTCATAGTAATGCACAATATGTGAGAAGTTGGGACTGTTAGTGTTTGCACGTGTGTTGATAATTCAGCAAGGGACTGGATAACAGCATTGCTGGTTCTAAGGACAATTCCAAAAAATTTCTAGAGTGGACGAGTGGTGGTTTATGGACTTGCTATATTGTCTGCAAGACTTCTAAGGACAATTCCAAAAACTTTGTGCGTGCACAAGTGGTGGTTATGGATTTGTTATATTAACTGCAAGACTCTTCAATGGTGATTGTGCATCTGCACAGTCACAACAGATGGCTACTGGCCATCTCTACAAGGACTACGGTGGGTCTACATCTCTGATGACCCACCAATACCATTATTTATACAAGGACTACAATGGGTCTGCACCTCTGGTGGCCCACCAATACCATTATTTCTACAAGGACTACAGTGGGTCTGCACCTCTGGTGGCCCACCAACACCACAATCTCTACCAGGACTACAGTGGGTCTACTCTGTGATGACCTACCTACCAATCTTCTTCGAAACGTCGAATGACTCTGCTGTGGGTTTGCTCTGTTGTGGCCCATTACCTGTCTGCACGTCAAGAGTCAGCACTGTCTTTCCGTTGGAAGGACAACACTACTTCTTCAAGACTGCATGGAAATCCACTACTTCCGTGTGCATTGTCTTTTGCTGCTCAGACTTTGAAAAAAAAAAAAAACACTGAAATTTTACTGTGATGAACAATCTGGACTGTCTTTATGGACTGTGAGAAAATTTTAGCTTTTGACCAACATTGTATCAATAAGTGTGTGCATTTGATATCTTTGTTATTGTAATTATGAAAATTTTTTTTCAAATCATTATTGGCCACTGCCCAAAACAATTTGTAACATTTTTTTTGGGGAGCATGGGGGCTATGTAAGTAGGCTGTTTATGTTTTCTTTATGTAAGTAGGCTGTTTATGTTTTCTTATTGGCTTACGTAGCGCTCTATATGAAAATCACTGGCTGTGCTGTGTGCAGTCTGTGGCTAGTTTGCATTGTTGTCTGCCATTGTAGTGTTGGGCAGCAGCAGCTGGATGTGAACAGCGCATAGCGTTGCGCAGTTAGAAGTGAGCCGCCAGCAGTGGTGGATGTGAGGAGAGAGATGGCGGAGTTTTGAAATTACATATATTATGACTTGTTATGATATTAAGGTAAATACATTGCTTGTTCTCTATTAAAATCTTTCATTTGTTAACTATCCCTATCAGTAGTTAGTGCCTTCCGTAGTTTGAATCTTTTATTTAGCTGGCAGTAGTGGCGCTTGCTGTATTGCAGTAGTGCGAGTAATGAAGATTTTTGTGAGGTAAGTGATTTCTGAAAGGTATAGGTTAATGTTACTCAGGACCATTCTTTTGTAGGGATTTTGGAAAGTCAGATTGCGTTGCGCTAAAAATATTGTGTGTCAGAAGCAATGAAAGAAGCGGTGCATTCCTGGCTCGCAGCTCAACCGAGAAGTTTCTTTTGTGAGGGCATCAGGAAGCTTGTACAAAGAGGAACCAAGTGCGTTGAAACGCAAGGAGACTATGTCAAAAAATGTTTTTGTAAGTTTCCTATTTGATTAGAATAAAACTTTATAACTACTTTGCGGATAATAATTGACCTTCTCTCTTATTCCTTTTACTCTTTTCTAGCTTATTCTTGGAATACGCCGTTTAGTCATCCGACCGCGTAGAGAGTCCCTTTTACTCTCATTTATGTTTTTTCCATCTGCCAATATCATTGATTTTTCTGTCACCAAATGTGTTCCCCGTCCTCTTTTGGCTTTATGTATGGATGTTTTAAACATTTCAGTTTTTGTATTAATATTTTCCTATGTCGTATTACCATTACTGACAATGAATTCAAATAAGTGGAAGCTATTTGTTGTTTTTACGATGTAATTTTCTGCAGTATTTTCATTATTGTAATTTATTGGTCTGTACACTGTTTTCAGATTCTTGCTACTAATAATGTGTGGCCTGAATAATCTGCACCTGGTAGTTTCTTCATGGCTGTACAGATTTATCCCCCTCCTTTACCTATACATCGTCAATTTGATTCCTGTAAAGTCCAGTTGGCTGTGCACGTGTAAAGATGACATTTATACTTTTTGAGGAATGTGTTGGGAATATAAGCGAATTTTATATACAGAAATCTATAACATATTTGATGATGAATTCCTTTTATTTCCCTGTAATTCTCTGTTCCGGAACATGGGAACTGGAGTGTCCCATCATAACTGCAGTCTCTTTCTTTGGCATTAAGTACGGAGCTTTCTGCAGATCATCACTGGGAACGTGGTCTATATCATCTGAATCTGTTACTGTTGCATACAACTGTATTAAAGATAGATTTGTCTGAATTTCTTTTATAATAGGTCATCAAAAAGATTCCGTTCGAAGGCCGTAGAATCCAGAATTCTTGTGCCACTCAGGCGAAATCGCCGTGAGCACTAAGGCTATCATCCCACTGACGCAGCGGGTTGAATATACTTATTCGGTAAAACAGGGTGCCCTGCTGCATGAAGATGCCCGTATCTACCCACTGCACATCCTCATCCAACAGTAATTGTCGACCCTTCAAGAACCTTTTTAAGGGACCAAGGGCGTCATAATCACATAATCACATCTGGACCATAAGGCAGGTGCTCAAGTGTCCCCCACTTGATGGATAAGGCTGGCCTGCCAGTTCGTTTGGCGTCTAGTGTCGAATCTCGACCAGCACGTAACTTGTCGCTCCATTCCACAATGGTGGTTCTCTACAGACATGCTGTCCCATTCACATTCTTCATTCTCCAGTGGATGCCTACCAATGTTTGTCCTTCTTCAGCCGAGAAAAGGATAAAAGAATGCTGGTCCTGTTTGGGCGCATTTGGTAATAACGTCGCCATGGTTCAAGTTTCCGCATTTACAGCATGCCCCCGGAAAGACACGGAAGCCACAATAACTCCTTGCCTACATGTCGGTAACTGTTGTATACCAACATCGAGTCGCGCGCCGTTGCATATGCGCTACAGCAACACCTTCAAACGAAAACATTATTATCAGGTCGCCCCTTATAGCTGGAGAGATAATATAACTATCATTTACGGTCTCATATCCAAGAATTACATCCTTTACAGTTTTACTATGATAAATACTGTAAGTATACTGTTTAGGTTTTTTTATTGGTAACGCCACGTAGCGCTCTGTATGAAAATCAATGGCTGTGCTGTGTGCAGTCTGTGGTTCAAAAGGCTCTGAGCACTGTGGGACTTAACATCTATGGCCATCAATCCCCTATAACTTAGAACTACTTAAACCTAACTAACCTAAGGAAATCACACACATCCATGCCCGAGGCAGGATTCAAACCTGCGACCGTAGCAGTCCCGCCGTTCTGGACTGCAGCGCCTAGAACCGCAAGACCACCGCGGCCGGCTGCAGTCTGTGGCTGGTTTGCATTGTTGTTTGCAATTGTAGTGCTGGGCAGCTGGATGTTAACAGCGCGTAGCGTTGCGCAGTTGGAGGTGAGCCGCCAGCAGTGGTGGATGTGGGGAGAGAGATGGCGGAGTTTTGAGAGCGGATGATCTGGACGTGTGTCCATTAGAAAGTGTAATTTTGCATTATTGGATATCATGAACTGATACATATATATGATGTCTTTTGAAAATCATTAAGGTAAATACATTTTGTCTTCTTTATCCAAATCTTTCATTTGGTGACTATGCCTATCAGTAGTTAACGGCTTCAGTAGTTACAATCTTTTATTTAGCTGGCAGTATTGGCGCTCGCTATATTGCAGTAGTTTGAGTAACGAAGATTTTTGTGAGGTAAGTGATTCATGAAAGGTGTAGGTTATTGTTAGTCAGGGTCATTCTTTTGTAGGGATTATTAAAAGTCAGATTGCTTTGCGCTAAAAATATTGTGTGTCAATTTAGTGTTGATCAGAATAAGTAAAGAGAGTAATATCTGAGTACGTTAAGTTTTGCTCAGCTGCTTGAAAAGCAAATAATGTAAGAGGTTTATCAGTACAGTCAATCATAAATTTTTCTACGGGGACATTACAATACTACTCAGTCCTTGCTTTGCATTGCATTAGCTGAATCTATCGTCTGTCATCTGATTTGAAGTGCTCAACTTCATGTCACCAGTAAGAGATATTTTCTCTGCAGCGGAGTGTGCCCTGCTATGAGACTTCCTGGCAGATTAAAACTGTGTGCCTGACCGAGACTCGAACTCTGGACCTATTCCTATTGTGGGCAAGTGTTCTGCTGTCTGAGCTTCCCAAGCGTGACTCACGCCCTGCGCTCACATCTCTGCTTCTGCCTGTACCTCGTTTCCTACCTTCCAGATTTCACAGAAGCTGTCCTGCGAATCTTGCAGAACTAGCACTCCTGGAAGAAAGGATAATGCAGAGACATGGTTTAGGCAAGCCTGAGAGATGTTTCCAGAATGAGATTTTCACTGTGCAGCGGAGTGTGCACTGGTATGAAACTTCCAGGAGATTAAACCTGCGTGTCGGACCAAGACTCTAACTCAGGACCTTTGCCTTTAGTGCGCACGTGCTCTATCGTCTGAAGGTAAGAGAAGTGGTACTGGCAAGAGCAAAGCTGTGAGGACAGGGCATGAGTCGTGCTTGGATAGCTCAGACGGTACATTACTTGCCCATGAAAGGCAAAGGTCCTGAGTTCGAGTCTAGGTCCCGCACACAGATTTAATCTGCCATGAAAGGGCTCTACCGCCGTCTGAGCTACCCAAGCAAGACTCATGCCTCGTCTTCATAGTTTTACTTCTGCCAGTACCTCGTCTCCTACCTACAGACGGTAGAGCACTTGCCCGTGAAAGACAAAGGACCTGAGTTCGATTCTCTGCCCAGCACAGAGTTTATGTCAGCCAGGAAGTTTCATACTAGCGCACACTCCGCTGCAGAGTGAAAATCACATCCAGGAAACATCCCTTAGGATGTGACTAAACCACTTATTATACTTAATAAGTATAAGTAGTCATTACTGCCTAACTCACTGAATTCTGATATACATCGCTGATATGTAATTCCGTCCATGTTACCTTTATAAATATTACAAATAAATGTGTTTCCAGTTATTTTTCGATGTTAGTTTGCATTTTATTATCCATTAGAAATCGGGTTGGTTGGGGAAGGAGACCAGACTGCGAGGTCATCGGTTTCATCGGATTAGGGAATCGGCCGTGCCCTTTCAAAGGAACCATCCCGGCATTTGTCTGGAGCGATTTAGGGAAATCACGGAAATCCTAAATCAAGATGGGCGGACGCGGGATTGAACCGTCGTCCTCCCGAATGCGAGTCCATTCTGCTAGCCACTGCGCCAGCTCGCTCGGTATTTGAAATCGGCTCAAGACTATCAAAGACTGTAGAGCTTTTCGCTGTTCGATAGCAATCTGAAATTGAGACAATTCTGTTTATCCTTGTACAGAAAATTTTCAAAAAAATGGCTCCGAGCACTATGGCACTTAATATCTGAGGTCATCAGTCCCCTAGATCTTACAGGTACTTAAACCTCACTAACCTAAGGACATCAAACACATCCATGTCCGAGGCAGGATTCGATCCTGCGACCGTAGCAGCCGGGCGGTTCCGGACTGAAGCACCTAGAAACGCTCGGCCATAGCTGCCGGCTCTCAGTATTCTGTCAACCGTAGCCATAATACCTGCGTCAGAGAATCTCATACTTTGCATTGCTTGAGAAGCATATAGAATGTATGAACAGGTTATTCTAAACTGAATGAACCACAATCATATTCCTACAGAAATGCAAGCAGAATGTGTTAAAATTTGTCAAAATGCGCTATGTTTGTCTTCCGTCTAGCCATCCGATTAAGCATACAGGAAAAATGTAACACCCACAGTGTCTGCTTTCTTTCAAAATTATTCAGTAATCGAGAAAAACTTGATCGTAAGGACTTATAAATTCATGGAGAGTTTGCTTTGTATAAGAATGAGATTTGGGAACGTTTGAGAGACACAAAATGGTTCAAATGGCTCTGAACACTATGGGACTTAAAATATGATGTCATCAGTCCCCTAGAACTTAGAACTAGTTAAACCTAACTAACCTAAGGACATCACACACATCCATGCCCGAGGCAGGATTCGAACCTGCGTCCGTAGCGGTCGCGCGGTTCCAGACTAAAGCGCCTATAACCACTCGGCCATATGGGGCCGGCAGAGAGGCACACATCAGCCAGTATACGTGATAATTCACTCGTTATTGCTATGAATGTTTCTGCATAAATCTGTTTTATATGGGATCCCTATTGCTACACATGTGCACTTACAGTTCTGGCGAACTCGGCGCCATAACTGAACATCATGTGACAAAATTGGTGTGATAAGAGACCCGATAGCATCCCAAATTCAAAAACCACGTGCATGAGAAAACTCTGTTTAGAATCCTCTTTGCAGAACAAATATGAATTCGGAGCTTATCGAAAAAAATAAGTGAAAAACATTCCGCGAAGATCAGATGCTCCAACAACAGCAAAAGTACGTTCCTCGCGCTTTAATAACCGATCTGTTACGGTAATTTAGCCATACAGAAAGGACTTATTTAAGTAGTGCAAGATTTTCTGTATCACTTAGTGAACGCTTATATTGATAGCAAAAGGTTAAATGAATTGAAATAAAATATCGTATCAAAATATTAGGATCTGCAGAAATTACATAATAAAATTAGAGGTGATGTGATGCCTAGAAGAAAGGCATGCAAGTTTATTGTAATTTATTTGACTGTGATGCGAATTAGTAAATTTAAATTTAGAACATGATTCAGTTGCAATAGGGTTAAATACGAGGTTCCTACCGTAAATCATTCAACACATTTTCTTTGTAATCCAGTTTCAGTTTAAAAAATGCGGAATTTGATACTGAATATTCCAACTTCAGCCCCTATAGTATCATGAAGTACCGGGTTGATAGCGGCGGCATACGTAGCCTTCATAACGACGTCTGCAACGGTGGTACATTCGAAGCTGAGAGTCGTAATTGATTTTCCTTTGTCGGAAAACCCGAGCATCACCGATATTCATAGGTGCTTTCGGAGTGTTTACGGAGATAAGGCAATGAACTAAAGCACGGTGAGTCGTTGGGCGAGGCGTCTGTCATCATCGCAGGTAAGTTGCGGCAACCTGTCCGACCTCCTGCGTGCCTGATTGCCACACACATCTCTTTATCCAGCAATGCTGGAATTTGTGGACGCTCTTATTTGATATGATCGATGGATGACAGTCAAACACCTCGCAGCACAACTGGACTTCTATCTTGGTACTGCTGATACACTCTTCCGCCACTCTGGGTATTCGAAAGTGTGTGACCGCTGAATTCCTCGCCACCTAACAGAAAACCATAAAGAGCAAAAACGAGCCATCTGTGCGGAATTACTCGCGCCTTACGATGCTAATCGTGACGATTTTTTGTCACAGGAGACGAAATATGGTTTCATCACCTCTAACTCGGAACAAAGCGGCCACCCATGAAGTGGCGCCACACCACCTTTCCTCCGAAGCGAAAGGATACACGCACTTCGAAGACGTCTGTGAGGCACGGAGTGGAACGTCGTGCGTGCGTTGGACCGGAGTCTTGGCTTAACGACCTGGGCAAGTGAAGGACAATCTCTATAAACAACACTCACCCTCTGCGTTAGCTGGCGGCTATGGGGCGCAAGGCTGTTGAGTTGTGAACAGTCGTGAGTCACTCACCTCAGAGGACCGGCCGACCCTCTGTTGTATAAGGCTTACCCAGGTGAGCGGGGCAAAGCCAGGGTGGACCACATAAATCCCTAGGTGCTCGTGGGATGCTGGTTTCATCACCTCGAGCTGGAAACGAAGCGGCCACCCATGGAGTGGCGCCATTTCACCTTTTCCCTCGAAGCGAATGTTTATAGCCGCATCCTCTTCTGGAGACGTTGCGGCGACGGTCTTGTGGAAATCGAAGGGGTTATTCTATTCGAAGCCCTCACTTATGGTGTAACGATCAACTATAATGTGTATTGTGCTACCATAAGGAAACTGAGGAAACAGTTTCAGTGAGTTCGTCGGCACAAAAGATGCAAAAGTACTTCTCCATCTCCACGATAACACAAGGCGTCACACAAGTCGGTACACCCGATATGAGTTTTTGGACTCTTCCCTCTCATCCACCCTCGCAGCTTCCCACATCAGTCTGGCACAACGAAGGATTCGCTGTGCCATAGGCAGTAGATCGATGATAGGGAGGTTATTGATGCAGCATGACATTACTTTCGTCGTCGACAGTTAGAGTGGTGCCACACGGGCTTATAGGCTCTCCCATTAAGGTGGCGCAAGGCCGTCGCATTGAACAGAGCTAAAGTTGAAAAATATGGTTTTGTAGATAAAAGAGGGGGAGTAATATGTTGTATTGGAAACCAGAGTAAAACCAACCTGTTTTCGGAAAAAAATATGATGCGTTGTTTATGGAACGCCCCCCGTACTTTCTACATTCTCTGCGTGCAAGACAATAAGAACCTAAGAGGCACCATACTGATTTTTAAATCTTTCCGGCTGTGAAACAAACTCGGAACATCTGGAGGCTTTTTCCTGTTTGTGTGTCCTTGTGCAATGTATTATAAGGTGGCAGGAGTGATGGTGTTGGTATGGTACATGTTGCTGATTAACAATGCATTTACTGTCTCTAGGCATCCGACTGCACCTGGAGTTGGAGTAGATCGCCTCATAGACGACAACTGTGTCTTTAAATGCTATCAGCGCTCACCATCTAAGTCTCGTGTCAAATCTTAGACGTATTCGACAAGCAGCATTAGCAACCTTGCAGAGCGCAGGCTTTGTAGTTAATCGGCTGATTTGTGGTCTATGTTTTGTCAGAGAAATTATTGACAAGATTAGCAGTCATAACGTTCAAAATAATCATACACCAAAGAACGTTTCCACAAAACAAACGTGCATCGACGTGGTTGCATGTTCAGGGTACGTCAGTTTGTGGTACAGGTTGGTGACGACAGAAGGGTCAGATCTGTGTTGCTGTGCTCGCATAAATTATCCACAGGAAACCTGGCAGTGATTTGGGCACACTGCTGACTTTAAGCTTTATCTGAGCTTCATTTGTCAATGTAACTTAGCCGACAAATCACAGTATTTACCTGTACAGGTACTAGGAGACATTGATTAAATAGCCAGGTAACTGTACCTTCGTCCAAATGTAAAATAACGATATCGCCTAGAATGGTAAAGGAAGGCGACAAATGGACGAACAGGAGAAGGCTCTACAGGTGGAGAGGAAGGCAGAAGTATAGGTGTAGGAATAGGATTGCCATAACCCAAGGACGAAAATCAAGGACAAAAGTCGGTGATTATAAAGATGTGGTTGAAACACGGACCGATATGTTGTTCAAGTGACCATTGGTTTGCATTTCCATTGAATCTTTACAGTGGTAATCATGAAGATGTGGTTGAAACGCGTCAATACATTCATCTCGAAAATGTACTTTCCGTTTCGACATCTTAAATTTCAAATTCTGTGCAATAACAACACCAGAAGTACACTTCGCACAGTTGAACGTTAACTTTATACGGTCAAATAATATCAGATACCGACAGCAGAGACGTTCAAACCAACGGCAGAAAACTGAAACAGTCGCAAAGAATCGATTATTGCACTGCTTCCACAGTCTGTTGCTCAAATAGCCGAGCGATTCTGAAGTGATACGGAATATCAGCACAGGTTTCAACGGCTATCGTCAAGTTTACAGGAGTTGCGAAACACTTGATCGGTGGCCAGTGGCAAAACTTGCGTAAAAAATTTGTTTTACTGGGTAGCCACTTGTTTCGCGGACATTTTCCTCTCCACCCAGGACACCCGCCTTCGAGCATGAAATCGCGGACTGTCCGCGAAATCCGCGACGTATGGCAACCCTATGTAGAAAGAAATGTAGCTGAGATTGACAGGGAGACATGAGAGAGAGAGGGAGACATGGGGATAAAAAGTGAGATACCCAAACAAAAGCAGCTACATTATGTATTTCAAAAGTGTATTGTGAGAGGGGGTACTGAAGAAAATAGTCACTTAACAATGCTGCCGTTTGAGCAGGGTGCATTTTACGGCGATGATAGGTAATGAGCCATAACGATTATCTCTTGCAGTAAAAAATATTGGGAGATATAGTGGAAATAAAAAACTTTGGTCGATTTGCTATTTGATAGTTGAATCTAATTTAACTAACACTATGTCGGAGAAACAAGGAGGGTTACTAGAGCACTACTGACTGCTGCTTTTGACTATAGTAATCTTTTGTGCCCACAAGATGTCTTCTGGTTATGATGAGTAATAAAGCATGTATCACATATCAACTAAATATACTCGTTTCTTGTACATTTTGTTGCGTCGGCTGCACGCCACCATCGCCACTATGCCCTCGGGCATGTTTTGTTTAAGATATTATTGCTAACGTTGGAAAATAACTGAAGAGAGAACACAGTGAATGCAAAATAAAAATCCACCCGTCACCTAGGACGGTACGACAAAAATAACTAAGAAGCCCAGCGGGGAATCTTATGACGTCGCGGTGTAGTATTCTCTAGTTATTTGCAGTGAGGGAAAACTACAGTGTGTAAACTTAAGACCGTCGTGGATGCCAGTTTCATCATAGAAAAAAAAGACAAGTTGCATTCGCAGAACTCCGACGGAAATGTAAATGTCACAAGACCAGTTTCAGTATTTTGTGAAAACGCCATGGACGCCTTCCGGAGCAAATAAATGCATTTTTTTATATTGAGATTACCGGCTCTAGATAGCTAGAACAGCTTCTAATAATATAATTGCAACAGGGTTCACCGCCGTCATGAATTTCTCTCAAACACAGTGACGTGAAACAATTTTATTACATGACATTTCAATTACTGCTTATTCTATTTTGACCTGTACTTAGTATTTAGCTTTTAATTTGCTTCATTGTATAACAGGCCATTCACGGACAATTAATGAAATAATATAATACAAAAATATCTAGAGAAGGGGGTGAACTTGGTAAGTGTCCTTTCTATTCGGTTCTTAGTTTCATTCATTCAGGTGACTATTATCGATTGATGACTTGTAATTAGTATTCAGAATTACGTTTTTTCTTTTATTTGGGAGGGAGGGGGGTGGTGGTTGTACGCCTCAATCTGTATTTAAGGAACCCTTATATGATGGCGTTGTTGTCCCTCTGTCTTTCTACCTGCCGGACTGTTAAGAACCCTTTCTCTCATTAACGGGCAGACGTATCGAGTCCACATGAGTGTCACATATTGAGGTCTAAAACTTTTTGGACGTGTAAAAATGTTAAACTGATAACTCACTTCTGTCGAAAATAGGCGCCATTTATGTCACATATACTGATACTCGAAAATTCACTCATTGTAAACGGTAATGGTGCTTTCAGTTTACTTAAAATCATGAAATTTGGCGAGAAGTGAGATTTCACATTACAAGTAAAGAGAAAAAATCCGAAAATTGACAGCCTGCAATTGTAAACAAGAAAAAGGTATACGTTTTACCTGTTTGTCTCTCCATCTCCTAAGACCCTTTTCCTCTGGAAGAGTTTGGCATAGCTAGTTCACATTCATGTCGCTTGCAAAACTCAGTGGTCCCTTAGCGGTGTACAAATTGTAAGCTGCTAAATCAATGCAGTCAAAAGATACGTCTGTTTGTGTCAGATATTTTGATACTCGAAAACTCACTCATCAAGAGCTGTCGGAGGCTCCTGGTTGACCTAGAATCATGAATTTCGGCAACAAGCAAAGGTTTCACAGTAGAAGAAAAGTAAAAAAAAAAATCTTAAACTTGTTACATTATAACTACATAACACAGAGAATACCTTTTGCTATTTCAACATAAACTGCAGTCATCATATGACAAAGGTTCAATATATGAAAATTAATACATGCAAGCATAAAACGTAAGTAGTAGTCATGTTTTGGAAGTAAATAAAAATTCTATTAAGCCTTCTCTCTCTACATATACAAACTGAAGTCTCCTGCTCGCTCCGTTTTGTATGTCCGTGCTAGTCTCAGGAACAGCCGCGGCGGGTTTGATACGGTTTTATGATTCGTGGGTCCAATGTCTTGCGGTATCTAAATCGGTAACAGACGAAATTCACTGACATTTTCGATTCCTAATATGTATGAACTATACAGGGTGGTCCATTGATAGTGACCGGGCCCAATACGTCACGAAATAAGCGTCAAACGAAAAAACTACAAAGGACGCAACTCGTCTAGCTTGAAGAGGGAAACCAGATGGCGCAATGGTTGGCCCGCTAGATGGCGCTGCCATAGTTCAAACGGATATCAACTGCTCTTTTTTAAATGGGAATCCCCATTTTTTATTATTTATTCGTGTAGAACGTACAGAAATATGAAAGTTTTAGTTGGACCACTTTTTTCGCTTTCTGATAGATGACGCTGTAATAGTCACAGGCGTATAAGTACGAGGTATCACGTAACATTCAGCCAGTGCGGACGATATTTGCTTCGTGATACATTACCCGTAATAAAATGGACAGTTTACCAACTGCGGAAAAGGTCGCTATCGTCTTGATGTATTGCTATTGTGAACAAGATTCTCAACGTGCATTGGAAGGACTACATTTCGGTAGATGGGACCCAGAAAATGATTGGAGAAACAGCAGGAGTGGTATTATAAAAGGAAAGTGCCAAACTGTAGTTACAGCCATTGTATCCTGCACAGACCAATACTCGTGATAAAGAAGATGCCACGAATTCTAAATTTGGTTCTAAATGAAGCAATAATTACAGCATATTGCCGTCTGTCACTCTGTTTTCAGCGCCTATTGTTTTAAATTTTGTGTGAAGATTAAGGGAGCAGATATTGTAAGTGATGAGGAATACTGTTATCCTCAAGTATAATTGGCATTAATAATATGTTATTTACCTTGTAAATATGCTTAGACATTATTTATTCTGTTTTGTTTTAATGCTCATGTGTAAAGTTGATGTTTCAAAAGTTATTCTGATCTTTTATGTATGTACTCATGTCATAATTCCTGTAACACTGATGTATATGTATATTTCTATTCTTTTGTAAAGCGTTTATTACTACAAATGTTATCTGTATTGTTGTGTTTTTAATGATGTATTTTGTACCTTTGTAATTGTCTTCTTATGTTATAAAATTGTAATTGATACAAGTTCATCATATTATTAACTTGTTAGTTACATTTCACTGCACACTTTTCTGTTGGTCATAATATATGGACAATATGTGAGAAGTAGGGACTGATAGTGTTTGCACATGTGTTACTAATTCAGAAAGGGACTGGATAACAGCATTGCTGGTTCTAAGGACAATTCCAAAAACTTCGTGAGTGTACAAGTGGTGGTTTATGGACTTGCTATATTGTCTGCAAGACTTCTAAGGACAATTCCAAAAACTTCGTGCGTGCACAAGTGGTGGTTTATGGAATTGCTATCTTCTCTGCAAGACTCTTCGATGGTGATTGTGCACCTGCACAGTCGCAGCAGATGGCTGCTGGCCATCTCTACAAGGACTACAGTGGGTCTACACCTTTGATGACTCACCAGTACCATTATTTCTACAAGGACTTCAGTGGGTCTGCACCTCTGGTGGCCCACCGATACCATACTCTCTACCAGGACTACAGTGGGTCTACTCTGTGATGACCTACCTACCAATATGCATCAACTTCGACTGACTCTGCGGTGGGTTTGCTCTGTTGTGGCCCATTACCTATCTGCATGTCAAGAGTCAGCACTGTCTTTCCGTTGGAAGGACAACACTACTTCTTCAAGACTGCATGGAAATCCACTACTTCTGTGTGCAATTTCTTTTACTAATGAGACTTTGTGAAAAAAAACTGTAATTACTATTACGATGAATGATCAGGACTATCTTAATGGACTGTGTGACAATTTTAGCTTTTGACCAACATTGTATCAATAAGTGTGTGCATTTGATATCTTTGTTATTACGATTTCTTTGTTATTACGATTATGAAAAATTTTAACAAATATGTATTGCCCAGTGGCCAAAACAAGTTGTAAAATTTTTTTGGGGAGCATGGGGGCTATGTAAGTAGGCTGTTTATGTTTTCTTATTGGCAACGTTACGTAGCGCTCTGTATGAAAATCACTGGCTGTGCTGTGTGCAGTCTGTGGCTAGTTTGCATTGTTGTCTGCCATTGTAGTGTTGGGCAGCGGCAGCTGGATGTGAACAGCGCGTTGCGTTGCGCAGTTGGAGGTGAGCCGCCAGCAGTGGTGGATGTGGGGAGAGAGATGGCGGAGTTTTGAAATTTATTAGACTGGAGGTGATGAACTGCTATATATATTATGACTATTAAGGTAAATACATTGTTTGTTCTCTATTAAAATCTGTCATTAGCTAACTATGCCTATCAGTAGTTATAGCCTTCAGTAGTTTGAATCTTTTATTTAGCTGGCAGTAGTGGCGCTCGCTGTATTGCAGTAGCTTGAGTAACGAAGATTTTTGTGAGGTAAGTGATTTGTGAAAGGTACAGGTTAATGTTAGTCAGGGCCATTCCTTTGTAGGGATTTCTGAAAGTCAGATTGCGTTGCGCTAAAAAGTATTGTGTGTCAGTATAAGCACAGTCTTGTATAATTTTTCTAAGGGGACGTTTCAATATGAAAGACCACTACTCCACAACGAGGTTAGATGGTTACCTCATGAGACCGTAACAAGGTTATCCGATTATCCGAGCTAACAGCTGCATCACAAGCTTTTCCGACATTTCTTTTCAACTGAATGACCGTCTGAACGAAGTGATTCGGTTGTTCGGGTTAGCTTTCTTTTTCGGCAAATATATGCGGAAGTTTAATGAATTAAATCTGTATTTACAAGAAAAACAGACAACAGTTTTCAGTGCCAATAACAAAATAACTACATTAAAATTTTATGTTATAGGTATGTTTGGAAAGAGAGAGAAAGAAGGCTTTTTAACATGCCATGTGTTCGCTGGTGAGGCAACAGTATTACGAAATAGAACATTGAAGATTTGATGCAATGTTCGTATGATACGTATGGATCTCTAGAGACGTTTTTACCTGAAGAGCAGAACACAAAAATATTAGTCAGTGCTTTCAGAATCCATTTTTACTGAATTTGCAAAATCCGGAATATACCTGGAACGAAACATGAGAATCATTTGTAGGTTAGGCATGGAATCACCTGTAAATGAATAGATATGTCTTATCTTTTGCTTTTCTGAGATCTTTACTACTATTTGGCTCTATTGACCATTTCGAATTATTTATCCTAGTTGAGCTAGTGACAGCACATCAGATGCTCTGGCTACTTTTTGTTACAATTTGTACGGTTGAAACTACTGAGTAATTTTGACCTAGGTGTAATTTTTCACTGTCTTCTACTCTTACTGTGTGTTAGTATGTATTCCAGTATGCCATGCTTTGAAGGAAGATTGCACTATGAAGTGATTTAAGGTACTTTAAAGTGAGAAGGTAGCATTTAGGTATTGGATGTAGATGGTTTTGATGTGTAGCCTTTCATATCCCCTGAAATCATCAATAATTACAGGATTTTCCTAGAAAACGTTTTTTACCCTGTATTTTAAAATGAGTTTACGTAGTTAAAGATTTTTATGTGATTTATGGAACATCATTACTTCATCTTGCTAACTACATCCTCCATTCTACTGAACTGTATTAATATTTTGTAGCCTGTGAAACTTTGTGCAACTATTACGCTTAACTAATATGTGGAGGATATTGCACAATTTTAAATTTGTTATCACTCTTTTTAATTGTACTTCAACCAGTTATTACCCAAGTCACATGTTAACGATTGCATTAAAGTCATTCATTATGTTTTTTACCCAAATACTTTGATTATTCTAGAGCTGAGTACTCTGTCATGTTGTTTATGCATTTTATTTGTGATATTATTTCCACTACCTAGCAATGAGATTAGTATTGGCCAAATAATACGAACAACGCCTGTAAATCATTAAAAGATCGGTGCTGATTCAGTTCGGCCACCATCTACTCGATAAGACAACAAGTTTGTACTGCAACAGCAGATTAATAACAGATTCTTTTTTTCCTGAACCTAACTGAGAACCAAAATAGTTTACTCCACTTTTGTGAATCTTTCTGGTATGATTTTAACATCGTAAACATTCTATGTTTTAAAATCTGATTATATGGACAGTGATGATTTCAACTGTTACAGGAGATATTGTATTGTCATTTGAATAGTTAATATTTTACTATTTTCTTAACTCATGAAATTTGATAAACTTAACTGCATTAAGTCCCCTCCCACTTATATACAATAAATGAAATATTGTAACAGATCCCTCCCATAGTATTAAGGCCCCTACTGGGGCAAGCCGTTTCTTCCGGGGAGTGGTTGACGTCATTTTGTAAACAATGTTTGTCACCACTTCTCTGGAAGGGGGAAGGAATGTACAGGGTGGCAGTCAGACAAGGGATATTTTAGGGGAACTGATTAAAAAATTTATTTCAAAGACCCAGTGAAATCTTTACAAGTTTCCTCCCAGAGTAACTTTCGCTGTGCCTACGTGACACAAATTGCCTGAGTTTCTAAGCCGATGCAGTTATGTCCAGTTAAAGCTGCTGACAAGAGACGCCCTGAGACGGTTGCTGAAACTGCTATGGAATTCACGCCATTGGTTTTAGCCAGTATCGTGCGTGGGATATAGGTCACGTGTGTGTCGCTGGAGTGTTCTGCGGTGCGGTAAACAGCTGCCTCTCTCTCTTGTAATCCCGACCTTGAACCGAACTGACGTCTTTTCGGAGGCAAAGCCTCCGGCTCTGCTTCTCATGACTGGCCACCAACGTAAGTTAACATGAACCGCTTCCCTTCCGTTGCCCATTTCACTTAATTGTTCGACCTCTCAGACTGGAGTAAACTTGCGACCCTAGGCGCGCACCTTGTACACAATACACTGAAATATATACTCTTTGTTGTCCCTAATTTCCTGTTTCGTCATTTAACGGCACCCCTGGGTGCCCACTCTCAAATCCTGACTGCTCGACCTCCTGCACACTGTCGACACGAGGCAGATGTAACAAACTTCTCCCCCAACTTCCCTGCCCGTATACATTAAAATTGGTGACCAGAAATGGGATCATCTACATTAACACATTGCTCAAAATAATGTCACCTGATGATTAGTGGTGCAGAGTTTGTGTTTAACATCCACAATTTGGCTCAAGGGTTTTGAGAGATCTTCTTCCATCAGCACCAGCATACCTGACTAAACGGGATTCCCAGAGTATGCAGATATAATGACAAAGTACCGCAGTATGCTGGATGCTGAACCATACATGAGTCTACAACTCTTTAATTAAAACTGACATTCAGCAGTTGCGCTATAACAGAGAAACAACTTCATACCTACCATTAAATGGACAAATTTTATCACTTTACAGTGAAATCGATAAAGTACTATTTTGTATACGTAATTTTGTATATTGCAATATTGTGTGTTATTTTCTATTAGTCGTAGAATTCAGGAGGGTGTAATGTGCCTATTTTCATATGATTTTCATTGCATGATTATAATTAAAGAATGAACATAGAACCAGGTTTTGCTAATTTTAGAGCCCTGTAAAATATTTTGTATTTCATATGGTCTCCATTTCGAAAAAAAAAATTGAGAACCACTGCCCTTGAATACTTAAACGACTTGCAGTATGTGGGTTACTTTGAACGAATCACGACCATACAGCGGCATTTCGGCTAATACGAGGCCTAATGCGAGGGAGGAGTGACTAGCAGGATAGTATGTAGTGTCAAGCATGAAATGGACCACTCAGTGTGACCACTTCACAGAATGAGCGCCAGTTAAAACAGACTTAACAACTATCTAGAATGTGGGCTCGACGCCGGAATATAATTGTGGATGGACTGGTTCTTTGGCGCTTTTAACTGGGCTAGTGTCACATACGATTCTGCATCGCATTCCATTCTCCAGAACTTATGGATTTTTTGGACAGCAAGAAGCACGTCATCTCGTCTAAACGAGAAGAAATGTTCTGGGACGAATCGTGTATCATTCAATCCCAAGATGATAGGCGGGATTGTCTTAACTCTACAGCACCAAATACCAAGTTGAAGCTTAGATGGTTTAGAATTGGTGACAAATTTTTGTTCATTCAATCAATCGTCGTATTCCGAAAACTGTGTCAAGCAAGAGACACGTCACTAATGGGGAAAAAGGTTAACAGATTATAAGGCAGAGCATGGTTGCGTATCTAGCCAGATTCCTTTTAAATTACGTGACCTCTGAATGTATGATGACAAAAAGAGTTTTACTGCAAACAGCCACTACTCTTTTATGTAATTCAGTTGTTCATTTTATCTACTTCTCCATAATCATATACAGGGTGGTCCATTGATAGTGACCGGGCCAAATATCTCACGCAATAATCATCAAACGAAAAAACTACAAAGAACGAAACTCGTCTAGCTTGAAGGGGAAAACCAGATAGCGCTATGGTTGGCCCGCTAGATGGCGCTGCCATAGGTCAAAAAGATATCAACTGCGTTTTTTAAAATTAGGAACCCCCACTTTTTATTACATATTCGTGAAGTACGTAAAGAAATATGAATGTTTTAGTTGGACTACCTTTTTCGCTTATTGATAGATGGCGCTGTAATAGTCACAAACGTATAAGTACGTGGTATCACGTAACATTCCGCCAGTGAGGTAGGTATTTGCTTCCCGTGTTAAAATGGACCGTTTACCAATTGCGGAAAAGGTCGATATCTTATTGATGTATGGCTATTGTGATCAAAATATTTATGCTGCTCGTTAACCTCGACGACATCATCCAAGTGTCCGGACCGTTCGCCGCATAGTTACGTTATTTAAGGAAACAGGAAGTGTTCAGCCACATGTGAATCGTCAACAACGACCTGCAACAAATGATGATGCCCAAGTAGGTTTTTTAGCAGCTGTCGCGGCTAATCCGCACATCAGTAGCACACAAATTGCGCGAGAATCAGGAATCTCAAAAACGTCGGTGTTGAGAATGCTACATCAACATCGATTGCACCCGTAACATATTTCTATGCACCAGGAATTGCATGGCGACGAGTTTGAACGTCGTGTACAGCTCTGCCAGTGGGCACAAGAGAAATTACGGAACGATGACAGAGTTTTTGCCCGCGTTCTATTTAGCGACGAAGCGTCATTCACCACCAGCGGTACCGCTAACCGGCATAATATGCACTATTGGGCAACGGAAAATCCACGATGGCTGCGTCAAGTGGAACATCAGCGTCCTTGGCGGGTTAATGTATGGTGCGGCAGTATGGGAGGAAGGATAATTGGACCCCATTTTATCTATGACAATCTGAATGGTGCAATGTATGCTGATTTCCTACGTAATGTTCTACCGATGTTAGTACAGGAAGTTTCACTGTATGACAGAATGGCGATGTACTTCCAACATGATGATATCCGGCACATATCTCGAGTGTGGTTGAAGCGGTATTGAAATATTTCATGACTGGTGGATTGGTTGTCACAGGATCTGACGTCCCCGGATTTCTTTCTGTGGGGAAAGTTGAAGGATATTTGCTATCGTGATCCACCGACAACACCTGACAACATGCGTCAGCGTACTGTCAATGCATGTGCGAAAATTACGGAAGGCGTGCTAATCGCTGTTGAGAGGAATGTCAATATACGTATTGACAAATGCATTAAGGTTGACGGACATCCTTTTGAGCATTAATTGCACTAATGTGGTATTTACAGGTGATCACGCTGTAACAGCATGCGTTCTCAGAAATGTTAAGTTCACAAAGGTACATGTATCACATTGGAACCACGGAAATAAAATGTTCAAGCTACATAGGTTCTTTATTTTAATTTAAAAAACCTACCTGTTACCAACTGTTCGTTTAAAATTGTGAGCCATATTTTTATGACTATTACAGCGCCATCTATCACAAAGCGAAAGATGTGATGCAACTAAAACATTCACATTTTTTTACTTACTGCATGAATAAGTAATAATAAATAGGGGTTCCTCTTTCAAAAAACTCAGTTGATATCCGTTTGATCTATGGCAGCGCCAACCATCGGGCCAACCATAGTGCCATCTGGTTTCCCACTTCAAGTTAGACAAGTTCAGTTCTTTTTAGCCTTTTCGTTTGACGCTTATTTCGTGAGATATTGGCTCGGTAACGATCAATGGATCACCCAGTATATTATTCTGAGCAGTGTTTTCGTCTCGGTGAGCTGTAACTCTCTTATTAATTAATGGAAATAAATGATTGAGACATCATTTTCAAAATCTTTCAGCAGTAATGACGGAAAATACACAATAGTTAGAAGTTTTTATTTTCATCAAAAATTTTCTTCTGAAAACATATTTATGAAAATGTTGTAGAAGGTGCCATGTATTGACAGTCTGTTTAAGTAGCTGGTACGACAGTTTTTTTTCAGTTGTTTAGATTCTTCTCGCAGATGGTGTCCGGTGTACACGATCGCAATCCATTCTGTTGCCGTGCTAGACGCTGCTCAAACTAGTAGGTTTCTGAACACATAAAAATAAGCATTCAGGTTACATTCATTTTGTTCATTCAGCAATAATTCCGGTTGCCAGGATGCCGTTGAAATAACTATGCCTTCTTCCTTACGTTCCCCTATTGGAAAACAAGAACTTTATACAGAGAAGTCCGAAGGCGGCGCCACTGAGATCACGCTCCGGACGTGTTAACGACCAACGACTTTTCAAGTAATAGTTACTGTTTCGTTAATTTCCTTACACTTACGATTTGATTTAATTGTTTGTTCGTGTTGGAATTTTTCGAATTATCGACGTGATTTGATTTTTAAACTTTTTATACTGGCTTTTACAGAATTTTGTGTTTTGCTTTGCCAGGCTAGGAGTTTCCCATTATTACTTTATGTATGGATCTTATCCCACATATTGTATGTCACTACATATTTATTATCAAATGCTCATTTGGCCATGTGTAAGCAATTTTAATTAATGACTATGCAAACCCTATTTTTAACTATTAAATTTACGATACTGGTTACTCATGTACCCTAGCTATAGGGCCCTCTGATGGTCTTAGTCATTCGTATCAATACCACACTCATCCAAGTGAACAATAGCATTTACTATGTACCTACATGTATAAATTTTACGTTATTATAAACATCAGAATATTTTATGGTGTGTGCGACTGGTATGCATGGCTGTCAATCATGTCATTATTTTTAATTTTTCTTGTATTTCACCAGGCCCGTTATAGAGTTTGCTTTAGCTAATTGAACTTCGTTGGTTACAACGCTGTTTTTCGTTTGTAACATAGGTTAAGATGACTGCAGCAAAAACCGTTAATAGTAAATTGTAAAAGACTGTGTGATCAAGATGGACCTTTACAAAAAAAATTGCCACAATATTACTGCGAACTCATTTTTTGACTATATGTCCTCAACTGATAAAGTCAAATATTTCTCTTGCCTGTTGACTAATCTTTCCAGAATGTTATGCTGTGAATAATATGTTGCACTCTGCTAGAAAATCTTATAACTTATTATAAAATTTTTCTGGGGTTTTCTAAAATACAGATAACAGAGCAATAGGTATATTGTTAGCTATGTCTTATTTCTTACTCTTTCTGATCAGCTGGTGGAGTTTCGCTATCTTTAAGGAGGAAGGATACATTCCAGTCACGAATGAACTAATGAAAAGGTGGGACGATGGTACAGTAATGAGGCCACCTGCATTTTTAATGACATAATCCGGAACCTCATCCATACCTGTCGAAAATTTTGCTCTTAACTAGCTAATTGCTTGTATAATTTCGTTAGGGATAGTTGAGGGTAGAAATAGGGAGTTACAGTTTCTATTTAGATTTGCTGGGGAGCTGGCAGAATTTATGTTGGAAGATTTTCTAGTACAGAGTAAATGTTCACTAATATTTTTAAAATATGTATGACAGGCACTGGCTTCTTCTTTTGGACTTGTAATTTGTTTTTCTGCCTTGGTGTAGCTGGAGGAGCATATTACCTACTTGCTGTTTGACTATCTCCCACATGGCTTTCATTTTGTTCCTGGCCATAATTATGTGGTACTCACTTGCCATTTTTTAGATTTTTTATGACTTTGTGACACACTCTCTTATAATTAGTGATATTCTTCAGTAACATTTTGTGTGTTTAAAATTTCATAAAGTATCCTGTTTTCAGCAGAAGATATTTTAACCTTGTTGCCAGCCAAGAATCATTTCTTTTATGGGTTTTGAATTTTTGATTTTTAACTAGAAAAGAAAAAAATTGAAGTAATGTGAGAATATTTCCATAATTATGTCAACTTTGTTACATGTACCAACACAGTTGTATGTGTCGTGCCATGTTTTTGTTTAGAATGTGCCTGAATGTTGTAAATTTAGCTTGCTCCTATTTCTATCTTTTCTTGTTATTTGTGGCCCAGTATTGCCAGTGATCACTTTTGGGAATTCAATGAAGTATTCCTAATGATCATTGAAACCTGTATTCATACTTCCACTTTTTATAATAATTATGTATGTTTATTTGTATCTGATCTATACTACGGCTGGTAGATTTGGTGACTTTGGTTGGCGATTTAATGTTTTAAGGCCTCGAGATTTAATCTGTCTTTCCAGTTATTGTTGAAATCTATGTTACAGTAACGACACGTGGCACCTGTTTTACTAACTTCTTTTATACTGTTAAGTGCCTTCTCAATATTTCAAAGGAAAGTAGGTATGTTTCCATCTAGGCTTCTAAATATACAAATAACAATTATAACAGATGCCACAAAAAAATAGAAGATAAAAAAATATTGAATATAAAAATTCATTACACCGCTATTACACCGTTGGCTACAGGCGAATGTCTGAAAAGTGCTCCAAGATGCAACATCCTACCTGGCAAAATGCAGCATCTGTTTATTACCATTCTCTTCATCCATGATCCTATTAACAGGCCTCATAGTTAGCAACGATACAGTGTACACTGTTTGGCGAATACTAGATAATAACTTGCACTTACTAAGGAGCAAATGACAGTTGCCACAGAACAAATGACAGTTGCCACAGAACAAATGACAGTTGCTACAGAACACCCGAACAACGATAGTAAAAGGTAATGTAGAGGGCGGGATGTTTTAATTGTAGCGAAGCCTGTGCATAAGCGCTCTGTGCGCACTGAACTACACATGCAGTCCGGTGTTTGACGAAGGTGTTTGTTCAAATCATTCCTGCGACATTCCTTGTGGTACGCCAATATGTCTACAAGATACCTTTTGGGTGCCTACGACCGTGGCCTTAGCAGATTGACGGCTTGTGAGTCGGGCAGTACCGTGGCCACAGTATTGAGTGTGTCCAAAAGTGTCATCTCGAGATTAAGAAAAGCCGCTGCTAATGGATAGGCGGACTACCACACTGCAAGAGAATCGATACGTAGCCCTAGTGGCGAAAACGAAGAAACATTTCATTCCTAGGCAGATCACTGTAGACCTTTAACCGCTACAGATAAACGTGTCCCTACAAGAACTATTTCGTGGCTACTAAGTCAGGCTGGTTTGTAGGCTCGGAAGCCTGTAAAATGCATACCACTTCAACCACGACATCGCCGAGGAAAAGTTCCATGATGTAAGGAACACGTTGGTTGGGGTCAGAAGCACTGATCCAGATTGATCTTCTCCGACGCATCTCAGAAGTGATTCTGGGCACCAGTTATTGTGGAGAGGGAAGGAAACACAGAAGTTTCTTGAACGTCATTGGTGTAACCCAGGTGATATGGCGTGGGCAGGCATTATACGTAATGGCCGAACACCTCTGCAGTTCCTCGCGCGTGGTATTGTTAGACCACAGCGGTATTGATGGAAAATTTTTCTGGACAATGGATTGCGCCCACAGAGGACCGATGAGGTGTCGGACACACGGGAAAGTGAAGGTATTGAACGTTTGGAATGTCCTGCGTACTCCCTGGATATAAATCCTAGAGCGCATAATTGGGATGGTCTTGGCAGATCTATTTCTGAACAATACCCCGTCTACGAACCGTGGAATAACTGAAAACTTCTTCTAGAAGGGAGTGAGACAGTGGCACCCAGCACTCATCAACCGTTTGGCAAAGGCGTGACTAAAAGAAGCAAAACGTGTATTACTTCTCGAGAACGGCATATTCCTTACCGAAAGTCCGATATCGACCTTTATGTTGGGCGTCTGACCTGTGTCAAACAAGAAAATTTATTTCTGTTATCTTGCATTCCCTAGGGTGAAATCAGTACCATTTTCTGTTATAAATCTACTACCAAATATCTATCACTTATGTACGGTGTCTCAGGTTGTCCATCATGGCCTGTGATTATTTCTGTACAACACTGTCTCTGTTTCTTAGCAACTGTCAAGCGGTTTATTACACAGGTCTGCGACTAAACAACTACATAGGTTTTTTTAAGATTTTCCTATAGATTTTGACCTCCCAAAAAACAGGAAAAATGTTCAAAAACTTCTATCACATAGGTTTTTATGTATATTGCAGTATTTATGTTCATTATTAATAAACCTATGTGGCTTTTTTTAATTTAATAATCGAGGAGTTTGATGGCCTATGGGCGTAGATCCGAAAAGTGCATTTCCAGTAAAAGTGAGTTGAACATTTGCATGTTTATATCTTATTGAAAAACAGTTATACTTCAATGATGTAATAATTCTGTTTTACACCATATTTTTCATATACAGAATCATTCCTTACAACCTTAGGTATTTATACCATTTATGATGCATTATTCAAAATATGATGAATGGTTGACGCCCTTTTTTCCATCAAACCATGATACCTCTACACAATATCATGAAAATTGAGATTAAAATTGCTTTTATTTTTTTTATTATCCAGTTAAACTGTATATTAACAAAAATATATGTTCATAGCAATTATAGTTTATGTCCCTGTTCAGGATCAGTAGCTTCTTCACAATTTACCTTGTCTAGAAGTTCTGCATACCAGCCTTTTACTGTATCAGGAAGAAAACGCAACAGATTTTGAATGCCATTCAACTTTGCTGCTGCTACAGTTGGTTTTTCTATTAATGACAAAAATGAAATATCTTCATGGAGTCTTATTGATTTCTTAATGAACTTAAAGGGTATAGAGGCCTTCCAATATGATTTTGAAGCACCGATTGTGCCATCACTGACAAATTGCATCCTTACATATGACTGAAGATGGTAAGGAAATTCCCATGTGGCTTTGATGAGAAGAAGCAGATTAAAGTTTTATTCCAATCTTTAATAAGCTCACTTCCGTCAATGACTTGTAATAGCTCTGGTTTCTCCCTGCATTGTTTAAGGATTATGGCATACTCTTCTCTTGAATGTACAGGTTCCCTCTCCTTCAACTTTCTTCCATAAATGCCAAAATTCCGGTCACATTGAGTTCTTTTTGTCTGTGAGGTCATTTTATGACTCATTACCACTCACTTCACTCATTATATCGACAAGTTAACATGCAACGCAGATCAGAGTCGATACAATAACCTATTCACATTAAACAAGGTGACAACTGGCAGTCATCCACTGCCTTCTTAAGATGATTGCTTAGCCTACACCGAAAATATTGAGCTGAAATTTTCAGGGTGGGTAATTAAAATATGGAGGCATCGACTTAGCAGTTTGATGAAAAACGGGCGTAAATCCAACTACGCCCATAGTCCATCGCTTTCTTCAACTACTAAAAATTATTTCAGTTGTGATAAAATAAACTTAAATTTAGATAATTTGCAATGTTAACTATTCTTTGTTACCACTTGCCGGTTTTACTGTGAACTCCTGCGAGCCAGAAGCAAATGCAGACTATCTTATTCTTCAGTTTTATCATGTTGCGACACCTCAAATGAAGAGTTGTATCTCGCATGAAATGAAGAGAAACTCTCAGTAGACATATTGCTATTCAAGGGAACAGTCCTGTTGTTTCTGTCTAGTCATGGCTACAAGAGGTTGTGTTATTTGTCCAAACAGTTTTTCTTATATCTGTGGTGAATACACTATTAAAAGTGAACTGAAAAACTTAAGTGATTTTGTGAGGAAGGTTTATTTGGCTTATTTTAAATTAAAAATTGGTGATCAAGATAAACCATAGGCCCCACATAAGGAGTGTAGGAGATGTGAAGAAGAGTGATAAATATGCATTTTTATTTGGAATTCCTATGATATGGCGTGAGCAGAAAAACCATACCACTTATTGCTACTTCTGTGCAGTTGACGTAAAGGGATTCAATTCAAAAATACAAAAGAATCATAAGTTATCCTAACCTTGACTCAGCTATACGTCCAGTGCACCATGGCTCTGGAATACCTATCCCACAGCCACGTTCCAGTTTGGATAAATACCCAAATGAGTTGGAGGACGAAGTTATATTACATCCTCAGGGTGAAAGAAGCTCGGGTTTTTCTTCAGCCGAAGATGATAGACCTCAACTATTTTCTCAAAGTGAGCTCAATGGCCTAGTAAGAGATTTAGGTCTTTCGAAAGATGCAGCCGAACTGTTAGGTTCCAGATTAAGCAACAAAAACCTTTTATCATGTGGCACCTCATTTTATTGGAACAGAAACAGAGAAAAAGAATTTACCCCACTTTTCTCAAAACAAGGAAATTTAGTTTTTTGCAATGATGTAGAAGGTTTCATGCATTGCTTTGATAAGCAGTATGACTCATCTGAATGGCACGTATTCATTGATTCATCCAAAACTAGTCTTAAAGTAGTATTATTGCATAATGGAAATAAATTTCCATCGCTTCCGATGGGACATTCTGTGCATATCGACGAAAACTATAACGATTTGGCCATTATTCTGGAAAGAATCATATATCAGAACCATCAATGGATGGTTTGTGATGACTTCAAAATACTCACGATACATCCGGGTCAGCAGGCAGGCTATACTAAATACCCATAATTCTTATGATTGTGGGACAGTAGAGCCAGAGAACATCAATGGGCTAAAAGTGATTGGCCATCCCGCTAAACTGTAAAACCTGGAGAGAAAAATATAAACAATACTATCAATACTACTTTGGTACCACCAGAAAAGGTTTTCCTGAAAACCTGGGAGCTTACAGTGACGAACAGGGGGAGCGGTTTCACCAGGGTGTCCGTGATATCCAGAGACGGTACCAAGGAAGATGGCATGTCACTATGCTTGCTGCTTACTGTTGGATGCTTAAGCGGGAAACTAAAGACGGAAATCAGAAAGGGCCTCGGCGAAGTATCAAGGAAAAGAAGAAAAGGTTTCATTAAAAAACATGAATAACTATAATATTGTTATTACATTTCTTAAAATAATGTTTCATTGGTTGTAAAGAAATATTATGTTTGATAATTTTGAATAAACGAGTGCCTTTACCAATCTCTTTGTCTGAATTTGCAAAGAAAAACCTTATGTGATAGAAAAAATGGACATCACTTCTGAAATCAGCGCATTCTAAAGCACATAAATCAGTAAAAATATTTCATCCAGCCGACAAAAATTTTTTGCACACCTGTGTTATTTGACATCTACTTGATATTAGACTCCATTCCCATAAACATAAGCAACTATGTTTTTTTTCCACGAAGTTTCGCTTCTTGCAGGCCATGCGTATTTGTGACAACCCTATTAATTATCAGTTGCAATCGGCGTGCTTCATTTCATATCCTTGCTAATACTTTCACTTGTAAATAAACTAATGTATTCGTGCCTCCCATGGCCTGAAGGGAAATGTTACTACGTAACGTCATTCCCGTATCGTTTGTGGATATTTTACGTTTGAAGAATGTGGGCTTCTGTTCAGTGTGTATGACTGCACAACTTCGGCATTCAGCAGTTTTGCCACAGAGAAGCCTAGGGAAAAATCTGTTGGTTCTTGTCCTGAAGGCAAAAACCGCATAAAAAGCGAAACGACATCACTCAGACATGCTCAGTAGGCTTCTCGCCGTTTTTGTAACAACTTGATAAAGAAAAACAGGCAGAAGTCATACGGGTTAAGATTAGTGATCTGGATAGGGAAATGACGGCTGATAACGCTAGCGTTTCCGTTATACACTCCTGGAAATTGAAATAAGAACACCGTGAATTCATTGTCCCAGGAAGGGGAAACTTTATTGACACATTGCTGGGGTCAGATACATCACATGATCACACTGACAGAACCACAGGCACATAGACACAGGCAACAGAGCATGCACAATGTCGGCACTAGTGCAGTGTATATCCACCTTTCGCAGCAATGCAGGCTGCTATTCTCCCATGGAGACGATCGTAGAGATGCTGGATGTAGTCCTGTGGAACGGCTTGCCATGCCATTTCCACCTGGCGCCTCAGTTGGACCAGCGTTCGTGCTGGACGTGCAGACCGCGTGAGACGACGCTTCATCCAGTCCCAAACATGCTCAATGGGGGACACATCCGGAGATCTTGCTGGCCAGGGTAGTTGACTTACACCTTCTAGAGCACGTTGGGTGGCACGGGATACATGCGGACGTGCATTGTCCTGTTGGAACAGCAAGTTCCCTTGCCGGTCTAGGAATGGTAGAACGATGGGTTTGATGACGGTTTGGATGTACCGTGCACTATTCAGTGTCCCCTCGACGATCACCAGTGGTGTACGGCCAGTGTAGGAGATCGCTCCCCACACCATGATGCCGGGTGTTGGCCCTGTGTGCCTCGGTCGTATGCAGTCCTGATTGTGGCGCTCACCTGCACGGCGCCAAACACGCATACGACCATCATTGGCACCAAGGCAGAAGCGACTCTCATCGCTGAAGACGACACGTCTCCATTCGTCCCTCCATTAACGCCTGTCGCGACACCACTGGAGGCGGGCTGCACGATGTTGGGGCGTGAGCGGAAGACGGCCTAACGGTGTGCGGGACCGTAGCCCAGCTTCATGGAGACGGTTGCGAATGGTCCTCGCCGATACCCCAGGAGCAACAGTGTCCCTAATTGTCCCTAATTTGCTGGGAAGTGGCGGTGCGGTCCCCTACGGCACTGCGTAGGTTCCTACGGTCTTGGCGTGCATCCGTGCGTCGCTGCGGTCCGGTCCCAGGTCGACGGGCACGTGCACCTTCCGCCGACCACTGGCGACAACATCGATGTACTGTGGAGACCTCACGCCCCACGCGTTGAGCAATTCGGCGGTACGTCCACCTGGCCTCCCGCATGCCCACTATACGCCCTCGCTCAAAGTCCGTCAACTGCACATACGGTTCACGTCCACGCTGTCGCGGCATGCTACCAGTGTTAAAGACTGCGATGGAGCTCCGTATGCCACGGCAAACTGGCTGACACTGACGGCGGCGGTGCACAAATGCTGCGCAGCTAGCGCCATTCGACGGCCAACACCGCGGTTCCTGGTGTGTCCGCTGTGCCGTGCGTGTGATCATTGCTTGTACAGCCCTCTCGCAGTGTCCGGAGCAAGTATGGTGGGTCTGACACACCGGTGTCAATGTGTTCTTTTTTCCATTTCCAGGAGTGTATGTTGGCAGCAGCCGCTTAACAGCCTAATCAATGTGTGCAAGAGCACCGTCTCACATACAAATTATCCTACACACACATCCACGCCTTTAAATGGTTGGAATAGGGCCCAGAAGACTCATATAGAGTTTGCCAGTGACTGTAAAGTTAACAGAATCTGTAGGACTCATCTCGTCGAAAAAATGCTGCCCTACCATAAACGATGCCGTTAACCCGCACCATACAGTCACCTTTGCAGAATGAAGTGGTACTGGTTGATGTGTGTGTGAGGATTTTATGTTGCCCATATTCTGCATTTCTGCATATTGACTTGCCTCAGACATGGAAGTGGGCTTCTTCTGTCCACTGAAGATGCTCTACCGACTGAGCTATCCGGACTCATCTCTGTCCACAGAATGTTCTACAGCCATTTATCGTCCACTTCCATACTACCAAGAAATTCCAGAGCGAATGTTTGTCTGGCTGGCAAGTCATCAGTAAGCAACTCCTGAATATAGATGGTTTCATATGGATAGCAATGCACGATGTCTCATACGATGTTCTCCACTGTGCTAGCAGGTATGTCCCATGTGAGGGAAATTCTTCGAGTGCTGCATTTTTTGCACACAACTCCTCGACCCATTCTGCAATGCCGTGCCCACATCTTCGACAGACATCGGATCAATTGCTTTATTCCACTGCCACATAGTACTTCAAAAGAATCTGTGTTTCGGATTTTTGTAATAATTTTTTCCAGATCCCTAGCAGACATCAGACCTAAGACTTTTTTTACATCCTTGAACGCCCGGAACTTTTGCAAGGGTATCGGTTCACAGTCATAATTCTTGTAAAACAGCTGCACCTGGAGCGCACGACCCATAATGGTGACAGTCATGTTGTGCTTCTACGACACAAACTGATGATCGGCCATGTGCTGCATGTCTGTTGACGTGCATACCCCTACGCTTGCAGCTCCGTCTGCTGCTAAGATTTTTGTTAACTTTTTGTTTTCCATGACGCTTCTTATGCGTCTTTAAACGCTGTTTAAATTCGACGTCATTCTGAGAACTGGCTTTCTTTCTACAGCGTTTCGAAACTGGAACTTCAGTTAATGGCAGCCTTAATTGATGAAAGGTTGGATGTAGTTCATTGAGCACAGTAAATGGATATGCCACTAACTACGTATCGCATACTTCGTCGACAGCTATTATTGAATTAAAACAACAACAAAATCGTATTACGAGATTCGAATAAAAGTTCGATTTTGAGTTACTCAAATCTGGCCTAATTCATAATTTCTGTCCCGCTGACACGCGGCCATTGTGTCCTGTAGAGTACTTCGCATTCTTTGTCGAAAGTTATTATTGAATTAAAACAACAAAATCGTACTACGAGATTCGAATAAAAGTTTAATTTTGAGTTATTTAAATCTGGCCAAATTCATAAATTCTGTCCCGCTGACACGCGACCAATGTGTCCAGTAAGGTACTTGCCTATCTTTCGATTACATATTCCGACGGACTATTCACGATCGACAACACCTCTAAATCCAATGTGACTGCTACGCTTGCCTCATCTCAGAAACAAACTACTGTAAAGCCTACTGTTGAGAGAATGGGTGTTTGAACGTGCGTTGTCGCACCTCGCAGAGATTGCCCGTGAGAATTTCATATAGTACGGACCTGTCAGGAAACGTGTTATCTCTCTCCGTAATGGTAAAAACTTGCGCTCGTTTCTACGACGTGAAGACATCCAAAGCATCTATTCCACACATCTGATACAATTAACCACAGGCCGCTGCTCCGGAAGCTCTATAATGAACTAAAACACTATCAATTTGCAAAGATTATGAGTCCTTTATACAAAGTAGACTAATTTATGTTGCCCTCAATGGGAAAGCGAGCAGACGGATAAACCATAAAAATTGTCTTACCCCAGGGAAGTAGTTTGGCACCCTCCCTATTTAATCTGTACACCAACGACCAACTGATATCTAAACATACACAACATTTTCTGTATGCCGATGACCTGGCAATTGCAGCACAGGGGAGGACCTTTGAGGATGTAGAACAGATGCTGGAGAATGTTCTTAGAGAAATTTCAGAGTATTACGAACTACTTTCTTAAGCCAAACCCGTCGTAAACACAAGTCAGCGCCTTCCACCTTCGATTCTATGGGTAGGTTCGTAGTTCTCTGTCTCATCATACCGGTGGCAACTGGAATGTTTAAGATAACGCAGCAGAGTTTGGCGTTCCGTTGTACCGAATGCAATGCGGCGGGTTAATTGTAGTTTGCTACGAGCTTAAGCTGTTGTCGTATAAATGGTTTATAAAAACGTCAAGTGTTCCTTTCCGGTCATTATTTCCGTACCTCGGGCTAGTGATTTACAATCGCGAAGCACTAGTTTCATTTTCAGCTCAGAGCTATGGGACAAATTTCATGTACGTTATTTATTTGTGATGTGTTTCCTAAGAGTATTTCAAGTTCTCTCGAAGTAATTTAGGCATTTACTTACATACTAATTTGCTGTAGATTAACTGTATGTTTTCTACTATCTAAATTTTCGGCTAATTATTTCAGTTTGTAAGAGAATGTACTTAAGCACATTGCTTTAAATTGTTGTTCATATCAAGTTTTGTTTTCTATAATTTAGGAAACATTTTCAGTTGCTGCTATCTGTAATTTTTAAACCTATCAACTGTTGAAGGCAGTAACACACCAACTAGTTAAAGACACTCTAGCTGATCGTCACAGACTAACAATTACATCGAATTGGGAATTATATTAGGTTCTGAAGACAGTGACATTAAGTATGAATTCAGGAATTCAGTTGCTGTGGCTTCATTTAGAAATCCTCTTTCACCAAATTTAGTACTTTATATCCAACCAACTCATGGCATCGTTGTAGCAGTTTACTCCTTACGATAAACATCAGCGTATGTTACAAGGAATGATAATTTGTTTCGTTTCTGTAACCCAATATGACGAAATCTATTAAAATTTTAATTTATCAAAAACTTCTGAGTCTCACTGACGTAACTGAAACCAAGGAATTATATGAAACATAGGCTTCACTAAGCGTACTCTTAAATAAATATAAAAAAGGTTTTGTTGTGCGACGAACTGACTGTGAATTTCAGATAAAATTTAAAACCGCCGCAAATACCAGTATCGTGTAACGCTATTGGTGAAATCTCTGTCAATAAATGGCGGAGTCTGTGATACACTCAACTTGATAAAATGAAAGCTTGTCATCCGTGAAGATTATAGACTCTATATTTTGTTACCGACTTTTATATGAAACGTGATACCAGGCAACTGCGGCAGTGGATTGAGTTTTATATCCCGCACGGCTTGAAATCTACACCGTGCTGTGATATCCAGCTCCGGTTTCAGCGAATATTCAGCTATCACCAACGCGCGACTGTTTTGTCGTCCAAGCAGCAATTGCAGTTTACCTGCTGTTAAAACTGTTAAAAAAGTAGTTCAATGTGAACATTTAAAAACAGATTTCATTGTTGCTTCAAATGTGTTAATTTCAATTGTATCACATCATTATATCTGCCACGGCGGCGATGTTTAGTACTATCGTAGTGAATAACCATGACACTTAATTTCGTGTCTGCATGTGCTTAGAGATTTTAAAAGTCTTACGTCATACGTATTCTTCAACAAAACTTTCCGTGGAACTTCGAGAGAATGTATGAAAATTGCAATTCAGGCGTTTTGGTAGTCTGAACCTTACTTGCACGTGGAACCTTTCTACTTGGCAGCATCCGAAGGTGAATGCTGATAAAAGCACGAGCAGTAATTGAATACTGGCGTTACCTTCGTCTGTCGTCTTCTTCTACAGAAGATTAAGTTGCCATTACTGTTGTTTCTCTTCCTTTTTATCTATATCTGGTTCATATGCTTGTTACAACCAGTCCAGCATGCAGGTGCTATTTTACGTTAATGATCGTTTGGTGCATAACAGACAATTAATACATTTGTTAGCAAAAGCTGTTGAGCACAGTTAACTGAATTTGTTAATTCCAGTACTGCGGTACAAGTATATGGGCAAAACTACATGAAGGAAGCTTAGTTTTACCATGACGGTACAGATAATGGAAACAACAAAAACATTTCGATCACCCTTCTTCAGTATATAGGAATGTGATGCAACTCCTCATATCGCTTAGATTATGCAAACCGCACTACGTCAGTATCGGAACAGTATCCAGAACAGGTAACAGCCGTCTCAGAGCTTTGGGCGACTGTTACCAAATTAAATCATACTGCAAAAAAGAGCAATTGAGGACTGGCCAAAAGTTACACGATATTTTTGGACCAAAGTATACCTTACTTCTGCCGTACTTCTCGAAGTGTCTCCAATCTTTATTTAATTAGCGGTGTAATCATAGAGGTATTGGATGTCTCTGTAGGGTTCTTCCGTTTACAGTACTTTATCTTTGGAAAATGGTTCAGAAATTTTACCTTATAAAGCGTGTTTCTCCATGGAGAACAACCAAATTAGCAGGTATATCGATATGGTAAGTGTGTTAATAACAACTTTCCGGTATATGACCGAATGAAAAAAAATTATATATGAATCACCACGTTAATCTACTAAGGTAGTTTCATAAACCAAATTTGTACAGCAGGTCTAAAATACCTTCATATGCTTTACCAATTGTTCTGCGACATTCTGACAATGTGCTCCCCTTCTCCAGAGCGATCTGGTAAACAACATTGTTCTGTCATGTGAGGTTCGTAAAAGAATTCGGTAGGAGCAGCTGAATCGCCCTGTCCATTAATCTTCTCAGTGAGTTGTATACCGGAAGGTAGTTGTATTCACAAGAAATCCTTCCTTCAGCCCTGATAACCCTCTTCATTAGGTACTGTTAATGCTGTTGGGTGTCTTTTACTTACGTACCTCTCTCCTTCCTCTCCCTCAAACCATGTCAGAAGTGATAATGAGGCCATAACAGACCCAAAGTTCTTATGTCAGTTACTACTCAGAAACACGCAGACTGGAATTTTTGATAAGACAGTAGCAGATTCTGAATGTAAGGTACCTGCCACATACAGCAGAGTCACGTCTACCGAATGCGTTGGGCGAAGATTGTGAGTTTGAATTAGTTAATTTTTTGAGCGCCGGTGCCTCCCACACAAAAAATCATTGAGTTGCGTGACATTAAACGCTTTAGTAAGTTAGAGTCGACTTCAGGTATCTATGTGGTGATAGCACTGATACATTCACTACCTGGTACTGACACTTTTACTAGCTGCTGTTAGCGGAATGTCGACTTGTGATTAGCTTTGCTTCCCCTAAAACCTAAGGTCCTTAGTTCATTTCCCGCCCACATTCACGACTTTCTCTGGTCGGGGACTGGGTGTTGTGTTGCCATCCTCATTTCATCATCGTCAAAGTGTTGAAGTGGCGTCAAATACAAAAACTTGCGTTAGACACGCGAACTACCCCTGGCTGTATCTCGAGGCCATTATGCCACTTGATCATATGATTTCTTTAACTTCTGGATGTTAACCGAGAACATAGTACTGACAAAATCTATTGCCATCAGATTCAATCACAAAGGTCGCTGCACGGAGGTACATGAACAACACTACAATGTATGTCAAGTGCAAACAGGGAACGGCCAAGAGATCTATAGTATGTCTTCGTTTCTAGACGCAAAATCAATCTCTCAAATATGTACTTCCGTGAAGCGTGCGTTAAAAGGCTCAGAAGATACTTGGACTCAGTAACAATGACCCTAATTGCTCCAAGTTTGGAAGAAAGTCACTGGTTAGATGAGATTAAACAGACACTGAAGGTGGGTGCCACAAATTCACGTGTTACAAAGGGCTCCCTCACGCGGTGTGTAATGTAGTACCACTGGAGGAAAGGATTAGGAAGAGAATCGTGATTGTTTTTATGCATCCTTCATTTCATTCATTTGATGCCACCCACTACAAATTCTTCTCCTGCGCAAACAGTTCATCTCAGTGTGCACCTACAAAAAACATCGTCAGTTGTTTGTTAGATATATTCAAGTCTCTCACTTCCTTCACAGTTTTACCCTCTACAGTTCTCTCCAGGTACCATGGTAGTTATTCTTTGAAGACTTAACCAATGGAGTACAATTGTGCCTCATCTTCTGGTCAATGTTTCCGCGTCTTCTTCTCCTCGCCAGTGCCGTGGAGAATTTCTTAACTTTTTACCTACACTGCCCATCTATTTTGTTGCATTCTTCTACAGCATCGCATCTCAATTGTTTCAATTCTCTTCTCTTCCAGTTTTCCGTAGTCCATGAAACAGTTCCATTCTGTGTTTTGCTCCAAGCGTACAGTTTGAGAAACACCTTCCTCAATGGTAGACTTTTTTTGCCATCAGTCGATATATGTAAATCTAAAACCTCTTTATACTGTTGGGTCAAGCGTATATAGTATTGTTAAATGCTACATTCCTGTCCAATTTACGAAGTTCGTGTTATTTCCTGATGATCATGATTTTAAATAAGCGTTGGAGGCTGTAGAATTAGCTGTATTGGTACTTTATGATGAGTCAGACTCTTTAGTTATATAAAATAATTTAATGTTTTTCCTCAACAGAAAAGACATTTTATTCCACTGATTAGCATGAAAGTTGTGGGTGGATACGTAAAACAACGGTAATTTGTATTTCTAGCTCCTAGCCAATATGTCACTACGAATCGTATGTTTCATACCAGATCGAGTGACACTGAAAGTTCATAGGAATGCTGCGTCGTAATAACTGCACGGTTCTACAGCGTAAGTATTCTTTAGGTATCTCCTGAGAAGAAATTCTTGAACCCGAAGACAGTAAATGAACATTCGCACATTATTCTTGTATACATAGGTAATTGTACACTTTATAACACCAAAAGCATGTACGTAATTTTAACATGGTTACGGTAGTGGATTTATAGTTTCATCATCGGTTATATGGACAGAAAGTTAAGTAATGTAACTAAATTATCGTTACATCCTCCGGTAATATTTATGCCACATATCATTAATACGTACAGTGCCTACTGATACTTATCACAGTAACATGTTTGGTCCTAAATGTGCCGTAAAACATGACATACGCAATGCAACCTCATCACATGCTGTAATTAGTCGAGAAAGAAGTATTATTTTATTGTCACAAGAGCTGTACAAACAGTTAACTGAATTTTGCTACTGTCTGTTCAAAAATATGTAAGACTGCAACTTTTGAAAGCTTCTTGCTGATTTAAACTGTGTGCTGGATGGAGACTCGAACATAGAACCTTGCATAAAATGCCATTATCAACTTAGCTATCCAGACACGATTACTCTCTCACACAGCCTCACTTCTGCCAGCAAATATTCCACAAATTTCACAGCCAGCAAGTTTGAAAACAACCTACACTTCTTTGCAAAGTGAACGATTCTTTCTGCAGCTGCTACTTTCGATTAGAGTACTTTCTGTAAAGCGAAATTTTATTCATTCATTTCTTACACGAATAGCGGCTAGGATTAATAATAGCCTTCGACCGAATGTCTACACGTAGTTCTATTTAAAACATTCGTCAGCCATGTGAACGATTTGGTGCGAGCCGCTGCGAACACTCCTCGTGTACCAACGTCTTCATCTCGAACTAACATGTGAAATTGATGTCCTCAATTATTTGTTGGATTTATTCCATGTTCCACTTTTCTCTGCAATTTACCCTCTACAGCTCCCCCTAGTACCGAAAGTCAGAAGATTAGCTAATACGTAGTGAATTGTCACGTTAAAATTCCCAGAGTACCGTACGTAAGGATTTCATTGCATACGCTCTTCTCCCTTTTGAGACTTGTTACAATAGTATAACATTATTGTGTCTCTTGTCCAATTTCTCTTCAAACTGAAGTGTTAACATTTTTCTTAAAACAGCATAGTTAAACGAACTAATTTATATAGTACAGTTAGTACCCATGATTCTATTTCATCATTACTGTCATCACTGCATTAAATCTCTTAGAAAATAATTTACTGCACAGCAGTCATGAAAAAATTACTATAAACGCTGCAAGCACTTTTCAAGAGTTTAGTTACAAAACGAAACTTGACAGAAAACGTGTCTGAAACCAATATCGCAGCTAACACTGTATGTATAACGTTTATTCCATTAGCCGGAATGCGGCATCAGCATCCGCCGTGTCGATTCCAATTAAAGTTTAACAGATGCAATTCAGTTCCATATGAATGGTAAATCGGATATGTATGCGAATTAACAGATTATTGATGTTTATTTATCTCTTATTACATTTTTCATGTCAATCGGTGAGTTAAAAACGTATTACATTCACAGCTACTTAATGAATAAAGAACTTCCTCACATATTCATGCCGGCAATATTTGTAAGCCGATGGACAGTGCTTAACACAATTAAATCAGTAAACAGGAATCGCCCACTGTGTTCCCGGTTCTGTCAGATTAATACTGTTATTCGAAACTGTTTTCTAAATCCCTTCCAGGACACTTTGGATAATGTAAACAAGTTATTACATGATCTTTGTCGTTTTCCCGACGTCATTTGTGTATTTCTCACTGAACTTTATGCTACGTTTGATTATCTGCTTCCCTGGGAAATCTTATTTTAACCACTTAACATAAAATTCCGAGTGTAGTCGTTTTTTTTTATTCTGACGAAATAATAAAAGGCCAAGTATACTCGGGCTTATCATTTCCGACTGGCACACGTTTTAAAAGGCCGAATTTATTCGTTCTATCCGGTGTTTTGGCAGTTCCTTTATAGTTTCGGTAGATGTCACTGCGGTGTGTTACTCTGAAGTGTATATTTCTGGCAACAGATGTCTCTGAATCAGGCTGTTATACTAGCGGTCACTCTACAATCTGTTCTTGCAGTTTGCCTGTTGTTTACTCACGTTTTATGAAAGTGGAGAGTGAAGATGAGTTTGATATTGAGTGTAGTGGGTGTGAGAGTTCTGAAGATAGCTATGATGAGAGTTCGGAAGAAGGAAGTGATGAACCAGTTTCTTCTGAGTGTGACATTCCGAGCGCCAGAGTGTGGTACGAGATAGATCCATCTAAGCCATTGTCACCAGCTCCACCACGTTTTCCTTTTACTGGCAAACCTCAAATTAATTGTGAACCCTGTATTGAACATGTCTTGCATTATTTTAGACAGTTCATTGATGACGGATACATGCTAATTTTGGTTACCGAGACCAAGAAATATGCAACACAAACAAAGTCCCGACATGGAAGCTAACAACAACTGACGAGACGTACATATTTGTTGCTGTAATATTGTTACAAAGCATTGTGAAAAAACTCACATATCAGATGTACTGGACAAAAAGAGCTGCATTAGCCACACCAATTTTTAGAGAGGTTCTACCATTCAAGAGGTTGGTCAATTTGAAGAAGAATTTACATTTTTCGGGCAATGCAACCTATAATGCAGAAAGCCATCCACAACCCAAACTGAATAAAGTATGTCCTATTGTGAGCTACCTGTCGGCTAAATGTAGATTCAGCTGTGTTCCAGAAAGATATGTCAGCATAGATGAAAGCTTGCTGTTATATAAAGGGCGACTGGGTTTGATCCAGTATTTGCAGCTCAAGAGAGCTAGGTTTGGCACAAAAACATTCATGTTCTGGGTCACAGACTGGATGTGTTTTTGTCCCTAATTATTTACGTTGGCCAGGGCACTACATTTGAGGAAGAATACAAGGATCGTCACAAATTGTAGTGACACTAATGCAATTCTTGCTAAATATGGGATACTGCTTGACTCTAGATAATTATTATAGTTCTCCCCAGCTTCCTGACCTTCTGCTAAAAAAAGAGAACAGATATTAATGGCACCGTGCGTCCTACAAGAAAAGAAATGCCGCCTTCTTTCCGGACCAAGAAACAGAAGAAAGGTGAGGTTGCAACATTCCAGCGAGGTAATGTGACTGCACTAAAATGGGAAGATAATAGAGGCGTCTGCATGCTGTCCACTATCCACAATGCAGAAGTACAAACACCGAAAGTAAGAAACAAATATATTGCCAAACCAGTGGCTGTATTTGCTTATAATGACACAATGGGGGGTGTGGATAAAGTTGAGCAGCACATCGCAAACAATCCACTGCCACGAAAGAGGGGTAAATAGTACTACAAGAAGATATTTTTTCATCTATTGGAATTAGCAGAATGGAATGCCTTTGTGCTATATAAAAAACATGGAGGGAAGCTCACTGTCCTTGACTTTCGCGTGGCTGTCGCTGAACAGCTCATTGCCAAACATTAGGGGGAGGAATATTCACCCAAAGCAGCGGGCCGTCCATCAGCAAAATCAACCCCAACGCGACTTGTAGGACGTCATTTTCCATCTACGATTCCTCCGACAGAGAAGAAGCAGAATCCAAGATAAACGTGTAGGATGTGCATTAATGTGTGTGATGCCAGAAGGAAGAAGGCACGGAGGGAATCAAGAGACATGTGCAAAGACTGTGGTGTAGCTTTGTGTATTGATCCTTGCTTCAGGGTATTTCACACAGCCACAAACATATAAACAATGGCTCTAAATTTTAATGGTTAGTATTACTGTTCATTTTTAGTGCTTCGATGCACAGAATTACTGTAATTTTAAGAAGATTTTAGGCCAGAGGCTACTTAGAGATGAAAATGTCCATTGTTAAGCACCTAAAAATAATTACATTGTTACTGTCATTCTTGTGCTTCACTGAATATTTCATTTTGGCAATAAAAAATTAGTAGAAAAAAGAACCATCATATTGTAAACAATACATATGTTAAGAGGTTAAATACCAACTTTTTATATCTTCAAAAATGTTAACAAATATGAGCACTCTTTTAAGTTTGCTAGTTCAGATGAAACATTCCTACTTTCATTGTTGGTGTCTGCATATGTATTTTAGTTTTTGTGTAATACATAATTCTCTATTGGGATATATAATGTTCTTCTAAGTTTACTAGATTGTGAAGTGGAAGAAGTGTCGGGGCTAGTGGTGTGGCAGTGAAGTGTGTAAATGCCGACTGATGGGTAGCATATTTGACTCGCTGTCGGTGAACAGTTTCTTCAGTCTGCCTTTAACGTAGTTATAATCTTTCAGATTATGGAAGATTTCTCAGAATTGTCACGCATTTCGGATTCCACATCAAACCGATGGTCGCTTTTTCCCGGTACAATTACTGGGATAGGTAATGGACAAGCAAGTCCCTGAAATACCGTCCAACTGAAAGACTTCCGCCAGGTCACTGTGCCCAGGAGATGTTGTTATTACGAGATAAAAGTAATTAGTAACTCAGTAGAGGCCGCAACATTAATCTATGTGTAGAGAACTGTTTTATGCTTAAACACTCAACTAAATGATACGTCTCAGTACTTTTCTACATATAGATGAGTTAGACCTTATTCTAGGTTAACAATAGGAACTTATAAGCGAAACTGGCCACTTGACGATATCAGAACCTAATTTTGGTATTAGGCAAACTGGTCTGCCATTGTGAACCAGAAGAGTTACTTGGTCTCTTGCGGCGTTTCACTGTTTTCTGAGTGATTCCAGACCAGCACATAAAGTACGAGAAAATAATAGTAATAATTCAGCTTTTAATTGGATTCTTTTTGTAGTGTCGTTTAACGTTTTTGGAGAGGTTGTGGAGTGGGCAGTAAGAAACTTAACTGCAGCACAAGGGCTGCTCTGAAGCCATACCGTCTTACTTAAAGACGACGCCGTGAAAACATTAAATGATTAACAAAAATGCAAGTGACATTAATATTGTCGGTTGGGTATGAATTTTTGATAATTGTGGTAGTGTTTGTAATATTTAATTTCACATACATTGTATAATGGATGTAACTGAGAGAATGGTTAGGATGGTGGATGAAGGATAAAGAACTGACCTGAGGTGTTAGGATGGATGTAGTTTGTTACGAGTTTGTTACAAAAGTGGTGGAGATGTTAAGCTTTTTGTTTGCGTTAGGGTGGGACTTGCTCTGCCGGCCATGATTGATGTATTGTCAGAGAATGGTATCTAGCCATGATGCAAAAGGTTGGTAGTGGTTTTCGGAGTACACGGTAGCGAAAGTTGTGTGGAATACAGGCAATGCTGCGGATGCGACTAGTCGAGGAACGTAGAAGAGCTTAGAAGAGAGTATATCGTGGTACAGCAGTAACGAAATAAATCGTACTTCCAGCAGTTAGGCCGTTACGCTGGAGTTTAAAATCGATATGGTAGTATCAGTTATTCAGTCAACTTCGACTGATGGTGGCTATAGGTGCCTCATGGAGTGGATAGCTTCTACGTATCACATAAAGGTGACGGCATTGGTTTACACAAGACAAGGGGAATGTTTCTCTCCAGTCTCAAATTCTCATTGCAGGCAAGACATTTCCCACAAGATTATATTTAGAGTAAAATGGCTGTAATCAGTTTAACAAATAATAAGCAGGTGTAGAGTGGGAGATAATATGGTCAGTGGATGACAATAATGCAGAGAAAATTGGGGTAAGGAATTTTGGGAAATATTTGGATGGTTGATACCGAATTATTGCGTGATATTTTGGAGTTAAATTTTGTCACAGCTTTGATTGTCAGTGCGCCAAAGGGAAAAGCTGGTATCAATAGCTATAACAGATAACGTTTACTGCAGGAGAGAGTGGAAGTAAGGAGGAATTTACGATTACAACATCTTAGACATGTAAGACTGTTAGAAACAACTAGAGGAATTGATTTTGGGATTTATGAATTCAGAGTATGGACAGGATGTTAGTTTTGAGAGCTGGAACGGTTTCTTTCGCGACTTGGAGTGGTCAAATGGGAGAGATAGGGGGTGTCATTTATATTTTACTGTATATAGAACAATAAGGGGTAAGTTATAGGGAAAGGTGGGCCATATACACATGTACAAGAACCAAGAGGCAGCAATAAGACTGGAAGACCGAGAACGAGGTGCTCCGTCTAAGAACTTTATAAGACAGTCATTCGCTCCTACTGTTCAATCTGTACGTCGAAGAAGCAACGAGGGAATTGAAACTAAGGCTCAAGAATGGGATTAAAATTCGGGCGAAGGGAGGACTGGTACCTTGGCAGCAGAATATCGTATGACGGATCGAGCAAGGAGGACGTAAGAAGCAGACTAGCACTGACGAAAACAGCATTCCTGGCCAAGAAAAGTCTGCTAGCATCAAGGTCTTAATCTGAAGAAGAAACTTCTAAGAATGCACATTTGGAGCATAGTATTGTATGGCTGTGAGACATGGATTGTGGGAACAGAAGACAGTCGAACCCTTTCGGATGTGGCACTACAGAGAATAGAAACGACGACATTCTGCGCAGAAACGGCGCGGAAAGGAACATATGGGAAACATATGGGAGTAATTCTCGCTGTATTTTGGTTTTCGACTTCAGCAACACTTAATTTACTGTTGAGGTTTTGTAGTAATTCTCGCTGTATTCCAGCATCGGTGTGTTTTGCAGCTGGCAGCTCTTCCAGGGGTGTATGCATTGCGGTTTTGATTTCGTTTGGATGCAGGATTGTAATGCCATCATGTGTGTGTTCTTATTTCCCTCTTCCTTCTCTTATTTTCACTGATTACGCGGATAGTAGATGATTTTTCTCGTTCTATCACATTATGCGTCCTAGACCATAGTCCGTAGCCTTTCGTCTACTGTTTCTAGAGTTTTAATTTCTTTATCCGTAGGCAATTTTCTACGACCGACGCATCTGATCTGTATAGATCTCTGAGACAAGTAAAATAATAAGCAGTTGTGTTCTTTTTGCCATGAATACTTTTCTCTTGCGCAAATTTGAAACATTTCCATATTATGTGGTTTGGCATGTTTTAGCCACCATTCTGTCACCGAGCCTTGTTGTGAGGCTTTCTCTTTGCATTCCCTCAACGTATCGTCGAAGGGTCGCTGACATTTCACGACTTGGAGATGGCTGTTATTGACTTTCTATGTACGTTCTCGGAGAAATATTTCTTGTTTGCCCATGTTCACAGTGCGTATGTACGCGACATGATCAGAAAAAATCGTCGGTCGAACGTTGGAGCGTAGGAATTGAGTCGTCAGTTGTTACGAAACATCAGTTCTGTCCAGCCAACTGGCATGGTGGCTTGTTACATGTGTGAAACCAGGGGTTGTGCCGTGCATGTTTTCCATGTAACCATGAAACACGTTTTGTGAACGAGACATTTCTGTTCCATATATTTATTGAAATTGGGTGTTTGGTGTTTTGGGCTTGTCACACATCTGAAATCACCTGCCAGTGTTAGATGGCCGTGGTTCCTCCCAAAAAGTGGAACTATTTCGCTCTTAAGAGAGCTTGGCCTGCCTCGCAGCTTGCTATAGCCGATTACTATAGCAATGTGGAGCGCACTCATTGATTATACGTGTGCGGTTGAAGGTGACCGTGATTCCTCTACTGTTTGGTAGTTCTTCGACGTCTGTCACGACAATCTCTTCCTCTCGGCTCCAAAGACCAAGTTATTCTTTGCAAGTCAATGGCAGCTACTTCTAGTAGGAACAGAATGTTTATATCTGCAGCATACAAAAAGTCTTATAGTTTGTGAAGGTGCAGATACGGCTGGATCTTATTAATATTTAATGTGACTATAAATGGACCATGTTGAAAGGGTTTCTATATATCTTTGGGATTAGTTAGTTTATTGTTCGTTGCTATTTTTGGTGTAAGACTTTTATCTTGATTAATTATATCTGTTCCTCATATAATAGCCTTACCTTCGTATTTGAAGTTTTCGACAATTACTGTTGTTGTTTTAGGTTCTCATTTTCCTCGTAATTTATTTTCTTTAAATATATCATCTCGTTGTTTGAATGGGTCTCAGGAGTCCAATCGGATACGACCATCGAGTGCCCACAATATTTCAGTGAATAACCCTTCGCCCATCATCAGGTACTGCCGATGCAGTGGTCTTTCCGCTCTCTGGTGCACCCCTATGGGTGCCGTTGGTGGGTGGTAGGTGGTAGGAGAGGATGGCCCAGTATCTCTTCGGCGGTCGTGGCTGAATGATCTCGTGTTGGTTTGCACCTTTGCTTCTTGATAGTGCATAGTATTTGTTTCTAGGCCTTACTGAGTTGGTAACCAGTGTCTCTGCTGACGAGGTTGTCAGTTACGCGAAATTCTATGGCTTCTTTGAGGATGCAGTCCCAGTAGTTCTTTGTGGAGGGCAGTACATTTGTCACGTCGTGATTCCCTGTGTGTACAGTGTTTAGGGAGTATTGATGTAGGCCAAACTGGCTTTGTTGCCCTAGGCGGGTGTATCGCTGTTCTTTCCATCAATCTTCCGTCGTACGAACTGTCTGACCGCTATAGGATTTACCACAGTAGCACGGAATTTTGCGTACGCACGTTTTCATGAGGCCTACATCGTCTTTCGCCGTTTCCAGTATGGCGCGCGTCCTCGCCTGTGGTCGAAAGACTGTGTCGATCTCGTGATGCCTCAATAGTCTTCCTATTTTGGACGACACGTTGCCTGAAAAAGATAGAAACGTCAAGCCCTTTTCTTCATTCTTCCGTTTCTTCTCCATCTTGTTCCCTATTGCGCTTCTGTTGTCAGCAGGCTCTTTGGATTTGGCGGCTGCCGTACCCATTCTTGCGGAACATGTTCTCCAGGTGTCTGAGGTCCTTTGATAGGTTCTGTTCGTCCGAAATTGTGTGTGATCTCGTAAGGTGTTAAGCACTCACTTTAGCTGAGCTGTATGATGGCAACTGGAAACATGTGGGTGCAGGTCACTGTGTGTGGCCTTGCGGCACACACTGTGTCCTAGTGAGCCATCTGACCTGTTCTGCACCAGGACATCGAGAGAGGGTAGTTGTTCATCTTTCTCGCTTTTCATAGTGAACTGTATGTTGCTATGGATGGATTTTAGGTCTTATACAAGTATTTGTAGTTGATTCTTTCCATGTGGCCAGATTAAAAACGTGTCGTCCACATAGTGGAAGAAACATGCAGGCTTCAGTTCAGCCGTTTCCAGGGTCAATTCTTTGAATCTCTCAACGAATAGGTTTCCTTCCACCGTAGAAATAGTACTCCCCCTGGTCACTCCGGCGGTCTGCAAGTAGTACTGGCCGTCGAAGACAAGGTAGGTCCATGTTAGCGTATGCTTCAGAAGTGGCCATTTCTGCACCGAATTTCTCACTAATAAATAGAATCTTCCTGGGGGACTCGTGTAAATAGCGACAGGACGTCAAAGCTGACCGTGATGTCAGATTCTCGTATTGTTAGCTCCTTCAGGCGACCAGTGTGGTCCGTCGAATTCCGGATGTGGAGCGCACATTTGCCCACGAAGAGCTGCAGCAGGACCGCCATATGCTGTGTCCGGGGTACGTCGGTGTCTCTATGTTGCTAACCATCGGTCGCATTCCATCTTTGTGCGTCTTTGGACTGCCACTTATCCTCGGTGTTACCGCCGAGTGTTGGTGGGGTCTCTTGACGTCCTTCTCCTCTAGCGTGGTGTTTTGTTGTTCCTTCATAGTCGGTTTTGCTTTAATTTTCCGATATGCTGTATCTTCTAGTTATTGCAGCGTCTTCTGTTTATGGTCGCGTCCCTCAGAAATCTTCTGTTCATGCTCGCGTCCATCAAGAATGACAGCGTTCCCTTTGTTGGTAGGGTGAACGACAATCACTATGCCGGCCGTGGTGGCCGTGCGGTTCTGGCGCTGCAGTCTGGAACCGCGGGACTGCTACGGTCGCAGGTTCGAATCCTGCCTCGGGCATGGATGTGTGTGATGTCCTTTGGTTAGTTAGGTTTAATTAGTTCTAAGTTTTAGGGGACTGATGACCTAAGATGTTAAGTCCCATAGTGCTCAGATACATTTGAACCATTTGACAATCACTATCTTTTCTTAGAGGTTGTGTAGTGCTGTTCTTTCCCCTCTGGAGATATTGCTTCTTTCTAACGAAAGAATCCAGCACGTTTACCTCCTGATTTCTTCAGCCTTGTCGTCTGGTACAGCCCTCAGATACCCTTTTCTACTAAAGATATTTCAGATAACGGGCAAGTAGCAGGTTTTGCGTAAGGCTGTGTCGCTTTTTAAGTACGGCTGTACTTGTGAAGTCGTTTTCCTGAGCGATTGATGACGGTGCAACGAGTGGTCACTGTTTCTTCTTGTGGTTTTCCAGGTAGCCATGCAAACTTAGTGATCTGCTTTTCCGTAGTTTTCAGAGTGCGTCCATTCTGCTTGGGGGAGGTAACACCATCCTTCCATTCCCATGTGTATTCTTGGAGCTCGAAGGATGGTCGCAGCTGAAGGTGCAGCAGCTCCTTCGTGTTCTTGTCGAGTTGTTGTCGGATGCAGAAAATCCTTTCCCTGACTACGGCCAGGCTGTCTCTTCGCTTGATACGATTCACTGCTGGTGTGCATATGTGACGTACGACTTTGTCGAAAGTAGATATGGTGTGTTTGTCTCTGCACCCTAACGATAAGGTGAGTCAACTTAGCAGACGATTTTTCTGGTTTCGATGCTTATTCTGTTTCTTCACCAGATGATACATATCTTCCCCCATGGAGGTTGGTAATATGTGATCTAAGGCTTTCCCGGTTTATATGCTGTTTGAAGGGTTCTCGTGGGTCCTGCCAGATACGATTGTCGACTGCCCACGACATTTTAGTGAATAACCGTTCCGCCAACATCCGGTGCTGCTGATCCAATGGTCCCTCCTCCGCTTTCTGCATCTGGTATTTATCCCTCACGTGTGCGTGGTGGTGAGAGAACCGGAGGCTGCGGTAGGTTGTGCGGTCGTGCGGCGGTGGGGGGTGTCGGCTCAGTATTACTTCGGTGGCAGTGGTGGAATGATCTCGTGTCCGCTTTCCCAGGACCTATTCAGTTGGTAACCAGTGCCATTGTTGACGAGGTTGTCTGTAACTCGAATTTCTTTGGCTTCTTTGAAGATGCAGCCACGTAGTTATTTGTGGAGGCCAGTAATTTTGTCTAGCCATAGTTCGCTCCGTGTCCTGTGTTTATATAGGATTCCGTGCGGCTATGTAACATCCTACATCGGTCAAACAGTTCGTTCGGTGGAAGATCGATGCAGAGAATGGCAACTCTACACCCGCCTAGGCCAACCACGCCAATCTGCAGTAGCAGAATATTTCATAAACGCTGGACACACAGTGAATTATGACGAGGCAAAAGTTCTGGACTTCACATATAACTACTGGGACTGCATCCTGAAAGAGGCCATATAACTTCGCGTAACAGACAACCTCGCCAACAGATACACTTGTTACCAACTCAGTAAGGCCTGGGAACCAATACTAAGCTCCATCAAAGAGCAACGGTGCTAGTGGTTAGGACATTAGTCCTCCATGGCCGCGGAAGAGATATTTCCACCGCACCCTCCCGTCTCTCCCAATCACCTACCGTGGCCTCCAGTTTACTCACCATCGGACACGCCATCGGCGCACGAAATCGGACCTGGACCCGCACTGGATAAATACTAAAGCCAGAGAGCGCCGAAATATCGTGGGCTCTCGACGATCGTATCCGGCTGACACACGGGAACCCTTCAAACAGCATATACGCCGAGAAGTCCTCAGCTCACATATGTTACCTTTTGTTAGTTTTGTTGGTCCTATATGATGTATACCTTTCATTTCAAGATAATTTGTAACATATTTAACTTTTAAGTTGGGTTTTTATTAATAAGTCTTTCGGTTATAGTTGGGGAGTACTATTAGGTGGTCATTGTTTGTTTAGAACGTTTATTTAATCAGTTACGTTCAAGTTTCGTATAATTCTATTTTTAAGATCTATCTTTTAACTTTCATTTCTTAATGTTTATTTTAGTAATATTTTCTCTTACACCTAAACAGCTTATAATTGTAGTGTGACACAAAAGATGTTAAGGATATATTTGAATTTTTAGGTAATATTTATAGATATATTATACTTACAGTGAAAATGTAATGTTTCATTTAAACCATATAAAAGCTAGAAATGTTAACAGAACTTAACCGCTAATATAAAAAGATGGCAGCTTTGATATTGGCTTTACCTTTCCTTAATTGAATCCTAATAGTTGAATTATATTAGTCAGAGTAATACACCGGATTTGACTTCAGTTATTATGTAGTGTTAGTAAACATTTACCAACCTTCGAGGTCGAAAGAGACGAGTATAATTCACTTCATATTTGATATAACGTTAACTGACTATATTAACACTCTTCACATGCAACCCAAAGGTTATATTTAACTAAAACCCTTTCTTCTGCCTATTGTAGGGCTCCTTGATTTCATTCGTGGTGTAATCCTCTTAAAAGGACTAGAAAGAAAAATGTTTTTGATAGTGTTCAAATTTTAAATCTGATGTGTTCACAATAATTGCAGTTGATAAAATTATGCAATTTCTACGTCGAAGATCAGAAAAATTCTAGCAATTGGTAAAAATGGAAAGGAGAAAGTATTTGTGCTGATCTTTATGGATCAAACTCACATTCAAATGGTGATTTTTTTTTTGGGCCATTAATTAATTTTTTTGGTAGAACTGTTGCAGGGCTATAACAATCGTTGGAATAATGAAGTTAATTAAAATTCTTGTAGATTATACTAGGAATACTAGGATCGTTCGGTTGGCAGCCCATATAAAACCCACCTTCCAAAGTCGGTGCGTTCTTGGAAAGTCTTGTTGTACTTGTGTGCTGCTCCGTTTGGGATGACAGCGCTTTCTCCCTCACTTTGTGGGCTGCAGCCATGTCTGTAATCACAACCATTTCCTCAGTTTACTCAACCAAGATTTTGTGGTCTGGTACAAAATGTCACCCGTTTTTTCCTAGGTCATGATGATCTGGCATTTGTGGTTGAGACTGTCTGCACATCATGTCAACAAGTGCCTCTTGATGTGAATCCATTTCAGAGGCAGCTGACTTATTAACTTCCCTTTGACCTGACGCAGTGTGGCTGGAATCACGCGTTGCTGGAGCCTCCCGAGTAATTTGGCTAAAAATCCTTTTCCCTTTTTCGTCAAGTATTGGGGCTACTTGATTAGAGCCCTGATGAGCCACTCTCGATTTTTTGGGGAAGTGCTCCCTTGGAAATTTTCCTTTTCGTCAGCATCTGGTGTCAACTACACTCCTGGAAATCGAAATAAGAACACCGTGAATTCATTGTCCCAGGAAGGGGAAACTTTATTGACACATTCCTGGGGTCAGATACATCACATGATCACACTGACAGAACCACAGGCACATAGACACAGGCAACAGAGCATGCACAATGTCGGCACTAGTACAGTGTATATCCACCTTTCGCAGCAATGCAGGCTGCTATTCTCCCTTGGAGACGATCGCAGAGATGCTGGACGTAGTCCTGTGGAACGGCTTGCCATGCCATTTCCACCTGGCGCCTCAGTTGGACCAGCGTTCGTGCTGGACATGCAGACCGCGTGAGACGACGCTTCATCCAGTCCCAAACATGCTCAATGGGGGACAGATCCGGAGATCTTGCTGGCCAGGGTAGTTGACTTACACCTTCTAGAGCACGTTGGGTGGCACGGGATACATGCGGTCGTGCATTGTCCTGTTGAAACAGCAAGTTCCCTTGCCGGTCTAGGAATGGTAGAACGATGGGTTCGATGACGGTTTGGATGTACCGTGCACTATTCAGTGTCCCCTCGACGATCACCAGTGGTGTACGGCCAGTGTAGGAGATCGCTCCCCACACCATGATGCCGGGTGTTGGCCCTGTGTGCCTCGGTCGTATGCAGTCCTGATTGTGGCGCTCACCTGCACGGCGCCAAACACGCATACGACCATCATTGGCACCAAGGCAGAAGCGACTCTCATCGCTGAAGACGACACGTCTCCATTCGTCCCTCCATTCACGCCTGACGCGACACCACTGGAGGCGGGCTGCACGATGTTGGGGCGTGAGCGGAAGACGGCCTAACGGCGTGCGGGACCGTAGCCCAGCTTCATGGAGACGGTTGCGAATGGTCCTCGCCGATACCCCAGGAGCAACAGTGTCCCTAATTTGCTGGGAAGTGGCGGTGCAGTCCCCTACGGCACTGCGTAGGATCCTACGGTCTTGGCGTGCATCCGTGCGTCGCTGCGGTCCGGTCCCAGGTCGACGGGCACGTGCACCTTCCGCCGACCACTGGCGACAACATCGATGTACTGTGGAGACCTCACGCCCCACGCGTTGAGCAATTCGGCGGTACGTCCACCCGGCCTCCCGCATGCCCACTATACGCCCTCGCTCAAAGTCCGTCAACTGCACATACGGTTCACGTCCACGCTGTCGCGGCATGCTACCAGTGTTAAAGACTGCGATGGAGCTCCGTATGCCACGGCAAACTGGCTGACACTGACGGCGGCGGTGCACAAATGCTGCGCAGCTAGCGCCATTCGACGGCCAACACCGCGGTTCCTGGTGTGTCCGCTGTGCCGTGCGTGTGATCATTGCTTGTACAGCCCTCTCGCAGTGTCCGGAGCAAGTATGGTGGGTCTGACACACCGGTGTCAATGTGTTCCTTTTTCCATTTCCAGGAGTGTAGTTTCTCGAGGTTCGTCCTCTGTAAAGGCAAAGTCTGTCCCGCCCTGGCTCCAAGTGCGTGAATTTAATGGAAAACATCAGCTTGTCCGTTTTTGGAAGAGCTCCCTATGGTATCTTCCTTCACATCAGCATTCGGCCTCGACTAGTTCGTCTAGATTCGCTCCCGTGTAGAAGCAATGTCCACACCCTGGGTCCTGGTAGCTTGAAATTGGGAACATGGCCTGGCGCACCACAGCCAGCGCACATTCTTGGCTGCCCATAGCATAGCCCTATCCCACGGTGTCCACTGACGTGAGTATACGAAAGTATGTATTTCCATAGATCAATCGTGATCTGCCCAATTCTGTTCAATGCTTGGAATTTTCATGCTTTCGACCACCTTTTCTGCAATATTATTGATCACATGGCATAAGGTGTTACCACAGAATTTGTTTGTTCTGCCATAATTTAGAAGGAGAGTACGAAATTCCATGCTGTGCGAATACAAAGTCCCACGTACGAAATTGTAAGTTTCACTGACATTTCCATCTATATGTTTGAATTGCAAAATTCCTCCACTAGATTCTATTGATGTGTCACACATGTCTGAATTCGTTAACGTTAACAGCTCTGCTCACTACAGACAAAATAATTCCCACAATCTCACTGAAAGTGATCTTGGCAGTTTCCTCTAACCATGACTATTCTTCGAATGAACTTCGTCCAGATAACTTGGTATCAAATTTAGACTTCAACGTTTCTTTTCTGTTACTTTGAGTCATTATACAATGCCACTCTGCAACGGAGGATATCACAAATAAAGCTAAGAGGATGCTGTACACACAGCGCGCTATACTCTACGGGGTTTGATGCCTGAGTTTGCAAGTTTCAAAATGTGTGACAATATTGCCGTATCTTATCCTATGACATTTACTTAGATGCTTAAATTGTTTACACCCCCAGGGGACCGTTGAAGTTAATATTTGAGTTAATTTCGACTTGATACATCTTTCCATTTTTGAAAAAAAGAGGATTTTTGCGTTTCTTTTGATTACATTGGACTAGGACCTTAAATTCTGTACACCGACAAGGAACCTTAGACAACAGTATTTAAAATACATTACAACTAGATAACTCTATCCGTTCCTGAGAAAAAGCGGTCTTAACACACGGACGGATATACAGATAAGCTACAAATGCCCAAAAAATCGATTTAGGGAAGTAACGGAAAGCCTACATCATCATCAGGATGGTCAGACAGCGATTTGAACAATAAACGACAGTTGGCTCTAAAAAACCACGCAACAAAATATAACTTTATGTATCTAGTGCCACGAAAAACATGATTTGCGTTAGTAGCTGCATCCGAGAGGGCTGTCCATCGCAGTTTGCATGTGTTTCAACAACTGAGGCACCTTGCACTGCAACGTGCGAAAAGCGACCTAGGGAACTGGCAAATAGTTAAGTTTTAAACATGGCTGCTGGGTTCAGTGACCTTTTATAAATAAAAGTAGAAACAAATGAGTCCTCGGTCACAATTTTTAGTATTATTAACCAGGCTTCAACATTTCCAAGAGTGCCCTCATCAGAATTTAATTTTCAATGTGGCCTATAATATAATTCCAAATTTATGGGAAAATTATATCTTTTGTGTCACAACACAAGACAGAGTCAGTATTTACATGTCACGTATAAAATAAATAACAGACCAGAAGGGCTTTACTCATAAACTTTTGAAAAAAATGCATAAAAGAGAACTACTGTGGGCTTCTGATGAAGGCACTCTTACAAGTGTTAAAACCTAAAAATTGTGACCGAGGGCTCATTTGTTTCAACTTCATTTTATTTTACTGCAACTTATGTTGCTACTGTACTTGAACCCCCCCGTCTACACTCTGCTGATTTCACAAAGATACGTATTCAGGAGCTTGGCTGGATAACATTTTACCTAATGGTTATTTGCCTGAAAGCTTGCAGCTCGATAAGAGAACTTGTAAAAAGTAGACAAAATGTTTAGGCCTCTTGTGAGAGTAGAAAAAAGGCGACCACCTTACAATTTTTTTTTTATTTCTGAAGAAATAAAGTAAATGTATTCTCTGTATTTTTGGTGGGAGTAGATTAACAAAGGAATGTATTATTTGCAATCGTCTTTTAAGCAATTTAAGAAAGGAAAGTTCTTGATATTTGTCCTCTCCAAAATAGTAACAGCAAAATGGTACACGAATAATTATTACTTTATTTTTGAACGGAAGTTAACTCTTCTATTCACTGAGAGAGAGAAAGAAATTTTAGAACACAAAAATGGGAAATAAATCTGTCTGCAGCATTGTTTAATGCCTGTATAATTCCTTAAAGATTTGAACAGACCTGAAGTCCTCTGAAGTAACTACGGGTCATACATACAGATCTATGTCACCGTCTACTATCCGAATTATTTACATTCATTTAGTTAACCTTGGTTATGATGTTTAATTTATTGCCAAATGACAGCCTGTAATTATGCTGTCTAATTTTAAGGTGTTTATTTTTGATGTATGACAGTAACATGACTGTTTTGCATGACAAACAATGTTGTGGGGCCCATGATCCACGTAACAGTGTTGTTCATTTAATATCTCCGTTTTTTGTGGTGGAAGGACCTCAAGAGGTCTACACAACTGGGCGTCGTATGGTCTGTCACCGACAATCCATGATGAAGAAATATTGCAATTACTTCTGCATGTGCACACTTGAACACACGAATTAATGTGTCTACTCTCCCACATGCGTCACAAGTGCGGATCGGGTGAAGGTTTATCTTGTATAGCCTCATATTCGTCGCTAATTTATCGTTTTACGACGTGTGTCGGTAACTTGTCGTTGTGCACATTTCGCCAAACTACGTTCCATTTCGTATGTGGATGTTTCTTTTCGATACGATTTCTGAGGTTTTTTTATTTCTCATAAAGATTCTTGTTAGTTAGGCCTCCGTCATCGACGAAGTTGTGTCGAAATTAGCTCATTTCCACGTAGTACAGTCGTACATGTCGGTAATGAAGCGGAATGCCGGTGGTATCACATGGTGGGCCAAGGCTATGGGGCTTCCACCGCTTAATGAGGTATGTGATTATACTGGTCCTCCGGGTATGACCTTCTTGATGTGTTTTATAATCAGCGTTACATATTTTTTTGTGTACTTTAATGAGCTGAAGACCACCTTTGGACGTGGATAAAGTCAATGCACCAAACTGGACTTCGAAAATTTTTCCCTAAAAATAGTGTTTGCTATATGCTCTTCGCTAGATGGTCGGTTATATGGAGATTTTGTGCCAAATAATTCAACTTGCTTGCAGTGGCGATCTCTGTGGTCTTAATCTTTTGTATTAGGTTCAAATCACAGCCAGAGTGGAATATCAAAGCAGCACGTAATTTGTTAAGCATTTGTGACCAGGTCTTCGTCAGGAATCTTTCTGGAATGGGCTCGAAGGTAACACAGAGAGTTTTCTGACAATCCTTTCTTCTGCACCGGGTAGCTCGGGATATGTCGCCGATACCATGTCGTGCTAGGCTCTGGTTTTGGTTCTACACTCCTGGAAATGGAAAAAAGAACACATTGACACCAGTGTGTCAGACCCACCATACTTGCTCCGGACACTGCGAGAGGGCAGTACAAGCAATGATCACACGCACGGCACAGCGGACACACCAGGAACCGCGGTGTTGGCCGTCGAATGGCGCTAGGTTTCGCAGCATTTGTGCACCGCCGCCGTCAGTGTCAGCCAGTTTGCCGTGGCATACGGAGCTCCATCGCAGTCTTTAACACTGGTAGCATGCCGCGACAGCGTGGACGTGAACCGTATGTGCAGTTGACGGACTTTGAGCGAGGGCGTATAGTGGGCATGCGGGAGGCCGGGTGGACGTACCGCCGAATTGATCAACACGTGGGGCGTGAGGTCTCCACACTACATCGATCTTGTCGCCAGTGGTCGGCGGAAGGTGCACGTGCCCGTCGACCTGGGACCGGACCGCAGCGACGCACGGATGCACTCCAAGACCGTAGGATCCTACGCAGTGCCGTAGGGGACCGCACCGCCACTTCCCAGCAAATTAGGGACACTGTTGCTCCTGGGGTATCGGCGAGGACCATTCGCAACCGTCTCCATGAAGCTGGCCTACGGTCCCGCACACCGTTAGGCCGTCTTCCGCTCACGCCCCAACATCGTGCAGCCCGCCTCCAGTGGTGTCGCGACAGGCGTGAATGGAGGGACGAATGGAGACGTGTCGTCTTCAGCGATGAGAGTCGCTTCTGCCTTGGTGCCAATGATGGTCGTATGCGTGTTTGACGCCGTGCAGGTGAGCGCCACAATCAGGACTGCATACGACCGAGGCACACAGGGCCAACACCCGGCATCATGGTGTGGGGAGCGATCTCCTACACTGGCCGTACACCACTGGTGATCGTCGAGGGGACACTGAATAGTGCACGGTACATCCAAACCGTCATCGAACCCATCGTTCTACCATTCCTAGACCGGCAAGGGAACTTGCTGTTCCAACAGGACAATGCACGTCCGCATGTATCCCGTGCCACCCAACGTGCTCTAGAAGGTGTAAGTCAACTACCCTGGCCAGCAAGATCTCCGGATCCGTCCCCCATTGAGCATGTTTGGGACTGGATGAAGCGTCGTCTCACGCGGTCTGCACGTCCGGCACGAACGCTGGTCCAACTGAGGCGCCAGGTGGAAATGGCATGGCAAGCCGTTCCACAGGACTACATCCAGCATCTCTACGATCGTCTCCATGGGAGAATAGCAGCCTGCATTGCTGCGAAAGGTGGATATACACTGTACTAGGGCCGACATTGTGCATGCTCTGTTGCCTGTGTCTATGTGCCTGTGGTTCTGTCAGTGTGATCATGTGATGTATCTGACCCCAGGAATGTGTCAATAAAGTTTCCCCTTCCTGGGACAATGAATTCATGGTGTTCTTATTTCAATTTCCAGGAGTGTATTTAATTTTGCTACTGAAAGCAATGCGAACGCCTCTAAATGAATTTCTACTGACACACGTTGTTGTGATGATGACAGCTACGCATGTATAGTCAGCACAGGCAGTGCAGAAGATAGTAACAGAATCGATGCTAAGTCCGATCCCACTGGGCACTTAGTTGTTCTGTAGAGGATCCACTGCAATGGCGTATAATATCATTGACAGAAGACATCCTTGTCGGATGGAGTGTACAGTATCAACTTATTTTCTAAAATGGCTGTTAATGAGAATCCTGGAAAAGACAACTGCAGTGATTCTGCGAATAAACTCGATGAAGTTAGATCCAAACCTAGTTTCACCCTATGTTTAGATAGGAAGCCATGAAGTACACGATCATACGCCTTCTCAAAACTGAAAATATCAGGGCGCCACGACCTTTATGTTCAGCATGTGAACAGATGATGTCCCTCATGTCACAGGCAGCTGAGGTTGCACTTTGGCGTTGAACTTCACTGTAATAGTAATTGCCTAAAACCTTGTGCATAACGGTTTGCATCCGGATCTTAATCATTCTAGCGATCATTTTTAAATTGGCATTAAGTAGTGTGATGACCGCATGTTTTCCACCTTCCTGCTGTTACCTTTTTCGATAAGGAGAATATGATAACTCCCTTGAAAGCCGTGGACGTGTCTTCCAGGTGCCAGATTTCTTTCACTATCTGCAAGAGTGTCGGGCCAAGGCGGTTCCAGTAGGGCCGCTAAAACTCAGCACTGAGGCCGTCGGGTCCTGGTGAATTCCGCTTCTTTGCTATGCCTTGCTAGTCTCATTTCTTCCTGTGTCAAAACAGATTAGAGGTATGCACTATCCTTGTGTGGCAAGCGGCAACTCAAGGCCATAAGAAAATTATCGCTAGAATGTTCATCAACAGGTTGCTTCCTATTAAGTTACCTATAATATTCCTAGACGTGGGAGATGATGTCATGATGCTTTGTCAAGGCACTCTCGGCCTCATCAAAGACTGCTTCAATCAACATAGCTGCACATCAACGACGGTTCTAGGCGCTACAGTCTGGAACCGCGCGACCGCTACGATCGCAAGTTCGAATCCTACCTCGGGCATGGATGTGTGTGACATCCTTCAGTTAGTTAGTTTAACTAGTTCTAAGTTCTAGGGGACTGATGACCTCAGAAGTTAAGTCCCATAGTGGTCAGAGCCATTTGTACATCGATTTGTCGTTCTCAGAATAAGGTACAGAGAAGTTCTTCGGCGACGTCTTGGGTAGGCACGTTCGATGGTTCCTCCCATCTGTTTTCTCTGAATCATCGTTATTTTGGCTTTATATCTGTACACCTATATCGCGTGGAAGATTGTTAGTCTGACTATACACTTCTCTCAAATTGCGATAGTAAAATTCAGAGGTCTGTTTCTGCCAAAACTATCTAATGATAGTGAGACGTAATTTTGGCTTGCAACACTGAAACCACCACTGTAGACGCTAGTGAAACGAAGTCTTTGGCGCTGGAGCTGTTGCCTAGGTTCACAACCTCTTCGATTGCGCATCCTACAGAAGACTGTCATTCAGTTCCCAGTAGCCATTGACACGGTAAATTTGCTGACGTTGTAGGTTAAGGTAAAACTGATATGTGCAATGGTCGGGCATTTTGACTGGAGCTTTGTCACAGTTCACAGTTTGAAGCCGGAGTGCTTCAGAGATATTGATTGTTGTGGATTGGTGAGAGAGCCAACCCACTATGGGAGGAAGCCGAAAGGCACGCGTTTTAGCTCACGCAGGCAGGCGTGAGGTCTGGAACAGGACAAGGAAGTTAGACTTTAGCAAAAAAAGGACGTAGCTGTTGGAATACTTAACTTTAATCCGTAAATAGTGAACGCCGCTGTTGACGGTACATTATTCATAATCTCAACAGTAACAGGTAATGGTGCCTTGCTAGGTCGTAGCAAATGACGTGGCTGAAGGCTATGCTAACTATCGTCTCGGCAAATGAGAGCGTATTTTGTCAGTGAACCATCGCTAGCAAAGTCGGCTGTACAACTGGGGCGAGTGCTAGGAAGTCTCTCTAGACCTGCCGTGTGGGGGCACTCGTTCTGCAATCACTGATAGTGGCGACACGCGGGTCCGACGTATACTAACGGACCGCGGCCGATTTAAAGGCTACCACCCAGCAAGTGTGGTGTCTGACGGTGACACCACATTGATCATACCCAGACGAATGGCAGAGTGACATCTTAAGGTGCATGCAACTCGCTCACCGTGTTTTTTTTCTACATATCGTGAAGAGGGGTGTCATAAATTAAGTTTTCAAGTTCCAGACACCTGTTCTTGTTAGGAGTTTGTCTTTAAGCTCACGAACGAAGTCACCACTGACAATAAGATGTGCAAGATAAACGCTAAGAAATGTGGAAACATCATTATTATCAAAATTTAAATGTTCTCCCTTATTGTTGCTACCTACACTAGTAGCCATTAAAATTGCTACACCAAGAAGGAATGCGGATGATAAACGGGTATTCATTGGACAAATACATTATACTAGAACAGATATGTGATTACATTTCCACGAAATTTGGGTGCATAGATCCTGAGAAATTAGTACCCAGAACAACCACCTGTGGCCGTAATAACGGCCTTGAAGCGCCTGGGTATTGAGATAAACAGAGCTTGGATGGCGTGTACAGGTACAACTGCCCATGCAGCTTAACACGACACCACAGTTCATCAAGAGTAGTGACTGGCGTATTGTGACGAGACAGTTGCTTATCCATCATTGGCCAGACGTTTTCAGTTGGTGAGAGATCTGGAGAATTTGCTGGCCAGGGCAGCAGTCGAACATTTTCTGTATTGAGAAAGGTCAGTACAGGACCTGCAACATGCAGTCGTGCATTATCCTGCCGAAATATAGGGTTTCGCAGGGATAGAATGAAGGGTAGAGCCACGAGTCGTAACACATCTGAAATGTAACGTCCACTGTTCAAAGTGCCGTCAATGCGAACAACAGGTGACCGAGACATGTAACCAAAGGCACCCCATACCATCACGCCAGGTGATACGCCAGTATGGTGATGACGAATACACGATTCCAGTGTGCGTTCACCGCGATGTCGCGAAACATGGATGCATCCATCATGATGCTTAAACAGAACCTGGATTCATCCGAAAAAATTACGTTTTACCATTCGTGCACCCAGCAGGCGCTCCTGTCTGTGATCCAGCGTCAAGGATAACCGCAGTCATGGTCTCCGGGCTGATAGTCCATGCTGCTGCAAACGTCGTCGAACTGTTCGTGCAGATGGATTTTGTCTTGAAAATGTCCCCTTCTGTTTACTCAGGGATCGAGATGTGGCTGCACGATCCGTTACAGCCATGCGGATAAGATACCTGTCATCACGTCTGCTAATGATACGATGACGTTGGGATACAGCACGGCGTTGCGTATTACCCTCCTGAACCCGCCGATTCCGTATTCTGCTAACAGTCATTCGATCTCGACCAACGCGATCAGCAATGCCGGGATACGATAAACCGCAATCGGCGATAGGCTACAATCTGACGTTTATGATAGTCGGAAACGTGACGGTAAGCATTTCTCCTCCTTACACGAGGTATCGCAACAACGTTTCACCAGGCACCTCCGGTCAAGTGCTCTTTGTGTATGAGAAATTAGTTGGAAACTTTCCTCATGTCAGCACGTTTTAGGCGTCGCCACCGGCGCCAACCTTGTGTGAATGCTCTGAAAAGCTAATTATTTGTATAACACAGCATCTTCTTCCTGTCGGTTAAATTTCGCATCTGTAGAACGTTCGTGGTGTAGCTATTTTAATGGCCAGTAGAGTACTATTTACTGCAAAATAGCAATGTCAACGCTGGTACCAGACAAGAAAGAGTTTCACCCCACTTTAAATCAAATTGATGTTAAGTTTGGTAATATTTGAGGTTTGGATATCGTACTTGGTGACATATAGGGCGATTAGATATAAGTGTTGGGTTCATCATTCTCGACGCCTTACACCAAGTTCATTTTGTAGCGTCTGTGATATGAGGCGAAACGTCAAATCCGTAGCATCTGGGGGAACGGTAGAGAATTGGTTTGCGACAGACACAGTAGAGGGTAGCTACTGCTGCGCCTCCTCGTCCTGCTGCCACCTGGGTCCATGGCCGTCGGTGTGAAGGGCCGAGGGCGCGCCGCCCTGCCCTCGGCCGCCGGCTCAGTCTGTCGACGTGGACGCACGCGTCTGGCAGCCGAGAGAGGTTGCGGCTGACGTCAGCGAGTTCCTGCGGCTGCGCTGCGGTAGCTGTTTGCTGCTCTGCTCGCTTTTCCTCTCAGAAATGCATTCACGTGCTCGGTTTGTTCCCGAATGCGGTCTGGCTTCTCGGTGGTTCGCTTCATACGGAGCACGAAGACTGAGGTTCAACCTCATTCCCATTTTCTGACGTGGGCGTGTTTGCCACCCCGTCCTCTTCTTCTCCTTCGACGTCGCTCTCTCGTTTCTGTCGGAATCTGTTCCGGTAAGAGTGGTTCAGGCAATCTGATCTCCACCTGCTTCTACGTCTCGCTCTGAATATTTGCAGAGGTGACCGGTGCATCAAATGGTTCAAATGGCTCTGAGCACTATGGGACTCAACTGCTGTGGTCATAAGTCCCCTAGAACTTAGAACTACTTAAACCTAACTAACCTAAGGACAGCACACAACACCCAGCCATCACGAGGCAGAGAAAATCCCTGACCCCGCCGGGAATCGAACCCGGGAACCCGGGCGTGGGAAGCGAGAACGCTACCGCACGACCACGAGATGCGGGCACCGGTGCATCTTTAGCGTCCAGCGGTAAATGTACGGTCGCGAATGACGAAGCTGCAGTGACGTCCATCCTTCCCCGAATGTCTTTGCCACTGCTTTAAACTTGAGCTGGCGTTGCCGCTTCGTGAACCTCTTAAGATTCCCGGGGTTGTTGCACAGTCCCCGCGACTACCTCACTCAATAAAAGAACCAGTCTCTCACTACCGTCTACTGAACGTTCGCGGAGAAATTGAATTATGTAACACCGAAAATGCATATAAAATACCTTCTACACCATCCAAAATTTTTCGGCGTTTAATATCCGTTGATAATCAGTACTCTACTTCAATTTCTGAACCTGTAACCATAGTTAGAGAAAATACATATTATGTAGCAAAGAGAATCATCCGATTTTTAAAAAATCATATCTAATATGCCATTTGAGATATGTGCGCGAACAACGCACTGTTGGAAAGAGCAAACCCTCGAGTCTTACATGGTTCCCGCTAGGTAGCAGGAGTGTGTGCCCACTTCAGTTCTAGTAAAAATGGTGTCGGAACAACACAAAGCGTTTGTGTTCTACATTTTGCGCAGTGCGTGTCAGTAATTACTGTTCAGTGTCAGTTTCGTACTGGGTATGGTGTGGATCTTCATACAGCATAGAGCATTAGACGATGACATGAACCGCTTCCAGAAACAGGTTGTTTGTGTAAAGGCAAATCGCCGGTCAATCCCCGAGTGTCTGACACAGACGTCGAACGCATCCGCCATAGTTTCACAAGAAGTCCGCAGAAATCCGTTCGCTGTGCAGCGCTACAGCTCAACATGCTCCCAATGTCCGGTCCATCTAGCGTGTGTTACCTCAACGTTTACGCATGAAACCATGCAAAATTCAGCTACTGCAAATTCTTCGTATAGGTGGCAAACAACAACGTGTGGATTTCTGTAATTTCTTTCTTGGCAGTATGGAGGATGATCTCCCACGATTTGTCTTTAGTGACGACACTAGTCCATTTAAGGTTAACCGTCGTAATGTGAGAATATGGGACACGGCACAACCGTGTGAAGTTGTACAACATGAGAGGAAGTCTCCAAAATTTTATGTGTTTTGTGCAGTTTCGCGCGAAATGGTTTATGGTCCATTTTTCTTTGCCGAGAACACTGTTACAGGAAGTACATATCTCGATATACTTGGGAACTTTCTTCTCGCACACATGGAGACTGGCCCGAACGACTATATATACCAACAGGATGCGGCAAGCCACACTTACGAAATTTGTTGTTAACAATCCGATCGAATTCAAAAGTAATAGCAATGTACATGGCTACAACACTAGGAGAAAGGATGATCTTCACTACTCAAGGTTAAATATAACTTTGGCTCAGAAGGGTGTGAATTATGCTGCCCCAAAAGTCTTTGATCACTTACCTAATAGCATCAAAAGTCTGACAGATAGCCATGTAGCATTTAAAACGAAATTAAAAGGATTTCTGAATGGCAACTCCTACTACTCATTAGATGAATTTTTTGATATAGTAAGTGGGTAATTCCCCCCCCCCCCCCAATCCACAAAAAAATTATAAATATTAAGTGTCATGTAACATTTTGTGTAATGTAATATCTTTTATAGGCAACTTTTATTAATCTGACACGTTCCACATCATTACGAAGTGTCGTAATCATGATCTATGGACCAAGTACTAATCTAATCTAATCTAATCTACTGACGTCCGGAAGTGAGGGAATTTTTAAACCAAGGGACTACTGAACGATGAATCGGTCGCACTAGACCAAATGATTCAGTCTTACATTACTGGCCTTCAAGGTCACGGAAACTGACTGTATGTGATTATTTCTTGTGGGGGGCTTCTAAAAGATTCAGTTTATGTGTCTCCGTTACCGACACCAATGAAAGAACTGAGACATCGCATAACAGCAGCTGTGGAATTTGTTACTTAAGACAAGCTCGCTGCAATGGGTAATAGCCAAGGCCAGCTTGATTTAAATGTATCGAAAGCAACGACGAAATGGCAGTAGCTGTGTCGTTGTTTGTCTTTGCGTGTGGAGAGTCTGTGTCACGCTGCGAGCAGAGAGGAGGTAGAGCAGCTTGAGTCACGAAAGACTTCTTAAGTACTTGTTGAGCATTCCCACAGACGCGATGTGCAGCTGTAATCGCGCCAGTGTATGCGCCCCTTAATCGTTAATCCGCGAGCATTTAGAGCCCGGTAGGAGTGGACAGGCGGAAGACGCTGCAATTCCATTGGCTGTCCAATATTCATCCGTGGGTCTGGAGACGATTCGTGGTTCTCCACCAGCAGCAGCTCAGCAGTGTCGTTGGCTACATCCTTCGTCGTCCGCACATCTACAACATCGCAGGATTGTTAAGTGGCTAAATGTACCTATTACTGTAGAGGCATTATCTAGTCACCTTTCCTTCATAGGAAGTTGACACTGGCGTGAGAAATGTACTTTTAGATTTAAAGAAGCACATCCCTTCTTATGCGGGCACTGACGTCTGTCGCCCGCAGGTAACTTACATTGGGCAGCATCCTACCTATTCGATCTGTCATTCAACGGAACATCTACAGATGGACTACACATGCCGACGTCCATTTGTAACCTCCTCCTCCCTAAACGGCGTTCTGGACTGGGATATAATTGACCGTGATCGCTTATGCCTAATGAAATTTTACAGTGAGTAAGGCTATCATTATCGAAGGAAAATAATACCGGTTAATCAGAGGAAAGTGTAGAACAGAGCCTACTACAGGAAGAATCTATTCTAAACTTAATTTAAATGCTGGTAATAATTCTGAAATGGGTGGAATACAACGCAGTATCTCACGAACCACACAGGGGGAAAAGGGTACCACGTGATATTTAATACAAAGAAAATTCTAGCCTAACAGGGCAGTGAATATCCAAAATCCTAAGAGAGGTAAAGGTAAAGAAAATCAAGCAAATAATCGCTGGCGTCGCCACAGGAGGCTGTCACGCTTTTCCACAACAGAACATTTCACGAGAGAATAAATAAATCAGGAAGCAGCGAGTCTGCAGTAAATTATTCTGAAATAATAAATTTTAAAGCAAAGTTAAATGAAGTTACTGATTAAACAAACCATTGGCTGTAATTTAAACTTTGTTATGTAGGAAATGACTTTCGGTAACCTGAGTGAAACGTAATGCGAAATTTAGAAAGAGGCTGGCAATTAATTTTTGGTTATTGAAGGATCGGGTTGAATTTATTTTAAGCATGTGAGAATCGGATCTAGTTTTAAAATACCAACAATGAAATATATACCAAGGCAGAAGAAGTCACTCGCTAGGCTAAATACCGAATTCATAAAATTTCGGATTCTTAATTCGTACTGTGTCTAGTTACTATTTTTGCATGTGGAATTTTACGTTACTTTAAGTGAATGAAGTTAATACTCAGAACAGGAACGAACAGTTACGAAGGCAGAAAATTAATAGTACTGGGACTGTTCATTAGCAAACAAAAAAACTGGCAGTAAGTACTTAATCAATTTTCGTATATTTACGACACTTGATGATTGCAAGGAGAGGGAACGGACCCTGCTTGTTACTAACGTCTGAGGACAATGGCAACTCAGGTGCCGTACAAGTTTTAGCTATTGCATGTTACTGTTCCTATATATGTGGTAAGGACTATGGGACCAAACTGTGGTAAGGACTATGGGACCAAACTGTGGAGATCATCGGTCCCTAGAGTTACGCACTACTTAATCTAACTTAAAGTAACTTACGCTAAGGACAACACACACATCCATACCCGAGGGAGAACTCGAACCTCCGGGTGGGGTGGGGAGGGGGGGGGGGGCGGAACCACGCGAACCGCGACAAGACGCCACAGACCGCACGGCTATCCCGCTCGACTTGATGTAAAGCACATTATTTTTTAATAATATAAGATTCATCTACTGTAACTTAAACATCATACATAAAAAGTAAGGGGATTGATTTAGATTGCCCTCCTTTCCAGTAATAGTCGTAATTACTATTTCTGCCAAACTGAGAAACTCATTCGCCTTGTGTGATTCACCTATTTTTCTTTTCCAGTGTCTCCTGTGTTTATTCTGTAAGGATTATGAGGAGAAGTGATTTTGTCTTCTTCTTACCATTAAGCACTTGCAAACAATTTTTATTAAGAATACTTTCACGGGCGTGAAATAAGGTATAAGATCAAGAATGCGAAGTGGGCTCAGAAACTCGGCAAGAAATGGCCCCTGAGAGTGTGTGCGAAACAAATCCGATACGCGTTTCCGCTAACATGAAGGGAGAAGCAGTTGTTATCAGCATATTAAAAAAAAGAACATAAAACGCTAACAATATTGTCTCTGTTCGGAGAAACATGTCTTCAATAAGGGATACTGTCGTTCTCTCTGAAATAATCAAAATAACGAGTAGTATTTTTATTCATTACTATATAATCGCGGATACTGATTTGCCAGTGAAAGCGAAATGCGTCTTATGTATTACCGTGTCTACATGCAGCGTGTTTCAGATGGAAGCAAACCAAAATATCAGTAAGAGGTCCATCGCTCTGAGTTTGGGGTCAAGTTTCTATGCTGCGCTTCGCAACTGGCGATGTTTGCTTTACATTAGTTCCTGATTTTTTCATACTAGCGAAGGCTGTAGCGTATCAGAAACTTCCCGTGAGCATTAACATACCGTAATTGTAGAAACAGCCTTCTACTTTAAATTATACTCTACTTGTAGCTGAATGTAACTTAGTCGGTGACCCTCATTTAATTTAATTTCACCTTCTGCTGACATGCAGAATGAGTCGGAACTGCTCTGAAAGCAGTGTTTCCTGCTTTTTAAAAGCCCAAAGACTGTGCTATATCGGCTGTCTATCAGAAAAGGCTGCAGGCAGCAGTCACAAGTTAGTGCATCTCTACAAAAGCCAAAAACAACTGCTGAAAGCCGACATATTGGTTGCTCCTCAATGTTTTATCATACTAGAAAATGCATAATGTACTCAGATTGCGGGAATGGCTTAATCTAAGACTTTTATCCAGGAATTTTCACCTTTGACAGTTTATGTGACATATTTTCATATCGAAACCGGAAAAGAAGAGGGTAAATTCGTTTGAGGTGTAGTTTTACACAAGCCTGATAAAGACTGATAAGATATGAGGAGATAAGCTGCGGAAACTACCACGAAAGGAATACATGGAAACTATTAACAAAATCACGGTTTCTGAACAAGTGTTAAAACAGCAAGAGAAAGCATCCATGGGACTGGAGAGAGCCATAGAGGGCAAAAGCTGTAGGGGAAGACAGATAATGAAATACCTGCATCATATAACTGAACACGTTTAGTGCAATGGAGAAGTTTATATGGCACAGGAAGCCATGACACGCTGCATCAAATCATTCAGAAGACTGGAGGAAACAAACTTTTCTTTACAGAATTTTGTATATGTTGTTGCAGTTGTTGTCTTCTGTCCAAAGACTGTTCTGATGCAGTTCTCGACGCTAATCCGTTAAGTGCATTATGTCTACGTAGCTGCTTCAACCTATTACCAATTGGATCTTCATACCGTATTCAAACTGCGGTCTTCTTCAACTACTCTTCCCCCTCCATCCCCTCTTCCCTACACACACCTCTATCCATTACCAAAACATGATTCTTGGCGCCTCATGATGATCCCTCCTAATCGATCTGTACTTTTAGTCAAGTTGTGAAATAAACACATTTCCTTCCCAAACTGATTCAGTACCTCTTCATGTCTGATCTATCTTTGTAATCTTCAGCATACTTCCGAAGCACCACTTTTCAACAATCTCTATTTTCTTCTTGTCTGAACCACGTTTCAATTTCTGTCTTCTGAAAAGACGTTCCAACCTTTAAATTTATATTGGATGTAAGCTAGTATCTCATTTCCAGAAAAGTTTCTGTTGCTGTTGCACCCTGGTCTTTCTATCCTCTCTACTTCAGCATCTTCACTTGTTTCGCTGCTTATATAACACAACTCATACAACACTTTCAGTGCCCAGTTTCCTAATGTAATTCCCTGACAATCAACTGGTTTAATGCAACTACATTTCATTATCCTCGTTCTAGTTCTGTGAAAAATTATCGTTTTGATGGAGTGAGAGAAGACTTGTTGCATCTGGGAATCACGAAAAACTGGAGACAGATACCAGAAGACAGAGACAGATGGAGAGCTCTAACGTTCGTGGCGCGCGGTCCACTGGGCCTCATTGCGTGGATGATTGAATAAATGACCACCACATTTCACGACGGTGTCCTACCATTCAACCGTTTCTCTAAGTCTTTTTCAGCCAGCGATAGAATTGCACTGTCATTGTCAAAACTCAAAGTTATTACCACTTTTTCTTCTCTGTAGTTTATTTTCGTTTACAGCCTTCCTCTTCGTATCCTTGACTGGTTGCTCAACGCAGAAATAGAATAACATCGGGGCTAGACCACAACACTCTCCGATTGCCTTCTCTACAACTCATATACTTCATGTCCTTTAATCATAGTCTAGTCTTTATACAAGTTGTTGTAAAGAACCTCAAATTACCTGTATTTTTGCCCTGAAACCTTAAGAATACCACTGTGTCTTCCAGTCACATTATGGAATACTTTCTTAAAATCGAAGGATGATAGAAACGGTAGTTTACCTTTCCTCAACCTACTTTCTGAGATAAGGTAACTATTGCCTCATGTGCTTCTATATTTCTCCGGAATCCGAACTGATCTTCCCTGAGCCCGACTTTCTCTAGTAATTGTCGTTGATACGTTAGAAAATAATTTGTGTCTCATCTCTTCACAACTCTTCACAAAGTAAGTGGGAGGCGTGCAAGACACAGTGTAACTGCCACTAACTAGAGACGTGACATCCCGGAATAGATTTGGCAACACTGTCAACTTTGATTGACTTCCTCAGTGAAACAGAATTATCCTACTATATTTAACTCATATTTTCTTGCCATTACGATCAAATATTCTTAATGGTACCCTTAAGGGATGGCACAAAACGAGAAAATTTATGTTTTTGACTTTCATTTTTTACATTGCAACCTATCCTTCCTGTCCATCGCTAGAGTAAAGAGAGAACTCCATGTGTTAATTGCATGCTCGCTCTGCGGTAAAGTGTTCACTAATCAAAGGAAAGACTGTGATAGCTGTCGGTTGCAATTTCGTGGGAGAACACATATTTACTTTTTGTGTTACAAAGTTAATGTCAATCAGGTCGACAGTAAGTAAAGAATTGTTTACAAAACTTCTCCCTCAAATATCTTTCTTGCTACCTAGATTCAGTAGACCTCAAAAAGGTAAATCTTACAGATTTACACACTTGCGACATTTTCAGCTTCTGCTGAGCTATTTTTTAGTTTTTTACAAAAAATAGTTGTAGTGACTTAATTGAGGCACTGAATGTTTCTTAACTGGATTTCGTTGTGTGTCTATGTGCTCTGCTACAGTTCTACAGGAGCGCTACAGAAGTATGATCATGGACAGCACATAGTCACCGACGGTTTTTATGTCGAAAGTGGATAATATCTCGTTAATTGTGATGATTTGGGGCGACTCTGTTACGGGTTCTTTGTTTTTTCACAGAAGACTTCTGTTGTAAGTTTACTATGATAAGTTGCAATTCATTTCTATTAGTACAGTGTACACATACCGATTTTGCGCTAGTTTATTGAACACTACAGATAAACATTTGGAGCAAGTTAATGATCAGCAACGTAGTCTCCAACATTATAGAACATTATCGAAATTGCATTGTACTCATTCACTTGCTTTCTTATCTTCACTGATTTTTGAGTACTGTTTTTTGGTCATTAAGAAAGAGTTCCTTGCACTGTTTGCTTTTTCAGTTTGAAACTGTGCGTTATTTGCACCTTATGAAATACTTTGTACATGTAAGTGTTTTGTAACGAGTGTTATGTTGTCTTCTCATTTGTGTTATTATGTGTGAGAGGTAGTGCCAATGAAAGCTTTCTTACGGAAAACTTCTGAATAATACTGACAGGAATAACTTTCACTCATAATGTTAGTTCTGTCGCGTAATGAAAAAAAGTAAATCATTTGCGGTCAGTTAGCTTCAAGGACTCGGTACACTTTTTTTTTTTTAGTCATCAGTCTACTGACTGGTTTGATGCGGCCCGCCACTAAATCCTTTCCTGTGCGAACCTCTTCATCTCAGAGTAGCACTTGCAACCTACGCCATCAATTATTTGCTTGACGTATTCCAATCTCTGTCTTCCTCAACAGTTTCTGCCCTCTACAGCTCGCTCTGGTACCATGGAAGTCATTCCCTCATGCCTTAGCAGATGTCCTATCATCCTGTCCCTTCTCCTTATCAGTGTTTTCCACATATTCCTTTCCTCTCCGATTCTGCGTAGAACCTCCTCATTCCTTACCTTATCAGTCCACCTAATTTTCAACATTCGTCTATAACACCACATCTCAAATGCTTCGATTCTCTTCTGTTCCGGTTTTCCCACAGTCTATGTTTCACTACCATACAATGCTGTACTCCAGACGTACATCCTCAGAAATTTCTTCCTCAAATTAAGGCCGGTATTTGATATTAGTAGACTTCTCTTGGCCAGAAATGCCCTTCTTGCCATAGCGAGTCTGCTTTTGATGTCCTCCTTGCTCCGTCCGTCATTGTTTATTTTACTGCCTGGGTAGCAGAATTCCTTAACTTCAATGACTTCGTGACCATCAATCCTGATGTTAGGTTTCTCGATGTTCTCATTTCTAATACTTCTCATTACCTTCGTCTTTCTCCAATTTACTCTCAAACCATACTGTGTACTCATTAGACTGTTCATTCCGTTCAGCAGATCATTTAATTCTTCTTCATTTTCACTCAGGATAGCAATGTCACCAGCGAATCGTATCATTGTTATCCTTTCACCTTGTATTTTAATTCCACTCCTGAACCTTTCTTTTATTTCCATCATTGCTTCCTCGATGTACAGATTGAAGAGTAGGGGCGAAAGGCTACAGCCTTCTTAATATGAGCACTTCGTTCTTGATCGCCCACTCTTATTACTCCCTCTTGGTTGTTGTACATATTGTATATGCCCCGTCTCTCCCTATAGTTTACCCCTACTTTTTTCAGAATCTCGAACAGCTTGCACCATTTTATATTGTCGAACGCTTTTTCCAGGTCAGCAAATCCTATGAAAGTGTCTTGATTTTTCTTTAGCCTTGCTTCCATTATTAGCCGTAACGTCAGAATTGCCTCTCTCGTCCCTTTACTTTTCCTAAAGCCAAACTGATCGTCACCTAGCACATTCACAATTTTCTTTTCCATTCTTCTGTATATTTTTCTCCTAAGCAGCTTCGATGCATGAACTGTTAAGCTGATTGTGCGATAATTCTCGCACTTGTAAGCTCTTGCCGTCTTCGGAATTGTGTGGTTCAAATGGCTCTGAGCACTATGGGACTTATCATCTATGGTCATCAGTCCCCTAGAACATAGAACTACTTAAACCTAACTAACCTAAGGAGAGCACACAACACCCAGCCATCACGAGGCAGAGAAAATCCCTGACCCCACCGGAATTGTGTGAATGATGCTTTTCAGAAAGTCAGATGGTATATCGCCAGACTCATATATTCTACACACCAACGTGAATAGTCGTTTTGTTGCCACTTCCCCCAATGATTTTAGAATTTCTGATGGAATGTTATCTATCCCTTCTGCCTTATTTGACCGTAACTCCTCCTAAGCTCGTTTAAATTCCGATTCTAATACTGGGTCCCCTATCTCTTCTAAATCGAGTCCTGTTTCTTCTTATTTCTTATCAGACAAATCTTCACCCTCATAGAGGCTTTCAATGTACTTTTTGCATCTATCTGCTCTCTCCACTGCATTTAACAGTGGAATTCCCGTTGCACTCTTAATGTTACCACCGTTGTTTTAATGTCACCAAAGGTTGTTTTGACTTTCTTATATGCTGAGTCTGTCCTTCCGACAATCATATCTTTTTCGATGTCTTCACATTTTTCCTGCAGCCATTTCGTCTTAGCTTCCCTGCACTTCCTATTTATTTCATTCCTCAGCGACTTGTATTTCTGTATTCCTGATTTTCCCGGAACATGTTTGTACTTCCTCCTTTCATCAATCAAGTTTCATCGGCTAACCATGGTTTCTTCGCAGCTACCTTCTTTGTACCTATGTTTTCCTTCCCAACTTCTGTGATGGCCCTTTTTAGAGATGTCCATTCCTCTTCAACTGTACTGCCTACTGCGCTATTCCTTATTGCTGTATCTATAGCGTTAGAGAACTTCAAACGTATCTCGTCATTCCCTAGTACTTCCGTATCCCTCTTCTTTGCGTATTGACTCTTCCTGACTAATATCTTGAACTTCAGCCTACTCTTCATCACTACCATATTGTGATCTGAGTCTATATCTGCTCCTGGGTACGCCTTACAATCCAGTATCTGATTTCGGAATCTGTGTCTGACCATGATGTAATCTAATTGAATTCTTCCCGTATACCCCGGCCTTTTCCAAGTATACCTCCTCCCCTTGTGATTCTTGAACAGGGTATTCGCTATTACTAGCTGAAACTTGTTACAGAACTCAATTAGTCTTTCTCCTCTTTCATTCCTTGTCCCAAGACCATATCCTCCTGTATCCTTTTCTTCTACTCCTTCCCCTACAACTGCATTCCAGTCGCCCATGACTATTAGATTTTCGTCCCCCTTTACATAGTGCATTACCCTTTCAATATCCTCATACACTTTCTCTGTCTGTTCATCTTCAGCTTGCGACGTCGGCATGTATACCTGAACTATCGTTGTCGGTGTTGGTCTGCTGTCGATTCTGATTAGAACAACCCGGTCACTGAACTGTTCACAGTAACACACCCTCTGCCCTGTCTTCCTACTCATAACGAATCCTACACCTGTTATACCATTTTCTGCTGCTGTTGATATTACTCGATACTCATCTGACCAGAAATCCTTGTCTTCCTTCCACTTCACTTCACTTCACTGACCCCTACTATATCTAGACTGAGCCTTTGCATTTCCCTTTTCAGATTTTCTAGTTTCCCTACCACGTTCAAGCTTCTGACATTCCACGCCCCGACTCGTAGAACGTTATCCTTTCATAGATTATTCAATCTTTTTCTCATGGTAACCTCCCCCTTGGCAGTCCCCTCCCGGAGATCCGAATGAGGGGCTATTCCGGAATCTTTTGCCAATGGAGAGATCATCATGACACTTCTTCAATTACAGGCCACATGTCCTGTGGATACACGTTACGTGTCTTTAATGCAGTGGTTTCCATTGCCTTCTGCATCCTCATGTCGTTGATCATTGCAGATTCTTCCGCCTTTAGGGGCAATTTCCCACCCCTAGGACAAGAGAGTGCCCTGAACCTCTATCCGCTCCTCCGCCCTCTTTGACAAGGTCGTTGGCAGAATGGGGCTGACTTCTTATGCCGGAAGTCTTCGGCCGTCAATGTTGATTATTTATGAAAATTTAGGCTGTGGCGGGGATCGAACCCAGGACCGAAGACATTTTGATTATGAATCAAAGACGCTACCCCTAGACCACGGGTACTTACACATAAAACGTGAGAACCAAAAATGGCTGAGGCAGCTACTGAAGAACAGAGCCATAAGAAAAATTCCCCCTGCTCTTTAGTTTCGATGTTTGCGTTACAATCGATGAGTCTGGACATTATTTGTAACTATGCTTTAGATCAAAATCATATTACAGAAATTCAGATAAAACTCATCAGCCTATGCTTCAGATATTTCGGCTACCAGTCAATATGGCAGCAGCAGGCATCGCAGCATCTTCGAAAGGAGAGCTTCTCAGCTGGTAGCCAGTCAGCACATCATCCATCGATGGTCTAATGGAAAATTCTCGACGTCAAAGAATATGTTTGGCAACTACGTGACCATCGCTTTACTTCCCGATGTGGTTTAGAACTGTCCTGCTAAATGTTGTTGATTTTCGTTTGTCATTGCCGTTAAGTAATCTCGCTTGAGGTGTAACAAATGGCTCAAATGGCTCTGAGCACTATGGGACTTAACATCCGAGGTCATTAGTCCCCTGAGGTGTAACATTGGGGTGCTATTTATTATTTGATTCCAGGAAGGCCATTAAAGACCAAATCAGGAACTTCAACTGGTTCAAATGGCTCTGAGCACTATGGGACTTAACATCTGTGGTCATCAGTCCCTTAGAACTTAGTACTACTTAAACTTAACTAACCTAAGGACATCACACACATCCATGCCCGAGGCACGATTCGAACCTGCGACCATAGCGGTCACGCGGTTCCAGACTGAAGCGCCTAGAACCGCACGGCCCCTACCGGCCGGCTAAATCAGGAACTAATCCCGTATATTACGATAGCAGTTGTCTCTCTTCATCAACAAAAGTGCTTTGATGGCGGACTGTTATTAGAGTTGCCTCACTAGTTCAGTGGAAGGGTGTCTACTTCGTTAACCGAGACACTGTGTTACCCGTACGTTCCAACCGTGCAAGACGGCTACGTTTGGCGTTTTTTCTCACCGAGCTTTAAGCTTCAAAATATAAAAATCATTAAGAAAATCTTAACTTCACCATCTTAAGTCCTATCAAAACTTCGATTTAGCAGCCCATAGATGTAAAGGTGAAAAATTAAAGAAATTGTGGTCTTCCATTCTTGTTAAAAGCCATAGTTTTTTGCTTACTCTGGCTCACATCTTAGTTTTTGTGTATACACAATCCTGTAGATTATGTGTGGCATTGAATAATTTATTAACTGTGTTTCTTTGTGGGCCTACCCTCTCAGGCCAAGGTTTATAAATTTTCGTGGTAATCATGAAATGTTTCTTGGGTGAGACACAGGACTTCACTACTCACAAACCGCATGAGGCTGAATGGTGCGTAATGTCTTGCTAATGCATGATGCTTTGGGCTCAACAGATACTTCTGTTCTACTAAATTAGGTTTTTGTCATAAGGGTGTCCTGTTAATCTGTAATTCTTTTACATTAAACAGAGATTATTCCATAGCGTTTCTCGTTGGTTTTTTGAATATAAGAAAAAAACAAAAAAGAAAAATTAATCATCAATAATACACTCCTGGAAATGGAAAAAAGAACACATTGACACCGGTGTGTCAGACCCACCATACTTGCTCCGGACACTGCGAGAGGGCTGTACAAGCAATGATCACACGCACGGCACAGCGGACACACCAGGAACCGCGGTGTTGGCCGTCGAATGGCGCTAGCTGCGCAGCATTTGTGCACCGCCGCCGTCAGTGTCAGCCAGTTTGCCGTGGCATACGGAGCTCCATCGCAGTCTTTAACACTGGTAGCATGCCGCGACAGCGTGGACGTGAACCGTATGTGCAGTTGACGGACTTTGAGCGAGGGCGTATAGTGGGCATGCAGGAGGCCGGGTGGACGTACCGCCGAATTGCTCAACACGTGGGGCGTGTTTGCCGTGGCATACGGAGCTCCATCGCAGTCTTTAACACTGGTAGCATGACGCGACAGCGTGGACGTGAACCGTATGTGCAGTTGACGGACTTTGAGCGAGGGCGTATAGTGGGCATGCAGGAGGCCGGGTGGACGTACCGCCGAATTGCTCAACACGTGGGGCGTGAGGTCTCTACAGTACATCGATGTTGTCGCCAGTGGTCGGCGGAAGGTGCACGTGCCCGTCGACCTGGGACCGCACCACAGCGACGCACGGATGCACGCCAGGACCGTAGGATCCTACGCAGTGCCGTAGGGGACCGCACCGCCACTTCCCAGCAAATTAGGGACACTGTTGCTCCTGGGGTATCGGCGAGGACCATTCGCAACCGTCTCCATGAAGCTGGGCTACGGTCCCGCACACCGTTAGGCCGTCTTCCACTCACGCCCAAACATCGTGCAGCCCGCCTCCAGTGGTGTCGCGACAGGCGTGAATGGAGGGACGAATGGAGACGTGTCGTCTTCAGCGATGAGAGTCGCTTCTGCCTTGGTGCCAATGTTGGTGGTATGCGTGTTTGGCGCCGTGCAGGTGAGCGCCACAATCAGGACTGCATACGACCGAGGCACACAGGGCCAACACCCGGCATCATGGTGTGGGGAGCGATCTCCTACACTGGCCGTACACCACTGGTGATCGTCGAGGGGACACTGAATAGTGCACGGTACATCCAAACCGTCATCGAACCCATCGTTCTACCATTCCTAGACCGGCAAGGGAACTTGCTGTTCCAACAGGACAATGCACGTCCGCATGTATCCCGTGCCACCCAACGTGCTCTAGAAGGTGTAAGTCAACTACCCTGGCCAGGAAGATCTCCGGATCTGTCCCCCATTGAGCATGTTTGGGACTGGATGAAGCGTCGTCTCACGCGGTCTGCACGTCCAGCACGAACGCTGGTCCAATTGAGGCGCCAGGTGGAAATGGCATGGCAAGCTGTTCCACAGGACTACATCCAGCATCTCTACGATCGTCTCCATGGGAGAATAGCAGCCTGCATTGCTGCGAAAGGTGGATATACACTGTACTAGTGCCGACATTGTGCATGCTCTGTTGCCTGTGTCTATGTGCCTGTGGTTCTGTCAGTGTGATAATGTGATGTATGTGACCCCAGGAATGTGTCAATAAAGTTTCCCCTTCCTGGGACAATGAATTCACGGTGTTCTTATTTCAATTTCCAGGAGTGTATATCGCCGGCCTTTATTAACTAAAACAGACTGACGACGAACAGGTAGCTTTTGCATTCTGCGCATGCAGCAAAGTACTAGTTTGGAGATAATGATGTCGTCAATCCAAGTTTAAAGTACATTTTCGTCAAAGAAAATTTCTTGGTTGTTATTTGGTAAGTAGCGAAGAGAATAACAGTGTGAGGACTCGCATTCGGGAGGACGACTGTTCAATCCCGCGTCCGGCCATCCTGATTTAGGTTTTCATTGATTTCCCTAAATCACTCCAGGCAAATGCGGGGATGGTTCCTCTGAAAGGGCACGGCCGACACCCTTCCCTAATCCGATGAGACCGATGACCACGCTGTCTTGTCTCCTTCCCCAAACAACCAACCAATAACAGTATGAGGGCTCTAGATTAGAAGAAGAAGTAAAATAGATATTGCTTTCCAGACAAACATTTGTCTGTTTGGCGGAGTTTTCACGGGCATTCACTGTAGTAGCAACAGTTCGTGCAGTTTCGTAGGTTGCTTTTCGTATATTCCGACTGCAAGCCGCCTCAGTTGAAACTGAAGCCAACAGCAGTGGACGCACCTCTGGGATTCACATATTTTCAGGACTCAAACTGACATGTGCTTCTGATTCTTTTTGTTCCATTGTTCCATTAGCACGCATGGGGGGGGGGGGGGATGGGGGCAGGGGGGCAGGTGTTCTAATTCCGTGTCATCAAACGATTCGGCCAGCTGTAAAAGTACCTTCTTTACAAGAGTGGGTGGAGGCACCAAGCTCAAGCTTCTGTCAAATACTACGGTCTACGTTTCCTTGGAGGTGGAAACAATTCTAAGTTAATGTAGACAAAAAATAAGCCTGTATATTTTACATATTTTGATAGCGCCAAACTTAAACATCAAGTACCATACACGAAAGACGCCTAACCAGTAGATTCAATTGGTCTAGCGGTAAAACGAGTCAGTGATAACCGAGAGGTCATGGGATCGATTCTTGGTCAGAACACCTTTTCTTTGGCACTTTGTTTTAACCGGGCTTTCACCTCTCAACGATGTGAGGAGTCCACGTTAAGCTGAAGGTATCCTCTGCCCGGCTTGACGACGGTGTTAGAGCAACACGCAGGTCGCCGAAGTGCTGTCCAGTAGGATGACTTGCACTAGGACATTGACCCATATGAAATAAAGTTAATGATTTCTTCTTTTATTTTTATTTTTCGGCTTGGGTCATCTAAACGGATCAAATGCCAATATCAATGTTTCCTCCTTTTTTCTTATATTTTTCTCCAGTATTCTTTCATCTTCTCATTATGTAGCCTTTTTCTCTCAGGCCATTTTGACTCTATATTCTTCTTCCTCCTGACTTGGATTCCTCCTATTTTTAACATTTTATTTTGAAAAATCTCTCTTTCTATTGTATGTTTTTTTCAGTTATGTTGTACCGCTCCAAATTTTTCCTAACTTCTTGAATGAAGGTTGTTGTTAACTTCTTGTCCCAATGTTATTTAGAAATATGTTGGGATAATCTGCTGTCGTTCATTCTGTATAAATGACCAAAGAATTGTAACCACCTCTTCCCAGCGTTTCAGTTATCTTATCTATGTTATGATATATTTCTTCATTATTTCTTAATTTACATACCTCCGTATTTCTTAGTTAACCGAGTAGTTTTTGAATGATTCTGTTCTGAAGTTCTTCATAATTTGTAATTAGATACTAAACATCCACTTCCATAAAGACAGACTGAGTTACTACTTTGTTGTAGGGCTGTATTTTCAAATGTTCCGAAAGAGACTTTTTGTTGTAAGTGTTCCCGGTTACACGAAAAGTTCTCTCTATTGTATGTAGCCTTTCTTATATAGCGAAATTTTCTAAGGCGTTGTCTTGAAGAATATTTCTTAAATATTTAAATTTGTTAACCCTATTTATTGGTTCAATAACAGTTACTGGGATTTCTAGAGGATTTTTTTACGTTTGTCATAATTAATTTCTACAGAAATTTTTGAACATGCTTTGTTGGCTATTTACACTAAGAGACTGAGTCGTACATCTACATTTATTGGATGTCCAGAAAGAATGGCAAAATCATTCACTAATGCTAGCCAGTGAATTTCAGCACGTTTCTTCTTAGTCCTCATACTTATTAGTAATAAATTATGTTCTTCTAGTTTTTGTTTCCATTCCCTTATTATTTTCACTATGACGTAGTTGAAGAGGATTGGAGACGGGCTGATAGCTTACCATACTCGTGTTTTTATATTGTGTGCCTTAGTTTTTTCAGCCCAAAACTTTAGTTTACTTGATATCTGTGAACGTTTCACTGTTATGGTTTGCTAGTTTATATTTAATTCCAAATTCTCGGATGACTGTTTGGTGCTGAGAAATCAACAGAATACATTGCGTTTTTAATATCTACAAATGTTACAGCTATGTCTTTAGAGTTTGTAAGTCTGTGATGAATTCTTGGTTGAAAATCTGTTCTAAGCAAAGGCTGCCCTCTTTAAATCCACCCTGATATTTTCCAAGATGGATATGAAGTTTTGCTTGTACCTTGTTTAGTTATGGCGTTGAAAGTATTTTATTACCCACTGGTAACAGAGATATACATTTGCAGTTATTTACATCATGTTTATCACCTTTCCTGAGCAAGGACAGATAAAAGCAACCTTTGAGTATTCTGGAATCTTTTCAGTTTCCGATCTTTCTTCAAACATTATCCGCAAGTTAGTTATAATCTTTGATTGTGAAAGTTTTATATGTTCAGGTGCAATATAGTCTTCTCGACTGGTTTTGTTGTTTTCCCAGGATATTTACTGTTTTTTTTAACTTCTTCCGCTGCGGGTGGTGGATCTGTTTCCGTTTTTTCATGAAGATCTGGCAATTCTCGCTTATAGATTGGTTCTTCATAATTCAAGACTTATTTAAAGTATTTCTTTAGTATTTCATAGTTCTGGGTATTGCTTAAGGCTATTTTACCATTTTCATCCCTGAAGCAAATACTTCGAGCTTGGTAGCCCTGTAGATGAATTAGAAACATCTGATAGAAATTCCGAGAGTTATTTGTCATAAATCTGTTTCAAATGTCAAGATGTTGTGACTTCTTGAATGATCGTTTAGCACTCTTTATTATTCTTGCTATTTCTTTCCTTTGCATTTCAAATTCATCATAGTGCTCAGTCTTCTATAACATTTTCATTTTTGTCACGGTTTGGTTCTTTCTAAAACAGCTTTTACACTGGTTTTATTCCACCAGACGTTTTTCTTCATTTCTGTTGATACAAATACATTCATCACTGCCCTGTTGTTTTATTTAGAAAATTCTTTCAATTTCACTCATTTAACTATTTTCATTTCCTCTTCAAATCGTGTTATTGCTTCGTTTGTGATCTTGAGCATGTCTGTGTATTATGTGATCAATATTTGCTGTCTGTTTAGCTTTTTATCACGGAGATATTTCAGTTATATTTAAGTCATGTAATGATCAGAGTCAAATTCAGTGTTTCTTGTTACCATTTCATTCCTTTCATATTGTTTTGAGAAAGAGGCATGTGGCCTGACTGAAACTCTCCCCGTGTTATATTGGGAGATATCAATGTTTTTGCTTTTCTTGGCAATTTTTGAAGGGCGCACACATTAACATCAAATAAAACGTTTTACAAGGATTAATCTAGCGCCAGGTTTGCTCGTTCTCTTATGGGCTGGATATTAGAAGAACATAGCGCAATCTCTTCTTCTGTCTTTACTACTTAGTGGCTTCGTGGAACAACTCACCAGTAAGACGGAAAATTTTGGGTAACCTGTGGTACATTAAAGACTGCCAGAATGCCCCTGTTGTCACTATCCACAGAAAAATCGATGGAAACTGCTCATCGATTGTAAAAAATTATCTCGTGTATAAAAGTTTTAATATGTCTGATATTTCTGAAATCGTTTGGCTGAAGAACTGCGAATTGTAACCACTGGCAGCCACCCCTTTCATGTGTCCAGCGGCGGGGCGTAAACAATAATAAAGAAAAGAGTTGTTCATTGCAAAACGTTGGCAGCCTCTCTGAACACAATAGAGGTTTAGATACTTTTTAGCAGAATTTTCAGTGGAGAGAGACAGAGGCTTGTCGCTAAAACGTGTTGTTCACATGATGGTTTTAAATTAGATCGCTATAATTAGTTGGATAAATCTAGTTCCAGTACATGTGAATTACGCAAAGGAGATTTTATGTTGTATTGAAAGTTTCATCTATATTATTACTACGTCAGTATAATTCTAGCCATGAGAGCTGCAACTCTACACTTGATCACAATTAAAGTAACGGTAATTGATGAATCTTTTTATGGTAAATGTGAGCTATCCACTTTCTTTTGACTTTATGGACGTACATTGTTTTGATGGTACATACTGAAAACTGTTTTTGCAAGCGCTTGTATGTAAGATTTCCCAGTCGTTGGATCGGACGGGGAGGACCCAGACGTTTCTCCGACATTACTTTTCAGAATTTTTTTCTTTTCTTGAGTCGTGAAGGACCAAATATATCCAGCCGAAGTGAACGATATTTGTATGTTAAGACGTTGCATCAGTGTTGGTATTGCAACAGAGACAGAGGACATGCTACGAAGAACATGGCAAGAAACTGAATACACACTAGACATTCCTCGTGCTGAAAATGGTAAAAATTTATAAGTGTACTGATCATTGATAAACGAATTCTTTGAGCTGCTTTGCTTTCTCTGACATGTTTTAAATGCGGGAAGTTTGAAAGGTACATCCTGTTGTGACACCGGTGTGAATATGATGCATTAATTTTACGTGTTTCGTGATTATTAATTATTGTTTCTAAAAGTGGTAGGGCTACATCCTAGGGATGGAAAAACCGACTAGTTAAAACGGAAAGCAGTATTTTAGTTTTGAATAACTGCTGTTTTTCGGCATTTGTTTGGTCTCGGTTGTAACAGGTGTTTTTCATTTTTTTACTGGTAACCGAGGGGGGAAAAAATCTGATATATCTGTTAGCGATAACAGAAATGGAAGAACCTATTCAGATGAAAGAAACTTTTTTTAAGAAAGTAGTAATTTATATTCTTAAAGCATGCATTTGTTTCAAATATTGTGTTATTATAGGAAATGCGAAAAGCGATCAGTGCTATTTTAATAAGAACGCCGAACAGAAACGAGAAACAAACACATGGCATAAGAATTGGTCTGCTGAGACAGTAATGCCTCTGTTACCTCTTGTCACGGCTTAAGGTGCACGTGCATTGTGCAGGACGTAGCCCCAAATAGTCTCTACAACACTTTCTAGCTGTCGTCGCCAGAACTGAGCAGTGTTGCAGAATGTCACCATCCCCAATCAGGAAACATTTGTAAGAAGTGACGTAGCTGTGAATTACAACGCTTCTTTTACTTTAAAAGACTCAAGATAATAAAGAGAATAGAAATTACGGTAAAAGATATAAATGAAAAACCTAACAATTCTTTCATGATATAAAGTAAAAACAGAAAGTGGCTGTTCCACCGTCTTTGTCTGCATAATACAACTTACCTGACATGATTCCCAATACGATATTGTTTTTAAGTAGAGTTGAAAAATAAATTATAATTAATGTGGGAATGCTGGTGATTCTTTTGTATTATTCAACGACTAACCACCTTTCGGGAAAAGCATCTAATAGTGGATAGACTGAGTCTTTTTTTATTTGCCTATTTAAATTTGTGTTTTGATTCTACGTATATTGAAGCAGAGAGGCTAAACTTTTCAGTCTTTGCTCCATTTCTAAATTGATAACAGGAAATAAGAGGAATGAAAACCGAAAACCGTTTCTTTCAGACACCAGTTATTACGGAGATTAATTTGTGGTGGTACATAGGCGTTATAAACGACAATTTTGTTGCTTCAGCGATAGTGGCCAACCCTAATAACCCTTTATTGAAATTTTTTTAGATTTTTATTCACCTATCGAAATATAGTACACCTCGTAACACAGTCCTCATGATAGTTGAGTTACAACTTGACACGACACATTGTTTCTGAGATTCTGAACATGGACCGACTCCGAAACGCATCAGCAGGAAATTTGTAAAAAAGTTGGTTCTTGTTGTTTATCGGGATTAACCAGTGTTAATGGCGTGTTCATTTAAAAGCAGCAGCAACCGGTTACCCTTCTGTACCATGCTCGATGGCCGACTGACTACCTCTGACATACGCATAACTCGAACGACTACAACGGCTACGCATAACTCGAACGTCTACAACGGCTTCAGGAAGAATGGAAAACAGTCATTTGAGAGCACGTAATGCTGTGTCCTAACGCAGCGGACGTGGTGCAGTGAATGGCAAACGTAGGAAATCAGCGGGACTCCACATTCGGCCCACGCGCGCCTCGCCTAATTTCCGCGGGCTCCTAATATTTGCGCGTGGCGGGATCGTTTGTCAAAGCGCGCTCGCCCGCCGGCCCACGCCGGGCTAACGAAGTGCCGGCCGTGGCGCCGCGCCGTGATTCGCTACGCATTAATCCGGCGCACGCTGTCGGCGCTCCGATTACAGCTGATTAACCGGCGACGTTTGCGCGCACGACGGTTCGCGTCCATTTGTCACCTCTCATTTTTGACGGCTGACATTAATCGCCCAAACGCTAATAATCGTGCATCTGTGTATGATGAGGTGCGAGAAGAGCGTGTGAATATATTACGAAAACATTAACAGCAGCAGTTCGTCAACAAGTGATTCGCTGTATACACGAACGTGCTCGGGAGCTCACACACAATCACTCACTGAATAACAGACACCCACTCACCCACACACCCACTCACCCAACCACCCACCCGCCCACACACACACACACGCACACATGTATACAAAATGACCCGCAAACTGCTGTATCTATCACGGCAAGGCCGGCTGGACAATTGATAACAACTGTTCAGTGGCCCAGAAGCAAGTAACAGTGGTCCCTTAAAAGCATAGTGTGTCATGTTGGCAACATGGTTTGCAGAATTGTTTTTTTTTCCCTCCTTAAGCCATTTTGTCAACTAACCCAGGTTTCACAGATACAACGGAGTTCTTAAAGAGAATATCTTTTATGAGGCGTGTAGTAGTTGCCTGCACAGCAGACTTATCGTAATTTCTTCGGATGATTGCAGAGAAAGTCGTCGAGTGTAAATTTGGCTGCGCTTTCATTCTGTGTTTGCCATATTATGAGCCAGTTTAGGACGAAGTAAGACATCACACAGAGTAAAGCAAGTAGTTAAAATTTATTCAACAAGAAAAGGTGTGCATTCCGCTGCGAATTTAATATGACAGTTTGTGTGTCTTGCACTTGTGCAACACTGTGTGAATTTTAACTCACTTTTGAGGTTACTTTGCTTTGTCACGATTTCTGTACAAATATCCTCCTTCAGTGTTTAATTTTTTTTCCTTGAATGTTACTTTTTATGCTGGTGCCGTTACTATTGTACATAATTACTAGTATTCACACTGACTCTTAAGTTGGGATCGACCATTCAACTACAGTGATTTTTTAATGGAATGATATTCCACAGAGGAAATATAAAAGCTGTTATTTAGATTTGCCTTCTGACAGTGACGATGAACTCACTGTCTTTGTCAGTTGCAGCGACTAACGTCCTACAGTAAATGAAAATGAAGTACATCGTTATACCAATACTCAAAATGCTTTCTCGGTCGCCGATAAAACAGCAAGTTTTGAGGTATAATTTTTTTTCTGCAAGTGCCTCACAGAGGGTAGAGAACGTACAAGTCTCTATCTTACGCCACTAACCAATAACTATAACGGCAAAACAACTGCCTGTGGTTAGAAGTAATCACGCAATAATGGTGAAACGAAAAGCGTCAAACAAACCACAAAGCTAATTCAGCATAAGTGGAAAAGAAAAAACTTTTCCTCCACTCAGGAACAAAAGTAATGTTACGTACTTTTGGGTTATTCTGTTGTAATACAACGATTTCAAAATGTTTTGCAACTTAAGTGATCCTTCAATTATAGGGTCTTGTATTATTTACAGTGAAGTTCTATTGAAGGTTGGGGTTGGGTTGTTTTGGGGAGGAGACCAGACAGATGTAATCGGCCTCATCAAGTTGGGGAAGGATGGGGAAAGATATCGGGCGCGCCCTTTCAAAGGAACCATCCCGGCCCTTGGCTGGAGTGATTTAGGGAAATCACGGAAAACCTAAATCAGGAAGGCCGGACGCGGGATTGAACCGTCGTCCTCCCGAATGCGAGCCTAGTGTGCTAACCACTGCGCCATGCCGCTCGGTCTATTGAAAGAGAAACTTCCCAGCAATTGTGAAGCAGGGACTGTTGACTGAGGTGGTTCAATGTCTTTATAAAATAGGAAGACAGCTCAAATGCCATATTACAAAACCCTGATGTGGTGGGTATACATTCATCTCCTTCAACAAATTTTATGTGTACTCTTGTTCCGGCGTAACCACAGGCGCTGGCACGACGATGAAGAATGGAAGAGCAGAGCGGGAGTAAGCAACGAGCCGTCATACAAACGCTACAGCAGCTATTTATGAACTGAATTGTATTGCTCGCAGTAAAATTGTATATACCGAAGGACACTGATTATTGTCATGTCGCCATTTGCTTGCGACACGCCTTTGTGGATACGCAAAGTTAAGTATTGTCAGTTTCACTTACTGTAATAAACTCCATTAATACGATTTGCTTGAATTTTTGCCTATCGATCCGAGAAAACAGCTTCCTAGGCCCAATTCATTAGACGAGTGGGCAGGATACTACATCTTTTGTTTCAACAAAGTCAAGAACTGCTACACCAATTCCCACCTCTAGCTATAAAACTATTCTTAGTGCGTTTATCGATCCTAGAACCATAATCAAAATTCAGATACCGCGTTATTTACATGTTAACGAGAATGTCAGCCTGAAAGTGTATGTATGTGAACTGATTTTACTAAATATTGACAAGCAGTCTGGGTGTTGTCTGACGAGTAGTATTCGCAGTCACGTGCACTGACGCCACTTGCTTCACCACACAACGATCATGGTGACATTACCAGGCGGCACCCTCTGGTTAGGAAGGAAAATTACGAGGTGCGTTCAGTAAGTAATCACACTTTCTCTCTGAAAGCTGGTTGGTTTTATTCGAGATTCCAAAACACCTACTCGTTCCCGACTATTTTGGCTACGGAACCCTATTTTTACGGAGGAGAGGTGATGTGGCACCAGTCTACGAATTGCCGTTCTTTAATCCTCGAGAAGTGATGAACAACTGTTTCATCAGCCTCGTAACGTGCAACAGGTGGCTGGCTGGCAGCAGCTTAGTACGCCGCTCTTCAGCCTACAGAATTTGTTTTAGAAAAATGAAGATAATAAATAATGAAAGCAGGCTATAAAATCGGTGACGTAAATGGTAAAATGGCAGAAAATTGTGGAACTTAAAACACAAAACAAAAGGTTGGCGATGCTAATAAAATATATAGAAGCAGACAGGTATAATAATAGAAAGACAATAAAAAAACACGGCCTACAGTCTGGCTTCAGTTCGCAAGAGCTATTAAAATCACACCCAGCGACAGCATGATTTCTGTTCGCAACACTTTGGATAGAAGCAAAACACTGAACACTCACTTGAACCCTGCAGTAAAATGTTGGCACAAATATCACACACCACAGCCGAAGGCAGATGGGGGGAACCTGGACGGATGATGGGAAAGAAAACGGGGGAATGAGAGGAATAGCGAAGTGGGGGGAGGGGGGTAAGGAGCCGATGGAAGACGAGGACTCATAAGAGGGGAGAAGGCTGGACAGACGCGAGAGGGAGTGGGGAAAGACAGAGGAGGGACATGCAAAAGGACTCGCGGGTGGGGGGGGAGAAGGGGGGCAGAGAGATGGTAGGCAGGAAAAAAACAAGATGGGAGGGGGGAAGAGGGAGCTCAGGGGAAGGACAGAGGAAAGGAGGGGGAGATGAGGATCCTAAATGATAGGAGGAATAAACGGAGGGAGAGAGGGGAACATCCAGGAGGAGGAGTTAGGGAGTTGATGGAAGCCACCTTGGGAAATGTGATAGAAGGGTGTAGAGATGAAGGGTAGGGGGGACATTTCAGTGAAGGTGCGGCAGAGGGCGAGGGTTAGAGAGGAGAGGAGCAAACCAGGGGATGAGTGGGAGGTGGTCCGTCGAGGTTCCTTATGGTCTTCTGCTATGTGCCGAGGAACCCAGCAGGTACACATACCTTTGAGTACCACTCCTAGTGGATGAATGTGTCAGCACTACCAACACAGACGTCCAGTAGAGTTACGAGGTGTCTGATTGTGATTCGTATATCACCGCGAATGAAAGTGTCCACAGGTTCCAAAATTTCGGGAGTTCCAAGCGTGGGTGGTCGGCCTGCAAATGGGAGAACGGACAGATTTGTGCAAACTGGTTGCGGAGGTGACAGACGCCTTTCCCGTCAACTCTCCGTACTTTTGTTTACTGCCAGGTCTCCGTAGACATACTGAAAGCACTTATGAATATGGGAAATGCTTTGGTTTTTCGCCACAAGGTAGTCAGTGTCAGCTCTCTTCTTGGAACTCACCTCCGTTACAGACGCCATTTTGATAGGTACGTATAGCGCCGCCATCTATCGGAACTACATGAAACTATGGGGACTGAAGCGGAAAAATCTCACGATGTCCAGCAACAAATTTGGCATTTTTTCTACGGCACTGCCCGAAGAAAAAAAGTGTTGAATTACCTATAGAACGCCTCTCGTAACTTCATGAAGGTTCATCTATGACCAGGATGACAGGAGTAGTCGGACGTTACTTCATTTCACCATTCGGTACTAACGTTGCTGCTTTTCACGCTGTTAACCTGTTACGATGATATTGTTTCTGAACCACTACTCCTTTTCGGTAACTTTTCCAAATTAATCAGTGTTAGTTGTATCTCATATCTTTGTTCTAATTAGAAGTTGCTTTTGCCGTGTAATAATTAAAGTCCTCCATTACCGACTTCTGCACATATACTTCGTTAACATCCATCATTGTTCACACTGAGGATGATTATGATAAAGTCAGATTCACTTGTGCCATGATTTTAATCAAGTAAGTAGTGAACCCTTTTTACATACAGTTTTGCATGAATGATTTATGTGATAAACAGCATTATACATTTACCAGACCCACCCATTTGCTATTGTTGAATCTGCTGTGGAACACATGTTCAGTCAGTATCTGAGTTCCGCTCTGGAGCCGTCTGCCTCCCAATAGCCCAACTGATGCAAATCTTTATAGCAGCTGTAGTGCTCGCGTCATTAGCTCTGTTAGCGATTCCCAGTATTACAAACAAAAATGAATGAAGTTCAGTTCTTCCATTCTGTATTGTGCAGCTTACTGACCAGCAAACGTATGTTTATACAAGAACTTGCAAACATGCAACATCTAGAACTTTTTTCGAGCTGTCTGACGTAGGAATTTTTTCTGTATTTTCTCTTTTGTGAATAATTTGAAGACTGCAAAGACAATTTCATTTAAGAAAAAATAAACTCATTCACTTAGGGGCTACGATTCTTAATCACAAGCAAAGTTTCTGTATAGTTTCTGACACATTAACCGAAAGTGATTTCATTTATGTTACTACACTTTCCTGTCATAAAATGAGTGAAATCATTTCATTTATCTTACTGGTTGCATACGTCATACCTATATAGTGTATTTCATGAGACAGCACAGAGGGATTCAGCTGCCTATCCCACTGGGTTTCATGCAACCTTCAACACGTTGAAGTCTTTATAGCAAGATTATCATCTCTGGCTCACTATTTGCAAATTATTAGTCCTATGTAAAAAACGATCGGAAAGTTTTTGTAGGAATTTTGATGTAGTTAAATTTTATACTCGGATGCTTTTTCACTAGAGGCTGCTGTTCGCCAGTTACTGAAGAAAAACATACAAAAGTGGTCTTCGAACACGTTCTTCTTGAATAAATCGGAATAACGTGGCCCCAGGGAAAACGTTTTCCAGTACGAATTTAATGTAGTTAAATTGCCTACAAAAACCTTCATTATTTCTGTAGGAGTGTAGTTTTGCACGGAGTGAGGGAGAGAATGCGAAAATCCTGCACGTGGTATTTGAAGGCGTAGTGACCTGCGTGAAACCCACAGTTGAGGGCAGCTCAATCAACCTTCATACAAGGGGAGAACTAAAAGTTCCCGCTCGAAGGTCTTTCAGTCCTGAGTCGGTATGCCCATCAACCAAAATTGCAGTGAGCACTGACGCAATCATCTCGTCGACGAACCAAATTGAGGATATCGGTTTGGTAAAACGTCACGTCCTGCTGGGTAAACAAGTCCGTAACTGTCTGCTGAGCACCCTTTCCGACAGGAATCGTCGATCATTCAAGGCTTTTTTTCAAGGGACTGAAGGTGTGACGACAGCGAGAGAGAGAGAGAGATCAGGACTACAGGGCGGGTGCTCGAGTGTCTCCCACATGACTTGGCGTAATTATGAATCAGCAGCCCCCTTGTCGCCCACCTTATCTTTCCTAAAGCCAAACTGATCGCCATCTAATAGATCTCCAATTTTCTTTTCTATTTTTCTGTGTATTATTCTTGTCATTTTTGAAGAATGAGCTGTTAACGGAATTATTCCCGCAAATGTTAGCTGCTGCGATCTTGGGAAGATTTTCTTCAGAAAGTCAAAGGCTATATTGCCAGTATACCTGTAGAATCGTCTTTGCCTCTTAACTTTGGACCCCGCGAGTGTTTCCTTGCTAACGATAAAAGAGCATGGGGGAAGGCTTCGTGATCAGTGAGGTCAGTGGGGAACTGGATTTTGTTTTGGAAGTGCGGGAGGCTCGAGGATCCTGACGGTGCACGGCCCAACGGTCAACCCTGATGATGATGGAGCGTCTAGTTCACTAGCGGTCACTGTCCCTCCAGCCAAGTAGTTCCTGTTAGTGGGCATCCTAGCGTAGCTTGGAGAAAACAGCTATTTGAAGTTGTTTCTGAGGGGTTCGACGATAGAGGAGTCTCTTGATGTCATAAGGGGCGGAAAAACAGCCCAAGCCAAGTGAACTCTCACCTCGCCTCCTTCTTGTTTAGCTCCTGGTGGGTTCGGTATTGCCTCCATGCATGATGAACCCTACTGCAGTAAGGTTATTTGCTATAACAGTTTATTGAAGGCTGTTATATTGCCTGTTCCCCCCCTCCCCCACAGTTTTTAAAAAAAGTTGTTGTTTGTTAATTATCAACAATCCTGTACTTGGTTTCAGTGCATGAACCTTGTTTTATAATTATTGGCACCTGCGTCTGAGATAATACCCTACATTAACTTAGTGAAGTCTATTGTCTGTTATTGTCCATTTAATGTTCGCTGATCTTGTCTAGAAGTCCTAGAACATTCTGCATAATAAGGTTATTTGTTAAACCAGATTCTTGAAGGCTGCTGCCTTGCCTGCCCGCTCACTCTTTTAAAATAACTGTTTGTTGCTTATCAAAACCTATACTTGATTTCAACGAGTGAAAAGATGTCTTGTTACTAATGGCAGCTGTATATTATAAACTTGTCCGCCTCTGGTAGCTGAATGGCCAGCGCGACGGAATGTCATACGTAAGGGGCCGGGTTCGATTCCCGGCTGGGTCGGAGATTTTCTCCGCTCAGGAGCTGGGTGCTGAGTTGTCCCTATCATCATCCTTTCATCGCCATCGACACGCAAGTCGCCGAAGTGACGTCAACTCGAAAGACTTGCACGAGGTGGTCGGTCTACCCGACGGGAGGCCCTAACCGTACGGCATTTCCGTTTCCAATAGAAGGTTTACTAAAGTGGTTAAGTGCATTAAGCAACTACGGATTTTCTAAATGAATTTACTTGACTACTTAATAAGGTAATTTGTAAAGCTGCTTATTGAAACCCGCAGCAACTAGGTGCTTTGTTTTAATCAGTGACCACCTAATGCATTGAACAAGCTTACAAAAATTTCACATACGCAGATGGCCTGAATAATACTTAATCATTGAAAACAGGAATGCAGACTTTTGAAAGCAGCTCGCGGTCTAGGGACGCTGGCACGGTAGTTGAGCGTTTTCAGTGAGAGACCTGGCTGGTATCTGCAATAAAAAACTTAGTGAAGGGATCAACAGCGAACTTTAACTGATGCCATGTAACGTCAGCTATGACCAAATACAAGGAATAATACTGAAAAAAAAAGATGGGGAGGGAAGAGTCTTAACTTAATAATCAAAGCGTAATCGAACCTGGGTTCAAAACCCGCCACCACTTAAGTTTTGATTAATAACCAGCACTGGAGTCCGAAGACTTCCGGCATAAGAAATCACCCTCATTCCACCAACGGCCTTGTCAAAGAGGGTGGAAGAGCGGACAGAGGTTCAGGGCATTCTCTTGTCCTTAGGGTGGGATACTGCTCCTAACGCGGAAGAATCGGCAGTGATCTACAGCATGAGAATGCAGAAGGCAATGGAAACCACTGCATTAAAGACACATAACGATGATCCAAAGGACATGTGGCCTGTAACTGGAAAAGCGTTACGATGATCTTTCCGTTGGCAATACATCTCCGGGAGGGGACTGCCAAGGAGGATATGATGATGAGAAAAACACTGAATAACCAACGCAAGAATCACGTACCAAGAGTCGGGCGTGGAATGTCAGAAGATTGAACGTGGCAGAGAAGGTAGAAAATCTGCAAAGGGAGATGCAAAGGCTTAAGCTGGATGTAGTAGCGATCAGTGAAGTGTAATGGAATGAAGACATGGATTTATGGTCAGATGAGTATAGGCTCATATCAACAGCAGCAGAAAATAATGTAACGTGAGTGCCTGAGCTGGCAAACTGATCGTGCTTTAATTCTCCCACTTGACAGGTCCTGCAGTCTTCGGAGCTGCGTAGATTATGTTTTTTCCGAAAGTCAGATGATATATCACCAGACACAGGCATTCTACACATCAACGTGAATAATCGTTTTGTTGCCACTTCCGACATGATTTTAGGTAACCTGATGGAATGTTATCTGTCTCTTCTGCTTTATTCGATATTAAGTCCTCAAAATATCTCTTAAATGCTGACTCTGATACTGGATCAGTCAAGTCTTCCCCCTATGCTCTTTCCACCTATCCGCTCTCTCCTGTGCATTTAACAGTGGATTTCCCGTTGCACACTTAATGTTACCACCCTTGTTTTTACTTTCATCGAAGGTTGTTTTGACACTCTTATATGCTGAGTAAGTCCTTCCGACAGTAATTTCTTTTCCGATTTCTTCACTTTTTCATGCAGCCATTTAGTCTTAGCTTCCCCATACTTATCATTTGTTTAATTGCTCAGCAACCTGTATTTCTGTATTCCCGAATTGTCCAGAACATTTTTGTACTTTCTTCTTTCATGGATCAACTGAAGTATTTCTTCTGTTACACGTGGTTTCTTCGCAGTTACCTTTTTGTATCAATATTTTCCTTTCCAACTTCTGTGGCAGCCCTTTTTAGAGATGTCCATTTCTCTTCAACTGCACCGCCTGCTGAGCTATTCCTTATTACTGTATCTGTAGCTTTAGAGAACATCAAGCATATCTTCTCATGTCTTAGCACATTCGTATCCCTACTTCATCCTGCTGCCATTATACCATTCTCTGTTGCTGTAGACGTTACCCTATATTGCTCTGACCAGAAATCCTTGTGTTCCTTCCACTCTGCGTACATAATGTTTGTGGCAACTGTGTTCCTCTCTGTCTAATGTTGTGGCGGTTCACATCACCTCTTAAACTAAATAATCTAATCACCGAAATTAGCTTCATCACGGGAAACTAAACGTGAGAGAACTAAAGAATTAACAAAAAACTATAATGTAGTTTATCTCCTTAACTGAAATAGCAGTTCAGCCCTGTTTCGTTTGATACTCCCAAGTAAACACAAAACGCGCCATAGAGCCACATGCGGAATGATTACTCTCGAGTGGCACAACGCGTAGACATCTGTGCACTGCGTTCAAAAATTCACTGAATGCGCGATACGTCTTGAAGCAACACACCGCAGCAGTCTGTCTATTTCCCCTCACTTACGGAACCAGTTTCTTCAAACTGCTGGTTCCACTGTCGAGCGCTTGGAGATCAAGTTCTGTGAAGCCGACGAAAACGACGCTGCATAGTTATACCAAAACTTCATCTGTTTGCTGCATTATCGCCGTCAAGCCTCTCCGCTTGATGGGTACAGCACGAGCGAGCAAGGAGCTTCAGCAGGGCGACTTGTGCGGGAAACTCCATGAACAAACTCACAGCTGGCACAATGACTAACTTTGACTTCCGATGCAAAAGTGAATTTCCAATTTTCATTCATGTGGATTCATAAGTGCCGGCCGCGGTGGTCTAGCGGTTCTAAGCGCCCAGTCCGGAACCGCGCGACCGCTAAGGTCGTAGGTTCGAATCCTGCCTCGCGCATGAATGTGTGTGATGTCCTTAGGTTAATTAGGTTTTAGTAGTTCTAAGTTCGAGGGGACTGATGACCACAGATGTTAAGTCCCATAGTGCTCAGAGCCTTTGAACCATTTTTTATTTATAAGTGGCGTTCGAAAAGTATCCGTCTGCAGCGTGTATGCAATGTAGTACGACTCCGATGCTCGTACAGAAACACCGGCTCGTAGGTAAAGGCTCATTATAGCATTCGTGTCTTTCCATGTAGTGCTGCAAATGCGGAAACCTGAACTATTGGTTCAAATGGCTCTGAGCACTATGGGACTTAACATCAGTGGTCATCAGTCCCCTAGAACTTAGAACTACTTAAACCTAACTAACCTAAGGACATCACACACATCCATGCCCGAGGCAATATTCGAACCTGCGACCGTAGCGGTCATGCGGTTCCAGACTGAAGCGCCTTTAACCGCACGGCCACACCGGCCGGCCGTGAACTATTGCGATGTTATTATCAACTGCCTCTGAACCATGGTTTTACTTTCAAAATGTTTTCTTAAAGAATTTACTTGATTTAGAGCCATTCATCAAGAACATTAACACATTTAATCACACTATATGAGCGTGGAAGTAGTTGCCAGTAGGTAACTGATAACAACAAATTTCTTGCAACAAATGGAAAATTTATCCCTAAGACGTCTTTTTAAAAAAAAAGTTTTGAAAATTGTAATCAGAAAACACCCTCTAAATATCAAGTTACAGTTTATTCAGAGGCAGAACTACCCTTTTTTTTTTTTTTTTTTTTTTTTGACAGTATGAGTTTTCGGGCTGAGAACCTTGCCGCTCGCTTTTAACAAGGCCGTAGTCTCGACCGCTCACAACGATCTCTGAAGACCACACTGGTGCAAATCTGCAATACACCAGATGACTTTACACTACAAATTTTAAAAACTCACACAAACACATAAACCATTTTCCCCGCAGGAGGGATGGAAATGATACAAAACACTCTCATTTAAAAAATTACTTGCCACCGAAAGTGCAACTTGTTTTAAAGAAAACTCTTACAATAAAGTGCGATTTATAGCGAAGACTGGTGCAGCACCCCCAACGCTCTCCCGAACCGTCCGCTGCCAGCCGCAGGAAGGCGCTCCGATCTCCCGTCTCACGGCGTCGCAGCTCGCACCGGGCAACCCGATGTCGTGGTTTGACTCCTGTTGCTCTCGTGTCGATCGCGAAGCCACTACCCCTTTCAGTACGGCGCGGCCCACTGGACTCAGGTGGGGACCTCACATGCGCCGACGCTCAAGGGGGACAAGTCATTTGTGTCTCAGTGCGCGACAGACCAACCGATCGATCCAACCGCCAATGACCGTAGCCCGAGCAATTGGAGCAGACTGGCGGCCTAACGCGCCGACTTAGATGCAGGTACTCAGCACCGACTATGCCACCACTAGCTGAGTTTTGTTACTGGCGGAGTGGCAAGACTCTCATTTTATGGCTTTAAAGTTTGATCCAAACGACAGACATACGAGGTGCATTCAAGTTCTAAGGCCTCCGACTTTTTTTCTAATTAACTACTCACCTGAAATCGATGAAACTGGCGTTACTTCTCGACGTAACCGCCTTGCAGACGTACACATTTTTCACAACGCTGACGCCATGATTCCATGGCAGCGGCGAAGGCTTCTTTAGGAGTCTGTTTTGACCACTGGAAAATCGCTGAGGCAATAGCAGCACGGCTGGTTCGAATGGTTCAAATGGCTCTGAGCACTATGGGATTTAACATCTTTGGTCATCAGTCCCCTAGAACTTAGAACTACTTAAACCTAACTAACCTAAGGACATCACACAACACCCAGTCATCACGAGGCAGAGAAAATCCCTGACCCTGCCGGGAATCGAACCCGGGAACCCGGGCGCGGGAAGCGAGAACGCTACTGTACGACCACGAGCTGCGGACCACGGCTTGTGGATGTGCGGCCACAGAGAGTGTCTTTCAATGTTGGAAAAAGCCAAAAGTCACTAGGAGCCAGGTCTGGTGAGTAGGGAGCATGAGGAATCACTTCAAAGTTGTTATCACGAAGAAACTGTTGCGTAACGTTAGCTCGATGTGCGGGTGCGTTGACTTGGTGAAACAGCACACGCGCAGCCTTTCCCGGAAGTTTTTGTTGCAGTGCGGGAAGGAATTTGTTCTTCAAAACATTTTCGTAGGATGCACCCGTTACCGTAGTGCCCTTTGGAACGCAATGGGTAAGGATTACGCCCTCGCTGTCCCAGAACATGGACACCATCATTTTTTCAGCACTGGCGGTTACCCGAAATTTTTTTGGTGGCGGTGAATCTGTATGCTTCCATTGAGCTGACTGGCGCTTTGTTTCTGGATTGAAAAATGGCATCCACGTCTCATCCATTGTCACAACCGATGGCCCGTCAACATTGCTTGGCAACATGCCACAGGTGCAGCCATGTGGTCGTCCGTCAGCATTCGTGGCACCCACCTGGATGACACTTTTCGCATTTTCAGGTCGTCATGCAGGATTGTGTTCACAGAACCCACAGAAATGCCAACACTGGAGGCGATCTGTTCAACAGTCATTTAACGATCCCCCAAAACAATTCACTCCACTTTCTCGATCATGTCGTCAGACCGGCTTGTGCGAGCCCCAGGTAGTTTCGGTTTGTTGTCACACGATGTTCTGCCTTCATTAAACTGTCGCACCCACGAACGCACTTTCGACACACCCATAATTCCATCACCACATGTCTCCTTCAACTGTCGATGAATTTCAATTGGTTTCACACCACGCAAATTCAGAAAACGAATTATTGCACGCTGTTCAAGTAAGGAAAACGTCGCCATTTTAAGTATTTAAAAAATTCTCATTCTCGCATCAGGCGGTAAAATTCCATCTGCCGTACGGTGCTGCCATCTCTGGGACGTATTGACAATGAAGGCGGCCTCATTTTAAAACAATGCGCATGTTTCTATCTCTTTCCAGTCCGGAGAAAGAAAATCGGAGGCCTTAGAACTTTAATGCACCTCGTACCATGAAAGTCATTCCCTTATGTCTTAGCAGATGTCCTGTCATTCTGTCCCTTCTCCTTATCAGTGTTTTCCGCATGTTCCTTTCCTCTACGATTCTGCGTAGAACCTCCTCATTCCTTAAAAATCAGGTGGACTGATAAGGTAAGGAAATACCTAGTAAAGAGCACTAAATACGTAGAATATTAATGTGAAGTTTGGGCGGTGGGAGAGAATGGGTACCGAGTTCGGTACCGGTTCGGACGGTGTTTACGTCTCTGCCACACGTCTGCACAAGAGGTGTTTACGTTAAGTGTGTAGCGGTGTCCCACGGTATACATAGAACGAATCATGGATTTGTCGTTCCGCAAATCAGCACTGAAATTTAGTTTTGTTAACGAATATTCTTGACCGAAGGGTTACGAGATCGAACGTTGTTTACGGGACGAGGTGAAAATCGAACCTGACGTTCTAGTTGGAATAGACTCATCCATAATCAGCATCGTGGTCTATGTCAAGCTCATAAATGAAGCGGCATGTGACGAACTACTACTCCGACACCGACCAGGACTTCGTTTCTGTCATTCGGACGGGAATGTTGGAGCGGTAACAGTTGAACACCCTGGCATGGGACTCCCAATGATCTTTGTTTTTGAGCTTCCATTCAAAGTGCCAGAAGAATTAGTGACAGACGACCTGCGTGCTTAAGGAACGGACCTTTCCCACGTGACTGAAAAATGGGCGAGTTTCAAGACGTATCCTGTGCTCAATGTCGTCAGACAAATACGGACCGAAATCCGAAGTCACGTTCCGTCATACTTGTACATCGCTGGTGGTAGGGCGATTCTCATCTACGACGGACGACCAAGGACGTTGTCTGGGTGTGGGAAGGAGGGACACGTCCGTTCTGAGTGTGCTCAGTGAAGGTTGTTACAGCTGCCACAGGATGATCCACCCCTCACATACCATCCGACTGTGCTCCCCATGACTTACGTCGCCGCATTACGCGATGACGTGGGCCGCGAGACAGAAGCGTACGAGAACACACATACACTGGCAGATCGTGGTGAGCCACGGAAGGACAACGTTACGCTGAATCGCCAGCAGCAGTCGCAGGACGCCCTCTCTTCGGTGCCGCTTGCGGCCCCTTCACAAAAGGCACTTGCATACGTCGATGATACGACGGCGCACGATTCCGACGTCCCCCATGCATAACTGGAGACCATGCTGACGATTTCGAAGCCCAGCAACGAAAACAGCGATCACAAAAACGCCGGAAGAAGTGCCGCCTCGAGGTGGAGAACGACCACTCTGATCTAGCAGTCAATTCTGAGACGTTTTCGGGTACAGAGCAGACGACCATGGATAGGGAGGAACTGCCTAGCGTGGATGCAACGGTGGCCAGCGGGACGGCGACACGACCTACCGCTGACGATGCTCCAGACACAGCGATGGAGTTCGATCGACGGCAACCTGCTACTGAGGAGGCTACGGTGCCTGCACCGCACGACAACGATGGGACGCTAGGGGAAGACCCACCCCTGTGGGGAACAGACGATGCCGGAGGAACTGCTCCCACACTCTCTCCCGGTGTAAGACCGGAAGAGTGCACGGAATAACGGCAGGCCATATGAGGGGATGGTGGGGGGACGTTAGCACTAAAGTAGCCTATGTACGGAAGAATTAGCGACTGTACGGTGTATTATCTACGTTGACAACCATGCAACAAGCTTATCGGATAGAGTCAGTTAACATCAATAGCATTGGGGCGCCAGTAAACATCAATATGATCAGTGACATGATAAAGGCTGCAGATTTAGACATAACACTATTACAAGAAGTTCGGGTACTTCCCCCCTCGAACCTCTTGCGGTTTCGGGGGTAAGAATAGGCCCGCAGTATTCCTGCCTGTCGTAAGAGGCAACTAAAACGAGTCTCAAACGCTTCAGCCTTAATGCGATGGTCCCCTAAGGGGTTTGACCACTACCTTTCAAAATTTTCTGTTAGTGCATACCATTTGGGGAAGGATGCCTTACGTGGTGTATTATGTATCCATCTTGCCCTAAGATCTGGCACACCCGATACTGTCATGGAGTTGGACTTCCATCGAGCTTCCGGCCACATCGGCTGCAGTCTGTTCCGGGTAGCATACCTACCCTCCATTGTGCACTTCCATCTTTGCCCTCGTGATGTACATGGATATTTCGACACCCAACATACAGCACCGCAGCCAGTCCATTGTGGTGGGGTTGTCATGTACCCTCTTGGTGGTAGCCCCCTGACTACACAGGGATCACACTGCTGATGCCTGAGCTGTTACCTCCCCACGTATGCCGAGGAGTAGATTCCTATCCCTCTGGGGCATCGGGACTCCGGCAAAGGCCATCCTGCCAGGTGGTCTTTGCTGTGGCTGGGTGGCGCCCATGGGGAGAGCCCCTGGTCGGAGTGGGTGGCATCAGGGTGGATGACCCGCAATGAAGCGGGGTACATCATCTCTCACTGGTGGGCCTCCACAAGCAGTCACTAAGCGATCGAGGTCTAACCTCAAAGGTAAGAAGTACGAACCAAGATCATGTCCCTCCCTGGCCACTCCATGGGAGGAACGTATGGCTAAAGAAGGCAGTGGAGAATATTCTCCCCGGTACCTCATGTGTATGCAGGTTGATGGGGAGTCGTTTATGTCGACCAAGCCCCAGATTTTTGTGGAGCATTTAGAGGACAAGTTCGGGGAGGTGGAGGGCTTGTCCAAAATGCGCTCTGGTTCTGTGCTCATCAAAACAGCATCCTCTGCCGAGTCACAGAGGTTGCTCGCTTGTGACAAGTTGGGGGATGTTTCCGTCACCATCACTCCCTAATAAAAGTTTAAACATGGTCCAGGGTATTATATTCCACAATGATCTTCTTCTGCAGTCCGACGATGAATTACGCGCCAACCTCGAACGACGAGGTGTTCACTTCGTCCGGCGCGTCCATCGGGGTCCGAGGGATAATCAGGTAGCCACCGGTGCCTTCATCTTGGCCTTCGAGGGTGATATCTTACCCAAACAGGTAAAAGTGATGGTTTACCACTGTGATATGAAACCATATGTCCCTCCTCCGAGGCGGTGTTTTAAATGCTGGAAGTTCGGACACGTGTCATCCCGCTGTATTTCCGGCATCACGTGTAGAGATTGTGAACGTCCTTCGCATCCCAATACTCCAAGTTTCTCTTGTTCTGTGTCGTCTGTGATCTATTCTGTTACTCGTTTTTATTCTCTGTGGGTGTTTTTAGTATTTGGACGAAGGGACCGACGACCGTAGCATTCTGGTCCCTTTAATCCCACAAACCAACCAACCCCCTCGGACTTTTTCGGTTACGACATTTACTATTCCCCGTGTGACGAGAGAGGCGTTAGCACAGCGATACTATTAAAGGAAGGGACACGTGCAGACGAAGTAGAGTATTTGCCTTCTGCCCGTGGTACGGCCGTGACCGTAGGTGGAATACGTATGACCAACACATACGCACCGTCAGGCTCGTATAAGAGAAGGGACAGAGGAGATTTTTATGCCGATGAGGTTACACCATTGTTCCGGGGACGATACGACGCCTGCATACTCGGCGTAGTCTTTAACTGTGTGCTCGACGGAAAGGACGAACAATCTCGCCAAGAACTTAGGGAGTAGTCAATACATGGGGCCTGAAGTATCGCAACCAACCAGGATATACATATTTTACTAGCCACTCCGCGAGCCGTTTGGATAGAACCTACGTTTCAAGGACGTTAGCAATGTCAATTGGGGACGCAGAAATATGGCCGGCAGCGTTTACTGACCACTAGGCATATATTTGTACTGTTAACGTTGCTAGACAGCAGACGGAGGGGTAATTGGCATGTCTGCCTCCGTCGACGAAATTGTCTCGTTTCTGTCCTGCAGTGGTGGATCGAGTGCGCGAAACCAGCTTTACGGAGGACGTTAATAGGTCACGGGAAGGAGGTTTCTCAATGACAGCGCACGTCGACTGAGTTTTACTTTACGGCTCTCCGGGAACTGTTAGCTCAACCACCTGCACCAGAACGCCAGACGTCCTTCAGGTCGAAACTGGTACAACTTGCGACGCTGAGGATGGCGAGTACGATAACACACGCGAGGTCGCAGGAGTGCCTGCCCAACGAGGTTCCCTCGATGCATTATGTGATAAAGGAAAGACGAAGAAAATTGGTTGAAATGCCTCTGAGAAGTATGGGACTTATCTTCTGAGGTCATCAGTCCCCTTGAACTTAGAACTACTTAAACCTAACTAACCTAAGGACATCACACACATTCATGCTCGAGGCAGGATTCGAACCAGCAACCGTAGCAGTCACGCGGTTCCAGACTGTAGCGCCTAGAACCGCTCGGCCACCACGGCCGGCAGAGACGAAGAAGACGATGGACGTTAATACATCGATCTCGGCGATGCCGTCGTTTTACAATACAAATGGGTACACCACTGGCGTTCACTGATCATTTTAGCAGGTCCTATGCGGGCAACGGGGAGGGTAAGAGGGAACTGGGGAACGTCCAGGGAGAGATCCCAGACGCGACGAGTGTGAACGGTGAAGCGTACAGGTTATCTGAAATTACGTGTGAAGAGCTGGAGGAAGCGATTACACGAGGTACCGGCAAAAAGTCTCCAGGTCCAGACGGATTCACATTGGAATTTTACGGTGGCTTTGTGGCCATTATGACACCGATGTGGCTAAGCATGTTTAATGAGCTTCTGCGGCAAGAAGTACCAGTTCCCATTCACTTCAGGGAAGGGATCATGATACCGATACCAAAGACCCCTGGTGGCAAACGGCCTTGCGATTATCGCCCCTTGACCCTCGTTAATAGTGATTCCAAGATCGTCATGCGCATACTGGGCAATCGTATCAAAAAGTCTCTGGAGAATCGAATACATGTCGATCAGACTTGTGTCGGTGGCATCAGTAATATCCACAAAGGCCGGGGAGACTATCGTGACGTCGTCATCCTCGCGGCTGTATTCTGCCTCCGGGGGACAGTGGTTGCTGTAGATTTTGATCATGCTTTTGATCTCGTGGATCGTGTGTAGCTAAGGGCGTTGATGAACAGGATGTGTGTCTTGCCATTATTGACCACTGCTGTGATACGGCTGTTGCACGGTGCCAGATCAGCAATGGCGATCAATGGAGGGAGAACTGAGTATTTTAAGATCTTAAGATCAGTCAGACAAGGTTGCCCCTTGACGATCCTCCTATATGCGATCGCCATAGAACCATGCCTCGCAGGCCTTCGCCGCCGTCTTACTGGGATCTCCCTACGGCATTTATCATTCAAATGCAGAGCATACCCGGATGAAATAGTGTTCCTCGTACGAAATGAGGGGGAGACTCAAATAGTACTGGATTGGCCACAGACGTATGGGATGGCAGCAGGAACTGAGGACAGCTACCGAAAATCACAGTTCATGCTTGTGGGGCGTGGACTAGAACCAGGAACGGAAGAACCGTTAACTACGGTGCAAGACCACCGCTGTTTGGGTATCACCTTTCATAAGGAGACAGCGCGAACGGCTGCGGACGACTAGCGAAGGCTGTTACTCAGAGTCCGCATGGCAGTACGACTAAACGCCCTTCGGTCGATGGATATGCTGCAGCGAGTGTTACTCGTCAACCTTTATCTCGCGCCCATGATGTGTCACCTGATTCACCTTCTCCCCTTGACGCGCACGATGGCTATGAGGATTCAGGCGGCTTTTGGGTACTGTGTATGCCTGGGACAGCTCTTTAAGGTACAGTACAACACGCTTACCGACCCAGCGCGAGAAGGGGGCGTTTGTTTAGTGAACGTGCACGAGAAGGCGCGTGCCATCTATATTAATACTATGCTCAAACGGTGGCGCAACAGGAATCACTCGCTTACGGGGACGATCACCGAATAACTAGTACCAAAATCGCATCCTCCTCCGGTCAGTGTCGGCCATATATCGCTCCCGTTTACGTATGTGCGCACGTTCATCGTGGAACACAGCTACGTTCGAGAGCGTTTACCGACGACCCGACAGTCAATATAAGGACGTGTACCATCTGCTTCTTCGACAGATCGCCCGGAATAGGGTGGAACGGAAACATCCAGCTGTTAATTGGCACGTGGTGTGGCGCACGGTACACCAACCCCACCTACATACAACAGTCAGATCAACATGGTACATTGTAGTGAAACGAAAATACCCTACGAATGATAAAAAGTACGCAATACATTTGGAGGATTCGCCCATGTGTCAGTAATGCGGTGTGCTGGATACGGACGACCATTGGCTGGTCTGCGGCGAGGCATGGGCTGACTGGAATCTCGCAAGGAGGATAATAGCGTTCATGCTGCACACTATCTATGCAGTAGTCTTTTCTGACATAGTATTTTTTCCAGAGGAAACATATTTTCCGCGTCATAAGACGAACGCAGTGGCGTGGATCATAGGTATGACAGTCCATTACATCTGTAGAGACACACTTCTGAGCGTACTCGACGTACTGGATTACTGGCAATATTTGCAAGATGGACACACAAAACTGTTATGGCTACAAAAGTGCAATGACTGGTATGCCAATTTCCTAGTAACGGTTTTTGCAGACCCGCCATATACTTGGGGTGTGCCGGGTGGGCAAAGATGAGCGGCGGTGCTGTCATTGTGAAACCGACCAGGTAAAGTCATCAGCTAAGGACAACTATGCGAGTATGCGACCTAGGAAAAGCTAACGCTTGCACAGTTAGCAAATGGAGGTACTTCAAATTTTGTTTTCGTGTTTATAAATACTTTTCTTTAGGGTGCCAGAGGTGGCCCCACTTTGACTTTGTTGTTATTTCATGCTGCATGGTAGGACGGCAGCGAGGTTCCTTCCAGGACAGTTATAATGTGTAAGGATGTACTATATCTTGTGAATAATAAAGGCTTCTGTTTCTCCTACCTTTCTTAAAAAAAAAAACCCTCACTCCTGAAATTACATTTCTCTGTTCAAAAAAAAAAAAATAAATAAAATAAAATAAAATTCGGTATACCACTTGTCCGCGAAAGGCATAGATTACGATTCCGAGTCTCGATCCGGCATATAGGTTTCATCTGCCAAAAAGTTTCCTATTAGTGCACACTCTGCTGCAAGGTGAAAATCTCGTTCTCGAATATTAATAACATTTGTCTTATTTGAAATATTTGAGGAGTATTCACGTAAAAAATTCAGAGGCATTACTTTTCAGCAGTCCCCAATATTATGGTTATATTGCTTCACACAGATTTGCATCATTCTGCTCTAAAAAACTTACTTCGTAAGTATGCCGTAGTGAATGACCTCTGGGTTACAAGTGGAAGGAGTGGCAGATACGAAGTTACAATACTTACAAAAAACCTTTAGAAGTCCAAAGATTTCAAGGCAGTCAAAGTAAATTTGGGCAGTTTCCAGGAAATAATCTTTGCATACACATATAAATTCATTCTTATTTACGTTATACGTTTTTAATTACACTCCTGGAAATGGAAAAAAGAACACATTGACACCGGTGTGTCAGACCCACCATACTTGCTCCGGACACTGCGAGAGGGCTGTACAAGCAATGATCACAGGCACGGCACAGCGGACACACCAGGAACCGCGGTGTTGGCCGTCGAATGGCGCTAGCTGCGCAGCATTTGTGCACCGCCGCCGTCAGTGTCAGCCAGTTTGCCGTGGCATACGAAGCTCCATCGCAGTCTTTAACACTGGTAACTTGCCGCGACAGCGTGGACGTGAACCGTATGTGCAGTTGACGGACTTTGAGCGAGGGCGTATAGTGGGCATGCGGGAGGCCGGGTGGACGTACCGCCGAATTGCTCAACACATGGGGCGTGAGGTCTCCACAGTACATCGATGTTGTCGCCAGTGGTCGGCGGAAGGTGCACGTGCCCGTCGACCTGGGACCGGACCGCAGCGACGCACGGATGCACGCCAAGACCGTAGGATCCTACGCAGTGCCGTAGGGGACCGCACCGCCACTTCCCAGCAAATTAGGGACACTGTTGCTCCTGGGGTATCGGCGAGGACCATTCGCAACCGTCTCCATGAAGCTGGGCTACGGTCCCGCAAACCGTTAGGCCGTCTTCCGCTCACGCCCCAACATCGTCCAGCCCGCCTCCAGTGGTGTCGCGACAGGCGTGAATGGAGGCACGAATGGAGACGTGTCGTCTTCAGCGATGAGAGTCGCTTCTGCCTTGGTGCCAACGATGGTCGTATGCGTGTTTGGCGCCGTGCAGGTGAGCGCCACAATCAGGACTGCATACGACCGAGGCACACAGGGCCAACACCCGGCATCATGGTGGGGAGCGATCTCCTACACTGGCCGTACACCACTGGTGATCGTCGAGGGGACACTGAATAGTGCACGGTACATCCAAACCGTCATCGAACCCATCGTTCTACCATTCCTAGACCGGCAAGGGAACTTGCTGTTCCAACAGGACAATGCACGTCCGCATGTATCCCGTGCCACCCAACTTGCTCTAGAAGGTGTAAGTCAACTACCCTGGCCAGCAAGATCTCCGGATCTGTCCCCCATTGAGCATGTTTGGGACTGGATGAAGCGTCGTCTCACGCGGTCTGCACGTCCAGCACGAACGCTGGTCCAACTGAGGCGCCAGGTGGAAATGGCATGGCAAGCCGTTCCACAGGACTACATCCAGCATCTCTACGGTCGTCTCCATGGGAGAATCGCAGCCTGCATTGCTGCGAAAGGTGGATATACACTATACTAGTGCCGACATTGTGCAAGCTCTGTTGCCTGTGTCTATGTGCCTGTGGTTCCGTCAGTGTGATCATGTTGATGTATCTGACCCCAGGAATGTGTCAATAAAGTTTCCCCTTCCTGGGACAATGAATTCACGGTGTTCTTATTTCAATTTCCAGGAGTGTATAAAGAACTCAATTTTTAGAGCAAGATGAGTTCAGATGTTCTCTTTCTGTGAAAAACCTCTCAGAGTGAAATTAATGTTTTTTGAGCAATGTTTGGTACAACATTACTACAAATATCTGGGGAACAATGTTCTTACATCTTCTTTTGATGGATTTGTACAGCTCTCCAAACATCCGTTGAAAGTAGTGTACAAATTTTAGGGTTTTAGTCTTACGTAAATTCCTTACTATTCTAGTAAATGAAAATGCATTACATAGAATGTTTCACTGTAGTATTGACTAGTTGTGTGCCATATTTAAGTACTCCAGCGTTTCGGTTTGTTAGAAAGGGTACCAATAGATTCCAAATTGAAAATTAAGGGGAGCCTGAATCAAAGAATTGACAGTGTCTGTGTTAGACCTGGATGAACTAGTGCAAACCATATGCATACTCCTCGTCATCCAGTCTTTCCTCTGTTTGTCTTCTTTCGTTAACTTGATGTTCAAATTGAGTACCATTAACGTCAGCTTCATAAGGTCTCCTGTTATCGGTCTCTTTTAGTATTGACAGTGCTGAAGTCCGTGGGTCAAATCCTTGCCTCGATAGAACAGTTAAGAGCCAAACAAGCACCATATGCTTCATTTTCAACAGCAGTTGTGGAAACAAATTTGTTGCGGCTTCGTTTTTACATAGAGTTACTCCTTTACAACCAATTGTGAACTAGCACCATCAACCAAAAATACAGTATGATTGGCAGTGATGTAATCCCACAGCCTTCTTGATATACAGACATTCCCTGAATTTTCATTGATAAAACTGGAAGAAAACGCCGCAGGAATATTCAATATGAAGAAATACGAAACAGAAAATGATAGTGGCCTCGTGCAACCTTTTCCCAACTATTACTTTTATCACACTTACTAGTACAAATGCAAAGTAATTTTCAGGAAATGAAATTTGTGTATTAAGTAGTAAATGAAGAGCTAATAAAAATCTTTACACAAATATGATCACTTTCGCATTAAATCCCACCTTAAACTTGCTACAAGGGCACAGGTGGCAGTTTCTCAGCAGGCTGATTCTGTATACTACTTATTGATGCATTGAAGGAGTTTTCTGTGAAACACCTGGTTTTGTGGCAACTTATCTGAGAGAGTAATCTTGGTCACGCTGAGCACCACAGTTGACACTGATTGATGAATGAAAACCATCTCGTCTTTTATTACACATTTATCGTGAAACGACCGATTTCGTTGTTAGAATATCTTCAGATTGCGGAGTTGTGTTCAAGTCCATTTGTATCACGACTTTAGCATTAGTTAACCTCAAAATTATCGCAGCAGAAGCTGAGTAGAACCGTGGTGTAGTGGTCGTGATACTAAACTGTGGCCTGGAGGGTCGTAAGCTCAAAAGTGATTAAAACTGTCCATTTAAATTTCTATATTTGGTTCGAGTACATTCTGGAAGTATCCACAACTGTCAAAAATCATTGTACTGGAATGATGTGTATATATACTGTACGTGTGCTAGACGGAGGCAGTTCGCTCCGCGCTCTTGTATGTGCAAGTACTGAATAAACCTTCGTTAAGTAAAGTTAGTGTTCGTCATTCATCTACTTACACCGTCCTCTACGTCACATTATTCTGGTGGAAGCGCCGGGTATTGGAACTTGTGATAGTGCACATTATCGACGACACAGTGACTCCCATGACGGCACGACAGAGCTGCCGTTTACGTGGAGATAAATCCGAGTTCGAGCCATATTCAACAGATCGCAATCTACTGGAGACAGAATAAGACGTTACGATGACAGCCACTGTGTGCCATCACATGAGACATCCTTCCGGGTTCTCAAGTGACGATGGCCAAGATCCAATCAAGTGGATGAAGGTATATGAGCATACAGACAAATTTAGCAAATGGGATGACACCGTGTGTTTGGATAAGTATTTTTCAACTTGGAGGGAACTGCCAAGCAATGGTATGAGAACAACGAGGAGAAGTACACAAGGTGGGAAGTATTCGAGGCGGAGCTGCTCAAGTATTTCGGCGACACACAACGACGGAAGTGCAAAATGCAATGCTGAAGATAAATTAAGTGCAGGGCACAGCTCGCAGAAGAAACTAGAGCATCCTACATTCAAGACGTCTAGGATCTGTGTAAAATTATGGATCCTAGAATGAAGATAAGGTTGCACATCTCATGAAGGGTGTTGCTAAGGACATGTATCAAGCCCTAGTCGTGAAGGAGATTTTGACAGCAGACGACATCATAAAATGGTGCCAGGTGCCAGTGTAACGCGACATTGCATAAAAAAAAAATACACGCAAGAAGTTTGGACTGCTTCCAAACGTCGTATTAATGTCTGTGATAGAGGAAGCAACTTATTTCACAAGTGTTCTTCGCGAGTGAGGAAGTTCAGAAGGCACTTCAATTGCACGGCGAGCAAAAAGACTGAGACCTTCAAGAGGTCATAAGGGAGGAACTGTAACAGACATTGAATCCAATCTCTCGTCCTCCATTTCCCTTTAAAACGGCGAAAAAGTCGACACCCAAGCGGAGTTACGTTCCTACAATGCCGCATGAGGAACTTGTTTGGGCACCGAGAAAGACTGACGTCTGGAGGACCCAGGATAACCAACCAGTATGTTTTCACTGCGGACGACCGGGACATGTGGTGCGCTAGTGTCGACAAATGCGGCGGGTGTATGATGACGCCCACGCCAGAAGACAGCAGACCGATCTTAGCCGACGCCAACTCCGGGACGACGAAGATGAACAAGAAGATGTGGGTGCAGGACGACGTAGGTCTCCATCGCCTCAAGCTAGCCGCTGGAGAGAACACTCCCCAACACGCTGATCAAGGTCTCCACCGCCGTTTAGAAGCTCCACCCGTTCACCTAGCTGCCGCAACCTGGAAAACTAAAGCGTGCGACCTTCCTTGGAGGTGAGGCCGCCGAAGAGAAAAATCCTCCGCCGTCGATCACTACAAAAATGGTAAGAAACTACGTCTATATCCTCATGGATGGCCGAGCAGCCCAAGCTCTTGTGGACTCTGTAGCATCATATTCAGTCATTTCGGAGAAGTACCGTCGCCAGTTTCAGAAAACCGTACTCATCGACAACAATACATCTCTGCTTAAGGTGGCTAATGGAAAATATGTAAAACATAAAGGAAGATGTACCATTCATGTGGGTATATGTGGCCATACACAGCCATTAGAATTCATCGCCTTACAAGAGTGTAGTCATGACGTCATTCTCGGATGGGACTTTTTGAAAGCTTCTCAGACAAATATACATTGTGGTCGCTCGAAGATTATGCTAGACGAGATATACTGTGGACAGGAAGATGTGCATCCGAGTGTGTGGAGATTATGTGTGCTGGATGAAATGATCATACCTGCAGTCAGCGCTAGATAGGTAACCGTCACGTGTCATGCCATGCATCAGCTCATGGATCTTGTAGTGGAATGTAAGAGAAGCACACCACTGAAGAATAACTTGGTCACCCCCGGCTCTGTCGTCTCGTTTAAGAACGGATTCGGTGAATTGTGGATAATTAACTGTCGTCGAGAACCGCAGAACCTTCTAAGACGCATGTGCGTAGCAAACGCTGAGCCGTTAATTGAAGAACAGCTGAGAGTCATAGAAACCTACTATGCCGAGCCTGTGGGCGAAATTAGCGCTACCACTACGAGACAAGATCTTCCAGCTCGACTATCACCAGATCTCAAAATGGTTCAAATGGCTCTGAGCGCTATGGAACTTAACATCTGTGGTCATCAGTCCCATAGAACTTAAATATAACTAACCTAAGGACATCACACACATCCATGCCCGAGGCAGGATTCGAACCTGCGACCGTAGCAGTCACCCGGTTCCAGACTGCAGCGCCTAGACCCACACAGCCACACCGGCCGGCACCAGATCTCACTAAGGAACTTCATAAGAAGCTACTCGCCATTCTTCAAGAGCTCTCTGAATGCCTCAATCCACAGGTGAAGATCAAATTAGACAAACAGACGGTGAAGCATCGGATTAGCACTGGAGACCATCAACCAATAAGCCAGAGAGCGTACTGTGTGTCAGCAACGGAAAATCGAATAATTCGCGACGAGGTAGAGAAAATGATGAAGAATGACGTTATTCAGCCTTCGCACAGCCCCTGGTCGTCACCAGTGGTCCTCGTCAGGAAGAAGGATGGCAGTTGGCGCTTTTGTGTTGATTACAGGAAATAATAAGATAATTAAAATGGTCGTTTACCCGCTGCCACGAATTGAATTTACACTAGATTGTCTGTAGGGTGCTAAGTTTTTCTCAACCATTGACATGTGCTCGGGATACTGTCAAATCGAAGCAGATGAGGCTGATCGTGAGAAAACTGCATTCATTACCCCTGAGGGCCTGTATGAATTTAAGGTAATGCAGTTCGGTTTGTGTAATGCTGCAACAACTTTTAAACGGATTGTAATCTTCTACGTCACCTGAAGTGGACGATGTGTCATTGTTATTTAGATGACATTATAGCGTCCTCAGAGACATTTGATAAACATATAAAAAGACTGAGGGCCATTCTTAAGTGCCTCCAACAAGGCGGACTGCCGGCCGGAGTGTCCGAGCGGTTCTAGGCGCTACAGTCTGGAACCTTGCGACCGCTACGGTCGCAGGTTCAAATCCTGCCTTGGGCATGGATGTGTGTGATGCCCTTAGGTTGGTTAAGTTTAAGTTGTTTAAGTTTTAGGGGACTGATGTCCTCAGCAATTAAGTCCCATAGTGCTCAGAGCCATTTGAATAAGGTGGACTGAAACGTAATTTAAGAAACTATCACTTTGGAGGAAAATAAACCAAAATACTTGGACACGTTGTCTCAAACGAAGGTATGCGCCCAGACCCAGAAAAGGTGAGATCTATAACGGAATTTCCTATTGCTAAATATATTAGGGGTGTTAGAGGCTTCCTCAGATTATGTTCTTATTACCGTCCTTTTATCAAAGAATTTTCTGTCAAAGCCAGGCCACTCTAAAAATTCTTAAAAGCTGATGTTAAATTTATCTGGGGTTTTGCTCAACAAGATTTTTTCGATGTGCTGCGAAAAGCTCTGTTGACTGACACTGTACTTGGTCTGCATGATGAGAGAGCTCCTACAGAACTACACACAGATGCCAGTGGGTATGGGCTCGGTGCTTTTCTGGTGCTAATTTAGGATGGAAAAGAGAGGGTTATAGCCTTTGCTTCAAGGACACTTACCAAATCCGAGAGAAACTACTCACCTACAGAAAGAGAATGTCTTGCTTTGATCTGGGACATGTGTAGATTTCGACAGTATCTCTATGGAAGGCCATTCACAGTTGTTGCAGACTATTATTCACTTTGTTGGTTGACAGGTCTTAAGGATCCAACAGGTCGAGTCACCAGGTGGGCACTACGTCTTGTAGAGTATGACATTACCATAGTGTACAAAGTGGAAGACAGCACCAAGATGCCGACTGTCTCTCAAGAAACCCTGTGCAAGGCGATCAAGACTTTGCTGAAGATAGTGACTGTCTAGCTGCACTCCAGGATTTCTCTGCTGAGCAGAAGAAGGACGTCAAGATACCTCAAATTATGTTTGCCTATCGATCATAGGACGTGAAAATTAAGGTAGTTAATAGATTACTTTGCAAGAAAAACTTTGATCCGTTTGGGAAGAGGTGGCTACCAGTGATTCCTAAACTCATGCGCTTAGATGTTCTACAGAAATTCCTTGACACAACAGAGGCCGGACATTTAGGATGTATTAAGATAGAATATGCAAGAGATTTTTCTGGCCAGGTTTATTTAGGAATGTCATTCACTATGTGACGCACAGTGGAGAGTGCCAGAGGAGAAAGGCAGTTCCTCAGAAACCGCCTGGCCGACTCATACCAATTCCATCAGCCGAAACGCCTTTCCAGCGTTTTGGAATTGACCTCATCTGACGATTTCCAACGTCTGCTAGTGGCAATGGATGGATTGTTGTTTGCTCTGATTATCTGACACGCTATGCCATTAAAAAAAGCCATGAAAACAGCCGAAGCATCCGAGGTAGCCAAATTAATAGTGGAAGGCATTGTATTAAAACACAGGGCCCAAGGTCGTTAATAACGGATCGAGGGAAAGTTTTTCAATCGATTCTTGTGACAGAGATAATTCGTCGGTGCTTACTGAAAGCCTTAATAAGACCTTCGCTGACATGCTATCAGTGCTCGTCGATGTTGATCAGAGCAACTAGGCTGAGGTGCTACTTTTCGTGACGTTTGCCTACATCACCGCCAAACAAGACACCACTGGATTTACGCCATTTATCTGGGTGCATGGGCGTGAGGCGACCACGACGATGGACTCTGTGTTTCCGTTACATCCTGATGACGTGGACGACGACTACATCGGCCAGATGTTAACCAGAGCTGAGGGAGCTCAGCAGTTAGCTCGACTCCGCACGCTGCAGGCTTAAGAAAACGATCACCTAAGGTATGACGCGAGCCACCGCCCTGTTGTCTACCAGCCTTGTGACCTCGTTCGGATTTTCACAGGCGTTCAGAAGGTTTGTATCTATGAGAAGCTCCTCAGACGCTACCTTGGAGCTTATAAGGTTGTCAGACGGCTGTCTGGTGTTACTTATGAAGATTTCGATTCCGACGCAAGATGACGAAAGATCGGAGATACCGTCCACGTCCTTCGAATGAAGGCCTACAAGGAACCTAACCCAGGGTAAATTGGAAGCTCCGGTGTCAAGCAACAAGCGGAAAGGTTACGAAGAGCGTAGCGGCAAAGGAAGTTCTAAGAGGATCACCACCAGGGCGAGCATCAGCCGTCGTGAGTCGGAGTATGCAGGACCGATGACTCGTTCACGGACTAGGTGGACGTAACACCGAGACGCTGTTCTCTTAAGGAGGGAGAAATGTCGCAGAAGAAGCTGAGTAGTACTATGCTGTAGTGTTTATCATACTAAACTGTTGAATGGAGGGTCGTGAGTCCGAAACTCACCTGGATCGTACCATTTTAATTTCTTTATTCGGTTCGAGTACATTCTAGAAGTATCCATATATCTCAAGAATCATTGTACTGGAATGTTTTGTAGCTATATATACTGTATGTGTTCTGGTCGGTGGCAGTTCGCTTCGAGCTCTTGCATGTGCAAGAGCTTAATAAGCCTTTGTTAACTGAATTTAGTGTTCGTCATTCATCTACTTACACCTTCTTCTACGTGACAATATATCGTAAGAAAGAAACCGACCGTAGCTCAATAAATTATAATAAAAAAGCTGAGGTGGTTTTCATTAACGATTAAAACAAGCAATCTAGTCGTTAATTTGGCTAAATAACAATTTTTGTTATTTTATCTCAAGTTAGTTACAGTTGTTTGTTGAATAAAAGTTGTATGTCATCACCTTCCGGGACAGTTAGCTCCCTTCAATACTTTTGTAACTCAGTGTTGGATATATGACTACCTATTTATTTGTTGTAAGGACTCTGCTCAGAGGGGTTAGGCTATAATTGAGAAAAATTAACAGATCTTGCTAATGTCGTTTAATACTTCGCGTGTGTCACGCCGAGAATCATTGTGCTACAAAGTACGCAGTGATAACACGAAATTGACAACCATACATTTATTAATTCGTACGGGCTACTATCTTATTACTATTATCTGACGGCTGCGTCACATCGATTGTCATTCACTTACGTCGCGAATGCATTTAAAGCATAATCCATGAGTGTGTTTTGCACGTGTCTGTAGCGTAAACCTGACCCAATACTAAAGTAATAAAACTCACGATTTTCATAGGAAACAAAGAGCATTGGTTGTACACTATTATCCTTCAACCACAGCATATCAACGTATAACTGCTCTTAGTTTTTTCTCTACGTCCTCTTTATTAATATTTTCTGAATTTATACAGGGAAATAATTAAGCTTTCAGATGCAGACACAGCGTGAAGGGGTGGTGGATGACACCGTAATTCACAGCATGTATTATAATATGCAGCCAGCCCTTTCTGTGGAGTAATCTACGTGCACACGCCGGGAGTCACCGAATGGTGCGTGGAGGAGTATCTGCTCTACCACTGTCATCTCTTTTTCTCTTTGTCTCAAGAGCTAGAGAAAAACTACTGTCTATATTCCTCCGTACGAGGCCCAATCATTCTGACCTTACCATCATGGTCCTTAGAAATGTACGTTGGCGGCTGTAGAATCGCTTTGCAGTCAGCGTCAAATGCCGTTTCTCTAAATTTTCTCGACAGTGCTCATCTAAAAGGTGTTAAAATGTCTCTGAGCACTATGGAGCCGGCTGGAGTGGCCGAGCGCTTCTAGGAGCTACAGTCTGGAGCCACGCGACCGCTGCGGTCGCAGGTTCGAATCCTGCCTCGGGCATGGGTGTGTATGATGTCCTTAGGTTAGTTAGGTTTCAGTAGTTCTAAGTTCTAGTGGACTGATGACCTCAGAAGTTAACTCCCATAGTGCTCAGAGCCATTTGAACCATTTTTAGCACTGTGGAACTTAACTTCTGAGGTTATCAGTCCCCTAGAACTTACAACTACTTAAACCTAACTAACCTAAGGACATCACACACATCTATGCCCGAGGCAGGATTCGAAGCTGCGACCGTAGCGGTCACGCGTTTCCAGACTGTAGCGCCTAGAACCACTCGGCCACCCCGGCCGGCAGAAAAGATGTGATGCCCATTTGAGTTCTCGAAGTATCACGGTTACTATTTGCATGTTGTTCGAATCTACCGGTAACAAATGTCGTAGCCCGCCTGTGAATTGATTCGATGTCTTCCTTCAACCGGACCTAGTGCGCATCCCAACACTCGAGCACCATTCAACAGTGGGTCGCCCTAGTGTCCTACACACGGTCTCCTTTATGGATGAAATACACTCTCCTAAAATTCTGTCAATAATCCAGAGTCGACCATTCACCTTGTCTACTACAGTCATTCCATTCATACTGTTTTGCAGCCTTATGTCTAGGTGTTTAACCCACTTGAGTGTATTCGAAAATTTTGTGTTTTTTTTTTTATTCTCATCTGCATTAACTTGCATTTTTCTAGATTTAGAGCTAGCCATTATCCATCACACCATCCAGAAATTTTGTCAAAGTCACTATACTGTCCTCCTAAAGTCACTCAACGACGACACCTTCTGTTACACCGTTCCGTCATCAGCAAGCAGCAGCAGACAGCTGCTTATTCTGTTCGCCAGGTCATTTATGTCTACAGCAAATTAAAGCGATAGTATCATAGTTCCCTGGGACACTCCTGACGATAAAGATAAAAGTAAATATAAATTCAAGTAAAAATGTTAAAAGAATGTTCGCCTCCATAGGAAGTTTTTATTCTCACCACTAACGCAGTTATGACATTTTAGTGTGGACTTCGAGGGTGTCGTGGAAACAGCAATCAATATTATGGTCGTACACGTTGTGAGAATCACCAGTGTGCATAATAACATAATTATAAAACTCATTACTTAATGAAACACTTTAATAGAGCAATAAGCAATGAAATCCCTATCCAGTGCAAGGCAGTACTTAAACTAAACAATTAAACTGGAATAATTAAATGAGCCACTGTTTTAACGTGTCACTGGAGAGGCAACTTGAAATACCTCTTCTCGTCCGAGCGGGGGACGTAGTTGCGAAGACCGGAGTAATTTGAATCTAAATCGAAGACGGGCCCCTTTTGCCGAGTGGGCGAAATTGGAGCGGCCTGGAAGGGCCGGAGTTGCCTTGGATGGGCCGCCCCCCCTCCCCCAACCACCCCCCCCCCTCGCCCCTCTGAGACACGGTCTGTGCGACCTCCTCCACGGCCTTTGGCCCCAGATGCGATAGCCGCGACGTCGCGCAGGAAGCTGGGACGATATGTCGCTGCGCCAGCACAAAGGCAGTGGCCCGTCGCATTAGCGGACAATGCCGTCCTTCCCTAACAACGCCACGTGCTACTGGGGGACAATTATCCTCCCACACTCCCTTTTAGAGGCAGTCGCGAGCAGCGTGTGTACACACAATGGCGGCAACTTCCCCGTACCCCACCCTCTCACTTTTTTATCACCTAGGCTGCAAATCGTTCCACCTTCGTGAAGACGGCTGCCGGCAAGGACTTGTACTGCGGCCTAAAGTTACTGGTCGCTTAGCTCAAAGAATACCGCTCTTTTACCCCTTTATGCTGCTCCCTTTTGAGAGGGGCGCTTTCAGAGAAATACCATCAGCGAGTGCGCTTAATGGTTGCACATCACGCCCTGTTCATTACCTACGTGCTCACGGGTCACAGTCGGTGAGTTATAGCGGGGGTTAACGGGATATAATAAAACTTTCCTAACATTTTACGGACTCTGTTCTGGAGCTTCCATCACTCGTCCTTTTCTTTGCTATAAATTTCCCGAAAGGACTGTATTCACTACACATGGTTGCAGAAAGTGGCAGTTTGGAATCATTTCGCTTCACTCATACATATACACTCAATAAGCACAGAAGGTCCGAATAACCTCAATAATCATATTAAGAGAATCTTCCGTCGGTTCTTGGTAGAACAACACTATAATAAATGAAAAGCATCAGTTTGCTTTTGTTTTACAATATTACTTTAAATGTAAACCGGTTTTCGGCTTACAAGGCCATCTTCAGACATTTACTGAGTATTATCACCAAAGAAGTTAAGTGTTAGCAGACAACATTGGAAGAGAAGTAACGTATATAGACTGATGTAGAAACTTACAGTAAGTAACATCTTTGCAATGAAAAAGTAAAAACTGAACTGTACATGAATAACAATGGAGTAGACAGGAAAACCTTTAGCACATAATAGGAATAGCATGCCTACGTAACAGTTTCTATTAATAAACAGAACTAATAAAATAAAATAAAATTAGTACTAGACATTCATCAGGAGGTATGAAACATGGAGAGTGATACACAACAAATTAAAAGAAGAGACAGTTATTAATGTAAATACAGAACACATAAGGAACTTAAGCAATATCAACAAGATAAACAGAAATAAATAAATGCAGGAAAATGGAGCTGTTTGAGGGAACCTACAGTCTAAGAGTGTGGTGGTACTGCATTTTAACATTAACATTGTGATCAAAGCAGTGGCTGTGTAACATTTATCATTAAATAAATGAGCAAAGTAAAATATGAATAGTATTTGATGAGAAAACTGCAAGGGGTGTTAAACATGGACAGTAATACAAGTACCAGTTAAAATAAAGCCTCAACTATTGAAACTACAGTCTATGTGGAATACAAAGTTAGTTGTAGTTTTTCTATAATTTTTGAAACAATGTGTATGTGTACTGATGTCAATGGTGAGATCTAAGACGTTTATTGATTTGCTGCCAATCTCCATAGTGAACTGAATATCTTTATGTTGACTGTTTAGGTTTTTCAAGAATGTGTTGAGTTGTCTTGTATTACCAGTCCACATACACAGGGCATCATCTACATACCTAAACCAGTATTTGATGTTTGCACTCAAAGGTTCTGTTTTTAGAAAATTTTGTTCAAAATGGTCCATAAATGTTTCAGCCAACAGTGGACTGAGAGGGGAACCCATAGCCAAGCCATCTAATTGTTTATAAAGAGTCCCTTGCAACTGGAAATAGCTCTGTGCGAGGCATGTCTGTGTGGCCAGTCTCAAGTCATTCAGTTCTACAGGAATGACATTAGACTTGTGGATCAGCTCTGTCAGAATAACAATGCATTCTCCTACTGGTATGTTAGAAAACAAACTACTGACATCTAAGGATACTAATTTATCACTGTGTGAGACAGATATACCTTTTAACTTGTTTACTAGGTCCACAGAGTTTGAAATACCATGCTTTGGTTTGAATTTACTCTTGCTCTTAATTAGGACATCAAGTTTACTGGCTACTTTGTAAGATGGAGCAGTGAATGATGATACAACGGGACGAATAGGAACATCTTGTTTATGTAGTTTAGGAAGCCCATACATTCTAGGAGGCACTGGGTTCATAATGTTTAAGAATTATCCAGTGAATATAACTCACGATCGCATGAAAAAGTCGGCAACTGGCCACAGTTCGAGCCCATCTATAAAAAATGTGACAAATTCACAGACTACAGTTTTAAGTTATTCACATCTAGTGCCTTATAAATTTTCGGTCGTATGCTCAGCTGAGAAACATAAACATACCGAACAAAGAGGCCTTCTGCATAAAAGACGGTGACGATTCCCAAATGAAGCGAATCACAGCTCGTACTACAGATTCACGAAGGGAGGTGTGTCCGTGTATGTAGACTCCATAACAACTTCGGATTCAATGCTGTATGCATTTTTAAGACAGTAGTCTCCTCCGTATGGGGCATCAATTGCAACACGCCACTGGGTTGGTTTACAGAGTGTGGATGGAACGTCATATACAACCATCGAAATAATAATTTGGCGAGCTCTAGGGATATTACACTCCTGGAAATGGAAAAAAGAACACACAGACACCGGTGTGTCAGACCCACCATACTTGCTCCGGACACTGCGAGAGGGCTGTACAAGCAATGATCACACGCACGGCACAGCGGACACACCAGGAACCGCGGTGTTGGCCGTCGAATGGCGCTAGCTGCGCAGCATTTGTGCACCGCCGCCGTCAGTGTCAGCCAGTTTGCCGTGGCATACGGAGCTCCATCGCAGTCTTTAACACTGGTAGCATGCCGCGACAGCGTGGACGTGAACCGTATGTGTAGTTGACGGACTTTGAGCGAGGGCGTATAGTGGGCATGCGGGAGGCCTGGTGGACGTACCGCCGAATTGCTCAACACGTGGGGCGTGAGGTCTCCACAGTACATCGATGTTGTCGCCAGTGGTCGGCGGAAGGTGCACGTGCCCGTCGACCTGGGACCGGACCGCAGCGACGCACGGATGCACGCCAAGACCGTAGGATCCTACGCAGTGCCGTAGGGGACCGCACCGCCACTTCCCAGCAAATTAGGGACACTGTTGCTCCTGGGGTATCGGCGAGGACCATTCGCAACCGTCTCCATGAAGCCGGGCTACGGTCCCGCACACCGTTAGGCCGTCTTCCGCTCACGCCCCAACATCGTGCAGCCCGCCTCCAGTGGTGTCGCGACAGGCGTGAATGGAGGGACGAATGGAGACGTGTCGTCTTCAGCGATGACAGGCGCTTCTGCCTTGGTGCCAATGATGGTCGTATGCGTGTTTGGCGCCGTGCAGGTGAGCGCCACAATCAGGACTGCATACGACCGAGGCACACAGGGCCAACACCCGGCATCATGGTGTGGGGAGCGATCTCCTACACTGGCCGTACACCACTGGTGATCGTCAAGGGGACACTTGAAACGTCCCCTTAGAACAATTTATACAAGACTGTGCTTAAACTGACACACAATGTTTTTAGCGCAACGCAATCTGACTATCAAAGATCCCTACAAAAGAATGGCCCTGACTAACATTAACCTGTACCTTTCACAAATCACTTACCTCACCAAAAATCTTCGTTACTCGAACTACTGCAATACAGCGAGCGCCACTACTGCCAGCTAAATAAAAGATTCAAACTACGGAAGGCACTAACTACTGATAGGGATAGTTAGCAAATGAAAGATATTAATAGAGAACAAACTATGTATTTACCTTAATAGTCATAATATATATAGCAGTTCATGACAAATTACAAAACTCCGCCATCTCTCTCCCCACATCCACCACTGCTGGCGGCTCACCTCCAACTGTGCAACGCTACGCGCTGTTCACATCCAGCTGCCGCTGCCTAACACTACAATGGCAGACAACAATGCCACAGACTGCACACAGCCCAGCGAGTGATTTTCGTACAGAGAGCGCTACGTGGCGGCGGCGTTACCAATAAGAAAACATAAACAGCCTACTTACATAAAGAAAACATAAACAGCCTACTTACATAGCCCCCACGCTCCCCACAAAAAAAATTTACAACTTACAGACTGCACACAGCACAGCCAGTGATTTTCGTACAGAGAGCGCTACGTGGCGGCGGCGTTACCAATAAGAAAACATAAACAGCCTACTTACATAAAGAAAACATAAACAGCCTACTTACACACTGAATACTGCACGGTACATCCAAACCGTCATCGAACCCATCGTTCTACCATTCCTAGACCGGCAAGGGAACTTGCTGTTCCAACAGGACAATGCACGTCCGCATGTATCCCGTGCCACCCAACGTGCTCTAGAAGGTGTAAGTAAACTACCCTGGCCAGCAAGATCTCCGGATCTGTCCCCCATTGAGCATGTTTGGGACTGGATGAAGCGTCGTCTCACGCGGTCGGCACGTCCAGCACGAACGCTGGTCCAACTGAGGCGCCAGGTGCAAATGGCATGGCAAGCCGTTCCACAGGACTACATCCAGCATCTCTACGATCGTCTACATGGGAGAATAGCAGCCTGCATTGCTGCGAAAGGTGGATATACACTGTACTAGTGCCGACATTGTGCATGCTCTGTTGCCTGTGTCTATGTGCCTGTGGTTCTGTCAGTGTGATCATGTGATGTATCTGACCCCAGGAATGTGTCAATAAAGTTTCCCCTTCCTGGGACAATGAATTCACGGTGTTCTTATTTCAATTTCCAGGAGTGTATTTGACCGTTTCTGTAAATCTGATGCATTAATATACTATCGATTAGTAGTAAATGCAAGCTCCAGCAGTTGTCTGCGCAGAATATTTCCTAGTAAAATTAAAGTTGAGCTTAACAATACTTCAACCAGTTGCTAATACTGGCAACAATTAATGTAGATGTAGTTACAGTTGAGCACTTTATGAAACGTAATGACGTATTAGATTTTGATTGAACGTTCAGCAGGTAGCAAACTCATTTCTTCTCAAATGATTGAAATTAAAAGAAAGAACGGATACGAAATTAACAGCTCACAGAATATTAGCTGCGGTAAAGTCTTGTGTCAATCTTCATTTCATTCTTGAGAGGTATCTTACTAATCGTTAGTATCAAGAGACATCGGACGCATAAAATGATGGCTAGCTGAAATAACTGGTGCAAAAATGTCGAAAGAAAGACACTGCGTATCTTGCGAAAGCCTTCTAAGACTATTCCGCGAACCAGGCTTTCACTGAGGAAACTAAGAATATTCATAAGACTCCCCTGAATCATTCCTGCACAAGTTGTGTGGAAAATATTTTACTAGTAAGTTCACGAGGTGGCCAACGAATCCAAGTCCTTCCAGTTCTGAAACCGTGACCGAGACATGATGATACCTTAATAGAAAAAAACTGTCACACATATATAGTGATTCTCATGATACATTTATATTTGAACACAGGGTCACGTAAAAAGTTCAGAAAACTGGCAGTTTCAGAGGTACTGTGAATGCTAAACGAGAAGTACGCTGCACTGACGTAACACCAAAGCTGCCTGCTCAACTACGGGAGTATTTCAGCAAATGTTGTAAGACGGCCGCAGCCCCTTACATAAAGCTAAACGTAGTTTTGCCGCACACTGGTCGATATAGACTAAATATCGACAGTTGAGCTCCGCGAGCGCCGTAGAGATACAGCAGTTATTTGTTAAGGTAGTACTAGCATGTGTAGGGGCGGAAGTCGCTAAGTGAGCTCTGAGCGAGCAGTACGTTGTGTAATGACGGAAGGCTACCAGTAATACACGTTGTTGATTGAGATTGTCCCCGATGCCGCAGGTTGACTGTCAGCAGCTCACCAATCGCGATAAAAGAGTCTGGTTTGAAGTGTTTATTTAACCTTCCGGGGTGCGCGCCTGTGAAACTCGCACGAGCGCGTGCGTACTGCGCTGACTACTGCCTCCAGGAAATCGGTTTTTCCGCTCATGTAGCAGCCCTGTTTTCGATGTAAGGTAGGTAAAATCATTAGAAAGAAATCGCGATATCGAACTGAATTATGTATTATGAATGCAGCCAATTTCACAAGCTTACAGATCAAACGTACAATAAAATATAACAAGAATTTGACAGGCAAAATAACAGGTAGCTGCTTACGCTGAGAACATTATCAGAATAAACAACGTTGAGCAAGAGTGAAGTAACGGAATGGATCACTACCGGTCTGAATATAATTTGTAGGTTCGCGAGGTTCTCTCTTGAAAATCGAGGTAAGTAGAAAACATTAGAACGCAGGATTTTCAAACGTATCACAATCTTTACACGTTGCAATATGTCGTGAGTGTTGTTACAAACAAATTGTCTACAATCATTACATGTGATAGTTGTACGATTGCACTTTTTTCCTCCACGTAGACGACATGGTCCATTTCTTTTTGCAGCACCTGCGGCTGCAATTGGTTGCGGTCGCTCGCCCTATTTTCCAAGAAACCGTCTGATATCTTTTGGAAGTGTGCACATCCGAGCCCTTATTTTGAAAAGAGTTTCTAAAAGTTCGAGCGCTAATTCACTGAGAAAGTCACGACGGCGTATCGTGAATTCGGGGTTATTTTGGAGGAACACCACTTAGGAATTTATGCCAGTCAGGTCCAAAAACTGAAAAAATCCTTAAGAGGCCATCTCCTTGTTTGCCGTGCAGTTGAGTAAGCAACTCGCATTTTATCGGCTGTGTCGACACCTCCCTTGATGGAACTGTAGTCGGTGTTGATGTATGGTTTACCCGTTATTTCATCGGTAACTTTGCGGTCATGCATAGTCGATAGAAGGAGTACACATTTACTTCGCTTGATCTGGATGCAAACAAGTGTTTTATAGTACTGAAACCCATAAAAATAACATGAACCGGTTTCTCGTGATTTTGAGATGAATTCAGGAGGGATTTCTCTTTTTTGGCTTTGAGGGTACCAATGACAGTCAATACTTTCTCAAGGAGGATATCAGTTAATGGCAGACTAGTGTAGTAACTCTCCATCCTAATGTTTCTGTTGGAATGTTGAATATGTTGAGGAAGTCTTGGAACTACATCGTAGGGTTTATTTGATATATTCCTAGGGCCTGGCCTCTGCTTTCCACACTACACCTCGAAATTTGGTGTATAAAATGTTTTACGTCACATATTGCATAATATTTTATTCTAAATTTGGCCGGTTTGCTAGGCATATATTGGACAGAACCACATCTACCTCTAAATGCGAACACCATCTCGTCCATTGTGAACTCACCATTACTGTAATTATTCCTACAGCTCGCCAAAAACTTGTCATAAGCATTGCGGACAGTTGCGAGCCTGTCAGTCTTTCCTCTCTCCACTCCTGTGCACAGATAATCAGACCTCATTGATCGAAGCTAGAACAGGAAGCGCTTGTAACTGCATGTCACCCTTGTGATCGCCATACCTTTGCCATCATCTTTTCATTGCTCCCTGCAGTACGCACGATTCCCATGCTTCACTACAACTGGTAATAAAAGACCCGAGATACCCATAATCTCAACCTGTGTAGTATCCTTAAAAACCCGATGTCTAGGGTATTTTACTTGGTCTCTTTTGCTCACAATAAAACCGTTGGTACAGTCTACAATTGTATCAATAATGTCAAGATCTATAAATTTGAGAAATGCATCAATGGGTTTCGGACTAATTCTGGGAAAAATTTTGATGATATTCTTCGCCGGTACTCCTGAAGCAGCTTTCACTGAGGGTTTGCTGAACCAAATAGTTTCCTTGTCTTTTCCGATGTAAAAAAACGAAATCCGTAGCAGTTTCATCAATCTCCTTTCCATCTGCTTCCTCTTCAGAATCCTCTGAACCGCCGTCATGCTCATTTACTTCCACACCTCTTATTCACCCTCAACATCTGAGCCGCCTATGCGTTCTTCACTATTCTGTGTCCCTTCTTGAATCCGCCTCTTCTCGTCAGCGTTCAATTGCTCAATAATTCGCCTGACCTCCTCATCGAAATTGTCACGTTTCGCCCTAGATATTGTTCTATTTTATATGTTTCAACGGATGCCGATTTGTTTTGTTGTGTTCTGTCTGGTTTCCAAGGTTGATGTATATGTTTTTGAAATCCATACAGCATACACATTGTAACTAATTTATTATGGCATCCTTAATAATATTCTTGACGTCAGTGTTGAGCCATCACACATGTACTATATACTTGATGTTTTTGTTTGCAGTGCAAAGATTATCATTACGAAACGATACAAAGGTATCATTCATTAAATATTGACCAAGAATGTTAACAGAGCAAAGACGATGGGTTGTTTGTGCAACCTGCAACGTGTTAACAACAGGAAAATTCTTGCACTACAAAGGTGAACTTATTGTTAGAAGACATTAAGGTAATTTGTTTTTAGTAGGTTTTTTGTGAGTGGAAATTTGTGACGGAATACTTTGAAGCAAACTGACTGTATATTATAGTGTAGACATACATGTAGACACATTTATATAAACAGATGTTTGATTATTACTGAATTTGTTGCAGAAAATACAATATTAAAAAGGTGGAGACTAGGATGAGAGCAAGACTTTTGTTCATCATGGTAATATATATTTATTCAATTACATGTTAATATCTTGAAATATGGTGGCGTGACTGTTAGGATGCAGTTCACAGAAATCAAACGATATAGCACCCCTAACAGTCTCACCACTGCAGTTTAAAATATCAGTGCAGAATTGTATTAATATAAACTACGATAATGAGCAAATTTGTTGCTCTCGTCCTACCCTCAATTACTAAATTTTGTGTTTTCTGCAGCTTTATCTTTGTGTCTGGGCTTAATCATGACCTTTGCATTGTAAAAAAAAAAAAAAAAAAAAAAATCAAGTGCACAGCAGTTGTGATGCTCAGCAGTGACATTAAGTATATTTTGAAATGTGACACAGTAATTTATTTACAGTATGTGTGCTGTGCGGAATTTAACAACATGTACAACGACCTGAAAAACCACATGGACCACAACAAAACAAAACGCCGTCTACTGGATCTTTTGTAGGTGAATACAACTACTTTGCATTATCTACAAACAAATGCAAGCACTTTAGCATCCTTTATTAGTGAAGCAACGTTTAAAATGGAACTAAAAAGTCAAATATTATTGTGGAATGTGGTATCAGACGACATGATGTTGCTCAAAACTTTTGTGTGACTGAAAACATTAGCCTTATAAAGCTGGGCATGGTAGCCCGAAAGTGATGGCACTATAGTAAAAGATTTAAAAGGTATTTGTGGCCGTTTGCGTCATTCACCAACTATCATTAACGGATTTCACAAGATCCAAAATGGATAAAATAACATTTCATTTAACTCAAAATACGTTTTTCCTTATGCATGATCAGCAGCGGTCATATTAGAGAAATGTATTCGTTGGTCGTAACATTGTATCTGTCTCATGTGTTATAATACCTTCACCATACTGTTCATAGTAGTTTCTCAACACTATTCTTGTTTTTGCTTTTTGTAACACTTTCTTATAAATATACTCTACTGATATTTTGTTGATAGGCCCTGCCCAGCTAACTAGAAATCCTTTTCATCCTGGCATTGCAAATCAATTATCCTTGTTGCCGCTTAACTTATCCACTTGTTTCTTGGAATTGTGTGACCCAGATAAACGAATAACGGAGCCAAAGTTTCGCTCTCTGATTCGTGGTAGGCCTGTAGGCTTGACTATCTGACGCCATTCCCCCGAGTCGTCACTGCCTGAAGTGTTGAGCGTAATAGCAGGTCTATATGTAGTACTTCCAGAATACCTTACCTAAGAGAACACCTTCCCTATTGAACCATGTAGCACAGAACATTGTCGACTTTTGTTTCCTCTTGCTTTCGGCAGTGCAGCAGTACTAATATAATAAGATGATGTCGGATAACACTACACTGTCAGATGACTCAGTGATCCACACAGTTCCTGCGTAATTACGGTAGTGGCAGCTGCTCTACGTTAGATACCGTAAGTCAGTAGGTTCCACAGGTATCTGTCCGCTGTAGTTGAACCGACGATTCGGTTACTCGTATAGTTAAGATAAGCAAGCAACCCATTTAATGAAAGACCATAATGTCATAGTAGCTGTCTCACACGATGTCCGCCAGTACTATGGACCTCATTACATTGTCGCATAAAACTTCTCAATACGCTCTTAAATATCCGTAGAATCAGCTATATAGCGAAATATGCACGTAAGGCCATGGAAATGTGGTAGCCTTATTTTCCTCTAGTATTTTCAATGGGTTTTGATACAGTAAGGACTTCACAAATCCTCATAGAAAATACCACTGAAGTTAGTTCCGTCGAAAGCGTTGGCCATTCCTCTTTTGAAAATGAGGGCATGCGTTATTTACTACATTACGGACATTGGTACATGACATGGCGCAGTGTCGACATGAAACCACACCCTCTCGCCACGTACGGAGACTACTGGACACAACAATAACAGGAACAGTAGATAAAATTCGTAATTCAGACTGGGTGCCCGCGAATAAAATTATCTAAGCAATCTTGTATGAGTTCGTTCCACACGTGCTCTGCGTAAACTAATAACGGGGAAGAAGTTTATGGTGACCTGAGGCGCTAGTGATTTGTGGATTTTCATTGCTTTTCACTTGGTCGTTGTAGTGGTTTAAATATCTATCAGCACAATTTAATGATGTGCCTTTGGTGATTAAATAAAGGTTAAGAAGGATGATACTGCGCTACCGCTCTAGATAATTCAAAGACAGTTCAGAATTCTGACTGCAAAATCATTTTCCTCCTCTTCAGACGTTAGTTATATTGTTGAAGAATTTTTTTTCCACCATCAATACACATTGAAGTATGGGGTGTAAACGTACATCTTCAGCTTACGCGAATTTAATCGTACGAGCCTGATTAAATTACGTACTTTATCCTCTGTTCGTTGGTGTGTATTTCGCGGGCCACTAGACGGATGCTTATTGTCGAATCTTTGCCTACTCGATCTAGCACATTCTCCTCAAGTTCTACTATGTGAACTCTGTGGCTTGAAAGATCCGGTTTATCCTACGTATCTGTTAGCGGTGGTAAATTTCTTCCATTAGGAATTGTGGTCTGTATAACAGCTGCAAACATATGCAAACACTGCGATCAGAAATGTGAGTGCATCAGGCAGCTGTTTATTACGTCAACTGAATCGTTATAGGTGATGGGAGGGAGGGACAAAGGAAAGGAAAGTGAAGGAATTAATGATATCAGCTGATCAAGGATCTTATACGAAGTCAACGGCACAGAGTGAACATGTGTGCTGGGCAAGGACTCAAATTCGAGACCTCCTGCCCCTTCTGGGCTTAGTGCTCATCGCGATTGGGCGCCCTGTCTCCTCACGCTCCCCGGCCTATCCACATTCGCTCCTCGCACCGCCTACCCGCAGCCTCCGTTCATGTCGTCTATCTTCGATAATTTTAGATTCGCTCTGGTTTTCGAACGTAAATGTACATTCACACCGAAGATCGTGGATTCCACTGTCTATATAGACGATTCGAATATATGAATGTGTGGTGCCTGTTCTTTCGGATATCGGAATCCATAAACTTCACTGCGGATGCACTTTTACTTTCGACTCCTAAGGGAATTGAAAATCAGCGAGCATAGAAAACATGGGTGGCGACTGCGGATAGGTGGTACTAGGTGGAAATGTGGGTCGGCCGGGGAGCGTGATGAGACAGGGCGCCCATTTGCGATGACCAGTATGTTCTGGTAGCGCAGAGGTTAACACAGTTTCATAATACGCAGATCCCAAGTTCGATTACCAGTACAGTAGACATTTTCACTCATCGCCGCTGATTCTCCATGAAGTCCAGCTGCAGCTCATGCCATTAGCCCCTTTCCGCTTTCTCTTTCTCCCCCTCCTCCTTCAATTTTCATTATATGTGCCACAGCTGCGAATTCCCCGTGGTGTCCATCCTCTCATACATGTCCGAAGGAACAGACACGAGGCATTCGTATAAGGGAGCTCCTGTTTTATGAAACTTAACCAGTTTATAAACACTTTCCATAGGAAATATTTTATTCTCTCATATACCCATTTCTGTATAATACACTCCTGGAAATGGAAAAAAGAACACATTGTCACCGGTGTGTCAGACCCACCATACTTGCTCCGGACACTGCGAGAGGGCTGTACAAGCAATGATCACACGCACGGCACAGCGGACACACCAGGAACCGCGGTGTTGGCCGTCGAATGGCGCTAGCTGCGCAGCATTTGTGCACCGCCGCCGTCAGTGTCAGCCAGTTTGCCGTGGCATACGGAGCTCCATCGCAGTCTTTAACACTGGTAGCATGCCGCGACAGCGTGGACGTGAACCGTATGTGCAGTTGACGGACTTTGAGCGAGGGCGTATAGTGGGCATGCGGGAGGCCTGGTGGACGTACCGCCGAATTGCTCAACACGTGGGGCGTGAGGTCTCCACAGTACATCGATGTTGTCGCCAGTGGTCGGCGGAAGGTGCACGTGCCCGTCGACCTGGGACCGGACCGCAGCGACGCACGGATGCACGCCAAGACCGTAGGGTCCTACGCAGTGCCGTAGGGAACCGCACCGCCACTTCCCAGCAAATTAGGGACACTGTTGCTCCTGGGGTATCGGCGAGGACCATTCGCAACCGTCTCCATGAAGCTGGGCTACGGTCCCGCACACCGTTAGGCCGTCTTCCGCTCACGCCCCAACATCGTGCAGCCCGCCTCCAGTGGTGTCGCGACAGGCGTGAATGGAGGGACTAATGGAGACGTGTCGTCTTCAGCGATGAGAGTCGCTTCTGCCTTGGTGCCAATGATGGTCGTATGCGTGTTTGGCGCCGTGCAGGTGAGCGCCACAATCAGGACTGCATACGACCGAGGCACACAGGGCCAACACCCGGCTGCATGGTGTGGGGAGTGATCTCCTACACTGGCCGTACACCACTGGTGATCGTCGAGGGGACACTGAATAGTGCACGGTACATCCAAACCGTCATTGAACCCATCGTTCTACCATTCCTAGACCGGCAAGGGAACTTGCTGTTCCAACAGGACAATGCACGTCCGCATGTATCCCGTGCCACCCAACGTGCTCTAGAAGGTGTAAGTCAACTACCCTGGCCAGCAAGATCTCCGGATCTGTCCCCCATTGAGCATGTTTGGGACTGGATGAAGCGTCGTCTCATGCGGTCTGCACGTCCAGCACGAACGCTGGTCCAACTGAGGCGCCAGGTGGAAATGGCATGGCAAGCCGTTCCACAGGACTACGTCCAGCATCTCTACGATCGTCTCCATGGGAGAATAGCAGCCTGCATTGCTGCGAAAGGTGGATATACACTGTACTAGTGCCGACATGGTGCATGCTCTGTTGCCTGTGTCTATGTGCCTGTGGTTCTGTCAGTGTGATCATGTGATGTATCTGACCCCAGGAATGTGTCAATAAAGTTTCCCCTTCCTGGGACAATGAATTCACGGTGTTCTTATTTCAATTTCCAGGAGTGTAGTTCATTGCGTAAAATAGTCATTCTTCGAACCTTCACTGCGTATGTAGTAGTATCCTCAAGCTTTGTAAATTACGCGTCATGCCTTGTTCACTCCATTAGATAGTATTGGATGACCAAAGATTAAAATCTACAATGGCAACAGAATCTTTCTCTACAAGTTATTAGTTACATCGCAGGCGTCTTTGGACAGAGGATGTTGGTAAGGATACGCCATGTGGTGTTTAATTGAATGTGAGATCCGTGATCTCGAGTGTCAGTAATTTATTAGCACTACTACTATATTATAGTGATGCTTCAGTTACTGCCAATCACCGTAGCCGGCCGATGTGGCCGAGCTGTTCTGGGCACTTTAGTCCGCAACCGCGCTGCTGCTACGGTCGCAGGTTCGAATCCTGCCTCGGGCGTGGATGTGTGTGATGTCCTTAGGTTAGTTAGGTTTAAGTAGTTCTAAGTCTAGGGGACTGATGACCTCAAATGTTAAGTCCCATAGTGTTTACAGCCATTTGCACCATTTTTTTTATCACCATACCTGTAGGATGAAACAAACCACACCACACTTCTGTTTTCCTGTGCGGTAAGGCAATATGCCATTTCTCCACTACAATTAATTGCTTAAAATATTTTACTCATTTTCTTGTAGTGGACTGCATAGTCACAGACAGTCGCGGGCTCAACATACGACCGCAGGGGGCGCCGCGCATCGTTCAACATTTCGGAGGCCATTAGAGGTCCCCCAAGCGGCACCTCTTAAAAATCTGGAGGCCCGCCCGCAGTAGTGTAGTGTTTTGCAATAAAGTTGCGCCGGGGCCATCTCCCGTAATCCAAAGAAATTGGTCTCCGAGGGCCGACGGGACTCCGAATTTATCGCAGCACATTTGCGAGGGAAAAAATGTTCTTTGCGGAGAGAATGAGCAGGCGTGCCCACAGGAAGCCATGATTCCGCCTACAAAACCAAGCGCCGTGAAACCAGGGACCATATTATACCTCAGATTTCGCAAGTTAATTGTGACAGTTACTGTCTTAGTCAGACGACAATTTAAATCACAGATGTTCATTGTTGAAAAAGTGCTACAGGGTAAAAATTGAAAATGTTACAGAACATGAACATATCGAACATAGAAACGGGAAAGGTGCTCAGTAATAAAGTCATTCAGCTTAGTATGCAGTTAATATGATGTATAGCATGTATAAGAGCAGTTAAATTATACCGAAATGGATGGCAATGGTCTGAAGAGCCTATATGGCCAGCGAAATCTCGATATAGCCGTGATTCATGTAACATAAGAAGCTGATGTCACGAAAACAAAAAATTGTCATTCTGCTGAAAGGGATGTGGGACTGGAGAGCTGATCTGAATAATATGTACTACCAGGTTCTTATATCTGGAGATGTGGTCCACCTCTGCAACTAACTTAAATTCTGGTTTTAGTAATGATGCGTCTCTAGTGGCCTGTTATACGTGTTTGTTTCGAGGATATAATAATTACGTAGCATGAAGTAGAAGTTTATGCTGTCTGCGTGTGAGGTGCATTATGCTGTGATATTGCTAAGAAAATGTTGTGCTTATTACCTCTGAATACTTCATGGTCGTTAGTAAAATTGTGACACGCACACATAACTTATGATCCCAGGGGACATCGGCAGACTTTTCCTTAACCGATAAACAGACATATTTAGCAAGAGGAGCGAGTGCAAATCACATTAACTTCGCCGAATTATAAGAGAATCATCGTTGAGTGTAGCCACTGTGCAAAACGGTAACACACTCACAGTGAGAACAATAAGCTTAGGTGTGCAACAGTTTATATTTATTATTAGTGGGTCGCTTAACCAAGCAAGTGTTGTATGACAATTTACAGGACCTTCTAAATTAAATCAAATCACTTGTGTATTGTGTCCAATAAGGCAGTAGTTTTCGCTCCTAAATATTGTGCAACCTATCAGAGTGAGTGGACCCACCATTATGCTTGGCACGAAGAATCTGACCAACTAAGCAGACGCTCCTCTAGGCTAGTAACACTTTAGTTTCTGTTAATTTACGTTACTGCTCCAACAGTGGGAAGTTTCTTCAGCGTTCTTCCGGTTTTCATGAAATAGACGATATTGTTGTCAATCACTTTGACAATAGCGTTGGGTCATCTCCTCCGTGTAGAGTTTTTTAGAACGAAGAGAGCTGAGGCTGGAGAACTAAGATTAGTTGCATTCACATTCTAGCAGGAGTGCGGCTGGTCTCCCGAGCGTCGTCTGGTGCTTATGGTTGCACACTTTGCTGATCATGAGGAAACGTATGTTTCGCAACTTATAACAGCACTACCTGGTTTTAGCATTGCAAATGACTTTCTATTTACTTAATTAATGTACACACAATTAGCGAGCACAGAGAAAAGTTTTTCAAAAATCTGGTCTCAATCACATAAAATGACATCAACATGAAATTTTTTGGGTGAGAATATTGAACGAGTTATCCTTATCCTGGCAATTCGCGAATTCAACACTTTTGAGACAAAATATCAAGTTACAGTCAAATAGGTAGTTGCATACCAAAGCAAGTAAGTAGCGATATGCTCAGAGTGTGGCTAGCGCTACTGTAAATTGCAAAACTTACATTTCCCCAAAATCAACAAAGCGTGCACCCTTCAGCTGCTCTTCTTTAGATTTTCTCTCTTTTACCTATCAATCTTATATTATATCTATGCGAGACTGACTACAAATTTTAAAGTATTATTCGAACAAGGGTTTTGTAATCTACCTCCTTTGTGGGTCAACTACTTTTCTTATGGAAATAATGTTGTCTGTTTCCTTCTTCACCAACCCTCTCATTAGCACTAAATGTGCAGTGCTACTTTCTTGGTTCACTTCCACTATTAAAAAGCTAGCAATTCATACAGCCAGATTTGCTACGAGGTTTTTTTCTATCATGGTGCTCATGTATTTCAGCCATTTTTCGGAAGTTTTGTTCCTCTCTCCGATAATTCTGTATTAGTGAAGTTTATTAGTTTTGGGTGGCAAGTGTGTAGATGTTTCTGTTATACTTCCTTGTATTTATTTTCATTCTCGTCAATAATGTTGGACTGTTAATAAATGCAGGCAACTACATGTGCATCAAATAAGATTCTATTGCGTTAAGCATAAATGTCTTAGCTTAAAGCTTAAATATAACTACCAAATCACTCGTCAGGTTAGCGGGGCCAACGACAATCACAATATGAAGACACGAATACCAAACTGTATACTGACACCACAGCACAAAAGAAAATAAAAAAAGCACAAACAATTGGCCACACAACATACCGTAAAGGCACACAGACAACACATGGAGATGAAAATCGGGCTTCCTGATGCACATAGGCCGGTCGGTGTAGTCGAGCGGTTCTAGGCGATTCAGTGTGATGATGATGATGATGTTTGGTTTGTGGGGCGCTCAACTGCGTGGTTATCAGCGCCCGTACTATTATCCAACCTTTGCTCAGTCCAATTTCGCCACTTTCCTGGATGATGATGAAATGATGAGGACAACACAAACACCCAGTCATCTCGAGGCAGGTGAAAATCCCTGACCCCGCCGGGAATCGAAACCGGGACCCCGTGCTCGGGAAGCGAGAACGCTACCGCGAGACCACGAGCGGCGGACAAGGCGATTCAGTCTGGAACCGCGCGACCGCTACGGTCGCAGGTTCGAATCCTGCTTCGGGCATGGATGTGTGTGATTTCCTTAGGTTACTTATGTTTAAGTAGTTCTAAGCTCTTGGGGACTGATGACCTCAGATGTTAAGTCCCATAGTGCTCAAGGTCATTTGAACCATTTTGATGTACATAAGACTACATCTCCAGAACGATACAAGGGGAACTGTAATATCACAGAATCGTAGGTATAACAAACGAGGATTGTAACCTTGTGAAACGACCGTCTCAAAAGGTTTTTCATTTCACAAAAAGAAGGGAATAACGAAAAACTCCAATATCATATTATATCTTTAAACTTGATATAATGCAGTCATTATTTACAATACATGAAAGAAATTTGGTTCGCAAATATAAAGAAGCAACACGCCTGTGGCATAAAATGAACAGGATTTCATTTAGTTGTGTATTGGGACACATCTCCAAGAACAATATAAGCAACTAAGGAACAGCAGAATAGATAAAAGAAACAATAGTAGACGCAAATCTTTAATGTAGACGAAAAATGCTCAAAATGGTTAAACAGTCAGTGGACTTACTGAGAACGTAGTCCTATTACAACTAAATTTATGTCTTTTGAGATATACAGTATGATCACACAATCAGCGAAATTAGGCACTTGAAATTACATACTCAATGCACTGCGTATCGCTGTTTCTCAACACATTAGGTGCCTGTAACTACTACGGTAAAATTTATAGTCCATCCTTCATTGTAGTTTCTTACGCAAACAAGCTGTAGCTTTTCTTTCTATCCCTAGCAGCAACTGATCACGGAAGCTATTTACAACCTCGTCTGCTAAGATGTCTTCCAGTCTCTGTCTCCCCGTACAGATTTGCTCTCTACAGGTTACTTTATTAACATGAAAGTTATTTCCCGTTGACTTAACATAGGACCTCTCATTTTGTCCCTTTTCGTAACAGTACTTTCCACATGTTTCTTCCTTCGCCGATTCAGCGCGGAACTCCCTCATTCCTTATCTTATCCTTTCATCTCAAAAGCTTAGATTCTTTTCCACACACACCTCGAGATCCACAGTCACACAATGCTGTGTTCTTAACGTAGTTATCACAAATGTCTTCGTCAAATAAAGGCCTTCATTTAATGCTATTGGAGTTCCTTTGCTGTATATGCACTCTTTCACTGTAATTATCTGCATTTTTTATATTTATTTCATCCGTCATATATTATTTTGCTCTTTCGTTTCATCCATATCGATGCCGGAAATTTTTATGCTAAGTTTATCGTTGATTTTGTAATGTTATGTGAGCCTCGTAACTAATTTCTGCCTAATTTTATTCTGAGAAGCTCAGTAATGTATGTAAATACCAAGTGAAGCGCAGCTTGACAGCAAGAAACTCTTTAGCGCGCAATCCCCGCAACGATAGTTGTTGTGACTCTTAAAGAATGGACTCTAAGAAAAACGACAATTGATTCATTAAAAAAGACGAGGAGTGTTAACCTGTATCTTGTGGAAAGTGGGCGTGTTGCTAGGTCGCTCAGAACGTATTGTTACATTTAATGACAACTGCTATTTTAGTTATGAAAACGAGTAAAGTATATGTAAGAGTTGCCAAACATTTATGTGTACAAATTTTCTGGACGTGAAGAATAGAAATATTTACTTTTTGGAAAAGGAGGTGAACTTCATTGTCGTCGCAGGCTATTGGTCGGCAGAATTGTAAGTGTACAAAGTTCACTAAAATACAGGAAAGGAAATGCATTCTCAATAGTTCTCATTCAATACGTAACGACCACTCATAATTTATTAATTACAGTAACTGGATTATGTTCATGTATTATGGTTTGGTGCTGAACTCCACTGACCGAATTTGATGTAGCCGGACGAGTAGTTTGAAGGAAGTTTGTGTGCCAAGCAAACTCCTTTTCTCACGAAACGCTGATTGCTGTTTTATCTTATTTACTTACAACAGTGGTCCCTTAGAAATGAAAAGCTACGAAACCTTGGGCTCAAAGCTGTCCGCAATACGGCCAAGTAACCAACAGAGTCGTACTTTAAATCTTAAAGAACAAATCTCCCTCCAAATTATAATACGTCACCAACTGGTGCAGAAGCTGATCATTTAAGGAGGCAGCAACCAAAATTCATGTACCAGTTACGACTTAAATTCTCAATCAAAAATCAATCTCTCTCTCTCTCTCCAAACACACATAAATATTCGTGTTATTAAGATAAATGTCATTTTATATTGGCGCCCGAACAGGGACGCGAAACGATATTAAAAATATTTCATGTTGTTGTTCGTAACGCCTTTGTAATTACCTTGAATTTCTTGGACTTGAAATATTTCAGATTTTGCAAAAAAAAAAAAAAAATCTATTTCATTGTTGCTTATAGGTGTCACTTGCTTTCATGCACCACGACAAAATTATGCCGGAAAGAACACGGATTTACTGAGCTAGTAAATAAAAAGCGGAACGGATGATAAATTTTGCTTTGAAAAGAACATTTTGGACTCTGAAAAATTCGTTAGCAGCTGCAGACACGCAAGAGTGAGTACCTTTCTTTCCGTTGAAAAGCTTCATTAATGCCCTCTCATGTAACAAGATTCGGTGTTTTTTTTTCCATCAACCTATCCAAATCCAGTAGAAAGTGCATGTAGGTATTTTGTACGTAGACATTTAGTAGCACTGTAAAATTTCAGATCTCGTTATAGTCAGTATTAGCTTAAAGAAATCATTTGTCTGCACCTCCATACTGCATAAACGGCGATGTCTACGACGTTGGCATTCAGCTGTTTCTGATCAGTAGCATACATCGTGACATTTTGTGGGAACGTATTTAACTGTTAGCTGCATCCCAGTGCACCCCAGCAGGCTTAGCAAGCTACTGCGCAACTTTCTCAAGCAGGAATTTCATACAGCCCCGTGGGCTAACCAAACAAATAATTGTCGAGGGCAGACCACATTACGTTATAGATGACAGTGGAGAAATAGTTGACACACAATACCAAATTAGATCGCCAATCGTACCGACCAGGAATGAACTACCAGATGAAATAAACACCACACATAGTACTGTAGTAAACGTATCACCCAGCAGCGTACAGGAACTACAAACCACTCAGATAATGTCAACGTCGACATCTGGTGGTGATTCAAATTTAATCGAAGCATTATTTGCGCGCTTGGTGACACTAAGGGAACAAGAGAAAGAGCAGGAACGAACACAAAGGAAACAGGAAAGACAAGAATTTATCCATAGTTTAGATGATATGTTCGAAGCGTAAACCAAAATTTTTGGCGAAAAGCTTGATTCAAAGATAAATTCTGAATTAGAAGCGCAAACGAGAAGCCTCTATGAAATGTTGGCAAATCTAGTAACTAAGACTGAACTTTATACCATTGTAACAGCTATGAAAGGTGACCTTGAGACGAAAGCATTTACTACAGTTCAAGGTGCAAAACAAGAGTTAACCATTGAACTTCATGAGATGTTAGAGACATGGAGTAATAAGAAACAGCAAGAAATTGATTATAGGATTCAGAAAAGGTATGGCGAACTTGCAAAGCAGACGGAGGATAGCGTTAAACAATATTAGAAGGACGTATACGATGTAAAATCAGAAATCGAGCTAGTAAGAAACGAGTTGTTACCTGTAAAGAACTTTACACATAGTGAATGACAAAGTAAAGCAGTTGATCGACAAATTCTCTCAGTTGGCTGTAAATGGAGAAAAAAAAGTGGAAAAAAAATTAAAAGAAGAAGTACAACACTTCAGTGAACAATGTGCAGACTGGTTACCGGAGAAAGATAAAATGATCGAAAACAAAATAAAAACCGAGTTACAGGACACTGTTGAGGACGCCACTCTTAACATATTAGCGGCACCAGATACCTCTGGGGATACTTTCTTCACAGAATTAGGTGTCATGAGAAGAGTATTTACGACAGAGTCACCTGCTTGGAAAGAACAGATTACTCAAAAAATACAAAGCTTGGAGCAACAATTTCTAAACAAAGGCAGAGAACCACGTCACAGCTACCGCCACCTTGTGTTTTCACTCAGCGATATAAGCAACGATGGTCCCGAGCAGCACAACACAACACATCAAAGCAGAGAACATTCACCACTCAGAACACAACAAATTCCAGTAAATTCATTAGTGCAGTTAATGAACGACGATAGCCTATTGAAACGCAGAAACTTCCAATTATTTAATCCCGAAAAGAGAAACCTTAACACAATCGTTTTTCTCCGATCAATTTCCGGAATTTTTCCACCAAGTTGGTCTGATAGGCTAAAGATATAGTTTGTAATCCGACATATTATAAGAGAATCTTCTATTTTGGGAACCGAAATGGTCGATCGATGTCTTACTTACAGTCATTTTGAACAGGCACTTTTAGCCAAGTTTTGGAACGAAGGAGATCAGAAAAGATTGAGGATCCAAGAAATGGAGGCTTAAGGAAATATTTCGAAAAGTTTTGGGGGAAAATTAGATACTGTGATACATTAATCTCAATTAAGGATGTGATTATGATGTTGAAATCAAAATAACCGGTATCAGTTCAAGAAAAATTAGTTAACAGCTATGATGATGACGAAGAGACATTTCTTTACCTATTAGACTCATTTGACCTTATACATGAGAAATAGAGAGCAAGTAATAAGCGTAAATCAATAACAACAGGTGCAATTCCTTAAGTACGAGTAACAACAATGGTACAGATATTTCAAATAGGAAAAGGCATTTTAACAGACATGATCAGTATTATGGTAAGTGGAATGGAAATGGACAATTTAAAGGTAATAAGAACTACTACCGAGCGAGACATCGCCCAACGAATCAGGCAAACAATTTTAACTACGGCAACAAGTCACGGCGCACTGCATATGGCAGTGAATACGGCAACAAAAGTTGGCAGCATGCATTCCCACAGCAAGCACAAGAATGGAATCCTGGCGCGCGGAACGCGGACGTATACTACCAACATACAAACCTAAGTAATACTAAGCGAAAATTCAAGCCAAATAATCAGCAATTTCAAACAAGTCCCATAGTGCTCAGAGCCATTTGAACCATGAACGAGAATTTCAGACGCTATTTGAACTTCAGAATAGAGGAAATAACCAAATGCAGAGGAAACGGTACAACCCACCGGTATTTTTCACTCACGCTGACAATCTTCCGACTTTTAATCCAATAAATGAACCACCACAGTTTGATACCCGAGTAATTCACAACACGTAGTATTATTCGCCGCAATCAACTAAAATGAGTCTACAATCTGATAGGAATAACAATGGTTGTAACACCAACTATTCAACACCGGAAAACTTATCACAGCATCTTATCAGTGCCTACAAGGTGCTGTGTGAGAAAGGGAGTAACTACATTAATGACGAAGATCTGAATACAGTAGACCGACAAGAAGACGACCAAATTCAGGTGACAATCCAAATCATACTAGCAGGATATTTAACTAATGCAATACTGGATACTGGTGCAAACGTAAATGCAATCTCACTATTTTTTTTTCAAACAGATAACAGCCATACAAAAAATAACCACATTACCCGTACAAGGATGTTGTATTAAAAGAGCTATTAGTTCACAAACACTGAAAGTGCAGATGCAGGCTTTCATCCCTGTTATTATACAAACAGTAACACTTGAATGTATTTTCCTGGTAGTAAATAACTTGTAATGTTATGTGAGCCTCTGTGCCCTTTTTTTAAACTAAATTGTGCCTAATTTTATTCTGAGAAGCTCAGTAAAGTACGTAAATACCAAGTAAAACGCAGCTGGACGGGAAGAAACGCTTCAGCGCGCAATCCCCGCAAGGACAGTAGTTATGAATCTTTCAGTATGGACTCAAAAAAAAGACTATTGATTTATTGAAAAAAAGAGGACTGTTAAACTGTATCTTGTGGAAACAGGGCATGTTGCTAGGCCGTCACTCAGAACGTATTGTTACACTTAATGAAAATTACTATTTTAGTTATAAAACCGAGTAAAGTTTGTGCAAGAGCTGCCAAACTTTTATACATACAAATTTTCTGAAAGTGAAGAATAGAAATATCTTGTTTTTGGAAAAGGAGGTGAACTTCATTGTTCGTCGCAGGCTATCAATCGAAAGAATTGTAGGTGTACAAAGTTCACTAAAATGCAGGAAAGGAAATGCATTCTCTATAGTTTTCATTCAATACGTAACAACCACTCATAATTTATTAATTACAGTAATAGGATTATATTCTTGTATAATAGTACGGTGCTGAATTCCTGTGACCAATTTTGATGTAGCAGGACGTGTAGTTTGAAGGAGGTTTTTGTGCCAATCAGTCTCCTTTTCTCACGAAAAGCAGATTGCTGTCTGATCTTATTTACTTACAACAGTAGTCCCTTAGGTATGAGAAGCTACGAAAACTTGGGCTCAAAGCTATCCGGAATGTGGCCAAGTAACCAACAGTGTCGTATTTTAAATCTTAAAGAATAATTGCTTCCTCCAAATTATAATACGTCACCAACTGGTGCAGAAGCTGATCATTTAAGGAGGAAGGAACCCAAAATTCAGGTTCCAGTTACGACTGAAAGTAAAGTCTCAATCTAAAATCAGTCTCTCTCTCTCTCTCTCTCTCCAAACACTTACATATATATTAATATTATTAAGATAAAAGTCATTTTATAATTTAATGGCTGACTCCGCACTTTCTTAGGTTTACTCTCAGTACGATTGCCCTTCTTAGATGGTATATTGCATTCAGCAGTTTCTGCAGTTCTTCTTCAGTTTCAGTGATGGCAGCAGTGTCAAAAGCAAATATTATCAAGGATACTCTGCCGCAATGGTTTTTAATCGCACTCCATCATTGCATCTTTTATGTATAAACTGAGAAATGTTGGCGCCAGACGGCACCGATATCCTACACTCCTTTTAAACGCAGTATTCGCTCTTGGGTTTATACATATTTCCTATTACTCGTTTATCCCTGTAGCTTACTCTCATCTTTTATCAGAGTTTCGAACATCTGGCACCATATCTCACTGTCGAACTCTTCATCCTTGTTGAAAAGTTATATGAACGCATCTTGATTTGCTTTCATTAACAAGCCCACGGTCATAACTACTTCTCTGGTGTATTTTCAGTACTTCTCTATATGATCTGTGTCAGCAGCTTGGATGCATGACCTATTAAGCTGGTAGTGCAACCGTTCTCACACTTACTTGACTTGGCTATTTTCACAATTGTACGGATGATCTTTCCAGGAAAGTTTGATGGCATGTCTGCAGCTCATACATTCTACACACCAACTTGTATGTTTGTTTGCCAGTTCCTCAATGATTTCAGATATTTCTAAACAAATGCTACCTATCGCTTTCGCCTTATATGATCACAAGACTGCCGAACGTGTATTATATTCTGACCTATTATTGGACCCCTACGTCATCCATTTCCCCTTCCGTTTCTTCCTCAATCAGCTCAGGCAAGTCCTCCCATTCGTAAAGGCTTTGACTAAGCGCTACCCACCTATTCGCCCTTTCCTCTGCACTTAGCAGTTGAATTTCCATTGCGCTATTAATGTTGACACCTTGTATTCTGTTTCACTGAGGGTTTTGATTTTTATACATGCAGAATCAGTCCTTCCGACTATATTTTCAGTTAATATTTCTTAATATTTTCCTGAAGCCATTTCGCCTAGTATTCCCTGCAATTCCTATTCATTGAATTCCTAAGTGCCTTTTATTGCTGTATTTCTGCCTTTCTCCGACCACGTTTGTTCTCCCTTGCGATGAGGTAACTTTTTCATTGCAATTTTTTTCGTGTACTTGATATTCAAGTATTTAGTTTGCACGTCTATAATGTACGTTTATTAATTTTTTTTAGAGTTTGCAACATACCTTCATTGAAAATATAATTTTCATAATTTATTTAATTCATCTTTGCTGCCATGGATCCATCTCTACCCTTTCATGAAGAGCGCATGTTCGACCCAAGGAGAAAAACCTCGCATTCGGTGTACAGCCTACCTGCATACCAACATTCCTCGGCCAGTCAGCTAACAGCCGTTAGCTTTAAAAGCAGTCACCAATGCCTCTGAGATGGTCTGTCGAAATGTCACAGGGAATTATAGCTTGAGTCATTTAACGGTTATAGGCTTCCAAATTTGAGCAAAACGTCCGGGCGGTCATGCAGATTTTTTTTTATTTTGTTATATTTAATAAATTAGTGTGAACTGTTGCAAAATACAGGGTAATCAGAAGCAGTCTGAGAAACTCATAAGGGTGTTGCAGGCGAGACTGTGCTGTGAAATAACTGTTAACAAAAAACAAAACAAAAAATTCCATGCCTTGCGCTGTTTCCGAGTAAACGTAGAAGTTAGCCAATCAGGCCGTAGCACTCGCAAATTGAAGCAGTTCTCTGGATACAATTAGTGTAAGTTCCTACCATAGGGTAGATGATAGCGCACGAGACTGTTCAGCCTTTGGGTCAGACGCGGTCCTTACTATCGTCCCGCTTCGAATTTTTATATCGCTCTCTTTTTCGGTTTCAGGAAACCATAGGAAGGTGAAACCAAATGAATAACTGTTTTCGCGAAACCGTCTCTGGCGGGGTGCTCCAATTAGAGAGCGCAACGGCCTGATTGGCTACCTTTAATGCCGATTAACTCGGAAGCCATGTAACGCATCGAATATTTTTCTAAACATTTACTCCTCAGCGCAACGTAACCTGGAATGCCCTTACAAGCTTTCCAGATTGCTTCGTAACATCCTGCATATTGCACAGAGGAAGCCCAGTACCCCCACTCGCATTTTGCTGAGTGTGAATATCAACGACAACAGGAACGCGCATACGAATTCCTGAGCACTACATTCGTCTGGGACAGCAGCCTTCGGTGGTCGAACATCCGTAGTAATGCAGAAGGGATCAAATTCAACGAAGTATGTGTATTGGTTAAGCAGCCAGTTTTGACGAAACGCAAGATCAGAGGAACCATAGAAATAATAAATCCCCCTAAATAACGTGAATAGAGAGGATGTGTACGGGCTTGAACCAACCCTCAGACGCTAGCAGGTCACACCAACAACGCGAGACATTAACACTACCAGTGAGTTGCTGCCTCCGCGCGACCTGCAGGAGGGAAACAGTGGCCCACGCCTCATCCGCCGAAGAGCACCTGTCACAGAAAACAATGCAAGAAGCAATAGACAACAGCAGACCCCGCACTCTTTCCGCATAGTAACCGATTATAATAAAGTTACCACTCCTTCCCCCTCAAGTGACCAATTGTAACAACGACCTCTTTAAAATAATGAGGTAACGTCGTTCTCAGTGAACCGAAATGACAAAATATAAGTGACTCCACATAGCTAAAGCACATCAGTATTCCAAGAAGAAAACCACTGTAACCATGGCTGAAACGTTTGTTTATCCGGTAAATACTCGTAAAACTTTTACGTCAACTGATTCTAGCCGCGGAAGCCCACGCAGTTAGGCTAAGAAGGAAATTTTGCGTCAGCTGAAAAGGCGGTATACCAATAAAAGAAAGATTTATTTTTCCGAATGTAGGAAGTCGAGACTGTCACGGGGAATTCTTGGACACCCATCAGAATTTGGGTAGCATCTAGCCTCATGCCATTTCTTTGTTTTCCATAATTCCTTTGTCTCTAGAATTCAGGAGAAGTAGGTTCTCAAAGAGATCCATCTTGTGACTAACTTATTAAGTGAAAATTATCGACACTTGACAAAAAAAAATATCGTACACGGAAAAGTGTCGAAAGAAAAATATCGACACCTTAGGTACCAATAACTATATTTGATAAAAGAAATTAAGTGCTCTCTGGTCCATCTCTGTTTTCAAAATGAAGAAGGATAGTCAGTTTCCACAAATTTTAAATCGAATAAAACAAGCATCATAAGTGTACTACTCAAAAATCCCATTACTTTCAAATTTATAATAGTATTTATACTGAATTTTCAGTACCAATGAAGTTTATCACGACAGATACGAAAGATAAGGTATAATTTCTTAGGACAACTTTTTAATATCCTAATTGTTGAAGCTTGATTTTCTCAGAACAATTTTTTTTTTTGTTTATACATGTCATCCTTCTATGGTGCCACGTATTTTTACTAACAAACGATGATTATTCACTGTCTCTTCGTATCTCAAACTATAAAGTTTTCTTATCTAGTTCATAATAGCATGTAATGAAGGTAATTAATTCGGAATTCAGAAGTGAGAACAGTAGGTCCTCACAACTAACGGAAACAGATTATTGTATCACTTTTTATACATCTGGTACACGATACTAACACAGAATGTCAAGCACGTCCAGGGATGTTAAGATGTATTACCACGAACATAGAAGAACAAGTACGTTGCTGGTAAGTATGCCTCCGCAGTCCACAAAATGAAATCTTAGTTGTAAGGTAGGTGCGCTTCCCATGTCTTGTCGAAAAATTGTTTTGGTGGTATGTATACCTCCAACTTGTCTTTAAAACCACATTATTTGTTGGTTTGTATGCTTCCCAACGCCAACGTGAGTCACAGTGACATTTGTCGACAGTTAAAAGCTATGTTTCACAACAAAGAGAAACTACAGCTGGCGCAGAGAACTACCACCAAATGCCAGAAACGTACATTGGCGGTACGGCGTATTCCCACAAACGAAGTAAACCAATGTCGTTGGTGCTAAGTACACTTCCCGCAGCCTGGAGGAGGATTGCACACCTTCTGCGCTCGTTCAGTTGTTGACCTTTTGGTGCTCCAATAATTGGAACTGGGTCATTTGGTAAAAATTTAGGGTACATATTACAAATGTAGTGAATGATTATTATGAAAATTTGATACAACACCGGGTACCGTCAAAAGAATCTATGTGGTTCCAGAGACCTACCCGTGTCTCAGAAACCTATGATGTATAGTGATCAGTCAGAAAACTATGACCACCTACCCAATAGCCAGTATTTTCACATTTGCCACGGGTAATAGCGGCGACACGTCATCGCATGCAAGTAATGATGTCTTGGTAGATCTCTGGAGAGAGCTGGCATCAGATCTACACGCTCAAGTCACTTAATTCTTGTAAATTCCGGTGGGAGTGGGGCGGGGGGGGGGGGGGGGATATAAGAAATCTGACGCCACTTTCAGTCACATCGAAGATGAGTTGGATTGGGTTCAGATCTGTAGACTGCGGTCCAGCACATCAACTGGAACACGCCACTCTGTACCTCGAACTATTCCACGACACCATTGGTTTTGTGACATGACCCATTATCTTGTTGAAAAATGCCACTGCCGTCGGGAAACAGATCCTCTAGATGGGGTCTACCACCAGTGTACAATACTCCTTGGCTGCTATGCGACCCAGTTGGCCCGTGGATGCCCAAGTGAATGTTCGAAAAACCATAATGCAGCCACCGGCAGCTTATCTCCCTTCCGTAGTACAGGTATCAAGAAGCTGTTCTCATGGAAGAGACGGATTTGTGTCCTCCTGTCGGCATGACGAAGAACATATCGGGATTCATCAGATCATGCAACTCTCTGCTACAGTGCCAACTTCCAGTAATAGTGGTTACGTGCCCATTTGAGTCATTGTTGCTGATGTCACGCTGCTGACATTGGCCCCTGCATGGATCGTCTGCTACGGAGGCCCATGGATAGAGGTGTTCGCTACACTTTGTATTCTAACACCATCATTAAAGTCTGACGTCAGGTCCGCCACAGTTCGCCAACTGTCCTATTTTACGAATCTGGTCAGCCTTTGTAACGACGGGTGGCCGCTCATCCCCACGACCCATAGGAGTGAATTTAACCTCGGTTTTCACTACGAGATGAAGACACCGAACACAGAACTCCTCGAAGACCCGAGAAATAGTGCTGTTTCGGAAAGTCTCATGGAGAGACTTCGGGCCTTCACGACCTGTCATCGGTCAAACAGATCGAGCGCCATCCCGTGTCCCCATCTACACATGGATAGGACGCTCCCCTAATACTACATGCATCTAGTTTGTGTCTGACTAGCAGTCATTGTTCGCCAAGTGACACTACTATCGCCTGGAGCGGCTTACATCTGTAGTGGCTCGGTGGTCACAGTGTTGTGGCTGACGAGTGTATATGGTTATAACGTATAAGTGGAGCCTAAAGCGATAATTGATGATTAGCAACAAGGCCAGGATTCGAATGTGGGTTTTCCGCTCACTAGTCAGATGCACTAACCATGATTTTCATTCATGCCTTAGCTTATTTGGTATTCGATTCTGGAGGGAGATGTGTAGCCAGTGCAGTAGCACAAAGCCAGTTTGCGAGGGTGGTGTAGTCAGCAGTGTCTAGCCAGCAAGAAACCCAGGTTCGAATACCTGCCTTGGTACAAACTTTGATTCGTAGTTTGTCTGCGTATATACATCATAGATGTTTGAAACTTAAAAACATCTCTGTAACCATACAGATTCATATGTTACAGTAACTGTCGTAGCAAATGATCCTAGTCAGCATTCAGGCCAGGATTCGAATCTCGGTTTCCTCCTCACTGGATAAGTCTGTGGCATTACGTAACACTTCAGCAGTAGGCAATCAGACATCATCTGACTGTGAAGAAATGACATGTGGTGTTCCCCAAGGTTCCATACTGGGGCCACTACGGTTTCTTGTGTATATTAATGACCTGCCATCTATTACATTACCAGATGCCTAGTTTGTATTATTTGCAAATGATACAACATTGCAATAAATAGTAAATCAAATATAAATTTAGAAATGGCAGCTAATCAAATTTTTACTGACGTTAATAAGTGGTTCATAGCCAATTCACTGTCGTTAAACTTTGAAAAGACCCATTATACGCAGTTCAGAACTTCCAAGAGAATCCTTCTGGTGTGTGTATAAAATATGATGACATGGAAATAGGAGAAGTTGAGAGTTTAAAACTCTTGGGATTACAACTTGATAATAAACTCAGTTGGGAGCAACATACCAACGAACTCCTAAAGTGCCTAAATAAGTCTGTGTTTTCAGTGTGAATGATTCCAGACATAGGAGATATAAATATAAAAAACTGGCATATTTTGCTTATTTTCACTCCATTATGTCATATGGTATCATATTTCTGGGTAACTCCACAAATAGAGAAAATTTTTTTAGAGGACAGAAGCGTATAATAAGAGTAATGAGTAGTGTAAATCCAAGAACATCATGTCGAAACCTATTCAAGGAATTGGGTATATTAACCACAGCTTCTCAGTATATTTATTCCTTAATGAAGTTTGTTGTAAATAATACATCTCTTTTTCGAACTAACTGCTTAGTACACAAGATCAATACTAGTAATAAGAAGAATATACATAAAGATTTAAAATCACTTACTCTTGCCCAGAAAGGAGTCCAGTATTCAGCAACGCATATTTTCAATATGTTACCAGCAACCATTAAGAGTTTAGTTTCAGAGAAAGCGCAGTTTAAACATAATTTAAAAGAATTTTTGGCGGGCTAATCCTTCTATTCCATTCATGAGTTTCTCTACAAGTGCAGTTGACGATTTTAATGAAAATTTATAATACTTTAATTTTTGACAATACTTGGTTGTAACAGCCAAGTGACTACCTACTTTGTGAATGATGGATTTATGGAAAGCAGATGTAAGTCTTAAGTCTGTAAATAGTGGAAGTTTAACTTTAAATCTTGCACATAATCTGACTGTTCTTAACTGAGGATCACTGAAATGAATAATTTACTTCAATTTTTGATAATACTTGGTTGTAATAGCCAAGAAACTGGCAAATGTCTGAATGATGGATTGAATGAAAGCAGATGTAAGTCATGAACGTGTAAATATTAGAAGTTTACATTTATTTCATGTGTGTAAGTTTACTGTTTATTGACAGAGGATCATTAAAATTAATAATACTCAAGTTTTTCAAATTACATTTTTGTAATGTGTTTATCTGACATGTTCCACACCCAGGAGGATTTCCTCTTTTATGGGTCTATGGAATGAATTAAAAATCTAATCAGCTAACCACTATGCCACACTGGCACAGTGGCTTTGCACTACTGCATTGATTACCCTCACACGCCTCTCCCCTCAATTTAACTTTCCATTCATGCCTCAGACCACGTGGTGTCTGATTGAGGAGGGAGGCATGATAGGCTAATCTGGGCAGTGGTGCGAAGCTATTTGTCTGGTGGACAATGGTTAGCACATCTGCTTAGTGAGCATGGAACCTGCATTCACATGGCGGGCGTGGTACATATTTTCATTTGTCGCTTCCATCTGGTATAAAGTATTGATACGAGTAAAATCGTCAAATAAAAATGCATCGTTATCTAGATGACAGGACTAGATATCAAGAAGTATCTATTTTCTTCAGACGGCCGCGGTGGTCGTGCGGTTCTAGGCGCTCCAGTCCGGAGCCGCGCTGCTGCTACGGTCGCAGGTTCGAATCCTGCCTCGGGCATGGATGTGTGTGATGTCCTTAGGTTAGTTAGGTTTAATTAGTTCTAAGTTCTAGGGGACTGATGACAACAGCAGTTGAGTCCCATAGTGCTCAGAGCCATTTGAACCATTTGAACCATTTTCTTCCCATGTCCCTGTTTGTGATGTGTTGTTGTTGTGGTCTTCAGTCCTGAGACTGGTTTGATGCAGCTCTCCATGCTACTCTATCCTGTGCAAGCTTCTTCGTCTCCCAGTACCTACTGCAGCCTACATCCTTCTGAATCTGCTTAGTGTATTCATCTCTTGGTCTCCCTCTACGATTTTTACCCTCCACGCTCCCCTCCAATACTAAATTGGTGATCCCTCGATGTCTCAGAACATGTCCTACCAACCGAACCCTACTTCTAGTCAAGTTACGCCACAAGCTCCTCTTCTCCCCAATTCCATTCAATACCTCCTCGTTAGTTATGTGATCAACCCACCTAATCTTCAGCCTTCTTCTGTAGCGCCACATTTCGAAAGCTTCTTATCTAAGCTATTAATCGTCCATGTTTCACTTCCATACATGGCTACACTCCATACAAATACTTTCAGAGACGACTTGCTGACATTTAAATCTATACTCGATGTTAACAAATTTTCCTTCTTCAGAAACGCTTTCCTTGCCGTTGCCAGTCTACATTTTATATCCTCTCTACCTCGAACATCATCACTTATTTTGCTCCCCAAATAGCAAAATTCGTTTACTACTTTAAGTGTCTCATTTCCTAATCTAATTCCCTGAACATCACCCGACTTAATTCCACTACATTCCATTATCCTCGCTTTGCTTTTGTTGATGTTCATCTCATACCCTCCTTTCAAGACACTGTCCATTCCGTTCAGCTGCTCTTCCAGGTCCTTTGCTGTCTCCGACAGAATTAAAATGTCATCGGCGAACCTCAAAGTTTTTATTTCTTCTCCATGGATTTTAATACCTACTCCGAACTTTTCTTTTATTTCCTTTATTGCTTGCTCAATATACAGATTGAATAACATCGGGGATAGGCTACAACCGTGTCTCACTCCCTTCCCAACCACTGCTTCCCTTTCATGTCCCACGACTCTTATAACTGCCATCTGCCTTCTGTACAAATTGTAAATAGCCTTTCGCTCTCTGTATTTTGCCCCTACCACCTTCAGAATTTGAAAGAGAGTATTCCAATCAACATTGTCAAAAGCTTTCTCTAAGTCTACAAATGCTAGAAACGTAGGTTTGCCTTTCCTTAATCTTTCTTCTAAGATAAGTCGTAAGGTCAGTAGTGCGTCACGCGTTCCAACATTTCTACGGAATCCAAACTGATCTTCCCCGATGTCGGCTTCTATCAGTTTTTCCATTCGTCTGTAAAGAATTCGCGTTAGTATTTTGCAGCTGTGTCTTATTAAACTGATAGTTCAGTAATTTTCACATCTGTCAACACCTGATTTCTTTGGGATTGGGATTATTACATTCTTCTTGAAGTCTGAGGATATTTCGCCTGTCTCATACATCTTGCTCAACAGATGGTAGAGTTTTGTCAGAGCTAGCTCTCCCAAGGTTGTCAGTAGTTCCAATGGAATGTTGTCTACTCCGTGGGCCTTGTTTCGACACATGTCTTTCAGTGCTCTGTCAAACTCTTCACGCAATATCATATTTCCCATCTCATCTTTATCTACAACCTCCTCCATTTCCATAATATTGTCCTCAAGTACATCAGCCTTGTTTAAGCCCTTTATATATACCTTCCACCTTTCTGCTTTCCCTTCTTTGCTTAGAACTGGGTTTCCATCAAAGCTCTTGATATTCATGCAAGTGGTTCTCCTTTCTCCAAAGGTGTCTTTAAATTTCCTGTAGGCAGTATCTGTCTTACCGCTAGTGAGATAAGCCTCTACATTCTTACATTTGTCCTCTAGCCATCCCTGCTTTGCCATTTTGCACTTCCTGTCGATCTCATTTTTGAGACGTTTGTATTCTTTTTTGCCTGCTTCATTTTTGCGTTTTTATGGTTCCTCCTTTCATCAATTAAATTCAATATTTTTTCTGTTACTCAAGGATGTCTATTAGCCCTCGTCTTTTTACCTACTTGATCCTCTGCTGCCTTCACTACTTCATCCCTCAGAGCTACCCATCCTTCTTCTACTGTACTTCTTTCCCCCACTGCTGTCAATTGTTCCCTTATGCTCTCCCTGAAACTCTGCACAACCTCTGGTTTAGTCAGTTTATGCTGGTCCCATTTCCTTAAATTCCCACCCGTTTGCAGTTTCTTCAATTTTAATCTGCAGTTCATAACCAATAGATTGTGGTCAGAGTCCACATCTGCCCCTGGAAATGTCTTACAATTTAACACCTGGTTCATAAATCTCTGTCTTACCATTAAATAATCTATCTGATACCTTTTAGTATCTCCAGGGTTCTTCCATGTATACACCCTTCTTTCATGGTTCTTAAACCAAGTGTTACCTGTGATTAAGTTATGCTCTGCGCAAAATTCTACAAGGCGGCTTCCTCTTTCATTTCTTTGTGATGACGGCCACTAATCGGACTTATTTGACCTCAGCAGGCCCCAGTCCTTCTCGCTTCGTCGCGCCTACTGTGTGCACGGTCGTAGCGACGGTGGAGACCCACAGAGGGCCGTATGTGGGCGACACGCTGGTCCACCGCGGGCGCCGCGTAATGTGGGCTTTGAGGGGCCGGCGTATGCATAATGTGTCATCGCGCTAAGAGCGGCGGGCGCCCACGCGTCGCCACTCCCACCTCCTGACACGGCCCATTACGCAGTCCCTTTGTGCGCCCGCTGGGCGCGTGCAATCGCACCCGATCACATAGCTGCCCTCACACCCGCTCCCCACCGTATATCGGCTCACCCGCGCTCGGCCGCTTTATGTCACGCTGACAGGAAAGTAGTTTTAGAGGGACGACCAAAAAATTGCACTTGTTTTATTTAGTACAATTCTCGTATAAGCTGGAAAGTTACAAAGGTACCGTTTCGACAGATCACCCATCTCGACCACTACGAAATGGACTCGTCCGTTGCCGAGCTCGTTGAAATCTCTACAGCAGTCATGGGGAACCTCTGTCTCTCATATATTTATTATTATTATTATTATTATTTTCGATTATTCCCTTTTGAGAGAGCGATTGAACTTGAGTAGTCACGATTTCTTCTTCTACCTTCGTTATTCCCTAATTCTCTTCATACGTTCACTGTGTTGTCTCTTGCGTTCTTCCGACCACCTTTTTCCCGTTCTGTTCTCCGTATGTTCTTGTTTAAGTGTGTGTTTCTGTATGATGTTTCTAAACTGTTCTCTATTGTTTATGTTGTCTTGCGTTATCTCCCGTTCTTTAATGTCTTCTTCTCCTTCAGCGATCCACTTTGTCTTGTTTTTGCTCTTGTTTACTGTCTCAAAGATTTGTCTTGTGAGCCTGATTTTATTCATTCTGCAGATATGTCCATAAAATTTCATCCTTCTCTTTCTAATGGTGTCTATTATTGTTTCTATGTCTTTGTAAATTCCTCTCGTTGGCCTCTTCATCCAAATTCCTTCCCGAAACACTGGTGCATATATTTTCCTCAGAATATTTTTTCCTGGTTTTCAGTCTCTCTGATCTTAGTATGACCATGAATCACTGTGGTTTCTGTAGCATAAAGTGCTTCTGGCTGGTCTACTGTGTTGTAATGCCTTACTTTCGTATTGACACAAAAATAGATTTATTATTATAGTAATTCCAAGTGAGCTTATATGCTTTTTGTAATATGGAGACTACCTTTATCGCCTATTAAGTTCAGTCTTGATGGTTGGATTATCTCTCCCAGATATCTGAGGTGGGCAACTTGTGCCACTTTCCCGTACTGAGTAGTAATGGGGAGATTATCTACAGGTTTGTTTTCCATATACTGTGTTTTCCCGTAGGAGATTTGTAGCCCAGTTTTCTGTGAGATTTCGTGTAGTTTTTCCAATGCAAGTATGGCTTCCTCTCTATTGTTGGTTATAATGACAAGATCGTCCGCGAAAGCCAGACACTTATTCTCTGCTCTTTTTTAATCCCAAGCTGAATTCCCTATGTTTCCTTTTCCTATATCTTCACAATTTTTCCCAGAACCATGTTAAACAGAATGGGGGACATTCCATCTCCCTGGCGAATACCAGTATGGATATGAAATGCTTTTGAGTTTCTCCTACGAATTTAACTTTGGAGGTTGTATCTGTTAATGCCTGTCGAATAATGGACCTTGGTTTCCTGTCAATCCTGAACTCTTCTAAGGTGTGAAATAACGTTTGTCTATCTATTGAGTCGTAAGCCTTTTTAAAATCAAGAAAAGTTACCAGAGTTTTTCTATCTCTTCATCTCTAGTGTGTATATATGGGCAGAGAGGGCTGGAGAGAGAGATGTGCGGGGAAGAGAGAGAGAGAGGCCATTGGTGAAATAATCACGTGTGATTGACTGAACAGCTGTGGTTCCACTTTTTTGGCACGTGTCGCTCTTTATTTGTATGTTTGCAGTGCCTTCTGGAGTTGGAATATTCTTTTTACAATTGTTTTAAAACTGGTTCAGTGGATAGCATACCACCTTCACAGATATATTGCCTTGAGAAGAAAAGAAAAACCTACTTTAAACATTTGTGGGCACAAAACCTTACCCCTGTCTGTCATAAAGTCGCGCATAACTCATTAAGTAACGTTAAAGGTCCTCTAATTGTGCGGTCAGCATTTACAGTCTCACTGTCCCCAAATTATTTTTTACTTTCTTTTGAATTGCGTTTATGGAACTGAAATATCAGTTAACATATCCTGTATCATAAGCCTTTTATGTTTAGTTACTAATCGTAAGGAAACACGTGTACCCGCAATAAGAGAAATTTGCTTTTTGCAAATCAGATACTATGCTTTTATGCTTTATCGTTTGCAAACATAACTGCAGCAGTAAATCTAGTGGAATTTTCCGGTATAAGACAGGTTCTAAATCCACAATGACCTTATCTAAAATAGATTACCTGAAAAGGAAAAATCTATATAAATCTTATGGGCTACGAATTTCAAGAATGAAGATCGAAACAGAAAACTCTGAAATCACTTTGAAACTTTTAAATAATAGAAATAACGCTATACCTTTTCCCTGGTCTTTTCTCAGTCATTCTCTGAACGTAGTAATAAATAGCTAATACAGTGCATCATGCCACATTTTAATTTGGTTCCACATGAAATATATATTAGTCACATACTACACGACAATCAAGAATTTCTGGTATAATGTGTCAAATCCATGTCTCGAAAATGAACCGAGTATTATGCATGACATGTAATACCTATAGCGACATTAAGAACAGAATGAAAAATTCGGGTGCATTGCTTTTCAGTATGCCTTCGTATCTGCCGGAACGACATATGGTTGACAGCTAATGCAGGTAAACAGTAACGTATCGTCATCCAACATTTCCGAAAAGCGTTGAAGCCCATACTACACTCAAGCGCCAAAGAAACTCGTATGGGCCTGTATTCAAATACAGGCTGGTTAGTTTTCTATGTTGTTAACAACACCATATCGCTCTGTATGCCTATCAGTACTTAGTGACTTCAGTAGTTAGAATCTTTTATTTAGTTGGCAGTATTGGCGCTCACTGTATTGCAGTAGTTCGAGTAACGAAGATTTTTCTGAGGTAAGTGATTCATGAAAGGTATAGGTTATTGTTAGTTAGGACCATTCTTCTGTAGGGATGATTGAAAGTCAGATTACATTACGCTAAAAATATTGTGTTTCAGTATAGTGATGATCAGAATAAGTAAAGAGAGAAATGTCTGAGTACGTTTAGTTATGCTCTGCTGTTTGGAAATCAAATAACGTAAGAGGTTTACCAGCACAGTCATTCATAATTTTTCTAAAGGGACGTTTCACAGGCAGAACACGGCGTTGCGGCGGAAACGCCTATATAAGACAACAAGTGTCTGGCGCAGTTGTTAGATCGGTTGCTGCTGCTACAAGGGCAGGTTCTCAAGATTTAATTGAGTTCGAACCTTACTTTCCTATTCATAACGAGTCCCACTCACGTTTTGCCATTTTCGGCTCCTGTGGTGCTATAGCCGGCGCACGAGCGACGAAACACAGCATTTTCGAGGTAGCAATGAAGTAGTGATTTTCCCGTACGACCATTTCTCGAGTGTACCGTGAATATCAGGAATCCAGTAAAACGTCAAATCTCCGACAGCACTACGGACGGAAATATATCCTGAAAGTATGAGACTAACGACGACTGAAGAGAACCGTTCAACGTGACAGCTGTGCAACCATTCCTCAAATTGCTGCAGATTTCAACGCAGGTCCATCGATAAGTGTCAGCGTGCGAACCATTCAACGAAACATCGTACATATGGTCTTTTTCACCCAAAGGCCCAATCGTGTACACTTCATGTTTGCACGACACAAGGCTTTGCGCCTTGTCTGAGCCCCTCATCACCGAACTGGGTTGCTGATGACTGGGAATATGTTTCCTTATCGTACGAGATTCGTTTCAAATTGTATCGAACGGATAGTCGTATACGGGTATGGAGACAACCTTCATGGACCCTGCACATTAGCAGGGTACTGTTGAACCTGGTAAAGGTGAAACGTCCCCTTAGAAAAATTGTACATGACTGTGCTTAAACTGACACACAATATTTTAGCGCAACGCAATCTCACTTTCAAAAATCCTTACAAAAGAATGGCCCTGACTAACATTAACCTATACGTTTCACAAATCACGTACCTCACAAAAATCTTCGTTACTCGAACTACTGCAATACAGCGAACGCCACTACTGCCAGCTAAATAAAAGATTCAAACTACTGAAGGCACTAACTACTGATAGGCATAGTCATCAAATGAAAGGTTTTAATAAAGAACAAACAATGTATAGTCATAATATATTTAGCAGTTCATGACATCCATTCTTACAAATGTACTGTTTCTGATGGACACACGTCCAGATCATCGCTGTCACAAATCCGCCATCTCACTTCCCACATCCACCACTGCTGGCGGCTCACCTCCAACTGCGCAGCGCTACGCGCTGTTAACATCCAGCTGCCCAACACTACAATGGCAGACAACAATGCAAACTAGCCACAGACTGCACACAGCACAGCCAGTGATTATCATACAGAGCGCTACGTGGCGTTACCAATAAGAAAACCTAAACAGCCTACCTACATAGCCCCCATGCTCCCCACAAAAAATTTTACAAATGGTTTTGGGCACTGGACAATACATGGTCGTTAAAAATTTTTTACAATTACAATAACAAAGAATTCATATGCACACACTTATTGATACAATGTTGGTCAAAATCTAAAATTTTCTCACAGTCCATAACGACAGTCCTCATCATTCATCACAGTAAAATTGCAGTGTTTCTTTTTCTCAAAGTCTGAACAGTAAAAGACAATGCATACGGAAGTAGTGGATTTCAATGCAGTCTTGAAGAAGTAGTGTTGTCCTTCCAACAGAAAGACAGTGCTGACTCTTTACATGCAGACAGGTATTGGTCCACAACAGAGCAAACCCACAGCAGAGTCAGTCGAAGTTTTGAAGAATATTGGTAGGTAGGTCGTCACAGAGTAGAGCCACTGTAGTCCTGGTAGAGATTATGGTATTGGTGGCCCACCAGAGATGCAGACCCACTGTAGTCCTTGTAGAGACGGCCGGTAGCCATCTGTTCCGACTGTGCAGGTGCACAATAACCATTGAAGAGTCTTGCAGACAATATAGCAAGTCCATAAACCACCACTTGTGCACTCACAACGTTTTTGGAATTGTCCTTAGAACCAGCAATGCTGTTAACCAGTCCCTTGCTGAATTATCAACACACGTGCAAACACTAACAGTCCCTATTTTCTACATATTGTGCATATACTATGACCGACAGAAACGTGTGCACTGAAATGAAACTCTATTTGAAGAACTGGTGTCTATACAACTATAAATTTACATCATAAGAATACAATTACAAAGGTACTAAATACATCATAAAGAACATAATAGTACAGATAACATTAGTAGTAATACAGGCGTTACAAAAGAATAGAAATAAATATGTGCATCAGTGTTACAGGAATTATGACATAAGAAAACAAATAAAATAATGGGAATAGTTTTCGAAACATAAATTTTACACAAGAGCATTGAAACAGAACAGAATAAATGATGTCTAAACATCTTTAAAAGTAAATAACATGTTATTAATGCAAATTATATGTGAGGATAACAGTATTCCTCATCATAGTGAATGTAGCTGAGTATTAGAAAAATTCTACAACATAAGTCTTAACAGATAAACATATAAAAACAGGAAGAACACAAATACAGAAGGGTACACAAACACAAAGCGGAATAACGCAAAGACAGGATAGAGTTTGTTTTCAGTGTTACATTTCGTACTGCAGTCCAGCACAAAACTTCACTCCACAGACCTTTCGTCTTATTTCAACATTTGTTTCCACAAAAAAATCCAATCCAAGCATGCTTTCTGTATTTATGTTCACATATTTCTTATCCCATTATTTATTTTCCATTACCTTAGCTCATCATTTATTTCCAAGAAAATCCTACCTAAATCTGTTGTCCCTAAACCCTACTTTTTTGTTCATATCCTCTTTCAAAATACGTTTTTGGCCAAACCATTTTCTTATAGCTTCTCAATGCATTTCTTCCAATTCATCACAAGTCGTTCTCTTATATCGCCAACCCTATCTTAAGCTAACTTAAATCTACTGACCTCAGATCCTAAACTAAGGGACGTGGCAATGCAGCAGCACAAAACAATTAACACAAACAGGAATGACAAAAAATGCAAATTGGCAAAGCTAGCAGCAGCAAATGTAATAACTTATATCTAAACATGACAAGGGAAATGTCTTTTGTGCTCCTTCGTTTTTTTTTTAATCAGATCATAAAAATGTTATTTACTGGATCTGTAGGCATAAAATATCTGTATAAGTACATCTACTAAATTTTATTTTAACCATTGCTGCAGTGCAACTAGAAACTAGATATTAAACAAAATGAGAAAATATGTACAAAGGAAGGCACGAAACATCATTCATTAGCCATACGGCATTTCATAAGGTAGTAAAAAAATCTCTCAACTAGAAAGACAGTAGTCATAATCAGGTGTATAGACATAAAATATTTCTCTTCATTTCATTAGGCATTTCAGTAAATATCATAAATTAAGAGCTCCACAGTGTAATCATATGTATTCAAGTTTGAGTGTGTCGTATTTGCGATGCTTTCTGCAAAGAAATGCCAATAGCGAGGATAATGGCCTCTTTTTTTTTCTCCACCCATGCCTCTGTAAGGCACACACTAATGGCTTTTTTTTAGGCGACTCTCGCACAGCTGGGTACCCACGACTCATTACGTGAAGGTGGTCACTTAACTTTCTTACCGTAATATTTACGACACCAGTTTGGACTACAGTGACAGTCTCATATAAAATTTCACAGGTCGAGAATTTGCGTTACGAATTTGTAGAAACAAAATCCTATAAATATAACAGCGTCCAAAAACTTTTTGCTGGCATTGTGATAAATTACGCATATACACACATTTCATAACTCTTAAAGTACGATTCTTGGTTTCCAACATCCTTTTTCACAAGCCAGAGTCCCTAACCACTACTCCTTATTCCTTACCTTATTACACATATACATATTCGTCAACACTTCTTCAATATTTCATCATAATAAATACATATCATAATAAACATTCCTCAACAGCATAATACACATCGTCATCGTAACAATAACATCATAACACCTCAGTCAAATCTCAAAAACGTCGTAGCTTTCTACAATAATTTCAAACCCTAAAAAATATTCTATGCTCATTTCAATACTGTCATCTACCTCAAACGTACTTTAAAAATCATGATCCCATACCAAATACGACATTAAAAGCTCTCATAGTATCATAATGGTTCCGAAAAAAATATGAACAGTTCACAAAGTACAGACAAAATACAATTTCGTAAGTGTGAAGTTATCCAATGGTGTAATTACGTAAACATCTGTCACTGATGTAGTAGAATAAATGTTTGTCTCTCTCAGTTAAATGATCAGAGAGCTGTGTAATTTATGTGTAAGAGAAATATGGTACCAATGTGTAAAGTTGTAAAAGCAAATACCATTAGCTAAGGCTCCTTGTGCTTGCCAAACACATGGCATACAAAGTAAGCGTGTACCCCCCTGAGGATTAATGTAATTATACCCTCAGGTGTTACAGATTACAGCAATGTAATGAAATGTATCAAGGAAAACCTTTGTATCATTGTAATTCAAATATCCTTAAAAATAAATGTTTTAAGTAAAAAATTAGTCACTCAAATACGTGTCCTGTAGCGCTAAACTGTGCGTCTTGTTGTAAGATAATCTCTGTGGAAGTGTCGTAGTTATCGTAATCCGAAAGCTAAGTTCTGCAGAAGTCAATGTACTTACCTCAAGATAAACAAAAGTGAAATGCTTTGCGTATAGATATCTTACTAATTACACTTATTGCAGTGATGAAGAAAGTACTGTGCTGTAACGTATTATTGTGCTACAGAAAAGACTGTCTCATTGTAGCTATACCACAAAAGTTACTACTAAAACATGATTTCCTTTCCAGAAGAATTCAGAAAAACTGTGCAGATATTAAACAGAAACACCGCAAAAGCAACATTGTGAATTGTCACTCATTAGTAGCGTCGTGATAAAATCGTGTAACTGTCACATAAACTAACCACTGTGTCATCTGGTATCTCGCAGAAAGTACTTTAAATCCAGAATTTATTTTCAAGTAAACCAAAATGTTGCATTAAAGTCTCATTAGCAGTACCTATATATGTTCTAAGTATGTAAGCCTTATAGTCATTACGTAATCGTGCAACAAACAAACAAGAATGTACACACACAATAACACTGTGACGTCTGTTCACTGTAACAATGTATTCGCAATTACTATCTAAATACATTGCCCAGGTTCTTGACTGGATAGTTAACTTTAAAACATTGTTGCATGTCAACAGTTTCTAAGTGTAACAAGGCATACTAGTAACGTGAGGTGAAAATTTTTATGACAAAGACGAAGCTAAGAAGCAGATTATCTTTCAATAAATGGTTTTACATGTGAAATGTTGTGCAATCCCTTACTCTTCCTACTATGCAGATCTCCAGTTTCAACGTAATTATCATGTGGTATATGGTACATCGGCAAAGTTAGCATCTATGGTATTTTTCTCTGAGGCAGCCGGCGCACGTGGCTGCCTGCGGTGCGAGTCATTGTCTGCTGTCTCTTTGTTGACGTGCGTCGTTATTCGGATTAGGAGACCTAACTTCTAGAAATTCACCTTGACGAGAAGGCCCTGTCCTGTTTGAATCTCGCTAGTTCTGATGAAATTCAGGTCTGTCGTTATGAATATATCGTCTGTCGTCATGTCGGTAATTTCTGTAATTAATTTCTTGTCGGTCACGTGGTGGAGAACTTCTCCCTGAGTCGTAACTGCGTGGAGGACCGTTTTGTCTGAAGTTATTTTGTCTACCTTGAAAATAATTGTTTTGTTTCCCATATTGTCTGTTTCTATGGTTGTCACTGTCACATTCATTACTACGGAAGAGCGATCTTTCTTTGTAACTCTTATTCTGCCAACGGTTGTCATATGGGTGGTGTCTGTTTTTGTCACGATTTGCGTTGTGAGAATAGCCTTGTCGTGTCCAGTTCTTATTTCTTTCATCGCGGAATTGCGACGGATGTGACCTGCAATTGTTGTGTTCCTGTTTTCGCGTTCCGCGATTGTCAGTGTCAATTTCTAATTCTTGTAAGAGTCCCTGAAAAGCTTCAATGTCGTCTTTGCAATGTCCTGCCAAAATGATATGTCGTAAATGTTCAAGTAATTTGTTTAAGCAAATGCAGATGAGTTGTGAGGGGCTGTATGTGTTTGACAGGTACTGATTCTTGTGCAACATGTCTTCAAAATATTTCACAGAACTGGAAAGTACAGATTGTTCGAAATCTTTCATCATTATGATGCTATGTTTTACTCGGTCTTGTGTGACTTGAGACCAATATCCTGAGAGGAAGGCATGGTAAAATTCTCCTTCACTGTGGCAATCGTGAATGACCGATCACATTCTTACAGCTGGTTCATTCTCTAAGTAGCCACACATAAATTCTAATCTGTGCTCTAATGACCAGTTGGGAGGAAACAATGAGAGAATTGACGGAGCCATGCTTGTGGATGAATGTCGTTGCCAGAATTCTTAAATGTTTTGAATTTACATGTAGTAATGAACAGCTTATAGTCAAAATCATCGTGTCGGCGAGTAGCATATCGGTCATTGTTATGTCGTGTCGGCGGTTCCACCTCAAAATTCGGTGTAACTTGGCAATTTCTTTCATAATTTCCGAAATTCCCTGTGTTATTATTTTGTGGCTTTTCCGTATTTCCAAGTCCCTCTGCCCGTGTTGGAGCACGAGTGTCCTCTGAAATATGTACACGCCTGGAAATTGAAATAAGAACACCGTGAATTCATTGTCCCAGGAAGGGGAAACTTTATTGACACATTCCTGGGGTCAGATACATCACATGATCACACTGACAGAACCACAGGCACATAGACACAGGCAACAGAGCATGCACAATTTCGGCACTAGTACAGTGTATATCCACCTTTTGCAGCAATGCAGGCTGCTATTCTCCCATGGAGACGATCGTAGAGATGCCGGATGTAGTCCTGTGGAACGGCTTGCCATGCCATTTCCACCTGGCGCCTCAGTTGGACCAGCGTTCGTGCTGGACGTGCAGACCGCGTGAGACGACGCTTCATCCAGTCCCAAACATGCTCAATGGGGGACAGATCCGGAGATCTTGCTGGCCAGGGTAGTTGACTTACACCTTCTAGAGCACGGTGGGTGGCACGGGATACATGCAGACGTGCATTGTCCTGTTGGAACAAGTTCCCTTGCCGGTCTAGGAATGGTAGAACGATGGGTCCGATGACGGTTTGGATGTACCGTGCACTATTCAGTGTCCCCTCGACGATCACCAGTGGTGTACAGCCAGTGTAGGAGATCGCTCCCCACACCATGATGCCGGGTGTTTGCCCTGTGTGCCTCGGTCGTATGCAGTCCTGATTGTGGCGCTCACCTGCACGGCGCCAAACACGCATACGACCATCATTGGCACCAAGACAGAAGCGACTCTCATCGCTGAAGACGACACGTCTCCATTCGTCCCTCTATTCACGCCTGTCGCGACACCACTGGAGGCGGGCTGCACGATGTTGGGGCGTGAGCGGAAGACGGCCTAACGGTGAGCGGGACCGTAGCCCAGCTTCATGGAGACGGCTGCGAATGGTCCTCGCCGATACCCCAGGAGCAACAGTGTCCCTAATTTGCTGGAAAGTGGCGGTGCGGTCCCCAACGGCACTGCGTAGGATCCTACGGTCTTGGCGTGCATCCGTGCGTCGCTGCGGTCCGGTCCCAGGTCGACGGGCACGTGCACCTTCCGCCGACCACTGGCGACAACATCGATGTACTGTGGAGACCTCACGCCCCACGTGTTGAGCAATTCGGCGGTACGTCCACCCGGCCTCCCGCATGCCCACTATACGCCCTCGCTCAAAGTCCGTCAACTGCACATACGGTTCACGTCCACGCTGTCGCGGCATGCTACCAGTGTTAAAGACTGCGATGGAGCTCCGTATGCCACGGCAAACTGGCTGACACTGACGGCGGAGGTGCACAAATGCTGCGCAGCTAGCGCCATTCGACGGCCAACACCGCGGTTCCTGGTGTGTCCGCTGTGCCGTGCGTGTGATCATTGCTTGTACAGCCCTCTCGCAGTGTCCGGAGCAAGTATGGTGGGTCTGACACACCGGTGTCAATGTGTTCTTTTTTCCATTTCCAGGAGTGTAATTTTTGTATTACTTGTGCCAACTGTTTTTGTACTACCCGGATTTCTCTTTGTGTTGCGTATTAATTTGATTCTGATTTTGTTCGAATTTCTTAATTTGTTCATACTCTTCTGTGTCAGTGATGGCTACAGGTCTTGTGTCATTCAGATCATCATCTACCCTTGCAGATAAGTTAGTGAACTGATCTGAAAGTTCGGCTACTTTCTCCGATAGTGTACTTATTTCCTCAGTGTGTTTTTCTGAACCAAGTTTCAGAATGTCCATTTGTGTTGAAATCGTATCTACTGTGTCCTTTAAGTTTTCTTGAGTTTTTGCAAGTTGTGTAACCGAATCGGTAGATGCAACTAAGTCAATTTAGCTTGCAAGATCTCATGATTTTGATGAACAATTGTTTGCAGTTCTTTTATGGCTTCTTCGTGATTCTGTAATGTATTTTCATACCGCGAAAAAGTAGGTTGGAAATGCTCACAAATTTGTGTTTTTACGTCATTACAGACTTTTTGACATTTCGATTCGATTTTATGTAACTCAGTAGTTAAATCTTTACGTATTTGTTCAAGCGTATGTTCCACTGAGTCTTACTTTTGAAGCTTTTGTTCCATTGCGTCTAACTGTTGCTGTATGTTGTCTCTGGTGTTGTTCCATTGTGTCTAACTTTTGAAGACTTTGTTCCATTGTGTCTAACTTTTGAAGATTTTGTCCCGTTCGTATCTGGTTTTGTTCAATTGTTGTGTCTAACTTTTCTAGCCGTTGTCCCATTTGTTGCATTAACTGTAATAACAATGCACTGGTGTCTGAAACATGTTCCTCAGTGCTTTTCGGCAGTGAAGTTCCACCGGCAACATTCACTTTTTGACAAGCAGAAAATGTGTCTTGACTTATTTGAGAAAACGGTGAGGACCCAAAACCTGAATCTGCAGTATTTGCAAGATTGTGTCCTGTCATTCCAGATTCCTGAGGCGGGCTATTGCCGACCGATCGATCGATAGATAATGCTTCCCTGTTCACTAACTGTTTCACTGTCTACACCATTGTTTGCCGTCCGCTCAATTTCCCTATGCACAATTACCAAATTACTATGCTGAACAGTATTTAATTCATTACACGGTGGCGCTAACACACTGCTTTCATCTTCACTGTCATTTCTCAGTTTACTTTGCAGCCTAGTATTACATTTTTCACACTCCATAATTGTCACAATATTTCACACGTTAACACAGAAAAGCACAATTTGAAGAGCAAAAATAAGAAAACACATTAACATAGCACTGAAAATAATATCTAGTTAATTGCAATGGCAGCTGCTAAATACTTGGTGCAAATCTACATGCATGCCACAACTGTTTTACTGTACAACAATGAAATACTCCAACTACAAAGGAGATTCTCTCAGGAATTACGCGCTAGCAATAAACAAAAGCTACACTAATTACACAAACTACAAAAAAAATCAGAAGTATCCAGTGAGGTATCTTCGGCTAAGGGTCGACATATAAAATGTCCCCTTAGAACAATTATACATGACTGTGCTTAAATTGACACACAATATTTTTAGCGCAACGCAATCTCACTTTTAAAAAATCCCTACAAAAGAATGGCCCTGATTAACATTAACTTATACGTTTCACAAATCACGTACCTCACAAAAATCTTCGTTACTCGAACTACTGCAATACAGCGAGCGCCACTACTGCCAGCTAAATAAAAGATTCAAACTACTGAAGGCACTAACTACTGATAGGCATAGTCAGCAAATGAAAGATTTTAATAAAGAACAAACAATGTATATACCATAATAGTCATAATATATTTAGCAGTTCATGACATCCATTCTTACAAATGTACTGTTTCTGATGGACACACGTCCAGATCATCCGCTCTCACAAATCCGCCATCTCACTTCCCCACATCCACCACTGCTGGCGGCTCACCTCCAACTGCGCAACGCTACGCACTGTTAACATCCAGCTGCCCAACACTACAATGGCAGACAACAATGCAAACTAGCCACAGACTGCACACAGCTCAGCCAGTGATTATCATACAGAGCGCTACATGGCGTTACCAATAAGAAAAGCTAAACAGCCCACTTACAAAGGCTCTGCACTGGTTAGGGGCGTGTACAGTTGGAGTGATACAGGAACCCTAATACGTCTAGATACGACTCTGACAGGTGACACGAACGTAAACATCCTGCCTGATCATCTGCATCCATTTATGTCCATTGTGCATTCCGAAAGACTTGCGCAATTCTAGTAGGTCAGTGCGACAGTCCACACGTCCAAAATTGGTGCAGAATGGCTCCAGGATCACTTTTCTGAGTTCATACACTTCCGCTGGTCACCAAACTCCCCAGACATAAACATTATTCAGCATATCTGGGATGCCTTGCAACCCACATATTTTTAGGATTTATGGAGAGCCCTGCAGGATTCATGGTATCAATTCCCTGCAGCACTACTTCAGACGTTAGTCCAGTGCATGCCACGTCGTGATGCAGGACTGCGTGCTCGCGGGGTCCCTGCACGACGTTCGACTGGTATACCAGTTTCTTAGGCTCTTAAGTGTACTTTGTTGAACACTGACAAAGATACAATCCTTCGATGTAATACCGACAGACCGTGGGTTGGAGTCCCCGTCTTATGACAGATCGAATCTGCGTTTTAACCTATCCTTCATATCTCAACAATGTGAGGAGTCACGAGGGGCGATCCGTCGTTCAAGTAAATGGTGTAGTTTATGTACAGGCAAGTCGATAATGTGGCGTCGAAATGAGAGACTTGCACCTGACCATTGGGCTAAATTGCCGATGACGCGTTGGAAATTTGACTTGTAAGGTCCATTCTGCTATACAGGTCGTTGAACGTTCCACAGAAACGACCGTTACTTCGCCATTTCACCAAGGAAGGTTATTATGGCCTCAATGTTTTTCAGATAACTATTTATCTGATACTATAGGGTGTCCATTGATAGCGACTGGGCCAAATATCTCACGAAATAAGCGTAAAACGAAAAAACTACAAAGAACGAAACTTGTCTAGCTTGAACGGGGAAACCAGATGGCGCTAAGGTTGGACCGCTACATGGCGGTGCCACAGGTCAAACGGATGTCAACTGCGTTTTTTTTTTTTAAGTGGGAACCCCCATCTTTCGTTACATATTCGTGTAGTACGTAAATTAATAAGAATGTTTTAATTCGACCATTTTTTTTCCCTTTATGATAGATGACGCTGTAATAGTCACATACGTATGGCTCACAATTTTAGACGAACAGTTGGCATGATTCGAACCTGCGATGGTAGCGGTCGCGTGGTTCCAGAGTGTAGCACCTAGAACCGCTCGGCCACGCAGTGAAGCATCTTGTAGTAACATCGGTAGAACATTACGTAGGAAATCAGCATACATTGCACCTTATAAATACGTGGTACCACGTAACATTCCGGCAGTGCCGACGGTATTTGCTTCATGATACATTCTTCTTCTTCTGTAGTGGTCAATCCAAGGATTGTTTTGCAACAGCTACAATGGTAGCTTGTCTCCATTCTGTGCGTCTTTCAGCTTTTCCCTTCATTTCTTTATAGGTGTTACATCCCACATCTTTCACGATTTCATCCATGTACCTCAGTCATGGTCTTCCTCTTGGTCTTTTTCCCTGGACATATCCCTCTATGATTGTGTTCAGGAGTCCTTCATGTCTTAATAGATGGCCTGTAAATTGCACTCTTCTTTTAAACAATGAAACTCCAGAAGCTTCTCTTGTCACCTGATGTTTCCAGAACCACTTCGTTTGTGACCATGTCAATCCGTTTTATTTTGAGCATGCGTCTATAGCACCACATTTCAAAAGAATTTAGCTTCTGGTCTTCCTCTGTCCCGAGGGTCCATGTTTCACATCCATAGCATGCCACACTCCACACATATGATTTCAAAAATCTTTTCCTGATTTCAAGGCTGATGCTCTTAGATGTTAATATGTTTTTCTTCTTGTTAAAAGCAGCCTTTGCTTGATCTATTCTACTTCTCACTTCTGCCTTGCTCCTTCTATCCCTGGTAATATTACTGCCCAGATAAGTAAATTTCTCAGCTTGTTCAAGCAGTTCATTGCTACATGAACTTGGACTTTCAGTTGATCTTCTTTGTCACATGCAATTACTTTTGTTTTTGCGTTATTAATTCTCACATTATATTCTTCACCCATAACTTTATCCATTCTATTCAGTAGGACTACAAGATCTACGTCACTTTCAGCCAGGACAGCTATATCATCGGCATATCTTATCATATCTATACGTTGGCCATGAATTACTACACGTCTCTGTGAATTTTCCCTTACTTTTTTCAGCGCCTCTTCAATGTATACGTTAAAGATATCAGGGGATAGTGCGCAACCTTGTCGGACACCTTTCCGTATCTGCACCTCTTCTTGTTTTGTCCGTCCACAGATAACTGCTGTCTCGTTTTTGTACAGGTTCCATATCATTTTTCTATCTTTATGGTCTATTCATACTTTCTTGAGTACCTCAAACATCTTATCCCATTTAACATTATCAAAGTCTTTCTCTACATCTACGAAAGCTATGTATGTTTTCAGGTTCTTATCTAGTCGTTTCTCTATTATTAATTTTGGAGCAAATATTGCTTCTCTCGTTCCTCTATCTTTCCGGAATCGAAACTGGTCTTCGGAGAGTGTAGCTTCGACTTTTTGTTCTATGTGTTTTAGGATAATTGAGGTTAATATTTTAGAGGCGTGAGTAACTAGGCTGAGCATCCTATAATTTTCACATCTTGTAGCATTTACCTTCTTTGGAATGCGGATCATAATGTTTTTCTCAAAGTCTGTAGGAATTTTACCCTGCTCGTACATGTTGAAAACAAGAATATACAAGTCCTGATTCAGTTTTGCTCCTCCAGATTTCAGAAGTTCGGCTGGGATATTGTCTATACCAGGCGATTTGTTGTTTTTCAATTTTTTCGGAGCTAGTTCAAACTCTTCCTGTAATATAGGTTCACCTATGTTGTGTGCATCTACTCCTGTTTCTTCTTCCATGATGTTTTCAGACAGGTCTGGTCCGCTGTACAGTTTCCTATATATTGTTTCCATCTTCTTGCAACTTCATCATCGTCATCCAACATATTGCCATTTTCATCCATCACAGCCCTACACTTGTTTCTTCTGTCTCCAAAGCAATGTCTCACACATTTATAGGCCTTGTCGATATTTCCCTTGCTCATGTTGTCCTCAACTGATATACAGAGATCATCAAGGTATTTTTCTCTTCCTTGTTTTGCCTCTCTGTTGATTCTGTTTTTCAGACTCTTGTATTTCTCTTGGTCTTCCTTCTTCACAGAATTTTTTAATTTCCTTCTTTCTTCCATCATACTTAGTAGGTCATTAGTGTTCCATTCCTTCCTTTTCTCTATACTTTCTTTTCCTCTTACTTCTTCTGCTCTTCTAATATACCAGTTTTTATTTTTTCCCAGCTGCTTTGGATGTCATTGCAGCCCTGCGTATTTGTTTTTCTTGTCTGTTTCTAGTTGATACTGCTTCAGTGTATTTTCGTTTTTCAGGTTTGTCAAATCCCATTTACATGTACTTCTTTTTTTAATGTTCTTGAATTTTAGTTCAGTCGTCATCATAACGAGTATGTGGTCACTTTCCACATCACAGCCTGGATATGATCTGCTGTCCTTAACTTGGTTTTTAAATCTTTGCTTCACTAATATGAAGTCAATTTGATATCTGTTAATGTCTCCAGGCATTTTCCAAGTATATCTTCTTCTTGGATGATGATTAAAGAAGGTATTTGTAACGCAAAGTTTATTTCTTTGGCAGAATTCTACAAGTTTCTCCCTTCTTTCATTTCTTAAACCTAATCCAAAATTCCCTGCCACATCCTCTTCTTTACCTTCCCCAACAACGGCATTCATATCTCCCATGATGACAAGGTTTTCAGCTCCTTTAATTCTGCCAATTACTTCTTCAAGGTGGTCATACATCATGTCGATTTCATCATCCTCGTGCCTCGTAGTTGGCATGTATACTTGGATTATGATTGTGTCTCTTGGTTTAGTTTCCAATCGGATATAAATTATCCTCTCACTATGTTGAACAAATCCTTTTACTCTTAACCCCATCTCTTTATTGAGGATAATTCCCACTCCTGCAATCCCGGGATTGTCTTGTGCTGTTCCAGTGTGTATGATTCTGTAATCCCCTGACCAAAAGTCACCAGCGTTTGGCCATCTCATTTCTGAGACTCCCAGTACATCAACATCCATTCGTTTCGTTTCCATTTTCTAGTCTTCCAGTTTATCACATTTAATAAGTGAGTTGACGTTCCATGTTGCTATCCTTCTTACATTAATGCTTTTGTATTTTGGTATCTCGTTAATTGTCCCCGCCCGGAAATCCGAATGGGGGACTATTTTACCTCCGGAGAATTTAACCAAAAAGCTTTCCATCATAAGCTGTTGATACTTGGGATACCCGCCCGGGTCTTTAATGGAGTGGTTTTCCGTTGCCTACTCCATTCTATGCCGTTGGCCACCTTGTGGCTCCTCCGCCTTTAGGAGCAGTTTCCCACACCAAGGGCAAGAGAGTGCCCTTCCTGCTAGCCGCTCATCCGCCCTCCTAGAAGGCCGTTGGCAATTGATAGAAGGTAATCTCCTTATCCCGGGAGATATTCGGCTCAGTAGAAGTATAGGCTGGAAATGGAAGACCCCTAGCCCTCGAAACCTAATAGCGTCAGGGTCGGAAAAGAACTAGAGTTGGCCGAGTGTGGCCAAATAGGAAAGATAAAAGTGAGGAGCCTGGCATAAGTAAGTGGAAGCAATGCCAGGACTCAGCTCGGGACCCCGTGGTCGCCAGCCACGTACTCACTCGGTGTGAGTCCCTGCATGATACATTACCCGTGTTAAAATGGACCGTTTACCAATTGCGGACAAGGTCGATATGCTGTTGATTATGGCTATTGTGGACAATATGCCCAACAGGCGTCTGCTATGTATGCTGCTTGGACGACATCTTCCAAGTGTCCGGACCGTTCGCAGAATAGTTAAGTTATTTAAGGAAACAGGAAGTGTTCAGTTACATGTCAAACCTCAACCACGACCTGGAACAAATGAAGATGCCCAAGAAGGTGTTTTAGCTGCTGTCGCGGCTAATCCGGACATCAATAGCAGACAAATTGCGCGGGAACCGGGAATCTCTAAAACGTCGGAGTGGAGAATGCAACTTCAACATTGATTGCACCCGTTCCATATTTCTATGCACCAGGAATTGCATGGCGATGACATTGAACGTCGTGCACAGTTCTGCCACTGGGCACAAGAGAAATTACGGGACAATGACAGATTTTTTCACGCGTTCTATTTATCGATGAAGCGTCATTCACCAACAGCGGTAATGTAAACCGGCATAGTATGCACTACTGGGCAACGGAAAATCCACGATGGCTGCGACAAGTGGAAGATCAGTGACCTTGGCGGGTTAATGTATGGTGCGGCATTATGGGAGGAAGAATAATTGGCCCCCATTTTATCGATGGCAATCTAAATGGTGCAATGTATGCTGATTTCCTATGTAATGTTCTACCGATGTTACTACAAGATGTTTCACTGTATGACAGAATGGCGATGTTCTTCCAACATGATGGATGTCCGGCACATAGCTCGCGTGCGGTTGAAGCGGTATTGAATAGCATATCTCATGACAGGTGGATTGGTCGCCGAAGCACCATACCATGGCCCGCACGTTCACCGGATCTGAGGTCCATGGATTTCTTTCTGTGGGGAAAGTTGAAGGATATTTGCTATCGTGATCCACCGACAACGCCTCACAACATGCGTCAGCGCATTGTCAATGCATGTGCAAACATTACGGAAGGCGAACTACTCGCTGTTGAGAGGAATGTCTTTACACGTATTGCCAAATGCATTGAGGTTGACGGAGATCATTTTGAGCATTTATTGCATTAATGTGGTATTTACAGATAAGCACGCTGTAAGAGCATGCGTTCTCAGAAATGATAAGTTCACAAACGTACACGTATCACATTGGAACAACCGAAATATAATGATCCAACGTAACTACGTTCTGTAATTTAATATAAAAAAACCTACCTGTTACCCACTGTTCGTCTAAAATTGTGAGCCTTATGTTTGTGGCTGTTACAGCGCCATCTATCACAAAGGGAAAAAAGTGGTCCAACTAAAACATTCATATTTCTTTACGTACTACACGAATATGTAATAAAAATTGGGGGTTCCTATTTAAGAAAAAGCAGTTGATATCTGACGTATGGCGGCGCCATCTAGAGGGCCAACCATAGCGCCATCTGGTTTCCCCCTTCAAGCTATACGAGTTTCGTTCTTTGTAGTTTTTTCGCTTGATGCTTATTTCGTGAGATATTTGGCCCGGTCACGATCAGTGGACCACCCTGTAGAATCAGCACTTGAGGAGTATTAGGCGACGACACTGTCGTGCACAGGAAGAGTATCGGCCTGCTTAATGTACTGTACATCGGTTTAACTGCAAGTAATGTGAGATAATCTCCACAATAAAGAAAGAGAAAGGTAAAATATCTGATTCCAAGATTAATAGTGAACATCTTGGTCACGTCAGAACGTATAAGTATTTAGAATCAATAATAAGAAGCTATATGGAATGGAGGGCCCACGTGAAATGACACATGATACTGCTGGGACCGAGTTTAATCCTTACAGTGTTAGGAGTCCCTGTCATGAGAACATCGAATGAGCAGTGCTGTCAGAGACGTAACAACTCGATACAGTCCACACGAAACTGTAACACAAACGCCCATGAACCTTAAATTCAATCAATGCGAGGAATACGAAGTATTTGTCTCGAAACCCTGAGCTGCAAATGTAGAGAACATGTAATCGAAAGACTGTGTAACCTTTGTGCTGCTCCAACGTGAATCTTGCATAGGGAGAAAAGGTGGGATAATGGCACATACTGAGGCAAATATAAAGTTCTTTCCCTTCTCGCTTAGTGGTCGGATAGAATAGGAAAGATGTTAATACTTCTATAGTGTACCCTCTGCCTAGTATTCTTCGGTGACGTGCGAAATATTCAGCTGATGCAGATGTCGAATAAATTTCAGATTGGTCGTAAGTGATTCATTTAGTCAGCCAAAACTATATTATCGTAAATTATTCAATCGTGGCTGATGTCTTTAGGATAGCCTGCAACGTCGCGAGTCAATACGCAATAGAATTTTATTGCAGTATGCTACTCTGAAGTACAGGCTCGTTGCTTTGGAGCTGTTGGCGGTGGCAATATACAGCTGCTGCTATCTTTGCATGACTCACTCTCTCCTGTCGCTAGGCTAGCCATGGAAAGCGCCACCTGTGTTAGTTCGAGCGACAGAACATCCAAGCCCCTAAGAACCTAAATAAACACTATTAAATATTATTCAATTTTGTTAAAAGTCAATATATAGCCCTTTGTTATTAAAAGGAAGGTTGTGTTAAAATCTCAGCTACCTTACTGAGATACTTCCAGATTTAGAGACACTTACCTAAAACACCAGAAACCGACACTTATACGATCAGAGTCAGTTAGGATTCATAGCATTTCGTCTTTTAGTATCATTTTTAATTATTAATGTAGTTCACTAAATGGCAGAACAAATTATTTAGATCTTTTATTATTAAAAAAGTTCACATTCTCCATTTTTGTAACATAGAATTCAGAAAGGATTAATGTTTATATAATAACTATTTGTTTCGTTATGTGAATAAAGAGAGTGAGTGTGAGTGTATATGTAGGACATACGTTAATATACAATATTATTTGGCGTTAAACATTACGTAACTCTGTCATGGTAAAGAGTGAAGCAAGCAGTTGCAATGAAAGCTGCAATTTCCCTACCTTGCTGAAGACGTATATTCAAGGGTACTTGCTTTTGTAAGAAGGCAGCAAGAATAGCCATTTGCAGAGTAATTATATTCTAAAGTCATTTAAGATTAGTTTTCTTTTCGTTTGGTTTTGTTAAAGATTTTATTGAGATTTGCATGATGAAGTGACGTAAATACGTCTATGAATGTTGATTGGCGTAGGACAGTTTTGGTCCGAGATAGAGCTCGAAGGATTGTTTTGGTTGGCTGGTCATTTCGAACAACCAATCAAAGCATTTCCCGCGCTCTATCAAGTAGTTATAGGCCCTGGAAGGAACGGGAGTCACTCGTGGGCTAGCTATAGGACGTGCAAGTCATGCTGGACGTGTCCACCTACATTATTAGTAAAATGAAGAAGTTACTGGTATTTCGCGTCCGGGTGGTATTGCCATGAAAGCAGTTGCATTTACGGACAGATTGTGGAAATTTGAGTTTTGTGAAGTGCTTAGTTGCGAAGATAAACGAGTGTGAACTTTTGGCCTTTGTAGATTTCCGCATGGCATGTTTCATATTCACCTATGGAATAGTTGGCGATTGTTTCTTTATTAGATATCCACTGAAGAAAAAGACCGAATGTGAAACTCATATATTATAGCAAAGCATCGACTGTAGATCACGTAATAATTTTGGTCGGACTTAAGGTCATTTCTGGTTATCTTGCGTGTATACTGGTTTGTATAAACTGCGAGCTGAGGAAATTTAAATTACGTTTAAATAAATACGGCCTGATGGCTAATTCTTTAATTTTGATCGTAAGGAAATAAAGAACTTGTTGCGGAATTTTGACATTTTTTCTAAAAGAATGAAGCAATCGCCCTCCACCCGAAATTTGCTTACGAGTATATTTAACGATATCCATGACCTACACAAGTGCCTGGTAACTGGTCCGTTACCGATCGCAGCAATACGAACCTACTGAAAGCATTTTCTTACTCTATTATTCATTCCATACCACGAAGATAGAGCAAACTCTTCTTTTAATGACCCGCTGGAGAAGCATGGAGGTTTCAACCACACTATAGGAGAGCTGTTTCTTTTTGAACTCGACATCAAAAAACTGTTAAAAAGTGTGAATTACACATATTACCAAATAAGTGTCTGTTAAATGTAACATCACAACGTTTTTCGAATATGCGAACGGCACGATAACCAATGATAAAAACAACTAAACATAGTAGATTTCACAATAGATTGCTGACCGAAGATGTGTCTGGAGACGCCCGGGATATCAGCATGACTGTTGCCAGCCATACGACCCACAACCAATGGTGACGGTCTGGGGTGTCATTTCATTTCATAGCAGTGGTACGTCCTCCACATTCTCACACTGTTTCTTTGCCCGTCATGGATAGCCGTCCTGGGCTTACTTTTCAACAAGATAAAGCCAGCCCACAAACGGCGAGAGATTCTACTGCTTGTCTTCGTGCTTGCCAAACCCTACCTTTGCCGTCAAGGTCACTTGATCTCTCCCCATGTGAGAAGGTTTGGGCCATTATGGGCAGGGCCCTCCAATCAGATCGGCATTTTGAACATCTAACGTGCGAATTGGAAGTTCCTAGCTCGAAATATCTCAGGAGGGCATACGACAACTCTATCAGTCAATGCCAAGAAGAACAACTGTTTGCATTAAGTCCAAATGTGGACCAATGCGATATGATTTGCTAAATTTGTGAAGCTCTTTCTCTTGAATGTGAATATTCATCATATCCGACGATTCCCCTCCCATTTGGATAGTTCTTTCATTGTGCGTCTTATTTTTTATCTAGGAATGTATTTATACACGTAGTTAACCGATTTAGATTCACAAGACCATCATCAGATTGCATTGCCATCAAAGACAATAGAGAAATGATATATATAACACTGAAAGTTGTATTGAACCAGGGAAGTGGGGTGCAAAACAGAATAAACATCTTCAGTGACATTGCAGTTGTAACCCAAGTGAAAATATTTTGTATAAATGTGAAGGAAACTTAGCTGACATCAGTACAATGCCAGCGTTGAAACAAAACTCAGCTTGCGCGCGTATGAGTGTGTGTGTGTGTGTGTGTGTGTGTGTGTGTGTGTGTGTGTGTGTGTGTGTTCATGTTTGTGTTTATTTTGAGTGTGTGTATGTGTGTGTGAGAGTGTGCGCGTGTGTGCGTGTGCGTGTGTGGATGTGTGTCTGTGTCTGTGTCTGTGTGTGAGAATCAAGCGGAAGATGAGAAGGAAAATATGAAAGACATCGCCCCAGCAGATGCCGTTTGAAATGTGGAAGCATCAAGAATAACTGACGGCTCGTGGAGCAACATGTTTACCTATTGTTGACGCTGTTCGACAGCCATGGAGTAACTTGGTTACACATGCCAAATGATTTGTTTAGAGATTGCGCCGGTCGAAAGCACGAAGCCGAAGGAGTGATGCTGCCGTATGACCTGTCACCACTTACAACCTCTCCGGAGAGACGCTTTATGAGAGGTAGTAGGCTGCCGTAAGGTACGTGGTTGTTGGATGCCGCATTGTGCTGCACGATGTAGCTTTCCAGTCTACCTTTTAGGGCAGTACGTTAGACTTCAGGATGCTACATTAGCATTATTGCAGCTCCCTGAATCAAAATTATGTCAGTGGGCGATCGACGTATCCGTTGCCTGCTTGCAGTTCAGGCCACGAGGTATAGTAGAAAGGATCGCAGTATGTCTCTGTGTAAATACATCAACAAAGGTGTTGCATTACTCCAATATGTCGTTCAGGGGTGTTGCTATTGTGACAGTTCCTGTTCCCACCGGAAGGTCGCCCCAGATGATGTTTGTGGACATACAGGGTGTTACAAAAAGGTACGGCCAAACTTTCAGGAAAAATTCCTCACACACAAATAAAGAAAAGATGTTACGTGGACATGTGTCCGGAAACGCTTAATTTCCATGTTAGAGCTAATTTTAGTTTCGTCAGTATGTACTTTACTTCCTCGATTCACCGCCAGTTGGCCCAATTGAAGAAAGGTAATGTTGACTTCGGTGCTTGTGTTGACATGCGACTCATTGCTCTACAGTACTAGCATCAAGCACATCAGTACGTAGCATCAACAGGTTAGTGTTCATCACGAACGTGGTTTTGCAGTCAGTGCAATGTTTAGAAATGCGGAGTAGGCAGATGACAATTTGATGTATGGATTAGCACGGGGCAATAGCCGTGGCGCGGTACGTTTGTATCGAGACAGATTTCCAGAACGAAGGTGTCCCGACAGGAAGACGTTCGAAGCAATTGATCGGCGTCTTAGGGAGCACGGAACATTCCAGCCCATGTCTCGCGACTGGAGAAGACATAGAACGACGAGGACACCTGCAATGGACGAGGCAATTCTTCGTGCAGTTGACGATAACCCTAATGTCAGCGTCAGAGAAGTTGCTGCTGTATAAGGTAACGTTGACCACGTCACTGTGTGGAGAGTGCTACGGGAGAACCAGTAGTTTCCGTACCATGTACAGCGTGTGCAGGCACTATCAGCAGCTGATTGGCCTCCATGGGTACACTTCTACGAATGGTTCATCCACAATGTGTCAATCCTCATTTCAGTGCAAATGTTCACTTTACGGATGAGGCTTCATTGTAATGTGATCAAATTGTAAATTTTCACAATCAACATGTGTGGGCTGACGAGAATCCGCACGCAATTGTGCAATCACGTCATCAACACAGATTTACTGTAAACGTTTGGGCAGGCATTGTTGGTGATGTCTTGATTGGGCCCCATGTTCTTCCACCTACGCTCAATGGAGCACGTTATCGTGATTTCACACGGGATTCTCTACCTGTGCTGCTAGAACATGTGCCTTTACAAGTACGACACAACATGTGGTTCATGCACGATGGAGCTCCTGCACATTTCAGTCAAAGTGTTCGTACGCTTCTCAACAAGAGATTCGGTGACCGATGGATTGGTAGAGGCGGACCAATTCCATGGCCTCCACGCTCTCCTGATCTCAACCCTCTTGACTTTCATTTATGGGGGCATTTGAAAGCTCTTGTGGACGCAACCCCGGTACCAAATGTAGAGACTCTTTGTGCTCGTATTATGGACGGCAGTGATACAATACGCCATTCTGCAGGGCTGCATCAGCGCATCAGGGATTCCATGCAACGGAGGGTGGATGAATGTATCCTCGCTAACGGAGGACGTTTTGAACATTTACTGTAACAAAGTGTTTGAAGTCACGCTGGTCGGTTCTGTTGCTGTGCGTTTCCATTCCATGATTAATGTGATTTGAGGAGAAGTAATAAAATGAGCTCTAACATGGAAAGTAAGCGTTTCCGGACACATGTCCATATAACATATTTTCTTTCTTTGTGTGTGAGGAATGTTTCCTGAAAGTTTGGCCGTACCTTTTTGTAACACCCTGTATACTCTATTACCATGAGATTTGCCTACAGATATAACTGCGCACTTTAATGCATTGCAGCAATTAGGTTAAAAGTTAAGAAATTTCACAAGAGACGCGTTGTGCGTCATGGAGAAGTCTACTATCGAAATTTAAGAGGAGCACTTTCCGACAAAAGTCGAAAAAAATCTTACATCCTCAAACAAATAACTCGTAATAACCATAACGAGAAATTCGAGAAATTAAATAAGGAAGCTTACCAACTATCATTCTCCCCTCTCAACATTCGCGAACAGATGGAGGGGGAATCATTTATTCGTAGGAAAATTTCCCTCCACCACACATCATTAAGTGGCATGCAGAGTATGATGCAGATGTGGACCTGTAGGGACGAATTTGTGGCGACTGTGGAGCAGTAGAGTGAACATCCATCTTGTTGTGAAGAACAACGCGACCAGTGAACGGCTCCACATCATCATGTTATGCGCATGAGGCAATTCAACCAGGGAAGCTCCTCTACGTGCCCACCAGAGTGAAAGTGATGTGTTGCGGAGATGGAATCGGTTCCAGTTGACATGTAGTGTTGGGGATTAACAATTAAAAGGCCTTTCACGTTCGACGGATCACAATATGACAGATATCTACGAATTTTGAGTGAAAGGAAACGAGTAGTGAATGCTTCACAGCGGAATTCGGTGTTCGAAGTGGCTATAGAACGTCATGTACGGCGTTAAACTGTTAGGATACAATTTCTTGATACAAATATCCATTCCCAAACATCATGGCGAGCACCACCGGAACACTATAGCCCCGTGTTTTGTTTGTACACTGCCCGATAGTATCAAACGGGCCCAACACGACCTCTCACACGTTCAACAGGGTGATGATGGAATGATGTTATGGAGTAGCATTACATGGAGCCAGCGTACACCTCTCTTGGTTTTTGAGGGCAATCTTACTGCTTTATAATACAGCGACTGTACACTGCAACTAATAGAGGAACCATATCGCTAACATTTTGGTGACAGTGTCATCTTGGTGAATGATAATTCGATTGCCCACCTTGATTTTCTTGTGAATATCTTTCTTAAACTTTTCTGGATCACCAGAACGGAGTGGCTTATCTGTTCTCCGAACATGAGCCCTATCTAACATGCTTGGGATCGGTCAAAACTAGCTGTTGGACTTCTAAAACTCTGCAGGCCTTATGCAGAATCGCCATCGAAGAATGGGGTAATATGAAGGAGTGCTGGAACGATGACCGCATTGATGGTAAAACAGGACGGCTTCAAACCTACATTTGCAAGTGGACGTTACACCACATATCATGTTGCTAAGGAGAGCTGTGAAAGATGATTCCCCCCCACCCCACGCCCCACCCCCACCCCATGGAAAACATGCGATTTCGTCGTTACGCATTTTTTTTACTTACTTTCTATTTTTTTATTGGTTGATCTAGGTTCACTACAAATGAACGTATACACATGTCTCACAGCCTACTTTTGTTTTCTGTTCCATGAATTTCGAAGTAAAGGAGTGATTCAAACCTACTGTTGATGTTTAAAAACATGTACCAAAATATAATCCTCGGGACAAGAAGAAGTTACATAGAAGCTAAGCTCTTTATGTCTACGCCCGATACGTGGAAAACAGGAAAGACAGAAAATAAACGATTAGAAAGCTTTAAAATATGGTGTCATACGAGACAACACACGTTCCTATGATTTGTTGACTTGAAAAAAGCATACGACAACGTAATGTGGTAGAAGGTATTGAAAATTCTAAGGAAAATAGGCGTAACTTGTAGGTCGAGACGTGTAATATACAACGTGTAAAGGAGACAAAAGAGAATAATAAGAGTGGTAGACCTAGAACATAGTGCTCCGACTAAAAAGGGTATAAAGGAGGTATATAATCTCTTACCCCTAGTGTGTAGTGTACATACCATAGAAAAAATGAAAGAAATAAAAGAAAGGTTGATGTCTGGAATTAAAATGTAAGACGAAATTATACCAATGATAAGATTCCCTGATGACATTACTGTCAACAGTGAAACCGAAGAAGAATTACATGATCTGCTGAATGGAATAAACAGTCTAATGAGCACAGAATATAGACTGAAAGTAAATCGAAGAAAGACCAAAGTCATGCGAAACACAAGAAATGAGAAAAGCGAGAAACATAACATCAAGATTGGTGGTCTGAAAGTTAAATGAATTTAAGGAATTCTGTTACCTAGAGAGTAAAATGATCAATGACGGACGGAGCAAGGAGGACATGAAAAGTAGACTAACGCTAGCAAAAAGGGCATTCCTGGCCGAGAAAAGTTTGCTACAATCAAACATAAGCCTTAATTTGAAAGAGAAATTTCTGGGACGTACGTTTGGAGCACACTATTATATGGTAGGAAGACAAGGACTGTGGGAAAACAGGAATAGAACAGGACCGAAGCATTCGAGACGTGACGCTACAGACGAATGCTGAAAAGTGAGTGGACTATCAGTCCAGGTAAGTCAGGTAAGGAAAGACAACGTTCTGCGCTGAATTTGAAAAGAAGGGAATACTACGGGAAACATTGACACGAAGAAGCGACAGGACGATAGGAAATATGTTAAGAGATAAGGGAATAACGGCCATGGTACTAGAGGGAGATGTAGAGGAAGACAGAATTGGAATACATCCAGACAAGAATTGAGGACGCTATTTGCAAGTGCTACTCTAGCACGTAACGTGTATCCACAGGACATGTGGCCTGTAATTGAAGAAGTGTCATGATGATCTCTCCATTGGCAAAAGATTCCGGAATAGTCCCCCATTCGGATCTCCGGGAGGGGACTGTCAAGGGGGAGGTTACCATGAGAAAAAGATTGAATAATAAACGAAAGGATAACGTTCTACGAGTCGGGGCGTGCAATGTCAGAAGCTTGAACGTGGTAGGGAAACTAGAAAATCTGAAAAGGGAAATGCGAAGGCTCAATCTAGATACAGTAGGGGTCAGTGAAGTGAAGTGGAAGGAAGACAAGGATTTCTGGTCAGATGAGTATCGGGTAATATCAACAGCAGCAGAAAATGGTATAACAGGTGTAGGATTCGTTATGAATAGGAAGGTAGGGGAGAGGGTGTGTTACTGTGAACAGTTCAGTCACCGGGTTGTTCTAATCAGAATCGACAGCAGAACAACACCGACAACGATAGTTCAGGTATACATGCCGACGTCGCAAGCTGAGGATGAAAAGATGGAGAAAGTGTATGAGGATATTGAAAGGGTAATGCAGTATGTAAAGGATGACTAAAATCTAATAGTCATGGGCGAATGGAATGCAGTTGTAGGGGAAGGAGTAGAAGAAAAGGTTACACGAGAATATGGGCTTGGGACAAGGAATGAAAGAGGAGAAAGACTAATTGAGTTCTGTAACAAGTTTCAGCTAGTAATAGCGAATACCCTGTTCAAGAATCACAAGAGGAGGAGGTATACTTGGAAAAGGCCGGGAGATACGGGAAGATTTCAATTAGATTACATCATCGTCAGACAGAGATTCCGAAATCAGATACTGGATTGTAAGGGGTACCCAGGAGCAGATATAGACTCAGATCACAATATAGTAGTGATGAAGAGTAGGCTGAAGTTCAAGACATTAGTCAGGAAGAATCAATACGCAAACAAGTGGGATACGGAAGTACTAAGGAATGACGAGATACGTTTGAAGTTCTCTAACGCTATAGATACAGCAATAAGGAATAGCGCAGTAGGCAGTACAGTTGAAGAGGAAAGGAGATCTCTAAAAAGGGCCATCACAGAAGTTGGGAAGGATAACAGGTACAAAGAAGGTAGCCGCAAAGAAACCATGGGTAACAGAAGAAATACTGCAACTGATTGATGAAAGGAGGAAGTACAAAGATGTTCGGGGAAAATCAGGAAAACTGAAATACAAGTCACTAAGAAATGAAATAAATATGAAGCGCAGGGAAGATAAGACGAAATGGCTGCAGGAAAAATGTGAAGACATCGAAAAAGATATGATTGTCGGAAGGACAGATTCAGCATACAGGAAAGCCAAAACAACCTTTGGTGACATTAAAAGCAACGGTGGTAATATTAAGAGTGCAACGGGAATTCCACTGGCAAATGCAGAGGAGAGAGCAGATGGGTGGAAAGAATACATTGAAAGCCTCTATGACGGTGAAGATTTGTCTGATGTGATAGAAGAAGAAACAGGAGTCGATTTAGAAGAGATAGGGGATCCAGTATTAGAATCGGAATTTAAAAGAGCTTTGGAGGACTTACGGTCAAATAAGGCAGAAGGGATAGATAACATTGCATCAGAATTTCTAAAATCATTTGGGGAAGTGGCCACAAAACGACTATTCACGTTGGTGTGTAGAATATATGAGTCTGGCGATATACCATCTGACTTTCGGAAAAGCACCATCCACACAATTCAGAAGACGGCAAGAGCTGACAAGTGCGAGAATTATCGCACAATCAGCTTAACAGCTCATGCATCGAAGCTGCTTACAAGATTAATATACAGAAGAATATAAAAGAAAATTGAGAATGCGCTAGGTGACGATCAGTTTGGCTTTAGGAAAAATAAAGGGACGAGAGAGGCAATTCTGACGTTACGGCTAATAATGGAAGCAAGGCTAAAGAAAAATCAAGACACTTTCAAAGGATTTGTCGACCTGGAAAAAGCGTTCGACAATATAAAATGGTGCAAGGAGGGGTAAGCTATAGGGAGAGACGGGTCATATACAATATGTACAACAACTAAGAGGGAATAAGAAGTGTGGACGATCAAGAACGAAGTGCTCGTATTAAGAAGGGTGTAAGACAAGGCTGTAGCCTTTCGCCCCTACTCTTCAATCTGTACATCGAGGAAGCAATGATGGTAATAAAACAAAGGTTCAGGAGTGGAATTAAAATACAAGGTGAAAGGATATCTATGATACGATTCGCTGATGACATTGCTATCCTGAGTGAAAGTGAAGAAGAATTAAATGATCTTCTGAACGGAATGAACAGTCTAATGAGTACACAGTATGGTTTGAGAGTAAATCGGAGAAAGACGAAGGTAATGAGAAGTAGTAGAAATGAGAACAGCAAGAAACTTAACATCAGGATTGATGGTCGCGAAGTCAATGAAGTTAAGGAATTCTGCTACCTAGGCAGTAAAATAACCAATGACGGACGGAGCAAGGAGGACATCAAAAGCAGACTCGCTATGGCAAAAAGGCATTTCTGGCCAAGAGAAGTGTACTAATATAAAATACCGGCCTTAACTTGAGGAAGAAATTTCTGAGGATGTACGTCTGGAGTACAGCATTGTATGGTAGTGAAACATGGACTGTGGGAAAACCGAAACAGAAGAGAATCGAAGCATTTGAGATGTGGTGCTATAGACGAATGTTCAAAGTTAGGTGGACTGATAAGGTAAGGAATGAGGAGGTTCTACGTAGAATCGGAGAGGAAAGGAATATGTGGAAAACACTGATGAGGAGAAGGGACAGGATGATAAGACATGAGGGAATGACTTCCATGGTACTAGAGGGAGCTGTAGAGGGCAAAAACTGTAGAGGAAGACAGAGATTGGAATACGTCAAGCAAATAATTGAGGACGTAGGTTGCAAGTGCTACTCTGAGATGAAGAGGTTAGCACAGGAAAGGAATTCGTGGCGGGGCGCATCAAACCAGTCAGTAGACTGATGACCAAAAAAAACTCTACAAGAAGAGGCTGGTACAGGTGAGGAATTCGTGGTTGGCCGCATCAAACCAGTCGGAGGACTGATGACGCGAAAAAAACTGTGTTACTGGTAGTGAAAGGTGTGTATCGGCATGTGATAGTGATCGAGGGAGAGCTACAGCAATCCCCAAGCAGGATGGTCACCGTGTGTCCTACTAGTGAGACGCAGATGGGAAGAAACGCATGTGCAATGCTATTGTTCTGGAGCAAGGCAGAGGTTCAGCCATGCCGAAGGGACAGAAGCAATGCCATACTTCCACTGAGCGGGTATACATTGGTTGTACTTGGTATAGTCGTGGAAAGTTGTTATAAGCAAGGTAAACTGACGGGAGAGAGGTGCTTGGAGCTGTAACTGGGTGGGTTGTTAATTAATGAAATTTTGTGTTGTATTACGGATTCACATGCGATTTAACAGGTACAACAATGGTAGTGTGCAACAGATAGCGTTAACGCTTGTAGCAAGCTGTAAGATTTGCCACTGATGCCCTTACAGTCCGATAGTTCATGGATGGAAGTCTAGATATTCGTCTAAGAGTGTGAGAACTAATCACGTGTCTACTGTAGCCAACATCGCTGCACAACTAACGTGACGTATCCGGCATGTGAGGAAATCTCCCGAAGTAACTATGCTGACAGGCCGTGGTCTGACACCTGTGTCTCTGTGGCATACTGCCTGCTTACTCTATACTTCTGATTACGGGCATCCTGTACAGTTGGAACACGTATACCGTACTATGCCATCTGATGATGTATGATTTTGAAACCATTATCAGTGCGTCTACCGTTCTCTAAGTGGTGTATTCCGATATCGAATCAAAATCGACATCGTGTGGCAAAGCGTCGCTTTATCTGATAGCGTTTGTAAAGTGGTTCACTCGAATGTTGTCAATTTGTCTTACGACCAGCACCTATTTCATTGTTGATGTCCAACACAAACGTTATCGTCCCCGACTGCAGTGTGTATAATATTGTTACATTTACTCCCGTTCGCTATGAATAGTGAACGTAATCATTATTCGGCGTGTGCTACAAAGCCTGTGATCATAAGCATTTGTTTACACCAACACAAGTGATGGGTGGAGACTTGCATCGTTGTCTATGTTTGTTGACCAACGAAACTGTCGGTTGACGTAATCTAGCTGTGGTGTTACCGCCAGACACCACACTTGCTAGGTGGTAGCTTTTAAATCGGCCGCGGTCCGCTAGTATACGACGGACCCGCGTGTCGCCACTGTCAGTAATTGCAGACCGAGCGCCACCACACGGCAGGTCTTGAGAGACAGATCCTAGCACTCAGCCCAGTTGTACAGCCGACGTTGCTAGCCATGGTTCACTAAGAATTACGCTCTCATTTGCCGAGACGATAGTTAGCATAGCCTTCAGCTACATTTGCTACGACCTAGCAAGGCGCCATTACCAGTATAGATATTGATATTCTATGAATGTATCATCAAGAGCGATGTTCTACAAATGTGGATTAAAGTTAAGTATTCCAGAAGCTACGTACTTTTCTTTATAGCATTCATTACGTATCCTGTTTCAGACCTCACGCCAGCCTGCGTGAGCTTAGCGTGCATTTCGGCCTCCTCTAACTGCAAGGTGTTGGCACTTCTGCCAACACTTCACTAGCCATGCACATTCAATAGTGCCCTTAGATTAAATGAAAGGTCACCTGCCATTCATGGCTGATATACTCTACGCCGACACGGAAACGACATCGTGCCTCCGTATTCAATGGTCCCTTCTCTAGCGGATATGTTAAGAGTTGTGTCGTCCTTGTATTTGTTGAGTATAGGTGAGTGCAGTGGATGCGTGTGTAGTGTAGCGACATGCTTGTGCTGGGAGATGATTATCATGAGGAAAGGGCCACTCCTCGCGAACAGTACCAAGTCATGTCGGACTTACCTTCTCCAACCCATGCGCGGGTCACCACCTGCAGTGTCACATGCCCTCACTTCATAGTTATGACGCTGCTTAGAATTTAGGAGTTGGGAATCCAGGACAATGGTGCAAAGACTGCTGACCAGGAACTGTATGCCACCATCTCCTCCTCGCGGCGGTCGAATATTGGCAATGAAATTATCACACACAACAAGGTTTTGAACGCCCGTACCTCCGAATTGAAAACCACTGCCGTGACATATATTAGCGACTTTGAGAGGGGGTGCCGGTTCTAATACTGTTACACGAAATATAACTTTGTAAGTACTCGTAAGTAAAAGAGCGTTACTCACGCAGAGAAATGTCTTGCTTAATAGAAAAATGGCGGACATTACCGACGACAGGAATGGGCAGACAAGCAGAACTTCTGTGCTCTAAGACTATAAATCCCCATCTTGGAAACACAGAGATGGATCTTAGTGGACTCAAAACTCAGAGACTTTTTTTTTTCTCTGTCACTCCAGATGGCAACCTGCTCTTGACACCTGTTACTGGCACAACTTCGAAGCTACATCCAAATCTCGTACGAACTCTCTTAAGAGACGATGCAGCCCGAAACTTGCGTTAAAGTGAGAGCTGAGCAACTGCTCGTAAATGGCGACCCAGGCTGGGCTATTCTTCACTGCCGGCAACGGAGCCCTCCTCCGACGTACGGAGGCAGGGCGGTTGTCATCTGGGCTCAGCCGGCGCGTGGTTTGTTGCGGGAAGCGTGCCTGGCTCGTGCGCGGCCCTTAAACTCCCCCCCCCCCCCCCCCCCCGCCATCTCCCCAACGTGGGGACTTCCCGGCTGGCTGGACTGCCGTTCCTCGCGCGCAGTTTATTTGATAACCGTCCTGGGGGCCTAGTAGGGATCACGCTGATAATGAAGCACCACGGGCGGCGCTCCCCCACACCCACTCACCTAACTATTATTTGTCTTCTTGCTGTAGCGGAACTGACGAGGTGGCGCCGAAATGTCCCTCTTGTTATAACCAGGTCTGTAAAGAGCATTTTGTATACTTTATTTTATATTCTTTCTCATAACTTTTTTGGGCACAGGAAAACTAATTTACGGATGATAAATTCCTCTCACAGAAGTTATCCCTCCGACCTATACTCTCTCTGATGAAAGTGAATTTTCCAGCGTCAAAATACACGACTTCTGTCTCTTTTCCAGAGGATTTTAGTGAGTCAGTTCCATCAATGAAGTGCCGTCATGTAACGTCTGCAATATATTCCTTCACTGCTGCTATCTCTTACTTGTACGAGTGTCATTCTGAAAGTGCTGCACACTCCGCATGCTTCACCGTTATGATACCATGACCACGTTGGAATTCATGTCAGTTGTGAACGAGACTGTAGGCGTGGCGATTGTACATTTTTTTTCCTGGCTCGCATGGCCGTGTAGTGAGCAGTTGACTTTTAAAACGGAAGCCGAAAATGAGTGAGGTCGGATTACAGGTAGTCATCAGCGTTTCTACATCGAAGACAAATCCCTACGTGAAAAAATCCGATGGAAATTTACATCCCTTTGAGAGATGTGTGTGGGATCTCTACACAGTATCACAGTGATCTGATCGGTTCATAAAGGTCGAATAGGCAATGAGGACAGTTCAAGAAGTGAGAGGCCATATACTGCAATTGAGTCCACCTCTCAGGTTACTGCAAATAACATTTTGACAGAGGATCCACGAAAAACATGTAAGGAAATTGCATTTTTTTTGGTCATCAGTCTACTGACTGGTTAGATGCGGCCCGCCACGAATTCCTTACCTGTGCTAACCTCTTCATCTCAGAGTAGCACTAGAAACATACGTCCTCAATTATTTGCTTGACGTATTCCAATCTCTGTCTTCCTCTACAGTTTTTGCCCTCTACAGCTCCCTCTAGTACCACGGAAGTCATTCCCTCATATCTTAGCAGATGTCCTATCATCCTGTCCCTTCTCCTTATCAGTGTTTTCCACATATTCCTTTCCTCTCCGATTCTACGTAGAACCTCCTCATTCCTTACCTTATCAGTCCACCTAATTTTCAACATTCGTCTATAGCACCATATCTAAAATGCTTCGATTCTCTTCTGTTCCGGTTTTCCGACAGTCCATGTTTCACTACCATACAATGCTGTACTCCAGACGTACATCCTCAGAAATTTCTTCCTCAAATTAAGGCCGGTATTTGATATTAGTAGACATCTCTTGGCCAGAAATGCCTTTTTTGCCATAGCGAGTCTGCTTTTGATGTCCTCCTTGCTCCGTCCGTCATTGGTTATTTTACTGCCTAGATAACTTCATTGACTTCGTGACCATCAATCCAGATGTTAAGTTTCTCGCTGTTCTCATTTCTACTACTTCTCATTACCTTCGTCTTTCTCCGATTTAGTCTCAAACCATACTGTGTACTCATTAGACTGTTCATTCCGTCCAGCAGATCATTTAATACATCTTCACTTTCACTCAGGATATCAATGTCATCAGCGAATCGTATCATAGATATCCTTTCACCTTGTATTTTAATTCCACTCCTGAACCTTTCTTTTATTTCCATCATTGCTTCCTCGATGTACAGATTGAAGAGTAGGGGCGGAAGGCTACAGCCTTGTCTTACACCCTTCTTAATACGAGCACTTCGTTCTTGATCGTCCACTATTATTATTCCCTCTTGGTTGTTGTACATATTGTATATAACCCCTCTCTCCCTATAGCTTACCCCTACTTTCTTCAGAATCTCGAACAGCTTGCACCATTTTATATTGTCGAACGCTTTTTCCAGGTCGACAAATCCTATGAAAGTGTCTTGATTTGTCTTTAGCCTTGCTTCCATTATTAGCCGTAACGTCAGAATTGCCCCTCTCGTCCCTTTACTTTTCCTAAAGCCAAACGGATCGTCACCTAGCGCATTCTCAATTTTCTTTTCCATTCTTCTGTATATTATTCTTGTAAGCAGCTTCGATGCATGAGCTGTTAAGCTGATTGTGCGATAATTCTCGCACTTGTCAGCTCTTGCCGTTTTCGGAATTGTGTGGATGGTGCTTTTCCGAAAGTCAGATGGTATATCGACAGATTCATATATTCTACACACCAACGTGAATAGTCGTTTTGTGGCCACTTCCCCCAATTATTTTAGAAATTCTGATGGAATGTTATCTATCCCTTCTGCCTTATTTGACCGTAAGTCCTCCAAAGCTCTTTTAAATTCCGATTCTAATACTGGATCCCCTATCTCTTCTAAATAGACTCCTGTTTCTTCTTCTATCACATCAGACAGATCTTCACCCCCATAGAGGCTTTCAATGTATTCTTTCCACCTATCTGCTCTCTCCTCTGCATTTAACAGTGGAATTCCCGTTGCACTCTTAATATTACCACCGTTGCTATTAATGTCACCAAAGGTTGTTTTGACTTTCCTGTATGCTGAGTCTGTCCTTCCGACAATCATATATTTTTCGATTTCTTCACATTTTTCCTGCAGCCATTTCGTCTTAGCTTCCCCGCACTTCCTATTTATTTCATTCCTCAGCGACTTGTATTTCTGTATTCCTGATTTTCCCCGAACATGTTTGTACTTCCTCCTTTCATCAATCAGCTGAAGTATTTCTTATGTTACCCATGGTTTCATCGCGGCTACCTTCTTTGTACCTATGTTTTCCTTCCCAATATCTGTGATGGCCCTCTTTAGATATGTCCATTCCTCTTCAACTGTACTGCCTACTGCGCTATTCTTTATTGCTGTATCTATAGCGTTAGAGAACTTCAAACGTATCTCGTCATTCCTTAGTACTTCCGTATCCCACTTGTTTGCGTATTGATTCTTCCTGACTAATGTCTTGAACTTCAGCCTACTCTTCATCACTACTACATTGTGATCTGAGTCTTCATCTGCTCCTGGTTACGCCTTACAATCCAGTATCTGATTTCGGAATCTCTGTCTGACGATGATGTAATCTAATTGAAATCTTCCCGTATTTCCCAGCCTTTTCCAAGAATACCTCCTCCTCTTGTGATTCTTGAACAGGGTATTCGCTATTACTAGCTGAAACTTGTTACAGAACTCAATTAGTCTTTCTCCTCTTTCATTCCTTGTGCCAAGCCCATATTCTCCTGTAACCTTTTCTTCTACTCCTTCCCCTACAACTGCATTCCAGTCGCCCATGACTATTAGATTTTCGTCCCCCTTTACATACTGCATTACCCTATCAATATCCTCATACACTTTCTCTATCTGTTCATCTTCAGTTTGCGACGTCGGCATGTACACCTGAACTATCGTTGTCGGTGTTGGTCTGCTGTCGATTCTGATTAGAACAACCCGGTGACTGAACTGTTCACAGTAACACACTCTCCGCCCTACCTTCCTATTCATAACGAATCCTACACCTGCTATACCATTTTCTGCTGCTGTTGATATTACCCGATACCCATCTGACCAGAAATCCTTGTCTTCCTTCCACTTGATTCACTGACCCCTACTATGTCTAGATTGAGCATTTGCATTTCCCTTTTCAGATTTTCTAGTTTCCCTACCACGTTCAAGCATCTGACATTACCCGCCCCGACTCGTAGAACGTTATCCTTTCGTTGATTATTCAATCTTTTTCTCATGGTAACCTCCCCCTTGGCAGTCCCCTCCCGGAGATCCGAATGGGGGACTATTCCGGAATCTTTTGCTAATGAAGAGATCATCATGACACTTCTTCAATTACAGGCCACATGTCCTGCGGATACACGTTACGTGTCTTTAATGCAGTGGTTCCCATTGCCTTCTGCATCCTCATGTCGTTGATCACTGCTGATTCTTCCGCCTTTAGGAGCAATTTCCCAACCCTAGGACAAGAAAGTGCCCTGAACCTCTATCCGTTCCTCCGCCCTCTTTGTCAAGGCCGTTGGCAGAATGGGGCTGACTTCTTATGCCGGAAGTCTTCGGCCGCCAATGCTGATTATTTATCTAAATTTAGGCAGTAGCGGGGATCGAACCCGGGACCGAAGACGTTTTGATTATGAATGAAAGACGCTACCCCTAGACCACGAGTACGTATATGAAACAAAAGTGTCTCTAACTTCAATTTGCAGAATCATAAGTGAAAAGTTAAAGGTGAGAGAAGGTGCTTTAAGATTATCCAAGAATGGTTCAAATGGCTCTGAGCACTATGGGACTCAACATCTTAGGTCATAAGTCCCCTAGAACTTAGAACTACTTAAACCTAACTATCCTAAGGACATCACACACACCCATTCCCGAGGCAGGATTCGAACCTGCGACCGTAGCAGTCCCGCGGTTCCGGACTGCAGTGCCAGAACCGCTAGACCACCGCGGCCGGTGATTATCGAAGAGAAGGAGATCTTTTTCTGAAAAGGATTGTTGCGTTTTGTGAAACCTTGGCACCAGGTTCTGTGCCAGAACTACATTCTCAGTCGTCACAGTGGAAGAGTTCAGTCTCTCCACGCCCGAAAAGTTTTGACGCCAACAACCGACGCTGGAAATGGAGATCAACTTTGCGTTGACATGAATAGAGTCACAGCTACCCCGAGTGCCCCACGGGACGTCTGAATCAGTCACATCCTACAAGCTACTTAGAAAAGAGTTTTGCCCTCAAAAATTCTACAAAGAAGGTGTGACATGCTTGGAACTGGTGACCTCATTTTGGACGATAATCTAAGACCTAGGAGAGAAACGCTTGACAAATATGGATGGGAAATAATTCCCCATCCACCATACAGTAATGATATGAGCCAACCAGAGTTTGATTTGTCTCCCAGATTGAAGGAACGATTTGATACATTTGATGAAGCTTCCAGTGAGGTGACCCTGACACAAGTGATCAGACAGTTCAGCAATGAAGGTGCCCTGTCCGGAATACAGAAGATGCCAAAACAATAAAAAAGGTTGCCAAAACTTTGTGGCTTTAATTAACAAGAATGGAAATTATACTGAGCTCCTGTAAAGGTATTTTGTAAAATAAATTGTTTTCTAAATTTGTTTATTACGGTTGGCAGAACTTCTGAAATGACCATCATACTTACCCAGGTTTCGTAGACTGAAGGGTTCCACAATCAGATGTCTTAGCTACTGGCAAAATTGTCGAGTTTTATTATCGTGGTCGATGAAACTTTTCCACTTTTATAGTTTCGACCAAAACTACACTGGTATCCTCACATGTGCACCTGTTTCCGCTGAGTCTTGCCGTCTGATGGCTCGGATGTCGGAGAGATATTGCGGAAAATGGGGCATGATAGCAGTGGATAATCCTTGTCGGAGGTAAAACTGCATGGGGGCTTATTTTAAAAAAATATGAATGCAATGCAAATACTTTTTAATTTTCTGTCGCTGTATGTCCGATTACGCAGTCTCGTAAACGGCTGGCCCTGACGAGTAATTGTACGCAATCTGACTGCATGGAACAACAACAAAGAACCAAAGAAAATTTTCGTTAACACAATTAATTAATTAAGTCCCCAGCAACTATAAAACCTACGAAACCAAAGCACAAGTGTAACTGTTCTGTGTGTGGAAGTGTGACTCAACGTACATCTGGCACGGTTCTTCTTCAACAAGACAAGAATTTTTAAATACCAATTATACTGACGTGATAAAAGAAAATTAGAAATACTATAATGGCGCAAGAAAACCAGAATTACACTCTAATACAAGAACACAAGCCAGATGCTTTGTTGACGGAACCTGTAATGATGCATTATTTGAGACACAGAAATGATAAAAAGAAAAAAAACGGGGAATTTGTTACCTTAATATATATTGACGAAAAGCACTCTGATCATTACAATATCTCCATTAGAATAACATCTGCTCTCTCTCCCATCAAATAACTGCATAAAACATGGAACAAACACTCCCTACTACCACATCTCCACTCCGACTTCATGATAAGCAGAGTCCACCACAACTTCTCGGCAAGAACTGCCTGCCGCTACTTCTCAATAATCACTGCCTGTGGAGGCGGCGGAACAAAACTCTCTGGCGCTGTGGCTCAGTGTAGCCACCTTTCATATGCCCTTCCTCCACGGGCTAGAATTTGATGGTATTTTTGCCAGCATTGGTGGTGAAAATACCACCAAATTCGTCAAAAAAAAAATACAGAGAAAAATAAAAGATAGTATTAATGCGTAAATATCATATAACTAGATAAAATTTTGGCTTAGCACTGACCTTACAATAGCCTAATATATAAAATACAGTAAGGAATACAAATTCTTTCATACATATGACTTTACATAATAGTTTACACAAATATCATGTGGTTAAACAATTCAATCGATAGTGTCAGCAATGACGAATATGTGCAGGTAAGAGTCTCATAACTTTTCACAAACAGTAATACGCAAAAAATCAGTTTATACAAATATTCACATAAAATGCTTTCACAAGAAGTAATTGACAGTTCCAGCAGTAGCACCCAGCAATGTTGAATAGGTGCTACAGCAACAAGTGACATCATCTCAGTAGAAGCAGTCCATCAGTGGCACCCAGCATTGTGGAACAGGTGCAGACTCCAAGAGGTGACATCATTTCAGTAGAAGCAGTCCATCAGTGGCACCCAGCATTGTTGAGTAGGTGCAGACACCATCAGGTGACATCATTTCAGTAGAAGCAGTCCATCAGTGACACCCAGCAATGTTGAGTAGGTGCAGACACCATCAGGTGACATCATTTTAGCAGAAGCAGCTCATCAGTGGCACCCAGCATTGTTGAGTAGGTGCAGACACCATCAGGTGACATCATTTCAGTCGAAGCAGTCCATCAGTGGCACCCAGCATTGTGGAACAGGTGCAGACACCATCAGGTGACATCATTTCAGCAGAAGCAGTTTATCAGTGGCACCCAGCATTAAGGAACAGGTGCAGACTCCAACAGGTGACATCATTTCAGTAGAAACAGTTCCATCAGTTGCACCCCCCAATGATGAGCAGGTGCAGAGAGCAGTCCATCATATTCACTATCACTGATCACACTGTTCATCAGAGTTTATTAAACATGTCCTAGTGGCACCAATCATGCAGAAAAGGTACAAGTAACATCCCATAATATTCACTATCACTGATCACACTGCTCATCAGAGTTTATAAGCAGAAAGTAAACATGTCCTATTGTCACCATTCATGTAGAAAAATTACAAGTAACAGTCCATAATATTTACTATCACTGATCACACTGTTCATCAGAGTTTATAATTAAACATGTCCTAGTGGCACCAATCATGTAGAAAAAGTACAAGTAACAGTCCATAATATTTACTATCACTGATCACACTGTTCATCAGAGTTTATAAGCAGAAATTAAACATGTCCTAGTGGCACCAATCATGTAGAAAAAGTACAAGTAACAGTCCATAATATTTACTATCACTGATCACACTGTTCATCAGCGTTTATTAGCAGAAATTAAACATGTCCTAGTGGCACCAACCATGTAGAAAAAGTACAAGTAACAGTCCATAATATTTACTATCACTGATCACACAGTTCATCAGCAGAAATTAAACATTTCTAAGTGTCACACATCATGTTGAAAAGTGCAGGTAACAGTTCATAATATTCACCATCACTACTCAGACAGTTCAAGCATGAATAATAGTTTGAATACACATACAAATGCTTTTACACTAAACATACAAATTCTAATAAACACACAAATGATATCAGATAATTGTCATATTAACTATTACAAATACACAAATACCAGTAAACCTATAATATTTATGGGTGTCAGTGCAAGCCACTACAAACAAATAAAATAATATTTAGGAAATAGGTGGGTAGGATTAGGAAAGGAAAACACACGAAATACACTCACTCATCTTTCATCCACATTGAGTACTACTGTGTAATTGAATAGTGTTAACTGTGTAAATGCAATTCTGTCAAAATTTGATGTTCATCATGTGTATCAAGTGGTAGTGGCAGCAATGTATAACAGTCAATAATAGTTAAGTTAACGTCATAGTCATCATGTCAAGACCAATGTTTGCCAAGCCAAATAAAAATGTACGGTTGCTGAACAACTGTCAGTGAGCCAAGATATGCAATTACTTCCTCTCTCCAAAAAAAAAATTATGTACTGCTTATTGATTTAACAAGTGTGTGTAGACAATCTTCCTTCCACTTTAGTGTTCTAGTCTGCTATCTTCATCCTCCTTGTTCCATATAGACCAACAAAAAAAAATATGCACCTCACTTACTTTACCTCTTATCCACCAAAACTCCAATAATCATTAGCATCACATAATCTCAATACCTCAATAATACCTCTTACATCGATACATATAAAACTTGTCATCAATATCATTTACCTTACCTCTTGTCTACCAAAACTTCAATAATCATCAACTTCACACAATCTCAATACCTCAATAGTATCTCTTCAATACGTCGACACATATAAACCTTATCGCCAATATCATTTCACTTCCATAACAACTCTTTCCTCTAGTCAGTCTCCTCGAACATGCACAGATAAAATCCTAATGCAAACCTCATCATCCCATACAATCCGAAGACACACTGTCAACACACAACCTCTGTGTAATCCATCTGAGCCAAATCTTCTACTCATTATGAATTATAAACAAAGTAATGCATACATGACCTCTAACAGACTTAGTTCGAATAACTCTCAGTAATTAAGTACGATTACGGAGTGTTAATGATTATAATATTTCACAGTGTGTACACCACTTCAAGAATTATGGCAAACAGAAGCAAACATGTGGAGTATTTCTTGTGTCAAGTGTCACTTCCTATTTCAATTGCTCACGAAAAATGCAGTGTAATAACTGTCAATGGTCTAAACCTAGTTTTGGTATGTCATGTCGTTAGCTTCCTTCCTATTAGCATAAATTTATACAGCTTCCATAAAACCTCAGCTCATGTGACTTCTATGAAGTTTCTTGTACTAATGTCGTTCGTCGGATCATAGCAGTTCATTTTCCTATCTTAAAAATATAAGACACTGAGCGTAAGCAAAACAAGCAATAGCGAGTAAATATACCAGTAGAGAACAGAATGTCAACAAGTGGATGCAGCACAATTCTTACAACGAGGCTCTGCCAAGCGAACAATCTGTAACTAATACCATAGTGTAACCTAAACTCTATGTTCGTACACTGTACATCAGCATTGCTATATACCAAATTAAAGAGTAGTTGTGACGACAAACAGAAATGTATAAATATGCAATCCATACGCATAGCAGTAAACATATATCTTACGTACTAAACAGGTCATTAGCATCATATCAGCATAAGCAAATAAATGTTCATATGTCATCTTAATAAGTAAACATGAAGGCGCAAGCAGATAAATCACAAAGTATAACTTACATACATATCAGCACAACTAATCAGGTGACAATTATAATTTAAATAAATAAGCACAGCAGGCACATAATAAAAAAAATATGACATCAGTGAAAAAGCAGTGCAGTCAAGCGTCGCATAATATACACAAGTTACAACCCAGTTCATTAATAATCATTGTCCAAATCAGTTAACGTACGCAAGCACGTCGCTTCACAAGTAATTTCATAGAACATGAAATTTAGCACAAAGTATGAATCACGTAATCGCGAGCAGCAAATTACGTCTAAAGTACGTACCTAAGTGGAAATATGTTACCTGAAAAATAAACTCAATTAATAATTACCTTTTTAGTTTATTACTTACTTCTTCGAAACGACATTTTTCCTGAAATTTTCTCGATAGCAAGTCGTCTTAACGTCGGACACGCACAGAATTTACCTGAAGTTCTTAAATATTTTATAGAACCGTATCCTGAAAAATACTGAATGTTAATAACATAATTCATCAAGTCACTATAGCTTTATACTGAATTTAATCGGAGAAATTAAACTGTGTATTTGTTTACGGCTGTCAGTGCATTCGCACTGAGCGCTCGATCAGCTGTAGGCGCGTGACGTAGGAAGTAATTGTTTGCGGTCAACGACTGCCCTGTGCGGCGCGCAGGCTTGACTGTTGCTTTGAGTATATGCCGCCGCCAAAACACAGCGCGGTATCCTTGTACTCTCCTCATGTTTACATCTAGCTGTTAGTTTCTCACAAGTATGTCATTCCACAAAAATTTTAACGTTTGATATATGATGTATTGCCTTAGAGCGTCGAGATTTAAGAGTTTCTACTTCAATAGTGTTATCATGAATGATTTTGCGAATTCTATATGGACCGTTATAAAGCAGAAAAATTTGCGACACAAGCCTTTTCCTTGGTGAGACAAACGATGAGACTTAATTAATACCTTCTGACCAACTGAAAAAGTTTTTTAAACGACCAGGATGCTTAGCTGGTTTCTCTCTTCTAGCAGCCGCAGATGCAATATTTTGCAGAGCCATGTTCACAACTTCAAAATACCGCAGTTTCCGTGTAGGTGGAAAAGGAACGATTTCAGAAATGCGATTTGTCAGTGCTTTGTTTTTTAATATCAGTATAGGCGGTAAAGTAGTTGAGTCATTAGGAAGTTCATTCAGAATGTTTTGAAAAATATGAAGATACTGATCCCAAGTTCTGTGATTCTGACGACAATAAAGACGACATAATTTATTGATTTCCTTCATCCATCTCTCTGAAGCGTTAGATTGGGGGTGAAAAAGTGAAATGAAAATTGGTTTAATCTTACGACGCCGTAGAGTACGAAGCCAAATTTTAGACCGAAACTGCGATCCATTATCTGATATAACTTTATCAACATGACCCACTTCTTTAAGAAAATGTTTGATGAAAGCGTTAGATACTGAACGAGCTGTTGCTTTGCTAGGTGTAAAACACACCTATTTTGATGTCAATTCCACTGCTACGAAAATGTACGCAAAACCATTAGTAGATCGAACCACTGGACCGAACAAATCAACTGCAGCCATGTCCTTTAATTTCGCTGGAATGATAGGAAACAACGGTGCTCTGTGAGAAATTGTTGGCGGCTTAGCCTTTTGAAATAATTTGCATTTGGCAAGAACAGATCGAATACGTTTTTCCATATTACTGAAGTAACAATTTTCTCGTAATTTATGAAAGCATTTTCTGGGACCAAAGTGTGCATAACTCAAATGTGTATACCAAATCAGCTTATTAACCCACTCATCAGGAATACAAACTAACCAAACAGAGTTGTCGACCGATTTTCGTTTAAAAAGAACTTTCCAGATAGATCGCAAAAACGAGGTGTGGCCAAATTGTCCAATCTAACAAAGCGTCTAAGAAAATTACAGACACCAAGGAAACTAAGAACATCACGTTTAGTGGTAGGAACAGCATAATTACGAACAGCGTCTAATTTCTCTGGATCAGGAAGAATACCTTCTATAGAAATAATGTGACCAACAAATTTCACCTGTGGACGACCAAATTCTGATTTTTCCAAGTTCACTGTAATGCCAACTCTTGCAAAAATACGTAATAATGAATCCAAAATTTTGTTGTGCTCACTCCAAGAATGTTTAGCAATAAGAATGTCGTCAACATATGAGGTAATATTCTCACGAAGATAAACAGGTAAAATTTCATTTAAGCTACAAATGAATGCTGATGAAGGTACAGTAAGTCCAAACGGTAATTTCCGAAATCACATTTAGGTAAAACAGTCTTATCCGGTTATTGTTTATCTACTCTCTAGATAGATTGATAGTAGAAGAGTTGTTTTTTGACAGGTGCAAAGAATAGTAAAAGAGTAGGCAGCGGTACAGAAAACTAAAAGAGAAATAGCACCACTACAGCTCGGGGCCCTATTCTCGCTACGGCACATATTCACTTAGAGTAGTGAATCCCCTGAGGACTTTAATAGCTGCACATAAATTTCAGTTTGTGACTTAGTGGCAAATTTGGCGGAAGTGCGTACTGAAATTGAGCTAACCATGAACATGGATGTATGTCATTCTTAGATTTGCGAAAGATCTTAAATTTCCGAACAGTTAAAAAGTGTTTATAGTCAAAGTTTTCGCCTCGTGGCGACAAAGACCTGTCCCAGTCACAATGACGATTATTGTCAAGTTCGCGCGCCTGGCGCTCTCTTGTTGCATCCCGTAAATGAAACAAATTACTTTCTTCAAAACCCGCTGCTATCGGTGATTCCAAATTTCTTCTACCGTCCTTTCCTACGATTTCGCCTTCAATTTGTTTGACTTGCTTTCCTAATGCCTCAGACTCCCTTTTAACGCGTTCATTAAATTTTCCCTGATTTTCAACATGCTTATTTATGCTCTGGTACTCTTCGGTTTCTGCAAATGGTAATGGAGCTGTATCATCCGAATCTCTGTCCCCATTTAGACTAAGATTTGTCAATTTGTCTGAAATCTCCTCAACTCTTTCCGATAAATCACCTATTTGTTCTTTCTGTTTATTTACGTCTTCCGTAAGTGTCGCGACTCGCGTTTCAGTATTACCACATTTAGTAGTTAACTGTTCATACTGTTGTGTTAGGTTATTTAATCTGTCATTTGGTACGGATTCCCCGATTCTCTCAAATATTTCTTCCTTATCTTTTGCACGTTGTGAATTTAACTCTGAAAATTTCTGTACTATCACGCGATCTCTTTCTTCCTGTTCTCTATCCTATTCCCTTTGTCTAATCTCTACTGCAACTAATCTATTATTGTGAGCATTCAAAATCGGTTGTACTTCTTCTCTGATTTCTTTCTTTAATTCATCTTTCATATTTTTGAAACATGTCCCTATTCGTGAATCTAACCGTGTTTCCATTGTTCCCATTTGTGATCCCAGTGAGTCTAACCGTTTTTCCATTGTTCCCATTTGTGAGTCTAACCGTGTTTTTAATTCTGATCCCAAATTTAATATTACACCCATCAACTGCTCCATGTTAGCCGGTTCGAAATTCTTTTCGCCCCTAACATTTCCTGCAAAACTAACTTCCTTCTGCATAGCCATAAAGCTATCTGTGTTCGATACTATTTCAGAATCTTCTATCGTTACACTCGTATTCTGTGAATTTTCTGATTGAGAAAAATTTTGAAATGGTTCCGGACTATTTTCCCGACTTATTAAATCGTTTTCCACTTCATTATTCATCACACTGTTCTCCTGTGTTGGCGAGTTCGCCATGTTAACAATATCGTCATTCTCACTATCCATCATTTTTGCCTTTTTCATCGATCGCGTAATCATTTACAAAATATACAAAACTCGTCACTATATGAAAATTACACACAATGACTCCTTATCTCCAACAATACCATTCACTCGAAATGTTTCCCTCAAACACGATTAATGAACAATTGAAATAATTGCACTAAATCGTCAAACGCGTACACAAGGCAATAAAAATTAAATTTTGAAAAATACCATTAGAAGAATGCTAATTACCAAATCTACACATGCAACATAGACTGCAATTACTAAACTACAGATTACTACAACAATACTACTGTCTACTATTTTTACAGTCAGAAGAATTCCAAGGGACGATCCGAAGCAGCGGTCGCCACGTGCATGGGGGCTTATTTAAAAAAAAATATGAATGCAATGCAAATACTTTTTAATTTTCTGTCGCTGTATGTCCGATTACGCAGTCTCGTAAACGGATGGCCCTGACTAGTAATTGTACGCAATCTGACTGCATGGAACAACAACAAAGAATCAAAGAAAATTTTCGTTAACACAATTAATTAATTAAGTCCCCAGCAACTATAAAACCTACGAAACCAAAGCACAAGTGTAACTGTTCTGTGTGTGGAAGTGTGACTCAATGTACATCTGTCACGGATCTTCTTCAACAAGACAAGAATTTTTAAATACCAATTATACTGACGTGATAAAAGAAAATTAGAAATACTATAATTGCGCAAGAAAACCAGAATTACACTCTAATACAAGTACACAAGCCAGATGCTTTGTTGACTGAACCTGTAATGATGCATTATTTGAGACACAGAAATGATAAAAAGAAAAAAAAACAGGGAATTTGTTACCTTCATATATATTGACGAAAAGCACTCTGATCATTACAATATCTCCATTAGAATAACATCTGCTCTCTCTCCCATCAAATAACTGCATAAAACATGGAACAAACACTCCCTACTACCACATCTCCACTCCGACTTCACGATAAGCAGAGTCCACCACAACTTCTCGGCAAGAACTGCCTGCCACTACTTCTCAATAATCACTGCCAGTGGAGGCGGCGGAACAAAACTCTCTGGCGCGATCTCTGGCGCTGTGGCACAGTGTAGCCACCTTTCAAAACTTAACAGTCTTATGGTCAGTGATAGAAAATGAAGTTCATCTAAAGAATCGGCACAGCTGCTCTGCAAATATGGTTTTCTCTTCACTGTTAAAATTATTCCCATTGTTATATAATTCGATGGCTTCTCTCTACAATCACTGTAGACAAAATTTTCGTTTCAGTGTCTCAGTAGCGTCTTCTTCAAACCTCTGTGTGGTTAAAAAATAAAAAATAAAAATATGCAGGGTGCCCATTGATCGTGACCGGGCCAAATATCTCACGAAATAAGCGTCAAACGAAAAAAACTTCAAAGAACAAAACTTCTCTAGCTTGAAAGGGGAAACCAGATGGCGCTTTGGTTGGCCCGCTAGATGGCGCAGCCATAGGTCAAACGGATATCAACTGCATTTTTAAAAATAGGAACCCCCATTTCTTATTACATATTCGTATACTGTGTAAAGAAATATGAATGTTTTAGTTGGACCACTATTTTCGCTTTGTGATTTGATTCAGCTGTAATAATCAAAAACATCTGGCTCACAATTTTAGACGAACAGTTGGTAACAGGTGCGTTTTTTAAGTTAAAATACAGAACGTAGGTACGTTTGAACATTTTAATTCGGTTGTTCCAATGTGATACATGTACCTTTGTGAACATGCCATTTCTGTGAACGCATGCTGTTACAATGTGATTAACTGTAAATACCACATTAATGCAGTAAATGCTCAAAATGACGTCCGTCAACCTCAATGCATCTGGCAATACGTATAACGACATTCCTCTCAAAAGCGAGTAGTTCGCCTTCCGTAATGTTCACACGTGCATTGACAATGTGCTGACGCATGTTGTAGGCGTTTACGGTGGATCACGATAGCAAATATCCGTCTAATTTCGCCACAGGAAGAAATCCGGGGACGTCAGGGCCGATGAATGTTCGGGCCATGGTATGGTGCTTCAACGACCAATCCACCTGTCGTGAAATATGCTATTCAATACCGCTTCAACCGCACACCAGCTATGTACAGGACATCCATCATGTTGTAAGTACATCGCCATTCATACATTAACCAGCCAAGCTCGCTGACGTTCCACTTGTCGCAGCTGTTGTGGATTTTCCGTTGCCTAATAGTGCATACATATTATGCCGGTTTACGTTACCGCTTTTGGTGAATGACGCTTCGTCGCTATATAGAACGCGTGCAAACAATCTGTCATCGTCTCGTAATTTCTCTTGTTCCCAGTGGCAGAACTGTACACGCCATTCAAAATTGTCGCCATGCAATTCCTGGTGCAGAGAAATATGGTACGGGTGCAATCGATGTTGATGTAGCATTCTCAACACCGAAGTTTTTGAGATTTCCGATTCTCGTGCAATTTGTCTGCTACTGATGTGCGGATTAGCCGCGATAGCTGCTAAATTACCTACATCATTTGTTGCTGGTCGTGTTTGAAGTTTCACAAGTGGCTGAACATTTCCTGTTTCCTTAAACAACGTAACTGTTCGGCGAACCGTCCGGGCACTTGGATTATGTTGTCCACGATACCGAGAAGCAAACATAGAACACACCCGTTGGGCATTTTTATCACAACAGCCATACAATCAATACGATATCGACCTTTTCCGCAATTGATAAGCGGTCCATATTAACACGGGTAATGTATCACGAAGCAAACACCGTCCGCACTGGCGGAATGTTGCGTGATACCAGGTATTTACACGTTTGCGAGTATTACAGCTCCATCTATCACCAAGCGAAAAATGTGGTCCCACTAAAACATTCATATTTCTTTAGGTACTACACGAATATGTAATAAAAATCGGGGTTCCTATTTAAAAAACGCAGTTGATATCCGTTTGACCTATGGCAGCGCCATCTAGCGGGCCAACCATAGCGCCATCTGGTTTCCCCCTTCGAGCTAGACGAGTTTCGTTCTTTCTAGTTTTTTCGTTTGATGCTTATTTCGTGAAATATTTGGCCCGGTCACTATCAATGGACCACCCCGTATACTACAAACAATGAAATATAAATTAAGATCAATAAATCAACAAAACTATTACTTCAAATTGATAAAAGCAAATAATTAAGAACTAAAAGTCTTATGAACAGTTGTAGTTCATAGACATAAGGTATGAGGACATCACGTTTATCATGGGAATTAAAGAACACAATGGTAACGGGATGTAGCAGGCTTACATATTTAAAGCCCAGGATATGAACAACAATTAGTAAAATTACAATGAAGATATAATAGGGACGATGCAAAAAGATAGATATTGAAAAATATATACAATTCAATAGGAGAAAATGATAGTAATTATCCGCGATGTAAAACATTTTAAGGTGGAATTGTGTAAAATGTGAGTGTAACATCAAAACGAATTATTTCCTAATCTGAAAAGAAAACTGGAGAACATCTTGCCAACAGGTATCGAGAAACAGCTGCCACAGAGTTGCAAGAACATCCATAGGTAAGAAATGTCCGTCTCATAACTAAAATATCCAAGGCAGACGTACGGTTATCATTTCCCATCTACATGGTAAACTGGAATTTTGGATCTATATTATTTTGATAACAAAACAAGTTTTCTAAAGCTTCTAAATTCAAAATCTTGTAAAGCTCCAACGGTTTCATGATCTAAAATTGTTTACCTTCCAAGGTGGTGATAGAGGCAGGATGTTGATACTGGTTATCAGTGTGGCTCGTGCAATAATTCGGATGTATAATCATACGTTATTTTGTCACTGTCAAGCACTTTATTGCACTCACTTTCTCGCTGTCCCTTACCTGCTGTGCCGCGATAATCCTGATACCCGGATAGTATATCGCTTTACAGTCGCGGAGGTGCGAAACATCGTTTCAGCGGAGAAGAAAACTGTATTAAAGTAGTCACTGACTGCATTTATTCGTAGCAGCATGTCCGAACAAACTCATCATATCTGAATCTATCATCGGGCTGCAAGAACAGCGGGAGTTACACCTAGTATGAACGGAGATGTAGCAGAAGTTATGTAAAATCGTCACCTCAATGCTCTGAGGTATGACTGTTCCTCTGGAAGCACAAAGCGTCGATTACCGTGGACTGTTCTGAAATGCTGTAAACACGGTACGAACAGTGTGACTCACTCCAGGTCTACTGCTTATTTCCCGGTTGTCGACTCTGCCACCCACTTTAAACTTCTGATACCAGGATTTGATGATACGCAGGATCTCGACCATGGGCTCTTTGAACACACTCTGAACTGTAGTAGGCGACCATGTTTCACGAAACCACAAAACACAATGTGATTTCTTCTACACAAACGCCATTCTGACAGAACCACTCCTGATTAAGCAACCAGTAACAAGAGAAAGAAAGGAAAGCAAATGGTTTCAGAGCACTTGAAGATGTGTATCTATAAAAAGTTGATGTGATAAAATATTGATTGAAAAAACATTAAAAAGACAAAAAAACTGCATTGACATGTGAAAATGTAGCTGCAAAACCTATATGGTTTAAACTATCATATCCAACAAATCACTTAGCTGTATTTAGAGTAGTTCGACATAAACAATTTTCTTTGTAATAGGCAAAGACTTTCTGCTCAAGCTAAATATTATTTTCAACCATATACAAGTTAATAGGAATGTATAATTTCACTAAGTTTGGTTTTCCGCGTCTTCCAGCTATACCATCATTTCAGCTTATTCCTTTGATAAGGTCCAAGTGTAGAAAGATGTTGGTTGGTTCAGCAGTAGTAGTAGTAGTAGTAGTAGTAGTATTGCGAGAAACCGGGGCTAGCTGTGTATTTGACACTAAATTCTTCTAGGGTCTTCATATGGAAATGATGCTCTAAGCCCTCCCTTTTCTAACTCCGACTTTTGCTGTTGCACATGGACTAAGAAGAAACGTGAACTGACTGTAATCGACCCTGCAAGTGTAGTAGAAAAGAGTTTGGCACCTGTAATCATTTAATTTGATATAAATTAATTTGGTAAAGGAAAGTTTCATTAATGTAGTGAGAAATGAAAGGTTGCTTTACCGATCCACAGAATGAAAGTTCTGTCCAAAATAAAAATTTGATTTATTATGACCAAACTCAAAATAATAAACAAAACACATGAGACACTTACAATACGTCAAATTCGATACTCAAATAAATGCTGTGGAGGTGAAGTTGTCCGTAAACTAGCTTGTGACGTTTATGACCAAGTGGTATGTGGAGCCAATTCCCTGCATCTCAAATCTTAAGAGAAACACCCAGCCTACCCAACATTAATTGCTGCTACTGTTGTGAAAGCTCAGGCAATGAACATCCAAGACAGAAGCACGTCAGAAAAGACGGGAACAGGCGTGCTCTGCTGAGATCTGATTATCACAGAGCAAAATTCGCTAATTTGCCAGTGCTGCGGACATACATTACCAAGCTGTCTTCTTAACTGCAAGGACACGATCTGGCATACCGGAGGCGATGGCTGGTTGCTTCAACGCCCCGTCGTGGTGTTGATAATGTTGCGAGTATAGCCCGAAACAAATTATCCTGGTATGGTTGTTCCAAGCTAAAGACTTCCTATAAACGCAAATGCGTTTCTGAGGGAGACGAAGAATGCTCGCTACACAATCACTGACGGTACGGTGATTAATTTTAACAAGCGAAGTAACACAGTAACTCCGATACAGTCAACTTTAGCCAAAACTGCTCAAGACAGACAACACGGGCCTCTTGTACGCAGAACACTCAATTGCCAACTGTACTCGGAAAGTTACGTTGAAGTCGAAACTTCAGCAACTACGTCAAACAGTTACAATTAAATGAAAGTATATCAGACAGGCAACTGAAGGCAGGCTGTCCAGAACCGCGAGAGCTCTGTCTTCTAACCTACCCCGACAGAAAGGTGACAGCCGACCCCAAAAGAGCACCTGTACAAACGGAACACAGAACATTCCCGACCCCACGAAAATGGCTGTGGCTAAACGTTCCAATCAGGAACTCGGAAACCGGCGGAAAATTCTACTCTGCTGCCGAAGCACTACTACTCCATCAATGGAGATACTTGGCGCCAATTCCTGCGCCAATTTTGCTACGTCACGGAGCTATCCCCTGAGCAAGCCAATCACAGTAATGATTTTACAGAAAACGAGGGAATTTGCCCGCCAAGACTGCCTGGGGACCCAAGTCATTCCCATGCTTCACTGGTAGCTTGTCAGAAAGTGTTTTCACAAAGTTTCTGCGAAGTAGCGGAATCTCTAGCCCCAGCCACTCCCCCAGGTCCCTGTGGGCGTGTGTCCCCACTCTTATGGCAATGTCGGCATCTGAAAAGCATCCACTCGACTCCCTCACACCCATCAGTACAACCCTTTCAAGATCAGCAGAACCCGCCTCACACCAGACCACCCGGGTGACGAGAGATGCTGTGTGGGAACTCGACATGTGAAGGAATTGCATCTTTTCAGTGCATGCAATTAGAGAGGAAAATCGAATTACTCAGAGAAAGATAGGAGTATGAGAGGGGGCTCATGCCACCTCTCATAGCCCCTACGCCATTTTAGATTGTAATTGGTGAGTGGTTGGCTCACTTAGGAGCAAGGTAGTGAGTCAATCACCCAAGAACAATCTTGCAAACTGACTCCACATGCCGCACTCTATAAAAAAATCACTGCAACAGAAGATGCAGCTCATAGAGGGTGGATGATTTATGATGTAGCCAACTCCATCTTCTTAATATGGAAATCTAATAGTCTCATCACACATTTATATCCAGGGAGCCCCTTCCAAACACCGATTCACACAGACATTCACACTCTAAATATGGCCCTGGCATGTGAGCCAAATATGGAGCAGCTGATTCTTTACAATCAGAGTTGGAGTGCTCCACAATTAAATGTCCAAGATGTTACAACAATTTCAGTCACTCAACTAACTTGAACTCTATCACTCATGATACTGCTTAAGTTAACAATCTCTTTGTGAGCTTTCAGAATCTAATTACAACCCCCGATTCATTCTGTCTCCCTGCAGCAAGAATAACCTTTACAAAATGTTCCCGGAACTGATGGCCCATTCACAATGACAGTGGTGGTATCTGCTTCAGTTTATGGGGACTTCAGGCACACTGTTTGCATACACACAACAATAAGTACAGAATACAAAAGAACATGGTGTAGGGAACAATATAGTAATTAGTGTGCCCTACTCCATTACTTACATAAGAATTACCATGCGAAACACAAACACATACAAGGTATAACATACATTACAAAAACAACACTAGACAAAGAGATTAAAAAAAAAGGTTCATGGGATATCAAGTTGTTTTTGCTCTTTGCACAATGTTCATGACTGTGCTGAGAATGAGGCACTACATCACACTGTTAGAAATATTCGTTGCACTTCACAATTTCGTTGGCTTCTCTGAATGGTTGGTCTATGGAGTCATATGCATTATTGCACGTAGTTTCATGTCCTGAGCATCAGAGGGGGTGTATGGGATGGGGACACTGTACTGACATCATATAGTGCTAATTTCTGGTTTTGTTGCTACGTTGTTGCCACAGCAATATGGTGTGCTGGAGCACCTGCAGGATACTGTTGAGATTGCCGCAGGACCCACCCATATGATCACGGCAGTACAGTAGGAAGACATAGTGATAGGCTCTCCTGACGTCGATTAATTGTCTCTGAGGTCTACTAGTGGTGATCCATCACTAGGCCAGATCTCTTCTCTCCCTGGACAGTACTTTACGTTTCCCAATATTAAAGTTCGACGAGGGATGATGGCACGTGGAGTGATTCCACAAGTGTGTGAGGTCATACATACAGGATCGAACTAGGAGCGACGCTTGCTACAACTGCTCTCTAAGTGAGAGGAGAAGTTAGAAATGATACAATTCATTTGTTAGAGTTTGTGGCACGATACTACTTTGTGTATGCAGATCAGCCAATGCTATTGAGTTGTAAAACTCAAACAGGTGTGTATCTAGCGTCCTTTCCTGTCCTGAGGCACATGAGGCGCAAGTCCTGACACCGTACGTGATCTTCTTCGTGTACTCACGACAACGTGGTCTGCTGCAGGCAATCCCTCCTACAGCTGCTGCGTCTGGACAGCTAGCTGGTTGTTGAGTGCTGGTCGCGTGTCATTGTCAACGCCCAGCCTCACTTTTGCTTGTGGCCCGGCGAGGGTTGTCCCCTGCCTAATCCCTTAGGTATACGGCCCGGTGACTGTCAGCTTGTAGGATTGCACGTTCCTGCGCCCTTCTCGTCAGCTGGGGTGCTCGCGCTCCCCTTCTTGCAGGTAACCGATGACCTCTTGCTTTTGCTCCGGTTAACCTCTGCATTGCCACGGCACCCATCATCTGCACAATTCACACAAAAATTTTACGCTTAACTTTTTTCCATGACCTTCTATGTTATAATGAATTTACATAACGATAAATTGATGGTCTGTCATTTCAGACACTCTTATTTTCATTTTATAATTAGTAATCTACGGCTTTCATTATAACAAAACCTTGGTGAATCTAATCTAGACATGGGAATAGAGTATTTATCTTGATATTTGTGTAGAGACCGATCTCACTACCGTACATGGCGTGTGACAACTGATATTATGCATGGGATAAACAACTAAATGTGCGGGCTCACACTAATATTATTATGTCTTATATAGATCGACAGTATACATGCTCAACGATCCACATTCTATGTCTTTTGAATAAATTATGTTATTATACAATTTGAACTTTTACAGAGCTCTAAAGAACATACTACTACTCTACGTTCGCTCGCCTGTCGTCCCTCCATCTCGGGTCTGTGGTTCGGTGACCTGAAAAATAGCATCCCAACAGGCGCGCGCCAAACATTACTGCTTGTGGTAGAAAATTCCCACAATATTGAGGATCTAGTTATTGCTTAATCCTAAAGTTTAACTTAGCCTAGTATACGATACCATTTTTTATACAATACTCTTACATAATTCCTGTTACGCTGAGATGTCTCGCTGCTCACCGTTGTTGACGACGACAGTGATGTGCGCGCAGTGCGACACAGCCTCCGAATTCTCACTACGCCTCACTGAAACTCCTGAGACTGAGTTAGCCATGGCTATACAAGACAATCAATTTAGAGTTGTAAGCGATCAAAGTGCGCCTTTCCAGAGACAATGTAATTTCCTGTTTAGTATTCAGTCGCCCACCACACGCCAGCTACACAGTATGTCACGAATCTCCAAGTGTGACAGTCACAAGCTGCATGCTAAATCCCCAACCAGCACATTGGCATGATAGGCTTTATGCCAGCATTTCTACCGTCTAGGGCACCATTGGAGTCAAACATTCACAGGTTCACCCCGACTTGCAAGACAACAATGCTGGCACATCACTGTATAAACTACACTCCTGGAAATGGAAAAAATAACACATTGACACCGGTGTGTCAGACCCACCATACTTGCTCCGGACACTGCGAGAGGGCTGTACAAGCAATGATCACACGCACGGCACAGCGGACACACCAGGAACCGCGGTGTTGGCCGTCGAATGGCACTAGCTGCGCAGCATTTGTGCACCGCCGCCGTCAGTGTCAGCCAGTTTGCCGTGGCATACGGAGCACCATCGCAGTCTTTAACACTGGTAGCATGCCGCGACAGCGTGGACGTGAACCGTATGTGCAGTTGACGGACTTTGAGCGAGGGCGTATAGTGGGCATGCGGGAGGCCGAGTGGACGTACCGCCGAATTGCTCAACACGTGGGGCGTGAGGTCTCCACAGTACATCGATGTTGTCGCCAGTGGTCGGCGGAAGGTGCACGTGCCCGTCGACCTGGGACCGGACTGCAGCGACGCACGGATGCACGCCAAGACCGTAGGATCCTATGCAGTGCCGTAGGGGACCGCACCGCCACTTCCCAGCAAATTAGGGACACTGTTGCTCCTGGGGTATCGGCGAGGACCATTCGCAACCGTCTCCATGAAGCTGGGCTACGGTCCCGCACACCGTTAGGCCGTCTTCCGCTCACGCCCCAACATCGTGCAGCCCGCCTCCAGTGGTGTCGCGACAGGCGTGAATGGAGGGACGAATGGAGACGTGTCGTCTTCAGCGATGAGAGTCGCTTCTGCCTTGGTGCCAATGATGGTCGTATGCGTGTTTGGCGCCGTGCAGGTGAACGCCACAATCAGGACTGCGTACGACCGAGGCACACAGGGCCAACACCCGGCATCATGGTGTGGGGAGCGATCTCCTACACTGGCCGTACACCACTGGTGATCGTCGAGGGGACACTGAATAGTGCACGGTACATCCAAACCGTCATCGAACCCATCGTTCTACCATTCCTAGACCGGCAAGGGAACTTGCTGTTCCAACAGGACAATGCACGTCCGCATGTATCCCGTGCCACCCAACGTGCTCTAGGTGTAAGTCAACTACCCTTGGCCAGCAAGATCTCCGGATCTGTCCCCCATTGAGCATGTTTGGGACTGGATGAAGCGTCGTCTCACGCGGTCTGCACGTCCAGCACGAACGCTGCCCAAACTGAGGCGCCAGGTGGAAATGGCATGGCAAGCCGTTCCACAGGACTACATCCAGCATCTCTACGATCGTCTCCATGGGAGAATAGCAGCCTGCATTGCTGCGAAAGGTGGATAGACACTGTACTAGTGCCGACATTGTGCATGCTCTGTTGCCTGTGTCTATGTGCCTGTGGTTCTGTCAGTGTGATCATGTGATGTATCTGACCCCAGGAATGTGTCAATAAAGTTTCCTCTTCCTGGGACAATGAATTCACGGTGTTCTTATTTCAATTTCCAGGAGTGTATATTGCCCATATTCATCCTCGAAATCACACAATATGCCACAAACTTGCAGTGCACTGACACGTGCCTGCAAGCATTGGTATAAACCTCTCGTAAACTGGTCTTGGTCGCTATGGAGCATATCACGACTTCCCAGAACACTTCTAGGAGCACGTTCTTGTATGTGCCCGTTTGTTCGACATCTCCTCACTGATCATTATCCCTCAACATGGGCACCAGGCAGGAAAGAACAAAAACATTGCTCTTGGAATGGTAGTGCCGCCTACTCCATCGATATTGGAAGTCGCGAACAGAAACCAAAAAAGAAGGCTAGCTGCAGTAAATTCCTTAACAAGACAACGAAGCGTGTTAATACTTTAACAATCTTTATCTATTAACGCAAGTATCACTGTTACCCGTAGCAAGTCTCATGTATTTGCCCATTCTACTATGTACACCACTTACACTACTGCTATTCCATTAACACCTTTCTGTGAGAGATGTGGTGGAGTCCTATGGACTTCTTTCCTTTCAGCGTCTCCAATTCATAGGCAATGTGGTGAGCTGCTCTTCTTATACGGTACGGGCCGTTGTAAACAGAATAGAATTTTTGGCATTTCATTTTTTGTTTGTTCGAGAGTCGGAAAGACTTCACGAGAACCCCTTTTCCTATTTGGAAGTGTCGTACACGAGCTCCCCTGTAGGCACGTCTCTTCCTGACCACAGCTGCAGCCCGTATCCTCTTGAGAGCCAAATCCACTACGGCTCGGTGCTGCGTTAGTGGGCTTGGCGGGAAGTTTACGACCTCAGTTATCAAGTCCTTAGGAATCCGGTTTTTCAGTACTGTAGCCCGCAGATCGTGGTCTTGCGGCAGCGTTCTCGCTTCCCGCGCACGGAGTCGCGCGTTCGACTCCCGGCGGGATCAGTGATTTTCTCTGCCTCATGATGACTCGGTGTTGTGTGTTCTTCATCATTTCATCATCATTGACTCACAAGTCGCTAAAGTGGCGTCAACTAAAAAGGACTTGCAATACGGCTGCCGAACTTCCCCGCATGGGGCCTCCTGGCCAACAATGCCATACGATCATTTCATTTCAGTACTGTAATGGGTGCCAATTTTGCTATCCCATGGGGTGCCTCATTGATCACCTCCTGGAAGTCTTTAAGGAAAAGTCCTATGTCGTGTGCTGTTTATTACAAGACAACCTTCACAGGTTTCCGAGTTCCTTAATAACCCCTTCTGCAGCATTCGAGCTCGGATGGTGCGATGATATAAAAATGGGATAAATTTTACATGGACGCTACGTCTCCTTCCATGTTTTTGATTTAAACTGTGGCCTGTTACCAGAGGTAATTCTACTCACATGACCAACCTGTGGTAGGAAATCCCGGATTAGGGCTCGTGATACAGTTCGTCCTGTCGCCCTCTTCAGTGCCGTAATGGTAAAGTATTTAAACGTTAGTTCAACAATGACTAATACGTGAGTATATCCTGTTCTTGTTCTTGGCAAAGGCCGCTAATTGCCTTAATTTGGTCGGTATGATTGGGTATAATGGTGCCTGCATGCTCACAGCGGCGTGCTTAGCCTTTTGGCAGTCTTTACACACCGATAGTACCCTCCGAATTCGACGCTCCATGTTTCGAAAGTAATACATGGTCCTTAGCTTCAGATTGCACTTGCGTGGTCCGAAGTGTCCATAGTTGTGGTGAACATGTCATATAACCTTGTTTATTAGGTGTTCAGGGATGCATACCCCCCATTCAGTGTCATTGGCATAATTTCGGTGGAAGATTATGCCTCACGGCAAGAGGTAGAACCACTGACGGTGGCGTGTCTTCTGTCTATCCGTTTCTGTTTCAATAACATTAGGGCAGGGTCCTTCTTGATGTCCTGCATACTACAGGTAATAAAATTTTCAAAGGCCACATTTTTGCATATAGCGAAGGCAGTAGTGATTTTCCTCCAAATCTTCTTCCATGTTGTGGTCAAATCCAATCGGTGACCGTGGTAAGGCGTGTGCGATAAAGTTCTGACTGCCGGGGATATATTCTATCGAAAAATTGTACTGCTGCAGATGTGACGCGCACCTAATGAGCAGCCTGTGATTAAGCTTTGCAGTCATCAGGAACTCGAGTGCCTTGTGGACTGTGTAGACCCTCGTCTTGCGACCAAACGGAAGGTACCTAAATTTTCAAACTCCCATACAATAGCCAGCGCCTCTAACTCTGTTACCGAGTAATTCCTCTCACTCTTGGCTAGTACTCTGCTACCAAACGCAATTGTCTTCCACACCCTGTCTCCTTCATGTAGATCGTCTTGGAACACCGTGACACCCAGACCTGAGTACGAACTGTCCGTTACTATGCAAAGCTCTTCTGCTAAATTAGGGTGTGAGAGGATGGGTGCTTGTAGAATTGCGAATTTTAATGCTTTCCATTGAGATTCGGCCGCCTCATCCCATTCCCAAGGACTCTTTTTTCCTTTAAGTTGGTGCAATCTAGGACTGCTCTGAGTTTTGACATGTATGAAGCGGTTGTAAAAATTTATGATCCCCAAGAACCACCTTAACTGCTTCTTTGTCGTAGCAATGGGAAACTTTTCAATTGCTTCGATTTTTTTTTGGATTTGGCGCAATGCCCTCACCCGTGATGATATGTCCTAGAAATTTGACAGATCGTCCAAAAATTCGATTTTTCGGTATTGATAGTCACTCCGTATTCCTTGAATGTCGCAAGGAGTTCATCGAGGACTGCATTGTGCTCTCCCCAAGATTTCTCCGCGATCAGCAAATCGTTCACATAGTTGGTGACATGACGTTTCAAATTATCGCTTAGTATGCCGTCCAGCCAGCGAATGAATGCGGCAGACGAAATGTTCAAACCAAATGGTAGAGGAAGAAACCAGTTACATCTTACAAATGCTAAAAAGGCTGTATACTGTCTGCATTTTGGGTGGAGCTCAATTTGCCAGAAACTCGATTTCAGATCAACTGATGAGAAGATTGATATCGCATGGAAGTTTTGTAAGATTTTCTCTAATCGTTCCGGTCTGTCTATTTCGGGTTATATTATGGTATTAATTTGACGCGAGTCCAAAACTAAACAAATATTACCATCTGTCTTATTATAGGCTGAAGCCGTAGGTTCTCTTATTCCTTCACTCAGCATTCGAGTAATCTCAGCTGCTACTTTCTGTCCATATGCCAAGGGGATTGGGTAGGGTGGCACACGAAACTGGTTGTGTGGACGTACACCGAATTCATATTGGAAGTACCTTATTGATCCTGTCTTGGGAATGAAAACCTCCGCATGTTCTAATAGTAATTTATGAAGTTCTTTGCGCTGGTCAGACCTTATATTCATTATTGCTACCACTTTTTCTCCTATTTTCTCTTTTATTTCTCCCATTATTACGACTTCATTCTCATCCGTGTCCTCTTCCCTACCCGCAACGTCGACCTATTCTTTCTTTCTGTCTTTCTGACACGCATAGTTTATCCGTACACAGTTAGACGGTAGTGGAGCTGGGGTCAGCTGGTCGTCGAACTTAATGTGGACGGGATTCCCATTCCTCAAAACCACTTCATCTAGTCCTAGATCAACTATCGCTTCATGCTCATTTAGGAAGTCCGTTCCTATTATCATGTCGATCGCCAGGTTTGTCCTATCCAGAAGTTACACTCTATTTTGTGTCCTTGGCAGGAGAATTCCAGTCTTGTTTGTTGGGTTACCTCCGTACATTTAACCGCTAATGCCCCTTTTATTTTGGTTTTCTTAACCGATAGGATAGGCCAGTCCACCTGCTGAGAGCACCTCTTGTGTGCTGCCTCAGATATTGCCGTTATGTAGCTTCCGCTATCTATTATCGCGTTCATACTCTTTTCAGCTATTGCAACTGTGATAAGAGGGTGCCGATCCTTTCGAGGAGTTGTTTTATGTTCTTCGAGCGGGAATTCTGATAAATCTTCGTAATTTATCATCCCTAGTGGGCCATGCCCGAGATTACGTGCGAAATTCCGGCGGCCTGTGTTCGCACTAGTCTGGCGTCAATCTCTTGTTAAGACCCCCTCCTCTGACGTGCATTAGGATTTTGCATGTCTAGTTTCAATCTCCTGGCTCCACTGTTGTCCTTGGTTTCGCTCTCTCCAGTTACGGTCGCTTTGCCGTTCGTTATTCCTCCGTCCCAGATTCCTTGTCTAGGTTGATCCTGTTCAGTGACGTTCTGGTTTCCGTGTCTCTGGTTTCCATAACCTTGAATGGCGTAACCTTGATTTCCGTAACCCTGGTTTCCTAGCTGGCCAGTGCCATTATGCGATCTGTCGTCGTCCTCCCTTGATGGCCCGTGGTATTTGTTACTCTGCCCCTTCTTGCTGTCCTTTGCGTCTTGTTTATCAAAGACTACTTCGAGTTCACGCAATAGACACTTGAGTGCTTCTATATCAGATCCACACTTGCCGACAAGTGTCTCTTGGTACCTAACTGGCAATTTGGAAAAGCAAAATTTAATGATTTCTTCGTTGCTGTATGGACTATCAAAAAATTTATTCTTCTTTACTAAATCATCAAAAACTTTAGTTGTGCTCCTTTGCTCATACACTTCCAGTTCAGGACAAAATATTATTTCCTCTTTAATCCTGTCTTGCGTTTCCTTTGACCAAAAGGTCCGCAGGAATGCATCAACAAATTCCTGATAATTCCGACACGTCGCTGTCGCATCCCTCATGTTTTCCGCGGCTTGGCCTTCGATGTGTCCGCACATGAATTCTAATTTTGCCTGGGTTGGACATGTTGACGGTAATGAATTTGTAAACTGCATCACCCAGCTCTTAGGATGCATCGACCCTCCATTATCTTTGAAATTCTGGAACTTTAGTATCGACAGGAAGTGATTGGGTTCAAACTCCTGTCCCATCCTCGCACTCGTGTTGTCACTCGTTTCCGATACTTGCACGTATGCTGAGTGTCCCAATCTATCTTGCTGATAACTGTGATGTGCTACCTCTGTATCACAGTGGAAGTGGCACTCATAATTCATTCTCCTAAGTGTGCTACAATTGTACTACACGCAGAAACTCGCTGTTTCTGCGTGTGCATTGTTAGTTCCGCAATCGGTCATTGGGCTAGAGCACGGCGGGCTTTTCCTCGGAGACACAATTCTGTGTACTCCATCAGTGATATCCGAATGCGCAGTGCTCGTGTGCCCATTTTGCTCTAGTTTTGCTATCCGACTCTCTACTTCTTCCGTTCGTTTCGTGGTGTTCGCAACCGCGATATTATCTTGCGTTTTAGAACGCTAGGGATTTTAAGTGGGCTTGTGTTGTACGTCGCAAGCGTCCTGCGAGTTTAGAAGTTGCTTCCGCGACTTTCATTGTCCCTATTGCTGCCGTTTTGGCCAGGCCTGCTACATTTTATGTAGCAATTGTCATTTGTTTTACTTCTCCACATTCTTTCTTTATTGTTAGTAATTCGCGACGAATTTCCCCTATATGCGAAATTATTGCCTGAGTGTCCTTCTTATGCTGTTCGTCAACTTCTTCCTTCTCTTTCCTACGCTGTTTCGCATCTTCTTCCTTCTCCTTCTCACATTGTTTCTCATCTTCTTCCTTCTCCTTCTTACGTTGTTCGTCAGCTTCTTCTTTCATTGATCGTAGGATGCTCAGTATTGGGTTAATGTCACACATGGGCGATGTAACTCTGGACACCTGGGCGCTAGAGCTCTGACGTGACCGAGATGGCCTCTGGCTGCTCCGTTTGACTATAAACTTCTGCTACCATCTCGATCTGTGTGCCTGTCTCTGTTTCATATTCTACCTTACTATCATAGTCACGGATGCGATGTTGCTCTAAGATTGCGTCCAAATTACCTTCCTCGTCAACGAACCTGCCGCCCTTTCCTGCTAAAAATGTGCCCATCTCATCTCCGAACCTATCCGCGGCAATAACCTGCCCCTTATCCATTATGCCATCCACTTTTGTTCTAGCTTCGTTCCCTAATAGTCGTGCCTTACTTCTCGTAATAATTCATGAAAAAGAAATTTATCTAAAATTCACAATAAAATTAATCTACTCCCTGTTTTTTTACACATAGACATAAAATTTCAAAAACGCCGGTCCAACGCTGTAATTATATGCACGATTTGTTGTGGTACAGAAACCACACACAAACCGGACAAAGTGTGATGTGGTACGGACACCACATCAAAGAAACACAAAAATCAATGAACGAAAAATATATATACGCCGAAAACAAAAACTGTAATCATGCGCCGCTACTTAAAAACTAAACGCGGAAGTACCAGAAAAAAACTTGGGTATTAATCTTTAAACAAATTTTGAATGTTCCTACTGAGAATACTGCTTGCTTATCAGCGATTCACAGGAAAGATCCGAGGCTAAGGGTCGCCATTTTATGCGAGGTACTGGGCTAGCAGTGTATTTAACACTAAATTCTTCTATAGTCTTCATATGGATATGATGCTGTAAGCCCCCCCCCCCTTTTCTAACTCCGACATTTGCTGTTACACATGGATTTGGAAGGAGCGCGAACTGACTGTAATCAATCCTGCAAGTGGAGTAGAAAAGAGTTTGGCACCTGCAGTAATTTAATTTGATAGAAATTAATTTGATAAAGGGAAGTTTCATTAACGTAGTGAGACATGAAAGGGTTGTTTTACCGATCCACAGAATAAAACTTCGGTCCAAATTAACAATTTGATTTATTAAGACTAAACTCAAAATAATAAACAAAACACATAAAACACTTAGAGTATGTCAAATTGGATACTCAAATAAATGCTGTGAATGTGAAGTTGTCCGTAAACTAGCTTGTGACGTTTATGACCAAGTGGTATGTGGAGCCAATTCCTTGCAACTCAAATCTTAAGGGAAACACCCAGCCTACCCAATATTAATTGCTGCTACAGTAGTGAGAGCTCAGGCAATGAACATCCAAGACAGAAGCACGTCACAAAAGACAGGAACAGGCGTGCTCTGCTGAGCTCTGATTATCACAAATGGTTCAAATGGCTCTGAGCACTATGGGACTCAACATCTTAGGTCATAAGTCCCCTAGAACTTAGAACTACTTAAACCTAACTAACCTAAGGTTATCACAGAGCAAAATTCCCTAATCTGCCGGTGCAGCAATATTAGCAGTTGTCTTCATCAGTAAATATATGTTACAAGTATATTGGACATGTCTTGATTTTACAGTTTAAGAACAATAAAAGTATATTAGCAGATATTAACTGGTTTACTTGGCTAGTGCTACAATAGTGGGACAGGTAGTCTGCCGTGAAATGATTTAAGGAAACTACAGAATACGTAAATTAGAATGGCTGGATGAATACTTTACCCTTCCCTCCTGAAAACTAAGCTACTTTTTTAAAAAAACATTGCATCCTTATTGGGTTTATCCCTATTGTACAATACTGTTCCACACGTAAGTTATTTAATAATGCAAAAGACATGTTATACTGCTAATACATGTCACACAGCACAAACTATACACAGACTTTTTCGTAACACTACGCACAATACCCTCTGACGCCAGAACTATTTTGTGTACCACACCTTCCGATATGCTGGCCTGAAGAAAAACTGAATTGAGCATTCCACAATAATGAGTGAGACGAACTCATAAAGAGGATATGGTATTGCTATTACATACTGCAAAGCTGTGGGAGCAAGTTTTTCCAGAAGGAAAAGCTGGAAATGATATAGTGTCGGTGTGTTACGTGAAATTATACCTGTTTTATCATCATTATTGTTATTAATATTTTGTATTATTCTCTCCTTTACCTTTAAGTAACCCGTGAATGGATAGAACGTGTTGTTTAACAGTGACATTTTAACTGCCTTTTTATATAAGTTTTAGCAATTTATTTAATGACCTTTAGACATTTAGCGTACAACTTTACTGCTTGGTAGAAAATTCTGTTTTGTGTTTTATGTGCATATATTTTTATCTATAAATGGAGGTTCAGTCTGGATCTTGATACATTGTCATGGGCAAAGCTGTTTGTGTAGTAATTATCAATGAACCGTGGACCTTGCCGTTGGTGGAGAGGCTTGCATGCCTCAGCGATACGTTCAGCCGTACCGTAGGTGCAACCGCAACTGAGGCGTACCTGTTGAGAGGTCAGTCAAACGTGTGGTTCCTGAATAGGGGCAGCAGACTTTTCAGTAGTTGTGGGGGCAACAGTCTTGATGTTCGATTCAATTGGCCTTGTAACAGCAACCGAAACAGCATAGCTGTGTTGGTACTGCGAACAGCCGAAAGTAAGGGGAATGTATAGCTGCAATTTTTCCGGAGTTCAGCTTTACTTTATAGCGTACCCTTGGGTAAATTATTCCAGAGGGTAAATAGTCGCCCATATGGATCTCTCGGTGGAGACTACTCAGGAGGGCGTCATTATAAGGAGAAATTAAACTGGCATTCTACAGATCGGGTTGTGGAATGTTAGATCACCTTAATCAGGCAGATAGGTTAGAAAATTTAAAATGGGAAAATGATAGGTTAGAGTTACATAGGTTAAAGTTAGATATAGTGGGAATTTGTTAAGTTCTGTGACAGCTGGAACAGAACTTCTGGTCAGATGACTACAAGTTTATAAATACAAAACCAAATAGGGGTAATCCAGGAGTAAGTTCAATAATGAATAACAAAAATAGGAATGCCGATGAACTACTACGAACAGCATAGTGAACGCATTATTGTAGCCTAGAAGGATGCAAAAACCATGCTTGCCACAATAGTACATGTTTATATGCCAACTGGCTCCGCAGATGATGAAGAAATAGAAGAAGTGAATGACGAGAAAAACAAGTTATTCAAATAGTTAAGGGAGACGGGAATTCATTAGTCAGACAGGACTGGAATTCAACAGCAGGAAAAGAAAAGGAAGGAAAAGTAGCAGGCGAATATGGACTGGGGGAAGGAATGAAAGGGGAAGCCATCTGGTAGAATTTTGCACACAGCATAACTCAATCACTGCTAACACTTGGTTTAAGAATCATGAAAGAATACCTAATGCTCCTTCTAGAAGTTTAGAAGTATTCTGGAAGTATACGTGGAAGAGACCTGGAGACATCAGAAGGTTTCAGATTGATTATATTATGGTGAAAAGAGATTTAGGAACCTGGTTTTAAAGGACAACAACTTATTGGTTATGAACTGCAGGTTATAAATGAATTAACAGCAAGAAGGTAGGAATTTAAGGAGATGGGACTTGGATAACCAGAAAGAATCACAGGATGTAGTGTTTCAGAGGGAGCATTATGGAACGATTGACAAGAACGAGGGAAAGGAATAAAGTAGAAGAAGAATGGGTAGCTTTCAAAGATGAAATAAGGGAGGTAGTAGAGAATCAAGTATCTAAAAGGAAGGGGGCTTGTAGAAATCCTGGGGTAACACAAGAGATTTTGAATTTAATCTACGAAAGGAGAAAATGTATGTACATAGTAAAACCTTGTTTAACTAAAAATAAACTGTTTCAATGCGGGTGGAGGCTACTCATACTACAGATATGCTATTCACGGACTTTTTATTATGATTGGGTAAAATATTTATGATTATATCACAGTCTGTAATACAAGAATTTGAAATTTGGACAAAGAGTGGATTCTTATGCTTTGGTAAGACATATTCACAATTTGGATTTTAGTTTTGTGGAAGGAAGATGTGGTGTTATAGTTTATTAGTCATGGATCTCGAGCAGGCTATGGCAGATTTACAGGAGAGTGATTGTGATAATCATCAGTTTTTGAAAACGAGGATGACAGTCATACGTGGAGGAAGATATACAGGTCGGATATGAAGTGGATATGAATGACTGTGAAGAATATGATAAAGGTATAGGTAACGAGTGCGTGTACTCTTGTGTCTAGAAATGGACAGATAACATATAACACAGTACCACGTGATGTGCTTAAACAGATTTCAATGAATGTAATACATAAAACTGCGCATTTTCCACGTCACCTTAGACCACAATTACAGACAAGGGCAGATTGTTTCAGCCTTTTTATCACCAATCACATGCAGAGTGTAATAGCCACGCATATCAAAAATCATGCAAAAGATAATAAAATTCCGTATCCAGCTCTTGAATGCTGAATTGTGCTTGATTCTACAGAGCTGCAGGTATTCTTTGGTCTGCTAATGGTAGTTGGCTTGCATAAGGAACATGGGAAGCCTTTGAGTCAATTTTGGTCAGGAAAGTGTGGCTTACCTATTTTTCGAGCCACAGTGAGCTTTTCAAGATTTCGTCATATTTTAATGTGCCTCCGTTTCGTTAATAAACTTGCAAGGGAACAAAGTAAAGCTGCTTCTCGATCGAAAACTGAAACTATAAGGGCTGAGTTTGAAATGTTCGTTGATGCATGCATATCGTCTCACGTCTCCTGAACCTTATATTAGAGTTAATGAGCATCTGTGTACATTCCTTCGAAACCTGGACAGTATGGGACAAAAGTGAGGACTGCTGTAGATTGTGAGACCAATTACGTCATAAATGCGCAAGTATGTATTGGGAAATCTGCTGAAGGAAGGGAAATAAATCAAGGGAAACGAGTGGTACATGATTTAGTTGATCACCTGAAGGGAAGTGGTAGAAACATTACAACTGATGACTTATTTACAAGTTTTGCTAGTACATCGGCACTTGTGGGAACTCTTTGGGCCAGCCGAAAGGAAATACCAAAAGAAATATTGCCATCAACACAGACCATTGTTGGGTACGCACAAAATACTGTTTTAGCTTCGTATGTTCCTAAACAAAATAAATCAGTCATTTTATTGTCTACTCTACACCAAACATTTTATGTAAACGAGCATGAGCACAAAAAACCTAAAATACTTATAATAATGTTCTACAAGTCAACAAACTCAGGAGTTGATACTGTTGATAATAGGGCTAGACATTATTCAGTGAAACGTGGAACAAGAAGTTGGCCACTTGCAACATTTTTTGATATACTAGATTTAGATTGTCGCAATGCTTACGTTCTGTAATGTAAATTTTTACATGATATGAGAAGTAAAACTGCAAGAAGAGAATTCCTCTCAGAACTAGGGAAAGAACTAGTCGAACCTCACATGGAACGACGAATCCTGTCACTTAAGTGCAGTAAACAACGCATTCTTTCAGCAATAATATCGTCAGGCACCAAGGATATTCTAAAGTTAAAACAGCACGATATCGAAGAAGCCGATGTTGGAAAACTGAAAACGCAATGGTCATAGACGGTCTATACAGGAGCGACGTACTCGTGAGCAATATTATGGAAATGGAAGAGGAGGTAAATGAAGATGAGATGGGAGATACGATACTGGGTGAAGACTCTGACAGAGCACTAAAAGACCTAAGTCGAAACAAGGCCCAAGGAGTAAACAACATTCCAGTAGAACTACTGATAGCCTTGGGAGAACCAGCCATAAGAAAACGATTCCGTATTATGAGCAAGATGTATGAGATATGCGAAATACCCTCAGACATCAAGAATTTGTAATTTGTAATACAAATTACAAATTCTTGAAGTCTGAGGGTATTTCGCGTATCTCATACATCTTGCTCATAATAAATAATTCCAATTCCAAAGAAGCCAGATGCTGATGGATGTGAAAATTACCGAACTATCAATTTAATAAGTCACAATTACAAAATACTAACACGAATTCCTGAAAGAAGAATGGAAAAATTGCTAGAAGCTGACGTCGGGGAATATCAGTTTGGATTCCGTAGAAATGTAGGAACACGCGAGGCAATACTGACCCTACGACTTATCTTAGAAGATATTTCAATGAAAGGTCCATGTTACTTAAGAATTTTATAATTTTATGACGAAGGTTGTGCGGCTGGTTAATGTTTTCCTGCCATCTATATATACTACGATAAGAATTTTGTAGTACACGGATTTACTCAAGTGTGAAGACAGTAAGCGTTGACCGAAATTAATGATGTAATCAATAAAATTTTGGTCTGTAAGTGGATTTATTATAAAATAAATATTTCCTAAACGGCAGTGGAATCTTATTGCGAATATCTCGCAACTCGCGACACGACAAATTCGTTTCGGTGAGGCGTAAGATGTATCTGAAAGTATTTGTGAGACGTGAGGGAAGCTGGAAATGTGTACGAATATACAGCGATTTTAACTGACAGCTAATGCTCTCTCTCTCTCTCTCTCTCTCTCTCCTCTCGCCCTCTCTCACTCTCTATCTCTCTCACTTTCTCTATACCTCTCACTTGGTGTATGTGTTCTACATGCTATACCTTTTCTTATAGCCCAAATACCTAACTTTACGTGTGTTTCGTAACTGTTCAGAGCATCCTAATTCCTACTTTATATCAATGTATTACGGTCTAATGAGTAGAAAATTAAAATTGTGCCCTATATTCTTTTATCACGATCACTTCAGTATTTCACACCATTCCAATATATCACAGATTAAATAACTCTGTTCAAATCTATAAAATTCTTTGAAAATCCTAAACCTAATACTAACATCATATTGTGAAAATGCTTCATACGCAGGCTTAAGCGTTGTGGATGAAATGTAGTGCAATGTAATTGTTTCCGTTTTGGAGCTGGCTGTACATTTATATCAGTTATTTACTGATCTCCGCTACGCAGACAATCCCAAAAACATTTTGCTCGCTATGTTGGGCTGTGATACAACTTTCGAATATAATTTATTTACGTTCGTGGCACCGCTTGGTTTAACGGATATGATTATCGTGTTGCGATTAAGATTTTATTGACACAGCTTGCGGCAAAATCGAGTTTCCTTTTACCCTGTAAACAGTGAACTGGAAACAACGAAATATCTTTGTCGTGTTAGCAAATCACGTAATTAATTCCATGCCGTCTGATATCATACTATACGTAAGAGCTTTTGTCCATGCACATTATTAATGACATACTCATATATTACAATGATAAATATTGTAATCGACATGAAATTCCCTTGGTAAGCTATGGAGGAAACCGAAAATTTCAATGAATTTTCACCTGAAAGAGTACGTTAAGTTTATAATGACATAAGATGTTTCGCTTCTCGAGAAAAAGCTCTCTTATGAAAGGAATATGTTGCTTTAAGAGGTGAAACTGTTAACGGGAAAACTTGTAGAACTTACCAGGTGTTTAATAACACCACTGTACTTCAATGTAATGTGCAATGTATATGCAAAGGAGAGTGCTTTTGTTCGATAGGAGAAATGTAGTATTCAAAATTTTTCTTAATCTCTAAGCGACAGATGAAAATGAGCATTTGACTATGGGATGCTGAAGAGTAACGAAGTACGGAAGGAACATAGAGGATTGTTACTGGAGAAATACTTTCAGTGTGTGGAAAAGATTCTGTTTCTTTGTCGTAATGGAAGTAAGGAGAAATGTGGAAAAGAGAACCCGAAATACTGACATGCAGAATGCTTAAGTTGAAGCTGGGACGTTTAAATCTAAAGGTCGATTGTTTATTGGAAAGGAAGGGTAATTTGCAGAAATAGGCACTTTTCTTGTGGTAATAGCAGGAAGGCGTAAGGTAGAAAAGAAAATTATAGTACTGAGACAGTGGAAGCAATTTTGAAAATCCAAAGGTAAATGGAATTTAGAAGTTGCCTGAAGGTTATAATAATACCATCGTTCCAATGAGTTACTAAATTTTAAGAAAAGACACTGATTTGAAATTGTCGACGAAGAAAAGGAGACCAAGAGAGAAGATCGCAAGAGCCATGACGCAAATCTGAAGACTTAGTAAAATGATCGGCACGGAAGGCAACAACAGGACAAGATAAAAAAATATATTAAAAAGGAGATTGTAGGTAGCTTCCTTCACAAGCACCTGAAAATTTGATATGACAGCAAAGAACATGTATGAAGCCGATGAAAGGTACTTTCGTCGTAGAAACGACTACAGGAATGTTGTGGACTCAATTATGGAAAGTGAGTGATGATTTTCGTGTTACAGAAGGCGAAGAGATTGTCAGATGGTTCAATTATTAATGTGAGGATCAACGTAGTCACTAAAGCCGATTGTAAAATACGCCACGTTACTTAAATCTTTACGTGGGCATTCACTTTTTTGTTTAAAAAAGCCTGGTTGGGGCTAGTTGCTTGTCCAGTAAGTCCTATCTCCATAATATGTCACTAACTTTCCACGGCAAGATCGCGCACTAGAATATCAGAGGGGATTAACTGAATTTTTAAATAAACTGTTTAGCTCCTATGCGAGCTTATCACCATTTTCAAGTCCTTCTGCTTCACCAAAATGATCCAACACACTACAGCTCATCTGCTGCTCCAGTTCCATTTCGGGGGAAGGAGAGAAGCATAACATTGATACTTCTTTGGTCGCAACCGCCACCCTCGACAAGTCAATGAGTTTTTCATTAGAACTGAACGTTGTGCTATCAAAATTAACTAGAGAGAGACAACAGTAGAACATACTGAGGTTAGAGACAGTTATTACAGAATAAAAATAGTAGATTGAAGTTTATTTTACCTTGTTTCAAACACAGAGTTTTTTTGCAATCACATGTTTTGTTCCATTATTTATCTCGAGAAGTGAAAACATATCTTTCTACCAGCAGACTGTTAAACTATTAAATGGTTTTCAGCATCGTCACTATCTGCCATGGAAAACGTTGTAAGTTAAATTCGTTTGTAAAGATCCGTCCAGCTGTTTCATTTCACGTCGAAATACATTAAGAGAAACTGAACTTGATATACATCTTACGAGGGACACTTATGTTACCGTTTCTTTTCGATCTCCACTTCCACATATAGATTCCTCAATGGATCGAATGATTCATAATAACACTTTACACTAAATAATAAATCTTTACACTATAGGATTTTTGGAGCGACGTCTGTGCGAATAACGTGCTCTATGAAAACTACAAAAGGTCATTCATTAAAAACATACAGCTGGTTAGTCAATTAATTTTAAAATATGTTTTATCTGTCCAATATATCAGGAAAAAATTTGCAATTAAAAACGTACTTTTTTGGCCGGATTTAATTCAAAGGACTTGATTCCTGAAATAGTTTGTTTAAGATGAATTAATTGTTTAACTATTTTCTTTATTTTTCTTTCTACTTAAAATATGATTTTACGAAACCAGGCGCATCTGACCAAAAAGTCAGCACAGGAATTGAACAAACAGCTTAAAACAACAGGTTTTTTGTGATGTTGTAAACAGCTTTACTACTGGCCCCAAATCACGAAGATCACTTTGTCTGCTACTTGATAAGGATTCGTCTGCTGGGCCCTGTTACATCTCTGCTTTCCACGGCTATGAACTTACCAAATATTATTTCTTGCTTACCTGGAGAGCGCCCACCGGATACAAACATCAATGTTTGATTTCTGTTATGGTCATAGTAACAGGATGCACAAGGAAACTAATCATCTAAAAAATAACGGATTCTAGGAGTCATCAGCGTTAACAATTCATATCGCGCCTATTTGGACTTCTGGTTTTTGTATTCAGTCTAGTCACACTGTGAGTATAGCTACAATAATCCACTGATACTCAAAGCTACTCTTCATGTTATGGTAAGAAATTTACAGGTTCCACAAAACTAATGTCATATATAGTATTAGATATACTGACTCGCGCTGGTCAAGTTCACAATTTAATGAGCCTGACATCCTAATAAGTTAAGGGTGTACCTCAGCAAACCAGTAGCATAAGATGGTCCACTTATAAAACATCTCGGCAGCCCGATAAATATAAAGCAAATGACAATACTCAAGTTAGCTACAATAAAAAAAATATTTCTTAAAACACAACCATGAACTGCGCTCCATCTTTCTTCCTGGACTTTAGTGTGCTCTTTAATAGTAGAGCAGTCTACACAGAAAACATTAAAAGGTAAGCTGACGTAAGTATATGACCTCTTATACTTGGTGACTTTCGACATTAAAGTCAGTCCCACATGGTGACGACCAAGGTGTCTGACTAGTTATATAAGTAACAGCCACTGTGAAAGTGGAAGCGCGGCCTGTGAACTCAGAATCAATAGCTTGCTTAGATATCAGTTACTGAATCCACATACTGGGAAGGAGAGCACTCGGGTACAGTTAGTCTGAACCAACCACTTTAGGTCACAGAATTGTTTCCTTGTACTGCTGTGGCTCCATACGGAAGCAATCCCCTTCTAGAAGATTAGCTGTGCTTGTGGAATCCATCACGGTATTCTAGTTCACTCCAGTTCAAAAAACACTCGGTGGCAATGCGACTCTAATACCAGTGCCATCCAACCAACAGCTGTAGCAACCATGGGCAAGGCAGAGCACCACCCCGGCACATATCCTGTAGCTGCAACTAGTATCTCCACCAGTCGTTACAATTTCTCGCTGAACTGTGCTGCTCCCCTATCTGTTCACAACATACCACTCGTTTCTCCTCGCTCTGGGCAGTCGTTCGTGCGTTGGCCTACAAGCGATGACACGATCCAGAGCCAAATAAATGACCTCAAATAGTCTGACAATGACACACAAATTCTAGGGCTGTTGACCACTAGACACTAGGAGTTGTATGCTAAGATACATATACTAGTTAGCAAGGCCATTAGTGACCAGTTTGACCTGGGAAAGTTGTACTCTCACAGTAAACTTTCGCTCCAGATCAGATAAAATTATGTTACTGACGTAAGAAGAGATACAGCTCCCATGTCTTATTGAGATGTGATACAGGTTTTCTGTGATGTTGTCAACAGCTTTACTAATGGCCCCAAATCACAAAGATCACTTTGTCTGCTACTTGATAAGGTTTTGTCTGCTGGCCCCTGTTACATCTCTGCTTTCCACGGCTATGAACTTACCAAATATTAATTCTTGCTTACCTTCTCTTAGCAATCAAATACTCTGGTGACATCTTCTCAAGCATCAGGACCTCAATAGACGACAGGCTACTCAGTGGAGTCGCAACCTTGAAAATGAAGAATAACTCACCACGCATGGCCTGGTGACTTTCATCCCTTGATATGTTACTGACTAACATCGACCACAGAAATGTCTGATCGCACGAGCTTTCATCCCTACTATGGTACGCTATCAATGCTGAGCGAAAATTCTTACTTATTCTAATTGGGTAAGAGGGGCGTATTTCGTATTTCCATCCGAAATCAAAAGTTCGTAAGCACATAAGAGGTGAAGAATGTGGTAACACTGTCAGTGATCACCGGCCGGGGTGTCCGAGCGGTTCTAGGCGCTATAGTCTGGAACCGCGCGACCGCTGCGGTCGTGGGTTGGAGTCCTGCCTCGGGCATGGATGTGTGTGATAGCCTTGGGTTGGTTGGGTTTGGGAAGTTCTACGTTCTAGGGGACTGATGACCTCAGAAGTTAAGTCCCATAGTACTCAGAGCCACTTGAACCATTTGAACTATCAGTGATCAACTATTTTGTTGAGACACACATGGAAAACACCATGCGTAAAACTTGAATGACGGATTTTGTGGTAACCACCATTGTGGGATACAGCAACGTAACGTGCGAGAAGGTACAAGAAGACTAAAATGTAACAATTACTATCAGTAGTTTAAAGAAACAGGCCTGATAAGACTATATACACGTACCGAAAAAAGTTTTGCACCACTTCGGTTCTAAGAGCTCCGGAACCTGTACAGATAATTGAATTAGAGAACAACTAAAACATTATTTTTGCTTTTTTATCGCTCATGAAAACCACACATTGCATGTTGTATCACTCTACAGCGAGATCTTCAGAGGTAGTGGTCTAGACTGCTGTACACACTGGTACTTATAATACCCAGTAGCACGTCCTCTTACATTGATGCATCCCTGTATTCGTCGTGGTATACTATCCACAACTTCATCAAGGCACTGGAGGTCTGTTGCCGGCCGGAGTGGCCGTGTGGTTCTAGGCGCTACAGTCTGGAGCCGAGCGACCGCTACGGTCGTAGGTTCGAATCCTACTTCGGGCATGGATGTGTCTGATGTCCTTAGGTTAGTTAGGTTTAATTATTTCTAAGTTCTAGGTGACTGATGACCTAAGAAGTTAAGTCGCACAGTGCTCAAAGCCATTTGAACCATTTGAACCACTGTCGGTCCAGGTCGTCCGACTCCTCAAGGGCGATTCAGAGTAGATCCCTCGAGCGGTTGGTGGGTCACGTCGTCCTTATACAGCCCTTTTCCATCCATCCCAGGGATGTCCGATAAGGTTCATGTCTGATGAACATGCTGGCCACTCTGGTCGAGCGATGTCATTCTTGAGATGGAAGTCATTCACAAGATGTGCACGATGGGCGCACGAATTGTCCTCCGTTAAGACGAATGCCTCGCCAATATGTCGCCGATGTGGTTACTTTACCGGTCGCTGGATGTCATTCACGTATCGTTCAGCCGTTACGGCGCTCTCCATGCGACGAACGTCGGCCACACAAAATGCCACCCCAAAACAGCAGGGTACCTCCACTTGCTGCACTCGCTGGACAGTGTGTCTAAGGCGTTCAGCCTGAGCGGGTTGCCACCAAACACGTCTCCGACGATTGTCTGGTTGAAGGCATATGCGAAACTCATCGGTGAAGAGAACGTCATGCAATCCTGAGCGGTCCATTCGTCATGTTGTTGGGCCCATCTCTACCGCGCTGCATGGTGTCGTGGTTGCACCAAGATGGACCTCGCCATGGACGTCGGAAGTGAGTTTTCACATCATGCAGCCTATTGCGCACAGTTCTAATCGTAACACGACGTCCTGTGGCTGCACGAAAAGCATTATTCAACATGGTGGTGTTGCTTCCAGTGTTCTTCCGAGACATAATCCGTAGGTAGGGGTCATCCACTGCAGTAGTAGCCCTTAGGTGGCCTGAGGGAGGCATGTCATCGACAGTTCCTGTCTCTCTGTATCTCCTCCGTGTCCGAACAACATCGCTTTGGTTCACTCCGAAACGCTTGGACACTTCCCTCGTTGAGAGCCCTTCCTGGCACAAAGTAATAATGCGGACGCAATCGAACCGCGGTATCGACCGTCTAGGCTTGTTTGAACTACAGACTATACGAGCCGTGTACCTCCTTCCTTGTGGCATGTCTGGACCTGATCGGCAGTTGGATACACTCCGTCTCATAAGCTCTACTCATGTACGGTTGTTTACATCTTTTGGAAGGTCTAGTGACATCTCTGAACAGTCAAAGGGACTGTGTCTCTCATACAATATCCACAGTCGACAACTATCTTCAGGGGTTTTGGGAACCGGGTGATGCAAAACTGTTTTTGATGTGTGTTCCTTGTTCTTATCGTCCTCCTCGCTATACCCCGTGTCTTTTAAGGCCTCTCCAAAACCGAACTCAGCACTTGATTGTTTTAGTTGTATGTTCCAAAATGGAAATGCATATTTTATAAACAGTACTTAAACTTTCCCAAATCAATGAGTACAACTAAACTCTGAATCTTATAGACATAATTATTGTTTTCTAAGCCATTGAGAGTCCTATACATGTAGGCTATAGCTCGTCTGCCTTCGCTACTTTCCTGTAATAAGACAACTTCAGTACCACGTACTGAGGCATCAGACTGCGGTAGTTTTTTTTTTTTTACGAAAATCAGGTATCATTAAAACCGGAGCTCTACTTAGTGCCTACTTTGGGTCAGTGATTGCTGTCTTGTGCTATTAAGACTACCCAAATTTGTGACTTTTCTTTCTGAATTCGCTTAGAGACCTGCCTCATGTCCGGACCCTGGAATAAATTTTCAGAAAAAATTAATCATTACAACAATCCGGACTATTTTTAGTAAGTTGGAAGTCAGAGAGTTTTTAATTTCCTCCCTATCTATAGTGACTACTTCTGATGACACCACATAAACATAAAACTACGTGTTTAACAAGATAATTTCATCTTGTCTGGATTTGTTGGGCACGGCCAGCTCGTCCCACGCATCCCCCGATCGGACTACGACTGTGGTTGCCCGGGATACTGCCCGCATTGAGGCTGAGTGGTAGAGTGGGAGGTCGTCTCAAGGTGTGGCAGGGGGCGAAAGACATTCCGGAGGGCTGAACAGAAGGCCTCTCCAATTTGTCTGACGAACCGGTTTCAGGCTCTGTCTCAGGCTGATACTGATCTTCGGCCTGACATGGGTGCTTGTCCTGTTCCAGAGGTTGCCCCTCAGTCTGCAAGATCCGGGCGGTCGCAGAGGGTGGGCTTACTGGTAGTTGGGAGCTCCAACGTCAGGCGCGTAATGGGGCCCCTTAGGGATATGGCAGCAAGAGAGGGGAAGAAAACCACGTGCACTCCGTGTGCATACCGGGGGAAGTCATTCCAGATGTGGAAAGGGTCCTTCCAGATGCCATGAAGGGCACAGGGTGCACCCATCTGCAGGTGGTCGCTCATGTCGGCACAAAAGACGTGTGTCGCTATGGATCAGAGGATATCCTCTCTGGCTTCCAGCGGCTATCTGATTTGGTGAAGACTGCCAGTCTCGCTAGCGGGATGAAAGCAGAGCTCACCATCTGCAGCATCGTCGACAGGACTGACTGCGGACCTTTGGTACAGAGCCGAGTGGAGGGTCTGAATCAGAGGCTGAGACGGTTCTGCGACCATGTGGGCTGCAGATTCCTCGACTTGCGCCATAGGGTGGTGGGGTTTCGGGTTCCGCTGGATAGTTCAGGAGTCCACTACACGCAAAAAGCGGCTACACGGGTAGCAGGGGTTGTGTGGCGTGGGCTGGGCGGTTTTCTAGGTTAGATGGCCTTGGGCAAGTACAGAAAGGGCGACAGCCTCAACGGGTGCGGGGAAAATTCAGGACATGCAGCGACCAAGAAGCAATCGGTATTGTAATTGTAAACTGTCGAAGCTGCGTTGGTAAAGTACCGGAACTTCAAGCGCTGATAGAAAGCACCTAAGCTGAAATCGTTATATGTACAGAAAGCTGGCTGAAGCCAGAGATAAATTCTGCCGAAATTTTTACAAAGGTACAGACGGTGTTTAGAAAGGATAGATTGCATGCAACCGGTGGTGGAGTGTTCGTCGCTGTTAGTAGTAGTTTATCCTGTAGTGAAGTAGAAGTGGATAGTTCCTGTGAATTATTATGGGTGGAGGTTACACTCAACAACCGAGCTAGGTTAATAATTGGCTCCTTTTACCGACCTCCCGACTCAGCAGCATTAGTGGCAGAACAACTGAGAGAAAATTTGGAATACATTTCACATAAATTTTCTCAGCATGTTATAGTCTTAGGTGGAGATATCAATTTACCAGATATAAACTGGGACCCTCAGATGTTTAGGACGGGTGGTAGGGACAGAGCATCGAGTGACATTATACTGAGTGCACTATCCGAAAATTACCCCGAGCAATTAAACAGAGAACCGACTCGTGGAGATAACATCTTGGAACTACTGATAACAGACAGACCCGAACTTTTCGACTCTGTATGTGCAGAACACGGTAACAGTGATCATAAGGCCGTTGCAGAATCCCTGAATATGGAAGTTAATAGGAATATAAAAAAAGGGAGGAAGGTTTATCTGGTTAGCAAGAGTAATAGAAGGCATATTTCAGACTACCTAACAGATCAAAACGAAAATTTCTGTTCCGACACTGACAATGTTGAGTGTTTATGGAAAAAGTTCAAGGCAATCGTAAAATGCGTTTTAGACAGGTATGTGCCGAGTAAAACTGTGAGGGACGGGAAAAACCCACCGTGGTACAACAACAAAGTTAGAAAACTACTGCGAAAGCAAAGAGAGCTTCACTCCAAGTTTAAACGCAGCCAAAACCTCTCAGACAAACAGAAGCTAAACGATGTCAAAGTTAGCGTAAGGAGGGCTATGCGTGAAGCGTTCAGTGAATTCGAAAGTAAAATTCTATGTACCGACTTGACAGAAAATCCTAGGAAGTTCTGGTCTTACGTTAAATCAGTATGTGGCTCGAAACAGCATATCCAGACACTCCGGGATGATGAAGGCATTGAAACAGAGGATGACACGCGTAAAGCTGAAATACTAAACACCTTTTTCCAAAGGTGTTTCACAGAGGAAGACCGCACTGCAGTTCCTTCTCTAAATCCTCGCACAAACGAAAAAATGACTGACATCGAAATAAGTGTCCAAGGAATAGAAAAGCAACTGGAATCACTCAACAGAGGAAAGTCCACTGGACCTGACGGGATACCAATTCGATTCTACACAGAGTACGCGAAAGAACTTGCCCCCCTTCTAACAGCCGTGTACCGCAAGCCTCTAGAGGAACGGAAGGTTCCAAATGATTGGAAAAGAGCACAGGTAGTCCCAGTCTTCAAGAAGGGTCGTCGAGCAGATGCGCAAAACTATAGACCTATATCTCTGACGTCGATCTGTTGTAGAATTTTAGAACATGTTTTTTCCTCGAGTATCATGTCGTTTTTGGAAACCCAGAATCTACTATGTAGGAATATACATGGATTCCGGAAACAGCGATCGTGTGAGACCCAACTCGCTTTATTTGTTCATGAGACCCAGAAAATATTAGATATAGGCTCCCAGGTAGATGCTATTTTTCTTGACTTCCGGAAGGCGTTCGATACAGTTCCGCACTGTCGCCTGATAAACAAAGTAAGAGCCTACGGAATATCAGACCAGCTGTGTGGCTGGATTGAAGAGTTTTTAGCAAACAGAACACTGCATGTTGTTATCAATAGAGACGTCTACAGACGTTAAAGTAACCTCTGGCGTGCCACAGGAGAGTGTTATGGGACCATTGCTTTTCACAATATATATAAATGACCTAGTAGATAGTGTCGGAAGTTCCATGCGGCTTTTCGCGGATGATGCTGTAGTATACAGACAAGTTGCAGCATTAGAAAATTGTAGCGAAATGCAGGAAGATCTGCAGCGGATAGACACTTGGTGCAGGGAGTGGCAACTGACCCTTAACATAGACAAATGTAATGTATTGCGAATACATAGAAAGAAGGATCCTTTATTGTATGATTATATGATACCGGAACAAACACTGGTAGCAGTTACTTCTGTAAAATATCTGGGAGTATGCGTGCGGAACGATTTAAAGTGGAATGATCATATAAAATTAATTGTTGGTAAGGCGGGTACCAGGTTAAGATTCATTGGGAGAGTCCTTAGAAAATGTTGTCCATCAAAAAAGGAGGTGGCTTACAAAACACTCGTTCGACCTATACTTGAGTATTGCTCATCAGTGTGGGATCCGTACCAGATCGGGTTGACGGAGGAGATAGAGAAGATCCAAAAAGAGCGACGCGTTTCGTCACAGGGTTATTTGGTAACCGTGACAGCCTTACGGAGATGTTTAACAAACTCAAGTGGCAGAATCTGCAAGAGAGGCGCTCTGCATCGCGGTGTAGCTCGCTCGCCAGGTTTCGAGAGGGTGCGTTTCTGGATGAGATATCGAATATATTGCTTCCCCCTACTTATAACTCCCGAGGAGATCACGAATGTAAAATTAGAGAGATTAGAGCGCGCACTGAGGCTTTCAGACAGTCGTTCTTCGCGCGAACCATACGCGAGTGGAACAGGAAAGGTAGGTAATGACAGTGGCACGTAAAGTGCCCTCCGCCACACACCGTTCGGTGGCTTGCGGAGTATAAATGTAGATGTAGATGTAGATTAAAAGTGAAGCCAAGTTTCCGAATCCGTGAAAATACTTTGCACAAATGCACGAGATTTACATCACTTCTGCCACGATAGATAACTCAATCAATTAAAATTGTGTTCATAAAAAAATAATATTAGAAAATATGAGATTCGTCAACACTGCGACAGTGCACTTGTTTCTGTAGGTAATCCAAAGGGATCTGTAATAAATTCATACATATTCCAGTCCCTGCTAAAAGCAATAAGAAACTGAGATCTACTCAAATGGTACCTGATTATTTCCCCAATTGAGATATAGAGTGATGAATAACTAGACAGACGCTACAACAGGGAAATAACAGCTTTTGTGACATTTACGAGTTCCTAACCAGGAGCGAATTTTATTATATCATCTATGTGCTTTAATAGTTTAGTTTTTTGCGTTTCTGCGTGTAAATTTAATATCTAAAAGCCATTGTTCTCGCGCTTTCGTTTGCGTCGGAACGTAAATCAATTTGGTGACATATTACAAGTTCCTAATCAGGGACGATTTATTTAGTTTCACCTGAGTGCTTCGGTAGTTAGGATTTTGAATATCTGCATATTATTAGACACAGTCTTGCGTTTTCGTCTGGGTCTACAGTAGAGTTGCGCAGCACGTGCCGATAATCCGTTTATCTGCGTAGTTTCCCACGGTCTTTAGTATGGAAAGAGACTGCGATTTTTGTGTGCGGATGCGAGCCGAGTTGATGACACTTCGCTCTCGGCTTCAGGCTGTGATGGCTTCGGTTAAACAGCTTGAGGCTGCAGTTGATGGGTACCGCTGTTGTGGGCTGTCCGTGGGGATCCAACGGACGTCCAGCACGTCAGAGTCCTCCGATCAGTATTCACCGGGGGACAACCCAGTTACTGCTCGCATTGAGGCTGACCCGTCACCTGAGGTCGATCCGGGGCGAAGCAGGCGGCGAAAGACTTCCCAGGGGGCCGCACGTAAGGCCTCCCCGGTTTGTATGACAAACAGGTTCCAGAAGCTGTCTGTGGCTGACATTGTCGCTGAGCCCGATGCTGTCGCCTGTCTTGTTTCAGAAGAAACCACTCAGCTTGCAAGATACGGGCAATCACAGAGGGTGGCTCCAGCCTTAGGCGCATTATGGGCCTCATAGAGACTTGGCTGACAAGAAGGGTAGGAAAACCAATGTGCACTCCATGTGCATACCAGGTGGAGTCATTCCAGATGTGGAAAGGGTCCTCCCGGATCCTATGAGGAGCACAGGGTGCAGCCAACTGCACGTGGTTGCTCACGTCGGTACCAATGATGTGTGTCACTTTGGATCAGAAGAAATTATCTATAGTTTCTAGCGGCTAACATAAGTGGTAAAGGCTCCCAGTCTTGCCTGGAAGATGAAAGCAGAGCTGACCATTTGCAGCATAGTCGACAGGACTGATTTCGGACCTTTGGTACAGAGCCGAGTGGAGGGTCTGAATCAGAGGTTCAGACGGTTCTGCGACCGTGTAGGCTGCAAACGGAGGTTGGGTTTCGGGTTCCGCTGAATAAGTCAGGTGTCCACTACACGCAGGACGTTGTTACACCGGTAGCAGGGGCTGTGTGGCGTGGACTGGTCGGTTTTTTAGGTTAGAGGCTCTCGGGAAAGCACAAGAAGGGCTTAGATCACAAAGGGTGCAGGTTGAACACAAGAAGGACGTAGATACTGGAACCATTGGTAATTGTCGTAGCTGTGTTGGGAAAGTACCAGGGCTCTAAGCGCTAATATAAAGCACTGATGCTCAAATCGTAATACGCACTGAAAGCTGGCTGTAGCCGGATACAAGATCAGCCGAAATTTTTGCGAAGAACCTAACGGTGTTCCAAAAGGAGAGGCTAAACGCAGTTGGCGGTGATGTGTTTGTTGCTGTTAGAAGTAGTTTAACTTGTCGCGGAAGATAAGTAGACTCTTCCTGTGAGTTAGTATGGGCAGAGGTCATTTTTGGCAACCGGAATAAAATAATAATAGGATCCTTTTACCGACCTCCCAATTCAGATGATACAGTCGCTGAAAAGTTGAACATGAGGTAAAGTCACTAGCGACCAATTTTGTAAAGAAGCGATGAAACATAACTAAGCTGGGAAGGTCGCATAAGAAGTCGTACAGCGGGTGAAGAATGACATTGTTGATCACAAACTATGTATAACATATTTTGGCACTATTTCCATCTTCAGAAATCCAAATGCAACGGTGGCACAAAGTCAAGCCTTTACCAGCTGTGTACATAAAGCGAGATGACAGTCTACTTCTAATCGTAACAATTTGGATGTGTGGCTACTGTGTTCAATCCATCCCCGCCACTACTATCTCTAGCCCATTGCCATTCAGACTTACCTATCAAATTACGGTAAGAGTCCGGCCCCGTTAGCTGAGTGGCCAGCGTGGCGGAATGCTGCGCCAAGGGGCCCGGGTTCGACTTCCGTCAGGGGCAGGAGATTTTCTCCCCTCGGGGACTGGGTGTTGTGTTTTCCTCATCATCATTTCATCCTCAACTCCGACGCGCAAGTCGCCCAATGTGGCTTCGAATGCAATAAGCACTTGCCCTCGGCGGCCGAACTTCCCCGAATGGGGGACTCCCGGACCACAATGCCGTAAGCTCACTTCATTTTTATTACGGTAATAAATTTATAAGTTTCTCGAAGTTATTATTACGTACAGGTACAGTACGAGCTGTTGTAAGTCACACTGGCAAAGTTTAAAATTTAATGAACCCGTCAAGTAAATAACTTCATACCACACGTCATCCAATCATTGATGTTCTAAAAGATCTCGCCAATCGGATAAATATGAAACAACTCACGTTATTCAAGGCAGGAAAAACTACAAGAATATTTCTTAAAATACTGTCATAAAATTCTTTCCGTTATTCTTCCTGCAAACCAGTGTGGTTCATAACATTGTGTAAACTCTTGTAAGTCTAAGATTTCTTAGACTTGGTTACTTTAAATGTTAACGCTAACAACGACAAGACGTTCATAAATACAAGCCCCAGAATCTAACAAGTCGTGTATGTAACAGCCTATGAGAAAGAGGAGACGCCGGCTGTGAGCTGCCAATTCCTAACTTCCTTAACTAGTTTCAGATAGCAACTGCTGAATTCACCAACTGTGGAAGAACAGCACTCAAGTTCAATTTAGCTAAACCAAACCGTTTCGGCCACAGAAGAAACGTATCGTTAAATCAGGTATTCCTGTTACAGGCGCGGCTCCTCCTCCTCTTGGAAGTTCAGTTGGGCTCGTGAAATTCATCTCGGTATCGTTGTTAACTCTAATTCAAAGAATACTAGGTGGCAGTGCGAATACCAAAGCCGCTCAACCACCAGCTGCAGCAACCGTGTCAAGGTACGCACAATCCTGGCACACTTCCTGTAGCGGCGTCTGCTAGCTCTGCCAATCGTCTACAAAAGCTTGCGGAACCGTGCTGCTCCTCAGCTCATATCATGCTCCCCATTTCACCCAGATCCGGACACGCCCTCATACAACGGCCCACAGGTAGCGCCATCATCCAGAGGCAGAGATACTCGTGGTAATTCCAATACGCTGAAAAGTGGCACAAGCAATACTGATGCATAGCCATGTAGTTAAAAGAAGAAGCAGTTACCTATCTATCTCCATAGTTGTATTAACATAAATTTGATATTACATTCATATCGGTTTTTTGTAGGTCTAACTATGTATGTATACGTGAAATTAACTCACACGTCATAGGCAAGAACAGAAGGAAAAAACTGCCACATCTAGATTTAGTGAAGGCAGTTTCTTTACAATTATATATTGACCAAACAGTTGCAGCTTGGAGATAGCATTTTGTGTGCCTGTCATTGACTGAGACAGTTAAAAATGCATCAGTCAGCCTTTCATATCCCTGTAAGTGAAAGAGCAATATTCATGGGTGTTATAGTGTTATTCACTCAGTCGGACCTTTATTTGTAACAGTCTTAATGATATCCTTTCGGAACGCCTTTCCTGAAGTCATTTTTCATCTTGTTGTTTTTTCGTGGTACATATCTAACGTTGAGGGTTGTAAATGTAAATAAAGCACTTCACGTTGTACTTTACTGCTGAATACGATTCAGATGTGGGAGGTGCAGTAATACGTACTTACCTTGTCATTTACTGTATCTGTTTCCATGCACGGTGAAAAATTTTATATATTCCTTATAGACAAACATATTTTAATTTCAGAATGAGATTTTTCACTCTACAGAGGAATATGCGCTGATATGAAACTTCCTGGCAGATTAAAATTGTGTGCCGGACCGAGACCCGAATTCGGGATTTTGCCTCTCGCGGTCAAGTGCTCTACCAGTGCTCTTGCGTAGCTAAGTTGGTAGAGCACTTGCCCGTGGAAGGCAGAAGTACCGAGTTTGAGTCTCGGTCCGGCACACAGTTTTAATCTGCCAGGAAGTTTCATGTTTTAATTTAACAAAACACACAGTGAAACGTCCATTTATGAAGACATGTAATTCGTATGGAGCGGGTTTGTGATAACTATTTCAGTTAATTTACACATGTGGCTACAGGAAGCCAAATAGTGCGAGTACCAATAAAAAAGAAATCTCTAGAAATACTTACGCAGTTACACGTATGCTTTACATATGTAAAGGGTGATTTTTGAAAACCACTTTCCAAAGGACTAGCACAAATATCACAAACGTTTCTGAACAAAGAAACATTTTTATGCACTCTATGAAGAAAATAGGGAAAATTATGGGCCTGATAAAGTGAGTCAGTCGTGACGTAATGTGTACAGTTTTCACAGAGTGAATGTTCGCAGTTGTAAGCTTTGCGTGCTACTCGGTTGTTAATCCGACGGGAACGGTATGAACCAGAGAGAGTGTGAAAAGTCACTGAACATGTAAAACCGAAACCTGCTATTGAGTATACAGTAATGAGCAAAGACATTGTGACCACTGCCCACCGCCACATTGAATGCAGCGTCACAGCGTGGTAAGCATATGACACTGTAACCACAGGAGGAATTATTCTAACGACTATATAAGCCGCAAACGGAGAAAGTCACGTGCGTAAGCTACTTTAATATGGGAGAAATAGCTCGTGGCCCAACTTCGTCGTATAAGCATCTCGGAAACGATGAAGCTCTTCGACTAATCACGTTTTGCTCTCTTATATATGGGAAGTGGTTGAAGAACAGTGCAATCACGATTAGGAAATATGACGTTGGTTTCTCACGCCTCACCAGAGATCGTTGAAGATAGAGGCTATCCATCTCTGTACAGCAAAGTAATCGGCGATGTGTGAAAATTTTGATGATGGAACACAATTTCGCTCGCTGTGTAGGCTGTGAGGTTTAGATTAATTAGTGCTGATGGTTTAAAAGTGTGAATCTTCAACTGGATATAGAAAATAAGCCCTGAATGTCTCATATAACAAAATAGCCGTCCTCCAAAATAAAGATCAAGGAATTGGGTATCTACGAAATAAATCAAGGATTTCAATTGACATCATTTGTTATATGAAAATGCAAAAGAAATGGTTTAACAGTCATTGACAATAATAAGCTAATACCTTTGCAGACCTAGTCATTGCGCTTTTGATATAACTGAAATGAACTTGAATCTGCATATACCTTTTTCAGTTGTGCAAGTCGTATCATGATATGCGAGGGTTAGTGCGGAATGATAGGAAAGTCTACAGAAGGATATGCACTTACATCTATTACCAGGGTTGGAAGCATGTTGAACCTCTAACTGCAAACAAGTCTTTAGAGGGAAAGCTGAAGTTACTGAACATCGTTAAAAAGTAATCTATTTTCCCTACAGTATGTCTTGCGGTTACGCCTGGACCTCACCATATTCAAAACCTGTAAGTCGTGGCTGAATTGGCGTCATATATAGTCAATGGCTCTGCACCAACAAGGTGCGTCTGAGTTCAACCCCACTAGATGATAGCCCCTTGGTTCAGAAGTGATGCCCTCTCTAAGAGGCACCTGGCTGTAGAGTAACACTCCGCAGACTTCTTGCGACAAGATTTAGTTCTGTGCGTTTTTCTGACGTCACGTAGTTTTCATTGGCTAAACGATGAATATTGTAAGACCCGAACGGTAAGATCTAGTCTTAAAATACGCGGGTGTCCCTTGCTTATTCACTTTTCAGGTGGTCAACCCGATTCTAAATTTGCTGTACTTGGTACTACAAAACTGTGTACTACTCTCTCTCTCTCTCTCTCTCTCTCTCTCTCTCTCTCTCTCTCTCTCCCTGTTTGCGGTCGTGTCTCGGCCAATAAGGGCAGACCTCTTTAAGTCCGGCTGTGTTTTTTACTCCCACTCTTAAGCAATTTACGTTTATCAAAAGTAACATTTTTCAAATTACATTGAACAACAGGTTTTTAACGGTGGCGTAAAGATGGTGGCACTGTCCCACAATTTGCGATGGTGTCCCAAAATTTTTTGTGTCCATTCCACTCTCCAAGAATTTATCTTAATGTTCTCTGTAGTTCGGAGAACTCTGACTGCAGAACCGTTCACAGTAGAAGCGCTTCCAGGTCTGTGCCGAAACGGCAAGTATCCCCGTCCACACACAGCTCACGTAACTTTTCTGATAGGAAAAAAAGTACACCAATATTACACGTAAGGTGAACTATTAAATGTAGTCTAAATAAATTAACCAAATTACTTTAATTAAATTCCACTGCTGATTTCTGTAGCTAAGTTGCTATATTATACTGATAACGCGAAAAATGTTTCACACACGGATGTATCACAGTGTTTATTGGAATGGACTTTGTACAGCAAGAAAATAATTTCTAAACTGAATGTAAGAGTGACCTAATCTGTAAATAACTGTTTAAGATGGTAGGATAATTTTTATCTCCTAACAAGCTAATTTCCTCATTAGGTCAATCTAATCGTGAAACCCGTTAGTTTCGTATGTCACAATCCATACTTTCATTGCAGTTAGGTATTCTGCGTAGTATTAAAGTGTAACAAGACATACGTGGTTTGCCTTACACGGTACTAATAATTTCCACCTCATTAGCATGACGATAAATACGTAATATTTAGTAAAATTGAACTTACATGAAAGAGGTTCGCTAGCTGACAACGCAGAAGTACGATCGGGAAATACACTTAGCGAGCCATAACAGAATGCTCTCACAGCAGCGAGGCCAATTAGTGGACTATGGACATGGCCATGGGAGTAGGACAAGACGAAAGCACAAACGTCAAGAGCCTTCTGTAAACACTAAAATCACGTGATACGAGCGTGGATAAAACATGTGGTTCACATTCTGAGCACATGGCGTTGTGGAGCTCTTAACACAACGATGGAATCTCGAATGTTGGTTGGCTAGGAAGGAGCCAGCATATGCAGGAATGTTTTTTCCGAGATTCTTACTGGTCGAGTAAGAAACGATGGACGGTGACAGGCACGCCCATTGGCCGACCCCAATCGTGGAAAGAAGTGAATCTACGGTACTGTGGGGGAAGATAGTGACAATATAATCAATTACGTGGGGATGATTCAGGCCATTATTCTCTGAAGGCGTCGTGTGTGACACCGGGAAAGATTTTTTTCTGTGAACATTGGGTTGATTCCCGATTTCTATGTGCTGGACGTATGCTGAATTTGTCGTATATCTCCTTAGTAGAGGATATAAGAAGTGCTGTTACAGTTAACGTTTTTGGGAGAATTTTTGAGGCCAATGTTGTGCATGTCTTCCTGCCTTGGGGCGTGTGCAGATCCATTTGACTTCGCTAGGAACACATATAGCTTTCCGCTTAAAAAAAAAAAAAAGGAAATTTTCGACTGCTAAATTCAGACAGAGGCCAGCATAGTTTTGTCAGGTCAGCAGGTACGAGAGGTGACGCATGCAAAATGTAACTACCACCGAAATTATCGCTGCATTCTGAGAAACGTAAAGGACACATGGCTCGAGCGTAAAATGTTGAAGTCACCAGCATGCTTTCACTTCAGGTCTGCATTAGATTGGAGTAATTATTCACATTCACCTGCGTCCATGTCAGACACATAATTCACGTGTGATCTTCAGGTTTAAGTTTGAGTAAGTGATCTGTGTAGTGTCCCTTTTGCAATATTCACCCTTATCAAGGTGAAACATAAATAAAACTGTCAGTATGTGACTCAAAATGAATTGCTAACATTAATTTATCATTGATTTAACTGTAAAAATATACAATATATATATATCGATAAATGCAGAAAAGACATTATTTTTATTGTATGAGATTATAATGTGATTATCTTTGTAAGAGTATAAAATACAATGCAATGCTCATTCTTCTGTCTAGTCTTTTTTGTTCTGTTCGTTCTGGTGTTAGCTGGAATAAGGTACGCAAGCTATTGTGCTGCGCTAGCATTTTGTTTCTGTCGTAGCGTAATTGCAAATATTTGATGGTGTAAACTGTGTCCTAGTACGAATATATTAGTATAAAGTGATCTCCGTGTGTTATTTCAAGAACCTACGCCACATTTATCTTATGAAAAGAATATTTAATGAAAATTATTTAGCATGTTTCCAGCTGCTGCGGAGCGAGTAACAGTAATCTCTGACTGTTAACAACTAGCCGCCATTACGCGGTACATTTAAAAATATTTTTTCACAGCACAATGTCTGATAGCCGGAGCGGAAGAAATTAGGTAAAAATATTCAGTGAGATAAATTGAAGTAATCCAGTGAAATAATTTTATTAAAACTTGTCTATTTTCTGTGATAGTAATAATTTCAGAGCTGAGTACTACTACGCTATTACATTTACAGTAATTTGTAGGGAGCCTGGCGCTCGATAAAATCAGATATAATACATAATTGGCAACCTACGAAATTCATTATTTTGGTTATTACATCTCTTTTGTATTTTTTTGAAAGCTAAACGTAAAAACTAACTTCACTAAAAATCAGTAACAGATCACGAAAAATCAAAGGACAACAAATTTACTAGGAGAGTGTTTCCTCTAAATAAAAAGGTAACATTATATTTTTTTAACAGATATAATATCTGGGAGATAGGAATTATTGCCCAGCTTCTGTAGTTTAGTTTATATTGTCACAGTATTATGTTTTGATTTTGATGGCAAAGTCAGTTGAAATACTTTTAGTTGATTTTCGGTATTAGACTGCTGATGATCATAACCAACACTTTCCTTGTGTTTATTTTTCTATGGAATCTTCTTAGCTTGTATAGGATGGTCCTAAGATTACAATTTCTGCATTTTAAACCCGAATATGTATGGCAATTCATGTAATAATACATTGAGTTGTACAGAGAATAGACTGTTGTTTGTCGCAAATAAGAGTTTCCTCCCTTATTCAGTGATATATTTTAAGTACATCGACGGCAGCTATTCTTTTGGTGTCTTAACAGTCGGTGTGACTGGGATCTTCACTCCTGGCAGGGTCTGGGTTCACTGGTTTAAGATTTTGTTATCCTCTGAAAACCATTCCTTGTGCGCTAATTGGTGGGGTAGGTCACACCAAACCAGTACTAGCTCGTCAGAAGTGTGTAACGTGTGGTGAACCTATGTCTACGGCACTGACCTATTCTTGCACATAGCTCGGTACAGTAACATTTTTGTCGAAAGTGGAGCAAAGCTAGCTAGCCAGAGAAAAAGCTAAATTAAAAAGGCAAACTAAAAATGACTTTTAAAAGCTTGTGTACCACCAAGTTCAGTGGGGACACAAGCAACAGTATTTCTTGCGGGGTAATACTGTTGGGTAACAATGTCCTTCTAGTGGTTTGTCTGAGACAATTTTATCGCAAAGAAATACTTAATGACATGACTTTCCAGAAAGCGAAAAAAATCACTGTTTTCTTTAACTGGCTGGTTACTCAAAATTTCACTTTACACAAAAGGTTATCCTACTCAAAATGAACTCAGTTTTTTCACAAAATGTATATGTGGGGAAGAGAACTAGCTTCCCTAGATGAAAGAAATTTATGACATGCGTTTCAGCATAATTTACGAAAACTGATTTTACCTCACTGCTAACTACAAGCAAGTAGGCAAAGTTGCAAGTTTACACTGAAGATCCAAAGAAACTGGTACACTTGCCTAATATCGCGTAGAGCTCCCGCGAGCACACAGGACTACCGCAACACACTGTGGCATGGACGCGACTAATGTCAGACGTACTGCTAGAGGGAAATGACACTATAAGACCTGCACGGTTGTCCATAATTCCGTAAGAGTACGAAGGAGTGGAGATGTCCTCCGAACAGCACATTCCAAGGCATACCTAATATGCTCAATAATGTTCATGTCTGGGTAATTTGTTGGCCAACGAAAGTGTTTAAACTCATAATTGTGTTCCAGAGCCACTCTCTAGCAATTCTGGGCGTGTAGGGTGTCGCAATATCCTGCTAGAATTGACCAAGTCCGCCGGAATGGACATGAGTGGACGCAGGTGATCAGACAATGCTTACGTAGGTGTCACCTGTCAGAGTCTTATCTAGACGTATCAGGGGTCCCATATCACTCCAACTGTACACGCTTCACACCATTACAGAGTCTCCACCAGCTTCAATAGTCCCCTGGTAGATGCAGGGTCCATGGATTCATGAGGTTGTCCCGATACCCTACACGTCCATATGCTCACACAATTTGAAACGAGACTCATTCGACCATGCAACATGTATGCAGTCATCAACAGTCTAATGTCGGTGTTGACGGGCCAGGGTGAGGCGTTAAGCTTTACCTCGTGCAGTCGTCAATGAGCCACGAGTGGGCCTTCGGCTCCGAACGCCCATACTGATGATGTTTCGTTGAATGTGTCGCACGCTGACACTTGTTGATAGCCCAGCATTGAAATCTGCAGGAATTTGCTGAAGGGTTGCACTTCTGTCAGGGTACACGATTCTCTTCATTCAACGTTAGTCTCGTGCTTGTAGGCTCCTTTTTCGACCGCTGCGATGTTGGAGGCTTGATGTTTTACCGGATTCCTGATATTCACAGTACACTCGCGCAATGGCCGTACGGGAAAATCCCCACTTCATGGCTACCTTGTAGATGCTGTGTTCCAGCGCTCTTGCACCGACTACAGCACCACGTTCAAACTGAATTAAATCTTGATAACCTGTCACTGTAGCAGCAATAACCGATCTAACATGTGTGCCAGACACTTGCTGTCTTATATAGGCGTTGCCGACCGGTGCGCCGTATTCTGCCTAATTAAATATCTGCCGGCCGGAGTGGCCGTGCGTTTCTAGGCGCTACAGTCTGGAACCGCGTGGCCACTACGGTCGCAGGTTCGAATCCTGCCTCGGGCATGGATGTGTGTGATGTCCTTAGATTAGTTAGTTTTAAGTAGTTCTAAGTTCTAGGGGACTGATGACCACAGCAGTTAAGTCCTATAGTGCTCAGAGCCATTTGAACCATTTGAATTAAATATCTCTGTATTTGATCACTCATGCCTACATCAATTCCTTTGGCGTTTCAGTGTACCTTAAATCATTTTTTCGAAGAACTGATTTAAGGTAACTCTTTCCAAAATCCATGAATACTCTTATCGTTGTCTTATTCAACCATTTCCATCAAGTCGGTATTGAATATTTAGCAGCTCAATTCTAGATAACAATTTCCTGATCACTCTGTTCCACGTCTGCTTCCCAACACACTTCCACTAATAACAATTCTCTCTCTGTGAATGCTTCAAGGCAGAGCTACTTTTGCAACACATTCGTAGGTCGCTAATGAACGTGGCTTGCTCTTATATGTTAGCTTATCGGTATGTGAAAGTAAGAAGTTAACAATTCTGTAATGATCAAGATGACATTAACACCACACACTCACTAGATACAGTCTCCGCTGTCATAGCACAATCTGGAAATTCTATATGGTGATCATGCAGCGCCGAGGTGACTTTTTGAAAGCGCTGTCCAGCCTATCCTCCGGGTGTGGTACCTTGCACATGTTCGACCGTCCCTTCTGCGATTTCTGCTAGGGCTGTTTTCCTGCTGGCTCTTACGACCTGTAGTACATTCAGTTCACTATAGAAATTGTGATCTATATAATTGTGGGACATCACAAGTAATGATTCAGGTTTCATTATCAGTGAAGATGAATTTAGTCCGATTTAATGTGTCTTTTTATTTCGAATTTTACGTCAGTAATGTGACAGTTTAAGATAAACGGTCGCCTAATAGACTGCACATGTTTTTCAGAACACACTGTTCTCCGCATCTTGCTGAATATGGACACCCACAGCAGATGACCTCAACATGGGATAAACCCGCTGACATCGCCAGGTTTAGTGCACATTGTTGAATGTGGAGCTCTCCAGTGAACATTCCATATGTTGCCCGATATCTAACCAACGTCACCGTCAAGTACGATTCCAGTGGGCACAGAATCATCGGGACTGGATCGTGGGTCAATGGAAACATGACTCCTCATCGGATGAGTCACAATTCGAGCCACTCCGCAGATTGATGGGCATGCATGTCTGGAAACAGCGTAATCCATGCAAACCGCTTCTCAGAACATGCAGCACTCTGGAGACGCCGGCTAGTGGCGGCAGTTCTGTACTCTAGAGGAAATTTACCTGGGCTTACAATGGGACCTCCGATAATGACTGAAACCTACATTACAGCTGTGGACTACGTGAATATTATTGCGGATTGTTTGTATCCCTTCATATTGGACGTTTACGCTGTCAGAGATTGATCTTCCAGTAGGAAATCTGCCCAGGTCACAAGGCTGTAATCGTGCTGCAGAGGAGTGAGGGGCACGTTGGGTAACTCTCATAGCGTCTCAGCCTTCAAGTTTGCCTGATCCAAATCTGTTGCAACACGTGCAGGACTCTATTGAGCATCAGCTCTGCGCTTACAAACCACCACCTTGAAGCTAGTGACCTTGGCATAGCTATCTAATACCACATACCTCCGCAGATGCCACACACACTTGTGGTTCTATTACAGTCCAAACGTGGCACAATATACCGTGATGCAGGTGGTACTAAAGTTTAGTCCCATCACTATATCTATATGCAACTGCCAGTATCAGCTGGACTATGCTAAAATAGACTACACTACTGAAAATAAAATTTGTGACATGACTATATGGTAAAAACCTATTAGTTTAGTCACTGTTCTTTAAAATAAAACGTACTAAAGTACATATACTACAAATCTATCATGTGTAAAGCAGAATTTGATAAAACTACCAGCAGCTTGACTGGTTTTATGAATCACTAACGGTAGTCAGATTTATTTCATCAGCAGAGACAATAAACAATAAATGAGCTTTAGCCCTAACTTAATTGAAATGAAGCATTAAAATTCTTACATAAGTACATGAAGTAGGAAATATGGAAGACAACAGAGCTTAATTTGTATTGATTTATGTATATTTTTCCTATTAGACACCTATAATTTTAAGAAATTAATTAACTACGTACCACTCTATGTAGTATCAGACTCATTTATGTAATAAATATTTGTTAGGAATTTATATTATATCATTCTCTAACACTATTTGTAGCTGAGTTTGTTTAATTGTATAAAAACCACCTTTAGTGAGAATTAGTATTTAATTAAGCAGCTTGTAAAGTTTCGATCAGCTTATTTATTTACTTGTATTTACTCTTACATTTATTTCACATGACAAGAGATCCTTAAACATCACCAGGCACACTTAAAACGTGAAGAACATGTTTCATATAGTGCATGATCAGTACACGATGGTATTACTAGTTAAAATGGTATTATAATTACAATAATAATTAAGGTACGGCTCCAGTTATTATATTGGCCATAGTTCATAATTAGTACATAACAATAATAATATTATAAGAAATCTGGATTATGAGTTGAATTCTAGGTACAAGCGTAAGTTGAAGTAGGGTGAAGTTAGAGGATTAATAGGATAAAAGAAAACAGTGAAAGACGAGGATGAGGAAAGCTCGGATTATGTTATGAATGTGTGAGAAACACTGCAATGTAGTTGTACAGAAGGAAAACAGCATTGATATTCCGAGAGGAAGGTTACAGCAATTGTAATAGATTATTGACCTGTGACTTGGCCAATCTTATCGTTACTTCCATTATAACTAGTATCAGACATAGTAAGCACAAATTCTTGCATAGTACAATGCTCAGAGAACTTTTGAATCAAGTAGTGGCGTTGATTATTGTTTCGTGTCGTTTCATATAACTGTTTTCATAAACACATTGAGCAAGCTTAAAATAATCACTCATAATCGCAGGGTTTCTTTTATTCATCAGGCTTCTGACTGGTTTGATGCAGCCCGCTACGAATTCCTCTCCAGCGGCAACTCTTCATCCCAGAGTAGCACTTGCTACCTACGTCTTCAATTATTCGGTGGATGTATGACAATCTCCATCTTCGTCTACAGTTTTTACCCCTTAGAACTCCCTGTGGTACCATGGAATTTATTCCCTGATACCTTAATAGGTATCCTACCGTCCTATCCCTTCTGATTGTCAGTGTTTTCTATATATTCCTTTCCACGCTGATTCTGCGCAGATCCTCCTCACACTTTATCAGTCCACCCAACATTCAACGTCCTTCTGTAGTACCACATCTCAAATGATCCGGTTCTCTTCTGTTTCTGTTTCCCACAGTCCTTATTTCACTAGCATACAAGCTGTGCACCAAACGGACAGTCTCAAAAATTTTTCCTTAATGTAAGGTGTATATTTGATACTAGTAGACAGGAATGCCCTTTTTGACAGTGCTAGTCTGCTTTTTATGTCCTCCTTACTACTAATTCTCTTTACCTTCGTCTTCCTTCGATACACTCTGAATCCATATCCTGTACTCATTAGAATGTTCATTCCATTCAATACATCCTATGAATCTTCTTTACTTTTACTGAGGATAGCAATGTCATCAGAGAATAATATCAGTCTTATCCTTTCTCCTTCTATCTGAGTTTCACTCTTCAATCTTTCTTTTATTTCCGTCATTGGTTGTTAGCTGTACAGATTGAACAGTAGGGTCGAAAGACTACATCCATGTCTTACACCCTTATTAATCGGAGCACTTCGTCTTGGTAGTTCACTCTTACGGTTCCGTCTTGGTTTTTGTATATATTATATACTACGCGTCTCTCCCTACAGATTACCCCTATTTTTCTAAGAATTTTAACATCTTGCACCTGTTTATACTGTCGAATGCTTTTTCCAGGTCGACGACTCCTGTGAACGTTTCTCGATTTTCCTTTAGTCTTGTATTGTATTTTATGCTAACCGGGGGCCTAGAAACGACGGAGAGGCTCCGTGTCTTACACCCTTATTAATCGGAGCACTTCGTCTTGGTAGTTCATCCTTACGGTTCCGTCTTGGCTCTTGTATATTTTATATATTACGCGTCTCTCCCTACAGATTACCCCTATTTTTCTAAGAATTTTAACATCTGGCACCTGTTTACACTGTCGAATGCTTTTTCCAGGTCGACGACTCCTATGAACGTTTCTTGATTTTCCTTTAGTCTTGTATTTTATGCTAACCGGGGGCTGAGAAACGACGGAGAGGCTCCGTCCCCGCCGAAACCGTTGTAGTCCACAACCCCACAACGACTACCGCAGTACACTTCATCCCTCCACTGCCACACACCGAACCACTCTTTCAGGGTTATTGTGTGGTTCGGCTCCCTCCAGGCAACGTCTCACACCAGAGGAGTGTAACCCCTATGTTTGCGTGGTAGAGTAATGATGGTGTACACGAACGTAGAGAACGTGTCTGCGCAGCAATCGCCGACATAGTGTAGGTGAGGCGGAATAGGGGGAACGAGCCCGCATTCGCCGAGGCAGATGGAAAACCGCCTAAAAGCCACCGACAGACTGGCCGGTTCACCGGACCCCGACACAAGTACGCCGGGCGGATTCGTGCCGCGGACCAGGGGCTCCTTCCCAATCCGGATAGCCGTGCGTTAGACCGAACGGCTAACCGGACGGGTCTTCCTTTAGTCTTCATTCCATTATCAACCGCAACATCAGAGTTGCCTCTCTGCTGCCTTTACCTTTCCTAAAGCAAACTGATCACCCTCTCATACACCCAAAATTTGGTTTTCCATTCGTCTATATATTATTCTTGTCAGTAACTTGGATGGATGAGCTGTTAAACTGATTGTGCGACAATTCTCGCAGTTGTCGGCTCTTGCAATCTTCGGAATTGCGTGATTGATGTTATTTCGAAAGTCAGATGGCATATCGTCAGATCTATATATTCTGTACACGAAAATGTAAGTCGTTTTGTTGGTGTCTCCCCGAATCTCATCGAATTTGACCTATCACTGCCGCCTTATTTGATCTTAAACCATCCAAAGTTCAATCAAAAGCTGTGTCTAATACTGGATCCCCTGTCTCTTCTATGTGGTCTCCTGTTTCTTCTTTTAACACTTCATCAAGCAAGTCTTCCCCTTCATAGAACCGTTGAATGCATACATTCCATCTATCCGCCGTCTCCTCTATATTTGACAGTAGAATTACAATTGCAGTCTTAATGTTACCACCCTTGCTTTTAATATCACCTAAGACCATTTGGACTTTTCTGTGTACTGTGTCAGTCCTTCCGACAATCGTTTCTATATCGATTTCTTCACATTTTTCGTTCACCCATTTTGCCTTAGCTTCCCTGCACTTCCTATTTTAATTACTGATTCATTAACACATTTCTTAATCAAACATTGCAATAATTTTGTCATTAGAGATTATTCAGTTAAGAATATGCATATGAGCAACCGACTGACTCAAAGAAAATGTTGAATGATATTCAGGTTAATATGTTACTAAGACACTGACAACAAAATGTCGAATCCATGCCTACCTACCCATATTTCTTAATTCCATAGTTCACCGGAAGACAGTGTACAGAGTTTTCGGAGATCTCGCCAACACTCAAGGTCCAGGTATCGAAAGAAGATGGCCGAGTGAAATTCTGCGTCGAAAGTCAGTGTCGAAAGAAGACGGGTGAGTTAAACTCAGCAACCAAAGAAGATGGTGGAGTAAAATTATTTCAAGAAGCAGCAATACCGTGTCTTAATAAGTGCCCAGCTACTGTATCTCTTCGACTGACTGCTTTATTTATTAAGTTGTCAATCTATTTTCACGTTGACTAGCTGGAAAGAAACCTACGTCAGTATAAAATGATATGAAGTGCAGATGCTACGAATACGCAATCATTTGCCTTTAAGTAACATCATTCTACAGCAATTTTTTCTTGATTACATTTCGACTCTATTGAGACGACTGCACTTCCAAATCCACGTTTCTTTTGCGGCAGGGGGGATGGGGGAGGAGGGGAGTGTAACCTATTGGTTGGAACTACTGTTGGCGTTACACAAGTTATCTAAGATTAGACTACATCACAAAGTGAAATTTTCTTGTAAGGAACGCACTGTCTTACTATCCAACTACATCTTCGTTTCATCATTAGGAGTTAAGACTTCTGATTTTAAGCCGTAAATACCGTGTCAGCCGAAACAGTATACCACAATATTCCAGATTAGTGTGGGCAAACGGAGGGTTACTTACGTAGCCGTTCCTCTGCCAGACCGAATCCAATTCTCTTCTACATTTTTCCAGGCTCCCGCAACTAAGAACGTATGTGACAGGTTGCTTATTCTCGACAAAACGAATCGTGACCTACATTGATTGCCTTTCACTCTCGCTGCTAACAGCTATTTTCCAACGCACCCTTTAATATACTGCTGTGCGTCAAAAAACAGGACTTGCGCATCGAGTTTTTTGTTACGCGTGGCGCACTCCGTGACACAGGAAAAAATTGGAAACTTTTGATAATAAATCACAAAGTGACACGTTATTCAAATTAACTCCCATTCAGGGCGTTTGAAATATAATCCCTTGTCAGCGGTTGACCGCCCGATAACTATTTTGATTCAGGAGTGTGAGTAATCGCTTCCATAAATTGTCTTTAAAATAACGATTAAATGTGAGAAACAATAGCGAACGATTTGCGACGCTACGAGTTTGAATTTTACCTGGTCTCTGTCATGTAGACTGCAGTATATGGCCCGTTCCTATATGGCGTAATTTGTGGTGTTCCCTCAGTTTATTTCTTTTGCAAACAACCCAGCGCTTCCCAACGGAACTTCTCTTCAGAATTATATTCCTATTCGTATGACATTTGACTTACATGAAGGGATATTGTTGATGTGTGACATGTTACTAAATTATCATCAGAGAGCTGTCAAAGTAACTGGGGAATTAATTTCTAAGTAGAGATTATGAATAAGTATCTTTCTCATCATTGAGGCGCACCGTGTCGGTGGTCGCCGTACGTCTTCCGCATGCCATCTTTGCTTCTAGAGCAGGGTGTGCCGTTTTGACGCAAGCAAGTGGCAGAACGAGGCGGTGGTCGGACGGTGGCAGGTGGCGGAGCAGGAAGGGCTATTCAGACAAGGCGTGTTGTGTTTTGAGAATTGTGATTACTCTGTCGGACGACTGGACTTCGATATTCCGAGAGTAAGTGTTCATCCTCGGGGCTCCGGAGGACACGAGGTGGCCGAAGCTATTCCTAGCGCGGAAATCCGTGGCTGCGGCGCCTTGGTTAAGTGGAAGTGCGCCGCCTTTGCACTACGGTGAGGTACCTTACTTCTGTCGAGTGAATTTCGGGACAGTGTAAGGTTCACAAAATGTTCCTTTTCCAGTGTGTCGTGGTCTGCTGATGGGCCTTACCCGCCTTCATGGCTGTTCGAATAAAAGTATCGGCTCAGTCTTTATGCTTGTTTCTGCCCCGGTCGTGGGTGAGTCGAGAGCGTGTTTAAGAGGTTTGTACGTGTTTGAGCTTCTGCTTACTATACCAGCGTAAATTTGTGATTTTGTATAAGTAAGGCATACTGTGTTTTTGCCTTCTCATACACTGAAGAACCAAGAAACTAGTAAACCTGCTTAATATCGTGTAGGACCCTCGCGACCACGCAGATGAGCATGAATACCATATGGAATGGACTCGACTAATGTCTGAAGTAATGCTGGAGAGATCTGATACCGTGAATCCGTGATTTTACTATGGGTGGAGACCTATTCTGAACAGCAACGTAGCGAGGTGTCCCAGATACGTTCAATAATGTTCATGTCTGAGGAGTTTGGTAGGCAGCGAAAGTGTTTAAACTCAGGAGAGTATTCCTCGAGCCGCTCCATAGCAATTCATGACGTTTGGAGTGTCGCATTGTCCTGCTAGAATTGCCCAAGCCCATCGGATTGCACAATGGACTTGAATGGATGCTGGTCGTCAGACATGATGCTTACGAACCTGTCACCTATCAGAGTCGTATCTAGACGTGTCAGGGTCTCATATCACACCACAGCGCACGCCCCATACCATTACAGAGCCTCCAGCCGTTTGCAAAGTCCCCTGCCAGTTGGAGAGTCCGTGCAATCATGACGTTGTATCCATATTCGTAAGCTCGATACAATTTTAAACGCCACTCGTCCGACCAGGCAACATGTTTCTAGTCAGCAACAGTGCAATTTCGGTATTGACGGACCCATACGTGTCGTTAAGCTTTGGGTCGTGCTGTCGTAATCGGTACACGAGTGAACCTTCGGCTCCGAAAGCCCATATCGATGTTTTTTCGTTGAATGGTTCGCACGTTGACACTTGACGGCCAACACTGAAATCTACAGGAATTTGCGGAAGGCTTGCGCTTCTGTCACGATGAACGATTCTCTTCAGTCGAATTTGGTCTCGTTCTAGCAGGCTGCTTTTGCCGCCACAGTGATGTCGGAGACTTGATGTTTCAGCAGGCCGGTGTGGCCGTGCGGTTCTAGGAGCTTCAGTCTGGATCCGCGTGACCGGTACGGTCGCAGGTTCGAATCCTGCCTGGGGAATGAATGTGTGTGATGTCCTTAGGTTAGTACGCTTAAGTAGTTCTAAGTTCTACGGGACTGATGACCTCAGATGTTAACTCCCATAGTGCTCAGAGCCATTTGAACCATTTTTTTTATGTTTTACCGGATTACTGATATTCACGGTACACTCGTATAATGGCCGTACGGGAAAATCCCTACTTCATCGGTCACCGGTACCTCGGAGATGCTATGTCCCATCACTTGTGCGCCGACTATAACATCACGTTCTAGCTCACTTAAATCCTGATAACCTGCCGTTGTAGCAGTAACCGACCTAATCGCACTGAACCAGACAGTTGTTGACCTATAAAGGAGTGGCCCACCGCAAAGTCCTATTCTGCCTGTTTACATATTTCTGTATTTGAATACGTATGCCAAAACCAACTTCTTTGGAGCTTCATTGTATATGATAGCATTGTGGACTTTAAGCTATCTCATTTATTGTTGTGCGTGACTTTGACGCTTGCTAATTAAGTTGTTATTTGTGTGAGAATAGCCTTCGTGCCATTTTCTTGGTGTTTAAGGCACAGTCTTCTAATGAAATCGAAGTTCGTTAGCCAACCGTTGCATACATTTAAATCTTGCTGATTTTCCGTCCCGCGTAGCGTCACCTTGGTACCCTTACGGCACAGGGCGTTGTTTTGAAACTGAACTGCGGTTGCCGGGCGAATCTTCTCATGTCGTCGTTGAAATTTTGGAGTGGCTTCAGTAATAAGGTTTGTTAATACAGCAGTGTTTTGCTTCTGCCTCCTTATTGGTACATGGGTGTGTAACAACGCTCGTAGCCATATTGTGTTCAGTTCCATGACTGAGGAGCTAATGATCGTTCAAAATTAGATTAGTTTTTGAACTTAAAGACCCATTTTCTTGTCAGGTAATACTAGCAGTAATAGGCACCATGTGCACAGTTGTCTCGATTATGCGGGAGCTGTCTATATTTGATTTACGCTGAGTAACTACCTGGGTGCAACCGGGTTGGATTCTGAGGTCGCGGGCTGCGCAGCCTCTTGATCAACAACACCCGCGTGGGCCAAGAAAACAGCTTGACGCTACGTTGTACTTGTCTATACTTTTTTAAAAAATATGTATCTTTTGAAACCTCTGTGTGTTTGTGTGTGCGTGCGACCTCTTTTGCGAGAACTGGATGTAAATCTTAAGGTTATTGTTTTAGTAAGTTTCTATTCCTTTGGTCAGTAATGCTATGGAACATTGCTCGATACCAAGCAAGTGTAAATCAGTAAACAGGCTGTCAGAAAATACGATAAGGTAAATTGGCAAATTGTTTCTGTCTCAGATTCTTTTTATTGCTTTTAAGCATAGATACTGTATTACGTTTTTGCCTCTTTCTTCTGTTACATAAGCTTCTATGTCCTAATAATTGCATGATATCTTATTTGGGAATTGAAACTTTGTAATAAGTCACTTGTTGAAAGCATTTGCTTCCATAACTGTGACACTTAAGTGCAATGCTCATTTGTTGTCTTTGAACATAGATATTTTCATAACCACACACAAGATTTAGGGTTTCCTATGTTTTCAACAGTACTATGGGGCAGTGTGGCAGCGTATTAAATACTTGAATGGAAAGTAAACACTGCTGCACATGTTCGGAGATATGCCCATTTATGAAATATGATCACTTTTGAGATTTGTTGTTGTACTTCTTAACGGTTTTTTTTATTTTATTTTTTTAACTAGTCGTTGAAAGCTTGGAAGCAAAATTTTATTAAGTGGCTTGATTTGATCTATTAAGCACACATTTTTCAATGAATATAATACTGGTCACGATCGATGGTCAACCCTTACTTGGGCCTAGTCCCCCTCCCTCCTAGACGTCACGCAGTAGATCTGTATGAACCATTACGATGTAGTTATCTTATTCAAGCTCTCACAGAACTTTACGATGAACGCCAGTTGAAGTAAAACACAGAGACGACGGAGACCACGTTCTGACAGCAGATATGGAGAAGGTGAGTTAATACATATTATAAATGCGATGATTGTGGCCAACTCCACTTTAAATAGAATAGTTGTCATTTTCACCTCAATGTCAGCTAGCAAAGACACCAGCGTGTTTCACCTTGCAACAAGCTAACAACCTACTATGTGAGTCCAAAATTCTTTGATATAACATTTGATCATCTCCTGAATCGTAAATACCACTTACGTCCTACAACGACGTGGATCAGAGCGAAAATCGAGAGTAAGTTTAAGCGTGCTCCGTTGCTACAGTAGTACTCTTCGATTAGCATGCGGTAGTCGGCGATTGTGACTGCCTGAGTCCTCCGGTATGTTACGTACTTTTTATCGGCGGCGGGAGCATTCACGAACCGAACCGGTATCCTTCCACAACGTTACGCGCGGGCATCGGAAGTAACACCTCTCTTGATCTAGAAGTGTTAGTCGGATCGCTGTGACGGTGTTCAGAAGAGTGGGAAGAATTGTGTAAGGAAGCTGAGCGGTTATCACTCAATAAGTTATGCAGTAAAAGCCGAAACTAGTACAGAAGAGTCATGCTCAATGAAATGGCGACTTCTGCGGAATGACAGATTATCACTGTGAATTGTAATAGTGCGAGTGAGGAAGGGACAGTTAGGAACTTAATGGTAGTAAACCAATAAACCATGATTATATACATCGTCTTGCCATTTCATGCAAAATCTTAATAGCTGTAGTTACCGAGCTTATACCAATTAATTACAGACAAGTCACGAATAAAAGGTAGACGGTTTATTTCCGTGGCGAATGCGATCTTCTGTAAGTCGACTCTCTTAAACGTCCGATCGCCATAATATTAAATAGATTGTAATGTAGGTGAAATTCAAAACGGAGCACTTATACATGGGAATTGGCAAGAATAAGACATGGAGCGGAAGCCGATATTCTAGCACCGCCGCAAAACTCGTGGTGTATTCTGTTATCGTGTATTGTCACCCATCTTGATGGAATGACAAACCAAGAGACAAGTACGACAGGGAAGCAGTCTCTCTCGTACTCTGTAGTTCGAGCTGAGCAGTGAGCAGTGTTGCCAGATTGTATTAGTTATTTAAACTCAACTGGAAACAACGTTGTTCATTGTAATCGCTAGCTCAGTTCTGCAATTAAAACGTTACGCTTGGTATCAATGCAGAAGAACTTACTGAAGTATTGTTCAACCAAGCGACATTAATAAAGTAAGCAACTATATTCATCTGCACATGCGGCGTTGAGTTTGTGGCATTACTCGTCCTAAATAATTTGCACTTCCGTCATTCTACTGAATTGATATTTATTTTATTTCCACTCTCCGGAAAGTACATATTGTTCTTTTCACCTGCTTCCAATCTACGCTGCTCTGATGCTTTGAATCCTTCCCATAAGCCTACTTGATACTCAGATTTCAAAAAGGATAACACATTCAATTTCGTAAACTATGAAGAAGGCGAGATATTAAGTAGTAGGGATTGTAGGCTGATAATGGACATTGGAATTAAACAAAGAAACTGTTATTGAAAGTTCATTGTTCGCTCAACTGTTGTATATTACTTTATTAAAAGCAACCTGTTTCCGTGAGAAAACAGCCACAGGTATAAAACGACATCCTTTAAAACCCTTGTGTCCAGTCATGAAAACTTGTACTTAGACGTACGTTAAAGATCAACTGCAGCAAAACCATAAAATTCAAGGAAGTGTCCAATTCAGACATAAGGTAACAGCTTAGTGGACAAAATACATGGCCCCTTAAGAATGTAGAATGCATCAACATTCCTTACATCACAGCCAGAGTGAACAGCACGTTCTGTCAATAAAATTTGAAACGAAGACATCGTTCTAGCCGGCTGTGTTTCCTGTCGATCTTGGGAGTTTGCTTACACAAACGTAAGTACTGCGTCGGTGCTGAAAGTTCCAAGACTGATGTTATTGCTGGCGTATAAGTGACGTCAGTGCAGTAACTACAGTGTCAGCTTGAACTAACAACAGTAAACGGAAGTGAATACGACAAGTGAATTGTGAGCAAGCATTGTTAAATAGTGCACGTGCGACTGTAGTGTGACAGCGTTGCTGAGACATAAATAGCAATAGAACAACATTTCTAAATGAAATGTTCAAGACATTCTGACATTCTCCATAATATTTTTAAGAAGAGAAATGTGTGTGCAAAGTCCGTTTCCACGCCATAGCTCAAGAACAAAGACAATTACTTGCGGTCACCTGCAGTGACTTGATTTAAATGCAAAACGCAGACAATTACTCTGCGGAAAAATCATCATGGTTAACGAGACTCGTGTCATGAATACGAACCTACTGAAAAACGACAAAGTTCAGAAACTGACATGAAGGTTCACCGCTTTGACGACATAACCGATAGTCAGGCCACTGCGACCAGCAACTTAAGGGGGATCTCAAATGGCTCTGAGCACTATGGGACTTAACATCTGAGGTCATCAGTCCCCTAGACTTAGAACTTCTTATACCTAACTAACCTAAGGATATCACACACATCCATGCTCGAGGCAGGGTTCGAACCTGCGACCGTAGTGGTCGCGCGGTTCCAGACTGAAGTGCCTAGAACTGCTCGACCACATCGGCGGGTAACTTAAGGGGAGGTTTACTATCTTTGGCCCGAGAAAATCATGTTCTTTCAGAATTTTTTTCTCGGGGTGTGTTATAGGTATCAATGTCAAACTTGGCCGGCCGCGGTGGTCTAGCGGTTCCGGCGCTGCAGTCCGAAACCGCGGGACTGCTACGGTCGCAGGTTCGAATCCTGCCTCGGGCATGGGTGTGTGTGATGTCCTTAGGTTAGTTAGGTTTAAGTAGTTCTAAGTTCTAGGGGACTTATGACTTAAGATGTTAAGTCCCATAGTGCTCAGAGCCATTTGAACCATTTGAATCATTTCGAGAAAAACGCGTTTGAAGTTTAGGATACATATAAATGGAATATTATGCAACTTACGATCAATTTGCTATTCCGGGTCCATAAAATAGTCCTTCCTCTTCCTCATAGAGGGCATTCTGCTCAGTCTGGGCCATCCTACGCTGCTCCATAGCCGCTCGTACGCCCGGTGACGAGAGGTTTTCGTCCGCTTGAATCCGGTGGTCGTCCGAATGTTTGGCGAATGACGTCGAATAGGATCCCAGGTTGACGCCATCGTTGTTATGGTCTTCAGAATTGCTGAATACCCTTCGTTGAAGCTGCTCACTGCCAGAAAATGCGCAATCTCCACAGTCTTCGCACCTGAATGCAAATTCTAGGAGGCTATCTTCTAAACACACGCGTTTAAACTTTCATTTGAATTTTGTGTGTTTCCTCCCAAGCACCGGTACAATAACTCGTCCTCCGAATGGGCCTCGTAGATCGGATGGATCACTTTAACTTCTTTGGAGAGCGTCTGGTTGTGTTGATATTCGTCCAGATGTCCGGTAGCCTCTGCAATTGCCACTTGCACCAACTAGTTTCCCCAGCCGGCCAATTTTGGTGTTGTGGGTGGTCATCCGTTGAACACTTGTGGCAATACGTTGCCAAAATTTGCCTTCTTTATCTGTTCCACCGAACTGAAATGCCGTCGGACTGCCAAGCCGTTGTACGTCGTAAGCGCCTTGATCACTTTATCAGTTTTAGTCATGATCAAGCACATAGAACAATTTTTCGCGGCTACAAAGTTGAAATTCCCGATAAAACTGGTGTTTTAAAAACGCCGATTTCGGGCAGGTGCATTTTTTTGTTCAACCGTGAATGACAAACATTTCCGTTCCGTATTCGGAAAACTGTTTCAGTGGTGGATTCTAAACAGTTTCATGGCTCCAAAACTGCAATTAAAAAAATTATAGTAATTGTCCCCTTAAACAGCATATCAAGGGAGGAATTTTTCTGACAGTTCCAGGTGGTTTTATAACCGTCCTGTGTGCTGTACTAAAGTTAAGGGACAGTATATAGAACAAAGGAAGCATTAGAATCATTATCTTAACGTTTTTCCGTTTTTTGTCCATCCAGTCTCGAAGTATTTGGTGCTACCGTGGCAGGTGGCCATTGTTTACGCCAGTAACAATTTGTGGAGTTTGCCTGAAGAGTGAGCGTAAATTCGTTCATATTGTTCTGTACCTAACAGGTGGCAACATGAAATTAACGCGTTCTTGACTTTGTCTCTTACCACTAACTTACCCTTCTACTGCTCTTTTCAGGTCCAGTTTTAATTATTCTTGAACATCAGAACAGATCGTAAACCCTCCTTCGCTAATTATAACTAATCTGAGTTATTCCTAAAGTTTTGGCTATCGGACCTTTAAGGGAGATACTGGCAACACACCACGGTCACATAGGAAATAAACTGGAACCTGAGTGACGTGCATGTAATTATCTACCACACTAATAATCATATATGATGATAAGAATCATCTGCAGTAAAATATTGTCTTCGTAAGCAATTTATTAAACATTTAACAGCACAAATACAGCTAAACATATCTCACTCTTTCACATCGATGAAGTTCACAAATTAAAATCCGTTCACTCAGATAACTGAAAGACTCTTCACCCTTAATATGTTAATTAATTACACCCTTCAGTACAACCAGTAAACATCTTCCAATATAGATTTGCGAATTTTTTGCTCCACACTCTTTCAGTGGATGTTAATAGAGAGACATCAACCTCTTCCGGACATCGCGCTTTCACTACTGTCTAGCACTGTCGGCGCGACACGACAGTGTTCTGTCCGACAGAACAGGCGCGAAAGGACAGAAGCATCTGGAAGCTCAAGCCAGCAGATGCTGCTTGCACAGAGATGGTAAAGATATCAGTAAAGGTATCGTGACAAGATGGACTACCATCTTTTTCATTCTTGGGGTAAATATCTTCCACAGACTTTTCCACTCATTTCGCACTTTATCTATCGACACACTTCTTAACATTCTTCAATTACAAATCATTTGAAATATATTCAGTTTTCGTTTCACGTCTTGGCAATGCTGGGTACCCACTATATGCACCAAATGTACCTGTCAGGTTAATCTTCATTTGCGAAACGAAATCTGATACCTGCACAGTATTTTGTATTTGTGCGCTTTGTAGTCCAGCCTCTCTCTTTGTAGTCCAGCCTCTCTTAAACACAGTGCCTGACACTGTTCGGTATGTAAAAAGTAATTGCTGTTAGCTTATGGCTGAAGGATATACTGCAATATGCTCATTTCAGTAACGTAGGAACAATGACGGTTACCGCAAACTTAGCACTATCCGTTCATTTCGTCAGTTAATACTCCCTCTGCCTAGATAATGTTATCAAAGAGCTTTTAAGTAGTACCTGTTTAAGATCGTAACATACTTCTATAGTGATCAATGTTCTTACTTTTGCGTACCGCGAAGATGATTAACAGTAGGAGTAAGTAGAATAACAATTTACTCAACATCAAAATTCGAAATGAAGCAGTCCTGAAATAGTCGAGATGCCTATAAAGCTATCGGAGATAAATTTAGTTAGGTGAAGAAAGCTTTCTTCAATAAAGAACAGTGGGACTCCTATTGCACTTTTAATATTATCGCCCTGCTATTAAATCCAGCGACGTTTGTTTTGACTTCCCTTTATGATGAGTTAGTCCTGCCTACAATCATTTCTTTTTCATTTTCTTCGTATTTTTCTTGCATCCATTTCACCTTAGCTTCTCTGCACTTCCTTTTCATTTCATTCGTAACTGACTTGTATTTCTGATTTCCTGAATTTTCCTAAACATTTTTCTATACTCCTCTTTCTTAGATCAACTTATGTACTTCTTCTTCGCAATTAACTTCCTTGTACTTACGTTTTCCTTTCCTAATTCTGTGGTGGCCATTTCTAGAGATGTTCATTACTCTTCAACTATTGAGCTATCCATTATAACTGTATCTCTCACCCACTTATTAGTTTTATTCATAAGTATTTTCTACTCTTGTAGAATCATATATATTCCGCATAATTTGGTGATAGCTCCCTAGATTTTTTCTGATTTACGGTTATCCTGTTGTTCTGAATGCCAAAATCATATAACTCTGTAATGGAACTACGTGATCTACTTCTCTATTTCTATACAATCGCAGTCTTAATAACAACGTATTTATCTCAACTGATGATGACTTTATTAGGAGGCAAAACCAGTTTATGGTACTCCTGGTGAAACGTGGGGCTCGAAACGCATAAAAGAAATTTTTACCATAGTATACACTGTTTCATTTTGCATTCAAAATTTGCTGAAGACATGCTTACTGTCATGTATAGTGTCTCGCTTGAGGTATAGTCAATATACAGTGATTTGACAGGAATGATCGTGCGATGCAAAGACCTTTCTATTGACGTATGCCCCATTTCGAATGTCTCCAGGGTAGAACACCAGCAATGTACGTTGTTATTGATTTTCGGTATTATTCAGCACATTTTCATCGTTTACAGCCTTCGACAGCACTGTAGGGGAAGACGAGACAAACAATTTGATACATGACATTCCCGGTCCATCAGGTAGCCGAACTACCTCATACTGTCCCACAAGAAAATCGGAAAACTTCCGGAATAGGGCATATGTCCTTCACATAAGCGATCATGTAGTATCACTGAACGTATGCCCCATTTCATCATTTCCTCTGGGAACTCCTGTATCATTAAATGATAAACACACCACTACACGGTTTTAAAAATCTTTCAACGCTTCATTCTGGTATATTGAATGGGAGTGAGGTGTAAGGACGGGATTAATGTGTTCACCAGTACTATTACGTGAAACAAGGTACTGCGCTTGGAGAGCCAGTATGATGCAATATGATGGGTCGGATGGTCCCACCATTACAAATCAGATATAGTACGTGGACGTAAAAGTGTGCAAGTGTGTGTTTACGTGGACCCGTGTGTTTCTTCTTTTCCACTGAGCAGATGAATGCTGTCTGCGTGCTAGGGTAGTCAGTCGGTCGCTTGAAATATAGCAGCGAGTGTGTCGGGTGGAAGGAAACTGATTGGGTTGTTGGTTGATTCTTGGGCTGTCCCTAGGTCGTGTTGCCACACGATTGTTTAGAGGTACGCTTGGCTGCCTGTCTCACCTGAACTGTTGTTAGAGTTCCACGGCCCCCTGGTCGATCCTTGGAACATTTCTGAGCACCACTGTTTGATGTTTGTGATTGTCATTTTATTTGGTCGCAGGTACTGTGCCAGGCCTTCAGTCATGTATTAATATTGTCTGTTTTATGTTAAGTATATGGTCTTCAACTGACCTTTATGATAACTATTTTAAGATGAGGCCTTTAACCGTGTTTCAAATAAAATTGCCGGCCGAAGTGGGCGAGTGGTTCTAGGCGCTACAGTATGGAACCGCGCGACCGCTACGGTCGCAGGTTCGAATCCTGCCTCCAGCATGGATGTGTGTGATGTCCTTAGGTTAGTTACTTTTAAGTAGATCTAAGTTCTATAGGACTGATGACCTCAGGAGTTAAGTCCATCAGAGCTCAGAGCCATTTGAACCATTTTTTTCAATTAAAATTATTGTTGTTCTGGATTAAAGCTTTCAGCCGCGTTTGATTCAGAATCTGTCACTTAAACATGTAAATCTTTGTCTGTAAGATTTCTCTTTAATTATCTTGAATTCTTGATACGGCCTTCAGCCGTGTTCTGTAAATTTTTATCTTAAGGTTGTTTTTAATTATTCTTAAGTAATTTTTTGGGCCAGTATGGGCTTAGTAATCACAAACTCCTTTTTTAAACATAAGAACATTCACCGGTATACTTGTGAAGGCAGGTGAAGCAGATCTGTCATTGACTATATAATAACAGATCAGGAATTCAGGAAGGCTGTGAGGGACACTCGTGTATTCAGGGGATTCTTTGATGACACTGATCATTATTTAATCTGCAGTGAAATCGGGAATGTGAGGCCGAAAGTGCAGGAGGTCAGGTCCATATGTAGGAGGATAAGAGTGGAGAAACTTCAGGATAAGGAAATCAACCACAAGTACATAACAGCGATCTCAGAAAGGTACCAGTTTGTTGAACGTAGTCAATTACAGTCATTGGAAAAGGAATGGACAAGGTACAGGGACACAGTACTAGAAGTGGCTAAAGAATGTCTTGGAACAGTAGTGAGTAAAAGTAGGATGAAGGAAACAGCTTGGTGGGATGATACAGTCAATGCAGCCTGTAAAAGGAAAAAGAAGGCGTATCAAAAATGGCTACATACCAGAACCCAGGTAGACAGAGAAAGTTATGTTGAAGAAAGAAACAAAGCCAAACAGATAATTGCAGCATCGAAGAAGAAATCGTGGGAAGACTTTGGAAACAGGTTGGAGACTATGGGTCAAGCTGCTGGAAAACCATTCTGGAGTGTAATTAGCAGTCTTCCAAAGGGAGGTAAGAAGGAAATGACAAGTATTTTGGACAGGTCAGGAAAACTGCTGGTGAATTCTGTGGATGCCTTGGGCAGATGGAGGGAATATTTTGAAGAGTTGCTCAATGTAGGTGAAAATGCGATCAGTAATGTTTCAGATTTCGAGGTAGAATGGGATAGGAATTATGATGGAAATAGGATCACATTTGAGGAAGTGGAAAAAATGGTCAATAGATTGCAGTGCAATAAAGCGGCTGGGGTGGATGAAATTAAGTCGGAACTCATCAGATACAGTGGAATGTCAGATCTTAAATGGCCACACAGGATAATTGAAATGGCCTGGGGGTCGGGACAGTTCCATCAGACTGGACAAAAGCAGTAATCACACCAATCTTTAAACATGGAAACAGAAAAGATTGTAACAACTACAGAGGTACCTCTTTAATCAATGTTGTGGGTAAAATCTTCGCAGGTATTGTTGAAAGGCAAGTGCGAGTAATAGTTGAGGACCAATTGGATGAAAATCAGTGTGGGTTTAGGCCTCTTAGAGATTGTCAGGACCAGATCTTTAGCTTACGGCAAATAATGGAGAAGTGTTATGAGTGGAACAGGGAATTGTATCTATGCTTTATAGATCTAGAAAAGGCATATGACCGGGTTCCTAGGAGGAAGTTATTGTCTGTTCTACAAGATTATGGAATAGGAGGCAAACTTTTGCAAGCAATTAAAGGTCTTTACATGGATAGTCAGGCAGCAGTTAGAGTTGACGGTAAATTGAGTTCATGGTTCAGAGTAGTTTCAGGGGTAAGACAAGGCTGCAACCTGTCTCCACTGTTGTTCATATTATTTATGGATCATATGTTGAAAACAATAGACTGGCTGGGTGAGATAAATATATGTGAACACAAAATAAGCAGTCTTGCATATGCGGATGACTTAGTTGTGATGGCAGATTCGATTGAAAGATTGCAAAGTAATATTTCAGAGTTACATCAGAAATGTAAGGACTATGGTATGAAGATTAGCATCTCCAAAACGAAAGTAATGTCAGTGGGAAAGAAATATAAACGGATTGAGTGCCAAATAGGAGGAACAAAGTTAGAACAGGTGGACGGTTTCAAGTACTTAGGATGCATATTCTCACAGGATGGCAACATAGGGAAAGAACTGGAAGCGAGGTGTAGCAAAGCTAATGCTGTGAGCGCTCAGCTACGATCTACTCTCTTCTGCAAGAAGGAAGTCAGTACCAAGACTAAGTTATCTGTGCACCGTTCAATCTTTCGACCAACTTTGTTGTATGGGAGCGAAAGCTGGGTGGATTCAGGTTACCTTATCAACAAGGTTGAGGTTACGGATATGAGAGTAGCTAGGATGATTGCAGGTACTAGTAGATGGGAACAATGGCATGAGGGTGTCCACAATGAGGAAATCAGAGAAAAACTGGGAATGAACTCTATAGATGTAGCAGTCAGGGCGAACAGGCTTAGATGGTGGGGTCATGTTACACGCATGGGAGAAGCAAGGTTACCCAAGAGACACATGGATTCAGCAGTAGAGGGTAGGAGGAGTCGGGGCAGACCGAGGAGAAGGTACCTGGATTCGGTTAAGAATGATTTTGGAGTAATAGGTTTAACGCCAGAAGAGGCACCAATGTTAGCACTGAATAGAGGATCATGGAGGAACTGTATAAGGGGGGCTATGCTCCAGACTGCACGCTGAAAGGCATAATCAGTCTTAAAACATGATGATGATGATGATGATTTTTTTGGGCCTTCAGCGGACAAGATACTTAAAATTTTCTTAAGATGCTTTTCTGTTGTATTGTGTAAAAGCTTATCTTTAATGCCTCTCTCTTACATCGTAAAGGAATGTTTTTATTGGCCTTTCAGCTGAAGAATTAACTTGAATTTTCCTTAATATGGACTTTAGCCGGAAGTTCTAAATGCTTGGCTTTTAAAGAATTTCCTTAGCTGATCTGAAATACTATTTCGGACTTTAGCAGAGAAGATATTGTAATTTTACTTAAGTATGGCCTTAAGCCGTTACTCTAAATGCTGGTGTTTTAAAAGCAGTCATTTAAACATATAATGGAGAAGTTACGGTACATTAATAATTTTTACTTATGGGCCGTCTGACAGCAACTGAATAAAACACAATTTTAGTGCCATACGCGTTTCGCCTTTATTTTCTGCAAGGCATCATCAGTGGCCTGGAATATGTACATATGTTAGCTATTTTATTTAGATTTTTGTCATTGTGCCTATAGGTTATAAACAGTTCTGGTGGTTGGTATTTCCTATTAAGTAGTAATGTTTTGAACTGTACTTACAGGTTTCGTGGACAATTTCCTACATATGACGCTCCTGTTGCATTTTTGGTGTTGTTCTTCTTCTTTTGAACGCCAATTTGCGGCTTTTTTCGCCATTCCACAACACTATGCACAGAACGCTTGTTTTAAAGCAATGTTTTGGTTTCTGTTGACGACTGTCAAATGTTTTTGCCAAAGATCGAATGTTATTGCCAAACTTACGAGTGTAACTATTGAAGTATCTGTGGTCTGTTCGTGTAAGCATTTGTGTGTGAGTTTGTATATGTGTGTGTGTGTGTGTGTGTGTGTGTGTGTGTGTGTGAGTGAGTGTTTTTTTTGGTGTCATATATATTTTTTTTCTGTGTGTGTGTGTGTGTGTGTGTGTGTGTCTATGTTTTTTTTTCTTCTGTGTGTGTGTGTGTGTGTGTGTTTGTGTCTCCAGATGATGTGGGGAAGAGTTCTCTTTCTTTTTTTGTTTTTTTTATATGTTTTGCTTTATGTTGTCATTTCCTTTACTAAGTGTAGTAGGGAGCCTGTGCTGATGTGTGTTTGTGCATTTATCACGTGTTTGTATTTTGCGATGTCTTTCTGGAAGTGGAAGTTTTCTTGCATTTGTATAAGATGTTTGTCATGGTTGCTTATTCTCATTATTTTCATTTCTTTTTCCATGTTTGTAGGATGATGGTTGTAGTGTTTTAAATGCTCTGCAAATGTGGAATGGTTTGGTTCATACATCCAACATCTGATACGTTCTTTGTATCTTGTTTGAAAATTCCGGCATGTCATGCCTATGTATACTGAATCACAAATTTCACATTCAAGTTTATATATTCCTGATTGTTGGAATTTGTCTCTGTTGGTAGCTGGCTGGCTTAGGTGTGATTGAAGGGTTTGCCCAGGCTTATATGCTATTTTAAAGCCCTGTCTCGTTAGGATGTTTGCAAACCTGTGTGTTAGTTTATGTGTGTAGGTCATGGTGTACCATCTGGTTCTTTTCTGTGTGGTGTTGTCATTGTGTGTGTTTGTTGAGTGTGTTTTTAAGTTTTCAGCTTGTGAGTTCTTTTGTATTGTGGAACTGTTGTGTTTGTTTTTTATTTGTGTTTTTATTTTTTGATTGAGCTTGTGTACCACATGTGTGTCATACCCGTTGTTCCTACCTATTTGTATGATTGTACTCATTTCTTCTTCATAGTTTCTCTTGTTGAGTGGGATTCTGTTTAATCTATGTAACATGTGTCTTAGTGCTGCAAGTTTCTGGCTGTGGGGGTGGTTGGATGTGGAATGTATTATTGTGTCTGTGGTTGTTGGTTTCCTAAAGATGTTAAATGTATGTTTACCATTATCGTTTTTAATTGTAATGTCAAGAAAATTTATTTGATTTTTCTTTTTCTTTTTCAAGTGTGAATTTAATGTTCTGATGAGCATTGTTAATTTCTGAATGGAGTTCATGTATTTTTTCACTTGGCTCATCTACCAGACAAATAATGTCATCCACATATCTGTACCAATATATGATTTTGAAACTTTCATTTGTGGTTATCTTATCAAATATCTGATTTTCTAGATGACTGATGAAAACTTTTGCTAGTGTTCCTGATATTAAGGATCCCATGGGCAGTCCATCAGTTTGTAGATAATACTCATTCTCAAACTGAAAATAGTTTTGTTGAGTTGTCAGTCTGAGCACATCTGTTATTCCTTTTATTGCCTCTGTGGTGAGGTTGCTGTGGGATGAGAGATTTTGTTCTATGGTTTCTATTGTTTCTGTGATAGGGATGGAGGTATACATATTTTCTATAGTGTGTCATGACAAATAAACTAACACACAGAGTTGCAAACATCCTAAAGAGACACGGCTTCAAAATAGCATATAAGCCTGGGCAAACCCTTCAATCACACCTAAGCCAGCCAGCTACCAAGAGAGACAAACTCCAACGATCGGGAATACTCGTATATAAACTTGAATGTCAAAGTTGTTATGCAGTATACATAGGCATGACATGCAGGAATTTTCAAACAAGATACAAAGAACATATCAGATGTTGGAAGTATGAGGCAAATTCCAACAATCAGGAATATATAAACTTGAATGTGAAAGTTGTGATGCAGTATACTCGTACATATGACATGCAGGAATTTTCAAACAAGATAAAAAGAACATATCATATGTTGTCAGTATGAAACAAACATTCCACATTCACAGAGCATTTAAAACACTACAACCATCATCCTACAAACGTGGAACAAGAAATGAAAATAATGAGAATCAGCAACCATGACAATCATCTTATACAAATGCAAGAAAACTTCCACATCCAGAAACACATAGCAGGAAAAAAACATGTGATAAATAAACAAACACGCATCAGCACAGGCTCCCTACTACACTTAGTAAAGGAAATGATAACATAAAACAAAAAATAATAAAAAAAAGAGTACTCTTCCCCACATCATCTGGAAACACACAGACACACACACACACACACACACAGAGGGGAAAGAAACATACACACACACACACACACACAGCACAAGAAAATATATATCACACCAAAAAAACACTCACTCACACACACACACACACACACACACACATACACACACACACACACACACACATACACCAACTCACACACAAATGCATACACGAACAGACCATAGATACCTCAATAGTTATACTCATAAGTTTGGCAATAACATTCGATATTTGGCAAAAACATTTGACAGTCGTCAACAGAAACCAAAACATTGCTTTAAAACAAGCGTTCTGTGCATAGTGTTGTGGAATGGCGAAAAAAGCCGCAAATTGGCGTTCATAAGAAGAAGAACAACACCAAAAATGCAACAGGAGCGTCATATGTAGGAAATTGTCCACGAAACCTGTAAGTACAGTTCAAAACATTACTATTTAATAGGAAATACCAACCACCAGAACTGTTTATAACCTACAGGCACAATGACAAAAATGTAAATAAAATAGCTAACATATGTATATATTCCAGGCCACGGATGATGCCTTGCAGAAAATAAAGGTGAAACGCGTATGGCACTAATATTGTGCTTTATTCAGTTGCTGTCAGATGGTCCATAGGTAAAAATTATTAATATACCGTAATACTACACGCAACTGAGGAAGACAGGACTATAAAAGTTGAAGATGTCAATACAGCTATGTCAAGCATTCCCTGTCAACGTGTACAACAGGTTCAAGAAAATACATCTGAGACTCCATAAGACGACACAGCATATAAAATTCAACAAAACATGCAAAAAGAACGATTTAATTCCAAGTTACATTAATTTAAAGGTTAAAAACAGTTCTACAGTGGAACAAAAGTCGAAATCATTTGCAGAACGATATTGGTTACTACATGAAATTAAGATGCTCTATTCTAAAAAAGAGCACCTAAACATGATGCTCTATGAGACTCATCTAGAACTGGCAAAAAACGTAGGAAACGCCGCAGTTTTCATGGCACTAGTAGAAAGAATGGAACACAACACATACACAGCAATGAAACATTTACAAATCAAACATAAAAAGAAGATAATGAAACTAACAGTAAAAAAGACGCAAAAACACATTTACATTTTAAATGTGAAACCACATGAACACCAACACACATTCCATCCACGCTTAGTTAACCTAACAGAGACAGAACAACACGAAAATGAAAAAATGCTCTTGGAAAAAGATTTGAAACACTGCACCAATAGCAAAGTGAACAATCAATACATAGAAAATCTTATAGTAGAAACCGAACACATCCTCACACGTGAAGAACAACAAAATAATTTGAAATAAAAATAGAACTGACAAGAGAACTAGTAAAAGAAGTAATAAAAAGCATAATAAAACAAACATAGCAGACACACAATAAGAACAACCAAACAGAAGCAGCTACTATGAAAAGGTTAAAACAAAAGTTAACAGACATTAACGTATTAATAACAAGAGCAGACAAGGGAAATGTAACAGTACTTATGGATAAAAAGCAATACATCACAAAAACCAAGGAATACAAAAACACCAACGCCACACAAAAACTGAAGTCAGATCCAACTACACGATTCCAGGTAAATGTGAAACGAACACTGAAAAACATTGAACACACACTCACAAACAAACAGAAATACTACTTAACACAGAAAAACCCACAAGCACCAACACTCCGCAGTCAACCGAAAGTAAATAAAAACGGAATTCCAATGAGAGCTGTTATCAACTTGAAGAAAGCCCCAACATACCGCATAGCCAAACATCTCCAAAAGTTAGTTACAAAACACTATAAAGTAGAAAACAACAGAACAGTGATAAACACAGGAAACCTAAGAGAAAACATACAGTACATACAGGTACCACACACAGCATCACTGATTTCATTCGATATAGAATATATGTATACCTCCATCCCTATCACAGAAACAATAGAAATCATAGAACAAAATCTCTCATCCCACAGCAACCTCACCACAGACGCAATAAAAGAAATAACAGATATGCTCATACTGACAACTGAACAAAACTATTTTCAGTTTGAGAAAGAATATTATCTACAAACGGATGGACTGCCCATGGGATCCCCAATATCAGGAACACTAGCAAACATTTTCATCAGTCACCTAGAAAATCAGATATTTGATAAGATAACCACAAATGAAAGTTTCAAAATCATATATTGGTACACATATGTGGATGACATTATTTGTCTGGTAGATGAGCCAAGTGAAAAAATAGATGAACTCCAATCAGAAATAAACAAAGCTCATCAGAACATTAAATTCACACTTGAAAAAGAAAAACAAAAATCAAATAAATTTTCTTGACATTACAATTAAAAAAGAAAATGGTAAACGTACATTCAACATCTTTAGAAAACGAACAGCCACACACACAATAATACATTCCACATCCAACCACTCCCACAGCCAGAAACTTGCAGCACTAGGACACATGTTACATAGATTAAACAGAATCCCACTCAGCAAGAGAAACTATGAAGAAGAAATGAGCACAATCATACAAATAGCTATGAACAATGGGTATGACACACATGTGGTACACAAGCTCAATCAAAAAATGAAAACACAAATAAAAAACAAACACAACAGTTCCACAATACAAAAGAACTCACAAGCTGAAAACTTAAAAACACACTCAACAAACACACACAATGACAACACCACACAGAAAAGAACCAGATGGTACACCATGACCTACACACATAAACAAACACACAGATTTGCAAACATCCTAAAGAGACAGGGCTTGCAAATAGCATATAAGCCTGGGCAAACCCTTCAATCACACCTAAGCCAGCCAGCTCCCAAGAGAGACAAATTCCAACAATCAGGAATATATAAACCTAAATGTCAAAGTTGTGATGCAGTATACATAGGCATGACATGCAGGAATTTTCAAACAAAAGAACATATCAGATGTTGGAAGTATGAAACAAACCACTCCACATTTGCAGAGCATTTAAAACACTACAACCATCATCCTACAAACATGGAACAAGAAATGAAAATAATGAGAATCAGCAACCATGACAAACATCTTATACAAATGCAAGAAAACTTCCACGTCCAGAAACACATAGCAGAAAACAAACATGTGACAAATGAACAAACACACATCGGCAAAGGCTCCCTACTACACTTAGTAAAGGAAATGATAACATAAAACAAAAAATAATAAAAGAAAAATACAAAAAAAAGAATGAGAACTCTTCCCCACATCATCTGGGGACACACACACACACACACACACACACACACACACACACACACGCAGGGAAAAAGAACATAAACACGCACACACAGCACAAAAAATATATATCACACCAAAAACATACTCACTCACTCACACACACACACACACACACTCACACACACACACACACACACACATACTCAAACGCACACACAAATGCATACACGAACAGACCATAGATACTTCAATAGTTACACTCATAAGTTTGGCAATAACATTCGATCTTTGGCAAAAACATTTGACAGTCGTCAACAGAAACCAAAACATTGCTTTAAAACAAGCGTTCTGTGCATATTGTTGTGGAGTGGCGAAAAAAACCGCAAATTGGCGTTCATAAGAAGAAGAACAACACCACAAATGCAACAGGAGCGTAATATGTAGGAAATTGCCCATGCAACCTGTAAGTACAGTTCAAAACATTACTACTTAATAGGAAATACCAACCACCAGAATCGTTTATAACCTACAGGCACAATGACAAAAATGTAAATAAAATAGCTAACATTTGTACATATTCCAGGCCACTGATGATGCCTTGCAGAAAATAAAGGCGAAACCCGTATGACACTAAAATTGTGTTTCATTCAGTTGCTGTCAGACGGTCCATAAGTAAAAATTATTAATATACCGTAATATTACACGCAACTGAGGAAGACAGGACTATAAATGTCTGTAGAAGTTACTTGGCCATCAGCCTTGAATTGGTCTTTGTTGTTTTAAAGTGAAAACTGTGCATTGGTATGAGGAATAAAGTGGAGTGTGTTCTGGTATAACTAACACTAATTGACCTTGGCCCCTTTCCACTACCTTTTCCGCTCTGCCCCACGAAACCAAATCTGACGTGTGACATGGTTCGCCACTGAAGGCTGATGTAATAATTTCACAAATATTTGAGTTGCTCGAAGACTTCATAAGCAGTACAACCCAGTATGTGGTGCTTGACGGCGAGTGTTCATTAAAAGACAAGGGTATATTCAGGTGTGCCTCAGGAAGTGTGATACGACCAGTTTTGTTCTCTATGTACATAGCGTGGTCAGCACTCTGCGGTTGTTCGCTGATTATGCCGTGGTGTACGGTAACGTATAGGGAAGATACACGACGACGTAGACAGTTTCTAGTTGCTGTGATGAATGTCAGATAGCTCTAAATGTGGAAAAAGGTAAGTTAATGCGGATGAGTAGGAAAAACAACCTGTAATGTAGGGATACAGCATTGTTAGTGTACTGCTTGACACAGTCACGTTAACACCAGGGCGTAACGTAGCAAAGCGAAATGAAATGGAACGTTCATGTTATGACTGTGGTATGGAAGGAGAATGGTCGAGTTCGGTTGATTGGGAGAATTTTAGAAAAGTCTGCTTCATCTGCAAAGGGGACCGCATATTTGATGCCGGTGCGACCTATCCTAGAATAGTGCCTGAGTGTCTGGGATCCGCACCAGGGCGGACGGAAGGGGTACATAGAAGCAGTTCACAGGCGATCTGTTAGATTTGTTACTAGGAGACTCGAACAACATGTAAGTGTTACGGAGATGTTTCGGTAATTCAAATGGGAATTCCTGGAGGAGAGGCGACGTTCCTTTCCAGGAACACTACTGAGAAAATTTAGAGAACTTGCATTTGAAGCTGACTGCGCAATGATTCTATTGCCGCGAACATACATTGCGCTTAACGGCAACGAAGATAATGTGCGAGGAATTAGGGCTCATATGGAGGCACAGAGGCAATCGGTTTTCCCTCGCTCTGTTTCCGGGTTTAACAGGAAATGACTAATAGTCGTATAGGGTATCATCCACCACGTCCCGGATATTGATTTGCGAAGTATCTGTGTAGATGTATAATGTATAGTGACTGATTCAGTAAATGACGATTATACACGTAACTTTGAGTTCTATGATTGTTTGTGAGTAGGAAACTAGATTTAGAACACAATTATAAGTATTTGTTCATCATTTGATTCTCTAATCCGACTGCTAGAACTAAAAACATTTTAGCTGGCTGAATCCGATGACTAAATTTGTGAGTAAATTGGCATATTTTGATGTCAGATAGGGTACATTTTTCGTAATATTAGTTTGTAGATTGATGACGTTGTACTCTAGGACTCGTGTTATCAGTTAGTCGGAGCACTTATGAATGTGTCTTGTTGCCTGCACTAAGCATCAGGAAGATTACACTGGACTTCAGAGTTGTCGTTGTATAACATATTAATCGTCAGGATGTCATCTTACATTAATTTTACTGACTGTTAAATTACAACTGGACCAATTAGGTGGTCGTAATTTCACCTCTCATATCTCTCAACAGGTGCTTAAAATTCTATTTAAACGCTCTTGTAATACCAATGAAAATTATTTTGTTGTCATTTAGAACAAATAATTCCACAAACGGTGACAAATTGCGGCATACAGATATTTCTAGTTTGTTCTTTATGTTGCCTTTTGCCTGGGGAATTCTAAATATTTCCTCAGTTATCTGTTTGTTTATTTTAGGATACTTTCAATTTTCCTACACTCTTGCTTTATCCCGTTATCATATTTGCACTCAGCGAGTTATTGGGAGATTGAAAATGTCACTCAGTGTGAATGTTTCTTACGTCAATTGATAATATCACATAACAGATGAAAACCAAGGGTTTTAGTATACTGTTGTATCACTTACAGAAAAATAACTTTATAGTCTAAAATCAGAAGATCATGCTGCAACATCAGTGCAGTGCAGGCATCAGCAGGAGGACAAAAAATAAACAGAACTGTGTTTTGTGAATAGCTGTAGGGAATGTTGAGGGGTATAAGGAAAATAACTATAACTTACAGTACACAATAAAATGCAAAGAGCTACAGTTTGCAAACATACTAGACAAACAAACAGATATAGCTGGACAGAACTATCAACAGGGTAGAATATGATATAACTGAACTTCAAACGTTTGGATTCAAAGTATTCAAAAACCAGCGTAGTGGAATCAATGGGAAACAAAACTTGATATAATAACAGGAAAAGAATGCTTCCAGTACTATAGTAAGCTATTAGTCGAGGAAGATTATTCCTACTGTATAAATACTATGAACTTTGATACATACAATGCAATGAGAATGACAGTCTTGAATATCATTGTAAAGGATGCCAGGAACAGAAAAACTGCAGGTACAGATGGAGTAAATCTGGACCTCATAAACTACGCCATTAGTAAATGAAAAAATATATTTGCTTGGGTTCATTTCAGAGGAATGGAGGGTAGAAAGAACTATAAGTGGGTACAAGAAAAGAGACAGTAAAGACTACTCAAATTATAGGGCATACTGATTTTAAATGTTGCTGATAGAAACTAATTTTATATCACTAAACGGAAAAACTACAGGCAACAGCAGAAAATTTTTTAGGAGGGAGCAATTTTTTCGTAAAGGCGCTTATTGTGCTGCTATAATATTTGTTGTGACAAAAACTGATAGAAAAGAGAAGAAAGTTCAACAAGTTCAGCTCTTTCTGGACTATGAGAAAACCTAGGATAAGGCAAGATGGATAAAATGGTGAGATATACTGGCTGCAAGGTTGCTCAGTGTTTAGTGAATGCCTTTAGGACACTGTAAAATAACACTAAAATTAGTATAAAAGCAGAGTTAATGACTATATATATGACATACTTTAATGAGAATGGATTTCTAAAATTCCCAAGAGAATGGACCTCGGGAAGAACAAATGTATCAACACTGTTTTATATGCAGACAATCAGCGGGTAGTGAAAGAGCTATTTAGGAAAATGTCGTTAAAGTTAATAACTTTTTACAAACTTATAGAATAACTGTATCTGCAAATAAATAAATTGTCCTAATGAACGAGGAATACATAAGAAGGGCAATAATTGTGATGAATATCAAGATAATACGTCAAGTAAATTCGTTTAAATAAGTAGAAAAATAAACATTGGGTGGTCAAAAGTATCCGAACACCCCCAAAACATACGTTTTTCATATTAGGTGCATTGTGCTACCACCTACTGCCAGGTACTCGATATCAGTGACCTCAGTAGTCATTAGACATCGGGAGAGAGCAGAATGGAGCGCTACGCGGAACTCACGGACTTGGAACGTGGTCAGGTGATTATGTGTCATTTGTGACATATGTCTGTACGCGAGATTTCCACACCCCTAAACATCCCTAGGTCCACTGCTTCCAGTGTAAAAGTGAAGTGGAATCGTAAAGGGACACGACAGAACGAAAGCGTACCGGCCGACCTCGTCTGTTGACTGGCAGTGACCGCCGACAGCTGAAGAGGGTGGTAATGTGTAATAGGCAGGCGTCTATCCAGACCATCACACAGGAATTCCAAACTGCATCAGGATGCACTGCAAGTACTACGACAATTAGGCGGGAGGTGAGAGAACTTTGATTTCACGGTCAATCTGGTGCTCATAAGTCACACATAACGCCGGTAAATGCCAAACGACGCCTCGGTTGGTGTAACGAGCGTAAACATTGGACGATTTAACCGTTTAGAAAACGTTGTGTGGCTTGACGAATCACGGTACATAATGTGGCGATCAGATGGCAGTATGTGGTTACAGCGAATGCCCGGTTAACGCTATCTGCCAGAGTGCATAGTGCCAACAGTAAAACTCGGAGGCGTTGGTGTTAATGGTGTGGTCGTGTTTCTCATGGAAGGTGCTTGCATCCCTTGAAATTTATCTTGACACTATTATAGCACAGGCCTACATGGATGTTTTAAGCACCTTCATGCTTCCCACTGTTAAAGACCAATTCGGGGATGGCGATTGCATCTTTCAACACGATCGAGCACCTGTTTATAATGCACAGCCTGTGGTGGAGTGGTTACAAGTCAGTAACATCCCTGTAATGGACTGGCCTGCATGGAGTCCTGACCTGAATTCCATAGAACAGCTCTGGGATGTTCTGGGTCTCCGACTTCGTGTCCGGCCTTACCAACCAAAATCGGTACCCCTTTTTTTTTCAGTGTGTCATTGAACGTATGCCTGCGAGAGTGGAAGCTGTCATCAACGCTAAGGTTCGGCAAGCACCATATTGAATTCCAGCATTACCAATGCAGGGCACCACGAGCTTGTAAGTCATTTTCAGCCCAGTGTCCGGATACTTTTGATCACATAGTGTATGTAACATAAAAAACTAATTCAAACTAGTTCAAAATATGTAGAAGGATATTGGTTGTATAAGGAGACACACTGGCGGAAATATGAGGAACTAAAGAGCCCCAAAACTGAAACATGTAGTGGCTAAGCCTGCTCCTGTGTATCGCAGTAATAACTTGATTCTAAGAAAAGGATATGACCTGTGAATTTAAGCAGCTGTGATGAGGTCACCGTAGTCATTTCTTGGACTAACATTAAGATATTAACATACAGAGAAAGAAGAGAAAATATAAGACCCAACCAGACCTGGAATTTGTAATGAGATGTCAGATCCTAGAACAAAAAAGTGATTGTGTTGTGATGATTTTAGTATTCCTTTATAGTGTACGTTTCCGGTCAAATTTCGCACTGTAGCTGCATACATAATACGCAATATTTGAAGTTAATGCATTTTAACAAGTTCCTTGTGCTGGCCATTTTCTCAGCAGCTTTATACAATTCGCAGCAGCTTATAACAAAACCACCTTTCGCATGCTGCACTTTAAGTTTTTATTTAACTTTTGCAACCAGACGTATTACGCCTTATTTACAACGCTTCTTTTGTAAGTGTTCTGAATTACTCCCAGATATTTTTGTTTGCATAAATAGGTAATTACATACCAGCGTCTGATTTATTACTTGTTAGCCAAACAGCTTTCTCTCATGTGGTAACTGACTGTAAGTTCTGCTGTTTTTTACTTGTACTTAGGATACGAACTGGCACCATCTCTTGGGTACTCTGCCTACAACATGATCAGCCAGTGTAAACAGTCAACAATATTCACCTGGTCATATGGTACTAGTTTCTTTTGAGCTTTGTTTTGCAAATGTGACAATTATCTCGCAATGTGGGAAGGTATCCATCATTGTTTATTACATGTTTTTCATGTCTTTCTATCCTGTAGTAGGTTTGCTATTATTTTCTCTTAAATGTTCTGCAAACGTTGAGTGGCTTGCCCGTATTTCCAAGCTCTGATATGCCCTAGCTAAGTTTCATAAACGATGTAGAACACCCTAGTTTTAAAAACGTTGTCATAGAGATTTACAGCATATTTTACTGTGTCAGTTACATGGATGATGTCCTTCCTTTCACTGATGAACGAACCTTCAGCAAAAATAGACCAGCTGCATGCAGATAAAAAGGCAATAACGGAAAAGACAAGATTCACAATGAAAAAAAAACAAAGCATGACGACCAAATGAACTGCTTGAATGTAAAAGAAATCAATCACCACAGCATTGAAATATACCACAACCTATACTAACTGCCAAATCATTCATCATACTTCAAATCATTCACTCACAGAAACCATCACCATTCAGACACATGCTCAGTAGTTCAAAACAGTACCACCCATCACAGAAGACTATAAGAGAGACCTACATGTCATCACACAAATAGCGGCAAACAGTGGGTACAATATTAAACTAGCCAGAAAGTTAAACAAACAGTTAAATAACAAATAAAGTTAATAAACACAATACAAACACAGCCACAAAAAGCTGCAGATGAAGGCACCACACAAATAAGCAAACACAAAGAGAGACCAACAAACAACAAAATACATGAAAAAATAACAAAAACTTTCAAAAGACATAAAAGGCATTAACCTTTCACTCAAAACAGACATCAGTCCAAAATACATTCAAAAAATTACGAAGGAAACAGAAAGCGGGAATGTAGTAATTACACTGCAACACAGTTGATAGAAGGTATATGTGACATACCAGCAGAACTTCCAACACCCAATACAAATAACACATCAGAACACTGCAACATTGGAGAAGCCAGAGATATTTTGCAGAAAATGGCAGTTGAAGTCCCATACTTATCGAAAACAATGTTCTCAATTAAAACTGCAAGCTGCCAATCAGTTTGCCGCAAGAGAGAAAGCTGTTTCGCTCAAAAATAATGAAATGGACGCTGATCTGTAGGTACCTTTTCGTCTTAGAATAAAGGTTTCAATGAGGTGTGTTACAATCTATACCCTACATCTGCCAACGGTAACTACTAAGCGCAAAAAAAAAAAAAATCGTATAATATATTAAAAATACTCACTTAAGATACCTTGTAAACAAAACGAAACGCAACTGGTTGCACAAATTAAACAAAAACCTAGTGTACATGAGGTAAAAAACTTTAATCTTTTAAACTACTGCTCTTTAATGCTTATTACTGTTGAGGCGTCACGTATTGATGCCGACAAATATGTTTTACCGACAGAATTACTGACAGAACGTCTTGAATGCCACATTAGAATCTACCGACTGTAATTCGTATAACCTCTGACTTTTTTTCAAATTACGTACTAATTTATTCTTTGGATTATTTGGGTAAATTAAAGAACTAATCCCAACACGCCCGAAATTTATCAGAAGCGCTGTTGCTTTATTTTCTTGCTGCGTGTTCTGATACGAACTTTTACAGTGAAATCTAGCAGCGGACTTAACTGCCGGACCCCCTATCTATCGACCAGCTTTCGGTAATCATAGTTTTTCGATACAGTGGCAGCAGCTGTTTCTGCTCTCGACCAAGATGGGATATTACTTGCCGTCCAGATATAAAGGCCGACATTTTTCGGCAACACTATATATATGTGTGTCGCCTCGCATATATGAAAGCCATTCCCATAGTCGTTGCACTGTAGTGTGAAGATCCGATATTGAATAAAGGGTGGCTGCCTCATCGGCATTGTGAGCCGATGCCGATGCGGCCAGTAACTATTTTGCTTCCTATGGAGTCCTGTAGCTATAGGACAGTGCACGTGGCGAATAGATATCGAGGATCCGCTTACCGTCACGTTAATGTACCTATACAGAAAATGTACGTTTCCAGTGCAACATAGATATCGAAGGAAACACACTGAGTCTTTATAGCTTTTCAGCAGACCTTGCCTCCTTTTCTGTATCTACACTCTCTGCTCAATAGAAAAAGTGCTAGTTTCGAGGGTGTTGAAATCAGTGGCAACTTTACTTATGGCTTGTCAAAAATGTAATTTGATATTAATTGCAAATGAAAATTCACACGTTGCTTCCTAACCACCAAAGGACGAATACATGACCTTAAATTTTAATGGTGCTCGTCTGAGCAAGAGAGGTATATCATGCATTGTTACTTTAAGACCTTATGGAAGCAAGCATCATTCGTCAGGCACCTAAATTAGCATACACGTATCAGCGAAATAAGCAAACAAATTAATTAATGGATTGAGAATTTTAAAGAAAAAGCATTTTCAACAGTGCACTGTAGTGTAATGATACGGACAACAAGCAAGGAAACATCTCTTGACAATTCATTTATTCAAATCATTCATGAACAAATGCAAACTAAAAGCAGTTAGCAGTGCATTAAATAACTTAAACAGCAACAAAATGCTAAATTTCATCCAGTGCATACAATTATGTGTACTGTCAGAAATTCACTACGCCTAAAATGTTCAGTCATCAGTAGCCCGACAATGAGTGTATGCCTACTAGCACTTTCAGTGCCAAATTATTTCTGAGTCCCAAACCGGTGCTCACCGGAATATTCCTCTCCTGAACTGGTGCACATCGAAATATTTCTAATCCTCGAATAGCAAACACAACGGGGGTTTCTGGCCGTATAAACGTTACCCAAAACGATGCTCACCGACCGTGGGGCGAAAACCAAGAGAACCATCCTGTTCTGCTTGTCTGTTCAAAAACTTTGTCATGTGATCCCCGCTTTACAGAATGTAGCAACTTACAAATTGACCGCCAGTTATAAGATGAAACATAAATCAACATTTTCAAATCTCAGAAATATATAACAATTGGTTTTGTAGCGTCCTGATATCATCTTACTAAATCTTAAACATAGACAGACAGTTGGCTTAGTTAAAATTTCATACACCACAAACTGAATTGCAGAAGTCTAGATAAATTGATGGCTGTAATCATCTTGGCACCATAGTCTTAAGTTACTCAGATTATAATCATATGAATGTTATGTTACTAAAATTCTTATTAACTGAGGATGATAGGATAATGGGGTGAAACTCTCACGATGGCAACAATCGTTAGTTCACATACCAAGCTATCGTTGTTTTGACATTATTACATAAATTACATAAATTCTTCAATAAATTTCTCAGTAACAAATTGTAACAGAAATATGGTCATTCTCTAACTGATAACAGTTACTTAACTCAGTATGATAAGCACTTACAGTGTGTCCGTGCATTTGATCCAGATTTTAAAACACTTTTTAATATAAATATTAACAAATTTACTGACAATAACTTCATATACGCCGTAATAATTTTAGTGAGTTTATCTCACTATTGTGATGTCGACGCTGCCTTTAGATTTTTCATAGCATGTCTGGAAGTAGTTGTAACGTTTTCAGCGAATATTCCAAGTTTCATTTTAAGATGGTCAGCTTGAGGCCTCATTCATTCACTTGCTTAAGTACGCACTGCCACAGCCTCCCCTTCCACTACGGGGTTCTCCAAGTCGCTATGTCGCTGCAGGCAGCCAAGTGGCTCCCCACCTCCGTTCACAGTTCGCTCCAATTTATTTGAGTATGCTGCCCAACGCCTGCTGACTTAACTGGCCCAGCCACTGTACGGCATCTTGCCAGCCTCTTACTGTTCAATCAGTCAATTTGGTTCCTTTTTTTCCCTATATGGTTGCTTAGCACACTCACCGCATCTAACGCCATATAGTTATAATGTTCTAATGCAATTAATTTCTACACTTTACACAGTCAGACCGTTTGTGTTTGCTAATGGGCTCAAATATGATTAAATGAACTATTTTCAGGTGTCGTGACACATAAAACTGGTATCAGTGCCACAAACATTTTAGTGAACACAGTTGCAATGAAGCAAATCGTCAGCTATGAGCAATTGTGAGAAAGGTACAGTACTGTGCGAGCTCACTCTCCACTTGCTGGTAATACTCTACACCAGGAGCCATCTGAGCATACTTCACGGACTAACATCATCTGAAAATTGGGAATATATTCCCTGCTTTTACCAGAAATAAGTGGTACTCTCGTCACATCATACCAGAGGGAAGTAATGTGATAACACATGGTTTCACTACTACTCAGATCATCATTACAGAATACACTCATAAACTGTTTCAAACCGCTACAATACATCTGCTTTTTAGGAAATCCATTGCTCTTCTTAGCTTCCCATGGGTACAACTACGATATCTGTTCACAGTAGTTTAATAAATTCTGGTGATTTGGCATACTAGTACACATGGCCATGAGTTATCTTAAATTAAAAGGGCACTTCTCACTCTTGATTAAGTAATTCTGGAGAGATAAAATCAGCTGTAGATATACAATCATCATGGAAGAGCTAATTTCTAATTATCTGTAATATAGTGTTGAAGTTGCCGAACTGAAAAAAGTCAGGCTTCGAACATGGCGATTGCGTAGACCATGCATAAGAAGCTTTAAGTGACCCTGATTCAAGCACAAACCTATGCTTGTGGGCTGCCTCAGCACATGATACGACAGTAGCGCTCCTAGCACATTAAGTGGAATCTATTGCTGTACCAGTTTTGACTAAAGGGGACATTGTTTTCCTTAAGGTAACAAACCAGTCACTTACACTGGACTAATTTAACGACCCTTACAAAAGCAAACTCTTCACCTAGGCGCATGTTTTGCTTACTTGGGCGATAACTAAAGGACAATGACGATCATTGTAATCAAAGTTTATTGGCAAAATGGTGGCGTAGTGGGTTCATGTTTACCAGGTGTCAAATGCCTTTAGCATACAGTGGTAACTGCCACTTTTTACTATGTAATATCTGACCAAAAAAGTGTGCGCTGCTATTGGCATACTCTCACCATCACCGGCCACCGGGATGTAGTGTCCTCCCAGCATCCCGAGACGGTCTTTCTTAATGTGTATCTCACTGGAGCATAAGTAAATTCAGATATTATCGCAGATTTCCAGCGTGGTATAGCACCCAGAAGTATTGACCTAGTTTTCGTAAATTTTCGGCACCCACAAATTTTTCTGCAACATACGACGCTATTTACGGCTTAGTGACTACGTTTTTACCGACTTTTTTAAAGAATGTGCATATTCCATTGCTATTTACTGATTTTCCTGCGATATTTGAGAATATTCTCTTAAATACGAATGTCATGACTAACTCACTGATGTTTTACAACACACACAAATATGGGTTTGCTGCTATTTTACCGATTTCTCGAATAAGCATGTAAGGATAATCGGCTTTAAATGTTTAATAAGACCATCAATAAATGACGCTACTTGAGGTTTTTATTCAATTCGTTACAATTTTGTCGATTTTCGCACAATATTCCGCTAAATAATTACTTTTTCAGTAAGAGACACTAAAATCGGATCTTTAAATGTGTAACTACTAGCACCATTTAATACCCTATGAGCACCGCAACATTAGACACTATTTACGGGTCTTTATAATTTTGTTGATTTTCTCCTCAAGTAGATACTTTTTTCGGGAAGACATACCTCTAAAGAAATAAGCATCAGGCCTATGTTTCGCTTAAAGCGAATTTACTCCCCGAAACTTTAGTTTGTTACGTTAAATAAAACAAACATTATTAACATTCTACATCCTTATTCTTTGTGTCTACATGTTTGCAGCCCTCTGTCGCTAGATGGCTCTGAATTGTAGCGTGTAACATGGTGGTATGTGGAGCAACTGTCTCAGTCCGTGGGATTCAGTGTGCTGTAATAGAATTTCGAGTTCGAATTGTTCGTCTACCTATGGAACACCCTATCCTTCAGCATGACAATGTCAGACTAAACACGAAAGCTGCGGTCTCTGGAACAATCCAATGTTTTGGGTTCACTGTCATTGATCATCACACAGTCCCGACGTATCATCTGTTTCCAGAACTTAAAGAACGCTTTCGAGGACTTCACTTTGACAGTGATGACGCGCAGCAAGCAGAAGTGAGATTGTGGTACCGTCAAAGTTGGTCTATCTTTGCGAGAAATGTGATCGCTACCAGGGTTGTATGTTGTGAAATAAAGCTGCATACATGAAAAATAATGCTGCATAATGTTAATAACGTTTCTTTCATTTCATAAATTTAAGATTTTTCACACAGAAAACTCATAGACCTTAGTTTTAAGCACGCTCTTTCTTTCGTTCTTCCTTTTTTTCTTTTTTTTTTTTTTTTACACTTTAATACCTCAATACCCTTTCTGACGTTATGTTTTGTTCCAGAATGAGACAGTGCGTGGATTCAGTTACATGACTGGCGCTTAGAAGATTTTAATTTTAGTTCGTATACTCGACGTGGTCCTGTGAGAGGGGACTACTTCCTTATTGGACGACATACTACATACAGTGAAGAAACCAGAAAACGAAATTTAAAAGCGTCGAATGAAAACTGTATCTGCAAAATATATAGGATTTTACAACATAAGAGTGTAAATCATTGCGTGCATCTCCTGCTCAAACCAAAAGGAAGGTGGTTACAAAGGAGCGATTCTACTTTTATTGGAGGACGTTAACATTTCAATTCAAATTTTCCAGTTTTACATGAAGTCTGTTGAAAATGAGAGTTGCGCTGTAGTTAATGATGGTTTAAGAAACGTCATGTCCACTACTGGCAATTTAAATTGCTACACCAAGAAGAAATGCAGATGATAAACGGGTATTCATTGGACAAATATATTATACTAGAACTGACATGTGATTACATTTTCACGCAGTTTGGGTGCATAGATCCTGAGAAATCAGTACCGAGAACAACCACCTCTTGCCGTAATAACGGTCTTGATACGCCTGGGCCTTGAGTCAAACAGAGCTTGGATGGCGTGTACAGGTACAGCTGCCCATGCCGCTTCAAGACGATACCACAGTTCGTCAAGCGTAGTGACTGGCGTATTGTTACGAGCCAGTCGCTCGGCCACCATTGACCAGACGTTTTCAATTGGTGAGGGATGTGGAGAATGTGCTGGCCAGGCCAGCAGTCGAATATTTTCTGTATCCAGAAAGGCCCGTGCAGGACCTGCAACATGCGGTCGTGCATTATAGTGCTGAAATGTAGGGTTTCGCAGGAATCGAATGAAGGGTAGAGCCACGGGTCGTAACACATCTGAAATGTAACGCCCACTGTTCAAAGTGCCGTCAATGCAAACAAGAGGTGAACGAGACATGTAACCAATGGCACCCCACATAATCACGCCGGGTGATGACGAATACACGCTTCCAATGTGCGTTCACTCGATGTCGCCAAACACGGCTGCGACTGTCATGATGATGTAAACAGAACCTGGATTCATCGGAAAACCTGACGTTTTGCCATTCGTGCATCCTGGTTCGTCGTTGAGTACACCATCGCAGGTGCTCATGTCTTTGATGCAGCGTCAAGGGTAACCGCAGCCATGGTCTTCGAGCTGATAGTCCATGCTGCTGCAAACGTCGTCCAACTGTTCGTGCAGATGGTTGTTGTCTTGCAAACGTCCCCATCTGTTTACTCAGGGATCGAGACGTCGCTGCACGATCCGTTATAGCCATGCGGATAAGATGCCTGTCATCTCGACTGCTAGTGATACGATACCATTGGGATCCATCACGGCTTACCGTATTACCCTCCTGAAGCCACCGATTCCATATTATGTTAACAGTCATTGGATCTCGACCAACGCGAGCTGCAATGTCTCGATACGATAAACCTCAATCGCGATAGGCTACAATCTGACCTTTATCAAAGTCGGAAAGGTGATGGTACGCATTTCTCCTCCTTACACGAGGCATCACAACAACGTTTCACCATGAAACGCCGGTCAACTGCTGTTTGTGTATGAGAAATCGGTTGGCAACTTTCCTCATGTCAGCAAGTTGTAGGTGTCGCCACCGGCGCCAACCTTGTGGGAATGCTCTGAAAAGCTAATCATTTCCATATCACAGCATCTTCGTCCAGTCGGTTAAATTTCACGTCTGCATCACGTCATCTTCGTGTTGTAGCAATTTACATGGCCAGTAGTTTACTTTCAGTCCGCCGCTCGTGGTCCCGTGGCGCGTTCTCGCTTCCCGAGCAACAGGGTTGCGAGTTCGATTCCCGGCGGAGTCAATGATTGTCACCTGCCCTGCGATGACTGTTTGGTGTCGCGTTGTCTTCGTCATAATCATTCATCCCCATTACGGTCTGAGGAAAGCAACGGAAAATCACCGCCATTAGGACTTTGCGTAGTACGTCGGTATCCGTCCCGATAGGTGAGTGGACAGCACGGCGTTCTGTCACGCCAAGAGGCTCGGTTTCGATTTCCGGCTGGGTCGGAGTTTTTCTGCGCTCAGGGACTGGGTGTTGTGTTGTCCTCTTCATCATTCATCATCATCAGTGGAAGGCAACGGGAAACCACCGATAGAAATCACTTCCCTAGACGAGCATTCCCCCATGACAAAACCTGCCGTTTTCCTTTAGTACGTCGGTGAGGGTCTCCCGTAGCGTTCCTCTCCGCTATGTCAAAAAGCATGGGACTTCCAAATTTTTTTTCAGTTTCTAGCTTGTTTAATATTGATTCACTTTATAAACCAAAAATCACATGAAGACATGTGTTTACAAGTATGAAAGAAAGAATTTTGAGACACTTGAACAACAGGAAGCCAGATGATCGTGACAGCTAAGGCGTCGTGACGGTCCGTTTATGATCTACGAATGTGTTTTTTTAACGCCTGTAGTTTCCAAATAATACAAGTTTAAACCCACAAAGAGCTGATTAGACCTAATTTTCCTATTACTTTCATAATTTTCTGAATGCGAATTTGAAACTTCTTCCCTCAGATAAACTAGTGTCCCTTCCGTAATAATGTCCGTCACATTTAAGATTTAAACTTTAGCCTCATTTATATACAAGAGAGTTTCTTTCCCCTTGCCTATCCACCTGACGTAGCGCAAACAGGAAAAGAAGCGAGCGGATAAGTTTTCCGACGATTTTCGTCAATCAGTGTCACTGAGGCTCGACGTAGTAAAAAATGTTTGTGCCACAAAATTTTCGTTCCTATCGGTTTTCACAAGCCAAATTGATTGGTCGTTGACCCCCTACTGAATTTTAACTTGGTTCTCTACCTCCCGGAGGGAAAAGCAGAGAGAGAGAGAGGGGGAGAGATAGAGAGGCGTTTAGACAGTAAACGAGATCGATGCTACACATATTAAACCGTGCCGGAGGAAAAGATTAGAGCGCTCCCGCCGTGTCCTATTTTGCGGCGGATAATAAATCACCATTACACGCCACGGCAGCGACAGAATAACTAATGACACCTGGGACCGCGGCGCACCCTCACAATTTCCCGCGGCGGGGCACAGCGGTGCTACTGCGTACGTCAGAGAACAAACAGGGCGCCCCGGGTGTGACGAGGGTGGTCGGGGTAGCGGGCGTCACCGGGGGGTAGGTCGTGTGTCGCCGCCCTGTTTCCGAAGGCGACGCGGCGCCGGAAATCTGGGAGCCGGCGCACGAGGTTTATAGCGCCAGAGACACTTGCAAATTGCATTGTACGCCTGCCTGCTAACTCCGCCAGTGCGCAACGACGCACGGCGCCAGATTCGCGCGCGTAGCGTACGGCGCCCCGCTGGGCCTCGCCGGAGGGATTTCCGTCATTAGAAGGGCGTCTACGACTGCTGTCAGCGGGTGGGCGAATTCTCTTCGCTGTGAAACCCGATAATTTACGTTTGTAATTCCAAGTGCACGCTTTGCGTCTGTGAATGAAACTAATGTCTCGTTACCACTGTGTACTACAATCTGTCGAACTGGCGTCAAGAAGCACTAATCAGCAGTGAATGGAAGTGATAAATGACAGTTAAGGATGCGAATAAATAAGTATATATACATAGAACACTTATTTACAATGCTTTATGGAGTATACTTCGTACCAATTTTAGCCAGACAGTCTTCTATTCTTCATACGTTTGTATTAAGTGAAAAGTTCAAAAATGGTTCAAATGGCTCCGAGCACTGTGGGACTTAACTGATGAGGTCATCAGTCCGCTAGAACCTAGAACTACTGAAACCTCGCTAACCTAAGGACATCATACACATCCATGCCCGAGGCAGGATTCGAACCTGCGACCGCAGCGGTTGCGCTGTTCCAGACTGTAGCGCCTAGAACCGCTCGGCCACTCCGGCCGGCAAGTAAAAAGTGCCCTCCTGTATACTCTCACCTGTATTTACATCTGTACTCCACCAGTCACTTCACGTGTGCTGCAGAATGCGTTGTGTACCACTGTAAAGGTCACACGTAGGGGAAATAATTTAAAAAAAACATTCGGATTTAATTGCTTTATTTATTAGATTGATGCCTTAAGAATAACATCTCGAACTTTAATTATCTAAATCTGCTCAGAAATATATTTTAAACATTTTTCTTTTGCCGTCTGCACCTGTTACGCCCCCATTTTCCGCGCTGTCATTCATACATTCGCTTTTTCTGTAAAGTTTTCGGTCACACAGTCGAAACGAACTGATAATGTATTCAGAAGGCTGAGAAAGGAATGAAGAGAAAGAAATTAGGAGCGGAAAGCCACTGGGAGATGCTAACCAACTGACAGACAAAAGCTCACACTACAAATATATTACGGTAAAGCCGGCCGCGGTGGTCTAGCGGTTCTAGGCGCTCAGTCCGGAACCGCGGGACTGCTACGGTCGCAGGTTCGAATCCTGCCTCGGGTATGGATGTTTGTGATGTCCATAGGTTAGTTAGGTTTAAGTAGTTCTAAGTTCTAGGGGACTGATGACCACAGATGTTAAGTCCCATAGTGCTCAGAGCCATTTGAACCATATTTATTACGGTAAATCCACTGGGGAAAAGCCATATAGTATGAAATCAATGCAGCAAGCAGTATGGACAATATTCTTCCACAGGATTTCCTTAGATTAAAATTCTCAGCACTTCTCCCGAAACATATTGTGGAGCTAATACCTTGAGATACATGTCACTAGGGGACCATACACCCATAAGCATCGCTTGCCACTGGCTGTTTTGAATGATGTAACGCCTATTTTCAGAGAGCTACTCAGTCCTGAAGCCTTAAAAAATAAGGGTGTACATGGGAAAACACAAAAATATGAGAGCTACAATCACCCTATATGGTTGCGTCGTCCGAAAACAGTATTTGTGTCCTCATATGTTGTGAAGATAGGTGCATGTGATGCCTTTCTAGTGTTTAATAGTGGAAATGTAGGTGAGCGACTGCAGAGATTAGGCTTCTGTCCAGGTTCATTCACACAGAAGATACTCAGAAACATCGATGAAGCGTGGCTTGACGAAGCCCAAGCAGCAGAAGAAAATATTCACAAGACGGGTTCACAAAGCAAGCAAGGGATGAGAATACTCCTGGAATACAAGGAAGAGCACGAATATTATGGACACTGAGAGCATCAGTGACTAGAGGTATGGCGACATTGTTAAAAATTTAAATAAGCACTTCAAATGAGAATTCCCGTGGAGTGATTTGTTGGAGATATAATGTACCATTTCTCGAGAACTATAAAAGCCTGCATCCTGAAATGTGGCACAATTCTTAGAAATAACTTCATGAAAAATCCTGTGCAACACTTTTATTTATCTCGCGTCCACGAAAACTTTTCCTTTAAGATAGGAGGAAAATGGAGCTGTCTCGGTTAACATAAAAACTGAGAAATTAATTTGAAAATATCTATTAGCTTCAACAACTCTGTTGCACACGTTTTACCAGTCATTTACGCCTAAGCAAGCTGTAAATTTTCAGGCTTTAATGCTTATTTACTATACGAGAAAAGATACATTATATGTCCACAGGCAATTAAAAATTCAGACCCCTTATAAAATGAATGTCCAAGAACATTATCAAACAAAAGTTGCACATACTACCGTATACTATGTTCTGCGTAACAGTCTCACGTTTTAACTTCAATCTATGGTAGTACTGGAGATATCCATGTTTAAATCTCGGAAATCGATTTGGGCTACATCTGCATCTATTTCCGTCGTGAATACTACACGAAAAGAATGATTATTGGAAAGCTTCCGTGTGAGCTTTAATCTCTCTAGTTTCACCGTAGTGGAGATGTAATTGGGGAAAACAAATGTGTAGACTGAATCCTCCTGGAAAGCACTGTAACGTTTTGTAGCAAATTGACGGAGATCAGATTCTAATGTTGTTCAGTATTCACAATTCCTATAGTGGTGGTCAAATATTGCGATGTAGTGGCGTTTTGGTTGATGAATAAGGCTCAGAATAGTTCAAATTCCTCTGAGCACTATGGGACTTAACAGCTGAGGTCATCAGTCCCCTAGAACTTATAACTACTGAAACCTAAGTAACCTAAGGACGTCACACACATCCATACCCGAGGCAGGATTCGAACCTGCGACAGTGGCGGTCGTGCGGATCCAGACCGAAGCGCCTAGAACCGTTCAGCCACAACGACCGGCGATGAATAAGGCGTGACAGTTTATTTTTGCAGTGTATCTATGGTTCTCAAGGGCTTCTTGGAGTACCAAGTTGCTTCTCCTTGATTTTGGTTTCTCAAGGCGCCTCAGGCAGAATCTCTATAGTTACCGACATTGGAAGTGGTTGGCAGCCGTAGCTGAGTACCGACGCGTACATGAAGACACAGATTTCGATGATTAACCCTAGAAATACCAAGGCATTTTCTATAACGCTCGTTACCTGGGAGGGTACTTTGTGTCATCCTAAAAAAGTCTGAAAAGTAAAATTCTTTAATTGTCCTTGACTTTCGCTAACAACACACTTTCTAAAGAGGTACTGATGTGTAAGTAGGGTTCAGAACCCGAAAACATTTTTCAGCACACTCTAAACCACATCCATGCATTTTCAATAACTTTGTGTACCAAACTATGGGTGCCTTATCAGAACCACACAAAATTACAAAATGGAAAATTATTATATTGTAGCTGAACTTTACTAGCAGCATACTGCTTAAAGAGCGACTGATGTGTAAATAAGGTCCTTAACCTGAAAAAATTTACTATGATGTTCATTGTTGAAAGTAACATCAACTACTAAACCTAAAGTTCAAATGACAAATTTAAAGCATTATATCATCTGGCAGAAGAATTCGTTGAAAACAATTCATTTGTAAACTCTTAAAACGTAAGTTAAGTGTCTAGACTACACTATTTTCAATGGAGGGTACAAGGTACCTCACTCCCACCCCCCACCCCCCAATAATCCCCTTTGGTTAGCGGAGTTAACAGCATAGGACCATAGGTTGTGATGAGCTAAATTGTGTTCACTCAAGTGTGTTAAGAGTTAAGGTCATTGAGAAGGGTTTGCATTGTGGGAGTTGAGTGGTAGTGGTCTACATGTGCTGTCGTGTGTATTAGGTCGCGGATCATGATTCTTAATATATTGAGCTGAAGTGCATCAAATGACAAGAATAGTTATACTGATGGTTGATGCTGATTCCGCGATCGAGAAAGTGTGTTCAAGTGTATTATTCACAAGTGTCAAGCACCCATTCATGATTTTGGCTGTAAGGTAGCATGTGTAGCTTTTCCTGTGTGTAATTTTAGCAGTGTTTGGCAAGAACTGCAGCACTAAGGAAATGATAGGCATCTAATAATGATAATTGCTTCCAGGATCAAATTGTTCACTCTGCAGAAGACTGTGCGATAACTAAACCTGTATGTCAGACTTGGTGTCGAAAACAGGACCTTTGCGTGCGCAATGTGCTCTCCCCAATGACACACCAAAGCACGACTCACAACATATCCGCGTAGCCTTACTTCCGCCAGTACTTCTACCTTTCAAACTTTCCAGAAGATGTCCAGCGAAACTCGTAGGACTAGAATTCCTTCAAGAAAGGATGTATCATGGACATGGCTTAGCCTGGCCGGGGGGATTGTTCCCGGAATTAGGTTTTTGCACTGCAGGGGAGTGTGCGCTAATACGAAATATCGTGGTAGATTAAAACTGCATGAGAAGGTACCGGGTCCGAGCCGCGGTGCAGCACACAGTTCTAATCCTCCAAGAAGTTGCAAATTTATGTGATCTTTACTGAAAAGCGGACCCATATTTTCTTACAGTCGCAACAGCTGCAGTAGAACTCCATAAACTGAACCTTTGCCGAGCGTGTTTTCCTGCAACGAGGAGGACATTACGTATCCGTAGACGCAAAGTGAGCTATAGAACTCCGTAACGTATACCTGATGCTGTACATAAACAAATATAGTCCTCACATGTACGGCCACGCTATTACCTTCGACCATCGGGCAATGCTTTTAGAACGCTGGTGTTGTAGTACGCTAACTCAGTTTTAACATTATACAGTAAACCACGCTGTTATGCACATCGCCTCTCTTCTCACTTCTGCCGCTGTTGATGAATGAACATCTCCTTGTCGCTTTCGCTCTTTCCAAGTAAAACTATGAAGCACTGCTATTTTTTCGAACATGCATGTTTTCTTGAACACTCCACCCTTAACACGTGCCAGACTGACGAACTCTATTCAATTATCAGTCAGACAACAGTTTTACAAGCTACTTTCTTCATGGTTATACTAAAGCTCTGCAGTGTTCTACCAGTGAACCTATTTGGTATTTGCATTTCCTACGATTACGTAGATGTGGTTGCTCCAATTCAAAGCACTCCGTACGTATTCTCCTAATTGTATAATGGACCTGAAACGTTCCTATGATTGTTCGACAATCGCGTAATCAGTCTGATCTTTCCACCTAAATTTTCATTGTAGGCGATATTAACTTACATTAAGTAACAGCTGCCGATTCCGCCACCAAGCGGCTGTGTCCTACTGCCCTTCCATCATTGCTGTAAAAGCTTTATCTGCGAACCGCCTCAAGGAGCTTCCCACCTTATCAGCTATGTCATCTGAATATTTTATGAATAGTACTGGTAATATTGCTCTCTCTCGGGGTACGCCTGAAGCTACTTTTACGCTTGAAGAATTATCTCTGTTGAGAATGCCGATCTGTATTCTTCAGGGTGTTCACAACGTGCCACAATGGTGTATGTGAAGTTGGGACGAACAAACTCTTACGGGAATCTTCTGCACTATCAAGTAGGAAATCAGCCCCTAAATTAGTCAACGCCCCCCAATATGTAGCTAAAGAACACTACAACAGATTTGGACTAAAATCATCTTTGATTTTTAAAAATAATTTGTTCTCGCCCACACAAAACGTAAAACTGACGTTTGTTTGAATTGTACCCCAAAATACTGTGGATTTTAATAATAACAAATTAACGATTAAATCATTTCCTTTAAAAGGCCTCTGTACCACGAAACCACTGTGCTTGTAATGATAAAATGAAGTTCAACTGTAAACGTAATTACCTTTCCATTCATTACTCTTACGGTTCAGTTGAAATCAGTAATGTTAAGGAAACGGCCGGCTAAGCCGGTAACGCAAGACAGCGAGAGGGTACTGAAAACCTGGTGCAGCTGGTATGCTCTGTAGCTTACATGAATTATGTAGGCAACATAGAGCTTGTTTTCCGACTTCATTGACTTCAAGTATCCAACATCTAAATTTTCTTGTAGACTTCCCTACACCACTGTGGTATGCAGGAAACTATCGTCGTATACTTCTGTTCATTGTAATCACTGAATTGTTGTCTGAGTGTAAATTCTCCTGTTTATACTTCACAGTTTTGTACATCCGGGACTTCTGTAGCACATCTACCCTTTTTGTGATTTTAGAAAAGTGTAATACCTGTTACCAGCCCAAACTTATTGCAGGACTAAATTATTTTCCTCCTCATTCTTTCATACCAGCTAACCCATAATCTGCTGTAACTCTGTCTTCTGTCCCTTCCCATTTCACAGCGTTCCAGTCTCCATTGTTATTAGATTATCATATCCCTTTACGTACTGGATTACTTGCTCAGTAACCTCATTTACTACCTTTATACCTAACCTTCTTCTTGTGACGTCGGCATATGTGCCTGAATCATTAGTCGTTGGCGTTGGCTGTGTCACCTGTGATGGAAATTACCCTATCACTCTTCACAGTAGGTCACTTTCTGCCCCTACGTTCCTATTCATAATGAAACCTTCTCGCCGGCCGAAGTGGCCGTGCTGTTAAAGGCGCTGCAGTCTGGAACCGCAAGACCGCTACGGTCGCAGGTTCGAATCCTGCCTCGGGCATGGATGTTTGTGATGTCCTTACGTTAGTTAGGTTTAACTAGTTCTAAGTTCTAGGGGACTGATGACCATAGATGTTAAGTCCCATAGTGCTCAGAGCCATTTGAACCATTTTTTTTAATAACCTCAGCAGTTGAGTCCCATAGTGCTCAGAGCCATTTTTTGAAACCTTATCATATTATTTTCTGCCAGTGCTGACATTAAGCTACAGTTTTCTAACCGCATATTGTTATCTTCTTTTTATTTTCTTTCACAGATCGCCACTATATCTGGACCGAAGCTTTGGATTTCCCCTTGTAACGTTCTATAGCTTCCTTACATCATTCAGACTCGTCGAATTTTGCTCATTTTCAAGTTATTGTTATTCTCATATATCCCTTCCGTAGATTCGAATCAGGCATTAATAAGCAAGGCTTGGCAGTGACGAGATGAAAAATACAGGCCACACGCCATGTATATACACAATGGGTGCCCTTAACGCGTCCTCATGTTGTTGACCATTCTTGAAACTCTTGGATGCAGTTTCCCACCCCAAGTTAGCCCTAAAATTCTGTTCGCTCCTCCACCCTGTTTGACAAGGCCGTTAACCGAACTAGAGTGTATGATTATTCAGGAAGTCTTTGACCGCCATTGCTGACGATTTTTATTCAAAATTTAAGCATCGCCTTGGATCGAACCCGGACCATAGACCATTTTGATTAATGTATTCGCTTCCCCTAGCTCACGGTGCTTAAAACTCGTTAAATCCTAGTGAAGCAAGTGTCATTGTAAGACCATATTTCGACTGTAAAAACTGTTAGGTAGTTTGGTCGGAAGGGGTTCGTTTATTTGGGTCATAGAAAGGACACCGAATACAATGGATATGTTAAAAAGGCTCTACATATTGGCCTTTAAATACATGTGTTCTTCTCTAGCAAATAAATGTCTATATTTTGATATGTTTGGATGTCTTTTTAGCTGTTCTTTAATTACTCAGAGGCGAAAAAAATTACCACAAAACTTTATGAAGAACACATATTATGAATTTAACATTGGTCATTAAAGAACTTTACATCTGCTACTCTCTTGATTGTAATGCCATGTTCCCACCTCATGTATTAAGGACGTTACGTTACTGTCTCACTTTAATCGCTCGATACTGGACTAATCGAAGTGACATTCCGTCTGAGTTAAACACATCTCTATTTGACATTGAATTTGGATTATTCTCTGTTTCGTTCCGTTGACGTCTACACTACTGGCCACTAAAATTGCTACACCAAAAAGAAATGCAGATGATAAACGGGTATTCATTGGACAAATACATTATACTAGAACTGACATGTGATTACATTTTCACGCAGTTTGGGTGCATAGATCCTGAGAAATCAGTACCCAGAACAACTACCTCTTGCCGTAATAATAGCATTGATACAACTGGGCATTGAGTCAAACACAGCTTGGATGGCATGTACAGATACAGCTGCCCATGCAGCTTCTACACGATACCACAGTTCATCAAGAGTAGTGACTGCCGTATTGTGACGAGCCAGTTGCTCGGTCATCATTGACCAGACGTTTACAATTGGTGAGAGATGTGGAGAATGTGCTGGCCAGGGCAGCAGTCGAACATTTTCTGTATCCAGAAAGGCCCGCACAGGACCAGCAACATGCGGTCGTGTATTATCCTGCTGAAATGAAGGGTTTCGCAGGGATCCAATTAAGGGTAGAGCCACGGGTCATAACACATCTGAAATGTAACGTCCACTGTTCAAAGTGCCGTCAGTGTGAACAAGAGCTGACCAAAACGTGTAACCAATGGCACCCCATACCATCACGCCGCGTGATAGGCCAGTATGGCGATGACGAACACACGCTTCCAATGTGCGTTCACCGCGATGTCGCCAAACACTGGTGCGACCATCATAATGCTGTAAACAGAACCAGGATTCATCCGAAAAAATGACGTTTTGCCATTCGTGCAGCCAGGTTCATCATTGAGTATACCATCGCAGGCGCTCCTGTCTGTGATGCAGCGTCAAGGGTAACCGCAGCCATGGTCTCCGAGCTGATAGTCCATGCTGCTGCAAACGTTGTTGAACTGTTCGTGCTGATGGTTGTTGTCTTGCAAACGTCCCCATCTGTTGACTCAGGGATCGAGACATGGCTGCACGATCCGTTACAGCCATGTGGATAAGATGCCTGTCATCTCGACTGCTAGTGATACGAGGCCGTTGGGATCCAGTACGGCGTTCCGTATTACCCTCCTGAACCACCGATTCTATATTCTGCTAACAGTCATTGGATCTCGACCAACGCGAGCTGCAGTGTCGCGATACGATAAACCGCAATCGCGATAGGCTACAATCCGACCGTAATCAAAGTCGGAAAGGTGATGGTACGCATTTCTCCTCCTTACACGAGGCGTCACAACAACGTTTCACCAAGCAACACCGGTCAATTGCTGTTTGTGTATGAGAAATCGGTTGGAAACTTTCCTCATGTCAGCACTTTGTAGGGGTCGTCACCGGCGCCAATCTTGTGTGAATGCTCTGTAAAGCTAATCATTTGCATATCGCAGCATATTCTTCTTGTCGGTTAAATTTTGCGTCTGTAGCACGTCATCTTCGTGGTGTAGCTTTTGTAATGGCAAGTAGTGTAGCATGACTCGACTTTTATGTAGGAAGAACTCTCATAGTGAATAGACTTTCTTTTGTTACCAAAATTTAAATGTTATTGGCGTTTGGAATGAAAGAAAACACCATGCCAGGTTAATAAAATAAATACTTACACATTCGGAGGAGGATTCTGGCAAAGTATTTTACGTCGGTCTGGTAAAGGCAAACATCTGCAGAAGAAGGGCTGTCTAGAGAAAGAGAGCATGGTTTAGCTCGGTGCTGGTGCGATTGATGGTGGGGGCGATGCGGAAAGATCGCAGGGGATTGGCCCTGCGTCAGCAGTGCTGGTCCAAGGCGGCGCGCCAACAGGCTATCGGCTAACGACGTCAGGGGGAGGAAGGCGGGGGAGGAGGGGTGTTGGTGGAGTTTGCCGACCCGTTATCGCTGCCCGGGAGGCGCAGAACCAGCCTATTAGTACGGGACCGCCTGTTTACTGGACGCCGGCCAGCTCCTCTGGGAACCCGACACGGGCCGCCGAACCGTACTAGACGAGACACTGCTTGCGCCAACACTAGCTACTCATCACACTAATTTGCTGGAGTACGTTTTAAGACACTCAACCCCTCGAGATACACGTGTCATACAGTAAAGTGCGTAGCTAGAGGGAAACAGCCACCTTCTAATGGTTACAGGTGTTTTCCTGTTTTGAAGACGAGGTTCTTGGTGAATCGTAGCATAGGATGTAAATGTTACACATTTGGAGTAAACGTCTGAATAAAGTTATTTATATTACACAAATTCGTGAACATTGTAAGACGTATGCGTTGCCGGCGATGGGCGAGGCATGGCAGAGTCTCTGACCAGAGAGTAGTATGTAGTTAGTTGTTGCTTCTACATATACGTTCATCTACATTTATACTCCGCAAGCCACCCAACGGTGTGTGGCGGAGGGCACTTTACGTGCCACTGTCATTACCTCCCTTTCCTTTTCCAGTCACGTATGGTTCGCGAGAAAAACGACTGTCTGAAAGCCTCCGTGCGCGCTCTAATCTCTCTAATTTTACATTCGTGATCTCCTCGGGAGGTATAAGTAGGGGGAAGCAATATAGTCGATACCTCATCCAGAAACGCACCCTCTCGAAACCTGGCGAGCAAGCTACACCGCGATGCAGAGCGCCTCTCTTGCAGAGTCTGCCACTTGAGTTTGTTAAACATCTCCGTAACTCTATCACGGTTACCAAATAACCCTGTGACGAAACTCGCCGCTCTTCTTTGGATCTTCTCTATCTCCTCCGTCAACCCGATCTGGTACGGATCCCACACGGATGGGCAATACTCAAGTATAGGTCGAACGAGTGTTTTGTCGGCCACCTCCTTTGTTGATGGACACATTTTCTAAGGGCTCTCCCAATGAATCTCAACCTGGTACCCGCCTTACCAACAATTAATTTTATTTGATCATTCCACTTCAAATCGTTCCGCACGCATACTCCCAGATATTTTACATAAGTAACTGCTACCAGTGTTTGTTCCGCAATCATATAATCATACAATAAAGGATCCTTCTTTCTGTGTATTCGCAATACATTACATTTGTCTATGTTAAGGGTCAGTTGCCACTCCCTGCACCAAGTGCCTATCTGCTGCAGATCTTCCTGCATTTCGCTACAATTTTCTAATGCTGCAACTTCTCTGTATATTACAGCATCATCCGCGAAAAGCCGCATGGAACTTCTGACACTACCTACTAGGTCATTTATATATATTGTGAAAAGCAATGGTCCCATAACACTACCCTGTGGCACGCCAGAGGTTACTTTAACGTCTTTAACGTCTGCTTGTCGCGAGTTGGCGTCTGTCGGCTTTAGTCTTCAGTTGTCTGCAGTAGTCTTGAGTTGTCTGCGTGAGTCGGCAGTAGTCGACAGTAGTCGGCGCGTGCCTGCGCGTGTCGGCAGTCTGCACTGGTCGGTATTTTGGAAGATGAGAATTATGGTAGAAGGTAAAGAAGCAGCCTTGCGCATATCTAGTAATGTATATTGACAGTCATTAATTTCTTTAAAAAAATGCCCCAATAATAATTTTTATAATATAAAGTCATTTATTTCAGAAAAGTATTCATTTCAACTTAAAGAAAATTTCCAATGCATGATCATTCCTTCAAAGAATCAGAAAAAATATACGCCAGCATTGCACGAAGCTGTGCCAAAATTTTTTTACGTAAGAGCAGATATACACTCCTGGAAATTGAAATAAGAACACCGTGAATTCATTGTCCCAGGAAGGGGAAACTTTATTGACACATTCCTGGGGTCAGATACATCACATGATCACACTGACAGAACCACAGGCACATAGACACAGGCAACAGAGCATGCACAATGTTGGCACTAGTACAGTGTATATCCACCTTTCGCAGCAATGCAGGCTGCTATTCTCCCATGGAGACGATCGTAGAGATGCTGGATGTAGTCCTGTGGAACGGCTTGCCATGCCATTTCCACCTGGCGCCTCAGTTGGACCAGCGTTCGTGCTGGACGTGCAGACCGCGTGAGACGACGCTTCATCCAGTCCCAAACATGCTCAATGGGGGACAGATCCGGAGATCTTGCTGGCCAGGGTAGTTGACTTACACCTTCTAGAGCACGTTGGGTGGCACGGGATACATGCGGACGTGCATTGTCCTGTTGGAACAGCAAGTTCCCTTGCCGGTCTAGGAATGGTAGAACGATGGGTTCGATGACGGTTTGGATGTACCGTGCACTATTCAGTGTCCCCTCGACGATCACCAGTGGTGTACGGCCAGTGTAGGATATCGCTCCCCACACCATGATGCCGGGTGTTGGCCCTGTGTGCCTCGGTCGTATGCAGTCCTGATTGTGGCGCTCACCTGCACGGCGCCAAACACGCATACGACCATCATTGGCACCAAGGCAGAAGCGACTCTCATCGCTGAAGACGACACGTCTCCATTCGTCCCTCCATTCACGCCTGTCGCGACACCACTGGAGGCGGGCTGCACGATGTTGGGGGGTGAGCGGAAGACGGCCTAACGGTGTGCGGGACCGTAGCCCAGCTTCATGGAGACGGTTGCGAATGGTCCTCGCCGATACTCCAGGAGCAACAGTGTCATTAATTTGCTGGGAAGTGGCGGTGCGGTCCCCTACGGCACTGCGTAGGATCCTACGGTCTTGGCGTGCATCCGTGCGTCGCTGCGGTTCGGTCCCAGGTCGACGGGCACGTGCACCTTCCGCCGACCACTGGCGACAACATCGATGTACTGTGGAGACCTCACGCCCCACGTGTTGAGCAATTCGGCGGTACGTCCACCCGGCCTCCCGCATGCCCACTATACGCCCTCGCTCAAAGTCCGTCAACTGCACATACGGTTCACGTCCACGCTGTCGCGGCATGCTACCAGTGTTAAAGACTGCGATGGAGCTCCGTATGCCACGGCAAACTGGCTGACACTGACGGCGGCGGTGCACAAATGCTGCGCAGCTAGCGCCATTCGACGGCCAACACCGCGGTTCCTGGTGTGTCCGCTGTGCCGTGCGTGTGATCATTGCTTGTACAGCCCTCTCGCAGTGTCCGGAGCAAGTATGGTGGGTCTGACACACCGGTGTCAATGTGTTCTTTTTTCCATTTCCAGGAGTGTATTTGCAGTTTTTATTGAGGTAAGAATTTTTCCTTTTTATTTATTCAGAGGGCAGGGCCATGACGCAGCGCTGCTGTCGTCATAAAATTTACCAGGTTACTGAATTTTTGTTATTATTTTGGTGTTTAGGAATTTTTCTGTTTCGAACTTAACATTAAATAAAAAGGAATTTTGTGGGTACATTAAATGTGAATGCATTTCTGCACAGAGATTATAAATGGGAGCCAATTTCGTTCAGAGGTTACACTTAAATCATTTAAATATTTCTGTGGGGAGGTTACACTTGGCGACATCCGGCCAGGATCGTATTTCTTTGTGAATCTTCTGTTAAGTAGTCATATATCTGCTCTTATTTAGTTAAATGTATTTTGCATCTGGCGCAACGCATTTACTAATTTGTCACTATTGCTTTCACAGATCATCGGCAATTTGTTGCTCTTTGTTGTAATTGTGTTTGTTGCATTTTGCATTGTCCATGTTTCATTTTGTGCTTAATTGTGATTTGTGAAAAATGCCGCGAAAAACTGTTAACAGTACATCGCGATGTGTAATGAGTGAATTAGCCGACTCGAATAATTTGACCGATAGTATTTGCGACACTCAGTGTAATGATGATAATCCCCTAATTGTAGACTATCAGTGCGTACCGACCACTAATATTGATTTTGATCCTAGTGATGAACAGACGAATTCAGTTGTGTCCTCTGTTAATTTAACGACAATTGATGACGCGGCACGTTCTGTTACACACCCGATTTGCAAAATTTGAATTGTGGACAGATAAATTTTTCTAACTAAAATGAACAGTATACTCAAAGTACGGCAGATTTATTTAATTCCGACTTAGTGTCTAACAGTGCACATCCGATTAGCAAACATTATCAAGAATCACAGAATGACCAAATGTTTACACAAAACGTGACAATTGCAGATACACCATTAAACAGCACAGAGAATAGAGCCGCTAATTTTGGCTGGGATCAAGTTATGGCATTATTACGACAAATGAATGAAAAAATAGACAGCAATTCCAAACAGTCGAATGATAAGCAAGACAACAATTACAAACAACTTAGTGAACAGAACAAAAGAGTTAATGAAAAACAAGACAACCTTAATGAAAATTTGAAACAACTTAGTGAACAGAACAAACAGCTTAGTGAACAGATTACAGCCGTTGCCGCGCAATGTCATGATACTAAATAACAATTACGTGAGGAAATACAGGCTTGTGGTAGGAAAAGTAGTGAAGAAATTAGATCTGTTGCTCAAGAATTAAGGAATACGCAAGCAGCTGCAACAGAATCACTTAGAGACGAAATTAGTGCAGTTGGTAAACAATGCTCTGAAAGCGCAACACAGTTACGCGACGAGTTTAAATTAATGTCAGCAGAACTTTCGCGCACACTGGATGCAAAAGTAGACGCGAAATTCGAACAACACAACAGTCAAATTGACGAACGTTTTAATCACCACCTACAAAACAGTGAAACGCGTTACCGTAAATTCATACATGAACAAAATAAAGTAAAACGACAAGTCATGGAAACAATTGAGACAGGAAGATAAACGTAAATTGTTTACGAAAGCTAAAACATACGTAGACAACAATATTGCTACGGTATCAGACGAAATTAATACAATCAAACAGTTGAACACCGAATTGCGTGATGAAATTTCCGATCTTAAATCAAAAACAGATACACACACAGTAGACTTTCAGACAGTGACCGACAGACCTGAACAATTAGAATTAATACAGGATCCCGATGCCATCAAAGCAGACGTTAAAAAATTGAACGAAACCACACGTAAAATACAAAAACAAATTAATGCTTGTGACACTAAAAACGATGATCAGGTAAAAATACTGACTGAAAAATATGATGAATTGGCCAGTCGTATTGACGTTATTGAAAGTAATAATGACAGCAAATCAGACGATACTTCACCGATTTCGTTTAATCAAACACCTGAATTCCAAAATTTACAGCAGACGATCAGTGAGATAGATTCGTCCAATAATACATTACGTAGAAAATTGTCGACTTTACAGCAAGAGGTGACAGAGATAAAAAATATTTCAGTCAATAACACGTCACAGCATACGGCACATTCCGAACATTTGTCACACTCACACAGCCGGTATAATTTAGGTAATTTACAGAGACCACACGACTTAGAATCCGAAGTGACACAGACAAACAGATTCTCATGCAATCCTAAACCTGTTTACACATTCAGAGACGATAACGTTGATTATAAGCAATTTTTATCCGTAAGAAAATCTAAGGTATTTAAAAATGACAGAGCACAGGTACACGCTTTGAACTGGATACGACAATTTATTTTTGCACTTTCACCGCCTTTACCTGTAATGCAGAAACTAGCATTGAACTGGATACAATAATTTATTTTTGTACTTTCACCAGCTTGGCCTGTAACACAGAAACTAAAATTTATTTGCAGCGCGTAATAGACCTCAGGGGATTCATTACACTTTAATGAATATGTGCCGTAGCGTGCACAGGGCCCCGAGCCATAGTACTGCTATTTCATCTTTAGTTTTCTACACTGCTGCCTTCTCTGCTACTATCCTTTGTATATATTAAACCAGCTCTTCAACTATCGATCTATCTATAATTAAGAATGAGTAAAGAAAACCCGATATGACAAATTTTACTGAAAGTGACTATTTTCATTAGACGCTCCAGAAATGACAACCACGAGAACTTTAATACCAGACAAAAATTTAATCATCAGTATGTGTAAAATTATCAGCAACAGGAACCACATTTTGGTAACAATAGAGGTTTTTCACAACAGCAGCATCAAAGCCAACCGGTTAGCATACCTAACCAACAATGTAATGTACAAGGTCAACCAAGCTTTAATGTTTCGCCGCCTACACGTATGGCGTCAGCTCCAACAAATAGTAACGCACGGCAACAAGGAAATCAGTACGTACAGAAAACACACTATTTCAATTCTTATCGCAATGCACCGTATAGAAATGATTATCATGACAGACGTAAAAGTAATGGGCACAATTTTCAGCGTACGTTTAATAACAGTCGGTCTTATCAGCAACAAAATCATCCGCAACAACATATTATCATGAATGAACCAGACCGTAGATATCATCCCGAACGTAATACGTCAGGAAGAAATAACAGAACAGTACAAATAGTTGAAATGCCACAGCATCCTCCTGAAAATAATAGCGCGTCAGATAGAATTTGACTAGATACACTACAGGATGCATCTTACAGTAACGCAAGCAATGCTTTTGACACGCAAAATCATGTTCACGAAAATGTTATTACTTTAGAGGACATCCGAGACACTCTTTTGCAAGAAATACCAGTTATTCAAAAAACCATTTCACACCCTGTCATTGAAGTAAAAATTGGATCATCGAAATTTTCAGCAGTAATCGATTCTGGATCTCCTATGTCAGTCATAAATGAAGAAACTTTCAACGAATGTAACAAAGAGAGTACCTATCCTACGTTACCATTAGGCAAAACTAAAGTAAAAGGAGCAGTATCTAGTAAATGAGTACATGTAAAATTACAGACACATTTATCATTTTGTATTGCAGGTCATACATTTCACTCAAAATTTTGGATTGTTCCCTTATTGACGACAGACGTTATTTTAGGTACAAATTTTCTGGTACAACACGACGCAATTATTGACTTTCAAAATTCCTATTTAATGTTAAAGGATGAAAATGTAAAACTGGCATTAGAATTTCAGCACTCTTTACCTGCAGAAGAAAAAACAATTAATCGTACAGAGGTCATTTCCGCATCACGTAACTTAGACTCTCATGTCACATTGTTCACAGATACGTACGTACACATCTATAATACTCCAGACGAAGCCGACTATGACGTTATACAGATGATTTCTGATAAAGTTAAACAGAGCAGTGCAAATACAGACGACGAACGCACACAACTACGCAAAATTCTTTTACAGCAAGCTCCAGTTTTTGACAATGTTCCTGGTACTATGTCCGGTTTTATGTATGAATTTCAAGTTAAACAGTACGACACATTTAAAGCCAAACATTATCCCATTCCCTATATTCACAGAGAGCAAGTTAAGAAAGAATTGCAAGCTATGCTTGACCAAGGAATTATTGAACCGGCAGTTAGTCCGTACATAAACCCGCTCCATATTGTTAAGAAAAAGGATGGTTCACTTCGCCTCGTACTTGATTCGCGGCACATCAATAACATTATTATTAAAGAAACGGATCGCCCACAGACACTAGAAGAACTTCTACAAAAATTTCATGGTACTGCTATTTATTCCTCATTAGATTTGAAATCGGGATTTTGGAAATTCAACTCCATCCGAACTGCAGAAAGTACACGGCTTTTATCTGTTTTGGTGACTGTTATCAAATTTGTAAATTACCGTTCGGTTTAACAATTTCTTCAGCAGCTTTTATTCGCTGTTTGAATAGAATACTTTCGACAGAACTTAAAGACAGAATCACAACGTACGTAGACGACATTCTTATTGCAGAAGCTAACTGGTCTGAACACAATCTGATTCTTGACTGTTGCAAACTTTTCGTGCACAAGGACTCACAGTTAATCTCAGTAAATCGCAAGTTGGTAAAACTTCTATAAAATTTCTTGGACATGTAATTTCAGCAGAGGGCATTACACCTGACCCGGAAAAACTTCAAGCTTCACGTGACATTACTGTTCCTACGACGAAGAAACAACTACGCAGTTTTTTTGGGTTTAATTAACTTTTTTCGTAAATTTATTCATTACTCTGCTTTAGACACCCCTAGATTATGTCAATTGACAGATAAAAACACTATTTGGTCCTGGGATAGGCAAGCACATTCTGAATTTATGAACCTGAAACATGCTTTGTTGAATGCATCACTTTTATCGCACCCAGATCTTACTAGAAATTTTTCCATTGCCACCGACAGTTCTAACACCGCTTTAGGCGTATATATTTTTCAGGAAATTGAAGAAGATAGTTGTACAGTAATTAAAAACATAGCCTTTGCGAGTCGCATGCTGTCACCTGCTGAACGCAATTATTCTGTTACAGAACTTGAAACATTATGTGTTGTATGGGCATTTACGAGATTTCGGCATTTTCCTTATGGAAGACATACGACTGTTTATACAGACCATAGAGCGATACAGTTTTTACTTTCGGCTAAATTCACACACGACAGATTAAGTAGATGGAAACTTTATTTACAAGAATTTAATTTTACAATTGTTCACATTCCCGGTACACCAAATATTGTAGCAGACGCACTATACCGTTCTCTCAGCAACAATCAGCAAGACATCGCAACCAACTTCTGCAAAGCAAATTTCAGAGTCATGTACATTCAACAAGTTGCATTTGAAAATTTCGTTTCGTCGTCATTACAAGACATAGCACAAGAGCAGAGTAAAGACAACGTATGGAAAGAGATTAAATACCTTTGGCAAGATAGGAATAATGTTACCATTAGAAACCATTACACTGTACGCAATGACATTCTGTTTCGCCGCTCTCACCCTGACAGCAACAATTGGTTATTATGCATTCCTGACGAACTTGTTAACAAATTAATCTGGTATACTCATTTAAGTTACGCACATTACGGAGCCAAAAAACGTTTTCTTATACTGAGACAGAACTGTTATTTTACCAACATGGAGAAACGTATTCGACGAGTTTTAGCGTCATGTAAAATCTGCCAGAAAGCTAAATCAGACACGACCTCACATATTCCTCCATTACATCCCATTGTACCTGTTAAATTGAGAAATATGGCCGCTGTAGACATTTTTGGTCCGATTCCCAGAACTAATAGAGGTTTTTGCTACATGTTTGTCGCTGTTGAACTCACTTAAAAATTTGTTACCTTCACTCCGTGACGCAAAGCTACTGCTAAAACTGTTTCGAAAGCATTTGTAAAACATTTTCTATTTCATGTAGGGCATGTGTTGAAAGTAAATTCCGACAATGGATCACAGTTTCAATCTGCTATATGGACACGTATGTTACGAGCTAGAAACATTTCTCCGATCTATACATCCAGGTACCATGCTTCTTCGAACCCTTGTGAGCGACTAATGAAAGAAATTGGTAAACTGTGTAGAATGTACTGCCATATAAAACATATTGATTGGGACACATACATACTCTCGTTCCAGGATGTAATTAATTCCATACCAAATGAATCTACTATGCTATCTCCGTCTGTTATACTGAAAAATGTTGAACCACCTAACAAAATAGAAGAATTAGTAACCTTTCCTAAATCTCGTCGACTACGACACCATGAAATAATTGACATTGCGTTGAACAACATCAAACGTGCCGCAGAGCGCCGGAGAAGACAGCAAAAACAGGTTTGTACACGCCGTGACTTTCACATTGGACAGAAGATATTAGTACGTACACACTATTTATCCAACAGAGGTAAGAGTAGATGCAGTAAATTTGAGCTTCTATACGCAGGTCCATATCGAATTCGCAGCATTCCTCACCCCAGTAGTACACGTCGAAACTTTGAGAACCAGAAAAAGCAAGGGCAACCACCATGTCTCCAACATCAGACCCTTTATTGAATGAACATAATTTATGATTATCACACTGTAATGCCATTTCCTAATTTTTATGACCACTTATGCAATTATATTTATGTGACTACTTACTGATGATTATCGTATTTTTTCTTGGCAAGTGCCCGGCAAAGTAAGGTTAGCAGGTCGCTTTTCTTGTCGTTACACATCAGACCGTACATATTTTTGCAGATGAACTTACACATTTTATGACCACTTATGCAATTATATTTATGTGGCTACTTACTGATGATTATCGTATTTTTTCTTGGCAAGTGCCCGGCAAGGTAAGGTTAGCAGGTCGCCTTTCTTGTCGTTACACATCAGACCGTACATATTTTTCCAGATGAACTTACACAATTTATGACAACTTATGCAATTATATTTATGTGACTACTTACTGATGATTATCGTATTTTTTCTTGGCAAGTGCCCGGCAAGGTAAGGTTAGCAGGTCGCTTTTCTTGTCTTTACACATCAGACTGTGCACATTTTCCATTTTTCATGTATGTATGATTGTTTTCCTATTTTGTTTGTATGCACTATGAAATATTTAAAATATAACAAACACCAGTTGACTTTGACATTTTGCCTTATGATATCTCAACATCGTGATTACTTTACTTTTTTTTTTTTTGCTGCTACATTGTGGTACACTGTGTACAATTTTGTCTCTGAACACTGTCTATGTTTTTGACATATTACGTTTTCTGTCATGCTATGCTGTATGCTCAATTTTATCACTAGAAACCAGTTTTTATTTAAGGGGTACATTATTTAAATGCAAGACATTAATCATTGTTCATCATTTTCAGAAAGCAATAACGTATAAAAGAAATAAACGAAACAAACCACAGTGGATTACTATGAAATGGGAATTTCAAATTCGGAATGAATGAAAGAAGATGCAATACCTCGTCACGAAGAGTAAATGGATCAGAATTAACAAGAATATACTATACACATCGTAGTATAGTAGTCTTAACTAATTTTTTTTTTTTTTTCAGCATACGAAGCGATTGATGCAGGCTGTCAGACAGAACTACACATCTTAGTTTTAGTGATGAAATATGCTAGAAATAAGGAATAGTTGTATAATGAATAATGAAGTGACTTTTTTGCAGATGATAATGAATGATGATGAATACTGATGAAGAGTATGCTACTATCGTTAATGAAGTTTTTCTTTACAGATGATGATAATAATGGAGTTATGATGATTCGGATAATGAAGTTTTTCTTCGCAGATGAAAATAATGATGAAGTTTATATATTTACTTTTAGTTAAGAGATGCTATGTAGTTATTTAAGTATTTGTTGCAGTTCGTTTTGACAGTATGTCTTATGTCGCATGGTATGAAGACTGAAGGTTTTGGAAAGGACAGCTAGAGAACATATATATTTAATACACATTTGATTACCTGTTAATTCGAAGTACACTACTTTTCAGCATAATATGCGTTTCCTCTTTCAGCTTAATAATCCATTTTGTATTTTTTTCAGGAGAAGATATTCACGAAATTAATACGCTATAAGCAGTTAATCATTAAACCGGTTCTAGTACTTGCATTTTTTCTTACCCATTTGTGTGTGTCATTCATGAATGTGATCACATATACTCTATTTGTTTCATAACCTTGCTACAGCTGGCTCATGACGAATGACGTTACACATCTTCATTTGCAGCAATAACTCAAAAGCAAATATTGTTATGCCCTCACATGCAAAGGAGGAAACGTGGGCACAGAGAATGCATTTCTGTCACAGAACAGCAGCCGTATAAATCAAATCGACGGGGAATAATTTAGCCCGGCTGAAGGCCTCTACTCAATCCACAGCTACGTGGTTCCCACAGAATAGGTTTTTTACTCCAGAATTCCACACTTGCATGAAAACTTCGAGAATTCACGCACAATATCATAACATGAAATTACTTAAGATGACAACGAAAGAAACTTATTGTACAGGAAAAATTTAGCAGGTGGCTCTTCAGATAACGGCGACCATTACAATTCGATCAAAGAGCATGACGATTTGTTTAGAAATCAAGGGCGTAACGAAATTGAAAAAGGTACACGTATGAAGAAATAATGACCCTTACTTTTCACACGAAGTACGGGTGAGTTATTCTAACTTAAACATGATGGAAAGTTTTTGTGGCGAGTGAATCGCACCACGTTGTTCTATTGGAATGAAGCCAAGTCCGATCAGCGCAAAAATTGCACACAATCGTGAGCTGTTACTGCTGCCTCAGAGCACAAAGATACTGGGAGACCCATGGCGTTTCCGACGAAGCAAACATAAATATTTCAGCCATTTACAACGGATAAAACGAAAACTTCGGAAGCTCCTAGCAGAGCAACATAGGACTACGTCTGTATTCGCCAATCACCAGCAGCAGAATGCCTCCTCTCCACCGGCTACCACGTCAAAACGGAAAACAAAGAGAGCTTCTGTCACCAACCTGAAAAACCCACAATACCACCTCCAGAAAGACTAGACCACTCTGCCTAGGCACAAGGATCCTGAGTTAGTCATTCTGCTCTCCCCTCCAAGCAGTGAGCACACAGCCCTCGCTCTAGCAGACGACGATCAACTCAACATCCTTCACAAATAGATAGAAAAGACATTCAAACGCTCATCTGTTCACATTCACACAAGCCAGACAGTTCAGGGAAAGGAATAGGTATCTGTGTGGAAACGTGGAACATAATAAATGACATGATTTAATCACACACTGATGACCTTTCGCAGTATACTTGGTTTTGTGGCAAGAAAAAACTTTTTTCTGCCGTCAGTCCACCTACTCAAGCTTCCTGGGGCGGTCAGTACGCTCAACCATAGTTACGCGGTGGGCCGCATAATTCAAAATTGCTTTAGTTAGTGGGAAATTCTTATGGTACGGCTCTGTTGAGACATTTCAATCTGACGAGAGCCTATCCATATCCGGTACGACGTTCTTGTACAAGGGAATGAACGAAACCCTTCTAAAGTATTGTTCAGTGTGTAACACCATAGCTTAGATATTACATAGATTTTGTTGATTGATTTAGCTTTTTATTTTGTTCATCACCCCATCGTTGAACTTCAGTAATTAGTGTACGATTAATTCGATACTGCAGTGGTGTATAATCCCTGTAAAGATCTTTTGTCTTCCTCATATACTCTCTTTGGTTATATTTAAAATTAAATAATTTTGTGTAGAACTACCAATATATGCAAATGTTCTGTTTTATTTAAAATATTTGTTTGCTGTTATGTAAACTGCTGACCTTCACTTACGGATCGCAGTTATTTTGTATGTAAAAGGTCTTGTGGTTCCCCTCGGGAACGGAACTGTGTAGCGCGCGTCACTTGTGGTTGGCCTAGGTAGAAAAGGTGTAACCAGGAGTCAGTCGGGCACGAGCTACCAAACTATCAACTGCTCATATAAAAGTTGTTTATGGCGCTGGTTCCGAGAGAGGCTTTTCCTGACGCTTTCCAATGCCTCGGATGGATGGATAAAGAGCTGGAACTATTCTGGAACTGGTAACTATCATCGCCACCGAGAAATGACAGAGTCCAGCAATTCTACCTGCAAATCCACCTACCAACGTGCAATCGCCACCACATTGCTCAATCACTGTAATGGAACACTCTAGCAATGTACAGTGAAGGACCAGCTCATAGGATGTTACAGTGAACCCAAATATAAGGTAAAATTTGACTGAACTCTTGTACCTACCGTGATTTGTCCTCATTCACATATCCTCTTAGGGTCCCTCCCACGCTAAAGTATTTACCGAGTGTCCTTTATTGAAAACGTATTAAAATTAATATGGCATTAGAGTGTGCTAAAATTAATATTGTTTGTTGAAAATATATTACAAATATCCCAAATTTGTGTTTTACTACAGTAAAAGTTATGAACTGCAACTGTTATGATTGCTAAGTACTAGTTTATTTAGTGTATTGAAAGTGTGTTTAGTTTGCTCTGCTTCAGTGGTCAAGATAAAGGGGTCCCTCCATTCAAAGTAGTTCAAATGCACAAAGTTACTTAATTAGAGAAAGTTTTAATTACTCATGCTATTCAAGTCAAATTCTGTACAATACTGGGCTCCTCTTGTGTATTAAAAGTGCATATTAATGGCGTAACAGGACCAACAGTTAGTCTATTGTGCTCATGCTAGATAATGATTAATAGAAATACCACTATTTTTGAAAACAATAATTTATTTATTCAGAAGACAGTGAGAAGTAACCTGTTAGTGAATTCCATTTAACTTTCATTCTAAATAGAAAAATATTTAGCTGAGAGATACTTAACCTGTGCCAGTTTATAATTTTGCGGTGAAGTACATTTACAATTTTTGTGAGGTAGGAAAATGTTTGAAAATTAATGCTGAACCTATGTCCAATTTATGACTACACAGTGAATATTAATAGTAATGTTATAAAGACCATTCAGTCTGAATAGTCCCTGAAAGTAATAGTGTGTATTGTTATCTGTTATATTTATGCAAATAGTTTGTTCTGCTCTGTCAGCTCCAATCTTACCGTGAACATATGCAGGTGTCAGAGTTCATTGCACTCGCGTGTGGCCAAGTATAGGTTGTGTTTGTCCGTTAAAATTACTCATACTTATCTTCTTGAACAAGAATGTCAATCATTCTCACGCATAATTAGGCTAGCGACCGTTTTCTTTATTCTTTGAACAGTGTAGATCGGTAATATATTGTTTGTTTACGTAATTTTGACTTTCACTTCCAATAAGCCACCCCTGTTAGGTACAACACGGTCAGCATAACAAAATTCCTCTCAGGGGGTAACACTACTCTGCTACTTTATACTATAATTGCTTGAATAAAAATAATTTCACTATACGAACTGCCTCCAGCTTGGAGGGTATGGTATAGTAGTAGCGGACGGTAGTGTTATACGTGGCTTTGCCGTGACAGGACTATTTTTCTGTTGGGGCATAGTACATAATAAGCCAAATTTGGTATTTGATTGCATAAACTACGTGAATCCAGTTGGAGTGTTATAAGTGGACATAAGAGATACGAGATTAACTTGGTATACCTCTCGAGGAACCATAAGTGGTGCTTTCATTTCCACATTAAATTGCTTAACGTCTTTTTGGGCTTTAGAAAACCGTTCCCGGAAAACCAAATTCATATTTGGTCTCTTCTGCTGTAGGACGCTAATAGTACCCTCATAGTATTCACTGCTCTCTTTAAATCAATGGTCGTGGACTGAAGAATGCGGCAGAGTGACACAGTTAACACTATAGGACAAGTAAGAAAAATTAACATGAATATTTGAAGAAATTAACAAAGGCAATTAATTGTGTCTTCGGGCGTGGAAAAGGAAAGATAAAAAGGTAATTGTTTTTCACATCTCACCTAATACTACTCTCAGGCAGAACTCACAGCTGCATACAGCCTGTCGAAGGCACCGGGCTTCGGACGTCGTTGTACTGTCACGCCACTGTGATATCATACAGAAGACATCGCATATCGTCAAATAATTATCACTCTGACACTGAAGGTGACAGTTATGTTTCTCCACCCAGCGCGTCTCGCAGAGTCCCTGAATTTATATTTCTCCAAGCGCTTCTTTAAAGACGCTAAGTCTTTTTCCAGATGTATTAGCAAACGCAACGATCTTCTTCAGTAGTGCTGATGCTTTGCAACAAATAGTCACCTCGGAAGAATTTGCAAGACAGCTGTTCAGTAAATGATCACTAAAAGGAAGGAAGAATTACAAAAATGTTAAGGAACATTCAGGAATGCAGAAATACAAGTCACTTCGGAGTCAATTGAATAGGAAGTGCAGGGAAGCTAAGGCGAAAAAAACGTGAAGGAATCGAAAAAGAAGTCACTGTCGGAAGGAGTGACTCAGCGTATAGAAAAGTGAAAACAGCCTTCGGTGAAATTAATTCGGGTTGTAACATTAAGAGTGCAATGGAAATTCCTATTGTAATGCAGAGGAGAGCGCAGACGATGGAAAGAGTATATTGAAAATTTCTATGAGTAGAAAGACTTGTCTGATGTGAAAGGAGAAGAAACAGGAGGCGACATGGAAGTGACAGGTGATGCAATATTACAGTCAGAATTAAAAACACTTTGGAAGGCTTAAGTTCAAATAAGACAGAAGGAATAGGTAACGTTCCATCAAAATTTATAAAATCATAGGGTGAACTGAAAACAAAACGACTATTCACGTTGGTGTATGCAACGTATGAATCTAGCGATACACCATCTGATTTTCGAAAAATATCATCCATACAATTTCGAATGCAGGAGCTGCCAAGTGCGAGAATTATAGCACAATCGGCTTGACAGCTCGTTCATCCTAGTTGCAGACAAGAGTAATATACAGAAGAGTGGGAGAGAAAATTGAGGACGTGTTAAAAGATCATCAGTTTAGCTTTGGGAAAGGTAACGGCACCTAGAGGCTATCTGACGGCGCAGTTGATAAAAATAAGTCCACAGAAATATTAAGACACGTTCATGGGATTTATCGACCTGGAAAAAGCGTTCGATAATATCAAATTGTGTAAAATGTTCCAAAATTCAGGGGAAAATTGGGTGAGCTATAGGGAGAGACGGGTAGTACACACCATGTACAAGAGCCAAAATGGAATAATAAGAGTGGAAGACCAGAGATGAGGTTCTTGAATTTAAAAGGCTGTAAGACAAGCATGTACATTTCGCTCCTTCTGTTCAGGCTATACATCGAAGAAGCAATGACGGAAATTAAACAATGGTTAAACAGTTGAGTTAAAATTCAGTGTCAAAGTATATCAATGATATGAATCACTGATGATATTACTGTCCTCCCTGAAAGTACAGAAATGTTACAGGATTTGCTGGAGGGAATGAACGATCTATTGAGTCCACAATACGGACTGTGAGTAAATCGAAGAAGACGAAAGTTATGAGAAGGAGCAGATAAGATAACAGCGAGAAACTTAATATCAGGATTTATGGTCAAGAACTACATGAAGTGAAGGAGATCTTCTACCTAGGCAGCAAAATAACCCATTGTGGACGGAGCAAGGAGTACATCAAAAGCAGACGAATACTCTGAAAAAGGGCATTCCTGACGAAGAGAAGTCCACTAGTATTATACATAGGTCTTAATTTGAGGAAGGAATTTCTATAAAAATACATGTAGAGCATAGCATTGTACGGTAGTAAAACATATACTGTGGGAAAACCTGAAAGAAGAGAATCGAAGCATTTGCGATATGGTGCTACAGTCGAATGTTGAAACTAAAGTGGACTGATAAGGTAAGGACTGAGGAGGTTTTGCGGAAAATTGAAGAGGAACTTTTGTTTAAAAATATGCATAATCAAAAAGAATGTATGTAGGTTCAAATGGTACAAATGGCTCTGAGCACTATGGGACTCAACATCTGAGGTCATCATTTAATATATTTTTTTGTGAGATCAAAAATTTAAAAACCTCTCTTACATCGGTCTGATTTAGCTGCACTGATCAGGATAGTAAACGCATGCGTATGTTAAGGGAATTTTCATTCACAAAGCAGGCTTATCACATTCACACAGTTCAATACTGTTCTATCCTGATTAAATTGAGCTTAACTTAATTTCCATAAGGCAGCGAAGCCATTTCGAAGTCTCGGTGCGACGAAAATTGTCAGTCGATCTCCTGAAAATATTTGTAATAATTATTAATTTTCGGTGATCACATGGGGAAGACCGGAGATCTGCTGGTAAGACCGTGTTAGCCTATTTATTTGAAGTAACTGGATATCTTGAGCATACAAAACGGCAGGTTCGTCCAGTGTAAATCAGACGTTCCCCACTGATCCCGTGCAACACAGCGTAGTAAGCTGACACTGTCAATAATAATCAGTTAAATAATACTCGAACACACTTACTGTAGTTTAGTTCATGTATTAAATTCCTTCTCACACAGAATCTCATCAAGATGGCGACTAGCTCAACAATACATTCATATACATCCTCCTTCTTTCACGACTAATCGGCAAGCATTCCTTCATTCTTTTCATAAGCGAAAACTTTGATAGCAGAGAAGATATTCCATGGTGTAAATGGACACTCCAAGGAATAATTGGGCTCGAAACTACTTTGCATTGATAATCGGTAAGATAAGAAGAGATATTTCGAAATATGTACTGAGTTATATAATTTATAAAATTTCTGAAAATATCGCGGAGAGACCGCTGCAAGAGACATCCCGTAGAACTTAGAACTACTTAAACCTAACTAACCTAAGGACATCACACACATCCATGCCCGAGGCAGGGTTCGAACCTGCGACCGTAGCGGTCGCGCGGTTCCGGACTGAAGCGACTAGAGCCGCTCGGCCACAAAGGCCGGCAAAGTATGTGGGACAAACAATATGTATAATTGTTTAAATGTCCTGGTGTCTTAGTTAAAATTTACTGCAATGGCAGAAAGAAAACTGCTCGATTAAACATCATTTTCTTTCTCGCAGTCGATTTTAAAACAAAAGCTGTACATTGTTGTTGAAAAAAAGAAATATAAGGCCTACGCCCGTCTCAACGTTTACAAGAGTATCGTGTAAAATCTAGAAATAAATCAGTCAATATCTTTACAGGATTATTGCTAACAACTTCACCCTGTTACAAGTAGCATATATCCTGCTGATGGTCGAAGTAGAGAGGATATAAAATGTAGACTGCAAAGCGTTTCTGAAGAAGAGAAATTTGTTAACATCGAGTATTGATTAGGATTATTGCTAACAACTTCACCCTGTTACAAGTAGCATATATCCTGCTGATGGTCGAAGTAGAGAGGATATAAAATGTAGACTGCAAAGCGTTTCTGAAGAAGAGAAATTTGTTAACATCGAGTATTGATTTTAAGTGTCAGGAAGTGGTTTCTGGAAGTATATGTATGGAGTGTAGCCATGTATGGAATTGAAACATGGACGATAAATCGTTTAGACAAGAAGAGAATAGAAGTTTTCGAAATGTGGTGCTACAGAAGAATGATGAAGATTAGATAGGTAGATCACATAACTAATGAGGAGGTATTGAATAGAATTGGGGAGAAGAGGAGTTTGTGGCCCAACTTGACTAGAAGATGGGATCGGTTAGTAGGACATGTTCTGAGGCATCAAGGGATCATCAGTTTAGTATTGGAGGGCAGCATGGGGATAAAAATCGTAGAGGGAGACCAAGAGATGAATACACTAAGCAGATTCAGAAGGATGTAGGTTGCAGTAGATACTGGGAGATGAAGAAGCTTGCACAGGATAGAGTAGCACGCAGAGCTGCAACAAACCAGGCTCAGGACTGAAGACCGCAACAACAACAACATATACTGTATTTATACTGGGTGCATCACCTACGATTTACACCGCAAATAGTGCGGAAATTGAGAGTGCTGTTGATGTGCTGTTTTCACAGAATATATTGATAGAGAGGGCTCGCACTGTTAACGAATACACAGATTGTAATAATACTTAAAAAGTGTATTTTTGTGTAAACATACACCTATTCAAGTATAACAAAGCCTATCGATATAACAAATTAACAATTGCTTAAATTGGAATATCATTGGTGTTTGCTGCAGGATTCCAGTGCGAGTCGGGTACGAGATGCCGAATTTTGAATAGTTTTCACACAGACAGTTGTTTGTGCCATTCAACCTGCGTAGTTCTTAGGTAAGATGCTGTTATGTTTGCTTACATTGCGCTTGTATGTTGCTTGAGTGCAATGCTACTTGCTAGACAGTGTGACATGCCAAGCAGTAGGTCGTCGGTGGACGATGGGATTTACAATGCCGCAAAAGCCATAATGCTCATCGTGTATGTAGAGTGTAGGAAAAATGCAGTTAGTTTTTGTACAGTGTTTGGAGCAAGGTATCCTAAAAAGACGTCAACAATCTTGGCAGTTATTTATCAATCTCTTCAACCAGTTACTTGAAAGTGGTAGTGCAACACCCAGTCAACACAACAGGAGGATACATCCTACAAATAAGAGGGTGAAGTTAATGTTCTTGCTGCGGTTTTAGTTGATCCGGAGATTAGCTCCCAAACAATCAAAGGAGGAAGTGCCATTAGTCAGGCCAGTGTCCTATTCCCTCTCTATCGACCTACGTTCCAACACTATCACATCCCTTGAAAGGTGGCTACACTGAGCCACAGCGCCAGAGAGTATTGTTCCGCCGCCTCCACTGGCAGTGATTATTGAGACGCAGCGACAGGCAGTTCTTGCCGAGAAGTTGTGGTGGACACTGCGTGTAGCTGAAGTTAGAGTGAGATGCGGTAGTGGAGAGTGTTGTTCCATGTTTATGCAGTTATTTGATGGGAGAGATAGCAGATGTTGTTCCAATGGAGATATTGTAATGATCTGAGTGCTTTTCGTCAATATAAATTAAGGTAACTAACGACTGTTCCATATTTTCTTATTATTTGTGTGTCCTGAATAATGCTTCATTACAGGTTCACTCAACAAAGCATCTGGTGTGTGTTCTTGTATTAGAGTGTAATTCTGGGTTTCTTGCACAATTATAGTATTTCTAATTTTCTTTTATCACGTCAGTATAAATGATATTTAAAAATTCTTGTCTTGTTGAAGAAGAACCGTGCCAGATGTGCGTTGAGTCATACTACCACATACAGAACAGCTACACTTGTGCTATGTTGGCTTCGTAGATTTTATAGTTGCTGGGGACTTAATTAATTAACTGTGTTAACGAAAATTTTGTTTCATTGTTTGTTGTTATTCTATGCAGTCAGATTGCGTACGAAAACTAGTCAGGGCCAGCCGTTTACGAGACTTGCGTAATCGGACATACAGCTACTAAAAATATTTGCATTCATATTTAATTTTAATTAAGCCCCCATGCACGTTGTAAATTTAACTCTGAAAATTTCTGTACTATCACGCGATCTCTTTCTTCCTGTTCTCTATCCTGTTCCCTTTGTCTAATCTCTACTGCAACTAATCTATTATTGTGAGCATTCAAAATCGGTTGTACCTCTTCTCGAATTTCTTTCTTTAATTCATCTTTCATATTTTTGAAACATGTCCCTATTCGTGAATCTAACCGTGTTTCCAAAGTTCCCATCTCGGTTTTAATTGTTCCTATCTCTGTTTTTAATTCAGATCCTAACTGCGATCCCAATGAGTCTAACCGTGTTTCCATATCTGTTTTTAATTCAGATCTAAACTGAGTTTGCATTGTTCCCATATCAGTTTTAATTTCAGATCGTAACTGTGATCCCATATTTAATATAGCACTCATCAACTGCTCCATATTAAATGGTTCAGAATTCTTTTCGCCCCTAACATTTCCCGCAATACTAACTTCCTTCTGCATAGCCATAAGGCTATCTGTGTTCGATACTATTCCAGAATCTTCTGTCGTTAATCTCGGATTCTGTGAATTTTCTGGTTGAGAAAAATTTTGAAATGGTTCCGGACTATTTTCTCGACTGATTAAATTGTTTTCCACTTCATTATTCATGATACTGTTTTCCTCTGTTGGGGGGTTCGCCATGTTAACAATTTCGTCATTCTCACTATCCATCATTTTTGCCTTTTTCATCGATCGCGTAATCATTTACAAAACATACAAAATTCGTCACTGTACGAAAATTTATACACAATGACAGTTTATCACCAACAATATCAATCACACGAAATGCTTCCTTCAAACACGATTAACGAACAATAGAAGAATGACAATTACCAATCTACACATGCAAAATAGACTACAATTACTGAACTACAGATTACTACAACAATACTACTGTCTACTATTTTTGCAATCAGGAGAATTCCAAGGGACGATCCGAAGCAGCGGTCGCCACGTGCATGGGGGCTTATTTTAAATATAAGGAATGCAAATATTTTTTTTGTATCTGTATGTCCGATTACGCAAGTCTCGTAAACGGCTGGCCCTGACTGGTATTAGTACGCAATCTGACTGCTTAGAATGACAACAAAGAATGTAACAAAATTTTCGTTAACACAGTTAATTAATTAAGTCCCCAGCAACTATAAAATCTACGAAGCCAACATAGCACAAGTGTAGCTGTTCTGTATGTGGTAGTATGACTCAACGCACATCTGGCACGGTTCTTCTTCAACAAGACAAGAATTTTTAAATATCATTTATACTGACGTGATAAAAGAAAATTAGAAATACTATAATTGTGCAAGAAACCCAGAATTACACTCTAATACAAGAACACACGCCAGATGCTTTGTTGAGTGAACCTGTAATGAAGCATTATTCAGGACACACAAATAATAAGAAAATAAGGAACAGTCGTTAGTTACCTTAATTTATATTGACGAAAAGCACTCAGATCATTACAATATCTCCATTGGAACAACATCTGCTATCTCTCCCATCAAATAACTGCATAAACATGGAACAACACTCTCCACTACCGCATCTCACTCTAACTTCAGCTACACGCAGTGTCCACCACAACTTCTCGGCAAGAACTGCCTGTCGCTGCGTCTCAATAATCACTGCCAGTGGAGGCGGCGGAACAATACTCTCTGGCGCTGTGGCTCAGTGTAGCCACCTTTCACCCTCTCCATCGGAAGTTACATAGAAACAGTTATGAGAGTCGTGTTTACCTCTGTACATGGGCATTGAGAGAGGAACTTCCAGATGTATTATGTATCTTCTCTACTTACGAAGCCACATTTAGTAATAATGGTCAGATAAACCGCCGAAACATGCACTATTGGTTGTTGACAATCCCCTCTGGCTTTCTCAGGTGGAATACACCGCAAAGAAAAGGAACTGGATCATAGCACAGTCTTTAAAACATCAGGGAATAGTATCCAGTGCACCAGAGGGAGCTGTAGAGGGTGAAATATGTAGAGGGAGACAGAGACTGGAGCACACCCGGAAAATAATTGAAGATATAGGTTGCAAGTGCTACTCTGACATGAAAAGGTTGGCATAGGAGAGGTATTCGTGGCGGGCCACCGTCAGAATATTAATGACTCAAAGAAAGTACAGTTACCATTCTTGTCGCTAGTGGAGACGGTGGAGACATCTTAAAAAGCAAATACTTACTAACAGTGAGATCTATTAAATGCCAGACACCGTAGTAATATGCACTGCCTATACGAAAATTGTTTACAGCGTGCCACAGTGTGTAGAGTAAGCAGAGACGAGCAATTTGATACCAGACAGTTACGTATCTGGTCTACAAAATCCAGCTGAGCTACAGCGCATGCACCTTTTGACACAGTATTCTCTTGCTCTCATCGCGCAAACTGTAGGACTCAGAGGAAAAATGAATAGGATACTTTTGTAGGACATTTTGTATAGATAACTTTGTACTAGGGTACGTTTTCACTAGCTTGTACTGTCTAGGCTGTTACACCACTAGAATAGTTGGCTATTTCAATAGAACTGCTAATTTTAACTCTACCGTGAGTGTAACGAAAAAAATAAGACTTTTGTCAACGTTGTGCAAAAACTAATTACGTTTACAATTCGATCTAAACATACTCCTGAGATCATGAACAATAGAGGCACTGTAACACTTGCTTCGGGAATGCCGAATACTGCTATTGTTGAACTCGATGATTTGCCGTAGATTACTACGTACTGTAACCTTTGTGACAGGAATTCGTGAGTCCAGTTGCTCAATTGAAGACATGCAATTTGATTGGAAGTCTCTTGTGAGGTACGGTGTCAAAAGCATTCTGAAAGTCCAGAAATCCGAGGTCAATCTGAGATGCCCGGCTAGCAGGACTCCTTACTTCACGTTAGAATATAAATGTCTTCCACAATCCTATTTCAGTTAGACATAATTGTTAAAATTATACTCACGAAAAGTAACACAACATACCACCTGCCTGCCTACTTCGTGAAGGGGTACATGACACTTGTGAATAATACTCTTGAACGCCCATTATCTACGATCACTATAGCTGTTGTCGGAATTTAACAAACTTCAGATAACTGTGTTAATAGTCACTATCGACGACCCAACACACACGATAGCACGCGTCTGCCACTGCCATCCAACTCCAACAATGTAAAATACTTCCTAATGCCATTAATTCTTATCACACTTCAGCACGCCCTCACCAGTGAAGACAATTCTTTCACTACAGCGTATTTAGAAGAATGCTCGTATCTCCCATTTAATGATTAGTTTGACCTAAAGCTGGAGATAAATATAGCCGAAATTTGTACAAAGGACCTAACGGCATTCAGAAAGGGTGGATTAGATAAAGGCGGTGGCGGTGAATTTGATACTGCTACAAGTAGTTTATCTTGCAACGAAATTGAAGTGAATAGTTCCCTTAAGTTAATATGAGTGGACGTTTACTAAACTGGACAAAATTAATAGCTAGCTCCTTTTAACGACATCACGACTCAGATGATTCAGTTGCTAAAAGTTCCAAGAAAACTTGAGTCTCATCTCATAGAATTAAAGTTGGTGGATTTTCCAAACTGCTCTCAATATGCTTAAATCCCTTGGTAGGTATAAATCATCGTCAGAGATTGTACGAAACGCTTTCTTCGGAAGTTGGGTTGACAGTTAGTTCAAGTGCCCTCTCGAAGTACGAGGTGCATTCAAGTTCTAAGGCCTCCGATTTTTTTTCCAATTAACTACTCACCCGAAATCGATGAAACTGCCGTTACTTCTCGACGTAAATGCCGTACAGACGTACACATTTTTCACAACGCTGACGCCATGATTCCATGGCAGCGACGAAGGCTTCTTTAGGAGTCTGTTTTGACCACTGGAAAATCGCTGAGGCAATAGCAGCACGGCTGGTGAATGTGCGGCCACGGAGAGTGTCTTTCATTGTTGGAAAAAGCCAAAAGTCACTAGGAGCCAGGTCAGGTGAGTAGGGAGCATGAGGAATCACTTCAAAGTGGTTATCACGAAGAAACTGTTGCGTAACGTTAGCTCGACGTGCGGGTGCGTTGTCTTGGTGAAACAGCACACGCGCAGCCCTTCCTGACTTTTTTGTTGCAGTGCAGGAAGGAATTTGTTCTTCAAAACATTTTCGTAGGATGCACCTGTTATCGTAATGCCCTTTGGAACGCAATGGGTAAGGATTACGCCCTCGCTGTCCCAGAACATGGACACCATCATTTTTTCAGCACTGGCGGTTACCCGAAATTTTTTTGGTGGCAGTGAATCTTTGTGCCTCCATTGAGCTGACTGGCGCTTTGTTTCTGGAATGAAAAATGGCATCCACGTCTCATCCATTGTCACAACCGACGAAAAGAAAGTCCCATTCATGCTGTCGTTGCGTGTCAACATTGCTTGGCAACATGCCACACAGGCAGCCATGTGGTCGTCCGTCAGCATTCGTGGCACCCCCCTGGATGACACTTTTCGCATTTTCAGATCGTCATGCAGGATTGTGTGCACAGAACCCACAGAAATGCCAACTCTGGAGGCGATCTGTTCAACAGTCATTCGGCGATCCCCCAAAACAATTCTCTCCACTTTGTCGATCATGTCGTCAGACCGGCTTGTGCGAGCCCGAGATTGTTTCGGTTTGTTGTCACACAATGTTCTGCCTTCATTTAACTGTCACACCCATGAACGCACTTTCGACACATCCATAACTCCATCACCACATGTCTCCTTCAACTGACGATGAATTTCAATTGGTTTCACACCACGCAAAGTCAGAAAACGAATGATTGCACGCTGTTCAAGTAAGGAAAACATCGCCATTTTAAGTATTTAAAACAGTTCTCATCCTCGCCGATGGTGGTAAAATTCCATCTGCCATACGGTGCTGCCATCTCTGGGACGTATTGACAATGAATGCGGCCTCATTTTAAATCAATGCACATATTGCTATCTCTTTCCAGTCTGGAGAAAAAAAATCGGAGGCCTTAGAACTTGAATGCACCTCGTATAAAGGGTTGCCGAAAATTGCTTGTTCTCTTCGTAACAAATAATTCTGAGCAGGTAGGAGCATCATCATGGATAGATGGATTAATGAGTACAAGGTCATTGTAGCGAGACGCACCACCATAACATCAAAATACACCAAAATTAAACGCAAAATATATCTATTTAAAAAAGCAGATAAGAATTTCCTTGACGGATTCCTAACAGACAGTCCCATTCCTTCCTAGCTAACTATGCAATTATCCATCAGAAATTCAACGAATCAGTATCTGAGGGAATCGAGAGATTTTTGCCACATAAATTATTAAAACATGCTACTGATAACCCATGATACACAAAAAAAGACCAGAACACTTTTGCAGAAGCAACGAAAAACCATGCTAATACCTTCACACCACGATACCACTGATAATATTATAGATGACAGCGTCTCTGAAGCGGAGTTATTAAGGAGTTTTTCGAATTTCCTTCACCAAAGAAATCTAACTGAATATTCCAGAATTCGAATAAAGAACATGAGGAATTCAGAAGTAGATATCCTCGGTTTCTCTAAGATTATGTCGATAAATAGCGCCCAAATTTAGCAGTCCTATACAATTGCTCTCTCGATAAAAGGTCCGCACCAAAAGATCTGAAGCAGAAATTAATCTAAATGACAAAGTGGTTGCTTTACCTGCTCTCTACCAACTGTGCACTACTTGAATCAATTTGATCAACAACACTAGGATGCAATATCCTTGGCATCAATTATATATCTAAAGATCGTCAATATAGGGAGTGGTCTTATTTCTTCAGGTACTGGAAAACTTTCTAATCTTCAATATTAATACACTTACGCATAGTCCTGTTCCTTCAGGTCCTGCCAATCAATAATCCGGACTCTTCAGAATCAATCTAAGCACAGAATAATGTTTTGGACTACTGTCCAGTTTTAATGAAGGACTACAATACGAGAAATCGCCCAGTAGCAATCCTCAATTGTGTGGAAACCAGTTAACATTATTACCTCTCTTATGATTCCTCAGATAAATATAAAACACATAACACTGTTTCACCCTCATATTTAGAGCATAGCAAACAACAATCACCACATCCAGAGACAAAATATTTATATCAATCACTTCAAAATCTCCTAGAAAACACTCTTAAACGCCACCACAGTCTTCAGAAACCATATTAAATGTATCCAAATATCAGATCTAAATGCCGGCCAGTGTGGCCGTGCGGTCTAGGCGCTTCAGTCTGGAACCGCGTGACCGCTCCGGTCGCGGGTTCGAATCCTGCCTCGGGCATGGGTGTGTGTGATGTCCTTAGGTTAGTTAGGTTTAAGTAGTTCTAAGTTCTAGGGGACTAATGACCACAGATGTTAAGTCCCATAGTTCTCAGAGCCATTTGAGCCATTTTTTTTTTCAGATCTAAATCACTATCAATGTTTTCCTCAACACAATGTATAACGGTTCAGACAACCTCAAATGATGAACTTGACGTTCATACAACACGGTTACACACACACACTATCACAGATGACAAAGACTTCGAAACTGTATTCACATTGACGTAGTACAGTAGTAGAATCGGTAATGATACATAACTACTTTCCCCATTTTGTCCCGTAACTGATGTTATACCCGAACTCTAGGGAAAGTTCAGCCATTTTTAAAAACTTTCAGTAATTTCAGTTCTCACTGTGAAAACTTTTCAACAGTTAGAGATTAAACATGTTTTCTCCTCTGGCCATAGATGCAAACGCATACGCTTATTTAGCACATTATGTCATTACACACTAACCTTCTGCAATCAAGTACGATTCCACGAATGCTAATGTTTTATACAGAAACGCCTCCATTTGAATCACATGCCTGATTCCATGCCCAAGTTTTCCGAGAGATTAGCTTATTATTGTCAGTGATTGTTAAACCATTTCTTATGCGCTTTCGTATAATAAACTGAATTAACAGCGATTCTTATTTAAGTTCATACAAAACGATTTCCTTGATCATTGTGTTGGAGGGTAGCGATTTAATTATATTAAATGTATATGGTCATTATTGTACATCCCCATTAAAGGTTCATGTTTTTTAAAACACCACGCACAAGAAATCTAAAACCGAAAGCTCACCAAAAAAATGGTTCAAATGGCTCTGAGCACTATGGGACTTATCTTCCGAGGTCATCAGTCCCCTAGAACTTAGAACTACTTAAACCTAACTAACATAAGGACATCACACACATCCATGCCCGAGGCAGGATTAGAACCTGCGACCGTAGCGGCCGCGCAATTCCAGACTGTAGCACCTAGAACCGCTCGGCCACCCCGTCCCGCGACAGCTCACAATTGGTTACTCTGCTCAGGATGCGCTTACCTGCAAACTCCTGAATTTGCAGTTGCAGAAGATCTGTCGGGTAACCTGTTTGATGGAAATCAACACGTTTTGGGAATTTCGGGAAGGTGAAGAAACTTAGCGAGGTCACTCTCAACGAAAACTGTGTACTAGGATGTGAGAAAGATTAGATGAACATCATTATTTAGTAATAGAAATTTCGGACTACCCACTTCTTGGACATAAATGTCAAAAGGAAAGTGTGAAACTGGTACTCGATGGGGTAAGCGCAAAGGGTTAGGAGATCGGGAAGGAAAATCAGAAAGGACCGATAAGAGAGCTGAAGCTGACTGCGGGCGACAAAGTTTTGCTACGATCACGAGACCTATTAAGGAAGAGTCGAAGCAGCAAATTCTTTTACATGTTTTGTGGACATTACCATGCGTGAAAAAAGGTGCATCACAACGTCATAGAGTCACAAATTTTACGAAGCCACAAATCAACTGCAAACAACGGAAATCACGTAATACAACTAACAGGGTCAAGTTACAAGGAGATGAATTAATTTTATGATTTGCTCCAGACAGTACATAAAATACATTATAATTCGTGTTTAGAGCATTCCAATCCTCTTACTCGGTTGTTGATGTAAGTTAAAGCATCACGGAAGAGCCCTCGGCTTTTGTAACTGCCAAGCAAGTTTCGTAATTCGGACAATGTGATAAGCGAACCTTACCTCAACCTCTTCTGGGGGCAACATTCACTGGTGCTGTTATAGAACATTATGCTACTGTGGTCCTGGTACAACAGTATTGTCTCTGAACAAATGCCCACGAAGATTGGAATCCCGTTACTTGAAATGGGAGCTGTTTCTGTTTACGATGTCCTTTTGATACGAAGAATTACGTGCGAATTATAGAAATTGGCACAAATTATAATATGAAAGTAACTCAATTTCATACTGCACGTAAGTCAGTCTCTCAGTGTAGGTACCTTTCACACATAAGAACGGACACAGACACTACGAGCCTACCCATAGTTGAACTGTAATGAAAAAGATGTGGTTATAGGTCATGTGGAAAAAAGAAATAGTTTACTTTAACATCACTGACCTTTCATCATATGTCTCTGTTTTTGTAAAGGGAACATTGATTCGTCACCGCTTATCACTCCATCACGCCCACAACGAACAGATCGGAATAAATACGGGAAGGTCTGACGGTCGTCCAGTGACCACTGATTGTAAAAGCTATGTGGTTGCTGTCAGTTGCCGGGGTTCCGTGCTTGATTTAGTGCCAGCGGACAAAAGAAGAATATACAATAGCTCTGCATACTCTCAAACACTCTGCGCAATTAATTGGCGGCCTGTGTGGCGCTGCTGGCATTAGTATAAACAATACTAATTAGAAGAAAGAAGTGCATTTTAATCACCGTAAATATCACGGTACTCTCATTTAAGCAAAAGAGGGATAACAGAAATGTGTCATCAACATGCTGGACATTATTGCTCGACACCGTTCTTACTGAAGAGAATTCCCTCACACAATTTTTTTAAAAACGTAAATTAAAATATACTTACACAGTGGAGGCAATAATACTGCACACTTCAATGGCATTTATTCATTTTAATATCATGAAGTATAGATAATTTTTGGTATACTACATCAGAGAATTAAGTTTCCTTTTTTTTTACAATGTGTGTGCTAAATATTTATCGGTTTTGGAATATTTGAATTAAAAATAAATAAATAATTAGGCATAACTGACTAAATTTTAAAATCTTCACTATTTTATACGTACATGTAACTGTAACGCATTTTTAATTAGTTCTATTCCAACAAGGTTTGCTTATTGTGTTTGTTTTATCCAGTGAGACAACGCACTCTGATCATTTTTGTGACTGTAGTAATCAGCAACACGTTGTTGTAGTTGAAGTGTAAGAAATGCGTAACGTGAGATGAGCTGAGACGAAAGACACTACGGAAAACAATATCTCCTGTACCGAAATGTGCTAGTTGCTCACTGAGTATGAGGAGTAAGGCAGTAGCACTCCATGAAGAAGATCACATTGGTAGGTGAAGCCAGGAAGTTGGGAGCAGACGCTACAAAATTGGATGTAGTGTAAAAGAAGTGGATCAACCAAAACTGGTCCAAGAGCTGGCAGAAAACCAATATTAAATGCTGAAGACTTTCATAGACTCTGTCACCTGTCTCTGCAAGACAGCCAGTGTACCTTAACAGATGAAGAAACCGTCGTGAAGACTTGAAGGGTTCATGTTTCTGAGTGAAATAATAAATAAAATCTTTGTGAAAGTGTTTTGCGAGTTAGGACTCTAAGAAAGAAGTCTTATCTCAACAAAATGCAGATGCATTAATGATGTAATGGGCTTTAGCACACGAGGAGTGTATACATGACAACGGGGCAATTGTGTCTTGGAGTAGTGAAACTGAGATATGCATTTTTGGAAGAAATGGAATTAAGTATATTTGCCTTCGACCAGGATAGGACTTGTTGCTTGCGTGTACCACTGCCGTTATGAAGCATCCTCTGAGTATAACGGTGTGGTGCTGCACGGCAAGACACGGCAGTGTGCCTCTAAAAATGTTACAAGGCAATATTAGTGCCAGAAAGTACCCATAATAAGTCTTAGTGTTCAAACTGCTGCTCACTGTGCGTGAACTGATTCAAGATAGCAAGCATTAGTGCACTTTCTAGCAAGGCAATGTTTCATGTCACAGTGTTAGAATCGACAAGAAATGATTTGGTGACCGACACATTAGTGTGCCGACTTCGCTTTGCAACAGTAGCGTCCTCAATCTGATTGAGAAGTTGTCAACATGAAAATCTAAGTAACAAAAGGGATTTGATAGGGGCCACTATCAGTTCATGGTCCAGAATAGCCATATAAGAAGACCTGTGATATTTGGTACACTTACTTGATGCTGCACCGATATGAGGCAGCGATTAAATCAAAAGGATACCTAGCAAAATATCCAGAATCATTGCAATCATATTTGTACCAAATAATTTGTAACTTTTTGAAATTGTTCCGTTGTGAGAATATTTTTTTTATTTTTAACTGAAATTAATTCACAATTTTTAAAAGATTTTAATTCGAATTTTCAAACAGCAGAGAAACGGAAGCGTTCACTGAAAATTTTTAATAACTTATTACGTATGTTTCCACAAAAATACTCTTCAGAATGCAATAATCAATGCGACTCTACAAAGTATCCCGAATCAGTACCATTACTGAAAGTAGAGCAGTTGCTTCCACAGATGTTTTCGACGCAAAGTTGCTTGACAGGAAGACGTTTATCTGAGCTAAGAGTAAGGGCTCTGAGTAACAGAAACGCACATTGACCACCTAAGAAACATTACATTAATTTAAACAGGAAATTACCGCATAAACTATTGAGTCTTTCGAAATAGTTTTTCCAACGTACATTATTTTCTTCTTGCTCTCATTCCTATATTCATTCACTTCATTTCTTACGTATTGGTTGTGGAGGCATTTCAGTTTTTTTTTTCCACCTTCACTCAGAGAAGAGCTTCTCCAAGCGAAAATAAGAGGGGGAAGATTACAGTTTACCGTAGCGTCTATAATAACGTCATTAGACATGTAACGCAAACTGTGATGTTGGAGGAGGATCTCGACTGTTTCACATTGGAAGGGACCATTTCGGCACTCGCTTTAAGTGATTTATCGAAGCCACAATCTGAATCTGGATGGACGAACGGAGATTTGAAGCACGGTTCTCCGAATGCGACTACGTAAGCGTCTTAACATGGCGTCCTAATGATCGGCAGGTTTCTCAGACATTAACATCTGTGATGTTATGTTCTTTGGGCAGCAATATTCCTGAAACGGATTGCACTGATTAATCGAACAACTTTGGGATGAGTTAGAGCAGCCACGTCGTTCCCCATCCAAGGGCTCATCATCACCACTACCTTCTTTGGTTTCGACTCTAAAACAAGAATGAGCTGATATTCCTTCACAGACATTCACATACCTCAGTGAAAGTGCCCCCAGAAACATTAATGCCGTCATAAAAGCGAAGACTGGACTCAGTCCCACTAAAAGGTGTTTCGAAGTTTTGTATATTTGTAGTAAGGTCCTATGGGACAAAACTACTGAGGCCATCGGTACCTAGGCTTAAACACTAATTAAACTAACTTAAACTAACTTACGCTAAGGACAACACACACACACACACATTCCCGGAGGTGGATTCGAACCTCCGACAAGGGAAGCCACGCGAACCGTGACAAGGCGCCAGAGACCGCACGGCTATCCCGCGTGGCACTAATAGGTGTCCGAATCATTTTGATCAGATGGTGTAAATTTTAAGTACTCGAAATTTCCAATTGATTAATTCGGACTTTGCCTTCTGAGTCGACAATCAATGGTGAATATTTACGGCTAGCGTCTCCTGCATTGGCACACTAGCACCCCTGGAGCCAAACAATAACTTACAATTTCTTACTAGGGAAAATGTAAAACCTCTCAGGTTTCTCGTCAACACTCGATCTCTATGCTAGTTCCTACCTTAGCCCTGATATAATAATCCTATCAGAGCACACCGGGAATTTTCGTCATGCAATCCAAGCAACGCCTGTTCTCGTAGCCACTATTAAATTCGGTACTCCTCATGACAAACAACATCCTTACCCGTCACGTACATTATAATTACGCTTGTTCGACAGCAGCTTGGAAAAGGGATCTATATACTTCGCACGTGTTGTATTTCCTGCCTTAAGACGAAACCTGTGACAACCTTTGAAGTTAAAGGACTGGGAATAACGTAACGTGATAGTCCAAAACGTGATTAATCTGTCGTGACGATTCCAAGTCGTTTTATGTTCACTTAACAATGTGTGGACTACTGAATAAACAGTAAAGAACTTAATCCTGAACGTAATGTGATGACACATACAGCTCTCACCATTCACGTATTGGATTGGGCGGCTTTTGTTCTATGGATAGTAACAAGGACGAATCCGAATTTCTCTTGTGTACACGTAACAGTCACATCGTCTGTCTATAATCTGTAATCTATGTGGTAGCACTAAGGACACCTAACACGTCTTCTGGCTGGTTTCACACCGCTCACCCCGATTTTCTCACCTGTCCCACTATCTTAACTTAACCCAGTATCCTGTGTTACATGTTGTATTCCAGTCTCTTTACGTTTCGACGGCTGTGGCCCTCTCCAGTACCATGTTGTTATTCACTGAGCTCTTACAAATATCGTACTTGTTCTTTTCCTGGTTAAAAAACCTTTCCCCTCTTGTTCTGCAGTGACTACCTAACATCTTCTCACTACATTTACTTTCAGTGTCTCACCATAACATCTCCGATCAAATCTTTGAATTCACTCCACTCTGGTTTCCAGTCCTGGCATTTTTTTTTTTTATTTTACAAACCAATGCCTTTGATAGTTGCCAGTAATCTCCTTTTCGCGAGAAATGTTCCCGTTACCTGTGCTAATCTTTTTCTTATGTCCTCCATGCATCCTCTATCATACGTTCTTTTGCTTACAAAGCAGAAAAAAGCCAACACTTTTTCTACTACGTGGTCCTCTGGTTTGATGTTAACTTTATCGGAATCTCCTTTTGTGCTATACCTTGATATTTTAATCTTTCTTCCAATTTATTCTCAATTCATATTCCCTGTTCAGTACATCGGTTTTTCCACTCAATACCGAGCGAGGTGGCGCAGTGGTTAGCACACTGGACTCGCATTCGGGTGGACGACGGTTCAATCCCGTCTCCAACCATCCTGATTTAGGTTTTCCGTGATTTCCCTAAATCGTTTCAGGCAAATGCCGGGATGGTTCCTTTGAAAGGGCACGGCCGATTTCCTTCCCGATCCTTCCCTAACCCGAGCTTGCGCTCAGTCTCTAATGACCTCGTTGTCGACGGGACGTTAAACACTAACCACCTACCTACCCTCCACCCAATACGTCCCGAAAATGTATGTTATATAGATATTTATATTACCAATCTTCCTCTGTAGCTTATATCCATAAATCGTACGTCTTAATGGCTTTTATGTTATTCAGCGTTATTTCTGAAGTCCTTTTAACTCTTTTATGGGCGGGCAAATGTAGAGGGCGGTGTTCACTGTAGCTAACCACATTATTTACCGCTCAGGGGCGGTAGTACTCTCAACTAACCAACTAATTATTACCTTCAGCAGATGGCAAGGTAAACACAGTGCTTTTGCCACATATTTACAACATGAGCTGTTATTTGGTAATATGTTGGTCCTGATCATGGAATTTTCATGCATTTCTCTCTGTAGCTCTTCTTTATACGGTTATTGATGGTATTCCTTTACATGCACGTGTCGACTTTCCATAAATCTACAAGTAATATTACTTTTCATTCGAATGGAATTTTCTGTACTTCATAGATGGATTCTGTGTCGGTAGTGACGCTACCCACCGCGCTTATTCTCCATCCAGTATATTTTCTTCTCTATCCAGTATGTCTCACAAAAAGAGAATAGCAGAGAAGGAAAGTTACCGACCATTACTCGATGAAATTCCTTTTAGTGACAACAGTGTTGACAGTGGTGTCAGTGCTGCCAGTGACGCAATATTTACCACATGTAGTGCAGCTTCTAATTTTATTTACAGTAACGTGTCGATCAGTTGTGATTCTGAGAATAACAGCGAATGTGACAAGACGTGTGAAACAATCCGGTGCCATTCGCTGTTACATCAACTGACACTGCAAACTACGGCCAAGAAATAAGTGTTGACCCATCGACTTAATTTACTGGAAAAAGTCATGCGGTTGCAGAGATAAAGAACAAACTGAAGGACTTATTTTGTGAGTTTTTTGATGAAACAAAGAAAACACAGCGTTTTAAACTAATTTGTACGCAATACAGACAGGTAAATCTTTCGTCCCCACCATCGAAAATGAAATAAAATCTTTCATAAGAATAGATTTTACAGGAGCATTACTATTAAAATCTACCTACAGAGATTACTGTAGGACTGATCTACACCTTGGTGAAAGTTATGTATGGAAGCTAACGCCACAAAAATATTTAGTTGGTCCCTGTTGTGTAACTCCGTTGTCAGGAAAATGCTTTATAACCGCAATTTACTTTATTTATAATTATAAACTGTTCCAAGTCAAGATGCAGTCGGTTTAACTTCCTTATTTCAGCTAAAACCCGTATTGTGGTATCTGATGCCTTACGCATTCCAGAAGATACCAGTACCTTACGCAGTATGTGAGGAACATCAGAATGTCAGTGCAGTGTAATTGTAGAATGTCTGCTAAATGTACATCTAATGGCGCCATAACACTGTTTTCATACGTTACAAGTTTAATTCCCTTATTTTGTTTTATATGTAACTTTGTCTTTATGTCATATTTCCAATTAGATGCCGGTTATTATTTATGTTGAACCTATTATTCTAAGAAGGCCTGTAAGTCCTCTTTCTGTTTAATTTTATGATAGTACCTATAGCTTTTACGACTTTAAAAGAAGTTTTGGATCATGTGCCCAATGTTTTCATGTATGGACAAGAAAAAAAATGGTACTTTTGTATTGATTAAGGCAATAGGTAGCAATTCGATACAACTTTTACAGTCTTTAAATGATAATCTCGAAGATATAGTATCAAATAAATACAAAAGAACATTGGTTTACTTAGACTTCACACGAGAAACATGTTGTATACAGCATTTGTAGCAGTTAAAGACGGTCGCCGATACTATTAATACATTAACTATCATTTATCTTTCGTTTCCTCGGCAGGATCTGATTAAAACAATAACTTACTGTAACAATAGAGGAGCCATTTATTCTGCTACTCACGTAATCTAAGGGAAGTATTCATTCAATAAAATAATACCATCAACCAATTTAGCAACACTACCAGCGGACCTCAAACGAAGAATCATTTCTTCATATTAAAATGCGCCGTTTATTTACCATCCTTTCACACATTCACTTACAAGATAATACACTAGATAATAATCAAGATAATGAACAAAACAATAATCAGAAATTGAACACAGCAACGCTGGAAACAACACCGCTAGCAGCGACCTTAAATATGTCCTGGACAAAAGGAAAGCGAAAGCTGCATAACACGTAAGATGTTTTACGACAATTCACGAATTTCGTAGGCATTTTTACACACGTTATTAGAGATTTTAAATAAATGAATTATTTTCAAATAGCAATAAAAGCAATTGTCTCCTTAAAGATGACTAATGTGCCCGAAATTAGTTACTACCATTCACTTTATTGGAAAAGAAAATAGTTTTGTATTACATAAGTTTTATACGGCAATTTAATAAAAAATCTTATACTTTTTATGAGAATATTGTTTCAATGCTGAAGTTCAGATCTGAGAATGAGGCTCAGGAACATGTCACAGGTGAGTTGAAGTAGTTTAGTCAATGGCTGAACAACAATTGACATCAGTTGGTAGCTACTGCAAAATAAAGTTTTGGTCCATGCATACACAAAAATTAGTGGTTACTTTACCTGGAAGTGATGAGACAGTTCGACTGGCTTAGTCTGTTCATCTGTAGTGACTATTTTTGCCAGCGTTGTTTTGTTCTTGTTTTGCTTCTTATGTTGACAAGCTCAAGTGAACAACGTGCAGAGGTGATATTCTGTTTTCTGATCGCTAAAAATGCTGCTGAAACTGTTTTAATGTTGAAAACAGCTTACCACGTTGACGCTATGGAGAAAATCCGTCAAAAAAGACCCGCTTTGTGGCAGACAGGACACTGGTTCTTGCATCACGAAAACGCACCTGCACACACAGCCATCTCTGCTACACAGTTTTTGGCTAACAATGGAACGGTTCCGCTGCCCCACGCACATTACTCGCCTGACCTGGCTACGTACTACTTTTTCTTATTTCCACACATGAAAAAGGGCATGAAAGGACATCGATTTGACAAAACTGAATAAGTCAAGAAGATAAAGGAGGGAGGAGCTGTCAGCCATTTCTAATTATGACTATAAAAATGTTTCGAACAGTGAAAGCACCAGAGGAATAAATATGTTAGTTGTAACAGAGCGTATTTTGAAAGGGATAACGTTGGTTTGTAAACAATTTGAAATATATAGCTTTCAAAAATAATTCTGTTTTTTTTTTTTCTTTGGTACTCCCTCGTAAATACCAACTGCTTTTAGTCGCTTGACAGCTCCCACAACGCTGGAAATTATAGTTTGTCTAGTTAGTGCAACACCTAGCAACGAACCGTGGAGCTTCGTACGTTTTCCTGTTGTAATACAGACATACAGTAATTTCTAAGGTTTGCTGTAGCTACGCTACTCTAAAGACATCGCTTCTTACTATAATGCATAACATCTAGACTTCTACAATACAGCTTTCACTGACAAATAACTGATAATTAACTGATTATGCTCTTCGCTAGTCACGACTCTGTTGATTCTACTGCTTGGCGTGCACTCATTTCACGTTGTAACTGTTTCCTTTGGTTGCTTAGCCTCTACTAAACCAGAATAGTATCTCTCCTGGTTTTCCTACCCTGTCGTTAAATTTCTTGCTCTACCTGTAGGCATACCCTAACAACTATAAAGTTATACAGAAGTCATAATTAATTTCCAGTAATTAAAACAAATTCTTTTACGAACTTACTTCACATTTGTTAGTAAAAGAAAAGTAGAAAACATTGATAGTCGTATGAAGAACATATGAGACACGTGGTAGTGTTACAAACTAACCACAAATATCTTGGCTTGGATTATTTCACACCCATACTGACTCCTTTAAAATGAATACGACGCCACACTCACCTGAACAGTAACACTAGGCTTAGACTAAGATTGGGTTTCGACAATTGAAAAATTTTCAACAATACATTGCTATTTCGTTTCCTTATATCTTAAATTGACGGTTCATTGTCTGTTTCTTGATCAGAATTGTATTTATCTCATTCTGAACTTCTGGACAAATATATGTGAAATAAATTCCTTTTTAAACAAAATAACTGTTGTACACCCGCAATAAACTCTATAACACAGATGTAAAACAAAGGCCTGAATTTCAAAGACTTTTCGCGTGTACAACACTTCGAGCCCTCTTCTGTCCATTTACTTTCGTTTAAAATTCGACTGTAGCCGTCACGGATGCGACGTACTCTGGAGAATACTGATATGTGCTAAAAGTCCAGACCCGTGTTCCTACCTCATGAAACATTCTCTTTGTTTCCCGACTCCCTGCTGTTCGTACCCCTCCTCTGGTCTGAATCTCTCTTACTTTCCTTTCTTCTACAGAATTTATAAGTTCCTTTTTTACATTTTCTTCACATTCAGGATGTTTTCGCTTTCTTTCACGACGCATAAATCTATTTTGTATGGCGTGGCCAGTTGTGTAATCTGAACAGATTTTAAGGGTGACGAAATAAGACGATCTACTGATTTAAACGTGTGTTTTTGTTTCAGTTCTAGAGATCTAATATCATTCTAACTACAGCGAGTTAAATCGAAAAATAAACACTCTGCCAATGGCTGTGCTGACTCGGCAGATAAAGGAAATATCCACTGCAACTTCGAATCTCTTCCTAAAAAGTACTGAATGCTGGAAGTCACTGCAAGATACCACTTGTGATCATTCTAATAGAACTAAACTGACTACAAAAATGTTAATGTCCAGACAGTTATTCGCATATATGCAGCTGAAAATGCCAGCTGTCTAAAAATAATTCACCCTGTCATTTAATATACAAACGAGGTACAGGAAACATATTTCTAGCACTGATAAAGATTTGTATCACATACATTTGACCATTTACGTATTACGTCTATAATGAGAAATGACACTGTTCTACACAACATACACCGGTCCAGAAAACTAAATATTAGTGGATCTATTTCTTTACACATCTTCAATTCACAGCCCATGCTGCTATAGACGAATCTTTGTTATTTTTCATATATCCCTGTAGTCTGCGTGTGGGGTTGAGGAGTTCCTTGTTGGGGATTATCGGGAGACGATACGAAGTTCCGACATTCGCCTCACAACCACCTAAATATTTAGCATTGTCCCAGTGAAAAATTAAACTACAGTAATTATCCATCTCAGAAGTACCTGGCAGGATGGCTTTTCAGCCATTTTCAGTTAAAACTGTTGTAGCATTCTTTATTTTTACTTCTAGATTCTTATTTGGTATGGACATAGTATGCAATGTTGGAGGATGGAAGGAAGATATTCTTGCAGGTATTATTTTATACCGGCTTTCTCTTTATGTCTTAGGAAAAAGTTCCCTTCACAAACACCTCAGCAGTTATTGTTTGTCTATTTACAAGATACTTCGAAGCTTGTTGTTTTGTGATGATTACATTGTCACTATTTTTTGGTAAGATATCAACTGCGAGAACTCGTGCAGGGTCCTGATGTATGTGTAAAAGAACTTCTACCTGTGAAATATAACGAAAATAAGTCTTTGTTATGATCAACTTAGCAACTTATATACTGATATTGCAGTAGCGTTACAGTCTGGATCGGGTTTGTTTCTGTAGTTATATTAGCGAAAATGTTTTCTCTGTTGTTATTAGAAAGATGTTGCGCTTCCTCTTACTTGGGATTTCATCGGAATCATGGCGTCTTCAGCTTCTCTTCTTGCTATACTAGGATACGTTCATTACAGGAATGTATTGCTAAATTGGAATAGGTATTACCCCAAGTAATATGTTGCAGTGTTAATAAGAGTTAATGTCGAACTACGAGGCAAAACCTCCCGTCCCAGAAAGCACAAAAGAATCGATTTGTATATTTGCTGGTAATGCGTAATACGATTTGATACTAGAATACACAATTTAATATTTTTAGTCAATGCTCCTCATTGAGTCAGAACATTCGAATATCACTTCTGGTTTAGTACTCTTACAGTGCGACAGTCATACTTGTAACGTTTGATATCTTTAGATTTTGTGCTTAACAAAGCTTCCTCAGTTTGAAACATCAGTACTACATAAAATGAATTTCAAAAGAAACTGAGTATCTTTTCTCTATTCAGTATCAGCATTTTAACTACTGTTCTCTATAGCGTGGAGTAATCTACAACCACCACCCATTTACAAGTGTGTAAAATTTTCTATCCAAGTGTCAGTAAATCTTAAGGCATGCATTATGCAAGTAGTATTTACAACATAACTTTCGATATTTATAATTTTTAAATGCAGACGCTTTCATCTTTGGAAGACAATGAGGACCCTGATATTCCAATTCGCTTAAAAATTGGCAGTCTGCGTCCAGTTTTAATTTACTGGAACTTATTGGAATAACCACTACCATACGAGTAACATACAACGTACACAACAACCGATACGGGGAGTGCAAGACCAAGAACTAACTTCTCAGATTAAAAAATATGTAAGGCAAATTTTTCGCTCCTACTGCTGAATAGATACATCGAAGAAGTAATTAGGCAAATAAAAGAAATTAATGGTGAGATTCTTTCACGACATGGGTATCAGTAAAAGTGAAGAAGAATTTCAGGACCTGTTGAACGGAGTGAACAATCTAATTATTACAGAACATGTACTGAGAATACATTGAAGAAAGTCGAGAAGAATGTGAACTAGCAGAAATGAGAACCGTGAGGCACTTTACACCAGGCTTGGGAATAACGAAGTGGACAAAGTTAAGTAACTCTGTTACCTAGGCAGCAAAATAACCCTGGCAAGAGACAACTAGTATCAAACATAGGCCTTAATTTGAGGAAGAAATTTCTGAAATTGTACGCTTAGAACGAAGCATTCTATGATAGGGAAAACCTGAACAGAAGAGAGTTGAAGAATCTGAGATGCTTTGCTACACAAGAATGTTGAAAATGAGGTGGACTGGCAAAGCACGGCATGAGAAGGTTCTCCGCCGAATCGGCGAGGATAGAAACGTATGGATATCAGTGAGATAGAGAAGGGCCTAGATCATAGGACATCTATTAAGACATCAGAGAATAGCTTCCATGGTACTAAAGAAGTCTGTAGAGGGTACAAGTTGAAGAGGAAGAGAGAGATCGGAATACATCCAGGAATTAATTGAGGACGCTGCTGGTAGTTGCTACTCTGAGATGTACACAGGATAGAAATCTGTGGCGAGCCCCATCGAAAAAGTCAGAAGAAACATGACTTCAAAAGGACTACTGAGAAAATAAGAAAATCAAGAAAAATAAAAAGATCGGCTTACAGGAAGGTTATTATTAAGCTGAACTCATTATTAGTATGTGTAAGAAGTGTACGGAGCTTTGCTTAAGATTTCGTTATTGATTATGACTGTAGTTCTGAAATCGTTTATCTGTTAAAATAGACTCAAGTGTGACCGAGAATTTTTGACTGACTTGAGCTGTACACCAATGTTTAGAAATTTACTATGTTTCAGCAATGAACTTCCGAATACTTTTCATAGGTTATTGCCTACATCAGTAATCCTTGACGATATTCCATCTTTAATAATACTGATTAATATGTAGTGTTTATGAATAAAGATGAGTAGCAAACACAAAAGTTATAGACTGTGTCACTGTTTACTTGAACACAGAATGTTAAAAGCTTTTTGCTACAGATATCACAGTTCCACAACTCAACACATAGACATCAGATTAATCATAAGAGTATTAAAAGACGTAATCCACTGCCATTTCATACGGAAGAATACAGAGGAATGGGCGAAGCGGCAGCTATTACATTGTTTTTTATTTTATTGTGGGTCGAACTCTCTACAAAATATCGCAGTGTTGTTGCAACATACGTTATCAAAGACAAATGTACACCTTTTATTGCAAATAACTGTTTATAATAACACTCGATTTGTACTAACCGCACGAAATACACTAGCCGAAAAAGTGTCGACATTCAGAGAATAAATATAACGGATACGAAGATGATAACGGTCACTATTCAAAAATATGAAACAAGATATAGAAGTTGGGACCAACGGACAAAGCAGAATTCCGTAACAGGGTTTGTTAGGCGAAACGAGATTAATTTTACTTAAATACGAGAGAAAGTTAGACGGTTGAGAAACATGCATTTAAAAAAATGGGTACTGCGGAAAACCTGTGTTATTTAATATGTTCCAGATTAGCAAACAGATTTTAGTTACTAACAACCTACCAAATAACCTCAGAGCTGGGACGCAGAACATCAACTGCGAGAACATGAGAACGTGGAGGGAGTGGATCGGTGATTTGACTACACTGTAACTACAGACAAACCTGTTAAATTACGTGCATCTCACAAGACGCCTACAGATCGTGTCCGATAACCAGCCAGTGTCTCTACGAACCTCCATGCTGTCCATGTTAACAGTCAATTCAGGGAGGTGAACACACTTCTGGCGTTCATGATCGATCGCTGATTCAAGATGAATTTCTTTATTCTCTGAAAAAAAAAACACGTACATAAATAATATTTACGGAATAACTGTAAATTCCTTACTCGAGATGGGTATGGTATGCACTGACAGCATGTTTAAATGTCGTAAGTAGTCTCATATCAGCTGCTTAAAAATACAGATTTTACTAACAGTTTTTACATTCAGTTCATCATATTTGTCGACAAGGACGGCGTGATGATGACGTATACATCTGTTGCGTCATCTGTTGTATCTGTTGGACGCAATAGATTTCACCACTACATAATGCGGAGCCAAAAATACGCATCATTTGCAATTTTCGAACAGTTCTTGGAAACTTTTTATTACAGAACATGTCAATTACGAAAATGTTCCCACATCTTATCTCCACAGACTGAACCATGGCTAGGGGACATCTTCAGAGTTCCCCAAATAAATCACTATAAAGGATAGTGGTTTACGGCTAGTCATTTAATGAATTTAAGGAGAGCGGAATATTTTAACAGCATTCGGATTCGTTGAAAAAACTGTACCGTTATCACGCTATTTGAGGACTGCAGTGAATATTAAGATAAAAAATGGTGTGGATGAACTAAAAGCAAATGTCAAGGCCACCATTGCAGCGCAGTTTCACACTTATTTCCATGTAGACATACCATAATTTACATTAATATCGAATGGCTAACGAAGAATTACGGTATATTTTATGCTGACTTGTTTGCCGTAATTGGAATTCTGTTGTTCTTACGTCCTTTCCCAAATTATACGATGAGAGCAGCAAAGCCATATCACAATTTGCCTCAGTTACTGATAATTTTAGTCTTCAGCAAAGCGTTTCACTAGAAAAGCATAGCTTTCGATTTTGGTAATTGTCAGGTATGTTGCGTGAGCAAATATTTCCCATAGTTTACATTAGGGAGATAATAGCTTATATGTGCGGCAAAGATTTGCTGTTATCGTCCACTTTAATCTGACATAGCGAGTGTGGCTAATCGTATTACATAACAGTCTGATGTATAAATTACACTCACGTACATTTCACATGAATACAACGAGTTTAGCCGTTTCTCTCGTTATATGTTTGCAAAGTGCGGAGCCAGTTTATAATTTGGTGTGAAAATCCTCTGCAGATGAGTTTTGTGACTTTCGTGATTGAGGCCGTGGCTTATTTGTGGCTTAGCTGTTGTCTGATTAGTGTAAATGTTATCATACTTAGTGTGAAAAGTCGTTATAAATTCCTTCTCCACTCGTCAACTAATTAAATACATCACTTCCAAAGTCGATCTGTATATTATAATAATACCCTCGTTGAGCTCTCTGATCTGATATATCGCGCTCTGTGTAATTTACATGATTTACGCTCAACGTGCACTAATGCGTACCAATAACTAGCTTTGTGCGAACTATAACGACACTCTTTACGTCACGTACGGACGTTCGGGAGTTCGACAGCAGCAAGTGGCCCACCTCCGGCTCTTCGCAGAGGCTACACGTTAATGTGGGCCGCAGGCAAGCGGCCGCGCTAAATATTTCAGCCAAAGAAGAAACTAAAAGTTCTACTGGGGGAAAAAGACGTTTAGTTTTTGTATAGTGCTAGGAGGGAGAGCAATGAACAAGAAAATTGGTTCGTGAGGGTCGTGGTGGGGGCGGGGATGTGGTCACTTAAAGGTCACATTTTATGTTTTCCTCGAATAATTAGAAAACCGCCGTATCTAGCGAAAACGTTTCCCAGTGCAAAATTAAAGAACACCATATTTGTTGCAGGAAAAGGGACTATTCATATTTCCTTAGGTCTTACAATTCTCACATTGCAGGTGACAAATATATCACAGTTATTAAAAATATTGTTCTAACAGTATAAAATCAACGTTTGTATGAATCAGGTTAAAAGGAAATATTAAACACATTGCGTTCGGAAATTCCATTCACAAACTTCTAGGACTTGTGGAGAGGAGTGAGTGCAGACTGGCTGAAAACGTCATCGAATGACGCTATAGAGCGGCGAAGCTATAAGCACCGGCGCCTGTAAATGGTTGTATGTACAAGGTGATTCCGTGATGATGTTACAAACTTTACAGGATAACGGAAAAAGATGACTGTACCATTGGAGGTAAGGTTCCCTGTACCGGACCACATGAGTCGAAAGTTATAAGCCAAGATGGTTCAGATACCTCTGACAGCTGAATACATGTACTGGTAATGTTGCTAAGATTGTAAACTAGACCACTTTCAGCAGTGGTAGTATGCTCCAAAACAAGAAAAAATGTCCACTAAACATGGGCTCTCAAATGCATACCCTGAGAACTACGAGTATGAACACTTATTTAATAGAGGAGATGTGTTTGACACTAGCGAAGATGGAAGGTGCTCTTAGCTCCTCAGGTGTGCATTTTAGAACCCATGTATACTGGACTTTTTTTTCCTTACTCTGTTTAATACTATCACATCTGAAAGCTGTTCGACCTGCTATCTTAGCAACAACAGTATCAGTACGTGTTCACCACCGTCAGGAGTATCAGACCTGTTTTTACCAACAACTTTCGACGCGTTCGTTTCCACTACAAATTGATTAATTTACCCTTATCCATCACGACAAAAAGTTTCCAACATCATCACCGAATCACCTGTATAGACATACATTTACAGATGATGATCTCCAGCGTTTTTAGATGATGTCCTGTTCAAGTATTATGTACTCGTTCCCCTCTACAAGTTCTCAAACTCCGTTACTGGAACTCCGAACACCCTGTATGTGTGGAACATCTGTGTGCAGTAGAGCCGCATAAAGGGGTAAACTGTATTCTGAGAGTTTAACAAGGTTGAAGTGGCGGAAATGTGTGGGGGTAGAACCGCAGGGGAAAATAGATAGTCGCACTGCGTTTTTCCACTTCCTTCATTCATAGCTTTACTACCTTAAAGAAGAACAGGTGCTTCCCCACTGTATCTTCTCCATTACGTCACAAGAAGCGACTACTCGTACATAATGTTTTGCAAAGTAACACAGACCCTCCACACCTAGCTTTACGAATCACTGTAGACGCTGCGTTTCTTTTACACAGAATGCGTTGATACATGAATGTACATATTGGCTACCAATAATACTAAAAGAAGAAACGTATATCGACGGAAACTAGGTTAATCTCTACACGCTGTTCTACACTGCAAGAGCGGAAACAGATTCTTAGACGTTCTGTGCGCAACTGTAGTGATCTTCCGGGAAAGGCATTGTAGCCCACTGCTCGCTTTTCAGTTTACCAATAAGCTGTACCTTCCAAGCATTTCCTGTACACTTCTCTAACGTGTGTAGACTAAATAACTTCACTGTGCTATTTTCAGTTTGCTAAGTGAGTACTTATTTGCAGTTGTTAAGTGAGGTACGATTCGCCTGTCGTCTTGGGCTCACTTGAACAGCGCCGCCGAAAACTGACGTCAAGTGATCTCGTTTCGACTGCTTGCGAGGCTGACGTCACGCCTTCCGCAGGAACAATGGAACATCTGCTCCCTACTTTCCGCCATTAGCATCGCAGCACGGTCCTGAAACTGTTAACGTCAAGCCAGCAGTGTCCGCAGTGCAAAATGAAAGCAGCCGTTCACAGAATGGTGAGGAGTCAGATACGTCTACTCCTCATAATCTGTGACTTGAAGTAAATTTGTCGGTTGATCTGTTTTGTTGCGCTGAATCTTACATTGCTGATAGGGTCGGTGGTGCGAAGACACCTGCTGAGGTATCTAACGTTCATCCTGGGATCGAGGTAGCTCATCCGGAGCCACCTATGGGTGGGGAAGTCTTTGAGCCTCCTGGTGTTCCAGTGATTCACCGGCAGGAAACTGTGACACCCCAAAAATTTTTTGGTCCATTTAAGTCACCCATTCAGTTAACGTCACAACGAACTATTTTTGTTACTCCCTTGGAGGCGATTAATGGCCAGCTATCGTTCGACCCAGATATCGTGGATGCCTGACCCTCTCTTGGTTCAAATGGCTCTGAGCACTATGGGACTTAACATCTTAGGTCATCAGTCCCCTAGAACTTAGAACAACTTAAACCTAACTAACCTGAGGACATCACACACATCCATGCCCGAGGCTGGATTCGAACCTGCGACCGTAGCAGTTCCACGGTTCCGGACTGCAGCGCCTAGAACCGCACGGCCACCGCGGCCGGCACCCTCTCTTGTTTGACGATCAGAAATTCAAGTACCCCATCCTGAGGAGTTACCTCTTGAGGCTCTTTTTTGGCTCCTACTTTGGTTAATGTTCAAGAACTATCTAAGTCCATGACTGCACACGGTATATTGCCTTGTATTGACTGTAAGCACCTCGTCCAATTTGAGCGACTGGTAGTTCGTAAAAAAAGGAACCATAAGGATTCCAGAGGCAGAATACAAGTCCCATAACCTCGGCTCGGCAATAGGCTTGGAAATGGACCTTGACACACATTAATGACGTAATTAAGCTGATCAGCAGAACGAATTTTGTTTTCTCTTGTAAAAGCAAGCAGGGTTATACGTTTCGTCCTTTGAATGTTAATCGGGTGAAATCTGAACTGCGGCTCCCTTAGTTGGGTCAGGTTTTCTATGATTCCTCTGCGGATGTCGTATTCCTGCAGGAAGCTCCATTTGCTCGTTATTATTTTCTTGCTTTTGTACTGCGTTTAATGTGGCTCCCAAATATTCCATGGGGAATGCCCTGTTTTATAGGGAGGGCACTCCCATTGAAGAGATTGAAGTTCTTCATAATGGTAGAGGTACAGAATGTACTTTACTCCATATGACTGTGGAATTCTCCTTTATGCACCGTTCGGTACCGCACGCACTTTGCATCTTTCCCGATTTTATAAGGAAGAGGTTGATTAAAGTTCGCAGAGTATTTTGATAGGTGGATATTTTAAGAGTATATTGCGCCCTGTAGATCAGTCTCCAAATTTTAATTTATGTCGTGAATAGCAAGATTCAGTTCGTTTCTTAACACTGCAAGAATTTTGGATATGTCGAACTTACCTACTATACTGCTACTTCTAACAGTAGATTTGACAGATTTCCTTTATCTGCTTGGATGCAAGATAGCATTTTGTCTGTCGAAGTCACTTCCTCGCTCCCCAGATTCACGGACTACTGTCCAGTGACTGTTACTTTAGACCACAGTCGGTGAAACTGTTTCGATCCCCTCGGATGCTAGATGCGGTGCACTTGGAGGAAACCTCTCTAATAGAGGTGATGATCCGGGAAGTTTGTGGCCGTAGTCTCCGTTCAAATGCGCAATATTCTACGATTTTGGAATGGCGGGTTCAGCAGCAGAGCCGAGGGTCAGACAAACGTTGATACGATTCCGCGCTGATAGAGCGCGTGGATTTCGCAGGACACAAGAATTTACTACTCTCTCTTTCTTACCTTTTCATTACGAAAGAACTTATCGGGCTAGCTTAGAGACTGTAGACGTGAGGCGTGTTAAGATGAACTTCTTACGGCTGATGCAGTGTCCAATGGAAGCATTAAATATCGATCCTACCACGTTCCCTTGAAGCGAATGAATTAACTTTTTTATATCATGTAATTCGACAGCAAGTTTATTGCCGACGTCCATACACATGACTCTCATATCCGCGACGACAGTGTTGTGACGGCACGAAGGAAATATTGCATGCTGTAGATCAATTCGATGTTGGGGTGCTTGAGGTACACGTTCCTATCGATATGTTTGTTCGGGCTCGGGATCATAGACTTACATCCCCTCATAATACTGCGGTTTTAAATGTTTTTCAATGTGATGATGCCTATGACCTTCCTGTCAGAACGCCTTTTCGTAAGACGTCACGGTTGAATGGCGTGCCCAAGTAGTTTTGAGTACTACTTTTACGTTGGTTTCGAACGCCGTTTTAGGCGGAGGTTTGTGCCCGATCAATTTAAAGCTTGCAAAATTGTGTTAATTCCTAAAATGTTGCCTGATTACGTAATTCAATTTTTATTATAAGACTGTGGCAAGAGTGGTGAATACCCGGCTGTCTGCACTGCTGGAAAAGTAGTTATTGACCATCGAAGTTGTATTCCTGGCCGTACTATTCTCACTCGGGAATCTGAATGCCGTGATGTCAAATCCGTGGCCCCTGTTACTTTTGTTAGTAGTGCTCTGACTTTTTTTTGAGGCAGTCGTGTGGCTTTCTGTTGCAGGTGAAGCCGGTGGGCTCGCAACTGACGCATTCAGGGCCTTTTCTAATTTTTTTTCGTGGCTGTCAATGGCCAGCTGATACCCCCTATTAAATCTGTAGGGGTTTTCCCTCAGGGAAGTCTGCTGTCAGTGTCGTAAGCGTGGTCGCCCTTGGGCGAGACGATCTCGGTTCAAGCATATGTGTGTGTGCTGTGATGGCGTTACTCCGTTCTGCTGCTGAGATTTCGTTGCTCAAGGCTACGTCGGATGCCATTTACCTTGTATCTGGTGCCAACATCAACGAAGAAAAATGTACGTTGATGAAATTACGGTATTTTGATAATTTTGGCATTTCGTGGTCGACGGTGGTCGACAGACATAATGTTCGGGAGACATAATCGATCGTTCTCGCTGCAAATGGCAACACTTAATTGGCATTCGGTTACAGAGAAGATACAAGCAGCAGTCCTGGAACATGAAAGGCGTTCCCTTAATCTGGTTTAGCAAGTTCGGTTCCTCAAAAGCTACATCTTCTACAATGCACATTACATCGATCACACCCTTCCCGCTCTCACGGTGATGGCAAGGAAACTAAAACAGCCGTCTAGTTGTCTTTTATGGAAACATCACATTTTTCGAATACGAGATGAGGTGCTTACGCGTGAGCGTTCCCTCGAGGAATTGGAACTCCCCGATATTCAAGGGAAAGCGTCTGAGTCATTTTCTCGTGCGCAGTGTTGACTATCTCTCACGCAATCCACACATTCACGTCTGGGTTATTTTACTGCCTGCGACCAGGCAGTCTCGATCCGCCTGTCGACGTCAGTCCTGTGAATTGCCATTTAAAACTTGACCTTGAACTTTGGAGAAGATATTCTACAGGGGCAACACCTCACTACCACATTCTTGTTAATGCACGATGGAGGGATTGAGCATCGCTGCAGACATCTCATAAGACACTGCGCTTTCATCTTAGTCTTCCTTTCCTGCCAGGAGCCTGCTCATGATATCAAATACAATAGCACCTGTTCTTTACCATTCGGGATCTATTTCGTATTAGGGTTAGTGTCACTGTTCAATGCAGCCGCTCTAGCGCTGGAGACACGTTGCAACATAGATTTATGTGTCATGGACACAAAGCGAAGGCGTACTGCATTGAAAAACAGTCAGCGTTCCGGACTCTAACCGTTGAGATTGTACCTTCGGCTGTTGTCCTGTAGCGTCCAGACTCCTCTTACTTTCCGACGGCAAAGTCAAAAGCAACTGCACGGCTCCTGAGCGATTACGTTCACGACATTGTAGATGGAATGGGGGATTCTGAACCAATCGATTTCCACCCATATATGGCCACAGCATACTGGAAGTTTTTGCGCGTCACCCTCCCCCCTCACCCCCGTCCTGTATCGCAACGTGTTCTCCAATGTGTTAAATCCTGAATTTGGTCGTCAAGTGAGCGGTTGAGATAGCCAGTCCTTTAGGTTCTCTAGTCATTTCCGGTATGTTGTCTCAAAGTTTATGTCTTGTTTGAGGCACAGTTGGTCTTTAACTAAGTAAAAGAAATATGAACTTAGTCCAGAGCTCGGGTCGAGCCCATGGTTGAATCTTTTGAGTCGCTTTAAAAAATATAGCCAACGGCAGAAAGTGAAAAATATGATTTTATTGCTGTATTCTTCGAGCACGAATAAAATGGTAAATAAAACGGCATAGCCTCTTCGACTAGTAACAGAACTTTCTGGTTTCCGGTTTCGAACCTCGCCACTACTTAGCTGCTGAATAAAAGTCATCCGTTGTCGGAGAGTACTAAGGTGCTGACAGAGGTTCAGGGCACTTACTTGCAGTTGGGAACAGACACTGTCCCTAAAATGTGGAAGAGTCAGCAATGGCTAACGGCATGAGGATACAGAACGCAGTGAAATCTACTGCATTAAAGACGCAACATGTAACCACAGCATAAGCTGCCTATAACTAAAGAAGTCTCATGACAATCTCTCCCATTTGGATCTCGGGAGGGACACTCAGAGGAGGAGGTGCTCACGAGAAAGACACTGAATAACCAACGAAAGGATAACTTATTACAAATCGGAGAGTGGATTGTACCTGCTAGGGAAGGTAGGAAATCTGTAAATGTTAATGGTAAGGCTCAGTCTTGATATAGTGGGGGTGAGTGAAGTGAAATGGAAAGAAGGCGAGGATTTCACGTCATGTGAGCATATCATATTAACAGCAGGAGATAATGGCTTAAAGGGAGAATGATTCGTTTTGAATAGGGAGGTAAAACATAGAGTGTGTTACTGTGAACAGTTCGACGATGGGACTGTTCCCATCAGATTCGATATCAAATCAATACCGATAGTGATGGATCGGGTGACCATACCGACGTTGCAAGTTGATGATGAAAAATAGGGAAAGTACATGGGAATATTAAATAGGTAATTCAGTACATAAAGGAAAATGAAAATCTAATTGGCATGAGGGACTGAAATGAGGTTGTAGGGAAGCAGTAGAAGAAAGGATTACGGGGGAATATGGGCTTGAGACAAGGAATAAGAGAGGAGAAAGACTGGTTGAGTTGTACCGTAAATTTCAGCTATTAATACAGAATACTCACATCAAGAACCACAAGAGATGAGGTATACTTGGGAAAGGTCGGGAGATACTGGAAGAATCCGGTTAGATTAAATTATGATCAGGCAAAGCTCTCGAAATCAGATATTCCACAGTTTGTCCACGAACACAAATAAACTCATATGACAATTTAGCAGTGATAAAAACTAGGACGAAGTTTAAAAAACTAGTCAGGATGAATCAATGGGCAAAGAACTGGTATACTGAAATACTAAGGATTAAAGATATGCTCTAGAAGTTCCCTAAGGCTCAGTCTACTGCGATAAAAAATAGGCTGTTCAGTAGAAGTGGGCTGGGCAACCCTAGAACTGGCAGTCAAAGGAGTTGGAAGGAGAAACGAAGGTACCACAATTTTAACTAAGGAAAATCTATGTGTAACAGAAGAATTGCTTCTCTTAAGCGACGAAAGAGGGAAGTACAAAATTATTCAGGAATACAGAAATACAAGTCACTTTGTAATGAAATAAACAGCAAGTGCAGGGATGTTAAGGCATGAAAAAATCGGAAAAGAAATGATTGTCGGAAGGACTGACGCAACTTAGAGGTAATTCGAAACAACTTTCGGTACAATTGAACACAATTGCGGTAAGATTAGAAGTGCAATGGGAATTCCACTGTTAAATGTAGAGGTGAGAGCGGATCGTTGAAAAGAATACACGAAATGTCTTGACGTGGTAGAAGAAGCAACAGCAGTCGATAGGAAAAAGATAGAGAATCCAGAATTAGCATCAAATATAACAGCACTTACAACGACTAAATACCAAAGAAAGAAAGGATAGAAAACATCCCATCGGAATTTATGATGTCACTGGGGACGTGGTAATAAAACGACCGTTCTCGTTAGCATATGGAATGTTTGTTACAGGCGATGTACAAAAACACATTCGAAAAAATATCATCCACACAATGTCGAAGGTAACAAGAGCCCACAAGTGCGAGAAATATCGCACAATCAGTTCGCAGCTCTTGCATCCAAATAGCTAACACGAATAAGATACAAAAGAATGGAAAAAACGGAAGATTTGTTAGATGACGATCAATTTGGCATTTGGAGATGATATTCTGAAGTTATGGTTGATAATTGAAGCAAGACTGAAGAAAAATCAAGACAATTTCACAGGATATCGGTAGTGAAGATATCTTCGAGTCATATAAATACTCGAGAACATATTCGATCTATTATTATTATTCGTTTTTGGACCACAAGTATTTTGCTTGGTTTGATAAGACTCGAAGTCAATTCGTGTCCTGGGCCAATCTCTTCACCCAATAGTAGCATTTGCATCCAATATCCTCATTTAACTGTTGGGTTTCTTCCATTCTGTGTCTTCCCATGCATTTTTACCGTCTATGGTTTCGCCTAGTACCATGAAAGCTACTCTCTGATATCTAACAGATCTTCTGTCATCACGTTACTTCTTCATATCAGTGTCTTCCACATACACTTTTCTTCGCCTGTTTTGCGGAGAATCTCCACATTCCTTGCCTAGTCAGTCCATCTAGAACCACATTCCAACTCTCCGATTCTCTGTTTCCAACAGACCTTGATCACCCTCATACGTTTCCGTGTCATCTCTGCCTGTGTTAGTGTACTTTTCAGGTCCTCCTTGCTTCGTCCATGCGTCGTACTGCTTTCATGGTAGCAGAGTTCGTTAACCTCGTCTACTTAATGAAGTGTAGTTTCCACGTTATGCTTACGCAAATCGCATTTCTGCCACTTCGCGTTACTTTCGTCTGTGTTCGATCTATTCTAAATCGATATTCTGTATTCATTAAACTGTTCATTCCTTTCAGCAGGTCTTATGATTCTTCCCTTTCATTAAGTGTAGCAAAGTGATCAGAGAATCGAATCATCCTTTCACCATGAGCTGTATCTCTCGATTGAGCCTCTTTTTTATTTCCAGCGTCCCTTGTTCGGCGTATAGACGGAATACTATGTGCGAAGGGTTATTAAACACCTGTCTTACTCCCTCTTTAATGAAACTACTTCTTTCTTGGCTTTCTATTCTTATAGTTGCTTTTGGTTTGTATTTTCTTTGTACGTATTGTATATTACCCGTCTTTCCCCATAGCTTACACATATTTATCTCCGAACATAGACCATGTTCATCAGCCATCTTGCACCATTTTACATTGTTCGCCGCATTTTCTAGGTTGGCATGTCCTGTGAACTACTGATTTTTCTTAAACCTTGTGTCCTTTATGAGTCTCAATGTCAGTACAGGTTCTCTGGTCTCTGGTACCTTTACCTTTCAAGAAGTTCAAAGGATCGTTATCGAATAGAGTTAAGCTAACCTGTGATGATATCCAACAACGGGGAGTTAACTCTCCTGAAAACGTGGAACTACTACTAATTACTTTATTGTTTACAGAGTCCAACCTAAAACACAATATACAACTAACGATTATAAATAAAGTATCCACTGGCTCATTTTTTATCAAATGACCTATTTTGGGAATTGCATTCCCATCATCAGGCTCAGGTGCTCTCGTAGAAAAACTTCTTATGTAATTACATTACATCAGTGCATATGCAACAGAACATCATTTCTCGTAAAATATGTCTTATAATTTGTGAAGCCTCCCCAATATCAGGTCAGGCAAAATTTCTTATGCCTAAGTCAGAATATACGTGGAATTGCAGTTACTAATGGCCCAGATCTAGAAACATTTTATGTCTCAGAACTACTAGTAACATTACATATTATTGGTCCCTAATCTACAACTAAATTAAAAGAAGCTATAGGAGGTATGTGTAGCCAGCCTCTGCAAGCATTAAACGCTTACGGTGTATTGAAAGCGAGTGGACGTTAATGTAAACGAACACTGAAATACAATGAAAAGTTATTTTATATCCTTTCGGCTGCCAAGGTAAAGCGTAAAATTAGGTGATTGATCACCTTTAAGAACATCATACGATAAAATATACGTTGATTAACTTCTCATATTTTGCGTACACGGGCACCTAGAATACTTTTAATTCCGCCATGTTGACTGTAGAAATTATTTACTTCACAACTGAAACTTTCGCCTTTGAACCATTATTAAAAGATTTTGCTCAGCACATGTCAGACTTTAAAATCGTCCAACATGTTTATACGTCATCGTAAAAACTATGCATTTTTGCCGTAGAAGTCAAGTAATTGTATTCCTACAGTGAAAGTGTTTAGTTTAACAAAACGGAAATTGCTATAATTACCAGAATTATCTGGTTTCGCCCAAGATGAAACTATTCTTAGAAAAATGTATTAATATGTATTAATTTCTATCACACTTTCATCAACATATTTTGGCAAATAAGTTTTCTTTTAAATTCAAGATATATTAACAGAGGTAACGTCGTCTATGAACAGTACCCAAATGTTCTGTAGTAAGAAGAGCGATTAAGAGTAGTGTCTGCAAAAATACAGTGAATGAAAAGAACGATGGCCATCGCCTCACTGATGGCGAGTGTCCAGGCGTACCGCAAGGTAAAGCCAACTTCTACGCAATCGGCGGAAATGTCGGGGTTAGGAGCAGGGTTTGTACGCCAGGCGGCTTCGAGTTTGGACGGATACGAGAGAGGAAAGCAGAGGAGAGCGGAAGGGAGCGGCATCGGCGGAGTTTGCGGCTCGTGAATTTTTCATGTCCTCCGCCAGCACAGTGGCGGATGCCGGTGTTCTGGCGAAGCGCCGCCGATGCTGGGTTCGGCTCGGCACCGCGCCGTGGTTGCGCGGTCGCTGTCTGCGCCACGCGCTGTCCGCCCGCCTGCGGTCCACACGACAGGTGTTAATATTCTGCAGCGACACGCGCTGCGAAATGCACACTGCCTGCGCTGCAGCCGTCGTTGACAAGGGACAAGACAGCTCGTCCACGCCTGTCACGTGTGTGTCCACATGAGAAGTGAAACCATAACTGGCAACCGACCGCCTTGTACACTTCTGCAATAGAAGAACTGCAGACTTAGGTCCTTTTTCAAGCGGGTCAGGGCTGCAGCAGGAATATCAACAACAAGTTTTGAACTTCTGACTAAAATTTTCACGACTGTCGGGAAAGGCAACAAAGTCGAAACAGAGGAATTTGCCGATTATAAAATCTATAACACTATCTTGAATTATACAGGGTGAAAAGTATTTAAACCGACGAACTCTTGGAGGTTGTAGGGGAAACCCAAACAAAAAGTTTTCCCTAATTTCATTTTTTCCTATGAGGAGTATTTAAACCGGTAAGAGGAAGATTACTCTGGCGGCAAAGTAATTAAACCAACAAACACTTTTCCATTTTTTATGACCAAGAGTCAACACATTAACACAACCCAATTTCAATTACAGTAGAATTTCAAAAATGCGCCCATTGACACGTAAACAAAGGTTGCACCGTCGGATCATGTTCTGTCTGACACGAGCAAAAACTCCAAGAGTATCCTGAATTGTTCCTGCTGCTGCTAATATCCGGGGAACCAGATACTCTTCTGATGCAACAGGACTTATGTAAACAAGGTTGCGCATCGCTCCCCACACAAAAAACTCCAGAGGCGGCACATCAGGGGATCGAGCTGGCCTTCGTACAGGACCTTCTCTGCCAATCCACGTTTCTGGGAACCGTCGGTCCAGGAATCGATACACACGGCGACTGAAATGTGCCGGCGCCCCGTCATGTTGGAACCACATGTGTTGTTTTGTAGGGAGCGGGACGTCTTCCAGCAATTCTGGCAATGCTCTGGCGAGAAAATTGTAACAGTGCCTGCCATTTAATGACCCAGGAAGCAGATACGGTCCAATTAAACAGTCCCCAACAAAAAAATGGTTCAAATGGCTCTGAGCACTATGGGACTCAACTGCTGAGGTCATTAGTCCCCTAGAACTTAGAACTAGTTAAACCTAACTAACCTAAGGACATCACAAACATCCATGCCCGAGGCAGGATTCGAACCTGCGACCGTAGCGGTCTTGCGGTTCCAGACTGCAGCGCCTTTAACCGCACAGCCACTTCGGCCGGCCGAGTCCCCAACAACACTGACCCACACACTAACGAAGAACCGCACTTGATGAGTGCTAGTGACTGTGGCATGTGGTTTATCCTCACTCCAATGTGCAAATTGTGCATGTTGAAGACTCCATCACTCCCAAACGTTGCTTCATCGGTAAACAACATAGAGGATGGAAATGTAGGATGCATTTCACACTGTTCCAGGTACCACTGCGAAAACTTTGCTCTGGATGAACAATCAACTGGTTCCAGGTTGTGGACCCGCTGTAAGTGAAACTGACATTGCCCGAGTGCTGATTGAAGGACCCCGCTCCACATGCTGCAAGACAGATTCCTCAAATTGCAGTGCTCTTACCGTGTGACGGCGTCCCTGTCCAGGTAATCTGCTAAGGTCGTATGATGCGGGAGACGGTGATCAGGATATTGTAGTTGATAAACACGCTGTGCAGCTCGTCCTTTGTGGTGCGCTACGTATTGTACTCACTCCAGGTGTATCGCTCTATTAGTTCAAATGGTTCAAACGGCTCTGAGCACTATGCGACTTAACTTCTGAGGACATCAGTCGCCTAGAACTTAGAACTAATTAAACCTAACCAACATAAGCATATCACACACATCCATGCCCGAGGCAGCATTCGAACCTGCGACTGTAGCGGTCGCTCGGCTCCAGACTGTGCTCCATTGGTATACAGAGACGCACTACTACACTGGTGGACAGCAGTTGCCTACAACTGAAGAGCGTAATGCGCCCTCTAGCAATTAAGCAGCGTAATACGGACTCCACCGGTTTAAATAATCCTCATGGGAAAAAATGACATTAGGGAAAAATATTTGTTTTCATGTCACCTACAACCTCCCAGAGTTTGTCGGTTTAAATACTTTTCACCCTGTATGCCATGCCCGGCCTCTGATACAATTATATTAGCAGAACAAGCAGATTTTAGAAAATGACGACCGTGCTGTCATTTAGTCTAAAAGAACTGGTAGAGAAATGGAAAGATTTAAGGTAGGGACTCAGATAGAACTTGCAGATTCTGTAGAATCTCTGAGTGGTTTTAACTTTCACGTTCAAGAAACAGTTCATGCTGGAGAACCGTCGTTTGACCAGAAAAATGCAAGTTAATTCGGATGAATAGGAAATACAAAAACACGTAATATTCAGATAAGCATCCCTGGCGTAGGGAAACAACTGAAGGATTTGGAAGAAAATAAGTCGCCAGCTCCGAATGGAATCCCAGTTCAGTTTTGCGAAGAATACTCTACGTAAATTACCTCTTAGCTTGCATTTATCGCGAATCTCTCACCCAGCGCAAAGTCCCAAGCGACTTTAAAAATGCACAGATGACTCCATTGTACAAGAAGGGAAAAATTACAGACCTTTATCCCTAACATGAGTTTGCTGCAGAATCCTTGAACATATTCTCAGTTCGGTTACAGATAAATTTTCTTGAGACTGAGAAGTTTATATTGGCTAATCGGTGTGGCTTTACAAAGTATCCATGTCGCGACACCCAGCTTGCTATTTTCTTACATGACATACTGCAAACTACGGACGAAGAGCAAAAGGCAAACTCTATATTTCTACTGTTCCAGAAAGCGTTTTACGCGGTGCCTCATTGCAGGCTTTAAAGAAGGTACAACCTTGTGGAATGGGTTCACAGATATGTAAGTGGCTTTAACAGAGACAACGGCATCGTCAAGAGTGCCCTATGGAAGTGTGATAGGACCGCTATTATTCTACGTATCAACGAATGATTTGGCAGACCATGTGGATAGCAAATCTGCTGTTGTTTGCTGATGATATTGTAGTGTACGGTAGGGCATCGAAGTTGATTGACTGCAGGAGGACACAAGACGAATTCGGCTAAATTACTGGTTGGTGTGATGAATGGGAGCTAGCTCTAAAAGTAGAAAAATGAAAGATGAATAGGAAAAACAAAAACGCGTAATAATCAGATACAGCATCAGTAGTGTCCTACTTGACTGAGTCGTGTCGTTTAAACATCTGGGCATAACACTGCAAAGCGATTTGGAATGGAACGAGCTGGTGAGGATTGTGCTAGGAAAGATTAATGGTCGACTTTGGTGTATTGGGAGAATTCGGGGGAAGTGTGGTTTATCTGTAAGGGGTGACCGAACATAGAACCCTTGAGAGACTTATTGCCGAGTACGGCTCGAGTGTTTGGGTTCCGTGCCCGCAAGGATTAAAGGAAGCCATCGAAGCAAGTCAGAGGCCTGCTGACAGATTTCGTAATGGTAGGTTCGAACAACACACAGGTGTTACGGAGATGCTTCCAGAAGTCAAGTGGGAATCCCTGGAGTATAGGCTACATCCTTTTTGAGAAACACTTTTCGGAAAATTTAGAGAACCGGCATTTGAAGCTGACTTCAGAAGGATTCTGTAGCCTACATCATATATTGTGCGGAAGCACCACGAAGATAAGGTTGGAAAAATTAGGGCTCATACGGAGGCACATAGACAGTCGCTATTCTCTCGTTCTGTTGGCTAGCAGAAAAAATAAGAGAATGACTAGCAGTACTACAGGGTACCACCTCCGACATGTAGATTAAAAGTTTTTGAGAAAGTCATTTGATATCGTTGTGGTAGATCATGAAAAAAGGGACTTCTCATAGCATCTAACTCTGTAAGAGAAACAAAAATTTTAACAGTGTGGCGATAAACTATTCGAATGGCTCTGAGCACTATGGGACTTAACATCTGAGGTCACCAGTCCCCTAGAACTTAAAACTACTTAAACCTAACTAGCCTAAGGACATCACACACATCCACGCCCGAGGCAGGATTCGGACCTGCGACCGTAGCAGTCGCGGGGTTCCGGATCGAAGCGCCTAGAACCGCTCGGCCACCGAGGATGGCCGATAAACTGTCTAAACAGTTGACAACAACACAGGGAGTTAGGGAAGGATACGGCCTGTTTCCAGAGATATGATCTAGTCTGGACTACGAAATAAAATATGCAGCTGATCGAACATTAACTTATTTATTGGCTTTCAAATATAACATCATGTCTACTAATAAAGGAAAGGTTCTGACATCCAAGGATTATCGTGTATAAGATGTAAAATTATAATAAATATTGTAATACTTGAACATACCACTCACTTTTAGCGTCATCGCTGTGACATAAGAAAAACACTCTACAATGAAATAGTTGTTTAGGAAAAAGAGAAGTATCAAAGTTTATTGATATTTAAATTTATTTATTTATGTGGTCCACAAAAATCGAATTAGAAACGACACTGAGATTAAAATTAATGATTCAACGAGGATAGCAAACACCAGTGAAACTTGTCATCGTGCAAAGTATTTTATTTAATTTACGTGTATGAACTTACGTTCATATCTTATGTAAGTGTTGCACTGGTTAAATGATCCGAACCCCCAGTCTGTTGGCGTTGTCTTACAGCGCATTATTCCCACATACGATGTATCTCCTTAATGGCTGTTATACTCTCTCCATCGCGTCGAGTCCATCTGGAGTGATTCACATCCCCTACCATGTGTCCTTCTACATGTTTTGAAAACCTCTAAAATATTACTGCTATAACACCGTATGTTGCGCGAGTTCATAACCATTTGTGCGAAACATCTCTACGAAGCTCTCAAGTCGACGGCTAAGTGTGACAGTGACACGGCGGTGTGTGGGCCGCATCGCCAGCTGCGATGGCTGGCAGGGCGGGAGATATGGGACGCCCCGCAGCTGCACCGGCTGTCCACGCGAAGACGTCTCGTTGCCTCACTGATACGTATTCGGTCGTGAAGCTCTATAACAAACGAATAGGCGGCTCGCCGTTCTAATCAGCTATGGTCATCCGAAACCAAATTGTCAATGTTGGCCAGAACGTTCTAATGCGAAAAAAAAAAATGGCTCTGAGCACTATGGGACTCAACTGCTGTGGTCATAAGTCCCGTAGAACTTAGAACTACTTAAACCTAACTAGCCTAAGGACAGCACACAACACCCAGCCATCACGAGGCAGAGAAAATCCCTGACCCCGCCGGGAATCGAACCCGGGAACCCGAGCGTGGGAAGCGAGAACGCTACCGCACGACCACGAGATGCGGGCTAATGCGAAAAGATAGTCGGCTCTCTCCAAGTGTAAAATAAAATTAGCTGTATGAAGTTCCCGCAGGATAACCATACAGTTAACTTATAGTAATAAAATTCATTTCTTAACAAGTATTCTTAAGGTCATAAACTTTTAACCCAAGCAGTTTCTGCAGCAGGTTTTCGGACTCTCCTCGTCACATACATTTATTGGTGGAACAAGAAAGTCAAGAGCTCTTCGCACCTTGTGCGTATTTGTAAGTTTTTAGCATACCATTGGGCTACCTACTGAGAGGCGTGTTTTTTTCCTCATACAGGGAATTTCGTGTCTCAATGGTTATTGTTGAAAGACTGTCACATTGTCTTTGCCAAGCATTTTCGGCGTCACGACTTCTTTCTACATCTTAACGTTCCGTCGTAATACGACACGCCACGGGGTTATGATATTTAGTCGGGGCGATTCTGCAGACTGCGCCGACCCGTTTTATCCCACCCGCACTACGTCTGTATGAAGAACAGTATCCAGACAGGCGACAGCCATGTAATTGACTGAAGTTCCCTCTCAGAGCTTTGGGCGACTGTTAATAAACTGACTCATACTGTAAAACATTCAAGAGAGAACTGGCCATGAATTACACGTTATTTTTGGACAGTGATACACCTTACTTCTGACATACTTACCCAAGTGTCTCCAATCTTTCTTTATGTAATTATAAGTGTAGTCATACACCTTTTTGATGTCTCTCTAAGTTTATCCTATGTACTACTTAAAAGCTCGTAAATGGTTCAGAGACGTTGCCTTCTAACGTCTGTTTCACCATTCGAAGCAAATAAATTAACAGGAGATATCATAATAGAAATCGGGGAAATAACAATTTCTAGTATATAGTCCTATGAAAAAGATTAACATACAAGGTGATTAATCTCCCTCTACCAATGTAGTTTAATGCTGCTCTACATGACAGAACAATGTTGTGGGTCAGTTCACTCTGAAGATGTAACGCACATGGTCAAAACATTGTATAATAACTGGAAAGGTGTATGAAGACACCATACACCCACAAATTTTGTTTCTGAAACTACTATAAACGGAATAATCTACAGAGACATGCAAAACCTGTATGACTACGCCTACCGTTAAACAAAGAAATACTGGTACCACTAGGATATGTACGTCAAAAATACCGTGTAACACATGGACAGTCCTCACTTGTAGTTTTTATCGTATGGTTCACTTTGTTAACAGTCGCCCAATGCTCTGAACGGAACTTGTACCCTTTACGTGGCTGTCGGCTGTCTGGATACCGTTCGTGTACGAAACCGATCCCCTGATATTTTGTATGCGTTTGTGCTGAGAGAATGATAATATTTCTCAGAAACAGACTGAATATAAATGCCCGACTCAGCATATATTTCACTAGTGTAACACAGCTTTAATACTGGTTGGTGCACTAAAACACATTTATTTTGCATTGGTAGGCTGTGGTTGGGTCCTGACACCAATTCGTGAACTGTACAGCTGCAGTTCTCAGAAAATGAACGGCAATTTACTTTCCCTAAAAGCATACCCGGCCCCTCAGAATAGTTGTTTTACTGAGTGATGTGCGGCATGAAGCATAACGTGCTGAGAGGGGGCGCTGTGCCGTGTGCCTCCCGGCAGCTTGTTGTACGTACTGCAGCATGCTGTCACTGCAGTAAGCAGTCACCGACTCAGGTACTCACATTGCCAAACTCGATACACGCACTAGCTCCATGAGACAGGCTGTCAGGATTTGCATAAATACCCCGCAATTCGACCCATCCCGACACCTCTGACATCAGGGCCCAGAGAAGTAAACTTATTCTGAAACAGCGCGCAATATTTCTGAATGACGTTGGTAAATGATTCAGTGGCCGCATCCTTGCAGCTTGCATGAGCCAGAAGTTACGTTCCTGGCACAACGTCTCAGTCACCTTCCCTACACTGCCCTGTTTCCCACCCTGTACGCTGTTCACAGGATGGTAGCTATTATGTGACGTAATGAGACTCCTTGTTGACATGCTTCTCGGGACGTCCAGATGAGTCACCCTGACCTCACTCAACTACTCTCAGTTTAACTTTAACGCAACATCTACTGTGCATACTGGATCTATCAGTTTAGAGGTATCATACCGATGAAATGCCCATTGGGTACGTTTCAACTAGTAACAGATAATACATATTTCTGTGACTCAAGTTAGATAGTGCCATGTAAGGCAATGCCAGTGAAATTTACTATTGTTCTTTTAGCTGCCAAGGAGTAGTTGACTATATTCCTTGCACCAGATATTCGGGAAGCAGGAGTGAGACGTTAGTGCGTCAAAAGTCGTTACCATGTTATGTATTCATTGCAAGTGGGGTACCCACAAAACAGGTTCGGACGTCAATGTAACTTCGTTCACGTACACATCATCGACGAGTAAATAAATGATTACAGTTCCAATGCTCTGTGACAGAATGGCGACCAGAATACATCAGCGTTGTTCGTGATAGTGATGCTTAAGAGGGTATGCAAGGGGCGTTAACAGCGTCAGATGTTGAGTGATCACTGTGAAGGACACAGAGATGATGCATGCCAGTGTGAGACAGATTTATCAATATCTGACCGAGTTTGGATGAGGCCTCATTACGAGCCTGCTTTTGGGCGGCTGTCGGCCAGTGTCGCCGAGCAGTTCTAGGCGCTTCAGTCTGGAACCACGCGAACGCTACGGTCGCAGGCTCGAATCTTGCCTCGGGCATGGATGTGTGTGATGTCCTTAGGTTAGTTAGGTTTAAGTAGTTCTAAGTTCTAGGGGACTGATGACCTCTGATGTTAAGTCCCATGGTGCTCAAAGCCATCTGATTTTGGACGGCTGGTCGCATCGTGCATTGTCCAGATTTGTGGGTACGTGCATGTGACAGTGGCACGATGTCGGACTGCATGGGAACTTGATGGCAGATATTGCTCGCCAAGGTTTCGGTATACCACGTCTGGCTTCCAAAAGGAAGGACCTAACCTAACCCAGTCTTCACAACTGGTTGTTTGAACAGTCTTCTGTGCAAAGAATATGGCGAAGATTAAACCAAAGAAAGATGACTCTACTGAGTTATGGTAAAAATCAGATTCGTGGTACCCTTAAAATCCAGTACTGGTTGTCCACGTAATAGAGTTATTTACATGGGTGACTAGTTTCGGCAATTGAAATTTTCATCTTCAGATTTGGAAGTGGAATAAATAACATTCTAACATCTGAACAGTGTAACAATCGACATTCGTTATAAACTACGATGACAGCCACTTCACGTCATAGCTGGGGATGAGGAGCAAGGCAATCTGTAAAGCGACGGCACTGTGTCCGACTTCGGCTACCTCGGCCCATCCGCCAAAGAGATTAACAGCAACAACAACATCAGCCACAGAAAGCCGCGAAGGCTCGCTGATTGGGCGGACAGGCCGACTTCGATACGCCTGATAGAGAGCGAACCATTGCGAACTGGAAGCGAGTCTCCTTTGGCCACCACTACGTTCGCGCAGCCGCAGATACTACGAGTGGCTTTATTTAAAAGAGCACGCAGGACAATACTGCCAGCTCATCTCACTTCACTATGCAACGCTATTACTGATGTCAACGATCGAGAGCTACACCCACGCTCAGAATTTTGAACTTCCATCTGGAGTTTCTATCGCTCACAGTCTATACCTAGCCGGACTATTTGGACAAGCTTTGTAGGAAAGAAACTTAGTTTGTGAATTGAACTTGTAATATTTTTCCGGTGTGAACAATAAACAAATGTCAGTAATTGATTCTGTGTTTTTTCAGTCACAAAACAGATAGTGGTGGTGTCTAATATCTCATGGATATGACCAAATTGTTCAAGTTATACACTCCTGGAAATTGAAATAAGAACACCGTGAATTCATTGTCCCAGGAAGGGGAAACTTTATTGACACATTCCTGGGGTCAGATACATCACATGATCACACTGACAGAATCACAGGCACATAGACACAGGCAACAGAGCATGCACAATGTCGGCACTAGTACAGTGTATATCCACCTTTCGCAGCAATGCAGGCTGCTATTCTCCCATGGAGACGATCGTAGAGATGCTGGATGTAGTCCTGTGGAACGGCTTGCCATGCCATTTCCACCTGGCGCCTCAGTTGGACCAGCGTTCGTGCTGGACGTGCAGACCGCGTGAGACGACGCTTCATCCAGTCCCAAACATGCTCAATTGGGACAGATCCGGAGATCTTGCTGGCCAGGGTAGTTGACTTACACCTTCTAGAGCACGTTGGGTGGCACGGGATACATGCGGACGTGCATTGTCCTGTTGGAACAGCAAGTTCCCTTGCCGGTCTAGGAATGGTAGAACGATGGGTTCGATGACGGTTTGGATGTACCGTGCACTATTCAGTGTCCCCTCGACGATCACCAGTGGTGTATGGCCAGTGTAGGAGATGGCTCCCCACACCATGATGCCGGGTGTTGGCCCTGTGTGCCTCGGTCGTATGCAGTCCTGATTGTGGCGCACACCTGCACGGCGCCAAACACGCATACGACCATCATTGGCACCAAGGCAGAAGCGACTCTCATCGCTGAAGACGACACGTCTCCATTCGTCCCTCCATTCACGCCTGTCGCGACACCACTGGAGGCGGGCTGCACGATGTTGGGGCGTAAGCGGAAGACGGCCTAACGGTGTGCGGGACCGTAGTCCAGCTTCATGGAGACGGTTGCGAATGGTCCTCGCCGATACCCCAGGAGCAACAGTGTCCCTAATTTGCTGGGAAGTGGCGGTGCGGTCCCCTACGGCACTGCGTAGGATCCTACGGTCTTGGCGTGCATCCGTGCGTCGCTGCGGTCCGGTCCCAGGTCGACGGGCACGTGCACCTTCCGCCGACCACTGGCGACAACATCGATGTACTGTGGAGACCTCACGCCCCACGTGTTGAGCAATTCGGCGGTACGTCCACCCGGCCTCCCGCATGCCCACTATACGCCCTCGCTCAAAGTCCGTCAACTGCACATACGGTTCACGTCCACGCTGTCGCGGCATGCTACCAGTGTTAAAGACTGCGATGGAGCTCCGTATGCCACGGCAAACTGGCTGACACTGACGGCGGCGGTGCACAAATGCTGCGCAGCTAGCGCCATTCGACGGCCAACACCGCGGTTCCTGGTGTGTCCGCTGTGCCGTGCGTGTGATCATTGCTTGTACAGCCCTCTCGCAGTGTCCGGAGCAAGTATGGTGGGTCTGACACACCGGTGTCAATGTGTTCTTTTTTCCATTTCCAGGAGTGTAGTTCAACTGATGACTGACAAGAAAAAGGAACTAATGAAGGCCAAAGCGCAGACCTACAAGGTGATCATGGCTCAAATGCAAACCATAATGGCAGAAATCCTGCTGCAGCAACGGCAGCTGCTACCATCGCCCTTTCCTTGGTATCAAAAACATTTTCGCCAACACTTCACAGCTCACCAAATCACTTGTTCTCTTATGGTGCAGGCCTTACGTGTAGAAAATGCTGGGTAATTCAGCCCTATTGACAGAGCCTATAGCATTAAATTTTAATGAAACGTGCTCGTTGCTCGGTGCTTGTAACAGGCAGCGCTGTCTTATCCTTTTGGCACTGGTAGAATTTTATCATTGCAAGAGGATTCCGAACCACACGTACAGGGCGTGCGTGGACGAACTCTACGAGCTTAGTAGAAAATTTTTGGAGCGCCACAGCAAAGAGTCGCAGACGACAAGGTGCGAGACACGATTATTAGAACGGCCCTGCATAAACAACAGTTTTTGGAGCGCCACAGCAAAGAGTCGCAGACGACAAGGTGCGAGACACGATTATTAGAACGGCCCTGTATAAACAACAGTTAATCCCACGTTAGAACAGGCACTAGAGCTAGTACAATCGCATGTAGTTTCGAAATCAGGCGGGAAAATGTTGTAAGTTAACCCTGCGGTACTCTTATAAGTGAATCAGTGTTTGGAAAATTTAGTTCACTAACAACATTTATTTCTGAAAGGAAAAAAAAACAGACCTACATTATGCTAAACAAGTTATTGATTGAATACCGTAAACAACTAACAGGTGGTTTAATACCACAATAGACAATGATCCTGGCCCTAAAAATGTGGATAACGCTATCTGAATTGATCTGACGCTCAGCAGGCTTTGATTATTCAAACCTACAGAAGTTTCGCTATATAGGTGCAGCTGAGAGCAAGTGGTAACTGAGATCTGTACGCTCTGATAAGGTCAGAGCAGCAGTAAGTTACACTGATTGCTTCGTGCAGCGATGTAACCTGCAGCTGGCAAGATGTGTGCTGTGGAGATGAGACGTCAATCGGCACCTGTGAATCAGTCGCGGCCATGAAATATATGATAAAACCTCGTAGTCTAGCGATCAGGGAGATGGATCGCCATTTACTCTCTCCCAGAGCCCTGAAATCATGGTATGTTTCCGTGTGTAACACTCGTTCGCTGATCGTACGAAGGACCAATTTGGCTAACTGACACTACAGTGCGTACAAGGATACCGAACGTCGAGACTGGTAAACCATAAACGAATAAGTGTGCCCTCGGTAAACGAGTAGTCCGAGACATATGAAGTCCCACTCTCAGGACAGGTCCCAAGCACCAGCCACACATGCCAGAGCTTCATCGAGAAGTTTCCTTACCAGACCACAGTCGAGCACCCAAGTGCCTCGCACCTCTCCAGAATAAAAATTCCATTCTTCCGCAAATTGCACGAACGACACTGCTCTCACACTGTCTTCAGCCAATCGCAGGGCTCTAGAGATGCTAAATATCCCCTTCCAAACTGCAGCAAGAACTCATGGCGTACCAGGGAAAGAGTTAAGAAACCTGCAGCCATGTAAAGAAAAGAAATCGTCAGTTTCTGGCTTTTTTATGTTTTTGCGGAGGGAGAAGGTTTTTTCTTTGAAGCCGCGTCGCTTCCAGCGGTAACAAGCGAACAAATACAATCTAAAAGTCTTTATCTAAATCGCCTCTGCCTTGGAGCATGTTAGTCCTACAAGGAATCTATCTCTAAACGTTTCTCAGACGCCAGAGTATCTTATACAACCGAGGTGGCCAATGGAAGTGAGTCACAGGTCTATTTGCGGTATCGTCGAACATGAAAACTTGTGAATTTTTATTGACCGTCACTCTGCACACAATACCTGGTTTATGACTCCACTGTGTAGATGCTCCCTTCAGTCTGTTGCCACTGCACAGCCTTTGGCTGGCGCCAATGCAGGTATAGTGGCATTGTCCTGCTGGAGAACTGTCTTGACTAGGTACTTCTCTGTATGCCCTGTACAGCTGTGGGCCTGTCTGGCAAGATTTTCTGAGGGATGGGCTCACTGACAATTGCTTTCAACTTCTAACATGTCGTTTCTATGAACTAAGAACCATAAAAAACCTCATGCTTTTAGCGCCCTACCAGGCTCCATCAGGGTCTTCTCAAGCCATTAACTTTGTATAGTCTCATTCAACGTGCATAAGGTTGTAAAAAAAATTAATAGTTTTCCATATACGAAAAATAGGTGAGAGAGTAACTTGGCCACTCTCATTGCCCTCTACCTCCTATTGATTTCTGTATGGGTAGTGTCTCACTTTTATATTAGTTAGTGTGAAACGAACCAGAGGAAATCATTGAAGACAGTAGGAGAATCTCATCCTTATAACGAATATATATATATATATATATATATATATATGTGTGTGTGTGTGTGTGTGTGTGTGTGTGTGTGTGAAAAAAGGTAACTTTACCAATCAGGTTGCCATGGCAAAAACACATCCTACCTTGACCTAATTTATTCGAGGGGTCATTCACTCACATGAAGCTGCAAGTCAGCAAGAGTACATGAAAAGTTTCTGTGAGTAGTATGAATTATGTTAGATGCAGACTTCATTGGTACATCACAGACTTCCAACAAACATTTGATACGTGGTTAAAGGCCTTGTAGCAAAGAAATATACCCATTCACAACATATCCTGCGTTCAGAGATGTCTAATGTCGATAATCATTTACAATGTCTTAGTGTGTGAAGTGTCCTCTGCTCATTGCTTTACCCCTGCTCTGTCACTCATTTGCTCACATTCATCAAACACATACATTCTCAAATTCTCAATGCACAAGGAAATCAGATGTGTAATATGTTTGTCTTATTATCTAAGTTGTGTAATTTGTGTATTATTTTCTATGACATGAAAACAAATACAGGCACATAATCAGAGCATTAATGGATGGGCAGAACAACATGTACATTGCAATCAAGACAGTTCAGTTGATACATACAATGACACAAAAAGGTATTACATAATGGTATTACAGAAAGGTATCCTATCACTCCATCCACAAGGGCCCCTGGGAGATAAAATTTACAACAGAAAACATTGCACTTATGCACTCGCACAAACTATGATTGTTAGGACTGAAGAACAGCAATTTGTGCCTGAGTGGAATGGCCAGTCAGTAAGAGCATGACGTGGTAGAAGTGGCAGCAGACATCTCTGGCGTTTCCTCTTGTCTCACAGCATCTGTTGTCTGCGCAGCAGCTGGCATCTTTGGGCAGCTTACGGACCGCAGCTGGACCCTTGGATTCATCCGTCAGCGACTGGCATGACAGCATTGTATTTGACTCACAACCCGAACCATGGCATAAAAATCCATTCAGCGTTAGTGGGACATGGTGCAGCTCTGTTCTTCCCGTTCACCTATGCATTGGATGACGCCTGATGGTGTGGGACATCAGATTAGCCCACCTTTTGTTGATGGGACACATCCCTCTCGGCACTCCAGTGAGTTGGTTAGGCTCAGCACACACGTCGACTGTGGTGCCTCGCGACTCGCTTGACCCTTGAATAGTGGTCTGTTGGGTCGTTTGTCGCTAGGGTGTGGCTGTCAATGTGTGGTGGCATCCCACTGTCTGTGCTGATTTGTGATGCTGTCTTGTGACATCCCGCTGTCTGCACCAGAAGACGACTGGGCTGTGTGATGTAGGCGCGTCTGCTCGCCGCGGCCCGGTGCCCGGTGTTGTCCCGGTGGGGGTCCCCCACCTTCGAACTCCCTTTGCCCTCTATGGCTGGCGTGAGCTGAGACATCCAGTCTGCCATGTTGGTGGTTCTTCTGGACTCTGCACAATATTCAAGAACGGTCAAGTGCCATACTCTCTCAAAAATGTCATTACATCGTCATAATCCGTTTACATACAAAGAACATAATGATGAATACAATTTTTTTACTAATATATTAATTTGTTTACTAAGGACGCAAATCCAAAAATTAATTTAATGTCTGCAGGGACATGTTAACGTTGAATGTACATAAATTATGTGGTATTAGGTGTCTTTGTTTGTTTGTGCATGTGTTTCTGTTAGTTTTTTGGTTAGTTCTACTCCTGTCCTGAACATTGATTTTTTACGGTGGCACTCCATCTATACCTCCACCAAACGTGCAGGATCCTCCAACCACTAAATACTAACTTACTGTACTACCCTATGCCTTTGTTAATACTACTGAAACGTATTTTCTTGCATTTTATTCCCTGTATACACCTCTTTTAATTTTCGATGTCCAGTGGTGTTGTCTACTGACACTGAAGTGGCCAGTAAATGCATCCACTCTCTCAGGTGCTGGTGATTTGCCTGAAAACTTTGAAGTGGCATTTCATGATTGTGTACACGTAATTGTATGGAGTACAAGGATGTCTCCTGTCTCTTCTGCCAGGATCACTACTGCTGAAATGAAACACGAGCATTATGCACTATTTATGTCTATATGTAATTTTTTTTTTTTTAATTTGACTCTCATGAATGGTCTATCATTACGTTTCTGCTTCCCATATTCGGGTCTGAAGTTCGCCACTCTACCATGACCTGCAGTTGTCCGTGCTAATTCCCCATACACAATATTTCGTCGACGGCGCCCACCCAGAAACCATGGAAAGTAAACAGAAACAATTTCATCGACCATGGTAATAATTATGAAGGCTCTTCTACGATAATGCTATGACAGTGTAAGACGCTCAATTGCGGAAATCGAAAAACAATTGTGAGGCCCAAAGAAATAGTAGCAGTATTCAGTTGTTTGGAGTACTCCGTATTGCAAAGTGCCTGGTTCGGTATGCCACAAAAAGTGACAACTGGTGATTACATGTAACTGGCAACGGAAGTTTAATTCTATCTGACGCCTTCCAGTAAATGTTGGCTGGAAGATATAACAAATACGCAACTCATTTGACCACGTTCAACAAGGATTCATGCTGTAAAGTAATGGAAATGACAAACAAACAAAATAACATCGAAATACAACAAATGGAAAAATACGCTAAGCAACACAATATCAACCTTAAATTCCGTTAAACTGTTCATCCATGGAGACTATTTACACACTGCTCCTTCTCTGTTCTATAAATCTACTATGAACACTTATTCTACGAATGGCTTGACATGACAGGCATGATGAATGCCTAGAGATTTCCTTGATTTCAAGGTCTCTAGCTCCAGACATTTAAAGTGAGCGACATTCCGGACAAGGACAATTCCATAATAGATGGTACAGAATTTGTGATACAGTTGTATCTGTTTGTTAGATAGACGGAAACTTCTAAAGAGTACTTTCTGCCCAATTCGGTACTCTCTCGCGTGCTTTTCTATCCCAACTCTCTTTCCGTTTCCCTCCCACCTGACGTAATCTCCCGAGTGCAAGGTCAACAACTCGTTGGTGTGGTTCTCGAGTTCGTGTTGGAAAATTTACAACTTCACGGATACGTTGCCTGTTCTTGAGATCTGTTATTGGTGCTATTTTGGTGACACTGTATGGCAACTCGATCATCATGCCCTGGAAGTCACCTAGGAAAATATTCCAGGTGGAATGTCGTTTTGCGCAGTACATACGGCAGAGGTTTCACAGATTTTTCATAACTCTCTCTGCTGGCGTCGATTTTGGGCGTCGTATGGAAGCGAATATGGGCTTCATTCTATTTTTCCGCAACATCTCTTTCCACTTCTCTGACCGGAACTGAGCTGATGTTCATTGCCGGAAATGATCCTGTCGACATGGCCGACTTGCATGAGGAAATCCTGGCAGAATGCTCTACTAACTGGCTGCGCAGTTGCTTTCTTGAGCGAGGTTAAAGTGACATACTTGGATGTCAGCTCTACTACCTCGAGGGTGTAGCAGTACCCACTGTTCGTTCCCATGAGTGGGCCTATTGAATCTGTTTCTGTTAGATGCTTCAATTTTGGTGGGATGATGGGATATAGAGGTTCTTGCTTTGCCACAGTGACGTCCTTTAACTTATGACACGCTTTGCAGACAGCCAAAACCCTCCTGATTCTTCAGTCCATATTCCTGAAATGGCACAGTGTACGTAATTTTAAGTAGCACTTCCTGGGTCTAAAATGTGCGTAACTCAGGTGCGTGTGCCAGATGATCTTGTTCACCAGCTCATCTGGATTGCAAACGCTCCAGGGCGCTCCTTCTCCCTCACTTCGGAAGAACAGACTGACTTTTCGTACAAAATAAAACTACCTCAGTTGTGATTCCTTCTTGTTTTTCACTCTGTTTTCTAGAGCAAATAGACCTGGATCCTTGTCCTGACCCTTGCTGATGTCCTTGAGGCTCGACGTTACATAATTCTCAAATGCAACCTTCTTCATATAGAAACTGCTGTAATGTTCATCTTCCTTTGGGTTAGCCTCACTTGTTTCTAGCTCCACAGGTGAACGTGACAGCACATCCTCAATGATGTTCACCTTCCCTGGTATGTGTGTCATCGAAAAGTCATACTCCTGGAGCAAGAGTGCCCATGTCGTTAGACGTTTGTTTCGGTGTTTCGCTGTGAGTATGAATTCCAAGGCTTTGTGATCGGTGTATACCATTCTGCCATACAAGAAAAAACGAAATATCTCAAAGCCCACAACAACCACCAAAGCTTCTAATTCAGTAACCGAATGATTTCTTTCAGACTTGCGAGGACTCGGCTTCCAAAAGCAATGGTATTGTGCACCATGTTTTCCCCTTGCTGATATCTTAGGAAAATCACTATAGCAATACCATAGTAGGAGTTGTTTAACGCCCTGCAAAAGTCCTCCTCCAGGTTGGAGTACGAAAGTATTGGCGCATTAATCAGCGCGGTTTTGAGGCCTTGGAATTCATCTTTCGCCACGTCGTCCCATTCTCACGGTGAATTTTTCCTGTGAGATGGCACTGTGTTGGTGTAGCTAATTTCTTCACATGAACGAATCGTTGACAGAAATCTGTGATGCCAAGGAAGCCACATAGTTTTTTCTTGGTTGTTGGCTTGGAAAATTTCGTAATTGCCTCTATTTTGTCCGGGTCTGGTGTGATCCCTCCCACAGTAATGATATGTCCGAGGAATTTTACTAGGGAGGTTCCTATGCATGACTTCGTGATGTTGGCTGTTACGCCGCAGTCTCTGAAGCTCTGTAGGATTTCCCTGAGAATCTCATTGTGTCCTCTCCACGTTGGTTCTGCTATCAAGAGGTCGTCCACGTAGGTGGTGATCCTTTGCTTAATGGAATGTTTAAGATGCTATCGAGTCCTCTGATGAAGGCAGTTGAAGACACGTTTAGCCCGAATGATAGATGTTTAAATCTATATCATTTTCCGAATTCAAGGAACGCCGTGTATTTCCTACAGTCTGGCTCGAGCATAAGTTGCCAGAAACTTGACCACAACTCAAAAGATGAAAAAACCGTGACACCATTGTAATTTTGCAGATTTTCCGGCCGATCTGTCGCTGGATTAGTAATATAATGAATCCAGCACCAAAAGCATCAAGCCTTCTCTACCACTGTGAGTGGGTTGTTGTACGTGGAGGTTGTTGGTTCAATGATGTCTTCATCAAGTATCCTCTTGATCTCGAGAGAAACCTTCTGTCTGTAGCCGTGTGGGATTTGTTAGGGAGGCACGAAGTATTTAATGTGTTCCCGCAACCAAAACACATATATGATATTTCAGATTGCTCCGGTTTTCCGTTGAAAGACGTCTGCGTTCTCATTTAATATTCCCTCAAGCTCTTCTTTTTCCTGCGTCGGGATGTTTACTAAATTCCGTAGCATGTGATCAATAGCAACGCGCATCTGTCCTCTAATTTGCTCAACATCTTGAGTGTTGCGGCTACACTCATGGTGCCACGACTGATTTTGTCCTCCCCTCATTTTTCTGCGTTGTTTAGGTTGAGGCATTCGGCAGGGATTTGCGCACGTATTGCGTGGTCTGCGAAGGAAAACTTCATGGCACCGTCTTTATGTAAAGTCAGTTCTCGGCGCTCTACGTCAAATATGGCCTGTTGTTGATTTAGAAAATCCATGCCAAGTTTTATCTCAGCTGCCAAAGAAGGGACGACCAGAAAGTTCGCTTCTAAGTCAACCTGGTGTCTAACTGCACTTCAGTACGCTTACCTCTCAGAGCGCCGGTGATTCTAGTTTCTTCAGCGTGAGCGTCGGCCAAGTATAATTCGCAGTGCATTTCTGTATGCTGAATTCGATATCGCCGTCACTTGGCTATAAAATGTAGACTGGCAATGGCAAGGAAAGCGTTTCTGAAGGAGAGAAATTTGTTAACATCGAGCATAGATTTAAGTTTCAGGAAATCGTTTCTGAAAGTATTTGTATCGAGTGTAGCCATGTATGGAAGTGAAACGTGGACGATAAATAGTTTAGACAAGAAGGGAATAAAAAATTTCGAAATGTGGTGCTACAGAAGAATGCTGAAGATTAGATAGGTAGATCACATAACTAATGAGGAGGTATTGAATAGGATTGGGGCGAAGAGAAGTTTGTGGCAGATCTTGAGTAGAAGAAGGGATCGGTTGGTACGACATGTTCTGAGGCATCAAGCGATCACCAATTTAATATTGGAGGGCAGCGTGGAGGGTAAAAATCGTAGAGGGAGACCAAGAGGTGAATACACTAAGCTGATTCAGAAGGATGTAGGTTGCAGTAGGCACTGGGAGATGAAGAGGCTTGCACAGGAACGGGTAGCATGGAGAGCAACATCAAACCAGTTTCACGGCTGAAGACCACAACAACATCAAGAAAATGACTCTTAATAGTGGATGGAATATTACACTTCAATAATGAACCATGTCAATCAAGAGTGAAGACCCTACGAACGCATCACCAGCACATGCGGCAATTGTCCAATTACGAACGTAAGAGATTTTTACTGTAGATGAGACAGCACAAGCTACTCTCTCACATATTTTCGGTATAGAGAAAATTATTTAATAGTTTATTACAACCTGATGCACCTTGAACGAGACTCTAGAATGTTAACAGCAAGAGCAGGCATTGATGGAGCCTGGTAGGGTGCTAATGACATGAAGTACTTTTATGGTTCTTAGCTCATAGAAACGGCATGTTAGGAGTAGGAAACAAATGGCGGTGAGACCATCCCTCAGTAAATCTTGCCAGACAAGCCCACATCTGTACAGGGCAGACAGAGCAGTCCCTCTCCGAGACAGTTCTCCAGCAGAACAATGCCGCTATTTCCGCAGTGGAGCCAGCCGAAATCTGGGCTAGACGCAACGGACTGAAGGGATGTGTGTACGCAGGGGAATCGTCAACCAGGCATTCTGTGCAGAGCCACTCGTATTAAAAATTCACAAGTTTTAGTGTTCGCCGATACTGCTAATTGGCCTGTGACCCACTTCCATCGCCCGCTTCAGTTGTATAAGAAACTCTGACTCATAGCTAGGACAAACAAGCTCGAAGGCACAGGCGATTTACATAAAGATCTTAAAGATTGTATCTGTTCACTTGTTGCCATGGAAAGTGACGCCATTTCAGAGAAAAACATCTTCCCCGTCCAGAAAAACTTAAAACAACCAGAAATTAATGGTTTCTTTTTTTCCAGAAACGTAGGTTTCGTATAACTCTTGCTCCGTTTCGAAATGAGTTTGTGCTGTTGTGTGGGAGGGGAGATTTAGCGCCTCCAGAGCCCTGTCGTTGGCTCAAGTTGGAGTGAAGGAGAGTGCGCTTTGTGGGGAAACAGAATTTTTTTTTTGGCTCGGACTACTCATTTGCCGAGGGCACACTTATTCATTTATGGTTTACCAGTCTTGATGTTTGATATCCCTGTGTATTCTCTCTTATAAGACAGCCAAATTGGTCTTTGGTACGAGCAGTGAACGGATGTGTCACACACTGAAAGCTACCGTGATTTCAGGGTTATAGGATTCCGTAGAAATATTGGAACACGTGAGGCAATACTGACCTTAAGACTTATCTTAGAAGAAAAATTAAGGAAAGGCAAACCTACGTTTGTTGCGTTTGTAGATTTAGAGAAAGCTTTTGACATTGTTGACTGGAATACTCTCTTTCAAATTCTAAAGGTGGCAGGGGTAAAATACAGGGAGCGAAAGGCTATTTACAATTTGTACAGATACCAGATGGCAGTTATAAGAGTCGAGGGGTATGATAGGGAAGCAGTGGTTGGGAAGGGAGTGAGACAGGGTTCTAGCCTCTCCCCGATGTTATTCAATCTGTATATTGAGCAAGCAATGAAGGAAACAAAAGAAAAATGAGTAGGCATTAAAATCCATGGAGAAGAAATAAAAACTTTGAGGTTCGCCGATGACATTGTAATTCTGTCAGAGACAGAAAGGACTTGGAAGAGCAGTTGAAAGGAATGGGCAGTGTCATGAAAGGAGGGTATAAGATGAACATCAACAAGAGCAAAACGAGGATAATGGAATGTAGTCGAATTAAGTCGGGTGATGCTGGCGGAATTAGATTAGGAAATGAGACACTTAAAGTAGTAAAGGAGTTTTGCTGTTAGGGGAGCAAAATAATTGATGATGGTCGAAGTAGAGAACATATAAAATGTAGACTGGCATTGGCGAGGAAAGCGTTTCTGAAGAAGAGAACTTTGTTAACATCGAGTATAGATCTAAGTGTCAGGAAGTCGTTTCTGAAAGTATTTGTATGGAGTGTAGCCATGTATGGAAGTGAAACATGGACGATAAATAGTATGGACAAGAAGAGAATAGAAGCTTTCGAAATGTGGTGCTGCAGGAGAATGCTGAAGATTAGATGGGTAGATCACATAACTAATGATGAAGTATTGAATAGAATTGGCGAGAACAGGAGTATGTGGCACAACTTGACAAAAAGAAGGGACCGGTAAGTAGGACATGTTCTGAGGCATACAGGGATCACAAATTTAGCATTGGAGGGCAGCGTGGAGGGTAAAAATCGTAGAGGGAGACCAAGAGGTGAATACACTAAGCAGATTCAGAAGGATGTAGGTTGCAGTAGGCACTGGGAGATGAAGAGGCTTGCACAGGAACGGGTAGCATGGAGAGCTGCATCAGCGAGGTATGTGCATCTCTGGCACATTCCATTTATATATCGTCTTCATGTCAGATTTCCGAAAGTTATTTTTACCTATATTACACCGACTCTGAAATACGTTTGTTGCTAAACGATAGTGCACTACATGAAGTGGCACAGAGGTTCATGTGTGTACATTGTGTTTAATACGCGCCTTTGGCAAAATGTGTTTGGTTATAATGAAAATAGACTATTAGTTTGCTTAAATATCAAAGAAAAATTTTTACAATTTTCGGATCTGAAGATGGCAGTTTAAACTGCCAAAGCTAGTTTCCTATATATTTATTGATCTGGGCAATTAAACCTTCTCTGGTAAGAAGATTTTATTTTTCCAATTCAGAGGTCGCTCTCCCGTTGACAGTATCAGATAACGATAACAGCGTTTGAGTTGTAATGTTACAGATGGATGATACAAATGAACAGATAATGAATGAAGAGGTCCTCTACAAAATCTATCAGGAAATATATGTGCAGAAGAAGGGACGGAATGATATCATGTCTTAAGGCACTTCCATGCTCCAACAGCATAAAACTGCCAGGCAAGACAGAGGTTGCAATATATCTTAAAAATAATCAAGGACGAAGGATCGGTGCGCTACTGTGAGATGATCGGGCTGGCTGATGAAATAAATATGGCGATTCGCATCAGTCCAGTTCGGAGAATGACATATAAACAAAAACAAAAAAAACAAAAACGAAAAGGTTGCGAGTCAGCAGAATTTTCTCACAGAAGCGTGGTTGACGTTGCCCAAACTCTCACTGCCAACGAACGTCGAAATGCGACTCGATCTGACAAGCGGGCCGTCAATAAATCTGATTACCCAACGAGTTGGCTGAGCGTGATAGGGTCGCGCAGTATGCAAACACCGGCTATTTAGAATTGCGCGGCGTTTCTGACCCCACGCCAGCGGAGAAGCTACGCGGGTGCCCTTTTATATCTGTCGGGGCTGCGCTACTGCTTTTCCATTTATCCAGCTAGACCTGTCAAACTGCTCGTGCAGTCACAACCACTGAGGGAGAAGGGAATTTACTTCGAAATTCCACACGCGAACTATGTTAGCATTTATAGAAATCGTGCTGCATTTGATATCGCTACGCAATAACCACAATAAAAACCGAATGTTTTGTGTTAAGATTTCCAACCTAATGTGGAAGGTAACAGAATGTGTCTTATAATTACATTACTGTCCAAATGTTAAGAGTAATCGTACACTTCTGACCAAAAATTTAAGCATCCTGAAGGGTGAAGGAAACGAAAAGGAACTTCACGGGTTTAGAGTGTAAGTGATCACAAAACCCAGTCAAATTCAAGCAGAACTTGGAATTATCAGCACACATATCGGCATAGCGTTGTACCCCTCTGGCCTGGATAAATGCACTAATTCGATTCGGAAGGTATCATTAAGCCATTGCATCCTCTCCTGTAGCAAGCTGCCCCACAACTGTTGTATCTTGTCCTTGATGTCCTGGATGCTAGCACCGAGATGATGTTGACGTCGGAGCTGGTTCCACGCACGTTCTATCAGACACAGATCTTGGGATCTAGCTGGCCTGGGAAGTAATTCACGCCTTGTATGGTGGAGCATTTCCCTGTTAGAAAGTGGCAACAGAGGGCGCATGACGTATTGTTATCCACTGCATCGTCATATCGCCTTAATCACTATCAAACGTCACATGAATCATACACGATGCCTACCCACAGGAGTAACACCGCTGTCCCTCCCTAAAACACCGTCCGCATCTTGTAGTCTGGTGGCTAACGCTGCTGCCTCTGGATCATGAGTCCCCGGGTTCCATTCCCAGCCGGGTTAGGGATTTTCTCTGCCCGGAGACTTGGTGTTTGTGTTGTCCTCATGATTTCATCATCATCATCATTCGTGATGGTGGATCACTTGGACTGTGTAAAAGTTTGGAGTGTGTAAAAATTGGGACTTTGTACGAGCGCTAATGACCGCGTGAGTTGACCGCCCCACAACCAAACATCATGATCTTTAAAACATTAGAAGAATATCTCCCCAGATTTTCTTCATAACCGCCGATCGTGCTGATCTCAGATAGTGAAGATATGCAATTCATCGCTCACTGTCATGCAACAGCATTCATCAGCAGTTCGGGAGGACGACGGTTCAATCCCGCGTCCGGCCAATCTGATTTAGGTTTTCCGTGATTTCCCTAAATCGCTCCAGGCAAATGCCAGGATGGTTCCTTTCAAAGGGCACGGCCGACTTCCTTCCCCGTCCTCCCCTAAACCGATGAGACCGATGACTTCGCTGTCTGGTCTCCTTCCCCGAACAACCCATCAGCAGTTCATGCTTTTGTTGTAATATGGAAAGAGCTGTGAAGGAGTGGAAAGGTGGCAGGATAACGAACTCAAGACAGTCTTCAAAACAAATTTACTGACAACAACTCTTACTCGTTATTAGAAAACGTTGTCTTTGAGCCCAGCGCAATTATAACATCAGTTAAACCTTTCAGCTCAAGCTCGTTAACAATTTGTGATAAAATGATTGGGTTGGGGTTGTTTTGGGGAAGGAGACCAGACAGCGTGATCATCAGTCTCATCGGATTAGGGAAGGATGGGAAAGGAAGTCGGCCGTCCCTTTTCAAAGGAACCATCCCGGCATTTGCCTGGAGCGATTTAGGGAAATCACGGAAAACCTAAATCAGGATGGCCGGACGCGGGATTGAACCGTCGTCCTCCCGAATGCGAGTCCAGTGTCTAACCACGATAAAATGATTAAAATTGCTCAAGGTTATTTCAAAATGCCTGTTGTAACCTTGAAACAAATTTACAAAAACAAACTGACAGCAGTTCAAACCTAAATTCAGTATTCACATAAATCCAGTTTACACAAAGCACTTGAAGTATATAACAAATTACAGCGGAACTTCTTTATCACAAGTATTGTACAAGCCGTTTTTGTGCCACAGTTTTATGTTTGCTCATTTACTGAACAGGAGTACCTAACAATTTTCAGACAACTTAAAGTGAAACTTCTTCAGATGAACGCCAAATTATTTTTTTATTTTTATTTTTTTTGTCATCTGTCTACTGACTGGTTTGATGCGGCCCGCCACGAATTCCTTTCCTGTGCTAACCTCTTCATCTCAGAGTAGCACTTGCAACCTACGTCCTCAATTAATTGCTTGACGTATTCCAATCTCTGTCTTCCTCTACAGTTTTTGCCCTCTACAGCTCCCTCTAGTACCATGGAAGTCATTCCCTCATATCTTAGCAGATGTCCTATCATCCTGTCCCTTCTCCTTATCAGTGTTTTCCACATATTCCTTTCCTCTCCGATTCTGCGTAGAACCTCCTCATTCCTTACCTTATCAGTCCACCTAATTTTCAACATTCGTTATTGCACCACTTCTCAAATCCTTCGATTCTCTTCTGTTCCGGTTTTCCCACAGTCCATGTTTCACTACCATACAATGCTGTACTCCATACGTACATCCTCAGAAATGTCTTCCTCAAATTAAGGCCGGTATTTGATATTAGTAGACTTCTCTTGGCCAGAAATGCCTTTTTTGCCATAGCGAGTCTGCTTTTGATGTCCTCCTTGCTCCGTCCGTCATTGGTTATTTTACTGCCTAGTTAGCAGAATTCCTTAACTTCATTGACTTCGTGACCATCAATCCTGATGTTAAGTTTCTCGCTGTTCTCATTTCTACTACTTCTCATTGCCTTCGTCTTTCTCCGATTTACTCTCAAACCATACTGTGTACTCATTAGACTGTTCATTCCGTTCAGCAGATCGTTTAATTCTTCTTCACTTTCACTCAGCATAGCAATGTCATCAGCGAATCGTATCATTGATATCCTTTTACCTTGTATTTTAATTCCACTCCTGAACCTTTCTTTTATTTCCATCATTGCTTCCTCGATGTATAGATTGAAGAGTAGGGGCGAAAGGCTACAGCCTTGTCTTACACCCTTCTTAATACGAGCACTTCGTTCTTGATCGTCCACTCGTATTATTCCCTCTTTTTCATGGCTGTGTGCATTGACTGCATGCCGCTGTGTAAGGGGTATGACCTTGAGCGGGACTTAGCCGCTGAGCGAGGCAGCCGCGCGACACGGTGCCTAGTATTACTAGCACCGTGTTGCTGGAAAATCAAAGTTGCGCAACCGGAAGTTCCCTGATAACGCGCGCTCGCGCTCGCTGTGTAGAGGCAGCTGCATGCTCAGTCGACTCGAGGCAGCCGCACGGAGCACACAGCCATGCCGTACAGGAGGAGAAGAGGATGTCGACGTTCCAGAATGCCAGTGTACAAGACTGTTATCAGCTTTGATGAGACACCAAACCCAGTTTCTCAACAGGAGATTCTGAGTGGGCCAATAACTTTTGTTGGCTGTAAGATTAATTTTTCTTGTACAACAAATGAAGTTGTACCAGGGAATTCATGGATGACTATTGCTGTTGTAAGGGGTAATGAAAAGCCTCTAGCAGGATTGGAGTCATACTATGACAGAGACCTTATCTGTTATAGAACATTTGCAATTGGAATTGTTGCTGACAGGAATTATGGTACTTGTGTTGTGACAACGGACAAGCCTTTCTCATTGTATACAATGACCCGTCTCTCCCTATAGCTTACCCCCACATTTTTCATTGTCGAACGCTTTTTCCAGGTCGACAAATCCTATGAAAGTGTCTCGATTCATCTTTAGTCTTGCTTCCATTATTAGCCGTAACGTCAGAATTGCCTCTCTCTCATCCCTTTACTTTTCCTAAAGCCAAACTGATCGTCACCTAGCGCATTCTTAATTTTCTTTTCCATTCTTCTGTATATTATTCTTGTAAGCAGCTTCGATGCATGAGCTGTTAAGCTGATTGTGCGATAATTCTCGCACTTCTCAGCTTTTGCTGTCTTCGGAATTGTGTGGATCATGCTTTTCCGAAAGTCAGATGGTATATCGCCAGACTCATATATTCTACACACCAACGTGAATAGTCGTTTTGTTGCCACTTCCCCAAATGATTTTAGAAATTCTGATGGAATGTTATCTATTCCTTCTGCCAAATTAATAAGTATGAATTATTCCATTACAATGGTAATTACTGAACTCAAGAACTAACCTGTACAGTTAAAATCCATCCGCTGCTACCTCAGTGGTTTTACAGAGCCGTAATCTTGCCAGCTTATTTTATTTCATACGCCAGTTTTGCTCACACTTTTGGCAGTACATTGCTCACATCATTCATTGGCGTGATAATACATAAATCAGTTACCACTGGTCCCACACATGCGTACAATAATGATTCCACCAGGGCAAACTCAATGACAGCCTTTTAATATGAATGTTTAAAATAAAAAAATGGCCATTTACGAAATAGTGGAATTAGTGGTGCCTCACAAGAGCAGTCTCAGTTACAATACCCGCCCCGATAGCTGAGTGGTGAGTATCTATGATTAGCAACGTAAACAGAGATTGCAGTTTCGTTCCCATTGAGAAGTAATTTAAAAACACAGTTGTATTACAGACATTTCACGTTTAAGCCGTGTCCATTATCCTTCATAGTCTTTAGACAAGCAATTACACGGAATTTCGTTTGTCCGGAACCAGAATAGCTACTTTGCGGCCGTCCTGACCGGATGCGCTGTGGCGCTTATGTTTGTGTGTTACGAGTTTCTAGTCAGTCTCTGCGTTACAGTGTTGTGTAAAACTGTGATTGTAGTGATTCAGCGTTTTAGTTTCCTTGTTTTCGTGACCTGTTAACTGCTGACATGGCTACCACGTACCCCAGAAGGCTTACCCTAAGATTTGGATTTGACAAAGCAACCATAACGTTCGGCAAGTTCATTATAAATTCATGACTGGATCGTCGACGTTATTGGCATTACTTTGGATCAGACGCACACTGCTTACTGGTAATTGGAGCGATACTGCTTTTTTGTGAAGCTGCTTTCCCCGTTGGTGCTGGAACGTGTTTTGCAGAAATTTGAAGGAAAAACTGAATTCCATCATCGTGATAATTCTGTGTATACAGTTACCATTTCAAATGCTGATGTTGGTTATAAACAAGCCAGAGTACTTCTTTTGCCCCTGAGATGGAAAACTCCTAAGTAAAAGACGTATTATCTAAATATGGAGACATCAAGCAAATTCGTAATGAACGATGGTCAAGCCACCATTGATTGCAATCCATTAGTGGTGTTAGTTCTGTCGATATGCTTGTCGAACAAAACATTCCATCTCATATTTGGGTTTGTGGTTACAAAGCGCACGTTATTTACAATGGACAGACTTTGACTTGTCGCATATTTAACGAAAGGGGGCATCTCCGGCAAATTTGTCCAAAATAGATGTTTGTATTGCAGAATAATTTACAACAGCGTAAAAGGTTAAGACTGGCTGATGTTGTGACCGAAAATCAGATGACGGGTGATGAAGGTTCCAGCATTACGGTAAATATGGAGGACAGGCCACAAAATTCTCTTGAAGCATTTCCACCTTTACTTAGAAAGACACTGGAGACAATCCGGCAGTGAAAAGTAGTATAGCTGCTAACAAGAGACGTCAATCTTGTGACGGTAGTAGCATAGATGAAGAGCAAATCAACCTGTCGCTGAATGCTGTAGGTGACATCCAGAAAACATTACTGGAAACTACTCTTTCAGACAATATTGTCACCATAGATTCAAACTCTGTGTCAAGTATATCAGCAGATAAATCGAGTACGCCACCATCAACCGAACAAGTCGAATTGACGCCACACTCCCACTCTGTAGTTCAGGACGCGCCAGTAGATGGCAATGCTCGGGTCATGGTGACGCCACAATCCCGCGCTGCAGTACCATTACGTGAACCAATGCAGACAGATTCACTCGCGGATTCAACTGAAAGCAAACATGACGAGATAGTGAGTGATTGTCAACAACAGGCGACGTCACAGTCCAAATCCCACGATGAACAAGCGGAGTTTTACAGCAATAAGAAACAAACAGCACATGAAAGTGATCAAAGAAGTGACAGGGCATTCGAAGAATGTTTGCAAACTGCGTATGTGCCGCCTTTTGCAGACGAGATAGTGGCACACGACTGTCCCTCAGATTCACAGACGCTGCTCTCGCTGAAAAACTACTCAGGGAGTGGACGGGTTGGACATTCGGTGAAGACCAGTATCAACGCAAACCATAAGAAAAGTAAAAAGAAAGGTTCAAATGCAAACCGGAAGAGTAGTCTATCCTCAGATTCTCAGGAAGTATCCCGCGTGGAATGGCATGAAACGGTAGACTAGGCAAAAAAGGGTCACTCCGCAATGTTACAGTCATATACGACTACCATGTTAAACATTAATAGGATACAGTCGTGTGCTAAAATAGGTGCATTGGAACAGTTTCTGTATGAGTCAGCGATGGAAATTGCTCTCTCACAGGAAATGGTATCTTCACAAATAAAGTTTTCCAGTTATGTTGGTTTTTACATTTCCACCGAAACGAGTGTTGGCAACTGCCATTTTAGTAAGAGAAGGCATTCCCGTACATAGCATTGATAATTTAGAATCGGGGCGATGAACTGGAATAAATATAGCAGGAGTAACTGTTGTCAATGATATGCGCCTTCTGGCAGCAGTAATAGAGCTGCAAGAGCCACATTCTTTAAGGAAAGGGTAATTTATGTACTGAGGAAAAACCCCTGCAACTTATAGTCGGGAGAGATTTTAATTAGGTGTTGGGTTACTATGATAAAATACCCAACTTCAATTACTCAACTGACTTGAGTAGTCTTGTTGTTGACTAAAAATTAAAAGGCACGTGGAATATAAAATATCCAACAATGGCGAACTTAACTCATATTGTTGCGTATTCCTGTAGTTGAATTAACAGAATTAACGTATCGGAAAATTTAGTAGACATAGTACCGAAAACAGAAACTGTTCTCGTTCGTTTTTCCGATCACAGTGCATTGTTAACCTGCGTAAATTTAACATCAAAACCTACCCGAAGAGTAAGAAGCCAGTGGAATGTAAATATATCGTTATTATCAGTAGAAGACTTTGAAAATGCCCTAAGAACATCTTGGGAAATGTGTCTTCGTTCACTGAACAACTTTCCAAGTGTAATAGAATGGTGGACCCCACGAGCGAAACCGAAGCTAAGGAAGTGTAGATATGGCCAGAGAAAGGAAATAGACTGCAGAATTTTACTATCGCCTGTTAAGGGAGCTCTAGGATCAGACACATGCAGTTCCTACAAAATAAACATACATCTCGCAAATAAAAGCGAAGCTAAAAAGTCTGAAACTTATAAAACTGGAGGGACTTAAGATAAAATCCAAAGCAAAGTCAATCAATGAAAATGAGACAGCTGCATTGTACCACCTGGTCAGACATGCCAAGAATAGAAGTAGTTTCATGGATGAACTTAAAATCGATGATGGTACCATAATCACCACCCAGAAACGAATAGTTTAATAGATCTCAGCGTACTATGAACGTACGTATGCGTCAAGGGAAACAAACGAAAAAGAATACAATGAGCTCTTAGGTACATGTCTTCCACGAATATCGCGAGATGATGGTGAGAACATGTTGTAACGTCCCCTTAGAACAATTACGCATGACTGTGCTTAAACTGACACACACTATTTTTAGTGCAACACAATCTGACTTTCAAAAATCCCTACAAAAGAATGGCCCTGACTAACATTAACCTATACGTTTCACAAATCACTTACCTCACAAAAATCTTGGTTACTCGAACTACTGCAATACAGCGAGCGCCACTACTGCCAGCTAAATAAAAGATTCAAACTACGGAAGGCACTAACTACTGATACGGGTAGTTAGCAAATGAAAGATATTAATAGAGAACAAACAATGTATTTACCTTAATAGTCATAATATATATAGCAGTTCATGACAAATTACGAAACTCCGCCATCTCTCTCCCCACATCCACCACTGCTGGCGGCTCACCTCCAACTGCGCAACGCTACGCGCTGTTAACAGCCAACTGTCCAACACTACAATGGCCAACAACAATGCAAATCAGCCACAGACTGCACACAGCACAGCCAGTGATTTTCATACAGAGCGCTACGAGGCATTACCAATATGAAAACATAAACAGCCTACTTACATAAAGAAAACATAAACAGCCTACTTACATAAAGAAAACATAAACAGCCTACTTACATAGCCCCCATGCTCCCCACAAAAAATTTTACAAATTTTTTTTGGGCAGTGGCCAATAATGATTTGATAAAATTTTTCATAATTACAATAACAAAGATATCAAATGCACACACTTATTGATACAATGTTGGTCAAAAGCTAAAATTTTCTCACAGTCCATAAAGACAGTCCTGATCATTCATCATAATAGTAATTACAGTTTTTCTTCACAAAGTCTCATTATTAAAAAAAATTGCACACAGAAGTAGTGGATTTCCATGCAGTCTTGAAGAAGTAGTGTTGTCCTTCCAACGGAAAGACAGTGCTGACTCTTGACATGCTGACAGGTAATGGGTCACAACAGAGCAAACCCACAGCAGAGTCATTCGAAGTTGATGAATATTGGTAGGTAGGTCATCACAGAGCAGACCCACTGTAGTCCTGGTAGAGATTGTGGTATTGGTGGGCCACCAGAGGTGCAGACCCACTGTAGTCATGGTAGAGATTGTGGTATTGGTGGGCCACCAGAGGTGCAGACCCACTGCAGTCCTTGTAGAAATAATGGTAGTGGTGAGTCAGCAAAGGTGTAGACCGACTGTAGTCCTTGTAGAAATAATGGTATTGGTGGGTCATAAAAGGTGCAGACCCACTGCAGTCCTTGTAGAAATAATGGTATTGGTGGGTCATCAAAGGTACAGACCCACTGCAGTCCTTGTAGAGATGGCCAACAGCCATCTGTTGTGACTGTGCAGGTGCACAATCACCAATTGAAGAGTCTTGTGGATAATATAGCAAGTCCATAACCACCACTTGTGCACTCACAAAGTTTTTGGAATTGTTCTTAGATCCAGCAATGCTGTTATCCAGTCCCTTGCTGAATTATTAACACACATGCAAACACTACAGTCCCAACTTCTCACGTATTGTGCATTACTGTGACCAACAGAAACGTGTGCAGTGAAATGTAACGTACAAGTTACTTAAATTGATGAACTGGTGTCAATTACAATATTATAACATTAGAATACAATTACAAAGGTACAAAATACATCATTAAAGAAAATAACAATACAGATAACATTTGTAGTACAGGCTTTACAAAAGAATAGAAATAAACATATACATCAATGTTACAGGAATTATGAGATAAGTAGATACATAAACGATCAGAATAACCTTTGAAACATCAACTTTACACATGAGCATTAAAACAAAACAGAATAAATAATGTCTAAACATCTTTACAAAGTAAATAACATATTATTAATGCAAAGTATATTTCAGAATAACAGTATTCCTCATCATAGTTCATGTAGCTGAGTATTAGAAAAATTCTACAACATAAATCGTATCACATAAACACATAGAGACAGGAAGAACACAAATACACAAGGGTGCACAAACATATAGTGGGATAACACAAAAGGAAAGGACAGGGTTTGTTTTCAGTGTAACATTGGGTACTGCAGTCCAACCCAAAACTTCATTCAATACATCATCCCTCTTATTTCAACATTTGCTCCAGCCAAAAAAACATCATATCCAAGCATGCTTTCTGTATTCTGTTCACATCCTCTTTCAAAAATAGTTTTCTCCACTGTGCACTACTTTTTTGGCAAAACTATTTTCTTATAGCTTCTTAATGCATTTCTTCGAATTCATCATAGTTAGTTTCTTATATAGTCTACCCCCTCTTAAGCTAACTTAAATCTACTGAGCTCAGATACTAAACTAAGGGAAGAGGCAATGCAGCAGCACAAAACAATTAACACAAACAGCAATGACAAAAAAATGGAAATTGTCAAAGCAAGCTGCAGTAAATCTAAATTACCAAGCAATGCCACATTACAACTAATATGAGCCAATGTGCAGCAACAAGAAAAATAAATCGGTAGTAAAACTAGCTTAACAGACTAATACAAAGTGAAATTTAGTAGCACTATGCCTGGCAAACAGCAACAGCAAATGTAATAACTTATATCTAAACATGACAAAGCTCAAGCAAAAAAAATATTACAGTAAAAATGGCCATGTTTAATACATATGTCACATCTTAACACTAGAGTGATGCATAACAAAAACATACTCTACCAAAAAAAATTACCAAGTAGTTGAAATGAAAATTATGTATGCAGTTCCTGTGAAGGGAAATGTCTTTGTGCTCCCCCATTTTTGGGAAATGTATTACAAAATTAGTATTTACTGGATCTGTAGACAGAAAATATTTATATTAGTACATCTATAAAATTCTATTTTAACCAATGCTGCAGGGTAGCTAGAAACTAGATATTAAACAAAATGTGTAAATAAATAAATAAAGCAAGCCATATGGCATTTTTCTCAACCAGCAAGACAATAGCCGTGAAATGTTTCTCATCGTTTCATTAGGCATTTCAGTAAATATCATAAATTATGAGCTCCACAGTATGCTTTCAACAAGGAAATGTCAATAGCGATGAGAATGGCCTCCCTTTTTTTTTCTACCTGTGCTTCCAAGAGGCACTAATGGCTTTTTTCCAGGTGACGCACAGCTGGCCGCTCAAGACACATTACGTCAAGGTCACTTGGCTTTCTTACCAAAATATTTACGACACCAGTTTGCTACAGTGACAGTCTCATATAAAAATTTTACAGGTCGAGAATTTACGTTGCAAATGTGTAGAAACAAAATCCTATTAATATAACAGTGTTCAAAACGTTTTCGTCAGCATTGTGATACATTCATGCATTTACTCACATTTCATAACTCTTAAAGTACGATTCTTGGTTTCCAACATCCTTTTTCACAAACCAGAGTCCCTAAACACTACTCATTATTCCTTACCTTATTCATCGACACGTCAATCTTGCGACGACACTTCAATATTTCAATAAATACATAGCATAATGAAATTCCTCATATAGCATCAGCTTATTGATCATAAACATACCTCAACAGCATAATACACATCGTCGTTGTAATAATAACATCATAACACCTCAGTCAACTCTCAAAATCGTTGTAGCTTCCTCCAATAATTTCAAAACCTAAAAAAAATTCTCTGCTCATGTCAAAAGTGTCATCTGCCTCAAACGTACTTTAAAAATCATGATCCAATACCAAATATATCATTCAAAGCTCTCATAATATCACAATGGGTCCGAAAAAATATGAACAGTTCACACAGTACAGACAGAATACAATTTCATAAGTGTGAAGTTATCCAACTGTTTAATTGCGTAAACATGTCACTGATGTAGTAAAAAAAAGTTTGTTTCTCTGTTAAATGATCAGATAGCTGTGTAATTTATGTGTTAGAGGAATATGGTACCGATGTGTAAAGTTGTATAAGCAAATACCATATTAGCTAGGGCTCCTTGTGCTTGCCAAACACACGATACACAAAGTAGGCATGTACCACCCTGAGGATTATTGTAATGATACCCTCAGGTGTTACAGATTACAGCAATGGAATGAAATGTATCACGGAAAACTTTCTTTGTAATTCAAAAATCTTCAAAAATAAATGTTTTAAGTACAAAATTAATCACTCAAATATGTGTCCTGTAGCGCTAAATGTGCGTCTTGCTGTAAGATAATCTCTGTGGAAGTGTCGTAGTTATCGTCCTCCAAAAGCTAAGTTCTGCAGAAATCAATGTACTGACCTCATGATAATCAAAAGTGAAATGCTTTGCGTGTAGATATCTTACTTATTACGCTTATTGCCGTGATGAAGAAAGTACTGTGCTGTAACGTATTGTTGTGCTACGGAAAAGGCTGTCTCATTGTAGCTGTACCACAAAAGTTACTACTAAAACATGTTTTACTTTCCAGAAGAATTCAGAAAAACCGTGCAGATATAAAACAGATACTCCGCAAAAGCAACAATGTAAATTGTGTCACACATTAGTAACGTGGTGATATAATCGTGTAGCTGTCACATTAACTAACCACTGTGTCATCTGGTATCTCCCAGAAAGTACTTTAATTCAGAATGTATTTTCAAGTACACCAAAATGTTGCATTAAAATCTCATTAGCAGTACTGGTAAATGTTTTAAGTATGTGAGCCTTATAGTCGTTATGTAAGCATGCAACTAACAAGCAAGAATGTACACACACAGTAACACTGTGTCCTCTGTTCACTATCACAATGCAGTGGTAATTACCGTCTAAATATGTACCCTAGGTTCTAGACTGGATAGTTAACTTCAAAACATAGTTGCATGAAACGTTTTATGTCAAAGACAAAGTTAAAAAGCAGATTATTTTTCAATAAACGGTTTTACATGTGAAATGTGGTGTAACCCTTTGCTCTTCTCAGTACACGAGTTTCAAATTGAATGCAATTATCATGCGGTGTTCATCTGTAAAGAATACTGGAATTTTGCTCAAGGTTAGCGTCAATGTTATTTTTCCCTGAGCCAGTGGGCGCAAGTGGCTGCCTGCGATGTGAGTCATTGTCTGTTTCTTTGTTGACACGCGTCGTTACTGGGATTAGGAGACCTAACTTCTACAAATTCACCGTGACGAGAGTGCGCTGCTCTGTTTAAATCCTGCCAGTTCTGATGCAGTTCAGGTCTGACGTTACGATCATATCGTCTGTCTTCATGTCGGTAGTTCCTGTAGTTTCTTTCTTGTTGGTCACGTGGTGGAGAATTTCTCCCTGAATCATAACTGCGCGCTGGACCATTGCGTCTGACGTTATTCTGTCTCCCGTGATAATAATTGTTCTGGTTGCCAAATTGTCTGTTTCTATGAGTGTCTCTGTCATATTCATTACTACGGAAATGCGATCTCTCTCTGTAACTATTACTCTGCCAGTGGTTGTCATACGGGTGGTGTCTGTTTTGGTCACGATTTACGTTGTAAGAATAGGCTTGTCGTGGCCATTTATTGTTTTTGTCATGATGGAATTGTGACGGATGTGACCTGTAGTGATTGTTTTCCTGTTTTCGCATCCCGCGACTGTCTGTGTCAATATCTGATTCTAGTAAGAGTCCCTGAAAAGCTTCAATGTCGTCTTTGCAACGTCCTGCCAAAATAATATGCCGTAAATGGTCAGGTAATTTGATTAAGCAAATGCGGATGAGTTCTCAGGGGCTGTATGGGTTTGACAGGTACTGATTCTTGTGCAACATGTCTTCAAAATATTTCACAAGACTGGAAAATTCAGATTGTTCAAAGTGTTTCATCATCATGATGCTATGTTTTACTCGGTCTTGTGTAGCTTGTGACCAATATGCTGAGAGGAACACATGGTAAAATTCTCCTTCACTGTGACAATCGTGAATGACCGATCGCATTCTTACAGCTGCTTCATTCTCTAAGTAGCCACACATAAATTCTAACCTGTGCTCCAATGACCAGTTGGGAGGAAAACAATGAGAGAATTGATGGAGCCACGCTTGTGGATGAATGTCGTTGCCAGAATTCGTAAATGTTTTAAATTTACGTGTCGTAATGAACAGCTTATTGTCAAAATCATCATGTCGGCGAGTAGCATATCGGTCATTGTTACGTCGTTTCGGCGGTTTCATTTCAAAATTCGTTGCACCTTGCCAATTTATTTCATAATTTCCGAAATGCGCCGTGTTATTATTTTCTGGCTGTTCCGTATTTCTATGTCCCTCTTCCCATATTGGAGCGCGAGTGTCCTCTGAAATACGTAATTCTTGTATTACCTGTGTCAGCTGATCTTGTACTTCCCGGATTTCTCTTTGGTGTTGCGTATTAATTTGATTCTGATTTTGTTTTTGAATTTCCCTATTTGTTCGCACTCTTCTGTGTCATTAAAGACTACCGGTTTTGTGTCATTCAGATCATTATCTACCTTCGTAGATAAATTATTTAGCTGATCTGAAAGTTCAACTACTTTCTCTGATAATGAACTAATTTCCTCCATGTGTCTTTCTGAACCAGTTTTCAGAGTATCTACTGTGTCCTTTAAGTTTTCCTGAGTTTTTGCAAGTTGCGTAACCGAATCTGTAGATGCAACTGAGTCAATTTAAGCTTGTAAGGTCTCATGATTTTCATGATCAATAGTTTGCAGTTCTTTTATGGCTGCTTCGTGATTCTGTAATGCATTTTCATGCCTCGAAAAAAAAGGTTGAAAATGCTCACAAATTTGTGTTTTTACGTCATGACAGACTTTTTGACATTTCGATTCAATGTTATGTAACTCAGTAGTTAAATCTTCACGTGTTTGTTCAAGCATGGTGTCTAACTTCCGAAGATTTTGTTCCATTGTGTCTAACTTTCGAAGCTTTTGCTGTGTTTGGCTCTGATTTTGTTCCATTTATTGCATTAATTTCAATAATAATGCATTAGTCTCTGGAATCTGATCCCCTACGCTTTTCAGCAGTGCATTTGCACCAGCAACATTCACATTTTGACAAGCAGAAAATGTGTCTTGACTCATTTGAGAAAACGGTGAGGACCCAAAACCTGAATCTACAGTATTTGCAAAATTGTGTCCTATCATTTCGGATTCCTGAGGCGGGCTGTTGCTGAGCGATCGATCGATAATGCTTCCCTGTTAACTAATTGTTTCACTGCCTACGCCATTGTTTGCGGCCCGCTCCATTTCCCTATGCACAATTACCAAATTACTACTTTGAACATTAGTTAATTCATTACTCGGCGGCGCTAACACACTGCTTTCGTCTTCGCTGTCATTTCTCAGTTTACTTTGGATCCTAGTATTACGTTTTTCACACGCCATTATTGTCATAATATTTCACACGACAACACAGAAAAGCACAATTTGAAGAGCAAAATAAGAAAACACATTAACATAGTACTGAAAATATCTAGTTAATTGCAAGCGCAGCTGCGAAATACTTGGTGCAAATCTACATGCATGCCACAACTGTTTTACTGTACAACAGTGAAAGACTGCAACTACAAAGGAGATTCTCTCTACAATTACGTGCTAGCAATAAACAAAAGCTACACTAATTACACAAACTACAAGAAAAAATCAGAAGATTCCAGTGAGGTATCCTCGGCTAACGGTCGGGAAGGCACTAACTACTGATAGGGGTAGTTATCAAATGAAAGATATTAATAAAGAACAAACAATATATTTACCTTAATAGTCATAATATATATAGCAGTTCATGACAAATTACAAAACTCCGCCATCTCTCTCCCCACATCCACCACTGCTGGCGGCTCACCTCCAACTGCTCAACGCTACGCGCTGTTAACAGCCAACTGCCCAACACTACAATGGCCAACAACAATGCAAATCAGCCACAGACTGCACACAGCACAGCCAGTGATTTTCATACAGAGCGCTACGTGGCATTACCAATATGAAAACATAAACAGCCTACTTACATAAAGAAAACATAAACAGCCTACTTACATAAAGAAAACATAAACAGCCTACTTACATAAAGAAAACATAAACAGCCTACTTACAATGTTTTCGGACATAACGTAGGAAGATGTATTGGAAATCGTGCGCAGCTAACCCGTTAGGAAATCTCCATAACCTGACGAACTGCCCATTGAATTCTATTAACTATTTTTGTCCCTGATAGGAGAAAAGTTCACTGAAATTGTCAACGAAGTCTTACAGGGAAACCCAGTGCCTGCAAAGTTCAAACAACGCAAAATCGTGTATATCCCGAAGAACAGAAGCTACAAAAAAGTAAAGCACCTACGGCCGATTTTGGTTTTGAATTCGGATTATAAAATTATAGCTCGAGTTACCCAGATAACCCTGACGTCCTTCAGGAAGGGCGACGTCACTCACTGTTGAAATTATTTATTTTTGCAAATAACGCATTGTTGCAACGGACTGTAACGCATTGTTATATGACAAAGGCAGAGTCAGTTGCACGCTGCGACAGTCAGTTCGACGCTGTCGTTCATAGTGAGTGAGAAACTGTGTCTTGAAAATTGGGCAGATTTTAACATGGACGAACTGTCTAACCTTGTCATCGATGGGTATATATATTTTCTTTCATATTGCGTCAATAATTCTGAAACTTGTCATATAATATCTTAAAGAATTAACCTATATTATTTATGGGCTCATATTACGATTGAAAATTTTCGTCAGTTGTAATTAAATAATGTTTTCAACCTACCTCCCAGAGGGACGTCAGGGTAATATGTTGTCATTTTGTATTCACAGAAAACGATGTACACTTATGGAACTTTTGGACATGTTAGAATCAAAAGATGAGGAAATACCTAACACTGGTGTGAATGTAACATTACATCCTCCTCTAAATTCTACTGATGACGTAACAGATGAAGAATGGGGTGCTGAAGAAAACCTAAGTGTAGAAAAATTCCAAGCAAGTCAGCTCAATGCTAATGCACTACATGACCTAAAAGAGAGGGGTATGGAAGCAACAGGAGCAATAAGAGGAAACAGAGTTAAGAATTGTAGTCTATCATTTGTAGATAAAATGATAAGAGAAAATAGAGGATCATATGAAATTTGTTCTGACTCAGCATCTGGGATTTCCATTGTACGTTGGAATGACAACAAAGTTTTTACTGTAGCCACAAACTTTGACAGAGTGCAACAACTACGCTCTGTAACAAGATTTTGCAGGGAACAAAAGAAAAGGATTAGCGTGCTTCAACCTAACTTATTACACTCCTACAAGACTCATATGGGAGGCATAGATCGAACTGACCAAAATGACTTCCTATATAGATGCTCTATAAGAGGGAAAAAGTGGTATTTCCCGATCACTGCACATTTTATAGACATTGCAGAGCAAAATGCCTGGGATATTTACAAGCACAACGAATAACCCATAGAACATCTGACATTTCGTCGTCGAATTGTCCCTGCAATTCTTGAAAGTAACAAAAGAGTCACTACCAGGAGAGGACGTCCTAGTAGGAGGGCAAAACTAGATTCTAGGTTTGATGGAAGAGAACATTATGTTGCTGAATTACCAACGGACGAGATAACAAAAAAGAAGAAGCAGCTGAAACGTCGAACTTGCCACAAAAGAAACTACTACTAGCCCTATGTGCGTAAAATGTGACGAACCACTTCATGTTTGTTGCTATTTGTCTAATCATACTAGTGCATAAAATATGTGTGTAGGTTATTTTCTTTGGTTTTTTTTGTATTTATTAGCTGTTTTAGCCCATAATTCTATTTTATTTATGTTTATTTGAAAGTATAAAAACCAAAACAAGTTAATTGTGCAGTGTCATATAATTTAAAAACATGTTCCCTTATTGTCCTGATGTCCTTCTGGAAGGACGCCCATATTTGGAAATACTAAATAAAAATAAATACTTAAAATTGTTTTTACTTTCTTCCTTACAACCTTGTGAATGAATGTAGATAAGATATAAATCAATTATGAAAAACAAATAGTTCAGGACTATCTGCGCTTTATACCATGCACCGCTAACTTGTGCTTTTAGAAGGCGATTTTACAAACTGCGGCTTAGTATCGCGATGTCATGGCACTGACACAATTAAGTAACATAAAACGTGCACTGCTTTTCATAGACTCCCATAAAACATTTGATCAAATTAATTACAAATACCTGATAGAGACAATGCGCCGATTTGACTTCCTGCCAAAAGCCATCGACCTCATCAAGAACATGGTATTGGGTGTTACTGGACAAATCTCCGTTAACCGTAAACTGACAAAATAAACTGAAATAAAAGGAAGCCCCTTATCCATACTCCGGTTCGCTATATCGCTCTAATCTTTCCTGAGACAGCTATAGCACAAGCTGACAGGCATTACCATTCAAGGAACAACGATGGTGGTAGGTGCTTGTGCGGACTATGTAGGCGTAACCATCAGAGACCAAGCAGCTGTAATACAACTACAGGTGGTACTTGCCAAATATTGATCCGTGTCAGGTGCGAGGCTAAACGAAAACAGAAGTAAATTTCTAAATATAAAACGGCTTGCTAACTTGTGCATTGAGTGGGCGAGCCATGTTAATGAACACAAGGCTGTGCAAATAGGTAGCAAGAAAAATCGAGGGAGCTTAAACTGAAAACTGTCAACGTAGCATACACCAGTTCCAGAGAATATTGTTTATTAAGTTTTTTTTTTTTTATCCAAGGCCTACTTTATAGCAGCCGGCAGGTATTTCCGAGCGGTTCTAGGCGCTTCAGTCTGGAACCGCACTGCTGCTACAGTCGCAGGTTCGAATCCTGCGTCGGGCATGGATGTGTGTGATGACCTTAGGTTAGTTAGGTTTAAGTAGTTTTAAGTTCTAGGGGACTGATGACCTCAGATGTTAAGTCCAATAGTGCTCAGAGCCATTTGAACTATTTGAACAACTTAGCATTGGTTCTTCCCATTCCATTACTGGTGGCGAAGACGATCATGTCCACCTTAGCAAAGTTTTTGTGGAAAAGAGAATTGTTTCAAATGCCGGTGAAGAAAGCAGTGTTGGATCCGAGCAATGGAGGAATGGGACCAAGTGACATCAGGTCTAGAACGATGGCACTGTACGTCAAACGAACTTGGAGCATAATGTGTAACAATCCACGGTGCATTACGGAAAAACTATACGACATTGTGAGACAAAAACATGTAGAGCCACTGACAAATATACAAAAAATACGTGTTAAACTAAAACATATTAGGGAGTTTTGTCTTGAACTAAGCTATCTCAGCAAAAAGCTTTTAAAGTTCAAATACGTTACAGCAAAAGCGATTTCAACTGAAAGACGGAATCATGAAAGGAAAAGTAACATAGAAACTAACTAATCTTCAACAGCATGGAATGCGGTGTGGAAAAACGTCCGTAATTATTTTCTTTCCCCTGAAATGAGAACAACATTGTACAAGGTAGTCAATTACTTCATCAGCACTAGTGAGCGTTTCTTTGCCATCGGTTTAAGTGACACTAACCTCTGCAGCAAATGCAACCTCGTTGATAGTGTGCCTCAACGGGACCCATGTGGAGACTGGATTATCAACTGGAGGTGGATTAAGGAGAAAATTGCTCAAATAACATGAACTTCAGCAAACAATATACCGAATATTTTTCAGACCAGAAGAAAGGTACTACCCTCAGGCAAAAAATAACGCAGTGATTTGGTTAATGAGCAAATATACAAGTTACATTTGAACCATATTGTGTGGCCGAGCGGTTCTAGGCGCTTCAGCCTGGAACCGCGCGACCGCTACGGTCGCTGGTTCGAATCCTGCCTCGGGCATGGATGTGTGTGATGTCCTTAGTTTAGTTAGGTTTAAGTAGTTCCAAGTTCTAGGGGACTGATGCCCTGAGATGCTAAGTCCCATAGTGCTCAGATCCATTTGAACCATTTAACCATACTGGAAGCGATGAACATATTGAATACTAGATGTGTATGGAAAATGAATTCGAGAAAGCACCTAAGTATCAGAATCACAATGAGAAATATGCTAACTTGCTCAGAATTGTCTTCAACAGAATGGGTATAGGTTAGGAACACGTGGATTAATGGTGGAGAGGGGATGGTTCGGGCCATTAAGCACTAGCCATCCCGCGGAGAGGCCCCACTGCTACTACGGCTCATTCCCGAACGTAACCACACCTGCAAGTCTCACATGAAAAATAAATCAGTAGTACAGCAGATACAAGAATATTGAGCCTTGGCTGGCTCATGTTATGCGTTTGATTAAACCTTGGTTGCTATTCATTGTTTAGTCTCCCGTGGTTAGTGCGATTATGCTGTTATCCTCTTCTTCCGCGGGTGGCAACAGCACTGTGTATCGATATTCGCACCTTGGCCTATCTTTGGCCTGGCGCTTATAGTTTCCAGCTGGACTGTGTGTGGGCAGCTAGTCGGTTGGCGTGGAGCAGCGAGGAAATCTCCATGGCGCATAGTGTGGCCAGGCCCGCTGGCAGCCTCTATGCGGTGTTGGAGTGTGTGGGTTTTTCTCATTGCTACGAGGTTCGTGGCTCACCGGTCCTGGACATGAAAGTTGAGTTTTGACTTAATCTTCCAGCAAGTCACGACTGTTCAAATTGTGTCATTTGGAGTTGGTTGTCGGCTGTTGGGATATTCGCACGAGTAACAACGTGTATTTTCAAGTTGGCAAATTTGAGGTACCCTCAGGTGAGGTTTAACTGTACTTGGTTATTTGTACTGAAGTGCACCAGCGGAGTCTTCTGCCTTGTGGCCGTTAAAGTTCCGGTTACCTGCCCTGTCCGTTGACGTAAATTCTGGCAGTTTATTTTTCTCATCATGTTGTTGCTGTCCAGCATGGTGTGTAGTTTGACAGTTCAATGTATAATTGTTTGTGGGCTCCAATACCTTCTACGTTGTTCCATTGAACTCACTCTTGTGTGCTGGTCGGTGAAGCGGAAGTTCTCTTGTCGGTGGGTCCACTGACTGTCTGTCGCTTTGGTTGTCGTCGGATCGACAATGGTTGGGCCGAATGCCTGTCTCACCTAAGAAACGTTAGTGTTTCAATTACAGGCCGAGCCTCGGAACTTCTGAGCGCCCTTAGGTGTACTGCCTTTTGTTGTTTGTTCTTGTTGTTTGTACCTCTATGGCTTCTAGCCGATTCTTATATTATGCTTTGCCCTTATGGCGTCAGATGATTTTGGCCTTCAGCCTAATTTAAGAACTGTTTTACGCAAAACCTTTTGCATTTTTAAATTAATGTTGTTGAGTCCTGAGTGTAGGGCCTTCAGCCAATTTTGAATTTAAGTTGTTTGCTCTTGAAGTGTTAGATTCTTTGGGCCTTGAGCCTAATTAAGGAACTGTTTTATGATAAGACTTTTCCTTTTAAATTTCTGATTTTGGTTGAGCTTTAAGTTATTAGCTTTCAGCCGGTTTTAAATTAAAGTGCTCTTGCCCTTAAGGCATGAGATTGTACGGCGCATTCAGCCGCTAATTAAGTTCTAAAACTAAAGCTGTGCTTTTTTTTATTTTTCTTGGCACTTCAAATTTTGGTCAAATAAAAGGTTGTATGTTCGAGTGTAACTGACAGCCGCTTGTTTTGGCCCCTTTCCACAACTTAAACTACCTGTCCTGTCTTGAGGGTTTAGCAGGTCGTCTCAAATATAACAGCAATCTTCTGGTTTCTGTTAGAAAGGAAGATCCTGAAATCCCTAAGGATGTGTTTAGAAGGCTGAAATTGACAAAAAATAACAAGGCAGTGACGGACTTTGCGATATCGCTGTTTGGGACTGCTCTTCCGTCCACGAGCCGGCCGAAGTGGCCGTGCGGTTAAAGGCGCTGCAGTCTGGAACCGCAAGACCGCTACGGTCGCAGGTTCGAATCCTGCCTCGGGCATGGATGTTTGTGATGTCCTTAGGTTAGTTAGGTTTAACTAGTTCTAAGTTCTAGGGGACTAATGACCTCAGCAGTTGAGTCCCATAGTGCTCAGAGCCATTTGAACCATTCTGTCCACGTAATTTACCCTGGAAGCAACACATATGAAGGATTTACTGAATGATTAATTTGGGTCTGGGAAATGATGATCAGGAACCTCAGGCTGCGGAAGAAGGAGATGTGCATGCTGAACTGCCACCAGCTGAAGGCGACAGTGAAGATGCTAAATGTGTGGTACTGCTAATGATTGAATATCATTCCTCATTCTATTAATGTTGTAATTTTTGACTGCAATTATCTATCACCTTATTGATGTCATTTCGTTGTAAGCTAGCAATTTTTGTTACTTTTTTGTGTAATTTAAGATAAAGGTGTGTGTGTGACGGACTGTCACACGAAAGGGTCCGGGTACGATTCCCGGCTGGGTCGGAGATTTACTCCGCTCAGGGACTGGGTGCTGTGTTGTCTTAACTTTCATCCTCTCATCCTCATCGACACGCAAGTCGCGGAAGTGGCGTCAATTCCAAAGACTTGCACCAGGCGACCGGTCTACCTGATAGGAAGCCCTAGCCTCATGGCATTTCTATTTTTCTTCATTATAATTTTGGACAGATGAACAACTGAAACACACGTATCGGCAAGTACCCATTAGTAAGGTTACTTAGCTTTACGTACACCATTGTAGGCAATATAGTTCCGGCCGATTGTGCTAATGTAAACCTCTCTCATTAGCGCTGTCATGATCAAAGATTTTCACTGGAGACCCTATTTCCATGTTAAAATTTGCTATTATTGTTTCGATGTGTTTTACTATCGGTACGCATGCGACAGTATGAGTGTGTTAGAAAAAGGCGCGCAAAGAACGATATTCACCCGGAGCTCATACCTCGGGCTTTATTGGTGAAGAAAGGTAGTTTCAAATGTTTTGGATAGCCCTTGGGCTTGGGATCATTTTTATAACCAGCAGAAGGAGCGTCTTGTGTAACTATTCCTACAACAGTATTGTCCACTTCCTCCGGCTTAGGCAAATGGAGCAAATCGGTAGGTTCTTTTTGCACTAGACCTGATTTACGGTGCGCCTTAAGGTAATGTGGGGTGCCATTTAGTTCACGAGCTGTGCCTGAGAAAACCCGATAAAGAGCGTTTCCCACCATTTTTGCGCACTCACAAACGGCTATCTAAATAACTAACAGCAGAAAACTGCTCAGATTTTAGCGGTATATTCTCTAGAGTTTTGTCCAGAAGTGCCATATTCCCTTTTCCAAAAGTTGAGGAAAACTCCTAAAACATGATTTTTGTGTACCAAAGCTGTTCCGGGAATACTAAAAGCTTTGCATGAGCCAGAAGACGAGTAACCTTCACCCGTACTCAAGAGTGCACGACGGGAAGCGATGCCCATTATATTCTTTGTGACAGTACACTGTCACCCAGAACCACATACATGTCTGTTTGAAAACCGATAAAATCCCTTCGGGCGGAGATATGCGGCGGTAGCTGACCAGCGCTGCTGTGGCACTTCCTGCGCGTGGCAAACGCTCTCTTTCTCCGCAAGCTGCTGGCCACACGACCTCCGCTAGACGCCTGTTTGATTAGCGGCACTTGCACTGGTGCCTTCCTGCTTCCAACGCAGGGCCATGCTATAGTGTGGGGGTCAGTCCGCTGAGCAGACGGCGACTTCACGCATTGGCTGCTCTGGAAGGCGGTAGAGCCTCTTCGGTTGGCCCAAGTTTCCCGTCTCTGTCACGTCCTTCCGTCGTATCCAACCAGCCTATTCGCGCCCTATCGATGCCCAATCTCGAACCCCAGAGCAGCAGGATGAATTGGGACACACGGAGACACTCGCTTTCCAGACCCGGTGCTATCAGCAACTGGCATCCTACAGCAAATGACCAGCTGCCATGTGGCCTCGCCAGCGCGCGCACGCCTCCTGGAGATGGGAGCTCGCCGACGTGACGTCCATGGACACAAAGGGTGTACCGCGAGATATTGGTTTTTGCTAGTCGGCTCATGAACATAATCGTGCTATTGTAGGCTGAGAGAGGAGATAGCGGCAGGGGGAAAGAGAGAAAACTAATAAATGCTGGTAGATACGTAGTAGGCAGCGGTTGTAGTTTAGAAAGAGCGAAAGAGATAACGGTTGTGTGGTAGAAAGGAAGGGACACAGCGGTAGTGGAACGTAGTTGACAGTGACAGAACAGTGCTAGACAACGAGTGAAGGAGACAGAGTAGTTGGGAGACGAATAAAGAGAAGGAGAAAATAGAAGTAGATAGTAGTTTAAGATAGTGATACTGTCAGTGAGAATAGACAGCAGCACTGAATCAGATAGTAGCAATAAGAGAGAGCTAGAGTGAGTGTGTAGCTGTGAGACAGGAGATAGTGACAAAGGGACACAAAGAGATAATGATAACGAGTTATGCTGAACAAGTGAGTGAGAATAGACACATAGGGGTGGATGGATACGAGCGACTACGTTGATGGACTAGCGGGTGTGAGCGAGTTACAGTCACGAGAGCATGTGGGAGTCATAGATGAGCTGAATATTAAAAAAGCGCAAATACGTTCACGTACAAAACATTTTCGGAAATTTTTTTAAATGTGTCGAGAAAGAAGCAGCTTTCAGCCATTCATTCAAACAGGAGCATATTCACCTTTTTTGTGCTTCGATTGGAGCTTTTTTCTATTCCTTGTATACACTTCACCGGTGGTTTCTTTTTAATTATACATCTGGATTTTCAAATTATTTCTTTCTAAGCCAAACCTTCCCATTATCGTTTTCTTCAGGAGTGTTAGTCCTCCAAGTTTCACAGGAGAACTTCCATGAAGTTTGTGAGGCAATGACGGAACTGGGTAATAGTGTACTGTGAGGACGAATTGTAAGTTGTGCTGGGTAGCTCAGTCATTAGAATAGTTGCCCGAAAATGGCAATGGTTCCGGGTTCGAATCTCCTTCAACATACGGATTTAATCTGCCACAAAGTTTCGTATTAGAGCACACAATAGTGCAGACCGGAAAACCAATCTGCGTTTCGTCCTCGTTTTCTTGACCCACTTTTGGTCATTTCTCTATCTGCTTTTCCGACCAGCCTTCTCGTATGCAGCCCTTAAATTTACTACAAAATATATACATTAATAATAAATCTGTTTCTAAAGCTGATGTGAATACACGTTTCGGGAAACTCCGCCTAGCAAGGTGCTTATCTCGTGGTGTAAAGCCATTGCCTGAGTTCCGGAAGTTCACTACGACCATTTTATTTTATAGGGTCAGACAGAGGCGTTCAAGGATAGTAGGTAGAGTACAAAATCGATAAAATATCACAGCCTCCCGGTAAACAAATGGCAGATTGAAGTTTCCCTCAACCAATGAGTCATTATCGGTGGGTTTGCGGGTTGATTTTCTCCAAGCATTTTGAAGACGTCAGCATAGTGATGTCTTTGATTGATGGTTCAAATGGCTCTGAGCACTATGGGACTTAACATCTGAGGTCGTCTGTCCCCTAGAACTTAGGACTACTTAAAGCTAACTAACCTAAGGACATCACGCACATCCATGCCCGAGGCAGGATTCGAACCTGCGACCGTAGCAGTCGTGAAGTTCCACACTGAAGCGCCTAGAACCGCTCGGCGACAGCGGCCAGCCTTTGATTGATGGTCATATGGTCATACGATTACTATTCATGGCGTCGATATATTATCTCACGCCCACATCTCGTGGTCGTGCGGTAGCGTTCTCGCTTCCCACGCCCGGGTTCCCGGGTTCGATTCCCGGTGGGGTCAGGGATTTTCTCTGCCTCGTAATGGCTGGGTGTTGTGTGCTGTCCTTAGGTTAGTTCGGTTTAAGTAGTTCTAAGTTCTAGGGGACTTATGACCACAGCAGTTGAGTCCCATAGTGCTCAGACCCATTTGAACCATTTATTATCTCACACTCAAACACAATGTTTCACATCACCGGTCGTAGCGTGCTCCTCTTCCGTCATGTTTCGCCGCAATGAAGGCTTTTTTTGCCTTTGTTGGCAAAAGTGATGCTAGCATTTGTCGCCCTCATCAATTAAAGGGGGTCCATAATTAACCATCCCGATTCAAAACGCTGTAGAAAGAGAACCACTGCTTAGAATGACGTCAAATTCGAACAGCGTATTATTGAAAAATGGGGAGCCGTCATGGAATGAGAAATTTAGGAAAATTTGACTAGTATATAGTTCTCTAAGGGACATCATATGCACACCAATAGACGAGCGGCACACAGCTCTTTCCTCAGTTTGCATCTCAGACTCCCAATATGGCTGTCCCCATGAATTGGCCAGCCGGAAATGCCGTGCGGTTCTAGGTGCTACACTCTGTAGCCGAGCGACCACTACGGTCGCAGGTTGGAATCCTTCCTCGGGAATGGATGTGTGTGATGTCCTTAGGTTGTTTAGGTTTAATTAGTTCTAAGTTCTAGGCGACTGATGACCTGAGAAGTTAAGTCGCATAGTGCTCAGAGCCATTTGAACCATTCTGTCCCAATGAAGGATCGCGCACTGCTGGCAAAGCTCTTTAAAAAGAACGGTAACTTTGCGTAGTAGCACTGCAGATGTTCCGGACACTCAAGGATGTGAAAAAAGGTGTTGCTCAGATGTCTGCCAAGGGTCTCGTGAAAATGATTACAGAATTCGGAAAAATAGATTCTTTTGAAGTGCACTGTGTCAGAGGGAGGTAAGCAGTTGATCCTACGTCTGTCAAAGATATGGCCACAGCATAGCAGGAGGGAACGAGCGGTGATGTGGAAACATGCAGTGCACAGGGAACTGCGCGAACGTTGGACATGCATGCGAGCACGGTGCATAGAATCGTATGAATCGTCCTGTATTGCTGCCTATAAAGGATCATCCATGTTCAGGGGTTGCTTCGTGCTGACCTGTCAAAAAGGTAAACGTTCGATCTGGAATTTCTTGCTTGTATGAGCGTGGATAACGACTGGCCACTGCTAACTGTATGGACAGACGATATGTAATTCGCAGATGGGCAGCGGAAAAATCCATACGCATATTAATTGGTATCACTCAGTTCTATAAAGGTGCTAGTGTGGTGTTCGTTGACGGCATCGTTTATAGTAGGGCCGGCTTTTTCGAGGAGGTGGGTCCTGCGGGTTCTGTTACTTGTAGCGTTACTGGTAAACGCTATTAGTGTCCTTTGCACACCAACGACATTCCAACCCTTCGACAGCGTGGATGTGCGAGTAGGATCGTTTTTATCCAAGGTGCTGCTGCTTCGTACATGTACAGCCAGTGTAGCGGCTGCTGCAGAGGCATTTCGGAAATGCTAGAATTATGAAACGCCAGTTCCCTGCAGACTGGCAGTTCCGATTGCCTGATCTTCATCCGTGTGACTTCTGGCTGAGGGGTTATCTCAAAGATGTGGTGTTCAGTGGTCCCATGTCCGCCCCCGATAGCTGAGTCGTCAGCGCGACAGAATGTCAATCCTCGGGGCCCGGGTTTGATTCCCGGCTGGGTTGGAGATTTTCTCCGCACAGGGACTGGGGGTTGTGTTGTCCTAATCATCATCATTTCATCCTCATAGACACGCAAGTCGCCGAAGTGGCGTCAAATCGAAAGACTTGCACCGGGCGAACGGTCTACCCGACGGGAGGCCCTAGTCATACAACATTTATTTATTAGCGGTCCAATTACGTACTTAGCTGAAATAAAGGCACACCAAATGCAACGCATTCTGAACGTCACACTACAATCTGTTGTGGAACATTCTGTTTCTCGATTTCAACTTGTAGCAGAAACTGGTGGACAGCATATTGAACATGTCTTGCGCCAGGCTCACGACTGCTAGAAACCGATGTCATTTTGCTTTTTATGCGATTACATGCACAATACACTTAAAAACCAAGGTCACTTAGCTATTTATTCAGTTTTTGGTTCAAGGAAAATTAAAAACTGAGGCCATTTACCTTTTTATTCCGTTTTTTGCCTCAGGGCAATTATAAACCAATTTTTGCAATCGATGTGGTACGACCTGGCCATGGTGGATGGGCTTACCTAACAATGCCGCAACTGTTGTCTACCGAACTTGGGCAATCATATACGGATGGTGATATGTGCAGCTGAGACAGCGGCCGCTGTATTGCGATTGATCTATCAGTTGTAGCCGACCTCGTTAAAGTTAAGACGCTTATAGCACCGTCAACTGGATACATTTTTATTTTCATTTTATTTATTTATTTATTTTGTTCCGTGACGTTTCTACCTCTGTCAGTAAAATGCTGCTCAAATTTGACGTCATTCTGAGCAATGGTACTCTTTTTATTGCGTTTTGAAACTGAGACTTTAATTATGTACCTCCTGTATTTCACATCCCCTCGTAATATTCCATGAAACTTTTACAAGATTTTGGCGTTTAGTAAATAATAACTCAGTAAGGGAAATCATCCAAAAAAGATCGTATTACGCGAAGAATGACTTTTCTCTGACTGATATTATTTATATGCGAACTATGTAGCTGCGAACAGATGTATGGCTATCTGCGAGGGTCGTTTGAAAAATCCGTGCAACAATAAAAACTACTTGCGAGTTTGGGGTAAACATTTTTTATTTTTCGACATAGTCTCCTTTTAGACTTGTGCACTTGCGCACTTCGTCCGACGCTGTTCTAATTTGTTGACCCCTTCCGAATAATAGGAACTGTCGAAGTCAGCAAAATAGCTATTAGTTGCTGCAATCACCTCCTCGTTTGAATAAAATCTTTGTCCCGCCAGCCATTTCTTCAAATTGGAGAACAAATAGTAGTCCGAGGGAGCCAAGTCTGGAGAACAGGGAGGATGTGAAACGAGTTGGAATCCATTTTCCATTAATTTAGCGACGACAACTTCTGAGGTGTGTGCTGATGCATTGTTGGGGTGGAAAAGGACTTTTTTGCGGTCCAATCGCCGGGGTTTTTCTTGCTGCTCGGTTTTCAAACGGATGAATAATATGCCCCTGTAATAGTTTTACCCTTTTCCAGATTATCGATGAGGATTATCTCTTGCGAATCCCTAAAGACAGTCGCCATAACCTTCCCGGCCTGAGGAATGGTCTTCGCCTGTTTTGGTGCAGATTCTCTCTTGGTAACGTATTGTTTAGATTGATCTTTGGTCTCAGGACTATAGTAATGTATCCATGTTTCACCTACAGTGACGAAACGACGCTTAAAGTCCTGCGGATTCTTCCTGAACAGCTGCAAACAATCCTTGCAACACTTCAAACGATTCCATTTTTGCTCAAGCGTGAGCAATCGCGGAACCCATCATGCGGATAGCTTCCTCATGTCCAAATGATTATGCAAAATATCATGTACCCGTTCATTCGAGATGCCCACAGCACTAGCAATATCACGCACCTTATCTGTTCTGTCATCCATCACCATATCATGGATTTTATCAATGATTTCTGGAGTCGTAACCTCCAGAGGGCGTCCAGAACGTTCAGCATCACTTGTGCATGTATGGCCGTTCCGAAAATTTTCAAACCACTTATAACCTGTTGTAATTGAAGTTGCAGAATCACCGTAATGTTTATCAAGTTTCTCTTTAGTCTCCTGAGGCGTTTTGCCTTTCATAAAGTAATGTTTCATCACTACACGAAATTCCTTTTTGTCCATTTCTGACAATCACTCGACTTCCTTGATTCACGTTAATGCCAAACACAAAGATATAGACCAATGTGGCTTAAACTTGGTGTGCTTTCTTTCCAAAGATGCTACTAACTAAACATGACCTCGATACGCGCCGGTCGCGCCATCTCTCGGACTCTGCACGGACTTTTCAAACGTACCTCGTACAGTATATTAATTATATTCAACCTACTGTTACGTTACAGTAGTGACAGTTTTTATAATGAGAAAAGGATGTTGTAGACGTTACTGTAATCAGACATTCCGCAGATTACAGCGGTCATAAAAAGCACAATGGACCACTCACCGTATCTCATGCATACCTGATGACTACGCAGGCATTTTCTCATTCTTTTTCCGTAGCTCCAGTCCGTCCGTATCTGAACTGACCTATGCCCAGCGAAACTGTGCTGCCCGCGTAATAATTATCCAGAGATGAGATTGGCGCTGGAAGCGGCCGGTATACGCGCTGGCTCAGCTACGGCCAGGTCGTAAACTTTGATAATAGTCATTACCGCCGGCGCGCCCCCCTGTCTGCCAGCCATTATCCACTGCCGCAGTAAAACGCGGCGCCAGATTCATTTACGTACATTTGCACAGCATGACACGTGATGCGGCAGCTGGCGTTCCGCGCAAACAGGCCCTCACCTCGTCGAGCCGCATGCACCGCATTTTACTTCACGCTATTCCGGTTGTTATGCGCGCAGGTGAATTCTTTGGTGATCTTCGTTTCGCAACGTTGTTGCTTTTCCCAACCTGTTCAGATTGATATTGACAGAAAATAGATGTCACTCCGCATCCATACCTTAATTTGAATTTTAGTCGTTTAATTGTGATGGGATAACAGCTGTATTTGTATACCAGTAAACCTTGTTGCTGCCTGATTAATACACAGCATTATCCGCTTATGGGTAACGTGTCAATGTACCTCATTTGTCTCTTCTCCTATTACGAGCTTCAGTACAAAACACTGACAATTTACAGGGTGTTTCAAAAATGACCGGTATATTTGAAACGGCAATACAAACCAAACGAGCAGCGATAGAAATACACCGTTTGTTGCAATATGCTTGGGACAACAGTACATTTTCAGGCAGACAAACTTTCGAAGTTACAGTAGTTACAATTGTCAACAACAGATGGCGCTGCGGTCTGGGAAACTCTATAGTATGACATTTTCCACATATCCACCATGCGTAGCAATAATATGGCGTAGTCTCTGAATGAAATTACCCGAAACCTTTGACAACGTGTCTGGCGGAATGGCAGATGAGATGTACTGCTTCAGCTGTTCAATTGTTTCTGGATTCTGGCGGTACACCTGGTCTTTCACGTGTCCCCACAGAAAGAAGTCACAGGGGTTCATGTCTGGCGAATAGGGAGGCCAATCCACGCCGCCTCCTGTATGTTTCGGATAGCCCAAAGCAATCACACGATCATCGAAATATTCATTCAGGAAATTAAAGACGTCGGCCGTGCGATGTGGCCGGGCACCATCTTGCATAAACCACGAGGTGTTCGCAGTGTCGTCTAAGGCAGTTTGTACCGCCAAAAATTCACGAAGAATGTCCAGATAGCGAGATGCAGTAATCGTTTCGGATCTGAAAAACGGGCCAATGATTCCTTTGGAAGAAATGGCGGCCCAGACCAGTACTTTTTGAGGATGCAGGGAGGATGGGACTGCAACATGGGGCTTTTCGGTTCCCCATATGCGCCAGTTCTGTTTACTGACGAAGCCGTCCAGGTAAAAATAAGCTTCGTCAGTAAACCAAATGCTGCCCACATGCATATCGCCGTCATCAATCCTGTGCACTATATCGTTAGCGAATGTCTCTCGTGCAGCAATGGTAGCGGCGCTGAGGGGTTGCCGCGTTTGAATTTTGTATGGATAGAGGTGTAAACTCTGGCGCATGAGACGATACGTGGACGTTGGCGTCATTTGGACCGCAGCTGCAACACGGCAAACGGAAACCCGAGGCCGCTGTTGGATCACCTGCTGCACTAGCTGCGCGTTACCCTCTGTGGTTGCCGTACGCGGTCATCCGTCACGTTCCCAGTCCGTTGAAATTTTTCAAACAGGTCCTTTATTGTATCGCTTTTCGGTCCTTTGGTTACATTAAACCTCCGTTGAAAACTTCGTCGTTGCAACAACACTGTGTTCTAGGCGGTGGAATTCCAACACTAGAAAAATCCTCTGTTCTAAGGAATAAACCATGTTGTCCACAGCACACTTCACGTTGTGAACAGCATAACCTTACAGCAGAAAGACGACGTACAGAATGGCGCACCCACAGACTACGTTGTCTTCTATATCTTTCACATCACTTGCAGCGGCATCTGTTGTTGAAAATTGTAACTACTGTAATTTCGAAAGTTTGTCCGTCTGAAAATGTACTGTTGTCCTAAGCATATTGCAACAAACGGTGTATTTCTATCGCTGCTCGTTTATTTTTTATTGCCGTTTCAAATATACCGGTCATTTTTGAAACACCCTGTACAACAGACTGATAGGCGTTGCGTTTCTCTTGTGACCTAGCCGTCTGCCAAATGTTACGTTTAATAAATAATGCAATTACCACTCTAATCTTGGCAGAGACTCATGACGTTCATAAAGCAAAAGTACACGTTTAATTTTCATCATAGTAACTACGAAAAAATTAGTACGTACAGTGCATTTATGCAGGTCTAGAAATGTGTAAAAAAGAAAAGCATTTACAATGTGTTCGGTGTTACTATCTAAGTGAGGGAGGAAAATTTATATTTCAACTATATTGTTCAGTTTCAATAAACACAAAATGCTGCTACCAAATCCAGCCCGAGCCGGACACGATAAGCTGTTAAATAGTTTTCCTCTTGTAGCAATATTTTCACATTTCACATTCACACTAACAATCAGTGTTCACTTCAACCGACCTACGGGTCCGAAGATTATCACTGTTTAACTTCTCGCCGCATTACACTGAAGATAAATTATTATGACTGAATAATATCTATTTACTTGAATGGAACTTGTAGGACGAGAGAAGGGCTTTACCCTATATTTTACACAAATATATATTTTACACTTAATTCCTATTGTAATTCTCAAATAAACAGAAAATCATTAGACAGTTACAGTTCATAATCATGTTACGTCTGCCTCTCGATGTCGAAGTCAGCACCTGTGGCTCTGCAGAATTCCAGCGATCGTCTACGCGTCGTGGCTGGCCCGTGTTATGTTTTGCATTAAACCTTGGTTGCTATCCTGTGATTAGTCTCCCGCGGTTATCGCGATTATGCTGTTATCCTCTCTCTCCACGAGTCGCAGCAGCAGCGTGTGCCGATTTCGCACCCTTGTACTATCTTTGGCCTCGTGCTTATAGTTTCCGGATGTGTAGTGTGCGGGCAGTTTGTCGGTTGGCGTGGAGCAGTGAGGAAGTCTCTGTGGCGCACGTCTGGCTCGGGCCGCTGGCGGCGTCCACGCATGGTCTAAATGTGAGGGGCTGTTCCCATTGCTACGAGGTCCGTGGCTCACCGATCCCGGACACGAACGTTGAGTCTTTACTTAATCCACCAACTGTTCACATTGTCTCGTTTGAATTTCGTTGTTGGTTGTTCGGATATTCCCGCGAGCAACAACGTGTTTCCTAGTTGGCGAAATTCTAGCCGCCCTCCTGTGGAGTTTAAGTTAACTTGATTATTTCTGAATTGAAGTGCACCAGCGGAATCTGCTGAATTGTGGCTGTTAACGTTCCGGTTACCTGCCCTAGCCGTTGACGTATATTTGGGCAGTATATTTTCCTCGCCGTGTTGTGGCTGCACAACACGGCGTGTTGTTTGACAGCTGAATGTGTAATTCGTTGTGGACGCCGATAACTTCTCCCTTGTTCCATTGAACTCCATGTTGTTTGCTGGTCGGTTGGAGCGGAAGTTGTCCTGTCGCTTGGTCCTTTGTCCGTCGGTCGGTTGGGTTGCCGTCGGGTTGAGAATTGTTGGACCGACTGCCTATCTCACCTAATTGAGTGTTGGTGTTTGAATTCCAGCCTGACCCTTGGAAACTTCTGAACGCCGTTTGGTGTGCTGCCTTTTATTATTTGTCTCTGTTGTTTGTTCATATATGAGCCGATTTCAAATTAAAGTTGCTTTGCCCTTAAGGCATGAGATAGTTTGGGCCTTCAGCCTAATTTAGGGAGATTTTTTAAGGTAAGGCCTTTTGCCTTTTAAAATACAAATTCTTCTTTTTGAGTTTTAAGTGATTGGCCTTCAGCCGGTTTCAAATTAAAGTTGTTTTGCCCTTGAGGCGTGAGATTGAATGGTGCATTTAGCCAGGAATTACATTCTGAAATTAATGTTTGGCTTTCTCTGTTTTTAATGTTTTCTCTTACTCTTGTTTACTCTTGTAATGTTCTCAAATGAATAAAGTTATATGTTTGAGTGAAACTGACATCCACTCAGACTATCTGTCCTGTCCTGAGAGTATAGCAGGGGATCTCAGTGTACTCTGAAATTCTTAAAATATTGAGGGGCACTATTATCCATCGTGAGGAAGCCGTCTTTGGTATTACGACACACTCACTCTGTAGCAATGTCCAAGTTGTTTGTTAGTTTTGATAAAAGTCCAAAATTTAATCTCCCAGAATAGAGCATAAACGACAATGATGCAGGCCTTATTGATTTCACGGAATAAAAAGTTCCCTACGAGTTACGACACACAAAATAATGTTCCGAGCCAGATACTAGGGAGAAGTTAAAATAAGCAAAGGATTAAAAGTACCTTTTCATTCACGAAATTATATTGGAAATTAATTGATCTTCATAGCTACATTTCAGGAGACATCATCCTCTTGTATGAGGTGAAATATTATCATAATAAATGAAATTACATTACGTATTCAATATGGCAGCTTACAGCAATGTCGCTAATTAGAATTCTGCTGCAATGCTAATTCCACAATTATAAATCAGAAGTAAGTTCGTCCACCGTTTACGTAATGCTCCACATAACATCCCTAGAGTTTTAATATCACGAGTCAGATATAATCTCTTTCTCTATTGCAGTTGTAATGAGTGTTTCAGCCGTATAAATCACTTGCGCGGTAACGTATAAACGTCTGCACTACAAGAGAAAAAGTAGCAGACAAAAGATGTTAGTGCAACTGCGAACATTATAAAAAGCAAATCTATTTTCACTTGATAATCTGTCACAGTTATTGCTTGCAGAATATTGTACAGTCACCTTTCTAAAAGGACTATGTAATTCATGAATAAGTTCTACACAATGCGCCACATGGGAAGATATAGTTGCAAGTCTCACTGTTTACTGATATCGACACAAAACGCAACTGAGTTCTTCGCATTTATAACAAGAGCCCGAAGCTATCTTACGACTCCTTCCAGAAACTGCTTGATATCTAAACTACTAGAATACTGGACCGTTCACACTTCTAACTGGCTAGTACCTACAGGCGCCTGTATGGGCCTATCTGCACTGTACCTGCGCCCGCCCGGCTAGCCGCTCGGTTTACTGCGCTGCTTCCCGAGCGGCAAGGCGTGCGAGTCCCCGACACGAACCTGCCCGGCGGATTAGTGTCGAGGTCTGGTTTGCCGACCAGCCTGTGGATAGTTTCTAAGGCGGTTTTCTATGTGCCTCGGCGAATGCGGGCTGGTTCCCCTTATTCCGTCTCAGTTACACTGAGTCGGCGATTGCTGTCCAAACACTGTCTCCACGTATACCATAATTACTCTACCACACCAACATTTGGGTTACACTCGTCTGGTACGAAACGTTCTTTGGGGGTCCACTGGGGGCCGCACCGCACAATAACCCCGGGTTCGGTGTGGGGTGTCGGTGAGGTGGGTTGACTGCGGTTGCCTGTTGTGGGGATGTGATCCACTGAGGGCTACGGCGGGACGAAGCGTCTCCATCGTTTCTAGGTCTCTCGTTCATACACAGTATTTAACAAGCTACAAAAGTGATAAAACATGAATACAGCTCCTAAACTGAATATTTATTGTTTCAGATAAATTTTCATAACGTTCACATTTACATATGTATAACTACTCTATTGTTCATACATAACTGTTGGACAGGGAGATCATAACACAAAACCTATTGCATTTAAAGTGCTGAAACTGTGTTTTAAAAAGCTACATAAATCTGAAACTCGTGTGTAAACTGTTACCTTCATATGGTGTGAAAAATATAAAAAAAATCGTGGGTGGCTCTGTAGCATTTCCCGCTGTTGGGAAGTTCATTCTAGAACCCATCTAAGTGCGATATCGACAGAGAAATAATCCAAATCCTGCCTCTTGAATAGCAAATTTATTACTTCTACGTCGCCACTGTACTCTGCTTCGACAGTGTCAGCTTTGGCATACTGCTCAGAACAGCACACAGCTGTGAATTCTCATAGAGTACGCCGAAATGGTTTGATAGCTACATGAAAGACAGATAGCATCTAGTTGTGTTAGGATTAAAAAGTCATTCGGGAACCATGTTCTCGTAGGAGTACTACAATAGACCGTTCTAAGGCCATTAGTGTCCTCCATGTGAGTCAATTAAAATTTGTCAATTTTTTTGCTGTGGTCCTTAAGCCAGACCTCAAACTAAGAATACAGTCATTGTCCTGTGCTGAGATGGTTGCAAAATCATGCACTAATTGCGAAGACTCCGTATTAATTTTAGCATACCATCAGAAATTTATGTTCTGAATTCCGCAATTACCTCATGTACTTCCCCATTGGTATCCCACCGCCGTATCAGAAAGCAGTGAAGATTTTGGGTGCAATGTCGTTTAAACTATAACAGGACACAAAATACATGCAGGCAGGATTCCACCGGCCTCTGTTTACTCCAGAAGTTAAGCAACGTATTTGCAAAGGATGTGGAAAGGAAACTTGTGCAATACTGGTTCTGCCACACGTACACCAATGCGATGTAACATGTAATGAGAACTCTCGGCCATTAGAACCAACTATGAGTGCTTGTTTGCATTACATCTTCAACAGCCTTCTTTTCCACCATATCGTGCTTAATGTACCCAGTTAGAGTGGTTCCAGCAGAAGGAGATAATGTGACTGCAATCCGCCGTGTCTGCTTCATCGGCTTCTTAGTACTCGTGCAATCGCGTCAGAGATTAAATACCTATCATCTCACCATAACGACAACAAAAGGTCTCATTGAACTAGTATACCAGCTGTGCACAACCATTTAATATAAACATTCAAGACATCGCTCTCTTTGCTGCCATTTGCTACTGGAATAAGCTACTCTGCGTTATACGCATAACTGAATGCCTTGTTCAAACTTAGCAGAACGTAAAATACTTTCTCTCGCCTGTCAACCTCACAATTTTCCTTTCAAAAAATCCATAAAGATGATCAATTTACTCTAAATAAAATTATAATCACTGTTCCCATCTCCCTTTAGGCGCTCTGCATCCTCATTTCATTTCCCAATCATTCAGGCAACTTCCTTATCCCATATCTTCATTACTTGTGCTATTTAACATCTATTGCTGTTTTTCCCCTGTCGCGCGGGATTAGCCGAGCGGTCTATGCGCTGCAGTCATGGACTGTGCGGCTGATTCCCGCGGAGGTGCGAGTATTCCATCGGGCATGGGTTTGTGTGTTTGTCCTTAGGATACTTTACGTTAAGTAGTGTATACTCTTAGGGACTGAAGTCCCATAAGATTTCACACAATTTTGAATTTTTTTTGTTTTTCCCCTCTCTCTTGTCCCCTCTCTCAAACCTGTTGCTCCCATTACTCATAGTTTAAGTCTAACTGCCTGTAATTTGCCTTTGTTGTTCTATTTTGATAATGGAAAATATACAGCGTTTCTTTGGCTTTAGGGTTCTGGACATCAGTCGGTAAATATAGAACATTTTCAGGATCACCTTGTTCTCCGTCTGTCGTCTGTCAGTCTGTCCGTCTGTCGAGTCCCCTTTTTCTCAGAAAAAGGTTGTATATATGAAATTGAAATTTGCATCCGTCCTTTGGCGGTGTAGATAATAGAACTACTAAGTCAAAGCAGTCACAAGAAGGGGTACATCCAAGTAGGTCACATATTGTGATACTCAAATAGTCACTCATCAAACCAAACTAGGAACTGCTTATCCAAACTCTGCTGTTGGTGGTCCACCGGCAAAGCGTGTGCGTTGAATTCGAAAATTTGAGGAAAGAAGCTGACTTAGACCACGGACTTTTCACTCGTTGTTTTAAAAGTCTTCACTTGTCAACGATGTGAGGAGTCGTCAGAAGCAACACGTGGTTCGGAATCAACATGGCGGAATTACAAGAGCAGGATCCATGTTGGACTAAGACCTAACAGATGCTGTAACAAAAGACTGACGTCAGTCTGGGAGAATATTTCATGCTAGTAGAGGAGTATTGTTTCACAGGGGGAGTGAAAAGTCTGATAACTGGTTTGTGTGTACATACCCAACAACAGAGTAGAAGACCCGGCATGTTGAAGAAGAGCAAGAATTGCAATCAAAACTGCGAGATGTGGTAGTGAACAATACCGAAAATCGAAGGAAAAGGAAAATGAATTTTGAGAAGAATTTAAAGAGAATATCTGAATACAAATTGGAGATAAAGTGTTACTGAGGACAGATCACAGTCCCCAATATTAAAGAAAAAGAACAGGAAGTGGCAATGACGGCATACAGAGCCATTTACAGGGTGTTACAAACAGGTACGGCCAAACTTTCAGGAAAAATTCCTCACACACAATGAAAGAAAATATGTTATGTGGACATGTGTCCGGAAACGCTTACTTTCCATGTTAGAGCTCATTTTATTACTTCTCTTAAAATCACATTAATCATGGAATGGAAACAATCAGGAACATAACGTACCAGCGTGACTTCAAACACTGTGAAAATGTCCTCCGTTAGCGAGGATACATACATCCACCCTCCGTCGCATGGAATCCCTGATGCGTTGATGCAGCCCTGGAGAATAGCGTATCGTATCACAGCCGTCCACAATACGAGCACGAAGAGTCTCTACATTTGGTACCGGCGTTGCGTAGACAAGAGCTTTCAAATTCCCCCATAAATGAAAGTCAAGAGGGTTGAGGTCAGGAGAGCGTGGACGACAGGGAATTGGTCCGCCTCTACCAATCCATTAGTCACCGATTCTCTTGTTGAAAAGCGTACGAACACTTCGACTGAAATGTGCAGGAGCTCCATCGTGCATAAACCACATGTTGTGTCGTACTTGTAAAGGCACATGTTGCAGCAGCACAGGTAGAGTATCCCGTATGAAATCATGATAACGTGCTCCATTGAGCGTAGGTGGAAGATCATGGGGCCCAATCAAGACGTCACCAACAATGCCTGCCCAAACGTTCACAAAAAATCTGTGTTGATGACGTGATTGCACAATTGCGTGCGGATACTCGTCAGCCCACACATGTTGATTGTGAAAATTTACAATTTGATCACGTTGGAATGAAGCTTCATCCGTAAAGAGAACATTTGCACTGAAATGAGGATTGGCACATTGTTGGATGAACCATTCGCAGAAGTGTACCCGTGGAGGCCAATCAGCTGCTGATAGTGCCTGCACACGCTGTACATGGGATGGAAAGAACTGGTTCTCCCGTAGCACTCTCAATACAGTGACGTGGTCAACGTTACCTTGCACAGCAGCAACTTCTCTGACGCTGACATTAGGGTCATCGTCAACTACACGAAGAATTGCCTCGTCCATTGCAGGTGTCCTGGTCGTTTTAGGTCTTCCCCAGTCGCGAGCCATAGGCTGGAATGTGTCGTGCCCCCTAAGACGCCGATCAATTCCTTCGAACGTGTTCCTGTCGGGACACCTTCGTTCTGGAAATCTGTCTCGATACAAACGTACCGCGCCACGGCTATGGCCCCGTGCTAATCCATACATCCAATGGGTATCTGCCAACTCCGCATTTGTAAACATTACACTGACTTCAAAACCACGTTCGTGATGAACACTAACCTGTTGATGCTATGTACTGATGTGCTTGATGCTAGTACTGTAAAGCAATGAGTCGCATGTCAACACAAGCACCGAAGTCAACATTACCTTCCTTCAGTTAGGCCAACTGGCTGTGAATCGAGGAAGTACAGTACATACTGACGAAACTAAAATGAGCTCTAACATGGAAATTAAGCGTTTCCGGACACATGTCCACATGACATCTTTTCTTTATTTGTGTGTGAGGAATGTTTCCTGAAAGTTTGGCCGTACCTTTTTGTAACACCCTGTATAATTAGCGAAGTACCAAACCCTGGTGTATACGTATTACAGTACATAGGGTCAGGGAAAGTAAATGGGATTTACCCCCATCAACATCTAAAATGCTGTCATGAGTGGCAATTGATCAAACAACACATGAAAAAAAGGGGGAGGGGGGACTCTGATGCTACTATCGTGTGAAATGTTTGGTGGTTGTAATAAAATAATTAGTCAAAGTAAAGGATTGAGATGTTTTTGATTGTGTCAATGAACATGTGATTTTAAATGAAACTTATTTAGTAGTAGGTTATTACTGGTATTATGTATTTGATGAGTGCTAGTCTTTTCATGCATATTAGGTCAAGGAATTAGCTAGTAATATACAGGTTTACTTTGAATTTTCCTGTTTTCATGTTATTATTAATAATAACTGTTAGTTGACACTAAAATAAATTGATTTTCCGTCGAGTTATGATTCAAACTAGATGGTTCGGTACTCAGACGATATGGTTAGAAACAAATAAGGTACAGATTGAGGTTGCTCAAGCTTTTACTTGAGAGTTTTTGGACGGGTTGACATCAGTAACGTGCAAGTGAGCAGTTTCGAATCACTGTGGGTGTAGTTCATTGGATATTATGAATGAATGAAGAATAAAGGTTCGTTATTGAACATTAAACTGGAGACATTGTACGAGAGAGCGACCATGTGAGTAAACACTAGTGACTGTATATCGAGCCTTAGTGAACACAAGAAACTTCAATTTGAAGTATTTTGCGTTCTTGGTGGATTAAACCGCAATGGTAGTGAACATAGTGCATTGAAGGATACAAGGAATTTCAGATGGAAATGTTGTTAGTGCTCTTACAATAACAGAACCTCACAGATGAGGGAAATAATTCTTGGAGCTACAAAACAGTGATGATGATTTTTTGTCTTTTCAGATAGTATCATCATGGACGACGGTTGGGTGCATGCCAATTGTGTTCAGGTCTGACAAAGATGTGGTTCTATGAATAACCAATATCATCATGGACGTCGGTTGTAGTCGTGGTGAATTACTGAGTTACTGTGAACCGAAATGTGACCTTTTTCGTAGTAGAAATAATAGCATCATGGACGAAAATAGTTGAGTTGGTGTGTTGTGGGTACAAACTCCGAAAGTTACGCTGGAATCTTTCTAATTGAATGGATTCTAGATGTAAGCAATAACATATCAAAATCGGTACAGTGTTACTAAAGGTGTGATTAATCCGATCTTCTTAGGGAGTATAGCTCTGGTAAAACATTAATGCCCGTTGAATTATGTTTCATGTAATCGTAATGGGGGCGGTATCTGAGGTTTCGAGAAAAGTCTGCTGTTACTGTTACATTTTATTCTCCTGCTGAGGGTCGTACATCATCCTGCTTCTCCTGTAACATCACTGCTCCGCCACCAAGAACCATCTCTCCAACCGTCTCTTCTCTAACAATATTTTTAAAAAATTGTTTCTCGTTTGTGCATTCAGAAAATGAACATTCAATTTTCGATAGTAATATTCAGATATGAAGTTAATTTCGATCAGTTACTTTTAAATTAAAAACCTATCTCAATTTTTGTACAACTGATGTACGTAAATTCTGTACAGTTCTACGAGATTTTTGTAAAACTTAGAAATTTGGCCAAGGTTAACTAAACACCGTGTCCTACGCTCTCCGGTGTTTTGGCGGGGACGGGAGCTCGAATGACGCAGCGAAAATTGCGAATGTCCCGGGCTACATAAATTGCTTCAACATACAGAGGCAGTTTATGACAGGTTAACCTTGTTCCTCAGCAGCATGCCAGCTGAGCTACTGCTCTTAAAATCATACAGTAAAAGCTGTATCCCTTCCTAAATAACATCTAACGGACGAATATTATCTGATTTTCGCCCAAGTGGGCATCATAGAGGCTCGTGTTATGTGAAGTAAAAGGTCTTTCAGTCGACGTTTTGAACTACATGTCACTTTGATACTTGTCAAAAATAGGTGCACATTATACATAATAAAGCACCACATAATATTAAAGATATATATCCACAGTTATCACAGGTCTATTAAGTTTTAATAATAGTACCGACTCTCCACGCCGCTTTCAAACTTCTTCTGTGAACTGTGTGTCTTCTCACGTTCACAATTATTCTCCGCTGAATTACCTTCACTGAGGTGCTCAAATTGTTTACTTAAAAGCCAATGAAGGCTTACAGTCACTGACATAGTCTGATAAAATCCTTACTAATATATATATATATATATATATATATATATATATATACATTCATTTCAAACGATAATTCAATCGAAAAGTTGACACATACTCAGGCATGATTTTTACAATAACAGCAGAATCATAGCTGTTTTATTCATACACCATACGCAATAATGGCAGTAAAAAGTAGCAAATTGTAAATGCCCTCACAGCCTCTTCAGATGCTTCTGTGACAGTGGAAAATTATATTACATCGCAATCAAGGACAGAGTCGTGTAGAGGAGTAGGCCTCGCTACGCCTTGGTTGAAAGAAGATGGCATTCACATCACTGGTAATACTAATTAAATCTGAAATTAGAAGACAATGATTCTAGCACGCCGTATAACTATCTAGTGGCAAAAAATCAGTAACTCTAAATAGTTTTGGTTACATACGCTCATAAAAGCTTACGAATGCCCCAGTGGTTTTAATGGCCTCTATCGGTGTGGGAAATGGACGAAGTAATTAGTTGGCTTGTCTCATTACGATATCATAGGCATCAGTCACGCGCCGTGCCATTAAGGCCCATGCATTTCATGCTGAATTAGTCTTCCAACCGTTTTGAGTAAGTAGACACGTTACCGATTAATCTATCATAATGTGAAATGACTGGATAAATCTCATATGATTAATTACGTTGATTAAACCAGACGACTGTATCTTAAAGGAAATACATGTTTACTGAATAATGTTCATACATTTGTGAATGGTAGCCTCATATATATTGCTGATACAAATGGAAAATAATTACACAACAATTAATATTGTCAGGACACCGAATACAGAAACAGGTCCTAGAAAAGTTAATTTTACTGCATATTAATGACAAAAATCAACAACAAACACAATCCGAAAGCACACTTACCCAGAGTCAATCACGACGTAAAATAACATTTGTTATTGTATAAACATAGACCAAGTGCATAAACGACAAAATCGTTCAAAATGAGTAACGGAAAAGATCGTCAAATAATAAGAGTACAGGGGGAAGTTAAAATACGTGACATTCGTTCGCAAAATAGCTCCAATATAAAGCTGAAGCATGTTTGACCTCTATACGGATTACCAAGAACGACAGAGCAAACCACGATGACCACCGACTAGTAACAAATCTCACTCGTCACGAAGCTCACCCGTAAATCCTTTCTTTTACTTTACAAACTACACGATTTATGTTAGGTACTTAACTAGTCACCACCATTACCATCTACACATAACTGCAGGTACATTTTGTATAACAGAATACGGTTAGAAGTATTGTCCTCATTTTTCGATCTTCATTTGAATAATGAAACTCTATTTAGCAAGTTAATCACAAAATTCACGACAAATGTCCGCCTGCAGTTTTACAATGTGGTTACATATTAAAGACACTTTTACTTATGGTCGGTTGGAAGAACGAGCATCCTTTTGATCTTTAGTTGCTCTTTTACTTTCTTGTTACATTCATACAAATTTCACCTGCATGAGAGTTTTGCCCAATTTTATTAACGGCTATTTACATAACCGATCAATTAAAGCATATCAAGTAGAAGATATTGGCTTCTCATACTCTAGAAAGATTAGATAATAGCCTGGAAATCGCACCCTGCTTTCGTTCTACATGAAATTGTGGAGTATTTGTAGTGTTGGTATATTTACATATAAAATCTTAATAAACTTATCTGAAATTTTTTATACAGATGCACAGTTTGGAATGGAGCTTCATGTCGAGTTTACTGATAACGTCAGCATTTATTTCATCAGATCACACCAGTGGTTTAGTTGTTGTTAACTTTGTAATCTGTCATAATTACAGTAGTGAATTGTAACATTCTTAACGTGTATCGTAGAAATATACCTAAAGTTGTAATGAGCTCGTGCTGTTGGAGCGATTTTTCTGTTGCACTTCCTTTTTCTGTATCACGTTTTTGACGTAGTTTCGTTGAAAATGTAACATTCATCTTTCGGTTTGTTAACTTTAGCTGCCACTGACTCGTCTCCACCCGATACTTATTGAAACACCGTCGGACTTACGAAAATCCTCGCAACTGTGACCAGCCTAGTGGTCACAGCCTCCGGCGCCTGTAAGTTCGAGGCTCTGAAGTGCAGTTGGATGGTATTGCCGGATCCAGGTTACTATACTCGATTTGTTCCTCAAGAAGCCTTGAAAAATCCCCCGAAGTTTGTCGCAAAATTTCTGGGGCACCCGTATAGGGAAAAATTTATAGTAAACTATAGGTAGAGGAATCAAGAGGGAACAATTGAAACAGAAAACCAGAAGAACTAGCATTAGGAATGGCATAAGGGACAAGTAGATTGTTTCTCCTCCTCTTCAACCTTTACGTCGAAGAAGCAACAACAGCAATTAAAAAAAAGAGTTAGTAGTAGAGCTTCGTGGAAGGCATTGCTTTTTTTATCGACAATGAGGAATATTTAAAGCATTATTAAATGAAATGATGTCTAATGAGTGTATAATACACAGTAAAGTGAGAAATGTTATGAGATGGCTATACATACGTATAGTGACGGTGTTACTACCATGTGAACAAGGTGTAAAAGGACAGTACATTGGCGAGCTGTCATTTGTATTAAGGTGAGACATGTGAAAAGATTTCCGACGCGAGTACGGCCGCAGAGCGAGAATTAACCGACTTTGAAAATGGAGTCCTAGTTGGAGCTAGACGCATGGAACATTTCATTTCTGGAACAGCTTGGGAATTCGATATTCCGAGATCCACAGCGTCAAGAGTGTTCCCAGACTACCAGATTTCACCACTACTTCCTACCACACAACGCAGTGGCCGATGGTCTTCACTTTACGGCCGAGAGCAGCGGCGTTAGCCTAGTTTGGTCAGTGCTAACAGACATGCTCATGACCATATTAGCTCAACTCTAGGTAACTGGAGAATGGTCGTCATGTGACATAAGTCCCTGTTTCAGTTGGTAAGAGCTGATGGTAGGCTTCCAGTGTGGCACAGACCCCACTGATCCAAGGACTCAAGTTACCTACAAGGCATTGTGCAATGTTGGTGGCTCCAAAATGGTGTGAGCTGGAGGCCATTTGCAGCCATTCGTGGACTTCATGTTCCCAAAAAAGATGGAGATTTTGCGGATGACAATGCGCTGTGTCACCGGACAAAGACAGTTCGTGACTGGTTTTCCGAGTGTTCCGGATAATACTAACAAATGATTTAGTCACCCAGATCGCTCGGCAAGACTCCCACTGCACATTTATGTACTTAATCAAGAGATCAGTTCATGTACAAAATCATCCACTGGTAACACTTTCTCAGTATGGAAAGGTATAGAGGCCGCAGGGCTCAATATTTCTGCAAGGGGCTTCCAGCGACTTGTTAAGTCTGTATCATGTAGATTTTCTGCACTGTGACAGGCCGAAGGACACGATATTAGGAGGTATCACATGACTTTTGTCATCTTAGTATAGTTTGCGAGTAAATAACAACGAAAATAATCAGAATAACGAAAGTAATCAGATGTAGTGAAGTGTGTTATAAGAGGTTATTGTTGTTATTGTTATTATTATTATTATTATTATTATTCTTGGATTTACTAATATTAGAGGTTTAACTTAGCGTTCTGTTTGTTATAATTTAGATATTTCCTTATTACTAGTCACATTGCATTCAAGCTGTGAATGAAGAACTGCTTTTCGTGAAACTCACGCGCTTAAACTGCCGTGCTGGCATCAAAGATCTTGAAGTTGTACAGCGCCGGTAATCGCCGGTAATCTATAAAGGTGCCTTACTTGTCCTCATAGAATCAACGGAGTCTCTATATGTGCAACTACAGTCCTCCGATGAGAGAGGACGATCTTTTCGGCTGCGTATGGTTTCATAAGACCACAAAAGGTGATCATAGTGTTTTTCTAGAACATATTACCCTGCGGGCAAATACCGCCGTTGAAATATCCAACAAACAACATTCCGAAGATGCTATGGGCGTAGTCTTGGAGTGACGTCGTCAGAGGGCATATAGTATGCAATCTCAGAGCAATTTATGTGTTCCATCGTCAGGTGATTAGTATGTCAGTAACCGTTTAGATGTAGAAACGGTTTTTATACCTTTTCAGTAAGGAACATATATTCTTCAATCAGTCACGTAAGTGTGGAGGTGAAATATTAAAACACTCACAGTAATTTAGCCGTCGAAACTCAGTCAGCTTCCGACAACCTTTAATGGCTAGCGGCAACCATACGTTTATTACACAAACTGAGACTATTGCCGATATACGTAATCTCTAGTCAGAGCCGAAGACAAAAGTGAATCTTATTATATTAATAGAACTAGGACGTGCTCTCCACGGAGTAGCACTAGAGTCTTAAGAGTATCAAGTTTGCTCGCAGGCGAGTTCTGATTCTTGAGATACAAGTTGTAAGAAACGGTGCTGACACAGCATTTGAATTATTGCGAAATAATTCCGATGTACACACTTTATACAAGTAAACAATGACATAGGACAACGTATTACTAGTAGCAGTAGAAATGAGGTTGTGGGAGTATGTAGAAGAAAAGAAACAGACTGACATTACGCTAGCGATGTTGGGTAGAACGCTAACAACGGCAAACGTAGACCTTGAGTGAGAAAGGAATTTTTAAGCTACGTCTGAAACATGGCATTGTGTGGAAATACAGCACAGTTAGGGGTGCAAACAATGAAAAGAACCTAAGCGTTTACCATAAGGTACTGTAGGGGGAGGTTTAAAATGAAATGGACTAGTTATGAAGGAAGGGCTTTTCTTCAGAATCGCATTGCAAGGGTATCTTTGGAAATCGTTGAATAAAAAAAAGGCTGTATAGCAGGACACTTTTTAACATATCAGTGAATACTGGGATTGATATCAGTCAATAATGGGAGGAGTCGAAGATTGCAAAACCTTTTGGAGAATTTCTGAGATGCGCTGTGTTGCTTTGACTGGGCGGATTTTTAGTTTAGAAGGTCTCAGGGAAACACAAAAACTGCTTCCGTCTCAAAGGCTGCAGGAAAAACATAGATCTAGGAAGCATCGGTACAACAGTTGTAAATTGTCGTAGGCGTGTTGGGAAAGTACCAGAGCTCGAAGTACAGCTAGAAAGCACTGATACTCAAATCGCTATAGCCACTGAAAGCTGCCCAAAGAAGGAGATAAGTTCAGCCGAAATTGTGGAAGATCTAACGGTGTTCAGAGCGGATAGGTTAAATGCAGTCAGCGGTGGCGTGTTTGTTGCTGTTAAGAGTAATTTATCTTGCAGCGAAATTCAAGTCCATAGATCCCTTGAGTAGAGATTCTTCTTGGCAACCGGAATAATTGGATCATTTTACCGACCTCCCAACTCAGATGATACAATGCCTGAAAGGTTCAAAGAAGACTTGAGTCTAATTTCAATCACGTACCCGGCTCATACAATGATAGTTGTAATTATTTCAATTTACCCTCAATAAGTTGGCGAAAATGCCTTTTTAAATCCACAGGTAATCACAAAAAATCATCCGAAATCGTACTAAACGCAATGTCTGAAAACTGTTTCAAGCAGTTAGTTCACGAGCACAGTCGAACAGTAAACGATTGTGAATATACACTTGACCTCTTGGCAATAAATAATACTGAGCTAATAACGAGCATCACAGCGATTAGGGTAAACAGCATTGGCGTAGCGAAACTGAATACCGTAACTCCCAAACCCTCCAAAATAAACCAAAAATATATCTTTTCAGAAAGATGGATAAAAGTTCGCTTGACACCTTCCTCAGAGACAATACCATTTCTTTCAAATTAATAATGTAAATTTAGTCCAGATGGGGCTTGAACTCAAAGAAATAGTATCTACAGCAATTGACAGTTTTATAACAAATAAGTTAACAAACCACGGAGCTGATCCACTATGGTACACGAAACACGTCAGAATGCTATTACAGAAACAACGAAAAAAGTATGACAAATGTAAACGAATCCTAAATCCCTAAGACTGGTGATCTTTAACAGAAGCCCAATAAACAGCGAGGACTGCAATGCGAGACGCTTCTAATAGTTTCGACCGCGAAACTTTCTCTCGAAACCTGACAGAAAATCCAAAGAGATTCTGGTCGAAGGAAAGTATGCTAGCGGCAACACACAATCAATGACTTCACTGAGCCATAGCAATGGAAATACTATGGATGACAGTGCTGATAAAGCAGAGTTACCAAACACAGCCTTCCGAAAACCCTTCAACCAAAAGACGAAGTAAGTATTCCAGAATTAGAATCACGAACAGCTGTCAGCTTGAGTAACTTAGAAGTAGGTATCCTAGCAGTAATAAAGCAACTTAAATCACTTAACGAAAGGAACTATTCCGGTACAGACTGTATACCAATTAGGTTCCTTTTGGATTATGCTGATGCAATAGCTCCATATTTAAAATCATACACCACCATTCGCTCGACGGGAGATCCGTACCTTAAGACTAGAAAGTTGCACGGATCACACCAGTATTCAAGGAAGGCAATAGGAATAATACACTAAATTACAGGCGCATATCATCAACGTCGATATGCAGTAGTTTTCTAGAACGGATATTGATGAATTACTTCGAAGAGAACGGTCTATTGACACACAGTCAACATGGATTTAGAAACATCGTTCTTGTGAAACACAGCTAGCTCATTTCTCACATGAAGTGTTGAGTGCTATAGACAAAGCATTTCAAACTGATTCCGTATTTATAGATTTACAGAAGGCTTTTGACACCATACCTCAAAAGTAGGTTGCAATCAAATTGCCTGCTTCTGGAACACTGTCTCAATTATGAGACTGGATTCACGATTTCCTATCAGAGAGGTCACAGTTCGTAGAAATTGAAGGGAAGTCATCGACGAAAACAGAAATGATTTCTGGCGATCCCCAAGGTAGTCTTATAGACCTTCTGCTGTTCATTATACATAAAAACTATTTAGGAGAAAATTTGAGCAGCCGTCTGAGATTGTTTGCAGTTGATGCTGTCGTTTATCTTTCATTAAAGTCATCAGAAGTACAAAACAAATTGCAGAACGATTTAGAAAAGATATCTGTATTGTAAGGATATTGGTCTTGACACTAAATAAGGAAAACTGTGAGGTCATCCACAAGCGTGCTAAAAGGAATCCGTTAAACTTCGGTTACACGGTAACTCAATTAAATATAAAGTCCGCAAATTCAAGTAAATACCTACGAATTACAATCACGAACGATTTCTGCTGGAAAGAACACATAGAAAATGCTGAGGGGAAGGCTAATCAAAGACTGTGTTTTACTGACAGAACACATAGAAGATGAAACAGATCTACTAAATAGACACTACGATTGTCCGTGCTCTTTTGAAGTACTGCTATAGGGTATGGGATACTTACCAGATAGAAGTAATGAAGTTCATTGAGAAGGTTTAAAGAAGGGCAGCACGTTTTGTATTATACAGAAATAAGAAGAGAGTGTCACTGAAATGATACAGGATTTGGGATGGACATTCTTAAAACAAAGGCGTTTCTCGTTGTGGCAGGATGTTCTCACGAAACTTCAATCACCAACTTCCTCCTCAGAAAGCAAAAATATTTTTGTAACGCCGACCTACATGGGAAGAGACAATCATCATGATAAAATAAGGATATCAGAGCTCGCACGGATATTAGTGTTCGTTTTTTCCGTGCACTGTTCGAGAATGGAATAATAGAGAATTATTGTGAAGGTGGATCCATGAACTCTCTGGCAGGAACTTAAGTGTGACTGCAGAAAATCGATGTAAATGTAGATATAGACGAAAAGTTTGGCACACGAGAGGAAGTCGTGGCAGAAAGCATTAAACCAGGTAGAAGACTGAAAACTAAAGAAAAACCAAAAAAATATATAGGCATTGCTGAACTGTTCCAGATATCTATAGTAAGTCAAGAAGAATGGCAACAAGCTGAACAACATTCCTTAGGGCGCCGTGTCACTCATAGGAGAAAAGAGCAAGATGAGATTCGCCTTTATCGGCAAGAAATCGAGAAAGTCATTTCGAATTAACTCTATCGCCCCGTCGTACTAGAGCGATTTGATGAAAACGTAGTGCACCTTAGAACTGCATGAATATTCAAGAGATCCAGCGCGAAGCTGTGCAAGCATATTACTCTGTCCAACGTTTGCTGAGCGGCTGCGATATTGTCGACGAACCGCTTCACTGTAAGTGCGCCCAAAATGAAATACCTATCATCTGATTCTAAGAAAAATATTCAATGAAGAAATTTAATTCTATCACGTCTTATAACCTGACATATTTTCTGGATGAAGCACTGTTTTTTCTTTCGATATTCATCACATTTACGGTGCTCCTCAAATTAAGTAAAGAACTGCAGGAGAGAAGGGGTAAAAATGCATTGCGTAGACGTTGCAGATGGTTCGTTTTAGGTAGGCATAGCTGTATATGAAATGAATACAACATGCCGAAATTGTATTTAAGGTTGAGAGCAGAGCGACATCTATCTTCAGGCTCGAGATGTTGGTTTGTAGTAAGAGAGGCTCACTCACAATGCGCCCAGTTCGGTGCATGCACAACGTATTAAACACATCTAAAGGAGGTTCATTTTTCAAATAATACCACATAGAGGGTTACACATTTTACGATTTTTAATATTCGAAACTATTTTGTCTAATGGGACATGAAAGTAGCTATGGTTCTGTTCTAGGGAACAGTAATTGATGTACAGGGTTATTACAAATGATTGAAGCGTTTTCACAGCTCTACAATAACTTTATTATTTGAGATATTTTCACAATGCTTTGCACACACATAAAAAACTCAAAACGTTTTTTTAGGCATTCACAAATGTTTGATATGTGCCCCTTTAGAGATTCGGCAGACATCAAACCGATAATCAAGTTCCTCCCACACTCGGCGCAGCATGTCCCCATCAATGAGTTCGAAACCACCGTTGATGCGAGCTCGCAGTTCTGGCACATTTCTTGGTAGAGGAGGTTTAAACACTGAATCTTTCACATAACCCCACTGAAAGAAATCGCATGGGGTTAAGTCGGGAGAGCATGGAGGCCATGATATGAATTGCTGGTCATGATCTCCACCACGACCGATCCATCGGTTTTCCAATCTCCAGTTTAAGAAATGCCTTTTCCGTAAGATTTTCCAAACCGTCGGCTGTGGTACGTTTAGCTCCCTGCTTGCTTTATTCGTCGACTTCCGGGGGCTACGTGTGAAACTTGCCCGCACGCGTTCAACCGTTTATTCGCTCACTGCAGGCCGACCGGTTGATTTCCCCTTACAGAGGCATCCAGAAGCTTTAAACTGCGCGTACCATCGCCGAATGGAGTTAGCAGTTGGTGGATCTTTGTTTAACTTCGTCCTGAAGTGTCGTTGCACTGTTATGACTGACTGATGTGAGTGCATTTCAAGCACGACATACGCTTTCTCGGCTCCTGTCGCCATTTTGTCTCACTGCGCTCTCGAGCGCTCTGGCGGCAGAAACCTGAAGTGCGGCTTCAGCCAAACAAAACTTTATGAGTTTTTCTACGTATCTGTAGTGTGTCGTGACCATATGTCAATGAATGGAGCTACAGTGGATTTAAGAAATCGCTTCAATCATTTGTAATAGCCCTGTATAGTCAGTGAAATACACTGTGACCCTTGTGAGGGTACTGGTGTGTAGTATCTGTAAGTGGTTGTGCTTTGGAGGGCGACAATGCCCAGTGGCGCAGAGAGTCCTAAGTAGAAGCAGTTGTTGAGAGGCTGCAGTGCAATGAGTGCATTCTATTCTCTGTGTCTGATATCGTGTGACTTTCTCTTATGTCCTGTGAAAGGCGCAGCAGTGGACAACGGAGCAAGGCTTGTAGTGTGTGTTTTGGTTTTCAGGAAGCAGGCAACAGTGGACAGCTAAGCGCGTAGTGCGTTAGTATTTTATTAACTCACGCTCCCGTAATGTTATTTTATTGTTTTCATGTCTGCCTGCCAATGACTTTCGACGCCCGGCGCGCTACGGGTTTGGGGAGGAGGAGGTGGCTAACGTCACGAATAGCCGACTGGCATCCGGCACTTGTCAACATAACGGGAACGTGACGCCGACGAACCGTACGGTGGAATGCAGCGATTATTCGTGGGCATAACAACAGCTCCTAGATCTTCCCTTGCATCAAACGTTGTAACTGCGTGTGACGACCAGCTCAACACATAGGAGAGTGATAAGAGCAGAGTAACAAGTGCTGTGTTACGTATAATGTTTGTGAATCCTCAGGGGGCGACGATGCCACTCCCCCTAGTGAAATCGTGTGAAGTTCTGCTCAGCTTATAGGTAGGGCCCCAAAGCAGAGTACCCAATACTTCCTTATGGTGTGAAAAGTGCTCAAGCCAACAAAATGTCTTTTGTGTATAAATGATTCACTCATTGTAACTTGGTTGTAAATGAAAAATATTTCTTTGAACGTATGTTCTGATTTTTTTATAAGTAGTCTGTGTGCTGCATGCCAATTTACAAATTTCAATAGTTAATTGTAACTGTAGTTTTGACAGATGCATAGTGTCAATGCTTTTGTGTATATAAGTTTTACACTTGTATTAGGTTATTTAAAATTAAGCTCATTTATTCAGATTCCATTCCTTAGTGTCAATTATGTTCTTTACTGTGATTCATGTGTGTAATTAAGAGTAACCTTTACTAATATGTTTGATATCTCCAACAAAAGGGAAACTGTGTCAGTCACATTATCTTATCTTTTTTACATGTTTCTTGCCGATTAACAGACAGTGAGGAAATCATGCGTAAAGTTCTTGCTGTAATTAAATAATTTTCAAATTGCTATATTCATTGATGATGTTTTAAGTGTGTGGAGATAAGGTTAATTAACATGAATTATATTTTGAAAGTCATTTGTTCTTGGGTCAGACACTTATTGCAACTACTTTGACATGAAATACTAATTAGTGTAATTTTCTGATTTTGATTTTTCATTGTATAACTTTCGCTAGGACTTCTGAGTCCCCTCAAACATTAACAAAGCTATAGTTTTGTTTTGGTGGGGATATGAGGGTACTGGTGTGTAGTATCTGTAAGTGGTTGTTCTTTAGAGGGCGACAATGCCCAATGGCGCAGGGAGTCGCAAGCAGAAGCAGTTGTTGAGAGGCTGTGTAAGGTGTCGGCTGCGTGAGCCAAAGGCTGTTGCAAAGTGAAGGATTTATCTCTGTGTTTGATAGTGGTGGCACACAGTTTGAATAAGAGTGTGTTTATGTGCAGTGTGATAAAGGGAAATAAATTAGATTTTTCCAGTTCTTAATGCGACTCCATCAGTTAGTACCACACCATTGCTTTTAACAATGAACGAAGTCTCGATATATACGGTCAATTACAACAAGAGAATTGTAACATAATAATCATTAAATAACCCATATAATCTCCAAAGACGTAGGGAGCTTATACCTTGCGCACAGCAATCATTACAGTATTCTGTGAGGGTTACTTAGCATTCATCAAAATCTGTTCGTTCTTATGACACACGATTTTACCGTATTATAAGACTCACTTTTCTTCGAAAATTGCTCAGCTACGTCTCATACTTCGAATTAATATAAATTATCCGGTGCCTCATTCAAAATTCTTGCCACCCTTAAAAAAGGCCATGTATTCGATGCGACGATAAACCTACCTCTGTCTGGCAACATTAGATACAACTGGCTGAAACAGTGCACTGTTGCTATGCACATGAGTTGCGAGGATTCACAAGCTTGCTAACACTGTCCCCCTCCCACCCCGCCATCACAGACTGAGAGCACTGTCTTGCCTATGAGGCGTCATTGTGTTGTACGTTCTAGTGAATGTGAATTCAAAATGTTTTGTGTTAACGGTAATAGTACGATATTTTAGTTAGTAACTAGTTTTTTAATGGAAAAATTAAAAGATATTCATATGATGCAGGCTATAAATTTAAAGTAATAGCATACACACAACTTGGGAACAGACCAGCTGAGCGGGATTTCGGTCTTTCATCAACTGAGAAAAACCATTCGGGACTGGCAGGCTTATAGAGACGGACTGGAAAATGGCAAGACTAAATGTGCAAATAGAAGGCTGAATGCGAAATGGCCAAACTAGAAGAAGACGTATTGAAATTGATTCAAGGACACCTACAAAATGGCATTAGAATTAATATGAAATATTTCAGTACATGCTTGTAAGCTAGCTCTACAGTGGAACTAAACAGACTTCAAAAGGGTGCAGTTGGTTGGAGCAACAGGTTTGTGATGCGTCATGGACTTAGAATGTTAACAAAAAATTTCTTTTCAGAAAATGCCACACGAGCATGAAGAAAAAATATTATCGTTCCATCTCTTTATTATTCAACATCAGAAGAAACGCTGTGGGGAACACGCTAAATAGCGAATGTGGACGGAACTATTCTCACATCTGATGGGCCTAGTAACAGAACTGTTGTCATGGATGGAGCTAAAACTGCAACTATTAAAACAGGTGGGTATGAAAAAAGGCACTACACTGTTGTCCTTTCGTTTCGTCATGACGGTACTAAACATAACCCTACGATCATTTTCTAGCGCAAAATAGTGCCAAAACCTTCTGCAATACCGCCAGGTGTTATTGGTCATGTACTTGACAAAGTATGGATCGATGAGGCTGTTATGGAATTATGGATTAACAGAGTGTGGGATAAAAAGAAAAGTGCTTTATTGAAGAATAGTTCTTTTCTTGTGATTAATAAATTCAGCAGTCATTTGACCAATTCTGTGAAATGGAAATTGAGACAGTGAAATACAGAGCTTGCTGTTATTACGGGAGGACTTACTTCAGAACTGCAACCTCTCTATGTATCGATAAATAAAGCAAGTTATCTTTACATGAAAGAGGAATGGATGAAGCGGATAATGGATGAACCTGACATGAATTTACGCCGAAGGGAGCTTCAAAACGACCTATAATCGAACAAGAGTGCCGGTGGATAAAACAGTCGTGGTCTAGAGTGAGAGAAGACATTATTGTTAAATATTTCAAGAACTGTGGCATAAGTAACGTTCTCAATATCAGTACAGACCATTTTATATATGAAGATGCCAACGATAACAACGAAGAGGAAGGCGGAGAAGAAGAAGAAGATGGAAGTTCAGATGATGTTTACCAGGGATTTTAGAAGTTAGTTAGGTTAAACAAACAATTTTTTAGTCTGGCTCTGCACTGTAATAAAAAATGTTAAAAATTTAATATTTTTATACAAATGCTTAAAAATTAAGATGCATATTATAGTATGTAGAGAGGTATATTCCATAAAATACGGTATCAGTATGTTAATTATTTCAGTGTGCACCCACACCTTTTCATTATTTATAATATTTATAAATCTTTACAGCTACTTGTAACGATATGAACTTGCCAACTAGTCTCTTCGAAAATACTATTGGTTTGACCGATGTACAGAGATGTCTGATTAATACATTTTGTTTTATCATGTTGTAAGAGGTCCATGATTAAGGAATTTGTTGCTAGACCACTCGAGCAGTTGTAATTTCGACGAATCGCTCATGCTCTGCCTGCGATATGTAAGCCATAAGAGAATCTCAGACCAGAGAGCAGTGTTGTATGCAGTACGAACTGTGTGGCAGTGGGAGTGGTAGTAGTTAGCAATCTGGTGTCTCGTGTTGTCTGGCCCGGTTGTGTGCAGCGATGGCGGTGCCTGGGCATTGTAGTATAAGGTAAAAGCAGCCTCTCGCATATGTAGTATTGTTATATGAAGTCTCACGTAAATGGTTTCAAAAAGAAATCTCTTAATTATAATCTTTCTTATAAAAGTTAAGTTTTGATAATCGTTCAACTCAATTTAAAGGTTTTACTAATTTCTCCAAACCATGGTCATCCTGATTACTGTCAAGACAAATGAGTTGTTCCTTTTCATACATGACAATTCTATTGGCCAGCACTGCACTGAGCTATGTCACAAAAATTTCTTCTAGGAGCAGGTATATACGCGTTATCCTGCGAATAAAAAATTTTCATTTTTTATTCAGAATGATCTTTCAGGGCCATGACGCAGCGCTGCTGATGTCCAAATTAACCAGTTTAAATTCACAGTCAATTATTGAAAGGTTATAAGTGAACCACAATTTTATTGAGAGATTAGTCACATTGTATTATTGGTAGGTTACGGAATTCATTTATTGGGAGGTTACGCTGAATGTGAATTATAAATAATTATATTTTTACTGTTGGGAGGTATTTGAAAATTTTCTGTTGGGAGGTTAAACTAAGTTTAAATTTAGTGGGTATATGATTTAAAAGCAAGGTATTAATCCATATTCATAATTTTCAGAAAGCAATAATGTGTAAAAGAAATGAATTAAGCAAACCACAGGGGTTTACTATGAAATGGAAAGTTCAACATCGGAATGAACAAAAGAAAATGCAATATCTAGTCATGAAGAGTAAATGGATCAGAATTAACAAGCATTAACAAAAATATACTATACACACTGTATAATAGCAATCTTAACTAATTACTTCTCTTTCAGAATATGAGGCTGTTGATGCAGGCTATCAGACAGAACTACACATGTTAATTTTAGTGATGAAATATGCTAGAAGTAAAAAAACTCAATACTACATGAAGTAATGAATGATAATGAATAGTTGTATGAGGAGAAAAGTGGTAACATGTATATGAATTACGAAGTATCTATATTTTGCAGATGGTAATAAGTGATGATGAATAGTTATATCAAGAATATGGCAATATGAATTATGAAATTTTTCTGTGCAGCTGATGATAATGATTATATTTAGAAATTTTGTATTAGTTAGGAGATGCTATGTAGCTATTTAAGTAATTGTTGCAGTTCCTTTTAACAGTATGTCCTATGTCGCATAGTACACTCCTGGAAATTGAAATAAGAACACCGTGAATTCATTGTCCCAGGAAGGGAAAACTTTATTGACACATTCCTGGGGTCAGATACATCACATGATCACACTGACAGAACCACAGGCACATAGACACAGCCAACAGAGCATGTACAATGTCGGCACTAGTACAGTGTATATCCACCTTTCGCAGCAATGCAGGCTGCTATTCTCCCATGGAGACGATCGTAGAGATGCTGGATGTAGTCCTGTGGAACGGCTTGCCATGCCATTTCCACCTGGCGCCTCAGTTGGACCAGCGTTCGTGCTGGACGTGCAGACCGCGTGAGACGACGCTTCATCCAGTCCCAAACATGCTCAATGGGTGACAGATCCGGAGATCTTGCAGGCCAGGGTAGTTGACTTACACCTTCTAGAGCACGTTGGGTGTCACGGGATACATGCGAACGTGCATTGTCCTGTTGGAACAGCAAGTTCCCTTGCCGGTCTAGGAATGGTAGAACGATGGGTTTGATGACGGTTTGGATGTACCGTGCACTATTCAGTGTCCCCTCGACGATCACCAGTGGTGTATGGCCAGTGTAGGAGATCGCTCCCCACACTAAGATGCCGGGTGTTGGCCCTGTGTGCCTCGGTCGTATGCAGTCCTGATTGTGGCGCTCACCTGCACGGCGCCAAACACGCATACGACCATCATTGGCACCAAGGCAGAAGCGACTCTCATCGCTGAAGACGACACGTCTCCATTCGTCCCTCCATTCACGCCTGTCGCGACACCACTGGAGGCGGGCTGCACGATGTTGGGGCGTGAGCGGAAGACGGCCTAACGGTGTGCGGGACCGTAGCCCAGCTTCATGGAGACGGTTGCGAATTGTCCTCGCCGATACCCCAGGAGCAACAGTGTCCCTAATTTGCTGGGAAGTGGCGGTGCGGTCCCCTACGGCACTGCGTAGGATCCTACGGTCTTGGCGTGCATCCGTGCGTCGCTGCGGTCCGGTCCCAGGTCGACGGGCACGTGCACCTTCCGCCGACCACTGGCGACAACATCGATGTACTGTGGAGACCTCACGCCCCACGTGTTGAGCAATTCGGCGGTACGTCCACCCGGCCTCCCGCATGCCCACTATACGCCCTCGCTCAAAGTCCGTCAACTGCACATACGGTTCACGTCCACGCTGTCACGGCATGCTACCAGTGTTAAAGACTGCGATGGAGCTCCGTATGCCACGGCAAACTGGCTGACACTGACGGCGGCGGTGCACAAATGCTGCGCAGCTAGCGCCATTCGACGGCCAACACCGCGGTTCCTGGTGTGTCCGCTGTGCCGTGCGTGTGATCATTGCTTGTACAGCCCTCTCGCAGTGTCCGGAGCAAGTATGGTGGGTCTGACACACCGGTGTCAATGTGTTCTTTTTTCGATTTCCAGGAATATATATATATATATATATATATATATATATATATATATATATATATACTCTGTGACTGTAGATTTAGTAAACTAAATAGATTATAGTAAATTTGTTGCTCATGGCAAGTCCTATTGACTCACCATCATTGCCAAATTTTTGCTGCCCCCCCAGTTGAGGGTTATATAAGAGGTCCATGATTAAGGAATCTGTTGCTAGCACACTCGAGCAGATGTAATTTCGATGGATCATCCATTTGCTGCCTGCGATATGTAACCTTAAGAGCATCTCAGACCAGAGAGCAGTGTTGTTTGCAGTAGGAACTATGTGGCAGTAGGAATGGTAGTACATATCAGTCTGGTGTATCGTGTTGTCTGGCCCAGTCATGTGCAGCGATGGCGGTGCCTGGGCATTGTAGTATAAGGTGAAAGCAGCCTCTCGCATATGTAGTATTGTTATATGAAGTCCCGTGTAAATGGTTTCAAAAAGAAATCTCTTTATTATAATCTTTCTTATAAATATTAAGTTTTGATAATCATTCAACTCAATTTAAAGATTTTACTAATTTCTCCAATCCATGGTCATCCTGATTATTGTAAAAACCAATCAGTTGTTCCTTTCCATACGTGACAAATCTACGAGTATTGGCCAGCACTGCACTGAGCTGTGTCACAAAATTTCTTATAGGAGCAGATATATACGCGTTATCCGGCGACTTTATTGAGGTGAAAATTTTCATTTTTTATCCAGATGGTTCTTTCAGGGCCATGACACAGCGCTGCTGACGTCCAAAATTAACCAGTTTAAATTCACAGTCAATTATTGCAAGGTTATAAGTGAACCACAATTTTATTGAGAGATTAGTCACATTGTATTATTGGTGGGTTACGGAATTCATTTATTGAGAGGTTATGCTGAATGTCAATTATATATAATTAAATATTTACTGTTGGGAGGTTTCGGAAAATTTTCTGTTGGGAGATTACAGTTTTATGCCAATTACCAGGTATAATTGTGTGCTACCATTTTCAGGAATCTCGTTTCCTATAGAACAATGCAGCATATGACATGAGCGTAGCCTCCAATCAAAGACTGATTAGAGTTATGCAAGACCATAATCAGCTTTAACGTGTTCATTTGTAGCTTTGTGATACAGTGCTAAATTTGCCACTTGACTGCCAAACTACCGCGTATGGTTTTCATTAACCTGCATGCCCAAGACAGACCATAACAAAAATTGGTTCATATTTAATTAGTGCCTCTTTGATCGGCTTATGGGTGGTTGCATGATAAACAGAATCAGCAGAAGAGCTCCACTGCACAAAACTCATGAACCGAACGTGAAAACGCCGTAAATAACATATACACTCCTGGAAATAGAAAAAAGAACACATTGACACCGGTGTGTCAGACCCACCATACTTGCTCCGGACACTGCGAGAGGGCTGTACAAGCAATGATCACACGCACGGCACAGCGGACACACCAGGAACCGCGGTGTTGGCCGTCGAATGACGCTAGCTGCGCAGCATTTGTGCACCGCCGCCGTCAGTGTCAGCCAGTTTGCCGTGGCATTCGGAGCTCCATCGCAGTCTTTAACACTGGTAGCATGCCGCGACAGCGTGGACGTGAACCATATGTGCAGTTGACGGACTTTGAGCGAGGGCGTATAGTGGGCATGCGGGAGGCCGGGTGGACGTACCGCCGAATTGCTCAACACGTGGGGCGCGAGGTCTCCACAGTACATCGATGTTGTCGCCAGTGGTCGGCGGAAGGTGCACGTGCCCGTCGACCTGGGACCGGACCGCAGTGACGCACGGATGCACGCCAAGACCGTAGGATCCTACGCAGTGCCGTAGGGGACTGCACCGCCACTTCCCAGCAAATTAGGGACACTGTTGCTCCTGGGGTATCGGCGAGGACAATTCGCAACCGTCTCCATGAAGCTGGGCTACGGTCCCGCACACCGTTAGGCCGTCTTCCGCTCACGCCCCAACATCGTGCAGCCCGCCTCCAGTGGTGTCGCGACAGGCGTGAATGGAGGGACGAATGGAGACGTGTCGTCTTCAGCGATGAGAGTCGCTTCTGCCTTGGTGCCAATGATGGTCGTATGCGTGTTTGGCGCCGTGCAGGTGAGCGCCACAATCAGGACTGCATACGACCGAGGCACACAGGGCCAACACCCGGCATCATTTTGTGGGGAGCGATCTCCTACACTGGCCGTACACCACTGGTGATCGTCGAGGGGACACTGAATAGTGCACGGTACATCCAACCCGTCATCGAACCCATCGTTCTACCATTCCTAGACCGGCAAGGGAACTTGCTGTTCCAACAGGACAATGCACGTCCGCATGAATCCCGTGCCACCCAACGTGCTCAAGAAGGTGTAAGTCAACTACCCTGGCCAGCAAGATGTCCGGATCTGTCCCCCATTGAGCATGTTTGGGACTGGATGAAGCGTCGTCTCACGCGGTCTGCACGTCCAGCACGAACGCTGGTCCAACTGAGGCGTCAGGTGGAAATGGCAGGGCAAGCCGTTCCTCAGGACTACATCCAGCATCTCTACGATCGTCTCCATGGGAGAATAGCAGCCTGCATTGCTGCGACAGGTGGATATACACTGTACTAGTGCCGACATTGTGCATGCTCTGTTGGCTGTGTCTATGTGCCTGTGGTTCTGTCAGTGTGATCATGTGATGTATCTGACCCCAGGAATGTGTCAATAAAGTTTCCCCTTCCTGGGACAATGAATTCACGGTGTTCTTATTTCAATTTCCAGGAGTGTATTATGGGGTCGTATCTTTTGCCGCACATTTAACAGTTATTTGCAGGGTGCCGATGTAGAGGTAGATGCGCACAACGATCTTAACCTGCGCTGATCATAGTTTCATGTGCTGTAGATTGAAACACAAACCGCAAGACGTATCCATTTCGCGCGTAAATATCAAACCATCTGATCGCTCCCGCTTCGCCACGTCGCGCGCTGTTACGTGCACTGCGCGTCTACGCTCACCTCGGGCAATTCGACCGTTGGCCGCCTTGTTTAGTAATTCGTCGCGGTTGCCGCGCCGTGTCCCGTTCGCAACAGTTGGTTCACGTAGGACGACACCTATGAAACCTCACAGGTATCTGAGTTACAATATTATGCTGCTAAATTGGTATTTAAACCGTTTACTATACTCTCTTCCTTTTAGATTCCGGTATGGTTTCGATGTAATTTCTGGCTTTATGTATGGACAGGCTTTCTCATGAATTTTACTCATTTCATTTTGTAATATGTTCGGGAGTACTAATGGTGGGGACCCTAAAACTAGTTGCCGCTCCTTGACCGTGCGCCCTGTTGACACCACATACCCCTGATAATACCGTCCCCCCGCCCCCTTCGCCGCCACGGGGCTTTCGTATTCTTCCGCTCCACACTGCTGCTGGCTTGTCTGAAATTATGTATCCAGAATATGCAAGCAGATGTAGCGGAGCCACTCAACATTAAACACAATACTGTCTTACATCTGGTATAAACAACTACATTCTGAGACGCTGAGAAAATAGCAGGTTGCACTGTTTACACTCTAAGTCATAAGGGTTTATCCAATTAACATATTAATGATTATCTGTCCACAAGTGTCATTCCGACAAGCGTTCGCGTAACCGACACGACGCGGTTGATTGTTGATGTTGCGGAATCTTTATGGTAGAACGCAACTTCTTGACGCTCGTCACGTACACTCAGATATCTGGAACCGGTCCTTTTAAACATTTGTAATAATTTAACACTGTTCATAAAGTTAAATTTACAATTCAAGTTCTCACTTTTACGAGCGTTCGCGTAACCGTCGTGGAGCGGCTGATTGTTGATGATGCGGAACGCGATGACCAAACGAACGATCTCATGCTCGCTACAAGACACAGGCACTTCATTGCACTCCTTTGTGGTAAGTATTTTTACTGATTCACATTAGTCATTCTGGGAGACCGAAGACGACGCGAACGACACCCAGCGGGCGGATACTCAAACACTCTATCGGCGGCACTGCTTGTATACGCACGTTTCTCTGAATGCACCTCCTCCATATGTCAGTACTTCACTGTAATAGCACTTGTAGTAACACTTGAACTTCCATAACAATGCCTGTACAGCTACGTACAGCACAATAGTACAACAGCTCCGTGTCCCGTGCTCGACTCCGCAATCAAGCCAGCGATATGACAATACGCCTACAAGTTGACAAAATTTTAGTCCCTAGTTTGACTTACTCCTCTTTGGAATCATTCACCTTTGTTTGTCATGTAGGTGTTTACTTCGATATATCTTCATTTTCCTTTCGTGGCTATTTTCTCATTCACTCATAACTACGCTGTGTCTTTTATGTCAGTCACATACTCGACACATCCTCGTCAAGAGGGTATTATGCACTGATTGACGTACACTGTTCAGATATTGTGCAATTAGTTTCCAGTCTCTCTCATTTAGGAACATTAATTTACTACTTCTCTTAAATTGCTTGTTACACATATACGATGTTTAGTGGTAAAGATAACATTAGCTCTTCGAAACAGTAAGGATAAATAATTAAATTTTATTTTCTGGTAGGTAAACGTCTGCAGTTTTGGTACACATCGATATCCTCACGTTACAGTACCGTAGCACGCTTACAGGTGACCAAGAACTAAATGGCACACCCATTGGTGAAGTGGAGTGTTGTGCGACGTGTATTTAATAGTAAAATACTTTAGTGGCCAAAGCAATTGTCTTCTCAGGTGAATATAAAAGGATGTAATGGAAACGCATGTTGAACAGATAACCTCTCCTTCACAAACGCATAGCATAATCGTGGTCGATTGCGGCCAGGCCCCACTGGTGCTGGCGTCGAGTGTCCGAAGAGGAAATTTAATCTGTGTTAATTAGGTCGAGACTCATGGTCACAAAGGAAGGTCTGCCTGAACCGCAAGGGAAAGATATTGGAATTACGCAGAAAAGGAATCCGTCTGAATCCCAGGGTTAATAGCCCGTCGGCAGTTTTCCGTCGGCCTGTTTCGCTGTTCTTCTCTTGCGGTGCACTCAATCTGCTGGTATTACATGTATGACACATGTTTACGAAACAGCAGCCGGATATAATATTTCTGTAGTGCACCATTAAAAAGATGTTAATAAACAAACCTCGACTTCGGCCGGCATTACATCATTGTCATTACTGTGAAGTTATCTGAATTCATATATTTCCTTCTTTGGCACTCGAATGACTTTCATAATATGGAAATATATGATAATCAAAATAACTGCCGAAATGATTACGGAGAAAAGCTGATGTGTTTGTTGCTATATGTCGGCACTGTTTCTTAAGTTCAGTTTGCGATTTGTGATACGTGTTGGTACGTATAATTCGTTTGCATCTGTAATTTTCAAGATGAAAGTATGTTAACGTTGTGCACTTTGTGGAGGCTATCATACGTATCACACTGGATTAAAATATCTGAGAGGAACGACATGCTAGAAAACGATTATCTGATAACGCACTAATAGCAATACGTCTAGACATTTAAAACTCTACTTCTGCAGGGTAACCCAGTGTTTTTATTTTTTCCACATTAATTGATCATTCTGGTACAGTCTTCCGCTCTCCAAGCCCTCTGCGATGCCCAGCCGCGATGACATTTCCATCCTTTTACTGCAAGCAGATAAAATAGAAGAACGATTCATAAAGTCATAGGGTGCCATGTCAGAAGAACACTGGTGTATGAGGGGAGGAGGGCGGGGAAGCAAAATTGGAACCACATAGGAGAAGGATTTGTAACCGTGTTCCGTGCACAATAAGCTAAGGTATCGTAGTGATGCAACAATGCATCAATGCGAGATGCCTTTAATAATCTCCACAACGAAATTCTGTCTCGAAATCTGGCAGAAAACCCAAAGAGATTCTGGTCATACATAAAGCACACCAGTGGCAAGACGAAATCAATACCCTCACTGCGCGATAACAACGGTGAAGTCATTGATGACAGTGCCACTAAAGCAGAGTTACTAAATACGGTTTTCCAAAACTCCTTCACCAAAGAAGGCGAAGTAAATATTCCTGAATTACAATCTAGAACAACTGCCAAGATGAGAAACATACAGGGTGTTTCAAAAATGACCGGTATATTTGAAACGGCAATACAAGCTAAACGAGCAGCGATAGAAATACACCGTTTGTTTCAATATGCTTGGGACAACAGTACATTTTCAGGCAGACAAACTTTCGAAATTACAGTAGTTACAATTGTCAACAACAGATGGCGCTGCGGTCTGGGAAACTCTATAGTGCGATATTTTCCACATATCCACCATGCGTAGCAATAATATGGCGTAGTCTCTGAATGAAATTACCCGAAACCTTTGACAACGTGTCTGGCGGAGTGGCTTCACATGCAGATGAGATGTACTGCTTCAGCTCTTCAATTGTTTCTGGATTCTGGCGGTACACCTGGTCTTTCAAGTGTCCCCACAGAAAGAAGTCACAGGGGTTCATTTCTGGCGAATAGGGAGGCCAATCGACGCCGCCTCCTGTATGTTTCGGATAGCCCAAAGCAATCACACGATCATCGAAATATTCATTCAGGAAATTAAAGACGTCGGCCGTGCGATGTGGCCGGGCACCATCTTGCATAAACCACGAGGTGTTCGCAGTGTCGTCTAAGGCAGTTTGTACCGCCACAAATTCACGAAGAATGTCCAGATAGCGTGATGCAGTAATCGTTTCGGATCTGAAAAATGGGCCAATGATTCCTTTGGAAGAAATGGCGGCCCAGATCAGTACTTTTTGAGGATGCAGGGACGATGGGACTGCAACTTGGGGCTTTTCGGTTCCCCATATGCGCCAGTTCTGTTTATTGACGAAGCCGTCCAAGTAAAAATAAGCTTCGTCAGTAAACCAAATGCTGCCCACATGCATATCGCCGTCATCAATCCTGTGCACTATATCGTTAGCGAATGTCTCTCGTGCAGCAATGGTAGCGGCGCTGAGGGGTTGCCGCGTTTGAATTTTGTATGGATAGAGGTGTAAACTCTGGCGCATGAGACGATACGTGGACGTTGGCGTCATTTGGACCGCAGCTGCAACACGGCGAACGGAAACCCGAGGCCGCTGTTGGATCACCTGCTGCACTAGCTGCGCGTTGCCCTCTGTGGTTGCCGTACGCAGTCGCCCTACCTTTCCAGCACGTTCATCCATCACATTCCCAGTCCGTTGAAATTTTTCAAACAGATCCTTTATTGTATCGCTTTTCGGTCCTTTGGTTACATTAAACCTCCGTTGAAAACTTCGTCTTGTTGCAACAACACTGTGTTCTAGGCGGTGGAATTCCAACACCAGAAAAATCCTCTGTTCTAAGGAATAAACCATGTTGTCCACAGCACACTTGCACGTTGTGAACAGCACACGCTTAGAGCAGAAAGACGACGTACAGAATGGCGCACCCACAGACTGCGTTGTCTTCTATATCTTTCACATCACTTGCAGCGCCATCTGTTGTTGAAAATTGTAACTACTGTAATTTCGAAAGTTTGTCCGCCTGAAAATGTACTGTTGTCCCAAGCATATTGCAACAAACGGTGTATTTCTATCGCTGCTCGTTTAGTTTTTATTGCCGTTTCAAATATACCGGTCATTTTTGAAACACCCTGTAGAAGTAAAAGGTTCGCAGGAGAGCTTCTGTAAAGTTTGGAAGGTAGGAGACGAGATACTGGCAGAAGTAAAGCTGTGAGTCCTGGGCGTGAGTTGTGCTTCGGTAGCTCAGATGGTAGAGCACTTGCCCGCGAAAGGCAAAGGTCCCGAGTTCGAGTCTCGGTCGGGCACACAGTTTTAATCTGCCCGGAAGTTTCATATCAGCGCACACTCCGCTGCAGAGTGAAAATCTCATTCTGGAAACATAGAAGTAGTTATCCTCGGTGAAACAAAGCAGCTTAAATCACTTAATAAAGGCAAGGCCTCCGGTCCAGATTGTATACCAGTCAGGTTCCTCTCATAGTATGCTGATAAAATAGCTCCATATTTAGCAATTATATACAACCACTCGCTCGCAGAATGATACGTACCTAAAGACTGGAAAATTGCTCAAGTCACACCAATACCCAAAAAGGGAAGTAATAGTAATCCGACGAATTACAGGCCTATGTCACTAACGTTAATTTGCAGTAGGGTTTTAGAACATATACTGTATCTGAACGTTATGAAGTACCTCGAAGAATAGGATTTATTGACATATAGTTAACACGGATTCAGAAAATATCGTTCTAGTGAAACACAACTAGCTCTTTATACTCATGAAGTAATAAGTGCTATCGACACGGGATGTCTAATTGATTCCATATTTTTAGATTTCCAGAAGGCTTTCGACACCGTTCCTCACAAGCGTCTTCTAATCAAACTGCGTGCCTACGGAGTATCGCCTCAGTTGTGCGACTGGATTCGTGATTTCCTGTCAGAAAGGTCACAATTCGTAGTAATAGACGGAAAGTCATCGAGTAAAACAGAAGTAATATCCGGCGTTCCCCAAGGAAGTGTTATAGGCCGTATATTCTTCCTGATCCACAGGGTGGTCCAAAAGTCCGGAAACACCCTCATCAAATTCAAATGGAGTAGCAAACAAGGAAAGAAGAGTCCCTACACACGAGGAACGGGTAGGGGGAAACTTTATTGGCTATGCCACCAGCATGGTGGCCAGCTTGAAAACCGTTATCTTGGATTCAACTTCAAAATTTCCAACGGGAATGTGGTCATGTGACATATCAAACAGATAGTGAATTTCACCAGAAAAACAATGCTGTTGTTATATTAAAAATAGCTTTATTCATTCTCGGGTTATAGCCAGTTACATGTGGCAGCAGTGGGACGCTCGGCAGCATGTGTGTTATGTGCCGAAGAGACATTACGCCAATGTTACACAGTCCCTAGAGACCACCAACAGTCATAAGATTGGCTCGATACGTTGTCCATTATGTTGGATTGTCAATGCTATCCTCCGAACCCAGTCCTGATGAACTTGACCAACACATCTGGCTGAATTTGACAACACGCATCAACAATGCGCTGCTTTAGATTATGCAAATCCCGAATTTTCACAGAATAAACCAGTAGTTTGACATGTCTATAAAGATAAAAATCCAAAGGAGTCAAATCTGGTGAACGTGGTGGCCACTCCACAGCACCCCTAAAACTGAAACGTGTGCGTTTCGACCAGCGATGGCGAGGCATGACAGAATCTCTGACCAGAGTTATTTATCTATCGTTGCTAGTCTGCGCTTGACCGCGCGAGACGACAGTAGTTGTACGTAGCAAGTCGGAGTTGGAGAGTAGTAGCGCGCGGGAGACGTAGTTGTGTGTGAGGAGTCGGCGGGCGTCGACATGGGTCTCTGGTCACGGTTCTGGACGAGTTATATTGTTATCGAAGGTAATGAAGCAGCATTGCGCTCAGCTAATAACATATGTTAATTGTAATTAATTTGTTGAAGAATTGCCCCAATAATAATTTTTTATAAAGTAAATTCTTCTAAAGAAAAGCAATCATTTCAATTTAAAGAATTTTTCCTATGCATTTCCTCCAAAAATCAGAATTAAATATACGCCAGCACTGCACGGAGCTGTGCCGAAAAACAAGAGCAGATATTGAGGGAGTTTTCTGATGTAAGAATTTTGGTTTTTTTGTTCAAATTTAATAATTGCACAGGGCCGAGGGTCAGCGCAGCTGCCCTTATAAAATTTATCAGGTTCATTTTAGCGTTAATTTTGTGGGAAGTCAACATTTGGCACACGTTTTCATTAGCATTGTCATTAGATATTTTTCTTGGGAGGTTACACTTTGCGACATCCGGACCAGGATCGTATTTCTTTGAGATTCTTTTAAGAAGTAGTCAGATATCTGCTCTTATTTACTTAAAATAATTAGCATTTGGCGCAACGCTTTTACTAATTTTGTGACTTTCTTTCCTCAGATCATCGGCAATTTGTTGCTCTTTGTTGTATTTGTGTTTGTTGCATTTTGTATTGTCTTTGTTTCATTATTGAATAATTGTGATTAGTGTAAAAATGCCGCGAAAGACTGTTAATAGTGCATCGCGAGGCATAGTGAGTGAAATAACCGAGTTAAACAACTTGACCGATAGTACTTGCGACATGCAGTATAATAATGACAATTCCCCATTTGCGGACAATCTGTACGTACCGACCACTAATGTTAATTTTGATCTTAGTGATGAACAGACGAATTCAATTGTGTCCCCTGTTAATTTGACGACAACTGATGATGCGGGGCGTTCTGTTGCAATGAGCGCTGCCCAGATTAACACAACAGGTTTGCAAAATTCACGTGACGAACAGACAAATTTGTCTAATGAATCCGAACAGTTTAATCAGAATGAGTCGGATTTATTTAATTCCGATTTAGTGAATAACAGTGCACATCCGACTGGCGAACCTTTTCAAGAATCACAGAATAACCAAATGGTTACACAAAACGTGACAATTGCAGGTACGTCATCAAACAGCACAGAGAATAGAGCCGGTAATGTTGACTTTGAACAAATTATGGCAAGATTTCTACAACAACAAAATGAGAATTTCAAACAACTACTTAATGAAAATACCAAACAACAGAATGAAAAACAAGACAACCTTAGTAAAAAATCAGACAACAATTCGAAACAACAGAGTGAAGATAACAAACAATTTAGGTAAAAATATCAAACAACTTAATGAAAATAACGAAAATCTCAAACAACAGCTTAATGAAAACTTAGAAAATAATTCCAGACAGTTACATGAAAAATTAGACAACAATTCCAGACAGTTAAATTAAAAATTAGACAACAATTCCAGACAGCTTAGTGAACAAATTAGAGACGTTGCCGCGCAGTGTCATGATACTAAGGAACAGTTACGCGAGGAAATTGAGGCTTGTTCAAGAAAAAGTAGCGAAGAAATTAGATCTGTTGCTCAAGAATTAAGGGATATGCAAACAGCTACAACAGAAACTCTTAGAGAGGAAATTAGCGCTGTCGGTAAAAAATGCTCTGAAAAGGCAACACAATTACGCGACGAGTTTAAATTAATGACAGCAGAACTTTCGCGCACAATGGACGCAAAGATAGACGCGAAATTCGAACAACAGCGTTTTAATCAACACCTACAAAACAGTGATACGCGTTTCCGTATATTTATGCAGGATCAAAATAAAGTAAAACGTCAAGTCATGGAAACAATCACTGCACAGAGACAAGAAGGTAAACGTAAAATGTTTGCGAAGGCAAAAAACATACGTAGACAACAATATTGCTACAGTATCGGACAAAATTAATACCATCGAACAGTTGAACACCGAATTACGTGATGAAATTTCTGATCTTAAATCAAAAGCAGATACACACACAGTAGATATTCAAACAGTGTCCACAGACTCGAACAATTAGAACTAACACAGGATTCCGATGACATTAAAGCTGACGTTAAAAAACTGAACGAAACCACACGTAAAATGCAAAAACAGATTAATGCTTCAGACACTAAAAACGATGATCAGGTTAAAATACTGACTGAAAAATGTGATGAATTGGCCAGTCGTATTGACGTTATTGAAAGTAATAATGACAGCAAATCAGACGATACTGCACCGATTATGTTTAACCAAACACCTGAATTTCAAAATTTACAGCAGACAATTAATGAGATCGATTCGTCTAATAACACATTGCGTAGAAAATTGTCAAGTTTACAGCAAGATGTAACAGAGATAAAAAGTATTTCAGTTAATAACACGTCACAGCATACGGCGAATTCCGAACATTTGACTGACTCACGCAGCGCGTATAATTTAGGTAATCTACAGAGAGTACGTGAGCTAGATTCAGAACAGTCACAGTCAAACAGATTCCCATACAATCCTGAACCTGTTCCGTCATACAGAGATGAAAATTTTGATTACAAACATTTTCTATCAGTGAGAAAATTTAAAGTATTTAAAAATGACAGAACACAGATTCACCCACTGGATTGGATACAACAATTTAGCTTTGCTTTTCCACCGACTTGGCCTGTAACGCACCAACTTGAATTTATTTGTAGTTTTTTGGAAGGCGAACCGGCAACTCGTATGAGACAGATCGCGAGGCAATGCTATTCGGTAGAAGAGTTTCAGAATGCTTTTCTGTCAGCGTATTGGTCGAAGACGACACAGCGCGGAATTAAAGATCAGTTAATTAGTTTACCAAATTATGAGAACTCAAATTTTCCCAGTGTCACGCAATTTTTTGAGCACATGGTCCAACAAAACCAGTACCTAAGTGAACCGTACAGTGAATCTGCACTTATTCAACTAAATTGCCACGATCATTAAGAGTGTCACTTTTAACGGGTCAGCAAAAAGAAAATATTTCGGCATTCAGGGATCTGTTGCAGCTTTTAGAAATGCAGCAATCAGATTATTCCTTCGTGAACAAAAATTTTTCATATAACAACCAAGGCCAACAAACTTACAATAATTACGATCAACAACGCAATTTCAATAGCAAAGCTAATAGACGCTTTAGGAACGACAACCACCAGAACTTTAATAGCAGACAAAATTTTGATTATCAGTATCGACAAAATTATCAGCAGGAACAGGAACCACATTTTAGTAACAATAGAAGTTTTTCACAACAACAGCAACAAAACCAGCCGGTTAGCATACCTAACCAACAATGTAATGCACAAGGTCAACCTAACTTTAATGTTTCGCCGCGTGGACGTATAGTCCCTGGTACAACAAATAGTAACGCACGGCAGCAAAGGAACAACTACGTACAGAAAACACAGTATTTCAATTCCTATCGCAATGCACCGTATAGGAATGACTATTACGACAGACGTAAAAATAATGAGGACAATTTTCAGCGTGCGTTTAATAACAGTCAGTCTTACTAGCAGCAAAATGATCAGCAACAACATATTCTCATGAATGAACCCGACAGTAGGTATCATCCAGAGCGTAATACGTCTGGAAGAAATAACAGAACAGTTCAAATAGTGGAAATGCCACACAATCCTCCTGATAATAATAACACGTCAGATAGAATCTGACTAGATACTGTACAGGCCGCATCTTCCAGTAACACAAGCACTACTTTAGACACGCAGAATGTTGTTCACGAAAATGTAATTACTTTTGACGACATTAGAGACACTCTTTTACAAGAAAGTCCAATTGTTCAAAAAACCATTTCACATCCTGTCATCGAAATTAAAATTGGTTCATCGAAATTTTCAGCAGTAATCGATTCTGGATCACCTATGTCAGTTATAAATGAAGAAACTTACAACGAGTGTAACAAAAGAGAATACCTATCTTACATTACTATTAGGCAAAACGAAAGTGAAAGGAGCAGTATCGAGTAAAGGAGTAGACGTTAAATTGCAGACGCCTTTATCATTTTGTATTGCAGGTCATGCTTTTCACTCTAATTTTTGGATTGTTCCTTTATTGAAAACAGACGTTATTTTAGATACTAATTTTCTGGTACAACACGACGCAGTTATTGACTTTCAAAATTCCTATTTAATGTTGAAGGATGAGAATGTACAATTGGCTTTGGAATTTCACCACTCATTATCTGCAGAAGAACAGACAATTAATCGCACAGAGGTCATTTCCGTATCACGTAGCATAAACTGTAATTCCACATTGTTCACGGATACGTACGTACATAACTATAACACTCCAGACGAAGCTGACTACGACGTAATGCAGATGATTTCTGATAAAGTTAAACAAAGCAGTGCAAATACAGATGACGAACGCACGCCACTACACAAAATTCTTTTACAGCAAGCTCCAGTTTTCGACAACATTCCTGGTACTATGTCCGGTTTTATGTATGAACTTCAAGTCAAACAGCACGACACATTTAAAGCAAAGCATTATCCCATTCCATATATTCACAGGGAACAGGTTAAGAAAGAATTGCTGGATATGCTTGACCAAGGAATTATTGAACCAGCAGTTAGTCCGTACACAAACCCGCTACATATTGTTAAGAAAAAGGATGGCTCACTTCGCCTTGTACTTGATTCGCGTCACATTAATGACATTATTATTAATGAAACAGATAGACCACAAACATTAGAGGAACTTCTACAGAAATTTCACGGTACTGCTATCTATTCTACATTAGATCTGAAATCGGGATTTTGGCAAATTCAGCTCCATCCGAATTGCAGAAAGTACACAGCATTTCTCTGTTTTGGCGACTGTTATCAATTTTGTAAATTACCGTACGGCTTAACAATTTCTTCTGCAGCTTTTATTCGCGGTTTGAACACAATACTTCCGACAGAACTTAAAAACAGAATCACGACGTACGTAGACGACATTCTTCTTGCAGAAGTTAACTGGTCTGAACACAATGTGATTTTAGAACGACTGTTGCAAACTTTTCATGCGCAAGGACTCACAGTTAATCTCAGTAAATCGCACTTAGGTAAAACTTCTATAAAACTTCTTGGACACGTAATTTCAGCAGAAGGCATTGCGCCTGACCCGGAAAATCTTCAAGCTCTATGTGACATTACTGTTCCTACGACAAAGAAACAACTACGCAGCTTTTTGGGCTTAATTAGCTTTTTTCGTAAATTTATTCATCACTCTGCTTTAGACACACCTAGATTATGTCAATTGACAGGTAAAAACACTATTTGGTCCTAGGATAAGGAAGCACATTCTGAATTTGCGAACTTGAAAGAAGCTTTGTTGAATGCACCACTTTTATCGCACCCAGATCTCACCAGATATTTTTCCATTGCCACCGACAGTTCTAACACAGCTTTAGGCGTACACATTTCTCAGGAAATTGAAGAAGATGTCTCTACAATAATTAAAAACATCGCATTTGCAAGTCGCATTTTATCACCTGCTGAACGTAATTATTCTGTCACAGAACTGGAAACATTATGTGTTGTTTGGGCTTTCACGAGATTTCGGCACTTTCTTCATGGAAGACATACCACCGTCTACACAGACCACAGAGCGATACAATTTTTACTTTCAGCTAAATTCACTCACGACAGATTAAGCAGATGGAAGCTATATTTACAGGAATTTAATTTTACAATTGTTCACATTCCAGGAACACAAAATGTTATAGCAGACGCACTATCTCGTTCTCTCACTAACAATCAGCTAGGCGTCGCAGCAAACTTCTGCAAAGCAAATTTCAGCGTCATGTACATTCAACGGGTGGCATTTGAGAATTTTATTTCGTCGTCATTACAGGACATAGCACAAGAGCATAGTAAAGACAACGTGTGGAAAGAAATTAAACAGCTTTGGCAAGATAGGAATAATGTTACCATTAGAAACCATTACACTGTACGCAATAACATTCTGTTTCGCCGCTCTCATCCAAACAGCAACAATTGGTTATTATGCATTCCTGACGAACTGGTTAACAAATTAATCTGGTATACTCATTTAAGTTACGCACATTACGGAGCTGGAAAATGTTTTCTTATACTGAGACAGAACTGTTATTTTGCCAACATGGAGAAACGTATTCGACGAGTTTTAGCGTCATGTAAAATTTGCCAGAAAGCTAAGTCAGACACCATTTCACATATTCCTCCATTATATCCCATTGTACCTGTTAAATTGAGACACATGGCCGCTGTAGATATTTTTGGTCCGATTCCCAGAACTAATAGAGGTTTTTGCTACATTTTTTTCGCTGTTGAACTCACTTCAAAATTTGTTACCTTCACTCCGTTACGCAAAGTTACTGCTAAAACTGTTTCGAAAGCATTTGTAAAACATTTTCTATTTCATGTAGGGCATGTATTGAAAGTAATATCCGACAATGGACCACAGTTTCGATCTGCAATATGGACACGTATGTTACGAGCTAGAAACATTTCTCCGATATATATATATCCAGGTACCATGCTTCTTCGAACCCTTGTGAACGATTAATGAAAGAAATTGGTAAACTGTGTAGAATATACTGCCACAAAAGACATATTGATTGGGACACACACATATTCTCATTCCAAGTTGTAATTAATTCTATACCAAATGAATCTACTATGCTATCTCCGTCTGTTATACTGAAAAATGTTGAACCACCTAACAAAATTACAGAATTAGTAAACTTTCCTACATCTCGTCTATTACGACACCACGAAATAATCGACATTGCGCTGAACAACATCAAACGTGCCGTAGAGCGCCGGAGAAGACAGCAAAAACAGGTTTGTACACGCCATGACTTTCACGTTGGACAGAAGATATTAGTACGTACACACTATTTACCCAACAAAATAAAAGGTAGGTGCAGCAAATTTGAACTTCTATACGCAGGTCCATATCGGATTCGCAGCATTCCTCACCCCAATGTTGTACACGTCGAAACTTTGAGAACCAGAAAATCGAAAGGCAACCACCACTGGTCAAACATCAAACCTTTTATTGAATGAAGATACTTTATGATTTGACATGCTGTAATGCCATTTCCTATTTTTTTTTATGACCGCGTATGCAATTATACTCACATGAACACCTACTGATGATTATCGTATTTTTTCTTGACAAGTGCCCGGCAAGGTAAGGCTAGCAGGTCGCTTTTCTTGTCGTTACACATCAGACCGTGCATATTTTTCCAGATGAACATACACATTTTATGACCACTTATGCAATTATATTTATGTGACTACTTACTGATGATTGTATTTTTTCTTGGCAAGTGCCCGGCAAGGTAAGGCTGGCAGGTCGCTCCTCTTGTAATTACACATCAGACCGTGCATATTTTTCCAGATGAATTTACACATATTATGACCATTTATGCAATTATATTTATGTGATTACCTACTGATGACTGTCGTATTTTTTTATCTTGGCAAGTGCCCGGCGAGGTAAGGTTAGCAGGTCGCTTTTCTTGTCGTTATACACCTTAGACCGTGCATATTTTCCATTTTTTTGTATGTATGACTGTTTTCCTGTTTTGTTTGTATGCACTATGAAATAGTTCAGATATAACACACACCAGTTCAGTTTGACATTTTTGCCTTATGAAATCTGAACATCGTGACTATTTTTACATTTTTTTTTGCTTCTGCATTGTGATATTTTGTGTACATTTTTGCCTCTGAACACTGTCTATGTTTTTGACATATTCCCTTTTCTGTCATGCTATGCTGTATGCTCAATTATGTTACTATAAACCAGTTTTTATCTAATGAGTATATGATGTAAATGCAAGACATTAATCTTTGTTCATCATTTTCAGAAAGAAATAACGTGTAAAGGAAATAAATTAAACAAATATGGGAATTACACCTACGGAATAGTCGAAAGAAGATGCAAAAACCTAATGAGGAAGAGTAAATGGATCAGGATTAACAAGCATTAACAAGAATATACTATATACATCGTAGAATAGCAGTCTTAACTAATTTTTTCTGTCAGAATACGAAGCGATTGATGCAGGCTGTCAGACAGAACTACACATCTTAGTTTTAGTGATGAAATATGCTAGAGATAAGGAATAGTTGTATAATGAGTAATGAAGTGATTTTTTGCAGATGATAATGAATGCTGATGAATAATGATGAAGAATATGGTAATATGGGTAATGAAGTTTTTCTTTGCAGATGACGATATGGATAATGAAGTTTTTCTTTATAGGTGATGATAATAATGAAGTTATGATAATATAGATAATGAAGTGATGGATAATGAAGTTTTTCTTTTTTCTTTACACATGAGGATGATGTTGAAGTTTATGTTTATGAAATGAAGTTATTTATGTATTTGTTGCAGTTCGTTTTGACAGTATGTGTTATATTGCATAGTAGGATGACTGAGAGTTTTGGAAAGGACAGCTAGGGAACACATTTTACACACATTTCACTACATGTTAATTCGAAGTTCACCACTTTTCAGCATAATATGCGTTTCTTCTTTCAGCTCAATAATCCATTTTTGTATTTTTTCCAGGAGAAGCTTTTCATGATACTTACTAAATCTGTTACTTATTAAACGTGTTCTAGTACTTGCATTTTCTTTTACCCAGTTGTGTCTGTCATTTATGACTGTGATTACGTATACTCTACTTGTTTCATAATCTTGCAACAGCGGACACATGACGAATGACGTTACACATTTTCTTTACAGCAACAACCCAGAAGCAATTTTTTTTCTTGCTTTCCCCTATAATTACCCAAAGCAATGCATTGCTAACAAAAAAATGTATTACCAGTCCCAAATAATGATACCAGTTTAAGAGAGTTCTGAGTAATTCTGATCAGCTATGAATAATATGTCACTTGAATAATGAATGCTACTGATTACGGTATTTAAATGACCAATGATTAATAATTCTTTGTAACTAGGAAATGAATGCTACTAATTATGATTTGTAACTGGGAAAAGAATGCTACTGATTACTGTATTGAGATGATTACTGTATTTAAATGACCAATGATTAATAATGATTTGTAACTAGGAAATGAATGCTACTAATTATGCTTTGTAACAAGGAAATGAATGCTACTAATTATGCTTTGTAACTGGGAAAAGAATGCTACTGATTACTGTATTGAGATGATTACTGTATTTAAATGACCAATGATTAATAATGCTTTTAACAAGGAAATGAATGCTACTGATTACGCTTTGTAACTGGGAAAAGAATGCTACTGATTACTGTATTGAGATGATTACTGTATTTAAATGACCAATGATTAATAATGCTTTGTAACTAGGAAATGAATGCTACGAATTATGCTTTGTAACAAGGAAATGAATGCTACTGATTATGCTTTGTAACTGGGAAATGAACGCTATTGATTATGGTATTGAAATGACCAATGACAATGTTGTCTGTAAATCAATTAATGAACATTTTTCTGTAATACTACATACATGGTACAGAACTGTTCTATAACTGGGCTATGAATGCCGCAAACTACTAATGTAATTCCCAATGAAGACTAGTATGTGACTTAATGTCCTTCACTTTCTGACCTAACTACCCTGAATTACTGTAATATCCATTTGTCCTGTATATCCTCCTGATCATGGAGCACTATATTTGGTTTTTGCACTAATTCTATGTTGGTGTGCCTTGTAAGAGCGTGGTGTTGCCACGACATGCTGTCCACCACCATGAGCGATAGAGACGTTGTTATGGTCGCACTGTTAGGTGTACCTGAGGTACTGCCAAAATGATAACATGGAATATTACTACGACATTTCAGTATCTTTGGTACGCTGATAAATACTTCTGGGAAAAGAACTTCAGATTGTCTCACTTGGTGTTGTACTTCTCTGGAAAGATATGGACTTTCAGTGCAGCTGCGTGCAACATAAAGTGCTACAACCATGATGCAATCCTTCCTTTTCCTATCCTAATTCTTGTAACATAGTGAAAATCATTTTTTGCTAACATCATTTGTATTCATGGCCTATAAATTTTTTTTTTTCGAACTGCTGTGCATGTGCACTTATGTTACTTGTCAACATGACTTTTTTTGCCATTGTGTTTATTTGTTGTGAAAATGCTAAAGAGTTTTGCAGTGCGTGTGCACTTTTGTCATTTTATAACATGATTACTACTCATTGTATGTACATTTTGATTTGCTGATATGTTGTGAACTGCAGTGCATGTGCACTTATGTCACTTGTCAACATGATTTTTTGGCATTATGTTTATTTGTTGTGAAATTGCTAAAGAGTTTTTCAGTGCGTCTGCACTTATGTCATTTGTTAATACGTTTTGTACTCACATTTTGTCATTGCCTAATATGTTTTGTCCTTGGTGCATATGCACCATATTTACTTCATGTTCTATATCTGTATATATGCTGTAGTTGTAAAGTTAATTAATTATGAAAAAATTTGTTGCTCATGGCAAGTCCAAATGACTCACCATCTCTGCCAAATTTTTGCCCCCCCCCCCCAGTGGAGGGTTATGAAACGCGTACGTTTCAACCAGCGATGGCGAGGCATGACAGAATCTCTGACCAGAGAGTTATTTATCTATCGTTGCTAGTCTGCGCTTGACCGCGCGAGACGACAATAGTTGTACGTAGCGAGTCGCGAGAGCATGTAGTTCAGTTAGAGAGTAGTAGCGCGCGGGAGACGTAGTTGTGTGTGAGGAGTCGGCGGGCGTCGACATGGGTCTCTGGTCACGGTTCTGGACGAGGTATATTGTTATCGAAGGTAATGAAGCAGCATTGCGCTCAGCTAATAACATATGTTAATTGTAATTAATTTGTTGAAGAATTGCCCCAATAATAATTTTTTATAAAGTAAATCTTCTAAAGAAAAGCAATCATTTCAATTTAAAGAATTTTTCCTATGCATTTCCTCCAAGAATCAGAATTAAATATACGCCAGCATTGCACGGAGCTGTGCCGAATAACAAGAGCAGATATTGAGGGAGTTTTCTGATGTAAGAATTTTGTTTTTTTTGTTCAAATTTAATAATTGCACAGGGCCGAGGGTCAGCGCAGCTGCCCTTATAAAATTTATCAGGTTCATTTTAGCGTTAATTTTGTGGGAAGTCAACATTTGGCACACGTTTTCATTAGCATTGTCATTAGATATTTTTCTTGGGAGGTTACATAACCAATCCACTTTTGAGGGAACAGCACATCCAGGTATGCTCGCACATTGTGGCCATAATGTGGTGGGGCTCCATTATGCTGGAAGAATTCCGGAAATGTCCCGTCCTCCGTTAACAACGACGGAAACGCTTCTTCATCCACTTACCTCAGATAACCATTGGCTGTTAACGTACCATCAATGAACAAAGGTCCAACGACTTTAGTGCCTCACACAGCACATCCAGACCACCACTTTCTGTGAGTTAACCGTTTTGGAGCATCAATCCATTGCGGATTTGTGTCGGACCAGTATCTGTGATTGTGCTTGTTCACTTCACCATTGATAAAGAAATTGGCTTCATCATGAACTGCATCTGACAGGGGGAACGTCGGTTTATCTGCAACTGCTGTGTCACCCATTCTGCGAACTGTACCCGACAGTCTGGGTCATCCTCGTTCAGGTGTTGGAGCAGCTGAATTTTGTACGGGTGCCATTTGTGCTGCGATAAAATTCGCAGTATGGAGGTACGGTTAACGCCACATTCTTGTGACAGGCGACGAGTACTCCGTTGCGGACTCTTGCTAAATGATGCCAACACGCTCACTGTTGTTGCTTCATCTGTGGCGGATTTTGGTCTTCCAGCCTTAGGTTTATCTGCGACAGAACCTGTGGCTCGGAATTTGGCCAAAAGCTTGGCAACTGCGCTGTGAGCGATGGGCTGTCTGGTAGGGTGACGTGTGTTGAAATCCTCAGCAGTGACCCGTGTGCTTCTTGCTCCTGATATCAAGATGATTTCAATGCATTCTTTTTGTGTTAAGGACATTTTGTAACCTGTAAATAAGGAAACAATGATTAAAACGTTAGCATGAGTAAATGATACCTAACAGTTAAACATATGTAACATATCAGGCATATGATAGTCACTTTGCGCCATTTCAGACTCCATTTTATGACTTCTCAGTACGTAATACTCACGCTGCCTAGCGTCCCACTGCTGCCGCAAGTAATTGGCTATAACACGAGAATGAATAAAGCTATGTTTAAAATAACAACGGCATTGTTTTTCTGATGAAATTCTCTATCTGTTTCAAATGTCACATGACCACATTCCTGTTTGAAATTTTAGAGTTGAATCCAAGATGGCGGCTATCAAGCTGGCAGCCATGTTGGTGGCATAGCCTATAAAGTTTCCCCCTTCCCGTTCCTTGTGTGTAGGGACTCTGTTTTCTTGTTTGCTTCTCCATTTGGATTTTATCAGGGTGTTTCCGGACTTTTGGACCACCCTGTATATTAACGACATAGGAGACAATCTGAATAGCCGTCTTAGATTGTTTGTAGATGATGCTGTCATTGACCGTCTTGTAAAGTCATCAGATGATCAAAATGACTTGCAAAATGATTTAGATAAGATATCTGTATGGTGCGAAAAGTGGCAATTGACCCTGAATAAAGAAAAGTGCGAAGTTATTCACGCGAGTACTAAAAGAAATCAGCTAAATTTCGATTACGCGATAAGTCACACAGATCTGAGAGCTGTAAATTCAACTAAATACTTAGGGATTACAATTACAAATAACCTAAATTGGAACGATCACATAGATAATATTTTGGGTTGTTGTTGTTGTTGTGATCTTCAGTCCTGAGACTGGTTTGATGCAGCTCTCTATGCTACTCTATCCTGTGCAAGCTTCTTCATCTCCCAGTACTTACTGCAACCTACATCCTTCTGAATCTGCTTAGTGTATTCATCTCTTGGTCTCCCCCTACGATTTTTACACTCCACGCTGCCCTCCAATACTAAATTGGTGATCCCTTGATGCCTCAGAACATGTCCTACCAATCGATCCCTTCTTCTGGTCAAGTTGTGCCAAAAATTTCTCTTCTCCCCAACGCTATTCAATACTTCCTCATTAGTTATGTGATCTACCTATCTAATCTTCAGCATTCTTCTGTAGCACCACATTTCAGAAGCTTCTATTCTCTTCTTGTCAAAACTATTTACCGTCCATGTTTCACTTCCATACATGGCTACACTCCATACAAATACTTTCAGAAATGACTTCCTGACACTTAAATCAATACTCGATGTTAACAAATTTCTCTTCTTCAGAAGCGCTTTCCTTGCCATTGCCAGTCTACATTTTATATCCTCTCTACTTCGACCATCATGAGTTATTTTGCTCCCCAAATAGCAAAACTCATTTACTACATTAAGCTCCCCATTTCCTTATCTAATACCCTCAGCATCGCCCGATTTAATTCGACTACATTCCATTATCCTCGTTTTGCCTTTGTTGATGTTCATCTTATTGTGGGTAGAGCAAACCAAAGACTGCGATTCATTGGCAGAACACTTAGAAGGTGCAACACGTCGACCAAAGAGACTGATAACATTACGCTTTTCCGCCCTATTCTGGAATACTGCTGTACGGTGTGGGATCCGCATCAGGTGGGACGGACGGATGACATCGAAAAAGTACAAAGAAGGGCAGCTCGTTTTGTATTGTCGCCGAATAGGGGAGATAGTGTCACAGACATGATACGTGAATTGGAGTGGCAATCATTAAAAAAAGGAGTTTTTCATTGCGACGGGATCTTCTAATGAAATTTCAATCACCAGTTTTCTCCTCCGGTTGTGAAAATATTCTCTTGGCACCAACCTACATAGGGAGAAATGATCATCACCATAAAATAAGGGAAATCAGGGCTCGCACGGAAAAATTGAATTCCTCGTTTTTCCCGCGTGCCGTTCGAGAGTGGAACGGTAGACAGCAAGAAGGTGGTTCATTGAACCCTCTCCTAGGCACTTTATTGTGAATAGGAGAGTAATCACGTAGATGTAGATGTAGGTGAATTATACCCATTGGACACCTTCAGGCGATCTTTTCTCTTGACTACCTTCCCTCCTCAGATTTTGGCAGGGTGCTGCTGTGACGATTTATGTCATAGGTGCATAATCTGACACAACAAAGTAGTTCATAAAGCTAGTCAAATTGTCATTCACTTCGTTTTTCGTTATTCACGCTTGTTTGAACATAGTGGATGCGCCTGCGCCACGCAACGAAGGCCCCATATGGTGGTGCACTGTTGCCACATACTTCAGATACTCAGCAAGGACTGTCATAGTACTGTCCTCCTTATAATTCGGCTGAGAGTCTGCTATGTTTCCGTGTAAAGAAGATAGATCATGGTGGCTACTTGATTAACACACTGGGCAGGAATTTTCACTGATCCTATGGATCGCTGGCTGCCCATGTTGACTTCAGTTCTCCGTGAATTCCTAACATCCTATGAAGGTCGTGCGTAACGTCCCATCGGCCTCGAGGTCATTAGTCACGGAGCAGAAGCTCGGACTGTTTTCAAGTATAAGACAGGAAATCGGCAGTGGTTTTCGAGGGAAACAATGCCAGCTTTCGTCGGAGAGATGTAGGAAAATGACGGAGAATATACATCTTGGTTGCTAGACGCGGCTTTAAACCATCATCCTTCAGAATGCAAATCCAGAGTGCCAACCACTGCACCACCTCGCTTTGTTCATACGTTAGACAAGGGTCTCTCGCTGCAAAGATCGGGGACGCTCCAGTCAACTCCCGTGACATATGTAGACCAGCATGTGTTTTTATGATGGGATCTAGAGGTATTTTCTCAACTGTCTAACTACACGTGGTTTCATCCCACAGATTACGCTGCAGGGCAATGATGAACACGTAGAGGGATCGGTCGAAAGTAATAAACACATTGGGAAATGCATGCTTGAACAAAATCGCAAATGCTACTCAAGCATGTAGTTTGCACTGTTGTATTTGACTACGAACACCTATGCGTTATCCTCAAAACTTGCAAGCGTCAGTTATTGTCAGAACAGTGTTCTCTGTAGTCGTGACTGTGTTACGTTGGACCTAAGTGAACTGAAACGTGGTCGTACAGTGTGTGCTTACTTAACCAACGGAGCCGATGTATTCTGTGTTTCAAGAGGCAACGCGTTGACATTTTATAATGCGTTAAGGGCAAGCGAAAAAAATCGTCCGTGAACTCAGAACGCAGCCGCAGGTCTGAGTTGAGTGATCATGAGAAACGGTGATGATAAAGGATTGTGACGATCACAAAGGTCAATGCAGAATTGAATGTCACACTCGTCAACCCAGTCGGCATGAAAATAACACTCATCAGTATTGCAAATGACGGTAACAAAAAAATGGTTCAAATGGCTCTGAGCACTATTGGACTTAACATCTTAGTTCATCAGTCCCCTAGAACTTAGAACTGCTTAAACCTAACTAACCTAAGGACAACACACAACACCCAGCCACCACGAGGCAAAGAAAATCCCTGACCCCGCCGGGAATCGAACCCGCGAACCTGGGCGTGGGAAGCGAGAACGCTACCGCACGACCACGAGATGCGGGCTGACGGTAACAGAAAAACGTATTAGCCAAGCCATAAAATCTGGACTATGAAACAATGGAAGAAAGTCATTTCGTCGGACGCCTATTTTTGAACTATGTTTCCAACCTCTGGCCAAGTTTACGTCCCAAGCGCGCAACATGGCGGGAATTCAGTGCTGATCTGAGTAGCATATCATTTTATTTGATGAGCCCTATGATTACTCTGGAAGGTTGCATTACTAACAAGGATTGTGTGACCATTTTGGCTGATCAGGTTCATCCAGTGGTACAATGTTTGTTTACTGAGGGTGATGCTGTGTTCCAAACGACAAAACCGTTTCGCACACAGCATGCATCGTCCAGGCCAGTTTTTGTGAGCACGATGACGATTTGTTGCACCTTCCCTGACCACCACAGTCACCAGATATCACTGTTGTTGAGCCTCTGTGATCTAATTTCAAGAGAAGGGTGTTTGATACACCTCCAGTTCGTAATTATTTAAAAGACGAACTGAGATATTTGATGCCGCATCTCTCAAGGTAATAAAATTCAGATTGGGAATAAAAAGAAACAGAAATTAATTACTCTTCTACAAATCATAAAGAATTCAGTTCTCAGGTATCTGACTGAGGGTTTTGAAATATTCTCCAAACAACTTTACTGCAATGCTCCTGTGTGCAGCAGACAGCTTACCTTGTCTTGCCGCTGCAACTGCGTGATCAGCAACATACTAAAAATATTTCAAAAGCAATACTGCGATCCATGCAGAGAGAAATGAATCAGTGAAGGGTCCTAATAACTGCAATAAGTTAAAAAAGTTGAAATAAGGCAGCTCGTTTTATATTATCGCGAAATATTGGACAGAGAGTCACGGAAGTGACAAGAATTAGTGTAGCACTTACAAAAACGAATGAGCTTTACTCTGCGGCAGCACATTCTCATGAAATTTCGATCACTAGCTTTCTGAGAGTGTGAAAATATTTAGTTGGAGCCGCTCTGGAGAGGGAGAAATGACTAAATTAGTAGAGGAACATAAGTCAGAGATTCCACAGAAAGATGCCACTGATTGGTTTTTTTCCGCGCTGCTCGACAGTGGAACGATAGAGAAGTAGTTTGAAGGTGGTTCGATAAACCTTCTGCTAGGCACGTAATTGTGAATTGCAAAGTAATCGTGTAGATGTGGATGTACACCTTTGTCTCCTCGTCGTCGCTGGCATTTCAAATTATGTTTTCCCTATTATATATAGTACATAATGCTGAGTTGTGATAACCCAATCATCGATTATTTTCTCATTAACGTTCTCCGCTGTAATGTGTCAAAGTGTTACACACGGTCAAAATCTATGTGCCACTGTACCAGGTCATAATGTACCACGTTTGGGTGTAACCCCCTAACCGTTACTGGTAACGCATTCCCGTTTTCTCTTACTTCTGTCGTTTTTATCAATGTATTCTTGTACTGAAAAACGTTCGATCACATCTGTAAATCTTAGATCTTCGCAACTGAACTCTCAAAGAGACCGGTCGTTTGAGCTGAAGTAGTTGTACCAAAATCTTGGTAATTGGATATGTAACGGTATTATCCGTGTGTTATTTTGTGTCAAAAACACACTGATGGTGTTCCACACACAAAATTCTCCCTCTTTATCACTGGCATTGGGATATGAATACGTACATCTTTACAGTGCGACTAACGTCACGGAAAAATTTCATTTGGTCTGTTATCTGTCTTTTTCCCACATATCTACAAGTCATAACGGTTCTGAAAACTGTCGAAGGCGCTGAAGCACCCCTGTTCCAGCTAGCCGGGAAAATTTTTAAAAGCCCATAGATTTTCATCACATTAAAAGCAAAATCTATTGTTTTGAGAGCCACCATAAATATGATCAAATATATGACGATCATTGTACACAAAAAGCGTTACACCAAGCATAGCGTCACGTAATAAATGCGGACAGCTGCAACACAGAAGATGCGTGCGGTTTTGCTGTACGTCCGAATGGTGTTACGTTGCGTGCTAGATGTGTATGCTGCGTAGAATTGCGTATTACAACGGGATGTGCACTCCAGAGAGAGAATCACGTATAATGTGCAAAATGTAATGGGACCACCCTCCCACATAATGTGTCGACATTACCTTAAACATTAACGGAGGCCACCAACACAGCATATGAAAAAAATTTAACGTAGTAGAACTAAATAACAAGTCATGTGGCAGTCGTAACAATTAGCGATAAAATTTCCACCACCATGTTACAGAATTTAAACTATAAGCAATAATATCAACCTCCAAAAAAAATCACAAAAACATACTTATATCTAGGGAACTGTAACAAGCCTCATGAGGTAGAAATGCAACTCAGGATGCGGAGTCACTGCATTTTTGTATACGGAAAACCGTAACGGGAAATTACACAAACAATTTCAATCCATTCTGAAAGTAAATGAAGGTATAGAGCTGCAATGACCTGGTAAATCTGAATAAAACACAAGATGACACAACACAAAACGAGAAAAATTAACTTCTCTTATTTTTTCCCAGTCTTTATTTAAGTCACCAACACGTCGTAATAGATTATTACGAAGATAAACATGGATTTATTAGAAAATTTAATGGCCTTTTAAAAAAACTGACTTGTCCATCTTTTTCAGCAAACACGAATAAACGAATAGATGAATTACTAAAGAAACGCTACCTATGAATACTTTACATGTTACTGAGTATTTTGAGGAGCCTGAGAATTTCAAAGCAATGGATACCCTAATAAAAGTAATGGCCGAGAAATCATTATAAATTCATTCTGCTTATAATGAACGGTGTGTAGCATCCCTAACCATTTTGTAAGAGATAGACGTATCATAAAATTCCGTGTCTGACGCTGGCAAGTATTTTTGGTAAGCTTCAAAATATTTCAGTATTTCTCATACCTAACTGCACCTACATATTTTACCCTTTACATCTCCCAATACAATGGAAGTCATTCCCTGATGTCTTAACAGATGTCCTATTATCCTGTCAATTCTTGTTGTAAGTGTTTTCCAAATATACCTTTTCTCTCCAGTTCTGACCAAAACCTCCATATTCGTTACCTTATTCTTCCACACGATTTTCAACATTCTACTGTAGCACTACATCTCAGATGCTTCGATCCTCTTCTCCTCCGGTTTTTCCAATAGTCCACGTACCACTGTTGTACAATGCTGTCCGCCAAACGTACATTCTCAGACATATCTTCCTCAAATTAAGACCTGTGTTTGATACTAGTAGACTTCTCTTGGTCAGGAATGTCGTTTTTGGTAGTGCTAGTCTGCTTTAGATGTCCTTCTTGCTCCGTCCGTAATGGCTCTGCCTAGGTAGTAGAAGTTCTTAACTTCATCACCAATCCTGATGTTAAGTTCCTCGGTGTTCTCATTTCTGATACTTCTCAATACTTCTGTCATTCTTCGATTTACTCTCAGTACATATTCAGTGGCCGCTAGATTGTTCATTCAGTTTGCAGATTCAGCAGTTAGGCTTCACTTTCGCTGATGATAGCAATGTCATCAGCATATCTTATCTATGGTGACCTTTCACCTTGAGTTTTAATTCCACTCTTGAACGTTTCTTTCATATCCGTAATTGAGTCTGCCAAGCCTACATTGAACCGCAGAGTCGAAAACCTGCATTCCTGTCTTACATCGTTTCTATTCCGACCACTTCGTTCTCGGTCTTCCATTCTTACTATTCCCTCATGGTTCTTGTACATATTGCATATTACTGAAGTTAACAGTCTGTAGAAAATACCAGCATGGGAGTCAAAACGCTGCCTAACAACCCAGACGATTTTAACTTTAGTGACAATGGCTGACATGGCCCAGCACGCGTTGGCTCGGCTAGATACCGGGAAAACATCAGACAACGCGCGAAGGCCAATACCTCGATTACATGTAAGTTTTGAGGAGAACAGGCAGGCACCGTTTCTCTAATAAAAGTTTTTCTTACCTTCAGAATTATACAACTTCTTTAACTTGATTTTGAAATAGTAAGTTAACATTCGTTATCATGAACAGGAAGATCCACAATATAGTTTCTTAATGAAAGTTCCTGCAGCGTTATTTAACCAACAGTGTCTTGAATAATAACAGATCAAAGAACAGCTGTCAAAATCAATTTACAACTACTAAAACTCTAAATTCCTTTTGAAGCAAAGGAGGAAAACACAAATTACATAATGCAAAGTTAAATAACAGATTGTAATGCCACAAGGCAATACCAGAATTCTCTTAGCTGTCACCTGTGATCTCTAAAGGCAATAAAATATAAATCGCAAAATTTTAACAAAAACAACAACTTAAATGCAATGAAATGTGATTACTATCAACGTACACTTAAACCCCGTAGCCTCAAAAAATATTTTCCTTCCATTTAAACACTTTGCACCATAAACCTCCCTACATATGATGCAGACGACACCCAACGAATTATGAAAAATAATTATGCATAACTGTTATAATTAACCAGCTATGTAAATCTTTTCCTTTCAAAATAAATAAAAAACACACACAGATCAACTCTTAAGCTAAGTGGTTACATCCGTTAAAAACTATATACAATACTTATCATTTGATTTCGTCGAGGTCATGCGCTGTTGTGCACCGTGCTATCCTTCAGGATCACATGCAGCACGGGGAAGGTTTACCACGATGCACAAAACGTTAACAGAGAGCAACCAACTTACACAAATTGCATACTGGGATTATACGTCGATATACAGGGTGTTTCAAAAATGACCGGTATATTTGAAAGGGCAATAAAAACTAAACGAGCAGCGATAGAAATACACCGTTTGTTGCAATATGCTTGGGACAACAGTACATTTTCAGGCGGACTAACTTTCGAAATTACAGTAGTTACAATTTTCAACAACAGATGGCGCTGCAAGTAATATTAAAGATATAGAAGACAACGCAGTCTGTGGATGCGCCATTCTGTACGTCGTCTTTCTGCTGTAAGCGTGTGCTGTTCACAACGTGCAAGTGTGCTGTAGACAACATGGTTTATTCCTTAGAACAGAGGATTTTTCTGGTGTTGGAATTCCGCCGCCTAGAACACAGTGTTGTTGCAACAAGACGAAGTTTTCAACGGAGGTTTAATGTAACCAAAGGACCGAAAAGCGATACAATAAAGGATCTGTTTGAAAAATTTCAACGGACTGGGAACGTGACGGATGAACGTGCTGGAAAGGTAGGGCGACCGCGTACGGCAACCACAGAGGGGAACGCGCAGCTAGTGCAGCAGGTGATCCAACAGCGACCTCGGGTTTCCGTTCTCCGTGTTGCAGCTGCGGTCCAAATGACGCCAACGTCCACGTATCATCTCATGCGCCAGAGTTTACACCTCTATCCATACAAAATTCAAACGCGGCAACCCCTCAGCGCCGCTACCATTGCTGCACGAGAGACATTCGCTAACGATATAGTGCACAGGATTGATGACGGCGATATGCATGTGGGCAGCATTTGGTTTACTGACGAAGCTTATTTTTACCTGGACGGCTTCGTCAATAAACAGAACTGGCGCATATGGGGAACCGAAAAGCCCCATGTTGCAGTCCCATCGTCCCTGCATCCTCAAAAAGTACTGGTCTGGGCCGCCATTTCTTCCAAAGGAATCATTGGCCCATTTTTCAGATCCGAAACGATTACTGCATCACGTTATCTGGACATTCTTCGTGAATTTGTGGCGGTACAAACTGCCTTAGACGACACTGCGAACTCCTCGTGGTTTATGCAAGATGGTGCCCGACCACATCGCACGGCCGATGTCTTTAATTTCCTGAATGAATATTTCGATGATCGTGTGATTGCTTTGGGCTATCCGAAACATACAGGAGGCGTCGTCGATTGGCCTCCCTATTCGCCAGACATGAACCCCTGCGACTTCTTTCTGTGGGGACACTTGAAAGACCAGGTGTACCGCCAGAATCCAGAAACAATTGAACAGCTGAAGCAGTACATCTCATCTGCATGTGAAGCCATTCCGCCAGACACGTTGTCAAAGGTTTCGGGTAATTTCATTCAGAGACTACGCCATATTATTGCTACGCATGGTGGATATGTGGAAAATATCGTACTATAGAGTTTCCCAGACCGCAGCGCCATCTGTTGTTGAAAATTGTAACTACTGTAATTTCGAAAGTTTGTCTGCTTGAAAATGTACAGTTGTCCCAAGCATATTGCAACAAACGATGTATTTCTACCGCTGCTCGTTTGGTTTTAATTGCCGTTTCAAATATAACGGTCATTTTTGAAACACCCTGTAGATGCGGCTCGCAAATCTTAAAATGGGCGAGGGAGTAGATACGGTACTACTGCACACTTCGACTATACCGTACCGCACCAAACCGCAGTACGGTGCGGTGGACAAGAGACAATCAACGACTGTAGCAAGGCAACTGCAGAAATGACAGTAAGAAAATATTTTCGGCTTTAAAATCTTGGGAGGGACACTACAGGGAAGGTCAGGGGTGGACTACACGAAGGAAGCAGCTACACTGTCAGCAGAGTACTTGAGTGCACATGAGGGTTTGTTTAGGTTAGACGGTAGGTGCTCTGATGAACACTCGCCAGTCGATTCACAGCACGGGAAGTCAAACGGCGTTCAAGATAAAGACCATTCGATTGTCTCAATTTTATCAGTTATCTGTAGACGTATTCATAATAAAGTTTCAGAATGCAATGCCACCAAGGAAGTTTCACGCACTCAAATTAATTCTTGGGAGCGAGAGCTGGCTAAAACCCAAAGTGGAAGGCTCTGAGATATTTAGTGTGTATCGGGAAGACAGATTAGAGGCCACAGAAGGGGAAGTGTTCATTGCAGTTGACAAAAATATTATCTCTATTGAGGTCGAAGTTGAGTGCGACAGCAACTCATCTGGTCGCGTATAACAGGTGTAGGTGAAACTACATTAATTGTTGGATGTTTTCATCGACCACCCGATTCCGCTGTGAGAATTATAGAGTCGTTCAAAGAAAGTCTACGGTCAATAGCACGTAAATGCACAGATCATGTTATACTTGTTGGAGGCGACTTCTAGCAACCGATTGTAGACTGGGATGTCTATGAATTCATTGTGGGGTGTACAGATAGACAGTCACGTGAAATGCTTTTGAACATGTTTTCCGAAAATTGCCCCAAGCAGCTAGCTTGGCAGCCCACACACAATAGAAGTATCTTAAATTTTGTAGCCACAAACAGCCCAGACCTTATCGACAATGTCTGTATAGAAATAACGATTAGCGATGATGATGTCATCATAGCAACTATGATTACGAAAGTTAATAAATTAGTCACGAAGGCTAGAGAGTGTTTCTTCTAAACTGATCAGACAGCACTTAATAACATCTCACCCAAACTGTGAGTTGGCATCACTTAGTTCCAATAAGATGAATGGAGAGGAATTATAATCAAAGTTTAAGTAGATTATAAATGGTGGTCTGGAGAGTTACGTTCATATTAAGTAAATAAAAGATGAAAAAGACTCACCATGGTTTAATAACGAAATTCGGCGTATGCTGAGAAAGCAGAGGCTATTGCACTCTAGGTTTAAAAGGGGACGCACAAATGACACAAGAGAAGTTAAGTAGTGGTTCGTGCGTCTGTGAAAAGATCTACGCGCGAGGAATGCAACAACTACAACCGTCACACCTTAGTATAAAATATGTTGCGGAGAAACAGAGAAAATTCTGTTCATATGTAGAGTCGCTAAGCGGGTCTAAGGCTTCCATTCAGTCCTTTTTAGACCAGTGTGGTGTGGCAGCTGAAGACAGCGAAACGAAAGCTGAAGTTTTAAATTTCACGTTCAAGAGATCGTTCACACAGGAGAACCATACAAAAATACTGTCATTTGACCATCGGTCAGATTCCCGTATGCACGACATAGAATTAACCATACCTGGCGTATATAAAGAACTGAAAGATTTGAACACAAATAAATCACCACGTCCTGAGGTAATGACAGTCGGATTTTAGAAAGAGTACTCTACGGCATTGGGACCTTACCAAGCTTGCATTTATTGTGAAACTCTCGCCCAGAACAAAGACTCAAGCGACTGGAAGAAAGCGCAGGAGACGCCAGTATGTAAGAAAGGTAAAAGAACGGACCTGTAAAATTACAGACCAATATCCCATCTTCTGTTTGTTATAGAGTTCTTGAACATATTCTCAGTTTGAATATAATAAACATTCTTGATACTAAGACGGTTATGTCCACGAATCAGTGTGGTTATAGAAAGCATTGTTGGCACGAAACTCAACTTGCTCTTTTCTCACACAATACAGCCCGTGCTGTGGATGAGGGCGGCAAGTAGATTTCATATTTCTATATTTCCGGAAAACATTTGACATGGTGCCCCACGGCAGGCTGTTAACGAAAGTAGGAACATATGTAATAATATCAGATATATTTGAGTGTCTCCAAGGCTTCTTAAATAATAGAAACCAGTATGTTGTCCTCCACGGCGAGTGTTTGTCGGAGACAAGGGTATCGTGAAGAGTGTCCCAGGGAAGTGTGATAGCACCGCTGTTGTTCTCTATATACATAAATGATTTGGCGGACACGGTGAGAAGCAAACTACATTGTATTTTGACAAAGATGTTCCTCCTAACGACCTGTTCCTCTTCCCAGGAGCCGAAATTATGCCCCCATGAATATCGCAGTTGATTCATGTAAACCCGTAGTCACAATTTATTGAAACGCCACCGAGAAATCCAGGGAGACATGTCAGGCGCATTAAATGCAAGAAGAAACTACAAATCTGGCGCGAGATACGCACAAAGGGTTAACGTTAAACTCTCCCCAAACACGTTAAAAGACATAGTCTACTGATTCATTGATAAAACGCTCTACACCACTGTCTCTGAGTTCTCAATAACCATCACAAGCCTGTTATCTTGTCAGTCATTTCTGTCTCACCGATAATGCCAGAAATCCCTGTGACACCCATTTCGAATTTTTCTATTCCTCACAATCCATGAACGTACACTGTCCGGGTCCCTCCTACCAGCTTGCACAACTTGGCCATTTTACGAGAACAAAATATGACTCCAATATGCGTTGTCGATTTTGTTGAGGAACCATGATCAAAATATTTTCCCAACACTTGCCAAAATTGTACATCATGTTAATTCTCCCCTCGCCCATTGCTTCAAGCATTCTGGCCTACCACTTGTAGACTCGTCGACAGTTGCTTTTTATGTTTAAGGAATGCTTTCGGCTTGTAGCCGCCCTCCATCGATCTTTTGTCCTCGACTTCTCTGATGTACGATGTTTATATTGTAGTCTACTGTGTATGGCTCACTGCTCGTTATAGCCGTACCTCAGACGGAGCAGCCACTGTAACGGCGACTAAATTTCGGGTTTTCATGATAATTAAAGTTAATCAGGTTACCTTCCATTTGGAAAGCGGTTGCACTCAAATGTTCAAATGTGTGTGAAATCTTATGGGACTTAACTGCTAAGGTCATCAGTCCCTAAACTTACACACTACTTAACCTAAATTATCCTACAGACAATCACACACACCCATGCCCGAGGGAGGATTCGAACTTCCGCCGGGATCAGCCGCACAGTCCACGACTGGAGCGGTTGCACTCAGCGACTTTTATATTGACTTGTAAATTATAGATTGCAGCAATCAGTCGCCCTTGCTTGAATTTTATTGTGCAGATCCAGATTTCAGCTAGAAGCAAGACATTCTCAATGCGAAGAATACAGGAAGGACATAGTCAGATGATGTCATAAGAAGTTACAAGTAATGGCTTAACTCAGATGGTTTGTATATTACATACCACTATTATTTTCGCTCAAAGCATGTAAGTCCCTGTTGATCGGGTTTCACCCACATTTCATTAAATACTACTGTTTGCGGATGGCAGGCTGTATGGAGAATACATCGGTTGGTTACATGGCGCCATCTACATGAACTACGTATATAAAATACAAGGGAAGTGAACCATTTCAAATTTGCATGAGAATTACTTAAAATGAAACATAAGTAAAATTATTTACATTGTATTCCGACTTATTTCATATTTGCCGGCAAGTAATAAAATTTCCATGTTCACTCCTTGTGAGTCCGGTATTATTATTAAAACATCTAAATTACGCCAGATAGGTAAAACTTTTTTAATTTTTAAAAATTTATAGGACATAAGAAGGCACGTGCTGTATACACCTATTAGTTGACATGGCTTAAATTTTTTTAATTTGATACGATATCTCCCTTTATCAAAACATAATAAGTATATTGTTTATCATATTTATTAAATAGTTCATAGATGGCGCCAAATGCCAGGCAGATTCATGGTTGGTGCCATTTGGCTATTTCGCTATAGATATGAAGGTACTAACCTCATTATCCCTTGAAACCGATTTTCCTTGTAAATGCAAAACAACCAATATACTGAATTGCTGTTAATAATACTGTATATGCGTCTGAGCTAAAGTACCATGGAAAATTATAATCCTGAACCAACAGAACTTCTTCCATAATAGTGGTATGTTATGTACAAACCATATGAGTAAAGCCATTCCTTGTAACTTTTTATGACATCATCTGACTATGTACTTCTTGTATTCTTAGCACTGAGAATGGCTAGCTTCTAGCTGAAATCTAGATCTGCATAATAAAATTTAAGCAAGGATGACTGATTGGTGCAATATATAATTTACAAATTAATGTTAACTTTTGCTTAGTCGATCAGTCTTCATTTGTTCCTGCGTTACCGAAAACATGGTAGTTAATAACGTCTTTGGATGATATTTATTATATACTTATAACACGTAATTATGAAAATACCTTTAGTGTTTTATTAACAACATTCAATAATAATTAAATGATACTGGATGATTGCGTTTTGTATAGAGGGAACAGGAGTGTTGATCCCACAATTACTTTCAGCAATTACAGCAACTTAAATGTATGTGAATTTTGTAGTTCGTCACTGAAAGATATTATAGCAAGACTACGGTCCATTACTGTATTTCGATATAGTCATTCACACTTCGTACACTTTTATGTTCACAAAGCTAAGAGTCCAATTCCATTCCTATTATCAATTTAACGCCCCTTCGTATAGTCCACAGATTTTAATATCAGTTATTCAGCAAGTAATAGAATTTAACTCTGAACGCTACTTTTCTCGCACACACAATTCCTCAGATATTCTTAGTCCGTGACCTTATGGTAAAAGACTGTCCCATATAACTTAGCTATAGTCACATTTCTTGCAGTTTAACAGAAGTGCCCTGATCCATTCCGTAGCATAGCAAATGGGGGGGGGGGTGGAGGGGTTGGATTGATTTGGTGGAGGAGACCAATCTGCGAGGTCATTGGTATCACCGGATTAGGGTCGGATGGAGAAAGAAGTCGGTCGTGCCCATTCAAAGGAACGATCCCGGCATTTGCCTGAAGCGATTTAGGGACATAACGGAAAACCTGAATCAGGATGGCCGGATGCGAGATTGAACCGTTGTCCTCCAGAATGCGAGTCCAGTGTGCTAATCACTGCGCCACCTCACTCAGCATATCACACGGAAATGTCCGCTATATCGCATGCAGCAGCTACGAAGACTTATTCAGATCGCACAAAACAAGACAAGAGAGCTAACAATACCCGCGCATAGTTTATATAATAGAATTTAGAAACAAAAGTAGCCGCGTAAAACCCTCTTTGATTTCCCCGAAGAGCTACTTTGGTGTGGGCGTTATTCTGATGAGAGATTATATATCGATAATTTTAATTAAAGCTTTTTCAATGCTATTATTTATAACCGATATTATCGATCACCTCTCCCCTATATGAAAATAAGCCTGATAATATTTTTCTTAATTAAGAGAGTGGTTATAAGCTTCAGTTAACGATTACTTCAAAAATTTCAGCTTTTCCCTGGGATTTGCTGGACGGTGTTTCAAAGTCGCAGTGTGACTGGGTCATTCTATAACTGCCAGACATTTCGCAAATTTGAATTTTTCCGTTGCTCGGTGTGTAATACTGTTACGCTGCTCGGAATGTACGTGCATCGTTCGCAGAGCAGCAGGATAAATTAACCGTACTCCCGTGGAACACCTCGATCAGGGTCTTCGAGCTATGGACCCCCAACTGCGAAACCTCGCAAAGCTGGCCACGGCAGTGGAGTGGCATGGCTGCACGTCCCATGCAGTACCTGACACTTCCTGTGCGTTTCGCAGCGGTCCGCACTGGAAAATATGGTTATTCAGGATTTTGGTAGGAGGTCACATTACTGTGACTAGACATGATAGGAAGCCTACTCATATTGACCTATATCTACATCCTAAGATCTGTCACAGTCAGAATCAACGTGAAGGGGCACTTAACACCTTGGTCAACAGGATATATGTCGTCTCTGACTTCGAGAGTTTGTCAACTAAGTTAGCCCATCTTGAAACCACCTTTCATCGGCTATAGCGCACTACAGAACAGACGTACGTTGCTCATACGACCAACCGTGGACCGGACGAGTGATGGTAATACCGAGGTGACACCGAAGTCTACGGTCCTTTTGTCTTACGCAGGCAGGATTTCCGACGGGATTAGTCGCAATCTGCGATAATATAATGAAAGACGTGTTTCTCGAACACCATCTTACATTAATCCTTTTTCACTTCATTAAGGATGATCTTGATTTGCTGTGGTGGCATGTCATATATTCGTCAGACTATCATGACTATGGATGAACAGTGCACGGAGCATAAACGTCACACACGCTTACAACAGCCGAGCAAATCTGATACGCGCTTCAGTCCGGAACCGCGCGCCTACTACGGTCGCAGTTTAGAATCCTGTCTCGGGCATGGACGTGTGTGATGTAATTAGCTTAGTTAGGTTTAAGTAGTTCTAGGTCTTGGGGACTAATGACCTCAGATGTTAAGTCCCATAGTGCTTAGAGCCAAAATCTACTAGTGTAGAATATTGTTTTGACACCGGTCATCCTATGGAATGTAATAACACGGAGATTATGGCATCCACTTTTAGCTGTTACGATAGTTTGGTTAAAGAAGCAATTCACAGTCAATCAAGTAACCTTATAAATAGAGACGTAGGTATTTCATTAACTTCTGCGTGAAATCCAGCTCTTGGCCTTGTTAAAGGTACAGAGGGACAGTGTTATGTTAGTATTACCTCACTATTTGGTAATTAATATTCACTGTCGATAACTTCTGATGCCCTACATCTTTGGTTTTATGTTGGCGCTCCCAATTACAGTGAAAGTGTGTGCTATCTTTCCTGAAATTCTGTGGAAGGGAATTTGTTAAGTACTCGGTCGAAAGTACCTCTCTAAATGTCATTGGCTATCGACATCACCCAGCTGTATTCCTGCGGGTTCCCTACATCTACATCTACATCTACATCTACGTGATTACTCTGCTATTCACAATAAAGTGCCTGGCAGAGTGTTCAATGAACCACATTCATGCTGTCTCTCTACCGTTCCACTCTCTAACGACACGCGGGAAAAGCGAGCACTTAGTTATCCGTGCAAGCCCTGAATTCTCTTATTTTATCGTGATAATCATTTCTCCCTATGTAGGTGGGTGCCAACAGAATGTTATCGCAATCGAAGGAGAAATCTGGTGATTTCATGAGAGCCGGCCGCGGTGGTCTAGCGGTTCTGGCGCTGCAGTCCGGAACCGCGGGACTGCTACGGTCGCAGGTTCGAATCCTGCCTCGGGCATGGGTGTGTGTGATGTCCTTAGGTTAGTTAGGTTTAAGTAGTTCTGAGTTCTAGGGGACTTATGACCTAAGATATTGAGTCCCATAGTGCACAGAGCCATTTTTTTTTTATTTCATTCGAACATCCCGTCGCTACGAAATCCGCCTCTGTTTTAATGATTGCCACTCCAATTCAAGTATCATGTCTGTGACAGCCTTCAGATTTTTGTGACTTATCGCGTAATCGAAATTTAGCTGATTTCTTTTAGTACTCATGTGAATAACTTCGCATTTTTCTTTATTCAGTGTCAATTGCCACTTTTCGCACCATACAGATACCTTATCTAAATCATTTTGCATGTCGTTTTGATCATCTGATGACTTTACAAGACGGTAAATGATGGCATCATCTACAAACAATCTAAGATGGCTACTCAGATTGTCTCCTATGTCGTTAATATGGATCAGGAACAAGAGAGGGCGTATAACACTTACTTGGGGAACGCCGGATATTACTTCTGTTTTACTCGATGACTTTCCGTCTATTACTACGAACTGTGTCCTTTCTGACAGGAATTCACGAATCCAGTCGCACAACTGAGGCGATATTCCGTAGGCACGCAGTTTGATTAGAAGACGCTTGTAAGGAACGGTGTCGAAAGCCTTCTGGAAATCTAAAAATATGGAATCAATTAGACATCCCGTGTCGATAGCACTTATTACTTCATGAGTATAAAGAGCTAGTTGTGTTTCACTAGAACGATATTTCCTGAATCCGTGTTGACTATATGTCAATAAATCCTTTTCTTCAAGGTACTTCATAACGTTCAGATACAGTATATGTTCTAAAACCCTACTGCAAATTAACGTTAGTGACATAGGCATGTAATTCGCCGGATTACTATTACTTCCCTTTTTGGGTATTAGTGTGACTTGAGCAATTTTCCAGTCTTTAGGTACGTATCTTTCGGTGGGCGAGAGGTTGTATATAATTGCTAAATATTGAGCTATTTTATCAGCATACTCTGAGAGGAACCTGACTGGTATACAATCTGGACCGGAGGCCTTGCCTTTATTAAGTGATTTAAGCTGCTTTGTTACACCGAGGATATCTACTTCCATGTTTCTCATCTTGGAAGTTGTTCTTGATTGGAATTCAAGAATATTTACTTCGTCTTCTTTGGTGAAGGATTTTCAGAAAACCGTGTTTACTAACTCTGCTTTAGTGGCACTGTCATCAGTGACTTCACCATTGTTGTCGCGTAGTTAAGGTATTGATTGAGTCTTGCCACTGGTGTGCTTTATGTATGACCAGAATCTCTTCGAGTTTTCTACCAGATTTCGAGACAGAATTTCGTTGTGTAAATTATTAAAAGCATCTTGCATTGAAGTACGGGCCATATTTCGGACTTCTGTAAAACATTGACAATCTTGGGGATTTTGCGTTCTTTTAAATTTGGCATGCTTTTTTTCTGGCTTCTGCAACAACGATCTGACCCGTTATATATATATATATATATATATATATATATATATATATATATATATATATATATATATACTTTGCGTTTCTTTTTCATGGTTGTACGTGTTACGGTATTCAGCGTAACAGCAACTGCCTTGTGGTCGCTAATCCCTGTATTTGTCACAACGCTCACTATTTGTCCAGGATTATTTGTTGCTAAAAGGTCCAGTATGCTTTCGGAACCATTTACGATTCGAGTGGGCTCATGAGCTAACTGTTCAAAATAAATTTCTGACAAAGCATTCAGTACAATTTCAGATGATGTTTTATGCCTGCCGCCGGCTTTAAACGTATAATTTTTCCAGCATATCAAGGGTAGATTAAAGACACCACCCACTATAATTGTATGAGCGGGGTACTTATTTGAAATGAGACTCAAGTTTTCTTTCAACTGTTCAGCAACTATGTCTTCTGAGTCGGGGGGTCGGTAAAACGATCCTATTAATAGTTTAGTCCGATTGTCAAGTATAACCTCTACCCATAGTATATCATATGAACTATCAACTTCAATTTCGATACAAGGCAAACTACCTCTTACCGCAATAAATTCTCCACCACCAACTGTATTTAATATATCCTTTCTGAACTCTGTTAGATCGTTTGAAAAAAAATTCGGCTGAGCTGTGTAGCCCGCCGGGAGAAACATGGCTTTGACAGACGACTATATAATTTGCTATGTAGAATCTGTGCGACTGGAGATATGTCATCAGACATTCGGAAATGATATATAGAAGAATGGAGTAGAATATTGAGGATATGTTGGATGGCGATAAGTTTGGACTTAGGAAAGGGAAGTTACACTTGATAATGGACGCAAAACTGGAGAAAAATCAGTTCTGTCCATAAGATTTGTCGACCTGAAAAAAGGCGTTCGACAATGTGAACTGGTACGAAGTATTCGAAATTTAGCGAAAACAGGAGTAAATTTTAGAGAATATTGGTAACATGCAGTATGTACGAAGTTCGAAAGGAAGCAGTAAGATTGTAAACCCAAGAAGAAAGTTCTCGGATTAAAAAGAAGATTTAGGGTGAAAGGGTATCAATGGTAAGATTCGCTGATGACAAAGCTATATTCAGTCAATGTGAATAACAATTACAGGCGCTATTGAATGGAATGAAGAACGTAATGAGAGTAGGATATGGACTGTGAGTAAACAGGGAAAAGACAACAGTAATAAAAGGTAGGAGAAATGAGAGTAGTGAGATACTTAACATTAAACTTGGTGATAACGAAGTAGCCGAAGTTAACGAACACTATCCTACCTTGTAACCAAATCAACACATGACGGACGCAGCAAGATAGACAGAAAAAGCACGTTAGCACTGGAACAAAGGTCACTCAGGACAACACAAGTCTATTGATATCAAAAATAGGCCTTAATATCAGGAAGGAAATTGTGATAGTGTAAACTGGGAGTACAGTATTACATGGAAGTGGCTCATGGACTTTGGGAAAATAGGAACAGAACAAAACTGAAGCATTTGAGGTATGGTGCTATAGAAGAACGTAGAGAATTTGTTGGTTTGATAAAGTAAGAAATGTGGAGGTTCTTTACAGACGGCGAGAAAACGAGCATTGGACAACACTGGTAAAAAGAAAGGACAGCAGACAGGACATGTGTCAAGACATCAGGAACCAACCTGTATAGTACTAGAATGAGCTGCAGCAAGTGGAAATTGTAGAGTAAGGCAGAAATTGCATAATGTCCAACAAATAATTGAGGGTGTAGCTTGGAAGCGCTATTCTGGGATGAAGGGGTTGGCACTGGAGAGCAGTTCGTGGTGGGCAACTCAAAAGAGTTATTAGACTGATGACTCAAAAAACGGCACAATAAAAGATGGTGATCCTGTTTGGCTGACCTGGGGATACGGAGGCTGCCTGCATCGTTACAAGTCCCAAATAAATGTTCCAATTTCCGTGAAACGGCATTCGCTTACCCCCACCAATTATCTGCAGTGGCCAGGTCTGCAGTGGGGCTGCCAGTACATCATAGTGAAAGACTGACAATCGTCATTATGCGACATCGGAAATTTACTGTCTCCAGACAGATAAATCTGACTCGACAGTTGAATGCAGGTATTAATCCATGTCTTTATTTAATGCTGTCACTGTGTTTTCACATTTATTATTTATTTCCCATCAGCAGAGAGTCTACCTGATCTATTTGAGCAAAATTCAACTCAGCATACCACCTAAAACAGCACTTGGTACCTTGGAGCATCATGCAGATCTGTCTCCAAACAACCTCCATGAAGTAGTGCCGGATATATCTCAGCAAGACACTGAATTTTTTTCATTATTTGAGTTTGCACTACCCCATACGCATATTACCAAACTTCAAGCTCGTAGCATTGCATTGAGTACCGATAGATGTGGTGTTATTCTCTTGCAACGCATGGACTGAATGCGAGAGATAATAAATATCTTCTAATGAGCATGTCATCACTATGAGGGTGACATGAAAGTTACTTATTGACATGAAAGTAGTGCTATAAGTTGATGAATGGTGTAATTTATGTCATAATTAGGTACAAATAACTGCATTTGTTCATTATCATACGGCGACTCTCTTAGTTGATTGCCAGGCAGCTCGTATGGGATAGGTACCCAACAACAGTGGAAACATACGAGAACGAGAATATTGCACCGTTCAGCCACTTTGAGGAACGTACGTTCTGAAACTAAACGAATTCTAGCAACATCATACAGCTTATGGTGGAAATACGCCTGGGGCGGCATGCTCTACAATGTTAATACAAACATAAAAACAAATAATACACGATAATTTGTCTCCCCCTAAACTGTGTTTCATTTCACCAAAAACTTCAAACGTGTTGATTAAAATATTCAGCTATGATTACTTAAGCACAGGTGACAGCTATAATGATGTACATGTTCAGTACTCTAGATAAAGACACAGACGAGTCATAGCTCAAGAAGGAACTGGTAACATTTACCTATGAAAATGAGCATGCACAAGAACAGTAGCTCAAGTTTAAATGGATGGTTTTCCATACACAGGACACGTATGTATTTAGTAGAACAATTCTTCAAATGAGTGACCATCCGTAATGGATGCAAAACCATATGGCTATAACTAGAGAGACACACTTCATAGGCCACTTGTTGATATGTCGAAGGAATCAGCTGATTTAACATCAGATGAAGTGTATCAGTTCAGCTACTGAAATAGTTCAGCTACTGTAATGTCAGAGAGAGTCAGACTTAATAGCTCATAGATTTCAGTCGTCATTACCATGTTAAAAAGGCATGCAACGTCATGCACTTTCACTTGTTGTTGTTGGACTTAACAGTTCACTTAGTAGAACAGACAAAAAAATGTGTTGTCAGTGCAGCCCAGGCACTTAGCGAGAATGTTAAACTATTTTAGGAAGAATATACTTGAATAAGTTACCATTAGTGGGGGGGGGGGGAATCATAATAGAGGTAACCTATATGTTGTTTTCGAAAACACTTTACTGACCGAGGTACGAATCCCACACATCATTATGACCTTATATGAGTGAGATTTCTGTGTACAGGTTGGCGGAAGAGACTACCAAGCAGATATAATTTCAAATTTCGTTACGCACTCATCGCTCCTAAGATACTCAACCCTAAGTTGCGTGCATTTATTGAAACAATGTGACAGCTCATAACCAAAAGTATGGACTGGTGAACCGTACAAGATGTCACAGAGAAGAAGGCTGCACCCACGAGTGCCACACCATTTCGCGCCTTGTCTGATATTGTGATATGTACGTTATAGTCCAGGCGCCGCAACCCATATTTCATACCATACACAGCATAGATCGAGGTTTGCATTTCTGAATCACGCTGCATTCTTCATGAGGCGGGTGGTACTGGGTACCGCGTAGTACTGTCCCATACGTAAGAGTGCTGCTCACAGGGAGCCTCTGCTCCACAGGAATTTTGTATAGTTCGCTTTACATAATTTAACTTTTGAACTACCATATCCTCTCAGCGGGTGCATACAGTATCTGGTAGCTTGCATCAGGGGAGATGAGTACATTTCGCAGTAATGTGTTTGTTTGGAATTCCCGCTGGCCCCGAAATTCCAAGATTATGGAACTTCCCTCGCCCTCATTTGGTGCTGACAGTGTTCGCGAGTTCGACATTCAGTTCCGTAGTGACTTTTACAGCTGTTCTTATTCTTCGTCACGGTCCTCTTCAACCACCACCTGTCACTATCACTCAACACACAGTTTCTTCCGCATAGTGACCTAGTGGATGATGTTTTTCCGCTTTTCCTGTATGTGGCACCCAGTCTTCGATACTGTGCCGCTTGAAGCACGAACTACTTCGTCTCTCTTGGTTACCCGAAGCTTCCACAATACGAGCGCCAACGATTTGTGCAAGTTCGAATTGACTTAGCTCCGACACAATGCTCTCACAAATACACAGAGCACTGTTGCGATCAGACTGACACTTCCCATGACTTGAGGAGGTTGGACAGAGGCCGTTCGTGGTCAGAAGCGACAGCGCAACATAGATGCTTGGTTAGCATCTGCGTTTATGTTAAAGTATGCTTTCCTCGCCGTGTTTTCATATTTTTGTCCATGCCCTGTATGTTTACTGTATCACAACGATGTATAAATATCAATATTATTGCGACAAAATATCGTTTTCTTTCATTTTCTGTTGTAAAGGCTACCTCTGCCTCAGTTTGCTAATGTAGATAAAGATAATATACGTAAATAAGTACATTGAGAATTGCCGTCATGCCCTGTTGAAGTTCTAGAGGACTTTTATGCTACGCAGTGTCTGCGGTGTCGGGAGCAGGCGTGGGAGGCGGTCTGAGCAGGTGCTGGCCGTGACAGCAGGGAAGGCGTGCCGCCCCCATCTGTCTGACGTGGGGCGGCGTGCTCGTGTCACGGCCGAGACGGATGGCCGCCACCTGCCGCCACGCGCGGCCGCCGCCGTCTGCTGACTGCTGACTGCTGACTGCGACTGCTGCCAGCCTGCCCTGCCCTGATGTATCGTGCGATAATCACCCCACCAGACTCGCGCCCATGTCAGCGCCGCACGCCGCCTCGTGAGGGATTGGCGGCGACAACAAGCGGCCTGGTCCCCTGTCACGCGTCTGATATTCATTAGCGTCAGGGTGCTGCTACGCGCACGCCGCTTCCTCCCCTCTTTGCCCAGTCCCGATGCGTTTCTAATCAGAAAATTCCTCACAATTGCATGTTAGTGTGACACTGGAGAGCGTAATACGGCTCCTTGCTTCAGTCATTGCACGACTGCCGAACTAAGATACTGAGATACGCGGTCAGTAAATAGAAAATTAAATAAAACTGCTCAATAGTGGAGAGCCAAATTTATTAGACGAGTTGTGAGGTTCTGCAGAGGTTATACGAAAGAACCTACTTGTCATCTAGCAGTAGTCTGCTGTAGGTCACTGCTGCAACGAATAGTGTCTAGGGATTGTAAAAAGAAATTGCAGGTCATTACCGTTACAAAGAAACCTCGACGGCCTGACGCACATAATTACAGGTCTACAACGCTGGCGTCACTGCTGTAAAATTATGGAACATATATTAGGCTTATGTATTATGACATTTTGGCACGGTTAATATTAAAAAAAAAAGTTGTGAAATCCTATGGGACTTAACTGCTAAGGTCATCAGTCCCTAAGCTTACACACTACTTAAACTAAATAATCCTAAAGACAAACACACACACCCATGCCCGAGGGTGGACTCTAACCTCCGCCGGGATCAGCCACACAGTCCATGACTGCAGCCCCTCAACCGCTCGGCTAATTCCGCGCGGCCGGTGAAAATTTCCTCCCTAAAAATCAACATAGATTAGTCAAACAGTCATCATGCAAAACTCAGCTAGCTACGTTCTTAAATGACTTCCAGAGCGTTGTATGAATAGGCGCTCAAGATAATACCCAGTTCCTCGACGTCTGGACGGTATTCAATAGTGCTCTGCACTGCCATTTAGGAATCAAATTGCAAGCTGCCAATAGTGTAATCGAACTGCTATGCACATCTTCACCTATTTATGCTTGGTACGTATCATTTACTTACGTTCAGTGTCAATTAGTGAAGAGATAATTGGAGTTAAATTATGCTATTGGCGAAAAATCAATGGAAACACTAATTGACCAGATATGTGACTTGATACGGGACTTACGTGCAGATAGAACTCAACATGCTGTTCCTAACGTACTAAGAACGACCAATTTAAAAGTAATTTCTTTAGTACACATGTTAGTGTAAAAGGATTGGTTTTATTTACAATCAACAGGGTGATTTCATTATGATGGTTTAGACTTTCAGAAGGGTAAGCTGTACAAATCTGAGACATGGGACTATGGGCCGGAAACGACAGGGTCGAAAGTTGTACGCGAAAATCTTACTGGTACCTCTGCCAGTTGACTTCTTCCACTGCAGTCTTAGATTTTTATATCATGAGAGAAAGTACTATGGACCAAACAAGGAAAAAGTGCCCAGTAAATATTAAGTCTTAAGTGCATACCTTAAAACCTATGACCAGCAGTTCTTCTTTGTTGCTGTAAAACATATCTCCTCTATAGGAAACACTGCTCATTGCTGTACAGGTATGCTTATCTTCTTATGGCCTACGTTGAACAGAAAGTTTTTCCTTATTTCGGTGCCGGTCGTTGTGGCCAAGGGGTTCTAGGCGCTTCAGTCTGGAGCCGCGCGACCGCTACGGTCGTCGGCTCGAATCCTGCCTCGGGCATGGCTGTATGTCATATCGTTAGGTTAGTTGGGTTTAAGTACTTCTAAGTTCTAGGGGACTGATGACCTCAAATGTTAAGTCCCATAATGCTCACAGCCATTTGATCCTTGTTTTGCTCCATACTGCCGCCTTCCAAATTAAGGAAAGCTACCAGCTTGCACTAGGAAAGATCCACTGGCACAGTTACGAGAACGATTTCCCTGGTCACTTTCGGCTCCATCCTTTCCGTACATGGGCTCCTTACCTCAATCTGGTACAATGACCCTTCTCCCTCATTCCTAATGCTTTGTAACATCATCACGGGATCACCCTGTATTTCAATTATATAGTGGATTATTTTGTGGGGCGTTCCGTGAGTATATTTGCGGACGATGATATTTTCTATAGGAAGGTAGCAACAGCAGAAGACTGTAGCTAAATGGAGAAAAATAGGTAATGGCGACTGTTGCAGAGATTGGCAGCTGATCTTGAAAATAAGTAATTGAATCGTATCGTGCATAAAAGACCAAGAAATACAGTGTTGTTCGATGTAAACAAGAGGTGACAAATGAATGAAACAGCAACTACCGTAAAATTCCTAATCAGCCAGAGCTACCAAAAGTGAAATAATGATATAGAAAAAAATGAGGCCCGCATCTCTTGGTCGTGCGGTAGCGTTCTCGCTTCCCACGCCCGGGTTCCCGGGTTCGATTCCCGGCGTGGTCAGGGATTTTCTCTGCCTCGTGATGGCTGGGTGTTGTGTGCTGTCCTCAGGTTAGTTAGGTTTAAGTAGTTCTAAGTTCTAGGGGACTGATGACCATAGATGTTTAGTCCCATAGTGCTCAGAGCCATTGGAACCATTTTTTTAAAAAAATGGGACATCGTGACCCCTAACTCCTTTTTTCCGGTAATCTTGCAGAAAGATAGCTCATGCACGAGGGAAGTGTTTTACTAATCACTCGTTAGACTAATTCATGTGTATTGTTTGTCAAGTTGTAGTTTCACCGTTTTTCCGTCACTTTTTCTCACCTAGCGCTAATGTTTATGCATAACTGCGCAACATGGTTCAGAGACTCATTACGACTACAATTGAGAAAGAGCTTATCTCTGACTCGTGATATAAAAATTCTGTGGATAGGATGTGGAACATTACGTATACTATGGACCTGTAGCGTATTGTATGGAGCTGGGGACCTAGAAACGACGGAAAGGCTTCGTTCCCGCCCTAGCCCTCAATCGTTCACAAACCAACAACCGGCTGCAACAGCCTACTCACTCCACTGCTGCCCCACACCGAACCCAGGATTATTGGGTGGCTCGCCACCCCGCCCCCCCCCCCCCCCTCACACCCCCCACACACCACTCTCTCCGGAACGTCTCACGCACTTGGAGAAAGCGAACTGTGGTGGGATAAGGGGAACCAACCCGCATTAGCCAAGGCAGATGTAAAAGCGTCCTAAAAACCATCCACAGACTGGCCGGCACACCCGACATCGACGCTAATTCGCCGGGCGTGTTCGTAACGGGGACCGGCACGCCTTCTCGCCCGGAAAGCAGTGCGGTAGACCGCACAGCTGAATGGGAGGGCCTACTATGGACAAGCTCACTTTTGATTTAGAAATGTGGAGAGTAAGATCGCAGTGGAACTGTAATTAGCGGAATTGTTGTGATCTGTCATTTCGAATATGGAAAGTAATTTGCTTAATTACGATAGCATTTCGGCTCATACAAGAGTATGATGTATCCAGAAATGCAGCTATGAAGATCATTTATGGAAAGATATAATTACATGAATAGAAAAGATACGTTAAATTGCTTACTTATTTAAACATCTCCCTTGCCTGTGCCTGGGAACATTATTCTGTGTGCCATAAGTCATACGGAACTTTGCATCCAATGAAATCAGTAAAGCCTGCACCAGGGTCGTATATACTCTATTCTGAGAGATTAATTTCTGGAATTTTCTCGAAATTAATACACAATTTGGACACTGATTCCTTTACCGCAGTGTGAGTATGTCATAGCAAACAAGACGGCTTCCCTACGGCGGACTACTGTGCCTCGACTATTTTAGGAATTTTCAGGGTCGACGATTCCCGGAATTTCGTACAGTCACATATGCGACTTCATCGGACGGCAACTCGCGTCATCTACAACAATACGTCGACATCTTTAGACTCAAAGCGTCAAGAATGATGATCATGACGATGATGATGATTTGTTTCTGGGGCGCTCAACTGTGCGGTCATCAGCGCCCGTACAAAGTCCCAATTTTTTCACGGTCCAATTTTTTTTCACAGTCAAATCTATCCGTTGCCACGAATGATGAGGATGATGAAACAGGCGTGTGCTATGTATGCTGCTCGGTATCCTAGGACCGTTTGCCGGATGGCTGCCCATGCAGCTTCAACACGATACCACAGTTCATCAGGAATAGTGACTGGCATATTGTGACGAACCAGTTGCTCGGCCACCATTGACCAGACGTTTTCAATTGGTGAGAGATCTGGAGAATGTGCTGGCCAGGGCAGCAGTCGAACATTTTCTGTATCCAGAAAGGCCCGTACAGGAACTGCAACATGCGGTCGTACATTATCCCGCTGAAATGTAGGGTTTCGCAGGGATCGAATGAACGATAGAGCCACGGGTCGTAACACATCTGAAATGTAATGTGCACTGTTCAAAGTGCCGTCAATGCGAACAAGAGGTGACTGAGACGTGTAACCAATGGCACTCCATACCATCACGCCGGGTGATACGCCGGTATGGCTATGACGTTACACGCTTCCAATGTGCGTTCACCGCGATGTCGCCAAACACGGATGCGACCATCATGATGCTGTAAACAGAACCTGGATTCATCTGAAAAAATTACGTTTTGCTATTCGTCGTTGAGTACACCATCGCAGGCGCTCCTGTCTGTGTTTCAGCGTCAAGGTTATCCGCAGCCATGGTCTCCGAGCTGATAGTCCATGCTGCTGCAAATGTCTTCGAACTGTTCGTGCAGATGGTTGTTGTCTTGCAGACGTCCCTTTCTGTTGACTCAGGGATCGAGACGTGGCTGCACGATCCGTGACAGCCATGCGAATAAGATGCCTGTCATCTCGAGTGCCAGTGATACGAGGCCGTTGGAATCCAGCACGGCATTCCGTATTACCCTCCTGAACCCACCGATTCCATATTCTGCTAACAGTCATTGGATCTCGACCAACGCGAGCAGCAATGTCGCGATACGATAAACCACAATCGCGATAGGCTACAATCCGACCTTTTTCAAAGTCGGAAACTTGATGGTACGCATTTCTCCTCCTTACACAAGGCATCACAACAACGTTTCACCAGGCAACGCCGGTCAACTGCTGTTTGTATATGAGAAATCGGTTGGAAACTTTCCTCATGTATGGGGAGTTGTTGGATTGGTTACTTCTGCTACAGTGGCAGTTTATCAAGACATATATGTGAACTTGAAGGTGGTATTATAGTGAACGCACGAGCTATCGGACACGGCATCTCCGAGGTAGCGATGAAGTGGAGATTTTCAAGCACGACCTTTTCACGAGTGTACCGGTACAACATCAAATCTCGGACATTGCTGCGACCGGAAAAAGATCCTGCAAATACGGGACCAACGACGGCTGATGAGAATCGTTTAACATGACAGAAGTGCAGTCCTGCGGCAAATTGCTTCAGATTTCAAGGCTGGGCCATCAACAAGTGTCAGAGTGCGAACTATTCGACGAAACATCATCGATACGGGCTTTCGGAGCCGAAGGCCCACTAGTGCACCCCTCATGAGTGCACGACACAAAGATTTTTGCCTCCCTTGGCCCGTTAACACCGACATTGGACTGTTTATGACTGTAAACATGTTGTCTGGTCGGACGAGTCTCGTTTCAAATTGTATCTAGCGGATGGACGTGTACAGGTATGGAGGCAGCCTCATGTATTCATGGACCCTGCATGTCAGCAAGCGACGTTCAAGCTGGTGGAGGCTCTGTAATGGCGTGGGGCGTGTGCAGCTAGGTTGATATCGGACCGCTGATACGTCTAGTTACGACTCTGACATGTGACACGTATTTAGTCATCCTATCTGATCTCCTGCATCCTTTCATGTCCACTGTGCATTCCGACGGACGTGGGGAATTACAGCATGACAATGCGACACTCCTCACGTCCAAAATTGCTACAGCGTGGCTCCAGGAACCTCTTCCGGGTTCGAACACTTCCGCTGGCCACCAAACTCATCAGACATGAACATTACGGAGCATTTATGGGATGCCTTGCAACGTGTTGTTCAGAAGAGGCCTCCATCCCCTCGTACTCGATTTATGCACAGCCCTGCGGGATGCATGGTGTCAGTTCCCTCCAGCACTGATTAACACGTTAGTCGAGTCTCCGTTTTCTCATTCCACTATCCACGTCTACGAATTCTTCTATTCCCTTGTTACTTCTCAGCCTAATATTTTCCTTATAATCTTTCTTTCTTTCTTTCTTTTCAATTTCTTCTCCCTGTTTCTATTTAAAACCCAAGTTTTTGCACGATAAACATATACAGGTTTGATTACAGTGCTGTAACGCCTACGTTTACTCAAGTTAGAAAGTGATCTTTTATTATAAATACTTTGTGTTAATCTGAATGCACTTGCTATTTTTCGGTACAGAACTTCGTTTCTACATTTTTCCAGACCGTTTTCTTGTATGATTTCCCCCATGTATTTGAATTGAGATACTCCTTTTGCTTTTCCATATTTTGTGTTCAATGGCTTTGGTGCTTGTTTGTTGCATGTCATATATTCCGTATTATCGGATGATATTTGTAGCCCTACTTTTTCTGCAACTTCTTTGAGAATTTCAATTTGTTTTTGAGTTGTGGTAATATCCCTTGATGAAACCGCCAGATGATCTACAAGAGCGAGGAAATCTATTTTAATGTAACTTAGGTAAACTTAATTGACTGACTTGTATTTTAACTCGACTTTTGCTCTCACGGTTCTGTAATTAACTTTTCCCAAACACAGTTAAACAGTAATGGGGACAGTCTATGTCCCTGTCTAACACCAGTATTTATAAAAAATTGTTCAGAAATTTTTCTCATGAATTTAACTTTAGAGCTAGTACCGATTAATGTTTTCTTAATCAGTGTTAGAGTTTCATTATCTAGTCCATATTCCATTAAAACGTGGAAAATAGTTTCACGATCAACTGAGTCATAGGCCTTTTTAAAATCCACGAATTTACATACAATATTGTTACTAGAAATGCTTTGGCGCCTAAGAAATAGTTTTAAATAAAGAACTCGTTCCGGACAGGATCTGTTTGGTATAAAGCCTGCTTGGTATTCAGAAATGTCAGGTTATAACTGTTCTTAGGCTTGATCATGAAAACATGGTGAGAGAATTTTGTATGTGACCGGGAGAAGAGAGACTTTTCGGCAATTACTAACTTCGGTTCTGTCCTCTTTTTTCTGCAATGGATGAATTATTGCACTTTTCCAGCCCTCAGGTACTTTCACAGTTTGACAGATATGTCCTATCAGTTGAGCTACCTCCTTTGTAGTTTCGGGCCAGCTGATTTTAATAGTTCTGCAGTTATATCGTCGTCTTCGTATGCTATTTTATTTTAAGTCTCTTGTTTGTTTAGTTATTTCGATTTCGTCAGGTCTTTAGAGTTAGGATTGGTGTTATGAGTTTGCTGTGGTTGGAATTTATTCGCTGTTTCTGAACAGTTTATTAGTTTTCCAAAATAATTAGTAAGTACCTTACAGTTTTCATGGCTGTTAAAAGCCAAACTGCCATTTCCATTTTTGAAGAAAAGACTTTGAAGTTGATAACCGGTTAGTTTTGTTTTGAACGACCTATAGAAGTTTCCTGTTATTGTTCTTTTGGAAGCCTTTTTCAATTTCTAAAAGTTGGACATTTTCGTAGTTTCTTTTAATTTGTCGTATTAATTTAGATGTTTCTTTCTTACAGTCAGTAAGGTGTTGTACGTATTTTCAGTTTTGTTACTTTTTCAATTATTCAATACTTTATGCCTAAAATTAACTGTTGTTTCACAATCCATGTTCTGCCAAGGGAGTTTTTGTTTCTCTCTAAGTGGAATTAAATTTTTGCTGTTTCGATTAACTTTTCGTTTTGGCTTTGCCAATTGCTGATTGTTTTGTCACGTTCGCTTGTTAATTTTGTTTAATTGTAACAGTGTCAAATTTTGGGATAACATTTTTTGGTTTGTAGAGTTTTTGGAGTTGTAATCTTACTTTTATTCGCTTTGAAAAATGGACAGAATCAATATTAGCTCGTTCATTACTTGAACATTTAAAATTTATTTGTAGTTTAGGTATAAAATTTGCTACATGATCGATGGGTACCCGCCTAGTTTTTGTACAGAATGGTTGTTTTTAAAATGTGTTGACATGATTCTAAGGTTAAAACTTTTACACGTTTCAACAATTCTTTGCCCATTTGGGTTTGTTCATTTGTGCCCTAAGAGTCCACCCACTGTTTAATTGTATTTTTTTTCTCTTTAACTATTTGAGTAATAAAATCACCCATTAAAATTTTAACATGGTTTAAGGGGATTTTCGAGATGGTATTTTCTAATGTGTCCCAAGCTTCATTAAGTTTTTCATATTTTATTTTCGTTTGTCCTCATTGACTAACATATGGAAATTAATTAAAGTGTAGCTGTATTTGCGCATTTAAGAGAAATTGTCATTAGCCTATTATCAAAGGGTTTGACCTCCGTTACTGAATTTAATATATTTTTGTAGATTTCAAAACCAACTCTCAGATGCTGTGTGTCATTAAGTATTCTTTTATCAGTTTTAATTTTTAACAGACGTTAGTCGGCGAAATTTACGGTGTTATTGCCCGTCGTTCGCGTTTCTTGAGCTGCCACAATTTGAATCTTCTGTTCTTTTAATGTATCTCCCAATGTAAGAAGTTTATTTGGTTGCAAAAGTGTTGTTATGTTAAGTCTTGCAGAAAATGTATTTGCTTTGGATTTCAATTGGCCAGAGGGCTCCGGCTTCCTGTATTGAATCACATTGCATATTAACCTGGCCGCCCCAGAATCTGAAAGGCCAGTTTCGCCAGTAATACTGGTGGTGGACTGAACAACATCTGGCATAATAATGCGATTATCAAAATGCTCCATGATGATTGTATCTGAAATCACGTGGGACTGATTAGACTCACTGAGTGAACTCAGAGTGTTAGGAGTGAAAGGGTTACTTCCAAAATATAAATTTCAGCCGCATCACTGGTGAACAGTCGCTGACCACTTTGCCGCTTGCCACAAGACAAACGCAAAGTGGAATTGGTTTTGTTTTGCCTTTGCACGGGAGTGCTTATTCCGTATTCGCTGCTGTCCACCATATCTGATGGAACGTTTGCTATCCGCCACTTGTGACCCACCCAATATCCAAGGGAAGGTAGGCCTCTTAGACTTTTAGTTACAAAGTCTTGAAGCATTGATCGTGACCGGGCCAAATATCTAACGAAATAAGCGTCAGACGAAAAAACTACAAAGAACGGAACTTGTCTAGCTTGAAGTGGAAAACCAGATGGCGCTATGATTGGCCCGCTAGATGGCACTGCCATAGGCCAAATGGATATCAACTGCGTTTCTTTAAATAGGAACCCACATTTTTATTACATATTCGTGCAGTACGCAAAGAAATATGAATGTTTAGTTGGACCACTTTTTCGCTTTGTGATAGATGGCGCTGTAATAATCACAAATATATGGCTCACAATTTTAGACGAAGAGTTGTTACCACGTAGGTTTTTTAAATTAAAGTACACAACGTAGTTACGTTTGGACATTTTATTTCGGTTGTTCCAATGTGATACATGTACCTTAGTGAACTTATCATTTCTGAGAGCGCAAGCTGTTACAGCGTGATTACCTGTAAATACCACATTAATGCAATAAATGCTAAAATTGATTACCGTCAACCTCAATGCATTTGGCAATACGTGTAACGACATTCCTCTCAACAGCGAGTAGTTCGCCTTCCATAATGCGCTGACGCATGTTTCCAGGCGTTGTCGGTGGATCACGATAGCAAATATCCTTCAATTTTCCTCACAGAAAGAAATCCGGGGACGTCAGATCCAGTGAACCTGCTTGCCATGGTATGGTGCTTCGACGACCAATCCACCAGTCATGAAATATGCTATTCAATACCGATTCAACCGCACGCCGGCTATGTGCCGGACATCCATCATGTTGGAAGTAAATCGCCATTGTGTCATGCAGTGAAACATCTTGTAGTAACATCGGTAGAACATTACGTAGGAAATCAGTATACATTGCAGCATTTAGAATGCTATCGATAAAATGGGGGCCAATTATCCCTCCTCCCTTAATACCGCACCATAAATTAACCCGGCAATGTCACTTATGTATCACTTGTTGCAGCTATCGTGGATTTTCCGTTGCCCAATAGTGCATATTATGGCGGTTTACGTTACCGCTGCTGGTGAATGACGCTTCGTCGCTAAATAGAACACGTGAAAAAAATTCTGTCATCGTTCCGTTATTTCTCATGGCCCAGTGGCAGAACTGTACACGACGTTCAAAGTCGTCGCCAGCAATTCATGGTGCATAGAAATATTGTACGGGTGCAATCGGTGTTGATGTAGCATTCTCAGCACCAACGTTTCTGAGATTCTCGATTACCGCGAAATTTGTCTTCTACTGACGTGCGGATTGGCAGTGACAGCAGCTAAAACACCTACTTTTGCATCATCGTTTGTTACAGGTCATGGTTGACGTTTCACATGTGGCTTCCTGTTTCCTTAAATAACGTAAGTATCCGGCGAACGGTCTGGACACTTGGATGATGTCCAGAATACCGAGCAGCATACATAGCACACGCCCATTGCGCATTTTGATCACAATAGCCATACATCAACACCATACCGAACTTTTCCACAGTTGGTAAACGGTCAATTTTAACACGGGTAATGTATCACGAAGCAAATAGCGTCCGCACTGGTGGAATATTACGTCAGACCACGTGCTCATACATTTGTGACTATTACAGGGCCATCTGTCACGAAGCGAAGAAAGTGGTCCAACTAAAACATTAATATTTCTTTACGCACCACACGAATATGAAATAAAAAATGGGGGTTCATATTTAAAAAAATCCGTTTGACCTATGGCACCGCCATTTAGCGGGCCAAACATAGCGCCATCTGGTTTTCCTCTTCAAGTTAGACGAGTTTCGTTCTTTGCAATTTTTTCTTTTGATGCTTATTTCGTGAGATATTTGGCCTGGTCACTATCAATGGACCACCCTGTACATATATATAAAATTTTAACCTATCTAACTGCTTGCCGCTTGCAGAATAAATATGTAGACAGGTCAAAATCTTTACATGTTATAAAAATGGTTGTACTTATATTTTTATGTATGTTCCACATCTCCTCCTAAACCTCTAGACCGCTTTCAACCAAACTTTCCATTTTCCCTCTCGGTGGTATGGACCACCTACGTTTATAATTGGTGGGGGTGGCTGTGAAAAAGCCGTATATTGAGCGGCTAGCAAATAGTCTTATCTTAGTCATCAGTGTTTGAGAATTAGAGAACTTGATGACTTTTAACAAACATATTTTTTCTCCAAACCTTTATGAAGCTCTTCCTCACTAAATACTCACACAAAATGATGAAAGCCAAAAATATTATTGCTTTTATTGTCGTTGTCTGTACAGTAACACTTCCTCTTTACTGCTAATGCAGTAGGACTGTAAAATGAAAGATGATGTATGAACTCATTATTTCTTTATTACTCACTGTATTCGCGATACATTTCCTGGATAGTATTCACATATTCCGCCGAATGTGCCTATAAAAATATATCATTGTACGACACACAGTTTAGGGGATGTGACGTCTTCAACACTGAAACATGTGAAAACTGCCGCCTCAAGCAACATGTTTTGATTTATTAGATGTTTATTAGTATATTTATTCACAGACGTCCTGCTTAACTTCTTTTTTACACCCGAGCACTTCTTTCTTGGTGTTCCTCTCTTATTCTACCTTGGTTCACATAGTATATTACCGGGATCTCTCTGGAGTATATCCCTCTTTCTCTCAGAATTTCGAGAAGTTGCATTATTTCATAATTTCGAACGCTTTTTCCCACTCGACAAATCCTATGAACGTGTCCTAATTCTTTTCCAGTCTTGCTTCCACTATCAAAAGCCATCTCAGAGCTGTTTCTCTGGTGCCTTTACCGTACCTAAAGCCAAACCGATAGTCATCTAACTGATCCTCAATCTTCTTTTCCATTCTTCTGTATACTCTTCTCCTCAGAAGTTTGAATGCATCATATTAACAGAATCTTCCGTCGGTTCTTGGTAGAACAACATTATAATAGTATTTGAATGCATCAGCTGTTATCTGATTGTTCGATAGTTCTCGCCATTTTCGGCTCTTGCAATCTTCAGAATTTTGCGGATGAGGTTTTTCCAAAAGTCTCACAGTATGCCGCCTGTCTCATTCATTCTGCACACCAACGTGAATAATCGATTTGTTACCACTTGCCCTAATGGTTTTAGAAAATCCGATGGAATGAAATGCATGCCTTCTGCCTTATTTTGTCTTAAGGTTACAAATGACTTTTAAATTCTGTTTCTAAAACTGGATCCCCAACCTCTTCTACATCGACTCCTATTTCTTTTTCAGTCACGTTATCAGTAGATATGAAATGTATGTTCTGCCCCAGTTATCGAAATCGACCACTTTTTACCAATTTTTATGCTATTTTAAGGTCATTTTATATCAAAATTGACTTTTTGATCATTTTTTGGTGTTAACTACATCTGAAAATAGGGAAATGCCAAAAAGTGTCCCAAATAAGTTATAGGCCTCTAACACAAATATATACAATGAAAGAATATATACAATACAACATATACTATTGTAATATACATACAATATATTAATGAATAATATCTATAACAATATATACAATATGATATATGTACAATAAACAAATATAAAATATATACAATATAAAAATATATACAATATCTATAATATACAATATCTACGATATACAACTATGTAATCTGAATTAACATATACTATAATGTCCAAGTGGTAATGTATTTATTCCATCACCCATAATATGCCTTTTATCATCATGTGGACTTAATGCTATCTTATTTAGTTCAACTGTATATATTTCATGTTTCATGGTTCTAATTAAATTCATAGTTCTATATTGTTCATTCTTATCGAATAAACAATCTTTATAGTCATCAAATGTTATTCTATTATTTACAACACATTTCTTAACACCTTTAGATTTTTTAGTTTCTTTTTCATTTACTTTATATGCATACATTTTAGATCTTAATCCAATAAATTCTTTCATAATTTTACCATTACATTCATCTTTCTTTTTTCCTAATACCTTTTTGTTCATTTGTGGTATATTATATATATTGTTGTTTGGATAATCACTAGTATCAAAATGTTCAATCATATTTTTCATATCTTCATATACATCATTAGTTTTTATATTGTATATATAACTATCAGTATCTTGATAACATAATTCAATATTTGTATCATATTTAGGTTTCATTACATTGTAATGGAAATTATACATTAATTCTTTTGATAAATCCAATATACTCATACCAATATAAATTGGTTTATTAAATTTAATTTCAGTTTTATTCATATGAATAGCTACTAGATTTTCATTAAATATTGTTCTATGTTTAAAATTAGGTTTAGCTATTAATTTATCACATTTTGTACCATCTGATACTAATTTTATGTTAACTCTGTTACGTATATTTTCCATTGTTTTTCCAAACACACTATTATTCATTAGTTTATAGAAATCTTTTTCAAATTCATTTTTTGCTTTTTTCCTCATTTCTGTATTAAAATCAATATATTTGTTCAACCAATCACTTTGATTAAATTTTAAAACACGATGTATCTTTTTTAATTTCATTCCTAATGATAGATATTGTTTTAAATTTCTATAGTGTACAACATATTTTGTTTTATCATATAATGTAGTTAATAGTTTACCCATGTTTTCTGGTGCTAATGGTACATCTTTATGTTTATCATGTAATTCAATTGGATATTCTAAATCTACTTCTAATATATATCCAGTATCAGAATCATCTTTCATATTCATTATAAATTTATTCCAATAGTTTATATAAAATTCAGGATAATTTAACCATTCAAAACCACCATAAGGTAGATATTGTGACATGGCATAACCATATAGATTATTAGCATCTAAATACATTAGATAATTTGATTCTTTATTTTTATCATAATCATTTAGATATTTATTATTTGCTTTAACATATCTTTTACAACATTGTGATATACCACCTCTTATTCCATTTTCAACCATTAAAATCATATCATAATCATGTAATAATTCTAATGGCTGATTCGTCATTTTTAACATTGAATCCCATGATAAACCAGGTGCTGTATAATACCATGCTGGATCTAAATCATATGATTTCATACATGTATGTCTAAAGTTTTCAAATACATCAGCTAATAATAACACATCTGTTTTTAGATATAAATCATGATATTCACCTAGATTTGTAATATTGAATTTATTCCACACTAATTGTGCATGTTTATAATCATCATTAGTTATATTACATTCATTTAGTTTATTATAGAATTCATTTTTAGATGGTAATTGTGTTTCATTAAATCTATTCCAATTATCCATATAATCATATGGGTACACACCTTTTCTAATAACTAAATCTATTTCATCATCATTAAATAATTGTTTAATATTAAGCATTTTATCATTTGATAAATTAGATGATTGTTTATCTAATGAAGATGCCATAAATCTAAATGTATCAATAAACCTCATTTTTAACTTATTTGTATGTTTACCAAAACTAATATATTTTTCTTCATTATTTGGTATCAAATCAATATCTGTATTATCATAACCAAGTTCTTTAATAAATAAATGTGAATCATAACCAGTTAGATTGTGTAAGAATATTGGTACAAATGTTGGTTGTTGAAGTTTAAGATTACATTCATTACACAATGGTGCTATTTAATTACCAGTTAAATGATCATGATGATGTACTTTTTTATTATCTGGTGTGTATACTGATTTACATAATGTACAATTATTAGATTCATTATGTATTTTTATTTGTTCATCTGTTAACTTATTCATTGGTTCAATTTGTGAATATATTTCACCAATTTCATCAACTTCATTTTTAATCATTTCTATGAATGTTTTAGCTGCATTTTGTCCTCTATATACAACTGGATCTTTATAATGACCATGTATATATTTCACATAGTAACAAAATCCAGATGGTTCATGTTTTTGATATTTCAGTGTGTATGATTTATTTTGGTTTGGTGTACATTTATCCATTTTCAATAATAAGCTTTCAAAATCAGCATATATAACAAATGGAACATACATTGTATGTTAAATATATAATAAGTACATACATATAATAATAAGATAAATTTATATAATCATTAAAAATATATACATTAGTATTTAATATCTAAAATAAAGATAGATGATAAAATTAATGAATATAAACCAGATTCAGTAATATAAATTGTATTTTTTTCATTATACGATAGACCCTCCAAATTGGAGGGCCTTATATTTTCTAATATTAGTTTATCTTCATCATCAACAAAATTTCTAATTGCTTTATCTGTATCTTTATAATTTAAAATTTCAGCAATATCTTTTCCTTTAAAATATGGCTTTTCATTATATATAAAACATTAAATTTTTTATTGTTAAATATTAAATTGTCCAAATCCATTTTAATTTATTTTATAAATATTTATTTTTCATAGACTGTTATATAAAATAAAAATATTATTTAGTTTATTATATTGACCTGTTTTTCTAATTGTAGGTAGTAATTCACTACTTATCCATTTTTTAAATCGTTTTTTTTATTTAAATTATATTTTATCATTAATAACATAATTAACATTTTTATATTTTAATGTATGAACTATATCTTTAACATTAATATTAGATTTTAAATCCATTTTATTATTTAATATCATTATGATTATTATCATCATATTCAATTTGTGATTGTGTTTCTGTTTCTGTTTTTTGTGTTTCTGTTTGTGTTTGTGTTTCTGTTTCTGTTTTTTCTGTTTCTGTTTTTTGTGTTTCTGTTTGTGTTTGTGTTTCTGTACTTATGTACTTATGTACTTATTATATATTTAACTAAAACGTTTATTATTATATATTATACAAAAATGTTTAATAGATTTTTATATATTTTTCTTTTAGATTTTAAATACTAATGAATATATCTTTAATTATTATATATATTTATCTTATTATTATATGTATGTACTTATTATATATTATTCTAAAATGTTTATTATTATATTTGATTGATTTTTATTTTTTGTATTTATTATTATTTTTATTATGTATTTAGTTTTCATTATATATTTATATGTATATTCTTTTAATATTACTTCTACACATAGGACATGTATCATTTTCTCTTAACCATATATCAACACATTTTTTATGAAACACATGTTTGCATTTAGTTTTCACAAATAGTCCATCATCAGCAATTAAACTTATAGAACATTCAGTATCATCAGATTTTTCTAATATTTCATAAGGTGACATTTGTTTTTGTATGAATGAGTCAGATAGGTTTTGTTTTAGTAAAATATATTCCCAATGAACTTTATCTTGAAATTCTATTATAAATTCTTCAGATAACATTTGTTCAGATGATATACTTCGCCAATCTACTTTATCTTGAAATTCTCTAATGAATGGTTCAGATAAATGTTGATGATGTGATATTCTACCCCAGTGTACTTTGTCTTGAAATTCTCTTATTATATCTTCTGACAGTGTTTGATAACTTGACACTTGATCCCAATCTAATTTATCATGAAATAATCTTATAGCATCATCAGATAACTTTTGTTTAATTGATATCGTAAACCAATCTAATTTATCATGAAATGTTGTAATGAATTCAATGGATAAACCATGATGACTTGAAATTCTATCCCATTGATAGTCAGTAAATGGGTTTTTGTTTTTAATATAATCAACAATCATATGAGCATATGTTTCATTGCTTTCATACAGTTGATGTAACAGTTTAAAATCCATTTTTTTAAATATACCATGAATCAATTCAATTAGTTGTTGTTCTCTAGCATTTGGTTGATTCACTTGTATATTATTAATGAGATCAATTAGTTGTTGTTTTTTCATTTTAGAATAACCTTTTATTCCTAATAGTTTAGCTTTAGCTTTTAATTCTTTTAGGTTTAGGTAATCCATTTATGAGATATATTTATTTAAGAGAAAATAGATATATCCATATTTATTAAAATATAGTAATTGTATATTATTATCTATAATAATAAGTAATAAATATTAAATAAATAATTATAGTATATATTAAAAAATTATTCAAATATATTATTTTATATATTATATCAGTAAAATATATTAACTGAATAATTAATATATCTAAAATAATTAAAATATATCAATTGAATAAATATTAAAGGTAGTAAAATAATATTATTCCAATGATAAGTAATTAAAGTATAATTATTATATCTAGTTGTAAAATATATTAACAGAATAATTAGGTATATATTTATGTATCAGTATAATATATTAATTGAATTTTTATAATATCTAAAATAATTAAAATATATTAATTGAATAAATATTAAAGATAGTAAAATATTATTTCAATAATAAGTAATTAAAATATAATTATATCTTTATTATATCTACTTATAAAATATATAAATTGAATAATTAGTATAGCTATCAAAAAGGATAAATTCATTAAATTAATAATTAATATATCTATTCAAATAATAATCATATGTTAATTGAATAGTTAGTATTTCAATTATAAATTAGTAAAACACATAAATTAATAAATTTTATTTCTATAAAAATATATTAACCATATTAATAGAATAATTAGTATATCAATACAAGTGAGAAAAATATATTAAATGTATAATTATTTTATCTACAAAAACGATAAATCTCTATCAAATAATATATATTAGTTGAATAATTATTATTTCTATAAAAATGATAACTCTGTATCAAGTAAATATATTACTTGAATAAATATTATATCTAGTAAAATATATTATTGGAATAAATATATATGTATATGTATATACTAAAATATATTAGTTGAATAATTCCTATATACAGTTAAAAAAGGTAATTGAATAAAAAAATAGATATAATTGGTTGTAATATTGTATATAAAGGAATGATTGACAGATCAGATAAAAAGGTACATGTATTAGAATTTAGACAACAATAGAGTTTTTAAGTGTAATAAATGGATACAACTAAGAAATGTTGTAGATGTAAAGAAGATAAAAATATTAATGAATTTCATTTTGATAAATTTGTAAAAGATGGACATCGTAGAGTATGTAACCAGTGTGCATGTTATTATACTAAAAGATATAATGAAGCAAACAAAGATAAATTATTTGAAAAGGTAGCACGTGAATGTGGTAGAATTGTAGCTAGATGTAAACTTAAAAACCATGAAAAAACATTAATTCATTCTGATCTTATAAAAGAAAAAGAATCTATAAATATCTACTAATTCATTATATAACCATATGTTGTATAGAGTATAATATTCTGAATAATAATTATATAAGTAAATAGATACATCTAACTATATCTAGTTATCAAAATAAGGCTAATAAATATCAGTTATGTAATATAAAAAAACACAAAAGAGACAACACATACAGACAACAATTAGTTTACTTTTTATCCCTAATAAATAGATATATCTGTATCTATTTGTAAAAATACAGTTACCAAATATTCTGAATAATAATTACATAAGTAAATAGACAGCAAAAATAATAGTTTTCTTCCTTAATAAATAGAGCTATCATAATGGAGATGAAGATGAATGAACTTAGAGCAATAGCTAAAAGCATAAAGATTAAAGGTTACTCTAAAATGCGTAAAAGTGAATTAATGGATTTATTATTTCCACATACAATTGATATTGCTAAGGAATCTAATAAAAGAAAAAGAACAACTAAAAAAGTACATTTGTATAATATTGAAAATAATGATCCATCATCAGTTAATGTTAATGAACTTAAAGCATTAGCTAAACATTTAAATCTTAGTGGGTATTCTAAATTGCATAAAAGTAATCTATTAGAATTGATTGAAAATAGTCAAACAACATTTCCATTTGCTACAGATATATTTGATCAACCTAAAGAAAGAAAAACACACAAATATCATTCAATTGAAAAAGCATTTCAAAATAGAGTACAAACATACAACATTGAAATCAATATTGATATTAAAGACCCACAACAATTTATGACATCAACTAAACCTATTATACATCAGTTAGTAAAAGATAATCTTAAAATATACAATGGATTAAAAGTGAATTTAATACTGTATTGTGAATTCAAATTGAATACTACAAATGGAATAAAAGAATTTAGATTCTCAACATACAACTATACAATTACAAATGATCGAGATGTAACTAAATTTTATACCAATGGTAAACGTGAAATGTTAAAATTTATGTATGATTTTCAAGATAGAGGATCAGGATGGATGTTAAATAGAATAATTGGATTACAGTTAGGCATTAACAAATATATACCATTACGTGGTTCATCTTATATGGAATTACCACTTAAAATACGAAATAAGAAAGCATGTGTAAATGTTAAAAATAATGATCAAAAATGCTTTCTATGGTCTATAGCATCAGCATTATATCTAGTTGATCGTACAAAATGTAAAAATCCTGATCGAACTAGAAATTATGAAAATTATATTGATGAATTAGAATCTAAAATTGGTCCAATAGAATATCCAGTTAAAATTGATAACATACCTAAATATGCAAATAAACTCAATATAACTATTAATGTATATGCATATAATGAAAAATATGAAATATATCCATTAAAGACAACTATAGATGAAAAATCTAAACATGTTGATTTATTATACATGAAAAATAACAATCAATCACATTATTGTTGGATTAAAAACTTATCTCGATTAGTTAGATCTCAATTTACAAAACATACTGAAAATATTTATATATGTAAAATGTGTTTACAGCATTAAAGTTCAGAAGATAAATTAAGTATACATAAAATCGATTGTTCAAAACATGAATCATCTAAAATTATTGTACCTCAAAGAGGTGAATATATAACATTCAAAAACTATAATCATACAATGTATGTTCCATTTGTTATATATGCTGATTTTGAAAGCTTATTATTGAAAATGGATAAATGTACACCAAACCAAAATAAATCATACACACTGAAATATCAAAAACATGAACCATCTGGATTTTGTTACTATGTGAAATATATACATGGTCATTATAAAGATCCAGTTGTATATAGAGGACAAAATGCAGCTAAAACATTCATAGAAATGATTAAAAATGAAGTTGATGAAATTGGTGAAATATATTCACAAATTGAACCAATGAATAAGTTAACAGATGAACAAATAAAAATACATAATGAATCTAATAATTGTACATTATGTAAATCAGTATACACACCAGATAATAAAAAAGTACATCATCATGATCATTTAACTGGTAATTAAATAGCACCATTGTGTAATGAATGTGATCTTAAACTTCAACAACCAACATTTGTACCAATATTCTTACACAATCTAACTGGTTATGATTCACATTTATTTATTAAAGAACTTGGTTACGATAATAAAGATATTGATTTGATACCAAATAATGAAGAAAAATATATTAGTTTTGGTAAACATACAAATAAGTTAAAACTGAGGTTTATTGACTCATTTAGATTTGTGGCATCTTCATTAGATAAACTATCATCTAATTTATCGAAAGATAAAATGCTTAATATTTAACAATTCTTTAATGATGTTGAAATAGATTTAGTTATTAGAAAAGGTGTGTACCCATATGATTATATGGATAATTGGAATAGATTTAATGAAACACAATTACCATCTAAAACTGAATTCTATAATAAACTAAATGAATGTAATATAACTAATGATGATTATAAACATGCACAATTAGTGTGGAATAAATTCAATATTACAAATCTAGGTGAATATCAAGATTTATATCTAAAAACAGATGTGTTATTATTAGCTGATGTATTTGAAAACTTTAGACATACATGTATGATATCATATGATTTAGATCCAGCATGGTATTATACAGCACCTGGTTTATCATGGGATTCAATGTTAAAAATGACGAATCAGCCATTAGAATTATTACATGATTATGATATGATTTTAATGGTTGAAAATGGAATAAGAGGTGGTATATCACAATGTTGTAAAAGATATGTTAAAGCAAATAATAAATATCTAAATGATTATGATAAAAATAAAGAATCAAATTATCTAATGTATTTAGATGCTAATAATCTATATGGTTATGCCATGTCACAATATCTACCTTATGGTGGTTTTGAATGGTTAAATTATCCTGAATTTTATATAAACTATTGGAATAAATTTATAATGAATATGAAAGATGATTCTGATACTGGATATATATTAGAAGTAGATTTAGAATATCCAATTGAATTACATGATAAACATAAAGATGTACCATTAGCACCAGAAAACATGGGTAAACTATTAACTACATTATATGATAAAACAAAATATGTTGTACACTATAGAAATTTAAAACAATATCTATCATTAGGAATGAAATTAAAAAAGATACATCGTGTTTTAAAATTTAATCAAAGTGATTGGTTGAACAAATATATTGATTTTAATACAGAAATGAGGAAAAAAGCAAAAAATGAATTTGAAAAAGATTTCTATAAACTAATGAATAATAGTGTGTTTGGAAAAACAATGGAAAATATACGTAACAGAGTTAACATAAAATTAGTATCAGATGGTACAAAATGTGATAAATTAATAGCTAAACCTAATTTTAAACATAGAACAATATTTAATGAAAATCTAGTAGCTATTCATATGAATAAAACTGAAATTAAATTTAATAAACCAATTTATATTGGTATGAGTATATTAGATTTATCAAAAGAATTAATGTATAATTTCCATTACAATGTAATGAAACCTACATATGATACAAATATTGAATTATGTTATCAAGATACTGATAGTTATATATACAATATAAAAACTAATGATGTATATGAAGATATGAAAAATATGATTGAACATTTTGATACTAGTGATTATCCAAACAACAATATATATAATATACCACAAATGAACAAAAAGGTATTAGGAAAAAAGAAAGATGAATGTAATGGTAAAATTATGAAAGAATTTATTGGATTAAGATCTAAAATGTATGCATATAAAGTAAATGAAAAAGAAACTAAAAAATCTAAAGGTGTTAAGAAATGTGTTGTAAATAATAGAATAACATTTGATGACTATAAAGATTGTTTATTCAATAAGAATGAACAATATAGAACTATGAATTTAATTAGAACCATGAAACATGAAATATATACAGTTGAACTAAATAAGATAGCATTAAGTCCACATGATGATAAAAGGCATATTATGGGTGATGAAATAAATACATTACCACTTGGACATTATAGTATATGTTAATTCAGATTACATAGTTGTATATCGTAGATATTGTATATTATAGATATTGTATATATTTTTATATTGTATATATTTTATATTTGTTTATTGTACATATATCATATTGTATATATTGTTATAGATATTATTCATTAATATATTGTATGTATATTACAATAGTATATGTTGTATTGTATATATTCTTTCATTGTATATATTTGTGTTAGAGGCCTATAACTTATTTGGGACACTTTTTGGCATTTCCCTATTTTCAGATGTAGTTAACACCAAAAAATGATCAAAAAGTCTATTTTGATATAAAATGACCTTAAAATAGCATAAAAATTGGTAAAAAGTGGTCGATTTCGATAACTGGGGCAGAACATACATTTCATATCTACTGTTATCAGACAAGTCTTTCCCCGCGTACTAGCCCTCAATGTACTGTTTCCCCTAGTCGTTCTCTCCTCTGCATTTAGTAGTGGAGTTCCAACTGTACTCTTGTTGTTAGCGCTCTTGCTTTTAATTTCAACGACGGTTGTTTCGACTTTTCTGTATGTCGAGTCCATCCGTCCGACAGTCATATCTCGTCACGTTTCATGCAGTCACTTTGACATAGCTTTCATGAACTTCCTTTTTATTACGTTCCTAAATGATTTCTTTATCCATATTCGTAAATTCCTCAACATTTTTGAGTTTCCTTCTTTCGTCGATTTACAATAATTTTTCTGCTGTTATCCATGGTTTCTTCGCAGTTACCTTTCTTGTGCCTGTTCTGCGCTCATAGGTAGCAAACCGCGCCCAGTACACGTCTACCGCGGCGCTTTGCGACCACAGCATAGTTGCGACACCTGAGGATGGGCTTATGAGAGCCCGAAACCGGTCGTGGTAGTACTGAAGCCGTAATTTCAACCTCTAGCCTACGCTTATCTTTCTAATTTGTGAGATTTCCTTTTTAGAGACTTCCAAGCCTCTTCATCTGAACTTTCCATTGAGCTATTCATTGTCGCAGTAGCTATAGCCTCAGACAAATTTAAGGGTGTCTCTTCATTCCTTAGTTAATCCGTGTCTCAGTTCCGTGATTCTTCCTGAGTATTGTCTTCAGTCTGCTCTTCATCATTACTAAGTTAATCTGAGTCTTGTCTGCTACTGGGAAGCCTTACAATCCTACATCCGATGTAGGATTCTCTGCCCAACCATGATGTAATCTAACTGAAATCTTCCTCAGTCTCCCAGCGTTTTCCAAGTTTACCTTCTTCTCTTGTGATTTTTGAACAGAGTATTTTCTATTAATAACTTCTATTTATTGTAGAGCTCAGTTACTCTTTATACTCTCTCAGTCCTACTACCAAGCCCACATTCTCTTTTAACACTTTCTTCTACGCCTTCCCGTATAACCGCATTATAGTCCCCCTGACTATTACGAGGGTTGTTCAATAATTAATGCCTCACACTTTTTTCTCAGAACATATTTATTGTTAAGAGTCAAACTTTGGTGACAATAAACATCAACATGTCTTGTTCATGTCCTATTTTCCTAAGCAGTCTTCATCAAGTTCTATGGCCGTACGCCAACGTTGTGGAAGAACACGTATTCCATGCTGGTAAAAGCTGCTGTCCTGCAGGCGAAGCCATATTTTCACTAAATAACTGACACTCTCGTCATCCTCAAAGCGTGTTCCACGAGTCCTCACCGTAGGTCTCAAAACGCTCTAACAATTCAGATGAAATGGCTTTCCTTTGACTCTGGTCGTCCGCTGTGAGCATTCGTGGGACACAACGTGAGCATCTCTTTGAGTACCCGAGAGTCTCTATCGTTGCAGACGCACTTCCGATGCTGACCGATAACTCTAGAGCTAATTGTCGAATTGCGATACGCCGGTCGGCACGAATAATGGCATCCACACGATTCAGAGTGTCTGGAGCAGTGGCTGTGACAGGACGTACCATACCAAGTGTGGCTGATCACGGAGCTCTTTTTTTTGTTTTGTTTTTTTGCATTTGCTGAGGTTGTAACATCCTTTACCCATCACCCAACTGTAATCCTATCAACTGCAGCATCGCCATACACAGCACACAGGCGTTTATCGATCTTCACCATGGTTTCTTTTTCTGCACAAAAGATTTTAATAACAGCACGCCGATTGTAACGTGTGTCGTATGAAGAAGCAATTTTGACGCTGCATTACGGCTGTGCCAACTGCCATAACAGTTGGAATCCCCACCGAGTCCCAGAAAAAACGTGGAATGTGAAGCACCATTAAGGACGTTTGTCTATGTATATTAACGTATTTTTAAAAAAATGTAGGACATTACTTATATCACGACTCTCGTAGATTTTCGTCTCCCTTTATGTACTGAATTACGATTTCCCTATCCTTCTCACTTTCTCTTTTACCTTCACCTTGTGACGTCGGCATCTATACCTGGACTGTAGCTGTCAGCATAGGTTTATTATCGAGTCTAATGAGCAGAGCTTTATCACTTAACAGTTCGCAGTAACTCACTCTCTGTCCTACCTTCCTGTTCATAAGTAATTCTACTCCCGTTACACCATTCTCTGCTGCAGATACTCTGTAACGACCCATTAGAAAAATTTATGAATTACTGTGCTGATAAACCTCTTACATTATTTGATTTTCAAACAGCTGAGCAGAACTGAACGTACTCAGACATTTCGCTCTTTCCCTATTCTGATCAACACTAAACTGACACACAATATTTTTAGCGCAACGCAATCTGACTTTTAATAATCCCTACAAAAGAATGGCCTTGACTAACAATAACCTATACCTTTCACAAATCACTTACCTCACAAAAATCTTCGTAACTCAAACAACTGCAATACAGCGAGCGCCAATGCTGCCAGCTAAATAAAAGATTCAAACTACTGAAGGCACTAACTACTGAAAGGCTTAGTTAGCAAATGAAAGATTTTGATGGAGAACAAACAATGTATTTACCTTAATAGTGTTCAAAAGTCATAATATCTATATCAGTTCATGATATCCAGTATTACAAATTTACTGTCTCCGTCCAGATTATCCGCTCTCAAAACTCCGCTATCTCTCTCCCCACATCCACCACTGCTGGCGGCTCACGTCCAACGGCGCAACGCTATGGGCTGTTAACAGCCAACTGCCCAACACTACAATAGCAGATTCCAACAACGCAAAGCAGCCACAGACTGCACACAGCACAGACAGTGATTTTCGTACAGAGCGCTACGTGGCGGTGGGGTTACCAATATAAGAAGCTAAACAGCCCACTTACAACTCATCTTACCAGAAATCCTCATGTCCTTTCCATTTCGCTTCACTGACCCGCGCTATATCTAGACGGGTCTTTAGTAGTTTCCTCTTTAGATTTTCTCTCTTCCCTACCACGTTCAAACTTCTGACATTAAACGCCCCGTCTCGTAGAACGTTAACCTTTCGTTGGTTATTAAATGTTTTTCTCAAAGTTGCCCCCATCTTGGCCGTCGGCTCCCGAAAATCTGAGTGGAGGTGTACTCCCGAATCTTTTGCCACTGGAGAGGTCACCATGACACTTTTTCAGTTACACGCAACATGTCTTGTGGACATGCATTATGCGTCTTTCATGCAGTTATTTACATTGTCTTCTGCATCCCCATGCCGTTGATCGCTGCTGATCATTTCGCCTCTAGGTGGCAGTTTCCCTCCCCAACGGCAAGAGAGTGCGCTTAACATCTGTCCGCAACTCTGCCCTTTTAGACTAGGCCGTTGGCAGAACGAAGTTGACTTCCAGTTCCAAACGTCATCGGCTGCCATTGCGGGTGATTTTTATGCAAAACTTGAGCAGTGGCGGGGTTCGAACGCGGGTCCAAGAACGTTTGTCACTACTATTCAGAGACGCTATCCGTAGATATCGTCTGAGCTAATGATATATAGTGTAGCCCATGACTGATGGATGGTCGTCTTGTGCTTGAGTAATAGCAACATAATAATTTTTCATATTTTCTTCAAGGCATAACTTCACACGGTTCTTCCAGCATGATATTGCTTCTGTGCACAAAAGTTCTGGTGCTGGACTGACTGAACCATGTGATTACAGAAACTTTTTTTGTGTCTTTTCAATATCTGTCGCTCACAAATATTTGGGATTTATTCACATTCGCAACTAATAGTCTTCTCCCTTAAGTCTTGTTTAGGTTTCACAATGTGTGCACTTGTATTTCGGTTACTGCGTAATGGGTAATCGTCTGCATTTATTTCTTCGTATTGTTTCCTTACTTTATGAAACACTTTCGAGTGAGGATACTGCGAGTCGATGGAATTCATCTTATTGATTAACGTTTCATACCTACTATGTTATGATCTTTGTTCTTCCTATTTTACTTTGGATGATGGGTGGATGAGAGTGTTGGAAGGGGATGGGGGTCGGGGATGAAATGTTCCTTATAGTTGGATGGGAGTTTCCTTAATGTTTTCTCTCCGTAAATCTTTTGTGTTCCTTACTAGTAATCTGATTTTGTTAGGTACCAAGATGGGGTCAGTAGTGGTTGTGGGATGCGTACCAGTATTGTTTAAAACAAGTTTCACGATATTTACTCCCTCTCCAGAGCATAGTTTTATGTAAATATCAACAGATGATTTGGCTACATCGTTATTTAGTGTGAGCTTTTGATAACGTGTAACGGACGATCAAGAAGTTTCCGTTCGAAGGCTGTACAGACCATAATCGGTATGCCATTGAGGCAAAATCACTGTGGGATTTGAGGCAATCATTCGACTGACGAATTGTAAAACGCTGTGTCCTGATGCTTAACGAAGTCCGTAACTGCCTGCTGCACATCCTCGTCCGACATGGATCGTCGACCCATCAAGGCGGTTTTTCAAAAATGGCTCTGAGCACTATGGGACTCAACATCTTAGGTCATAAGTCCCCTAGAACTTAGAACTACTTAAACCTAACTAACCTAAGGACATCACACACACCCATGCCCGAGGCAGGATTCGAACCTGCGACCGTAGCAGTCCCGCGGTTCCGGACTGCAGCGCCAGAACCGCTAGACCACCGCGGCCGGCAAGGCGCTTTTTAAGGGACCGGAGACGTGATTATGGCAGAGCGAGATATCAAGACTACGGGGCGAGTGCTCGTGTGTCTGCCACTTCAGCTGGTCAGTACTGGACGAGCTTGCCAGATCGACCGGCGTCTTCAGTGGTGACCAGGACGGAACCTGGGGCAACATTACACATCGTCGGTTGTCGATAGACGTGATTTCCCATATACATCTTTCACTCTGCGATGTGAGTCTATAGGCGTCCGACGTTCGGTAGGGAAGAAAAAAACATTAGCACTTTGGTCCTGTTTGGAAGCATTTGGTAATAGTAACACAATAGTTGACGTTTCCGCATCTACCGCACGCTTGCCGGCAACACACGAGTGCCTCACAGATCCGTTGTGCACATGTCGGTGCTTATGTACCCGCATCGGAGTCGTGCTACGTTGCGTACCGCTGCAGCAACGCCCTGAAATAGAAACTTCGTTATCGCACCTTACACACTGTACCACTGACCACAGAGGATTTCACTTTACAACAACAACGCCGCCAGAAAACAGACGGGAAATTTAGAAAACAAATTATTCCCTTCAAAAATAAATCTTGACCGCACTCTCTTCCCGACAAGATAACGCGTTTTTAGTCGTTCTTGTTCCCCTTATGATGTACACAACAGCATAGCACCTACTAAAATACCTTATACGCAGCAGCGTCGTTTTGCGCGGAGGAGCTGCAAGAGGCAAAGAATAACATAACTAAATTTTTCTGTTTTGCATATTGGGCTTATTCTTGTTGTTGTTCTTGATGCGGTCTTCACACCGAAGACTAGTTCACTGGTTTGGTGCAGCTCCTCATGTTAGTCTATCTGGGAGTAGGTCACTCAAAATGGGGTAGGATAAGGTTACGCTTGTGGATGGGGCAGTAATAAGCTACTCTCGGTTGCAGCACAAATACCTAAACTTCACTTAACGAAATAAAAATTTTAAAACAATCTCTTAGAAAAACACAATTGGCTGTATGACGACTGAAGGCCTTATCACAGAAAAAAAAATCCACAATTTTAGGGCCGAAGGCCAGCAACAATAGCCTCAAACAACAAACGGCTGAAGGCCTGAGTCAGAAGTCAGAAGAACAATTCCAAATAGCACATATTAAGATAAATACCTCATTTTGAAACACACCTCAACATATACCTTGCTTTTGAAACAAGTTTGCTTTAAGAAAAACTTACGTAACACGGCTGAAGGCCTTATCACCAAAGAAGTGCAACTGTTGATCCTTAAAGCAAACATCACAATCTAAGGAATCAGGACAAGCGGTTCTTAACAAGTGTTCCAAGGATCGGCCTGGGAAGGTAACTCAACCATAAGGTAAGCTGAGACAGGCAGCCAAGGGTTGTACTCACGTAACAGGATGGCAGCTTAAACTGGGGCAGCTTAAAGCTCCGACCGACCGACTAACCAATCCGCCTAACGTTCTATCACCGGTACAACGATGGAATATTTTTAGGCAAGGGCAAAGAGACAGACAACACTATGTCTTCAGAAAACACCCAAGGCCTAAGGAAACACTAGACCCAAGGTAGACCTCCGAAAAAAATATGCACAGTGGAATACAAGACGCCGTTGAATTACACTCCGACTTGGACAGCATCAAGCAAGGTACACTGCCTGAAAAGCACTCTAACCTCCAGGGCAGGTCACTGGGGCGTTAGCAGCCACAAGGCAGAGAATACCGCTCGTAGCACTTCACTAATAAGAATAATACTAAATTCAATGATGAATAACAAATAGAGAAAGACGGCTGCACTACTTCACCGCTTCGAAACACTTCACTCATTGCCCCCAGGCTCAGCGGTCCCAGTATCAACAACCCGCCGACCAAAGGCGAGATCTCAGAATGGTCAACGTTGCATTAGCAGTGAACTCTTCACACAAACGTCCAGGGTTCGGTGCGCAACGAAGTCGTCGCTCCCGCAACTACCCCTCCTCGATCGGGCAGTCGCAGCACCCCACCAGCGGCCATGGCTTGCCATTGCGCTGCCCGGACCTGTTCGCTGCTGCGCCCCAATCGACCTGATATCCGTTCGCAACCCCTCACCAATCTCAGTAACCAGACAGCATTAAAATAACTGCTCATTGAAAACCACAAGATACACACAGATCCGGGAAAACAATTCCACCAACAACACACAATACTAAAACCAGTAACTGTGAAACAAAACGAACGAATTATAAGTCGGTACAAACACAGAGAACCCAGAAGAAGTTGGAAGACCAAATGCACGTCGTCGACTGCGACGACCGACCTAACGACCAACCATTTGTCGTTCCCACTCAAGTCAGGCACCGGAAAGATCCCAGTATAAATTGGCGACTGACAACTTATTGCCATGAGGGCACTTCGATGGGCGGACACAGACAGACAGGTGAAAGTTGTACTACTTGAATATCACGCTCCATTCAACTAAAACTCGCTGAATCCGGTCCTTGACGTGGTCGTGCTCTCTCGCGATCACAACCTTCAATCGGACAGTGCATGTGTGTCGCCAGCGGTCGGGCGAGTACTGGCTGTCCAGACCTCACTGCTGCTCCGTGCTCCGTCCCAACTCAACCCACTCGACACACGACGAGCTGGAAATACTAGTGGCCGCTCCAAAGATGGTACCACAGTACGCGCTATCGATAAGCGCTGCTGCTGCCACTCACGGACAGACAAGGCAGCAAACGTAGTGGCACCAGTGAACACGCTAAGTAAACAAGACGTCACTATCGCTATTACAAGATGACAAGTTATGAACGGCGTCAAACACGAACCGCACATGGCTCCTTGTCCTGTGCAGGCCTTTTCATCTCTGAAGAGCTGTAATTATTTTTTTTTTCATCCTTTTTCTGAGAGGTTCATTGCGGCCCACCATGAATTCCTCTCCTGTACCAAACTCTTCATATCAGAGAAGCACTTGCAACCTACGTCGTCAGGTATTTGCTGGATCTATTGCAATCTCTGTCAACATCTGCAGTTTTTACTATCTACAGCTGCCTCTAGCACGATGGAACTGTAATGTGTCATAATATTATTACTAGTTTTTCTTTTCTCCCTCGTTCTTTTATATATATATATATATATATATATATATATATATATATATATATATATATATATATATATATAAACTTTGTACCATAGATAATATTGGCATAGAAACAAAACAAGTCGAGATACTCTCTTCAGCTGATGAATCATTGTATAGTCACCTGTTTGCCTCAATAAATGAGAACTGACGGACGTATTACGGGTTCCGCCGAGTTATTATTGTTTAAAAATGTGTATTCCAATGGAACATAAAAAAGTGTTATAGAAAGTTATCAAGAAGGCAAATTTATTCGCACAGAAATATTATGTTCATTATTCCGCGACATGTCGAGAATCCTGCATCAAGAGGATCGAAGCTAACAAGAGGGGCGATCCTGAACCAGTATTGTCATTCCAATTTCCATGCACAACAGCGGTAACAAGAAAAGGATGTATTTAAATTTAGGAATGTTAATCTAATAGTATACTGAATATTATAGGTCTGTTGATATTAATGTCAGCTAAAATTCGCTCAGGTTATGAATACATTCCCATTTCTTTCAACTGTTCTTTAAAAATTTCTTTTTTAATTATTTTTTAATTATTCAAGCATACATTTTTAATCAGTTTCCATTGTATATGATATTTTATGCACGCCCTTCTATTCTCCTATTCCCCTCAGAAACTATTCAATGGCGACAGTTGAAAGGACGGCACCTAGCGTTGAGATAAAAATTTTTGGAGATAAATGATTCATTTTATCGTTACAAGAAACCAATGCGGCGTTTGTTGCATCTGTTACATGTCCGTGAGATTGCAACTATTAACAACTTGAAGAAGCAAAGTAAAATCAAATTTAATATCCTTTACGGAAAGTGCATTTCTATAGAAGAGACGAAAATTTAGTTAAATTCTACATCAAAGGGTCAAAATAGTTCATTCAAATTCTGTAAGACTGTATCATAGAATAATCAGGTTCAGTAATGAAATCTGCTTTAATTGAGAAGTACCGATACAAAAAAAAATTTCATGTTTAAAACTTTTTCTTTTCATAATTTTGTTAAACATTGATAACGATGGAGTGAACGGAAATGGCCATTGTTGAAAACTCATTAAACAATGCATATACCAAGCTGTCGGATATCCGAACTTCGCAACAGTTGAAAGTAACGTGCCAACTCGTGACCTGGCCGATGACTACCAAAATAACCAGGTTGGTGACATGAGAGCATGAGCTCTTAAGCTGATTGTGCAATAATCCTCCCATTTGTCAACTGGTGCAGTCTTCGGAACTTGCAACACCTATATCGATTAGAAGTAGGTTTATACTATGTAACTGTGATTATGAGATGTTTGTTCTTTGTTAGTTAAGGTCATTGAATTGTGAAAGGAAATTTAAACACATATATACGGAAAAAGGTAAATGATGTTTAAAATGATGAAATTTTATTATATATATATATATATATATATATATATATATATATGTGTGTTTATAAAGATTAACATTGTATATTGGAAGCTGTTTCATGCTTAGGACACTTGTATAATGTAAAAGATGTAGGGAACACCCTCCGAAACGGAAGTGGCTTGAAGCGACGTAAAGGGTGGTTTTGGTGGTCGAACTCTCACGGCTCTTTGGTGCGAACGATACGCAGTCAGTGGTTAGCCGTTGCACGGCACACATCGAGGGTGCCAAGGGAGGTTAAAAATGGTTCAAATGGCTACTTAAAACTAACCAACCTAAGGACATCACAAACATCCATGCCCAAGGCAGGATTTGAACCTGCGACAGTAGCGGTCACGCGGTTCCAGACTGTAGCGCCTTGAACCGCTCGGCCACCCCGGACGGCACCAAGGGAGGCATCTGGAAGCAGTTTTGCAAGGAATTTCGTCCCGGATGTGGATTTTGCATTGTACTCTCAGCATGGTACTCTCTGAAATGAGGAATGGCTCTAACACGTTAAAAATCGGTCGCCAAGATGAAATGGTAAAGAGCATTCGAACACCAAGAGCCGTGAGTACAGTTAGCCGCCACGTCGCTTGCCACCACTACTTCGCCATTGCTTTACCAACTTCATGCATACAGATATGTATTAGAGCATGGACCAGTTAATTTATGATTTCAATAATAATCCAAGTGCTATAAACCTGTGTTTGAAACCATAACGTTTATCCTAATAATGAAACGATGCAGGATCCCCTCATAAGTGCTCAGAAAACCGAGTATCCTGTTTCTAACAAAATAGTGATTTATTTATGTGTACTAAATGTGTAAAACTTCAGTGCCAGACTACGTAAATATTAATGTCTAAAATACCTACCGCACAGATGGTGAAAAAAGGCACTTAAGTTAAACTTATTTGAAACATAATTTAGCCTTGATTTTTTTGAAGTCTATCGAGCACAGTGTTGGGTAATTTGCTGTGCAAGATGAAAACTAAAACTATTCCAAGTGAGGCTAAGAATTAAATTTAGTTTAATTGAATCTTACTATTGATATAATCACAGTGTTTGACAAGTGAGACAGTATCAGTTTATGGATTCCCACAATATTTTCCTCTTATTACAAAGATAATTAGAATATTAATTCTACTAAATAAATCTGACACATTTCTATAAATGGAAGTATAAACAGTGTAATTTTTGTATTATTTAATTTCATTTGTGGTATTTATATGTTAGTTAAGTCAGAAGCCCTCCATGTCCAACTTTGGTTCGGTGTTTCCTGAAGTAACATCTTAATACTTAGTCACGTAATGATAGTGATTATAACTGTTATTACTATGAGAGGTGTACAATTTTGCTTTATATGATTACACGTTTGTGCATTAATGGTACCTATTGCTACCCACATCTTAGATTGCCCTGTATTCGCTTGTATCCAGCGTGCTATTCAAAGGGAGTCTTAATGAAAGTCACTACAAAAACTAACATTCAGTTTTCTTGAACATAATATTTCAGATCAATGTGCCTAATTAGGCTAGCGACCCCTCGATTTTTCTTTCGTATATCCCCAAAGTAAAGTCTGTTCAGTTCTTCTATTAATTACAACGTATTCAAAATTAAAGTCCGATTCCTTCATCCATTAGGCACACGCACGGTCAAGATTATAAATCCTCTCAGAGGGTCACGTTAGTTTATGACACGGCAGGCTAGTGTTATAAACTGTGTGGATGATATTTTTATGAAAATCAGTTGGTTTATCGCCTGACTCATACTCTCCCCCAATTACTTTAGAAATTCTTGTGGACTGTTATCTTTCCATTCTGCCATATTTGATATTATGTCTTCTAAAGATCTTTGGAATTCCGATTCTAATTTCGTATTCCCTATCTCTTCAAAATCGGTTCCTGCTTTTCTTTCTGTCACGTCATCAGACAAATCATCCCCATCGTAGAGGCCTTCAATGTACCATTTCACTTACCCGCGCTCGCCTCTGGATTTAACAGTGGAATTCCCCATTGTACTTGTAATGTTAGCACACTTCCTTTTCATTTCACCGAAAGCTGGTTTTACTTCTCTGTACCCTGGAACTGTCCCTCCGACAGTCATTTATATTTAAATTTTTCATGCATGCATATCGTCTTATCTTCCCTACACTTCCTGTTTATTTCAGTCGTCAGCTACGTGTATTTCTCTATTCCTGAATTCTGGCGAACATTTTTGTAATCCCATCGATCTCCTGAAGTATTTCTTCTGTTACCCATGGTTTCTTAGCAGTTACCGTCCATGTAACTGTGCTTTTCTTTCCAACTTCTGCGACTGCCCTGTTTAGAGATTTCAATTCCTCTTCAACAGTACTGTCTACTGAGCTAGTCCGTATTCAAATATCTATCGCCTTAGCGAGCTTCAAGCGTATCTCGTCATTCTTTAGTACTTCTGTATCCCGCGTCTTTAAGTATTGATTCTTCCTGTCTAATCCCTTAAACTTTAGACTACTCATCATCACTACTAATTTTTTTCTGAGCCTATATATGTTTCTGGGTACTCCTTAGAATCCAGTATCTGATTTAGGAATCTCTGTCTGACCATGATGTAGCCTAACTGAAAGCTTTCCGTATCTCCCGGCCTTTTACGTCTCCTCCTATTGTAATTCTGGAGCAGAATGTTCTCTATTACTAGCTGAAATATATTACAGAACTCAATTAGCTTTTCTCTTCTCTCATTTCTAGTACCAATACCACATCCTCCCGCAACCCATTTTCTACTCTTTCCTCTACAGCCGCATTCCTCTCCACTATGACTATTAGATTTTCATCTTCCTTGACATATTGCATTACCCGCTCAGTATCCTCATATTCTTTCTCTAGTTCTTCATATTCAGCATGAGATGTCGGAATGTATGCCTGAACTACTGTTGTTTTTTCCCTATCGGTTCTGATGAAAACTGCCCTATCACAGAACTACTCACCGCAACTCAATTTTTACCATCTCTTCCCATTTCTCAGGAATCCTACTACCGTTATACCAATTTCTGCTGGTGTTACCGTATACTCATCTTACCATCTACTTGAATATGCTTGCAGTATGTTCTCTCTATCGAAATCTGGAATTTTTATCTCCTAATCTCCCCCCTCATCCCGCCCCCCCCCCTCCCACACACACACAGACTTACACTTCTTTCCAGTACTAAACCGACAATTCTTCAATGTGGCATGATGCGTCCTAACAGTCCTTTGTTTTATTCAAGTTGTTGTTGTTGTTGTGGTCTTCAGTCCTGAGACTGGTTTGATGCAGCTCTCCATGCTACTCTATCCTGTGCAAGCTTCTTCATCTCACAGTATCTACTGCAACCTACATCCTTCTGAATCTGCTTAGTGTATTCATCTCTTGGTCTCCCTCTACGATTTTTACCCTCCACGCTGCCCTCCAATGCTAAATTTGTGATCCCTTGATGCCTCAAAACATGTCCTACCAACCGATCCCTTCTTCTAGTCAAGTTGTGCCACAAACTTCTCTTCTCCCCTATCCTATTCAATACCTCCTCATTAGTTACGTGATCTACCCACCTTATCTTCAGCACTCTTGTGTAGCACCACATTTCGAAAGCTTCTATTCTCTTTTTGTCCAAACTAGTTATCGTCCATGTTTCACTTCCATACATGGCTACACTCCATACAAATACTTTCAGAAACGACTTCCTGACACTTAAATCTATACTCGATGTTAACAAATTCCTCTTCTTTAGAAACGCTTTCCTTGCCATTGCCAGTCTACATTTTATATCCTCTCTACTTCGACTATCATCGGTTATTTTACTCCCTAAATAGCAAAACTCCTTTACTACTTTAAGTGTCTCATTTCCTAATCTAATTCCCTCAGCATCACCCGACTTAATTTGACTACATTCCATTATCCTCGTTTTGCTTTTGTTGACGTTCATCTTATATCCTCCTTTCAAGACACTGTCCATTCCGTTCAACTGCTCTTCCAAGTCCTTTGCTGTCTCTGACAGAATTACAATGTCATCGCCGAACCTCAAAGTTTTTACTTCTTCTCCATGAATTTTAATACCTACTCCGAATTTTTCTTTTGTTTCCTTTACTGCTTGCTCAATATACAGATTGAATAACATCGGGGAGATGCTACAACCCTGTCTTACTCCCTTCCCAACCACTGCTTCCCTTTCATGGCCCTCTACTCTTATAACTGACATCTGGTGAGGTAACAATTTTCTTTTCTCCTCTATTACATGCAATACAATCATAATATAGTTACGTGATCTGCCTATCTAATCTACAGAATTAACCGGTACCGTGACATTTCAAAGGCTTCTGTTCCCTTCTTGTCTGAAATGGTTATCGCTTTCGCTAACTTTTGTATCAGATTACAATCCGAAAACCTATATTTACTTTCCAAGTAAACAAAGTTCTCTTCTTCAGAAACACTTTTCTCTCCATTGTCTGTCTTCATTCTACGTGGGCGGTTCAGAAAGTAACCTCCGATCGGTCACAGTGCGGGTTGTGGGGGGAGTAGCGACGCCATCTGTGCGTTCACGCACTCAACAGGTCAGTCGGCATCAAGCCGTGGTCGAGTGAACGTCGTACCTGCGTTAGTTTAGTTTTTGTGGCAGTTTGCAATGTGTGCTGCAATAGAAAACCCCGCCAAATGTGAAGTGCGTGCTGTCATAAGGTTTTTTACAGCCAAAGGATATTCTGCAGCAGCTATTCATCGTGAGCTTTGTGCCGTGTACGGACCAAGAGTTATGAGTGAAGGAGTTGTCCGTGAATGGGTACGTTTATTTAAAAGTGGACGAGAAAACGTTCATGATGAAGAGAGGAGTGGTAGACCATCATTGGTGACTGACGAACTCGTTCAGACAGTTGATGCAAAAGTTCGTGAAAATCGACGTTTCTCAATGTCGGAGTTGTCTACTGGTTTTCCACAGATTTCTAAGACTCTCTTGTACGAGATAGTGACAGCAAGATTGGGTTACCGTAAGTTCTGTGCACGATGGGTGCCCAAAATTCTTACCGACCACCACAAAACTCAAAGAATGGCCTCTGCATTAGACTTTCTGTCACGTTATGAGGACGAAGGAGAACCATTGTTAAACAGAATCGTGACCGGTGACGAAACCTGGATTAAGTACGTGAACCCTGAGACAAAAGAACAATCAAAGATGTGGGCACATTCAAATTCGCCTACCAAACCAAGAAAAGCCTCGCAAGATTTTTCTGCCAGAAAACTGATGGCAACGGTGTTTTGGGATGCCAAAGGGGTGTTGTTTGTTGAATTCATGGAACGTGGTACGACCATTAATCAAGACGTGTACTGTGAAACAATAAAAAAGTTACGACGGGCTATACAGAACAAACACCGTGGTATGCTGACTTCCGGTATCGTTTTTTTGCACGATAACGCCCGTCCTCACTCTGCTCGCAGAACAAGGCCCTTCTTGAGTCCTTCAAGTGGGACGTTATCAACCATCCACCTTACAGCCCAGACCTGGCGCCAAGTGATTGTCACCTCTTCATGCATTTGAAGAAATGGCTCGGGTCACAGCGGTTTGATGACGACGAAGAGCTCAAAGATGCGGTCACAGGCTGGCTCCAGGCACAAGCGGGTGATTTTTATGCAGAAGGAATTTCAAAGCTTCTGAAGAGATACGATAAGTATATACGTATAAGATACGTATATTGTCTATATTTCGGCTATCATCTGTAATTTTATTGCCAAACTCATCTATTACTGCCACTCGGAGCGCCCGTGCGGTTTGAGGCACCATGCACGGACTGCGTGGCCTCTCCCGTCACAAGTTCGAGTCCTAACTCAGGCAGGGGTGTGTGTGTTGTTCTTAGCATAAATTAGTTTAAGTTAGTATAATTAATGTGTAATTCTAGGGACCGATGACCTCAGAAGTTTGGTCCCTCAGGAATTCACACACATTTTTAACATTTTTCATCTATTACTTGCAGTGTCTCATTTCCTTATCTTGTTCCATCAGCATCGACTAATTTAATTCGACTACATTCCATTATTTTTTCTGCTTCTGTTGAAATTCAGCTCATATCCTTCTTCGAAGACATTGCCCATTCCGTTCAAATGTTCTTCTTGCTGTCTCTCACAAAATTACTATGTCATCAGCAAACATTAAAGTTGTTACATTAAATGTATTCGTAGTTGCGAACACGGACATGCATCTGTAGAATGGAATGATGACAGCGAAAACTTATGCCGGACAGAGACGCGAACCGAGGTTTCTCGCTTAGTGCAATAAGAGGCATATTCGGGTAGAAGTGTCGGTCCGGCACAAATTTTCAGTGTCATTATTTCATTCTACAGCTGATGGTTGTCCATATTCTCAAATGCGACTACATTTAATGTACTTCATAAGGGCTGTAGTAGGCACAGTGCTTGTTCCTTTCGACAGGCATGGATGTCCCAAGGAACTTTGCACCTTAAATCAGAATAACACAGGCACTGCAGAATCATATTGACAATTTTTATTTATTCTCTCTCCTTCTACAAATTTTTCTCTTGTTTCCTTTGCTGTAAGCTCAATGTACTGGCTGAATAACATTGGGGATAGGCTTCAATCCTGTCTTGCTTTCTTCTCAACCACTGCTTCCCTCTCAGACCCTTCGACGCTTATGACTCACGTTGGATTTCGGTACACGTCGTATTACACCTATCTACATACATACTCAGGAAGCCACATTATGGTGCACAGCTGAGTGTACCTTGTACCTGAACTAATCATTTCCTTTCTGGCTCCACTGGAAAAAAAGGTAAAACTTCTATATTTCTTCAAATGAGCCTTAATTTATCTTATCTCTGAGGTCCTTAAGATAAATGTACGATGGCAGGAGTGGATTTTTTCAGCTGTCAGCATTAAATGACGATTCTCTAAGTTTTAGTGAAATGTTCCTCGAAAAGTATATCGTCTTCCCTCCAGGGACTTCCGATGAGCTTCCAGCTTTCACAGAGTAAGTTCAGTATCTCCTGTGATATCCAGGTATTTCTGTTGGCCATGGCTTCTTACCCATTTCATCCACTGCTGCCTTCACTATTTCATCTCTCAAAGCTACTAATTCATCGTGTACTGTATTGCTTTCCTCTTTTTCCGTCAATCGTTGCCTAAAGATCACTTCGAAACCCTGAACAACCTTTGGTACTTTCAAGTTCCCAGGCCCCATCTGATTGATTTCCGACCTATTTGCAGATTCTTCAGTTTTCATATACCCATCGTAAACCAAAAATTATGGCCAGAGTCCACATTTGCCTCTGGAATCTTCTTACAATGTAAAATGATGTTATGTAGCCTCTTTATTCCCATTATATAACAAATCTGAGTCATTTCAGTGTCTCTGGGTCCCTACCACATGCATAGTCTTCTTGCATAATTCTTAAACCAAATATTAGCGATGACTGAACTATGAACTGTACAAAATTTCACTACGTGGCTTCCTCTTCCCTTCCCTTCACCCACACCATGATTTATTAATATTTATATATTTTTTTAATCTCCTACTACTGAATTCCAGTCACTCATAACGATTAAAATTTTATTTCCTTTAACTGTATGGTTAATCATTTTTATCTCACAATACATTCTTTGAATCTCTTCATCATCTACCGAGCTAGTTGGTATATAAACTTGTAGAACTGTAGAGGGTGTTGGCTTAAAGTCTGTATTGGCTGTGACAATGCGTCCACCATGCTGGTCATAGCAGCATTCCTATTTTCTTATTAATTATTACAAAAAATTATTTAAAAAAAATTATTGACATGTTCCACATCCACGAGGATCTCCTCAGCACGGATCTATGGAACGAAAAACTAATCTAATCTAATCTAACCTCTTCCTGCGTTATCCCTATTTGCTTTTATATTTGTGATATTCTACTCATTCTGAGAGAAAGCTCTGTTCGTCCAGCCACAGACTTCGCCAATTCTCAGTATAACTAACTTCGTCCTGTCCTTTTCCTTTTTTATATTCTCCATCTTACCTACTTAACTACTTAACTATCCAGGAAAACTGTTTCCTGTCGGGAGAGGTAACAGCAGTAGTTTCCCCTTGCTTTTGGCTGTTCGCAGTACGAGCACGGTATTGCCATGTTGGTTGATGCTACAATGGCAGACCAGCAGATGATCCAGACTCTTGAACCTGCAACTACTGAAAAGGCTTATGTCCATCTTCAGGAACGACATGTTTGTCAGGAATCTCCATAGATACTAAATGGTTCAAATGGCTCTGAGCACTATGGGACTGAACATCTATGGTCATCAGTCCCCTAGAAATTAGAACTACTTAAACCTAACTAACATAAGGACATCACACAACACCCAGTAATCACGAGGCAGAGAAAATCCCTGACCCCGCCGGGAATCGAACCCGGGCGCGGCAAGCGAGAACGCTACCGCACGACCACGAGCTGCGGACCATAGACACTACTCCATTGTCATTGCACCTACTGTACCGCACGCCACGCCACCTCGGCAATTACGTCGACACTTGGATGCAGAAGTGACCCCACGTGTTCCAGGGAATTTTACAGGTTAACCTTTATTTCTCAAGTTGTTTGTTAATGAACTCGCGGAAATTATTGATAGGAACCTCGAACGTTTCGTGGAAGAGCAGATACCGATATTGAAGTAGGCCTACTATCTGAAGAAAACTTCAGAAATATTCAAGCAGATCTACATAAGGGATGCGAATAATACATTTATACAAATTTCTCACGCCACATAAAGAAAACTGTCTCAGAATCCCGTAACTACAACATCAATAATTCATAATCGTTCAATATAAAAATCGGTAGGGATCTGAAATAGACGATCCCATAGGTTAATTCGTAGCTAAGGCAGGTGGCAAACTTCGGTTGTTTGGCAGGATACTGAGACTGCTTGCAAATCAATTTTTGTGTCGTACCTCAGAATATGGTTCAACTGTGTGGACCAATACTAGATAGAATATACAAAGGGTATTCAATTCATACTTGGATGGAATGGATTTCTCCGCAGAGCTGATTAAGAATGGAACATCTGGAAAATACTGATAAGAAGAATGGAGGAAAATCTCGATTGCCAGATTCTGAAATATAGAAGCACATTTTCCCTCGGAATTCTTCATCCCTGTACTCATCGCTGCCCTAACGACTATGAAGAAAGAACTTAATTATTGCAAGAAGAAAGGTATTAGTCAGGCATTCCTCCTTCGTTCCATGCGACTGGAAGGGAAGAATTACTAACATGTGATACCATGAAAGTGCCCTTTCCCTATTACTTCATAGTGTTTTGCAGATTATGTACGCAGCTGTAAATGTATCTGATACATATGATGAAAAGTTTAGCTTTTAAATCTAAACGCCCACAATTGTCGGATCTAAAAAAATAACTAAACAATTGAATACTTTTCAGTTCTAAATATCTGGGTGGCCGACACAGATGTGAATAAAAAGCACTATCTATAGTGCTTTTTATTCACTTTCATCCTCCAGAATATCAGGCCAAACTGTTCAAAACAACGCAAGTTCTTTCGGTTTATACCTGCTGTATAATGGTGTCACATTTACATATTCTTCCACAGACGTTTTTTAATAATGTAAAAATCTACTCCTACGTTGTCCATTAATTTCCTAACACTGACCCAAAAGAATGTTCGTAAGATAAATACCAACACCCTTCAAAGTAAAATGAAGACAACAGCAATCGTCTGTGTAGACAATACGCATATAATGTCTAGAAACAGCAGCGGTCGACAGAAAACTTTCCGTTCATTTTAGAAGACTGATCGTACTTTGGCCCAGTTCCACACTTTTGAATGCAAAAGATTTTAAGGAAATTCCACATTCTTACTGGAAGTATCATCGATAGAAACTAGGTAAATAGGTGCTTTCACGTTGGTCGAGATACAAGTCATTCTACATTTGTGAACATCTGAATCCAAAAATATCAGCAACAATAAACAGAACCGTACCCAGAACCACCAGGCAAGTAGGCTTTCAGCACCGTACATTAACCGTACCCTAACTCAAAGGAACGCTCTGAACTGGATAATAGGTCATGTAACGTATTGCATCCGAACAGAAGAAAGCAAAAGTAAAGATTTCTGGTGCTGTGTGAGATCACAACGCTCAGACTTACGAAAAATTACAAAGAAAGACGTGCCTACTTTTTAAATAAGGCAGTCGTCGTAAACGAAGTACACCTTAGTATTCGTATATATTATGATTATCTGAATGAAGCTGTTCTGTTTACTGTCCTGAGCTTATAATCAACATAAAAAAATTGTAAGATCTGTTGCTGAACAAGTTCAGTATTCGGAAATAAGTAAACAGGACATCCGTGATCTCGATACCCATGAGCAGCTTATGACACGGTTACCATTAGTATAAACAGGAACAAAAAATTCGGTTCTTAAAACGTCAGCTCTCTACGTGACAGTCCAAGGCTGTCGTTAATTCATTTATTTCTGACAGCATGATTTTAAAACTAACTAGTAGCGCATATTACAAAGGTTCATTTTCCCATGTTTGTAAATGATTCTTCGTCCATAGGCAAAATCTTGCGTAGAAACGCTGCGTCACTCCGCAGATTTCTGGTGAACATTTGGAGAAGCTTATCCGAATAGGAAAGTCACTGCCATGAGGCTATCGGTGTGGCGAAATGTGAAAAAGACTAAACAGATTGAAATGTAGTATTGGCAGAACATAACAGTGGCTGATCCAACCAGCACATTTCAGCTGACTCATAGTGTAATGGTAGTTGTGTTTTAACGCTCTTAAAATGTAGTAATATTTTCGTCATCTGTTAGTGTCCATTTTGGCTGGCTTATTTTATTCTTCTCACATACATAATCGTGTAAGTTTCTTGGTTGCCCTTCTTCTAATGTTTTCAAAGACCGATTATTGGTTCTTGTCAAGGTCATGTTGTATTATCTTTCAGCATTTACAGGTGCCCTGAGTTTGGCAACATTCAGCATTAACGGAAACCATACTCACATTTTCAACACTCGCATACTCTATATGATTAAAAGTGGAGAGCATATGTTTAGAGCTCATCATTATGTGGTAGTGAAACGTGGACTGTGGGAAATCCGGAGCAAAAGGGAATCGAAGTGTTAGAAATGATGTGCTACAGACGAATATTGAAAATTAGGTGGACCGATAAGGTAAGGAATGAGATAGTTCTGCGCAGAAACGGAAACAGGAAAGGAACATCTTGAAAACACTGACGAGAAGAAGGGACAGGATGACCGGACATCTGTTAAGACATCAGAAAATAACTTTCGTTGTACGAGAGGGAGCTGTAGTGAAGATATAGAGGAAGACAGAAATCGAAATACATCCAGCATTTATTTGGGGACGGTGGTTGAAGACGCCGGCGTAGGAGAGGACTAAAAATAAAAATGCAAAGAAGTGAAGTCCAGATGCGTACATGAGAACTGTACACCTATCGAAAGAGTAGTGTTTGCCAGAAGTCCTGACTCAGTATATGGAGAAGCCAAAACAAACTTCGCTGAAATTAAAAGCAAGTACGGCAACGAGAGGATCGGGAATTCCACTGTAAAATCCTTAGGAGAGAGTGGATATGCAGAAAGAGTACACTGAAGGCGTCTATGATGGGTATCACTTTTCTAACGACGTGACAGAAGAGGATAGGGGGTCGATAAAGAATATACACAGGGTCAAGTTTCAGAATTAGAATTTAAAAGAGCTTTGGAGGACTTAACATCAGATAAGGCAGAAAGGGTACAAAATATTCCATCGGAATTTCTAAAGTGTTAACAGAACGACTATAAACGATGGTGTGTAGAATGTATGAGTCTGGCGATATATCAACTGACCTTCGGAAGAATATCATCCACGTAATTCCGAAGACAGCAAGAGCCGACAACTATGAGAATTATCACACAATCAGCTGAATAGCCACTGCAAGAAAATTTCTGACAAGAATATTATACTAAAACTAAAACTAAACTCCGTCCGAATGGGCTATGAAGGCCCAACGGTACCGACCGGTCGCCGTGTCATCCCGAGCTCACAGGCGTCACTAAATGAGGATATGGAAGGGCATGTGGTCAGCACTCCACTCTCACGGCCGTATGACAGTTTACGAGAACCGAGCCGCTACTTCTCGATCGAATAGCTCCTCAGATTGCCTCATAAGGGATGAGTGCACCCCGTCTGCCAACAGCACTCAGCAGACCGGATGGTTACCCATCCATCTCAGCCTGACAGCGCTTAAGTTCGGTGATCTGCCGAGAACCGGTGTTACCAAGAGGGAAAAATGGATGACCAAGAACGAAGTGCTCTGACTAAAAAGGTTATAAGACATGGATGATGTAGTTTTTCTCCCATTCTGTTCGATTTATTCATCGAAGAAGCAATCTCGTAAGTAAAAAAAATTTGCAAGTGTGGCAGTAAATTTCAAGGCGGAAGGGCATCAGTGATAAGTTTCGTTGATGAACTGCTATTCTCAGTTAACGCGAAAAATAATTACAGAATGCGTTGTATGGTATGAAGAGTCTAATGAATACATAACATGAATTGAGAGTAAATCGAAAAAAGACGAATGTAATGAAAAGCAGCACAAATGAAAATCCGTGAAACGTAACATCAGAATTGGTCATCACGAAATAGATGAACGATTTCTGCCACCTAGATAAGAAAATAATCAACGATAGACCGAGCATCGAGGACATAAAAAGCTAACTAGCCCCCTTCAAAAACTGCATTTCTGGCAAAGAGAAGTCTGCTAACATGAAGCATAGGTCTCAATCAGATGAAGCGATTTCTAAGTACGTTCGTTTAAAGCACGGCATTTTGTGATTGTGAAACACAGATTGTGAGAAAAACCAGAAAATAATCGTAGCATTTGAGATGTGGTTCTTCGGAAAAACGTTGAATATCGGGTGGACTGATAAGGGAAGGAAAGAAGATATTCTCCGCAGAATCGACTAGGAAATGAAGATATGGAATACACGGACAAGACAAAAAATTCAGAATAATAGGACATCTGTTAAGACGTCAGTGAGGAACTTCCATGGTATCAGAGAGAGCAGTAGATTGTAAAAGCTGTATAGGAAGACAGAGATTAGAGTACATCCAGCAAATAATTGAGGATGTAGGCTGCACTTGCTGCTCTGAGAGAGAATATTGGCACACGAGAGGAATTCGTGATAGACAGGATCAAAGCAGCCCAAAGACTGACATCTCCATAAAAATGAAAAAAAAATCTACCTGGTGCGTTTGTTGGATGATTGGCTGAATGCTAACGAAGATTTAGGCTGAATAACATATCGGTTCTGGACTGTACGGCATTCTGGTTTGAGATTAACTGCTTCATTTTGTAAACAAGCACAACGAAGTGTTAGATCGTCGAATAGGGCTTTGCCTTGGATCGAAACATCATTACAGAGCATTATAAGTCACGATTTATGGATATTTTTCCTTACTAAGTAAGAACTTGCGGAATGCCCAAGTTGAGAGTGTACATAGCATTATCGGTTGTATATTATATGGAGTACAATGAGGAAGCCACATAATATCCCTTGCACGTAGAATAATATTCCCTCGTCGTGAAGAACAACAATTTCCGCTTTCTTGACACCACGAGCCGTTCTTAGCAACAAAGCTGCTCGCAGTAAAGGAAGCAGCGACGAGAAGCGCAGCTTTTTAGACACTTCCGGGCGCTACGAGGCTGCGGATTTGTTTCCCTTCCGCACTACACTTGCATAAGTAATGCCGGCACAACAGCCTACGCTAGGCGCACCGTGAGAGACTCGCGTGACGCGAAAAATTAGCGAGCGGCCTGGGTAAATTCGGGTCAGTTGCCTCCTTTGGTGGTAAATATTTTACGCTCCGTTGAGCAAAGGCCGCGCCTTCCGCATCATTACATCGCCGCAACGACTACGCCTCTTTTCCACTCTTTGACTCCCCGTTGATACTGCTTAGGCTGGTTTGGTAACTCGATAGTCTACAAAATAGTAACTCTTTTGCTGCAATGATACGTGTATAACTTTCATCTGTGTGTACCACATTCACTCTGAAATGATTTCTAATACACAGAATAAACTGTTGTTGTTGCGGTCTTGATTCCAAAGCCTGCTTTCAAGCAGCTCCACAAGGTGTGTAGCCCTTTAATCTCTCTATAGTTAGCGAAACACCCATCTGTTCGAACTTGTTTACTTTAGTCATGTTGAAGACGCCCTCCGTAATTGTTATCCGCAACACGTATCTCCATTACCAAGCTGACACTTATTTGAAGCCTCCGGAAGTGTCCTGTCAGTTAACCTTTCGTTTCAGTCAGTTGCGCACTATATTTTTCTCACTTGGTTCGGGAGAGCAACTATCCATTTAATTTTCAGCACTCATCTGTAACACCGTCTTCCAAGAGCGTGTACTCACTTCTGACCTTTATCGCCCATGGCCGACTTATTTCCAATGCTGCACACCAAATACCTTGACGAACGATTTCCTAAAATTTAACTTACCTCCGATGTTAAAAAAATTGCTCTTTTTTGGAAATTTTTTTCATGGTATAGCCATACTCCACCTTAAATTTTCTCTGCTACGACCATCATCAGTTATTGTACTAATCAAACGGAAAACTCATCCACTGCCTGTAATGTATGATTTCCTAATCAGATTACGCAGCATTGTATGATTTACTTCAGCTAAATTTCTTTACTCTTGTTTTCTTATTGTTGATATTCGTTTTACACTCTCTTTTTCAAAACACTCTCTATTTAACTGATATTGTAGATTCTTTGCTGCGTATTTCATCACTGTAGCTTAAGGATTTTATGTCTTCACCCCAAACTTCATTTCTCTTTCCCACTGTCTCCATTTTTTCCTTAACTACTTGCTCCCTATATAGAATGAATAACATCTGGGTTAGGATATTGCAGTGTAAACCTCGTCTCCATCTACATACGTACTCCGCAAGCCACCTATGGTGAGTGGCAGAGGGTACCCTGTACGACAACTGGTCTTTTCCTCTCATGTTACACTTGCAGATAGCTCGATGGAAAAATGAATGTCTATATGGTTCCACACAAGCCCTAATTTCTCGTACCTTCGTGGTCACTACGCAAAATGTATGATAGAAGCAGTAGCACCTTTCTGCAGTCAGCGTCAAATGCCGGTTCTCTGAATGTTCTCAGTAGTGTTCTTAAAAATTAATGTCTTCTTCTTTCCAGGGATTCCAGCTTGAGCTCCCGAAGCATATCCCATCCTCACATGGCTATTCCATATCATTTCGAACCGTTACGCCCATATACACTCCTGGAAATGGAAAAAAGAACACATTGACACCGGTGTGTCAGACCCACCATACTTGCTCCGGACACTGCGAGAGGGCTGTACAAGCAATGATCACACGCACGGCACAGCGGACGCACCAGGAACCGCGGTGTTGGCCGTCGAATGGCGATAGCTGCGCAGCATTTGTGCACCGCCGCCGTCAGTGTCAGCCAGTTTGCCGTGGCATACGGAGCTCCATCGCAGTCTTTAACACTGGTAGCATGTCGCGACAGCGTGGACGTGAACCGTATGTGCAGTTGACGGACTTTGAGCGAGGGCGTATAGTGGGCATGCGGGAGGCCGGGTGGACGTACCGCCGAATTGCTCAACACGTGGGGTGTGAGGTCTCCACAGTACATCGATGTTGTCGCCAGTGGTCGGCGGAAGGTGCACGTGCCCGTCGACCTGGGACCGGACCGCAGCGACGCACGGATGCACGCCAAGACCGTAGGATCCTACGCAGTGCCGTAGGGGACCGCACCGCCACTTCCCAGCAAATTAGGGACACTGTTGCTCCTGGGGTATCGGCGAGGACCATTCGCAACCGTCTCCATGAAGCTGGGCTATGGTCCCGCACACCGTTAGGCCGTCTTCCGCTCACGCCCCAACATCGTGCAGCCCGCCTCCAGTGGTGTCGCGACAGGCGTGAATGGAGGGACGAATGGAGACGTGTCGTCTTCAGCGATGAGAGTCGCTTCTGCCTTGGTGTCAATGATGGTCGTATGCGTGTTTGGCGCCGTGCAGGTGAGCGCCACAATCAGGACTGCATACGACCGAGGCACACAGGGCCAACACCCGGCATCATGGTGTGGGGAGCGATCTCCTACACTGGCCGTACACCACTGGTGATCGTCGAGGGGACACGAATACTGCACGGTACATCCAAACCGTCATCGAACCCATCGTTCTACCATTGCTAGACCGGCAAGGGAACTTGCTGTTCCAACAGGACAATGCACGTCCGCATGTATCCCGTGCCACCCAACGTGCTCTAGAAGGTGTAAGTCAACTACCCTGGCCAGCAAGATCTCCGGATCTGTCACCCATTGAGCATGTTTGGGACTGGATGAAGCGTCGTCTCACGCGGTCTGCACGTCCAGCACGAACGCTGGTCCAACTGAGGCGCCAGGTGGAAATGGCATGGCAAGCCGTTCCACAGGACTACATCCAGCATCTCTACTATCGTCTCCATGGGAGAATAGCAGCCTGCATTGCTGCGAAAGGTGGATATACACTGTACTAGTGCCGACATTGTGCATGCTCTGTTGCCTGTGTCTATGTGCCTGTGGTTCTGTCAGTGTGATCATGTGATGTATCTGACCCCAGGAATGTGTCAATAAAGTTTCCCCTTCCTGGGACAATGAATTCACGGTGTTCTTATTTCAATTTCCAGGAGTGTATTTAAGCTACATGACTATGTGAAGCAGGACACTACTAATGCTGTATCCGAAAGTAGTGTTTTTTTCATTAAATTACGTATTTCTACATTAAGAATCAGGTGCCAACTAGAATTTTGTCTAGATTATCTTCTATCAATCTGCAGTTACTTATCTTCGACGCCTTCCTGTACACCACAGTATCATCAGCGGAAGAACACAGATTGGTGCACATCATCTATGCCAATTCATTAAAGTACACAGGAAATGGCAATGGTCTTCTCACACTTCCTGGAGCACATCTGATGCTATCCCTGTATCCGATGCACACAACCGTCGAGGACAACATACTGGTCTCGGTTTCTTAAGAAGTCTTCGAGCAAGTTACATAGTTGGTAAACTATTCCATATGCACGTACCTTCATTAGCAGTTTGTAATGGGGTACCGTCTAGAATGCTTTTCGGAAATCTAAGAATAAGATATCAGCCTGTGGCTATTCATCCGTAGCTGGCAGAATATCATGCGAGAGAAGAGCAAGCTGGGCTTCGCACGAGCGGTGCTATCTAAAGCTATGCTGATACGTGGACACGAGATTTTCGGTCTCTAAGAAATCTATTACATTCTAACTGAGAATACACTGGGGAATTCTGCAGCAAACCGATTTTAAGGATATTGGACTGTAATTTTGCGGCTGCATTCCTTTATCCTTCTTATATACAGGTGTCACGTGCGGTTTTTTCCAGTCGCTTGGCACTAGTCGTTGCTCGAGAGATTTGCGATAAATACAAACTAAGTATGGGACAAATGACGTGGAGTACTCTTTGTAAAACCGAATTGGGATTCCATCTAGACCTGGCGACTTATTTGATTTCGATTCTCACAGTTGTTTCTTTACGCCAGGGATGCTTATTGCTATGTCATCCATACGGGACTCTGTTTTTTTTTTTTCATTTTTTTTTGTTATTGATCGTTGTGTTTGGTCGTTGCGGACGTCGCAAGACATCCTGTTCAAGTTCGGTGGTTGATCCTTCCACTCAGTTTTTTATTAGAGAGGCCAACCGGCTCTCTGACCGAACACGCTGAGCTACCGCGCCGGCAAAATATGTTCAAATGTGTGTGAAATCTTATGCGACGTTGCATCTGTTCGGGTCGGAATTCGTAAGACATCCATTTAAGTTCGTTGTTGATCTGTTAACTCAGTTCTTTTTATTACAGAGGGCACGTTACCCTCTGACCGAACACGCTGAGCTACCGTGCCAGCAAGACTTGAACCAAGGACCTCTCATTCCGCAGCTGCTCACGCTAACCACGGGACCACAAGGGTTCTTAATAATGAATGAGATTTTCACTCTGCAGCGGAGTGTGCGCTGATATGAAACTTCCTGGCAGATTAAAACTGTGTGCCCGACCGACACTCGAAATCGGGACCTTTGCCTTTCGCGGGTAAGTGCTCTGCCATCTGAGCCACCGAAGCACGTTAGATGGTAAAACGACGGGACGTTTGTGTAATTCTCCTGTGTGTATTATTTCGTAAATGTGGAAATTACAACTTCGTCCTTCCTCAAGCTATCTTCTACTGCGAAACCAGACTGATTAACGAGTGACTGAATGGAAATCTTAGACCCGCTTAGCAATTGTACATGGGACTAATTAAGTGCTTCGACTCTTACAACGAGAGTATTGTTTCTGTACAGATACATAACTGCCGTGTGCGTTCCTACATAATGCAACTGATGTTACTTTGAAATGCGCCAAGCTATTTTGCGTGCCTTTTTGATTCTGTTTGAAGTTTAGTAATGAATTAGACAGGAACAGCGCGCACTACGTGGGCAATGTTTATTAAACTACGTCGAATCCCAGGAATTGGACATAGTACGCACTTTCTAGCTGAAACACCCGCTAAATCACGCAGGGCTAACAGGTAATTTGGATTGTGGTAGGGGACAAGGGAGCTGCGATCAGATTCATTTTACAACTGTAATTTATTATCATTTAGTTCACTGATAAACTTTTGAAAGAATTAAATTTGCTTCGCGGCTGAAGGCCTCCATACAGATGCTTTAGAATAAGTCAAATTTTGAAAATAAATGGCACACAGTTTAAATTTACGAATTAGGTAAATCGTGTACATATACGAGATCAGCATGCGGAGCGGTTGAAGGCCGCAGGATTAAATCTTAAAAATTTCAAATATACTATGAATATTACTGAAGGCAGAAGGCCACAATGTTTTAAGATGCTAACCGGGCTGATGGCCGACAAGGTGCACAGAAACAGATAACTAATGCAAGAAGATGGCTGAAGGCCGCAAGGTTAAATTCTACAAAATAAGGCAATATATATTGCAAAAATCGGTAAAACAATACGTTAAGTTTAAAAATTTCTTTTTTGCAACGGAGGAGGGCCCACAATAACTTGTAAAATCTTTCACAGGGAATTGCTATAACCTTTCAAGAGCAGAAGGCGATAGTATTTGGACATGAAGGAAACTCCGAGAGCATGTTTACAGGGCTGAAGGCCCACAACCTTGCCAAATGAAAAATATAAAATGCAGTTAAAGTACAACAACATTAAGACTGCCAAAAGGATAAGATATATAACGGCACTCAGGAGTCTCCAGTGGATCGGTCTGCCCTCGTTCACTTACGCGAGGCAGGTGGTGAGTCGAACTACACTTAATTCGTGCGAACCGAACCAAGCGACACTCACGGGTGAACGACCAACTACTTGCTTGCCACGACGGAGTACACGAGAGTTCAGCCCCCCCCCCCCCCAAAAAAAAAATTACAAGTATCACTATGTGAACTGAGCTGCCAAAAGTACACACCATGTTGGGGAGCAACAACAGGTGAGGAAAAGGCACTGCCCAAAAACTACGTCAGCGGCCAGGTCAGGTAACCAGAACACTAACGGCAACAAGGCAGAAAATTCCACTGGTTCACTTACTACGACACAAGATAATACGGCTAACTTCACCCAAAATGAACACTGCCCGAATTTACGTTAGCGGCCAGAGCAGGTAGCCAGAACACTAGCGGCCACAAGGCAGAAAATTCCACTGGTGCACTTGACTACGGGTAAATTAATTTGATCAATTCCACCTGACGGCGGCTATCTCGAACATTCCACTCGTTGTTGCTCACAGGAAAATCTCCATAACAGCAACGCCGGAATCAACAACGTAATGCTCAAAACCACTCAACGTTCACGTCCAGGGTCTGCGAGCGTCGATGCTCGTACCGATCGGACAGCTACAGACAGATTCCGACACTGCGCAGAGACAGCCAGTGGACCCAGCCGATTGCACCGCGAGGAGATAACTTACACGGTCCGCAGCAGCTGCCTGACTCCGTACAATGGCGACAACATCCAAAATAGTCGTCAGTAGAAATAACGCCAACTGCACACACAACCTGACAAATACCTGCACGAAAATATGAACGGTACCCAACAGTAAATAAACACGCACGAAGACAAAGCGGGAGTCGATACACATACACACAGCTGACTCATGATCGATGAGCGAGCCAAAACGCGTGGTCCGGTAGGACGACCTACCGACGATCCACCAAGACCGTAGTCCGGCTCAAGTGATGCGTGGCGGCAATGGTCGAGCGAGCCATGTCGACGCAGACCTCACTGCTGATCCAGCACGATTGCACTAGTGCCGCATTGCAACTCCTCATTGGCAGGTCCGGACTGCGCTCCAAACACGTTCCAACTGACTGGCCGCCCGAACTCGCGACTCCCAAGTCGCTTACGACAGACAACGACCAGGAAGTAATAGCAATCGTGCAAAGATACTACGAGAGAGAGTATATCGATACGCGCTGCTAACGCCGCTCACGGTTAGGCAAAGCAACAACTCAGTGACGGTAATAATTTAAATTAACGGTGTGAGGTGGAAATAATTTAAAAACATGGTGTAAAATACATGATGGCGGGAACACGAGCCTCGCATGGCTCACCAGCCTCATTTCTTTTCCTTTCAGCATGGAGGTGTAGTGGTATGTTTGTGGACGAGTTTTGTAACTATGGGAAGCCATAACGCGATGAATTTTGGAAACGATGCATATATTTCTGCGAACAAAGACCTGCTTTTTGCCGCGAGCAGAGACTGCAAGGGCAGATAGCAGTGTTCACAGTAGGTGGGTCGCAAGCACGCAGGTAGGGGCGAAGCGACTCTTCTGTATTTTACAACCTGGGTTTGCTTGCGGCGCCTGCAGTTGTCCTACATGTTCCTAGGCTGTTTCTGAAGGCCTGCCTCTTGCTAAGTCATAAAATTCCTTTTTTCTTAGGAGAATTAATTCCTCTAAATTCTAGACTGCCGCTGAATCTGTGAGCTATTAAAGCAAAATTTTGCTACTTTTCAACAATTTTCCCCCCTCTCCCAGCTATGTTCTTCCCAAACAACCATTTACGCTTTATGTTTTGTCTAGTCTTCTTCCCTACTAACTCCATCATGCCGCGAATTGTGACGAACAGAACTTTCTGACACTTTGGTTAGACCTTGTGATCTAACCATTCGCTGGTTATCTAATGGACTGGGAGATCAGGTATGGGGACGGCTCTCTGCTAATGGTCGGCATAAGCAACACAAGTGACAACTCAGGAACTGATCGGTGCTAATCAATCCATCTTGCGCTCCTAACAGATTGTCGAGGTAACAAAGTTTGGTGTGATCAAGGATAGCTTGAGATACTTTAAGCTCTACGCTGTCAGTATTTCGAAAGGATTATCACGTATATACAGCAGGGGACATATGAGGGGGCGTAGACCTGGTTATTGACGCTAGTTACTGGAACGGCTGGGAGCGTGCTGGAATGTGGTTTTGAAGTGAACCCAGCAAAAGATATTAAAAAAATTATAACTGCAATAAACTCGATTAAGAAATGTTCGCAAATAAATGTATTTACTTCAAAATTACACTGAATGACTCTAATATCCGCATGTAAAAGGCTGATGCCAAAAGAGCACTAAATTTATGTTGCTTATATTCTTCAAATGAGTCTACGGTCGGGAATGCTACAAATGTTTACTAACAGGATACGTCCCCAAAAATTTAATAACAAGTGCTATACCGCCTACTGCACTCCCCTGACTTAAGCACTCGTGAGATCACCTCAATTTCTAAACTGAAGGAAACAATTCATGGCATTCACTTCAGAACTGTTACAAATTCATCGGTCAATATACCACTCCGCTCGAACTGTCAACAAAAAAATGGTTCAAATGGCTCTGAGCACTATGGGAGTTAACATCTGAGGTCATCAGTCCCCTAGACGTGGAACTACTTAAACCTAACTAACCTAAGGACATCACACACATCCATGCCCGAGGCAGGATTCGAACCTGCAACCGTAGCAACAGCGCGGTTCCGGACTGATGCGCCTATAACCGCTCGGTCACAACGGTCGGCCGTACTGTCAACACAACTGGCACTGCTGAGAGTATTCTACGACTTCCACAAAGCTGGCAACGCGTTTTATACAATGCTAAAGACTACTTTGAAGGTCAGTAAATCTTTGAAGTACGTATCTATTTTGTACGAACTGTAAATGAATCGTTGCAACTGTTAAAGTTCGAACCCTCGTATGTACATAACCTCACATGCACAGATGGAGGCAAGCAAACATAAGCTGGTGCTGGTAAGTAACAGTGGGGTATTTCTGTATTTGTGTGAGGTATGTGGGCTGTGGAACCAAACGGTTCTTCATAACCAAAATTCCGACGTACAATATCTCATGAATCGTTAAGCATTCTGACATCAAAGACATTACGGAGCGCTTAGAGGAAATTCTTTCTGCAAACCGAAACATGCTTGCCTTGTAAAAAATAGCAAAGTAACTTTCTGCCGACCACCCAAATGTTTATTCCCACCTTGTATTCGTAACCGAGCAAACATCTAACACTATCACAGTTTTTCCAATACACTATCCATTCAATCAGTTACTTTAGTGAAAAAGCCTCACACCTTGACTGATCATGTTTTACCCAAACGCTCTGTTCGATAGTGAAACAATCATGCTACTCTATTCTGTCTAGACCAGAGTATGTATACATGGGCTATACACATATACATAGTGCTAATTATTTACTTAGATGAAAACGCAGTACTAACAAGCATATCCTATTATCGTACATTGAAAGCCAATTAACAAATAGGTATAGGCCAGAACAAATCAACGTCAACGTTTACTCCGGCAACTGCAGTCTTCTAACTACCTCATACAATCTGATCTGAATTTTAGCGCGACAGACTCTAGGTGACATAGTGATGGGATTTTCAGTTACTCGTCTCCTAGACAGTGACGGGAATCACACTCCTCCTTAAAAATAGATGAATTTGAGCTCGACATATTCTTCAGCTTTAGCTCACCGATTTGTCGGTTCCTAGTGCTTGTGTTGCTTTTCTTAAGATTACAGCAAATGAATTCGAACTCCACGTATGCATTCTGCTTTCACTTGCATCAAATGCTTACTGCTGGGCATTTTGCGGCAGTTAACGCATCCGGTGACCGTGTACAGGATCTCTAGTCCTATTGATGTGCAATATATATAGGTATGTTCTGGTCAACTCCATCTACTTGCAGACAACTTTACCACCTACAAACATCCAGCATCTAAAACAAATACGCAGCAAGCGGCTGTACAGTGCACGATCGAAGGTACATCCTGCCAGTATTACCAAATACTTTCCATCCCAATCTCACAAGCTGATCAAGGAAAATGTTGTCTATATTCATCCATATTTACCCTAATCTACCCTTATGTTGCTAAGAGAAATATATTGCCTTTTCCAGAGTTCTTTTTCCCATCATATCTTAAAATAGAGTTTGCATTCATATGATGCTTCAGCGTCACAGATCAGTCATGCAACACAAACAACTGTGGGCGGACAGTACTGATAGACAGCGAGTGTGCAGTGCTGGGCTGTCGTATTGATGTTACTGTTGACCAGTACATATCATTTAACAACAAATGGGTGCACACACGTTAATGGCAGGATAGCAGCTGACAATGAACTCAAAGTTATAGTGCAAAATTGAGAATGTGTAGTGAGGTATGAAGATGGGGCTCCTTCAAATGCAGTGGGGGAAGCCTTGTGGCAAACTGATGTATATATCTATACATATCTAGGGCATTTGATGACTAATCATGACACATGGTGTCTCTGCTAGCCTGTCTTCGAAAGCAGCAGTGTTAGAGTGGCAATTACTCACTGTCCTTGGTATTGCTAAGTTAAAATTAACAGCTCGAGAGGGATCACAGGACGTATTTCTAAAATAACATACTTCTGTGAACAAGAGTTCACTGGGATAGGTATGTACTGCCGTGAAGTGCGAGTTGATCTGTGGCACTGTTTTACTTGAGAAGTGGGAGCACTGAGATGGAGATGTGCTCTTTATGATTTCGGTCACTCATTAATTCTAAGATCAAAGAAGGCTCATTGTAGGCATACAAAAGTTTTACCAGCGAAATACTGTCAGCTAGTTAATAGTCTTCAGTCAGACCTACGTAATTACCGACTTGCTTTTTTTTTATACCCTCCAATCTTTAGCAAGTGTCCTATTACATATAGAGTCTTCCATGGCATATATATGCACATAGAGTCCATCCTGTATTCAAAATGTAAGTGCTTATGTTGAAAATATTGCACATCCAGCGAAACAATGGAATCGGATGTCTGTAATATAGTTACTAAGCATGTGTCATTGCTATTTAAGTACAGTGATAATATGTGTCGCACTCCCTTACACCATTAATGAGTGTTCCAAAAATTTGAGCACCACATCAATGATAATCACGCTGTCTGGTATTTTATGCCGTTCGAAAGTGGAGTTACTACAGTTAGTGTTCCGACATATCACCAGATGTATGTGGGAGGTGATCGAACTGCTATTCCTGATAAAAATGGTGTATGTTAGGCATTAAGGGGAGGATAGATTTGATGAGGGGGGTTGGGATTTCAATGCTTGATGTGTGTATCTGACCACAAGGTGTGAGTCATTTCGTGATCACATGCATGATATACCAGTGCAAGGATTCCAGGGATTCAACTGGATGTGCTGTAGAGCACAAACTGTAAAATTATGAATACACAGAACGTCCTCTCATTGACTCCCCTAAGCAGGTGCTGGTCAGAGTAGCCAAGCTGTTCTAGGCGCTACAGTCTGGAACCGCTCTACCCCTACGGTCGTAGGTTCGAATCCTGCCACAAGCATGGATGTTTGCGATGACCTTAGGTTAGTTAGGTTTAAGTAGTTCTAAGATCTAGGGGACTGATGATCTCAGAAGTTAAGTCCCATAGTGCTCAGAGCCATTTGAACCTAAGCAGGTCCTCAACTGTTCTTTGTAGTACTATCGATTGCGATGTTTATAACAGTACACAAAACTATACCACTGATATCTTTCCTGTCCCTTCCACCATGAGAGAACTGTTGGTTATCACATAGTGCTGGGTGGCAGTACTTTACAACACTTACGTGAGAGAGACTTGGCGGGAAATACCTTCTGGAAGCGTTGATTGAATATACACCCATTATTCACAGAGATGATAATAGCTGTGACGTGGGGTATGAGTAGAGTACAGTCAAATGGGGGGGGGGGGGTACCCCAGGGATCAGTGTTGGAGCCACTGCTGTTCCTTATTTATATAAATCATATGCCCTCTAGTATTACACGTAACTCTAAAATATTTCTGTCTGCTGATCACTCTAGCTTCGTAGTAAATGATGTTGTGTTCAACATTCACTCGGTTTCAGATAGTACAGTTCTTGATCTACGTTCGCGACTTTTAGAAAATAAACTAACTCTAAATCACAGAAAGACTCAATTTTTACAGTTTATAACACACAATTCACCAAAACGCGACATTTTAATTTAACAGAATGGGCATGTGTTTAGTCAGACTGAACAGTTCAAATTTCTAGGTGTTCAGATAGATAGTAAACTTGAAATGAGTATACTGGGACACACTTGCATGTGGCAACAGAATAAGATAAGAATTTTAAAAAATTAAAATGAAACTAGTGTACTATAAACCATGAATGTCTCTGATAGGCTCGATAGTGTGGATCGCTGGCTATCAGCGACCACAGAGCCAAAGATACTGTATTGCTTTGTTGGTGTTAGAGAGTGCTGGGCACTCGGTTGTACGAAGCTGCCTGTGAGGGAAAGACGATGGAGTAGGCACATTTGCGGTGTGCTGTGTGAAGCCACCAATAGTTACATTAACGTAGGTATGTCAATATTGTTGAACATGGAAGCATAAGTCTTCATTAAATATGGTAAAGATTTAAATAATTATGATTTCTGATTTTGCCAGCGCGTTAGTATAGGTTAATTGGCTGATAATTTATAATTGTTGTGTATCCAGAGAATGTACTTAAATGACTTTGATAAAGAGGCTAGTTACAAAGAATGGACGAGGCGTGAGTCGTGCTTGGGTAGCTCAGTTGGTAGAGGCAAAGGTCCCGAGTTCGAGTCTCGGTCCGGCTCACAGTTTTAATCTGCCAGGAAGTTTCTTATCAGCACACACTCCGCTGCAGAGTGAAAATCGCATTCAGGCTAGTTACATATTTCATTTTTGTAATGATTTTAAGATTTGTTAACAGAGCTATGTGTAATTTGATGATTTGCATTTATGTTGGATTAATTAAGTGTGAAGTACTATGGCTAGCATTCACATTTTAAAGAGAGACCAGAATATATCGCGTTAGTCCGTTGCTGCTTTAGAGGTAAGGCAATTTAATTGTTGTTATATGAACAGGGCCTCAAGATTCAGGTCTTAAAGGGCTGAATTTATATTTCAGTGTGTGTATTTCTCTATTGGTATTGTGAACTGCATTGCCTCATCAGTTTGTGTAAAGTTTTGCCAACAATAACACAGAGTATGCATACCACTTACAGTTACAACACGCCACACGAGAATTCGATTTCTGCATCCATTCCACAGATCAGACTTCATTCAACGTAATAGTAAAGTTTACTTTTTTACATTCTATTAAAGAACGTTACAAACTATCGCGGAAAGCCCACATTTAGGATCTTGATCAAAGGCGTAATGCTACAATTTTGACTATTCGAACGATATGTGAAGTAAGTGAATGTTCGACACGAAAGTTAGTCTACTTTGCTTATCTTCATTCGCTTATGTCGTATGGTAGTATATTTTGGGGTAACTCTTCCCATTCTAAAAGGTTATTTTTGGCTAAGAAACAGGCGATTCGAGCAATAGGTGGTGTAAGTTCGCGGACCTCTTGTCGACCCCTGTTCACTAGTCTGGGTATCTTGACATTGGCCTCTCAATGTACAGGGTGTGTCACTAACTATTGCCATCAAGAATAACTCCGAAAGTATGACAGGAGCTGAAACGTTTGTGGGACAAACTATACATGGGAAAACGAGGGCCATGATATGACGTTGGTTTTTTGTAGCTAGGTGAAGTCGCATCAGGGATATGAAGGTCAACTTTGGTTTTCTAAATGGGATGCTATAAGTTTGTACTTATTTTCTGATAGTGGTGATCAAGACGAATCCAATGATGTGCAACAGTAAGGTCTTTGAAGGTCAACGAAGGTCTCAGTGGTGGCATGAACGTAAATTTACAGAGGGTGTTTGAAGTGATGACCATTGATATCAGTGCAGTGCTGCAATCTTCTTATCATGGATTGAGTGGAATTCCTTATCACTGTTGCACTTTTCAAAGCACATGCACCGAGTTCTCTCTCGATAACTTCAGGTGTATTTGGAACGGCTTTATAAACAATGTACTATACGAATCCCAATAAGAAAAAAATCCAGAGGCGTCAAGTCAGGCGAACGAGCTGGCCACGACGCCATTAAGATTTCCTTCGATGAAATAGAGGCCAATAATTCTGCCCTCCATAACCACACACCATATATCCACCGACCACGGTTTTTGGTGTGCAACTTGCCGCAGCCAACATGGATTTATAGTTGGCCAATAATTCATGTTATGAAAATTAACATTTCCATGGTTCATGAATATAGTCTCTTCAGTAAATAAAATCAAATTAATAAATGCGTTATTCACCTGAATCTGAAGTTGAGCCCATCAACAGAATTTAATGGCATGCATACAATCTGTACCAGTTAAATCTTAGTGGAGACTGATATGGTAAGGATGATACTTATGGCGATGCAGAATACGAACAACACTACTATGGCTCGTGATAGATTCCCTTGCGATTTGACACGACGCAACACAAGGATTTCGAACCACAGTGAGAAGAGTTCCAATTTGTGATTCCTCGTTAGTAACTTTCTTTTGACGGATATGTTTGCTATGCGTTAAAGATCCAGTTGTTCCTAATTTATCAATATACGTATTTAAATGTACAACGTGTAGGGTGAGTACGTTCATGATATCTTTCAGCTTATAAGTCTCTGGATCTCACTGAATTTCGTTGGCATTCTCCGTAAATGAGAAGCATATCGACTTGTCCTTCCAAGGAATACATCATTCACATTCGCTTGATTCGACGATACTAGTCTTACCGCTCTTGTTAGTGTTGTATTGCGATACCGTCGAATGGTGTTTAAATGTCAAGGACACGTTAGATGAATACGTCGTAATTGGGCAATATTTACTATTTGTACGATATACGAGCGAGAATTGTCAGACCATATGATTCGGTAAGTGCCACAGTGTTACGGAATATCACTCAATTAATGACAAGAAGCTTGCAGCACTGCATTGATATCAATGGTCACCACTTCGAACATCTTCTGTAAAAGGACGTCAAGCTACCTTTTTGACCTTCATTGACATTCAAAAACCTTACTGCTACACATCATTGGATTTGTCTCGATTGCCGCTATCAGAAAATAGGTACCCAATATATATATATATATATATAAAACCAAGTTGACCTTTATATCTCTGACGCAACCCCACCTAGCAACACAAAACCAACTTCATAGTATTGCACCCGTTGTTGCATGCAACATCTGTCCAATAAACGTTTCAGCTACTATCATACTTTCGAAATTATTCTAGATGGAAAAGGTTAGTGACTCACCCTGTATTTATTCTTTATTGTCATTTCATGTTATCAATATTAGCATATTTCCACGAATAACAGCTTTTACTCAGTTAATACTCGGCAGAAATCCAACCTGCGTTAGGATCGGATTTCCTTAACTCTTGGTCAGAAAGGAGTGCCGTATACTGCTGTATCCATTTGCAGTAAGTTACCACAACAATTTCAAAATCTTAGCAGTAATCCATGGGCCTTCAAGTCGAAACTGAAGAGTATTATCATGGGTCACTTCTATTCTGTTGAGGAGCTCATGGAAATATGAAGCTGATTTTTGCGTTAAGTTGGCGATTGCATGTACTTAGACTTACGGCTTGACTTTTTCTGGAGTCATAAACATTTTATTTTTATCTGTTATTACTATCATATTGTAATTTGATGCACTGACACGTTCCATGAAATTGGAGATTTGCTCCGCAAATTGGTCCTACGGAACTTGACCTGTAAATAGATAAATGCAGTCTGTTATGGAATCTGATTGACTAGGAGACCTAAATGTAAAATAATTTCCTAGAAATGAAGAGGATCTAGACACCTAGCCTGTTTGAGTGTGGACATACTATAATCTTTTCGAACACTATACTCATATAAATTATAATAGCACTCCTTGTCTGAAAAGCGAATGTGTTGTAGTGTAAAGATACTGTGGTCTCTGTTCCGAAATATGCAATAAAATGATGTGGATGAGAAGTGAACAGATTACGTCCAGTCGTAAGAAAGGTGTAAGTCGGACATGGAAAATTGTGATTTCAGTTCATCGATAGCAATAAGGGGTTCGAAACGTTTTACATGGAAAATTATGTTTCAGTCATAGGAAGGATAAATTTATACGGGTAATTGGTATTTCCAGAGGCACAGTGGTTCGGAGGAGGTATTACTGATACTTCGCACATTGTCGAATGTCACCTGATTGTTTCTGTGATCATAATATTTAATTGTAGTTCCACTGATAATTATGAGGCTGGTTTCACAGGGTGACTCTGCTTTGCATCTGTTTGTGTGGCAGAGGTCACCAATGACTGGAAACGTGGACAAAAGTCATTAACGCTACACAGAGCAGATATAAGGAGCGCCAAATTCTTGCATGGCTGTGTCTTTTTCAATGCATCTTTTGCAAAGAAAACTTGGTTTACATTCATAAACGGTTCTCGGTCAATCCATTCAGCAGTTGACAGCACCAACGACTGCTCACACAATACGCACCTGTCCCCTTCCATTACATAAAGCACACAGAATGGCAAGACGCAGTATTTGAAGCTTGTGGTTATTAGACACATGAAATTGTCTTCTTTTGCAGTTTTGTCATCTATAGGACTGTGCCAAGAATTCCAATGTCTACGCACGTGCCCTAACAATGCAGTGCGCACCAGGGCTGATACTTGCGGAATCCAGCTGACGCATTGTAAAGCCCTGGAGATGGGACTGCCAGATGAAGCTATAGATGGCGCCAGTTAGTTAACACAGTTGGGGAATACGTTAGGATGAGTCCAGAAGATTGTTACCCTCCTCGTGTTTGATAGTACAGTTCGTATTTTAACTTAGGTATGGTAGCATGGAGGAGCGTATGGTTCTGTTACGTTGGTTACATTATGTTTACTATTCCACTCATAATTTTGTAGTGATTATTTTTGCAAGCAAATATTGTCTCTCAGTGACAAGGAGTGTACTACACCAATGGTGAGGTTATTATGGCAGATGTGTGCATGGCCCTGCTTGCTGTCTATGGCTGCTCACATCTGTGGCAGTCTCGTGAGTGTTTGCAGACGGTCTACAGGTTGTGAACGTGCCAGGAGAGGCTCTTCCTTGAGTGGTGTAACTCTGCTCTTGGTGCGAGTACCGTGGACGGTGTGGTGGTTGACTTCTCAATCTGTCATGTGATCATGAACTTTACAGTCACGGAACAGGGCCTAAAAGGTATTTATTTAAATAAAGATGCGAGTGCTGCAACTACACAGGGTACTCTTTGGACTTTAACTTAGGGGCAGTAAGTCAGGGTTGCTAGTTGGCGCTGCCAACATATTGGCAGGCAGGTGAACGGCATGATAGAGGACGGCAGGGGCCACAGATATGATTCATGAGTCGGTGCGGTAATCTGGTGTTTTTCATTGTGTGATGTAACTGATAAGAACAGTTTCTTTTAACCTGATGAGACAATACTTAGAGGAAATGTAGCCTATATTTTAGCGATGTGAAAACGTATCTTTTCCCAGTCGGTATGAATGTGAGGCAGAATATACATTTAGGAACGGGTGCAGTCAGGTACGTTTTGCTATTGTTAACAAGAATCACATGTGTCGTTCTGCAGGAAGCATTTCCCTCAGCGTTCAGGTATGTCTTTGAAGCCAGAATGTTTAACGGTTCGTGAGATATGCTACAGAAGAAATCTGTTTCCGAGGCACTGTTTGGTTTCGACAGGTATTAACTCTCTCTCTATGCTGCAGGTGCTGAGAAAGCCATTGGCGTTAATAGCAGGAGTTTCTGGGGATTGCCATATTACTGGAGGCTGCTGTTGAACGTTTTGACAACTGAGACATTAAACAGCTATAAACCAGGAAGGAGTTTGTCTTTGAAAATTATCCTGCAGAAAGGCCCACAACAGTTTTAAGACACTTTAAGAACACTCCACATGCCATTGCATGTGGCATCCACTTGCAGCGCTGTGCTGAGGGGCTCACTATATTTCCGCTGGCAGCTCCCGTGGTAGCCCACTACAAGACACAGTTGCGGCTATAGTTCCGCCAGTGGCCCAGGACCTCGCGCAGTGTATCGCTGAGTGTTAAATACGCCATTACAAGCCTTGTGTGTAGTAGTTCCTAACCTCCACTGCTCTGACACCCATAATTTACAAAGCTTGTTTCTGTTGCTTTTATATCCTGCAGCACACATCTCTAATTTACAGATGAAGTTGTTTTATTCTTTGCGTAGTCGCTTTTAGCACTGAGTTGTTATCAGTAGCAGGTATGTGTAGCCAGATTTGTTAATATGACTGCAGTTGTCGTTGATTTAACACTCTGTAAATTCTCTGCTTATTCCAGTTTAGGGTGTTATGCCATTGGTCGTTTCAGACCATTTCTTTTTCCTGGCAATTCAATAGTGAAGGTTTGTTTCAACTTGCTGATCAAGGGAGCGTCGTATGTAGAGTTTCTATTTATGTTGAGTCTGCAAGCTACTGTTTTCCAGTGGGATAACACCGGTTGTGTGACATTGTCAATTTTGAACCATGCTGCAATTTTAGGCACTCATTGTGTTGCATTATATATACTGATCTATAATTAGGAATGATCTTTACTCCAGTTTCCGACGAAACCTAAAGTATACTAACCTAACCTTCATCTGTGGCAGCTGGACAGAGACCAACAGTTTCCCACCATTTGCAGGGGTGGGGGATCGTGGGGGTGGTTGATGTAATGTGTTTGGGAGGGGTTTGGGGAGTTAGGTTATGTGGAGGTACCATAATTGCCTCATTTTCCGCCAAAATTTGAATTCCCTACCGTGACATCAGCACGATGTTACCACATGTAGGACCACCATCTTGCGTCCGCCATCTGTGTTAAATCTGGAAATAGTACAGTCTGTGCCAGGAACCGCCTAGCCCGACTACTATCGGTGTTGGTGCAGATAATGTGACCATTGGCTTCCTAATATTTACTCACGTACGTGTTTAGCAGTATTCTCTCAAACACGCCACATAATTTACTACCGGAATTTCGTCTGCACTTTTTTAACTGCAGCACTAAGTGGACTACACTTTTCTGTGCAAACTGACCATTTTGTACCCACTTGTCGTCACTTCAATGTCTCACCTATTATAAACGGAAAAATAGGTGTTAATGGCTTGGTCCTGCCACACGTACTTGAGGGTATTAACAGATCTAAAATAGACCACCCCTGATAGCTGTAACCATTATTCCGCAAATGAAGTAAATGCTGACATAATGATGTTCGATACAATGTCATCATTTACCTACAAAATCATCTGCACTTATTCCCCTCATAACTTAAATATGTCTGGAAACTCAGTTTAATGAATTCAAATGCTCTACCTCTCGGATGGATTAATAGCAAACCGATTCTGTGGCCTTGCCTCGAAGTCTACTCTCTTCACAGACACACAAATCCAATATCCCAGTATGAAACGCACGCTTAAAAGTCATGATATATTCGATGAAATTCTCCGCTACTAGTTTCGCAATGCGAACGAAGAACGTAAGTACGCGAAAATTTCACATTATCTGTGAATGAGTAACGGACATTATTGCAAATGTGCTCTTGTCGTTATAATGTGGCAGTACCATACTGGATGGCAATGCGGCATCAACAGAACTGTGCCCGCAGACCCAAGACACAATATTGTTTATCAACAACACTGCCCGAAGTTCGCCACCAGTCGCGCATCAGTCTCAATTGCCCGAGGAACCTGATCTCAGAATTTTTCCAACTAAGCTTGCTGAACGTTCCAAAGACATCAATGTCTGTAGAAAATGATAGCTGGGTACAGACATGTCTCTTTACAGTGAACCTTCGTGCTAACAAGGTAAATAATGTGAGCAAGAAACGTACCTAACGTGAGAGATGACTTTCAACCGGAGGTGAAAAAATTTGTGGGGGCCAGGGCGGCCACAGAGGATTGCTGCTGATTCCCGGAAGGAATAAGAGTGATAGTTCAGACCGAAAAAGTTGACAGAAGGTGCAAACGAAATGTTAAATTCCAGGAATACGATTATGTGCAAATCAGGAAAGAAAAATACAGTGCGGAGAGGAGAGGAATTCGAACATTTTCTCCAAGGAAGGCGGGGATAATTTCTCGCAATAACAATCCCGTTTTAAATGGTATCAGAGAAAACAAGTCGTAATATACAGTAATACGTTCGACCGCGGCCACTTTCTCCAACGCGCCGCAAGCAGCGCAGCCGGACATCCTGGGTGCAGTCATTCTGCAAGGACACTGCGGGAAGCCGGGGCATACGTCCTCGCCCCTCTCAGAAGGAACACGATTCGAAGGGCCCTTCCGACTACGAGAAGCGTGGCGAGAGCTAATGGACACCTGCAGCCTTCGGGACGGAACGCGAAGGAAGTACGCGCAGAAGCATCTGAATTCTTGTGGCCTGGCAACAGTCATTTTACCGGCCTTAGAAAGCAGGGATGTGCCGACAATTCCAGCACCCCACCGACACAGGGAGGAGCGTGCAAAGCGTACGGGGAAATGGCGCAGGGAGGCCTGCGGAAGAGGCCAGCGTTCTTAAGGAGATGTTTTCCTCGACAGTGAGGACATTCCTTAGAAATCACGGACGCCGGCAGATTTTTAGATGGAGCTCAAACATGAGTCTGTCCAGAGATTTAGAGTGTGAAATCACGAGGCACACACCAGCCCACATCAGATAGGAAATTTCCACCCTGCGCCGGAGGCGTGGCGATGACACGGCGATCTGTCATTGGGGTGCACTGAAAATTTCGTGCACCAATGACAACGCCGGAAATGAAGAATATTTCGAAGTGGAGTTGGGCCGAGGGATGGATGAGAAGCGTAAAGGGGAGTGGTGAAGACACCGCAGAAGCGAGAGGACATGGCCGCTCTTCCACCCATCGCCAACATCCGCCTTCCGAAGTCGACAACGGGCAGACAACGCGGAGATCGTACCTGGGACCCGCCGCAACGCCGCGAATGCTGATGAGAGCAGCCAACCCGTGCAGCACAGCTCCAACGCGACACGCCGCACTGACGAAGCGCCTGCTGCCGACAGCAGTATACGACGAACAATAACGAAGAATGGTGCGACGATTCGTCCTGTCCTGCTTCCCCTTAATAACTGTGTCGTATCCACGCCCAGTCAAATCGGTTCTGAGATTTATAATTTTGTTTTGGTTTGTGCAATCAGCACGAAAATAATGACACTTCTTTCGTGCTTTGATCATATATGCAGTCTTTTATATTCGTAGATGAATCCCTTATTTGTGTACCCTTTTGTTTGATTTCATGTAATTTCTCGAGTTCACTACGTTTTTGGCGCCCAACGTGGGGCGACGTGATTGGTAATTTTCGTGGTAGCTGATGCCACAAAATAATTTCTTGTGTTCACCCAGTACGAACGAGGAGAAATAGCTCAAAAGCAAAGCTAGTGCATTAGAGATTCATTGGAAGAATCCTAAGGAAATGCAATCCGGAAACAAAGGAAGTAGGTTACAGTAAGCTTGTTCGCCCACTGCTTGAATACTGCTCAGCAGTGTGGGATCCGTACCAGATAGGGCTGATAGAAGAGACAGAGACGATCCAATGGAGAGCAGCGCGCTTCGTTACAGGATCATTTAGTAATCGCGAAAGCGTTACGGAGATGATAGATAAACTCCAGTGGAAGACTGCAGGAGAGACGCTCAGTAGCTCGGTATGAGCTTTTGTTAAAGTATCGAGAACATACCTTTACCGAAGAGACAAGCAGTATATCGCTCCCTCCTACGTATATCTCGCGAAGAGACCATGAGGATAAAATCAGAGAGATTAGAGCCCACACAGAAGCAAACAGACAATCCTTCTTTCCACGAACAATACGAGACTGGAATAGAAGGGAGAACCGATAGAGGTACTCAGGGTACCCTCCGCCACACACCGTCAGGTGGCTTGCGGAGTATGCATGTAGACGTAGATGTAGATTCTGATGGAAAGAAGGAATGAAGCATCGGAACCCAAGAGTCCCATGTTTTATTCAAACGAAACGTGAATTTATACACAGTACACCGTCAATAAAAATAGTAAATGAGCCGATGGGTATCTAATTTTCCTGTTATATAGATCATGAGTGTGTAGACGTATAATGCGTCACTTTGAAGAAAAGCGATGATAGGCAATGAAAACCTCGTAACTTCAGTTCGTTAGTTATTGCGGGGGGAGCTAAAACGTTTTCTTAAAAAATAGTGTAGAATGATGGAGAATGTTGTTTCATGTGTAACTACATAGTAGGAGGACTCCAGGAACTTTCAAATCTTTCTTTGGTAATAGAGATGTGATTGGTACGATTACTGGAATTACGAGAGTTCAAAGACACGTGAAGTTACGACGCTTTCATTGTTTTCGTCGATACCCCTCTCTATTTCGTGTGTGCTGTCACCCTGATGAGATCTTCGCTTTGTCCGTGTATATTCTGAGCAGTACGTTGCCCTAAGGACGAATGTACGTAGAGAACGTGAAAACTACTGTCTCGGAATATACAGAAGAGTTTCTTTACTACCATTACTCATGTCAAAAACGATTCATCTCCTCCACTCTCCCTCATTCTTTCCGTTTCGCATCAGAATTCTTGGCTTTCTTGCAATATATTTTCGTAAGGGTTGCGCTGTGTGTAAATAAGTTGTTAATGTCGTAAATTTTCGTGTTAAAAGACCCTGGTAAAAATGATAGTTTACTAACATACAACATTATTTCAGCTCCTTATTCAAGTTTTTGTAGGAAAGGGCAGTAAATGAAGGGCTTCAAACATATAATCAGTCAACAATATAGGATTGTAGTTCACCTTGTTGCAAAACACTTGCTTTATTTACTGTCTTTAAGAAACTACTTTATGCGTTAATATCACCATCATCAGTAGGTTTTTCTTTATTCTACAACATGCTAAATTACCATCGCTATAAACATTACTACACATTATGACATGTTAAATGTTTGGTTCCAAATATTTTATTCTGTGAGTTGTTATATAATACCTCATTTACTTTAAGAGACCGTTTGGTGGTTGCCTGTATATCAGGCGTAGTTTCTGCGTCCTGTTGCCTTTTCTTCGACATAGAACATGTCATCTGCAGAGTATGAGCAGCTGTTACAAACATATTTGGAAAAGTGAACTTGTACATACCACCGTTACGGTATTAGGAACTGTGACAGTGTTGTGGATACTGTTTTGGTGTGCACTATGCTGTTACGTAATTTAGCATGTACTCACGTTCGCTGGTCGGGATGCAGTTGCATTTAAATACAGAAAAAAATAACATTTAATCGTCGGTCGTTAATTTAAAACATTACGCCATCTTACTTTTCGCGCGCGGCACGAGAATGTATCGCATATTGCGAAAAGAGTTTTGAAATTGTAGCGGGAGTTCTGATGACTTCCGTTCCTTATTTATGTCTTCGCCTGTGATGGGGGAGTGATGTCTGTTTGTTTGTGTGTTGTTCGTGTTAGGTCTCTAAAAGCTGGGATGTGTGTGCCGTGGGAAAGTGTTGTTTTCATCTACTACTGATTTCCCTCCCGCTATAGCTTTTTGTATGTAATAATTTGTTTCTGTTGTTAGTTTCCAGTGTAAAGTGTTGCTGCGTTTCAGGTATACATCTTTTTCTGATATTATTGATATGCTGGTTTTTACTTATTAGGCGTCCCTGTGAAAGTGGAATGTGTGTTGTCACTCTTCAAAGCTTTCGTGTTCTCTGTCTACATTGTTCGGAAGTTTCTGCATGATTGTCCTATATATTGGGCTTGACAGATGTTAAACGTGAGTTGATACATTCTTCCATTGCTGAATTTGTATGAAGTTCTTTTGTCTGATCTTAGCCTTTGTCGAACTGTGTTACTGGTTCTGAATGTTATTGGGATCCCACGCTTTTTCAATATGTTTCCAATTCTGTGCCATTTTATGATTGTGTATTAATGTATACAAAATGCTTTTTTTCTTGATGTGGTGAGGTTACCGTGTTGCTTGTGTGCTCTACCTTTGTGTTTCCAGGACCAGTACCTGGGGTATGTCCGTCCCTGGTAGCAGAGTGGACCGGGTACGATTCCTGACTGGGTCGGAGATATTCTCCGCTCAGGGACTGGGTGTCGTGTTCTCCTTATCATCATCACTTCATCCCCATCGACGCGCAAGTCGCCGAAGTGGCGTCAACTCGAAAGACTTGCACCAGGTGACCGATCTACCTGACGGGAGGCCCTAGATACACGGCATTTCCGTTACCTGAAGTTTAATTCAGAACGTAAATATCAATAATACATAATACCAAATGATGTGTATATATTGAGAGAGAAACGAATGCGAGATGATTATGGAGTGCAAACGTGGAAGAAGCTTTAGTTGATAGCAGAATGCTGAACGCTGAAATAGTCCCAAACTTCATTAGTGCTGCAGTATCGCAGTACATATCTGTTTAAAATATCCGTGCTGCTGAAGGTGTTAATCTCAAGTTGCAGCAACTTTTTTCAGAAACGAGTTACTAAAACTCTTACAGAAAGGTAAACCTTAATCTAACCGCCAAAACCTGAAGATGCACTTAATCTAGATGTTTTCATCTCAACAACTTTGGGAAAAGTAGGTGAAATATAAACGATAAATTTCTCACTCCCAGTTATAGCCTGTGACACACTTCTCTTGAACTTTACGAAAGTTTGACGTTGTTTTTTTGTGTATGTTAATCGTAATGCTACAAGCAGTTCTTCATATTACGCAAACAACTTTGTTACGGTGGTGGTAGGTTCCTATATGACCAATCTGCTTAGGTCATCGGTCCCTAGGCTTACACACTACTTAATCTCACTTAAACTAACTTACTCTAAGGACAACACACACACATATGCCCGAGGGAGGACTCTAACCTCCGACGAGGGGATACGCGCGAACCGTGCCAAGGCGCCTAAGACGGCACGCCTACCCCGCTAGGTACCATTGTTATGTATTAATATTTTACCACACGCTTAGGAATTTCAGAGATAATGAATCGGCTTTTGACGATGAAATTTAATCTCATATGTTATCTTGTAAGCTGATAAAATTATTTAAAACCTAAGAAAATATTTTAAGAAGGCAAAAATAAAATTTAGTTGCGGTTACGGGACGTAAAAATTAAATACTAGTAACAAATAAAAAGTCTCCGTTTTCATTTGTGTTTGAAATTTACTCAGCTTTATCTATCCCATACAAATATCTATATCAAATTTGGGAAATTTATGGAAACTGTACCTGAGTTCACCATTACTAACGCTTGTTTCTTACAGTATTCACTTAGTTTTCGTAGTAGAGTAAGTTAGGTAAACGACCGTGTAAACAATCTTTATTAACATCGTGCTCTGACGTGTATTTTATCTTTACTCCATGTCTATCACAAACAGCTCCATTAAATGTTGTACACGTTTTTACTTTAATTCTTTGTTTCATGGACAAGAAGAAGAACAATGGTGAAGTCGCTCACATTTCAGATATGAAGCGAACTGTAAATGCTTTCATATAGTAACGGTGTAACGGTAAGACTCACAGTGACCAGAATAATCAGTGCAATGTCGGAATTCTTTCTCTTTTTCGTCTTTCTAAACTCTTAGAAACTCTGGAATAATATCAAAAAACATTATTTACAAAATCCTAAGCACTTGAAGCTAACCTCGTGGAACATATACGTCCCAGCACTTGGTCCCACGTTGAAAGTCACTATGTTTCCGCAGATCCATATGTATCTGGGAAAGCTGAACTTCCGCAATAGTTACGATTCACCTCCTTATTAAGAAGACATTTGGCATTTTTGTTTTTATAATCACAGTTGACTTTTTCCTTTCGTTTATTATTCATCTCCCATACGTAGCGTGTACATACACTATGATTTAAACCAGAATAGTACAGCATTGCAGCACACTCTTTTAAATGTGTATTTATCCTTTTTTTGATTAAAAATCCTTGCACCATCCCCGAGAGGGCAGCTCATTCTTTCCCAAATAAAGTATTCATCTGGGATTCGGAGTTAAATGGAGAAGCAAGGGGCGTACGCAGGGCCTACGAAACGAGGTGGATAGCGAGGCAGTGGGCAGGAGAGATGTTGGGGTGCAGGGAAGAAAGGGCGGAAGTAATTGTTTGTTTTGCTGGAAACTTGTTCCTCTAATATTTATTCCCCAAAGTCCCTCGTGGCAACAAAAAGCAGCCGTTGAATCACAGCCATTGTGTTGCACGAGTGCGTTACACAAAAGGGGCTTAAACTCCCGCCGTGCTAAGGTATTAAATATGCTATCACGTACCTATTAAGATAGTATACACCTTCTAGCATGTTTTTCTCGTCATCTAGAAATAACAAAACCACCGACGTTTTACCGATTGTCTTAAATACTTGCTGTTTAGAAGGCAAACAATGTTGCAGACAGTATTTACACAACCGAAAATATTGAAGCTATTAAGTCTTCATAACTTTTCTTGCAGTTTAGGTGGAAGAAAACTAACGTTTAGTGATCTCCTCTAAAGGGAAATTAACTCTGGTGCTGTTTGAGCCGAAGTCAACCTACCGGATACACTAAAACTGAATGCTGAATTGGGCTCTATCAAAGTTGCACAGACATTCATACCAGCAGTACGCACGTTTTCTCTGTCACTCAGCTAACACCCCTCAAAGCAAAATTATGGCAAATGTCCTCTTAAACATACGCTAGCAGTTGGATGAGAGATGAAACGAATACTTCTCAGAGGAGTTTACTTTGGAAAACAAAAGGTCAGCTGTAGACGAACATTAATGGAAGCGTCTTCAATCGGAAAATAGGGCTTATCTTAAATGTTCACTTACCGAGAAGGTGTTACATACCTTCCTAGAATGGTATCACGTCGGACAACTTGCCTTAGTTTAAATTCAACCCCTGCAGAGACAGTTTACAAACAATATATCCATTTGACAATCGAAATCCCTCATAGAAAGAGGGCGTTGCTCTTCTGCAGGAGGTTAAATGGAGCTTTGTGTTACTTTCTTATCCTAGGGTGACGAAAGAAATTAAGAATATGTAATCAGTAACAATCATGCTTGGAAATTAGGATCGAATCTGGCATAAACCTTCTTCTCCACAAATCTAAACAGGATTTCCCTGCTCGCTTCTGTCTGTGTGTTCAGGGTAGTCTCAGAATCTGCTGTAGAAATTTTGATCCGGTTTTGACTGACAGACTGATTCACGAGAGAAGCTGTCGTGTAAAATTTAAAAAAATTCATGAAAATCGGCTGTGCCGTCGCTGTGGAGACTATGGCATTACCATCTACCAGTACAGATGCCGCATATTCGGGCAGCAGTGATGCTTGAACAGAATCCGAGTCAGCCCTGGTGCTGTAGAACATGTCTCAAAAACGAAAAGTCACGGGATCGACTCCCGGTCGGACCACGGATTTTTCGCTTCGGTTTAACATAGCATTCACCTCTCTGTAATGTGTAAATTCGCCAGAAACCAAACTGTGTTTGGATTGTATGTTAAATTATGGATCTCTCTTCCCCAGATCTCAGTCTTAGTTTGGTCTGGTACCCTCTCAATGATACGTAGATTTGAGTGTCCAGCGCCTCCGTTTCCTGCCTATATATGTAGGCCAATCTGTGGGGCTACTGTATGGGTTTTGATACACGTAGCGGACTGGCATGCCTCATATCCGCCCCCCCCCCCCACCCCTAACGGCTTGCGTTGTTAATGAGGGCAGGGGGCGTCTGCTGCTCTGCTTAAATAGTGACGAATCATCCGGTCGTAGTACTGTTGCAATAGTTTATCTGTCTAACTGAGGAATAGATGTGATGATTGGCACGTAATTGTTCGCCTCAATGTACCAGGTGGTTTAAACAGAAATATCTAGCGATTCACGCTCAGTAATAATCAAAATGAAAATTATTTAAGCGTGAGCCGAATGTTTTCGACTCTGAGGAACTTAGTGGTGCACTGAGTTACTCTTTCACTTGTCACACGGAGAAATTACTGAGTTTTCTGTGGCTAGTAGTTCATTTAAACGGTACGACGTAACTTTGTATAGTAAAAGAAGATTTAATGTACATAAATAATTGTAAAAAGTTCAAATAAACAACTTGTCTTAAATGCTGAGATAACATATCATTTCCTTCAGACTGCTGGAGTGTGTAATCTAAAAGTACTCGCATAGACAGTTGGCTCCAATGAAGAGTGACTGCTGGTTCCAGCCTGCACACAGTTCAGTTTCAAAGAATTAGATCCTCCTTGAACGGAACTCAAAAGATTTTTCTTAATTGGAAACCAGCATTCAGTATTCTCTGGAGGCTGTTACTTTGCACCTAGCTATGTGGTCTCTGGCTTTATCCAGCGGAAATGAGCATGCGGCATTGTTGGCTGGGAGGCCCCATCCGGGAAAGTTTGTCCACCGAGTTCCAGTCTTATTTCAGTCAATGCCACACTGGGCGACTTGCATGCTGGTGATGAGGGTAAAATGATGATGAGGACAACACAACACACAGTCCACGAGCAGATAAAATCTCCCACCCGCCGGAAATCGAACCCGGACCCGCTGTACGGGAGGCAAACACGAAACCACTCAGTTGTCTTGCGGAAATTTTGGAAGATAAGAGCTCTGTGTTACAGGTATCTACGAAGTGCAACAGCAACGACGGCACTAAGCAGAGAAGAATCTTCGAGTTCCACACTTTTTGGTTTCCAGCTCTACAAATATACGACGACTGTGATATTCAAGTACCATAAATTTATTATAAAACTTGGCTAGTTAAACTCAAGAGTTTACATAACCTATGGTCTTTTCTGTGGGTAATATAAATAGTAATAACATGAACTGAACTCATGTTTCTGCGTTCTTATGTACGGTTTCATTTTCAGTTAAATGAAATCAGATTTCTCATTTTTTGGCCAAGCAATTTTTCTCTGCTCTAGTTCAGCTGCACCAGTCTCTTGAATGTACATTTTTCACTTTACTAGAAATACGACATTTTTATACCTTTTTTAGTATTTTGTGCAGTAACAGGTGATACAGTGCACTGGAACATTATTCATGTACAGTACATCAATTATTGTGTGTGTTGTTAAGATAGTGTGAAAATTGAAAGAAATATTAACGCAATCTTGATTTTTGGATTATGTTAGACACCCGTTCACAGTATAACAAAATGCAAGATGAGCAAGAGTCAAATATTGAAGCGACTAGTGATGGTTCTGTAGAAGCAGGGACAGCAGCTTTGTCTAAGGGTACAGTAGATCACTGGTAGGGATTTTAAACCAGTTAAAAATTTGGACTATTACAGTGTGCAAGACACAATACAAGCTATTTGAAATTACCACGACCGTAATGAATGTATCAGCCTAGATTGAAAACGTTGTCACTAAATAAGATTCAGATTCTTTTACTGTACAGTTTTCCAATATAGCTTCATAGCAAGGGCAAATATCGAATGAAATAGCGCAACTGCACCGAGCACAGGAGCAATTCCCGAATAACATGAAAACGCTTTAGCAGGAAGTTCATGAGATCAGCACAGGTCAAGGTAAGGTCGAATCTACGAGTCATCAATTAAATGAGCATACTTACCAGGCTATGAAGAGCTGATCGCAAACCAATTTAATGATCACAGAGAACAATTTTCAGATGAACTCAAAAATGGGATCGAATAGAGGAGAAACAAGTTTCCGCCTGTGTTGAGAGAAGCATAAAGGAAGGTGTTTCTAACTTGTCTGATCGTAATGAACCTTCCAGTGAAGAATATATAAAAGAATTAGAGAGGTCTGGCTCAGACTTCGTACAATGGAAACCACAAATAGATAAGTCAGTCGAAACTTTTTCTAGGGAAATTCAAGAGACCCGAGAGGTAATGCAGAATGCGAAAATGAAGAGACAGAGCGAGGATGTAACACAGACCTCAAGTCACGTATCTGAAAGGAACAACCAGCTGGCACTCAGATATTTAGTGTAAACAACTGTCAGTAGGCCAACGGCGCTCAGTTCCCGACTAACGTGTATATTACGAAGCTGATAGATGAGAAATTGTTCTGACACAGACAAATGCAGCCATTCCCATAAGACAAGAAGTCTATCAATCTGGTGGTATTTATAAGAGCGTTTCGTGGAGCTTTACCCTAAGCGTGGATAGAATCAGTAAAGGTTAGCCGTATTCCCCGAAATTTTCAAAGGTATTCAGTGCTCTAGGCGACAATTGCGATGGACATATGCAAAACCTATGCTGAATTTGGATGTTCTATGTTCTTTCCTCTCATAGTACTGATCATGTGAGATACAAGAAAGACTGAAGGAGCAGATTTTCAGTCCGGAAGTATTTTCGTACAAGAAAGGAAATTGCGCTGATACTTCGAGAAATAGATGAATAAGGCCCGTTATGGGGATGAAACAACAGCATACAAGATTTATTATGAATATTGAAGCCAAAGTTGCTAGTCTAAAAACATGATAAGCTGATACATGTAAACGAGGATAGTGTGTAGGAATTTATATCGGTTCTGGACTCCATAGATCTAATTCAAAAGGACACATATTTAAGACAGGGTGAAGGAAATGGGAGTGTGCCGAGTCAAAACCAATATAAGGGACGCGTGTACAACCATAATCAAATGCAAGATCTACCCATTCAAATCAGCCACATTATCAAAATTATAGGAATAATGGTAATAAGGACAGTACGATCAAAATCGATCTGATGGCAATGGTTGTGGTTGCAGGACTAACCGTAATGAACAAAACAGGTCACATAGGAGTTTTAATCCAGTGTATAATAATTGTCTGAATAAAAAACAGGACCAGCAGTGGCATCAAAAAACCCACACAGCCTAGGAACAACAACAGATTAGTTAGGACTGGTATTAGGAGCCATCTATAACCGACGAACATGCTCCAAAACAAGAGCCCCAGAGTTTAAGCTAAGCTCGGCTATATCATGCTCCAGAGGAGCAGTCACAGAGACTATTAGGAGCTCTGTGTAGAAGGTTAATTTCTTCAAATACAAAGATGGAGTAGAACTCAAAGACGAACTCTATGGAGCTATAAAAAGTATGTTGGGGATTATCCAACAGTACCGATATCAGCAGTAAGAGCAAGTGGTGAAATACTTCCACTTACTGTAATTCTAGACACAGGGGCTGCTGCAAATGTGATTTCTTGCAATTTCATTGAAAGATGGTCTCTTTGGAAGAAACAGCCTATTTTTTCTGAAAGCAGTTGTACGATAAGTGGCGGTGTCAGCAACAAATCATCAGCGGTGAGGATACAAAGGATGCTGACATTACATCTAGGAAGTGCAGCGATTCTATGCACAGTCTCGTTAAACAGTAAATAATTCACTGATTGCATCGTAGTAATGGATAGTATACGCGAGAAGGAAGAAAGAATTGAATTCTCTGCTGGAAAGTTTTATTGAAGGTAGATTGTGTCAAGGTCCTACTCGGCCTTTTGCTAAAGTGAGAATTAGCATGAGAGATATTGCAGAGGGTCATGCGTAAAACTAATTATCGATAGTGGCTGAAGTTGTTGCATGAACCTAGAATGAGATGAAAGTCTAAGCAATTTATGTTATAAAACCCGAAAGAAGTTATAATAACCTACATTCAAACCGGATCAGAAAAATCAAATAGCCAGTCTAATTAAGAAATCATTAAACTCTTTGCAGGAAGCCTGCAGCTGCATAAGTTACTTACGGATTACGTAAAAATGAAACATGTTTGTATGTATATTTAGAATGTTCTTTAGGAAGCTACATAGAGTCTCTTGTTTTCAGTAACATCGTATATCCATTTAATATTGACGTAAGATTTTTCTGTATCTTACAGATTGAAAAATGAGAACTACTCTTTGAGGATTACAACAGTTGGAACTGTAGCTTTTGTGACGGGACTTTGATAAGTACACTCAGAGTAGTAATTTGATATAATTCTTCTAAGTTTCAATTTTAAACGATTGTTATGTACACTGAGTATTCGACTGTATGGTTTGCGTCACCACCATGAACGCCCAGGCGCATAACCATTTTTGAACATTCCACCACCCTCGCTTCCCCTCCCCCCTCTTATCACCCAGCGACACGGCGTAACGTTATCGAAGCACTGGTCCTGAGGGGGAGAACTTTTCTTGTACACTATCCTGAGACAAAGACAACTTCTTTATCGTTTCAGCTTTCTTTATGGGGTTTGGGATCCTTCCTAAAGTAAGCTCGTGTACTCTCATGACCTCGTCGTATTGGATTAGACCTAGGAAATTAGTCAGCTGTTAAACTTCCATGGCAAAGTCTTACAAACCTTATGGCTATTCTATACCATTATACTTCGGTGGATCCGAGGGTCCCTGTATATTGTTCTGTTTGACTTTAGTTTTTAATGTTCTACAGGTGTTGATAATTCTATGAAAATATGCGCACGTCTGTGTCAGTCAAAAGCAGTTGTACTTTATTTTATCCAAAATACGTTTCGTCGACCATATCGTAATAGTGATATGAAAAAGTTGTTTTCATCCCTTTTCTTAGATAAAATCTGTGGTGATTTATTCCAGCAGCGGGTCATTTATTTAAGTCGTATTGAGCATTCCTATTAAGAAACTAGGTTACAGAACTTAAAGACGTGATTTACCATATCAGACTGCAGTAAACATGCTTTCACCCTCATGCACTGTGAATGTCTTTTATATCACTGCAACTATTCGCTATACTACGTCTGTAGTTGCTGTGTTTAAGTATTTTTTATCAGTAAAAAGGCTTACGTAACATCCTGTCTACCTCTCGTACGGCTTATAAGAAATCACCGTTGCTTTTCTCTACCAAAATCTTTGTGAAAGTAGTCTTCTATCAGGCAATAACGGTATAAATTTCGAAGTGAAGCGTGGATAAAAATAAAAAATTAAAACCAGTGTAACTGACGTCAGTATTTGCTACTTACTGATATTCACGGCATTTCACGTGGTTCTTTCATAGCTGTACAAGAACGCACCAATTTGAAAAACAGTTTGAGAAGCTCTGATATATGTGTAAAGGGTGTCCCCCCCCCCCAAAAAAAAATCACGAACGTTCTTGAGAAACTCTGATATATGTGTAAAGGGTGTCCCAAAACAATAATAATATTCTTTGCGGATAGGTTCCTCCTAGAGTAATAAGAAAATATTTCCTGGTAAACATGGGCTCTGATATGCATACTTTAGGAGCTACGAGCATTTGTTCACCTTGGTCAATATGAAACACGTCTGTTCTGTTGAAAAAGTGCTCAGCTCTCTTAAGATATGCACTTTAAGAACTTTGTTTACCAGATATTATTTTCTTGTTTTGGTGTTGGTCAGTGTTTTTTTGGGAGACCCATTACATCCTTATATCTGTGATTTTCTTAGTTTGACAGTCAGCGTACTTCCAGGAATCAGTTTCCTATTTAACTACACTGTAATAGCCTTTTTGGGTAACACTGTTCTCCATCAGTCTCCAGTTCAATCGCAATTAGTTTGTTTTTTCTTGCCGTCTCACACACAAAATCGAAGAACGTGTTGATTTTCATCCAGCACTTATTATTAACTACTGTCGAAGCCTATTACTCACATAATTTATGCTGAATGAGAACATGCTTTAGGGAGGATAGGTAACCGGTAAACATCCTTTCGGCGAGACCTCCTGACAGTATACAACGGTTTTATCGATATTCATTTCTGAAACAGTTGATATCAGATATCAGATATTATTTTACAACTTTCCAGGAACTTTAATGTCATATGACCACCAGAGAAAAGATGAGCCTCCAGTGTTAACAAAGAATATTGTACGATGGAAAAAGCGAAACACAACAGGTGCCTGTGCAACATTATCAGTTCCGTTTCCTCGAAACAAATCAGTCAACTCTGGACAATATAAAACATGCACATGACTATTTTACTGGTATGTGTTTGAAATGTGAAAATTCGGCCCTTTAATTTGGCCAGGAAGGAAAATGAGGAAGGGATGGACCAACGGGGATCTGGCACAGTTCATTCACTGGTACAACTTATAAGTTTCTTTTGGACACACAATTACATTATACCCAAATATGCATTTGATTAAACAGCAGTTAATTTTAATACTGAACAATAATCTGTTATAGTAGAAAATGTCAGTTATAACTGTCACGCAATCAGTATTTGCCTTATCATAAGGTGAAAGACTAATGACACAAATTTCAAGTCAGATTTAAAGAGCCATAAAAAGTTATCAAATCTTCATGAACAAAAGACATCAGTAAAATAATTTAATAAAACCGAACCGGCCACATAAGAGGCCTCTGCCAAAAATACTTATACTACAAAACAAAGTGACCAAAGAAGGAGAAGTGAACCGCCCACATGAGAAGCCTCTGCCAAAAAATACTTATACTACAATACAAAGTGGTCAAAGTAGGAGAACAAAATATTAAAAGCCTCATGAAAAGGACAACGTAGCAAGGCTTACAGGTTTCCACAATAACATTGAAATAATTAAAACTTACATTAAATAAGTATGACTTTTGAGGTCTCAGACACTAGTCAAATATTTAAATAATTTAAAGAAATAATAAGGTTACAGAAAGGAAGCCTCCTAGAATGAACAAGTAGAATGACTCAAAATTGCTGTAAAATTTCAGCTTGATTTTAGAGAGCAGCAATGAAGGTCACGGCTGCTGTTGGGAGAAACAGCACTGCAGAAGACGGACAGCCTGATTTTTCACTGCCCAAGGTTTGTGCACAGAATCGCAAAAGCAGGCGGCTGCGCCCTGAATGAGTGGGCCAGACAAGGATCGGTAAATAGCAGCGACACCAGAGCAGAAGCAGTTTTAACAAAATTTCCTACCGCGCAAATGAATTCCAATAATTGCAAGCTCCAGTCATAGCCCAGATTACAATATATAATGATTACGCTCCCCACAGTTACTGCAATTTCTTACACAGTGATACTCTAAATTTAAGAGTCTTATAAGAAATTAGCAGAAGATTCAAGACAGCATTTACAGTTGGCTTAAGGAAATTTCAGATTTAAATAGTTTTACCAAATCCTGATGGAACAAATGATAAAGTCAACCCTGAGTCAATTCTACGGCTCTGGGCACTTAAACAGCCCAGGCCAAACTCAGAACGGACTATGTGCCCTAAAACAAACTAAAGTTTCCATATAAACCACGTAAATACAATAAAAAAGTATACATGACCTGAAGCAGAATAAGCAGTAAATTAGCTTAAGTGAATAAGGCGAAATGGAGTCAAGTACAGAAAGATTGTTAATATTCCGCCAAACGATAACTACAAATTGAGCAAAGCATTTATCCAAAATGCGGAAATTAACCGTAAGTCACACAGTTTTGAACACTAACCCTGATAACAATCATGCAACATGCAAATCCACTTTCACAGCAAGACAAGACCATCCGTGATAATACTGAACATCGATCAACACCGCGCACCGGATCTGACATCAGCTGACAGTTATTTGCCTCAAGGAAGACGAGAATAACAGGCAGGTAGGATGAGCTATACACACATAAATACTACAGTGAAAACGAACTTCACAACAAGCTTCCTTGTGGAGGCGGACACTACACGAAGTTTAAGGAGCCACGGACGCTTAAAATTCACAGATCAGTACACAAAGATCGTATTATAACATTCAACAGACCTTTTGACCACGAGTTCATCCTCATATAATTCAGCCTGCAAATTCCATGGAAGCGCGGTGTTCAGTAATAATAAACAGACCCATAGCATAAAGAAATACCGGTAAACACGCCTTGACAGCTGCCAATTTTTAATAATCCTCTCCTCAGTTTCTATGGCACTGAAAGCCAAACACAGACCAACATGACTCCTGCATATCCCTCCCAGTTTACGCCAACACATAGAAAGGTGGATGGTGGCAAAGAACCTGCTTTCCACTAGGTTGCTTCACTCAAAATCTTCTCATTATACTAACTGTCATACCGTCCTTGCGGGTACTGGAAGCCAGTACTCTAGCCCACGCCAGAGGCAGCTGCGCAACGTCTTAGACCCAAAGATAAGAGTACATCGTTGTCAATAAACCACCACAAGCCGCCACGGCTCAGTGTAGTTATTAACCGTCATGTGAATTATATGGATATATTATTATACGGACGGGCCCACTAATTTGTTAATTCTTACAATAACAATCTATTTTTTCAACCTAGGTTTATTGTTATCTAGTGTTGCTTACGAAGATTATGTTTTGACTAATCGTACAAACGCAGACAGCAAAAAAATTACAAAGAAATTAATTGCTATTTCTATATAAACAAAGTAAGATATTGAAAGTGATAGATCGCAAAAATGAGTAAGTAGCAGATTATTATATTGTGGGATACGATTTAGAAAAATTTGAGTGGATCCGTCAGATTCAGGATGTGGAGGGTAGCTGAAATCAGTTTTTCCATTCACTAGATGTTACTTGGAAAATGTGGCATCCGAATATAATTTGTTGGTTCTAAACTGAAGACTAAATCTGAAATATGTAGAAATCCATGAAATTAGACAAATAGAATGTGGCTAAATTTAAAAACGCCTTATTCAAGAGTTTCAGGTATAGCATCAGGCAACGATTGTTTGGCTCAGAGGAAAGGAACACAATACAAGGCAAACGCGAACCTTTTGAGACGAGTTGCTGAAAGAAGCAGAGGATGAAGTAATCAAAAAGGCAATATCCCGTAGAAATATTTGCGTAACGGAAGACATAATGAATTTAAATGACGAAAGAAGAAAACAAAAAATTGCATGAAATGAAGCAGGCAAAAGGGGATACAAGCTTCTCAAAAACCAGACTTCCAGTGAGTGAAAAATGGCAAATTAAGAATGGCTGTACTATAAATACAAAGGTACTGAAGCATGCATTGCAATGGATACAGTAAATGTCATGTACAGCAAAATTTAAGAGACCTTTGGAGAAACGAGAATCAGTTGCCTGATGTTAAGAGCTCAAACGGCAAGGCTTTACTAAACAAAGGAGGGAGTACTCAAATTGGGAAAGAACATGTAGAGGGGCTACACAAGGGAAGTAATCTTGGAGATGTTATCGGAAGAGACGTAGATAAATACGCTATGACATCACGAGAGTGCGGCTCATCATAGAGACACGTAAGTCCGGGCAGGTCCTGTGGAGTAGGCACTCCCTCGGAAATTTCTTCTGAAAGCTTTTGTGTGATGTATAACACTGTGCGGAAGCGAAACGTTGACGTCAAACAGGTCAGATACATAAGATAACAGATATATATTTGAGACGTGTTACTACAGAAGAATACTGAAGATTAGATGGGTAGAACGAATAACTAACACAGAATTACTTAACTTAAGTGGGGGAAAAAGAAATTTGTGGCACAACTTGAATGAAAGAATGCTTAGGAAGACAAATCAATAACCCCGCGGGATTAGCCGAGCGGTCTGGGGCGCAGTAGTCATGGACTGTGCAGCTGGTCCCAGCGGAGGTTCGAGTCCTCCCTCGGGCATGGGTGTGGGTGTGTTTGTCCTTGGGATACTTTAGGTTAAGTCGTGTGTAAGCTTAGGAACTGATGACCTTAGTAGTTAAGTCTCATAAGATTTCACACACATTTGAACATTTGAACAGAGCAATAAGCAAGTTTAAATGGATACATCTGCATTAGCTATCCAGAAATCTAGCATCCCACAGAATAGGCTAGCGTGAAGAGGTGCGTCAAACCAATAAAGATTAAATGAACAGCAGTTATCAGTAACTTCCAAAAAAGCTATTTTCTTCAGATCTCCTGTATGTCTGTGATTATATTTCTGGATGAAAAGTGTACTTATCAGAAAAGTCCAAATGTAGACGGAGAAAAGTCTATGAGAATAAATTACCAATTCATGATGCTACAGAACTTTTGTTATCAGTGACACGAGAAGAAACAGAATATGTGCAAAATCAGGAAACAGTGATTTTGAGAAATAACACCGCTGTCGTTCAGAAAAGATGAATAGAAGAACTTATCACCTAAACAAGGACGAAGAAAATGGTAAAAGTCGTGGTACTTTACGAAATCCGCCATATTAGCGGTGACAGCAACCAACAAAATCAATTTTCATCACGTGTATGAGAGATATAATAGTGACAATTAACGGCGATATGAAAACAGACGTGAAAGAAAAAAAATTTACGTCATATATAAATATGGTCCTGCCTTGAACTAACGTATTTTTTCTTGTTTTACTACCCATACGTGTTTTGAAGATGAATCCCCCACTTAGGTGGGTTTTATTTTATGTCTGCTGAACAATACACAAAGAATTTATGCATGATGATAACTACCAGTTATAGTACTTACATTCTTGCAAGTATTAACAGAAATTATTAACACGAAGAACAAATATGTATACAGTATCAAACATGGCTTTTGCTCCGCAACCGTATACTAGTTTCAATATGTGATAACACGGCCAATCAGTTGCACATAACTGGTAGGCACACTGAGCTGGATTTCGACACCTATTAGGGGTGTCTTCATCACAACGAAATTATCATAAATCGTAATATTATATTGCTAAAAAGCAATGGTCAGAATTTAGAGCAGCTATGCTCAAGTCAAAAGTGGGTCAGATGTTGTTCCCAGCTGGGCACACGTATCAAAGGCTAGAACATTTTATTTGACTTCTGACTTGTGCATAGCTGCTCTAAATTATGGACTTTGCTTTATAATAATGTTATTTTACGATTTATTATAATTTCATTCTGATTAAGACACCCCTAGTAGGTGTCGAAACCGAGGTCAATGTACCTACCAGTTACAAGCAATTGGTTGGCTGTGTAATCATATATTGGAAAAAGATAAATAAATCTCTCATAACGACGTATTCGTGTTCACAAGTCTGTCTGATATTTGCAGCACACCTAAACTTATTGCCTTCTAGTATGTCACCTGCAATTGGTAAGCGCCGGAGGTAAAATAGTCCCCCAGTCGGATCTCCGGGCGGGGACTACTCAAGAGGATGTCGTTATCAGGAGAAAGAAAACTGGCGTTCTGCGGATCGGAGCGTGGAATGTCAGATCCCTTAATCGGGCAGGTAGGTTAGCAGACTTAAAACGGGAAATGGATAGGATAAAGTTAGATGTAGTGGGCATTAGTGAAGTTCGGTTGCAGGAGGAATAAGACTTTTGGTCAGTTGAATACAGGGTCATAAATACAAAATCAAATAGGGGTAATGCAGGAGTAGGTTTAATAATGAATAAAAAAAATAGGAGTGCGGGTAAGCTACTACAAACAGCATAGTAAACGCAGTATTGTGACAAGATAAATACGAAGCCCATACCTACTACAGTAGTACAAGTTTATATGCCAACTAGCTCTGCAGATGAAGAAATTGATCAAATGTATGATGAGATAAAAGAAATAATTCAGCTAGTGATGAGAGACGAAAATTTAATTATCATGGGTGACTGGAATTCGAGAGTATGAAAAGGGAGAGAAGGAAACATAGTAGGTGAATATGGATTGGGGGAAAGAAATGAAAGAGGAAGCCGTCTGGTAGAATTTTGCACAGAACATAACTTAATCATAGCTAACACTTGGTTCAAGAATCATGAAAGAAGGTTGTACACATGGAAGAATCCTGGAAATACTAGAAGGTATCAAATAGATAATATAATGGTAAGACAGATTTTTAGGAACCAGGTATTAAATTGTAAGACTTAACCAGGGGCAGATGTGGACTCTGACCACAATCTATTGGTTATGAACTGTAAAGTAAAACTGAAGAAACTGCAAAAAAGGTGGGAATTTAAGGAAATGGGACCTGGACAAACTGATTAAACCAGAAGTTATACAGAGTTTCAGGGAGAGCATAACGGAACAATTGACAGGAATGGTGGAAAGAAATACAGTAGAAGAAGAATGGGTAACTCTGAGAGATGAAGTAGTCAAGGCATCAGAGGATCAAGTAGGTAAAAGGACGAGGGCTAGTAGAAATCCTTTGGTAACAGAAGAGATACTGAATTTAATTGATGAAAGGAGAAAATTTAAAAATTCAGTGAGTGAAGCAGGCAAAAAGGAATACAAACGTCTCAAAAATGAGATCGACAGGAAGTGCAAAATGGCTAAGCAGGGATGGTTAGAGAACAAATATAAGGATGTAGAGGCTTATCTCACTAGGGGTAAGATATATACTGCCTACAGAAAAATAAAACAGACCCTTGGAGAAAAGAGAACCACTTGTATGAATATTAAGAGCTCAGATGGAAACCCAGTTCTAAGCAAAGAAGGGAAAGCAGAAAGGTGGAAGGAGTATATAGAGGGTATATATATGGGCGACGTACTTGAGGACAATATTCAGGAAATGGAAGAGAATGTAGAGGAAGACGAAATGGAAGAGACAATACTGCGTGAAGAGTTTGATAGAGCACTGAAAGACCTGAGTCGAAACAAGGCCCCGGGAGTAGATAACATTCCAATAGAACTACTGACTGCCTTGGGAGAGCCAGTCCTGACAAAACTCTACCATCTGGTGAGTAGGATGTATGAGACAGGCGAAAAACCCTCAGACTTCAAGAAAAATATAATAATTCCAATCCCAAAAAAAGCAGGTGTTGACAGATGTGAAAATTACCGAACAATCAGTTTAATAAGCGACAGCTGCCAAATACTAACGCGAATTCTTTACAGACGAATGGAAAAGGTAGTAGAAGCCGACCTTGGGGAAGATCAGTTTGGATTCAGTAGAAATATTGGAACACGTGAGGCAGTACTGTCCTTACGACTTATCTTAGAAAAAAAAAATTAAGGAAAGGCAAGCCTACATTTCAAGCATTTGTAGACTTAGAGAAAGCTTTTGACAATGTTGCCTGGAATACTCTCTTTCAAATTCTGAAGGTGTCAGGGGTAAGATACAGGGAGCGAAAGGCTATTTGCAATATGTACAGAGACCAGATGGCAGTAATAAGAGTCGAGGGACATGAAAGGGAAGCAGCGATTGGGAAGGGAGTGAGACAGGGTTGTAGCTTCTCCCCGATGTTATTTAATCTGTATATTGAGCAAGCAGTAAAGGAAACAAAAGAAAATTTCGGAGTAGGTATTAAAATCCATGGAGAAGAAATAAAAACTTTGAGGTTCACCAATGATATTGTAATTCTGTCGGAGACAGCAAAGGACCTGGAAGAGCAGTTGAACGGAATGGACAGTGCCTTGAAAGGAGGATATAAGAGAACATCAACAAAAGCAAGACGAGGATAATGGAATGTAGTCGAATTAAGTCGGGTGATGCTGAGGGAATTAGATTGCGAAATGAGAGACTTAAATGAGTAAAGGAGTTTTGCTATTTGGGGAGCAAAATAACTGATGATGGTCGAAGTAGAGAGGATATAAAATGTAGACTGGCAATGGCAAGGAAAGCGTTTCTGAAGAAGAAGAATTTGTGAACATCGAGTATAGATTTAAGTGTCAGGAAGTCGTTTCTGAAAGTATTTGTATGGAGTGTAGCCATGTATGGAAATGAAACATGGGCGATAAATAGTTTGGACAAGAAGAGAACAGAAGCTTTCGAAATGTGGTGCTACAGAAGAATGCTGAAGATTAGATGGGTAGATCACATAACTAATCGGTAGGTACTGATCTGAATTGGGGAGAAGAAGAGTTTGTGGCACAACTTGACAAAAAAGAAGGGACCGGTTGGTAGGACATGTTCTGAGGCATCAAGGGATCACAAATTTAGCATTAGAGGGCAGCGTGGATGGTAAAAATCGTAGAGGGAGACCAAGAGATGAATACACTAAGCAGACTCAGAAGGATGTAGGTTGCAGGAAGAGATGAAGAAGCTTGCACAGGATAGAGTAGCATGGAGAGCTGCATCAAACCAGTCTCAGGACTGAAGACCGCAACAACATATGGTAGGAACTGCTAGAATCCTAAGACATACTCTATGTGATCAAAAGTATCTGGCGCCCTCCATCGGTATTGCTGGTATTCATCATGGTCTTGTCCAACCCTTAGCATTGAAGACAGCTTCCACTCTCGCAGGCATACGTTCGACCAGATGCTAGAAGGTTTCTTGGGGAATGGCAGCCCATTCTTCACGGAGTACTGCACTGAGGAGATGTATCGATGTCGGTCGGTGAGGCCTGGTACGAAGACGGAATTCCAAAGCATCCCGAAGTGTTCTATAGGATTCAGGTCAGGAATCTGTACAGGCGAGTCCATTACTTGGATGATACTGTAAGGTAACCACTCGGCCACAGGCCATGCAGTATGAACAGGCGCCCGATGGGATTGAAAGATGCTATTGCCCTCCCCGAATTGCTCTTCAACAGTGGAAAGCAACAAGGTGCTTAAAACATCCTGTGCTGTGATAGTGCCACGCAAAACAACAAGGGGTGAAAGCCCCCTGCATGGAAAACACGGCCACACCATAACACCATCGCCTCCGAATTTCACTATTGGCACCACGCACGCTGGCAGACGACGTTCACCGGGCATTCGCCATACAGACACCCTACCATCGGATCGCCACATTGTGTACCGTGATTCGTCACTCCACACAACGTTTTTCCAAAGTTGAATCATCCATTGTTTACGCTCATTACATCAAGCGAGGCGTCGTTTGGCATTTACTGGCATGATGTGTGGCTTATGAGCAGCCGCTCGACCATGAAATCCCAGTTTTCTCACCACTCGCCTTACTGTCATAGTACTTGCAGTCGATCCTGATACAGTTTGGAATTCTTGTTTGGTGGTCTGGATAGATGTCTGCCTACTACACTCTTCAACTGTCGGCAGTCTCTGTCAGTGAACAGACGAGGTCTGCCTGTACAATTTTGTGTTGTCTGTGTACCTTGTAACGGAACATATTAAAGGCTTTACTGTACCGAAGTATGCGATACCCTCCAAATTCAACCAGTTTAACGAGTATTTACGATTATAGAAAAGTTATTGTGTATGTTAACAATGATTGCGTAACATGTCTCCATAAACAGTCAACCCATTAAATTATACTGAATAACTAACCCACACAAAAGTTAATATCATTTGATCACTGATACAGCAAATGTCATCATGTAAAAGCACTGAGTTCATCTTAAATAATTAATATGAAGTACGAAAAATAGTGTACAACTTAGGTATTTTGGATCTCCTTAAATAAAAATCACCCAGTGGAACCTATTTGTTCACTAGGAGCGGTTTCACTTAGTATTCACGAAATCAATCCTGTTTTAGACGAAAACCAATGTATTTCTTAATAATTCATGTTAATTACTTATTTATGCAAATTAGAGAAGTCAATTGACAAACTTCTAAAAATCGGACTTTTTGTAACAAAGAATTATTCTGTCAAGTCAACAAATCTGCCTGTTATTTTAATAACATGTTAAATTATGTCACTCGATGCAAATTAATAACTTTTCTGCACAAATTATGATAACAGATGTACATGTGACTTGTAAACTATATCTCTTTTTAATAGTTCTTTGACAATGTTAAAATACGAGCAGCAAGAAGGGTCGAGAGGCAGTCAGAATGTCACTTTGGTACAGTATGTTAGTGTGTTATTGTTTGAAGTGGATAAACAAGGCAAAGAACATGTAAAGGAAGTTGTGTTGTGTCATAGTCTTTGGTGGACAGTGGAATTAAGATGGCCACCAGAGAAATAAATATTTGAAGTTTACATATTTGTTGGATTCGTTCATCCTTTATCATCAAAAGCACATAAAACAAAACACGGGACCTCATGTTTTTAACCCTAGACAACCAGATTTAGAGCCAGCATCAACATCGAGACACAACAGCGATCCAGCAAGCAGCAGTGATTACTACAATGCATTGTAATGGCGCCAACCTAACATCAAGTGCTAACAAGCTCCGTAAATGGGACTGGAATAGTGCGATTATAGCAATTAGCAATATCTACGACCAGGCGACCATTACAAAAGTGGGGGCTCGTCCGGTATCTTTAAGTGCATCGATGATAATAGTGCAGCGATAAATTTCGTAAGTGCTTAGCATTCCAAAAAAAAGTTTATTTGTGCAGTGTGGCAACAGTGAAAATATGTCAAAAATAAATAAATAAATAAAGTGTGTTTGTGCGACTACCAAAAACCATCATCACACCGCTCGGAAGATTAACGTCTGGATAATGTCAACAGAAGTCATCAATCAAGACCTCAGCTTCAATAAACCCGAATAGAAGTGAAGAAACCAACAGGAACACCGATCACGACATCATAGCATAAAGCCAGGTATTTTGTTGTTGTTGTCATTTAAAATAATTAATAGTTAACATGTCTCTACCTGAGAGTGATGAGATCGTAGGAAATGTAAAAATTGAACCAGGGGATGGTGAACAATTAAACTTAACAGAGTGGCTAGCAGGGTTTGCAACTCAAATAAGCTCGCAACTTAAACAATCCACTGAAGAAATAAGTGTGAAACTGAAAGAAAACACAGATAGACTGGATAAGTTAAGTTTCAATTTTGATGTATTAAGTACTCATCTCAATGAGAAGTGTGAGGAAATTAAAACTACCCTCAGTAAGGACACTAGAGAACAGTTGATACACTTCAGAAAAGAACTTCAAGTTAAAGTTGAAAGTTTAAATGAAAACATACAAGCTAACACAGACAGCATTGCTGTCATCTACAACAGAGTAGATACTGAAGTTGAAAGATTAGATCAGAGAATAGACAAAACTTCAGAAAACCTTAAACAATAATACAACCTGTATACCACTAATGTAGCTACAAAAGTAGAAAATATGCACACTAAATGTACACAATTGGAGGACGCATTGATGTCCAAACAAACGATTTACAATCAAAATACAATGTATGGGCACATCCAAGTGAAATGCTTTCCTGGTGAAAATCTAACCCTATTGACTTTATTCACCAATGTAAGGATATGTTTGTGGTAGGAATGTCAGATAACAAAAAAATTAAGTTAGTAAAACGGTTTCTAGAAGGGGAGGCCCTATCCTGGGCAAATGAGAATAATGATTCTTGGAATACTTTTGAAGAGTTTGAAGCTAAATTTATTTGCATATTTTGGTCACAATCCATACAAGCCAGATTAAAGTCAGAATTTCTAAATGGACCAGTGTATAGAGGGAACATAGGGGGAATGCAAAAATTTTGCAGAGATCAATTGAAAAAGCTTGCTCACTTGAATAACTCTTTTGATATTATGACACAAATTGCTGTTTTAAAAAGAAGGTTACCAGAGAGACTGCAGTGGGAATTGGTCCATAGACCAGACGATTCAATGGAAGAGTTCCTGAAATTTGTAGATAGATTAGATAGGGCCTTGGAAAGAGAAAATAACCAAAGTTTTGGCTCTGGCAACAACCAGTATGGGGGGTGGAACAGGAATGTAAATATGGCTCTGAGCACTATGGGACTCAACTGCTGTGGTCATAAGTCCCCTAGAACTTAGAACTACTTAAACCTAACTAACCTAAGGACAGCACACAACACCCAGCCATCACGAGGCAGAGAAAATCCCTGACCCCGCCGGGAATCGAACCCGGGAACCCGGGCGTGGGAAGCGAGAACGCTACCGCACGACCACGAGATGCGGGCGAATGTAAATAGAGATTATTATGGGAGGAGAGACTTTGAAAATTCTGGAAATAATGCTTCAAATAGGGGAGATAGGAGATATGAAAATGATTTCAGAAACAATATACAGGAGGGAGGATGGAGGAGAGATAACAGGAATGATAGAAGTAGGTATTGGGGAAGAGAACAAGATACAAGGTGGTTTGCTGAAACTAGTGAACAAAACGACAACTACAAACGGACAGACCGAGGGAACCAGCCGGGAAACGGTGGACAGTCCCGCTAGATGTCCGTAGTTTTGGGGCTAGACAATATTACGATAGGACAACACATAACCGAAACTGGAAAAGGAGAGGATACAATGTAAAGAGGAAGTACCATGAAAACACTGATGTTGTTAGAATGAATAAATTAGAATTTAATAAAAGGTTTTGGGATACTATGAGTAAAAGTGATACAGTTAATAAAAACAGTGTTCAAGCACAGGTAGTTAGTGAAAGTGCCAAAGTTGAAGATATTGCAGAGTTCCATAGTTGGGCTGAAAAAGATACTGGTGTTAATGTCAAGTCAGACACACCACAAATAGAATCTATTTAGGGGGGTTTATTTGATAAGAAGGGGGATGACGAAGTGTTTAATGGAGCCAAAGACACAATTGCTGAGATTCAGACACATAGGGGGGAAACTGAAGATGGGGTTGTTGCGGAGGAGGAGGAAGAAGTAATAGAGGGACATTTAAATAATGATCCTAAATCAAGTGATGTTGTTGATGAGAGTGTGGAGGAAGAAATAAAAGTATTTGTAGAATTGAAAAGTGATGATGAGGTAAAGGTAAGTGGTGTGACAAACATGGGTAATAATGAGGTTAATGTAAGTGAAATGCAGACTAGGGAATGTGTATCTGAGGACAAGCTATTGCCTATTGGGAACTATGAAACACTAATCTATGAGAATGGTAATAATAATAATATTAAAGAAAATATAAAGGGATGGAATGTATATGTGTGTTTTCAAGAGAAAGGGGAAAAGTTTTTAGAAGTTTTGTGGAACAACTATGGAAACTGTATAAACAAAGATGCCTTTTGGAAAGAATTAGCAAAGGTAAGTGCAACCTTGTATCCTACATGGTGGACAAGAATCCGTAGTGGACTTTATAAAAAAGGGGGTGAAAACAGTGGTTTAAGTGACAACACAGTGTTAAAAGGAACAGATGAAAATAAAGGTTTATGTTTAAATGTCAATGCTTTGCAAACAGGGAGGGGTGTGTCTAAGTGTAGGAAAGAGACATTAGACTTAGGAACTAAAGAAATTGAAAATGATCTATTGTTTGAAAATACTGAAATAGACAAAGATGTTGAGCTAGGTTGTCCATATGTTAAAGTAAACATTGACATTTGTCCATTTGAAATAAAAAGAAAGCCCACATCCTAATGCGTATAGACTTATCTTTCCCAGATCAAGAAGGTTATTCGGATTAAGAAACATCACTGAATTGAAACCATATAAACATGATTAAGCACCTTTCCCTGTTTGAATACAGTTACTTACCCATTTTCCATAAAGCATGTTATCAGCAAAGTTTTTACTGGGTGTGTCAAATAGCAACTACCACTCATCCTACAGACCCTGGAGAAGTTCCAGATCTCTGAGAGAATGTTTTTATATTTATATAGTCACTATTGAATATTAAATTTTGAGACATCTTCTTTACTTGCAATGGGCAAGAAGGTGACAAACATTTATTACTTTCCTTTTGTATTGTTGAATATGGGACATACTTGCACCAAATAAAAGACAATGAAAAAATTGTTGTGCAAGACCCATCATTTTGTGACTATTGTGTTCTTAGGCATAAGATATGTGTACAATTTTCTACAGTTAATCAGATGTTCACCAAGTTTGATGTATGTGTTATGTTGTGACCAATTTAAGTGTCCAATTTTAGTATTAATATGTTCTCGTACTGTCTTGACTATGTGTCTCAATGGGAGACAAGTTTTTTAAATATTTCCTTTTTTTGCAAGTGCATATTATATTCATACAAGTGACTTCTCTAGTGTTTGTGTTTATATATCATGTCCATACTTATATTTATGTTCTTTGTTTTCATTCCTTTTATGTGGCTCAAAAAGAGCAGACAGTAGCAATATTTTCCTATGGACATATGACCTGTCCATCTATGTAATATATTTATGTTCCTTCTATTATCTTGATTAATCTGTGACTCAATGAGAACTGACTGAAATAATTTACATATATTTTTGATATATCTTAAAATCGCATGTGATATATTTGTGTCTGTTTTTAATCATTTTCCATGTGGCTCACTGGGAGCAAAGATTAACATTTTTTTTACTTTCATATATTACTAATTATTTTTATTATGCTGTCATACTGAATGACATAACACAAAGTGCATTTGAAACAACACAACTAAAATATTTGCGGGAAAAAGTCATTTTGGAACGGTGTAACGGTTATTGCATACATTCACATTATGCATAGTAAAACAAAAAATAACAAAAAATTTTTATTAAAGTAGTACTTTTCCAAATTTTTACCATTTGACACATTTGTCCTAGTCGGCTAATATCATTAACATTCTGTAAATGATATTACCCGAGGGGGGTATTGTAACGGAACATATTAAAGGCTTTACTGTACCGAAGTATGCGATACCCTCCAAATTCAACCAGTTTAACGAGTATTTATGATTATAGAAAAGTTATTGTGTATGTTAACAATGATTGCGTAACATGTCTCCATAAACAGTCAACCCATTAAATTATACTGAATAACTAACCCACACAAAAGTTAATATCATTTGATCACTGATACAGCAAATGTCATCATGTAAAAACACTGAGTTCATCTTAAATAATGAATATGAAGTACGAAAAATAGTGTACAACTTAGGTATTTTGGATCTCCTTAAATAAAAATCACCCAGTGAAACCTATTTGTTCACTAGGAGCGGTTTCACTTAGTATTCACGAAATCAATCCTGTTTTAGACGAAAACCAATGTATTTCTTAATAATTCATGTTAATTACTTATTTCTGCAAATTAGAGAAGTCAATTGACAAACTTCTAAAAAACGGACTTTTTGTAACAAAGAATTATTCTGTCAAGTCAACAAATCTGCCTGTCATTTTAATAACATGTTAAATTATGTCACTCGATGCAAATTAATAACTTTTCTGCACAAATTATGATAACAGATGTACATGTGACTTGTAAACTATATCTCTTTTTAGTAGTTTTTTGACAATGTTATAAATACGAGCAGCAAGAAGGGTCGAGAGGCAGTCAGAATGTCACTTTGGTACAGTGTGTTAGTGTGTTATTGTTTGAGGTGGATAAACAAGGCAAAGAACATGTAAAGGAAGTTGTGTTGTGTCATAGTCTTTGGTGGACAGTGGAATTAAGATGGCCACCAGAGAAATAAATATTTGAAGTTTACATATTTGTTGGATTCGTTCATCCTTTATCATCAAAAGCACATAAAACAAAACACGGGACCTCATGTTTTTAACCCTAGACAACCAGATTTAGAGCCAGCATCAACATCGAGACAGAGCAGCGATCCAGCAAGCAGCAGTGTTTACTACAATGCATTGTAATGGCGCCAACCTAACATCAAGTGCTAACAAGCTCCGTAAATGGGAGTGGAATAGTGCGATTATAGCAATTAGCAATATCTACGACCAGGCGACCATTACAACCTTCACGTTTCCACTTCAGTATTACATCGGGAACAGCAGACCTAGGGATGTTTAGGAGTGTGGAAATCTGGCGCAGTGCGCCCCGTTTTGCTCTCTCACTATGTCTAATGACTACTGAGGTCAAATGGGTCAAATGGCTCTGAGCACTATGGGACTCAACTGCTGAGGTCATTAGTCCCCTAGAACTTAGAACTAGTTAAACCTAATTAACCTAAGGACATCACAAACATCCATGCCCGAGGCAGGATTCGAACCTGCACCCGTAGCGGTCTTGCGGTTCCAGACTGCAGCGCCTTTAACCGCACGGCCACTTCGGCCGGCGACTACTGAGGTCGCTGATATAGAGTACCCGGCAGTAGGTGGCAGTACAATGCACCTCATCTACATCTACATCTACATGATTACTCTGCAATTCACATTTAAGTGCTTGGCAGGGGGTTCATCGAACCACAATCATACTATCTCTCAACCATTCCACTCCCGAAGACTGCGCGGGAAAAACGAACACCTAAACGTTTCTGTTCGAGCTCGGATTTCTCTTATTTTATTTTGATGATCATTCCTACCTATGTAGGTTGGGGTCAACAAAATAATTTCGCATTCGGAAGAAAAAGTTGGTGACTGAAATTTAGTAAATAGATCTCGCCGCGACGAAAAACGTCTAAAACGTCTTTGCTTTAATGACTTCCATCCCAAATCGCTTATCATATCTGCCACACTCCCCTATTACGTGATAATAGAAAACGAGCTGCCCTTTTTTGCACCCTTTAGATGTCCTCCGTCAATCCCACATGGTAAGGATCCCACACCGCGCAGCAATATTGTAACAGAGGACGAACGAGTGTAATGTAAGCTGTCTGTTTAGTGGACTTGTTGCATCTTCTAAGTGTCCTGCCAATGAAACGCAACCTTTGGCTCGCCTTCCCCACAATATGATGAAAAACGTATGTTTTCGGGTGTGTCCGGATGTTTTTGATCACATATTGTGCAATAGACACACACACACACACACACACACACACACACACACACACACACACACGCACGCACGCAAAATTCAAAATTCCCACCCAGAACCGAAGGATGGAGTAAGAGGACACCACACCGACAGTGAAATAGAGTGTGTTAGGAAGCTCCACACAAACATCTTGTAGAATAACGGAAACGTGAGCTCTACAAAACTAAGTACACACGTTCACATACATAGTCAGCTCTCTCTCTCCAACAACGTTTCACAAAGCCTAACGACAATCAGCATACATTTCAACTCGTTTCGTAAAATAATACTGCAGGCTAAGGAAACGGTAGTCAGAGTGTAAAATAGCGACTTTTTGCTTACAAATCAGATAGGATAATAACAGCACACCTATAAGGAAAAGATCAATATCGTATTAGGCATAAAATTTGAGAAATTACGTAAAAAAACTTTGGTAAACGGGTAATTGCGGATGACATACTAGAAGGCAATAATTACAGCTGGATTGCGAATACCAAACAGAATTGTGAACACCAGTATGTAATAATAATGTGTGTATTATATGAATATTTCTGTCAGAACTTACAGTAATAAAAATACTATAATCTAAGAAACCGGTAAATATAATAATGCATAATTTCTTTCTATATTATTCAACAGATAACAAATAAGACCCACTGAAGATAGAAATAATTCCATGCAATTTGTATGGTTAGTAAAACAAGAAAATTTTTTCGCTCAAGGCAGAACCGTATTTTAGGTTTACGTATTGGGAAGCAAACACGGGTAAGGAAAGAGCTTCGAACACTAAATGAAACGAATTTTACTTAAAATATAATGCTAAATAATATTCGATTTGGTGTATGATAAAAAAATTCCAAATTAAGGAAAAGTAACAGAAGTAATGTCTCTTTTCAATTTCTCTGATTTTGTTTTATTACTGCTCAGTTCAATGTAAAAATGCCAAATAACAGTTCATACGAATGAAACAGAAGGAAGTAAAACCAAATATAAAGTCGATTGCTGACGTTGCACAACGACAAAAATAATAGTGACATTAAAAGCAAGACTAATAGGACTTAGAGGTTGTCCAAGCATAGACTACTTATCACTTATCAGAGAAAGGATGAAAATCGAAGATAATTAAGGGGATGTGATAAGAAACAAACAGACGGAGAACAAAAGAAAATCTATGTCTCAGTTACGTCTGTATGGTGATGCTGATGAAAACGTAAAAAGTACACATAACGATATTATAGCCACGCTGCCAATGCACTAGAATCTATTTTTTCCCTTCCAACGCAGACATTAGATTCGTATCTGATGCGTAGTTTAGGATATCACTACTTTCTCGTTTTACTCTGGAAATGGAATTTTCCGATAGCATCTGAACAGTAGCCCCTGCCTGGTTTCTCTAGATGACGACAAGAGACTTCGGTGTTGTGTACCGGCTTGCTGATACCGAACAACGGTAATGGAGGCCCTCGCGCCAGACAGAGGTGGACACAGGGGGTTTATGGGGCGGCATGGCTAATGCGATTTCACGCCTCGGTCTAGTCTGCAGCCCGGCCACCATTGTGTCGGAACAGAGGCTGACTTAGGCCTCACAGTAAGCGAGTTGTCTCCCGCCAGTGGCTATTATTCGCAGGCTATCCCGCCTAGCAGTCTCGCGGGCCTCGAGTTCCGAGTTATCCGACCAGTCCAGCGCCATCCGTATCTCGCCCGCAACGTCTGGTCTGCAACTGGGGTGCCTCCCACAAACCTAATAACGCTGTCTGTTGTCAGAAAGCACTTTCACGTGCTAAGAGGTTTACATTTATGTCTTACAACCTTACATTAACTGTGCCGCCGCCGTAGTTGTCACGTTTAGCAGATAATGCCAGACTGTCCTTTATTAACAATGTTAGCAGGTGTTTGAGGAAAATTCGTCCTTCTTCGGTCATCAGGACTCTCGGCTGTGGTATCGAGAGCACATAAAACATGCGTGCTGCGTGCACATTCATTCCTATGAAACACCTCCTACTTGCGAGAACTTTCCTGAACGACTTTTAGATACGTGCCTGCCTGCATTATTTGTGTATTTGTGTGCCGTGAATCAACAGATGAAGGAGGAAAAATACTGCTGTCTCAGCACAAAAAATACAAATTTTTCTTGTTTATTTAAAAGACTCTGTCTGAAAAGTGGATACCAGATGGCTCATTCTACCATCGTCAGTACCCTTAGAAACTGACCCAAACATTTTGGCATGAGAACATATTCGCACTTTTTTTTACATACAACACATCTCAAACTCCCACAAGTTCCCCTAACTGTAACTTACTCACACCCATTAGACCACTGCTTTAAGTCACTCATATCCATCCACTCCCGGTTGCCCTTCCTCACTCACTCATTCAGCCCATCTTATTGTCATCATATATTTGTGTATCTCTGTCTGTTTCCTGTGACAAAGCCCCAGTCCACTTCGTTCTGTTCTACTATTACAGTCTCCTATCACTGTAACTGTTTACCTCTTGCTCTCTCTTACTGCTAATAATTCATTCATTCCATCCTATTGCAGCTGTCTCTTCTCTCCGCAACTACATAAATCTTCCTCTTTGTCACTATCATACACTCTTGTCCCTCATTATAACTGGTTCACAGGCACATCACTTTTCTCTTTCTCCTTATTCCTCGTCCCCCCCTGACAATGTTCCCTGCACTCTTCTGTTAGCACTATTTTCTCACTGACAACTATGTTCCACTGACATTTTGTCCCCCCCTTTCTCGTACGCTACTATCGGCTCCTACTTTCTTTCTACAATCCAACCACTGTCTACTGCCTTCCAGTATTTATTACATTTCCGTCTGTTTTCAAATGCCACTCTTCTTTTGTCTCAGAATAATTTTTTTTTAAATCGTTAATATGTTTGCATGTCAAAACGTTTTAGACAATTTTTAAAAATGCTGAAAAAAGTAGAACGAGGTATTTGGTACCCCACTTTTCCGCTAGTATCCTTTAAATAAACAGGAACATATTTTTTGTGAACACATAGGAGCATTATTCCGCTGGTTTCCTTCGTTTCCCTGATCCAGCAGGATATGTAAATCTTATGAAAAGGAATTTATTGGTTAGTAAAATTTAGATATCTTACTTACGTAAAATTGAAATAACCCAAAATTAATTTTACACGTCATACCAGATTTCACGTGCAAATATTTTTGCATATGCTTCATACTATGATATGAGATTCCCAGATGATAACGGAGACGTTGCCCCACATCGGACTTTACGTACGTATTTTACACGTAGAAATAGGGTAACTTTGTAACTCTGTATCTTGGAAACAGAAAAGAGATACCAAGAAAATTACAAGGTTGTTTAAAAGAGGATCTTAAGAGTACATAGTAAAAATTACAGTCTCTTTTTGTGCTCGGCCGTCTCGGAATCTGCGAAAAAGAAGTTTATGGGGTGTTTCTCGATAACTGATAAAGATGTTTGAAAACGGGAAGATGGCTCTTTTAGAAAAGTGCCTAGAGTACATACCGTTCAAATTTGAGCAAGCTGCTACTGTTGTTTATTATTTAGATTTTGTCTGAATCCGGATACTACCTGAAGAAGTAGGGTAAATTTGAACCTCAACATCTCGGAAACGGATGAAGATATCTACAACATTTTCGTGGTAGTTCGAGAACAGGATCTTAGGAACATATAGTATAAATTTCGGCCATTTCTGTGAGTAACCGTTTTGGGATCCTCGTGTGGGATTTGGTCCGCTGGTGCCCGCGAAACTATAGCAAAAAAAAACCTTTATAGTTGGTTTTCCAAGTAACAGACCGTGAACTGATGGCGCCTGCTCAATTCTCATCACGGATGCCATAGTACGCATCAAATGAAAATCGAAGCAACCGATTAGCTCCATTTGCCTAAGTAGGAGTAAGTGTGTAATACTCATAATCTCCACCGTACTGTAGGATAGTGACACTAAGACCATCCTTCAGTTGGGTAAACAAATGGTCCATAGACCACGGGCTAGGGTCCATGAACACCGATGAACTTGCTCTTCCCTCTGAGCTAGAGGTATGTACATTGAGTACTCTTTGGTTCTCCATACAGTGTCATGTAAACACCATTCACCTGCAATAGCTCGCATGATATTGGCGTTTGGATATTATATGTGGCATCTGTAGCCGAAAATACTGGCGTATTCTTCCTGCAAGGATGACCCGAATTGTCTTCCATATCTCTGCGATGTGGTATAGGAGTGCTCAGTAATAGAAAGTCAGTAGAGGAAATGCAAATCCAAACATGAAATCTCTGCCTATACAATAATGCCGCAACAGAGTACTCCAGGCGGACTGCGTCGTCGTGGCTAGATTTTTTGTAGAGCCGGATGTGTAGGTCTCATGCAGCAGTACGAAGATCAAGAAGCCTTAGAGAGAATGAGCCTCTTATAGCTGGATCTGACAGTAGGCACTACTCTGTAGTGGAGCTGAAACAAATGTTTTTCAGTTATACTGGTTTCTTACGTCTCCAGTTTTATCTGACAATTAAAACGCTCATAGTAACCGGTTTATGAAATAATCGGTTTTCGTTTGTTTTATTCAAATTGTTCAAATGACTGAGCACAATTGGACTTAACATCTGAGGTCATCAGTCCAAACTAACCTAAGGACATCACACATATCCATGCATGAGGCACGATGCGAACCTACGACCGGAGCAGTCGCGCGGTTCCGGACTGAAGCGCCTAGAACCGCTCGGCCAACACGGCCGGCGTTTGTTTTGTTGCTGTTATTTCCAGCAATAAACAGAGACTTTAAACGAAAACTGAAAACTTTAATGAAGATTAAGTAATAAGAGACGTCGCAGGATGGGAGACTAAGGCTGTGGCAGAAATAAGTCTCACAAAGATCGCCAGGGACGTGAGATCGTAAGTTCAGTCTTTAGTAAGGTTCATTTGAGGGTGTTGTATGAAAAATTATGACAGCAAAAATGTTAAGAGCTAATGTCTCACCATGTGAAGCAGGAGGGCGACAGAAACAGCATATCCGGGAGGTGCAGAGATCAATGCATGAACTACACTTCAGAAAATGGACATCGTCGGCATTCAAAAAATGTTCGAAAGAAACCTTTAACAAGCACAATGAACACCGAATAGAAAATGATGTGTTAAAGTGATCACAAAGGTATCAAGATATTGAAGAATGCATATAGAATCATGCTGGTGTAAAGGAGTAATGGAGAACTGCTGGAATGAGATGGCATGCAACCGCATGCTAAACCGTCCGTCGTGGAGATCATCGTAAGGCTGGCTATTCTTTAAGGCGTAGCTGCAGATGGTGCAATTACAAGCACGGTAATAACAAACATCCAGAGGCTAAATTTGTCCAGTTGTTCGAGATGGTATGAACTTCAATGCCGCACACTTTTCATGAGGGATGGTTTGCTCCGACGGAGTATGACTTTTATACGCAGACCAGGTATCAAGCAACAAACAGCAAGTTATTTCTACCACTTATCGGCCAAAAGCAGTGCTCATACTATAGTTGCAGTTCTCTTACGCCCGTTTTCACACTCTTGCTTACTGTGACGTAAATATTCCCTCCTATCTTTGCACATTCACGAACGAGGGGCAGAGCACCTCCGCCTTCTCGCATAATTATATGGGAATGCACGAAGGCATTGATGTTACTTGATCTTGATACAACTCTCTTGGTACCTCTAATTTCCCTGGTTCCTTTTATATGCACTTCCTCTACAAATACCGGTTGGTCGGAGTTAAATTTCTAACAAAGGGGTAAGTTTGTTTATTTCATGTGTACATTTTCGGGCCGATGCCGCAGTTTGCTGTGGGTCATCAACTGGACGCTTTGTTTGAAATTTCGTTACCAAATGTCTTCCAGTACTGTAGCATTTTCGAAGTTATCCAACTACCCACTACTTCTTCAAAATCACTAATTTATGTCGCTTTCATTTTAATGTAAATAACGTAGTAGGTCATTATCGTATCCTGTGTATTGTTACAAGCGTCCTTGAAATGCGCAAACACCGTTTCGTGTAACAAGTGCGTCTTGTTCGCCCTTGAATATATGTAGTTTTTCTTATGCACTACACGGCCATACTGCTCAAGACTTTTCGACATATGTTCGTAATTGTTTTTTACTATGCTGCAGATGTTCTTGGATATACGTAATAATGTTTAGTGCCCGCACCGAGGAAAACGATTGTCCTTTTCTACTTTTCTTTGGAGACGGCATTTGTGCCTCCCTGTCCGACAAGGATGATGGACTACGTGAGTCGACACCTGTCTCACCATTTCTTTCACTTTGTCAGGCAGTTATCTTCATCATTGTACTCGTCATGTGCGTTCCCGCACAGTCGAGAGTGTAAGGCACCACACATTCCACTGACTCACCTTGTGAAAAGGTAATATTTCATCAGCCAATTCTTTCTTCTTTGCGAAATTCCATGCATTCCTTACTGACGAAATGTCAAATTGAGAAACTGTTTTTAAACAAAATGCAATGTTCATCGTTACTATTGCTCTGCTTTATATCAATCTAGTAGCACTGTTGCACTGTTGTGAGTTACTCGTCAACTAAACAGTTCAACTCGCTCTGTAGCCTCACCATTGGGTACCTCCCTGTTGCCATTAGCAGCCAAGATTTGGGTTGCATGGTAGATAACAGGTGTCGAATGCCGTAACCATCATGACCTTTTGTGACCTCGCACTCACTAATTCCTTGTCAGTGTCTCCAGTAAAGACGGCGAACATGAAGGAAACCGGTGCGGCGACAATTAGAGCAAAAGGTCACGAGTTGATAAGTTTTCTGCACCGTTTCTTTTGGATGGTATCGAGTTTCCACCTTGAAGTTAAGGGTTCAGTTACCATCGTAAGTTTAATACACGTTAATAAAACTATAGCCGTACCAGACAGATTTACATTCTCTTCCCAGGATGTTGTGAATATTTTCTCCTTACGTTATGTCTTAAGTTTGTTGTGCTCCTCTATTTTCAAATCTTTTAAAGCAAATAAAGCATTGTACATCATTCTTATGCATCGTCAGATACTTCCAACTGCAACGCAACTGACGTCTGGTGACAACAGCGAAAAATTTGTGTACCGAGCAGGAGGGGAAAGTCATGCATGCACTTACATACCGTACATTATTGTTTCAGAACTGCTATACCTGTTCTTATGTCACGTATATGTTGTTAGTTTTTAACTGGCAGCATTGCTATTAAGGTAGCACTGATCGCCTTTCCCATTTCCTAGAGTAACTGAATATTTAAGAGCAACGGAAATTTTACAAACAGAGTGATATGCAAAAAATCCATTTGAAAACTAAAGACCTTAGCGCTTCTACTAGGACAAACTGGTTAAGCCAATTTTTCGGGTTCCATACCTAAACTGATAAAGTAGGAAGCCTTAGGCTAAATTTGTTTGTCTTTGCCTGTCCGACTGTTAGAAACCGGTAGACGTATAAAGTTAAAATTCAAGTCACATAATAAGGCCCATCGTGTAAAAATTGAAGTTTGTACGTCAGTGCAGTCAAAAGAGACTGCCATTTATGACACATATTTTGAAACTCGCAGCGTCAAGCATTAAAACCTATAGAGCACGTTGGCGTAGAATCATGAAATTTAGCAAAAACTAAGACTTCGAAGTGCAACCAAATGAGAAATCCGAAAACTGTTAATACATCCGTCCTTCTGTTAAGACCCCTTTTACTCAGGAATGAGTACATGTATCATATTGAAATTTATGTGACATATTAAGGTCCCGGGTCTCTTTACTATACAGCAAACGTTAGCTTCTACGTCAGTGCAGTCAAAAGATGCCGCTATGTATGTCACATTTTTTGATACTCAGAAACTCATTCATTTAATAGTATGGGGTACTTTCCGTTGGTCTATAATCATGACATTTGTTAGAAAGCAAGTACTTACAGAAAAACAAAAGGGAATACCCAAAAACTGCAAATTTGTTATTATATCAATGGAATTTTTTTGTTCTATGTTATCTAAATCTCTGTCTGTTCGCTTCTCTGTTAAGGCACCTTTTTTTCAGGAATGCGTAGACGCATTAAGCTGAAATTTATTTCACAGAGGTCTAAAGTGTAACAAATTAAGTTTCTAAGTCAATGCAGCCAGAAGATACAGCCTTTTACGTAACATATTTTGATACTCGGAAACCCATAAGGACACTTCGCGTTGACCAAGAATCATTAAATTTGACAAAAGCAAATTTTCACACTGCAAGTAAAGGAGAAACATGAGAATTGTTATTTCGTGATTATGTTACGCGAAAGAAACATTTGCTTGGTCGCTTTTTATTTGATGTCAAAACTGAATTTAAAACAGTGAGTAGTTCTGTTATCGGGCTTGTTGAGTTGCAATGGTAAAACTCAAATATCAGGAAAGGATTAATTTTATTGCTCATATGATGTGTTTCGGACTTTATCCATCATCAGATATCAAGGAGAGACTGTTGCACGCAGACATGGCGTTTCAAGTAGTATTTGAACCAATATTCGGTCGTGTGACAGAGGTTAACTAAGAAGAAAACTTATTTGGTGATGAAATACACCTCCAAGCACTTTAGAACTGGGACTCTCAGTGTCCCATATCCATGCAGCAGGTTTGTAGGCGGGCAGTCTGCATTCTTCAAGATGCTAAAAAGAATACTGTTTTGGTGACATAAGAAATGACAGCAAGGTGAAAAACTCAGAACATGAGACCATAGGTCGAGCTATTGGTTGCAGCTGTGTAGTATCGTAATTTAAATCAAAGTAAAAAGCTCTTTGACTGGCTCACAGTAACTATTTCCGTGGAAGGTGCGTTTTTCTGTGCACATCTATGTGCATCGCCTTTTGCTGGCCATGGCTGGATACCAGTTGTGTTGTAGGAGAGATTCTCGATATTCCTTCCCATGCCATAACCCTGTTGAGTAGGAATTTGTTGTTATTATTGGTTAGAATTCGCAAGTCTGCTGATACTGGCCGGCGAGATTCCTACACTAATAGAAACAGTTTCAGAGGGAATAGTCAGAAAACAGTTGTGGCAGGCAGGTGAAAGAGAAAACGTGCCGCGTAAGTGCTACCGAAACTGCACTTAACTTTAGGCAACCCCAGAAAGAGAGAGCGACAGAGAGAGTGAGAAAGGGATATCTCCAGCTTAAAGCAGAGCACCGATGTCGAACTGCTCTCATTGCTAAATTGCAGCAATCTACCGCACTCACACCATTTACAAGTGATAAGCATGAGCCGCTGATGTAGTCACCAAGGCGAGAGGGACGCGAAGTGGAGAAACGAAGCTATCGAATTTACATTAGGGTTTAATTGCACAGTTTTAAGAGTGACAGCCAGCTGCTCAGACCCATCACGCACTTTGAAGGAACTATTGGTATTCATTCTGTCTTTTCCAGGTTCATCTCTTTAAATCACTAACAATTTATGCAGTCATTGGCGACATCTGAGATGTAGTTTCATATTATGCCTTATGTGTCGAACTATCTATGGTAAGTCTACAGTTCAGAATTGCAAACATCTGTTCTCTTATTAAATATTTGTATGCCTGACTGAATTAGCAAATTATTTTATTTGATGCATCATACCATTCAATCAAATTGTGTTTGTAACCGCTAGTTTCCTTTTGTAGGTAGATGAGTCCCTTTATTAATTTATCTGTATGATATGTTGTGGCGATAATGTTTCTCTTAATTTTGCAGCATCTTATAGGTAGCTTCCCTTTCCTGTAAGTCAACAGGGAATTTTAGCGCCTTAGCGATATGCTAAACAGTTCACCCAAAACCTCACAATAACACGATTTTCAAGGAGGATTTGGTGAAGGCTTTGGTTGAATGTTATCTGGAGAATGGTCACAGAAGATCAACACCGCTGTGTCCCCCATTGTCCGTAATCTTCAAAAGATTATAGGTATTTTTTTGCCTTATACAGTAGGGGTAAGGAAGTAATGGAAATACTCAGATGAGCTCAACGTCTTGTTCTGCCCAAGTGGCCCGACAGCGTGGATGTTTTGCAAGTAAGTCACAGCCATTGCTATAAGTTATGATATATTCAAAGGTGACAGGTTGCTAGTATCCTACTTGAACGACCTAGAAGCTGGTAGGCACAAAAGCTATTTGCGGCACCCCAACTAATACTTTCCTTGCTTTTCGTCGCTGATGTGCACTATCTGACGTGACCGTGTTGTTTTCAGAGCGTATGATAAACGAAGCGAGTAGTTGAAAAGAAAGAATGTCGAAGTAATGGTTCATCCGTTGAGGACTTCTTCCTGTTAATTAGCGGACTCAATTCAGCTGCACTCTTTCTGATTCACTAGAGAAATGAAACTTGCCTGGGAGAAGGACGTATAAGTCAGTTAATTGATGAACAATTGTGGTTGAAGGGCTTAGATTCAAAACTTAAATGTATACAAATGTTTTGTTGAAAATACGTCATGGTAATACATCTATTTGAATGGCACTCCCCAGTGCGATATGGACCCACCGGTCTCTAATGAATCGGTGATCTAAGAGAACCACGTTCATTAACGAATATTCAGCTTTGTTCAAGAAGCGATTATTTCTACTTAAGGAACTGCTTGTATAATACAACAGATTTTTAAGGAGAAACACCTTTAATCAATATGTCGAAACATTTAAATTGCATCTCAGACACTTGTATTATCAAGGGCAAATATTCCAATGCTATATTCAATAGAGGGAGGTACAGATTTTTCCTTCCAGTGGTATCTCCACTATAATGAGATTGGAGTACATTGTGAACTAGAAATTTCGCCAGTCTTTAATTGTTCTGTGAGTCTGTCGTCAGTACATCCAATTGCTGAAGTGTGTGCAGAGTGTAAGTGTATGAACCCTCATATAATATCACTTCCTTTTGTGCAACAAATACCTTTTGCCCAAGTGACACCTGCCCAGTAATATTAAGCTCTACGTCTTCACTAAAGAGGAAAATGCAAAGTGTTTTAACTGACTGATACCGATCCAGATTTTACAATTAAGGCAAAAGTAGATGAAGCTAATAGCGGGTTCCGCTTTATGAATTTATTACGAACAACTGTAGTCAGTTGTTTTGCTTGAAATTATTGACAAACCCACTAAGAAATTTATGTGCCTTTTGTGTGATAATAAATACACAGAATATACGAGGCTTACTCGGAAAGGAAATTACGATCGGTCGCGAAATAGAACCTATTCTAGAAATATATATATATATTTCACGAGTTAGCTACACCCTCCCAGCTACGTCTCTGCGTAGTCGCTGCTCCAATTTAAACATTGGTCGTAACGTTATACCAACTTTGCAACTCTCTCCTCACAGGAGGTATCCGCCCATGCATTCTGCCAGTTCTCTACACTGGTATACAACTCGTTGTCTGTGCCAAAAGCTTGTCTTCATAGCCAGTGGTTCATGTGAACGATGATGAAAATCAGGGGGAACCAATTTCGGGCTGTGTGGTGGTCGATGAAAAACTTTCCATCGAAAACGCTACGAGAGTGTCTTCATAGCCCCTGCAGAGTGCTGTGGAGAATTGTCATGAAAGAAGGAACAGCATGACAGTTACGTTATGTGGGCTGCATGAAATTAGGCGAAGTCTCCTGCAATGCACCCGTACTTGGTGGGACATACTATTTTTTAGGAATCTTTTCATGCTCACTGTGCTCCCAGAACTGAAAAGGGTGACGTGACCGGATCGAAGAACATACTAGAAACACTGGCCAATACATCTGCCAAAAGCTTCATCGGATATTGACTGTGGTTTCCAATTCGTGATAGATCTCAACTTACTTTCCCAATACCCATCGTAGAAATTAATCATTCACAGATGACATCGCTCTCATACCATGCAATGCCACCTTTAGCTTTGATAGTGGCCTCAGTTAAGTGAGCAAGATACTTAAAAGATTTGATTCAGATATGCACGAGCCATCTTAAGCAGCTCACTGATTATTAGATCCCATGGAGCTGCTAGTTTGCTTCGATATAGAATGCTACATTTCACCCTCTTTTCCCATCAATCCGAGACATGTTCTATGGGATTAAAGTAGGATGATTTTGCGGGCCACTGGCGGTGCCCAAGTGTTCCACAGCCGGATATGCGTACATACACTGATGGAAGAAAAACATAGCACCAAAATGTAATTAACGCAGAGGAATGGAATTTGGGGAATACATGTCTAGGTAACACATTTAAGTGATTGGCATTCCAGGATCATAGGTTAACGTAAGCACGAAATAAGCCATGTCAAATGCTGGCACGTCAAAGCAAGTGTAATCGCAGAACGTCACAAACAAGATGGCAAACATATGTGCATTGTGTTGGACAGGTGCCGAATGTCAGTATGTGGGATGGTATTTCAAGCCATTTGCACTTGGTTGGCCAATACAGACACGATTGATGCTGGTTCTGGATGACACTGGAGTTGTCATCCGATGACGTTCCTTATATGATCGATTAGATGGATAAGGCCAAAGGAACATGTCGATACCGTGTAGAGTTTGTTATGTTACAACAATGGTATGTGGACAAGCGTATCCTGCTGGAAATCATCCCCTGGAACGCTGTTCATGAATAGCAGCACAACACGTCGAATCATCACATTAACGTGTAAATTGTCAGTCAAGGTGCGTGGGATAACCAATAGAGTGTTCCCGCTGTCACGCGAAACTCCGCGTCAGGCCATAACTCGAGGTGCAGGTCGACTTTATCACTCAAACATGTTGGTTGCTATCCCTCTATTGGCTTCCTCCTAACAAACACATGGCCATCACTGGCACCGAGGTAGAAACAGCTTTCAACAGAAAACACGACCGATCTCCAACCTACCGTCCAATGAGCTCTCGCCTGACATGACTGAAGCAGCAAGTGGCGGTGATTTGGGTTTAGTGGAATGCATCTGACTCCGAGCTGTCACTGAAGTATCCAATTTGTAACAGTTCGCTGTGTCGCTTTGGTGCCAATTACTGCTGAGATTACTACTGCAGTTGCAGTCGATGTATCAGAACCAACAGAGGAACACGATGGTCTTCCCTGTCAGTGGTGCCAGGTAACCGTCCGGAATCTGATTTTCTTACAACAGTACTTTCTCGTCAACACTGCTGCCAGCAATTATGTTAGGGGGCTGATTTCCTACGTAGTCTTTCTGCAGTGTCGTGGAAGGAACATCCAATTTCTCGTAGCCTCATTACACGATCTCGTTCAAACTCAATGAGGTATTGATAATGGCGTCTTCGTCTCCTTATGGTATTCTTGACTAGCATCAACTTAAAATGTACAATCTGAAACTAATCTCCACTACCTTTATAACATGTGTTTAAAGCAAACCTGATTTGCATCCTCATAGTGGCGCTACTTTTGTCACTCTCATACGACTGGCGCTAAATTTGAAATCATTTTTCGCTTATAGAAACACGCCCACCGACTCCTTCTCGGTGTTGCAATTTTTCTTTCGTCAGTGTATCTGTGTGTGCATCTGAGAACATGGCTGTGATACTTTGGCAGGCGGGAGTGTCCATGCCATACTCATTATGCAAATGAAGAAGAAACGGCAATAGTTTGTCATCGAGGATGCTGTCATGAACATCCTCATACGTGCTGATGGTAATCCTAATAAGTGGACCTAGATCATGGTATGAAAAACACCCCCACAACATCACAGAATCACCACCGGCCATAACCTTACCCTCTATACACTGAAGCCTTACCATCTTATAAGCTGTCCGTGGACGAAATTTGCTACATCTAAAAACTGAAAAAATGTCTCGACCCATCGGATCCTACTGTACGCCTCGTTAGCCCCTGTCTAGTTTCTGTTTGTTCTTAGAAAGCCACAGCCTCAACCGCCAATGTGAGATATGGCTCGTAGTATGAGTCTCCCCTCGCAATGGTCGCTCTGAATTTGGATAAGTTGTATTTGTAATCGATGACAGGAGCAATTCATGTCGTGTTTGAAATATGGTTCCATTGATAAGGTGCGACATTCGCCTACAGTCTCAAACAACTAGGGCAACATTACAACTCGTCGTTGTGATTGGTACACATTCGAAGTAACAACATCAACAAATGTGTCAACTCAAGTGATTGTGTGATTTTTGCCAGTCCAAACCCATGGCGTGCTATCTGCCATTGTGTAATGTGTGCAGGTCGTCTCTTATAGCGCAGATTGTATGCAGCGGATGTCCACATGTACACCTCTTCACTGCACTGACTAGAACGGGATGGAGGAAAATATGGAAACACAAAACAAAACGCATTGCGATACCTAATACGGTATAGGAAAACTGTCGGCTTTCAAAAGAGCTTTCCGTTGTCACGTAATGGATAAATACATGTCCAGTATGGTTTCCGAGAGAATCTTTTACCATTCCTCATGCCATATAGTGGCAAGTTCACGAAGCTATGATGTAGGTGGATAACAATCACGTACCCTTCTCTCTGAAGAAGGCCACAAATTCTCAGTAATACTGAGATCTGTTGACATTGGTGCCCAGAGGTGATACGACAATTTATCCTCGTGTTCACAAAACCAACCCTGGAATATGCTACTGTGTCAACACTACATAGCCATCGGGGGAAAAAAAACATTGTACCATGACATGGACCTGTTCAACCGAAACGGGTGTATAATCCTTTGGAGTAATGTGACCTTGCAGAGGTACCCTATATGGGTGCCCAAATAATCACCAAACACTGCTATGTTTAACTCTTGGAACGAAAACTCGACCAGAAGTTGTAAACAAGGTAAAACGAAACACCTACGAACAAATTACTGTTCTTTATCGCTCCGTTGCACGCTTTTTATGGCTTCGGTTCCACGTTTTTCTGTTAGGGACGTTAGCGTGACTGACTAGTAGTACTGGATTTCCAGCTAGCCCTGCCTTGCCCAGCATGGTCCTAACATGGTAGGTGAACAGTACAGTCAATTTTGTAAATACGTTTTCGGCCGGCAACCTCTTATTTGTGGACAAGATGGTCTTCGATGATCGTCCGTTATGATCACTCAGTACACATTTTCGTCCGCATTGTGGCTTGGCAGATGAGGTTTTTCTGCTTTCACTGTGTGCGACAAAGATCTTCAATGTGGAGCCTCTTGAAAAAC